>NW_024543063.1:38915000-48915000 GCF_018167655.1 Microtus oregoni
GCTATATTACTTTATATCTTAACTACTTAATAATCCAAGCTGTCTGTCATTGTGCCCGCTCCCCATTCTCAACACCTTCCTGCAGCCCTTCCACAAGAACAATGACTGTTTTGAGAGAGAACTCTATTCAGTTTGCTGTGTCACAAGCAGACAGACAAAAACAAACAAAAGCCCATTAGTCCCTCATAAAAATGAGCACTGGACACAATTCAACTGCCTCAGTTACCACTGAGGACAAGTAAGGACAGTCTTTCCAATTGTCTTCTCTACCCAACAAACCCTCCAGGCCTGCGGGAGGGTGCTCAGGTAAGGCCTTACTTTCAGCACAGGCTAATCCACTGACCCTCAAAAAGTGGGCTATTGATTTTTTTGTTTCCAGAACAGCCTGGGGTTTTCTGAATGACAATGGCATCCCCTACTTAAAAAAAGAGAAAAAGAACCCTGGGATCCAGGGGACATTCTTTTTCACTCTGCTTGACAGGCTGGCTCTGCCTCTGGATCCATTCACTGCTTCAACTGGGTGCCACTAATTTCCAGCTTCCTTCCTGTCACCTTGTCCTTCCTGAGTCCAGCATACTTCTGGCCTCTTAAAGCTGCCAGGTCAAGAGAGCTCGGCTTTGTCCTTGGGACCCCTGTGAAGAGGCTACGGAATTTCTTGACAGAAGAGGACAATATGTCAGGATATGGCTCTTTTTCTCGTTTTCTTTCTTAGTCTTTCTTTCTTTCTCTCTTTCAATAATCGATTTGTAAAAAACAAAGCAAAACAAAAACCATGTAGCGATACATTCAAACATTCCAAAAGCCAAAGAGAAGAAATTCATGTGTGCTTGTATATATGGTGACGGACATCCTTATATAAGCCTAAAGATGACTTAGCGGCAATACAAATGTTTAAATGCTTCCAACTTTTCAAAAGGCTACTGAGTGGAAAAACAGGGAACTATAATATAAACCAGACAGAGTTTAAATGAATTGTGCATTTGGTGTTACTTAAGTTACTTAAGTGTTAATAATAGCTCAGATGCCAATTCTGACTTCATTCAAAAAACTCTAATGACTGGTTGTGGACCGTTAGTTACTTTGACAACCACAGAGTCTAAGTATACTGTGTACCGGTGAACAATGTCCTTAATCTGCCGGGTCATTCCTCTGAAAAGAGTGTGTCTCCTAACACAAAGGCATCTGACAATAAGAGCAAGAGTTCCGCCCAGCCAGCCAGAACTGCCCAATCAAGCCACACTGCTGAGTCCACAAGGAAAAGTAGGCACTTCAACTTCTTTCTCAGCCAGGGCCGTCTGAACACAGAAAACAAAGCAATAGCTACTCCATCAGGATGTTGGCTTGCACATGGTCCCTGAATATCCCAACCAGAATAACCAGCCAAGTTACCTGGGCATTTGAATCAAGAATGCTATAAAGAAAGGAGTTTCTGCAGGTAAGGCTGTTACAAGGACAATGTAATGTTACAATGACCAGGCAGGCCAGAGCAGCCGCCCTCATCTCCACGTCACCAGTGCCACACCTGGGCACCGAAGATAGCAGGCCTGTCCCAAACCGCACCCCACAGCAAGGCAGGAGGTTGTCATGAGGTGAAGTCAGGTGGAATTTGATAAACTGGGATTGGTAAAAAGGGATTGAGGATGTAGCTGGAAGAGGCTCAGATGGTAGCGTGCTTGCCTAGCAGTCACGAAGTCCAGGGTTCAACCCTTAATGTAGCATAAACTAAGCACGGCGGCACAAGCTTGTGAGTACAACACTCAGCGGGAGACTGGTGATCAGAAGTTCAAGGTCATTCGCGGCTACTACGACGCCAGAGTGAGGTCAGCCCTGGTTCCGTAGGAGCCTGTCTCCACAGCAGAGGAGAAAGCAGTATGGTCCAGCTATCTAACGACCCCCTTTCACAGTCTGAAACAGCTGTGGGGCAGAGAGTGTTAAACCTCACCGAATCCACAACACAGAAAGGTTCTCATCAGGAGAGGAGAAGACAAAACCATTCAGCATTGACAAGCTAAAACTACCCTGGGATCAACCTCAGAAATGGAGCCTTCAGCACTCACAATTGCCAAGCTACAGGACTCGGGGAATTGTTTCTTTAAGCCTCTGTCTTCTCAGCTATAAAAAGGATACTATGGACCCACAAGGTAAACAGTGTGACCAAGTGCTGGAGAGATGGCCCAGGTCCTCTAGTGGAGGACCAGAGTTCAGTTCCCAGCATCCACATCAGAGGGCTCACAACCACTTGTAACTGTGGCTTCTGAGGATCTGATGCTTCTTGCTGCCTCCTTGAGCACCATATCTTCTGCGCACACACACACACACACACACGCATGCTAACACAGAGACACAAATGCTCATAAATAAAAAAATAATCTTTAAAAAGTCCTGTGATACACTTCACCTTGCTCAGGTGCAGTAGTACGGTACCTGTTACAGCCCCATCAATATTTGTTACTATTTTCCCTATTGCTGACATGCTGATTCTCAGAGCCAGTATCTTTTTGAAGAAACCTGGCAGGAAACACACGTCTGCCTGAGATCTCAATTTATCTTTTGCATGCTAAGGGATGTAGCTCCTCACACGGTGCCTTTCATTGTCAAGCCCAGAAGATCTCCGTAGTTAGAGAATCTGAGGATAAAATAGGAATGGGAAAATCCTACGAAAACAGATACCGTCCCCAGTACCTCTGTGTCTTGACAAAAGAGCGACTCTCTTACCGTGATTAGTTCAAACCAGTGAATTAAGCCCAGAGGAATCACTTTCAAATAAGACTCTAATTTCAGGGACCCAAGGAAGCCTGCATTTTAATAAGATATTTCATTGTTATCCCAAATACAAAACCATTGTTTGTCTGACTCTATAATTTATTGTTAGACAGATGCTGCACTATTACTGTAGCAAAATGAAACACGCAATGATCTCGCTAATAAAACAATTGGATCATAAGGAAAACGGGGCTCAGCACTTTAAACAGAGCCCAATGCCCCTGGGTGGTGCTCTGCATAGTCTAATATTCCCAGCTGGAATTTCACCTTTCTCTACTCTTCTGAGAAGAAAATCACTGCAATAGCCTGCTAACGATACCATTACAGTGTCCCCAACTTAATCCTTTGTTCCTCCTGAAGAAAAGGCTGCTTGCCAGTTATGAATATTCTCCATGACAAATTCTATCAATTAACACACTAGTGTGTTCTTGCTAGGTAGTAAGAGCTTCTTGATTAACATTAGAAGGTATATATTTTGCACACCATAGGCAAAGCCATTCCTTCCACTAGAAAGGGAGAAAAGTTTAGAAAGGTTGGGGAGGGGTGTGGATTACTTGGAAATAACATGGTCCACTCTCTCCCCCTCACAGTTTCTCTGTGTTCCTTCAAGGACAGCAAGGGAGTCCCCCTCATCATTTTTGTCTTTTACTCTTCTGGGGAAAGTTTAGCTGAGCTGATGTCTCCCATGGAGGCTACTTTAGTTGTTCAGGAAACCCAAAGCTGAAAACTTGCCTTTTTTCTAACACCCAAGAGGTGAACGATGGCTGTTTCCATCCGTTGAGTACAGTGAGGTAGATTTGAGGTGTTTGGTGGGTGATAAAGACAGAAAGGGTGGGCTGATTCAGAGACAGCCCCCCATCCAGTCCCCTAGCAGTTATGAGAGAACAGAGGGCAGTGGCTGTCGATGGTCCTCCCTGAGTCCTGAGGGTCCATTCTATACTCAAGACATCCAGTCAGCTGAGAGCCTGGACAGTGAGGCTGCTGGCTACATCTGATGGAGC
Source organism: Microtus oregoni (assembly GCF_018167655.1). Classification (NCBI taxonomy): domain Eukaryota; kingdom Metazoa; phylum Chordata; class Mammalia; order Rodentia; family Cricetidae; genus Microtus; species Microtus oregoni. The sequence continues at coordinate 38,918,765 of NW_024543063.1, forward strand.
TTCTAGAAGCAGGTCCTACTCTATTCCTAAGTCTGCCCAGAGCCATAGATGGCCCTGCCGGGATCGATGGCTGCAACACAGGATAGACTCCTCCCCAAAGCTCCAGAGTGGGTGATCCATTCTTTGTAGGTCTATTCCACGCTACTGTGCTGGGAGGCTGAACACTCATCCCCACCGTCGCTGATCAGAGGATTCGGGGTCCAGCGCCGTCTCCAGGTGCTATGTCCAGAGAAGCTCATGCTCTTCCTGTCTCCCTGTCTGCTCTGGTTTTAGTGCAGTTTTGTCCGGCACCAGCAGTCACCTGCCAATCTGGAAGACTCTAGTCTCAGGGCTGAAACTGACTAGCTGCCAATGACGAAGCCAACTCTCCACCTCCTCTTTAGACCTTGGCTAAACAGGATGAAGATGCTGGTTCCCCGGGGAGGTCACCAGCTGCCTTCTTGCCCCTGTCTTCCCTTCCCTGAGCACAGACGTTTGGCCCATACACGGTTGAAAAGAAATGAATTGGGGGCTGGTAAGATGGCTTAGCATGTAAAAGCATTAGCTGCTCAGAACTGACAACCTGTGTTCGATCCCTAGAACCCATAGAGAAATCTGAGTGTGGAAGCGCTCACCTCTACCCCTACTACTCCTAAGGGGACATGGGAGCCAGAGGAGAGGCAAAGACAGGATTATGTGGAAGCTCCAGCAGGGTTGGAAACAAGAGAGACAGAGAGACCCTGCCTGACCAAGGGAGAGAGAAGGCACCCTTGGAATCTGCCCTCTGACCTCCATCTGTGTGCTGTAGCATATGCACATGTGTACAAAATGACACAAATAAACATGAAAAAAAAAAGAAACACATCATACTCTAGCCCTGAGAGTGGGCATGGCTTCACATATAAAGCCTGAGGCTAGAGACAGGCTTTCTCCCCAGCCTCTCTCCCTCTTTCTCTTCCTTGACCTCAGACCCTGAAGACTCTTAAGAGTGCGCTCCAGCACTGAGACGCACCCTCTGTCCAACATTTCGCCTAAAACACCCGAACTGCTGCAACAGAGGGCCGCAGCCGCAGCGCTGGCCTCCTGTCTGAGAACCCACCAGCTTCTCCCGACCCACGTGTACAGTCAACCTCCAGGTGACGGCCGCATTGCCCTCTATCTGCACATGGCTATGGTTCAGCAACTGTCACTTATATGACAGTCAGTCTGTTCCTTGGAATGGACATTATTCTGAGAGCATATGTGGACTGAACTTAAAAAGTTCCAGCATCCCCTGCTACAATGGGGCCACAGTTTCCTTTTCCACACCGTCTGTGCTGTGTACTTCCTAACACGGATGTCTAGGGATGTGCCCTTGTGCACCTGTATCTCAAGGTGCTCTCCTGACACGCGGGAGCAAACACTGATTGACAGGGCTGGGTTTTGCTGCGTTTCTGGTAAAACTGTGTCAGGAACGATTAAATGGTGAGGGTTGGAAAGGAGATGATGTCCCTCTCCAGAGACCGTGTCTACATGCAACTGGGGTCAGTTTAGTGAAAAACACCAGTCAGAGGGGCCATGTGATTGAACTGACTGCCAATTCCCCAGCCAGGGCAGGCAGCCTTGGGCTATGCGGGAGCAAGGCAGCCAGCCCTTTGCTTCCTTTCCATTTAAAACACATCTCAAAGTCTCCAGACCAGAGGTAGAGATTCAGTTCAATGTCTTTGGATTGATTGATTAATTTAAAGCCCCTGAGAGATCCTGTGGGTTCACAGATAAAGCCAGACAAGCCGAGAATTTTCCTGTCTTCCTCAAAAGCGGGATGTTTCAGCCGCAGCCCTCTAATTGGAGATGATTTACATTTTTGTCTTGATCTCTATATTGGAGAAGAGGATGCATTGTCATCAGCGGTCACTAGAGTCTGGCTGAGCAGAGCTTCCCAGGTGCAGGCTATGCCCACATTCCTATCTGGTACCGTCCAAGCCTGGAGCAGCGTCCATGAACCTCCAAGCAGGGCCTCGCTGTTTTAACTCGGGGATCCAACAAGTCTTGGTAGCAAACATTAACTCTATCCTGTTCCAACCGCCTAAGAAGCTGGCTGGAATTCCTCAAGCCTCAGCTGCCATGGTAGGAAGTGGGGATATGACTGAGTTGCTGAGATCAACGGTATAGGAAAAAGCCACATAAAAAAGATGCTCAATAAAAGGTACCAATAATGGCTGGGGAGACAATTCATTTGGGAAAGCTGACCTAAGTTTGATCCGAAGAACTCATGCTTAAAAAAAAATCTTGCATGGTTAGTTCCAGGCCAGGGGAGTCAGAGATGGACTTACCGCCCTGGGACTTACCACCGGCTTGCTAGCCTCCCTACTTGGTGAACTCTAGGCTACTAAGGAAAAAAAAAAGTAGAATATCAAAGGTGATCATATGGTTGGATGACCTCCACATGTGTGTATGTACACACTCATGCATAACTAAGCCTGGAAGAACTGTTGTCGTCGTCCCCCTCACGTGAAATGTATCAGTGATCATGAAGGTAACTACCAGGGAGCCAAGTGCAGTCTCAGCAAATAGCACCAGGACAGCAGGGCTGCCATGAACATCTGGGTGCTCATTCCAGATGTTCTCCTGGAGAGATGCCTCCTTGTCATCCAGCGTGGTGATCCTGAATGTTGACTTCCTGGTAAAACTGAAGCCCGAATCACATGGTGGTCTCTGCTGCAGTCTACCCGCAGTGTGGCTTCTCCAAGGTCTACCTATGTGCACGGTCTAAGTCTCTCCAAGGGGGGTCTCTCACCTTGCAAAGAGATCTCTGGCTAGTTGCTAAGTATATAAAGCAAGAAGAAGCAAGACATGCAGGGGTGGTGGAGGGGAAGAGGGGGAGTTAGTAATACCTTACAAATTCAATTTGCATTCTCCCCTTGATGTTAGTCCAATCTGAATGAGCTTTTCCAAAATAAGCTGGCCTTTGAAATCCTTCTGTGTGATAGATAGTCTTACACATTTTAAAACACCGTACCTTTAATAAACCAACCGGCACAATGTGGTCTTAACTGGTTCTAGAATATTCTGATAGCAAAACATTTTCTGTTTCTGGGCCAGAACTGGACATTTCTTCTTGGGAATATGATGTTTGAAAATCAGTTCCTCCTATTATAGATTTTCCCCTCAGCTTGTAGAAAATCCATGATTCCCTAAACATTGGTCTTTGAAAGCACATTGACTAAAATCTTCATGCTTAATTCATGAAGCGCAGTCTGGAGATTAGTGGAGCTGGACATAGACCGGGAATACTTTATCATATTCTAATAAGCAGAGGCTGAAAATTGCATTTCTAAAGCTACAGTATTAAAGGGCATACCGCAAAACATGACCCAAACATAACTCAGTAGTTCTGCGGGGCCTGAAAAGGCTTTGATATGATAAAGTATGCTGACGATGAGAATAAACACAACTAGAAATTTTTGAATTTAAAAAGGAAAAAAAGGAGGGGGCATGTGAAACTTGGCAAACATTTGGTATATTTATGGAAAATATATATATTATAAACTCATATACTGTGATTCTTATAAACAAGTATGGACAACTGAGTCACGAGGTGGAAGATCATTGTAACACCACAGTGTAGGCGTTTGGAAAGGCTAAAAGCATGAGAGATGGGAGGAAAATAAATAAAGCGAGTGTAATGATGTTAATTTAAAGGGTGCCAGAAAACTCTTTCTTAAAATAGGTCACCCCGCAAAATAATGTGTGTGGTGGGGTCTGGGGGGAGAAGGCTTGATGGTACACCCCGGTGCTTCTTATAAAATGGTGCGGCGTGAAAGACTGTCCTAATACCTGCAACAGCCATCTACAAAAAAGAGGCAGGATGTAAAAAATAAAATAAAATAAAAAATCAACCACCGCATCCAAATGTATAAATCAGCAGTGCATATAATAGGAAGCGCAGCAGTTGGCCCACAGTTGGGGCTAATAGTATCTGATAGGCAGATGGATAGACGGATGGATACCCAAAGGAGGGAGAAAGCAAGTGAAACAGAAACAGAGGGATGAAAGGACAGATGCATAGGTACATGAAGGAGTGAGAAACCAACAGAAACAGGGTTAGATAGACGGAAGGATGGAAGGAAGGGAAATATATGAGTAAGTGAGAAGCTAATGAAATAGGCCCTGTCTCATAGGAGCTCACAGGGACTTGGGTCCACCCCGCTGAGTGCCTGCTGACTCCCAAGGTGAACTGGCAACTCCAGAACTAGCATGTTTTGGGAGAACAAGGCACAAGAACTCAGAGTGGAAGGGATGGTAAGCTGAGGACCGAGGGATCTGTCTTTAACACCATCTGCACAGCTCAGGTGTGGATGCTATTGTCTAGTGAGGACAGTGTTAGAGGCAGTGGGGGTGAGGGCTGGGATGCTTTGAGATTAGACTGATGGCGTGTGGAATCCCCACCCCGCAAAGCGAGCCATCAGCACTGCTGAGATCAGAGGTACCGGACTCCTGCTGAGCTTACGATCTTAGTTTGATGGGTGTGCATTCTCTATGCTCTCTGCATTCAGCAGCATTTGTCCTCCTCCTTCTAGGCCCTAGATAACTCCTGGCTGAGTTACCTCTAGGACTTCTAATGACACAGTCTGGACTTTCACACCGGAAAGTTCCATAGCTTTGTCACCTGCCCTTCAGTTGGCTTGTCCTTCCTCATCTCTGTGTTCTCACCAATCTCAATTTGGAAGTTGTTAACATCTAAGAGGCACCTAGCTATTCCTGCCCTGGGATCCTCTGGCTTCCCTGTACCATCCCACATCCCACCATAACTTTGTTATTCTCGGTCAACACACACCTTCCTCTCTATGTTACAGGTTCTCAAGAGACCATGACCCTAACAAGTGACCCTTGTAAAACAGGCCCTTAACAGAACACTTTGATGAAAAAGGAGCAGAAAGAGCAAAGAATGAAAAACTGCTCATGTCCCTAAATGGAGGACCACCACTTGCCCGACACAAACACTCTTAGTCTACACATGACACCCTTCGAACACTGAAGTTTGAAGTTACTGCATTCAGGTTTGGGTCAGCAACCCATCCACTTGGGCTGGGTTAAGGCATCAGGTCACCTCACTGGCTTGTCAGGAGGAGGTGGCTCTTCTCTGCTCAGTGTGAAGGACCCTGCTTATTCCTGTTAGGGGGTCAGAGTGGGGAAAAGGGTAAATTAAGGACCTCATTCTTGAGATGTGCAGCCTCGGAAACAGCCACAGGAAGGAGTGAGAGAATGCCTTTTCTGCAAAGGCGTGGCCTGCCCTTGTTTATGGTCCCAACAAAAACACTCTTCTGCTGGATGGAGGTCCTCTGACGGCCACCTGGGTGTATGACAGATGAGAGACACAGAGAAGCCTGTGATAAAGGAGAGGCTCTGGTTCCAGGGTCAGCAAGGAGAAAAGGACGCATTTTCCATTGTCGTTGCCTTTGCGGTCTCTCTGAACCCGGAGTTTCCCAGCCGTCTGGGATTCTACCTAATTTCAGTTCTACTTTGGTGGCCATGATGGGAGTGAAGGACATGTCTACACCTTGGTGGCTGAGCTCCTGTAGCAGGTTCAGACGTAGAGCCCCAAGCCTTCTGATGAAGCATTCCTCCCCCCAGACATCTCTAGCTCCCTGGGCACTAGCTCTTTGACAGTGAGGCTGGGGTTGCAGTGAAATGAAATCTCGGCTTCCCTGAGAGACCCGCTCTTCTTCTTCCCTTAATTATCATTCGTTACTTGCAAGATGCATCAGCTGCTATTTAAATAAACAATGGGGGATTTGGAACAGAGAAACTATGGAAATGAAGTTGCTTTAATTTACATCCCAAGGGACAGGGGCTGTGGAGTTCTGTGAATGCCAAATAAATAAATAAACACTTTAAATAAGTGTTAAGTTGGGGATAGCCTGAGTTGTAAAGGGGACAAAGGAGCCAAGGGTGGCCTGTGCAAATTAGATCTTGCACTGAGCATGTGATATCCAGGGCTCCTTCACAAGTGGAAGACAGAACTGCAGTGGGAATATCAGTCCCTTAGGGCAACAGAAAAAAAAGGAGGTGGGGATGTTAAAACCATGTCCACATATAGTGGGCTGTGGCATGCCCGGGGTTTGGACTTTCCTTACGAGTTTTGGACCATGGATGGTGGGCCAAATCAACTTCATGCAGCAAGACTAACCAGGCTGAAAGGCTAGGATATCCTTCCTCGGGCTTCTGTGTCTAGAGCCAGGTAGCACTCAGAGAGGTCAGGCTTTCACCAGCGCATATGCATAAGGATGCACTGGTTTGGGGTTTTGCTGCTGTGGCCGATCGCAGAGGAGGAGAGTCTAGGGAAATCTCAGCAACTGCCTATGCATGCTGTGTGGGGTAAAATGAATCCTTGCATACAGAGATGTCCGTGGGTTAGTTTCATATATGGGGTTAAAAAGGCCCCAAGGATGCCAAGTGCTAAAGCTGAGGACAGGTTAAAGAATGGGCATTAATAAGACAGAGGAAGGGCACGTTGGGAAGTACCGTTATGAAGCTCTTGCTGGGGACTTTATGAGCACTGTCGAATCTCATCATCAGATTGATCTTTTCCCATTCGGTGGGAAAGGAGACTGAGACTTCCGCAGTGTTTCTGATTACACAGCTGGACATGGCAACGGGATTCGGAGGCAGCTCCATCTCTCCAGCTGCCAGGGGAGAAACCCAGGGTGGTTTAGTTTGTTTGCAGCTTGGAGAAAAAAAATGAATGAAGCAGTCATCCCAAAGGCCCCGACTGTCTCTAGCTTCCGTCACCTTTGCTGGCTCTGTCTCGGCCCCATCTCTGCTCCTCCGATTCTCTTTCTGTATCAGTTACATTCATTTTTTAAATTATTTTTCTTCCTGCAATAGACAACCTCCCCCCGTGCTGCCTGGGAAGACACGACTACATAGCAGCACAGGATGTGAGCTGGGCAGGGCATAGGTCTGTGAAAACTCCCATGGTGCTGCAGGATAGGAGTCTCTGGGAGGATTCCCTGCTATGGCTCGCTGCATGTTCATCCTTTAGTCAGGCGTAGGGCAGGGACCAAACACTGCATTTGGTCATACTTAGCCCAGATCACTAAGTCTGGCAGGAATGGTTGTAGCTTTGTGTTTCATGGCATGGTCTCTATCACAAGGAGGGAGACAGGTGTGTCACAAAAGAGAACCAAACAATGAAAATAGTATAGTATCTGAGTGTCGTGTCAGGAAAGATGATAGGCAGATAAAATACTAGTCACACACACACACATACACACACACACATACACACACACACACACACACACACACACACACACACACGCAAGCCAGGGCCAGTGAGATGGCTTAGTGAGTAAAAACACCTGTGCAAACCTGGGGGCCTGCATTCCTTCCCAGGATCCCTCACAAAGATAAACAGAGAAAGCTAAATTTGTCCTCTGATCTCTACACACACACACACACACACACACACACACACACACACACATCATGAACTCACAACAATGAATAAACATTTTGAAATTTCAATAATAAGTGAAATCCAAAAGAATTAGGATGGACAGTGTGGCCCAGGTTGATGCAGCCTGTGCCCATGGTGGCTACATGGGCACGGCTATAAATTTACCACGATGCTCAGGTCCTTAATTAGCATGCACCTGGTTCAATCCCCAGGACACTTAAACTGGGTATGGTCGTTCACACCTGTAACCCTACTACTCAGGAGGAAGAGGAGGAGGAGGAAGACGAGGAGGAGGAGGAAGATGAGGAGGAGGAGGAGGAAGAGGAGGAAGAGGAGAAGGAGGCAGGAGGATCAAGTGTTCAAGGTCACACCTGACAACACAGCAAGTTTGGGACCTGATGGGGGAGTGTCATATATCAATCTGTTGATTTCATTGGTTAAGTAATAAACAAACTGCTTGGGCTCATAGCTTAGAACATAGGTGGGTGGAGTAAACAGAACAGAATGCTGGGAGGAAGAGGAAGTGAGGTAAGATGCCTCAGACAGAGATGCAATGCTCCCCCCTCCTGGGCAGACGCACGCGATGAAGCTCCGACCCAGGATGGACGTAGGCTAGAATCTTTCCAGTAAGACCGGTGCTCACAGATTATTAGAGATGGGTTGATCAGGATATCAGAATTAGCCAGTAAGGGCTAGAGCTAAAGGGCCAAGCAGTCAGTTTGTGTGTTGTTATTTCGGGGCATAAGCTAGCCAGGCGGCCGGGGTGCCAGGGACGCAGCCCCACGGCTCTTATCACTACAGGGACCAGCCTGGACTACACAAGAGCCTGTCTCAAAACCACAAAACAAAACAAACAAACAAACAAACAACAACAAAAGCCAGGATGGAGAGATAGATCAGCTTGCCCCATGGTATGAAGACTTGAATTTGATTCCCAGATCCCACACATAAAGCAGGACATGGTGTTGTGTGCTTGTAACCTGGAGCTAGGACCTGACAGCCTAGCCTGATGGGTGTGGCCCCAGTGAGAGAGCATGGAGGTGGATGGCTATGGTGGGGAACTACACCCAAGGCTGATCTCTGACCTCCACATGCACCTATGCACCCAGGCACCTACACACGCTTACACACCCACGTGCTTACACACCCACGCAAACAAGAGGACAAGACTGACCGCTACAGCCAGGCCCTTATCAGCAGCCACGCGTGCTGGCACATGCTTTCACCCCCTAACCAGGCCATGTGACGCCAGGCTTCCTTTCCCGATTTGTCATAAAAGCAGAAAAGCAAGGCAAGGAGCCTCCCTCCTCATCTTCCCCCTCTTCTATCAGTCACTCAGCTCCTGCACACCAGAGAATTAACTCCACGTTTCGAGCACGTGCGCGCTCACACTCGTGCCCCTTTTGTCGCACACATAGTCTTACAGCTCTAGTTTGATTCGGGAGTTCGCAGGGCTCTGCCTCTAGTCCTAGATCGGTAAGTGTTGCCTTGGATGGTCAGTGTTCCCCAGACCCTAGCCTGCAGTGGAAAACACCCATTTTTGACCAAGTGAAATAGAACCTGACCCTTCAACAGCCAAAATGTATTCAAATGAAATAGAAATAAATTCCTTTTTCCAGAAGCATCCTTGACTAACATTTTTTTCATGACACACAGTTCCTCATTTCACATACGAGCATCATATATGGTAATACAGAGTGGCTATTGACTGCAGCGGAGGTGAATACCCACGCATATTGACCTCAGAGGTAAATATTGACGGAGACAAAGGTAAAATCGATGCTTACCTTGAGGGATAATAAATCTGGATATCTACTGAAATAAGAAGTCGATAGGCACATTGTTATAAACACTTACAGTTGCTGTCACTTGTGTGTGTTTGTACAGTGGGGGGGCCGTAGCTAGTCTCTAGAAAAGTGGAGACAGAAGAGGTAGCTCAGAAAAGCCACTGTGGCGTCTTCTCGTCCGTCTTTGGGACTTTCAGTTTGGATACCCACATTGGGTTTAAAAGGTAGATAACCCTAGGTAGATATTGCCCTTCTGGAAAAAGAGTTTAGCCTGCGTCTCCCAGAAACTTCTAGAATTAGGGTGTTTATACTGGTTACTTCCGTCTCTTTTCCTAGTAATGGAAAAGACTGACACCATGATCTCCTCTGTATAGGCTGGTAAGCCTGGGCTTTGGGGGACACACATCTTGTTAAGCTTCTAAAGATGAATTTGAAGCTCAGCTGCGAGCCAGCGAGATGGTTTAGCCAGTAAAAGCGCTTCCCTTGAAGCCTGGAGACCCGAGTTCGATTCTTGAAACTCATATAAAGGTAGAAGGAGAGAATCAACTCTACAGAGTTACCCTCTGACCTCTGTACATGTGCCACATTAAAATATGCTGATATATGTATACAACATCATCCCCCTGCCCCCCATGCACACGCACGCATACACATGCACATGCGAATAACAGTGAATAAAACTTAAAAAAAAACTCAGCTGTCTGGTGATAAATCTGGAATGAGCCTTTCATGCCACAGTGTATTGGTAAGGAGAGTCAGCCTTGTCACCCGGTGATTGAGGTGAATGTCAGAGAAAGGGGAAGGCAGACAGTGGAGGGAATGAGGAAACAAAAAGCCCTCATTTTGGCTGCTCAGGACAAGTGAGAATGAACTAAGTCTTCAGTGGCTCCTAACACCACACTGTCTGGGGTCAAGTCATAATGGGTTTGTTGACAGGCTTTAGGGAAATGTTCCCTGGTTCCCAAGGAAGCCACGTGAGGTGAGATGGGGCTTCCTCCACCCACGGGCTGTGTGATTACAGTACTGGGAACTGCTACAGCTGTTAAAAAAAACCTTAAGAAACAAAGGCAGAAGCTGATCCTGTCTGGTTGCCTCTTTGACTACGTGACTCCTCTCCTTTGGTTGGGTAACACATACTTTCCTATTGTGGAGTGGGGGTTGCATTGAACATTGGGCTGCTACATGCATGCAGCCTGATTCACCTCAGCCAAGCAGAGCAGGTGTCCTATCACTCTGGGCTTTATACACAGAGGGACAAGAACCTGGGAATGTCAAATGTTGGCGCAATCTATAGACTTGGGAATCTGAGTTCCTGACTGTTTCTCTGCATTTGGACCAGCCCCACCACCCACCAGAGGCTTCCAGAAGGACCTGCTGGAAATCCTGTATTGCATATGAAACCCACTAGGGCTGGTGCTCATGCCCCTCCGCTCAACCTTGCAACCCCGTCAGGCATGCGCAGGGCTCATCCTCTCCTCTTTCTCTCCAAAAGCCTTCGGTTTTCAGACCCTTTCACTGAACTGCAAGGCTTTCACGTAGCACAGCAGCTACAAGGGTACCTGCCTATGTCTCCCCAACCCTGAGCTCTGCCATCTACCAATACACTTGGGGCTATGAATTTTCTTCCTCTAACCTGCTCCTTGGAAAGTCACACCTACCTCCCAGATTGGTACAGTCCTAGTTAGTCTTTCAAAAAACACCTCAAATGACACTGAAGATGAAGGGTGTTTCCTGAACCTTTGGTGATCATCATTTCTATCCTCCACATGACCTCCATACCAATGTAACACTTTCATGCTCTTCTTATTTTTTATTGCATTTATTTATTCTCTCTCTCTCTCTCTCTCTCTCTCTCTCTCTCTCTCTCTGTGTGTGTGTGTGTGTGTAGGCTCACACACTGTGTTTTATATGTAGAGATGATAGGACAACTTTGGAGGGTTGATTCTTTCTTCACACTGTGTGGTCTTGGGGAGTCCATCTTAAGTTGTTAGGCTCCGTGGCAAGTGCCACCTCACTGTAACGGCCCTCTTATTAACAGTATATGATACTCTCTCACTTCCTCCCCTGTGTGCCTATCAACCATGGCTAGCTATTTGGCTATCTGGGAAATATTTAAGGGCAGGCTTTACATTTTACCTACTTCTCTGCTGTAGCTACTTTGGGGTGACCAAGGTCCCCAGTGAGAGCTCACAGGCAGCAAGCTGGGGTATGACCCACTTGGGTGGGCGCCAGTGTGCCATGTCAGGCAAGCTGGAGAAATGGCAAGGAACAGAATGAACCTGGACCCTTCCTCTGAAGTGGACCAGCAACCCCCTTACCAGAGGCTTCCATGAGGATCTGCTGGAAATTCTGTGCTGCAAATGAAACCCACTGGAACTGGTGCTCACCTCTTCTGCTTGGCTTTGCGACCCCTCAGAACCAGGGAAGGAAGGAATAGATTCCATTTACGATGGACTCGGAGGATATGGACAGTCATGAGTGTCAATAAAATCACAATTGGGTGAATCAGCCACCATGGGGTTCTATCTAGGAGGATCAGTTAATGAACAGAATGGCCTGAAATGGTTTTCATTTGTGCTTCTCTGTTCTGCTTTGATTTTTACTTTACTTTCTCCCTCTTGATTCCTTCTTGGCAGTTAGCACAATAAGAAATTCTTCAAATTTTTTTTTTAAAGGTGCACTCTACATGTTCCCTGGTTCCCAAAACAAATGCTGGTCTCAATCGCTGCCAAAACATGAGTGTTAAAATATACTTGGTAGCCAAAGATACTCAGACAAGGATGGGAGAACCCTCCAGGTATGACTGTTCAACATAGGTGGCTGACTTGGACGAAGTTAATGTCTGTGCAAGTTTTGCATACAGCCTACTGAACAGTACAGAAAAGGATGAAGGAGGAAACCACTCCTTCCTGAGAAAGCCAGCTCTGTGTCCTTCCCCTCCTCCCCACTCTATTTCTCCTCCACCCCCATTTTCACCATCACTACCATCATCATCACCATCATCATCATCACCATCAGCATCACCACCACCATCAGCAACACAGGAATTCCTGGGCTTTTCTAAAGAGTCCATTCTAGATTTAAGTCTTTATTCACCATATCATGCTTGGCTATAAAGTGACGCGGGCCCAGTGGGATGGCTCTGAATAAAGTCACGTGCCACCAAGCTAGGTGACCTGAGTTCAATCTCGGAAACCCACATGTGAGAAGGAAATAAATGACCACACACTTGTCCTCAGACCTTTCCATGCACACCATGGTGGTAAACACCCATCCACATGCATACATACATATATAACTTTGGTTTTCTGTGTGTTTGTTTGTTTGTTTAACTTAGAGGGGCATTTCTGAGGCTGGAGAGATGAGCCAGTGAGTTAAGGCACTCACTACCAAACCTGATAGCCTGAGTTTGATTCCTGGAACCTGGGATAATTTTCACAAGTTGTCCTCTGACCTGTACACATGGCCTGGCCCCCTCCCCCAATCCACCCCCCCCCATGAATAAGTGAATGGACTTGAAAGTATTTTAAATAAATGCAGCGATTCTAAATGAAATTGCAACATTGTGTAAGCAGACACGCATGGCATTAGAAGGTATCTGGAAACCTTGGCAGGAATGACAATCCCATGAAGACTAAAGGTCTAAAGGACCTTATAGTCTCTGCCTCAAAGATGTGGTCACCAGCAAAAGTGTACTAACTGTTTCTTCACATGGCTTTGGTAAGTTCTGTGATTCTAGCAATTAAAGGATTCATGATCTGCACGGAACACCTTGAGGCCCGAAACATTCAGGGCTGGTGGGAAGATACGGTGAATAGAAGCCCTTGCTGCAAAGCCTGATGACCTGAGTTCGAAACCTGGAACCCACAGTGGAGGAAGAGAACCGACTCCTGAAAGTTGTCCTCTAGTAATAAGCAAATGTATGTGCCTGTTCTCTCTGTCTCTCTTTCAATAATTAATAATAAAATAATATTAATCACTAGAAAAAAATAACCTTCAGCAATCAAGAAAGGGCAGATTTTGCTGTTGAACAGGACTTTCTGACAGCTAGGCTCCCTAGGTACAGAGTGGACCTATCTTGTCCCCTAGGGTTCAGAATAAGCATTTGCCAGCGGCAGCCTCAAGAAGCCAGGCTGCTAATTTAATGCAATGGCCTGAATCTTCATTGTCTGTCCTCAAAAGCCCGTGTGTCAGGCCTCGTGTTTGCCAAGTGCCCAACCTGTTCAATTTAGGGCTATTGTCACCTGGAGAGCACTTCAAGGCTTCCTCAGGAGCTGCCGCAGAGACTCCCTTTACCCAGCTCCCGGGTCAATCCTGACCCTACCTTGTACAGCACAAGGAGCACAAGGCCCACAGGCAATAGTACTAAGGGTCAGGGGGTAGGACAGGGCTCGGACAGTCCCACTGCTGAGTTCATTTGTGTTACAGCTGCCACAACTACAAATGAGCAGCCTAAGTCCCATGTAAACACGCCAACCTTTCCTAGAAGAAGGTAGGGACTTGATTTACATAACCATGAGTAAACAGCAGGAAACTGATGCCAACTAAGAGACTTCATGTTTCTTGACAGCAATGGATTGACTTTCCTTGGGACCCATTGCCTAGCTACCAAGGAAGCCCTTGAGCAGAGATGGCAAACAGTTGGAGACTGACTTCACTGCCCAGGCCATGTCCCCACAGAGCTCCTTAGAATAGGACAATGACCATGACCAAGCTGTGGTTTAGTTGGGCCACTTCCTTGCCTCTGCTTCCCATTGCCAGTGCTGCAGAAAATCCCCGGGGGGGTCAGTGCCAAAGACAGTGACATTTCTTCTGGTCAATCCTACTGTTTACGGTAATCAGGGGAAGACAGTGAGCAGACCGGGATGCCAAGTGATCGCTTGTGTTCGAGATAATCAATAAGACACTTATCTTGAAAGATTCATGCAAGTTTGGAATCAATTATGAATGGGATGATGATAAAACTCGATAGGAGAGTTGCTGGATGGGTTGTTTTTCAAACTCTTATCTGAGAGTTAGGCTCTGTTTTGTTGGTTTCTCTGAAATGTCATAAAAATTTTACAGCGTGTGCTAACTACATTACATCATCACCAAACAGCAAGATTTCCACATGCCTGAGTGGGGATTTCAAACTCATCCTATAGAATCTTGGGACTATTGAACCATGCAGAAGTAAAGGTGTGGGGAGAACTTCCATCAAGATTAAAAGGAGATGGCGTGCGGTATTTGGTGAACACCGAAGGAATCTGATCTGAGATGAAAGGGTCCCTACTTATAGGCAGATGACCTTGAGCTATCACTTAACCTTTCTAAACCAAAATTCCCCATGTCAAAAAGACCACAATGGTATCTTCGCCCTGGCAGTCTAGAAAAGAAGAAATAAGATTATTCTAGGCCCAGTGTACTCCCCATATACATGAAAGTCAGTCAGTGTTATTCATTTCTAATGTCACCATTCTGTCTGGTACATGTTGAATAAAGTATTGGATATTGCAGCATTTTCTCACCTCTGTGTATGTGTGTGGGTGCAGCATTAAAATATAGAGATATACTCTAACTCTAAAGCCCAGGCTGGACTCGAATTCATGATCTTTTTTTTCTTTTTTTTTAAATATTTATTTATTTATTTATTATGTATACAATGTTCTGTCTGTGTGTATGCCTACAGGCCAGAAGATGGCACCAGACCTCATTACAGATGGTTGTGAGCCACCATGTGGTTGCTGGGAATTGAACTCAGGACCTTTGGAAGAGCATGCAATGCTCTTAACCACTGAGCCATCTCTCCAGCCCGAATTCATGATCTTTTTGCTGTAATCTCTGAAATACTGGGATTACAGGTGCATAGCACCAACATATCCAGCCTGTTTTCTCACTTGTAACCTGGAGAGTGACTGAACGGTGCAGGCTGCTGGGGAAGTAAATTCAATTGTGAGTAATATAGCATCTAAAACAGCAACCAAGAGGTAGATGGCAAGCACTCAAGACGACAGCTTGCATTCAGCAAGAGGCCCACAACTGAAGAACAGGAAGCCTGCTCGTCCACATGATAAGGAAGAACACAGAGGCTTGGGCAGGCTCGCCTTGATGCAGGTCACTGCAACAGTGACATCATGAAGAAGCTGTGACAAATGCTCCCAAAAACTGGGAAGGCTTGGAGCTAGCATTGGAGCAAAGAACAAGACGGTCCAGGAGTTGGGGAGTAATGCGAAGTCACTGTAACTGACCCAGGTATCCATGACAACTGTGCATCTGCCCTTGTCTGGAACGGGGGCAGGGAAAAGGACAGGAACTCGGTCTTTTGGAGCAAACTATAGTCAAGTGACTTGGAAGGAGGAACAAACTGAGTCCAAGAGTCTTGGTGACTGCCATGGGAAAACAGAAAAGGAAGGATGCTAAGAGCTTCCTTGGAGATGACAGGTTACTGCCAAGTTCCCCTGGCTATCAAAACTCCAGCTGAGGACCCAGGAGTGGACCCAGCTCTGCGGAGTCCAAAGCAGGACAATTCAGTCCTACAATTAGCTCCCCCGCCACACACACTCATGGCACAGAATGCTGAAGGAGGCCCAGCTTTCTGGCCAGCAGCCAGGGTACTGGTCTCCACACAGCATAGGATCCTGCCTAGGACAGAGCACTGTCTCTCCCTGGCCCTAAATAGATCAACATTTGGCTTGAGCTTGCAGATGACATTTCATGGGCCACACTGTTGAAGCTGTCCCTGTGGTCAGAAATAGCCCGGGGGTGGTCAGGACCACAGCCTTGTAAATCGCACACTATATTTAGTTCACACAGACATGGCTGAAGGATTTCTCTTTAGGTGCAGGTTTTGAGTAGCAGATCTGTAACTGCCTTTGCAAAGGCCAGGGCTTAGGCCTGAGGAGAATGGGGAAGCAGGCCAAGCGATCAGGTCATCTCAGCCTTGTCATTTCTGTAACACCAGCCCTCGGGGCACGCTGGTAGTTGGAGGGACGGACACTTCTGTGGAAGCTGGAGGGAAATTTCCTCCAGTTTTACTCTGCAGTATTACTGACATGTACTCAGATACACAGACACTGAGGGTTCTGCCTGAAGGATTTGCACACGTGTGCACATGGATGGATTCAGATCACCAGAAGGTTTGGTCTGGACTGCTGAGATAACCACCTCTTAGAAAGGAAAGCTCTGTTTTGACTTCTCTCAGGTGCGGAAGCCAGGCCTGCTCTTGACTTTGACACAAACAGTGCCATCCAGCAGGTCCTCCTGTCAAGTGTTTAGTTTTTGACTTTGACACAAAGTGTCATTTACTAGGTGCTCCTGTCAAGTGTCTAGCTTCTGTCGCTGCCTCTCAAACTTTACAGTGCATGTAAAAGTCACACTCCCCTGCCGTATGTGGGCTCTTACTAGATGCCAGGCTCAAAACAATCTTTCTATTTAGTCCTGAATGTGAACCTAACAGATTAAGCGATGTTATCCCGGCTTGACTAAGGAACTGGGAGTCAATAAAGTTTAAATAGCGAACAAAGCACAGGATCCCGAACATGGAAATCAGCATACTGGGGTTCCAAACTGAAGAATTCAGATGTCAGAATATTCCTCCTGGCCAACACGGATCCTTTGTTTTCTGTTTTGCAGTGCTGGGGGCTGAACCCAGAGGTCCACTCAAGTCAGATAAGTATTCCACTGCTAACTCTATTTCCAACTCGAAAGTTAGAGTGCTCAGCACGGTTTTATTTTCCTTTCCGTTAGGCCTACAATTGAACATGGACCTCAAGCACACTAGCTAGGCATGTGATCTACCACTGAGATGCATCCCTAGCTTCGGTTAGCTTAAAAAAAAAAGGAGTTTTTGAAATGTACATTTTTCTTTACTTATACATATGTCTGTATGAGAGTTAAAAGGGCCCATGGGGAGGTCAGAGGACAGCTTGTTTGAGTTGGTTTGCTCCTTCCACCCTGCCGGTTGCAGAGATTAAAATCAAGTCATCGGGCTTGGTAGCCGGAGCCCTTACCTGCGGAGCCCTCTCGCTGGCTCCCCCATCAGCTTTCAACTTTGACTAAGTAGCTGGATGACCCACTATTACTTCTGTAATAGTGTCTGACTCACTGTCCATGGCTGCAAACATTAACCACAGAAATTGTGTTAATTGCTGTGACAAAAGTCAGTCAAAATCCCCTTAAGGAAGGGTTTCCCTTGGCTCTCAGTTTGAGGGTGCAGTCAGTCATGGTGGGGAAGGCACGGTGGCAGGAGCATGAGAAAGCTGGTACAGGAAGGAACACAGTTGGGAAGTAGATGAACATAAGCGCTCAGCTCACTTTCTCCTTTTCATTTGGTTCAGGATCCCAGCCCATGGGAGAATGTAACCCACATTCAGGGTAGGGTTTTCCACCTCAATTCACCAAATGTAGACACCCCTCACAAACATCCCTCAGGCCTGTCTTCTAAGGGGTTCTATCCTCTCAGATTGACAGTGAATATTAGCCTCGACAAGAATGATAATAAAAGAAATGATAATGATGCTGCTAGGCCTCACATTAATGTTGAGGAATCAGGGATCAGGGATGATCAAGTTAGGCCAGATCCTAGACTTCAGGTTCTTTTCTTTTTCTTTTTCTTTTTTTTTCTTTTTAGATTTTATTTATTATGTATACAGCATTCTGTGTGCCTACAGGCTGGAAGAGGGCACCAGATCTCATTTTGGATGATTGTAAGCCACCATGTGGTTGCTAGGAATTGAACTCAGGACCTTTGGAAGAGCAGCCAGTGCTCTTAACCTCTGAGCCATCTCTCCATCCCTAGACTTCAGGTTCTTACTCTGCTGCAGAAGATAAAAAATGAACACACGTTATAATTAAATGCCGTAACCACAAACAGAGGGAGCAGGTTAGTGTGTGAATGAAGAAGCTAGGGTAACTTTCAGAGACTGAGAAGGTCGCAAATATTTAGCCACGTCACATTGTAGTGGTGTGAAAATGCCTTACACATGTGCCCTCAGACTCTGCTCTAAGGAAGCTCAATTGTATCTGCAGTGGACTCTTTAAAAACAGCCCTTCACAGGCTACATGGGCACATCACCACCCCTGGCTTTTTCAGGTGGGTGCCAGAAAGCCAAACACAGATCTCCACGACTGAAAGGTAAGCATTTTACTGACAGAGCCATCTACCCAGCTTCTCAGATTTTTTCTAAAAGGTCTTCATCCAAAAAAGTCTAACATACGTAAGTTGGACAAAAATTGACATGAGAATGTGTCTTTTGGAAAAATAAATCTTGACATCTAAGAAGACACAAATCTGTCCTATTGATGAGGAACATACTCTGCTACGTTGCCATCTATGTTAATATAATTTTTATCTATATTCAACAGCCACCTCTAACGACAAGCCTGACATAGCACAGCAGCAATGGCCATCCAAACTATAGATCTTACTTTCTTTTTACCTTCACCTGACACACTTCGGCCAGGCATTGACTACTGAGAAGCATTCTTCTGGCCGTAAATGCGATCAATAACTCACTCACGCAGAACATACAACTGTACATTTTCTGCTTATAGAAAGCCATGGATAATGAGCGCCAATTATAGCTCGGAGAGACCAAAGACACAAGCACATGCTCTGTTCCTTCTCAGAGGACTAACCTGAAAAGGATCTTTGCCTTGCCTACAGATGAAATATTTAAAACATGGTTTGGATGGCCTGAGGTATGCCTGACACATTTGTCGATTTTCACAGATGCGAGGAGTGATTAGATTTGGGGGTCAGTTACGATAAGGTCATCCGGAGACCACGCATTTTAATTTCAAATTCAGGATGACAAACCTGATAAGCAAAACTTTATAAAATAAAGGGATATGAAATCAACTTACATGACTAGTTGGTATGAGGAGAACTTTCGTATTAAGTCCTGTCATGTAAAGGGGACCTGGTGTTATGAGAGAGAGTTTTTCTGACAAATAACCTTGATGAGCTGAGGGGCAGACAATGTGCCCGTGTGAAGGACTCCTGTCCATGGTGGCCTGGATTCTCTGTGGGGAGAAGACATGTGTGGAGGTGCTTATTGGTAAAGAACCATGGGGCAAGAGAGTTGACTCACTTGTCACTCAAATGTGAGGACCTTAATCTTGAATACACAGAACCTATGAAAAGCCAGGCATGCTAGCGAGCATCTACAATTGCAGCATTCCTAAGAGGAGTTAGGACTCAGAGACACGCGAATCCTCAGAAGCTGGGGTCAGCTAGCCTGATGTCCAGAGCAACAAACAGCAGAGGCCCAGTCTCAAGCTGGGTAGAAGGTGAGGGCCAGTGCTCAAGGTTGCCCCTTGGCCTCTATGCACACCCAGTAGCCTGCAAGTGCCCCCACCATAAGGAAAAACACCTCTCTCCGTCCTTCCCTCCCCCCGCCCAGAGGTTTCTGGATAATCTAGACATATCATGGCCTTTAAAGTGTGAGAAGGCATGGCAAGCAGGCAGGCAGTGACAGCTACAAAGGGTTAAACTGTAAAGACAATGAGATGGCCTAGAAGTGCTTAAAACTCAATTAAAATAAAACCAGTCCCTGTTAGCTCTCCCCATCCAGATTTAAGGCTCGCTCTGTATTATCTATTCATATGAAAGCGGGTGCAGCAACTGAAAATTGAATTATGCTAACCCACTTTCTCAGCTAAAGATGACGCTGGCTTCCAGCCCAATGAGTACAATGGCCACATGCTTGAGACCTTTAATTATCTAATTAATGTAGTGTCATTTTTGCAATTAATTCAAATGACCATATGTAACTTTTTTCTTTTTTAAGACTGGAGTTGTAAATATTTTTAAAACACTTGTTATATGTTACATTAAAAAAAAAGAGCAACAAAGGTCAAAGGCTGATTTTTCATGACCAGTTCATAGAGACCCTTTAGGAACGTATTCACCTGAACTCAAGAAAAAGAATTACCAGGTGCACGGGCAGGAACCAGAGAAAGGAGTTACAAGGAGTTTTTGAAGGAGGAGGGGCATGGAGATGTAGCAACACACACGAAGGGCCCACCTGAACGAGGGCCATCACAAATGGCTTTAAAAGGTGGATAATAATTCTAAAACTTCTTACAGAAGAACAGTGACCACCTGGTCCCACTTCACTCTTCATGCAGCTGGATTTGAACTTTAAATCCTTCTCTCTCATTGCCTCTGAGCACTCGGATGAAAAAGCTATTTTGGAAGAAAAGCATGCTTAGGCTAAAGAAATCAGTTCTGCGCCATTTGCTCAGTCTTTCCCCGTGTGGGTGTGAGAGTGTGGAGGGGCGGGTTCTAAGGAGCAGGAGATGCTGGTCATGTGGAATCCAGGAGGCCACCAGCCTGTAACTGGTTCTCAGCACTTATGAAGCCCTTTTTTGGTAATCAGAATCGACAACTTTTGCTGTCCAAGGGCTTAGAGGCACACACACACACACACACACACACACACACACACACACGAGAGAGAGAGAGAGAGAGAGAGAGAGAGAGAGAGAGAGAGAGATTCAGACAGACAGACAGACACAGAAGCAGCAGCCACTGTCCCTCCTGATGGGGTGCTGGGCTTTCTTTGCATGCTTCTATCATACAGGTGGTGGCATCTGTGTGTTAATGAAACGATGACACCCTCCCTTGGTTTCAGGGTCTCTGTCAAGCAACTTCATTTTTACCAAGAAAGAAGCTAAGGTTTCTCTCAAGTCTTCCATGTCCCAGGGATCCCGATGTCAGACATAAATGTAGCCTCTAACTTCATTTCTGAAACAACCTTGCAAGGCAGATGCTACTTGCTTACCAACACTGCAAAGGTCAAAGGTGGAGGGGTCAAAGATGGATGGCCAGCATCCCAGCCCTTTCTCTGTCTGTCCCATGAGAGATAAAGGTGATCTCTGAGCTCCTGTCAACTTTCTCTTTCCACAGAGTGACATTCTGTGTGGCTGCCACTCGTGGCATTTTATATGGGTTCAGGGAGCTGAACTCTGGTCCTTGTGTATGGAAAGCATACATGTTACCAACTGTCTTCGGTTACTGTTCTATTGCTGTGAAGAGACACCACGACCAAGGCAGCTTTCATACAATGAAAGTATTTACTTGAGGGCTTGCTTACAGTTTCAGAGGGTAGTCTCTTATCATTACGGTGGGGAGCATGGCTGCAACCAAGCAAGCATAGTGCTGAAGAAGTACTGAGAGCTACATCCGGATCAGCAGGCAGAAAGACAGACACTGGGCCTAGTGTGAGCTCTTCACAGCCCATCCCCAGTGACACTTCCTCGAAAAAGGCTAATCCTTTTTAAAGGTTCACCAACTGTGGACTAAGCATGGGGGGCCATTCTCATTCAAACCCCGGCATTGAGTAAGCCATTTACCCCCACTGGTGGCAACCATCCCAAGTTGAGTAAATTTTAACCAATCCAAAATACTAAAAAGAGAGAAAAAGGAAAGCCCTCCCAGATTGGAAACAGGAGCTAGGACGTGGTAGAGTGGAGACAAAAGCAAAGGAAAACTAATGGCCGTCCCCTAGACATAAACCCACAGAGGGCCAGGGCAAACTCTGAAGTGGTGGGATATCATCTTTTTCTCCATCTTTTGTGGTTGTGGGGTCTTTGGAAAAGACGAAAGCTTACTAGGAATCCCAGAGCTAATCCAAGCTACCACAGCATTCTCATATGGGCTACGTATGTGGCTGTCCTCTCAAGACGAAACTGCTCACCAAGAGTGCACAGGCCAGGTGTCACCAACACCCTGCTGGAAATCCCATGAAAAACCACGTGCTTGCATTCATTTTCATGTACCTGGAATGCTGATGTGTGGTATCGATCTGTTTCTAAACGACCCCCGGGAAAGCTGCTGATACGAAAACGAAGGGAGACTGACCAACACCCATGCCCACCCCTGCTCATGAAGAGTCAGGAAGGGCCAAGAAAACAGACACTGCGGGATATCATCTTCTGACTTCTTTTTCGGTGGGGGGTCTGGATGAATTTCTTCCACACCATTTATAATGATTGCCTTTCTGTATGTCTATGACTCTTTCTTTCTGCCTCTGTAAATTTGGAATGTGTGTCGATGTATTCTATATACATCACGTTTACTTTGTTATTCATACATATTTATAATACAGGAATATAAAATTGAATGTCAATGGAGGAAGCTAATGGTTTAAGATTATTTTTAATTACAAAAAAGGCATCAACAACATGGTAATTGGTGTGTGTTAGCTTGTGTTGAAGTGAGACATTACCAGGAGCTGGAGAGAGGGCTCAGCCAGTAAAACGCTTTGCAGTGAAAAAAGCATGGGGCCTGACTTCTCTCAACAGAAGCCATGCCAAAAAAAAGCAGAGTGTGAAGATGAACACTTGTCATCATAGTACTGAGGAGGCAGAGAGAGGCTGATCCTTGCTGGACAGCCAGTGAGGCCCATAGGGGAAGCTTCAGGCCAATGAAATCCTGTTTTCACAAAACAAGATAGACAGTACCTGGCCTCCACATGTACACTACTAGGAACGTGTGTGTGTGTGTGTGTGTGTGTGTGTGTGTGTGCGCGCGCGCATGCACATAGAAAAAGACTGAGATGTTTACCTCAGCATCCATGAGATGCCTGCCGTCACCACTGTGAGACTTCACCACTCACGTTTAATGGGTCTGAAACAGACACGTGCCTCAGCACACACTAGAAAGAAGGACACCAAACCTTTCCAAGGCCAGCGCCTCCCATTAAGGAAAATGTACAGAGGAAACACAGACAAAGGAGCACACTTTGGTTGTGCTTCTCAGAGCAAGGTCTTCTGGAACAGGAAATTCCCAAGGTCAACTTTTAAAACCACTTTTAAAATCACATTCATTAACAAATGTGTGTGTGTGTGTGTGTGTGTGTGTGTGTGTGTGTGTGTATGGGTGGGGGTGGACGTGTGTCATGGTGGATGTGGAGGGTGGAGGACAACTGCAGAAATCAGACTCTCATTTCCCATGTCGATCCACGGAATCAAACTCCAGTCCGCGGGCTTGGTGGCAGGCACCTTAGGTAACTATTGAACCATCTCACCAGGCCACCAAGTGGAACCATAGGACCAGAGGAAGCTAAGTGGACGTTCTATGAGTTCTGAAAGATCACAGAAGCAGCATCCCTGGCAGCTAAGTCAGAGGAACACAAATCCAGGAGGGAGCCTTGAAAGGGTGTCTCGGGACGACGATGCGCATCTCCTTTGCAGATGCAGAGAGCATTGAAGTTTCTTTAAAAAAATTCATACAGGAGAGTCATTCTCCGCAGCCATGAGAGAGGAACTGTCAGACAACATTCCCAATTCAATATCATATTGTGCTTCAAGAAAAGATTTCCATATATTCTAGATTAAAAAAGGCCTCATAAATAAATGATAATCCAGTGCATGCTCTGAAAAATGAAAAAAATAATTTTGTGTTTGCATTTTAGTCCACAGAGTAAAATTTAATCTCTCTTTTAATACAGCATGTTTTATATAAAGAGGTAAAAAGATGTAACCTTATGAAAATTGATTTTTTTTTACATGTTTAAAAATGTCCCTCGCTGTATTTATCTAGGCATTTTCTATCTGTGAGGAGAAGGAGCCACCACAGTTTGATAACTTCGCCATGTTTGGTTCAAAGTAAATAGAATTACTGTCGTTTGAGTCAATGAGGTTTTTTTTCTTTTTACTGTTAAAAATAATCAAGACCAGATGGAAGCTTGAGGGGTTTTCAGCTTCCATAGCTTTGTCATGGTCTGTGACAGTTCCCAACACACAGTAGGTACTTTATTAGATTATCCGGCAAGTGACTTAGAAAGAGCAATGGAGAAGCACGCAACCTTGGCCCCAGGCAAGACCCAAAGGTTTAGGACCTGAGGACATGGTAACATAGGACCACATGGTCTGTGTTCCATCAGTTCAGAAGCCCATTGGTACCTGAGTTTTTTGGGATAGGTCTACGGAAGAACCTCAGAGAGGTAGGACCACCACCTGCAGCTCAGTGCACAAGATAGTGTAAGACATGCCAGGAGATACATGTTGCTGCAACACAATACCTAGTAAACGCAACTTAAGGCTTTATTTTGGCTCAGATGTCAAGGGGACACTGACCCCCTGGGGAAGTGTGGCACTGAGAGCATGAGGCCATCTGGTTGAAGAGCAAGAATAGGAATTGGGGACCAGCTACAGAACCCCAGGCAACACGTGACCTCCAGCAAACTTCTACTACCTACAGTTTCTACAACTTTGGCAAATTAAACCCTATTGTATAAATTATCCCTTGTAACTGGTTTTTCTCTTATATTGCACATTGCAGGGTTTTTTTAAGATTTATTTACTGGGGCTGGAGAGATGGCTCAGTGGTTAAGAGCACTGACTGCTCTTCTAGAGGACCCGGGTTCGATTCCCAGCACCCATATGGCAGCTCACAACTGTCTGTAACTCCAGGGTCGAGCACCCTCACACATTTATACATATAGGCTAAAACACCAATAAAATAAATAATAAAAAAGAGAGATTCTTTCCATGTGTGCCTGCAAGCCAGAAGAGGGCAACAGATCTCATTATAGATGGCTGTGAGCCACCATGTGGTTGCTGGGAACCGAACTTAGGACCTCTGGAAGAGCAGTCAGTGCTCCCAACCACTGAGCCATCTCTCCAGCCCCTATACATTGCATTTTTAAGATACCCACTGTGGGATAATACTCTTGTACACTGTAAAGATTTGCCACTCATATTGGTTTAATAAGACACTGATTGGTTAGTAGCCAGACAGGAAGTATAGGCGGGATAACCAGACTAGGAGAATTCTGGGAAGAGGAAAGGCATAGATGCAGTTGCCAGCCAGATGCAGAAGAAGCAAGATGAGAATGCCTTACTGAGAAAAGGTACCAAGTTACATGGCTAAACATAGATAATAATTACAGGTTAATTTAAGTGGTAAGAGCCAGTTATTAATGAACCTGAGCAATAGGCCAAACAGTTTCCTATTAATGTAAGCCTCTGTGTATTTATTTGGGATAGAACGGCCATAGGCCTGGAGGTAACAGAAACTTCTGGCTATAGATACCTCTGTGTTGATTTAGGCAATAAGAATTCATTCACTTTCACTGTTGTCTAGCATTTCACTACAAAGATATGCAACCACCATTTCCCTGTAAAAACTGTAAAAGGCCTTGAGGAGTTTTGAGTTTCTTACCATCGTGAATAGCTTGCTAGAACATTCTTGGTCTCCTAGTCCATTGACTTCATCGGCTGTAGTTTGCCATTTCAGTAGCCAACACCAAAACATTTTTCTAAAATGGCTACACCTAGTGATGATCCCACCTGTACAACATGAGATGCCTGACTCTCCGCATCCTCATCCATACTTGTTATTGCTAGACTATTTAATATGTTCATATTCTGGTACCTGTGGAAGAGTTTCTTATTGCCATTAGCTTTGCTTGACCTTCAGACTGATGAGTTTGGGCATGTTTTTAACAGTGGGACACACTTTTCAGGAGACTTGGAATTCAAAGAGCAGCACCCATTCTATCGACATAGCTCGAGGGCAACTGAGGACAGATACCAGACAGAGGGGTTATTAATGAATCACTCACCTTCAGACAAAGCGTGTGCTAAAAACGAAATGCAGCCGATGAATGAGCAGGGGCGGGGTATGCATGTAGAGGCCAGAGGTCTCCATCAGGCATCTTCCTCATTGTCTCCCACCTATTTCTGAGACAGAGTTTCTTGCAGGATCCGCAGCTCACCAATTCATTAGATGGGCAGGCCAGCAAGCCCCAGGGATTCTCCTGTCTCTGCCTGCCTCGCACTGGGATCACAAGTGTTTACCACCACACCTGGCTTTTAGGTGAGTGCTGAGAATCCAAACTCAGTGCCTCACGCTTGCACCAAATCACCATACCATCCGCAACATCTCCCCAGCCCTATGTTGTCACATTTCTGTATAGCTGACCAGGCCCACAAGCTCCTCCCAACCACTCATGTGCTCCATCCTTACCCCAAGCCTTCACTAACCACATCCCATGGACCACAGCCAACAAAGCACTATTTTTTTTTTATTCTTCTACCTACTTGATTGCTTTAGAGTTTTAATCATGCCAGTCAATGGTTCTTCATAACAGAAACTATCCCTGACAGTATATGAAATTCAAAGGTGTAGTGTGGAGAGCCTCGAGGGACAAGAGGAACAGATGGGTATTTAAGACCTAGAAGGATGATCAACTAGTGGACGGGGGCTTGTGGACAAGGTTTGGTCACACTCTGGGCATAGTTTATCATCGGCTCCAGAAGAGACGCTTTGGTCAAGATGGGAAGGACCAGAGGCTCAGGATGAGGCAGAGGCCCTTGGTAAATGAAAGCGTTCACTAATGACATTAGTATGGTTATTTCAGGAAGTGTTCATTTTCCTGCTCACTGAGAGTTTAATAAAAATGTTATGTCTCCTCCATAGAACTGTGATTAATCAGCCCAGTATTGAGAACGTGCAGCAATTCTTTCTCAACAAAGCAATTTTCAAAATTTGAAAAGGTGTAAATTTAATGCAAATTGCTTCATAATCATATATGTACAAAACGGAGCTGACAAGTCTGCAGTTAGGAGAGGGAGCATTTACGTTTCACATTGCCTTCCCTCCCCCCCCCCCCCCCCCCCCCCCCCCCCCCCCGGTCCCCAGCTGCTCCTTGAAAGGCATGGTATAAATTAGAAGATACAGCCAATAGAAAAGCAGACAGGGGAAAGGTGACAAAAAAAAAAAAAAAAGGTAATTCTTTCAGCAAACTCAACAGTGGCTGTTTTGGCTGTAAAGGCAAAGTAAATAGAAAGTTTCAGAAATGAAAAATGTGTCTTTAATGCAACAACAACGGATCAACTTGTTCTCACTGAACAAGAGAGCGACTGATAAGGGGGAAGAAGACAGTAATCAGGTTTCTCATCTGTGTGGAATTTAGCCTTATGTTTGTATAATCGCATATACATATCACACATACAAACAGACTCCCATGGAAGCAGAAGGTGAACTGTTTGGGGGAGGGACACGGGTAGGATGAAGGAAGTACAGGGGCGGGTAACGGGGAAACATAGACAATGTCATAATAATATCCATTATTTTGTAGCCCAAAAGGTTTAGTACATGACTGGCATTGTGGTGCTCCCCTATAGCGTCAGCATTCTGGCAATAACGGCAGGAAGATCAGAAATTCAAGGCTAGTATCTATATAGTGAGTTTGAAGCTATCCTTGGTTACATGAGACCCTGCTTCAAAACAACTCTTTCTATCTATCTATCTATCTATCTATCTATCTATCTATCTATCTATCTATCCACTTTCTGCATCTGACTTTTTAGGTGGGAACAACATTTTTTCTAAAGAAAGTCATATTTTTGCTCATGTGGCTCCCTTTTCAATAGTTCCCAGATCTGTTGGCATTTCAAACAATGGTTTTGCAATCGTGAACATTCCATGACTCCTCAGCACACCAGGGATTTGCTCCACCCTCCTGGACTGGGCCTGCCTTGGCGGCAGACACCAGGTGCATCTCATCTCATGACTCGAGTGTCCACTACAAGCCAGAGCGGCGAGCCAAGCGCAGTCACTCATCTTTTTACAGGACTGGGGGGAGGTGAAAATAAGACTTCATGTATAAACATTGCAGTGTTAAGGGGCGGTGATGGTTTCTACTGGCAGTCTTAAAGGCTTATACGAATCAAATGAAAAACCAACCAAAGAAACTATGAGCGGTCACCAGTACTACCATTGTGCCAATTCTGCTATTTGAGAGACTAGAATCTGGGGCTAGGAAGACAGTACAGTGAGTAATGAGCTTTCTTTGCAAACCGAAATCCCTGAGTTCAAGGCTTAGAACCCTGGTAGCATAACTGGCATGGTGGTGTGCCTGTGATTCAGCGCTGGGAGTGTGCCCGCTTGCTTGCTTGAGCTCAGCTCAATTTCTCCACTCTTAATACAATTAAGGACCCTCTGCCTAGGGAATGGGGCTGCCCACAGTGGACTTGGTCTTCACACATCAGCCAACTTAATTAAGATAGTCCCCCACAGATATGCCCACAAACCAACTCAATGCGGATAATCCCTAGGAGAGATTCTCTTCCCAGGTGACTATAGGTTGTGTCGAAGTGATGATTAAAACTATCCATCACATGGTCCCACACCCATGAATTGAACTCAGCGAGTTATAAAAATAGGAAAAAGAGGACATGAACTGGGGGGACTGGAGAGAATTGGGGGGAGAAGGGGGGACAAATATGATCAAAATACACTGTACATCTGTATGAAATTATCAAAGAATAAAAACATATTAAAAACCATAATAACAATAATAACTTTTGGATATTAACTCAAAGGAATCCCGAAAGACTCAAGTTTTACTGTACTCCTCACATCTGGCAGATCTTCACATGGTGGCTCTGCAGGGCCTAGGATTAAATGTGGCACTTTATTTTCCATTAAACGCAATGATGAAACCAGCTCATGGGCGCCCAGAAAAGCCACTGGAAAACTGGGGCGGCTGGTCCATTTCTGTTTCATCTGACATGATCTAAACGGCAGGTGTCTCACACTGTTGCTTGGGTCTGGTTATGGGCCTTACAGAGGCTGCCCTGCTGGAGTCTTGGCTGGTAGGGGTGCTCCCCTGCAGGACTCCAGGGGTCCTCTTTTTCCCAAGAACAAGTGAGCATGGGCCAGGTGGAACTATCCAGAGCTGATGGGAAGTCAGTTGATTCTCCTCTGTCCTAGTAAAGTTCCTGTCAGAGAAACCCTTCTGGGATGGTGGGAGGCAGCTTGGAAGCGCTCAGGACAGAACAGGCCCCTCTGCCTGGCAGTAGAACACTGCTCCTGGCTGGTACAGCCTTTACAGAGGACGAGGAGGTGATGCCAACTCCAGCCAGGCTCTTCATCCACACGGGTCTTGAGGATAATCAGCCCTTTATCATCATCCCCCTGCATCATGCTTGTGCTCAGTTAGTCAGAGCCACTGCCGTGAGGGCCGGAGGCTCAAGGGTTATTTAGGAAAAGACACTAACTACACAGTGAGAGGGTATTCCTACAAGGAAGAAGGATGAGAACTGGTGGCCATTTTTTAGTTGGTCTCTAGTGTTAACTACAAGAGCTCAGGTACCTAATTTTGTGAACCAGGACGAAACTGAGCTGGTTTGTAATACAAGGGACGCTAACAAATTTGATCAGAGACCAATTCTCTCAGATAACTTAGTATGGCTTACGCTTTCTAAAGGCATGTGGGCAGGTGAGAGCCTTTGGTTTTAGAGTCTGCCTTGATGTTCTCTTTCAATAGGCAGATGCCCGTGTGAACACAAGTGCATCCTCCTGAGTGCAGAGCATCTCTCTTAGAACCCATACTGCTCAGCTTAGGTCTTTCCAGCTTGTTGTTGTGTTCCCCAACCACCTCATGCCTCCCTGAGACGGCAAGCACTTCCATGGCATTCAGAGCATTCAAAAGAAGTAAGTAAATAAGCAAAGGGGGCAGCGTTATCCCACACAGAGAAACAGACCAAGAGGGGGGCATTGTCAAAGGGATTTTTGCAAATGACATTTTCAGCAATATAAATTATGATTTATTTTCCCATGTAATCATCTTGATTGCAGACATCCTTTTGGAGAAATCACACCACTCTTGGCTAGCTTTTTAAAGCCCCAGAAGACAACTTTCAAACCTGATTAGTATGTATGATGGGAAATCAGATACATTATATTTAGCTTGAAGTATGGAGAGCAGAGGGTGCAAAGAAAGAAAGAGGGAGGCATGGGGGGGGGGGTGGAGAACATCTGTAATCCTTCTCCGAGGGATCTGGCAGCACGTGGCAGGGTGTTACTGAGTGTGTGTGGTTGTCTTTCTGTAATTAGCCAATTGTGGCTCCTTGTCCTGGGCCTCTCATGTTGTGAGGTTTTAAGTGGGATGAAATGGAACCTAGAATAGGGTCCCGCTCTTGTGTTAGGATGCTGAAGAGTCAGCTTCCGTCAACATGGTCCTCCCTGAGCCAATGGTCGCAACTCGAAGCTCAAGCCTTTCATCCACTGAAAGGTGAGCTGGCAGAGGATCTGCCGACTTAGATGGCCTAAGAGGGATGCAGGGATTCACCAGGTCTAAGCATCTCTTAAAAAGCTCTGCATGGTGTCAGATCTCTATGGCAGGAGTGCATGACACACCTCTCATGGGGTGCCTATTGGGGGCAGAGAGAACGACTGGACCAACCTTCTGACATGGCAACAAGACATTGTCATCTGTGAAGCTCGCATTGCAGAACCGCACCTTCACAAATGTCAAGTATGTTTAGGGCTTTGTGTGGGGCTATGTTCATTGTTCTGTTGGTCATATGCAGCCCTGGGTCCCAAGGGCTGGACACAACCTGGCTGGAGGAGTTTCCAAGCTCAGACTCTCAAGCATTTTAGATGCCTCATGCACCCTTCTGGGCCTGGTGGGCCTTGCATGAGAACACCTCCATTCCTGGGTGTGAAAGGGCTAGAGTGTGACGAGTGTGCTGGTGTTCATAGAAGATGGTGTGAATTGACTAGTGTGTGACGGGTGTGCCAGTTCTCACAGCAATGTCACGTGGCCGTACTGGGAGGTAAAACACCACTAGGTGCAGTTTTGAGATGAAACCATATCTCAGAGAGTGTTGTGCCAGGCACAGGAGGGTAGAAGTCTCTCCAGCCCTTAGTCCTTTTTCTGTCTCACACTGTTGTGTGCCTAACCAGCACATCTGAAAAGGAAGCCGGGAATCTTTGGAATGCCTAGCTTTTCCACAACAGAGATGATGAGTGACATTCACTTACTTGACGGTCCCAGCAATCCTCAATATCATCATTTCAAATGGGGACACTGAGACGCAGAGAGGACAGTGAGCAGAATCTAGCCATAAAACAGGCTAACCGTTTTCATCCCAGCTGTGTCTCTAAGCTGAAGCTCATGGCCATATGATCACCTTTCTCTGAGTCCTTCTCGAACCTTTTCAGGTAGGACCATATGTTTGGATCACAATAGACGGTCTGCCCACTATTAGGCCTCTGATTCCATTTGTGTGCTCTGCTAAGTGCCCTTGCAGGATATCATCTTCAAGTTTAAGAACCTCCTTCATTTATACTAGATTTCCCACCTCTGAAAACACGAGATTTTGTTTTGTTATTTAGAGTTAAGGCAGGGTGGAGGAGATGCATTAGTAATATGTCTGCCTGGAAAGGGTGAAGGCCAGAACTTGGATATAAAAGCCTGGCTTGGTGGTACTCTTTTTCTACTCCAGCACTGGGAAGGTGGAGACAAGAGGATCCTGGGGATTGATGGAGGAAGGTCATTGGTTAAAAAAAATAAAGAATCTGCATGTCTGGCCCTCATAGGTTAAAACATAGGTGGGAGGAGTAAACAGAACAGACTGCTGGGAGGAAGAGGAAGTGAGCTCAGAGACGCCATCCTCTCCTCTCCTGGGCAGACACACGCGATGAAGCTCCGACCCAGGATGGACGTAGGCTAGAATCTTCCCGGTAAGCGCACCTAGCTGTGCTACATAGAATATTAGAAATGGGCTAGTCCAGGTGTGAGAGTTAGCCTAGAAGAGGCTATATAGAAATGGGCCAAGCAGTGTTTAAATGAATACAGTTTGTGTGTTGTTATTTCGGGCATAAGCTAGCAGGAGGCTGGGGTGTTGGGGACGCAGCCCCGCGCCGCTCTTATTACTATAGATGGCGCCCAGACATGATGGACTAAATCCACTTAAAAACCTGAGAAGGCTTAAAAATAAGGAAGAGAGAGTTTAACACAGATTTTTGCTGTTTGTTAGTGGCCTGCTGTAGAGAGATTTCCTGATTCGGCAACAGCAGCAGAAAAAACGCTGTGTCATTTTAAAGCGCGGCTTCTTGGGGCTGTGCTGCCAGCGTGAACTCTGGCTTTAAGACATTTCAATGGATTTTATGTGTGTGTTCCCCTTGGGATCGGAAGGAGAGTGCTTTGAGACCATGACGATGGCTCAGCTCTCCCCGCCTACACCTGGGCAGATGGCCGAATCAGGCTTAGGCAGGCGGAAGAGCATGGCGGATTCTGGCTCTGCGTGTCAGATTTGGCTGTAACTTGGATGAAAAGAATTTCTGTGCGGCACGCTCAGTCTCAGAATTAAAGTGCTGAGTGCCGCTCCTACCTGGCGGCCCCAGAACTAGCACAAAATGGTACGTCCTCCATTTTGAAATTTTCCTGACTCAGCAGCAGGAAAAAACTGGCTGTTTTAAAATGCCAGCTTTCTGGGCTGTGCCGCCATTGCAATCTCTGTCTGGCTCCTGCGGGAGACAGAGCTTTTGAATGGAGCATTTGGAATAAAGTGCTACGATTTGTTTGATGGCAACTAGACTGCTGTGTGCCTAAAAGGGGGACATTGCGTGCCGCAGCTCAGAGGCACAAGCAGCTCCGCCATGCTACTGGTGCAATGTGCAAGGATCAGAGGCATGAGTGGCTCCGCCATGTTGGACTGGGCAGGGCCAGCAGGCAGTACCTGTTTTTGACCTAGGAATGTCACAGCTTAGATTCTTAAGCGCCTAATGATTTAAAGGCACAAATCAAAAGTGCTCCTGGATAGTAAAAAATTGCAGAATCACAATAGGACAGATTCAGACCACTAAATGAGTCACACTGTTGGATGAATGTACATAGGCTTGGGAGAAGAAAAAGAATATAGAGAATAAAGTTAATGGTTTAAAAAAAAAGGTAAAGTCTTTAAAGAGACAGAGTACAGATAGTTAAGAGATTAAAAGAAATAAAGGAAAATAAGCCATGTAAAAATGGAAAATTCACAGAGAGTCTGGATTATGTATATTGTGTTTTCTTTAAAATTTTTGACTGTGAAGGAGCTAAGTACAGAGAGACATTTCATTACATGGGCTGCCAAGCTAAACCAGAATGGATATAAGGGTATTACGATTTCAAAATTTGGGTCTAAGTTATGATGCTTTGGAGAGGGTCTTTTGTTTTCACAGAGGACCAGACCCTGTGGATTTTTTCTATTCCAATGTGGTATGATAGACCTCGCCCTCCTGAAGGGTTGCTGTGAACATCTTCAAAAAAATTACTTCACTCAACTGCCAACTGAGATAAACCTGGCACACAGGTTACACCCTAAATGATCTGATTAACAGCGCCCCATTCAGCAGGAAGCAGTTTGGAGAGAAAAAACTGCGCCCATGTTCCC
The DNA here is from genome assembly GCF_018167655.1 of Microtus oregoni. Lineage (NCBI taxonomy): Eukaryota > Metazoa > Chordata > Mammalia > Rodentia > Cricetidae > Microtus > Microtus oregoni. The sequence goes on from NW_024543063.1 coordinate 38,952,128, forward strand.
AAAATATTGTTTATAAATGTTCTTTTACATTTAAAGGGAGAAATGATATAGGTATGAATAATTTGCATTGGTACGGATTTTAAGGTCAATTTTGTTATATGTATATGTATTTCTGATCTTGAATAAGATGTGGTGATTGCGTAGTTCATTTTTAAAATGTAATGTATAATTAGGAAATATAGGTTGTTGATGGATAATCATAAATAATAGTCAAGTTTGTAGTTATGTTACTTAGATTTTCTAGATATATAAAGATATATTTCAGATAGGCATTCTTCATATCTCTCAAAGGCTGCAGAATATGGCATTTAAAATATTTTAATAACTTAGGACTTTTCATGACAATGACACACTCTGCTCCTGGCGGCACCAATCTACTTCGAGAGGAAGATGGGCATCGAAGAGGATCCTTATGGAGTTTGATAGCCATTTGGGCAAGAAACTGCTCTTGCCTGGACTGATGCATAAACTGGACACAAAGAACCCACAGAGAGAGGACTGATGAACTTGCCTAAAGGTGAGATGGTCTTTCGGGGTTCCTGACTCATGAAAGGGTCTGTGAGACATTCTGCAGGATACAGCAGAAAGTGACTGAACTGTCTTTGGAATTTCCTGCTTGATGAAAATGTCTGCTGGATACTATGGGCCTGAAGGCTGAAGATGGATGCCCCAACGGTACCAAAGAACTTTAGGTGACTGTCCAGGCAGCGAGATGTCTCTGTCATTTCTAGAGTTTGGATTTCTTGTTTATTTAGGTAATATTATATCCTTCTGGAGTCTTTGATGGAGTTGAAGAATGGATAGATAGTTATAGTTTTCCATTGTTATGATAAAAGATAAAATAGATATAAATATTGTAACTGTAATTCTTGCTTAATAACTGTTTTGTTATATGTAATTTTGCTATGTTAAAGTTAAAGCCTTTCTTTTTTTTTTTGTTTAAACAGAAAAAGGGGAAGTGATGTGGGAGTGTCATATATCAATCTCTTGATTTCATTGGTTAAGTAATAAAGAAACTGCTTGGCTGGCCCTCATAGGTTAAAACATAGGTAGGCGGAGTAAACAGAACAGAATGCTGGGAGAAAGAAACTGAATCAAGGAGTCGCCATGATTCTCCCACTCCAGGCAGACGCAGGTTAAGATCATTCCTGGTAAGCCAGCTCGTGGGCTGCAGCAGATTATTAGAAATGGGCTAGTCCAGGTGTGAGAGTTAGCCGAGAAAAGGCTAGATGTAATGGGCCAAGCAGTGTTTAAAAGAATACAGTTTCCGTGTAATTATTTCGGGTAAAGATAGCCGTGGGGGCGGCCGGGTGCCAGGGGGGCGGCCGGGTGCCAGGGACGCAGCCCGCCGCTCCAACTACAACAAGGGATGGCTGGCAGCCAGACTCCTGAATCAGTGACCTCCAGGTACCACTAAGAGATCTCGCCTCGAAATTCAAGGTGACTGGCTCCTGAGAAAGAACACAAAAAGCTGTCCTCTGGCCTTCACAGCCACACATTCACTCACACACACACACACACACACACACACACACACACACACATGCTTTCCTACACACACATACAACACAAACACACACACACAAATAAAGACACACACAAACACACACGCTTTCCTACACACATATACAACACAAACAAACACACAAATAAAGACACACACAAACACACACACTTTCCTACACACACATACAACACAAACACACACACACAAACACACACACTTTCCTACACACACATACAACACAAACACACACAAATAAAGACACACACAAACACACACGCTTTCCTACACACACATACAACACAAACACGCACACACAGATACAGACCCACACAGGTAGCTTTTGCAAGAGAAACGTTATGGTCCCAGGGCACCCAGCCCATGTTGCACACGTGGCTTCTCCCAGCGTTGACAGTGGATTGTTCTAAATGGATTTTGCAGATGATGAGGAAAGCTCCAAACTCCACTGTCTCAATCACGTTAGACCGTATATCCGTATTCAGACAGCAGAGTTGAGAAAAGTCAAGGAGATTCAAGCCACAAGATAGAATCAGACATTACAGGGACTTCATCTACGGGTCCCTGCTGCTGCCGTTAAAGTGTCCGGGGATATGGGTGCGTGGCCTCCACTCTTAGAGGGCAGCCACCTGCAGATGACAGGGGAGCCTCACTCAGGCCTCAGTCTTGCAACTTAACGAACTAAGATCTGCCAACGGCTTGAATGAACTCGGCTGTGGATTTCCCTCCAGTGCCTGCAGGAAGTAATGCAGCTCCAGTTGACACCTGTGGTCCTTGGGAGCCACACTGGTCCCCACTTCTCACCTACACAACTATAGCAAATAAGCACGCGTGAACAAGAGCTGCCAAGCTTGTGGTGATTGTGACATAGTGACGGCACACAAGAACAAGAACTCCAGCTTCCAAGGAAAACGCCTCTTCTTTTTCTATTTTTATTAACTCTCATAATCATTATAACGTTAGAGCAAAAAATTCTTATTCCAATAATTCAATCGCCACAGATTCATTCTTTTTAATTAGAAAAGGCTGGTTCCCAAACAATACTTATCACTGTTATTATTCATGATGGTGGTATTCTAGCCAGCGAATTCAGGCCAGGAGTTGGTGAAATTCCTGTCCTGTGCCAAGTGTTACGTAAATCAAAAACCAAGTGGGCACATCTTCATATCCCAACAGCACTGAGAATTTAGGCTACAAATGGAATCAATTTGCTTTACAAGAAAAGCTTTATTCTTTGTTACTATGTACAGAAACGCTCTGCAATTGATATTTCTACGTAAAAATACCATCTCACCTAATATAATCTGCCAAACTAGAGGGAGAAAGGAAAAAAATGACTTTGTCGATTTCTTCCTATAACCAAAATTATACCAAGAAAAAAAGAAAGAAGAGACGATAGCTTTCTAATGTCACTCATTTCTCTGGAGCAATGTAATGACAAACTCCTGAGACCCTGGGTTATAGCAGGCAAAACAGAAAAATGTAGACTGGGGTGGGGGGAGCTATGGAACTGGACTTTCTGTATCAGACTGTAAGCCAGGTCAAATGCTTAGGAGAGAGAGCAGAAGTAGGCGAGACTTCTAAATTTGTGTCTGTCCATTGTTTCATCACTATGAGATGGATGCTCTGAGGACCTTCCTGTCCATTTCTGCTCCAGTCACATGATTCAAGTTATTAGTTCGACCACTCTATCAAGATGCTCATGTGAGAAAGAGGTTTCCCTTAAGGAGAGGGATTCAAGAAAGAAAAGGAAATCTGTGGCTTCTGGTCATATTTACTCACTGATTCAGCAAGCATTAACTGTGGGTCTACTGAGTGCACAGCCTTTTTCCATGTCACGGTACTATATATATATAGTATATATATATATATATATAGTGTGTGTGTGTGTGTGTGTGTGTGTGTGTGTGTGTGTGTGTCTGGGGACAATGAAAAAAACGGGACAGTCTGGAAGTGCTTTGGCCAAGGGTCCACTTGATACCAGGTCATGCCCTTTGGCTTCCATCTATTTCCTTCTTGGTGAGTCATTCCTGATAAATGACTCCAAGTGTAATAGGCCCAGCACTCAAAGGACCCCCACATTCCAGAAATATTAATCACTGAGTCTCACTTCTTTCAGTTAGGGTTGGATCTCCACCACTTCAACCGTGTGTATAGATCAGGTGCTCAAACAGGTGCCAACTGGTTTTAAAATTAGAGAAATAAGAAGCAATACCCATATCTCAGGGAGCGCGGGCATGAAGGTGGATCCTGAAAGCTGCCATTAGTATTTCATGTGTAAGAGTATTTCTGTTCGGGTCTATGTAAAGAACATTGAAAGAAGAGGATCTCAACGATGTGATGATGAAGATGATGTGGATATCAACAGCTCCTGTGTTCCATTAACAAGACTGGATGTTTAGGGATGGGCAGAGTCAAAGTCTAGTCTTCTACTTGGGGAAACAGTAGATGAGGCACTGGCCTTGATATTCTCTCTCCTCTGTGATTTCCTCACCTCTCTGTCTGTACTGGGTATTGAACCCATTACATCACACATGCTAACCAAGTGTTCTACCACTGAGATACAGCCCTCGCCCTTCATCTCTTTCTCACTAGGAACAATTTTACGTCTTTTATTTTATTGTAGTCTGTGCTGCCGACCTCAGGGGAAGCCATAAGAAAATAGTATACAATAATATGTATCTGACATCAGCCAAATTTTTCCTAAACATGGACAGTAGCTATGGTGGGTACAGAGGTTCCGCTCCAGGTCAGGCCGGACTCAAATGACAATTGATTCAGGTACTATTCATATGATTTGTGTATGCCTTATATTGTACTCGCATGCCTGCGCAGTGCAGATGGCACCTGAGATAAATGAACTGCCTCTAATAAGGCTTCAGAGCGCTCCATCATGGAAAGTCCCTGACCAGTCCTGGGGCTCTGACCCCTGAAGAACTTTGCTCCTTACAAGCCTTGGTTGGTCACAAAATCCCTTTGGCTCCTCCCGACCCACAGCCTGACTGCCTTGAGCCATGTGTAACTGGTCACTGCCCTCCTCCATTTCCCCTGGCTCGATTCTTCTTTCTCTCCAAAGGAGGAGGGAAAACACCCTGTTTATTTCTAAGCTTCCTGCATCTGATGCGCAATAGGCTGGCATTTGCTGGTAAAGCAGAAAATTACAAGGAGGGCCTAATTGACCCTCTTGTGTCTTTGAAAAAGCCTGTCTGTGGTCTCTAATTGACCCTCTAGGTACCTTTGGAACAATGAATGAATCTTCGAGAAATAATGGAGGGCGATGATTAATAGCCCGGGCCTGGCTGGACCTCTGACTCTCGCAGCTCTCCCCTTCCTCCCCTCTGCGACACTCGATTCCCTGGATTTTATAAGCAGCGATTTATTATTATCGCTGAATAATAAATATCCTGCAGTCAACACTGGAGGACTCAGAGACGTCATGATTCTGCAGGGACAGGGATAACATTTGTGGAAACTGGCATCTCCATTTTTCTCCGTGGCATCTCTCAGAAGAGGCCTCCTGTGACTGCCACCGTTGGACTCAAAAAACCAGAGGCGACTCGAGTTCCTAGTACAATTGCCCCAGACGTAACACACTCTAGAATTATAGGGGGCTTCACTCTTAATTCAAACAGTGAACTTTGTCCCTTATAGGGCAACAGCAATGATAATAACATTGGGAACAACAATAAATAGCATTAATGTGTTGAAAAGTTTGCAAAAGGCCTTCTTCCACATTCTCTTCATGAACACACAAGGAATTGTAGAAGTGCAGGCAGCGCGTCTGGCCCCATGAGCAGGAGAATAAACTGAGGTGCAAGGAAGGGGGTCATTTTCCTGAAGTCGGAGGTCCAGACATCTGCTTTCGTGTGTTTCCTCCACTACCCACCCACAATTCAACAACAACTGTGCCAGTGTTTAATTTAAAGAAAAACGTGTGGAGACGCGGGCAAGAAAATGCAAGAGAGATCACCTTTCCTTTCTTATGGTTTGGAGCAGAAAGGCCTCCTTCCCCAGATGCATAGAAGAGCACATTTAGCTTCAGAACTATACATGTTCCCATGGAGATCCAACAGAACCACGGGCCTTTTTACAATTCATAGCATTCAGTGTTCTTGCAATTAAAAACTATTTAATAAGGGAAAAAAGGAGTTAGGCACAGGCAGAGTAGTGCATGCTTTTAATCCGGCATGGGGAGGGTGAGGCAGGAGGACAGAGGAGAGCTTGAAGCTGGCCAAGGTATATATAGCAGGACCTTGTCCCAACTCAACTTAAAACAGAACACTTAAACAAGAAAGGGGAGGGGAGAGAAAGCAAACAAAAGGTCAGATAAGACGCTCTTCTTCGAAGTCTCCCCCATCCCTGTCTATGTCTCTACTTTCCCAGGGACCTTAAATGGCAAGAGGGCCACAGGCCATCTTCAGGTCACATCACTTGGTGGGGCCTGTTTTCTTCTTCGTCAGTGCTCTATGGGGTAACAGAGGCCTACGTGGCAAAAATTAGGGCTTTAGCAAGAAGTGCAGTTTCTGTGAGAGGAATGGGTGTCTCCAGGGCCATGTTACTCTCCTGTTTACCATACTGTGTCCCCACTTTCCCCACCGCCACCACCAGAAATCACTGGGACACTGGACAGAATCAGGGCTGCGGGTGAGCACAGGACTTTTGGGAGCCAAGCATACCCGTGTGACTAAGGACCACGGGAGGTGTAGAAATCCGATCCCCGGGCACCGTGTGCGGATTGCCTTCAGTCACCTCAGTGGATGCTATGATTTTAAAAGCTAAGCAAGATTGTCTTGGAGGCATTTTGTTCACACACAGGCGCATGTGTGTGTCTCCCTTCTTGGCACCCAGATAAAACCTGCATGGGACAAGAGGGCTTTGTATAAATCAGTGTTCAGGATGAGACGGCTGCATTGGAGGGACACACAAGCATATTCTGGGCAGAAAGGAGTATAGATGTTGCACATAAGTGTACCTATATAGAGAGGCCCCTGCTTCTCTAGCCCTCCAGTAAGCTACTGGATTCCACCTCTCTAGATGTTTCAATGTAAACCAAGTTCAGCTAAGCTAAGGGGAAACAGAGACTACCAAACTCCTGTGTTCTGATTTCTGTCAGGCAGAAGTTCTCCACATGCAGCCCATGGCGGTTAGCGTTGTTAATTTGACAGAATCTAAAATCACCTCCGAGATGGGACCCTGGCAATGTCTGTGGGGTCTGATCTTCTTTGTGTTGTCTGAGGTCAGAAGGCCTGCCCACTGTGGCTTGGTGCTGTTTCCTAGTTGGGACCCGGTAGGAAACACATGGAGGAAGGGAGCTGAGCAGCCAACCACGCTTCCTAACTGTGGATGACACAGGACCAGCGACATCACATCCTGCCACCTTCACTTCATTGTCACAACGGTCTCTGCCCTTGCACTGTGGGCCAGCATGAATCCATTCCCCTAAGTCACTTTTCTCAGTATTTCCTCACAGCGGTGGGAAACAGAACAGAACAGAGCTAACCAAACAGACGAAACCCCCTGTGCTCAACATTAGCCAGACTGCCAAGGCAGTCTGCTAGACTTCAAGGCCTTTGTGGTTTCTGCCCACCCATCTGAACCTCCCATGCTCTCTGTTCCCACCTTTACCTTAACCAGACGAAACTACTGTCTGCCCAAGAACAGGCAGAAGCTTGTTTTGTTGCTCACACGCCTCCCTTCTCTCTGTAGGGGAAGCCCATCTCTCCTAAAGCATAGCCTGAGCTCATGGCCAAGTCTGCCTTCCTTCCTGGATTTCAGCCATTTTCTAGACATGGCAAAGAATTCTAGACATGAGCGTACCTTCCAGATGCAAGCCAGTTCCCGCTCAGTTAGTTACGGAGGGAACTCTCCATCTCTCACACTGTAGGCTCACATTCTGCCCACGTTCCATCTGCCCTGTCCAGCCCATGGCAAGGTACTAGGCCACCAGACACAGCCCTGTATTCCAAAGGCCAATGGCATGACCCAAACCAGCCGATCCTATGCCTGCCTGCTCTGTCTTGTCCCTCTTTCTTGTGGAAACCACAGCTTCCTCCTGTACCTCTCTGTGTGGCTCTAGTGTCCTGAAAAGTCCCTTGGTCTGTGTATAAAACTGGGGCTGGAACAAACCATCCTTTAGCATTAGTCATCTCTGACCTACTGATTTTACCACACGAAAAGAAGAAGGCCTATTAAAATGGGCAGAAGGGAAGGAGGAGAACGGAAGAGGAAATAAGGAATGTGTGAATGAATGTAGGAATGAATGAAAGGCTCACTTACAACCTACTTTCCTACTGGGAGGGTAAGTACCGGCACCAGGGAAAAATCTTCTGCTTATATCTGGGAGTCAGGAAAGTGCTTGCTGCAGGTTCACGGAGACCTGGGGTGTCCACTAAAAAGAGAGGTGTAGTGGCTGCGGCTGTGATTCCACTGCTGGGGAGGAAGAGACACATTTCTCTGACACACTGGCCAGCCATCCTCATTACACCAGCGATCCCTATATCCTAGTGAGAGACTCTGCCTCAAAACAAGGTAGATCTGTAGGAGATAAACCAAGGTGGTCCTCCAGCCTCCATCCCCACGTGCCCAGGCACACACAAGCACAATAGAATAAAAACAAAAACAAAAAACAAAGACACACATAGGCCCGTCTTGAGCAGCCATTTCTAATCAGGAAGCAAGACCTTCCATCCAATAGTCTGAGATTAGACTTCCAGGCCCTCTCTGCTGTCTCTCTGACCACACCCACTCAGGACTGTCAGCAGAGGGCCGGTTCGTTCCCATAACTGACAGTAACCATCCAACATGGGGCTAGATTATAAAATCCTATGAGGCTATAGATAGCATCTCCCTGTTCTCTTTTACAATCACGGCGGAGGCTTCGATGCATTAAGATTCAGGCTCTGTGGAAGGTGCAGATGTGTTTTCTCTTCTCCTGGATCCCAAATAAACTCTCGTGCAAACAGATGGCTTCGTGGAAGTTGGATGGCAGTGTACAGGGCCCGATGGCTTCATTAAAGGACGTGACAAGTATAATCTTTTGGGGCGGGTGAAGAGGTGAGACAAGTTCATCTCTAACAGCAGATCACATTTACATATGGGTTTTGGAGTCCACAAAGAGAGCAACTGTATCTCTGGATGACACCACTGGTGACCTTTCTACCCTTGTTATTTTTTAATTGCACTAAACTGGGTTACATAAGGCCATTTTCGTGCATCTATTAATATATAATATACCCAGAGCATAACTCCGTGCACCTGGTTTAAGCAGCCTTCATCCTCTTTTCAATGCCCACCCATCCCCCTAGACAGCTTCACTTCCTGTCATCCCTAAGTGTAGAGTTTTGTGGACCTCTGAGTGAGAAGAACACGCCACACTTGCCTTCCAGAAATTGATAATTTAATATGACCATCTCCAGCTACATTCATTTTCCTCCAAATGACAATCTTTGTGGCTGAAAAAGAATTCCATCATGCGTATGTACCACCTATTCCTCTGGTGATGGACACAGTGATTTCTATAACTTAGCCACTATGAATAGTTCTGCATTAACCAATGATGTATGAGCATCTCTGTGACACGCTGACTCCATTTCCTTCTGTAGGGAAATGAGGTGACACGGGGTGATGGCAAGGATGGCTCGACCGCTCCATGAACAGTGGTTCTGGGAGCACTCAGGGGGCCCCTTTCCAACCGCATTTTCAGCATCCCCCTGCCATTGCTGCTGTGTGGAGAGGGCTAACCACATGGAAAAGAACATCCTACTGGTCAGTCCGTCTCACTGCTTCTTTTCTCAAGAAATTTTGCTGTCACGCCCTCATGCCAATTTGCTTATATAATTACCTATGGTTGTGGTCACTGTGTCTTGTGATTTCCTAGCAGTGACAGACACCTTAGGGGACCCAAGCCCCGAAGTTTGCCTTCCAGCCCCGAGAACATTTATGGTTCCTGTTCTAGCCTAAAACTTGATTCCTGTGTTTCCCAAATGTTTTACGTGCTTTGCTACTCCTCAGTTATAGTGGGATGACGAAAAAGAGGGTTCTGGAAACAACACTCAGGCATTATTAATATGGACTTAGAGTAGAAAAGCAGTAAAGTCAAAGAACATTTAGAAGACTTGAAACTTTTATTGAAAATCCAGTTTCCTTCAACCTCAAGTATTTATGGGTGATGTGTCTTGAAGAAAAGAATTTCCCATTATTGTAGAATAAATAATGCAGACCTTTCTTCCTTTTTTCTCTCCTCCCATTCATCCTCTCTCTTTCCTTGTCTCTTTTTCCTCTCCGTCCTCCTTTTATCTCTTCTTTCTCTTATTTTTCTTCTGATTCACTATGCCTTTCATTACACTGCCTAGCCAAAAAGAAGTCCATTCAAGACTGTCTGTCTCATACATGCTCTCTCTGATATGTACTCCACAACCTATGTCATAGGTGTTTGCATCATGTGGGTCACCTAAGATGCCCCTTTTGCTCCGAGTTGGATGTCCACATGCCGGATTAAGCCACTGAGAATATACGAGCAGTGATTCTCAGAATGTAGCCTTCTTTGTCACAAATGATTCCCATGAGCTGCCTTGCAAATTAGTGGCCTCATCTCCTAACAAGAGCTCTGTGATCAAATGGTCAGGCATGCCCAAGTGTCATGCTACATGCCAAGCTAGTGATTTAAGAGAAGGGCAAAAAGTAGAAACACTATTCTAGACAGCATGAGTAACAGTCCATCTGTTAATCTGAAACTGATTCAGTTTCTCTGAAGCGAGCATCATGACTTAATGGGAAACCACGAGGAGATTAAAGGGGGGATTACATTACCATGAATAATACAGAAAAGTGATATTCTGTCTAAAAAGCTGTTGAGTGCAAGTGGCTCGAACAAATATATTAGCAGAGCTCAGAGCAGATTCAATCAGGTCGAACGTTCCCCAGAATTTACTTTGAAATAAGCTTTATATACCCAGGATGTGACAAATGAATCTGTTCATGACTGGCTGGAAAGCTATTCACATGCAGATTTTAATTTTGCCTCTGATTCTGTTAGAGGGCCCATTGTCCCACCACAAGTTCAGCTTACCCCTTCCAATTACAAATGTGTGCTCCTCCACAAATCTCAATGCACAGTTGTGCTCTAGTGGGCTAACATTTCTTTCCCTCACTTTTACTTAAAAAAAAAAAGTTCAAATTTGTATGACCAAGTTTCCTGTAAGTGCGGATTCTGTCATACTGGCTGATCTATTTGCTGGAAATACCAACTCAGAGGGATAAGTGAGGAGGGGAACTAGGCAGTGAAGACAGAAGCCTGCTTCGCAATGCTAGGTACACATTAACTTACAATTAAGCTGTGGTGGTAATGAGGTCATGGCATACGACAAGCTCATGAGCTGCAGCCAAAAGGCAAATATTGAAATGAAGGCGTTTATTTTCCAACCAACAAACCTGAACTGAACCATTACAACAAATGCCATTAGCAATCTAGTTACTGGGCAGAATAATTTCATCTCTGAAATTAATTAAATAAATTGGAATGACCTGGAATCACTTTTGTTGCGAGCGGACAGAACAACCTGGCATGAAAGGCAAACTCATTTGTAGTCAACTGGCCCATTGGTTCCTTGACAGGTCATGGTCAAGTTGATGGAAATCAAAGATAAAACTATGATTTATCCAATGAGGCAATCATGTGCTTTTGAGGAGTTTGCAAAGAATAAATAAACAAACAAACAAACAAGTAAATAAACTCTACTTTGAAATATTTTCTTCCTAAATCCCAGGGTGCAATGCCTTTGGGTTGGCATATACACTATAGGTGAACATCTCCATCAGGAAATCTGGTATTTACCCCTGTCCACATTGACTTTTCTAGGCCCCCTGGATTATTTTAGCAATTAGGATTAGTATCATGCATAACAGCTGAATGAAATATGATCTGAGGGAGTCCTGGCATTTAAGACAATGCAGTTGATAATGCAAGCAGAATGGAAGCCACTGCAACCTGGCAAAGCATTGTGATATGCAAGTATGTCCCATATCTCTCTTCTCAAACTTCTATGTTGGAATTTAATTAACAATGTAATGGTATCAAGCAGCAAGGTTTTGGGGCCAGAACTAGAAGATGCTGACAAAGAGACCTCATCAGTGGGGTTGTACCTGTGGTGATTAATATTGATGTCAATTTGACAGATTTAGAAACAGGAGATAGACTTCTGGGTACATATTGACCCTTCTCTAAATGTGGGCAGTAACATTCTATGGGCTGGAGTCCTAAAAAAAAAATGAGAAAGAAAGAAAAAAAAAGAAAAGAGAGAGTGGACTTCTGTGACTTGGCTAGTCATTTAACTCATCTGCCGAAGACGAAACGTCTGCTTAGTAAGTAAGATGGAGATGGGACCCACATCAAAAGGCTCGGGGACTATTAAGTACATGCTCCAGCATGTTCCATAAAGAGCTTGTTCTGAGTGCACTATGAGAAAGGACTGGTATAATACTATTACTAATGAATGCAATAAATGCTTATTGAGAGATGTCTACTCTCTAACACTTATAGTTAAATTGTATTAGTAGCCATTTCTTACCAAAATATTGGCTTTCAAAACTTGATTTTTTTACTCATTGAAAATCAAGAGCTTGTGCTAGATATTTCTCAAAATATGCAAGTAAACTGATTCACATACACCTCAGAAGGAGAAAACAGGGACTTCTGCTTGGCAAGCTTCTCTCATTGCAGTAACCCCTGTGTGCTACCACTGCAGGCTTTTAAAGCCAGGGCTGTAAGTCCAGGCACAGATTACCTTTCATTACAGTTCCTAATAACAATCTCTTCTTTGACAAGGAATTTATGGGAGGCTGTGGAGACGGCAGCTTATTAATGATTAAACTATCAACTGTCCTTGATACAAATAAATAGAGTTTCTGAATTACAAACGGAAAGCTAGGGCAGCTACCAGGCATCGGGCGATATGCAACTTATAGGGCATTCTGCTGCCATCCACGGAGCCCTCGTGCGTGCACGAGGGACAGGCCCTGTGTGGTAGATGGGTGCTCCTTTATCATCCACAGAGCATGACAGGTAAGGTCTTAGCCCCATGGACTTGTAGACTTCTAAAACCCCGAGTATTTAATTCAGGGAACATTGGCAGTTGACACACTTTACAGCCACAAACAAGTTCCTATGGAGGTCCATAGGGCTTCTGTTTAGAGCATATGCTGAAAGCTGCAATGGCCACGCAGCTTTGTTCTTTGGCTCTGTCACCTACTTTGTCGCATCAACCTACAGCTCAGTCTCTCCTGGACAGGAGGTATATCACGGTAGTAAAGATGCAAAATGTAGCGTCTTGCTTTCTTCTCCTGCTATGACCACAGGGAGGTCTTACTTATATCATGTTCCATGGGGACATGTGACAAGGCTAGCCAATAGGCAGCTAAGAGGCCGTGACATGTGACATCTGAGACTAAAGCATCTCATTGCTATTGTGAAGCTGTCTCGTGGGAATCAGAGACAGCTGCAGCAGAGGAGACCATGGAGGTGCCAGACCAGCCTATGTCCCTGAGAAATTGCTGCACATGGGGGGACCTTGGCAATCAGTAAGAAATAAAGTATTCCCACAATACCCTATTCTACCTAACACACACACACACACACACACACACACACACACACACACACACACCTAAAACAAGAAATAAAAACAAGAAATAAATGTTATCTCTTATTTTTTTTTCCTCCTGCCTCATTGCATTACTTTTTTTCTGGCCACAGAAAGAAACAGGACTGATGCCCTCAGTATGAGAGGGTGATGACTCCAATGTCCCTTGTCTGGGTTTTAACTGAGAAGCCCATCTTGCTTCTCCTTGCAGTAAGAAACAAGAACACAAAACAAAAGCACTTGGAACTTATTATCTTTGCTTCTCAGAGAAATGCCTTCACTGAATGGTGAGTTAAGATCATGCCAGTTCAGAAGGCTACATAGGAACTGTCTGCTCAGAAAGTAGTGCTGTGGCTTTCATCAAACTGCAGCGGGGCTCAAGTCTCCCTGCGCGATTACCTAAGGACTTACTAGTGTAGGCTTGGAAGCAGTCATCTGCCAAGGTTCACTTCCAAGGCAAATTCTTACCTATGTCGCCTGGTTTTTGCTACTGCAGTTTTGCTCCATGACAGTAGCAAGCAACATAGCTTTACTGAGGGCTAGGACTCAATGGGCTCTAACCAAAATTCAAGGGCTTAGTGGGAGAGAAAGCTGAGTGCAGACCAGCAACACCCACTGTGGTCTTTTTCAGAGTGCCTCTCTTCTCCTACATTCAGAGTCCTGGGAGAGTCTTCATTTCTCCAGCTGGAAGAACACAGGCCCTGTCATGTCTTACAGAGTCAGGCCACCCTCTTCACCGGAGCATCCCTAGCCAGGCACCAACTGTGGTGCAGGGCCCTTGATCCAGCACCATCAAGTAGATGTACTTGGTGAGTGATTTCTGCTCCTTTACGATTGGTGTCAGTGGGAATCTGGGAGATCTTCCAGGAAGGATTACCTGAGAAAACCCATCAAGATTAAGCCTGGATTGATGACCATCTATCTCTGCCCAATTCACATCATTCGAATCATTTGTTTGGAGACACTCTCTGGTGTCAAGCAAGACACCAAACTATGGACACAGTCTTGCCTGTTCTTGGTTAAGTCTTGAAACAAATACACGTTTACTTTTCATATCACAAGGTAACCCTTGCTCCTACTGGGAGGAGAGAAGGACAAAGAAAGGGCACAGAAAAAGTTCCAACCACGGTGGTATGGTGTATCACATTTCCTAAGTGGCCAAACCTGTGCGCACGCCATTGACATGCAGCCGTGGGAAATGGACACTTCTATAACTGTCGCCTTACATAAAGAAAGCAGGATAACTACTAAGATCAGACTATTGACTCAACATCACATCACACAGCCAATGAGTGATAGAGACAGAATTTGAACGCAAGTCTATCTGACCAAGTTCATTAAGTAACTACAGACATTGCTGGGCTTCTTTCGTTTAATTTTCAATTTATTTGTTTGTTTGTTTTATGTGTATGGGTGTATTTGCCTGTAAATACATCTGCCTGCCACATGCCTGACTTATGAGCAGCTATGAGCCTCCACATAGTTGCTGGGAATCAAACCTAAGACCTCTGGAAGAACACTCAGTGCTCTTAAGAACCAAGACAGCTCTCTGGTCCTGTGTATTTCTTTCTAAACACACACATATACACACGTGATTTTTATAGACTCACAAAATAAATGCCATGCATATTGTGTATGTGTTTCAGAATTTTGTATTGTGTATATATGTGCATTAATGTAAAATAAGGATTTTATATAATACATGTATTTTCATAAACTGCTTTTTACATTTAAAATGCAAATTCTTAATGTACGTTACTTCTTTGGATATTATTTTAATTTCCTCCAGTGTAGAGTGTGTGCATACATATTCACCACAGCGCATGTGTGGAGGCCAGAGGACAACTTGGGGGAGAGGGGAGTCCTTCCTTCAGTTCTGTGAGGCCCAGGGACTGAACTTGGGCCGTCAGGCTTGGAAGCAAGCACCTTTCTCCACTGAGCCATCTCACTAGCCCTTCTTTACATATTTCTGATACCTTTTAAAAGTTCAAACTAAAGGGCAGGAGGGATGGATCATCGATTTAGCGCCTAGAACTCATTGCCTGTAACTCCAGCTTGAGGACATCCCGCATTTGCTTCTGGCTTCCATGGGTACCTGATGCACACACTTGAAAACAAAAGAAATGTTTTGAAAACTTTAAATTAATTATATCTCTACTCCTTCCATTCAATAGATAATTATATTTTATGGTGAAGGACACACTTCTTATAAAAACTTCCATGGGATAAAATAAGGATAAACTTAGAAGAATCACTGGGAACTCAGTGCATAGGCAGAGACTACTGTAAAGCAGCCCTGAGAGCAGCCATTACTCATAGATATAGACACAGCTACATTCCCATTCCCAGGTCAGAACACCCAGAGCAAACACCAGCTATAATGAATGTTAGGCAAAATGACATCTCATTTAGGTATCAAAAAGGAAGCTAATCCTTTCCTCCTTTGCCCACAAATTGCTGCTTTTTATGAATCCCAGACATGGTCGTGAGTAGAAACAGACAAATTTGCAATCAGAAAATGGATCTGCATATCACACATGAGGCGCAGAAGGGCAAGTCAGGCCCGGACAGCACTTCTGTAAGTTTCTACCCAAGGCTCAGCATCAAGCATACATTTAAATGAAGGAATGATAACTCACTACACCAATGTTCTTGATTCCACTTTCTGCCCTTCCTGCAGCAGGACTATCCCATTCTATTGTTCCTATTTTGCTCTTACTAATAATGTTTAAATATATTGGCACTCACTCACTCACTCACTCACTCACTCACTCACTCACTCACTCAGACAGATGGCAAACACAGACCGGTTAGAGAAAGCATGGGAGAAACAGAAAGACGGGAGGTAGTTGTATGTTTAGCTTAGCTGATGCGTAGCTTGGACTCTGGGAACATGTGCCCTCTCCCATGTGTGTGTATGTGTGCACGCGCGCGCATGTGTGTGTGTGTGTGTGTGTGTGTGTGTGCGCGCGCGCGCGCATCACTGGAAGAGGGACTTAGGAAAGGAAATTAGAAGTACCTGTATTTAAATGAGAGTAATATTATAAATATATATTGGATCCAATCCTATCTACAAGGAGGGGACAAACTGCTTAACAGGTACACTAATGGCAGGGTGGAAACAATGGTCCAGCTCAAACACGCTGCTCTGTGGTGTGGGGCACTGCTTGTGCTGGGTTACCTGCGAAACCTTGCCCAGGTGTTATCATTAGTAATTCCCAGCTGTCTGTCCTCAGACAAAACACATATTTTGGTGAGGTGTGTGCAAGCATTTCCTTTCTGAGAGCCTATGCAAGGGCAGTCTACACTCTTGCTTAAGAACCACACTAGCCACTGGAAGAAGGGGTTCAGAAATCTGGAATATACACCCCAAAATATGATGTCTTTGGGCCTGAAGCCCTACTTCTGTCCTTGAGAATTAACTGGATACTTTGTGTGGTCAGTGTCTGCTTGACATAGAGGCAGAGCAGCTTCCGGATGAGAGATGAACTTTGAAAAGTCCCTTTCTAATCTCTCACCCTCACTAACCTCACGAGGTTTCTTATAGGCAGTCAGCAACAGCTTTGGTGAGGGACGCCTACCAGGGAAGAGCATGGTGGGTGTCTGGTGAGCGATTTTCATCAATTTTCACACAAACCTCTCATGAGCAGAGGTGGGCTCACTCTGGCTACTGGGATTTTAATCTGCACATCTAGTTGCTAACTTAAACACTGCAGTACACTTGAGTATGTATTTTCCAGGACTTACTGTGTGCCATGAAAGGAGAAACCTAATAGAGAAAGGAAATAGCAATTGCATTTATCCATAAAGGGCTAGAAGAAAGGCAGGTGTGGGATATGAGGGGCAAAGAATGTTTATGACAATATAAAGTTATAACTCTTGCCATATGCTATTCATTTATACAATATAAATTTATACATTGATACAATATAAAGTTATACATTGATACAATATAAAGTTATAACACTTGCCATTCCTGTGGTCACCAATATGCATCGTGACCCAGGTCCTTTTACCTGTTCTGCTGACAGGCAGGCCAGGGCATGACTTTGCTGGTTGTTCAAAGTGGCTATTTCAGGTAATGGGAGAAATGGCAATAGAATAAATGTATAAACAAGATAAGTTTTCAAATGCATCTCATAGGTACTATTCAGGCCCAAAATGAACAGAAATAAACAATCCTCCAATATCAGGTGACATATTTTATATGCTTCCCTGCCATGCGTTTTTGGAAGGTAGCGGAAAGAAAATGCCCCTAAATCAGGGTTTTAAAAATGAGACACAGGTATTAGACATAAGATCAACCCGGGTCCCTTAACAATCAAATTTATGACTAGTAAAGGGTTATGAACAATTCTATCTCCATGTCAAGCGTGGGGAAGGCGAAGTCTTTGGAGGTTATCGTGATAAACTGCAAGCCCCGCATTAAGCGCGGCGAGCCGAGTGAGCGGTTCAAGAGTTCAGAACGCGTGCGTTTCAAAGGTGTTCAGCTAAAGAGGAGGGCAGCTACAGACAAAGGCAGGGAAAGGTCATCCTTGCAGCCATTCCATCTTCATTACAGCAGGGGAACTCATGGCCGCGGTGCAGCCACCCGGCCCCAACGTGCCCACCACGCAGCCAGTTAGGTCTCAGCAACAAATTAAAATTCTAAACAAATGTCAGCAGTAGAATGTTCACAGCGGGGCCTATAGACTGCCACTTGGGCTTCCCAAAGCAACACTAGCCACCCAAAATAAATTGATACCAACGCCCCTCCATTCTTACTCCCCCTTTTTGGGGGGTGAGTGATAGATTAATTAAAGATTACGATCTATCTCCTCCAGAAGGCCAGAGGAGGGACCTGCAATCACGAACTTAATTTTCTTTCAGGTAACTGCCAAACTTGAATGTGTTCTCCCAAATAAAACAGCCCCTTCCCTCCCCACTTGCTCAGCTTGGAACTCCAAGGTTGAGAGAGACAGTGATTGTGATTCGCCCTGTAACTCAACCCTCATCTTTCAGACCTCAGGAAACAGCGGAAAGGTGAATTTCATTACTGATTATCAGCAGGCCTCTGGAGAGATAGGCCAAAGCTGCTGGAATGGGAAAGCAGTTCCATCTAGCCTGCACCGACCTTCCTTACAAGGCCAAGGCCAAGGGCATGCCTCCAACACAAGCAAGGGATCTGACCCTTTGGGATCACTTGCCTACCAAAGCCAGACAGCATCAGCTGCATCTTCTGGCTTCCCCAACATCCAGCAGGGACTACTGGTCCACCCTTCCAGGAATTGTGGGAGTGAGACCAAGAATTTGACTTCAGTAGAGTTGTAACGACAGCATAATTCAACAGACCCCGCCCCCTCCATCTCTGTCAGCAGGTGAGTGGGCTGATTTCCAGTTGAGAAGTAAGAATGAGAATGCAGTAGGGGCAACTGGATTACAAGATGCCAGAGAAAAAGAGAAATCACAACATAGTGACTAGAGGGCAAAAATCAACTGAACTGTTTCTCAGAATTGAAAGGCAGCAGGAATCATTTTTAAGAGTCAGTGAGAAAATGAACTCCGCAAAATAGTGTCTTCTGGACAGGACAGAGCCTGCTGCTCTCGTAAACTCTCGAAGGCTGTGGCTGTTTGCACAAGACCAGCACAAGACAAAACCAGTCAGCACTCTAGCAAAGATAGACAAGGGGATCATGAGCCCCCAGACTGCGAGGGGAGAGAGTAGATTTCCTTTCGGGGTGCAGAAGTTCTACCACACTCTGGCAGACGGCTTCATATGAGTGTATGAGCACCACAGACTGAACTTGGTTGGTTATTAAAAAAGAAAAAGACATATTTGAAAAGGGTGGCGGTGGAACTGGGAGGGGTGGGAATGAATATGATCAAAATACATTGTATGTGTGTAAGGTATTATCAACAAATTAATGCTATATGTTTTTTTTTTTTTAAAAAAAGAAAGGAGCCCCTTCCCCATGCACTCAGGAGATGTTTTAGAGGATGTATATCTTCCTTCGCCTTTACCTGCCACCAAGCAATACATGTTGTATACCACTGGTTGGTTCTAAGGATTAAGTCAGACAACAGAAGAATGGACAGAGAATAGACAGATGCACCTAAGGAAGGAAGGAGAATGAAAGAGAGAAATAGGGAGGGTGGGCAGTTGAAATTTGGATAACAAAGACAGCCTTGCAGCAAGCATATCCTAAATGTTTAATATGTGGCTTTAAAATTGTTTATCTGAGATCTCTGATTAGATACATGGGAATGGAGGAGAAAGATAATCCATATAAACAAGAATCTGGAGGTTTCTTCTCCTTTCCCACCCTGACTATTGGCCTCAGAGACCCCATCTCGGATAGCTGTATGCAAACATCTCTATGCTTAGTTTCTGCACATGGGGTTGCAGCGACTCCATCCTGAGACCCCATGGAAGATGTTAGTAGCCCTGGGCACAGCCCCATCTGCTATGGGACATAAAAGGGCAGGAGGAAGTGGACAAAACAAACAAGTTCCACGTTACAGTCCAGGTGAGAGCACGCTTGAAGCAGGATCCTTGTAGACTGGTGGGCAAAGCTGCATTCCAAGACCGTCTGTAGCCAGCTCCTTGAAGGAAGTCACGGCCTCTTGAGGTGTCTGACAAGGCTGGCCCACAGCAGGCTACTTTGGAGAATCATCTGTCCTCTATACCCAGGGAAGTGGGGCTCTAGAAAGTTCTTTGCTCTAGTACATCTCTATCTAAAGCAGTAGAATCTATTCTCTCCAGCCTTCTCCTGATTTCAGTGGAAACAGAGATTTTGAATTCTCAAGTGCACCATGGGACAGAGACCACTGGCTTCCTGATGTCCCTCATTCAGTAGTATCAAACTAAGAACCTAAATCGTCATCCTTTAGCCAATAATTTCAGAGGACAATGGCATTGGACACAAACAAAATCTTATTTGGTGGTATGCTTAAATGCCCTGTTTCAGGACAGTGGCCTGGTTGGCAGGAGTGTTCAGAGGTCAGCAGCGGTAGCACACATCACATTCTCTGACTCCCTCCAGAAACCCAATCTTACAATCAGCCCCAGTGCAATTAAAGCAAGTAGTTGGAGCTGCAGTGCAGACACGGAGAAGACAAAGCAGGCTGATTCCCATCTAATTGTCTCCTGGATCAGGGAACCCTAACCTAGCTGTGGTCCCGCCATGCATCACTTATCTCTGTTGCAAGAGGCAAAACCATTAGATGACACTCTCTCACCAAAGAGATCTGGTATGCACCCTCAGCCTTTATGTCTGGTACAGGAAATTGATCTAGGAAAGAGGTATCAAGGAGCTAGTTCCATAAACTCTTACACACACATAACCTGGAAATCTACAGACTTCAAGGTACAAAGCACCTTGTGGTACAGGCCTATAACCACAACAGCTTGGGAGGCTGAGGTAGAAGAATCACACACTCAAGGCCTGCCTGGGCTGCAGAGTAAGACCAAGAGCAGTCTATGAATTCAGACCCGGTCTTAAAAAGTTTAAGAGGGGGTTCTGCAGACAGAGACACAAGGCCTCAGGTTCAGTCCCCAGTACGCAAGAAGAAGAAAGACCGGGGGAGGGGGGAAGGGAATGGCAGTGAGGGAACTGTCCCAAAATATACAGTTTTGAGAAAGCCATGACTTAGAAGGCCAGGGTTGGGACAATCTGCCTTCAAGTAAGCCACCCATCCCCATTTCAGCCAAGTTGCCTCCTAAGACTGAGCTTTGGCGGTCATACCCCCAGCTCATTGCATCCAGAGATCCTTGCTCCCTGATCTACTAAGATATGGAATGTGTTCACCACACAGCCCATAGTCATGAGCTCTCAACCTGCCCTTTAACCCCACACACTATAATGGGCTGAAACCATCAACTGAAATGAAATTTCTCTCCCCTGGACCAATGTTGTCAGGTGTTTTGTAGAAGCAACGAGGAGCCACCACAACAGAGTCCATGGAAACAAAACCCAAACAAGTAAACTGTAAAACAAAATATATAGAAAAAATACAAAGGGGACTTAAGGGCCACAGCTGAATACTTTGGTAGGACAGCTAAACTCTACCAGGTTATGTGAGGATATGTCTGAGATGGTCACTCACTGCTTCAAAAAAAAAAAAATGTGCACACAAACATTCCTTTCTGAGTCACTGACCCCTCCACCGGGGTGTGACAAAGCCTGGTGTCTAGAAACTCCAAGTTCCCCTGGCCTGACTTCTAGAACCCAAGATCCAGCTGCTGGTAAACAAGCAGGTCTTTTTCTCTTCGTTCTCCTCAAAGCTGCAACTAAGGTTCATTTCCACAAGCCAATTCTTAAAAAAAATTAATAAATTACAACTTGCAAAGAATGCTAAAAAGCCCGCAGGCACCTAGGAAGTGCTTAAAAAGAAACAACAAAGTATTAAGCCTGAGATAAATGGGTTTATTGTGTGTTTACTGCAATGCTAACATAGTGTCCCACAGCAGAAGGTCTCCTAACTCCACTTACCACGGTTCTGGATGATAATAGCGGCATTAATTTTAAAATAAGCGTGAATCAATCATGGAATCCGACTCTTGTTCTTACTGGCAAGAAAACACTCTAATTAGCAGCACCTTGGATGCTTTGGAGACGGACATGGGTGAGGGCAATCTACTGTTAATTTCTCCTAATTACCCACAGTAAACGAGGTTGAAAGAGAACTAGGGCTGTGCCACAAGCCATGTCAACTTGTCCCAGGACACAAACTCCTTGAACCTTCCCACAATGCATGCAAAGAGCTCCCCAGTCCCAACATTGCTGACATTTAGGGGAAGGGAGCTGTAGTATTAAACATAGCCTTGACCTCCATCCAAAGGATGCCAGCCGGGACTTCTGTACCTTAGTCCCTACTCACCTCAGACATTATCAAATATTAACTAAAAGGCAAAATCACCCAGTTGAGAACCCCTAAACAAAATAGCCTTCGCACAAAGTTATCATAAAGACCACATGTCACCTCATGGATTGTTTTAAAAGGTTGTGTAAGAAGACACCACGAGGCTGAAACATATCTAATTGGATGTAGTTAAAAGAGATTAAGGGACAGAAACCAAATGGAAAAAAAAAAAGGCTTCGGACATCAACTTCAAAGGAGAATGAGGGGATTCAAAATCGTCTCCTGGTTATATGGAGCCTCTCGCTCCTACAGAGTGTAGGTATTTTCTAAATCATCCACTCTCAGTGTGTTCTGTCGTGTGTTTAAGCTATTTCACACAAAATAAACACTCCAAGAGGCGAGTTTCATGTGCAGGTCTGCTGTAAAGTCACTCTGCAGAAAGAATCGGTCATGTGTGCCACATTGGATAACAACAGCTTTGCTACTAAACATTCAAGTTTTGTTTTTTTTTCTTCTCTTATGGCATTGGCAGGGGGTGATCCCAGTGACCATACTATGGCAGTGAGTTTTTCTGGGCACCAGGGTTGGTCCATGGTGGTGTGAGACCCACTTGCTCACACACTTCAGGAGCTGGTGCCATGCTGGACTTCATACTTGTTTGCCTAAATCCGAGCATGCTCACTGGAGTCAGGCAGAACAGTGGATCCTACCTGGGAGCTTAGAATATCACTTGTGCGTCTGACTCTCCCAACTCCCCTACAAAGTTCTAGTTCTTGGCCACCTGCTTCTCTGTCTGCTGGCACCCTGCCCTTCCTTCTCAACCCTCACTTCAGGAACATTGGTGCCATATTCTCCTACCTTGAACTCATTTGCTGTACAAGAGGGATATTTGGTTCAGTGTGGGAAAAAATAGAGTCAATAAAGGCCACATCCCTGCCATTTCTTCAGCTGGTGACTCAGAGAAGGACTACTATTCGCTGTGATCCAGGCCTCAAGTTTCAAAGCAGAGACTACAGTTGGTTGTGGGGAGTAGAGAAAAACTGTCTATGCTAGGTTGGGGTGAAAATCCATGGGAAAGGGAGAATGACTTCCCAGAGTCTGGCTAGAAGCCTTCATCTCCAAGTGACAATGGATCTGGTATAGCACCCAACAGGCTTTGCTAGGACACCCCCATATCAATGTGTCCTCCTGGGGATTCACTTGCATTTAGACCCTTAAAATGATGTCCTCTTTCATGACAGCCAGAGGAATGATGGTTCGCCGATGGCACATTCCTTGATGTACAGATGGTTGTACAGATCCAGTCTTGAAGGCTGGTTAAGGGAGGCAGGTAGCATCAGGAATGGCCCTCCCGCTTTCTTCCCACTCCTCTTCCACCACTGTGGAGTTATGGTCTCACCACCCTCTATACTCCAGGGTGGACCAGGCTGTGTTAGCCACCAGAGCTGTATGTGTGCCTGCACTGCCATACTCTGGACAAAGCTCTTTCAGCAAACTTACAAAAGCCATGGCTGCTTTCTGAATGTCACAGATAGATAGGATGGAACGGGTGCTTCACAACCATGAAATACAATGTCCCAATCAAATGATAAATAATGCCTTTGTGAGTTTTATATCTCCATTTAGGAGAAAAAGAATTACACCTTTCCCTTGGACCCTTATTAAAATAGCATGCACTTTCCTAAAGCTCCTGATGAGGTTCTAGTTAGGGCACCATGACTCTGAGTCAACACAACAGGGGACCAATGGGGATAGACAGGGAGAGAGGGGAGCGAGAAGATGTAGCCCTGGATGCTCAGATCAGCCACATAAATATTTACTCTGAGGAACCATTGTCCCTGAGAAACAGGACAATGAAAGAACACACTGTTGGCAACAGTTAGGCCACTCTTCCCTACAAAACCGAGCGACTGTAGTCTATTTCAGGAATCAATATAGACCAAAAAAAATGAGGGCTATTTCTTGCAGGAAAATCTTTGCCATTGGCTCTGTATTGTCTCGAGAACTGAATAGCTGGTATTTTAAACTTCTTTTATTACATTTTAAATATTATCCGTTACATGGTGCTAATAATTCATCAGTTAAAAGACAAATATGAACTTTCTGGTTCATTAAATCTTACAAATTAAGCTGGATTTTAATGGAAGAAGGTTAAAACTGAAGTGCCTTGGTGGGGGGAGCATATCTAGCAACCAAATGACAGCAGTACGCATTATAGCTCCAATGCCAGCCTCCCAACACATGAGAAGCCTGCTACTAGCAATGGAGCTGTATGGAGACCAAGGGAGTTGTGTGAAATGGCCCAAGCCCATGAGACAATTATGAAAGGATGTTTTGCAGGCTGAGACATTTTTGCATTATTTGCTGTGCATAGCCATACAAATTGGAATTGCCATGATGTAATGATGGCTTCTCCGTGACACCCAAGAAATACAACCCTAAGTGAACTGAGGTTGAGCTGAGCTACACACACCACACACTACACACCAATGCAATCCCTAGGGAAGGTGGAGGCGAGCACCTCTGTGCTTCTTAGATGGGCTGTGTTCTTACATGGAATTTCCTGAACCATACACACCTGGTGCGAGCTGTACCCTGCTCCCTACAGACCCTGGGCCTCCTGCATGGACTCTGTGAGCAATTGGTCCCCTTGCCCTAGGCTCAATGTCTCATAAATCAGAAGCCTGCATTGGACATTAGGAGGGTGAACAGCACATCTTTCTAATACAGTCTGCACACGAAGTGCTGAAGCCATTTTCATCTGTTTTCTATTATGTGGTACAAACTAAAGTCTTTTCATGAGAACAAAAGTGACAGAATAAAGCCCCCCCCCCCCCCAACACATCAGACTGTCTGGCAGGAGTTAATCTCCCACCACCCAGATATAGAGTGCAAGCATTTGAAATTCACAGGGTCAGACTAGGGTGGCTATTAAGCCCATGACCCTCAGCCCTCCAACGTTTATGATTTGGTAATTACCGGATGGCAAGGTAACTGATAGCTACTCTTTTCCCTCTGTTACCGAACCATTTCAATAAACAGCAGGGAGAGCGGATGTCTAAGCAATTGGGTGTTGCAGGGGACCCAGGCTACAGCTGCTCCTTGAATAACTTCAAATTTATGCATAGTATTACACATTCGGCACTATGAAACTCATATGTAGACTCTTTGCTTTATATATATGACATTATAATGATTTATCATCATCATGACAACTACCAAGCTCTAAGACACTACTCAGAAATGAATTTTGCTTGTTTTCTACTGGATCAGCAGCAAACTTTCACCCTACCACAGCCTGCGGTGCTGATGCTGGACTCCGTTATCCCAAGGCTCACCTGGGCTCTGCAGTTGCAGCCTGGTCTGTCGTTTTAACCCAATCTAGCGAGAGCATCTCATCTGCTCAATTAGTGTTGCTGCGGAATACCATTTCCTCTTGTGGCTGATAAAATATTAATCAAAAACAGGAACTGAGGGATGTCTCAGTGTAGATGTCTCCTAATGGTAATACGGGGCGGCAAAGAGAGATCTAGAGGTCATTTAATAGTGACTGAAGAAGCAGGGGAGAGTGACATGGGGACTGGGGAGACGGCAGGCATAGCCCGAGAGCCAGGTGAGCCACGTTCGCTCAACACAGAAGAGGGTTAGATGCAGCATGCACCAAGGTTCCAGCCTGAGAAAACAGTCTGAAGTCTGGGTCTTCTTCTTAAACACAGTGAGGACTTAGTGACCAAGGTCATTATACTAGTAGATTTCACTAGGGTTTTACTTTTACTTTTTTTTTTAAATTTGAACTTTATTTCTACTCCTTCTGGGTTTCCTCATTGTACTTCCTGCCTTAGTGGACCATACAGCAAAGATGGCTGAGTCTCAAACTCCCCTGCACAACCATGAATATGTGTGTGAAAAGAACACAGCTTTGGGAACACCAGACATGAGCACAGCTTCATTCAAACAAACTGTTCATCTCTCTGCTATGGATTTCCTGCATTATCTCTACAACAGTTGCATTACCTGTCTAGAACCAAAAGTAGTTCCTTAGCGCCTGGGAAGAACTAGATGAATGTCCTCCACACCCAACAACCCAAACCCTCCTCTCATGAGCGCATATGTTTCCGCAGGCCCACAGCAGGCTCATTCCCGAGTGGGCTGATGACACCAAGAATAAGTTTATTTTATTTTAAATCAATGACTGGTGACTATCTAAGACTTTGGGGAACCCAGTAGTGGATGCCAGTTAAGCAACGGGACCTGAAAACCTGACATCGCTAATGCTGTAAGATGCTCACCTTCTTCTAGTGTTATGTCAGATGTTCAAGTGGAAAAGTACATGCAAAAGGTACACACTTGTGATGACACCAAAATCTGGAACTCTGGTCCTCAGTATTCTCCATGACAGATCTTTAATCTGTGCCACTGAAATAAAGGGACGTGTGTAGAGCATTTTGAGAACACTTATAAAGTCAGGAACTGGCATGGTACACCTCCCAAAGAGGCCTAATGTATATTCAGAATTTATCTAAGACAGATGAGAGGTTTAACATCACTGACAGGTATGTATGTCTACTCCCCTTCCCCTAATGAGTGAAACTGTCTGCCCTGCAAAGGATGGAGCCAGTGTATATGGGCAGTGTTCTATAATACAGAAGTGGCTGGAGAGATGCCTCAGTGGTTTAGAGCACTAGAGGTCCTGGGTTCAATTCCCAGCAACCACATGCAATTCCCAACATCCACATGGTGGCTCACAACCTCACATAAAGCTAGAGGTTAGCAGTACCAGAGTATGGACTTGGGCCATGCCTTTGACCCATTCCTGCCTCCTCTGTATCCCTCCTCCTTCTGACTTTTAGGAAAGCACCAGCAAGATTAAAGAAGCCTCTCTCTGTTCTGTGAGTGCAAACTGAGCGTAGCCCAGGAAATCACTGCCTGCTTCCTCATCCTCAAAAGAATGGAATTGAAAGTCTTGGAGACATTAAAACCAATTAATACTGTGAAATCCTGCTCAAATTACCCTCTTTAATGTGTGTCCTCTTAATTACCATCTGCTTTTACATCGAAAAACTTCACTCCAAGTGTTTCTATCAGGATTTTTGGCTCTTCTCACCGCAATCCATTAGAATGATAAAAAGCCACTCGAAGAGTTTAAAGTCTGGCTTAGCACTCCCACACCTGGGAACTCGCCCCATAGGAATCACAGCAAGCAGTCTAGACTGGGCAAGGGCGCTGACTGCATCGCTCTTCTCATCCTGGCCAACATGGAGGGTGAAACCTCAGACGCTAAGTGAAAGTTCAATCAACTCCATGTGGGAGACGACTGTGTCATCAGGATATAACCACAGCAGGGAATACCGTTCCCTGCTGAATGAGAAAGGCCAAATGCACAGACAGACCCCCAGTTTACACCACGCAGGTGGGGAGGGGTCTCAGAAAAGCTCTATCTTAATGCATCCAAATGGCTGTGATGTGATGAAACACCGTGAACACAAAGGCTGCTGTTGCACAGCTTTGGATGTCAAGGTCAAAGTGCAATAGATTTAGTGTCTAGGGAGGCTCTGCCATAAGGGTGTGGTAAAGTCAAGGTGTCCAGGGAAGTCTGTTATCGGCATGCTGAAGGCACCTTCTTGTTGTGTCCCCACGCGGTAGGGAGAGGTGAGGATCTCTATCCCACTTCTTTTTATTTTTATTTTTTTTTTAATTATGTTTTCTTTGAGAATTCGATATGTATATTTGATCACATTTACCTACCGTTCCCTACTTCCAGTTTTTCCAAGATCTCCTCAGGCCTCCCTCCCTCCCAACATCATGCCCTTCTTCATAATCCATGATTCTAATGTGTGCTGCCTGTAAAAACACTGACAAACTACCAGGAACCACACCCCCAAGGAAAACTGACTCCTCCTCCCCTAGTAGCCATTGACTGCCAATGTCTGCTCAGCTAGGGGTGTGGGTTCAGGTGTCTCTTCTTGTCCATGCTGGGATGCTAATTGGTTAGACTTGGGCAAGTCTTAGCTACTATAGTTCCTAAGTGCAAGGATTCTGTCATACTCAGAAGACAAACTTTGGCCCCAGTCCTATTTGACTTCTTCTACTTCCTATTCCAATATGTTCCATGAACCTTTTTTTTTTGGGGGGGGGAGCGAATTCCTTGAAGACTATACCCAACAACTCAATCACATCCCAAAGGCTTTGACTTCTAATCCTCCTCCCATGAATATTGGGATTTCAACTCATCATTTTGAACAAAGGATATACATGATGTGGGAGTGTCATATATCAATCTGTTGATTTTGTTGGTTAAGCAATAAAGAAACTGCATGGCCCTGATAGGTTAAAACATAGGTGGGAGGAGTAAACAGAACAGAATGCTGGGAGGAAGAGGAAGTGAGCTCAGAGACGCCATGCTCCCCTCTCCCGGGTAGACTCGACAGCTTTGCTCTCTGGAATAGAGATGCCATGCTCCCCTCTCCCGGGCAGATGCGATTCAGCTCCGACCCAGGATGGACGTAGGCTAAAATCTTCCCAGTAAGTGCACCTTGGGGTGCTACACACATGATTGGAAATGGGCTAGTCCAGTTGCGAGAGTTAGCCGAGAAGAGGCTAGATATAATGGGCCAAGCAGTGTTTAAAAGAATACAGTGTCTGTGTTATTATTTCGGGGTATAAGCTAGCCAGGCGGCCGGGGTGCTGGGGACACAGCCCCGCCGCTCATATTACAACAAAATGGGGCCCAGACGTGTGGACAACTGAATCCAATCACAGCAAATTCTAAGTATATATGTCCAAATATATTCACATTTATATATTTGCATGTGCATGTGAGTGTTTCATACACACATACCCATATGCCATATATGCTTTATACACATAATAGGAGCACACAAGAAGTTTGAAGCAAACAGATTGCTGGTTTTCTTTCCTACACAGAGGGGTTTAACATGAACAAGGCAGAAGGAGTGAAAAGATTGACTCCAAGAGTGATCAAAATTATTATCAGAACAATGCCCTGTTAGTAAGAAAAACAATTTGCAAAATGCTGGGTAGCTCTCACTGAGTCTCAGATGTCCTTCTCTTAAGCATGGGCACGCTTTTAATTCTCTCACTTGGGCAACTGTGACTCCTGTCTCATAGAAGAGGCAGTGGCACACAGATTAAGGTCAGGGCCACCTGTGCTTGCTACAAGAGAGTCTCTGCCTCTATAACCATCAAATTACAACATTAGACGAGAACAACAGCTCAACCAAAACTAGACTTCCAACTTCACAGCCGGCAAGTAGTGAGATTCCCCACTCGGAATCCTAGTGAACTTTCCACCTGGCACACTCAACTTTCGCTAGCCTTGCGGAGGAGCGTGCCTGCATACCACAGTGCCGGAGATAAGCACCACACAGCACAGCACATGCGGATGGCCTGGGACTGGGCTGCAACACGACTTCATGCACAGTGAAGTCACAGGCAAGGCATCTGCGACATGTTCTCTTGCAGCTACTGGAGACTCTTACACAATATCAGAAAGTACATTCTAGAGTTCCTGGGCAAGAGAAGGGGAAACGGAGGCCTCAAGAGTTTAATATCCTAGCTAAAGAATGTCTAGCCAGTCAGGAGAAGCACACTGGATAAAGGTAGGTGGTCCCTCATCGGTTCACGGCATCTCTGTGTGTACCTATATGCTCACTCACTGATGAAAGAGGAATAAACAAGAAAGTATCCCGGTCAGTTTCCCATCAGCGTCTAGTCGGGTAGCCCAGCATCCTGGGAGGGCAGAGGATTTTGACAGATGTTATTAGTGCACAAGGATATTTCAGTGTTTGCCCTCTCTGGACCACAGCACGACAGTTAAATCAGATCCATTTGTAACCCCTCCCCCACTTTGCTGGATCCCATACAATTCTGCAGACATTTATTAAAATGCCATTATCATACCACATCTTCCCAAAATACATATACTGAGAGTGGGACAAGACTGTGAACACTTAAGCACAGCCTGAAACAATTCCAGTGGCTCATCCTATTACTCCTCTGTGGATACTTAACCCGTTAAAATACACTAGGAAACTAAGAACAGTGTGTACATGGGGGAAGGGAGTCTCATGGGGCATGTGTGTGAGACTTGCTAGTTTAGCAGGGGAAAGGCTTATGGTGTCCAGTTACATCTGATAAATATTTTGTTGGATGAAAAGAAATTCAATAATAGATGAGAAGTTCCATGCCACGTCAGTTTCGGGAGTATCATTCACGCTACTAAAAATATGATCTAAGATTTAAATATTATAAGGTATCTGGTTCATATTTGAAGAATGCCCACCCCAATTTCTTAAATAAGAAATGTATGGAGGATTTGTGTATGTGTGTGAAACTTTAAGAAATATATAAAATCAACACATAATGTAGTGAAAATTAAATTAAGTTCACCACTACTGGGGAGGACAAAAGATTGTTTCTCAGAAATCAGACCCATGCGTCCAAAAAGAGAACAAGAACTAGCGAAGATTACATAATACCGACGATATAAACCCTCATCTGCTACTTATACTTCTCAGCTGCAGATGGAACAGCATAGCTTGGCTTCAAGTTCAATGATGAAACCATGGACACCTCTCTTGTCCTGGTATTCAGATGCTTTACTTCAGTTTTTTAATATTCTGATTTTTTTTAATATTGAAAGGGAAGTAGCATCAGGAAAATGTTTGTGTTTAAATTATGTTAAGTAAGTATTCTTTCAACTGGACATTTTCCTATTCGTGTGTGTGTGTGTGTGTGTGTGTGTGTGTGTGTGTGTGTGTGTATTGCAGACCCATGGGGAGAGTTTGAGGGAAATCTATGGAGATGGCACATGTACAGAAGGATTGTGTTTAAGGAACAAGAGTGTAGACAAGCTAAGTCTACATTGCCAACATTCCAAGTCTGTAGAAGGACTCTAAGCTCACAAAATGCTTCCGAGTGCCCCCAAATCTCTGAACATGAGAGTTGAAAATGGATAGTAATGAATTGCAATGCATCGTGAAATAGCAATAGTGGGATGCACCATGCAGCTACAGGAAGGAAGGCAGGTGCTGGAAGGCTCTGTGTCCTTTGCCCTGGAGGGGATCAGAGAGACAAGCAGCGAGAATCAGTCTCTGGTGCACAAACGTGACAGCAAACAGGTTCAGCACCGGTGAACTTGAGGGGATGGCGAACAGCAAGAATGATAGGACGGGACTGAGGGCGCTTTCAGCTTTGGGCCATGGCCAGCTGGGATGGCTAGCCTGGAGACTGTGAGAGGAGGGAGAACCCAGGGGATGTGTCCTTGACTGTTTACATGGGGTCCCTGACTGTGCTAAGCACATCTACTCCCTTAATTGTGAGAAAATGTTAATAGAAGGAGGGGAAGGATGAGAGGAGAGGAAAGAAATAAGAAGAGAAACCCAATGACACAATGATCTTTTGGGTCAGAGACCATTCACCAGCAGGAGTCTTTCAACTTTGCCAAATTGCCCAAACTGGGGCACTTTGACATGGTGTGTGCTGACTTTGACAGGAATATGCTGACTCCTTGGGAAGGGCCCTTTCCACAAAGCCACCTTCACAGGGGAGCTGGAACTGTGAGCGCTGAGCCTGCAGACCAGGCCAGCAGGTGCAAAGGCAGGTGTGACCAGGCTGCCAGAAAGCTGCCAGGAATTTTCCAGTGCTCCAAGCACCAGCAGGGGCAGCAGCAGATAGGACCTGGAAGCCGGTGGGACATCAAGTCCCACAGTGTCCTCCAAAGGAGGCAATCACTAAAGGTAAATGAACAAGGAGAGTTTGCTGCCTATCTGAGCACATTCTAAATTCAAACACCATGCCACTTTACCTGGTGAGTGCGCAGTGAGCGAAACCATACTAAGTTCTCCTGGCCTTGCAAAAAAATTGTATCTTAGTCCTACCCCCAATGTGAGGCCTTGTTTTTTTCTATAACAGTGACTTTCATTGCAGAAAATGATCAGCAACAGAAAAAAAAATGTGCCCTCCTCATTTTCATGTGTGTGTTCAAATGCTTTGCAGCATGTGGGTAAGCATGAGTGTGTGTGTGTGCGTGTGTTTGTGTGTATACACATGTGAGACCGGAAGTTGATGTTAGGAATTCCTCTTCCACCTCATTCATTAAGGTAAGTTCTCTCAATCAAACACAGAATTTGCCCAGATGGTCTTGCTAGAGATCCCTGTCCCCTGAGGATGAAATTACAGGTGGGCCAGCATGCTCACTAGCTATGGCATGGGTACTGGGGACCTAAACTCCTGTCTTCACTTTAACCAGCTCCAGTCCCAGGCGGGGGTAATTAATGGCAGGATGTCTGCTATTCCCACAACACAAATTACACCTGTTTTCCCAGAGTCATATCCCCGACTCCTACACAGCAGGGGCACATCACAGTTATCTCATCAGTGGCTGTGGGTGACATTATCTATGACATTATCTATTCCTGCATTTTTATATGGCCTGGAAACCACGACATTCTGGTACTTTTAAATTAATCATTCCACTTAATAATATATAACAGGCCTTTCACTGAGGTTCAGGGCATTGGAGCCTCTCTATTTGGTTCCGGAACAAGCAATAATGTGGTTGGTACAAGTTGTGATGTCGGTCAGGCAGGTGCTACCTGTGACAAGAGACAGCGAGGGAGGGTGGTCGCACTTTCTCTAAATGCACCAGAGTAGCCGTGAGGAAGTCAGGCTCACTGCAACTTGGTTGCTATTATTATTTTTATTTACTAAGAGACTTGTATGTCCTTATCTCCTGGCTACATATGCATATGCATCTATGCATATTTATACATGCATATGTGTTCTTCCAAACAAATTAATAGTGCAAATATGCCAAGGAGAAAGCTGTGATGGGTCTATTAGTGAACTCACATGCTGGTTTCAAGAAATGGAAGTGCGCACACACTCTCAAGCACACACACTCATCTGCAGCTGCTGCACATAATTAATGTGCTAATTATACATAATTATCTAATTACTAAAAGAGGGAGTCAAAGCAAGTGCAGTAGTAAAGACATCAAAATCTGCTCCTTCTAGAATGTTCTACCGTATGGGCTATCTTGCTGAACTGGAAAGTCACTCCAACTGCCTCTTGCTGTCTGAGGACTCCATGACGAGAGATGCCCAGGGAACGCTGTAAGAGGGGTGACACGGTGCCATCCACTTTCAGTGTAGATTTCCTTAAAACCTTTATACAGAGTAAAGTTTATTCCTAGCAGTGCTGTGGGACCTAGGATGTGTAACAGGCCCACGTGCATCAATGCAAGTTTCCAAATGACTGTTCTCAAGAAGGCCGGTCCCACAAAGAAGGATAAAAAGAGAAACAAAAGTGGGACCAAGTGCAGACAGAACTTTGGAAGATGGCGTTCTCTCAGAACCCAGGAGGTCTGCACAAGGTTGATCCTCATAAACGCACAATGAACAAGCACAGGCGCTGGTGTAAATGGTAAGTAAAGGGCCACAGGAAGAATGCCCAGGAAATTCTGCCATCCGCTACAGATCACTCAGCCATGCATACAGGAAGCTTCGCTTTACCGAGCTCCAAAGCAAACACCTTACAATAGGGTAACTGAGACACTAGGGAGCCCCGTGCCTTGATGGGGCACAAGAGGGACCACAGCTCTCTATACAGGATGCAGATACACTGTCCAAGACCTGCTTTCTGTGAGCAAATTACTACCCCCCCTCTTTGTGTGTGTGTCTCTCTCATCTATCTCTATTTCTCTTTATCTCTCTCTACTTTCTATCTATCATCTATATATCTATCTATATCATCTATCTCTCTTTATCTCTCTACTATCTAATCATCTATCTCTATATCTATCTATCTATCTATCTATCTATCTATCTATCTATCTATCTATCTATCTTGAGATGGGGGCATATCCTCAGGCTGGTCTTGAACTCACTACATAGCACAGGCTGGATTCAAGCTTACCATATTCATTCATTTTTCCCAGTATCCCGAGTCCTGAGATCACAGGTATTCCTCACCGTGCCCTGCCCAAATAAATCTTGTGTCCAATCTTGACACCAGTAGACTCATTCCATGTCTGAAGAGAATAGCCTCCTGCAGACATAGAAGCCACAAGTCACATCTTGAGGTATAATTTGTTAATTTGTCGATTCATAGACCCGTCTCTTTCCAAAACATGATTCAAGCCCTCCACCTGCCTTAATGAGACCATCAGAATGCAATGGGCCATGACAAGCAGAAGGAAGGAAAACACAAACCAGTTGGAGCCTCTGAGGGCGTATGCTCATTACTTTTACTATTTAACTTTACCTTTTAATCTTGGGCCATAAAAACTGTCCTAATAAAAGATCCATAAATATCTCTGGAATGTCCAGACGAGCAGCTTTGATGGGCCAGGAGCATATGCTGAGCTACCCCATCCCTCTCTCTCCTGTCAAGCTGAGTACTGGGCTGCCTGAAGGGCAGGCAGGGTGGGGAGAGGATCCAAACTACCTAGGACAAGCAATTCCAAATTCTAAACATGTGTGTGTATTATATATTGCATTGAATTATATAAAGTATACAATATTGTCTTACTATACATAGATATATATGAGAGCACAGTAGCCCAGGACAGGCATCTCAGGGAATATTCACAGATCTCTTTTCCTGCAGTTTTGCTTTGTAGAGAGTAAGGACTCCAAGTATAGTTGTTAAATGAATGAATGAATGAGCTCGATCATTTTTTATTTAAGAACTAGATTTATTTATTTTATTTTATGTTTATGACTGTTTTGCATGCATGCATGAATGTACACCACATGAATGCCTGATGCCCCTGTCAGAAGAGGGCATCAGATCCTTGGAAATGCAATTTCAGATGGTCATAAGCTGCCATGCAGGTTCCGGGAGCCAAACCTGAGTTCTCTCTGGAGCTGGGCAGTGGTGGCTCAAGTCTTTAATTCCAGCACTTAAGAGACAGAGGCAGGCAGATCTCTGTAAGTGTGAGGCCAGTCTGGTCTACAAAGTGAGTTCCAAGACATCTATGGTGGTTTCACAGAGAAACCCTGCCTCAAAAAAATCAAAAAGAGAGACAGAAGAAGGAGAAGATGTTCTTAATCACTGAGCCACCACTCCAGCCCCAAATATTTTTTTGTTTCTTTTTTTAAAATTGTTTTTATTGAGCTATATATTTTTCTCCATTCCCCTCCTTTTCTCACCCTCCCCTTCTACCTTCTCCCATGATCCCCACGCTCCCAATTTACTCAAAAGATCTATTCTTTTTCTACGTCTCATATAGATTATATCTATGTATGTTTCTCTTAGGGTTCTCTTTGTTGTCTAGTTTCTCTGGAGTTGTGACTTGTAGGCTGGTTTTTCTTTTCTTTATGTCTAAAAGCCACTTATGAGTGAGTACACATCATATTTGTCTTTCTGGGTCTGGGTTATATCACTCAATATGATGTTTTCTAGATCCATCCATTTGCCTGCAAATTTCAAGATGTCATTATTTTTTCTGCTGTGTAGTACTTCATTGTGTAAATGTACCACATTTTCTTTATCCATTCTTTGGTCGAGGGGCATTTAGGTTGTTTCCAGGTTCTGGCTATGTCAAATATTGCTGCTATGAACATAGTTGAGCACATGTCCTTGTGGTATGATTAAGCATCCTTTGGATATATACCCAAAAGTAGTATTGCTGGGTCTTGAGGAAGGTTGTTTCCTAATTTTCTGAGAAATCACCATAATGATATTCAAAGGGGCTATATCAGTTTGCACTTCCACCAGCAATGCAGGAATGTTCCCTTTACCCCACATCCTCTCCAGAATAAGCTGTCATCAGTGTTTGTGATCTTGGCCATTCTTACAGGTATAAGATGGAATCTCAGAGTTGTTTTGATTTGCATTTCTCTGAAGACTAAGGATGTTGAACATTTCCTCAAGTGTCTTTGAGCCATTTTAGAGTCATCTTTTGAGAGTTCTCTGTTTAAGTTTGTACCCCATTTTATATTGGATTATTTGTTCTTTTGATGACCAATTTCTTGAGTTCTTGGTATATTTTGGAGATCAGCCCTCTGTCTGATGTGGGGTTGGTGAAGATCTTTCCCAATCTGTAGGCTGTTGTTTTGTCTTGTTGGTTGTGTCCTTTGCTTTACAGAAGCTTCTCAGTTTCAGGAGGTCCCATTTATTAATTGTTTCTCTCAGTGTCTGGGCTACTGGGGTTACAAATATTGTTATTTTAAATTCTATTTATAATCATGCCTTGACTCCTAAGTAAATGTAATCACCAAAGAATTTTGAATTAGAGACTGGTGTTCTTGAACACATTTAATTTTACTTAAGAACACCACTTCCTTTTTTCTTTTTTTCTTTAAGTTAGGAACACTGAAAACACTTTCCCCACCACTAAACTCTTCCAAGCTTAAATTCTAGAAACAAGCCTGTGTTTTTTAATAACTATCATTGCAGCATATTTCTGTATGAACAGTACATGGGGAGTAGCCTTTAAAATGTGATATATACATGCAAATTTATAGGAATTTGCAATTTATAATACTAAAGCCTGGCCTTGTTTTATTTTGTTTGTCTTGTTTTTCATCCATTTCTATGACCTTTTCTTTTTTCAAATGAACAGTATTCTGACTACAGGGGACCATTCCTTGCCATAACACCCTGACAACCATTATGCCCAGAGTTGTGTAGAACCCCATGTAAGTTACATCTGTGAACTCTAGAACCTTGGACAAAAGACGGTACATGTGGAGTCTGTGTGTCTGTCTCTGGTGCCCGCCAGCATGGCTGCTCTCTCTTTTCATGTGGAGAGTGTAGTCCTGAGACCCAATTGCCTCCATTTGCTGGACAAGAATGTGGGAGAGAAGGAGTTGCACAGTTTGGCACTAAGCATAACCTGTCATAAACAGCACGCTGTATTTAATATTCAGAACAAGACATCTCTGTCTCATTCTCGAAGGCCCTTTTGACAAAAGCCATCCCACAGCTGCCAGGAGTATCGAGTCCAGCTGAGGACAAACTTCAAGATGAACCTGAAATCAATTTGCCATCAAATTTTCATGCCTCTCCCAGACTATCTGTGGCATTTTAATTACAAGCACCCTAGGCAGGGGGTACTACAGATATTGACACTTGGCTCCTACAATAAACTTTATTGGCAACCTCTGTCTGCATGCAGCACTAACCCAGAATAACAAGAAATGTATGGGAATACGTAAGCAGGATGGGAGGGTGATTGCTCAAAATCATTGGCTTTTTCCACAGGGACCTCAGCATTACTTAGTTATCAGGTTTGGGAGATAGGACCTGAGTAGAAAAGATGACTGGGTTGGGAAGAGTGGTCAGTATGTGAAGCAGTTGCTGCACAAGTGTGATGGCCTACGTTTAGATTTTTTAGAGCCACAGAACCCATGAATAACTGGCCATGATAACACATGTCTGTACCCCAGTGCTATGTGCTGGGATGGGGGGGTGAAGACAGGAGACTCTCTAGAAAGCTCATAGGCCAGCTAGCCTGGTGGGAGTTACAGAGGGCCGATACTGAAGCTGACTTCTGACCTGCACATGTATATTTTGAGGCATAAAATATGTAAACATGCACACATGAGCACACATACAGAGATGAATATACATAGCCTTCAAACCACACATGCTCCAATGCCTTAGAAGCCTGCATAGTTCTAGGGTCCTTGCCTGTGGGGCAGCACGGTGTCAACTAGTTCTCTTCAGTGTGGGATGACTGTATCATTCTCGAGTCCTTCAAGGACAGAGTGTTTGGACAAAAGGCCTTGCTACAGGTTTGATTTAAGCGAACAGAAATGCTCATTGCTGGTACTTGCGGCAACCTGCGTGTTGGGACAGCAGGCAATTATCTGCCTGGGTGCTGAGAGGAGCCAGCCTCTGATAATTCCCGAATCCCGCGCAGGTTGCTAGATGGGCTGTAAATAACAAGAGAAAGGGAGGGAGGGAGGACCTGCAATTTGCCAGCCATAAAGGATCCTTGCTCTCTGAAAAGTAACACCTTGGGACTTCAGACTTACGGTTTTATGGGCCACATTGAGTGCTCATGAGTTGGGGTGAGTTTGCTCCTGGACACGTTACCACAGCTCAGGTGATCCGTGCCTGTGACCAAGGACCACCATCTTGGTGCTGGGGACAGTGTCATTCATGGTTCCCAGAACACAAGCCCACAGGCATTTTCTCTATCAGGCAGCTAACTTAAATGGACTCAATATTCTGATGATTGTTCACAACTGGCTTACAAAAAATGAAGGAGTGCATACAAGCAGGCACATGCGACCCTCACACATTTGCTAGTGCAAAGGACAACTGGCACGGCCTTCACCAATAAAAACTCGGAAAAAAAATCTTTGTTATACATGCCACACAGCCAACTGATGTGCAAGGAATGCGTTTGTTTATCTGTGACAAACACTTGTATCCAGAGCTGAGCTATGACTTGGCTTCTGCTGAGTAAATGCCATCCCAGCTGAGTGTGGCTTGATGCTCAGGAGTGAACTGACACGAGGAGGCGGGAAACATACATACTGTGGCACGTCACACATTCTTCGGTTGTATAAGTGAATTCATTGCTACGCTGGATAATTCCATTTTTAATTTTGTGTTTTGTGCATTAATGATGTGATAGGTACAGGCATGTTAGCTTGCAATTTAATCTGCAATGGGAACATTGCAATCACTTTCTCCATCAAGACCATATAAATAATGCAATCAATCAAGCTTTGGTTTGTAGTTTTGCCTATTCCCATGGTGTAAATACTCCTGTCATGGCTGCTCTCAAGGCATCAAGGCAATAATATCCTTAAATGGAAGGTCTGAAGCATTGATTTAGTAAATATATGTTCTGTTCTTTCCACTATTGGGATGCAATTGATCTAGGAAGTCTCTTGATCAACCTTCTGACATCGTGACATGATGCTGTCATCTACAAAGTTCATGCTAGAGAACCAAGCAGTTGAGTACAAAAGTTTCAAAAACATTATCTCCAAACGTTTAAAGGGTGCTTATGATTTTGTGCTGGGCAGCACTGATACCAATCCTTGGCCCAACTTGGCCCACAGGCCACACAGTTGGACATGGCAGAAAAGCATAGGTAATGGTTAAATGCGGTATTCAGAAAAGAAAAATGCAGGAAGCAGTCAGCTCTGATATTAATTGAATATCTTAGTTACTGCATAGTACCAAGTCATTGTAGTGAAAGGGTCCCTGAACAGTGGATACACTCACTGCCCACTTTGCAAGAGCACACTGGTAGGTACACACACACACACACACAC
Organism: Microtus oregoni; assembly: GCF_018167655.1. Lineage (NCBI taxonomy): Eukaryota > Metazoa > Chordata > Mammalia > Rodentia > Cricetidae > Microtus > Microtus oregoni. Next base: position 38,991,392 of record NW_024543063.1, read on the forward strand.
ACACACACACACACACACACACCAGGAAATTCTGCCAGAAAAACTCCCTATTGTTTTCCTAGAAAGATGGGCCCTTTGGTACACAGGCCAGTTGGTGATCTACACCTGGAATGCAACAGCAGAAGATAGAGAGCTGGGTCTGGAGAGTTGACGAAGAAGGCAGTGGAGACAGCATTAGACTCCACCCAGTACAGAGTGGTCAACTAGAGCCCCTGTTGACAGGGTAGGCCACCTACAGGCAGAGAAGCCTCTCTGTGGTGCTGTTTTCCCTTCCTACTTCCTTAAGGAAGTATCAGCTTTTCTTCTACTTCTTAGAGGTACAAAATGTAGTCAACTTTCAATTTTTTTTTTTTTTAAATTAGAAACAAGCATGGAGCTGAAGAGATGAGTGGTCAAGAGCACTTGCTGCTCTTGCAGAGGCTCAGTTCCTAGCACCACACTGGGCAGCTCACAATCACCTGTAACTCCAGCTCTAGGGAATCTGCCACCCTCTTCTGACCTCTTCTGGCACCCATACTTATGTGCATATGCACATATGGACACACGTGGATACAAATACTTAAAAATAAAATAAAGATTTTTGTAAAAAAAAAAGAAAATATAGCAATGTAATGGTATTCTGAATTATTTATTCTTATTAACAGGGCATATCTTTGGTTTGAGAATTGAAAGTTGGAATAGGCACTGGGTGTAAAAGATGAAAGTGTCAGGGCTAAGGCCTGGCTGGGCAGCCCATTCGGCAGAGCTATTTATTGCATTCTGCAGTCAGAGGGCCGTGTCTTTTCTTTCTTTCTTCCTTCCTTTCTTCTTTCTTTCCTTTCTTTCTGCGTAAATTGGCACAAATTCTGAGGGTCCACTTTTTCTATACCGTGTTCATTAAACTGGGCAGAGGACTGCTCTCTCTGCAGGCAGCTCATAACAACAGCAGCAACAGTGTGTGGAAGTAGAGAGCGTTTCCTCTTCCACTCAATTCCAAGGCACTACGTGAGTTACATGCATGTATCAAGAGGCATCCGTCTTCCAAGGTTGACTAGGGACAGGACCACAACAGGATGCTGGGTGCAGCCACAAATAGGATGTCTACAATATGGAGGCCACGTGCCTGTTTCCTCAAGGATAAGAGCCCCACCGTGACACGCTGAGGGCTGTTTGCATGGGTCTGCAGTACATCACATCATAGAAGGCATTTAATTGACTAACCGCATAAGCTGTCTCCCACCGTGCTCCAGGAGAAGGTTAAAGCTGGAACACGTCTACGAGATAGGAACCAGAGTGCCCTGTCACTTGTCCTTGTCTGGGCTGGCCTGCTGCCTTTTTCTGTTTAGTGTGTGTCCTGATGATCAGCTGCTTAAAATAAACATTCATGGTTCCTCGGGATAATTCATACTTTAAATTTAAAACAGAATCTACAGCACTTAGCCCAAAAACTTATTTTTGTCACACAAACATACACACAAATACACACAAAAATTTGGTGTGTGTGTGTGTGTGTGTGTGTGTGTGTATGCATGACATGGGTGTAGATATCTGCAGAGGCCAGAAGAGGATGTCAAAGTCCCTGAAGCTAGAGTTGTAGGTGGTAGTTAGATGCCTAATATGTGTGTTGGAACCAAAGTTGGGTCCTTTGAAAGAAGAACAGTAAGTATTCTTGAGCCACCTGTCCAGCCTTTGCTTTTTTTTAGCATAATTTTATGTTTTCTTTTATGTAAGTACATGTGTGTGCCTGGATGCAGGCATGCTCTGCCATATTTGAGTGTGGAGACTAGACGTCTATGATTCTCTTCTTTTATGTGAGTATGTGTGTGTGCCTGGATGCACTGGATGCAGGCATGCTCTGCCATATTTGAGTGTGGAGACTAGATGTCTACGATTCTCCACCCACCCCTTTCCTTTTGAATCAGGATCTCTGGACTTGGAGTTTGTCATTTCAGCTTAGTTGGCTGTCTAGGGACCCCAGGATCTGCCTGTCTCTGTGTTGCTAGGGTTGGCTGTGTGCTCCGGTTTTTAAAATGGATTCTGGAGATCCAAACTCAGTCCCTCATGTTTATACAGAAAGTGCCTTATCTGCTATCTCCATAATCACTAGAAAATAAATTTATATTCGTATATTATTACTGTTAATTGTGGCTTTAAAAAAACAAGCAACCCACAGAGAGAAATCACTAATATTCTCTACCATCTGAACATGACTGGTTCAACCTACACATTTGCACTCTGTTGAATGAACAAATACCAAAGTACTATCAGGGCTGACCTCTTCATCTGAGACAACATTGTCCTTGCTAGGAGGATCTTGCTTCTCCTGTGTCCAACAGTGGTAGAAAATAGACAGGACCTGAGTCTTAGCATAAAACAGGCCTCAGGCAAGTCCTAACTAATCAGCTTCTAGCTTCTAGCAGAGCCACCTAGTGTGTGTGACATTGCTGGAACTGGGCAGGTGTGGAGATGAGGCACTTGGTTCCTTGCTGGTCATATGTCATTAGGGTAGGTAATAGGATTGTGGAGATTCTGAGCCTCCCCTTCCCCCCGCCAGGTGTGGAAGGAATAAAATAAAAAATAGAGAACACTTAGATTCCTTTTTGTTTCTGTCTTCTTCTCTTTCCCAAGTTAAAATAAACTTTTAGGAGCACAGGGGCAAGATTCCTGGCTTGACAGAGTGGCTAAGTCACTGGGCAGACTCCCTTGAGAAGCAAAAGTGAGATACAGTGTTGACATGTGCCAAGAACACACTTGGGCACGGGGCCAAGAGAGCGCGGCCTGTCAGTCCACAGAGAACTAGAGAGCAGAGAGTCCAAGTACATCTAGATGGATGCCTTGGGGTTCATCGGTAGCCTTTTTCACGTACACAGAAGCCCCTGCCCCCAAACTCGAAGCCTCTTGTTTCTGGCTGTGGACCACCCCTGTAGGCCAGGGTATATCTCTTACACAGAAACCAACTCGATACTAAAGCAGATCTCGAGGTGTGAGGAATCTCGAAGAGGCCAAGCCAGGACGGTAAGCTTTCCTACCAAACCATCACCTGCCTCCTGTACCTAGCCCAGGCAATGTGCTCGGCACAGCCAGCCCAGTCTTTCTCCAAATCACAGTGCTCAGGATTAAGGAGAGGTCAAATCCACACCCCCACCCCAGAGCCCCGGAGTCCTCTCCACCCACTCTCTACCAAATCAGTTCATCTGGGTAATTTTTTAAAGCACAGCACATGGGCCAGCTGGAATTAGTTGCCTCTTCCTGGCCAAATGCTTGGGGCTCCTTCCAGCCTTCAGCCTGCATGCTGTGTGTGCTAGCAAGGTCCGGGAGGCTTGTCCAAGATTGGGAAGGGAGGGTGTTGCAAACCACAGGACCAAGTCACTTCCCTGGGCTGGTCTTGATAGGCAGGTCACCTTTGCGGCCAGTCAACCAGCCTCTGGATTTAGGCATCCGGCTGGGTAGCCTCAATTGCACAGACTCCTGAGCTAAACCCCACACCCATCCCAAGTCCTTACAAACAGAAGATGACTTTCGAGGGAGGAACGGGTGAGCTCATTGATGCTGCTCTCTTCCAGAGCTGGTCTGATAGGAGAACCACTGGACAGGGCCTGGCAGGACACCGTCTTCCGTCTAGAAAATCGGCTACTTAGATAAAGTGCAGTCCAATCAGAAGTTGCCTTGAACACTTGGCAAGTGTGTTCATTTGGGATGAAATAATATAAACTGAAGGGCACGCTCTTCTGCTTCCTCACACCAGCCACAGGGAAGGCAGATAACAGACTCCATCTACAACCCCCAGAGCTTTCAGAAATAAGACCTGTGTTTTTTTTTTTTTTTTTTAAAGCTCTTTAACTTTAAAGTTCTGGAGATTGGGGTGGGGAGCTGCCTGGTGTAAAATGTACCTGGCCTATTGTATTTAGGGGAATGGGGGGGAAAAATCAGGGACAATAATAGCCCTTCACAGAGGAGATGGGATTGTGTTCAACACACCATTTATCTCCTTTTGGACACAAAAGCATGTGTGCAAATATGTCCATTTATACATTCTTCTTCTGGGGGCCTACGATTCTTCCAAGTCATTATTCATATTAATTAATGTGTGTTTGGCTTCTAAACTGCTGGGCTTAAGAACTCAAGTTGAGATGGGCTAGGAAGTCAATAACCCAGCCCTGCCTGTGACTGTGACAGGGGTGTGTGTGTGTGTGTGTGTGGGGGGGGTGATGTTCTGGATTTGGCCTTCCCGTGGGGAGGGGAGGCTCACACATCTGGGACAAGGCTCTAGGCTCCACGATGGGCCTTACCCTTGCTGTTTGGGACCTGGGATTCATTCTTAAATCTTCCTTGATGCACAGAGAGCTTTTCAGGATAAACTGGGTCATAGTTCATAAATTCTGAGTGTTCGAGGAAGGAAGAAAAGGGTAGTATTCCTGAAACACGGTCCACACAATTCCGTCGTCTGGAAGGACCCAGCTCTCTGAGTGTGTTAAAGGGCAGATCATCAGCAAAACACTTTGCATGGAGCCAGAAAAGAAGCCTGGCTAAGGAGGTGGGAGAAAATACCAGAAGATGTTTGTAATGACTTTCAAAAGATTCCACACAGACAAATGTGTTCCAAGATACTTATCTTGCTAATAAACATTAGTTCATAAAATAATTTAATGTACATATGTGAATTTTAGAGAACACTCTCTGAAAGAATTTTCTGGAAAAACAATCTTTTCGTTCACTGTCTTAAAACTTTACCCCCTCTCCCCCAAGAGCTATTTCCAAGTACAAACTAGAGACGCGTTTGATTTCAGTTTTCCACGGTGCATCGCTACACACCCAAGATTTTGGTTATTTATTAACCATGCCTAATTTTGTAGTTTCTAGCTTTATATCTTTAAAGTCGTTAAAACTCAACAAGAGAATTAATCACAAAAGAAATCTTTCAAACAGTTGCCAAGCATTTTTCTCGCTCCCTGACTGACATCTTTAAAACGTATTTTAAAGTTATTTATTTCATCACACCCAGGGAATAAAAAAATAATAACTTGCAACCTCCAAGTTCAGAGAAAGCATAAAAATGTGATTTACTATTTATTGTACAGTTAGGCACATGAATATTACACATTGCATGTTAATCTCCAGTGGGCTAAGTTTAACAGACTTGACAACACTACTGAATTGACATCTGTTTGCTTCCAGATAGGACTGCTTCTGTGTATTTTCTGGTAAACCGATAGAAGATAGGCAGTTTAAACGGGCAGTCGAACCACAGTGCCCCCTGGTGGACAAATAGCAAACAAATGCGTGGCACGGTTTTTACGTTTCTCAAGATTTTAGAGAGAGGTAATTGTTACAGTATGAAAAAGTTTCAGTTAAAGAACAAATACAGAGAGGAAGACTGCAGCTCATGGTGTCTTTTTTTTAAGATGATGAGTAAAGAGTCACATTAAATTCCTCAAAATCACCTCGCTGAGACATGATGCTTTACAATAAAGAAGTAAGTATACTTAGATTATACACTGAAGGTTTGGTGTTTGGAGTAAAATTGAGAATCGCAGCATATATGTATTTTTAAGCTACATTTACAAAAGTGGATCGGTCAGCAGATACATACAGGTGGACTTACTTCCTGAATTTGCAGAGAAAATGGACTGAGCGGCTCCCAGATTTTACCAGGGGGCCAAAGGACTCCATCTTCCCATCATGCTCTGAGCAAGCACTGCTGATAAGCAGCTTACAGGGAATCTCCTCGGGTCAGACATAAATAGACAGTCTCAGGTTCCCTTAATCCAGGCGCACATCGCCGGCAAGTTAGCCCTCATAAATCTCAAACCCAGAGGAAGCACAGCAAACGAAATGTTCTTCGAAGGTGCGGATACAGTAAATGAGAGCGTTGGCTACACGGACTCATTAATCACGCAAACAATACTGATGCCTCGTGCTGATCTTAAAGTACCACTTCCTCTTCTCGGAAGGCCACCCCCACCCCCACCCCTTCACCTCTGGCTACCTCGGGAAGGAGAGGAGTCCGTCCAGCCTGGATCAGCGCCCCCTCACTCCTTCACCGACAGAGAAGCTGTGTCATTAATGGTTCAAGGTCACATTGCAGCCGTAGAGAGAAAAGGTCCTCTGTTCCCTCCATCCGCCGCTTCCTGCTTTGCTAATCACACTTTGATTCTGATGTAAACTATTTCAAGATATTTGCCGGGCACAGATGACAAGACAAAAGGTATGAAAACAGAAGTCCATGAAAAAACATGCTGGCCAGCTAATGGACAGATAATCAAGAAGAGGGATGCATTCCGACCACCCCATTGCATTTGTATATCTATAAACAAAAGTATTTGTAGAAGCTGTTCACAGGCAAAATTTGAAACCAGGATGCCATATATGAAGACAGACAGATCGCCATGTATGCTACGATTCCATTTCTCTGAGGTGATCCACAACACGCAAGCCCTTAGGGACAGGAGGTTACCTGTGGCCTGGAGCTGTTGGGGTGGGAGTGATTGATGTTCTGGCTAAGGATGTAGGATAGGTTTTTTTCTCTTTTTTTTTTTGTATTTTTTTTTTAAAGAGCTAATTAAAATGCTCCAAAGTTGTTTTGGGTTAATGTTGTTTGGATGCACAGCGTGTGAATATACTAAAAGACACTGGCTTAGCCGGACACTTTCCACCAGTGGCAAATGAGATGCATATCCACACAATTCTTAAACAGAAAGGAGGCCAGTGGAAGGGAGGGGCTGTGGGAGTTGGGAGGAGGAGGTGGTGGTGGGCGTGATGACTTCACAAAGTTCTAGTATGTGAGGAATTGTCCTAGTTAAAGGGGGAAAAGAACAAAAACAATAAAAAACCCCAAAAAGTGGGGTGCAATGCTGGCCTCTGGAAACTTGGGTTAAAGCAGTTGCAAAGTGTTCTAACACAGCTCCCCTTTCTTCAGATCTGGAAGCTGATGATGGAAATTCGGTGTAAAAAGGGGTTTCCACTTTTCTGGCTTTCTTCTCCTGTGCTCCCCAGCTCCCTGGAGATCCAGATTCAGTTCCCCTGGAGCATGGCTAGTCTGTAAGGAGTTCCCAGGTGGCTCGAACATCCAGACAAAGCTAAAGACCACTGATTGGGAGCAAGCCAGCACAACACCTAGAATACAGTCAGAAGAGAAAGCTGGCTGGAAGGGCAGCTGGCATTCTAGTTTTCAGGAACTATCCTTTATGTCACACTGAAGATGCATCCAGAGTTTTCACTGAAGATCTACAGGCCACTGCGGAAGGCAGCCAGCCCTCCCTGCAATGAAATCCACAAACATCCCCATAGTGTTTTCCACAGACAGAGATATCAGAACCAAGTCCCTGCCTTCTGCCAACATACAGGCATTAATCCAAGAACAGCTTCGTTGTTTTTTTTTTTTTAAGTATCTGTGTATCTGTGTGCATGTGTACCCCGTATATGCTCAAGGAAGGCATTTATTAAATAATTAGGATCTTTAATTACTGCCATTTAGCAGGTAGGCTCCCCTTCCTACTCCACGTTATTGGCTGCTGAACAGCTGAGGATGTTGTGTCCCCCACCTTCGCCCCAGCCAGGGCTAAGCTTAGCTCCATGGCTAGGTTTCAGTCCAAACTAAACATGTGCCAACGCAGAGTGGTACCCACGTTACTTCACTGTGCAGTAAAGAAACACAATGGCTTTTACTTTCGTTCCTTCTCCCATCGTCCTTTTGGGCCGTCTATGAGCCAGGAACTATCGACTCCTCACAGGGCCCAGCACAAATGCTGTTGTAACACGCTCTCTGGGTCTGTAGCGATCAATGACAATTTTGGAAAACATTGCCTGAATAATTCATCACAGAGCAAAGCTTTTGGATGAAGTGATATTGCTGGGGCTTCCAGCACAAACATACATGTGTTCCCAAGCAGCTAGTCCAGCTGGAAGACAGCTCAGAGTCATTGGGATGGCACCCAAGCTGAGGCCCCCATTTTGTAAAACATTATGAGCCATGTACCCGCTCCTAGTCATAGGAATACATGCCAGAGCCTCAGCCAGGTGTTCCAGCAGCATGCGCCTGGCACACCTTGCCACTGTTTCGGCCATGAAGGAAGTGTCGCTGTAGTTGACTTCATGTAGCAGTATGTGGCCTTAGAACAGTAACAAAAAAAGACAGACAAAAACAGAAAGGAAGGAAAGAAACAATTAGCCAAATGGGAGGAAGAGATGGGAAAATGTTGGCTATGTTCTACACGGAGGAAAACCGAAAGACACCAGGAAAAGTCATGTTAATCTTGGCACTTGAGATGGAGACTTAGCACCCACATTAAATGCTTTTGGTTTATTCTGGAGCCTCGCCTCCTACTGCAATGCACAGTCTAGACCCAGAAGGGCTACAGTGTATGTAAGTATTAGCATCTCTGGGCTGGCAGAGTTCTACACCGCAAAGGTGTGCTCGCTGCGATGTGGGCGCCCGTCCTAGCTTCACAATCCATAGCCATCAGCATTACCTTTAACTGCTCTTGTCTTTTCTGTTTTATAGTCAAACTGCTTTGTTTATCTTTTCCTACACAAAGCAACCAAATTTCAACTGGCTTCTTCCTCACCTTGCCTTTTTTTTTTCTTTTGTAATTGATTTTTTAAAACTAAAGCATAAGGGGTTTACTTATGACATTATGCATGCATATCATTATACTTGTTTATATTGAGACCCCCATTCTGCCTTGCTCCCACCCCACTTCTTACTTAAAAGTTTCCAAGTCGTGAGGCTTCAAGATAGTGAGGACTATTTGGGTATTATTCAGTCCTAGTTAGGCCAACCCACAAGAGTCTGTGCACAGCACACAGAAATGGAATGACGAGGCCCACAGCAGGAGGTTTTATGTTGGAAGGTGTCCATCCCCAGGTTTGCTACGAAGAAGAAGAAGAAGAAGAAGAAGAAGAAGAAGAAGAAGAAGAAGAAGAAGAGGAGGTGGGAGGGGGAGGCATGAACATACAGGCCCAATGTGTTAGAGCTCAAGGCACCCTGTATAAGAACTGCACAGGTTCAGCCAATCAACCTTCCAACACAGGTTGGAAGGGCCTCACGAGGCCCTGAGGTGAGAGGCTTCCAGCAGGTGATGTCTGCGGAGGAAAGGGTACTGAGTGTTCTTCAGCAGCATGGTCCCTCGTGGACTGCCCCCAATCCAGTGGATGTCCCCACACTGGGGTACACACATTCAGTGGGTTATTTAAAAAACAAACAAACAAACAACAACAACAAATAATACTCCAAGAAGTTGGGAAGAATATGTGGGCAGATCAGAGGGTAGTTGGAGGGTGAGAGGGGTATATATGGCCAACATTCATTGTATTTGGGTATGAAACTACTGAATAATAATAAAATGGTCTGGACCTTGGAGGAGAACAAGTCCAGAAGACTGAAACAATCAGGCATTCAGATATTACCATGTGGTGGAAGGATGCTGGCAGAAGGGGCTAGCGAAGGAGCTTGGAGACTCAATATGGGGGTTCTTATCCAGTGACATGGACCCGACATGGAAGGTGATGAGGGCACTGTGGTCCCTGAAACAATAGGGAGTGCCCAGGAGTCCGGGATGACTGCATATACATCTATAATGTGAAGGCAGCGAAGTGAGCAGGAGACAAAGCACAAATAAGAGGCAATTAAAAAGAGACTGGTGGAGAGCTGGGCTGTGGTGGAGCGTGCCTTTAAATCCCAGCATTGGGAGGCACAGGCAGGTGGATCTCTGTGAGTTCGAGGCCAGCCTGGTCTACAAGAGCTAGTTCCAGGACAGGCTCCAAAGCTACAGAGAAACACTGTCTCGAAAACAACAACAACAACAAAAAGAGATTGGTGGAGAGCCAAGGGCTCTCCCATGGGCCAGCCTTATCTAGAGAGACTGCAGAGTTCATTGCCACCATTTTTCATATGGAACAATAAAGGCCTGGATGGTTTTTATCTTAGGAAAATTCAGTTTTAATCAAAGTCAGTTAATTATTGACTCAACAAGGGATGAAACTAGAATAAAATCATTTTTGCCTTAAGCCAAACTATTAAGAAGCCTCAGATAGTTAATAGACTGAGAGTCCTCGGAATTATTTCTTTAGCCTTTGTAACATCCAATCTTGATTCAGTCATGATTGGGCTTCTCTCTTGATGCCCAAGAAAGAGAGATGACCCAGGAGGTTCCATTTATAGTTCAAGAAAAGGCTTTCCGTTACTCTCCCCACAGTTCTCGAGCTGAGCCTCTCCAATCTGATATCCCCTTGCTCCTGGCCACCTTGGTAAGACTGAGGGAGAGGAGAAGAAACTACAACACACTCTGTTTAAAAATGCCATTGTGGGGGTCAGCGAGACACTCAGCAGGTAAAGCTTTCTGCAGCCAAAGCTGAGAACCAGAATTCATTCCCTGGAATCCACATGGCGGAGAGAACGGGGTCCCTCCACTAGTCCACTGACTGCTAACTGCATGCTTTGGTGTGTGTGCCCTCTACAACAATAATAAATAAATATATTTATATACATACATAATAAAAAATTAAGATAAAACTTAAAGATTAAAAGTCATAATGATACCTAATACTTCATATGCTAAATTAAATTTTAAACTTAATTAAACATTTTTCAAATTCCCCTCAGAATATTAGTCTTTTAAATGAATTATTTGGAAGTCCAACATCTCCTTCAAATTCCCATCTTTCATTCAGATGTTTCATCTTCTCAGATATAACGGAGGTTCTCACCTGGCTGCTGTCCCTACAAGGCAAGGCTAAGCTCCCACACTGTATGACTCTCCTGCATGAACCCCAAGAAACAAGTATTTATTATGCTGTAGGAGACCAAGAGGTAGAGTCACTATCTCTGCCCTTCAGCCAGTCCTCGAAATGCTCACAGCCATATTTGAAAATCACCCCCAGACAGACTCACCTTTAAAATACGTAGGCCTCATGAAAAGAGAACCCATCACTTAACCTGAGAGCCCTTTGCCTTTGTCCCCATTGTCCCAGTGGCCTGCAGCTGTGTTCTGGTGGCCCTGAAGGAAGAGACCAGTCTACTCAGCCATCCTAACCCCTCCCATCTGCAGTGAGTTAGGGCTTCTGTATGGAGCACATCTCTCTGAGCGCTCTGAAGACTTGGTGATGGTCCTTGACTCTGAGCAGAAGGGAACAGAAAGGGTTGGGGCAGAGGGTGCATGTAATGATGCAAAAACAGTGCCCAGGTGTGAAATTCTCCAAACAAGGGGGGTCAGGGAAGCAGTCCATGACTTTGTGAGCTGACCCGAAAGACTTCCCTCCGTGATGGAATCTGTGACTGAGAGAGCTTATGGATCTCGATTCTCAATCTTATAAAAACAATCTATGCTGGATTTAAAAGGAGGAAGGAGTACAGATGGGCCTACAGCCAATGCTGATCATGACACCCACAGATTAGCATGTCGGTCAAGCTTCAGCACAGACGTTCCTCTCTGCTGCGGATGACAGTGTAGAGAGACGCACAGCTAATCAAGGGCAAGCCAATGAGTGACCGTAGAGAGCTCGTCCATTACGGCAGAAGAGAGAGAGGAGAATGGAGGAGCCGCAGGTGGTGAGTGGCTACAAAGGAACAGTGTGCTTTGGACCCAGCAGGATAGTTGCACATATGAACTCAGAGCAGTTGAGAAAATATACACAGGACTTGCCCCGGTTCATGCTAGGACAGAGTGTGGGCACGGAGGGGATTGCATTTTCTTTAGAGATGTGGCCCCTGATGTGTAGACCACCCTCTGGTGAAGGCCAGGCATTCAAGAGTATATAGTTTAAATCCTACTGGATGGGTTTGAAGAAGTAAGAGTTGGGTGAGTATGAAATGAGAGGGATCTAAGAAGGGGGGTATGTGAATATGACTAAAATGCAATGAACTAAATTCTCAAAAAACTAATAAAAACAAGAGAAACAACTATTTTTCAACGGTTCTCAAGCCACACTGGCTCCCCGGGGCTAAAACTCAACCAACACCCTGCTCTCATCTTTTTAGATCTCCTATAGCACAGGGATGCCTTGAAACAATGGTTTTTAGTTTTAAAAATGTAAATCAATGGAGCATCTCCACTCGGCAGCACTTCCCCTCTGAGGGGCCTGACCTCCTAGTGCAGCCACAGACCTCGTGTATCCGTTCATCTGATGGTGGGGAGCTGGGTGGCAGCAAAGTGCCTAAGGAGGAAACAACCAGGCTCTCTAAGGATGAGCCTAAAGCCCTCGGAATGGCCTGTCACTGCGCGATGGACATCATCCTCCTACTCAATTGACAGGCCTTCCTCCGGCTATAGGCTCTCGACTGTAATTACAGGAAAGGCCATACCATAAAGATGGGGGAGGGGGTAATTGACAAAAAGCTCCGTGTGCTGACTCGAGGACCGATGGCCCAGCCTCGCACTGCTTCTTCTCCAAAGACGACTGACTGATGCAGAGTCCATTAACCCAGGGCCAGGCAAACCCAGGAGATGGGGCTTCTGCACTCAGGGCACTCGGCTCACAGAGGCAGCTCCAGGACTCTAACCCCCAGTTCTGTGAGTGTTGTCATACAAATTATGCACAAGAGCCACAGTTTTGCCTTGGATTTCTTTGGCTTGCTCACATCTTTGCGTTTGTGTTATGTTTATTTATCAACCCATCCAAAATGCAAACGGCAGGGCATTGGAGGCTTTGAAACCTGAACTCCAGCAAAGCTTCCGACTCTGCTACTATAAAGTCAAGAATCCAAAGGTACTTAGGAAGAAAGCAGCCACCATTAACCTTCTCACACAGAGGCAGATTAGGGGCTGGGACTATGGCTAGGTCAGTCAAGGGCTTGCCACGTAGGCATTAGGACAGTAGTTGGATCTCCAGGACCCAGATTACAAATCTTAGTGCAGAGGCAACAAAAGCTCATAACACCAAAACTGAGGCACAATGAAGACAGGAAGTCTAGCTAAATCAGCAAACTACATGTGCACTGATAGACTCCATCTCAAAGACAAAGGAGGAAGGCATCAAAGCAGACATGCATGAGGCTGAACTCTGACTGGCATATTCATGCACACATGTACCTGCACTTGGACAAAACTGTTGGAATCCCATATCATGCAATGGGTGAGAACATGGCCCCGGAGGGTTTGAAAACCATTCCACCTGTCTGCCCCTTACCTTACTGTAGACTTTTGATCTCAATCTTTCCAGCTGTAAGATGAGCATAATATAGTATTAAGAAAGACATGATGTGTTATATATTCACAGACATCTAAGAGTTGGACAAGAATGACATAAACATGATGTGCATGCACTATTGTGGGTTTGGGTTTTACATGATTAGTCACAACCTACACAAGGAATAGTTCACATTAAACTTTTCCAAGATTCCTTATAAAATGACAGGCACTTTGGGATGCCTGGAATGACCCAAAGCAACTGCTCCTGTGAGCTATAACATGGATGGCGCCGTTAATTATAGCTAACCTCCTACAGCAGAGGACCACTGGGAATAAAATACCGAAAGTCATGGCCTTCAAGTAGGGGGCCCAGTTTGATCCCTGCAGGAAGAACCAGCAGCTTTAACTGGAATGTCACTTTGGACACTGGGGAAATAGGAAAATTGTTGGCTGAGCAAGAAGGAAAACTTGAGATGAGGAACACAGAGAAATCAGCCAAAGCAGCCCATGCATTCCACACGCCAGGCACCGGGCTGCTTGTAGTTCTTAAAAAGACAACGGATGACAAGAAAGGACAAACCTAACACATTTTATTTGATGATGCAGGGTCTCTTAGAACCAAGTATTTCCTGGATAATGTTGCTAGGCCGATGTGAATCATTCAGGATTCCACATTAAAATTTCTCTGAGCCAACAGAGAAAGAAAATTTAAGTGTACATCTTGTCTCCCTTGAGAGTGAAGGGAAACATCTTGTAGATACCTCCTGGGGACAGGGCCTGGTCCTAGTCCTTAAGGTCAAAGACGTGTCTGCTCAGTGTCGTGCTCTTCCATGTAGAGGAGCGGATGTTCTTACCACTATATACAATCAGCCTGACGCGTACTGAATGTTGAATAGTCTAGTACACTGTGAGGTGAGCACTGCATACAGATGAGGAAGGCAAGGCTAGGAGGTTACAGGAATGAGCTTAATTGCTAAAGAGTTACTGAGGGTGTTTATCTGGTAGACCATGCCATGGACCAACTTCTTCTCTAGCCAGTGAATATAAAAGATTACTCAATGGGAAGGCACATACATGAACACACCCTCATGATTAAGGTCTCAGCCAAGCGCTACTGGTCTATGGTTCCAGTCTTAAGCCCTCACTCCCTAAGCTAGTCTTTGATTCAAAGATGCTTCGTTATGTTCAGATTTTCCAGGTGTGAGTTAGCATTCCCTAATTAAGATTTTGTGACTGCCCTTCCTCCCAGGCACTGCAATGAATCCTTCTACTGCGTTGGAAAGAAGGCACCCAGAAATACAGACCCACACTTTTCACATCAGTGTGAATGACAAGATAACTAAACTGCAATAACTGTTCACAAAACACTATGAGGTGGCAGGCTAGGGTTGGAAAGTGCCACATCACAGTATCCAAGAGTGAGGCCTGCTGTTTTACTGGAGAGACAGGATACAGATGAGAATACAACATTGGGGGAAAGAGAAAGGAGATGACAAAGAGGCTAAGTGACGGAAGGTCTGGTCAAGACTTTGTGGACATGCTGACACTGAGCTTTATTTTGGAATATCAAAGACAATTTGCCAATAGGCAAGCATAACATATCAGGAGGTAGACAGATAGGATAGATGACAATGGTGAGCTCAGTCCACTCTGGCTGAAGCATCAAGTTAGCCATGAGGGAAGACATGGAAGGAAAAGAAAGTAGACTGGACAGTCAGGGCAAGTCCAGAGGCCTGCGTGCCAAGAAGAGAGCTTGTGGTGACTGTCCTAGGAGCGCATCACTAGAGATATTTCATGAAGCTCCTACTCAAGAGGGACTGCAGTGGAGCAAATAGTGATGGGGTTGCTCCCCGAGCTGTTTCTAAGGCAGATTGGCTAGCTGCTTAGCGTGACAAAGAGAAGAGAAAATGTGGTAGTTTGAAAGACAATGGCCCCCGTAGGATCATATGTTTGAATATTTGGTATCCATTAGGTAAAACTCTTTGGAAAGGATTAGGAGGTGTGGCCTTATTGGAGGAAATATGCCACTGGGGCCAGGCTTTGAAATTTCAAAATACTCACGCCATTCTCAATGCTGCTTCCTACCTCCTACTTACAGATCCAGACGTGAGTGCTCAGCCATTCTTGTCGCCATGACTTTGCTACACTCATGGACTTTGACCCTCAGAAGCCACACCGCAATTAAACACTTCCTTTTATAAGCTGACTTGGCCATGGTGTTCTTTACAACAACAGAAAAGTGACTAAGATGAGGGGGTTCCTAAGGAAGGGATGGGGAATACTGCAGAGCCACCACACGGAGCTGGGTGAGAGCTGGCTGCTGGCCAGAGAGCTTAGGCACAAAGACTAGGTATCCAAGAGGGTGCTTTGCAATTCAAAAAAGGACAACCAAGTAATCATGAGGGCCACTTGCCTCCTTCTGTGCCTGCACTATGTCAAAAAGTGTCCTCCCTCCTTTCTATTCTATCCAGCAAGCCACCAGTCTGAAATTAGGCCTCTGTTGAAACGGCATAGTTCATGATCTCCTTGCGAAAGGTGTACGTGATTTTAGAGGACATATAGCAATGAGCACAAGAGAACTAGCTCCATCACCAGAAGCCTGACTGTTGGAGGAGGCCAGAGTGATGACTGCAGACAAGGGTACCACAAAAACGCACAGGCGCATCAACAGCACTTGGGGTCAGTTAGGATAACTGATGATGCCTGAAAGTGTGTGTGGTACCTTTAGTTACTCAAACACAGCAACACGGAGCACTCCCAGCTGACTTCAACTTATCTGCATCTGATGACCATGGGAGCCAATACCATCATCTGGCTAGTAACCTTCCATGTCTTTGATTATGAAGGAAAATTCAAGCACAAATACAAGCCAACCCATACCCCAACTCAAAAGAAAAAAAAAAACAACAACAACAATAAAAAAAAAATCCAAAACCATTCTCCCTCAATCTGAACAAATCATTTAGTGTAAAAATAAACAGAAGTAGAAATTGTCTCTAATAAACTAATATTGGTCTCCCTGGAGGGTTAATTATGTCGCTCCGTGTTTTAAGAAGATTGTAAATTGCCAGTTTCAACAGATGTTCTTTTAAAAGAATTGGTTATCTGGGAAATGGAGGGTCTTTGTTAGCGCGCACCCCAGTAGAATATAAAGACTAAAATTATCCCGCTATCTGTCAGCCGTGCCTCCCCACCAATTGTTACTCACACCAATATACACCCTGTGGTTATCATCAGCTTTTGTGGCAAGTATTCCAGCCTTACTGTGAGTTCAGATTCCAGATAGCATGCTGCAGGGCTTTCCAAGCCTGGCTTAGGACCATCCCACCGACACAACCTGTCCCCTTCCCACCGTGACAAGCCTCAGCTCCAGAAAATAGCTTATGACAACCTATCTCCTGTTTTACTGGGAAGAGAGAGACTGGGTGATCATAAAGAAGGAGAACTTTCTAGAAACACAAGGCCTGTCTGAATTTAAATGCTTGAACATGTAAAATACATGTTACATGTATACATTCACACATATGTGAATCCTCCTAAGGAACTGATGAGAATTTAAGTCTCGCTGGTAAAGTGCTTAAAAGAAAAAGAAAAAAAAAAGGGAGATGGGAAGACAGCACAGTCAGTTAAATGTTTGCCTTGCAGACAGGCAGACCTGAGTGTGGTTGATCCTCAGAGCCCACATAAAAATAAAAAGCTGGGGCCAGCCAGCGGTGGTACACGCCTTTAATCCCCCATCTCTTGGGAAGCAGAAACAGGCAGATCTCTGTGAGTTCAAGGCCAGCCTGGTCTACACGAGCTAGTTCCAGGACAAGCTACAAAGAAAACCCAAAACAAACAAACAAACAACAACAACAACAAAGGCTGGCTACAGTGGTGTGGGCTGAGCACTGAGGTAGCAAAGACTGGCAGATCCCTGAGACTTGCTGGTCAGCTAATCTAACCTACTTGGTGAGTTCCAGGGTAATGATCCTGTCTTAAAAACTGACAGTACCCGGAGGGCCTCTACACATACATACTTGCATAGGCACATGATGGAGGAAGGTCATTGGCTAATAAAGGAACTGCCCTGGCCCATTTTATTGGTTAGAGGATAGGTGGGAGGAGTAAACAGAACAGGACGCTGGGAGGAAGAGGAAGTGAGCTCAGACTCGACCGCTCTCCTCTCGGGAGCAGACGCCTGAGAGAGACGCCATACTCCTGGCTCCCGGGATGAAGCTCCAACCCAGGATGGACATAGGCTAGAATCTTCCTGGTAAGCGCACCTTGGGGTGCCATACACAGATGATTAGAGATGGGCTAAATTAATATGTGAGAATTAGCATAGTAGAGAATGGGCCAAGCAGTGCTTAAAAGAATACAGTGTCTGTGTAATTATTTTGGGGCATAAGCTAGCCGAGCAGGCAGCTGGGGTGCTGGGGACGCAGCCCCGCTGCCCCTATTACTACAGGCACACACACATACACAAGAAAAAGACAATCACGTGCAACCCTCTTGTCCCCCACACCCCCGCTGTCATTCTGCAGACACTGAAGGGCGCTAGCAAATGCAGAAAGCGCAGCTTCCACTTGTGTATCTGACCAAGAAAACAGTGAAAAGACCCCACACATGACAGTTCATTATTCTAAACAGGAGGACCTGGGCTGACCTGGGCTGTGGAGAAAACATATGTTCTTGTGTTCCAGCTGGCGGTGGGTGTCTAGCTGCCAACCTCACTTGACCTAACTCTTCATTATCATCCCAATTAGACTCACTTCACAGATAGGGAAACTGAGGCTGAGGGAGATTAATGACTCTTCCAGAAAACCTAACAGAATCAGCTTTCACTATTGATCTCCTGGTAACAAGCATAAAATCTCATGTCAGCCGGAGAGGGGAGCAGGTACTGTGGATCCTGACTGTTCCTGAAAGGGCCTGTTTGCCCTAGGACTCCAGACATGCTGGTGAGATTAGGCTGCTCAGTGTCCCTACTGGCAGGGAGGCATGAGGCAGCCAGGGCCCTTGGCTGAGGGAATGGAGCCCAAAGTGAAGTAACAGACCTGGCAACTGGAGAGCAGTTGCGCTGCAATGGTGTATGGTGACTTATTCTGTATTTGACCTTTCACGTTATCACGTGTATACGTGTGTGCATACATATGTAAGCCTGTGGAGGTCAGAAGACAACCCGGGTTTTGTTCCTCAGGCACCTTCCTCTGTTTGTTTTGTTTGCTTCAGATAAGTTCTCTCATTGTCCTGGAACTTCAGCAAGTTGTAGGGGCCCATCTGTCTCTGCCTCCCACTCACCATCACTGCGACGTCATTGCGACGTCATTGTGATGTCACTCCGACTGTAAGCATGGCCACTCAATCTGGATTTTTAAGTGGGTTCTGAAGATGAAATTGGGTCCTCACTGGCTGAGCCTCTCTCTAGTTATTATTTCTCATATATATTATATATCCCCCTACAATTTCTCTAGGGATCCACCTGGAGGCTTATTTGACAAGAATGGGAACTAAGACTCTTAGTGCCCAAGCCATATGCCTGACCTGTGTGGCCTACAGGAGTAACCCAGGATTGGGGGCTCAGAGCTGATCTACTGCGTCCCGTCGAATATTTCCAGTGATGTCTGGTGGGCACAGAGTCCCAGCATTGCCCTCCACAGCAGCTCCAAAGGCCCTGGAACTAACCACCAGAGAACCAGGATGCCAGCTGGAGCCAGAAGAGAATCCTTGTACCATCTGAAGTCTCTCAGGCGCACACTCAGCTGAGACATGAGCAAGAAGAGAACCCAGAGAAAACTCAAGGTCAGCCTTCTAGGGTTCAGAAAGTGGGCTTGAGGACTGTGTATGGGCGAGACATCTAAGAAGAACAGAGAATGACCACAGCACCTAAAACTGAGCTATGCAAAATCAGTACCACAGCTCAGCGAGGACTCGAATATTCACAGAGCAATGTGGCATCTCGCTTCTGGGCTCACTGTGGAAGTTATGGCAACTTCAAAGGCACGGGGATAAGGAGCTTCTTTCCATCAAAGACCTGTCTTTCATGGTCCCTCCATCCCCACCCAAATGTAGCAGGAACCCTCACACCTTTCCATGTTCACCCTGTCTGGTTCCCAGGTGATGCACCCCCTTACTACTTCACTTAGAAACTGGCACGTGGCCACAACAGTCCATGACTATAGAGAAGAGAAGCCTCAATGCTTCCTACTCTGGAGACTGACTCAGACGACTCTGAGGCACACGGAACAGTGACTTTGGGGGAAACACGTCTTTCTCCCTCTGGTCCAGGCCCAGGGTAGGAAGTTGATTTAGGGGCCTAAATGGTTTCAGTGGCCCAGTTCCAGGGTTTTGGAGAATGGGAAGGCTAACACAACTAGAGAAGCAATCCCATAGCTCCTTTCCCACAGGCTTGAAGCACTAAGTCACAATTACTAGAACCGCTTCACAGATAAGACAACGTTGATCTGCCCACTCCAAGTAGGCATTTATCAAACTCTAGAGCAGTGGTTCTCAACCTGTGTGTCATGACCACTTTGCGGGGGGGGGGGGGGTGTCACGTGTCAGTTATCCTACATATCAGATAGGTCCATTGTGGTTCACAACAGTAGCAAAATTACAGTTATGAAGTAGCAATGAAATAATTATATGGTTGGGGATCAGCATGGCATGAGGAACGGTATGAAAGGACTGTAGCATTAGGAAGGATGGGAGCCTGCTCTAGAGACATTTAATTATTGCTACTGCAGGAGGGAGTTGCTGTTGACATCTGCATGATACGGGGTTAGGGGTTCTACTAAACTCCTTCCAATGTGCAGGTCAGACAACCACCCCCTAAGATGATGCAGTTTCCACTCTCAATAGGGCCAAGGCTGAGCATCCTCAGTCAGTCCTGAGCAGGTAACAGGTGAGGTAAGCCTTTGCACTTTCCAGATGATGGTTTGGATGTCCAATGCCATGCACAGATCAAGGTCTAATGAGTGGACTCCTTAACATATATGGGCTGGACCTTAATGGATCCCATTAGTTCATGGGAAGAGATGCAGCATGGGGCAGACAATTCCCAGAGGCTCAAGGCCGCTGATGCACGTGCTTTGTCAGGAAGGGAAACCAAGGGACCCTTGCATTAGTCATTCGGGAAAGCCTAGCACCTGTCTATATCAACATGTTCACAATGAGAAAAGAAAAGGGGAAAAAAAACCAAAAAGAGATAAATTATTTATCAGCATAAATATTAAAGAAAATTGCAAAACACAGTCTGGTGTCACCCAGCTGTTGTTACGGAATCATCTTGTTATAGCTTCTGGCAAAATACTGTTGTTCTTAATATCAGTGCAATGGAATTGTTGGGGGTGAACTGCACAGGGTACACGTGTCTGCCTGCCATTGAGGGCACTCAGCAGCTTGCCAACTGGCTTGTCATACCCACGTGGAGAACTGTGCAAGGACACCCCATTAGGAAATAGGAAGAGATCATGAACTTCATTGGAACTCAAGATGCAATTTAAACACACACATGGGTGTGCTGCAGATAGATTCAAATATCTCTGGAGAGTCCATTGCTACTTTTATGAACTAGTTAATGGATATATGTATATATTAAATATATTTATATATAAATACTATTTATACTATTATATACTCTATATATACTATTTATACTATATATACTATTAAATATTAAGTTGTGTGGGTCAGTGAGAAGGCTTGGTGGATAAAAGTACTTGCTACTAAATTGGATCATGTTGAATTTGACCCATGGAGCCAGGATGACAGGAGTGAACTGATTCCTGCAAGTTGTTCTCTGACCTCCACTTGAACCCTAAAGCATGCGCGTGCATACACACGTGGATAGACACATTTCACAAAAATGTGAAAAAGTAATTATTAAGTTTTGCAGATGTATGATTAAGTAAGCAATAGAAAATACAAAGATGAGAAGTTTCAAAACCTAAAACTTTTGGGTAATTCTAGCATGTTTGATTGTACTTGGCATTACTGACATCCATTGTATATGTATAGTGGAATTACTATTGTAGACGTATTGGTGTGGGACTGCCCATTTTTTTCCAACTGCACATTCAAGGATCTCATATTGGCAGCCTGAAATAGGGCAGGGCACGGGTATTTACACCAGAGTAATGAGCATACACCCTACGCTTGTGCTGGCACACCACCATCACTACCAACGCCCACAGAGAAATCAGGTGCATGGTAACGGCATTCACCACGGGATTTTGTTTCTCCACAAAATGCCATTATTCCAAGTTTAGCAAACTCTTGTCAGCAGCTCCATAGGCTCCTAGGGAACCAAGAAGTTTAATAAATCTGTGCAATAATAATTAAACACTGTAAATAATTTATCTGCTGAAGCTCCCTGACTGGTCCTTTATGCCTCTGTAGAAAAGTGATCCATGCTGACATCCTGAATGAGACTGGCAAAAGAAGTGTACGGAGGAGTGGTGGAGGGAAGCAGGTTTGCTCAATAATGGATGAGGCCCCATGCTGGGAAGAGGGACCCTCAGAAAAGAGGCTCTGTGGCAATCTGTCTTTCATCTGGAGCTGGCCTCAGGGCGGAGGTGCTGCCCTGAATCCGTGGCACAATTGCTGGCTTGTGAGCAGATGTCCTGCACGCAGAGAGCAGCACTCTGGAGACACGGAGCTAAACAGACCCACGCTGCGAGACAGGATCCCCTTGCTGCTACTGAAAGATCACAGTATATATTAATCTAGCAGGCTGCTGAATAACATTTTGAAGGAGGGATTATGAAGTTGAGAAATCCCACAGGGAGGCCAAATGACTTTCCCACCAAAATGGGAGGGAGAAAGTCATCCGGTTGCTGTAGAATCTATATGTGTGTTTTTGGAGTGTGCAGGCTACCGGGCAGATTCTGTACCCAAGAACGAACTAGAAACACAGTTTATCAAGGAGTTGTGTGGTCCCCAGCCGAGAAAGCTAAAATTTCACATCCATTACCCAAATGATGCTTTTTAAACTACCGTGTACTTGGATTAAAAGTGCATGTGGCTGGAAGAAGTCATGTTTGTGGGGTCGAGGGTCAAGGCAAATTTTATTTTTGACTTAATTTTGCAAGTTCCTTTAAAAATAGTTTGTAGGACAGTGTAAAGTTCCTTTAAAAATAGTTTGTAGGACAGTGTAAAGCACTTGCCACTCAAGCTGGACGACCTAAGTTCAAACCCCAGAACTCATGATGAAAGGGGAAAACAGACTTCCACATGAGTGTCATGGTATGTGCATGACTGCACACACACACACATACACACTCACATACATGCAAGAGTAAAGTATTTTAAAAACAGTATATCAAGAAGAAAAAAGAACACATTGCCTTCAACCCCTTGTACTGAGATGACTGATCTCCTGCTGTCTAGGAAGGTGTGAGGAAGGGCTGGACAAAGGTCCAGGGTATTAAGTGACATGCTTGGTGACAAGCAAGTCTCCTGCACTGTTGTTCCTCAACTGCTCTGCGTTTGTGGCCTCACTGTAGGGCGGAGCAGAACAGGAGTGCCTTATTTTGTTTATAAGCCCAAGCCCTGTGGCAGGAGACACCACTGAATGCCAGTGTCGCCATGATGGAGTGGCTAGAGGAAGGAAGGAGCCAGTGGAAAGAGCCATGCACACAGTGCTGCCATGATGGCGCTGTTAGAGAAATGGAGTGGAGGGCATTATTCCTTCCCTTCACTCCCAAGACCGCTGGTTTCAGAACGGTTCATTCAAAAGCAATCGCTTCCTCCTGAAGACAGATCTTGGTCATTCCTTACAGTTCATTTGCAACAGGAGACCCATGCAAAGGGGGAAGCCTGCCTAAGGAGCCCAGCCTGCATCCGCTCACTGTCTCCATGCAAATACCATTGTTTCCCAGCCTGACTATTATTAAATTGTAATGCAAACCCGACTTCTGCTTAAGCACCCGTGATGATTAGACTACAAGTCAATTGTGGGTAACACACAGATATAAATGCAGCTAATAAGTTTTACTGTAATGATTAATCAATTTATGAATACATTATTTAAGCTAATAGCTCAGGTAGGGTATCTTAAACAAGTTACAGAGTACATCGACCAATTCCAACTCCAGCTGCCAGATCAATAGCAAACTGTAAGTAAACTCTGGGGAATAAGCACACTTGCAAAAAAAAAAAATAATTAATGCAAACAAAAGAATCTTAGGTGAAGAAAACCTACAATAGTTTCAATTTGAAGACAAACATACACTACTTCAACATATACCAAAGTTGAAAGGAAATGGTTAAAAAAATATATGGGTACTTTCCATCCTCTGTTGTGACAAATAAAAGCAGCTCACACTGTTGCATACGCTGGTGCAGACCAGGGCCCACACAGGCACCATGCATTAAAGGTGGCATTGATACCTTAAAGTAATGAAGCCTCGGCTCATCTCACTGTCTGTTTATCTATAACTGTCCCTTTTAATACTACTAATAATGACAATAATAATAATGATAATAATGATGTATGTTCCAAAAGTAAGACTACCAAATTTGCTGCATGTGGCCCGTCTTCCAGTGCACAGAGGGGACACCTGTTCTCTTATAGCAAGACATCTCCCCTGTTGCCAAGCACAGGGGGATTTTGTAAGCAAAGCAAACCCTTACATTGTAACACTGTTCCTTTCCTTTTTTTTTTTTAAATTAGGGCTAATTAATGTGAGTTTAATAAATAAACCAAAAGGGCCTTGATTTCCAAAGGTGGGCCATTTTATCACAGCTTCAAGCGATGGTGCATTTTAAAAAATTAATTAGTATCTTGTGAGATTGGCCACACGTTATTGAGTAAGTAACAGCGCCTAAGTGAAACAGATGAAATATTGGTAAGCGATGCAGCCACAGTATAAGTATGTGCAGAGGGTCAGAGGTTAATCCCTATTGATTTTCCAAGTCTGCGTACAGCACCGCTGGGAAAGGCCGGTTCAGTTGGCAATCAGCTAGCACAAATACATTATAAATCTTACTGTCTGCCTCCACTGATCGGTGTCCCTTACTTCCTTTGCTAAAGACCATTAAAAAACTACCAGAAAGGGGGAAAATTCTACTCAGTTGAAACAGAAAGGAAAACCTTGTGGAAGTCTTCTACATTGGACAAAACTTTTGGGGTGAACATTGCTGAACACAAAGGCCCTTCTTCAGGAAGTTGACTTCCCTCAGGGAAGGCAGGACTCACACCACATTCCTCAGGGTAATTTCGAAGAGTCAACAAAGACTATTGTTCCCATGACCTTCAATACCAAACTTGAAGGGATTCTAAAATGCCTTTCCTGTTTGAGGGTGCACAAAGACAGGCGGGGAACTGAATCCTTTTTTTTTGAGGTTGTAAAGACACCTCCAAGTTGTTTTTGCACAACACAGCTCAACCTTCAAGCAACTAAACAGGGAACCAAATGGAGCCCTTCCCACGCAGAAAGGCACTTCGGAGTGACCCCCATATGCACAAATTCCACCCCTGCAAACTTAGAGTTCCCTCCTCAACCACTTCTGAAAATAACTATGGACACATGTCTAATCTCCATGATTTTCCTTCTTTACCGAAACCGCACGATGGATCGATCGCCTGTGTACCTGGCGCTCTTGCTAGATACAGGAAACAGATGGGTCCTTCCCAAGAAAAATGAGACCCACATCCCACGTTCTACCATTGACTCACAGTCCTGGGAAGATTCCTGGTGCTGGCAAGCACTCTGCCATTTACCAACTGTGTGACATCCGGCTGATCATCGTACCTCTCTGAGCCTCACTTTCTTCACGATTATTAGCAACTTTAAAAGCACTCAGTGCAGGAATAAATATACAATAAGTGCTGGTTAATTAAAAGCTATTTGACACCAAGAAATAACCTGCAAGATCTTCTTCAGCCTCTGCCTTGAAGGTGGAGTTATGACATTGTGGGTTACACAGAGGCAGAACACCATTCTCCCATTCCACAGGGCAGATGTAGCCTGTCTACCATCTCTTGTCCACCCCTGAGAAGTAGCATGCTAAAGGACATGTTTACAAATTACTCCATAGAAACTTTTTTTTTTAAATGTCCTTGGGAAGTAGAAGAAAGCAAAACATGTCAGAAATGCAGATGATGCTTGGCTTGGAATGAACCCGGTATAAGACAGATAGAGAACTCTTTGGATGAGTAGGGGTCCCTTCCTACATGGAGACTGTAGGATTTTACTTTAAAGGCTCAAGCCCTAAAAATATACACAGTTAAAACTCACAGGTAGGTGTCATGTCTGCATACAAATATAACTTCCTTAGCATCTCCATGGTGTACACACGCACACACACAAACACACACATACTTCCTCTGCTCTAAGCAGAAGACATGACATTCTTGAAAAAGTTACAACAAGCAGCCAGGCGGTAGTGGCACACTAGGCCTTTAATTCCAGCACTCGGGAGGCAGAGGCAGGCGGATCTCTGTGAGTTCAAGGCCAGCCTGGTCTACTAGAGCTAGGTTCAGGACAGGCACCAAAGCTACAGAGAAACACTGTCTCAAACAAACAAACAAACAAACAAACAAACAAACAAGTTACAACAAGCATGGCCAGATAGATGCTGGGGAAAATCTTATTTTTGTTCTTTTCAGAATTCCATCAGCTAGTTCCTGTGCACCTCAGGGTTAGTATTAGGATGCATTGGGGCTGGGGTTGGGTGGGGAATGCTTTTAAGAACTTTAAATTGAGAGGTGAAGACTGGGGACAACTGTCCTGAGCTAATGACAAACACACACCCAGCAAAAGTCTCCTCCAAAATCAATTCTTTCTGGCCATATTTTATGCCATAACTCTTTGTTCCTTATAGAAACTTGCCTTTGATGGTCTCCAGTTCTCCAGGAGGGAAGTGCTTCCAGTAGTGAAGAGTAGGAAGGGCAGGAACACAAGCCAGCCTGCAAAAACCACCTGCTCTGTCTACAATCCTGGAGGCTTTCCATCAGATAGGAAAATCTCAACGGCATAAAGTGCTCTAGATACCTACTTATTTATTTACAAACTATGAACATAGATCATTCTGTTGGCTTCTATCTTCAGACATGGTCTAGAGTCACAGTGAAGCTCATCTTTAAAAAAACAGGGTATACAGTTTTTTACATTTCATTGCTAGGCAGCAGGTGTGTGTGTGTGTGTGTGTGTGTAGTGTGTGTGTGTGTGTGTGTGTGTGTATGGGTGACTGCCTCTAAGATCAAATAAAATTGGATTGTCTTTACCTTGTACATGTTGAAAGGCCCAAGTGAGGAGTAGCTGAATGAGTGAGCCTGCCCTTTTCTTACAGCTTGCTTGTATCGAGGACCTCAGGCGCTGGTCTTTGTGACAAAATCTTTTAAAGCCTCTCTTCAGTGTATGGAGGTTTTACTTGAAACCAGATAATCTGATATCTTAATCCATTCTCCATTCTCTCTCTCTCTCTCTCTCTCTCTCTCTCTCTCTCTCTCTCTCACACACACACACACACACACACAAACACACACACACACACACATACACACACACACACACACAGAACTATAGGCGTTAAAAACAAATCTAGTCCATGGAGAGTGGAGAGGAATGGAGGTTCTACCATGGACCCTTTGCCTGACCCCTCATCTCCAATATGCATGTGACTGCTCACATTCTACAGATGGACACTCTGAGTGGCCCAGTCTTCCCTACAACAATGCCCACACGCATCTCAGGCGGCAACAAAAGCAAAGCCTGTCTATAGCATGGATCTGATGTGTTTTACCTCAGCAGTGTCTCAAAGTGGTATCTGTCTTGAAACTTTCATGGCACGAAGAGACATCACTCTAGAACCCCCATCTTCACAGCATTCAGTATTATGATATCCACATGCAATATATTCAGTTATAAAGTAGAAAATCCCAAGTAACTATAGTTAGAGGTTAACAAATAGACTTCAAGATTAAAATGAAAGACTTCACTAAATCCAATCTTCTCTCAGGCTGAGAGAGGTCTTTATTTCTTCTGTCTGCTAAAATTACCGACAAAAGACTGTCTTCTCCACACATAATGAGATCCCTGAAGGCACCGGCTGACCCAAATTCATATCTCTATAGATTTACTGACTGAAGTGGTACTTGATTCCAGGAGGTACTCAATGTGTATTGAATGGATGGATGGTGAGGTCAACGGGAGGGGACAGAGATGGAAGGGTGTTAGAATCCAGGATAGATGGATGGATACGTGGCTGGAGAGAGTGGGATGGGTAGATTGTGGGGTTGGCGCGTACAGGGATTGCTGAATGGGCGATGAATGGAAGGATGGAAGGGAGAGAAAAGGAAGGGTGCTAGAGACATGGGTAGGTGGATAGATGGATGGACGGACAGACGAACGGACAAACGAATGGATCTATATGGCACTAGAGCAACTGTCGTCCTAAATAGAAGAGGGATATTTAAAATACTTTTCTCTGTTTTCTACTTACTGTTTTTTGTTTTGTTTTGTTTTGCTTTTTGAGACAATTTTTTTTTGTGTGTGTGTGGAGCATCCCTGGCTGTCCTGGAACCTACTTTGTAGATCAGTCTGGCATTGAACTCACAGAGCTACACCTACCTCTCCCTCCCACATACTGGGATTAAAGGCCTGCACCACCACCGCCTGGCCCCTTTGCCTTTTGTGGCTATCCTGTGAAGCCCTGCTTCTATTTGAGGAAGGCTGGATATCCTAGTCGATGATTCCCATGGCCATGAGCATCTGCCCCATTGGTGATAACAACCTAGGACTCCTATGGAACTTCAAAATGAAAGGAGGAAGAAGCCCATGGTAAACGTCATGACAAAACTTTAAAAATTGTAGTTAAGTTCATGGAAATTGCAAATTCAGCTAACCCCGGGAGGGTTTATACATGAGCAGGGGAAAGAAGGGGAAGAAGAGAGAAAGAGAGAAAGAGAGAAAGAAAGAAAGAAAGAAAGAAAGAAAGAAAGAGAAAAACTAACCCAAACCCCTTACACCCAGAGCCAGCTGTCTCCTTTGAACTGCTAGATTGCTGAGCACAAGCCCTATGCATATTCATAGGCGCTGCAGGAAATTAAACACCTATGGAACTAGCACTAAAACTCCCCCGCCAGCCAATGCAGTGAACCAATAACTCAACAGCCCTCTCGTGGCCTGGAAGAATTAATGCATCTTCTGTAGGTGGGAGGGCTCTCTTTGGGGTGGGGGTGGGACCTAGAGGGTGGGCATGGAGCCTTGGAAGAGGAGGGAGAAGCTGCATAACCATAGTTACAAATGTGAGATGAGCCCCCCTTTCGGTGTAGAGCGAGGGAAATAAGTCACTGTTGTCGCTGTTCTCTTCCTGAGTCTTGAGGAGGAACCCCCAATGTGGTTCATACCTAACCTGCTTAGCGTAGAAACAGATCAAACGAGCACAGTATTTCCATTTAAAAACATCATTTAAGGGGATTTTACGTTGTCGGAGAAGATGGATACACTGTGTTTGTTTTCTACATTAATGAGCTATAAAAAGAATGGAATAGGCCATAAATACAGTATTTTGTAATAGCCTTTACTAAAAACGCTACTACTTGTGTTTATCATTTATATCCTTGTATACAACCTCAAAATTGATTACACTTTAAACCGTACATAACTTGCTGTGTTTTTCATTTCAAGCTATACCACAACATTTTTATAACTCGGTTAATATATTCCATATTTTGTGTTCTTATTGATTATGAATATTTCTTTAGGGGATTTTATTGCTTTTAAAATAACAAATGTTAGGTATTAAAAAAATAGAAAAACCTATTGCAGGCTTTCTATTCTTCCTTCCCCTGGTAGTTCTAACACACACATTTTAGCACAAGCATAGCCGGGTATCTTTCCCCTATCGTTCATGCTCCCTTACTCTGACATGAAAAACCCCCTCATCGAGGGCACGGCAGAAGAATCAGATTTTCCCAAGGAAACCTTCCATTGAACAGGTCTGAACTGAATTCATAATCCTTTCCTTCCGCAATTAAAAAAATTAAAGTACCAAAAGATCAAAAGATTAGCACCCATAACATGATGGGCTTACATCAAGTACATATTATCTTTCCTAATTGCCATTTCACTTTATAGGCTAAAATATGATTTATATCTGTGATAAGATTTCACTATTAATTATCAAATTGAAAAAAATAAAATTTCGCATTATAAATTCTTCGCTGGAAATGAGTTTTATTATTTTTTTCCATAATCCCATCACACAGGCTGTAAGTGCAGTGCGGCATGAACGCTTTAATTTTTCCAGTTAGTTTTAAGCAAGCCCAGAGGTGAGGTTTAATAAGGATCAATGGCACTTTATCTGGGACAGGGCCTCTTCACAGCATGCAAATTACACAGTAACACTTAAAAAAAGAAATAGATTTAATTAAAAAAAAAAGTAGAACCACAGGCTCTGGAAATTCAATTAAAGGATTTATGCAAAGGTTTGCGAGGTTTTTATATGCAGTTACTGCTTACATAATGAGCTTTTCATATTAAAAATCAATAGGTAATCTAGACTAGAAGATCATCCCCTTAAATACATTTTTGAAATCAATTTGAAAAATAGTCCATCAACTGCTGTGACTCCTCTAGCTGCTTCGATTACACTAAAAGCAATATTTAGATTGTAAGACGTGCTAGGGAATATCTATGTGGGATATGGCTTTCAAGGGCTCTTAGACGTTTGAGTGCCTAAGATGATCACCTAGTAACTCAAGATTGTGTTAAATGCATAAATGATTTATTTAATTATGAGCAGGAGCCCACAGGTACAACTGCATTCTTAATGGTTAAAGGTAAGTGGGGGGGGGGAGCAACTGAGGAAGGAAAAGGAGGAAGGGGTGGGCAGAGGAGGAGAGGAAGAAGGAAGGAATGAACGGGGCTGAGAAGGAAGAAAGGGAAAGGGTAGGGAAGGAGGGACAAAGGAGGAAAAGGGGAGGGAGGGGTAGAGAGGGTGTGGGAGGGAGGGAGGGAGCACGGACTTTTCTAAATTAGTCTTTGCTATCTCAATTGCCTATTGTGCGCTGGCTACTTAGCCCTTGGAGATATGCATTTCGCTTTAAAACTCATTTAGGTCTTCAACTGAGGAAGCAATTAGCTAGCTTATAATTTAAGCGGACTTTCCATCCTCTGTGATAATGGGAGACAGGTCTTGAAATAAAAGACAAAAACCATTTCTCCAGTCACATCTAGCAAATCTGCACCACCTGTCTTAGAGCCAAACTTTCCCTGGACTTGGGAAGACTGAGAACACTCATTACATTTACAGGTGCATTCCTGGCAAACCAGGACACAAGCGTCTGAACAGAGGATAGTTCGGGGAGGTAGAAGAAGAAAGGCAGAAACACCCCCCGCCCCTTCCTCTGCACCATTACATCACAAGAAATATGTGGCCCATTCCTCAACACCTTCCCATGGCTCCAGTTATCTTCAGCCTAAGTTAGTCTCTTTCAAACAGGCCTAAATCGTCCAAGGACTTAGAGCCAAACAACACCGCAATCTTTGCTGCAGATATGTATAAACTGCATCTATCCACCTCCTACCAGCTCCTGTCTCAGCAACAGTGGCACTTGCCTGGTTAAGATGGAAGGCAAGACAGCAAAGGGACATATGTCCCGGGCTCTCAGTTCATAGGGAGAGAAAAATGGGGACAAAACAGCAGCAGCTTCAAACATCAGAGATACGGGCAGGGTCTACGCTGTGGTTTCTGGACATATCTAATTAGTGAGCTGGCTCTTCCTCTCACAATGTGCTCACACATTGAGGTTTTAAGGACCAATTAACTAGCATTAGCTTTACCTAGCATTTACATATACCACATGAGCTTCTGTAGTTACCATGGTGGTTACAGCAATTAACTCACAAGAGCCAGGATGCTTATATAAGCCTATAGCTACTTCTGCATATGTATTTTAAGCATTTTGCACTTCTAAGAAAAAAGGAATAAGTGAGAGCCTGGGCATTATAATGCAACATTTATTGACAGCAGCATCACGATCCTAAAAGTTTACCCATACCAGGGTAATAAGGGAATGCTAAAATTGAGTGTGGTCGTGACCGCCCAGCTGTGAATACACAAAAGCCACTGACATGTGTGTTCTAAAGGGTCAGACCAAATGGTATGTGCATCATATGTCAATAAAATGGTCACAAAACAAGGTGCAGTTTATAGACGGTAGTGTGAGCCTGTGGAAGTTTTAAGGAATATGGCAAAATAGCTCAGGTGTAGAAAAGGAGGAACCATGGGGGGAATTTTTCTTTTCCATGGAAACCATCCTTTAAGAGAAGGCACGTCTTGTCTTATGACCACTGTCAAAGATGCACTGGAGTAGGTGTACAAACAGACAGCACTGGCTTTCTAAAGGAAAGGTGCTCATACGAAGTCGCCGGAGCCTCCAGACGGCATGAGAGGAGAACCTTTCCGTCCTGGGAGTGCGGTCAAAATGTCAAATAGGAAATTGTTTTGTAACCATGTGAGAGGGGTTGGTAATAATGGAAGTTTGAACAATGTTAACACTTAAAATTTCAGCAGAACCATTTCAATCCATAAATGTATAAAAGTCATTTTACGGTGTGCTTAACAGTCGGGACCAAGGGCTGTTATAAAAGAAGATGCCCTCAATGTCATTTCATTTTCTTTTATTCTTATTATCACATTTAAATCTCTGTAAAAGTGGTCTTGATAGGTAACTTTATTACACATCTCAAGATTATTCATTCTGCAGAGAACTTCCCCAAGGAATTAACAGATAAAAAGAGAGCACTCTCCCCTGTCACCCCTACATTAATACTGTGACTGCAGAGTTAGGGATAGACCCACACCCCATCCCACCTTATCTCAGTAACTTAAAGGTCACTCTTCTTGGCCTGCTGAAGGCCACTCGTTGCTAACACTGTAATGCTCACTTTGCCAAGGCCTGGGAATAAAGAGGAGGGCAAACAGGAAAAGTCAAGGTGGGAATCTGCTAAAAAGAATTACAAAGAATGAAATAAAATAAAATAAAAAAGTGCAGCAAGTTCCCTGACCACTAAACACATGCTGTGGCATGCATTTATGTGTGCATGCACATACACACAAACATACAAATACAAACACACACACACACATGTAAAACAATTTGTTTGGGTTGGGCATGGTGGTGCACACCTTTAATTATAGCACTGAGAAGGCAGAATCAGATGGGCATCTGTGAGTTCAAGTCCAGCTTACATAGCAAGTGCCAGACCAGTCACAGAGAGAACCTGTCAGAAAGAAAGGAAGAAAGGGAGGGAGAGAGGGAGGAAGGGAAGGAGGGAGGGAGAGAGGGAGGGAGGGATGGAGGGAGGGAGGGAAGGAAAATTGGGTTTCTATTTGTTTTATTTTAATGGCCAAGAGATTCCAATCAAGACTATGGCAAACATTCCCACTTTCCCACAGTTCGCTGGAGAAGAGGTCCGAACGGTACCTGAATGCCCTCTGTTCACAGGTGAGTAGGTCACCTTTGTCTGAAAGGGTCTTAGGTTTATTTCTGTCGCTGCCAAGCTATAGCAGCACAGGGACAGACATGGCTCTGCTCCAATATAACTTATTTTATTTTCTTGTGGTGCTGAGCACCAAACTCTGGGCCTTGCACATGCTAGGCAAGCAATCTCTCTACCACTGTGCTACATCTTGCACCACAATAAAACTTGATCAGAGATACTCAGAGGTGAATCTCATGTATTTTTCATGTATTACAAACTACTGGTTTCCTTTTAAGATATTTTGAACCATTTTTAAATGTAAGAAGAGTTCTTCGTTTTCAAGTTGCACAGAAAGAAGTAATGGGCAAGAGTTGGCCCAGGAGATAGGTAGACCAGTAATTCCTTTCAGTCCTGGGTTTATGGGGACAATGCCTTCATCAAATATGTAAGCTTACTGGATGCTGCCTAGGTTGTATGCTCTCAGTAGAACAGTAAGACCAGCTTGTTTCTCTGGACAGAAGTTACTCTACACTTTCTAAATGTCTTCTTTGGAATCAGTTATCAAGGCCCTGCAGTTTTCTCTTTACAACTAAGTAGAGACTTCTAGAATTGGTAACTCTGACACAGGCAATACCAAAGACACATGGCTTTGTTTTCCCTCTGGCCCCGGTCATAATCCCATCATCAACGCAGTGAGCAATGTGAATGCAAAACATAGTCAAGACCACGCGTGCCTGGGGTCTGAATCTGAAATACATACAGAGTGAATATTTACCGTGTTAACTTTTCCGTCTTTCCATCAACCCTCTGACCTCTGTCAACAAGGCTGCTAGGAAGAGCCATGGGAACAATTAGCCTACAATCTCTAACTGGAATGGCTTTACTGAATAAATTGGAAAGTCTAAATTATATCACATTTCTGCATCAGGCGCTGCAGTGCAATGGCTCAGTGGGCAAAGCCCTTGACATGGAGATGTGAGGGTCTGAGTTTGATCCCTAGAACTCAAGTTAAAAAAGAAAGGAAGAAAGGAAGAAAAAGAAAGAAAGAAAGAAAGAAAGAAAGGCAGGCAAGTGTTTTGGTGGTGTGCATCTGTAATCTTAGCACTCCTACTGGGAAATGGGAGGCAGAGACAGGAGAACCACCCAAGGTCTTACAGGCCAGCCTAGAGTACACAGCACAACAAGAGAGACCCTGCCACAAGGTGGAGGGAGAGAACAAATGCCTGAAAATTGTTCTCTGACCTCCATGAGTGCGCTATAGCATGTGAACTATGATGGCACATATGCACATGTGCACACACACATCCCCCTCCATACCCCACAAACATACACATATATATCATCAAAATAATTTTTTAAAAAACTGAAATATATTTATAATATTGTATGTATGTATGTGTAGAGTCAAAAGCTGAAACAGGTTATCTGGAATAGTTTTAATGAATGAAAAATGATTGATTCATTTAAAATATTCAAAACTTTCTTTCATGTATTCATATAACTGCATTTTGAAGATATTTATAGTATTCCTTCACATGGAAATACTTATTATGATCATCAGTGTTGTTATAATGCTGCTGCTGGAGATGTGGGTGATGATTGAGAGTGATAGAATTTCCAGATCCATTCAGACCAAGGGATGCTCAAGGACTATTTTTTTTTTCTCATCTGACCAACGTGGCCCATGGAAGATTTTTAAATACCACTAGGCAATTACTATAATATCAGTGTGCCTTGGTACAAAGTCACAGAGGAAAGCAGAGCAAGGGTAGCAGGCAAGGCAAGCACTTCAGGTAGCACTTCATGTTTCTTGCATGATCAACAGCTCTGAGATCACCGCAACCCATATCCACCAGAGGGAAAATGTGTTGGGGAACAGGACGCAAATATGGATGAAGCACTTTGCATGTTACAGCTGACAATGTTGCAGAAACACTGCACTGGATCACTTGCTGAAACAAAACTTCATTCTTCTTTGCAAATGCTAGACTAGAAAAATGAGGTGAGGGATGATGGTTGCATTCCCAAAGTGCCCTCAGCCTCAGGGCACCTATACTGCTACATATGGCATTGATATAATTATTATTGGTGCATGAACTGGCAGGAGGGGAAGAGCAGATCTTGGCTAAAGAAACATGAGGGGCCGTGATGTGGAGGCTGAGAATGGTCAGTACCCCTACAACATGAAGGCTAATCTTTTATTCCCTTGACTTCTGCCTCTTTTGGGCAAAGTCATGGAAATAAGAAAAATGGTAGCAGCTGGAGACCAAATCTATTTTTCCAGAATTGGAAGGAAGTGAAGGAAGTGAGAGCAAAATTACCAGTCACATCTTTCCAATCCTCCTGGAAAGTTAAAAAAAAAAAAACCCAAAAACAAACAAACAGAAATAATCAAAAACAAAACAAAACACAACAACAATTGACAGAGAAGTTCTTACAGATCCCAGCATGCTTTTGTTGCCCTGATATTTCTACATGGCCATCCTATTTTGCCAGGAACTCTATGAAGTATCGTATTTTCCAGCTATGTCAGAAGAAACTAGGAAAGATCACTTAGCACACTGGACAATAAGCAGAACTGACAAGGCTGAAGTCATGGTGGGCAGGGAATCTGGTGCATTATCTAGGGCTGTTTTACAGTCAAATATATGAATAACTTGGGGGGGGGAAGGAAAATTGAGAGTCTAGATTGCAAACACACAAGAGTCCATCAGCCAGTGAGAGTTGCTGTGCCCACTTCTTCCCGGGTCCATGGCTAAACCATATTTCTTCTGGCCTCCTAAGACAGAAAGAAATGCATCACTCCTACATTTATTTGTTCCTCCAAATCGTCCCCCTCCCCCATGTTCTTGCTTCTTGTACTAAACTCATACAGGTAAGCAGGACAGCTGTGGCAGCAATGAGTTGAAAAAAGCAGAGCAACAAGATGGAAGGAGCCTGAGTTCCCATGTCACCATTGGAAAAGAGCTGCTTGGTAATCCAAAACTTGGACCCTTCTAGAAGCAATAATAGATTCTGAAAGTATGTAAATCTCTCTTCATATGTGAGCTTGTGTAACAGTCATTACTAACATTGCCTTTAGTAACACACCAACCTAAAACATGGATATTGCAGAGCTCCTGAGAATATCATCCACCTATCATTGTCTCTTATTCTGGCTTACGCACATTAGTTTGTTTGTGTCAAACAAACACTGAGAAGAGCATCTCTAGGGGTCGCCCAGCATCAGCTCACCTGATGTGTGGTTTACCATTGCTAGTCTTTCTCTGTCCCGCCTACTGGCTCCCACATAACCGCACAGAGACTTCTTATTCATTAGGAAAGTGCAACCGATAGCTTAGGCTTGTTTCTGACTAGCTCTTAGAACCTAAACTAACCCATTTTTATTAATTTACTTCCTGCCTGTGGCTTTATTATCTTTACTTTAAACTGCTTTTCTGTGTTTTCTGTGTCTGGCTGGCAACTCTGCCTTCTTCTTCCCAGTGTCTTCTCTGCCCCCCAAATCCTGCCTAGCCATTGGCCGTTTTTAGCTTTTATTAAACCAGTCAGGGTGACATATTTTCATGGTATACAAAAAGATTATTTTATTCAACAACAGTTTGCACATTTGCAAGAACAGTTGTCTTAGGGAAAACATGACCAGGCCTGAACTCCCACAGTATAAAGTAAATCCATGAACTCTTCCTCACTGAGAGGAAGGCATGTCTTGGCAGCCTGTTATGTTTTTAAGATTCAGTTTTCCAGATCTCTTTACTGAACCTCATACATGAAAAGGCCTTCTGCACGCCCCACGACAGCTTCCAGGGGAAGTTAGCTTCATGCTGAATGGGTGATTTATGATGTGCCATCACATTGCATTGTAGAGCCTGCCACCTCAATTGAAAACCTGGTCTCTTTTCTGCTCACTTTCTCCCTGCCTTCAGCCCCTCTCCAAGAGCTATCACCAGCTAACAATTTAATAGCTTAAAAGCTTAGTTTTTATAAATTACCGAGACCTGCATTTTCCTTGTTTGCCTCCTCCTAAATGTGAAACACGCCGTGAGAAGGAAATGTCTTTATGGTAGAAGCCCTTAAACATTTTACAGGCAGAGGCATATATATCCCTGAGAGTTTACATGACGCAGTGACCGTGACTCCATGCCACTTAGCATGCACGGTATTCGCATCTGCCTCCGATATCTAGCATTTGAGCACTCCCAACAGAGTGAGGCCAGCAGCACAGCAAGGGTGTGAGAGCAAAGCCAATCCCCACTGCTCCATCAACAGATGCCATCAGCACGGAGAAGCCCGTTAAGACCACGAGAAGACAAGACTTGGTGGCAGGGAGCTTCATCCTGAACATCCTTGGGAGGTGACAAGAGAAGTCTTAGTGACCTCTGGAGGGAAATCCAGAGCAGATCTGTCACAGTATAGAGTCAGAACATGGATTATTGCTGCATCCTTTCTTCTCATTGGATGAAACCTCCATGCTTGGAGTAAACAGCATCACCATCACTAGGTAGATGAGGAACTGAGGCTCAGACTGGCTCAGCAATGTATGCTAGGCAGATGATGAGCTAGCTAGCATACAGCAAACACCATTTCTACTTACAGGTACTTTATTTTAAATTTTATTCCTATTTTTTTTCTACTTACCACAGTGTTCTTTCTTACTCAGAAACTAGGATGGCTTGAAATCCCAATCCCTCTCCTTTCCTCCTGCTCAATCCTGTTATCATCTCCTGTGCTCTCCTCTCTGGAGCTAGGGGTCTCACTATGCCACAGAAGATGTTCTCCAACTTGTATGATGAGCAAGCAACCCTCTGGCCCCACCCTCTAGGGAGCTGAGACTGCAGGTGCACAGCATTTTATTCAGCTTCGACGCATCTTCGGAGAAGGCTGGCCATGTGCCCTGAGCTGGTCTTGTGAAGAACTGCCTTACACTGGCTGTGTGGAGCAAAAAGACAGCTCTCAAAACCCTGCTGACCTGTGCTTCCTCTGCAATGTCACTGTTTCAGTCACGTGAGGGGAGGGGGAGAATGGGGTGCCAGTGTAATCAGCTAGTGGGCGCTCTGAAGGGAGGCTTAGGTTTGGGGTCTGGTGTTTGTGCACCTACAGAGCTTAAGAAAAAGGGAGGCAGCATGGAACTGTGTTTCCGTACTAAAGGATCAGATGGCTCTCTGGAAAATAGAAGCTAAGCAGTAAAGAGGTAGAAAACCTCAGACAAGGGCAAGATGGCTCAGAGGGTAAGGGCACCTGAGTTTGTCTTTCCACGTGGTGGAAGGAAACATCTGAACTCTGAGCTAGCCTCTCACCTCCAGACATGGGCTATGGCACCTTCCCATTAAAGAAAGAAACAATACATGTAATAAAAAAAAAAAGCCTCAGACAAATGAAGCCCTTCGGTACAAGGAGTCCCTAGGCACCTAGAGGCCAGGGACATTCCCGAGGCAATGAGTGCAGGGTCTAAGCAAGGTGACCCTGCGCTGGTGCCTTGTGAAAGAGGTGGGAGGTTCTGTCCTTATTAAAGCACACAGGGGACACTCTCACCTCGGAGCTCAGCACTCTGAACAAGTGTTAGAGACACATGGAATGAAACAAAGCCAAAAAGGAAGAAGGAGGCCAGAGTGACTTGTGCCACGGAGTTCACATTTGTGTGCTATCCCAAGAGAGAGCTGTGTCTAGAATATTCTAATCCTGCCATAGTTACAAAGAAGTATGGTCTTCTAAATTCCAGGGCCGGGGCAGGAAGCACCAGCGCTAGAAAATCTACCTTAAGCTTTTATAAGTACCAATTTCATTCCTTTCTTCCTGACAATTCTGAACAGAGGGGAACAGGCATTAATTAAGCAAGGCTTTATCTCCTTCTACCCTAATGAAAGCCAAGTTACGGTTATATTTTTCCGAAGATTTTTCTTTCACTTAATGAAGACATTATCCCCGAGTTTTCAAAGTCCTTTTACAAAAGAGCATTCAAGAGACATTAAAGTCAGTTTAAATGAAGAAGTCTTTTTGAAGTCAATAAACAATAAAAGAACAATGAAAAGAGACCCTTTGATCCTGTCTTAGTCCAAAGCCTTTAATTTCTGTTTTAATCTACTAGATGAGTAAGACTCGTGTTCAGATATCCCTCATCCCTGAAATACACGAAGCTTGAACTGCAAGCATTTCATAATTCTCTTAAGATATGCTTGCACATGTACATAAATGTAATGCTTACAGCACAGCTAAGTATGTATATGTGGACGGATGTATATGCATACATATCTGTGCATATATGTATCCCAAACATGTGCATAACTGACAGCTTATTAACATGGATACAAGTCATTCAGAATTTGTTCATCAGGCAAGGGAAAAGAAGTTCTAAAATTATTTCTAGTTTACATCTTTGAAAATTAAAAAAAACAGAAAGAAGAAGAAAATGGAATCTTTGGCTTTGAAATTCACGGTAAGATCAAAGACTATAATGCACATAGATTTTTCAAGGTATACATTATTAATACCACAGGCAAACACATAACTAATCAATAGAGTGGTCAAGAGATGATAAGACAGGCACGCGGCTGTGTCTGCGCACAGCACCATGTGGGGTGGGCACCGGGTTCCTCTCTGAGTTCTGCTTGTCTGGCATCGTCCTCTGTCGAGCCATTTCCTAGCCATACTGTTAACAGTTGGACTGTTTATCATGGATGGAAAGAGGGAAATGAGCAGTCTCGCGTGCCCTCTGTGTCAAAACACTGCTCTTTCACGGGCTACCCAGCGAAATTCACAAAACTTAAAAATAACCATTTTACATGTGATTTTGTGGCATTTAGGACATTCCTGGAGGTGTATAACCAGCATCTGTACCTGATTCCAAATGTCCCTGTCGCCCTGTGAGAAGACCTCAAAAATCCAATAGTAGCCTTTCTTTCATTCTCTCTTTTTCCCACCCCAGCCTCTGGGAAACCACCCCGATCGGCGTCGGCTTCTGCGGATTGGCCTGCTCTGGATATTCTGAATAAATGGGATCATATATGGTGTGTGACCTCTTGGGTCTGCCATCATGGCCTCTGCTAAGTGAAAAACAAGAAAAGCCACTCCCATTTGATAGATTACTTCTTCTGACAGAAAAAAATATCTATGAAACAGAATATTCTTTCTTTAAAAACTGTGTGTGTTGCTCATACTGCTGATACCCTCTCATGAGAGACATTATTTATGAAACAAATAACAAGAAGTTTGGTAATTCACTTTCTAAAAAGTGTGGGAATGCGGTCTCTATAAGCACACAGGTTTTATAGACAGAAAATAGAGGATAGCCTAAGAAATATATTAGGTTAAGAGATTCTGAGTACACAGAAGTCATTTCTTTGGGGGGGTATATTGAACTTAGGGGTCATAAAATGAATAGCTCTATGTGTGTTTGTGTGTCTATGCAATATGTACACATGTGGGGGCTATGTATACTTACACACTTCCAGAGACCAAAGAAGCATGCTGAGTGTCCTGAGATATCTCTCTCGCCTTATTCCTTTGAGAGATGGTGTCTCACTGAACATGGAGCTAAGCTTGCAGCCAGCAAGCCCAGAGATCCTCCTGCCTCCTCCTCCCTGTAGCCACTGCAGTTACAGGCACATGTGTGGCCATACCTGGCTTGTATATAGGAGCTGAGCATTTGAACTCAAGACTTCTTACTTGCGAAGCATCCCATCCACTGAGCCATTTTCCCTGCCCCACAAAAGGATGGTTTTTTAGCAAATGCTTTCTTGAAGCCACTGTGGAAAATTGCCCTGCATGATCTGTAGGTCAGTAAGATTTCCAACCACTTTGAAAAATGACCAAGACATGGTACTATAACTACTTCTCCTCTTTCAGGTGTTTAGTGAGGAACCAACAGCATCACAGAGCCAAAAGGAGGGTTGCAATGTCTGAGGAGAGTTGCAATGTCTGCTTCTCGGATTGGATAGGGAACCCCCAAGAAGTGAGACCTCCAAGCAAGACATTCACTTCGGTATGGATGGATAAAAAAAAAGTATAGAGAGATTTGACTGCAAGCCCCGATTTGCTTCTGACATATCTGCTAGACTTCAGTGTGACCAGTTAGAAAACGGGGCTTCTTGAAGGAGGAGATGAAGACTAAATAAGATGCTAACACACGGGAAGCACTGAACATATTTGTCACCACTGTTCCTAGTCAGGATTTTGGGCAAGGTGCTTTGTGTGGGAAACAGGAAAGAGAATCACAGACTGGGCAGCTAGTAGGTAAAATATATCCATGCCTATTATTTCATTTTCTTCCTCAGGCATCCAGATATGGTTTATTCAAGTCAAACCAATACAAGTGGCAAATCAAGTCTTTCCTTTAGAACAACCTCTGGATGTGCTTGTCTAATTCGGGGACGAGAAAGGCAACAAGGAGCCAGTACAAATGATGTCTGTATCTGTCAGTATGAGAGTTGCTCAGACTGTCTGGACCACACTGGAACCTTCCATGAAATTAAAGAACACTAAGACAATATCTCATGGAAACACCGCTGCCGCATCCACATGGGTTTGGACCACTTGCTTTTCAATGGTGGTCCTTCACAGCCACGTGACATTTCATGAAGCGTCATGCTTCAGTTGCCCTCGCCACAGCTGGACACACTGTGAGGACACTTGCGACATGTATTCTGGAGAACGCCGATACCAAGGTTCTCATCACTCTGTGCCGTGCATTCCACAATTTCTGTCCGGCACAGCGAGAGCAAATGCATTGACGTGAGACTGAAGTGCAGCAGGGAGCAGCACAGACATCAGGCAACACCCTCCCCTTAGCAAAGGCAGGCTAAACAACCCGCCTCAGAGCTGGGTGTGCAGCAATGTCACAGAGCCTGGGAGGGGACAGGATCAAAGGACACTTACAAAGTCACAGTCTTCCCAGGGTGGTAGAGAGAGGTCACTACAGTGATGTCCTAGGAGGGGACAAGACAAACAGTGGGGTTGGGCAAGACCCTGGGAAGCAGCCCAGATGGCCGGGATGCCATCAGTGTGGCTCTCCCGGGCCCGCTGACTCCTTTCTCAGAGCTAATCAAGGGGAACGGAACTAGTCCAGGGCGGCAGGGCGAGTTTACAACAACTGACAGTAACTATAACATACGCCAGTTTGTATTAAGATGTTATCGCACCTTTCCCGTTCTAATCACCAATTATGACTCTATTACTCCTTCTTGGCAGTTCATCTGCTCCTGCCTCCGCTAAGGGCGACTTGGAGACGGACCTCTGATCTCCCAGTTCCACTTCAGTGAGCGCTCAGCACGGCGGCTGTCATCTGCAGACACTGAAGAGGGGAGGCATTGCTTTGGCTCAGATAACTGTACCTGACCTTACAACAATTTACTAAGGAAATACCTGCCTAATAGCGGCGCGAGCACCGTTTCCTTTATGCTCACCACCGCACCGCAAATTAGCGACAACAGGATAAATCTATGGCCGGCTCACTAGACACTTCATTAAATCACTGTTCTCCTGCCTTGTAGCACGCTAATAGAATCACAGCCCTCGTTAGCTACTGAATAAAAGATCAATCACAGACTTTGAAAGCTCTTGCTACCAGCTTCCAGAGGAAACAAGGAAGGGTTGGAGGGGGAGAGGCATGAGCAAGAGAAGAGAGAGGGCGATATTTAGGATCATCGCTGAGATTCTGAATGGCCTCGCAACAAGCTGCTTCAATTACCTTTTCCACAACTGACTCCAAGCCCAATACTCAGAGGAACTTGTTAAGCCTGCTTCCAAGAGCAGAGCTCTAATATATGACTGCTAGACCCTGGTCAAAAGTTCATAATGTGCATATGTAAAAAGGTACTAAATTGCCTGAGGGCTAAAACCAGAGGAGTTTAATTGTAGCAAAATGCTGCAAATGGTCTGCTGAGGGTCCTTCTGTGGGGATACTGCTGGCTCCGGCTGATTGAAGTATGGAACATAAAAGCCTTACAACAATATTTCCTTAAATGCCGGGGAAGCTGCCAGCAGTTGGTACTGCATGAATGTTACGGAGCAAGAAAAACATTTTCCTCCCCTAAAATAAATAGAGTATTAAAAACTGCCCTGGCCCATAATTCCAAAGCTTGATGGAAAAAAAGGGAGGGCCCCTGCGATAATAAATAAGGTATAATTCACTGGGCATGTCCCATCCACTCCTAGGGTGTTTTTACATGGGCACATGGAACGAATTCAGAATGACCTGTGAAGAGGTTTTGCTCCGGGAATGGCTGAGATTTTTGAAAACAGCGCTGTGCTGAAATAAGCGCTGCCCCTGGCTGCTTTGCCCATCTCTCTAGGTTACATGGACCTGTGTGGGCATTCTTGCAAGGGGACCTGTTTGGTTTGTCTTTATTTTTTCTTGCATTAAATGAGCCTGCTACATAGCACTGGCTTCTCTCGATTTGTTTCTTGTATGTGGTCTCTAACTCTTCAATTTTACTTTTACTTTTCTCTCCTTGCTCTTCCTCTCTCTCCTCTCTCCCTCTCCCTTCTTCTCTCCCCCCCCCTCTTTCTCTCGGACACTCTTTCTGACATTATTAACTTGCTTTTCATTTGGGGTAAATGACCATGGGAGCATGGAGGTTTGACAGGGACTCCTTGGAAAACCCAGGTCAGAAACAGGGCACTGGAGGAGCGAGGATTTGGCATATAAACAAAGAGTTAGAATTCTAATGTATAAGCATTTCTGAATTAACAAATTTAGCATTCATGGAGAGTGAAGGGTGTCATTTTACTTGGGTTTAAAAAAGCATCAAATATGGAATTCATTAGCTTTATGTATAGCTTCACCACCACCAATCTAGCTGGAGAGCCACCAGTAGAGTACAAACCTGGAGATTAGTGTGGATGACCATTGTGACGTGACATCGGGAGTGAGTGATCAACGCTCATGCCTCCATTGCTGTCTGCAGACCGCACTTCTCAAACCTTGCCCTCCAAAGAAAACACTTCCAAATTTCTTGTGAGAATCACGAGGTTCCTCTTGTTACATCACGATTTAAAGCCCAACTCAAAGCAGCCATGTTCTATTTATGGTCAGCAGAATGGCTCAAGGTGCACGCCACCTTGCTACAGCACCAGATTGGTACGAAATATTTTTATTGTACCACATATTGAACAAAGCGGTCACCAGGCAATATTCGCTTCGTTTTGCACAGACACAGCAGGTGACAGGACATATCTGCCATAGACCACATCTGCTTCTTCTCCTACAAATGGCGGACATCTAAAGGAAGGACAGATCTGTGGCTGTTTCTGCCGTGTTCCCAGTCTGGGTAG
The DNA here is from genome assembly GCF_018167655.1 of Microtus oregoni. Classification (NCBI taxonomy): domain Eukaryota; kingdom Metazoa; phylum Chordata; class Mammalia; order Rodentia; family Cricetidae; genus Microtus; species Microtus oregoni. The sequence continues at coordinate 39,035,178 of NW_024543063.1, forward strand.
GAGTGATCAATGTGCTTGAAAACAAGTCTTTTGAGGGGTGGAGGAGAGAGAGCAAAATGAGTGCCCTGGAAAATGGGGTCTTACCTTAGGTTGAAAGGAACTAAGAGGCTGTTGGGATGGTCAGAAATGGCCTGATAACCACAGGTGAGATGGGACTTGTTCTTGCGACACATCTCCTTACTCCTGGTCGCAGAGATTCCCAAATACCAGAGGTATAAGCCAGCTTCTTTAGCTGGAATATCACACTGCTGGCAATGCTAGCTGCATGGTGCATCCAGCACCTAGAGTCAGAGATGGATCGGGAGGAGCCCTGGCCTACACGAGGAAGCCATGCTAAGGCAGGCAGTGAGGAACAGCATTAAGGTACAGATATTTGAATCTGATGATCTCCTCCATCATCTAACAACTGCGTGGCCAAGGCAGGTCATTCAGGGCCTGGATTTCCTGACCTGTAAACTGGGTATAATAATTCAGAACCTAACTTCTGTGGAAAGCAAATAGAATGACTTATGTAAAAACAATTCTTGGTCTACGGACTCCAACTGAACAAATGTTTCTCCATCTCTTATGGCCCATGTACCTCTGAAAGCGATGCTAAGGATACTGAGAACAGCACAGACCAAAACATTTTAAACCATGCTTGCAGATTTCAATTTTGTTTTATGGGAAGTCACTTGGACTCAATGAATCACTATACTCCAGGGATGTCCACGCTACCCAACATGGAAGGCCAATCTTAGCATGGGATGAATAAGATGGAAATATGTGACCATGCACATTAATATTCACGGTCACAAGCTGTGGACCCAAGACCCACTAGGAAGCATAGAGATTCCTTGTTATTCTTTCCCTTCAGCCTTAATCAGTTTGTTCAAAACAACAGATCTCAAAAGCTACCACCAGAATTCACAGGGTGGTTCTTGCTTCCCAGAGCTACTGACTGTGACAGTTTTTCTGTGTTGCAAATACTCCATCCTCAGCCCCACCTGCTGCATGAAAATAATTTTAAAAAAGAATTCCTTAGAAAAAAGTCATAATGAACATCCCAAGTGACAGCAGAGAACAAAGTCACACAGGTAAGGAGATTTCAGGGCAATGATGGATTGAGTTCTTAATTCTTGCTGAAAATCCTATACTTTATAATATGTGTAAAAGGTTGTGCTAGAATAGTCTATAGCAATAATAATAATAATAATAATAATAATAATAATAATGATAACTGTCCCGGTTTTAAGACTATCAGCAAAATATCCCAGTGCCCACAGACTGAGCTGCAGGGCAGATTTGCCTTTGTGGACACTAGGGAAGCAGCCTGCTGTGGGGTGAGCTTCCCAAGAAGCCCGCAGCCTGGCTTTATGACTAGCCTCCCATCTGCTTCCTCTAGTGCCCCTCTGTTTAACCCCTGGTACCTCACAAAAGGATGAAGTCCTATCTGCTGGCTTACCAGCAAAGCCGCTTAAGGCAATGACCACACTTAGTTCAAAGCAGAGGAGGCCAGGGTATCAAGTGATGACTTCCCTGTAAAGGAAACTGGTTTTGATTTATAGAAAAAGTCATGGCGAGGCACTTTTCTATCTCGTAACTTTCTTCTTTGGCTTTCATCTATTTCCTCAACCATGCATGACAATAAAAGTATGGCTGCAGGGTAAGCACATCTTATATGACTGAAATGTACCCATGAAGCTCTGAGCTCAACCATTCACCTCTAAGAGTGGCACAAATATGAACAGCTTTAGTACTGATCCCTGCTAGTGCTGAGGAGTCTGCCATGCCCAACAAATACCCTTTACTGGGGGTCAGGAGAGAGTTCAGCCCTTAAGAGCATTTGCTGCTCTTCCAGAGAACCCATGCTCGGGTCCCAGTACCCACATGGTGGCTCACAATGGTCCATAAACTATAGTTCCAGGGATACAAAGACCTCTTCTGGCCTCTGTAAGCACCGGGCATGCACACGGTACACATATATACATGTAGAAAAATTACTACATACATAAAATAAATTAAAGTCTTTTTTTAAAAAAAAAATCCTTACTGGCGTTGAGGTAGGATGAAAGTACTTCTAAATGTAACAGTTAAGGCATCCAAAGAAATGTTCAGAAGTACACAGTTGAAGATTGGTTACTGCATTTCGAAAGCAGTAAAAATTAGGGACAACAAAAGTGGTGCTGAGAGGCTCCTGGAGTGCTGGGAAGAGCCCTGATCTGACGGGTTTGTGGGTAAAGAACTAACTATCCATGAATCTATGATGTACAACTTCTTGGGATTTCAAAAGTCATAGAGTTTTGTACATTTTTGTTTGTTTGTTTGTTTTATCATTTTTCAAGATGGGGGTTTCCTCTGTGTAACAGTCCTGGCTGTCCTGGAACTCACTTTGTAGATCAGGCTGGCCTCAGACTCACAGAGATCCACGTGCCTCTGCCTCCCAAGTGCTGGGATTAAAGGCGTGTGTCACCTCACCTGGCTAAGTCATACAGTTTTTTATCTGTGATGTCTAGCAGGGTGGGAATGCAAATGGGTAGATGGTGTTATTTTAAATGTTTACCAGTTTCTAAACTAGAAGGTGAGTTCCTACAATATTCACTGGCAAATGTAACAGTCTTCATTAATGGAGTATACACATGCAGATGCCAAACAGACTAAACCATATGCCTTGAAGACTCTATGTAAAGAAAACACATGAACAGAAGCAGGAACAGGTAAAGTGGCAAAAGCCACCCATAGCCACAGCATATGGCAAAAAGGATGAAGATGGGTAGAAAGAACAAACTAGATAAAAACATTAGTGTGACCTTTGGAGCCCATTCCACTCAGGAGACATACATCACCCTTGGCTGAATGTTCAAACAATGTTTACGCATGTACCGTTCTAAACTATTTAGTTAGACAAGAGAAATGCATTCACCCAATACACACACTCAAGAGGAGAGGCCATGAAGCCATGAACTAGGGCCATGTCTCAGAAGGCGGTCAAGAGATGTCTCATCCTCTGCATAGGTGTGAGCTGGAAAGGACTCGTGATAACAGTTCTAGCTTCAGTTTCCTCCTCTGCACTACAGTTGGAGAGAGAGAGAGAGAGAGAGAGAGAGAGCATTCCCCAAGACACACTAATCACTTCATCACCTTCCCCTCCCTAAGCTCAACTTCTCCAAGCTAATTCCACTCCCAAATTCACATATAGATGAAACCTAGCGCCACCTATGGACATCCACTGGTATAGGTGTGAGTTTATATATACATATATAAACACACACATATGTGTACATATATACATACATGTATATATGGATATATAAATACACATATACATGTGTGTTCTTATGCATGTGCACATCTACAAAGATACATAGATACATATATTTCAAGGTCAGATTGTTTTCATTGCATGAATGATAAAATTTAATAGTTATTTTTCACACATTACACAGTAAGTTTAAATGACCGCTTGTGCTTTAAATGTCAGACAAGAGTGTGAATGAAAGGCTTAAGACAGTCTCTGTGTGTGTCAGTGAGATGAACCCTGATGGGCAGGAGTTAGCAGGGAAGAGGAAAAGCCCAAACACAGGCCTTGGGTCACGCCTGCGCAGAACCTTTACCTCCTGGGATTTTCCTATTAGAGATAAGGAGACAGGAACCCAGCATGGAAAACCGTGTATGCTGTTGGGGTCCCCCATAAACGCTTTCAAAGCAGACACTTTCTTAAAGTGACTTGAGACTCCAAACGAAGGCTTTTGGGAATAAAATGTTGTGAATGTAAAATTAACAAGAATACTCAGTCAAGGCAAAGATGGCACTAGAGGGATGGCTCAGCAGTTGAGAGTGTGTACTGCTCTCCCAGAGCTCCAGAGTTCAGATCCCAGTCCCACACCAGGTGCCTTACAACCACCTCTACCCTCCAGCTCCAAGGAGGCCCAAAGCTCCTTTCTGGCCTCTGTGGGGCTGCACACACAGCCATATACATACAAGCAAACACACAGACACAAATAAAAATTATGCAATAAATGAGTAAAAAATTAAAAAAGTGAAAAAAGATTCTGCACTTCCAACCACTAAGTTTGGTATAATTCACCTTCGCTTAGGAGAGGACATATGTACAGGTGACAAAGTGACACTTGGTAATGCTCTACCCAAACTTGTCAGAAGCCATTCCTCTGAAAGAGTTCAAACGACAATCTGAACTAAGAGAAAACCCTTGTGGTGGTACGCCTGCTGTGGAGCTTTCGCTACCAGAGGATAATCCTGTCTTGAGAGCCAGATAGGAGATATAAGAAAAGCCCACGGGCGTCCATTAATGAGGATAATGTTTTAAAAAAAACAATACTAAAGCAAATGGTACAGGCAAGTGTGTGCACACACAGACACTCACAGAAAACATTACAGGCAGGTAGAACATACATCAAGTCTCTTGACGGATGTTAGAGATTAATATTGTAGGACGGGCACAAACTGTGTGACATTTCAACATCAAACAAGCCATCCCTCTGGTAGTATCACCTACCAGAGCGCCTGCAGCAATGGTGCCAGCCCATGGGGAACATACATCTTTTTTCTCCAAACAGTGCAAGCTAATCTTCCCAGGGGCGATCCGTCAACGCCAGGACTGCTAATTTGATAGCTTCGTCATCACATGGCATCGCAAATTTCATTACATATTTGAAATCATGTTAACATGGTTTGTTAATGTTGGAATTCACTAAAAGGCCACAGTTATTTAAATAATGAATGGCCACAATAATGGTATACATATTGCAAAAGGGACACATGTATCTTCCCCAGATCCTCTTCTTGGGGTCTTACATCATTAGTTAAGAGTCATCAACAGAGAGATTTATCAAGATGTTTCAGAGAGGCTACAGAGTCAGATCTGAAGTCACAATTTGTAGAGATTAACAACATACATATCTGAAGGAAGAATACAATAAATTACATTAGAAGATTGTCATGTACTGGCTCCATCAGATATCCTTAAAATAAGACAAATTTAATTCTACTGCCTAAAAACAAAAGACATAAGAATATTTAGTTGAGCACTAAATTGCACTTAAATATCAGGTATTTTCCTTCACGTGGTCATTTATGGACACATGCACACATGTATAGATCAGCAAATTCATTCAGAAATGAATAGATCCCATGTATGAACCTGATCACTGAATGCTCCTGTTACTGTCAAATACAAAACCCTGTTCCCCAATCAGTATCATGGGAACTACTTCTCCTGCTGCTGTACCCTCAATGCTGTCTCGGTACATCCTCAGGACATTTCTAAGTGGTCAACTCTTGCAGCCTACCTCACTGTCGCCATTCTAAACGTCTTCCTCTTCCCAACTCACTTTCCACTTTCATCAAAAGGATCCCTAAAAAGCCCGGACCCCACTAGAACCAAGATATGATCCATGGTACTGGAGCACTCCAGTCAGTAGGAAGAGACTGGGGATCCCACTCCAGGGCCTACCGTTAAGTGGCCTTGGGCAAAGCTGTTCATCTTTTAGCATCTCCCCTGATAGTAGTGGAGAATATTTGCTGAGTGAGTGTGCACCAATAGTCCCAGCACTTGGGAGACTGAGGCAGGGGACTCTCAAGTTGGAGGCCTGCTACTAAATGAGACTGTATCATTAAAATAAAGAAAATAATGACAGAGAATATTATCTTCAAAGAATCAAAGTAAGAAATGCCTCAATTACTAGCATGTAGCAGGTGCTAAATAAAATGCGGCTACCTTAAAAACCAGCAATCCTACTGTCCTCACTGCCATCGTCCCCACCATCCTCACTGTCCTCTTCCCCACCGTCCTCCTTGCCATCATCCCCTCTGTCCTCCTTGCCATCATCCCCACCGTCCTCCCTGCAATCATTCCTACTGTCCTCACTACCATCATCCCCACTGTCCTCCCCGCCATCATCCACACCGTCCTTACTGTCCTCCCTGCCATCATTCACACTGTCCTTACTGTCCTCCCCGCCATCATCCACACTGTCCTTACTGTCCTCCCCGCCATCATCCACACCGTCCTTACTGTCCTCCCCGCCATCATCCACACCATCCTTACTGTCCTCCCTGCCATCATCCACACCGTCCTTACTGTCCTCCCCGCCATCATCCACACCGTCCTTACTGTCCTCCCTGCCATCATCCACACTATCCTCACTGCCATCATCTTTCACAAAGTCCTTGTTGGTATCTGTTACCTACACCTGTGATGGTTGGTGCTCTCAATTTAGAATAACCAGGAGACCAACCTCTGGGCATATCTGTGAGAAGATTATTTTTTTAGGTTGAGGTTAACTAATTTGGGAAGATGCCCTGAAATGTGGGTGGCACCATTCCATGGGCTGGGATCTGGCATTTCATAAGAAGGAGACAGCGAGCTGGGAGCCAGCATTCCTTTCTCTCTGTTTTTTGACTGAAGAAGCAATGCGACCAGCTTCCTCATGCTCCTGCTGCTTTCCCCGTCACGATACGCTGTCTCCTCAAACCACAAGCCCAGATAAACTCTTATTCTGCTACATTAAGTATTTTGTCACAGCTAAGACAACTTTCATGGGGCAGGAATCTTTACAAACCCACGCTTCATTATAAATGTTAAGTCTGTCATGAGCGAAAGTTTGAAATTTTGCTAATTATAGGTTTTTATAGTGTGATTTGATGAGGTTTGGCAGACTTGTAATAACCAAGTTTTCAGTCCCCTTAACTTGGTCCCTGATCCAGGACTCCACCATCCTCTGGTGCACACTATTCCCAAATTTTCCCTTTCTGTCCACATTTCTCTCCCACATAACCTCCAAGCGTCAATAAAGATGCTGTCTCTACTGTGCAACTTCATCTGACATCACTTGTGTCTACACCCAAGGGAAGAAGCCCCGTGTTCCGGTTGGTTGGTATTCACGACACCTCACTTGACTATTTTTATCACTATGTCCCCTAAGCACACGGGGCAAGGATAACATCGGACTCATTTCTGTCCTTGCTAACCCTTACAGCACCTCACACAGGAGGGGCACTTGGTAAGGGTTTATCAGACAATAGCAGATGAGTTAATATGGGACAATGGTGACCTTCAAAGAACCCAAGGTGATATAATGAGCCCTGAAAGTAATAGTTTGTGTTGACACTTATGTAAAAATCAGCATTAAAAATAAAATTAAACCATGAAGAAGAATAACAATAACAATCAACAACAAAATTCAGTTGTGGTATTATGATATACCCCCTATAATTCCGATTATTATATGATGTAATCTGAACCAGAAGGCTCACCATGATTCAAAGCTATCCTTGGTTATAGAATAAGTTCAAAGCCAGCCAGGGCTGCCTAGCAAGAACCTACCTCAAAATGCCAAAACAAAAACTAACCAAACAATCAAACACACAACAATAGACCAGAAGAGGCCAGTAGGTATAAGTATGTTTTTCACTAAATATTTGCTTCAGAAACAGACAAGTACGAATAGTTCACAGTTACTGGTTCCAACACAGAAAATAAAAAGTTTAAAAATACCCTTTTCTGAGGAACACAGGGCACCTGATCAGCAGTTGCTAAGCAGCGTCAGCCAGAGTGTTGGAAGCCTGGGAGAGAGTTCCTTCAGCAAAGCACTCATAGACCAAGCCTGGACAAGGTGAGAAACACAGCAATGGACTTGCTGGCCATTTCTTGGGTATCAGCTAAGAAGCCAGCAGGGGTCCGTTGTCAATTTTGCAATACATGTTCCAAGTTAAAATACCCATCATAGAAATATTCTGGTAGCAAATCCACGTGGGGAAATGCAGATGGGCACTCCTGAAAACTATCTGGACACGGAGGAGAACTCTCCATGGAAAAAGTTATGAAAAGTCAGTTTGGGTGCTAAGAGGGTTTGAATTAAAAAGAGCTTAACTCTATGTGCTGCTCAAAAACCAGATTAAAGTATTCAATTAACCTAATGAAACCTACCCGGAATCAAGAAAGACCAAAGAGTTGACTGGTATGGATTCAGTGCTGATGAGAGATTTTATTCATTAATTAGGCAGTTTAAAAACCCACAATTGTGCAGGACCAAAGTGGCAGGGATGGACTAGGGAGATGGCTCAGTGGGTTTTAAAGGGTTTGACCTGCAAACACGAGGGGCTGAGTGTGGATGTCACGGGAAGCTGGACATGGTAACACATGCCTGTAACCCCAGTGCTCCTGCCGCAGGAAGGGAGGCAGGAACAGGAGATGCCTTGCAAACGTGTGGTCCAGCTAATCTGACATAAGCAACGGTAAACAACGAGAGACCAGGTGGAAAGGGAGGACTGTTGTCTGACCTCCACACACCTGCTGTGACACACGCACCCCCACACTGAAGTCCCACATTTACACACACAGGATTTTTTTTTTTTAAATGGCAGTGCTGAGTTGGCTGGCTTCATCTTCTTTACCCAAAACAGATGGCCAGCCCACACGCTAAGCAGCAGAGTCTAAGTTAAATAAACCAATATACTCATCCAGTACTGCCTGTCCATACTCAGCCATAGCATGGCTATTGACAGTGTTGGCAGTCTTCACAAACCATCTTAATAAATGAACTAAATAAGAAATCAAATTCCCACCATGATATGTCTAAGGCAGAAAACAGCTCACTGGGAAAGATGTTAGGGAAAACAAAGGAAAAGGAATGACAGAAAAACAGGATGCAAAGAAAGAAGGAAGACAGGAAGGAAAGAAAGAAAAGAATTATTTATTGATCTGACTAAATTATAATATGTACTAAAATATAATATGAGGTTACTGGCCAGCCGGCCACTGGCATACTTGCTAAGGGACATGAACGGGGAAGGATGGCTCGGTTGGAGAAATGGTTTGCGACACAGGTGTGAAGACTCTGATTTTAGAAAGCTTGGCATGATGGCAACTGCTTGTTATCCCGGGACTGAGGATGTGGAGACAGGAGGATGCCTGGGATGCACAGGTCAATGACAGACCTTGTCTCCAAGGTTGACAGCATTACTGAGAATAACCTTTGAGGTTGGCCTCTGGCCTCCACATACACACTACACGTGCTTGTACCTACACATATGTGCACACACACATGCTAAAGAAAAGGAATCAGCTGCTTGCTGAAGCCCGCTTAGGCTAGGTAAGAAGGCCAGTCCAGGCTTTCCTTGAGACCCTGTCTCAAGCCAATAACAAATGCCAATCAGATGTTGCTATTGTGAGTCATTAATAAAACATACTTTTAAAAAGCTTTCTAAAATTCTGAAGACAGAGATGGTTCTCTTAGCCTCTAGTTTTTCCAGCACACTCTGTGTTGTATAATCTCTTTTGCTGAGTGAGGCTAAGACAGACAAATGTCCAAGAGAACACATCAGGATAAAGCGACTTTTGGGCTGCACTAAGAGATTCTAGGCCAGGCGTGTGGCTCATGCCTTTGAACCCAGCACTCAGGGGGCAGAGGCAGGTACATCTCTGTTAGTTTAAGGCCATCCTGGTTTACAAAGCAAGTTCCAGGAGAGCCAGAGCTATACAACAGAAAGACCCCATGTCAAAGCACCAGATTATATAAAGCCAACAGAAAGCAGAACAGGTAAGATGCTAGAAGTCCTAAAAATACAAAGTTAATGCACTAAAAACTGACCTGTAAATGGGCAGAGGGCCAAGAGCTCCGAAAGCACATCCTGTTAAAACTTCATTATCAAATGGAAGGCTTGTGGCCATTCCTCCTAGGGTTTCCTTGCAATTAGGGACCAGAGGGTGCTTGGCACCTGCAGAGCTTCTGCCTTCTCAGGTAATAGGAAGTCTCCTTGACAACAGCTGTTCTCTATAACCTTGACAATCAGGAAAGGCCACCGTGGCTGGCAGGCTCTGCAACAAACGAACCATTTCCAGGTTGCACTGGGCGCCACAGGTTTGAGTTTTGCCTTTACCTCCAACCACCTCCAGATAGGCTGGCTTGTCTTTGTTTTCTAGCACAGAGGACCTCCTGGCTGCTGGGACTCATTTAGGCTCAAGGTCCATGCACAACCTTCTGCTCCATCACACCGACTCCCAACTTCAACCACACTGAGGAAAGCACGTGCCACTCACTCCCAGGGTGTCAGGAAGTACATAGGTTAATTCACGGAAGATGCTTAGTACAAAGCCAGTCCCAGTAATGTAAGGTGTTTGTACTGTCATCCAGAACTACTTAGTCAGGCAGGACTCTGAGGGAGGAACCTCTACTATTGCAACTACACATGGGAAAACAGCAGTGGCCAGAAGAGTTGGAAGAGAAGAGTTCAGTTTCCAAGATTTTCGTTTTGGCTTCTGATCTAAAAGGTCAACCATCACCCTGGGCCCAAAGATGAACCCAAGGGAACCTCTTCCTGCCCTGGCGATGGGAGGAAAGATGAGACACACGCAGGCAAAATGCACCAGTGTTTCAGAGTCAGGGTGCCCAGAAGGAAGGCTGTATCCTTTTCAAGCAGCGGAAACTGGCCAGCTTCTCCCTGAGACTTGGACCAGAAGCACGGAAAGGAACACTGCTCCCCGCCCTGGTGTGTGCTGGAGAACTTAATCCCCCTGAAGGCTGCTCTCGTTGTTTTCTTCTGAACATCTTCTCAAACCCTTCCTTATAGGAAACCTGCTCAGGCTAACGCTGAGACTTCAACCACGCTAATTTCATTAGGTCAGTCTTCTTTGGCTGTAGAGACCCGACAGAGGGATCAGTGATACACAGCCCACACAGAAGCCAAGCAGCGATGTTGAACTCAAAAGAGGAAAAAACAGGCTTTCTGTGTTCACCTGCCTAAGAATATTAAAATATCAAAAAATTTTTGAGTTTCCAGATTTTATGGCTTTTTCCCCCCTTTTAAAGACTGAGAATACTAAGAAAACATTATGCAGGCCTCAGCAGTTGATGTACGGTATTTTTTTTGGATCTAGCAAATATACTTTTTATAACTTTTCTCTGAAACAAGGAACTTTGTGGCTCAGGTTACTTGGACACTGTTTATTCTTCTCTTTTTCTGATCAGTCAGAGGAGGTTTCTCTCTGTTCTTCAAATAAATAAGATTCCCCAGCTGAACAAACACTATATATTCTTGAGGATAACTTGGACTTCTTAAAGAATATTTCACTTTCTCTCTTTCTCTCTCTCATTTTTTTTCTCGAAATGTAAATGATTAAAGAGAGCCATCCCAGGAAACTCAAGAAGTGAACGTTGATCGTGGTATTCATCCTCAAAACGATGCACAAAGGATCAGAAAGCCTCCGCTGGGGAGAAATCGCTTGCTATTTCTAGAGGGTTCTGAAGATGAATAAATAAGGTATTTTATTAGGCAAGGTAATGGGTGGGTGTAGGCAATGAAAGAAAACTTTAACATTCAAAATCACCCTGTCTTTTCAAAAAAAAAAAAAGTAAAGATGAAAAAATGTTCTTCCTCTTTCCTTCATCCTTTGTTCAAAGAGCACAGTAGCCCAGAACAGAAACAACTGGACCTAGAGAGGGTACAGAGCCTCAGGAAGTAGAGTGATAGTTCTCACAGGCTTGGGAGTGATTGACAAAACTTAATTTTACTAAAAGAAGTTAAGTTTCTAGTCAATTTTTGAAATTCCTATCCGATGTCAGCAACATGAGTTTTTTAAATTTATTTGTTTTATAAAAAGAAAGCAGGCCTTCCATTAACCTCTCTACTAAAGCAATGTGAGTCATAGACTTTGGTTCAAATGATGCCGCATCCTTCCATCTTCTTCACGAGGTTTCTTACCAAAGGACCAAATTTTCTCTCCCATCCCAAAGCAGAATGTATAAACACACACAGGAAGGAACTGGGTACACAGGACACCTCTGTCTGTCCAAGAAGTGGCACGAGCAGAAGACAGGAAGGACACCATCAGCAGGAGAAGAAGGCATGGAGCCATTAGCAACAAGTGCCATGTTTCAGTAAGGAGCTCTGTGTCAAGGTGGAGGAGCACCCCTGCCACAGGAGCACAGTAACTGGGACAACCAAAACACACTCAACACCACTCTTAGGGCGGTGGGCAGGCTGCAAGATAACCACTCCAACTCCAGCACTTACGCCTCTGTGAAATGCTCTCTCCTAAACCACGGTTGGGCACAGCAACACACTTCTAACAAAAAGTTCAGAAATGGAGAAGGTTGTGGGACTGTGGTTGGCTTGTGGAGGGCTGTGTTTCTGCCCTGCTGGAGGACACTGGTCCTTTTGTAGAGCCCATACTTTCTACCACTCTCTATCCCCTCATGCTGCTGCATGGTGTGTCTACATAGTTCTGCACCCTGTAGCAGACTCACTGCTCGGTTCACTGCGATACTTTACTTTAAAATTGGAGACTACGTATATAGAGAAAACTCTAAACTCCCATTAGATGAGACCAGAAGTGGTAAGCCTTTAGCTGGCTCTTATAAAACATTCCTTTCCTACTGCAGCAGAAGGGGCAGACAGAGTTATTCTGAAAACAAATTGGGACTCGGGTTTGCGTCTCCTTTATTTGTGTTAGGAAAACATCACATCACAGGGGGTTAAAAATCAAGGGGTCCGGCAAGTTATACAGAAATCGCTGTCCATGGAAGGAACGTTCCGGAAAATCGTGGGGCAACACAAACTCTGGGCGTGTGTTTAATCATGCTGGCCTCCAGCATCTAAACTGCACCGAGGCCAAAAATGACTGGAAAGAAGTATGAAATTGGAGAAAAGAGAACTGAAAGGGGGAGGATCAAAGGCGGCCCTTGCTTGAATAGAGAAGCGAGGGAGGGCCAGCACGAGGCCGAGAGAGGTGGTGCTACCAAACTGCCAGTGGGCCCACGGGAGAAAGAAAGAGCAAGATAAAGCTGGTGGCTTCAAATCCTGGTTAAATGTTCATTAAGTAATTTGTCACACACATTAAGGGCAGATGGTTGCTTTTCTCCTCTCGGGTGCCCACTCAGGAACAAAGCCTGAGTTAGACTTGAAACATTGTAATGCAAACTGGGGAAAAAGAAAGAAAGGAAGGAAGGAGGGAGGGAGGGACGGAGGGGGGGAGGGAGGGGGGACGGAGGGAGGGAGGAAGGAAGGAAGGAAGGAACCCTATAGCACTGGTAGCCTCACAAACTCATTTCCATTTTGAACAAAAGGGAACAATTTCTCCTCGAAGCTGAGCTGTGTTGTCAGTGGGAGCCAAGCCGGTAGCCCCCAAAAGTTGAAATTGACCTGAGACTCTTAACCCCAGCATGCTAGGGGTGGAGGCGGGAGGATCAGGAATGCAAGGTCATCCTTAGGCAACTTGAAGCCTGCCAGGGCTACATGGGACCTTATCTCAAAAAATAAATGTGTGGGTGCATCTGTGTGCGTCTATAATTCCAGCACTAGGGAGGCAGAGGCGGGCAGATTTCTGGGAAGTTCGAGGCCAGCCTGGTCTACAAAGGGAACTCCATGCCTGTAGCGCAATGCCTACTCTACACACCACATGCTACGTTCACTAGTCGGACAAGGAGCTGGAGACTGAAACACACACACGGGGCAGGGGGGAGAGAAAGGTAATGCCAACAATGCCCCCAAGAATGCTCCCTTTATTGTGTTCCAGGGCAGCTTATATAAGGTCTCCTTGACTAATGGCCACACCCTAACTCTCAGCTGCAAACCCACCAGAAACCACTCCCCTGCCATCAGGAACTCCTGAGGGTCTCATGCTCTCAGGCTCAGAGCAGCTGCAAAACAAGTTGTTTGCTCAGAGCAGCTGCAAGCACAGGAAAACAAGTTGTTTACTCCGGCAGGTAGGGAGTCACAGAAAATTTAGGGTCTGGGGGTCCACAGTCCTCAACACTTGCCAGTCAGGACCACACAATGAGACTTTTGTCTCAGAAAAACAAAATAAATAAACACTAAAAAAAAATTCCTGCAGGAGAAGTGTATAAAAATATATTTGATAGTAAAAGGTTAAAATCCATTTCCATTCTGAGTGCCTACTTTAACTCTGGGTCTAGTTAATTTCAGTGTTTTTTTTTCATACATATAATGAAGTTTAACAAAATTTTTAAAAAGAGAACAAATAAAGAAAAGAAAGAGGTCAATCAAATGCACAAAATAGAACATGGGGGCTGTAGCCCAGTTGGCAGAGTGCTTGCCTGGCATGCCTCAAGTCCTGGGTTCTACCCTCAGTACTGCATAAACCTGGCATGATGATTCTTGCCTGTAATATCAGTACTCAGGAGGCTGAAGCAAGAGGATCGGAAGTTCAAGGCCAGCCTAGGCTATATGAACTCCCATCTCAAACAAACAAATAACACACACACACACACACACACACACACACACACACACACACAATGGCCTACCTATCCTCCACCTGTGGTGACAGATGTCTAGTTTTTCAGACTTGCATACAAGGAGTTCATCAGCTCGAGGTCCGGGGAAAGGGCACCTGTGACAGGCACAGGGTCCACATTAGGAGCAGGAACACCTGGTCAAGACCCAACTACAGGACTTCAGTTCTGCCTGCAACTGAAAGGGAAATGAGTCCAGAGAAGCAGAGAGTGGAGGGGTAAATGCTGGCCAAAGTGGCCAGGCTCTCAGTTAGCATAAACAGTGGGCAGCATGGTGAAGGACTCATTGAATGTTGCGATGGCAGTGAAGACACATGAACAGAACAGTCCTCGGCTTGCACAGAGAAGTAACATTCCAGGTGGGCATCGATCACCTAGCTAAGAAACTATGCCTAGGAAGGTGGGCTCACCTTAACACTTACAAAAGAGACAGGTAGAATAATTAGCCGTTTAATGAGATAATATACTGTTTCTTCCAGGGTGTCTACCCCTGGCCAATCTTTTACAGCACTCAGCTGGCGGGGAGCTGCTTTTCTGAATTACTCAGTGAAGTGCAGCCCTCCATGGTCCTCTCTCTTTAGTCTCCTTCCAAGCATGCTTTCCCTAACACTTTGGGCTTCTGTCATCCTCTAAAGCACCCCCTTCCTCACCATGTGGCTGCCTGCTTTCACATGACCACCCTCCACACTAGTTTAACTCAGCCATCACAGCTGCCCTCTCCTCTTCTCCATTCTCCTTTACAGGACAGATGCCTTGGTCTGGAAGTTCTATTAAAGTCCAATAAAACTGTCTTCAAACGTCCATTTGAGCCTATTCTGAAATTCTTTTATAAGAAAATTAAGAAACAAGATGAAACCCCAACTTCCCCCTAGTAACCATGAAGGGAACACCTCCAAATTCCAGTAACATGTCCATATATGCCATACATGGAAAAGGGTGAGAATACATCTTAAGTTGTAAACTGTAGGAGGATTATTCTGTCCTGCAAGACAGCTCACAAATAACCAAATGGAGATGTCCTATTAATTTTAAAAGCTCAGCTGATAGCTTAGGCTTATTTCTAACTAGCTCTTATAAACCATTTCTATTAATTTACATTCTGCTTTGTGGCTATATTACTTTTGCTCTTTATTGCCCATACTGCTCTCCTGCTTCCTCCATGTCTGGCCAACTTTCTTCATCTTCTTCCCAGCATCCTCTTTGTCCCCAAAATTATGCCTATCCAGGGGCTAGTTAGCTTTTTATTAAACCAATCAGAGTGACACATATTCACAGTGAACAAAAAGATTATTCCACAACATTTCCCTATTTTTGTTTAAATAAAAAGAAAAGATTTTAACTCTAACACAGTAAAACTATATACAATAAGAACAATTATCAGGTCATAACTACATTCACAATGTCAAGTCCATTTGCATTTGGCATATTTGGAGAAAATACTCTATTATTTATTCTATCTTGATGAATCTGAAGTTCTGTACTTAATTGACCTCTAACAAAACTAAAGAAAACTACAACTATAACTGCCTAGTCTTCAACTCTATCAGAAACCCCAGAGGATATAATATTACCTGAGTAAACAGGAAGTGCAGTACAAGCCACTTCCAAACCTTTAGAAATGACAGACATCTGGCTGCCTAGATAGTCACCCAAGGTTCCTTTGCAACATTGGGGCATTCAGTCTTCAGCCTACAGGCCTAGAATGTCCAGCAGACTCTTCTATGAAGCAGGAATTTTAAAGGATTGTCTTGCCTAGTCTAGGCAAAGTTCATTAGTTGCTTTCCTGTATGTCCTATAGAATGTCTGACAGACTTTTCTATGAAGCAGGAATTTTGAAGGACTGTCCTACCTTATCTTGGCAAAGTTTAACAGTCTTTTTCCTTTGTGTCCTGCTTGTCCAGTTTATACAGCATGCTGTCATCAGTCAAGATAGGCACAGTTTCTTCCCAAATGGCTAGTTTTAGCACATTGAAAGCATACTTCATATTTTCTCAATGACCATCATCTTCTCTGAAGTAAATTGGTGGGACTAGGAGCAGATGTGTCTCACTGTCAGGAAAAGCTGTGTGTGTGGTGTGTGAAGGAAAGTCATAGCAGCTGTTCATCAAGTATTGTAGTTTGGCTCTGAGATGTCTGGACAGTAGATCCCTAGATAGTAGGGCTTTCTGGTAGCTTTTGAAACCTTGGGAAAGTGGAAAACAGCTAGAAAAGGTGTCACTGTGGGGAGGGCTTGGGGAGCCCATCCCCATTTCCAGCTCAAACTCTGTTTTCTGGTTGCCACAATATAACAAATAGATGCCCCAAATTCCCTCTGCCATGGAAAGAGCCTGTCACCATGCCATGATGGACTGAGTTACTTCAAACCACGAGCCATATGTATCCTTCCATCTAGGGCAAGGCATTTATTCAAGGTGATATAAAGTACAGTGAGGATCTATATGCAGCTGACATTAAACCTTCATGATGTCAAATCTCACTACAAGGCAATAATAATACTATGTGCTGTTTATCAGATAACTAGTATGTTCTAGATGCTACATATGCATGCTGTCTATCATTTGTCAACACAGTCCATGAAGTAGGCATATGACCTGGTATTTCGTAGGAATCTTATTGAAGGTAAGAAACAGGCTCATAGGTTAGGATGGAGGGGAGCTGGTATTTGATCGAAGAGCTGCCTGACTCTAGAATGTTCCACAGCTGTTCCACAGCCCTCCAGCTCTCGACTTACATATCTTCCTTCCAAATACACTTCCCTGAGGGAATTCATTGTTGGGGCTTGTAGCCAGGTGCCTAGAGGCCTTTGGCTCTGGCCCCAGCTCAGCCCTATACCATGCGCTGTGAGGCCTGGCCTATCATTCCTTTGTTTACACAAGCTGAACTGCAATCCCTCCTCACCCCAAAGAGGCCAAAGGCAGAGGATGCCTTCCTGACCTCCATGTAGAAGCACGCACCATTCTTTACTTTATGGCCAGAGACACAATGCTATAAAGACAAAACCACCTCTTACAGGGACTATCTTTTGAGGCCACTGCTGTGGGAAGGTTGGGAAGGTGCCTGTGCTTTTGAGGGACTCATAGTACTTGCTTCCTTTTTTTTTTATGATATCACATGACAGGAACCTTGTTCTAATCTGAGAGACCCCAAATGCTTCCAGGGTATGACTGATGCAGGTGAGCAGCGTAGAGGAGGCGGTATATTCTAAACTGAAAAATTGCCAAGAAAGAAAGAGCATGTGGCCCGACTGGAACTAGGGCCGGCCATGTGGAACAGAAAACCCAGCGCTGTTTAATTCGCATGCACGCCCATGGTCACACTGTAGGTAGACGGTCTAAGCAGCTGGACGGCTGAGTCTTTTGCTCTGCTATCAAAGTTTGTTTCC
The DNA here is from genome assembly GCF_018167655.1 of Microtus oregoni. Taxonomy (NCBI): domain Eukaryota; kingdom Metazoa; phylum Chordata; class Mammalia; order Rodentia; family Cricetidae; genus Microtus; species Microtus oregoni. The sequence continues at coordinate 39,052,812 of NW_024543063.1, forward strand.
CACTGTCCAGTCTCAACAGAGTCGGTCAGCCCCATACTTTGCCAGCCTCCTATAGACCTGGAATAGGGGAAATCAACTTACTTTTCAGACAGTGGAAGCAGAAAGAGAGGGCTCGCAGCCTGGTTCTGAGTCAGCACCCTCTTCTCACAAGGAAGGGAAGAGTGCAGAGAGCAGGGCTACCACTCCCTCCACCTGGCCTTCAGAGCTGGTCCGGGATGCAGCGATTGGCACTGCTGCAGCCACCTTGGAATCATGAAATGAAAGCCAAGACAGCCAGTTTCTCCCCCTACTCTGTAGTCAAACATACCTCTGGCTGCCTCAGGGTTTCAGAACGTATGAAAAATTTAAATAAAACGCCCAGATCTTTTTCCAACCACCTTTCAGGATGAATTTAGAGCTCCCAGCTCACAGTCACTGAACTGATACAGAACACTGACCTAAGCAGGTTGAATTATTGCAAAGCGACCGAAGAGGAAGAGGGGAACTAAGTTTTTAAAACAAGCCTAAAGATTCCAAATTCTTTGTTCTTTTGGAATCTGCCATGTGCGTTGACCTCAGGACTAAGCAAATACCATAAACTTTAAAGTGCTGGACAGAGTGGAGAGCTGACTAATAAATCCTAGGCCAATGATCTCGTGGAAGGGAAAAAGGCTGTTTGGGGCTGCAGGAAGATGGCCTGTGTAGAGAAGATGGGAGACAAGGCAGGAAAGGGCACCTGCGGCCTGGCCACAGGGGTCCTAAAAGCCTACTTTCCTACCATCCCAGAACCTGGGGGAGCACAGAAATCAGAGAATTCTACCTGCACTTGGAGGCTTGGAATATTGAGATTAGCAAGGAACACGCTGAGATTTCTACAGTGCAAAATGTATTTTCCTTTCTCAACAGAAAGAAAAAGAAAACAGAAAAGCCCCGGTAGCTCTCTCCCTCCTTCTATGGGACATGCCGACACACCGACAGAGATTCAAGCACAAAGCGGGTCCTTGAACACACCTCCGGGAGAGCTGGCTCTGGGTCTTTGAAGGTGGTAGAGGGAGAGACGTCTTTTGCCAAAACACTAATTTAATGAACAAATCAACATTTATTATGCCCTTCATTATGTTTTAAAGTTGCACAACGATAAATCACTGAGCTGTGGGTTATTCAAGGGCAGAGTCGCCCAGCTTGGCTCTGTGGAAGGTTAGAAGACTGCTATGTTGTGCTTCCTCGGCTTCTAATTTATAAGTCTGCAGCAGGACCCAGGGTTGCGGGCCCATCCATTAGCAGGAGAACCACACATCTGTTAAGATCCCTACAATGGCTGCCTTCTCATGGCCATGGGAAGAGAAACCCAATCCTTTCAGAAGATCTACAGACTCAAGCCATTTTTTTTTTTTTTTTAGAAAATGTGAACCAATTGGAAAACCGAGTTCCCTAAAACATCTGCTAAGCTCTTGTTACCCTAACACATGATATTCTTTCCTACTGTTACCTGCCAACACAAATATTTGGTTGCTCCAAACACCCTTAGAGGCACGTGACTGCGCTCAACTTGAAATTTACATGCCGAGGCCCAGAGGACCTGCTTGGCCCTGAGACTTCTGGCGAGAATGTTGTTTACCAGAGTTTAAAACCTATGTGAAAAAAAAAAAGAAGGACGGGGGTCAAGAAGGTGCTGTCAAATGTTTGAAAGAGGAAACGTAATGACAGAATCAAACACACATGGCAGAGGCACTATGATGTGTTTGACCAAGGAAGTGGAGCAGGGAGGAGTTGGCAAAGGTTCTGGGGCTAGACTGGCATTTTCTTGAACAGGCTGGGTAAGCTCTCTGTGCTTTTCCTGGTGGGACAGAGGTCATTCTGAGCCTAAGGATGTGTTGTATGGGAAAAATGAATATGCAGATGCCAACGTTGTGACATCAGGAGGGAGCCACCGGGAGTATAGAGAGCATGGCAAAGGCCTCAAATGAGGTAGCACACACCAATAGCCAAAATCACCCGAGAGAACCTCTTATGCCATTACATAACAGCACAGATCAGGCTATGTGAATTATGATGCCATGAACTAATGTGCACATGTAACTATATCATGTATACTAACATATAGTACACACTGACACACACACATAGGACACAACTTGAAGACAGGGAAGTCAACGTGAAGTGCCCACGTGATGTGACCTTATCATATAAACACTCTCTGTAAATTTTGGTTTCCTTTAGACATTCCAGGGACCGCTACTGGGAAAAGTTTTAGCTTAAACAACATTTAAAACAGCATAGTTCCATTTTACCCTTTCTTTTTATTTGATCATAAAATGAAGGAGGGATAAGCACTTCTTTCCCAGAAACCCCAGGACATCTGTCCTGTGGCCATCAAGAAGAGGGCAGCAGAGATGTGGCCTTGCCAGTAGGGGGCGCCGTGCTGAGACTTAGTCCCTGTGAGTTTCTCATTAGTGATTATTATACTGCAGGAGGCCCAAATGCAAAAATTAATTAATTTCAAAGTGATAATGCATTTACAGCAACAATTAGAAACGTATAACTGTAAAAGGGCAACATTTAAAAGACATATTACATTTAATAAAGTTGCACAAGAGCATCCAATTGTAAAATTACTGATCTGCAACAATAGTCCTTAAAGAGCCACTTAAAATAGCCTGACTCCATGAAGGGTGACCTAATTACGGTAACTAAAATCACCATAGTCACAGCGAGTCACAGCAAATAAAGAAGGGACGTTGATATTAAAACACTGCTGTTTAATGCTTCCGGGAGCTGGCTGCAGCAGAGAAGGGGAGGCTGGGCTTCAGAGAGACAGGCAAGGTTGTGTTTTTTTTTTTTCTTTCCTGGGCCCTGTACAAGGGAGAGTATACTCAAGCTATGCCCGTGTCACAGTGAGAAGAGCTTTTGGTTAGGCAATATGGAGGAGGGACTTTGAAGCAGAAATGGAGCTCTCACTGTCTCTTCACAGGGTGCTAAGCTGTTATTCACGAATCCACCCTGTACATGGGACAGAAACTCTGGTAAACATGGTCTGCGTTTCAATATACAGCTCCTTGAATATCACAGAAGCGCATCAGTTGTCCACAAAACTAACACCTTTCACAGTATAAGCAACAAGAGGAAGGTGAAGAAGATGGCTCAAGAGAGTGATCCTTGTGTCCTGCTGGGGACAGACCAATCCCAGCTCTACCCACTCCTGCTGCTTCTTCCTTTTCTTGCTGCAGAGTCCTGAATACTTGCATTGGAACAGAGATTGATGAGTGTGACCTGCAAGAGCTATGTCCATTCTTCCTCTTCCTGATCTCCCTCCTCCCTCTTCCCAAACTTCTTTCTCCTGAGTTCCCTCCTCCTGAGCTCCCTCTTCCTGGGCTTCCTCTGTCCACCTCTCCTTCCCCAGCTCCATCATCCCTCCTGAGGAACTCATCAATAGGGAACTCAATGCAACAGTACCATCAGCCGTCTCGACAGGTTACTATTACCACAGAAAACCAAAATGTGGTTACATGTGCTATGATCTTGTTAATCTCTACACTTAAAATTATAAATATAGCTCTTTAAAGTGGGAGGCAGAAGGATTCTGAGTTTGAGTTTGAGGCCAGTTTGGGCTACATAATACATACCAAGCCAGCCAGGGCTACACAGTGATATCCTGTTTCAAAGTGACTATATTCACACAAAGAAGAGAAGTCAACAGTAACATTTAAAACACTTATCAAAGGTTTCATTTCCTAATCTCTTAGAGATACAAAATGGAAAGTTCCAGCCACTGTGATTTCCTTGAGACCAGAAAGATATGTGTGAGGCCACCGCCCCATGTTCTCCTATGCAATCCTTCTGTCTTGCCAGTAATCTTACTCCTGGACTGTTCGGGAGAGTGACAGAGTCACCAATACCCCCATACCCACCACCAAACTCCCTATTTGTCATAACTAAAATCACTATAGCCACCGCAAATAGAATTATCTTATTTATTATCATTTTTAGCCCCATGACCCTTATTATGTGTACCGTCCACAACTGAGGCACAGAGAAGAACTTTCTAGATACAGATAATGCTCATAGAATCAAGAATAACTTGAGGTCATGGAGAGAAGAATTCTGCAACAGCTGCTGTATACAGCACACTGTACAGAATATGACCAACACAAGACACATGGGGATATTTAGACTGAAATGAAATGGAATTCAGAACTTGCTCAGTTGTACTGCTCACATCAACGTCTCAATTGCTACAAGTAGCCAATGGAATGATGGTGACTACCAGACAAATTCTAGGTCCATGGTTTGACTACAATGCTCCTTCTTGTCAGTCCTCAGGACATCTCTTTGGGATGTAGGTGGCAGGTGCTTGATGTGACTCCCATAAGTTGTCCTAATGAACAGAGAACACACTGGCGCTTGATCTGGAGGAGTGTTAAGGAGAGCCGGTTGGTCTACTGTGCTAGGCAGCCACTTAGCTCCCTTGCCACCACCAGATAGCTAGTCGAATCCAAAGGCCCAAGTGTGTGTGTGTGTCAGGAAAAAAGAACAATTTCTATCACTTAACAACAGCATCTGTAGCTACACCATGGATATATCAATTCAAAAGGAATACTTTTATTATTTATCCCATGTGTATATGTGTGGAATATGCATATGTGGTACACACATCCATGTGTGCATGAGTGTAAAAAGGCAGATGTTGGGTTCTCCCTTTGATACTCTCTACTGTTTTGTTTATGTATTTATTTATGTATTTCTTTATTTAGAGATAGGCTGTCTCACTGCACTGGAGTTACAAATGTATAAAAACATTCCCAGCTTTCACCTGCCCACTGAGGATCTGAATCCAATTCTCAATACTTATGCAGAAAATGCTAATTCCACTAAGCCATCTCCATGGCCCTAAAAGAAACACATTTTTTAAAGCCCGAGGCTTAGAAAAGCAACTGACCAAATATGTTGCAGAACACACACCTTTTTCATTCAAGTCACTTTGGGTTAATGAATTCACGGAAGAGGTCTTTACACGCTATTGCCAAACAACTGACAAAAACGTAAAATCTTCACATTCAGCTTTGCAAACATTTCACTTCTAACCACAGCACCGTGATTCAACCAAAGATTTGTCTTTAGGGATATGAAGGATGACCACACTCTGGCCACAAAGCCTTCCCCAGGAAAGAGCTACCCCCAAGACCTCCATTACAAGAAGCATCTACAACCTCCGATACAAAGTCTCACTGAACCCAGAGGAATTGCACCTCCTAATTGCTTCCTAATCCACATCTTCCAATAACGCAAAGCACACACATCAAGTGCCATTTTCCACAAAATAGACTTTAGAAGCTTGTCAACCAAATCAGAAATTACACAGAGAGGAAACAGACAATTGTTGCGCACCTCACCCAAAACCTCCAAGATTTTTAGGTGTTCTCCACCTAACAATGAAAATCAACGGCTCTTATCCAAGCCTCCAAGACTCTGTCAGAATGACAGACCGAATCTAAAGATGATACAGACGTGATGGGGAACCTTTGCCAATGATGCTGTTATACTCCATACCAGCCCCACGACGGCAGACAACAATGAGACCACAAGTCGACGCACAGGTCTGGGTTTGCAGACCCTTTTGTGATGCTTAAGAAAGGCAGGCATCTGGGAGTACCAGAAGCCATCCACTTACCATGGACTTGGTGAATGGCCTGGCCAAGGTGAACAGCAGCGTGTACACCCATGAGTTTCGATGGATGGACGAGAACATCATGTTTCCAGGGTGCACGGCATTGGAAGTGACCCCTCGTGGGGAGAGGCGACGGTGCAGCTCGTTGGAGAAGAGGATATTGCAGAGCTTGGATCTGTTATAAGCCAGCATGGCCCAATAGTCACTCTGTGATGGAGACAGGCGGCTGAGGTCAAGTTTCCCTGAGGCATCGTTAATATCCGTAAATCTGAAACACAGAAAGCGTGACATAGAATACAGAAGATGCAGCTTCTCACAGGGCTTTAGATTTCTATTTAAAATCTGAACGAACTGTGGAGATTTGATCTAGAATACCTCACCACCATGTCCCTTACAAACAGAAGTTGGAGACTTAACATGCTGTCAAGTAATGTGATCCAAAGAGGAAGCTTAAGCCTACACCCAGGAGTGCAGTAGACCAAATAAACCCTACCTCTCTCTCTCTCTGTGTGAGTGTGTGTGTGTCTGTGTGCGCTCGTATGTACACGTGTACCTCAAGATCTTCAACCACAAGTTCAAGAATAATTAAATGGAAACAAGCCTTGGATAAAAGGTAGCTAATTAGGAAAGCAGTATCATGTTCCTATACTTTGGCAGGATTTCCCGAGATTATTTTAGCCAAACGTATGAGCCCTGTATATTTTCATTTGTGCATCTAAGTTAATACAGATGAGCTGTCGTGCCTCCAAGACTCTTTTCCAGATTAAAAATTAATGATCATAAAAGGGTTGCAACCTTGGTGAGGTGCCATCAAAAGTCTTTAACATTTAAAAAAATAAATAAACAAAGCCCCAAACAAGTTCTGGCCAAGTCTACTGTTTTTGAGTATGCCCATGGCATGGGCACACACAAATCAAAGTAACTAGTTGATGCTTTATAAGAGTCGGACAGAGTCATTAAACACCAGCTGTTTCCTTCCTTTATGCCGATCTCTTTGCCAAAAAAGAAAGTGTTTGCCTTTAAAAAAAAAATGGATCATAAGATGCGGGAGAATTGTCTGTATTCTGTCAGTCATGTTATAAATAAATGCTGATTGGCCAGGTAGGAAATATAGGTGGGAAAACCAGACAGGAAGTAGAAATGATGTAATGAGAATCTGGGAAGGAGGAAGTTGATTCCTCCCACTCCTGCCCAGACCACCAAAGCAGCAGGATGTGAGCTGTCCCACTGAAAAAAAGGTACTGAGCCACATGGCTAACATAGATCAGAAAAATGGGTCAATGAAGATGTGAGAGTTAGACAGTGAGAGGCTAGAGCTAATGGGCCAATCAGCTTTATAACTTATAGAGATCTTTGTGTGATTTTCTTTGGGGCTAAACAGTTGTGGGGTACTTGGCGGGACAGAAACCCAAACAAACAAGCCAGGCCCCTCATGTTACAATAAGAAACAACCTAAAAGAATGTTCTAGATAGTATCATATTTGTTGAAGGACTCTCTCTACTTGGCTTCATTATGCCAACTTTGGGCATTGTAGAGTATCCTGGTTAGTGTTACTACTGCTGTGATGAAATACCATGACCAAAAACAACTTGGAGAGGAAAGGATTTATGGGCTTACACCTCCACATCACATTTCATTATCAAAGAAGGTCAGAACAGAAACTCAAACAGGGTGGGAATCTGGAGCTGATGCAGAGGCCATGGAGCGCTACTGCTTACCGGCTTGCTCTACATGGCTTGCTCAGTCTGCTTTCTTATAGAATCCAGGACCACCAGCCTAGGGATGGCATCACCCACAGTGGGCTGGGCCCTCCCACAACAATCAGTAATTAAGAAAATGCCCTACAGTCTTACCTATAGTTTGTGTCAAGCTGACACAAAACTATCCCCTTGCCAACTTGACACACAAACACATCACGGATGAGACACAACCTTTCCTTTCTCTTTCATCTTTAAGATCTCACATTAAAAATCATAAATAACTTTAAAAGTCCCACAGTCTTTACAAATTCAAACACTTCAAAATTCAGTCTTTTCAAAAATTCAAAGTCTCTTTTAAAACCCCCAAGTCTCTTTAAAAATTCAGTCCTTCAATGGGCTCCTGTAAAATCAAAAATAAGTTAAATAATCCCTTATTTCGAGAGGAAAGCACCAGGCTACAGTTGTAATCTGAACAAAGCAAAACCAAGTTCCAACAGTGTAACTAACTCAATGTCCAGTATCTCGGATTCACTCACAATCTTCTGGGCTCCTCCAAGTGGTCTCTGCAGCACACACAGTTTGTCTTCTAGGCTCTGGCTGTTCTTGGTAGGCATCCCATGCTACTGGCATCTCCAAAATGCAGGGGTCTCTGCTGCAACTGGGCTGCACTTTTACCAACAGCTCCTCCTGGGCTCTCTGCATGGTGTTAAACCTCAACCTCTGTGAATGACCCCTTAGTCTTGGACCTCCAACAATGGCCTCTTCTGGCCTGTCACACTGTGAAACCTCAGCTGCTCTATATGGCTTCACAACTTGCACAGACAACACCTAGTGTGTTTAAGTAGTAGAAATGAACTTGCACGTGTGAGGTTGTGTTGGTGATGAGATGTGTGTGCCCATGTGTATGCCTGTGTGGACTGTAAACTCGTGGTGGGCTGATTTCGTCTATGATCATGTGTGATTATATGTGACTGGGATGTCTGTCTGTGACTGTGTGTAGTTTCCTGTGGCTGTGTGTGTGACTTACATGTGTGATTGTGGATATCGGACTGTGTGGTTTTGAGACTATGTGAGACTCTGGGTGCGGGTTTGTTATATAACTGTGTGGTTTATGTGGGTTTTTTTTCTGGTTGTATATAATTTTATGTGTCTGAGAGTCTACGTAGGTGAGACCATGTCAGGGTATGGCTGGATGAGTGTCTATGTATGATTGTGTGTGGCAGTATTTGTATGAATATGTGTGTGAGACTCTACACCTGTGAGATTGTGGGGGTGACTGAGTGTGAGCCTCGGTAGCTGGTTGTGTGGAGTTGTATGTGTGACCACGTGTGTGTGTGACTATGTCTGATTGTACATATCCGCCTGTCACTTCCTCCTGCTGAGGCTGTTTAGAGCTGTGTGACCAGCACTCTGCTCCTTTCGTTCTATTTTAATTGTTATCTGAAAAATTTTCACAGTGAGGAAGCCAACTGCCCATTTCATTATGATATATTTTAGACAGGCAGAAACTCAATTCATTCGCTCAGACTCCAGCTAAGTAAGTAAAACACAGTGAAGATAGAGAGTGGTTAATAAATAATTCGCCCGAGGGCATCCAGTAGAATATTTTCTGCAAACATAAGACTTTATTTTTCCCCTAACAGGGGGTCTTGACTCCGACGAAGAGACTCCGACAAGGTTTATGGAGGTAATTAGATATCAACATTTTGCATTTTACAATTTGGTTTCGGCTCTGGGTCCTCCAGGAGTGAGCCAGCGCTGTCTGTGTGCCTGGCACCCATGCTTGCTCTCTGGGGCTCGGAAGTGCAACACAAGAGTAATAAACAGTCCCGCGGGTAGGAATTAATATTTTGTAAGAATGTTACTGAGAAGAAAGTGGACACGAAGAGCCAGTCAGCACACAGATGCAGGCCTTTCACACACAATCAACTAGGCCCTGCTAGATGTGACAATGGACCTCAGTCAGGAGGCCAAGGATTTTCCTTCCAAATTTGTCTTTAATATGAAATTAGGACTTGAACCTCCAAGTAAGCAGGAATTACAGTTTGGTTCCAGCGAGAACAAAGGCGTCCCAGGAAACGGCAGCTGAGACAGAGATTTTATTGAGGGAACTGAGCAGCTGACACCTCCACACCGTCTCCCATTAAATACCAGCTCATTTAAACATATCCCGTGGTGCCCTCCACATCTGGTAAGCGATTGGGGCTGGCAGATTTATTTCTACATCTTTCTCTCCTGTCTGCCTCCACGGTAGCCTCCTTCCCTGCTTCGCGGGGGCCACTCCCTTTCTTCCGCAAACCTGGTGTGATTTGCAAAGATAAGCCTGGCCAGATTTTGTTACTACCTAATTACTAGATGTTTTGTGTCTTCTTGCGGGCAGAGGGGGGATTATTACCCGCGCTTCCCTTTCACTGCAGCCATCATAAATCTAAACTGGCAAGAGTAAATCTGTCTGCAGCGTGTCACTTACACCGTAAGCCCCTGTGCTTGGGAGTGATAAAGGGTTCAAGCTAACCCTTGGCTGGTCTCGTTCTTCAAAGTCCCAGGGGTTACATTTTATGGAAGTATGATTAAAAAAATAATAAGCTACATTCTGGGTCACCAAAACATTTCAGGACTTAAGGTGGAGAAGAAGAGAAAGAAAATAGTCCTTGGCACGTTCTTTTATATTTATTTATTTATTTATTTACTTTGAGCTGCTTTACTAAGGAAGCAACCCCTGGCCCCGGTCCCCAATACCAGGAACATTGGGAAGGGAATTCTCCGGAACAAGCTATAAATCTTGTTTTGCCCAGAAAACCCTTTGTCTTTTCTTAGCACTTCTCTTAGAAACAGTTAGTTGTTTATCCAACTCCAGCACAAATATGTTGAAAACACCACAATGTTTTCAGATGTCTTTTTCGTCGATTGAATAGTCTAATGGCAATCAGAAAGAAACGCCATCTGATGTGTAAATTGAAATTCTAACCGAAAGAGGCATGGCCAGATTTCCAATACGCGCTAACTACAGTCCTTCCCTTTCTGCAATTACGCTGCTAATGTCTGCATTGAATTCCCTAATTTCTCATTATAAAACAATTGGATTTCATCTCGCGGCCTTTAACTGCATTGTTTCCCCTGCTAGAATAACTGTGCTCTCCTCTCCGTGAGACTTTGAAGTTGTTGAATTACAAATCAATAAAGGTCATGCCATTCAGATTTCATCAATTATTATTCCATCTCCGAGTGAAATCAATGGGGAGCCTAAGGTATAATTGTAAAATCACTCTATATTGCTCTAGACAGTCCTCCCCACCCTGAAACAATTCCCTATGATCACACATGTAGAAAGATCTGGAAAAATTAATGAAGCCAGGTTGTGCACAGTGATGTTTCTCATAGTAAATCTAGTCAAAATTAGTACTTTTAAGAGTTACTGTGTATGTGTGTGTGGGGGGGTGGGGGGGTGGTTGAGGTTGTCTGCAGAGACCAGAAGAGGGTGTTGCATCCTCTGTACCTGGAGTCACAGGTGGCTATAAGTCACCTGACCTGGGGGCTGGGACCTGAACTGGGGTTCTCTGTAAGAGCTTTTAAATGCTGAGCCCTGAATAAATCAAGATGATTTTCAGTTGGAGCCTTGGGGAGAATTTCAGATGGCGTAAACAAAGGGACAAGTGGAAAATATCAAATTAAATTCAAACCCACCTGTGGGACTCAGAAGACACCACGATGACACGGGCAGGGGCTGAGCGACACAAAACGTCCTGCAGGAGTTGGACAAGGTAGAAGTGTCCCAGGTGATTGACCTGGAAGGTCGTCTCCAGGCCATCTTTTGTGAGGGTCCAGGGTAGAGCGAAAGTCCCCGCATTGCACACAAGCACATGAAGAGACCTACACAATGAAAGAGACAATATCAGGCACAAATTGATGGTCTTAAACTAGGTGCCATCTATGTCCACTTAGAAATAACCATTTCTCAGGGTTTTCAAGAGTCCGTCCAGTGAGAGATGAGATACGCCAGGATGTTACATCAGTCTGAATGGGTCATTCCCTCAAGGTACAAGCAACAAGAAGTTCACAGGACACAAGACATGCATGTTACCCCAGAACCATAAGGAGTAGATCGAGACAATGGTGGCTCTCTGGAGTTGGAACACAGAGTCTCTAGTTAACTCTGCTTTTTAATACCAACAATTAGTAACACTTTTAAGTTCAATCAAAATAGCCTACCAAATACCCACAAGGAGCCCGTTCATTTCCTTTCTTTATGAAAAAGACTGACAAGAAAGGCTGACGCTGGGGCCTGATGCTTAGTAGGTACTAAATAAACCCATCAAGGGGAAAATGTTCTGTTTATAGAGACAGTCAGATATTGGAATATATTCCTCCTAGAAATGCTTGCCTAACCTAGACTTAGACCAGGTTTCATCCTCATTACCACATAAGCCAAGCATGTTTTAACCCTAGTACTCAGGAGGGGAGGCAGGAGGATCAGGAGTTCAAGGTCATCTTTGACTACAAAGTGGCTTCCAGGCTAGCCTTGGGTACATGAAACCCTGTCTCACTCTGTGTATGTGTGTGTTTGTGTGTGTGAAGATGCATAGGTATGTATCTTCATTTTAGGTTCAGATTAAATCTTCCTGTTAGAAATGAGCCTGGGGACAAGAAAGAAGAGATGTGCTGTAAACACAATTCTAACACTAGAAGTAACCCTTCATTTGATTGAAAGTCCTAAATCCTAATAAATACATTTTCTGTAAAAAGAAATCCTAATGAACAGATACTACACAATGGTAGATCTTTAAGGCTCTCTACTGTATTTGTAACTGAAACATAAAAGCAGCAAACTAAACTGGGGAAAATTGTCCTGTGAAGTAGGCTGTAAGCAAATGGTCTGAAGCCCACAGCACAATAACAAGCAAATCCATTTTGTTTTAGAATCCATTATGAAGCAAAATATATATTACAGAATCACACACACACACACACACACACACCAATAGGGTGGAGGGAACCTGAGTGACAGATGGGAAAGCTGAGAAAAGCTAAGGATCAAGAACGATCTTAGGAAGCCAGGAGAATGATGAGAAGGCCCCTACAGCCACCCAGATGGAGTCCACCTGTAGACACCTTGGCTTCAGACTTTTGGCTCCGAGAACCATGAGAAACTATGAATTTCTTGCTTTAAGTCACCCAGGTTGTGATGATCTACCTTAGGAAATCAACACTTTCCAAGACACTTACCTAAGGAAAGAGTCCAAGTGTATACATAAAGATGTTAATAATTACACAGATGAATATAACTTAAAATTAACTATGGACTAGAAGTCACCCATGCATGATCCTCAATAGGAGAACAGATAAATGCACAACAGAGAATTAAGGGGCTCCCCGACCTTCCTAGGCGAACTGAAAAGGTAGGCGGCAAAGGTCAGCATGCGTGACTAGGTGTGTTACACAGCTTTCTCCAAAAAGAGAAACACCAGCACAAATGTGGTGGCTCACGCCTGTCATCTTCTCAGCACTGAGGAGACGGAGGCAGCTGCCAGTGGGGGCCACACAGCAGACTCTAGGCCAACCTGGCATACAGAGTGCAATCCTGTCTCCAAAAACGAAACTCAGAACCAAGGCTGCCAGGACAGTGGATAAACACATTTGCAACCAACTCAGATGACCTGAGTCTGATCCCCCGGACCCACATGGTGGAAAGACAGAACAGACTCCTGCAAGTTGTTCCTGCCTCCACACACCAGCCTTGGCACACACCCACTCATCCAAATACATGCACACACATCTGAGGGAACACGCACGAACAAATTAATATGTGGTAACATAAAATCAAAACAAAACCAAAAGCAAGACAAATGGAATATCTCCCTATGCGGTCACCAAGAAACAAAATCAGGAGCAGAAGGAGAGAGAGCACGAGCAAGGAACTCAGGACCGCGAGGGGTGCACCCACACACTGAGACAATGGGCATGTTCTATCGGGAACTCACCAAGGCCAGCTGGCCTGGATCTGAAAAAGCCTGGGATAAAACCAGACTCGCTGAACATAGTGGACAATGAGGACTACTGAGAACTCAAGAACAATGGCAATGGGTTTTTGATCCTACTGCATGTACTGGCTTTGTAGGAGCCTAGGCAGTTTGGATGCTCAACTTACTAGACCTGGATGGAGGTGGGTGGTCCTTGGACTTCCCACAGGGCAGGGAACCCTGATTACTCTTTGGGCTGACGAGGGAGGGGGACTTGATTGGGGGAGGGGGAGAGAAATGGGAGGCGGTGGCGGGGAAGAGACAGAAATCTTTAATAAATAAATAAACGGAAAAAAAAGAAACCCATCAGCTATCATGAGTTGCATGGTATCGACCCCCACACACAACGAATATACTTTCTACTCTATAGATTTGCCAAACACCATCATCTCATGTAAATAGGATGATAGCTGGTCTTTTATGACTGTCTTCTTTGACTTGACATGATGTTTGGGGTTTTGCCCTGTACCAAGAATGGGCACTGCCCTCCCTCCTGAGCCTGAGATGTACTCTGCTGCATGCACAGACAGCATCACACGTGCACATTCATCCTCTGACTGACAGATGGGTTGCTTGCAGTATTGGGCTAATGTGAATAGAGCTGCTGTGGACATTGCTTTGCCGGTTCTTCTGGAGATGTGTCTGTTTCTTTTTCTCAAGTACGCACTTGCAAATGGAACCGCTGACTCAGAATAACGCTGTGTTTGCCTTTGAGGTGAATCAAACTCAACTGCGGTCCAAAGTGGGACCCTCACTAGCTGTGTGCTACACACATCTGCATCCATATGACACTTTCACCGCCCATCTCTTCTTTCTTTTTGAAATTACTTCTTTTACTTTTGATATTATAATAGAATCATAACAGTTCCCCCTTCCCTTTCCTCTCTCCAAACCTATCACACCCTTCCTTGCTCATTTTTGAATTCATGGATTCTTTTTCCATTTATTGTTGTTACAAACATACATAGACATGTACACACACACACACACACACACACACACATCCTAAATACACAAATACAACCTGTACAGTCTGAGTCTGTATAATGTTACTTGTAGGTGTATTTATTCAGGGTTGACCCTTTGGTATTTGATGACCAATTGGTGTGCTCCTCCCTGGGGAAGACAATTTCTGCCAATCTCAGCATTCCTGGGTTGCTTGTAGTTCCTTGTGTAGGGCTGAGGACTTACAGCCTTTCCCTCAGCCATGTTAGCACCTCTATTGCTGTTTTCCTTGTTCAGCTCATGCTGGTGAGACTTCAGGGATCTAGCTCCTAGACGCTCCCTTATCCTCTGGCTCTTACAATCTCTCTGTCCACAGTGAACCCTGTGCCACCCTAGCAAACATGAGTGACCATTTCTTTGTGGTTTACATGTCCTGGCTAACGATACTGAGACTAATTTGATGTGTTCATTGGTAGTTAGCATATCTTCTTGGGAGAAAAGTGAGTTCAGTTTCTAGGCCCTTTTTGGAGCTCGCAGTTTTATCTTCTTACTATTGGATTATGAAAATTCTTTATGGATGATGCATGAAGCCCTTTCAAGGTAGACAGTTTTCAGATACCCTTCTCATTCTATAGGTTGTCTTTATGTTTTCTTGATGGCATAAATTGAAACACAAAAGCTTTTAATTTTAGTGATTTCTCATTTTGTTTTGGTTTGTTTTTAATTCCTCTTTTGTCCCTTGTGCTTTTGGGGTTGGATATATGAAATCATTATCTACTCTAATGCCACAAAGATATTGTGATTCTGTCTTTTCTTGTGGAATAAAGTAGTTTGGGTTTTATATTAGGTCACTGATTCCTGTTCCGCTAATTTTGTGTATGGCACATGAAAGCGATTCGGCTTCATTCTTTGCGGTGGGTACCCAGTATTACTAGAACCATCTATAGAAAAGACTTACTTACCCAACTGAGTTACTCAGCATTAAAAAAAAAATCAATCAATCATGTGAGGGTTTAATTCTAGACCTCAATTCCATTCAGTTCTCGAATGTCCGTGGTCATGACAGGGTATGTTTTGAATTACTGGGAAGAGGAAGGCTTCCTACTTGATTTCCACTCTTGGTTTGTCTACTCAGTGTCTTTTTCATTCTCATATGAAGTTCAAGACCAAAATTCCAGTTTTAAAGGAAACTGAATCCACCCTGTAGATGAACCTGAGGGACAAAGAGTCACACCTTCCAATCCATGAACACGGGCTACCTCTATACATTTGAGTGTCCTTTAATTTCTTCCAACAACGTTTTATACATTCAGAAGTCTAAGCTTTCCACATTTTTGTTAAATTATTTTCAAAGTTTCAAAACTGCTTCTTGATTTTCTTCTTTCTGATGTTGCCGCCCACAAGCAAAATGATTTTCTTCAGTTCCTTTTGGAGGTGTTGTTGCTCCCACAGAGAAACAAACTCATTTCTACATACTGAGTGGTCACCTTGCAATCCAGCTGAAATTGGCGTGAGTTTTAATACTTCTCAATTTGATTTCTTAAGATGTTACACATGCAAAGTCATTTCATCTACAAGAAAGGCAGTTTTAATTTTTCCTTTCCAATTAGAATGGGTTCTGGCTGCTAATACCACTGCCTGTTTCTGGGTGTTAGGGAGAAAGCATTCACGTCATATCGGCTGTGGTCTTTCTGTATACATTAATAAGGTGAAAAAATGCCTTTTTTGATTACAACTCTACTGAGTACTTTTTTAATCAAGAAAGAATACTTAACTATTTGCAAATAATTTTTCTATATCCATCCAGATGACCTTATTCTTCTGACCTGTAATTCTTCCATTGATTTAATTTTGAATACTTAATTTTGACTTCCTTACATATCATAAGTATACAATCCTTTTCTTTTCTTTTCTTTTCTTTTTTTTTTTTTTTTACGTGATTTGGTTTGCTGGCATTTTGTTGAAGTCCCTGTGTCTATTCCTGTGTGACACTTGCTTGTCATGTTCTTTCCTTCCCAGGATTTTGTTTTTGACATCTAGCAAACAGCAAGTTTAGAAGCACTCCCTCCTTTTCGAGGTTTTTGACAAGTCTATAAAGAACTGATAGTAAAGTCTGTTTAAATGCTTGGTGAAAAGCATGCACAGCACAGCATATTGACAAATCTCACCTTTAAGGATTCATGAAATCTCATTATCACGGGCCAACCTGGATCTTGTTAAGAGAGCATGGCACTCATTTCTGGTGCTTGATCTACTTCCCAACTTATTGCCACTTAAAAATAAGCACGGTGAAGTGGTTGTGTTATCGGGGACAACTCCTGTTTCGTATATGGTGTGCACTGCAGCTGTCAGTCAACAGCCCCATGTGATGTCATTACTCTCTGAAGACTGGACCTGAGTGCTTTGAGGCGTCAGCTCCTCACTGCATGCACCAGCCCTGCTTCACAGCAAAGCAGAAATCTGTACCCGGGAGGCTTTGCAGCAAGACAGAAGCTTTGGAAAATGTAGTGTGTGCAGAGGAGGGAGGCATGTGAGTGTCTGATGTCTGAGCTCCTTTTTGGCTACAACTCTAGTGTTTTGGTCACTTCGCAAAGTTGTTTTCCCCCCTCCAGTGTGTGTGTGGGGGGGTGTTAACTGTGGAGTAGACATTTGCTGAGAATTCTGGGTACATAGCTCATTTAACTGTCATGGTAACCTTGGGTGACATGCATTCTTGTTGCCACTGTCCAGAGAGAACAACAGGAGGTTTTTGGATTACATTATTACAGAACTAGTAATGTAATTAGAGACAACTTTCCTGAGGTTAGAATCCAAATATTTGGATTGACAAAAATAAATGAGTAAACAAATAACCGAGTAAGTGCAAGATGAAGGACGGTTCTGGTGGGCCACGAGACGCCACCCACAGGTGGACTTGGGTCCAGCTGCTGGAGCTTCAGTGGAGGCGGTGGAATGGGTGGAGTGGGTGGAGTGGGTGGAGCAGGGCCTGTGCACCCAGAGCCTAGCTGTCATAAATGAGTTCTGGGAGGGAGCCTTTAAGAGTTACACAGCCTGGGCCTGCTTCTGGCCCAATTCTTTCCTGCCTGCTGGCCACAGGGGGAACAGCTTTAAGCCACATGGACTGAACTGCCCCCTCCCCAGCATGCCCTCTCAGCCCTTATAGGCGGAGACCCTCTGAAACAGCGACTCTACATGAATCCCACATTCTCCCAGTTGCTTCTGTCAGGCCTTCTGTCACAGCCATAAGTAACCGATCCAATATCCAAAATGGATGGACAGCCCCACGTGTTGCCATCTGACCCAGGGCGGTTACTTTCTTAGCAGGTTCCTGGCCAGTCAGTGAGCCTATGCGTGCCTGTTTCCTCCCCTATAAACTGGGAACCGAAGAATACAACTTGGAAGACGATGATGAGCATCTGGCCTTGTATCTTGTCAGCAGCTGAGGGAGTTAAATGGTAGCCCCCTTTATCTCCACATCATTCCCTTTTATCCACAAAAGAAAAATCCAGGTCTGTGAATACTTGTCTTTGGGACAGTTGAGCCACTGAGTGTAGCTATTGAGAATTTTAATCTGACATCTTCTCAGCGACCACAGGTTCTCTCTGGGTATCTTTATTCTTGCCGTCTCGTGTCCCTGAGAATGAGACCCACTAAAGGCCTCGGCCTGGCTCACAGAGAACACAGGAGACAAGCTGCCCCCCACCCACATTTCCTTCGCCTTCATTAATGTCGACTGCACAACACTGGAGGCAAAATGTGTACCTAGCACCTAAGCCATGTCACCTCTATTAATTAGAAACAGGCTTATGGAATATGAAACCATAATGTGCTTGACTTATTTTATTTTAATTATGAGGGTAACTAATTGGCTTGTACAAAAGGAAAAGTATTCTTTTAGCTTTCCTTTAATGAGGTTTTTATTATTCAAATGGTACATTTTACTCAATTTTAACTAAAAGCCACTGCAATTCAAAAGAGTCTCAGATGATGAATATTTACAGGCCATCAAAGAGAAGTCTGGATCAAACTGTGAAGACGGGATGGAAATTAAGACGCGTCAATGGGGCCCAGAGCAGATGTTATTAGTCAGCGCCTTGAGGGAAGGATTTGGTCCTCAGGTGGGTTCTGACCTGGGAAGGGCGATGGAGGCGGAAAGAACCATCATCCAGGCCGAGCATGGGAGAATTCGACCAGCAGGAGTCCCGCTCTCTGAGACATGGGGAGATACTGCCCCATCCATCTCTGAGGAATGGACCTGGCCAGTCTTCCAGCTGCTGTGGGCATGGTGTCGGAAAGCAGCACCCCTTCTACCTGGCAGTCAGTGTGTTGCCTTTGGGCCACCCCAGGGATGGAGTCGTAATGATGAACCAGCGGGCAGCTCTGTTGGTACCCTTCTGAGTGACATTCGTGAGACTTCTTGATCATGCAGCCAGGCTCTGGCTAGCCATGTCCAACTGGTGCTTTCTCCTAAAAGGAGAGCAGAGCGTGGCAGGAAGTAAAAGGGTGGGGCCTATCCAGGGACTGTGGCTAACCTATCAGGAACAGCTGAGTTTTCTGAGCTTTCTTTGGCTCCCTGCCCCTTTAGCACCCCACCTGCTGCCTACCCCAATTTCAGGCATTCTCTCTATATAGGGTCATACCTGTTATCCATTAGCTTCACCAAATCCTGGATACAGGGGTGGGGATGCCAGCTCAGCTGGGAATGTGACTGCTGCCACAGACTTGGTGACCTGAGCTTCATTCTTGGAACCCATGTATCAGGGTCTTGTGAGTTTATAATCTCCAGCTCTGGGGCAGACAGAGACAGGGGTATCCTCAGGGCATGCTGGCCAGCCAGCAGGGCCTACGTGGTGACTTCCAGGTTCACCCCTCTAAAGGGATGTAGTGCTATCTTCTGGTTGGGACAAGCCCATTGTACTCAGGAGCTCACTGCAGCTACGGTCACCTGCACGGGACCTGTACAAGAACAAGCCCACAAGGTCAGCCAGCACTCAACAGACGGCGCTAAAAGGATACAGTGGGTTAGGAGACCGAGGATGTGATGTTGAGAGCGGCGCATGTTCTAGGGTGACCTGAGAAAGTAGGAGAGGAGACTGGGCTAGATATGATCATGGTCTATTAGATACACGGATGAAAATGTCAAAGAATGAGTAAATGATAGTTCGAAAACTTTATGGAGTCTTAGGAACAACACCTGAGGCTGTTCTCCAACCTCCACTCTCTCTCTTACTCTCTCTCACACACAAAATCATTTTGACCATTAAGTAGAAGAAAAATCACTAAAGAAGGGAAAGGAGTGGAGAAAAAAAGCAGTGGGGTGGGGGTAGGAGGATGACAAAAAGACACAGGGAGACAAGAGGGCCGGAAAGAGAAAGAAAGCTACTTGTTAGAGCAGTTTTGAGCTCACAATCAATCCACTGTCCACTCCTCCTATTTATTTTTGAAATGTTATGTGTCCATTTTCCTCCCCTACCTCAAACACACCTCCACGGCCAAGCCAACTGGATGCTGTTTCAACACTGTGTGGAATCCTCCACCTCTGCCCATGCCATGTGTCATCACCTCCCCTTCTTCCACGGTGACTCTAAAGACTCTGGCACCCTCTATCATTCCTTTGCCCTTGGCCCTCACCTTGAGGGTGAGTAGGCCCCTCCTCAGAGGTTCTCACAGACTTTGTGTAGCCCATTGGCAAGGTCAGCCCTGCTGGGATTGACAAGCAGGCAGAGGAAGAAGAGCACAAGGTTGTTGCACTGACTGCCAATGAAAAGAAGCATAGAACTGGAAACCTGGGCACTAAAAACTTCCCTGACTTTCAAGTCCTCACTGAGGGTCAAGCTGCCAGTGATGGCAGTTCTTAGTAAAGCCAATCCCATCAGTCTATATCCTCAGTATATACTGCCTTCTTCACTATGCCCTGTGAGCTCCAGGGAGCCTTCGCACCAGTACCTAGGAACAAGCAAACCCCAGAACACCCCCATATTAATTGCAAATTAAAGGTCAATTTCTCAGGTGTAGTATGTACCAATGCTCTCACACTTCTTCACACTTTCCACCATGTGCCACAGTCTTTCTCTGCCACTGGACATCAAGGTCCAGAAGGAAGAAAGTCGGGTCTCACAGGGCACGGCATGCAGTGAGAACTAAGTCTTAGGGTTGAAGAGATGGTTTACCAGTTAGGAGAACTCACTGCTCTTACAGGGGATCGATCTGAGGCCCATTTTCAGCACCCACATTGGGTGGCTCATCACTCCTTATAACTTCAGCTATAGGGGACCAGACAGCCTCTTCTGGCCCCCACATGCACCTGCACTCCTGAGCACATAACCACAGACACACACACACACACACAGACACACAGACACACACACACACACACACAATCCATAATAAAAAATGAGCTTTTAAAAAAGGTAAGCCTTTTGTGCAAATCTGAATGCATGCATCGGGCAGGGCAGGATGATCAATAGACAGGCATTATAATTTGGAGATAAGATTACTAAATTATGACTCCAGGAGCCCAAGATGGCCCAGAATGTCAACCATGAGAAAGGAGAATGAGGCCTTAAAGGAATCTCAGAGCAACAGAAGCCACCACCACGGAGGGGAGTCACAGTAATGTTGTGAAAACGAAATTGTTAGCATGCTCCATAAACGAAGTGGGATTTTCCAGGTTAAGTTGGGACCTTCGTGATGGTCCAACATTTGTGACTTTGCAGGATCCCATTTCAGACCAGGCCAAGGAATGAGCTAAATGGAATGCAATGCAAAAGGAAATATATTCCATTTCCTTCTAGAAACAGAATGTCATACCATCTGGGGTACTTCTCAAGTGAGTTGCAAGAATTCATACTATTTGGAAGTACTGTGAAATTCGATGCAAAGGGCATACGGAGCCGTGTTCCATTAAGAAAACCATTTGGCAAACTTGCCTCATAACTACCAGTGTGTTCTCCCAGACAAGGAAGGGGTGGAAACTGTAGAGCATTACAAGGTGGGTCCTTGATTAAATTAACATGGGCTAGTTTGGTCTGAATTCATGAGAGGCAGCACGAACTTGACCATAGTAGTTATTTTCTTCCACAGCTGCTTCTACCCACTTGCAAGTCTCGGTGCTTCTGGAACCCACCCGGACCACAGCTATGCAGGGTACATGCCCTAGCTACAGTTCATGATGGTTTGGGGGAGTATACGAGAAATTAAAACAAATATTGTATAATGAATTGGATAAATATGCAACTGACTTGCCAAAAATCTCAATTTAATGGATGGTCTTGCAGAAAATATCTTTCAAGTCTTGGTAAAGTAAGTCTTACATAATAGGATAGTGAAGCATTGATTCTGTGGAAATCCAGATATGACATTCAATGACTTTAACTTGAGGGGAGTTGCATCATAATACACTTCCTATTAAGGACATTATTTAGAAAGACGAATAAACAGAGACTATCTTTTATACAAGCCTTCTACAGGAAATGTTTACCATTTTATTGAGAGGTGAAGGGGAAACATGGGCTCTACTTTAAAAGCGTGCGTGTGTGCATGTGTGTGTGTGTGTGTGTGTGTGTGTGTGTGTGTGTATGTGTGATAATATTTTCAAGAGAGGATACTTTGGATTGATGCGATTCTCGGAAAGGATAAACGATGTGACACAAAAATCTTGTTTTTCTGCCTGGGTCTACCCCTCATCAGTCAAGTGGATCTTAGAAAAATAATAAACTTCTGAGTTATTGCTGCGTCTCCTCTAAAAGAGAACGGCCACGCCCAGTTTGTCTGGTATTTATGAGAATTAAAAAGCTATATACAGGTTCTGGAGAGATGGCTCAGTGGTTAAGAGTGCTGACTGCTTCTCCAGAGGACCTTAGTTCGTTTCCCAACACCCACAATCAGGCAGCTCACAACTGCCTATAACTCCAAGCTCCTTGGGAACCCAATAGCCTCTTTTGGACTCCTGGGGCACTGTACATATGTATGTATTTACTGGCCCCCAGACACACACACATAATTAAAAATAAATATTTTAAGGAAACTATATACAATATTTCTGCCACTGACCTTGACGGAGAAGATGCCTAAAAAAATCTATTGATATTTTACCTGGTTTCCTGTTTCTGGCATACACTTTGGGGAGTGGTACCCACCAAGAATGCAGACACACACACAATACATATACAGTGTGCTCCACATTTACTAGATTGTTCCCAGTGCCCTCATCAGAGTCCCTGTAAGAGCACCTCCTCTCTAAATTAAGAAGAAAAGAAAGCCTGTAAAACGAGTGATCACCCTTGACACCAAACCCAGCTTGGGTGGCCAATGATTGTCAGCTGTGCTGTGGGCGGGTCATGTCTCTAAAGGTGCCATGAATCTGATGGACACCCCTGGGTGTTAATACTATAATTAACCAGGAGTGGGTGCTGCGGTCACAATACCTTAGTTACGCTTAATTAATATTTTCTTTCTATTTCAGCTGGAATAGAGAAAGCAATCGGAACAACCACGAGGAGGAGAGCAAAGCTCTGGCTCTGTCCCCTGGAGACTGACGGGAATTTTTCATTTCATGCACCATTTGCAACTTCTTAGAGTAGATTCCGGAACATGAGTACAGACACTTAGCAGAAAATGAAAACACTCTTGTTTTGGTTATTTTCTTAAATTTTTGCCTTGTGTCCATTATCTTGATTATATTTTCCCATCCCAGCATCCGAGTCCCAGAAGTGAAATCTCAACCTCATTGATCCTAAGGCAGGGGTGTAAAACAAAATAACACCCACGTCTCCTCCAACACAGGTTTCTAGGGGGAAAGGCATCGATTTGATAATTGTGCACTTAGCCAGATTGGCATGATGGCTACAGTGCAGGGGCCTGACTCTCTGCTGCAGATTTTAGCAACTTCCAAACCTGTCCTCTGCACTTAAGCACTTTGCTGTCCCGTGTTCCTGATTCTAAGAAGTATTTGATAAAATGGAAAAATCAATGTTCAGCCCAATGCGGACAAGTAGGGAGTGGGGGCAAGGGACATCAGCCTGGACCACTCCCATCATCTTGCATGCACATTTGAACACAACTCCCTTAAGCCGGGAAAAAGGCACCATCATCGAGTCTTAGTGGAACCCCATGGGTTTCTAGGGACAAATGAATTGTGTCTTCCTGAAGAATTTTACTTATGCTGTTAAAATCTCTTGGGAGACCACAATGCACAGCAGTAAACTCTACAACTCAACGCACAGAAGTATTAGTAACAAGGAGGAAGCCAGCAGCTAAAGCACGCTGGACTGCATTCTTCAGCAAGGTGGGGTAGCTCCCCCATGAGCACCACTTTCCCTATACCCACACTAGCCTCGAAAGCCTCTAAAATAATAACAGAGTCACCTCCTCTCCAGACAAATTGCAACCTTTATACATTTTACCTTATTGACAAGTAACGAACAAATAACTAAACTTCCCTGGCATACGTTAGCATTCCCCATTAAAAGTACATTTTGTGGGCATAAAGTGATATTAAGCATAACAATCTATTATTGATAAACTCCTGGTGACACCATGGATGTATAAGTTCTGGTGGAAATTCGTTAAGACAGGAAAACTCATATTCATATTCATAGACTAGCTGGAAAATAGTGGTTGACGAAAAGATGCATGATTCATAGAGAACTTATTTTATGCACACACTGGGTAGTTCTCATGTAGGCAGAGTGGAGGATTTCACAAGGGTAGACAGAGGTGAACTTATATGGACAATGGGGCAAAACCAGTGTGTGCCGTGTACTTGAGCACATGGTCAAGTCCGACGATCCAGCAGCTCATGCATTTTGTACATTTCTCTCGCCAATGACGACTCTCTCCTCTGTTTTGCCTAGAGATATATGAAGCTGTAATCGAGTTCAGAAAGCCCTTGACAGCTATGTGCTGCCATTCAGACCTGGGAGAATCCAAGTTATGATAAAAATTAATGTACTCTGACATCCTCTGGGACTCTGTGGGCCCTGGGAGTAGCTAATAAACGAAATACAGCCATGCTTGTGAACAGCATGTGCCCACGCAGTTGAAGATTAGATTGCAGGTGGCTCCCTTGTCACCAGCTTCCAAGTGGCTGAACCAGCCCCAGTGCCAAAGGGAGCCAGCACAGACGACTGGCTAGAACTATTTCTTGTGTCCAGAGATTAGTGAAGAAAAACACTTTACAAAATAACTAAGTGGGATTCAGCAAGCAGGCTTATTGGGATGACTTTTTCTGGGGATGCTTGAACAAATGTGCTCTTTCACCCCAGAAAGGACATCAATAATAGAACAATGAAAGGATTTTACTCAAATCTATCTTGGTGAACCAATGAGATTAACTAAAGTTACTAACAGAAATATGGGTGAGGGTTACTTAAGGAATAAAACATATTATATATAAACATGTTATAGGTGGTTCTTCGGCTGCTCCCTCATCCAGTACCCATGAGTCACTTATCTATCCTGGGGGTTGGGACACTCTCATGAACCTAAACATTAGTGGGATCAGCAGCCTCTGAGAATTCAAATAGGCAAAAGTCACATCATGGTCAGAGGATAGAACACCACAACACATCTCTTAAAGCACAAGACGACATCTGGTCTACCTTGTGAGATAGAGGCAGGAGGATGATGAGGCCTTTGTGGCCAGCCTGGGCTACACAAAAACTGGTCTCAAAAAGAAAATGTTCAGCCAGGTCAATGTGATTTAAAACAAAAAAAGAAAGAAAGAAAAGAAAAATGACTGTTAGAAGGAAGGAACAAAATCAAATTTTATACATATATGGCATTTTCAAAGAAATAAGTATTTTTTATACAAAAAAGGGAGGAAGAAACACAGGTGGTAAGAGGCAGAATTGGCAGTTATACTGTCTGCTCACCTTTGTAGGTAATGTATAACAAACCCAGCCTCCCCTGGGTGGGTACAACAGAAAAAGAGCAGCAAATAAAACAGACATGAATTGGCGTGAAGCTGCTGAACTTGGAAACCCACCTCCAAAGAAAAGGAAAGATAGAGAAAGAAATGTCTTTAATTCAAGGCTCTTGTGTCCAGTAGGACTGGTGTAGCTGAGGCTAGAATATGTTTTGCAGTACCATCTTCAAATATCATGTGTACATCTTGTCCAAGACCAAGTTGAAGCCATCCCTCTAACAGGGAGACATTCTATCAAGAACAAATATAGGAGCCCTGCCTTCCTATAACTCTGAAGAGCAGAGTTAAGTCTGAAGACGTTCTAGGAAAGAAATGCATATAATCACAAGCTGGAGCTGTACTTCCATTACTGAGAAGATCCAAGGAAGAGCCAGGAATTGCCAACTAAGACTAAGAACGAGCTAGGAATTAAGTGACAGACAGCAGCCAGTAGCTCGTGAACCCCTTGCCTAGGGCTTGCTCACTCACTCACATGCTTCCCAGCTCCATCCTAATCTCTGTTGTCCAGCAATGGAAGGGTCCTCAGATCTCTTACTAGTCCCACACCAGGGAGTAGTTTCACTTGCCTGTGGCTATGCTGAGAGGTTGCGGTATCTTTAGGAGCCTACCAAGCAGACTCAGGTCACTGTGGGTGGGCGTTACAGGTTATATAGTCATGTCTGATTCTGGCTCAAAACTCCTGCTTCCTGATCTATTATAAAGTGAGATGCTACAGCCCAAAGCCCCCAACTACTACACAGGATGATACCCTAACATGCATTCTGTGACGTGACTATGAGCCAAAATGGACCCTTGATTCCTTTGATCACAATGCCAAGCAAGGTAACTAGTATGGCATCTGATCCCTGTCATGTGGGGCAAGCCTGGGTAGGCATCCTAGGATCCTCACTCTGAGCTTCCAGAACCTCTTCTAGCAGAAAGCACCAGGCCAATGCTTAGCTGATATTCGTATATAGTCCAGGACCACCTGCTCGTGAAATAGCACTTTCCACCAAGGGCTGGGCCCTACATCAATTAACAATCGAGCTAATGCCTCACAGATGAGCACACAGGCCAATCTAATTTGAGAAATCCCTCAACTGAGACTCTTCTTTCAGATGACTCTGGGTTATGTCAAGTTAACAATTAAAGCTACCAAAGGCATCTTCTTTTAATCCAACTATCTATCCATCTATCCACACCCAAGGGCCATAGGGCAGAATGGCTGGTGGTAGCAGGTGTGTATCAGTGTTTGTTAGGGGTTCCTAGATGATTCTGTAATGGCCAAGAGGGAGAATGGCTGCATCCATCTCTTGAGACCTCAGAGAGCTCCTGTAGCAATCCCGACACTGCTGTCCTTTCAGGTTAGAGACATTCTGCTCAGTGTGACTTCCAGGAGCTGCAATTTGTCAACCTACCTGTTACACACTTCTGGGACAACCAGATCCCCTTTCCTGTCTGGTTCTGGTTATCAGTGTTTGGATCAAGCCAACTTTAGTTTGCTTGTTTGTTTATTCTGAGACAGAGTCTCACTGTGGAGCCCTAGCTGGCCTGCCCAGTACCTTTATCTTACTATCACGAGTTAGTTGGTGGCTGAACTGCAGCGCCAGGCCAAGCGGAGAAATGAAGAACTGGGCTGCTAATTGAGAGGACCCACTGATGGTTTGAGAGACAAGGTTCTGAGTTAGTGCTTCCAAATGAAGACAAGAAAGCATGCGCAGTACTCCAAACAGAGCACTGGAAGAGCGGTTTATCAGCAAGGGGAATCTTCCTCCAGGACTTTCAGCAGGCAGCACGGCGTAGCACGACTGATTTATTTCAAGTATATTCAAGTTCTTAGGCTAACAAGAATTAACTTCTCAACAATTTACTGAGGGAAAAGATGTTTCCCATGTTATTAAAATGCGATTTCACTGTAGTTTAAGCACAGCGTCTCAATGTGTCAATTATGTAAACGCAGAATCCTGACATGACAGTGGAGTTGGAAAGGATGGTACAGAGGAAGAAAACCAAGTGGGATCCATGAGTCAGGCAAGGAAATGCAGCTCAAAAACACAGACACTGGAATGCATTTTGCAAGTCTTCCATAAGCAAAAGGCTCCCAATAGTAACATTGCCATGGATTTGCTTCAAAGCTGCTGAGCTAGGTGGTCTCTTTGAGGGCCAAAGACCAGGTTCCCTGCCCTGGACTCAGGGTGTCAGTCTCTCTCTTCTCCAAGCAGTCCCTAGTTGATGGGGTCACATGACCTGATCAGGGAGAGCTGACTCTTCAACGTAGAAACATTTCCATAGGTTCCCAGAAGGGTCCATTTGGTTTCTTTGTCTCAGATAAGTATGGTAAGTACCATTACTTTTTAAAAAGCTGTTTCTTGGTCTGACGAGATAGCACAGTGGTTAAAAGCACTCGGTGCTATTGCAGAGGACCTGAGTTCAATTCCCAGCACCCATGTCAGGCAGCTCACAACTGCCAATAACTCCAGCTCCAGGAAATCCATCACTTTCTTCTGGAGTCTGAGTGCTCCTGAACTTGTGTGCATAGATCCCCAATCCCCCCCCCCACACACACACATATACACATAATTTAAAAAATATCTTTAATAGCTATTTCTCAAGGCTTGGACATACTCAACCTTAACACTACATAAGGGAGTATCAACTCACGGATACTGAATGGTCGAGAATTGGTGCCCTAACAGTCAAGTTTGGAATTGTGCACAGTGGCACAGGCCTGAACTCCCAGCACTGGGGAGATGGAGGAAGGAGGATCAGGTATTCTAGCCTAGCCTAGGCTATCAAAACATCGTTTCAAAAAAGCCCTCAAAATTAACAAATGGAAAAATGAATTTCAAAGTAATGTTTCACCACATGGACCTCCATGCCTCCACTTTGTCCTTCTCTCCCCCTCTTCCCATCCACTCAGGTACCAGCTCCTCGGAGCTTGCCATAGGCATTGTGATGACTGAAGAGGGGCTGATAATGAGATAATGGTAGCAACAGCGAGGACCCTGCACTAAGTGCACACCAGACACCCGGTGCTACACTCAGAGAAGAGTCTGTTATTCAGTCCTCTCAACAACCCCAGAGTGGTTTGACCATCTCGTCTTATTTTCATTGATGGATCAACCAACACAAAGACAGAGTAATAGGCTTAGGTCACCATCTTCATAGGTAACAGAACAAAGATAGAGAATGAAGTCAGAGATGAATTAGCCATTGCCTCTGATCCTCTGGGGTTTGGTGTAACAACAACTACAAATCAACACAGAAAACAGAGAGCAGCCCGAACTTTGCTTGTGATGTCTTGGTGTGTTGTTGATACGCTATGACACTGGTTCTCAGCCTGTGGGTCGTGACCCCTTTGGGGATCACATATCAGACATCCTGCCAATCACATATTTACATTACTGTTTATAAAAGTAGCAAAATTACAGTTATGAAATAGCAACAAAATAATTTTATGATTGGAGTTCGGCACAAATGAGGAAGTATATTAAAGGGTCGCTGCATTCGGACGGTTGAGAACCACTGCTCTGAGAAAGGATTCGTTGGTGCAGAAGTGACGCTAAGGAGAGAGGAGGGAAACAGGAGGCTCTGGTGGGAGGGAACAGTATAAGGTAATGGCCAGAGCCAGCATGCAGACCCTGCGGATGCTTCTCTGGGTGGAAGGTATAGAGGCATAGGGTTGGGGACAGATAATTATCAAAGACACAGGAAGTTTGACCTGTTCTCTGAGCACTGGCTGGGGGACATCAGCAAGTGCAGCAGCTGTCCCTCTGGCAGCAGGATACCCCTGAGCAGGTCCGAATCGGAGCTGAGTTTGCATGTGAAAGTAATGGTCCTGGTTCAGAGGTGTACACGGCAAAATGACCCTTCGGTCCTGCCTGTCTACTGATAAGCATCATTCTGAAGACAAGTAGGAACGAAAGGGAAATGAGCACTGACATTTGGCGTAAACGTATATAGGTGACAGTAAATGAGGGCAAATAGCTGCCGTTTCTGCTTAAGGGGACTCCGTGGAGAAGAACCTTCTAGACATTTGAAAGAAAATGGCCTGGGTACCTTAATTGAGGGGCTGAGCCTCTTTTCTGATGGGTCTGCTTAGCCTCTTTTATATGTATCTCAGCAAAACAAATCTTCTCTTGGTGCTAGAAAATTGGTTTCACAAAGCATCGACTCTGACCTTGAAGTGACCTTAATAATCATCCTCGTAGATAAGAGCTGTCATCCATCCAATTAATGGGACAAACCTCTTGCGGGAGGCAATGTGTGCTACACAGCACCTTTTCCCAAATAAGTCCGATCTCTCTTATTTTCCAAATTGTGTTTGCTGAGCTCAATGGAGATTTGGGATTAAGACCTAACCTAGCAGAGCAGCTATTAGCTTGCATGACTTTGGAGAGGATCCTTAATCTCTTGACCTATAAAATGTAGCATTCGTTGAACTGTACAGAACTGGAAGACATTGTAGTTCTTTTTCCTATTTTGGACATGCCCTCTGACTCTTTAGTTGTGTTTGACACGTGACTAATAGCTGATAAATAGCAGTCATCACCAATATCATTATATGCCTTCAAGTTCCCACTGGGGCTTCAGGACTTTCCTGATTTAATGATAGTCAGGGCGTTACTTGGCCTGTTTCCTATAAGGTCCTATTTCCCAGGAAACGTAGCCAGGCACACTGTTCTACTCAAAATCCTCTCCCACCTCCTAAGAATCCCAAGGCAGCTTTTATAGAGTGATGAAACTGATCATGTACAGATTAGCTCTATGTACCTACCTGTCATAGCCAGTCACAACATGATCCCTTTTCTAAGAAAAAAATGCAGTAGAGCTGAAATTGAAATCTAGGTTCAGTTGACATCCCAAAA
Organism: Microtus oregoni; assembly: GCF_018167655.1. Taxonomy (NCBI): domain Eukaryota; kingdom Metazoa; phylum Chordata; class Mammalia; order Rodentia; family Cricetidae; genus Microtus; species Microtus oregoni. Next base: position 39,082,893 of record NW_024543063.1, read on the forward strand.
CCCGTTATTTCTACTGAAAGAGGGGTCGTGACCTATTGTCCTAGGGTTAACATAATGTATCTGCTGAGAAGTATTACTAGGGAATGTTTGTCAATAAAGTTTTATTGGCACACACTGCCCATGGTTTTCCTGTCAATAAAGTTTTATCGATACATACTGCCCACAGTTTTTTTGATAATAAAGTTATATAGGCACACACTGTCGATGGATGCTTCCATGTTACAACGGCAGAATTGAGTTTTTACAAAGATATTTTTCATCATCTTAAAATGTAAGGTATTTCCTCTCTGGTCCTTTACAGGAAAATGTACTGAGCCCTACTTTATACTGACAGAGCTGTTGTTTCATTTTTCTTGTCTAATACAAGATACTGCATGATATACTTTTGAGATGTTTTTAAACAATATGATGTAAAAAGATTTGACACCCAAAGAGTTAAGTAGACAAGAAAAAAAAAAGAGCTTGTAAGAGACACAATGCTCCCTGGTGTTTCTAGATGTATTAAATGGCCCATAATGTGGTTTTTCAACGATTTAAGATGGAAAACACATAGAGTAGAAGAACAATGAACTGATAGACTTCATAAAACTTCCCCGAGACATCATAACAAAGATCTGAACTGAGAGCATCTGTTGCAGTGGAAATGAGCCTCAGCGCTTTCTCTCCTCGAGTTTTCACACTGTGAAGGAAAGCGAGGCACCAGGGTCCCAGTGTACACAGAGCAGGATGGATGTCTCATGTTGAGCAAAGACTGATGCAGAAATGTTGGCTAAAACATTATTCGCCAAGCTGAGCTCGGGAGGAAAGGGAAGATCAATCTGTAATTTACACACTGGTCTTCTGGGTAATTTAGCCCTCAAATTTTGGGTTTTATTTAATAATTTATGGCCCACCCACTTCTATAGATGGAAAAGAGACAGAACTCTGGAATACGAATCCAAGAATATAATGTCCCGGGTTAATAGCTCAAGTTCTGAACGTCTTCTAGTGGGGAGTAAAAATAAACAACTTTGCTAAAGATTTTTCTCCTCAAATGTTTAATAAGTAAAGGCTAGAAAACTTTTATTTTAACCTTTAAATAAAACACACTTCGGTATGATTTTCTTGGTGAAATGAAGCCTAATTTATTTAAATTATACTGGAGACAGAAAGCTGAGACAAGAAATAGAAACCCATGATGAAAAGGGGACTTCTAGAAGCCTTCAGAATTGCACACTAGGTTAATATGAATTTTCTATCAATTGCAGCTCTCTTTGAGGACGAATGAAGCCCTTGGCCAATGAGAGCTGGCTGGCAACAGGAATCCTAGTAACCCATGTCCTTTATGGTGGGCCATTCCCAGCTTTTAAAATTGCAGGATTGGAGTGCAGCCTTCCATTTTATTGGGAACGACAGAACGCTAATGAGAAAGAACATGCTTCTGGAACATCTTGTCCTTGGAACGCCGAGCTGTTTTGGGCCTCAAGATGGAGGCTTTCTATTCTGGTAAATGAAACAGCTACAGCCAGATTGAGAGCACACAAGCAGCCATCACCAAGTGGAGGCTTTGGAGTCTCTCACAGGGGACCCAGATGAGCAGCCTGGGTGATCACAAGAGGACTTGCCCCAGCTGCTCCCCACTGACAGATACCCTTGCCTACCAGCACTGTGGAGTCTGGCTTCTTTCTGAATGCCAATTTAACCCAAAATATCTTTTTAAAAAATTCAACTTGGTGGGAAACTGCCACAGTCTTTGGTTTGGAACTTTCCAGTAATGCCCAGAATAATTTGGCCTGAGACACACTGGCTGACCACCACTATCATCACAGACTCTGGCAAGAAGTATCGAGAAGCAGACTGAGGTTCCTGAGCTGACCACCCTGAAGAGGTAGCGGGGAATAACAGAAGAAATGGATGAAAAAGACAATGAGCAAGCAAGTGGAGGAGGCAGATTGGGCAGGTAGAACACAGGACCTCAGAGAACAGGCATGGCAAGTGTCACGTGTCCTCTATGTGCCTGGAGGCAGACAATCTTGTGTTCAGATTCTCCATCTAACACACTCCAAGGCCATGACTCCTAATCCTTCCCAAACAGTCCTACCAAATGTTTGTGGCATTCAAACAGAAGCTGATAGAGGGCATTCTCAAGCAAACCACCAGTCACGTGAGAGCCAGACAAAGCGAGACACACCTGTAACCCCAGTGCTGGGGAAGCAGAGATAGGAGGAGCCCTGGAGCTCACTGACAGACCAACCTGGCCAAACAGCCAACTCCAGGGTCAGTGAAGAGACCCTGTCTCAAAAACTAAAGTGGAGAGTGACTGAGGAAGGCATCCAATGTCAGCCTCTGGCCACGACATACACATCCATACACACACACAGAACAGGAAAAGCGTTAACAGAAATGCTTGGCTTGTCCCTACTGCTTCTGTAACCCTCACCAGCCATGCTCGCTCTGTACCGGTCCTCTCCTCCCCAGCCTACCCTAGCCTCCAAAGAGAAGTCATCTACGGGGGAGGCAGATTTCAAGTCTGCCCAGGTTAGGGAGAGGCCAGCTCTGCAGCACGTGACAGGCTTCATTTTCCACCAGTGTTTCTGCCTTTGCCTGTCATTTTCGCCATCCTCAAGTGACAACATAAATGCACTGCCCATCCCAAGGTGTGAGGTCACACTTGTATTGAGGATTGCATGGAGCCTGATGGTATTCCAGAGAGCTCGTGTGCAGGCTGTGAACAGACCTATTCAGGGGAGCATAATGGAGCGCCCACGTGGAATTCACGTCAGAGGGCTTTTCCTTTCTTTGGTCCAACTGCACACAAAAAAGGAACTGGTTCTGAACTGGCAGGCATGCTTTCATTTGTCATTATGTTTTACACACGAGGAAATCTTAATGTCCAAAGATGGGAGGTGATGAGAAGGCTAGAGTTACACATGTTTCTCTGGCAGCCTGGTCACCGGCACTTAAATTCACTTCTGACAGCTCTCTGAATCCGGAGACCGTTAGCACTGAGCTGTCATTTGCCGTTCCAGGGGAGATTTCGGAACTGGCAGTATGTCAAAAGGGAAAATCACTCACTGTTTTATACATACTTGCAGTACGGCAGTATTTCTCCACGCTGTGAGCAACCCTGGACTCTTAAGGCACAGGCAGCACAGGTCCTAAGCCTTAGTCTAAGGGAAACCTTGCCCCTGGGCCTGAACATACAAGTATTGGCAACCAAAGATTAGTGCAGAATGGGCGAGTTTTCCCTCCAAGAGTTTGGGTCCGTGATTATAAAAGGCCCTTAGGTGTGATAGTTTCTGAACTATTTGCTGGATAAAATCTAATGACAGCTTTGAGAACGGGGTTATGATCAGTCAGCTCTCTTCAGCAAAGCCACACACTTTGAGACCTAATCAGGGCAGTGGGTACCAGGGAGGAAGGAGAAGTTCCTAAGAAACTCACTAGTTTTCTGAGTTTGACTTTTTATTGTCTTTATATTAAAGACGGTAGCACACAGGAGATCAGAGGGTGTGATGGGCCACATGGGACCTGGGGCCGTTCTTTTACCAAATGCTGTCTATGCATTTCCTACCCTATCTTTCTAGCCTCACTTTCTCATCTGCATATTGTATACAATCACTCCCTCCATGAAAGTGATTTTGAAACTGAATCAGAAGGTGCAGGCAAGGCATTCTAAATGTGTGTGCCCCAACTGAACCCCCCAAAATAAGCTTTTACTTCTGCTGCTGGGGTTGCTAGTAATTTTGTCCCTCTGCAACTATAGACCTATTGAGATGAGGAGTTGGCATCAGTAATAAAATATAGCTTGCTGACATTTAAGGCTGTGGCCATCTTGGCTGAGGTCACCTTGGCTCCAGTGGCCAGCAATGTCCTCCCAGAAGAATGACTGGGGATTCGGATGTGCTTGGCAAATGCCTGGTAAGTAGACAAACAAAGGATGAGGATGAGATGAATAAACGTGAGAGCCACTGCTATTCCTGCTCTCCAGCCCCTTTGATAGCTGGCAAGGGATGGCAGCTAGCGAGGACACAGCACCAGAAAGAGCATGTGGCAGGGCTCACATTTCTGATTGACAGGGCCAAGGGTGGATCTAGCTCTGCCTATGAGTCAATGAAGTGTCTTCCCTTTGGAATGATACAAGTCTGGAGTACACTGAACAGGACACTCTGCCCCAGGAGTCAGTCCACTCACTTGCTCAGTAAAGATCAAATACTGGGATGGTCTAAAAGACCAGAGTGGACCCAGGAAGAGAAGCTAGGTAGCACAGCAGTATTTGAATACCTGATTAAAGATCCCTTCCCCAGCTCCTCTCATGCGCACAGGGAACTTCAGCATGGCCTAGTCTGAGCCCTACCAGTCCAGGCATGTTGGAATCACTCATGCCATTATTTTCCCCTTGGCACCACTGGGGCTATGATTAACTTAATCCTCATGCTTCAATCACCTCACTGGAAAATAAAATTAAGTGAAGTTATTTATTAATGAAACCAAAGCCACTATGGTTAATGAGAAACTAGTACTGCTTGCCCTATAGAAGCAACCATAAAAATAAACCTTGGAAACAAAATACTATAATTACAACATCGCTAGCCACCACTGCTTTCATTAGCATGAAGCCTGAGTCTGCTTCATGCCCTCCCTGCCCCTTCCTTCTTCCTTTTTTTTCTCTGACTTCTTTCTTGGTAGGGAAGGGAAGTTTCTGGAGGGTAGTAGAGTATACAGCCCCCCTAACTAAGGCATGTTTAAGGGCTGATGAAGAATCCTCACTTCTGAAGTCAGCAGATAAAGCGAATGCAAGATCCAGCCAGGATTGTGGGTATGAGGAGGCACCAGGGACTGGAAAGGCCCCGAGGTCTTGCAGCCTGCATCTGTGTCCACAGCTACACCCATGTCAAAGCATCAAAGGCCTGATGATAACTAGAAGAAAGTGTGCCGAGGATTTCAACCCTGTCCGTACAGAATAAGTGAGGTTCCTGGATGCCCCTTGAGGTACACCTTTCCTCGATTCAGAGAGATACACAAGTTTGTCAGAGGGTACATCTTAAAACTGCCCTAATGTGGAGCAGCCTTGTGTGCTTTAATAATGTCTTCTCTTTTCTTTTTGGTCTGTGAAGCTGTTAGTAGATTGATGACACATCTCATAACGAGGGTGACTCAGAGTCAAGCAAATACAGTCCACCTCAACAGTGCCAATATAAATGAGCCTCCGGTTTGGATGCCAAGACAGCACTGCAGCCTTGCGTTCTCCTGATAGTGTTCATCTGATAAAGACATTACGATAGCAAGCAATTATGATGTATAAGCCCGCACTGAAACACTCACACATTCTTGGCCTTGAACGCTTCAGCAAAATGCTGCACACTGCGGAGCACAGCCAGGTCCAGGGTCATTGCTTCTACCTTGGCTTTGTGCTGGAACGAGAGAAAATAAAAAAGAAATGATAAATAACAGCAAGTATAGTTCGTGGTATCAAGTTACAGTAAATGCGTTATGGAACATGTCCGAATTCCCCTGTTTAATATTAGACGCCCAGAGAGACTATACATCATCAGAATGGATGGAAGAACACAGCTTTTACTGCCAAGTCCGGGGAGCATGTGAGGCTGGGACTCGGCTGGAGATCCAGGCTGGGGGTTGTGCATGGCTTCACTCAGTACGTGGAAGAGGCTCCAAGGAGTTTTCTAGTTCATGTTGTCTTTAAATATGTGCTCCAAAGAGCTACATCTATGGGGGCGGGAGACTAAGAGCAAGCCTGGCCGCAATGCAATGGACAATACTGTGATCTCAAAAAGACTCCACCCAGGTTCTGAAACGCTTCCACTAAGCCTGCATCACCCTTAAGGTCAATCCAACCAGGGGTGGTGGTCCAGCACACACGCAATCCTGACACCCCAGCTGGTCGTGAGTTTCAGGTCAGCTTGGGCTACCGGGTGAGTTTAAGGCCAAATGAGGCAACATGGTGAGACGTTTTTGTGACTCCAAATAAATTAAGGGCAGGGCTGGGGAAATGATCAGCTCGGAAATTGCTTGCCACACAAGCAAGAGGATGTGATTTTGATTCCGAGAACTTAGGTGTGATTACAACCCAGATGTAATGGCACATGCCTTGTAGTCCAAGCACTGGAAAGGCGGAGACAGGAGGATCCCTGGGGATTTGCTAATCAGCCAGCACTGTTTACTTAGAAATTCTGAGCCAGTGAGAGAGTCTACACCAAAAGCAACACCAGCAGCAGCAAGGTACTGGAGAGATGGCTCAGCAGCTGAGAGCACTTGTTGCTCTTACAGAGCACCAGAGTATGCTTCTCAGCACCCATGTTCAGTAGTTCACGCATGCCTCTGATTCCAATCTCAGGGGATCTGATGCTCTCTTCTGGCCTCCACAGAAACACACCTGCACTTGTGTAAGTGCATGTGTGCATGCGTGCACAAACACACATTTAAAATCCGCCAAAAAAAATACTGAACAGCTGGGAATATTTCCCCTGACTTTCCAGGGCGGCAATTTACAAGAGACTACAGAGCAAAGAAGGGGGAAAGAGTGGCCCCAAATCAGCCTTCCTAGAGGAATTGGGATTGGGACCAGTCAAGCCCTAGTGGACATAGTCTTGGTGGCAGGATCCTGCATGGACAGACCCCAGGGCTATTCTTCTGAGACCTTATGTATATGGAATATTCTATACTTTTAACTCTGGGTGAACTGTGGGGAACAAGATTAAATACCAACTCTTTCTGAGACCTACCTAATTCTTCCAAGAACGTCCAGTATTACCTGTCTGTTCAGGTATAGAAAGCTCATGAAACAAATGGCAAACTTGAGAATTCTAGTCTAGACTGTGATGCCTAAGTCAGACTAAGGAGAATAGCAGGACCCCTCCAATGCCGTGAAGCAAATGCAGGCTGTCTTACTTGGGAATGGATCCGGGCTGTGCTGAGCGGTAGCCAGCTTAGCTTGGCTGCCTCTGTACTGGGCTCTAACCCAGATCATAAGCTATGAGCAAAGACCAAGAGCCAGTGTGCACGGAAATCATACTGACTTCGGAACATTTAACATTTCTGAGCCTCAGTTTCCTCATTTGCAAAAGATTAATTCACTATTAATGAGTCCTAATGGAACTGCCAGCTGAGTGTCCTAGAAAAACAGAAGATGCTCAGTCAATTTAACTAGGAGGAGGCATCTCCTGTATCAAGTTCTTATGCTAATGCCACATGCCAATAAGAGGGATGGATACGTGATGTGATTGACTTTGGTCCTCTTTGAAGGCCACATCATACCAGCTCACTGATACTAGGTCCTATAGGACCCAGACCATGGTTACTAACAGAGCCCAGGTTTAGGAAAAAGTGGAACAGAGTGATTAAGTGCTTTCCCTGGATACAACAGCATGTCAGTGGCTGTGATAAGATCCATCTTTTGAATGCAAAAACTCCAAATTTGGGGTGACAATGGCAAACACTGAAATGTTGCTGACTTGGAAGGAAAGCATCTACGGGACCCAGGAAAGCAGGGGTGTCAGTAAAGAGTGCTCTCAGTTTTCCTACGTCAGGGAATCCTGGAGCCGGGCAGTCCACAAAAGGTTCAGTCATAGCCCTCACTCTAGAGAGAAAAAAGTAGGAACTGCAGCTGGCTCAGCACACTGCTCTCACAGAGGACCTGACTTCAGTTCCCAGCTCCCACGACGGTGATTCACAACCACCTGTAACTCCAATCAGGGGATCCAACAACTCTGGTCTCAGTGGGAAACCTACACTCACGGGTACATTACCTACATACCTACACATAATTAAAAATAAAATGGGTGGTGTGGGCCCATAATACTAAAAAGGAAGAGGGAATGGAAGAAAGGTCAGGAGTTCTGAGGTAGCCAAAGCTGCACAGACAGATGAAAGCTACAAGAGATACCTGAGCAGCCACCATGGCACCTGAGGAAAGTTGAGTAAGGTCACATCTGTGCAAAGCACTGTGGTATCAAAATGATGCAGCTTTCTATTTGTTTGCTTGTTTGTTTGTTCCTCCTTCTGTCCACTAACTGGTACCTATCCAATAGGTAAAACTTCTGTTAAACATCTAAAATGTGTTGATAGTCTACTTGGATTAGCCCACAATCTTGTGCGTGCATGATAGCACTTAAGTACTTGACCTTTAGAACAATCAGATGACTGTTGGCCCCTAGCCACAGTCCCTAACTCCCATGCTTCCCGTTTTCCTTTATCCAGGGCAAGACAATCGTTGCAATACACAGACTCCTAACAAAATGCAACTACATCACAAAGGAAAGTCAGGCATTTGTTAAGACATCATTCATTGCTGGAAACCCCAAAGGATAGCATGCTCCACATTATGAAAATGCATGTACATATTTTCTCCATAAAACAGGGAGAACATTCCCAGATGGTGACCCCAAAGCAATCCAAGGAAAATGATGGTGGAGCCAAGTGACCCACACATTCCTCTCTATGTGTAACTTAAAATTGGTAGGTTATCTTTCAATTCCCCTCCACTTTTTTTCTTCAAAATACAGCACTTAGCTGCCATTGCTAATAAGAATAAACCCAGGACATATACATCCAGGGGGAGTATGGGGTCACCCAACTAATCCACGAGCTGTGGGTTACTAGGCTCCTGGGGATAGAGACTCCAGTCCACACACTATTATTAAGAGAGTTCTCCTGCCCTGACTATCTGGTTTCTTGCTTCTGAAAAACTGTATGCAACCCAGTGAAGTCCAGGAGGGGGGTAGAATGCTGTTTTGGGAATTGGCTTAGGAGTGTGTGTTTACTCCTGTGCTGGGGAGGGGGCTTGCTCTCCGATTATCGAGCAAACTTAGCAGCTTCCTAGAAATGTTGACTGTGGCTTGTGCTCTACCTGGGAAAGGTGTAGCTTGGCGGACAGACAGCAGACGGGATTCATTTCTAAAGGGTGGGGCTGTGGAATATCAGCGGAGGGAAGGCAAGAGACTCAACCTGGCAGTGATTGATCTAGGGCAGGCCACAAATCACTGTGCTGGTTTAATGCATTGCTTATATTAGGAAGTAGTGGTAGACTTGCAGGAATACATCAAAATAGATCTAGAGGGTCTCACACACCCAGCATCCAGCTCCGTACAGTAGAGAGCTCTTATACAGTACATTGTCATAACCTAAAAATCTCAACATTGGCAATACTAAAATTTATTAGATCAGAGTTATTAGGAGGGTTTTACCAATGTGGAGATGCATTCATTTTCTTTTTTCTGCTTGGTGTATCCTTGCCAAATTATGTGACATTTTGTTATGGGTGTGCTGCTCAGTTTTTGTCAACTTGACATAAGCTAGGGTCATCTGGGAAGAGTAAACCATTACTGAATAATGTCTCCATCAGACTGACCAATAGGCAAGCCTATAGGACATTTTCTTGATTAATGATTGATGTGGAAAGGCCTGGCCCACCGTGGGTGGTGCCATCCCCTAGGCAGGTGATCCTGGGTCATATAAGAAAGCAGGCTAAACAGTACAGTAAACAGCACTCTCTCACAATTTCTGCTTCCATTCTTGCCTCCAGATGACTGCCCTAGTTTAATTCCCACCTTGGCTACCCTCAGAACTGTGATCAGGACATGTAAGTCAAAATAAATCCTTTCCTTCCCAAGTTGCTTTTGGTGGCCATTTCTTTATCACAGCAATAGAAAACAAAGAACAATGCACTGTTTCATAATCATCCCCATAGTCAAGATCTGGAAATGACCCATCGTCATAATAAAAAGGTATTACTTTTACTAACAAGTGATTCAATTAGCATGTGCCTTCTAGAACAGGGAGAATCTAGAACAAAGCCTGTTCTCTACTTTGGCAGAACATACTTGCGAAAGCCCCCTTTCCAATTCAGACTGGCCAGCAAAATCTCAAAACTCCTTAGCATATCCAGCAAGGTCTGTATTAGTCAGCAAATGCTGTAAGGAACAGGCGCTGAATCAAAACATCATAAAACAGCAAAGACCCTCCACTGCTCACACTGAACCAAGCATGTGGGTGGACCCAGGTCTATCTTGGTCATGGAGCCTCCCTCCATCTTCTGCAATGCAGACAGGGCAATCAGGTGCATGCAGGATCTCAAGAGAGTTCCACTGGGCAGCGGAGGATGCTGGTTACAATCACATTTCATTGGCAGAGAAATGGGGTAACTTAACTAGATGGGATACAGTACAAACCTCAGGAAAGCCCAGGAAAGGAATGGAGATTCACGGTGAGGACAGTGAGGGCTGACACCAAACCCATGTCCTCCTTTCCTGTTTCTCTGAGATTAAGACACAACTTGCTGTTGTCAAAGTGAACAGACGCACAAGCCTTTGGGAAACAAGCCTCCTTTTCTGTGTATAATGAAGTTCTAGAACCTGCCTCTGGGATCCACTAGTCTATCTGTGCAGAAACAAATGGGTTGCTGGTGGTGGCTATGCCACACTGATCTCTGGTATTTCGTGAGTATATATTGGCTAAGAGTGATTCAGACATGAGACTGCCTAAAACCAGAGGGACCAGATGGGGAGCAGCATGAGTATTTAGATAGCAAAGTGGAGAGATGATGTCACTTTCAACAGAGAAGCTAGAGCCAGGCTGACCTGGATCCACAGCTCAGGGGGACCGCAGCACGGACAACATGGCTCAGGGGACCGCTGGGCCCCAGCTGCCTTTACTTGAGAATGTGTAAACAGTACTCACCTCTTAAGACTAGGAAAAATGCCTGCCACACATATAAGCTTCGAGGCCATCAGAAAATGCTACCATTGTTATGAATTTGAAGGTTCAAACACAACGCTCACTGTTTTTTAATAACAATCCATAGCGTTATGGTGATTGCAGATCCCTCTTGCTAATCTTAACTCCTATAACTATCTTGGGGAAGGCTTCAATAGTACCTCTGTGAAGGGGGATACGTGATCTCAGGACAGTGGGGGAAGCCCACCACATCCCTTAAGCCATGTCATCACGCCTTCCCAAGCTCATTGGTAAAGATTTCAATTACACTACAGATCAAGTCAGAATGCATTGTACGTCCCGGCACTGACTAGCTGGGAAAATTAATTCCCCTGAGGCATTCAGTGTTCTCCTCTGTAAAATAGGAGTAACAGTTGCTGTTTATTAGGAACTGAGGCTGGAAAGTGGATTAGACCCTGAATAACAGCCTGCGAATGCACGTCACCCCACATGGATGGACCAGAGGAGCATCTGGGTCACATCATGGCCCACACATTCAGCTGGTCAAATGGTAGGAGACAGAAGCTCTTCATTCTTATGATTTGTTAAAACTAAAATCATGATAAGAGTTAAAAAGCAGATTACAGAGAGATGCTGCCTACTGCCAAGCCTGATGACCTAAGTTCAATGCCCAGAATCCCCTCGGTGGAAGGAGTGAACTGATTCCCATTGTCCTCTGACCTCCACGCCTGTGCCGACAACCCTGCATAGGCTCACGAACACACAAACATGTGTTTTTAAAAATAAAACTAAAAAGGAGTACAACTGATGATGGAAGAAAAAGGACTTAGAAACCCAGAAGCACTGGGTGGCCTCATGGAGCTGGGTCTCTGAATGTATGCCCAGAAAATCCTGTCTATTGCAGACAGCTGCAGAGGCAACACTTAAGTGTTTAGTAGTACGTGAATGAAAATGCCCCCAAAGACTGACAGTGGCATTACTAGAGGTGTGGCTTTGTTGGAGTAGGCATGGCCTTGTTGGAGAAGTCACTGGGGATGGGCTTTGAGGTTTCAAATGTTCAAGCCAGGTTTAGTGGGTTTCTCTTTTCCTGCTGCCTTCAGATCCAGATATGGAATTCTCAGCTACCACTGTCTGCCTGCATGCTGCCATGCAGCCACTGACCCCATGATGATAATGAACTAAGCCTATGATGCTGTAAGCAAGCCCCAATTAAATGCGCTTTTTTCGTGAGTTGCCATGGTCTCCATGTCCTTTCACAGCAATAGAAACCCTAACTAAGACAAGTAGGAATCAGTAACTGTGTAATCTTTCTTCCAGGCAGAGCACAGTTGGTGGTTCTACCCACCCCTATCCTGTACAAACACAGTGCTTGTCCTGGATCTGTGTAAAAGAAGCACTTGTGTAAAGAAACACTCATGTAAAAAAACACTTGTGTAAAGAAATACTTGCGTAAAGAGACTAGTGCAAAGAAACACTCATGTAAAGAAACTAGTGTAAAAAACCACATGTGTAACGAAGCATTTGTGTAGATATGCCAGCTTGCAGCAACAGTAACAAGCAGCTCCGATACATTTTACCATTTACAGTGACATGAAATTCCCATGAAGTACATATTAATTTGCACCATTTATGCAGAGGAGAAAACAACGACTGGAGAACTTCAACGAGGCACTGCAGGAGAGGGTAGGTGACAATCAAGATTTGGGGATGCCACCTGCCACACTGTGATCTGGCCCTGCCTCATATTCTCTAACACACAGCTTGAAGAAGCTACCAAGAAATGAACAACATCCATATATTCTCATTTGAGTCTACTTTATATCATATTTATTTTACACACTTAGAATTTACAAGAGAAGCGTTACTGCTGGAAGAAAAAAAAAAACCCAAACCTTGTAAGCAAAGCTATAATCTACATTCAGAGCTTATTGCTAATGGCATCTTGCAAATTCTAATCCAATGGGCCTTAATTGCATTATGCTGATGGCTCTGGTCCTTCTTTACAGTCTCTCAGTCCTGGTTTTATGTTCTGCAACCTTAAATAGGACTTGTCACATTTACAATGGCAAGGGACACCGGTGCTGAGCATATTATTGACGTGACATTATTCAGAGAACTACAATAGGCAAACCAAACCATTTTAATAATTCATTGATATCCTACATGGGACATCGGAACTCTAATTTTTCCAGTATCATTTACAGGATGTTAATGGTGACAAAGAATGGCAGTCTCTTTGCAGGGACATGTGGGAGGAAAACAAAACTAGAATTGACTTGTGATGTTTAGAGCTCCCAGGTGGGTGAGTCCAGGTCGGCATCAGGAGCAGTCTTGGTTGGGAATCAGCCTAAGACAAGCTTAAAAGTAAAAAATAGACACCAGTAAATGCACCATCTAATAGAACAACCAGGAAAGGAAGTATGTAAGATCTCTTTCCTGCCCCTAATGCATTTTCTTTCTTTTATTCTTATTTTTTTATTTCATATACGTTGATTTGCCTGTACGAGGTGTTGGAACCCTTGGAACTGGAGTTCAGGCAGTTGTGAGTTGCCATGTGGTTGCTGGGAATTGAACCCTGCTCCTCTGGAAGAACAGCCAGTGCTCTTAACCACTGAGCCATCTCTCCAGCTCCTATGCATTTTAATTAGTCTATATACCATGTGGTTTCCCAAGTGTCCTGGTTATTTGAGACAGGGTCTTGCTACATGGAACTTACTTACCTTAAAAGTATGATTCCCCCAAAAGCCAGCAAAAGAGCCAGAGAAGACCTATTTCCATTGTTAGGAGCCCCATAAGAGGACCAAGTTGCACAACTGTAATATATGTGCAGAGTGCGTACGTAGGTCAGTCCCATGTAGGCTCCCTGGTTGTCAGTTCAGTCTCTGTGATCCCAGGTTAGTTAATTCTGTGGGTCTTCTTGTGGTGTCCCTAATCCCCCAGCTCCTACAAACCTTCCTCCTCTTCGTCTAATACATGGAGAGGTGCTTAGTGTTAATTTAACTAGCTATGCCATGTTTTGTTGATATCCATGGGAGGCCTGTCCATTCCTGAAAAGAAATGGAGGAGTGGATTGGGGGGTAGGGACAGATTGGGGTTAGGGGAGGGACTAAGAGGGAGGGGAAGGGGAAAGTGCGGCTGGGATGTAAAATAAAACATTAAAGTAAAAAATTATAATCCCTACCCCAGCCTCCCCAGTTCAGCATTACAGGCAAGCATTGCTGCATCCAGCTGTCTGCTTTGCTTCTAATACAAAAATGCTCTAGTGGAGGACAATGCTCTCATGATGATTGTACACTCTGAATCTGGGAAGTAAACCAAAATGATCCTTGGCAGAACCCTGGATTTTTCTTAAACCTTGAAGGACAGGGGCTGAATGTGTCATTTCTAACCTTGAAGTCAACCATCACAATCAGTCCTCACATCCAGCCTCCCCATAAACACCCACACATCCTCCTGCCAAAATACACAAACATCCTTAATGAGAAAATCATGACAACTCTTTCTTCCTTGTGTACAGGCCAAAACATTTCACTTTGTGTTACTGGAACACAATTTATTTAAAAAAAAAACTGTATCAATACCTATAGATAACTACAAAGCTATCAAAGGAGAAATTATACAGACGAGCATTATATTTAATTTGGTATATGAATTATGAGTTATGCACAAGTAAAACTATTAGAAATGCTTAGATAGTAATTGGCAATAGTCTGCACTCTGGATTTTAAGAAATGCTTATCTTGCCAGAAACTAACAAGAGAATGAAAATGTTGCAAAACCTTCCAGTTTCCCTCTCTTCGATGTGTTCACTTTGCAGCTCAGAAACAGTTTAAGGCAGGGCAGTGAGTGTCTTGAGGAGTTTGGCAGGCAACACGAGGGTGCATTTACGCTTTGCTGTTGAAGAAAGAGCCTTGTTTTTTTTCTTCCTCCACAGTGAATTTTTCATTCTAATGTGAGTGATGATTTACGTTAACTATAGGTAAAACATGGTTACATTCCTGAAGGATTGCAGGCAAGTACAGAGTTGTACAATGAGTTGAAGCGTAAAAGCTTTCTCTGTCATAATATTTATTATAATGGCATATAAAATAGCTGAAATAAATAATGGATGACTGAAGGTAAATTCATATGATAAAGACTCCTTCAGCAGACACCATTACTTTGGACTGCTCTCGTTTTATACACAGTTGAAGAGTCTTAATAAACATGCCCTATATCTTCTGTAAGTACTGGGAACATCAAAGATGGGCTTAAAAGCCAGCACACTGGACAGTTGGCTAATTTACTGAATAATTACTTTCTCAACAGGAATGGTCTATATATTTTTGAATACTTAATAGCTGAGTTCTTAATGAAAGTTGATAAGCATCTGAATCTCCTATCTTGAGAAAACTGCTGATAAAAGGGCTAAAGACCAGTGCCCCCACCCCAGGCTCCATTCAGAAAGAGGTGCACAGCCCCAAACAGAGTTCTGGGGCCCAGTAGCTATCCAATGGCAGGCCAACCATGAGGAAGCTGAATGGATAGAAGACAAACAAGACTTGTCTGCTCTGGTTTGGACAATTTTCTATGTTTCCTGACAAATGTTCAAGGTCAGAAGATCCAGAAATGGAGGAATAATCTTCCTTTCAGGCACTGGAATGAGGAGACCCAGATAGTGATGTACCCACAGCTCTTGATCAGGGATCGACCTGTACCCTATGATCATCCAAAATGTCCGTGGGCATTTTTAGTTGTCACAATTTGTTAGAGAGGAGTACTGGTCCCTAGGAATAGCAGCCAGGATGCTGCAAGCATCCCAAAATGCACAGGTTGACCTCCCATGGCAAAGAAGGTCCAAGTGTCGGCAGCGTCAAGGTTCAGTGTAGGTTTGGTGAGAGGACTCTGCACTCGCCTTAATAGTCTTCAGCTGCTTAGACATACCTCTAGGGGTTACAAAGGTAGCTCATCAATAAGGACATGTAATGCAAAAGTCCCAAGTCCCACTGCACCACAAAGAATGTAGTAGCTGCCTGTCTCAAGCACTACCAGAAGAAGGTTCTCTGCACCTATAAATGTACCATGTGACTTTCCTAACCACTGAAGGGTTATGGCAAGACGCTGCTCCACAACTTGGCTTTTCTCAATTAATACGTAAAGAACATGTCTGACCAAAGCCATGTGTTCAATATATAATAAGAATGCTGAGTCCATACTTAACAGTTTAAGAAACTTGTATGTGTACCACCACCTCTGTGTGTGTGTGTGTGTGTGTGTGTATACACGCATGCACTTGTATGAAAGAAGTCTATACCAGGTTTCTTGCAAGCTCCAGGGCCCACATATCTTCACTCCTTCCTTGCCAGTCCTGGCATATCAGCATCCATGCTCTCTCTCTCTCTCTCTCTCTCTCTCTCTCTCTCTCTCTCTCTCTCTCCTGCTCGCTCTCTCTCTCCTCTCTCTCTCTCTCTCTCTCTCTCTCTCGTTTTTTGTGAGGGTGCTAGAGATAGGAACTCAGGTCACTTTAGTGCATGGACAATCCCTTTGGCTTCTGAATTTTTAAATTAAATTCTCCATGTCTTACCTTACATCTCCATAAAAAGACAAATTTCAGAACTCCCCTGGGGAGTAACTGTGAGGATTTCATTGTGTGGCGTGTATGAAAAGTAGCTTGATAATCACAAGTGTTAAACATATGGAGAGTACCTTGTTATAAGAGCTAGCTCCTGCATTTGCGGAGACCACTGTGGTATTGTTTCTCATTTCTCCCAGTGAAAGCAATGCTATAACAGACACACTTAGCAATATGCAACCCTGCCCACCCCAGGCAATCTTGGGAATAGAAGTAGTAGGTCATAGGGTAGCCACATCTTCAATCTTGATAGATTTTTGTTGGGTGTCCTCCAAAGAGGTAATAGCAATGTCCATCCCTACAAACACTGTAGGAGGGGCTCTGAGAGAAACCCAAACAGCCAATAGCTCATGCTGACACTGATAATAAATTAAAAGGCACAGTTTTATATCTCTACCTAGAATGTTTAATGCACCATCAGTGGCATGGGATAGGCTTTACTTTAGAGACGGAATGAATGAATGAATGAATGGATGAATGAATATATAATACGGCCACAGGGATGGGATGGCATCAGAGATAGAACTAAAAAGGTAGCTGATAACACTGGCTGTAGCCATTTCCACAGCCATTTGATAATCCGGCCTCTCCTCTGAGTGCTTCAGGCCGGCTGGCAAAGTGCCGGCATCTCAGAAGCTGGCCACCCTGCATGATGATGAATATGAGCTCGGCACGCAGAGTGTGGCGTAAACATGGAACAGGCTCATCACGCTTGAGGAGCAGCCATGGCAGTTATTGCTAATTTATGGTGGATCCAAAGAGAGAAATTGTGCAGAGTTTCTGCAGAAGCAAGGCAGAGTCTCCAAAGGATAAACTAGGAGAGATTAAAAAACAGCCTTCAGAAAGACATAAGGTTTCCTGTTTAAAATTGAATCTCCCCTGCAGCCTTTTAAAGGCTCCCACCAAAACACTCACAAAGACGGGGACTCGAGGGCTTGAAACAACACATGTGCAGAAGGAGAGTTTGTGGTCAGGTTGTCATCAGATTTTGTACATCTTTTAGATCAGCAATGAGATCAAATAAATTACACTAAAAAATAAGATAGATAAAGAAGAGAAACAACATGAAAAGGGGGGATTTGCTTATGCAGAGGAGAATTTTCATTTAACTGTTAAGTTACCAGGTACAGACTTATTTTGATTAGAATGATGGAGCCATCAAATGACTTTGTATAGTGTAAGAGAAGATTAAGATACTTATATTGAAATTCCAAGAGTAGCAGGAAGGAGGGGAAAAGGAAAGGGTCTTTTCCTTCTTTATCAACAAAATGTGCAGGTGATTATTCACAAACATACCCAAGTAAGAATAATAAAGAAAAAAGACTTCATGGAGAAGAAATAAGGACAAGTGTGTCAGGATTTCAATTCACACACGACAAGGCAGAAAGCAACAGAGTACCATTTTGACCTCAGTTTTACATTTTATCCAATTTATTCATCTTATTCTCACTTGCAGAGAGCCGAGTGGGCCCAGAAGAGGTCTCCTCTCCACAGTGGGGGACTGGTGTGAAGAGGGAGGCGGGAAGGGCACCGCAGGCTCAGCCAGCCATACAGGAAAGCGAGACAACTAGGGTCCCATGAAGAGCACAACGTGACCTCTCCCCCACATGGACTGGCTTCCTCGAGTCACCTTTCTCCCACTGTGAAATGAACGTGGATGCAATGAGCTCCTAGAAGACAGCAGAGCCACTAGCAACACAGGTCCCAGGCTCACCAATGGACAAAAGGTGTCTGTCAATCAGTATACAGACACACGGAGGTGGATCTGCGACACAGAGCGGAGGGATGCCTGGGCAAGCTCTGACATTCTCTGTCATAGCTTGGTCAAAGTTCTCCAGCGTCTCCGTTCTAGGGAACATCCAGAAAGTCCCTGTGCATCGGCTCCACCCTGACATCAGGAAAGAGATATGCTGGGACAAGCTGGGGTATTCAGCTTGCAAGCAGAGATGAAAGCCAGGGACTGCAGAGTTGAAAGCCAACAGAATCAGGAGCCAAACAGCAGGAATAAGCCAGGAAACATCTTTGAGAGACAGTTGCCCATTATGTGTCTGGAGTTAATTCAAATGATTCAGCCCAGTAGCATAGATCAGACTAATGATGCTGCTTTTCAAACTAAGTCTGTTAATCCAGAAAGCCTCACTGTAGATGATGTTGAAGAGAAAAAGAGAAAGCAGGAGAAAAGAAGGAAAGATGGGGAGAAAATAAGAAAAAAAAAAGCAACCCAAAAGCCTTGGAAAGACTTTGGGGGGGAGGGCTGGAGAGATGGCTCGGAGGTTAAGAGCACTGACTGTTCTTCCAGAGGTCCTGAGTTCAATTCCTAGCAACCCACATGGTGGCTCATAACCATCTGTAATGAGATCTGGCGCCCTCTTCTGGCCTGCAGGAATACATGGAGGCTGAACACTGTGTACATGATAAATAAAATCTTAAAAAAAAAAAAACTCTGGGGTAGTGATGGACACTACATACAAACTAACTGGGAACAAACAGACCTGACCTCTTCATAGTAATAAATAATTGTACTTAGTTTTACAAAGTTAGTCCTGCATTAAAAGTCCACAAAAGCCTCCAAACCCTAAGTCTGTTCCAGGCAGGGGATGGCTTGGGTAACTGTGACAGCCCTAGGAGAGCATGTTCTTGAAGCCCCAGTTCTGATGGGGTCAGGGAGGATGACTCCCAAGACAGTCCTGGAAAGTGGGTGCAAGCTGCTCCTGTTGTGGGGTCCTGCACCCACCAAGCAGGATTCTACCACACACTGTCACTGGGCAGTGTGTCACCTCCTCTTTCCAAAAGGGAAGCAGTCCTGCTAACAGTCTGCCTTTATTCCGCTTCCGCTGCTCAAGGAAGGAGTGAGGCTGGGAATGGATTCTAATTTCACAACAGCCACGTGTGAGCATGAAGAAGACCCTGCCCCTTCCATAGAATTGAGTTATCTGAATCAGGCTGGGAGACACTCTTCCTTTGGGGAAAAGAATGAAGGTGCCTTTTCTGTGGGAGGAAGGAATCAGAAAGTCCGTCTCGAGATGTGAAGACTGGAAAACAGAGTTCCAGCTACCACCAGATCCCCGCGTCTCATTTCCAGGGTGCTCAGATTAATACCCAGGTGCCCTCAAGATTAAGCAAAGCAGCAAACGTAGAGCGAGTGAGCAGAATATCACTAAGTGGGGTGTGTTCCTTCGAGACCCTCAAAACCTGAGTACACACATTCCCGGTACTTGCTACTTACCTCCAGCCAATGGGAATTCAGCCTATACTGTTTCATAAATTACAAGGAAATTAACAGTGTATAAAACTATCAAAGCGTCAAAACTAGCCTGGATTACCACTTAGTTGGGAGGAGGCGTCCCTGAAATGTGTTAGGCACTGGGTTCAAACCCCTGCGCTTGTAATAAGCAAAGACACTGGAAAACATTTGTTCTGGCAACTATCATCACCTAACAAAAACACACAAATAAAATACCAAAAGGCTGAAAGTAAAGAGGTCAAAGGAAAAATACTTGCAAACTTTTAAAACCAAACAAACAGCTAATCCAGCAATATTACACAAAAGTAAAACTTTAAGCAAAAACAAAGTCTCTAAAGATGAAAAGGGTCAGTATGCAAACACAGGAACAATTAGGCAAGGAAAGTCAGGAACCTGCCTGTGTGGAGCACATAGCCTGAAACCATAGCGCCTTTTCACTCTCTTTGAAGGCTTTAACAAAGCTTTTAACAACTCTCACTAGAGATGGAAAGATAAAGTAAATAAAATAGAGCCTGGAGACCAAACAGTTAACAAGCCTGATGCAAAGCAGCCACAGGGCCTTAAATGCTCACACTTCTCAATTACACAGTATTTCCAAAGTTAGCCATGAGTCAGATGACAAAGGCAATGCCAACCTATTCGAAGCACCTCTGGTACACAGGCCACACGGTCTTGCCATGATGGGGTGGGGGCAAGGTGGAGATGACATCCCCCTGATGGAGGGTGTAGAGCAAGGAGACAGAAGAAGAGGAAAAACCTCTTAGCTCAGCAGCGTCAAAACCTGCAAATAAACGTCACAGAGCATTGGGTGATGGCGAGATGAGTTCTTACGTGCTGACCGTTTAACTCATGACAGAGCAGCCAGATGTAGGAAAGATGAGGTCGCATGCTCTGATAACTACGGTAGTGTGAACACTTGTGTGAGTAACCGTTACAAAACCTGATGTAATAGTGAGGGGCAGAGGAGAGCGAGACAAGAGGTTCGGGGAGTGAGTGAGCAGACTTCTAAATACTACCAGATGTGGGAGGGAGACAGCACATTTGAAAACGCTCACCAGTTTATATTGGGGATGTAGCCGGATGAGAAAGTGTTTACCCAGCATGCTCAAGGCCATGGGTTCAATCCCTGATACCTCAGAACAAAAACTCATCTAAAAAACAAAGGAGGCCGGTGTAGTGATGCATGCTTGTAATGCAGGCACTCCAGAGGGAGAGGCAGGAGGACCAGAAGTCAAGGTCGTTCTCAGCTATGTAGTGACTTTGAGAAAGACCTGGACTGCAGGAGATGATCTCAAAATGTCAACACAAAGTCAGAAACATCAACTCTTTAGCAGTAGGTTCATTTTGTAGAATTAAAATCAGAAAATAAAAAGAGCAGAGAGCGACGGGGGAAGGTGAGAGAGAGAGACATAAAATCTGTAAAAGGTCAGTCAAGAGCGCACCACAGCAGCAACACACACAACCACAAGACCCCTGAAAGCATTAAACTCACAGAACTGCAGAAGACAAGGAACAGAACTGAGTTTAGAGGCGACCAGGTCTGGAGACTCAGCTCAGCTTCTCAGAGCGCTGCTGGGCTGCCATAGTTATCCTGTGTTCACTTCCCAGCACCCACCTGGTGGCTCACAACCACCTCCAACTCCAACTCCAGGGCATCTGCTTCGGATCCTCTCCAACACCTAAATTTATGGGCATATACCTTCCCATATATACATAATTGCAAACAATAATTTCCTTAATTTCAGAAAAAGAAAGTAATCTGTCAGTTAAAAAAAAGAAGTCTAAGTATTTGTTCCACAATATACATGCAAAGATAAAGAATGATAAAGATACAATTGTATCCTAAGAACTATAGAATTGCTTTCAGCTAGAGGGTTAGAGCGGAAGAAAGATCAAATATGTCATTGAAAATTTAAAAATAAACACTGTAGACACAGGTGAAATCACAAGGGTACCATTTCTGCAAGTCCTTCCCCTCTTCTTTTCTGCCCCCAAGTAAAGTTCATTTGAACTTGGCATTCACTAAAGTAACAATTGTTAACGACAGTAGCCAACTGTTACTCAGAACCAACCATGTACAAGACTTGACTGGAAACCCAGTTACCCTTTCACAGAAAGCCCTTGAAGATGCAACAAAGTGATGATATTATCTTCTAACTGACAATGAGGAGAGCTGAATTAATATGAAGTAACTCAATGGGGGTTGCAAAGGGTTTTTTTTGTGGCCACCTGTTCTGCATACATTTAGCATTCTGATGTTAAAGGCCATCATACCCGGCTGTCCAGTAAGCAACATCTCCTTTATTTTCCTGAGTTACTTTTAACTGGATTTCTGAATTGGGCCAGCAATCCTCCCTCTGAGAGTGACCCTCTGAGAAAATGACTCATAATGGATAGATAATGTCCACCTCTTTGAGCTTTGTCCGGACATTAACTCAAAATTTGGTGCCTTTGTTCAGGTGGAAGGCCAGCTGCCCTCTCCTGTGGCGGGTGCCAAGCCTGCTAATAACCCCTCGTCTACCACCTGCTTCTAGCACTTCATTCTCAAGTTCATGGATTCCATTCATCGTTGTGCCATCTGGAGTAGATCTCTTAGTATGTTGGTCAGGGGCAATGTTGCCTGCTCTTTATCCCCCCACCCCACTTCACATATAAAATACATTTAAACATGCCATTTTGGAGTTTCAATTTTTTTAGTGCAACAGTTTTCAATCGTTTTGAAACTTACTGACATCATCGTGTAAACTGCACAGAATGCTGTGCTACACAGAGCTCTGAACTGAGGTCAACTAGAACTGTCAACTCCCCACATAAATACTCGTCTGCGGCCTGGATGGGGTAAGGGAACTATTTTTACTACAAAGACAAGATAGGGGAAGAATGGAAGTAAGGAAGGGTAGGGGTGGAGGGGAAAGGGAGACAGACAATGAGAAAGGCTGAGAAATGAGGGAGGGAAGAGAAGGGAGCGGAGGTGGGTTAAGCTGGCTTCTGGATTTCTCAGACTTGTCAAACCACCTAGCAAGGGCTGCGTGGAGAAACCAAGCCCACACCGGTGCTGGGGGAAAGCCATCTGGGGCACCAGCAACAACAGGAGGCTCGGTACAGGAAAGGGATGGGGACTTCGGTGCAGCACAGGAAAGATGCCGGCACAGGCTGGACACAGGACCTTGTTCTGTAGTCTCATCTCCCGCAGACAAATGGGATGAATGAGTCATGTTGCAGGATTCTGTTAAAAGCCTGTTACAGACTTCATGTTTTCTGAAGAGCATCGTAGACAGCATTAGCACAGGGAAGGGATGTTGTGGGGGAGGACACCACCTTATAAATGTCCATTAAAAGTCACTTCAGAGCGGCATGCACGGGTGCGCACACTCACAACCTCTTCAATATTTATCAGCAGCCTCTTCCCTCTCCCCTTGACTGGATGAGACATATGTTCCATAGGAAGAAGAGTATCCCCGCTCTTAGAGTGACAGGGTAGCCCTGAGCTGTCCACCTTAAAGTGAGGACTGGTGCACTTAGTACCTAAGGAAAACCAAAGAGAAGAGCCAGCCCCACCAGATTGCCCTGGCAACCTTGCACACTTGGCAGTGTGTGTTTGTGCACACATACAAGCACATACATATATTTTCTTAAGATTATTTATTTTTATGTGCATTGGTGTTTTTCCTGTGTGTATGTCTGTGTGAGGATGCCAGATCCCCTGGAACTGGAGTTACAGACAGCTATGAGCTGCCATGTGGGTGCTGGGAGTTGAAAGCCAGGTCCTGTGGAGGAGAAGCCAGTGCTCTTAACCACTGAATCATCTCTCCGGCCCCCTTCAGTGCTTCTTTTGTATTTCATTCATACCATTTAAACTGCAGCGTTGTGATGTTGGGTGTGGTAAACTCAATTCTACTTCTAACCTGTAACCAAGTTGGACAACTGAGATTCACACTAGAAAGTGGTTCCATGTGTGCAGAAAAAGGTATGAATCTAATCAAGTGTTCACTATGATTTAGTGGGACAGAGCTGGGTTTTGTTGTTGTTTTGTTTTCCCTGAATAGCTACGGTACTAGGTCAGAGGTCAGAAGATAATTTTCTCTGAAGTAGTATAAATGTTCTGAGCCACACTGTCTCTCCCAACTGGTCAACTAGGAAAGCAAGTAAACAAGAGCAGCCACAGACACTGAGGGAGGGAATGGATGAGTGAGTGGATACAGCCATGTCTAAATAAAACTTTATTTGCAAACACAGTTCCTGGGTTGCAATTCTTCAAACACAAGCTTAATAGTCTCTGTTACAGAACTATAATCAAAAAAGTCCTGATGAGCCTTCTGATGCCTCTCGGTCCTGTGATTAATATTTTATGTGTAGATGGACGGATAAGAAGGAGGAAAATGCTATCCATATGTCCAGACATAGGCTATTGATGAGGCGAGCAATGTTTTACAGCATAAACAGTCCTACACAGTGTGCAGATGTATCAAGGGGTTGGTCTGTGAGCATATGATAAAATTTCACTATGCAAAAGGGGTCTTCTTTTTTCTAAGGTAACATTTCTGGAACAGTGGATCTTTCAAATAAACTGGTTTCCTCAGTTTTTTCTTGAACATTAATTTTTTAAAAGAAATATATTTCAGCATTTCTAAACAATTAGAAAAATCCTGGCAGATGGGTGAGATAGGTTGTGAACACTGTCCAGGTACACCTGTTCCTGGGCAACTAGTCATTTTTTACCCCAGATCTGCTGCTGTTTCTCCCCAGAATCGGACATCATTATATTGCAGGCTCAATCTTAAGTCCCCAGCATTGTAGGTCATTCTTGTCCCATTAATGTGTCTTTATACATTAAAAAAAAAAAGCAGGATAATGTACCAAGGGCAATAAACTTCTGCTGAACAGAGAACTTCGCTCTTCCTGTTTCTGAGCAAACTGGAGAGAAAAGGGTTGCAAATAAAAACACACAAGTCGAGGGGGTGAGGATCAGAGCAGAAGGGCTATGAACCAAAGAGGAAAGACGGCACGAAGGACTGAGCTGGGGTTGCCGCCCAATAAAGGAATACTTGCCTAGGATGAAGGAGGCACTGCAAGAAAGCAGCCACAAATATAAGTGCGACAACATGAACTAAAGCCATGAGCCATGTCTTCTGCATCTACGAATCTTTTTCTGACCTAAATTGCAATCAGTGGATAAGAAACAGTTGATGGCTTAGAGTCACTTCAGAAGGTGTGGATTACTTGGCGGCTGGAGAGATGGCCCAGTGGGTCAGAGCATCAGGTGCTCTTGCAGAGGACCAAGGTTCAGTTCACAGCACCCACATGGTGGCTCACAACCATCTGTAACTTCAGTTCCTGGGAATCTGATGCCTTTTCTGGCTTGCATGGGTACCAAGCATTCATGTGGTGCATGTAAAGGCATAAAGCAAAACATTTATAAACATAAAATAAAATAAAAAACAAATCTAAAAAAAGAAAAAAGAATTTAAGCACTATTGGCCACACTCTCCTTTAGGGAACTCGTGGCAAGCAGTGGTTACAGAAAAATTTGAACCTTGCAGCAAGACAGAGAATTTCTTTGTCATTGGTGAGAGGGGTGTAAGGAAACCCTTCAGTCCTGCCCCAACTTGGAAACCATAGGTCTCTCCATGCCAGGTTAGTTTTTGCTGTTGTGGTTGTTGTTTTGCCCCTTTGTTTTCAGCACTGGGGATCAGACCCAGGGCTTGGCACACACTAGATGAAGGCTCCACCACTGAGCTTCAGTCCATCCTTGGAACTATAGTTTTTTATAGGCTGAAGTGGGAATTCACCTAATTCACAGGGAGGTAAATATTTCTGGACAAATATAAAACCCACTAACAGGAAATGATGAAAATAAAAAAACAGAAACATGATACTTAGAGCATTGGAATCCTGCAAAGAACACTGCCAATTTCATTCACGGTGACAACGACCTAAGGTAACAACCCCATATTCAACTCCTGCCCCCGTGCAAACCTATATACTCCACATTCACACAACTCTTCATCCATAACTCTTTAAGAAGACACTCAACATCTCCAATTTTGTAAATGAGAAGATGCAAAACAAAAAACAAAAAAACTGGGGTTCATAGAACAGATGGAAGAACTTGAACCTAAGCCAAACTGGCCTCAGAGAGTCAGTGGGTCTTATCCACAGTGAAAACGCACCCTGAGTTTGACCATGAAAGAATGAAGAAAAGTTGGAGATCTGTGGATCTAGGCAGAAACTGCATCCTAGGTACCTACATAGACTGCAGACTAGGATAGGAAGGAGAAAAATCAGGAGAAGGGCCAAATGAATGCCATGTGTAGGAAAACACGGAGAAAATGTCATTTCCTGGCTCTCCTAAGATCCATAGCGCGTGCTCTGCTGTTCCCTGGACGTGCAGACATATACAGGGTAGCACATTAATCCTTCAAACACTAACAGATGCTGGCAGGGATTTAGACTGGAATGTATTTACAAAGTGACAAATTATGTTCTGTATTAGAGAGAGAGAGAAAGAGCACCCACAAACGGGCTGATAAATGTCAGCTACAGTCACGACAAATGGTTTATTTTTATTATACTGTAACCACAAATGTTTTTTTTCTTTCTATTTTTTTTATTCCAGGAGTTCCAAAGATTTATTTGTTGCAGGGAAAAACAAGATTATATATGACACAAAGTAATAACTGTAAGATCAGATATTCTGGGCACTCTGCCCTTTTAGAAAGCTTCATCCAGGCAACCCAGTGCTACTAAAAATGTTACTTTCGCCCAGGCACAGTAAATGGTTAATAAATCAGAACTGATATAATACCTTGTAATTAGATACAGCCTTACTTCACAGACTGGCCAATTGATAGACAATATCCAATTCCCCTGTTAGTGGCTATCAGTAGGGTAGAGTAACTATTAAAATAAATTTAATGGCTGTGACAGGTAAGAAAATATACCAGAAGCTAAAATGTAATCAGTATATCCAAACCCAAAATAAAATTATAGTCTTGGCTGCAAACAGGGTCCAGGAAAAGGAGGGTTGTGGATGGAGAGCGACATCCACAGGCTGAGAAGGGCAAGGTCAAGAACACTTAGGAAAGCTCAACCTTGAAAGCAGAATTGAGAGGGGGCGATTTGGCCTGGGGCCAGGGAAAAATGCACACACTTGTGATTAAGAATGTCCTCTGCAGAATGCCTTGATCTCCTCAGCAAGCCAGGGGCTGAGGGCTGTGACAGGTGATTTTTGTGAGCACTATGACAAGTTGGCAGACTTGAAGCAGGTAGATCTAGCTTCTCGTCCAAGAGAAGCCTCAACTCTTCTGGTGTCACTGGCCAAGTTCCCAACCTCACAGGACCGGCTCCCAGGGTACCACCTTCTCCACTTTAAGCTAGAGGGGTCTGGCTCTTCTGGACGCAGGAAGATCTCCTCCAGAGCCCAATTTCTTCTAATAGCTTGAAGGTTAGCAAACTGAAGAGGGTTACCAGAAGAACACGAAGGTAGCAGCCAAGCAAATTCAGGGAACGTTTTGTCTTCAGAGACTCTCCGCTTCAGATTTCTTGCAAAATCATCTCAAGTTAAAACTCCCACACTTCCCATACTTTAAAAGCAAGGCACTTAAGATTATAGAATTGACAGGAATTCATAAACACATCCAAAGCCAGCCAAGATTGTATACTATAGTGTGTGTGTGTGTGTGTGTGTGTGTGTGTGTGTGTGTGTGTGAGAGAGAGAGAGAGAGAGAGAGAGAGAGAGAGAGAGAGAGAGAGATCAGAAGATCTCCCTCTCAGTGCCATGAGGAAACAATGACACAAAATGATGATTGGACCATGTTATGTTATGATTCAGCACCTGCTGGGACTGGACTAAGAACTAAGCACTCTAAGTACTACTGAAAGAGAATTAAGTTCTCTAAGCAATACTGGGAGAGATTAAGATCTCTATGTGCTATTGTTAGGTTGAAGGCCACTTCCTGGAAACACCCCACACTCCTTTCCATTCTATAATAACAGAGGCCCTCCTTAAAAGCACCAAAAAAACCGTGTTTACTCTTGGTAACAATTCCGAGGTAAATAAGGCACAAATCTGGACAAATGTGCTCCCAAGAATTCCCCTCTAAGCCATTACTAGCCTAAGAGGACAAGAAATAAAGGTGGGGAGCAGGAAGGACACAGTGAGGGCGAAAATCACTCAGTTAGAATGGCTGTCCTTTATAGAAGTCAACCATGAGGTTCCTAATAGCCTGGACTGGAATGATTTGAGCAACTGAATAAATAATTATAGTGCCTGATTACAAGTAACAGAATAAAATAGCTCCCTGTGACTCGTGAATGTAAGTAGCATATTTACTACTGTCAATAAATGGAGACGTGGTGGTTCTCCCCCCGGAGAATCTTAGTGAATGCAGAAAGCGGGTAGCACCACTGGAGGAGTGTGGAAGGGTTAGGAGAAAGAGCCACAGTCAATGTATGGAAGGGTTAGGAGAAGAAGGGCCTTGTTACAGTCCCAAAGCATTGCCTCTGAATTATGAATCAGGAAAAGGCGTAGCTGTATTCCATCAGGACAATTCAGAAAACACCTCCTTAACCAAGAACTAAGGATAACAGCATGGGAGACAAGACTTACATGATCCCCTGTGGACACACGAAGAAAGACACTAACTATACATCACTCTTGTGATATTCATGCCTCCACCAAAATAATGTAAATAACCAATCTAATCATGAGAAACTTTTCTGAAAAAAATGTAAGCTCTCAATGGCAGGGAAGCCAGAAGAAGATGCAGGCACTGTCAGAGATGGAAGGTGGCCAAGCAGATACAGATGCTGGACCCTGGACCAGCTGCTGGTCTAAAAATAATACATGGGCTAAAAGGTGGCACCTGAGTAAGGGCTTGATCCTTACATTATGGTGAGAGAAAATTGATACCCTTGGGGGAAAGTAGGGAAACTGTCTATTCGAGGCCTGTAACTGCTAGAAAGTTCTGAAGTCAGTTCAAAATAGAAATTTAAAAAATCAAAATAACATAACCATCCTTTAAAATAAGTGAATGTCCAAACAATGTTTATTATTAGAATACTCTTACTTCTGGGAATCTGTTCATAACAAATTAGCTAGAGTGGTTTAAAGCTTTTCATGCAAAATGGTAAGCCTTACTGTTCTACACATCTTTAATGCTGATGAGAATATTGGGATAAACTGTCAGACACACCTAGCCTTTGCTCTCTGTTATCAATGAAATGGGGATGAGGTTTATCCTGCAGTTATTATAAAATGATAAACACACAGCTTGGCGAGGGTGTGAGAAAGCAGACCCTCACAGGCTTCTTGGAAAAACAAAATAAATCAGAACAACCATTTCAAAGAATTAATGATTCCCACTTAGGATGCTCACTTCGTGGGAAATCCAGCAGCATCGTGCACAACGGTGAAAAACTGAAAAGAGCCTCTGCATCCAGCAATAAGGGAAGTGGCTAGCCAATGGCAGAGGCATCCTGCAGTCACTAGGCCTGCACAGTCAAGGAAGGAGCCAGGGATGTGAAAAGGCCATCGGAATACAGCTTTCAAAGTGGGAGTAGAGGTCATTTCAATTGTAAGAAACATATGAGCAAAATTCATAGTGATACGTTCTGGGACTGTGCAGCCCTGTTTCATCTTTATTTGGATACATGGAAGAATATCTAATAAATTCATTAAAATAACTACATTACTTTGTAACCAGAAAAATTAGAATTCTAACTTGATTAAAGATAGTATTGAATGTTAATGTGCAATATACACAAACTAATTTACTGCTGACATAAGCAATTTCGTGTTTGCACCTTCTGTAAGGAAACAGAAAACACTACCTGTCTGTCGGAGGGAGTGGGCTTAGTTCTAAGTGAATGAGAAGAAGATGTTTGTGTGGAGATGACTCTGCATTACCTGAAACATCACCGTATGACTGTTTCTTTTTAACAGAGATCTCATTTAAAGCATATTCAGAAAGACAAGAAGAGACTTGAGGCCTGTAGATTTACTTGGACAGATGCCCAAGCCAAATGCCCCACGCAAGCCTCTAAGGGTATGTATGGGTTGTAAAGAATATATGATCTCCTCAACAGTGTTCTCCCCCTCAGGTAAGAAAGTAGAGGCACAGAAATCACACCTAATCCAGCCCAGCTGCACCGATACTGGGTGATTCTCCAAGCTCTCTGAGGTCTGATGAGGTCTGATAAAACATGAGTTATTATACACACCAGGCCAGAGTGCTAGGGAAATGCAATCATCAGACAATGATAATAAAGAATGCAATACTATGCCTGGATACAGAAGTGATCAATAATTAAAGTGAATATGGACAACAATGTGGATAATGTTGATATTGCTGACCCCACAAGCCTACAGTGAATATTAAGGATCCTACACATGGAAAGGTTTAACATGGGATAGATATTCTGTAAGGATGTCCCAAGCCAATACTTTTCTTTTGATTATTCCCAAGTCCATCTCCAAAATCAAAGTTAAGACAACCTGACCAGGACAATGTTTTATGGAGATTAAAGATTTCAATCTTCAATTAATCAATTTAATTAATGGTATGAATCCATCCTCCTAAGCACAGTGATTTAATAAGCCTAAATACCAACGCTGTTGGAGAAAGGGGCAGGATTGTATGGCAGGACATGAGGACTCAGGGCAGGTACTCTTCCATCTACGGCTGTGTGTACACATGTGCTCATGTGTGTTGAAAAGACAGGTCCTGAGATATTCTCAGAGTCCCAGCAGAATGTAATTTTCTCTTTCCACTTACTAATAAAACCCAACTGACATTCTGGCGAGGGATTGACAAGTGTTCTCCAAAGCCAGGTGTTAAAGGTTTGGTATCCAGTTGGTGGTGGAACCTTTAGGAGATGGGGCCTAGTAGAAGGAAATTATGTCACTTGTGGGAGGCATGGTCTTCATCAAACAATTGGAAATCCTTGCTCTTCCTCTTAACCCTTTGCTTCCTGGATGCCATGAACACAGGCCTTTCTGCTGTGCACTCAAAGCATGCTGGAGAGACTAAGGCAACAAAGCCAAGAGACTCTCTGTGGCAGGGAGCATGAGCTAAAACCAGCATTCCTTAGAAGCTGATCATAGTAAGCACAACACAACTCATGTGCTTCCTTTTACAAGAGTACAGTCTAAAGCGGGTACTTTCTGTGCCACAGTTCAATTTTGAGGCCATCATGAGTCAGAGAAGTCAGAGCCTATGCCTGGAGCCTCCTGACTTAAACTTCTTCAAAGCCCTTCCTATACCTTTAGAGTTGGGTTTCGGCACATGCGAACAGAACAGACACAAAGAAGTAGAAAGGTAGGCTTCACTGCGAAACCATCCTCGACCTTAACCACAAGGTACCAAAGTCATACCACACACAGCACACAGACGACTGCTTCCCACCCAGCTGGTTCTGCAGGGCTCATACCTTCACGTCTTTGTGGCAATCAGAGCCTGGGAGATCAGCCTTAAGGAAGCAGGTTCACAGTGGACCAGAGAAGTAGTCACTCCATGCCCAGAACAAAGATTCTCTCTTGGGTCTCCAAACCCACAAGAAAATCCAGCATTTTACCACAGCTCTCTGAAGTGTGCATGCGTGCGTGTGTAGGTGCGTGCGTGCATGCGTGCGTGTGTATGTATGATATGTGTGATATGCACATGAATGTGGGTCTGGTGCATGTGTAGAATTGTGAGGGCAACTGGGGGGGGGGAGTCAGTTTTCTCCTTCCACATGTGGACTCCAGAGATCAAATGCAGGCCACCAGCCTTGACGGCAGGTGCCTTTACCTGCTGATCCATCCCATCGGGTTCAAAGTGTAGTGCTTTCAATGAGGGGACCACACAGGAAAGCACAGAAGCATAAAGAAAGAAAATAATAAAATCAACAGGCTATAGGGACAGATTAGTAACAACAATAACAAAACCAACTGAAATTGTATACAGTGCTTCAAGCGCATTCTTAAATTGAGTGAAAGAGTGGAAAAACGAGATGGGAATATTTATTGGGAAGGACATAACAATAAACAACTAAGAAAGATTAAGGATGGAATGCAATCCAAAGCAAAAAGTGGTGGTGGTGGTGGTGGTGGGGTGATGGCTTGCTGTGCATTGCTAAGCAAATGAAAAAAATAATGGCCTCTTCAGAAATGGAAATGTTTTCTAGTTGTAATTGGCAGTTTATACAGTTTTTCAATACATCATCAAAAACCAGCATCAAAATTAAACAGCAGTAATGAGCGGATTAGCAGGTTTCTCGGCCATTAATGAAATAAAGTGCTTCGGTCCCTATGGAAAGTCGTTTGCCAATATGTGCAAAGTCCGTGGGTTTCAGCTCAATGGTTACATACCTGTGTGCTAGACCGGGGAGAAAAAAGGAAAATCGGCAAGCACACTCTTCTTCCTATGCTAGGCAAAAAGAGTCAAAACGGAAGAATCCTTTTATTTCTGACGGGGATGGGGGTGCAGGGGTGGGCACTCACTAACAGATGTTTACAAACAGAAGGTAACTGATAAAAACCCAAACACAAAGCCGCATTGTCTTCCCGCAGTCACAGATGAACCCACTGGAACTCCCGTGAAGAGCCTTCCTGGACACCATCCAGGAATTAAAAGGTGCCAACAAGCTGCCTAATACCCTTGCGTCGACTGAATTCTTATGAAGAAAATAAAGTTTATTGTCTGGAAAGAGCGAAAGCATGAGGGAAGCAGTAAGGCGATGGAGGTGAACCGTTAGACAGATGTTCACTTAAGGAAATACAGAGAGCGGAAGACGCCATCACTGCGGAATTTTACGAGAATCCTGACGACTCCTTTGCCAGCTTCAAGGGCAAGGGAAAAGAAAGGGAAGGGGATGGGGGCCTGGGCTGCTTTACCTGGTGCTGATGACCTTGAGGATGAACCTCAGGGGGAAGGAACTCTAAACGGGGCTGGGTACATCATTCATTTGAATCCCTACCTAAATTCTCAAAGATGAGCTCCAGACTGAAATTCTGGAGGGCAGAGAGACGCATTTCTGGTATTTCACATACTCATAATACGTACCCCCAATAAAGAAAAGAGGTAAAAGAAGATAGTCCCATGTCTTTGCATATCTTTAGACGCCCCCATGAATGAAGCAGAAGACTTCAGAAAGACATTGGTTAGCTAGTCCTGTCTCAACTGGCAAGGTAAGGAAGGACAGAAAGGTGAGTGTCACGCATGCTGGCTGATTTACATGAACTGATGGATTCATAAAAATAATCTGACTGGATCTCTCTCTTGGTTTGAAGCCCTACGAGGCTCACAGATAACTCCTCCTGCCCAGCTGGAGCATCTCGAAGACTTACGATCCACTTACCGAGACAATCCACATACCTGGTAGCTTCTCTCTCAATTCACTTGATTCTGTCAATAAGTTAACATCCCCATCTGTAACTTTGCTTATTGCTTCTGTAGCATCATTGCACATGGGCTTGTTCACATAATTTAAAACCCACTGGGCATAGTGATGCATACCTGCGATACCAGCCCTTAGGAGACGGAGGCAAGAGATCAGGTGTGCACTATCTCATGTTTCCTTGTTGCTGCAGAATTATTCTCCCCCTTCCCAGACTGACGTTTAAAGGAAAGATTATGTGGGTTGTAATTCAACCTCTGTATAATATTGTGAAAGGCTGGAGAGATGGCTCAGTGGTTAAGAAACTGCCTGCTCTTCCAAAGGTCCTGAGTTCAATTCCCAGCAACCACATGTAATGAGATCTGGTGCCCTCTTGAGGAAGAGACCTGGTCAGTCATCCTCATCAATGTAGACCATGAAACCCAATATGGACAAGTTCAACAGAACCCCCATATACGGGGTATCCATGCATGCATGCTTCAGCATTACCAGGGCATAAATTAAAAAAAAAATTGTATTGTGAGAGCAGTCTGAGTTGAGGATGTGACTTTCAGTGTTCCACTCCTTTCCCATGATACAGAGACCCTCCCTGGCTAACCAGGGTGTGTTAAAATGCCAGCCATCGAGATGGTTCACCCAACGCTCCAGACCATTGGAGACCATGACAGGAAAGCATGCAAGTGGAGAATCCAACATCACCACTGCCTCAGTCTCCAGGGCACTGCTGGGAAGGTGTTGGCGCTTCCCTGCACGAAAACAAGCAAGTTCAGCATCCTAACGTACTGTCCTAATACCTATACAAAACATAAAGAAGGAGAGAACTTTGGGTTGCCAGTGGTTGAAGTTCAGAGTTAGACCCACAAAATGAAATGGACCTAGCTCATATCTTGTGACCACTGATGAAGGTTAATGAGAATGAGGGAAATGGCAACCAGCAAGCCTGGCATGGGACTGTTCTTTCTCCCTTGTGACTCGTGACACCATCACGTGGTACATTCTCAGATTATCAAAACCTGGCTGTCAAGTCTTCTGATACTTTTTTTATTTTCAGACAGGGTCTCATACATGTTAGCTTTGAACTCACGATGCAGTTGAGGATGGCCTTAACCCTGGATCCTCTTGCTTCCACTTCCCAAGTTCTGGGGTTACAGGCAAGCACACCATGCCAACTTTGTTTTAACAACTTCCCATCCATGCATCACTAGATACTATCTAGGAGAGTTAGTGGGGCTTCCCCAAGCCCCTAAAAGTCATCCCGGGAGACTGTGAATTACTCATCCCCTTGACGGAGTCTGGCATTTCTGCAAGTCAGAAGGTCCAAGTTCTGTTCTCTGGTAAGTACATCTGACCTCGGAACCCATTTTAGAGATTGTATCACCCTGTGACACTTCCTTCTTGCAGCTGAGCTGGTCACTTGTATTTGTGAATGAATGGCTCACCTTGCAATCGTTTCTCTTAGCAACGCCTCTCCATGCTGCAGTGAAGAGTAACACCATGTGACTCCTCTGCTCCTCCAACTGCCATTACCACTAATATGAGTGACAACTGAGATGCCATGTGCTGGAACTTCCATGCCACCAGGAGCTTGTTGCAAGCACGTGACTCATCCAATTTGTCTAAAACCTCCGTGAACATAGTGTAATTATTTTCCCATGTGTGTTTGGGGGAGGAGGTGCAGGGGGGCAGTATATACATGTCCAAGCATGTGGGCTTACACATGTGTGAGTGTACATGGATGTGCACATAAATACCAGAAGGTGGATTTTGAGACTGGGTCATTCACTGAAACCCAGGGCATGCCATTTGCCCAGGTGGCCAGACTAGTGAGTCTTAGGGCTCAGCCTGTCTCTACTTCCCCAGGGCTGTGGTTACAGGAGTGAGTTACTGCCTAGTTCTTTATGTGCATGCCAGATAGAAACCCCAGGTCCTCATGCAACATGTTCTGGACACTTTATCAACTGAGTTATCTTTCCAGCACTATCTTATTTAAAATGGAAAACAAACTTAGATGGGAAGGACATTAAAGCAACGTTACCCAAAGGGTAAGTAGTGAAACTGAGATCTGAACTGTGAAAATGATTCAACCAAGCCAAGTTTAAAACCGGCATGCAGCAGTACTGACTGAAGGAAGTACAGCCTGGGATGTGGCTCAACGGCAGAGCATATGGCTAGCATGCTGGAGGCTCTGGGTCTTCATCCTCAGCACTACAAATGAACAAAGCAAAGCAAAAAGGAGGATGGAGCTGGTAGACAGACTCTCAGAGCATGACTGATACGCTGAACTTTGAACTTGTACATGACAGTGGATCACAGCAGAAGCTGGACTCTAACAGCAAAGCTCCTAACTCAGATATGCAGGGAAGAATAAAAGCCTGCAGTTGGGTTCATTAAATACACCAGTAATCTTTCAGTGACTGCAAGAACTGTGTACTTAGAAGCTCTGCCTAAAAGAACCCACAGTGCTGTCTGGAAATGAGACAAGTGCTTCCATAGGTGACTAGAAAGGGCATGTGCATTTTGGGGGCATTTGCACAACGCAGAGAAAAGGGGGAAACAGATCACTGATGGAAGCAGGTGTGTATTACTGCTTGGCAATGAGATTGTGGGCAACAGGTTAAGCACTGAGAAATCAAAAACCAACTTGGCTAAAACTTGGGACTCATCATTTCCCATCTCCTGTCTTTCACATACCGGCAGAGGCATTAACTTGACCACACGTGTCTCCTGCACTCTTCCAAATGCAGAGACAATTGCGTGTGAGGGTTGGGTGACTAGAAAACTGTTTATGTGGGATTCCCCTGTGTGTGCTGTAAATATCATTGGTTAATAAAAGAACTTCTTGGGCCTGCACAGGGAATAGAGGTAGGCAGGGAAACCTAAACTGAATGCTGGAAGAAAAGAGGCAGAGTCAAGGAGAAACCATGTAGCCAGAGACAGACATGGGAACATTACCTGGTAAGCCACTGCCATGTGGTGATACACAGATTAATAGAAATGGGTTAAATTAAGATGTATGAGTTGGCCAGAAATATGCTTAAGCTATTGGCCAAACAGTATTGCAAATATTATGGTTTCTGTGTGATTATTTCCAGGCTGAGCAGCTGGGAACCAACAAGCAGCCTCCTCACAACACAGGATAAAGACATGTAAGAAGTATACAGCATCCCAGCCCGGGGTCCTCAGAAAATAAGCTGGAGATACAGCAAGGCAATGACAACACTCTGCACTATGAGGCACTGAGTAAGGACAGGCAGTGTGGGGTGATGTTTGGGTCAAGATACCCTGGTGAAAAGCTTTAGGGATGCAGCAGGTTCTGAGACCATAGGACCCCATGCAATGCCAAGAGGTGACATCTCCTAGAGCCTCAACTGGTATGGGAAGAACCGTGTCCTCTCAGGAATTCATATGGAAAAGCTCCACGTACCATAACCTCAGAATGTGACTGAACTTGGAGATGGCACTTTTAAAGTGAGGACTGGGTTCAAAGTGAAACTGCGTGGGGCAGGGCAGGGGCTGACATAAACCAGAGGGTTCTTCAAAGGAGGAGAAATCTGGGCAAAGAGTCGGAGAGAGTTTGTGTATATGGAAAGAAGGCCATGCGAGAACAGGAAGAGCATGCCATCTACAAGCCTGGAGGGACTGTGGAAGTCCAGAAGAATTTTTACCATCTTAGTTTCATGGTCCATGATGTACATTAGCATGGCCTTTTGGGCTTTAATACTCCAAACTCAGCTTGCAATGAGTCCCAAGTTAGCTTTCTACTTTCTCTTCTGCTACAGAATGTTCTGTCAAAGATTCACCTATTTCCGACTTTCTGTTACTTTCACACACACACACACACACACACACACACACACACACACACACACACCACATCCCAAATGAGCCTACTTTAGCTCTCAGGCTAGTTTAGCTCTTGCCCCATAGGCCACTCCTAATTCCTTCCCAACAAGTACCTTCCTAGCCAGGAGCCAGAGCTCCCCATGCTGCAGCTTTGCCCCACCATTTCCAGCCATGTGTCTATTTCAGAGCCTGCCTACCAGGCATGAACTTTCCAGTTCCAGTTCCTTTATCATCCTTTTCTCACAGTCCCAGTGAGATTCCCTTTCAGGTTCACACCTTGTTGAGAAGAAACTCAACTATGGGATGGAAGCAAAGGTGCTTCTGTGGAGTTGCTAGACCATAGGGGCCTTGGCTCTGCTCCCATTGCAAACAGAAATAATAATAATGACAACAATAATCATATTTCCAAGGTGGAATGAAACTAGAAGAGCTCTGTGAGTTAGAAGGTAAAAGTAGAAGGGAATATTTTTAAAGAGAAATTTTTATATTCCTTTAAAACTTGTACTTGATTTTAAGAGTCTTATTCCTGTCTTCCAGACTGGCTTTCACACCGTTAACAGAATAAGAACATAATCCATATTGTTTTATGAGGAATCCACTTTTAAGATATGTACAACATTTAAGGAACATTAAGGAAAACGGAAATTGAATTCCTTCCAGAAAAGCTTTAAGTAGAGATAAGAAGAAGAAAAAAAGACCACGGGCTAGAAGTGCTTACAAAATTATAAGCAGGAATTGTTGGGGCAACTGTAAAGTGGTCTCATGAATAGCTGCATGAATTATTCCACATGACCTGTAGTAAGAAGTTATGCAATTAATTTCTAAAGAAGATAAAGGGGAGGTAAAGAGAAAGCAATCTGTCTAAATGTCTGTCTACCAGTCCTAACTGGGCTGGGTGCTGGGAAGGGCACCCAAGACACATCATCCCTCAAACAACTTGAGAACATGTCAGATGTGGGAATGATGGGTGTGTGTTGGGGGAAGGAGTTGGAGAGACAATCCGGCTTCACGACATACTGAATGGGGCACAGAAAGCATGTATATACAGACAAACAGATTGGATTAAGATACTCAGAGCAGAACTGAACTCTATGGAATTGGCAGTATGAATCTCAGGAAGCCACCTTTTCTTCTGAGGAAAGAATTACCAGTCACAGATGAGCCAGAACAGTTATGGAGAACACTGAAAGTTAATGGTGGAAGGAAGAAGGAAGCGAGGCGGGAACAGGTGAGGAGCATTTTCATTGACAGAAGTAAAAGAAGACAGAAGTAAAAGAAGTTACGGTTTAATGATGCTGGTGACTCCACAACTCTAGGAATATATTAAAGGACACCACATATTGGGTGGCAGGTGGTACACTCCCCCAAAAGCTATTAGGCTCCTCTTAAAAAGAGACAGAGTAAAAGAGATACATCTAGAAACATATTCTGGTGAAAGATATCATTATATTATTAGTCATTTATTTAATTAGACAAACTCCTAACTACTGTAGATACAAGCAAAATTAAAAGGACCAGCAATGTCAAGAGCAGCTTACTCTTACACACCAAAGTAAAAAATGTCCAATCGCAAGAAGGTCCCAAAGCAACCTAGCTAGTGGCACAAGCATATCTGTGAGCTCTGGATTCAGCTGAGAGACCCTGCTGCAGAGAACAAGCTGGAATATCAAGGAATATGAGGAAGATTCCAAACATCAGTCTCAAGCCTCCACACGTACACATGTGGGTGGGCATCCAAACACATATGTACATCCACACATATGTATATACACATGCACATGTACCACATACTCACATACATGAAAAGAGGAAAAGAATCTACTAGGATTGATGACATCGTCCACACAAACAATTGTGCATGAATTCTCATAGTGACTTTGGTCAAAGCAGCACACGGTCACAATAGTTAAAAACTAAGAACAACACAAAGGCAGGCTAACAAAGAAAGAGATAAACACAAATGCAGTCTGTCAGCTCAGTGGAATACTGACTACCAAGCCATGAAATTTATGAAGCCCCAACTACTGCAACAGCATATGTGAACTACATCATAGTGCAGAGTGAAAGAAGCCAGGTGCACAATTACACAGACATGAATCCTTTTAAATAAAATGCGAGGAAATGTGGAGCAATCAGTAGAGACAGAGCCCTGGTCAGTGGCCTCCTAAAGTTACAGTGGCTGTTGGCGCTGCAAGATATAGTGAAATGGAACACAAAAAACTTTCATGGGATGACCCAAAACACCTCTTGTCATCATCCACCAAAACACTGCCGGTCTTTCATAAATACCAGCTGAGTTTCCTGGCACCTGACTGAGAACTCTGTCCAGTCTAGTAAACGTCCCAATTGCACACTGATACTTTCTGCTCCTGGGATGACACACAGTCTAAGGAAAGGAAGACAAAGTGATGGAACTCTGGGAAGATTTTTCTTTTTTTTTTTTTTTTTTTTGGGAAGATTTTTCTGAATGGGAAGCAAGGGAAAAAATTTGGGGTGATATGGGCAGAAGAGGCAAGGCAAGGGGGCACTGGAGAGAGAAAGACAAGAAAAGATGTGAGCATTCAATTTCAATGCTCTGTTCATATAGGTATGATGCCATTACTATCTTTGTCTTGTCATCATTGCTCTGGACCAAAGGGAAACTTTCCAAAGTGTCCCACCTATATTAAAGGAGCCCAAGACAAAAGACCTACGGTGACCACTTCTTTTTCTAGTATGTCTATCGAACTTTAGAAACCATAGGTCATACCCAGAATAAATGAACAACAACATCCGTGCTGGGTGAATATTCTTATCTTCACTCACTAAAGCACAGTCCCTGTAGCCACATATTCATGTCCCTTCCCTTTAATGCAATACTTCCTTTAAATACAACTTCTAGTGCCCCATGCAAGCTCTAGATTCAGATTAGAAGGGGGTGGGTTACATAATAAGATGCAAGGAATCTGAAAACCTGAGCTATGCATCTTCAGATCCTAACCAAAAGGGTGTCTGGTGACAGCTGGTCCTCAGTGATGGATGGAGAATTAATATGAAAATGGAAGGGTGAGAAAAATGAGGACCTTTGCGACAATGGCCGTGTAATGCAGCTGGAAGCAGGTCGCCGAGGAATGTGCTGTGGATAATAGATTAGTTCATTCAGTCAGCTCGGCATCACAGACAACAAGCATCAGAGTGAAAGGGAAGGCCATCTACACACAAGAGCACATGCACACATGAACACAAGGATCACCCACACTGGGCATGCTCCCAAAAGCATCCCCTTGATGCTCAGAAGGCACACAACACCTGGTGCTACTCTATAATCATGGCATCTCCCTATTGTCCCATTGAGTTCATGTTGGAAGCCCCTCCCCACCTAGAGTGAAGACAACAGGAGAAGGGGAGTGTGACACAACCTACCAGATAGTCATTTCCTTGGCCTACTGATTTGCCATGGTTGATGTCAAAGGTATAAATACTGAGCAGAGAATTTTTAACTTGAGGAAAACCACTGTTCTTACCAATGGCTTGCCTGTAGGTTCCATGTTTAAAACAAAATTATAGCTCCAAACTGATACTGTGTGAAATGTACTAAGATTCTGGATCACACGAGAGCTCACCCCAGTTCCTAGCAGAAGAACCCCTCAGTTCCACTGCCAAAGTGATAGCTCAGAATAGTGACCTGGGCACTCACGGACCATCACATCTGTAAGTACAGAATTCAACTGGCAGCGCATTTCCCAAAAGCAAGAAAGAAGAACTAGAACACACAAGAATGATGGCTTAAAACACTGAGGAAAAATTCATTTAAAATCTACATTTCCACACTTCAGATTTTCAAAGATGAATTTAAAAATGCAGAAGTGGGGGAAAGAGCATTCTGAGGGCTGGGGACACTTCCGTCAGGAAAGTGGATGCTCTGCGAACATCAGCACCCGAGTCAGATCCTTAGAGCCATGTTAAAGAGGAAAGCTGGATGCAGTGCTACATGTGTGTAATCCCAGTGCTGGGGCGGGGGGGGGGGGGGGGAGGCAAGGAGTTCCCTGGTGCTCACTGGCCAGCTGGACTACCTTGTTGGGTGAACTCTAGGTCAATGAAAGGTGCTGTATCACAAAAAGAGGAATGACGCCCAAAAATGTCTTCTGGCTTTTGAGAGAGAGAGAGGAGAGAGAGAGAGAGAGAGAGAGAGAGAGAGAGAACATCTACAAAGTTTTAAACCATGAGCTTTTTGAAATGAAACTTAGGCTATTACCCTTCAGATCCTACCGGGGTGAATCAGAGATCAACACACTGAAAGGTAAGCAAACAGGACAATAAAACACGTAGAACTGCAGGCAAAAACAAAAGACAGCGAAGGAAGGGAAAACTTTTTTTTTTTCCTTTTTTTAGTTTTTTGAGACAGGGTTTCTCTGTGGTTTTGGAGCCTGTCCTGGAACTAGCTCTTGTAGACCAGGCTGGTCTCGAACTCACAGAGATCCGCCTGCCTCTGCCTCCCGAGTGCTGGGATTAAAGGCGTGCGCCACCACCGCCCGGCTAAGGGAAAACATTTTAATATGCTCTCTTGCTAAGCTGTAAAGGATTTACACACTGAGTAATGCAAATACTAAATTATCTTCTTATAATGGTTATGTAACTGGCCTAAAAGGAACTGAGACAGAATTGTGCATCACAGGGGACCAGGGAAATGGCAGCAAGCTCACAGATGAGATGCTAAGCCAGACAGTCCAGGAGTGACAGGACAAGCAGGAAGTGTCTAAAGCCACGAGTACCAAATGGACCCACTAAAGTTATAAATGGAGAACTAGAGGTGATATTGAGGATCACTATAATTTTTCATAGAAAATCTTAATAGAAATACATGAATTTGGGGGTTAGAAAGACGACTCAGAGCGTGGAAGTACTTTTGCAAGCCTGGCAACCTGAAGTTAACCCCTGGATCCTACACTGGAAGGAGAGAACCAACTTCCAAAGGTTGTCCTCTGGCCTCCACATATGGCCATACGCTAGCAGGCACACACAAAGACCCTCCCACAGAGTAATAAATCAAAATTAAAATTAAAAAGGAAACCCATTACTCTGACTCTAAACTACATTCATTTGTAATTATTAGAAAAAGAAATAAAAAAAACCCAGAAAGAATGAATAATTGAATAAGAACAAAGGGGAGGAGGAAGGGAAGGGTGAAGAAAGGAAAACTGGGGGGATTTAATACACAGTCCTGTCTTTGGCTTATACTATACCAGACCATAATTTGTATTCCTTACCCATTTCTGTTTTCTAAATTGAATTCATGGTAGATTAAGGCCCTATTGCCCTATCTCCAACGCTAAGAAAATATTTTATGGGGAAAATAGGCACCTTAAAAAATAATTCTCCTCAATGAAAGATTCTTCTGATTATTTGTGGAAATTGCAAACTAGCTTTCCGTACAAATATTTCACATGTACTTAGCTCCTTTAAGGAAATAAGAGTAAAACAATTTAACATAAAGACGTGTTATATCCCAAAGGGCAAAAAACAAAAGCAACAACAACAACAAAAAACCCTACAGAAAACAGTTTTGCAACAACATAATTGCTTATCTTTTTATGACTGCAGAAAACAACAATGGCATCCCCACGGATTAAACAAAGGACTGAGGATCAAGGACAGGACTCAGTGAGCAAAGTGCTTGCAGTCAAGGAGGAAGAGCTAAATTCAGGACCCCCCAACCCACATAGACTGAATGCAGGCATGTGCAATCAATCCCAGCAGACAGTACAGGCATGTGTAATCAACCCCAGCAGAGCCTCTACAGTGAGACAGGAGGCAGAGACAAGAAAATCCCAGGGAGCTCATGGGAGAGTCTGGTGTACATGGTGGCAAACAAAAGATCAGGCCTCAAAGAAGGTGTCAAGACAGTCTGAGGTTATCCTCTGATCTACACACACACACCAGGCTCACATCATTGAAATGCATACAGAGATAGTATAAAGTATTCAAACCCCTAGGGATTAGAAGTCCAAGAGGCAAGTGTCTCTAGTTTCCATTGTTCCCCAAGCAGTAGGAGGCAAGTAAGGCAAGAGGTAAAACTTTGGGTGCCTTTTAAAACAGGAA
This sequence comes from Microtus oregoni, assembly GCF_018167655.1. Lineage (NCBI taxonomy): Eukaryota > Metazoa > Chordata > Mammalia > Rodentia > Cricetidae > Microtus > Microtus oregoni. Next base: position 39,125,717 of record NW_024543063.1, read on the forward strand.
ACTTTCCTGCAGCTCTGATTTAATTCACAATATTAAACTGTCTTTTCTTGTTTACACAGGAGATGTTCATCAGCACTATGCCCCATGAATACAAACACAGGACACAAGATATTAGCCATGCTCCCTTCCTTGATAGTTTGGGATCTATCACTTTAAATAAGAATAGAGGTATGTGACATTAAAAAGAACCAAAGAACCACGTGGGGTGGTTCACGCCTGTAATCCCAGCGCAAGAGAGGTGGAGGCAAGCAGAGGAGGGCTGCAGGAGCATCCTCAGCTACGTGGTGAGTCTGATGCTAGCCAGAGATTTTTGTCTCAGAACAACACAAACAAACAGAAAACAAACAAACAAACAAACAAACAAACAAAACCTCCAAAATGAACCAAAGGAAGAAAGTGACATTGTTATCCATGTGGCTGCTGACTTATCTGGTGCAGTATCCTGAGAGGTCTCTCAAATAGTCCAACAAGAGAAAGGAGCAAGGAAAAAGTACCTACTGGAAAGAGATGGCATACATACACCAGCTTAACTGCTGATGTCACAGAACTCAGTACTTATACCCGCAACATGAAGCAAAGGGCAGGTCCATAGCTGAATAATTCTAGCTTCAGGCTTCAATTGCTGCAATTACTACAACAATCAGATATATAGGCTATTTCATTCTGAGCACTGAGATCCACAAGCCCAGGTACACTTTGGCTAGGGCAAAGGGCGGCCTAAGTAAAAAGATGGAGTGTGTATGTGGGGGGGGGGGGGGTATGTGTGTGCAGGTGTGCATGCACCTGTCCCTGGGTGTCCTTAGTTGCCGTCTATCTTGTTTTATCGAGAGGTTATCTCACTGTCCTGGAACTCATTGATTGGAATGAGTTGGCTGGCCGGCCTGCTGTCTCTGCTTTCTCAGAGCTAGGATTATCAGCCCTGTGACAGGACATCTGACAATCTCTCTCTCTCTCTCTCTCTCTCTCTCTCTCTCTCTCTCTCTAAACATGGTTCTGAGAATTGAACTCTGTTCCTCTTGCCTGTACAACAAACACTGTCCTGATAGCTATCTCTCAAGTTTAGCCAGCACTGGTAAGAACACTTCCAAGGTAACACTGTAGACTGGTGAAACTATGCAATACACACGGCAGTGGTGGGATGACATCATGCAATACACACGGCAGTGGTGGGATGACACCATGCATACACACGGCAGTGGTGGGATGACATCATGCAATACACATGCAGTGGTGGGATGACATCATGCAATACACACAGCAGTGGTGGGATGACATCATGCAATACACATGCAGTGGTGGGATGACATCATGCAATACACATGCAGTGGTGGGATGACATCATGCATACACATGCAGTGGTGGGATGACATCATGCAATACACATGCAGTGGTGGGATGACATCATGCAATACACATGCAGTGGTGGGATGACATCATGCAATACACACGGCAGTGGTGGGATGACATCATGCAATACACATGCAGTGGTGGGATGACATCATGCAATACACATGCAGTGGTGGGATGACATCATGCAATACACATGCAGTGGTGGGATGACATCATGCAATACACATGCAGTGGTGGGATGACATCATGCAATACACATGCAGTGGTGGGATGACATCATGCAATACACATGCAGTGGTGGGATGACATCATGCAATACACATGCAGTGGTGGGATGACATCATGCAATACACATGCAGTGGTGGGATGACATCATGCAATACACATGCAGTGGTGGGATGACATCATGCAATACACATGCAGTGGTGGGATGACATCATGCAATACACATGCAGTGGTGGGATTACATCATGCAATACACATGCAGTGGTGGGATGACATCATGCAATACACATGCAGTGGTGGGATGACATCATGCAATACACATGCAGTGGTGGGATGACATCATGCAAGTATTATCCCACAGGAAGTACAACCCAAGAAGTGAATTTTAACAAAAACTAAGGATTTTACTTCATCATAATATCAGCATTTGGTTTCTTCATTATAACAAGTAATTGATACAAGATGCTAATTCTTGTGTTCTATCCTGGGTATGAACAATGCTCTGCTCAGTTATGCTACAGCTGTACATTAAAAATCTCCCAACATAAACATTCTAATCTACACATATTCTTTTCTCAATATACTTAGTAGTTTAGGAGCGTATCATCTAGTTACCCACCCAAAACATATTTTCTTTGAACTACACAATGTTATAAAAATTAACAAATTGCCATTTAAGACCAGGAAACATCCCTTTAAAGATCCAGAATTGCCAACTATTAATAATTATTTTTTATTATTTACTGATGGGGGAACATGTATGTCAGAGTGTAAGGAGGTCAGAGGCAGGAGTTGCCTTTCTCCACTCTGGTCCTAGGGATGTAACTCATGGAGTCAGATTGGGAGGTAAGAGTTTGACTCACTGAGCCATTTTATCATGGCAGCACTGGGTCTGTGTTCAGACAGAAACAAGGAGTGTAGCCTATTCACCTTCTAAAGCCCAGAACCAGGTATGGTGGTACACACATGAAATCCCAGCCCTTGGCAAGTAGAGGCAGGAGGAATCAGAACTCAAGTCTAGACTCTGCTTCATGTTTGAAACCAACCTGGGCTACATGAGAGCTTGTCTCAAATAAATGAACAAATACAAACAATAACCAAAAATAAAAAATTCCCAAAGTACAAATGGGAAAGTTAGGGGCTGGGCTTCTTGTCTGACACAAGCCTTCAATACTCTCCCCTCTTCCACATGCCTTTCCACAGTCTACCTGGGAAACTGCTGGCTTGTCATTTCATTGACCAGGAAAATAACACCTAGATCCAAATTTTAGTACCATTTACAAATGCAAATGTTTGAGCCCATCTTGGTGCCACATAATCAGAAAGCAGGTAATAGAAATGATCACACACCCACAGTCTGGCCTGTTACAATTCCAATTCCAGGGCCTCACTGCAGCCCCAAGCTTCTGGTTCAACTGGTCTGGAATGAGGGCCAAGATGTATGCTGGATACACTAGGTGATACTAGCGATGGTTCAAGCCTACTGATGACCTCTGCTCCCCATCTTGGCCATCTGATAATAAATTCTCACTTCAGCTTCGGCATCCTGGAAGAAAAATGGCATCTCCTCTAGCAACTTAATTTTTATTGCATTCAGTTATGACTTGGAGATTTATTTTATAAGTGTGTGTGTGTGTGTGTGTGTAAGAGAGAGAGAGAGAGAGAAAACATGTGTGTGATGGTACCCTAAGAGATCAGAAGGCGTCTGATCCTCTGCAGCTGGTATTATAGGTTGTGACTACATGATGTGGGTGTTGGAAACAGAATCTGGGTCCTCTGGAAGAGTAGGAAGCAGTATTAATTGCTGAGCTATCTCTCCACCGCTGAAGATTGTTTTGTAAGGTGGGACTTCCCCATTTTCCAGGTGGGTGGTTAGAGTTCTTTGGAAATGTTACCCATATCGGTTAACATTTCATTTAGTTAGCTATTTAAAAAAAAATGTTGCTTTTCCCCCTGTTGGAACTGAGTCATTTAAATTATTTCTTGGATTTATAATACGTACAATTAGTTCTGAACAATATACAACTCTATGCTCTGTTTGGGAATATCTTGATTACACAAATGAGAAACTAATTGAACAGAACGATGGCTGAAAAAGCTGCACTGCAAGCCACAGTTTCTGTTATTTCTGCCATTAGGCTAAGAACCGTGCAGCATCTGAGCAAAAGTGTTCCCTGTATCTTTAATGGCTCACCCAGAGCTCAGAGCGAAAGTCTGAACTATTTGTTGTTCGCTGTTGTTATATTCTGTTCCAAGGTTCATAATTTGAAAATCGACTTTGGGGACTTTTTGCTTGGTCTATTAAAATGATTCATGTTGCATTCAACATAAACTGTGTGTTCACAGAGGAGGGTGAGAGCCCGCACTCACAGCATAATAACTAAAGTGAATTTTGAACGAGCCGCAGTTTGTGGCAGCCGTGTGGTATCATTTGTCTTAATTTTTCTTTGGCATTACATTAGGCGGATGCATTTACATTTCCAGGTATGGCTAACCACTTTAAAAACTTTGTTTTTACAGCATGAGTAAAGGGGGAATCAAATCTGCATGTTTATGCCGTGTAACATCAAATAACACCATTTTACTGTTTGGAGTACATGCAGTGGGGATTTACATTCCATTTACCTGACCTCACAGAGGGAACTCAGACTGATATGCAAAGCACATGAAATATTTACTACGGATGGATCATCTAAAGGAAAACAGATGAAGGCAAGGATAATGCCCTTTCTGCTGTGGCCTTTCTGGTTCCTCCCTGTACCTCGAACTGGAATTCCATAATTGCACTCATCATTTACATTCAGATTCATCTCCAATAAAACTAGACTCCAGATAACTTAAGCCAGAACTTTAGGTGACAATTGTACAAAGTAGCCATTTGTCACTAATGCTCCAATAAACTCACATGCACAGGCAACCCACATGCTTCCAACTCATGAAATATGGATTCCTGAGGATTGGAAGGGAGCGTCCCTACATTCCCATTACTGTCATTTAAGATGAGCACGTGTCTGTGGCTGTATGTGTGTGTCTTTCAGCAGAAGAATTCTATAAATATGAGACACTGAACTGTTTCGGATGGGTGGAGAATGTAAGAGTAAATCTTACACTCTCTCGGTATGCTTTAAACCAACTATCAGGTCAGAAGAGATGATGCCAAATCCCAGAGTTATAATGCTTCCTGAGGTTCTGTTTTCTCTTTACACCTGCAAACCAGCTTGTAAAACTATGATACCCCACCTCAGAAAGCACAGTGTACTACCCAACGAGGTATAATATCCAAGAAACTTGCTTGAAAGGGGTTTGTGAAGTATTTGTATGAAGGTTCTGTGATGGCTAGTCTTGTTTGTCTTGACTGGATCTGGATCAACTCAACAATAAGCAGACAAGCATAGCCACTGGGGATCTCTTTGATCAGGGTATGTAAACCTGAAAGAGCAACTCTAAATGTGAATAGCACCTTCTCATGACAATAGGTGCAAGGAGGTCCCAGGCTTTGCCTTCCTGTCTCATTGGCGACATCCTCTACTCTTGACAAGTTCACCTACCCTGTTGCTGCAGCTGCTGGTGCTGTTTCTGCTGCTACCTTCCCTTGCCGACATCAGAACACAGTTTCTTCAGGCTGCCAATGAAGACTAAAGATCAGTGGATCTCCAAGACCCCGCCAGCCTTCGCTTGGGACTCCTGAGGTATTCAGCCTCATGGTCTAAGCAGCTTCCACGTCCACGGCCTTGCCAATATGCTGAAAGCCACTGTCAGACTAACCAGACTGCATTATGTAAGCGGACTGAATAAATTCCCCTTTAATCTATACTAATTTCATAGGTTCTGTTCCTCTGGAGAACAATGCCTGATACAGGTTCTGAACAGTTACTATAGTTTATGATTGCAGAGTTACGACCTTGGGCACTGGAGACAGATCTTCCCTATAGCTAAGTGGTGTGTGACACATAGCAAATTTCAATTTTCTGAGTCTCGGCCTCTTCATCTATAAAATGGGGATAAGAAACCTAGTAGAATCCTTGAGGTTCATTAGTCTAAGTTTCTGAATGCAGGCGTCGACAAAGCAAAAAGAGCACCCAGATGGTATGAGCCCCTGCTAGATGTGGTGGCATATACTTCTAATCATAGCCCTTGCGAGATGGAGGCAGGAGAGTCAGGAGTTCAAGTCCATGCTCTCCTTGGCTACTAGAGAGTTCAAGGCCAGCCAGGCTATGTGAGACACTGTCTCAATAAAAATCGACAAAAAAGAGGGGAAGATGCTTGAGTAGGTAAGAGCACTTCTGGCATGTGCCAGCATGAAGACCTAAAATCCAGAATACATGTAAAAGCCAGGCATGGCTGCACAAGCCTGTAACCCCAGCGGGAGAAACAGAAGGATAGCTGGACTCACTGGCCAGTCAGCCTGGCAAAACCACAGTGGAGCCCAGGTTCAGTAAGGGACCCTCTTCTCACTGGACAAATAAGGTAGAGTGAGGGAGCAGGACATCTGGCATCACCCCCTCACTGTCTCACACATGTCCTCACACCCCCGCACCTCATACGGACACACAGCACTCAAGACTTACTTCTGGCCAATCACCGCGTTCAACCTTTATTATTAAACTAACATCAGGGATGAGCCAGGCTAGACTCATCATATCTGATCAACAGCTCATTAGCCACCAAAAAAAAAAAAAGCTTATTATCCTATTAATTAAACTATATAAATATTTGAAGGAGATGAATGAAGTCTTTGAACTTGAGCAAGTGGAATAAGCCGTACAGTGTGGACTGAGAGGCCTGGATAAAATGCTGGCCCTTGACTAGCATCCATCTTTCAGTTTGTTAGCTCCTGGATTCACTCAGCCCTTCCATCTCCCAGAATCCCTCACTTCAGGAGTGGGCTGGGTCCTGACACCAGAGAGGATAAATCACTTGCCCTGCATCAAAGCTGCTCATGGTTACATAAGTGTGATGTAACTTTCCTTAGGGAGACATGAGCAGAGAACTATTCCTGCGATCGGCACACTAAGGAAAGGACTTCACCCAAGTCCAGCCGAGAGAAGCGCCAAGTTCATTGTGGAAGCGTATGGGAGTGTGGGTGACTCAAAGGCAGCTGCATCACTGAATAACCCAATGGATGAGGACTCAAAAAGCTACGCACTAAAACTTCCCACTGGACTTCCAGGTGGCTTTTCCCTGGCAAACTGTTATCTAAATAAGTGTGGGGTGGGGAGGCGTTGTAACTGTTATCTAAATAAGTGCGGGGTGGGGAGGCGTTGTAACTTTCAGGGGTGTCATGAGCTTTGACAATCATTTACTTCCTAAGTTCTTACTCATTTCATTTCTAAGTCTTAAGAAGTCATCCCCACCCCCCACAAATTAAAGTTTTCGGTCAGAGGAAATAGCTACACAATGGTGAGAGTCTCTGAAATTGTGTGTAGCCAAACAGTGATTTGGGAAAAGCCCATAAATAAGAAGTAGAGATTACCAAACCGTACGTTCATCTGGACCCAGCATATCTGTCTCTTAATAGAAGTGTGCAGAGTCTCTCTGGGGATGGAGAATAAGGGTTTGAGTTCAGAGACCCGAAAGTCCAGAGCCAGGATGGTGGTGGGCACAGGCAGGACAGTGACACAGGAGACAGACACTAAGCCATCTTAAGGGTCCTGGGAAACCTGCCCCAGGGGAGGAGGGTCTAAACTGAACTATGGCAGAATAGCCTGAGCCTACTGAGTAGGAGGAAGTCTCTCCCTAACAGATGTGGCTGACATGCCAAACCCTCGCTCCTGCTTTGGCTTGGCTTAGTGCTGAGAAACAGAGCATTGGAGGGACACTGCCTCGTGTACAGGTTCCCTGTCAGATCTTCGCCTTCTTCAAATTTCTTTCTATGTCTGTCAAAGAGGCCACTATAGCGGATACCACACAGGCTGCTGGAAGGATGAAATAAAGCCACGTGCACAAAAGTATTGGGCTCATGGCTCGTGAACAAGAGATACTTTATGAGACACTACTAACACAGACAGTTCAGGTAACCAGAGGAACTAAGGCTGAGGAAGTCAGCACAATAAAACTCAAGACCCCCATCCCTGTGCCACACAGCAGGCCCATCCCCCACCTCCCCAGAGAAACACACAGGGACATGCTACATGACTGAGTCAGGGTGCCCTGGCTAAGTTTCCACTGCTGAGATAAACACCATGACAAGAGCAACTTGGGGAGGAAAGGGTTTGTTTCATATCACAGGTCACAGTCCATGATGGAGAGAAGTCAGGGCAGCGCTGCCCACCGTAGGCTAAGCCCTCCTACATCAACTAGCTATAAAGAAACTTCCTTACAGACATGCCAGACGCCATTCTGAAGAAGGTGAATCCTCAACTGAAGTTCCCTCTTTCCAGGTCTTTCTATCTTGTGTAAAGCTAACAAAAAAAAAAAAAAGGGAATACAGGGTCTATGAAGCCAGATGCCCAGGAGATAGAGCATTAGTTTGACAGGGTTAGAAGAAGGATGTCTAGAAAGAGACCTTTGATCTTTGGGGTAGGGACTTCATGAGAGGATGAAGCCTGAGAAAGGCTTGGCTCCCTACCGCAGCTGAATAGCATTTTGTTTTCTTTGGCACGAACCTGTTTCGACTTTGCAGTCTTCATAGTCTTAGAGTTGAAGAGAGTGAGACCTTCACCGGAAGTCAAACAGATGCCTCCACCATGCTCTTGGCCCTCTAGCTTTCATGAGGGAGGGACAAAATAAACTTCTCTCCATTATAAAGTAGTTGGTATAAGTTACTGTGTGACCTCAATAGAAATTGAGCTGACACGCTGACTTTTACATGAGCGAGGTTAAAGGGCCTTATCCACAAGTGCCTTCACCCCATCTTGGAGCTACATCTTGAACATGGAAGTGAAAACAAACAACTACTGTGGAGCTTGAATGTGACTGGCCCCCATAATCTCATAGGGAATGGCACTGTTAGGAGCGGCGGCTCTGCTGCAGTGGGTGTGGCCTTGTGGGAGGAGGTGTGTCACTGAGGTTTCCTGTGCTCAGGATACGGCCCAGGGTGTCAGTCAGCTTCCTGTTGCTTCCAAGATGTAGGCTTCTCAGCTACTACTCCAGCGCCAGGTCTGCCTGCGTGCTCCCTGCCATGATGATAGTGGACTGAAATCCTGAACTGTAAGCTGTCAGTTCAATTAAATGTTTTCTTTATAAGAGTTGCTGTGGTCATGGTGTCTCTTCACAGCAATAGAAATCCTAAGTAAGACAACTACCAACATCACTAAGGTGGTCTCCGAAGAATCTCATCTACATATACACTCAAAAATAAGACAGTCAGGACACTTTATAAAGTAGTTTATAATTAGGCTATTGCTTTCTTATTTGGAGAGTGGCACCAAGTTGCAAAAGGTATACAAGTACCAATCAAATATGTCGGTTTCATATTTCCCCTTAGTTCCTGTTTTAGGAGCCGACACAAGCATCTACCTGAAGATCTTATTTAGCCAAAGGGGAGGAGGCCATAGAGGAGGAGGGAAGAAGAAAAGAAGGAGGAAGCAGAGGAGAAAGAGAAATAGGTAGAGGAGGAGAAAATTCTCAAGCAGAAAACACCTTCAATCTGACTTCTTTAACTGAAAAAATATTTTAGTTTAATTGCAATAAAACGCTCTTTCAAATTATGGATAGCAAATCTGAATCAAACATATTCAGGGACTGTAGGTGTTAAAAATAATACAGACCTTGAAAAAAATCTATATTTTAATCTTTTTGGGCAAAAACAAATTATCTTATTTACTACATGAATGATTTCCTCAATTTAACGCCAATCTTTAGGACCAACTCCTACCTGTCTGAATAAGCAGGCTGCAACAGAAACGACTAGATTATTTATATTATGAGGAAGTGTTTAAAAATAAACGAGAGAGATGTACCCGTATTGAAAATAAAAATAACATGCGTAGCATCTCAGCTTACAAAAATCTAATTTTACTTTCTTCTGTTTCCAGGAGGAAGTTTAAGGAGTACACATAAAAGAGTAAATTAAATTTCTCCTTGAGGGTGGGTGAGGAGAGTGAGAAAAATGCCTAAACTTTACCGGTATGTTCGGAAGGAAACATCTTCATGGGGATGACAGAGTGGGGACACCTTAGGCCCAGGGGCACTCTGTTAAAGCCATAGATGAGGACATTCACATACGGCTGGACCTTGTTGGAAATCAGTCAGTGTTTTCTTCTGAAGACTTGTGAGACAATGACGTTTATAATGTAAATTTTAGCACGTCTACTTGTAACTCTAGAGCTCAATACCAGTAAGTACCTTCATATGGATAATGGTTTTTGTCTGACTGTTAATATTATTGTATTTACAGAACTGGAGAAAGAGCAGAGCCTCATACCTGGGAGACGAGTGCTCCACCCCGATCTACCTCCCCCAACCCTTTTATTTTTACTTAGTACTAGGAGACAGAGTCTCATGAAGTTGATTGTGCAGGACTTCAACTTGAGACCCTCCTGACTCAGCCTCTCGGCAGCTAGCATTACAGGCCTGTGCCACCAGGTCTGGCTTGGCTATCTGTATTCACTACAAGAGCAATTATTAATAGACTATTCCTGATTAACGACAGCGTCCAGTGTTTTCTTATCAGTTTGGGCAGGACTTTTCCAGTAGTTTTCTGGGGATTGGGAGCAGTGTTTAATGCCAGGTAGAAGATGCGAATGAAATTCTACAAATTGTCATTAGAAAAGCAGAGAAAAGACACCTTCCTACACTTGCCCGGCCTCGCTGTAGGGACACTGTAAAGGGCTCCCTCCGTGACTGTCTACACTGGCCAGGAGTGCATGAAGGAAACGGCTTGCTTTTCCATATAAAGAATGTTGCCATTTGCACAGGATTTGCTACTGGACCCTGACACCTGGTCTCGGGTGCCAGTCAAATGTTCCCACCACATCTACAAGGCCAGGTCACGCTTGCCACAAAGCCTCAAGAGCTATTTTTGATGTTATTCCAGCACAGTCGGTAACAGGGTCAGTCAATACAGACACCACTCCTTCCAGAACCTCCAAGGCAGAGGGCTATTCTAGGAAAAAAAAATCACACTTCCCCGCCTCTGTTCTTCATCCTTTTTGATTTCTTTCAGAGAGCCAGTCCCCCCAAATGCAGTAGAGGAGGAACGGCTGGACCACGGGTAGCCAGAGGAGGAAATTCCTGTCTCAAGAAAAACCAGAACCAAATGTTAGCGCGCAGATGCCCCCGGGTTGTAATTTCCCTGTAATGGTTTCTTATGATAATTAAAACCGTGTCAGCAAAGGTTGCTCGCCTTGAGACCACAGCAAGGAGGACCTGGACAGCGTGCGGAAAGTGTTTTTTGCTTAGCTGGGGGAAGGTTTTCAGCACCCCCTGGGTCCGCAGTGAGGAGAATGCCCTTTGTTCCCACTGAAAGCCTGACATAGTGAGTGACAACATCAGCTACCTGGCTTCATTTTCTCTCCTTTCTGTATCTCATTCCCCTTTGACTCCCAACACAGAGCAGAGCAGGTCCCCAGGAAATACAGCAGTGAACCTTTACACTGCCACGCTCTTAGAGGACTACCACGCTCATCGTGGTCACCATCTCCTCTGTCGCCACTAGTGTGCAGACAGGGAGGAAATGAACCAACTTTCCTAGGACCACACAGACCAAAATCTACAATTCCTCACCTAATATCCAGGAAGGTAAACAGAGATGCGGTTTACTCAGTGATAAGAATGCATGCAGAAGATCCTGGTTTTGGTCTCAACACCACAAAACACAAATCCAGCTACCAATCAACCAAAAGATAAAAATGTAAAAGTAAAACCCAGGAATATGCGCGGGGACTCAGTTGCCCTTTTCCTTTCCTTTTAAAAGGCTTCTAAGAAGTTCACTGATGGTACACGCTGGAACAACTCTACTGGGAGCTCAGACCCACCTTCTGCAGGGAAACGGAGAGGAGGCCATTGGACCATAAAGAAGCCCAGGCTAGCTCTCACGTTGTTCTGTTATCACAAGACTTTCCTCAAACATAAGCAACATTTCACTTGTTTGTTCCAGAGCTGGGGATTTTCTTGTTACAGATACGGAGGGATGGCTTTGATGTCTGTGGGGTTCCCTGAAATCTCAGTGCTCTGGAAGCTGAGTCAAAGGGCACTATAGCTGAGGACTCAACGATTCCCTCTTTTTAATGTTCTCTCTGGAAAGCTCTAGGGTTTACTGGAGTTGCCTTTGCCAAGAAATATCTTAGACAAAGTAATATAGGCATTGTCGTGGGATTCTGAAGGAGAAAAATTATAGCTAAAAATGGGTTTCTTAGCTTACTATGAGCCTGCCATTGTGTCTATAATCCTAGCACTCTGGAGGCTGAAGCAAACATGATCAGAACTTCAAGGTCATCTTAAACTACATATTTGGTTTTAGGCCAACCTGGACATCTAAGAATCTGTCTCAAAAAAACAATAAATGAATGAGTGAATAAATAAATGCTGTCTGCTTGAAATTTGGAAGAATGCATCCTGACTTAAAAGACCAAGGAGCAGTTACAAGGGGGAGGGGGGGAGTTATAGGTTGTGGAAGCTTTGTGTTCTGTCCAACAGACATTTCCACTGGGAGCATGCATGGAGAACGCAACAACTCCCCTCGAGACTGAAAAAGATGGGTCATGATTTATGGTTGCTGAGCGCTCTTGGTCCCCAAGTGCAACCAAACACCAGACTATGAAGTATCATCACTGCCCAGTGAAGTCCTCTCCTTCCACCAGGGGCTGCAGGGACTGAGACAGACCAATCAAGATGCCCGGACCCTAGAAGTGGGCAAGGAGCTGCCCTGCTCAGCCTGCATACCTTATACCCCCATCTGGACTTTTAGGAAGCTGCCTCGAACAAATCAAGCCAGGCTGTCATACGATGACAAAGTGGATTCTTTCCCAATGTGACATATTCATTTATCATCTTTCATAAGACAGACCTGAACCATAATTTAGTCCCATAGCTGCTGTATAAATGAACTCTGGGTTTGGATGGGCTGGGCCAGTTTCCTCAACATCAGCTCACTTAGGAACCCGAATGCACAAGGTCAGGATCCAAGTCCTTGTGGAGGCTCCTGGGGGAGGTGGTGCCCCGGGCTATCACCGGGACCACAGAATCTGGGGGTGGCTAAGGTGACAAGCTTCCCAGGGACACACACAAAAGCAAAACAGTTGTTGGAAGAGTAGGATTTTTTTCATGTGCTTGTAGGGCATTACCACAATGGCAAGTTGGATATTCAATACTAAAAAAGAACACAACCTCCAAGGACCCAGAAACTGAGCTTTTATTGCAAAAATACATGTCACCCGAAATAAAGTAAGTAAACCTTGTCAATAGAAGGTAGGTATGTATTTTAAACATTTTGTGGACGTGGGTGTCAAATTGAGACAGTTGACCCCGGATCAGTGGCAACCAAGAACTCAGAAATCTGTTGGTGTTTGTAAAAAATAATACATAAACCATGTGTTAGATAAGAGCAGCACACCAGAAAACATACTATATTTTCCTTTTTAGTAACATTGCCTGAGATGAAAGACAGAGACAGAGATATTGAGAAACTGGTCAAGGAGTTTAATAGCTTCTCAGCTTCTCTTTAGACACACATAAGCAGCAGTGGAGTTGGAACTGTAATATTAGAACTCCTCTACCAAACTGGGCTTCCTGTGTGTGATGAGGATGCTCAGCTGCGGGGAATGATGACATCATGACACCATCATAGGAAAACAATGCTGGGGCTGGAGGTGTCCAAAGCAAAGAAGAAATGAACCCCAACTGGTACTTCTCCACACATGGTGCGACCCTGCAGCTTCCATCCCTGCAGTGACCACAAACTGCATAATGGCACCTGGGATGCTTGCTGGTTCGTGAAGATCCCCATGGTCCACCTCCCCCAGCACTGGTTCTAGCTGTATGACCTGTTTCCCCGCAATCCCACAAGAAAACTCCTTTCTAACTAGAGGTCTCATGGGTGTGTACTCTAAGGAGAACACCAGAAGTTCAAAGGCAGACAGGGGATTCAAATGCTATCTGGGTTCCTCAACTGTAAACTTTGAAATAGTTATCTGGGCCCATTTCCTCACCCTGCCAGCTCATGGTTCCTGTGGGAATGAACAGAGCCTGTGTTTGCCTAGCACCAGGCAGACCTAGGAGATACCTGGTGTTAGAAGATGTCAATATTTTTTAAGATTTTTAATTTTTACTAGTGTGTATGTTTGCATGGGTCCCTGTGGAAGCTAGGAAAATACATTAGATCCCCTGGAGCTGGCGATTGGAGCAGCTGTCCACTACCCAGCATGGGTGCTGGGAACCAAACTTGAGTCCTCTGCTAGAGCAGCAAGTGCTCCTAATTGCAGAGTCATCTCTCCCACTTCAAGACACTGATTTAAAAAAAAAAAATATTTCTTTTATCACCAGCATCCTTGTTACCAGCATCCAGAACTACCCGTGAGTGTTCAAGTTCAGGTGCCAACGCAAAAAGCAAAAGAAAACAAATAAATACCAAGGAAAGAAAAAAAAGGAAACCCTAATCCTTGACCCCCGTGTTCCAGGGCAGCAGACTTGCTCGCTTGCCTGGAAGCGAATCTACCAGTAGTCACTCATGCTATGGTCCCGTGAAAAACACGGGGCGACAAAAGCCCCTTGCAGCAATCTCCAAGAAGGAGGAATAAATTAATCAAACTGCCAGCGAGAGAAGGCCGGGTTGACCTCCTTCTGATCTCATTACTTCTCTATTACCCTTTTGAAAAACACCCTCTTACAGAGATCACTAATTGAAGATTATGTGGAGGGAAATCGCACCTCTCCATCACGGTGGGAACTTTTCCTCGTTTGTCATTCTAATAATTCACTTCTTTTCTTTTCTGAAGAGACAGAGACACTAATGGACTATCATCAGTTAAAAAGGCAATTTTTCCATTTAATTGCACTCATTAAATACTGCACTAGAACAATTGGAAAAGCAATAGTCTCAATATTTAATCATAGCATAGGAATAATGAAACATGGCTTCAAAATAAATCTTGGAATATTTATAAAGTCATGAACAAGCTGTTTTAACAACACCTATGATCAGGGGCGACGTCGTCGGAATGAGACGTGTGATTTTTCATTTCTCCTGATTAGACCCGGTAAACATTAACACCTCCAGGAAAGAGTTCAAGGCGGTCTGAACAGTTAGTGCTACCTTCCCTGGCTGCCACGGATTTGTGGCTGGCTGACCATTCCCAGCCTCTTGCAGAGGCTCAGAGGTTTTCACAGAAGCTGGCCTCCCGGGAGAGCATCTGCGGCCAGGTGGTGGTGTAGCTCAGAATGTCTCTGCTGAGGAAAGCCTGAAGGCCCCTTCCATGCTCATCTGACCCACCTACTTACGATGTGCAATCAGATGGGTTCAGCTCAGTCAGAGACAAGCCACCATCCACCATCACTCCAGCCAACTGCAGCCTTTTCAGTCCATTTCACCTATTAACCCCCTCTTCCCGTATGAATTCCCTCACTTCCAAGCAGCCACTCACCTACATTCTGTCCCTGAGAATTCCCCTACTTCCGGGAGTTTCATATGAATGCAATTGTATCTTATGCATGTGGTCTCGTGTGACCGACTCATGCGCACATCAGTGTTCATGGCTGAAGAACAGTTAAGGGAATTTGCTACAATTTATTGACCCATTTGTCTGTTTATGGGCATTTAGGTTGTTTTGGGTTGCTATGAATACTGCTGTGGACATTCCTCTGCTCATGGACAAGACTTCGAGCACTCTTCCGTGGCTATCTGGTATTTACATAGGAGTGGCCTTGCTGTGAGAGTGGCAGTTGCATGTTTGGTCATTTCAGAAACTGCTGGATTTCTTTCCCAAGGGACATGTCACCTGGAATTCCCACCAGCAAAATGTAAGAGTTCTGACTTCTCCATATCTCCAGCAATACTTGTCTGACTTTGCATCTTCAACAGTGGGGTGAGTCATACCCAGAATCAGGATAGGAAGGGCCAGGTTAGTGGCATCTGGCAGATAGATGGTCAAACAACCCTAGCTCTGTACCTTCCGGGCTTCCTATAGCCTTGGTCAAGTTATATAAGCCACCTGAACTTTAATTTCTCTTATCCACACTTCAGAGGAAATTAGCTTACAGAGTAAAGGTAAGTGGTGAAAAATAAAAAGGAATCGAAAATTGCTCAGCAGGGGACTGGAATCAGGGCTCAGTGGTTAAGAGCACTGTGCTCTTCTGGAAGACCTAGCTTCTTCCCCAGCATTGATACAGTAGCCCACAACCACCTGCAAATCTCTTCCCAAGGGATTCAATGCCCACTTCTGGCCTCTAGTACACTGTATTCATATAGTGAGCATTCATACATGCAGGCCATGCACACACACACACCCATAAAATAATTTTTCAAATTCTCCGAACAAAATGTCCAGCACTAGCCACAATTCAGGGAAGGATTCCGACATCATATCTCAGACCTCACTGGTAACTCTGAACTGCACTGGGCTCGGTTCAGTATGTGCATTGAGTTCCCCTCCAGCCCTAGACCTAACAAGCTCTGAAATCTGTAACCGTCATGGGCAGGAGGAAAAGCGAACATAAGGCTGAAGGACCCTGGAGCATGAAAGGACATCTGTCAGGAAGCATGGCTCTCTGGTGGCAGTCCACCCTCCTCTGCTAGTGCACGAGAAGGGAAGTCACAGCCTGACCCACCTCCAGGTCAGTAAGACCTCCTCAGCGGGGCCCCTCCTCACTGTCTGGCGTGTTTGAGCTCAATAACCTATTATTTTAACCACAGCTCAAAGATAAGCAGAAAGAAATGAGAAAAGAACGTGTGGGGGCCCATGGTGACGCCATGTTCTGAAGCGAGTCCTATGTGCTTAGTGCCTGTCTCCTGAAGATACTGGAGTCCTGCGAGGTTGTATGACCTGTCTGTTTCATTCTGTGATACATGAATGTGGTCCCCTGACTGTGATATAAGAGGTCTCAGCAACAATGTGTTGTGAAAGTTAGTGAATGCATGAAGGAATGCGAGAATGAATGGCTCGCCCAAGTTGAACCCATGGAACTGTCTGGATACCTCCCTGGCTATTCCTGTCACTTCTGGCATTGTACATAAAGCAACTATAAAAAAAAAAAAGAAAAACAAAGCCACGAAAAGAAACAGTCCATGCTCTGAGCTTCAAGACAGAGCTCTCCCCTATTCTCCGCTTCCTTGGTCCATCATAAGGACAGGCCCAGGATGCTTATGAGCAGACTTTTTGGAGCTCCACCTTAAGTCCTCAGACATCATGGTCATGCATTTTCCTATGACTTTTCTACAAGAGATGTCCTCAAACTTTTAACTACCACCAAGATCCAACTCATTGCCACATTCTGTGTGGCTTGTGAGCTAAGAATGGGTTTTCCATCTTCAAATGGTTGAACGAGAATCCAAACAAGGATCATATGTAGTGATATATGAAACTCAGACCTCAATAACCATAAATAAATAAAGCTTTATTATGGAAACATATACTTACACGTTACCCACAATAGCTTCTGTGCCATTATGACCAACATGAGCAGTTGCAATGGACTCAGCACTGCAGGGAGGGCCTAAAACATTTCCAGTCTGTCCTGTCTCAATCCTGTTCTCCTCTGACCATGAACCAATTTACCCTTATAGTAGTGAAGCAATCACCATACACAGAGATATCCAGGAGGAGGCATTTATTGAGACCTGCCTGGGTTTTAACCCTTTTTCTGACACTCATTAGCTGTGCTTAAAGTGCTTGAATTGCTTCTTTCCTCACTGTCAAATGAGGTTCATCATCTCTAAGTCACGGGGCAGCTGCAAAGTTTTAAAAGGGGGTGTGCGTGGAAGTGTATGGCATGGGTCCTGGCCAATAAACACTAGCCTTCATTAGTACAGACCACTCCTTTAATAAAATAGCTTTACAGACGTGTTTCAAAAAGAGTCAAAGTCAAAATGTCACTCCCCGTCAGTGCTGGCTAACACACAGGCGGAATGGAAGGCGTTGTTAAAAACAAGAGAACAAACTATATAATCATCATATAACGAAATCCAGATGGATTATTCCATGCTGTTAGTCCTTGCCTTCCCCCACCAGCCCCACCCACTGGCAGGGCAAGTGGGAAGTAAATACACAACCATCTCATTTATATACAATATAATTGAAACCATTTGGCTTTTTAGGACAATTAATTTGGAACCAAAAGTTCAAGCAAAAGACATTGGGGTCTGTCCGCTTACCGTGATGTCTTCGTGCACTAATTTGAGTTAACGTTCGACCTACAACCTGTCTCTGTGGGTCTGTCACTTAGGATCTGTACGGCAAACATGCACAAATGAAACTCATTTGCATCTATTCCCTAGGAAGAGCTGATGTCATTAAAGGTAACCAGAATCACATGCCGCCTGGTCCAGCTCTCATGAAGCTCCAAATGCCTCTATTTTGGTAACTGTGCTTTGTAGGAGGAAACAGACATGGAGCTAAGGCAGAGACCTCTCTGGGCCCTATGTGTGTACATGTGTGCCCTGAAGCTGAGGCCGAAGCATGTCCCTCACTTCTCAATCACTCTTACCTGCTCTACCATGTGGCTTACTATCACTTCCTCATGTGCTCTTATGTGTACTACCTCCTTAGAAAATGACAGCATTGTGAAGTAAATGGTAAATCCCAGCCCCACATCTGTGTTCGCTATTAGCTCATCTGTTTAAGGACTTCAAATTCAATTCTGCAGACCAGCAACCATTAGACGAGGATTCTGTGATGTGGGTTTTATTCCCAGCCTCAATAATCTCTCCAATTATGTTCTTCAACTCCAGTCTTCATTTAAGTTTTTAAATGCAACCTTGAATCTGGTCACAGCTGAGCAATACATGGAGGCTAGAGGTAATCCTGTCTAAAATTCTTGTTTCAGAATTACCCAGCCACCGAAGCTCAGGAATTCCTACTTACAATGGGATTTGTACCTCCCTAACTTTCTCTACACTTCAACACAAAAAGAAAGTTTGGTGCTTCATAGTTTCAGAGCAAGAGCAGCAGCTGTCTCCAAGCCCATATGTAAAGCTAGCAGTGAAGGTGCGAAGACATTATAAATCCAACAAAAACTACAGACCATGGAGACCGAGATCGTAGACGAGACAATAACCTAACGTACTCCGCAGTCTGGCACTCACAGCCAGAAGACAGCTTCACGCAACAGGAAGCTGTTTCTATTTCCTCCCACTGAACTGTGGCTTCGCGGAAAGACACAGACCCCATGGAGTGCACAGGATGCCATCCCGTTTTTTAAGAGTGCCACTTTTCCCTTTGACGAGGTATACCATCTTCTGCAAAGCAGCTGGATCATTTGTCAATAGCCGAAAGATCCAGATGGTTGGAAGCATCTAGATACTTGAAAACATCTGGATACTTCATTCTTCATCCAGATGTTGGGCTTCCCCTAGGTGCAGCTTGCTATCTTTGGTTAAATAATTCGAAGAAGCATTTGGCCAAAAGGTAACTAAGTTTACTTCAGCAATTCCTTCTTGAGATACTTATGTTTGGCAAAGGAGAGCCCATGCTCTCTGGGGAATAATACAGTTATTGAGGTTTGTTTTCATCTGAGTGAACCGGGCAAATTACTTCTGGAGGGGAAAAAAAAGCTACAGAGTGAAAAACAAAAGCAAAACGGTTTACCATGCAATTTGGGCTCAGTCAGGTTAAGCTATCCATTTGGAATTTACAGAAGTGTAACCAACTACCCAGCACTGAATCAGAATCAGGTTAGCATGGCAACACACTGATGACTTAGAAAAAAAACCTTCCTTGACTGGATGCACGCACAACTGCATATGATTCTTGTTTCCCTGCCACTTAGAAGGGCAGGGGCAGGGGCCAGAGAGCTGGCTTAGCAGTTAAGAGCACTTGTCACTCTTGCAGAAAACTGGAGTTTGGTTCCCAGCACCCATGTAGGAGAGCTTACAAAGTAACCTAACTCCACTTTCTGATGTCCTCTTCTGGCCTCGACTTCATAGGTGTGTGTGTGTGTGTGTGTGTGTGTGTGTGTGTGTGTGTGACTTTGAAAAGTCAGGGGCAGTTAGATTTGGACACCTTGAAAACTATCATTCATTTGTTCATTTATTCATTCATTTATTCTAAGAAAGATCTACTTGGCACCTACGGCATGCACAGTGACATAAAACTGAAAAATCAACAGAATAGATCAGAAAAAAGTGCTCTCTCTGGCACTTAGGGAGACAGAGATTAAACAAGAATCTCATGCAAATATGATAAGATCCATGCCTCATAGTAAGTGTAATACAAAAAAGGCACAAGGTGTATGTAGAGACTGTTCTGGAAGGCCAAACTGAGATTAGCAGTCAGAGAGGGTAAATGGAGAGCTGGCAAGCATTGCTGTGGAAATTCTTGCCTGGGAACATACCCGAAAACAAAACAAAACATAAAAACAAAGGCAAGGAATTAGCCTCCTCCTAGGACACTTCAAGGTGGGGCTACTGAGATGATTCCCAACAGGGACCACAGGAGGATGTCTGTGATGGGAATAACTTGTGTTGTCGCTGTGGTTGTGATGACGAGTACCCACAGACAGGTCAACATGGTGTACAACGTATATTAGTTCACTGTCCTGTGACAGACTACAAAACATATGGGTGGGAACAACACGAATTTATTATCTTATAGCTCCACATATCTCAAACCCAACTTGAATCTCATGGAGCCAAGAGCAAGGCCTCACTTGAGGCGGGGAGGAGTGCTTCCTAGCTGACAGCTCTGGCAGGAGGGTCCATATAGCTTCTTTCCCTGTTGCTGTGATAAAATATCTCGATAAAAAATAACTGATGAGAGGAATGGTTTATTGTGCCTCACCATTCAAGGTGCAGTCCATCATGACAGAGAGGCACACCAGCCGGAACTTGAAGCAACTGATCATAACACATCCATAATCCAAAAGACAAGAGCTATGGATGCTTACTAGAGCTCAGCTTGCTTTTTCTATTTTATACATTCTGGGGTTCCCTACCTAGGGAATGGTCCTGCCTGCAATTAACATGGGAATTCCTGTGTCAAATATATACAAGATAATCCATCATCAGCATGCTAATGGGTAGGCCTAGATTTTGTTAATGTGCTACTAATAGCCATCAAAGTTAAACTGAAATAGCACAGATAAGGGCCTCTATTTTAGCATCACTGATTGGTGACCTTAACTTCACTCACTACCTTCATTCCCAATGTACACACAGCTGCACACCACAGGTACCACATCCTGGGAGAGGGGTACTGCAGCACTCGCCATGAAATGATGGGCTCATGAGGCACATGCCAGCTTTCTGGGTTTGATATCCTACTGTCTATGAGGTATATAGTGATGGGGGGGAAGTAGACTCAAATTTAACTCAGAAAAAATTAATCAGGAAGTAGAAGAGAACATACGTGCAACAACAACCATCTTTGCACACACACAGAATAAGGAAGAGAGAGAGAGAGAGAGAGAGAGAGAGAGAGAGAGAGAGAGAGAGAACAGCATCACACACACACAGGAGGAAGGCCCTATGTCACCTGCTGGGTGCTGCTGAGTAGGAGAGAAGCTGCTGAGATTTCTCCGAGGGACTCCCCAAGTAGCATCCAGGACACCTGAATGGGGAAGGGTGAATATTGGGAGTCGAGATCAGTCTGCTTCAGGGTCCACTGTCAACAGGCAAATACATGGAGCAGTGACCAAGGGAGAGCTGGTGGCCGTTCACTTCCTCCCTTCTCAGCAGCTGCATTTAATCTTTAACTTCTTTTTTAATTTCAGTTTTTTTGAGACTGGGGCCATGCAGGCCTCAAACTCATGATCCCCTTGCCTCTGCCTCCCAAGCACTAGGATTTAAGGTGTGCAGTCCCGTACCCTGTTAGTCATTGACTCCTGCAGTGATTTTATAGATACTTGCATAAAGTGGCCCTTGCTCATTCAAATGTTCTCAGGCCTCTCAGCTCAGAAGAGACCTTTGGCCAGATGCTGTGCTGAGAACCTAAACCTGGAGCTAAATAACATGACTGGCAAAGGACAGAGGACTGGACCGAGTCACCCAAAGGCAGCACTTAACCACCCATGAGCCTTTGGGGTGTGGCCACAGGACTTCAACACCAGGAGGAAAGCTACCTGCCTATGAGGGCAGAGCTGGAAGTGCACTAGGCAGTTGGTGTGCCAAAGCCAGGCTTTTTCCTCGGGAAGATAGGACTTAGTGGGTTGGCATTTTTGATATGCACAGACTGACATCTGACACTGCACTGTTGTCTTTCTTCTTTGATAACCCAGAGTCTTTGCTGTGGTCTGCAACCGGAGAACCTGGCGGTGTGCAATTTGTCCATCGGTACTTGTACGATCTTTTAAAAAGTATTTGTCTTACTTTTACATATGTTTGTATCTGCAGGGGCCAAAAAAGGGCATAAGATGCTACAGAACTGGAGTTACAGACAGTTGTGGGCTATCAAGCGGGTTCTGCGACCCAAATTCAGGTCCTCTGGAAGAGCAGCAAGTGCTCTTAACCACTGGAGCCTGCTCTCCAGTCCTCAATGAAATAAATGGTGGTTAATCTTGATAATTAACATGATTGAATTAAGAGGAACCATGGAAACACATCTCTTGGTGTGTCTGTGAGGAACTTTCTAGATTAGGTTATATTAAGTGGGAAGACCCACATTAAATTTAAGTAACACAGGTCTTGGGCTGGGATGTCAGACTTCATAAAAAGAAGAAAATGAGCTGAATACAGAACTGATCGCTCTTTGTTTCTGGACTGAGGATGATCAGTTGACTCGAGCTGCCCCGCCCTCACCAGGCATGATGGACAGCGCCCGTTGGAACTGTGAGTCAAAGGAAACCCAACCTCCTTTAGATGCTTTTGTCAAGCCTTTCGTCGCTGCAACAGGAAACACAGCTGACCCCAACAGAAAGCAGAAGTTATGAGCTCTCCCCTCTGCCCTGCGCCCCCATCTAAACACACAAGGACATGTCTGCACGTACCCAGGAGAGCTCTCTCTTTCCTCAGACTGCTTCTGGGTTGCCAGGGTGCTCAATCACGGCTCAGCTGCAGGCTCTCTCCCAGCCCAAGTGCAAAGGAAGCAAGGCCTTTAACTCAAAAGGAGACGGACTTGCGTCCCTTGGTGTTTTCTAAGGGGATATTGTTAGAACCAATTTCTCCTGGATCTTCTGTGCTCCAGACTAGAAATAGGCAATGGTCCAAACACTGTAACCTTTTCAGCAGCCATAAGGAAAAAGTCACTACCACTTTGCTTTTTATACTGCGGCTGTAGAGAGAACACACCACACTAATTCACTGGGGGATTAGTGCTGTCTTCCCGAAAAGAAGCAGAAGATGCTTATGGGGAGTGAAATGAACGATAATTGTCTCGCTGTCCACTTTCATTTCTTCTTGGTCCAGCATCTCATAAATACAGGGCTAACAGATCAACGTGGGACATGGGGAGTGGGGCTGAGGGAGAGACAAGCCTGCTGGGTGGCGAACTCTCCAGACATGAAGTCAAAAGCCAGCAGGCCGGCTTCCAGAACTGAGATCTGGCTCCTTCCTAGCAGGACAGACACTGCATTTTTCCAACCTTCCATAAGACCGTGCATGCATGTGCTTGCACATGCGTGTGCACGTGCGCACACACACACACACGTGCACGGACATACACACACTGTGAAAGGACTCTTCTCTGCCACAACCCTATTCACTCTTGCCTTTGCTTTAGCCCAGGGTTTCTGTGGTCCAGTTAGCACAACTGAATCTGGAGGCAGATAACTCAGTGGGCACCAAGCTGCACATGGAAGGCCATTTAGCATAATCTACCTGCTGGCTGCTGGCTGCTAGCTGCTGGCTGTCCCTCTCCAACATACTGGGACATACAAGAATGTCTCCAGTCATTGGCAAATGTCCCCTGGGAGGAAATACCACTCTCAAGGAAGAAATGCTGCTTTCCTTGACCCAAAGCAGAGTGTGTATGTGTCTGCATGTCTGTGTGCGGAGGGGGGTTCTGTGTGTGCATAGATAAGCGTGCATATTTATACAAAGCATCAAGTTTCTCCAGTTGTTTACCCCATTCTATGTGTGCACACGCACGTGCATGCATGTGTGTGTATGTGTGTATGTTCAGGTACCTGTACACCTGTGTACATATGGACACTGAGGTCAAAAGTCTATATTGCTGGATTCCTCAATTGTTTCCCCATACTTTTAATTATTTATTTACCTATTATTTTTATTTTTTAGTCAGGGTCTCTCTATGTAGTCCTGGCAGTCCAGGGTATGGGTATATCCAGGGTATGGTACACCATGCAGACCTCAAACTTAGAGATTTACCTGCCTCTGCCTCCTGAGTGCTAGAACGAAAGGCATGTGACACCATGCCTGGCCTCCCTTTACTCTTTAAGACACTCTCTCACTGAACCCCCAAATCCCTGTCTCAGTGCAATCAGCAAGACCAGTGAGCTGCAGGAACCCACCTAGCTTCACCCACCAGTGCCAACCTTACAAGGCTGCAATGATGCCCGATTTTCATAAGTGCAGAAGATACAAACCCAGGTCCTCAGGTTGGTACAGCAAGTACCTTAACCGTGGAGCCATCTCCATAGCCCAGGCATATGCCTTCTAAAAGGGAATTTTACAGCACAGATCAGCAGAGCTTGAACCTTGCAATTAACTATTTCATCCCCGGACGGTTAGCCCTTCTCAGATTTAAAACAAGCAACAACAACAACACAACAACAACCATGATATGTTGTGATGAATGTGCTTTACAGTAGCAACTGTATGCAAAATCAAAACAAAACAAAAACAAAGGAAAAACCAACAGGGGAAACTGCTAATGATGCAGTGCTAGGAGAGGGGTCGAGTGCATGCAGATGCACTCCCTTAAGCTATGCCAACGGCGACTGAAAAGAATATGTGAAAGTCGGAAGAAGTATTTGGTCTGACTGGGCCTGATATGGCCTACACAGGAAAACCCTAGCAGCCAGAAGACTGACTGCCAGGGCGGCGTCTTCTGGACATAATGCGGATGCTGCACCCACGAACTCTCAGTGGCCATCATCACCTGCACAAGATCACACCAGCCAATATTGCAGAAGGAACATGGGAAGGGCTCACAAGGTCCTACCCCTGGCTGAAGAGCTATGGGGGGTAGATGGCTGCTGAGGGAAGGAGGATCAGTTGTCTTCAGGGAAGAGCATCTCATAGGTTGCCACTGTTTCAGTAGTCAGTCCTAAACCATGATACATGCAGGTGACACTAAGTAGACTCAGGAGGAGATGAGAAGGTAAGTGGGGAGATGGAAGGATGGATGGATGGATGGATGGATGGATGGATGCATGCATGGATGGATGGAAGGATGGATGGATAGAAGGATGGATGGATGCATGGATGCATGGATGGATGGAAGGATGGATGGATGGAAGGATGGATGGATGCATGCATGGATTTGAGGGGAATGTGGCAGGGCCATGAGAAAAGTTGGAGGGGAAGGAGAAAGGGGGGATATGAAGAAACAACATTGTATTCATGGGTAGAATTCTGAAAGGAAGAAAAGAAAAGAGACGAAGGCAGTGTAACTTGAACCAGAGCTTCCATTAGCTCTCTGGCCTGGCCCTTTGTCTTTTTATTTGTATGGGGGTAGATCTGGGAACACATAGAGAGAGCAATGCAGGTGTGTGTGTTGTTCATGTGGAAGCCAGAAGACAAACTCTTATGTCTGGACTTTTCATGAATCTTCCAACTATTTTATTTTCCCTTTCTTTCTCTTATCCTCAATTTACAGGGGACAAAACTCAGACTGAGAATGGTTAAACAGCTCCCATGCTCCAAGTACTAGATCTAAAATCCAACCCAGGGAACCTACCCAACTCCAAGAGTTACAATTTGTAATCTTAAATAGATACTGCTTGGAAACCACCTTTTATTGTTATCTTCTTTATTAACAAGGCTCCAGGTTAATTCCAGGTAACCACATACCTAGTAACAGCAATAGTCTTTCCAGACTCCCTTGCAGCTATGGGAGGCCATGTGATAAAAATTCTGGCTTTGACAATCCTAGAGGAATTTCTGTCTCTCTCTTTTCTTTCTTACCTGCCTAGGGAAACTGCCTGCAGGTATAGCAGTCACATGTTAAGGCTCTTGGGGAGAACTACAGCAGTCCTGGTCTAGCCTTTGCTCACAACCTGAGCTGCCCACTTTCAAAACTTCTGTAATAAGAGAAGAACCAAGGCCTGATGGGACAAGTTAGGGTTGTCAGTTACTTGCTGATGTAAATAACATGGAAGTTTCTTTTTCTAGCAGATGCTGCAGCTAAGGATGTCACACAGAGGACCAGGTATCGGTCCCAGAACTTCATGGTGCAGCTACAGGATCAGCATCAAAATTTGGCAACTGTTAGCAAGCTGTTGTTTGGTTGTTTGTTGTTGTTCTCCTCCTCCTTTCCTTCTTTTTTTTTCCACCAACAATATAGGGATTCAAGTAATTACTTCAGTTAAAAGGCCAAAAAAAGCAAGAAAAAAATGATTATCAAAAATTTCCAAGAAAAGGAATATAAGGCTCTTTCAAAGTCTTAGTATTTTTATTAGTTTCTAATGACTGTTATAACATCCAGATTCTACAGGGCCTAAAACAACACAAATCTATTCTCTCCTGGTTCTGGAAATCAGAAGTAGAAAATTAGTGTCATGGACTAAAATCAACATGGCAATATAGCTGGTCCTTCCCTGCTGCTCTAAGAGGAAATGGATTCCTTGCTTCTCGCAGCTTCTAGAAGCCACTGACATCTTGACTCAAGGCTGCACTGCTACTCTTCCTGGTGCCCCTGCCCTCACAAGGCCTCCTTTCCCTTCAGTAGGCACACTCTGCCATGCTTCCCAATGATATGTGTGTCTGTAGCGGCACTTAGAGGGCACTCAGATCATCTAGAACATCTCCCTACCCACCAGACCCCAAAGTGACCACAGCTGCAAAGTCTCTTTGGCAAGGTGGACTTCCTGAGTTCCTAGCATTAGGACCTGGATATAGGAGCTATGACTCCCCTATTTGATAACTCTAGGCATTTGTTCCACAAGTGTTCACTTGAAAACAGGCACTGGGCCAACAATAAACGGGCAGCAGATAAACAATGTTTCTTCCTTGCTTCATATGCAAAATGCCTTTAATAACACACTCCGATAAGATCCCTGGCAAGCTGAACCTTGTCCAGTAAGTTTCACAATACAAATACCACCAACAACTACAACCAGAAAGACAGGATGCGGCATCTAAAAGTCAGAGGTACGGAGCAATTCTAACATTATCTGACAAAGATAGAAAGACAGCTGTCACAGGGAATGCTGAAGAAATGCTCCAAGAGGTAAGAAGTGAGAAAGATAAAATCTGGGAAGCTCACAATGAGAAAGAACATGGGTGACTCACAAACATACCACCCAAGTGGGGCTCCCTGAGAATTGTGGGAAAGAGGAGACATGCAGGATTGTGGGACGAGGTGAGGTTTGCTGAGACCTGTGGGAAGAAGCAGGGTGGGAATTGTGGGCAGGATCGAGGCTTACTGTGACATGTGGGAAGAAACAGGGATTACTGGGAACTGTGGAAAGACAGTTTCTCAATGCTTTGATCTGGACTAAGAATGTCCCCTTCTGGCCACAAACTGAAGTAAGCCCGGCATACTGGAATAGCATAATAAACAGAGCAAATAGCCGAGGCCATACAGGGAGTTGTCTTTGGGAAGGGCGCCAAATTGAACTCTCTTGTAACTCAGGGGACCTCTGTGGATGCCACAAACAGGATTCTGAAATAGTTACTGCCACATGGGAAAGCAAATCTTCATGTGAACCCCAACCCCCCAACTAGCCAACATAACAACCTATGAAACCACTTTTGGAACGAACTGGACTCACCCTGCTAGAATCTTCTACTGTAAAATACCTGGGGTTAGCATGGGTATTATTATCCCACAACACACATCCCCATAACCTTCTTACTTCAAGGTTTCTTTTTTGTCACTTATCCTATTTTTGGAAGAAAGAAGGAAAAATAAACTTTTTATTAATTATAAATACACTTAAGCAACACAAATATGAATTACTAGAAGCTAATTACTTTTGAAGAGCTAAATGGTAACACAAAGATGCTTTACACAGTCTATATATAAACACAGCTCGAACCAATTGTGGGTGTGTAAGCCACAGTGGAAGGCCCATGTTAGGGACATCTGCATTGGGACCTGGTCCCAATCAACGGAGAGCAATTCTTCTTGGTGGTCTGACCACTTAACTTAAACAAAAAGCCTTGAGCCAACTTCTATCAATGAGCCTTTCTTCCAACCAAAGAAAAAAGAAAATTAAAAAAAATGAGAGTTGGCTACTGGTTACAGCGATGTTGTGCCACAAGGTTAATTATGATGGGTTTTAGGTCACTGGCAATTTCTCATTTCAAACTAACTTGAACCATCAACCCTCAAGCATGGATTGTTTAATGTGGGCTGTGCAGTACCCACAGTACTCCATGGACACCCAAGTGGTGGGTGGGTGCCATTCTGTCCTTGGATAATTATTGAAAACAAGATAGGGCTTGCCATCCTTTTTAAAATTTTAAAAAGAAAAACCAAAAAAGTTTTTAAAAAAAGATATAATAGCTACTGAATTGATGGGCTGCTGACTTTGAATTAGTTCAGGGAATTGGAATTTATTTATCATTATCATGATTATTTTTATTTTTAGAACTTAGTGGGGAATTCTGAAATACCACTCCAGTTGTGAGAAGGCTGGTATCTTTTCCCACACTGTCCGTAGGTTTCCTTCATGCTTGTTTCTCTTCCAATGCTCCCAGGACTCACCGGGAGGCTGGTGGCTTTTTTCCTACTGGTTATTAAGAAAGGGAAGCAGAAGATGCCAGTTCACTTCTCATTTGCTATTAACAGTGTTTCCCTGGTCAACCAGACTAAGCATCATAGCTGGGGGATCCTACTTGCCATAGGATGGATAACTTACTTCCATGGATGAGGGAAGCCAAAGACGAAAGAATGACCTGATGGTTAGAAACAGACTTCGAACCTTGTTCTAACACAGATTAGTCTGGAAGTCAAGAGGGGCCTGAGAATCCACCAAGGCAAGGGACAAGTGGCAGGGTCTCACTACCCTGTGCTGTTAAGTTATTTGTAGGTTTAAATTGACAAGAAAGAAAAGGAAGAGGAGAAAGGGATGAAAACAAGAGGGGAAGGTAGAGAGGGAGCAAGGAAAATGGAAGTTAAGAAACTGGGGTTTTTCCAGTGTTGATGGGCATTTATTTATGTTGGCTCACCCTCAGTAGAAAGAGACATGGAGATACTCATCAAAAGCCTTTGAGTCCAAATCTAAGGAATGGATCTGTTGACCCCAAAACCCACTGACCCTCCAACGTGTGGCTGACCTGAAATCGGGAGAAGACTATCTGTGGTGACACTGTTTGTAATTGCGAGACAATGGACAAAGTATATCAGCAGGCAATACTTAAACAGATTCTTGGGAAGCTCTGCAGAGGATTACCTGAAGCAGCGTGTCTGTTATCTGCCTGTGATTGGCAGTGATAATGGACAAGGTGCATGCTGGAGTGAGAGACAAATCCTCAAACACTGTCTCCAACAGCGCCAGCTCCTAAAGATGGTTTTCAATCGTTATAGTTTGGTGACGGGAGGAAATAATGTTATCTTGATAGTAAAGGATTTAAATTTATCGCAGAGCTGAAACTGGTTACTGAATTGAAATTATAAAGCAATGAATCATTTCTTGAAAAAGTCAGGCCATTAGTAATGCCACCATATGACGAACTACTTAGAGATGTCAGAAGGAAAGAGGGGGGAGTACTGAGAAAGGGTAGGGGGGCTACTCTCTGGAAAATGATATCTAAATGTAGATTCTTTGAAGTAGACAATAAATCTACTTTTAAGAGAGAAAAGAAAGCGGATAATACTTTAAGATCACCCTGAGAGGGGCTGAGAGATGGCCCAGAATTTCAGAGCAGCTGTTGCTCTTACACCGAACTCGAGTTCAATTCCCAGCACCCACAAGACAACTCACAACTATCTGTAATCCCAGCTCCAGAGGATCCAGGGCTCATATCATGGGCACTGGACATGCATGTGGTGCATGTACATATGTGCAAACAAAACGTTCATATGCATAAAAGTAAATCATTAAAAAAGCAAGATTATTACGAGAGAATAATATTCTGCTAATTTCTCTTCAGTTGTATTTTAAGCAATTCTATAAGTACCACAGAAATCTACATTGCTAGACATTTTCCTTAAAGGGGCTATGAGGGGTAGGCCAGTTCTCCAGGTTTTAACAAGCTGGTGTGATAGATCCTGCCCTACTTTGCTATCCCAAGGCACAACAGTAGAGACAACTTGACCCAAGTCTTTGTCTAAGGCCCTACATTTCCAGCTTGACAGCCTGCCTGAAAATAAATAGGAGATGTGAATGAAACTAGGGTGATGTCATAATCTGACTAGGGGTGTCAGCTGGTATTTTAGCATCCAACTACTTAGTCTTCTTGACTGTTGATGAATCTAGATAAACAGGGGTCCCTAAATTCCATCAGTACAGAACACCGAAGGACTAGAG
This sequence comes from Microtus oregoni, assembly GCF_018167655.1. Lineage (NCBI taxonomy): Eukaryota > Metazoa > Chordata > Mammalia > Rodentia > Cricetidae > Microtus > Microtus oregoni. The sequence goes on from NW_024543063.1 coordinate 39,155,915, forward strand.
ATTCTGGGATTCATATGCAGTCACATCCTGGGGAAGAGCTTACCTGGGACTACAAAGTACTACAATATCTCTCCCCTGCAAACAAAGGTACTACACGGCACAGCCTTTGCAGAGGACAGTAAGTTACCCATAGACTCAGCCTCCCAGTCAATGTATCCCAGCCAAGGGCTTTCCTGAGAGTCACTCTAGAGGCTGGGGTCTTCCTAAAAAGTTTCTGCACATCAATAAACCAATGCCAATGCAATAATCCGAATCAAACCAAATCAAACTGAATTAGAAAAAGCCCAGGTTTAATGGATACTAACGCTCTTGAATGGCTTTCCAGCCCCCCAGAGAGGAGACGAGAAAGGAAGACTGGACAAGCATGTGTTTGTTCTCTGGGGGGCAGTTTAAATACCCTGCTGGAGTGGTCTTGAGTATTTCTGGGGAGGGGTTTCTCTGGACTGAGGCAAGTCCCAGGGGATGGGACTTCGGGTGGAACTACCACCCGAACATCCCAGACTCTTTAGATATATGGATGCCAGGGGCTGGAGAGAAGCCTTCACCTAAACACTTCCAACACAGGCAAGATAGGCCACATTCCCAGATTTGGACAAATCTTAGAGACACCTGCACACGCATGTAGGGTCCTCTAAAACCGGAACACTGGTTAGAACTCAGTTTCTCTTTTGTGGTGTAACAATAACAGAAGGAAAAGAAGAGAGGGGCTAGGGAGATGATTCAGTGTGCAGAGACTCGGAACCTCAGATCTGGGGGGGGTGGGGTCAGAAAAAGGGGAAGCTGAAGAGCTGAAATGATGAGATCTAGGTCCTGCTGAAAGATACTTTCTCTAAAACTAAGGTGGGGAGTGATAGCTGAAGACTCCCTATCTGTGTGCACGCACAGATGCCCCCACCACACGCACGCGTACACACACACACACACACACACACACACACACCAAAAGAAAGAAAGAGGAGGGGAAAAAGCATAAGGAGGAAAAAGTAAGAAAAGCAACGACAGAAGCTAAAATTTCCTGACTACCTGTTGCAGGGACAGTGCTCAGCAATTTACATGTGCTTTCTTACTTGGGCCTTGCAGACTCTGAGGAAGGGATTAATATTAATTCTATTTTCTAGGTGAGGAAGCCCAGGCTCCTAAGGATGGAGGGAACTGTCTAGATCTTGCAAACAGCAAGGGCAGAACCAGAAAACAAACCCAATCCTGCTTCAGCCAGTACTTCTGAGATCCCATCTATAAGCCACTCACGACCAGCCCATATGGAAAGATGCTGTCTTCCCTGAAACTAACTCTCTAGGGCTTCTCTATATGATCCCTTTCAAAAACCCTGAGTTTGGCCTTCTACTACGCTGTAAGAATAAGCATCATGATTTTTGTAGCTTTGCTGTACCGGTCTCTACAGACATACTGCGTACTGGTGGAAAAATAAGCTGTCCTGAGTCAGCCAAGCAGACGGTGTCTACAGGGCCACCGGATACAGTTGGTAGAAGGACTGAGCCTCTGAGGTGTTAAGAAAGGGATACATTGCACTGGCTAAAAGCAAAACCAGAAGAAAACCCTATGTACTCTGCCTAGAATGAATGTGTGCATGTCGATCAGACTCCAGCAGGCCACTGGAAACTGTCATACTGTCTCTGAAGAGGAAACTACAAGACATATTTTTGTGGCATTGAATGGAAATCACTTCTTAATATGGTTCTAAACTGACAGGCTTACAACATTTTTTCCAAATTATCTACTCAAAGTCATGGGGGTTGCTGTTGGCAGGCTCGCTGTGCAAAGCCATAATTAGCAGAAAATGGAAAAATCCAAGAAATATGGGGCCATGAAACAGGGTTCAGGGACCGAGGGCAACTGTTGATCCATGAGAAGATCAAAGCTGGGCGAAAGCCATTCCTGGGTTTACACAGCTGCACACTCCACGCAGGAGTTCTAACGCAAACACAACCAGGACATGGAGGGAGACATCTTGTGATTGGGAGTGTGTGGGTGTCAATGAATCCCCAGGACATCACATGACCCCAGGGACTGGAGGCCACCTCACTGCAGGGCTGCAAAGGGATGCTGGAGCTTTGTCCTAGTCAAGAACTTAGCTTTATTGAACCAAAAAATTTTTACTAATTCAACCTTCTGCCAACATAAGAAGAAAGGGTCATTAACTGATAAGCAAGAAAGTTGTGGAGTTTCATAAACACGATCCATAGAAAAGGGTACAGGTCAGATCTTAATAATCCGAGGGTGAGAAACTCCCCTCTCCTGTTCATCGTGTTGAGTTGCTGTGTACGGCAGCCCGAGTGAGACCCAGAGCTCTCAAAACTCCTTTAGGTACATAAATCCCCAAACTCAATAATAACAAAGCCATATGTTACTGAGTTTGTAGATATGAATTGCTGCACGAGGCGCCAACACAATAGCAGCTCCCGCTAGCATTTGGATTCATTAAAAACAAAACCATCTCATAAGCCTGCAAATGTTGATTTTTATTTTATTTTATTTTATTTTTGCATTATGCAACTTTCATAGTTCCCCAGTGTATGAAAGTATAATGTCTTTACATGGTTGTTCTCAGTGTTTTGAATTTGATATACATGCAATATTAGGAAATGAAAATTATGTATATACATATATATATACACACACACATATATGAACTCCGTGGTTCATGTATTAGAAAACAATATGTTTTGCTCATTAAAGGCGCCAATATAAATGCTATAAACCATGAAATTACCTTTGAGCCCTTCCTGAAATAACCAGTTCACAAACAAATGATCCATGCAGAAAGGCAAAGGGGAGATTACAATAAGACTAAGTTACATTTTCATTTTAGAATTGTTTTTAATATAAAAAAGCATTATTACCACAAAACCAACATCTGGGGCAGGTATATCCAATTTATAGAAGAAATATCAAATGATACAGGCTAAGAATATAAGTTCAAAGTGAGGGCTCTACATGTTTTCCAAATGGGATACAGAACTCACATTTACAACAAATTATCCCAATAAAAGAAATTTACTTTTGGCGTTCTCAGTCCAGAGAGCCAACTCAAAGGCAATGAGAGTAAAACCATTCCACTAAAAGTAAGTTTGATGTCTTTCATACTTGGAAAATAAGATCCTACCACAGTGATGACCAGTGGGTGTCGTGAACAGCAGGGATCTTAGCCCCAAAACTCAGCATGCTCAAGCTGAAATTAACAAAACCCTTTACGCACTGTGGTATCCAGGCAGGCAGCATCAACGCCATCTGGGAATCTAAGAATGCAGAGCACTGGGCCCCATTCCAGAAGTCTTGAAATAGAAGGCGCTGAGGTGGTGTCCTGTGATGTGTCTTCTAAAGGGTTCTCATGGAGCGCTGGTACATGCTCTCTTGAGAACATGTGCCACACAAAGACATTGGGTTTGGGGATAATGATGTTCTCTGCCCTGAGACCCCGAGGTACTTCCACAGCTTCCTTTTCCTGCTTCTAAAGTCAACAATTCCCTTCCTCCTAATGCAGAAAATACAGAAGCTGTGGCTTTGTGCACATCTGCTCAGATTAAGCCTTGCCATGATTCCTGCTCTAACATATACGAACTGCAAAGCTTTCAACAGTACAAGCTCGGTAACATTGGCATCACTGAGGTCAGACAAACACAACCACTAAGCCTTGCTGTGTGGGTTCTCAGCAGAAGGCTACATGTCTCCTGCGGGACAGATCTTGTTGGCACCTCATTCACGCTTCCCTCCCTTTCTTTCTTGGTGTGTATGCTCATTTAGTGACTCAGTCATGTAATAACAAACATTGGCTGCGCTTTCTCTTCTCCCTCCTTTATTTTCTTCTCTACATCTTGTCTTCTCTACTCTGCCCCCTATCTGGGAAGCATTAATGTTGCATCACATAGTCCTCTCATAGCAAAGTATTACTACTCTGTTAGTATTATTCTGTGTACTAGATTGGTGCATCTCCCCATCATTTCACGGGCTTCAGCGTCTAGTGAGGCAGACATATGCACAAAAACATCACTATAACCCACTGGGTTCGGGTTAAAATAGGATTCTACATTAAGAAAACCAAAGATGGTGAAGGAACTTATTTTCTTACATTCTCAGTGAGGAGCCATGCACACAATAAATCCAAGCCCTAAAGAACAAGCTGGAACCGGGAAGATCAGAAAATGGAAAGTTGGGACACCAGGGATGGCTCAGTATAAAGTCTTGGCTGTTCGTGCAAGCATCAGGACCTGCATTTGATCCCTAAAATTCACATCAAAAGGCTTGGGCATGGTGACTCACTGTTGTTATCCCGGCACTGGGAAGGTGGTAGCAGATGGATCATAGGGACTTACTAACCAGCCACAGGGCAGATAAAAATTTAGGAAGACATCTGAGGTTGATTTGTGACCTCCATACACATGTGCACACATATGTGCCTCTCCAAACATAAAAGTATACACATGAACCTCTACTTACACAAACACACACATGCACCAGCATAAGAAAGTAGGTGGGATCCAGGCAGGCTGGATCCTGCAAACCATGAAGCCTGGCTTTTTGAGATCACTGGTTCCCCAATTTCAAGTTCTTTCCACAAAGATGTATGTATTGATGCCTCTGTGTCTCTACCTCAATTCTGGGCTTGGCTAAATGCGCTGAGTTAGGTTCAGCAAAGATTATACCGGACAGGCAGTCAGGAGCGTACCAAAGGAGGTCAGTTCTCAGTGCAGTAGTGTACCCACGGCTCCATTTGAGTACAGGAAGAAATGAAGCTGGCCCTCCAAGAAATCAGAGGTAGAAGGAAGGCCAGGGAAAATGGAGGGACACAGCGACATGGGAAGTGAAGTACTGCTAGATCCTAAGGAAGTCTGTGACTCACATGCTAGGAAGGTGCTAGGACTTGACAATGGTCGGTCCCCTCCACAACTAAAGCTGGGGTTGAATTCCCATTATGAGACAGTAAGAGGGTGGGAATTTCACTCAACTGTAATCTTCAGAATTCAGAATTTGGGTGAGGGTAATGAATAGATGAGTCATCACGGTAGAATCCCCATCATTGAATATTGGTGGATTTATAATGAGAGAGGTAACATGAGGGATTGTGGAGGTTTCTGCCCTGCCTAGTTCCCACAGCCGGTTAGCCACAAAGAAAATCACACAGAAGTCCCCATAGGTTGTAAACTGATTGGCCTATTAGCTCAGGCTTCATATTAGCTCTTATGACTTGTATTAAACCATTATTTTTATCTATGTTAGCCACATGGCTCAGTACCTTTTTCAGCGGGGCAGGTCACATCCTGCTTCTTCGGAGTCTGGACAAGACTGGGGGGGGGGGTGCTTCCTTCTTCCCAGAATACTACTCCTGTTCTCTTTGCCCCACCTCTACTTCCTGTCTGGTTTTCCCACCTATACTTCCTGCCTGGCTATCAGCCAATCAGCATTTATTTAAAATATAACTGACAGAATATAGAATTGTCCCACACCAAGAGTGGGCCATGGCTCTAGACTTGTGGTTCTCAACTTGGGGGTCATCACCATTGCTCTAGAATTTTGTGCAGATGATACTTGGACCCAGTTACAAAAGGTGCCAGGAAAGAGAAGAGCAGGACAGAGAAACCTCACTCCCCCAATGCATTGCACGGCTTGCTGGGAGAGAGAGTAAAAACGTCTCCCTCCATTTTTGGCAACAATGTTAGGAGGTGGGAAGTATTTAGTGGTGGCTCAGAGGTAAGGATACATTTCTGCAGCCACACAGCCAGAAGAGGGTCAAGATGGTGAGGGTATGCATCTCTAGTCTAATTCCAAAGGCACAGAACAATGAGATTGGGGTCAACAAGTTGCAGGGCTCAGAGGTCAGAGTCTAAGAGGGCTATCAGGCAGGTCCTGACCCAGCACACCCACTAAGGGAGTTAACCACCAGGCTCGGAATGGCCCTGGTGTCCTGACAGATTGGACACCTTTGGCCTAGATCACTAGCAGGGAGACTCTGCGTTGGAATTCTCACCTCTCAAGCCCATTCTTGGAGACCTTACAAAATATTTTAACGCATGCGCATTTAACTATATAACTGAGACCCCCCCCCCTCCATCAATCTGGCAATGCTAGGGGCTCTAAACACCCCAGGGCAAGGCTAGAGCACTGCACTGAGTGGAATTTCCTGTCTTTCGGAGAAGAGCCAGAAGGGCTCCCCTCCGTCATGAAAATACATTTGGAAAGAGGGTCTTTTTCCTTCCTTTTTCCTTTCTCTTAAAAAAAATAAATAAATAAAACATAATCTTTCAAGTAAATCCTAATTTAAAGCATTCCAGGTCCAAAAAACAATTATTTGGACCCCATAAATACTATGTGTGGGTGGAACAGAGATTGTATGCACAGCGATAAAAAATATTTGGATCTGTTATTTTCTAAAAATTGCTGTGTTGTTACCATTTTTATTGAGTTCATTAAAAGACCATAAAAATCAATTCAAACATGTTTCCAAACAGATTTCCAAATTTCATGGCAACTCTCTTCAATTATCAGGCCAAAGATAAGATGCCAGATGTCTCCATTCCTAAGGCTTTCGTGTCACAATTCATTCACTCATTCATCCATTCATTCATTCATTCATTCATTCTTCATGCAGCCAGTCAATATCCCCCGCTGTAGGCCAAGCACGAGGCAGAGACAGTCCTCATCTTCACTCCATCTTCAGCATGGTGATAGACAGAAACTGAGGGACATCAGTTCTATCAGGAGGTGTTGAATTTTGTCTATAAAAGATCAGGTCGTATTTTCAGCCTGCAAACTTACAATGCCTCAGCATCACTCCTGGGCTCCGCAGTCTGAAAGCAGCAGCCTAACCAACACAGAAACAGACGAGCAGAGCTGTCCGCCAAGCAAACTTTCCTTCCAGCCACTCAAAATTTACACGTGATCATGAAACATGAAACCGTTTTCTGCTTTGAGTTTTTTTCAACCATTAAAAACTGTAAATTCAATATAAGCATTTTACTATCAAGTTAGTAAAAATGTTCTGCCTAACACACAGGAAATCTTGGGTTTGCTCTCCAGCACTGCAGAAACTGAGTTTGGAGGTGTGGCACCTGAAATCCCAGCAGGAGGGAGATAGAGGCAGGAGGGTCAAGAGTTCAAGACCATCTTCAGCTACACAGGGATTTCTGAGGCTAGCCTGGGCTATATGACAGACACCCTGTTTCAAAAAACAAAAAATGTAAAAATCATTGTCATCTTATGGGTCAGAGCAAAAATTTGAATAAAAGGGTTCCCAGAACCTGATTTAGATTGTTCTACAGGGGAAAATGCACCTTCTCCTGGCTGACCAATATCTAGAGAGGACAACAATGGGACTTTGAGCCTATACCCAGTCCTGGGGCTTCTTCTCACAACCCATGTGGCATTGTATAAGGGACAGAAAGCAAAGGGATTTGTTCCCTTAGGTACTGGCTATCCATGTCTCAGCTCATTTTCTTGCCCGTTTCTTTGGCGACTGTCCCTGGAAACTCTCTTCCGCCCTGACTTAGCACGAATTATGTTCTGCAGCTGTTACAAACAGTTGTGTAACTCTGATGAACAGTCAAGCCAATGTTCTCTGAAAATTAGAGGAAGCATTAGTCCAGAGTTCGAAACCTGGGGAATCCAACCAGAAGACAGCTTTCATGGTCGGCTTCCAAAACTCTCTGGTGGCAGTCTCAGACAGACGTGAAAAGAAATCCCTGTACTAGGGGCAACTGTTTGTGCACATTAAGGTTCTAATATGATCATGGAGCATGTTCAGCCAATTAACGGCAAATATTCTGTTTATCTGAAAGAAGGCCAACCTGTGCGGTACAGTCAAAATAATACTGGGCTCCGGTTCTGAAGCACAGGGCATACACAGACTCAGAACATGGGTCAGAAGTGAAGGCGAAGTAAATATTTCATCTGGTATTTCTGAAGATATTGGATTAAAAGATGCTTAGTTCCTGTACATTGCCCTGATGACTGAGTTCCTAACAATTGTTGAAAAACAGCATCAACAAGGGGGAGATACTTAGTATCTTTCAGATCCCATAATGTAGCCTACGGATAAGTTTGAAGCCAACAGAACTAGTTGTGTGGTTCAGAATCTTCTCTGTGGCTGAAAAGCCTCTCCATGTTCTTTGTATCTTTAAAAGTCTTTGTATCTTTAAAAGAGTTTGGGAAAAATTAAACTTCGCCTCAGTAACTAAAGAGCATAACAATTCATATAACTTTCCCATCTAAGGAATTAAAAAAATCATATGATTTCTATATATACAATTTGTGTTGCTGTAGAAGCATATTTTGAAAAGTGCTCCCTAAATAATTAAGCTATTCCTTTTACCATACTTCCTATATTACAGAAGTCATTTTCCCACCAGGAATCAATAAGTCATTCTTCATGTCAGTCATTTTTCTCCATTTAACGGAATGGACTAAAGTCCGACACGGCAAGTTACATTACCTTTGAATTATGTGCGTAATTTAAAATTCAAAGTACTGCGCTAAGGAGCTTTTTAGACTGACCACTCTGCGCTCTTCATAAATATGGGCCCTCAGACCCTTCTGACAGATTTACCGAACAACAGAAGTTAGAGCGGGCCGAGACAAGAGTCCTCCAGGAGAGCTGCACGGGTCACGATGCAGCACCGACAATTGTCTCTCAGAGGCGGCACAAAGCGGGCTGACGTTCATCATTCACCAGGAAACGATGCTGTGTTTCCAGATGAATGAGAGAGCCGTGCTGGGGCGTCTGGGTTTTAATTACAAACAAACACATGGGCAGATATCGACAGGTCTGCTCCATGACTGTGCCGGGTTCCACAAGGCCAACTGGGCTATGTTTGACCAAATCTGGGGCCTTTGAGAAAACTTCAGGTGTAGACACCCAAGAGTAATGTACTGGAAAGATTCTTCAGCGAGTACAACACACACGGGGGGTGGGGGGTGGGGGATAGGAGACAGAGAAATGAAAACGTAGAAATGGGCCAGGGTAGCGATTCCCTGCTACAAATTCAATAAAGCGACGTTTATAGCCTTGTACTGAATCCGGGAGCTGCTGTCTGTGGATTATAAACGAAGCACGGCTGACCTCATTCTACCGGGGAAGAAAAATCAAGTGAGCACTGGAAATGTCACCGAGTTTTCTCAAGTTTGTGATGGAGTGCCCCACACTCTGGATGGCAGCATTTTGAAAACACCTGCCTAGTTGAAGACATGTCTCTCCACACACAACCGTACTATTTTACTGAGGGCTTTGTCAAGAGTGCCACGTGATTCTAGCCTAAGAGAACACGAGTTTGCGACCACAGCACTATCAAGTAGTGTTATCAATAAAACAGCACTGTAAGCTTCATTTCAGAACCACAATCTGCAGGCTTAAATCTGGGTCTCTTCCCCTGACCTTTGCTCACAAGGTAACTTGTTTCTTTGGGGAAGCATTTCCACAAACCCGAAAGAGAAAGTTTCTCAGATGTAGCATATAAGCAACTATCCTGTTCCTTCCCTCTGCCCCACGGTCCACTCATCTCTTTCTTCCTTTACCCCAGCAGTAAAGTCACTGAAACAGCCACATGAACCCCGTGCTGCGGGAGCATCTTACATACTCTGCTTTACGAAATCCCTTTGGGTCCTCAAGCATCAGCCTTCTTGGCCAAGGTTCTATTCGCCAAGTTAGTTAGCAACCTGAAAACAAATCTCTCTCTCTCCCCTCTCTCCCCTCTCTCTCTCTCTCTCTCTCTCTCTCTCTCCCCAACATTCAGATTGCACACAGGCTGCCCTGAAGTTAAAAAGACAGAGTGGTAGAAGTTCTGCTCTAGGCTGCAGGGCAGCTTTCCCTTGCAGCACTCCAGGCTCCCAGCACAACCCCAGGCCTCCCACTCTGCAGCAGTCTGTGCCCTGCCTCTCCTGGCAAACCCTGTCTTTCTTTAGAATTTGTGAGAAAAGCAGGCTTTCCTGCTGGGCTTTACTTTCCCATGGAGACAATCAAGAATCTCAAATCTTCCACCCCCCCCACACACCCCCATCCCCCACCTGCCCCATCCCACACCCCCACCCCTGCCCCCCACCTCAAGGATAATTTTTTTTTGCTCTTCCAATTCTTGAGATGATAATATTTTTTTGCTTATTTTCCTTTCCCCTAAACTTGTCTGGATTTTACCCCCTATTTGGGGAATGTAGTAGCCCTCATCTACTTCACAGATATTTAAATATAAATGAGTCAGTTTGGGAGTGGGTGTACCATTGGGCTCTAATATATCATGACTGCAAATGGTCAGTTCAGATAAAAGGAAGGAACATAAAAAGGAGTGATATTCTAGAAATTAGTTCACTCTAAAAGGGCTGCACCAATGGTAGTCCAACTTGACGAATGCAAAGGGGGGTGTTACATTCATATTGGGCCCCTCTTCATATAAAGGGTCACCATGTGGCAGATGCAACACAATACTAACAAAGGATGAGCATGGAATACAGTCGTCTTTGCAGAGAAAACTGCACTGCAGCTTGGCTTGCTACTTCCACATAAACTGCATTAAAACATAAGGCACAGCCAGAACCCCAACAAAACCAGAACCTCCTAGATTAAACTAGGCCATCATTTCCGATACTTATAAAACACGACTTTCGTCAAAGCCTCTTCAGTATCTGCCCCAGACTTGGTAATGAATTTCCTATATGTAGCTGCTGTTGGAAAAAAAAAAGTGAACTCATAAATAATTCAACACACTATCTTCCTGCCAACCGATCATATACTGTCCATGTTTCACCTGCCATATTAAGTTAAAATAAAAAACCGTTTACTCTTTGCATTAAAAAATACCCAGGCAGTAATTAAAGGTGACCACACAAAGCATCTAGAATGTAGACAAAAGTAGCATCTACATATGAAATATGTATTCTATATGTTAAATTGCAGCTTTAAACAGTCCCTAAAAATAGCTGTCTCAAAGAGGAAAGTTAGCTAAATCCTAGGGAAATTATTATTGTAAATATTTTCCAAACTCATGCTATTGTCGGTAGCCTAATGAAGATGAGAGAGCAAGGATTTAAATTCATGGAAAGCAGGCTGCCTTGATTCCCATCTGCGGCCATAAGAACACTGACCAGCACTGGAACACCACCTTCTGTACTTCTGTGGCTAACTGTGACTCCACTGACCCTACCTGCTTTTTAAAAATTAGAGTAAGGACCCCACACCTAAAATGGTATAATTTTATAAAACTATTTTAAAAATTATCAAAAGCAAGCCTTCTTCCTTGAAGGTCTGATAAAGAAAGGTAAAAGTGGGTGTTGGGGGATGTTTTTTCATGGCCCTGTCCTTGCCCCTATGAACTGTATGGGTGTCTTTGTCAGGCCACGGGAGGACAGAACATGCTCAGCATCCTATGGAAGAGAGAAATCTCATTGAGGCTCCAAGGGCACCCACAAGGGAACAGCAGAGACTGCTATTTTGTCCTACAGTGTCAGAGCTGTTCCTGTGAACTGTCTCTCTAAACTACAAACGGGAGAACTTACAATGCTTTGTGGCTGCAGAAGAGGGAATTTTCAGAACTCGGCTGACGCCTGGTCAGAGGGAGGCAGGCTCCGAACCCTGACTCTCGTGGTTGTTGTCAAGGACTTGACAACAAGGACTTGAGGGTGGAAGGTAGCTCAACCCTCAGCACTTAACCAGTTAAATACTCCAACCACAGCACTCTGAAAGTGAAAGCAGGAGGACTGTTCTTAGTTCAAGTCTGCTGCAGCTGCATAGTAAGACATTGTTTCAAGAAACAAAGGAAAACCTTGAAGAAACAAACTTTACCAACTTCCTAGGGAAGTCCGCAGAATCAAGTCACATTCACATCAGTGGATACATGCTTTATTTTCCTTAGAGAGCCCCAGGCCAGTCCTACGTGTTCCTAAAATTCCACAGTTTTGTTTCTTTTCTTTTTTTCTTTTTTCTTTTTGAATGAATGCCAAGGTCAGGGCGGCCACATCTTGTCCTATTACATCATCAAAGGCTCCATCGTGGCTCTCTTTCAGGAGAGAAAAGTCAGAGCACGGCCCCACATGGAAGTGACAGAGTTCAGGACCCTGATACGACAAGGAGCACGCAGACACAAAGGCGTCCTAGCTTCAACAACAGCACAGAGATAAATAAAAGCAGAAGGGTTCTTGAAAGCAGCAGACTTCAGGGCAGCAGACCACAGCTAGGTTTGGCTTTGCTTTGCTACCTGCCTGATAATAAATAGGACGGTCTCAGTGGTGGAGCTGTTCCCCGGTCTATTTTTATTTATTTATTTTGTTATCTTCTGTTGTTTGCTTTTAGTTTTAAGAGTCCACGGAAATGCACCGCTTATACATCATGCCAGAAATGCACGTATTATTTCATTTGGGGGAGAACCAAGTTCTAGACGGCAACACTCACGTTTGACTTAATTACCAACAAAGACATAATGGACTATTTTTCTGTATCCGCAAGAGACAGAAGGATTGTTGTTCTGATTGCCTGTTAAGGTTTCGGTGAATCACAACATTATTAAGCTTTAAATCAGAGGACTGGTTCCTTCCGCTAAGTCTAACAATACTAGAAAGTAAAAGGGGGGGGGGGTGGAACACCTCATCTGGGGCCGTAATATTTGCTGAAAAAAATCTACTTCAAAACATTAATCAAATTTTTCGCCTACTGGGCAACCATATGGCACAGCAGCATGTGAATCTCACAAACTTGCTGATCTCCTGTAACCGGGTGCAATTAATTACGCTGGCTGCATCCATCTCTTGGATTTTCGCCTTGTGAAAAAAAAAGTATTTATTGTAACAGCTTTTACAAAACAAGGGAATGAAAATCTCAATTGATTAATGAGAGGAATGGAAATATTTCGGTTAGCAGATTTTTTAAAACGAATAAGGATTAATACTGTGGATGGAAAGGAGCCCACATCAAGCTCACTGTGGATTTTTTTTTTATTTTGGACCCCCCAAAAGGTGGAGGAAGAGTGGGCTGAGGTAGTACTCAGAGCTCTGACATGCATAATTCACTAGCAGGCTTTGGATCGCAAGTAATAAAGCCTTAAACTGGTGAAGTAATAAAGAGGTTGGCTTTACAAGATACTATCCTGGGAGACAAAAAGCTTGTTCTTTGATTTGAAAACACAGATATTAAATACTCAGTGGGTGAGGAACAGGACAGCCCTGACAAAGAAGGCAGCGAAATGAGCTCTTAAAGTAAGCACTACCCTCCGTTCTCAGCTATTTAGACCCAGAGACTGCAGTACATATGGGCCGATTATGGTTTTAGGACCGCACCATAAACACAGGTGTCCTGGAGTGTGTTAGCATTGTCCTTCCCTACCCACACAAGGTACAAACACAGCTTGAATGTAACCTTTTCCCCATGGTGTTGAGACTGTGAACTGGGCAGTCAGATTCATGAGCCTCCAAAGAGTAATTGCTAATATGCACTGCGGCCACAGCCTCTCCCTCATGAAGGAGTGATGGCACCCAGGCTGAGGGTCTAGAAGTCAGCAGGAGCAGGGGTCCTTTGTCTCTTTCCAAACTGCCCTCTTTCTGCAGAACCCCAAACCAGGGCAGACATTTGTAACCTTGTCTTTCTAGCATCCTTGGCCCAGGAAGATGGGTTCAGTCTTTAAAGAGTTAGCAAGGGGCACTGGATTCAATATTTCAATAAATACCATCTTGAGGAAACAACCAAACACTAATTTGAACAGAATTACTCTGTTTATAATTATTTAATAATTATTCAAAATAATTATTCAAATTATTCAAATACACATATTTGAAAGACTGAAGACTACTGTATCACATTTGCAACAATGAAGAAAAAACACTAGAACAAAGTTTAGTAATTCATGTTCTAGGCTGACCCCATGTCTAAGAATTTACCAGGAATTCATGTGAAGAAGGGCTTTTATCTTATTGTATTACAAATGTGTGTGTTTGTTCAAGTGTGTGCAGGTACACTACTTATGTACTCATGTCTGGGGAGGCAGGAGACAATCTCGGGTGTTATCCTTAAGAATGCCACCCACCTCTATTAATATAGGAACTCTTCCTGGCCTGGGACTCACCAGTGAGGTTGGAGTGTCTAAGCAGTGAGCACCAAAGATCCGTGTGTTTCCATCTCCCCAGCTCTGCAATTACAAGCACATACTATCTTTTTTATGTGGGTTCCAGGAATTGAACTCAAATCTTAATGCTGGCAAGGCAAATGGTATATATTCTGATTTATCTCCTCAACCCTTAAAAATGGCTTTTAGTGACAATTCTTTATTATTTAATTAATGCATACGTGATATACATGGCCAATATGATTTCTTTGCTAGCCTTTGTGTTGGTTGGTGGTTGTTTGGTTGAGAGATGAAATCTTGAATCATCTAAAGTCTCTGGGTACCCAGGAAGAGTGGTAACACTTTAAAGGATGTGTCTTCCAAGCAGTATTTAAAGTCATGTTATTTCATTCAAGCAGCTCATCCCAGACAGGGTGTGTGTTTATGTAACATTGACATTTGGAAACGCTGTCACAATAGAAAAAGAACAATAGCCAACTTCAAGGTAAGCAGGCATATCTAGGTGGCTAAGAGAAGTAAAAGCCAGTGTCTAAGGCACACAAAGGATGACTTTCAAAAAAGTTATTGAGCTAGTGAAATGACACAGTGGCTAAGTGCCTGCTGCACAAACATAGGACCTGAATTCAAATCCCTAGCATCTCCACACAGGCCAGGCAAGGCTGCACACATCTATATCTCCCGTGTGGATGGTAAGAAAGGGTGGGAACAATAGGAGTCCCGGGGCTTGCTGGCCAGCTAGTCTAGCCACAATAGAGGAGTTCCAGGCCATGGAAGATCCTTGCTACAGCTGTTGCTGCTGCTGCTGCTGCTGCTGCTGCTGCTGTCATTGTTGTTAGGTGGTGAAAGATTGAAAAAGACACTTGATGTCAACCTCTAGCCAACGCAGGCATGCTCCAACATGTATGCATTCAACTGAACATATACACAACACAACACACATCAAATAACAATAAAAGGAAAATCTTATTATAATTCTTTAACAATCACTTTATAATCAAAGAAGACACTGTTACAAAGAACCACCCACCAGGGGAATGTGGAAGGAAGTCACCCTGAAAAAAGTCCCTGGCTTCTAAAGCAAGAAAAAGAAAATAATCAATGGGAAGTGGGTCAGCTGACTCAGCTGACTCCCGAAACCAATGCCCCTAGAAATTACACCTCCACACACACAGCACCCCTCTGATGATCCCCAAACTCCTCCTACACACAAGGGTTATTGGCTTAAAAGTTTAAAGAGCTAACAAAATGTTTTAACGAGATACAAATCTCAGAGATCATTAATCAATATGCTCAATGTTATTTGTGATAATTCATCATGACGTGATATTAATGGGTTACTGTACCCTTCAGAGGTGAGATTAATGCAAATGAGCTGCCACAATTAACTTTACTGCTCCCAACTCACAGGAATGGACAGATGATTATAAATGACAGCTTTATGTCAATTACAATATCCAATAAAGTGAAGCTTGGAGAACAATCCATCTCCTTTTATTGCACTTCCTTGGCGTGGCTGAATTTAGCTCAACCCACTGTTGTCACTTGCGTAACCATTGTTTGGGGAGGGGAAAGGGGTTTTTGTTTTTAATTTTTCAGTATCATAAAAAGTATCTGCACCCTTCTAAAGGAGGTGCGCCATGGGGAAGCAGGAATAAATGCCATAACCGTTGCTTGTGTGTTAGAGAAAATGGTATCCATTTTAAAACCGTTAACAGGCCAGCAAGGAAACCACCTACCCAGCTGTGGATAATATATTTACTCAATTACAAAAGGAAGATGTTAGCGCAGCATCCCAGAGAGCCTTGAGTTTCACTCAACAAAACTTATCTGAGGATCACCGTGGGAGGAAACAGGTCAGAGGGCAGAAAGTGAGCCTGGGGAGGCCAAGGACAGGAGGAAATGCCTGGAGTCAGCTTGCACATCTGTTCTGGGGTCAAGGCCGGGTGCTGCACGATACTTAGGTGCAAGACCTGACTACAAAGTGTTCTCGTAAATGCTTTGTTCCTCTCCGTGGGGAAGAATTGCTTAGGTACTCCTGGGTGAAGACTAGCACACTGTAGTGGCACCTCCTTACCCCTAGACCCTTTCTCTGAGCAGAGCTACACAGCCCAGTAAACACTAGCTAGTAATGAATTATGAATAAGTGCCTCTACCTGCCACTTCCCTCCACCCCCCAGAGACTTCTCCCCTTACAGCCCCTTCCCTGGCAGATATTCACCAATCACTGACTGCCATCAGCTAAGCCCCATCTCAGGCAGTGTCAATTCTGCAGCACCACTGGCCCGCCTGAGCTCCTGATGGGGTCAGCCTGCAGCTAACCTTCAGTGGAAGCCACTTTCTTGGGAGTTGTCCTCTCTGCACCACTGTTAGGAATGCAACTCCACCCAGAAAAGCACTAGGGAGAGGGAGCCTGGAGCTCTGTTTCCAGGAACGGAGCTCAGAGCAGGGACCAAGAGCATGAAAGTGGGAAGGCTCTTCTTGCACTGTAACTTAGAAAGTGGCCCTTTCTTTGCCCATGAGAGCCCATTCATCAAACTTCTGACAGCCACACCCACATGTCCTTCTAGCCCCAGAACCACCCCAAAAGAGACAGAGTAGTGTGAGCTGCAGGAAGAATACTGTGCACGGTGGGAGCCATATGTGTGTTTGTCCAAGATGTTGATTTCCAAGGTGCTCAATGATGCCAACACAGACTCCATTGTTCCAGTAGGGAACAGAGACTCCCAGCTCTGCATACAAAGAAAGGACTAATTCGAGCCTAAGCATTGAACTCTATTATCTGGGTCCTGGCTGGTGGGTCAGGGGAGGTCTCTGCCCAATAAAAAGGCCAAATTTGGTTTTCCCTGAGCCTTTGTACCAGGAACCATAGAGGAAAGAGCTAGCTGTTGCAGGGTTGCCGTGTTAGTTACCTTTCAGAGCTGTGACTAATAACTAAGCAAACAACACAAGCGAGGAGGATTTATTTTGGCTCCTGGTTTCAGAGGTCTTGGTCCATGGTCACATGGCTCTTGACTAAGTTAACTGGTGTGGAAAGAATAGAGGTCATGGCAGCCTGGCCACACATATGGGGCACAGGCACACAGCTGGCCTGGGGGGCTGGATACAGAGAAAGTAGCCAAGAGAGTAGGCCTGAGTTTCCATTTACGGGCAGGCAACACCCAATTCCCGGACAAGCCATGAGCTAATACCACCCAGGAAAGGAATTACGTGACATTGCAAATATCCCAATTATTAGAAAAGATGAAATAATTAAATCACCAGATGTCCTTGAACCCAGCATGCACCTATTCCCTTCCACAAAGACAGCCCTAGACAAATATCAGGCCATTAGTGTCTTGAACCCTGAAAATCCCCTCACCCTCGGCCTCTACTATGATAAACACTTCCCTGTCTGAGCCGGGCATTCCACTGGTAAGGCTGCATTGGACACACGGAGGGTCCAAGTATGAGCTTGAATGATTCGGACTCCTTGGTGGTCTTTGGGGAACTCCATGATGTGGGCCTAACAGGAAGACTCATCTAAACCATGGGTGGGACACTGGCTAAACAGGGGTTCTGGAGTATACAGACAGCAAGCACCAGCATTCACTCATTCCTCTTTGTGGACACAGTGTGACCAGCTTCATCACTCTCTGTCTCAACTTCCCCATTATGACAGACTCTGCCCTTGACAGTAAGCCGCCACACACCCTTTCTTCTCTGAGTTGCAGTAGTTAGAGAATTTCATCAGAGCAACAGTAAAGAAACAGACACTTGGAATGCACTAGCCCAGGGCCTTGTACGTATGCTGTGGGCACACTACCACTGAGTGACTTGTCTAGCCCTCCATTCCAGGGGAAAGAAAGAAGGAAGGGGAAGGGAGGAAGAGAGAGAGGGAGGGAGGGAGGGAGGGAATGAAGAAGGAAGGAAAATAGATAATAGGTGATAGATGACAGATAGATAGAAGATAGATAGATAGATAGATAGATAGATAGATAGATAGATAAGAGAGAGAGAGAGAGAGAGAGAGAGAGAGAGAGAGAGAGATCTCATCATGGCAACTGATATGGTCACTCTAGACCTAGCAATCAAAGATACAGTAGATTAAAAGCGGGAGAGAGAATCTAAATACAAAGCTTTATGTTAAGAACAGTCTCAATCTAAGAGAAATTCTTATCTCTGCCACACTGTTCCCATCCTTTTGGTAGATTCTGCTGGGATGAGCCAGAACAGACCAGAACATTCTAGTTGGGCTCAGGAAATTCGGAAGCCTGGTAAGAGACCAGTGTGGCTTTGATGGCTTTTGCAGAGGATGGAGGAAAAAGGGAATGGTTTCCTGTTTCCCATCAGTCCACTCGACATTCTCTCCCCCTTCTCCCTTCATCACTTGGGTGGGGTGGGGGGACAGGACAGGAGCAGCAATCCTGGGCCAGCCTGGCTATGAAGTCACACAGAAGTGCCAAGCTGCTTTATTTCATCAGCACTTGAGGGCATCCGGCATTTTGACTCTAACAATACGAGAGTGGCTGATGCTCCTTCCCATAACTGGGTGACCAAGCTGGACCTAAAAGGCTCTGTTAAGTCTTCCACAGTCCCGCGGGCAGGGGTGGGAAAAGCACAGGCACTTCTGTGCACGAGCGGAGGATTTCCTTTTGGAAACGCTGAGGCAAAATGAGCCTCAGTGAGTCTTGCAAGGAGAAGAAATTGAAATTGATCTCTCGAGGAAATAATTAACCTCAGAAAATAACTATGAGAGGTTGCTTATTAATTATTTTTGGTAATATACTTTGGGATATTTCTTCATTTCATGAAAGAGACAAAAGCAGACACATTTTATGATCATATAAAACGTTATTGAATTCATATTTTATATAAGAATGAAACTCACTTAATTTGCAAAATGTTCAATAGGAGGAATGGGTACCCCCCCCCCCCCAGTTACCATGCCACACTGCTTTTTCAAGGCTCCTAAGCAGTTCTCTTTGAAACCACACAATCCTTCTTTCTTTTTCACACATAAATGTCTCAGAGTTGTTAATATATTGTTGTCGCTATTTCGGTCTCCCATGGTTTTCCTACTTACTCAAAAAAGAATGTGTTTTTCATCTGAATAACAGTGTACGGTGCACTCTGAGGACATACTCATTCTGTTTGGGAAGAACAGAGAAAAGCAATTGCCTCCAAGAAACGTGTTACTATTCCATGTAAGACACCTAGGACGGATGATTCTGCAGAGACGGACTAGAGGCTTACAGACAATCACATACACCGTCATCTCCTAGCATCACACACACAT
Source organism: Microtus oregoni (assembly GCF_018167655.1). Taxonomy (NCBI): domain Eukaryota; kingdom Metazoa; phylum Chordata; class Mammalia; order Rodentia; family Cricetidae; genus Microtus; species Microtus oregoni. The sequence goes on from NW_024543063.1 coordinate 39,175,238, forward strand.
ACACACTCACACACACACACATACACACACACACACACACACACACACTCACACATACACACACACACACACACGCACACACTTCCTGAGAACTTCTTTGTCATAACTACAAACTAACTGGAGTTCAAGTTCAATCATTGAGGAGGGACTGCTCCAAGTTCCTCAGCTGAAGTAGAACTCCAAACAGGACCGGACCAGGACCTGCTCCACAAAGGCAAGACAAGAGGTAAGATTATTCAAGGTGTTTTATTTTTCCCCTTCCTTTAGTGGCTGGAAATCCTTTTTCCCTCGACACAACATTTTCCTATGTAATTTATTCTGTGCAAAAGTTTTATTCTGCATTTATTTTTTTTTCTGGGTCATTTACCCTGTAAAAAAAATCCTGTACAAAACTGTATCCTGCTTTCCTGAAGGGTAACATTTTGATTTCTTTAAGAGACAAACAAAAACAAAAACAAATAAGGTGGTGCAAAAATCTGGCTATAAGAACAACATGGAGCACCTTATTGAACCATTCAAAATGTGAGCTTTTGCTAATTAATTAACAAATTCAAGCTGGTCAAACAAAACCTCCTTCCAACACCTCCAATTTAATTGCAGTTTGGCACCAACAAATATATATCAAAATTATAGTATTTCCCCTGACAGGAAGCTCCTTCTTTGCACGCGATGTTATGACTCTCTGCAGAGCAAGCCAGAATTGCTGACAACCTTGAACAGCACTACAATATTACTATACTTGGCAGAGAAGTACCCTTGCGGCAAGAGAAAAGCTGTAATTTTGACTGTCACTTCACATTACACTGGATATTATTTCACTGTATACACATGCACACACTCACAAACTCTTAATAGACTACAGTTTCGCACTGCCTGCCTTTCCAATATAAATGGCAATATAATACAAGTGAACCGCCAATGGGATCCTGGCGAGAAACAAATGTTTTGCATTATGGAGAGCATCGTTGGAGGGTGCCTTTTAAGGGCTATCTCATCCTTCTGCCTCTCACTTGCACTTCTAAGACCCCAGCCTCAATCTCATGAGTCAATTGCTTTGGTGACCGTGAAGAATTGCCCTTTCGTCACCTCCAGGGAAAGCAAAGTTATCTCCAGCAAAGTCCAAGCTTGAAAATTCCTGTGATGGGTGGTGAAGTCGGCAGCACAGGCCTGGTGATAATCTGGTGCTCTTCGAATCTGAGGCCTGACAGACGGTTTTCCAGAGTTTGGAAGGCAGCCTTCCCGTGCACTTAATTCTCTTTCTTTTCACAGAAAGGACTGGGTTCATCTTCACTCATCACTTGCTATGGCCGGGCCAAGCCCAACGAAGGAAACTTAGCAAGGCCCCATGAATCCCGCCAAACCCACACGCTGTCCCTGCCAGAGTGCAGAGAGCTGTGTGCAGCATATGCTTCCTTCTGCCTGAGCTCACACGGAAGCAGACTGCGCCAGATTCCCTGCTGGCGATTCTCCCCGAAGCCTGGATTTACAAGATGGTGCATTAATATTCTCTGTGTTTGTCCCAGGCAAGGAGTTCTGCAGTGTCCACAGGAGCCTCAAATTGAGAACTTCCCGAGACTTCGGGGCATAAGCCAGAGGTACGAATACGTGGGCAGAGAAAAATCAAAACTCGGTCGGAAGAGTGTCACAAGCAGTGGACAAGAAAGAAAAGGTCCTAGAAGGTCTCTCAAGTAAATAGTCTCTCTCTCAGAAAGCTGGAAAATAAAAACTAAGAAAGTATGAGATGGAAGCTTCTGGCTCTACTTAATCCCCACCATCTTTTTAAAGCCCCTTCTCTTTCAAATTACAACTTCACAAACGCCTAACAAGGCTTAAACTTGTCTCACTGAGTCCGGGGAAGCGCGCTCTCTCTGTCCTCTGTTAGGAGACTGTACCCACAACTTCACCCTGCCTGCTGACCACACCAAATTTAACAAGGTTCGCAAATGAACTAGAGTGAGTTTCCCACAGTGACACATTAATAATAAGTTCCTTATCCCGTCTATCCCAAGCCATGAATATGTAATGTTGGGAAATGAGTCCTTTTCACACACAACAGAACCTCAGATGTGAATAAATAAAAACTATCCATCACAGGCCTGTGAAAAATTAATGAGAGTTCAGAGACTGGAGGAAAAATGGGGGACTGAGGAGAGATGGCCTAGTTCATAAAAGCATCCTTTAACTTTCTGATGGTAAATATCCTCACCCCCGCCCCCGGTTGCCAGGTGAGGGTGGGAAATGACAGGCTGTATTTTTAATGTGCTGAGATCCGCTGCCCATCTTAGAGTTCAAAAATGCCACAGAGAGATCACCGCCACTCGGACTTATGTGCCAAAGCGTTAAAGTGGCACCACACTGGAAAGCAGAGCTCGTGTTGGTTTTGATTTGATGATTTAGAACTCATAACCAGTTGACGATGCGCTCGGCCATGCTGAGAAGGGCAGGAAGTGTGAGACTGCTTTGGGGATAAAACTTTAAAAGACAGGAACTCCTGCTTTTTGCCCACTTTTCCTTCACCGTGGGCAGAAGGCACATGACAAAATTACCCATGTGCCTTCTGCTATAATTAGTGACATGATCAATACCTCTTGCTGGGTGCCTTCTCCCTGCCAGCTGCACTGAGTGCTTTGTCCCAGTGGATGCCAATTCTCTTCCCCACTATCATTCCATTTGGAACCAAGGTGGGGAGGAGGTAACTGAGACACCCCTACATCTAAGAGCCAAAGGTAGACGGCTATGTAGCCCCCAGCCCTCTACCTGTTTTGGGGTCAGGGAGGATTGAGAGTCAGTCAAAAGGGGGGAGCAGGCGTAAAATAATAAGGACAGGTGGGTATGAGTGGAACTGGGACTGACACTATAGGGAAATCAGGAGCTGCTGATTAGAGGAGACAGACAGGTGGATGGGGGACAGAGGGACAATGTGATAAGACCATCAAAGCTTGGAGAGGATCGAAGAATCCAAGTTTTAAATCTGAGTGGGCTCTGTGACTGCTCTGACCACAGGATTGCTGTTTTAGCTTCTAAGCCAGACCTTAAACACTAGCTGCTTTTATTTCCTGAGTTTTGTAACACTTCCAGGAGCAGTTGGATGCTCTATCACCGCAGGTCTCAACCTTCTTAATGCTGCAACTCTTTAATACAGTCCCTCATGTTGTGTTGATCATAACCACAGAATTATTTCATTGCTATTTCATAAATATAACTTTGCTACTGTTATGAATTCTAACGTAAATATCAGTGTTTTCAGATGGTCCTTGGGGTTGTGACCCACAAGTTAATAAACACTATCAGAAAGAGAATCCTTCTGTAAGTCCTGCCATCTGGAAAGAGCATAGGTAGGTTCCTGGACAGTGGTCTAGGTAAGTTCAACGTCCTAGTCATCCCTGTGCAGGTGTTAGACAGGTGGGTGACCATCCCAGATCATCTGAACACCTTCCAGCTCATCTACCAGCAGACGATCACTGGGGCAGAAGACCCAATCAGCTGAGTCCTGCCTGAACCTACAATTCACAACAGTTTCAAGATAAATGGAGAGGTTGTTGTTTTTATCTTCCAAGTTTTAGGACCCTTTCTGATGTATCAATAAATGAGTTGAAAGGCTATCATTCTGAAGGTGAGCTAAAAGTTGGCTGATTTACCCAGTCTCTTGATTGATGAGGATTTGACCCTTGGTTGGTCTGACCCAGCTGTTTGCAATACAAGTAACCCCTGGAAAAAATAAGGCAGGAGAGGACTCACTAACTTCATGCCCCTTCGATTATGTAAGCACCAACAGTAAGGAAGCCCCCCTTACATCGCAGGTCCTACTGGTCCAGCCTAATTCTGACCGCACGGTGCTGAAACTGCTGCTGCACCCCACCCTCCTTATCTTCAACCAGAGTCTCACGTGACTATCCTCACAGATGAAAATGGTAATTTCCATACGACCAAAAAGTAAAAGAAATGGCAAGGTTAAGTGCTAACGACCTGACAGAGGACTGTCCTCAGACAGACACATAACTCCTGCCATCCTGCAAGGACAACAAGAAGGAGCTTGTTCAGCTGAACCACCACCCAGGCCCCTTGCAAAATGCAGATTTTGAGGAGCTGGAAGCTGCGAATCTCTCCTGGTTGGTTCTTGGGATCCAAATGCTAAGAGAAGCTGGGCAGGTGACGGGCATGGTGGGGCTGCCTGAAGGACAGAACAACTTGAAACTTCAGCACATTGTGGTGAAGTTTAGATGGATGAGATGCTGCTAGCCAGAGCGACTTTACATGGGCTGTGATTTCTGTTGACAAGATACATGTGCTCGTTCCTTCAACCTAAGCAAAATTCTCAGGACTGAAATGGATTTGAAAGCCAGGTGGGTAAGGAAACCATCTGTGGGCGAGATAATGCTGGGAGTCATCAAAAGAAATGACTGAAAAATACGACTCCAGAAGACCCACAGCAGCACCAGCTGACCTACCCCGGTGACCCCACAAAGAGGTCAAGGAGATCAGCACCAGTGGACCTACCCTGGTGACCTCAAAAGAGTCAAGGAGATCAGCACCAGTGGACGTACACCAGTGACCTTAAAGGGAGGTTGAGGAAATCAGCTTGATGTTGCTCAGATAATTCTTAACTTCATGCTGCATTGCCCAAATTAAACAAAACATTTTCAAGCCCCTAAATATTGCTACACTGTGACATGAGGGATTTTTTTTTTTTAACCACTACCTTTCTCCCTCAGCGACACCAAGCAATGTGACCTTAAGTCTGCTTGTGTTTCCGGGGTCAAAGACATTTTACCCAGCTTCATTTCTGCTCTTTCACCAAGGAGCAGGGTAGGCAACTTCAAGAATCACTTGTTTGACTAGAATGCCAGACAATGTTTTGCTTAGAAGAGACAACTGCTCACAGACCAGACCAAAGCCCTACAAATACCAAGACCATCGGCTTAAAGTAAGTGATTGATAACTGATGTGAAGTACTAACTTAAGAGAGCTGTAAAAATAATACAGCTAGTTACTTTGAACATGAGCCAAAATATCAGCTGCACTCAGTAGAAAATGAGCTGCAATAGGAGATGGGGGCCAGGGATCCTTGGTTTGGCCAGTGTATATAGTGAGATCGTGGGTGTAGTAACACACCTTAGAGGCACCATCTCTCCACATGAAAAGAGTAGAGACATCATCTACCTAAATTCCAAAGGGTGTGCTGAATTCCTAGAAGGTGGTGCACAACCAAATCTCAGTTTTTCCATTGATTATAGTGGGGCAGCGGAGAACTTTGGGTGACAGTCCAGGTAGCGAGATGTCTCTGTCAATTCTAGAATTTTGGAAGTTGCTAACAATGTACTTCCTGTTTACTTAGGAAATATTATATCCTTCTGGAGTCTTTGATGGAGTTGTATAATTTATAGTTTTCCTTAGTTATGATAAAATATAAAATAGATATAAATGTTGTAACTGTAATTCTTGCTTGATACCTGTTTTGTTATATGTAATTTTACTATGTTAAAGTTAAAACCCTCTTTTTTTATTTAAACAGAAAAGGAGAGGTGATGTGGGATTTCCCTCTGTATGCTGTGATTACCATTAATGAATAAAGAAACTGCTTTGAACCCTATAGCAGGGCAGAACTTAGCTAGGTTGGGGAAACTAAACTGAATGCTGGGAGAAAGAAGGGCAGAGTCAGGGAGAAGCCATATAGCTCCCCCAGAGACAGACACTGGAACTTTAGCTGGTAAGCTACAGCCATATGGTGATACACAGATTAATAGAAATGGGTTAAATTAATATATAAGAGTTAGCCAGTAAGAAGCTAGAGCTAATGGGCCAAACAGTGATTTAATTAATATAGTTTCTGTATGATTATTTCAGGGCCAAGCGGCAGGAACAACCAAACAGCCTTCCTACAAAAGGGCTGGGCTCGAATGGTTCATCCATCACTTAGCAGCTATGTGACTTGGGTAAGGTGGCCAGTCTCTCTGTGCCCACGTTTTCATTTGAGAGTAGGGAAGATAGCCCAATGGCTACTTATATAGGAATGACAGCAGCACTCAATTCCCGTGGCAGCTATGGGGATGGGAGGCATTCACCTTGTGTAAATACCATATAATTATCATATTTATTTGCTGTTATTAATGTTACACATGACAAGCAGGCACTGTCAAAACACCCCTTTCTAAATCAAGTTGGCATTTTTTTTTTTCTGTGAAGGAACAGACACTATATTTACTAAGTTTGTATATGCATAAAGGCCTAATCACTCACTTGTGTATGTGTGTTTTTACTTGTCTGTGAATAGGTACATGTGTGTGTTTACATATGTGTGTGTTTACAAGTGGGTGTGCATACCTATGTGCATGTGTGTGTGCAGTCATGTATCCACTTGTGAGTAAACGTGTGGAGGACATAATTTCAACTTCAAGTATCATTCCTAAGTATCATGACATCTACTGTTTTTTGTTGTTGCTGTTTGGTTTTGTTATCTTATATGAGGCAGGGTTTCTTGGTGGCCTGGATCTCAACAAGTAGGGACCCACCTACCCCTGCCTCTCTGGCACTGGGGTTACAAATGTGCATTGTCAGTCCCATTTCTTTTTTCTGGAACTGAACTGAGGCCCTCTCAGCTAAGCTACACCCAAAGCTCTCCACATTCTTTTTTTTAATTAAAAAAAAAAAAAACCTAAACAAACAAGCTGCCTTGGCCCACGGGCTGAAATCTGTTCATTCCCAACTCCTATTCTCAGTTATGGATTAGCAGATTTTCAATACACCAAGGGTTTCTTACTCCACCCTCCTTGTGCCAAACCTCTCAAGAAGACTGGAGAATCGAGAGTCAGACAGAGATCCTCCATCCTTGAGGCCAAGTAGCAGCTTGAACTGCCCTGTGCCATCAGTCCCCGTGCCCTGCCATCAGTTCCACAGGGAGGAAGTGGAACGGCTTGGGTCAGGGACCTGAGCACTGTAGGTCTGGTTCATAGTTGAAGAAAACTGTCCTTAGGGGTCCCAGCGTAAGGACATCTGGTCCAAGACTCTCCTGCAGGCATAGCCAACCTTTTTACACTGGGACACATTGCCATCTGCAAAGTTCATGCTCTAGAACCACGCAATCAAACTGCCAAACAAGCAATAATGGCAGCAAAAAAAAAAAACCCTCCAAAATTTCATGCAAATTAGACACACCTGTACTTAGATGGTGACACCATCTCAGTGACAGAGGACCCATCAATCCTGTCACCTTCCCTAAGAAAGATGCTACCATAATCTTAAAATATAAAACGCTAGGGAAAAAATCCCTAAAAGGAGAGCTTAAAACCAAACCCACGAGGCCTCCGTTTACAGCATCTCTGGAGCATTGGGTAAAAGAAAATGTCCATGCTGGCATTCCTTTAATCTCAGGGTCTTTCTGTGAACTAATAAAATATACTTATATTTCTCAAAAGTGCTTGTTAACAAAATGAAGTTGGTGGTTTTAATGCTTAGGATCAAATAACAATAAGATAACAAGTGGGGGCTATAATGTCATCACCTCAGCTCTGCTGAGAAAGTGACTTCAGTTACAAACAGAAACCAATTTGTAAATGTGAATTAAATGCACATTCACACACACGCACACGCACACACACACGCACACACACACACACACCCCTGGTGAATGAAAGAAGGAAAAACTATCCTTAAATGTAGATGTAAATGTTTCCTGACAGATGTAAATGAACACTAATACAGTGATAGTTTTCAAATTAACTGCTAGAAAACACTGTGTGTGCGGGCATGGGAGTTGTGTGCATGTGTGCATGTCTGCCCAGGGTGTATATGAATGTGCATATCCAAGTGTATACATGTAGAAGTGAGTGTATGTGGCTTTTTTTAAACAGCCTAAGCATTTTTCACTTCTGTTGGCCTAGGAAAGTATTTGTGAAAAGGATAGTAAATAATTAATTTGACTGGCAACAGCCCCTATTCTGCTTCTACTATATACATTGAAATGCTGTTTAAATTATGAGAGCAAATTGATTCAAAAAGGCTCCCATTAGCACGCTGGCAAACAGATTTGAAGTTGGCTAATAAATTTTAGATAAAGATTTAGTCTTTGATGAGGAAGCCAATGTGAGCATGCTGGTCTCTGAGTCACCAGCTTGTTAAAATCGGTGGCTGCTGTCTGGGTTTCTCCCTGTCTCATAACTCATGATATTAAACAATATGTGTCACAGGACAGCTCAGGCGGTCGGATCAGAATGCCACCGGCATGGTATGTGGTGGCTGCTCACAGGCTGGCAACAGCCTCAATTTGCTGGACCCTTGCTAAGCTTCTAGTCCGTCAGGACTTACAGTCCACTCACCAAGGGTCATTAGGCCCACCTGTGCCATGTGCCTTTACCCAGGATATCGGATCAATTAAGAAAACTTTCCAATCAGAACCTAGAAATAGAAATACACCAAGCCCTTAATTCTATTTATGTGCACGTGGTTTAGTGGGTACAACTTGCTCAAATACGCTGTGGAATACTACACAGCCATTAAATACGCTGTGGAATACTACACAGCCATTAAAAATTAATTCAGTATTTATTACTGGTTTGTATGCACAGCTACTATATACTATCTAGAAAGGTTAGAGCATCTGCCCCCTTGTTTAGAAAAAGCACAAATCTGTGTGGTGTGTGTGTGTGTGTGTGTGTGTGTGTTAACATGAAGATGGATGTGCGAGGAACTGTCATTCCTGCTTCACTCAGAGTGTGAGAACTGGAGAAGGGAGGAGAAAGACTCATTGATTCCTATGTAGAGGTCTATTATCTCCGCAATTTTTAAAATATTCAAATAAGCGTGAGTTTCTTTTGGAATTGAGAAAAATTGTAACAAATAACAAACTACACGAAGGCATGTATGGCTTGTTCAGAACTGTAAACCAGCCAGCTCTCTATTTATCCTGCTGAGTCTGGGGATGTCCTTTGTGGTGGTTTGAAAGAAATGGCCCCCAGAGTGAGTGACACTATTAGGAGGTGTGGCTTTGTTGGAGTAGGTATGGTCTTGTCGCAAGAAGTGTGTCACTGTGGGGATGGGCTCTGAGGTCTCCTATGACATAGTTCACTTCCTGTGGACGTAGAACTCTCAGCTCCTTATCCAGCACCATGTCTGTCTGTGTGTCACTATGTCCCACAAAGATGATAATGGACTAATCTGAAACTGTAAGCCACCCAATTAAATGTTTTCCTTAGAGAAGTTGCCATGGTCACGGTGTCTCTTCACAGCAATAGAAACCCTAACTAAAGTATCCGTCAAGCTCTGAACTATCTACCTACCCTCCCTTACACTGATCTGTCCATTAACCAACTGCGGCTTTGATGAGAAATATCCCCTTAGGTTCAGATATTTCAACACTTACTCCCCAATTGGTGGCACCATTTTGGGGAGGTTATGGAATCCTTAGGAGATTGGGCTTTCCTGCAGAAAATACCTCACTGGGGGTGGGCTTGGAGAGTTTATAGCATTGCCCAGCTTCCTGTTTGTGTTCTCTCTCTCTCTCTCTCTCTCTCTCTCTCTTTCTCTCTTTCTCTCTCTCCTCTTTCTTCCCTCCCTCTCTCCTTTTCTTCCTATGTGTAAATAAAAATGTGATCAGCCAGAATCCCATCCCCTGCCCCCATGCCATGCTTCCCCACCATGACTGACTCTGTCCCTCTAAAACCACAATCCAAAATAAACCTTTTCTTCCTTAAGTTGCTTTGGATATGGTGTTCTATCCCAGCAACAGAAAAGCAATACAAAAATATCAGGGATAGATGCTGGGATCAGCAGTGCCTCAGGGGTCTTCCGAATGTAAAGGGCTTACACGAACAGCAGTGATTGCGCATCCACACAAACCATTTCACCATAAACTTAAACCCTCAGACAAAAGAGACATCTGCATGCCCTGTTGGTTCGAGCACAGCTCACAACAGCTAAGACTATAAGATCAGCCTGCGCATGTGTCAAAGGTGAAAAAACCAAGAGAATACAGGCAGAGAGTGGAGCATTATTCAGCCATAAAGAATATAACCTGCCACGTGCAAAAAACCAAATAAAGGGCACTATGCTTAGCAAAACAGGTCAAACACAGAAAAGAAGGGTTTTTTAAAAATAGACTGAAAAGTAGAATGGGAACCAAGCATCCTGGGAGACTGGAAGAAGAAGGTCTGGTGGAAGGGGAGAAACACCCAAAGTGGACAGAAAAGGGGGTGACATGATCTGTGTGAAGATAGTGAAAACCATTAATCTGTACAATATGTTAACTTACACGAGTGGAAAACTCAGCTCTTTCTTGGCAAAAGGGACACAGAGTGGCCACTCTAGGCAGAATAAACCCTGCTTGGCTACATCAGTAAGCCAGGCTGAGCACAAATGCATTACATGGGCCTGATTAGGTTTGGTATGGTGGTTCTTTCCTATACTGCCAGCACTAAGGTGGCTGAGGCAGAAGGACAGCCATGAGTCCCAAGCCAGCTGGAGTACAAAGTGAGACCAAGTCTCAAACAAACAGCAGGAAACTGATACCAAGGAATTGAACTTTAAACTTGATCAAGTCCCTACCAAGGATTAATGGAGTAAAAAAGATGTTTTCTAAGGAATATCATGTTTTCAGTCTTCATTCCAAAACGTGTGTGTGTGTGTGTGTGTGTGTGTGTGTGTGTGTGTGTGTGTGATGTGTGTGTGCCTGCCTCTTTGAAACAGGGTCTCTCACTGGGAGCTAGGTCTGCACAATAAGCTAGAATGGCTGGCCAGCAAGCCCTAAAGAAAACTCATCTCTGCCTCCCTGTACTAAGACTATAAGCATGTCCCAAGATTAGTCCCAGATTATTGATACATGTCCTTGGGGTCAAATCCAGGTCCTTGTGTTTTTAAGGCTAGCACTTTACTGAGTGACTATCACACTATCATACATCAGTAGGCTAGGCTGAGCCAAGAGAAACACATTCCAGAGACCTGATTATGCACAGAGGTCCATCCTGAAACTGTCAGCACTCAGCTTTCTTTTTTAAAAGACTTTTGTAATAGTACTAGTATTGGCCTCAGAGTGAGGAAAGTGGAAAGTTCCAGAGCAGACTCTCTCCTTTGCTAGGTAGGGACTTTAGTGAGGACAAGGACCTCCCAGGCCTCTGAGAGGAAATACAGTCACCATGCTTCCTTTCAACTCTGTCAATGCCTACGGGCTCCTTAGGTGTTGGGTTTTCCTTGACGACAGGAAACTCAGAACAAGCCAGCTCCGCTGGGCTCACACTCCATCACCCTCAGGTAGGAATATCTAGAAAGTCACTGATACTTCACACTCACTTTCTAATTATAATGGGCTCTAAAATAAAATATCCAAATCGTACAAGTGGAGAAAATTGAAAAGTGAGAGTTATTTACTTTTAATTAAGTTCTTAATTATAGAACAAAACAAGCAATTAATTTTTGTATGGCTACATTAAGCACTCTATACTTCAATGACACAGAAAGAATAACAGAAAAGGTATTTTCTCCCCCTTTTGGGGATAATATACAAAATTGGCTAGTGTGTGTGTGTGTGTGTGTAAAGTGAGAGAGAATGAACTGCACAGGTGTCGAGCGTTTATTATACATTGGGTGATGCTGCGAGCGCCACTGCTCAGCTGACGGCAGATGGTCTATGCAGCAGGTGTGATTTATTCCCTTTACCATACTGACGAGGAACCTGAAGTTGAAGGAAACCAACGTGGCACAGAAACTTGATGTGTGATCATCCTGAGTCACAAAAGCTCATGTGAGTGGAGCCAAGACCCTACACTCGTGCTCCGGTCTTGTGGTCACACCCTTCCATTAGCTAAAAGGAGCAAGAAAATAGAACAGCAAAGACAGAAAGCACGGAAGCAGGGTCCCCACTAACTTAGGCTTTGGTGGCCATGCAGCTGTAAGCCCCATCATTCACCTCTTTGGTCATCAAGCAAACGCTGCCACAGAAAATAACCACAAGCCTGGAGGAGAGTGGGCTGCAATCCCACTCTACTGACGGATACTAAGATGAGACTTCCACATAATGACCACACACCACAAACCATGTCTCTCTTGATTTAACCCACTTTTTAAAATATGAAGATTCTTCTGAGACCCCCAAGATGTCTGAAAGTTTAGGGCAGATGACAGCTGGTCCTTGAATGGAACCCTTCCACGAAAGGAACAGGAGAGAGGAGTTCGCTTGCCCTAAAGGGTCACACAGGACTCCTTTTTAAAAAATCTGTTACAGTGAGTAGTAACTCAGCATTGCCCAAGTGATTCCCTGGGGCCTTCTGGGGTGATGAACAGATTAATGATTTCATCATGATCGAGGTGCAAGAAGGACTCACCATTACAATATCACATGCACACACTCAGGGCAGGGGGCCAGAGAGAAGCCATCCTGGGAGGAGGCATGTCTCAGCACCACACAGCCAAAGGATCACAGCCAAACACTGGTTCAGTCACAGGCCAAGGGACTGGGTTCTAAAAGAATAAAATGCAGCCTCTTTTCACATGGGCCCGAGAAGCATGCTGAAGAGTCTGTCCCAGAGACTGGCCTTCCACCATCTGTCAGCTGGCCTCACTGGAAGTGGGTGTCCAGAAAACATTGGTACCCAGACGAACCTCTGGAAAGGCTGGGGGGGGGGGGCAGAGGTGGAGAGCAGCCATTCCACTCATCAGCAATTTTAAAGTGGAAAGTCATGATCCGTAGAGGAGTGGAATACAACGAACCTCTCTTCTCTCTCATTCTTTCTGATCTCCCTTCCCCCGACAATGTTCCACAAAGCTATGACAATTTCACCTTAAGGAACACAATGGCTGGAATCAATGGGGGCACATCAAGAAGCACTTAACTGCCTCAAAGCCATAGGGGATGTCAGTTGTTTTTCCTCTCCATCTTTAGTGGCATTTCATTTGTATTTTAATAAATAAAGCTCATCTAAAGATCTGAAAAGCAAAACAGCCACACTGGCCAGCTTTACAGACCAGGCAGGAATGACACACGCCTTTAATCCCAGTAGCCACACTAGTTTGCCATAGAAATCAGGCAGTAGTGGTGCACACCCTTAATCCCAGAACGAGAGAGATAAAAAAAACGCGAGGAGACAGCTCTCAGTCTCAGTCACATTCTGAGGTTTCCTGGAGGCAGGATCACCATTTCAAACTCAGGTTGAGATGAGAATCAGTGCTTGGCTCCTTTGTTTTTCTGGTCTTCAGGTTGAACCCCAGTATCTGTCTCTGAGTTTTTATTAATCATTCTAAATTTGGCGTCCAATTTTTGGGGTATGAATTCATGAAAAAGCCATTTGCCTGAGGCATTTTAGCCAGTGCCACAGGCCAGAACACCTGGGTTAGGGAGAAAAACCAGCGCTCCCACTATCCATACTCTCTTGTTCCAGTGACAGGTTCCTCAGTTTCCGTCAGGAAAAACCTGTACCCCACAGCATTTCCTAGAAGACTGACTCTTGCTTAGTCAAGAAATTCTCAAATAGACTATAAGTCTTGGAGAGAAAGACTCTTCCAGAACTCTGACTATTCCAGCTAGAGCTCAAGAAATGCTCTGGACATAACAGTAGATCCAAATATTGGAAGAAGACAGATAGGGCAATATCCACAGGAAAAAGAATTTCCAAACTCACAAAACATTGGCCCTATTTAGCCTACAAAAAAGGTGGGGGATATGCATCTTCCATTTCTTGATTCCTAAAGGCCCACTTAGATATAATGAAGGCTTGGACTCTACTATGTTTTCCAATTTACATTATTGATCCAAAATATAACTTCCTCAAGCCAATTCTATATGTAAATTGTCAGAAACAGTGGAAATAAGACAAAGGAAATACACCTGTGATTCTATGAGATGCTGAATTTTCCTATGTCGCTGTAAACTGGAAAATGTGTGGAAATGTGTACTTTAGAAAATGTGGGTTGTTGCTGTGGGGTCAAACTGAGGCGTGTGAGCAACAGCTTTTAATATCTCCCTTACTCTTCAGCGTGTAGTTTCAATAAGAGATCCTTCCTAGAGAGTCAGAAGACCCAAGAACTGCAATTATTTCTGTAAACACATGCGTGCAGCTGGTCAGAGATGCAATGAAACAGAATCTTTCTGAGAAGAGTGGAATGAGTGACGTGCCTGTAAATCTTTGCCTTTGACATAGTGATGCCACTCCCGTCTCACTTTAGCTAGCAACTCCTGGTGGCTCGGTGCCCTGGGAGCCTTCGCAGGTAGGGCAGTGAGTGGGTGCAGCCATTTTAAACAACCAGAGAGGACCATCAGAAAATCCAAATCCAGAGACAAAAATATCAACACACACAGGGTCCTTCAGCAGGAGTCACAGTGTGGACACCCAAAAAGCACACCAAAGAGAACTGGAGAAGAGCTAAATCGGACATCTGCAGCAAAGACAGCTAGGATCTTTCTAGTTGATTCACTCTCATGGGGAAACTGTAAGGCTGATGTCTCCAGAGCCGCCTATCTCCACTGGTGTAGGAGGCAAAGGCTACAGTGTGCAGGAAGACAGCAGAACTGCATGGGTAGATGCAACAGGTCAGTGGTAGGTCCTGAAGATCACAAAAGGGTGGGATGGTATCTCTTCTTTCAATCAAACAGGACACAATGGACACAGACAGTGGCACTGGTAAACAGTGACCACCACATTCCTAGTGAATTTTGACTTCTAAGCAATGTGGAAGACAAACCCTAGTTCAGTAGCTTTAACTTCTGTAATCTGTAATCTCCTCCTGGGGAAAGCTGAGAGCACCCACCCCCGTCCTGAGAGTCGTTCTACCACAGAGACAGAGCACTCTAAGTAGCATCTCTGGGCGACAGCGCACCCAGGGGACACACACTAGAAAGGAAGCTAGCAGAAGCTGCACATTGGCCCAGGGTGAAGGTTCACATAAACTGGTCACACCACTAACAAATCACCAGTTCCTGGTGAAGCAGCCACACTTGCCCAGAAATGGAAACCTGTTTCTCAAAATCCACACCTTGCCTAAAGTTCCAAGGCATTTGCATTTCAAAGATTTCCTACCTTTTGGGACTCCTTTGTGAGACAGTATAGTCTTCACAACTAAGGAGGGGCTCCTGTGGTCACGCTTCAGAGGTAGAATGAGTCTGGGGAGACTAGAACTGAGGACAGAAGGCTAATAAAGGCTGCCTACCAGAGTCCCAGGCTAGCATGGTCACTGGGGCTCCTGGTAATGGGTGGCTCTACAGGTTCTGTGAGGACCACCACGTGGAGAGATGGGCTACAAGGAAAGCCTGAAAGGGGTGGCAGAGATGCAGCAGTATGCCTTTTTTTTAAAAAAAAAAAATTATTTAACATACCAATCCCAGTTCCTACTCCCTCCCCTTCTCCTACTCCCCCACCTTCCCTGCACCTCACCCCTCCATCCATTCCTCAGAGAAAGTGAGGCCTCTCATGGGGACTCAATAAAGTCTGTTATATCACTTGAGGTAGGATGAAGGCCCTCCTCCCTGTATCAAGATTGATGAGGTATCCCTCTGCTGTGGGACAATGGTTTGTACCCTATCACTTGTATTTGAAATAAACACTGATTGGCCAGTCGTCAGGCAGGAAGTACAGGCGGCAAGACAAGGCAGAAAGTAGAGGTGGGGCAATGAGAACTCTGGGAAGAGGGAAGTTTCCTTCTGCAGACGTCACCCAGACAGAGAGGAAGTGAGACACAAAGCAAGCAAGGTGTGACTGCCTCGCCGAAAAAGGTACCAAGCCACGTGGCGAAGAAAAGAATTATGGGCTAATATAATTTATAAGAGTTTATAAGAAGCCTGAGATACTAGGCCAATCAGTTTACAATTAATATGGACCTCTGTGTATTTCTTTGGGACTAAACAACTGTGGGACCTGGTGGAAAAGAAACCTCAGTCAACATCCCTCCATTGGGAATGGGCTCCAGAAAGCCAGTTCATGCACTAGGGAAAAATACTAGGTCAACTGTCAGTGGCCCCACAAACTGCCCAAGCCATACAACTGTCACCCACATTCAGAGGGCCTAGTTGAGTTCTATGCAGACTACCCAGCTGTTAGTCCAGAATCAGTGAGCTCCCACTAGCTTGGTTCAGTTGTTTCTGTGGGCTTACCCATCATGGTCTTGACCCCTTTGCTCATATTATCACTCCTACCTCTCTATGACTGGACTCCAGGAGCTATGCCCAGTGCTTAGCTGTGGATCTCTGCATCTGATTCCATTAGCTACTGGATGAAGGTTCTTTGATGACAATTAAGGTAGTCATCAATCTGCTTACAAAGGAAAGGCAGTTAAGGCACCCTCTTCACTATTGCTTAGGGTCTTAATTGGAGTCATCCTTGAGGATTCCTGGGAATTTCCAAAATGCCAGGTTTCTCATTAACCTCATAATGGTTCTCTCTATCAGGATATCTCTTTCCTTGCTCCTTTCTCTCTCCTTCCCCCAACTTGATCTTTCCAATCCCTCATATTCTCCTTCCCCTCCCCACTTCCCTTGTACTATACCCCTCCCCCACCCTCCCACTTTATTCAGGAGATCTTGTCTATTTCCCCTCCCCAGCACTATCCATGTATGTCTCTCTTAGGGTCTTCCTTGTTTCCTGGTTTCTCTGGGGTTGTGGACTATAGGCTGGTTATCTTTTGCTTTATGCCTATTATCCACTTATGAGGGAGTATATACTGTGTTTGTCTTTCTGGGTCTGGGTTATCTCACTCAGAATTTTTTTTCTAGTTTTATCTATTTGTATGCAAACTTCAAGATGTCATTTTTTTTAACCACTGAGTAGTACTTCATAGCAAAAAACACACCACATTTTATTTATCCATTCTTCAGTTGAGGAGCATCTAGGTTGTTTCCTATTATGTTCTGGCTATTATAAATAATGCTGCTATGAACATAGTTGATCAAGTATCCTTGTGATATGAGTGTGCATTCTTTGGGTATATGTCAACAAGTGATTTACCACTGTCTTTTAAAAATTGTTTTAAGACATGCCTTAGTTAGGGTGATGTGGGATTTCCCTCTGTATGCTATGAATATGTTATATTATCATTGGTTAATTAGGAAGCTGCTTTGACTTGCGGCAGGGCAGAATAGACCTAGGCAGGAAAATAAAACCGAAAGCTGGGAAAAGAAGGTGGAGTCAGGGCGATGCCATGTAGCTGCCAAAGGAGACAGATGCCCTGGAACCTTACCAATAAACCACGAACCTCCTGGTAAAATACAAAATAATAGGAATCAATTAATTCAAGATGTTAGAGCTAGCTAGAAATATGCCTGAGTCATTGGTCAAACAGTGATGTAATTAATATAGTTTCTGTGTTATTATTTGGGTCTGGGTGGCCAGGAAATGAATGAGCAGCCGCCATCAACAATTAGGGTTTTTGTTACTGTGATGAAACACTATGACCAAGAAGCAAGTTGGGAAGGAAAGGGTTTATGCTTCCCAACATAGTTCACTGTCAAAAGAAAGCAGGCCAGGAACTGGAAGACAGGAACTGATGCAGAAGCCAAGGAGGGATGCTGCTTACTGGCTTGCTCCTATGGCTTGCTCAGTCTACTTTCTTATAGATCTCAGGACCACAATCCCAGAGGTGCCACCCCCACTATGGGCTGGGCCCTTCCATATCAGTCACTAAGTAAGAAAATGCTCTACAGCCTTGCCTAAAGCCTGATCTTATAGAGGCATTTTCTTAATTGAAGTTCCTTCCTCTCTGATGGTTTTAGCTTGTGTTAATTTGATACAAAACCAGCCAGTACAATACAATTTAAAAAAAAAAGCAGTGGTAAAGTCAAAAAAGAGCTTCCAGTAAACTTGCCACTTTCGGTACCAGGAAAGGTAAATCTTGATTTTTTTCATAATTGAGAATATACTGAGAATGCTAAGCTTTGCATCTTTAACAATTTTCCTATAGACTGCACAGTGCCAGTGGATACTTCCTGGCTCCTAAACATGTGACTACTGGGGTCCAAGCTTTCCGGAAGCGAGAAAGAAGCCAGTTGCCTCCTTGAAATGTAAAGTTTAGGAACCTCCCATTGGGACCAATGTCGTATTTTGCCAATACATTCATTATCTTGAAAGAACTGAACAAAATCAGCTGGTCTCTAAACATGCATATAACTGGAAAATAAAAAGGAATTGGTGAGTCTTCTGTTGATGAAGCTACCCACTAACAGAGACTTTTTTATTTAAATGAAACTAGAACTTATTATCTGTTATTATTTGTCAGTCTAATTCTAGAAAAAAAGGGGAGGATGAGTTCAACATGATTATCAAACACAAACAAGAACATTAAAATGCCCAAAATTGTTCCAGAACCGAAATTTATCAACTATTAGCTTCAGTAGTATTCAGGTAGTATTTGACTCCATAGTCAATTTAACAAAATGGCTTCATAAGATGCTGTGAGGTAAATTAAAACAAAAACAAAACAAAACAACAAAAACCA
Source organism: Microtus oregoni (assembly GCF_018167655.1). Taxonomy (NCBI): domain Eukaryota; kingdom Metazoa; phylum Chordata; class Mammalia; order Rodentia; family Cricetidae; genus Microtus; species Microtus oregoni. Next base: position 39,193,640 of record NW_024543063.1, read on the forward strand.
TAGCTCAGGCTGGAGAGATGGCTCAGAGGTTAAGAACATTAGCTACTCTTCCTGGGGCCCTGAGTTCAATTCCCAGCAACCACATGGTGGCTCACAACCATCTGTAATGAGATTTGGTGCCCTCTTCTGGTGTGTAGGCAGACATGCAGGCAGAACACTGTATACATAATAAATAAATTAAATTTTTAAAAAAAGCACAACTAATACATGGTAAGGGTCCTAACTCCTAAAGCGGTCATCAGAAGTTACCCTCAAGCTAGTCCCATCTTGTCTTGTGGTTTTCCACCCAGCTCCTAAAATGTATGTGCATTGAGGTACAGCCTTATTTCACTCTTGTCTGTAGCCCCAAAGCCTTAAGCACTAGCTAAGATCTTTGGAACCATCTGCCACACACACCAGATGTTAGCAGGTAACTTCGTATTATATATGTCATTTGCATATGTCATCATCCATATGCACACATTATACAATATACACACTTAACACAAGCTCTCCCTTGTCTTGCAATGGCTTTCTTACTGCTTTTGTTAACTGCATAGGGTGTTATGTTAGGTCAGTACAATGGGATTTAACTGCTCAATGTCTTAGGTTGTTCTATTTCTAGGGTATTTCTCTACTTATGATCATCCTAAAGAAAAAAATTTTTAAAACATTCCACAGATGCGGGATACGGCATCCCATGCCTTTAATCCTAGGTACTTGGGATGCTGAGGAGAACCGAGAATTTTAGGACAAGCTGAACTACATCTCAAAACCCCACCCGTTTCAGTTCTGCCAAATAAAGCGCTTTTCCCACCCACTGTGCACGCAAATCCACTTCACCATAAATTCTGCATCTTCAAAAATACATTGACGCTTTGTGCTGTGCCATCTCTTCCCTGCTTCTAAACGTCAGTGATTCTAAATACTAATTCTCTTTCATATGATTTTTAACACTTTTCTCACCACCACCACGCCCCCCCCCCTTCGTTTTCACTTGCTGATTTGCAGGAGCTGTTTATTTACTAAGTAGATTAAATATCTGAGCAGACAGCCAAAAGTAATTGTTACTAACTCAAACACATACTTACCAGCATAATTCACAATCACGTGTCTGCTATTAATGTGGTGCTAAATGACTTTATGGGTTCTTAAGGGTTCTTATTTTTGGCACATCTGAAGTCAGGAATGAGAAGTTCCTGGTGTTTCCACATGTGAGCACCGGCTTATGCACCCAGGCCAAGCTCGCGGTTGGAGCTGACAGGGGAGGGAACCCTGTAAAGGGGAAATTTGTGGAGTGTGATAATGAGGTGAGTCGTTATGTTCTAACTGGTCTTAACTGTTCCATAAATGTTTCTCTTACCCTGTAAACTTTAAGGTCAAGATAATAGGCAGGGTTGGAGCGAGGAAAAGCCATGCAAACCTTGGCAGTGAGCATGTCTGCTAAGAGAGCTGGGAGCGCTGGGACACGGCTGAACTGCCGGATGAACACACAGGAGAAAGTGATCTGCTCTGCTCCAACTGGCGAGCTCAGGTCCAGAATAAAGCAGGTGCATCACGCACATTGCAGGCAGCTCCTGGGAAGTCCATGGACGGTCGAACCCCCAAGGAGGCTCTGTTTTATCCTCCACAGTCAGGGAAGATGCACCACGAGTTAACTTCACAACTATTTTCCCCAAAACCAAGCACGTGGGCTGGGGAGACAGACGAGAAAGGGAGCCTGCCATGCAGGGTGAAGACCTGCGTTTGGCTCCTCAGAAGCTTCACCATACAGTGGTAGCATACCGCTGGAACCGCAGCGCTCCTGAAGAGTCCATGGAAGCGCTCCGGCCAGCAAGCCTGGCATGGGTAGCAGGGCACGGCAAAAATTCCTGTCTTAAAGAAAATGTGAGGTGGAAACCAACATGTAGGTTTCCTTTGACCTCCACAAACATGTTGTGACAGGCGCTTACACTCTTACATAGATCTTTTTAAATTTATTTTTAAAAAACAGGAATTTCACGGTGCTCATTTTTCATTCCACACTATCTGTGATGTAGAATACCAAAAGGGAAACAAGAAATGTTCCCATCAAACCTTCAGATTACCTGGCCTATGGCTTAATCCTCTTTTAATCCCAGAAAATGAAGAGCTAACAATCTGGGGCAGGATTTACAGGCACATTAAATTAACAGTATGAGTCTCCCCTAGCAGCCATTAATACTGCAATATGAACGGGGATATTTTTTTGGCCTACAAGTGGCTAATATAATTTTTAAAACTTCCTTCAAATATCATTAGCGAGTGAGAAATCGATGGATTATCAGCCAGTGTGTGAAACATTTTCAATATCGCAAGCCATGTCACTAAAATAAAGCATTTTTAATTATATGGAAAGTATTTTATTAATAGGCAATTTAGAATGCTTGACTGGTACCCAAGAGTCTGGAGAACTTCATACCTAGACACAGAAAGACCTGGGTCCACATACAAGCTTCTTGTCCTAGGAAATGCAGTAGCAGAGTATAAAGTCCTATATACAATGTTTCTGATTTTACTGGAAAACATAACAAAAAGCAACCTGTTTCAAGATGAGAAAACAAGGGAAGCCCTGGCACACCTGCTATAGAGGCTACAGTGAAGGATTTCCAGTTCAAATCAATTGAGGCTTTGTCTCAAAATTAAAAAGGAGGAAGGCAACTGGTAGTGTAGCTCAATGGTAAAATGCTTGTCCAGCAAGCGTGAAGCCCTAAATTCAATGCCCAGTACTGCCAGAAAGCCAGAAAGAGAGACCATGACTCCGAGCCACGCCGCAATCCAAGCCAATACCTAGTGGAGAACGGGTATCAGAAAGCATGCCTTGGGTGTCAAGAGTTCCACCATTCTTCCCACGCTGTTCCACGCAGAGCAAGCTGGATGACTGCTCCAGTGATCCCGAAGGAATAAAGAGACTGTGCTCTAAACACAGGGTCTCCCATGAGCAAGAAGTGAAAATGAAGGGTCCCCTCTGCTGACTTGAGACGCCCGTCTGGATCTAACAGCAATGTTACCGACAACTGCGGAGAGCAGGGCCACCTCCTCCCAAGGTACCTGCAGGTCCCCATGCTGGAGCAGGATTCTGCCTGACTTGTATCCCTGGAGACATATAGGAAGAGTGGCACTCAACCCTGCCTTCAGCTGCTGGCTCTGCAGAGCCTTTGCTGCATCCCCAGATTCCCACCGTCAAATGATATTCCCCAAATCCATCACTATTGTCTGGCACTGAGTAGGCACCCACTGCTCGGTGGGTATCAGATACCCACGGTAGCCTGTTAGAGCCGCTTGAAGGAAACTCTTGAAATCACACACTCTCCTAAGCCATTCTTTCATAGATGTTTACTAGGAGATTAGGAAAACAACACATGACAGCCTTTGTGTCAACCTAGAAGAGCCATACAATCCTTTAAACAATGGAGAAGCCAGACAGATGCCCCAGGCCAGGAGCTGCACGAGTCCATGGCATTCTTTCAGATGCCTAAAAATTATGCAAGACACGATGACCTCAAGTCCAAAGCCAACGTGTCATGGGGCATGGACTGTCTTAGCCTCTCTTGAAGTAGAACTATGTACAGTGTCTCCTTCTTTAGCCTGTAGGACTTGGTCAAAACCACTGATGTAGTGGACAAAGTGACGAAGCTATCTGCTGGTCTGCAATAACCCCTGGAACATAAAAGATTTTTAAGAGAAGCCTCTGACCAAGTTGACCACTCTCCAGTGTGCTATTTTCTTCTCTGTTCAATAGTTCATTCAATAACTATTCACTCTAAATTCAGGGCAAACCTATCCTAGCTTTCCACCACCTTAGTGAGTTGACAGTGTTCTTCTCTTCTGGTGAACGATAAAATTTAGGTGAGGAATTATATCATCATGAGGGTCACAGAGTTGAGCCTTCCCGGTGTGACTCCAGTGGCCTCTGTCCTGGCTTCAGCAGATTGGCTCATTATAGGGAAAAACAACAACAACAAAGAGCTTTCAGAGCACTGATTACTGAGATCAAGTTCTGGGAGTGGAGCCTGGGAGGATACAGCGGCTAGATGAGGGGGTGAGGACCACCAGGGGTAAAGTCTAAAGCTGGAGGCTGGGAGGTATGATAATTCCCAGCTTTCTTTTTTCTTTCTCCTTCTCATTCTACCCAGGAGATAAGTGAAGCTCTGGGGCATGGGGACAGGCCATGAGATTGGAGGTCAGAAGAACATTGCCCATACCATCACAGGAATAACGTGACCTTCAAGAATTTCCTGGTGAGCGGTGGTGGCGCGCGCCTTTATTTTTTATTTATTTATTTATTTATTTATTTAGGATTTCTGCCTCCTCCCCGCAACCGCTTCCCATTTCCCTCTCCCTCCCCCTTTAATCCCAGCACTTGGGAGGCAGAGGCAGGTGGATCTCTGTGAATTTGAGGCCAGCCTGGTCTACAAGAGCTAGTTCCAGGACAGGAACCAAAAAGCTACGGAGAAACCCTGTCTCGAAAATCCAATAATAATAATAATAATAATAATAATAATAATAATTTCCCAATTACTCTGAAATTTAAGTCCTTATAAACAAATGGAGACAATGATGCCTCCTAGCATTGTATATAACATACATATAGTGGTGCATCTACATGAGACCAAAAGTCAAAAAACAAAAACACCAAGCCTATTCTAGAAATGAATCTGTCAAGGTTTGGATGTGAAATTTCACCCACAAACTCCTGTTTGACCACTGTTTCCCTATTGGTGGTACTGTTTTGGGAGGCCATGGAAACACTGGGGCTATATAACTTAGTGAAAGCAAGTTGCTGGCCTCTGAAAGTGACACCTGTTCCTGCTTCCAGCCTGGGGTCTCTGACCCCTGATCTACCAAGATATGAGCAGGCTGTGCTGCAAGCTCCTGCTACCACAGGCCAAGCTCCTCCCACCACCATGTTTTCCCCACCATGACAGACTACTCTCTCTAACCTGGGAGCCAAAGCCAACTTCTCTTCCCTAAAATGACTTCTGCCATGCTTCTGGTCACAGCAGAGAGAAAAGGAGCTAATACAGGTGACTCTTGGAGTCATTTCCTGTTTTTAGGATGTGTGCCACTTCCCGTGCCTCTAACAAACTTTACTGAGTGGGGCGTGAGGATGTAGTCAGCAAATGCTACCCGCCTCCCAGGACATCTGTCTCTCCTCTGGCTAAGTGGCAGGAGAAATAACCATAAAAGCTCATTTCCCAAAAGAATTTATATCCTCGTCTCGAAGCAATAAGGTTTATTCTCGACTTCCAAGTTTTTAAACCCTTTATGTTTGTTCAGCTATGTTTCTTTCCCCACCCCTAAAAGGCTTCTGTGCTTGACCGATTTGGAAATAAAGGTTCAAAATTGTCCCACCAGCTCATAAAGCTTGTTAGCCAGGTGCCAGAAGTTAGGACAGGAGGGAAGGAGGGAGGGGCAGGACCTGAGCATGCCAAGTTGGCTAGGACCTTATTGGTGACAATGTTAAACAGTGTTTAGAGTCACAGGTCTTAGAGACAGCCTGTGCAAACATCACCACAGGCACTTGGGCTAGGCTCTGCAGAATGAGCCACACTGTCCATGCAGATGAAACTGTCGTCCACAGGTCATCATGGGGGTGGGAGTTATCAAAAAACAGAGTATGATAATCATGGTAGACTCTGGGAAAGTGGGACCCATAACCAGCTCAGCTTCCTTCTAGTTCTGCAATTGTCAGCAAGATACTTAACTGACTTGGGCCTCAATTTCTTCAACTTTAAAATAGACATAACAAATATCTAGTCACAGACTTCCCATAAAAAAGTAAAATATATACAACTAGGCCTGCATGCCACTTGGGAAGCCAAGCAGGAAGATGAAAGCCCAAGACGAGGCCTGACTGCCAAGTGAGTTCAAGGCAGGTTTGGGCAACCTGGCGAGGCCCTGTCCCCAAATAAAACTTAAAAAAAAAAAGAGAGAACTGAGGGGACATAGCTCAATGGTAAAACACTTGCCTCTCATTCACAAAGCCTGAGATTCAACCCTCATTACAGAGGGGAGAAAACACACACACACACACACACATATGATGTGGGAAGTCCTTCTGTATAAGTGGTATATGTGTTGCTTTTATTGGATAATGAATAAAGAAGCTGCTTTGGCCTATGACAGGGCAGAATAAATCCAGGTGGGAAATCCAAACAGAGAGAGAGAGAGAGAGAGAGAGAGAGAGAGAGAGAGAGAGAGAGAAGAGAGGATGGAGTCACAGACATGCCATGTAGCTACCGAAGAAGAAGGACCCGGAAACTTTCCAGTAAGCCATAGTCTCGTGGCAATACGCAGATTAAAAGAAATGGGTTAATTTAAGATATAAGAGTTAGCCAGGAATATGCGTAATTTATTGGCCAAGGAGTGTTATAAATAATATAGTTTCTGTATGATTATTCAGGCCTGAGCAGTCAGGAAATGAAAGAGTAGTCTCTCCTACACACACACACACACACACACACACACACACACACACAGAAAGAGAGAAAAAGTGAGAGAAAAAGAGAATGCTTAGGCATTAGTATGATACAATTATCACTATTATCGGATTAATGAAGTCTAGGCTCAGATAAACAGTGTCATGTAACAGAATGAACATATGATCTTGAAGAGTACCTTCAACAAAAGAAATAAGTACCTGAAGTTCAATTTCACACCCTCTGTGACAAAGGAAAATAACAGAATCTCACAGAGATTAAAAGGCATCAGGAAGTCATTGTCACACTTGTCTTTACTCTTCCAAACAGGGCTGGGAATTTTTGAACAATTATTCTGATCTAAACAGAGGGTGCGGGCCGACATTTATCCAGGGCCTAGGTAAATAGATGATATTCCTGCCACTATTTGCGTTTCTATCGGCCCCTATGCTGAGCAATCAATAATAAATGTTGTTTAAACAAATGGTGTAATTTTCCAATCTGTGTTGTTCTAAAGCGACCTTTCCTCCTCGCTGCCATTTGTAATGCATGCATAATTCATTGACCAAGCAGAAGGAGAAGCAAGGAGGTTGGTCTAAGTGGCCCTTTTTGGGTTGTTTTTGATCATTTGTTATAATCCCATAAATAAAACAGGCTCGTCGCTGTGAATATGTGCGTTATCCGGAGGTGTATTTAGTGAGAAAAATAATAACAGCTAGCCTACCACTCCTGGCAATTTCCAAGCAATATTAATTGCTGAAAAGATGTATTTTCCAGGTTGAGAGGCCTCTAATAGAGGGAAAATAAAAGCCACTGTCCACATTAATGATAGAAGGAACTCCTGAAGGGCAGAGTCCTTTGCCATTGGGAGGAAGTGTTCTGCTAGAGACACTGTGTGGGAGGCACCTAGTCTGTTTTCGTGCAAGTGGAGATGTGCGGGTGCGTACTTTTTACTAAATACCTTTCAATAAATCATATATCAAGGGCTTTACAGTGCAAGCTATTGTCAGTTTTACTCATGACTACGGTTGAATCACACATATGAATACACATCTCCATGAGACTATAAGAGGAAAGCAACAATGTGTGTGCACATGCAGGTGTTCTTAGATAGATAGATATGTATATACGTATGTATATATATGTGTGTGTATGTATATAATTTAAAGATAAATAAAGCACGAATCAAGAGCCTTCCAGAGCTACTGTCCATCAAGTCTGACTCTGATCTGCTGTTTGCTCACCTGCATGCACTCATGTGCAATATAAACCCTTCCAATACGGGAGGCGAGAGCAAGATGCCACTCTTTCCCCCAAAGGGCACTTCTGTGCAGTCCCTCAGATCATAGCAGATGACATGTCAATGAAACGGTGCTTGCTCTCATCCCGGAGATCAAAATGAGGGCTTAACCTGCAATTTACACTACAAGTCCCGTGACACTTGCCAGATCTGAAAACTTCATTCTAATCTTCCTGGCTGAAAAAAAAAAATAATCAAATACTCTAGCAAAGACGTATTGACAACTCTTAATTAACCATGCTAATGGGGGTGGGACACATGGATAAATGCATTCCACATACAACCCCAAACCTTCATTTGGCCATTAATTTCCACGTCTCCTTCACTAAATCTTATAGAGACAGAGAAAGACTGATGGGGTGGGAGATAGACATTGACTGATCCTTTCACATTAGAAGTTCCTGACTTGTGTGCTATGCAAATCCTCTCCAGACAAGCTAACAAGCAAGTGAATGGCCATAAGCCATTCAGTCCAAGTACTGTGCTTCATTGGTCAGCGTTCTGGATTCTTGCTAGAAAATACACTTTGGGTGTGCATCTGAACAGCGTTAGTGGGAAACATTTTTGGTAACTGAGGGCAACTGAATGGAGACTTGGGGTTTCTTGCCCTTTTGCTGTTGCTCTAAAGAGAAAACAAACAAAGAAAGTACACACATACATGCACACATGCATGGCTGCTGCTTGCAGTACCAAAGCTAAACCCCACATCAAGGCATTAGCCAAAGCAGAGAGACGGCAAGGGAGCCAGGGAGTTCCTTAAGTGAGCCCTTGAAGAAGCGTTATAAATTATAGCACTTTCTGGTTTTCAGGCCCTAATAGAATACACAATAGTGAGACCCCCTGAAAAAAAACGTAGGAATGGTAAGTAAGAAAAGAATGAAAGAAACACTCCTCCTTGTCTTAACTATCCCGTGCAGCTGCATCAGGAGCCAGAAGGCAAGACTGTGCATCCCTGAATAGGGTGCTCTATTCAAGCCTCCCCTGCCTGGGTGGTACTCTCCATAGCTATGACTGTCAAGGCTTCTGACTGTAGCAACAGCTTACATTGGCCGATAACACAATGTTCCATCTCATCTCAGCATTATCTTGTGTCATCCTTCTGCCGCACGGGAGGAAACAAAGGCACAGGTGAAGTAGAGCCACTTACCCAAACTTGCACTGCTGAAAAGGAGCCGTGTCCAGGAGGAAACCCAGACCATCATGCTTCCGCACCAGTCTTAGTACCTTGACATCAGCAGTGTTGAAGTTCATATCACTGTACCCCACACTGCACTTTGGCCGCCGCATACTTTCTCACTGAGTCACCACACAGCCCTATAAATGAAAGTTCGCTACTGTTTTACACATAGGGAACTGGCCTTGTGGGGGGCAGTGAGCTGTCAAGGTGACAGGACCCAGGAATGGGGAGCAGTGTACCAAGAGCCAGGACTGTTTCTCGGGGTGAAGGTAATGATTAAGAGCTCAGGTCCAGAGCTGGTCTGAATCAGTGCTGCTCGCTAGGGAGCTGGCCCCGGCCTCTGATTACTCAGGACTTTATTGCTTTCAAATCCCCTAGGCTTGGCACACCTGCTTTTTCCTTCCATGTCTCCTTCTAGTGCCCTCTCTCCCCATCCAGGTCCCTGCCCCTCTACCTCCCCACCTCGCTATCTCTGCTGTAAGAGCAGAGGAAATGGTCACCGCTCCAATACCACAAACTAGCCTTCAGTTTTCCATTCCTGGAGGGGAGAACCTGGCATCTGTGTGTTGGGGGGAGGTCATATAAACACAAAAAATGAAAACCGAAATGTTGCTGAAATTACCATTTCAATTTTCCTAGAACATGTTTCTGCATTCTTGTCTCTCCCACTTTCACAGTTGTGGGGGCCAATCTTCACAGGTCATGCCTTCTTGCCTCTACCTGAAACCCAGCTGAGGCTACTACATGGCTTAACAACCACCTGGGCCTCTGAGATCTAGGTTGCAGACAAAAACACATAAAGGGATAAGAGGACTCCAGATTTACATGTAAAATATAAGCAAATTGCTCAAGAAGCCACTAATGACAATGCAGAAGGCAGTTATTCAACAGAGCATTAAGACACATTACTCAGGACACAGTGAAAGGCTTGTGATGGTACAGGAAGGGGCCATGAAAGAGCAGAAGGGCCTGAGGAGACCGTTTAGCTCTGGAGAAAAGTCCACACTGTCCACACCCTCAGGACCAACCCCAGCTTAGGGAAGAGAAAAGGAGCATGCCTGCTAATCTGTAGCATGGGATACGAAAGAGCTCACCTTCAGTGCTGCCAAGAAGAAGTGCAGAAAACACAGAGCACTGAGTCTACCCCTGAGCAGATGATGCGCAATCCTGGTCAGCATCACTGTTACTTCTCATGGCTGGTCTAGCCCATCCCAGAGGAAAGCCCTTCCCTTGTGAGACTCACCATTCAGTCCCTGCTGTACAGAGAACATAGGAGGTCACAGTTCCACGTGCACTGCGGTCTCTGTATTGTCAGAGCCCTATCTATCTATGTATCTATATATCTATATATCTACCTATCTAATCTATGTATGTATGTATGTATGTATGTATCTATCTATCTATCTATTTATCTATCTATGTCCTTTGAGACAGGGTTTCTCTATGTAGCCTAGCTGTCCTAAAACTAGCTCTGTTTACCAGGATGGCCTCAAACTCACAGAGATCTGCCTGTCTCTTCCTCCTGAATGCTGGGATTAGAGGCATGTGCCATTACCACCCAGCTCAGGGTCCTCTTTATAAAGAGATGCACCCAAAAGTAATGCAGGGTGACAAGTATAACTGGGTGGGAGGGAAAGGAAAAATCCCATATCTAACTGGGCACATAAGGACCACAAGGACATGCCCAGGTGACCAGAACCTGGCCCAAGCCCACTGACTCGGGAGTTGAGAGCCAGAGGGGAAAGCATGAGTTTTCACAGGGTCAGTGGGGCTATGCAAACTGAGGGTTTGCACTGAGCTAATAGAAAGAAAACGAAAGATTTTGGTTGAGATCTGGGTCGATGCATAAGGTACAATCATCATCTACAGTCACGTGCCACCTCCCCTGTTCAACCATTGGCCTCTTTCAGGACTGGTCAGCATCCTTACTATTTATTGCCCTAGGCCTGAGGTTCTCAGTGGAGCATGGCATAAGAAGCCCGCAGTTGGAAACGGGAGCTAGGTCAACGAAAGAAAGATTTTCAAGACTTTCTAAAACAGTTAAGGTTCTTACTGTCACAGTACTTCAAAGAGTGTCAATAAAAATACACTCCTCTCCCTGAGCTGCCCCAAGGGCTTCATACCCCCTTCGAAGAGCCTCAAGCCCTCTCCTGACATCCCACAGTTTTGCACACTGCGGTCTCTCAACAAATATTTTCAAAAGGACTGAACCTGACCCCAGAGCGCCAGGCAAGGGCGGAGTCCCATAGATTTCCAGCAGCAAACATATAAACTGCTCTGTGGCTCCATCTCTCTAGACAACCATGTTATCCCATCTCGTGCGGGATAATAATACATCCTCATGCAAGACTCCAACTAAGCAGGCCTGTGCTGCTGAGAGCTGACTGGGCACGGGGCCCTCACATCCCCATGGCTGTGACGATCACTCTGGGTCTTGGGATTTATTTCCCTTTCGCAAGAGCTGGGGACAGATAATGAATACACCTCCTCATCTGATCAATTACCTGCACTTACAGCCTGGCACCGTCCCTCCTCCTGAACAAGGTGAAAAGAACAGACCCATGAGTGATGGTCAGAAACAAACTGGCTTCAGAAGAGGAAGGGGAAAATATTAAGAAATCACCATGTGCATTTAAAAGCAAAGCTCTTTCCATGCCACTGAAGCTGCTGGGACATTCATCTTGTTCCTGGACTCTGCTTCACCAAACTTGATGGAAGATGGTTGGACTGACATAAAGACCAGCCCAATGTGAGCAGCCGTGATTGATGGGGCCATTCCCAGCATCGACCAAAACTGGCACTAAAAGATGCCTTGAGCTTCCTGTTAACTGTTTTATGAAGGGACCGATACTCTTCCCATGTCCCCTCCCCCCAGTCAATGAATAAATTAGCCGAAAAAGTGATTTCAAAAACAGAGCCACATCCCACAGAGAGGGATAGGAGTCTCTGGAGGAAGACTGTGGTGACCATGAAAACTGGGTTCTACCAGGCTTAATCTCGATGCAGCAGTTTGGGTTTCAGGTACACAATTCAAGTGGGCTTTATTTAATCTCAGAAAATAAATTACTGTGCCACTAAGTGGTTCTATCATACAATTGCGATGGCAAAAGAAAGAAAGTCTGATTTCCCTCGGAAGTCCGGGAACACAGGCACAGATGTTCCAAATGAGCCACACTACAGAAGGAGTCGGGGAGGGTGGCCATCCACCAGTAAACCCAGGGAGGGCAGCTTGGCATGGCCAGCGCTCCAGTACACTCTCAGTTTGGAGAGGATGAGACATTTGCGGGACGGCCGCATTCTTAGAAGGTTGCTTAATATGGAAAGGAAAAGAGCAGGCTTTCAAGAGTGCCAGGAGCCTTCCTTTCTGGAGTGCAGGAGACCTTTCCCTGCCTCCCTTCCCTCTTAGGTTTGAAGAAGGTTAATTATGACCTGGGAGCATCTTAAAACATCTTGGCACGTGGGACTGTGCCGCTGTTGAAAGACAGGACAACAATGGTGCAGCAGGAACTAACTTAGGAAGCATCCAAATCCAGAACTCTTTTCACAAATCCAGGGCTGAAGCAATGTCAGGCGATCTGTGTGGCAACAAAGACCCCTTCCGCACCCACGAGACTTTGAAGATATATACATTAGGGAAATCTAAAAGACACTAGGCTTTTAAAATCAAGTGGCTCTTTGGTTACCAACCATCAGTTGATACCTCGTCATTTCAGTGAGAGGGCCTGGGTATTCAAGTCCTAACCTGGTTCTCAGTGGGGCCCACGGATCTACACAGTAGATCTCTGGCTTGGCTTAGTAGGTATGGAGTGTCCTAAAGCTTCCTTATCTTAGTAGGTATGAGGTGTCCTCAAGCTTCCTTGTCTTGACCCGGAAGACCTAGTGCTTTCAAAGCAGAGATGTTCATGACAATTTAACATACCAGTGAAAAGAGTCAGTGACAACCTGACAATCCAAGCAGCAAAACATGGGAACTAAGCCATGATGTGCGTTTCCAACTCCATGACCATTGAGACCACTGTCCAAGGCCATTCAAAAGGTGGAGGTGTGTTTGGGAAATGCTAAGCTAAAATGTCATGCACCCCACTGAGTTAAAGCTGGGCGTCTCTAGGGTATCTGAATTGTGGGAACAGAATACATTTCATGCAAATGAGGGAGTCCTTTACATGAACACATGGTACCATTACAACAAAGCAAGCTAGCTGGGCATTCTTACATACTGGGAGAGGGCATGCCAAAATCCAGAATAGGCAGCTTTGGTCAGAGAAGCTTCTGTCTGTCATAAGTGATGGTTAACGCTAAGACCCAGAACTGGCAAAGTGCCAAGAATAAAAGCCTGTTGTGAGCTCAGTCTCAAATGGGACATCGACAGTGTCCTCTGAAGGCTCAAGAAACATCAAAGAGCAGGTGGAAAGAACCAGAGGACAGGAAATATTCCATAAAAGACTACCATCTGGACACGGCATGGCTGCGACATCCACGGACTCACAGCACTGGTAGATACCCGCTCAAGGCTGGGCTAATCTCCAGTCCATCCCTGGGGTCTGTAGGCTGTTAATGGTTGTTGGGGAAAGGACCCTGATAAATTTGCCTTTGCAACTCTAATTAAATGCAGTGGATATCAAGAGAGGGAAGAAGGCACGACAGTCGGAGAGCAACCTGCTGGGAGGAAAGGGGGTTCAGTAGGAGGGAAATCCAAGTGCATTAAATAAATCAAGAAATTAGGAGAATATGGAGGTTCACCTTACTAGACCTGGAAGGAAGTGGGAGGTCCTTGGACTCCCCACAGGGCAGGGAACCCTGACTGCTCTTCAGGCTGACGAGAGAGGGGGAGTTGATTGGGGGAGAGGGAGGGAGATGGGAGGCGGTGGCGGGGAGGAGACAGAAATCTTTAATAAATAAATAAATAATAAAAAATAAATAAATAAAAATAAAAAAGAAATTATGAGAATAAATAATTTCTATAAAAAATGTAAAATCCTGAGTAGGCATGCTGATACTAGCTGACTCTCTCCCACCTTTTTGCCATTGTCTTTCTTAACACATAAGTTCCTATTTATATGGGATATTACTAGCTTTAACAATTCCCCTAATAAAGAAGAATGAGATTTGTGTTCCAAGATTACTGACTAGCTGAGGCCTCTGCATTCTGAGCTCATACAACTCACTCCATGCAAGCCTACAAGATGTGCTGCAGAGTCCTAAGTATGAGTAGAGATGCCAGGCATAAGAAACGGGCTTTCCTGGGATTCTCCCAAGCAATTTGATCGTCACAAGTGATCCTCTTCAGACAAAGCGATCAACAGCACTGATGTGACTATAAGATAAAACCTAAAACCGGTTGCTGTGGGCCTGTGATCACAGATCCTAGGAGACTGAGGAAGGAGATCAGCAGTTCAAGGAGAGTCTGGGCCACAAAGGCCTGTCTTCATGGCTTCGTGGGATACTGTCTCAAAATGAAAAGCAAAAAAGAGGGATGCCACTCAGTGGGAGATCACTTTCTAGCATGCAAGAAACCCTAAGATCAATTCCCAGTGTAGAAAATAAATAAACATTAATGGGAACAAATGAGGATCTACAAAAAGGTGATGATGAGTTGTGGCTAGGAGTCGGGGTTTACAAAGGAAGGTGAAGTTGGCGGTGGAATCCTGTTCTGCACACTCAGAGTCCCCATTCCTTCATCATCAAGAGGAAGGAAGGCCTGTGGTGGGGGGTTTCAATGAGGCATATCAGGAAATGCAGTATAGATGACGATCTGTCATCATCCATGATTGCTAATCATAGCTGGCCACTTCCTCATGCTTAAGGCTCTGGGAGAGGCTACATGCACTGTCTCTCATAATCCTGCTGGGGATGGCATTACGTCCTTTCTACAGGAGGGATTTAGTTTGTGATAAATTATGGCTACCTGCCAACTTGGTGGGATCTAAAATCACACGGGAGATGGGCCTTTGGGCATGCCTGTGGGGAATGATCTTCATTATATGAACCTGACAACAGAAGATGTACCCATTGTATCTGGGACCGTTCTTGGGTAGGCATAAATGGAGAAAGCGAGCTGAGAGGAAGCTTGTATTCATGGCTCTCTGCTTCCTGACTGTGGAGTTAATGTGACTGGCTGCTTCAGGCAGGACTTGCTGCCTGAACTTCCCTGCCATGATGAATTGATTGTACCTCCAACTCCAAGTCACACAAACTGTATCCACGGAGATGATGCTGGAGGACATTTTGTCACAGCAACAGGAAAAAAAAAATGAAGAAAACTGTTGTCACCTCATTACCATGGAGACCCTGTGGTGTCAGAAAAGGACAGGGCAGAGACCTGTAACCAGAGCAGGAGACATTCCAACCATCTAAGAATCCCTCTGCAGTATGCTGAGCCAAAACGAGGCCCCTGCTTGGGAGGGATGAACAGGAGAAATTAAACTGCATGGTACAGACTGGACCAGAATCAGAGGACTTCAAGTTCACATGTAGGCGTGTGTCCTACGATTCCACAGAGGAGGAGGCCGGTAAGAGACTCTCAGTCCTCCTGGACATCTGAGCAGGACCTGCCTTCACCCTCTCCTGTTCTGGGCGCAGGTGGGTGCTAGAGATGGGAGAGCAGTCAGCTGGCAGGGAGGAGGCAGGAGAATGAGAATGTCCCACCACCCACTCCCACCCCCTCAACAAACCTCCTCAAACCTGAGTTCCACCTCTCCTTCACTGGTAGATTTGTGTCTCATTTACAATGGCATGCGGCCTTTGGTGGGACCACAAAGAAAACTCCTCATTAGAAACTAGGAGAGAGAATTATTTACCCAAGGGCAGTGCTCAGTCACGGTTGACCCACTATTTATTTAGCCCACACACAGAGAAGTTGTGTTAACATTTGCCAGAGAATGTAGCTTTATAAAGTAACCAGTTAAAAGAAGAAAAAAAAAAAAAGACAGCATATCATTTTACAAATAACTTCACAATTGCTCCAGTTAAATGGCTGGCCCCTCTCAGGTTTGTCTTTCCCAAACACTGAAGAAACGATATCCAGAATTATGTCTCATAAAATATAGGTATTACTGACTGGCTGCTTAGCCCACTAAAGCAATGAAAAGTGAAATGTGAGTTATTCTTACCCAAGGCAGAAGCAGACAGAGTTACCAGAATTGCGTTAGGCCAATGTGGCAGTTCTTGAAGTCCGCGGGGCAGCACGACTAACGGCTCCCGTGCCAGAATCCTATTAGGAGGGCTGTACTTGTCAGCCAACAGTGACGGGAGCTCCGTTCCTCAGCCCAGATCGAGTAGAGCTAGGAGAATTTACCCAAAACATTTGTTTGTGGTTAATCAGCAGCACTCGCAGGCCTCGGACATCCTGTGAGGGAGAATACCACTCCAGGTTGTTGATTTAATGGAAGGGCATGGGTGTGAAGCCCAATACAGCCTCTACCAGGTGAGCCAAGCTAACACATGAGGCCATCATGATCGCTAACAGTGACAAGCTACAATGACCAGCACTTCCCAGGCTTGATATAGTGCAGGACGAAGCTGTATCAGGGCAGGAAGAGAAATGTCTCTGCCCCCCTCCCCCCACCTCCCAACCTCCCAGGGCTGTGATAAAAAGCACCTTGACAAAGGGGGCTTAAGTGGAGCAGATTTCTTCTGGTTCACAGTTCAAGGCACAGCCCATCATGGCAGGGAAGTCAGGGAAACTGAGGTGGTTGGTCACATGACACCAACAATCAGAAAATAGAAAACTGATTGCTTGTACCCAGCCTGCACTGACCACTCTTTTTAAAATTGTTTTTATTGAGCTAGATATTTTTCTCCACTCCTTTCCCTTCCACCCTTTCCCATGATCCCCATGCTCCCAATTTACTAGGAGATCTTGTCTTTTTCTACTTCCCATGTAGATTAGATCCATGTATCTCTCTCTTAGGGTCCTCTTTGTCTAGGTTCTCTGAGATTGTGAATTATAGGCTAGTTTTTTTTTTAATTATTTGGTTGTTTTGCTTTATGTTTAAAAGTCATTTATGAGTAAATACATATGAAATTTGTCTTTCTGGGTCTGGGTAACCTCACTCAATATAATGTTTTCTAGATCCATCCATTTGCCTGCAAATTTCAAGATGTCATTACTTTTTCCCACTGTATAGTACTTCATTGTGTAAAAGTATACCACATTTTCCTTACCCATTCTTCAGTCGAGGGCATTTAGGTTGTTTCCAGGTTCTGGCTATGATAAACAATGCTGCTATGAACATAGTTGAACACATGCCTTTGTGGTACAATTGAGCATCCTTTGGGTATATACCTAAATGTGGTATTGCTGGGTCTTGAGGTAGGTTATTTCCTAATTTTCTGAGAAATCGCCATACTGAAATTCAAAGCGGTTGTACCAGTTTGCACTCCCACCAGCAATGGAGGGTACTCTCCATTCTTATATAGTCCAAGATCCCAGTCAGGGAATGGTGCTACCCACTGTAGGCAGGTTTTCAATTACTCTAATCAAAGCAATGATTCTAGACCTCAACATGGTTAATTGAGATTAACTACCATTGGAAAGAGAGCACAACAAACAAAAGTAATTTAAGAGCCACTTACATGAACTGACCACTTTCTCTAAGCTTGAAACCACAGGAAGTGCTTAGCACAAGAAATGCACCTGCTACATTGAAAGCCCAGAGAATACCATGGATACCGTCATTCACAGATGACAGTCCTCACATCTGCACAATGGGAACTCCTTGGGCCATGGTGAGTCATGGCCATGGGGGTACAACGGAAAGACAGAGTATCAAACAGGTTAAGAACACATATGGAGATGAGAGTTGGGAGGGCAAGAGCTACCACAACCACAATAAAACTAAGGAGTGTGTGGCCCCCACTTCTTCATCCTTAGAGTCTCCTGCATTGTAGCAACTTGGCTTGGGTTCTCAAAACAGCTAGGGCCTGCACCCAGTTCCTCGTCCCCTTCTCAATGAGATGGAGGGACGATGTCTTGAGGGTGTTAATGTCATATGTTCTTCTACCCAAAGAAACTGCTGGCCCAGCCTGCGCCTAGGAGACATTCCATGAAGAGTCACTTAGAATAGTACAAACGTGAACCAGGAGCCCTCTGCTAGAATGGCTGCTATGAGGAAGAAAGACAACTAGAGACAGCAAATCAAGAACAAAAACGCTACATTTCCTCAGGGAAGTTCCTCAGATGCTTGCTAGGGATTATAGAACAAAAATCATCAGAGGCTGTATGGCTTGGAAAAGACAGAACTTTGCTCTCTAACTGGAACTTGACTGATGGGCTTCAGCAGTCCCCATTCTTCCATGACACACAGGTAACTCGCACATAGCATTGGAAGACAGCTCCAGCAAGGGCGCAGAAATGCCATGCCAATGACATTTATGTTTCTTATGTGAAACTGTAATTATGAACACAAGACATGGAAGGAAGGAAGGAAGGAAGGGAGGGAGGGAGGGAGGGAGGGAGGGAAAAAGGAAGGGAGGAAGGGAAGAAGGGAGGGAGGGAGGGAGGAAACAGGATGTTGAGAAATCTCAAGTCATCTGAGGACAAGTTTCACCACAAAATGAATTTGCTAAAAATTCATGGGGGAAAAATGTTTTTATTGTTTTATTTCAGAGCTCTATGAATTTTGGAATACCAGAGAAGAGAACACAGATCAGTCTTTACAAGCATCACTGAAACACTGTCTTGATCCAAGCAGCCTCATCCCAGGAGGGAAGGTGGGGTGAGGAGGCTAGTTGGGCTCAGGCCAGTCCTCCCACTCCCATCAGCTCCACCAAACTTCCCCCAAGAGGTCTGATTTAATGAAAGAATTTGGGAGCAACAAAAGACTGAAAATCATTGTTGTATGTCAGAGGTTGGCAACCCTCCCCCTTTTTAGGTAGAGGGCCAGATGGCAAATAATTTAAGCTTTGTGGGCCCAGAAGCAAACCAAGACCACCAGGAGGTATTCCTGTAATGAGGGAGCAAACAAGTTTTTTTTGTTTTTGTTTTTTTTTTTTTTTTTTAATTGAAGGGACCCAGCACCCATGTCAAGAAGCTCAGAAGGGTCTATAAATCCAGTTGCAACGCGTCAGATGCCCTCTGTTGGATCTCACAGGTACCTGCACTCACATGTGTAGTCCCACACAGGTCAGATGCCCTCTTTTGGATCTCACAGGTACCTGCACTCACATGTGTAGTCCCACACAGGTCAGATGCCCTCTTTTGGATCTCACAGGTACCTGCACTCACATGTGTAGTTCCACACAGGTACGTCACAAACACATAACTTAAAAAAATATTAATATAGATCTATTTTTAAAGTTGCCTCTAAAAAACACCCTTGTTACCAGTTAAATTGGAAGTACAGTAGAGAAGGCAGGTACTAGCTTCTTATGTGTATTACACATTTTCAGAGAAGCTCACCAGAAAACTGAATATTGACAAATCACCTCAAGCATATACAAATCAATCACACTTCATGCTGTCCTCAGCCTCTGGACACCTACTTTGGAGCTCAGTGAGCCTGGCACACCTTACCATCAGGGAACAACCCATCCATCCCCAGCCCCCAGACCTGCTCTATGATCCCTGTGCATTTGATTTCTTGCTAACTTTTAAGTCTAATCCCAGTGGCTTTGTATATAGACGTCATGGTATTCTAATGCCTTATCCTTCTTGAACAAAGACTATGCCACAAAAGATTAGACAAACACACAGTAAATGTGCTCTCTGCTCTAAAAAAAAGTGGGGGAATGATCTAAGAGGCTCTTGGGAGTAAACCAAAAGCAACTATAGTGTTTAAAGTTGCTGAGAGGAAAGTGTTCCTAGCACAGAGGAAGAAGACCACAGTGTCCCTCAAAATTCTGCAGTTACCCACTGAAATTGCAAGGTAGTTGTCAAACTGGAAAGCAAGAGCAAGATCAACTGTGCTCCAGGTGTGGCAGGTCTAGAAAGACCTCCCATAACTGCACAAGGCAGCCCAGAAATAATGTCCATTATATCACTATAAACCTCTTATGTTTTGCATAAATTACATCATCAAAACTTTCAAAATACAGCAAAGAAGCTGGTTTAACTCCATTTGATAGATAAGAAAACTGTAACACAGAATTTTAATTAACTTGTCTAAGTTATACAATAAGCAAGCATCAGATGTAAGCATTCAAAGCCTGTATCTAGAAGCTACAGTTTAAACAGACTGTCAAACTATAGGACAAATACGGTCAGTTGCCTGGCTCTATAAATAAAGTTTTATTGTAAACCTGCATTCGTGTATATATTTTGTATGTTGCTTCCATGCTGTAATAGTAGAACAGCATTTCAACAAGGGCTATAAAGCCCACAAAGCTGAAAGTACTCACTATGCAGCCTTTTGGCAAGAAAGGCCACGGTGTAGCCCTGTGTGGATTCTGACTATGCTACAGTTTTGTATTGGTGAGAGACAGATCCCTCAAAGGCTCTCTGTGAAGCCCATACCTGGGCAGTTGCCCACATACAGGCAGACTTGAAACCTCCTAGCTCAGATACATTGACTGCCTTGTTGTCTGGACAATGCAAGCATCCATGGTGGGAGGAGAGCCTGTCTACAGGAAGCTTGCTGGAGAGTTTTGTACACCAGATACAGGGAGCACTCGGGGCTACTACGTTTCACTCTATTTGAGAGTTTGATTGAGACAACAGGAAGAGAAGCAAAGAGGCACAAGGAGGCGAGGACAGACGTAGAGATAGTGGGGCAATACAGACTGACAAAGCAGGCAGAGCTGAAGGCCAGGCCGGGTAGA
Source organism: Microtus oregoni (assembly GCF_018167655.1). NCBI lineage: Eukaryota > Metazoa > Chordata > Mammalia > Rodentia > Cricetidae > Microtus > Microtus oregoni. Next base: position 39,214,293 of record NW_024543063.1, read on the forward strand.
AGTTCTTTCGAGCCACAGGAAAAACTGAAGTCTGAACCCCCATCACCTGAAGTGCACTTCCATGGTCTGCCAGGGGCGATCAAGAAAGCTGGTCTGACAGGCTTCACTAGGCCATATAACAAGGATCAAAGCCCTAGAGAGATGCTTCCTGCCAACAGACACATAAACATTCTAAGAATTTGAAATTCACTCCTAATTATTTACATTTCCCTCCATTACTGCTCACATCATTTTCATGTGTACTATTTCTCATTTTGAATCCAGCAAATAGGTGGGTGTGATGGTGTACACCTTTAATCCCTGCACTCAGAAAGCAGAAGCAGGAGGATCTCTGAGTGCTCAAGGCCAGTAAGGGCTGCAGAGTGAAACACTGTCTTAAAAATAAAAATAACAACAACAAACAAGCAAGCAAAAATCCCTAAAGACAACAAATAAAATAATTTTTCTTCCTCCACCCCCTTTTTTCGATAAAAAGACTTAATATCAAGTTTTTAAGACCACATAGCAGAACACTTCAAGCTGGGTTTTTGCCCTAATCCCCTTGCTAGAAAAGACAATAAAAGAGAGAAAAAGAGAAAAGAAGGTGAAGAAAGAAAAGCAAAGAGAAAGAAAGATTGAGATTCCATATACAAGATGCTTCTTAACCCGTTGTTTTACTTGACTTTGAGCTTGTCGGATGAGACTTGTGGCATTTTATAATTTCAGTTCTATTTTTAAAGCACAGACATGTGGTTCACCATCCAAAATCAATCCAACAGACAGTGAACTGCGTCATCATGTGATAAAATGGGAGCTGCCTTGGGCTTGGGAGAATTATTAGCATTTGGACACAACAGGTTCCTGGTTCTTCAAATCCAAAAGTACTCAAATGAGTCCAGGATTTCTCAAAAGACTAGTTTTAAAGATTGCTGGTTTTAAATGACTTTGAAACAAAAGCCGGGATGGTGGGAAAGGAACCCAGTTGCTGGGTATCTCCTGCCCTCTAATGCAGAGATGCCATGCTTGAACCAGAGCTGCAGCAAGTCTGGACCCCACAAGCACACATGTGAACTTCTCATGACCCCCAAGTACACTCACATGATATATAACATACACCATAAAACAGCCTTGTAATTACAGCAAAAAATTGATTTTAAAAGGCCTATATCAAAATTAATAGTCATAAAAATATAATAACCTATGTCAGAGAATTTAGGGACCACAGCATTTTTAACATATCTCAAATGTATAAATGTTATATATAGCATTCACAAAGGGTTTTTAATGGAATAACTAGTGCATTAGGAATTTATTATATAATCTCAATATTTAAAAATAAGTATTACTACCCGTCCCCCATGCTCAGGCCTAAAATCAATATGTTCATCTCAAATCATCTCTAGTTAAAAATGCTGATTCCATGGCACATTCTCTGCATCCCAGAATTAAAAGAAAAAAGTCCCTGCATCAGCCAGGAGGAAAGCCAATCACACACATGTGCCTGCAAGACCCAACACCAGGGAGGTCTTTTACCCAAGGATGGAACCAGTATGGAGCTCCAACTTGGAACATTTGGATGAAGCCAAAGAATATCCTGGGATAAAAACTAAACCAGCAGAAGCAAATGTTTAAAATTCTTGGTTTAGTCCCACTCCACAGAATGAAACCCATACCTGGCGCCATTATTGGGCCAAAACCCTCTGGCGAGACAGTTCATAGGCCCTTGGGGAGCCTACTACTATTATTGCACTAAACAGACATGGTATTAAGTTAACTCCTAATGACATCAACATACCATTACCCATAGATTACTCCTCATCTGAGAAGCTTCTGTTTGTAATAGATGGTGATTAGCACACAGATCTACAACTGGCCAAGAGGCAGCGACTAGGAGACTACAGAATTATTACCCCTAAGTTCCTAAGAGGAATACACCCTACTTCAAGCCTTCCAAAGTTCAGGGATCACTGTGGGAAAATGGGCAGAAAGAGAGTAAGGGCCACAGGCTGTTGATAACTACAAGGAAACAGTATCTTCTAGACACAGCATGGCAACTACATATACAAACTCACAGAAATTGTGATGGCATTCACAAGACGTGTGCAAAGTCAAGTCAGATTAATTTCCAGCGTGAGGAGGAAAGCTAAGCATGCTAGCAACCGTACAAAGAGGGAGTCGTTTGCACTAAGAGTGTAACCTCTGGTGAAAGGTCACAACTCCAGGAATATTTGAGCAGCACAAATTGGACTTGAAGGGGTTTATTTTCACTGTTCTATTAAAGAACACGAAGTTAGGTAGATGACAAGGGAGAGCTGGGTCTCAGAAGGGCTGGGGAGAGGAATAAATATGATCAGAGCCCAACGCGCAGAATTCTCAAGAGACTAATAACATGTTTTTCAATAAAATAAATTATTGGTTAATTTGCAATTATATATGTATACAATAACACCTACTGAAGGGGTGGAGGCAGATATAAGACTCATAATACACTAAAGATGCCCTCAAGTACCTATTTATCAGCAATACTACACTTCACACCACAAAACATGTTAGAGGAACAGACATTATACTGAGTTTCTATGAGTTCAATGCCAAACTGGTCTACAGACCAAGTTCCAGGACAGCCAAGGCTACACAGATAAACCCTGTCTTGAAGAAAAAAGAATGAAAGAAACTAAATACATGGCTACTACGATTGGAAAAGACATTGTCTCAAATGGAGATGAACAACTTTGTGTAGCTGTGACATATTGGGAAGGCACAACGGGCTCTGGTGATGTTTTTAGGACACTTCAGATAAATGGTGGGGGTGTTACAGAAAAACACGACTCCAGTGTCTGACTCCGAGCCTGACACATCACAGCTGGAAGCAGCCACTTGCAGTCACAGTTAGACATACCTGCTCCTCTGACTTTCTCTCGCCTTCCAGAAAAGGCAGCACAGAGAATGGAGGAAAAACATTTAGAAACCAACACAGGCATCTCCTCCTTTTTTATTTCTTGAAACTTGGTAGAAAGTGAGAGTCTGAGTTGAAGAGCAGTTTACATTTCCTGCAGCTTTTACAAACGCGATCATCTAATGGCCCTTCATTAGGGAAAATCAATTCAAGCTTAAAATAACTTTTTAACCTCCAGAGAACAAGCTCCAACATTTACATAACACAAAAGTTAAGTTTCTCTTATCTTAACCCAAAATCTGTAGAGACAAGGATGTCTCCCTAAAAGTCAGCTCCCTTTTAAGAAATTCTTGTCTAGAGTCAGGTCTCCAAATCCCTTGCAAAGCTCTGGGGCTGCACCTGGCAAAAGCTACAAAACCAGGCCAGGGATGGTTGGGCAGGGCAGGTACCAGAGGAGTTACAGTCAGCAGGGGATGAAACCAGTTCACTGCACAGTGACAAGTGCAATTGGGAAGGTAACGAAGGGGCATTGCATAAAAACTCTCTGCAGAGGTCAGCTCTTCCTGCTGTACCTGAGCGATCAAAGACCTAAGTTTGCTTCTGACCTCCTTGACCCTACCATGACTTTTCCTAAAAAGAACGGAAATGCCCCGTTTGTAAGCTGTCAGGTTCTGCAGATTTCCAATGAGTGGTTTTCAAGGCTCTGGGTAGAACACCGAACCAATATGTTCTGGAAGAGTACACTTGTGTGCACCTTCTTTCCCTAACACATCTGTCTGTTCAACACCTCCCTGTCCTAACTTCTGTACAATGTACAATGAAAGCAAGGGCTTTCCCTCATTCACAGGTACCTCTGGGCATCTTAGTATCGAGGCCCAACCACAGCAGGTACGTAGGGCCTATTGAATGACCGAATTCTAGAGAGTATAGGAAATCCGGCCTCTTTAAAAAGTAGCATGTCTTGCGGAACTAAGTGCATGGGCGAGCCTGAAGAACAGTCCAGTGGGAAGTCATCACAAACAATGGGCACACCATCAAGACAGGCCTAATTCCAGTCCCACAATTCTCTGAATCAGCTACTCCTTAAGTTCATATATTGCTCCTCTCAGCCAATGGCAATTCCGGGAGAGAAGCAATTGATAATAATTATGTTTTCCGCCTTCTCTGGGGTTATGAATTTATCATGATGCGAAAGTCGGGCAACTCTGATGCCGCGTTAACAATGATAAACACCATAAAGACAAAAAGAAACTAAATTTAAGCATTTAGATTCTGCAGGGGACTTTATTAAGCAGATTAACTAGGGAAAGGCAAAGCTACACAATTATGGAGAGCAGGCAGTAAAGCTCTGGCCGGCTATTTCTGACAGCCACCTGAGAGCGCATTTCAGATGCCCCCGTTCCTGCAGGTACATCACCGTGTGCTCTCCTGTCATTCCCAGCTGCACGCTGAGGAATCTGTATGCAGACATTCTAAGAGGCAAATGCTAGCTGCATAGTAATACAAACTGCTTTACGGACACAGCGAACATGCCAAAGCCAGCTCTCCTAAGGAACTCGTGTTCAGCCATGAAAGTGTCTTCCAAAGACTTTGGTTTGAAAAAAAAAACTTTGAGAGGTAGCCTTTCATCTCGAGTCAACTGTAGTGTCAGTCCAAGCCCTTCTTTTCGCTTGGTCTCTGCAATAACATGCAGAAGTACCAGCCACAGCACAATTCCAAGACGGACACAGTAGTCAGTGTGGAGATAGAGGTGGATGGGTAGCCCCTTACCTAAATGCATTGGGGGAGGGGCACTGGGAGTACTGAAACTGCTGCCATTTTCTGCATGAGAAGTGGCATGGGTGTTTGGAAAATGAATATCCCCGAAGAACACACGTTCTGATAGGTATTAGCCTCTTCTTCCATGTCCCGGCTGATGTATTTCCCTGATCTTACAATCTTTGATTTATGCAAAGTGAATTCGCCTTTTCTTCCACAGGGCGCTTACAAGTGGATCTAAGATCAAGCTTCTAGCTCAGTGGGTTCTCAACCTTCCTGATGCTTTGACCCTTTAATACATGTAGTTCTTCATGTTGTGGTGACCCACCCAAATATTAAATTATTTCTTTCTTACTTCATAACTGAATTCTTTTACTGTTATTAATCATAATGTGGATATCTGAATGGTTACTCCACAATCGACAGGACTCTCCCTGGAAACCTTTATCAGCCATCTAAGTTAACTTGAACTTCGATGGTTAGTAAGCCTGGTGTATGATGAGGTAATATACTCACCAATGTGACTCAAATGCAATACTGGCTTCTCTTCCCATCAATTCCCATGCTTAGAATTACTAACCATTTTCCTGGTCTGGCTCCCATGAATGTGGCCCACTCAAAGCTGGTGCCAGCATGAGCCCTGTTCCCTTCCGGAGACTCCATGGGGACATCTAGACTATAGAACTGGGTCTTTTCTGGAGTCCACTAGGACATTCTAAATGTGGACCTTGCAAGTACTTGTCACTCTCGGGTTCAACGTTTTCCCACAAGTCTGCATACTGTAGGCTGGGCAACACTGGAATGGAAAGAAATAATCAAAGCAATGGCTGAGACACTGCTCTTAGGAAGGAGAGTAACAAAGCAGCTAGGACTGACTCAAAGAGGATGGTTTCGTTTATTTGGCTTGTTGGTTGGTTGGTTGGTTGGTTGGTTGGTTGGCTGGCTGGCTGGCTGGCTGGCTGGCTGGCTGGCTGGCTGGAGAAGACAAGGTATCACTATGTAGCCCAGAAGGCCTCACCTCAAACTCAAATCCTCCTGCCTCTAATATCTCCCAAATGCTGGGATTACAGAACAGGCCACCTGCCCTAAAGAGAAGCTGTGCAGGATCCATGTGATTGGCATGATTCTCTTGTGGCTTACTAAGGACACTAAAATGGTAGGTATAACTAAGTTCAATCCCAAGATTTAGGTTGGGAGTCTGACACCAAGGGACACTGTGTGGGCAGAAACACTGCCCCTAAGGTGGTCACCCCATGTTCTGGAAGGCCACAAGTGCCAACAAATAGATTACAAAGAACTACCAAGTTTCTAACCAACTAGAGATAGTTTAAATTGTAAGATGTTAAATAACAACACAAGGGAGGGTCTCCATTTGGGTAAGGAAAAAGAAATTATAAAATATTTATTTAATTTTGTTCTATACATACAGGTGTTTTGATCTGCATACATGTATGCACATGCAGGTCCCCATGGAGGTCAGAAAATGTCACCCAATCCCCTAGAACTGGAGCTACAGGCAGTTGTGAGTCACCATGTGGGTGCTGGGAACCAAACTCAGTCAGTCCTGTATAACAACCATAGTGTTATCAACCATTGAGGCATCTCTCCAGTCCCTTACTTTGTTGTTGTTGTTGTTGTTGTTGTTTTGTTTTATTTTGTTTTTCGAGACGGGGTTTCTCTGTAGCTTTGGAGCCTGTCCTGGAACTAGCTCTTGTAGACCAGGCTGGCCTTAAACTCACAGAGATCCACCTGCCTCTGCCTCCCAAGTGTTGGGATTAAAGGCATGCACCATTACCACCCAGCTATCAGTCCCTTAATTCTTCAGTTTAGAAGAACAGTCTGGTCAACGGTGAGAAGCTCGGGGCACCACCCCTAGGTTTTGTTCCTTGAAACAGATTTATGAAAACTTTCTACATATCAACAGTATGATAGTTAAGCTCATTCTTGCAATGGAAAATCGATGTTTATCCCTAAAGTCTATTAAATTCAACCAAATTAAGAAGACATAGAATCAGGTGTGGGAAATATCTACAGAGCTAGAAAATGGGGCATGCAGGTACTCCAGAAACAAACAGCAAGCATCTCAATGCAAATCAGCCCTGGCATATTAAAATCAGGATTTTAATAAGTGGCCCAAAGTATAAGAATAAGGGCAGATGGTACCTGCTACATTTGACCTTCTTCCTTCTTTATTTCCACGCATATGCATTTATGTTGAGACAGGGTCTCAGTGTCTCACCTGAGCTGGGTTCTGACTTCTAATCCTCCTACTTCAGTCTCCTGAGTGTAGGCCTACAGGTGTACGCCACCATTCCCAGCTAATATTTGAGTTCCTCTGTATCACCAAAGATTCCAAACATTTCAGTGTTGATGTAGGGCTGCTAGGCACAAAAGCTACCTCAGCTCAGGGCTCACGCAGCTTTTCTCACACATCCAGAATGGAGAAGAGACTTATATCAAACCTCAGTGGTACATTACTTAATGGATGATTATTATGTTAATGGACTTCCCACCCCCAAATCCAACGTTAAAAGTGCTAAAATGTCTACTCTTTAGGTTCCCTGAAATTGTGACTTATCTAAAAGTCTTATCTAAAATACCCACTCGTCCACACAAACTTTCAATCAGGTACAACATCAACCCTGATGTCTTCCCTGGGTCACCTGCTTTCTCACCCAATAAAAGCAGCATCTGGGCTAATTGAACACCTTGGTCTCTGAGATGAACTTACGTCCTGGGCTCTGCCCTTTCTCATGAAGGCTGGAAGAGATGGGTCCCCAGCACTCGTGACAATGCACTCCTGCTCCTTTGACTTAGCCAGGTGGTCTTTGATGACTGTCTCTTTGCCGCAGAGGTGACCCATTGGTCATGTTGGTGTAGTGTCCTGGCGACATCTTGTGGTGAAACAAAATAAAGGGCTGTGGAAGGTCCCACCCATTGACCGTGCCAGGGTGTGGATCAATCCAGGTGACTCCTCATTTGCCCTTCCTTGTGTACAAGAAGAGTACAGATTGGTTACAGGGGTTAGACATAGTTAACCACAGGAAAGGCATGCCCTAGATGTGCAAAACAGACACATGCAAAGGGACCTGAGGGTTCTAGGTTCCCCTGGTCACAACCATCCAGGGACTGACCAGCAAAAGCATGGAAGAAGTAACCAAGGCACAGACATCCTGCACATCAGCAGCAACACATGTTTCCTTTGTATGAGACACTGCTCATGCACCTTTGGCCAGTGTGCTCATCACCAGGAAACACAGCACAGCCAGGCCTGCTCTTCATTACCTACTCATTATGGTAATGAATGAAACCACATGTGCTCATTTGTTACCTGGCATAACAGTGAGACCTCAGCTACACAACAAAAAGTAACAAGATGTTGGTGTGGGGGGGGGGCACATTTTCCTTCTGGCAGCCTCCAGGCAGAACACGGAAAATCATTGTTAAGGGTTAGCTGGCTGATGATGCATTTGCTGAGAGTGTTAAGGTTTTAAACAGAAGGCCTCTTATGTAAGATATGGAGACTCAAAATTACAGATACCCTTCTTCTTGAGGGCAAGGGAGGCATCAGTCATGGTGCAAACCAAATATAACTTAAACTCAAGCCTGGAGTGCAGAATTTGAGCACAATACTCCATAGGGCTCCCCACTGAGAGGTTAAGAACCTCTCTCCTCCATCCATTCCATGTGCATCTTGAGAAGCCCTGAAGAGAGCTGAAGAAAGAACCACTGCAAAGTCTACACAGTCTTTCATTTCAACAGGAAAGAAAGTAACACAGTAAGTTTTATTTTTCTTTGCTTTGTGTTTTTTATTTCCATTTCTATTTCAGTTCTTTGAATGCAGAAGTAGCAGGGACAGTGATGTCAACAACACAATTATTTACTTTTTGAAGACACAGGTAGAAAAGGGGGACAATATATTGTTATTTGACACAGGCTACAGAAGTGAAAAAAATCATGAAACACAGAGCATGGGATATAATTCAGAGAGATGGACAGTCGGAAAGAAACCCACTAATCTGAACAATAAAGATGAGGTAATAACGACAGCAAATCCACAAGCAGGACAGTTCCCAAAGAACTGAGAAAGGCCAAGAACGAGCAAGGGGTGCCAAAGCAAAGGTCCTTTGAGTGCGCTGCACATTATAAAGACAGTGTTTTCATACAAACAACCAACAGTAGCATTGAGGCTACTCACTGGATTTGAACATAAAATTAAAAGAAAAGTGTTTGTAGAAAATACTTGTGATACATTCAATGACACATTAATATCTTAATACTTAAGGAGTACTCAAATATGCCAAAGTTCTCATTCATAAAAGTAAAGTCACCCAGACAGAAATTAACCCAGGACAAGAAGAAGAAATCTACAAAAGAAAAAGGCGCTAATAAACCCCCAATACAAGTTCAGCTTCACCAGCGATGATGGAAGGCCACAGTGAATGTCCATCCAACTTTTCCCTTCACAGCTTGACTTTGGGAAATGTGACCGTTCTCAGGGAAGATACAGGGTAGCTGCCTTGCAGCCTCTCAAGAACGTGACTAAGCAGGTAGGTCACCTCAGAACCTGAAGATGATCTCAGCCTTGAAGGAGCACTTCCAGGCGAGCCTACTGGCTGGAGTGTGTGCTTCTACTGCAATTCCGTTACAACAGAGAAAAAGGTATGAGCAGCCCACGTCTTCAACAAGTGGGGATCAGCTAAATAAATGATGGCCATGCTGTCATTAGGGTGCTGGGCAGCTATTAAAAATCATCCTGCCAGGGAGGGGGGGAGGGAGTGGAAACTTGGATTGGTATGTATAGTGAAAAAGGATAGTTTGTTTTCTTTATTTAAAAAAAAATTTAAAAAAAAAACATCCTGCAGGGCGGTCAGTAACACAGATGCTGCTAAGTGGAATAAAGGGCAGTGTTCAAGACTGGTCCATCTTCTTTTCTTTGGGGCCTGCTGATTATTCTTTTAAAGAATTTTATGGACAACTATATGTCTGTATTTGTATGTGTCAGTAATAGATATTTGAAATGATCATCTCAGAGTGACCTGTTCTTACTGAAGGGAGGTAACGGAGATGGTATTTGGGTCCCTGCTTTACTACTGACAGAGCATGGCCGCTTCATCCAATTAGGCTTCAGCTTCGCCAACTGTAAAACAGGAGGAGCAGCCCCCACCCTCTGAGGCACACAGAGGAGGTCACGGCACCATGTCTGAGGACTTGCTCTGCCCACGTGAAGCCACAGTGCTACCGTGCTGCTCTTTTGAAGTCTCTACAGCCACACTAGCCACATGAAAACTATTTCCCCACTCCACTGGCAGATGTGTCCTCACAGCTGGGCACAGGCACCCTCCCACCAGGTCTTTACACTGAACTCCAACATCCTGTCCTCCTCCTACTCTTCTGGACTTTCCTCTGGATCACCAGGGTGCTCTGGACACTTTTCAAGCCTCCAGTCCCTTCACTTGGAGGACTGCTACCTTCCTTCCTTATCCTAGGCCCAGTGCTCCACTGTCTATCCATGCTTTAGGTTTAGAAATGCCAGGGACACATTCTACATGAGCACGGGGTCTCTCAGCCTTGACAATACTGTCTTTTGGAGCAGGCAGATCATTGTGTCCTGGTATCTCCTGGTTATTCTAGAATTTCCACAAAATTCCTAATATACTGAATGCAAATAGAAACCCATTCTCATAGCCGGGTGGTGGTGGCGCACGCCTTTAATCCCAGCACTCGGGAGGCAGAGGCAGGCGGATCTCTGGGAGTTCGAGGCCAGCCTGGTCTACAAGAGCTAGTTCCAGGACGGGCACCAAAGCTACAGAGAAACCCTGTCTCGAAAAACCAAAAAAGAAAGAAAGAAAGAAAGAAAGAAAGAAAGAAAGAAAGAAAGAAAACCCATTCTCCCTAAGGTATGATAGCTGAAATGAATCCAGATGTGGCCATATAGCTCCTTAAGTCAAGAAGGGGTGTGGGATCACCCTGGCTGAGAACCACTACATAACAGTGAGAAAGGTGCTGTCTGACCTAAAAGTAGGATGTCCCACGTCAGATAAATGCCTGTCCCTCACACGCTCCTTCACCTGAAGTCTCCAGCAGAACTCAGCCAGAATCTCCAGAGACAGCATGTCTCCTTCCTTCTCCTGCTACCTCTCACACTTAGCAAAGGAAAGGGACAGCCCTTGGAACCCCGAGCCTCCATGCAGCTCCTCCTGAGAGCATTCTGGAAGCGCCACACAGGCAAGCATGAAGATCTTTTGTGAGATTACTTATCTCAAGCGTGTGTCACTTTTTCAGCACCATAAAACTGAAATACTTGAAATAGATGTCACTACATTTGTCATGAACTGACATGGCCAATTAATATTACAAATTCACCATGGAGAAATGCTTCCAGCTCCCAAGGAATAAACTGCTGAACATCACAATTCCGCCTTGTAACAATGGGCCAACCTCTCCAGGGCTATAAATACGATTCAGCAGACTGATTAAATGGCAGACAGAGTTGCTCACTGGTCGTCTCTCTCCAGGGTTGACACTTGGGCTATGCCTAAAGTTAACAGGCACTGCCAGCGACTTGTCTGCAAAGAACCATTTCTTTTCACCCTCTCTTTACGAGCGAGTTGACTGTTGCTTGCCATGTCGTCCTTTTCCACTTTCCTCACAACACACGATTGGCACATCCATTATATGACATGAAAGACTCTAGACATGTTATCCCAAGCTATGTTGTAGCTGGTGGGGCTTTCCTCCCTCCTCCCTCCCCACCCCCTGCCTTCCCTCCCTTCCTCCTAACTCTCATTCCATCTAACTCACAGCCAAATTCATTTCTAATAAAGTACAGGCGAGCAACTGGCCCTGAATTAAACACATGTTGGTAATGAACCGCAAGTTTCCTAAGAGACAAGGTTGCTCCCTTGGCCCTCTCAGATCTGGCTGGCTTCTTTCCCTGTGGCCATCTTAGCCATCAAGCAGAGAAAATAAGGTCATTGTTCCAAGCCACACAGCAACTTTTGGTGAATTGTGAATGTTCTCCCCATGCCCCTGAAAAGAGGATGGACAGGAAGTGAATCCAGGGGATGTCTGGGGACCTCGTGGACCTTGGCCTTTATTTTCTGGGCAGAAATTTTAAGTTCCACTTCTGTGGCATTATTCTTTATACCGTTGGCTTGGAAGACAGAGAAAGTGTCAAGGAGAGATTCTGTATTAAGGAGACGCAGTGAGCATGGATAAATTACCCAAACTGAATACAGAGAATGCGCTGCGCAGAGAAGGCTTGGCAGGAAGGCAAGCCCTGTTTGGATGAGAATATGAAATCAAAGAGAAATGTGTCAAAAACAAATTATAAACCTTCCGGCCACAGGGTCACCCAGGAACACCAGCTCAGGATGAGCTGTTAGTCAGTAGCAAAGCGTGCACTGTTAGCTCCTGAGAACCTGCTCAAGAAGCATCGACTCCAGGTGCCCAGGATAAGAATAAGGACCAGCTCCTGCCTTTGCCCAGGGAGTCACCTCCTCCCCTGTTCCTCTTTCCTCCCGTACTCCCCACCAAACATCTTCTGACGGGAGAGGGGGCTTGTTTCCGCAGAAAGTGCCTCTGGGTCCACTCGGAGTTGATGCTCACTTAACTGAGTACTTCACTAAGTCCTTCATGTCTCACACAGAACAGCTGCGTGGGAAGTTCTAGGCCTATTTCTACCACACCACTACCCCTTGTTCTGCTCACCTCAATAGTGGAATCTTTGTTTTGTGAAAGTTGAGCCACTCCATGCTCCAGTACAAACAGAAATTAGAGAAAATATAAAAAACCCTGCCAAACCCTTTAATCTCTACTTTCCGAGCAGGTGAATTAAAAAAAAATATATAATTTAAGCTCCAACAGGAAAGAATATTTTAAAGTCCTTCTCAAAGCTCTGGAGATTTTAAAAATCCAAATGAACCAGCCTAATTCGGTGATATGATATATAATAAAGCCCTTTCCAATACGCAACTACTTAAAGATACACTGTACATTTGAATAAGATAAAAAGAAATTAGGAGTGTAGACATACATGGGATGGGTTGGCCAAAAATCAATAAATAAAACACTTCTAATAAAGGCATCTAGCTATTAGTAATAAAGTCAAGCTTCTCAATAGACAGTTTCAATCCTGATCTTAGAAAGATTCCCAAACTACCAGAGTGAACGGAAGGAAAGAAGGGAAGGAAGAAGGGAAGGAGGGGAACAGTGAGGGAGGGAGGGAGGGAGAGAGAGACTGAGGGAGGGAGGGAGGGAAGGAGGGAGGGAGGGAGGGGAGAGGAAGAAAGAGGAGGGGTAGGGGAGATGAAGGGAAGAGTTGTGAGAACAGTTTCTAATGAAGAATTCACCTGCCCCTGGCCACAAGAGTGTAATTTCTTCTCCCACATTCTGCCTGGAAATGGTTATTCCAGCCCTCTCATCAACCTCAGTACTTGTCAGGTCACCTGTAATTTAATATTGCAGTAAATGTAAATGCTTCCTTATTCTTATAGAAGAAAACACTAAGCACACTTCAAATGAATATTTTCAACTGTTCATAGACAATCAAGGGTTAAAATATCTACACTGTAAGACTGCTGAGTTCAACAAGACGGTAAAAATGGAACAGAAAACTTGGCGTTTCGAGTTCCTATCTGGAAAAATCGACGGCAGCCTGCTGAGAAAGCAGAGGAACACCCAGAGGTGGTGGGGACTTGTCTGTAATGGTCACTCCTGATACACAGTAGGGCCAAAAGCTGCCACTGTCACGTTTCGCTTTTATTATTGCAAAACTTACACGGTTTGCTCTGAAAGCTTGGCACGGGGGCAGGTGAAAACTCCACACAGAAGAGCATCAACTAAAAATAATGCTATGTTTTTGCTTAGATTAAAGTCTCCGTAATATAAACTGGCTTTAAAACCACATAATATTCATTGATAGCAGATATAAAGCCCCTCAAAGTAACCCCCAACTGAAGAACATACCAAGAAAAACCATAACACACCCTACACAACATTTGATAGAGAATATGAATGAATATTGCAAATAAACTTGTGCAAAAGTGAGGCATGTCTACACACGCCACAGGAGACACCACCATAAATTAATTTTGAATTAACCAAAATACAGTCTCCAGAGTATTTATACGGGACTTTTCAAGAGGCACTTTCTCTAAAAATAGTGCAGCTTTATGTTGATGTAGTTCACATACATGTCACCCACATATAATGAACAACTCAAAAGTTTCCAACATAAACTGTACATGTACAGCCATCACCACACTCTAGAGGAAAGATAGAGCAAGAGGAAAGAGAAATGGGGCCAGCAAGGTAGCTGAGTGGTTAAGAGCCTGATGACCTGAGCTCAATCCCTGAAACCCACCTGGGGAAGGAAAGAGTTGATCCCACAAGTTATCTTCATGATCTCCACACATGTCCCCCAATACACACCACACACACACACACACACACACACACACACACACATAAAAGGAGTGAAATAAAAAGAAGAGATGGGAGGCATAGAGGTTCTGTGGTAAGTCCCCGTGGTCCCTGACATGGGATTTCCCATTGTCCCTCTATGGTATTGGTAGCCAAGTAACTCTTCCCAAACAAAGTGGGAGAAAGCTGTTCTTTGCAAAGCTGAGACTCAGCCAGTTAAAAAATTAAGTTGTACAGAACAGAAATGTAATCACAGGGGACAAGCTCTGAAAGTTCTTCAATCACCGTGGGGCTGCGTCAATTTAAAGCCGTGTCACACTAAAGAGAACACTGGCTGGGAGACGCGCCCCATGTCACTTCAGATTACATTTGTTGTTGTTGCCAGGCTGTGCATTTTGCTGGCTTTCTTTCCAATTTTAAAGATATGGCTTAATGGTCATAAATGAGAAACTTGTCACCAACAGCTTGTTCTCTTTGCCCAAAGATGAACAGACAGTACCAATTAACATGGAGGGAAAGATAAGCATTGTCCAACTAGATTCATATTAGCATATTAACTAACTTCCTTAGAATCTCCTAACATAAGGCAAATTCAAATCCAGTGGGCTTCTTCTTCTTTTTTGTTTTTGGTTTTTTGGTTTTTTTTTTTTTTAACTTCACTCTACTTAATTTACGAGTTACACAAAAATCAATTTGTGGTCTATCTGCCTTCACCTACTCTACCATGGAGGAGAGAATTGGAAAATTCCATCTCGGTTGTTTCAATGTCTTGTCAAGTGCGACTTCCCTCATCTCACTGAGATCTTGCTAAATTGCACGCGAGATCAGCCCTGGACTCTGAGGACTTCTAAACATCAACTTGCATAAAAGTGACACTTCACCAATTTAAGTGATAAGTTTTCAAATTGTGAAGCATCTAATTGCAACAATAAATTCACCTTGCTTTCCTGTATGGCCAGACATCTGTATTTTTAACAAACAAAAGTGGCAGTTTTAAAACAATTAGACTCAAAAGAAAAAACTTTAATGAATAAAAATCACTGTCTCTACAGACTGCACAGAACTGGGCATATACCCTTGCTGTGTGTTTATACCACAGAGCACACAGAGGTCATAGACACTCTGATCCTGGACAGAATTTCACCCAAGCACCCCTTTCCCTCTGCTTTCTGGGATGGAGACTATTCTAGGCATCATGAAGCTAGCAAAAACCTTCAAGCCTCAATGTGAGCATCATGGATTTAATGACATCACCATTGCTTTCTTCTCTTTAAGGGAAGGGAAGTGGTCTTCACATGGTTTGACAGTAGAAACATATAAAGAACTGATTGTCTCCTAACAGTCAAGTCACCACATCTGCCATGAACAGCCCTCAGCCTCCTCACACATGTGAGCCCTCTGGAGAACCACCCTCACATCTGAAGAGCTTGACAATGACACTAAGAAAGACAAGGACGGGGACAGGGAGAATGAAGGAATGGTAAAAGCCTGAGCTGTTGGGGTGAAGTGGGACCCTCTGCCTCTGTTTCACTTAAAAGAGGAGGCTACAGGTGAAACTCCAAGTTTTCAAGACAGAAACCGGCAGATGAACTTCCAAACGAGCTAGGAGTTGGCTCATGCATTCTGGAAGACTGTCGGGGATCACTAGACTACATTCTATTCCCAGCTTCTGTCCACTTCAGAGCCTGCAAAGTACAGGAGATGAGGTCCCGCAGACTTCCTTCCAGAAGTACTTCTCCCTGAACCTCTGTACATGAAACAACTACTCACCAAGTGAACAGACCTTGTGCTTGCAGCTTCACACAAGTGATGGAGGTGGGTCTTGTATCTTATCTGTTGCTTTCATTGGTTAACTAATAAAGAAAACTGCTTGGCCATGATAGGACAGAAAATTAGGTAGGAGGAGTAGACAGAACAGAATGCTGGGAGAAAGAAGCCGAGTCAGGCAGTCGCCATGATTCTCCCACTCCAGACAGACGCAGGTTAAGATCTTCCCTGGTAAGCCACCTCATGGGCTACACAGATTATTAGAAATGGGTTAGATCAATATGTAAGAGCTAGCCAATAAGAGGTTAAAACTAATGAGCCAAGCAGTGTTTAAAAGAATACAGTTTCCGTGTAATTATTTTGGGTAAAGCTAGCTGGGTAGCGGGAAGTGGCCCACCGCCGCTCCTTTAACACACAAGTGTGAAGCACCTACCCAAACAATTGACACATAATACCTTCCAATAAAACATTTCTTGCACAAACCTATTTGAATATGATTTAGCAGCAAATGCACCATCCCAACACGAATAAAACACATGGAACTACACCCCATGGTTCTCGCTCAGCACTGGGGGCACTTGCTTAACTCTTTTCAAGGTTTTCTGACTATCCATAGTCAACTTGCTTTTGCAATAACAAGGCAGCTCATTAAGAAAGATGTTAAATCTAACCATGAAGCAACTGAGGGCTAGTCAGGCTACAGCATGGCTGGAAATTGAAAGCTCTCAGAAAAAAAGACCCGGCCTTGCCTGCTTTCAGAAGGCTAGCGCCTTCACCACGGACCTGGGCTGTGGATATTAGGAAGTCCTAAGCAGGGCAGGTAAATGCATCATTAGTGGGGACAAAAGGTATGTCTGAGAAAGTATTCTGGATGTCTAGGGTTCAAGAGAATCCACAAATCGATACAGAGGGCCGATGACAAGTGTCATTGATGGCAATGATGATGGCTCACAGCAATGACACCCACTGAGACCCAAAAACTGTAAGGATGAGGAAACATAAGATCAGGGGTCCAGTGCTTGCTTGGTCAGAGGTCACACAGGCAGCTTCTTATGAGGCTTTGACACAGCCCTGACCTTTACAACACTCAACACCCTAGCATGAGAGGCAACAGGACTTCGAGGAACAGGAAGATAAGTTCAGTTAGTATGTCTGAATTATGGGTAAAAGGCCCTTGCCATGAGCTCAGCATGCATAAGCCATGGGCAGCAGAGCAACAAGGAGAATCTTACAGGCAAGATGGCTGTGCCCTGATGGTTGGGAAGGGTAGATAACCAAACACAGGGAACACATCATTTCAGTGCTGAGAGGAGCTGAGGCAGCCGTGCTGGGAGACATGGGGCACGATGTGACATGTTCACACCCCGGACAGGTCTGGAGACAGCCTCCTGAAAGCGCCCTGGGGGCCCCAGAGGCCCTGAGGTCTCCGGGGCTTGTCACTCGGGTACCGAATACACTTAGTCTAATTGGATATTATTCTTTCTTTATGAAGCCAAGCAGGTTGCTACCTAGTTTCTGGATGAGACATTTGCAGCTTCATTTTGCAATTACATCTCCCCAGTATTTGTCATGGCACAGAAATGAAATTGCTGTTTCTGGTCACTGATGTTATCTTTTCCTTCTGTTTAAAATGTAGGTGCCATGCCAGGCCTTTTTTTTTTATTTTATTTTTAATCTGTTTTCCACCCTCTACCAAAAAAAAAATCTGCAATACCTAACCAATTATTTTCTCAGTCACATTAAAAATGGATGCCACTTCCATTGACATGTGACAGATATTAACACCTGCTCACAACTGTCCCAGTTCTCAGATTCATTAGGGCACACAGTAGGGTTTATTTCCCTGTTCTTTCAAAGTCAGTCATGTCCACGGATTTTTCTCCACTCAATGAACTGTGGTGGAGACAAAAGTAACTAGTCTTCCAAGTTCCCTTCCTACTGCTACAGAAGCTGCATTGGAGATTATTTGAGAGTCAGCATGGATTGCTGACAGACTTAAAGAGCAAGAGACCCCTGCCTGCCTTCTGCTCAAATATCCTGGTGAGAAACAAGGCACTGTATGAAGTTGCTAAGATGTGGGTCTATTCCTACAGCACAGTATAGTACAAGTTCCATTGTTGCGTCCCACTGCTTTGTCACAGGCAGGCTTTTCTTTTGCCCCCTAATGCTATAGGACTGTGATGAGTTATGTGCTCTAAATTATCTGTGATCTGTGGACACATACATGGTGTATTCCCTCTGTCTTATATTCAAACTAGAACATAGCAAAAGAGAATGTCTCTTACCAACTCATTCTGAAAGGACTAAAATAGGTAGACACATCCCTATCTACAAAATTCAAATCTAGATACAGTCTTTTAAAATCCAGGACAAACCATGCATGTTTCGTTATTCCATTTTCCTCTGGCAAATTACCACCATTCTTGGGGCCTGGGTACTCCCGGAACCCTGGTTACCATGCCCTTATACATCTTTCCCTACCAGCCTCAACTACCACCCTCTATATTCAAGGGAGAGCTCAGCCATCTGCTCCAGGCAGTGAGCCTGCCTTCTATGACAGTTTCTGACTACGAAGGGATTGGCCAGCTAACAGGTCTGCAGTCACACAAAAAGCTGGTCTCTGGAATGAGGTTAGGACTGGGCAGGGTTGCCTTCTGTCAGGCTGTACCTTCACTGAACTTCTCTGACCTTTCCAAAATGGGCCAAAAATAAATAAATAAATAAGATCAAACACATACAGTCACCATGATTATATGCAAGGAACATAAAACATGCACCACAAATGAAGTTCAGAGAAATCACAGTAAATGGCTGAGCCTGGGTTTGAACTGTACTCTTCAGATACTGTGTTATGGCCCCTCGCCCACTGCACCAAGTAACCTCCCTTTATGCTTTCTGCTACTATTCTCTCCTCTCCAGGAAGATACTAACCCCACAGCAGCCCAGGCTTTTCCCCATCAGCCATCTGCATTTTCACGTGTACCTTCAACTCTCTTGAAACCGGTTACCATCGTCTTGCTCACAGAGCTAGCTCTCTGCCTCTCTACCCAGCTTTCTGAGCTCGCCAGGTGCCACTGTACTCTTCATATCTGAACACGAGACGTAGGTGCAGTCCACAGCTTTGGAGTCTTCTGGATGTCAGGTGATTTACTAAGCTGTGCCCTCCTATCTGCCTGACCTCTACTGCACCCAGGCTCAAATGCCACCCCCCTCCAGTCAACCGTCCCCCCACAACCTGACAAGGGCAGTGCTGAGAAAACAGGAGGCCCACAGGACAGATGTGATGAACAAATGAATAGATGAGTGGATGGATGGATGGATGGATGGATGACGGACGGACGGACAGACGGACGAATGGGTGGATGGATGGGTGGATGGATGGATGGGAAAACCCTCAATGTCATGTCTGTGGATTTCCTGTCACATAAGATCTATGCAACAGCCACAAGAAGACTCTTCCACTGCCACCATCTGCATTCTGAGAAGCAGTGCCCCTAGAGACTCATGGAAAGTTGGCCACATGAGAACTAAACCCAGTCTGTGTCCTTACTACTGAGCAGCACCAGGGTCAAAACCAAAACCAAAAATTAGGCCTGCAGCTTCTTAGTAGGAATATCCAAAGCATCTTCAATCAAACTTTAGAGGCTCAAATTGTCCACAGTTCTAGAAATGCCTCCAGTTACTATGGATTTATCAGTGACGAGAATGAAAGAAAGGAAATTTGTTTCATAGTTAAAGTCAAGGCCACTTTATCCCAGATGTACTTAAATCACTTAGTGCTTAGCGGGATCTTTAACTATAAATATACCAAATTTGGTAGCAGGATAGATTAACTACAAAGGAAAATTAACACTGCCTTAGAGAAAAGAGATAACACATTAAACCACTGATAGGCTACTTTTGAGAATTTTAACAGGGTAGACCTAACATTTTTAAACAGATATTAAAGACAAGGAAATAGTACTTACCCCCTTCTGAAATGCAATTGAATTTACATTGATTAAGGAAGGGAGGGGGATCTAAGATCCTATGAGGCCTTACATTAAAAACCTTAAATGTGCCCCAGAAAAGACTCACTGGGAAGGAAGTTCTGGTGACTTAGCAGTGTTATTGGCCCTCCAGGGAGAAAATACACAGGGCTTCATTCCGCCACGTGCATGGGTATGCAGAGTTTCATGTGCCGGTGAATGAATGTTCTCCCTCCCAGAAGAACAGCAGTGAGGATCACGTTTATAGGGCTTTGTCATTAGCCCTGTTTGCATTCACCAAAGCAAACTGACAGTCTCATGATGCAGCAGATTAAAAAAAAAAAAAAAAAAAAAAAACCCTCGGTGGTATCGACTGCCTGAAGCCGGTGCTTCCCCGTTAAATACAGCACAGCTCAATTAACAGCTCTTCAATACGCAATTTAATTTTTCTTTCATCTTGATCCACAGCCTGGCTCGAAATGAGGAATGCGACGATGGATGTGCTTTGAATATTGAAGTCGGTCTTTATAAATAAACCTATCACACTTGTAATGATTTCTGCCATGACATGACAGAACACATGAAGCTTGGCGCCTGCCACTTCAGCCCACATGCCAGAAAACCCAGCTTTGTCCCCAACACATACACACTTTTGGCGTTTCTCTAATAGTTTGCCCCCCAGTTACCTCTTAATAGCATAATGTTATTTTAGAAAAGTTTATCTTTCTTCCTTGTTCCTTAACCTATGTGACAAACCTTCAGAAAGAAAGAAAAAAATTACTATTCTGCTACTTGTGCGTAAGGTGAAGCATGCAACTTATAAATGAATTATGAGGGTCTTAGCCTTGGAAAGACATGCATATTTCATCATAGATGTGGTCCACGACACTTACTCCAACTACAGTATTTATTTTTGTATGTGTTTATTCAAGGTTTTCTGTAGTCTTTCAAACACATACTTTCAGAAAGAAATCCAACATTCTCCTTTAACCTCTAACAAGCAAAACAGAATGTACAAAGCCTTCACTGAATTGACTTCACATGCCTGCCTTCCCCTGATGGAAGGTATGATGTTTGCAATGGCCACTGTGAATCCTGAAGTGTCCAAAGGCATGAGCTCTGTATTCAAAGGGCTCCTTGTACTTGGTATCTGTCAAAGAGGAAGCTGTTTCACTTTGTCCAGATGCAATTCCTTATGTTTAAACACGTCCATAAAGACTGAACTGCAGCCAAAACTGTGGATTTGAAGTGCACAACACTGATGTGGGTTTTTGAGCATATGCTCAGCATAGGAGCGAAAGCTGCCCCAGCACAGACAAAGCCGTTCATGTGGCCAAGCTGAAGCCCACAGCCTTTGGGATCTCCAGCAATGTCACCAACACACTGCAATGATAGACTTACATAAAAACTTACGGGTTTTACCTCTGCTTACTTGATGTTCGTGCTATAATTTATAACCTATTTTAAAAATTCCAGAGGCATTCCATATTTGTCAACTCATTCACTACCTACTCACCATAAAATAGGAATCACACATTAGAAAAACAGGAATTAGGGCTAGGCAGATGGCTCAGTCACTAAGGCACTGCTGGCACAGGCACGGCAACCCAAACCTACGTCAAAAGTCCTGGTAATCCCAGGACTGCAAAGGTGGGAACAGGGAGATCCCTGGGCTAGCTGGCTGGTCAGCCTTAGCCTGATGTAAACCACCTAAGGAACAATGCCCCAAACTGACCTCTGACTTCCACACATATTAACACATCAGCACATGTTAACAACCCTCAAACACACACAAAAGAAACGGCATATCAAAGTGCATCACCCAAACCATCTAAAGTACGGGCCGGCAAAACTACCCCATCATTGTGAGTACACTCCTTCCTTCCCCAGTGCTTGACTGGTAGTTACATAAGGTGGGAAGAACTGAACAAATGCTTTAAGAGATCTTTTAATTGTCAGAGATAGAATACTTCAAATTTATAGTTATTAACTACTCATTATTTTAAATAAGAACATTAATTGGTATGTTGAGAAAATCTGTAGCATAGCAAAATTTAAAATAAACATTACAAAGATACCATTTACAACTAATCTATATTTACCACTGAAGTGAGTTTCAAACTGTATTTCTTTCTATTATGTTTTTATTGGCTACAACACACAGTAAATGGGGTGTGCTATGCACAGCTTCCTAAACATCTAAATTTATAAAACCCAATTACATAAATTAATTAGGAATGAACGCATACATTTATGCCTTTGTTTTGCAACTATAACGTATTAAACATGACAAAATTAATAAGTAGACCCTCAAAGGAAAAAAATGGTGTCATATACTCATTTTCCATAACATATTTTTATGAGATTTAATTTGACTTCTCTAGTCCTAAGGGTCACGCTTCTTAATAAATATGCAGCTTTGGCCATTTCATATACATATATTTCATACATATATACATATACATGCATGTCTTCATGGTTCCTAAAGGACCAAGAATGTACAAATTCAAGAGCATTTATTTCCAGGTCTGGAGACAGAAGGGCAAAGCATTACTCAAATGCTATTTCTGTCTCACTTCTCTCCTACTTCGTTATCAAAGACAGCTTTTCGGTAATTAGAGTGATTTGCTTTCACCTAGATTATCATAGGAAACATCCATTAAAATAAGCTTAGTCTTAGTGCCACATGGGAATGGAACATTGATATATGATCAAGCCAGTCAGATGAAGTAGCTGGAAACAAATACAAATGCAAAAAAATAAAATAAAATAAAAATTGAGTTTCCCAAAATGCCTTCAAATATCCCCTTTAAAATGAAGTAAATAACTGTCCAATATTTTTAGACATAATGGCATTTTCTTGCATGGAAAATGCTAAAATAGAATTAGTGATCTGCGCTGTCTCCCCCAGTCAGTCGTGCTGCTAATGGGAGGGCTCGCGTGAGCCTGAAGACGCCCAGGCTGAGACGTGCAGCCCAGCAAGAGAAGTGTGGGTGTGAGCACATGGAAACACAGCAGAGCCTTTTCCTTCCGGCCTCGGTTTCCATCCTAGGAAACAAATGAGTCCTCCAGTTCCAGACTACAATGGGGCAGACATTGCCCCCAGCTCCTGACCCTACAGTCTTTCCTTGCTGGACTTGAGGAGTCCCTCACAGAAATGAATACCACACCACACCACACAAACGGACAAAAGAGCCTGACTTCACCTTAACAATATTGACCCTCAGACCTAGACACTGAGGGGCAGGAGTCCATGGAGGGGATGGCCGTTCATATTCTTTCCCACACCTGTTGATCAAGCTCGACGTATTCCCACTCCATAGGGCATCCCTACAGGTGCCTCCAATCCAAGAGAGCCAAATTCCTTTCCCTTCTTCCTCATCCTTCCCTCCAATCCACACTTAAGAGGGGGACACAGGAATCCAGACAATACCCTGATACACTGACACTCCAAGCTCTTCCTTCTAGACCCCCTGCCTCTGTCAGCACCCCTGTCCCCTACCTCCCAAATGGTCTGGCCCTCTCCTCCACATCCCAATGACAACCACCTCTCCACTATGCCCTGGTACCCATCTCTGTTTGACAAACCTCGACAGTCCAGGTGCAAAATTCTGCCAGAAGCAATGATCTCCCCAAACGCCCCTGTGCCCCCAATCTTCAGATCTTTGTCCAAGGCACAATCTCTGACTGTGAGATGTTTTCCCCCCTTCTTTTTGCCTATTCTTATTGATTCTTGAAAATCTATGTCAAAACTCACCCCCTAGTAACCCCATTCCTGAACTGAGTCAAATTGGAAAACCTCATGAATGGGATATATAACTACATCTCTCTTGCTCAGCTAAAGAGCCTCTGGAGCCAACCAGGAGGAGGTATGCTCCACTTCTCAATGGACGAAGTGAGACTTAAACAGGAATCCTGAATTCTGAAACCCACAGAAATGGCAAGTGTTAGCCTCAAAGTAAAATATAACAGAATAGAATAAATAACCGTCTAAACAACAAGCTCTTCAAATAATGTATGTGGGGGAAAAACAACACTATTTGGTCCAGCTCAAGGGGTAAAAATAGGCTGTATCTATTAGAGCCATGAAAACTCTGTAAACATGTTAAACAAATAACTTCTAATTTCAGCCTACACTGGTTGGTTAGAACTGAGCGTGACACACCCAGAGTGGCCCAAGAAGGAGGTCACACTGGACTGGCCAAGTGAGACTGCTGTCTCAATATAGACAGGGACTGTATTGATTGCTCAAGCAGTGGAAGGATCCACTCTGAATGCGGGCAGTGCCAGTTCATGGACAGGACTCTGCACTGCGTCCCAGAAAAGAAAGCCAGCTGAGCATGAGCGGCCAAACAGCAGGCAGTGTGGGTTCATCATTTCTCTCTGTGACTAGAGACGTGGTGTAACTAGCTGCTGGAACTCCTGCCTCGACTTCCCTTCAATCATGGACTGCAACCTGGAAGCGGTGGCCAAGTTAAGGAAGAAACGCAAAAGTCACCATCCTAGCCCCACTAGAGAACACAAATGTGTAATATTAATGAAACGGAAACTTCTGTCAGTGCCCGTGCCGTGTCTTCAAGCTAAAGCCCTAAGCAGGACCCTTGCTTAGGAGTTTCTAATGTGAGATGTCTCAAAATACCAGTTTCAATTTTGTTCTTTCCTTCTACTTCTCCTCCTTCTAACTCCTCCTCCTGCCTCTCCTCCTCCTGCCTCTCCTCCTCCTGCCTCTCCTCCTTCTGCCTCTCCTCCTCCTGTCTCTCCTCCTGTCTCTCCTCCTCCTGCCTCTCCTCCTCCTGCCTCTCCTCCTCCTGTCTCTCCTCCTCCTGTCTCTCCGCCTCCTGTCTCTCCTCCTCCTGTCTCTCCTCCTCCTGCCTCTCCTCCTCCTGTCTCTCCTCCTCCTGCCTCTCCTCCTCCTGTCTCTCCTCCTCCTGTCTCTCCTCCTCCTGTCTCTCCTCCTCCTGCCTCTCCGCCTCCTGTCTCTCCTCTTCCTGTCTCTCCTCCTCCTGCCTCTCCTCCTCCTGTCTCTCCTCCTCCTGTCTCTCCTCCTCCTGTCTCTCCTCCTCCTGTCTCTCTTCCACCTGCCTCTCCTCCTCCTGCCTTTCCTTCTCCTGTCTCCTCCTCCTCCTTTCTGATTGTGGTAGCAGCTACAATGTACAGAGTTTAGCTGTCCATAAGGAGAAACATGTTTTTCAAGGACGTATAATTACTCTTCTTTACCATACCTGGATTAGCCACAGCTAGAATCATTGTTAGACATAGAATCTCTGTCAGAAAGCAAATTTCTTGTTTGGCAAGGGGGTGACAAACCACTTTCAACCACCTGATGATGCCCTCTTGCCATACAAGTGAGAATTCAGATGCTGACTAGGGTATTGTGATTGATTAGTGATGTCTGCCACAGACACAGGAAAGGTGAATTATGGTAATGTCATACCTGCCAGTAATTAGAAAAAAGGCTGATTAATGAAATCTATATAAATAGCTCATCTATATTATAAAGAAAAAATAAAATTTACTGTCCATATATTATGAATCCATCAGTTTGAAAGTTCAAAATCCCATGTACTTCATTTTCTTTAAAAAAAAAAAAAAGACACATACATCAGTCACACAGACTCCAAACTTCAGCCTCATCCCGTTAGTTTTCTCTGGCCTCAGTATCCAGTACATATGCACATTTGCATGCATGAAGCTCACCCCAACCCCCTCCACTGTCTCTCAGCTGAATCCAAACCCTTTACTTCTGTGCACAAGGAACAATGTATGTATGTGCTGGCATGTTCTATTTATTCTTTCTTTTTTCAACACTTTTTTGGGGGGTAAGCATTCACATATAAAGGCCAAGGGTCAATGTATGAAGTCTCCAACAGACACTTTCTACCTTATTTTGAGATGAGGTCTCTCACTGAACTTGGGGCTCACCGATTCTGCAAGACTGGTTGGCTCAGTATCTGCCACTAGCACAGGAGTTACAACTGCACGCTGCCACCCCAGCTTTCTGTGGAAGCTGAGGGATCCCAACTCAGCTCCTGGAGATTACAGGGCAACCACCTTCCTGACAGAGCCATTTCAACAGCTCCTCTGTCTTCCTTGGACACTCTCAGCATCAGGTAGAAGTGCTGAAATCAAGACGATTCCTCACTGGCCATCTGATGTGCTTCAGGAATCCTTTGGGGAATTTGGGGGAAATATAATAAAGGTCTTTTCTTGGACAAAAGGGTTATACTCTAATAAATGGCAAGTATACCAATACCCCGACTCTCTTAAAACAGGGGTAGACTACAGAGATAGAGAACTGGGGGAGATACTATTGTAGATAAGGCATAAAACTTGATCGTCCTGTATTTAAGTGGAATGAAATTTCTTTCCCAGTGAGAATGTATGCGTCAAATGATAGAAGCTAAAATATGTCTTGTCATCAAAACGTTCCCTAAACAAAAAGTCGATCTGAAAAACATTTCAGCAATGAAGCTAATCCATGTTACAATTAGAAAAGCATTTCAACAACTAACCTAATTCATGTTACAGTTATGGCTAAGGTGCAGAAGGCTTCGTTGTGGTTTAATTGTTAAAGGCTTGTGACTTTAGCTATGTTCCAACGTCTTCTGGTTCAATGTGAACAATGTTCAGATCCACTGAATATAAGAAACTTAACCAGCTATATTCCTGGAAAGGAAAGAAACCAGAAGGTCAAAGCCTAATCAGAGGGACAGAGCCTCCTTCACACCAGAAGCCTCAGTGTGACGTAGCTACAGAAATCAGCACTGGGGCAGCATGGCTCTGAGGGCAGCCAACCATGCTAGCCAGGCTGCCTCTGACTTTGTTTCTCAGTCATTCGTAAGCTGTTTGTGACTTTCCCACTCCAGTCCCTCTGGACATTCCTCCTGACGTATTTTACATTTTCTTTCTTCTTGTGACCCTATTTCATTTCCCAAATTTTTGCTAATTCCTTTCTTCATCCCACGATCTGCCTAAAAGCTTGGTAATGAGCCATCCTCATGAAGATCCAATGACTCTTGGTTGCTGATCAGCCTGGGCCCGTCTCAGGCAACCTGCTTGGCCTCCTATCTTCTTGTCTAGGCAGGGCTAGTGCCTCTTTCAGGAGGGACCAAATTGTTCTGGAGAACTCTTGATACCCACTGCTCTCTTGCGTATTTTTCAGCCTGATGCTAACTTGACTCTGTCAAAGATTTCTCATTTTGCATCCTTTCTACCAACACTCTGGCTTAGAATACAGTCAGAATAATCAAGTTCAAATCGTTAATATGGTCTTATCATGCCTTCTCATGCTTTCAAGACTGCTGTAAGCTTAATAACTATTCCTTACGCCCTTAGCCTTTTCAACACTCTCGGTGACGATGATGTATTAATTTGCCTGCTCAATAAAGAACTATCATTTCCAGACACACTTCGGATCCTAGCTGAGAACCCTTCCCAACTTCAATAACCACAGGAGGCAAGGACTCTGCTGTCACACTAACAGGCTCCTTTTAACACCTGACGATAGAAACACTGTATTCAGGGGTTTTCAATAATCCATCACTTCCATTCCAGGTGGTGTGGTTAATGGGCGCATGACTGAAAACAAGCAATGATCAAAACAGTTTCCAGCCCGACTTCCCTCATAATTGCGTCTGTGAGTGGGGGGGCTGCAGTCTGCGTGGAAGGCAGGAGTCAGGTTTTATCTTTCAATCGTGGGTTTCCCTTCTGCTTGCCGTCCCCTGTGCACTCAGACCTGCGCACAAATAACAAACGGAATGAATGTTTAATTGCATAAATCGAATGTGGGAGTGCTACCTGCTTTCCCACAGTGAATACACGCACCTAGAGCACAGTACTACCCAAAGGGCAGGTCCAGGATCGAACCAGCGATTCCCTGAACAAACAGACAGGCCCACCTGGACAAAGGCCACTGCACAGGAAAATTAATCCAGCCCTTTCTGACAACAGAGCTTCCCTGGGGCCATTCACATTGAAGAGGGATCTCCCTGTTCATGGATTAACTATGAGACACCATCAAGGAAGGGCAGGCCCCATGTGGTCACCTTAGAAGCCAAGTGCCTGGAAGAGGAGCACAGCAATAATAAGGGCAATAATGAAAACTCTGAGACGAGCTACAGTCTGTTGAATCTGCGAAGCATGTCCACAGTGCTAGCTGTGCCCCACGGCAGCGCTGTGACGCAGACAGGAACACACTTTAAGCGGTGGGAAACTGAGGCTCTGAGGCCTTGAGTGAAGCTTTTGGAGACAGGGTTGGAACTCATAGCAATCCTCCTGTTTCACCTTCCTACCTCCTGAGCGCTGGGATTACAGGCACGTGTATACCAGACTCCTTTCCTTTTGCCTGCTCATCTTTCCCCTGTCCATCCATCCTCCCTTCCTGCCCTCCTCTACTCCTCTGTCCTCCCTTCCTCTCTGCTTCCCTCCCTCCCTTTTTTCTTTACTTCCTTCCTCCTTCCTTTCGAACTCTTTCAAGACTCTCAAGGTACACAATCATCTACAGGTGTGTGTGTGCAGGCTGAGTGAAATGAAAATGACGTGAGCTCACGCCTCAAGTCAGTTGTGAGAAACCAACAAGAAGGATACAAGAGGAGGAGAGATTCTGTCAAACCAATGTTGGGCTAGAGAGGTGGCCTGCCAGCCATTAAGAGTGTGTGCTGCGCTGACCCCCTGGGTGTTCAGCAACCACACTTGAAGGCCTATACTGACATGGTCCAGGGGACTAAAAGATAGACAATTTTCCCCACTTGCGCTCCAAAGTCAACTGAGTCCCAGAGGACTGTGACCCATCTCCCAAAATGTCCTATAACTGTGGGAAGTCACCTGTGTCCTTGTTCAGGGACGCCATGGAAACACTACTGTTTCATGACTCTAACCAGTGGCCAGTCTACAAAGAGAAGGGTCAACACAGAAAAAAACTCCTTCACACTTTCAAGTCAAATAAGGCCTTTGCCTTGTTCTCACGCAGATGGACTAACTGATAAAAGAAGGGTTAGAGGAGCCAGAGGCTCCTCCCAATCCCAAGGGACCCCAGAGGATGAGATTTTTAACTGACCTTGGTAGTAAAAAAGGAAACAAAATTTCTGACTACTACGTGGCCTTAAACACTCATTAAGAAAACATAACCAAGATTCAGTGATTAGTATGTTTCATTAACAATTCAAGGAACTATAATCCTCAGACATTATACCAAATAATATTAGGAGATGTTATTTGGACAATTATTTCTCACTAATGACTCTTTTCTTGAAAAAGACAAATATTGCCCAGATATAGGACAAGACCTTGGCTCATTTCAGTTCTGCAGGGTCTATCTGCAGCCAAAGAAAACAGACCTATCCTCTGGAATACTGAGGCCAAATTAAAAAAGAAAAAAAACACTGTATTTGCCAACTATGGAACACCATCTTTCTGGAAGACTTCTGGCCACCGCACTGTGTCCTTCTACATCCTAACGGCCCACGTTCCCAAATGAAAGGGAGCTGCCAGACGCCTCATTATCAAACTCCCGAGTCAGGGAAATCCCAAGTCAGCAGACCCATGGATGTCCCTGGGAAATTGCTGGACAATCCTGTTTCAAATCAACTAAGAAACTGGTTGGGTGGTGCTGGTGAACACCACTAATCCCAGCACTCGGGGGGCAGAGGCAGATAGATCTCTGTGAGTTCAAGGCTATCCTGGTCTATAGAGTGAGTTCCAGGACAGCCAGGGCTACACAGAGAAATCCAGTCTAGTGGGGAAAAATGATGTGATTATATTTGTCTTAAGTTGTCAGCTAGAGACTGATGTGAGGTTGTGACCTCAACAAAAGGCATCTGGATTTCACTCAGGTTTGACCC
This sequence comes from Microtus oregoni, assembly GCF_018167655.1. NCBI lineage: Eukaryota > Metazoa > Chordata > Mammalia > Rodentia > Cricetidae > Microtus > Microtus oregoni. Next base: position 39,243,926 of record NW_024543063.1, read on the forward strand.
ATAGTGTCCGCACCCACTTGACATTATTACATCAGGTTCACAGACAAAGGCATCTCCTGCTGGAAGGGTACTGCCAATACCACAACAACTTTCACTGACTTCTCTTACAAAGTTTCCAGGTAGGCAGCGGCGGCGGCGCCAGACGCACAGAGGCACAGCGGCGGCGGCACCAGACGCCGCGCCAGACGCGGCTCAGCGGCCGCGCCAGACGCGGCGGAGCGCGGCCAGACCCAAGCGGCTGGGACAGGCGTGCAATAAGGAGAGCAGATCGCCCTACTACAATTGAATCAAAGAGGTAGGCCTTTGGTTGGCCAGGTCACTGGCACAAGGGGAGCCTGGTCCTGTCCTGAAGATCCTTCGGAGGGGTGAGAGGGTTCTTGGCCTGCAGCAGGAACCACAAAAGAGAGTGAGGGCATTTTGTAAGCGGAGCCCTTGACCAGCAGGGAAACCTGATCCGGTTTCTAAAGGATCCATTGGATAGGATCAATAGGAGGAGATGGGCAGGCGCCAAGGCAAGAACTCACCCAATAATCCGAAAAACAACATGAAAACATCAGAACCCAATGATCTTACAACAGAAGTATTTGAACAACCTAACACAGAAGAAGTGGAAAAAATCGACTTTATGAAGATAATAGAGTCCCTTAAACAACATGTAAAAAATGCCCTTATAGAAATGGATGAGAAGTATAACAAAAAGTTTGAAGAAATGAGTAAATACGTACATGATACCCTGGGAAACCAAGAAAAAACCATCAAACAGGTAATGGAAACAGTTCAAGAATTGAAAACTGAAATGAAGGCAAAGAAGAAAATACAAACTGAGGACCAGCTGGATATGGAAAATCTAGGCCAACGAGCAGAGTCTACAGAAACAAGCATAATCAATAGAATACAAGAGCTAGAAGAAAGACTCTCAGATGCTGAGGACACCATAGAGAAAATAAACGAACAGATCAAAGAAAACAGCAAAGCCAACAAATTCTCAACACAAAACATTCAGGAACTATGGGACACAATAAAAAAACCAAACCTAAGAATAATAGGAATAGAAGAAGGAGAAGAGTCACAGCTCAAAGGCTCAGAAAATATTTTCAACAAAATTATGGAAGAAAACTTTCCCAACTTAAAGAAAGATATTCATTTAAATATTCAAGAAGCATACAGAACACCAAACAGACTGGATCAAAGAAAAACATCTCCTCGCCATATAATAATCAAAACACAAAATATACAGGTTAAAGAAAGAATATTAAGAGCTGCAAAAGAAAAAGGGCAAGTAACTTATAAAGGTAAACCGATCAGACTTACACCTGACTTCTCGATGGAAACTATGAAAGCCAGAAGGTCCTGGATAGAGGTTCTGCAGAAGCTAAGAGACCATGGATGCAAACCCAAACTACTATACCCAGCCAAGCTATCGTTCACTATCAACGGAGAAAACAAGACATTCCAGGATAAGAACAAATTTAAACAATACGTAGCCACAAATCCAGCCCTACAGAAAGTAATAGAAGGAAAATCGCAACCCAAGGAATCCAACATTGCCAACACTGCCTACAATAACCCAGGCATCTAATGACCCTTCACGAGCACATCTCAAAGAAAGGAGACACACAATCTCTACTACCAAAAGCAATAAGAATAACTGGAGTAAACAACCACTGGTCATTAATATCACTTAATATTAATGGGCTCAATTCACCTATAAAAAGGCACAGGCTAAAAGATTGGATACGAAAACAGGATCCAACATTCTGCTGTTTGCAAGAAACACATCTCAACCACAAAGACAGGCACCTACTCAGAGTAAAGGGTTGGGAAAAGGTGTTTCAAGCAAATGGTCCTAAGAAAAAAGCAGGTGTGGCCATACTAATTTCTAACAAAACTGACTTCAAACTAAAATCAATCAGAAGAGACCGAGACGGTCACTTTATACTCATAACAGGAACAATTCATCAGGAGGACGTCTCAATCCTGAATATATACGCCCCCAATATAAAAGCACCTACTTATGTAAAAGAAATATTACTAGAACTCAAGGCAGACATCAAACCACACACACTAGTAGTAGGAGACTTCAACACACCTCTCTCTCCAAGGGACAGGTCAATCAGACAGAAACCTAATAGAGAATTAAGAGAATTATTGGAGGTAATGAAGCAAATGGACTTAACAGACATCTATAGAACATTCCACCCAAATAGGAAAGAATGTACCTTCTTCTCTGCAGCTCATGGAACCTTCTCAAAAATTGACCACATACTCGGAAACAAAGGAAACCTCCACAGATACAAAAAAATATCAGTGTCCACCTGTGTCTTATCAGATCATCATGGATTAAAGTTAGAAGGCAACAACCACGCTGCCCCCAAAAAACCGACAAACTCATGGAAACTGAACAGTCAACTACTGAACCACACCTGGGTCAAGGAAGAAATCAAGAAAGAAATTAAAGTCTTCCTTGAATTTAATGAAAATAAAGGGACAACATACTCAAACCTATGGGACACAATGAAAGCAGTGCTAAGAGGAAAGTTCATAGCACTAAGTGCCCACTTAAAGAAAACGGAGAATGCATACATTGGGGACTTAAAAACACACCTGAAAGCTCTAGAAAAAAAAGAAGCAGACGCGCCCAGGAGAAGTAGAAGACTGGAAATAATAAAACTGAGGGCTGAAATCAACAAAATAGAAACACAGAAAACAGTCCAAAGAATCAATGAAACAAAAAGCTGGTTCTTGGAGAAAATCAACAAGATCGACAAACCCCTATCCAAACTAATTAAACGACAGAGAGAGAACACGCAAATAAATAAGATCAGAAATGAAAAGGGGGACATAACCACAGACACAGAGGAAATTCAGAGAATCATTAGATCTTACTACAAAAGCCTGTATGCCACAAAACTGGAAAATACAAAAGAAATGGACATTTTTTTAAATAAGTATCATATACCAAAGCTAAACCAAGACCAGGTGAATGATCTAAATAGACCGGTTTCTCGCGAAGAATTAGAAATGGTTATCAAAAATCTCCCTTCGAAAAAAAGCCCAGGACCAGATGGTTTCAATGCAGAATTCTACCAGAACTTCCAAGAAGAATTGATACCTATACTCCTTAAGGTATTTCACAATATAGAATCAGAAGAGTCATTGCCAAATTCCTTTTATGAAGCTACAGTTACCCTGATACCAAAACCACAAAAAGACCCAACCAAGAAAGAGAATTACAGACCGATCTCACTCATGAACATCGACGCAAAAATCTTCAATAAAATACTGGCAAACCGAATCCAAGAACACATAAGAAAAATTATCCATTATGATCAAGTAGGCTTCATCCCAGAGATGCAGGGCTGGTTCAACATACGCAAATCTATCAATGTAATCCACCATATAAATAAACTGAAAGAAAAAAACCATATGATCATTTCACTAGATGCGGAAAAAGCATTCGACAAAATTCAACACCCCTTTATGATAAAGGTCTTGGAGAGAATAGGGATACAAGGGTCCTACCTAAATATAATAAAAGCTATTTACAGCAAGCCAACAGCTAACATTAAATTAAACGGAGAAAAACTCAAAGCCATCCCACTAAAATCAGGAACACGACAAGGATGTCCACTCTCGCCATACCTCTTCAATATAGTGCTTGAAATTCTAGCAATAGCAATAAGACAACATAAGGAGATCAAGGGGATTCGTATTGGAAAGGAAGAAGTTAAGCTTTCGTTATTTGCAGATGATATGATAGTGTACATAAGCGACCCCAAAAATTCTACCAAAGAACTCCTACAGCTGATAAACAGCTTTAGTAACGTGGCAGGATACAAGATCAACTCCAAAAAATCAGTTGCCTTCCTATACACCAAGGATAAGGAAGCAGAGAGGGAAATCAGAGAAGCATCACCTTTCACGATAGCCACAAATAGCATAAAATACCTTGGGGTAACCCTGACCAAGGAAGTGAAAGATCTACTTGACAAGAACTATAAGTCTTTGAAGAAAGAAATTGAAGAAGACACCAGAAAATGGAAAGACCTCCCTTGCTCTTGGATTGGGAGGACCAACATAGTAAAAATGGCAATTCTACCAAAAGCAATCTATAGATTCAATGCAATCCCCATCAAAATCCCATCAAAATTCTTCACAGATCTGGAGAAGACAATAATCAACTTTATATGGAAAAACAAAAAACCCAGGATAGCCAAAACAATCTTATACAATAAAGGTTTGTCTGGAGGCATTACCATCCCTGACTTCAAACTCTATTACAGAGCTACAGTATTGAAAACAGCTTGGTATTGGCATAAAAACAGAGAAGTCGACCAATGGAATCAAATAGAAGACCCTGACATTAACCCACAAACCTATGAACACCTGATCTTCGATAAAGGAGCTAAAGGTATACAATGGAAAAAAGAGAGCATCTTCAACAAATGGTGCTGGCAAAACTGGATATCAATCTGTAGAAGAATGAAAATAGATCCATATCTATCACCATGCACAAAACTCAAATCCAAATGGATTAAAGACCTCAATATCAGTCCGAACACACTGAACCTGATAGAAGAGAAAGTGGGAAGTACTCTACAACACATGGGCACAGGAGACCACTTCCTATGTATAACCCCAGCAGCACAGACACTAAGGGCATCATTGAATAAATGGGACTTCCTGAGGCTGAGAAGCTTCTGTAAAGCAAAGGACACTGTCACTAAGACAAAAAGACAACCCACTGACTGGGAGAAGATCTTCACCAACCCTGCAACTGACAAAGGTTTGATCTCCAAAATATATAAAGAACTCAAGAAACTAGACCGTAAAAGGCTAATCAACCCAATTATAAAATGGGGCACTGATCTGAACAGAGAATTCTCAACAGAAGAACTTCAAATGGCCAAAAGACACTTAAGGTCATGCTCAACTTCCTTAGCGATCAGGGAAATGCAAATCAAGACAACTTTAAGATACCACCTTACACCTGTCAGAATGGCTAAAATAAAAAACACCAATGATAGCCTTTGCTGGAGAGGTTGTGGAGAAAGGGGTACACTCACCCATTGCTGGTGGGAATGCAAACTTGTGCAACCACTCTGGAAAGCAGTGTTTCGGTTTCTCAGGAAATTCGGGATCAACCTACCCCTGGATCCAGCAATACCACTCTTGGGAATATACCCAAGAGAGGCCCTATCATACAACAAAAGTATATGCTCAACTATGTTCATGGCAGCATTGTTTGTAATAGCCAGAACCTGGAAACAACCTAGATGCCCTTCAACGGAAGAATGGATGAAGAAAGTATGGAATATATACATATTAGAGTATTACTCAGCAGTAAAAAACAAGGACTTCTTGAATTTTGCATACAAATGGATGGAAATAGAAAACACTATCCTGAGTGAGGTAAGCCAGACCCAAAAAGAGGAACATGGGATGTACTCACTCATATTTGGTTTCTAGCCATAAATAAAGGACATTGAGCCTATATTTCATGTTCCTAGAGAAGCTAAATAAGGTGAATCCAAAGACAAACACATAGGCATCCTCAGGAATATTAACCTTCATCAGGCGATGAAAGGAGACAGAGACAGAGACCCACACGGGAGCACCGGACAGAAATCTCAAGGTCCAAATCAGGAGCAGAAGGAGACGGAGCACGAGCAAGGAACTCAGGACCACGAGGGGTGCACCCACACACTAAGACAATGGGGATGTTCTATTGGGATCTCACCAAGGCCAGCTGGCCTAGGTCTGAAAAAGCATGGGATAAATCCGGTCTAGCTGAACATAGCGGACAATGAGGAATACTGAGAATTCAAGAACAATTGCAGTGGGTTTTTGATCCTACTGCACGTACTGGCTTTGTGGGAGCCTAGGCAGTTTGAATGCTCACCTTACGAGACCTGGATAGAGGTGGGCAGTCCTTGGGCTTCCCACAGGTCAGGGAACCCTGATTGCTCTTCGAGCAGATGGGGGGGGGGGACTTGATCGGGGGAAGGGGGAGGGAAATGGGAAGCGGTTGTGGGGACGAGGCAGAAATCCTTAATAAATAAATAAATTAAAAAAAAAAAACAAAGTTTCCAGGTATACTCCTTCTGTGAGAGCCTGGTGCAGCAAAGAGCTAATTGCACACTTTGATCTGTCAAACAAAATTTATGTCAATCTAGATATAGAGAAGACCATTTCCCTGACCTTACAAGGCTCTGGGGCATGCATGGTCTAGGCAGCTGCAAAGTTATGTTTCACCTTATTAAACACACTTATGTTAGTTATAATATTAAGAACTTTCCTCATTAATTTTGGCAGTTAATGCTCCCACACGGTTGTAATCAAGGAGACCTGATAATCAATTTCTGAACTTACACTGGCCAATGAAAAGCATATGAAGCTCTTAAGCCAAACATACTGCCTTCCCCAGGGCAGACATCTTGCAATGGACAGTGGTGGAAAACACTAAAGCATATGACAACGTTCCCACGTTCTCTGGAAGGTTTTCGTTCTTTCCCATGCTCTTCAGCAAATATGGACAAAACTGCCCCAGCCATTTCCCTAATTACACTGTCCGAAAGAATTATAGTATTACTACCTCCCTTTTTGAATGTTACCTTACAGGTGATATCCACTTGCACACTCCAAACTCCAAGGATGTGCGCTGTCATGAATGGATGCCAAGGGTCCTGGATCTTTGCTCTCTGTTAAGTTTTATCACAGCCCCTCCCATCTCCCCTCCTCCGAGGCATCCTAACCGCTGCCCTCCCCTCCTACAGACTGGAAGTCGGTAGAGCAGCTAGTGCTTCAAAATCCCTAGCAGCAGTTAGGGTGACCTCTAAGGAGAAAGAATGAGGGAATATGAGTTAAAAGCCATGACTAGATAATAAAGATGCTGGATTTCCAAGGAAAGAAAAAAAGAGTGTTAACTGTTCTATGGAGGACTGGAGTCTGGTGCCCAGCACCTAAACTGGGCAGCTCACAAACTCCAGCTCCAGGGGACCCAACTCTCTCTTCTGGCTTCAGGTATTCACACACAGACACACCCACATAAACACAAATAAATAAATGTAAAATTATTTACAATAACAATAATTAATAAATAGCCGACTGTGTGCAGAGGGAACTGGTAACAAATGCTCCTACTCCATCTTTCCAGGCCCACCCTGAGCTCAAGGTCTAGCCTTAGAAATCTCTTGGCCAGTGGATGTGACTTAAAGGAGGAAGTATTAAGAACATATTATCTACATCTTCCCTAGCCATCTCAAAGAACTAAAAATGAAAACTGGTTATATGTTAACTACCTGGTCATTGGTAACATTTTTGAAGCCACTAGTCTTACAAACCCATAACTAGTTTTCTTACTACTAGGGAAGGGCTCTGTTTAAACATATTAGGGTTTTCCCCTCATGCCACTACTCAGCCCATCCTAGAGCCTGCTTAGTCTGTCGATGACCGCTGACAATGAAGTGGACATACACAAAAGTGTTGGCTGAGCAATTCTCTTCCCCACAGGTGCCTGTGTTCCTTCCCTCCAGTCCTGGGATGCTGTCTCCTCCTTCATGGAGCTCTACCCAGGCCAGCCCTGCAGGGTAGCCATTTCTTCCCCAGATTCTAGATCCTGCATTGAAACTGTCTTTTGCCTCATAATAATTACAAATTTGTTAGATAAAGAAAAAGAAGAAATGGTTTTAAGAGAAAGGAAAAAGCACCAGTCTGGGGGTGACCATGACAGCTCACTGCACCTGGCTGAGACGAATGGGTTCCATTTTCAAATTCTGCTTCTGCCCCAGCACAGGCAGCATGGCCTCAGGCACGGGGCTCCTCTGGTCCTGCAGTCAGCATGTGTCATTGCGCTGTCCCTTCCCACTGACCAAGCAGAGACAGTGACAGTCCTTTCAGAAGGTTATTAAAGGACTAAATCAAATGACATCTGTAAACCCGTGCCACATAATAGAGAGCCACAGCACTATGTTCCTGCCCCTGTGACAAGCACCGAAGAACGCATGGCTCTCCTCTGCATGGGAGATTATTCATAAATGCTTCCTAAAAGGAAAGGACCTATGTTTATAGCAACATAATTAAGCTCAGGTTCAAACAAACATCAAAGCAGGTGGAAAATGTTTTAATGTTTCATGCCTCAATGTTTTGATGAAAAAAAGATTTAATTATAGAATACAAACATCAGTCATTAATCAGTGACTTGGAAAAAAGTATACTAAAAAACATTAGACCTGTGTAGAGGGCTAATTACACTGTCACCCAGATGCTGTGTGTAGGCTGTCATGGCCTATGAAGAGCTATGGCACACAGGGGTGGGGCAGCTTTGCAGTTAGGGAGCCCGAGGCCAGGTCCCACCTCTACCACCAGAAAGTTATGAGGCACTGGCCGAGTTTCTATATGTGTATGCCTCAGTTTGCTTGTAAATGACATTACAGGTGGCAAAGAGGCGTTGTCATGGTTTGACTACGAAATTCCCCCTCTGTCTCAAGTGTCTGAGCATCTGTTTCCCAGCTGACGAGCTTTTTCTGTGAGCTTCCGGGACCCATGGAGGTGTGTCGCCACAGTGGGCCTTTGATGGTTGGAGTCAGCCCCACTTTGGGTCCCATCCCTGCTGCCTGGTCTAGGGATACAAGACGCTACCACAGACCAACCTACTCCAACCGCCACACCGTCCCTGCTGACGGACAGGACCCTCTGAACTGAGCTACAAGAAACGTCTCCTACCTTAAGCTGATTCCCATGAGTGACCTGTCTCAGAGTGAACCCCAGAAGTCTAGGGCCTGAGGCAGTGTGGGGTAACCTGCAGCCCACAAGAGCTGCTGTTACTGCAGTGCGAGTTCCCTTGCCTCACCTGATCTGCCTTGAGAGTGATATTATGGAGGAAGGACTGCACTACAACAAGGATATCAGAGTCGTGTTTTGTTCCAGGTTCCGAGGCTCAAGCCAGGCAGTGGTTAAGTGGGGGTGATGAAGCTCCCCGGTGGATGTTCCAGTGACTTTTGTCCAAAATGATCAGAGAGCACATTAAATCATTAGCAGAAACTTTGCTGCCTGCTGATTTTACAATGCAGGCAATGAAATTCGTTGCAGAAGCAAAATAGGGCCAATAATATAATTACGGTGCTCTGCCTATGCAGTCAGTGCTAATGCTATTATTTGACATGGCAAGGCTGTGCTTTCCCCCAGAGTGTCGGTGGAGACAAGGTTCGTCCTAATTGGTTCCAAAGCACAGCCTCCCCACCACCATCTTTCCTCAGGACCAGTAATGTTAATTTCCACACGACTGTAAATAGTATTTGCAAACAATACAAACACGGTAATAAGAGGCTAGGTGGGTAATTAATGTGGGTACAAAGCAGCTTATTTGCATTTTTATTTAAAAACGGCCTTCTTTAAGAAGCAGCTCAGATTCCTCATTGCAAAGGAAGCCTTGGTTAAAAAGCACAGCAGTAATTACTCTCTTTAGGGGTTCTTTTATATGTCCTTCAGGGAATTAGAATGAAAAGATAAGCAGAATTATAAAGGATATCATGTAAAATATGAAATGTACTATAAACACTTAAGTGTATTTACCATAAGGTAGGCCTACCTTCTTCCTTAATGGAATATTTTAACCAGCTAACAATACATTCAATTTCATTACAGATGTGGTTAAAAGGCACAATCATCCAGTTAAACTATTTTTTTATTGTCTTCAGAGGTTATTATTTAAAGGTTTGAAACGTCCTCACTGTAAATTCCATATGACCATGTCCTGCTGAAAAAGCTATAATAAGACAAAGGGTTAAGCTTGGGCCACAATGAGACACAGTGTGCTTGTCTCTAATAAAAGGAAGCCAGAGCTTTGGAGCGGCAATTCCATTTCTCTTGTCTTATGTTACACCTTGCATTTCTGAGGTCAAGAAACAGGAAGCTAGAAAACCTATTTGGAGTAGAATTTGTTCTTTGTTTGCCTCCTATTTGTTTTTGTTTTATATTATGAGACAAGGTCCCATGAACCCCAGGTTGGCCTTTTCTATTGTTGAGGACAGTCTTGAATTTTTGGTCCTCTGTCTCTTCCTCTCAAACACTGGGATTTCAGGTATTTGTTTGTACCATGCCCTGCTTCTCTCCCTACCTGGACATATGGAAATTACTGGAAGGTGTCCATGGTGTCAAAACCAATAGATGAAGATACCTGACTTCGCTGGGAGGTCACTTAATAACCATCATCTAACCAGTGGCAGGTGAGCCAGGGACTGGGCCACAGAGACAAAGTCCCATCTCCATTCCTTGAGAGCATCATAGTTTGAATGGTAAGACTGTCACACAGGAGCACTTGTCCGAGCTAGAAAGGTAGCGGATTTCTGTAGGTCTGCTGCACAAGAAAAGTTTCCTATGGGACATGATGCTCACGCTGACATCCTCAGAAGAAGAAAGAGACTAGGGGGCAGAACACCTGTGAGGCAGGACAGTTCACTAACAGCTTCCAGCCAGGGCCAAGGGCCCTTGGCCATGGAACAGCTTGAGGTAACCAGAGAAGCTTGTGTGGGGGAACTCAGTGGAACCCCAGGGAACAAATGGCCCAAACTCGAGCGCTGGCCAGGCCACAGATACAGTCACACATTCAAGGAGTACTGAGCAGAGGCCTGCTGTTGTGGCCTTGAGCTCTCCAGCAGAATTCAAGATTGAAAGGACAGCTCCTAGTGGTGGAGCCCTCACAAGCATACACAATGCTCTGGGTTTGGTCCCCAACATCACAATGTAAGAACTCAGAGCACATCTATTTGGGGACAGACAGTCAAGAACACATAAAAATTAAATAAGATGCTTGTGTGCTGTAAGTGGAAATGAAAAGAGAGAGTGTAGCTCTCTAACAGGGGAAGATTCTGGTGGTGAAACAACATAGAGGCAGAAGAGGAAAGGTTGGGGTGAGGATCACCGAGCCCAGCATGAAGCAAGAGCTACTCCAGGCTAGCAAATTCTAGTCTCTTCTTCTAATATTTTTAAGAGAAGCCAGAGCTTTGAAATCATGAGAATAATATTTTTAACTAAAATCAAAGACAAAAAAATAAACTTATTTAGGTAGTTCACAGGGCACCATGACAACAAAGCTCCCGCCAAAAGTCACATAACAGCATATAACAAACTGGATTCGAATTATAAAAGGAGGTCTTTACTCTCATTCACCCCACACTCCAAAAATTCAGAGAAACAAACAAAAATTCCTAATTAGTTCTGGCTGTCTGTCTCTCCTCTTCTACACATCTATATTTGTTTATCCATATGGGGCTGATGTCTTCTCACTCCCAGCCCCGGCCTCCTTAACATCTCAGGCCCATTTTTCACGGGAAGTCTCGGGACGCTGCACTGTATAATACCAGACCTTCAAAAGACAGGCATTGTTTTGGAAATACTCACCCAGCTAAATTTATTTATACTTTAGATAGAATTCACATGTGGTGATGATGTCTTAAATATAATTTCAAAATACCAGAAAAGAACAGAAATAAGATGAAGTGGAAGAAAAGGATAATAAGTTGATGACAGTCAAGTAAACATCTAGAAAACTGGGTCATTTATACCAGGGCTGCAGCCTCTCCTGCTAAAATACGCAAACGACAGTATGAAAAATGGTTTGTGATTTTAAAGAAATATAGCACTCCAAATGTCAGCGTGAGAGAATTCAATAACACTTAATGAAACTTTGGATTTCAAATTAATTACTGATTGACTACAGCATCTGGGGAGAAAACAGCCTCGATTAGAGAAGCTGGGATAGGCTGTAAATCTGGATGGCTCTTTCCAGGACTCTGAGCTGGTATTTCCTGCTTGAGTCAGTAAGGCTGGGCTGATGGGGTGACGGTCTTTAAAAAGGCCACTGATTGGATTGCCAGACGTCAAACTGGTGCATGCTTTCCTGACTTGGCTGTACCTTCTATTCTTTTCCTCCTTCCGAGTTGTATTTTTAGTAACATTAAACTTGTATCTGTGGTTCCAACTGTTTAAAGAAGCATGGAATAAAAGGTTAAGTTGATTTGAGGAGTAGTATTTTACTAGAAGATAATTGGTATGTACATGTAAGAGCACATTTGGGGAGAATGGTACTCATGGTTTCCAATTATTGTTCCTACTGTGCCTCTGGCATGCTTCCCTGAAGGCAGAATACACTGCCCTGTCCCACTGAAGATGGTCTTGACCATGACGTCTGGTATGGCTATCAAAGTGAGAAATAGATACAAACATACCCGTGTATGAACAGAAGACCCTTGTGTTTTTTCCCTCAGGAGACCTTTACGACTTCAAGTTCTAAACTGAAAGTGCTGAGGAAACACAGCCCGGGAAGGCCTAAGACTGCAGGGCTGCAGACAGATTTCCACCATGTGTGCCAGGAGAAAAGATGTGTGTTTGTTATTGGAAACCCTCGGGAGGCTGGATTTGCTTGTCATTGCGGCAAAAGCTGCCTTATTTACATGTCATCCTTGCAAGCTAAAAAAGGAAGATATTCCAAAATTAAGGCATGATTCTGATTTTTGTGTAAGTTACAAAATTCAAAACACTCAAATGCAACAGCACTAGCCTTATAAGTAAAATCTGGGACATTTTTATGGTTACTGCTACAAAAATGGACAAAGGAAAGGCTATATCAGCCATAATTTGCAGAAAGAGTTTCAAAGCAAGGAATGGTCAGCAGTAAGGCAATAAGAGCAACAAGAAGCCAGTAATGTCACAAGGTGCTTCCTGGGCTGGCACAGATCTACACCTGCACCTCCTCCACTACCCAGGGATAGGCATCTTCTTTCTCACTTCTTTTACATAACGGAAAAGTAACACCAAGGTTGACAAACTTGCCCAAAAGAAGATAACCTCCTCTTTGTCCTTTCCTGTACAATTCTCGGTTATTTCTCATCAAATTTTAGTATTCTCTGTGAGTCGCTCTTTCAATATAGCCAAAAGAGATTAATTAAAAAGTAGTCCAAGCCCGGGCATTTCATCACTCAGAAAAGGTACTCACTCTTATGATCAAACGTCCTATAAATTCTGAGACCTATCTAATAATCATGGCAATTCATTTTCCACATAGCTGTACCTACCTCTCTACAATGCTATTTTCAAATCCACCCTCAGATAAGAATTTCTTCCAAGGATCAAGAACCTGCCTTGCTTTAAATCCTCATCCAAACCCTTCCCCATGTGGGAAATCTATATTAATTCCACCAAACTAGGGCTATCAGACAGCAATCATGCACAGGACTTGAAAATAAAGGACTAAAATTCATAAAAAAAGAATTAACATATTCACAAGGGATGCTCTATATCCTATGTACAAAACAGATATGGAAGGGTTCTTAAAAAGAATGAGCACATTCACAAGGGATGCTTCACAGACTGCACAAAACAGATATGGAACGGTTCTTAAATGCAATCTCTGGAAATGTTAGGACCATATTATTTTTTTAGCACATTGTCCTAAGCCCAAATAAATATATTTGAAATGCCCTATAATGCTATTTTCTATCAGTTGCTATCTATTCATTTGCCCCAAAGATGATTGTGCGTGCACGCACACACACACACACACACACACACACACACACACACACACAGGCTACTTCATCTAACTCAGCAGATCATGATCCAAGGAGCAAGGTAAGGTTACCTCCCAGCCTGCCTTAGCTCACCAGGCCATGTTCCAGCTGGCAGAACAATGGACCTCAAGGTATACTGTGGCTAACAGTCCTGGTCTTGTGTACTCTGTTGGGTAACGATCCAGGGGTCCAATCTAGGTGCCTAATCCAGACCTCATAACCAGGGATGGGAAAAAAGCTGATAAAATAAATTGCATTGCACAGTTCCATCTTTTAAATGGAATGGGGTAAACTGAAAGCTAACAGTCCTTGTAGTGTATGCACTTTTAAAAACAGAGATGTCAGACCCAAAGAGAGGTTCTTGCAAAAGCCTGGTGCTGATCAGATACTGATAACCTGGGTCGCCCAAAAGTACCACCAAGTATACTTTAGAAGAATGACATAAAGTGCACTAAAGTGTGGAAAAGCCATGCCACCAATGGCGCTCTCTCCAGCACTCTCCACCCATCACCAGCCAGTGCTACAATTTTGTGAAGTATGAGGTGTCATCTCAGAGATTAATCACCTGGCTGAGGCTGGACATTCATTTACAAACTGATCTGGGATTCAAACCAAATGGCTCCGACTCCAGTATCCAGCATGCTTTCCCTTCACACCAGTGTGACTACAGGCAGCCTTTGGAAGGATGCAAGACCTCAGCCAATCCATTCTACATAGGACTGTCTCACTTGCCTCCTGTTTGAATAACAGAAATGGCTGAAATGGGTGTAAGCTGGAGCTGTGGTAGAGCAGAAGGGGAGACACTGGGAGTAAGAGCACCCACCATGTATACCTTTGGAGTTCAGAGCATCACCAGGTATATTACATTGGACAAGTATCACTGCAAGTGAGAAAATCTCAATTCACACTAGCTCAAACACACAGAGGGATCCATTACTCTGTAATACAAGGGCAAGGATTAAGCTTGGCCAAGGGAACTCCTTCATTCAGCTCAAACTACCCTTTCTTGCCCAATCTCCCACCCATATCTCTTTCCAGGCCCCAGTCCAGCAGAGAAGAGAGTACATTGTGTCCCCTGACTAGGGATGGCCATAATCTGACAAGCGCTCATGTGGCACTGGCTGCCGTTGATTGTGGATAACAAACCACAATCAGGCAAAACCAAACCGTGTCAAATACCCTCTACCTCTCACTTCCATGATCCACAAGATGCTGCTCTTAACAGCAAGAGCAGATGAATGGGTCAACATCACAACAGCTTCCGCTGTGAAAAGAGCAGGGTGTGAAGCAAGCCCCCAAAGAATGGGAAGAAGGGGTTAGCTGCTATGATGATGTCATTTGTGGCTGGTGGCGGCTACTACACCCCTCTTTCTCAAATAAGTAACAGGTGGGCTGCTGTTCTAGTTTTCTATGGCTCATGACAGCTCCGACGAGGAGCCTCCTCAGCTAAGTCTGAGCCTGCACCACCGGTCCTTCATGAAACGACACCAGTGAAGAGGACAATAAAAACAGGATGGCAGTGCAATGTCACCAGAACTTCAGAGGTGCTCACTCTACTAACAAGAGGTGACAGAGCAGTCCCACTGGGCTGGGGTCCTGAGAAGCTACCACTACACAGGTGGGCTGGACCGATTAACTTGGCGCATATGGCCCCCCTCACACACCATCTCTGGACCCTGTACCTTCCTGGACCTAAGACGGCAGGCAGGCTTCCTTCTGTTTCTGGCTTTGCTCAGCCCCAAATGTGCTTCCTTTAACACTATCCTGCAGATGAACTGTCCATCTCAGTCCCAAGGTGGACTGAGCATCAGCAACAGCAGGAAGGCCAGGACCTCTTGTGCTGCCCTTCTCTTTGCAGCAATATCCAATTCTGTCTTTCTGACCCATCACCCCATACTCCCTAACCACTCCCATACCCCCACCCCCTTTAATATCTCACAGCACAATCCAGTCTGATACCACAGGTGCTCATCTCTCATGTTAACGTTAGATCAAAATAAGATGCAGGCTGGAGAGATGGCTTGCAAAGCGTCTGGTTTCAAAGCCCAGCATTCACAATGGTGGCTCACAATTATCAGGAACTCCAGTTCCAAGGGATATGACACCCTCTTTCGGAAGTCCACAGGTAGTGAGTACACAGACATACATGCAAAGAAAACACTCATACAAATAAAACAAAGTAAATAAATCTTAAAAACAAGTCAGGCATAATGGTACACACCTTTAATGTCAGCACTTGGGAGGCAGAAGCAGAGGCAGGTAGACCTCTGAGTTTAAGACTAGCCTGGTCTACATTATGAGCTCTAGGCCAGACAGAGCTATATCATTTACCTCCCTCTCCCCCTCCTTATGATGCAGTATAGTCTAACAAAGGGATATTCATTTTCTCCAGTGGTTCCAGGGAGAATTCACCACATAATTTCAACAAGAATGTTCTTTTCCCCAATACCCACAAAGGGTCCTAACACCTCTGGATCTGTCAATAACCTTACTTCTACTTCAGCCATCTTTTTTTCCCATCTTGGACTACCTTAGTGTCTACCTTATAAGGTATTCCTTACTGTAATTCTTTTCTAATACCATCTTCCAAAGCTTTCCAGATTATGGTCTTACTATTTAAATAAAACCCTATTACAGAAAATTTTGCTCTTAAAACTATTTCCCCCATCTAGGTAAGAGAACTGTTCTACATTGTGATATAAACAGCACTTTCCTTTGTGATCCCCTTTAACAGTATTGATTTAATAGACACTGGCAGGTACTAAATTCCATGGAAAGCAGTAGTTGGAAACCCACAGAAAATGCCATTTAATCAACTGAACACTCCCAGGTTCTCATAACCCTACTGAGGAATCACAATGAAGGCAGCGATGCTATATTAATTAAATTCTTGGAATGCATCCATGACGCTTAATGGAAATGAAACGTTAGGAGGCCCCGATGCTTGGGAAACACCCATCACAGCACCTAAATCCCCAGAACCCTCCTCCCCATGCCTGCCAAGGAACCTACTTAAATGCAATCACTGTTACCACTTTTATTTTTTTAATGAAGAAGACTTAGAAGAAGGGGAAAGCAAAGGTTCAGGCAGCTTTCTGCACGCTGCTGCATTTGGGGAGTTGGCTCCACATGATTTATTATGGAGATGCAGAGTTTCTTCAACCTTAAGGCAAAAAGCTAATTAAAACTGGAAAAACCACGTTCATGCATTCAGTCATCCAACAAACAGAAGCAACGACATGCATGCACCCATTGAATACTCTGCTGTTCTGGCTACAATTACTCAGCAATCATAGAGATAAGAGTCAAGCTTACAAAAACCACCAGTGTGCCCAACACATGCTAAATTATAGATGTCTGAACACCAACACAATGACTAACATGAAAACATCGTTATCACGCTCTTTAAACTCATACCTGTTGAAACCAAGACTCAAGAAATTAAAACCTTTTGTCCATCATCACCCAGCCCCAAATGTACATCTCTGCAACTTCAGCCTCAAATGAACTGCTTTCCCTTGGTCACAGCTGCTAATGTGATGTTCAAAACAACTCATTTCCATTTGATTGATTTTTTTAGAAGATTTTCAGAATCACAACAGATCCTAAAGAAAGGATACTAAGGAAATTAAGTACAACAAACAGGATTTTGTTATTCAGAGGGACGGGGAGAAAAGCAGCCTGTAGATTCATAAAATGATACTCTTGTGTGTGACACATGGATGTGAAGCATAGTCCTCATTTTGCTTAAAATTTTTATTCAGTGTGTGTGTGCATGCCACAGCGCATGTGTGGAGGTAAGAAGTGTGTGTGCATGCCACAGCGCATGTGTGGAGGTAAGAAGGTGACTCAAAGGAGTTGGCTTTCTCCTTCCACTATATGAGCGCCAGGAATTAAACTCAGGTCATCAAAGTTTAGCAGGACGTGCCTTTACTCACTAAACCATCTACCCTTTGCCCAAGAAGTTTTAAAGAAAGAAATGTCAAGCCAGGAAGTGATGGTGCACACCTTTAATCCCAGCACTTGGGAAAAAGAGGCAGGTGGATCTCTAAATTCAAGCCCAGTCTGGTCTACAGAGTGAGTTCCAAGACAGCCAGGGCTACATAGAGAAACCATGTCTCAAAAAACAGAAAGAAAGAAAGAAAGAAAGAAAGAAAGAAAGAAAGAGGAGGGAGGGAGGGGAAGGGTGGGAGGGAGGGGAAGGAAGGAGGGAGGGAGAAAAGGAGAGGAGATTTGAAAGATAGATGAGAGGGAGAGAGGGAGAGGGAGGGAGGGAGAGAGAGAGAGAGAGAGAGAGAGAGAGAGAGAGAGAGCAGAATGTCCTACAGACATGTGAGATGATAGACAGGGACCCAGGCATGCTCTGGGATTGTTAGCCTGAGAACAATGATGACAGGACTTCTCTCAACAGCTGGCTACATGATAAAATGTATGAAGAACTATCCTCTACATTATGGACAAGAAATGGATGTGAGTTTTGGCACATAAAACTTGATGGCAAGAAAGACCTGTGACTTACCCACCATCTAGTTTGTCCAAATCAGTGAATTCCAGGAGGGCAGAAATGAAGTAAGGTCCCCAATGTTTACCTCTAGCCTCCATGTGCGCACAATGTACAAAAGCAGACACAGACACACACACACAGAGCAGATCATCAACTAAACACATGACTTCAAAAGGGCTTGGGGTGACTGTGGCTATGGAAGGTGGTCCTCATGCCAATTGCTGACATTCCAGGTATCTGACCCTGTCTAGGTACACATGGCAGGCTGGCAGCAGGTATGCCCTGAACTTGGAAATGCTGTGAGACTAGCCATGGTCAATGGGATATGAGCTATGGTGGCAGGTGTCACTTCTTAGCAGAGGCTTAGCCACAGTGTGAGCTTGCCTCATTCTTCCTCTGCACAACATCCAGCTACGTGGGCTGCAAGTCTTACCGCTCTGAGCCCTTCCAGCAACACAAGCCAGAGACTCGGTCTAAACAAGAAAACCCTTGGTGGCTTTACACCCTGGAAAGTCGACAGAGGACTTAGTTATTATATCCTGACTAGCCTGTCCCGACCCACAACTCAGCTGTTCGTTCTGTACACATGACATCAGCTATCCCATCCAGGGAGTCGCCCTGAATGTGAGGGCTTATCGCATCTGCTATATAACCCAGACTTGGCTTTACAGTGGTTTCATTGCCAACCATAAAAACTGTGATAGTCGAACTGTATAAACAAACCAAACAGTGTTTTCACCGTAAAACATGAATGAAATATCAATATTTGTCTTTGCCTTCTCTCAGCAACTGTAATGAGGGTGGAAAATTCATGCCATATGTTTAGAGTAGAAGGGGAAAATAGATCTCAACAATTCATCCATGTGGGTGCTCGCTCCACTGTTTAATATTTTTAATCCATCCGTTTCCCTTCACATATAAATCCTCTGCAAATCATGAACCACTAGAGACAGCCAGTTACTAAATTCACAGTTATTTCTGCTGAGGAGCGTGTGAGCACACGTTGAGAATGAGACTAGTTGCTCTGCCATGGTGAGAAAGGGCTATGTGACCCTTGCCCAGCCCAGCTTGCCTCCACAGACTGGGAGACTTCAAAAGACATAGCCCTACCTGGAGCTGGAGATGCAGATGAACACTTGGTCCTGACAGCTCCTATCCCCATCCTTAATCCACATATGGAGCAGCACAGAGCATGCTAAGTGGATTCTGCCTGCTAGGACCTTCTGATACGGCATGTGTTCGGGGAGGGGGCTGTGATATCACTAGTTTTGAGGTCTGTGACAAGCTCCAGATCCAGCTTCACATACACAGAGCAATGGGGGATGTTTCTATTTTGAAGCTGTGATTGAGCTCTTGATGTGAAGTTGCTGAAGCCTGCCCGGAATGTTTGTGCAGGCTTTTAGGATGTGAGCTGAAAGGCGCAGAGAATGATTCAATTTTCTCCAAATTGGCTCATGGACTAGAGGTTTGTGGAAGCTGTCACCATCCAGCAAAATCCAATACCGCAGCGAGGAGGCTTTGCTTTGAACTTGAAGCTGATCTACCCAGAGGATACTGTGTCTGGCACTGAAGCTGGAGAGCTACTGACAGGAAGAGGAGAAGGAAGATGTGCAAAGCATGGAGAGGTGACAAGCAGAGGCTTCCAGCGCCATGAGCAGGGCACTGCTGCCCCATTTACACCTGACAATCATCTTGTGATGCAGGGAAGCAATACCCCATCTCCCTCACAAGGATGGAGGGCATGTGGAGGACCACCATGGCTACAATCACTATGCAACTACAGAAATCTAAATCTCTATTCTTAACCACCAGCCAGCCTACCAGCATCAAAAAACACAATAAAATAAATATTTTCCCCTAAGCTTGGTGGAATACATCTAAAATCCCAGCACTGAAGAGGTAGAAGCAGGATGAGCAGATGTCAGGCTGGGCAACATGACTCTAAGCATGTCTGTCCCTTGCCTAAACAACACTGAGCTCAGACCATGACCAAATCTCAACCCATGTACCTGCATACTAGACACACACACACATGTACACACATACAGAGAGAGACTCCTTAGTGTCTTGGATACCATTTATTCATTTACATGACTGTCACTACACACAGACTCCAGGAGGACAAGGACCAAATGTGGTGTATACACAGATATTCAGAATCCAGCAGACTACATGGGTAGAAGTTGTCAATAAGAATTTGTTCACTAAATAAGGAGCCCATCCGACTAGTGATCAATACACAATGTAATCAATGCTGCAGTCAATCAATGCATAATTTAACAACCAACGCTAAAGGGGATGTGAGAGTGAAAGAAGGATGTTGAGGAGTATGAACAGGGAAGTAAGGGGGAAGGGATGCAGAGGACGCGACTGAGTACATTATACACCTGTACAGAAATGGCACAATGAAACTCTTTACTATTTAAAGTTTGGACATGCTAATTAAAAGTTAACTAAATGAAACCAAACCCAGTCTGTACGTTTCCTGGAGGTAGAAGGCTTTGCTTCCTCCAATAGTGCTTAGCACAGAAGCTGACTCAGAGGAGTGAGCTGATGGGCACTTTTGAAAGGGAGAGAAAAAAGGACAGTATCACAGCCAGAGAATCCTGTGGAGGCTCTAGAGAAGCAATGGGCATGAGCAGAGACTCACAGGGCACAGGGACATATGGTGTGTGGACAAGTTGGCTAAGATCCCTCCAGGCTGAGGAAGCAGACTGTGCCAAGATATAGTGAGGTGGTGGTGTGGGACAATGGTTTATGTTGTGTCAATTATATTTTAAATAAACGCTGATTGGCCAGTAGCCAGGCAGAAAGTATAGGCGGGACAAACAGTCGGGAAGTAGAGGCGGGTCAATGAGAACAGGAGTTACTAGGCCAGTCAGTTTATAACTAATGTAGACCTCTGTGTGATTTCTTTGGGATTTAACGACTGTGGAAACCGGGCAGCACAGAAAACTCAGTCAACAAGGCAGGAAGACTGGGTAATACAGGTGTTCTGATATGGTTTCAACAGGAGATGAATGGGTAAGTGGCCAGACATGAACTGGACAGACAGGTGGGGCCATTTCATACACATGCTACAAGTGAGGTTTTTTCCCCCTACATTGTGTTTGTGTATGTAGCGTATGCACATGCACACATGTTGAGAAGACAGCCGTGGCTAACACTTCTCAGATGCTATTCACATTCTTTTTGAAACAGGGTCTCTTCGTGGCCTGGAAATTGTCAAATAGGTGAAACTGGCTGGGATGGAGATCCAGGGATCTCCCCACAGCTAGGATTACAAGTGTGCAACAATACACCTAGTCTTTTTCTAATATGAGTGCCGGGGATTGACCTTGAGTCCTCATGCTTGTGAGCCATCTCTCTAGACCCACTGGTTTCGCTTTGTTTTGTTTCTTATCTCTGCTGGCACTTGGATATTACACACTTGGTACTTGGGTACCACTCTAAGGACTCCAGTATCATTCTTAGACCTGGTGAGTGATACTGAGACTTGGTACTATTAGCAACCTTGAGATTTGGGTGCTATTAGCACACCCACGTCGTAGGGCTGAGCAAACTGTAGGAATAGGAAATGAAGGTCACCTGGCTCTCACATGGTACAAACGGGTCAGAGACTGAGCCAGGCTGGAGGCTGGGTCTGTTGCTTAGATCTGCACAACGTACTTTAGAGTCCAATCCTTTTAGACTGATGAAGTCAGCGAGGTTTTTCAGCCCTCCCAGGGGACCATATGGATGCTAAATGAATCCTTTCCAACAACCATTGGGCTGACTTTGGGAGCCATTTATTCTTCCTAAATAAAGTCTTTATATACCCCAGTTTGTCCACTTACAAATTTAAAATATACACTGTGCTTTTTTTTAAAAAAAAATCTATATTTAATTATACAGCATCAGTGAAATTTCACTTGGGGAATGATAATCCAACACAAACGAATGCTTCCATTGGGGGAGGGAACTATAATTTAAAATAGATTACTATGCTAGACAGGAAGAAAAACCAGTGCTCTCTTCACAGGAAGAAAAAGGAGTATTATGTGGTATTAGGTGGCCCCGGTCAATTAGAAAATGGCATTAGTAGCAAAGGATGAGAACCACCCTAAATTTCTTCTTTCCTGGCTCAGATCTCACTGCTGATCCTGGCTGCAGTGTTTGCTGCCTGCCCTGGCCTGACTTTCATTAAGGCTTAAAGTCAATTAAGCCACGAATTGGAACAATCATTCCTCCTTTGCAAAGTATTGATATTTGCCCCCCAGACGCTTTAGGGCTTTTCCAGCACTCACGAAGAGATTTATGTTAGACAATTTCTTTCTGATTAAAACAAATCATAGCTCAACAATTCTAATTTCTTCCCTTCTAAGCAAGAAATGACCAGGGGACATAGGAAACAGTGATCAGGCTCCCTCATCCTGTCCAGGCCAGTTCAAAAGAATAGTCCTTAAGATACTGCCAGAAAAGTTTCCAGCTTGACTGTGTCTTCCTGTCTATGTCTGTCTGTCCCATCTCTGTGTTGCCAGCTCTCTTCTCTTTCATCCTTTGTCTGTCTGTACACACACAGGTGCATGTATATAATCCAGACAAATTCCATGATTTGTCACTGCAATAAATTATTAACCAAAAGGAAAGAGGAATTCGTAAGCTAGGCCATTTCAAGCTGTTTCTTCTGACCTAAGTAACAAGAAACCAGAGAGGTTTTATGTTTACCTTCTCAATTCTAACAATATCTTAACATTTTACAACATTACAGATGCAATTAATCCCATCAGAAGCAAAGGACCAAATAACTATTCAAGTCCCCCTCTCCCTGCCATCCACACTCAGGAGAAGAACACAAGCCTCTGGAATCCATCTGCTATCCTTGAGCTCCCTATGGAACCAACCCTGACTGTCCTCAAACTGTAGCAATTCTCTTGCCTTAGCCTCTAGGATGCTAGGATTACAAGTGTGTTTCATCATGCCTGGCTAGCCTTTAACTCTTCCCCACCCCCGACCCCCCAACCCCAACTACACCCCACTCCCACTCTTGGATTCTGCTTTTGGAGCCAGTCTTTCTACATAAAGGTTGTTTTTCTTGCGCTTCAAGGTCAAGTTTATTAGAGTCCACTCTCCACCATAGTCAGCCCTCCCAAGTCCAGCCTGAGTAAAGAAGCTGCCTACTAAGACTCCCCGCAGAAGGATTAGTGAAGTCCAAGGAACAGGAACAAATACTGTAACATGGTGTTCCCTTTCTTCAATGAGCTACAAGCCAGTTGAAGAATTGGAGACCCCAGCAACATCAATAGCATAATCAATTCACATCACTCAAAACATTAGAAACAACTAGCTACATACACCTTGTGCTGGTCAGCTTCAAAAGGTAACCAAGCAACAGGGACAGGATTCTGCCATCCGGGTTTCAGTGCCCACAACCCAGGTGTCAACTTTTGTTGTCCTCTTGTTCGGTCCACGAGTATTTAGTAAGTCCCTCCTGTGCCTAGGAGGCACACAAATGATGTGGAAAGACTTAGACAGGCAGGCGTGCTGCTCTGAAAGCACCTCACGCCTGTGGCATCTGTGCTGTGTGAGCTTGCAAGTGATCCTGAACACTGCTGTGCTTTAGGATCTCTTCAGGAAAACAGACTTCATGAGATTGATGCACAGAGAGGACCACTGCTAACATACACTGAGCTAACGTACTTGACGTGTTCAACACAGCGACTGCACCATCATGCTGGCTATCATTCTCATTACTATGATATCATTTTAAAAGGAGGGTTGACCAAAGGCCAGTGAGATGGGAACATCAGGTGAAGGTGACTGCCATCGAGTCTGAAAATCTCTGGAATGGCTCAGGATCTGGGTTAGAGCAATATTTGACCTTTATAAGCCAAGAAAAACGTGTGTACCTACCCTCTTAGCAAAAACAAAGAGCAGGAGCTCTGATGGCAATGTATCTGAACTTCTGCATGTGTCTAGATTTCCCTGGTACCCTGCCTCCAGAGACTCAGAACTGGTCGCTCCAGACAGGACCCAAGAATCTGCATGTCTAGCATGTTCTTGGGTAATGCTGAATCAGCCTTGACAAGCACTTTGTGAGCTTCTGCAGCACTGGAAACCACCAGGATTAGCCAATGGGATGCCACAGCGAGGCGTACAGATGTGCCCTGTCTTTCCCACCTTAAGTGCAGAACCTTTCCAGCCTCCTCCCCACTATTTTTGTCTTCTCCTTGCTTTCAGTTTGGGGTAGGTTTTAAGCATCCTGTAATTCATCAACTAATTCTCTCCTGGCTACACATTCCAAGTAATTAAAGTTCAGTAATGACTGAGTCTTTCTGCTCCAGCACCTGCATTTCATTTGTTTATTTTCCCAGAGTCATAAATCTGAAGGGTTGTCAAAGTGCCATAATATTAGTGCAATAATCAAAGTTAATTAGTCCCTCTCAATAAACAACAACAAAGCCATTACAAAGATGCATTGAAGTTTCTCCCGGCCTAACCCGGTTTGCAGGCAGACTGCCTTGCAGTCGGAACAATTGGAAATCTCAGAATTGTTGAGTAAATAAATGTGGTGTTCCTCCATCAGTTAAAGGCAGACTGTGCCCTTGGTGCTTGCTGATTCATTAACTCCAGGGAAGGCAAAGCAGGCCTGAGCTCCCACAGCTGCTGCCTGCTGCAAGATTCAGGGGCTGAGGTTCCCCAGCTGCCTAGCCTTACCATGAGCATCCCAAGCTTCAATAATAAAATAGGGACAAGGGTTGCAAAGAAATGAGAGGGGGCAGTCTTACCGCCAACTCTCAGTAACCTGATAGCTTCAATAACTTTGGATTTATTATTTAGGGAATTTGAGAGATGCGTGTATTAGTTGGGTTCTCAGAACGCAGCCAATAGAGCTCTGGGGAGGGAGAACAGACCTCAGTCTGGTGGTCCAAGAAGATGCTTAGAAGATGCTGTTTTCACTGTAAGGGAGGTCTTCCTAATTAATTAGTGAGAAGGATGGAATGTCTGTGTTTACCCATCCAGAAAGGAGTTCAGAGCAGAGCTGGAGGTCCCTAACCTGGGATGCTGTAATGTGAAAGGCACCTGGGAAGCCAATGCAAACTTCAATGCCTTATGCTTTGAGGAGCTCGCTGAGTCTCAGGATCCAGTCTCTCTCAGTGATGGCTCCTTCCTCTCCTGGAAGCCATGGCTCCTGGGTTGGTTACTACTACTTTCCCCAAAAGCATATGGCTGAAAACTGTACACATTTTTTATCTAATCATATCTCAAAGGTCATAAGTTGGGAAATGTCCCAGCTGCTGGATGGTTCTGAAAGAAGAACTTACCATGTGAATCTGCTGGACCATGGTAGCATCTGGGTAGCATAAGGCTGAGCTGGACCAGAAGGTTCTGAGATGGTTCAAACCACTATTGTTGCAGTGGTCTTCACAGGATTGCCTACGTGTCCTCACAACATGGTGGCACAAATCCAGTGACACGAGACAGTGTGCAAAGAAGAAGCTGGATGTCTTTTAGGTCCTTTCACCTTTCTGGGGAGTCACTCTCCATCAGTACCACCAGAAGGAAACCACTGAGATGTGTCAGCACATGGAACTCACTGAGACATGTCACCCGGTCCAGTTCACACTGGTGAAGGAGAACCAGGCTCCACACTGGAAGGGAGGACTAGCAAAGAACTGGTACACAGGCCTTGCCGCCACTACACCACACTAGGAAGCCTTCCTTCTAGAGTTTTCAAAACTTAGTTACATATACATCCTCCAGTTGACAGGGGCAGACACCAGCTCTCATGAATCTCCTCAGAGTACAGGGTGGGCTCTGCCAGCTCCACTTCTCTTCAGCACTAACCCCAGCCTATGCTGGGTCAGCCAGCTCCAACTCCTGCTAGAGTAAAGTGACAACATGTGTCTACCTCCTCGGGGTAGAAGAGGCTCACTCTTTAGTGACTGACACTGCTGGCAAGACGAAGGGATCCTATGGAATGAAAGCTCAGTCGTGTCTCCCTCCCTTCTTCTATTTGTCTGCTCTTTAACATGAGAAGACGGAATGAGCTAAAAGGCAGGAAGAAATCCCTCACCAAACCCTAGCCAAGCAGGCACTGTGGTCAGATTTCCAGCCTCTGAGATGTTTGGAGACAGACTGCTGAAGCCAGCAGCCTATGACATTTTTATAAGAGGAGCCTGAACTAGGGCACTTTTTCAAGATGCACAAATGCATCTGTCTAGTTTAGCGCTCTGTGTTGGACAAGGGTGTGCACTGCTTTCTGAATCGCAACATGCTGGGCTCTATGCAGAAGGGCCCTGTGTGGCTACACTCTGTCCTTGTGGTGACCCTGAAAACTGTCACTCATGCCATCCTACAGGAAATAAGACAGAGGCACCAGTGAGCAATCGTTTGTGCAAGGATTTGATCCCAGGTCTCTAGGACTCCAAGGCGAGGACCTCCCTCCTAAAGGCTACCTCTGCGTAGATTAAAATTATTCCCATTTTAAACAGCTCCCTAGGGCTACCCTTGACCTCCTTATCCATGTGCTGGCCAGCCTGAGAGACAACCTCCAGCCCCGCTGATCTCTATTTGTCCTTGCCCAGATGGTTTTATCAGCAAGATGACTATTTCTCTTCTATTTAATCTAATACACGCTACATCTGAGGGACTCTGAATGCCCTATAATAAACATGAAAAACAGTCTCAAGTATATTTTTCCCTCTTAAATAACGTAGGCTAAAAGCTGAGTGGCCAGAAGCTGGCCTTGCAGCCACTGGGTAGATACGATCTGAAGATGAAATCCGTCTCTTCAAACTATGTCAAAATTGCTTAATAAGAACCCAGGGGAACCCGCATTATTGAGAAGATGGATCTTCTTTGGGCTGCACACAATTGGGGGTGATGGTTTGGAGCTAGCCACTTGTGCTTCCTGCTTGCACTCTTAACATTCTGCGGTGAACCACAGCCCTTGTTATATAAAGGTTATAATGGATATAAAGTTTGAAAAGATTCCACTCAAGACTGCCAGAGATGGCCAGGAAGAAAAAACTGAAGACACAGAAATGGTGATCAAAGAACGGTGGATACAGTTAAGAATAAGTCAATGCAAAATTTTCAGAATGAGAAATGAGATGGAAAAGTAGGAGGATAAGGACCAGGCACAATTTTCAGACATTCTGAAGACAGAGAAAACTCAGAATATTTTAGCAACCAATTATGTCTATGAGGAGATGAATAATTTATTAACTGATAAAGAATCTTTCCTGGGCCTGTGACAAGAAAGGTCAAATGGGCAACTTCAGCAGAACAGTAAATACACTACACAGCGCTTAACAAGGAAGGGAGGGACGGAAGGAAGGGAAGATGCAGATTCCTTTGACCCAGTTATCAATGACATCGAATTACAAAGAGTTAGGGAGGTTCCTCCCTAGGTAATCACAGGTACCTCCATGTTACCAACACATACTGTTTCCCATCATAAAACATTCATTCACATATAGGTGAGTCTCTTTGAATACAGGCTAAGTCCTTTAAAAAGTCTGGTCAAGACTGGAAGCATGTGGCTCAGTTGAGAGAGGGCTTGAATAGCAGGAAGACCTTGGCTCAATCCTAGCACCAAAAAACTGACTGTGATGATGCAAATCCATAATCTGAGAGCATGAGAGGTCAAAGCAAAGGCATCAGAAAGGTCATTCTTCCCTGTAAGAAAACCAGAGATGACTCAGTGAGTTGAGATACTCAGAACCCACAAGAAAGCATGGGCAACTATAGTCCCAGGGTTCCACTGGGAAGTAGAGAGAAAAGCTCCCAAGTCAGCTACCCTGGCTCACATAGTGAAAAATGAGGCATCCTTTCTCAAACAAATAGAAGGCAAGGTCTGGTACCCAAGACTGTCTTCTGACCTCTACACATGCACTATGTCTTGCATGCACCTGCACCAATACAAAAAGCACACATGCACACAACAAAGACACAGACACATACAGGCACATATGGAGATTAAAAAGAAAATCCAGGCCAATCTGTAGAAACAACACATACCAGGAAATTTAAATTAGGTAAAGAATGGCTGGGAATTAGGGAGATGTAGTTTCAAATACAGATGCTCCACTCATCCCAAGCTGGGTGGAAATACACAACCATTTTCTCAGCCCCCAGCGCCTTGACTGGCGTTAATCACGTTGTATATGTGTTTCACTATTAATGCTCAACACATAGCCTGACACACAGACACCTCAATATGCGGGATGACAGTAAGTGACATCTGAAAATATTCTAGGGTGGAACTCTAGAACTTCGCCCTTGCCTTTTGCTGTGAGTGCTATGCTTCCTGGCTTAAGCAAGACATTTACTTAGCTGTTGATGGCTCACAGAATTGTTTCTATCATATTCTATTTACTGAAAAACAACTTTTAAAGCAAAAATGAGAAAATCTAGAGGCTGGCTTAGAATGAACTTTTCTTAGGAACCGCATATTAATATTGACATTCTTAATAATTTGTGGTTTTGTTTAGCTAGTGACATTCAAGACAACAAGGATGAGCCTTACACCTTGGGCTGCCTTAAATAACAATCATCTATTCAAGGCAAACCCCTAACTTAGGCAGAAAGCTTGTATGTCAGTCACCCAATACCCAACACACCCCACCCCACTCCTACTGACACACATACACACACACACACAGGCACACACTCATGCTTGCTTGATTTGCATGAGAAGACATCACACCTAATGTGTTCTGTCTGCAGAGACAAACTGCAGAGTGTAAGCTTTTAGTATCAAAAGGAATAATAAGAGAAAATTCCCATAAGCATCAGGGCTCCCTCAGCTCATAAAGTCCTTGAGCGGCTCTGTGGCAGCCAGGACGTTGCTGGACATCTAAGGAACTTCTGAGAACTGTGATTGAGCACTCAGCACCATCACCTACCCTTAGAGCCCACCATGAAAACAAGGTGTCCGGAAATCTCAAGGTCCAAATCAGGAGCAGAAGGAGAGAGAGCATGAGCAAGGAACTCAGGACCACGAGGGGTGCACCCACACACTGAGACAATGGGGATGTTCTATCGGGAACTCACCAAGGCCAGCTGGCCTGGGTCTGAAAAAGCCTGGGATAAAACCGGACTCGCTGAACATAGTGGACAATGAGGACTACTGAGAACTCAAGAACAATGGCAATGGGTTTCTGATCCTACTGCACATACTGGCTTTGTGGGAGCCTAGGCAGTTTGGATGCTCACCTTACTAGACCTGGATGGAGGTGGGAGGTCCTTGGACTTCCCACAGGGCAGGGAACCCTGATTGCTCTTTGGGCTGACGAGGGAGGGGGACATGATTGGGGGAGGAGGAGGGAAGTGGGAGGCGGTGGCGGGGAAGAGATAGAAATCCTTAATAAATAAATAAATTTAAAAAAAAAGAAAAAGAAAACAAGGTGTCCGTAGTATAGAAAGCCCAGCCATGATCAGTGTGGCTCCTTTAATCCCATCACTCAGAGACAGGCATGTCTACCAGATCAGCCTGGTTTTACATCATGAGTTTTAGGATAGCTACGACTACACAGGTGAGACCCTGTCTCAAAAAGGAAAACTCTAAGCCAAGTGTCAGTGGCACAAGCCCCACATAATGTCTGGCACCAAGTTCTCCATATTTCTGATGCTGACCAATGAGGTTGTAGGGACACACCGCCACCAGAGCTGTCCACATGCCTTGGCTCCAGGGAGATGAGCAGATGTGGAAAGGAAGCCATCCACAGCTGGAGTAACTTAATGCTGCAGCATTAAATCAGGTGGCTACAATCAACCCAGCATGCGTTCTCTGCCACACACACATTGCATTACCATCACTAATAAATCTTCTGCACTTTTTTAAATCTCTCTTCTCCCTCCTTTCTCAATGCTTGCTGTTCCTGGTGACTGAGCCCTCAACCACCTTTCCTGGATATATGCAAAGGGCAGTTCTTTGTAAATGCAAAAAGAAAAGCAATCACATAAATAATGAAGACAGCTTTCAAATGACAGCTGAGAGCTAATATGAAATGCGCTGGAAATACTCATCAACCAACTAAATGCACATCTATTGAAATGTAGGAGTCCAGACATAAAAAGCCAGGGAAACAATCCATTGTGATTTCACTTCAGTTTTGTTGGTAAACATCCTACTTACAGCCTCTCTTTCAGCCACTTGTTGAGGGTAAGAAAAACAAGCTTCATTATGCTCTCCATGCGTACATAAGAAATTATTATCTTCATCACTGTTATTAATCAAGGCAGCTGGCATGTAGTTGAATACTTAATCTTGCTCTACCTTCTGCTAATATTTTACCTGCACACAGTTGTGTTTACTGCAAACCACCTATGTCTTGAAACAGACACCATAAATCTGTATTTCATAGATGAAGAAGCTGAAACTTCCATAAGTTCAGACACTTGCCCAAGGTCATAGTGTGTATCTGTTTCTAGTCTTTGCCAACATACTATAGCATTATTTTTTTATTACTGTGTATGCATGTGTACCCGTATGTGGGTTTGTGCATGTGAGGGCAGGTACCCACAGATGCAGATCATTGGATCTCCTGAAGCTGTAGTTACAGGCAACTGTGAGTTGCTCAGAGTGGGTGTTGAGACCCAAACTTGGGTCCTCCTCCCCCCACAAGAGCAGCACTTTCCAGCTCTGCAGTATATTTTTATAACAGTGATAATTAGCCAGGAATGGAATGCATTCCTAGAAGCATCTGGATATGTGCAGAGATGTTTTGGGATGTCACAAGAAAGAAGGTCTACTGTATTCACTGTGGTCCTTAGTAAGTTCAATATCAAATCAGTTCTGGGCACTGAAAAGACCCAGTGCAGGATCTGGTGGTGCACACCAGTAATCTCACCACTTGAGGGACTAAAACAGGAATGTCATAAATTTAAGCCAGCCTGGACTACATAGTGAATACTCAGCCAGAACATATTACAGATTAAGACCCTGTCACAGGATGAGGAGGGGATATAAGAGCAGGAGGAAGAGAAGGAGGAGAATAGTAGTGGGGGAGGAGGGAGAGGAGGAAGGGTGTGGTTATGTCTATGTCAAGGAGTTGCTTTCTCAAAATGTCACTGGTCCTGAAACAAACCATTTGAGTGTCACCAAAGGATCTAAAGCAAAGGCTGCGAGGTAAGGATGTGACACTCAGAGAAGCTGCTCTTCAAGGCAGACGGCGTAAACAAGGGCCCTGTCCCTGAGCTCACGGGCTACTTGGCTCTGGGCACCATCCCTCTCTGGCAGAGCCGCCCCTTGGCTCCTCTGTGAAATGAAGACGACTAGGCTTTTGGTTGTAATGGGCCATGGCTGGACATAGTACATGACAGGAATTCCGTGAATGAGGGTGACTAGCTGCTCCAACACTGTGAATGAAGACAATCATTCCACTGGCTAAGACACAGACATGAAACATTGAGAAAATGGTGATCCTGGAAGCTACAGTGGAACTTGAAGAGAAAGCCCAGGTTGGGAGAAGCAAGCTGAGTAAATAGAGAAACCAACTCTATATCTCCATAACAGAGCTAAAGATGCCCACAGAGTCTTGGCACTTGAGAATCAATGCGGAGCCAAAAATGCCCAGGGACTTTTGAATGAGCTCTTGCTGCAACAAAAAACCCTGGACCACTCTGAGAACCTCCCACGGTGTGGCAATATGTCTCAGTACATCCCCAGTGAGGCACAGATATGGTCCATCCAAGGCAAAGGATGAACACACCCAAGCTGGCTCCAAGACTGAAAACCTGCAGTGGACCCGATTGACCTTGACAATCCTTACTGAAAAGCCAGGTGAGAGCCCTTGTGTAGAGGTGAGATAAAAGGAGGGGCCTGAAGAAAGTCAGACCAGCAAGGTGAAGGGAAGCATATGGAGAAGGTGTAGAGGCCAAACAGAAGAAAGGTGGCCAGGACTGGGTCTCTACATTGCTGGGACACAGCAGTGACAGGAAATGGTGACCATGGTTTTTAGGTGATAAACCTGGGCTTCTGTAAACACCATCTTGGGAGAGTGAGGAACACACAGAGAGTAAGTACCCCAGTAGGTATCACAAAAGGGTTGAGTTTTTATAGTCCAAACGCTCTGTGATGCAATTTCAATGTTTGAACTGCATGGAAGACATTTGTCTTCACTAGTGTTTCTTGTTCCCAGGTCCTTAACTTGAATGTATTGGGGTAATCATTCCTCTACATCAAGAAACTGTTTGGTGAAACTACACAGTGATAATTCCCATCATCTGAGGCTGCCTTACATTGACAGAGCTATGGCCTAACATGAAAAGAAGAGAGAGTCACTGATGTCCCTGTTGGGAGGTGATGAAACCTAGGAAGCGGAGCCTAGTTTACAAAAACAGATCACTAGGGCATGAAGTATTCTAGAGATAAATACACTTAAACCCCAGTCAATCAATCAATCCATCGTTCCCCCACATCAGTTACAGCACTCCCTTCTTTCCCTCCCTCCCCTTCTCCCTCTCTTTCTCTTCCTCCTCCTGGCATGCTTCCTTTCTCACCATGCCCTTCTATCATGATGGCTTTTTTCTTCACCGGTCTAAAAGCAAAGGAGTCAGTCAATTCTAGGCTGGACTTTGGTTTAGCCAACCCAATGTTCGTTCCCTCTGGTGCACTGAGTGAGACAGATGAAGCAGACAGCAGCATGTGGACAAGTTTGCTAACATTTGAAGCCTTTTCTGGAAGGGTGCACAAGAAAGATGTTAACCTTTCAAGGACCAGGAAGGACTTTTTCTTTGTGATTTTTACCTTCTCACTCTGCAGGAAAAGAAGACTCGTCTGGACATTACCATCTTTCTCCCTCGTGAATCTGACAGCCCAGAATCCCCTGGGGAGGCCCTTCTGTGTCACTCCCCTGCTGTTCGCACAGCTTACCTCCTACTTCATGAGGGCAAAGGGGGACCCGTAGAGAAGAAGGGTTTCAGCAGGAGGAGGGGGGATTAGAGAGGGAAATGGGGCGATGGAAATGATAACATGCATAACATACATGCATGAAACGGTGAAAAGTGAAGTACATAAGTAAATAAATAAATAACTGCAGAAGTGTAGAAACAATGCTGTATGAGCACACACATCCCAATGTCATTCATTGGCATTGGCTATGTTTTATTTCTCTTAATAAAAGATTTAAATAAGTAAACATCTTCAAATCTCTGAGTAATAAACCCAGTGACACTGGCAGTGAACTATAAACAAGCGTGTGGGTAATGACTGTCTCACTCATCCTTCCCTTCATAAAGTAAACAACGTGAAGATGACTTTGAAAACAAAGACGGTATTCCAAGAGCAATAAACTTTATGTGCTGCGCTGAAATCTCTGCGAGCTCAGCCGGGTGTACACATTTGACAATTAAAACACAAAGCAGCCAAGCACTTACCCATTCTTCCAGAATGCGGGACACTGCTTCGCTGGCTCTGCTCATGTGCCTGCAGGCCAGGATCACATGTGCACCATGGAGGGCAAAGGACTTGGCGGTTTCGAACCCTGTAATTAAAAAAAAAAAAAGTACATTAGAAACAATGCTAGTGCCAACACGTGAGTCATGAAGGACCATTAGTGGACACACCACTGACAAAACTGAGTGGTTCTTAACCAGAGGTGATTCTGTGCCAGGGGACAGGGGATGGGGGAGGGGACAGGTCAGGAGATATGTTCAGTGAGTGAAACTGTGGAGTGTTAGTAGCTTTAATGACATAATAAACAAAATGTCTTAATTCAGACCAGTGGTTCTAAATCTTTCTAATTCTGGACCCTAATCCAGTTTCTCATGTTGAGGTGACCACCAACCATTAAATTATTTTCATTGCTACTTCTTACCTGTAAGTTTGTTACAATTATAAACTGTAATATAAATAACTGTGTTTTCTGATGGTCTTAGGTGACCCTCCCAATGGGTCATGACCCACAGGTTGAGAACCATGCACAGCAGAGCCCTGTTGACAGAAAATATCAACAGCAAGATTTGAGATAGCTGGCCCAACAAATACAGCAACCTCAAAGGTTAAGACCCAGTCCAAGAAGAGTTCAGGCCACAGCCAGTTTCTTCACTACCAACCATGACTGACTAAACCCTTTGCTTAATGAGAAGCCCCATGTGGAGGCCCAAAAATGTGAGCCTATTTCCACCTTGTCTGAAGGTCAGAGAGTTTCAGCTTGCTCAAAGTTGCAGCCATTCCACCCTGACAGAAGGTCAGAGAGTTGAAACTTACTTCTATTTCTAAAAGATTATCGTGTTTCTACCTCAAACAAAGGTCCCACCTAGATTTAGGTCAGAGTTCTCTTCTCTCAAGGTTATTATTGTCAACCAGGTGTAGCTAATATTCAGACCTTGTATGTAAGGTGTAAGTAGATCTGTATCTATCCCAAACAAAAGTCTAAGGATCCAACTAAGGTTCCAGTTCCTTTAGGGAGATAATGATAGATTGCACACAGGGAGTGGTTTGTTGCCTACAGGATGTTTTAGTCTAGGGTGTGAATTGTACTTGTCTTGTTCTAGCAACAGAATGTTTAACTATAAATGTAGCCCACAAGCTTCAACTGATATGTTCATTTCTTTTTATCATGTTGATGCAATTTTTTATCTTACTCCTACCTTTTGGCATCAGGGTATTTTAAGCAATTGGAAATTAAATGCAGGCGATTCACTGGAATTCCCTCCCAGTACTGTCCTATGTTTTCTGTTTTTATTATTTTCACTCGCATCTTCATTCTCTTTACTTATTTTTCTAATCCCCATGCCCCTACCCTGGAAATGGTATTTTTATCGAAGCTGGTCTCCCACAATCCATGCTCTGCTCTGTGATGTTTCCAGAACTTACAAATCCAGCAACTGTGGCTGTCTATGTGTCCTAGGCCCTTCCTTTGACCTTCCTAGAGAGAACAACTAGAAAATCTGAAGAATGAATCATAGATGTATACAAACAGACAGATGATAGATAGTTTTATTCTTAAAATGTTCGCGGAGCAGCTGCTGCTAGCCCGGCAGAGACGGTTGTGGGTCCCTGCAAGATCCCCGGGGCGGTTTACAAGCAGTGGCCCATCTGGGGCGGGCGTGTGGCAAGCAGGCAGGGCCAGCCCGTGTGGGTCCGGGGAGAGCCAAGCGGCTGCAGGTTCCCAACAGCAGGCGGACACGTGTAAACAGACCCATAGACACAGAAAATAGCCATAAACATTTATTAAAGGAGAGAAGGAGAGAGAGAGAGAGAGAGAGAGAGAGAGAGAGAGAGAGAGAGAAGGAAAAGAGAAAAGAAAGAGAGAGGCAAAGACCCATGTGCACACCAGAAAAGAACAGGAAGAGAGAGAGTTTTCAGATGAAGCAAGTGGTCAGAGTCGCTGGGAGTGTGCGTGGAAAGGGGTGGGTACTGAAAGAATAACAGGTAGTACCTAGGGGTCAACAACACCTTCATCTGTCACCCTAGCACCTGATGCACCCACAAGATCTTGGAGAAAATGGCAAAACCTCTATCTCTCCTAAATTTTCATGTCAATGCAATGACCAGAAATATTTTAATAATATTTCAATTAAATGGTATCAAAATATAAATTATGTAAGATGGCACAGTTTCCAAACATTCCTTCGGAACCGTTTTGTTTTGTTTGAGACAAGATCTTGCTCTGTATCTTAGGATGGCTTGAAACTCACTATGTAGCCCAGGCTGGCCTCAAATTTCAATTCTCCTGGCCCTACCTCCTGAGTATTGGGAATTACAGGTGTACACAACTCTAAAACAAATGTATTATTTATGGATGAAAGGGGATCAGCATGATACAAGATCAGGCAGCTGTTGGCGCTGTATTCAGCTCTCCAGATTAGCAGTAAACTATTCTCTCCTGCCTGGTCATTTCTGAATCCCAGACGGATTCACTAAGGAGTGGGTGGTTTATACAGACTGCTAATGGGTCAAAATGTTGTGCAGCTTTGAAATAATCCACCTTATTTTGAATAGCAACCCCGATGAACCTCTAAACCGGCTTTTTAGTAAAGACTGAATATTAAAATCCTATAAGAATACTACTCGCTTCAGTTTGGAAAGACACTACTTAGAAATCTACAGGGAGAAAACAGCCTTTTCCATCACCTTTTATCTTCACGAACAAACCTATTAAGTTAGGCTATCTCAGTTGACAAAATGACCTACTGTGTAGGATCCTGTATTACTGGAAGCTGGGCATCTAGTTTGATGGCAGCAACAGGCTGCTGGGGCAAGCCTGTACCTTCTCTCCCTCAGATACGTTTTGACTGGGACTATGGCTAAGTCATTCATCTCTGTGTCTCGTAAAGTTATTTTCTGGACCTTACATCTCCCTTTATCTAAACGGAGCTGTACACGCGGCTAGTCGACTTGTCAAAGCTACGGCCGACAAGTCCATTTTCTAATCCTTTACAACCGCCTTTGGAGCAAAAACAAAGCGGGAGATATTTCAAAAGATGATGGTTTAACAGCAAGGACAATAACACATTTATAGCAAACCACATCTCCAGAGTATGGAGTTTTATAAATTAAAAAAAAAAGTTTAATAACATTACCTACTGCTAAGTCCTGGGTAAAGCCCAGGAGGACAGCATCCCTCACGCTTGTAACACTGCGGCTGATGGCCAGCTTAATTAGCTAAATGTAGTAGTGCTAAGCCAATCCTGCATGGTGCCAAAGTTGGTGTAAAATAATGAAGGCAATGGTTTACTAAATTTAATAACCTGATTCATCTTATAAAAAAATTAACTTCATGACAATGTTTAAATTGCAGACGCTTAACCGCGAGGAGATAACCAGTGGGTGCAGGAGAATATTTAACGCTAATAATATGAAGAGAATAAATAACAGAAGGCATTTTTAAACAATGGGCAGCAAGGTTTCCTAGCATCTGCAATAGGGGATCCGGTCACAAGTGCTAAGTGGCCATGGGGGTTTAATACCTCATGGTTTCAGGTTCTAAGTTTTAAATACAGATGGAAAATGTACCCCAAAATTAAATGCCCCTTACCTCACACTATTTCTCCTTCTCTGGGATGGAAGTTACAAAATGGCTCATTATGGAACAAATCAAGGGCACAAACAGTTCTGTTTGCCTCACTATCTCCGTCCACCCTTTCCATCCTCCTGTCCCCCAACCCCTAGTATCTCCCCCTTTCTCTCTCACTGCATCCCACGTTAGTCCATCTTTTCTTCCTAATTAGATTAGCTGCAGGGTCAAACATTTCTGAAGGAGCCTCTGATGAGAACACTGGGACTCCAACTGCATTGATGACAGCCAAACAGAAGAATAGCATCTTGGGTCAGCCAAAGTGAACTGGCATCCATGCTGCCGGCTTTCCCACCAGGTCACTACAGGAATCACATGCCCAGATGGATAGTTCATCCAGGTCTTTTGTTGTTGCTGTAGTTAAGCCAAGTTCTTGTGATACAGCCAAGGCTGGTCTCTAACTCATGATCCTCCTGCCTTAGCCTCCTAAGTTTTACATACAGGCACAGACATTATATATAAGCCCCTGTGATGGCTAATATTGATTGTCAACTTCACAAGTTCTAAAATCACCTAGAAGACAAACCTCTGACATATCTATGAGAGAGTTGTCTAGATTGAGTAACTGATGTGTGATAACCCAACCTACAATGTGTGTTATTACTCCACTGGCCAGGACCCTAGAGAGGAGGAGAAAGAAGTAAGCTATACACAAGCATTTGTCACTCTCTGTTCCCTGACTTTGCATGTAATGTGATCATCCACTCACACCCTTGCTGCATGACCTCTACCCACTCACACCCTTGTTGCACATCCTCCAGCCACTCACACCCCTGCTGCATGACCTCTACCCACTCACACCCCTGCTACATGACCTCTACCCACTCACACCCTTGCTGCATGATCTCTACCCACTCACACCCCTGCTGCATGATCTCTACCCACTCACACCCCTGCTGCATGACCTCTACCCACTCACACCCCTGCTGTATGACCACCATCCACTCACACCCTTGCTGCATGACCTCTACCCACTCACACCCTTGCTGTATGACCACCATCCACTCACACCCTTGCTGCATGACCACCATCCACTCACACCCTTGCTGCATGACCACCATCCACTCACACCCTTGCTGCATGACCACCATTCACTCACACCCTTGCTGCATGACCTCTACCCACTCACACCCTTGCTGCATGACCACCATCCACTCACACCCCTGCTGCATGACCTCTACCCACTCACACCCCTGCTGCATGACCTCTACCCACTCACACCCTTGCTGCATGACTACCATCCACTCACACCCTTGCTGCATGACCTCTACCCACTCACACCCTTGCTGCATGACCTCTACCCACTCACACCCCTGCTGTATGACCACCATCCACTCACACCCTTGCTGCATGACCTCTACCCACTCACACCCTTGCTGCACGTCCTCCAGCCACTCACACCCCTGCTGCATGACCTCTACCCACTCACACCCCTGCTGCATGACCTCTA
The DNA here is from genome assembly GCF_018167655.1 of Microtus oregoni. NCBI lineage: Eukaryota > Metazoa > Chordata > Mammalia > Rodentia > Cricetidae > Microtus > Microtus oregoni. The sequence continues at coordinate 39,282,458 of NW_024543063.1, forward strand.
CCCACTCACACCCCTGCTGCATGACCTCTACCCACTCACACCCCTGATGCATGACCTCTACCCACTCACACCCTTGCTGCATGACCACCATCCACTCACACCCTTGCTGCATGACCACCATCCACTCACACTCTTGCTGCATGACCTCTACCCACTCACACCCTTGCTGCATGACCACCATCCACTCACACCCTTGCTGCATGACCACCATCCACTCACACCCTTGCTGCATGACCACCATCCACTCACACCCTTGCTGCATGACCACCATCCACTCACACCCTTGCTGCATGACCACCATCCACTCACACCCTTGCTGCATGACCACCATCCACTCACACCCTTGCTGCATCACCACCATCCACTCACACCCTTGCTGCATGACCACCATCCACTCACACCCTTGCTGCATGACCACCATCCACTCACACCCTTGCTGCATGACCACCATCCACTCACACCCTTGCTGCATGACCACCATCCACTCACACCCTTGCTGCATGACCACCATCCACTCACACTCTTGCTGCATGTCCTCCAGCCACTCACACCCTTGCTGCATGACCTGCAGCCATTCACACTCATGTCACATGACCACCAGCCACTCACACCCTTGCTCCATGATCACCATCCACTCACACCCTTGCTGCATGACCACCATCCACTCACACCCTTGCTGCATGACCACCAGCCACTCACACCCTTGCTGCATGACCACCAGCCACTCACACCCTTGCTGCATGACCACCAGCCACTCACACCCTTGCTGCATGACCACCAGCCACTCAAACTAAACTCTTCCTCCCTGAAGTCACTTCCTGCCCAGTATTTGGTCAGAACAGCAAGAATACTTGTGTTCCCTTACCTCAAAATCTTAAAGAATATTTTCTGTTGACCTGCATGAGATTTTACTTAAGCCATGCCAAGTCCTACTCTGCCAAGCAAGAGAGCAGTACTCGGGCCATGCCTAGGGAACCCAGTGGTACTCAGCTTTGCTAAGCAGGCACACACAGACTGACAAATCAGGGACCATACATGCATCTACATGCATCAGAATATGTCATTGTGTGGCAGCAGGAACCCTGGGTCAAGAACTATATCAGGACTGAAGGAGGTAAGGAAGAAACAGACATGCAAAAAGGCACAAGGAATGACAAAGACCAGGGACTGCTGAGGGGCCTCACGGGAACAATGTGAAGAAAAGAATGGAGACTGAACCATGCTAACCACTGGACAGGAGGATTCTGAGGAAAACTCTGGGCAGAGTGCACACTGGGAGTTATTACTACTGTTGTTGTTTTATCCAACTAAAGCCCCTGCAGTGGCCATGAAGACGATGGGGTGGGTATAGACAGGGAAGCACGGTGATCAGCCAAGCAGGGACAAAGACCTCTCTTATGTTGAGTGGCTAACTGTGTAAGTTAGAAAAACACCTGGAAAACAACTATGAAGCCTGGCAACTGTCTCAATCTAGGCTTGCGTCAGCATCCAGGAGGTGCTAGAGGTTCTCCAGTGGTGTGCATGAGCTTGGTTACTTGTTTGCATGGACAAAAAGCACACAGGGAGGAAAGGTTCTCTGCTCAGAGCAGGTGGCTATACAGATTCCACAGGCACAAAAGACTCCATGGTGGGAAGCCAGATCCAACGAACCCTGACAAGGTGCCATGGACATGGGCTCAAAGAACAAGGCAGCTTCTTCCACAGTGCCGGGAATATTCTTTCTGGTTGGAGATTTTTAATTTCTCCCATATTGTGGATGTACTTTGGCAGTGTCCCCATTTACTGTAAATTATGGTTTTAATTATCATTTTTATTAAGATGCCCAAAGGAGTTGGGACTTACGACACCAGTAATTTCTAATGGGCTGCTATTATTAATTTATAATTGTGAAACACTGGAGACAAACATTACTTGCAAGAGTAAGCCATTAAAAGGAAACAGGAATGGTAGCCCACCACCCCATGGATGCCCACACACATCAAGAACGGACCACTGATGCAGTCTTTAGGACCCAAGCAACAAGTCAGAATCCGACTCCACAGGCCCTTAACACAGCAGAACAGGAAGATAAGATTACATCTTTCAGGTGAAGTTAGACTTGGGGACAATTTAGATTGGAGTTATTGCTTGCTTTGAATGTGTGTGAGTGTGCACACACATAAGATAGCAACAGGTCTCTACTGACCACCACTGTGAATGCAAGACTAGTTGCTAGCTGGCCCTAGAGCCTCTGGGGGTTCCCCTGTCGCTGCCTCCCATCTTACCCTAGAAGTACTGGAATTATGGATGCTTAGTACCATCCATTTTATGTGGTTTCTAAGAATTCAAACTCAGGTCATCAGACTTTCATGTGAAGCATGTTAATCCACTAAATCATCCTCCAACCCATGTAGTTTTTGTGTGAATAAACCACTAACTTGGGCTAGGGGTGTTGCTCTGCAGTAGATTGCTTGCCTAGAATGTGCAAGGCCCTGGGTTGTCACAAAAACAAAAACAAAACAAACAAAAACCTGGTAGTTTTACGGGTCTGAGTTTTCTCACATCCTCCTAAATCTACAAGGACCACATTTTACAAAGAGATCTGACTGTTGTAAATGAAATTATAATGAAATGGCATTGACTAAGACACTGAAACCCACTTCTCCTTAGGCTGCAGAGGGAATTCTGGGATGCACAGTCATCCCAGTGAAGACGTCAATGCCAATGGGGCAGTGATAGCCCACTTTGTTGATTCTATAGTTACCCTAAGTACCTGCATAACTCCTTGTGTGAGCACACTTACCATCTACACCATTTTAATTACATGCCTCTGAGTTCCAGTCACACATCACTGTCGCCAAACAGAATACACAGCTGCCAACTCCTAAGAAATTACAAAACATGCAACGTCTCCTGAGAAAATAAGTCAGAACCGTACCTGATTTGGAAATGAGGCATCAAACACAGCCAAGGGGAGGTGCCTCACAAAGTACAATGCTTTCTCCACACCCCTCACAATGTAACTCACCAAAAGAAAGATACCAGCTCAAGAGATGAGAACACAGGGCAGGACTGGGACGTGGGTTGGTTCACTAGGAATCTTTTTTTCAACATCCCCAACCTACAACAATTTGGGCAATACTGCACCAGAATGTTTTGCAGCATTAGATAATAAATTGCAAGTGACTGCATGAGATCTCTCAAGAGGCGAAACTGACCTCAGGCTGGCTACGAGTGCTGCCACTGCACTGGGTGAGTAAGTTCTCATCTGACCTGCTAGTGACAGTCCTGGTTAGAAACCGCGGTGAGAAAAGTACCAGAGACCACAATTAGCACAGACCCAGACAGGCCCAATGAAGACACAATCTGTAATTGCAACTATGTTGAATAGCACCTGAGTTGTCAGGGTATGAGAGAACCGGACAACCTCATGTATTAAGTGGAGAGGGGAGATAAACTGGCTCGACACGTCTGAGGGCAACTGGACATATCAAGAGATAAGTGGGCAGGCTCTGTGTCCCAGCTATTCCACAACTGGAGATTTAGCCTACCAAACAGACTTGCCCACATGCATAATACCGTGGGAAGAACATTTGACACCACATTGTAAGAGGCAGAAAAACTATAATCCACCTAACTGTCCATCAGTTAGGCTGAGTCAACCAACTGGCATGCAGAGATTTAAATATATATGCTGCACTTAAAAAGAATGGAGTAGGGCTGGAGAGATAGCTCAGTGGGGAAGAGCACTTGCTATACAGACATTAAGGACCTGAGTTCAGGTTCCAGGAGAAAGCTTGGTGAACATGCCTCTAGCCTCTAACTCCAATACTGTCAAAGGTAAAGATGGGGGTGGTCTCTGGGGCAAAGTGGCCAACATCTTAGCTCTAGCTTCATGGGCATATGGTAGAGAGTGATGGAGATATACCCAACATCTTCCTCAGGCTTCTGCACATGCACACAGGCAAGCACAGCCACATAAAACACACATGAGTATATACCACAAACAAACAGATTATGGAGGAGTACAGGCTGTTGGCTCATGCTGGGCCTTCCTCGGCTTCCTTTCTCATACAGCCCAGACCCACCTGCCATAGTAGATTGGGCCTTCTCACATCAATCATGAATCAAGACAGTTTCTCACAGATATGGCCATGGGCTAATCTGAAGACGACAATTCTTTAACTGAGCTTCTCTCTTCCCAGGAGACCCTAGATTGTACTGAGTTGGCATTATAAAAACCAAGCAGGACAGCAAGGATTGTAGCCCAGTACAGAGCACTTGCCTACCACACATGAACTTCTCCACTCAATCCCCAATATTGGGGGGTGGGGTGAGAGATTAAGCTGGGATAGGCTAGGAATATAGCTCAGTAGTAGAACACGTGCCTAAAATACACAGAGTTTTGAGATCAACGCTCAGCATCACACACAAAGTGACAAAGCATAGAATGGCATGCACAACACAACACAAATGAAGAAGGCATGTGTGTAAACAGTTCTGACACTGATTACTCTGAGAGAGAACAATTGTTTGGGAGCAAGAAAGATTTACTGTACATGTTACAATGCATGCCACTTCAATTTTTTAACACATGCATGTGTGCCTGTTATAGTAAGAAACTAAAAATAACCAACTGAATGACATCTAATTGATAATTTATGGGTCTTTATGAATTTTAATACAGAGCAATCAAGGCAGATAAGAACAGTAGGAACCAATTCCAACTCCAAGTGCGTTTTAAACAGTCTGACTTGGACAGAAGACATGGAAACATCCCTGTAAGGAGGAGGAGTCAGGATGGTTACTAGCTGCTGGGCACCATGCCAAGTGCTTTATACAATCCAGGGATTCTGAGACACTCTTCAAGGAAACCCTAGAAGTGCTGTCATCCTCAAAGAATACAGAGGCAAAGGGACTTACAAAATCCAGGGGTCCTGACAGACAATGTGCCCAAGTTCAGAGGAGACACATACCACCATCCAGACCCTGGACTACTAATAGCACCACTAAGTGCCATTGTGATATACAAAGGAGGATTTGTGTAGCTGTGAAGGCTGATCTTGACTGTCAACTTGACACACCCAGGAACTGGGAACCTCATTTAAAGGACTCCATCAGAATGGCCTGTGAGCATGTCTTCAACGATCATTGGTTACAGTCCACAGAGGACCAGCCCACTGTGGACAGTACTATGACTAGGCAGGTTAGCTTGAGCTGTCTAATAAAAGTCACTGTCAGTAAGCCAAAGGAAGCAAGCTAGTAAGTAGCATGCCTCTGTGGTGTAAGCTTTGGTTCTTCCCTCCAGCTTCCTTCCTTGAGTCCCTACCTTGGCTTCCTTTAATGATAAACTGCAACCTATAACCCAAGGCAATCTTTTCCCCCTCAAGTTACTTCTGAGCATAGTGTTTAACACAGTGATGGGAGGCAAACCAGGACAATGGTCTCTATTCAAAACCTAGGGAATTGCCTGAGTGACTGAGGCTAGGGGGGTCTCTCTCAGGGATGCTTAGCACAATGACACTGGTGACGATGTCTGAGTTTCTATGGATGAAAGCAGTCTTGGGAGTTGGGGGCAGGTTGCCAGAGGATGCGACTAGAGGGGTAGAATTTTCAGAATCGCCAGCTTCCCAACCTCTTACACCTCACATCTCCAAGGAGGAGAAGCTAGAGACTGACACCAATATTGGTCAATACTATACCCAACCATGAGCTTCCTTAAAAAGCAGTTAGAGCCAGGTGGTGGTGGCTCAAGCCTTGAAACCCAGTACCTGGGGGCAGAGGCAGGCAGAGCTTTGTGAGTTCAAGGCCAGCCTGGTCTACAAGAGTTAGTTCCAGAGAAACCCTATCTCAAAAAACCAAAACAAAAAACACAAATAGCTTCTGAGTTCGTAAATACGCAGAGACAGAGGAGAAGCATATCTAGAACTCCTGTGCCCACTTCTCATAATCCACTTAGAACATCCTCCCTTGGCTGCTCATCCACACATTTTTACTATGTAGATATAAGATGATGTTCCACTGAGCTCTGTGAACCACTATGTCAAATCAAAACACTCAGGGAAGAGGTTATGTGTGGGCAGCCTTCATTTGCAGCCATGTGGTCAGAAGTGCAGGTTACAATATAGGACTTAGAATTGGGCATCTGGAGAAAGGGCCGTTCATGGTACTGGCCCTTCACCTGCAGGACTTGTACTGAGTCTGGGTTATTAGATACGTGAATTATAACATTTCCAGCTGGTATCTGAAGAATTGGAAATTTACTGCACGTATAGAATAAAACTAGATATTTGTTCAGAAGTATACTGCAAATGTAGCAGACAGAGTTCCCCTTCCTTTGGGGTCTGTATGAGTCAGGCTATTTGTCATCACTGGAGAAAGCTCCTGAGAAAAAGACTCAAGGAAGGATTTATGTCAGCTCACAGTTTGAGGTTTTTACTTCATCAGGTAGGGAGGGCACACAGAAAGAAGGCACACAGCAAGGAAAGAGAATGCCACTAGTAGCAGGCTCCACACCTCCCACTTTTTCCATCCAGATCCTCAGCCTATGGGGTGATGCTGCCCATACTCAGGGCAGGTCCTCCCCATCAGGGAGGTTCTTCTGGGAAACACTCTAACAGACACACTCAGAGGTGTGCCGACCTTTCTTCAGCAAACGAAGTTGACAGTCAAGGTGCACCACTTCAAGTTAACTGGCAGAAGCTTTAACAGGAATTCATGGGGGCCAGAGGAACCCCTGTGGAACACCCTGACCACAGAAAACCTCTGCTGTCCATTTAATATGGTAATAGAACTTGATGCACCCTCTGTGTGGATATCTCAAGTGCTGGCCCACCATGACATGTGTATGCGCTTGGCACTTGGACAACTTACGGCAGTAACCTAAGCAGGGTCCTTCATCAAGAAGAGTGGTCCCCACAGCTCATGCTTCAATGGCAGTCATGTTTTCAAGCCCTTTCCACTTCTGTGTCACCAGGGTAAAAGCCAAGAGCTGTGACCTCTTCAGCTACCCTATTTCACTGACATTTCTGCTCCTAGGAATCTATCCCCCAATTCTGTCAAGTCTGTTACTCTTTGACATTCCATCACGAAGCATGGAATTAACACATTTCACAACTGACTTCAGACAGTTCTCTGTAAGGCCTATGAGGGATAACTAGTCCACAGAAATAAAGTCCCTCTGCACATTCTTCCAAGAATGGTAACAGTTTTGCAGACTGAATTTAGTCCCCTTCCTGCTCCCAACCTAAAGGGTAATCTTAACACTGCAGGGCCAGGATGAACTCACATTTCCCCTCTTTGGTTCTTAAAGACTTTCAAATCCCAACGCTAGAAGGCATATCCTGATTGAATCGAGTTCATGTGGCCACTGCCCACCTCCTGCTCCAAAAAAAATAACAGTAACTCCACAGTGGCTTGTTGTTCGTTGCTCTTTAAGCAAAGTGCACATAGCGCTATAATAAACATGATCCAGAGCCTTAGGACAATTAATTAGAAACGGGACAAAAATTAAAGAGAAGGGCCTCTCTGATGAAAAATGCCTTAAAACCTGCCTTTGAGATGCTGAGAACACCGTGCCTTGGCAATACAGCATTCTCCAGCTCGCTGGCATGAAGGTGTGTGGGGACACCATGGATCCAGGATCTCACACAGTACACAGCAATTTATGGTCTTTTCAGCTCAAGCTTCTATGTTAATACCCACACACATGCAAGCACACACTCACATGCACACACATGCAAGCACACACTCACATGCACACATACACTCAGTTACATATGCAGCTCTTGCACTTCTAGACCCTCCGCAAAGTGAAGAGATCTACCCTGAAGCTTGGCCTTTTGTACTTCAAAGGATTTACTTCCATACACTTCCCAGAACAGAGGAGAACTCAGCAGAGCCTACAAGCAGGCTAAATTGTACTGTTTGTGAGGCTGCAGGAGGGCTCCCTGCTTTTTCTGAGCTCTCTGAAAGCTTCAGAAAGATAGTTTCAGTGATTTAAAGCAGAAGTCAGCCAGCCACAAGGGCCTGGTCCTGGCTCATGTGAAGCCAGTGCTTCTGACATTGTATTTTATTTTCTATTTTGTACAAAGTTTAGTTGGTGCTTCTCATAGCGTACAGATGTGAGGTCATCCACTGGGGCATGAGAATCCTACCAGTGTCTATATTGTCAAAAAAGCCTGATTCTCTCCCCACCCCAATCTACAAAGTGTCCATAGTTCCTCAGCAAGGGGTGGGGCCTGGAGATCATCTTATCCTTGTCAGAATTTTGGCTGGTTTGTTCTTATGCAGGTAAGCACAGCTTCTGTGAGTTCATGCTTTCATGGCAACCCCCATCCTCCAGTGTTGTGAAGTATTACTTTAACTAGGCAAAGATGTGTTATATTTGTTTATGCTCCAGAATATTACCTTAACTGTGTAAAGGTGTGTTACATTTGTTTATACTGCATTTGTTTAATTATGTAAAGATGTGTTATTGTTTCACTTTGCCTGCCTAAGACACCTGACTGGTATAATAAAAAGCTGAATGGTCACTAGCTAGGGAGTAGAGGGATGGGGCAGGGGGATTGCCAGACAGAGAAAATAAGCAAGAGGAAAAATCTAGGCTCCAGAGAACAGAGAACTAGGGAGAAAAAAAGGGAGAAGCCTGGGCCAGAAGCCTGCCAGCCACCAGACAGACACTGAGAGAACAGAAAGGTAAAATATACAGAATGAAAGGTAAAAAGCCCCAAGGCAAAACATAAAGAGAAACAGATTAAAACACGAGCTAAGATAAGGCTGAGCTTTTATAATTAATAACAAGTGTCCGTGTCATAATTTGGGAGCCAGTTGGTGGCCCAAAGAAAGCCTGTTACACTCCAACTCTTAGTTCTCTCCACCTCCCTTTCCACAAGGGTCTCTGCACCTTACGGGAAGGGAGTTGATAGAAGGACTTTTTTAACGACCACTGGGCCTGGGATCAGCCTCTCTCCCAACACACATTCCCATACCTGTCCATGAAGAAATAGTTAGGACAGAAGTGCTTAAATAAGGAGAGGGAGGAAGAAAAGAAGGAAGAGAGGGAGAAGGAAAAGAGAAGGATGAGGAACAGAGAAAGGGACTCACTACATGGGAGCTCTCCACATTGAAAACCCACTCTGCTGTCCTGTCCATCAGTTTGCACAATGAATCACTCCTCTATTCAAGCACTAGTTAAAAAATTTCAGTGACCTTGGTACATTACTTATACTCTTGAGAAGATTAAGTTCTCTCTGCTCCTCAATTACTGTATTGGGATGACTCAGCACTTTTTTGCCATTCACTTTTAAAGAGTCCAAATTCACTTTTCTTTCTCCTTTGCAACAGGGTCTCAGTGTGTAACCCTGGCTAGCCTAGAACTTGCTATATAGGCCAGGCTGGCCTCCAATTCACAGTGAACTCCCTGCCTCTGCCTCCTGAATGCTGGGATTAAAGGTGTGCACCATCAAGCCCAGCCTAAATTTACTTCTCATTCACCAACACTCATAACCTTCTCCTGAAAAGTTGTATTAAATTCAGTGTTCCCAGATAGACACACAGTCAGAGTTACACTGTTTGTGCTCTTGACCCACCTTACTCAAAAAAAAAAAAAAAAAGTATGATGCCAAAAAGACTTAATTAAAGACCATCCTTGTCTTGGAGTCAATTTCAAAAAGTACCGCTAGTAATCTACATAACCTTAGATATCTTCAACATAATGACTTTTGAAGTTTGTAAAATCTCATGTCTTGGCTGGGTGTTTGTTGCTATTTTGTTCTGTTGTTATCAAACATAATGCTGACACAATCATAACTCAACCTGAAACATTAAAAAAAAAATCCTACCTTTTGGTCCCCATCCTCACCCTCTTTTCTTGCAGCAATCACACCCATGATAATTTGGAGTGGAAGGCAGCCATAACATTCGCTTTCAGAATTGGACAAAGGTCTATGTCACTTCTTCTACAGTGATGCACAGAGGAAAGCACATGATTGTTAGCATCCTGGTACACCAAGCCCCGCCTCTTGGGGACCTTGCAGAGTGCCTGTATCACGCCTGTGTGTAGGGGAGGCAGTATCCTGTCTCTTTAAAAAGTAAAACTCCACCTACTTCTCTTCTTCCTCTTCCCCCTTCTCTCTCTGCATCTCTGTCTGTCTCTCTCTTTCTCTCTCTCTCCTTTTCCTTCCCCCACTCACTTTATCTCAATAAAACTTTCCACTTAAGCTCTGTCTGCATAGCTTATTTGTCTCTCACCCACCACCAAGGTCCCTCTCATGAAGAATCATTACAATGATCATTATTAGTTTTGGCACACTGTGTTTCTGTGTGTGTGTGCGCGCACACGGACACACGGAGGTCAGGGGTTGATGGCAAGTGTCTTCCTCAATCGCACCCCACAATTATTTTCTGAAACAGGGTCCCCTCCTGAACTCAGTGAGAGGCTGGCTGGCACAAGGCTCAAGAAATATCTGTCTCTACTTCCCCAATGCTAAGTTTATAGACATGCACCAGAACACCCAGCTTTTCCATGGGTGCTGGGGATGAACCCAGGCCTTCATGCCTGTACAACAAGCACCCGACCAACAGAGCCGTCTCCCAGTCCCCAGCACACACCTTTTTGATACAACACACCTGGTGATTACAGTGCCTGAGTCCCAGCAGGGCAAGCAACAGTTAAAAGAAATTATCTGTCACTTTTTAAGCTCACGGAGATCTGATTGTACAAAAAGCATACTGACTTGGGAGGGGAAGAAGAAAAGGAGTGCTGAGTTTGAAGCCACCTTGTTTTAGACGACCATAGGCAGATGCTGGTGAAACACATCAGCTTTAAAACTCCATACTCCTCGGGAGCCTTGCAAACTACACTAGTCGTGACCAGGCACCTGCCTGACATGAACTTCAGGGATGCACAAAGCACCTCCGAGCTGAGGCTGATTTTGCCCAATTCTTGAGGTGCAGCCAGCTGTACACTTTTGCTTGGCTCCCCTCATCCAGCTGCTGCCTCTGATCCAAGAAGTCTGGGGAGACGTTTCCAACACCAGTAATGTGAATGATTGAAGATTAGGCTCAACTTCTATTTGGAAAGGAGAAAAAGTGTGCTCTGAGCTGGTGGAGGCATTAGAGCCCTGACAGAGAATCCAGTTTGCAGGGAACTTGCTTCATACTGCTTGCCAAGAGGTATGCTGGCTCCCAGCAGCTGGAGCAAAGGCAAACGGAAGGTCGCTCCCAAAGATTCTAGGGGAGATTTTCCACCATCGATTAAACAGCTTGGGGGAAGCATGCTCAACCAATGCTGTTTCTTACTTAGCTCAAACATGCAGACCGCCCTGCAAGCACACAGCATTTAGAGTCTCCATTACAGTAAAGTACATCTGATTTTCTTTGGCAAGTTAAAACAGATACTGAAAGGGAAATGTAATAAGCCCATAAGAAAGCTTTTTTTTTTTTTAACTTTGATTCTGGGCTTTATGTAGCCCAGGCTGGCCTTAAACTTATGACCCTCCTGCCTCAACCACCACCATACTTCACTCTGAAAGCAAAGAATTTCTTAAGTTGGAAACACGTCAAGAGTTATTCCATGGTCAGTTTTGTCAAAACTGTGACCACAAAGGTTGCAGCCCATCAGGATAGACAAGCTAGGGTGCGAGGCAGGGGAGCAGACTAGAGATGGGGGCAAGGCACTTCCTTAGCAGAGCCCCACCTACTGTTTTCCATTACATCCCTAACCATATTATAATATTAACCATATTATATGAATCCATCAGTGAAGTCACTGATGAAATCAGAACCATTGTTGTGATCTGTCTCAGCCAGCAGCCTCTCTTACTAACCCAAAGGCTTGCTCTGTGCATCACCTAGATGCTTCTCAATCCAGTCAAACTGACAGACATCCATCTCCACAGTACACATCTTGGAGCCACAACCTCTGTGTGGTTGAGACTAGAGACAGGAACTTTCAAAGAGATAATTAATGGTGATTAAAATCAGAGGGGTAGGATAGGTTTGTGTCCTTATCCGAAGAAAGGACGGCACAGGGAACAAGGTACACAGAGGGAAGACTATCTGAATACAGCTAGGCTGTTGTCTGCAAGCCAAGGTGAGAGGCCCCTAAACAACCAAACCTGACTGCACCTTGATCTCGGACTTCCAAAAGCCAGACTGTCGAGGGTAACCCTCTGTAGCCAAAGTCACCCAGCCTGTACAACTTCACTACGGCAATCCCAGCAAATCAAGACCTGGAGCTTCTGGCCAGGTCTTCTCTGTGCCAAAGGGGGCAAATAAGCCTCTAAGCCCCTGACCTCAGCTACCATGGAACTAACATCAAAGTACCCACCATTCCTAAATAAGGAGTAACTAAGGAGAACCCAAGAGGACTCTGATCTGACACCTACTTCTTAAGAGTTTCAGAGACTCTCAGGAAACTGAAGGATAGACCTATGCATGAAACCTACGGTCTTTTGCTTCCTATTCAGAGTGTGGGACCTGAGCCGACAGTAACATCACCAGGAACTGGTAAGAAGTGCAGGCTCCCGGGCCTGGCCTGGACCAGAACCCTGAAAGAGAGGCTCTGGAGATGGAGCCCAGTCATTAGGGTTATAAAAAGCTTTCTGGGGAACCTTAATGTCCCCTCAAGATTGACAGCCTCTTGAACTGGTAACTTCTCTCACTAGTGATAAAACACCTAATAAAAATGTCTCAAGGGAGAAAAGATTCATTCTGGCTCATGGCTGCAGAAGGCTTACTCTACAGGTTCTGGGACCCTAGACTTGGGCCGAATACCAGGGCAGTGGGGTGTGTGTCAGAACTACTTAGCTCAGCAAAGACATAAAGGGGGCAGGGGCATAAGACCCCAGAAAAAAGATACAGTCCCCAAGGACACACCTAAGAGAGACTCCTATAGCTTACTTACTTCCCCAGCGCTTCTGCTCACTTGGGACTAAGTATTCAATACAGAGCTTATGACAGCTAACTCATATTCTCTCTTCTGTGACAGCATGCTTTGTCTGGGCATCATAATGACGTATGACTTTTGGATCACAAACCCCCTCAGTCCTCACTGGCATGGGTCTACAGTAGTATCCCAGTAGCATAATATGGAAACAGAGGCTTGGGAAAGTCAAGGTTAAACATCAACAAGATGAAGGGAGATGCTGAACACAAGACCCCTTACAGCCTCCACATTGACAAAACTGCTCAGAGATGTCTCTGAATGTTGGCTTTCTCGATCTCACGGCAAGAAGACACAGGTGTGCACACAGCTGCTTGTAGCACCACAGACAACCAAATGTAGAAGTGATTTATACACTCTTGTCTCTTGTTTGATGTGGGAGTGTCATATATCAATCTGTTGATTTCATTGGTTGAGCAATAAAGAAACTGCTTGGCCCTCATAGGTTAAAACATAGGTGGGAGGAGTAAACAGGACAGAATGCTGGGAGAAAGAAGCTGAGTCAAGGAGTCGCCATGATTCTCCCACTCCAGGCAGACGCAGGTTAAGATCATTCCTGGTAAGCCAGCTCGTGGGCTACACAGATTATAAGAAATGGGCTAGTCCAGGTGCGAGAGTTAGCCAAGAAAAGGCTAGATATAATGGGCCAAGCGATGTTTAAAAGAATACAGTCTCCGTGTAATTATTTCGGGTAAAGCTAGCCATGCAGGCAGCCGGGTGCAGGGACGCAGCCCAGTCGCTCTTATTTCAACACTTGTTCTGTTTGGTTGGTTTTTGATTGCTTTTATTTGGCTTTGGCAAGATTTGTATAGCAAAGGCTAGCCTTGAATTCTCTCTGTAGCCAAGGCTGGCCATGAAGTTCACATATTCCTTCCTCCACCTCCTATCTGATGGGACTGCACGTAACACCATGCCTAATTCACACAACAAGATTCTTAGGGTCCACATAGGAGCTCCTCTTTGAGTCAGAGGAACCTGACGTAGAATCATGTCCCCACCACTTTCTAGGGAAGGAGTATGGGTTGAATGGTGACACTCTCCCCCACAAAGTTCCTATATTGAAGACTTTAGAATACCCCATCCCCTCAAAGTGCACCTTACTAAGACACAGCCAAAAGGAGGAAATCAGGTTCAAGTGAGGTGAGTAGAGGCCCTGCTCTCTTCTGACCAGTGCTTTCTAAAAAACAGGAGTTTGGAGATGGCATACAGGGTAAACAACAAAAAATATAAATGTAAGCAGAACTCCTCTATGGGAGACCAACCAACCAACATCTTGATTTTGAAACTCTTATGGTCCAGAACCATAAGGCAGTACATTTCCACCCAGCTGAAAGAACTTTGTTACACCAGAAAACTGATACACTTAGCTTCTATGAACCCCAGTGTCCTCATCTGCAAAATGGAAATATGAAGAAACTGTACCCTTAAGGGGTTGTTAGACAAGTCAAAAGAGGACAGAGGACAGACTCCTTCAGAAACAGCAGGTCAGCAAGTTAGATTCATCACTGATACAGCATTCACAGAATGTTCTCCACGTAAGCAATGCCTCACATTCTCCTGTCAGCAGGTGGGCATGTTAGGTTCTCCACTGATACAGCATTCACAGAACGCTCCCCATGTAACTTATGCCTCACTCACATTCTCACGTGAAAATTTAAAAATTGGTACACAAGTCTATACTATAGAAAGGAATCTCCTGTTTGTGGACTAGCTTTGCTGTTCTTCATTAGTTGGGCATACCCCCACAAAACACTACATAATAGCCAGAGGTGGTGGCACCTGTTTGCACCTCCAGCATTGGGGAGGTGTAAGCAGGAGGATCGGGAGTTAAAGGTCATCCTCTACCTAGGGAGTTTCACACCAGCCTGAGCTACAGTAGACCCTGTCTCAAACAAACAAACACAGAAGCTGTGGTATGGTGGCTCGAGAGGCAGAGGCAGGAAGATCACAAGTTCAAAGCCAGCCTAATTTACACAGTGAGTTGCAGGTCTGCCAGAGCCAGAGAGAGATCCTGTCTCAAAATGATAAATAAATAAGCCCACTGTGTAACAAATACCCATACAAAAAAATTAAAACTTACTAGGCATTCAGTAGTTGCCTGTAGGTGGGGGAAATAGGAATTGGGTTTTCATAGGGACAAACCTCTGTTTTGGTGAGGGAGCAGTCATGGCTATGTGCACACATTTGCCAAGTCACAAGGGCACAAACAAAATGTGCAGGGTTTAGTGCAGCTAACAGAGTGCTTCTCAGACTAAAAAAGATCAAATGCAATGCTGCTAAGTTATAGCACAAATAGATGTTCTTAAAAGGGATAATGTGTACCCTTGTCAAGAAAAGCTCATCAACCAGGAATCTGAATTAAGCTGGTCATTCCTGTGAGCACCTGAATGTGAGTTCTGAACATGCTGGCAAGCCAATGCAAAGAAAGGAAATAGAAACTTTATGCAGTCTTTCTTCTTATTAAATGGGAAAAAATGCATAGTGGTTTTTTAGGTGATATGTGCTTTCTTTTTTTAAAAAATATTTTTTATTGTTATCATTAATGGTAGTGGTGGTGGTTAGAGTAAAGAAGTAGAGTGTTTTGCCTGCATGTATGTATATGTATCATGTACATGTCTGGTATTAGGTATTTTGAGATCAACTGGACCTGGTTACAGACAATTCTGAGTTACTGTGTGGGTGATGGGAATCAAACCCTTGCAAGGCTTCTAGAAGAGCAGACAGTGCTCCTAACCACTGAACCATCTTTCCAGATCCCAAACAGGTTTTCTTAGTGCTGAAGTTTACCAGAAGAGCATCTTATCAGAAAGGCCTTGTCACAGCAATCCTCCTGCCTCATTCCCCGCAGTGCTGGGATTATAGGCATGCATCACCATGATGGCAAGTGTTTTCTATAGAGAACCAGACAGTAAATATCTTGGGATTTTTTTGGCCAGCTCTGACGGTAAACTGTTAAAATAACTTTAGATGATATGCAAATGAGCAGGTGTCCTGCTGTCCAATAATACTCTGTTAGCCTAGGCCTGACAAGGCTAGATTTGGTCACATGCTAGTTTGCTGACCTAAGGAACAAACAATGCACTTTTTCAGATTTGGTTCTAAGCTGACCTAAAGCAAAATAAGAACAAATCTCAGAATGAAGGTGACCTTGACTTAAAGAATTTCTCTGATTAAAACAAAATTTCAACTACAACAGCCATGTTCGGGGCTCATATTGGATTAAAAACTGTAGAAAGTTTAATTTTCGACAATTTACAAATTTCTATGCAAAACACATAAAAAGACGATCTCATTAAAACAACAGAAAACAAAAAATTCAAGTGTCCTATTTGCATCCAAATCTTATTATGCTGTTTCATCCAGTTCATTCAGCTTCCCTGACTCTCTTGGCTTCTCATGACAGAGCTGGGTATTAAACTACATCCTGTCTCTCCATGTCTATGTAGTCAACAAATGTGTTGATTTTGGATCCTGGAATTCTGAAGAAAGCCAACTTAAATGATTTAAGATGGCTAATGTGTTGACTCTGCTTCCAATCCAATAACATGTTAAAGTAAGGACCCTTGTCACATGGTGCTATGTGTTTTGATTAAATTTAACACCAAGCATTGAATAAGGCCAATTCTTAGTGAATGAATAACCTAAGGACATTCCTTCACCATGGCAGGATCTCCATTTTGTTTAAACGAGTGGAAATTTGAACAACTTTGGTCAGATCTACCTAAATGAGAAATCAGGAAAGCAGAGCCTCTGATGTCCCAAACAGTGTTGGATCCAATGGAAAACTGTGAAGTGCCCTACCATAGGTGAAGTAAAGGGGTCCATTTCACGTCACTTACTCATAAACTGTAACTTCCTAGTCCTGCATGTGACAGTAGAGGAGCATGGCCTCCATCAGGTCTGCAGCCTAAGTGCACACATCAGATCTGAACCTACCAAGAGCCTCTCAACACCACTGTGAGGATGCAGCTCCCCAGGAAGATCTGGCATGACTGGTTCTCTCCAATAGGATAATGTTTTGACGAATGTGCATGCTGTCTTTTTTCCCATTGGCTGAGGAGTTCCAGAGGTTCTAATACACTCAAGCACATCTTTGTTTTCTATACACTAACATTAGGTTTTCATCAAGTAGTATGTGAATAATTACCAAGTCCACAAAGATTCTTCCACTTTTAACAGCTGTTGACCATGTCGTGGAGCCTGTATTTTATTCTCTACGTGTTTCTCACCTACCTTCCACGAAGAAGACATCAAGGCCTTGAATGTGTACCCATCTGAGAGTCAATCCTTTAAGCTCACTTACATTGTCTGCACATACTGGCTGGCCATCAAAGGGGCTACTTTATTAATTACCTGCAGTATGAAATCAAGCTGGTTAAGAAATTATAAAATAAGGAAATCAATAATTAGAAGTTTCCTCTTTCAAAAAAAAAGAAGAAATTTAAAATTTTATAAGGAAGAATTTAGAAATCCAGGGTCTAGAAATGGAAACTACATAGAATATATGTATTTTGCCCCTAGGTTTTAGATTCAACCGTGACAAGCTGTCAGTGACTGAAATTTTTTTTTATTACCTGTCAGTTATTTAGGAAAATTCCATTGTTTAGCAAAGTATAATTTTGAAATCAGTAATACTTTATTAATTACATACCAATAAATTTCTATTGGAAGAGCGTTCATTTAAAAAGAGTTCAAAACATTCAGCAGCATATTTTTCTGTCTAGTCCTAGCTAATGAATTTTTATGGATTAAAAAGAGGTTCAGGTAAGCGTGTATACTGAACTGTCACTAATGATTGTAACTCCTGGAAAGCATGAGGATCGCTTCATTCAGAATCCAGGAACTGGCCCTTCTCCTCGAAAACGCTACACAAAAGCCGGGCTGTGGATACAACCATTTTCCTCTAGAGAGAAAGAACAGAGCTATATTCTCAATGGAGCACAGAAGGCAGAAATAAATTTTTAAAAGTTAACATCCAATTGCCTGCGATGGTTTTAAAGCAGAAACCTACAAATGCACTGTGCCCCCTCTCCCCCCACATATACACAAAAAGGGCAGTCCCTGTGTTCAGGTCACACCATCAAAGCATGGATACGGGTCCTTGACCATCACACACCCTCAGTCCAGCCCAGCTCTGAAATCACCCACCCCACAGCGTTCTTCCCAAGCTGAGCCCTTAAACACTGGGATGACTGGGAACCTACAGGCCTAAAAAAGTAGATGTGTTTACAGAGAGACCAAGTCCCCACTTGGTTCCTATTGGGTGACAGAAACTAGTTCAGGAGTAAAGCCTTCTGAGACTCATCCTCTATAAAAAGGCCAGCCCCATGAGGCAGGACCATTTCATACACTGGTGAGTTCCCAGGTCCTCAGAGTTGGTACTTAATATAAGCTTGGTTGTTCTTACTGCTGCTGTTTTACTGTTGTTTATGGAGGTGGTGGTGTTTAAGTTTTTTGAGATTGGGTGTCACCTAGCTCATTCTAGCCTGAGATGACCTTGAACCCCCGATCCTCCTCCTCCTCCACCTTGTTGACTGGTCTACAGTCCGCCAGTCTGGTCTACAAGAGCTAGTTCCAGTGTTGGGATTACAGACCTGAGCCACTGCAGCAGGAATATTAGTACTCGATGCAGGAGAGACTCACTGGATAGCTGCTGTTTATCTGCACAGCATGGACAGTGGAGAAGAGCAGCTTCTGCCTGCAGAATGATTGCTACGTTCTAAACGGCATCCCTCCCCAGAACACAACGCACAAAGAAAAATGCTCTTGGGCCCCTGCTCTGAGCACTTCACAAAGAGGTAACACAGGAATAGAGGCTTTACAGACTTGCTCAAGCTCCAGTGAGATGCTAGGGGCACGCACGCACGCATGCACACACACACACACACACAAATGAATAAATAAATGTAAATTTTAATGAGACCATTAGAAAAGCAAAAATAATTGGTGTACTTTTAAATAAGGAAAAAGAAGACAGATAAAAAGAGCGAAGATAACATGAGGGACATGGAAAGAAGCGTGGGCCGACAGAGCAGTAGCTGGAATTGCTGCAGCACCCAGTAGAACTCTTACAGGGGTGCTCAGCCTTTTGGCTTCTCTGAGCCAAAAGGCTCTCTGTCATCTACAAAGTTCACGTTTAAGAACTTTACAATCAGCCGGGTGGTGGTGGCACACGCCTTTAATCCCAGCACTCGGGAGGCAGAGGCAGACGGATCTCTGTGAGTTCGAGACCAGTCTGGTCTACAAGAGCTAGTTCCAGGACAGGCTCCAAAGCTACAGAGAAACCCTGTCTTGAAAAACCAAAAAAAAAAAAAAAAAGAACTTTACAATCTATTATCAACACACACACACACTAACACACATCATATATTACATTTACAACTGTGTACTGAACCACATACACTGCTATCTTGGGCTACATGTGACCTTCAAGATGGACACCTTCAAGCCTACAACTACCAAGGAAGAATCCTTAGCTACACGTTTCAGTTGGACAGTGGCCCTTCCCCACATCTGGGTTTCATATTTCTAGTTTGATATAACGCCGTGTCCTAAGCCACCACTTCCTGGCACTTGTTACAGATGTTCTTGCAAACAATGTGTAAACCCAAAGTTTACAATGAACTGGACTGGTTTATCTTCCTGACAGCCCTTCAGCCTTGAATGACACCTGGGATGAACTGTGTCTCACAGAGCCTAAGGACACTGAGCAATGGGGTGAGGAGTGGACAGTACCAGAGTGTCTCCCTTACTTCCTAGCTTCATCTTACTCCA
Organism: Microtus oregoni; assembly: GCF_018167655.1. NCBI lineage: Eukaryota > Metazoa > Chordata > Mammalia > Rodentia > Cricetidae > Microtus > Microtus oregoni. Next base: position 39,302,157 of record NW_024543063.1, read on the forward strand.
AAGGCCACAATTACCAGCCGTCAAAATCTTAAACTAGCTCCAGGCAACAGTATGCCACCCCCCAGCATTTCAGTTCTGAAAATCCCCTGACACTAGAGCATGGCAGGGCTGTAGAAAGCTGCTTGGCACCAACGCACTATGGCACCAAGGCTGCCTGAGAAGGGTGAACGCCTGTGGACAGATGCATCTCCTTCCCCAACAGACAGCTCGCAGATTATTCCAGGCGGCTCCTCAGAAAGTTCTTCCCAAAGGAGCACTGGCTGTCACAGAGCTGGCCCAACTCAGAGACGCGCCTGAACATCCTTCATCTCATCACTGAGGTCTCCCAACCCCCATCAAGCTCTCTGAAATCACACCTTAAATGATCTGAAATCTGTCTTTGGCTCAGGTTCTTCCAGGAAGAGGACAAAAGCTACAGCTAAAAGATAAATTTTGTACATTATTTCCATAAAACAAAATAACATAGCTTTCATACAACTAGAAATTACTAGAAAAGTCTGCCCCCTTACGCACATCAAATTCTAATCACTTCAACATTGTCTGTCTCCTAGAGAAATGATGTCCAGCACTCCTGGACATGCTGGGTTTATCTGTTTCCCCAGCAGCTATCAGAACTAATTGATGTCAATCTCTCCTCCCAATCTACTAGGCATTCACTCTTCCTTCAATGGGTGTCCCCAGAACAGAAACTTCAGCTAGCTTTTGGCTTATCTGTGCTTCATCTAGAAATGAACAGAATGGTCTAGATGTTTATTTTTATGGTCACATGTGTACAGATGCCTGCAGAGTCCAGAAGAGGGCGTCAGATCCCCTGAAGTTGGAGTTACTAGCAGGAGCGAGCTGCCAGATGTGGGTGCTTGGAACCATACCAGGTTCTCTGCAAGAGTGGCAAGTGCTCTTAACCTCGGAGCCACCTCTGGAGGCCCCTGTTTACCTTTCTTTCCAACAAACTGATAGTTTCAAGCAACTAAAGGTACAAATGGCTCGTCTACATCCCAGGCCTCACTGCTGAGAATGTCAAGAGTTGCACAAGGCAGCTGCACGGTGGCAACATCCTGGAGCAGCTGTAGGTTAGAGCTGCCAAGCACTGATTGAGCCCTCGAAGCTGGCTCTCCCTCCATTTGCTCTCCTTTCACATCACTGGAGAGGCGCATTAAGCACTTCACACCGGCTCTCCCGCAGGGCAGTGCACAAGCTTTTCGCAAGCATGATTACCGTCTATGGCAGCTCAGTGATTGCTACTGAAGTCAGGCAGACGCCTGCTAGCTTCTCAGGTTGGGCCGCCCCAAATGTGTTCCACTGTCATTCTCTGGGTGAGGAGAATAAATAACAATTTTAAAGATTTACGCTCAGGAGGTATGGCTCCTCAAAACATATTTATCTCTTAGAAACACCTAATTGCTCTTCAGCTTCCCCTGTTCTCCCATGCCAAGTCATGGACAGCAGCACCAACAATGAGTCTGCACTTGGATGTACTAAAGGGCAAGAGTCAGACTCGCCCGTGCATCTCCCTCCTCTGGTCTACACATCTTTAATTTGAGTCCATTAGATCACACACACCTTCACTGCTCGTTGAGTTCTAAGGACTCATTATTTAAAAAAACAACAACAAATTCGTTGCATGTTTTCAATGTATGCTGGCAAGTATCCCGGCCTGGATCTTAAAAGGAAAAGCAAACTTAATAAAATGAAAAAGGACTATTTCACTGAAGACAGAATAATTAAAAGGCATACTGTACAGTCAGGAAAACGAGGCTGGCTCCTGTGGGAGTATGGGGAGGGCCAGTGCTGGCTTGGATGGTATTTTCATTTCTTCTCCTGTCTAACCATCGACGATGATGGAGCATCCCTTCACCCCGCTGGCCATCACCAACCTGCCAGGTACTTTCATTGTGACCGTTTGAAAGCTGAGCCGTTCAAACACATCCTCTTTCTCTTGAGTTGAGCTCCTGAGCATTAGCAGGACTCTCTCACCATTTCTTCTTCCTGTTCTTATGTGCTATGGGTTCTACATTCTATGAGCTATCTATGTGCTATGATCTCTATGTGCTATGATTTCTATGTGCTATGATCTCTATGTGCTATGATCTCTATGTGCTACGAGCTCTATGTGCTATGATCTCTATGTGCTATGATCTCTATGTGCTACAAGCTCTATGTGCTACGATCTCTATGTGCTACGATCTCTATGTGCTACAAGCTCTATGTGCTACGATCTCTATGTGCTACGATCTCTATGTGCTACGAGCTCTATGTGCTACGATCTCTATGTGCTACGATCTCTATGTGCTACGATCTCTATGTGCTACGATCTCTATGTGCTATGATCTCTATGTGCTACAAGCTCTATGTGCTACGATCTCTATGTGCTACGATCTCTATGTGCTACAAGCTCTATGTGCTACGATCTCTATGTGCTACGATCTCTATGTGCTACGAGCTCTATGTGCTACGATCTCTATGTGCTACGATCTCTATGTACTATGATCTCTATGTGCTATGAGCTCTATGTGCTATGATCTCTATGTGCTATGATCTCTATGTGCTATGATCTCTATGTGCTACGAGCTCTATGTGCTATGATCTCTATGTGCTACGATCTCTATGTGCTACGATCTCTATGTGCTACGATCTCTATGTGCTACGAGCTCTATGTGCTACGATCTCTATGTGCTACGATCTCTACGTGCTATGATCTCTATGTGCTATGATCTCTACGTGCTATGATCTCTATGTGCTATGAGATCTATGTGCTATGATCTCTATGTGCTACGAGCTCTATGTGCTATGATCTCTATGTGCTATGATCTCTATGTACTATGATCTCTATGTACTATGATCTCTATGTACTATGATCTCTACGTGCTATGATCTCTATGTACTATGATTTCTACGTGCTATGATCTCTATGTGCTACGATCTCTATGTGCTACGAGCTCTATGTGCTACAGAAGGGAATTAGTTCCACGGACAGAAGAAGTGCCAGGTTCAAGACCTGCTTGGACTGGAGTGAGTTCAATGCCACTCTGGGCAGCTGAGCAAGACCCTGTCCCCAGACGTTTTCACTTTTGGTTGGGGATACGGCTCATCTGCATAGCGCCTGCCTGGCATTCCTGATGTAACAGATTCAATCCTCAATATGGAAAATGACAACAAAAGGGATGGCTACTGTTCCAGTAGAGCGCAGAACTAAAGCTTTGCCAACCCCCTTCAATATCCACTGGCAATTCGGTGCAGTCAAGAAAACCATGCCAATGTTTATGAAACTGCCAGGATGGCCGTGACAATTGTACAGCTGTCGCTAAGGTGGTTCGCTTGTAAATCTCAAACTCACACAAGTATTCCTTCCCTGTGTTAGTCAAGGGTGCGTCTTCAGCCATTTTCTCCTCATTTCTTAAGAAAAGGAAAGATGATTCTTGCTGCGTTGGCACATATTTGAAATTGTCTACCATAAAAAGCTAAGAAAATAATTTAAAATGTTTGTCCTAGAAATAAAGCTGTAAACACAGAAATTCTTAGGGAGCAGTCGCAGGCTGGAGGGCTACACTGAGTGGTTCTGTTCCTGAGGCTCTGTCTTCCCGTCTGACCTCTCACAGCTCCCGCTGGCTGCTGGCTTGAGCCCCACTCCTCACACAAGGAAGCTAAGGCTTGGGAGTAAAGAACACAGTCCACAGTCCCAGAGTTAATAAACTAAAAAACAGAGGAGCAGCAAAGTCAAATAAGATAAAAATTCTAATTTTCTAAGAATACAAGTGGTGACCCTAACCCAAACGGGATCACAAGCCACGTGGTGACAGCCTTATCCCATGTGTCCTGAGACTGGAATAATACACCTGCCATAAGTCAGAATCTATGCCACAAGTGACAATGTTTCTCCAAGGGTATGTGATTTCTTGTTTTGCTTTAACGCTGTAATTTTTAAGAGTCAGGGGCATATCATGAAACCCCACGCTCTGTGAAAGATTCCATTATCAGAGTCGCTGTTATTGAACCTTTTTAGCCCAGATGTAATTTCTTACATGTTACAACAAGTTTGGCACGCATTGTGAATTTCAGCCAAGGTTGATAAAGTTCAATAACTCGGCTAACCAACCATGTGTGCGGCTCATTACAGGAGTAATAAATAGATTCATCACAATGGACATGGAGAAGCCCTATGAAAGTCCAATGCCATTGCTAGTACTGCTCATAAAAACACCTTTTGGACTTTAATGTAATTTTATATGTGGCTATCACACCTACTCATCATTCAACATCACTATATGCACTACACACATACCAGACACCCACATGGCTTGCTGCATGCAGTCTAGTCACAATGGTGGATCTTCTATTCTAGAGATCTATAGCTGCTTAAATCTACCCATGTTGCTGGTTCACACAAGAAGTTAGATCAAGTAGAAATACAATCTGACAGACACATCTACAGACATCATTTTTATTTATCCTTTATTGGGTCAACTGTAATGAAATGCTTCAGGATTTTTAATAAAATCTGTATGGATAAATAATTCACACAGCACACAATCTGCCCACTGACACATTCAATGGCTTTCAGTGCAGCATGCAAAGCCATCGCCACTTTCACTATTATATCAATTTGTGACAATTTCATATATATAGTGGGGGAAAACTGATTTAGATAAAAGTATTGGGTGGAAAAAAGAAATATAAGTTTACAAAACAAAGAGATCCTATGTTCAAATGTTCCACAAAGCTGGCCTCTGATATTGGAACACAACTAACAAAATTTAATTTACTTAGAGAACAAACTCGGGCAAGTGGAGAAATGAAAACCTTAAATTCTATCTCCTGTTGTCCTCTCTTTTATGCTCCTAAGAGGAAAATGTAATATAGATATCTCAGGGAACTCAAGGACACACTTTCCAGGAAGGAACTGTTCCACCCTGGGCAAGGAGTGGAGATGGCAGGCCACACTCTAAGCAGGACACAAAAGGAATATGGGGCTGATCCTGGTGATGGGCTGGGATGGCCACTCCTCTCAGCAAATCACTATTCATGAGCTGTTCTTTTAGCCTTCCCCTCCATTCCAGCAAGTCCTGGTCTTAGTCAACAGGGGACAGACCACATTTAGATTGTCTGGCAAGAAAGCGACACCTCTTCTGTCTATGCATCTCTCCTGTCCTCTCCTGGTCTCCTGCATCAGTAGCATCAGAAGTCAGAAAAAAAAATTTTTTCACTCAGTTTAATGCTCACTTCTGGACTTCCTCTTTGCATACTTCTCCACGGCAGAGCTGCCCTGTGACAACACTATTAATATCCTCAGGCTCACCTGGCTTTTTTCACATCAAATGCGGACAAAAACATGACCAAGCTTTCTAACACAAAAGCAATCAGCTTAACTCAGCAAGGAAAATATTCTGTGTAATTCATTCTAAGCAGCACCTAAATGATCACGACCTGAGTCAAATAATGTGAATGTTTAACTCTGCAAAAGAACAACAGAAGAGCGATTTATGTTTGCAAGCACTCAGCAACTGCCAAAATCTTTCAAGAGCTTAAACAGCGTAATGACAGACACTGATGTGCCAAGATAAAAGTAGTAGACACAACCAAAAGGATGAAGAGACCAGCTGCGGCTATACCCTGAGCATCGTGAGCTAGGAAAAGGCACCAGCCCTCACCCTGACAAAGGAAGCTGAGCAATCTCAAGGGGAGTTCAATGCTTCCCAGAGACCAACAGGCAAAGTAAAGTGTCAGCTGGTACTAGGTGCTAGGTACCACCAACGTGTGCAGTACTACCCAGCATTAGTGATAGAATTTCATTCCGAAGACTTCTGATAGCATCCACAATAGCAGCTGTCACCGCTAGCACGTGGATACTGACAGCCCATGCTCAAATTCAAGCAAATGCTACAGACCACATTAACGCTTGCTGTTCTGTAACTGGCCACAAGTAAATTTCCCCCCAGCCAACCGGAGAGCAGTTATGGTTGTCTGCATGATCACAGATATGGAGAGGTGAGGGGAGGGGGCACTAGGCAGCAAATCCCAAGGGGAGCCATTAAGAAGCATTTAAGAAAGCACATATGGAGCTCTCATATCTGAACAAGAGCCTGCAAAGAAGATGGAAGAATTTACCGCCTATTCACTACCAACTCTGAAAGCCTTATTTCTGATGTGTCAAGTCTGTGCTGTTTTGTTCCCTTCCAGCTCAAGTTCAGTTCTGCAAATGCATCCCCTGCTCTTCTGAGCTGGGCTGCTCTAAGACAAGGCTCCTGTGTGTACCATGCAACCAGAGGTCCCCAGCAGTGGTATCTGTCTGCATTTAAATCCATCTGCATTTGTTCTGTGGGAGAGTCCTGGAAATCGTTTCACTCCCAAGTACTTCCCTCTGGACAGCTTAAAAAGAACACGGAGTTTTAAAGGAGTATCTTTTGAAAAGTTAACACTTTTAAATGCTTCACTTCACACAAGCCCACCTTAATGACAACTAAAATATGAAGTCCACAGGTCACTCCCTGAAGACGGAGTATACCATCCTGACCTAGCTCACTTTCCCATTTTACATAATAGGGCATAAAGTTTGCCTGGAAAGCGTGGTTCCGCATATTCTCCAGACCATGACCACTATCCCTGCAGCCCTGGCAGAATGCACAAGCATGAGTTGCAGCCGTTCGCTTCTCCCTTTGGCTTCAAAGACCATGCTCTGCAGTCACTGCAGTACTGGAAGAACTACAAGCGGAGCAGCACAAGGAATTATGGCAATTATAAACCTCCCCGAGCAGACTGTCAGATTCACAGCCAGCATTAGCACAGCTCGGCTCCATCTTCCGGCCTGAAGAGTCCAGAGCTACGGGGAAGTCCTACCACAGAGCAAAGTCTGGGACCTCACGAAGTGAAACCAGGGAAGAAAAGTGAAGGACATCTGGCAGCAAAAGCAAGTCAGCCACTCAAAGCAGCTACAACTCGTTCTCAGTACACACTAAGTGGAGAGTCACTGCTCAGGCCAGAAGCAGGAACAGGGAGCTGCAGGTGAGCTTTAAAAAAAAAAGAGTAATATGCCTTCATGTTTATTAACACAAAGCAAGCAAGAGAACCATAATGAATAGAAATTACAGAAGAAGCAATTACACGGGATCACAGGTCACACAGTTTAGGGTGCTGCGTTCACCCCATACCTATCATAGATTCTGCACTCCTTTGTAGGCATTTGGAAGACATATATGTGGGTTAAAGCTTAAGAAAACTCAGACACTAACTCTGTGATTTAAAGAGCACCAGCTGCTGGCAAATGTTCTCTTCAATGTAAAGAAACTATTTACTGATTTCCTTGTAGTTGTCTCAATATGAATGTGGAAGAGGCCTCCGCATCTGTGTCTTTAAACACAAATAGAAAAATGTAGGAAGTCAGGAATGACCCAGAGGCTACACATACACACATACTCAGGGAAATGACACACAAATGCTACCGAGCAAATCAATTTAAATGCTCTGGAGAAGCACAAGCATCCATTGTGAACATTCTGAGGTGTTTGCACCTCCCTAAGTGTAGAGGCTAAGGCTGGTTAGCCACTGAAGACTAAGCAACTAATACCCAGTAATTGATAAATGTGTATTGAATGCACAAAAGAATAAGTAAAAAGAGACTCTGAGGTTGTGGGTCAACTATCCACTCTCCTCACAACTAGGCAGGTCACATGACCAGAGAGAGGCAAAGGGCAGGACAAAGCCTGCAGGAGATAATAGTGTTCAGTGAGCACCAAAGGATTAGACACCAGAGGGTTTAGTCAGCTAAGGCTGCAGTAACAAATGCTACCGACTGGGTGGGTGCCCTGAAGAGCAAACAGCTTTCTTGCAGAGCTTACTGATCGGAGAGTCCAAGGTCAGGGTGCTGACTTAACAGGGCTCTCAGAGGGAGCCCTCATCCTGGTTCACAGAGCTGCCTTCTCATATAGCACTATAACCTTGCTGGGCAGAAAGAAAGAGAGCTAGCTCTCTGCCCAGACCTGTAAGGGCACTAATTCACATTTCCCCTCCAGATATAACCACATCCTGAGCTACCGCCTCTGCTCAGGGTCACTCAGGACTAGGATTTTAACACATGAATTTAGAGGACACTGTGAGCATTTGGTCCAAAACACTAAATCTGATTTCTAAAACTCCTCCGAACTTTAGATACCTTTTGAGTAAAGCATCCTGATTTTAATATGCTGGTAAGAAGATAGAAAGATAGATAGATAGATAGATAGATAGATAGATAGATAGATAGATAGATAGAATTAAATGCCAACTGGAAGTTTTGCTGTTAGCCAAGAACCCCTACACACATGTGTGCACACACACTACATAGAGGCACATATACACTACGCACATGTGCACATACATCCCATGTGTCCACACTACACACACATATGTATATACACTACACATGCCTATACACACCTATCCACACTACACACATGCGCATACTACACACATAACAATATGCACATGCATATACACACATTCTCATATAAATATAATCACTTTCAACGAACACTGGATTCCAAGGGACTCAGCAAGACAGCCTGAGTTTCAGATCTGTGTGGACCCTCCTACTCCAGAGAAAATGAAACTGGCAGATCTGGGGTACCAGGGGACTGCTCCCAAAAATCAGGCAGAACTTTTCCAGACAAAATTCCCCAGTCTGGAGATCCACCAAGGAAAGAGGTAGAGAGGGAGAGAAGTTTTTAAAGCTGACATAGTCTGAATGGGACTGAACACCTGGTCCCAGCTGGTAGCTCCTTTTTAAGAGGGTATGGAGTCCTTTGGACATGGGACTTTGCTGCCAGAGATAGGGCAGCCACAAGGGGCAGGCCTTGAGGACTCCTGTAGCATGAGGTCAGTTTCCTGATCCACCAAGAGATGAACGAGGCACACTGCAAGCTCTCCAGCCACTGTGCCTTCCCTGCCAGGGGGACTGGACCTTCTGAGACCCTGGAGCCTTCAATCTCTTCTCACAAGGTTTGTCACCGTGACAATAGAACTGATAAGCCGGCTGGTGCTGAGTTTCTGGGACAACACATTTGTTTCTGCCCTAGGTACAGGAATGCCTCTCCCAGGACAATGTGGACATCTTGATCTTTGAAAATGCCGCCTGACACAGCAAAGGGGATTTTGACAATGGGGTTAAATCAAGGATTTACAGTGGGGGGAGGGTGACCCTAGATTACATGGGAGGGGAACAGTACAGAACATCATTCTAGCAGTTAATGGAGTTAAAGCTAGGTCACAGGAAGACTGGGTGGCCGGAGGGATGTGCTGCATGGTTAGAAGGTGGAGGATGGGACTATGAACCAAAAGGACACAGGCAGTTGCTAGGAGCTTTGGGAAAGGGAAGGAAATGGGCACCTCCTACCCCAGAGCCTCCAGAAGGACCAGGCCTGCTAGCACCTTGGCTTTAGCCTGGTGAGACAGTGATAACTTCTGACCTCTAGAGCTGCAGCACAGAAACTTGGTGTTTGAAGCCAGTAGGTCCATGATGATCTTTCCCAACAGTGACAGGAAATGGAGATTAAATGAACAGGGAAGGGCCACATGACAGACACTGTGCATGTGTGTACAGTCCAGTTCGTCAGTGTCCGAGTGCCTGGTGATGATGCATAAACACAACTGGCTCCATCCCTGATCAAGGGGAAAATACAAAGGAAGCACAAAGCACAGGGCCAAGCAGCGATTACACTTGGTGAAAAAGGAGCCTCGTGCACGCAGACAGTCAGCTCTGTAGACAGAAAAGATGGTGTCTCTTGCCAAAAATCTGACTTGGCTCACGACTGAGACGCCTCTTCGAACAGATTTGTTACGGCGCTCTCCACTGTGTCAGCTACTCAATCTGGTAACTGGACAGGAACTCGGAATGGAAACTTCTTCACTAAGAGATACAGCTGTGATGGCATGGGTTTGGTTTGGTTTGAATGCATTGATGATCTCTAGGCTGAGACAAGCTTCTTAAGCCCAGCTGCCGAACTGAGCATGCACAGCTGCCTTACTCTACAGCACGGTTGCACAGAAGAGCACAGCGAGTTGGAAGACAAGATCCTGGGCAATATAGAAAGCTCAGACAGTTCATCCTTACAGACGTGGGTGGCTAACAGCGAGCTCCTCCTTTTCTTTGCTGTTTTCCTTCTTTTCCCATTTTTATGTTTGTGCATGATATGTGTATATGTATATATGCTTATATATATGTGGGCACGTGTGTGAATGTATATGCATGTATGTGTGGAGGCCCAAGGTCGTAGTCAGGAAACATCTTCCATCACTCCTCTGTTTACTTATTGAGGCAAGGCCTCTCAGTCACAGTCAGAGCTCACGGATATGCCTGCTCTCACCTTCTCAGGCTGAACAGCTGGTGGGCTGCCAATCCCACTCGCTTTACTACGAGTTCTGGGGATTTGAACTATGGTCCTCATGTTTGCAAAAGAAGCATCTAACTACAAAGCCATGTTCTCAGCTTCTTGGGGTCCCTCCCTTTGGAGAGATTATTTTCAATATTTGGCTTCTATGACCACTTGGAAAAGTTTCCAGAATCAAGATGGGACTTTAAATTGTTCTTGTGGCCTATCAGAAGAAAGCACCCAGTTCACATAAGAATTCTACATCTGCCTCTGAACTGGCTCCATGCTGCAGACAAACCGAACACTGAGAAACTAAAGACCACCAGCAAGAAACCATGCAGCCCAAGAACTGGCAGTATTTTCACTTAGGAAAACTCAACACAAGCCCGCCATGGACTTCCTGACTCTATGAGGAATCCCTTCCAACTGCACCAAGTTTTGGCTTCTGGTCCCCTGGATGTCACCGTACTCTGTCAACTCTATCTGAGACAAAACCTGGTTAAGACTTCCTAATCATAGCCACTAAACCTGCTACACAGCATACAGTCCAGTTTCCTCAGCATCTGGCTCCCTTCCTGAGCATTGAAGTTGATGCCTGAACCAACCTCCCAGCACAACCCAATGAAAAAATATCAAGAGCTCCTAGAATATTCCATCTACTAAGGAATTAAATTACTCCCTTCCTCTTCCAACCTTCAGGGCTCTTTCCTACAGCCGCCAGGGTGTTCTTTTCCACAACCGTAAGCACCCTTATTCTAAAGGACTCTCCAGTGGCGCGCTGCCACCAGTATTTCATCCATGTGAAACATGACTGAGTCAGGCGTGGCGGCTCATGCCTGTGATTCTGACTCAAAGTCAGTCTGGGCTACATAAAGGGAAAATGTGGCATCACTGAGATAGCTCAGGAGGTAAGGGTGCTTGCCATTGTGCCTGATGACTGGAGCTGGATCCCAGGAACCCACATAGTAGAAAGAGAGAACTGAATCTTATGAATTGTCCTCTGACCATACACACACATGCATGTACACGCACACACACACACACACACACACACACATAAATGCAAATTTAAAATGTTTTAAGAGACAGAGGAGTAATATGCTCTATATTTCACAAATGAAAAGCCTTAGATTAGAATAGTAAAGCGGCCTGCCTTAGGTCACTTATCAAGCTAACTGCTGCCCCACAATCTAGTTTTCTTCCTCCTATGTCCCAAGAACGGCCAGCCAAAGTGCTGAACCTCATCTCTGAGTGATGAGAAAATCACACTCCAACACTGACTCGTTCTTGAGTATTCCAGAAAAGAGCAACAGCAAAAGTGGACGTTTAGGCTTAATACTACAGGCAGTCCTGCAAACCATCAGTCACATGAACAAGCGTCCTGGAGCCAGACTCAGAAACAACTGTGATCTCTCTGATTCATACAAGGTCTAATGGTTCGAGTCCCTCCAGTTCCCCACCCACTATGATATCCTTTTTGTTCTCAGGCTGCAGCAACACCAACCCAGTCTCCTTTGTCTTTCATTTGATTCCTTTTCTTTCTCTGCTAGATGATGGAACGATCTGCCTTCTAACCAAAAGGGTGAAAATCTTTTCAGACTAAAGAACAGGTAATTCCATCACCGTTGTTCAGAAAGATGATCCTAGGACCAATGCATAGCTTCGGTAGCAACCTTGGGAGGACCTCAGAAGCAGCAAGCTTGGACACACCAAACTAATGTGAGGACTCACTCCAGCCTCCACTGCAGAAATGGCTGTAGGCTAAGTGTCTGCAAAGGGCCCAAACTCCATCCTGAATAACTACACACGAAGATGGAACTCTCAGTGCGGCTCACGAGCTGGAGGAAGTCACCTGGCCTGAGTTACTCAGGTAGGAAGTGGTGAGCAGTTTGGAAACTAGGTCATGCCTGCTTCCAGAGTCAGAACTCCTTGTCTGCCCCTCTTCAGACTGAAGCCCGCCACCAATCAAGCCCGCCCTGCCTGTCAGCAGAGCTATTTTCAGCATTGGTACAATTTCACTACACGGGAGCCAGGCTCATCACATGAGCAAATGCAGGGGAAAGCTCCAGAGTGGTATTATTGGCTTTAACGGATCTGAGAGAAAACTGCAAAGCCCGAAAGCACCCATTCCTGACTATTGTTTACTGGCCTCGCAAGCCCCATTGTGAGCCTGTCAAAGGTGAACCTGAGTTTGCCGGGTGCTCCTCTTCTACTCGGTGCCCAGGGTATGAGGGGGAGCTGGAGTGCCAGGCAAGGCATACTGCCTAAAGGACTTCATGGAAGCAAGCTGGGAAGTCAGGCTGGCTTCTCTATGAATTGCCTCTTGATCACAGGATTGAATATGTACTTAGAGTAACAGACACTTGGAGATAAATTAACTTCTAAGAGAAAGGGACATTTTGAAAATTAAATTATACTGCATGGAACGAGCAATCAATCAGCAATCAATATGTATCTGATAGCCATGCATACAAAATGAAAAGGCAATTCATAAAAGAATAAGTACAAATGGCCAGACGTGAAGAACTGCTCAATCTTAGGTATAATCAGAGGCGTGAGGATTTAATTGATTTTTTTTAATGCTCTTTCCCAAGGTTGATAGGGACACGGGGCAACAACTGGCATTCAGATTGGTACAACAGTCTAGGGGTACAGTGTCACAAATCAAGATCTTAAGTTGGTGAGGAAATCTGCCGATTCAGCAAGTCTCCTTCCACAAAACAAGGCTGCAGAGTGTCACAGATGGGTACAAACACTTAATTACAAAATGTCTGTCTCCATCCCGTGGCTATTAAAAAGCTGGAATCTACCCAAATGTGCCACACTGGGGAAATAGCTGGAACCATATAATGGAATAGTATGCAACCATTTAAGAGGTGGAATATTTAATGGCAAGGAAAGATACAAACCACAGCTCAGAGGAAAAAAATCACAAAGGAGAGGAGCTGATGCCTAGAATTGCAGATGCTGAATACTAACTGTATGCTTCCAGCTGGTAAGGGGTTTAGGACACTGTTTTGTTTTGTTTGTCTCCATTTTCGAAATTTCCCACATGGGATACATATACATGTAACAATAGAAATATTTTTTAAATCATTTAAAAGAGAAGACGCAGAAAGCTAATTCGGTCTGACACATGGCTTGATGAGTGCTAGCTCCTATAGCCCAGAACTCCATGCCCACACCTGGCCCACACTAGCCCACTAGGAAGAATCCTAAGCAAGCATTCATGCTCTCACCTGTGAGCAACCCGGGGTTTAGAAGCCACATCCTGCCATAGGCCACCCTGCAGATCCACCCTCGGCCCTCAGATGGCTGATCCCAGACCTGGCTCAGAGTGGGTGAGCTTGGTGGGGTATGTGCAGTTACTTCTCAGGCAAGCAAGGTGGCAGGTACCATGTCCAGGGCCCCAGGGAGGAATCAGAGGCATTATGTACCCGTCCAAGGACCTCACGTCTCTCTTTGCTTTCTCTGGCACCATTCTGATGCAGCTACAAGCACTAGATGAGAATTCTAAAAGATAAGCAGAGAATCCTCGCATCTAAAGAGCCTATCGGGGTAATATTATAGTGATGTAGAGACATGGGTCTGAAATCTTTAAGTACAGTTTAAAGGTAAAAATGAGAATCGTGGGGTTATTTTTTTTACAACCACACAAAAACTCTACCTAATTTTGTTTCTATGAGATCTGTTCAAACAGAAAGCCTAGATCCACTCACCTTGCTAACCTGCCTCACACAGTGAAGGTGATGCCCTTCCCCAGTTTCAGTCTCCACCCCCCCCCCTACACACACACACAATCTCCTATGGACCCCCTACACACACACACACACACACACACACACACACACACGCACAATCTCCTATGGATACACACGTCTAGATCTCCTTAGACTCTGGAAGGAAACTTTAACCTGACTCCAAGGACAGCTGTCTGAGTACAGTATATAAAAGGATCCAGAAATAAAAAAAGAGTAAAACAGTCTGATAAACGAACACCAAGAGACTTGAAACCACAGTGCAGTCCATGCCACCCAGCTCAGCACTAGCTCTGTATCCCAGAGCTCAGTCTGGCAAATCACTATGGGGGCCAATTAAATCAAGGGAAATGATTTGGGCAGGGGGACCTCCAACCACTGGACTGTTCTTCTTGATAAACCTATAGGTACCTTACACCAAGAGATCCTTGCAAGAGGCCCTTGTGGCCCAAACACAGTTTTAGAAAAGGTTGAGAACCCATACAGGGACAGTGAGAGTGACGGGAAGGGCCCAGGACAGGGCTGCCTCACACTACCCAGTGACAGCCAGGGTTCACACCTGCGATAATAAAAGCAGTACCTTTATTATCAAATCTGTAATAATTCCCAACAGTCACCTAGTTTTAACAATTTATTTCTTAAATGGTGAGCACATCTGTGCACGAGCGAACCAAACATCTCCACCCGGGTGAACCAGTCTGCTCTGGGACAGGATATCCAGTGTTTTCAGGTCGGTGAGAGGGGAGGGTAGCTGAGAAGTCACACAATGCACGACAGTATATTACAGAGTATATTCATCCTGTCTCCATTTACAATCTGAAAACAAGCCGTGTATAAAGCCAAGGCTAAGTTCCTTTCTTCTGGGCCACATTTCTGTTGACGGCTGAGAGTAGCAACGAATGAGCTGCTTAAACTTTAATAGTAGTATCAAAATCCCCCCAACACTGTGCAGAGCACTGGCTGCCTGCTTCACAGTCTGGCTTACAGGACCTCTTGTTTAAGAAACAGAATCTAAATGCGAAGGGATACATTTTCTTCTAGTACGAGAAAGCATTGTTCATAAACAATCTAATTAAAATACATTATATCACAGCAGATAAGGCTGCTGGGCAAGAAAAAGTAAATAAATAAGGTCACTGAGGCATTCTAAATGAATCTTAAACACGAGCATTAATATTTAAATATTACAATCCCCACTTAGAAAAAGAAATCAGATAATTGATAGGCCAGCACACTCAAAACCGATAATGCCAAGGAACACTGTCCTTGTGTAATTTGGCGGAACAAGCTGCTCCCTGAATACAATGGACCTTTTTGTGAAATGGACCTCTTCATCTCTGGCATTTTATACAAACAAAACAAAAACACAAAGCCAAGAAAGAGAAATGTGACACTGGCCCCCGTCTTCAGCCGGGGCTCTATCACGGAGACCGACATGTCCTAAAAGATATGTTAGGGAGGGAAAAGGCACTATTTAACAAAAGCGAGGCCAGTCAGCCAGGGAAGAAAACTACTACGGAAGGCCGGGTTAGTTCAATTATGTCGAAGGGCAACAGTGCCCTCTAGTGGGAAGTAGGATAAACTAGCGGAACATGGCTGCTTTCAGGTTAATTACAGAAAACAGCAATACTTGTGTTACAATGCATACTGTGCCGCTGCTCCATTATAAGAAGGCAGGAAAGAAGAGAATCACTTTAAATGGATTTTATGGAAGACCATTTCCAAGTTTGCATGTGATATACCACCTTAATAATGTAGAAATCAGATTCGTAAACATTTTCTTTGAATTAGGAGTTTGAGCCACTTTGTCACTGAAGCATAGCTAACATGAATTGCATTTACTAAGCTGACATTAAAAAAGTGAAAACCCAAACCTACTTGAAAATATGAAATTAACTGGGGCCTCAGAGAGCAAATTCCTTCTGACAATGACCAGAGGGGTACACGCGACACATATACACAGTCATAAACTAACTCATTCTAGGCACCCTCCAAGGTTTTTACACAGGGTGAGCAAACCATACAGTGGTAATCCCTGCAGCAATTTTAATGGGCCTCTTGTTTGGGCAGTGAGCGTCCCAAGCACTATGATATCCAAGAATATTCAGATGTGAAGTGGCTGTTCGACTCACGAAGTATTCATTTTTAATTTTTGTGTAATGCCAATCAAGGACCTTTTCCAATATTGTCAAAAATCTCAAATTTCCAATCAGATGTGGAGAAGGCTGAGGCAGGAGAATTTCCCTGAACTGGAAACCAGTCTAGGCTATGTAATGAGACTCTGTCTCAAGGAAAACAACTTCCAACAGTTTCTCAGGAGGGAATAATTTCAAATCACTTTAGCTTAAGAGTACAGTTGTCATAGATATATTTAATTAATTCCCCCGGGGTCACTTCGATGATTTAGGGGCTTCCTTCTGCTTATGAGCACTGAGTTCCCAAAAGGAAGATGTTACTCGCGACCCCATGAGCTCATATCTCATCAACTGAAAAGGAGAGCAGTGGGGAATTTCAGGGCCCCAGACACAAGGGTGCAGGCTTCACTCGGGAAAGGGACTAGAGGGCAGGTTCTGGCAGCCCAGCTAGACTCGATAAAATAACGATGCTGCTGCATGGTCATAAAGGAAAACAGCGGAGCATGGGCAGCACTCTCTCTAGGCGGGAATCCACCAGAGTGGGGATTTCCAGGACAAAAGGGTGGCGCTAAACTTCATGTCAGAGCACCAGCACATGATTTAGGGACAAGATCCTCTAAACCAGGACATAAGCACCTGCGCTGTAAGAGCACTGCGAGGCTCTCGACAAGAAAGCCTGGCACTTTTACATAGCTCTAAAGACAACAAATTGAGGGGTGATTGACAGCTTGAGTGAGCACCTCTTTTATCTCCAAGAGCATGAATTTGGGGTGTATGTGTGTCTCTACAGTAAGCCCTGGGGTGGTGATTATAATGACACATATAATAGTAGAAAGTTAAAGCATCAGTCTTAAAATACATACATACATATTATACACATACATAACTATTATACATGCATATATACACCAACATGCATACACACACTATATATACAAACACATTATACGCATACACTACACACACATTTTATATTTATATATACACACATACACACTACATATACACACATATTATATACACACATGCATTTCTTATATATATATATACATACATACACATTATATATATATATAAACACATACTACACACACACATCAGCATCGCTGGCTTATGCTTTTTTTCCAAGGGAAAAGCTAGTTTTGTTTTTGTTAATGGCTCCTCTGGCTCAAAACGCAAAGCCAGGCCAGGCTATTTCTGAGGAAACCACATATGATGCAGGCTGACAGTATAAGGTCCAGACAGAAGGTGAAAGAAACTTTTCATTCTGATTAAGCTCAGAAACCCTACTGACTTAGGACTAGAAGAGAGTTCTATCACTGGTACTCTGAACGCTGGATTGGGATGGTCTGGTGTGCTCACGCCTGCTAACAGGGTTCTAACAACATCTGACAAAAGCCTGACTGTTCCTCCATAAACAGCATGGCAATACGTCCACCTATTTGAAGTGTCAATCGTATGGAGCTCAAATGCTGCTCTGACAAACGATGTTCGGCTGCTCTCTCGGAGCCAGTCGGTGCCATCTGATTCCAAGTCAGACCACGGGTTCAAGGCAAGCAGCGTCCACACAGCACTGTGCAAACATAACCAAATCTGCTCGCAGACAGGTTTAGCTTGGGAAAATCCATGGGGCACCAGGAAAGCGGGAGACTCCCTAGCCTAAAACATGCCCTTTCTTGAGACTCCCCAGGACTTAAATGCGGTCATCTCCACGTTGAAGCCGTTTCCTTCATTTTTTACAGAATCAGAGCCAGCCAGCGGCTAACTCCAGAGAGCCACAACCTCCTGCCCCTCCTGCCCAGCTGTGCTGCACACAGGGCAGTGAGCTCCTCCCTTGTCTACTGGTTAGCAGGCTCCGGGCTCTTGGTCTGCTAGCAGCAGCTCTGGATGAAGGGACGGCTCCCCCGGGAGCCTGAGATGCTGATCTCCACTGAGGTCCACAAGCTACAGCCTTCAGTCTAAGTCTTCGGGTTCAGAAAGCTGGTTAAACAAAGGCCAAGGAGAGAGTGTTAGTTTCTGAGGAGACAACAGTCTAACCTCCAGCTCACTAAGAACACGGGTAGGGTGGGTGGATACTGGGGAGACAACCCTTCCAGCTACCCATGATGTGCTGGCCATGCTCCTCCTGCAGTCTGGGTACCCATTATCCTAGCTCCAGCTACACTGTGGCTGACAAGGCAACCCAGCTTTGTTTTCAGCTAGACCACCCAGTGTGGGAAGAACTAATGCTTTGAGTGTGGGCCCCACATAAATACTTTAGTTTGGGGGCCATATAATCCCTGCTGTAGTTACTCAACTTCTGGGGATACCCTAAATGTGCATGGCTGTGTTCCAATATGAAACACCTACAAAATCAAGTCGGTCAGGTTACACCCGGGGGCTGCAGTTAATCCACAGCCAATCTAGACAGCTGAGTCCAGTCAACAGAGGTAAAGCTGACTAACAACTGTAAAGAGAAGGCCCAGGAGCTGGGTGTGGTGGGGCACATCTGTGATCCTGGCAGGGAAGGCAGCTGGATCAGGAGCTGGAGAGTAGGCTGGCCTATATAGTGGGTTCAAGCAAGGACACATGGTAAGATACTGACTCCAAGAATCAGTTTTTCCATGCTCCCATTGTACTTCTGCATAGCCTTTTCACCCTGCATAAAACTGAGAATGCTTCAATTGTGTTAGTAATATCAACTATCACCACTCAGAGTTAGCTCTGCATTGCTTATGGCCAGCGTGAGAAAGGCAGTGTCTGAACAGTCTGCTCAGAGCTCACACCAAAGGCGGCAAGGCCCTGGGAAAACACAGGCCTCTCTCAACCAGCACTCACAAGCAGACAAGGGGTCTGTCACACACACACAGGGGTGGGGGGAGTGCTCAGAATCAATCCACTCAGTTTCACAGGCCAAAGACTCAAATGCTGATACACAGATAAGCATCGCCCTGCTGCGGCCCAAAGAAAGGGATGCTGACAACCCTGGCAAAGCTTTCACAGAAGTGACACCAGTGATCTTGGGAGCAGATGCCCACTCCACTCTACATTCAACAGGCAAAAAGGAAGCAGTTATGCCAGTTTATACATCGGCAGTTGCACTGTGGGGGAGAAAGACACCTGTGATGGAGAAGCCACAGACTACCTGGGCAAGAACACTTTTCAAGACTTTCTCAAAGGACACAACAGTCAACTGTGTTGTGATGAAAAGACACGTGCCTATCAACCTCCAGCTTCTTCAAGCTCGTTACACCTGCTGAAGAGGGACAGGGATTTGTACAGATTCGATTACTTGGAATTTGTAGTATATTATTCCAAAAATTAAAAGTCAAAATCTTCAGCACTAGCAGAGACTCGTGCTTGGTCGAGTAGAGAGGGAGAAGGAGAGACAGGAGTGTTAAAGTCAGTCCCTGAGGGAAAGCAGGGGCTGGGAACACTGCTGGCTTTCCAAAAACCTCCTACACCCCACTTCCCCTAACACTGTGACCAGTCACAACAGTGAGACCGTGCACATCTCCTGCAGTGCACGCAAATTAGAGAATGGGCACAGGAAGGATGTGCTGGAGGGAAGTGGGAGCAGTGGAGAGGTAGAACATCCGCCCTGCTCCCAGAAGCCTTTGGGGCCCACGTGTTTCTTCACACTTCACACTTCAGAATCACCTTATCTCTCTGTATCAGAAATCACCCAAGCATCATTCCCATCCTGTCCTCGGCCAGCTCTGAATCCAAGATGACAAACAGCTGGTGCTGCCGCTCTCTGCGATGACAACAGTAGTATCCAAAGGTCTGCTGGCTAACATCAGAGCAAGCAGCCCGACGGGAGCCAGTCACACACCTCACTGATCAAAGACAGCCTATCCTGGGGGCTGGAAGGACGGCTTCCCAGATAAGCGCTGCCCAGGGAGAGAACCCAGACTAAGTCCCCGCACCATCATGGAAGCTCACAAACATCTATAACTCCAGATCCATGATATCCGATAACCTCTTCAGGACTCCCAATGTGGCGTACATACATACGTGAAGTCAGAATACTGATACACATAATACAAAATAAGTAAGTTTTAAATAAATAAGAAAGAAAACCTGTTCAACTAAAGGACCGAGGGGTGAGGTCTTTTCATTGAACTCTTAGTGAGCCAAGGGTTAGAAAAACAAAGGGGTTTTTCTTAACCCCTCCAACCCTCTTTAAAACTTCCTCTGCAGCGTCCCAGGTCCGCACTCAGAACTGTAGCAATGCATTGCTTCTGGGACCCTGAGGAGCCAGTCATTATTCCCAGCACTGCGGCTCCACTGACAGCATGGCACTTCTCCAGGATTTACCCAAGGCAGAGACTGAAAGGGCTGGACGGAATGTATTCACAGCTGAGATGGGGTTTGGGAGGTGATTTTTAAGGAACCCGCTTCCTATTTCTTTAAAAAAAATTCCTTTGTCTTTTTACCTTAGTGGGAGTATGGTCAAGATACTGACCATCTCTGGGATGGCGATCTCAAGCTCTGAGAGCCTGCCACATAGTACAGTGACTGATCCACTGTGGTACTTCACCTCCTATGCTTGCTGGAAAAGGACACTGGGGACTCCAAAACCAGAAAGGAGAACAGAGAAAAGCTCATGAGAGAGGTCATGATGGGCCACTGTGATAGATGATACAGAGATGGACAGAGAGAAACCTGACAGAGGACAAGCCAGAGGACAGCTGGATGCAGCTCTATTCTTCAAACTGAAGTTGCACATCCTATCTAGAGCTATTCAGATGCTAATGTCAGATGTCAATGGACCAAAACAAAATAAAACCCATCCCTCAGGATGGCACAAATGCCTGCCCCATTGCTACTGCTGCACCAGCCCGGGAAGCCACTGACCTCACCATGGCCACTGTGGTTAAACAGTGGCAATTAGGAGGGTTGCTACAGAGGTGAAGACAAGGACAAATTCTCCAGTTTTATGAAGAAATAAGATACGGTTACCAAAAGAAAATGATAGGCTCAATGACCAGTGGAAACCTGCAGTACCCTTGGATCCAAAGTCACAATCTGCTGTTGTCCAGTATCCCATTACCAATCAATTTTGGTTTGAATAACCCAGGTAATTGGAATACATCCATGCACCGCACAGACCGGGTCAAAGACTCTTAGCCAGAGCCTGTTGTCTCCAGACCCTGAATACCAAAATAGTCACAGCCTTTGCTGACTTCTCAGCTTTGAGCAACTTCAAGGTCAGGTCCCACACAGCCTCCCGCTGGAGCATGGGGGCTGAAAGAGGCTGTGACCCTAAAGAAACAACAGCTCAGAAGGAAGGCTATGTGACCATCTGAGACTGGGGCTTCACTACCAAAGGGAGTTCACTGAAAACCAAAAAAAAAAAAAAGAACCCAAAGGAGTAAAGTAGGATGACAGTAAGTACGGGCCTACCTATTCCTGAATTTGCGCCGGTAACCAGGACCACCTTTCCCGTGAAGTCTCGGCCCTGCAGGATCTCCATGGCGGTGGTGCTGCCGTCGTATCTCTGTCTGGTGGTTGGCTTTGTTGGATTATCATCCACAGTAAATGCCAACCTTGGGTCCAAGTAGGTAGTTCTTTTATTTATGTGGCTGCAAAGAACAGGGAGGGCATTGAACTCTATACAGCAAGGACCAGCATCTCCAAATACAAGATACTCTAAATACCTCAGGCAAACACCATGATTCTTGCACCAGAAGGATTACTGTCAAACATGGAGAGATCCAGAACCCATTTGATCTTCTAACCTTCAAAGACTGTATTCCTGCCTGGGAACACAGCCATGGAAGCTTCTCAGAACTACTTGAAAGTCCTACGGCACACTTGGTCCCTTTTCTCTCACAGCAGCTTCCTGAGATGGCTCTAAGCTTCTACTGAATTCTTGTTAATATAAATTTGTCTGTAAGATCTGCCAGGCACTGTTGAGGTACTTTTGCTGGGCTTTTCGGGGGCCAAAACCCCTGCTATACAAGGAGAAAGTGGAAATGATGGAAGTTTTAATAACTATAAAATGTTTTACTGTTTTGCATTTTAAGACCACAGCAATGCCACCTATAATAAGTGCTCTACTTTTGATTTGGAATTGATCTAGAACTA
This sequence comes from Microtus oregoni, assembly GCF_018167655.1. NCBI lineage: Eukaryota > Metazoa > Chordata > Mammalia > Rodentia > Cricetidae > Microtus > Microtus oregoni. The sequence goes on from NW_024543063.1 coordinate 39,324,459, forward strand.
ACAGAAACAACATTAAAATATACTGGCACATACAGATTATTAAATTACTCCTTTTAATACCATTTTTATATTTTAAATGTGCTCTTGGGCCGTCAAGATGGCTCAGCAGACAAAGGTGCCTGCTCCCTAGCCTGATGACTAAGTTCAATTCCCAAAACCTATGAGATAAAGGAAACAATCGACTCCTGCAAGTCCTGATGGCCATGATGTGCATGCATGCGTGCACATACACACACTCTCTAAATATATAAAATGTAACACAAGAATTATGTGTATTCTTGAAATCGGAGATAAAGTCATTGCAATGTCCTAAACATGTTTAAAACTATTAAGAACCCTTCCGATATACATAGAGTGCTTTGATTTAAAATGTGTATGTCTGGGCTTCATGGCACAGGCCTATAATCCCAGCAAAAAGAGGACTATAATTTCTTTTTTTTTTCTTTTTTTAATTTATTTATTTATTAAAGATTTCTGTCTCTTCCTCGCCACCGCCTCCCATTTCCCTCCCCCTTCCCCAGTCAAGTCCCCCTCCCTTGTCAGCCCAAAGAGCAATCAGGGTTCCCTGTCCTGCGGGAAGTCCAAGGACCACCCACCTCCATCCAGGTCTAGTAAGGTAAGCATCCAAACTGCCTAGGCTCCCACAAAGCCAAAGGCCTAATTTCAAGGCCAGCCTGAGCCACTTAGTGAGGCCCTGTCTGACAACACTGACATTAGGCAATGCTGGCTGTGCTGTCATCTCCGCTCCTCAGTGACTCCACCTTGGTAGACCAGATCTGGCAGTGGTGACAGCATGTGCACATGGAAACAAATCTACACTTCTTTCCCTGAAGAGCTGGTTGTTGAGCATATCCCAGCATACGCCTGCAGCAGGCTAGAGAATAAATAACAAGCCATGAAAACCTTGTTCCAGCTTGCTTGCAAACCCATGCTCGTTCTTTTTTTTTTTGTTTTGTTTTGTTTTGTTTTTTGTTTTTCGAGACAGGGTTTCTCTGTGGCTTTGGAGCCTGTCCTGGAACTAGCTCTGTAGACCAGGCTCCAGGCTGGTCTCGAACTCACAGAAATCCGCCTGCCTCTGCCTCCCGAGTGCTGGGATTAAAGGCGTGCGCCACCATCGCCCGGCCCCATGCTCGTTCTTAAATAGATCAGCAGTTAGCTGATGTGTCCATAGCTTGCTTCTGTAGTTTTACTGGGACACAGTAACGGGCATCATTTTTGTATTAAAACAGAAACCATGTAGTGTCATACCCTAAAACATGATCTCTGATCCACTACAGAAAAGTTTGTTGATCCCTCTCTATAGTAGGCCAGTCAAACCAGCATGCTTCAGAATTCCCTGGAGGGCATAGGCTGCCAGCCACCACCACCCCATCCCAAGTTGAAATTTAGATAGTAGGGGAACTGAGTGTGAGTGTGTGTGTGTGTGTGTGTGTGTGTGGAATAAGTTCTCAAGAGCTGCCAAGGATGCTGACTGGAGAATCCCACCTTGGAACCACTGCTCTGGGCAATAAAGAGGAAGGTACCCCAGAGAACAGCTTCACGACCATGTGTGTGCTCCGGAGGAATCTGGCTCCAGGGAGTTCCAGAGTTCTACAGTCATGTTCTCCAAGAAAAACGTGGAAAAGGATATTTGGAACATAAAAATAAAGAAATGATATCCCTATTTTGATAAGGGTAATGATTTTTATAGATCACGGGAGAGGAAACCCTTTATAATCTAATAGGCAGCAGAGAATACCCACACATCCACCTACCCATCAGGGAGGCTGCTCTGCTGGAGCTGCCAATGACTGCTCAGACTCTCCAAAGCAAGCCCTAGACTACCTGCCCCCAGTGCAGGAGACAAGCCAGAAGGGAGTTCATTAGGTTTGCTGACAAACTATTTACTTCAGGTAAACCTGCTAATGTAATTATTCCTACAGGGATGGTAACAGGTGAGGTCTAACACTGCCACTGTAGCTACAAAAATATGAAAAATGGGAGTTCCGGAAATGGCACAGCAGTTAACGGCACTTGGTGCCCAATTATGAGGACTGGAGTTTGGAACTCAGCATCCATCAACAAGTCAGGCATCCCAAGTTTGTACATCTGTAACCCCAGCTCCAAGGGTTGCAGATACAGGACAGCTAAGGCCTAGTGTAAAGATAAGGGTGGAAAACTGAAGATTGGAAGAAACAAACAAACAAACAAAAATCACCAAGCCAGCGAAAATGGTTACTCCTGCTGACAATACAGGTATATATGACTTCAAGGATCCGCCAACGTAGGGAACTGTAATTGAAAATTCCTCTTCAAAGCCAACCTGGCCATGTTTCTACATAGACACTTACTCAACAAAAAACAGTTGTCCGTTCTCGTCAGTCTCTTGCTCCCATCCATATGGCAAATCTGAAACACAAGAAAGATTGATTGACAGCTGTATGTGTAGTGGAATGAAGCCAAGCCATGCCCCAAGGTCAGGAAGAAGGGTCATCCTTCTTATCTCTGGTACCCTAAACTCTCTGGACCAGCTTCCTCGGGTAACAAGGTCAAGGGGCGGTGGCTACAGAAGGCCCAGTCTCCCATCTGAAATGCACATTTCTGCCTCTGATTTAGCTAAAATCCTGTTACACTCTTGATCACCCTTCAGCATTCACTCGGCTCCGCCTCTTCCTGTGAGCCTCAGCAGCTGCTCGTGTGAGCATGAGTTCCCGAAGACCGAAGACCGCAACCACATCTGCAAGTACAGCAGACACTGACCAGTGGGGTGCTGACTTGTGCCATGGTTTAGAGCCATCCCATCATTTCCATGTACCAGCCCATCTGTCTTCAACTAGACCCCAAGCCCACTGAGGCCAAGCAGCTTCAACGCCTCTTGTTTTTATTCAGTACTTCTTCTATTCCATGGATTGTGTACTTGTTCGGAAGCACATAGAAGTCATGGTTTCATAAAAACCCGACATTTGCCTCCACAGCCTACACCAACAGCAATTACCCACATGGTGCAACTACAGAGAAACCCAGCAAGGCAAAGGCCTCAACTATTTCAGTAATCTTTTGTTTAAGGCCATAAGATACCCTCCTGTCAATCTCAAGATCTTATCTCCTCTCCTGCCAAATCCCACTAGACTCTCAGACTGAGAGTCTTATTCCTTGATGGTCACCCAGCAGGCAGCCTTCCCAGAATGCCAGGGTCAACTGCTACCCCACCACTGTGACACCTTCCCTAGCTCATCAATGTTGCAGACTTGGGATTCTGGGCTTCTGACATACAGACCTCCTGCAACTCGTTTCCTTTTGCCGGTTTTCGGATGTTCCCACTGGGTCTTTTCCTCGGTGTGGCTGAAACACAGACCACAACAGAAAACATTAACATGGCTAAAGAGTAATCACTGTATTAAACTGTGTCTCTCCCAGATAGAGCGGGAGTAGTAAGAACAGGTGCAGAAATAAGTACTCAGAGCAGAAATTTTCCTGGCTACATCAGGTCTGAGGCCCCAAGCCTGAAAGAATTTTGCAGGCCAGGTGGAGAGAGCAGTGGGAGGGTGAGAAGGGACTGGGTCCCAGCGACGAGTCAGCTTTGCAAAGCTTTGTGAGTCACAAAGGTCTAGGAAAACACTTTGTGTTTCTTTTCCCTTTATTTAAGGATAAACTGATAAACTTCAGTGTCTGGTTTATAGTGCTCACATTTAAATATAAAAATGTAGCTTAAATATAGTCTTTATTATATATAATCTTTTTTAAATGCTTATTTTCCTTGTTCTTTTTGCTTTGTTTTTTTTTTTATTTTGTTGTTGTTGCTGCTGTTCTGTTTAGTTTTGTTGTTACTGCTGTTTTTTGGAGATAAGGTTTTATGCAGCCTGGGCTAGCCTGAACTCACTATCTAGCCAGGGAGGACATTAAACACTTAATAACTCTACTGTCTCTACTTGCTAAGTACTAAATTACAGAAGTGACTTTAAAAATGTACATTCTGGGCTGGAAAACTGGCTCAAGAGGTAAAAGAGCTTGCTATGCAATCCTGACACAAATTTGCTGCCTGGATCCAGCAGTGGACATAGAGAACAAGCTCCTGAATATTGTCCTCTGACCTCCACCAGAATGCCATGATATGCGCACTGTTAGACAGACAGACAGACAGATACACACACAGTTTTAAATGTGTGTTCTGACCCCAGGTGTAACTGCAGTGTCTCATAACTCACTGGGTCCTGAGCACACCCAAAAGAACATTAAGAACGCAGTAAGATGGCAGCACAGGTCACGGGCTATAACAGGATGACGGTGGATCTGTGGACACTAGATCTGACAGGACAGTCCCTAGGCGCCACTAGTCCACTCACCCTACCTCTCAGCCATCACTTCCTGTCACTTGCAGAATGGGGCTGCTATGAGGACACTGCTCAAATGGTCCCACGGAGAATCATTATAATAAAGTGGTAAACTTGTAATACATTCTACTGGTAAACTGTCATGTGTTGTCCAAGCCCACTGAAAGTGGACTCTTGTATCAAGGAGCATGTTTATTTCAGGTATCCTCCAAAAGCTCCTAAGAGACTGATGACAGGAAGAAAAGAAACAGAAGACAGGCTAAGGGTATTAAAAAAAAAATACCATGTCCTTGAACACAACTAGAAGATTCCTAAGTGCCCTCCCTCAGCTACGATTTACCCCACAATATAAAAATGTCTGTGGGTAAGGGGAAGCTTGTCCAAGGAGAGCTATACCAGGAGATGGGGAAAGCCACGATGGCCCCTCACAGGGCTCCCAGATGTCTGCTGCTGTTGAACACATCTGACTTAAAGCTGTGACTTTACTTCTCGCTCAGCTGGGCTCCTCCACTCTGTTTCTGAGGGGCCCTGTGAGTACTCCACTGGATAGTACTTTGCTAGTCACAGCTTCTATCTATCTGCTACGTGGCATTTGATCCTTTACATTTGTTCGATTCACATTTAATAAGCCCATTTAAAACTGAAAGTATAGCTGTAATAGATCATTCTCGTATAGAGTATGGATCAAAAGCTAGAAACACTGTTGCCAGTGACAAGAACCCGATCATCAGGGAACCAAGGGGACACTGAAGGAAGCACTCGAAGCATTCACTTCCTTCAATCCACACTCAAAAGGAGAGTATCTAACTATATCACTTCATCACCAGCTGACAAGATGCCTATTTAGATGCTAGGAACCAAACACAGTGGAAGTACAGGTGGCTGGCACAGCATAGACAGGCCTCTAGGGCAGAGACTCTGCACACAGAGGTCCAGGTAGGAGCGGCAAATGCAGGATCACTGGCATGACCCTTAACCTCCTGCTCATACAATCCACTTACTTCTCCAGAGTCACTCGTCCCTTCTAAAGACACAAACTCAGTGTTACTCCCTGGCTCCATCCAGATCCTCACACCAGTGGGCTCCAGAATCTGACAACAGAGTCCCAGGTCCTCAGTAATGCACAGAAGGGCTTCTGCAAATTGATTCCTTCCACAACAGTATCTGGCTTTACAGCCCTGTACCACAGACAGAGGCCTGCCCTGCCTGGGACCCTTCCTCCCGCTGTGCCCTCCACCTGCCTGACTTCCTGCCACACGGACCCACCTTTCACCTGTGCTCTGAGACACAGGCCAAGGACACCTCTCTGAGATGTGTTCCCTTGCCCACTCACACACACCCCCTGCTGGACAGACTCGATGTACTGGAGCTACTAATACAAGTCATCCATCAGGTCTTGGGGAGCTCCTCACGCAGCTGGGCATCACCAGTGTCCACAGGGGGCCTGGCTCTTCAGGGCTCTATACACTTGAAGGAATAAATTCCCTGAGTCTCTCTGTTTTCTGTTTCTGTCCTGGCCACCAGGGACAGGAGTGACTCATACCATTAAGTAGCTGAAAATCTCATGGGAAGTTTACAGCCTATCAATGGAGAGATTCCAAAGCACAAACTAAGACCTAATTTGATAATAAGCTAGGAACGTTATCTTTAAACTTTTTCTGAAACCAAGTAGGGTGATGCAAACATGTGATTCCGTGCCTGGAAGGTGGAGGCAGGAGGCAACCGGATCAGGAATTTTTAATATCATCCCTGACTACTTAAAAGAATTCTAGGCAAGCGTGGGCTACAAGAAACACTGTTGGACAAACAAAACTATAGCACACGCCACTAATCCCAGAGGTGAGAGGACCTCTGGGAGTTTAAGTTTTTAGTTAAATATTAAAAACTAAAAATACAAATTATAGGTGTTATTATAATATTTTGCTTTCTGAAAGCCAAGTGATAAGAGACTCGTGTGAAAAGCCTTAAAAAGATTGATTCTCCTAGATGTTAAAAACAGAAAGCCAGATATGTTCATGCATACTTGTTGACCCCAGCCAGTCCTAGGGAAGTGAAGACAGGAGACTCAGGAGCTCAAGTTAAAGCCAGCCTGGACTACATGAGACGCTGTTTAAAAAGATATTTTACAAACTCATAAAAAAGCGGTGGGGGGGGGGGGGGGCAGTGGCACACACCTTTAATCCCAGCACTGGGGAGGCAGAAGCAGGTGAGAAACCTTGTCTTGGGAAAAAAAGAGAGAGAAAGAGGGAGGGAGGGAGGAATGAGGGAAGTATTTTAGAAGAGGAAACAAGGGCTGGAGAGTTGGCTCTATGGTTGAGAGCACTCCCTGCTCTTCCAGAGGTCCTGAGTTCAATTTCCAGCAACCACATGGTGGCTCACAACCATCTGTAATGAGATCTGACGCCCTCTTCTGGCGTGTGGGCATATATGCAGACAGAATGTTGTATACATAATAAATAAATAAATCTTTGGAAAAAAAATAGAAGAGGAAGCAAATCGGGGGTGGGACAAAAAAAAGAGTAATGGGATATCGACCACTATGAAAGTCACAGTGTACATATGAAAAAAGACAGCAGGGACTTGTGGACTAGGAGGGAGATGGACCCTTGGGAGGCAGAGAGCTAGGGAGAGGAGCCACGGCTAAGTAACAAAGAGAGAGAACGAGCTCTCAAAAAGAACCTAGATTTGGGGGGGGAGTGTCCAGAGTCCCCCCTCTGCATTGCACAGGGTCTTTTTTAAACGCCCTTCAACTGTTGATTCTGCCTGCAGCTGTTTAGGGGAGTGGAGATTTCTCCACCACTACCTGTAGCACTGGAGTTTTTCCTGCCTTTTAATTCTTTAACTGGCAGAGAAAACGAATCCGATTGAGAGCCCTAACTGTATCAAAAGCCCATCATTTTGTACATTAAATATATATTACTTGCTGAAAATGAGCAGATTCCCCCAACGCTAGAGTCAGCTGCAATAGGTTCTCTATAGAAAACTCCATGTCTGTATATAAGACACTACCAAGATACTACGGGTGGAGGGCCGGGGTCACCCAGTCCTACGTTCACAATGAGGCCCTGTAAAGGGAGGTGGATCTGTGAAAATTCGAGCCTAGTTCCAGGGCAGCCCGGTTTTCATAGAGATCCTGTCTCAGAAAAAAGGGGAGTAGGAGGAGGGACTGACCACACAGGTAATTTCAACATCAGGCCTAAGCAACTTTCCCACAGATACAGTTCAGCTAATGCCGGCTGGGAGGGGGATCTGCAAGCCACCAGCCTCTCCTCTGTGTGCCTTATGTACAGCACTAGATTCGTTCTTGTGTCAACTCATTTTACTGGTGGGGAAAACACTAGTCAGGGCTTTCAGTGGCCCAAGGTCACGCTTAGTTATGGAGAAAGGCTCTGCTGCGGAAACTTTCCCAAAACTTCCCTGGGAAACTACTGTGAGCCACCCAGGACCTCTGTTTAAAACTGCAGACTGCTGGGGCCTTCAAGGGTCGCCTTGGCGGGAGCTGGGCATGGACGTTTGCTCTATTTCCTCTAAGACCTCCGAGCCAGCACCGCACCGGGCAGTGGCACCTCGTGAGCAGCAGGGGGCGTTGCTGCAGGCTGCCCGGTGGCCCGGTCTTGGCCCTGAGCCCGCAGCAGCGGAACCCCGAGGACAGGTGGCTGGCGATCTGGATGCGCGTGCCCGCCGGGCTGCACAGCGCAGGGTCCAGGCCTCGCAGGACACGGGTCCCGGGGGCGCCGCTCCAGGCCGCTTACTTGGCGTAGTACACCCAGCCGTCCTTGGTGGTTCTCTCCTCCCAGCCGGGAGGCAGCTCATCCTCGCTGTCCGTGTCGTCCAGGCCCGCGTAACGGAGAGCTGCCATGGTGGTGACAGGAGTAATCGCAGGGTCTCCCCTCAGCAACTCACTCTGCCTTCAACCGCGCCGCCGCGTTTCACAGAGCACCCCGCCCCCCGCCCCCGGACCGCTCGCGCCTGCGCACTGCAAGCCCAGCAGATCCGCATCTGTAATCCAGTTTCCTGTTTTCGCGGCGACTGGCGGGAAAGGGGACGGAGCCTGAAGAGAGAGGCAATGGGAGCGCAGGAGAGACCGAACGGCCTTGCGGCTGGAAGGAAAGACAGGAACGGCTCAGAAACTGGAATAAGCGTGTTCACCCGCTAGAAGGGGCGTGCTCACACAGTCACGGTGTAGGACTCCGCCCGTTGCTGGGCGACCCGAAATCACTTCCTCATTGTATTACCCATTCCTGAATAAGTCTCAGCAATGGGGTATCCTGGGAAATGTAGTCCAGGCTCAACAGCGCTATAAAATACAGCAAAAAAAGAAAGCTTTCTTATAAGTTATCCTAGGTCCCAGTCTCTTCCCTTGCAGTCGTGAGTGCTCAATCTTTTGAGATTGCAACGCGTTACTGTGACCTTGTCATATACAAAGTTAACGCTGGAGAACTGCTCGATCGAATTACAAAAAGGAAAAGAAAATCTCAAAATGTTTTAAGCTTACGGTTTTTGTGTCGGGCCGTATTTATTATTATCCTGGGCCGTTTGCTGCCAGTTTGGGCACACACGTAAGAGTAAATGTCCCGGCTTGATACTACGCAGTTTTTCCATTCACAAGCTTCGTTGTACATGTAAATCCTACATTTTAAAAACCATTTATACTGTGGAGAATTTAGAAATGCAAGGTCTAGACAGGTGCAGTGGCTCATGCCTGCAGTCCCAGAATTTGGGAGGCTAAAACAGAAGAATTATCAAGAGTTGAGGCCAACCTAGGCTATAAAGTGAGACAATGTCTCCAAACATACAGAAAGTAAAAATTTGCGTTCCTCCAGATTTTCCATTAGAGAGAAGGGTCATCCAGCCATAATGGAGTTCTCTTGTTCATAGGTACTACCTAATTCCAACCTCCCAACATAGACTCTTACATCACTTGACAAGAATCCTGTCTGTTTGTCCTAGCTCCTGAAGCCTACCCTTCAGCTTGGCAGTGCTGAAGGAAGTTCCCAAAACATGTCGGACTGATAACTTGTTTCTCAGCCCTGTGTTACAGAGAAGACTTCTGGCCCCGGACTAAGGGAATGCCTACCCCTCTCAGAAGACTGCATATTCTCTGGGTAAGTTCCGGACAGTGTTGCTTTTGTCTTCCGCTCCTGAACATAATCATTGCTGTGGGATAGATAGCTCCTCCTTCTCCGTACTCCTTAGGGGCAGACACATAATGCAGTGAAAAGCTAACTGGATGAAAACAACATCTAGGGTTCTTTTTTCCTCCACATGTGTATGTGTATGTAGTGTGCCTGTGTATGTGGACACACGTGTGCACATGTTTGAGGAGCCCAGGGGTTGATAAGAAGGCTAAATTCTTCAACTGATTATTCACTGAGGTAGGGTCTCAGTTGTCTCCTAGCCTTGCTCCAGGGATGCCTGTCTCAGCACTGGAACTGCAGAAAGGCACCAACCCACCCTGAATTCCCAGCTTGGTCCTCATGCTCACATGGCAAGGGCTCTAACCACTGAGTCATCTCCTCATCCCAACCACTTAGCTGTGACAGCACTGCCCTCCCACTAGATTCCTATGGGAGCGTGACTCTTCAAACATCAGTGAGTTTTTATCTGCTGTTGCTAATCTACTGCACCTCTGCTTACCCTTTCATCTCCCTCCTTAGCCCACTGACTCCTCTGATATGACCAGGAAGTGAGATCACAAAGTCCCCTGATTGTGCAGAGAGAATGAGTAAGGTCCAGATGAAAAGTCTGGGTACCCCTGGTGACCTGTGGCCTCTTCTCAAGGTGTGAGGCCTTAGGTTGACCAGGATTGCTCTAGCCAGGGCCTCTTCTGTCACTTGCTTTTGGTGACATGGCATCAAGCCATCGATATTGATAATGAAGAGTGTCCTTCTGCTAGTTGGATTCTGAAATGTCCCCCACAGGCTCATGATTTGAGCGCTTGATTCCCAGATGGTGGTACCATTTCGGAAGTTTCTGAAAACTTTGGGAGATGGTAGATAGCTGGAGATGGGTTATCTGGTGGGGAAGAGGTAGCAGGAGTATTATCCTGGGGCTGGCTGAATCTCCTCGCTCTCACCCTGCCTCCAACCCTGCTTCCTACCTGGATCTTCTAATTAGTTTTTGTTGCCGATTTTACACAACCAAAAGTCACCCGGGAAGAGGGAAGAGCCCAGATATGATTAGCTGATGGCTGGATCTCTGGGGAGCTGTCCTAATTATTTATTGATGTGGGAGGGTTCAGCCCAATGTAAGGGCCACTATCCTTGGTCAGGTAGACCTGAACTGTATTTCTTTAAAATGTAGCTATAAGTGAGCCAGTAAGCAGTACTCTTTCGTGGTTTCTGCTTCAGCTCTTGCCCCGACTCTTTTCAATGGACCAGGACCTGGAAATGAAAGGCAAATCCACCTGTCCTCCCAACATTGCTTTTGGTCATGGTGTTGGTTAAGCAACCAAAAGCAAACTAGCATGCCTGCTGTGGTGAAAATTGATCTGCCCCATCATGCCTTTCCCCACCTTCATCTGCTAAGTCCTCTGAACTCTAAGCAAATCAGTATTTCATCCACTAAGTTGTTTCTGTCTGGTATTTTCTTCACACCGGTGTGAAGAAGCTAATACACAATACACCTCCAAGTTACTGGCTCCCATGTGTGGGAGTTTGAATGTAATTAGCCCCCATAATCTCATAGGAAGGGGCACTATTAGAAGGTGTGGCTTTGTTGGAGTGGGTATGGCCTTGTTGGAGGAAGTGTGTCACTGTGGGGGCAGGCTTTGGGGTCTTGTCCTTAAATTTCCCTCAGTGTCACAATTAGTTGACTTCCTGTTGCCTGCAAGATGTAGGACTTTCAGCTACTCCAGCACTATGTTTGCCTGCATGCTGCCATGCTCCCTGTCATGAAGATAATGGACTGAACCTCTGGAACTCTCAAATGAGACACCCCAGTTAAATGTTTTCTTTATAAGAGTTGCCATGACCACGGTGTCCCTTCGCAGCTAACTAAGACACTGTGGTAGAATTCTAAACTTCCAGGAGATTCTGCTGTCCTCCTACATTGAGAGTTCTCTCCGAGGTTCTTCTGACATGGGCCCCAGGGCTTCTCAACCTCAGCACTACTGACATTTGGGGCAAGTCATAGCAGGGTTTTCCTATGCATTGTGAGATGCTTCCCAGATATGACAATCAAAACTATATCCAGATTAATGTGTAGTATGGCAAGCCTGTAATTCTATCATTCAGGTAGAAGAGGCAGAAGGACAGCTGTAAGTTCAGATCCAGCCTGAAATATGTAGGAAGACCTTGTCTCAAAATACTGAAGGGAAAAAAAAGTGATCCTAAACTACTATTTGGGTCTCAGTTAAGAAGCATCCATTAAGTCAGGCATGGTGGCACATACCTTTAATTCCAACAGAGGCAGGTTAATCTCTGAGTTCAAGACCAGCATGATCTATGGAGTGAGTTCCAGGACAGCCAGGGCTACACAGAGAAACACTGACTCAAGAAGAAAAACAAAGCAGAAGGCATTTATGTTTACAGGAAGCTAACAACATATTAACTTGTGTGATATGCCAACGGTGATATACCAAGATTTATTTAAGGCATCGTGGAGCAGGTTTCTGGCAAGAGTCTCCAAATGGAATACTACCCCTAAGGACTAGATCATAAGCTCTGAATGCAAAGTTCTGCAACATTGCCCTGTTGGAAATACTATTTTAAGATGCGTTACTTTTATTTATGTTGCATTTCTTTAACTCTGTGAAGCTGTGATACTTTGCCTGTCTTGAACACCTGATGGTCTAATAACAAACTGAACATCCAATAGCAATGCAGGAGAAGGCATAGGTGGGGCTGGCAGGCAGAGAGGAGATTTAGAAAGAGAATTCCGAGAGAGAGGGAGTTTGGAATAGTAGCCCAAGAAGGAGTTGAACATCAGGAGCCAGCCATCCAGCTACACAGCAATCCACAGAGTAAAATTTACAGAAGTAAGAGAACCAGAAAACTCAGAGGCAAAAGGGTAGATGGGATAATATAAGTTAAGAAAAGTGGGCAAGAAACAAACCAAGCTAAGGCTGAATGGTTATAACTAAGAATAAGCCTCTGTGTGTGATTCATTTGGGAGCTGGGTGGCAGGTCCCCCAAAATTTCCAAAGAGCTTAACATCATCTTATGCTACATTGTTCCATATGTTCTGGGAACCCCCTGCAGGTCAGAGACAGCTGATTGGCTGTTCTATACTCAAATAGCAATTTCAAATGATTATTAGTATGATATTGTCTTCTTTCACCTTTTCTTTCATCTTATTTGTTGACTTCTATTTGAAGACTGACAAAGTGAAACATGTAGGCATTAGCTGACACTGTAGTTCAGTGGTAGAGTGTTCAACTACTGGTACTGATAAAATAAAAAGCATAGAACCATAGTATAGGCAGAGTTTTCCTGTGTCCCAGTAGTTACTCCCAAATCACCAGAAGAGCCTTAATATTAATTATAAGTGCTCAGTCAATAGCTCAGGCTTATTGCTAACTAGCTCTTACAACTTAAATGAACCATTTCTATTAATCTGTGTGCTGACACATAGATCATGGCTTTATCTGTCCTCCAGCATGTTTTGTTCCCTCTGTGTCTGACTGGTAACTCCTCTGACTCCACCCTTCTTCTTCCCAGCCTCCTCTTTGTTGGGCTGTCCCACCTATACTTCCTATCTAGCTATGGGCCAGTCTGCTTTTTATTAAACCAATCCAAGTGACAAATCTTCACAGTGTACAAAAGGATTATTCCACATCACCATCAAGATTGTTCTATGGGTAAAGTTAAAGGGAATGTTTAATATTTAGAATATTGGTTATTTTTCTACTGTTGTGATGAAACACCACGACCTAGGCAACTTAGAAAAGAAAGAGTTTACTTGGGTTTATGGTTTCCAAGAATTAAGAAAGAGTATGATGGTGGAGCAAAGGCATGGTGTCAGGCAGTTCGAGCAACAGCAGAGATCTTACATTTTGATCCATAAGTAGGAGGCAGAGAACATACTAGGGATAGTAGGAACTTGTGAAGACTCAAAGCCAGCCCTGCGCCACACCTCCCCCCAACAAGGCCACACCTCCTAATTCCTCTTAAAGAGTTCTACCAACTAGAGACAAAGCATCCTAGTATATGGGCCTAGGGGAGGACATTCTCATTCAAACCATCACAGTTAGACAATGCCAGATTTAGTCAATTAAAATTTTAGCTTCACAACACTCTTAGTTTATTCCTTCCTCTATTTCCTTATCATTTCTGGCTCCTGAACTTCTTTTTAGTTTTGTCTCTTATCTCACAAGGATCTGTCAGCAGGTAAGTAAGATGATAGTGAGCTTGAAGACGGTCAAGAGAAAACCCAAGTGATCAAATCTAACCCTAAGAAGTGTGTACCACTGGCTTGTTTCTGTGAAAACAACTGAATCACAGTAGTTATTAAATAAGGATTTTTAAACCTCCAAGCATGTGGTTACCAAGCTGGAAGCCAGATGGCTCTGTCTGCCCATGGTTGAAAGCACTGATGTCTGCCATTGAACGTTTTTCCTCTTTTTGAGTGAATACTTCTTCACTAACGAGGAATTTGTGATAAGATGGACACACTTCTGCTGCATAAACAGGAACACTCCAAAAAAAATGTAATCAAGGGACACAAATTTTAGTAGGATATTCCTGGTGCCATAGGTCTCTTCTCACTTATCAATGCCAGGAAGTCAGTGATATCGACACGACCCCCTTCCCCAAACACTCTGCGGACCTGATTTAACTTAAATCATGAGTCTTTTCGAAGGCAAACTTGGTGTTCTGGTGCAGATGAGATCTGGGAAGCTTCCTTACTATTCTGGCGCTTAAATTGATGGCTCTTGCCTGTAATCTCAGTACCTGGGAGACAGAAGCAGAAGGGCTGTTGCAAGTTTATGGTCAGACCTGGCTTCACAGTGAGTTCCAGGACACCCTGGGCTATTAATAATAATAATAAACATGAGTGTTAGGGTAAACTCCTAGTCACTGTGACCTAACTTAGGAATGTCACAGGTATAGATTTGAGTCTGGAGTCTCCATGTCACTGTACCTCTTTATAATAAATTGTACAGAGGCACACATTTATTACAGGAAAGGGGATCATTTATTAACAGCAGGATTCAGAGGAGCCTGGAGGTGTGCCAGGCCTCAATCTGTGGCCTCAAAAAAAGCAATAAAGGGAAAAATGTTAGGAATATTTTCTAAATACTGTTTCATCTCATCTCATGAATTTTTATATGTTGTATTTCTGTCTTAGTTTTTTAAAAAATACTTTCTAATTTCTCCTGAACTTTCTCTATTACCTGTTTTTTATGGAGAAATATGTCATTTAATTTTCAATATTTAGAGATTTTATAACAATTGCTCTCCTATTAGTTTCTAGTTTAATGACACTGTGGTCAGAGAATATACTTTAAATTATTTTAATATTTTAAATGTATCCTAAGGTTTTTTACGGTTCATTTGTGGATGATTTCTGTGCTCTTGAAGAGAAAATGTATTTGTCAAATGAACACTTCTATAAATGTCACTTGGAGTCAGTTGATTGACAGTGGTGGTTAGCTTTCTATTTCTGCAGATTGTTTACCTGTTCTATCAATCACTGACAGTAAAATAGTAACATGAGCATAAATTGGGGGTGGGCTATCTTTCTTTCATTTCTAGATGTTTTTGCTTTAAACCTTCTGTGGTTATATTATTAAGGTTAGCATCTCATTCTAAATGTTAGAATCCTGAAATTTTAGTTTGTTTTATCTTCATGGTGTCCATCAATAACTTCATTGTAATGCTATGTATCTTCAACGTCCTGGTGTTTTCATGACTCTCTACTCAGCCCATACATTGTCTTTGCTCTGTTAGATGCTTTTGTTCTGTAGAACAGGTAAACAATCTGCTCTAGCAAGTGGAATACTTTATTTTCAGTGGAAAAAAAAATAAAACCAGCAGGCACTGGAATAGTACCCTAGGAAGGTCACCTGATGAACTCTGACCTCCACAGTCATGATTGCAGAAGTCAGTTAATCTCTTAATTTGCCTCTTGGCTTTTGCCGTTTCCTTTGGCTCTTCCAGTGGTTCTCAACATCTGGGTCACAATTGAGGGTCGCATATTAACTATCCTGCATATCAGATATTACATTACAATTCTAAACAGGAGCAAAATTACAGCTATGAAGTTGCAACGAAAATAAATTTATGGCTGAGGGTCACCACAACATGAAAAATTGTAGTAAAGGGTCTCAGGATTAGGAAGGTCGGGAACCACTGGTCTATTTCTTCTGGGGCTGGATAGAAAGATAGAAAATGAAGGGAACCCAAGTAGGAAAAGAAACCCCTCACCTTGGAATGGAGTTTCTTTTCTGGCTAAGAGCTAAGTAACTGCAACATTGGCAATAAACCCAGATAGCCTGTTTTCCGAAGGACGTCACCAGCAATGAGCTGTGCTAACCTAGGGCCAGCCTTTTTGTAGCCTTGATCAATTTTAATACAAGTCCCTCATCCCTAAACCTAAATAGTCTACATTATAAAACCAGCTTATATTTCATTTAAAATAATTTTTAAGAGAAGAAAAATAAATCAGCCTGGGGAGATATTTCAGCTCGTAAAGTGTTGGTTTTACATTTTGATCCCAGGAACCCATTTTTTAAAAAAAGAAATCAGAGCAGAAACACAGTTTGCTATCCCAGCAGAAGTAGAAACAGGCAGATGCCTGAGGCTTGCCAGTCACCCAGGCTGTTCTAGCAAGCGGAATACCTTATTTTCAGTGGGGGGAAAAAAAACAGCAGACACTGGAATAGTACCCGAGGAAAGTCACCTGATGAACTCTGACCTCCACAGTCATTCACACATTCACATGCTTAGGCACACATGAACATTCACACACACACACACACAGAGAGAGAGAGAGAGAGAGAGAGAGAGAGAGAGAGAGAGAGAGAGAAATCAGCTCACACATGTTTATTTAACTTTCAAACTTTACTTGAATTTTGTTTTCCTTATTCTTTAGGCTTATTATAAATTACATCACTTGGGGAACATAAGTTAGGAATTTGCAGATTCACGTACACAGTCACTGCCACAAAGTGTGACTTTCTCTCGAGATGCCGACACCCTTGTCTTCAGATGTGTACCATCCTTTACCTTTATGAGTCTTTCTAAACACTTTAGAGCCACTACCTCTGCTCTCTTCTGATTCGTCATGACATTCCTTCCATGCACAGCATAGTAGTCCACCACCTCGCTATAAGTGAATGGCTGTTCTGAAGGGAGAGGGGAACTTCTCCAGCTGCTGGTGGCTCTGTTGGGCTGTGGTTTCTGGTTGCTACTGCTGCTACTTTGCTGTCTTGCTCCTTGCAAGGATGACCCTATCTTACACAATCTTGGGGTGGGGGACATCCAAACTCGGCCATCTACATGTGGTCCTGGAATCCTTAACCCAGGCCTTGCAAAGATTTCAAGGACAGTAGCTTCAGAGTCAATGTCTTCTCACCTGTTTACTCGAATTATGACCCTCAATGATGATTCTGAGCCATGAATGGGAATCTGCCCCATCATCTGTTGGGACAGATTTCACCAAGTCACAGCCAGGTCCCTGGTTGCTGAGGGTGTGGTGGGTTTGCCACTGCTTCTGGGCATGTGAGTTGGGACAGCCATCACCTCTCTCATTGTGTTTTTCTTCCATATAATAAAATAAATCTACTTCCCAGTGTTGTTCTGATGAAAATTGAGAATTGTGTCAAGTTTAGCACAGAACCTGGGATGTGATGGGAATGTGCTGTTCATTCGTGTTTGTTCAATTCATTTCCCTCTCCCTCCTTAACTCCCTCCCTCCTCTCATCCTCTCCCTCCCCACCTCGTGCTCCTGTGTGGTGTGTGTCTGTGTGTATTCATGTGTGTGCATGTGCCATATAGGCCAGGCTAGCTCATCCCGAAGGTCCCAGGAGTACCCCAACTCATCGCATAGTACAGGGTTACAGATGCACACTGCCACACTCAGCCTTTTGTGTGTCTTTCTAGGTCTGAACTCACTTCTTGAAGCGAGTGCTTTGGCAACTTAACCACTGCCGCCTATTAATGTTATCTTTCAGGAGACAATGATGACATTTGGGTTGGCTAGGATCAACCAAATATAATGGCAATTACATATGTTTAATGTCTCCCCTGCTCCCCGAGCCCACTCCTATCTCCCATGTCCCATCTCAAAACTGTGCCTCTTCAAGGCCAGTTTAAATTGTTCTCCAAATACACCAGTGTCCCAGTTTGATCAAACCCAGGCCTTTTCCCTCTTAAATTCTGTCCAGTTTGATATAAATGTCATAATCTAAATAAATGCAATCAATATATAAACACATCCACACTGATCAGATTTGGGGCTTTATTGTGCAATGAAAAAACAAACCTAAAATTTAATTCTAAGCCTATGTAATTCAGCTCTTGGGAGCAGGACATTATTCACAAAGGAAAAAAAATATTTGTTTGAAGGACAGAATATATTCAGAATTGTTTATTTCTGCAAAAACCCATTTCCCCTAAGCCTTAAATTTATGTTGCTGCTTTTAAGCAATGAAGTTATTTTTATAAAATCTAGTTAAGCAGTTTAATGGAAATAGCATTGTTTGAATAAAAAATTGCACACATGTGTGACTCTGAAATAGTATTATTTAAGCCCCACTTTCAGCTTCTAATGACAAATTGCCCCTCATAGAGTGAAATACATAATGAAAATGGAAGGGATATATATGTAAAGGAAGTTAAAAAATATTGTTATTATGCATAAAAGGAGACTGCAAGGATGTGTAAGTAAAGGGAAAGAGGTGTTTTTCTTTTGTTGTTGTCTAAATAGGGTCTCACGTAACCTAGAGTGGCTCTAAACATGACCTTGGACTCCTAAACCTTTTGCCTCCACCTCCCCAGTGCTGGGATTATAGGCTTAAGAGTCCTGTTCTTGTGGGTCAGGTCTTCCTGCATGCTAGACAAGCATTCTACCCACCTAAACTGCATCCCAGACCCTGCCTTGTCTTTCTCTGATTTCTTTGCCCTCAACAGAAACTCTACCTTAGCCTTGCTCATTGACTAGAAGTTGTTAGAGAATGCTGAGAGCAGAAATTGAGCAAATACACTGACTCACTTTGGGGGGCAGTCTTGAGTGGGTGGGGAATTTGAAGAGTAGATGAGAACCTCTTCGGACATCCCTATTCTGATATGGCAGACAAGATCCATGCCCCACCAGGGATCATGGCATCTGAAAGCAAGGGCATAGGCCAACGGGATGGATGAAATTAAGCAGCATGCTGGAAAGGTTGGGGATTATATGGCACCTAGAATCTCCGACTTGGGACATTCTTATCAACCAAATACATCCTCGCACTTTTTAGAGTGTATTTGATGGTGGTCCCAAGGGCTGTAATGGGACTGAAAACTTTGTTGCCTAGAGACATTTTTGGTGTGTGTTCTTGGTGACAGCGCTAGAAACAAACCTAGCATACATCCAGCCATACATACTTGGTAAGAATAATAAATGACAGTTTTGGTTTATATGTTTATCATACACTATAGCTGAAGGTCATTTGATTGCTTCTGTCCCCTCAAGGACCCTGATATGACAATTTTGAAAAACATTGTATGCCTTAAGGAGATAGGTTCATCTAGGTGATTGGGGACACTCCTTTGAAAGGAGACCCTGCTTGTCATCTCTTTCTGCTCCGGTTTAAGGTGCTACCACTTTTCCTTGCTAATGATCTGCCGTCCTCACCGTTGGCCACGTCCCAGTGGCTGCTTAACCTTTGTCTTTGAGCCACTAAGACTACAAGCTGCGCAAACCTCACTTGGTTTTACAAATGTCTCTGTCAGGCATCTTATTGTACTGCTGGAAAGATAGTATACTCCACTGCGTTTTCAACTGCTCTTTTATTGTGTTCATACTTAGAAAAAGAAGTATATAGTGAAAGCCTACCATGTTAGACCCACAGAATCTTCACACAGCTTGAGTATGCTAATGTGGGAGGGGGGCATTTAGAGGCACCTGGAATTTTTCCCTACAACATGGAGAGCACTCTACAATAGTCACACAACCGGGAAATCAACCACTGACAACATTTCTCAAAATGTATCTCCATCACGACTGAATTTTAAAGGGGAATCTTCCAGGTAGCCCAGTCTTGTTTTCCTGTCTTGAAGAAGCACACGGATATTATATTTTTCAAATAGGCCAGGTCTATCCACTGGAGATGGCCAAGGAGAGTGGGAAAAGGGTTTGGCAGACCATTTTCAGAAGTCCCTTTCTTACCGTGTCCGGGTCATTCTTTTCTCATCCCCCTTGCAAGATGAAGGGTAACACCCCAATGAGCTACAGTAGAAACACAGTCTGACTCTATCTATCTACAGAGATCAATCTTTACACGGCAACCTTGCATTTAATCAATGTAATTTTGACTTACTTAGGGTGACTACTAGCTTATTTACTTGGGAGGGATATCGGGGAGAGGCTTGCTAAGGGATGATAAACTCACATATGTACCTCTTGCTACTTCGACAGGCCTCATCACTCCATTTGCCCTGAGCTGACTGGGAGAACAGAACACAGTTTTCCCGCTTGCCACCACTGGGCTGGGCACGGTCCCAGTTGAGAAAGGAGACGGCGAATCCGTGGACATCGAGGAACTTGCCTTCTGTGACCATGTCATTTATGCCCAGCCAAAAGTCGTTGACACCCGGCAGACTCCTCTTACTATAGTCACGGAGGGCGCTGATTTCGTCGGAGTTCCTAGGGACAGCCAGGGTTCCTCCCTTGGAAATGCAGTCTTCGTTGGCTTCATGGTAGTGTTTCAGGCCTTCTGAAGCAAGGTAGCATTTCCTATGGACTTTGGTGCCTCGAAGGCAGACTGTGAAGAGGGGAAGTTGGATAATGAAACAGGATGCCTTTTGTGTACGACCACACCTAACACCGGACCTAGCAAGCACGGATAGATGTTTGTGTCTTGATTAATTTGTGGACAGTAACGAGCTGCCATTGATGGTTTTATTCATTCCAGACACAATAAATAATAAGCACTCGCCAGTTCAACAACCCCCTGGCTTGGTGGCTTGGCTTGAAAGTGTGGTGTTTTGTCATCCGCATTTGTCAGGTTGTTGACGCTTAGAGAAATTATTACAACTTGACATGCCCCCAAAGGGTTTAGAGAGCGTATAATGAATTCATACCCACAAAAGACTCAAAACATAACCTTAAGCCCTAGGTTACTTTGATAGAATTTGTAGCCCAGTTGATGTAAGGAACCGCACGGTGGGTTTCCTTGGGACTTTTAGAATGGAATGGGATTGCGTAATAATTTAAAAAGCAAACACAAACCACCTGTGACAGGGCATGCCTATAAGTGTAGCACTTGAGAGGTTGAAACAGAATGCTTGCCTATGAATTTGAGGTCAGCTGGATCTACAGTTCCAGGCTGGCCAGCCCTACATAGACAGACCTTGTCTCAAAAAAGAAAAAGAAGGAAAAAAGGAAGGGAGGGAGGGTGGGAGGGAAGAAGGAAGGAAGGAAAAAAGCAGACAAAAAGTCAATGAGAAAAGTGTCTCCCCACTTTGGTTTGTTTGCTTGCTTTTTGACACAGGATCTCTCCCTCTCTATCCCCCACCGTGTGTGTGTGTGTGTGTGTGTGTGTGTGTGTGTGTGTGTGTATACACGTGCGCAAGTGTATATACACCTGCCACAGTGCATTTGGCAGAGGACAATATGTGGGAGTCTGTTCTCTCCTTTCTTTAAGTGGGCCTCAGGAGTCAAACTCAGGCTTGGCGGCAGGCACCTCTGCCTGTTGAGCCATCTTGCCAGCCCTCATTGTGGTTGTTGCAGACATGGTCTCATGTAGTCCAGGACGGCCTCAGATTCACTATGTAGCTTGGGATGACCTTCAGCTTCTGATTCTGCTGCCTCTACCTCCTGGTTCTGTGGCATTAGCAGGCATGTGTCATCATACCCTGGTTTTGTATGTGGTGCTGAAATGGGACCCAGGGCTTTGGGTTTGTGAGGCAAGCATTCTGTCAACTCAGCTGAAGCTGTGTCCTAAAAACAAGAGTCTTGACACAGATACCAGGCTGATGTGGAATTTTCTCTATAGCCAACTCTGGCCTTGAATGAGCCTGTACTACTAAGTGCTGGGATTACAGGGCTTGTACCACCATGCCCAGTGGAACTGTGGTTTTCTTACAAAGAGGACTGGGGACTAGTAATATTGCTTAGGTCACCCAGGGTAAAAGAAACCAACAGATAGTTCAAGGGTTTAGTACTGTTGAGCCACGCTCCAGAGTCATGGAGCATGATTTAAGTCTCCCTCCCTCACATTTAATATAAATTATTGGAGAAGTCAGTGTAAAGTGACTATTCAACACATATACTGAAAAATTAATTTTTAGGCAGTAGCCTACTATGGTGGTGCATGTCTCTAACCCCAGAATTTGGGAGGTGGAAGCAGAGTGTTCAGGAGTTCAAAGTCAGCCTCAGCTGTGTAGTGAGTTTGAGCCCATACTGCTCAACACGAGACCCTGTCTCAGAATAAAGCATTAATGGTGTCAGAACACACAGAAAGAGTAACGTGATTTTTCTCATTACACAGGATCCTTTGCCCTTGCTTTAGCTTTCCAATTATGTATCCCTGGAAAGCTGGTAAAAGGAGGGTTATCACCCTGTTCCTAGGCAGCATTGTGTATGGTGAAGGTGATCCTGATTTAGTAATATACACTAGCTTGGGAGTTGTGACTACTTGATGAAAAGCTGTGATTGCTACCTGATGGCGCTAACTTTAATAGGTAGGCGTCCTGTAGGGACCCTCAGAGCTCCACTCTTGAAGCAGGTATAAGAGACCTTGGTTCCTGGTATCCATCCCTAGGACAGGGATACTCTGGACCTGTGAATTCTGCTCTCACTCATTCATCTTTTCAGAGCACAGCTCCTGGCCAGAAGTGTGTGCAGCTAGCAGGCCATGGAGGAGGGCTTCTCTCCAGACATAGTCTTTCAGCAGGCTGGGGCCCTAGCCAATATCATAATCATCTTATGTTGGGTGGAGCCTTGTGGACCTGTTTCATCAGGGGCTCCCTGAAGGCCCTCAGTGAACATCTGGTAGGCAATGCTTCATTCCAGTCATTTAGTATTCCTTTCATTATGTTTCCCCACCAATAAAGAAGGTAATTAGGGCTGGGCATGGTGATGCATGCCCCTAATCCCAGCACTCTTTGTTAGGTTGAGGCCAGCCTGGTCTGTATGGTTAGTTCCAGAACAGTCAGAGCTACATAGTAAGACCCCGTCTCAAGCAAGCAAGCAAGCAAGCAAGCAAGCAAGCAAGCAAGCAAGCAAACAGAAGGTATTTAAGACCTGGCCTTTAAATTATCTTCGTGTGTGTGTGTGTGTGTGTGTGTGTGTGTGTGTGTGTGTATCCCTGTGTGCGTGTTCCAATGTGTGTTTCTGTGTGTCTGTGTGTGTTTCTTTGGGTGTGTCTGGGTGTGTGTCTGTGTGTATCTCTGGGTATGTGTGTGCGCATCCCTGTGTCTGTGTCCGTGCATGTGTTTCTGTGTATATGTTTTTATGGGTATATTTCTGTGTATGTGTTTTTATGTATGTGTTTGTGTGTGTGTGTTTGTATGTTTATATTTCTCTCTGTGTGTGTGAGTGTCTGTGCATGTGTTTCTGTGTGCATGTTTCTCTGTGTGGAAGCCAGAGGACAAAGTCGTGTGTCTTCCTCAATTGCACTCCACCTTGTTTTCCTAGTGGGCATTTCACTGTACCTAGAGCTCTATGATTCAGCTAGACTGGCTGCCCAGTGATCCCCATGGAGCCTCCTATATTCTCACCCTAGCTCTAGACCTGGATGCCCTGGAACTCGGAGATCTGCTTGTCTCTGCCTCCCGAGTCCTGGGGTTAAAGGCGTGTGCTATGTTTTTTCAGACCTAGGCCAGCTGGCCTTGGTGAGATCCCAATAGAACATCCCCATTGTCTTAGTGTGTGGGTGCACCCCTCGTGGTCCTGAGTTCCTTGCTCGTGCTCCGTCTCCTTCTGCTCCTGATTTGGACCTTGAGATTTCTGTCCGGTGCTCCCGTGTGGGTCTCTGTCTCTGTCTCCTTTCATCGCCTGATGAAGGTTAATATTCCTGAGGATGCCTATGTGTTTGTCTTTGGATTCACCTTCTTATTTAGCTTCTCTAGGAACATGAATTATAAGCTCAATGTCCTTTATTTATGGCTAGAAACCAAATATGAGTGAGTACATCCCATGTTCCTCTTTTTGGGTCTGGCTTACCTCACTCAGGATAGTGTTTTCTATTTCCATCCATTTGTATGCAAAAGGACTAGCTGAACATAGCGGACAATGAGGAATACTGAGAATTCAAGAACAATTGCAGTGGGTTTTTGATCCTACTGCACGTACTGGCTTTGTGGGAGCCTAGGCAGTTTGGATGCTCACCTTACGAGACCTGGATAGAGGTGGGCAGTCCTTGGGCTTCCCACAGGTCAGGGAACCCTGATTGCTCTTCGAGCAGATGAGGGAGGGGGAATTGATCGGGGGAGGGGGAGGGAAATGGGAAGCGGTTGTGGGGACGAGGCAGAAATCCTTAATAAATAAATAAATTTAAAAAAAAAAAAAAAAGGCGTGTGCTAGCACGTCTGGCTGTCGATGTCTTTTGTTTTTTTATCATGCTTTGTCTTTTGTTTCTTTCTTTCTTTTTTTTTTTTAAACAAACAAACTCCAGAACTCAACGTGCGATCTGGATGAGTTTAATCCTGGCAATGACTGGTTCTCGCCTGCTCCCCTTCCAGACCAGACTCTGGTGACCGAGTGTCTCACCTGTCTGCAGAGCTTGCATCTCCTTCAGGGCATTGACTTCCCGCCACAGCTTTTCAACTTGAGACTTCAAGTCACCATCCTTTTCTGGGCACCGTTGTAGTGGGTAGGATGGAAAACATTTGATTAGATGAAATGGAAATATATTTTTTAAAAAGGAATCTGTGAGGGTGATCTTAGCTAAGATTCCTACCTCTGGGGGATGCAGAGGAACTGACCATCTCCCACAACCAGGCAAGACTTTCAGTGGGGGGATTAGGACCCCAACCCAACCACATAACCTTCAACCTACAATTTATCCTGCCTACAAGATGTGCTGAGTAAAAGCAGTGCAGAAATTGTGAAAGTGGCCAATCAATGTCTGATCCAGCTCAAGACCCATACCATGAGAAGGGGCCCACCCCAGATGCTGGCTGGGTGGTCAGGACCCAGAGGCTGGACAACCTAGAGACCAAGGATAGAACCAAACACAACTGGGGGGAAAAGTCAATGAAATAATTCCTAATGATATTTTTGCTATACTCAGATATAGGTGCCTAGCCCAATTGTCATCAGAGAGACTTCAACCAGCACCTGATGGAAACAGATGCCAAGACCCACAGTCAAACATTACGCAGAGCTCCGAGAATCCTGTGGAAGAGGTGGAGGAAGAATTGTAAGAGCCAGAGGGGTCAGGGATACCACAAGAAAACCCACAGAATCAACTAACCTGGGCTCATAGGGGCTCACAGAGACTGAGCCGATAACCAGGGAGCCTGCATAGGACTGACCTGGGCCCTCTGCACGTGTGTTACAGTTGTGTAGCTTGGTCTTCTTGTGGGACTCCTAACAGTGGGAGCAGGGGCTATCTCTGACTCTGTTGCCTGCCTCTGGGATCTTTTCCTTCTACAGAGTTGCCTCATCCAGCCTTAATAGGAGAGGAGAAGCCTGGTCTCATTGCAACTTGATAGACCATGGCTGGCTGCTATCCATGGGAGGACTGCCCTTTTCTGAAGAAAAATGGAGGAGGAAGAGTGGATGGGGATGTGGGAGGAACTGGGAGGTGAGAAGGGAGGGGAAATCGCAGTTAGAATGTAAAAAGCAAGCAAACAAACAAGCAAACAACAAAATGACAGATTTGGAATGCAAAATCTAAGGCAGTGGAGGTTCTGATGAAGCCAAGTCAAATGTGCCCTGGAAACAACACACGAAGAGAACCTGGGTGACAAGGTTTGTAGGAACTTTGCAGATGGTATCTGCTCTCATCTCTCCTTACCAAGCTTATCTCTGTATCTTGCACAGACTTTCCTGATAACCCTGGAAGTTAGCATCCCCACTACTATACTAACCTTCCCCAAACCTTGTTTGCTTTCCTTCAGAGCGCCATCTAGGCTTTACTTACTTAATTTTCTTAGTTTTATCATCCACAATTCTCCTTATGCTTGACATGATGCTGAACATGAATGGTGCTTGTACTGGGGGCATATACTTTGTAGGATGTAAAAAGGTTCATGTTATTTGAATGTTAATGGAGGATGAGGGTGAGTGCCATGAGCTAAAGGCCATGGTGGGTACGGCCAGGACTCAGATTTAGGGGGACTCACCTCCCTCACGCTGGAACCTTCTGCGGCTGATAAGGTATGGTGGAGGTGCAGTGGCTCCTGGCAGGATTGGGTGATAAAGGATCAGGGAAAATTTACCTATGGGAGCATCACCACCTACTATTTCTCCTTATTCCTTGTTTTCCATCCACCTCATTTCCTTGTTTCTTCTCCCTTCATCCTTCACCCCCTACTCCAACCCCTTGGTGGTATTAGAGATTAAACCCGCGGTCTTATATCTTATGTGTGCTAGTTAAGGGCTCTATCGATAATCCCAGTTATTTATTCTTGAATGTTCTTAGATGCGGCCAAAGAATCTTCATGATTGTTTATGGACAACTTCAGTCGTACATAAGTGAGTAGCTGTGGCTAAATCCAAATTCTAGAAGGATGGGGACTGTCTTAGTGACCACTAAGAACCAAATACTAAACATGAATATATTATAAGATCATACACATTAGGCTGTGAGATCAGTTCTTTCACTGTCTCTGAGATAGACACTCTTGTCTGGAAGCTTACAGAAGAGGGGGCAGAGAAACAGAAAGCCAAATCCACCCTCTGAATGTCTCCCAGTCCGTAAGATGCAGAACTCAAGCGTGGGTGTCTCTGGCTTCCAGCCTGCTCTCTCCCATCCCTCTGATCTGTTTCTGCAAAGCAGCTGTCTCTACCTCCTTGGTCCCCAACACATGGACTTAGGCAGAGATGTCACGTAAAGATGATTATGAACTATCTCCAGCTGTCTCTTTGTGGGGGCTGCTATATAGAAACTCGGTTTTGTGGGATGGGAAGGTGGCTCAGCCAGGAAAGTGCTTGTCAAATTTGCCCTTCCTGAACCCAAGGTTAACTAATGAAGCCAGACATGGTGGCTTGTTTATAATCCCAGTTTGAGAAGTAGTTATAGGCAGATGCCTGGGGCTCCCTGGCCAGTCAGCCTAGCCTACTTGTCAGAACTCCAGGCTAAAAAAAAAGCCCTTCTGAAAAAAACAAAAACAAATAACTAAGGTGGGTGACATCTGAGAAATGATATTTGAGGCTGGCCTCTGGCCTCCACATGCATGTGCACACTTGTGAACACATACTGACACATGTGTGCACAGGCATACACGAAAAGACAATCGGTTTTGTGTCTCTGATTTCTTGGGAGAGCATAAAGTCCAGCATCTTAGTTCTCTGTCCCCTTAAACTTGTGCTTCACGAGCCAGATGTTTTCACATTTGGGCCAGGAAACTGCCTTCTGGGGTACTCAGCATCCCTTCCCCCACCTCTGTTTCACTTGACATTGTACATCCGTTCTTAAGCACTGAACAGCTCAACTGAAGAATATAATTACCCAAAGATGTTTTCCTGCGAGACCACTCAAGCTGGAATAAATAAAGGGGGCATTTAGGATGCAAACCCATCAGCGACTAGGGCCAGGTTTGCAAAGGCCTCTGAGGTGTTGCTTCCAACTTACAAGCTGTCAGCTAGACACACAGTTCATCCCCCTTCCTTCCCGCTCAGCTTCCAGCTCCTTTCTATTTAAATAAGTAGCTGTAAACACCATCATTAGCACAAAGACACATGCGTTCCTATTAGGCTCCGGGGAGATCATTATGGCAGCCATCACCTGGGTGCCTTGGTGGCTTCCTTTCTCCGTTGCTCAGGTGGATGAACAGAAGGAATGCCCCGAGGAGCTAGCTCACTCTAAAAGGTATATTTTATTCATTAGTATAACACGTAATTTGTTGAGACCCGCGAAGTAAGCACTCGGGGAACACTTGTATTTGCTGCTTAACTGCCGTTGCCGCTGTGAGTCTCTTAAAAGGTCTCCTGTTCTTTGGTGGTCATGATTGTGTGGCGTCAGACCCAGGATAGAAAAGCACAACAAACATTTCCAGCAAGGTGTGGGGTTGTCCCACTGAGTGAGAATAGCATAGACTGGTACTGTCAATTGAAGAGGCAATTAGAGAGTCTGATTCACAGAGAATGCCGCTTCTAGAAGGTACGCCACAGTCTCTCAGTACAAGGACGCACATATGTGCACAAAGGTCACATGTGGAACACTAGGCACTACATAAACATTGCCAAGAAAGAACCCATGAAGCCTGAGCCTCCCCAAACATTAAAGTAACATAGCCAGCTGTTAAAATGAGGGAAATACGCTTCCACTTATAGCTATCTGAACTGAACACGGGAAGTCAATTTATTTACTTGCCAAATCCCTGCAATGCCAATCTGGGAGAGATTTATCTACTGTTATTAGCAGTAGATAATTCTGGGTAAGGACTGGAGTGGGGAAGGTGGATTTTACTTTTATGTTGTTGGTAGTTTTATGTTTTTGAGACAAGGTCTTAGTGAAGCCCAGGCTACCCTTAAATCTGCTCTACCACGGTTGAGCCTAGTCTTGAACTCATGGTCCCCTGCCTCGACCTCCCATGTGCTAGGGTTACAAATATGTGTCACCACTCCAGCCTTGGCTTTCACATTCGACTCTAGAAATGTTGGCATTATTTCAAGGCACTCGAAATATTTAAAAAACAAAATAAGTGAATGTGTGGGAAAAGGAGTAACCAACAAATCTAGGCCGATGGCTTTTCCTCTTGTAGAGCTGACTTTTATTTGACCTGAAGGCAATGACTTTGAGTCTTGGGGGAAATAGTTAAGATGTGTCTGCAACTGATTAAAATAACATGCCTGCCGGGGGTGACCTGAGGATAGAAGAGATCAGGGAGCTAGAAAGAGCAAGAAGCTCACATATATATATATATATATATATATATATATATATATATATACCCTCTCCCCACAGTTGCATCTTCAGTAGAGAAGGGAGAGGCTCAACAATATGCCACGCCACTGTGTCTGCTCTCTCCCTTCTTCCTCCGTCCTCACCGGCTGTGATAGACTTCACCCCTCAAGAGAAATATCTGAAACTTTCATTTAAAGAGTTCGCAGGGAGAGGCAAATACATGATACGGGAAAACATCTCTGCTTAAGAAAACGTCCCTCAGAAAGACTTTCATAAACACCCCTAGGAAATGGCCCTTGAGAAGAAGAAGAACAAAACAAAATAAAAAAAAACCCACAAGCAGCAGCAGCAGCAACAACAACAAAACCCCCAAGGGGAGTCATCATCCACTGGTGACGTGTGGAATCTAGACTTGAGTGGAGGTTTTTTGTTTGTTTGTTTGTTTGTTTGTTTTGGTTTTTTGAGATAGGAACTCACGTAGCCCAACCCCGAACTCCCTCTCCAAAGATGACTTTGAAATCCTTGTCTTCCTGCCTGCACTCCCAAGCGCGTCAGCCACCCGTTACAGCTTGGCTTTGCGTTGACCAAAGTGAAAATGGCAAGGAAACAGTGCTACAATATTTATGTTGAGACACCCTGTTAGGAAAGTGGCTCAGAGCCTGAGATAAAATGTCACTGGGCCCACTGCATTTCTCTTTTGCTTTGGTTTCTGCCACAGGCAGGCACAGTCTCATCATCTTGGCTGTTTGCAGCTGCGAAATTTTTGTCTCTTAACCTAGCATAAACCCACCTCAAATCTAGCTACGCTTGATGAGTGAATTCCATGTCAAAATATCTTGAAGTTCTGTCTGATTTTGTGTTGACAGGTTCTTAAATTAAAGAGACATCAGTACTCTGTGATATGAAAACTTAGATCCACGGTTTCAACAGCTGTCCCAAGGCTGATAGGGATGAGGAAATAAACCCACAGGATAATCAGTGACAAAAGGAAGCCCCAGTTGCCCCAGTCATCTTATTTAATGAGATTTAGTGAGCTTACAAATATATTTGAATGTATTTATATCCAGGAGATCACAGGGCACCGCCAATGAGTGTATTTTTTTCCCTTCATCCATAAAGCCCTGTGTCCTCAGGTCCGTGTGAGCTCTAGCTCAGAACTGTTCCACACTAGCGAAACTCATAGGACAAAGGACGCATAATAGAGACTGTTTTGATTATAAGAGATGTTTTTCAATAATAATGTTACTAAAATCTAGTACATGTTTTCTTTAAATAGCAAACTCCAAATGTCACCGGATCCCCGCAAAGCCACACACCCACGGTGTAATGATAGTCTCCTAGCGCAGTTAGGGCATGAACCTTGTCCTGTACCTCCCCTGCCTGAGTAAGCCGAGGGTTTTTGCTGGGCAGTCAAGTCCCTTTACCTTTCACGCGGCGTTTGCTGTGTTTCCTGGCTTTCATTCTGGATGGGTAACTGTTGGTCTGATCCAGGAGTAAGCTGGCCACCAGGATACAAATGACAAGTCCATTCTTGGCCATGGCTCTGGGACAGGCCAGTCTGGCCACTTGGTCAGCAGCTCTGGAACAACTAGGGAGAAGAGAAACTGGGAGGCCACATCTTGCTCTGGGCTGCCTGGGGCTGACTTTATATAAAGGAACTGCAAGGTTGGCTAGAAGCCTGCTGACGAAAGACTGGAATATTCCTCCGGCCATGGCATAAGAAGGCCCCCTGTTCTTACACCTCATGCTGGGCTCCTATTAGTTTATTTTTATTCTGTTTTCATTTTCAGATTGATTTGCCTTTTCAGAGTATATTTGAGTAAAAGAAAAAATTGCCTTTAAAAAAATATATATGTAATATATTTGATATATATTGTATACATTAAGATCTGGGAAGTGTGAGGTCTCTGTGAAGGCCCAATATATAATTAGAGCTCTGAAGTATATTAAATGTCTGAAAAATGAATCCAGTTTTCAGAGTTAAAAAAAAATGTCCAAATTGCTAAGTGTGATGTGATTCAGTGGTACAGTGTTCGCCTGGCAGATGTGAGACACTGGGATCAGCTCTTAGCAACGGAAAATAAAGTGATACTAGGATCCCTCCCCCCAAGGAAAAAAACCTGAACCCTGTTAGGGAAGTTCCTGGATATGCATTGTGTTTGCATGTGTGTGTGTCTGTGTGTGTACGGGGAAGCATATCACAAACCCATGTGAAAGCCAGAGGCAGTTCTTTCCTTCTACCATGTAGGTCTCCGGGTTCAGACTCAGTTCTTCACTAAGGTTCCCAGGGTCAGAGATGACACTACAGTCTACTTTTCACTGACTTTGGAAGGCTTGGGCTGTGAAAATGAGCTTTGATTGAATAAGGGGAAAAGATCAGTGTGTAAAACAAACATTGATTCCACAATTGATCAAAAATACTTTTTGCCAGCTTTGCAAATCCCTTCCTCAGAGGATGAAACATTCAAGCTGCCAAACAATGATGAAAAGCCAATTGTTATCTTAGATCTTTGAGCACACTGCCCTCACATGACCCTTGCAAGGTAAGGTATCTTTTTTTTTTTTTCTAAATAAATGTATAATGTTTTCCAGAAAAACCCTCCTGATACCTCTTATATTCTCTTTAAGTCTCAACCAAAATTCCTTGCTTCCTTCTTTTCAAGTTAGGAGGATTTATTTATTTTGGATTTTATTTTAGCTTTAAAAATGATTATTTTATATGCATGCGTGGTTTGCTTGCATGTACCTATGCGCATCGTGAATGCCTGGTGCTCACAGGGGCCAGAAGAAGGCATTGGATCTGAGAGAACTAGAGTTACAAATGGTTGTGAGCTTCAGGTAGGTGCTAAGAATCGAACCTGGGTCCTCTTCAAGAGCAGTACGCCAGCTCTCCAGCCCCAGGAGAATTTATTTATTTTTTTTATAGAGTAGCATTAAATTTAGAGAGATATTGAGGAGAAAGTACACAGACTTCCTTCATATCTTACTACCCTTCCTGTGCCCACCAGCACAGTTCTTCCCTACTGGTAACATTTTGAATCAGTGTGGTGAATTTGTCACAATCAATGAATGAGTATCGATATATTACTTATGAACTAAAGTCGACAGTGAATAGTGTCTGGGAGGATTTGTTACTTGTACTGTCCATTCTGTGGGTGTGAACAAATGGACAGGATGCGTCCATGGTTATACTATCCTAACCAATGGTGTCAATAATCTGAGCCTCTTGGTTCATTAAACCATCCCTGTCGGATGCTCCAATCCCCTAGACACACTTGCTCTATAATCTTGTTCCCTCTCAGGGTTTCAGACTTTTTGTCAGGGACTCACCCATTGAATCTGCCCCCCTCCAACTCTATGTCTGGCTTCCCACAGGACATCTCTGGCTTAATATCTTAGAGCTGTTTCAAATCTATGATGGTTAAAAATGAAATTCTGTTTTTTTCCCTATGAATGTCCTGTGAATTAAAAAAATAATGTTCCAGCCGGGCGATGGTGGCGCATGCCTTTAATCCCAGCACTAGGGAGGCAGAGGCAGGCGGATCTCTGTGAGTTCGAGACCAGCCTGGTCTACAGAGCTAGTTCCAGGACAGGCTCCAAAGCCACAGAAAAACCCTGTCTCAAAAAACCAAAAAAAAAAAAGTTCCATTTTCTGACTTCTGACCCTGTCTTTCCCATCACAATAATGTCTTCAGCATCCACTCAATGGGCCAAATGAGAACTCTGGAAGTTATGTTTGAGTATGGCCTTAGCTCTCTAACACCCCAGTCCCCATAACCATTCCCACAGCCATGCTGAGACAATAGATCTTTCTTTTAAATTTAAAAATCAAACCTGATTTCAACAGTTGTTTATGAGGCTTACATACCCCTGCTATCTCCCCTAGCTCCTCCTGGTGACCCTGGTCAAAGGGACTGCTTGCCAAGTTTGAATTATAGTTAATAATCACTTTAATCATAACAAATGGACTATGTCCCCCACAGAGGCTTTCAAGACCCCTTTCCTGTGGCCTTCTACCTCATCCCTCCCAAACTTGAACTGTTGTGTATTCTGGTGTGACTGTGGCTGGTCTCTCCTCCTTTCGGTCTGAATTCGGTGTCACCTCCTCACCCAGGCTTTCTCTGCACGGTCTGAGAGGTCCCTACTCTGCTCTTTACACCACACTTTGATACTTGGGCTTCATCGGCTCACTCGCTGGATATCTGTAAGCTAGAGGCTGGGTCAGTGAGCTTGGTTAGACACACAGTACGATCCTTGCTGTATAGCACTTGCTTAGTAAATGCTTGGGAACATGTGGTAGGCAGCTGTGATTCTGTTTCCTTCCAATACGCCTCCATTTCCTTGCAACGAGGCCCAAAACCAGAGGAATACAGCACCTCTACCCACAGAAGTGTGATGAGGCTCACAGGTGGGTTAGCTCTTGGAGTCATGCTTGCTAAGAGGTCATCACTCTGAGGCCCAGGGAGGCTCTGAATATCCAGTAGGTGCTCAGCCCTGTGCTCAGACACAGGCGGAAACCCTGCTTGAGCTCTAAAAAGCTTTTGTTTTACATTTATTTATCCTACTTTAGGTGTGTAGGAACTTTGCTTTCATAGTAACTTGTAGAATAAAGTTATTGGCTGACACTCCCACATCACTGTTCATCACTGAAGGGAGTCAGAGCAGGATCTCAAGCAGGGAAGGAACCTGGAGGCAGGAGCTGATGCAGAGGCCATGGAGGAGTGCTATTTACTGCCTTGCCCCTCTGTCTTTCTTGTAGAACCTCAGCCTGCTTTCTTGTAGAACCCAAGACCATCATCCCAGGAGTGGGACTTCCCATAATGGGCTGGGCCCTCTCCCATCAATCACTAATTAAGAAAATACCTTGTAGGCTCTCCTACAGCCTGATCTTATAGGAGGTGTTTTCTTAATTGAGGCTCCCTCCTCTCAGATGACTTTAGTTTGTGTCAGATTGACACAAAACTACTCAACACATGCCTACATATGTACTATCTACACGCCTGGAACTGGGGATATAGATACAGATGTTTGTGAGTTGCTTCGTGGGTGCTGGATTAGACCCCAAGAGCAACAAATGTTCTTAGTTCCAGCACCCAACGTTAGCTCCTTTTTCCCTTCTTGCAGAGATTCCAAGTTCATCCCAACCCTTCTTTAAAATAAGTAGACTAACTTGCCAAATGATTGGCTAATAGAAGAGATGGGGATAGAGCTCTAAGAACATACTGAGTCTCTATATGCTCTCAAGCTAAAGATTCTCATCCTGCCACACATGATGACTGACGTCAGACATGACCTGTCCTTTTATGTGAATCCTTGCCCCTCAAACCCTGGAAACACGCTCAGAATCTTTAAAAAAAAAAGGAGAGAGAGAGAGAGAGAGAGAGAGAGAGAGAGAGAGACCAATACAGACATGAAAGAGAATGAGTCTGCCATCCCCTTCCCACTTCGTTGAGGGAAGGTAGCCTTCCTCTTCTTGGAGGCTGAACAATTCCTTCTTTGTTAATTAGAATGATGAAACCAGCTTGTCTTCTGGGTTGGACCTGGGCTTCTGAAAGGGCTATTTAAGAAGGAGCACACATTTTTAGACAGGGAATAGGAATTATAAAAATATTGCCTTTAGACAAAAAGTGTCTTGATGAGGATTTTAAAGCTGTCACCAGTACTTTATTTTCTGTAATAAACGTCTGTTTGCCACACATCCTGGGCCACCCTGTGTCACTACCGTGTTTGTTCCCCGGTTGCTATTTTAAAGCCTTCTCTAAGCTATTTTCCAGAGTCTCGAATTCTAACCAGCAAATCCATCCGGCCACATTGTGATTTCGTCTATTAATACTCAAGGCCGAACACGTTTGAAGGCTGAGTTCAGAGGTTCAAGGGCATCACTTAGGGGAGGTCGTGGGATTGAACTTGGAGATGGCATGGCAAGCTGAAATGCGAGCAAGAAAGATCGTTAGGTAGATATGGGCCAGTTACCTTGTTTCTGTTGTTAGTGACTCAAATTGGTGACTCCTGAGAATGTCAACACTTTGAAAAGAGTCAGCGACGGGTTGAAAGGAAGAGGTTATGAGGTTGGGCTACACGGGCAGTAGTGTCTACAGGAATAAAAATTAGCTCTGATAGCAGGAGAGCAAATTTCAGATGTCACAGCTCACTAGTTGTGTGACAGTGGTCAATGACCATTAAGAAAACACAGTTTCTTTACTCATCTTGCAGAAGGACCAAGCAAACTAGAACACACGTAAAGGCGTGCAGAGTTTTGTCATAGCAGATGGCCATTGTGGGATACTCTGGCTTCCCTTTCTACTTCCGTAGGGAAAACCAAGGCCTTATCACACCTATGTACGGCACTCAGACCCACCCTTGCTCTAAACCCAACTTGAAAGACTTAGTCCTGTACTCATCGTACGAAACACTTCTGCTGTGCACACAATTGTCTTTCATGTGTTGATCTCCAACTACATACTGATCCTGTGGAGCACCAGTTCTAATTCTTCTTAATAATAAAAACCCCTGGCCGGGCGGTGGTGGTGCACGCCTTTAATCCCAGCACTTGGGAGGCAGAAGCAGGTGGATTTCTGTGAGTTCGAGACCAGCCTGGTCTACAAGAGCTAGTTCCAGGACAGACTCAAAAACCACAGAGAAACCCTGTCTCGAAAAACAAAACAAAAAAAAATAAAATAAAAATAAAAACCCGGAGATAGATATTAAGGGGTAAAAGCTGAGAGATCAGAGAAGCAGTACAGCCAGCCAGTGTAGAGACCTTTTACCTCTACTGAGTCCTCAGACTGCTGCTGTCTCTACAAAACCTCACGCTGCATGCTCAGACTGCCTCTCTCCTGTCTCCTTCCACCTGATATTCCTCTTTCTGCCCAGCCATATTCCTTCCTGTCTCCACCTCCCTAGTGCTGGGATTAAAGGCATGTGACTCCCAAGTACTAGGATTAAAGGTGTGAGCTATCACCACCTGCATCTGTTTCTCTTTTAGATGGTATCCACAGCTTGTAGCCCAGGGTGGCCTTGAAGTCATAGCGGTCTGTCTGCCTCCGTCTCAGGAGTGCTGGCATTAAAGGTGTGCGCCACCACCGCCTGTCCCCTATGGCTAACTAGTGTCCCCTATGGCTAACTAGTGTCCCCTATGGCTAACTAGTGTCCCCTATGGCTAACTAGTGGCTCAGTTCTGCACTTTGATCTTCAAGGAAGCTTTATTTGTTAGATTACAAACAAAATATCACTACAATCCTGGACACAGAAATTGATTTTTTTTTCTCTCCCTCTTCTCTTTTCCTCTCCTCTTCTCCCCTACCTCTCTTCCTCTTTGATTTCTTCCCTCCTTCTTTCTCTATCTCTTCCCTTGGGTCACTAGTAGTCCAGGCTGACCTCAAACTTACTATGTAATCAGGGATGACCTTCAATTTGTGATTCTTTGGCCCCCACTTTCCCGGTGCTAGGATTACAGGCATATACCACCACATCCATTTTATGTGGTTCTGGGATATCAAACTCAAGGCTTCCTGCATACCAGGCAAGCATTCTACCATGTAAACAAGCTATACCCCCAGGGTCCTTGGTCTCTTCTTATTTTTTAAACCAGTGCCATTGGATACAAGTGCTCAGCGGCACCTATGACCAGTGGCTGCCATGTTGGATGACTCAGTTCTGATGCCTGCTCAGATGGCTAGTTAGCTTAGTGGGCCTCTCATAAACATGTGATGTGGGAGACATGTCCACCAAGATGCTTTGAAGTAGAGCAATGGTGACTTAGCCTCCATTCATCTTAGGTGCTATGCTAGAATTTTTTTTTTTTAGTTTTCTTCGGTATCGTGACCAGATTTTTTTTTTCATGTAATTCCAGAAAGGAAGTCATTATTATATAGTGAGGTTTTTTTTTTTTCAACCTATAAATGGTCAAACTTAGATCTTTGACAATCAGAGCTCAGCTAAGAAGCAACATTCACCTGTTAGTGAAAGGAATGCTTGTGCCCCATCCACGGGATTCATGGTCCCACCTCACACCACATATTACACCAAGAGCCCATTTGGTGAGCTCCAGGTCAATGAGAGACTGCTGAAAAAGTAAGTAGATGGTATCTGAGGCTTTCCTGTGGTCTCAATACATACGCACACATATGAAGCACCCCTCCCCACGTGTACACACACACTCAAGGAAGATTACAGGACCCAGTGTAATTCACCAAAGCCTGCTGTTTATGCAGTTTCTTCCATGACCCTGGCTGATGAGGTAATATCTGTCCATGGTTTGGCTTTGGGCATGTGGCAGTCACTTCCTTGGGCTGCTTTCTAACTGTGATCTCATCCTGAACCAGTTCCTCCCTCTTTAGGACCAAATTTTCCTGTAGCACCTTCCCATGCTACCTACTTTATAAGACCCTCAGATGAAGTGCTAGGGACTCTGAGTCCTTGGCCCGCATTTATCCAGACGCCCCACTCCTTCCTGTGTTCTCCACACCACCATGGGGTGGTTCAAAGGCACAAATGACCTCACACAGACTGGAGTCAAATTGTGCCTTCCCTCTTTGCTGGCTCTGGGAGTTGGACAAGTTTATTATTAGAACAATCCCTCAGTTCTTCACATTCCTACAATATGGAGATTATATTTACCATTAAATTTGGGAAGATTAGAAAAGATTCCCTGAAGATTACCAATATAATGATGATACCCAGCTTACTTGATATGTGGTCTTACTGCTGAGAATGTAATGACTATTATCATTATTAAAATAACATTCAAGTTTCTACTACTGTTTTTCTTTTGATGCCCACTCCTTTCCTACTCTACCCTGTATCCTCTCTTCCCATCCTCCAAACACCAACTCCGCTGAAAGCTCATTTTTAAAGGAAAGCAAACATTCAGTCAATGTTTTTCCCAGATGTACCAGTGTCTCAGATTTATGGTGAGCCTTGCCTGGTAGCACTGCCAAGACGGTTAAAGGATACAAATAAGTCAGTATTCACCTCCCTCCTCTGAGAGCATGGACAGACCACAGTGGAAAAGATCTTCA
The DNA here is from genome assembly GCF_018167655.1 of Microtus oregoni. Taxonomy (NCBI): domain Eukaryota; kingdom Metazoa; phylum Chordata; class Mammalia; order Rodentia; family Cricetidae; genus Microtus; species Microtus oregoni. The sequence continues at coordinate 39,361,955 of NW_024543063.1, forward strand.
CAATCCCCCTCTGTGGGCCTCCTGGAGCTGGAGTTGGTGGAAATGGTTTTCAACCTTCAGGTGCCAGCAACAAATAAAGTCCTTGTTCCTCCTTGGAAGTCAGCGGTCTGCTGCCTCTTCTTGCACTGGAAGCAAGAAGATGGCAACAAGATGGGACATGGGAACTTGGGCAGGTTCAGTTTTCTGACTGTGAATAATTTTTCTTAGTGCTTCATTGGTGTAAATTCACTGATGGAGCTATAGCCATTTCATCATCGATAGATGGGGTGTTGCTTAGTTTTCGTCTTGGTTTGAAGTTTCTGCCTGTCATGGGCAAGGGTCCATTTGGGTTGTTATTATAGAATCTCTGATGACAACTTCGTGTGTGTGTGTGTTTGTGTGTGTGTGTTCATATGTATGCATTCACTCATTCAGGTGCCAGCGGGAGCTAGAGAAGGGTATTATATCTCCTGGAACTTGAATTCTGGGAGGCTGTAAACTGCGTGATGTAGATGCTGGGAACCCACCTCCAAAGGTCCTCTGCAAGAGCAGTATGTGGTTTTCAGCACTGAGACATCTCTTCAGACCATTTTCTTAGAAAAGGGGTTATATAAATAGATTGATTGAAAGATACTTAGTAGCCGGGCGGTGGTGGCACACGCCTTTAATCCCAACACTCAGGAGGCAGAGGCAGGTGGATCTCTGTGAGTTCGAGGCCAGCCTGGTCTACAAGAGCTAGTTCCAGGACAGGCACCAAAGCTACAGAGAAACCCTGTCTCGAAAAACCAAAAAAAAAAAGAAAAAAAGATACTTAGTCTGCTGCTTAGCAGCACTTTATGCTTGATTGTTGGGAACCAAATCCAGTTTGTGCTGTAGTGTGGACAGTTTTCTCAAGCCCTTCACATCTTGGTTTCTCCATCTATCAAAACAGGAGAGAGAGGTACTTGAAATCCAGGATTGTTGGATGCACAAAGGAGCTCATACTCATAAAGCACTTACTTAAAGTGTTACTCAGGCCATAGTTAGGATAAACAAACAATAGTGAATATCACTGCAGCAAAGGGGATGAGAAACATGGGATGTTCAGTACTTACTCATAATCCTATCCAATGGGAAAGAGGGTCTTAGCCAGTGACTTTCCTGCAAAAGGATTGTGATTGGATTGGTCAGCTTCCAGAATTGATTCATGTGAATTACAAGGAGAGGCAGAACGGTTTTCATGTGTGTGGGGGGTGGGTCTCTGCAAACACAACAACCGGCAGAGTATTGATCTGTGTTATTTAATCACAGCACAATTTGGAAAATAGTTTTCTGGTGATGATTAACTCAATACCTCTTATATAGCAAAGCTTAAGACATGGTAAGTACATGTAACCTCTTCCACAAAAATGGTTTCTATAGGTTGACGGAGAAACAATGCTCAAGATAAAGGCCTGGGGAGGATGACAAGAGTCTTGGGTAGCCAGATATGGCCTGGCCATACAGATAGCACAGCGATCATCAGGCTATTAACCACATCCATTCCCAGCCTTTTGGGCAGAAAACAGGTTGTGCATCTCTCTTTGAAAAGATAACACTGTGTGTTTAACATCCCTGTGAGTGCTTATCTGTGAGCACAAGGACCTTGTGTCTCTTCCTCTTTGACATTTCTTTTATATTTATTCATTTATTTACTTTATTTTGTATGTGTCTTTTGCATGCATGTATGGGCAAACACCATGTTCATGACTGCAGGCCCCAGACACTTGTGTGGTATCTGAGGCCAGAAAGGGTGTCAACTTCCCTAGAACTGGAGTTACAGATGGCTGTGAGCCAACATGTGGGTGCTGGGAATGAAGCCCAACTCATCCACAAGAACAGCCAGTACTCTCAACTGCTAAGTCATCTCTTCACCCCCTCCCTTCACCTTTGTAAGTAAGCGTTGCTTACCTTCTAGTTAAAATCTGAGATGTACAAATATGGATGTGATATGTAAATATGGGCAGGATAAGCAAATATGGACAGGATGTGCCATACAAATGGGCACCGGCAGGATCCAAAGAATCAGGCATGGTCCAAATAACATGCAAAAATACTAAGCATTTCCATGATTGTGCAGCATGCTTCAGGGGGCCTTGTAGTGACATTTAGGACAGCTCTCTATTGGCGAAGTAGATCCCAGTGTCCACCACTGTAAACATAAGAATAGGAGGATGGGGACAATGAGGACTACTGAGAACTCAAGAACAACGGCAATGGGTTTCTTTTTTTTTTTTTTTTTTTTTAAATATTTATTTATTTATTTATTTATTAAGTATACAATATTCTGTCTGTGTGTATGTCTGCCGGCCAGAAGAGGGCACCAGACCTCTTTACAGATGGTTGTGAGCCACCATGTGGTTGCCGGGAATTGAACTCAGGACCTTTGGAAGAGCAGGCAATGCTCTTAACCACTGAGCCATCTCTCCAGCCCCCCGGCAATGGGTTTCTGATCCTACTGCACGCACTGGCTTTGTGGGAGCCTAGGCAGTTTGGATGCTCAACTTACTAGACCTGGATGGAGGTGGGGGTTCCATGGACTTCCCACAGGACAGGGAACCCTGATTGCTTTTCGGGCTGAGGTGGGGGGAACTTAATTGGGGGAGGGGGAGGGAAATGGGAGGCAGTGGCGGGGAAGAGACAGAAATCTTTAATAAATAAATAAATTAAAAAAAAAGAATAGGAGGATGGGTCAGGCTGGATTTAGGTATGCTCTTCCCTGTAACTTCGTTCTATAACACCGAATGTCATTATCACACACATCTGTATCTAAAGACAGCATTCCAATTCTCATTATATCCCCCCCCCCCCAAAAAAAAGAAAGGAAAGAAAAGGAAAGATGCAATCAGGGGAATGATTTGGGGGCTTTATTTTTTTATTTTAAGAGAAAATTGACTTATTCACCACAAGCTATTATTTCCCTCGCTGGCAATAAGGTTTGTACAGACTGGTTTGGTAAATGCTCAATTTTTGCGTCTTTTGCCTTTTTAAAGGAATTGTTAACATTGGAATTGAGGGTATGTACAGAGAAGTTGGTGTTAACGCCATTTAATAAGTCATATTTCTTCACAAATAAGGAAAAATCATTTTAATAAGAATTTTAAGTCTTTGCAATGAATATATGTATATAGATTATATGTATTCATATATTATTTTTCATTTTATTAAGTAAAAGATAATTAAAAGTTAAATTAAAAACAAAAAATATAACAAAGTCACACATCAGCTTTTATATCTTTCTTGAGAGGTGTGGAGAGTGTTTCGGGGTGGTGGGGAAGACATGATGTCAGCAAACGCTGCCTCTTTCCTCAGAACACAGATCAGCATTTCTTTCCTTTCAGGAAGCCACCAGCACATCCATTCGGGACGCCTGGTAAACAGGGAAGGGGCCGCTGTTGTTTGGTTACTGTCTAGTTTTCATCTCGGGAGACTTTCTCAGCTTCTGCTCCTCGCCAGGCTGCAGAGGGCCAGGCAGTTTGCGTTGGCCACTGCTGCTTCCTGCTAACGGGGCTCCTTCAAAGTGAAGCCAGACAGGAAATGCTTCCAGAACTGGCCACGGGGGTATGGAGACAGTAAGTCCAGGAGACAGGCTAATATCTCTGAAAGTCCCTCATTCACTGGGCCTGCAACTTCTAATTTGTTCTGAATTTTTTTCCCCCTCTGGCTAAGGAGATGAAGCCACCTTCAAAAATACATACTAGATAGCTGAGACTGCCTGCGAGAAAGCCCGTGTTTGCATTTGAGTGTCTCTTCCTGGGATAAAGAGCGAATACAGTCTGGGTCTGAGTCTATCGACAGGCATTTACCAAGAGGCAGCAAAGGAAATGTTTTATTGACTAAACTAAAAAGACTATTACTCAAAATGGGTGACTATATTAGATTTTTGGACACCACTGAAATTCTACCATGGTAGGATATTGGTTGAGAGTAAAAATGGCACCCATAGTATATGTGCTTTTTACTTCACTTTAAAATTGACTTTTATTTAGTTTGGGAGCATTTTTGCACACATGCTAGGATAGTATGTGGAGTCGGAGGACAATTGGCAGGGGTCTGGTCTCTCCTTCTACCGTGTGGGGCTTGTGTTTGAATTAAATCCTCAGGCTTAGCGGCAAGTGTTGTTGTTATCTGGTGAGTTATCTTGTGAGCTCTCCTACCACCACCACCCCACCCTGAAAGAGTCAAAGTGGTTTATAAAGCAGAGCACATGAAGTGGGGAACGGCAGATGTAGAGGGATGAAATGGACCAAAATAATATAATGGTTGTTTTGTACTTCTGAATGTCTAGATTTCTTTGTCTTTGTTTTTCTGTAATATGTCAGTGTTCTCTTGGGGTTTTGTTTTTGTTTTTGTTTTGTTTTGTATTGAGACAGAGTTCCCTTCAGAGCCCTGGTTGTTCTGGAACTCACTATGCAGACCAGGCTGGCCTCAAACTCCTGAAGACAGAGATTTACCTGCCTCTTGATTGCTGGGATCAAAGGCCTGTGCCACCACATCAGGCTGATTTTGTTCTTTCAGTGTTTGCGATAAGGTAGCCTAGGCTGTTTCAAACTCTCAATCTTCTTGTCTTTTTCTCCCAAGAGCTAGGTTTGAGCTACCATGCTTGCCATCAGTGTTTTCAGGTTAATATTTTTCTTTGTGGTATTAAGGGTATAAAGGCTCAATTCCAGAGTCTTAGACATGCCAAGCAAACATACATTGTGTCCTTAACTTAGAAGTAAACATTTTATTGAAATAAAACATCCAGATGCACCCAATCTCTTGACATTACAAATGACATTGCCATCTACAAGAATGCTTGAGAATGTGCAATAGAATTACAAAAATGGGAAAACTTCTCCCCTGCCATCTCATAATGTTTTAAGTAAATTTACAGCCTGGTATTGGGTTACATTTAGAGATGAACTCGGCTGTATATGTCCTGAGGGACACAGGTTTGAAGAAGGACGCTTAAAAAAAATCCCACACTAGCTCAGAATTGAGAATAATAGAGGGTTATTTATTTAGGGGTAGACTCACAAGTCACATTCCTCTGCTGGAACGGACAACAGTAACCAAATCCCACAGCTGGAAAAGAGAGGCCGGATGCACACTTTATATCAGCATATATAGTATAAGAGGTCATGCCCAAGTGGACAGGTAACTTAAAGGCTACTGGCTGTAGGAATTTCTACAGCACCTCCCCCTTTTGATTAAATAAGAGAGTTCTAAGCCTAATACAAAATTATATACAATAAGAACAAATATCAAGCAAGAAACATGTGATAAATGTTTCAATATTTATCCTATCCTAATGAGTTTAAGTCTTGTATAATGTTCCCAAATATTGTCTATAAATGCTTGATTACATTTAAAAGAGGATATGATATAGATATGAATAATTTGCATTGATATAGATCTTGGCATATTAATAAAAATTTGAGGTCAATCTTGTTAGATGTATATTTCTGCTCTTGACTAAGGTGTTGTAATTGTGTAGTTCATTTAAAAGATGTAATGTATAATTTAAAAATATAGGTTAATATATAATCATCTATAATAGCCAAGCTTGTAGTCATGTAGTTAGATTTTCTAGATGTATAGAGATTTATTTCAGTTAGATAGATATTCTTCAAATCTTTCAAAGACCTTCAGAATATGGCATTTAAAATGTTTAAGAACTTAAGCCTTTTCATGACGGTAAGACACATCTGCTCCTGGCAGCACCAGTTACTTCAAGAGGAAGATGGGCATCAAAGAGGCTCCTTATGGAGTTTGCTAGCTATTTGGGCAAGAAACTGCTCTTGTCTGGTTAACTAGACAAGACAAGTTAAACTGTCTTGACTTCTTAACTAGACACACAGGACCCACAGAGAAATGACTCCTGAACTCGCCTAAAGGTGAGATGGTCCTTTGGGGTTCCTGCTACACAAAAGAGTCTGCTAGACATTCTGCAGGACACAGAAGAAAGTGACTGACAAATTGCCAACATGGACAGAACTGTCTTTGAAGTTTGCTGCTTCATGGAGAAGTCTGCTGGATACTATGGGCCTGTAGGCTGAAGATGGATAACCCAATGATACAAAAGAACCTTGGGTGACTGTCTAGGTAGGGAGATGTCCCTGTCAATTTTAGAGTTTTTGAAGTTGCTTACAATGTACTTCCTGTTTACTTAGGTAATATTATATTCTTCCTTGGAATTCTGGTGTAAAAAACAGCTGAGAGCAAGCCTTGTGGACCGAACTACTACTGAATTCTTGGACTTTTCATCAGGAAACAGCTATTGTTGGAATAGTCAGACCGTAAGCTGTAAGTCATTCTCATAAATTCCATCTCTCTCTCTCTCTCTCTCTCTCTCTCTCTCTCTGTGTGTGTGTGTATGTATGTATCTACAAACATATCTACAAGCATATATATGTTCAAGTATATAGATATATACATATGTATATGTTTATTGATACATCATATATGTGTTTATATCTATATATAAATATAGATATAATGTAGATATATAAGTATAAATATGGATATATGAATATAGATATAAACACACATATAACTATCTATATATCTATAGATATCTATACATACATATTTACATATATATATTCATTTTATTAGTTGTTTCTCTAGAGAACCCTGATTAATATACCCATGGATTTTTATTTGTGAAATCTGCCCTAGGAATGTTCTTTTGACTTGATAGACACAACTGCTTAATAAAGTAAGGTGTTGGCTTTTTAGCAAATGAAATATTCCACTCTTAATGAAAAGTGCCACACTGGGGGAATTGGATTTCCCCTTGACTTCATGTAACTGACAAGGCTTGATTAAACATTAATCACACTCTCTTGGAGACAGGGCTGAGTGTGTTAGGTTGTGGTTATTATAACAGGACCGTGCTTCTTCCTGCTTCCTCGGGGCTAATAACCCATTCCCCCTGACGCTTGTCAAGTCCTGGAGACAGGTAGGAATGACAAAAACACAGTGTTACTCCTACTTGTGTGGCCACAGTGGGATAGATCATTGATTAGTTTGGACTGGGGTATGTCCCATGTGTTGAACGTCACTTGGCTCTTCTTTGTGCAGATGAGTATTCTAAGTACAGGATGCAATGGGACCAGGTGAAAGCCTTCCCTCCTGAGGCTGCCCTTTATGGTTTGGGAGTGATCCCATGTGCTCCTAATGAGTATTCATGGTGACCTCCGCTATGGAGCCTCTTACTGCTTAACATAATTTTTCTCCTAGTTAAGAAGATTCCACTGTGGAAAAGGAATTCCTCATGACTTGATGCAGATGAACGACTCTCCTTCCATGGTCCCAGAGGTAGACGAGCACACTACCTCTGACCTTGTGAAGGATCTTTTCTCGAGACCAGACGACAGTTCCCTCCGAGACCCAACAAGAACTGGAGCAGGGCTTGCCAAACTGCCTGCCGAGGTTGTCAAATCCATTCTCAGCGGCCAAAAGTTCACAGGCTCAGATGGGTGTAGTAGTGCAAGCTTGTAAATGCAACATTGAGATGCCGAGGCAGGAGGATTGTTGGGAATTTAAAGTTACCCGGGCTATTTAGCAAGACCCTGTCTCTAAAACAAAGCAAAACAAAACTAAAAATTCATATGCTGCTCTATACTATCCCCACAGAGAGTTCTGATCTACCCGAGGGGATCTGCTTCCCCTTTGATCCCCTGCTTCCCGGGAAGGTCTCCTCTGCCTATCTGGGTTCTTCTTTGAAATACTCGAGTGTTCAGCTTTGGGCTATGAAGGTAACTTGGTGATAGAGTATGAGCCTCCCATGTACAGGCCTGAGGTGCATCTCAACACCTACCTTGTTAAAAAACAAAACAACAAAACCTAAAATCAACATAAATATCCAAGCCTTTAAAATCATTATTTTATTATTAGTGCATAATGTGCATGTATGTACATTGGCATGCATGTATGCAAGTGTGTATGCAAGCATTTGCGTTCCACAGCATGTTTATGGAAGTCAGATGACCACTTTTGGGAGTCAGTTGTCTCCTTCTATGGTGAGTTCCAGGGACCAACCAGACAGCTCAGATCATCAGGATTGTTTTTTGGCAAGGGCTTTTACTCACTAACCATCTTACTGGCCCCAAAATACCAAATACTTAAGTGTTTGGGAATTTTGCAAACTCATAGTCCGTTATTGACAACAAGAAACTGACCAACATGGGACTTTTTACATCATACAAATCAGCAGCATCAGCATCAGGCCTCCTCCCTCCTGTTGTAGAACATTAGTTGAAGATGCGTTACATTTATTTTTTATGCTGTGGAACATTTGTTTAATGATGCAAAGATGTGTTGTATTCTTTTATGTTGCATTTGTTTAACTCTGTGAAGCTGTGTTCCTTTGCCTGCCTACAACACCTGATTGGTCTAATAAAGAGTTGAATGGCCTATAACTAGGCAGGAGAGGGTTAGGCAGAACTGCCAGGCAGAAAGAATAAATAGAAGGAGAAAAAGAAAAGAAGGAGAGAGAGAAAAAGAGTAAAAGGAGGAGAGAGGACACTACGGGGCCAGCCACCCAGCTACACAGCAAGCCACAGAGTAAGAAGGAAAGGAAGACATATAGAATAGGGAAAGATAAAAGTCCAGAGGCAAGTCGAGCAGTAGTGGCACACGCCTTTAATCACAGCACTCGGGACACAGAGACAGGCATATCTCTGTGAGTTTGAGGCCAGCCTGGTCTACAAGAGCTGGTTCCAAGACAGGCTACAAAACTACAGAGAAACCCTGTCTTGAAAGAAAAAAAGAAAAGAAAAAAAATCCAGAGGCAAAAGGAAGATGAGATAATTTAAGAAAATATGGTCAGAAACAAACCAAACTAAGGCTAGGCATTCATGATTAAGAGTAAGTCTCCATGTGACTTGTTTGGAAGCTGGGTAGTGGGTCCCCCAGAGAAAAGAATAGAAACTGTAGTCTCTCTCCTTCCACCTGGCACAACCTCCTTCCTTCCTTCCTTCCTTCCTTCCTCCCTCCCTCCCTCCCTCCCTCCCTCCCTTCCTTCCTCCTTTTTTTTCTTTCTATCCAGAGAGCTGATTTGCCAGCAAACCCAGCACATTCCTGGCAGCTGTGAGAGAGGTTGAGGCTGAATAGTGTAAAAAGGCAACATGAACCAAAACAGAGAAGTGTGAAGAATTCCAAAGGGCACTGGGGATCTTGAAGACTCAGAACTGAAGCGTACTTACCCCTAAAACTGTCCCTTCTCCTTGCTTTGAAAACTGTAGTTCTTAAAATATTTATTAAGCAAATATTTTAAATGTGTGACCCTTTCACGGCTGACCCAGGCCAGGGTCAGCCCACGAAAGCAGGAAATGATGGGATTTGGAATTGCTCACAGGCTAGATTTGAGGCACAGTTTTATCACTGAATTAGTTTTCGCACCTGAAGAATGAGCACAACCTTGGGAGAGTCTCTAGTCCTCATCTGCACAGTGAAGATTACGTTGGCATGTGGTTGCAAAAAAAGGCTAAAAGCAATAGCAGATGTGAAAGCAGTTTGGAAACTAAATATTAAGCCAAGGCTGGCCATGCACACATGGAGAACTGGGTTATGAACCTTCTGGTGCCACAACTCAATGTTGTGTTTCATATCGGTATTTAGGCAGCACCTAGGGAATATCTGTGGAGTCTATAGCTGGGCTTTGTTTCTTTTGTTTTGGAGACAGCTCTCACTGAGCAGCCCTAGATGGCTGGGAACTTGCTGTATAAACCAAGGCTATTCTCAGATTTGCAGCCATCCTCCTGCCTCATCTGGATTACAAGTGTGCACCACCACACCCAGATCTCTTTGGAGTTTTTAAAGTGTACTTATCTCCTGAGAATCTAGCGTAGACTTCCTAGCTATGACCTTCTGTTAGAGGACCCCCTATAGAAGTATCTTTTGAAAATACCTCCTTTCTTCCCAACTGCTTCGGACTTATACCCCTGTTGTATGCAGGAAAGATCATTCAAAGAGATTCATCAAAGTGCTTGACAGCACCGGGTGCTGGGAAGATATTTACTTGGGTGAACAACTGAAAAGTGTAATGGAGGAAAAGGGAAACTAGAAGCAAGTCCTTGAACAACCACTAGGAGGCAGGAGGCTTTGGCCAAACCCAAGCCCTGATCCTGACTAGGAGCTGCTGTTTACCTGGACCCTTCATTAAGGAGTCTAGAATGTCCTCTCTCCTGTGCCTTGTCATGGGGTGAGGCTGAAGGTAGGAATGAGAAGGCTCTTTCACAGCAATCCCTACACTGGGCTTTTTGCCTTTAATGAACTTATGTTGCCATAGAAATTCAGGTAGAATTAAAAAAGCTTTTCTTGAAATCATAAGATCTGCATATGCATGTGTATGTTTAAAGTCTGGGCTGGGTGTATTGGTGCACACCTTCAATTCCAGCATCGAGGAGGAGGCAGAGATGGGGGGGGGGGATCTCTGTGAGTTCAAGGCCAGCCTAGTCTCCTTAGAGAGCTCCTGACCAAGTATGGCTACATAGTGAGACCCTGCTTTAAAAACAAAACCCAAAATTTGTGAGTGTGTGTGTGTGTGTGTGTGCGTGTGCGTGTGCGTGTGTGTGTGTGTGTGTGTGTGTGCGTGCGCGCTTGTTTGGGTATCCCTAGTCAGGATGGGTGCGTGATAGTACCATGACACCCATAGGGAGATCAGAGGACAGTCTTGCCTCCTCTCCTCCATCTTGTCTCAGGCACTGTTGTTTACGTTATGCCTGTGTGGCCTAAAGTTTCCAGAGATTCTTCTTTCTCCATCTCTCATTTCTTATCTTGCTGCAGGAGGAGCATGGTAGGACCCTGCAGTGCCTGGCTTTCCGTGGGTTCTGCAGGCCCTAATTCAGGTCTTGTGCTTGTGTGTCAAGTGTTCTATTCACTGAGCCATTTCCCCATCCCCAAATCTGCATATTTCTTTTATAAACAGGAATGCAATGGTTAAGAAAGAATACTGGCTGCTCCTCCTTAGGACTCAGGTCCAATTCCCAGTGTCCCCACGGTAGTTCATAACCATCTCTAACTCCAGCTCCAGAGGATCCAATCTCCTCTTCTGGCTCTGTGGGTACCAGGCATGCCTATAATACTCATACATACATGGAGGCAAAACACTCATTCACATGTGTAACCGCCCAGCCGGTCAGTTATTCCAGGGTCCCGAAGAGGCGCTATCTGAAAAGACGTGCAAGAGGAAGGAGGCCAAGCAAGATCTGTTGTCAAGGTCTCCATTTATTAGCATAACGATGGTGGCTTACACAGCCCCTGGATGAGGAATTTGGCTTGGGATGGGGGCAGGGACATGGCAAGGGCAGGAAGGGATCTTGCAGCAATGGTCACGAGTAGACACTTCCTCACAAGTCGGTCACGAGGTCACGAGTTGACACTCCTAGTGTTCTCTATGCAAGCAAAATAATTCCTTTTGTGATTCCAACCACAAACAGTTCTCTAGATAGCTGGAATGTGGGGCAGGTTCCACTAACAGATAGCTCTCAAGATAGTTAGCTGTGGGGTGGGCTCTGCCAACAAACAGTTCTCAATACAGTTGGGGTGTGGGGCTCTCTGCAAACATCCCCAGGACAATGGTCCCCACTATACTTTTTAGGAAAATGGCTCCTGACACACATGAAATAAAATAAAATAAAAATAATTTTAAAAAATAAATTAAAATTTAGAAATAATTTTAAAACAGAGATGGCAAGTTTTCCTTTTCTATCCCCAAACTCATGGGGGTGCCCCCACACCCCCTGATTCACAGAGTCAGTCAGGTGTGGGGTTCTTCACTGTGAAATGATACAGGGTCTTTCCACCTTCGGGGCTCATTTGCACTACAGGACTTCAGTTCCTAACAAAACCTTCAGAAAGAACAAACCACATGGCATGTGTGAATACAGATTCCTAGGTGTCACCAGACTCCCCAAGGAATCCATGGATCTGCATTTCCTTGTGCTCCTAGGGATTCTCAGGTACAATAGATAGAATATTCCCTTGGCGTTTCCTAAGGGTTGCTCTGGGGCCCCGGCCACTTGTAGTGTGGGACCCAGAATAGCTTGGCCACATGGGCCCAGAACAGCTTGGCCACACTGCTGCCATGACACTTAATAAAAATCAGTCAAAAACTAGGCCTGAGCTTCAGTTTACTGGCAACATGGGGTTCCTGGGAAAGCCAGGGGTTCCTGGGAAAGCCATAAGCTGACACCACCCGGGAGGGTAGCATTCTAAACATTAGATAAGATGACCAGAGGTCCCTGAGCCCAGAACTCACCTATTTCCCTTTTGCCTAGATCCCTAGACAAGTGTCAGCCAATCAGGGTCCTGAACCTGGAAATCCCCTCACCCCAATGTCTACTATAATAAAAACCCGGTCCCACTGCAGCTCTGGGCCCCTCCTACTCCGTCCACCGTGTGAGAGCAGAGCCTCTGGGCACAACTACAGCTTTATACACACATACACATATGTGCATGCACGAGGCTGCTTTTCGTTTACTTTTTGGATCATGAACATGCATGATGATGAATTGTTATTGTACTGTTGTACCCAGAGTGTGGACCCCCTCCCCTCACCAACCACCAAGAGACCAGATCTTATGCAAAAGCAGAGTCTTTTTACTAATGAGTTAACTGGAATCCCCTGTTGGACCCACATGGTGGGTGGAGTAGGAGAAACCCTGAGATACAGTGGGGCAGGGCATATATTGGGGACAGAGCAAGGGGGGCTGTCTAGGAGTCTTCAAGTTAAGTAGTAACAGCCTCAGGTTTGGTGCACCTCTGGGCTGAGAAAACCTATCCAGAGTTGATTGGTCAGCTGCAGCTGCGGAAAGGTTGCTATACCTGGAGGCCATCTGAGGGCCATTGCTAAGGTACTGCAGTCCCTTATTATCAGTAAAGCTCAGCCCGAGCTCTCCAGCTAACTTCTGATTGGTTCCTTACCACAAGGAGGACACCTACCAGTTTCCCAGTAATTAGAGCAAGGTCGGGCAAGGTCTGGGGGAGACTCAGCACAGTCTGTTAAATCAGGGGCCCACATCTTGCTGGGTCTTTTCTGCAGCCTGTTAGAGCTGCCGAAGCAGAGGGAGGGGGGGCTAGGTGAGGGCCTGGTCCCTTCACTATGAATCGGAGGTTATAAAAATAAATAGCAGGAAATCGAAATCTTCTATACTGTTGTAAATCAAGGATGGTGACTGCTATTAATTGGTGCTGGAGACCTGCCTTGGTGGGGGTTCAGGTCCCAGAGAGAATGTGTGGAGTCAGTGCAGGGAGCAGAGAGAAAGGATTGGATGGATAAGATCTGAATCAGAATGGCTGCCAGCAGCATTTATTTTATTTTATTTTTTTGGTTTTTCGAGACAGGGTTTCTCTATGGTTTTGGAGCCTGTCCTGGAACTAGCTCTTGTAGACCAGGCTGGTCTCGAACTCACGGAGATCCGCCTGCCTCTGCCTCCCAAGTGCTGAGATTAAAGGTGTGTGCCACCACCACCCGGCTACAGCAGCATTTATTGAAAAAATAACTTATCTTTGTTTGTTGGTTGGTTTGTTTGTTTTTTGTTTTGTTTTTTGAGACAGGGTTTCTTTGTCCTGGCTGTCCTGGAACTCACTTTGTAGACCAGTCTGGCCTCGAACTCACAAAGATCTGCCTGCCTCTGCCTCTCAAGTGCCAGGATTAAAAGCATGCACCACCACCCCTTGGCAAGAATACACGTTTTTGTACTTTGTAGTTGTATGGGACCCAACCATGATGAGTTGAATAGAGGCCTGAGTCTCAGTAGTTTACTCTAAGGCAATACCTAGTTCCAAGAAAGACCACAGAGACCACCCAGGCACCACCCAGGAACAGACCATCCAAAGGAAATTCCTAACATTCCAACATTGTAGATAGGATCACCTGCCAGCACACAGCCATGGCTTTTCACCAGGACATCCCTAGACAAGTATCAGCCAATCAGGGGTCCTGAATTTAGAAATCCCTTACCCCCACCTTTACTACTATAAAAATCCAACCCTAACTTCTAACTGAGCTTGGGGCTCTCAGATCACTTCAATATGCTGGACTTGTGTAAGAATAAAGGCTCTTTGCTTTTACATACAGGACTCAGTCTCCCAGTTGGTTGGGGGGGGGGGCGGCAGGAACTCTGTGATCTGGGCACAACAATTGCACGTAGGATTAAACAGGAGAATGGGGTGTGTGAGCTGGGGTGTGACTTGAGACCAGGGGTTGAGGAACCTTGACAATAGGCACCAGTCATATGTTAATGAAAGGGCCACAAATTCCTCTTGCCAGAGATAAGAAGAATGACTGCTTTAGCAATAGGAACTTTCCACCAGTCTCAGAGTGAATGGAGGTACTATAAAAACCCAATTCTAATCGAGCTCGGGGCTCTCAGGTTATTCCAATACATTGGATATACATCCAGAGAGTTTGTAAACTTGATTAAAATAAAGGCTCTTTGCTTTTACATACAGGACTTGGTTTCCAGGTTGGCTTATGTGGGGACCTTGCAAATTTGGGCATAACAGGTAGCATTCATTTAGTGTTTCTTATAAATCTGAAGTGTCATTTTAAGCACTTCCACACGAATTCAACTTAATCTCAGATGAAGTGAAAGAACTCCCATGTGGGGAGACTCTCACTCAAGTCTCGGGATAACATGACTCCCCCAGTAACTCACGAGAGACCGTCCTTGCTGCAATCACACAGCTTCCTTATTTATAATTCTTTATAACCAATGGTAATAAAACATGTTCATAGCATACAGATCGGCATCCCACATCAAACATTCAGGTAATAAAACTCAGCATGAAGACAGCACCGCTGGCCAAGATGAAAACAAGGGCCTAATCCACAAAATTCATAGTCCTGGGAAAGTCTCTAACTGTGCCAACCTTGCTTTTGGTTTCTGTAGCTTTGCTTCTGGCTGATTGTTCTTGTTAACTAAAGTATGCCCATCTAGACCATGGCTTTTGTGCTCAGGGCCCAGGTTTTGAGCCCTGAGAAATGCTCAATGTGACCCTGGGATCCTGTACACCCAGGGTGGTTGCTGGCATAATAATAAAGACTTTCTATTGACTGAAATCCGTGTCCCAGCAGTCTTATCTGATGGATACCTCACAATATTTCTGGGGGTTCCACTGAGATACCCAGAGACCAGACCTTGAGATACCAGGACTCTCAGGAGTGCAGTGGCCATGGAGCTCCTAGGGGTTGCACAACCTGAGTTCCGGATCCCCAAATCTCCCATTGATCAATTGTTGCCCAGCACTTTGGAGGAATCTGACACCTCCACCCTAAAGGAAATGAAATAGAAAGTTGCCTGGTCTGTCACCTCTGGAGGAAAGTCTGGTTAAGGCACCTTATGTTTGGACACAGGAGAGGCAGGACGCAGCCAGTGATCTAGTGTCTGGGATCCGTGTGAGATATCCCTGGATTCCCCTTATTCAGGTATATGAATGTGTGGTGGCCACCTCTGGATGTCTTTACTGTGTTTCTCTCTCTCTCTCTCTGTGTGTGTGTGTATGTGTGTGTGCATGTGTACATGTGTGTCTTCCTATGTGTTTCTTTTACTTCTGTTTCCCTCTGTTAACGAGTGGTTTTCTTTGGTGTGAGACCCTCCCCCATGACTTAAGACCTGTACCCTCTCTTGTTGGGGATCCAAATCCTTTTGGCTTTGCCAGGTCACTCAGAGAAACAAACAACAAAACAAACAAACAAACAAACAAAACCCAAACCCCAAAACCTACCAACCAAAAACAAAACCAATAAACCCTGCCTGTCTCAATCTAGAGCTGTAGCTTGTTTAGTTACTTCACTCCTGCTCACAGACATGGCTACCTCAATGTGTGTGTGTGTGTGTGTGTGTGTGTGTGTGTGTGTGTGTGGCGGGGGGAGCAGGCTACTCATCCAGGGACCCGGGCCATGTAAGTGGAATGTACACAAGAAAAGGGAAATAGTCCCCCTGGGGTGAGCATTCCCTCAGCTCCTCTGCCTGCTCTAGGGGACCCCAGGGAAAGGGAAAAGAGGATGCTTCACTCCTTTCATGACTTATTGTTGTTCTTAATTCTGCGGGTTAGAGGGTAAAGACGTTATGCGAGGAAGAAGACACAGACACACGGCGGTCCCACGTGGGTGCACTTTAATGGGGGAGGGGTAACAGGCAGGTAAGGGGTGTGCGGACACGATGGGAAAGGCGGGGGAGAGAGAGAAAGGGGGGGGCTCGTGGTGGCCTTTGCTTTTTAACGGGTAGTGCAAAGGCTTCTGGGAAATGTGTCCTGCGCTTGCGTGTGCTGGAGTCCAGCGGAACGCTGGGAGCTGTAGTCTTGCAAAGGAACAACACTTATGTCTTCATTTCAACCAATGATCCATATAATTGAAAACCTCAGAACCTGTCATTCTCTGAAAAAAGTAGAAAAGCTATCCCCAGGCTGGATAGGGGAAATCACTTGCTGGACAACACAGCAGTCTGGGTAAAATGGATTTTTTTTTCTTCTGTTCAACACTGACCATGGAGACTTTAAACAACTTTTGCAAGGTGCTTTGTAGAAGGATTAACAGACAGCTGCTAAAAAAAAATTTCCTTTGTCACTCATTTGGCCCCAGATATTAAAAAGTTTGAAAAATTTAAAGGTCTAAATAGATCCCAGTCACTGAAAGTAGCTCAAAAGATGTTCAAGAACAGAGAATTGATTGGGAGACTTTTTGCATAAACTGAAAACCCTGTCACCTTCTCTGATGATGACACAGACTTACAGATGCCCAGTACAATTTTCATGTCTCCCCTCTGTCAGAAGAATATCTTCTAGCTAAAAGTTCTGCCTCCATCCAAAAGATACAGTTGGACTGTCTCTCAAATGGACAATAAAGGTTCCCGAGGGTATGGGCAGAAACTATCCTTCCAGGACTGACCCAACGCCAGCTTCCTATAATTCTTCAACTAATCAGTTCAGCTACCCCCATCCAGATTAAGCAGTAACCCAATGATCTTGGAAACAAAGAGAAATTGCCATCCATATTATGTGTCTTGGAGAGACAGTCATCCTTGTGACCTCCCAGTCACCCTAGAAGATGCCTCTCCTGCCTGGGAAGAAGCCTGGAACCTCTGATTCTCATGAGTCTGATTCCCCCAGAGAAACAGTTTTACACAGTCTTGGACTTGAAAGACGCATTCTTCGGCCACCCCATCCCCCTCCCCCACCACTGGCAGAGATCAATCAAACCATCTTTGCTTTTAAATGGACAGACCCACAGGGAGGTTACAGTAGGCAACTTCCATGAACCAGGGTGCCCCAGTGATTTAACAATTATGCAGTTGCTTGATGAGACACTAAATGCTGACCTCCCGACCTTCTATCTGAGGTTTCCTGGGAATAGATTATAAAAAGGCCGCTGAGGGACTGTTGCCCAGTGTTACAGACTTTGGGCTAACGAACGTCAGCTAAGAAAGCCCAACAGAGACTGCCTGTCTTGGCCATCAGGTGACGGGAGGCAAAAGGAGCCTAAGAGTAGGTTTGCTGCCATCCGTCAGGTCTCAACTCCAAAGACTAAGAGACAGGGTTGAGGGTTCCTAGGGGCCGTTAGGCATTGCTGTCTCTGGACACGAGGGTCTGTGGAAATAACTCGGCACAAAGGGAGCACTGAGCCCCTGACCTGGGCTGAGGAGACTGAACAAGAGACATTTGAGGCTTTGAAAACATCTCTGACTCTGGTGTATGCCCCCAGAACTTCTGGTCTCAAAACCTTTTCACCTGTTTGTCCATGAAACAAAGGGCATTACAAAATGGATTTTAACCCAGACATTGGGGCCCTGGAAACAACCTGTGACACAGCTGTCCAGACCATAGGACCCAGTAGCCACGCAATGGCTCACCTGTCTAAGAGCTGTGGTGGCTGCTGCTATCTTAGTTGGAAAAAAGAAGGAACAACTTAACTATGGATCAGGAGAACTCACGGCATCCTGTGCTGCTGAGACCCTCTGAGGAACACCAGAATGCCGGCTGTCTTATGCCTGTGTGACCCAGTACCAGGTCCTACACCTGGCCCGCCCTCGAGTCTGGTTTGAGAAACCCACCACCATCAATCCTGTTACTCTTTTGCCTGATGACAACTCACAGGTGCTCATCCACAACTGTCAGAAGATGAAAGCTAGAACCAGTATGTGGGAGATGCAGCTGGTACTATACCTGAGATGATCTGGGCTCGAACCAGGTACCTCAGTCCAGAAAGCAGAACTGATTGATCTGACCCAGGCTCTCAGATGAGGAAAGGGAAAGCCCACCACCATATACACGGACAGTTGCTGTGCTTTTACTAGCAAACGTGTCCATGGTATGGTCTATAGAAAAAGAAGGCTTCTTACTATAGTGGTCTATTATTTGTGTTTTAATAAATTAAGCGTGCAAAGCAGCCACACTAGTCAGCTGTACATGCCAGGCAGTGGTTGCACACACCTTTAATCCCAGCAGCCACACTAACTGGCCATAGAGGCTGGGTGGTGGTGATGCATGCATTTAATCCCAGCACTAGAGAGAAATATAAGACAGGAGGAGACAGCTCTCACACTCAGTCTCAATCTGAGGATCTGTGGTGGCAGGATTGCCCATTCTCGGTCTGAGGTAGAGGTAAGAGCTCTCTAGTGGCTTGGCTGCTTTGCTTTTCTGGTCTTCAGGTTGAGCCTCAATATCTGTCTCTGGGTTTTTATTATCTGTGCTACATTTCACCATTGGAAAAAGGGACATTAGAAAAATCTTGTCCCTCCTAGAGGCAATTAGGCTTCCCCTACAAATTGCTGTTCTCCACTGCTGAGCTGCTAAGATGGCTGTCCAGCAAATGGCTGTAAGACTGGGGAGGCCTATCAGTATTTTGATGACATACCATGGCCTGGTGCTGCCTGAGACTGCATGGTAAAGAAGGAATGGACAGCAAAACCCACAGATTTGGAGGACACCAGAGGGAAAGATCATTCTCCCAGAAACCGCGGGTAGGACTCTGGAAACTGCCAGGCTACTCATCTGTGGCCACAAAACTTTCTGAGTTACTCAAGCCATGGTGTGTTATAATGTGGGATGTCTTAGCCAAATGTCTTAGCAGGTTTGTGCTCAGTAAATCCAAAACAGGAAGGTGTCAGGGTGAGAGACTGACACCTGGCAAACTGGGAAAACTGACTTCACCAAGATCCAGCCTGCCAGGGGAGGATAAAAAAGTACTTGGTAACTTTTACTTTTTTTTTCTTTCTAATAGGTAGAAGCATTCCCCACTGAAACTGCTTAAACAATAGCTTAAAAGTTCCTCCAGGGACTGGTCTCCTAATTTGGCCTCCCCCAGCAATGGGATCCAACAATGGTTCAGCTTTTATAGCCCAAACTTCTCAACTAATAGCTCAAGCTTTTAGACTTAGCTTGAGACTTCATAACTTAGATAGACTGAAAACCTCATTATGCTGGGTTGGTGGCACATGCCTTTAATCCTAGCACTTGGGAGGCAGAGGCAGGTGGATCTCTGTGAGTTCGAGGCCAACCTGAACTACAGAACAAGTTTCAGGACAGCCAGGGCTTTGACACAGAGAAACCCTGTGTTGTAAAACAAATAAGTAAATAAGCAAACAAGTACATACGTAAGTAAGTAAGTAAGTAAATAAATAAATAAATAAACAAACAAATAAATATGCATATAGAGCTCAGAATTCTGGGTAGGTAAAACTTCCTCCAAAGCTTCCCCAGCTCAGAGACCAGTCATTGACAGACCTCCCTAACCATCCCTTCCTCAAGTCACTCCAGGCCCTCAGTCCTCCACACAGGCTATTATCCAAGAGACCCAGCAGACCTCAGAGTCCACCACCACTGACTTCTTCTTGAGTCCAGTGATACTGTCTGGGTCCAGTAGGTAGCCAAAGGGGCACCGGAACCAACTTGGAAAGGACCCTACATGGTGATTCTCTTCACTTCTGTGTCTGTGAAGAGAGCTGACCATTATACCAGGGATCCAACACACCCAAAAAACGGAAGCCACTTTCCAGATATTACTACCAAATGGACTGTCTTCCAGACTACAGACCAATAAAAATTGAGATTTCATCAGGCACCAGGACCTTCCACTCACTGCTCCTCAGCCTCTTCCTGAGACTTGTGTTTGGTATGAATAGAGGGTTATGGTCCAGTCCTCACCACCCTGAGGCCTGGACCCGGGAACTAAGGAAGACAAATTCATGGAGGTAATAGCTAATCTGACTAAAGACCAGCAATTCCATCTTGACCTTTGCTTGCTAAGATGCCCACTTTAAATGTCTTGTTGTGTTGGAGAAAGGAAAGATGTGGGAGTTTATCTTTTGAGATAGAAATACAGAGTTTACAATTCTATGTACGCCCCGAGGCTGGAGCTCCTATTTGCCAGGAATAGGGGAGTTTCCATTGCAAAAAAATAGGATTGTGAAATTAAGGCTTCCTGAAAAATTCCTTAAGAAAGATTTTGGTCTTTGGGAAACAAACAAACAAACAAACAAAAAATAAAACAAAACCCTGGGAAATCAGACTCAATGTCACAGGAACAGACCCTGGGGATAGTTAATCATTCTCAGTCAAAAATCAAGCAGGATTGCTGGTATGCTTAGACACCTGGCCTCCCCAATACATAGCAATAGGAAATAACCATACCGTCGGCCCATTGACTGATGAAATTCACTGTGACTGAGGACAGCCCAAATCAACATTAGAGGATTCCAAGGGACTGACACAGGCCTAATATCTAAACCTTTAACCTAGGCACTTCCCCTTATTCTGATGCCTGCTGGTCTGCCTTAGGGGTTGATAACAGCAACATTACCAAGCCCCTGAGACTACCTGGTGGGCATGTGCTAATGGTTTGACTAAATGTGCCTCTTCAGATGTTTTCGGAGCTAAGTAGACAGGTTGATCAGGACCCAGAGGTATTATACATTTCTGTTTCTGAATGAAAACAACAGTTAGATACCCTTGCAGATATGGTCCTACAAAATTGAAAAGGCTTACACTTATTTCTCATATTAAATAAAACAAACTATGCATGGATTTGGGAGAAACCTCAACAAGGGCTGGGCCTTTAATTCTCATTCTTATTGAATTAGTGGCAGACTCCTGCATCTTTAACTATATGGCCAGTTACATATCAGTTCAGTAAAATTAATGGTCCTTAGGACCAACTACACCTCCTTAGAGCCAGAGGAGTCCATGATCAGACGCATTCACTAAGACCAGTGGGTAATATAACAGGGCTCCAGACCTTAGCATAACTCACTCCATGATGGAAGTAACATTCAGGCTATAAATCTCAGCATGTAGAGAACACCATCTGCCACAATGAAAACAAAGGCCGAATTCATCACAGCCCATAGTCCGGGGAATCTCTTTGAAAACATGCACAACCACTTCACCCTCTGGAAACGTTTGCTCAAAATCTAAACTGGTGTCATAGTTAATACAACACCTCGTGCCAGTCTCTCTCTCTCTTTTCCAAAAGCCTTCCGTGGAAGGGAGAAGGGATTACTGCTGTTTTTCCAACTCTGGAGAAATCTACTCAAGGTCAAGGGAAAGAGCCAAGCACCCCTGATGACTTAAAGGGCTGTGCTGTGAGACAGAAAATCAGACCAATGCGAAAAACCACGATACATGGGGTTGGGGAACCCTTTGCTGAACAAGCCCAAATGCCCGGTTACTGAGCCCAAGTCAATGTGGCTGAGCTGCACAGCGCTTGCTTGGCATGTATAAAGCTATAGGTTCAATTCCTACAACCACCAAAAAAACCAAGAACAAAAAAAAGCTCTCTTTGTTTGGGGACACAAGTATTGGCTCTTAGCTGTGTTGCTGTGGCAAAACAGCGAACAAAATCAACCAAAAGAAGGAAGGGTTCATGTCGACTCATGGTTTGAGGGTACCGTAAGTACATCATGTGAGGAAGGTATGATGACAGGAATAGTAGGCAACTGGTCACATTGTGTCTGCTCAGGAAAAAGAGAGAGAAGGATGCTCTTCTTTTTATACAGTCTGGGACCCCTGACCATGGGGTGGTGCTATCCATATTCAGTCTGATCTTCCTTTCTCAAATTTCTCTGGAAACATCCTCACAGACACCCCTCCTACCCAGAGCTTTGGCTCCTAGGTGACTCTAAATCCCAGCAAGTTGACACTCTAGATTAACTATCACCTATGGATAGCCAACCAACTCCTTGGTATTAACCAATTAGTAAGGCAGGAAAGCAGCGCCTCTTCAAATTGACACTTGGAGTGTATCGTTTTCAACTAGATGGGTGCTCCCACCCAGGTTCTAATTCCTGTCACTCTCTGTTAAAGCAAATATTACAAAGGAGATTTCATTCAGTGATGCGAATATTTACTAAGCTTCTGCTGTGTGCATGGCTCTGCTTTACACGTCGTGAAGGACTCAGAGACAAACAGAACCCAGAAAAGAGTTCATTGTCTAGAAGAGAGAGGGAGGCAAGAATACACTGGAGAGAACTGGCGAGGATAAATGAATGGTACCCTGATGTGCAAAGCTGGGAGGAGCAATGTTGAAGCAAAGGCTAGGAACGTCTCTGTGAGATGGTATGAAATGATGGTAAATAGGCTGTCTTTTTCAAAGTGTTTTTAATAGTAGTTCTAAGTAAGTACACCTGAGTATATGTGTGTATGTGCGTGTCATTTGCATGCAGAAGCCCAAAGAAATCAAAACAAGGCCTCAGATCCTCCAGAGCTACAAGTGACAAGTGATTGTGAACACCTGATGCCAGTGCTAAAAACCAAACCTGGGTCCAACAACAAGACTTCTTAACAGCTGAGCCATCTCTCCAAGCTTCCAAGGACTTAGTTTTCTTGATAAGAATTAGTTGTGTCTGTTGTGAAGCATCTGCCAGACAAGACTGCTGGGACATGGGTTTCAGGCAATAGAAAGTCTATATTAGCCAGCAGGCAACTACACTAGATGTCCAGGATCCCAGTGTGCTATAGTCAGATTTTCTTCAGGACTGCTGGTCACCTCTGTCCTACCAGCTGGTTCCCAAATAATCACAAAGAGACTTAATATTAATTATAAATGCTTAGACAATAGCTTAGGCTGGTTACTAACTAGCTCTGACAACTTAAACTAACCCATATTTTTATCTGTGTTCTACCACGTAACTTGGTACCTTATCTCAATATGGCACGTACATCTTCTGCTTCTTCTGCATCCCGTTCTCAACCCCTGAGACTCCTCCTTTCTTCTTCCCAGCATCCTCCTAGTCTGCTTCTTCCATCTAATCTCTCCCTGCCCAGCTACAGGCCAGTCAGCTCTTTATTAACCAACGAGAATAATGCATATTTACAATGTAAAAGAGTGTTCCACATCAGCGTAGTACTGAGCCTTCCTCAGGATGAGCCCTTAGCACAAAAACCATGGTTTGGGTTGATATACTTCAGTTAACAAGAACAGTTAGTCAGAAGCAGAACTATGGAAGCCAAAAAAAAAGCAAGCTTAGAATATTTAGAGATTCCCAGGACTATGGACTGTGATGAATTAGGTTTCTTGACACACACGCATTAGACACTACAAAGCAAAACAAGTTTACAAACACAGCTTTGAGATCAAAGGGAAACAGAATCCCTGAAGAAGTTCTAGCCAATGAGGGACAGCGATTAGAAATGAATCAGGTAATCGCTGCTGTAAAGGGAATATAGCAGTGGGGGTCTGCAAGGGATGCTGATACTCCGTTCCTTTCGGTGTGTTTGTTAGCATGAGAGGGCCTCAAGGGCATCATAGGGACTCATGGTGGGAGGGAGAACATTGGATAGAAATAGCATCTCAATACCTGGAGACTGATCTGGACGTGATGAGGCCTTAAAGCGGAGGAAAAGACTTCCTCCAAAGTTTTGGAAAGGAAGAGAGAGAGAGAGAGAGAGAGAGAGAGAAAGAGAGAGAGCTGCTATGGGAAGGATGGTGGGCAGGTGTGTAGAGGGTGCAGAGGAGGTTCATCAGAGATCAGCCTCAGGACCAAATCCCTCTGAGGAGTGGTGTAGGAGGTCCTTCTGTTTTTGTATTGCTTTCTTTGGTTGAATAAAGAAACTGCCTTGGCTTTTGATAGGGCAGCAATTAGGTAGGCGGAGTAGACAGAACTGAATGCTGGGAGGAAGAAAGCTGGGTCAGGGATTGCTGCCATGGAGCCAGCTGCCAGATCAGACATGCTGAGTCTTTCCCGGTAAGCCACAACCTCATGGTGAAATACAGATTATTAGAAATGGGTTAAATCAAGATGTGAGAGTGAGCAAATAAGAGGCTAGAGCTAATGGCCAGGCAGTAATTTAATTAATACAATTTCCGTGTGGTTATTTTGGGGGTTAAGCTAGCCAGGGGGCAGGTCGCCCCCCCCTCCCAGAACAAAGGATAGGTTTGACTTTTTATAATCTCTTAGAGCTAATGGGAACTTTCACATCCTGTGATTTAGTTGCACATAGCCTGCATGGTAAGTAACACAAATGCTAGGTACCATAAACTAGATCTGTCAATCACAGCACAGGCTGCTTCTAAATTTTCTGCTCCAGAGAAAACCTGCAGGGAGGTGTGGCCTGATTCAGGCTTTGGCATCTGATCTAAAGTCAATGTTTAAAGTGTGAGATGGTGTAATTGGTGCTCCCATAGTGAAAGCCCGGCTAGAACTTGGTGAGTGCTGGCTCTGTCATTTACTAGACATGTGACCTCAGATGACTGAGGCTCCATGGGCTTTGGTTTTTCTGCCCATGCATGGGTTCAATATCAGGCCTTACTCAGCACTGTTGGGAGAGTCCATGATTTATCACAATGCCTTCCCTGTTTTTCTAGGTGCATTTAGGAGGTGTCTCATAAATGCTTGCCATTATCAGCATTGCCAGTTTCTATGATGTTTGGTATCATCTGCATGCAATTAAAATTATTTTTGAGACAGGGGCTCTCTATGTAGCCCAGGCTAGTCTCAAAATCATCATTTTCCATTCTCTGCATTCTTTAAGTGCTGGGATTACAGGCTCGCGTCACTCCCCCAGGTAATCAGAATATGAGTTTTCTGTTAGTTCGTTGACTTTCAGATTCTGTTTGTTTTCTTGAGATGGGGGTCTTTTGTAGTCAAGGCTAGCCCCAAACTCAATATTTAGCAGAGGATGACCCTGAATTCTTGACACTTCTGCCTCTACCCCTCAAGCGCTAGGATTATAGGTGTGCACCACCATGCCTGGGCTAGATTTCTTTTTAAAAAAAAAAAGCTTGTCTCGCCGGGTGATGGTGGCGCACGCCTTTAATCCCAGCACTCGGGAGGCAGAGGCAGGCGGATCTCTGTGAGTTCGAGACCAGCCTGGTGTACAGAGCTAGTTCCAGGACAGGCTCCAAAGCCACAGAGAAACCCTGTCTCAAAAAATCAAAAAACAAACAAACAAACAAACAAATAAAAAAGCTTGTCTCATTTCAGCTTCTTTTTCTTTCAGATCTTCAGCCTCACCCCCAGTTACCTGCTCCTTATGTTCTCACAGAGAGGCTGCTCATCCAAATATTTGTGTGGAGTAAAGAATGCCAGAAGAGGTTAATGCTATGCTGAATATTTTATTTATAATTTTATGTAAACATAATTTGCTTTATAGGCACAATATAACAATATAACGAAAGCTCTGAAGCCACAGACACATTAGACAATGTTCGGCTCATTCTGATAAAGCTCGACCTTCCCAGAAGCCTTTGCAGCTCCCTTAAGGCAAACAGAGACACTCTTTACACTTCCTCCGGGAAACAATCACGAGAGGGGAAGGAAGGTGCTTAACACAAGAGTCCACAGGATGACCGACTGATTCTAGGGGAAGGAAGGTGCTTAACACAAGAGTCCACAGGATGACCGACTGATTCTGGTTGTCCCTCACCCACCCTCCTGTTCTTCAGGGTGATGCTGGTCATACTCAAATTTTCAGGTTCTATGTTCTCCGTAGTGGAGAGGTTTTTCATGCTTCTCTGCTGTACATGACAAGACCATCTGGATTTTGAATGTGGGTCAGGTTCCATGTTCCCTGAAGGAGAAGCCTTCTATGGCCAGTGACCAGAAAAGGCTATTTCTACATGCTAGTAATAGCGCTTTGAGAGTAGTCCTCAATCTACCCACCCCTGAGCCTAGTGATGGTGGAAATACGACTGATTATCTGATATTTAGCAAGGACCATCTTCTCTCTGGGTAGCCAAACGCTAGAGCGCTAGTCACTCCCTGGGGCTAGAAAATAAAAGTCTGAGGTTGGCACTCTCCATATTCTCATCCCTTGCCCTATTGGCTGGTGGTACCTGTTCTCATCCTCACATGTGACTTGCACAGTCACACTGAGGAAAGACTCCATTCAGGTAAATAGTTGGTGAGAAGTCATTCATCACCACAAATTCAGGATGGAGAAAAAGGATCACAACGAATGACGTGAGGCTGGTTACAGAGACTTTGCAAACCAAGCAGGGGGATTGTTGAAATGTGTTTGTACCTAGCCCATGGGGAAAAGAGTGGGGTCCACCCTAAAGCTTATTAGTGGAGAAGGTGGGCAACACAGAAACCCTCTTAAAGTCTTCAAGAACATAAGAAACTTTATGAACACCAACTCAAGGTCATGGGGGAGCCCATTAGGTCTTCCAGAAGTCAAAATAAATTCAGGGTGCTAATTGCCTGGGTGCCTTTTATAACTAGCTTAGTTTATGAGTGACATATGAACCGTTAGGGCAGAAGGGCTAGAAGGAAGCAATTAGGAGCCCCACTGTGGAGGGAGGGAGGGAGCCTCCTTTTCCTTTTAGGTAACTGTTATCATCTCAAAGTCCATCAAAAAGGACAAGGATGCTTCTTTCAGGCTGGAAAACTGAACAGGGCATTGTGATCAAGCAGTCTGGCTCCTGATTTCTAAGGAGGCTGCAAGTCAGCACCATGGTTCTGTGTGTTGGAGAGAGGGCCACACACTCGACATCAGATGCTAGGTAGCCACCAACTGTATCCCTAGTGCAGGTTGCACAGTAGAACAAACACGCTCTGAGAAGGCAAAAGAAACCAATTGATTCCTCAACCTCCAATGTGGTCTTCAAGGGAGCCCTTCCTTGGGAAAGGTGTTTCTGGGTCAGGAATTTAGAAATAACCATGGTGATTCTGAAGGTTGGGAGTGAGAACACAGGTGAGTTTAATGACGTCTGAGTCAGGCCTATCCCTGCTGAGTGTTCTTAGGATTTAACTAAACTGTGTGTGACCACAGAGAAGACTCTGCTCATGAGACATGGTTTCAGAGGAGAGGTCTCTGTAACTGGTCCTCAGATCGATGCTGTTGACCCATCTCTATCCTAGAAAGAAACCACGCCCATCTCCCTGGGTTTATGACTAGGAACCAGGGAACAGGATTCAAGGGAGGCTCAAACCTTAAGGTGCAGAGGCCAATGCAGGGACATGGCCTCTTGGAGAGGGACAAAGTACTGCTTGGAGAAGTCTGCGTTTGTAAGACAATGGATGCTGCTCCTGGCCTACTCTCTTGCCACCAGCCAAACTGACAAGTGCCTTAGTTGGAAGCATAGCTGATGGCTGGCAGACAAAGAGTGTCATTGGCCTGAAGAATAATGGGATCTGGACAGGGCACTGTGACAACAATGCCTTTCAATCAAACATGGCCTTGCCCATGTCTGGTTTCAGACATCAGGCCCCGTGGTCTTGTGTTAATTCGCAAGGCTATTCTAGAACTGTGAAGAAGGACCCGAAGAAGGATGGGTTTGATACGAGGGAGAAGGGGAGAGTGTGATACATAGACCAGGGAGGGACACAACACTGCATGGGATGGGGTTGGCACTGAATTCCAAACACAACGGTGATCAACAGCTTCTTAGCTCGGCTGACTGCAGACAAATACGACACGCACTGGACTACAGCGTTTGTTCACTGGGGCACAGGAGAGTTCTCATGGCGGCCCTTTTCTTGCCAGCCATCCTCTATGATCTCGGACATGAGGTCTTACTGGATGAAGGGCATCCTTTCCTTGTTCTCGCTGTCACCTTCGTGGTCCTCTTCCTCCTCTCCTGCCTCACTGGTCTCTGTGCTGTCGTTGGCCATCTGCAATTCAACAGAGGTCATGATAGAGGTTATGTACCTGCTCCCTCACCATCCCTGAGCATCAGACAAGGCACTGTGGAGTGAACCTTTTTCAGAGTGTTCATTCACATAGGAGAAAGGTGCCTCTGAGGACCCCTTCTATACTTTTTACTAGCACCCACTAAAGCCCAGCTGCTTTCTTTAATGTCACTTGTTAGCTCTGGAAGTGATCTCACTGGATACATCCTGAATCTCATGATGCCCTAGATTCAGTTTGACTTCATGCTGTCTTCCATCTAGAAGGGCTGTGACATCTTCCCTACCATCAATGCTTCAAATACCCATTCTTTACTGTCTCTTTGTTCCTTTGGGTGTCAGGGTAAAACAATTTTCAGAAAGCAAGAGGGGCAGACTAGAGTTCTTGGTCTGAATGAGGGTGCTATTTGGCCTTAATTTGATGGGTTCTGCCCCTTGGTCAAGCAGATGTAACCCCAGCCCAAGGGCCACCAGAATCTCATGGGTTCATGGAAATAGACAGTGCCTCTAAATAGCTCTGCAGTGGGATAATTCTCTTGTACACTGTAGAGCTTTGTCATTCATATTGGTTTAATAAAATGCTGACTGGCTAGTAGACAGGCAGGAAGTATAGGTGGGGTGACTAGGAGAATTCTGGGAAGAGAAAGGGCAGAGAGTCAGTTACCAGTCAGACTCAGAGGAAGCAAGATGAGAATGCCATACTGTAAAAAGGTACCAAGCCACATGGCTAAACATAGACATAAATTATGGGTGAACTTAAGTTGTAAGAGCAAGTTAGTAATAAGCCTGAGCAATAGGCCAAATACTGCTGTGTGTTTATTTGGGACTGAATGGCTGAGGGACTGGGAGGAACAGAAACTTTCATTTACATAGCTTCAGTACCAACTATTTTGCTTAAATACTTAAATAAGCTGGCCAGGGCAGCTCTAGAGCCTTCTATGGATGGGGTGAAAGAGACTTATTCACAAAAGCCACAATGTAATTTGCACAGGAGTCCTGGGATCCTAGCCCCTCTATCTCTAACCTCATGCCATCATTTTCCCTCCAATGGTCCTGTGACTTCATGAGAACCCTATTTCCTTCTTTTTTTCCCTTTTTCTTTTTATTTATTTATTAAAGATTTCTGTCTCTTCCCGCCACCGCCTCCCATTTCTCTCCCCCTCCTCCAAACAAGTCCCCCTCCCTTGTCAGCCCAAAGATCAGTCAGGGTCCCTGCCCTGTGGGAAGTCCAAGGACCACCCACCTCCATCCAGGTCTAGTAAGGTGAGCATCCAAACTGCCTAGGCTCCTACAAAGCCAGTATATGCAGTAGGATCAAAAACCCATTGCCATTGTTCTTGAGTTCTCAGTAGTCCTCATTGTCCACTATGTTCAGAGAGTCCGGTTTTATCCCAGGCTTTTTCAGACCCAGGCCAGCTGGCCTTGATGAGTTCCCGATAGAACATCCCCATTGTCTCAGTGTGTGGGTGCACCCCTTGCGGTCCTGAGTTCCTTGCTCGTGCTCTCTCTCCTTCTGCTCCTGATTTGGACCTTGAGATTTCTGTCTGGTGCTCCAATGTGGGTCTCTGTCTCTGTCTCCTTTCATTGCCTGATGAAGGTTAATATTCGGGAGGATGCCTATATGTTTTTCTTCATGAGAACTTTAAAAACTATCTCCACATTGATATCAGCAGCTTGTGTCACAAAGTTTCCCTACCTTGAACTGTTCTGTAAGGAGTGAAATGGCCATTACCCTTGAGCCACATTATGGCTACAGTAGACCAGGAGCCATTTCTGAAAATACACACTTGGACTGAGAGCTATGGATCATTTTAGTTCTTTTTCTTGAAAAAGACATACCGATACAAGACTAGGGCGTTAGTAAAGAATCTAAAAACAACCTCAAACCTCCATGCTTTCTTCGTTTATCTTACCTAGAGCTTAGGATGGCCAGTCATGCTCAGTGAAGGCCTTTCTTGCTGACCTAGAAGAACCTGTCAATCTCTAGCTCATAAATGGGACCAAAGCGGGAGTGGGAATCCACTTTCCCAGGTTGCAAATAGACTGAGCACCAGGCTTTGGATGCATGCAGTCAGAGCATCGGTACATCGAGGGCTACACCATATGCCACCACCCCTCCCCCTAAGCAGCCAGTTTTTTTGTTTGTTTGTTTTTTGTTTTTTATTTTGGTTTTTCGAGACAGGGTTTCTCTGTGGTTTTGGAACCTGTCCTGGAACTAGGTCTTGTAGACCAGGCTGGTCTCGAACTCACAGAGATCCGCCTGCTTCTGCCTCCCAAGTGCTGGGATTAAAGGCGTGCGCCACCACTGCCTGGCTAAAGCAGCCAGTTTTGGAACAGGTGACTCTGACTTGCTGTCTTCTTGTGGATTGCCTGGATATTTGGGTTTTGTCCTAATAAACGGAAGTGTATTGAACAGGAGCAGCAGGAGCATCCGGAGGCAGCAGGCCACCATTCTATTGGGTATATGTAGTGCATTGTTTAGAATTAACTAGGAAGTCTTCCCATTGGTAGCAGCCTAGAGATCACAACTGTAAAAGGTCCTTTTCTATCCATTCCAGCAATTTTCCTGTCTTTCTTCACTTCCATCTCAACCCATGGCTAATCCCTCATTCTGAAATCATCTAATCACCCCTGCTTTTTGAGAGTCTGGCCACTACCTGTATTTCCTTCTTCAACAACTGTCTACACCTGATGATTCATTTGCCTTTGGGTTTGAGCCAGGTGGGTTCCTCTGCATTCCACTTACCAGCGGAGTCGGGGTCTTTTCCACATCCAGGATTAGCTTCCCGATGTTCCCTCGGTCGTGGATGCGCTGCATGGCCTCCTTGACCTGAGACACAAGGTAAGACATAAGTGCTGATTAGTGAAACGTGACTCCTGGAAAAAGGGCCTGGAAAAGTCAATCTGCCGGCCTTCCACCAGAGGTCGCTGCAGCTCAAAGAGTGGTTCAGACAGCAACTTTTTGTGGCGCAAATATATTCATTCGCCGTGCGTCAATCATACACTCTGACCTTCTCTTGCACGTCTTGTGGGTCCGAACATTGAAGATTACAGTTTTCACAATGAGAATATATATACTGTAAGTCAGAGTGGTCAGACTGGATGTTAATCAGTGACCCACTTACTTAGGTGTTACATAACCTGGGTTCATACTTTCGCCAAATAAACCAGTTACCAGGGCTAAACCGCATTTTCAAAACTCCCATAATTTCTAGCTGCCGGGATGAAACTGTTTGGCTGTACTACACCTCCCTTCCCTTCCACGGCTGTGTAGAAAGTGAACTGCAGGAGGCACTGTGTGGGCTAAACGGAAATGCAACCTCGCTTGCCTCACAAAAGTCAATTTATAAAACGTTATAATAGGTCGAGTCTAAATATTTTTCGTAAAGTCTCAGAATTTAAAATATTTTTGTTCCTTCGGCCCACAAATATTCAGTAAATGTTGCTTCAAGGCTAGATGCTATGACATTACAAAAAAGAAGAAGAAAAAGTCAGACATAGTTAACTGTGTGTGAGGAATTCGGCCTGTGGCTGATGGAGAACTGTTTGTTTATTTGAAAATCAAAGGCTTCTTCTATTCATTTGGATCCAAACTCACAGAACCATTAAAATGTTTGTGTTCAAATTGCTTTTCTGGGACTTCAGAGACGCAATTCAATTTATGGGAGAAAAACATAAAAGATAATGACTTCATTGCTTTTCATGGCAAAAGCCTGTAACGGCTTATATGTCACAGTAAAGGGATGGGTAAATAAACAATGGCTTCCACATTCATCTACCAAATGGGAACGTTGCAGAGCCGTTAAGAAACAGAAAGATATATGTCACTAATTATAAAGGAGACACAGCAGGATCAAACGCTTTTGTAATCTTGCTAAATGAGAAAACCGACAGGCAAACGTTTATTTACATCTCTATAAAAGTGTAGATATTCTAAAATGCCTAGGAAGGTTTGCAGGTGTACCTTGGAAGCTAAGTGGGGGAGAGGAAGGCCTTTTTAACAGTGTTATGTGGTAACGTGTTGCTAGGTCAGTATTTAAAATAAATATAATGCATCTTTCAAATGCACTTTGTTTTTGGTCACTTTGTGGTGAGAAATAATCTCTGTTTTGTAGACTGATTGTGTCACGTGACCGTTAATTTTTCTGATACCGCTAAACACACCTGTGGATTCCTTCCGTTTACGTGGGGACTTCTGAAGGATTTTCACACTTGGTCACAGCAACAGGTAGCACAATTGGCCCCTGGCATCTGTGTCAGGTTGATTCTTAGCTCTTCATGGATTGCAACATGCGTGGTTGTTCTTCTATAAAGTAGTGTGGTATGTATCTGCATAGAATCTACATACATTTCCCCATAGATGTTCAGTCCGTTAAGACTCTAGATCACGCATAGCACCAAATACAACATGATACTGTGTTGTTCTGCCATCTAGAGAATCATGACAACAAATCAAAGCATGCATGTTCATGCAATGCCCCCCCCCCCCCACAAGTATTTCCTCTTCAAGGTTTGCTGAACTGCTGATGTAGAATCTGTACATGAGGCAGGCCCACTGTGCTTATTGAAAAGCTCTATGTGGCGACAGAGAGTTGTTAGTGTAGCTCTCTGCTTCTCCTGGGAGTCATGTCCTTGTGTGATTGTATCCCCTTGAGTGTAGGCTGGAGCTAGGGACCAGCTTTCCTACAGAGCACAGCAGATGGGATGGGCTCCTCCTTCTAAGATTAAGTTATAGAAGACCACATCTGTGTTGTCATGACTCTGGTGAGGCATGCTTCATTGCTTGGATACCCTATAGAGTCCCTACATGACAGAGACCTAAGATAACACTCCAT
This sequence comes from Microtus oregoni, assembly GCF_018167655.1. Taxonomy (NCBI): domain Eukaryota; kingdom Metazoa; phylum Chordata; class Mammalia; order Rodentia; family Cricetidae; genus Microtus; species Microtus oregoni. Next base: position 39,394,845 of record NW_024543063.1, read on the forward strand.
CCAACAGTCAGTAAGGGACTGAGACCTTTAGCTTCTCTTGCTAACTACCCCTAAAGAATTTAGAAGTCGAGTCTTCTCCAGCCAAGCCTCGAAATGGGGTCATATCCTGGCTGACATCTTGATTGTAGCCTTGTGGGAGTCAAAGGACCCAGCTAAATCATACCCAGCTCCCAGTACCCTATCCTGAGCCTATGAAATCACCAATGCTTTAAAGTTCACGCCTTTTTTTTTTGTGTGTGTGTGGAGGGGATAAACGAGATAATAAATATTTAACAGACTCCTACCTTGAATATATAATGCTTAGCTTGCAAGATACATAGAGTGCTCAATTTTCAGGGTAAGTACCCTGAGGCTAAGGAGCATATGCAATTCACTCAGAGATTACATGGCTATGGGGAACAGAAGTGTGGTTCAGAATCAGGTCAGAGAGACTTCAAATCCAGCATTTCTCCCTTGATCCTCAGAAGTAGAAAGTAGTAGTAGAAGTAGAAAAAGTGGTAACAACATCCCTCACAGGGCTCCTTTTAGGTATTAGGGACCCTGGGTACCTTCTATATTCCAGTGCTCTACTACTGAGCTACACCCTTAGTCTCTTTTTATTATTATTATTTTTCGAGACAGGGTTTCTCTGTGTAACAGTCCTAGCTGTCCTGAAACTAGCTCTTGTAGACCAGGCTGGCCTCGAACTCACAGAGATCCACCTGCCTCTGCCTCCCAAGTACTGGGATTAAAAGAGTGCGCCACCACCACCCGGCCCACCTTTAGCCTCTTGATGGTGGAGTCTCTGGCCAAGCACTTGACCTCTGCCCCAAGTCCCTCATTGTCAGATTCTAGGCAAGTTCTCTACCTCTGAGCTATGTCCCTATTTCCTCACTGGTGAATTCTGACCAAGCACTCTACAACTGAGTCACATTGCCAGACCTTTCCTTATGGTTTCTAGCCAGACACTCTGCTGCTGAGCCAAACCCCTAGCCCTTCATGGCTATGGTAGTTTGAATGTAACTGGCCCCTATGATCTCATAGGGAGTGGCACTATTAGGTGGTGTGGCTTTGTTGGAGTGGGTATGGCCTTGTTAGAGGAAGTGTGTCACTGTGGGGGCAGACTTTGGGGTTTCCTATGCTCAGGATACTCCCCCCCCCCCCAGTGTCTCAGATGACTTCCTGTTGATTGTGAGATGTTCTCAGCTGTTCTTCCAGCACCACATCTGCTTGCCACGCTCCCCACCATGGATGATAATGGGCTGAATCTCCGAAAGTGTAAGTGAGCCACCCAACTAAATGTTTTCCTTTATAAGAGTTGCCATGGCCATGATGTCTCTTGACAGCAATAGGAACCCTGACTAATGTGGGAGCCAGCCATAATAAGCTAAGTATGGACATGTCACCCAAAGGAAGTTCTTTGCCAGAGTAGAACTCTACCTTTGATAAATTTGATAAGAAGGCCATCTCAGGTGACTCCCTGTTGAGACAATGCCTGGCTGCAGGAGGAAGCACAAGCTGAGATTATCCAACCCCCACCCAAGAACAAACCATTCAAAGGAAATGCCTGGCATTCCAACCATTGTAGATAGGATCCCCTGCCAGCACACTTTCACGAGGACACCCCTAGACAAAGGTCAGCCAATCAGAGGTCCTGAACCTCAGAAACCCCTCACCCCCCCCCCCCTTACTACTATAAAAACCCAATTCTAATTGCGCTCTAGGCTCTCCGCGGATATTCCAATACGTTGGACATGCGGAGAGACCGAGTTTGCAAACTTGATTAAAATAAAGGCTCTTTGCTTTTACATATGAGATTCGGTTTCCTTGTTGGCTTTCAGGGGACTTCACGGATTTGGGCATAACAACTAACACACTGGCAGATTCTAGGCAACTGTCCTAACACTGAGCCAGGTCCCCAGTCCCTCCCTGGTGAATTCTAGGCAAGTATTCTACCACTGAGCTACACTCCAACCTTCCTCTTACTTTTTATTTTGAGACAGGATTTTACTAAGTTTCCCAGGGTGGTCTGGAACTCGGTCTAAAGTCCAAGCAGCAATGAGCTTATAATCCTCCTGCCTCAGCACCTGGAACAGCCAGGATGACAGGATACATTTTGGTATACTTTAAGCTGCTTCTGTACTAAGTTGGAGTCCAGGGAAATACAAAGAGCTGTTTTCTCCCAAGCTCAAGTAGATCACGATGCTGGAGGGAGTGAGGCAAGTCCCTTGCCGGCTGCCTTTAATCTGCATATTTCTGGAAATTTCTCTCAGAAGTGAAACATTGCCTTGAAGTCCTGGCTATGGAAAATGGATAAAGGACCAGAAGTAATCGCAAGAGGTCATTTAATTACTCCCACCCCAGTCATGCTGTTTGACGTTCCATGCTCTGTTATGGTTGCTTCTGGAGCTGTGCAGGAGCCCCACTGGCAGAGGCTTAGAAGGAAGGAGACTACCACGTTTGATCAATTCTTCATCAGGCACATTGTGGAGCATTTTGCACGCATGGTGCTATTTCATCCAACGCTGAGCTTCTTGAGGTAATATTTGCTCCAGCTTTTCACAGATGAGAAACACAGGAGGAAGCATCTGAGAGGTCCGCCTCTGGCTGTCAATCAAACCATGCAAGAGAAGTTAAGTGCCAGCTTCTCCCTTTACGGGTCTGGGAAAAACCCGTTACAGGGCTCTGCTGGCCACACCCCAAGATTGCCCTCCGCTGACACTTCTGCATGGTGCTCAGACTTTATTGCCAATGTATCAACTTATAAAAGGTCTCCTAATAGGTCATGTTCTCCAGCTGTTTGAGAACACCTGGGAAGATTTGTCTCCTCCACATTTAAGACTTTCCTCATGCCCCTTTCTGTTTGAAACTAACATGGCATTGAAGAGAAGGGTCTTGTAGGCTTGCATCGTCTAATCCAGGAGCCACAGATCACCTGTGACAACAGGACCTGCTCTTTCTTGAATGTGGTATTAACTGCCACATACTGTCACCATGAAATATCTGCTGGATTCCAGAGATTTAGTAGTAGTTAGGAAGCCACCATTTTGCAAAATTAGGCCTGGAGAGATGGCTCATTGGTTAAGAGCACACGCTGCATTTGCAGAAAACCAGTTTGGTTGCTAACATCCATATCAGGTATCGGGTAACTCACAGTTACCTGTAACTCCACCTCTAGGGGATTCAGTGCCTTCTTCTGGCCTCCATGGTCACTTGTGCTCATACTGTGTGCTATGCAGGCATCCTTGTGTACATACACACACACGCACACACCTAAAAAATCATTTTTAAACATCTTAATTATTTTATAAACTGAAAAACAGAGTGTAAGATATCTCAGTGAGGAGTGTGGAAAATGCTTAAAGGGCCAGATTATATTATTTAGATATTGGCTTAAGGAAGGCACACTCAAGTTATCGTTTGTCCTCTTCTGAATGGGATTAGTAGAACACTTCAAAGTTTCAGCACTGTCTCGCCAAGTGTACTGCTCCGCTCTTAGCTGGCTGCCCCAGGCGCAATGTCTCTTATCCTAGTGACCAAAAACACTGCCTTCAGTTCTTGCACCCTTTACTCCACAACTGAAAATATGCTTGAAGCTCGGCAGGCTGTCTGCTGCGCCTCTGCATGCTCCAGATCGCCTCCTGGAGCTTCCCAGTCCTGGCACTAGCTCAGCGGACAGCTCAGCTGTGAGCTCTTCCAGGAGCTTGTCCTTTGTTGTTCTATGCCTCTTACACTTGACCTTCACAATCTGGCCAAGTGCTGTGGGGTACTGGCAAGTTGGGTTGGCCAGTGACAGTAACACCATCCCTGGGCTTGTAACATCTACACTAACCTCTATATTGTAAGCCAACAGAATAACACAGTTAAATACAAACATGAAGCAAGTTACAGGTATGGCAAAAGGCTTCCTGACTAGGCACAGGGAGAAATTTTTAAAAAGCAGCTAATGAAATTGACTTCAGTCATGTAGTTTAACAACTCTATCTGTTCTACTTAGCTGTAATTGTCAACTCCCTAGTATAATTTGAGAAGGGAGTCTCAGCTGAGGGGTTGCCCAGAACAGACTGATTCTCCTGTGGGTGTGTCTTGTTAATTGGTGTAGTAGGGTCTGGACCTCTGGGGGTGGCACCACTCCCTTGGAAGGTGGTCCTGTCCTGTATGCAAAAGCTAGCAACGTATTGATCTATGAGTTATCCAACACCATGTTCCTCTACAATTTCTACTTCAAGTTCCTGCCCTGACTTCCTTCAGTGATAGACTGTGGGCTGAAATAAACCCTTTCCTTCCCTAAGTTTGCTTTTTGGTCTTGATAGTTTTCACAGTGACAGGCTGTAACTGGGTCACTATTCAAATGTCTTTCATTTCAACATGTACTCAAAGTGGTATTAAGTTATTGATATGTGTTTGCTCTGCATTTTGGGAATTTGAGGTATCCTGCAAATTTACAAAGTGTCCCAACTGGACTAGCCCCTCTTCAAATACTCAGAGGCCCCACATGGCTCATGGACAGCTTCGGGGTGCCTACAGGAATCCCCAGTACAAAGGAAGGTCAGCATATGATAAGGTGCGGAATGAATGCATACCTAAGTGGACAGATGAGGGAACGAGTGGTTGAGATGCTATGTGGCTGAGCCTCACCCATTGGGTTTCCATCCTGTGTCTACCCCACCTCCAGGAATGGGGCAGGCTGTCTCTGGGTGGCCTGCTCTGTGCTTCCTGGGTGGCCTTGAGGGATCTGTTCCTAATCGGAGCTGTGTTCCCCATACCCTGGGGGAGACAACAGCTTCTGCCAGATGTGTCTCAGCAGCTGGATTTCCCAGGGCTGGGCATTCTAGAAGTTCTCAGTCTATATCCACTGGCACCAGCTTCCCATTCACACAATGGGAGACAGGGAATCTGAGCCGTGCCATCTAGACACCCCGGCATTTTGAATCCTGAACTCACTTGAGTTTTTTCTGAACTGGCTGTTTTTCATGAGACTACTTGGAAGACGACCCAAGCAGATAGAGACATAGGCAACTGGCTCTGCTTCTCCTTGGCAACACTGTTTGATGTCCTTGGGTTTTGTCTTCCTCCTGCAGGAAACAGCAATACCTATGCTATTACTCCCTCTTCCATCCTACAGTTCCAAACCCCAGGCACAATGGGTGTGCTCTTTTTTTTTTTTTAAAGACTTCTCTATTTTTAAATTCATGGCTTTATCTATGTTTGTGTGTGTGTGAGTATATGCACAGGAGTGCTGTACCCTTGAAGACCAGAAGAGGGCGTTGTATCCCCTGGAGCTGGAGTTACAAGCAGTTGTGAACTATCCTACACGAGTACTGGGAACCAAACTCAGGTCCTCCAGGAGACCAGCAAATATTTTTAACTGCTGAGCCATCTCTTCAGCTCCTGCTCTACTTTGAAGGATCCTCACTTTCCCTTATTAAACAGGTTAATCATAAAGATAAACACTCCACAATGCCCTCAAGAATATATGTACTCAAAAGAGAGAGAATGATGCTTGGTTATGAAGAAAGCATGGCAGTGGAGAGGGGTTACCTGCTCATGTATGACAGGAAAGGGCAGTGGACCTCCACAGTGTTCCCTGTCACCCCATGTCCAGCATTCCCTGCTTACTCACTACCTTCCATTCCTGTGGGGACCCCAGCATTGCCCTGCAAAGCCTCAGGACCTCAGCTGGAATCCAAACTCCTGCATTCATTATATGATGTTATCGCCTAATGTGGCTGGGACACCTCCCCCCTGTGAAGCGTAGGTAAAGTTTTGCATATATTTATTCTGCCTGCTGTACCAAATTACTTCTAGCCTAGGATCGAAGCACACATTCATTTTCCTATAGCTCTCGGAGGTCATGGATCTGAAGTGGACCAAACTGGTCTAAAATCAAGGTAGCTTCAAGACCATTTATCTCTCTGCAGGCTCAAAGGAGGAACACGTTTCTTTGGCTTTTCCAGCATCTAGAACCTTGCATCCCTTTGCCAGTATGTCTCTACTACCATCTTCAAAGCCAGCAGTGTAGAACCTCCTCATCTTTCCGACTTGGGCCTTCTTGCCTCTGACTTTTAAGGACATGTGTGATTACTCAGAGCCCTAAAGATAATACAGGATAGCGTACCCATCTCAAGATCCGTAAACTAGTTTCAACTGTGAAATCACCTTTGCTTTGTGAGGCCATGTGACCCCCCCACCCCCAGGTTCCGGGGTTGAGAATATAGATGTCTTTGGGGGGAACTTCCTCTGTCCATCACAAGGTTAGGTCCACCTCACAGAACCACCATTCTCAAGAGCGACAGGGGTGGCACATCAGGAATTTGCCACAGTGACTGGCCCAAACTAAAATCATATGCTGTCTGCTCAGGACCAGGAAGATGTTCTCTACCAGGCGTTACTTTAGGAGGAAACCTGAGGTCTCAGCGCCCTCTATTGGAATTCTGAAAGATAACCAAGTTCTCCCAGAGAGCCTGTCCTAGTGGCTTAGGTAGGGCTTGAGGAGGTGAGAAAATAAGCCACTCACAGGCTGGACACCTCTGCTTGTCCTCTTGCCTCTGGCCCTGCACATGTGACATCCAGACCTGGCTGTGGCACAGGGATTATGTGGTGTGACTGATAGGACCTGGTCATTGACATGAGGGTGGTAAGAACTATAGATAGCTCACTGTGATGCTCTAAGACACGAATGAGTCAGAGCAGGCAACGAGTGAGGGTGTCTGAAGTCACTATAGGGACGACAATGATGATGCACATCCATACAAAGCTCCCCACTGTCATCTTTGACCTTCACTGTTGAACAGTATACCATAGTGAAATTGATTTCTTCTTCATTGTTGGACAGTGTACCGTGGCGAACATTGATTTCTTCTCCCATCATCTCTAAAATGTGGATCCAAGACTGAACAGGCCCTGGGATCGGAGATTCAGGACTAGAGAGAGGAGAGGGAATAAGAAGGTGAATGGCCCAGAAGGAGGAAGGCCAATGGCAGGCAGGTGTCCCTGGTTCTGATGATGCAGAGGGTGAAGAATCAATACCCTGGGACTCTTATCTCTTGTATTTGGCTTCTTTACAGAATCATAAGCAACCAAGATTCTTGTTCTTCAAACCCATGCTCCATGCAAATTGCCCTAGCTGATGCACCCAAGGTTAAACATAGACTCTAATGGAGGTCGTAGCCTCCTAATAGAGGTTCTCAGAATAATTTGTTTAAAGCTACTTCATCGTGTGCAGGTAGCCTTACTCACTGAGTCCCTGGGTGATTTGTGTAGCCTCTGCACTGCAACCTAGCATAGTTCATCTGCTGCCATCAGCTGCGCTCTGCATGAAGTCCATTGTGTTTAATACTCAGGCCATGACCCACAAGGAAAACTTAATTGGCTCACAGCATGTAGGATCAGGGGAGCTGTGGAGCAATTATGATCAAACGTGCTTATTTCTATCTACACCAGAACAAGGAGAGATGAAGTTTCCAGAAGCCCAGCCACGCTGGCTCACGGATTGCACTCTTGGTGTTCTGTTTGGTTTCAAGATATTGTGCCTCTCGTCCATTCTTGGACATCTTTGCTCATTCCTCTGCCAGAGTCTCCAGCAGAAGAACAAAGGACAAGCAGGATAGTGAGGCTTCCCCATGTCATTCCTGCCTAGTGGAGGCAAGCAATGGAGGCAGATTTCTGGCAGGAGCTAGGTCCCTGTAACTGCAGCCATTACCAAGTCCCAGCTCCCAGTTCCCTCTCTGGCATCTGGTAGTCCTGACAACCATAAGGATATTTTAAAGAGATATTTGTGTCCTTCTTTTTGGCTAACAGTCTACTGAAACAAAGTGCCCCCAAGAAATTGGAATTTCCCCCAGAAATGTCATGCTGGGAAAAGAAAAACAATCAAACATGGTGCCAGCCGGAAGGGAAGCTTGTGTCCCAGGAAGGAATTTCACACAGTTCTGACAACTAACCATAACTCTAACCACACAGGAAAGACTGGAGCTCAGACAATGATAGACAGGGTCACAACTGGACCAGGACTGTTAGGTTATACCTATCTCTGGCCTCAGCTTTAACCCAAACCTCCTTACAGAACCCTGGAGATGGACTGTGGGATGGGGTGGGGGCTCGGTCCCATTGTTCTTCCCAGAGTGACCACATTGGATAAATCTCCCTTTCCTCATTTTTTTTCCCTCATTAAGAGAGGATGGATGCTTTTAATCCCAGCACTTGGGGGTCAGAGGCAGACAAATCTCTGTGAGTTCGAGGCCAGCCTGATTTACACAATGAGTTCCAGGTCAGGCTCCAAAGCCAGATAGAAAAACCCTGTCTCAAAAGAGTGGATGCATAAATAACAAACACATCTTAGTGGGTCTGTCAGGGACCAGGCTCTGACCCTTACAAGCCCAGTAATGGTGATGGTTATTCTTTCCCACACACCTTCAAGACCTTTCTACTATAGCTGGTTTGTAGACGTCTCAACTTCTTTGTTGGTTTCTTCAAATCTGAAACCTCTCAGTGGACACACCCATCATTTAAAATCTTCCAACCCCGGGGTTAAGGTGCTACTGTTTCATCTAGGATGCTTCAATTGACACATAGACATTCATCAAATCTTCTGGAGCGAGGCCATCATTTGAGAGGATTGCTATGAATCTGAGGCCAGCCTGGGACAAACTGTGAGACCCCATTTCAAAAAACAAAATGTGTTGTGTGTGCACTCAAACTTAGGTCTGGGAAGACTGGTGGGCACGTGGCATCTCCAAGAGTCTCTGGTGGTGCTGCCCTTACACATGAGCTTAGACACAACACTGCCATTTGCTCATTACTCATGGGCATGAGGACACTGTGGATAGGAAGTTTGACCTGGCTGGAGGACCAGGGAGAAATATGGAAATGAAATAATTGATTAGGGATTTAAAGAATGAGTGGAGTAACAGCCAACATCAATTTAAATGGAGAGAAATTCACAGAAATCCCGCTGAAATCAGGAATAAGACAAGGTTGTCCACCTTGTCATGTCTCCATATCTATTCAATAAATTCTTGAGGTCATAGTTAGAGCATAAAGACAGCAAAAGGAGATCAAGGGAATACACATCAAAAAAGAAGAAGTCAAACTCTCATGCTTTGCTGACAATATAATAGTTTACATAAGCGACCCCAAAAATTCTACCAAGGAACTTATACAACTCATAAACACCTTCAGTAATATAGCAGGATACAAGATTAACTAAAAAAAAAAATCAGAAGCCCTCTTGTACACAGATGATAAATGGGCTGAGGAAGAAATCAGAGAAATATTACCTTTCACAATAGCCACAAATAACATAAAATATCTTGGAGTGGGGCTGGAGAGATGGCTTAGAGGTTAAGAGCATTGCCTGCTCTTCCAAAGGTCCTGAGTTCAATTCCCAGCAACCACATGGTGGCTCACAACCATCTGTAATGGGGTCTGGTGCCCTCTTCTGGCCTGCAGACATACATACAGACAGAATATTGTATACATAATAAATAAATAAAATATTTAAAAAAAATTAAAAAAAATATCGGAGTAACTCTAACAAAACAAGTGGAAGACCTGTATGACAAGAACTTTAAATCTTTAAATAAAGAAATTGAAGAAGACACCAGAAAATCGAAAGATCTCCCATGCTCTTGGATAGGCAGAATTAACATAGTAAAAATGACAATCTTACCAAAAGCAATCTACAGATTCAATGTAATGCCCATCAAAATACCAGAAAAAATTCTTCACAAATCTTGAAAGAACAGTACTCAACTTTATATGAAAAAGCAAAAAACCTAGGATAGCCAAATAAATAAATCCTGCACAATAAAGGAACTTCTGGAGGCATCACAATCCCTGACTTCAAACTCTACTACAGAGCTACAATACTGAAAACAGCCTGGTACTGGTATAAAAAGAGACAGGAAGACCATGGAACCAAATCAAAGAAACAGATATTAATCCACACACCTACAAATGCCTGATTTTTGACAAAGAAGCAAAAATATAAAACGGAAAAAAGAAAGCATATTTAACAAATGACACTGACATAACTGGATATCAACATGTAGAAGAATGAAAATAGATCCATATCTATCTCCATGCACAAAACTCAAGTCCAGATGGATCAAAGACTTCAACATAAAGCCAACCACACTGAATCTCAGAGAAGAGAAAGTAGGAAGTACGCTTGAACACATTGACACAGGAGACCACTTCCTAAATAGAACCTTAGTAGCACAGACACTGAGAGAAACAATTAATAAATGGGACCTCCTAAAACTGAAAAGCTTCTGTAAAGCAAGGGACATGGTCAACAAAACAAAATGGCAGCCTACAGAATGGGAAAAGATCTTCATCAACCCCACATCAGACAGAGGTCTGATCTCCAAAATATACAAAGAACTCAAGATTTTGGTCATCAAAAGAACAAATAATCCAATAAAAAAATGGAGTACAGACCTAAACAGAGAGCTCTCAACAGAGGAATCTAAAATGCCTGAAAGACACTTAAGGAAATACTCAACATCCTTAGTCATCAGAGAAATGCAAATCAAAACAACTCTGAGATTCCATCTTTCACCTGTAAGAATGGCCAAGATTGAAAACACTGATGACAACTTATGCTGGAGAGGATATGGGGTAAAGGGAACACTCCTGCATTGCTGGTGGGAATGCAAGCTGGTACAACCCCTTTAGATGTCAGTGTGGTGATTTCTCAGAAAATTAGGAAACAACCTTCCTCAAGACCCAGCAATACCACTTTTGGGTATATATCCAAAAGATGTTTAATTGTACCACAAGGACATGTGCTCAACTATGTTCATAGCAGCATTGTTTATCATAGCCAGAACCTGGAAACAATGTAAATACTCCTTGACCAAAGAATGGATAAGGAAAATGTGGTATATTTACACAATGGAGTACTACACAGCAGAAAAAAATAACGACATAATGAAATTTGCAGGCAAATGGATGAAGCTAGAAAACATCATTTTGAGTGAGGTAACCCAGACCCAGAAAGACAATTAACACATGTACTCATTCATAAGTGGTTTTTAAACATAAAGCAAAGAAAACCAGCCCAGCCGGGCGGTGGTGGCGCATGCCTTTAATCCCAGCACTTGGGAGGCAGAGGCAGGCGGATCTCTGTGAGTTGGAGACCAGCCTGGTCTACAAGAGCTAGTTCCAGGACAGGCTCCAAAACCATAGAGAAACCCTGTCTCGAAAAACCAAAAAAAAAAAAAAAAAAAAAAAAAGAAAGAAAGAAAGAAAGAAAACCAGCCCACAAATCACAATCCCAGAGAACCTAGACAACAATGAGGACACTAAGAGAGACATACATAGATCTAATCTACAAGGGAAGTAGAAAAAGACAAGATCTCTTGAGTAAATTGGGAGCATGGGGACCTTAGGAGAGGGCTGAAGGGGAGGGGAGAGGCAGGGAGGAGAGCAGAGAAAAACGTAGAGCTCAATAAAAATAAAAATAAAAACAAGCAAGCTGCATGCATGCAGGCATTTCTTTCTTTCTCTGCTGCTGACTGCAGATGCGCTGTGACTAGCTGTTTGAAGGTCCTGACACCTTGACATCTCCACAATGACGGGCTTTAACCTGACACCTGGATGTCTCCACAAGGACGGGCTGTAACCTGGCATTGTAAGTTTTACAATAATGGGCTGTAACCTGGAATTGTATGTTGAAATAAATTCCTTTCTCCCCTGGTTGTCAGAGTGTGCTTTTTCACAGCAAAAGAGATGAATAAGAACATGCATCATACAGACAGAGCATCCCCGTATTTCCACACCGCTCCTTGACTGGCTCCTTCTTTTATACTTGGGCAATGAGAGGGCTATAGAAAGCTCAGCTTTTGTTTGGGGTTTCATTGAATGTTTCATAATAATCAATTTTCTTTTGAACAGTGTGAAAGGCACAAAGTCATTAAGGTACAAATGACATCACTTAATAACCATGGCACTGGGCTGGTGTTGTGAATAGTAACAAAAAACTGTCCAACTAAGATAGGAAAAGAAATGAGGATGGATAACTATGAATCGCTGGGCCTATTAGATGATAAATTAAAAGCTTTGAAAATGAAGCATCGAGGAATACCACAACGACAAGACACATCTAGTAAAGCCAGCTGTGAGACACTACACTAACCATGCCCATCTCTGGGAGGGACAAAGGACTGCTTGAAATAAAAATGAGTGAATGAGAGCAGAATAATCAGGATAAGTGCTCACAGGATCTGAATCTCCTGGTTCTGCTGTGTACTTTCAGATATGAAAGTGATTGATCCTGAAAATTAAAAATATACTTATTTTATTTTATTTTTTATTTTTTATTTTTTTATTTTTTTTGTGTTTCTTAGTGCTTTTTTTATTGTATTTCATTTGCATATATAAAAACAAAGGGAATATATACATACAGGATTCTAAAACCTTCCTAAAATAGATTGTTATCATTGGCCAGTTACCATCTTTATTTTAAAAGTCTTAATTGTTAAATATGTCTAAAGTGCATTTTTTTGGTGGCTAATCAATAGCAGCATTTTTGTTTTTTTTTTATAAAACCTTAGAAAATATTCAGAACAGATGAAAAAGTCACAAAAAATACAATATGATCTAGATACATTCTTCTGCAGGATGACTGCGACACCACACCTTATTTTATTTTAAATTATGTGTATGTGTGTGTGGGGGGGTATGTTTATGTGAATGTAGGTATCTATAGAGTCCAGAAGAGGGCATAAGACCCCTTAGAACTGGAGTTTACAGTCAGTTATGACCCACGGTAGATGGGTTCTGGGAACCGATTATGGGTCCTCTGCAAGAGCAGCAAGTGCTCTTGACTGCTAAGTCATCTCTCCATTCTCAGCCCCAAGGATTTATGGAAGAATGACTGGAAATATGAAATGCCAGATCCGTGGACTGACCTGTGAGGCAGGGAACAAAATGGAGGCAGTCCTCATCTCCTCTTTAAATAAGCTGCATATGGATCTTTGTGGTAATGCAGGGCATGGAGCCACATTTAAGGAGGAACTTGTACTCAGAACCATGCAAGTGTAGGGTTAGCACCTGAAAGTGAGTACTGCCTTAAATTTTGTACTCTAGCAACCACTTTGTCTTCTTCTTGTCTGGGCTTATACGGATGACTATTATTTTGGAAGGCAGGGGATGCATTGGCTATTATATTTAAATATAAATTTATATTAAGTTGCCATAAGGCAACTCTAGTTGGCAATAGGATAGCTAGTGGGACTACTTCAAGAAGATTGTGTTTGTGTAGATAGATACACAATTGTGCTTGTGTGTAGGTGCATGTGTTGACCTTGGGTGTCCTCCTAAGTTATTCTCCACCTTATCTTTCAATCACTTTCTACCAAGTACTTTGAGACAGGGTAAGCTGAACCTGGAGCTTACCTATTATTATTCCTGGCCAGCTAGCTCCCTGGATCCTCCAGGCTCTGCCTCTCCCGTGCTGGGATTACAGACGTGTATCACTGTGTGTGGCCCCAGGCTTCTGTGGCAAGCACTTCACTGAGCCATCTCTCCAGTTCCCTCAAGAGGATTGTTAAGAGGCCCTTAGTAGTGAGCCCTGGCTCAGAAGACACTGGGAAGATACCGAGAGTAAGAGGAAAGACGAGCAGAAAACAAATCAGAACCACCTGGATGGAGTGATTCTTTCTTCTGTTATGAGCATCTGGATGGCATGGTGTCCCTTGGACAAGTATATATTGTGGTCATATAGAGGTTCAAACGAATTAAACAGAGGTGTAGCCAGCCATCATGCAGCAGAAATCTACCTAATAAGTCTGACTAGTCATACTTATTCTGCTCTATTGTTTAAGAAAGCATGGGGGTGGGAAAAAATTGTCAAGTGTATTGTTTCTGATAATTACTGATTTAGTCGTCCTTCTTCTTCTTCTTCTTCTTCTTCTTCTTCTTCTTCTTCTTCTTCTTCTTCTTCTCCTCGTCCTCCTCCTCCTCCTCCTCCTCCTCCTCCTCCTCCTCCTCCTCCTCTTCCTTCTCCTTCTCCTTCTTTTTCTTCTTTATTTTTAGTTTCTCTGTGCCACAACCCTGGCTGTCCTGGAACCAGCTCTTGTAGACCAGGCTGGCCTCGAACTCACAGAGATCTGCCTGCCTCTGCCTCCCGAGTGCTGGGATTAAAGGTGTGCTCCAGGTGCACTCTGTCATACTTGGCTATTATGTTTGTTTAATTAGCAATGGATTTAGGTGGTTGAGAAGAGCTGAAGTAAGCAATGAATGCTGATGCCAGTGTGTGTGAGGCCAGGGGACGGAAGAAGAATACAAAGAGATACAAAGAGCTTCCTCTCTGGAAATGCAGTTTCTCAGAAAGGCCTGAACTCCAATATAGACTGTATATTCTTTGACTGTTGCTACGGCAGTGGCGGGGGCCAAACTAGGGTCCTCATGCACGATAGGGACACACCCTGACATAACACAGTAAGACACACCCCAAACTTGTTGCACAAGGAAGATGTCGGGGAAGTGGCGAGCACAGAAGAGGAAGCACTTTCTCTGGGAATGGGCCGAGGATGAAAACCTGAGACAGCTATGGAGAGAAAGTGATTTCTCACCTGAGACCTGAAGATGGGACAGAGACCTCTCCGTCAGCCAAATGGAAGAACAGAAAAAACCTAAGAAAATACTGTTCTACCTAGGGAATGGGAAGTTAAGATAATCTGAGCATCTGACATTTGTGAAGCTCCACAAGACAACGGGGAACTCAGAGACTATATTTAAAGTTTATTCTTTTTTGGATATTTTAGGAAAAAAAAAACTCCTCAAATCAGGGAAGAGATGGAGTATTTTTGCCTGAGGGGATCTAGTTCCTTACTAAGGATGTGACGACCTTGCTGCCAGATCACATGGGTTTTACGTGCTCAGAGAGGGACAACTGAGTCCTTCCTAACTATGCCTGAGGATTTTCACCTGGAATTATCGAAAAACAAAATAAAACAAAACAAAAAACCAAACCTGCAAGAAGTCCAGGGCCAAGGAGGTGGCTCAGTTGGTGAAGAACCAGCCATGTGTGCACGAAGACCCACGTTTAATCCCCTGAACCCAGTGAAATTGCCAGGTGTGATGGCTCATGCTTATAACTGTTGCTGGAGGAGAGGAGACAGGACGGTCCTTTGGGCTCACAGGCCAGCCAGTGTATTCAAATCCATGAGCCCCAAAAATAAGAGAGGGAAGCCAGAGAAAAAGACATACAAAGGCAATGACTTCTGACATACACACACACACACACACACACACACACACACACACACACACGCCAAAGATCTTTCAAGACCTTGCACGTTCTTACATGGCCAGTCATATTTGAAGAGGATGACAGTAAACCTCCGTGACACTGGAAGCTACACTTTAGTAGGCTTGGGTGGACTTTTTCCTTAGGCTTGCAGACAAAAGGCTGGATTACAGGGAACAGGGGGACTTCAGCACTTCAGGGAATTGAGATGCATCGAGGCATGGAGATGACTCTGTGCAAAAATCATTTAGAACAAAGCAATTCTGTACAAGGCGCTCCTTCAGAAAGCTGGCCCTTCCCCGCTTCGGTGGAGGGGTGTCTCTGTTGGCTCCTTCCGCTGAGAGAGGAAGAATGGGGAGGACCCTGGGCTTTGAAGAAACAGTAGCATGAGTCACTGCCTGCCAGTGGGCTGTAGGAGAGAGCGGAGGCAAATCTTTGGTAATGTAGAGGACATGCAGGGGCGGCGGTAAGTCCCTGGGTGGCAGGGGATATTGTGCAGCACCTCATAGCAGCTGACACACGCATGGCAGGCGCCTGCCTGCTGCTGCCACCAGCAAAGCACCTCATATGCATTCTCTCATTTTGTTGCGTCAGTGCCACGAGGCAGGTGGGAGTCTGTCAGGCTGTCACTCAGGGTTGACATAAAAATACTTCCGTTTTTCTTCTGGAGTCTCTGTCACTCATGGAAGAGGGTGGCAAGGAGAACGGAGTTGAGTGAGGTTAGCGGCTTGCCGGTGGAGGAAGGAGAAGCTAGCTCTGGATACCAGCGAAGCTTGAGGCATTGTTGCCATGTGAGAGTAGGAAGCCTCCGGGGATGATACAGGAATGGAGAAGAAGCCTGAAGGCTAAAGGATGCTGGGACTGCAACCCAGGACCATCAAAGGACTGTTTCCCCTGCACTTGCTTTTCCTAGGTCATTGCTTTTCTTCTGTCCTCTGGAGAGGGAATGTTAATCTATGGCATTTAGGGTCAGACGCTTCTCTGCTGTGGGAGTGGTCCTGAGCTCTTGGTTCTACTGTATAGTCATAGGCAACACTCTCTGGTTGTGACGAATGCATTTCCAGGCTTTTCCAAATGCCATTTGACTGTGCAATTCCCTTTCAGAGCTAAAGCATCATGGTTTTTAAAACAGCATCTTGCCTTCTCTTAATCCCATGTAACAATTTGGACAGGGACTTATATACCAGAGATTTGTCTCTGTTTTGTCCCTGGGACTAGGAAGAGAGTATGGCACACAGCTTGGGAGATGCTCAGTAATGGAACACATTTGATCTCTGACTTCACCTGTTCGTTGGTTAGAAAGTTTTTTTCTTAAAATTAAATTGGAGACAGCCTCAATCACACACACATGGTGTCTGAAAGAGTGATAAACTGATTGATTGTCTTAGTTCCTTTTCCTTTTGCTGTGATAAATTACTCTGGCAGAAACAATTTAAGCAATACAGGGTTTATTCTGGCTCACAGTTCAAATGCATAGTCCATTGCCATAAGGAAGTAGAGAGAGCAGGTCACATTGCATCTACAACTAAAGAGTAGAGAGTAATGAATACATACTACTGTTCAGTTCCCTATCTCTATATATGTATATTTATAAAATACTTACATATCTATATATATGGCTAGGATCCTAGCCAAGGGAATTGTGCCACCCACAGTGGGCAGATCTTCTATCTCAATCAATGTACTCATGGTAACCCCCCACAGCCACTGCCAGAAGAGATTCTAGATTCTGTTAAGTCGACATGTCCCCACGGCACTGAAATTCTAGAAATTCTGAATTCAAACATTGCTTCATTTCACAAACAGTGCTTGTCCACCATGAGATAGGCACTGTGCTTGGCTGATTCATGTGAAGAACGAGAGAGAGAGAGAGAGAGAGAGAGAGAGAGAGAGAGAGAGAGAGAGGTGTCTCGGGCTGCTGTGGAATAATCTTTCTGTACACTGTGACTATATATTACTTTCATTGGTTAATAAAGATCTCACTGGCCAGTAGCCAGGCAGGAAGTATAGGCGGGGCAGCCTAACTGAGAATGCTGGGAGGAAGGGCAGTCAGTGGAGTCGCCGAGAGACACAGAAGGAGCAAAATATGCTGAAGGACAGGTAAAGCCACGAGCCGCATGGCAATACATAGATTAATAGAAATGGGTTCATTTAAGTTGTAAGAGCTAGTTGGTGCAGGACAGAAACTTTGGCCTAGATCCCTGGAGAGGATGAGATGAACACCTGGATGAGGCCTTCTTACTGCTTGGGTTAAGCATTACACCAAACTGGAAACCAGCAGAGAGCCACAGTGACAAGTTCGTCAATTCTAGGGCAGCAGAGGAGGAGTTGGATCCCAGCCTCTGTTCTGTGCGATCATCAAATAATTAGATTTCTACTCAGTGCAGAAAGAACCCTTCAGGATATCGTTGGTCCATTAATTAAGCTCACTCGCCATCTCTGTGTGGTTCCTCAGAAGACCTGTCAGCAAAGCCTTGCCGGCCTATGTTTGGAGGGGCTGATCTGAATAATAGGATAGTAGGGGAATCACAAGATGTGTGTGATGAAAAGAATTACAGGGTTGGGAGAATAGCCCATAGCCCAAAGGGATACGATGAGAATAACCTTACTATGATATGAGTTTAAGCATTAGAAGCAGAGGGCATGATGGGATTTGTAGGAGGTGGACCTGACTCATACTCAGGGAGGAAGTAGGAGCCAGTATGAGTCAGAGGTGAGTATGCAGACGGATCCCTTGCATCCCTGCATTAAGAAACACAAAACAGCATTGGGAAGATGGTTCACCAGGCAAAAGCACTTGCTTCCAAGATTGATGACCTGAGTTCAGTCCCTGGAACCTACATAACAGAAGGAAAGAACTGACTCCTGAAAGATCTTCTATGATTTCCTTATGTAAAATGGCATGCACATGCATATATGTGTGTTGTGCAATGCACACATGTGCACACATCCACACACTCAAATAGATGCAAAAAAATTTAAAAACACAAAATAGTGTTCTTCCAAGTGAAAATTTAAAAAAAGGCAACCATAGTTACATCTGGCTATATCTACATCTGGCTATAACTACAGATAAATAATTACATATAGAAAGGACACAGATACACCTTTAAAATGACAACCCCTGGACAGCTCATTAATTAGAGTTAATTTTCATTTTCTTCATTTACATTTCTCTGCTTTTAAAAATGTACTTTAAGTTATTAAGGAACAGGGTCCAGAGGAAGCTTGTGAAGTGGACAGCATAAAAATCTTTGTTGGGAGATGTGTGAGCAAACCCTAGAGAAGTAGAGAGCCTGCTTCATATATCCTAAAGGGCAGAGCTGGCTTTGCAGGTGACATCCCATAGCCTCCCATGCCAAATCCTATGGCAGGGTGCCCTCGACTCCAGCCAACTGGTCAGAAGCATTGTCTAATTTAAGGCCTTCTCCTCTTTCTATGGGAGATTTTTTTTCTATTCTTTCTTTCTTTTTTTCTTTCTTTTTTTTTTTTTTTTAGCTTCCTGCTTAGTCCCCGAGGTGGCTGTTTTTCCGGTCTCAGCTTGTCCCTCATTCTGCTGCCACAGTTGTGATGACTGGTAGGTGTAGTCTTATTCAGGTGTCCAGGGCTTGGGGCTCACTGTGAATTCAGAAGCCAGTGATGACGACTTCGGTTCCACTGGCCAGTTGGAGCTAAAGGAACAAGCTTGGAAGGTGTTTGCCACAAAGCAGTGCATTTGCTGCATATTAGGAGTGGTGCATTTGCTGCATATTAGAACCGGGTGACAGAGGGAGCACAGTTATTTTTACTTTGCATACATAGAAAATGAGAGCCAGACAAGGAGGGGAATCTGCCTATGGTTGTTGACATAGTAGATAGAAGAACTGGGAGTTCAAGCTAGCTCTTTGATAAATATATATACGTATATACATACATACATACATACATATCTGGAGTCTATTGAGATAGCTGGTGGAGAAGATAAAAGCATTTATTATACAGGCCTGGAAACTGAAGTCCAATTCCCCAAACCGGACTCATGCTGGGAGTTATCTTCTGACCTCTACACAAGAATTGTGGCATGTGTGCACACATGCTCATCTTTCTCCCTCCCTCCCTTCCATCTCATACACACATGTAATGATGATAGTACATAAAACAATAATAATAAATACATGTAGATGGAGTGATATCATATCTGAGACTTATGTTAAAATACTAGGGACCAGGAACAAAGGAGACACAATGTTAACCACTATGGCAACAAGGTGAAGGGCAGTACCCAAGTGCAGGGAAGGAGGAACAAGGGCATCAATATTCCATTATTGATGTTTTTGAATATGGTTTGAAAAATTCCAAAAGGTTTGCAAATGTGAACTTCGGGCTTTCTTCCCTGGTAACAACTATAAGAATGACTTTATCCTCAAGTGCTCACCCACTAAGCCAGATTATGATGATGATGAGGAGGATGTTATGAGTGATGGTTTGGGGCTTCTCCACGTTCAATGCTTAGAGAAGCGTTGTTCCCACCTCCCCAGAGAAGAATGTGCCTTTTCGCCCAACCAGTTCACTTTTGCCAAGGTGAAAACGCCAACCGCCTCTCAGCCAGGCAGCACGCACAGATGAATGCTTGCAAAGCCATACCGGAGAGAGGCCCACAGGCTGGGAGAGGAGGAAGGGGACCGCAGAGACCGTCAATTCCCATAGAGTGTGGGAAGAGCTCCATTCTCAGAATGAATGAAGAGGCGTGGGAGCCCAGGGGAGGAAATGATTCGTTTGGAGAAAAGTGACATGCTCACTGGGGTTTCAGGAATGAAGAGGCGTTTCCGGAAAGGAAACTATATATCCTCAGACCTGAGTCCGGAAGGGGAGTAGGTGGCTCAGTCGGTAGAATGAGAGTTGGGGGTGGCACCATGCCTCCTGGGGACACTTTTGAACTGTACAGAGGTGGCTCTGTGAGGAGCAGGAAGGAGCTGTGAGGGGTTTCAGGAAGACTTTCCAGAGGGTAATGTTTGTTGGCAGGTAGAGAAACATGGAGTTCAGTGGGGACAGAGCGTGAGAGATCCTTGAGGAGGCAGAGCTGACAAGGCCTGAGGTGTTCTACTAAGTCCCTGTTTGGGGGGTCCTTTTAGGCTATGGCAAGTCTGGTAATCCTCCCAAATGGTGGAGAGGATTCTCCCCAGTGACCCATCTTTTGAAAGACTCTGTCAGGGAGAGATGAAATCTTGAGATAATTTGGTTTATTTCCATTCGTTTCAATTAGCACTGGAAACAGATGGTCTCATCAGTCCTGGAACTGCCTCATGTTTCCCCATCAGCATCTGGGTGACTCTAAGGTCTAATGTTTAATTATCCCTGTCCATTTGCAGGAACACAAAGGGGAAATGGTAACGCTCCAACTTTTTTTTTTTTTTAAGGTTTCCTTTCTATCTTTCCTGCTTGCCTGTAAGCTATTTTTTTTTCTTTTAAGCACCAAGAATATCTATTAGCCTAGGGTCTGTGTTGTCATGGTAACAAGACCAAACCAACCCTAATATATAGGGAACCCAAGGGTATAGTTGAAGGAGACATTATCCTAGCGACTGGGTAATGTGTCAGATTGGACTCTGGTTCTGAAAAGAATCTATAGATGGTCAGAGTGGAGTGTATGTGGCTGGTGGATAGTAGCTAGTCAGACTGTCTAGAGTTGTGAGAGATGGGGACAGAGGATATCCACAGTGGATGTGGGGAGGCTCACACAGCTAAGAGTTTAGTAGAAGGTGTTAGGAAGGTGCATGGCAATTCCTCCACACCAATAGGAAACAAGTCATAGCCACTCCAAGCAGTGTAACGAATGTTTGTGGTGGCTAGGGTTAAGAGTGTTTGCTGATCTTGCAGAGGATCCGAGGATGGTTCCTAGCACTCTCATCCGGCAGCTCACAGTTGCCTGCAGCTCCAGCTCAAGGGGATGGGACTCCCTCTTCTGACCTCTGAAGGCACCTGCGTGTGTGTGTACATACATACAAGCATACACACACACATATTTAAAAAAAATTAAAAAAGGAAATTTTTGTGCGTCTTTAAAAGGTCTTTGATACATCATGCCCATTTAAAAAAAATCCTCCAAATTGGTAGTTCCAGTTCCGAGACCATGTCCCAAAGAAATAATCCTCCAACTGGAATTTTAAAAAAACTAAAAGAAAGACATATTCATAATATTAGCAGCTATACCAATAAAGTGAAAAAGCAAGCTAGGTATCTGTGTATAGGAACTGATTGACTACATGCTGTTGCTGTCAAGGCTTAAGAGAATTTTGAAGTCATTATAGTTGCACGTGCTTATAGGAGTGCAAAAAGCAGTTCCTATTCTTTTACGCAGAATGATTGGCATGTCCCCCCAAATGCCTAGCTCCTAAACAAAAGCAAAGCAAAAGCAAAATTCTTACACAAAAAGACAATTCTGGAAACGACAAAACACATAAAAATATCACCAGTGATGGGAATAAGGGAAGTTTCTGTTCATTTTCCTCCTTTTGGTTTAAATATTTGTAAAAAGAACATGCTACTTTCCTTATGTAAAGAAAATCACAATTAAAAGGTAAGTTCTATCATTTGGAAACAGCCAGCCATGCTTCCTAATAAATGGTCTGTTTTCAGAAGGTATAGAGATAGAAGTTCCTGGGGGTGGGGGAAACGCACTTTATTATTATTTTTTTGTGACAGGGTTCCATGTAGCTCAAACTGATCTTGTATTACTATGTAGATGAGTATGACCTTTAGTTCATGATTCTCCTGCCTCCACGTCCTAGGTACTGAAATTACAGATATGGATTGCCATGCCTGGTGGGGTGGTTTGGATAAGAGTGCCCTCCATAGGCTCATAGATTTGAAGGCTTCGTCACCAGGGAGAGACACTATTTGAAAAGATGAGGAGCCCTTGTTGGAGGAGGCATGGCTCTGTTGGAGGAAGTATGGGCCCTAGGGGTGTGGGCTTTGAGGTTCCAAGAACCTAAGTCAGGCCCAGTGCCTTTCTTTTCCTGCTGCCCGTGGATCTGGATGTAGAATCCTGAGCTACTTTTCTGGCACCGTGTCTGTCTGCATGCCGCCATGCTATCTGCCATGAAAACGGACTAAACGTCTGAAACGCTAAGCCAGCCGCATTTAACTGCTTTCCTTTATAGGAGTTGCCATGGTCATGGTGTCTCTTCACAGCAACACAACACTAAGACACCTGGCCTTTATTTATTTATTTTTTTAAAATGACTCGTTTTTAAGAAAAAATTTCTAGTTTTTGGCTATTTTTTATATGTAAGGAACTACTTTGATTGTGGCATTTTATACATAGATTTTCTCATACTTTATTCTTATTCAACCCTCGCATTTTTTACCCTCTCCATTCTGTAGATGTTGGATGTCCGTGCCCTGCCCCCACTGTATAATGCAGGCCTCTGAGAAAAACAGCCACCCTCTCATTGAAGACAGTGCCTGATTGCAAGAGACCATTTTTCCCTCGGAGGAGGAGGCACCCTGACTGCATATGGCCTTTGGGAAGGGACACCCTGGAGGGGCCAAAGTATATAAGATGGGGGAGGTTAGTTGAAGAGGGCTCTATGCATGGAGCGATTGGGAAGCTGAGTGACTGCCTTCTAGTGAGGACACTTTGTGGTCTCACACACACTTCTGTTAGTAGCCCCTCACCCATGTTCTGTAAGCAAGCCAGCAAACCCACTGATTGCAGAGAGTGAACTTTGGTGGAATCATACCACAGTTTTTGTTGGAACTTTATGGTAAAGGGGTAATTTTTTTGTGTCTATCCAGTGAAAGACTTCTCCAGACACCCCCCAAACAGCTCCCTCTGCTGCTTTCAGGACACATCCATTCCACTACTCTCTCTTGTTCCCACCTTATATTTCTTCCTCCCCTGTCATAGTCTTGGGGCCCTTCTGTGTGCAGGGACAATCTAGGCATTGGGCAAGATATAGGACCAAACGATTCTGTCTCCATTGATTTGACAGATGAGTTCTGGTAGCTTCTGGATGTGCCTAAACTTGCACTCTGTACTAAAGCCAGATGATCTGATCTGTATAAACACATAGGCATCTGTGCAATGTGGATTCTATCCTCGGTCTTCTCTTTCTCTATCACTTGGGATCTCATGCAAGCTTTAAAGGGCTTATCCCAAGATGAAGACAGTTTGGAAGAGCGTTTCCTTTCTTTGTCTAATGCATATCACCTCAGGAAAAACGTGCCCAGTGACGTCCCATCTTCTGGCATTGTTTTCCTTTCCTCACCAGTCTCTAGAGTCTTGGCACCAACACTCAGATACACAGCCCCCCACAACTGTCTAAGGAACCAGAATAGACCTAGAATAATGATGTTGATGCAATAGGTATTTGAGCCCTGAATACCGCAGGCAATAGCAGTAATGAGGGTAATGATGATGGTTATTGAGTTCTCAGAGCACGCCAGCAGCAGCCAGCAAGCTGCTTTACGGGCTTTATTTGTCTCTCATCCTCACGACTCCACACAAGGCCGGTGCATTCTATTTGCTTTGTAGAGGAGGAAAGGAAAGGGGCTAGCTCATGCTCTGCTCAAGGTCACAGGCTGAGATGCGGAAGAGCTAGGACTTAAATTTGGGAATAAGGGTCCTGGAAATGTCTCACGTTTGCCATAGCTATTTAGGGCTCCCTGTTAGATGAACTATGAGGGATCATTACAATTGTGTGTGTGTGTGTGTGTGTGTGTGTGTGTGTGTGTGTGTCTATGTATGTTCATGTAGGTGCATGTGTACTTGTACCTGAGGAAGCCAGTGGACAACCTAAGCTCTTATTCCTGAGTTGTCCTTTACGTTGTTTTAAACATTTTTATTTTAATCTCTCCTCTTCCCCGCCCCCCTCTCTCGTGCATGCGCATGTGTGTACTCTCTCTTTCTGTGAGCATAGGTGCTTGCATGCCAAGGTTATGCATTCCGTGGTCAGAGGACATTCACATCTCCCACCTTGAGAACAAGGAGTCTCTAGTTCCCCTCTGCATGAGTCAGGCTATAAGCTTCTATGGAGTCTCCTGTCTCTGCCTTTTGTATCTCTGTAGAAGCAGCAGACTACAGCTGTTTGCTACCACATCTGGATTCCAGAAGGGTTCGTGCACGGTAAACACTTTGTCCACAGAACCATCTCTCCAGCCATGCCTTGTTTTCTGAGATAAATATTTCATTGACCTGAGCCTCACCAAGTAAGCCGGATTAGCGGGCCAGCCATCCCTGGGAGATCCCCTGTTGCTATCTCTCAAGTACTGTGCTTACGGCCTATCCAGCCTCCTTCTATGTGCGTTCTTATGCCAGACTAGATCAGCCTTTACTAAAAAGAAGAGAAAAATGCTCAGATGAACATTTATACCCAACTGAAACCTTACTTTTGATGTGGCCAGGGGCACTGAGAGAAGGGTTGCAAAGAGGGAAACCTTCTTGCTAGGTGAATCCAGGTGAGGCTACTCTGTGTTTGAGCTCTATGCTGCCATTGCATACCGGAGGAGAACAGAACTGTCTTTAGGAAGCACCTATTAGAAGATACTGGAAGACTTGAAGGCAGAGGACAAACACCCCTGTTAGGTTGAGCATGGATGTATCATTGAGCTAACTTAATATTAGAGTTTTGGTTTGGGGGCATGGTTCTGGGGATTACATCTAGGGCTTCACACACGCCAGGCATGTAATCTATCACAAATCTATAACCCCAGCCCCACATAAACTCTTACCCAAAACAGGGGCATGTTGGACTAGCCTTATGCTAGCTCACAGGGATCCACAATGTCAAATTGCGGGAATCTAGCAAATCGGTTGGTAGTGCGGTAGCAGGTTGAGTTTCACCAAGTAGGACTGTTCACAGAACTACACATACACCCCACCCTTTGGGGCTGGTTGGTAGGGCAGCCACTGGGCAAAGCTTTCATGTGTCTATTAAAGCTCTCCAAGGCATCTACTGCCACAGACTTTGGGGGGATTGGCTGTTTTTTTCTCTTGCCTTGGAGAATTTGCGATGTATTCCACAGCATCTGCAAGTCTCATGATCTCATTTCCATTACTTCATCTCGAAGGCGAGCCACAGAAACTACCGTGGAGAAATGTGCTGTAATTGATTATCGCATATAAAGTAGATGAGCCGGGCTTCCTTCCAGCCTATACGCTTTAATGAGCTATTTTAGTGCTGGCCCTGCTAAATGTCTGAAATTTATAATGCTCTGGACACTCATCAGTTTCTGAGGCTGTAATGACTACTAGGAGAGGAAGAGACACCCCCTAAGATATCAGGCATAGTCAATTGACTGCAGAGATTTTACACCCTCTACACTCCTCCAGGTTACTGCTATTATTCTAAGCCTTTTGGTTATCTTTTCGCTACATAATCTCAAATCTTTGGTTTTATAACACTTCGGAAGCGATTGCTAGGTAGAGCTTTGGAGTTGTGCTCCTGGGGTGCTGTCACTGGCGAGGTGGTAAATATGGCCGTAGCGTGATAGTGAAGGTGTAAGGGTAGGGTGTCTCCAGTAGGGGAGCCCTGATCTGCAGTGCTTGCCCGTGTGTGTTGCCTTTGATGCAGTTAGTTCTGTCTGCTGGTTTCTAGCTGGGAAGCATCAACTGATGTGTACAGTTGACTCCGAGGAACCAAGTCGTGATGGCTCCCGCCCAGCTCTGCGTTGCTCAAATCTCCAGTCTTTAGTGTTTCAGAGGAGTGATGAGTGCTCAGTCATAGAGAGATGGAGATAGGTACTTGCCCCCAGTAAACTGAGAGAGGCGGGAAGACTCCAGCCAGCAATGGGAGCTATTGCCATTGCGTGCTGTCGGCGAGGACCATAAGAATCACCAGAGGGCAGCAAAGGGCTCTCAGGACAGGAGACAGCCAGAAGCAGGAGCTGAGCATCCCAGTGAGTGTAAACAGGAAGGGTCTGATCTTGCATCAGGAGTGGGAAGTGACTCTAGAGACACACCAGCCCATCCATGCTCAGGATTCCCTTCTCAGAATCCCCCTTTCCCTTCTCTGGGTTTCCTTATCATGGCTCACAGATGTGAGAGGCTGTGGTCTTCTCTGCACAGATGTGAGAGGCTGTGGTCTTTGCATAGCGGTTCAGACCCACTTTTGCTTCTGTAGTTTTTCTTGTGCTTGTCATTAGCACCAAAAAGACTTGGTCATGAAATCAAGGCTCCTATCACCTGTTTGGAGCAATGCTCTTTATTTTTAAAAGTTGTCTTAGTCACTGTTCTATTGCTATGACCTGACCAAGGCAACTTATAAAAGAAAATGTTTAATTTGGGGCTCATGGTTCCAGAGGGTAGTAGAGTTCCTGGCCATCATAGTGAGGAGAATGGTGACAGGTAGGCAGCCATAGCACTGGAGCAGGAGAGAGAGAGTGAGTGAGGGAGGGAGGGGGAGAGAGAGAGAGAGAGAGAGAGAGAGAGAGAGAGAACTATCTGGGAATGGAATGGGCTTTTGAAACCTAAAAGCTTACCCTTAGTGCCCAATCTCCTCAAACCAGGCCACACCTCCCAATCCTCCCAAAACATTTTTACCACCTGGGGACCAAACATTCAAATATATGACCCTATGGGGAGCATTCTCATGGTAACCACCACAGACGTGTATTTTCCCCTCAATTATTTTTTATTGATTAACTTCTTCTTTGATACTTTCCTTCATATATGTAATGCACTCTTATTATGTTCTCCTCCCACCCGTTTTCCCTTTATCTCCCTTCCATTCCTAACAAGACTCCCCCCATCCCTCCAGTTCTCTTTTCTAGATTCCTGACTACTGGTTTTGTCTTGTGACCCATTTGGTTTACCCAGGGCTGTCTGTGGGACCACTGTGTTGCAACCATCCCACTGGAGCTGGTAGGGTCACCAGTGGGCACTCAGCTGAAGGCTATGCTTGCTCGTCTCCCTGAATCTCGCAGCGGCCAATCTTCCAGCAGTGGGAGGTCGGGCCTGAGCTTTTCCACCATCTGTCCTGATCATTGAGAAGGACATTCCTTGTAGACGCAGGGTAGGTTCCTACAAATACATCTTACTACTTCAGTTTGATGGGGGGGGGGTGAGGAAGGGATGGACGATTAGTTCATGGCCACTCAGATAGCTTATACCATAGAGGAGCTTCAGATTCTAGTCAGTTTACTGTCACTACCGTTATGGACATAGCTAAGCAACCCTTTCTCTAATGATGCACAGGATCCAGTCTGAACCTCTTCCCCACATTTCTTTCCATATTTCTTTCTAATCTTCACTCCCCATCTCCCTTCCCTCTGTGTCTTTGTCTGTCTTCAGTTCAAGACAAGGGTTGATCTTCTTTAAAACCATCACTGAAAGGACACTGGAAGAAATAATAAGCTCAGATTCCCACTTACCAGAAGGCATGGAAAATTTCTGGCTGCCCAAATAGTCAGCTTGGCTCTAATTCTCCAAAGACTGTGAAGGTGTAGAATATAGATTCTATTACCTGAAGTGCCAATTTATTCTATTACCCATAATAAGTAGTAATGACATTTTTTAATTGCACTCATAAAAATCTCAATAGACCATATTAGAATCATGTCATAGTAGATGAAGATCCAATCCCATACAGCCAAAAGGACGTGTTACTCTCTGAATGAATCTTTCATAATTTTTCAGAGACGTCACACACTCAGAGAACCACTTCACTGGGTCCAGGGGATCTCCTAGTTAAGGGGAATGAATTCTACTTGGAGAGGCAAAGGTAAATGACCTGCCTGGAGAAAGTTTACTGGCCCCGAGAGGAATAGAACACCATGACACCTTTTTCTCTTCATCTAAAGATTGAAAACTAGATCCGAGTCCCTTTTAGAGACAAAAGAAAAGGGAGATCTGTTTAGCAAACATGGAAGCATCCCAATCTGCAAGTTCACCCACCATAGCCTTGGCCCTGCAACTTACTTTTCTACCACTCTGTTATCAGATGTACGACTTGCTATAAATTGATGCCCCCTGCCTGACCATGCAATAGAAGATACCACACAGCTAAGCACTTTTCCATTTTAAAGTTAGATAATAAATCTGTCCTGTCTCCTTCTGTTCTCTTGGCTTTAATTCCTGGTTTTCTAGGGTGGTCACTGTGTGGTGTTTTATAGGTTCCAAATAATTGATACTAACTCCCAATTGCTTTTATAAAGGAGCACCACTAGCCTAGTGGCCATCACCAACACAAATTTATTATCATTCAAGAGGGCAGGAAGACAGAAAGGCTTCCAGTGGCCTAAAATCAAGATGTCAGCCGAGATGCGTTCTGTCTGGGTACTCTAGGGAAAAGTCCGTTTCCTAGATTACCATCCGAGGCTTCCAGCATCTTTCTGTGGCCTTGTGCTTTACTCTTTCAGTAACCTCAGAACTCCAATGGGCTTCCTGGATATCCAGGATCATCCCCCTATCACAAGATCCTTTATTTCATCATACCTGTGAGGTCCCTGTTGTCACATAAGGAAATATATTCACAGGTTCCAGGGACTAAAACATAGACATCTTTGGAGACATGAACCCATCTGCTACAGCCACTATTGGTTTTTTATTTTCAGTCCAGTGCTTTTCTTGGTTTCTTCTTCTTCTTCCCAGTCTTTACTTCTAATCGACCGGCAAGTCCCAGTGACTCAACTCCCAGCATTCCTCAAGTCTCATAACCCTTTGTACTTCCTCCCACCTCTGCCACCTAGGCTAGCAGCATCACTTGCCTGAATGACTCCACGAGCCTTCGTTAAACTCTCTTTACTTCTTCTCTTATTCCTTTTTTTTCTAGAAGAGTCTATTCTACACAAAGGAACCACAATCTCTTCTCTCTCTCTCTCTCTCTCTCTCTCTCTCTCTCTCTCTCTCACACACACACACAGAGAGAGAGAGAGAGAGAGAGAGAGAGAGAGAGAGAGAGAGAGAGAGAGAGAGAGAGGCAAAAGGCTAACAGAATCCCTGTCTTCACATGCTACAATAGTATCTTTCCCGTCCGGCTTAGATCATTGCTAGGCCCCATGCACCTGTTTCCCCTACCACAGAGATTGCTACTTCCTCATTGTTTTCCCACCGTAGCACATTTGCCTCACTGATGTTTTCTTAAAAGTAAACAGCTTGTTCCCTTCTTATGTCTGCACTAGCTTCTCCTCTTCCTTAGGCTCTGTTTAAGACTGCCTCGCTGTCTCCAGACCCTGTTGTCTTTGACACCCTAATTTGGAACATCTGTTGTCTTTATCTGCCCCCCCCCCCATCCTTTTCCCTCAATGTGTTTTCTTCTCAGAACTTGTCATTACCGGAAATTATTTGATTATTTCTTTGCTTATTATTTTATTCCCATACGAAGTTCAGTTCTGTGTGGGCAGAATCTACCACTTCCTCCAAATCCTGAATAGCAACTAGGTACATGTAGGTGTTTAATAAATATTTGACTGGATGAATGACATTCTGGCTCCCTTGACTCTCCCAATAGCCCTGCCAGGTAAACCTAGTTTTTGCAAGATGAGGGTTTGATCTTAGTTTATCAAATGCCAGCGGAAAGAGTCTTATGCAGGTGACTTAAGTATTTCGAGTAACAGTTTCTCAACTGAAAATGGAGAACTCAGATAAACTGCAAGGAACTCTGTGACCAGAGGAGACAGAGGTAGAGCAATGATGCTTCCAGACAAGGTGAATGAAATGTCAGGTCACATAAGTTCCTTCTCTTGGCCCCTGGGCTGAAGCTGAAGACCCTGGGACTCGTATCTGGTTTTCCTCCCCTTTCTGGAGACTCATGAGGACTACACTTCCCAACCTTCTCAGTCAGGTGGGGCTACGTGGCAGTTTTTAACCAAAGAGATTTGCATGGGAGAATGTTTCCTAAG
The DNA here is from genome assembly GCF_018167655.1 of Microtus oregoni. Classification (NCBI taxonomy): domain Eukaryota; kingdom Metazoa; phylum Chordata; class Mammalia; order Rodentia; family Cricetidae; genus Microtus; species Microtus oregoni. The sequence goes on from NW_024543063.1 coordinate 39,424,903, forward strand.
TCCTCGGAAACCTCTGTCAGGGTCCAGCTCTACCACACTTGAGTCCCAGTATTCATTCTCTTACGAGCTAACACAGTGCTTCTGCTAAACAATAAAGAAGCATTCTGTTTTGTTTTCTCCCCTTTGGAGTTCTGTGAATGTGTGGAGGCAAGCAAGAATGCAGGTGGGCGGGGAAGAGAGTGGGAAACTTAGGGGACTGTGCCCAGCATTGATGATGAATGATTGCATCTCAAGGGTGGCTTCCTCAGTAGGAGGCGGCTGGACATTGTGCTTCTACTGTGGGTTCCAAATGTTGGAGAATGAGATAGGACCGAGAAAGGAGTCGTCACCGTCAAAATTCAGAAAACATTGTAAACAGTCTCGGCATGGCATTCTGTAGGTGAGAAACCCATTTGGCTCCATTAGCTAGTGCTTCTTGAACTTAGCAAAATATAAGCTTGTGGGATACATTGCCTGAGAACCCTCCCATCTTATAGCATAACAATGACACATAGCAAACCAAATGTCACGTTATATGCCCAGGGATGGACAAATAAATGAAAACCCACGGCACAATAGTATACAGTGGACCTTCTTAATCTGCCAGGCAAAACAGGCAGACAATACAAAAATCCCACAGAAGAGATGCGGCTATTCAAAAATAACATTATATATGTATGAACCCGAGGGGGTGTGCGTGTGTGGGGATCAGATGGCAACTTTCAGGATTGATTCTCTCCTTCCACCACGTGGGTCCTGGTCATCAGGCATGGCAGCATGTGCCTCAACCTGCTAAGCCCCTCTAACAGCCAGAGACGTAGTTTGTTTTAAACATGATTTCAGAAGTTTAAGTTCAGAGAGCTTTGCATATGAGGAATGGAATTTGAGGTTTTACTCATAATATATGAACTTTAATATTTTATCACTAACTCGACCACATATCAGCCTTTGCTAACATAATGCATTTCTTGTAGCGGTATGACTTTCTCCACATCCCGTAGCGGTCTGTGCGTTATCATTCAGAGCCAGGCCCCATAGCTGCCTACCAGTCTGTATTTGTACAAATAAATAATTTTCTTCTGTAAGATCCCTGTTAAAAATGGTTGATGAAAACTCCTTTCTTGCATGCAGTTTCTTTACAAAATTAGTTTCTACTTCATGTCACTGGTATTTTTCATTCATTAGCAAATGTAGCATTTGATCCCCTTCCTTTCCCTTTTCTGAATATCTTTTAATGTCTCATATCTGTTACTCTTCCATAAAATACATCTTGGAAAATTTGATGTAAAAGTTAATCCTCTGTGGCCTGTTGTTGTTTCGCAGATCTAGGAAGCAAGACCTTGGTTTGAAGTAATCTCTTCTCTCTGAGTCTCGGGTTTGCTATGCTAAGAAGCGCTGTATATAATTAAATCCTAGGATCTTTCTCCTTCAACATGGCCATCCTGTGCATACTAATGTCATTTGATGTGAGGCTGAGCTGTCCCTACTTTTCCTATGAAAGAATGACTTTAGGAGTTGTTGGGAGCAGTGAGACCCCAGATCCTGAATTTCTTGTAATTCCCTGATCTGAGTGCCTAAGCTGCTCTGAGCATGAGACCTTTAGGAGTTCTTGATGGCAGGAGAGTGGTTTCTGGTGGGTTTGGCTGGGGCATGGCTATCTCTATATAATCTGCCCCTGAACACAATAAAGGCGGCATTCTTGGGGAATTCAAGGATGACCCATGTTGCTGTCTCTCTGTGTGTGGCTGTGTATTTTAACCTCCAGCCCCCTTGCCCGAAGCTCGGTAACTGGGGGCCAGCGAGTCAATGCTTATGAGGTGCAATCTAAGGAAACAATGTATCTTCTGACCTCTGGAATAGAATAACTGGGGTTCAAATCATGTCTTTCTCACTGCTTTGTTGTGTGCCCCTGAGTAGCTTCATCTGGTCTCACCAGGAAAATGGGGATGATGGTATGATCTAACTCAAAAGAACTGGAGTTTGAACACAAGGGAATTTAAGATCCTTAGTTTGGCGTCAAGTACATCACAAACATGCAATAAGTTATATTGACTACAGTGTGTCAGAGAGAATACAGAGCCAGCCCACTCTACCCTACCTACTGTTTCTAGAAAGGCAAGCACCTTGGGAGAGAAAGATAAAGAGACTTTACATCTGCCCATGCTACTAGACAAAGGTGCTATACTAAGGCCAAGAGGAGGGGGGGGTGTCTCCTGCTAACAAGAGTAAAGAGTTTCCTTAATGAGGCACTGAACACCTCGAGATAAGAAACTATTTAAACATTGAAAGGCGACCTACAGTTTTCAGAGGGTTTTCTGGGTGTCAGGCACATACTCCTGAGGCTAGACTCCTGAGCCCATCTCAAAGGTTGGAGTAGGGCTGGGGATATGTTGCTAAGTTTTGATTTAGCCAGGTGACACCTTCACGACATTTCCCCAGGAACTGATCCCACTCTACCATGGTAGAAAACCACCAAAGGGCAAGACCAGACAAAACTCTGGACGGCTCTCTTTACTGTAGTGATGGCAAAGACCACAGTGGGATAAGGAGGTGGTGGCTACTGTGTGGATAACAGCTCAACAATGCCCCCCAAGAAAACCTGTGGTATAACAGTCAGGAATATGTAATATTACGAGCTGGGGATGGAGCTTAGTGAAGAGCACTTGCCTAGCAAGAAGGGGCTCTGGGTTCAATCCTCTGTATCCCCCCCCCCCACACACACTAGTTGCCACTGAAGTTGAATATGGTCAGAGACAATGGACAGGCTGTGGAACACAGTGTGTTATTTTGAGAATGGCTATGAACATGGTCTAGGGGTGGGTTCTGATGCCCACTGCAAAGAAAAATAAGGAATTTGGGGTGGAGGTTGGGTTGATAGCTCATTCCATTAAGAAGAGGTTGGGACTGGAGTCTCATTTGGAGATGAGGTCCCTTTCTGGAAAGAAAGGCCTGCAGGAAGCCGAGTGTACTGTGTGAGACAGGGGAATGGCTTAGAGTGCAGTTTCAGGAGCTCTTGCTGACTTCAAACACCTCTTGTACCATTCACCAGCGGCTCTCCTCAAGGTGTTTCTTCCACAGCAAAATAGACAAGGGTGCCCTTCTTTTTACTACCTTGTGAGTATCGAAAATGGCTTCTGCTTCCTTCTGTAGGGTATTTCCGTCACTAAGAGTCCCTGTCGGATTCCCTGTCTGCTTCCCTCTTCTTTGAGAAAGCATCAGTGGTTTGAAAAACAGTGATGATTTGCGAAAATGAGGTTCTTTGCTTCTACCTGAAATTTACTGTCATATTTGAAATGCCCTGTGGTCTGCCATAACTGAGAACAGTGTCTTATGCTTTAGTTGTCAAACACAGAACGCTGAAGAGGATTCTGCATGCCTCCACATTCCCTAGGGAACAACGCGATTGCATGTGCTTAAAGCCATGCACACTGCTTTTACGGTGTTCAAAGATGCCACAGATCTTTCTCCCACTGAAGGTCCCTGCCTGGAAGAGAGTGCCTCATTGTTTAGATACCACCACTTAGCCAGGAGTCCAATAGCTGAAGGAGATGGAGGGGGACTTCTGGAGAACAAGAAAGATGTCACATTCCATCCATCTTGAGAATGCAGAGTGCACATAAAAAGTGTTCAGTGTCTCTTGGCATAAAAATGGCAAAGCATTCTGCTGCGGAGATCCAATAGACGTCACCGCCCATTTAACAGAACATTTCTTGCTTTCCAGACTTCTCTCTCGAGCAATTAATAAGACGGTCTATGCAATGCTTTTTGTAACTGATTTTGGGAAGGCATATGAAAGGTGGTTTAAGAGGGGCTTGCATTTAAATATGATTTCTTTGATCTTAATTATTTGCTTGAAGACAAGCCCCCTTCCAGGTCACACATGGAGCTAGAGTGTCTTCACACAGACAGACTGCAAGAGGAGTAGATAAAGCTATATGTCTGGACACAACACAGAACAAATGCTCAGAATCCTAACCCTGATTGAGGCCAAACGCTTGGATGAAGATGTCCTTGGGATTGGGGTGGTGCTGAGAGGTCCGTGAAGCTACCTTTGGGTTTTGTTACAGACTTATTTTGAGACAAGGTCTCATCTAGACAAATGTAGCTTCATATTTGCTAATATAGCCAAGGATAGCCTTGAAAGTGTAATTCCCCAACTTCCATTTCTTGAGTTCTGGGATTACAGGCATGTACCACCATGCCTTACATTTTTCTGAGTTTTTAAAATTGTGTGTGCACACACATGTGCACGTGCATGTGCGAATGTGCAGGCACATGCCTGATATGTTCAGGAGCCCCTAGAGGCCAGAGGAGGCCATTGGATTCACTAGAGATAGAGTTATGCACCATTGTGAGCCGCCTAACATGGGGACTAGGAACTGAACTTGGGTCCTGCCGAAGAGCTGCAAGGACTCATAAGAACTAAACTGTTTCTCCAGTCTGCTTTCTGAGCTTTAATTTTGGAATACTTTTTAGAAAACCTCCGTGAGTGCTGCTTTTCTCTCTTAAGCCTTAATGATGGATCATCTGTGGGGAAGGATCAAACGGATGGGTAGCGCCGATCATCAAAGGACCAAACACAGCATCCGGTCAATTTCATGGTTAAGGTCTTTCAAGGCAAGAAGCAGAGAGAAAGGAAGGACAAGCTGCTACTGGCTTTTTAAGTTGTTTTAAATATCTCTCCGAAGGCACCACTCCATGACCCAGCCCCAGCTCCGCTGCTCTGAGATCTGTTTTATTCTTGTAGTCTCCTTCAGTCTTCCCTCCAGAGGTTATGCCATCCTCGGGGTCGAGGGAAAAGCGAAATTGAGTTTTGAAAGAGAAACTCTAAAAAAAAATGGTTCTGTGTGTAGTAATAAGAGTGGCGGGGCTGCGTCCCTGGCACCCCAGCCGCCTGGCTAGCTTATGCCCCGAAATAACAACACACAAATTGTATTCATTTAAACACTGCTTGGCCCTTTAGCTCTAGCCCTTACTGGCTAATTCTGATATCCGGATCAACCCATCTCTAATAATCTGTGAGCACCGGTCTTACCGGGAAGATTCTAGCCTATGTCCATCCTGGGTCGGAGTGTCTTCCCGGGAGCGGGGCATGGCATCTCTCTGAGGCGTCTGCTCCCGAGAGGAGAGCTGTGGAGTTTGAGCTCACTTCCTCTTCCTCCCAGCGTTCTGTTCTGTTTACTCCTCCCACCTATCTTCTAACCAATAAAATGGGCCAAGGCAGTTCCTTTATTAGCCAATGACCTTCCTCCATCATCTGTGTTAGTCTCTTCTCCTGCTGAGTCCATCTGATGCAACAAAGGGGGACAGACACTAGACGCCGGAAGCTGAAAGGGGTCCTTTTGATTGTGTGACTCTGAGCAGAGAAAAGCCCTTAATTTCCTTTATTCTTTCCTTGGATGAAGTGTTTTGGACCATTTTTAGAGATAAGCTTCAAACAACTTGATTGGGACCAAAGTAATAATTATTTCATAAAGGTAGCTCAAGTTCAAACCTGTCAGATCAAAATTCTGGAGGGCACTAAGACCACACAAAACAGTGTCATAGCTGAGACCCAAGCTCTTACTACATGAGCCTTGGGGACATTACACATCCAAACCAGAAGAGAAGATGTGCCTCCTTTTGATTACAGAAGCAGAGACAATTTTACCCATCACAGTTCCTCTCTTGGAGATGGTCACATGATCACAAAGAAGATGTTTGTATGAAATGAAAGAACTGGAGGTAGAGCTGACTGTCTCAGGACTTGGGGGGTACTTGTTGAATCCAGATCTTAAGGAAAGAAAAAAAATTCTCTGTAAGAAATAAGGAAATAAATCTGAAGGTCTCAGAGGCTAGCTCGAGGGGTATGAAGGGAAAAAGAAAGAAAAAAGGGATGGAGTCTAAGAGAAGGGTTTGGCTATCTTAATGTGCAATCTCCTGGTCTCTATGCTCAGCCGTAAAATGCTTGGTGTATGCTGGGGCTGAAGGCACCTTCTGGGGGCAGTAAAGGTGATGGTACTGATGCTGGAGGAACACATACTAAACAAGAGATCCTGCCCACAGCTACCAGGAAGGCAACAGATCCTAAGCACCAGACGTAGCAAATATTGGAAAACCATTTCAGATTTTTATAAATTGTAAAATTGAGTGGAAGGTATGAATCAAAAAAACCTGTCTAGGGAAAGCAGAACCCTCAGACTTCTGTCTGAAGTATGCACACTGAAGCTCAGAGAGGGGAAGTCAGCTGAGAAGAGCCCTACAGCCGGGAAAGGACAGGGGACCCAGCTTTGGGCGTGTTTAGTTAAGAGCTGTGTATATAGATTTCCTGTCTTTGCTTGGAGAGAGGGATGTGGGAAGGCTGCAGGTATCATGAGGGATATATCTAGACTATAGTGAATGGCTGGCTGGATAAAGGACCCCCAGGTCACTCGCATGTCCACCAGTAAACTCAAATGCCCTGAGCCAGGACAGAAAAAGTAGTTTAATAGCTGTCTATTGCAGTCTGAGTAAAAAGTAAGCAGGAGGGGACCTTGGGAATGTTTTTGAGCACCTCTTTCATTTTGCAGACTAGGAAATTAAGTCCCAGAGGAAAAAGACATGTGAGCAGGCATGAGGAAGCCTTCTGGTAAATGCCGAAGGGACTTTGTGTGCATGCAGGTAGAGCACAAAACGAGACTTCAACAGGAAAGTGTATTTATTTTGATAACCTTAATTTACCCAGGGACAGGGAATGGTGCTATGGCTCCTGTCTGGTTCCTACTCCCCAGAACCTGTCAGTGAGGGTCAGCAAACCCATAGCTGCTCTGTCTGCAGATCTCCCATGAATGCTAAGACCTAGAGACTCTTGCATGGGGAAGCCTTTGAGTGGGAGAATCTTCCCAAAGCCCATCACCGTGGTCAGGCTTTGAGAGGCCTTCAGGGATAGCCTAGTGCTTCTCAGACTATAGTACATGCAGAGATAAACTAAGATTCTAAATAGATACACGTGGGCTGAGGTCCGAGAGTCTGCATTTTTGTAAGGGTCTCCTGGAATGGCAGTTTAGACAATTCTTAGACAACACTGTAAGGGGAGTGTATAGTGAAAAGCTCACAGGTTGGGAAGTCAAGTCTGAGCCTGTTCCTCCATGGTGAAGAGACTTACTTCCTCCAGTTTTCACTTTCTTCATCTACCAACAGGAGTTTGGGGGATGCAAGCATAATGAGAAGCTCTCAGAAGTGCCTGGTGTATGGGAAGAGCATCATCAACTTCAACACAACTTTCTCCCCCTGCACCCTTATTTTCAAGGCTGCCTTTTTCCTCGCCCCCTGCATCAGTATGATCCTGGCTGCCACATGCCACATCTCCTTGCCTCTGCCACTCCCAGCTATGACAAGCCTCTAGCAGCTGCCTGTCTTTTCATTATAAAGAATTAATCTCTTCTCATTCCAAGGCCAAGGCAGGGAAAGAATGCTCTCCTGCAGCCCATAATAAGAAGCGCATCCTACAGTGGCTCAGGTGCCTTTGTCTGCTCAATTGAAACATGTCTAACCCTGCTGCTTCGCGCTGGAGCTGGCCTTGGTAATTACTGTAATTGTGTGACTCTGAGTGGCTCAGCAGGAATACAGCGTCTTTATACTCCAGGACCTCATAAGAGCCTGTGGATTTTATACCTGCGTGCACACATACACACACACACACACACACACACACACACACACACACACACACACCTACACGCTTAGTGGCACAGATACATGCAGAGAGAGACCCACAGACATGGACATACGCACATGGGTGAGAAAAAGACAGTTGTATTTAATACAGTATCTGTTGTGATTTCAATTTGAGGTGGTACTCACAGGTGCATACGTCAGCAGTACTCTCACTATCTGATGCTGTGCCTTGCTGTGGGTCTAGAAGCAAGGGGGCATCCTGACCATGGACTGAAACCTATGCAGTCATGAGCCAAATTGCACCCGTTCTTCCGCCAGTTGCCCTTCTCAGGAACTGGACACGCTCATCACACACAACGGACTAATGCATCCCTCAGGTTTGGACTCAGCGGACAGCAGCTTCTTGCAGGAGATGCTAATCGGAAATCAAATTATTTTTTTTTCTTTTCTGAAGGGTACAGAATCCTCTGACATTATTATTCAAATAGGTTTGAGGTGATTAAGAGAAATGCAAATGCATGGATCTCTCAAAAGAAGAGATCAATCAGGACAAAGAAACTGTTCAAAAAGATGTGAAATTAAGGGGTAAGATGAGTGGATAGAAGAAACACAAATGAGTGGGCGGGACTCAGCCAGCCACAGGCACCCTAATCTGGCCCCCCGATTAGGTTCAAAAGAAACCCCCACCCCACACCATGCAACCAAATGCACCAACCAGGAGCCTGCCTGGCCCTGGGTGGTTGGTTACTAGGGTGATCTCTTTGTGATGAGGAAGCCTCACCAAGCATACCACCAGGGCAACCTGAGTGGGATGAGGAGACCTACAAGCAGGTCTGGGCTGTCCACTATGCACTCTGCGGGGAAAACACAGGCCCACCTGGTACCTTGCAGCAATAGCCAGATGGGCACCATTGGTGCGAGCAGAGGTATGTGTGGTGGTTCATGGGAGAGAGAGACAGAATGGTTCTGGTCCTGTGGGCAGAGGTATGTCTGAGGAGAGACAAAGGAGTAAGGGAGCAGACTGAGATGGTAAGGGAGTTGAACCCTTGGTCAGCAGGAACACACGGGAAAGCTTGCATTGCACTTTGGGCAGACAGCAGAGATACCCTGTGGATGAGGCCTGGACCCAAGGATATGACTTGGCTCCTCCCCATCATCCACCCAACCTTGCTCTGCTAGAGCAGGTGAAGGGACCTGACCTGCAGACCCAAAGCTGCAGGATCTCTGCAACACAGGATGTCAACAAAATATCCAGGAGGAGCCCAAGAGTAGAAGCCAGAGACCTTGAGCCAGACTTCCACTTCATAGTATTATATTCATCCTCCCCAGCCCTGTGAAGCCAGGGAAGAGAGGTGTTTAACAGTTCTTCATATCTCCACCTCTCATTAATTTTACACAGGCTGCCTGGCAACGCTGTCACAGAACAGCTCACATTCCAGCTCCAGCCTCTATTTCTGTTAATTGGAAAATGTTTTGTTTCAACTAATCAGCCCGGTATCTTCCCCATCAAAACATCATCCCAGTCTAGGTACAACACCCATCACCGAGGGGCCTGGGTGGTTCAAAAATCAGGGGACACGAAAGGATTTCTGTTTTTCCACATATGCCCAGGCTTCAGATGAAGCATTTCAACACACACATGCACACATGTATATGAGAACATGTGTACACACAACATACATGTGCATACACATTCACACTGCTTATGAATATACACACATATACATGCATGTGTGCATATGCACATGCACACACATCACACACACATCTCTCTCTTTCTCTCTCTCTCTCTCTCAGACACACACACACACACACACACACACACACACACACACCAACCCTAAAACTCCTGAGGGACTTACAGTCTTTCACTGTTATTTAGCTGTTTTTAATAACTCCCTTCCATCTCCACATAGCAGAGCATTCTAGAGTAAAAGGGAAGATAGACGCCTTAAAAGTTCTTTTCTAGGGCTGGAGAGATGGCTCAGTGGTTAAGAGCATTGCCTGCTCTTCCAAAGGTCCTGAGTTCAATTCCCAGCAACCACATGATGGCTCACAACCATCTGTAAAGAGGTCTAGCGCCCTCTTCTGGCCTTCAGGTATACAGACAGAATATTGTATACATAATAAATAAATAAATAAATATTAAAAAAAAAGTTCTTTTCTAGCTAAGGCACTCTTGAATAAGGAATAAGCTAGATAAAAAGGAATCATGGGAATGATGATGGATGGTTCCTGACTTCTGAGCAACTTAATTTTAACTATCAGTCTAATCTCACGTGTGTGTGTGTGTGTGTGTGTGTGTGTGTGAGAGAGAGAGAGAGAGAGAGAGAGAGAGAGAATTATTCTAGTGAACAAACATTAACCAGGAATGTACACATTTTAAATCCCAAGATAAATGAGGGAAGGATCCTATTGTGATAGATAAAGTAAGAAAAGATAGATATGCTCAGTTGGGAGGATGGATGCATTTCTCCCCACTTTTAAACCTTCATTTCCATGAAGGGAAGTAGGTCTTGAGAAATGATTGGAAGACCTTTTCTACCTGTCATCAGGTAGAAAAGACATCAACCACGGGCACCATGGGTATCACTTAGGCTCATAGCTATTTCTGGGATCTGACATTTTAGTATTGGACAAAGCAAGACAGGAAGAGCAGAGGCCATGACATGTTGTAAGAAGGCTGCTTATTTGTTTCCCGGCTGCCCAGACTCCCAAAATAATCACACAGAAACTGTATTAAATCACTGCTTAGCCTATTAACTCTAGCTTTTTATTGGCTAACTCTTACATATTAATTTAATTCATATCCATTAATCTGTGTATTGCCACATGGCGGTAGCTTATCGGCAAAGTTTCAGCATGTCTGTCTCTGACGGCAACTCCATGAAAGGAGGCAGAATGAGAAGAAGCCATGGAGATGCTGCCAGAGACAGACATGCCAGAACTTTACCAGGTAAGCAACAGCCATGTGGTGATACACAGATTACTAGAAATGGGTTATAAAGAAGCTGTTTTGGAAACAAACAAGCGGCCTTATATAACAAACTGGTGTGCCAACATGTTCGACTAAATTCATGTAAAACCTGAGAAAGCTTAAAAAGGAATTCTAGACACACACACAAAAAACAAAGTTAAGCATTTTCTCTGGTGGGCTTTGTTTGCTAGAATCAAGCAGAGGCACAATTCCTTTAAGAGAAGGTTTCCTGACTCAGTAGTAGCAGCAAAAGTTGCAGTTTTGAAATGATGACTTCTGGGCTGTGCTGCCAGGGCAAACTCTGGCTCTTTCAGGAGGCCAAGCACTTGAATGGGATTTGTGGGCAGCATGCTGCAAGTTACTTGGTGGCAGAATGGGCCAACTGGTTATCAGAGTTGAGGTGGTGAGGATGGCTCCCACCTGGCAGTCTCAGAGGCAGTAAATAAACTTCTGCCATGCTGGACTTGGTGGAGTAAGCAGGCAGGGCCATATTAATTCAAGCAATGATGCCACGTAGGTTTTTAAGAAGAAACCCTCCTGGGCAGAAAAGAATCACATTTTCACAATAGGACAGATTCTGACATAAAAGAACTCTAAATGAGTCACATGTTAGATAAATGTACATAGGCTTGGGAGAGAGAAGAAAGGTCACCATGAACACCCCCCAAAATACTTTGCTCAACATAAAGTAGGAAGCAGTTTGGAGAAAACAATGCCCATATTCCCAAATATTGTCTACAAATGTTTGTTTACATTTAAAGAGGGATATGCTGTAGAGATTTACATTGGTATGGATCTTGGTTTATTGATACAAACTTAAGGTCAATTTTGTTATACTGTGTATATGTATTTCTGCTCTTGATTAACGTATTGTGTTTGTGCAGCTCATTTAAAAATGTAATGTATATAAGAAATATAGGTTAATAGATAATCATCTATAATTGTCAAACTTCTATTCATGTTAGGTTTTCTAGAAATATAGAGATATATTTCAGTTAGATAGGTATTCTTCAAATCTTTCAGAGACCTTTAGAATATGGCATTTAAAATGTTTTAATAACTTAGGAGTTTTCATGAGACTGAGACACATCTGCTCCTGGCAGCACCAATTACTTCAAGAGGAAGATGTGCATTGAAGGGGTTCCTCATGAAATTTGTTAGCCATTTGGACAAGAAACTGCTCTTGCCTGGACTGCTTGTTGCTATGCTATATGAACTGGACATTCAGGACCCACAGAGAAATGACTGCTGAACTTGCCTAAAGGTGAGATGGTAAAGAGTCTGCCAGAAAAGTTACTGACAAACTGCCAATATAGACTGTCCAGGCAGCAAGATGTCTCTGTCAATTCTAGAGTTTTGGAAGTTACTTACAATGTACTTCCTGTTTACTTAGGTAATATATCCTTCTGGAGTCTTTGATGGAGTTGAAGAATAGATAGTTATAATTATAACTTTCCTTAGATATGATAAATGATGAAGTACATATAAATATTGTAACCATTATTCTTGCTTGATACCTGTTTTTATATATAATTTTACTATGTTAAAATTAAAACCTTTCTTTTTATTTAGACAGAAAAGGGGAGGTGATGTGGGATCCCCCTCTGTGTGCTGTGAATACCATTGCTTAATAAAGAAGCTGTTTTGGACCTGTAATAAGGGAAACCTAAACTGAATGCTGGGAGATAGAAGGCAGAGTCAGGAGAAGCCATGGAGCCACTGCCAGAGACAGACATGCTGAAACTTTGCTTGTAAGCCACAGCCACGTGGCGCTACACAGATTAATAGACATGGGTTAGTTTAAGATATAAGAGTTAGCCAGAAATACGTTTAAGCTATTAGCCAAACAGTATTGCAAATAATATAATTTCTGTGTGGTTATCTGGGAGTCTGGGCAGCCAGAAAATAAACAAGTGAACAAGTAGCCTTCTTACAACAATAACAGGGCACAGGAAACAAGGAGACAAGCTGCCTACAAAAAAGTCTAGCAAGGAAAATGGCCAAGGCAATTACTCCAGCTTCTGAGGGATGACAAGAGAGACTAGCTTTATGAGACATTCAGAGGAAAGAATTATGTGCTTGCGGAGGAGAACTATCATCAGTCTTGACTTCCTGCATGGATGCCAATAGCATTAATTGGGACATCATGAGAAAGATGTTTCTCAGTCACTAAATCATATTAAGTTTATTGGGCCCACTGTGTCACCTTTGGCTGGCCTCTGAAACCACAAAATAATAATGAACTTGTTGGGTCAGATAGCATGAGGTTAGTGAGGAAACCCTGTTTTTTTTTTTTTTTTTTTTTTTTGAGCCAGTTATCATATTGCTTCACATTCCTGTAGCTGCCATTCACACACTAACATGAATTTCTTCAAAGTGTGTTTTTTGATAGTATGCTGGCTAGTATTATATCAACTTGATATAAACTAGGGTTGTCTTGGTTGAGGGGACATCAATTGAGGAAATGCGATGGGTCTCATCAGATGGGTCTACGGGAAATCCCGCGGTGAATATTTTTGACTGATGATTGGAAAGTTTAGCTCACTGTGGGTGGTGCCACCCCTGGGCTGCTGATCCTGGGTGCTAGAAGAAGGTTGGTTAAGTAGACTACGAGGAACGAGCCAGCAAACAATATTCCTCCAAGGTCTCTACATCAGCCCCTGCCTCCAGGTCCCTGCTCTGATTTCTTTTGATGACAGATTGAGACTCAAGCTTTGTAAGCTGGAACAAACCCTTTCCTCTCCAAATTTCTTTTCTGTCACACCGTTTTCTCACAGCAATAGAAACCTGACTAAGACCGAGGGAATTTAGGCTTATGAACTGTTTTCCTATTTTGCCACCAAATGTGGATGCCAAATAATTAGGGTTTTCCTATGGTGATGAGGGGCAGCATAGACCTAGAGTCTTCACTGGCTATCAATTGATGTCTACCACTTGGGGCTCCACCACCAAACACATGGAGGAACTCTAGGAGTTTAGCATTCTTTCAACCGCAGGTCACCTCAAATGCAAGGCAAATCTCACAGTTACCTAGTATATGTCATGGCTTGAACGTGAAATGTCCTCCACAAGCTCATGTGTTTGAACACATGTTCTCCTCTTGATGGCACTTTTTGGGGGAGACTGTGGAACCTTGAGGAGGCGGAGCCTCACTGGATTAAGTGGGCCACGGAGAGGTAGGTTCTGAGATTATCTAGCCGGATCTCACTTCCAGCTGGAACTCCTTATCTGCCGAGATGTGGGGACCACCTCCCACCACCATGCCTTTTTACCATGATGAAATTGTACCCTCTTTAAACCATGAACCAAAATAAATGCTTCCTCCCTGAACTTGTGTCTGAGAGATGTTCTGTTCCAGTAAGGAAAAAAAGTAACTAATGCACAGTTTAAATGAGAATGGCCCCATATATTCCTATGTTTGGATACTTGGCTCCTGGTGAGTGAAACTGTTTCAGAAGAATTAGGAGGCATGGTCTTGTTGGAGGAGGAGGGTACTGGGGGTGAGCTCTGAAGTTTCAAAACCTCATGCCATTCCCAATTGGCTCTCAGCCTGTGCTTGTGGATAAAGATGTGAGCTCTCAGCTGGTCCTACAGTCATGCCTTTGCTCCATCATCATGGACTCTTAACTTTCTGAAACCAAAAGTCCACTTAACACTCTTTTATAAGTTGCCTTGGCCATGGTGTTTTATAACAGTGATAGAAAACTGACTAAAACAGTATACTTTGTAACAATCCCTTCTACTTTCAGAGAAACTCATTGCAGACAAAGTGGCAAGGGGCTTGACGGGACAGTCTTTGGCTTAGACAGAACAGAAATCTGGTTCAGCCTGTATCAATCTTCCTGACTCTGTCAATAGCCTTATCTGTAGCCCTGTGAACCCTGTGTTAATGGAAGCCATGGCTAAGCCAAACCACAGCATTGCTTAGTCTCTGAACTCTGTTGAAAAGTGCCTTCATAATTGCAATGATTTGAGGCTGAATAGAGATCCTTGGGACTAAATTAGGTTGAATTTAATTATCTCTGTTAAATTTGTCATGGGACCCTGATCCCTCTAGTAATTTTTATTTTCCAATATTAAAGGTGAGATGATGAGAGACAATACTTTAATAAAAGCTAATATTTTTGAAATTATAAATCACAGATATACCTTCCATGGTAACAGCAAGATCTCAGGAGTTCAAGAGGACTAAGAACCCCCTTTATTTCTCTTTCTCTCCTGGTATCTCATCTAGCTAAGAAGATGAGCTTAACTTTCCTCTCCTCCTGTCCCCCTTTCCTTTCTCTGCCTTCCAAATTGGCCCTTTATTAAGACAGTGATGCTTCAATAGGACCTGAGAGACTTAGCTTCTATTTTGAGGTCTCCATTAAGCCAAGAGGGTAGATTATTCAACAGTATCTCTCATCTAAGCCCTTCAAGCTCTGGTGGTTGGCTTATAAACTTTGAGTCACTGATGGATGCTCAAAGCTGATTTCTTTTAAATCAAAGCAGGGTGTCTTAGCATTCCTGTGTGGCCCAGCTATTCTGTGGAAATGAGTAATGTTGCTGGGAGATCAATCACCACTAATCAAGAGGGTGTTCTTTGCTCAGGATGGCAACCACAAAATGGGGGAAGTGATAAGAGGTTTCTCAGAAAATATGACTGACTTGTTTGAAAATGGGCAAAAGTCAATGTGACATAAGAAAGATCTTTTTTTGCAACACACTTAAAAAACAGATATATCATTTTCATTGTAGATTCTTTCAGAGCCTTGTTATTTCTTGGTCAACAGCTCCACAAATTATAAACATATAAAAATTCTCAATTATAAAACATTTCCATTCATATATGAGATATGTATATGTGTACACCTACATATATATCTTTATCTCTATGTATGTATTGTGTATGTATGCATGTATGTATGCATATATGCATGTATTCATCTGTCTATCATCTATATCTATCTATCTATCTATCTATCCATCTAATTTTTTTGACTAAGGCCTCATTATGATATTCAGGCTGACCCACAACTGACTATATAGCTCAAAATCCAGTCAAATTCAGAGCCTTTCTTAGTGTCCCCTTGAGAATGCACCTACACCTTGGAGATTCTGGCTCGGGTCTACTACCTACCCGACATTTTTGTAATCTTTCCACACATTAAACAATGTTTTACAAAAAAAAATCTATTTTCTTATGTATGTTACTTCTTCCCCCCACCCCCAAATAGATTTTAATAGTTCTCAGGGTCATGATCACAGGCAGTGATGCACTAGTAAATGTTGAACGACTGACTTTCTGGGAGCCAAAGGGTCCTATATGTATGTACATAAGCTTGTGATAAATTTTACTGGCTTGGAAAATGTGTGCTTGACAATTTACAAATACGAACACAATACACAGCACTCCGGTTGAGTCTGCGGTAGTTGATTTGTTCTCAGAGGACGCGTTGGTTGATTTTTGCCAAACTCTTTGATCTGTAGCCAACCCATGGGCACCGTCCAACCGTGATTTGACAAATTAAGCTGCATTCCAGTCCAGTTCCTCCTTACACAGGAAACTCGCTGCAGTTCGGCACGTTATATGATTTATATCTGATCTACAGTAAAGCTACTTCTTACTCTCAAGCCAGTTCTATTAATAAACGAATCTCAGCTTCATCACTTAGCAAGACAGCCTTTAAAGATTAATTTGCATTATTCACATTTCCTTCTTTACCGTTTCTGGTTTTGGCAGTCCTGGGGATTTGAACCCAAGGCCTTCCACGCGCTGAGCAAGTGCTTTACCACTGAGCTATTTCCTCAAACTGTCATTACTTTCCAAAGCCTATGAAACTACTAAATACTAAATCAAGCTCTGATTGTAGTATTTGCCATTTTCCATGGGTTAAAAAATTGCCATCAAGGTGTAGGTGCACATGAAGTAGCTCACCGTTAATCACACTCCCACTGAAAAGACAAAATGTAAAGCAAAGAAACTTAAGAGCATATCTAATCAAGTAAAGATGAAGGACTAATGGGTTTTAAATATTAGCTACCTCTGATTTCAGTAACCATTTTAAATGACAGCTTTACATAAGTTGGTATTTAATACATTAGCTCCAGTGGATGACTGCCCCACAGAATCTCCGCCGATTTAGCAGTCTACACTTAGAGCTGGTAGGAGTCAGTTCTAGAACAGCGGTGCCTCTGTTTTGTAATCCCATGTCTTCCATGGGACTGGGCTGCAGAGAGAGCTTCTGAATGCTCGCCCTGTGAGTGAGCAGCTGTGCTTTCAGAAGGGCAGATGGCCAAAGAGCTCACAACAATCAGGCAGCTCTCTGACATCTCCCCAGTAAATGATGATGAAAAGTGATCTCCGGATAGAGAGGAAACCCAGGTATCTTCATGAGGTCCACAGGCTGGTTCTTGGGGATTTTCACCTCACCCCCAAATGCAGTACTATTAGGATCTCAACATTTCTCTCTAGACATAATGCTAGATATTGTCTTGTCCGACTCCTGCTCATTTCTACTTGTATAAACTACAACAACTCAGTGAGTTTGTCTTCTTCCAGGTGTAACCAGACTATCCCAAGACAGTTGGTGACGTTTGCATCAGAACTACTCGAAGGATCACTGAAGGAAGAGAGGAAAGACTAGGATAAAGGGCGGAGACAAAGGCGAGCATGGAGATATGCACATTTCCAGTGATGTGTGTTCAGAAGCCAGCGTCTCCACTGAGCAAGTGTGTGGTCTTGGAGAAGCTTCTGAACTCCACTGATTGAGTTATTTTCCTGTTGCTGCGACAAATTACCAGACAAAGGCAACCTAAAGAAGAAAAGGTCTTAATTTGGCTCACAGTTTAAAGGTGCAGTCCATTACTGCACATAAGTCGTGGTGGTGGGAGAGAGAGGCATCTGTTTGGTCAGATTGCTATTACAGGCAGTTAAGTAGAGAGCAATGACTGCTAGTGTTTCCTCCTTTGCCTTCAGTCTAGGGACTCAAATCATGTGATAGTTCTTCCCCATTCAGGCTGGATCTCCCCTCTCTAGCTAAGTTTCTCTGGAAACACTGCTACAGGCATAGCCAGAGGCGTGCCTCCTAGGTGACTCTAAATTGCTACAACCTGATTTTAAAGCAAGATTTAAGTATAATTTATTTCCTCATCTTGCACATCTTACCAGACGACTTTGGTCAATGTCTTACTACGCTGTGCCTGCTCCTTGTGAAATAAAAATAGATAATGCTGTTTATTTCCTATGGAAGCTGTGAGGATTAAATGAAACATGATCTATATAGGGTTCTTAGAAGAGTGCTAACTGCGTGGTCAGAGTTCAGTGTGCTTTGATTTCTATGCCTGTTATGTTAGAATTATCATCAGACTCTTGCCCAGTGCTCTCTCAATGCACTCTTCTCTCCTTGTTTTAAAGCCGTGGAAGCACTACTAGCATCAGTGACCATCTACGCTTTGGCAGGTTCAGTAGAGGTTCTTGGCCCTTTAAGGTTTGGAGGGGGATTAGTGTGGGCACTTGGGTGTGCAGTGGATGGGCCACATGAGGTCAGGTCTCTTCCTCAGCTGCTCTCCAATTTATTCTTTGAGATAGGGTCTTTCACCAAACCTGTAGCTCACCAATTTGTGTAGACTGCCCAGCTAGCAAACCCCAGGTATCATTCTGTCCTTCTTCCGCAGCACTGGGATTAGAAGCATGCACTTCCATGCCTGGCTTTTTATGTGAGTTCTAAGGGATAGAATTTGAGGCCTAATGCTAGTAAGGCAAGCACTTTACCCACTGAGCTAACCCTGCTCTTTTTTTTTTTTTTTTTTTTAAACCCCGGAACTCCAATGATCCTGGCTATTCACTAGACAATTAACTGTGGAAAGCCTTGCCATGGCTTTTTAATTGTTGTCTAAAGCTATTATAGGACAATCACTTATTGCTGTTCTTTGCTTCTACTTTCCCTAAGTGGGTATTAAGATCATTGATGGCGAAAAACATGGCCATGAACTTTTGCTTTGGGTGGACCTAAGCTGTCCTGCTTGAAGGTATTATTGTATTTGGCAACACTCAGCGAAACAGAGGGAGAAGGGAGGAAATTTCATGTACCCAACTAGCAAATTAGCCCATGAGTATGAAATTAAACACCATGTCTGTCCCTGCCTTTGGAAAGCTTATAGCTTGCTGAAAAAATATGGAAAGTAAACATTCAATTATGTCTCTTGGTTGCGAGGACATAGTGCTGAGAATACAAAGCCTAGGGACTAGAGCCGCAAGGATGTTTCCCAAGACATCCTTAGGCTAAAGCAAGACCTAAAGAACTGAACAGAAATGGACCTTCAGGGAAGCCTGAAGGCTGGTGCCAGGGAGAGAGGGTCTACGTTGATGTTCATTTTTAGAATAAGGCCTCATGGAAACCTTCCGGAATGTCTTAAGGTTGTTTCCTCTGGTCATACTGTACCAGTATGTAACTAGGATTTCTGCACACAGGAGACTGCGAGCTGTATGTCTGGTCCAATCCACCACCCGAGAGATCAGATTGTCAGCCAGTCCTATGGAACTGGGAATGTGTGAGCTCTGAGAAGTGACAGTTTGCATATTTTCCCTGTCCTGTGTTTTTAGTGACATAGTGGTGAGGGCATTTACACCAGGGGAACGGGCAAGTATGACTCTCTTTCTAAGGGCCCATTGTTAAATCAGTTATTAGCATACCCCTGTGTGTATTTAGACCTGGGAGTTTCCTCTACTGCTTCCCACCAGGGGCAACTATCTTTGTAGGTTTCTATACTGCATCTGCTAAAGAAAGATTGATCTAAGTCCTTATACCAATTAGGAAAGAAAAGTTGATGTCTTTCCTTAGAAAGTTTGAGAAGTGTTATAGATTAAATAATAGGGTCCCCCCAAATTCATGTGTTGAAGTCGTAAACGCCATCAAAGAGCAATGCTATTTGGAGATGGGGTCTTTGGGAGGTGTGTAAGGTTGGATGAGAACATGGAGGAAGGGGTCTAATGATGGCATTAGTGACCTTTGATATGAGATGCCATAGAACTTTGTTTCCCTCTCTCCCTTCTGCACAAAGATACAGGGAGAAAGCAACCATTTAGTGCTGAGAGCAAAGACCTGTATTTGGTTATAGCCATTTTAGTCACAAAGTAAGCTATTCAGAAGCCTCTGTAGGGCAAGTTCTGGGCCGAGGATAACCCTTATCTCTCTGTGAGTTAAGATTGCCTGTGACCTGAGGATCCCAGGCACCAGAAGTGATTAGTATTTCCCCTGTAAACATTTACAGACCCCAGTCATTTCCTTATCTCTTCCTATCAGCTATGGATGGCTCCAGACCTGACATTCCAGTTAGATCAATGACATTCCAGCATCCTTCCCTCCCCCCTGCCTTTTTGCTATATAACACTCCTGAGAAAAAAATAAAGTTGGCAGCTTGATCAGAATACAGACTTGCTGCCCATTTCTCGTGTCTCTTGTCTCTTCATTCCTCTCTCTTCCAGGTTCGTACTCCCGTTCATGTCAGGACAATCTAGAAAACACACCCATCAGGTACCAAATTGACACCTCAATTCTGAACTCTCAGCATCAAAAAAGAGCCGTGAGAAGTAAATTGCTATTGTTGAAGTTACCCAGTCAATGGTCTTTTGCTATGCCAGCCTAAGAAGTCAGAAAATAGAGCTATTAGCCTGAAATAACATTAAAAGTGAAAACTATTAAGAATAAAGTGAAGCTCATGCCTTTAATCCCAGAACTTAAGAAGTGGAGTCAGATGAATCTCTGTGAGTTGGAGACTAATCTGGGTTACATAGTGAGTTCCAGTGAGGCCATTTCTCAAAAGAGAAAGGAGGAGGAAGAGGAGGAAAAGGAGGAAGAAGAGGAGGGGAGAAGGAGGAGGAGGAGGAGGAGGAGGAGGAGGAGGAGGAGGAGAAGAAGAAGAAGAAGAAGAAGAAGAAGAAGAAGAAGAAGAAGAAGAAAGCAGAATCTAAGTGAATAGGTAGATGAATTAGGTAAATCACTGGCATGATTCATGATAAAAGAACAAATCAATTAATACTAGGAATAAAAAGAGTACTATGAAAGAATACAAGCAGAGGTAGAATTTTAAAAATTTACATATTTTGTACATGTATGAGTATTAGCATGTATTTATATGCACCATATGTGTACAGTGCTCACAGAAGTCAGAAGAGGACATTCCTGGGACTGGAGTTACAGGTGGTTGTGAGCCTCTGTATGAGAGCTGGGAACTGAAATCAGGATCCCTGAAATAACAATAGGTGCTCCTAACTGTCGAGTCATTTCTGTAGCCCCAGAAGGATCTGTTTTGTTTTGGTTTGGTTTGGTTTGGTTTTTCAAGACAAGGTTTCTTCGTGTAGCTTTGGGTGTCCTGGAACTCGTTCTATAGACCAGACTGGCCTTGAACTCACAGAGATCCACCTGCCTCTGCCTTCCAAGTGCTGGGATTAAAGGCCTGCGCCACCACTACCCAGCCAGAAGTGGGGTTTTAATGGTATTATTGTGACTCTTTATGCATTAAATGTCTTTGAAAACTGGCATCGTTTGATTGCTTCTAAAAGTGCCCACACCAACGTCTAACAAACCAGAACCTCAAAGACTGTATATGGTTTGTTGCCATTTCCCTGTGAGACATTGGGAGCCCAGTTTATTTTCCCACAGTTTTTCTATACCTTGGGTCAGTCTGTTGGTTGGCTTGCAAGTCTTCAGTAGGTTGTAGAGCTATCGTAGCTACTAAAAAGTGTGAACAGAGTAATTCTCACTTTCACAGAACACCAGGCTCAGAGATACAGAATTATATATGCTAACTACTCACCGCAAAGTCTATTTCTAAAATTAATTTACATAGCAAATATGTTTAAGCCTTAGATTAACATCAAAAAAAAAAAAAGAAGAGAGAAGTATAAACCAAAGGTAGGGCTTAGATTTCACAGGAAAGAAGAAGATGTCTTCTGTGTCCTTGCCTTGTGGTATACTGGTGGTATTTCACCCAAAATTTACAAGGGAGGACCCTCCAGTTTAGTGCTTCACCCCACATTCTCTTTATTAGTAGACATACATGCAATTAAACGCATGGTACATCTACCCAGAACAGAGACACATCCTTCTTAAAGAGACTTCGAGTAAGGATCCACCATACAGGAGTAGCGTTCTATTGCCAGGGCAGCGGCGCAGTCTCGTTATCTTTTGATGAGTTTCTTTATTCATCATAGCTTCTTCTTGTGAGGACCATCCTAGCTGTGTGTAGTTTTTTAAGGGTCTTATGCCTTTACACCAAATATAGCACTGTTGAGAATCTTGGCTTTAATTTCCATTTTAGAACATTTATCACGCTCATTGTTAAAAAAAAAAAATCAAAACCCAGCAATTAAATGAGAAATAGTAGCTGAATTTCATCAAGCGCCGTGGCATCTTTTGAGATAATTACACAACGTTATTATGGAAATAGGATAAATTATATAAATAATTCAGATTGCTGGTGTCCCCTGACACACACAGGTGAGGTTAATTACAAAAAGGAATGTCATCATGTGTTTCCAACTTCACCCATGGCCCTTGCTTTTATTAGATGAACAGAACACGGAGAGAAAGAGAAATACGACGGGCCCATCAGCCAGTAACAACTATGGTTGTGTATGCTTTCGATTTCTAATCGAGAAAATTTTGGTGGATTATACTTATATCATCAGCCTTCTGTATCTCCTAGTTCCACATCTGCAAACTGAACCAACTGTGGACTGAACATATCTAAGCTCAGCTGCATTGGTAGAGAACACATACAGGCCTTGTGTGGTGAGGGGTAGTAATGGCCAGTGTGGTTCATTTAATAGATCCATTCCAAGTAGAAGTGGATACTGCCTGGAATGTGGAGCTGGGAGTCATCCAACGGTAAGATGCACCCAGTGGAAAAGACGGAGATTAACTGGTGATGGATGTCAGGAGCTGTGGAGGGAGTTCAGATGGCTTGCAAGCCGTGGAGTTGGCCCTATGTTGTCTGAAGGGATTCCATTCCATTTGCTTGGATCAGGGAATTAGTCAGCTGATCCGAGCCAGGCATTTGATAGAATTTAAGTGACAATTATTCTAAATGACTCTTGGACTATAAAGGCGTAAAAAGAGAAAATGCACCATCATTTGTAAGCCACAGGTAAGCTGCAAACGAAGGCACAAGCTTGCTCCAGGATCTCAATGTCACAACTCCAGCCCCACCCCCGACTCTTTTGGCTCTGATCTTTCTATATGCTCTTCAACTCAAGTCCTTATATCACTGTTTAGTTCTCCCACAGCTATGACCTTAGCAATAAATCTAGGTCTTCCCCTTGCTCTGTTGACAATACTAGTCCAAAGCAAACACTGTCTCACTGAGTTGTGACCCCATGTCCCTTCTGTGGCATCATGGAAGACTCTTAAGTTGCTCATACAGACTCAGCAGAAGACCCGGGCACCTGTCACAGTTCAAGCCATGGTGGGAGGGGGAAAGAATCATAAAATGTATGTACTGTAATAAAAACTGGAGTGGGCTCCATTAAAACAAGAACTTGTTTTCTTTAGGATGGTGCAATTCTGGGTGATCTCTAATGCTTTTTAAAAGTATTCGCTAAATGCTGGTCATTGTATGGTATTTACATACTATTCTTTAAGCGGCAAAAAAAAATGGTGGTGCGAGAAAAAGGAAAGTAGGCACAAAAGCAGAGCACATGCACACTTGCATGTATGCATACACACACACACACGCACACACACACACACACACACACACACTATCCAGAATAAACTGACCTTAAATTCAATTGCTTTATAAATCATCCTTGTCCATCTCTCTTTGTAAAAATCTGTATAATGGTGTTAGGTTGGGAGCATAGATCCCAGTCCCTCACATCTATTTCAGCCCCCAGGCCTGGTCTGGACTTCAAATCCCAGAAGGCCAGGTCCTGACTCCTCCCTGGGGGTGGGGTCAGGACCACTTCCCCAGAGTACTTAAGTGATCCCCCAAAAGAAGAACACGTGGTCTCCCTTTCTTCCTCCCGGGTGTCTTTCCTGTGGTTTCCCGGTTTCCCCCTCGGGGCCACCTGAGAGCTCAGATCTCCCATTAAACCTGGATATTTTTTAGTTTGGCTTGTTTTGATTTGGCTTGATTGGGAATTTTGTGTCGTCAGAGAGCTCATATTAAAAAATATTCCTAACAAATGGAATACTTGTCCTGCTGTCTCTACGGGTTCACTGTGGGCCTTCATCTCTACAAAAGACAGGTTATGAACAGGGAGGGTGCCACTGTTCTCTCCTGCGACCTCTGCTTTTTCCAGCACAGCCACGCATACTGGAGCTCGGAAAGTAAAGTTCTCCTTTGGAGTATGTCTAACTGGGGAGCAAAGAACTGAGATAAAAGCTAAAGCAAGCAGCTGGTGACTTGCAGTAAGTGCGGGTGAGGCCAAGGGGGTGAGGGTGATGGGGGTTCAAGCCCTGGCTTTGGGGTGAAGCAAATCTGGCCGAAGCATCAGCTCTCATCTCCACCGTCCCCCGTCTCATCTGGAATGCAGGCTTAGCTCCTGCAGCCACAGGGGGCTAAGGTGAGTCACTCGGCTGGACCTCCTAGTCATAGCACTCAGGTTTCATCGTCATGTCCCTGTCCTCATCTACTTGCTCCCTGTTGAGTAAACTCATATGTATGTGAGGTTGCTAGGGAAACCATCAAAATGAGACATTTGAAAGAGAAGTGGGAGAGGTTTTCTCAAGAAGCTGCTCTAGTTTTCAATTTTTCTTTTTAACACTTTGTTTTGTGTGCCTGTGTGTGTGTGTGTGTGTGTGTGTGTGAGTGTGCACGCATGTGAATGCTCATTTTTAGGGTACATGGACGTCAGAGACATCTAGTGGGAGTCAGTTCTCTCCTTCCACCTTAGGGATCCTAGGGCTTGAACTCAGGCATCAGGTTTGGCAACCAGCTGTGCCCTTACTGCTGAGTCATCCCACCTGCCCTATAGGCTTTTATCCTCCTGCTGAGTCATCCCACCTGCCCCACATTTTGGCTGGTATCCTCCAGCACCCTGTCAACAACTTGTATATTGGTTGCAAAAGGCTTTAGCACAGACAGGGAGAGCAAGAGTTATTCCCATTTCAGAGATGCAAAAACCAGGGTTTAGGATATGAAGTCCTCTGCAATTAGAGAAATTAGGAGCTGATGAGCCAGGGTTGTGAAAGCCATTCTCTCTCTCTCCTCTCCAAACAGCCCTGAGCCAGGGTGTTCCAATAGTAAAGGATTTGGGAGAACCAGAGAGAAGGGCTCCGGACAAAGGCATCCTTACTCTTAGAAGGGAGCACAGCCTCAGGAGACAATGAACCTGAGAGTCACGTTTTGGCTCCACTACTCTGCAGTGGGACCCTAACCGGGTCATATAAACCTCTCTCTGAAACTCTGCTTTCTTGCCTGTAAAATGGGATAAAGAATTGTTTTTTTTTTTTTTTCTAATGGGACCACATGCATCAGACAAAGTTAATGTATTTAAGAACTCAGCATTGTGCTGGCTCCGGGCCAGCATCGAATTTCAGCCTGCTCCTGTTACTTTACCATCCCTCCAAGACTTGGTGGGAAGCTGCTCATTTACAGCTTATTAAATGACTAACAGACTCATGGCACTTTCCTGGCAGAGCCTCCCCAAATAAGCTAACGATTTAGTAATCAAAGACTGGCTGGTTGAGGGAGGAGAAAGGCAAACAGCAGCATGTGTTTATCATGTGTGCTGCAAGGAGCTCCTGTCCCCAAAGCGGATCCACAGATGCCTCTGGCAACAACTGAGCAACATAAGGCAGGAGCACCCATGGTCCCATGGTGGCATCTCAGAGGAAACTGTCACACAAGGGCCAACTGCAGCGTCAGAGAAAGCCGTGTTCTCATTCCTCCCTTCTGAAGGGCAAAGGCCCCAGGAACATTATACTCGTCACCTCTGGGCATTGCTACAGCATCTCCATCGAGAAGACACAACCATTATCTTCATTTTACAGAGGACAGAGCGAAGTCCCAGGTAAGAAGTGAGTTGATTTCTTAATGGAACTAGAGGCAGGACTTAGAAGAAGGTAGATCGAGACCTCATCCTGACTCTTCCCTTTGAATTCAGGCACCAAAGTTTATCTCTTCAGCATTTTATAGTCCATAGCACAACAGTACTTTCCCAGCCTTTGGATCCATAAATTATGTGTTGATTGTGTCTTCCCCCTCTTGCCTGCTAGGTTTTCAGCTATAGGCTAACCAGGCTAATTGGGTCATGCCCACCTGCAGAAATCTCTTCCTTACATTTGACCTCCATGTGCCTGTATGTGGACAAGTATGTAGAAACACACACACGCACACACACAACAAAGAAATGGAGATACTGTTGTGTTCCTATAATTATCACAGGGTTTTTTGTTTTTGCTTTTGTTTTTAATTATTGCCCAATTCCCAGAATCCATAACGCATTGAACTTTTAATTGCAAAGCCTCTATTCGCGTGAGACATATTCCCATCTGTAGGCAAACCCCTAAATAAATAGTATAAGCCGTTGAATCAACAGATTGTTTTGTTCAATTCAACCCTCCTACTTTCTAGCTGTTACCCTCCAACACTTTATTTTCCTGGTCCTCATTTTTATAAAGAATGGGAACAGCCACAGCTGATCCCGTTTCCCAGAGGATGTGTGTGATCACTCTCTACCTTAGTTTAAAAACCATCTATAATAAGATCTGATGCCCTCTTCTAGCATGCAGGTATACTGATGTAGAGCACTCATACCTTAAAAATGTATAAATAAACACAACTTATTTAAAAAACAAACAAACAAACAAACAAAAAACATAGTGTCACTCACTGAACTTGGAGTGTGCCGATTCAGCCAGCCAGACTGGCCAACAAGATTCAGGGATCTTCCTGCTCTGCCTTCTCCAACACTGGGATTAAAAGTTCATCATTGTGTCTGGCTTTTTAAAAGTGTGGGTTCTGGGGGATCAAACTTTATTCTTATGCTTGCTTACACAGCAAGTTCTTGACCCATCTCTCCAGCTCCAAGCATTTCCATTTCTAATGAAGGAGACCTATGGAGTTTCAGAGAATTGTAAACGGGTTCCTAAGGATGGGAGCAGAACTTTTGCACAGCACACTCAGCTGCCAGGCTGTGGCCTTTCCCCTTGCATCCTTAGCTAGGCTGTCACACAGACCCAGGCTTCACTTCTTTTCAAGTCTCTTCTGATTTTACTTCCTTCTTATAAAGTTATAATCCAGGCCAAAGGCACAATTGCTTCCAAAGTTCAGAAACTGGTATGGAGCAGGGACCTACTCTGGATGCTTTGGGGACATTGATGGTGCATTAGATTCCAGTTCTGTTTTAACAAATGGCCACAGAAATGCAGGGGTCTCAGCCAACACGGATTCATCTTCTTACAGCCATTTGGATATAAAGGCTTTTGTGTAGTAAAACCACCCAAACTAGCTGTGTGCCTCCTGGGTGCTCTGGGTCTTTGGCCTTCCTGGTTTCTATAGTTTTTTCCCATTCCTGGACTCATGGTCCTACATCAAATCATCTTTCATTCTCTGATTGTGGTATCAAAGTGCCTTCCCTCTTTCTGGTCCCTTTTTTTTTTAATATTTATTTATTATGTATACAATATTCTGTCTGTATGTAGGCCAGAAGAGGGCACCAGACCTCATTACAGATGGTTGTGAGCCACCATGTGGTTGCCAGGAATTGAACTCAGGACCTTTGGAAGAACAGGCAATGCTCTTAACCACTGAGCCATCTCTCCAGCCCTTTTTCTGGTCCTTATATGCCTTTTTACAAGGCCCCTTGTGACTACACTGGAGCTAACTGGGCAGTAAAGAGTCATTCTGAAGTCCTTAATCCCATTTACAAGATGCCTTTGTCATATGGGGTAGCATATTCAAAGATTAGAGATTTGGAAGTAGACATTGGTTTGGTTTTATTTTAATTGCTCCTTGCCTGACACCTTGCCTAGTAACCTCTGATCTTTGATATGTCAATGGTTTGGGGTCTCACTCCACAGCTTAGGTTGGCACAGAACTTACTATGTAGCCTAGGCTGGTTGTCAGCCCTCCAGCCTCAGTCTCCTGACAGATGTGGACATCTTAAAAAATGTTGATTCTTCTTGACTTACTTATTTGTGTGTGTGCACATGCACATATACAGCTGTTAAAAGGCAGCTTTCAGGAGTTGGTTCGTTCCTTCTAGCAGGAAGGAACTCAGGTTGTTAGACTTGGAGGTAAGCACCTTTCCCCGCTGAGCCATCTCACCAGATGTATGGACATCTCTGAGGAGATGTGATTCTGCTTCACATAGATGAGTGGAGCCGACTTAGAGCTGTGCAATTTATTTGGTCTGCTGGACAACTACTAGGAGCCGGGGGCAGTCAAATGCACAAGTAGGTAGCAGAACACAGGTGACCAGGGGGGTGGGCATGGAAATAGGGGATGGCTGTAGGGTGGGTCTCACAGTTCAAGGAGATCCAGTCCATCATCGTAGGGAAGGCCTGGTGTCAGGCATGCGAGGCAGCTGATCATATGACATCCACAGTCGGGGAGCAGAGACCCGTGAATGTTGGTGCTCAGCTCACTTTCTCATTGATTTTTTTCAGTCTAGAAACCCAGGATGTTGCCACCTACTTTTAAAGGTAGCCTACACACCTCAACTAAGCCAATATAGACATCCCACCACAGACATACCCAGAAGCTTGTCTCCTAGGTGATTCTAGTCTAGATCCTGTTGACAATCAGTATTAACCATCCTTTGTCTGTCTGCCTATCTGTCTGTCTATCTATTGGTCGGTCTATCTATTATCTATCTATCTATCTATCATCTATCATATCTGTATCATAGATTTAAGTATAATTCAAGTATCACACAGTTCATCCACTCATGGTATACAACTCAACGGTTGCTAGAATATTCACAGAGTTGCCCAATTACCATTGCCATTCACTGTAGAACACTTTTATCCCTCTGCTTAAGAAATCCTGCCCCTGAGCAGTCCCACTCCGCTTCTCATAATCCTTCACCCCAGGGAATCCCTAATCCATTTTCTAAGCAGGCTTGGGCTCCTGATGGATGTTTTCCAGACACTTACTCTGTCTGCTGCCTAGCAGCAGCCTCATGCTGGCTGTCAGACTGCCCTACCTACAGATTCCCTCCCTGGCCCTTGCCAGTCAGACTGGCCCTCACTACACTACTGAAATGGCTTTCTGAAAGACTGGCAATGAGCCCTGGGTCTAACCCTGTATATGTCCCTGGTAGCAAGCAGTGACCAGTGATAATAGCCTATCATAACCATCTGCATACCCAATGACAGTCCCTAAGAGTACCGTCTTGGAGTCTGACTGCCAACTGAAGGAAGGGGCAAGTTAGCCTTTGCCTCCACAGTGGAGAAGTTAACGACCTGCCCCCAAGTTCAAAGTCAGGCTCTCTTTGTCTCATGGTCAGCTGTGATACATACAAACTCTGTGATCTCCAGAGACTTTATCTTTGCATGCCTCCAATCCTCATCTGTGCCACAGCTGTTGTCATGGTAACCACCACTCAGGGGCCTCGTGAAGATTAAATGAATGTTAAGGCCTCCACAAAGTATGTGGTCTATAGACTCCTTCGGTGCTGATTCCTAATAGAATGATTTATCTCATTTTTTTTTTTTGTGCAGTGAATTTATTCATTGCTCCCCCTCCCCCCCAACAATGTCAACGCTTTAGATTTCTCTGAGGTTCCAATGTTCTGCAAATTCAATTAAAGGCAGGGTCTCTGGGTAATGAAACTCTCCAGAAGCTCATTTTTGTGGTCTTACAGATGAGTATAACAGCTCCCTGGGTCTTCAGGTTACTAGAGAGTTTAACCAAGTTAATACAAAAACATAATTGTACAATGTCTGGCACATCTAGAATCTCCCAGATAGATTCATGGGCAGAGTTATCCGGTCCTCTTCTCCCCCACATGGCTGTGGGTCTCAGCTCTCTGGGAACAACTCCACATTCTTTCCCTGTATCCCTTAAACAATACTAACATCTGCATTTGTAAACTTTCTCACAGACGCTTCTAGTTTTCATCTGGGCACCTGCTTCTATAAGTTGACTGCATCATCTCTTACCGTCCAGGTCTAGTGCAAGAGTTGAAACCTACAGCTCTATTAGAACTGTCAATCACCTCATCCCTCTGCCAGTTCTCTCCCCTTGCCACTCTTCTATAATCGCTTCTCCATATTAATCTCCCTTTTATCCAGGTAATCTCTTATCTCATGGCATAGAAAAGCGCCCACAAAGCTCAGCATCTAGCTTTTCTCTCCTCCCATTCACGCCTTTAGACAGCCTGTGTCTGTTTGGAGCTCGTATTGGCTTCAAATGAAAGACACAAATATATTCAGGCCATGGCTGTCTATGCAGCGCTAAAGTGCAGGTTATGCATAATGAGAGATTCAGGACACACACATCAAATAAGTGACTCTGTTTGGGCAGTGACCGTCATGACACCACAGCAAAGAAAGAGATCCAGGGAAGGGCATAATTACCATAATTGACTCAGAGGCAACCAGGCCAGAAGGCTGCAGAGAAAAATTGTTCCCTGTCTTCAAGCGGAAGGGTGACATCATCACATAGACCAGCTCTAGGGAACCATTCTGCAACGATGGGTGTGTTCTAAACATGCCCTGTCCAGTATGGTAGCCACTGGTCACATATGACTTCAGAGTACTTGAGACTGCATTTTTGTTGTTGTTGTTGTTTTCGAGACAAGGTTTCTCTGGAGCTTTGGAGCCTATTCTGGAACTAGTTCTTGTAGACCAGTGAAGGCGTAAGCCATAAACAATGCCACACCAGTTTGGAATTATGATTAATAGGGTGGTATTTATTTAAAGGGGAAAAAACTTACAGATCACCATCAGCCCTCTGCACAACCAGGAAGGGAGTCTAGTCGCTGGCGGAGCAGGAAGTGAAGAGAGAGAGGAGAGGGAAGTGGCCGCTTTTTTAAAGGGAGAGAGACCATGCCCCAATGGGCTGGTATCTCAGCGGCGATAGGCTGGAGGAGTGGGAGGACCTCCTGTAACAGACCAGGCTGGCCTCGAACTCAGAGATCTGCCTGCCTCTGCCTCCCGAGTGCTGGGATTAAAGGCGTGTGCCACCACTGCCCGACTGAGACTGCATTTTTAATGTGATTTAATTGAAATGTAAAGAGCCACCTGTGAATAGTGAGATCATATGGGAGACTACAGCCAGACTCTTGCTAAAATCATGTTGAAGATACCATACATGGTGCCTTCAGTGGAGAACTTAAAAATCCATTGAGGCCTGGGAAAACAGTTTGGGCTCTAAGATGCTCACTGATGGTAGTGCCAGGACCTAAGCTAGATCCCCAGAACCCAAGAGATTATCCAAAGAAGCTGGATGAGGGGGTTTGCACTTGAAATTTCAGTGCTAGGGAGGCAGAGGCAGGAGGGTCCCTGGGGTTTGCTAGCCATCGAACTAGCTTACTTGATGAGTTCCAGGCTCCCAAGAAACCCTATCTTAAAATAAAATGTAGGTAGTCTCTGAGAAATAACACTCAAAGTTGTTCTTCAGCTTCTGAAAGCACACGTATGCATAGATGCTCTCATGAACATGGGTACCCACACACATGTACACACATATACAGTTATTAAGATTATACACAGCCCCTGGTGAGCTGTTAACTGGAAAATGAGTAAAATCCACAGCTGCTTGGGTGACAAACACAAACGCATTGTCCCCTTTCCAGCTTTAAACTGCCAGCTTCATTTTGTTCCCCACAATATAAAGTGCAATTGTAGATTTAGCATCCGAAAGCAAATGGGATCCTACAGTATCCCCCACTCTGCTTTGTGTATTAAAATTACAATAGAGTCCCAGACAGATGGCTAGAAAGAACCCTTAATCGTGTCTGATATTATTAAATCTTCTTGTCTCAGGGCTCAGAGAGCCCAAGAAAATTTTCTTTTAATCCCTTTGGGCTTTCTATTCTATAAATGGACTTACATAGCTGGTCTGAGAAGCAATTTCATGTAAGCCCTTACCAAATGGGAGGAGGGAAATCATTATAGCTCACCCTTGAAGGTTCTCAAGCAATAAGCATGCTGTACTCCCTTTAAGCCCACAAGAGCTGCGTGGGCTTGATAAATTACTGCATTTGGCCCAACTGCCGCTCTAAACAGATGTCTGTAAATATTGTAGAAAAGAACCCTCAGAAAGTTGGTGGGTGTCACTGATGAGTGGCTGTGGAGGCTTTGTTGGCAAACAGGCAGCTGCCGTCTGTCTCCCTTCTGTGGAGGGACCAGCCTGCTACACTGATTACAGTTCCTTTGTTTTCTGGTGACTGGATTATCATAGCTTCTGTTGCTATGGCTTCTCTTGCCTCCTCCTCCTCTTCCTCTCTTCTCCTTTCTTCTCCCCTGTCCCTGGGACAAGGTATTGTATACTCACTATATAGTCCAAGATGACCTTGAGCTTCTAATTTTCCTGCCTCTGCCTTCTGAGTGCTGGGTTAACAGGCATACACCCTCGTTCCTGGTAAATGTGGTGCTTTGTGTAGTAGATGCTGAGCAGTTGAGCTACAACCCCAGCCCCACTACTTCATTTAAAACTGTGATCCTCTACTTGCTGGTAGACGCGGAGACAACTTGCCGCTTCTAGGAAAAGGTCTGTGAGAAAGGATAGCTTGTTTGTTTCTTCGCCTATCTATTCGCTCGGCAAGTATTTATTATTAAACATAGCCAGTGTCCTAGCTAGTCATACTTCTGTGTGATGCTGGGCTCATTGACTCATCCATACAATATGCTGTTTACTGAGCATACAATCTGTCAGGCGTGGGAGGCTGCAAGCCTATGTGTAAGATCTTCCTCTGGAAACCGATATTCAGGGTCTTCCTCCTGTGGGGTTACCTTCTAGTAGATGCAAGGCAAGAGTCAATGCACAAGCTGATCAATCATTGATTAATGCAACAGAAACCTCCAAACAGTGGGAAAGGAGTCAGTGACCAGGGCAGAGGTGGTTTCTTTGGAAGGCAGGGCCAGAGAAGGCCTCTCTGCATAGGTCACAGAAGTCATGAATAATGGGGAGGACGAATATTTAATGCAGAGGAGGCAACTGCTTCTTGAGGTTCAAGGAGGGGAGGTGTGGGTGGGTTTAAAGACCAGAAGATTGGAAGCAGCTGAAATGTGGGTGGAAGAGGGTGGGTGGATGCATGAAGCATGAGAAAATTGTTGGGAGCACAGTGGATCAGGACTTGACTAATCTCAAGAAAGGGATTTAGACTGGGTTCCAGCCTCTCTCTCTCTCTCTCTCTCTTTCTCTCTCTCTCTCTCTCTCTCTCTCTCTCTCTCTGTGTGTGTGTGTGTGTGTGTGTGTGTGTTGGGAGAGAGAGAGAGAGAGAGAGAGAGAGAGAGAGAGAGAGAGAGAGAGACTAAAGAGAGAGTATGTAGAAGGGAGGATGTCTTAATTACCGTGCTATTACTATGAGGACGACCAAGGCAACTCTTATGAAAAAAATCATTTAATTGGAACTTGGTTTCATTTTCAGAGGTTTAGTCCATGATCATCAGGGCAGGGAGTATGGAGGCACACAAGTAGCTGAGAACTTCCTTAGGCAGAGAGACAAAGAGAGAGAGACAGACAGAAAGACACATAGAGAGAGATCTCCTAGGACAGGTTTGAAACCCCCAAACCTACCCCCTGTGACATGCTTTCTCTAAGAAGGCCACACCTCCTAATCCTTTTAATCTTTTCAAATTGTGTCACTCCATCGTGACTAAGCATTCAAATATCTGAGCCTATGGAGGCCATTCTTATTCAAATCACCATAAAGCAGCCTGTGCAGCTCAGACAAACAGAACAGGACGTGAGGACTGAAGGAAATCTAGAGATTCAAGGTCACATCCCAGATTTTCCAAGTCCTAGCTTCACCTTAGCTCAGTCAAGAGAGTTGGCAGTCATGGCTTTCCTGCTGCTAGCTAGTGCTAGACCTTTTCCCCAGAAACCTGGGTGGACTCAGTCTTCTATCAAGTCCTGCTGGTACACCAGCATGCCCGTATCTTCCCCAGTTTCCTAAAGAGACAGTGAGGGCAAGTTCAGTTGCCTTTTCTTAAACCTTGCCCGTGGAAGCACAGCTGCCCACTAGGAGGCTTGCTGGCCTGCTATCAGCTTGGCTTTCCCATTCCTCAGTTGCCCTGAACTCTTCTGGATTTCATAACTGTCTAGGACCTTGGCTAACAACTCCATTTTCCTCTGAGCAGATCACACCCTGAGAACCAGGAAGCAACCCCTCCTAACCTGACCCTCTAGCAGACCCTCACAGTACTGGGAGTAAAAGGCAAGTCTCTGTCTGGCCCTTGATGCCCTGTCTAGGCTCTCTTTGAACCAACCCTTCTTGCTTCAGAATACTTCACTTACAAAATTCTATGAGATGTTCTGTTAGCATCTTTTTGTTTTGGGGCATTTCTTGGTCTGAAATCATTTTGCTTAAGGCTTTTACCTCCTTCAAATACCTCCTCAAAGTATGTTACTCCAAGAGAGACCCCCTTTTATTTGGCCACTCTACAGTAGGTACTTTCACTGGACACCACCATATGCCCCAAATAGTGGAAGGAGAATCTTGGAGGCTAAAAAATAACTCTTTTAATACATAAAGCACAAGTACACATGTTTAACATATATACATATACATACATACATACACACATACATGCATGTGCACACACACACACACACACTCACACACCATTAAAATTTTATGGAGGGGAAAAAATCTGAAAAAGGTCCTTAGAGATGATGAAAAGAGTTTGAGAAACACATCTTTGTGGGAACTATCATGGCCCCCCCATTTCCTCCTGCTGTCATTCGAACCTGCAATGTCTCTCTCAGGCTCGTATTTCAGATGTTTATTCCCAGGCGAGTGGTGTTAAGAGGTTGGGTTCATCTGGTAATGAAGGTCCCCAAAGGTGGGCCATGGCTCTGGAACTGCTCTCTGCTTCCTTGTCATTGATGACGTATTAGCCAAGCCCACATTCTTCTACCACCATGATCTGAGATGCTCTACCATGCCTTCCCCTTCACAAAAGATGGGAAGCTTCTGAAACTGTGAACCCAAGTGACACTATCATCCCACGCTGTCAGGTAGTGTGGCCATGGTGATGAAAACATAGCGAACACACCCCCTCCTAAGAGCTTATCACAAGTCACAAGTTCTCTGTGTGTTTTTGCCTACTTTAGTATTTTCTATTTCTTTATACTCCTTGGATATAGACTCTGTAAAACCAAGGAATATTGTCCACTTATTCTTCACTGTATCTCCAGCATCTCCCCTGAACTGAGCACACAATAATTACTCAGGAGGTGTTCAGAGATTCTGTTACTACTTTGAGTAAGACATAGTGTCTAGGAGAACTCCTGGGGGCCATCTGAACCTCCTCTTGGATTTTAACCCTCACAAGCTACCAGATTTGCTGGGTCCCATTGGGCACTGAGTTAAATTTAAGTCTTCTATGTACCACATGGATGAGATTTTGTCCAAATTACTTCTGTTTTTCTCTGGCATGCCACTATGAATACCATACTGATATCTGATTCATTAAACTGAAAAGATTTTCAATAAAATGATGACAAGAGGCTAACCATCCTGGCAATTACACAGGACAAAGAACACATTATTGTCTGATTTCCTTTAGCAATAAATTGAATCACAATGAGCATCCGCAATAGAAAAAAAGATAGGAAGGAAGGAAGTTGAACGTTAGCCGCATTAGCCTTCTCTGGAATGTGGACGTGCACTTTGTCTTCTGCTTATGCTGGGTTGATATAGGAATATCCTGTACTGAATATTGATTTTGGCTATTACAACAAACCAGGACTTTAGATGGTTCTTCTTTTCTTTTTAAAACTGTCCATGATATTTCAATATTAGATTGATATAAATGGGTATAGTTCAAGTTCACAGTTAATCTGATGGCATGATTACCCCTTTCCCAAATCCATCACACACACTTCTGATTCATATAACTTAGTTTTTGCGGCTTAGGGTGCTAAGGTTTCTGTGACTCACATATTCCAGGATTGAGGAGAAGGCTCCGTAAGCTACATGCTTGCTGTGCAAGCGTAAGGACCTAAGTGAGGACCTTCAGCATCCATGTAAAGTTGGGAATGATGGCGTCCATCTATAACTCCAGTACTGGAGTTGGGAGAGGGGAGGCAGGCAGAGCTAGGCAGTGTAGGTTAGCAGTCTAGCCTAAATGCCAAGCTCCAGGCTTAGTGGGTGACTGTCTCAAAGTATAAAATGGAGAGTGATTGAGGAACACACTTAATTTTAATGTCTGTCCTCCACACATGCATACATGGGTGAGGGTACCACACATATGTGCACACACTCACACACACCTCCCATGCACAAGCACACATCTATCCATCAAGTACTTCTCCCATAAGGTACCTCATCCATGAAAGTAATGTACAACAAACCAACAACACAGCCCATGCCAACTTAAGCATTTCCTCAGTCAGGCCGCATGACTGAGATAGAGCTGAAATATCCCCCAAAACCCAGGCTACATGCTTCCTTTATTCTCACCAGGAGCCGTCATGATTGGCTTCCTTTATGTTCCAGCCTTCTCTTGTCCCGACTCTTTGAAGGCTCCCTTCCTTCTCCAGGACCATATGAACCAATCCAACCAGTTCCCACTTCAGCATCCTTGAAGGTTATTTTGTTCGCACTTAGAGAATGTGTTCAAGCACTAGAACTTTTGGCAGATCTGCCATCAGCAACAAAACACCACCAGCAATAAAACCAACACCATCAGACCCAACACAAACTACAGAGTCTCTCATGACAGCTGACATTGGCTCAAAGAGCATCAGACATCCAGTGTCTCCATAGAAACCATTTCCACTTGTGAGATCCCTTGATCTTGATCTCCTAGGTGTCCATACAGTGACACTATTCATTCTAACTTTCAGGATGTGCACACTCTTACACAATCAAGGTGTATTGGGTGTGTCCATCCAAATTTGGTGTCTTACCTGGGAATCAAAGATGCATGTATGAGCGCCAAAGGTGCATAGCTTGAAAGCCTCTCGGAAACTTGAAGTGGTCCTTATACCTAAAGCACCATGACCCGGGTATGCCAAACCTGTGGGCCCCATGTAGTCAAGGACAGCAATGAATGTGGCCCAGCAGAAAATCATGAGGCCACTTAAAATGTTATGAGTTTTTTTTTTTTTTTTTTTGGTGATTTTCTTCTTGTTGCTCAATTGCATACTTCTTGAGTGTGAACCTGGTAGGTGACAAGGTGGCATTTTGATGTCAGAAGGTTGGTTGGGTCCACCTACTTTAGGACTTTCATTTAGAACAAACCTGGAGAAAACCGGTTTCTGCAAAAGATTGTCATGAACGCCCCAATTCCTAGAAATAAACCAAGAAGGTTTCTCGCTTACCTCCTCCAGGGCCCATAAAGAATCCACCACAGGCTTGATCTTCTTCTGGTTGTACAGCCCTATGAGTTTCTCCACGACTCCCCGGATGAGGCCCGAGCGGCCCTGCTTGAAGAGCAGGTTGAGGAGTGAGAACCCTGCGATGACTTTGTTTTCTTCATACAGCTTGATGGGGTTCACTTTCTCCACCTGCCACCACTGCAATCAGAGGAGACTCTAGGTTATGGAGTCTGAAGATGGGGCGACATCGGGCAGCATTCATTGCCTATGTCATAGGGATATCATTGGCTCCATGGAAGCCAAGGTTGAAATGGGGTGGATTTTAGTGGACCAGCAAGCAGTCTCGGTGTCTTTTAAGCATCTGTTTCTGGAACCACAGCCTCTGTTAGTGCAGAGAGGGTATGCTAGACAGCAAGCAATGCTGTGAGAGGGTTTTAGCTTGGGGAGAAAGAGAGGGAGGGAGGAAGAGAGGGAGGGAGAGAGATGACTGGGCATCACTTATTCTAAAATCCCTCACTCCAAAATGCTTCAAAAGTCAAATCTTTTTTAGTGCTAACAGGTGGTAACAAAGAGACACTAAAATTGCTGTCTATGCTGGGAATGTAGCTCAGTTGGGACAGTGTTCACCTGGTACATACAAAATTCTGGGTTCAAATTCTGGAACCACATAGAGAGATCATTGTGGAGATGGATGCTTGTAATCCCAGATCTTTGGAGGTAGAGGCAGGAGGATCAGAAATCCCAGGTCATTTTCAGCCAAATAGTGAGTTTCAGAACAGACTCGGCTATCATAGAACCTGTCTTAATACATACAGACATGCAGATACAGACACACAGACTCACACACACATACACAGACACATCATAAAATATATCTTATGCCTTACCTGTAAATATCCCAAGATCTGGAAAGAAGTCTCCCCTCCCCCCACCAATTTGAATTCTGAAGCTCTTTTCACCCCATTCATCTGGATTAGGTTTCTCTGTCTATTTGAGGCCACAGTTTGCTAAAACAGTAAGTGTGTGATCCGGATCATTGACTCTGGAGCAGATCCTAGTTGTGCACCTCGCTCCCCGTTATTCTTTGCACATCACCCTGCTCAGCTGGCTTGACTGAGAGGATGCACTGGCGTCTTCCAGGAAGGTTCAAGGTAAAACATTTGGCTCTGTGAATGATTGTGGGGATGATGAAAGAGCCCCAACATAGGGAAGTTTACAGAGTGACAGAGCATCGAGAGCATGGTGGAGGTGACCATCACGAGTGCAAGAACACTTTTTTTTTTTTTCCTAAAGAGGGCCAGTTGGGGAGGATAAGGACAAGACTCCCAGACAGGGAGGGAGTGAGAAGGTTAAGTTAAGAAGAGAACACAGCATGGAGTGGAGTGGTCAATCCAAGAGGATGGGACTATGTAAATGACTCTCCTGTGGCTTTGGCCTTTGATATGTGACAAGATTTTATGGTCAAATGTACTGTTCTTCTTGAGCTGTCCTATCCCCAGCTCTGCTAGATGTGATTCAGCGAAGAATCCCATGTATGTGGCTGGGGGTGTAGCTCAGGTGCGGACTGTGTGACTAGCACACATTAACTCCAGCGCCACATAAAGCCAGACGTGGCAGCACCTGCATAAGAGCTTCGTGTTTGTTTCCAAACTGTCTTCTCTTGTTCTCCTAGGATAAGTGTCCCAAAATGAAAGCTCTAGGTTTTTGAGCCCATGATTAAGCTTGATACCTGCACATCTGTAGGGCCTCAGTGAATGGCTGTGTAATGCATGCCAGCAGATGCTACAGACAATGCACAGCTGTGACTAAAAGCTCACAACCTGACTTTGATCCTTGGAACCGACATGGTGAGGGCAGAGAACTGACTTCTACAAGTTGTCCTCTGACTTCTTCATGCATACTATGCCTGGTGCGCGCGCGCGCACACACACACACACACACACACACAATATTAAACAAGTGTACTTAAAATCTTCTTGGAAATTTTCTAGGGTCGAGTGTTACATGTTAGATGTGTAACTAGGCAATTCACCTAACCCTGTGTTCTGTTTCCTTACCATACCTTGGGGAGGGGGAGGTTGTGGAAATAGATGTGCTCATATTAGATGTACGCCATTACAGCAGTGTGTATATACCCCATAATTCATAAGCATAAACAAATTTAATTGTCCTTTTATCCAAAAGCCATGTTTCTCTCTCTCTCTCTCTCTCTCTCTCTCTCACTCACTCTCTTTCTCAAATTTACTGAGCTAGAGCTTGGAATTGGGAGTCAGGCTGCTCTCTAAATGTTAACTTCATTTGTAAGAATCATCCCTGTAATGGCCCAAGAGCGAACGGCAAGTCTGACAAAGCCTAAAGAATTCACTCTGCTGAAATCTTAAGATGGAACATAATTAAGAGAGCAGAGTGAGAACTCTCTATATGATTCTAAATGTGCCTTTCTTGATTGCATAGTATTATTATTTTCCTGGAGCTAAGCCAGCATAGCACTTCTCAGAAAACCTTCTCTTCAATTTACTTCTAACCAATCAGCCTGTGTGGACCTGGTCCTCTGGGCTTTTATTCACGACCTTCAGCTCCAGAGCATAATGGTACTCATTTGAGGAAGAGGAAACCAAGCCTCCATCCTGGCTGTGTTGTTATAAATACCTTCCCAGCATGGACACACTGTGATTATTTCATTAGCACTGTGTGTTGGGATTGGGCATTAAGGGTGAAAAAAGGGAAAACATTTCTTACGGTTGTATGTAATTTGGAACCAGCATGATTCCTCAGAGCAGACTTTCAGCGTCACGCAAATTGTATCCATAGTAACAAAACAGATGTGAGTGGTACCCAGCCTGTCTTCAGGGACCGGCAGTAGATAGCATCCTTCAGTAGGCTCTATCCTTGTTCCTATAGGCACTGAAGTTCAAAGGATTCTTGACCTATACTTTTATTAAAGCCCCATATGCAAACAACGCAGAAAAGAGTCCTTTAAATCCTCATCTCATGTATAGAAGGAATACTGCTGTTTCCTGATTCACCAGATGTTTGAGGGTGTAAAGCTAACCATGTGGGAGCCAAGCAGGACGAAAAGCAGGCCTACCCGCAGCTCCTACTACACATAGACCTAAATCAGCTTGATTCTAACACATATCGATAGCTCTCTGTGGCACTATCCATCTGAGCGGGTGCAGCAAAGGATAGTGCTCTTCAGTAGTGGACAAAGTCATCACGTACACAGAAATTATTAAAGTTAGGAGTTTCTCTTTCCATTCTCCAACACAGTAGGGATGGGGACACAGAAATCAACTGTGACCTTAGAAACCTGGCCAGAAAATGACCAAAATAAAAGCCTGTCTACTGTAGGGAGCAATGATAGTGCAGTAGCTCTAAGCTCACTTTTGACAGATGCTTGAACCAATCTGCTCAGGTAAAAAGGAAGCTTTTCAAAATTTCACTGACACTACTACTTTTCAAGTCCTCGTCCTGCCTGTGTGCAGTTAGCAGTGTATGGGTATGGGATTTATCAGGACTGCATGATGCAAATGGCAGACCAGCAATTGAGCAATTGAGCAATGTCTTTTGTTTGTTTTGGTTTTTGTTTTGCTTTTCCTGAGACAGAGTTTTGCTGTGTAGCCCTGGCTGTCCTGGAACTCACTCTTTAGATCAGGCTGTCCTCAAACTCAGAGATCCATGTGATTATGCCTCCTGAGTGCTGGGATTAAAGGCATGTGCCACCACTGCCTGGTGACCAATGTTTTTAGGTGGAGCTCACACCAGGTAAATGAATGTTAACTGGCAGTTAGTAGACAGGCATGGATACTTACTGACTTTGCGAAGCTAAAGAAACTCTTGGTCTCTCCAGTTACCATGTTGGATGAACCTGCAAATGAAAGATTCCCAAGTCAAATAATTGTTTATAAAAATCAAGATATTTTCTTATAGGAGAGTGGGAGGTGTTTCATTTGTGCACAAGTGGCAAAAGTTTACAAACAACATGCTTCAGTCTTGGAAAAAGTAGAGGTGTTGGGTTGGCTACAAGGAACATTTGGCTAGTCATCAACTCTTAGTTTCATTGGAAAAACCAGGCATGTAACAAAAGGTGATTGACTAGTCCAATGTTTTAATAATATGAAACATCGTGGTTCTGTTTATTGAAAACAAGGAGTGAACTTCTATGGGAAGGCACTACATGGATCCAAATTTGACTTCCTAGCAAGTGAGGGGCTTAGGACTCTGACTTGGGCTGGGTACTAACGATTAGGAGGGAAACCTAGACGGATACAAAAAAATGAGATGCAGAAAAGATAGAGGAGAGAAGAAAGTTTCAGAAGTTTGGGGAATGTGGAACTATTTGTTAGCTCCAAAGGGGTACAAAACAAAACAAAACCTAAAACTTTAGAGAAAAGCATATTGGAAACTATGTGTTGACAACTGGGCCAAGTGACACTCAGATGCCAGATGGAGGTGGAGTTGGAAAAGAGAAGCTGAGATGTTCAGAAAGAAATGACCCCTTTGCAGGGTTCCTAGTGGGGATGGGGTGGGAGGAAGAAACTCTTGACAATGTCGAGAGCATCCTGATGCACTGCTGCTCTCCACAGACTTTCCTGCATCTGATATTTGGAAGTGTAATTTTCCTTAGAGAACAATCATCTACTTAAACAATTGCATATTTCAAAATTAACCGTTTGGTCTGGCTAAACTATTTCCAATAAGTTAACCATCCCTTTATCATTGATGGGGTGATAAGTCCCAGGGATTGTAGTACCAGACTTTGACTACATAGTAACCAAGTGATCAATGTAATTACTTGGATAATTGCAAGATAATCAAGTTGAAATTCACCCAAATGACATCATGAAATTGAGGCAAAAATATAACTCCTGGCTAATGAGAAGGAGGGATGAGTAAATTGTCCATCTGCCTTCTGCTAGTCACATCCGATGTTCTTCTAGTGCTATTGACCCTTGTAGGCTTTCCCATCAATAACATTAATCAATAATTTACTTCTTGGAAAATATGTGGTCAGGGCAGAAATGACCAGAATATGTCAGTAAAGGAGTGTTGCTTGCCTGCTTAGTGAGCTCAATTCTTTTTTTTTTTAAATAATGATCTGATGATAAGAAGATATTTATAACCCTCAAACATCTCTTTTCTAAAGAGCATTGATTTTGAATATACTCAGAATTAAGGCTTAATTTCTATTGCAAGAACAGGGGACAGAGGTTTTAGGAATCTCAAACATCAGATATCCCATGTTCTGTTTTGGAAGATGGCCTCTGGCTCTCCATATACCCTTTGAGATTTGTGGAGACCAATTTTTCAATTAGTGTGGGTTTGTGAGTGTGTGTGTGTGTGTGTGTGTGTGTGTGTGTGTGTGTGTGTGTGAAGACAAGAAGGTCAGGCATGAAAGTTTCATTTTACTGGAGAAAACTTGCTTCTAATACTAACCTTCTTGTATACCCAAGAGCATACTAGATGTAGCCAGGCATGGTGGCTCACACTTGTAATCCTATCACTGAAGAGGCTGAGGCAGTGGGATTATGAGTGCAAGGCTAGCCACAGTTATATAGTGAGACTGTGTTATAAACAAAGCAAAACATTTAAATGTGACAGGGTAGGGGATAGGGAAGTAGGCAAATAAGTTAGTTTTACAATTTAGGACAATAATAGAAACATGATAAATGGACTAAAAATTCTAGACACTCCCAAGTTTTCTCATTACCCAGTATATTAAGCACAGTGGGGTGCTTTCTGCTGCTGTTGATCTTAGTCCATTGTGCATGCACTCACCATATAAAATGTAGGTCCCCAGAGGTTTGAGGAGGCTGAGCCCCTTGCCAGTATTGTCCCCACACAGGCAGTCCAAAACAATGTCCACCCCTTCAGCAGAGATCCTGCGCAGAAGGAGACAAAGTAAAATGATGTAAGTATCAGGAACCAAACTCTCAAGTCTTTCCTTTCCATGTCACATCTAACACCATCTGTTTAGTTACTGTCATCCCTGACATATTACAGTTACCTTTGATACATCCTCTGTGAGCTGAACATATCTCAAGTGAAATTTTTGTTGAATTCATTT
This sequence comes from Microtus oregoni, assembly GCF_018167655.1. NCBI lineage: Eukaryota > Metazoa > Chordata > Mammalia > Rodentia > Cricetidae > Microtus > Microtus oregoni. The sequence goes on from NW_024543063.1 coordinate 39,467,988, forward strand.
AACCTAATACCTGGCATAGCCAAATAGTACGGTATACTATAGCATGAAAATAGTTTATTCCCATGTTCACATGGCTGCCTTGGCACTGTCCCCACCCCTAGCATCACAGGAGAATATTATAAAACACATTGGTAGCCCAGGAAGAACTCTCAACATCTGAAATATAATGTCTACGGATGCTACCTGCTTAAAAAATAGCCCTGGACCAAACCACTGTGAGTTAGACACTCTCTGTATACAAACATTTCACAAAGTTGGAGGCAGCAAAATACCTCTCCTGAGAACAAGTCTGGAGTAGAATAACGAAGAAGAAACTGGAGCCAGATTTTCTATCAAGACGCTCACTCAAATTCTCCAAGCCTCAGCTCTTGCTCTCTCTTGCAATGTGAGTGAATGCATTTCTTTGTGGGGAGAATGCAATGAGGAAACAAATAAGATTTTTGGCCCAGGCTTCCCACAGTCCTGTCAGTCAATCCCTCAGCCAACAATTGTTTTTAAAGGAATATGGCCTCTATGTGGGGTTCTGTCCAAGGTACTAAAAGAGTCAGAAAACCAATATTGTCCCCAAGTTATATGGAGCTGCTAGTCTGGTCTGGAGGTTTCCTTATAGCTTTTCATAGCCCTTCATTTAGATGATCCCCAAAGTCCCCCACCCATACACACACCATACCTGCTTAAGTTTTCCACCTTTAGGATTTCCCCTCTTTGTTTTCATATCATTTAATATTCTGTTCACCCCTTTCCTTTAAGCCCATACTTAAATGGCTCCTTTCTATTTTGCTGGATTCTCCAGATAGTCCAATTTAAACACACAATTTAAATATTGGATGCTAGGGTCCATACACAGAAGGACATGGCATTCATATTTCTGTACCTGTGTTACCTCACTCAGTTTGTTTTATTTTCAGTTTCATCCATTTGCCTATTCATTTTATAATTACTTTTTCAAAATCCAGATAGAGATACACAAAAAAGAAAATTATGAACTAATCTTCCCAATGAACATGGCTATAAATTGCACAACCAACTACTTGCAAGCCAATCCAGGAACACATCAAAGACAGCATGCATGCATCATGACCAAGTTGGCTTTATCCCAGAAATGCAGGAATGGTTCAACACACACACACACCCAAATAAATACGTGTAACTCATCACAGAAATAGCCCCAAGGATCATCTCAGTAGATGGAGAAAATGCCTTTGACAAAGTTCAACTTAAAATCTCTGGAGTCTAGGAATGGCAGAAACATATCTTAATGTAATAAAAGTGATCTACTACAAATCAATTGCCAATATCATACTAAATGGAGAAAAACTCAAAGCATTTTAATATTAGGACTAAGGCAGAGTGTATGCTGTTTCCATTCTATTTTAATATTGTGCTTGAAGATTTCACTAAAGCAATATGATATGAGAAAGAAGTAAAAGGGATGCAAATAAGAAAGGAAGAGGTCAAAGTATCCTTATTTGGAGATGATATGATTTTATACATAGGGAATCACAAAGACTCTATCAAAAAACTTTTAGACCTTATAAACACTTTCAGCAAAGTGACAGGGCACAAAGTCAATATCTAAAAATCAGTGGCCTTTCTATATGCTATTGACAAAATAATGGAAAAGAAATTGAGGAAACAATTCCATTGAAAACAGCCTCCAAAATAACATGGAGCAAATGTAGTCAAATAAACGAAGGGCCTTGACAATGAAAAGCTTGAAATACTAAGGGGAGAAATGGAGAAGACATCAGAAGATGGAGAGGCCATCCGTGCTCATGGATCAGAAATACCAATGTTATAAAAATCCTATCAAAAGTAACCCACAAATTCAGTGCAATCTTGATCAACCTCTCAATGAAATTTCTCACAGAAACTGAAAAAAAAGTTTTAAAGTTTATTTGGAAGTACAAAGACACCTGAATAGCCCTTAGAACTGTGCTGGAGGTATTACTACACCTGGTTTTATATCATATCTCAGAACTGTATTAATAATAATAGCTCAGTACTAGCACAAACACAGACACATAGATCGTATATTCCCTAGTCCAGACATCAACTCAAGATATAGTCTTGAGGATGGGACTACTAATAGCCATGAGAGTGGAGGTTGGATGACCGTAAACATTCTAGGAGTATGATTTACTCGTGAGCATTTACTATGTCCCAGGTTGAGGAATGTCAAGTCACTCCTATTTGTTTCTCATGACACTCTTGTGACTCCAGAGCCACCATTATTTTCATTTGATGAAGGAAGAAAATGGTGATATGGCTACCTGAATAAGTTACTATGTTTTGGAAGTATTGGCTTACCAAAGTGCCTGTAGGTAACGTTCCCCCCACCCCCCAAAAGACAAAACAAAAACAACAACAACAACAAAAAAACCCTCAAAACCTCTTGGTCCACCAAGCCAGACATGGATATGATTTGTTCCTTTGATCTTTCAGTTGTCTTGGTGAATGAGTATCCCTGTGCATTGCTCCTTTTGAGGGTAGAGGCATTTCTTCATGGACGAGTTTCAAAATTAAAGACTACCACCATTTCACCCCATCAATAGGATGAAACAAATGAATGCTATTACATGGAACCTACCCAAACCAAACTGGGCTCAGGTCTAGTGAAAATCTTCCAGCTCCAGAGCTCGAGATAGGACTCAGCTGGTAGAACACTTGCCTGGCACATACAAAGCCTTGGGTTTGATCCCTATCACCACATAAAACAGTTGTGGTGGGACACAACTTTAGTTCCAATAGCAGAGAGGTGGAGGCAGTAGGATCAGAAGTTCAAGGTCATGTAGCAAGTTTGCAGATAGTTATGGTTTACTTGAGACCCTTTTACACACACACACACACACACACACACACACACACACACACACACACAGAAGCATTTTTAGGATGGGCCTAGCTACTGTCATGCTCCTTGGCTGATCTTTTTAAAGACATCAGGACCATCAACAGCAAAGCCAGTCAGCTCTGAGAGACCCAAGGCCCCTCCTCATTTCCAGTGTCCCCATTTCTAAGGGTGACATACTGTCTGTGTGTACATAACTATGCAGCAGCACAGATGGGCTGAGGGCCAAGGATTTTTTTTTTTTCTGTTGTTGTCACAAATCTCCATGAATTTAAGATACTATCAACCCCAGCCCAGGGTCTCTGGGCCGACACAGCAGCAAGATATTTTAGCATTGCTCCCCATCTTCTAGAGCCAGCTCTCAGTGGTCACCAAGCTAGTGACTGCAAGCTGGGTCTACTTCCTGTAAATCCTTGGGGTTTTCACAGTCGTGCAAAAGGACATCCCAACAGCTCCCAAGGCCACAACAGCTAAAGTAGAAGTATCTTTCCTCTTGTGTGTTTTACTGGTCACCAAGTCTATTTTTCTTTTCTATTTTTCACCTATATGCACAGGCTTGGGTGAAAGCCAGAGGTCAATCTGAGTATCATTCCTCAGACACAGTCCACTTAGATTTTGAGAACTGGGGCTCCTCACTGGCCTGGTGCTTGCCAAACAGGCTAGGCTGCCTGGCTAATGAGCTCCACAAATTCTGTTTCCATCTCTGCAACAGTAGGATTACAAGCATGTGCCACCATGTCCAGCTTCTTAATGTGTGTTCTGGGTATCAAACTCAGATGTTTTTGTTCATTCAGACAAGCACTTTATGGACTCAGCTAGTTCCTAATGCCTGTTCTTTTCCTTTGATGCTGCCTGTTCCTGGGCCCTGAGTTCCATTTCCCACTTATTGTGCCCACGAGGCCAGACCATCTCATAGGCTCCTCTCACGTAATAGCTCTTAACTGCCTTGGATCTGCAAAGGAGCCTAGATTTTCAGCATAATCCAATTTTGACTCCATCTAAGGACTTTTGAGAGCTTCCTCTATGTAGCTGAGTTCTGTTTAAGATTTTTACATCTTTGAGTTGGAGAGATGGTTTGGCAGGTAAAGGTGCCAATCATTAGCCTGACAGCCCAAGTTTGAACCCAGAAAAGTCACATGGTGAGAGGAAAGGACTGACTTCCTCCTTAAGTTGTCCTCTCACTCCATATGAAGACCATGGCAATGCTCCTCCAATAATAGATAAATAAATAAATAAATAAATAAATACAGGTAATACATTTTTTTCTACAAGGAACAATTGCATTAATTTATGAGTCTCAGTGTGATATTTTGGCACATGCACACAAATCAAAATGAACAAAGAAATCCAGGTAATTAGTATGCCCATCATTTCAATTCGAGGTTGCTTAATTGGGAGCGGTTTGCTCACAGCTTCCCATGGGTGATATCCAGAGAGGTTTCCACATTGTCATGACTTGGGAGATGTGGCAGGTAGCTGCTAACTACGTCTAATAAGTACCACTGTATGGGATGGCCTCTAACCACAGAACAACTCCAAGTATACACACTGCTGAGATTGACAAGCCCTAATCTAACCTGTTTCTGCCATCTCAGTATCTCATACAGCCACAGCCTTCAAGGTGAATAGCTTGGTTTCCTCATGGACCCAGGGGTGAGCCGCCCCTCTTGCCTTAGGGAGAGTGAGCATAGATGGTAGACAGTTTAAACTTCGGGAGCAGGCCATGTGCAGTGAGTTCCAGAGTGTGTAGGTATGTAAACACTATTTTAACCTTCTGTACCTTGCCTTCTCCCTAAAGAAATATGGGCAGTGCCCACATCATCAAATTTGCAAAGGCTGGAACGTGAGTTCCCTTGTGTGCTCTGGACTTTCAGTCGGATATCATTTCTGTGTGTTCCCAAATGCCCCAACTGTCTCTGCTTGGTGCTGATGCAATGACTTATTACATTAATTGCAACTAGTAGTTTGGATATTTCAGGACACAGCGTTATGTGCGCCTTGGTCACCCTTGTGTCTGCATAACATTTTTTAGGCACCAATAAAAAAGTAATAAAACATGAATGCATGAACATAAGGCCTTAAACAATACTGTGTATCATTTCCACCAAGTGTTTGGTTTTAAAGGCACCCGTAAGCAGCCTTATTGAGCTATAATTGATGGCAATAAATAGGACAGATATAAAATGTGCAACGCACAGTTCAGTGAGTTGGGGCAGTCCATGCCAGTGAAACCAAATTCCACACCAGTGAAATTACTCCAGTTGATGGAGGCATCCTCCCAGCTCAAATGTTTCCTCCGGTCATCTTGTAAACCATAGAGAGTTGGGAAAAACTGAGCCCACACAGTTGGAGGATAAATCTGCACCTGTGTTTCAGTTCTCTCATCTGTGAAGGGGATGATTTTTGGTTTGTACAAGGTGCTTATGAAATGATCATCTAGGTTAGCAGAGGCTGACCAAGCATGGCTGTTCTTACCTGCCCTGCCTTGTCCCAGCTCCCCTGAGGTTTGTTCCAACATCCCCTCCTGATGAAGTGCTCTGAACCCTCCCAGGGGGCTGCGAGACTGTGTTGCCTTTCTCTCTAAAATTTTTCCTCTCTTCTTTATTTCTGAAGGCCTTTGAGTCATTTGCACAGGATTCAAGGTTTCTAACTGTTTGGTCCATTTCCCACCCATTGCCATCTCCTTTTATAGACAGATATGAAAAACAACGCAGAGACCAAGTCTATCTCAGAGCTGGTTTTTCTCCCCTTAGGCTCAGACGATGGCTCAGTTGTTAAAGCTCATGTTTCACAAGCATGGGAAACTGAGCTAGGTTCCCCAGAACCCATACAAAAATGCTAAGTGTGGTGAGCAAGCTGGTAATTCCAGTATTTTTGAGACAGAGCCAGGAGGATGCCTGGACTCACTGGCTAGCCAATCTAGCCATGGTGAGTTCCAGACCAATGATAGACCCAGTTTCAAATATGGGTGTCACTCTTCCTGAAGACTGACCTCTGAACTCTACATGCATGTGCACACATGTGTGATCACACCCGAACATACAAAAGCATGTATATGCACACACTCATACATATACAACATATGAATTACAAAAGAAATACTTTTTTCCTCTGATTTCTTTTCTGGCTTAGCATGAATTCCAAAGATGCCCTCCAATTGGCTGGTCTGTATGATTTTTATTGCAGGAGATTTTGTTTTATTGTATATTTGTAGTTCATCGTACATAGATTGCTGTAACCATGCCTATAAGGAAAACACCAAAGGAAAAAAAAAAGAAATGATGGCACAGTGCTTTATTGCATGTGTGTGGCAGAGTGTTTTCCCTTCCACTTTACATGCCTATGCGCAGAGAACTTGAATCAAGTTGTGACCATAGTGCTGATGGAACTTGGCATTCTGCTTTCTTCCTTTAAATTCCACCACAGGCATCTTTTCTTTTTTGTGACACAGCCTTCATAATCCTTGCTTTTAGGGGCTGCATAAGACACGCATGTGGTGCAGCAAACCTCCCTGCACCATTCGCCTTCTGTTGAAAGTGGAGGCTGGATCTGATTGCCGCTGTTACAGACAGCCCTATTATAAATCACTGTCGACATATGCTGAGCGCTGACGACCGTGCAGAAGCAGAGCTGGGCTCGGCAGCTTTGTGCCTTTGGCTTTGAGCTTGCTCCTGGACTATTTCCCGAGGACAAGATTTCTGGGCAGAGGCTCGATTTGCAGTCACAGCTCCACAGCCATTTCCCACATCCACTGGGTCTCTACTCAAAATGCACTGTTGGACGCCACCTCTAAGGCAGGTGGGAATGAGACAGGTCCATGAAGCTCTTTCCTTCTACTTCCCTGAGAGCAGAAACCACTGATTCTGGCTCTGAGTGGGGCCAGGGTAGGGTAGGGCTGAGGAGATGGAACAGCTGTATGGGGTGTGGGGCCGGCAGGAGGCCCCTGGCTAGGAGCTTCCATTTGTTGAGAACAGCTGTGGGGTCCTGACTTTCTGCTCTACCTGCTCTCCATAACCAGCCACACTGGTCTCCTTCCAGAACCCACGGTTTCCACAGCACCTTAGCGATGATGTTCCCCCAATCCAAAATGCTCCCCCCCTATAACTTCTCATCCTTCAACTCTCAGCCAAAACTCTCACGCAGAACACTGTTGTGTCTGAATTCCCCACTAAAAACCTACATTTCCCCACCAGATTATGTATTTACAGTACACACAAATGTATTCTTCAAATAGTTTCCTCTCCCCCCGCCCTCCCCCCACCCGTCTCATCTCTTACAAGTAGACTCCAAACTCCATAAGTACAGAGCCTTTCTGATGGGTTGTTGCTGGCTCTTCTCGTCTGGCACAGATCCAATCTCATCTCAGTCCCCTAACATGTATTTGTTAAACAGTAGGTAGATGAATGCCAACGTATCAGTTACGGAGGTGAAAGAAAAGATTATTGAAGACGTAATAGTCCTTCATATTTCAGACCGTAGCTTGAAAAACTCAAGTTAAAAGTAGGTGAACTGAGCAAACAGACTTCTTTAAAATTACTCATGATGTCTGCACCTCTGAGAGATGGGGTGGATGCCTAATATTTAACTTTAGGTAAAAGTCACCTTTTATGTCCTACTGGAAATATTAAGACATCCTTACATCATATATACCGTATGTGTGTGTGTGTGTGTGTGTGTGTATGTGCACACATGTGCACATGTAGGAGGCAGAGGTTGACACTGAATATCTTCTTTAATCACTCTACATCTTAATTTATAGACAAGGTCTTTCTATGTAGTCCTGGCTAGACTGGAACTCACAAAACCAATCTCTGCCTCCCAAGTTCTGACAGTAAAGGTGTGCACCACCTAACTTTACCTTAGTTTTTGAGGCAGGATCTCTCACTAAACCTTGAGCTATATTTGACTAGTCTGGTTGGCCATGGTGCCTCAGAAATCTTCCTGTCTCTACCCCCTGGTGTTGGGATTCCACGTATGTGCTACTGTTCCTATTTTCCTGGGTTCTGGGGACTGAATTCAGGTCCTTATGCTAGCATAGCAATTACTTTAATGAATGAGCCCCAGACCAACAAAATTTAAAAATATTCCCACCAGAAAAACTTCCTTTCTAAAAAAATGCCCCACTTGATAAAAATCCAAATCTTGTCCAAATTTCTGCTTGAATAAACAGCTTTGTCCCTTTCATCTTAATTTGTGACTTGGAAAAAAAATATTCCTTTATCATGGCACTGGCTGGGTGGCTAATTCCACTTAGGCTTTATAATCTAGTGTTAGAGTATAAAAAGAGAAAAATAGGAGCTCCTAGACACCACTGACTTCCTGAGGAGCTCTCAGTTGAAAACATGAGACTGGTTCACCCTGGGCAGCAGTCAAGAGAAGCGCACACACCGTCCACGGCGGTGTTTCCATCTGGGCTCTCCATGAGATTTCCCCGTGAGGACACACAGGTAAACTATAGTTAGATTATATAGTCAGACATCCCTGTTGGAGTTTTATTAATATTTTCCTGACCTCTGAACTCACTTGTTTGGTATGCAGACAACTATCCCTACCTCTAAATCATCCTTTTCCAGGCTCTCTTCTTTCTATGGGTAACTGTGGCTCACGCTCTACTTTTTAGAAGTCACCTTCTCTACACTGAACACATGGGTTCATAAGCCAGGGAAGCAGGTACGAACTGAGGCTCTGCTGCTCACCGTTCCACAAAGGCCGGGTCTACCTGCTTATATAACTAGGTAAAGGCTTTCAGGCTGCCCTTGGTGAGGTTTGGCCAGGGACCCAGAACAGTAGCATCAAATCTGGGCAGGATACATATATTCATCTCAGGACTGATCAATGGAAACCTCAAATGCATGGCTTATTACTAGTTTCCCATTTTCTACCTAGAACCAAAGGAACAGAAGACTTGGGATGACAATGGGACCTTAATACAAAGAGCCTGGGTACCAGAATCTCCTTACAGATGAACATCTACTTTGAGCTTTTTACATGAATGAATGAGGTTTAGATTTGCACGTGTTAAGACAGCGTAGTGGCAGATAGTATAACATTAACACATCAGTTCTGCAAGTTTAAGGACTGCCTTCTTCCTTGGGGATAATAACAGGGAGGCTGAGAGTATTTGATGAGCTAAACACACATGTGAAGTGCCAACCACAGAGCGAGTACTAAGCCTCCAATCTGTGTCTACTATCATTATTATCACTGGTCATCCTCCAAAGATTTACTCCTATTTTGTGTGTATGAGTGCTTTGTTCAAATGTATGTATGTGTAGCACACAAGTGCAGTGCCCGAGGAAGGAAGAAGAGGGCATCAGATCCCTGAAAGAGTTACAGACAGTTGTGAGTTTCCATGAGGTGCTAGAAACTAACAGAAAGGCCATCTTCTGCAAGAGCAGTCAATGGCCCTCATCTCCCTCTTCCTAGCCCCACAATTAGCCATCTTGTAAATGAATACTCATGATCCTCAAACAAAGAGCAGGGGCCAGCCTGGTGATCTGCAGTGTAGTGAGCTGCATGGAATCACACCTGATGGAGATGTATAATCAACTCCTGAGATGGCTAAGACCTGACCTATGCTATGATCACGCAATGATCATCAGCTGCCTGCATATGCGTGGGCCTATGGGCAATGCCCACCTAGCAATCCGGGATTGGCAGCCCATGCCTACTTTAGGGCTGGGAGAGTTTTGCTCAGGCAGACAGGTAAAAGAGAGATGGAGAGAGGTCAAAAAGAGAGAGGAAAGAGAGGAAAAAAGGAGAGAGGAGAGAGGTCAATGGAGAGAGTGGAGGAGAGAGGAAGGAGAGAGGGAAAGAGAGGAGAAAGGGAGAGAGAGGAGGAGAGAGAGAATTGTAAAAGGTCCTGGAATAAACTGCAGTGAGAAGAGCTCCGGTGGTCGCGTCTTCCTTGCGGGACGAGGGCTGAACGTGACACTGCAGAGCCGCCCCCTTACCTTTTTACTTCTTGCACATAGTCTGCATTTCTGTCGAAGAGGTGGGTCACAGAATCCTTGATGGCCTCGTGCTTGAAAGTAGAAGCTGTCCCGAAGACGGTCACATTGGGGACAGTAGAGCATAGCTGGGCTACAGCTTGACCCTGGAAATGACACACACACAATGTTAATCACAGCAATCACATGACACATGAATCCCACCATTCTGAGAGAGGTGTTGCTTAACATGCGCCAAGGACATAGCACACATTATGACACTTATCGGCACTTAATAAATCTTAACTATCTAACAGTCAGTATCGCTGGGCAGAAGGCAGAAATTTGCAACGTTGACAGAGCTGACATTTTTGAGTTTCAGTTCATGTTTAGGCATTGCAGCATTGTCTCCTGAAGGACAAAACCTGCTTTGGCTGATAACCATTTGTGTGGGAGTAAAGTCAACAGGAGCCAGATAGCCCCAGCACTAAACTTAACTACTATTTAACCATGCTGAGCTGCATCTCAGCAGCAATACTATCTACTCCACAGGAATCTTGGAGGATGTCTTATTTGACTCTCAGAAGCAGATTTTGAGCAAACACTACAATATAAAGGTTTTATTTGTAAGATAATCGTATATACTAACAGGGTTACTACCCCAAAGGGTGTCAGCAAGATGGCACATCCTTCAAGTGCAAGGCTTGCAAGACCGAGGACCTGAGTTTGATCCCCAGAATTCACATTCAGGAAAAAGGAGGAGAAAAGAAAGAAAAGCAAAAAGCATGGGCATGGCAGAGCATGCTTGCAACCTCAGTGCTGGGGAGGTGGGAACAGGAGGATTCTGGGGCTTGATGGATAGCCATTTAGGCTATCCAATTGAACATGTTTCAGGCCAATGAGAGACCCTTTCTCAAAAGGAATGTGGATGGTAAACTGAGGATCAACATGTTCATCTGCAAAGAATAAATGTGTACACGCACCTATACACATATGAGCATGAAACCTATATATATGAGAGGAGAAACCAGATGTTTTAACCCAGTGGTTCAGTTCAACAACATGTGGTACTTCAGAGGAAAAATAAACCCAAAGAAAGAGCTGACCGCTCATGTGTTACCAAATTCGTATCTACCATGGACATCCAGAACTCAGCCTCTTTGATATCTCATGATCAAGAGCCTACCCAACTAACTTCCACCTAGTCCTGGTGGAGGACTGCTTCTGTAGGAGTATCTCTGACACATTTGGGGTGTCCTCATGAGTCAAGTGTGTTCCATGGCTAGACCGAAGCCCACAGCCAGCAAGCTTCAGCATGTTGTGTAGAGCAGATATGCGTGGCTGACTGACAGCGTCCCATAAGGAAGGGCTACATGAGGTATTATAGCAGACTGAGGGCCTGGGAAAAAATGTGATTCTGACTAGATACTCAATCTTCATCATCTCTTCCCCACGGGGGCTTATTATATCCAGGGCTAAAGAGGTCCAGTCAAATATAGAAAAGGTCAGCATGTGGTTTAAATGGTAAATGGTCTAGGAGGGGATTTCAGATGCAGTTAAGAGGGGCATGATTTGTATCTCCTGCGCCGACATGGTCAATGGTTAAGACATCGAACAAAATTATGTGAGCATGTGCATCTCCAAACTTTCCAGTAAAACCCAATTTGCTGGTAATTAAGATGCATTAGAAGAAACGGCCCTCGCTCTCGAGCCTCTCGTTTCCCATCTTAAGGAGGGAGATTTTTCTCCCCATCATCCGTCACAGTCACTTCTGCTTATCATCTTATTTCTCGTCTTTGTGCTGGTGGATAATTCAAGTTGGCGGGTCAGTTTATGGAAATGTAATCTTATTGCCAATCCCAATTAAAGGCAAGATGGAGCGATCCCTAGAATGTCAGCGCTGGAAGACCACCCCATGTCTCCTCCCTGAACACTGTCTTATAGATGAGGTAAAGGGCCACAGGAAGGTCTAGGCCACTCAGCTTTTTCAGAGGTGTAGCTGGAACTCAAACCAAGGACTCCTGACGCCCGTTATTTCCACTCTCGGTTATTCTATTCTGTCAACTTATTTTGACATTTTAAGTTAAGCAGTTTTAACTTGCTGCCTAAACGAGACACGACATGTTCTCTGGGAGATCAGCATTTCAGAAACTCCACATAAACCTAAGACTCTACACAGGCTACAGTTCTCTATGTTAAGTATAGTTTTGGTATTTATTTAATGTTTTGTCCCAGATTTCATAGGACAAAGAGGGATTTGTCTTCCCCAAATGAGCATTGATATCATCACCCAATGCAACCACTCCTTTAAATTTATTGGTTACATCTCTGGAGGAATATGGCTTAAGGAGACCCCAGCAGTGACAGAAGAAGTTAGAATTAACTTTAACATCTCCGTAGCCCCTTCTTCCTTCTGTCTTTGGGCAAATTTCCATTGTCTTCCCTCTACCAGTTTCTTGAGTACAAATTTCCCCCTCTTTTGAGGATGCCCACCATCTTAGGTTAGGGACTATTTGCAAGAGTCTCCCTTTAGTTTGATTGCCGCTTCTGTAAAAATACCGCTACAATTTGAATTTGAAAATCTGCTAAAGACGTGTTCAAGACTTTTCCCCTTGTCTACAGCACGGTTGAGAGGTGGTAACACCTTGGGGTGGAGCTTACTGGGGGTTTTCGTGTTATTGTCACTAGTAGTGGCCTTTGAAGATGATGTTGGCACATTGGACTTTCATCTCTCTCTTTTATTTCCTGACTGATATGGTCTGAATAGCTTTGTTCTACAATGCGCTCCCACCATGATGTTGTAGCTTAACACAGACCTAAAATGGTAGAATCATTACAACATTAGGGGACTATGGTTGCACATGAGACCTGCTGTTGACTGAAATTAACATACAGGCATGACTAAATTATATCATGTAACAGGAGTATTATATAAGGAACAATATATGCAGATGACATATATTGTATGGTACTATATAATTAGAATAATGTATAATTATATTGATATTAAATATATTTGTACAGTTAGTGTTGTATACATAAGTAATACCCATATAATTAATGTATAATATAGAAGATTTAGGGGCTGGAGAGATGGTTCAACAGTTAAGAGTGTGTACTGATTTTCTCTTCTTGACTCCTCAGGCACCCTCATGCACATGCATAAGACAGACAGACTGACTTAAGATCAGTTTTAAAACCTTATAGAAGAACACTCAATGAGCAACAGATAATTAGGATTCTTTTAATAATATATGTATACTATGTAAGTAGGATGTATAATATCATTATGGTATAATATTATAATATATAGTATGTAAGTAACAAAGCTTAGAAAGCTCAAATTCAACTGTTTGCAGCATTTTAGCATCCCATCAACTCACTGAGATGGTGAATGACCCTGTAAGATCTCAATGATCTTTTTTTAAAAAGTAAATACTGTTCTGTGTTGTGTATTTAAGCATTCTACCTCACAGTTATAGGAAATCTGCTTTCTCTCACTCCCCAGGTAATGTGAAATCAGTAGCTCATTCATTCTTCCTTTCTCCAACCAGTCAAGGAATTGCAGGAACTCAATAAACATTTGTGGGAGATGGAATGACTTCCCAATAAAAAGGATTTTGCAATTTACCTGCAAACCCACAGCATAAAATGAGCAAGACAATCCATACCCCTGGCAACAGTGTTATAGAGATATGTGCATGTATGCCTGTTTTAATTGACTCTTCTTCCCTCTCGGGCACGCCAGCATTCTGTTCCAAGCACCCCTGCCCTTCTTACAGCTAACAATGCAGCAGTAATGGCAGCTGTGCTCCCTTTTGTCCCTCCATGCGCCAGGCACTAAAGGCTTTGTTAAATCCTTAAACCACTCCAAAGCAATTTTTGTTTCCCATTTAAGCCTCAAAATGGGCATTCAGAGAGGAACTGGAAATGGACCAAAGTCGGGGGGCCTGTGAATGATAAAGCTGCCTGTCTGGAATCTACGGTCACCCACGCTGCTGTTAGTCTTTCCTCCTGTACAGCTGACCATGCAGGCTGCTGACCCAGGACCTAACGTTTTAGCAGTCCAGTCTGTAAGGCACCACAGTATGATACTGTCTTCTAGAGATATGTTTGACTCCATAACCCTGTACCCCCAGAGGTGTGAGTCTGGGCAACTCAAGTGAGGATAGCCTTCGCTTGCCTGTATGAAGCAGGTGTCTTTGTGCCATCTATAGCCTGCCCAGCTGTACACAACAGTCCTATTAACCCATCCTTATAGGCAACACATCAAGACTTGTGTCTCTGGTCAGCAATTCTCCCCAGGTAGTGCAGGTTGCACAGAGCCACGGGAAGAAGACCCATCGCTCACAGACTGCCTCTTTGCTTGAAGTTGGACTCTTAGCAACCATGTTGCTAGAATCTCGGCCAGGGGACAGGCAGCCCACCAGATGGCAAAGCCCCCTTACAGGATTCTAAATCACAGAGAGTCAGAACCCTTCCAGGCTGGCCGTCTTCCAAATGATGCACCTGGACAGATTTCCGGGACGGCTGTATTTGCATAGTAGGGATGCCAGGTTCCTGTTTCCAGCCAAATGGCAATTTGTACCCAGTTTGGAGCTGTGGTTTTTAATAAATGCATCTCTTTCACTCTAAACCAAATTGAATTACAGTCCGGCAAGGTAATCAAGTACACTGTATAATTTATTCTTGAAATAGGAAAAGTGGAAAACGCTGTCGTTAATTTTCCTAGGTCAATAGATAGAAACTAGAAGTGTCTTGGCAAATTGGGTCATCCTTTTATTCTGATATTGAGTGAAGAGAAAGAACTTACAGGTTGGCCAGAGGAAAGAGCCTCTGTGAGACTCTGATCTTTGGATCTAAAGCACTTTCCTTGAGGGACGCTATCTGGTTACTCTGAACAGATAGCTGTATACATGCAGTGGGTAACTGGATGTAACCCATCAGGCAACCATGCACGCAAACCAGACACAGAGGTGTAGAACCTTGTGAGGAAACACAAGCTTGCCTCTCTTACTTTAGGCTGCAGCCTACACAGCACCTCCTCCCTAAGCACAGGGATTTGTGAGCCACCTTGCCATAGTGCCTGGCAGAGATCAGATGCTCTTCCTTGGGGTTTTACAGCTCAGCAACCCGCCTTCTGCCCTACTTCAAATGCCTGCGCTTACTGAAGGCGTCTCATCAACCAGAGTGGTTGACTCCAGCTGGAGCCCAGCGCTGGTTTCAACACTTTCCAATGAGGTGCCGCATTTCATTTGAAAGCTCCTGCCCTGGCCGTGAACTTCTCCAACTCAGACTGTTGTTCTGTCCCTGCCAGCCCTCACAGATCAGTCATGGGGGACTCTTTGCTGTGACTTCAAATCCTGAGACGGAGGTTCCGAGTGGGGCAGGTCAGGCCCTGTCACTGCTGGAGGTAACATCTGAGGCTCCCAGATCAGACTAGTTCACCAGTTAGTCCTGGAGGGAACTGAGGTGCCATAGATCAGTTTCCAGATAAGGCTCCCCACTGGGACTCAGACCTAGTCACTTCATCTTCCTGTGCCTTCATCTTCAGACTGGCTCTCTTTGCACACCAGCAAGTGTGCCCGAAGCTCTTTGTCCTGCTGTTTCATTTTAAGGAGAAACTTTCAAAGTTAACTGAAATTCTTTGTGGAGACACCATGAGCAAAATTAGTATTGTTCCTTAGTAGACATTCTTAGTATTGTTTACTAAGCCATCTCCCTTACTTAAGCAATGGCACCCTTTCTTTATTTTAAAAACACCCTTTTATCTGCAGCAGTGGACCTCAACCTTTCTAACGCTGCAACCCTTTAATATTGTTCCTCATGTTGTGGTGACCCCCAAGCATAAAACTTATTTTGTTATAACTAATTTTGCTACTGTTATGAATTGTCATGTAAATATTTGTGCTTTTTGGTGGTCTTAAGTGACCCCCGTGAAAGGGTGTTTGACCCTCAAAAGTGTCACAACCTACAGGTCAAGAACCACTGATCTAGAGTCCCAGCATAGAAGTTATTCATAAAACTTGGAGCAGAAAAATGAATAACTCAATCAATGACAGTCTTTCATTTTTTTCCTTCTTTGCCATCTCTGTATAGCAACATTGTTCTTTGTCTTCTCAGTGTCCCACAGATTTTATGTGTCTATGTTTTACTCAGTAAACATTTACATGCCTGACACATGTCAGTGGGTCATGCACTAGGTGTCGACTTTCTGCTGCAGGAATTGCTAGACCCCAGAAACACTAAATAGCTTGTTCTGGGGACAGAGCACCTCCCGGAATACTCCATTATATTTACTAGCTTGGGTGGCAAATCGCATAAACAGCCAGAGCCCATGTGTGTGATTATGATGCCCTTCTTAAGGCAGCTGTAGGTGGGAAGGTGATTGTCCTCCATAAGGCTCAACAATTGCCTGGCACCAGTCAATATGAAAGAATATCCTATCCTATCTTTCCAAGAAGATTTTGGATCAAGCCCTTGGGCTTGTCTACCACCCTGGAGCCCAAGATGGGAGAGAGGAGAACACAACTGGAGGATGTGAACCTTGAAGATGCTCTTGGGGCATCCAGTCCAATCTCCTGCCTATTTAGGAAGAGCATCCTGACTCAGCATCCTCCTCTGACGGTTCCAAGATGGAAACAAATCAAACAAGATGGGAAACTAATGGCCTCCCACATAAGCCCATTCTTTTTTTGAGGTGACTCTACTATCTCTGAAGTCTTATTTGTGGTGTTTTATAGAGAGCCTCACCGTAAATTGTGCTTCTAGGAAGCACGGCACACAAAGCCATAGGCTTGCGTGTGCTATACCCTCATTGTTACTGTTATGCTTCCTACATCAATCCTGTATCCTGGGTCAGAGCCTGTTTATCCCCCTCACCTCTTTCCATGGTCAGAAAATAATGACCTGGAAGGTGATACTTCTCCTGGATGCAGCACAGTGGTGTATCAGAAGTTCTAGATATTTTTGTGTTCATAACGGCCTTATTTGGGTAATAGAATTTGTGGTACCCAGATGGATCAGAAAGATCAGAGTGACACTAATCATGTAGAAGGGAGCGTGTCATTTGCATAGCACAACTTCGTGTCTCTATAAAGACACCGAAAGTTGTGTGACTGCTTCCTGGGTGCTGTCATCAATATTAGAACTGCTTATTGGCCAGGTTAGGCCTCTTACAGAGGTGCATGACATATTCCAGAAGATAGACCTCGCTCAGGTAACCAACAGTTTCCATAAGTTTCTCTTTTACTTGTAGCATAATGGTTCACACGAAAACTTGCATTTTCAAACCAAACCATGTCTGTTCTCTGATGGACATGCAGAACAATGCATCCAGATGCATGAAGTCATGTGGCATTAGGGACTTGGGATGTAGTTCATGGTCAAGGGCTTGCCCAGCAGATGCAAGGCCCAGGGTTTGATCTCCAGCACCCCCAATAAACACACAGATTTAGGAGTTCACTACTGACATAGCATGAGGGCAAGACAACACAATGACCATTGATCAGAAGCACCAAGCTACCTAGGAAGAGGTAATGAGATTCTCATTGGTCCCACTGTCTCCTAACATACACTCATGCTTTGGACTCTAAATATTCATAGGTTACAACCAATGAAAGAACTAAATACATACTACTTTAAGTCTCTGTTTCTGATATGACCTTCATTCTTAAAAATCAAATAGTATAACAGAAAGCCATGGATCCCCAGAACAGGAGAAGCTCTGAGCAAACAAGTGATTTTTCCTGCTATGTATTAACATGGAAGAGTGAAAGGCACCATAGTGCTGTTTGGGATCTACACTGGGCTCCCCTGAGCTCTTTGCAGGAAAGTGTCATTACAAAAGCAACACATATTAGTTGCCTTTGTAAAGAACTACATTCCCAAACACCAAAGGCTATAAAAACCCATCAGCTACATTGCCATTTGTCAGAGATAAACATTCTGCCCCCTTGGCTTGTTTCATTCTTGTTTTCTGATAATGTGTTTGCTTACCCACAGAATTGCAACCCAATGAACACCACTGTGCACCTCCATGTATTTTTTGTTTATTTCAAAGCCTATGTGGTACTTTGGTGGATCATAAACAAATGTTAACACCATCATTTTAATAGCTGCAGGATAATTCTATTGTATGACTAAACTATAATTTTTTGAATAAATCCATGTATTACCAGGAATTATGTGTACTATTTTGAACCATAGTTCAAAATATCTTTGTGAAGAGATCTCTGTTTCCTATAGAAGGTAGGTTTTATCAATGACATACAATTTGTGTCCAGTATATTACTTGACAGACTGTAAGTGCCGATGTTTGAGTCAACAGTAGTTGTCTGTGGATTTTTATCCCCTCCCCCCGTGTATAAGTGTGTGTGTGTGTGTGTGTGTGTGTGTGTGTGAGAGAGAGAGAGAGAGAGAGAGAGAGAGAGAGAGAGAGAGAGAGAGAGAGGGAGATGGGCATGCATGCCCTTGGATCCATATATAGAGAGGCTTAAGGTTGATGTTTAGAATCATCCTCAATTGCTCTTCCACCATATTCTTTGAGGAAGTGTCCCTCCAGATCTGGCTGATGTGGGTGGTCTTGTCAGCTAACTTGCTGTGGAGCTCTACTATCTTTATTTCTGAAGTTGGAATTACAGCTGGGTTGAGATGCCAACCCAACATTTTACATGAGTCCTGGGTATCTAAATTCTAGTCCTCATACTTGCAAGGTAAGAATATAACCATTGAGCTATCTCCCAACCCCCTGAATCTCGTTTCCTTAGGAGAGAGAGCCAACTGTTCAAGTTGATGCCTATATTTCATTTAATTTTAGTTAATTACTATATTTTTCTGTAGTGTTGCAAATAGACTCAGGGCCTTGTCTGTCCTTGACAAACTCAGCAAGCTATATCCCCAGCTGTAAGTCCTATATTTTTATTCAGCAGCCTGACCAGCAGGAAACTGAGTTCAAAAGACTACGTAAAGTTCAACAGAGAGGATTTGGGGCATTAAAACAAAAATTTCCATCTCTTTAGTCTACAGAGGGATAAAGTAGAGCCCACCAGGGGGTATTTTTGCTTTGAAGAATATATTTCAATAGTGGGAAATCAAATACGGTCACCGGCTTAACGGTTTACAAGCTGTTTCAAATAATGAAACTGTCTACATATGGCTTGTGTTTTGATGATATCATATTCATTTGCTAATTCCTCATACTTAATGTATCTGCTGCCATGTAATTAAAATGCTCATTACCATCACACAGATGTTGTCCAATTAGAACAGGTGAAGTTCATCAGTTTAGTGTGATCTAACCTTTGTCGCTTATTCCTTCCTTTCCATACACAGTGCTACTCACTGGAAGCACAGGGATGTCCAAGAAAATCCATAAAATCCAGGAAGATTGATGGGAAATTGTATAATACTCTCACCTAGCATATAGAGGCAGCCAATGCATAGCTGTTGGTGCATGGATGGGTTGATAGATAAATGTGTGCGTTCTCTGAGTGGGTAATGGATGGCTCAGTGGGTAGATAGATGGATTGGTTGAAAGGTAAGTGAATAAATGGGCATATGCATGGATATATAGATGGGTGGATGGATGGGTAGGTTGATGAATGGGTGTACTGATGTATAGACAAACGGATGGGTAATCAGCTGGAATTTGGTGAGGGCAACATTAGAAAGGCAATGTAGAGTGTGCAGAGGAAGGAGAAGCATAGGAGAAGCATGGAAGGCTTCTGAGTGGGGGTAACATTTCAAGGAGAAATACAATTTTCCAGGTGGAAGGTTGAGTGTGGGAGTATGTGCTAACACTTACAAGGCAAAAGGATGTACCAGAACAGGGCAAGGTCATGTCTCAAAAACAAAGATGAAACATAGTAAATAGTAATTTTAAAAAGAAATGTCCAAGGTACATCAATAATGCAGTAAGAGAGAAAAGTCTACATAGTTAGAAAGTTCCCAGATGGAAAGGCAGAGCTAGAGCTGAGATGGTGTGAGAGAGAATTAACAGGGAGAAATAATTGCTTTGACCCTTGACTGGTCATGAAGATGAATTCAAGAGCTTGAGTTCCCTCTCCAAATTCATTGTAAGGTACATATAGTTATTAAAAATTAATCTCAGGAGTAAGAAATGAGTCGAGGAATTTGGGAAAGTCTAGAAAATGACTTTCTCTAAAGCTTTCAGGTGTGCTGTTAAGTCCCCGATGTATGCTTTCTCCGTATACTTTAAGTGGGCACTTAGTGCTATGAACTTTCCTCTTAGCACTGCTTTCATCGTGTCCCATAGGTTTGAGTACGTTGTCTCTTTATTTTCAAAAGACACTAAGGTCATGCTCAACTTCCTTAGCCATCAGGGAAATGCAAATCAAGACAACTTTAAGATACCATCTTACACCTGTCAGAATGGCTAAAATCAAAAACACCAATGATAGCCTTTGCTGGAGAGGTTGTGGAGAAAGGGGTACACTCATCCATTGCTGGTGGGAATGCAAACTTGTGCAACCACTTTGGAAAGCAGTGTGGCGGTTTCTCAGGAAATTCGGGATCAACCTACCCCTGGACCCAGCAATACCACTCTTGGGAATATACCCAAGAGAGGCCTTATCATACAACAAAAGTATATGCTCTACTACGTTCATAGTAGCATTGTTTGTAATAGCCAGAACCTGGAAACAACCTAGATGCCCTGCAATGGAAGAATGGATGAAGAAAGTATGGAATATATACATATTAGCGTACTACTCAGCAGTAAAAACAAGGACTTCTTGAATTTTGCATGCAAATGGATGGAAATAGAAAACACTATCCTGAGTGAGGTAAGCCAGACCCAAAAAGAGGAACATGGGATGTACTCACTCATATTTGGTTTCTAGCCATAAACAAAGGACATTGAGCCTATAATTAGTGATCCTAGAGAAGCTAAATAAGGAGAACCCAAAGAAAAACATATAGGCATCCTCCTGAATATTAACCTTCATCAGGCGATGAAAGGAGACAGAGACAGAGACCCACATTGGAGCACAGGACTGAAATCTCAAGGTCCAAATCAGGAGCAGAAGGAGAGAGAGCACGAGCAAGGAACTCAGGACTGCGAGGGGTGCACCCACACACTGAGACAATGGGGATGTTCTATTGGGAACTCACCAAGGCCAGCTGGCCTGGATCTGAAAAAGTCTGGGATAAAACCGGACTCTCTGAACATAGCAGACAATGAGGACTACTGAGAACTCAAGAACAATGGCAATGGGTTTTTGATCCTACTGCACGTACTGGCTTTGTGGGAACCTAGGCAGTTTGGATGCTCACCTTACTAGACCTGGATGGAGGTGGGTGATCCTTGGACTTCCCACAGGTCAGGGAACCCTGATTGCTCTTTGGGCTGATGAGGGAGGGGACTTGTTTGGGGGAGGGGGAGGGAAATGGGAGGCGGTGGAGGGGAAAAGACAGAAATCTTTAATAAATAAATAAATTAAAAAAAAAAGAAAGAAAATGACTTTCTCCAGTGCACAACACAACTCCATTCTGGGGAGGGGGGGACCGGTTAAGAGATCACATAGAACATAAAGCAAGGCTCATGGCTCTCCCATTGAGAGTCCTGAATTTTAGAAACTGATTCCCCAGTTCCCATGTGGCATTTTCTGGGGGGTGATCCTGGGCACACTTCCAGCCTGCCCTGAACATGCACCAGTTGCACAACAGTAATCAGCCTTGGGGCAGAAAGATGCAGCATTTGCTGCTAGAAGATAGGACTGTCTGTGCTGACCTCAGGATGGGGAAGTAGACATGTCTGCTGCCAAACTCATTGATAACAGCTATATCTCTGCAAGGAAATTGCACTCCAAGAGGGAGAACACCCTATTCCAATGACTTCATGCCATGAGCAATGCCTGCCCTGTGTTTGTGTTTTGTCTTAAGGCCATCATGGTGTTTTCCCTGCTTTTCACACAACCATACCCATCTCTGCTACAGCGTCATCTCTCAGTAGGGACCTGGATGTGTTGTGATAGGACTCTGAAATGATGCCTAAGGGTTCTTTATTGGAATCTTCGGTCCCCAGCTTGTGGAACAATTGTGAGAGGTTTTGGAAACCTTAGGAGATGGGGCCTTGCTGGAAGAATGAGGCTATGGGAAGATGGTTCCTTGGGACTAAATTACCCCTAGTCACTATTGGTCTTGTTCTCTGTTTCCTGTTCTGCTTTGATTTGAACAACTGTTTCTTATTATGTATTCCTGCTGCCATGATGCTCTGTGTAAACACACGGAGCTAAGCAACTGTGCACAGAACTCTCCAGAACCATAAACCAAAACAAATAACTCTTCTCTGAAAGTGTTTCTTAGGAGATTTTGCCAGTAGTGATATTTAATTCTAGTTAACTAATTAATTGATTATTTTTTATGACGTGTTAGAGGTAGAACAGAGGACCCTGTGCATGCTAGGCAAGCTCCCTACTACTGAACAACATCCTCAGTGCTATGTCTTATATTTTTCTATGGCAGCCTGAAATTGTAGGACATTGAGTTAAAAGACCTAAAAAAGTTCCAAAGAGATTTTTGTATGTGTGTGTGTCTGTGTGAGTACATAAATTCATTACTCATATATATTATATTATAGAAGATGTGTATGATTTTTATTTTTTTATTTGGCAACATGCCAATTTCTGAAGGATTATGCTTGATTTATCTTTCAGCTACCTTGCATGCTGCCTAGCACACAGTAAAGATCTGCTGGGAAAAATCACTATTCACCCCATGAGCTTTCTGTCAGAGGAAGGCAGAAGTAATCTTGGGCTTTGATGCCCCTCTTCTATCTAGCAGGTTCAGGCCCTGGTCAAACAGTGACGGAAGAGCCCTGAGTGACTCAGAGGAAGGTTTACCTCTACCTGACCATCTGGATAGCCCAAGTCTAGCACTGAATTCCCATCCTTTCCCTCACCATGGGGTCGACTGTGGAGAACAGGGCTCCCTCAGTCACTTGAGGATTAAAATACTTGCCTTTTAAAATGCATTCCTGACTGGACTTGTTCCTAATCACCTCAGGTCCAGGCTTACTGCCTTGCTAGTGTAAATAACCCCCTGGAAGGTTTAGAACTTTCTATAGGAAAACTTGCAGGTCCCTGGGAAATAAAGATTACCAGATAAAAATTGTATTTGCTCAATCTAGTAACAGATTGTTCACCTGTTGGGGTTCTGGAGAAGAAGGAAGTACTATTATGCCTATCCCTCTAAGCTGGGGTGGCTTGGTGCCTGCCTTCCACCTTGTAAGCCTGATGTTCTTCACCCCCACTCTCACACTCTCTGAATGGCTTCTCAGAGGCCAACAGGACCCCATGTACTCTCAGAAAAAGACAACTTGTAGCAAGTTCTTCTCTATATCCTCAAAATAAGCTAGTGATCAGAGACCATGAGCAGATGGCTAACCCTGGACCTTCCATCTCCTTCCTTCTTTTCTGACCTACATTTCTGGTTTAAAATACTGGTTTTGAAAAAGACCCACCTGAGTGTCAATTTTACCTCCATCTTTGCCATTTGCCACCTATGCATTTCTGTGTATGTGGCTTCATTTCAGTCACTCGTGAGTATTTTAAAATTTCGAAATACATCAATGATCATAGTCTATACCTACTGAAGCGGGTGTGAACATAAGTAAAATAAGAAGGTTCCACAACAGCATGCCTGTATAAAATTGAGCAAAGAAAATACTTTAATATATGTGTATGTGTATATAATATATATAGAATATATATATACAATATATATAATACATAATATATACAATATATATAATACAAACACACACATATATTATACATACCAATTTACCTAGGGCTATGTGTGGCTGTGAAATATTCCCCACACACCATGTGTTCGAACACTTAGTTCTTAGCTAGTAATACTGTTCTGGGAGGTTGTAGAAACTTTAGCAAGTAGACATTAGTGGGAGAAACTGTCACCTGGGGGAGGAGTACTTACGGCTTGCATCTTTGTTCAGTGAGGTATGAGCAAATTGCCTCATGCTTCTACACCATGAAGATACCTGTGCCTATGCCTTCTCCATGATGCTAGACTCTGCCCTTAAACCATGAGCAAAAACGAGCCCTTTCTTTCTTTAATTAATTCTTGCCAGAAATTTGGTGACATCAGTGAGAAAAGTAACCAACACCCATTGTCAAATCTGAAAAAGTGCTATTTGGTGTCATTTTGACATTCATTTACCCACCAGTTTAACATCAAAGATTTTCCAGTAAAACTTAATTGGTGGAGCTGGGAATATGGAGGGGAGTTTGGAGAGGCCTACATTATAGGGTATGGGAGTTCAGGACCCTCATAAGGTGTCACCCAACTTTCTCATTTGTTGGCACCTGCCCTTCAGTCTCAGCCATAAACAGTGTTCACAGTTCCCTGGAAGGATCATGTGGGCCTGAGCTTTGGTGCTATTGCTGGTTACTTGAAAACTCCTACTTACCCTTAAGAATGACTGATGTATTATCTCTTCCCACTCCAATCAACTGACCATTTTCCTCTGGCTCTTCCCATAGTCTCTATTCCTGCAGCTCCCACACTCTGTCCATATATTTACTTGCTTATTGGTGTCCTTCACAGACCCGGCATCCATCTCAATTCAAGGCCTCTATCTTGCAACCTTTGTCTCTACATGGTCTTGTATTGGACATGCTCCATTGACAGCATCCATCTGTGTAAATGCATTTCAATGGACTCAGGTTCATTCGCCCTCAGACAGTATTTTATGTTATCCTTGGAAAACAGAAACTAGACTGATTTGGAAAGACCTAGGTAGCTTCCTCTGCTGGGTCCAAGCTTGGGCGTGACTATGTATTTGAATTAAAGTGAAAGGAGGAAGAGTTGCCTTTTTATCACCATATTTTAATGCCAGGTTGAAATCAGGCTGGTCATCCTCAGAGGATTAGTTCCCAGGCTCTCCCAGTAATACAAGAAGCCCTGCCTTTGTCTTCTGGTCTAAACATCTATCTCAATTCTCACGAGCAGGGTATTTAAAGGGCAGGGTGACTGCTTGGTGGATTACAGTCGTGTGCCATTATGTCTCACTCACATTTATATTCTTCATTTTAGAGCCTGGGTTCAGTTTTGCATGGAAGAAGAAAATACTAGAAACCAATCACAGTTACAAAACCATGCCATTTAGTAATGAATGTATTTGCTCATTTGGTAACAGGGGAGAGTGGTTAGGGCTCTCTACTTAGCAGCTGAAGGTTCAATTTCTGGCTCCACTATTTGCTGATTTATAGCCTTTCTTAGTTCTCTAAATATCAGCTTACTCATTTGTAAAATGAGAAAACCCAGGTAATACATATTAAGTAGGGAGTGAAGGTTTTGGCACACAACATTCTCTTAGCTATTTTTTGACAGTAGTCTTATTAGAATTTCCAGCATGGATTTCAAGAGGTAGATATTATACATGCAAGCTTGTTTTATGTTTTTGCTTCTGTCAGGTTAAATTGGGTTTACAATAACTCCAACTTCAAACCTTACACTATGTGAATGTAAAACTTAACCATCAAATCAAATGGCTCTGTACGCAGCAGTAATATGTTTCTCAGAAACATTGGGAGATAGTTGTACAGAACTCCAGAATCAGCAGGAGTGCCTATCTGTATTCCATCCTTGTTGGCTCATTTCACATGGTAGATCTTTACCCCCACTTCTGGTAGTCTTTGGGCAGTAGAGGAATAAATTCCCACCTCCTCTTCTCTCTCATGAATTCTGGGGCTCAGCAACCATACAGGGAGGCCTTCTGTACTAGACACATAACTAAAAGGTTCATCAGACTGTCAATTTAACAATTGAAGGAGGCCAAAATGGCTCAGAGATCAACAGTTTCTTGATCCACCCATTTATTCAATCCATTAGAATTCAATAATTTCTTTTGTATGCTCAGCAGAGTTGTGGACTGTGTTGATATTCTAAACCAGAGATCTTAGAGATGCATAGTAAGGTCTAAATGAGGTTATTGATTGAGGGGTAGCAACAGATCAAGAAGCTTGTATGGGTTATACATAGGGTGTCTAATAGAGTAACATCATAATTTTTGTAGTCTGGATTCATGGGAAAGGACTCTGAAGGGAGACCAGAGGAATATGTGTAAATGGTTGAAAGAATAGCGGGACTGGGCAGAGGGAGAAACTAAGCTGTGGTATGCTTGAGAGATTCTCTAGCCCACTGCCAGAGGAACTCTGAGACTGGACTAGCTAGATCTTCAGAGCTGTTTCTTCTGAGGAAAGAGGACTGGTGATTAGATGTAGGCTGCCCTCACTAACAAAGGACAGAAATCTCTCACAATATAGTTCCATTGCTTCCAAAGCTTTTCCCAGGGAGGGCTGCAATCATCAGCAACCAACTCTTCTAACAGCTAGAGGCCATGAATACCTTGATCCCAAAGAATGTTCTTGATCTCACATCATAGCTCAGTGTAATTTTATTAGGCAGTTTCTGTTTATGTACAGTGTGCTAGGCATTCTTCAATTTTTTTCACCAAATGGTTCATTAAAAATCTCACAATATTTTGAGTGAAAAAACAGTGACTATACTATACATGGAAAAGGAAAGGACAGCTAAATAAGCCATAGAAACAAGTATTCTAGTTCAAAAAGTCTCTAGAGACTGAATGCTTAATGACAATTGTTAATTATCTTTCTAATTCTAAGAATTTAAAGAATGGGGTCATAGTGGGAGTAAAAGGGATAGTGGTAAAGAGAGTAATAGATTATGCAGTTTTTACACAGGAGTTAAAGATAGCCTCCCAA
This sequence comes from Microtus oregoni, assembly GCF_018167655.1. Classification (NCBI taxonomy): domain Eukaryota; kingdom Metazoa; phylum Chordata; class Mammalia; order Rodentia; family Cricetidae; genus Microtus; species Microtus oregoni. Next base: position 39,494,537 of record NW_024543063.1, read on the forward strand.
AGAAAACACAGACCACTAATGAAGATAACCAGGACCGTAGGAAATTATCTGGTATACCTCACTTTTCATTAAGTATCACATTTACCTCACAGAAGACATTTCTCATCTGCTATCCCTTACAGAAGCAACATCTATCTTGACTGTCTTACCTTACAGAAGAAGCCTCTAACTTACCCCACAGAAGCAATATCTGGTCTCCCTCACCTTACAGGAGCAGTATCTGGTCTGACTCACCTCACAAAAACAGTATCTGTTTTACCTCGCCTCACAAGGTCTACCTCAGTTTACAGAAGCAGCAGCTGGTCTACTTCACCTTGTAGGAGACACGCTGGCATAACTAATTTATAGAAGAAATATGTGGTTGAGGGATGAAAAAAGACTTGTCAGAAGTAGCACAATGATGACAACAAACGGATATAGCCCTAGATGCCTGATTTGTGAATTCAGTCTTTCCTCTCACTGTTCTGGGAGCATTCCAAAGCTGTTGGTATTTTGGAATGTATCCATTTCAAAATCACTTACTTGGTTCTCACACTGGCCAGATCCAACACATTCACATCCATCTTTCCCCATCCCTCCCTAATACAAACTCTTATAAAAATGTCAACCATGCACTAAATATCTATTCAAAATCTTAAAAGGATTCCATATGTATAAAGATATCAGTACCATTCCCAACTTGGCTTCCTTGAACTCAGGTGCCAGATCATTTTAGTGTTACTTTCTATTTCTCCTGTTCTTTGTCATACTTGTTAAGTTCTGACAGCATGTCCAGGCCCTGTGTTGGTGGACATTCTTTTAATACTCTGTTTCTGTCCTTTTTATTCCTTTCTTCCCTTATATCCTTCTGATCCTAGACACCAGTTCCCAGTTTAGGTCATAAGCAGTCATGTGTGATGTCTTAGAGTATGAGGTCATTTGTCGGCCCCAGCAATCTTTACTCCTCCCTCCAGTTCCTATTACTACTACCAGTGATGAACAGTAGATACTTGTGTTATAGATTTTAGTTTTCAGAAAGGTTGCTTAATATAAAATATCCAGAGACCATCACAATTATGTTTAATGCTTCACTGATAATTGAGAAGGAGAGGTGACAAGGAGGAAGAAAAAAAGAGGAAAATAGAGGAAGAGAAGGGAGAAAGGAAGCAGGAAAGAAAAAAGAAGAAAGGAACAAAAAAGAGAAGAAAAGAAAGAGAGATGCAGAGAAAGAAGTGTAAGGCAGATATAGAAATGAGCAGAAAGAAAAAGGAACAGAAAAGGATTGGGGAATAAAGAAATGAGAAGACACAATGGAAAAAAAACAAGAAGAAATGTTTTGGGGACAGCTAGGGAGTTATGCATGAGTGTAGGGTAGGGGCTACTCTGGATTGCATGAGAGAAAGGGGGGCCTCTATTTTCATTTTTCATATATTGAGCAAGGAGAATATGACTGGTAAGGACAACTTGAATTTACCCTGGAGTAAGCTTAGGAGGAAGTGGCCAAGGTAAGGAGAAGCTGTCCTAGGAAACATGGAATCCAGGACTGAGGTCAACAACCCAAAAATGTCAGCTGGAATTTAGACTAATGCCTCAAACATAAAAAGGGAACTTGCTACACATCTCATTCAGTCCTAGCTGAACCAATTCTTTTTCTTAATAAGGTAATGATATTCTGAAAAGCAACTGTGACCTTTCAGGTGTGTTACTGGGAGCACTGATGGGCCCCTGGGGTGGTATAAACCCAGAAAAAGACTTGTCCATTTGATTGAAGATCATGGCAAGTGTTCAAGGGCCTGGAACTATGAAGCTAACTTTTCCTAAAGTTTAATGATCTGCTCTGTGTTGAAGGAAATGCACACCTGAGACAATTTTATTAATCCAAGAGGCCCCTAAACAGATGCTTTTAAGAAAGATACATAAAAAGAGGCAAGATTAATCTTTATCTGCCTTGGTTCTAGCTTTCAAAAGCTAGCGACCCTTCGATTGTGCTGTTTACTACTCATCCACCCCTGGCTGTGGATGCCAGAGTGCCACTGAGTATTCATAGTTGGATGATGATGCTGTGTTGGTAATATTCTTCTTAACAGCAGCTAGTACATGCATTTCCTGTGTGCCAGAGAGCATGACAATCCAACTACAAAATCCTCCTTATAAAACACCACATGAGAATCAGGAAACAGACATCATAGTTACAGTCTTACAAATTAAGAAACAAAGTTGAAAGAAGCCAATCTGCTTGGGGTCTTACTTGCAAACTAGAAAAGCTAATATGAACCCCAAATACGGCTTCAGAATCTGGACTCTTTATTACAAAAGATTTTGTTTGCTTTTTTTTTTGACATTTTTGTTATCTTTTTCTTATGATTTCTTTACGCTTTCTCCAAATATTCACCAAGTTACATTAATGACCTTGATGTAGGCTCAATGGGCAAGATGCAGGAATTAAGGAATGTTTGGTTCTTGCTTTTGTGAACGTGGCAATTGAGGGTTAGTTTTCAGATGGAATATTATGGTCCAGGGAAGCTGGAACACTGAATTTATCAGAGTTCTTGAGAAGTAATCTATTGAATCTTCTCTCCCCCTGGGGAGCTCTTTGCCGCTGGACAGGACCAGACTATTCTCACCATAGAAGAGTGCCCAAAACAAAATGCATGGACGAGAAGCCATCTCATATCACTCCAAGTAGAAACAAGGATTTTGTCTGTATGGCTTCCTCATCTGAACAGCCAAGCACTTTAAAACTTTGAATCCTTAAACAGAGAGCTCAAAAACCAGTTCTCATTAATAGCACAATGTAACATCAAGCAACCAAACCACCTGTCTATGCCTCAGTTTCCTCTACTAAAACAGAACTGTAGTAGTTTCTGTCTCACAGACAATGAATGGGAATTATGGGGCTCGATCTACTTTCAGTATGTCGACTTTCAAGAGCTGATGTATTTATTCAGTCAATATTGAGTGAATGGATCCTGCCTCTGAGGCCAAACTCAACCTTTACAATATTTATGATAAAGGTAGTTCTTCAAGTTAATAATGATTTATGCACAGGAGTTAAAAGCAACTAGAATAGAGTTCAAGCAAGGCTTTGCCTTACATAGACAGTACTTATAAGCTTATATATATATATATGCGTGTGTATGTGTGTGTTTGTATCTCCTATGTCAGCAATGTGTTTAGATTATCTATCTATTCATCTATCTTCTATCTATCTATCTATCTATCTATCTATCTATCTAGCATCTATATATCTATCTATCCATCCATCAATCCTATCTATCTATCTATCTATCTATCTATCTATCTATCTATCTAGCATCTATGTATCTATCTGGTGTGTTTTATATCTATCTATTGTGTTTAATATCTATCTATCCAATATATTTAATACCTATCTAATATAAGGCATGTTGGTGGCATAAGGAATCCATCCTAGTTGTCGTCATCAGATGTTTCTGAGGATGGGGAATAAGGACCCTATTCCATCTCATCTCTGAGGAACATAGTGGACATTTAGTGCTTGTCTCTTAGTGTTGGCAGTTAGAGGAGATCTTAACCCTAGCCCTGGCCCTTTCTGCTGATGTGAAGATGAAGCTAATCCTGGTGGTGTCAATTATTCATGAAGGACATGGCAGAGCCTCTTTGTTCTCTTTAAATTTTTAGCAGTTCTGCTTCCTATCATTACAGGCCCTTAGGGACCAAGTGTCTCGCCACAGAAATATCCCCCTTATTCTATGGCACAGAGTGAGGTAGGCAGAAACAATGAAGAGAGATGTAGGTGTTTCTGAGGCCGCTGGTGTGGAGAAATGTCAAGAGCTCTGGACATGTGGGAATCCCCAGCTCTGGATACTTGGAATCAGTTTGACCCTCTGACTAATTAACTCTATAACTTTGGGAGCATTATTGAATCTCTTAGCCTGTCTGGGAGATTATAACCAGCTAAACTTTTGTTGGCATTGGCAGTATGACAAGGGCTGATATAGGCTCCCCAGTAACTGTGAAGGTTGGCAGTAATCTCACTCACACTTTACAAATGAAGCGGTTGGGAAGATAAAACAGGAACAGTGGGATTTCAAATGGTGAGTTCACCCTCTCTTTCCCTTGATGTTACATAAAGTCCAACAGAGAGAACTTCATAGGAAATAAACAAATGTAACAAAGCATCTAGTGTATAGTTAGTGATTGGCAGAAGGTGGTGATGGTTTTGCCTCCTGCAACCCTGTAACTCTATATATGCAGCTGCTGTTTAGATCCCTGAAGGAAAGGACTAAGGATGCAGGAGAACTGGGCCATGGCATGGTGGAGGGGTGATGGGAAGGGCAGGCACAGAGGCCAAGAAAATGGATCTCTCATTCGATGACAAAAAGTGAAAAAAAGAAAGAGAAAATGGATCTCATTCACCTAGTATATACGCCAGATACAGATCAAAACCTCTTCGAAAAGCATTGGCTGGCAGGAACAAGAATCCCCCAAACTGCCTAATAGATTAAAATTGACAAGATTTCCGAGGATGTTATTTTCCCTCTGGGATTAATTCAGTAGCAGGGCTTCTTAGCAAATACTTCGTCTAGAATGTTTTTCAAATGATGAGCTTCTTGGTATACAAGTATTTACAGCCCTTATGAAGCAGGGAATACGCACAAAGATAATGAGATATGAGTTTTGTGGGTTGAGGTAAGCTGACCCTCCCTTTATCATTGCTAATACTTTATGCCTGGTCTTCTGAGTTAAGTGCCTCTTAATTGTCGGCTCATTTAGCATAAATAGAGGGGTTGTGAGTGATTGCTGCATTGTTTTGATTCCAATTATATAAATAAAGAAAGTGAGATGTTAAGTGGTTGTTCAAATCACTGGGCTTTTGACTCAGACTGTCTGACTCCAGTATTCTGATCACAATCATTGACCTGATAAATACAGACTAGGAGGCAGAAGAACCAGATGCGAGGACTTAAAGGAAGATAGGTGTCAGGAGCGGGGATCCCAGGATCCTGAATGATTGAAATCATTGCAGTTTCTAGTCTTTCCTTGCTTACACGAAGCCCACATGATGGTAGGCGCAGGAATCGATGGCTTTAGGGAAGCAAGTGAAAAATTTCAGGATTCTGGATTCATGGAACAGTACCAGATTCAGAATGTCTTTGGGATTGAACTCAATACCTCCAAGAAACTGGGGAGAAAAATCACGGGAGATTATGCTGGAAGAGACAGCCCTGGAACTGGTGTGTATTATAGAGTCTGTCTATAATCCATCATCACCCCAAACCTCAGCACATCATCCCAGCTAGATCCAAGCATAGAGCATAGTTGGGAAAGCTCAAAAAGCAATCCCTCATTGCGCAACTTCTCATATGGAGCAGAACACAGAGCTGGGTGGTCACCTAGACATCTTCTCCATGCCCTTTACAGGTGCTGAAAGCCTTTCTGCCCGAATGAGGTAATGACCTAAGAGAAGAAGCCAGATAGGAGCTGCAGGAGAATCCTGGCAGTATTGACAGCATACAAAGAAGTGAAGGATATGAGCTTAACCTGAGGATTATTCTCACCCTTCATCACTATCCCCAGTGTTTATTACAGTAAAGGGCCAAAGAATCAGATTGGTAGGTTGTAGAACCATTCTAGAGTCAAGCAAAGAGCTAATAGAACAAAGAGAGGTGGGTGGGACTAGTCATTAAAGTCCCTGTCGAGCTAACATGGAGACTTAAATTTGGTCCCAAGAATCCATTTAACAGACAAGTATGGTAGCATGCATCTGTCATCCCAGCACTTCTATGGTGAGACAGAAGGCAGAGGCAGGTGAATTCCCAAAAGCTTAAGAGTCAGCTAGCCTGGTGTATGCACAGATGACCATCTAAGGAATTTGCCCTGGCTCTAACAAGGTGTAAGGCAAAGACTGACTTCCAAGGTTGTCCTCTGACAACCACAAGCTTGCCATGGCACACACATGCACATAGACAGTTGTGAACACACATGCACACACATACATCATACACATAGAGAGAGCGATTTAAAAAAGAATAAAGAAGGTGGTGGTGGTGTATGCCTTTAATTCCAGCACTTGAAAGGCAGAGACAGGTGGATCTCTGAGTTTGAAGCCAGCCTGGTCTACAGAGTGAGTTCCAGGACAGTCATGACTGTCCCTCAGAGAAACCCTGTCTAGAAAAAACAAAATGAATGAATGAAGGAAGGAATAAATAAATATGAGACTTTGTGAGCAGAAAACTGTTATAGCTCTCTGCAGTAACAACCTAGGTAAGTGATATTGGGACCACAATGCAACAGCAGAAGGATGGACTACAGGTTAGTTTCAGTCACAACTTGACACAGTCCAGAGTTGTAAGAGAGCACCTCAGTAAAAGAATTGCTTCAACTAGCCTGGCCTTTAGACATGTCTGGAAGCCACTATCTTGATGGATGTCAGTGGTCTCAGTCTTGGGCAGATGGTCCAAGTTGTATAAGAAAATCAGCTAAGCATGAGCCATGGACAGCAAGCTGGTAAGCAGCATCCTCTATAGTTTCTGCTTTGAGTTCCTGCCCTGTTGAAGGTCTTCCCTTTCTTGAGCTTTTACTATGTCTCCTAGCAACAGCTTGCTGCAACCTGTAAGATGAAAGAAACTTTTCCTCTCCAAGTTTCCAAGTTGCTGTAGGTCATAATATTTGTCGCAACAACAGAAACCAAGCTAAGACAGATGAAGAGAGGTGGTGGACACAGGAAAGATCCTGTTGTTTATAATTTTTCAGCTGAAGGCATACCCTCCACTTCTCATGAAAGCCACTGGGCTCCTTACCCTCATGAATCAGCTCATCCCAAATGCACTTTTCACATAGTTCTTCTGTTCCCACCATGGTCCGGTTCACTCATCATCCTGAGATTGGAGTGGAAATGGCATATCCACAAGGAAGTGGCTTCCTGATTCTACACCATACTCTATCCCAGGTCTCTGTTATAGACCCTCATGGTAGCACTTATCTCTTTTAAGCCCACAGCAGAGTTATCTATGTGGTTATTTGATTAATGTCCACTTTTGCTTTATTGAATTTCTCATTCAAAGAGGAGAATCTGTCTTACTGCTTGTTCAATTTCTAGTGCATAATTGAATATCCTGAACTGAGCAGATCTTCACAATCTATGTCCTGGATGTGTGAGAGTGGACAAATGAATGAATCATAGGATTTTGAAAGGACATCATGTCAGAGAAGAACTAACCATAGTTCTTAGGTTGTAGGCTTGAGTAGCTGGGTCAATCTCAGTGACTTTCATGATCAATCATGGTTCTGTTTTCAATAAATTACTCTTGGAAGCTGATATCTGCACAGAATTTTCTCTTCTCCCTGCTGCTGTGACATGATCTCTGCTCTACCCTGCCCCTCCAACAATGATGAGTTGAAATCTTCAGAAAGATCAACTTTCAACCATTGGGGGAAACAATGACTTCTTGAAATTTGCAGGAAAATGGATAGATCTAGAAAACATCATATTGTGTGACCCAGAAAGACAAATATAAAATGTGCTCACTCATAAGTGGCTTTTAGACATAAAGCAAAGAAAAACCAGCCTACAATTTACAGTTTCAGAGAACCTAGACAACAAAGAGGACTCTAAGAGAGACGTAAGTGAATATAATCCACATGGGAAGTAGAAAAAGACAAGATCTCCTAAGTAAATTGGGATCATGGGGATCATGGGAGAGGATAAAAGGGGAAGGAAGAGGAATGGAAGGGAGTGGAGAAAATATATAGCCCAATAAAAACAATTAAAAAGAGTCCTATATCACAACTGACTCTTGCTGAGATGGGATGTCTTCCTGTGATGGTTAGTGCCTCCTGTCAACTTGACAGAACCTAGAATCGCCTGGAAGACAGGCCTCTGGGCATGCCTGTGGGGAATGATCTTGATTGCATTAATTGAGGTGGAACGATCCACTCACTGTGGGTGGCACCATTCCCCAGCAAGGATCCTAGGTTGCATAAATGGAGAAAGGGAACTGACAACAGCACAGACTCATCATTCTGTTTCCTGATTGTGGATATGAGGTGACCAGCTGCTTCCAGCTTCTGTTGTATGACTTCTCTACCACGATAGACAGTACCCTTTTACTTGAGTCAGAAAAAAAGAAAACCAAAAACCAAAAAAACCTTTCTCCCTTATATTGCTTTTGTCTAGTTTTTTTTTTTAATCTGAGCAACAAGAAAAGAAATGAAGGCATTACCCTATACACCTAAGTTCCTTAACACACTGAGGTTCTTTCTTCATGTTCTCAAGGTTTCGTGCTACAGAATCATGTATTCATCATTTAGAGAGGACCACCAGCTCCTGGGCCCATTGGACCCTACACAAAGATTTAGGATGCCCCAGTAGAGACTCCACCTTCCCTTTTGTGGTTGCTTTATTTCAAGGGTTTGAATAATGCTGAGAGATACCTCATCCATAATGAATGGATGAACTTCAGCCAGTTAACTCTGAAAGTTAAACAGTACTTTCCTTTCTAAGACCCATGGAAGGACCCTGCCTTCTACTCTGGGGTCCATTCACCAGAAGTAGGGAATCAACATTATATTACTAAACTGTAGAGTTTCTTTGAAATTCACCGGTTTTCCCATCAGGCCACATTCTCTGTTCCAGAAGCTGACCTAGGGTACCATATGCACTTCTATGTTTCCCTAGTTTGGTTTCCTGTTGCTTTAATAAATCCTGACCAAAGCAAATTAGCTTACATTTCCCCACCACCGTGCATCATTTGGAGAAATCAGGACAGAAACTCAGGCAGGAACTTGGAGTCAGGAATGGAAGCAGAGGTCATGCTATTTACTGACCTCTTCAGCTTGCTTTCTTATATTACCCAGGACCACCTCTCCAGGAGGGGCCTTGTCCCCAATGGGCCAGATCCTCCTCACAAATTAAGAAAATTCTCTCACAGATTTGCCAACGGGCTAATCTGTTAAAGATAATTCCTCAACTGAGATCCCCTGTTCCTGGATATGTCTAATGCCAAGACACATAACTTGTTTTCTTAGTCTCTTCTGCTATGTGACAGTTTCTTAGGTGCTCTTTGCTTTTTTATTTTTATTACTTTGCCAGTTTTTAGGAGTCCTGATTAGATATTTTGAAGAATTAGCTTTGATCTGAACTTGTACAATGCTTTGTGATTAAACTTTTAAAGGTTTGGGTAGAGGTGAAGTGCCAATCCCATTGCATATCTTGAGAAGTATAATAGATGAACAAGAATAAACCCTGTTTGAAACCAAATATTTTTCAGAAGTGACCCCAAAGCAGGGTCTGAGATTTTTCTTGGTACTGTGAATACAAAGGGAAACCTCTCTGTCTCTGCCCCCTTCACTGCTCCTAACCTTCACCCTTTTACTACACCTTCTCTCCCTCTGTTCCTCTATCTCTGCCCCTTTCCTTCCCTCTATTTCTCTAGAAAATTAATAGACTGTATTTCAGGAGTAATGACAACCCCATTTTTCTCCCTTTCGTGTGATGCCATGAGGTAGATATAAGCATTTTACTTTATAGGTTTTAAGTTGTTCACAATCATCTAGCTATTGAAAGACAGAGCTGAAGGTAGAATTCAGGGTCTTTTGACCACATAGCCATGCATGCTTCCTATTAGATAAGACCTCAAACTATGAAAGGCTGTTCAGTTGAACCCATGCACGAAGGAAAAAGCCATAAGGATTCTTCTGTATCTTTCACAAAAGTGTTTACCTAGACACGTACTGCTGTATGGCTTCTCAGAGGAGGTTACATTTGACTTAAGCAAAAAGATCATTCTGGAAAGAAGAAACAGGATTCAAAAATACCCAGATCTCAGAAGAGTGAGCAGGTCAGTGTGAGTGGAGGAGATGTAGGGGAGGGAGATGTTGATCTAGCACCATCTTCCTGGAGTCCTTTCCTGAGGATGTCTGTGAGATCAACCTTTCTCACCTTCTTGTCTCTCTTATGCTAGGACCCAGATGGTGGAGCATCAAGAGCATGAAGCACAGGGTCAAGAGGCTTAAAGCGCATTGTCTCTGCTATTCTTACCACTCTCGCTCCCCTCTCCATCAGCACCTACATCTATCAAATGGGATGGCACTCACTGCCAACGGGATCACTGCTCTGATGAGGGAAGTAGGGGAGAAAACCCAGTAACAATCTAAAAATCATGCCACTTCCAGAAATGGAGCACACCTGAGTCATGATGCCCAAACTCAGGAGGCTCATCAAGAAGGCATGCTGGATGGGATTGGAAGAAAGCCCACACAGGTCCTCACAGGAGTCCCACACCATTGCTTACTTTGTTGCTTTCATTTTAAGAACTCATGGACCAATTTTCCACCAGTTTCTCAGGATTTGATTAGGGGCATTAGCATCTCAGGCCATCTGGTTATGCTGCAGTCTGGGAAATTACATATCCAAGGCTTTGATGGGGCAGTGGATACATTTGGGCCACTACAGCGACCACACATCCTGCTCTGGTCTGAATTAGTTCTCAATGCCCTATTATAGTTCTAGAAAATCACAGCTAACATTGGCATTCTTTGTGAGCTATTTGCAAAATCTCCACCCAAGTCTTCACTGAAAACATGACAGAAATCTTGGTGCTGCGAAGACTGTAGTCTTAGAGAAACCCAGGTTAGGCAGTTTTATCCTAATGAGGTTTAATCTTCACAATCACATCAATATCAAGTTAGAATATGTATGCCTGGCCACAGTCTCACAGCTTTTGAAATGTCTATGTTTATTGCTGAAAATTCACTAAATGGTGTGTGTATGTGAGTGTTTGTGTGTGTGATTGTGTGTTCATGTATGCATGTGTGTACATGCATGTGGAGGCTAGATGTCATTCCTCAGCAACTGTTTGTCTTGTTTATTGAAAAAGAGTCTCACACTGATTTGGAACTTTCAAGTGGTTGCCCCAAAATGTGCCTGTCTCTGCCTCACTGGCTTTAGTTTTAGTATAGGTTCTGGAGATCAGACTCCAGTGCATAGCAAACACCTTACTGACTGAGCCATCTCCCAAGTCCTGAGTACATGGAAGCATGAGAATGAATGCCCTATATTCTCCTAACATTCTGGTTTGTTGAGTGGGAAAAGAATAGGCCTAGGATCACCCGGAGTAGGGTACAAACTTTATTGCTTCCTGGGCTTTGTGAAGCCATAGTGGCATCTCCACTGTGTGGGGCATTCCAGGAAAAATGGCCTCTATGGCAAATTAGTGCAAACTTAGGAACTCCCAAAACATGTCTTTCTTATATTGTGCCTCTGGAAATCCCAGATCCACAATGGATTTCATTCTGCTGAAACCAAAGTGTCAGCAGAGTTGTTCTCTTCCATGGGCTCTAGATGCCATGTCTCTCTCGACATCTAGAACCCACCTGCTGTCTTTGGCTCATAGCCCCACTCTGTCAGTAAAGTCACATGGAGGCACCTCCCCCCCCCCCCCAGCTCTTCTGCTTCCCTCTTCTGGCTTCTTTCTCATGGTTTCTTTGGGAACAGCCACAATCTGAGAAAAATTCTCCATTCTTAAGACTTTTACCATAATCAAATTTGTGAAATTCCCATTGCTCTGTAAGGGACACACTCAAAGGGGCCAGAGACTCAGGGGTCTTCAGGAGCTATTGTTCTGTCTACTGCAACAATTGTACCCAGGGTGGCCATGACAGTGATGGGGAGCATCTCCATTCCTCTGCAAGAGTGTCATAGACAATGCAGGTGAAATTGCCCTCAGGGGGTCGCTGACCATATGAACAGTCACCAGCCATTGTCTTGGGAGGACTCTGGTTCTAATGTGGAGGACTCACTCATATCCACAAGGGGTGGAAGGGTTCCCCACCGTCCCTAGGCCCAATCTTCCTTTCTGCAAGACCGTCAAGCCTGCTCAGCTCAGATGACTATCTCTATGTGTAAGCATGTGCTTGGTCTACCCTCTTTCCTTTAATGGTGACCTTGAATTGCTTCATTGATCCTACCAATCTTTTCTGGAAGAAATAGTCTTCAAGAAGCCTTTGCTCTGGAGAGACAGGTAGCAGAACTGCACCTTTAAGTCTGTCCAAAGATGAAGCCAGACCACATCCTCTTGGCCTCAGTGTGTAGACTCTCACTGAATTTTTTATTTTACTTCAATACTATTTGACAGCCTTAAGAGCGCAGCATAGGAGACTTGGTGGAAATATTACACTCCATGAAGCAGCCCTCATGAGAATTCTCAGAACTTTCTCATATATGTTCTTTATGAGAAGCCAAAGAACAGCCATTTAGTCTCCAAACCAGGGTTCTTCTTTCTAACGGGTGTGTTTCCATCAAATAGACATAGCTTGCTTGCATATATGATCACTTTCCCCCATTTTCACCAGCTATTACGAAGCCCAGAGAGAAAATGGTTGTCCATCTCAGACAAAGCTTTAAAACATCTTAGCCTGTGTAATGCCCATTAGCTTATTTTTCTCCTCTTATCGTCCCTTTTCTCTAATTCCTTCACCATTTTTTTCATTTTAGTTATCATTGATACTATCTGCAAGCCCAGAATAAGGCAGAATAAAAATTATGGTAAGTATCCCAGAATTTCTTTTCATATATGAGAAACACAGTCTTGATGTTTCTATTTGTTCTCAGCACAAAAAGAAAGAGGAAAAAATTCAGTGATAATATATGCAAATTAACTGTTCTGGTTTGCTTTCCGTTACTATGATAAAACATTCTGACCCAAAGCAGCATGATAAGAAGAGGTACATTTGGATTACACTTCCAGGTAGCAGTTCATCACTGAGGGAAGTTGGCGCAGGAAGTCAAATCAAGAACCTGGAGAGAGGAACTGAGGCAGAGGCCACAGGGGAATGCCTTACTAGCTTGCTCAGACCATAAGATTGGGCATCTTCAGCAGCCCCAGCCTGATGCTGAAGGTCTGAAAGGTTACTGGAGAGCTACTACTCTTTAGCTCACATTGGAAGCCTGAAGAAACTGGTTCTACTATCATTGAAGGAGCGCTGCAGCAACAGGATGGATAGCCTTGCCAGCAAGAGTGAAACCAAAGAGGCAAGAAGCAAAGATTCTGCTTCCATGTCTTTTTATCTGGGTGGCTCTTGAAAGATGCCTTCCACATTTAAGGTGGCCTTCCCTAGTAAAACAATCTGACAAAGAAAGTCCTAGTCATGCCCAGGACATTGTATTTTAGTTGATTCCAGAGTCAATCAAGTTGGCAAGTAAGTGTAATGAACCATCACACTGACCCTTGGCAGGACTGAAGCCAGCATCACCATAAGGACAGGTTTTTGTGCTGGCAATGGAAAGAACCCCCACACTTTGTATGCAGAACACACCAAGACCATAAATGCCAGTATTCTAAACGGGTTGCTTGTGGTTAGCAGATTGCTGAAACCAAAAGTACTCTCTTTTCTCAGGGATATTTAGTTTTTATTGTATCTTTACTCATGGTCAGAAGACATCAGCAAATTTGTAAAGGAGATTGAAGATCCGTTTGCAAAGCATTCTGAAATTTTCATGCCCTTGCTTTTGGATGTGAGCTTGTGTTCTTAGAAAGGAAATGCAGAAATGACCTTCGTTGGCTGGGAAAATGACTCTGGTAAGCTGCATCCTACACAAGCGTGAGAACCCAAGTCCCATCCTCAGCATCCATGTAGAAAAGAGAGGTGTGGTGGTGCCTATTGTCCCAGTGCAGGGGAGGTAGAGACAGGGCAATCCCTGGGGCAGGCTGGCCAGCCAGCCTCAGTAAGTTGGGAGCTTTGGGTTCAGTGACAGACTTTATTTAAAAAGATAAGATGGATAATGACTAGGAAAGACACCTGATGACCCAGTGTCAACCTCTGGCTTATACACACACACACACACACACACACACACACACACACACACACACTTTAGAAAACTCTGATAATTGTAAAAAATCAAGGGTTTTTTAAAATCAATACTAACGAAACCTCTCCTAAAACTGAGCTAGAGGAAATCATAAGAACTCATCTCTGAAGCCAGCAAACAGAATCACAACTTAGAAACCTCTCAAATTCTGTCAGATCATGCCTTCTCTTCTGAGTCTGTGCATCCACAGAGTCTAGAGCATGGCATGTGAGTAAAACCACCTCCCCTCAGAGAGATGAAAGTCCCAGGTAAGCCTCAATAGAACATGTCAAGCCTAGTATTTATCCATTGGAATGGCAGACAGTGTGTATTAGACGTACACACCATGACACATTGAAACTATGGAAGAAAAATCCACTGTACCTGAACTATATAGAATAAATTTTGATTTCCTTCACTTTTCCCACTTGGCAAAGATGGTCTGAAAGATTGCACACAGAATACTCCCATGTACGATCACTCTCCTGGGTGTGCTGAGGTTCATGTGCAATTCTCAGTGTGACAGATCAATCTCTGTGCACATTTTTCTCACTTAAGAAAATATGCCAGTGCACAAGTAGATTAGAATGTTACTCTTAAGGATCATGTCAAGCACTGAAATTAATTGAAAAGGACATCATCACTCTCTTGGCATTTTGTATGGCTTCAGTGGGATATGACATGTGTAGGTATCTCATAATTATCAACACAGCACTTAATTACGATGCCAAGATTCAGTGTCACTCTATAAACACTATGCCTGGGACCACTGTGTCCTCACATGACATGCTGAGACCATCCTAGCCCCAGAGGCACCATCTGTGAGGCTCAACCTAACCTCACTACAACAATCAATAAAGGCTTTTGCTCCCCATGTGAGTGCCAACTCTGTGGTGGATTATTCCTACAAATGACAAGCCATGTAAGAATCACAATGTCAATTTCAACTCCATTTGTGCCATCATGACCTTGAAGAAACAGAATCGCCAGCAAACTTACCACTCCACCGCCGGCTGAGTGCACGAGCACAGACATCCCTTCCCGGAGGTTGGCAATCTCAAAGAGCATCGTGTACGCTGTGACGAAGTTCATGGGGAAAGCAGCGGCCTCCGAGAAACTCATGTCATCTGGGATCTTGTAGACAAACTCCACTGGTGTGCAGACTACCTCAGCCCAGGCATTGTAGTTGACAAATGCCATGACACGGTCTCCAATCTGGGAATAAAGAAATACAGAGTTAAAGGAAACTGATTCATGACGGAGTTCTAAGGAGGACTGCGCTCATCGGGAGCTGTCCATAGTACACAATATGCAGTGTTTAACGAGCCATTGAGAGCTTTTAGCTTCCTAACTACCTATCTTCCCTTCAATGTCTCCTCTTCACAGCCATGAATTTAGAAAAACTCATTCTGTCACTAGAATAATACTCCTATTTCTTTTCCTTTACCTCCTCTCTTATTTCTTTTCCTCCTTCTTTTCAAGCAGTCTCATGCTCTCTAGGATGGCCTAAAATTTACTACGTAGCTGAAGGTGACCTTAACTTCTGATCCTCTTCTCTCCACCTTCTGAGAACTGGGGTTTTAGGTATGCACCAGTATGTCTGGTTTTATGCACTGCTGAAGTCTTGAACCGAGGACCTCGTGCATGCTAGATAAGCACTCTACTAATTGAGCTATATCCTTGTTTTCTGCCACTAGGATTCTGAAGACTGTTTAGGTGGTAGCAGAGGCTTGAAGAGTATCAGTACACCTGACAGAGGTAGGATGATGCACATCCTTCATCTCTCCTTCCCCAGCTGTCATTCACCCAAACCTCATGCCCTTCCTTTAAGGCTTCTTTTAGCCCTCATAGCCAAGTAAATACCCTTGGACTTATATGGATTTCTTTCCATGAGAGGTTGTTGTATTTGCATATTTGATTATAGCAGAAAAAACCATTTGCTGGGCAAAACCAATTCTATACTGAGCTCTAACCTCCATATTACATCAGTTGTTTAGTCTCCATGACAGCTTTCTGGGGTAGTAGCCCCACTACTCGCTTGTTGACACTGAAGGTGCATTATGTCTCTGCTCCGAGGTCACACAGACAAAGAGCTGTCTGTTTCCACATATATCATATACATCATTTCATACTATCACAGTGCTCTCCCGCCATGATTGTTTATGTAAGCCCCCTCTCGGCCTTGAATTCCAAGCACAGGTGGTATAATGGTAAATGAGTTACAGTTCATACTCTTAAATTGTTCTCATCGTCTGAAAAATTGCAGGTGGAAAATACTTTGGGTGGTGGGGCTTAGGAGGCAACTCTTCCTGGAAGGAATATTTCAGTAGAAAATCAACTCTTAAGCTGATGATGTGAGCATGGCAATGTTTCAGACAGTGGCCCAAAGGAGTGAAGTTTTTCATGTGTGGAAGGGTCAATGTGTTCCAAGAGATTCCACAGTAGTCTGCTTCCTAAAACCAGACAGTTCTGTTTATTTAAGGATAAGATTGCTGCAACCTCAGTGTGTGGATGTCACAATGTCTATAAAGACTTTCCTGTCTATCCTGGAACCTATCAGATCTGGGTTAAGAGGAGCTCAGTTAGATGATACAGATGGGGACCAAATCTATTGTGTTCTAAGAGAATCTGCACATCTCTGTCCCAATGTCAGGGCATCCCTGCTGGAGCTGAGAGAGCTCAATTTAGGAGAGGTATCTGAGTCACTGAGCCCTGGTTTGCCTTGCCAGCAATAGGAACAATGCAGTCTTCTTGGTTTGAGAGGACAATTAATCACTAGGATGATGATGGCTGGGCACAGAGGAGTAGTTGCTACTTACATCTTTCCTTTTTGCTGGAGATTTAAATGGCTTAGACATAAACAGGTTCTCCTGTCTCTGGACCCGACCCCCTGGTCTAGACAGTGAGCAGTCCTTGCTCAGACTTACCTGTGGCTCTAGTCTAAACTTGCCTTCTTTTTTCTCATCTCTCAAGTCTGGAAGTAATCCTGGACTCATTGAATATTGGCTAGAAGTAGTCCTCCACTTTGATGGACATAGTTCAGTTTCAAGCTTAAACATAAATATATTTTATAATTTCTGCAGGGGTTTCTGAAATTAGAATCTGATGGAAATTAAAGTTCCCTTCCCTACCTCCCTATTTCAAGACATTTTGATCCTTTATAGCCAATATATTAAAATCTTTCAGGGGCCATGGAGGCCAGGTTCTATTAGCCTCCTTCCTTACATGACACATCATAGAGTATCCAACCTATCTTCTAACTGAGTTACTTAACCACTCTATTTTAGTCATGAGGGAATCAGATAAACCAGGGTAGCTGAAATTCTTCTAAAACTTTCTTCTCCTTGGTCATTAGGATGTCTTTGACAGAAGCATGGCTAAATGGGATGAGGTTTCCAGACATCCCTCAACATGCCTTTAGAACATTCAGTATTTTCAGGTAGATTGAAGCTCCCACTGGGGTGAGGATGAACTGCAGGCTGAAGGTCAAGTTGAAGAGAACATTGGTGCTGAATTTTACAGGGTTCATCCTCACTCATTCCTTGCACATATTTTTGTAACATTGGGGTGAGGGTGGGAACATGGGTAAAGACCATGAGATTCTAGGAACTGTGACTTAGGCTTTAGTGATGTAAATCTGGGGTTTGCTTCTACTTTCTACCTTCTAGCCTCACAGAGAATTATTGATTATTACACCTTTTGAACCAGAGGAAATAGTAAAACCCTTCTCTCTCTCTCTCTCTCTCTCTCTCTCTCTCTCTCTCTCTGTGTGTGTCTATGTACTATAGTTAGAGTAAAGATGACTGCTCTTCAAAGCTGGTTATGGTGTGTTCTTATATGTCAATCTCCCTGCCTTTCTTCTGAGATCCCAGTTATGAGTGAGAAACCTAGAATTTGATATGTAGTAAGTTTTCAGATGCCTCCTCAATTTTATATGACTGATGTTGCTGCAGTATTTCATTAGATTGTTTGTTTGTGTGTGTGTGTGTGTGTGTGTGTGTGTACCAAGCACTTGTGTGGAAGTCCAAGGACAACTTGTAGTTCTCCCCTTCAACCTCGCGTGTTACAGGGATTAAACTAAAGTCACCAGGCTTGATGGCAAACACCTTTATTCAAATGACACCTTACCAGATACTGTGCTTCAGTTTTTATGGACTAAGTTGTATTTAGTTTGTATTAAGACAGTAGGAAGATTCATGCATGCATTTTTTCAAAATAAAATGTATTCTCCACTTGTGTGGAGAATATCACATGTGAATGAAAACAGAATAATGGAATAAACCACTTACGTGTTGCCCTCTTCCTGAAGCCATTAATCCCTCACCAATTCTATCCCATTGTCAGTTTGAGATTCCTTGACTTAAATTATTTTTTTTAATCTAAAGCCCTTTTTTATCCATTCCTGAAGTAGTTTATGATTTGCAAATGATAACTTAAAAGGTATCAACCAGGTAAATACTTTAAGGTATCATTTTATAAAATAATTAACTCGCCTTACTTTTGTGTTTTGATTGCGAGGCCTGAGATGTTGGGAATGGTAGCTATAGATGGAACAAGGGACTGTGCACTTAGTTACTACAAAACCAAATAGTCTTAATAGCTACGTTAAGTAAGTATGAAAAAGGAATAAGACTTGTCCAGCCCACTTCCTCAAACTGTTGCCAAGAGCAACAAAGATAGTATATGAAAAAAATCCTAAAAAATAAGCAAACCAATAAAATCACGAGATTTTTGGAAATTCCTATCATTAAAAACATGGTTAATGTTATCTAGCTCAAAATGAGAAAATAAATATTACTGGTACTATTTCAAATGTGTCTTATGTAGCTTTACTTCCTCACAGATTCTAGATGGTTATTGCTGCTTACGTCAGACTTAAAATTTTACCTCGTATCCTTTCACGCTGTCCCCCAGAGCTTCAACAATCCCAGAACACTCGAATCCTGGCACCAAGGGTGTCTTAGGAGGGTTGTCAATATTCCCTTGTCGCACCATCAGGTCAATGAAGTTCAAACCGCTGTGGACAGCAAGCAGAAAGGAAGAGATTCAAAATGAGATTTTCCCCCAGAGCATCACTGCGGCCTTTTCTTCCCTTCCCCTGCCTTCTGTCTTCTCCCTCTTTTCCTCTCCTTCCTTTTGTAAAAAAAATTTCCTTCTTGCCAAAGTGTCCCTGATAGTAATGCCACTTAGCTAGATATCAGCAATAAAACAAAATTCAATTATCTCTATGCGGATAAGTAATTCTTTCCCGGCACTGAAGATCGCTGCAGTTCACGTACTAATTTGGCCCCTTATCCTCCCTCAGAGTCTGTTTGCGCTTATCCCGAAAACACAGAGTGACTAGATTGATCACTAGACTTTCTAGCACGTAATCCAAGGGAACAAATATACTAGGGCGTGGTTATGAACAGACAAATGGAAAGAAGCCAGACACAATGCCTACTGGTCGATCTATGAGACAGAAAGAGAAAAGAGACCTGATTTAAAAGGGTTCAAGACAACCAACCACCTCTCCTCGATCATCACATATATTTATGCCAGCACTGTGCCCAAGCAGCACCAGTAATAGTGAATGGGACATATCAAGAGACTGCATTAGTTCTTATGGGAGGAATGTGGCTCAGAGAAGGGCTATCAAAGGATGGCCCCAGTGGTGTGAGAATACAGAATCTAAGTCCAGTCTGGATGAGAGAAGTGTCTTAGTTAGGGTTTCTATTGCTGTGACAAAACATCATGACCAAAAAAACAAGTTGGAGAGGAAAGAGTTTATTTGGCTGACACTTCAGCATTGCTCTTTATCACTGAAGGAAGTCAGGTCAGGAACCCAAGCAGGTCAGGATTCTGGAGACAGGAACTGATGAAGAGGCCATGGAGGGGTGTTACTTACTGGTTTGCTTCCCCTGACTTGCTCAGCCTGCATTCTTATAGAACCCAGGACCAACAGCCCAGGATGGCACCACCCACCATGGGCTATGCCCTCCCCCATTGATCACTAAATGAGAAAATGTCTTATAGCTGGATCTGAAAAAGGCATTTCCTCAGCTGAAGCTCCTTCCTCTGATGACTCTAGCTTGCATCAAGTTGACACACAAAACCAGCCAGCACAAGAAGTTAGAGTGTTTTCTGTTAGCTTATTACTTTAAAAATGAGACAGTCATGAAACTTACATCTAAGCCACAGGAAATCATATGCGCAATTTCACTGATGCCATCAATGTACCCAATGGCTTTGTGTACGTTGGCTTCAATCTAGAGATGCATTTAACTTCATTTGCTGACTGCACAGAGGAACACATCTCATTGAAAACACGCCTTTTATCAAGAGATGCAGTCTTTATAAGCTTCTCATTTTCATTAGCTACCATTTAAAAGAAATGATTCCATCTAACCCAAGGTCCACTAGCAACGGCCCAAGCAAGAAAGCTTGACTGATTTTGAACACAGAGGCCTCTTTGACTCTAACTTGATTGGTGTCCCCTGCTCTCACTCATTAGTCTCATCCTTACAGGATGGAGGAAGGCAAAGAGGATGATTTCCTTGAAGGATGGGTTTAAGAGTCGACATTTTCTCAGGATCCTCCTGATTTGTGAGTGAAGAGAGGTCCCCAACTTGCTTCAGGTGATGGATCTCTTGTAAGGAGCCCTTTGGAAGACGACTGTGAGCCTTATGATACTCCTTAATTTCTATAGTTCCTAGCATGCAATGGTCCTACAGTCGCACCATAAAGAAAGTGCTCCAAGAACGCCTGCTAAACAGAAGGACTAGGCATGGATATGTGAATGCTTGCACTGCAGGTCGAAAGCACCTTTTTCCAACACCAGAAGTATGAGAATACTTGAAATGGATGCTCAGATTTCCAGGAGTTCTACTTTGATGTTTTTAAATAATCATTTCTGTCATTTCTTAGTCAAATTGTTTTCCAACAATAAGTCCTGTTTCTTAAAGATCTGGGGATATGGAGGTCAAAGCTCAACTCCACCACTTCTAACTATATGAATAAATAACTTGGCTTCTCTGCCCTCAGTTTCCCCATCTGAAGGCAAGGGTTAGGCAGCACCCACAGGCTTGTTGTGAAAATTAATGAATTGTGAAGCCCTGAAACACGGTATCGGCTTCATAGAATGTATTCAAGAAACATCAGGCTTACAGTGCATATTTTCAGTTAAGAAGGCAAGAAGTACGAACATTTGAGGAAGCCTCACACCTCTTTTTAAAATAAAATAGGGGGTGTGTTGGACAAAGAAACCATTCCAGAGCTTACATGGGACAACATCAACTACATACAAACCTCGCTTATGTGAAAAGGTCCATTGTTCTAAGTCACGGTAGAAAAATAAAAAGAATTTCTGTGTCTCGAATCCAGCACTCCACCTCACCCACGCACAGTTCAGCTCACTGTCTCCCTTTGTGTGATAACTTATGGTTTTCTGAAACCCAGATAGCAAAATGCCAGAAAACAACCACTCAGCCATTTTGAAACCACAGCCACCCTGGAGAAGGCTTCATGTTAGATGCCCATTACACCGCTCAAGAAGGCTGTCTTCAATCGCCTTCAGCATGAAGTGGACCTAGTGGCTATGAGCTGAGATCCGTGCTACTGAATTCTCAGTGAGAAGAGTTAAGATTTACTGTTTCCACACTAAGATACTCGGTGATTCCATCAGGGCATGGGGAATGCCCCTGTTCCCGGGAGACAAGCACTTCAGGGTCTGTTTCGGTACAGGAGACCTGACCTATTGCCAGTGGACTACATGTATCCATGGCATCTTCTGCATCTTCTTGAAACAGAGATAGCTTGAGTTTGTTAGGAGTTTGATTTGTGGTAGGGACTGTACTGAGGATTTTGTTTGATTATTTTAAACTCAACAATACTCCCATGAGCAATGAACTGTGGTACCTATTTCCAAGTGAGGAAACCAGAGACACAAAGATTAAGCCAGTATTAGCTTTAAAAAACATGAAAGGATTTGACTTCAAGCATAATATAAACTTGAGCCTTTATAGAGGCCAGAGGACATTGGGTGGCCACCTCTATCATGATCCAGTTTATACCCTTGAGACAGTCTTTTCACTGAATTCGAAACTATGCTGGCAGCCAGCAAGCCCCAGTGATGCTCCTGTTTCTGCCTCCCTCAGTGCTGAGGTCACAGTCATGTATGATGCCACATCTGGCTTCCATGGGCACCACGGAATTTGAACTCAAGTTCTCAAGCTTGTAGAACAAGTGTTCTTATCATCTGAGCCATCTCCCCAACCTCCTGAGTAGGCTGCCTTTCCATGAAAACTTCTCCAGCAATCACGCTGGGGGAATTGGCAAGCCCGAGGGCAGCATGTATAACTCCTTACCCCTTCCCACTTGTCAGCAGCTCAGTGTGCCAAAAGAAAGTCCAATACTGGAAGCGTGGCCATTCATAATCCAAGCAGAAACTCTTCTTTTTGAAGAAAAAAAAATTATTCTTAATGATTTGTGTGTGTTTGTGTCTGCCTCTGCATATGTGTATATGAAGCAGGCACCTGAGGAGACTAGAGGCATGGGAAACCCATGAACTTGAAGTTACAGGCATCTGCGAGCCACCTAATGTGTGTTCTAGGAACTGAACGTAGGTCCTCCACAAGAGCAGTGTGCAATCTTAACACTAAGCCATCTTCTTGTGAATTTCTGGTATCCACGGAAGCCAGAAGAGGGTACTGAATCCCCTGGAACTATAGTTACAGATGGCTGTGAGCTACCATGTGAGTGCTGGGGACTGAACCTGGATCTCCGAGAAGAGCAGCCAATGCTCTTAACTACAGGGTCATCTCTTCAGCCCCAGGGAACACTTTTAATACGGGCAAATAAATTATTCCAACAAAATGGTTGCTCCCTAAAAGTCAGTAAGTGGAAATATTCCGAAGAGAACAATTTGGTGCCCCATCATGCCTCCTCCTCTCTAAATTTCTTGTTTTTCACACATCTTTCTACTGGAATTGCTTTCCTTGAATTCCCCGTGTGGTTTCATAAAACCCAAACCTACAAACTAACAAGCCCCATCATCCACCACCCGCCGAAGCATTATTTTTTCAGACAAAGCAATGATCTTAGAAATACGGAAACAAAAGCCAAGGAGTGAAGATTGTTGACCTCAGCGTCACGGTACTTAAGGTTTTAATTTTCCATGGCTACAAAAGCAAAACAAAACAGTGGACCTATCTAGCCATGTGGCTTCACAGATTAAAAGAAATGGGTTATTTTAAGATATAAGAGTTATCCAGAAATACGCTTAAGCTATTGGCCAAAGAGTATTGCAATTAATACAGATTCCTATGTAATTATTTTGGGAGTCTGGGCAGCCGGGAAATGAATAAGTAACCTCCCCCAACAATGGCCAGTGATTATGCTAGATAACATTTATGAGACACTTACTGCATCCAAGACTAAGTGGTTTATACATATGATTTCATTTACTTTCTACAACACCCATAAATAATGCTTAGGGACAATGATATTATCCCAATTTTATAAAGAACAAAATGAGGGCCTGTTGAAGTTCACAATGTCAAGATGTGAGTGATATGAACCCAGAATCTCCATACTTCCTTCATTTGGAAGAGATCTCCCAGCATTCTTAACTACAAAGACTGGACCTCCGTGTCCGGCATGTGGAGCACCTGATGTTCACCAAGCGGTATTCTCGGTCTTGGAAGCTTAGAATAAACACATAGGACCAAACTCCTAAAAGCTCACTGAGTGTGATGAGGACCTCTGTGCTGCATAGAGGCAGCACATTCACGTGACCACCAGGGGTGTGCTGAGAGAGAATCTAGATAGAAGTCAAAACACAGATGCCCGAAAGATTTTATCAAAGAAGTGTTTCCGAGACTCTCTGCCATCACCAAAGGTATATTTAACACCTTTGCTTTAATTTTCTCCCTTCTACATGAGAGGGTGGTTTGACTTCCTTGGGGGTTAGGCCACGGTGCTGGTGTGGATCCAGTGGTGATGAGTACTTGTGCCACAGAATACCTCTCACACAAGTGCTCCAGAGTGTGAGCCTCAGCGTCCACCACCATTCTCATAACACACAGAGGGTATCAGGGGTCAAGTTCATGGGGAAATCGACTCCAAGACTGAGATTTGTGTGATTCTGATAGTAAATGTTCTAGGGAACAATGGTTGGATCATCTGAGGAAAAGCTGGCTTCGGCAGAGGAGAAGTTGATTTCTGATGTACTAATACAGAGGTCTCAGAATCCATGAACACTTCTATTCTTTTAGCAGCTCTTAGTCAAGACAAGAGATTGTCCTGAGTAGTCACAGTTTGAGAGTGCAGAGAGAGGAGGAAGGGAAGAAGGGATGGATGGAGGGAGGGAGGAAGGAAGGGAGGGAGAGAGGGAGAGAGAGGAAGAGGGAGGGAGAGAGAAAGAGAGATCGATCTTGGACATGGGGATACCTTCTCCTGAAATTAATTCTGTAGAAGGTGATGGGCTGGCTATGAGCTGTCAGTAGTCATTACTCCCAGAAACAGGATGAATAAAGACTGGGGCCCTAAAATAATGTTCTGGTGACACATGGTAGAATCCACAAGAGCTGTAGTGCAATACTTGCTTAAGGCTTTTAGCCCCTCATGGTCATGGAGCAGTTGTTACTTGTGAATATTTAAGGGTGTCTTTGTGTGGTGGTCCCTGAGACAGAAAGGCTTACATGTTCTAATAACTAATTATGTAAAACATGAAATCTGAATAACACCATTAATTAAGGATGTAAAGTAGTAAGAGGAAAGGAAAATGAGGAATTCAAGAGGTCAAAGAACAAAGAAAGGGGCAGAGACTGAGGACAAAGAAAACAGAAAGTGTTTAGCTTGCAGCACCACCAAAGTATTTGCATATTTCTTGGGGGTAAAAATCCTTATTAAGGACTCTGGATTGACAGCTGGGGAAACTGAATGAGATTAAATTAAGCCTTCTGAATGTGGGTGACACTTATGTGGCTTGATCTGTTGAGGGGGTCCGGCAATGGGACCAGAACGTATCCTGGGTGCATGAACTGGCTTTTTGGAGTTCATTCCCTATGGTGGCATACCTTGGTCAGCCTTTATACATGGGGGAGGGGTTTGGTTCTGCCTCAACTTGGTATGCCAGACTTCTTTGACTCCCCAAGGGAGACCTTACCCCCTCTGAGGAGTGGATAGGGGAAAAGATAGGGTGGTTGGAGAAGGAGAGGGAAGGGGAATTGGGATGGGTATGTAAAACAAAAACAATTAATAAAAATATGTTTATTTTAAAAAGTCCATATTAAATCATATCCAAGTGCTTTTTATAACTCTGTAGGAAGCTAAGGTCACAGAATACTGTGGGATTTGGCATCAAGGGAAACCTCGCCAAATTCCACGTGGAATTTGACACCCAATGGGTATCAAAGGCCCCCTCATCTAGGACAGCCTCCAGCAACAATGAGAAGGACCAAGTAGATCTGATGTGAGGCTCTGGTCAAGCAAAAACAGCAGAGAAAATGAGCCGCTCTTTATTCTGGTCTTGTCTTCCTGATAATATGTTCATCAAAGCAGTTAACTCCAACCCGGATAGGGTCAGAGAAGCAAATGTTTGATTCATTTCATTTCTTAAGAACTGAAGTTTGGGTACCTGTTTGTTACTCCCAGTTGATGGCATAAGCATGCCCGGGAAAATACGCCTTGACTGATCTCAGAAAACTCTCACTCACATTTTTTTCTTTCTTGGCTTTTTAAACACTTGTTTTGATATCTCAAGACTGTGAAAATCATCTGCTCTTGGAAGGAAAATTATGTGCAAAGCAAGGACACCTTGTATATGAAACCCGAATAGCATCATCTTCTGTGAGGGTAGCCAGAACCATTCTGAGTGAATCACGCCAAAGAGTAGCCCCACATCCCATAAAAGGTGCAAACAGTGTGTTTTAGATGGCCCAGCCCCTTTCTTCCTATTTCTCTTGACAGTAGGTAGTCCTCTTGAGGTCTGGCTCCACATAATTCTGCTCACTCCTTCTATTCACAATTGTTAAGTAAACAGCCTTTACATCCTTATGATATATAGGGAATTCCCTGATCCATCTGACATTTTTGCATAGCCTATCATTCTCTTATTAGTAAATGATGGGACTGTTGCCCCACCCAGATCCCTTTCTCTATAACATGAACAGTGATGGTGGATGCTATTAGCAAAGGCTATAGCTGTGTGAGTTCTTTATTGCCACTGTGTCTGGGAAAGGAAATATATTCATATCATCTGCCTAAATTAGTATTCAAGACACACTTCAGTAGTATTTTCACCATGTAATAAAATAGCCGAAGAGACATATTGAGAATGTAAATATCCAGAGCCAGTTTTCAACAGAAACAGCAAAGCGTGGCACAAATAAGCTCCCCTTGATGCCAAGACTAATGTTTTTGATTCGGGGGGGACTTGCAGTTATTTAGCTACTCAACCCCTGGGAGCAGCAGATGGTATTCATTCCTATGATGGTTGCTGAAAAGGTTAACATCTTTATGTTCCATGTTTTATTCTGACCAAAACATGAGCTTCAGGAGGGATCTTGGCAGCAGTGGATGGCACAGAACATTCATTCTCATCTAATCTATATTCAGCAGACCTCTGTGTTTTGGGGGTTGGCTAGGC
This sequence comes from Microtus oregoni, assembly GCF_018167655.1. Taxonomy (NCBI): domain Eukaryota; kingdom Metazoa; phylum Chordata; class Mammalia; order Rodentia; family Cricetidae; genus Microtus; species Microtus oregoni. The sequence continues at coordinate 39,520,975 of NW_024543063.1, forward strand.
AATGATGTTACAACACTGACAGTGACATCTGGGCTTCCCAGGAGTTCAGAGCTCAGCAAGCAAATGACTACACAGTGTGACAATTCCATGGGAAGCTGCTAGCCAAGGGTCATGGCTAGCAGGGGGAAAGTAGCTATTCCCTCATCCCGTTGGGAGTGGTACATCTCAAAGGACAGAATGGGATGGGCAGGCTCTTTGCCTCTATTCTTCAAACCCTTCATCCCTAGCCCACCTCTCCATGGAGAGGGAAAAGGTTCAGAGTGACCCCAGCTTGATTTCTCCATAAAGCCACAGAGGACCCAAGGAGTCCCACGTAGAAACAATCCACTTTTGCTGTCATAGGGCAGTTATGTCCCAAGACATTGCTGCTGGTGGGCAAGATGTGTAAGAAAACTATTGCTTCAGTCGAACAAATGGAGAGAGGTGAAGACTGGCAGCACAGTTGTCTCTATCTTCCTGGGGTGATGGGAACAGATTAGCCAATAAAGTAGCCACTGGACACACAAGTGGCTATCAAACACTTAAAATGCGGTCATCATGACTGAATACAGTAGTCACTGCTATGGTAGCTGTGACCAAATACTTGACTTAGGAAGAAGAATGTTTCATTTTGATTAACATTTAAGACCCTGTAGTCTCCAGTTTCTTGCTCCATTGATTCTGGGCAAGGGGAGAAACAGGCTAGCATGGCAGTGGGAGTGTGGAGAAGGAGGCTGTTCACTTCACGGCACACAGGAAGCAAGGAAGCAAGAAACTGGGGACTAACAACCTAAAGTCCAAGAGATCAACTTTTTCCATCTATGTCCCACCAGTTGAAGCTTCCAGAACCTTCCAAAAGAGTGCTCACAGCTGGGGACCAAGGGTTCAACACAAGAGCCAGAGAGGGACGTTTCAGATTCAAACCCTAGCACTAAAGAATGGAATTTCAAATGTTGTTTCATTAATATTTAGGTGTCACTATGCTAAAAATGAGACAGTAGCGGAATCATGATGTTCCTGCCTTCCCCGTGGATAATTAGCGGCTCTAGAAGTGTGTTGTTCAAAAATGTTCAGCACGGGATACATCAAAGGCTTGCAAACAATGCTTCTCCGACTGGAGACACAAATGGGAAGACATCTGAGAGTTTCTGGTTTTCCTCTTTCCTTTCTTCTCTTTGTTAATAAAATTATGCCTCAGCTCGGCTTGTCATGCAGCCTGGGGTGTACACTGGGGTAGCAGGAAGGGGGAGAACCAAGCAAATCAAAGGCTTTCTGCACTGACAGCTTTGGAAAGGGCCAAGGTTTACCCCTGGGAAGTGGAATGTGTGAAAGACCAGACAGCAAGAAGAGAGTTTAACATCTGGATGGCTCAGTTGGTAAACTACTTGTCACGTAGCGTGAGTGCCTTAACTCAGATCTCCAGGACCCCGTGAAGAGCAATGCAACCATTGTAATACCAGCACCAGGGAGGCAGACAGAAGGGGCATGAGGCTTGCTTGCTAGCCAGTGTTGCTAAATTGGGGAGCTCTTTGTCAATAAGAGAGCCTGTCTCAAAATGAATGAATGAATGTATATGATAGAGAAGAAGAAAGGAAGACTCTGCACCAAGGTCTTCTATCCATGAACACTCGTGGAAATACACATATGGGAAGTGGGGTGGAGGAAGAAGAAGAAGAGGGTGAGGGAGCAGAGTATGAAGAGAGCAGAGATCATCTGAAGAAAGCAGAGGCATTTGGGGCGTCAACAGGAAAACACTATTTTCAAGACCTTTCTCCGTTGCTCTAATGGACCCAGCTTTCTTGTTTTCTAGAGAAGGCTGGATTGACACAGCTTTCAGCGACAGTGATGTAAGAAGTTTGCTCTTTATTCAGGAGTGAGCGAGCCCAGCTATGCTGAAGAAAGGAACGAGTGTGACTAGGAAAAGAAGAGCAAAGGCGCAAGGAAGGAACCAAGGGGCTGGCTGACAGCACAGACCTTGCAGCCTGGAGGAGGCAGGAGGTGATGATGGCCTTTGCTGGCTATTGTCTAGCATCCCAGAGGTGCTGATCGTTCCTCTGGTCACATCAGGGAGGCCCTCAGAACTGAAGCTGCATCAGGAAGTGTGGAGGATGCATCGGCCCCTGCGTGAAGCATCTCCATCTCCGCCTGAAGGTTGAGTCAGAGTGTATGACAAAATCCCCAAACGGAACAATTTCCGTGAGTTTTGCTGGGAGGATAAAAAGAATCCAATTACAAAAATCACTCAGACCAATCATAGGAACGGTGGGCTTAATAGCTCTCCATTAGCTGACTGAACTAGAGGTAGCAGAGATAAATGAAAAAGCAATTCTCTTTGATCCTAGGCAAGGCCTGCTTTTCTTCTCCCACCAAAGATGATAAGTAACTATTTGGGGAAGAAAGAGAGAGCTAGGGAAAGTGAGAGAGACTCATGAGAGTTCACACGAATCCCAGGATGCAAACTACCTACATGGGGCGGGGCACTGCCCTTTGTGTATCAAAAGGGTTTAACCTTTTCTTGAGGGAGAAGAAATGGGCCCAAGAATCTAGGCTCAAATGAAGACAGCTATGATGTATGGATGTTGTGTTAGCTACCAATCAAGCTGCTTTCCCACTCCAGGGGCTCGTGCCTATGACAGGTCAGAGAATCAAAGGTGCATAAAGAGGTATAGAATGGACGCTGGAGACAGACACACTCTGTCTTAAATATAAGCTCTCTATCTTATTGTCTGGGTGATTATTATTTATTTATTGTGGAGTGCGAAGGTTCGAGCTCAAAGTCTCGCCCGTGCTAAGGATGCATTCTACCCCTGACCTCCATCCCTAGCTCAGATCCTGAACAAATTCATTCACCTCTCTGATCTTGTTTTCTCATCTGCTGTCATAGAGATCGCTACAGAATGCTCAGAATAGTGTCTGTGTCGCAAAGAAAAGATTCCATGAGTCTTTTATGATATTAGTAATGATACAGTAATAATATGACTAATGTATGAATGATAAGGAAATGACGATAGCATTCTTAAATTATTTTCAAACAGTGGGAGTTGGACACAAATAGATGTATGATCTAGATGCTTCAGGGACAATTGGGACAAAATAGGGCGACAGGAAAGGGTCATAATTAAAAGGACAAAAAAGGAGAACTACATTTCTGAGAACCCATACAATCCCCCATAGGAAACACACCCAACTGTCTGAAGATTGAGGAGTGGGGGTTGGAGGCTAATGTGTCCATATAAAGATGGAGGCAGAGTCATAGAAATATCATTTCTTTCCAAATTCTGTTCTTGATACACAGGCATTGAGGGATGCCTGAGTAAGTGCTCCCAGAATAACAGTTATCAGAGGCAGCCCCCGGGGTTCTCTTGACAACCCTGGTCTCCAGTACTTGGTGGACACAGAGATCAATAGGGAGAAAATTACAGAGCATTCTCAGAAGTCACAGCCCAGAGAAGGTAGTTATTAGAGAGCAGGGAAGTAACTTCGGGTTCCAAGGTAACACGGTGTGTTAAGAAGAAATAAAACTCCCTGAAAACATTTCCATGGGGGTTCATTCAGTCCTTACTCAAAGACCCACCAGCTACAGGTCTTAGGAGAGATGACCTTTCTTGTTTGGGAAAAATGCTAGATAGACCCAGGTTCTTATTGATGAGGGAGGGAAGCTTAAAACTACGTTTATCTTGAGCGTGTTACTAGATGTTACAATAGCTGTATTTATTACCATCAGAGTCAATCATTTATTTGTATTTCCTGTGAATACTTATTAGATGTCTATATTAACCAAGCCCATACTTGGTCTATAATTGGTCATTGGGTAGTGTTAGAATTTCGAAGATTACCAAAGAGGTATGAAAGTCTTAATTTTATGTTGCTTAATAACTTTGAAATAAGAATTTTAAGAGCCTAAAATGGAATGAACAGGGTTGCCATTTCAGTCCTTTCTCTGATCTCCCCAGTCTTTTCTGCGTAGACAGTCTGCCCTAGTGCGGCATGGTGCCATGTACCTGCAATCTCAACCCCAACCTCTTTTTAAAATTAGTTGTACACACACACATGCACATGTAAGTTTACATATCCTTTGTGGTTCTTGTTCATAACTTCTGCAGTGGTTTCTATTGATTTTGGAATATCTATTACCCCTTCCCCCCACACATACATTCACATAAGAATACATACACATAAGCATGAACACAAGCAGGCCTGCAATGCCAGCTCTTCCTCCTTCCCTCCCTCCCTCCCTCCCTCCCTCCCTCCCTCCCTCCCTCCCCCCCTCACACACACATTCCAAGTGAGCTGTTAATCATACAGTCTTATTATTCTAGGCCAATGTAGTAGAGAACAAGACGTAAATACAGTTTAAGTTCTTTATCCCTTTGGGAACTAGAGGGAGAAAGAGAGAGATTTAGAGGCTGCTAAGCAATGACCAATCAACTTCTTTCCTTGCTGCTTGAAAATCAGAAGAAAAGCCTTTTCTGTTGTCCTGGGGCTTACTAAAACCTGTACCAGGCAGCCAAATCTCGAAGTTGACACCTCTGCCAGTCTCAAGATGAAAACTCACTGTAGGAGCTAGCTCAGGTGAAAGGAGTGTACGGAAAGACAAGAAGGAAGAGAGCAGAGCTGAGAAGAGCAAAGGCCCACCACAATGGTCAGCACAAACAAGTCACAAAGACACAGGTCAGGGAGGAACAGGCTGCTCTTCCCTCTGAAGGTTCCTAAGCTTGACTCAGGCCCAGGCACGCAGTAGGAACACGATATATCTGGGTTTCACTTCGCTCTTCCTTCAGGAATTACTCTTGGTGCCTCTTGCCTGGGATACTCTTGATGTTAGGATATTGTAACCTTTGGGGGAGACACTTAGTGTCTGAATGGTGGGCTCCATCCAGAAAACCTTATGAGGGTCTGGGGAATAAGCTCCATCATGACTAAGCTTTCATTTGTTGTGCATGCACGAGGTCCCAGGTTCTATCTCTATCACTACACACAGAGTTTTATGGATTACTGGGGGACTTTCTAATGTATTTTTTTTTGCATCTCCCCCACACTAATAATGTCTTTGGGACACATAAATGTATCTCAGAGAATCATTAAATCAACAAATATTGCATACACCAATATCACTGCTAGGTACTTTAGGTGCACTACCTATGTGTATATGTGTGGGTATATTATGGGTGTGGGTAGATATCCACACCATGCTTCTGTGTATGGAAACCAGAAGTCAATCTTGGGTAACATTTTCTGGGTGTTGTGCACTTCGTTTTGCGTTACTTTGCTGTTTTGTTGTTTGAGACAGAGTCTCTCACTAAGACTTTAGGCTTGATGAGTAAGCTCCAGTGGCTGGCCATCGAGACTTGAGGATCTATGCATCTCTTCCTCATAAGTGCTGAGCTTGCAAGTGTGCACCAACACACCCAGCTTTTTATGTGGAAGCTGGGGGCTGAATTCAGGTCCTTGGACTTGGGCTTGCCAGCACATTACCAACTGAATGATCCCCAAAGCTGCCACTGTCTATTTTTATCCTTACACAAAAAAAATGGTCCCCCATTGTTACTGTTATACAAATATTATATATGAACAAATTGAGGCTTCAAAGAAGTCCACCATCATCCCATAGTTAATACAAGTTTCTAAGGTGATTGGAAGCAGGGCTTACATCCACGCCCACTTCACTTCAAATATAGCGTATTTATAACCAAAGGCTCGCACGCAGTGACATTCTAAGATATGAATCATTGTGCTTCCCCAAATAAGGGATAATTATCTTGCATTGAGCTCTGGGGACCACACTCAATTAGAAAGTTGAGAGTAACAAGGCCCAGTGCCTCAGCTTGCTAATGGGGTTTTGTTGGGGAAAGTGCTATTTGGCTTGCCCTGCTCCCAGACAGTGCTGAGGATGAAACTATATGAAGCGTCAGGGGTCACTGGCAGAAGAAGATTAAAAGCAGAGGCAGACTGCATGCTCTTATGAAGACAATATCACATTCAGAGATGAAGCAGAGCCTTTCATGGGAGCATTGATGCTGTCTCCCGAGCCTTCAAACACAAAACTCACTCATCTCGATGCCATGACTCCAACCATTTCCTGTATGAGATCACACACAGAGGAACTAATTTGAGATTACATGCCTGCTGCCCTTTCCTATGAAGAGTCTCTTCTGGCTTCTAATTAAACTTTTTCTTCTACGACAAATGCCAAGATGTCAAAAGGATTCATTTTAGTAAAGAGAAGTGCTAGGAAATTGGGGGTACAGGTTCTCTGTGCCTGGATGAGCTTTGTTGTTAGCATTGGGTGCCATTGATGCACCCAAAGGTCATGGGATTTGAAATCCTTTGAATTACAGTGAACCACACTTCTAAAGATGGATTGTCCATGCATACTCAACTGTCAGAGAATTCTTACCACTACCCATGGATGGCTGGTGTGATGGTACTCATAGAACAAGCCAAGTCTATTTCCAACTCTAGGAATAAGGATCAAAAGTCAGTTTCCTGCTCCTTGCTGCCAATGAGAATCAAAACCAGGAGACCCCAATTCAAATGTGAGAAACTCAGGAAAGAAAATTGACCTTTATTGAACACCTATTATCCACGAGAATTTCTCAGTATTTCCACCTAACTTCTGAGTCCCAGTATCCTCTCCTGGAAAATATGGTTTTTAATTCCTGTGCTACCATCCTTCCAGAGTGGGGATGGAATCCAAAGATGATGTGTCTAATGAACTTTGATCCCCAAAGGATGCTGCAAGTGGGGAGGGGGGCATGGTGGGCACAACTGTCAATCATCATTGCCCATGCCATCATGAAATACTTTTGGTTTCTGATTAGTCTGCTGTCTATGGGAAGCTACCATAAGTCAGATGTTGCAAGCTTTCACCTTCATTTTGTATGTAAAGCAAGCACCAAGTTCATGCCTAAATACATGTGACCAACAAAAAGCAAAGCAAAATACTAACTTGTGGTTGCCTGTAACCAAAGCCCAGGTACCTTGTGTTGCTTATCTTTATACTTGCTTTCATACCAAAGAGCATTGACCAACCACCTCCAGATGTACTTTCTAAAAGGTGAATGAACGGATTGATAATTCATCTTTTAAACAGAGCCTTATGAATGCTATCCAAGTGCTCTTTCACATCCATAGTTCAGAACAAGCTCGTTCTGAGTGCACTCATTGGCCTCTCTTCCAGCTCTTCTTCAGGTACTTTGTCTTGCTCCCAAACTATTTTTAATTCCATAACTTTGACTCCCAGAGAATTTAGATATACTTGCTACCAAAACATAATCACAGTTATGACAGCATTGGTGATGTTAGCAAGTTACAACATTCTAAATAGCATTGTCAGGCTAATTGCAATTTACTTCATTTTTATTTTAGTGAAACTATTTCCAGTTGGATGAATCCTATTTGACATAAAAGATTACTATAGATCTTAATTTCTCAATCTTGTTCACCATCCACTGCAAATTTTTTCAGTTATTACTTCTGTTATTGGGCTATGCTATGATGACCATTGCTGTTTTTTTTAATCATAATAGAAAAATGAGGAAGGAGAGAGGAATATATGTGGGAGAGAGAGAGAGAGAGAGAAGGGAAGGATAAAGGAACAGCCTAGTGTCCCTATTGAGTTGAGATCAAAACAGTCTCAAAGGGACAAGATGGTTCCCTATAAACAATGACTTAAAATAATGGGGCTAAACATGTGCTAGATGAGCTACTGTGTTATAAGTTAAATCTTAAATGTCTCCCATAGGCTCATGTGTTTTAATATGTAGTGTCCCACTAGTGGGGCTATTTTGGGAGGTTGTGGAACCTTTGGGGTCTGCACATGGCTGGTGGAGGTGGGTCATGGAAGGTAGGATTTTCAGGACTATAACCTCATTTCTAAACTCCCTGCTTCCTGATCCACACCACGTGAGTAGCTGCAAGCTCACACCACCATGAACTGAGCCTCTCTAGTCGGTGTGCATGCCTTCCTTGCCGTGAAGGACTATTTTTCCAAACTCTGAAACAAGACAAACCTTTCTTCCTTTAAACTGCTTTTGTCAGGCATTGGTCACAGCAATGAGAAAAGATAAATGACAGTTTTGTGTTCCTACCTATTCAGGTTGCTGGGAGGCAGAGATGTCTACGCTAGGTATGATCATACATATTTAAACTTTGGAAGGTTGAAGCAGGAAGATTGCAAGTTCCTGGCTAGCCTGGGATGCTTAGTGAAACCTTGTCTCCAGACAGAACAAAACAAACTGACCATCGAATTTCCATTCTGTTATTGGGTGAACAGGAACCGTCACTGTCCCTAGTCCTCATTAGCAAGGATATAGGTAATGAACAAACACAAACTTCAGTGGTTGAGAATGACCCCTGAGCTAGCAAGCTGTGTCTGCTCATTACCAAAGGAGACTTAACTATGACTCAGCACAGCATCACCCTTTCCATGTCAAACCCTGCTATCTTCACTCAACACAGCGTGATTCAGAACTCTGTAGCCCAGTCTCCATGTCAGAGCACCTTCCGAGTTGGGCACTTGAGTTCTCTAAGCATAATTTCTCGGTTTTACAAACAGCTGTGTCATTGAACCTCACGGACTCCATTTGCTTACTCGCACAAACTCAGAGCATGTCATTGACAGTATTTCATCCCACCAACCTCACTAGTGACAGGTTAGTGCTATACCGATTTAGGACATCATGTCTTCCAGCTGTCAGTGTTTGCAATGTGGCCAATTTGTCAGAGGAAGCAAAGGAAAGAACTCCACTCTCATGAGTGGTTCTAAGGATTAATCAGCATGAGTGGTCTCTATCAGCGGTACCAACCAGTAACTTTATCCTCAAGGTATCTTGTACCTCAGAAGCATAGAGGAAATGGAAATGGGACAGATACAAAGACCATCTGGGGGCAGACAGTATACAATTTTGAGTCTTATTAGTTCTGTCTCAAAGGGATAAAAACCACTCATGGTGCTTTTTCTATGTTATACCCACTATGTTATGGATTTGCCTGTCTCTCTCTCTCTCTCTCTCTCTCTCTCTCTCTCTCTCCCCCTCCTCCTCTTCCTCTTCCTCATCCCTCTCTCTATCTTTATCATTATGCTTTTCTATTCTCTGGCTCCCAAAGGTGAAGAATCCAGGAGCAATATGGACTTGGAATTTTTATATCTCTTTTCCACTTGGAAGTCTGAAGTCCTGACAAGTCTTGCTTAAAACAGAGTCAGTGACATTGACCTTGTTGTCCTATATATGAACTCAATTTCTGGCTCATAACAACTGTTTAGTGAGTGCACATTCCTCCCCTGGCTCCTACCTGCCCTTATGACATATTAGAATTCTACCCATCTGCTGCCTTGCTTCTGGGGTGGCCCGCCCTCAGCCCATTTTTAGATCAGCCAATGGGACCATGACTAGCCAGAGCCATTTTTCATCCAATTGGTCTCCTTCCAACAGTTTCATATGGCTTCTTGCTGTAAATCACTCTGAGAAAACAAATGTCCCCAATCCATTAGTGACTTTCCGCCACAAGCCAATTTGAGCCACAAACTAGACAAGGCTTGTTAATGGCCACTTAAATACATTCCTACAGCTCAACCTGGAGACCTTCAACCAGCCTCAGACCTTACCAGCTCCTTTTCAAAAGACATGATGGCAACAAGGTCATAGGTCATCGGACCCTTATCAGGTAGGAGAGCAACATACCCTAGTTTGTCTAGGATCCTTCCAATTTGGCCCTGCTATCCCAGCATAATTGTCAATCATTTCACTTTCAGAAATATTCTAGCTTGAATAATAAGACTCCATAGGTAGAGATGTGAGGGTAACCAAAAACAATAAGCATTAGCCATTGATTATATATAAAGGGCTTGTGTGTTTGACCTCATTTCAACTACAGTACAGTACTAGTCAAGGAGGCATCACAATCATCCCCATTATACAAACCAGTCCTCTGTTTAGGTTTAGGGTAGCTAATCAGCAATGCCAACCAAGGAGTGAGATTGTGCTTCATCTAGAACCCTCATGGCTATTCATAATTTCCTGGAGAACTGTGCTCCACTGTATGAGAACCTCTGCTTAAGAGAGCCCACGCTCCCATTAGCAGCCCAGCCAGTGGCCAAAAGGCTTACCCTGTTTCTTACTCTTGGGAGGAACCGACTCTGCAGAGGGATCCAACGGAGACCATAGCCTGTTAACCCTCTCTGCCCTGGCCTGTTTGCTTTTCCCTCTTTGCCCTGAAAGGTCCTCCCCAGAAAACTGCTTGCAAAAGACTCTGTACTAGTCTCTGGTTCCAAGGAGCCTGGTCCATGGTATCCAGTTAGCAAGGAAGGAGCTGAGCTAGAACTCAGGTTTGGTCCTCTTGGTACCACAGGGGTCATTGCATCCTCCATGTTTTGCAGATGAACCCTAGGAAGCTTGGAGAACGTGAGACAAGCTCATCAAGGATACAGAAGGAGGAGTAGAAGCTTAAGCATATACTCAGGTCCACCTGTCTTCAAAAGACACACACACACACTTTCACACATACTCATACACACTCCTCACACACATACAGACTCTCTCTCTCTCTCTCTCTCTCTCTCTCTCACACACACACACACACACACACACACACTCATACACACACTCATTTGCTGTTTGGGCACTTAAACCTACTGCTACATACCCATTTCATGCAAAATTTGTGAAATGAGTCTCCCGTCAGCTGACATTTTTTTTTAGAGGGCAGAACGCTCTGTCCTTCCAATGCTACAGCAACAAGCAGTGGCTCTTTCTAAGTTGCACTTGAACACATCTTTAATTTCCAGAAAACCCAAAACTGCTCTGGGAGTAGTCAAAAAATGTCTCCTTAGTCGCATATAAGAAGAACAATGGGCCCATATGTATTAAACAAAGGAAACAGCTGTAGATATCATGGTCTAGAGAGACAAATCACATCTCCTGAGGTATTTCTGAGGGTCACAAAAGCAGGATAAAAGGGGAAGTGCAGAAGCCCCGAGGACACACAAACACAGATCTTGACTCCTGCTTATGTGATACTTTTGACAAATCACCCAATGTCCCCAATACCCAATTTGTTCTGTACGAACAATACCTGCCCAACCAATCAGCGAATTAGAGGGTAAATGAGATAAAAACAAGCCTTTTTTCCTGTTCTTTTTTATCTACTTTTATAATTACGGACTCACCAACTTGAACCCTTGTCCCAGGTCTAAATAGTACCAGCTCAGATGTGCTGTGCTTTGTTTCCAAGCTAAAAAGAACATCCTATTTGATGACAAAAAGGTTTCCATTAAAAACTGAAAGTAGATGAAAGGGGGACCTTCAGCCACAAGGCCTCAGTTGATTCATAAAAACATGGAATGAGTCATGTTGCTCTCAAGGCTGAAACTTATAATCAATGGGCCTCGTTAGCCAGCCAATCCCAGCCCAGCCCAGGATGACAGGCCCAGCAGGCCATCTCCTCTAGCTATTCCAGGGTGGCCTTGCAAACTGATTAATTCTGCTTCTCGCTTGGTGAAAGGAAAAAAAAAATCAATCTGGTGCTCTTTGCCATACTATGGTCTAAGTCCAGACCAGGTCTGTGTGGCTTTCTGAAGAAGCAGGGCTTCTGTAGTTGTGTGAATGTGTGCGCTCATGTGTGTGTGTACCTGCGTGCAAATGTACATGTGTTCATGTGTGTGTGCATACGTGCTTGCGTGTGGTGTGTTGTATACATATGTGTAAACGTGCATGTGTGTATGCATGTGTATGCATATGTGCATGCATGTGTGAATATGTACATGTGTGTGGCTCAATTCAAGAGCAGATTTGTCTGTCTGTCTCTAAAAATCACCTTCTGGCTTTCATCTCGAGATTACTTCAAAATGTCCCTTCTCCTGCAGGCATTTCCTTGTATTGAGCACAGGGCTAGTGAATGCAGAAGGCGGGGGAACACAGACTTACTCAGACTGCAGCTAAAGCTCTTTCCTTGAATTTGTGGCCCTAACCGTTACTCTCTTCATATATCTTTGAATCCTAGTCCTCAATTTTCAGTGTGAATGAAAGTTCCTAAATCACACACACACACACACACACACACACACACACACACACACACACTTGTGTATAAATGTGTGTGCATAGGTGCATAATGTTTTTGATGAGGTCATTAAGGAAGAGTTATTCACACATGGTTTAACTATACTAGGTAGGTGGTCTTCCATCAATGATAAAAGAAAAATGATGACCCCCACAACCCTCCTCCAATCTACCCCCTCAATTCATTTACCATCCACCACCACTTACTTAGAAAACGCACTGTGACAACTCTGCTGGATACTGCTCATTTATTGGTGAAAGAGGCAGGTAAAGCCTCTGCCTGCTGGGATCAATCACCTTGGCCTCCCAAGAGTTAATGGAAAGAACTGCACAAGATCCCCAGACTGTCTGGAAGCTTCTCTTTCCCTGAATTCCTCCCCTCACCCGAGAAACCTACAAACTGAGTTTAAAGCCAAGCAGGACCAGTTTCATGTATGAAGAGCTAATCATTGCTCAGTTGCCTCCTAATCTGGCAAATAAAGCCTGCCTGCTGTCAAGGTGGTGAAGGGGCCAAAGGGAGGGCTTTGCCTTTTTCTTGCCCTTAGATCAGTTGGCAGATCCCGGACTTGTTTCCAGATCAAACCCTAGGGAGGTTTGAGTAGGCTGCTGTTTCTATGAAGTAGGAACCCCAGGGTCTTAGGAATTCCAGCCAACAGCCCTTGTAAGATTCGCGGTTAGTATAGGAAGCAGAGCGCAGTGAGCAGTTCCTGAAGACCCCACTCCACTTGATTTCAGGGGCATGGTGGTGTAGTGCCCCCAAGTGTGAAAGCTTTCACACTTGCACACTATGAGGAATCCCAGCTGGTCTAAGCACATCTCCCCAGGAGGAACTGGAATAGAGGGTCTCTTAGAGTGTTGGCTCTTACTGAGAGCAGCTCAGGAGTACCTAAAGAACACGGTCTGCTTTTCCCAGCCACGGGCGGGAAGGGGGGTGTGGGGGGGGGTGGGGAGCAGAAGATGCAGTATGGGTCGGGAGGAGGGTTGGGGGGTGGGGGTTGGTAGACGGCGGCGGCATCCCTGATCTCACCTTCCACCTAGCTTAGAGACTGGTTAAGGCTCTTGCTTCTCAGTTCCTTTCCTCATTTAAGTCTGGGGAAAGAAACGGACAAGGGGTGGGGGTGGGGGCACGCAGCTCTGCACACTGTCCTCAGCCCCATCGGGATGCACAGAGGTGAAAAAAGAGATCAAGTGTCAAGTCCCAGTCAGGTCACTTAGTGGCAGCTGAGTGATATTGGCAGGTCACTCATTCCCTCTGAGTCTCTGGTTTTTCACCTCTAAAGCTGGGTACCTGACTTACTGGGTCTCAGGAAGTATTAAATGGGATCGCATATGTAAAACTCCAAAAAAAAAAAAAAAAACCCAACACCGGGAACAGTACAAATACGGCGACTGCTTTTTTTTTTTTTTTTTAAACCACACAAACGATTAATTCCCACCCTTACGTCCCTCCCAGTGTTGCAGCTGAGTTGTCCTGCAAGAGGGGTACAACGCAATCTTCCAGGACTTCAAGTCCTGGGAGTCACTATCCTTCCTGTCACCGTACATCTGATGTGGGGAGAAGGGCATCCTCTGAGGATACTCCCCAGGCTCCACTGGCTTGGGCTGGGGGTGGGGGAGCACTGAGAGCCAAGTGTGGATGTAGAGAGGGCGCCCACTGCCTGTGGGTACTGGGTACCTGGGCAGGATCCCCAACCTACATTCTCCCACCCACTCCCGGAGCTCCCAGCGCGCAAAAGAGAGAAAACCCAAAAAGTCGTAGATACTGGACCAGGCTTTGACGCGAATCTTGATCTCGCCGTCCTGTGGCTCCGGCATGGCCTTTCTGGAGAGCCTCAGCTTGTTGAGCCCGCCGAAGCCGGCCAACACCACAGCGCGCATCTCCTGGGCATCCCCGAGGCGGTGGGAGCTGTCACAGCCCTCAGCAGGCTCCTTGCTGGTCTCCTTCTCGATCATCTGCTCCGTCTCCTCCGCCTTCTCTACGCCTTCCTTGGCCATGGCGCGTGAGGAGCCGCGGGGCGCACAGGCTGCGGCTGGGAGGGGGGTCGCGGCTTTTCTCCCTCAGGTTCCTCCTGTTGAATGTGGGATGCTCTTCAGCGCAATGGCTGCAACCTCTGTGAGCGGAGCCGCGGTCCACCGCCTCCGCCGTAATCCTCAGAGGAGCCGCGCCCTCGCGCCCCACCTCCCGCCCTCACATTTCCTTCTGCTTCAAACCAAACCTCAAGTCCAGCTTTTGTGCGGGTCCCAAATCAGGCTCTTGGTCGCAACCTTCAAAACGGATTTTCCCCAAGACTCTTGAATAAAACACACCGGGAGCGGCTGCCTGGACACCCGAACCCCTGGAGTGGGCTCAATACTTGGGTATATACGGCACAGACTCTGGCGCCTTGAAATGGACAGAGAAGAATGTCTGGGCCTGGAGGATGCTGCCTCGAGACAAGGTTGCCTCCTCTCCCGCGGGTAGGCAGCGGTAGGCGGGATAGCCGGAAAATCGGGCTGTTTACCATCTGCTGGTTTTGAGTGGAACGGCAGGGAGGTGCGGGAAGTTAGCGATCCATCCCAACCAGGGCTCTCAAAAGCCAGGACCAATCTTTTCCATCTGGACCCCGTGTCATGCGGGATGCTCTTCCTGGGCTTCTCCTGAGGCTTTCTTATGATAGTTCTTAGGACCTATGCTTTTTTTGAGCAATTCGGTCTCAGAATAGGTCTGATTCCTACTGGGATCTCCAGAAGAACAAGAACCTCCTGTAACACACACACACACACACACACACACACACACACACACACACACACACATGCCCTGTCTTTTGTTTTGAAAGTTTATAGAAAAATGTGTACTTTCTCCAGCAGGATGTGGTGGCACCTGTGGGTAGTCCCAGCACTCAGGAAATGGAGGTAGCAGAGAAACCCTGTTTCAATGAGTCTAAATGAGTAAGAATTAAAAATTGCGGAACCTGGAGGAGCAACCCCTTTAATTCCAGCACCTGTGAGGCAGAGACCGGTGAATCTCTGAGAGTCGGAGGGTAGCTTGGTCTACATAGTGAGCAGGCTGGCCAGGCCTACATAGCGAGACTCTCTCAAAAAACAAACAAAAAAATAACCCAAACTACAGATGCAATCCAGGCACGTCATTTGCGCTGCCTTAAAAGATGATTTAGGAGTTGGGTACCCTGTGCGGTTTAAGGAAAGAGATATGATTTCTCCTTAGATGGACGTTTCAGTTTAGGTAAATTCTACTTTTGAGGTCTTAGGTGACATTTTGTCTTCCTAAGATCCAACACCTATATCCACTGACCTAGTTAGGGTCAGTGTTGCTATGGTAAAACACTATGACCAAAGCAACTTGGGAGAAGAGTTTATTTCAGCTTACACTCCCAGGTAACAATTCATCCCTGAGAGAAGTCCGGGCAGGAGCTCAAACAAACAGGGCAGGGACCTGGAGGCAGGAGCTGATGCAGAGGCCGGGGACGAGTGCTGCTTACTGGCTTGTTCCTCTAGACTCACTCAGCCTGCTTTCTTTTAGAACCTCGGACCACCAACCCAGGGATGGCACCGCCCACGATGGGCTCGAACCTCCCCAATCAATGATGAATTTAGAAAATGCCGTATAGCCAGATCTTATGGAGGTATCTTCTCAATTGAGGTTCTCGACTTTCAGATAACACTAGCCTGTGTCAAGCTGACACAGAACTACCCAGCATGGCTACAGAGTGGGCACATTCCACTTGTGTTCTGCTGGGCGTGAAGTGCTGTGGTGGCTTACCTCAGTGATTGTGAGGCTCTGCGTCTCAGTGGGACTGGTGGGGCACACGGCAGAACGATGCTGTAACGGTCTCTCCTCCTTCCATCCTTCCTGTGCCTCTCTGTTTTCAGACTTGACCTTTCCCTGGAAAAAGTCATTACATCCCAACTTCACTCAGAACTCTACCCCCGCTGAGCGCTTGACCTTGGATGTTCAGCCCACCACCTTCATCGGGGCTAATTCCTAACCTACTCTCATCTGGAGCATCAGTTTCTTGTGCAAAGTTCATCAACTCCCAGGCTTGGCTTTTCATTGTAAAAGTGCATGTCAGTTTGTAACTGTAAGGTGATTTCTTTAGCAATGTCTTGTTCTTTTGCCCAACGTAAACTTCAGGTGTGTAGAAGCTGTGCTGCTTTTAACCAACCTTGTTTTCCTGGGCGTAGCTCATGATTGATCCATAATCAAGTTTGTTGGATGAACGATTTAGCCAGTGAAAGCGGATGCTTCTGTGGAATCCCAGAAGATGGAACTATTAACTCCTCCCATGAGGTTGGAGGAATTCCCAGGGAGGAGGGGACACGTCAGCCAGTTCTGCTGACCAAGAAGCTTCCAGGCCCACTGAGGCACATACAAAGGTGGCAGGTGAAAATGATGTTCAGAAAATGCTCATCTGGTCTGTGAGCTGCAGTCCCTGCAGAGGAGGCTCAAGGAAGCAACATTTGAGGCTGGTTTCTGAAACGTGACTTTTATTATAAATCATGCAGGTGACGGGAACCACCAAAAGATTCAGATACAAAAGCAAGGGACCAGGATTGCCAGAATTGCATTTAGGGGTACTAATGTTGGCAATGAGGGGGCTGTGGGTGAGAGGATGAGTCCCTGGAAACGCGGTGAGCAGCTAGAGATGGGCACACTAGCAATGGGAAATGATATAAAGGGTAGAGGTATCTCCTGAGGCAACGGTTCTGTATGGGAGGGAGAGGGCAGACGGAGGCAGAACAGAAAGTCCCCTTCAGTGAACTGAACTTTATTGCAAACTCAATTAAGAACTCTCTTCATATTGTGAAATAGAGTGTTTAGGCCAGATTCAATTTTGGAACAAGAATTGGAATGCCCATGGTTTATTTTGGAGGTAATCCCAGGAAGCTTTGGTTATAAATTAGGGAAGTGAGGCAGTAAAATGCTAGAAGCCAATACAGGATGCCTTTAAGAGCAAATTACCACCATGGGTGATGGGGTTAAAACCACGGGAGACCTTTGGGATACATTGTGGATGAAATAAATCCCAGAGTTGTGGCATTCAAGAAGCAGGGAAATTGTTATTTACTCACTAAACTCTGTGAATGACTGGCCAAGAGCTGTTCCTGGAGGGGATTGCTCTATCCTGCCCTGGGTATCAAGGCAGAGGGACTCTTCCGGCTGAGAACTTCAGCTGCTTCCGTGGGAGGCTGTCGCTCTGTGCATGGAGTAGTGTTGAGTAGAGGGACTTCAGTGTTAATAACATTGCAATATACAGTGTCGTGTTGTCTGTCTACTCTTCTAGACGTTGCATAATACAATTTGATTCTGGGATTAACCTTGTGAGGTAAGAACGACCATTTCCACCTTGCAGAAAGGAAATGGAGTCACTAGTGACTCGACATATCTAATACCCCAGTTCTTTTGGATAAAGTAGGAAACACTCCAGGTTCATGTTCCTAGCATCTCACCATGTGTGTCTGTTGAACTGGATCAAATCAGTTCTGCCCCTGATTCACATTACCCGGTGACATTTTTAAATATGCCTGCTCTTTTCTTGGACTTCTAATATCTCTGTTTCACCAAGGCCCTTTGTGTTGCTTCTAAAGCGTTTCTCTTTGACTCAAGGGTAGTAAACCTATGCTGTAGTTCACACGCTGCGTATTTGGGAGATGGTGTTTGTCTTATACAGTGTGTAAAATAAAAGATAATTATTCCCTACAAGTGAGTCTTCTGGCTGTTTAAAAAAAAAACAACAACCTTAGACTGTAACTGGTAGACAGCTGATAACGATAACAACGATAACAACGCAGAAGGGACACACCACACCTTGAGCTACTTGGAGAAGAATGCTGTCCTTTGAGTCCTATATAACAATGTAAGTAAGTATTTGTAACATGGTTGCTCTCCAGTAGAATGCGGCAAGAGCTGTGCTGGCAGATCTCCACGTAAACAATAAGTCAGCTTTTATTTGTCGTGTATGGGTTATTCCAGACATTCTCTCAGTGCTTCCCCTGCGAAGCACCTTACCAAAAAGGGAAATGTCAAAAATTGTCATTGTACGGCAGCTGGTACAATGAGGTATTGCACTCAGCTCTGAACTGTAAACGGCTCTGGGAAAAGAGGACACTGCGCATGTGTTCCTGAGGGAGTGTGTATGTGAGTGTGTGCATGCCTGTGTGAGTGCATGTGTGTGTATGTGGGAAGGGGAGATAGAAAGAAGGAGGGAGGGAAGGAACAGGGAAGGAGGGAGGGGAGGGGGATGGAAGGACGGGGGAGAGAATTTAAATCATTTAGAGAGGAACAAAGTGTCAGGTGAAGTCTAACAATCTACTCCAATTGCTGTATATTGATTTAGGTTGCAAGCAAGTTTTTCTTAATTCAGAGGGTAAAAATATATAGGAAATAAAATGGAGACAATAGTAATGTTAGTTTATAAATGATTGTCTAAATAATTTAATATGGCTCAGTAAGTTTGTGGAGGAATACACCACTTGTATGATGATCAGAGCATCCAGATACACTCTTTAATCAGGTTTACTCCACTGCAGCATATTCTATCCGGTTAGAATAATTTGCTATGCATAAATCACAATAGTTAGTCTTCAGAATAAGTTTGTGCCTTAGGAACCAGTATCCCTATTTTACAGAGGAGAGATTTGCGGTTAAAAGTACTTGCTGCTCTTTCAGGAGACTGGAGTTCAGTGCCCAGCACCCACCTCAGACAGTCAGAAGTTCTTCCAGCTACAGGGAGTTCACATCTTCTTCTGGCCTCTGTGGACAGCTACTTGCTCATGGCCATGTATGCACATAGACACACATACACACATATAAATAAATAATAAATACGTTTTTAAGAAAACATGTTTTGAGGTGATTCTTGGGAAAATAGCATCAAGTCTCAGGAGTCAAACTTATTTAAGTCATGTACTTCAGAAAAGGAGCCTGGAAATTCTCTTTATTCCCCATACAGTCCATCCACCGTCCCATAGGGTCATCTGAGGAAGGTCCTACTATTACTCCCAATATCATCTCTCCCCTTATCACTGATCACTGAGCTCTGACTTTCTCCCCGGACTCTGTCACGTCACTGGCAAAACCCTACAACAGGGTGTGACTAAAGTAGACTGGATTCTGGCCCGTTGGAGGTCAGTCCATCCTTAAGAAGATATATAGAGGCTGGGGGATGGTTCAGTGGGAGGGGGTGCTTACTCCTCTTGTATAGAACTGGGGGCTCAATTCCCAGAGCCCACATAGTAGCTCATAACTGCTCGCTACTCTCTAGTCCCAAAGATATATTTTTGTCCTATTTCATGTTTTTATCTCCATAATATTCAGTTGGAGTTTAATGAAGGAAATGAATAAGAAAGCCCTATTCCTTTCTCATAACTTGGAGGTGCTGGTCCTAAGAAGAGCACTTTAGATCTCTATCAGATCATGAATGATTAAAATCGGGACCATTTTACCTGCTTTCTTTCCCTTTTATTCACAAGCAGCTATTGTCTATGGAGAGATGATTTTTATCGATTGTTTTGTATCGCTTGGTAAACACAGTGGGCCAAGTGTGGAGGAAAATACACCACACAGAACCAGGTGAGGAAATTCAAATGAAGCAGTTTATGGTTTTGAAACCTCATTCATGCTATAAGATGATTTCTGAGTGATTTCTTTTATACCCTTCTGCATATTTTGGAGGGTTTCCCCCTAGTGCGAGACTGTGTGATTTCTTCTATGAATTATCACACAATAATGCTGTTTGCCTCTTCCAAATGCTGTGTAGAGATGTGTTTCCCCAAAGCACTTTGATATAGATCATTGTGAATAATGGCAACTGACTAGGGACGTAAAATCCAGGTTCAGAAGCAAATAAAACCTTGACTTCTTGATCCAATAGAAACCAGATCTGGGGGGAATTTTTTTCTGCATTCAACCATCCTCCCTCCCTCCCTCCCTCCCTCCCTCCCTCCCTCCCTCTCTTTCTTTCTTTCCAGACTATCACACTACACATTAGTATGAACAATCCTACAGCTACCTCAGCTTTCTTATTTCCCTGATATGTCTGGTTTGAGCTGAGCCAGGGTTTTGTTTTGTTTTTTTTTTTGTGCTGTTTCTGTTATTATTTTACTGGCCAGTATCCAGTTTGCTGGCTTTTTCTCAGAGTCATGACCGTGTGAAGCTGTAAGATCTGGATGCAGCCCAGACTGCGAGACAGGCACACTTGGCCTTTTCTTTCCTGAGGTTAAATGGCTTAATTTCTGGGAGATGGGAAACATCCTTCAGGGACAGGAATCCCACACACTGTCTTTTAGCAAGTGCCTCCTCTTCACAGAACTTACACAGAGTGGGCAAGAAATATTTTTCAAACATCTGTCAGTCATTGATCTCTCCACCGGTCCAGCTATCAAGTCTCTAAATTCTTAATATGCACTGAACTGTGTAACTACGGCCAAGTTCCTTAACAATTCTTAAAGAAAAATGGGGGTGGGGGGGGGGTGATTTATGTGTTTTATTTTTTATGTGAGGGTGTTTTGCCTGTATGTAGGCATATGCACCATGTGCATGTTTCATGCCCACAGAGGTTTAAAAATAGCATCAGATCCCCTGGAACTGGAGTTATAGATGATTGTGAACCACAATATGGGTTCTGGATCAAATGTGGGTCCTCTTAGCACTCAGCAAGTGCCCCTCACAATTGAACTCTATCCCTGACCCTTCACTCTTTCTTTTTAAAAATCTATATTTGTGTGTGTGGGAATGAGGGTGTGTGTACATAATGCATGCAGGTGCAGGTGCGTGCATGTGGAGGTCAGAGGTCAAGGTGTGATGTCTTTCTCACTCAGTATTTGTTCCCTAGACAATGCCACTCATTGCACATGGACCTAGCACGGCTGGCCAGTAGACTCTGGGTATCTCCCTGTCTTCTCCCTCAGGACTGGAGTTACAGATGCAGGTATCTGAGCTCTGGTGTTCTGAACTTTAGGATGGAGCCAGCTTCCCAGGGCAAGATTCTTAATCTTTATTGCTTCATTTCCTAATTTGTAAAATATGGATATTGATCACTTAACATTGATCCCAGATACCATTTACATCCCAGTGTTTCCAATTCCCAACTGTGTGAATTTTAGGCTCTGAGATGTTGAGACAGTTTGCACATGAAATGAAAATCAGATAACTAATTTGCAGGCATTTAAAAAACTGTGAGATACATGGCAAGCTCCAAGGTATCATTTCTCACACACAATAGCTGATTAAGGCATAATAAATACTTTCTACTTGCTTCATCAACAGGGCCTGGTGCCTTCCTTGTGGGGAATGACATATAAACCACATGGTATGATGCTCCAAGGATGCAGGACCAAGGTAAACAAACAGAAGGAAAGCACCTAGGTCCTAGAGTTGATCAGGTTGTACATTCCAGTCTTGGTTTCATTTACCTCTTCCTGGCCATGTAACCACAGGTAAAACTCCTAAGCTCCCTCTTTCTCCTCCCTCTCTCCCTCCCCCTCCCCCCTCTCTCTCTCCTCCCTCCCTCCCTCCTTCTGTGTGTGTGTCTTTTACTGTTTAATTTGCAAAATGTGTATATTGATCATGCTGTCTTCCCAGATTTGTAGGGAAATTTAAAGGAGGCGATCCGAATCGATGTCTGAGCTTGCATAGAAATTCCCTCTACTAGTTCACTTAGTATTTCAATTACTGTTTAACTGGGAAGGGCTAGGGCTCCAAGTTAGCCTTTGCTGAAGTCCACGGAGTGGTACATGGCTCTCTTAGGATACTGATGGATGCTGGGTTAAACAGGAGGCTATAGTCGAATTAGCTGGGGACACAGGGGTCAAGCGCAGTGAGGCAGCTTTCTTTTGCATAGATTGAGAGCCTAGCACAGTGTGATTCTTGAACCTCCAACTAGGGCTATGGAATACAGCTTCATCCATGCATCCTTGACTTCCAGGCCTTTTCCACTGAAGTTCACAAGGGTGGCAATCTCAGGATGCCATGTGAGGAAGGGCGCTGTGGGGAAATCAAGCCGTAATTACTTCCGAGTATTTGCTCAGCATCAGAATCCATGGAAGGGCAACAAGAAGGTGTCATGACCTTGCCCTCATATTTCTGAGAGGTTTATGAAGAGAAAACAGAGCCAAAGAGTTTCGAGAATACTTCACTCTAAATTTGGAACCAGGATGCTTATGAGGCAAATGACACGTCTCTTGCAGTAGGGAGTGGAAGGGACTGAGACAAACGTGAGTATGGGGGGAGGAGATCAATAAATTCAAACTGGCCTCACTGTGTTAGTTGATTTTTCTGTTGCTTGACAGATACCAAAGGGAAAGAAAGCATTCTAGGGGAAGAATTTGCTATGACTTTCCAGCCTTCTGTGTGTTGGCTCCATTTCTGAGCTGTGGGCTGACAGGATGTCTTGGTGGAAGAGAGCTGCTCAGCACCATGGTGACCTGGAAGCAGAGTCGAAAAAGGATAGGTTACTCTTCCGCAGCACTTTCCTGGCATCCTACTCACTTACTCTAGCCAGGCCCTCCCTCTCAGCTCCCCTAATAGCACTGCCAGGTGGAACAAAGCCTTCAACCCACGAGCCTGTGGGGACATTTCTCACTCAGAGTCGAACAGCCATGATTGCCAGGTAAGGACATGAGTTCAGGATTGCCAGAGCTTTTAGAGATTCACAAGGATCGAGTTCTTTTTATGCAAAGCATACCAAATTTATAAAATCTTATGAATATAACATCAGATGAACACAGCGTATCTGTGAGCCAAATTTAGCCCACATGGCTTCCTTTTGCAATCCTTGGTCTTTGCCAATCATTCTCAGGTGGGATAAATTTGTTCTTTGGGTCATTTGCCAATGCCTGGGCACATGTTTTATTTTGTCACAACTGGCATTACAGGCAACTAAGGGATAGAGGCTGCTAAATACCCTTCTCAGTGGGAAATAATTAGTACATCCATGCTGTTAAAAGTGTTCACTCTAAGCCACAGAACCTCAGATGCTGGGAACGTGAGACTCTGTTTTGTTGTTGTTGTTGTTTTGTTTTGTTTTGTTTTGTCCTCCTGTCCATGTGAGCTTGGAAATGTCTTTGTTCTGGTTGGCAAAAGAAGCTGCTTGGAGTAACTGATGCTCCAGGGACTTTCCAGCCTAGGGCTCGAGATCATATCAGTCCTCCTACTGGCAGGGACCTGGCACAAAGGCGCTCTGCAGAAATGCCATTGATGGGAAGTGATCGCTATGGATGAGACAACACAGGCTACGAGTGTCCCCAACCTGGACTACTGTTGGTCCTTTGGATAAGTTCCAAAGCTTCTTTCACTTCTGTCTCACTCAAGACACTTGAAAAATTTGAAGCTGATGTTGCAAGGCTCCTAAATCATCCTGTACAATTTTTTTTAAAAGAAACTGTTCATATTTTCAGAGAGGACAAGAAATCAAAAGACATATTCTAATTTAATGTGCCACTGCCCTTCTGAAAAGAGACAGCCTTTCAGATACGGACTTAGAGTCTCGTCGTTGTGTGGGCCTGCGTATCTCCTCAACCTTCATAAGCAAAGTTATTATTTTATCTTCAGGATTTAATTCAGTTGTGCCCACAGGGGAAGTGAGGCAGACTTTTGGATGCGGTACATGGAGAAAGGGTGATGCTAGCCTAAGCCAGGAGCAGCAGTGTCGGGCAGAAGGTATACACATGATGTAGTTTACAAGTTTTCATGCTTCCACACAGCCCCCTGCTGAGCGGGCTCATCTCCAGGCAGCCTGAGTCACTCTGGATGTTGCCTTAGTTTGGGATTATAGGAAAACATAAGCTGAGTGGGCTTATTTTATCAATATGAAAGCTCATGTTTCTGCAGGCTGGAAGTTTAAGATGAAAGTGGCAGCAGATTCGAAGGTGTTGAAGGTCTTTCCTGCTTCATAGCAGGGGCCCCCTAACGTCTTTCTTCTGCGGCAGAAGGATGTTGTGTGTAATCCTTATAAGGTTACTGAACTAGCTTCATTTGTGTTACTCTGGCCAGAATTAACCTAGGGGAGGACAAGGTTTATGTGGCTTATAATTCCAGGTCACAGTCCACCACAGAGGAGAGATCAAAGCATGAACTGAAAGCAACTATTTAGATCACATCCGCAGTCGAGAGAGGAATGCATAAAATGAACAAGTACTTGCTTTTCAGCTGTTTCTGCTCAGCCGGCTTTCTTTACTACTGCACAGTTCAGGGTCCAGCACGTGATGAAAGGATGCTGCTAGCATTCAGGTGGGTTTTTCCGCCTCAAATAATAATCAAGACAGTCCCGCAAAGACTTGCCCACTGATCAACTCGATCTAGGCAGTTCCTCAACTGAGGATCTTTTCAGGTCGTTCCGGGTTATGAGAAGTTGTCAATAAAAAGCTAACCTTCACAGTTAGTCACTCCACTCATAAGGATCTCTTAGTCACCTCCTGAAAGAGCCACCTCCCAATACAAACACCTCGGGGATGAGGTTTTCAATACACAAACTTCAATAATCAATCATCTATATTACCCATGTTGCTACCATAGCCCCTTTCTTCAATATGCAATAAAAATATTTCCAATTGGGATACATTTATTGGGAGGAAGGGCTTTCTGAGCTGTTGGAGAAGGGACAGGGCTACTCTTTCAGGATTTCTGGATATCGACCCCATGAGCCTTCCAAGAATAGGTGTGGCTTTGGTGATGCTGCATTTCCTTCAGAGTCCCAGGAGCTATCTGTCTATAGTGTTTGATCTAACAGCCGTGTGCAGATTGCTATGACAAGCTCTTCTGGAATGGTAGTGCAAACCTGAGGATTCCAGAGTCATGACAAAGCAAACCCCTGTCCTGGATTTAAAAAAAAAAATCCATTTGCTTCTGTGTCCCTGCTAGGGGCTCTGTGACCCAGAATTAACGTATCAGACACTCTTACCTCCCCTCTTTGAGTAGTGGTTGCTACCTGTACCTTTCGTTTGTCAGGTTAGCAAGTCAGTCTACCAGTATGACAGGTGTGTGAGCAAATACAGGTAGGTTGTGCCGGCTGCACATACATGCAGAATGTAGAAGTGAAGGGCAGTGTTGACTGATGGGCAGCTGTCTTGGTCTAGGTTTTCCTTAAAGCAGACAGTGGAGGCCAAGTCGACTGGGGGTGGAACCCAGGAAGCATTGGTAGTAGAGTGGAGGAGTCAGATCTGGAATAAAAGAAAACAGGGAGCAGGCACATTTTCAGACAAGTGGGCTGCTGGTTCTTGATTCTACTAGAGATCTCCAGAAGGTAGTATGGATCAGGCTTTTGAATTATCCAAAATGGCCACTAATGAAACTGGGATATTATGATGTCCCTCACAGTGGTTCTCAACCTTCCTAATGCTGAAACCCCTAATATAGTTCCTCATGTTTAGGTGACCCTCACCCAACCATACAATTATTTCATGCTACTTCATAATTGTAATTTTGCTACTGTTGTGAATCACAATCCAAGTACCTTATATACAACCCCTGTGAATGGGTCAACCTCAAGGGGGTCGTGACCCACAGGTTGAGGACCATGGCTTTATTGGGTGTTCACCATTGCTTTATGAAGAGAAGGGTAGTTTTTAGAACTCTAGTGTTGCCTTCCTGGTAGAATAAGCAGATTCCCATCCCCAGAGTCCTCAGGCAGGCAGTGGAGTAGGTGTTCAAAGCCAGCAGCTCCAGGAGAACACTCACTACAGAGGAACACAGGCTGCAATGGGACGGCGCTTGCCCGAGTGTATTGATTTAAACTGTTATTATCGCTGTAGCAGTTGTACAGGCATAAACCAACTGTAATATTCTTATGCTTATAGCTCTTAACAGATTGTGCTAAGAAGCAAAACACGCTTGAATATTACATTTTCAAAGCAGTAAAACACAGTGCAAGTTGAAATAACGATACCTTGATGCGATGCCTAACATACTTTGGTCAAACAAGATGAAGATTTACAGTGCAAATATGCTGACTATCAAGAGGCCAATTATTCTGAAATCCATGTGACTAGATCTTGTGGTAACTACACCTCCCTGCTGCCGAAAATCTCCTCTATAGCTATAAAGCTTTCGCTGAACCTAAACACACTGTTTTTGCCTTTTAATTTTTGCTTATACTCTCATACAATACATTCCAACCACAGCCTCAACTCCAGCCACCCTTCCCAGTTCCCTTTCACATCCACTGTTCCTCTGCTTCCCTTCAGAAAAGAGCAGACCTCCTAGTGATTCAACTAAACATGGTATAACAAAATGGTGCAGTAAGACTAGGCAAAACCCTCCTACTAAGGTTGGATCAAGCATCCTAGTAGGAAGGAAAGGGTCCCGGAAGCAGGGGAAAGGGTCAGAAACACCTCTATTCCTGCTGGTTGGAGTTCCACAGAACTCCAGACCATATATGCAAAGGATGTAGTCACAGACCCATTCAGACTTTGTGATGGCCACTTCCTTCTTTGTGAGCTCCTATGAGCCTGATTTAGTTGATTCTGTGGGTCTTGTTTTCCTTGAGTACTGGACATCCCTAACTCCTACAATCCTTCCGTCCTCTCTTCAGGGGGATTCCCAGAGCTCTGCCTAATGCTTGGGTGTGGGTCTCTGCATCTGTACCCAACAGATGCTGGGAGAAGCCTCTCTGATGACACCTGGGCTAAGCTCTGATCTGTGAACATAATGGAGTATCTTAACTTTTAATTTTAATCAAACGAGGCCCTTAATTAAAACTGTTTGACCTGGCTCTTTAAGGAAAAAGGTCCATTTTGAAAAAAGTGGGAACCAGCAAGTAAAAGCTGAGCCTCGTAACTTCAGTTCAATGCCCAGGATCAACAGGGAGAGAAGCAACACTCTTGGGCCATCCTGTGTGGTGGCACACCTGCACGCAGACATACACACGTAGTATAAAAAGCACCTACTTTCCTCCTTCTACACATGACTGTCTTGGATGGGCAGCTGCGTTTGTTGAAGATGCTGTTTGTTCTTCAGTATGTATGGAAGAAATGTATTGACAAGGATGCTGGTCTCCTTGTCAAAAAGCATGTAGATGCATTTTGTAGTACGGATGTAAGGTTACATAAAGAAAGGGAAAAAGAGGAGCTAAGCATGGCATCACATGTCTGTCACCTTAGTATTTTTGTGGTGGAGAGAGTAGAGTTTGAAATCTTTTTTAATTAATTAATTAATTAATTAATTAATTTATTAAAGATTTCTGACTCCTCCCCTTCACCGCCTCCCATTTCCCTCTCCCTTCCCCAAACAAGTCCCCTCCCTCATCAGCCCAAAGAGCAATCAGGGTTCCCTGACCTGTGGGAAGTCCAAGGACCACCCACCTCCATCCATATCTAGTTAGGTGAGCATCCAACCTGCCTAGGCTCCCACAAAGCCAGTACGTGCAGTAGGATCAAAACCCAGTGCCATTGTCTTGAGTTCTCAGTAGTCCTCATTGT
This sequence comes from Microtus oregoni, assembly GCF_018167655.1. NCBI lineage: Eukaryota > Metazoa > Chordata > Mammalia > Rodentia > Cricetidae > Microtus > Microtus oregoni. The sequence goes on from NW_024543063.1 coordinate 39,548,427, forward strand.
CTGCTATGTTCAGCGAGTCCGGTTTCATCCCAGGCTTTTTCAGACCCAGGCCAGCTGGCCTTGGTGAGTTCCCGATAGAACATCCCCATTGTCTCAGTGTGTGGGTGTGTACCCCTCGCGGTCCTGAGTTCCATGCTCATACTCTCTCTCCTTCTGCTCCTGATTTGGACTTTGGGATTTCAGTCCAGTGCTCCAATGTGGTTCTCTGTCTCTGTCTCCTTTCATCGCCTGATGAAGGTTAATATCCAGGAGGATGCCTATATGTTTTTCTTTGGGTTCATCTTCTTATTTAGTTTTTCTAGGATCATGAATTATAGGCTCAATGTCCTTTATTTATGGCTAGAAACCAATTATACTCATCCCATGAATTTGAAATTTGAGGCCAGCCTGGGCTCCCAAACAAGACCCTGCCTTAAAAAATAAATTTATTCTATTGAGACAAATGATGTTGGGAAGCTCACAGAATCCCAGGGATTGCTGGGACTCTGCAGGAAAATTTGAAGAAATGACCCGAGGGTTGTAAATGCAAAGGACCAGGTGCTTACTGTGATCCACACATGGTTTGGATATGTTCCCCTAAAGCTTCACGTGCTGGGCTCATGGGCCCCAGTGTGCTTGTGTTGAGGTCTTGAGGCTTCTTGGAGGTGGAAATACTGGACAGCAACTAGGGTGAGACCCAGCTTCATCACGTGTCCATACTGGTCTCTAGCGATCCAGTTCTTACAAGAGATGGATGTTACAAAGCAAGGCTGCTCCCTCGCCTGCTTCTTCAGCATCTCCCTGCCCAGTTCTGTTGTGTTGTGACACAATCAAGGGGCCATTGAGGAGAGGACGACTGTGGAGGCTACTCGGTCTTGGAATTTTGAGCTAGGAATCTGTGGACTAAGTTAATCTATATGATACCTGTTAGCATTCAGGCATCTGTACTGGCTTGACCTTGGGGTATACGTCCTAAGCACACCTCCTGTACTCCTAAGCACACCTCCTGTACAATTCACTATATTCCCTTTTTAAAGGGCCCTGCTCATCCTCTCTCTCTCTCTCTCTCTCTCTCTCTCTCTCTCTCTCTTCCCCTTTCTCTCTCTCCCTTTTTCTCCCCCTCTCTCCCACTCCCCTCTCTTCTCTTCTCTCTCCTCCTACTCCGTCCCCAGAGGCCAGTCTCCCCTCTCCTCCCCTTTTCCCATTCACTTTCCCCCAATGAAAAACCCCTCCACCTGAGCTCTGTGGCATGGCATCTTTCTCTAGCACCCTGCTTTTTTAAAATTACAACAGTACCCAGACTCTGTTTTTGGTTTTGCTCTTTAGTTACAGCGGTACAATCCGGACTTGATAATAGCTGTTATATGAATACCAAGTTCTACAAAGGAAAGAGTGCTAGGCGAATCCTCAAGAATATCTTGGCTTTCCACAGTTGTTGCTCTGTAAATAAAGCTGACATACATTAGCTAAGATTGTTCAAGCAGCTGCTTTCATTGACTTTGGTTAACAGAGAAGAACTTCTTGTAGGAGGAGATCGAGGCCTGCTCAGCAGAAGGAAATTCATGTCTGGCACTGCAGACACAGCCAGACACCTGCGGCTGGGGAGGTAATGGATTCTAGAGGAAAATTAAAAATTATCACTTTTCTGTACTAGCATAGTTTCCAACTGTGTTCATCCTCATATTCATAGATAAGTGAAAATCTCACCCCTCAGCAAGGAAGCTTCTCTTGTAGCAGACAGACCATCACAGAAAGCTACAGCTTGCCAACTGAGAATCTTTTTTTTTTTTTTTTTTTGGTTTTTCAGAACCTAACCTGGAACTAGCTCTTGTAAACCAGGCTGGCCTCGAACTCACAGAGATCTATCTGCCTCTGCCTCCCGAGTGCTGGGAATAAAGGCGTACGCCACCACCACTCGGCTCAACTGATAATCTATAACACAATCCCTAAGGCTCGAGGCACATCCTGGAAGAAGGGGCAGAAAGACTGTTAGAGTCAGAGGTTCAGGGCATCTGCTGCAAGATATGCAAGATAGGCTGCTTCTACATATGACAAAGATGCTGCACCCACGAAATCAACAGTGTGGTTGCCTAAGCAAGACCAGTACACTGACACCAATAGACTCGTCAATATGAATAGGGGATGCCTCATAGGTCCCTCAACACATACATATATGAGCAACACTAAATGGATTCGGCAGGCTGTCTTTTTAATATCTATCTATCTATCTGTAACAGTAATAATTTAAAAAGATGCAGTCATGAATTTGTGAGAGGGAGTTGGGGGACAGAGGAAGAGATAGAGGGGGAAGGGAGCAAAAATCATATAAATTCAGTACTGATGTATGAAATTCTCAACAAACAAAAATAAGTAAAGAATTTTTAATGTCAAACAAAGAAGAGAAAGGTGTGGAGATTTTATTAATTTTAAAGAAAATCACAGGGCTCCAGGTAAATTTATGCGGCCCACCTTTCTCTAATCATAGACGAAGTATTCCCATAAGAAGGCTATTAGAAACAGATGGGTTGTAAAGTCTGTTTGGGATGATTTTCCGTCTGCATTTTTGGGCCTCTGAGTCTTAACAAGGGATTTCATAATGAGGCATATGCTTGGAACTGTAAGTCTTTTTCAGTCATGCCAAGCTCAAGTGTGTCCAACTCAGTCCTAGTTTGGGTTTTGTTGCTGTGATAAACACCATGTCCAGAAGGTTGCATTTCATTTTTTTTTTTTTTTTAGCTTCTAGGACATCATTGGGGGAAGCCAAGGCAGGAGTATGGAGCAGAAATCGTGTAGGAATACTCCTTCCTGGCTTGTTCCCTCTGGCTTGCTCAGCTATATATTTTTATACAGCCCAGCCCAGTGGGTAGGGATGGCATTCCCAAGCGGTGAGCTGGACCCTCCTAAATAAATGAGCAACCGAGAAATGCCTCATAAACATGGCCACAGAACAACCTGAGGGGGGCACGTCTTTAGTTGAGGCTTCCTCATCCCAAGAGGATCAAAATGATAATCAAGATTTAACATCACAATCTGAATACCTGGAAAAGGCCCAAGACAAACACCGAAGCAGGGCTCCACTTAAGACTGCCCTGTGCATGATGAACCAGGGGAGAGCGGGCTCAAATGCATGCAAATTGAAGTGCTGACTTCTTCTTTTGCTGTTAAGCGTGAAAGTGTGTGTGTGGTGGTGGTGGTAGTTCTTATTTAGCGAGGTTATGCCTGTGAATTTGGAATCCACAAAATAGGGACACCTTTTTAGCAGTGTCAAGTGGTAGAAACATTTTGGGAAGGGAACTGGGCAAATGAAACCAAAGCCTCAAAAAGACAGGATTTTTTTTTTTAACACAGCACTGAGCAAGCTATTTATTCTTAGGAGACAATTAAAGGTGTGCACAATCATTCTAGCTCCAAGCATCTTCTTTGTGATATTAATTAAAATACGCCAAACCACAGACTAGGAATAAGAGGTTTGGTTTTTGTGTATGTCCACACATTTTGAAACCACAGGACCTTTGAAAACATTATCAGTGGAAGAATATCATCTTTCCTACAATAAGTCACGCATGCCGATATTCATACTACTTATTTGCAGCTATTTTTTGGAGTCTTATTTTATTTTCTTCATGCTTTTTTGTGTTTTTCATTTTTTAACAATTTAAATATTATTGTCAAATGTTCATGTTTTAAGGAAGAAAAAAAATCCCTGCAAAGTTCTTCTGTTTCTAGCTATGTTGATGAAAGAAGCAGGTGGTATTTAGAAATTATACTTATTTGTATATGTGTAGGTATACACATGACATGGTGTATGTCAGAAGGTCAGAGGGCAACATGACATGGTGTGTCTGGAGGTCAGAGGGCAGCTTATAGAAACTGAATTTAAGCCATCAGTCTTGGTAATGAGAGCCTTTCCCTGCTGGGCCATCTTCCTGGCCCCAAAGTGGTTTTTAGTAAAGAAGCAAACAGTTGCAGTATGTGCAATGTTTTTATAGATGCTGTTTCCCAAATGACACTGTCGTGTCCTCTGTAGTATATAACACTTCATATCAATACAGCCTCTATTTGTAAGAGGCAGAGCAAATAAAAGCTTACGTACTTCTAGACAGTGCGTTTGACCCAGCTCAATGGTTTTCAAAGGTTGTATGATTCTGACTACACCAGCTGACACACAGGTCCCCAGGGAGCTTCAGGAGGATCTGCCTATCCCTGCTTTCGTTGACCAGACTTTTGTCCTCAAATTGACTTTCAGAAGACCACAGCCTGTTTTTCCAGGAGGCAGAGGCGTGGGAGTTTAGTCTACCTGATTTAAAGTACCAACAACCATTAGCGCATGGCCTGAGATTATTTCTGCCTTGCCCCTCTTCCTTGATTAATGCCATTCTAAAAATATAATAATAATAATAATAATAGTGTCTTAGCAATAGGATACAAGGTGGAGAAAAAGCCAAATTCTCTTGGATGCTGGGGGGGGGGGAGCTTAACCTAGACAGGTCAGGATCCAAGGTGAACCTATGTCTCTATTCTAGGGGGCTCGCCCTACCTAGGGGAAATGAATGAACAAATGAATAAATAAGAAATGACTCTCCTTTCTCCTTTAGGATAGAGAGATCAAAGAGTTAAAAAGTTATAAGAGCTAAAGAGGCAGGGACTAGAGAGACTTTGCAAAGGGGAAATTATTGTAATTTACTTTATAGTTTGTAGTGATAAGTCATGATCTACAAGATTTAGATGGAAGGTTCTACCTTGCCATGGAATTGATGCCAATCTGAAGAAAAGGGAGTGTGATGGTTAGCTTTGTTAGTTTGACACATGCTAGAATCACCTGGAAGGGAATTCTCATTGAGGAATTGTCTACATTGGGTTGGCCTTTGGCCATGTCTATGGAAGGTTGTATTATTTAAGCAAATTGATGTGGGAAGATCCAGTCCACTGCGGCATCATCATTCCCTAGGCAGGAGGTCCTGAACTGTCTAAGGATGGAGAAACCAAGCTGAGTAAAATCAAACAAGTGAGCATGCTTGCATTTCTCCCTGCTCTTGACTTTGTGTTGACTTGCTATGACCAGCAGTTTGAGTCTCTGCCTTGATTTCCCACAGTAATGGGCTGAAAATTGAAACTGCAAGCTGAAACAAACCCCCTTCTCCTTCACGTTGCTTTTAGTCAGGATGGTGTTATCACAGCAGTGGAAATAAAACTAGAGTAGGGAACCCTTAGCCCTGAGCAAGGCATGAGTTCCAAGATACATTTTGACCAAAATATAAATGAAGCCATTTGGCACATGTCGCACCATCTCACCTTGACCCTGTGTAAAGTGATGTTAAGCTGATGATTATACCGCTCTTCTCATCTGTGACAATCTTAATGTTATTTTTGATATGTGGCTCATTAATGTACCCTCAGAAAACAAAACTATACAAAAGGTATATTAGATGAGTGGTCGCCCTTCTCTGCCTCTCCCACCCTCTTCCTCCCACTCACCCTTCAGGAATAACCAACTTTATTGCTCTGTGTCTTTCCTTTGTGTTTCTTTCTGAAAAGATTAGCATGTGTATAGACACGTTTTCTTTATTCTCCTCTCCTACCCTAAGAGGTAGTGTTCTGTGCCTACCTCTCCTGGGCTTCGCTTTTCCATACAACAATATCTGCTTGAAAGTGTTCCACAATCACCGCGCAGAGATTCTATTCATTTCTTTGGTGGCTGCCTAGTAACACAGATGTGCACGTGCCCCAGTTTATTCTGACTTAGTCATTAGCTCTTGACAACGAATGCAATTATTGTATTAAGGTAGAATAAATCACACCAGTGGGCTGGGGATTTATGATCATTGGCCTGGATATTTCCATCGTGGTGGAAAATGTTCCCAGAGAAGGAAGGGTTCTTAGGTTGATCTACTGGGGGGCTGGAGAATAGACATAATCAGCTCAGATGGGGTATTGAGAACATGTCCCAAACTGAGAGAGACTCACAGATTCCATGAATGACGGGTGGCCTTGCTTAGTTCTTTCTGTTCGTAGGACTGACAGATGTCAGAAGAAAATGGTTGTGGAAGGAAGCTGTTAATAAAGTTGAGACCCATGCTCCACAAATCTTAACCTATCTAAGCATCAGGAGAATTCCTCCTTCAATGGTTTATCCAAAACCAGAAGGATCCCAAATAATGAGTTGGAGCTTTGGGGGTCTCTGAGACTTTCAGGAGTAAGAGGGGGGCCGACTGTTGAATTTCATGTCATTCTGGGGAATTAACACAGATTTCATTTTTTTTTTTTTGGTAAAATGTATGTGTGGGTGTGTGCGCACACATTTGCATATGTACCACATGAGTACAGGTGCCTGTTGAGGCTAGCGTCAGATCCCCTGGAGCTGGAGTTACAGAAGGATGTAAGCCATCTGACATGGGTCCTGAACTCATGTCTTGCCCAAGAGCAGCAAGCCGCTGACTGCTGAGCCATCGCTCTACCACACCCCCTTTTTTGTTTTGCACACTCATCCCTCAGTTCTGTGTAGAACTGATTCTAAACTTTTCCTGAACTCCTGAAATTCCCAGATGGTCAACCTCCTTGTTTAAAATGGTTTAGCATTTGTATATGACCTGGACACAGCTTCCCATAAGCTCCCAATGACCTCTAGATGACCTCTAGTACCTAATGCAGTAAAAATGCTATACAAGCAGATAGACCGTACCATACTGTTTAGGGAACAGCAACAACAGAACAATCTGCGTGCATTAAGGGTGGATGTCATTATTTCCAAGAACCTTTTGGCTCTGTAGTTGATTGAATTCACAGATGCAGCCCCTGTGGATGGTGCGGCGGGTGGATTGTATTTTTCATTGTCTGTGGTATGTGCATGACTGTTGGTAGATTGGATGTTATGTAGAGAAATGAAAGTGACATTTTTTTTGTCCCCTTTGTTAGAGCTGCATTCATCTGTCCTTCTTGTATGCTATTGCATTTAGTTCTACAGAACTCCCGTCAGGAAGATTTTATCCCAACTAGATGAGTGTACGATCCAGAGAGACTGACTCCCTTGCCTAAGACCCCAAGGCAGTTCCATGGCAAAACTGAGATATATACCTGGCTCCCAAATACCTCCTCTATATTTTCTGAAGGGTGGCACTTCTCAGAAAAAATGAGATCTACAATAAGTTCAAGGTCACAGAAATCACTTTCCTTGAGAGAGTTGAAATACCCACCTTTGGTATTTGGTTTTGAGTCTTCTATTCAAATTCAGGAAGTACAGTGTTCAAAGTATAATCTGCGGTTGAGTCTGCAAATGCCCAGGAATGTCTTTGAACAAGCGGACAAAGCCATCACGGATATTTGTCTGGCATGTGCTCTAGTTTTCTTTTGGCTGCTGTGAAGAAAACACTCAAAGCAAGCAATCTGGGGGAGGAAAGGGTCTATTTGGCTTGCTGCTCCAGGTCATAGTCCATCACTGAGGGAAGTCAGAGCAAGAACTCAAACAAGAGTCAGAAGCAGAAATCATTGAGGAACATTGCTTGCTAGCTTGGTCATGGCTAATTATCTTTCTTATAGAGCTCAGGACCACCTGCTTAGTAAAAGTGCAATCCAGAGGAGGCTGTGCCCTTCTGTATCAATAATTAAGACAATCCCCCGCAGATGTGCCCATAGATCAACAAGTTAAAGACAGGTACTCAACTGAGACTCTTTTTCCAGGCAATTCTAGGCTGTGTCAAGTTGTCAGTAAATGCTAGTTAGGACAGCAAGTTTTATGATACATACAACTCAATTTTATCCCTTGGTTAGGAGGGGAAAATTTATTTCAAATACATAGAAAAGAAATGAAAAAAATCAAGAATATCAGTAAAGTGAATTAATTAGATTGGTGATCAAAGGGACTTTTGCATTTTATTACTGATTCAGCTAACAACTTAAAAACAAACACCACCACCACACACACAAAAAGATACTAAAAAGAAAAAAGAAAACCATAACCCTCTGACAGTGTTTGGAAGGAAGCCAAGGCATGAGGAAGAAGTCTAGAGCCCTAGCCCCATTTTATATCTTGGTTTGTTTCTAAAGTGTTACCCCATTCCTCCTTCCTCTTGACTGTGTAGAGCTTTTGTGGTGATTCAAATAGAAATGACCCCCAAAGGCTCATATATTTGAGTGCTTAGTTGTTAGGGTGTGGCACTACTTGATAGGGATCCCGAGCTGTGGCCTTGTTGGGGTAGGTATGACCTTCTTAGAGGAAGTGGATCCTGGTTTGGGGGTTTCAAATGCCCAAGCCAGGTCCAATGTCTCCTCTGCTTCCCGTGAATCTAAACATAGAACTCTCAACTACCTCCCCAGTAGCTTGTGTGCCTGCACACTGCCATGCTCCCCGCTATGATGCTAATGGACTAAAACCGAAATTGTAAGTCAGCCCCAATGAAATGTTTTCCTTTATCAGAGTTCTGAGGAGTGGATAGGAGGTGGGATAAAAAGGGGAGGGAAGTGGAGGATGGGAGAAGGGGAAAGATGGGGAACTGGGGCCAGTATGTAAAATGAGAAAAAATTAAATAAAAAAAAAGTTGCCGTGGTCATGGTGTCTCTTCACAGCAACACAGCAATAGAAGACTTCATTATAGCTTGTTTCTTCCTTGGGTAAAAAAATGAAGTAAGTCAACAGTAGAAGTGGTGTGTGATGAAGAGTAAATGGAGATCCTGCAGGAGAGTTTCTCCTCCCATGTTTCAAGTAACCTTCCAGCAGGCACAGTCTGATGCTCTGGTTTAGACAACATTGGTCCTCCGAGCTTGGTCCTCAGGATGGTGTAACAAGAAGAGGTGTGGAACCATTAAGAGGCTGTGTAAATTAGAACCTCTTTAGGGCAGCAGGAGATGTTCCCTCTCATGGCCCAAAAGAAAGAAATATTTCTCATGGGATCATGGTTAGATCTCTGTAAGGGTTCTCATAAACATCTGAGCTAGCCCAACCCAGTCTCTCCTCTCTGGCTTCCTGTCTGAAGATGGGGCTTGTTCCACACTGGCTTTCTTTGTCTGCTGTAAGCTGCAGCAAGGGAAAGATGCTCCTAAGAGCCTGTATCTGCTGTTCAGATTTTCATCTTCAAAAACGAATTTAACTGGCTTGTCTTTTAAGTAGCAGATATTAATCTTGTAGGAGGCAGAAAATCACAGACTGCAATGGGGACAGATGAAGGCCTGGAGTCTACAGGAAGATAACTTTGCAAATTGCCTAGGCTTATCTGCTACTAAAAGGAAGACACAGGTTTTAATTTAGTTCCCTCTGATCTTAGACCACTACACTAGAACTGTAAAGTGTCGATTTGACATTTTCCTTTTCTGTTTCCCTCATGAATTGTTAGGAAATGCAAATACAATAAATAGATAGGATTTTGGTAATTGGCAAGTACTCACCAGATGTGAGATTCGCCATGTAGCAGACTCTTCCTGAGGGGGCAGGGCCAAGTCAAAGGAAGAAGGGGGAGGCTGGGTTCTGCAAATACAGAGGCAAGTCCTGTCTTGATGGAGAATATTGACAATGCAAACACGGACATTCTTGCATTTTAAAAAGTTATTCATGAGACTACTATATTTAATCTTAATTTCTGAGGTTGGGAATAGACATTTTGAGTTTTGCATCCAAGGTAAGTTTCTATTTCTCTTGGTCCTAAGTCCACCCCTGATGTCATTTGCCTTGAAATAGGCTTCCCAATGTGTGGGACATATACATTAAACAGTGTCCACAGTGATGTAGGTGGTGCTTTGTCCTGGCATTAGGCAACACTTCATCATCTAGATACTTCTATTTTTCCTCTATGCCTTCTGACTAAGTGAAGGCTAAAGTATCAAGTTGGCAGCTTGCAACTCAGAACTGGGAGAGATGAGGCTTCAGTCCCAGATCTTCAACAGGTGCTTGGGAGCATCTTCTATTTGCTCTCAAGGTAATACTCACTTCTTCTTCCCCCAGGAGGTCAGTTTCCAGGGAAATCATTGGAATGGACCAATAAGTGCACTTACTTGCTAAATTCAGAATTGTCTAAATAATTAGAAATGCCAGCAGACAGCTGTTAGATTAGATGAAGAGAGAGTTCAAGATGCACTCTACCAATGCACACCCTGTCCAGTTAGGTTATCCCGACTCCTAAGGAAGGCCATAGCATCCAGAAGGCAGCACTCTCTCCCCTGTAACAGTTCCTGCTCTCTCTAACCTACTCTCTTCACACCTGGGTAAGTGTTGTCAAAAACGCACTAAACAACCAGTTAACTTTAATTTCAAATAAATCACTAGTCATTTTAATATAACTAGGTTCTACATAGTATATGGAACAGAATTATATATAATTTTTTTCTGTATTTCCAACTAACTAGACATCTGATACTTTCATTTGCTAAATCTGCCAAGACTAGCCTTGTAGATAATTGCACCCACTGTTGCCAGCTCCTTGTTAGGGTCCTTTAGCCTTGCTCACAGCTTTGTTATTGGCTTCTCCATTGAACTCTACTTGACTTCCTCAGTAGAGAACACTGCCTAATTTTTGATTAATGGAACTCATACTAGTGGGCAGCAATAACTGTTATGCTTTTATGGTACTTCTTTGTTTCTCATTTTGTCTTCTTTTGGTGACAGGCAACATTGGTTTTCCTTTATAGTGAAATATATTTTCATTTAAGAATAAATGTATTTGTGAAGGTTGGGGGTGTAGCAGAGTTGGTAGAGTGTTTATGTAGCATGCACAAGATGCTGGATTTGATCCCTACTACTGCATAACTGGGGCTTTAGTGATACACACCTGTAATCCCAGCACTCTGGAAGTAGAGGCAGGAGAATCATTAACTCAAGGTCATTCTTAAGATATATAGTGAGTTTGAGGCTAGCCTGGAATACATGAGGCTCTGTCTCAAAATACGTAAAATGAAATAAAATAGGTAGTTGTGTTTAATAAATTAATAGTAGATGTGGGACACACCCATGGCAAAGTTCACAAATACAAGCAGAGAATTGGTCCTGGAGTTCAGCTAACTTTAGATCAAATCCCAGGCCCACCACATAAAATAGTTACAAACACTAAAAATAAATGAAAAGTATTTAAAAATATGGGGTCTTGGGTTTTAGCAGTATCAAATTTACATCAGCACACAGACAGACAGATACACACACACACACACACACACACACACACACACGGAGATACACACACAAATCCCTCCTTGCTCTAGGGCACAAAGCAAATGTTAGAGCTAAGAGTAGAATGTGAGAATTTTGTCGCAGGCCCAGTGTTTCTCATGAGACCACAGGCCTGGTGTCTTGCATATAGAGGAATTGTCGTGCCAGCTCTGGCCCTTCCCTGCCCTGAAGGCTGACTGGGAAGAGTAGTCTGACCCCATGATTGTGATGTCCTACACGCACCATCTTTGAACTGCTGGAAAGAAGAGAAGAGATGCAATTGCAGTCTGAGTTAGAGGGACAGCTATTCAGAAGTAACCAGAAAGCTAGTTGCTATGCCAATGCTTTTTAAACAGAGAAGGGGTACCAGAATGAAAGGGCACGGGAGCATCTACTCGGCATGCCTGGAGGGCCCTTTGACTCCTTCATGACAAATCGGGTCTGTTCTCTGCTCAGTGTCTCCAAAACTAGAAAGTTTGTGCTGGTGGTAATTATACGCCTGTGTGATGGATATCTCTAGACAGTTTCGAGGGTGAGCAGCACTCAGAAGCACAGGCCTGTTCAATCCTTCAGTTGTCTGAGATCAGAGGACCACTGGTTATTGCAGACAGGCAGCATTGGGTTCTCCTGTCTTGTTAAGAGACAGAAATGACAGTGAACAAGACAACAATGAAGGTATAGACCCTTGAAGGGTTGGCAGCTTGCCAATGAATATTTGGATGAGTTGCATTGTAAAGCCTATCATGTCTCTTAATTTCATACTTAGTAGATCTTCAGTAATAAAGTTTCTCAAATTTTAGTGATGAACTCATTCTTCTTGTGAGTCACCAAGAAGGGTCACACCAGAGGCAAAGAGCATACCAGAATGTTTTGTAGCATAGAAACAATAAAGATATCCTTGAATTTTTCCTAAGCTAATTAATCAGATTTTCAGAGATCAGGAGAAAGGAAATACAATGTTTGATCAGAAAAGCTCTCGTGTCATGGGTAGGATTTTTGACTGATGGCTGGTATTTATACAACATGGAATACAGAAGGACCCTCCCTTCCACTAGCTCCCCCTACACGCCACTCACTGCCTACCCATACACCTGATGGAGGCTCCTATTTTGCTTCCCCAGCCTGAATTAAAAGAATATCTGGCAACAGATATTACCTGGAAGGGAGGAAGGGCCATGGTGTAGTAGCTTTAGGAAGAAAGCACCGTGGATTTGTTAAGTGTGTAAATTCTACAACTGGTAAGAAGTGCACTGAGTCCTTCCTTTTCTTAGAGAAATTTAGAACTCTATGCATTTTTGTTTCACCATTTGTAGAACAGGAATGACAAAAGCATCTTCCAATCTCTTGGTGTTGATGAAGGTTAAAGAAAATATTTAGCATTTTTCATGTGCATGTGCCTACATGAGTTTATGTGCCCACATGAGTTTATGTGCCCCATGTTTATGCAGTACCCATAGAGCCCAGAAGAGGGTGCCAGATTTCCTGCAACTAGAGTTATGGGAGGCTGTGAGCCACCTGATATGGGTGGTGGGAACTGAACATGATTGGTCTGTGGAAGCTGTAAGCTCTCTTAACAACTGAGCTGTCTCTCCAGCACTAAGGGTGAAATATGAAAAGTCTAGAAAGTCATCTAGATGAGAGATTAGCAAGCTTTTTCAGTTAATGGACAGATGGTGAATATTTTTATTGTTGACATCCACAGTGATGTATTTTTATTACAGTAATAATAATATATTTTTTCATTTTAAACTCTTAATTGAATTTGCCTTTTGATAACTTCACACTTGTCTGAAAGTACATTTATATTCCTGTAATTTTCCCACCCGCTCTGGTCTTCTTCCCAGTCTTGCTAACCCCTTCTCCCTACAAGTCCCTTTCCAATAGTTTATTTTGGTTTGAGACCTATGGGAGTTTAAGTTTTTTAAGATTTAGCTATATTATCTGCATGTGTGTTTGCCTGCCCATGTGTTTACACTGTATTCATGCCTGGTATCTATAAAGGTCAGAAAAATGGGATCAGATTCCCTGGAGTTGGAGTTCCATCATGTATTTGCTGAGAAACAAACCCAGGTCCTCTGAAAAAGCAACCAGTGCTTTAACCACTAAGTCATCTTTCCAGACCAAAACACAGAGGGTTTGACCTGTATCATCTGTATGTTCAAGGATTTATAACTATCCATTGGAGCCTGGTGGGGCCCTCAGTGGATACAAAACTGAAGATAGTAAATATATATAGCTTTGCTTGAAACTTGACAGGCTCTTTTCAAGTTTTAAGCTTTTCAGGGAACAGGGTCCTGTAGCAACTCTTGACTTTACAGGGCTGTGCGCTAATAAAACTTTGTTAATCAGGGTATGGGCAATAATCTGTGTATCTGTGCTTTAGATCAGTACCAGTACGTCTTCAGAACTAGAGGCTGTGATTATGATTCCCTACTTCAGAGCACTGTGGTATCAACAGAGTATTTACTTGAACTGGCAGATTCTCAAAAATGGAGTCTGCTGCCGTTCATCTTCATCCCCCTTGGAGAACCATTTCTGTGGATAAGTCAGTGGGAACTGGGGAGGGTGGATTCATTTCTTTGGACCTTAAATCAGCCAAGAGAATTGTATCTTCCAAGTGCCTTTGGTATTGCTTTTTTGAAATGTTGGCCCCTTGAAGGTTTCATTTTTATTGATCAAACTTTAGGGCGTTTGGGGGATAATCTGAGGAATAAATAATACACAGCATGGTTCATTTCTCATTAACTCAGCCGGATTCAGCAGCAGAGCAAGAGAGTGAAAATTGTATATGGGAATGGTTTGCTGCAAAATGTGAGTAGATTGAGATAATTTAATTGTGTACTTTTAGTTATCCCGGAGGCCCAAGTAAATCTTCATAGCCAAGAGAATTTATTTGATGACGTCAATGTAAGAACAGCCACGTTATTTCTCAGGACAAGCTGAGCAGAGGCAGCAGTTTAGCCGTGCGGTGTGCCCTGCAAACATCCACGGTCTCAAGTTCCAAATGAAAACACTCATTAGTGAGCTTATCTCTCGTTGTGCTATTAGCTGGAAGACGAAATTGATGCACTTGTTAGGTTGCCTGTGGAGACGAGAGGAAAGGATAGAATTCTTCGGCAGGCAGTTTCCGTTCTGTCGTCTGCTCGTTGTTTTGCTTTGCTTTCCCTTCACTTCACTCCTAGAGGCCTTCTGAAATTCGTGTGGCCTAGAATTCTTGGAGTTAACTAGCATAGAAGAGCCCCACTTCTGTGGTTTCCTTTGACATGTCTGTTCTGCCCCTGCAGAGGCTACGCAAGCAGCACTGATATCTGGGAGAAGAAACTCAGACAGCCGTGTTGTGAGACAGGCAGTAGGTGCGAGGGTTCTGGGCTGGATAGTTTTCTTACCAACTTGGCACAAACTAGAATCATTGGCAAAGAAGAAATCTCAGTTGAGAAAGGGCCTCCATTAGATTGGCCTGGAGACAAGTCTGTGGGTCTGTGGGGTGTTTTCTTGATTACCACCACTAAGAAGATGGTTGTGAGTTGTACCAAAACAAAAACACACAACAAACAACAACAAAAACCAAGCTGTATAAACCATGAGGAGCAAGTCAGTAAGCAGTAGTCTGCTGTGGTCTCTACTTGAATTCCTGCCTCCAGATTCCTGCCTTGAGATTTTGTCCTGACTCCTTTCAGTGATGGCCTGTGGCCTGGGAGTTGTCAGATGAAATAAACCCTTTCCTTCCTAAGTTGCTTTGGATCCTGGTGTTTATCATAGCAACAGAAGGCAAACAAATGCTGCTGCTTTTGGTGGTAAGCTTTTGTCACAAATGGGATGGACCTAACATCAGTCTCCTCTGTCTCTGTGGCCTGCTTTTGTGAGTTCTCCTAGCTATGGATTGAAAAATAGGTTTTAAAATGTGTCCGTTGCATATGTATAGAGACTCCATGCTATTATTCCCTAAATAATAGCATAATAACTATTTAAGTAGCATTTATATTGTATTAGGTGCTGCATTCAGCAGGGTTCTCCAGGGGAACAAAGAGATAGAAGGAATATATACTAATGGGGACTTATTAGATTGGCTGATTGAGCTTATTAGATTGGCAGTTTTGGCAGTCAGCAATGGCTGTCCCACACTGAAGAAACAGAGGAGCTGGTTGCACACATTCTATGAAGCTGGAGGCCTCTGCAATCCCAATCTGGCACTGAAGGTCTAGACAATACCTAGAGAGCTGCTGGTCTTCAGTGAACATCTGAAGCCTGCAGAAGCTGCGATAGCAAAGGAATCATCATCATCATCGTCATCATCATCATTGTCACAGTAGCAGCAGCAGCAGCAGCAGCAGCAGCAGCAGCAGCAGCAGCAGGAGCAGCAGCAATAGAGCAGATTAACTCACCAGCAAGAGTGAAGGCGATGTAAGCATAAAAGCAAACAAGTTTTCTTTCTTCCATGGCTTTGTTTTAAAAATCTGGGCCACTACCAGAACATAGGGTGGGTATTTCTGCGTCATTGAAGAGAATCAAGATGGTACCTCAATGACATGACCCCGAGCCAATGTGTCAATGAGTGGATGAACACTCATGAAGACTCTCTTTGCAAGAGACTCTAGGTTGGATCAAGTTGGCAGTTAAAATTGACCATTACCAGGTGTAAGTACTCTAACAAAAAACTTGTGAGACTCTGGGTAGATGATGTGCAAATCCTATGATCCTATATAAGGGACTTGAATATCAGTGGAATGGGGTATCTGTAAGGGACAAAAGGGGCCTGGTCCTTAGAGTCCCTGGCCCTAGAGGCCAAAAGAAACTATATATTTAGCAACAGCAGTCCTCATTTGAATAACCTTATGCCCCTGGGGAAACATTAAAATTCGATAAGCCACCTTACAGCATACAATAGGGCTGTTTCAGTCTTGTACCTGATTATAAGAACAACTAAGAACCAGAGGTGGTGGAGGAAAGAGCTCAGCTGGCAGAAAATGTACTGAGCATGAACGAGGCCCTGTGCTCCATCCCCAGCTCTGCATAAGCCCGACATATTGGAACACATCTGTTATCCCTGCACCCAGGAGGTAAAGGCAAGTGGATCAGAAATACAAGGAAACTCTTGCCTACACAGTGCGTTTAGTGGGGAGGGGGTGAAGCCGCAGAGCGAAGCACTACATAAATGTGCATTGCTGTTTATTTCGTTTGTTCTTTGTTTCCCTTAAGACCACACTTTACAGTAGCAGTGGGTAGATGAGGACATCAGGGGCACACAGTTGCCCGTTCCATGGGAGCAAAGTACAAAGGTCTTTAGAATCCACGTGCAGAGTTAAAACATGCATTCCATGTTTTGTGTTCGCTTAGACAATTACTTGGGCAACAAAGGTTCTGATTACTCTTTAGTCATAATATTTTCTCCAAATACTCGCTTGTAATTAGTCACACTCTAAATCCATATGCTCAGATCAGGACGCCTGAAACTGTCAAGCTGTCACATGGCTTTCTCTGGGAAGATGCAACATCTCTTCATCCCAGCCAAGGCACCAACAGACCGAAGGAACGGTCCAGCCAAGCCCCACTTGCTAAACAGACACGTTTAGGAGGTTATTTGCTGTTGCTTGGATGATTCAAAGGCAGTGTGTATGGCTGAACACTCTCAATGCCTGCACAATGACAGTTTATGGAGAGTTGGACAAAGGTTGCAACCCCCCCAGCCAACCTTCCACCTTCTCTGTACTCCAGCGCATCCTTTCTCACGATGAGTCCAGTTAGGTGCAGGTCTTAGGTGAGGATCTGTTGACCTTCCCCACCTCCTAAGAGGGAGCGTTAGCAGCTTTATTACCATTCCTATCAGCTGTGCTGATATCAGCTGTAAGTTCCTTGCCAGGACTGCAGGGCCACCATATTCTTTGGGTTGTCAATAATCACTTCTCCATGATGCAGACGGTCATGCCATGCAAGGCAGACATAGCTACAAAGGAGCAGACTGGATGCTTTTCATAATTTCAAGTTTCCATTCTTTTTTTTTTTTTTTTGGTTTTTCGAGACAGGGTTTCTCTGTGGCTTTGGAGCCTGTCCTGGAACTAGCTGTCTAGACCAGGCTGGTCTCGAACTCACAGAGATCCGCCTACCTCTGCCTCCCGAGTGCTGGGATTAAAGGCGTGCGCCACCATCGCCCGGCCTCAAGTTTCCATTCTTAATGAGCCAATTATAGGGGCTGATGGTCTTAGACTATATGTCAACACTGCTTGAGACAAGTGAGCAGCAGAAATAAGACAAGGGAGCAGTAACAAGAACCTTCAGGGGTTCAGACTTGCAGTTCTAGGATGACACTTATCTGCTAAGGTTGGGTCTACAAAGCAGCAGAGAAAACTCACACCACCACAGTGTTTGCTGAACCACAAGGTGTTGCTTACTCCCAGGTTCTACCCAGAGATTATAGTCTTCCTCGATGGATATTCTCGTAGGCATCCTGTGTTCTCTTTGTAACTGATTTGTACCTGAGGCCCCTCTAAGTTCTAACATGCCTAGACTTTGTTGGTTCCTACGAAGTGTGGGGTCAGTTTGCTTTCTCAGAGTATAGCTCTGTCCCATGTGCACTAATCGATGAAAACAGAGACTCGAGAGAGGAAGAACTCTGCTCCACACATCACTTTGGCACACAGAAAGCCCCAGACTTCTCAGATCTTTTCTTTATGGACAATTTATACTACAGAGATGTGAACCGAAGACACAGTAAAGTACCACGGTGCGGTTGGGGATGGGTAAGGAGCAAGGAAAGAGGAAGAACAAAGGAAGCAGGGCTCGTATGCGTGATAATTCCATTATGGTGTTAACCAGACAGATAAAGCCATGTGTGAAACACTTGGTCACCTCAGCTGGATTCAGGCGCTGAGAATTCGGGATACAGAATTTGAATTCACGTTTTCTTTCATTTTGTACGAGGACTTCTCTAGAGGAACAGAACTGATAGAATGAACGCTTGACAATTTCACGTGTCTGATACCAACATTAACACTGTGGCTAAATGCGATTACTTGAAGAAAATATTATGACTAAAAAAGCCATCAGAATCGTTGCCTTCCAAGGCATTTCTTCTCGTTTTGAAGATTGCTAACAGCAAACTTGGAGCACATGCTTCAGCGGAACATGGATTCTTAAAGACCTTCTTCCTCTGCCCACGTGGGTCAGGTGACTGTGCACGCCTTCTTCAGGCCACACCCATTCTCAAGTGCCATCTGAAGAAGACAAAGGAGGATGGAGATTCACAATAATGTACATTGATCTAGCACTCGCTCTGCTTCTTCTCTCAAACTAATTGTGGAGGAAAAGATGCCCATGAACTTCTGATATTCCTAACGCTACCTTCTGATTGCTGCGATCCCAGGTGTGAGTCAATAGGCCCTCTTTAATGCCTGGTGCTTGCTGGGTAAACACTCTACCAAGTGAGCTCTCTCCCCAGGCTACTCTGATTCGTAATGTAGCTGCTTTATGATCTCAGGTACAGGACTGAAATGGTAAGCCCCACTGCACACTGTTCAGAAACTTGAACTTTGCAGTGTTTCTCCCAGAATGTAGGGCTATGCAATTTAAAATTTAGAGGTTAGAACTTCTGTCTTTCATACTCAAATACCAAGACCTTCTGTATTTTAACATTTGAAAATTCCTGTCTTTAAAAGTTTTTTTTTTCTGACTATCAAATGCATAAACATTTTGGGAAAATGAGGAAGTGGGAGATGAGAAAAACTCACTAAGTCCTAAACAACATAAAGGACAGTTATGATCCCAGGACCTGTCTTGGGAACTTTTAGCAGTTTGACAACTATTCTTCCAACTACAGAGATACATATAAAATTACTTGCCAGAGATGTGGCACACGTCTTTAATCTCAGCATATGGGAGGCAGAGGCAGGTGGATCTCTGTGAGTTGGAGGCCAACATGGTCTACAAAGTGAGTTCCAGGACAGCCAGAACTGTTACACAAAGAACCCCATCTCTAACAACAGCAACAATAACAAAACAAAAAAAAATTACTTGACAATAATGGGTACATCGGTTTTTCTATATTCTGTAGTTCTAAAAAACATTTTCTAAGTTCTTTGATGTCTTTGGTTTTCCTCACTGTGTACAAATAGAGAGAGAGGATCAAAGGCTGAGGATAAATTAAATATCTTTGGTTCAAGAAAAATGCATTGACAAATATAAAATGTAATGATATACAAAAGGTTATAAAAAAATCAGCTCAGGTTGGAGCGAATGTTCTATCTATCATTTTACCTTTTAGAGACAGGGGCTCACACTGCCTATACATCCACCCTGAATAGCCAAGTCCACCCTCTAATCTGTGGTAATCCTTTTCGCCACAGCTTTCCCAAGTCCTAGAGTTCTTAGGTTCATCCACATGTAGCTAATATCTACTTTAAAACAAAACTTTATGTATAGCAATACAGGTTATATATTAAACAACACTATAATAGAATATTTGATATAGTTTTAAATAAAAGAAAAGGGACATTTTCAAATTACAAAACTCTTCTCCTAAAACAAATGATTCATTGTTTTAAAACCACTTTTTCTAAATGGGTCAACGTGGCATCAGTGACTAGCCACATCTCATGCCTGTCACATGAGTGATCAACTGAACTGAACAGAAAGTCGAACTTCAACATCCACCAGGCCCAGCTAATATATTTTTAAAGAGTAAGAATAAAAGCCATAGTGTTGGGGAATAATTTTTACCTAATTATTAATAAGATTTCAATATTATAAGGAGTTACTTCTTTGTTGCAAACGACTTAGACCTAGTTTCATAAAATGAATTCCAGCTCATTTATCCATTTAAGGATTATTTACATTCTTCGCAGAAAATAAAATATAATAAAAGGTTGCCCTGTTCACGGAGATTGTCTGGTAGGGTGAGCAATAAAGGGAAACATGAATAAGTACTCAAAATAACAGATTTGTAAAATATAGGAAATTAAAATGCGCATATACAATAGAGTGATGTCAGAGCAAGACTTTCTCAGCATAGACAAGTGTATTGTGTGGTTAAAACCGATGCTTGATATTTAACAAATGGTGCTGGCATAACTGGATACCAACATGTAGAAGAATAAATCCATATCTATCAGTATGCACAAAACTCAAGTCCAAATGGATCAAAGTCCTCCATAGAACCAACCACACTGAACTTCATAGAAAGAAAGTGGGAAGTACACTTGAAAGCACTGGCATAGGAGACCACTTCCTAAATACAACCCCAGCATCAGAGACACTGAGAGAAACAACTAATAAATGGGACCTCCTGAAACTGAAAAGCTTCTGTAAAGCAAAGGACATGGTCAACGAGACAAAATGACAGCCTACAGAATAGGAAAAGATCTTCACCAACCACATCAAACAGAGGTCTGATCTCCAAAATATACAAAGAACTCAAGAAATTAGTCGTCAAAAGAATGAACAATCCAATTAAAAAATGGAGTACAGACCTAAACAGAGAACTCTCAACAGAGGAGTCTAAAAATGGCTGAAAGACACTTAAGAAAATGTTCAACATCCTTAGCCATCAGAGAAATGCAAATCAAAACAACTTTGAGATTCCATCTTACACCTGTAAGAATGGACAAGATAAAACACACTGATGACAACGTATGCTGGAGAGAATGTGGAGTAAAGGAAATACTCATCTATTGCTAGTGGGAGTGCAAGCTGGTACAGCCCCTTTGGATGCCATTGTGGCAACTTCTCAGAAAATTAGAAAACAACCTTCTTTCTCAAGAACCAGTAATACCACTTTTGGGTATATATACAAAGGATGCTCAATTGTACCACAAGGACATGTGCTCAGCTATGTTCATAGCAGCATTGTTTGTCATAGCTAGAACCTAGAAACAACCTAAATGTCCCTCAACTGAAGAATGGATAAGGAAAATGTGGTACATTTACACAATGGAGTACTACACAGCAGAAAAAAATAATGACATCTTGAATTTTGCAGGCAAATGATTGGAGCTAGAAAACATCATTTTGAGTGAGGTAACCCAGACCTAAAAAGACAATTATCACATGTAGTCAATCATAAGTGGTTTTTTAAATGTAAAGCAAAGAAAATCAGCCCACAAATCACAATCCCAGAGAACCTAGACAACAATGAGAACCCTAAGAGAGACTTACATGGATCTAATGTACATGGGAAGTAGAAAAAGACAATATCTCCTGAGTAAATTGGGAGCATGGGGACCTTGGGAGAGGGTTGAAGGGGAGGGGAGAAACAAGGAGGAGAGCAGAAAAAAATGTAGAGCTCAATAAAAAGCAATAAAATTAAAAAAAAATTGATGCTTGACATGAGGAGACTAGTGCCAATCATGGGTGAAGGGCATTCTGGGGAAAGGGGACACTGAGTGCAAAAGTGCTGAGGAGTGAACGAGGCCAGCAGGATTGGAAAAGCCAGAGGTAAGCAGGGTCAAGGATGTGTCATTCTGTAAGGAGGAGAAACTGGTCAAAACTTCATTTCTGTGCAACCACACCCCAAGAGTGGCACAAGACATGACAAGATGCCACGTGGCCCTGAATGTTGAGTGGAGTGTGAAGTGCAGGGAAGAGGAGTAGGATCTGGGGAAGGAAGGCTAGCAGACTTGTAGGTCCAGGTGGGAGTGGATCGAGCAGGGGCCACTGGGGCATGGGAGGAACAGGATGCACGTGGGTGAATTGCAGTTGAACTTGTGCTAGAGGGGAGACAGGAAACATGGAAGCAGAATTGATGGAGGAAGTGTGTGGGGGGAGACAGGAGACATGGAGGCAGAACTGATGGAGGAAGTGTGTGTGGAGGTACAGAACGAATACTGGTGAATATTCGGGGACAAATAGAATAACTTGTTTGTCTCTTAGAGCACTCAGCAGCATATAAAAATGTTTTCTAGTACCAACAACACTTTCCATTTATTAAGAACCCAGCACAAACTTAATGCTGCCCCCCCCTTTTCCTCTTCTTGTGCAGGGGGATCAAGGATACAAAGGTGTACATTGAATGAAATTCTTCCCTCTTTATTTTGCTTGCTAAATTACCAACTAGCCCGTGATTTCCATATGCCCTTTGCCCTACTGGGGATTGCATTGCCAAGGAAACAGATTGTTAAGCAGAGGCACCGCAGCTAAATCCTATTAAACATGCTATAATTCAAACGAAATGTGCAAAACCAACCAGCACTTGGCTTTGGAACACAGGCCTCCAAATGTCCCCTTCCTAATGCCTAACACTATACTTAATAAGATGCAACGTTTAGAGGGCTGTCCAATGCTACCCAGAGTTCCAGACTTGCACATTCCTGCCTCAAATCCCTGCTCTGAATGTCAGGATTTTTAATTAACCCCACCAAATGGTATTTTCATATAATAAACCCTTGGCATACTGCTAGTTTCAAATGGCAGGGGAAAGCGGTATTCTTTTCTTTTGGTCTCGGTCTTATTTTTCCTGTGTAAACCATTAAGCTCAATTGCCTATACACCCACAATGTAGTCAAATATAGCTGAGCAAATCCAGAACGGGCTTTCGGTGGAAGTTTAGAGACGGCATACTTCAGATTAACTTTATACACAAGGAGCCTTAGGTCCAGTGCCATAGAGCAGAGATTTATTTTCCAAGGTCACAGAGTTTATTAATGGGCAGCACCAGAGGCAAGGTCCACCTGCTCTGCTTGAAAATCTAGTACCATTTTTCTGTCTCAAGGCTATTTCTCTTAAAAATTGCCCTCACTACTCTTTGGCATCCTTCTTCATGTGTTTATGGGCATGGTGTGATGGTGTGTGTTCAGGTGCAATCACCCCACATGATTGCACGTGGACAGCCAGGAACGGACCTCAGCATGTCCTTTGCCATTGCTGCTGTTTTATTTTTTGGTGGTCTCTCCCTGAACCTGAAGGTCATCATTTCAACTAGATTGCCTGGCAAGCAAGCCCCTGGTGTCCACTTGCTTCTACCACAGCACCAGGACTACAAACCTCTACCTGCTATGCCCAAGTTTTACATGGATTCTGGGCATCTTAACTTGGGTCCTTATGCTTGGGCAGCAAAACTTTATTTTTATCAACTGAACCATTCTCCCCAGTCCTCCTCCACTTTATATTTTGAACAAGGTCTGTGAGTGGCTTGGAATCTGCCCATTTCATTATGCTGGTTGCTGGTGAGCCTCAGGAGGCTCTGCGTGCTCCCATCTCCCTAGCCCTGAAATGACAAACCAGTGCCACCGTGCCTGGCTTTAAAAAAAAAAATGGGTTCTAAGTATAGAACTTAGGTCCTCAGGTTTGCCCAGTAAGAACTTTGCCCACTAATCTCTCTCTCCAGCCCCCAACAGCTTCTTTTGATTTCATCTAGATTGGATATTTAATTAGAACCCTGACCATAGTTGCAATTAACAAAAGACAAGGACCATCATGCAGCTATCTGTAAAGAGCCAGCACTCTAACTGTGGTGTCTTCAGGTTGCAGAGCTCAGCTGCCCTGGCTCCTTCCAGAAAGCAGGTGAGGCCCATGTAGTTCACATCCACAAACAGTGGGAAGGGAAGCTTTCTGCACCGCCAGAGAGGTCAGGCATCTTCACAGCAATTACACTGCTGTCAGATTGTAAATACACATTTGCAAATGCCTCTGTGATTGTTCAGAAATGGCTCTGGCCTGCTCATGCAGGGCTAGTTACAGAATGTTAATGGGGTGATCACCCAACATCTGCTTTCCTGGTTGGATCCAGATTTGCACCATTTAAACACTTATGGGCATAAAGCAGTGGACTGGGTATTTGCCTCTGCCAACTTTGAGGGAGGAGGGAAATAAACCTCAAAAGCAATGGACACTTCCCTCGCAGATTGGCGCTGTTTAGTGTGGGCATTACATTTTCAGCTATAGTTATGAAAATCTAATAATACTACTCAGTAGGATGTGAAATTAGCATCGTAGCGTTGTGGTTATAGGGCTTCACCTACCAGCCTCTCCGACCTTGGCACTGTTAATATCCTAATTAAACAAAGAAATCCCTGCTGGCACTGAGGCATGATGTATGGCGGTGACCATGGAGAAGGCGGTAGATCTCAAGGCAAGCGGTTTGGAATGTTTGTCTTTCTGATTTAGAGTTTGTGTTGGAAAAAATTAGGGTTTTATTAGCCATCAGCATATTGGGAGATGGCTGGATGTATTTGGAGGCACATAGGCCTCCCATGCTCATCTATTTAAGCTGCTTTGGGTGTCTGCCACCTGCCCCCTCCTGTGCCTATGACATTCTGTGCACCTCACAGAATTTTCACATTGAGATTCAGAGCCGGGATGTCAATCTTGCTTGCAATCCCTTGAGCTTGGGCGGATACTCATCTTGTCATATTCAAGTATTATAGTATGTTATTTAGGGTTGCAGCAATACTGCGAGGAAAGGGCCCAAAATTACAATGCAGAAGGATGACAGAATTTTATTACTGTCTTCCATCACTGACCTCTGTCAACTGCTCAATTTGAAGGGTTGCTTTGCTTCAGAGTCACTCGGAGAGCCAGAAGCTGACCAGTCTTTGCATTCTGCCGTTCCCTTAGGAAATTTCTTCATTTACCTGTGGGGTTCCTTTTTTCCTCATGGCCTGTTGACCACCGGTCCATGAGGACAAGAGGCAAAAGCAATGACAGAGAGCTTTGTATGGCCCACGAGCACAACAGAGACAGCTCCCTGGGAGACAGCTTCAGTCCATCTGTTCAACTTTATTCCAGAGCAGGGGGAATATATAGGATTGGGGGTGGTAGCTGGGGAATCACGTAATTTGCATTAAACAGCACGCTCCTATCAGAAAGCTCCTAGTACAAGTTGTAGTTATCATCTCTGGAAACATGGACCTATCGCAATGTTCCCAGTACAGGTCTAATTACCATACGGGCATCACGGGGAAAGTTTCTGCGGGGAACTGCATCCAAGGTCACACTAGAGATAAGTCAGGCATCCAGGCCTAGAGAAAGTCTTCAGATAAGGTTAGGTAGAGACAGTGCACCTTCCATGCATGTGTGTGTGTGTGTGTGGGGGGGTGGGTGGGTATCCATGTTGTGATATTGTGGAGCACAGAGATAGCTGGGCCTCCCAGCATCTACCTGGTCATGGTTGGTTTGTAGATACATCCATGCTGTAGCTCACAGAAGACAGAAAAGTGGGGCTCCAGGAGAGCTATCTTCTCTCTTAAATTGAATGTGACCTGCAAAGTCATCTTTCCGCTACATCACATTGCCCCAAACTAAATCCCAGGGGCACATTTAATAGCAAAAGATTCTGGGGAGTCTGCCGCCCCATCTTAAACTCTACTGTCATAGAATCAAGGGAAGGTAAAGTGTGTGCATGCGTATGTGTGCATGTGTGTGTGCATATGTCTGTGTACACACGTGTGCACATGTATGTGGAGCTCAGAGGACCACCTTAGGTGTCACTCCTCAAGTACAGCCGACATTTTTCTTTTAAACAGGAACTCTCTCATTGGCCTAGAGCTTGTCTAGGTGGGTAGGCTGCCTGAACAGTAAGCCTCAGAGCTTCCTGGTCCTGTGTCCCAGTGCTGGGATTACAAAGGTACACCACCACACCTGAGTCATTTTACATGGGTGATGGGGATCGAACTCAGATCCTTATGCTTGCAAGACAGGTACTACGTTGGTGGAGTTATCTCCCTAGTCCCACCCGTGTAGCTTTGAATGGTTAACCAGAAGTTTCTGTCACGGCAAATGACGGATGTAAAATGTATTTTAAATACTTTAAAAAAATATAAGCAGTGCACAGTCATATATTCAACAAATATTTATTAAGTGCCTACTATGTGCCAGATACCCCTAAAATAGTTACAGACATTGGTACTGTGGGTAAAATTAGATTGCCCTGTGAAAGCAATATTCCAGTTTTGAAAGACTTTTAGTGTTTTAGATTTTTTTTTTTTTTAAAAAAAGGCACCTGGAAAGCAGGCAGGCCCTTTCTGTGCACACTGCAGGAAGACTGTTCCCACCTGTCGGGTTTCACTTGCTGAAACTGTTCTGAGCAGAGAAGCTCATGCTGGAACCTCTGGGGTGTTCTCTCGTGTATTGACATCTTCACAACTTGCTTGAAGAAAGTCTACGAAGGAAGGTCTTTTCACAAGACGGTATCAAGTCATTGAGATCAAACTCAATGTCAAAGGAGGGACTTTTTTCCAAGATAATCAAGGCAACCAGCACAGCCAGTTTTGAAGTCATTCCCTTGACTAGGTACTTCACCCCGGTTTCGGGGTCTGTATACTCGAAGCAGTGAATCACAATATGGTGTCCAGAGTATGTGAAGTGGTTCTGGTAGTAGACTTGGGGGTGTAGGAAATAGTCCAAAGGCATGAGGAACACATCCTTCACTTCATCAGCGTTAGGCCGGGCCTGGAAGTTGTGGTCTAGAAAACCCACCACGGGGGTTATCAGTGCGTCATTCTGAAAGCAGAAACCAAAACCCACGTATTACAAAGTGCAGCAATGTACTGATTCCAAGATTCAACACATTGCCGCTGCTAGAAGAGGAAAGACCAAGGCTATGATACATGGGACAAGGTGAACCAGGGGACAGGGGTGTTCCTGACACATTTTCCTGTCCCCCATGTAACAGAGATGCTCCACTTGTGTTGGCATCTGGAATGATGTCATACACATTTTCCTCTTGGTAAAAACAGAGGTATGATGTCTTATCAGCATAAAAGTGGCATATTACAAAACTGTAAGCCATACCATTGCTTATAAACTATATTTTGTATAACATACATATTTGTCTTGTGAAGAGATAGTTTTACTTATGAGCATGAATGTTTGCAAAATGACAGAGTTTCTGCTGCATGGAGCGTCTTCACTTCTACTGGAAAGCCTGCAAGAGAAGCTGGGTCTGAGCATAGATGCGATCTCCAGTTTGAAGCTCCCGGGTCACAAGGAAGATGCTGGGGAAAGCCAGAAGGAAGTACATAGTGAGGGAGGAGTCTAGAGAAGGCTAAATAGGCCCGTGGGGACCTCTCATGGATGGAGGCAGCCAAAGAAGGTTTCAGGATGGACTCAGGTAAGACTATTAACTGTATCCATGGTGAATAACCATCTTTGCCTAGAGAGGAGACAAGGGGAACATAGACCATAAATAGCCATAGGGTAATAAATCTTAGGTTATAGGTCTAAGAGAGTCCCAGCCATGCTGGATCCTGCATAAAGGCTCACTCTTGGAGGTCATGGGTTTTCCAGAGCAGATGATGGTAAGCTGAGAATTGAGGTGCAAGCAATTTCTTGATGTGCTAGAGGAGAAACTGGTGAGGGGCTACGGAGGGAGAGCAACAGCTTGAAGAAAGCAGGCAGGGTGCTGTGGAGTACACTCCTGCTAGAGATGCGGAGCCAGGGTCTCGGGCTCAACCATAGTCACCGGTGGAGGACAGCTTTACAGGGAGATGGTGCAACACTTCTGCCTCTCTGTGCATGACATCCAGCTTTAGTTATCTCCAGTTACCCAGAGAACTGCTGGCTACCAGAAACGCACAGTGGGAGGGAAGGATGGACGAAGAGGCCTCAAGGGAACCCCAACAGGGTATGCCAGAATGAGGTACCTTACAGCTAACTAGCCATGGGCTCAAACCCCCAGAACTCTGAACTGAGCTAAATCTCCCTTCTAGGTCCTAGTTTCATTTCTATTGCTGTGATTTAAAAAAAAAAAAAAAAAGGTCACCAAAAGTTAGTTTGGGGGAGAGAGGGTTATTTGTTTCAGGGTTCTAGCTCACAGTCCTTCAGTGAGGGAAATCGAGGCAGGAACCCACAGGAGTGACTGCTTACTAATCCACACAGCATAACTTCTGAGCGAGGAATTCACTTCACAATCAAAAGAGTGAAGCAGAAACCATGGTGATGCAGTTTGCTGGCTCGGCCCAAGACCACCTGCCTAGGGTATGGTACTGCCCACAGTGGGCTTGGGCTGAGCACTCTTGCATCCATTAACTACTGACATGCCCCTACACACACACACACACACACACACACACACACACACACACACACACACTTCGGCCAATCTGATCTAGATAATTCAGGGGAGACTCTCTATGTAGGTGATTCTAGGTTGTGGCAATTTGACTTTTAAAATTAACCATCATAGCCGGGCGGTGGTGGCGCACGCCTTTAATCCCAGCACTCGGGAGGCAGAGACAGGCGGATCTCTGTGAGTTCGAGGCCAGCCTGGTCTACAAGAGCTAGTTCCAGGACAGGAACCAAAAGCTACGGAGAAACCCTGTGTCGAAAAATCCCCCCCCCCAAAAAAATAAAGTAAAATAAAAAAATAAAATTAACCATCATGCCCTATTAGTTGATTAGCTGATGTGTTTGAAGACGAGCAGAAAGCGGCCCGAGGCATCTGTGAACTCCATTATTCCAATCACCCACATACAATTATTCATTAACTCTAAGGGATTGTGGAAATGAAGCTACCCTGGTTTGAGAGACTTTGAACTGCTCTAGTTCAACGAGTCAGGGAGTTCTAAACTCCCTAAAGTGTGTTGGAGGATTTGCAGAAATTAATTGAAAATGAGATCATTAGAAAATGCAACCAAAGAGGAAACAACTGCCACGTTGCCCTCTCATGCTCTCTTCTCTTTGTCCGTGTCTCCCTGTCTGTCTGTATCTGAGTGTCTCTATGTCTCTCTGTCTTTAATCTTTCTCCTCGTGTCTGTCTGTCTCAGTCACCACACACACACACACACACACACACACACACACTCAGCAAGCATTTATGGAGAGGTCACCAGCTTGTTCCATACTGAATCTTTCCAAAAGGTGTCCTTTCTACTTTTCGAATATTCTCCATGAAGAAGGATGGGCTCAGTCTCACTGCCTTTTACAACCCAGTACCACTGAGACTTTAAGCAAAATGGAACAGTAAGACAATCTAACCCTCTGGTTTTCCAACTGTTAGGCATTGGTGGCAGTATTGCTTTAATATACATTTTGCCTGAAATTCCAATGCAGAGAATATTTAAATTATCTCTATCTAGTTCTATGGTTATATGAGAAGGACACCCCATCCTGTGGTGTTCCTCACTCAAACTATGGCACCAGCTATGAGGAAATCTATCAACTATGAGGAAAATGTCAGCGACACTCACACTCAAGGACGCTGAACCAAAGGCATGGATGGTAAACCTTGACGCTGCCACAGTCACAATGAGCGCAGTACAAGAAACTGTCACAAGGACTAAGAGAGCCGACAACACAATCTGGTGTGCAGGATGGGGTCAAGGGCAGAAGGGAAGACAATAGGACAAGTAGTAAAGAACAGGTGGGTTTAGTTCATAATAATGTTCTAATATTGTTTCCCAGCTGTGACCAACACACCACAGCTGTGTCAGACATTAACCATGGAAGATGCTGGGATTGGGGCCATGAGAACAGATGACTACTAATTTGTCATCATTCTGGGCATGAATTTAGAGGGCTATCGTACATTTATACTGATCAAATAATGCTGGTACACAGATTAAAACCAACCAGTGAATCCCAGTCCTTTCGCACAACAGTGAATTTGCTAGCCGATGAGAACCGGCTATTCCAGCTCCAGGTTTGCAGATGCTGTTTGGCTTGTCAGATAAGAAGGTCCTGATTCGCACAGGAATGTGGTGACAAACACTGGCAGTTTTTAGACAGCTTGTCACATGATCTTGTCCTCCCAAATTGTGACCCTAGTCTAACTATGAGGAGCCCATAGTTAGCATGAAGAGCTAGCTCAGCTATGAAGAGCACATGCTGTTCTTGCAGAGGACTGGCATTCGAGTTCTCGGCATCTGTATCAAGTGGCTCCCACCGCCTATAACCTTCAGTTCCCAGTTTGGAGTTGACAACATCTTTTTGGCCTCTGAAGGATCCTGCAGGCACATTCACCACCACCCGCATAAGCATAAATAAAAATAAAGTCTTTTAATGAAGACCTTTGCCAGGAGGTACCTGAATTGAAGGACATCCAGTGAGCTTAAAACTGCTAGGGTCATGATAAGATGGAGTGTAGGAAATAATCACAGACCCAAGCACCACAGAGACCTGACGATCAAATGCAGAGGAGGCTGAGGAGAAAAAGCCCCCTAGTTCTTTAACTCCTTATCCCAAGGTGTGCACCAAAACAATTGACATTAGAGTAAACAGCAAACACTGGGTCCCTTCCCCTCCAAAGAGATAACATTTAGTATGTTGCACACTAGGATATTGTTTTTCAACTGAATTCTCAAAATAAATGTGTACTGGAGAAAAGTACATGTGAACTGAACACGAGCGGGGGCAATTCTGAGTATACTCGGTGTTCCATGGATCATTGACGTAGCTCCCCTCTTTCTGAATGAATGAGAAGGGCTTAGCCATGAATACAGAGCTCAATCAAAAGCACACAAAGTCCACACGAGGACCTAGTTATCCTGGTTCTATGCTTAGTGCTCTTGGGAATTACGTTTGAACCAATGGAGAATCCCCTAGGAGCTCAGAAGGGCTCATGACTGTCCTTACATCAATCAGATATGGCACCAGGTGAGAGACCACCTCCACTTGGTGGGGATGCAGCCCCACCTCCTCCTGGGCTTCACGGAGAGCAGTGGCCGTGTCATCCATGTCCACTGGGTCCCTCTTTCCTCCCGGGAAGCAGACTTCTCCGGGTGACCGTCTCAGCTGGGGGATTGTAAGAACAGAGTTACAAAGTAAGATTTCGGTTTGAGAACTATGTAGTCATTCAACAAATATTAACTCAACAAGATATGCTTTTCCTTGAATCCTAAAAACAAAACAAAACAAAACAAACAAACAAACAAAAAAAACAAAATCAAGACTGCTGAGATGGGCTTAGCAGGTAAGGGTACAACCTGAGTTTGAATCCCAAGCCCACATGGTGGAAGGAAAACAGTGATGTTCGAAAGTTGTCCTCTGACCTTCACATGAGTGGCATGGTGTGCGTGCATGTTTGCACAAGCAGGCTCGTGCACATGTATGTATACACACACACACATATACACCCCATACACAAATATATCTGACACTAGTAACTTTATTACAAAGGTTGGGAAATGTCTATTTAGAAAATTCTCTGTATTGTTCCCCATCTGAAATAAATATTTTACATAGTCTTTTCCTAGTTCACAAACCTATAAAAATATTTGTACTCAATATTAACATCAAATTAAACTTCGCTACTTATTCATGTACTATACCTTCTACTTTTTATATCTCACCACACATCCACCAGCTATGATTTTTAATGTATAACATTTGGTACATACAGAACATAAAAATATCCCTGAAGGAAATAATAATTTAACTTTATAAATAATATATGTATTTAAATAAAAATAATACTGCATAGAAAACATACCTACCAAGAATGCAGGCTCATTTTTGTCTGACAAATTCACATGTTCATAAAAATATTGTTAATTTCAATTCATTGATATATTTTAGATGTTTTTGCTTATTTAAAATATTTATATGTCTATATTATATGCAGAGAATAATTCCCTTATGCTTCCTGTATCCGTTTCTCTTCCCTCCTAGTAGTCCCCTTAGTCTCCCTAAGCAGTTTTCCTTTTCCTTTTATATCATATATATGCATGATTTTATGTGGCTATATAAAATGTAAGAACTACAAGTGAAGGAAAACAGTATATGATTAAGTTCAGTTGCATTTATTTTCTTACACATGGTATGATCTTGTTTTTCTTAATTTTCATTTCATATGTATAATATGTACATATATATATATAAACACAAACATATATACATATGCACCTAGGTTAATTCCATTTATAGTAAATAGTGCAAACACACAGACACACACAAACACACACACACACACCTTACATTAATAACTTTGAGACCTTCTGTTAATTCTAATTTTTGTCTACATGCCTCTTAATGACAACATAAACACATAAACAGACAGATACCAGTGAGGGTTTGTAAAAGCTAAAGGAAAGGATACTACAAAGACAGTATTACCAACAGATGTGTTTGTTAAGTCCTTTGTGAGTGCTAACCATATTCAGGGCATATGCTTCACAAGAATTTTTCTACAAGCTGTTATGATTTGTGGGAAAACACTGGGACAGGATCTCAGTTTGACCTCAGATTTGCTCTGCAGTCAAGGATGACCTTGGGCCTTTGGTCTTTCTTCTTCCTTCTCTCCAGTGCGGTGACTGGGATTTGCACCACCATGCCCTGTTTTAGGCAGTCTGCGGATCAAACCCAGGACAAGCACATGGTAGGCCAGCACTCTACCAACTGTTCTACATCCCCAGCCCTACAAGTTATTGTATCTTAAAGCATTTTTAATGAAGTAAAATCAATATGATTAACCAACTTAAAACAAACAATTCAGGAACATTTAATAAACCCATAAAGATATATAACCATACCTAATATCTAGTTTCAGAATGTTTTCCCCACTCCAAGAGGAAGCCACACTCATTAAGCTCCCCCCCCCCTCTGCTCCCTATTCTCTGCTTTCTGTCCAAGTGGATTTCCAGTTTAATTATTTCGTGTAAATGAAGTCACATGACATGTGATCGTCTGTTGGGGAATATTATTTTAAGCTGTATTGCTTTTGTTTATGCTGCATTTGTTTAACTCTGTGAAGCTGTGATTCTTTGCCTGTCTAAAATCCCTGAAGGTCTAATAAAGTGCTGAGCAGCCAATAGCAAGGCTGGGCCAAGCATAGGTGGAGCTGGCAGGCAGAGAAAATACATAGAAGAAAAAATGTGGAAGGGGGGGGAGTAAGAGAATAAGGAGAGGAGGACATCAGGGACCAGCCACCCAGCTATACAGCAAGCCATGGAGAAAGAAGTAAAGAAAGGTATACAAAAATAGGGAAAGATAAAATCCCAGAGGCAAAAGGTAGTCAGGATAATTTAAGAAAAGCTGGCAAGAAACAAGCAAAGTTAAGGCCG
Organism: Microtus oregoni; assembly: GCF_018167655.1. Lineage (NCBI taxonomy): Eukaryota > Metazoa > Chordata > Mammalia > Rodentia > Cricetidae > Microtus > Microtus oregoni. The sequence goes on from NW_024543063.1 coordinate 39,581,451, forward strand.
GGCATTCATAAGTAAGTGTAAATGTCCCCATGTGTGGTTATTTGGGAGCTGGCTGGTGGGCCTCTCAAAAGGAGTAAAGAGTAAAAGAGTCAACAACAACTTTCCGTATCTTTCAGCATCTTGTTTGTGAGGTTTTGCCATGTTGTATCACAGGCCTGAATATGGCTGAATAGTATTCCTCCGCTTGTATAGATCACAAATGATCTCTATCAACGGGCACACAAACCACATTAGGTTACTATTATTCTACTTTCACAGAAAGGGTAAGACTCCTAGAGGTTAAGTTACATGACAAAGTTCACACAGTGAGCTATAATTGGAGTTTAATTCTAGAGGCCATGTTCTTAATCAGCATAGCATCTATTTAAGAGTCTCTAGGGCCACGAGGATGACTCAGCGGGGAGAAGTGTCTGCGATGCAAGCCCAGCGATCGGAATTTGATTCCTAGAATCCACACACAAGGGGGCATGTGATGGCATGCATCTGTAACCTCAGAATTCTCACAACCAGACGGGATGCAGAGACAGAACAGCAATCCAGAAGCTTAAGTTTCCTCTACTAGTCAGCAATCATTCTGCAAGATTTGAGACAACCTGAGAGAAGCTCAAAGAGCAAAACTCTGGGCTCTTTAGCTGGGGAACGAGGAGATGAGGCCAAGAAAGACCCTGTCTCAATATCAAGGGAAGAAAAAAGAGACTCAAAAGTGGTCCTCTAGCTCCCCTACATAGGTCGCGATGCAAAATGCCCACATTCACACTCCCATATAAATTTAGATAAATAAATATGAGTTTGCTAAAACACAGTATGGATGAGGAGCCATCACCATCAGTGCCATGTATCTCTACATCTCCATTAATTTTTGTTCACTCACAAGAAGAACAGGGCCCTCTCTTTCCCGACTCCTCCACCAACATCTCCAACATTAGTTCTTTCTGTTTTAGGACAATGTGTCTCCATGTGTGACATTCGGTAATTTTCTCCTTTCTTGTCCCCGAAAGATGCAGCCCTCACCATTCTCTTTTCTGCAGTGCCCACCCCAGTTTCTCTTACACCCTCACCTACACCTTGTCCAGTGTCCTCCCCGTCATCTGCTGCGAGAGCCTGACTCAGCAGGACTCTTAGGTCAGCTTCTTGCCAACTCTGTGCAAAGATCAAGGCAGTGTGCGCCTGCTAGAACCAACCACAGGGTGGTTCCATGAGCTGAGGCTTCAGCATGTGGAGCCGTGTCTTGGTCCCAGGCAAGGGGATATAATGAGAAACCCTAAAGTTGGTTCTTGCTATCCAGAGTTCAACCTAGACGTCCTGTTGGCATTCTGAGCACCTGGATTGACTGACAGAGCTGTGTTAAGGAAAGCTAGCAGCCCGATCTGGTCAGAATATCTGTTTCCTTGAATGTGGAAATCCTCAGTCACAAGGTAATGTCATTTGGACGTGAGGCTCTTCGAAAATTCTAATGGAGCAAGGCCCTTATCAATGAGATTAGAGTTTACCAACTGCTCTGCTCACTCTGTGAGCACACAGGGAAAACCATCATCCACGAGTTAGAAAGAGGTCAGGACCGAGTACTCAATCTGCAGATGCCTAGATACTGAACTTCGGGGCCCCCACAGCCATTAGAAATGTCCCATGTTTATAAGCATCCAGTATAAGGTATTCTGTTGCAGCGGTTTGAGAGGACTGAGGCTGCTGCAGCCAAAGACTCCACTTTAGCAAGCCTTTTGTTTTTATTCATTCATTTCTTTTATTTTGTGGTGCTGAGGGTTGAGCCAGGGCTCTGTGCCTACTAGGGCAGTGTTCTGCCACTGTGCTATGCTACCAGCCCTAGGTAAGTCTTTGGAGAACATTAGTAGTTCCTCCCTGTCGTAAATGGAGAGTTCTACGGGATCTTATTTGGCAGTTATGGTCTCACACATCTTCTCATCGGTGACAGATGCAAGAGTAGGGAGGGGAAGGCTGGACCATTTTCTGTCTACTGAAGCCTGTCTTACAGAAGACTTTAAAAAATACACCTTCTGTTATTTTACCTCTAAAACATGATTTATTGCTTGCACATTCAACTCTACAGTAGCTGGTGACAGGGGCACTCACAAGGACTCATTGGCTTGATAGAAAATATGAACTTGATTTAAAATATGTTTTGAAAGCCCTTCAAAAAGACCCTAGAGCATGCCAATTCAATTCAAGTGGCCTTCCGCCTTGGCTCCAATTAATAGGGAACAAGAACCTTTTGAATTCCAAAGAACTCTGCTCTAAGAAAGGGTTCTACTGTTTTGGAAGCAAGTAAGTACATTTTTAAAAAACCAACTTTTCATAGACTGTTGGGACCAGAAAGGGTCCTACCTAGGCATGAGAGTTCATAATCTTTTCCCTCTGTAAATAGTGTAAGCTGTGTGTCTGTCTGTATGGACATACATGTGTTTGTGTGGGTGCACATGTCTATGTGTGCATGTGGAGGCCAAAGGTCAACTTTAGACACCATTCCTTAGGTGCCAACTATACTGGGTTGCTTTGATTGTTTTTTATTTATTTTATTTTTGAGATTATAATAGAATCACATCATTTCTTCCTTCCCTTTGCTCTCTCCAAACACTCTTGTATAAATCCCCCTTGCTCTCTTTTAAATTCATGGCTGTTTTGCATCAGTTGTTATTACAATCATATAGGCTATCCTATTCTATTTGGAGAGACCCAGGTTAATAGGAGACTGTCTCAAACAACAGTGTAGCTTCCGACATTACAAGGAGACCCTCATAAGCTGTCACCAACATGATGTTCTAAACATGAGCTAAACAAGGACAACACCAATAGACATGCCAAAGAGGAGGGAGGTCCTACCCTACACAAAGAACTACAGGCAACGAAGGAGTACTGAGGCCAGGGGGGACAATCGTTCCTTAGAGAAGCGCCCATCAACTGGTTATCCAACACCAAACGGACAGCCCTCAAAGCATGTATAAGTAGCATAATATGGACTAAGTAGGTTTATTCAGGAATATACATGTGCACACACACACACACACACACACACACATACACACACAAACATTCTCACTTTCCCAGTGAACAGACCTTATTTTTCTAGTTTTAGCTAAGTGTCTCCTCTGGGAAACTCGATTTTGATCACTACATGGACTGGTACCACTTGCCGGCCCCACAGTGAAAAGGATCTCCACAGCTCTGTGTCCCCTGAGTCCACAGAAATCAGTTGTTTGTTTGTTTGTTTGTTTATTTATTATTTAATCATACTGGTTGGAAGGCCATGCCATTTTCTGGTCCATTTATTTCTACCCTGGGATAACCTTGAAATGATCATTTCTTCAACTCTCTTTGGGAAACATTCCCAACAGCAAGGAAGGGTACCCAGAAGTGCATAGAAGAGACAGGAACACCCAGCCTGGTACAGTTATAAAGTCAGATGGTTTCTAACTTCAGCCGGCATTCAACTGGGCAGCGGGCTTCAGGGCCTAGGCTACTAACAGTACGCTCCAGTTTACCTGGATGGATTAGTTTAATGGAGTCATTGTTAATGGGGATAATTTTCTACCCTTTTTCTGCTGGGACTCCTGGCACTGTCTGGAGACACACAGATGAGCCTGTGGATGTGTGTTGCTGTCACGGGTAGAAATCAAGAAAACACTAAACATCCCAGAGTACGCAAGAAGGCTCCTTAACAAAGAATGTTCTAGATCCAAATCCTGTTTAAGCACCTATATTAAGTAACCCTGGTCTAAAGTGTTTTCTATTTCTTGTAAGGTAAATTTTGTTGTTTTTAAATGCCCCCAAGATGTCACCTACCTTGTCTGAGCGGACAGTGAGCAGCAGGTACAGCTTTCCTCCTTTGACTAGCAATGGCAGAAGGACAGAGTATTTATTAGCAGACAGATGGGAATATCTGGTCCCAACATCGAACCTTTTCAAGCGGGCCTTGGCATCGTCTATCAGCTTGTTCCTAAGAGGAAGACAAGGCAAGAGCTCTAGTAAGCAGAACTCTGGCTGGAAGCTCCTAGTCCTGCTGATCTATTTGTGTGTGGGGGGTGGAGGGGTGGGATGGGTGGTGGGGCTGGGAGCGTGCACCTTGGACTTCATTTCTGAGTCTCATTATAGTGTTTCAATAACCTGGCAGAAATCACAGCACTTAACCTGCATGCTATTGGCAAGAATGAGAGAGGCAAAAGCACCAAGTCCACAGTTGCATACACAAGTTCACTTAGAAAAGCAAATTAAATTTAAAATTCAGTGTACGCCAGGTGAGGCATGTATGTAATAAGAGCAAGAGGACCAGGCGTTCAAGGTTATCCTCAGCAACACGGTGAGTTCAGGGCCTACATGTGATACATGACTCCTTACCTCAAAAAAAAAAAAAAAAACCAAACCAAATCAATTATGTATGGTAAGACACTTCTCCCATCATATAATAGTTGAACTGTGACATCTGTAAGTAAGCTGTACTTCATTATAATTCCAGCTGTTTGGGAGCCGAGGGAGGAGGATCACAAATTCAAGGCATCCTGGAGATACACATGAGTTCAAGGCCAACCTTGAACTCTAGACCCTGTTTCAAAACAAGAAATAAAGAGAGGGCTTGGGCTGTAGCTCAGTACTAGAGCCTTTGCTTAGCGTGGGAGTCCCTGGTTCTGCCCCTAGTTCTCTGGAGGAGGAAATACTATAGTTACACATAAATAGGCCAGGTGTGTCAAAAAAGTCTTTATGAGGCTTGCCTGGCCCTTCTGCCATGTTCTCACCCCAGACGCCCTGTAAAAGTAACCCCCAAACTCACACATCCCCAGAATCTGGCAGAAGGCTGCTCTCTGCAGGGTGGACCCCCCCACTGTGACTCAGACTTTGAGGAAGACTGAGAAGGAGCCCTTGATCTAACTTTAGAGTCACAATGCTGCCTCTGTGGCAGCCCAAGGGACTGTGTTTTGAGAACCGTTACTGATGGATTACGCCAAAAGTTTAGATTCCTCACCACGTATGGCAGCATTTTCTTGTAGCTCTTTCTGGGTTCCTCAGACAAGCGTATTGTGCTGCTGGCCTGCACAGGGTGTTGGACAGTGGCCTCATTCATGTCAACTTAGAACCTGGGGATGTGACTTTACTCAGAAATGGGATCTTTGCAGATGTAAGTAGTTAAGACTGGATTTCGGGAAAACTCCCAATGCAATGATGGGTGTCTCTGAAGGAAGAGAAGAGGCTAAAGAGAGACTCCCATGGAGATGGGGACCAGAGTGCTGCTGCTATAAGCCAAGGATGGCCAGAGGCCACCAGAAGCCGGAAGAGGCAACTGAGTGCCCCCAGAGACTTCTGAGTGTGTTGCTGTGGACACCTTGATTATGGACTGGCCTTCGGACCCAAGAGAGGATGAGGAACTGCTATCATTTAAGTCATACAGTCGGTAGGACTTCGTCATGGTGGTCACAGGAAGTGGCCATCAGCTTTCAATATTCTGTAGGGTGACTGCGCAGAAGCAGATGTTTAGGTCAGTCAGAGGTCACTTCATCCCCAAAATGGGTGGAGCCTGGTGTGGGGGCTCACACTTTGCTTGGGAGGTTGAGGCAGGAGGATTGCCAAAATTTTGAGACCAGCCTGGGCTACATACGGAAAATAGTAATGGCATCATCTCCTGGAGCCTCAGAGTCCTCATCTGAAACTTGTTTGAGGGTAGTCTTGATGATAAAGTGGCTGGTTCACAAATGGGGATGGAGTGCGGGGGAGAAGCCCTCAGTTGTGACTGTTAATGACTTGTGCATCCTTAACAAGCTATTGGCTGGAGATGTTTGGTTATTCTCACCACCTCCCCCGCCCTTTCCATGTGGCAGAGTGCTGCCTGCAAACCCATCAAATGTCCTGGAAAGGGTCACTGAAAGCGGGCACATGGTGCACAGGCCTCTATTCAGAAAAGACAACTAGCCAGGCAGGAAGAACTCTGCCCAAGGAGGCTTTTAAGGAACCCCTCGAACTGCCCAGAGGCAGCAGGAGAAACCGAAGTCTAGAAACTGTCTCCATACTATCACCATTAAAATAGGAGCAACAGCTCTGATCAGGGCTTACACCACTCTGTGTTTACTTCTCAGGACAGCCCTGTAGGTAATAACAGGATTATGTGAGCACAGGCTGGGAGCAGCCTTGAGCAAGAACCACGATCAATCGTGAGTGTAAGTAGCCATCCAAGAACTTGAACCCCGTCTGCCTGATGGCAGGACTGTCCGGCCATCGTGGGGTTCTGAGGTTCTGCTGTGGGGCGGCAGGTTACTGGAATGACACAGGTTGGCAAAAGGGAAGCGCTGTGACCTAGGGGCAGGAGGACACTGCTGCCTGTGTGAGACTCTTGTTAGGTGAAACCCCTACTCTGTCCCCAGGAGCAGAAGGGGCAAAGTCCCAGCTGGCTATCCAGGAGGCTAGTTCGGAGGAGCCTGAACGGCACTATGGCTCGGCAGGTTGTCAGCCTCGGGTCTGGGCAGTGATCGGGACCAGGCTTCAGTGTCTGGAGCCGGAGGACTTTACCTGACACAAGGTCGCGACATCGGCCCTGCAGTTCCTTTGCTACGAGCTGCTGGGGACTTCAGGAAGCAAAGCGCTCTCACGCGCGTGCGCATAGCTGTCCTAGGAAGAAGCCGGACTGTGCAACACCCGGGAGGGGCGGGGCCTGTTGGTGGGCGTGTCCGGGGCGGTGTTGGGTCTGAAGTTGGCGTTGACAGGGTTTAAATTGCTGAATACACTAAAACGGTTTGCTTTCTAGCAACTTGGGCTTCTCTAAACCCGTGGATAAAAAAAAAAATTACACGTGTGTGATTGTGTGTGTGTCTGTGTCAGTGTATGTGTGTGTGTGTCTGTGTGTGCGTGCGCCTGCCTTCGCAGGCGCGTAGGTCAGAGGACAACTTGCAGGAATCAGTTCTCTCCTTCCACCCCGTGGGTTCTGGGGATCGAAGTCTGGTAGGTTGGCTCAGAGGCAAGCACTTTTGCCTGCTGAACCATCTTGCAAGCCCAGTGACATTTAAAAAAAAAAACGTTTATTGATTCTTTGTGGATTTCACCTAATGCCTTCCCATCTCACTTACCTCCTGGTCTCCTTGCATCTGTCCTTTGCCTTTACAACAATTTTTTTTTCTTAAAGTGACGGTGCAAGCCAGGCATGGTGGAGCCAGCTGTAACTCAGCACTGAGAGGCTGATGTAGGTCAAGGTCAGTCAGGCCAGGAGGACAAAAGAAAGAAAAATCAAGATTCTGCACCCGTGAAGCAAGAGGAGAGTTGAATCTCCTTCAGATGTGAGTGGAGGGTGGTCTGATGGCCAGCGTTGAGTGCCTGCAGTTCCTAGATGTGGACCACACAGAGAAAAGATCCGTGGCATAGAGAAGAGGGTTGTGAAACAAATAGCCACACAGAGAAGCCAGAGGTCTCGAAAGGGAGGGAGAAAGGTGGCTGGGTGGAGAGTTGGGGCTTCCACAACAAGGCTGAGCCCCTCACTCCTGTCTAAAGCTGGGGTTCTCACGTGTGGGTTTCCCACGGTGTCTCCAGTGTCCTGGACAATGTAGATTCTGCCCAGAGGCACACACCTGCTGAGTCCAAGGAGGGTAGCAGGTCAACAAAAGTAAGCAGATGCTGATGTCTGCTGGCTGAACCTGCTTTCAGGGAGAAGGGATGCCTAGAGATGAGGGAAGCCAGGAGAGTAAGCTTAGAAGGAAGGCGGAGTGTGTGCCACCACCTTACATGGAGCTGGATAAGGGAGTGTGCCAGGAACGCTGGTGGGAACTGAGACTCACAGGGTGGGGCAGGCATAGTGTCTGACACATATGCTTAATAATATACTTTAAATTTTATTATATATTTTTCCATAATTTCATACGTGAATACAATGTATTTAGATCATATCTACTTCCCACACTCCTCCTCTTATTCCCTCCAGACCCTCCCTTCAACCCACACCCACTTCCCAGATTCATGCTTTTATACTTCTTTTTTTCTTTTTCTTTTCATCTCTTAAAATCTAAAGATTTAATGTAATATTGAAGAATATATAAAAATGAATCAAAACTGAATTACGTTCATCTTTGGATCAATGTAGTAAAAATATAATTCATGTATATTATTTTTGATGTAAGAATAATTTCATAAAAACAAGAATACTTACGACTCATGAGAGTCACATGAGGGAACAGTTGTACCATAGTTCCCTCATGGTCAAACACACCTAGTTCACAGACCATTTGTTTCTCTGGGGTGTGCTGAAATACATGGGTTCAGAGGTCAGAATGATGTAGCCTCGAACCAGAGCTCTATGACCTCAAGCTCTATATTTTTATTTTCTCATCAGCAAAGAGAGGGTAGCAATACCATTGTAGAAATAACCTTATTCATTGTGCTCTGATGATTTTTTTCTCTTGTGTATGTGTGTATATTGTATATGTATATGTAGAACTTGGGTTTAACGGAGCTGGGATGTGCAGTTGGCAGAGTGTTTACCTACCATGAATGAAGCCCTTAGTCTAATCTCTAACACACCTAGGTAAATGCTTGTAATCCCAGCAATTCAACACTTGGGAGGTGGCAGCAGGAGGATCAGATATCCAAGGTCGTTCTTGGCTGCATAGCAAACTAAAGACTAGTCTTGAATACTTGAGTCTATTTCAAAGAAGAAAAGTAAGAGGAGAAGGAGGAGGAGGAGAAGGAGGAGGAGGAGGAGGAGGAGGAAGAGAAGGAGAAGAAGGAGAAGGAGAAGAAGAAGAAGAAGAAGAAGAAGAAGAAGAAGAAGAAGAAGAAGAAGAGAGAATTTAAAGACTGGACATCAGTAGCCACAGATTGACTTAGGGAAAAGAAACTTAACTTCTGGAGAAACGTGTTAAGTAACCATCAAAAATTATGTCTTAGGGTTTCTGTTGCTGTGACAGATACTATGACCAAAAGCAATTTGGGGAAGAAAGGGTTTGTTTTTTGTCTTACAGGTTGTGATCTATCATCCAAAGAAGTCAGGGAAGGAACCTGGAAGGAGGAACTGATGTAGAGGCCATGGAGGAGCACTGCTTGCTGGCTTAGTAAGCCTGCTTTCTTATATATCCAGTACCACCAGTCCAGTGGTGATGCCTCCTCCCCACAGTGAGCTGAACCCTCTCCCATCAATCATAGGTCAAGAAAATGCTATGCAGGATTTGCTCACAGACTGGTATGGTGGGGGCTATTTTCTCAACTGAGGTTTCTCCTTCCAAAATGACTCTAGCAAGTGTCAAGCTGACATAAAACTAGCCAGCACAGGTTATAAAGGAATTATAGGGGGAATGCCTGCAGAACAGCTGTGGGCTCCAAAAGGCTGGGAATTTATTTCCAGGTGTTCCAAAGGCGATTCAAAGCATAGCACTTTCCCGAAAATGTCTAAGTTTCCTGATGTGATAATAAACAGACATATGGTTATCATAAGTCTTTGAGCATCTCTGAGCCAGGCTTACCACACCCGTGCCACACCTCTGACACACCTCGGTCAGTGTGCCGCCTCTGCACAGTCTACACCATTGACTGTCTGCACACCTTTGGAAATGAGATGAAGATTGGGGCTGTCTGATTGCTTTTTCCTCTTGTAGTCTTTGTGTAGTGGAACAATCGAGAAGACTTCATTACCAGTGACAAGCGTACCGGGAAGTTTGTTATCGGAATGAAGGCTCCGTCTAACAGGCATATCATGGGACAACTGTGTCTCCCTATGAGGAACCGTTTTGCTCCCAATTAGCCTGGAAATTAGTTATGAAATTGGCTCAAGGTTTTCAGGACACATAGACAGCTCAGCTTCTGGGCAGAAACAGAGCCTGCCCCACCAGAAACTTTCCCTCTATGGTCTCTCTTTGGTCTTGGGGGGGGGGCAGCTTTCAACTACTCCTAACTCCACCCCAGCTAAAGTTTTGCACCTTCAAAGGCCAGGGAGGAAGTGCGATAGTTTGAAGATAAATGGCCCCTGTAGGCTTGTGTATTTGAACACTTGGTCCCCCAATGGTGGAGATATTTGGGAAGGTTATGGAATCTTTAGGAGGTGGAATTGAGGTTTTATAACCTGGTTCTACTTCCTGTTATATTTCTGCTTCTTGCTCCTGCCACCACGCTTATACTTCCCCACTGTGATGGAATTCTATATATCCCCTCTGGAATCATAAGCCATGAAACACAAAACCAAGACAAAACAAAACATAAAACCGTCTTTCTCTCTTAAGTTGCTTTTTCTAAGGGCACTGGACCACAGCCACAGAAACGGAACTAACACAGTCCACAACCCACATCTCTTCCTATATTTAGACTCGATCTCTTGTCTAGCCTGGTGCCACATGGAACCTCAGTAAAGGGCCACACCCACCACCTGTACTGTGCTTCCAGAGATGCCATTTGACACGCACCTGTACATTCTGTAACTTCAGTAATAACATCCCCATGTGGGCAGAAAGTTGGACCAGCCTTTTGGAAAGGATGCTGCTGTCAGTTGGCTGCTGGCTGCTAGCTTCCTGTATGATCTTTGCCCAGCTGCCTTAGAACGGCCCCCAAATGGTTTTGTTGGGTAGGGAAGGCAGTGTCTATGGCTAAGAAGGCAGATGAGGCTGCAAGCTGTTCTGGTGTCGTTTCAAGGGTTTGGTGTGGAAGGGTGGTCTTGTTGGCATCACAGTGCATGGGACTTTGCGCAGTGGCAACTGTGCCCTCCCTGGGTGCTTGGGAGAGCGATGGCTAACCACATGCAGCATGGAACTGCAGCCAGAGGGACTGAGAAACTCATTCTTTAATTTGCTCCCTTTTAATTAATTTAAGTTTAAATGGTCACATGTGGCAAGTAGCGGCTGTATTAACACAATCTAAGGATTATAGCTTCTAAGTTTCCCGCTATCTTGCAGTTTTCTGAGGGGTTTCTGCGCTAATCTTCCACAAAGGATATCAAGACCTCAGGCTAAACTCATGCTTGAAGCAAGTTCTTAAAGGCATTTTTGCGGTGTTTGATGAGGGCAACGGAGATTGGGGGGGGGGGGAAACAAAAGCTTCATTGGAAAGGATACTTTCTTTAGATTTTATCTTCAGTTATGTGTGTGTTTACGTGTGCAAGGAGGGAGTACATGTGACTGCAGGTGCCTGCAGAGGTCAGAGGAAAGTGGAAAGTGTTGGGTCCTCTAGAACTAGAGTTACGGGTGGTTGTGAATCTTCTGACACAGGTGCCAGGGACAGAACTCAGCTCTTTTACGAGACAGCGTGGAGCTCTTAGCCACTGGCCTGTTTCTCCAGCCCTACATTCATCTCTTAAACAAGAACTGAGATATATTCTACCATGTGAGCGTACCCTCATTTACTCCATAGCACTTCAGGTGAGGTTTTTCTAATATAAAGCAGTTCTTCTTATTTAACCCCCAAAGTGAATGGTTATCAACAAGGCCACTTCGTTTTACTTGCTTACTATGTGGTCTGAGCTGAACTTATTGACGTGGTGGCAAGGGACACACTTTTTTGTTTCCCCAGGTGTGTTCTAACTACTAGTAGGATGGTGAAGTGCTTTGGGGAAAAGCTGCAGGCGGTGCCTTCTTTTGCACATGCAGAATCCGTATGCAAGTTCTAAAATATCCAACTCTCAAGATGGCTTTGTGTGATTGTAGAGAAGTGGTTCTCAACCTGTGGGTCATGATCCTTTGTGAGGGGGGTGTCAAATGACCCCTTCACAGGGGTCACATATCAGATATTTATACTACAATTTATAACAGAAAAATCACAGTTATGACGTAGCAATGAAAAGAAATTTATGGTTGGGGGTCACCACAACATGAGGAACTGTATTAAAGGGTCACAGCATTAGGAAGGTTAAGAACCCTGCTGAAGAGAGATGGTTGAACTAACAAGTGTACTGAGTGCTATTCCAGAGGATCCAAGTTCAATTCCCAGCACCTACTGAAAGCTTAGAACCACCTGTGACTCCAGTCCTAGGGGAATCTGACATGGTCTTCTGGCCTTGATAGATACCCGCCATGCATGTGGTATACATACACACAAGCTGACAGACTACCCAGACACATAAACCAAAAGAACAAAATTCAAGCTGCCTTTGCTTAGCACAATTTTCCCCCTAACGTACTTGGCAGAGTACTTTTGGTCACATAAGGCCAGAGACACGGTGTGTGTTGGTGTACACTGCATATGGAGAAGTCCCTTTGGAGGAAAGCCATGGTAGGGCCAGGACGTAAGCATGAATTATTGTCCCAGACAATCAAGGAGCATTTGATAGAGAGCCCACTGCACCTCTTCAAAACAGAATCTAAAATACAGTCGGTCCCTAAATTGAAGTTGTCTTATTCAGTGTTTTTTTTTTCCTTTTATAATGGTTCAAAAGCTGTGTGCATTCAGAAGAGACAGAACTGTGACTTGTGAGACAAAGATCCCAGCAACTCACGTGATCACAAGAAGAGACAGCCGATGCTTTATAGTGCCCTGTATTGCCAGGCAACAGTGTTTGCTGGGTTTGGTGAATTACAAATTGTATTTTGAGACAGGCTTTCACTAAGGAGCCCAAGCTGGCCTCAACCTCCAGACCCTCTATTATCAGCTTCCCAGGTTATGGAGTTGCAGATTTGTGCCGTCATTCCTGGCCCTTACATGAATATTTGACTTGTAATATTTACAATTTGTGATAAACTTATGGGAGGTCCTTCCATTGTAAGTAAAAAACAAAATAAAAACCTGCATTTTCATTTCTTACTCCCTCACCTGTTTCAGTTTTGTTTACTATCACTCACAACAAGATGAAATAATACACACTCAATTTTCCTTAATCTGCCTCCACACCACCTCAAATTTAACTCCAAGAGAGAAGGAGCTATGCCCTGCTCCCATCCTGCTGCAGCCTCAGGTAGCTGGTGTATATTTGTGGATTGAATACTGAAGTGAAGAACCATTCTAGCATGGCTAGAAGGAAGGTGATCCTTTCAGAAGGAGGGGGTGGGCAGGAAGAAAGAATAACAGTGATGCAGAAGATGACGGTGGAAGATGGGTGGGCACCCAGCGCTGGGAGATGACATCAGCATGTGGAAAGGGAGAGGAGCTCTGGCTGAAGTTCCAGGAGTCACTTCTAAAATGGATGTGATATTGGAGACATTTTGTGTTTCCAGAGAGGGAAGCCTTCTTTGCTGGTGAAGAGGCAGCGTGGAAAGTGGACTGGTCTCTTTACTGGAGTTATGGTCAGGTTAACAACTCACAAGGGTTAAGGGTAAATGCGTGCGCGTGCGCGCGCGCGCGCGCACACACACACACACACAGAGAGAGAGAGAGAGAGAGAGAGAGAGAGAGAGAGAGAGAGAAAGACCTGTGACTTCCACAGTTACACTTTGAAAGGGTTTTGCCCTTTAAAATGAGCTTGCTTCAGTGTTGTCTCCATAGAAGCCAAACGCTACACAAAGCACTGTAACGAGCTCTGTCATAAGGGCAGAGGATGCTGGCCTTAGAGGTGACTTCAGTGGGCAGTCACAGAAGAGGTGAGTCATTTTTCTGGTAAGGCCACTGGCTGTCCAACTGTATTTTCCTCCTGCTTTGTCATTCGGAAGACAGACAATGCTTCCAAGACAGGGATAAAAAGCAGAGCATGTTTCTTTGGATGTAACCCTTCATATTTGAAAGTAACATTTTGTTCCCCAAATAGATGGAGGGCAGCTACCAGGCTAATTAGTTTAGCTCTGTGGAAAAGGGGGTATTTATAGCTTCATAAGCCCTGTTCTCCTCTGAACTTGTGTAGGGTTTAATGTAAGCTGGGCGAAATTGTGTCCCGCATAGCATCCTCCCCTCAACCAAAGCAGCCCTAGTGCTGTGACTTGTGGTGGTTTAAGTGAGAATGTTCCCCCATAGACACATGGAGACAGAGAAGAACTTGGATTGGGTCCCAATGGACTGAATAGAAACAAGTTCGCTTGCTCTATATTGGTTACTTTTATCCTCACAATGACAAAATCTATCAAGGCATGGCAGCGGGAATGGCTCCAGCCACTATCATAGAAGCATCTCTTATGGCTCATTCACAGCCATGGCAGACCAGTGTGCAGAGTTTGATAGCCTGAGCCCCAAGAAGCCGGGTTTGACCAGCCATCCACAATACTATAGTTAAAGAAGCCTAAATAATGGCAAAAAGCAGAAGAAGGAAATTTATTAAATATAGCCACATTGGGACGATGGACAAAGAGATTCAGCAAATCCATCTTTAGGATTCTGAAGTGAGATTTAGGTTTAAACAGAGGGCCAGGGTTTTGCATATCTAACCATCCCCTGTCAAGAGGTGACCCCTACCCTCTCTTCCCATCACTGTCCCCTGTGAGGTACTCTAACAAGTGGTAAAGCTTTCCCAGTCTCCCCTGGGACTGGTTCAGGCATTATGTATTCTCTTCTCCCAGCATGAGATTCCTGAGGGAATTCCACTTTCCCAGAGGCCATTGTCTCAGTGGTTTGGGAGCAAAGATAAGACATTCTAGAGTTTCATCCAAATACCTCCACCCGCGTAAGGCAGGCCATAGGAAGGACAGGGATGGTACACTCCAGAGGAGTCCTCTCCCCAGTGACCTACTTATTCCAGCTGGTCCTACCTACCCCTCAGAGGTTCTACAGCCTCCCGCAGCAAAGGCCCCACCCCCAGCTGGAGAATTGATGTTTTCAGCATGGAAGCCAATCAGAGGATGTTAGGGACCCAAACGATTGCCTATCACCATTTTAGAAAGTTTTCTTCTCATTCAAGGTGACTTTCAGAAGCAGAGGTGTGTGGGCATCAGTTGTCTTCTCTCTGCAGGAGGCTATAAGCGGAGTCTGAGGACCACATGCTGAGAGGCAAGGCTGGGATGAAACCAGTGTGCTGAAGCAGGAAATGATCTCTGCATCTCCCCACTCTTGAAATCTAACTCTCTCTCAGGAGAGGCAAGTTCAAGGTGATGCCTGGATCTCAATGGCACAGCCGGCTTAGAAGATGCTCCCAAGACAAGACATCAAAGGGGCTACTAACAAATGGGGTGTGCCAAGACCAACACCCAAGGCGGGCTGCCTCTGTTCTTTCTTAGTGGCAAACTGATCATGCTTAGTAGATTCCTGGGTTCACTTGCTCACCCAGATCTCTGTGTCTTCTCCCATACCTTCCTGCATTATTGCTGCATACCCATTTTCTGCCATTCGGGTCAAATATTGACACAAGGAAAGAATGCCCAAGGGAAAGCAATGCTCTGCCACGACTTGGCAACGTCACTTTATTCAACTCCATGCCCAGGGAACTGCCTTCCGGGTTCATTCCGGGTTGATAAAGACTCCACGCAGTTTGTCAGCTCCCCCTCTCTGCCTGGGGCCTCCATGTTGCTCCCTAGATGCTCATCTTCCATAGACTTCACTAGTTTCCCTGTATCTCACAGGAGACAGAATGGCTAGAGGAAAATGAATTTCGTCACTGCTTAGCTATAACCATGGAGAGAAGAGTTCTCAGTCTCCATCTTGCCTGAAGCAGCATTAAAATTTCATAGACATGATGAACTCAAAGTCAGGAGAAACACAAAAGATGGCAGTTTAGCCCTGAGGTGAGTGGTAGAAATTTCTTCCCTTGAGCCCTAGGCTTCAGCCTTGTCGTCCCTCCCAGTGTGGGGCTCCTGAGACAGTTTTCAGTCTTTGGGGTCTGTTGTTGGAGTTCGTTTGCACTGTTCATCAGCCATGCCTCTTGTCCTGCCATTCTGCCTAGCCTGGTTTCAGCAACAATCCCTTACCCTCGTTGTGGTTTTCCACCCAAGGCCTCCTCACGCACAGGGTGGTTGTGATGGCTGAATCCTCCCAACACGGCCACAGTCATCCTGAGTCTGAGTCAAGCCTTCCTTAGAATTTTCCACATCTGAACATTTGTTTGCATAGCTAGATGACAATTTATTATTTCACATGACGAAAGTAGGAGAGCATTGTTCTGCTATAAACTGGAGATTATTTGGACCGGGTTTCCATATATCACAGGGCTGGTCCTAGGATGAGCAGCCTGTCACCTGGGGCTATCAGTACATATGAACGATGATAGTTTTATACCGTGAGAGGCAACATGGCATGCTTCAATCTTGCCACTGGCGCTTCTAAAAATTAATTAAATTTGTTTCCAGATCAATGTATATTGATCACTCTCACTCCCCACCTTCCTACTGCTCTGGCCCACCCCTCCGATCTTTCTCTTACATTTATGACTCCTCCTTTTGGTTTGTGACCCACTGAAATTAGCCAGGATCATCTGTGTGATCTTGGATGTGGGGCTATCCACCGGAGCCTAGTGGGCTCAGCAGTGGGCGCACAACGAAAGGCAGTAAAGGCCGTTCTTCCTAAAACCTGTCAATGACCTACCAGCTATTGGCAGTAGTGTGAAGAGTAAAGAGCAGGACTTTCCTTAACTGATTGTTGTTAGGGCTAGTCTAATGTGGGCCCAGGGCAGGTAACTACAGTTGTGAGAAAAAAAAGTTACAAACAAAAAACACAAAGAAACCTGCCCGAAATATCCTATACTATCACAGCTTCCTTGGTCTCCATTTTTATGTCTGATAGAAACTAGTTGAGCCCAGAGTCTCTGGTACTCTCTCACCTAGTTACAAAACCCCTTTGTGGTGCTTTAGGGATGTCCTCCATCTGCTCCTTCTGCTGGTACCTCATACCCCACAGACACGAAGCCACCGGCTATGATGGAGCTTACTGTCCAAACCCTGGATCATGGAAGCAGTCCTCAAGATTCATATGTGTCTTCATTAAGCTAGGCAGCCCCAGCCTCCATGGAAGGGCCAGAAGAGCTTACATCACCGATGCTCTCTCTCGTTCCTCCAGAATGATTGAGATCTCTGTGGTACACGCATTCCTCAGAAGCATCCTTCTGGTGACCTCAGGCCCTCTGGGATTTGTAATACATTTTTGTTTGTTTGTTTGTTTCCTTCATCTAGTTTGCTGGAACCCAACATCCCTCTGTCAGGTGTGACCTAAAAAATGGCCATCTTGGGCTGTGGTGTGTAGCTTAGAGGTACAGAGCTTGCTAAGCAGGCATAGGCCCCGGTTCTATCTCCAGCACTGAGGTGGGAAGAAAGAAAATCAACAGCAACCTGGCCTGTGACCACTGTCCAGAGTGGAACCTCAACAGATTAGGGGTGGCTCAACAATGGCCTGTGATAGAGTGATGTGTAAGAATGAAGGCCAGAAAGAACTGCAGTGTTGGGTTGGGAGGACACTCCTGAAAGGAGAAAAAAAGAAAGGTGAAGTGGGTACCTTTCGGTGGGCCCTGCCAAGGTATGCCGCTAAACAAACACGCTGCTGTAGGAGCCAGCCATGCGAAGCTAAATAGAAACAGACCACCCAAAGAAAGTTCTTTACTTCCAACCATTATTACCTGCTAGAGTAGGACTCAGCCATTGATAAGTTTAATGGAGGCCCGAGTCTCAGTAGTTTACCCTGAAGCAATACGTGGTTGCAGGAAGGACCACAAACTGAGATTACCTGAGCACCAGCCAAGAACAGGCCATCCAAAGGAAATGCCTAACCACTGTAGATAGGATCACCCACCAGCACACACTCACCAGGGCACCCCTAGACAAATGTCAGCCAATCAAGGGCCCTGAACCTCAGAAACTCCTCACCCCTGCTTTTACTACTGTAAAAACCCAACTCTAACTGAGTTTGGAGCTCTCCATTTATTCCAATACGTTGGACATGTGGAGAGACCAAGTTTGCAAACTTGCATAAAATAAAGGCTCTCTGCTTTTACATACAGGACTTGGTCTCCTTGCTGGCTTTTGAGGGACTTTGTGGATTTGGGCATAACAGCTGCACATGCAACAGAGTTAGCACAAGAGGCTTATGGGAGGAGGGGGAGAGCAGAAGAGTGATAGGTAGAAAAGAGGAAGAAACAAGAGGAAACAGAGAGATGAGGTAGGAGCAAAAGACAAGAGAGGAAGGAAGAGCACAGAGAAGAATAAGAGGCAAGAGACAAGAGGGGGAAAAGAGGCAAAGAGGGTGAGCTGTGCCTGCTGGGCACTTTTAAGGGGTGCACATGTCGCTTAGCTGACAGTGGAAAGGCACCTGCCAACAGCTATGGTGTCACTACTTTGGAAGCAGAGGCAGGCTGCTGCTCCAGGGTGTGTGTGTGTGGGGGGGGGACTAAGAGCTGACTTTTCTAGTGCTGTGGCCCTGGGCAGACGTCCTACCTATGAGCTGCATTTTCCTCATCTGGAAAATGGAGATGATGTTTAGACTTCACTTGATGGGTCGTTTGGGTGATTAAGTAAATTGTGAATGGAATGCATTTAACTCTGGGTCTGGTATCAAGTTATATATAAAAGGAGAATCATGATAGCTTATATCAGGCCTTGGGATAGATTCTTAGCACAATAAATAAATAAATAACCTTATTCATGGTTATCAAGTCATACGTGGGTTTTTGTTTCACGCAAAGACTTGTTAACTCTGCAATCGTCACCATAATTGGATTAGCCCCAAAACTTGTTCTTCCTCCTCCTCCTCCTCCTCCTCCTCCTCCTCCTCCTCCTCCTCCTCCTCCTTCTTCTTCTTCTTCTTCAGTAGATAAGAGAAGGCAAACAGAGCAGATGTTAGACCCAGAGATCTAATAGCCCAGGGTTATTCTTTCTCATCACTTCTGCCACAGAAGTAAATAGATAACTTTGCACATCAGTAGAAAAAATGCAGGCCATTATAACAGGACATAAGGATCAAAGCTAAACAAAACAGGTAGAGTCTAAGAAAGCAGAACTCAAATGAGTCCTGCTGGTTGAGGAGCACAGTATTGGAGCTGTTGAGTTCGAGTTCCAAAGGAGCACAAGCTAGCAGGTAGCTACAGGTAGGAAGGGGCTGGGAGAGCAAGGCGGAGCCAGATCATGCTAGCTTTTTTGACGGGTTACAGAATTTAGGGCTTTGGTGTCTGTTGCAGTATAAGCCTCCCTGATGATCCCTCCTTTATCCGCCTGCATCTTAGTTGCCATATTTGAGACAACTGTGTTTATGTGGCAGCTGCTGCAATGAAGCTTTGTGTTTGGTGATTACTTGTCTTGCCGAACAGCTGTCTGTTCCTCCATGAACCCTGTTTACCTAATTT
This sequence comes from Microtus oregoni, assembly GCF_018167655.1. Lineage (NCBI taxonomy): Eukaryota > Metazoa > Chordata > Mammalia > Rodentia > Cricetidae > Microtus > Microtus oregoni. The sequence goes on from NW_024543063.1 coordinate 39,600,523, forward strand.
GCTGAGGCTGGTATGCAGACAAATGGGCTCTGATATGATAAATGGGCCGTGAAAGGGGAAAGAGAAGGCGGACGGTGCTCATTTCCATTCCATCCTGGAATAAAGCATAAAAGGTCCCCAGCTGTGAAAACCCCAGCCTTCGGATTGTCAGCCTGCCTGGGGATCATCCTGCCAGCCCGTGTGTGAGGGATTTGCAATTTTTATACTTGCCTTTCTCTCGGGGTGCACCAGCACTTTCTAAACATTTGCTGGAACTCGGGGAGGTAGAGAGGCTAGGATGCTGTTTTGCAATTAAAAAGTCATTTCTGAAGAACTGTTGTAATACTCTGTCACGGGCTGCACGACTCTGAGACTTCTCCAGGTCACGTTGTTTACCTGAGCACTGGGCATCTTGGTGATTACCTGTCTACTGGTCCCTTGCCAATGTTCTGAAGGGGGGGGGGTTGAGAGGTTTAGTCAGCTGTGTTAGATGCAGCTGTAGCTCCCTAGGTATGAAAGTCTTGCTTTGGTATTCAAGAGGGGCAATGAGGCAGGGTTTGGGGTGAGAGACTTACTAGCAGTCATGAAGACTGATAGTGTTTGGGTGATGGCCTTTAGGATTGTACATTTCTTTTCTCTTGATTTAAAAAATAAGAATGCTCAGCCTAGTTTTACTGAATGCAGAAGCACATACAAAACACACACACACACACACACACACACACACACACACACACACACAGAAGCAAAGGATACAAAGAAACAGAGTTCTTAAATCCAGTCCTAGAATCCAAGTTTGTCTGGAAAATCAGAATTTTTCAATGCAGCCCAGGCCCACTTGCCTAGGAATGGTGCCGCCTACAATGGACTGAGCCCTTCCAAGTCAGTCAAGACAATCCTAGACTCCACCCCTCCCCCCGACATGGCCACAGCTGGTGGCACTGTATAGGAGAGGCTGCAGAAAATTGGAGGTGGGGGGCATGGCTGGTGGAGGTGAGCCACTGGGGAAGGGCCTCTGAGCTTCCTGATCATCTAAGGTATGATGGCCTCTGTAGGAAGCTTCTGCCACCACAAACAGGTCTCCAGCTGTCTTCCCCGTCATAATGCACTTTCAATTGTGAGACAAAATAAGGCTTCCATAATGTGGCTTCTCTCGGGTATTTCATCACAGCAAAGAGGAAGTTAACAGGACAATGTCGCGGCTGTCATCTGTGTCCGTCATCTGTCCTCCTCTCTGCTTTTTCTGGTACTAGAGGAATTCAGTTCCCTATGGTGGAAGGTCACCATTTTCTTGCTGGCTGCTGGCAAGAGTGCCTATTAGCAACTACAGGCATCCCAGTCACTATATGACTTTCTGTTTTCGTTAAGCCAGCAGGACCATAGCTCTGATCTTTGGTCTACTCACAAAGGCCCCGTGACTACGTCAGGCACACCTTGAATAATGTTCCTTTTGATTAAAGTCTTTCAACCAATAAGCTAACATCCTATGTTCAAGAGAGAAGATTAGGAAGTCATAGGCGCATAGTACTGAAGTACAGGAATCTTTAGTCCCTACCCACTCTGGACCCCAACAAGTAAACCCTTCTCATAGTTCAGAAGTCTCGTCTCATTATAACATCAGCTCAAGTTCAAGATTCAGAGTCCGAGATCTCTTACCCAGATTGTATTCATACCACATGCTTCTTCCTTGGTTTGGCCCACACTTAAGGGCAAGGTTTCACATGGTTCTATGCAGACTGGAGCAGGACTCTTGGCACTATCAGCATGCATATCATCAGAGTGCGAAGGTAGTTATGACTTCATAAGTGAATAAGAAGTTGTTTTTGCCTGTGGCACTCATATCTTGGAACATTTGGCCATTTATAATACACGCTGACAGCTAAACATTCAATTCGCATCTTTAATGTGATTGGATTTCTGGCTTCCCGCTTTGCCAAGCCATTCCTGGAAGAATTAATGTTACAACAGGAGGTGTTCCCTGTGGGTGCCTTGGGAATGAGGGAACTAATAGCATTGCACCTGTCCAAAGTGTGATGAAGGGGCCTGCTGCAGCCTGAGAGGAGCTCCTGTCTGCTTCTAAGCAGGTGAGGGAAGACCCTGAATTTGCAGGTGTTTGGGAATGGTGACTGTAGCTGTAGCTGTAGCCGTCCCGTCTCTCCCGTCCCTGTACACCCACCTTACGTAGAGGGTGGTACACTGCAGTTGCTTTTTCTCTGGTTTTCCAGGGATGCCTCTTTTCTCTCTGAGGCAGGATTTCATGAGAAAGGTGGGGAAGCCTTTAGGACTGTTTGCATTTTTTTCTCTTATGTTTGAATCTCTGATTCCAGTTAAAGGTCATTCGCCTTAGGGAGAGAAGTCTATTTCACACTCTCTTGAAACTGGGCAAATAGTCTTTGATCATATTAATAGAGTTATAGATTAAATTTAAAGAAGGAACAACCTTGCTGCTTCCTAATTCTTTACTGCATTGTATGGACTTCTAACATTCTATTAAATAGTCTGGATCATCATTATAAGTTTAGCTGATTTTCAGTACTAGGTCTTTAATCATATATATAAATTCACATATTAAGATTAAGATTTTTCAGATAAAGCAATATTACAGATCTTTCTAGGGAACCCAAAGGGTCAGGAATTATTAAAGTACAAAACAGAAATAACTCTAAGTACTATCACGTAGAAATGATTATTCTGTATTTCCTGTATTTTTTGAATAGCTCTTCTCATAAATACATCTCACATGTGACCTTTGAGTTGAATCTAGGCAAAGGTGGTAATGAATGTGGCTCAACAAAAATATTAAACTCATTATAACATGTATTTATGATTATTGTTGTGTGTGTGTTTTCTTATGCCCGTGCTTACACATATATGTGGAGGTCAGAGGACAACTTATCTATCATGTTCAGAACTGATCTCAAGTCATCAGGCTGGGCAGCGAGAACCTTTACCTGCTGAGCCACCTCTCCTACCTGAATTGTGTGATCAAATTACAAATACGTGTGCGCACATGTGTGTGTGTGGGTTGCATGTGTGTGTGTGTGTGTGTGTGTGTGTGTGTGTGTGAAATATATTAATTCTTAAGCCTGAACTTTGTAGTTGACCACACTGGTGGTGTCAAATGTTGGGACACCCTGACAGTGGCTTCCCCGGTGCCTTGACCTGGGTCACCTTCCTTCATCTTTAAAACAAGGCACGTATCTTTGTATACCTTTGTTTCATGGTCTTAGCAACTTCCGACTTCCTTTTCATCCTTTCTTTCATTTTTAAGGACCTCTGTGAGTACACTGATCTCTTTTGGATAATCCAGGCTAATCTTTCCAGTTTAAAGCCAATGGATTAGTGCTCTGAATTCCACATGCCATTCTTCGTCCCTTTGGGGACATGCAATTAAACAGACAAATTCAGGGGATTAGGGAGTGGACATCCAGGGAGCCCATTATTTTGCATTAATAAATATTTATGGAATTTTGAATACAGAAATGGCCAACTAGCTTGGAAGTTCTTTGTGGGCAAATGCCTGTACTTGCTTTTCTCTCCATATCATTTTGTGCCTTCTGCAGCCTGGCCAGTCTTCAGGTTGAGTAATTACTCTGATGGGTAAATGCAGCTTCCCAGAGGAGGAGAGGAGACTCGCGGGTAAGTTCCTCCTTTAATTATCAGCCTCCAAAGAGGATGTGGAGACTCTTACGGTACTCAGCGAAGAGGGTCTTTGGGATCTAATTAAATATCTAATATTCTTCACAAGGCCCGAGATTGATAGTTGGAGCCACTGTAATTGGTACAGTCTTTCCCAGAGTGATAAATGTAAGCATTGTAAATGTGTGCACCTCAGGTGATACCTGCCAAGGTGATTAATTTCTAGGAGATTAATACGGGGAAGCTGAAGGCCGTGTTTTGCAATCAAGTAGAGAGCGTCTGCGTCAGCTTGGATTCCAGCGGCAGAATCAGAAAGCAAAATATGAAGATAGAGATTTCATAAGACCTGTAGGAACGGTGGGGCCTCGTGGATGAGTGACACGCAGCAGTGTGCTTGTCAGGAAAAGCTGCAGATATCCAGCATCCTATAATTTTACGTCACCCCAGGGAAAACACAACCAAGACACTCGGTATCGCGAAATGCATTTTTCTTCTCCAATAAGACCCCGGATTTATCTGTTATATCGCAGGCTATTTTTAGTGATTACGCTTTAAAACCTTGAGGAGCCTATCACCTCTTACCATGCTCAAGTGTGGGGTTGCTATGCAACGGGACCATCTCCCTGGTGGTCCTCACACTCTTTTCTCACAGACATTCAGAGAACTGGACCTTGGCTGAAAACAAACAATCGAACCAGAGCTGCTCATGCAAGAAAGAGCAATGACTTTGGAATCTCACCCGCCAGGATCCTTGCTTCTGTTGTTGGGCTTGAGGCCCTGGGCACTTTTATCTTCTTGGATTTCAGATTTACCATGGATAAAATGAAAAGGATGCCAATGATAGATATCTCATGAGGTAACTATGAACAGAAATGCTAATGTGTGAATCTGTGTTCAGTCCTTAAATGGATGAAGAACGCATTCAAATACACGATGGAGCAAACATTAGCCCTTAAGCCCAACCTCTGTGGAATTGTAAACTCCAGAACCTGTGTCCCAGATATGTAGCAGCAGTGGGTACAGCCAGTCTGTCACACTGTTTTAAGGATACACTTCATGTGCCAGTGATGAACTTAGAGTCTCTGGTGCATAGACTCATGTTCTCTTCACTTCGACGGAAATAGGGGGTCCACACACTCTTGGCTTCTTCTATTTTCTTTTGCTTCTGCTAATTGGAAAAGTTGGTAGTTCTCTACAGTAAGAGGACAAATGAGTAATGTGACTAGAAATGTCATTTCTCAGTATCGGGCCAATAGGGCAGTTTAAGAACGTGGCGTTCAAAGTATACTGGGTTCCTAAGACCTACTAGATAGAGAACAGCTACAATGGCTGTGTCTGTGAAGCCCACAGCTTCCGACATTCTTTTCAGGAAAAGCTGGGAACACCTAATTTGATTGGCAGTCTCCTGACTTTGGAAGTCTTGGCTCTGTTCATTTTCTGCATTTCTTTGCTTTGTACTGTGCAGCCACAGAAAGCATGTCTGCAGGCCAATTCTTTCATCAGTGATGCTGACCTGAGGTTTTTAATCTAGCCCAGCTACCTGACTTTGCAGGCAGGGGACAGCTGGGGGAAAACGAATGCCTGTTTGCAGGTGACGGTGAGCAGGAGAGTTGAGAATGAAGCCAGCTTCCTGTTTTGAGTTTGTTTCTACTCCTATCCCGAGTTGCTGTTCCATTAATCCCAGTTTCACCGGTGTGTGTGTGTGTGTGTGTGTGTGTGTGTGTGTGTGTGTGTGTGCATGCGTGCACTGAAGCCAGAGGACTTCAGGTATCATTTCTCAAGTGCCATTCACTTTATTAGTATTTATTAATACTATTATTTAATAGTATTATTACTATTATTTTACATTTTATTATTCCATGTGTATGGATATTTTGCCTATTTGAACTGTTTCTCCACCAAGTGTGTGCCTGGTGCCTGTATAGGCCGTAAGAGGGCATTAGATCCCTTGGAACTGGAGTTACAGATGATTATGAGCTGCCATGGGGATGCTGGGAATCAAACTCAGGTTCTTTGGAATGTCAGCCACTGCTCTTAACCACAAAGCCATCTCTCTCCAGCCTCTATTATTGTTGTTGTTGTTGTTTTTAATTATTATTACTTCAAGACAAATCTTTCATTGGCATGGAACTAGCCTAGATGCTTGAGGGACCTATCTATTCCTACTGTCCTATTGCAGGGATCACAAGCACATGCTACCACCATGTCTGCTTTTTAAAAATGCTTTAAAAAAAACATTGGTTCAGGGGTTTGAACGTGGGTCCTTATGCTCGTAAAGCAAGCATCGTACTGGTTTAGCTTTCTCTCTGGCCTTCTCTACTCACCTTGGCTTTGCATTGAGGAAAAGCCACACACTCGGATTTAAGCACCATGGAAAGGAAAGTGAATGCAAAATATCTGTCCATCAAGTGCCAAAGGCTCAAAGATCTCTTTCTTAGGTAATATTCAAGGGCTTAGTAATCACACTGTCACTGGTAGTAAGAACAGACCCTCAGATTCCCCAGTATAACCCTCCTCTATCTCCAGCACAACGTGTGACTCTCATCAGATAGTATGTTTTAGACTGTACTGTGTTCCCCAAAGTAGTAGGCCATGCATGGGTCAATCATTCTCTACAATGTCCTATACCAGATCCATCCAAATACAATAGTTTGAGTTGTCCCAGACTAGAAGTTCCTGCTGCAAGATTTCATTATAGCTCAAAAGGCAGCGCTGTGGCTGGATAAAATCCACAGCAATGGGAAGGATTTGCTAGCTTTTTGGTTTGGGGCTTTAATGGGGTCCATTGAATTAATGGGGTAAGCCTATCTCCCTTTGAGGATACTCAGAACATGATGTATTGATTTTCCATATTCTTGCACAATGCTTCCGGCCAGGCTATCACTCCTAGAGGGATAAACAACAAAAAAGTGAGGATTATTGAATATTACTCTCAAATGTCAGAATGAGCAAGAAGAATTTGTACAAGAACTGAGGAGACAGAGAGAGGACCCAGGGATACTGTCCTAAGAGGTAAAGAGTGTGCTACCCATGAGACTCAAAATGATGAGAAAATGCGCAACGCTCCTCTGTTATAATCATTATAAAGATGGTGCTTACTATCAGAGAAGGTTTATAAGAGTTCTGAAAGCAGGACAGTGTGTATCCTGTTCCACCAATCCACTCCCAGTCCTCAGCCTAGGACCCTGTACTCAGTAAATGTTCAAGGTGCGCCCTAAGTCTTTATTGTCGAATTTTCAATGGATCGCTGTTTTAGGCGCAGGGGTGATGAAGGCTGAGAAAAGGGATTCATATTTACAGTCCCCTTGGCAGCTAGGTGCTTTTTATTATTTTCTTTCTGCAGCTGACAACAACGGTGGCTGGGAAGGTTGCTAAGGTCAGCATGGTCACAAAGTTGCTAACCAGCCTGGCAGAAGTGAAGACTCTCTAAGGAGATGTCTGTATCTCCTATCCTGTCTATCAGACCATTGAAAGTGTGGAACCCAATGAAATAGAAGCTTCCCCAGGCATTTTGTGCTGGGAGAAGGCAAAGACCTTAGCTGAAGGGAAAGCTTGTCTTTCAGAAGGAGATTTCACACATGTCTAAGGACAGATCGGATCATCTCACAGGGTGAGAATAAAGCCCAGACAAGGATGGGTCTGCGGTGGGTGAGACCATGCCTGGACTGCTTAGATGTCCATATCGCTGTGTTGGGGAATATTATTTTAAGGTGTGTTAGTTTACGCTGCATTTGTTTAACTCTGTGAAGCTGTGATTCTTTGCCTGTCTAAATTACCCGATGGTCTAAGAAGGTGCTGAACAGCCAATAGTGAGGCAGGAGCAGGGACAGGCGGGGCTGGCAGGCAGAGAGTATAAATAGAAGGAGAAATGAGGAGGAAGACGAGCAAGAGAACAAGGAGTGGACCGCCCAGCTACACAGCAAGCCTTGGAGCAAGAAGTAAAGCAAGGTATATAGAAATAGAGAAAGATAGAAGCCCAGAGGCAAAAGGTAGTCAGGATAATTTAAGAAAAGCTGGCAAGAAACAAGCCAAGCTAAGGCCAGGCATTCTTAATTAAGAAAAAGCCTCTGTGTGTATTTATTTGGGAGCTGAGTGGCGCACCCCCCCCCCAAAAAAAAAGAATAAACCATCACACAACATCCTTGGTCCTCCATTTAAGCATTAATCTCACCTCAGAAGCGAAAGATGGACTTAGTGGAGTTTCCTGAGATCTCATGATTTTTCTTCTCAGTGTGGACTCATTGAAGAAATCTCCTTTCCCTCTTTCCATTGTTAATTTTACCTGTAACTGGCTTATCAAGGACAGAGAGCCAGACCTAACTTGGGGCAGGCTGTGACTTTCCTCAATTTCCATAACAGAATGAGAAGAGAACAGAGTAGGGAGGCTGACCCTGTTCTCACAGCCCATGCTGTCATCCCTGGGCTTCTTCCTTCTGCCGAGGAAGCCAGAATGCATAAGTGGATAGATGTCTCACGAGTTCCTGGATCTGGTACCCTGACATTTTATCCAGATAGCACAGAACTGTTCAAATTTGGTTGCCATTGCTTGGGAAAGGAGAGCTGGTACCATACTGGCTATGATCTCAGGTTCGATGGTGGAGGGATTTTTCAAGAGCTTAACTTCCTGACCTTGAAGTACAATCCCGACCTTACTTAGAGTTGATTGTTTGGCTTTAGGAAGTAGCTCAAATGCCCAATTCTCTTCTCTATCTAAAATGTGAAATCATTTCTATGGCGGTTTTGACAGTAAAATGAGATATTTACAAAGTTCTTAGCTCTGGGCCTTGTGCCTAGAAAGCATCTGTTTTATATCAATAATGGTCTCAAGTTCACTCCAAGGATGGAGAAGAGAGAAATGGGTGAGTCCTGGGAACAAATTCCCTCCCCATTCTTTGGGAGATGCTGATTGAGAAAATGTGGATGTATGGGTCTTCCAGTTCCAGCTCTGGAATTCGGGCACTTGGTTCTGCTCCTTCCTTTCAAGGAACTTCCTGAATGTTCTTCTGTGTTTCAGGTTCTTTGACTTGGAAATCATGGAGCTGCAGAGGATTTCCTAGCTGAGTGAGAAGCCTTGGAGACACTCTAGCCCCCTTGGCTGTTGCTGCTGCACTGGGCTCGATAAACTACCTACACAGTATCTTCCAACGCGGCAAGTTTAAGATGGTGTCTTCTGAGGAGGTAACATATGAGTACTGTCCAGTTGGTTGTGAAGTGATGATTACTGAGCTCAGGTGGAAGTTGTAATGGCCCAGGATAGAACTGACAGGAGAACAATGGTATCAGAGGGTAAAGACGGAGAGAACTTTGAGGTCCCCAGAGATTCCTAGTGGGGAGAGTCTGGAGACCTTATGGAACTGAGAAGAGGTAGAAGGAATTGTTGCCCGCTCTTCTCCAAGTCTGGCCTCTGGCTTCACCACCTGGATGGTAATACCATTTCCTGAGCTTGTGAATGCCGAAGGGGAAGAGAAGGCCAGGTAAAGTACCCGAGATCAGTCTTGGATACACAAAATTTTTAATATCTAATGGAAATGCCAACATAGATATCTTTATTCAGAAAAGGTATAACACTCAAATGCAGGGCTGAGAATATAAATTTGGTGTATGCTGACTACAGGTTAGTTCTATGTTGCAAGGCTGATCTATGTGCTACGGGCTATTCAGTAGCATGTCTGACCTACAAGATTCCAGGAGCACTTTGTACCACCAATTGACAACCAACGTATTTCCAGATGTTTCTAACTGTGCCTCCATCTGTAAAGCAGCCTGATTTGAGAATCACCAGCACAAAATATCTGTGATCTGGGTTTGTGGTGCTTATTCTGACTTTGGCTCTGTCCCTGCCCAGCTGAGACCCAGGTGGGTGAGGTACCAAAGGCCTCTTTGTCCCTCCTTCCCTTTTGGTTTATTGAGAACAGAAGATAATATGAGTTGGGCCGTCGTTTTGTGTAGCAAGCTGAATGTGAATACTTGAGAAAATCACTTGGAAGTGTGTCTGGCTCACAAGATGTGTTTGTTGTTACACTACTGGCGATTCTCTCATTGAGAAAAAGATGGGGTGTAGGAGTGAGCCTTGCGAAATGCCATCCTCCGAGATTGAACGGAACAGGAGGAGACAGAGCAGGGACAAGCAGCTGGAGCTGAGGAAGGGATATGCAGTGGGGGTGACATCCTAGGATGGGGGAGAGTGCGCCTGTGGGTACAGAACCTTTGGGGTGCTCTTAGCTGATACTCTCCTGGCTCGACACACCTGAAGGCCTGGAAGAGAAAATACAGTCTGTTTCATCAGGATGAAGCACATAGGAAACACACGGCTTAATTGGAGTCTAGGGTTGTCTAGGAGCAATTGTTTTATAGTACCCTCAAGTGACATTTCAGTAGAGTCCTCTCTTGTACCCAGGCGGATAGTCATGGGAAAATGGTGTTACCTAAGGATGTGTTGTGAGGCCTCAGAAGCCAGCAAACCATGCAAGCAGATACTGTGTGGTAGCTCTGTGCTCTGTCCTGTGTACAAGGCAGAGGAGGTGTGGCTAATGCATGAGGGTCACGTGTGTTTGCCGGAAAAGTTATTTTGTCTATGTAGTTCAGCATGTTTGTTACCAAGGTAACAATAAGCCCCTTGGTGCTGGTTAGTTTCAGTCATCAACCTGACTGACTGTCTCTGGAATCAATGAAAAGGCAGGTCAATGGACAGTCCTATGAGGAATTTTCTTGATCTGGTTATTTGGAGTAGGAACACCTACTGTGATAGTTTGAAGGTAGTTGGCCCCCTTATTCCCAAAAGCTCATAGGGAGTGGCACTATTAGGAGGCGTGGCGTTGTTGGAGTCAGTATGGCCTTGTTAGAGGAATTGCCTTGTGTTACTGTGGGGATGGGCTCTGAGGTTTTCTGTGGTCAGGATACCACCCAGCATCTTAGTCAACTTCCTGCTGCCTGCAAGATGTAGGACTCTAGGCTATTCCTCCAGCGTCGCATCTGCTTGTAATCACCATGCACCCACCCCCCACCTGCCATGATAATAATGGACTGAACCTCTGAAACTGTAAGGCACTGCCTCAATTAAATGTTTTCATTAGGAGAGTTGTTGTGGTCATGGTGTCTCTTCACAGTAACAGAAGACAGACTAAGACACCCACCCTAAATGTGTGCCTATGGTAGCCTGGATAAAAGAGATGAAAGGAATCTTTTTGCTTTGTTGCTGCTTCTGCTGCTGCATTCTGTTACTGATATTAGAACTCAGATTCAGACTTCCCACACGGATTGAAGAGCAGCAGCTTGTCAGAATCCTCCAGGCCTATAGTACAAGATTGGGACTACGGAGGCATCCAGTCTCTTAGTCTGAGAAACAATTACATTCTTGATCTCTCTGCTGTGAGACAGTCATTATTAGCCAAGCCAGACTAGTATTTAAATCATTTCTAAAACCCTCTTTTAGTACATATTTATTCTATCCATTTTGTTCCTCATGCACCTAATGCACCCCTCTACCTCACTCCTATCTCAAATGATCTGACACATTTCCTGGCAATTCTCAACCTCTAGAGAATACTTGTAGCAAAATTAGTGGATGTGGGTGGAAGAAACACAATCCCTGAGAGCGTGATTGTACTCTTTCTCCTCTCCCCTTTCCTCCCTCCCTTGTTTTACCCTCCTCATGCCTTTCCTATTAGTGACCTAGCCTATCTTTCTCACGGTCCAGACACGGAGCTGAGTGCTAGGAGCAGAGCGGAGAGCAGGAGAGAGCCTTGGCCAGGTGACCCATTGGTTTGCTTGTTGATTTGTTTCTGGAAGCTCAAGGGCCATTTTATTAGGGGTTCAGAGAAAGATAACAGGATAGGCAGCTGTAAATGTTGGTTGCTGTTGGGAGGGAAAAGACGGGTAAGAAGAAGGGAGAAAGGCATATCTTTTTGAGTTGTGGTTCAAGAAAGAGATTGGGTCCAGCAGTGAGAGGGCTATAAGCAGTTGCATTAAGTGTGTGTGTGTGTGTGTGAGAGAGAGAGAGAGAGAGAGAAAGAGAGAGAGAGAGACAGAGGGAGGTGGAGGCTATTCAGAGAAAGGACGGGGAGGCCTTGAAGGTCAGGACAAGCATGCTCAGGATTTTTACCAGAACTCAAAAGAAGATAAGGAACATCTTGTGATCTGCCATCTCCATGTGACGACTACTGGCATTCAGGCACTCAGGGTAACTCATGATGGCACCCTCTTCTTCAGGCTTTGGGAACAATAACACCCTCTGCTTCCTCTCTGAAGTGCTTTGAGATGCTACGGATGTTGCTCTTGTGTTTGCCCTGCTTGTCTCTTCACTGAAAGACCCGGAAGTTTGTTAAAACATCCCTTTCCACTTACTTTCTTTTCCCGCAGTGAATATGACATTGATTCCTATAGATCCCTTTGAGAAGTGCTTCAAATCAGAGCCGTGGTAGGCGTGAAGGGAGGGGCTGAAATGAAAGGCTGCCTCTGCTGTGTGATTCATTGGAAAAATTGTCCTTTCACCCAGTAAACACTCATTAAGTGTCTGCTAGAAAGGATGAGTAAGATGGGCTCGGGACTATTGGATCCCGTCCTTGTTTGAAAGTCTGGAAATGACAGCTGATTATCACTGAAGCAGAATGCGTACTAAGAATAGCAGGTGGAGCACAAAGCAGAAGTTAATTCTGCCCATTAATTGTGACTGAGGAGGGGCTGAGTGTGGCGGCACAGGCCTGTGGTGTTGACGCCACAGCTAGCTTGGATGATATAGTGAGCCACTATCTCCGTAGTGCAAACAAGACAAGACGAAAGGAAAGACGGAGACTTCATGGGATAACGAGAGCTGAGCTGAGTCGCTAAGTCTACACAGTGACTCCCTGGGTCCAAAGAACAAAGGTTCTTCAGCCATAAAGAGACAGGGCTTGCTAGGGAGATGGCTCAGTCCATAAAGGACCTGAGTGTGGATCCCAGCACCATCATAAAAAGCAGGGCCTGGGGGCCCACAGCCATAATGAGAGACAGGAGGATCCCCAAGGTTTGATGGATAACCAGCCTAGCAGATCAGTGAGCTCCAGGTTCAGTGAGAATCCTGCCTAGAAAAATAAGTAGGGAGTGACTGGGGAAGACCTCTGGTGTTGCCAGGCTGCCATGGGCACATGCGTGCATGCAAGCACACACTCATGAATACGCATACACAAAGAGTATGAATGAACAAAGGCCCCTGAACCATAAAGAAGGATGGTCATTCCCAGTTAGCTGAGTCATCTTAAACATGATGCTTAGCAGCATTAGTGGAAGTGGGAAGCCCGGGGTGGACTGAACTACACTGGGTATCTCAGACATCCCAGCAGCTTGCAAGCTCACTTACAGGTCTGTTTCACAACCCCAGCTGTAGTCATCCAGCTATCATTTTCCACTGCACAATACCAAGTACAACTATATACATAACCCTGCCATATGATCTGCCTAAGGTCGCCTATTTTCTTTAAACTGACTCGTACTCAAATGTATTTAAGAGGATTTTAAACAGTATTCTAAAGAATCTTTAAAGTTCGATTGAAATCTAGTCTGATATGTGTTAGATTATACTTTCATGGGCTTGGCTTGAGTCAGGGTTCCCCTTTGTCACCCCAGCTGACCTGAGACTCAGGATCCTCCTTCTCCAGCATCCCACCTGCTTGGGTTACAGCTTGTACACCACCAGACATGCTTTCTTCTATGTGGCTTGTTCTTGCCATGGGGCTGAAGCTACATGTTCTCACCGTGCAGTCAAATCAGTGAGGGTTTGCCCCAGAATCCCTTGGTGATACAAGGTCTCTTGTATACCATCCTATTTTTGTTTAACCTATGCTCATCTTCCTGATGCCTTAATTCATCTTTGGAATATTTACAGTATCTGATCCAATGTAAACCTCATCATAGTATATTGTTTAGAGAATAATGACAAAACAACAGCAAACAGTCATTGTGTGTTTGCTCTGAGTATTTTCAATTCCTTGTTGATCGAATCCACATGTGCAGACTCAGTGGCGGTGTGTTAAAGAGACAGTTAGCTGTTGAAACCTAAGGAGTACGCATGCAGCCACATTGGCCCTTCTGCTTACGCCTCACCCTTGGCAAAGCTGCAGGTGAAGGGAGGAGACGAGGCTGGGAGCAGGCGGCTGCATGATATTATCACATCTGTGTGGGAGATGCGACCCTCAAGTGGTAGCACGAAGAGACTCGCAGAAGGGGAATTAGATGGCTCTCCATTCATTATCAGTAAAGGTGTAGTAATTGCACAGATAAAGGCGCTCCTACTGGCTGCAGAAATGTAGCAGTGGGGGAGAATGGCGGCGCTGAAGTCTCTGTAGTGGTCTCCCTCAAGCCTCTCTCCTCTCTTCTCCGTGGAGCTGAGAATCTTTGACTCTGCCCCTTTCCTATGGGCTTGAGAGGAAGGCATGATTCAGGGGCTTTATTACAGGAAGTGGCATCTTTTCAATGTAAGAGAATACCATTGGGAAACCGCATGTGGGAGACACAGTAGTCCCTGAAGGATCTTGTGATTACTCAACTGGATCTGTCCCCTTACCAAATTCAGAAAACAGAAAGACCTAATGTGGTATAATTTGGGCAGCTTCCTTTTCAGCATGATCCCAGAAGACCAGCATGGTGTGATTATCTGCTATCCTAGTTCCATTTTCTGTTGCTGTGATAAAATACCTCGACAAAAACAACTTCGGAGAAAGGGGTTCATTTCAGTCCACTGTTCCAGTTCACGGAACATCACAGCAGGGTGTCACGGTAGCAGGAACCTCAAATAGCCAGTCCCATCATATCCGCAGTCAAAAGCGGAGAAAAATTAATGCAAGCCTGCTTGACATTCAGCTCACTTTCTCTGTTCCTATACACTTTAGGACCCAACCCCAAGGGATGGTGCTGGCTACCATGGGAAAGCCTTCCGCTCATATTAATGTAATCTAGACTGTCCTCTACAGCCGTGCCCCTAGGCGGACCAGATCTATCCAGTCCCTCATTGGGAGTCTCTTCTCAGGTGATTCCCAGTTGTGTCAAGTGGACAAAACCAATCATCCCACCTGCTATTGAACAGTATCTTTACATGGCGTCTTACTCCAACATAAGTTATGTGGATGCTTCAAGGGCCAAGCAGGTCCCTGGAATGAACGGAGCACAGTGGGTCAGTTTAGAGAACTGTACCCATTTGGAAAGATGCGCAGCCGCTCAGCGGTGCCGTGGGAGTTACCGAGTGTTGGCAAAGAAGCCTGTCTTGTCTTTAGAACTCTGCATTTTTCAAGTTAATTTGGAAGCTTTTGTTGTCATTTCACATATTTTGTTAAACAACATTTTCATACCCTCTAAACTGTACCCCCAAAGAGACAAACTCTGTGACCTAGACAAAACAACTGCCCATCCAAGCAAATTCATAAGCCTCATAATAAATGTGTGGAGTGGTTTACATTCTCATCCAATTTTGCACACAAATACTGGTTTCTGTTTGATCACCCCTAAGAGCCAGGAGGCTTGCTACCTCCCAGACCAGTCTACTGAACTATCAGGCAGGATATGTCCGTGCTCACTGGAAGAGCTGTATGAAAACATTGAATGTCATAACCTGGTATTTAAGACCTATCTATCCACAGCCAGTTGTGGAACTCATCCCAAGAATGATCCTCCGCTCCCCAGATTGACCTGTCAATCCTTCCCGAGCTTAGCATCTGCTGTCTTAACATCCAAGTTTTGCTTACACACCACCCATGTCTCCAATTGCCCTGGGCTGTGTTCTCAGATGTTCTTAGTTCAATGATCTAGTTTTAAAACCTAACAAAGCCATCTTGGAAAAGGTAATGCCAATCGTGTATTTTGAAATATGGTCTGAATAGGTCCTTAAGCCAACATGAGCATTTGAACAATGGAAATTACAGACATGGGCAAATCTAAAGAGTACAATATAAGATGGAATTTGCATATGGTTTCAATCCTGACATGACATATATTATTTCCACTATTGTGCTCAGTAAGGTGGTCAAAGACTAGATTTATTGGAAGCCATAAGAAGGTGGAAAATGGTACAGCTGGTTTAGGAGCTGGAAAATATTCCTGTGAATTAATGGGGATATTTTTAGGGTTTCTCCTGGTAGGGATTCAAGAGAAGAATGTTCTGAGTTGGCAGAAGTGTGGTGTGGCTACTCTGTACGACTTTCCTCGCCGCCGTGACTGCATACCTGGTAGAATAAACGAAGAGATGAAGGATTGATGTTAACTAACAGTTTGGGAGGTGCGAAGGCACGGAAGAATTCATTGCAGCAGGAACACGTGGCTCCACATCTCAGCAGACTAGGAAACAGGGAACTCAGGCTAGAAGTGGAGTTGAGTTATAATCCCCAGAGCTTCCCCACAATGCTCTAGTTCCTCTAAGGCAGGTCCTAGCTCTCAAAGGACCTCTTCCCCAGCAGTCCTACCAGTTGAAGACCAACACATGGACCTATGGGCCACACTTGATGTTCTAGTCACAACATCAGTCCCCCTATAGTACATCACTAATGGAGCACAGAACTTTGACTGCTGGAATATGGGCTCCATGGGAGTAGGATTGACACCTCTTTTTCTCTCTTAGATTCCTAATACCTATCATACTTACCAGCCATATGATATTTATTAATAAAAATATTTAAATGTTTGACCACCAAGGTCAAATTTATTCTCAAAAGCTTCCCTACTGTATATCACTTCATACTTATGGTGAATTATGTTGGTAAGCAGTTAGCAATCCTGGTCTCAAGATTTCTGTAAGACTCCAGCCAAGGAAACAGATCAGTGCCTTGCTCAGCCATCATCAGAGATGCTTCCTTCTGCAGCAGGAACCAATGGGAACCAATACAGAGACCTACAGCCAGTCACTATGCAGAGAATGAAGAGACGTTGGAACACTCAGTCCTGAATGGTATGACTCCTCAGGGCTCAGGGAACTCTGCAGAAGAGGGGGTGGATAGAGCCTGAGAGCCAGAGGGAGACAAGATCCCTTTAATCAACAGGAACGGTGCAGACGAACTCACAGAGTCTGAGGCAGCAGGCACAGGGCCTGCACCGGTCTGCACCAGATGGATCCTTGAGCTGAAAGAAGTGTACGTTGTGTTCCCTAACCTAGAAGCTATCTCCAATTGGTAACCACTTGCAAATGAAATTTAGTTGTCTCCAAGGGGAGTCTCTGGGGAGGCAAACTACTCTTTTTTTTTTTTAAAGCTCCATGTTTATTTTTTTTTATTGAGAAAAGGAGAAAAAAAAACAAAAAAACAAGTTTCCACCTCCTCCCAGCCTCCCATTTCCCTCCCCCTCCTCCCACCCTTCTCCTCCTCCTCCCACCCTTCTCCTCCTCCTCCCACCCTTCTCCCCCTTCCCCCACTCCTCTCCCCCTCCCTCTCCAGTCCAAAGAGCAGTCAGGGTTCCCTGCCCTGTGGTAAGTCCTAGGTCCTCCCCTCTCCGTCCATTCCTAGGAAGGTGAACATCCAAACTGGCTAGGCTCCCACAAAGCCAGCACATTAAGTAGGTTCAAAACCCCGTGCCATTGTCCTTGGCTTCTCATCAGCCCTCATTGTTCGCCTGCTCAGAGAGTCCAGTTTTATCCCATGCTTTTTCAGTCACAGTCCAGCTGGCCTTGGTGAGCTCCCAATTGATCAGCTCCACTGTCTCAGTGGGTGGGTGCACCCCTCGTGGTCCCGACTTCTTTGCTCATGTTCTCCCTCCTTCTGCTCCTCATTGGGACCTTGGGAGCTCAGTCCAGTGCTCCAGTGTGGGTCTCTGTCTCTATCTCCATCCATCACCAGATGAAGGTTCATAGCCAAGAGGACAACTACATGTTTTTCCTTTGGTTCACCTTCTTACTTAGCTTCTTTGGGATCACCAATTGTAGACTCCGTGACCGTTGTTTATGGCTAGAAACCAATTATGAGTGAGTACATCACATATTCATCTTTTTTGGGTCTGGGTTACCTCACTCAGGATAGTGTTTTCTATTTCCATCCATTTACATGCAAAATTTGAGAAGTCATTGTTTTTTACCGCAGCGTAGTACTCTAATGTGTAGATATTCCACACTTTCTTCATCCATTCTTCCATTGAAGGGCATCTAGATTGTTTCCAGGTTCTGGCTATTACAAATAATACTGCTATGAACATAGTTGAACAAATGCTCTTGTCATATGATAGGGCATCTCTTGGATATATTCCCAGGAGTGGTATTGCTAGGTCCAGGGGTAGGTTGATCCCGAATTTCCTGAGAAACCGAAACACCGATTTCCAAAGTGGTTGCACAAGATTGCATTCCCACCAGCAATGGATGAGGGTACCCCTTCCTCCACAGCCTCTCCAGCAAAGGCTATCATTGGAGTTTTTTATTTTAGCCATTCTGACAGGTGTAAGATGATATCTCAAAGTTGTTTTGATTTGCATTTCCCTGATCGCTAAGGAGGTTGAGCATGACCTTAAGTGTCTTTTGGCCATTTGAACTTCCTCTGCTGAGAATTCTCTATTCAGTTCAGTGCCCCATTTTTTAATTGGGTTAATTAGCATTTTAAAGTCTAGTTTCCTGAGTTCTCTATATATTTTGGAGATCAGACCAAACTCTATTACAGAGCTACAGTGATGAAAACAGTGTGGTACTGGCATAAAAACAGAGAAGTCGACCAATGGAATCGTATAGAAGACCCGAATTTTGACCCACAAACCTATGAACACCTCATTTTTGATAAAGGAGCCAAAAGTATACAATGGAAGAAAGAAAGCATCTTCAACAAATGGTGCTGGCATAACTGGATGTCAACCTGTAGAAGAATGAAAATAGACCCATATCTATCACCATGCACAAAACTCAAGTCCAAATGGATTAAAGACCTCACTATTAGTCACAACACATTGAACCTGATAGAAGAGAAAGTGGGAAATACCCTACAGGAGATGGGCACAGGAGATCGCTTCCTATGTGTAACCCCAACAGCACAGACATTAAGGGCAACATTGAATAAATGGGACCTACTAAAACTGAGAAGCTTTTGTAAAGCAAAGGACACTGTCACCAAGACAAAAAGGCAACCTACTGACTGGGAGAAGATCTTCACCAACCCCGCAAACTACTCTTAAGGGTAGGCTGCGTGCCCAGCACTAGATGGCTGACAGAGAATGAACAGAAAATGACAGCAGCACCATTGGAGGCTCCTTGTCTCATAATGTCATGTCTGGGTCTTTTCCTTCCTTCCTTTCTTTCTTTCTTTAAAAATTTTCTTATTTTTGTTATTTTCTGTTATTTACATATTTTTCATCTTTTTACCCAATAGGCTCTTGGAATGTGTATTATGGATTCCAGTTTAGTGTTTTTTGAGTTTCCTGAGTGTAGGAAGGAGCGGGAGTCTGCATCTGTATTTGTTTTTTGTGCCTTTTCTTGGGCTCTTTTTCCTTCGGTTTGTTTGTTTTCTTCTATTCCAGTGCGTTAGTTTCTGTTTATTTTATTATCATTCTTTGGAACCCCGTTTGTTGTCAAATGAGAGACAGAAAGGGATGGATCCAATGGGAGGAGAAACTTTGATCAGGATAGGTTATATGAGGAATAATTTCAATAAAAGGAAAAAAGGATAAAGAAAGAAAGGAGAAAGATTTCTGTAAGCCACCCAGTCCAGAGGGTTGTGGTTAAATAACCCACTTCTGAGGGGCTGTGCAAAGAACCTGTGGGAGGTAGGTGGGATGGAGGAGTGCCTTGGATGTTTGAATGTGCTCCCCTCTCTAGAGCGATATCCCAGTATAGTAAGGGTTAATGCTCCAACCAAGGAACTAAGTATTGATAGGGCCTGTGGCGCACAACTTTGATGTGATTGCATACTCTGCAGCTACTTGGCCCATTTGGTCTTTGTCTCCACAATGCTCACCCTATTGGTCCTGGGGGATGCAATTCAACCTGAATATTACAGAAGTTGAGGAGTTCTGAAAACTGGCCTCATGCTCCCTACATTCATCCTGCCCCACCCAACCTCCAGTGCATAAACCACTTGGCTGATGGTTTTCCTGAGGAACAAGCCAGCATACACATTTTGGATTGCAAAACTAGAGTGACGTCAGCAGTCTGTCGGCCAGGGCCAACTTTGAACATTTCCCTGGAGCCTTCCAGGTGAGTGGACATGAGCAGAGTCAGTATCTAGCAGGGATGGATGCCTGCGCCAGGAGCTGAGCCAGATGCATGAGTTCAGAATCTAATCTGCTCTTCTATCCCAGAGACTCAGACAGTGATTTTCTCCCTCGTTGCCTTGGTGAAGATACCAAAGAAGATAGAGGACAGATCTCTCCCCTGGCCCCTCCCCCGAAGTTGGCATGGAGACAAGATGAACCTAAGGCATTTGCCTTCGGAGGCTGTGACTTTTAAGCCCTTTACTAGTCTGTTAGCTCCTCCAGTTTTTCTGTATACTCCTTTGCTCATAGGTGCCAACCTTAGCATCAGCATCCTCCAATTCTAAGGCCTAAAAGGACCCCTCCTACATGCATGGCCAGCATTTCCAAAGAGGATTTATGATTTTGACGACCAGATGGAGGAAAGGGATGAAACTGACCTGATGAAGCCTCTTAGGCAATGACTGGAAAGACCTGAGAGATAAAAAGGCTTTGCACCTGTGGGATTGGTATGTCGGAACCCCAGCTTGTGGACCTGCATTGAGGCTATGGTTTTTCAGAGTCCTGGGTAGGAAAAAGCATAGCCTTAGAGATTAGGCACATACTTCAAGCCTTTTCATTAAGTCGTAGATAGGTTTTAGCCTGATGTAGGATTTCCATCTGTATGCTGTCATAACCATTGATAAACAAAGAAACTGCCTTGGCCTGTTGATAGGGCAGAACTTAGAGGTAGAAGGGAAAAACTAAGCTAAATGCTAGGAGAAAAAGGGCGAAGTCAGAGAAAAGCCATGTATCACAGCTGGAGCCTGATGTAACTTTACCCAGTAAGCCACTGCTATGTGGGGATACACAGATTACTAGAAATGGGTTACATTAAGATGTAAGAGTTAGCCAATAAGAAGCTAGAGCTAATGGGCCAAGCAGTGATTTAAATAATATAGTTTTTGTATGATTATTACGTGAGTCTGGGCGGTCGGGAAACAAACAAGCAGCCCTTCTTACAACATTAGCCCCACCCACTCTTACAACATTAACCCCACCCACTCTTACAACATGAGCCCCACCCACCCTTTAGTTTCTCCAATATCAATTTTCTCTTGCAGGTGTTCCTCAGTTGATTATAATGTCTATTACAAGCATTTGATTAATTCATGAAGCTAACACCAGAGCAAATTAAAATGCTACTTCAAACGTTAGAGAAGAGTGGAAGCATTAAGTGGAAGGGACAGCATCTATCAACAAAGATATGGGACAGTTTGGGTGACTGGGATTGCAAAGATTTGGTTATAGGTGGAGTAGTGTGTCTGAGCCAGAAGAGGCAGCTATCATACCACCTGACAGCTAACCTTGCTAATCCACCAGTAGCTAGAAAGGCTTTTATCTCTGCATCTGGACTTTATTACTAAGCAAGATTTCAGCCAAGACTGTTTTTCTTTCTTTTTCCCTCTCCCATCACTCTGGGCTTTGTCACTTCCTTCAGTAGTACCAGCATGGAGGATCACAGGAGCCTGTTGTTTGCCTCAGTTTAGGTCTGAAAGGAGGCATAGTGACACTGGATGACATGGGCACTTCTACATTTTTCAAAGCATCTTTAAGGTAATTCCAACTCCCACTGCTTAGCATTTGGCAGGCTCTGCACCCCCAGGCAATCAGCAAGGCATCCTCTGTTTGCATAAAGACAGAAGGAACATTTCTTTGCAATCCCATGAATGATTTCTTTAACAGCTTGCCGTCAGTCAATTACAAGCTATTGGACGCAGGATCCATGGGCGTCCCTCCCTCCTCAGTGCCCATTGACCCCTGGGAGCTTTTATAAGGCTGAATGATTTTTGAGGGTTCGGGGAGTTGATGAGTCCTTTTTAAGAGAGGAAAGTGAGCACCAGGGAAGAGAAGAAAAGTTGTCACTGGTGAGATTACGAGGGGAGCCGCAGACTCAATTTACCCATTAGAAGCATTTCCTGTAATTAGCTGGAAATGGGTTTTGGCTCTATTAGTATAGAACTAGATGAAAAAATTGACAGGTGTCTCAAAGCAAATGAAAGAAATGTGCTTCACGTACTCTCATTAGAGAGAAAATTATCTATTAGACAAGGTTCAGCTCTAGACAAGGCCCAGAGGAAAAGCATCGTCCAATGATCTCTAGGCCCTCCCTGCTTTCTCGCAGAGGCTCACACACACACAGACAGTGTTGGAGCAGGAGCCTAGGGCTGTCTGTGCCAAGCCGTTTTGCCATCCTGGGGGAGATGCTGGGCATCCCTTCCTTTCTGCCTCTCATCGGAGGCCCCAGGGCGCTCCCACTTGATGATATCGGGGTTGTGCTGCAAGCATGCTATGCCAGAGATGTAGATGAGCATGTTTGTGTTATTTCCACAGCATCACTCTGTATTGAGAAGCAATAAATTTAGAATATTTAGTGGGTTCAATAAGAGCAATTTGTCACGCGATCCGTCTATCCTGGTAGCTTGGCCAAGACAAATACAGGTTCTTTTATTCTGATTCTCATTAATAATGCTAACTAATAGCACACAGTAAATCTATCACTATCTATCTATCTATCTATCTATCTATCCATCTATCTATAATCTATATACATCACCTATCCATTATCTATTTATCTATCATCTAACTCCATCACTGCTCTATCCATCATCTATCTATCTATCTATCTATCTATCATCTATCTTTCTTTCTATCATCTATTTATCATCTCTTATATACCTATATATTAGTTCGCGTGTGGGTTGCAGAATGAACACAAGTTAAAGAGGCTGCAGCAGAGTTCACAGTTTTCAGAATCGGGCTGAGAAAGCCAGTATTGTTAGGATAAGGAAGCAGAGGATGCTGGGAGGGAGCTGCTGTAGTCAGGCCTGAGAGCAAAGCCGCAGCACAGCTGTTGGGTGAAAGACTGAAAAAAAAAAAACCCCAAAGGGGTCAGGAGCTGGAGACAGATCAGGAGCAAGAAAAGACAGGGCAGATAGAGGTACCACATACTTCCAAAATAGACTTGACCTTCAGAATTAGCCACCACTTAAAAAAAATTGTAAAGGAATATTGTGTGTATTCGTTCTGAGGACTGTATTTTATTCATAACCAATTTGTTGCTTATTTTATTTTCGTGAACGTATTTGTTTTGTCAACATCTATTTTGCAAGGGCTCTACCTCCATCACTGTCAGTACTCAAGCTTATATGTAACACCTTTCTTCATAGTCCTACCTGAAAGAAAACCTCCCCTTTCCTTTAAGGTCCCTACCATGTTTTCCTCTCCCATATACTGTGCCATCTCAGCTCAGCAGGCAAAAGGAAGAATGTCAGCCTAGGACCCCAAGACCAAGTTCTCAGCACAAAAGACAGAGGGTGAGGAATCAGAGACAAAGACAGAGGGCAAGGGAAAGAAACAAGGGAGAGGGAGCCAGGGTATTTGTCCCACAGGGGGTGGGCAAAGAACTATCTCTGGATGCAGAGGAGACAGACTGGCGCATAGGAAAATGGCTGTTTATAAAGGTGAAATGGGACCCCCTGTGTTAGGATGAGGTGTTTAACTTTAATTAGGCAAGTGAATGAGGGTAGCTGAAGAAAGCTTTTGATGGCTGGACTTCAATACTTTGATATCTGAACCTTGGTAGTCAGCATCAGGAGGAGGGAGTGACCAAATAAGGGAACAGACCTTGGTGGCGCTGGCTTTAGAAATGTAACCTAACAGATTTTAGCAAGGCAGAGGGAGTGGGGGAGGAAGACAAGGCCTGCCAGAGCCATGTTCGAGTGGGCTAGTGTCTTTTCAGAAAGTAATTGGGGGTTTATCTTGATCCAATCCAGTCCATCCTTCCCTAACTATCTGAATAAGCTACCTCGCCAATTTCTATCTCATGCTTTCTCTCTCACCTTGAGCCCCATTTATGGTCTCCAGGTCCTTTATCCTAATGAACTGCATTTGCTGAAGGAAATTATGTATCATCTTTCCTTTCCAGGACAGACTGTTGCTGTTCTCTTATTATTATTTAACACTGAACTGTGATGAAATAATATCTTTTGCGTTGAAGCATACCATCCTGCAGGGAAGTTCACTGCTGCGACTAAACACCTCCCCAAAGCAGCTGAGGGAAGCCAGGAAAGGTGTATTTTGATTCCTAGTCATGATGAAGAAGGCGTGGCAGCAGGAGCATGAAGCAGCTGGTCACATGACTGGCAACTGCAGCCAGGAAGAAGGAAGAGATGATTGTTGGTGCTCAACTCCCTCTCTCCACTTTTATGCAATCTGAGACCCCAGCCCCTGATACAATACCCCATATATTTAAGATGGATCGTCCCACCTCAGATAAACTAGGCTAGAAAAGCCCTCACAGGCACCTGGAATGTATTCTATGGTGATTCTTACTTACAGCAGTCAAGTTGGCAACACTGATTTGCCACCACAGTAACGGACTCAGGGAAGATGTGTCTGCACACACAGAAACAATACTCTTTGTATTCTTATGACACAGTGTCGCAGACTCCAGATGCCATTCCCGAGTTAGCAATCTCCAACCTAACAAAGAAAGGTACATGCGTATGAGTCATAGGAGTCATTGCTTCCATATAGATGCGCCTTCAAATCTGTTCTGTTGTTACTTTTTCTTTCTTCCCAAATTATCAGGGTTTTCAGTGTGGAGCAAAGGCTGTTCGTGTGATGCAGGCAAGCTTTTATACAGCCAAGGTATCAGAAGTAATTAGGCCCATCTCTTGCTTTCTTAACTTGGGTGATTTTTCTCACGGAAGCTTAGCAATTTCACTCCATTTATTAAAATTACTTATGAAATTGCTTATGAAAGCATCCACTTGTGAGGGATAACTCATCCTTAGTCTGGAATCAGCTAAACAAACTCTCTTCCAGCTATACTGATTGTAGACTGAAACACGTAACTAAGTACTTACCGAGAAAAGCTAGCAAACGGCACTGGGGAGGGGGGTGGATATGTCGGAACACTCCCATCTCCATAGCAACGTCCAACTAACCTCCTAGAATAAGAAGAACATTCCCAGGATCACTGATGCAAAAACGATAAAGCAGTAACAAACATGCGTTCAGAATCAATGGCATCACCGTCTTCAGAGCATCAAATATGGAATATGCCACCTCTGCTCTCTGCCTTTCATTCCGTAATCCTAATTTGTTTTTCCTTATTTTTAAGATGCTCCAGTAGAGGGCAGCTAACATCTGTTGAATGCACTCAGGGATATGGACCTCAGGGCTAGTTACTCAGCGCTGGAAAATGCATCCCAGAAACATTTGGGGAAAAACAGCATCACAATGCTACAGCAGGATGTCATTGGCCAGGACACCAGGCTACCCCTTAGAACAGACAACTCTGAAATGCAAAAAGAAAAACAACTCCAAACCACGTATTTCTCCTTTGCAAAAATGTGTTGTGTAATATTCACGGGCTTGAGGGGAGAGAGCAGGGTGGAGCCCCCAGAGTTCTAAGGGTCCGTGTTACTGACATCTCTTATACATGACACAGTAGAGCCTCTCACTTGTCTTAGAAACCCAAGGCTGAGATGCAGCAGACACTGCCAGATTCCCAACTCTTCTTCTTTCTCTTCCTTCCCCAGTTCTTCCCTTTCCTCCCCTTCCCAGAACCCCTGTATACTAGGCAAACATGCTTTCATGGACCTGTGTCCTAGCTCCCTCCTTTTTAAAAACAGGTTTTTACCCAAGCTGTTTGTAAATTTTTAGACCTTTTAGGAGCCCCTGCCTCCCAATGATAGATTTATAGGTGTTCATTGCTACCCTTGGCTTTTCTCCATTTTCCGTTCTTTCTGGGGGAGTAATAGTAATAGTAATAGGCTCTGTGAGGGCAGAGTGACTGACCTAAGCAAGCTTATTCATCTTGTTCAAAAGTAGGTGATATGACCGTCCTGTGATGCTCCAGCAAACCAAACAATAGAATGTGTCGTGCAGACAGAAGGGAGCAGTGTAAGAGACTGTGGACTAAATGGAGACAAGAGCCCCATAAAGCACCTGCCTTTACTTTTCCATCTTCAGAATGCATGCTAGTTAGGTAGTAGTGAGTAACTGACTCAGCCTCTGGGAGGTGTGTGTGTGTGTGTGTGTGTGTGTGTGTGTGTGTGTGAAGTATATTCATATGTATGGTGTAGAACCATATACCAATTACTTCCTAAGTGACTGCAATTGGCCATTCCCTCTGGTAGGCAGTTCTGTCTTTATTGTATGTAACAGCCGCTCTTTCCCAGCCAAACTGAGGCTCAGAAAACATAAATGTTTTGCACAGCCCTGTGGTGATTGTGTATGGGTGAGTGTGTTTCTGCACACCTGTGAACATGCCCCCTCTGGCAGTTCTGTCATTTCTCATCGCTGGGTACTGTGATGCCAGTCAACATGGAACCAGGGATCTCAGAGTCTAGTAACCCTTCCATTCTCGGATTGGTCACTGTTCGATGAATGCGTTTCTGAAATTTTCCATTTGAGTGTTCACACAAATTTTACAGTTTACTCCCCTTAACCTCCCAGAGGGGTGTGTTTGTCCCTCAGTGGAGGCCAAAGAGGCGGGTGGTCTTAGTAAGAGCATGGGATACCAGCTTACTTCTTGGTGATAGAAACAGCCGAGGCTGGCTCTGCAGAGTCAGGAGTTTCAGCTGGTGAAAATAGCACCGAAACTATCATCACCCCCTTTACAGAAACATTGCTGCATGAGAATTCTGAGCTTAAAGGAATCCATCAGGATCTGAAGAAAATGGAGGTGCATGAGTGTACACATTCATTGTAAGCAAAACCTTTGGCTTTTAGCTGCTTGTTTTTACAGTCTTTCAGGTCTGATTTGGAGGCATATTTGATGACCTGATATGGCAATACAGACATAAACCAAAAGTCTCTAGGGTTGTGACATGCGTCATCACTTTTTAGGACTTAGTATAACAAGGATTATTGTGTTTACAAGCAGGATTCAAGAGTCTCCATATTCGTATTTATGAGCATTTTTAACTTCAAGACAGGGTTTCTCTGTGTAATGGCCCTGGCTGTTCTGAAACTCACTCTGTAGACCAGGCTGGCCTCGTACTCACTGAGATCCACCTGCCTCTGCCTCCTGAGCACTGAGATTAAAGGGGTGCACCACCACGGCCTAGCTTCCATACCCATATTTGTAACAATTTAAGTACATATTAAATGCTAGGTTCCTACACATACAGGCACACACCTAACACTTTTTAAAAGATTGTAAGGGTGACATAATCGGGTCTGGGAGATAGTTTGGTTGATTAAAGTGCTTGCCACAAGCCTGAGGACCTAAATTCGAGCCCTGCGACTCACATTAAAATCCATGTGTGGTAGAATGGGCTTGTAAACCCAGGCCTTGGGAGGCAGTGACAGGTAGGTCAGGGGGCTCGTTGGCCCGCCAGCCTAGCCTTAATGTGAGCCATAGGTCGCAGTGTGAGAGCTTGTGAGAAACTAAACAAAACAGAATGTCGATGGCTCCTGAGGAATAACGCCTGTGTTGACATATATATATATGTGTGTGTGTGTGTGTGTGTGTGTGTGTGTGTGTGTATATGTCACATATATATGAACACATGTACAAATGTACCCCCCACATGTACCCTTATAGTCACATATACCTTAATACACACACACACACACACACACACACACACACACACACACACACACACGGTCTTGGTTTCTGTCGCTGTCAGGAAATGCTCTGATAGAAACAACTTAGGGGAGAGAGGGTTTACTGCAGCTCACAGCTCCAGGCTAAGGGCTTCCTGGCAGGGAAGTTAACCTTGTACCCAGGCAGGAACAGAAAGGAGCGATGAACGCATGTTTGTCTCATCTCTCTTTCTCCTTTTGCACTGTCCAGGATCTTAGATGGGGGATGTGTGACTCACAGAAGGTGAATCTACCCACCTTAGTTCCCAAAACAACCCCGCCTAGAGTACGCCCAGCCCCTAGCCTCTCAAATGAGTCTAGCTTTTGTCAAGCTCGTAATTAACACTGGCCATCACAAATGAGTACAAAGGTGACATGATCAAATAATGACCAAGAGCTTTGTGGATAGCTTGATAGTCAGAGCACAGGGCTAGACGAAGAAGCTTGCTTTGAGATGTTAAGTCCCAAGGCCCGGAGTGCAAAGCTGATGATGAGAGATGGAGCTGGCAGGCAGGAGTTGGTCCCTTTTCTAGTTATAGCTGAAGAAAATGAGACTTGCTGGGGTAGAGATTGGCGTGTCTTCTCCTCTGTGCTTGTAACACATCTCAGTCATGTGAGACCAGGACCCCAGTAGTATACTTAACTTAATGGGTATGCCTCCATCCACTGGTTCATTTACTGGTCTGGGGAATATTGCTGAGGCCACCCTGTGACATCAAGTCTATCCTGTAAATTAAGGAGCAACATGGAGTCCACAGAGGGGCTTGGGAGTTGTATAGGAACAAGAGGCATACACAAGACACCATGAGAATGAAGAAAGTCATTAATTCCAGGGGCTGGAGAGGAGTCCATCATACTTGCATGGGGGATCTTTTTGTGATTGGTACAAAATGTTCTAAAACCAGTTTGGGGAGATGATTCCAGAATTCTGTGCTCAGAGATAGAAACCACAAGTCAGGGCAGAACCCCATCATCTGCCATTTGTGGATTCCCGTGTTGATGATGGAACACAGGACACACTTGGTGGACTTTCTTGAAAGGGGACATGAGTGACTGACCGAAGGAAATGATGCTAGTCTGAATGAGGACTGATAATTTTCTGAGGTCACTTAATTGTAGCCTTCAAGCAAATACAATTGATGACATATAAATTATACCTTTATAAAAATGTAAGAAGTCAATCAGGAACCTATCAAAATTTTTGTTTAAGACCGATGAAGTATTTATCATTAAAAATATTTTGTTTTATGTGTGTGTTTTGCCTGCATGTGTGTTTGTGTGTCACATACATGCAGTGCCCACAGAAACCAGAAGGAATCAGATCCCCTGGAACTGGAGTTACTGACAATTGTGAGCTATTATGTGGGTGCTGGGAATGGAATCCCAGTCCTCTGAAAGAGTAGCCAGTGCTCGTAAGCCCTGAGACATCTCCAGCCCTGTGTCCATAATTTTAAATATCCATAAAAGTCATCTTGGACTATACACTTATAAAAGTAACTTGCAAAGCTATTTCATTCTTTGGCTTAGGGGAAAAAAAAGAGCACAGACCTTTATGGCTCAGAGATTTATGAAGTCACTAAAGCAGAAAGTTTTTACCCTGCTAGTTGAAATTAAGGGAGCCATGACTTATGGATATTTTCCCATGCATGGGGACTTTTTGTCAGCAAGCCTTTCGAACTTTCAGAGAATGTAATGGAGTGATTAGTGTCGATGGCCCCCTTCTGAATCTGTGCTATAGCCAAGGCTAGTCCTGAGAAGAAGTGGTGGATGTTACTTATTTGATAGTTATAAATTAGAGGAGAGAATCAAAAGTTTTGGAGGTTTTTTTTGAGGGTTATATATTAAAACAACATTTTATATCATGTTGAAGGACTTGGGGTTGCTGAAAGGAATACTGTTTGCTTGGATTCCAGTTCTGAATATTAAGCCAACTTTTCTTGGACAAATATTAAAATGCCAGCAGAAAAGCTTAGCCCTCAAAGAGAGTTTTATCAGATCAGCACTAATTACTCACAAGTATCCAGGCAGGGAGCTGGGGAGAGGAGTCAGGGGGTAAAGCATTAGCTGTGCAAACATGAGGACCCGAGTTTGAGCCCCAGCATCCATGTACAAAAGAGAGGTGTGGCGGCACACTCCTGTAAACATGGAACTGGGGGAACGGGGACAGGAGGAGCCTTGTGAGTTGCTGGCTAGCCAGTCTAGCTGAATCAGTGAGCGCCAAGATCACTGAGAGAATCCCGGTCCAAAAAAGGTAGTTGCTGGGCAACTGAGGGACATTTAGCCTCTGGCTTATACACACATGCATAGCCCACACAGAAACACACATAGACAAACACACACACACACACACACACACACACACAAACACACACACGAGAGGGGTGATAGGTAAAATACGGATAGAGATCACCTGAAGTTTCTGTCTTGAACTTTCAGCTCTTAGGAGAGCTAGGCTTCTTGGTCTGAGCTTCTGCAGAAAATAGAAACATGATAAGTCCTACAATCTTCCAGCTTTTTGGCCATGGAATTTTTAAGAATTTGCTTTTTAATTCATGCACTCATTTCTTTATGTAGATGTGTGCCTGTATGAGTTTATGTGCACCATGTGTGTGCAGGTACCCATGGTGACCTGAAGGAACCATCAGATCTAAAGTTACAGGCAGTGTGAGGATCCTGGGAACCCAATCTGGATCTTCTGCAAGAGCAGCGAATCTTCTTAACCTCTGAACCATCCCTCCAGTTTCTGATCGAATACTTTTAACTCTCAGCTTTCCATTAGTAAAATGGGCATATTCTGGAAGTATGTCAGAGGATTATAGTGTTTTTATTTGATTAGAAACATTACTTATACATAGAGCCTAGCCCAAATTCAGTGCCCCCAGTTACTGACTGTTAGTGGAAGTAGCCCATGGCTTCTTCTGTCTGGTGTAGGGCATGTATTTTGTGAGAATGCTCTAGTATGTGAGCTCTTTTGCAGGGATGATGGGCTCTGTTGTTTTGGAGCAAAGCTCAGCACCAAGCATATGGTTGCTGCTCTATAAAAATACCTCTACCCATTAAGCCAAATGGTGCCTGGTTGTATAGACAAGGGAAGCAGCTGAAGCCCGCTCGCACGCTGCCTGCCCATCAAAACTTTACTTCTGCACACTGTGAAGTTCACCTTTCCCATGAATCCTTCCTGGCTTGTAAGCTTTGTGGCCAAATCCACGTGACAGAGTGGAATACCATTGTGAGTTCCAGTGCTTCACGACGTGCCTGGCACACGTGAGGATCTTGATGGGCCTTTATTGAGAGGCTGTGAGTGACGGAAACTAGAAAGTGGTCCTAGTTTGAATAAGAACCGAGAAGCATCTTTTCTCTTGTGGAGTGTTGCGGGAGGTCCTCCCACTCCTCCAGCCTATAGCTGCTGAGATACCAGCCCATTGGGGCGTGGTCTCTCTCCCTTTAAAAAAGCGGCCACTTCCCTCTCCTCTTCACTTCCTGCTCCGCGGGCGACTAGACTCCCTTCCTGGTTGCGCAGAGGGCTGACAGTGATCTGTAAGTTTTTTCCCCTTTAAATAAATACCACCCTATTAATCATAATTCCAAACTGGTGTGGCATTGTTTGTGACTTATGCCTTCAGTGGAGGACCCTGGAAACGATGTTTGGCAGTGGCTGGAGCCTTTCATCTGGGGTTCCCATCTCAGACCTGTGGCTTCCTGTCACGACACTATGGGCAATTTGCCTCATCACTCTGTGGCTTTGTGTCTTACCTGGAAAATGGGCATTAATAAGCATTTGCTTTATCGAGGTGGTGGGAGGGCTGCATCCATTCACACACGTGCCTTGCACGTGCCCACCGCATCCCTGAAAAAGATGCTGTCATTATCTCTGCTCCTGCAACCCACACAACCTCTGATACTCACACTGGAGGAGAAACTCCATACCTTTGATCTGAAGAAGATCATTGGAGCCACCTAGGTGTGAATATTCTCCCTCAGATTTTAACCCAGAAGACGCCTGGTCTAGTTTATAGTTTAGCAAGTCTATAGCTTTAGGAATATGAATACTGTGGACCTTTAGAAGAGCAATCCAATCTGGGGGTCACTAGCATAATGTTTTATTGCTTTGGGAAGTTGGCGAATAGTGAAGTGACCCTCTGGGCCAGGTACAGTGCCTGTCATCTCCAGATTTGTCTCACAGTGCCGTCTCTGACAGTGTATCGTATTTGTTCTTTGCTCCTGTTGCTAACACTCATCCGCTTCCTTGTTTAGACCTAGACCAGAGGAGCTTGGGTGAGCTGTGTAATCCTGCCCTCTGCTGGTTGTAACACATATTGCAGCAAGGAGAAACGCCCGCCCCACCCCTGATCTACTCCCTGCCCCAACAAATAGAAAAATCAGTCCAACAACACTGCAAGCAAGATGCTACAAGAATGTAAGCTCGGGTGCCTTGGGACTGCCTTGAGGACATGCCTGAGGGAGTTTCCTGAAAACCGAGTACCAAATGGGAAGAACAGTGTTTTATTTTAAAAAGCAGGAATCAACCAGAAGGGATGTTTATGTCCCTAACAATCTCCAAGATTTCAAGAATTTTGGAAAAGCCACCAACATATTCTCCTGATTAACTGCCACTCTTCTGGGTCTCGATTCCTGAGTATTATTAGAAGGCATTTTATGAGAGGTCTAGCTTTCCTGGTTTGGAAGCCCGGGAGCATTTATTTTACTGTATTGTTATTATGTGTGTGTGTGTGTGTGTGTGTGTGTGTGTGTGTGTGTGTGTGTGTGTATGCCTACTACATGATGTTTGTGGAGGTCAGAGCACAACATTTACTAGTCTGTTCTCTTCTTTCACCTTTATGAAGGTTCCAGGGCGAGAATTCAGGTTGTCAGGCTAGCATGGCAAATGCATTTACCCTCTGAACCATCTCGCCATACTAGCCCATGAGCAAAATGGTTCAGAAGGCCTGAATGAATGCATATAAAGAGTAAACAAAAGATTTGTAAATGCATCAGCTTCAGAAGACAGATGGCAAACGTGGACCAGACCTACTATAGCTGTGGGATGCTGTTATCATATTTAGGGGCTGGGATGCCGTTCAGAGTGGAGCCTGTAATTCTGTGCTGTGACACTGATCTTGCTTACTGATTCTTAGCAACTCTTGTCAGGCTCCAAAGAGCCACAAGAAAGGTGCAATGCTTAACTTGTTGTCTGCATTATTTGTTCCATCACAGTATTAATTCACATGGCCTTGTACATACAAGGTGCTCAATAATATAATACATTTATCATTTATTAAAGCTCTGTTGACTGTCTCTGGATAATACCTACAGTTTACATCTGAGAAGCCATTTATGCTTGCGAATATGCACCTGCAGTGTGTGTGTGTGTGTGTGTGTGTGTGTGTATTTCAAAACACTCTCATGTAGCCCCTGTTGGCCTCTGACTTGCTATGTAGTCAAGAGTAAACTTGAACTTCTTGCCTCTACCTCCCAGGCGCTGAGATTATTGTTGCACACTGCACCTAGCATATAGGAATGTTTAAAAGCTAGACATCACCCACATGGAGTGACTGACCATAGAGTTATATAATCCCTGTGGCAGGACATTACATGGTTCCACAGAGTGCCGTGGGATGGCACATGTCCTATGGATGCTCCTGAAGTGAAACCTTTGCATCTATTCTCAGTGTCTGTTTTGGAGACAGGGTCTCCCTGTGTAACCTAGATTGGGATCTTGAATTGTTGATCATCCTGTCTTTAGAGTGCTGGGATGACAAGCATGTGCCGCCTCACTTTCTCATTCTTAAAATTTCTACAGGGAATCAATTCCCTGGCAGTTGCGTTGCTATATCGAAATTTGAAACCAGCAGCCACCAGAACACCTTTCTCTACACTACACAAAGCTCATTGATCATGAGCAGGGCACAGACACACACTGGATGTTACAGGTGGTAAAAAGTGAGCAGGATTATATCTGAACTCCAGCTTCTGGGGCTCTTTATTCTTTTTGAATCTTTCTTTTGTACAAAGAAGCTGCTCTGATGAGGACTGAGAGCTGCACTAATCTATGGGTATAGCAATCCATATTTAGAAGGCAGTTTGATACTATGTGTGCTTGCAGCATAATGATAGTATTATTATTATATGTCTATTATTAGAGGCCTCCCCTAGCGCTTATGAGTTCTCTCATCACTGGTTCTTGACCAGATTTCAGTACCAGGCATGCATTTCTTTCTTTGGAGTGGGCCTTAAATCCAAGCAAAGAGTGGTTGGTTACTGCCATAACATTCATGCCACTATTGGAACCACGGCCGTATCTTGTTAGGCCAATAGTTATTGTAGTTTACAGGGTTCTCATCTGGATAAGACCAGTGATGGCTTTTCTCTCTAGCAGCCTTCATAACACTTTCACATATTATGACCCTTAGTGAGCAGGGGGAAACTTCCTGGTTAGTTCTCTGATTGATGTCTCCATGTCCTGTAACAAGTGGACAGTGTCTTCCGCAATAGGGTCTTACCATTCAAGTGCTGGGAGCAGCAAAGAGCAATGGCAGTAGCATGCATTGTTGTGTGTGTCTCTGGACCACTCCTGACAACTCTAGGGGCAGTATCTCGCTCCTAGTCCTGGGCATTTTATTTACCAATCTATGTCTTCTTGGAGGACCAACATCCCCCTGTGTAGAATAATTCCATCTAACTCATTCATATATATTAATGTTTCCATATATTTTTATATAAATATAGTCACACACATAAAAATATATTTAATCTTTCTTTTGATACTTTCATTCCAACGCCTGCTATGGACTCTTCGCTCTTAGTAATTCCCAAATGACAGTTCTAATTGCCCTCAACTCTTCTCCTGAGAAACAGTAGTAGCAGCTCTGGGCCATGGGCCAATGGTATGCTCCAAAGTGTTTACTAGTTGGCTCTCCAGAGAAGTGAGGGAAGCACTCATGTGCCTATTTTATGGTAAAAGAAAATATTCAGACTTGGCTGGTTTCCAGTTGGGACTAGCTGGATTCAGCCACCTCCAGCACAGCCCTGTGGGTACCAATGCTTATCGAACCAGCTACGTATTCCTTTCCCAAGGATTCTGTGAAGCCCAGGAAGCAGTTACTCTATCCATTTATCTTTACATTCGCCCCCTTGTCATAGCCTTGAAAAGAATCGATTTTCATGCTGTTTCTTATTGTTGTATTATTTGAGACAAGGTTTTGATATATGGTTCAGGCCAACCTGGAACACCTGATCATCTGCCTCAGCCTCTTAAGTACTGTGATTTTACAGGCAATCACCATTATATTCCAATGGTAGATTCAGATGAATTAGACAACAACAAAGCCCCCACCACCACTGCCCCTTCCCAGGAAACTTCTGCATCTAGCTGTGGTGATTCTACTCCCCCACTCCTACTGCCCTCCCCAGGTTATTTAACCTGGGACCTCATGCACACTGTCCGTCTGCCACTGAGCTCCATCCCTAGCAATGTTCCTTGAACTCCTAATTGAATCGACACCATACGCAGTACCCAGACATGGTGCTTTCCCTTGATTACTGAGAACAGTCTTAACAAACATCTTATTGTGGGAAGAGCTGATATTGTGCCTATGGAAACAAAGTTGCTTTCTCCAGCCTCTTTTCTAGGTTGTGGGCAGCACAGTGAGTATCAGATGTCAAAGTCATGCTGTTATATGAAGAGTCACATTTTAAATGCTAGAAAAGACCAAGGTCAGATTCCTTAGCTTGGCCAGCTATGATTCAGTTATTTTCTGAGTACGTACATCTGTGTATGTAAGGACCTATTATACTTTGGGCCTCTGTTTCTGTGTTAAAACACTGACAAAGGGTTTATTTGGCTTATGAGTTACGGTCCATCAATTCGCTTACCGCTTATAGTCCATCATCAAGGTAAACCCAGGCAGGAGTTCCAGGCAGGGGCTGAAGCAAAGACCGTGGAGGAACTTACTGGCTTGCTTGTTCAGCCCACTCTCTTAGACACCCCAGGACCATTTGCCTAGGAGGTGGGCTGGCCCCGCTCACATCAACTATCAATCAAGAAAATTCTCCTCAGGCCAATCTGATGGAGGCAGTTCCTCAATGAAGGATCCTTCCCACAGGTGTTTGTATTAAGTTGACAAAAACTAACCAGCCCCAGTCCCTACTGTGTGCAAGGATGGTGATGAGCTTGGCCAATACAAAGGGAGGGCTGGACGTGGCATTTCCTGGCACTAAGCACTGGGTTAAGTCATTCTCATACCTCCTACATGGTTTAGTATTCATAGTTAGCTGGTATAAAAGTTAGTTTCCTCACTACCCCATGAAGAAGGAAGCATGCTGATGATCAAACACATCTCCCTCCTGAGTTCCACCGTGGTACTGTGGTTGTCTCTTGACCACGGAAGAGTGGCTTAGACAACAGGGACTTACTTCTCCACACTCCAGGAGACCATATGTACTTTATTAATGGCTAATGTGGCCCATATTTGTTGCAGGCTTTCTTCTTACTTTGCAGATAGTCACATTGCTATATTCTTGAGTGGTTGGGAGTGTGCGGAGCCACAGAATGCTTGCTGCCCAGTTCATTTGATCTATCAAATTAGGATTTTTTTTTACTTTTTATTGATTCCTGCATCTCAACCCACATTCATCTCCCCATCCCTTCATATTCATCCTCTTCCCCTGCAACCTCCCCTGCCAAATAAAATAAAATAAAAAAAAACTGTGCCTACATCCACGTAGGATTCAAGAACAGAATGTGATGGCACATGTCCTTAGCCACGGCTTCCCAGCTAAATATTGTTTGATGTTAAGTCTTTCTTTAAGGACACAATATGAATTAGAATCTGATGGCACCCCATATGCACATCATAGAATGAAAATATCTCAAGTCAAAGGTCCACACGAGGGGCTGGAGAGATGGCCTAGTGGTTAAGAGCACTGGTAGCTCTTCCAGAGGACCCAGGTTCAATTCCCAGCACCTGCACAACAGCTCACAACTCTGTACTCCAGTCCGAGGAGATCTGACACCCTCCTCTGACCTCCATGAGCACTGGACCTACATGGCTCACAGATATGCATGCAAAACGTCCCACTCATCTACAGAAAACAAAAACGAAGGGAAAGCACATCAGACTGGGTTCATCTTGATTGTCAACATGCTAGGAATCACCTAGGAGCCACATCTCTGGGCATGTGTCTGAGGCCATTTCTAGAAATGGGGAGAAGAGATCCATATTGAATGTGAGCAGCACCATTGTGTGGTTTGGGGTTGTGAATTTAATTTAAAAAAAAATTAGAAGGCAAGAGGAACACCATCATTATTCTCAGCTTCCCGACTGCTGATGTAATGTGACTATCTGCCGCCCGTCCCGCCACAGCGCTGTCCCCGCCATGATGAACTGTGCCTTCAAACTGCATGTCAAAATAAATCCTTCCTTCCTTACGCTGTATCTGTCAGGTGACTTGTCATAGCAATGAGACAAGTCACTAATGCAGCCCTGAATATCTGAATGGCCCACCCCGCTACAGAGATCAGTTGTTTACTTCCAGGCTGCTGTGACCGCGGGGGAGCTGTGGTCCCAGCCAATGCTCATCATCATGAAGAAGTATTATACTGCCTATCGCTAGCCTGGGAAAAGATCAGAATTCAAAACCGGAAGTATGGTTACTATGGAGACATGTATTACTTTCACATTATAAAACTGGAAGGTTGATAAGAAGTTATGGACCTTTTGTAGTCTTTAACAGACATTCCAGCCGTCACAGGGTTATCACCTGCGATCTCAGGAGCAGAGTCAACATCAACCGGCGTGTATTTGTCAAGGCCCCTCGCATCTTCACTCCTCGTCCAGCCACATGTGTACTTCTGGAATAATTACTGGGGCATGGGGTCGAACACATTGTCTTAAACCAGTCCTAAATAGAATTGCAAGGCTCGGTAGTATAATCCTGGTTGAAAGGAGGACGTAGAGTGGGAAGCTTGGGAAGCTTCCAACACATATCTGCTCTGGTCCTCTAGGCTGGCCCAGAAGTAACTCACCAGCCAAAAATATGGTTCCTATTATCTGTGTGTGCTCTGTCAACAGCTTCTATTCGTAAGGCTCGGCTGGGATCGGAAGGTGTCTTTCTCCCCCCGGGTGTCTGTGGTCAGGCTCTGAAGAGCAGTCCCGGGCTTTTTTGGACTATCATCACTTTCTCAGTGACAGTAGCGAGCCAGAGCAAGCATGTGGCTTCACGAAGGTGTTTGAGGGACCTGCCCCTTCAGCTGAAGCAGCATCCCAAGTCACAAGATCTCCCTTTTCTTTCTAAACCCACAAGCATACAAAGCCTTCCCTGGGTATGATTCTGGGAGCATGGGAAAAAGAGATTTGTGGTCACGTGAACACAACAATTAGAATAAACATTTATTTAGCGTTTTTTACATCATGTATTTGTGGGATTTCAAAGCAAACTATGTGGAGACTGTTGAGTCCCAAGTTGCAGACACGGCACTTGTTCGAAGATACTAATGTTGTGTCCATTGCAGGTCTGGGCTCTCCTTACCACCAGGAATCGAGTTTCTAATCTTCAGCTCTAAACCTGTGATGGAGGTTTAGACAGGTCATTGTTCTCCAGATGGTGCTGATGATAAGAAGGAGGAGAAGGAGGAGGAAGCGGTTGATGACATCAATGATTCCTTCTCCTCCCCTCCCACTCTATCTCCCCACCCCGCTCCTCCTCCTTCTCTTCTTTGTCTAGATTGAAGCATAATGAAATGATGCTGTGTTTTTCTTTCTGAGTTAGGCTCATTTTCCATAACTCATGGATCTCTAGATTCAGCCAGTTTTCTACAAATGGCACAATTTGCTCTTTATAGCCCAACAATTGCAGGGATACATTTTATGAAAATGTCTCCGGACCTCAGAGAGAAAGAACTTTTTCTGACCTTGCCACCACATTAAAAAAAATGCCTTGTGATCATTGAAGACTCTGCACTCAGCCTGCTGTCTTACTGTGTGCTCAGCCTGTTAGGATAATTTAACCAACTTTCCTATGCCTTGAATCCCCTAGGTGAACAGCTTTTAAAGCTAAGTTAATGCTTAGCTCTTCTCTTCAGTTCTGTACTCTCCCATGCCCTGACC
Organism: Microtus oregoni; assembly: GCF_018167655.1. NCBI lineage: Eukaryota > Metazoa > Chordata > Mammalia > Rodentia > Cricetidae > Microtus > Microtus oregoni. The sequence goes on from NW_024543063.1 coordinate 39,639,003, forward strand.
CAGAATAATGAATATGAATAATTCAGAATAATTAATTGTCTGCCAAAAAGCTGATGTTGAAATCAACCTTACACAACAAATAACCATCATAAATATTGCGAAAAACATGCGACTATAGCTTGCTAATGTCTGTTTGCAGTGGTGTGTGCTATTCTGAGTCAGTTGAGGTCAGGAGAGTTACTTTCCACCTTGTAAAACTCTGTTAAAGGTTTCTATAAGTGATCCCCGATTCCTTCCCGACACCATCTTTTCTGTGCTGCTCAATAAACACAGAGTAAAACCCTTTGGTATAGACAGGCACAGCTAGCAGGTTACAGATTCAGACACGCAAAATAGACAGTTCACAACCAGGCCACTCCGCACAAACTAAACATATTGAGGAGAGATCCAGGGGGAGAGAGAAGTAGCGAGTTCGTATTGGAGCTCTTATGGTCAAACTTAAAGGCGGGACTGTGATTTTTTTCCCCCTTTTCTTCCTTGTGGACAAGGAATGTGGGCAAGATGGTCGGAACTGGCTCTGTCACCTTAGATTAATCAGTGAGAGCTATGTGTTGAGATTGGTACAGAACCTAAAGCATTCAATTCTTCAATGAACGTGAGGCCATCACACCAGCCGGGGCCAGCTGAGTCTACACAACAGGAAAGAAATACCTTACACCAGTCATCTTGATGGTGTTTTCCTGTCCCTTTTAGCCAGTCCTCACAACCACAATGGCTAGAATGCTCCCTGCATTCTAGAAGGAACACTTTGCAGTGAGCAACTGATAATCTTCTGTGGAGATCAATGTTGATTGTTAGCTCTGTCTAAATCATATGGAAGACAAATTTCTGGCCATGCCTGTGAGGGACTTTCTTCCTACAGGAGGTAGGAAGAGCAAACTTAAATGTGGACTGGTGTCCACATTTAAGAGAGGAACCTGAGTGTCAGCTTTGATCTCCTTCTGCTTCCTGACTTGGAATACAATGTGACCAGCTGCCTCGCGCTCCTCCTGTCCCGGCTTCCCCACCACGAGGGACTATACTCTCAGACTGTGAGCCAAAACCAGCCCTTCCTCCCTTTAGTTGCGGTTGTCACGTGTCCTGTCACAGCCTCAAGAGTAGTAGTTAATTCACCCACAAAGGTTGCTGTCATTTTCTAGTTATGGCAACTGAGTTCAAGGTCATAAATACTCCAGGTAGTGAGACATGGATTTGTTATGGGCCTGTCTGCTGTCATAGTCCATATTCTTGTTTTAATAGAATATATTTGATTTATTCTTTGACAGCCTCATACAGGCCATCAATGTGTTTGATCATATGTACCCCAATTCTCTGCTCCCATCCCCCAAGACACCCCAGGTACATCCCATCCTCCATTTACGCCCTCTCCTTTTTCTGATCAGTAATTCACAGAGTCCAATTAGGGCTGCCTGTTCACTGGTCTTGTTGAATTTATCCTGTGCATTTAACCATAGCTGTGGTGATGATCCCCGTTCTTAACCTCCATGGTGCTCTGCTAATACAAATACCTCTGGGCAAAGGATCTTGTGCCTAGCAGAGCCCACTGAGAATGTTAGCTGAGACCAAACCAAGAGTCCCATGCTGAAATGGAAATGTCTTTCTTTTCAAGGAATCATGTGTGAATCATCTGAGGAATATAGATTATATTTTCACTAAAATATTTATAGGGTCTTAATAGTTGAGGACAAAGCATGTGCCTGCTCCACATGCTTTGAACCTGCCAGGATACATGATCACTGGACTGGACTGTTGATCAGATCCATCACCTACAGGGGCATTTACTTCTGAGGAGTCAATTGGTGCAGTGTGTTTGGAGTATCTCTGGCCAACTTTCAGATGAACAGCCCTTCTCTCGAGCTCCTGGGGACAGGTGCGTTTGGCACTTCCAAATCTAACTTACTTTTGTAACCAAGCAACTCACTGTCTTGTGAATGAATATTGTTTCTGTCTCTATTCCAGAGGTGAATATTTAAAAATCTCCTGTGAGCCTTTATAAGCTGGGGCCAGCAATCTTAAGTCAGATGAAACAGAAAGATTCATCTGTATCCAAGGCAACGGAAGTCTCCAAAGATTTTACCCCAAGGCTTGTTATGCTTTGATAGGTTGTTTCTTTATTCACATAATTGCGCATAAGCAAACATTTGCTGAATGTTGTTTACTAAGAACTGGATTTGAGGTAAGTTGCTTCATGTTCATCTGTCCTTGATCTTGACAACATCTCTCAGAGAGGCCAGAAGAGCTTTGCACGTGGCGGAGGACTGAAAGCGCTAACAGCGCTTCCTGTCATGTGAACGTGGATCTGAAAGTCGTCGCTGCCTTCAAAGTTCTATGAACACATTCACATAGACTTAGAAAACACAGGCCAGGTAGCCTGCGCCTTTGCTAGCCTGGAAGGACAGATGTGCCTGGTCATTTATAGGATGTGAATTATGTATTTAGCCCCCGCTATTTTCCAGACATTTTGTCAGGTATCGAGCACTAAGTAGTTAAATCAACAGCGGATGACACCTCTGATGACTTTCTTTACGGTAGTCCAATAAAATTAAATAAGATGGGTTGTAGAGATGGCTCGGGGTTAAGGGGGTTTGCTGTTCTTTCAGAGGACCTGAGTTCAGTTCCCAGAAATCATATAAGATGGTACCCAACTATCTGTAACCCCAGGTCTAAGAGACCAGATGCCCTCTTTTGGCCTCTGTGGGCAGGTGCACAGTCATGTTTGAGAATGCACACACACACACACTAAAAGTCAATCTTAAAATTCCTATTAAGGAAACCAATTAATAACATTTTAATTAAAATTAAAGAATGAATGGTTTTAATTTTTCCCCAGCTGTATTAGCAGTATGACAAAGTGCTCAACAGCCACGTATGACAAGGGATTGCCATGTATGACGAGGGGTTGCCATATATGGTGAAGGGTTGCCATGTGTGATGAGGGGTTGCCGCATATGATGAGGGGTTGCCATATTGAAAACGTAGGTCTAAAGAGGCAATTGTCATAAATGACTACAGAAATATGACCTCAGTTGCCAAAACAGTATTTTGAAGGAGTGTTGCTCATAGTTATGAGACACAGAATCAGGCTCTAGATCTGGTCAGGGGGGTACTGGCCTTTCTGTGAGGAACAGATGTTTTGGCTGAGATCGGAAAAATGGCCAGGAATTTCTCAAATAAAAGAGGTCAAGCTGAATTCATGTGTGGCGGGAGGAAGAATGGGGTTTGAGAGAGAACACTGGAAAGTTAATACGGTTGACCTCAAATGAAACAAGGATCAGAGAACATACTTCCATGGAGAGACTGACAGTGTGCAAGACACCTGAGGGCCAATCCATTAAGATCCAAATACTCACCATGATCCAGGACACTGGGAATTTACGGAACGCTTTTAGACAGAGTGGTCATGTGATTGGATTTTTCTCTTAAAAAAAAATCACTTCTCCCACTTATTTCTTGTTCTCTGAGTCTTCAATCTAGTGCTCAAGAGGAAAAAGAAATGCTTTAAGAACCAGTAAGTGAAGCTGAGCTTGGTGCTCCAGCCTGTAATCCCAGCCTTCGCAAGGCTGAGGCAGGAGGAACATGGTGAGTTTGAGGTCAGTTGGGGCTACAGAGAGACTGTCTCTAAACAGAACATAGGGAGGGAGGGGGAGAGCAGGAGGAGGGGGTGAGAAAAGGAAGGAAGGGAGCGAGGGAGGAAGGAAGGGAGGTGCGGCGGACTTCTCGACTGGCGAGAAAGAACAACCACCACACCAGGATTCCACTCAGATCACGCTTTACTGGAGTACCCTTGATTGATGGGGAGCAGGAAACGAGAGGGGCAGGAAACGAGAGGGGGCAGGAAGGGAAGGGCAGGGAGCAAAGGGGAGAGATAGCATAAAGTGAAGGGGCGAAGGGCACTGAAGCAGCTGCTTAAATAGGGAATTGGCACACGGGTCACCCTGTGATTGGCTGCCACCATCAGCTGACATTAGACCGCATCGGGCTAGGCTCAAGGATTCTCATCCACCGCGCATGCGGGAAGCGGGGGACAGGCAGCTCTCAAAGGCATAGCCAAATATGGAGTTGTTTATTTCCAACAAGACAGGATGTCGGCGCCATCTTGTAATGGCGATCCTGTCCTGCTCACTACAGGGAGGAAGGAAGGGGAGAAGGAAGAGAGAGAGAGAGAGGAAGGAAGAGTGGAAAGGAGGGAAGAAGGGAGGGAGGTTAGCTTTATCCTATCTCAGGATTCAGGATTAGAGGACTTGATTTAAAGGCTAACCTAGCTGAGAGGTGGCAGCTCTGGGTCCTTAGGAACTAGATGGCATGAACCCCACACCTTCCTCTTCTGTTTATGGGAAATGGGGTTCAAACTCATATCCGTTACTCACATTCCTGAGAGATGTATGACACGGAATTATAAAACAACTTCAGCAGACAGGAGGTGACCAGATGTGGGGTCCGAGGAGCTCCACAGCTTTCAACTGGGAAGCTTTACACAACTCCCCAAATAGTTTATCAACTCAATTTTCCTATCAAATAAGGAAAATAATTCTTATTGTTATGAAAGTCAGTGACGGAGCCTGGAACCTTCCAGCACTGCTCTTGTACTTGATCCCATTGCAGCATTTAATAGAAAACAAGTGTGTTATAATTTTTACATGCCTTTTTTTGTCTGTTTGTTTGTTTTGAGACAAGGTCTCTAGTAGCATAGAGTGACCCTGAACTCTCAAACCAGCTTCCGCTGGTCAAGTGCTGGATTGCAAATGTGCTACATCACACATAGTTTATGCAGGTTTGGATTGGTCCCAGGGCTTTGTTCTTGCTAGGCAAGCACCCTATCAGCTGAGCTACATCTCCATCCCCTGCCTGCTTCCTAAGCATCTATGCTTTGAGCCTGATGATATAGCAAGTCTCTAGTGGTGCCTCTCTAAATATGTGTTGGGCACAGGAAGAGGACATAAAGACATGTCAAATGAGAAGGATGTGTGAAGCAAGGAGCCTAGAGGTGAGATCAGAAGTGGGAAGTTCATCAGGAAGAGCCACGATTCCCCTCTTCACATCTAAAGCTACACTGAGGACACTGTTTCCTTATGAGAGTTCTGTTTTGTGGTTTTTTTTTTTATTTTCTCTTGGGTTAGGGTCTTACTCTCTAATCCAGGCTGGCCTGGAACTCCCTATAGCTTAAGATGGCTTCAAACTCGGAACAATCCTTCTGCCTCAGCAGCTCAGACTGGCCTTCAAACTGCGGCAATCCTACCTTAGCCTCCCAAGTACCCTCTACAAGTTCTAAGGCCAACATTGGGGACAGGTACACGTATTCTACTCAACCCGCCACAAATTTGAATACAAGGCACCTAAGGGCCTTGTTAAAATGCAGTGTCATCCACAGGTCTGTGGTGGTAACTTTGTGTCTCTAGGATGTTGCCAACAACATGAAGCTGCAGTTCCTAGAAAACTACAGTATATACACACCAAATTCTGGTCCCAGGTGTCTATAGCAGCTTTGCTTGTAGATGCCTTGATGGGTTCATCTTCTTTCTCACCTGTGCACTAAGATTCCTGTGTGGTTTTCTTTTCACGACTTGATAGCTCATTTTATCCGAGTGTTGAAAAATGTTCGCTTATCTAGACGTGTTAGAGTTTATCCATAAATCACGTCTATTCTTCCAAAGGACACGTGGTTACTACCAGGTCTTCACAGTCATAAACAAGGCCGCTTGCTCTAGAGTGCCATCCCTGAGTGCAACAGCCATAATTAGTGTTGGAGAAGTTGTGTCTACTTTCAAGACCCTCAAGGTCAGCCTTGTTGGCTGTTGACCTTCCCCTTAGGGAACAAGGAGTTGGGGTGATCATCAGACCCTTACCTTAGTCTCCAGCTACTACCTCCTATACCTAGCCAGCCGTGTGAGTTCTTCCCCATTTACATCTCTCCTCATGATCTCATGAAGGACTAGAATACTATAGAGGTGGAAGATTAACAGCTTGCCTGCTGGATACAAGTTTCTCCCCTGACCTAGAAGTCCTCTTTTTCCTTCCCAAAATTCTTGGTGTGTGTGTGTGTGTGGGGGGGGGGCTATGATCTCAGTGGTCTGGTGGCTCAGGACAGGGAAACAAGTGTCTGTCTATAGGAAATCATCAGCCCTGTCAAGACAGTTTTAGGTGCTCTCTGTAGTTTGGGTAACAATCATTGACCAGATATATCTTTCGCAAGGACCTTTCTTTAGTCTGTCATGGGTACACTGTTTCTCCTGACTGTGTCTTTCACAGAGCACGATAGTTGAATTCAGTGACTCCCACTGTGTTATTTATTTCCCAGCTCAAACCTTTAGTATTGTATCTAAGGAGTTACCAACAAACTCAAGGTTATTGAGAATTTTCTCCTATGCATCTTAGACCTATAATCCAGAGTCGTGTGTGTGTGTGTGTGTGTGTGTGTGTGTGTGTGTGAGAGAGAGAGAGAGAGAGAGAGAGAGACAGAGAAGAAGAAGAAGAAGAAGAAGAAGAAGAAGAAGAAGAAGAAGAAGAAGAAGAAGAAATGTTCATCTGTTTCTATGCTCTAGTGGAAGTCAATTCTCTCCTACCATATGGGTTATGAAGGTCAAATCTGGGTGGCCAAGCTTGTTGGCAGGCACTTTTACCTTCTGAACCATCTCATCTGGCCCATATTAGTTTGCTTCTAACATGTCCTTTTATGTAACTAGAGGAGCAGGAATATGAGAGTCCAAGGCCTCCCCAAACCCCTCCTCCTAGCTCACGGCACATCTGCTGCCAGCTCTTCTGTATTATGGTCTTCCTACTCTGATCTAAAAATACCACACTTTTATGAATTTTGGGTGATTTCAGGTGATAATTCTTTGAATGGTCATAGCAAAAACTACACACAGTGAAGGCACTTCACATGGTCCTGGAGTTCTTTTATTCTGTTTATTTTTAATGATAGTTCTGTGATATTCAAAAGTATCTTTTCACTGGAGTGTTTAGAAAAATCCACTAGGGGGAGACATTTAGTAGTATTGAAACTCGTTGGGCAAGGCTGTTTTTTGCGTAAGTGAAATTGTTCATACCCAAGAGCTATTTAGCAGAGTTCAAATGTTCGCATGCTAGGTGACTTGCTGCACATTCGGGAAGGCTTCTCCACATAGGTGTTAAGGAATGTTCTATAAAACTATGGTGGGTTTGCGAGCCTGGGTGTCTTTGAACTACTGTAAGGCTGCAAGGGTTTATTCAAAACCAACTCTCAGTTTGGACAGAAAAAAAAAAAAGATGCTTAGGAAGTTTCCCTAGGTTCCCAGATGTTTCTAAGATTATGGTAGACCTAGCAGAACATGGGAAATAGACACTCTGAGATGCTGAGAGACACACCTAAACAGGGCAGGTGTGAGGGTTATACAAAGAGCAAGTAACAATGATACATAGAATGTTAACATGTCAAAATGAAACCCAATATTTTTATATGCTAACAAAACTTAAACACAAATTAAAATAAACTAGCCTACATGGTGATATATAATACAATGTTTTATTGAAACAAAAGGCAATACTAATAAATTCTAACCAGATACCAGGGCTTCATGCAGGCTTTGAGCACAGGGGTCATCAAGTGCTATGGAGACGGACGCAAGGAGATGCTCATGGCGTCACATGGTTTTTGCCACCTTTATAAAATAATCAAGAGGTCTGAAATGGAGCAGCTTTCTCCTTGGGTGACTCAGTTAGTATTGATTTAATTTATATGTGCATCTATCTGTGTGTGGGTTTGTACATGCCATAGTGGGGATCAGAGAACATCTTGCAGAAGTCAGTTCTCTCCTTCTACCTTGTGGGTCCTAGAGTAGCAAACTCAGGTCTTTGGTCTTGGAGGAAATCACCTTTATTGAATGAGCCATCTCATTGTCAAGTTATTGACTGGACAATCTTGACTCATTTAATGTTGTATCTTGTTCTTCACCTGTTGTAGGGCACTATCCTTGGAGCAGAACAACTGCCATCTTCATAAGACTGGGTGTGCCTGCATGGCAAAGGTCATCTCAGTTGGACTTGTTGATTGTTGGAACTCATTCTCTCATAGAAGGAGGAAGCTGGGTGGATTATTGGACCCTTATCTGTGTATCTAGCCACTCCTCCTAGCCAGCTTACAGGAATGTGGGTGACCCCAAAGCAGCTGCACTTCATAGTGCACGGATGAAGGCTTCTCTATAGCCACATAGATGGAACCCTTTCTCCTCATCTTCACCCAGCCTATACTCTAGCTCCTCTCAAAGCCCTTGAGATCATGTGCAGTGAGGGCAGAACTTTGTGAAGGTAGCTAGGAGCCCCAGACTAGCTTGAGTGGTAGGATCAGCTGTGAGGCTGGATACAGGAACCAATTCTGCCTCTGTATCTTATTGTTGTTCCTGTATAAGCTCTTCCATTCTTGGGCAGATCTACTTACTAGGAAGACACCATATGGTAGAAACTTTTACTTCCAGTCATTTACAGAAACTATTCTTTTGATAGTTGTACATGGCTAAGGTCTTGAACTGAATCTCACTGACACAGCTTGGGACATTTGAATCAGTCATTGTGTCCAGGAGAATAGGTTGTACTGATTGGTTCAACCTATATCATGTGTCCACTGCTAAAACGAGGATAAGGTTAGCCTTCTCTAGAAGAAAGAGCCCATATTTAAGGGTATACATTGACAAATTACTAGTTACCAGCAAAGAATCAATAGACAAATAGAATTGGGGTGGGTGAGAGCAACAGGCCCAGTTACATCTACTCTTGTCATTATGATTGGTTCTGCACTGTGTGGGATGAAGAGACATTAAAGATGTGCTAGGCTGGGAAGATGGCTCCATGGACAAAGTGCTTGGCATGCAAACAGGAGCATGTGAGTTTGTATCTTTAGTACCCATGTAAAAACTGAGCACAGTACCGTCCAGCATTGAGGATGCAGAGACAATCAGAACCTAAGCGCTTGCTGGTTAGACAGCCTAGCAGAATTGGTAACGCCCAGATTCAGTGAGAGACTCGGACTCAAAATTAAGGTGGAGACCAGAACAGGCAGGTACCAAACCTAGACATCTGGCCTCCACACACCCATATAAACATGTACATGCAACATGTATGTACACCCACTTTTACATCTCCCACACACGAAGATCAAATTTTGCTTTCAGAAACATAGGCATCAGGTAGGAAGTATGAGAAACATAAAACAACTTGAGAATAAGTCTTTTAACTGTCTCTGCTTTTAGTTTATACCTGACAGAGGAACTAGGTGTAATGGGAATGTTTGAGCCTGGGGTGGGATCATTAGGAAGGATCATGGGAAAGAATGGTCTTCAGGGATGGGCGGAAAGGGCAGGGAACTGCTGTAGGGAAGATTCTAGGCTCTGGGGAATTTGCCTCCTTGCGTATCATCTGTGAAAGGGTTACAAAAGAGACTTCCATAACAAAATGAAGTCTGCCAATCAGCTGATAATCGACACTCAGCAAGCACAACAGCATGTGATCATTCATGATGATAATTCATATTCCAACTGCCTATCAGTCTGAAAAGGCCCTTTCGGATCCCAGAAAGTGCCAGAAACCATGGTCTTGGAGATTCATGTCTGAGGGACCTTGAGGGTATCTTCACTGAGATTACTCATGAAGACTATGGACAAACCACCACTTTCCCTTTCCTGTTTTGGTGACTTGGGACTCTTAACAGCCAAGTTGCCAGCCCAGCACCTTTCTGGAGTTCTGGTATTAGGGAAATATGAAAGGAATTTGCTTTATTGAGTAATTTTGAGTAATTTGAGAAGCATAGTTATGGGAAAGATGAAAAATAGATCCATCAGCCCTGTGCCTTATGGCCTAGACAACATTTCTCCAACTCAAGATGCCCTCTAAATTGGAATCACAGTTATCCTGATGGCCATGTGTGGTCCAGGAAGTGGGATGCCTGACTCTAGAAAGCCAGACACATCACAGAGGTGATCTTTAATAGAACTCTTTGCTGAACAATGATGTTTTTTTACCCCAGAATGTGATCACAGCTGTTTTATTTTAGCAAATGCAGCAACCCAGGCGATTAAAGCCATATTCCTTTGTGGCTGTTTATTTTCACTCAGTAGTTCTCAGTGTTTTGTCATGAAAGAATTCTTTGAGTCTCACAAAGCTAAAACAGAATGTCACTTCCTCCCTGATGCCCCTTCTAAAATAGCCGTATCCACTTCTTCAAGCTGGCTTCACTGTGTTGATGTCATATAAGGATGTCCACTTGTAGTTCTGAGGAGGTGAATTCCACTGGAAGAAGTTAGGTTTATGATCCAGTCTATACGAGAGGATGGTGTTAGACCATCAATCCACTAGAATGAAGAGGATCTACTTCAGCAATGGTAACATAGCATCACTAAACTAACACTGAGGGCCGGAGAGATGGTTCAGCGGGTCAAGGTGATTGCTGACAAGCCTGAAAACCCAAGTTCAAGTCCTAATTCCTGCAGCCTACATGATTGAAGGAGAGAACCAGCTCCCTCAAGCTGTCCTCCAACTTCCACATGGCGCCCGAATTGCCCCCACATCAAACGATAAATAAATATAACTAAAATAAAAATAGTTTTCAAAGAAAGTTAATAGTGAGATCTTATATTGCCCATAAAATTAAATCAACATTTTGGGGGGGGGTTATAAAATTTTATATGAAGAAAGAATTTAATGTCTCTGATTGTGTGACTTCCTTTCCCCGTGATTACAGATTGAGCAATGGTTTTATTCCCCCATTCAACAGATATTTATTATGCTAACAGTATGCGTCAGGAAGGGTGGCTAAGGTGGGCGCAGCTTTTGAATTTGTTCAGTTTGTATTATTTTTAAGAATAAAGACAAGGGGCAACCCAATAATAAAAAGAATGGAAGAATGGGAGGCTGGCTGTAGTATGTGCTAGGGAGGAATTAGTAAGAGACAAAGTGTGAGAAGGTCATTGTCTTAGTTGAAATAAGTATTTAGCTGTGGATGTGCCCTTCTGAAGACTGAAAGGAGAAGATGATTCTTTATCATTTTTTCAAAGGCTTATTTTATTTTTAATTGTGTGTGGAGGGGGGCGGTGAGGGCAATGTACGTATGAGTGTAGGTGCCTGTAGAGGCCAGGGATGTTGGAAGCCCTGGAGCTGGGCTTAGAAGCAATTGTGAGCTTCCTAGCATGGGTACTAGGAAACCAAAGAGAGCTACATGCTCTCAATCTCTGGTCTATCTCTCTAGTCCCTAAAGAATGAATTTTAAAGGTAATATTCTTATGTTCGTGTGAATAGGGAAAAGTGTTTTCCAAGCAGAACAAATGGCTCACAGACAGGCTGGGGATAGGGAAGATCTTGGCGACGTCTGCAGATTTACAGGGGGAGTGACTTTGAACCCGGCGAAGCAAGCAGGTGTGGAACCTGAATAGAATGGTTAAAATGTGGTTATCCTATTGTATCCAAAACCACACCAGCAGAGTCACAGACACTTCCTGAGAACAAGGCCTATCCCTTCCAGCAACATCCAGGAAGGGCCGTACAGACCTCCGGCGTAAATGGCGTAGGAAGCAGCAGAGCTTTAAGCAAGCAGCATATCTAAAGAGGGGTTTAGTGTTTGTTCAGCAGCCATGAGTGTGAACCCAATCTGCAGAACCCACACAGTAGCAGACACCATATAGGAGGCTGGAGAAAAGACACCAGCCATGCAGGCTAACCAAGAACCACTCTGAGGAAGCCTGGCACTTCTACGTCATTTGCACTTGATCTATCAAATTCTGTTTGTGCTTTCTGTCTTAAACAGGAGTTTCACAATCAACCTCCACTGTGTTGAAGGGAAGGGAGGAAGGACTTCTGCTTTTGTACTTTCCCAAGAGTTGGGCCAAGGAATGAAGAAACAGTCCTGGTGGTGACTGCACTGGGAATCAGAGAAGGGGAAGAGGAGGACGAGGAGGTGTGTGTGTGTGTGTGTGTGTGTGTGTGTGTGTGTGTGTGTGTGTATGTGTGCATGCGTGTATGACTGTCTCTGCCAACTCTTCTTCTGTCTATTCCCCAAAACAAGTCAGGTTACTCCTTTAATACACATGGATCATCAAGAATGACTTAAAATATCAGCCCTGGATTCCATATGCCCATTGGACTCTGTTTCTCGGAGCACCTGTTCATACAAGGTCCAGTGACAGTCACTAGCCACACCAACTGTCACCCCAAGAATCTTGACCATAATTAGGACTCATCACCACACACATGCACAAGGACAGCAACCTTTCAAAGCAGGGGCAGATTGTTTTCCGGAGGGAGAAATATGGAGTGATTTTTGAGGTGAGAAATTAAATCAGGTTCAGAATTATTGGTGAGATTTGGGTGACAGGTAGGAGAGTTGGGTGGACTCTTGGGCAGACAGATTATTGTCACTGGGCAGTAAGAATAATTAGTTATGGGTGCTTATGTATGTTGCTTGGGTTAGGAGGTCTGGTTAAGCCTGGATAGCTAAGATTCATCCACAGAGGGACAGAGGGACGTAGCCAAAGTGTGACCCCAGGAACAAGAATTTTAAAGACTTGGTAGATAAATATGATACAAAAGCTCTAAGAACCACACTTAGAAGAATATTGGCCCAGGAAGAAAAGGTAAACCTGAACATAAAATATTTTTTGAAAGACATTAGCATGAAATAAATTTGGAAACATTGGTAGGAACCATGCACACAAAAGTCTTAAATGAATACAGTTTTATTTTGCATCAGAGCTACCCCCCACTTTTTTGAACTGAACTATGCATGAGAGCTCCCATAGAACATGGTGAGGGAGTTAGTGTAGTTCCATTTAAGGTGACTTTACCTAGACATAGAGGAGATTAAGTATCACGTTTGATGGCAGTCCTTAGAGAGGGTGCAGCAGTTAAGGATACTTACTACTCGTACAGAGGACCTGGATTTGGTTCCCAGTGCCGACATCAGGCAGTGTACAACTGCTTGTATGTATAGTTACAGAAAATCTGTGGCTCTCTAGCCTCTTCATGCATGTGCACACATGTGATACACATAAACTCATGAAGGTGCACACACGTGCACATAAGCACAAATAAACTGTTAACAAATGGGGCTTGACAGAACCTACATAGTCCATTGCAGTGCTGGGATGCAAACCCAGGTGGTGCAACAGACAATAAGTAAGAGGATGACAGGGAGATTAGAATGGAAATTCATAATGCCTGTGTGGTAAAAGGGAAGAAATTGATGTTGGGGAAGTTTAGAAAGTGCAGAAGAAGAATGGTCGGGCACAGAAAAAAAAATCTACCCAATGGATGAGAAGTAAGACTGCAGAAATCCCATGATCCTTTTGCTGGGAAATATATGGTATATTCAGGGAACTACAAGCAGCTGCCTGCTTGCTTAGAGTGAATAAAAAGAAGGACGATCCTGAAATGTGCCCCATTTTCCAACTGGCTCTTCCAGTACTCTCCCTCCCACTCCACTCCCACCTTCCCCCTACCTACAAAATCTCTTCTATTTCTCCTTCCCAGGTAGATCTGAGTGTCCTCCTTGGGCTCTCCTTGTTATCTCGTCTCTCTGGGTCTGTGGATTGTAGCATGGTTATCCTTTACTTTATAGCTAATATCCACTTAAAAGTGAGTACACACCATGTTTGTCTTTCTGGGTCTGAGTTAGCTCACAGAGACCAGCTAAGACTCCTAGAAACTGCAGATATGTAGTTTGAACTGGTCATCTCCTGTGACCAGGCAAGACTTCCACTGGAGGGTTTGGGATACCAACCCAGCCACATAATCTTTGACTTATAGTCCGTCCTCCCTATGGGATGTGCTGAAAAGGCTTGTAAGGGGTGCTGAGATTGTGAGAGTGGCCAACCAATGACTGGTTCAGCCTGAGAACCATGCCAATAGAGTGAACCCACCACTGACACTTTCTGGAATGCCAGGGCCCAGAGGCTAAGTGGCTCAGAGACCTAGGATAGAACCAAACACAACTGGAGGAAAAAATGTCAATGTAATGATGCCTAATGATATTCTGCTATTCTTATAGGATGGTGCCTAGCCCAATAGTCACCAGAGAGGCTTCTTCCGGTAACTTGTGAAATCAGATGCCAAGACCCATGGTCAAATATTAGACTGAATTTGAGGAATCCTGCTGAAGAGAGGAAGGAAGGATTGTAGGAGGCAGAGGGGTCAGTGACATCACAAGAAAACCCACTTGGGCTTATAGGAGCTCACAGAGACTGAACCAACAATCAGGGAGCCTGCATGGGAGCCTAGGGCCTTCTGCATATATGGGACAGTTGTGTAACTTGGTATTCTTCTGGGACTCCTAACAGTGAGAACAGGAATTGTCTCTGACTCTTTTACTGACTTTTGGGGTCCTATTACTCATACTGGGTTGCCGTGCCCAATCTTAAGACAAAGAGAGGTGCTTAGTCTTACCAAACTTAATATGCCATGTTTTGTTGGTATCCATGGGAAGCCTGCTATTTTCTTAATAGAAATAAAGGAGGAGTGTGTGTGTGTGTGTGTGTGTGTGTGTGTGTGTGTGTGTGTGTTGGGGGAGGTAGAGGAAAGGTGCAGGAGGAACTGGGAGGGGAGGAGGAAGGGGAAGCTGTGGTTGGGATGTAAAAAAGTGAGGCTAATGTGAAGATGGAGAGATGTGAGCAGTCAGAATGTGTAAAACATTGATGGTCTTCATTTCCTTCTGCCTGTAATTGACGCAGGACTCTAAGTTGCTCGGTGCACATTTTAGGAAAACCATTTGGTAGAAAACAGACAATTGAAGACCAAAGTATAGGTAGGGGGCCAGTTGGGAGTTACTGATACTGTGAAATAGGGCATAGTAGGTACTTTGCCGACTTACATAATTTGCTTTCTTCTAGGTGTTTGAGTTGGAAAAATTATGTATTGTTCTAAAGTTAGTGTGCACATGGGGATAAGATCTTTCAGTTTCCGGAGAGGTATAGCCCCTTATTGAATTGTTCTCAGATCTCTGAAACAACCAAACAGAAATCTGAAACACCACTGGCTCCAGCATGTAGAGGTTTCTCTGCAGCATGGGTTGTCCAACTGTAGAACGTGACAGGTTAGCTTTACAATTTAGGAAAGAAGGTGGAAATAAAACCACTAAGAAAGGAAATCCAGTGTGCAGAGGAGTATTTTTATTTAAGAAATAATTAACACAGAGGCAGAAGACCTTAATGGAAGAGTGTGGAGCAAACAAACAAACAAAAAAAGAATCAAGTTCCTAAGTGCCATAGTTACAGGCAGGAGCTGAGTCAGGTGCGGGGGAATTGAGGACAGTGGGCACACAGCACATATCTTCAGCCACAGCTGGATCCATCTTACACTAGACTCCAGCGATGGACATGACCCACCCCAAGGAGTCTGCTCAGCACTAAGCAAAGGGCTAAGCTAATTTGGAAACTTCTGACACTCTTAAGAGTAATTGCCAATCAATTGGCCAAAGGCAGATGGCTGCCAATGATGAAGTCATTCCAGTTCTCCTTCCTTACCCCAATCCTGCAGCTAAAGGAAATCAGTGAAATTCAAGCAGCATCTTGGGCTCCTTGAGCAAAACATCTATGGTGCTAAGTGAACACCATCTAACATGACCTTCCTCCTTTCAGAAACCCATGGCGTTAATGAACTCCAGATCTCTGTCCTCAGTTGAACCCCCATTCCTTTGCTGTTCCAGGCCTGGGGCCAAGAATCAGGTTTTTAAGAATGTTGACTGAGCCTTCTTTGAAGTCATTTGGTTCTTGTTGAGCAATGAAGGATCTAGGCTTAGTGAAGATGAGCTGTAAGGAGGTGTATTTTAACTCAGAATTCAGAGGGATGTTGTAGGAATCATAACCACCTAGCAATTCAATAGATTCCCTGGGAGACAAAAACAATCATGATAATAATAATGAGATTAGATGAATATTTATTAAATAGATATGCTGTTCCAGGTACTAGGCTAAGTTCTTTATATCCATTGTATATTTCATATGTAGCATTGCTCATTTTTTTCCAGATGAAAGAACTGAGATTAGATCATAAATTGTGTGCACACAATTAATTGATATTATCTGTGAGGTTGGACAGTTGGTAAACAGAGTCTGAATGTTTGAAAGAATAAACATGACCGAGTTCTAGAAATGTCAGGTACCGCACTCAGGGTAAACAAAGATCATTATAACCTATGGCAGTAGATGGTTCCAGACAAATGGAAATAACCCAGCAGACACTCTAGACCTTATGAAATATTTACAGGTGGGGAAAGCAGTTCAGTTGGTAGAGTGATTGCCTAGCATTCATGCGGCTCTGGGTTCAGTGTCCAGCATTGCAGCCACGGCACGCAGGGGCACAAGCTGCAATTTCAGTACTTGAGTGATGGAGGCAGTAGGGTCGGGAACTCAGAGGCAATCTTAGCTATTCAGTGAGTTCTAGGCCAGCATGGGTTACCTGAGACTCTGTTTCAAACACAGGTAAGCAAACAAAAAAATAAAATTACATATTTTTACGTTTTTAAAACTATGAGTATTAGGCAGCAGCACCAAATGGTAAAAGATTATAAAGGGCTTCCGGCTTGAAGTACCATTTTAATAGATCCTGTAGGAAGGTCCTGGAGCTAGATGAGGGATGACCTAATATTACAGGCTATATAATTTATATTTTATTCATCAGGCTATGGCAGTTTCAATAGTGCTTTTCTTATGGGGGGAGGGGGCGACCTGAAAGTATCGTAAATTATCCACTAGCTCGAAACGAAGAGATCCATTGACAAAGAGATTTGTCATTGTGACTAAGTGCTTAAGATGAATAACTTAGAAGGAAGCAAGATTTACTTTGCCTAATGGTTTTGGTACATGGTCACGTGGACGCCTCATTTATGGGATACCCAGATTGGGGACATAGTCCCGGTGTAGCTGTTTAACTGTAGTGCCGTGGTGAGTAACGAAAGATGTTGCTACTTTAGGCTGTTCAGACCTGTATGTTTCACCTTCCAGGACATTCCCCGAGGTGACGTTAGAGCCTACATGACGCTCCTCACATTGCCTGCCCGTGTCTTGCCAACATCAGCTCTTCCTTCTGCTGAGTTTACCCACTGCCTGGTTCGTTGGCCTTAGGTTGCCTGGGTTGTTCCTAAATTAAATTCTGAAAATGGGCTTCATTTTCTCCAGAGTGATGGCTTGGGGGAGGCCGGCAGCCAGGCTGTGGTAAGGGAATGACACTGGAATGCAGGCTGAGGGCTGAGCTTCTGGCTGGAGATCACTCAGCCTGCCCACAAATCTAAAAATGCACAGCTTGACTGTAACCCTGGAAAATATCCTCTAATGTCTGGGCTTCTGCCACCGAGAAAAGAAAGTTAAAAATCACGAATGGCAGAGATATTTTGAATTCAGGAATCTTAGGCCCCTGACACTGTTCCTTCTGCCCTAATAATTTTTGTGGGGAGGAATTTCACAGTCAAGAAGTCCTGAATTTTGTACAGGTCATTTGGGAAAGGGGAGAAGAAAGGGACTGGGGAGATAGAACTCTAGAGAGAGGATATATTCGGGACCATTCAGCAATGTCCTTGCCCTTACAGGAAGAAAAAGGCTGGACTGTGGTGGAAGTCTGTCTGTGGGTGCCACTTTTTTATTACATCTTGCTTATGGATTGTTAGATGCTTTCTCTTAATATATGGAAATGCATGCTAATCTCAAGCCAAGGGAGTTAAAACTGGGCTCTGCTTTTTCCCTATGTGTGTGTGCGTTTGTGTGTAGCATGTGAATAAGTACCAGTACATGTATAGAAGTCAGAGATCGACATCCAGTATCTTCCTTAGTCACGCTCCATGTTTGAGGCAAGGTCCTTCACTGAACTTGGTGTGTGCTGATTCAGTTAGATTGACTGGTCAGCAAGCCCCAGGGATCCTTCTGTCTCTGTCTGCCCAGACCTGGGATTACAGCAGCATGCCGTCACCTCCATCTTTTTTTACATAGGCTCTGCGGGTTCAGAACTCAGGTCCTTGTGCTTGTATGACATACACTATACCCACTGGGCCATCTCCCCAAGCCACTTCTATCACCATGAACCAGATATGTCAGCTGTCTTCATTTTTTTTATTTAGAAACTCACATTTATACTCATGTAGCTAACCATACCCACAAGAGCGTTTTCAGCATATTACAAACCCAGTGGCATGCCAGCCAGTCAATGGGGAGAAAGAGTGGGGCTCATTATTGAAAACTTAATTTCTTCATACAAAGTTATGAACTGGAATCACTTAGATATTTAAGGTATCTACTTGCTTCAAGTTCTTTTAGGAAGAGACACTTGTCAGTGTTCCAAAGCATCAGAGTCTTCCTGTGCTAAGAGAGACAATGGAATGGTTGCAGTGATGAAATCAAAGATGACTAGGAACTCTTATTATGATGAGCATCCCGAGGAGAGAAGCCGAGCGAAGCTTAGATTACTACCTAGTTCATATTCAGATCTTGCTATCATACGTAAGCGAAGCTTAGATTACTACCTAGTTCATATTCAGATCTTGCTATCATACGTAAATTTTTACCATTGATTTGGTTACTCCAAGACTGTATATGAGGGTCCCAAGGCCACAGTGTCATTAGAGAAATACCCAAGCCCTCTGGACTGTAGAGTGATAAAAAATTATTTCAGGTTGCAAAATGGAAAACTCCCTTGGGAATGGCAGTACAAAGAGTGGGAATGATTTTAATGGGGACGGTGGGTGAGTTGTTTGATGTAGGGGATGGTTTTAAACAGAATGGGAGGTAAAAGATTTAGATTAGTCAGAGGAGGTGCGAGGTTAGCCAGGACTTAACACTCCTGAAGAGCACTGGGCCATGTGCATCATGGTTATGACCCCTCCCTTCCACTTTAGTGTTTTATTAAAGTATAAACACACACAGCAAATCACTTACATAGCTCAGATTTCCATAAATTGAATTATGTGCATGAAACCAACAATCAAATAGAGAGCACTGAGTTGCACAGCGTTTCTTTAAGATGTAACAGACATCTGTTCACTCCAGAAAGGGTGCTGAAGATAGCCTGAGGAAATAAGTCTACCCAAGTCCGTCTTGGTGAGCTAGTGGGTGTGTTGGGGTTACTCATAGGAGCGTTAATGACCCAAAGGCGGTTGGGTTGCATTACTCAAAAGCCCCAGAGTTGACAAATCAACCAAAGTTATAATTTTGGAGCTCCCTGCCAGGCTTGCATGGAGCCCCACCAGGGACCTTCTCCTCGGCAATGGTTACTGCTTACATAGCCTTGGAGAAAAAGGATCGTGAGTCTTCTACCTTTTGTATTTTTTAAGCTTTTAAAATTATTTACTTCCCTAGTTCTCTGAGCCTCCCTTCTCTCCAGAAGCCCCCTCTATTCTCTCCCTTCCTTCCCCCTTGGATTCCTCAGGACAACTTTTATCTTCTAATAGCACTGGTTTGTTATGCTTGAATATTGTATAAATAGAATTACACCAGGGTGCTGCTTAACATTTCTGGCCTCTGCCCTCTGTGTCATCACACTTGTGAGTCCATCCTGGTGTGTAGAGTTGTAAATTGTTGACTTTTGTTGCTGTAAGGCATTCAGCTATATGACTGTATACTTGTATTTATTCTCTCAGCTTACGCTGACATTTGAAAGAACTTCCACTTTGGAAAATTATGAATGTGCTATGGTTGTTTTGTGTAATATCCTTTATTGATGAATTTCTGCTGAGTAAATAACTAGGAATAGGATTTCTGGATCATAAGGCCTAGAATCTCTTTTTAATGACGAAAACATTCATCCTACATGATTCTAATTAAACCTTGAACATCCTTGCATTGGGAAAATGCATGACAATAAATATCTATGAATTTAATGACATTTTAGAACATGTTGGTATATGACTATCCACAGAAATGTCACTTTTGATAGGGTCTCAGGTATCCCAGGCCCATCTTGAACTTCTTTTTTTTTTATTTTTTTAATTTATTTATTTATTAAGGATTTCTGCCTCGTCCCCACAACCGCTTCCCATTTCCCTCCCCCTCCCCCGATCAAGTCCCCCTCCCTCATCTGCTCGAAGAGCAATCAGGGTTCCCTGACCTGTGGGAAGCCCAAGGACTGCCCACCTCTATCCAGGTCTCCCATCTTGAACTTCTGATCCTCCTGTCTCTAGCCTTCAAGTGCTAAGATTATATGTGTGTGCTACCACACCTTATTCATGTGGTACTGGTGATCAAACCCAAGGCTCTGTGTGTGCTAGATGAGCACTCTACAAACTGAGTTACATACCCAGCCTGGAAATAGATTTTTTTGTGTGTGCAATTTATTCTATCTGAAGATTAAGTCCAGGGTGCATAAGAATTCATATATCCTTGGCAGTGATGTTGAGTCCCCAGCTGAAGTGACAGACTTAGGAGAAAGGACCCAGAGCAATCATAGATCATGTTCACGGCCTTTTCTCCTCCTCTAGGTCAAACAGTTAGAGAAACATGGTGGAATTCTTTCACTATCTTCCTTTCGTTTTGTCTCTCCGAACACACACATATATTCTCTAACTATTCTATAGCTGTCAGTGGAGGCCATCCCTATCTCCAATCAGATTCTTGTCCACTCTCCTTCCAGAGAGCAATGGCAGAGATCAAGGACTGTAATCGAGGTGCTTCATTACTCGCTCAGGATTGACAACTTAAAACGAATTAAGCAACTGAACAGAGTGCCCTTTGAGAGTTCACCTAGAGCACGGTTGAATTTTCTGCCCTAGTGTAGCTGGGGGATGTTCGATGTTCAGGCTCTGAGAAGCAGGATGTCTCTGGGACAAGTGTCAACAGAAATAGAAAAGTAACTAATATTCTGTGAGTATTAGCGGACCACAGCTTGTTGTTTTCCTGGCTTGGTTACATGTGGAGCTCTGGGTGTTAAAAGTCAGGATTTCCATGCAGTTGGGGGATTTTTTTCTTTAGTGGGACTTCCTTCTCAGAGAACCTCCCATTAAGGGGGAGGGGGAGCTCTAGGTTGAGGGTCCTGCAAGTCCTTTCACAACTAACCCAGCATTTGAAAGATTTTATTCCACATGAAATAATCATAATTTTTGAAGGGTAATCTGGGTTTGAACCCCCAACCTGTCAATTGCTATGTGTGCCACTAGGCAGAGGATGAGTTATCTACGATCCTCAGTTTACCCTTGAAAGAAGACCATGAAGATGAGAATATCTTTCTAGAATATGAATCCAGAAAACCAAACAGATGATATAATGAAGTGTGTAAAACTGCCTTTTTACCAGATGGGAACTGCAGCCATTGTCTCTGTCAGCATTTCCATCATCGTTACTCTTCAATGCAAGCATCTTCTCCTTCAGGCTATGTTCTTTTTCTGTAGGATGCCATTTTTTTTTCTCATACCCTAGTACTTGCCTTCTCTTCATGATTTCCACAACCAAGGAAAACCTCTAATTTCTTTGCATAATGTGGCACAGGCATCTATTCTTATAGCTTCCTACATGTGTGTTGTATGTGCATGATTTCATGCTATCAGCCACGGTACGAAGTTCATGTTAGCCTTTGTGTCCGCTATGAGAATGGCTTCATCCTCCAGCTCTCTCATCCTCCAGTGTTTTTGAGCAAAAGAAGTGAGTTGAATGGGGGATTCTGAACCCTAGTGACAGATTCCCAAGATTATTGTGATTGGTTAAAAAAAAATCTCCCGTCATGCCTCCAAAGCATAGTAATAAGAAATTGCCATGGTTAGTTTTATGTATTGACTTGGTTGGGTTAGTGGGATCACAGATAGCTTATAAAACATTGTTCTAGGGCAGGTTTGGGAGACTGTTGCTAGAATAAATAGCATTTAGATGGTTAGACAGAGGAGAAAGGCCACTCTCGCCCTTTGGGCTGGGCATCAGCCAATCTTCTGAGAACCAGAGTGGAGCAACAGGGTGGAGGTAGGGTGGTTTAGTCTGGGCTTGAACTGAGACATCATCTTTGTCCAAATATTGGTTCTCCTGGACTCCAGGCATGGAGAATGAGACTTGGACCATCATTTGTCCATTGATTCTCCCCAGGCTTTTAGGTTTGATCAGAGAACAACCATCTGCTTTTTGGGCATCCAGTTGGCAGACAGCAGCAGAATGTGGGACTTCTCAGCCTTCCTGATAAACAGAAACCTGACCATCCTAATACTTGCCTTTTTAGGTACCTCTGTATATTCCATTGCTTCCATTTCCCCAGGGAACCCTGACTAAGACAGAATTCTTGGGCAATCCTCAGAAAACCTTTTACACTCACAGGTTATGGGTATCACGTGGAGTACCTGGAATTTCTGTGGGAAGGTGGTTTGTCTGATGGGACGGTTGAGTGGGCACAGACAAGACGGTTCAGAGGATAAAGACGACAGTCTGAGTTTGATTCCCAGAACTCGTGAGAGAAAGAGAGAGCAGAACCCCTAAAGTTGTCCTCTGACTTATCTTTGTACACTGTGGTACTGAAGGGGGGGTCAAGGGAATCTGGAATGATCTGGAAAACATAGATTGAGCCCTTTAAGAAAGGTTCCTCTTTGCTCAACGTTTTTTTGGTCTTTTTCTCCCCACCTAGAGAGGATTGCAACTGTTACAAATGGCATCTTGAGGCAGACTTCCAACTGCAGGGAAGCCTCCCATCACCTTGATGTTTTCCTGTTCTAATAAAGTTTGCGGAATGAACTTCTTTGTGCCCCTAGATAACCACCTTACCCATGAACCCCATAACAGTATGTGCATGTGTGCATATGTGCGTGTTAAAACACACACACACACTAAAATAAATAAATCAATAAAAACACATTTAAAAGAAAATGTGGGGAAAATCTAGTATTGTCCCCTATGGGGACCATGGCAAAAGGACAAAGAAGATGAAGACCCCTATATTTGACTGAACATTCTGCCCTTCAGAACTAAATTATTTCAGCACTACAGTTGGACAGAGTCAGTTGGTCTGCTCGTTTAGCTAGGATTGATGTCCAGACTCCAGAACAATAGGGGCTCAAGCAATGGATCCAATAAAAGCTGAGGCACAAGAAGCTAATTAGAAATGAGAGACAGGTCACATTTCTTGGGGGTACAAAAACAATACCCCCCTATAGTGGACTTTAAGGCTATTGTGACATTTGGTAAGAAACCGTCAACTATAGTTATGTTTTCTAGGATACAATGTGTGCATTCAGCCACATGTTTTTTACAAAATGATTTATAATTACTTTTAATTTTCTGTGTGTACGTGTGTAGGTATGTGTCTCTCTGTGTGGGGGGTTATGTGTGTGTCTCTCTATATGTGGGTATGTGTGTGTTTGTGTGTATGTGTCTGTGTGGGGGCATGTGCGCATGTGTGCAGGTAGGTGCCCATGGAGGCCAGAGGTTTGAGATTCTTCTGGGGCTGGAGCTATAGGAGGTGGTGAGCCACTTAGTGTAGGTGCTGGGAACCGAACTCAGTTCCTCCTCAAGATCAGCACATCCTCTTAACCACCATCCATCTCTCCAGCACCTTCAGCCAGCTTTTAAATCCTGAGAGCAGAGAAGACGGTGTCAAATAACTTATTCATCTTTTTGTAACAGTAATCTCCACTGCTGCCCCAAAGTGCTTCGACTCCACAGGTCTCTTTGGAGGTAAAAGAGAAGTGATTATGGTTTTGTACCTCAACAGATATTTCTCTCCTTCTCAACTCTCTGAAGCCCCAAGGGGCTCCTCCTTTTTTTCCCCATAGACTTTTCTCCATGAATTTCAAGTGTTGACATCCCCCTGCCTATCTGCAGAGGTATGAACACTCCAAAGTGAGTTTCTTGAAACTGTTTCTCACCAGAGCAATCAGAATATCCTACCTGCTGGATGTCACCCCACACTGTTAAAATTCCCTTGTAATCTGGGGATTTGGGAATTCAAGGGGTTAGTTATTGAATAAAAAGTGTTAGATTTGACCAAGTCCCACATTTCTGGAAAGCAGTTTGAGATCCTCAGCCAAACCTTAAATTCTAGCTGGGTTTTCATCCCCTGCTATTGGCAGCTAATTTCCTGAGCAAATTAAGAAAAAAAAGTTGGCAGTTAGAAGTCACCTCAGACTGACAGAAGTACATCCAGACTGACAGAAGTCCATGGCCTGTCCAGACTTTCTTACAGACATACACAGCTTGTCCAGAAAGCCCACGTTCAGCACTGTTAAGTGTTTACTTCCTGCTTACCCAGAAAGAAAAATTTTAGCAACAGTACACACCAGATCACCATGGCCTTTCCCCAAAGGGTGCCCAGATGGAGAAGCCCTGCTTACTCCCTGAGGAAAAAGCAAGTTGTTTTGTCTCTTACACATCTACTTTTCCTTATTTTAAAAAGATTAGAAAACAGGAAAAACAACTTATTTTGGTTTTGGAGGAGTTTAGCTGTTTCATATCAAGATCTTAAAACTTGGATTTCTGATGTACAGTCTGACTTTGTGAATGAACATCAAATTGTCCATGCAGGTCTGAAGTAGACCTTAACTTTAGGTTTTTCTTAGGCTCTGTGAGTAGCTTGTTGCTATTGTCTTGTCCAAGCAGACCTTGGCACAGAGGTGGTGGTGATGAGTTTCACGGAGGGAGTTGAACCAGGGTTTTTCAGGTGAGGACAAGGGCTAGGGGGAGCAGAGGAGGAATGGCTATCAAGAGGGACACTCATGGGCTTAGTTCTGCAATGGGCAATCTGGGCATACCGGTCTTGAAGACCCTCTGGGAGTCCATGTGAGCACACCCATGCTTCAGGACATTTCTGTACCAGGTCCCATCATTGTCCTCTTGCCAGAAAAGATGTCTATGGGGCAGAGGAAGTTCTCAAGCTGACCGGAAGTAGGTACTCCGATGTGGGAATCTACCAGCTTGCCTGAGTCAGCAGAACCTTAGTCGGCCAAAGTGGACTTGGAGAGATGCTGGTACCTTATTTAGTCTCTGAAAATTGCATCATGTCCTGTGACTCCTGCTGTGCATTTTTCACGGGAAGGATTGCAGTTTCCAAACTGAATCTCTTGGATGACAGGTTCTCATTGCCAATCTAATTCATTAGTCCAAGACTTGAAGAGGTGTTGGGTTCACAATTGATTTTTTCCCCCTACCTGCAAGTAGCCCTTACAATTTAGACATAAAATGTCCTGTTCCATGTTTGTGTATTTGAACACTTCATCTGCAGGTAGCAGTGATGTTTTGGAAGTTTGAGGAATTTTTTAAGGTGAGGTATAGTGTGGGGGGAGATGGATGCTGGCAGGCAGGACCTGAGAATTATAGAACAGCCCTGTTTCCCCCCAACTTTTCTATTTTCTGACATTGCATATATAACAAGCTCCTGCCATCCTGCATAGAGCCTCAGCCAGCTGCCTTCTCTGCCACAATGGAGTGCATCCCCTTAAGCCATAATGGTCTGGTGGTTGGTGAAGTCTTAGCTCTGTGGACCTCCAGATTAGGAATGATGGAACTTGGGAATCAGAGGTGTTCTAAGTTCTATATTTTCATCTATCTATTGGAATTCTGTGTCTGCTTTATTTATCTAGAGAGTCTTCTACAACCAAAAGAAAAAAAATAGCGTAACTGTTGTGGGAGGCTGCTTGTTTGTTCCCAGCTGCCCAGACCTGAAATAATCACATAGAAATCTGTATTAATTGCAATATCAATTGACCAATAGCCTAAGCATATTTCTAGCTAACTCTTATATCTAAAATTAACCCACTTCTCTTATTTTATACTTTACCACAAGGCTCGTGGCCTACCAACAAGTTTCTGGCTGGCAGCTTGCATCTTTCTCCTCTGGCAGCTCCATAGTTTCCCTTTGACTCTGCATACTCTCTGTTTATATATCTCTTCCAGCCTGGCTATATTCTGTTAAGCCAATGGCTGAAAAGAGCTTCTTTATTAACCAATGGTATTCACAGCATACAGAGGGGGAACCCCACACCATAACTAGAAGGAGCTAAAGGTTCTGGTCATGGTTCTGGTTGACACAGGTAGATTCAGGACAAAAAATGTTGGACTTTGGTCTGAGTCACTAAAGCACTTTTCCTTTCTACTGGACAAGGACAACTTGTAGCTTTTGTGTGTGTTCTCACAACTCTCAATGCATCTTAGAATTTCATTTTTCTACATGTTTATTTCATGTTCATGTGTATACACACATATGTGGCAGTGTGTATGCCATAGGGCTCATGTGGAGTCTGAGGACAACTTGGGGGGGGGGTCATGGGAGTCTTGGGGAGCTAAACTCTGTTTCTCCTTCTACCAAGTATGTAGGTCCCAGGGATTGAACTCAGGCCACGGGGCTTGGTGGCGGGTGTCTTTGCCTGCTGAGCCATCCCACGGGCCCATAATTACATTCTTCATGAAGGAAGATGGGTGCTTGATACTTCCTGTCCTAGTGAATCCGTGTAAGACCCAGTTTCTCCAGCCGTGGGTCTCCACTCCTCTTGGAGTTGGGCAACTGAACTTGCAAAAAAAGTTGTCCGTAGTTGAATGTTTCCGAAGATACAATGGCAAAACCTTAACTGAAGATCAAACATGTAAGGAATTAGAGTGTTCCTAGCAGTTTTCACTCATCATGTGACCTCACTACAACCTTGGCCCTGAACACACAGCATGTGCACTCTTCCCCGAGCATGCCACGTCATGTCAGCCAAGGCTGCTTGCGCCACTCGGCTCAGATCCAACGCTGCGCAGGCTTCTGAACCACAGTATTTTGTGAAAGCTGTACACACAAAGGTTTCTGCTCTTACAGAAACATAATGCTTTAATTAGGGGAGTCAGAGATTTTCCCCAGTTCCCTACCGTCATCGTTCAGCATGTGTCAAACCAGGATATCTCTCCACTGTGTTGTTGTTAGAACGTCTGATTATTAAAAATTGCTATTTGAGTTACTGCCTTGCAGTTCATCAAAAACAAAACCCATGAGCTGCTTGTTGGCCTGAGAGGAGGAAAGATTTTCCAACAATTTCTGAAGCGGCCCAGAACGGGCTGCTGTTGTCTGTACTAAGTGCTATTGTAAAGTGGTGTTCTTGGCATTGTTGAGAGTCAAGACAAAATATCAGTCAACTCTAAAGAGCCTTAAAGGTGCTTTGCATCGGCACCATCAGATACTCAGACAAGACTGCATTCATCGCACAAAAACATACCCCTCTCATTGGTGCACACACTGGCTCTCTTTTAAAAATACATCATTATGTGTGTGATAAGGAACTGCTTGAAGACAGATTAATAAAATGATTTCCTTTGGGCCTGTTTTATATGTTTTTCTCTGGGGCTCCTTTCAGATGTCTTTGGCAAAGGGGAGCTGTGAGCGGGGAAGTGTAAGGGCATCTGGTCTAAAATGTGGGGTCCCGGATCTCTGAACCTTTGAAATTCTCCCCAGGTGACTTTCATTTGTAGTTAAGGTAGAGATCTACCTTCTGTGAAGGGGGTTTGCTTTTGTCTTTTATACGGCTGTCAGAGTGTGAGACAGGCCAGAAAGTGCTTAAATTGCAGTATACCAAATGACGCATGAACAAACAAGAAACCACTGTCAGTGTGTGATATTTCTGAGTGAGAGGAGATGGTAACTAATACAGATGGTTACTATGTGGTGCAGAAGAGCCTCTTTTTTTAAAAAAAAAATCACACACCCGAGTATAACTTATTTATTGCACACACACCTGGTTTAGTTGCTTCTTTAACACATACGACATATCTAGCCCATTTTAAACACACACACACACTCACACAATGTAAAAGCATATGTTGAAACTGGCTTGTATACAATAATTCTGTAAGAGATTTCTATTGATTGCCTTTTGTAATAAATTATCACAAACTTAGTGGCTTTAAAAGAAAACACATTTTCCTATTTCCCAATAGTTCTGGAAGTCAGAGGGCTAAAGCAAAGGTGTTGGCAGAGCTGTGTTCCTCTTGGAGGCTCTGGGGGAAATCCATTTCCTTTCCTTTCTAACTTTTAGGGGCGCCCGCATTCCTTGGCGATGGTCCCCTCCTCTGCCTTCAAAGCCATCACGTCTGGTTGGGCTCATCTTCAGCTGTCATCTCTCTGACTCCCTGTGGTCCTTTCCCCTACCATGTACAGAGTGCCTGTGATTACCCTGGGCCCATTTAGAAAAGTCGGGGATTTGGTTAGTATCTGAAAGTCAACTGACGTACAACTGGGTTTTAATGTGCAAACTTAATCCCTCTTCTTACAAGCTCACTATTCACGGGTTCTAGAAACGGGGACTTGGTATCTTTGTGGGATTATTATTTAGTCTGTGGGAAACATGACTTCTCTTGTTGCAAGTGTGAAGCTGGGTTGATTCTCAAAGATCAGACATTAGATCTCAGCACTGTGCAAAACATCTGTATTTGTTTCCTGGCTACTTAAAAAAAGGTAATTTATTTATTCTGGAAGCTCCGGGAAAACCCTTTGACTTCTCTGATTCTCATGACCTTGATTATCTTCCTGGCATAATGTCAGCATGTAACAGGTATTGAAGTTTGTTTCAGAGGTTATAAACATAAAACTTCCCCTAAAGGACTTCATCAATGCACTGGTGTGGATCAGTGGATTGGTGTGGATCAGGGAACAGGATATGTTTCTTTGCATCCCTTCAAATCATTCACAAGGCCAAGATCACTGAAGATGTGGACAGGCTCTTAGTTATGATTGTATTCCAAAATTTAGCTAGCTATTGCTCTGTAGATATAGTCATTTCAACCTGCTCTAAAACACACCTTACCCTTAGACCAGGTTCTTTTTTTTTTTTTTTTTGTATTTTGAGACAGGGTTTCTCTGTAGCTTTGGTTCCTGTCCTGCAACTAGCTCTTGTAGACCAGGCTTGCCTCGAACTCACAAAGATCTACCTGCCTCTGCCTCCCAAGTGCTGGGATTAAAGGCATGTGCCACCACTGCCCAGTTTAGACCAGGTTCTTTACAACCAATCGAAATGTGTTGTTTATGGTTCTGGGGCCTGTGGAATCTATGATCAAGGGCCTATTCCTCATAGTTGTTGACATCTATCTATGGGCAGAAGAGTTCCCTTAGATATCTTATATTGGCATTTCATTGTTCTTTCTAAAAAATGTTTTCATACAATATATTTTGGTCATGTTTCTCCCTCCCCTAATTCCACTCAGATCTCTCCACCTCTCCACCTACTCAAATTTGTGACTTTTGTGTCCCCCTCCACAATCAAATAAGAAACAACACCCTCACAAAACACAAAAAGGAAATTACCAAAAAAAAAAAAAAAACAAGCAAAAGCAAAAGATGGGCAATGCAGAGAAGGGTGCCTTCTTTGAGGAAATTGATTCCTTTTGTGAGAGTAGAGATTTTATTGCTTAATAATTCCTCAGGACTTAATTTTCAATACTATTCACATCCCATATTAGATTCCAGCATCTATATTGGGTGAGAATACTACCGCATCTTGACCATAACGTGGTCAGTATTTGCTGCTGAATTAGAGGATAAGCAAATGATGGACAGAAGATTTCACTTATTAGGATTGGAAAGGAATTCAACTATCACTAAAACCTGGTTTCCAGCCCTGGAGGATGAATGGCTTAGAAGGGGAAAAGCAGACACATGTAAACGATAAAGAGTGAAATATTATAAATAGCACATGAGAAACATCAGGAAATAACTCCAGCATTTCCAAGGATGGAGAATTCAACACAAAGGTCTGGGAATTAGATGATGCTTAATTAACACAAGAATACAAGAAAACCGTCTGGAAGTCCAAGACATTCACACTACTACTTTTTACTTCGAAAGCTGTGGCAGACATAACTAATCAATTGTACATCCTTTGATACTAAGCTAATGGTAAGGACTTTAACTTTGCTTGAATTGAGCAGCAGGTTAAATTTAATTGGCCCTACTGGGTTACAAGTAGGATTTCTCTTTTGGTAGCTTAATGGATTGTTTTGGCCTGCAATTCACTTATAGCAAAGCAAAGCAAAAAAAAAAAAAAAAATCTCCTTGGGCATCCACAGTTCAGTAGTCGACTATTTTTAGATTCTCTGGATGAACATTCCCATCAACATAGAGCTCTTTTTATGTCTCAGCACATTTTGTACCCTGACTGGGAGCCAGGCTTGAAAGCTCTGTCTTCACCCACAACTATGTAATTTAAGGGTCTGTTATTTTTCTGGCTGGTGAGTAGCCTATATTTGAATTCATATTGCTTAAGACAAGGGTCTAGTTGTTAATCCATTTGTACATCATTGCCCAGCACTGTGTCCTTATATCTTGGTGGCAATAGGATGAGTATGTCCCTAAGTTTACTCCGAGGCTATCTCACGTGTTTCCCTTCTCCGCATCATGAAGACAAGCTTTCCCAGATAACTTGAGGGGTGGATATCCCTGCAGGTGTTTCTGTCCTCCGCATCATGAAAACCAGGATTGCCAGATAACTTGAGGGGGAAGCAGTGTTGGAAAGTGGCAGGCCCTGTTCTCTCTTTGAGAAAAGACTTATTTCTCATCGCTTGAGTAAGCCAACCTGACTTTCTTGGTCTTGCCTCTGTGACCGATAGATTGGATAACATGAATACATTTGGAAATTGCTATTGCCACTCTACAAAATATTAATAAGAATTGTGGGGCCAGGGAGATAGCTCAGTCAGTAAAAATGCTTGGTGTGAAAAGTGTGGTCATAGCACTCAGGAATAAGCCTGGTGTAAAGGTGTGCACATAGAACCTCAGAGCTGGGGAAGCAGAGAAAGTGAACCTATAGGACTGAATGTGAAAAGCACCCACATGGACATACCCACCTACAGACAGACACACACATAATATACGCACAAATAAAATAAAATACCTTTAAAAAGGGAAAGAAAATTTTTTATTCCTTTCTTTCTTTGTTTATTTTTGTTCTTTTCTTTGCTTTTTTTGTTTTGTTTTGTCTGTGTGCATGTGTGTATGTGTGTGTGTGCATGTGTTTGGTTTTTCAAGACAGGGTTTCTCTGTGCAACAGCCCTAGCTGTCCTGGAGCTAATTCTTGTAGACCAGGCTGACCTCCAGCTCACAGAGATCTGTCTGACTCTGCCTCCTGAGCCCTGGGATTAAAGGTGTGCCACCACCACCTGGAAATGTTTTTCATATTTTTTATTAAAAAATTTACTTTTATTTTACACACCAACCCCAGCTCCCCTTCCCTACTCTTCTTCCTCCCTAGTTCCTCCCCATCCTCTCCTCAGAGGGGATAAGGCCTTCCTTGGGGAGTCAACAAAGTCTGGCATACCAACTGGAGGCAGGATCAAGCACCCCCGCCCCCACAATCAAGGCTGAGCAAAATATCCTACCATAGGAATGGGCTCCAAAATGTGAGTTCATGCACCTGGGATAGGTCCTGGTGCCACTACCAGGGGCCTCCCCAACAGATCAAGCCACATAACTGTCATCCACTTTCAGAGGGTCTTTTTCAGTCCCATGCAGCTTCCCCAGTTGTTGGTTCACAGTCCGTAAGCTCCCACTAGCTCGGGTCAGCTGTCTCTGTGGTTTTTCTCCCATTATGAGTAAACACTATCATTAGGCTTAAGAGTTTTCACATTTCTCCTTAGGTGCACGGTGTTCGTGTCAGTTGGATGGATAAAATCACCTGGACAGGTTATTTTCTCTGACAGAAGTTGGTTTGGACTCATAAGCTTCCAAATCAGAGACGTGTCTGTTTTCAGAGCTCCATTTCTCCTGGGCATGAGAACTAGACCAGCACTAGGTAATGAGCGATTGCCTTCCATGTTCACTCGTCTGCTGCTGATGGAAGCTTTGCATTGGCTCTGTAGACACAGAAAGCACACTGGCTACTCTTAGCTGGACGTTCCAGGCATTGGTTTGGGTCGATTTAAACAGAAAAAGAGTTTTACAAGGAAAGTACTGTTTATGCAGGCAGAAACAAAGATCAGCATCCTAGTCTAGAGCTGGTGTGGTGGGAGAAGCCACAGCGCTGAATTCTTTGCCTTCTATTACTGCATTTCTGTCTGGAGGGCTAAAAACTCAGTTGCTGCAAGAACTGGCCTCCCTTTGAGGCATCACTGGATCCTGTTTCAAAGTCTGTGATGGGTACATATGATTAATAGAGCCTGAGACATGAGTTCATGCCATGGCTGTAGGGGATGCTGGGAAAAACATATCTGCCTCCCCCAGTTTCTACAGTAGAGCACAGGTAGGATTCTCTAAATGTAGGGGTGAGCTGAGATGCTGAGGAGCCAGAAAGTTGGGAAAATGTCTTCCATAAGAAACTTAAGGCAGAGCAATTGGTTTGTGAAAAGCTACAACTGTGTAGGAAAGGATTGTGGTGTAGCAATAAAACGGGGGCTGGGAAGATGGCGTGGATGGGATAGTGCATGCTGCACAGCATGAGGATCTGATCTGGATCCCAAGAACTCATACAAAGAAATCTGGTCTTGCAAGGTTGTGCTTTTAATCTCAGTGCTGGGGACACAGAGATGGGTGCATCTCCAGGGCTCACTGGCCAGTCAGCCTAGTCTACTTGGTGAGCTCCAGGGCTGTTGGTCTCAAAACAAGACAAAGACTCTAAGTACCCAAGATATATGGATTCTTACAATTGATAACCAATGCTGTCTCCCATCCTCACACACACAGGACCCATATATGATATCCGTGAATATGTGCACACACGATAGTTCATTGGAAAAAGAGGGGCAGGAACATAATGTCTTGTCTCACTGCTGTTCTGCTTCCAGGCCACTAAGTAAGCTACGAAGAGACCAGAAGAAAGAGGTCCGCAATACTTCAATAATTATTAAAAAAATGTTAGAGTGGGAATAACGATGGTTATTAAATTCTCTATTTTTAAAAATATAGCACGAAAGAATGGCTAGTGAATGGTTAGAAATGCAAGTGCCATCTTCTTTGGCACAACTTCCTTTTATGTTTTGAGATGGCTTGTGCTTGGGGAATAGATCTTGGTAAAGGAATGAACGTCTTGTTAAATGTGGATCTCATATATCTAGATTTGTTTAGAGAGTGTGAACTTCTTGAGCCGTCAACATACCACATCAACCTCTGGAGTAAATGGAGGTGAATCTTCCCATGAGTGTTAGTCCCTTCAGCCAGCGAAGGATAAGGTGGGTTTCTCAACAAGCAAGGAAGATATGAGTTTTTCTGCTGAATACAGACTTTCCAGTAGGAAATATAGACCCAGGATGAAATCCCTAGTATTGAGAATACAGGCAGATTAAAAAAATGAATAATTTCCTCCATGGACATAGAGCCAGTAGATGATGTGGGATTTCCTTCTGTGTGCTGTGATTGCCATTAATGAATAAAGAAAATGCTTTGGACCTATAGCAGGGCAGAACTTAGCTAGGTGGGGAAAACTGATTGCTGGGAGGAAGAAGGGTGGAGTTAGAGAGAAGCCATGGAGCCCCTCCGGAGACAGACAGAACTTTACTCAGTAAACCACAACCCCGTGGTGATACACAGATTAATAGAAATGGGTTAAATTAATATGTAAGAGTTAGCCAATAAGAAACTAGAGCTAATGGGACAAGCAGTGATTTAAATAATATAGTTTCTGTGTGGTTATTTTGGTTCTGAGTGGCTGGGATGAACAAATGGCCTCTTCCTACAAATAGCCTCATTACTACAGGTAGATAGTGCTGACTAGGCCATTTTCAGTAAACCAGATTATCTACTGTCTCCCTTTGCAATGGCTGCCATGATGGTCGATCCCACCATAGTCCCAGCATCGAAAGAACTAAGGCCTAGAAACTAAAATTCTGAATTCATGAACCACAAAAAAAAAATCTCCATTTCCTTATGTGGATTTCTTTAGGGATCTGGTCACAGTGATATGAAGTCTGACCAATGTGGTATTATTGATTTTAATATCAATATATTTTGTGTATTTTTAATTGAAAATGGACTTTTTTCTCATACAATACATCCCAACCACAGTTTCTCCTCTCTCCACTCTTCCCACCTACCCACACCTTCCCTCTTCCCCAGATCCATTCCCCCTCTGTTTCCCCTTCAGAAAAGAGCAGGCCTCCAAGAGACAACAGTCAAGCAGGACAAACATAAGTAATTTTGATATGAAACAATATTCTGCTTAATAAAATTAGAGAGTCCAGACCAGGAATGTACTAGTTATGCTATGGGCTATACGAGGAGAATCTATTATCCATGTTTAGTCAAAGTATGGAAAATATTTATCTCTCCTAATCCAACACTACCCAGGCCCATCGAGATAGTAAGTGCAACAATATTGGAAGAAAATAAAATCTTAGGAACAAGTTCAGAGCTAGGTGTCTCCTTGTAGTATGGTGAACTGATGTTTCTTGATGTCGTATATGATAAATAAGAGAAAGGGAATTTTCTCACATTCTATATACACACCTGGGAACTTGGAGACCACACAGGAGGATGGGACAGTTCCTTATCTCAAGGGCACTCAGCACGCAGTTCTGCCAACTCATTTAGGAAGAATGACACCAGTTAAACACATTACCCTGTGGCATGTTCTCTCTGTCGCAGAGTTTCAATAGTACCGCTAGGAGAGAGGTCTTGTTCTGAAAAGATGTCCCAAGTCACTGTGGCTTCTAATTGGTAGTGGTGGCATCTGTTGAATCCTCTGGTCTGGCCAAGTGTGCAGAGTTTACTTGATCTCACAGCTCTAGCTTGTATGCAGGATAATATTATCCGATCCAGCAATTTCCATGTAAATGACAGGGTGAAAGTGTGTGTTGCACAGTGAGCTATCAGGGTCCTATATTTCGTGTGGAAGTCAATTTAAAGGAAGAGTAAAACCCCAGTGGGTGAGACTGTTGACTACACAGTTCTTAAAATAAATACTGTTGAGAAAAACCAAAGGAAAAACTAACGTCTGGGTGCTGACCACGGCCCAGACTGGCTGCATAGTTTATTTCGTAAATGCTTACAGTAGCCATATGGGGGAAGACATGCTCCATAAGCCATGGATGGGTTACACAGTGAAGAGCCGTTTCTGTTGGGAATCCTTAGAGACATCTGGGTTTTCTCCCTCTGCCTCCTTCTCCAGTATTTCCTAAACCCACCTTACCATGTAGTTTTGAATTCTGAATACATTTACTCTCTCACTCTGGCTTGTCCGCCCTGCTTCTTGGTCTCTCGGGACCTTCCTTGGCTTGCCATCTCCTCCATATCTGGAACAATCTTTTTGCACTCAAAGCCTCATCCCTCCCTTAATTGATGCCAACTCCTTTTTTGGGTGCCCTTAGGTTTATGCAGAGTTTGGAGATGCTCTTCCTCCCTGCTGCAGGTTTCTGGGCCATGATCTCTTAGAGAACAACATCTTCTCTTTCTGTGCACCAACATCCTGTATTATGCTCTCAATGAAATCACGACCTCATGCCTTGTACCAGGGGCAGCTGACCCAGTAGACTGTGTGCTACAGTCTACTGTAGGACACAGACTTTGTGGCTGACACAGCATCAGCTCCTCAGTATTTGTTTTTTCCTATGTATTTATTGAGAATTTCATATTTGGATACTGTATTTACACCATCTGCTCTCTCCTCCCTTCAGTTCCTCCAATGTTTGTGACCTCACACTGCTTCTCAAATTCATGGCTTCTTATTCTTTAATTATACTTGTGACACACACATATGTGCATACACATCCCCCTCCCCCTCCCCCACACTCTGTGTGTCTATAGGTTTATAAATACAACCCACTGAGATAATTTTAGTGTTGCTAAGAAGACTTAATCTTTCCTCTTTCAGCAACCAGTGCTTGCCTGTTGCTCTTATTCTAGGGCTGAAGCCTTGTGAGAATTCTCTCATTCATGTTGGCAAGTGGGTTGACGTTCTCCTTTCAAAGTCTTATTTAGGCAATCATACTGTTGAGATTTCCTGGGTGCACCTTCTTCCCTGTCACAGATAGATAGAAGGCACAGTCTTGTAGCCGACATCCTATCCTGGTTCTCTGGCTCTTAACATCTTTCGTTCCTCTCCCCTGCAAAGCTCCCCAGGTCTTAGATGTAGGGTCGTGTTGTAGGTGTCTCAACTGATGCTGGCAAACCCATAGCCAGTTGTTCTGTGCATTTTGACCAGTTGTGGCTTTTTTGTAATGGTCTCAACTTGCTGCAAAAAGAAACTTATTTTGGTGTGGGAAAAGAACTATGCTTATCTGTGTTTACAAGGATAAGTATTTAGGATGCAATTCAAAGTTATACTGGCTTAGTGAGGTGGCAGTAGTAGGCTCTCTTCTAGGGTCCATGGCCTCCCCAGCCTTGGGCAGTTGGCTAGGTTTACAGGGCCCGACATAAATCCCCCTCTGATTAAGTAAGCTGGAAGTTCAGTTAGACCATATGTGTTAAAGGCATGGGAAAGATGTTTAGAATACTGTTCTCAAATGCTCAAAGGGAAGTCAGTGGTAGAGCTGTTATGGACCAGCTTGCCTGTTCCTCCTGTTAATGTTGAAGTCCTAACCACAACGTCTCTAGGTGTGACTGTGTGGTTGGCGATTCTTTACAGAGGTAACAAAGTAGCATGAGGCCGTCAGGTTCTAACACCCCAGGACTGGCTTCTTAGGAAGAGTTCTAGTCAATGAGAAGTGGATAGGAAAGAACCAGTGGAAGACAGTCATCTACAAGCCAGGAGAGAGAGCCTAGAAGAAAGAGGATGATATGTTCGTCTTATAAACGTCCTGGCAGGAACAGAGACCCCAAGAAATTAGAATGTCCCTAGGAGTCTTCAGATGGGAAAAAGGAAAGGAGGGGAGTCTGATGCCGGCCATAGGGGAGTTTGTGTCTGTAAAAGGTCAGGCTTTGCGGGGGAGAGAGTGGGGCAGGGCCAATGATGATGAGCAGGGCCACACCTAGACTAAGACTGCTCAGTTATGTACAGCTTTGACTTCCATTTAAACCTCAAACTCATTTAAACCTGGAGATAGAACCAGGGAGTCACTGGGCCACGTCTCAGCATGGCCACATCGAATATATCTCCTGTCTCTGCTTTTACATATAATTTTGTCTGTTTAATAGGCCCTTTGAGGTAAGTGACTGAGCCTATATTACTAAGGTCCCAGGGCTTCTGTCCTTAACAACTTTGGTAAATCCAAGAATTATAAGAAAATAAGCTTGCCAATTTTTCTACAGAGGCTGTGGGGCTTTGTTCTACAGGCAAAATAAAATGGTATTTCACTCTAACACTTAGAGGCTTTGGATAAAATACAAATCACACCTCCCCATTTGGCTTTTTATAGTCTTATGCTATCTTAATCCATGCACCAATGACCCAGCCCCCAATGTAACAGCTGGGAAATAAGATTTAATGGGAGAAGTTTAGCCAGGAGGATCCTCCTCCAACATGGACTAATGGTGCTGTGAAAATTTACTTCAAGGTCCATCAAGATAGGTCAGTGGATAAAGGTGCCTGTTTCCAAGCCAAATGACCCACAATTGGTTCCTGTAAAGGAAAACTAACTTCTGATGATTGTCCTCTGACTTCACATATGCCCCCACACATATAGATACATTCATACATGATAGGTAGGTAGGTAGACAGACAGACAGACAGACAGACAGACAGATAGATATTATTAAAAGTATTTTTTTTAAAGAAGGGCAGACAAAATGGTGAGATGACTAAGTTGATAAGGTACTTGCTGCCAATCTAGAAAACCTCAGTTTGATCCCTAAGACTCACATAGTGGAAGGAGAGATAAATTCTTACAGCATGTCACTCTGATCCCCAGACACACTTCATGAAGCACTGTACCTACACGTAAGCCTAACACACACACACACACACACACACACACACACACACACACACACGTGCACAACACTCACATGTACTAAAGTAAAATTTAAAAAGAAAATTTGCCTCAGAAGTGAGGTCTGTCTCTACCTTTTCTACCATGTAAGGACATGTTGTTCTATTACTCTAAGACTACCACATGTGAAACACCATTTTGGAATCAGAGAGACTGGGCCCTAACCTCTCTAGACTGCTGTTCTTTATGAATCTTACCATCTTAGGTATTTTATGGTAACAGCAGACTACCTTGCATAAAAAGAAAAAAAAAGATTAGATTCCCTATAACGTAGGGGAATGGTTTGAGAAAAAAGGGCCTCCCATACATAGTCTCAGATGTTTGAACACTTGATCCCTAGTTGATGGTGTTGTTTATGTGATTGTAGCATTATTACTGGGATTAAGTCTCAGGTAGCAACACCGTGGTTGGCTTAAGGTTAAAAAGCCTCACCTCCTTCAGGTTTACTCTCTTAGCTTTTTGTTTATGGTTCAAGATATGAGCTCTCAACTTCCTGTTCTGGCTGCCCATGCCTTCTTCCTGTTGCCATGTTCTTTTCACCATCACGGACTATCAACCCTCCTGTTGTGGACTATTAGTTAATTTAAGTAAAGAAAAGCTGTCTAGAAACAAGTCAAGCTAAGGCAGGGTATTCATAGGAAAAAAAAGAAGTCTCCATATTTTTATTTGGGAGCTGGGTGGCAGGGTCCCAAAGAGCAATAAGAAAAAAAACAAACAACATTTTGACTTTCCAACATTGACCTGAGAAATGTAAACAACAGCAACAAAAAGTGTGGCTCCTTTAAGAGTTTCTACTGTAGAGAGAGTCCTTGACCAGTCAGTACACTAACATAAATGACAGACGAAGTAAAAATGCTTGTGCCAGCTTGAGCACTGGTTTCCTACAGCTAGGAGGGTTGAATGAAGTTCCTAGTCACAGACCTCTGACTGGGCTATGAGCTTTAGTCTTGGCTTTTCATGGATCGAGTAGAGCCAGTCACCAAAGGCACCGGGGTGGTCCTAGCCATACCACTTAGCAGTTTAATGGCTCATGCAGACAAAAAAGACTTGGATATGCAGTAAAGACAGATTCAGATGGAAGAAACCTCTAGACA
Organism: Microtus oregoni; assembly: GCF_018167655.1. NCBI lineage: Eukaryota > Metazoa > Chordata > Mammalia > Rodentia > Cricetidae > Microtus > Microtus oregoni. The sequence continues at coordinate 39,677,806 of NW_024543063.1, forward strand.
GGTTACAGTGTGTTTAACAGTATGTGTAGACTTGAGAAAAGAAAAAAGGGTACCGAGAGTCATAGAAAAAAAATGAATAATTTAAAAATAATAAAGTCTTTAGGGAATTAAAGTAATATAAAAAAAGAATAAGCCATGTGGCAATGGGAAATACACAGGGAGTTTGGATCCTGTATGTTGCTGTATTGACCCTGAATTTTTTTGTTAATCTGATTAGCAAATGACAGATGCTGACAGACATGTAATTGTGAACTGAACTACTTTGTGAATTGAACCAATATAGATACTTTAGGGCTATCTTAACTTTAAGAAAGAAGTCAAGAAATGCGTTGCTTTGGAGAAGAGGTTCTATTTTTATCTCTGCAGGAAAGGATGGACTGTGGAGAACTTCAGGGTTGATATTGATCAGGTTTGATTAAGAGAGACCTTCTGAAACTTGGCAGGTGATAGCTGGTCTTCCCAGGACTTGGTTGTTATCTCAATTTTCTCAGGGACCTCTAAAGATGTCTTCATCCACAGACAATAGGATGCAGTCTGAAGAAAATGACACCCACTTTCCCAAGAAATAGGGTTGGTGGTCATTGTTTGGTGGGTTATGGATGTTTGTTATCAATTAGGGGAATATAAGAATATAGGATAAAAGACAATTATTATTCTCAGATATTTTGTATTGGCATGGCTTTTGTATATTGATATAAATTTAAAGTCATTTTTTTGTTATACTATGTGTGTGTGTGTGTGTGTATTTCTACTCTTGTATGGGGAATTGTGCTTATGCAGGTCATTTAAAAATTCAATGAATAATTAATAAATGAGGTTAGTAGTTAATCTGTAATAATCAAGTTTGTCACATTAGGTATGTTTTCATGTTAAACAGGGATATTTTAGACAGATAGAAGCTTTTCAAACACTTAAAAGACCTATAGAATACAGCTTTTAAGAAGTTTAATAACCTAAGGTTTTTCATGACAATGAGACACATCTGCTCCTGGATGAACCAATTTACTGCATACAAGGATGATGGACATTGAAGAAAGTCCATACAGAGTTCTTTTTTGTTGTTGTTGTTGTTTTGAGACAGGGTTTTGCTGTATTTATTGAGCCTGTCCTGGACCTAGCTCTTGTAGACCAGGCTGGCCATGAACTCATAGAGATCTGCCTGCCTCTGCCTCCTGAGTGCTGGAATTAATGGCATGCACCACCACTGCCCAGCTTAATGAAATTTGTTTTCAATGTGGCAAGGCACAGGAAAAAGACTGTTGAACTTTGCCAAGACAAGGTAGGACAGTCCTTCAAATTTTCTTCTCAGAAAAGCCTGCCAGATATTCTACAGTACACAGAAGAAAGTAACTGACAGAGGCAGGTGGATCTTTGTGAGTTCAAGGCCAGCCTGGTCTATAGAGCTACAGCAGTTAGAGAAAAGGTGTCTCGAAAAACAAACAAAAAGTGTGTTGTCCCCTGCTTTCTTCTGTCACTGTGTCTTGAAAATTATCATTTTCAGTGCACACATGATTCTGTCTACCTGTTTTCCTCATTGGACCATGAGCTGTAGGAGGCCATGGTTGCTATCTGCCTTATTCAAGGAAATAGCTCAGTATTTGAACCAGGCAACCTGGAAGGTGGTGAATATTTTTAAAATATTACATATAATATTCATACATGCATATAAAATGTTTGGATCAAGCCATCCCCATTCCCTATACTAATTCCTCCCCATGCCCACATCCAACTTTCCCAACTTCTCTCTCTCTCTCTCTCTCTCTCTCTCTCTCTCTCTCTCTCTTCTCCTTGCCATCAAATACTTTCAGTACTACCTGTGTGTACATGAGACTTGGACTGTCTACTGGAGCATAGGTAGACTCTAAGGGCCCATATCCCTGAAGTAAATTGACTCTCTCCATATTGCCAATACTGTCTCAGATGGAGGTGGGACTTCATGAGCCACTCCCCAGTCCATGAGGAAATCTTGCTGGTCTGATCTTGTACAAGTCTTATGCATTCTGGCACAACTATTGTGCATTCATGTGTGCATCTGCACTGTCATTTCTGGCAAACACTATTCTGATTTCAACATGTATTCCCTCTGTCTATTAACATCTTTTCCCCCCATTCCATAATCCCTGAATCTCTGGGGGAGGGGTGTCACATTTAGAGCTGAGCACCCCACAATCTCTTGCTCTGTACACACTGAGCAGTTATAAGTCTCTGTGTTAGTCACCATCTATGGCAAAAAGAAGCTTCTCCAATGAGAAATGCCCTGATCTTATAAATATGTCTTTATGAAGCAAATGGATGAATTAGTTTACACCATTCATAAAAATATCAAATGTTTGATTTGAAGAGAAAAAAAGAATCTGCTTGTAATCCCTGTTTCATAAATGAATTTTTCTTTTGGAATGTTCTAGAAAAGTACATCTTTTAAGCACCATATACAGTTATGAAATATATTCCCAGGACTTTGTAATTTTATAGAATCATTCTGAACATGCAGCTGCGATAAAACTTTACTGGGAAAGGACAACATTTTTATGTGAGGTTGACAGGCCATTTTCAGCTGCTCTCCCAAAGCACATCTTGGTGAGGAAGACAGGAGGTAGTAAGAAAATGCCTTCAGCTTATCTGAGTGGGAGCTCATACCAGCAGTGTTGCTGAGAACAGCAGCCGTCTAGTTCACCAGAGAAAACATATGCTTTTTATTAAATTAAAATTTTTATTTGACATTGTGTGAACTTTTAGAAGTTGGAGCTGGAGTTTATAGTTGTTGGATGGCACCTCTTAATATTTATAATCCTGGTGTTGAAAAATATTTCATAGCCTGAAAGTGCTATGTGTTGTGAAAGCTGGACCAGGAAAAATGTTGAGCCCTCTTTAAATTTTTTTCTATTGTGGAAGGCACACATAAACAATAAACTTCTGCTCCACCAGAAAATGGTTGGTAACCTCTAAGTACTGCTTTCCCAACTTGTTTTCCCAGTGCTTGTCCTGGGGACTGACACCCTTTCTGCCTCTCTGTTCCAGCACAGATGGACTTGGCCAAATCAAGTCACGACTCAGCACAGATTTGCACAAGAGCCCTGAAGAATTGCTCCTATCAGCATTTCCTCTCTATTTCCTTCCTTCTCCATTGTGTTTCAACCTACTTTTGTTCCTCTGGAGGCAGCTCCATGAGAAGCATCCATCCCACCACATCAACAGAGCTAAGTTTTATCTGTGTATATGCTTCATATTGGCCAGAATTCATCCTTGATGAAACCAAGCACAATTGCTGTCTCTTTTCTCAGGGAGATTTTGCAAGGATGGCAGAAAGGTTTTCCTGCACATGTTGCTTCAGTTAGAACCAGAAATGATGCTGAAGGAGCAATCCTCCTGCCTTCCCCATGGCCAGGGGAAACAAAATATATTTTTCACTTTCTCTGCATGACTGTCTGGACAGCCTGTTCTCTATCACTCAGCACAAAGTCAATGGACACATACTTCCCATTTAGAATGATGTGGACCATGTGACAGAGGGAAAGAGATGTGGCAAGTAGGATATTCAGCTCCATTCGCAGGTTTCTTGGCAGATATTGCCTTAAGGAAATAGGCAAATATCAACTCAATATCATTCTTCCATGCTCAAAAAAATAGAATTGAGTACATATCATTTAACTTATTGGTGCATATCCTCAAGAGTGCCATAATGGGAGATGTTGGATGTCTGTCTTTACTTGTCAAGCAATGTTGTGACCACTCATCAATGCCAGCCAGGGTGGAGAGACGGGAGCTGAGTAATTTCACTGAAGAATTTCACACCATAGCCGGCTGCATGCAGGTTTTGTGCTTTTCAACAATCCTTGTGGAAGTTTCTAGAGTTACAAATGCTCAGGTTTCATAGCTAGAGTCTTCCCACATATAACACTGCTCTCCAGCAGTCAGGTTTGTCCCCAAAGAAATGGAGAAGAATTTTGCAGTATCTGTCTCCCCACTGAGAGAATATTAGACTCATCATCAATTCTGCGTACCAGTAAAACATTCTTGACAGAAAGAAAGGAGATCCGTGGCTTCAACCATATCATCCCTCTAGACCAGATATGGTATATATTTTGTACCTTTTAGATATTTTATAAGATGCTTTAGATACTAATTTTTAATGTTATTTGAAGTCATTTTTATGTTTAATTGACACATGGTACTTGTACATATTTTTGGGGATGCTGTGTTATTTCAATATACCTGGTGAAATCTAGCCACATTCTTTTCTTTAAGTTTTAGATTTATTTAGTTTAACATTTTTAAAGATTTATTTATTACGTATTGAGTGTTCAGTCTGCATGTATGTCTGCATGCCAGATCAGAAGAGGGCACCAGATCTCATTACGGATGGGTGTGAGCCACCATGTGGTTGCTGGGAATTGAACTCAGGACCTCTGGAAGAGCAGCCAGTGCACTTAACCACTGAGAACTCTCACCTGCCCTCACCTCAGACTTGTGTTTAAAAACCTCCCACTGCACCTAAAGTGACTTTTCTACCGGTAATCTCACCTGCTGTGTCCTTTGCCTCCACACGGGGGCAGTAGTGAAGCTCGGCAGCCACTGGAGAAGATGGGAAGTGGGGGGAGTTGCTGAAGGCTCAAAGCCTCCTGTCTGGATCTTTCCCCAGTGTCTTTCCCTGAACGGCTTCCCTTGCTGGCAAACTTTCAGAATAAAGGAGACATGGGTGATGCCTAGGAGCTGAGACCTGAAGGAATCTGTAAAATAAAAAAAATTTTCAAAAAAGCACATGATTATAATTAACTATACAAATGCCCCTCTCTGGGCCCTGGTTGTGGTGCATGCCTTCCTTCCCAGTACTCAGGAAGCAGAAACAGGTGGATCTCTGGGAGTTCCAGGCCAGCCTGCTTTACAAAGTGAGTTCCAGGACAACTAAGGCTATATAAGGAAATCCTGTCTCAGAATAAAACAAAACATTGTTTTGAAAAGTTGATTTAAAAAAAAGTCCCTCTCCAGTTCCTCATGAAAACCCAAGACACAGATGATGTGTGCTCATATTTCACAGAGGAGACACACAGAGTAGCCTAGAAGCAAGGCAACATGGCAGGGTTTATGGTGTGGTGGGGCAATTAGGGTTGGGGTTAGAATTAGGGTAACAGATGCAGGTCAACAATAGGAGCTCAGATTGCAAAACCAAAGTTCTGCCTGTACCCAGACATCCCTAGGAGCAGTGGAATAGGAAGCACCTTTGTATCTATCTGTGTTTAGTAGTGCATGTGGGAGGAGGGAGGGGACCTAGGAGACTTTTGGGAAAGCCCTGTGTGAGGAGAAGACTCAGGCAAGGGGACCCCAGGAGTGACCTCACTTTCTTAACAGTGACATCACAATGCAGAACCCTGCAACCAGGCAGCCAACTGCTTAGAGACAGCCCAGCAGGCTCACTTGTCTTCAGACAGGAGACCAAGCAAGATGCTATGCTGTTGTTTTCAGGTTCTTGAAAGCTCAGACCAAAAGACCAAGAAAAGTGGAGGCCACGGTGGAGGCCGTGGAGGTTGCGGTGGAGGCTGTGGAGGTACCTGGAGATGCCGGGTTCACTCTTAGCTCCAGTGCCTCTGGCCATATGGCCAAAATCAAACAAACTTGAGTCAGGGCAGCCAGAGCCAAGACCACACAGACCAGGTAAAACCACTCTGCAATCTCAGTTTTCCCAAATTTCACTCTTGGTGTTTGGCAGCATAAAGTTTCAGGGAAATGAAGAATGATAATAACCAACTGTAACATTGCAGTCCTGTACGGGTTTGAACCACCCACCCTGATCTCTCTTCAGGTTGAAAAGGGGTCTGCCCCAGAGGACCCTAAGGAGTTCACCCCAAAGGACCTGGAGGAGTTCAGCTCCAAAACCCTGGATGAGGGGATGGATAACCTGGTGACTTTCCTGCAGAATGAAAACTGCAACTCTCTCATTGCCTTCTGTGCACAGACCCAGCATTTACCACCATCTAGCAGGTGCTCCCTGTGCTCTTCAGGCGGTGAGTGTGCGCTTAAATATTGGTTTTAATAAATGGTTCTTGTTTTTCATTGTAAATTGTGGTTAGAGTGTTTCACTCAGTGTTCACGTTTGCGTAGGGCCTAGCAGTTTCCCCAAGCATATCACACTGGTTCCGGGAGAGGCTCCATGGAGACAGACCATCCTGGAGACAGGGAGGCAAAAGCCACTGCTTTGACAGAGACCAGATGAATGCCTGAGAGCGGTGCTGGACATACAGATAATTGTGTCTCACTGACATTTGCTGGGAAGCTAAAGGCCAGGGTCATAAGCTTAGAGCTCAGCTCAGTCTGACCAGTTGTCCTTCCGAGGGGTTTCTGCTTTAAGTGCAGGCTCCTGGTGCTGGTAGCGGTACTATTTGGGTGTCAGATGAGGACAAGTTGTATCCTCATGATATCCCTGCTTCCCATGAGCACAAGGCCAGGCACACACTCAACGTTGCCCATAGTAAGTACACAATTTAAGAGCTGAATGGCCATAGCTTCCAGGAGTGTCTCTTTCACGCTGTTGACGATGTTTAAACCATGCTGATCTTCTTGAAGTAATACTTAGCTTTTCTTCAATGTTGGGGACAGTCTATGAGTGTCAAGTTTTTATTTATAGTTCCTCCAGTGTTCAGCAATATGACTTGTAGCTACCCAACTGCCCATTCACCATGCTTTCGTGCCTCCCCTCTTGACAATTCCATTGATGATGACCACCCATTGTCTCACATATGTGACCTTGGGTAGCTAAGATGCTGATGTCTCCAGTGAGACCAACTGAGTGTGCAGGACTTATAGGGGTCACAGATCTGCTTGTTATACCCTCCTAGGGATGAAGGGAACTCACCCATCAGTCACCATGACATTTTCATGGGAAAAGATCACACAAGTCTCAGTTCTCTAGAGATCAGTGTCCAGGCATCAGAGAATCCACATCATAGCATGGGGCTTGAGCTTCAGTAAGGTTGTGGGTAGGGTGAAGGGGTGTTGTTGTACAGGAAGACTTCTGAGAGGCCCCCATTCAGACTGGGCCAGAATCATGCTTTCTGGTGAAAGACAGAGTCAGAGTGTGCCAGTCCAACACAGCAGGGGCGGCAGATTGGCTGTGACAAAGCGATAGTATAGGAAATTCAAGATGGGGAAAAGACTTGTTGAAATTTAGAGATTTGCTTCTCACCCTAGAAAAAGCTAGATTAGAGAGCAAGGTCTCAGATTCAAGGTGGCTCCCAACACTTTTGGAAGACTGCAGGGCATAGTGTCCCTGAGGAGAGCTGTGGCCCTGTCCACACATTCTTAGTTCTTCCAGTGCACAAATCATGTAATCTTCATGCCTGAAGATTACTTCTGTTGTACTCGTCCAGCATCTTTCTGCCAATTGACTTTTCTTAATGTCATCCTTAAAAACAAACCAGCAGCTAAATGACCTTTTAAACGTTTTTTTCTTCACAAGATCAACTATCAATCTTAACACATATACACCGTGAAACTGTTATTATAATCATAGGTAAAACCAGCCTATGCATAAACCAGCCTATGCATAAAGTTATGCATAAACCACGCCCCCCCAAAATGGCCTCCTTGCAGCCACACCCCCTCTCTGCCCATCAGGACTCAAGACACTGGGTCTGTTGGGCAGCTCTCCAGCACTTGAGTTTCACCTGTCTAGAATGTCATAAGGATCCAACAGCGTGCAACTTTGAGGCTGGCGGTTTTCATTCTGCAAATATTGCCTCTGAAATTTGCACAGGATGCTGCAGGTTTCCCAGTCCTTACGGAGTTGCGCTCCACGGTATGGAGCTAAAGATGGGTTTAGTCACAGAAGGGTGTTTGAGCTAGAAGATGACTAGTATTAACATTTCTATAACTAAGGGATACAAATGACTGCACAGAAGTAGGAAGCAGAACATCACAGGAAGATTCTGTGTTCTGTAAAGTGGACAGTTAGCAACATTTGCCTGCAGGCTTGTGGGACTTTTTTCACTTTTCAAGGACTGTGTAGTAGGGGTTTCTGGGTCATAGGCCAGATGTTATTTTTAAGATGCTACTGTACTTAAAACCATTCTTCTCACATGACAAGAATTTTCTGATTTTTCTAAAAGTTTGAGGGTTTTTTTTGTTGTTGTTAAATAAAATACATGTTCAGGGTTTGAGTTTTGCTAAGGTGTGAAATTTAAATCTAGTTTCCTTTGTGTATATAGATGTCCATTTTCTTCAAACATACTTCTGAGAAAAAGTATTATTTTGCAGAAATAATTTATAATTTCATCATGAAATAACTTGGCTGTGTGTGAGTTTGTCTCCGGACTTGGATGTGGATTCAATTGATCTGTTCTTCTGATCCTTCCCAATTGTCACCCTTGTGGTTATCGACTTTACCCTTAAAGTCACAGAACATGAGCCTACCAGTTTTATTTCTTCAAAACGGCCTGTTTTCTTTATCTCTCTGTATTTTGTATACACTTAATTTTTTTTGCAAAAAATAATCTTATTGGAAATTTTATTGAAAATGCATTTCATTAAGTCTTTGTATCAGTTGGGCACATACAGAGTGAACACAACAATACTTCTAATATGTAACTATGAAATATCTCTCCACTCCTGCAAGTGACATTTGGATTACTTCAGGAACATTTTATACTTTTCAGCATAGATATTCCGAACATTTATCATTTTATGATACTGTTTTATGATGTTTCTTTTTAGTGTCGATAATTTATCTTCCACTGAAAAATTTTACTTTGTCAGACTTTAATAGAATTATGTCAGACTTTATTGATAAGTATTTGAAAAAAGCATCTTTTCCTCATAAGGGTCTACATTATTCAAAGCAACTGTCTCATGGAGAACATATGTTTAGATCTCTTTTGTTGGTGGAGGTTTTTATTTGATTTTTTATTTTTGACACAAGATCTCACTATGTAGCCCAGGAACTTGTTATATAGACCAGGCTATCGTTATCTTTGTTTTAGAAACAGAACTTTGCTATAGAGCCCAGGCTGGCCTCAAGCCTGTGGTCCTCCTGTCTCAGGATCCTGTGTGTCAGGAATGCAGGAATTTGCCACATGCCCAGAGTCTCCAAGATCTTGATTTTAAAGTTTATTCCCATAAGATTTGTAATTACACAAATTTTTTAATAGTGTGATCAGACACACTTAATGTTTAGATGAAATATGTGTTCTTTATTTTGGTAGATGTTTTCTTTTTTCTATATGTTTATTCTAATTTTTATATTTTGGTTCATAATTTTTTTTGGATTACCTGATTTTTATTTTACATTTATTATTATCATTATTTTGGGGTATGTGTGTATGCATATTCTCATGTACACACATGACACAGTAAACCTGTGGAGATCAGAAGATAACTGAGCGGAGCTGATTCTCTCCTTCTACTATGTGTGTTCTGAGGATCAAATTAAGGTGACCAGACTTGGCAGCAAGAGCCTTTACAAGCTGAATCATCTTGCCAGCCCTACATTATCTGACTTATAAAAGCCATTTTGATTCTTCTCTTGAGATTTTAACTATATCAGTTTATGTAGGCCTTGGAAGTTGTCACTCTGGGGATAACTATAAATTCTTGACTTTTCACTTGCCACCCAGAATGTTTGAAACTTCAGGTAGATATACAATACATGCATTTCTACTACTACTCTTTGACACTGTCATTATTGTGGGTATCCCTTCTGTAGAGATCACTTTCTTAGCTTACAACCCTGCTGTCTTCTGATCCTTTTTTGACGACTTTTTCCTTGCTGTGGAGACTTTCCTAATAATTAACTAATCTACTAGTAGACTTTCAACCGAGAAGTTCAGACTTCCCGTTTATCAAGAAGCAAGCCAGCAACATTTATCTCAGAATATTTAGCTTGGACAGAATGTTAGACTCATAAATACTCATTTGTGAGCAGTTACCAGGCTTTGCAGAAATAAGTGGATTGACCTTCGGCAAGTGCACAGCCGAGGGGCCGGCCAGGCTGCCCTGTTGTCAGGAAATCGCCAGTGTAACAGATTTGACACAGTAGGAGAAACAGATCCACTGCCCTCGCTGCCTGATGAGATTGTCCTGGTGGCAGCTACATATGTTCTTTGGCACGCAGCCATTTCCGCAGCTCTAAACCAAACGCACTTCAGGGCTTGAAGCCCTGTCTTGAGACGGAGTGGTTCTGCAGTTCTTTGGCAATCTCCCCAGAGTCAGTAATATGAAGGAGCTCTGTGAAGATTGAGGGGAAGATAGAGGTGAGGTTAGCCGGTCATGCTGCAACTGTTAGCTTTTAAGAAGCCACAGAGGGCCTAGAGAGAGGGCTCAATGGGTAAAGTGTCTGCCATACAAGCATGATGACCTGAGTGTTCAGAGTATGAACATACTCGGTAACAAAGCAAACCTCAACAGATGCTGAAAGAAAATTGAAATAACCCCATGCATCTTATAGGATCACCATGGCTTAAAATTAGAATTCAGCACCAACACTAACCTCAGAAAGCCCGCAAATACATGGAAATCGAATAATGGCATCCGAATCACCACTGGGTCAAGGAAGAAATACAGAAATTAAAAACTTCCTAGGATCCAATGAAAATGACCACACAACATACCCAAACTTATGGTATACAATGAGAGCAGTGTTAAGAAGAAACTTCATAGCACTAAATGCCTACATTAAAGAAGCTGGAAAATTCCACACTAGGGAATTAACAGAAAACCTGAAAACTTTAGAAACAAAAAGAAGCAAATTTACCCAGGAGGTCTAGATGATAGGAAATAATCAAATTGAGAGCTGAAATCAACAAAATAAAAACAAAGAAAACAATACAAAGAATCAATGAGATAGAGTTGGTTCTTTGAGAAAATCAACAAAATAGAAAAACCTTTATCCAAGCTAACCAAAAGGCAGAGAGAGAATATTCAAATTAACAAAATCAGAAATGAAAAGGGGAACATAACAGCAGACATGGAGAAAATCCAGAGAATCATCAGGTCATACTTCAAAAACCTGTATTCCACAAAATTGGAAAGCTTAAAGGAAATGGACAATTTTCTGGATAAATATCACCAAAATTAAATCAAGATCAGATAAACATTAAATAGACCCATAACCACTAAAGAAATAGAAACTGTCATCAAGTCTCCCAACCAAAAAAAGCTTAGAACCAGATGGTTTCAATGCAGAATTCTACAAGATTTTCAAAGAAGAACTACTACCAATACTGCTCAAATTGTTCCACACAATAGAAACAGAAGGAACATTGCCACTCTTTTTATGAGGCTACAATTACCCTGATACCCCCAACCATATAAAGGCATTACTAATAAAGAGAATTACAGACCAGTCTCACTCATGAACACTGATGTAAAAATACTCAATAAAATACTGGCAAATCTAATTCAAGAACACATCAAAACTATCATCCACCACGACCAAGCAGGCTTCATCCCAGAGATGCAGGGATGGTTCAACATATGAAAATCTGTCAATGCAATCCATCACATAAACAAACTGAAAGAAAAAAAAACACAGATGATCATCTCATTAAATGATGAAAAAGCCTTCGACAAAATTCAACACTGCTTCATGATAAAAGTATTGGAGAGAGCAGGGATACAAGGAACATACCTAAACATAATAAAGGCAATACACAGCAAGCCAACAGCCAACATCAGACTAAATGGAGAGAAACTCAAAGAGATCCCATTGAAATCAGGAACAACACAAGGCTGCCCACTCCATATCTATTCAATATAGTACTTGAGGTTCTAGCTAATGCAATAAGACAGAGAAAGGAGGTCAAGGGGATTCAAATTGAAAAAGAAGTCAAACTCTCGCTATTTGCAGATGACATGATAGTATACTTCACTGACTACCAGGGAACTCCTACAACTCATAAACACTTTCAGCAATGTAGCAGGATACAAGATTAACTAAATAAAAATCAGTAGCCCTCCTTTATACAGTTGATAAACAGGCAGGAAATCAGGTAAGGCTCAAGATTTTTTCTTGTAAGATTTTAAATTCTTACTCAAGGTATCAAAGTCTATTATGTGGCCCAGTCTGGCTCTAGCACATGACCCTTTTGCCGTGTGTCCTGCCTGCTAAGGTGATTACAATTCCCCACATTAGGATTCCTAGTTCGTTTGGTTTCTTCTCATGTTTATTAGAAGCTTTAGGTCTTGCTGTAATTGGGACCTAGTGTTCCACCTTCACGAATCCTTACAGGCTTGGCTTTGAGCAAACATGCTCTCTACCACGTTGTGGAGCTTGCTTGCTCATCTTGGAAATCCCTAGATGCACTTTCAGAGTTGACCTACGCTCTCTGACTGCCCATCTGTGGCGAGCTCTAATACGGAGATGGGGCAACCATGCCCTGAATTCACTTTCTTCTACTCTAACTTGAGACAGAACATGTTTTTTTTTTCCCCTCCCCTTGAGTTTAGCCATGATTTATAGACGATACATTATCATTTTAATGTCTGCGGTCTTACTCAAGAATCCAGTGCTGAAAAACCAAGACACAAGAAAAATGGCCAGTGGTCAGAGCCTATATTAAGAACATATTCAGAAGAAGATTAAAGCTAATTGCATCTAGGGGGATGTGGTTTCGGGGGAGACCCAGCTTGTGTTCTGACTGTGTTACTTGATTTGCTATGAAATTGGGTCACGAGGGAGCTTGCCTGAGTAATAGATGTAGCAGTAGCTGAAGGGGAAAGTAGTGAGCAACAGCGCTCTGGGGAAGTGGTGCTGATGGCAGTGCCGGGCGATGGGTAAATTGCTGTGCTTTTTGATACATTGTCTTCCATGATGGCAGAACTTCAGCTTTATGTGGTCTGAAGATTTGGTTACTGATGTGGCCAGGGTTGGGTGTGAGTTCCACATGTGGTGATGAGTAGGGTAAGGATCCCCTAGAAATCAGAAAAGGAGTAGCTTCAGAGATAGAATATATATCTATGAAAATCTTGAAATAGGCCCTCATACTGTAGCACAGGCTGGCCCCTAACTCATTATCACATCTGAATCCACGCTGGTATCAGACTTGTGACAATCCTCTAGCTTCAGCCTCCAAATGACTGGAATTATAGCCACCATGCCCAAATGGAGAAGATATTTTCCCCCACTCTGGGACAGAGTTTTTTGTATTCTAAGCCATCTTTGAGCTTCCTATTAGGTGAGGATGACTTTAAACTTTGATCTTCCTGTCTCTACCTCCCAAGTGCACCCCCAGGCACTGTTGTGGAATATTATTTTAACTTTGTAAATATGTTACATTCGTTTATGCTGTGGAATATTACTTTAATTGTGTAAAGGTGTGCTGCGTTTGTTTATGCTTCGTTTGTTTAACGATGTAAAGGTATTTTGCGTTTGTTTCACCTTGCCTGCCTAAGTCACTTCAATAGCCAATAAAAAGCTGAATGCCCGATAGCTAGGCAGAAGAGGGATATGCAGGGTTGGCCGGCAGAGAGAATAAATAGGAGAATTCTAGGCTCAATATGGGAGAGAAGGAGGAGAGAACAAGGGAGAAAGAGGACCACACCTACACCAAAAGTCAGGCAGCTGCCAGCTAGCCTGACAGAAGAAGCAGCGACAGAAAGATGTGCAGAAGGAAAGAACGATTACAAATCCCTGAGGCAAAAGGTAGATAAAGAGACACTGTTAATTTAAGTGAAAAGAGCTATTCAGTAATGAGCCTAAGCTAAGGCTGAGCATTCATAACTAATAATTTGTCTCCAAGTCATGGTTTGGGAGCTGGTTGGTGGCCAAAATAAAAAGCCTGGTACAAGTCACCACATCCAGTTGAATATTTTTTACACTTATTTTTTGGTATAGGTATATGTATGCTGTGGGTGTACATGCGCCGTGTGTGTGTGTGTGTGTGTGTGTGTGTGTGTGCGCGCGTGCGTGCGTGTGTCAGAAGACAACTTGAAGGAGTTAGTTCTCTACTTCTACCAGGTGGGTCTTGGGAGTTGACAGGCTTAATGGTGAACACCCTTACCCAATAAGCCATCCCGCTGGCCAGGGAGAAATGGTTTTGAGAGGAGAAAGAAAACACTGGTATTGAGCATCTGGATCTAGCCATCTAGGGTCATGAGGTTGCCAAAATAATTGATGAAAAATGTGATGTTTCTCCTTAGTGTTACTTTTCAAAATAAATACCTTTTGCTTCTCTTATTACAAAAGTCATGGCCACTTAAAATATCTAGAAAACACGGAAAAGAGCAAAAAAATAATCATCCGCCGTAAATAACTTTAAGAGAAACAGTCACTGTTTTCTTGGTATTTACTTCGAGCTAAACAAAAATGCTTATTCTCATGTAATTGATGACATTATGAACATACAATTATGTGTTCTGTATCCATGGTGGACAGTTTCCCCAGTATTCCGAAACTTTGCTGAAATACTATTTTTAAGAAATAGCTAGAAGTCAGTTTAAGCAGCAAGGCTTCCATGGGTCAGAAGGGCAGGTTTTCTTTGCAGACAGAAGACAGGGTGCACACATACAGCATCTTCTGGAGATCCAGCACCTCTGCTTAACCTCTCAGGTTTGGCACATACTCAACTGTGTGATTCTGAGGATCTCAGAGTCCCAGCTTTTTAAGCCAAGGCTGAATTCTACTTCTTGAAAACATTCATGGAGAATGTCTTACCCATATGCAATATTTTTGATTGTATCTCTGCCTCACGTCTTTTTACTCCCACCCATGCCTTTTCCAGCATGTCTCCCTCTCACCTCACATCCTCTTTGATTTTCATCTCACCAAGCACCATCTGTGTTGACCGTGTGTACACACGGGTATAGGACCACCTACTGGGGCGAGGGCAGCCTACCGCAGGGTGTGCACCTGAAAGAAGAGTGGTTCTCCGGCAGCTATCAATTGCAGTAGCTCCTCAGTTGGGGTAGATCTTTGTTAGCTGTTCTCTTACCGAGGCTGGATTTTTAACCAGGTGGGTTAAACTATCATCCCACTTCTGACCTCCAGAAAGGAAGGGGAAGAGGTCTGTGCTGTTCTAAGCTATGAAGATTACAGAGATGGCTTAAGGCTGTTTTGGGAAACTCACGAAGAGTGTGTGCTCCAAGGATGACTGGACATCTAGAGTGTTCTACTGCTGCTGTCTACAGTTTGGTCTTGCTCGGGCTGGGTAACCATGTGGGTTTTGACCCACTGGGGGATTGCATATCAGATATTCATTATTTCGTAACAGTAGCAAAATTATAGCTATGAAGGAGCAATGAAATAATTTTATGGTTGGGGATCACCACAACATGGGGAGCTGTATTAAAGGGTTACAGTATTAGGAATGCTGAGAACTACTGGCTTAGAGGCAGATGCCTTGGAACTTTGAGGGTCTATGTGGCTGCCTGGCTTAACAAAGCCTGTTATCAAAAGCCTGGGGGAGACCAGCTCAGAAATGACTAGATAATTCTCCCAGAATAACTCAGGCAGCTTTGACAGAGATAATTCCAGAGCCAGTGTAAGAGATCTATTCTCCTAGGTCTTCATTATCTCTGTCCTCCAAAGTTCAGATGTTTTTAAAAACATAGGTGGTGGTGTTCAGAAGGTGACCATTGATGATACTTATTGCTTTTCATTTCATTTTCATCTAACGATTTATCTAATTTACATATTTTTAAAGATTTTTTTTAATGCATCTGGGTAATTTTATCTACATGTGTGTCCGTGTACCACATATGTGCAGTGCTCAAGAGGACCAGAAGAGGGCATCAGGTCTTCTTGGAACTGGAGTTTCAGATGATTGTGGGCGGCCGTGTGGGTGCTGGGAACTGAACTGGGATCCTCTGCAAGAGCAACAAGTGTTCCTAACTGTTGAGCCCTCTTTCCAGCTCCATTACCCTTGTTTTAAATGAAATGTTAAGAGTGTATCATACGTCAACCCCTATGTATAATGTATCCCTGAGACTCACCTCATCAGTAGTCCTGGTATTCTGCTGATCATGAATAAACATTTCAACTTTTGTCAGCTGGGAATTGTATTGTCCTGTTGGCTCACAGAAAATTGAAAGACACATTGTTTAGTTCAAGATATGATGGAAGGAGAAAATGATTATCAACAAGAAAACCTCACTCAAAGGTGAGGAGCCAAAAGAATGACAGTTTTTAATATGTGGATTTGATAAATCTAAGTCTAAATCCTCCCCCTTTCATTTAAACAAAAAGATACTAATGACTGTATTTCACAAGACCCTTCTTAGGAATTACACATGAAAATGTTTTTCCTAGGCACTGTTTTGAGTTTACTGCTCTGTAATCTGTTTTTCTGAGATAATTTACTATCTGCTAACATCTGTGGGGCCTGTATGACCTGGATTTGATATTCTGCGCAGGCATGTGGCAGCAACTAGAACATACAGCCACTATTGTTAAGGATTCTTCTGTTTATCGTCTGTATTTATAACTGCTCTACTTTTCCCCAAAGAACAAAATTCCATAAAATAAAAACAAAAAACTGGGTCAAAGACAGGAAGAGATGATCCATATGCTAAGTGAATGCAATAATGAGTTTACTATAGCTGAGCATAAAAGTTTGGCTCTGAGCAGCAACCACCAAAATAAGTACTATTTATTACTATTTCACCAATGAAAACAACAACAAGTAAACATACAATGCTGCTAATAGCAGAAGATTGGGGCAAAATGGGATTTTTTTATAAGGGATTTATTCCATCCCTACATTCTGTTTCTAAGTCATTAAGAAATAGTTTCTCTTCTGGAATGTGATACAGGGACAGAACTGCCCAGCATGCCCAAGGTTCAAGGTTCAATCCGTAGCATTTCAAGAGAAAAACAGAGCAATTATCTTCGCATTATAACCAATTCCAAAAATAGAGACCCCCTTCCTGTGTTCTAAGACGGTAGTTTTGAAACTTCAGTGTCATGATTAGTGTGATAGTCAATTTGACAAAATCTAAAACCCCTCAGAAACAGGATCTGAGTAAAGGAGGGACCGTCTAGATCAGATTGTTTTGCAGGAAATCTCGATTTTAGTAAGTGAAGGGGGCCTTCCCTAGGCAGAGGATCCTAGATCCTAGACTGAGTAACAGTGAAGAGAACAAGCTCATCACTAGTAAGCTCATTACTAACACGTATGCATTCATCACTCTCCATTCCTGATTATGGATTTTATGTGATCTGATCTCCCATGTTCCTGCCAACTGTGACGTTTTTGTTCCCATAGGACTATAACCCAGAATGGTGAGCTGAAGAGCAAACCTTTTCCTCCTTACCCCGCTTTGATACTGTATTTTATGTCAGCAATAGAGAAGGATGGAAAACATTGAAATCTCCTAGATGGCCTGATAAGAGTTTGTTGTAGGGGAGCCGCTTGTTGGTTCCCAGACACCCGGCTAGCTTAGACCTGAAATAATCACAAAGAAACTGTATTACTTAAATAACTGCTTGGCCCATTAGCTCTAGATTCTTATTGGCTAACTCTTATATTAATTTAATCCATTTCTATTAATCTGTATATCGCCACGTGGCTGTGGCTTACCAGGTATAAAGTTCCCAGCATCTGTCTCCTGCAGCTCCATGGCTTCTCTCTGACTCCACCTCTTTCTCCCAGCATACAGTCTAGCTTTCCCTGCCTAGTTCTGTTCTCCCCTGCCATAGGCTCAAAGCAGTTCTTTATTCATTAACCAAT
Organism: Microtus oregoni; assembly: GCF_018167655.1. Taxonomy (NCBI): domain Eukaryota; kingdom Metazoa; phylum Chordata; class Mammalia; order Rodentia; family Cricetidae; genus Microtus; species Microtus oregoni. The sequence continues at coordinate 39,695,457 of NW_024543063.1, forward strand.
AAAGGCAACACATAGACAGAAGGACCTCCCACACCAAGAGCTGATCTCTGGCCGCATTCCTCAGAGTGTCTGATTGGCTATAGCCTGAGAATTCACACTTTTGACAAGTTTCCTGGTGACACTGACACTATTGACCTGGGGTGTGACCATATGGTGAGAACCACAACTCTAAGGTGACTATTGTTGGAGAATATTTGATTGAAGTGCGAAACTCTGAGACTGTGTTAATAAAATTAGCCTTGGCTCGGGGGAGAGGGGCTGACCCAGTGACTAGTTGGCGTGAATTAGGCATAGAGAGGATGGAGGAACCAGGAATAAGGATAGAGGGACTTAGAGATTCTCAGTCTTTTTGGTTTGAGTTGGGTGGAGAGATTCTCTCTTGCTGGATCTCTGTTTTTTGGCTTCTCTTATGTAGCAGGTTTTCACCTCAACATCAGACTCCCAAGTTTTGATTGGTAGATAGAACAACTTAGACTATACAGTGACATCTGAGAGGAAGCGCTGAATGACCCGTAGCTTCAGAGAACCATTTCTTCTTGGGCCTCCATGATGGCTCAGTGGTTAGGGAACTCAACACCAAGTCTGATGATCTGAGTTTGACTCCTGAAACCCACATGATGAAAGGAGAAAAACATCTCCCGCTGCTTGTCTTCGGCCTCTGACACACATGTGGTGGCATTCACAAGCGCATAAAAAGTTTACTTAATGTAAAACTGTTCTTCTGTGGCAATGTCCTGTGTAATGAGTACCAAAGCCAAGAAACTGACTTGACAATCCTCTGAGATTACTCTGAGTGTACCAGTTGTATATGCATTTGTGTGTGTGGATGTTTACAACTGTATCATGTGTTTGTGTAGTCAACACCACAATCCAGATGCAGCTACTCACTTCATCACCACAAAGAGCTGCCAGTGCTCCCCCCTTATATACAAACCCATCCTGTGCTGCTCTCCAGGCTTAAAACCTGCACCACTGAGCTGCACAAATCTCTATAATGCAACCACCTCAAGGATGCCTTAGGACCTACATGGTGGAAGGGGAGAACTGACACCCATGAATGCCTTCTGACTCCCACATGTGTGCCTTGGCACCTAAATAATCCCTCATATGTACATCTTCATAAACAATAACTGAAAATAAAACAAATAGTGCATTGTTCTCCACAAAGTCGGTGTCAAACGCATTTATCTGACAGTTAACCAGTGCCTACCAGATACCATTTGGAAGGGTGCCACAGTAAACAGATCGCATAAGGTCCTAGATATTATGAAGAATACATATTTTTCTTTTCATGAAGAAAATTATTTCTTTTTTCATGTTTATGTGGGCTTGTGTCTGTGCATGTGAGTGCAGTGCCCATAGAGGCCACTAGAAGGCAGCAGATCCTCTGGAGTCAGTATTGCAGGAAGTGGTGTGTCTCCAGCTGTAGGTGGTGGGACATGAAGGTGGTTCATCTGCCAGAGCAGTGAGGACTCTCAGCCACTGTCAATAAACAGATACTAGAAATTACAAATGTCTGGAGAATTTTATTTTAAAGCCTGTGGAAATGCCATCTGCAAGTGGCATTTTCAGAGAGAATGGTCTATGGTCATCTTATGTACCTTCTTATCATTGAGGACACAGAAATGCTCATTTTTTTGCTACTCAGCAGACTTTCATATTCCCTTTGGGCTATGTAATTGGACTCCAGGACACTTCTCAAGGTTAGAACTCAGTGACACAAGACACTGTAGAGAAAGACATGGTTGTCTGTCAGGCACTGTGCGACTCCAAGAAAGTGCACACATCTCAGATAGAAAAAGATATGGCTCATAAGAAGGTCTCCGTGTAGGTGTGCTGTCTGTCCCCCGTCACAGTCATATCCACTGCAGAGGTTTGACTGTTCAGCTGTTCAATGCGTGTGTCAGCTTGAATGCTGCCTCTCCCCATCCCATAGTCTCCAGTTTGTGTTCACTCACACCAATGGCTGATGAGCTCACAAAAAAAGTCAGCCATGGAAAGGAAGGAGACAAGGGGGCTTTGCCAGGTATCCAATTCTCTAGAGGCTGTCTTGTTTTGTTTTCATTGTTTGATGAAAAGTGATCAATGTCTTCCTCTTCCTTTCCTGTTCTGCCATGTCCCTCAGGGTGGACCATGTGACTCCAGCATAAGCAAAACGACAAGACATCATAGTCATTCAGTCAGGAGGCCCTGCCATTTGAGTGTGCAGACAGTCACTGCCTAGGCATGGTTCCTCCCACCCTTACTCCCAGTGAGAGTCCAAACTTGTGAAATATTCACATCTGCCATCCAGAAGCTCAGTCACCTTTTCTGTCTGATACTTTCTCTCTCCCATGTATGCATCCAGACCTCTGTGGGTTGGCTTCAGTCCTGATGTGGAAAGTATCCAATACTTCTTTGTTTAGAAGATCATTAGATAGCTAGAAGATTATTAAATAATAAATGTCTGGAATATTAAGTATCCAGTCCTGAGTTCTAGGATCATGGCCCAAATGAGAGAACCCAGATCAGATTTAAATTGAAATAGTCAAATCTGAACCAAAATTTATTACCATGAGGTCTTTTGCTACATTTTCTTCCTGAACTTGGCTTCTCTAAACTTAGTCCCAGAAATTCAGACCTATTTGTGAATTATTCACTCCAGTTTTTTTTCTATGGCTGGTACACATAAACATAGTGGCTTAATACCACTCAAATGTATTCTCATGTTTACTGTGGAGGCCAGAGGCCTGAACTCACGGTATCAGCTGAACCCGTTTTCCTAGAAACTCTCAGAGACAGTGTTCTATGCTTTCCCCAGCTTCTGTAGTCTGCAGGCATTTTCTTGGAGTCCTTTAGCTTACGGACCCAACGCTCCAATCTCTGTCCTTACATTCCTTCTGTCCTTCAGTGTCCTCTTTCTTTGCAGTTTCTTTTGTAGTTCAGACTGGGCTCCAGCTCATGGTTCTTTTGCTCAGCCTCTGAAGGCTGGAATTATAGACGTGTGTCCCACATCCAGTTCTGTCTTTCTCTTAGAAAAGACCCTTGCCGTGGAATTTGGGATCCACTCTAAGGTGATTTTGCCTGGCAATCCTTACTTATATATGTAAAGACATAAATTAGGTGAAATCACCATTCAGTCCACGCCAGCCCCAATGTGTGTTTTCTCTATGCTACTCAAATGTTTGCTCATGCTCTAGGAAAATGAGAACACCCAAGTTCCTACTTTGACAAAAAGTGGCAGAAGTTGACAGCAGAACCGATGTTTCTCAAGCAATTTCAACCAACTAGGGGTAACAATAACACTTATTGGGAGCCTCCTTGGTAGTGAATTCTTAGCCAAGGGATATGCGCTCCTCTGTGCAGAAAGAAATCACCAAGTTGCGCTTTAAAAACCTTATCAGCTTTGAGTTCTGTGCAGAAGTCTCTGGAGATGATGCCAGCTAGCCTGCCTGCCTCCCTCGGGATGTATGTGTTCTATTTCCCATCAGAACACCAAGCTTGCCAGGTCCCCAGTTGAATCTGTGATCACCTTTATCAAGAACCGTGGGTGCTCAGGGGAATCTGGAGTCTGGACTATTCATAGAGCTTAGCTGTGTCTGAGTCTAGAATACAGAAACTTAGCTGGATCTACTGATACTTTAGCAATAGACAGATATCCTAGGGTTCCCAGGCCAAACCATGAGTGGATGGGACAGCTTTACCTTTTTCCTCTGCCATGTTCAGCTTGGGATCCCTGAAGCACCATGAAAAGAATTTCTGGAAACCCTGTTGGTTCTCCTGCACAGTTGATAGATTGTCTAAATCTAGGGTGGCATCCCAGATGGCACCAGCCTGATCTTATCTGATGTCAGTGCTGTAGGGGTCTCCATAAAGGCCAATGGAAAATCTGTTCTGCTGAGTCCAGTCTACCCTTAGAAACATGAGATGTGTTAACATGCATGACCTAAGCCATGCTTCGGGAGCTGACTCGTACCACAGCAGCGGGTAACCGCACCAGCTTATGAGATCCACGCCCTCAGTAGATAGGGCTGCTAACAGGGAGCTGCATTTTGCAGGATTGTTTGGAAAGCCAAAACAAAGCGACACCAGGCTCTCTGCTGGATCCGGATGAATCAGAAAACCACAGAGCATACTGGTGAGTGGGGATCCCAGACTGTCCCCCTTCAGAAGGAAAGACTTTCCTAGCTGTTGGGATGAGAGTGGGGGCCACCGTGGCTTAGGCAGAAGTCGGCGAATAGCTATCTGCTTGAGTGGCACCTGGAAAGACGTTGAAGAATTCATGTTTCTGGTAGGGAATAGGTGGGAGAGAAGGATCCAATTCCAGAACCATAACCTGGGATACTGTGCTGGAAGTGAGGGTTCCTAAATACAGGCTGAACGCAGCCGAATGTCCCTCACTGTATCTAGCTGTTCCCAGAACATTTGGCTCATGGCCTCGGATTTCCCCCACCTCCATTTTTCTTTTCTTTTAAATTAAATTTTTTTCAATTATTTTACATGCCAACCACAGTTTCTCCTCCCTCCTCTCTTCCCATTGCCTTCCCCCTCCTCTTGTCTATTCTCCTCTCCCTCCCCCCATCTACTCCTCCTTTTTTTCAGAAAGGGACAGACCTCCCATGGGGTCAACAAATCATGGTCTATCAAGTTGAGGCAGGACCAACCTCCGCCCCTGCATCAAGGCTGAGTGAGACATTCCTGCATCAGGAATAGGTTCCAAAAAGCCAACTCATGTGCCAGGAACAGATCCCAGTCCCATTGCTAGGGGCCCCACAAACAGACCAAGCTACACAACTGTCATCTACATGCAGAGGGCCCAGGCCAGTCCATTGCAGGCTCCCTAGCTGTCGGTCCAGAGTCCGTGAGCTCCCATTAGCTCAGGTCCACTGTCTCTGCCCCCACCTTCATTTTTACGGCTTTTCTTCTTCAGTGTTAGATTCTCTCCATCCAAACTTTACACACTCTTTTGCTTCCATTCACCACAAATAGGTAGATCCACTTCTTGATGGAGTCTTGAGGTTTCAGGAGAGTCCACCCGTAGCCTGGATGCGGTGGAAACATGTTCCTTCATATGAAAGTCCACTTTAGTTCGCAAAACACTTTCTTCCAGGAAATGACACTAGATGTTGGTGATTTCACAAATCTAGGAAAATACATTCACAAAAAAGGAAACCAGAATTAGAAGGGTCTTCACTTTGCGAAGGCTCACATGTGTTAGATGTGGAACTGGGATTTGAACTCACTGTTATTGGCTCTTGACGCAGATGCTGCACTCGGGGTGCCCTTGAGCCTCTATTTAACACTTATGTGGCCGTCTCACATGATGACCAGGTGAAGGAGGTGGGGTGGCAAGAGGAGGTAGACCTGGGAACCGTCTAGAAAGGAAGGATGAGAGTCACTGTGAGGTCACAGGCGAATTCGGCATGGCAGATCGAGCACAGTTAGAGCACCAGCGAAATGGAGTTAGGAAGGCTGACTTGCGGCTAACTTGGAATCATGTGGAGCATATGTGTCTAGCCTTTCCCTACGAATCCTGCTTCCTCATAAGAACCTTGTAAGCCAATGAAGGAGATGATAGTCACTTTCCCTTCACTCGTCTCCACCATCCTCTTCTTGCAGGAATTTATATGACTATGCTTATTCATATACTCGTATGTTAACATATCTCCTGATGCCACATTCAAGTCTCCTTTAATGGGCCCATCCTCAACTGCTATAATGAGAACCCCTGCATACACACACACACACACACACACACACACACACACACATATATATGTACTAAAAAGTACATGCACATACATATATGCATGCACAGCTGTGCACAATGCACATGTATGCATGGGCAGGTATGTACCTACCCACATGTTCTTGTACATGTAAATACATAGGAACAACAAGTATCTTACAGATAATGAAACTGAAGCCTCAAGGGCAAATGACTTGGTCACCATTGCAGGATGAGTTGATACCGGAAGTATAGCCAGAAGCCCTTTTATTGAGAATTTGAATCTTGCCTTCAGTGCAAACTAGATTGACTATTGTATACAGTATTTGAGTTGTATTCATTCAGATGGGGAAACTTGAAGCTTATTCAACCCCGCGAGGTCTCTCGTACATAAAGAAATTCCATTCTCCAGAACAGCTGAATGCCCAAATTCGCTCATTAAAGCTTTCAAAGGGAAAAGAAAGAAAGAAATGTCACTCTGGAGGCTTTCAGTGAGAAAGGTGGGCATAGGTTACTACACGATGAGTCAGAGACCGGAGTAAATGCTCCTTTGTGCAGCGAGAAAGAAATGTACCATTGGAGAGATGTTATCTCCAGGACCGAACAGCTCTCAACCTGCAACGCATGGAAATTGTGGAATGGGGCTGTCGGAAACTACACATTCATACATATTGATAGGCTGACAAAGAATTTTAATTTCAAGATGTCTGACTCTGATTATTTCTGCAACACAAACACCTTTTAATTCTCCCCTTGGGCCAAAGATCAAACTGGCTGTCGCCTTTCAGATAAGTCATCTGAACTGCAAGATGTAACCCAGGTTTGTACACACAGGGGAGCAAACCATTCAGCTGTCAAAGGAACAAGAAAGCTGGATTTTGCCAGAGACCTTGTTTGTCTGGCTAAGTGCAGGCCAATAGCTGGGGGACACTGTAAATGCTCTACCCAGAACCTCTCACCTACGGTGAAGGTAGGCGAGCTTCTCCCTAGAAACCCATTACTGTTCATGCGCCAGACTTCCCCAGATCACCTCTGCACTTAGAACAAAACACAGAATTGTATTGTATCCTACAAGGTCTTCATCAGTCCTTGTCTTCCCTCAGCTCTTTACCCAGCATGCTGCTTGCTCACTACTCCAGATCCTATAAACACCCAGTTTTCCACTGTGGTTCCAGGCTCAGGACTTTCCATGTTCAAGGATCGTTTCTTCTCACTTGGTGCTCACTTCTCACCAAGGGCAGCCCTGCATCCCCTAGCCGCTTGCTTCAGCCTCTGCCACAATGCTCTCCTTTACAGGATTTTAGGAATCTTGCCTTAAAGTATCAGAGTTCTGTTACTTTAAGCAGTAACCATGTCTGTCTGTCCTTTTCTGTTCACTCTAATATTACGGAAACATCAAAACTTGTATCTACTCTTAGTAGATGTTCAGTGGATAAAAACACCAGCTATGAAGCTTGGCAACCCGAGTTGAATCCCTGGGTCCCACACGATGGAGAAAGAGCCTAGATTTACACAAGTTGTCCACTGCAGACTCCTGCTAGTTGCCCCCTGCCCTCCACGTAAGCTGTGTGGTAAGCACACGGACACACATGCACACATACACACACAATAAATAAATAATGAATAAGTAAATATAATATTTTTGAAGTTAAGATTTTTCTACTCTTTTCAGATCATATTTTTATGCAGATTTTATATAGTTGATTTAAGGGTTACATGTATGCATTTAGCTTTTTACTCTATCTGAAAAATGATAGTGACTGTTCCCACAGCAATCCTGCCCTTATGGTCTATAGTTTCCCCTTATAGTCTATAGTTCTGAAACTGTTAAGCAGTGCTTCAGTTTGTACTTTATTCTTTCCCATGTGTGCTAAGGATCTCTAGAGAAGGGTGGGCTATTACATTCTTTGCTTTCTCTTCATTGCCACTGTTCCACGCTTTTTGGTATATTTTTTGGTGTGTGTGTGTGTGTGTGTGTGTGTGTCTGGTTGGATATCTACATGCCACAGCACACATATGGAGAGAGTCAGCAGTCATCCACCACATAGAACTAGGAGATTGAACTCAGGGTGTGGCCGTTCCTCATCCACACATCCATCTTGCTGCCCAATGATCCTTATTTCTACTTGTATCCTATTGGTTTCCTTTTTTTTTTTTTGAAGAAGTTCTTTCAGGGATTTAGTTACAGTCTATCACAAATGATTTTTACTTCCCTTTTCTGAATGTGTCTGTATGTCACCTTGTATATATATACATACATACACACATTATGTATTTGCTGGATGTAGAATGGTGGTTCTTTCTTTTCAACAGCTTAAGAATATTGGGCCACTTCCCTGTAGGTCAGTGGCTTCCAATAAGAAACCCACAGTCATTTTGGAACCTTTCCTTCATAGATAATGAGTTTATTTGTCTCTTCTGACAGTTAATTTTAACTGTCAATCCAATACAATCTAGAAGCTCTTGGGAAATAAAATGGACAGGTGTCTATAAAGTCTATAAAATGGAGGGAGTGGCCTGAGGGTATATCTGTGGGGGGAGTGTCTTGACTGCTAATTGATGTAGGAGGGCCCTGTCCACTGTGGATGGCATCATTCCCTAGGAAGGTTATCAGGAACTGAGTAGGAATGAAGGTGTTAGCTATGTAGCAACAAACAAGCAAGCAAGGATCCAGCTGCTTCTCTCTGTTTTTGACTGTGGATGATGTGGCTAGCTGCTTGAGTTTCTGTCTTGGCTTCCTTCAGTGATGCATTGAAAATGGGGATTGCAAACCTAACAAGCTCTTCTCTCTCCTGAGTTGCTTTAGGTCAAGGTATTTTTTTTTATCACATCAAGAGAATTAAGACTAACACAGCACATTAGTGTGTATTTATTGTGGCTTATTCTGCTTGGGAAACTGTGGGACTCTGAATTTGGGGATTTTTCAGCTTTTATTCTTCAGATTTTTAGTGATTCATTCTTTCTATTAGTTTTGGAAATGCAATCATATGACTGCTAAGCTTTAGCATTCATCTTATCTATACAACTTTAGTGTTCATCTTTAGGATCCAACTTTTTTCTTGTTGGATAATTCTGTTGACCCTCCCCCCCTTCTATTACTTTCATTCCTGTCTGGTCTGGTCAGTAAGTTTTATAGAAAAAAACAGTTTTATTGGATTTTTTGATGAGTCTATTATTTTTCTGGTGAGACAGCCTATTTTTTTCCATTTGATTTTAAAAGTGTTTATAGTTGTTTGCTCAAATCTTTTTTTATTAGTTTTATTGGAGTCTTTGTGGGATAATTTATGTTTATATTATATAAGTGTGTGCATGTCTGTTGATTGCCTCTACGCATATGACTTTAGGTTTTCCTGATTTTATTTAATATGCTGAGTCAGTTCAGATTGTATCTCAGTGGGGTTTAATGTTACATAGGGAGACAGTGAGTCATTTTAAGATTTCCCAGGCAGAATCTTGCTATTTTTCTCTCAGCAGCTTTTAAGGTTGGTCTCCAAGTTCTTCTATTCATGGTCTTTGGACTGTTATCCAAGGCTCCAAAAGCTGTTTCAGGGCTCTTTGGGCCTCCCATTAGTGGCCTATCTGGATCCCGGAAAGTAGTTTATCAATCAATGTGATTAGTGTTCTAAAAAGAGATCTATCCACACATGGTCAAGGGAGTGAACTTATTTGTAGGTTTGTGTTCTTGAGTTCTTTTTCTATCATATCTTCAGTGCTTTGTTTGTGAGGTGTTAAGAACTGAACCCAGAGCCTCATGTGTTGTCTTAGTTTTTGGTCAACCTGACACCAACCTAGAGAAGAGGGAATCACAATCGATGAATTGCTTCCACGAGATTGGCCTGTGGCTTTGTCAGGTCCCCTGGATCTGGAGTAACAGAGCATTATGAGTTGTCAGTATGGCTGATGGGAGCTGAACTTGGCTCCTCTGGAAGTGCAGCAAGGGCCTTAACTGCTGAGCTACCTCTTCAGCCCTGAGACCCCATCTTAAAAAAAACATAAGAAGAGCAAGAAAAGAATGAATAGTCTATGCCTTTGATAAGGCGATGATTTCATGAATGTATTCTTAAATTCAACAACATGTGTGCACCATCTATGTGGCTTTTATTTGCCCGTGAAAATACAAGAAATGGGGGAAGGGGAGAATAAAATTGGGGTTTTTGAAGCTTCCTCTAGAGATAAGAGCTGGCTTTTCTGTCACGTTTTCCTTATTTTGCTCATGGGAAGCAAGGAAAGTGAAATATATGCAAATGAACTCTGGACTTTTCCCACTGAGCCTCCATTCCAATCTTAATCAAGTTATCTCTTAGACAAGTTGAATATGTCTAAATGGCTACCCGAAACACGACTATGACAGTGTGTCCTACTCAGGATTATTGCAGTGATTAAATCATGACTGTAGCAATACTTTGCAAAGAATTCTGTTAGTTGATCAAGGCAAGATCTCAGTTATTCAAAAGAAAGCTGAAAGAAAATAATTTGGGGGGGGGCTGGAGATGTAACCCACTTGATAGGGTGCTTAAAACACCATAAACCCCGGCTTTAATTCTATGTACTGCCTAAACTTGGCCTCGTGGCTTACAGCTGGCACCCCGGCACTCGGGAGACAGATGGAGGCAAGAGATTCAGGAGTCTAGGGTCACCCTCTGATGCCCTGGAAATTCAAGGCCAGCCTGGGATACATGAGACCCTCTTCCAAGCAGCCCCCAAAGATAATATTTTTTTCCAAATGCATACAATTTATTCTTCTCCATTCATCAGGCACTGTGGTGGGGTTAGTAGGAAATGGCACCAGCCCCTGTGCAATGCCGTGAAGCTTTGATCATATAGCTGCTTCTTTCATTGAGTCCTTAACTCTAGAACAATGATCAACAACGGGGAGCTAATTTAGATGTTACTCCCTGTCTTTGGCATGCATTCTTTTTCCCTCAAGGCTATCAGTTATAGAAATCGCATAACCATATAAAATTAAGGATATGACTAAACCCTGCTTTTGTTTTAAGAATACAACTTAATACAATTTGTTTTAGGTTTGGATTTTTGAGGCAGTTGCACGTAGCTCAGGCTAGCCTTGAACTTGCTATGCAGCTAAACATGTTCTCGAGTGCAGACTGTCCCAGCTACTTCCTCAGAGCTGATACCACACTGGTCGTCACTGCTGTGTGTGCGTGTGTACTCGTGTACACACGCGATGCAACGTGGAGGTCAGAGGTCAATATCTGGTGTCTTCCTCCATCACTTTCTCTGTTATTTTTTTGAGGCAGAGTCTCTCACTGAACCAGCTCACCGATTCAGCTAGATCCTCACATTTCCGCTATTGCTTGGGTTACAGGTGCAGGCAACTGTGCTAGGCTCTTACACAAGTGCTGGGAATCAAACTAAGGTCCTCACGGTGGCCGTGCAGCAGGCGGTTTGCTTCTCCCCAGAACCCACGGCCTTTTATTATATGCTGGCAGCGTGTTAACTCCGTGTGGCTTCTGGAAAGCCCTTGTACAATATCGCATAATGAATTCCAGTTTTTGCATAGGATGAATAATGGCCATTCTCCTGACATTCAGGATACCTAACCCTTTTTAGACGTGTATACAGTTCATCAAGAATTTTGAGGCAGCAGGCAGCATTTCATTTTCATTGGCAGCTGGAGTTTCCAGTGAAAATTAAAGATTAATGATGTAACTGAAAGTCAACAAAAAGAAAGGGCCAGGGCTCCGCAACATTCGTAAACAGTGTAATGCCTTCTACCGATCAGATGGCCGCAGACAGGGAAAGCGAACACCGCTGCAATAAAAGCCCAGGGCTAACCATTCCCTGCGTGTCTGAGGCCGGGCTTCCAGCGCTTGATGAATGATTACCTTGTACCAGGAGGTCACTGGGGAGTGTCTGGGCCTTTTGTACCGTTGGGCCAGCTGTGGGCAATCTGTGGATATGGATTACCCTGCTGAGAGAAGCAAGGACACGAGAAGGCAACACAGAACACATAAGAGGAGCCAGAGAGGAGATGAATATCAAGAAATAATTTACAACCCGGATAAGGTCTTCTTGGGATTTTCAACTCAACAGAAATCAGCTCCTTGGTTTCTGATGTCCCCTTGAAGCAGGGTCATGTTGTGTCTGATTCGGTTCTTACACAAGGGCATTTCGGGTTCTCCCTACACACTGTTACTCCCATAAGCTGTTTGCCACACATTCTGCTTTTGATACCCTTACAGTGGCTCCCAGAGGCTCAGGGATTTGTCCAGGGTGGAACTGGACTGAACTGGGATTTGATCTCAAGCCCATCTGATTTTAAAGCACCTATGGTCACACAATTGAAAATTAATGCTAGGCTTCCCCCTCCTTCCTTTTCTCTCTTTTCTTTTTGTGAGACTGGTCTTGCTCTATACCCAGGGTAGCCTTGAACTCATGACCCCCTCGCCTCAGCTTCTCAAGCGCTGAGATTCCAGATGTATACTACCACACTTGGCAAATGATAGCTTCTGCCTCATGGCACAAAGTTGTGCTTTTGTATCCTGTACTCTCGTTATTTTTCCATGAGGGGAGACTGTGGGAGAAGGATATGGCATGTGTCTTGATTATACCATTGAAAGAGTCTGGTCCTGGATCAGAGATCAGCGGACTGGTTCTGTTACTGTGCTTGGGAAGGAAATCCTGCTGACCTTTGACTACCGCGTTCATGACTGCCGAGAACTCAGCCCATGACGTGGCTCCTGGGAGTCTCACATCAGATTGCTGTGAGAACTGTCTCCTCCTCAGTATTAGCCGTGTGCGGATTGCACGCCGTGCTGGTCCAAACGCCTTCCTGTAAGTGGCCTACTTTCATACTCCAGGCTATCTGGAAGCCCTTTACACATCCCGTGCCATGTTAGATGTATGGGATATTAAAAGGCGTACGACACAATTCCTTTCTAAGGAGATTGGCTTACGTGTGCCCTGAGTTAGAAACCAACTCTGACCCTGTCCCGTGTGGTGTGAGGCTCACTGTAATGTTCTGTTCCCACATCAGATGACTTCATGTCCCTCTCTCTATTCTCTCATAGTCTAGTTCTGCTCTCCCTTCCTCTCACACTTGTTCGTTCTCATCTCGGCTGCGTTAGAGCTGTGTCCTCCTAACAGACACATTCCCCCCGCCCCCCCACCCAGGGAGGGACCACATAGGCTCCTGAGATCCCCGAGGTTCAAGAGGTAAACAAACCTCTCACATCCTGGAAAGCTGGGGACCAGAAGTAATGAAAGCAGTAAACACCTTCTGGTGAGCAGGACTCTGGTCGGGGGAGCTGTCTGGGGGGGAACCAAGCTACCTAGAGGAGGCTCCAGAGTGTGTGGAACTCTGCGGTTGTGCAGAGAGTTCCAGGTTTGCCGCGTTTGTGAGTTGTCGCCTATGTTGGGATGAGCTTCTCAGAGATGCAGCTGCCTTTGAGTCATCTGTGCTCCCGTAGGCAACTCTTCACCCCTCATCCATCCGCCCCTTAGCAACCCATTAACTCAGTGGCTTCCAGCTGGAGTTGTAGGATAATCATGTTGGTCTGCCCTGGCTTCCCCATGTGGGATGAGTAGATACGTATGTGTTGTGAGTCCCCAGGAGAAGTAGCGGTCAGTGCTGCATCCCCTTCTTGATCCACTTTTACAACATCTTTCTTTATGTCTGAAGTATAGACACTCATTAAAATCCAAGAAAGCGTCTCCATTTCCATAAAAACCCCAACCAAGCACTGGGTTCCCGTCTACAGTCCCAGCCTGGGCTTCACAGGAAGCTCCAGGCAAGCTGACTCTGTCATAGAAAGACCCTTTCCCAAAACAACAATGACGTAAGTATGGACTAATCTGTTCCCTCATTTTCTTGGAGTGCTGGCACTTTAACCTATGGTCTCCTGTGTTCTCAACACACACTCTACCATTGAGCCACACTTTTAACTCCTACCCTCACACACTCTATTACTGAACCTTGTCCTCAATCTCTGCCCTCAAGTTTTATTGTTCGTCATCAACAGACCGGTAATTTTTGTTCATTGAAATAGGATGCAATTTGATATAAACACCTTCCTCTGTATAGTTAGTTCATTGTCATTACTACAATTATGGAATTGAAACCACTGAGAGGTGTTTTAATTATGAATTTTAAAATACTGCTCAGCCAGGCAGTGGTGGCGCATCCCTTTAATCCCAGCACTCGGGAGGCAGAGGCAGGTGGATCTCTGTGAGTTCGAGACCAGCCTGGTCTACAAGAGCTAGTTCCAGGACAGGCTCCAAAGCCACAGAGAAACCCTGTCTTGAAAAACCAAAAAAAATAAAAATAAAAATAAAATAAAATACTGTTCAATATGCATGATATAGACTGAAAAGAACTCTAGAAATAATAAATAATTAAAATATATATCCTGGAACCAGGGAAATATTGGCACATGTAGTTATGAAATGTCTTAATTGGTTGCTGAGAACTGAGTATTAGGATTGGGTACTCACTGTGGGTTTGTGACTTCACACAATAAATCAGAAGTTCTGGCCGTGTGTGTGTGTGTGTGTGTGTGTGTGTGTGAGATGGGTGGTATCAATGGGATTTAGAACCGCCATGGAAACAAACCTATGGGCATATCTGTGAGTATTATTTAGATTTGGTAAACTGAGGTGGGAGGACCCATCTTAAATGTAGGTGGCATCATCCCATGCGCTAACAGTACAAGGGAGAAAACATCCAAGTTGGGAGGGAGACATGTTGGTGGGTTCCAGGGTAACAGGAGAAAAGGAGCGGGGGATGGACGTGATAAAAACACACTGTCAACGTGCTCGACATTTTGATAGAATAGAAAGACAATAAAAGGGGAAATAGGCTGAGCATTAGCATTCCTCGTTCCCAGTGTTTCTTGATGGCAGATGCAATGTGTCCAGCTGCCTCAAGCTCCTGCCATCATGCCTGCCCTACCAGGATTGACAGCCCCTTCTAGCTGTGAACCAAAATAAACCCTTCTTTCATTACAGATACATTGGTTCAGCAAGGAAAGTAAGTAACCCAACATGGCTTACTTTTGGCATGGTCGGCACCCCCTAAGATGTCTCCCCACAGCTCCACCTTGGGGTCACCTTGGCAGCGTGGGGTGAATATCAGTCATTTGTCCCTCTGTCCTCACAGCCATGTTGAGAAGAAAGTGATTTCGTGTTACCCATTGGTCTGAAGGAGTAAAAAGAATGCTGACTCGTTCACTGAAGTTTCTGGCCTCATCATGGGCCATGATAACTTATCCAAAACAACTTTGGGTTCTCTTCCGCTGTATGGTTGCAATTCGACTTATTATCTCCCAGGAAAATACATCCTAGGCCCTTGGGGATTGTGGCAACGGGCTCCTCGGAACAGTTAATCTGCTACAGATGAGTCGCCATCCTCCTGTTTTCACATGTCACTCTCAAAGTAGGTGGCGAAGGCTGCCGTGGTGGCTTGTGCAATTTGTGTGGTCAGGGATATTTGGGAAGTATTAATCGAAAATACTTGCAAGACATCCTGGAAGCCAAGGAGGAAGGCAAATGTGAGCACACAGTAGGTGGCTCATTCTTAGCTTAACATTATGCATTATTCTGTGTGTGTGTGTGTGTGTGTGTTGTTGCACATGCGTGTTTTACAGGCATGTGCATGTGAAGGTCAGAAGACGTGCAGGGTTGTACCTTGTAAGTCTCTCCTTGTACCTCATGGTTCCTAGGGGTCAAGTTCAGGTCCCCAGTCTTGGTGACAGGCATCTTTACTTCCTGAGCCACCTCCCTTCCAGTAAATGTTTATTATATGAAGTGCACTAGTTCCTGTTTTATTACTCAACTGAAACATACATATGTACACACATATATACATATGCTTATGTATGCACGTGCACATGTCTGTGTAAGATTACATGTGTGTTTGAGTGCATAGAGCCAGAGGTCATTCTCAGATGTTATTTCTCAGTTGCCATCTAGTTTGCTTTTTAAGCAAGTCCTTTGCTTGCCTGGAGCTTTCCGTGGAGAGTAGGCTGACTGAATGGCGAGCCCTGAGGATCTGCCTATTTATGCTTCCTAGGGCTGTGGCAACACTCTTGATCCACCACACCTTGTTTTCCCCCCATGGGTTCTGTAGATGGAACTCCGATTCTCTTGCTTGCAAGGCAAGAAAGAGCTTTACAGACCAAACCATCTCTCCAGCCCCGAGAACACAATTTTAAGTTATAATTTATCTGCCTTTGTCTTGGTTTCCTTGGCTTACACGTTCCAGAAGAAAAACAAAACAAAAAACCAAGAATTTGAAATAGAGACAGGTAAATCCATGCCCCTCAAATAGCTACGGGGAACATTCTCGTGTATTTCCATCTGGCGATTTGTCTAGGAATTGTGTGGGGGGAGAGTATACGCTAACATCTGGTTTGCATTTGGTTTCATTTTATTTCAATTAATGACCCATGTTAGGTTGTCGAACAAGGTGGATGTGTGAACGCCAGCTTGCGAGTTTTGCTTTTCCAGATGAGGGGAGGCCAGGTTCCAGAGAGGCACCTTTCCCCCCCTTAACACACGCTCATTCCTCAGGCCCAGTATCCCAGAAGAAAGCCTGGCCTGTGCCCAACGCACCTGGGCCAGGCAACCTGGGGCATGGCAGGCTGAGCCCCACTGCACAAACACAGCCCCTCCCCATCTCTAGCTTGGGGTACCGCCATGCCTGTTTTCAGCTGAAATAGCATGAAAAATGAGTTCTTGTGGTATTTTCAATATAAACAGCAGAGATGCCACAGGAATGCAAGCTCTCGAGGGACTTGCTCTCTTCCAGGGCTTAAGTCCTGGGAAGACCCTTGCGTTCTGCCACACCTCCCCATCAGAGGAGGGAGGGCTGACAGCGTCCGGAGACTAGGGACATCCCCTAGGCTGATGGCTTCATTCACTAGGAAGCTGCCAGCTCTGCGTTTACTGGACCACGTGTGCTGAGGAAGCTGAAGCCAGGGCAGCCATCAGCAGATGCCTTTCAGTGAAGGTCTAGATGTTAAATGCTTCAGGCTTTGCATAGCCAAAGGACCCTATTGCAAATATATCTGCTGCTATCGTATGGAAGTGGCTAGAGACAAAATACAAATGATGAACCAGGCTTAATGTTTCAATAAAAACTTTATTTATCAAAATAAATCACACGTCAGATTTAGTGTCATAGTTTACCAATCCAACAAGCCAGAGGCCCCAAAGATACCATCTGGTCTCTACTGCTTCCCTGCTTCCTTGTCTGTTACATGGGGTGTGAACTGCATCTACCTCAGAGCTCTCTGTGGTCTCAGTAAGATACTCCAAGGACTTCAGACACAGTCTCCCTTGGGACTGGCTCCTAAAATCCTTGCATACCTGTAGCATCTCTGGCTTCTCAGATGGCTCTGTCTGCTGCACAGATTAGTCTCTCCATTCTGAGGGGACACTTCTTCCGAGCCATTGACTAACTTTCCACACAGCATCGCTCTTTTCATGACCACATTGGTCAACCTTTATATCCACATAACTAGGTAATTTGGTAATTGCTCTTTCTTCTTACTTAGCCAGGCGGAACCTCTTGATCAAACACTGACAATGCCTAGTTTCACTGGCCGTCTTACCTGGGAGCTCTCCTGGCTCTACTCACAGAGGCTGGGTCTCCAGACTACCATGTCCACTGGGCAATTACATGGATTCTGGAGAATCTGAACTCTGGTTCTCGTGTTTGCTATGTATAATCCCTGAGCCCATAGCCCCACCTTAAGAATGGTATCCATTCTCTCTCTCAGAAGATTTATTTATTTTATTTTTTTATGTGTATGGGTATTTAGGGTTTGTGTATATCTGTGTACATGTGTGTACAAATGACCAGCAGAGACCGGTGGGCAGCATCTTCTAGAAATGGAGTCATAGTTATTATCTACTGTATGGGTCCCGGGTCTCTGCAAGAACAACACGTTCTCCTAACCACTGAGCCATCTCTCCAGCCCCTCATTCTTTTATAGCAGTTCATTCATTCTTTTGTCAAGCACACCAGCTATTGACTGTATTCTTCCCAGCTCTATGTTGCTGTGGGCATGTATTTTAAAACACTAATTAGTTCTTATGTCTTGAGGCCATGGACATGTTTTATTTCTGCTTGTTTCCAGAGCCTAACACTGGGGCTTAGAATGAAATACATGCTTTATACATGATTTCTCAGCCTCTCTGGATTTTTTTTTTGTTTGTGTTTGTTTGATTCTTGATTTTTGGTTTTTTTCCCCAGTATTTTAAGCATAGGCCTGTATGGCTGGCAGACATCAAATTAATACATCTTGACTGATGTCACTTTAATGCCGTTTTATTGGGCTTATCATAGTTTGTTTGGGGAAGTTGGCTGCCAAATAGTTTGGCCTTAACTCTTTCCTAGTGGAAGGGCTGGACTTCTGGGGGCAGAGGGAGAAAAGTGAGTATAGGTGGGTCTGGCTGGCTGAAGGGAATCTTAGGGGTTCTGGGTATTTTCCTTAAAACCCATCTAGGTGGGCCAGGAACTGGACAGGGTGATTATCTCCCAGCTGTTAGACTCTGAATCGTTAACATTTTTCCAGGAAAGACATGAGAAGAGGGAGCAGAAGATCCTGTCCCCTCCTGCCTCAGACTTGAATGCCCGGTCTCTCCGCCATATATCCCACCTTCTGAATGGTTTTATGGAATCCAACACAGAGCTCCTGGCTCCAGAGTCAGAGAGACAGCGTTTTGCATCTCTGTGACTTTGAAAGCAGCTTTATTGAAAGGGATGTCTGTTTCCACTCTGTCAGTCTGTGTAATAAGGCTATCATTAAAGAAGTAAAAACCTGGTGAAGCGGTACAACCCTGTAATCCCGACACTCATCAGGGTGAAGCAGAGGCACCACAAGTTCAAGGTCAGCCTGAGCTCGACTTCAAGACCTTCTTTCAAAATATAAGACTTGCAGATGAAGCTCTGTGTTAGAACACCCGCGTAGTGTGCTCAACACCCTGGATTCCATCCCCAGCATCATTAATATATGTCTACAGCTCAATGGGTGTCCATGGTACCCATCTCTACTTGTGGCCATCAAGATGCATGCAGATAATGCCTGTTCTTGTTTGCTTCTTTCCTGTTGCTATGCTAAAATTCTATAATCAAAACACCTTGAGGAGCAAAGAGTTTATCTGGCTGACCCAGCCAGGTCCCAAGCCTGGCTTTCCATCACTGCGGAAAGACAAGGCAGGAGTTTCAGGCATGAGGCATGAAGGAATGCTACTACTTGCCCTCTCACTTGGCTGGTTTTGCTCAGCTAGCTTCCCTATACAGTCCCACACTCATTTGCCTAGGGATGATGCTGCCACAGTGGGCTGGGCCCTCCTGTGCTCATGGGCAGCCAACACAGTGTCTCACATACATTCCAAAAGGCCCATCTGACCTAGCCAATTCTCCCATTTAGGATCTGTCTCCTGGGCTCTCTAGACCTATTGACAAGCTGACAATCAAACCTAACTGACATAAAGCCTGAGGACCCTTAACTTAGAGTTATTTGCTTTATTTAAATTTGTTTTCTTTTCCAAAGAGAGAAATTGGTTTTTGGTCTTAATAAAACTTCTAGTCTTCCTGACTTCTGAAATCTTCATATTTTTATCCTAGAACCAGATTAGGTAAATTAAGCAACATGATTTGTTGAATGAAGGAATGAACTTAATTGTCCTCATTTCCCACGCTATCAAATCTAGACTTTTTATCTTGTAAAGATTTGACAGTGTTTATGTCACACATTTACTAAATGTGTCTAACAAAATATGCCTTTACATGCCCCACAGAATTTCAATAGTTAATGACCTGCCATCCTTTGAGTAGAGCGCGCTCAAATGTGTCCTTTTTACAAATATCTATGTGTAAGAGATACTCCATTGTTCTTGCTTAGCTCTAAGCAAGCTGTCCTGAGTTCTAATGTGAGTGATGAGTGAAAACTATTGTATATGAATTAAAAAGTGCAATTGCTCTGGTGGTAAATACCTGTAATTCCAGCTTCTTGGGAGACTGGATCAGGAGAATCCCAAGTTCAAGGTCAGCCTGGGTCACTTAGCAAACCCTTGTCTCAAAGTTTTAAAGGGGGGGAGGGGGCTGTAGATATAATTCAGTGGTTAGCAGCCCTTGCTTTGCAACCGTGAGGAACAGAGTTTGGGTTCTAGAAGCCACATAACAAGCCAGACATTCTGCAAATACTGGTAACTTCAGCTCCAAATGATTCAGTGCCTTCTGGCTTCTGTGCACTCAGGTGCACACACATGCACATACACACAGACACATGAGCACACATAAATAAAAACACTCTTCAAAAATTTTAAATGCAAAAATGGGAAAAGGATACAGTCCAGACCTAGAGTGTGTGCCGACCGAGTGTAAGGTTCTAGGTTCAGCTCCAGTAGTGCAAGAGAAAACCGGGTTTTGCATGATAAATGCATATATTTTTTTCCTTTAAAAATCGTGTGTGTGTGTGTGTGTGTGTGTGTGTCTGTCTGTCTGTCTGTCTGTCTGTCTGTCTGTGATCCATGTGGAGATCCGTGCACCCTGACGGGAAATCTGTTCTAGAGCTGGAGGTCTGAGATCAGTGTGACTGATTTGATATTCTTTATCCCATCCCTGATTACTTTTGTCGAACACAAATGGAAAGATGTCTGATACCAACAGAAATATTTTTTCCACGCCCCCGGAGCGTTGCAGGAAATAACTGCCAGGAAGGGAGAAAGCAGAGGGCAGCCTGTGTCAAGTCCCACGAAGTCCTCTAGGCACCATTTTCTTCCTGGGTCAATTAGCTGGAAGGGTTTAGAGGCTTCTGAGTGGAGATGATGGCGGTCTCTGATTGAGTACTCTCCGGAGGCAGAGGCAGACATGAATTGATGGAAGTGGGTAGGACTTCCCTCCCGTGATTGCCTTTACTTGAAAACTCTGGTCAGGAAACCGTGGTCATTGCTCAGTAAGTGCTTCGTTGACCTAGACTTCCATGGGGTCCTTGGGAAAACAGCAGGTTGGCCAAACGGGGTGCTGACCTCTGAGCCAGGGAGTGTGGCGCATCAGGCAGGCATTAGGAGAGCTTTTGTGACTTTGTGATGGGGCGTTGCTTTGAGTGGCAAGGCTGATGCATGTTCCCATGCGCCACCTTACTCTTGGGCACTGGCTCGCTTTCTTCTCTTGTTGCGGAGACAAAGTACTGACAAAAGCGCCTCGAGGAGAAAGGGCTTAGACCAGTTCACGGTTTAAGGTAGTGAAGTCGAGGGGGACGAGGACGACACACGACGCTTGAAGCGGATGGTTACATTGTATCCACAGTTAAAAAGGAGAGAGGAAATTCAATGCAAGCTTAACTCCCTTCTCCATTATACACAGTCCAGGAGTCTGGCCCAGGAAATAGTCTGAAGAAATCACTTCCTTTCTTCCTGTGTCTTGCTTTCTGCTTCCTTGAAAACACGTTTGACTAGTGCAGACTGTCAGGAGCAGCTGCGGTCAAAGTTATTCCAACCCCCTGGGGAGAACCCAGGTTCCAGAGGTGTGCTGTTTTGAAGCTTGTCCACCAGGTGGCAGCCGCCCCACGGTAACCGAGGCAACAGCCAGCTTTTTCAGCTGTCTTCTGGAAATGTTTATCGGGCAGCTCCAGCAGGTTTGACACTGTACTGAAGAGGCACACGATTCAGTCTCTGCCCTCAAGGAACTTACAAAGGCGTGGCTTCAAAAGTTTCCTCAACCAGGCTGTGCAGTTTTGATACTCCTTAGATCGGACTCCTTAAAGAAAAGGAAGCCGGAAAGAAAATGAGTTTCATGTTAGACATTTTATGTATAGGATCCTCCCTACCCACCTGAGAGGAGCCGTTCAAGCATTCATTTTGCAGAACAGCAAACTAGATACACGTTTTAATATCTGGAACCATGGAGCTGGTGAAGCAGAGGCTTTAAACTCATGCTTCTCTGCTCCTCCCGTCTTCACGCTCTTTATCATGCCTTGCTATGTATTGGTTTTGCAAAGTGCTCAGAAGGTAGAAGGCTGCTGGGTATTTTCATATACATTATGGCCCTGATGGTTAATTATATACGAAGCTTCTGGTTTGGGGGAAAGTCATCCTTTTAGCCCTATTAGGGTGAGGTAATGCTAACGGGATCAGCCTGTGTTCCTACAAACCTCCTGGGGAGAAACAGCACCCAAAGATATGTCCTCTCTATGTTCTGCAATAGTTTGACTACGGCATTAGCATAGAGACATTGATGTCTACTGGTGAATTCACCTAGCAGTCTGTCTACCGACGATTACATTCTATACATATGTATATTATAGTGCAACATAAAAGCATTACCTGGAATATAATTTACGATGCATTTGCCAGCCAGCTAACTGAGGGCAGAGTCTTCAGTGTGTCTAGAATAGTCTAGTCGCTTTTGGATTTTTGGATTCCAATAGTAATTCTTTGAAGTGTTTCCCCCACAGAAAGGTCCACATTGTCAGGATCCCCCCGCCCCCAAACAGAACTGATAGAGCCATAAGAGGATGAATGTAGCCTTGGGGAGAGCTCATGTGATATGGAGGCTGGTGTGTTCTAGAATCTGTTGTCTGTAAGAGAGAGACCCAGGAAAGTGAAGAGTATACTTTGAAGCCAAGTCAGGAAGGCTTGAGACCAGGGAATCCAATGAACTTGTCTTAGCCAAGTTTAACGTCCTGTGACCAGAGCGCCAGGACTGCCAGTGTCCACGGTTAGAAAGAGAATGGATGTCAGCCCAGGCAATGTGAATTCTTCTTTCTTTCTGCACCCCTTTGTCCTTTTTGGGCCCTGAAACAATTAGAAGATGCCCACACCATTCATGAGGCAGCTCTTTATCCAGACTGCCAAACTCAAACTCCTCAGGAATGATCCCTCTAGACACTAGACGATGCTTTCCTGGCTCTCCAGGTACCGCTCTGGTCAGTCATGCCGACACATCCAACCAACCAGCCCAGCTTCTCCTCTTTGCTTTTACACTTCAAAATGCTCCCAGAGTTTCTCAGCATTGAGAAACTTTGGGTGAGGATGCATATTCAAGAAGAGGCTTCTCGTGGGAAGAAGAAAGAGGGGGTTGACCGGGCAGGGCAGGCCAGGCCAGGGGACAATGCCAAAGAAGAAAGCAAGCTCAGGCAAAGTCACACAGGGGAGCTTCCACCGGATCCCATCAGGGCATCTTTGGAAAGAAAGCCATGTCCTATAATCCAGGGCAAGGGAGATGGGGAATTTCCCAGGACTGTACCTGTCTGTCCTTTGTGAACAGGAGGAGGTGGGGAGACATTGCTTAGCCCAGAATTTGTGGCTTCCTGTGCCCATGAGCAAAACTAGCTTCATTAACCCAAGATCAGACTCTCCAAGTCCTCCCATTGTAAGGGAAATCCCACTGACACACAGTACAATGATATCCAAGGGCATGTGGGTAGGGAGGGCATTGACATTGCCCCTGCATTGTATAGGCTTTTGACAGGGACATCTTTAAGTTGATGCTTGCAGACCCTTACAGAGGCCTATAATCTGCTTTACTCTGCAGCTCGTTGTAGCGGTAAAATAAGTTAGCAAGTGGATAGATAATTCACACCTTGGTATAATGACCCCTCGCCCTGTACTTTTCAGACTGGCTGGCAGGGTTTTGTTCAGTCGGCTGAGGTTCCTCCTCTTTCTCTTCTGTTGTCTGCCTTCTGTTCTCTAGGGCCATGGGAGTTATCTCAGTTTGCCATCACACGCTGCCTGTACAAGAGCCATCATGCCCAGAAGAGAGAGGATGGAAGGTGGGCTGCCAGTAATGGCAAAATTTACAGAAGTTAAAGGAGGCACACTCTGAGCCAAGGCCTGGTCCGACCCTGCTGGTGTCTAGGCTGGTGCCTGAGCCGTAGGGTTAGATGTGATCAGCTCTAGCTGGATTTCCACATTCTAAAGGCAGGGTGTGCGCACACATGCATCTCAAGTCTAATGTAATGTACCTGCGGGGGGGGGGCAGCAGACATCTTCACGTGTCCACCCTCAAGCTCATTCCACCTTGTGTAAGACAAGGCGGTTCAAAGCTCAGGTCAGGGAAGCTGATCCAGGGACCCTCTCATCTCTACCTTCCATCTTGAAACACTGGAATTAATTATAGTCACATGGCACCATGCCTGGCTTTTTCTTGGCTTCTGGGTACTCTGGATTCACATCCTCAATTTTGCAGGATGGAGCTATCTCTCCAGCCCTGGATGTCCACTTTCTAAGTCGCTGGTGGCCCCTAGGATTTGAGCCCTTCAGTTTCTCCCTCAGGCAAACCCATTTGGGCACGTTCAGTTTGAGCCAAGGTTGAAGTGTTCTGTCACATTTGGGGGAAGACGTAAGAGAACAACCATGTCCCCCGCAGCTCCGCGCTGTTCAGCAAAGGCATCTGGAGTGAGTGCTCCCAAGACAGCTGCTCGAGTGATGTACAGACCCCAGGGCATCCGGGAAGTAGACTCAGGCTCCACTCTCCAAATCCACTCTATCCTAGAGGTCACCCCAGTGGAAAGCCCTCAATGTTCCACTGCACCGCAGGGGCACTGAGGTCCTCGTCAGCATCACTTCACGGACATCAATTACACCTCTGTGTGCATTTTGGCATTTCCCTCAGCCGGTCTGTGCTCAGCTTACATTGCTTAAAGCTGCGCGGACGCTCAGTGATGACAGCCGAGCCCAGGTGTGGACAGGCTGGGAAGAACTGGATGCTGGGACATCATCTGTGATCCTGCCTTACTCATCTGGCCACCAACCGCTCAGGCCCAGCTGCCTCAACACATGCCAACTGCCCCGGGTTTAGATGCTGTGCTACTGTAGCACAGTGAAGATGTGAACTGAATGGCGGGGAGTCCAGTGTGGGGTGTAAATTGAGGACTCTGATCACCCCCTCCTGTGTTTAGAGAGATAGCCAAAAGTCTACCAAAATTTTAAAAGAGAAAGAAACAATAAAGGTGACTAGATACCCGGCAAGAGGTAGAGGTTGGGGATTGGAGTTTGTGTTATAGTACTTGCCTAGAATGTACAAGCTTGATCCTCTGCAGGGAGATGATGGTGATGATGATGGTGATGATGATGATGATGATGATGATGATGATGATGATGGATGCAGCAACAATAGGCTTACAACACTCAGGGACAACCATAGCAGAAAGTCTTTGGCTGCTAAACCTGCGGGGTGGTTGAGAACTTGAGCTGTATGGATGAGGATGCTTGCTGTAAGAATCTTTGAAAGACATCTCTGGAGAAGTGATGATGTTGGAGCTGAGATGTGTCAGGTAACAGGGCTACACATAGGAGAATGATGGTGTAGAGACTGTGAGCTTAGAAAGCATTTGACATGTTTGGAGAAGGGGGAGGGGAGTGTGTGTGGCAGAGTAGAGGTAGAGGGAACATGGGGGGACAGGGTTGATGCTGGAGAGATAAGAAGGGGCATCTTTGCTGTGGTAGGAGAGGGTTTTATTTTTGTCTTCACTCCTCAAGATAAAACTCATAGCCGTGTGTCTGCTATGTAAGCACTCTACCCCTGAGCTCCGTCCCCAGTCCTGTTTTCCCCGCCCCAAGCAGTGGGAAGCTACGGAAACACGCTAAGTGAGAGAATAGCTCTATTTCTGGGAGCTTAGATGGCCTGCTCTACACTAGCAGGTCACTGTTCTGACCACCCTCCTTCATCCTATGAAAGCTAGCTCCTTCTCAGCAGCATCAGCTCCCTGGCTCGCCCAGCGAAAGTGTTCTTCTACACTCACGCTTAGAATGTGGATGTGGAGGGAGGGTTTGCCTACAGCTCTCTGCTTTGGGCCTTCCATTGTCCATGGTGACTATAGTTTCAACAACACTACCACTCAGCACAGTCCAAGATGGTGGCTTTGACCCATCTGGTTGGCCCTTCTCTCATGTCTAAGATTTCCTCCTCCCCCAGACACTCATGCATCCTGGACCAGCTTCTTTTTAAAAGTATACTTTATTTATGTCTATCTGTCTGTCTGTCTGTCTGTGTATGTGTGTATCTTTGTGTATCACGTGCAGGCAGTGACCAAGGAGGCCAGAAGAGGGCAGCAGATCCCCTCGAACTGAAGTTACAGATGGGTTGAGCTACCATGTGTGTGCTGGGAATTGAACCGGGGTCTTCCCTATGAGCAGCCGGTTCTCTTACCTGCTGGGTTAACTCACCGGCTTCTGGATCAACTTTTTGAAGGGTAACAGGGAATCTCTATTCATTCCCCAACCGTCTGTGTCGAGTTTCTATTCAATTTATGGTTAATGTAATAGTCCACACAGAGGCTCTGCTCAGCATTCACGTGTATTATCGTATTCGATTTGCACGATGTCATTCTCTATGCCAGTCTTCTTTGCCAGGTGCACTGTAAAGCAGTCTGAGGGCTGATAGATAAGATGCTCAAGGAAATAAAATACTGTGTGGCAGAACAGAGTTCAAAACTATGCCCATGCTCTAAGTCCTAGACCACTGGCTGTACGATCTTATCTGTAGAAGGATGCCAAGGCTCAAGCTTCCTCCCACTGTACACAGCATCCCCCAGTCGTTGCTTCACACTGGTTAAATCTTGCAACCTTCTTGCTTCAGACTCCCTGGTTTCCAGTGTCATGGATAACACTGCTCATCACCCCGAGCCTCCTGAAGACAGTGGGAGCTCCAGTCCTGGGAACAGTAGAAGGCCTCTGGTTAGGAAGCCTTTGCTTCACTTTCCAGAGTGCTAATCTGTCAAGGTCAGGAGCAAGAAGAAAAGAGAAAAATCAGAGGAATTAGCAAATTGATGTTTTAGCTCCAACTGGAGGTAAGCCATGGCTCACGAGTTACCGAGCTGACATCACTTAGATCACTTTACAGACAGGCAGCTCAGAACGAGAAATTGTCAGTGTTTATTTGCACAGATGCAGTGGAGAAAAACACTTTTCTGTGGGTCATTTTAGCACAGCTGATGGACTGATAATGGATGCTCTACCATCTGCCAACAGCCAAGCCTCTGGGTCCATCAGGGATCATCATTAACCGCAGTGGTGATACTGAGACAGGAAGTGGATGGTTTGGGTCTCTCCTGTCCAAACCCTGTATTTATATTTTAAACCAAACATAAGCCCCCTCTTTCTGACTTGGCCCTCCCTGGTGTTCCTGTACCCTCCAGTCTTTATTTACTTCCAAGAACACTTGCTGATTAGAGTTGTTTATATCTCTGGAGACCCTGGGCTTGCATCACTGTTCACAGTATCCCATCTGATGAAGCAGGCTCATGAGCCTCCCCACTCCCGCTGTGCAATGGAACGAAAAGAAAGTATTAGCAAGCCTGTGGCAGAGATGCTGAGAACTTGGGAGTCCTGCTGCGACTTTCATTGGAAATCCATGACAGACCCATCATTCATCCCACATTCTTGGGCCATGAGGAAGAGGAGTCACACCATGTCTGTGAGAAGGTGGCTAAGGCCGTGAAGGGGTCAGGTTCCGGGTAATACAATGGCATAGTTACCTCTGAGCTCTTCTTCTTCTTCTTCTTCTTCTTCTTTCTTCTTCTTCTGTATTTGAGTGGTCTAGTTACATATACACTTTTATGCCAGAAGAGGGCATCAGGTCCCACTAGAGATGGTTGTGAGCCACTATATGGCTGCTGGGAATTGAACTCAGGTCCTCTGGAAGAGCAGCCAGTCCTCTTTAACTGCTTTGCCATCTCTCCAGCCCCAAGGGTTCACATTCTTACCCCCTAGAATTGTGATATTAGTCTGTCATCTCTGAGCCTCTTTATAATAAAATGAGAATAATCTCTTGAGAAGCATTATCCAACTACCACCAATGTGCCAGGTACCAACTCTGCTATTCGCGGGCATAGCAGGATGTGGTCCATCTGTTGGAAGAATGGACTGCCAGTGGAAGGCACCAGAGACATACCAGCAAATGAGCAGGGCATGATAGAAACCATGTTTTTTTCCATCTATTTTTATGAAGAGGTGGCATGGGAATGAGGAGGAGTTCTTCATGTTAAGGTGACCCCAGACCATAAAACAATTTCCATTGCTATGGCATACCTGTAAGTTAGCTACTGTTATGAACTGTAATGTGTTTTTGGAGATAGAGTATTGCCAAAGGGGTTGCAACCACAGCTTGAGAATTGCTGATATATTTGATGCTACAATTTTTTTTCAAAGCAAGAAATTGCATTTTTCATTTTCCTTGATAAAAAAATAACTAGTGGAAGACACGTTTTTGTGGGTTCCACATCTCCCACCCCAAAATATTCATGCTTTGATCATTATAACCTGTATATGTAATGTTCTGCACAGGAAAGGGGCACTTGGGTTTGGCAAATGAATGTAAAGCTAATTAGCAGATTTTAAAATGGATCATTTGGTATAATCCTCATGGGTTCAGAAGAAGACAGAAAAATCAATGTCAGACCCATATCATGAATAAAAGAATGGACCTGCCACACTGACTTTCAGAGTGATGGGAAGGGCCACCAGCTAAGGAATGCTAGTAGCCCCTGCTTGCTTAAAGGGAAACAGAGACTGGCCCTAAAATCCTTACATTTGAAATAATTAGAAAGTCTTGACTTGAACTCAAAGAGTCTTGTCTCCAGAATTATAAGATTTGTAGACTTTAAGCTACTCAGTTTGGGGCAATTTGCTACTGGATTCACAGAAAATGCTAACTAGACATATGAATTGCAATGTTTATACAGACTTTTATGAATGGTTTGAACTGAGAAAAGAAACCAAATAAGATTTAAAGACACACATTAAATGTCAACGGAACATGTAGGTTCACACATGTTGAGTAAACACATCATTTACAGGTATGAAAAGGATGGTTCTTGGCTACCTCACAGTAGAACTTACAAGAAACCAACTAAGAATTGAAATCAAGGGTGAATGTTCAAAGTAATGCCCAGTGTGGTGGCTCACTCAACCTTAACACTTGGTAGTTGAGTAGGGAGATGACTGTGCGTTGGGGACCAGACTGGCTTACAGAATGAGTTCCAGACCAGCCTAGGCTAGAGGGTGACACTGTATCTAAAAAACAAAAAAGGAGAAAGATGGAGACAAGGGGATGCCAGGGGCTCTGGTATGCACAAGGAAGGAACCGGCAAACCAAGGGATGTGATTTTTCTTTCCCTTTGTCAGGTGTAGAAATCAGAGCTTAAAGGTTTTTAAAGTTATCAGGAGTCCCACTTTGCATGACTCAGATGGGGTGTGTTGAATGAGTACAATGTCTTTGGAACACGAAAACCAGCCATAAGGTTCATCGTAACCTTCTTCATAAACGCGAACTCCTCGGCTAGATTGGAATCTGAGCTTCAGGACAATCTCTCTTTCTTTCCTCTATAAAATTTTTATTTGTTATTATCATGTGTTTGTTGGATGTATGTGTCCAGTCATGAATCCAGAAGCATGCTTGTGGAGATCAGAGGACAACCCAATGAAATCCATTCTCTTCACCTTTTCGCAGGTTTCAGGGATTGAACTTGGATATCTGTGATTATGCTGCAAGCTCCTTTTCCCACTGACCCAGCCCCTCGCAACCCCAATCTCTGTTTCCTACATGATGATTGCTCCAGGATTCAATGCAGTGCCTGGCACATAGTGTGTTTTCTGGAAATAGTTGCAAAGGGATCAAATGTTGGAGGAGAGCTGCTGGTTGTTGGTTTTCACCTGCCCAGCTAGCTTAGACCCGAAATAATCACACAGAAACTGTATTATTTAAATCACTGCTTGGCCCATTAGCTCTGGCTTTTTAATGGCTAACTCTTACATATTAATTTAACCCATCTCCATTAATCTGTGTATCGCTATGTGGCAGTGGCTTACTGGCAAAGTTTTGGCATGTCTGTCTCTGGAGGCTCCATGGCTTCTCTCTGACTCCACCCTTCTTTCTCTCAGCATTCAGCCTTGCTTCCCCAGCCTACTTAAGTACTGCCTTGCTATAGGTCCAAAACAATTTCTTTATTCATTAATGGTAATCACAGCGCACAGAGGGGACTCGTACATCAATCTAATGAGAGACAGGATTCTGGATGGAGATGGAGTGAGTGGCCTTGGCTCCACTCAGGCCAAGGCTGAGAAGCAAAGCTCTAGTTAGCCCACCTTTAACTGACTTCCTGTTCACACCAAGCCCTCACTAAACATCTGCTCCATGTCTGACACAGACGTAAAAAATGCTGCTGGGGGCTATTTCGAAAAAAAAAAAAAGAAAAAAAACCGTGTGGATTCTGTTGTGTGTCTTCCCTGACTGTTTAAGACATAGACAGGTGACATTTGTCACACAGGAAACAACACAGACAAAGTCTCAAGAACAAAGGAGCCAGTGAAGGAGGAGGAATGACAAGGAACATTCTAGAAGTTGAGTGCATTGCTTCCGAAAACCAGGTGTTTAAAAGTGCTCACCTGGAGTGTTTGAATTAATGTTCAGCTCTAGGAAAGCCCTCTCAAGTTTGCCCCTGTGACTTTGAAGGTTAGAACAGAGAGGGATCTGTTGACCATGGGGCTCTTCAGAGCATGAAGAGAGGAAAGAGGGGGGCAGGCTGCGTTGGTTGAAAGCAAGCTGGCTCTGTGCTCTCCCGGCCTCACCTCGCCTCACTGTGCCTGAGAGGCTGTGGTCAGCTGGCCAGCTGGCTGTCCCGCTGTCCTGCTTCTTGGTGGCCTCATCAATAGGCATTTCTGATGAGTCTCTGCCTGCTGAGTGTTCTTGGAAAGAGTTAGGGGAAGCCGAGGGGGCTCGCAGATAAGGTCTGCCGCCTTTGCTGCAATTCTTGGCAAGTCCCTGCCCAGGATTTCCCGGGGCTGCCTGAATGAACATCAGGAGGAGTGAGAGGTCACACGTGGGTGGCAGAAAACTCTGGATCTCCAAGGCAACAGTGTGATCTCCACTTCTGGCTTATAACTGGGACTCATGCCCACTCTGTCCACCATTTGTGGGAGAGGTGGCTTTATATAACTAAGAAGTCTGCCAGATTCACCTGTTCAACCTGTATACCCAAAACACCTGCAGAAGTTCAGAAGCTTTTTGTGATCGGCTGGGAACAGGAAAACAAAAACCCAGGGAAATACCCTTTTCTCAAGTGTTGGCTGTGCTTTCGTCTCTACCTCCTCTCATGCTGTGGTGACTGCATGAGACATGTGGTGACTTCCATGGCAGAGGGGATAATATCTGGTTCCTTTTTTTTTTTTTGGTTGTGTGTGTGTGTTCTTACAGCATCTAGTGGGAAGAGGCCAACTTCGTTTCTGAACTTCTACTGTGTCCAGCATACCCCTCCCTAACCAAGAATTATCCAGCTCCTTCTAACAGCGACGGTACTGAGTTGATGGGAGCCCATTCTGCATGCATGGCTTCAGCGCAGCTGTTCCCACCTCTCCATTTCATCGGCGTCCATTGTAGCTTCTCCTCATGAGGCAGCTTCTGTTCAGCACAAACTGTTACGTTTAAAGGATGATGATCCATCTCAGGAGACATGTAGAAAGGAATACAAAGGGAAGGCTGGAGGCTGGAGAAGTAACTCAGGAGGCAGGGTGCTTGCCTGGCATTCACAAAACCTTGGATTCCACTCCCAGCCCCGCATAAAAACTGGGTGCGGCGGCACACACTTCTAATTTCAGTGTGGAAAATAGAGGCAGAAAGATTGAGTTCAACACCATCCTCTGCCACACGGAGAGTTCAAGACCAGCCTGGGCTACAAGAATTCTGTCTCAAAACAGCCAGTGAAACAACCAACCAAAAATAAAATAACCTTTGTAATTTTTAAATAACTCAGTTTGCCCTACCCCTTCGCTCTTCCTTTGAAAGTGTTCTCTCTTATCCCTTATCCTAATCTTCGCTACCTTTCAATGGGAAAAACCCTTCTTCTGCATCACTGTCTTCTACAGCTTTTCCTGCCTACTCCATACTGTGCTGCTATCCGGGTATGCCACCATATTTGAGAGAGGTGTAAAGCCTCAGGGGACCCTAAAAAACATAAATCAGGAGATTATACTGGAGTCCTTGTTAGAGACTGGCGCTCTGGGATATAAATTGTGCCGGGGGGCCCCCTAGGACCTGGGTGAGTATATATACATTGAGTGTCCCACGAGTGATCTCAGTGCAGTTATTAATCAGCAGATAGGGTAAACTGAGACATAGAGGGAAAAGATGATATGGACTTAGGGCCCCACGTGTCCGACTCAATGCTCTTCCGTGTCTCCATTCCCAGTTTCAGTCCGTGAAATTCCTGTGTCTCGCTCTTCACTCCAGATCGGAGAAAAAGCTAAATAAATATTTCCTGGATGAGTGATACAAAAAAAATATTCCTTAAACAATAACATTTTTTTCATATTTGTCTTCTTCGCGTCCCTCCTCCATCTGTCAAGTTCAGGCATTCTTTCAGGTAATTATTTGTAGTTTGTAGCTCATTATTTCAAATGTCACTTCCCCTGTTTTCTCCCGAAATTAAAGCAGTGTGTTCCTCTCAGCATTGCTGAGAAATGTTTGTTTTCAGTGTCTCTGAAATCTCTGGATTCCTGAGGCTAATTACGACTCAGCAAAAGCGACTAACGCTAACGGCTGCCATCTGCACCTTGGAAATTATGTTCCTGTCTTGTGTGCTTGCCTTCTGCTTTCTGAAACAGTGCTGTAACAGTGATAGGAAAAGAGAGAGGAAGCGGTCCTGAAATAAACGGACTGCGGTCACCCAGCTAAGGCATGCTGCTGATAGGCTTCCCATTCGGTGACAAGAGGATACGCGTAGGTTTCCAGTACAGTGCTCATGAAAGTCAAGGCCCTCCGATGACTAGGGATGCAGTTTGGGCCTGTAATGGGCTCTAAAGGCTTGTCTCTCAAGGGCTTAGCCCGTGTGGCACTACTGGGATGAGGGGCAGCTTGTGGGTCGCTGGGGGAGTGTCCCTGCTAGTTACTGCTCTCTTTCCCATCTTGGCCATGAGGCAAGTGCTTCTGGGTTAGCAGGCACTCCTACAGTGATGTATAGGCTCATAATGAGTGAAGCAACCACTGGCCACGGTCTCCAGAATCATGAGGCAAGATAAATATTGCCTTTGTTATCTCAGGAATCTTGCTACCATAACAGCGCGACTGCCACACTGGCTGAGTCTTGTTTTTCTACATTGATTCCAATGGTATATTTAACTGCTTGTAAGTGATAGGTTTTTTTTTTTTTTTGTAAAAAGGATTCATATATCAGTCAGAAAGTAGAAAACAGTCCAGATCTTTCAGAAAGAGAGATGCTAATTACATGGGTGTAGCTATAGTAAAGAATAAAGAACTGAGACGCTGTACAGAAGGTGAGCTAGCCTGGAGTGTACAGAAGTTGAGCTAGCCTGGAGTGTATAGAAGTTGAGCTAGCCTGGAGTGTACAGAAGTTGAGCTAGCCTGGAGTGTACAGAAGTTGAGCTAGCCTGGAGTGTACAGAGGTGAGCTAGCCTGGAGTGTACAGAAGTTGAGCTAGCCTGGAGGGCACAGAGGTGAGCTAACCTGGAGTGTACAGAGATGAGCTAGCCCAGAGACCCAGTTCCACAGCACAGGGGGGAAGAATGATAGTAATAGGTGCTATTTCCAGAGGTGATAGGTCAAGGGCAACAACAAGAGTCCTCCTGGCACTATTCTGGGAGAGAAAGAAGGAGGAGAGGGAAGAGGAGAGGGAAGAAGAGCGTACCTTGACTTCTCTATACTATCAGAATTTACTTCTTTTGCCAGGATCGCCCATTGATCACAGCCATCCAGGAGTCAGAAGACTTCACACATGGGGAGTGTAGCTTCCTATGATTCAGAAGGAAATGGAGAATGGGGGGGCAATGGGTGTCAGAGCAGAGATAAACATCCAAGCAGGTAGAGCAGCTTAACTTTCCTGTTCTCCCCTCACTGAATGGAGGCAAATGCTGCAGACACTGCTGGGCAATGCAGCTTGAGTTGTGACAGTGACACAGGGCTTCTGAAACAGAAGAACAGCCACACCTCCTTCCACAGGAGGCGAGAAAGAGGAAGAGGAGAGAAGCTCAGTTTGAGAAACACGAGAAAAGGATGCTGGTCAAACGGAAACGTTTTGTTTCTTAAATTTTTAAAATCATAGTTTGGTAAAGTAGACTTGAACCCAAGTGTTTCAGGGCTGGATGGTGTGGTGTGGGGTAGAAGGAACTGATAAGATCCACTCTTCCCTGTGGACAAAGCCAGGGTCTCTCCAGTGAGAGCTTCGGTTTTATTCAAGGTGCTCATTTATTTTTCCCGCATGTCCAGTTGCCTCCCCTCCCAACACTCACAGCCAATCTCTTTCTCTCAGCCATATCTCACACACATTCTCTCAACCATGTAACTTCTCACTTACACAACACATTCTCCTCACTCACACACATTCTCTCAACCATGTAACTTCTCACTTACACAACACATTCTCCTCACTCACACACATACACATTCTCCTCTCTCTCTCTCTCTCTCTCTCTCTCTCTCTCTCTCTCTCTCACACACACACACACACATACACACACACACACACACACACACACAGAGAGAGAGAGAGAGAGAGAGAGAGAAATAGAGTGTGTGTGTCTCGTGCATGCACTTTGCTCTTTTAATCCCAATAGGTGTTAGATCCTGTGGCATTTTCTGTACATGAATTCTTTCACTGACACCTTGAGCTGCCCTCCTTTCCTCTTGGGACTCAAGGGAAATCTAAATCCAAGCTCATAGAAGAAGGATCTTCCAACCCCACCCCCCCCTGACTGTAACTCAAGCTCTTATTCCGTCTGCCCCAGAGAAACACAGACAGTCTGACCTGCCAGAGAGGTTACCCGAAGTGCGAGCTTGCTGAGGATGCATGTGCTCTTGTCCAAGAACAATAATCTCCCTCCTGACCCCGGCTCAGGATAAAGATGGAAGCAGTCCATTAACACGGGAGCAGACATGCTTAGAACAGCTGGGACTCGAGGGGCACTGCACACTCAACTTTGCTCCCATGGGAGGAATCAACAAGGCTGTTTTCTTCAGGGTCCGTGATTAGAAATCACCAGAGGTAGACAATGTTCTATCTCTCCCAGGAAGACAGAAGATATGTCTGGTGAAAAGTGGAAGGAAAGAAGATAAGGGTAGCCTCTGAACTTTCCAAATGGAGTTAGGATGATCAAATGACGTATCTACTCATGTTGGGGGAAAGAGACCCAACTTATATGGTGGTTTACCAGTCTTTATCTCAGTGCGAGATGAAATCACTGCGTATTTATGGAGGACGTTCCATTGGATAATTTATCTGAAATGCTAGGGATGTGATAGTGAATGAAAAAGAGGAAAAAATTCCCCTGTTTGGTAGTTGGTCACATGGAAGAGAATCTTAATGAGGAATTATCTAGATCAGGTTGGTCTGTGGACATGTCTCCAGTGGATTGTCTTGACTGTTAAATGGTGTAGGAAGATGCAGTCCATTGTGACATCACTATTCCCTAGGCTGGGAAGAGTAAAGAGAGTTAGCAAGCAGGCAGCATGGGTGCGTTTGTTTCCTTCTGTTCTTTACTGTGAATTTTGTGTGACTAGCTATTTGAGTTTCTACCTTGATACCAGAAATGGTGAAATGTGACCCAAAATTGTAAGCCAGGTAAACCCTTTCTCTTTATGTTGCTTTGGTTGTGGATATTCTATCACAGCAAAAGAAACGAACTGAAAAGGCAGTGTTTGCGGAAGGAAAGGGAAAACAACTGAAAAGATAAGGTATTTAATCTATTTGACGTTTTATGAAGTGCAAAGGAACAGTACTAGAACAGAGGCGAGGGTAGGTAGGGAAGCATGGAAGTAATTTCAGATTTCATTTAAGGTAATTTCAGCCTTTATTAAAGGGGCAACGTGAAGCTCTGAGCAGAGTGTGTCTCCTAGGGGGAACGGCCTGAGCCTCAGAGAGAAATGGTGATTGTTGTTCATAGGTGACGCTGTGCAGTGAGTTTCCACGGGCTCATACCCCCTAAGCAGTACTCTGTGCTACACCAGCCAGCTGGCCGAGTTCAAGGACTCTAGATGGCTTGCTATCATAGTTCCCTCTGCAGGTTGTCTACTGATGGGTGACAGTCAATCCCGTTGAGCTTGAATGGTTTGCAATTCTATGGACTCATCAAACAGAGTCACCTAGTTAACTCTGTGGCTCTGCCTGCTTCCCTCCCTCCCCTATCATCTCCTTCCACATTTAAGGGTGTACAAAAACAGACTTACAAAGCATGCATTGATACAAACAGAAGGTTTGTTTAACTAAAGGCTAGGATTTAAAAGGGGTGTGTGTGTGTGCTCATGGGAAAGTATCCCAAAAGATTAAATGGTCTCTACTTGTTAGGCTCCAAGGGTACTTTTTACTTGCAGGTGTTAAGCAGAACAGCACACACGCACGTGCGCGCGCGCACACACACACACACACACACACACACACACACAGTAACATGGAAAGTGGTACTCTTTCACTGTCCTCATGGGTTATAAACATTTATACACACTCTTCTTGAACTAGTGGGAACAGCAGTTTCCATTTCAAGGTAAATTAGAAAAATATCATAGAACAGAAGTGACCACCTGTTCTAGTAACTTTTCTATCACTGAGAAGAGACGCAGTGACCACCTCAACTCACAAAAGCAAACATTTATTCATTCTCATGGTTCTAGAGTGTAAAAGTTTGTGATCATTATGGCACAGAGTACGGCAGCAAGCAGACAAGCTTGGCTCTGGAGAAGTAGCTGGCAGCTATTTGATTGACCAGCATGAGGCAGAAATAGAGAGCTAACCATTTAAAACCTCAAAGCCCACAGTAACACATCTCCTCCCACAAGGCTATGCCTCCCAATCCTTCCAAAGCAGTTCCACCTGCTGGGGGTGGGTAGGTCAAGCATGTAAACACCCGAGCCTATGGAGTTTGGCGTATCATTCAAACCACCACACTGCTCAGGGCTCCCATCTGGCTTCTACTCTAGAGAATTTCCTTCATCTTGTGCCAGATAACCCAGAGGTTATGCCCCAGTTGTGAACAAATGGGACAGCTAGTGGCTGACATATTCAGGAAAACCAAAGCTTGGTTTCCTGAAGGAGGCAAATCAGTAGTATGACTCATACTTCGGTGGAGCCATGGGTCAGGTCAGGTGTGAAACCTAATCCCTTGCCTGGCTTTACTCTTTTATATAGGCATTTTTCCTAAGAACTCTCCAATGCGATGTGTGCTCAGATCATAGCCTCAGAGTCTCTATAAAAACGTTTACCTCTGATCATAGCCTCAGAGTCTCTACAAAAACGTTAACCTAAGTCACGTCGTCTGTACTAGGGTTTATTTTTATTTTGTTTTTTGCTATGTCAAATGTGATTCCAAGACTAGGAATGTAGCTCAGTTGGTGGAGTGCTTACCAGCACCTGTGAAAACCTGGGTTCAATCCCTGAGAACACAAGAGCTGAAGGTGGTGTCACAAACATGCAATCTCAGCACTTAGGAGGAGGAGGCAGGAGGATCAGAGGTTTGAGGTCAGCCTGGGCTACACGAGACCCCGTTTAAAGAAAACAGGATTTTGAAGCTTAGTGAATGGAAAGAGTCTCCTGGAGCTTTGAGGACTCGTGAATTTGAGAGCTTCTCAAGCCTTTGGCGAGACTGTACTGAAGACTGTGGCCAGTCCAGTCAGTTCAACCACATGGTTAGCAAGCCATGGCTGTCCAGCAGCAGTGCCAACTGATGACTCTTTGAAAACACATCCTTTGGCTTGTTCAGCTGTGCTCATGAGTAGACACTGGCTTCCCCTAGTGTAAGGGATACAAAAGAAAAGACAGGAGAGACACCGTATTTGCAGGACTTTTCTTGGGAAGGCGCGAGTCATCCTTACCGCAGTATTCTGTTGGTTAGCCCTGTTGTCCCTATTCCTGGTCAGAGGGAACTCATAAAGGCATGCATACCAGGGAGCAAGGGACTGGGAACCATCTTGGCTCCCGCCCCACCGAAAGTAAACTCATTCTGAACTGCATGGGACCCAATAACCTTCTTCAGTTCATTCCTGCCTTTGGCTACCCATGTGGTTTTCAAGTGTACGACTTGACTTTTTTTCCCTCTTTATTTCCAAAATGGACATTTCACACCATAGCCTTGCTGACTGTAGTATTGCTTACAGCTAGCAGATGTGTAATAGTGTCTACCCCATCACTGTAAGAAAAACAGCGGGAACAGGGCACTGTGTCCTGAGAGCTCTGCCAGGACCTCATTACTCTGCGTATGGCAGCAGTGTGGTTTGTGTGCTGAGTGAAACTGACGTTGCTACCTGTATTAAAATTGAAACCCTACTCTCCCCTCAGGCCACTGTGCTCAGGGACGCTAAGTGCAAGCAATACAAAACGACAGGGGGTGGGGGAGTCACTCGGGACTTTCGAGAAGCTGGGAACGTGGGCCTGGAGCTGAATTTCTGCTTTGGATCCGAATCCAATGTACAGATGCAAAAGAATGCTGTTAATTTATTGCAAAATAGATAATAACTCATGTTCACATGGCTGTATAAATTTCTCCGCCTTCAAGAATCCAGAGAAAATGTTGCAAGAAAATCATACTATAAATCTTCCATCATAAATCTGGTGTGGGGTGGAGACAGGGTCTCTAATGTTGTTGCCTGGCATGGGTTATGAATTTGCAGCAAAACATAGTAAGTCTGGGGTTGGTTGCATCATGAGAAGTAATCTTTAACTTTATCCTCCCTCTTTTCTCATCCTTCCATAGCCTCTTTCTCCACCTGTGACAGTAAAGCCACTGAGAGGTAGGACAGAGGTTTGTGGTACCCAAGCACATCTGTCTCTAGGACGTTCCTCTTCACTTCTTACTCACTGTGGGATCCTGGATAAATAGGTTCATCACTCTGTTTTCTTATTGTCAAAAACCATCCAGGACTAAGGACTGAGGGCATTGCTTGGTGTTTTAAGAGCACTTGCTGTTCTTCTACAGGACCAGAGTTCAGTTTCTAGCACCCACACAGGGCAATTTATAACTGCATGTAGTTACAGTTCCAGGGGATCCGATGGCCTCTTCTGGCCTTCACAGGTACCTCCACTCATACAAACACACACACACGTAAAAATAAAAAAATAAAATAAAACAAATATTTTAAAAGATTTTATAAAATGGACCCATTAATATTCAATTCTCCAAGCTTTCAAGAATTCAAAGAAAGCATGCCTCCGTTGATAGAGTTACTAGTCACCAAAACCATGTGGTATGCAGGTTTCTATCTTTCTAGTAAACCCTCCATGCTTGCTTCCTTGGTCATTTGCTTCTTGTTTAGTTCTAAACAGGAAGCAGAGACCTTGAGCCAGAGGCAGAGCTGGGCTACACTCTCAATGGTCCAGGCCCATGGACATACCTACACCAACCATGCTTCCTATCCCAAAAGTTTCATAGTCACCCCTAAGTGCTGCCAGTTGGGGATCACTTCTTCAAACACGTGAATCTCTGAGGAACACTCAACGTCCATCACACCACTCCTTAGCCACAGCGTCACTTCCCCGAGACTCAGTTTCTTGTCTCAGGATAATAAATTTGTATGAGGTAATGTGTGGGAAAACATTTATGAAATGCTCGGTTATGTAGAACCAGATGGATAGTTGTTTAATTTTGGATGCAGGGTGTGGCCCCCATGTATCCTGTACAATTGAAAAAGATCACAACCTAACATTCCCTCTGTTTGGGAAGGTGCTGTAGTGCTTAGATGCTTATGGTTCCATTTTCCAAATGGAGATAGTATGTAATGAATAAGACTCTGGTGGAGAAATCTTTGAGGAGTGTGATTTTCTAACACAGAACAGTGCTTTGAAAAGCCTCAAGTTTCTCTCCCACCCCCAGAGTTAGGGCCCTGGTCCCTAAAGTGATGGTTTCTGGGCACATAGAGTCAGTTTCCTTAAGACATTCAGCTTGCCTGAGAGTGAACAGAGCCCCAGCATCTCTGGTCCCTTGGGAAATTTTCAGGTAACGAGGTATGCTCCCAGCTCTGAGAGCCAAGCAGGGTTTACAGAAGGAATTTCATTTGCAAAATGTGGCCGTGGCTTTCCTCAACTGAGGGCAACACTAGCAATGTTAAAGCTCTGGCTTCATTGCTAGGGGCTTTCCACCGAATTACACTGCAGTCTGGCCCACACACTGTAGAATTCATGGCTTTCATTTTTCTGGGACCAGATAAGGCCACAACAGAAGAGATTAATTAAAAACAACTGATTGCAGTGATTGCCCTCCCTACGTGGAATTCCCGGGAGCAGTTTAGCGTCCCAATCTCTGGTCTGGAATCAGTGATAGAGTTTGGAAACTCGATCACCCTTGCCTCACAAGGACAGATAAGTGAAGAAGACTGGGCTACGGATATCAGAGCCCCGATTTGTAAGAACCTGAGATCTACGCGGGTCCTTGGAAACACTTGCCAACCAGAAGAATCCACTTACCAGTTTCCAACTTCGTTTCAAGGGTGGTGTTTTCTAAACTGTAGCTTACCGTGAGCTTGAACTTTATGCTGGAAATCTGGCCTTGTTTTAAAGTTGGCTCGTACATAAGGTACGAGGCTTTTCCGTGACTTAAGGTTGCCTTTGCCCAGCTGTTGCTTTCCTGTGTAGAGGGACATGCCTTTGTCTGTAGTTTGGAGAGAGACAGGGTTGATGCCACACTGTGACTTGTGAGTTGGAGTGAAAAATAAGGACAGGTGCAAATTAGGCAAAAATCACAGAGTGGAGATATTTGTTCAGATTAAAAACCATAATCTCTCTTTTTTTTTCTGCTGTTATCTTCAGCCTATCCCTGTGTACTCAAAAGAATTGAGGGAGCTTGACTCTTCCCATCAGTTCTGTCTCCCTTCAGCAGTGATGGATCTTCCTGCTGGCTGAGGAGGAAGGCTGGGCAGGCACCTGCTGGATGGAGAGACGGTACTCATAGTCAAGTAATCTTGTTATCAGGACATAAAAGTTGGGACTAGAGAAGAAGAGGAAAATGTCATTGCCTAATGTGTGATCTAAGACTACAGGAGAGCCCTAGGAAATGCAGGTGTGTAAGGAATATAATGACATTTTTCTAAAGAAGAAACACATTTGGAAGGAGAACACGGGCCCAAGTTTAACCATAAGAGAAAATAAAAGTTTATAAAGTGGCCCGTTAGGTTTCAAAGAGCAATTGTCGAATGTTCTTCCTCTCCAGTGACATTTCCCAGGGCGGGCAACAATGAAATAAAATAATCACCATCAGATATTATAGAAGTCCAATAGGCCACCCTTCCATTTTCTCTATGAAGAATTCAAAAAAAAGAAAGAAAATGTTTACATTACCAACATTTTATAAGTTATCCAAGAAGTTAATCAAAATGATCCATGATAAAGGGGCTGATATGTGACTTACTGGATAAACATTGTATAGTTTGCTTAAATAACACAGTGGGTATGTATTAAGTGGAAAGAGTAAAAGAAAATTGATATGTGATATAAAATGATTGTAAATGCATAGAATAAAACATTTAAAAAGCATTAGTATGCTAGCTGTGGTTTTCAGTAATATTTAAAAACTAAGAAGATGGCTAGACTTTTTAATGAATGGTGGCTACAGTTGAGGGGGCCTTATGACTGTCATCTGTACAGAAAATTCAAGGTTTCATCTCAGATCTCCCAGCCAATGCAGCCAATGCAGACATCTAGAATTATTTTGGATGACTTAGATTTCTATCTCTGTATTAGCTGCTTTTGTGTTTCTCTAGTACACAGTAGGTCAACTTAAAGGAGAAAGAGATTATCTTGGCTCCTAGTTTCAAACCACCACGGTGGGGAAGGCATGGTAGGTGAGCACTTGACTGAGTTGATGGATGAGGCCCTTCACAGAGAGGGAGGCCAGAACCAGAGGCTGGGATAGCACTTTCAAACACCAGTCCTCTAAGACCCACCTCCTGAAGTCATCATAGGCTCCAAAATCTCATCACCAGTCAGAGAACAAGAATTCAAAATATGGCGGCTGGAGAGATTGCTCAGTGGTTAAGAGCACCGCCTGCTCGTCTAAAGGTCCTGAGTTCAATTCCCAACAACCACATGGTGGCTTACAAGCATCTGTAATGAGATCTGGTGCTTTCTTCTGGCTTGCAGGGATACATGTAGGCAGAATACTGTATATATAATAAATAAATACATCTTTTAAAAAAGAATTCAAAACATGATCCTGTAGAAGAAATTTCCAACCCCAAGCACAGCATTTGAGACACCTAGAACACAAACTACTGAATCCTTATGTTGGGTGAGCCATCAGGGCTTGAGGTACAGATGTCGAGTTTAGGTGCCATTGAATGAGACTTACCCCATGTTCTTCCTCAGCCAGGAAAAAGGGTTTGAATGGGGGAAGTACCCACTCAGAGAAAAACAGCACTCAGAGAATGGAGTCTTCTTCCTCCAAGCAGCTCAGAAACAGAAGACCCAGGGATTAGGGTAAGGAGTCACAGTTGATTTAAAGCAAAAGCCACTGCAGGTTTTGGCACTTTCCAGCAGATTCTTTCTTCTTTCCTATGCTATGGGAAAGCAAAATGCTTGTTTCTAGGGTTGGTCTGCTTTCTATCGACTACATGAGCCTGGACAACGGAGGGTCTCCTCTGTCTGGATCTTGAGCGCTCACTTTTACTATAGAGATTTTATAATCACATTTTGGTCTGAGTTAATGAAGGCATGGGGCTTCTGCTTCAGAAACACAGGACAGTCATTGATCCCCAAGGGCCTCTCCAGATGTAGCCTCTTCTGTGAAACTCCCAGTTACACACGCCTGAGCGAGGCATCCAAACAGTATTTTCTATAGCCTCCACTGTGGCTCACAGGAAAACAGGTGCAGCTGAGTATTCTCTAGGCCTGGATCTCGGTCACAAGTTTTTTTGTGTGCCTTTCCCATGAAGCATGTGGCATGTTCAGGCGCAAGGGCAATCTGGCATCTCAATATAGATAAAGTCCTACCCTGTACTTGGTAGTC
The DNA here is from genome assembly GCF_018167655.1 of Microtus oregoni. Lineage (NCBI taxonomy): Eukaryota > Metazoa > Chordata > Mammalia > Rodentia > Cricetidae > Microtus > Microtus oregoni. The sequence continues at coordinate 39,738,064 of NW_024543063.1, forward strand.
TTGGTACTAACACTCTTCTGACATATAATATAATATAACAAAATAGAATGATTACAATCAGTATTAGGGATACAAACATCACGGTTAAAATGAACTAAGTCACAATCAGCTGCTATGTTTGAAATGTAAGCCACTGAAAGTTTTCTGGGTACTAGCCCATAAAGAATTTGTCAGAAGTGTGTGGGCTAATTCACAGGATAAGGGCCAATTGCAAGAATCAGAAACCAATGCTTTTTATGGGACCAGATGGCAGGGAGTAATAAACAGCCCCAGTGAGTAGCACCGCTGACATGAACCATGTCCGTCCACTTTACCCAGCCTGATTTGCCTAGAGAGAGGTATTGCTGTATGGATTTCCAGACTCATTGCCAGGGAGAAAAAGTAAAGAATTATCCCTGTTTAAACATCCAGGGGACCACCTGCATGAAGACATGTGCTCAAACTTTATAGACATTATTCTGCAGTCCCAGCATGAGCTTTGGAAGAAACGGTGTTAACACAGCATTTCTGGAAGAAATAAGGCTTCCAGGGGTCAGAGGAGCTCAGCATCTTGCACAGGCTCACACAGCAGAGCAGCTGAGACAGTGGCCTGGATATTCCTGGTTCTGTAGTTGGCTAGCACAAGATGCTCTTCATGGGCAGTTTTGTTTGGGGGTTTCTTGGATACTTCTGTACATGTTCATAGGTGTATATCTTCATTCAGACCCCTGTGTGAACACAGGTATGTATGTGTTCAGGTGCATGTGCGTATTGATGCTGCAGAGGTCAGAGGGCAATTTCAGGTGTTGTCTCAATCTGGCCTGGAGCTCACCAAGTAGGCCGGGTAACTTGGCAATGCATACCATCAAACCCAACATCTTACATGGCTTCTGGAGATCTGATTCAGGTCCTCATGCTTACAAGCTGCCTAAGAACATTATCTATCTATCTATCTATCTATCTATCTATCTATCTATGTGTGTGTAGACCACAAGGGCATCAGATTTTCAGAAGCTAGAGTTAGTTACAGGTGCTCGTGAGCGACCTGAGTTATATCTGGGAACTAAATTCTGGTCCTCTGGAAGAGCAAGTGCTCTTAATTGCTGAGCAAATTTCCAACGTGTTTGTCTTTTACACATAGTCTTATTACATATCCTAGATTGATCTGCAGCTTAGAAACCTCATGCCTCAACTTCTCAAGACTGCTGAGAGTACAGGCATGCACCACCACGTCGAATCTGCTAGCTGTGGGTCTTGGCTCCAACAACACACACACTAGGAATACTGGCCACTTTGGATGGGCTATTGGGCACACTTGTTCCTTACAAGCTCCCTTTGTAGACCTTCAACTTCTTCCTAGTAAATGGATCACTGCAGGGGTGGACTTTCCCAATCAGTGTTTTAACTGCTGAACATGCCCTACTTCTCTCTCTGTTCCTCACAGGAGCCTTTTCCAGATCATCTTGACAGATAATTCTAGCATCCTTCTGTTGAAATAAGAGCGGTGGGGCTGTGTTCCCAGCACCCTGGCCGCCTGCTTGGCTAGCTTATGCCTGAAATAACAACACACAAACTGTATTCATTTAAACACTGCTTGGCCCATTTCTATCTAGCCTCTTCTAGGCTAACTCTCGCACCTGGACTAGCCCATTTCTTATCATCTGTGTAGCACCGGTCTTACCGGGAAGATTCTAGCCTACGTCCATCCTGGGTTGGAGCTTCATCGCGTGCATCTTCCCGGGAGTGGGGAGCATGGCGTCTCTCTGAGGCGTCTGCTCCCGAGAGGAGAGCTGTGGAGTCTGAGCTCACTTCCTCTTCCTCCCAGCATTCTGTTCTGTTTACTCCACCTACCTATGTTCTAACCAATAAAATGGGCCAAGGCAGTTCCTTTATTAGCCAATGACCTTCCTCCATCATCCTTCTGTTTGCCTGATGCTGTGTACTTCCTGGCCAGCCTGTCTCCAGCACTACATACAAACACACTCATTTGCCTCTGGCACTGAGAGGACATCTCTGGTCTTCAGTCAGTGTTCAAAATGTGGTGTCTCCTTTCTCACAGCCACTTGGTCCCTGGCTCTCTCCATCTCTACCAGTTTCCACAAGCTTTCCATCCTAGAAACAACCAGGTTTCTGTTACTCCTGCCCAAATATAACCCCACCAGGCTCCTTCTTCATTTCCCTGAGCCCAGCTCAAACTCTCAGTCTGGAATAATGGCATGTGCCCATAAAGGAACCCTATGGGCCGGTTAGGTTTTTTTATTGTCTCCTTGGCACACTCAAGAGTCATCTGGGAAGATGGAACCAACTGAGACATTGCCTTGGTCAGACTGGCCTGTGGGCATGTCTGTGGGGCACTGTCATGGTTGGTAATTGACACAGAATGGCCCTGCCTATGAGCAGTACCACACCTAGGCAGGTGGTCCTGGGCTTCAGAAGAATGCCAGCAAGTGAGGCAGTAAGAAATGCCCCTCCATGGTTTCTGCTTCTGAGTCCTGTCTTGGGTTCCATCCTTCCTTGACTTCACTGGATGGCAGACTGTAACCCGTAAAGTAAAATAAAACTTTTCTTCCCCTACGTTGCTTTTGGTCAGAGTTTCTTATAAAGCAACAGGATGAAACTGGAATGCTCCAGAAGACTGCTGAACCAGGGAAACCTTGGCCAAACTTGACTAAACTGTCTGCAGACTGTCCCAGGGCCACCATGTAGGATGCTTAGGCAGCTGTCCTGTCCTGCTGTTTACACTATCCTTGCCCACGCCTCCCCATGCAACCCACACTGGGTCACTCCAGTTCCTCTCTTCTGTTCTGGCTTATTTTTCCAAAGGGAAACTCTGAAGGCAGAACTCCTCGTATGGCCGTTCTCCACCCACTGAAATCCTACCTTTATTTCAGGACCCGGCTTACTGCCGCTTTTCCATGGAGCCTTCTTCCCCTTCTCTCTGTGGTTAGAGCCGGCCTCTCCCCTCAGTGAGCTCCTGTTACATTTTTTTTTTTTTGCTTTTCTTAGAAGACAACTCATGTCTGCTTCATGTCATGACTGTTGTCTGTTCACCTCTCTCAGGGCAGTTCTCAGAGCCCTTGGCCCAGAGTCACCCGGAGTTGGGGAGAGGCTGTGTGAAAATGTGCATTCCTCCAGGCGTGGATACCTGCTTGTGGTGCTGTCCAGCATTTCGTCTTCTTGTTACAAAATCACCAGCCTCATTTCCCTGCTTCTGCTTCTTGCTCCCACGGGATAATCATCGAAGATGCTTGCTTTGTCTCCTCCCCTTAAGTGTCAGGCAGGTGACCCCACGTGATGGTCTCCCTGACTAAATCAAATGTAGATAAGTGTGTCCTACTTTTGTTCGCCTTGCCCTGACAAAGTATCCAGACAAAAAGCAACTTGGTGGAGAAATGATTTATTCGGCTTTATAATTCCATGTCACAACTGTCAAAGTGGGAAGATGCTGTGGGCAGGAACTTCCGCCAGCTGAGAGAGGAGAGCGCTGGACACTTGCTGCCTGCTGCACATCCACACTAGAGAGGAGAGCGACGGGTACGGATGCTTGCTGTATACTTCTCTCTTCACTCTTCCTATGCAAAAGATTGGCTTTGTTTTTATTTATGTGTTTGTGTTTGTCTCTCTGTCTCTGTCTCTCTCTGTCTTTTTCTCTTTCTGTGTGTGTGTGTGTGTTGATGGAAGCCCATGGAGGTCAGAGAGGACATTTAATCCCCAGGAACTAGAGTTACAAGTGGTTTTGAACTTCCCAACATGCTTACTGCACACAGAACTCAGGTCCTCTCAAACAGCAGCATGGGCTCTTCACCCAGAGTCATCTCGCCAGCCCTAAACATTTTCTCTACTTTTATGGAACTCAGGACTGAGACACAGGGAATGTGCCATCTACAGTGAAATGCTTAGTCCCACATCAATTAGCTTAACCAGGACAAGTCCTCATAGACATGCCCACTGAACACAGACACGCCCACTGGCCAAGACACGCCCACTAGTTACAGATGCACCCATTGGCCAATCTGACCTAGACAGTTCTTCATTGAGATTCTTTTCAGATGAGTCTGGATTGTGTCTAGTTGACAATTGAAACTAACCAGTGCAGTGAAAGATGAAGGGACTGTCACTACATCTGTTGTACCAAAACCCCAAGCATCTTATGCCTTAGAGAAAAGCCCAACACGTGGGTGTCGGATGAGTAGATCAAGGCCAAGTGTCATGGCTTCCAATTTAAGAATGAACACTATGGGAACTTGAGTGTTTGGGGTAAGGACAAAGAGGCCTGCTTTCTTCACTGTTGAGACAGGCATGCTTACACAGGCACTGGGAAGACAGACTCTCGCTCTAGGCAGGTTTGTGAATCTGAAAATATTTTGGATGCTTTTGCCCTGCTGCATAGCCTGGTTCAGTGACCAGAAGGAATGTTATGAGGGGACAGCGTTCCTTCTGATGTGCTCTGTGACACAGAGGAGCCTGGCCTGCGCTAGCAGGGCCTTGCTTCCCGGGGCTGGGCAGACAGACTCCCTTCAGACACGAACAATGAGAACAGACATTTGCTCAGTGTGATGCGGTAAAATTTCCAAAGATATGAAATGGGTCCTACACAGGCAGGTCTGTTGCTGACATGGCTAGGAAAAGCAGGTCATCTCAGTTCTACTTTACGGATTGATTAAGATGAAAAAGGATAAGACGGGCTAGGGCTGGGGGGGGACCTGAAGCAGTATGACAGATTGGAAGCTGGGGACTTATACTCAATTTGGGACTTTTTCCCATGACTCTGTGGAGCCCCATAAATGCCCTGCTTCCTTCCCGTGGACACTTCATGGACTTGCCTCACACTGGTTGTTTTTACCATCAAACAAGCAAACAGTACTTGGACTATTAACTATGCTATTCTGGTTTTCATTCTGGGACTTTGAGCTGATTAATCCTGAGCAAATAGAAGCCTGGCTTGTCGGATGGGGGAGTTTCTCATTTTACCTGGTTGCTGTCAGCATCCTCAAAGGAAACACTGAAGAAGAAAATGACAAGCAAGGCATCTAATGGATGGAAATCACAGCCCTTTGTTGTAACTGTGTGTGCATGTGTGTGTGTGTGTGTGTGTGTGTGTGTGTGTGATGCATGTGTGCTTCAACAAACTTTGGAATACTATCAGACTTTTTTTTCATTGTTTAGCAAAAAAACAAAAAAAAAAAAACTTCCCCCTATTCTGTCCATTTTAAATTACAGATTAGCAAGCCCAAATTGAGGACTTGATTATTGGAGAATAATAGCCTGACTGAGTGATAGTATTTTACCCTGCAGCCAGAACCTTGCTAACCCCAGAGACGTATCTGGGTTAAGTAGACTCTGAAAGCAGATCGGAGAACACTGTGACTGGCCTTCAGCTCCTGAAGCTTCTGTGACCAGCCCGCACAGTGGGCCGCCATTTTGGATCCATATCTCACTTCCTTCTCCTCTGGTCACAAGGGAAGAAATCACTCATGTTCTCTCAGTGAGCACTTGCTAGTCACACCCACAGACAGCCAAGACTGAGGAGGTGTTTGGTTTAGCTCTCCACTGGCCTGACTGTTTGAACACGGATTCTGTAGACGGCCAATCTTTCAGGAAAATGGGAGGTTTTGAACATTTGGGACAAATTAACCAGTTTGACAAGGGCAAAACAGTCCCCCCTTTTAAGATGAAGTGCTTCTTAAGTGCCGATACTGTGTCTGGCCCAGATGGGGGTGTTCCTCCTCCCCTGTGCTCTGAAAAGGCGTTGGAACCCAATGTGTGAGGAGGGGAGGCAGACACCCTGGTTCCCCTGTGGCCGGCTCTACACTCCTGAGTGATTTAGCCATGATAACGATCTCAGCTGAGTCTGAACTTGCCCTGAACCTGGAGATTTCCGTCTTCCCTGCCACTGCTTTGGGTGACTCTGGCGTCCTCCATCTTCTCACCCCTGCTCATTTCAAGTCTTCTCTTATGTTATTTCTCCTTCAACAATAACCATGATATACAGCTTGATACTTCATGGGGTAGACCCATTTTTATGAATATAATAATCTATGCAAATTCCTGCCTCCAGAATCCTCCTATGTTTTCAGGGAGTGTTGAATGCTGCCTGCAGCTGAGATTGATGGATGGATGGATGATGGATTATGGATGGATGGATGGATGGATGGATAGGTCAAATAGTCAGATGTATGCTTCCTTCAACTTCCATATCATTTTTGTGATGGAAACGTTGCCTGCTGGGCACCCTATTTTTGATGGATACTTCCAAGGACACGGAGCTCACCACTTTGCAAAATGATGTATAGTATGCAGGGCAGTGTCAGCTGCTATTCTGGTCTGTGACCTACTTATTGTGTCTTTCCTAACACTCTATAGCACCAGAGAGTGTCTACTTGTGGACTATCTAAACCCTTATACCTTTCTGTTCCATGAAGACACAGAACTTCTTATCGTACACTTGGATCCCCTCACAGTCTCGAATAGTTTCTGAACCAAAGGCTGGATAAATGAACTGAGCAACTCTCCACTTGAGCTAAGCAGGTCTTCTTGGGGTCAGATTTCAGGTGCATATTCATGTTTTACTCACTACCTAGTGGTGTCTAAGACATAGTCAGCATCACTATAACTAGGAAGGATGCTGGATATCAGAGGCAAGGTGACATATAGTAAAAACTGTTCCAGCCCGTTTCTGGAGTTTAGGTAATTGGTGTTTCTGAAGCATAATTACTTTAACTGATAAATTGTTCGACTACTGTACAATGCCCTCTTATATGAAGGTCTAGAAACACATTTTAAATTCTAAAGAACTTACTAGTACCTGGCATATAATAGGTACTACTTGTATACGACTTGTATATGTAACATGTATGCATGTGTGTGTACATGTTTGTGCATGCATGTGTATATAAATGGAGGTCAGAGGTCAACATTGGGTAGGTGTCTTTCTCAATAATTCTACCTTCTTGCTTGAGACAGGGTCTCTGAACCTGTAAATCACTGGTACAGCTATACTGACTTGCTGTCAAGCACCACGGACTCTTTCATTTCTACCTCTCTAGCATAGAAGTAACTGGTGTGTATCACCCACCAACCCCTAGCTTGCAGTTTCTTCCTCCTCCTTCTCCTCCTCCTCCCTGTTTTCCAGATTAGTATGAGGATCTAAACTCTGGTTCTCATGCTAATGAAACAAGCATTGAGCCAACTCCCCAGCTCCTTAGCAGATTCAATTTTAAATGTATTAAGAATGTAATTAAATATTCCTCACTGGGATTGTCTGACAAAACAAAGAAATGGGGGAAGGTGGCCTATTTATTTGTCTTCCTATATGAACTATTCTTTGGTTCTTGGAAACTTTTAGGAATTTCCCAACTGTACCCACAGATGAAGTAGTGTCAACATGGTCGAACCCCTGTGCTTTGGCCAATGGCCCCACATATTTCAAAATGTACTTGATATTAGGTATCAATTTCTTTTTTTTTTCTTCCAGCTTGCGGCTGGTGGAGCTTTAAACAGCTACATCTGGAGTACCTGTATCATGGATATTACAAAAACACAGCACACTCTCATTCATTCTTTCTCCTTCTCACTCTCAAATCTGAAGGTACACACAGGCGTGCATGTGTGTGTTATATGTGGTGTGTGTGTATGTGTGTGTTATATGTGGTGTGTGTGTGTATGTGCATGTGTGTGTTATATGTGGTGTGTGTGTGTGCATGTGTGTTATATGTGGTGTGTGTGTGTGTGCATGTGTGTGTTATATGTGGTGTGTGTGTGTGCATGTGTGTGTTATATGTGGTGTGTGTGTGTGTCTGTGCATGTGTGTGTTATATGTGGTGTGTGTGTGTATGTGCATGTGTGTGTTATATGTGGTGTGTGTGTATGTGCATGTGTGTGTTATATGTGGTGTGTGTGTGTATGTGCATGTGTGTGTTATATGTGGTGTGTGTGTGTTATATGTGGTGTGTGTGTGTGCATGTGTGTGTTATATGTGGTGTGTGTGTGTGTGTGTGTGTGTGTGTGTGCGTGTGTTCGAATGCAGGCACATGTGGGCTATGGTCTGTGTGGAAATCAGAGGACCATCTAGGATATGTGTTCTCGATCCTCTACCTAGTTTGAGACAGGGTCTCTTCCACTATATATGCCAGGCCAGAAAGTCTCTCCTCTTAGCTTCTATCACAACATAGAACATTTGCTATTGCAGATCTGTGCTACCACATCTGCCCAGTTTACACGGGATTTGCAAATTGGAATTCTGGTCCCTACACTTGCCTAGAAAGGATTGTACCCACTGTACCATTATCCTCACTCCAGAGACTCGGACTCCCTATCCCCTTTCTCATGACTCTCTCTCTCTCTCTCCAAGATTTGTCTGCCGGTGCCCTAAATTAGGAGCAAATCACAGTCACTTTAAATCTCCCCATTTAATAAGCACCAGATCTCCCAAATGTCAGAGAGTCTAGTCTTCTGTGAAGCCTTTAACTTGCGGCTCATATTTGCGACGGAGGAAAAAAATCGCTCAGTGACATGAAATAGGAGGGGAGTGTTGTGGCAGCAGATGCCTCCCTTGCTAGGCCAAGTGGTTTGGGACCAATTTCTACTGTGCAGCTGGAGTGCACATAAGCCTTCTGGTCTCTGGGGCCTTGGCCAGAGGTCTTGGGTTCTGATTAGGCGGCTGCAGACTGCTCTTTTACAGAGAGTGGCTAGTTCTTGAGCTGCGAGCCTTCTCTTCTAAGGTATTTCCACAGTGGGAAGCCTTCCCATTCCCAATAGGAGGTCAGCTTCAGGAGGCCAAGGCAATCTTGTTTTTTGCCTTTGCTTTTCAAACTACCTGTCAGTTAGCTAAGGCTCTGTACTGCATCAATGCTGTTGTTGTATTTTCCTGTCAGTGGTGATGGTATGCACAGGAAGATCCTTCTGAATAGGGGCTTTATGGCAAGAGAATCAGAGGAGCAAGAGTCAATCTCAGCCACTGACTTTTCACAAAGCATATTATTGGTTCTAAGCTCTTAGTTCTGGCTTCTAAACCCTGATTTCTTCACCCACAATCCGAGACCCCTTTTCCAACTGGCCACTTTGAGAATATAGTGCAAGGTGGGCCTAGGGACACAGGTCTGTAGTCAGAGATACTTGGGAAGTTGGAGCAAGGGATTGCTTGGGCAATTCAGTGAGGCGCCATTTTAGAATTTTTAAAAATCACTGGGATTATCGCCCAGTGATATGGCATTGTGCCCATTCACCATGTGTGAGGGCCCCAGTTTAATCATCAGTACCAAGAAACATAAATCTATACAGTAATGGGGGACTACCAGCCCTATGCTCAGTGTCATCCTGTGATTAGCTGAATAGGGACCCTGTAAAGATAGGACTTGGAGATAGATAACTAGATTGTCTGGAGATATATGTATGATTTCTAGAACGTCTTATAGGCTATGCAGTAGAGGGAGCAGGTGTTTGCACAGTTGCATGGTTAAGCTCATTCAGTCACTTCCTTCTCCTCAAAGCTTGATAACTTTCCCCAAATTTGCAAGCTTCTGCCTCACAGGGCTCCCTGAGCTGGGCCTGCCATAAATGCTAGATGCTTCTGTTTGAACTGAGTAAGTAAGTGAGTAAAAAAATGCATTAATGGCAAGTGGCTTTGATATGAATGCAAAATTGGAAAGGTGGCTTGGTGATTTCTTATAAAAAAAAAGCCATAACCTTACCATATGTCCCTAGAATCCCACTCTTTGTTATTTACATGTCTCAATTGAAAACTTTTCAACAGAAAAATACCCACAGCTTTATTTACAAGTATCCAGACTAGGGAATGGTATATCTATACAAAACACTTATTTATTCACAGTGCTACTACCAAACCATGCTTAACTCTGTTCTTTTGTGTGTAGGATTTCTATTTAAAGCTTTCTCAAGTTTTATGTGGATTTAGTCAACCATGTTGGAATGCCAATTTGCTTTAAGAGGCCATTAGTTTGTTTCCCAGCCACTCAGCAGCTCAGACCTGAAATAATCACACAAGCACTGTATTAATTAAATCACTGCTTGACCAATTACTTAAGCATATTGCTAGTTAGCTCTTACATCAAGAATTAACCCATCTTCATTAATCTGTGCGTCACCATGAGGTTGTGGCCTACAGGCAAGGTTTCAGCACATCTGTCTCTGGCAGTGGTTCCATGGCTTCTTCTGACTCCACCTTCTTTCCCCCAGCATTCAGTTTAGTTTTTCCTGCCTACCTAAGTTCTGCCCTATTAACAGGCCAAGACAGTTTCTTATTCACCAATGGTATTCACAGCATACAGAGGGAAATTCCACATCAGTGTCCTTGACCCTGCTGAGCAGCCCTTCCTTGTTCTATGCAACTCTGCTGAGGGCCTCACAGACTCTCAGCTCTCTCAGCTCCATGCCCACTTGGGCTGCCACATGTTCACTTTTTTCAGGATCTCCTTTGCTAACTCTGCCTTGCCACAGACCCACACTTGATTATTGCTGACATGCTTATCCATGAGACCTGGTGGGCTGGAAGATCTTGAGTGAGATAAAAAGAACTTTTATACCCAAGTTCTGAATATGTAGTGTGATTCCTCATATATGATAGATCTCTATAAATGGTTATTGGCTGAGTGGTTGAAATACAAAGACATGAATGTACTTTGAAACTTCTGTCTAGCTTTGCTAAAACTTCCTCATCTTTTCTCTTTCAAGTTATTGCATTATTTTTACTTTTACCTACTTCTCCTTTCTTTATGTAACATAATAAATGCTAGACCCTTGTCTTCCAGATCTGAGGTAGAAAGTACTGCTTTCTGTTTTCAACCAAGATGGTCTCCAGCTTCGAGAGTCTGGAAGACATGGCGGCTGCTTAAAAGAGTGTGTCTCTCAGTTGTATTACACTTGGTGTTGACATATTTGGCTTTTCCTACTTGTTTTGGGCTCCTTTATTTTATTCTTCATCTTTATGAATCGTATTTGCAATTTTAAAAGGAACTAAACTCTTCTGGAATGATTTACATTTCCTGTGTGCCCAAGCAATTAGAACATAGGTAGTCCTTTGGGGATAAATGATTGGCAGTGAAGTGTTAGGGTATATAATGCCACAGAAAAGCTAAGGGACTGAGGATTCTAACTAGGGGACATTGATTTTAATAGTCAATGAGATATAGGCAGCAGTCGTATTAAAGGGTGATCAGACATCTCGTGGGGCTTCTCATCACACAGCACTGGCTTCTGCCTGTTATAGATGGATGTTTAACACCTCACCAAGGGCAGCCAATACATCATCTACAATCTTTTCTTCTAATCATTATGCAGATGTCTTTTCAAGGTGTTCAGAAAACCATGGCCAGCTGTGATATTTTGGTTTTGATAATTTTCACTTTTTAAAAGCTCATTTGTGATCAGATGTTAGTGTCTAGAAAGAGTAAGAAAAGGCCTTTGAGAGAAGAGCCAGGGAGAGTTGAAAAAGGCTTGGTGGGGGTTAGAACATTTGAGATAGTTTAAGGCAGACTGATTTCTGTTAACTTGTTTGATTCTGTTGCTCTAGAACTCTATGGAAAGGATAAAAGCTCGTATTTCCATTGCTCAGAGATGCCACTGCATCTAAAACAGGGCACGCGATGAATAATGAGTCGGAAATGCACAGAAACATCTGGGATGGTCTTTCTCTGATATGATGTGGTTGACATGCCACTGATGGCGTGAAACTGGGAAAGGAATTGGGATGGGAACCCTGGGGCCCTCCCAGAGGGAAGAGATACAGACAGCTCACTGCTGACACTTGAGGGAGTCAGCAGATGTGTGGGGTGTGACTTCAGAGATCAGAATGTGCCTGGTAGGGGGAAAGAGTTTCCAGATCTTTCTAAGGAGTGGCTTTCTCTGACAGGACTCAATGGATGCCTATTTACTGGTGGTGTCCAAGCAGATGTGAAGGTCAGGGCCAAATATTGAGGGACTAGGGAACTTGGGACAATTCTTTTAATTATATGGTCTTGTAAGTTGGGGTCTGCAAGTGGTATAGGCAGCATCCCAAGGACAAAATTCGATTTCATCTCCAGAGACTGACCATACCAAAGGATTCATGTGTTTGAAAGTCAGGCAATGTGAGTTTTAATCCAGAATCCATGATATGCTGTCTACAGTAATTGAGGAAACTAAGGTCAGAAAAGTTAACTCACTTGATTGCATGAACACAAGGGAGAATATTTTGCTAAGTCAACCATAACAGAGTACAGATATGAACACATGGCTATTGCACAGTAGTAGTTCTTCAAGCAAATTTGGTTTCCTTGGTAGAGCGCACAGTGCTCTATGCTGTATGCCTGCCTAGAGCATTTGTGAGTCCCAGACTCCTGAGTGAGTCACACATGTGGGTCCCAAACTCGTAAGATTTCTTCTTTTTTTAATGAATGTAGAGTGCACAGACTGAAGGAATGAGGGGGGATCCTGAGCCAGGGTCCCAATCTAGCACAGTGTCTGCGTTGTTTCATTTGTGTGAGTATAATTTATAAACAAAGGGGTGTTCCATCTCAAAATCCTTCAGCTTCATCTAGAGGGGCTTCTGCAAGCCACTAGCTGCTGTTTCTCTAAGCGTTAAGAAGGAACCCCTGATAGAGCTCTATTCTGATTATATTATATGCCAAATCATGCATGGGTAGCCCTATATGGCGATTCTGTTGAACTTGTCCATATTGGGTTTCATGGTGTAAGTTGATGAGGATGGCTGACCAGGCCTCTTCCTCAAAAGGGCACCAGATCTTATTACAGATGGTTGTGAGCCACCATGTAGTTTGTGGGAATTGAACTCAGTACCTTTGCAAGAGCAGGCAAGCCAAGCTCTGTTCTGATATGATATATTTAATCTTTAAAATTAAGTTTTAAGTGTGTGTGTGTGTGTGTGTGTGTGTGTGTGTGTGTATGAGTGCAAGTACCCTTGGATGGAACTGATCTCAGGTCCTTTGCAAGGGAAGTACACACTTTTAACTGCTGAAGCATCTCCCCTTAACTTGTGTATCTTAGGCTGGTTTTGAACTCACTATGCAGTTAAGGCTGTCCTTGAACTCCTGAACCTCTTTCATGCCTGAGCAAGGATTACAGGCATAAGCCATCATGCCTGGCCATTTTAATTTTTTACTAGGATCAAAAGACAAATTTTACCATTTGCAATCTATTTTCATCTGAACGTAGGGATGATTTTGGGGGTAAGGGTAAACTTTATGGCATTAAAAATTTCTATATCTCTAAATTGGGGGAGGGGAAGAATATGATCAAATATATTTGACTTGGGAAATTGTTTTAAATAATAAAAAAATAAAAAATTTCAAAAAATCCATATGCCTGTAATTTTGTAATACCACAATAGCTTGCCTGCCTTTCTCTCTCCCTAGTCTTAGTACAGAAGTCACAAACATTGATTTTTCCTATTGCTTTCCAAATCTTTGTTTTCTGCTTTGTCTCGGGGCATAGTCCATAAACAGATTTGAAATAAATGCTACCAGGCATGGTGGCACTCACCATGAACTCAGAACTCAGGAGCAGAGGCAAGTGGGTTTCTGTGAGTTTAAGGCCAGCCTGGTCTACATTACATAATGAGCTACAGGACAGCCAAGGCCATGTAGAGGGACCCTGTCTCAAAATACCAAAATAAACAATAAATAAATGCTGTGATGATTATATTGTCCTTTTCTTACGATACATATTTCTTGCCTAATTTATGATATATACTGCATACCGAAAAGCATTTTATAGGTTGGAATTTGGCCCCTTTTATAAACTCACTGGGCTTGAAGGTCCCATTTATAAAACATCTTCCCCACTCCAAATGTAAGCAGTTTTAAAATCCCAATAGGAAATACCAAATTGAGTACCGCCTTGATTCTCATGTTTCTTCCAGCAGATTTTTGAGGAGCCTCTCAGGTTTATCGACTCTTTTGCCTTCTCTTACTCTGTTGTAAACCTTGCCCCGCATAACTGTAGCCTGCTAACGGAGCATGTGCAGCCCTGCCGAAATAAGGTTGAAGGTTCCGCGGCTGTCCTAAAGTTAGGCTGGTTTTGTGTTTGATAGAAATCTCACCATGTAGCACAGGTATTGCCTCAGCCTTCTGGGCACTGGGCTTACAGCTCCATCTTTCTATTTCAAGAGTTATTAAGAAACTAGTTAAAGTGGCAAAGGACACAATGGGCATTAACAGCCTACACATGTTTGATGATATTAATTTAATTTTGTTTTCCTCATGTTAGATTAGGGCTATCAGTAGGGACACGCGAGGGCTCCGGTAGCCTTGGTTCTTAGCAAGTCATGTGATAGTCATTGCCCCAAATCAGGAAAATATGACTGGCTGGATTTAGACACACTGAGGAAAGTAGTTGGTGTTCAAAAGGGGGTCAAAGGGCCACAAGCAACTGGAGGTGTCTGATCAAAGTCACTGAACTAGAGGTGTGCATAGAGATTAGAATATCTGAGGGGGGATATTGGACCAGATAGGTCTGTAAAGTTCTCTTCATTCCCGAGAGTCTACGGTTCTAATAAAATATCCACCCAATCCAGGTATTAGAACATTCAGATAGGAGTTTTTCAAAGTACTTGACCCTTGTAACCACAACAGCTCTTGTCTTTTAGGACTTTATTAGCCTAATTCCAGCCAGTTATTTTATTTTTAATGGAGCTTTCACAAATCTAATTCAAAACACATTGAGAAGCCAAGTCTTTGCTGGGCTTGAGACTGTAACTAGTAAAAAGGCCTCTGCACCGGGGTTGCCAAGCACTGGGAAAGCGAAGCCTCTGATAGCAGATCTAATGGGAGAAATGACAGAGACAAAGTTTCGTTCTCCTTTTGATAGGAAACATGAGGCTTCCTTCACGCTCTTGGAGGAAGGCCCTTGCAGAGCTTAGCAGCAGCTTGTCAAATACCACTATTCACGAATGAGAGGAACCTTCTTCCCGTGGCAGTGAATCAGGACATTCCCTCTTTATCTGGGACCTCCATGCCAGGAGAGACCTTTCATGGTTAAATCCTTTAGCAGCCAATGAAACTTTGAATCCCATTGAAAACCCAAAATCTAACAAGGCAATATTGAGGTGCCACATTGAGACAGTTCCAAAGTCAGAAGTCCTAGGCACCTGTCACCTTTTCCTCACCTGGCTTGTTCTTTCCCTCTAACCCACCCTAGTCAAAGCATTTAAGGGCAGGTGAACAGTGTCCTTTCCCAGGAGGCCTAAGACAAAACCCAAGGGATGGAGAAACTTCATGCCCATTCCTTTTGTAAAATGAAGAGTTGTTTTTGTCAAATGAGAGATGAATCCTCTCGCTATTCTTCTAAGTCCATTAAACACAGTCACAGAGCTGTGCACATCTGTGCACACCCATGACTCAAGTAAGTCCATTAAATTGCATTCCCTTCTTGCAATGTAGGGGATACAGAGAATAGTTTGGGTTGCCTAGAGACTCCTAAGACACCTGCTATTCCTGATTGGAAGATAGATCTTTTTTTCTATGGTTTTAGGATGGTTTTCTCTTCAGACATCTTTTAGTGTCTCACACCTGCGCTGCTCCTTCTGCATCAAGGGCTTCTCTTGCATAAGACTCTGCTCACCTGTAATACTCTTGCTCTTCAATGACCAGCAGGTGTATATTTTTCAGGATCAGGTCAGCTCCCACACCCGTAAAATGTACACACCTGGCTGTAGGAGCGCCACACACCTCTCTGAACGTACTTGGTATTGTTCTGACCAACACTCTGCATTTCAGTTCTGCTGTGATTGATATAAGACATCTCTCTTTTTGTATCCTTTTCTTCCTATACCTTGTATTGCATTCAGTATATCGTCAAGCTTAATAAATATTATTTCTTGAATGAAAGAAGAAAGAAGCAAGCAAATGAGTGAATATTCTAGTCTCATCTCGGTCACTGTCATCAGCTGGTGGATATAGAACCCTCTGGGTTTTTGATTACTTCCTATAAAATGAGCATAATAATACCCAGATTTTATTCCTTGTAGAAATACCCAGATTTATTCCTTGCAGAATTTTTACTACAGTCATATAAAATATGATTCATTTGGCATATTTTAGGATCTCAAAGATTGGTGAAAGAAATGGCTAGATTTTCATTTAGCAAAACTTCTCATTTTGCTTCTCTCTCTCTCTCTCTCTCTCTCTCTCTCTCTCTCTCCCCTCACAAAATTTATACTCATTGATATTTTCCTCCCAAATCCTCCATGTCTGCCAAGCATAGTCTTTACAAAAATGTTAATGCTATATTGCATTTGCATGATTTGTATGTTACTGATATATTGTGAATTGTTTAGTGGTACTGATCATTCATTCCCATCAACAGTAGACTAGATTAAAAGCTGTACTTAGCCATGTAATGGTTTTTTATGTGACAATGAAAACACGTACTTGATAATACTCACAGACATATGGCAGAATTTAATAAACATGCTCCATGTAAAAGAATAATATTGAGTACATAGTATTTGGTTCCATTCATACAGTGACATATATAACTAATTTTGGTATAGGAATTACTCTCTGGTTTTGGTCATTCATGCTTGAGAAAGCTGTGGGATGGGGAGGTTCTCATGCTAGTCTGTGTCTTTGTCTGAACACTGGCTGTATGTGTATATTCCATAGAGGAAATTCACTGTAGTGTTGACCAGCTCACTCTTCTGGGCATATGTTGTACCCTGTAATGGTTTCTCTTGTTGTGATAAAAGCATCATGACTAAAAACAAATTACAGAAGGATGAGTTATTTGGGCTTATTGTTACAGAGGTGTAAATGTCTGTCATGGAGGAAGTTATGTCAGCAAGTGGCTGGCATGGGAGCAGGAATGGGAATCTGAGAGATCTCATCGTTAACCACAGTCACACAGCAGAGAAAGAACACTGGAAGTAGGAGTGTCTTGGTCACTGTTCTCCTGGCATGACGGAATGCCACAACCGAAGTAACTCTCAAGAAAAGAAAGTATGTAATTGGGGCTTGCTTACAGTTTCAGAGAGTCAGTCCAATCTCATCATGGAGAGAAGTAGACAGAGAAGGCACTGGAGCAGTAGCTAAGGGCTTTACATCCAGATCCACCTGCAGCAGGCAAAAGAGAAAGACACTGGGCCTGGTATGGGCTTTTGGAACCTCCAAGCCCACCCTCAGTGACACACCTCTTCCAACATGGCCACAACTACTCCCATAAGGCCACACCTCCTAATCCTCCCCAAATAGTTCATCAACTGGGGACAAAGCATGACAATATATGAGCCTATGGGGACCATTCTTATTCAAACTACCACAGAGGGGGAGGTTTTCACTTCTCAAATATCAAACCTCACTCTCAGTTACTTACTTCCTCCAGCAAGGCCTTGTTTTCTCAATCTCCCCAAACAGCACTACCAGGGGGCAGTTAATACCCAAATACTGAAGCCCATGGAGGATGTTTCTCACTTAATCCACCACATGCCTGAAGGAAATGTTTGTGAATTGCTTTTCCTTTTCAGCACAAACGTGTGTGGAATTTTTCATGTGTGGGTAGGTGTGTGTGTGTGTGTGTAGCTCAGAATTTGATGTCAGATATCTTCCTTGTCACTCTTCTCCTTGTTATATGGTGGCAAGGTTTCTTAATGGAGCCCAGAGCTCACCAAATCAGCTAGTCTAGCCAAGGATTTTGCCTTTGAGATACACTGTCTCCGCCTCCTGAATACTAGGACCACTGATGGGTGGCCACTCCCACTTAGCATTTTCATGGATGCTGTGGATCCAAAGTTCCTTCCTCATACTTTTGTGGCACATTCTTTATCCGCTGAGCCTGCCCAGCCCCCATGCTTCTCCAGACATGATTTGCTATAGTCTCTGCCTCAACTCTGGGAATTTGCTGGGATGGGTACTTTTGAGTCCATCTCAGAGAAGATGATTGCATTTGGAGGGTAAACACTTTCATGAAATTCCTATCTGTCGTGTGTCTTCCCGCTGAGATGAAAACCCAAGCTCTCTTGCTGTAGAACTTTTCTGCTAGACTATCTCATCCTCACCAGAAATTCAGAAGTGGTATGAATGATAAATCTTAAGTAATTGCTTAAAATCTAAAGAACCTATTTTGGGGAGACTTCCTGGTAGACCACAAGGCCCACCATGTAGGTGGTCATTTGGTTCATAGCCCTCTTTCCCATTGTAAAAGGTTTGTGTGATAAAATGGTCTTTTTCTTGCCATAGCAGCTCTGATGGCTCTCTAGGGGGATCCAAGTGAGTCCCAAAGACAGAAGCAGGAATGTTGAAGACTAAGTAAGACACATTCTAGCACATGCTAAACATCTGGAGCCACTCTGGCGTAGTCAGTCAAGCCCCAGATGAGCAGATTCTATTCTTGCTCTTTGGTTCCATCTCCCACGTGCTAATCCTTGCAATGGGAAGGCAGATCCCTGACTTGCACCTCATCACCCAGAGCTTAATAGCGGAGAAGAGATTTACCATGGCTCTTTAAAAACACAAGGGGCTTGGTGCTTGATGGGAAGAAAAGGTTCCAGATGTAAGTTCACTGCAGGAACGGCTGAGTTCACAGGAAAGCTAGCTACAGAGTGCCACAGGTTCACAGCACACATAAAGGGACAGAAACGATAGGAGGAGTTTGCCTCAGAAGTCAGTAAATGAGATTTTATTTGGGGTGTAGAATTTGAGTCTTTCAACTCCAGGGCTAGCATCCCAGCCCCTTTATCCGACAGACCAGTGAGTTCCATTTATGTCACCTGCCATGTGATCTCAGGTGAGAAATCCTACCTTTCGGACATGGACCACATGGAATGCCGCGAGGGTACACTAGAACCTGTGATCATGGCCCTGGTGGATTTGACAATGTATCCCAGCAACCAAAGCTTGTTTGTGGATGCGAAATAGAAAACGTCGGAGGGTTCACAAAATATGTTCCATCAAACATTCCACAATAGACATGTACCCTGGGATATGGGATGTGGGATATCTCATCTCTGCCCAATCGGATATGTGATGTGGGATGTCTCATCTCTGCCCAATCGGATATGTGATGTGGGATATCTCATCTCTGCCCAATCGGATATGTGATGTGGGATGTCTCATCTCTGCCCAATCGGATATGTGATGTGGGATATCTCATCTCTGCCCAATCGGATATGTGATGTGGGATGTCTCATCTCTGCCCAATCGGATATGTGATGTGGGATGTCTCATCTCTGCCCAATCGGATATGTGATGTGGGATGTCTCATCTCTGCCCAATCGTTGTTAACGATGACAGTGTGGCATTCCTCTTTGTAGGAATTAAGACTTTTATTTGCTTCAACATTGTTTGATTTTCTTTCTATTTTCTAAAATTATATTGTGCCCTGGAATTAGACTTAAACCCATTTTTTGTGTGTTAGCTATTTTGAATATATATATATATATACATATATAAATATATATATATACACACACACATTTATGCATTTATGTACACATATATGTATCTTGGAAGTGGACATTCCTTAAAATTAGGTTGTAGTTTCCAAATCAAAGGCCCCAAAATTTATATTTTGATTTTCTCCTTCTGCATTTTCAGATCTCAATGGGATGCTCCCCACGCTAAAAGACAATGTGCCAAGAGCACTCACAAAAGTTTGCTCATCAGAGTTCATATCTCTTTCACACAAATGTGCCAATCTGCCAAGTTTGCAATGTGCTCAGAGCAGCCCTGTATATGTGTGTGTGTGCGTGCGTGTGTGTGCGTGCATGCGTGTGTGTGTGTGCATGTGCGTGTGTGTGCGTGCATGCACGCGTGTGTGCGTGCGTGCATATGCGTGCATGCGTGTGTGTGTGTGTGTGTGTGTACACGTGTACACTCATCTTCTGCTCGGAGAAGGACGCCCGAGCGCTTGTCTGTAAGTCTCCTATACCTCAGGCTCACGCTTGCCCTTCTGGATGGTTTCAATCAGCATGATGGACACGAAGGCCTTGGCTGCTGAAAGGGGGTCCTCCAGTGGACTCCTGCTTATTTTGGACTCGCTTCTCCCTTGCAGTCTCATGTTTTATCGAGCGCATAATTTCCTATCAGCTTCAGACACCAGCGTCACCAGCTCAGTAAGGGTACGGAGGCCAGGGCTTGACAGTGGTAAATTGGACTGCACTTTAAAACACACCAGTCAGCACACACCGTGGGCTGCCATGCAGAGGGAGACTTATTTCATGGTTTCGACTTTATGGCCTCAGATTTCAGCATGACATGACGGATGCGGAAGGGAAGTGCGTTTGCATGATAAGATGGGGGATAATTTGTACTGGGAAATTATTTGGAATTGTGATAAATAATCCTTGGCACACAATAACAGAGAACATTCAACCTTTGGACTGGATTATATATGATTGTGTCTCATAAACAAGGTAGAAAATACATTTTTTTAAAAGCTGTGTTTTCCAAGTCCTTTCACGTCCAAGCCGCCCTCGTTAATAACCATAAAGAAACACATTTCCAAGCTCAGCCTCCCATTAATCTCCTCGCACGTGACCTGATTGTGCACTTTGGAAAGAAAGGATGGAAGGCAGTTGCTTTCGTGTGTACTCTGTGCTTTCTCCCATTTACTTGGTGAATAACTTGAAAATTTGGAGTTCGGGGGGCCAGCAAGATGGCTCAGTGGGTGAAGGCACTCACCGCCAAGTCTGGCATCCTGAGTTTGATCCCTGAGTTCCCCTTGATAAGAAGAGATAGACAATCTTGCAAGTTATCCTTTGACCTTCATGTCTGTAGTAAGGCAAAAGTACGCACATGTTGTACACATGCATCAGCTAATACTTTAAAAAAAAGAAAACTGGAGTTTGAGAGATTAATGGAAATCCAATAAAAATTAAAATGTCTCCAGAAATATTAGACTCTGTGGTTTATCAGTAAAAACGTTGCTGGACGGAAGAGATGCAGTTTTTGTCTTCCTTCTTCTTCCTACACTTAGAGAATGTGAGGTTCGGACTCATGAACGATGCCATCGTATCTGGAAGTTACTGGACAAGACCCGACAGGACCGTCCTTCTGGAAGCCATGCTTATAAATGTTATAGAGTTGGCTTTTCCAGCAAGGGGAGGTTATCCAAGGGTTGGTGCACGGGGGAATGGCTATTTACAAGGAAGAATGTAAGGATTCCTCCAGAGGGAAACAGGGATGTGAATGGGAAAAGAGCAAGGAGGACGGAAGCAAAAGAAAGATAAGATAAACAGGCTAGGTAGGATCTCTGATAGGATATGATCTGTGAATGGTGTGTGATGACCAAGCCAGATTCGTGACAGTTGGTCGAGAGTGTGAGACCTTGTGAGATAAACGAAGGTTCTTTGTAGTCAACATGCTCAGCAGAGAGTCTACTGAAAGGGTGTTTCTGTTGGCCATCTGCCCTGTAGCTTACCAGCAATAGTATGGATGACCTAGCAGAACGAAGGAGCAATGGTGGTCATGGGCACTGCTATGATGGATATCAATGCCCCCATCTGAGCACCATATAGCCACTGCTCCCCTCTGCCATGGCAATACTCCTTCCATCTGTTTATTACGGTGAAAGCTCTGGGTCAAATTTTGCCTCTGGAAGAGATTCTTTTAATAAAAGCCAAACTTGGAAAACTACTGCTTGGGTTTAATCTCTGGAGTTTTTGGAGACAGAAAATTGAGGCTGGATGGGCCATTCTTATCTATACAGAGGGCCACCAAGGGAGCATCAGGATAAGATGAGGGCTGTAGGCAGAGAGACACTTAGAGAAGCTGGTGACCTCATCTACATCTCTTGCAGGTTTTTTAAATTTTTTTAATTATTTTAAAATTATTGATTTTAAATATGTGTATGTGTGTCTGCTGGTCTGTATGTACACTATGTGTGTGCAGGGACCCACAGAGGTCAAATGAGAGCATCAGCTGCTCTTAGCCATTGAGCCATTATCTCCAGCCCCTTCATTTTATCTGATGGAGGCAGTATCTCACTATGTAGTCTAGGCTGGCCTCAACTTCTGGCAGCACCCTATCTATTTCTGAAGAGTCCTGGGATTACAACTATCAGCCACAATGCCCAACTCTCCATGGGTTGTTATTAAGGTCAGGAAAGATTAAGTATATGAAGTAACTTAGTACACACCCAAGTTTTATTTCCTCTGGCATGACCCTGCTGAGTAAGCTTGTTCAATGTGTATTTATTAGGCATTTACAGCTATTGTATAATCTGTTTTGAGTGACCAGAAAAAGCTGACACAATAGAATTCCTGTTTCAGGGAACTTAGGGTAAAATGCTTTGGAGTCTAAGTCCATAAACAGACACAAATAAGTAGTTACCCTGAGGTCAGTGTGCAACTGGGTGACCTAGAGTTTTCTAGGACAGAGCCACCTGTTATTAGAAGACAAGGAAAGACTCAGGCCATTGTGGAGGAGAAGAGGATTGAACCACACCCTGAAGAATGGCTGAATTTGCCTAGAGTCTGGAACGCTGGGGTTAGAAGACTGAGAGCCTGCAGTACAACTTCTACTCAACTGTAGAAAGTTACCAGGTGTTAGCAGCATGGATCATCAGCTTGAGTGCCCCCAGCTTACACAAGATGACATTTTCACTATTATGTAAGGCTCTAAGGATCTCTACTGCATAGGAGAACAAAAGTCAGGAGATGTTCAGAGATCCACATACAAGTTTGGCTGCGGAGTATAGTTGGGAATCACACGTAGAACTGGATAGCAGACTAATGTCTTGGAATCAGATAGATTTGGGTTCAAATTCATGTAGTTTTTGGAACCAGGAAGAGCCTGAGTTTGTTGGGGTTGGAAATAGGGGGGCTCATCATTTACCCAAAGGGCACCACAAGACTTATCCTAGACTTCTTTTTTTTTTTTCTTGGTTTTTCGAGACAGGGTTTCTCTGTGGTTTTGGAGCCTGTCCTGGAACTAGCTCTTGTAGACCAGGCTGGTCTCGAACTCACAAAGATCCACCTGCCTCTGCCTCCCAAGTGCTGGGATTAAAGGCCAGCGCCACCACTGCCCGGCTTCTTATCCTAGACTTCTATGACAGTGCTTTGAATCACATGGAAATGATTTTGGTGTGGTTAGTCCATGGCCAGTGTTGTGCTTTTAGGGATGAGGGAAGATTGAAGACTGCATGGAAGCGATCGTTTACACGGGACTGTGAAGATGGAAGTGCTGGTGTCACAATTGGGATTCAGGATCAGATGCTAAGTACAAGCCTTCAGCATCACCCATTGTCCACAGCAGTGAACTTTCATCTGTCCATTCCTTGTCTGGTGTCACTCAACGTTAGCAATATTGATATTTATTTAGGTCTGGGTTAATCATTGGGTAGGGGTGGTTCACGATGGGGCCATTGTAGGACACCTATCTCTTTACCCATTAGATGCTGGTAGCAACATTCCTCCCACTTGTGACCCTCAGACCTCAGACACAGCTGAGTGTCCCGTAGGGAACCAAGCTGACATGACTGAGAACCACTGGCTTAACCATTGTCTCTGCTCCCTTCTTTCACTGCTGCTCCCCTGTGAGCATCTTGGCTCAACAGCTGGAAAAGGCTCACACTACTTCACCAAGAACACATAATAACACAATCCAAGACTGCCTCCCCTCCCCGAGTTCCCATGGCTGTACAGTGTTTTCTCTTTAGTTTTCAGCTCTGGGAATTTGTCTTTTCTCACTCCCCAAAGCCAGAGCTCAGACTAGCCATCAGAAAATGATTAGCACTGCCTGTCTCTGCCGGAGCTGTCAGGCGTCACAAGGTGGATTCTGCCCTCATACAGGTTGAACTTATCCTGTGACCCCTCTTAGACAGAAACAGCGTTTATAATTTTTACTGTAAGAATTTTGGGGTGGGAAATATTTTTTCCGCATTTTTCTTTTTCTTTCCCAGCTGATGGAAAATCTCACATTTTCTGTTTTCACTCCCTGTCCTTGTTCTGTTGGTACCATTTAAAATAATCACTGGGGATTTCAAGAAGGGTTAGGGGACGGGGGAGTCTAGATGAGGTCACTTAGGTGAGGTGAGTCTAAACAAAGACAGAGAACCCAGCACAGCCTGTGGTGAGGTGTGTGCAAACGTACCTGATGGGGTCTAGTTTTCTGGATATGAATCTCAGAAAAGAGGAAAACATGGATGTACATTGCGGAAGAAGATGAAGATCTCTGATGTTAGTTAAATACTAAGCGAAGTGTCTCTCAGCCATGTCTTATTCGAGTCTCCTGAAGCTATTATGTTGGTGGTCTCACTGTGAGCAAAGTACATGCATCTCAGGACAGTCACACGTAGTTTATAATCCCAGCTCAGAGTCAGCCTCTGGCCCTCCAGTGCCAAAGCTCATGCCTTTGGCAGGAATAAAGGGGATCCCCACACTGAGAAGGACTTACTTGTGGCGATTTTTATTTAACTAGCTCATGCCACTCCTTCCCACGAATACTAATAGCACACAATGATTTAAATCAGTAAGTAGGAGACAGAGTGGTTAAGAGTACTGACAGACTGATCTTCCAGAAGCCCCATGATCCAGGTTATTTTGCTTTATCGGGGTCTAGGCGCTGTTCTGAGCATTTGATACATTTTCACTTGTGTACTCTGTGGAAGGGAGCCGAAGAGCACGTTATCTTCTCATCTCCATTGTGAGGAAGCAACCACAAGGGAGGAAATACCTACCTGAGGGTCGCAAGGTTAGATGAACCAACAGCCAAGTCTAACACCTCAACCGCTGTGCACACAACAGCGCACAGAAGACAGATCCGTGCAAAGTCCTAAACTGTCATGAATGCCACCAACGCATTATCAGATACAAAGCATAATTTAATAACGTTGGATTCTAAATATCATTATGACATTTTCCGTTATCTATTACTCACATGTGGGGATATGCGTGCTGTGCAACAGTGCATGTAGAAGTCGGAGGACAGCTTGCGGAGGTTGGCTCTGTCCTTCTACCATGTGGGGCTTGGGGACGGACCTGAGAGTCTCAGGCTTTGTGGCAAGTACCTTTAGCAGGTGAGTCATCTTACTGCCTGACAGCAGTAATAGTTTTTGATTTGCTAGTGAGACACCTCAGCAGTGGGAAAAGGTGCTTGCCTTGACTTCAGGTCAAGCCCTGTAATTCACAGAAAGGTGTAAGGGAGAAAACTGGCTATGGAAAGTTACCCTCCAACCTCCATGTATACATGGCTCAAAACATACACACTCCAACAAAATATCTCTCTCTCTCTCTCTCTCTCTCTCTCTCTCTCAGCTTTTAGCAGGAGAACAGTTAGGATACGCAGACCAACACTGATGTTTTCTGTGGCACTGTGTATTTGGAAGAATTGTTGAAGGTAGCTAATAGTAGAAGCCTTCAGGAACCCTTGGTGCCTTTTTGTTTTAGTTGGGTTGAAGTGGGAACAGAAGGCCTACTCATCTTTCTTTCTTCCTCACCTTCTGACCTCCCAAACATGCGTGTTCAGAAACAGGCACTCTCAGCGTCCAAGTCTCCCTCTTTCCCTTCTATTCCATCCCCTTCTCTGTCTGCACAAGAACTGGTGAAACAGATGTGTGGCTTTTGTCTGTGGATTTAATTAGTTAGCCATTTAAATCCTCAAAGCAAGACATCCAAGGCAATTAAATACTTAAGTAGAACAAAATAGAATTATGAAACATTTATTTTTATTTAATAAGTGTCAGTCTTCTTGTAAGTAGTTGGGGAAATAACAAAGGGCCGAAGGGGAAAAAAAACCTTAAGTATGGCTTAAATAATCAAAAATAGTCTCATTAAAGTTGTGCGATCCATCCCCCCCTCCTTTTATCCTTCTTCTTTTTGTACCTCCTTTCTTTCCCCTCTATCTACATTCATGTGTGTTGTACAATCTTAATTGTATAAATTTGCTGTGGTTCTACCTTTGGAATACCATTTTATCAATCACAAATTTTCTTTTCACCAAATGGTTCTTTAAAAGACCCGTTTGAAGGATGAAGGGGAAAGATCCATTTGTGAAGTACTTGCCAGGGCAGGGAAGGCACAGAGAGGTGGATCCCCGAGGCTCACCAGGAGCGCCTGCCTCACTCAGTGAGTCCCAAGCCAGTAAGAGACCTGTGCCAAAAAAACAAGGCAGATGGTGCCTGAGGAACAACATCTGAGGTTGCTATCTGGCTTCTACACATGCGTGTGCTCATACCCATATACATGTGCATCTACACCAGTACACACAGAAAAAGGGAAAACACCCTCTCAGATGGATGAATCATGATTTCTTTTAAACCTTTGCTCATCTGTTGGATGTCTAGTTTATTTCCTATGTTTATACCCAAATAATAAACATTTTTCTACATAGGTTTCGGCCTGAGCTTTTTTTTTTAACTCCGTTTTTCATCTGTATAAATATTTTTGTTATAAATTGCATAGAGGAAGATCTAAGTTTTATTTTCTTAGGAAAGCCAGACCAATAGTGTTTTTGAAGAACTTTCTGCATATTATGAAGTCATTTTTCCACGTAATTTGTACCAGTGTGCACTTCTCTAAGACCAACTGTGTCTGGTATGGTATTCCTTTGCCAAAATGAGCCATTTCAACCTTCAGAAACTTAATTCACTTGGTAAATAAAAAAGAGTCTCACTGAGAAATTTGATTTTCTGAAAAATTACTGGAAAGGCTTATATACTTATTTGTATCAAACCTTTTATATTTACTATGTATTCTTTACATTTTATTCAATAATTTTCTTTTACACGTGATATAAGTCTGCTTTTGATGTTCTTTTTATCAAGATTCTGTTTTTCTCAGTGTTCACACACACATATTCCCTGCTTTACTTTGTTAATTATTTTTAATTATTTTTTATATTTGTTTAGTATGTGTATGTGTGAGCACATGCCATGCATGCCAGTATACATGTGGGGGCTGGTGGACAGCTGTGAGGATTGCTTTTCTGCTCCCACCATGTGGGTTCTTGAGATTGAATTCAAGTCATTAGACTTGGTAACAAGCTCCTTGACCCTCTGAGTCACCTTCCTGGTCCCTTATTTGTTTTTTTTTTTAAACACTTTTGGTGTAGAGTTTATTGTCAACCCCCTGGACCAGCCAATAGGAAGACAAGTGCCTTCACTTCTAACCCTCTTTTAGACAAGGATAACCATGGAGATATTAGTTTCCATAAACTCATGAGCATCTCACCATTGCCTAATAAAGGGTTTAGCTGCACCTGTAGAAAATGGGTCATTCTAGGAGTAAAAGGGGAAAGTACTTTGTGTGTGTTTGAGAAACTCACTATTGGCAGAGTAATGCACAATCGTCTTCTGTCTCCTCTTCTCCTTGCTTTTTGTTTGTCTTTTCTGAGGTTCCCTGTGTTAGCTTGCTGTTGCTGCTGTGATTAAAGTCTGAGAGAATAACTTAAAGCAAGGAAAGTTTCATTTGAGGTAATTATTTTAGATGTGTCAGTCCATGATTTGATGACTCCATCGCTATGGGCCTTTGCTGAGGCAGAATGCCATGACAGTACACCTCCCCAGCCTGGTAATTCTCCCTGGAAACAGCTCACAGACGCTTCCGGAATGTGCTTTACAAATCTCCTAGGTAGTTCTCAATGCAGCCATGTTGTCAATCAAGATCAACCGTCACACCTCCTCCCCTGTTCTCTTTGGTATGTGCAATTGCTCTCAGGATCCATGACATGACTCAGTGAGTTAAGGTACTTATCACCCAACCTGACAACCTGAATTTGATAGCTAGGACTCACGTGTCGGAAGGAGACAGTAGACTCCCACAGGCTGTCCTCTGGTCTCTACACCTGTTTACCTGAAATGAAACAAATAGCTGTGGAAAATGAAAACAAAGATCACCATAAACCATAACATAGTATAATACTCTTCTGTATTTTTTGCTAGGATACAGTATACTATCCATATCAACTGGCTTTGTAGTCTATAGTGTTTGGGATTGAGTGGTGGACAGAGATGGGAACTGAACCAGAGCCGTATGGATGCAGGGCAAGAGTTCTACCTCTGATACTCTTATCCCTTTGTACTTTATTTGGAGGCAACTTCTCACTGTGTTGCCCAGGCTGACCTCAAATTCCTGAGTTGCTGGGATTACATGGTTAGTTCATCGTGCACAGCTCTCTATATTTGGGTTTTGAATTCTAGTCTGCCATTTGCTTAGTATGTTTCCACTGGCCAACGTACTGTTATGCTGTTCATCCCATGTAAATGGCGACAACAATCCTTACAGAAATCTTCTAAATGGTTGTAGATGACGCCATTTGGAAAGTAATTTGGTTCCCCATAGGCAAATACATAATACTCTCCTCATCCCATATTTTGCTTTTTTAGCTTTGATGAGCATGTTCCCCTGAAAAATCAAACAGTTCCTACAAAGGACCCATCTGTTCTTGCATGGTTATCACTGTGCCCCAAAACTTGAGTAGTCAATACTCCCCATCTCCGTTTTGCTCACATGGTTGTTTTTTTATTTAACACACAATTGGAGGGCTGAGATTTTTTTTTTCAATTCCCTGACTCAGATCTGAATACACATGAAACTTCTTGCATCAGCTTTTTCCTTCTCCTTGGAAAGCTGGGAATAATTAATCCCACTTTACTGGCAACAATGGAAAACCTGATAGAAATTTGAGACTCTATAAAAACTCAAGCAGAGTCTGAAGGGTTCTCTCAGAATAAGGCAAGTAGCACAGTCCTGTTCTATTTAACCATATGCACTGACTTCTTGGGTGTGGTCTTGGCTAATTAAAAAGATAGATACTGAAGGATTTGGAAAACTGGGTGTGGTCCTGAAGTTGGATGCTGGGATTTATGATCAGAATTCCCATGTCCACCAGCTTTCCTCTGGTTCTTGCCTGGGTCTGAGCTCCCTGAGAAGTAGATCCCAGACAAGAACATGAGAAAACGCAGCTGTAAGCTGTACTAAGACAAAAAGTAGTGGGAAAGTGGCCAGGGAAGGAAGGAGGGGGTAAACTGATGAAAAACATATTGTCAGGCCAGTAACTCCTGGGACCATTGGCTCTTGGTGTCAGTGGGGGACTCTTGAAGCCATGAAGAGCAAACTGCTTTGCAGGACTCTCCGGAGAGAACAGCTGGGGTGTTTCCTCGCCATGCCTACCTGTCATTGGCTGGAAGAACTTCTGAGATAATTTGTTTTCTTACTCTCTGGCCTGTTGCCTTGTGGGGTGAGCAGGTAACGGGTTTCAGCCGCTGAAGAAGGCCCTCAGGCGGGTAACTGTGATCACTGAAGGGGCCAGGATACAGATTTGAGCACCAAGTATATAATGAATGCTTGGCACAAAAGCAATTTGGACATAGGTGTGTGCTTCAGGGTGAAAGTTCTGGGCCTCTTCTTGCTCACATTCACATGTTGAAACCTAATCATGACATGCTGGTGCTAAGAAATGGGGTTTGGATGGTAACAGGTGACTAGATCCTGAGGCTGGAACTTTCATAGATGGGATTAATGCTTGAATTGGTTATTTGTATTCATTGGAATACAAAACACCCAACATAAGCCACTTAAAAGAGGAAGAATTTGTTTTGGCTTGTAACTTCAGAGGTTTCAGTCTGTGGGTCTCGGCTCTGTTGACTCTGGAGCCACATTAGGGCAGGATATCATGGCGATGGGGGCACGGGAACAAGAGGGCTGTTCACCTCAGCTGAACAAAAAGCCAACTGGAGGAGGCGAGAGCAAGATAGAGCGAGCCCAGTTCATCTTGGTCTGTGTATCTCCCATTCTCTAGCCTCTCAAGCTGGCGTTCAAGCCAAACCACCGTAATGCCCATAGAGAAAAGGTTCAACGACCCAACAACACTCATTCATTCCTTCAAACGCATGAGAATACCATGAGAATTCAGCCATCTGAAGCCTGGAAGCAAGTGCTCATGGGAACCTAACCACACAGCTTTCCTGCATGTACACTGCCAGCCTCCAAAGCTGTGGAGAGTACATTTCTATTGCTTGTAAGTCACTGGTGTTTTGTGACAGCATCCCCAAGCTATGAAGATGGGACACAGTAAAACTGCCTTGCATAGTTTCAGAAATCAGCACAGATTACTGCGCACACAGGGTCTGAAGTCAAACAAGCTGCGGCCAGCTTTCTCATGACTTTGATTGTGCTGCTTGGTTTTTTTGAATCCTGGTTGCTCTTTATATTCTAGGATCAATAGTAAAAAATAAATGAAAGAAAACCAGTGACACTCTACAGTCACTCTAGAAATTGTCATCTGTTCGTGATTCTTTCTGTAGCAAAGTGAGTTCATTTGCATCCTTAACTTTCAGAAAACCATACAGAAAAATCCAAAGGGGAACAAGGTTTAAAGAAACGATCCTTCTCTGTGTTAATTGTGTGTCACAGCTCCTATGTCCCGTCCCAGGCAATAACTAGATGTCTGGGGCCATATGTCCTGGGCTGCTGTATGTGTCCAGTTGCTTAGACTAGAAGTCTATGATTGCATGGGACTCCTCTGTTAATTTGTGGCTCTTGGGAAGCGTGATTGAGATGAAAGACTTTGATTTGCTTCTTCTGAAATCTGTTCTGATAAGATAATGCCAGGGTTAATTTCAATATATCAAACCTAGGGAATCGTGTTCTTTTGGCTAGTCTTTGAACATGGTTTTTATGGGAACTCATCCCTTTTTTTTTTCCTGTCACTTAGTTGAAAGATCATCAAGATGTAGCCAAAGGAACTTTCTAGTACTACTGCTGCCAATGAGTTAGCAATTACTACTTTTACTACTTCTACTACAGGCTCCGTGAAGGTAATGATGGTGGTGATAATGATCATGGTATTGATGATGATGCTATTGGTAGAACTTAGAGTAGACTAGCTATTCCCACTGTTGCTGCCAATGTTGTAGCTAGTACTACTGATGCTACTAAAGCTAATGCTGGATGATGGCAACCATTACTGATACTGTCACTACAATGCTATAAAACTGCTCCTTCTAGTAGGAGTCTGCTACAATTAATGTTGCTATAACGATGGCAACTACTTTTGCTGCTAATTCTGCTATTGCTGTTTCTGCCACAACATCTTGTTTTCCTGTTGCTGTCTAGTAGAGGGATACTATAAGTAATATGTGTAAAATGTCTGTGTTTAGAGTGTTTATCAGGAAAATAGCATTAGGGGAAGTCACTGTGTTTGCTCCCTTTTACAGGAAAGGTGCCAAGGCAGAGGATGACCACTTACTTGTCTACCATCAAGAGACAGAATTGGAATTTAATTTTTAGTTTACTTGACACGCATGCTTGTCTCTGTGTGTGTGTACTTGCATGTGTGTGTACATGCACATGTGTGAGCACATGTATGTATGAATGTAGGTGTGCAGGTGCCATGGCACACATGTGGAGGTCAGAACACAACCCTAGTGTTAGTACTCACCTATCTTGCTAAAAAAAAGCCTATTTTTAGTGTACTTCTGGGTACAGGGTTAGCTGACCTTCAAGCTTCTGAGGCTATTCTAGTCTTCCCTTCCCATCTTGTCATGGGAGCTCTGGGATTACAGTAGGAGCACTGAGGCTGTAATAGGATCACTAGGATTACACTAGGAGCACTGGGATTACAATAGGATCCCTGGGATTACAATAGAAGTGCTGAGATTACATAGGATCCCTGGGATTACACTAGGAGCACTGGGATTATAATAGGAGCCCTGGAATTACAATAGGAGCCCTGGGATTAAAATAAAAGCACTGAGATTATAATAGAAGTGCTGAGATTACAGTAGGAGCCCGAGGATTACACTAGGAGCACTGGGATTATAATAGGAGCCCTGGGATTCCAATAGGAGCCCTGGGATTAAAATAGAAGCACTGAGATTACAATAGGAACACTGAGATTACAATAGAAGTGCTGAGATTACAGCAGGAGCCCTGGGATTACAATGGGAGCACTGGATTACAGACTCATGATCCCATACCTAGCTCTTGTGTGGGTGTTCTTCTTTGGGTAGAGATATGTTGAAGTAGAAAGTGAGGTCTATACAAGATCGAAACAGAATTCCAAGAACCTTCACTGTGGATTCTCGTCTTCCCTCTTTGAGGTAAAGAAAAAAGTGCATAATTTGTTTGAGACTGGAGAGATGACCCGGTGATTAAGAACACTAGCTGAACTTCCAGAAGACCCAGGTTCAATTTCCAGCACTCATATGGTAGCTTTCAACCACTGGGCACCAGGTACGCAGGAAAAGCACCCATACACATAAAATAAAATAAAAACATTTGAGATAGAAATCTTATAGGTGAGATATGGTTTTATCCTTAGATATAACTTAGACTTTCTGGCTGAAATTGAATTGCATTTTTATGTATTAAGGGTCTACAACAATATTTAAACAGTACTTAATGGAAAAGCTACTCAAGAAATAATGTATCTTATATGAATCCAAAATCTCAGTCTTACCCCCGAATGCTTCAATGAAGGAGATTCTAGCTTTTAAAATAAAAAAAAAATAAACAAACTTGAAACCTGAGAGTATGTGTATAGAAGAAATTCGCAAAAAATGTTTTGAATTTCCTTTTTACTCATCTGAATTGGTTTCACAGATAAGCAATTTGAATTTTGTGTGAAATTCTGGTCTTCCAAATGATTTTAGAACTGATAGGTAAAACTGGCTGTGCACTTTTGTGATTATTTCCCCAAATTTGCTTGTGTGTAGGCTTTAGCACCTGCTAAGCATTTTGCTCTTCTGTTCCATTCTCTCGGCTTCTGCTTCTTGCAAGGAAAATAGCTGCATGTCTCTCCTGTGTGGGCAGCTAGGATGGGCTGGCTTCTCATTTCTCTCTCGATGTCATGCTCACACAGCTCCCTCAGTTCTGAGTTATGGCCCTGCCCCTCCATGGAGCTGTAAATCACAGGTGGAACCATTAGAAGAATGTAAATGGAACACAGGACACAGTGCTTCCCCGGCTTCCAATTTGTCTTGTACTTTATTGGGAGGCAGCATCTCGGGAACTCTGTGAGGATGTTGCCCAGCCTCCAGGAGTTGCTGTGGGATACTGAAAGGCCCACCTGCCTGGAAATAGAGCAGAGACTTAAGCGCAATTCTGTGACTTAGGAGTGTGGACAGTTCCCAGTGGGAGGCTTTTCTGAAGGTCCCACCTATTGCAGCAGGTAAGGAGTTGGCTTTCAGGGACACTGAGAGTGCAGAGAGGCTTAGGGGCTCAGCAGTCTTCTCCCTCAGTTGTGGCCTTACATTACAAGTTTCCAAGTTGCAGTTACAAATAACCAGTCATGAACTTCAATTTCTCCCAAACATCTTCAAAGAGAATTGTGCTGGCTAGTCCTGGGTAGTAGCAATTACTAAGAAAACAAAACCAAACAAACAAACTAGCTAACAAACTAACAAACAATAAAACAAGTGACATTTACCGAGTCCTTTAAAAAGAAAACATTTATTTATTTATTCACACGAATGTGTGTGTACTAGTATGAATTTATGTGCACCAAGATATGTGCTTGGAGTCTGCAGAGGCCAGAAGAGGGCACTGGAGAGCAGTGAACTGGAGTTACAGCTGGTTCTCAGCCACACCATGGAGATGCTGGGATCTGAGGCCAGGTCCACTGCAAGAGAAGCAGCAAGTGCTCCTACCCACAGAACCATCTCCCCAGCCCTGAGTCCTTTCTCATCTGCCAGACCTAATCTAAACATTTTGCTTTTGTAAATTACTTACTCACAGAGAAAAGGGGCAGATACCTCTTTGTTTTTGTTCTATGTCTGGAAGTAAACTGAAGATATCAACATACTTACCCGAGGCCACACAAGATCAATTTCTGAGTCTTGTTTCTCAACTGTAGCTTATACTTCCCAGGGTAAAACAAATGTCTTCCATTTTTCACTTCTGTGAAGCCCAAGTTTCTGCTTGGGGGCCACAGGCAGCAAGTATCCATCTTGGCTCTTACCTGCATTCTGCTCTGGTCTGTATGTTCGTGTTCCCTCAAAATCCACATGTTAAAATCTTAGTCTTCAGTAAGAAATAAGACTTTGGGGGAGGTGATGTGTCATGGAGCACATACTCCATGGATGGAGCTATTCTTTTTGACAGAAGTGGCCTCAGAGAGCTTCTTCATGTAAGAACACAAGAGAAAGGTTTCACTTATGCATCAGAAAGTGGGTTCTCTCTATATACCAAATCAGCTGTACCTTTATTTTAGACTTTCTAGCCTCCTGACTGGGAGGAATACATTTTTCTCTTATTTATATACTGTGTCCATTACATCATTTTGATAGTAACTTTAGTAGATTAGGACATATTAGTTCTGAAAACTTGATAGAGCATTCTGTATTCCAGCCCCTTTCACAGAGAATCTTGCTTAACTGCTACAGCTATCCTGTGAAATAAGTATTAATATCTTCACATTGGGGAGATTCTTTAAGGGCTGTTTCTCTCTCTCTCTCTCTCTCTCTCTCTCTCTCTCTCTCTCTCTCTGTGTGTGTGTGTGTGTGTGAGAGAGAGAGAGAGAGAGAGAGAGATCTGCCTCTGTCTCTCTCTCCTTTCTTTTCCTCCTAGCCCCACTCTGTGTGTGTGTGGGGGGGGTATGTGCTATGTATGTGTATGTGTGTGTGCATGCATGTGCATGCGCCTGTGTGTGTGTGTGTGTTAGTCACTTTTCTGTTACTGTGAAGAAATACCATGACCAAAGCAATTTATGAAAGAAATCATTTAGTGGCGGACTTCTTCTAATCTCAGAGGTTAGTTCATAACCATCATAGCTGGAAGCATGGCAGCAGGGGGCAGGCATGGCGCTTGGAGTAGTGACTGGCTGAGAGTTTTTTTCTGATCCATAAACACACGGCAGAGAGTAAAATTGGCATGGGATTTTTAAAGCTGAAAGGCCAGCCCTGGAGGCACACCTCCTCCAACAAGCCCACCCCTCCTAATCCTTCCTAAACATCAACTGGGAACCAAACATTGAAATCTCTGAGCCTATGGAGGCTATTCTCATTAATAGCCCTGCCCGCTCCCTCTGCTCTTTAATTCTCCTTCTTCCTCTCCTTTTTCCTTTTCCTGCTTTTCCACCTCTCTTCCTCTCTCTTTCTATCACACCCAGATCTTATTCCAGCTGACCTTGAACTCTGCATCCACCTGCCTCTGCCTCCAGAGTACTGAGATTACAGGCACATGCCACCACAGCTCGATTCACCTCCATTCCCATAGCACTCTTTGTCGCTCGTTTTATTTATTGTCTAGACAGCCTATGATAAAAACCTTGGCTAATCACCTCTCAAATGGCTATGTTTTAAATGCCTTTTATTCATGACTCATGTGATGCTCCATATATAAAGATACTCTATTTCCAAGAACCACACACAGAAGACAGAAGACACAGGTAATGCCTGATACATTCCCCACTGTGGTTAAGAATATCTCCATGTGTCAAACTGTTTTATTTTGATGCATGCAAATCAGGTTGTCTATAGGTGTCTTTGATTACGAAAGCAGTAAGAAAAAGCTGGAATCTGCTTTCCAGTCCTGTTTCCTCTTCATCATTCCTAGAGGTGTGCTTAGAACTTTGCTGTTGGGTTGTGC
This sequence comes from Microtus oregoni, assembly GCF_018167655.1. Lineage (NCBI taxonomy): Eukaryota > Metazoa > Chordata > Mammalia > Rodentia > Cricetidae > Microtus > Microtus oregoni. The sequence goes on from NW_024543063.1 coordinate 39,773,516, forward strand.
ACATTCGCCTAGTTTCCCCTCTTATGGGCCAGCATTTTTGCGAGATCAGCTCAACCTTCAGAAGTTTTAAACCTTTTTTCTTATGGTTTTGCTTGGATTCCCCCAGCAAGGCAAGCTAGAGGAATTTCTCCTGAATGACAAATTCACAGTCTTCTCGCAGATTATGGATTTACAGTTCGGTGGTGAAAACAGATTGCTTATCCCACTTACTGTGTGTCTCGGTGTTGCATGCCGGAGAAGAGGGCATGGATCTGCAGTGATCATGAGCTTACCCTTAATCTAGCTTTGAGGTTCAAGGCTTACAAATTATTTGTATTACAATTATATTGCTAGTTTATCAAAGTGATAATATTTTAAATATTTCAATGACTCTTTTATTGTTTTCAAGAGAGTATCCAAACATAAAGAGTCTATTTGGAGAATTTCCTTTTCATATGGTACAGCAATGAGTAAAAAATTTTCCTAAAGTGCACTTTCATCTTAAAGCTGGAAACTCTAGTATATGGAGCAGTTTAGAAGATTTTTCCCCTATTGATATTTTTGTCATCTATTAAACTATGTTTATTTTCTTGTATTTCTCATGATATCCCAAGATGAAGAGGTTCACACATGGGTTTCATCTGTATCACAGAGTCTGAGAACACTGGGTACTCAAAAATAGGAAGAAAAATATATCTAAAGTGAATCTCTGAATACTCTGGTTCATTTTTCTTTTCATTGCTATGGGAGTTTGAATGAAATTGGCCCCCATAATTTCATAGAGAGTGGCACTATTAGAGGGTGTGACTATGCTGGAGTGGATATGGCCTTTTTGGAAGAAGTGTGTCATTGAAGGGGCAGGCTTTGAGATTTCCTATGCTCAGGATACCTCCCAAGGTCTCAGTTGACTTCCTGTTGCCTGCAAGATGAAGGACTCTCAGCTACTACTCCAGTACCATGTCTTCCTGCATGCTATCATGATGATAATGGGCTGAATCTCTAAAACAGTAAATTAGCCCACCCAGTTAAATGTTTTAAGAGTTGCTGTGGTCATCCTGGTGTCTCTTCACAGAAACTAAAACCCTAATTAATACAGTTGTCCATGGGAATGACATCTTAACAATCAATTAGAAGATATTTTCTTACTGTTTCACAGAAGGCAGAACCATATTATAAGTCTGGAAATAGCAACCTATATTCTTTTTTTCCTCTCTCTCTTTATGCCAGAAGTACCTCTTCTATACTGGGTTTTTCTGAACTTCATACTATGGACATTGTGGACCAGATAATTTTTTGTTGAAAAGAACCACCTGGACATAATAGAATGCTTAGCAGCATCCCAGGCCTCTACCAACAAGATGACAGTAGCATCCAACTCTGTATTGTGACAACAAAGATGTTCTCAGTCAGCCACACACGTCTCCACAATTCCAGAATCACCCTTGATTGAGAACTGCTGCTTTAGGCTCTTATTTCCTTGCTATTGTGAGTTGACAGAAACACCATCAGAACCCCAGTTGTTGGAATTCCTGGAAAGCTGAACTTTTCTATTTAGAGTTTATGAATGAATTCTCTTTCTCGGGCCTTTGCCAAGGAGAGAAGGCAATACAATCCAGAATTGGAAAATGTATCTTCCCTATCACCTAAGAGCCTCCAGCAGGCATCCTATAGGCTTCTTGTCTGTCCTTGGTGGGTGAAGTTATTGCTGACTCACTTGGTTGATTTTCGATCACAGTGACTGTGTACAAGTGAGAAGCAATACTCTGTTCCTTTACATATTTTAATTGTAAAAATCACAGTAGCTCTCCTCACCTTTCAGGAACTAAATTTCCTTTCCTATAGTTTGGGGATAATGAGCACATCTCTGATATGCCTGGCTTATTAATTATAATACAAGATTATACATGTATTTGATGGTCCCTAGAGTTGTGGATTTTTTTTTTTTGTACACTATGAAGATGTGTTGGGCTTATTGGTTTAATAAAGATCCAAGTGGCCCATAGCTAGGAGGAAGAGATTAGGCAGGACTTGCAAACACAGAGAGTGCTGGAATGAAGGAGGGTAGAGTCACAAGAAGATGTAAGGAGAAAGAAGATGAGCATGCCTTGTTGAAGAAAGGTATGTGGTAGAACATAGATAAGAAATGGATTACATTGTAAGAGCTAATTAGTAACAACCCTAAGCTTGTTGACTAATTAATAATGAGATTTTGTGTGTTTATTTAGGATCTGGCTGGCAGGACAGAAAATTACGTCTACAAATGGTACCCAACTTCTGTCCACATACATCCACATAAAGCCTGAAAAAGCTTTTTAAAAAGTTTGGAACACAGAGTCAAATGCAGCTTCCTGGTGGCTGAGGTCTCTTAGATAGGCATGGTGTACAGAGACTGCCTGTTGGCTGGAGACAGCTGCCAGCATCATGTGGCAGTGCCATGCACTAAGCTGAGCTGGGCTGGTGGCTCACCTAGCAGTTTAAGATTCATCACATGTGACCAGAGAAGACTACAGATGCTTAGTAAAGACATATCCAGATAGATTAAAAATCATCTAAACTGGTTACAGTGTGTTTAAATATGTTCATAGACTTAAGAAAGAAAAGAGAAAGGATGCAGACAGGCATAGAAAAAATAGTTTAAAAATAATAAAGTCTTTAAAGAAAAAAGTAAAATTATTAAAAAAGAATAAGTCATGTAGAGATGGGAAATACACAGGGAGTCTGGATCTTGATATGGTGCTGTACTGACTTTAAATTTTTTGATTTCTGATGAATGAACAGTTGGCTGCTGAGAGAGATTGGATTATGGAAACTGCTGGATTAAACCAACCTACTTATTTTAAAAATATCTTAACTTCAAAATGTAAGTCAAAAAATGCAACATGTTGGAGGAGAAGTTATGCTTTTAATTCCACAGAAAATGAAAGACTGTGGAATTGTTCAAAGTTAAAGAGAATTGGGTTTGAAAATCCTGGCTACAGATATAAACAAACCTAAAAAAGCTATAAGAAATGTATATTTTCCTGCTCAAACATAAAACAACAACAAAAAAACCATCTTTGGCTGACTTGTATATAACATGCAGACTATACTTGTATTAAAGCTGATATGTATGCTATCTTTGAAAAATTATGTGTTTTCAGAGAAAGGGAACCAGACCCTAACAAAAACAAATGGCCCAGGTGATCCAGCATCTCAGAGAACCTCTGTTGCAGTTTCCTCAGAGCTCTGCATCCAGAAGAGCTTTAGGGATGCTGGCTGAGATGGTCCCACTTCACAGACTACTTCAGCCAGCACTTGACCATTATCCTGATTTTCTCAGGGTCCCCCTCCCCCAAGATGCCATTATCCTCAGACAGCAGGAAGCAGTCTACAAAAAACAATGCCCACACTTCCAAGAGATGGGTTGGTGGTTTTGGTCACTTGATGGTTATAGATGTTTGTCATTATTTAGTTGGAGTGGATTACAAGTTGTTATTGGTCATGGTCAGAAACAAACCAAAGGAATTAGATTGAAAGATCTTTTTGAAGGAAAAAAGGGGGTATACTATAAAAATGATGAGATACAAGAATAGATTGCTGAATCTACTTTAATCCAAAAGGAAACTATTAATTTCAAAATATTACATTCTTTTGGGGTCTTTAATATAGTTAAAGTCTAAATTGTTAAACTTATAGCCCTTAGTTATGATGATAAGTAAATTAGGTGTAAAACTTAAGACTCACAAAGCTAAGAAGGATAATAGAGTATTTGCTTTCAATTTGTCAAATAAAAATGGACTGGATATTGTAACTTTAATTCTTACTTGATAACAGTTTTTATTGAATATAGTTTTACAATGTTAAAGTTAAAGCCTTCCTCTTTAAATAAACAAAAAGGGAGAAATGTAAAATAATCTTCTTGTACACTGTGAATATGTGTTGCTCTCATTGGTTTTATAAGGAGCTAAATAGGTCAATCTACATAGGAAGAGGTTAGGCAGTACTTGAGGACAGGGAGAGAGTGCTGGGATGAAGGAAGGCAGAATCTTGAGAAGACACAGGGAAAAGAAAGATAATCATGCCATGTAGAAGAAAGGTACTGAGCCACATGGGAGGACATAAATAACAAATATGGGTTAATTTATGTTGTAAGAGCTAGTTAGTAATAAGCCTAAGCTATCAGACAATCACTAATAATTGCAAGGGTCTGTGTGATTATTTGGGAGCTGGCTTGTGGGGCAGAAAATTTTGCCTACAGTCTCACAATATAAAGGTAGGCTGTCAAAGTCAAAAGCATAGTGACAAAACACACCATTGTGTCAGCACTTCTCACAAGTCTGCAAAGGAAATGTCTTTGTGACAAAATGAATCCTATTCTTTTGCTGCTGTGGCTCGGAAATAAACATGCTAACCTGCAAATCTAAGACTTGATATCAAGACAGAACTCATAAAACAGTGTTGAAACTTAGGGGAAAAATAGATAAAATCAGGCTTGGTGAACCCCAGAATTCAGGAGGATGATGCAGGAGAATTATGGCTTTGAGATTAGCCTAGACACATTAGTATATTTCAAGTCAGATTGGCTACAGAGTAGAGCCCTTTCTCCAAATAAGAGGAGTAAAACCCGAATCTGGGTAGATGTAAAAACTCAGTTCCAGAACTCTTCACAAGCCTTTTCTAAGTCTTCGATTAAGAAAATTAAATTGGAGGACCTATACCAGCCCTCAGTCTTGAAAAAATGACACTGGCATGCCATCTGAGAGCCCCCAGATGTAGATGAGCACTGTAGATTCTTGGTAGGTGAAGCTATTATTGACCCATTTATTTAATTTTCCTCCCAATGACCAGCACATGTGCATGCATGATGCATGTGTTTGAGGGGTCAGAGATTCTGGCGAGTCTTCCTCTATTGTTCTTCTATCCACCTCCCTTGAAACAGTCTCTCACTGCACCACGTCAGCTAGGCTAACATGGCTCTACCTCTAACACTGAGATTACAGATCAGGGATTTGAACTCAGGTCCTCATGCTTGCATGCTCTTATCTATGGAGCTCTTGCCTAATTCCAATGTCCAACATTTTAAAAACTACATAAGAGAGATTACTTGACAGGCATTAAACTTGGGGTGATGTGCAAATGAAACTAAATACCTAGATTTCTCTTAAAATAAATAAAAGGTAAATTAGTTCAATTTTTCCATTTATCAATTTATGTAACTCTTTTATTTTGAATTTGAAATTAATTTGAAAACTCAATTGGTGAAGAACTGGGCGCCTACGAAAAAAATCATGAAAGGGTTAATGAATATAGACGAGGAATCCAGTGAACCATTTTTCCAATTAATTTTAGAAAATTAAAGTAAATTGGTCAAAGTTAACTGTGTGAAGACTTGCTGCCTAACTTGGAAAGGGGTTTAAGAAGTTGGCTTAGAGGAAGAATGTCATTTTCATGTTCGTGTGCCTTTAAGAGAACTAGTCAGCCAAACTCAAAGCAACAAGGATGCTAATTAACTCTGATTAGAGAATTTACTTCCAGGACTTTGTAGAGGTTTAGATAATTATAATGCTGTAGAGGACAAATTACTTATTATCTCTTTGAGGCATTCTCACTTGGCCAAGAGCCCTTTGATCATGGGGACATACACACATAGCGATCATGTATTAGTTTTACATATGAAAGTCTTGAGTTCCTTTAATCCTTACAAGGCAGCAAGATTTATCAGTGGAAAACAGATCTGAACTCTCCTGACCTTCCCTCAACACAAAAATCCTTAATTCGGGTATAACGACAGGCTGGAAAGAGCAAATGCTTTTAACTAACATCAACACGCTCTGGCAGTCTTTGTCATTAATCAGGGCAGAAAATTCGCAGACAAGAGAGTAACATAGGCTGTTGCAAGTCATATTCCTGTGGACTCAGCAATAGCATGCACGTTTTCTTCACTCCACTTGGCGTTTGAAAAGGCCCATCGTTTGAAAATGACAAGTGCGATTGTTGGAGCTCACTGGAAAACTGCTTGGCCTCTGAAGACCCAACAACGCTATTGTCACAAGCAAGGAATGGGAATGGGCTTGGGTTTCTGTGAATTACTCCGAATCATTCCACTCCTAGAAACCACGGAGTCTGCCCATCTCACAGTGGCAGAGCCTGTCTCCATTAAATCTATGAATTATTTTATAACAAGGGAATATAAATTAAAAATGCAAGTGCGGGAGGTGGAAAGAAAGAGTGAATAATTTTATGAATGCAGCATGGTGGAGGTGATGTCATAGTCCCAGCATGTGAGACAAAACTCTGCATTGTAGTGAGAAGCCAGCCGTTAGGATCTTACTGGTAGAAGAATCTGGGTACTTGTGTAATTTTGTCAGAAATGGGTAAATGCATTAAAAGCAATCATCTTAAAAATGAGAAGTGGCTAGCACACTGAAATGATTGGGAACACGTAAGAATAAATCTCATGCTTGTAATAAGGAATTTGTTTTTAAATACTTTTCATTACACAGAATGGGAAAGATGATGATGATGCATGGTAGGGCATTAATTGAAAAGGGTCCAGATACTAAACCAGGGGAAGTTATTCAACCACTCAGAGCCTCTGGCTCTTTCTTCCTTTGTAAACCACCATTTATAGACCCCAAAAGCCTGCCCTGCAGGTTTATTTAGGGATTATATGAAATTGTTCTCATAAAGAGTCAGACTGTTGCAGGTACTTAATAAATGCTGGAGGCGGTGAAGTTATTTTACAACTAGAGGAAGCACATGGATGTGAGAGGAGAGGGTAGGAGATGAGCTGGAAACCCTCAGATGTGGCTGTTGTGGAAGCAACATCTCTAAGATATTTCTGTAGAAAGCGGTGATACTTAAGATGTTTAAGACAATTGGTCAGGCATGGCCCCAAACCAACATGCTCACATCCCTGAGTTTGAAAGCCAAGTGCGGCTGTGTCAGGCCCTAACCTCCCAGTTGCTGGACCTGTGGAAGCATTGATGGGTCTAGCTGGAATGCTGGACCTGTAGCAGCATTGATGGGTTTAGCTGGGATGCCTAATGACTTCGCAAGACAAGAGAAAGCTTTGGGAGCCTGGGCTTTTATTTGTTTGGAAGTTGTATTCCATCACAAAAGAAACATTTCAGTAAATGAAGAGAGCAATACTTAAGCCTGTCAATCATGTTAGTAGAGAAGATGAAGGTGGAAACACTGCTGCTCAGTTGCTGTAGGATCACGAGATATGTTGGGTTTGCAGAGCTCCATGCATCGGTCACCACAAAGCCTGAGCTCTATATAGAATATAAAGAACATCGCTCTCTGCTCCAATGGAGCTGTTTGTGTCTCTGTAATTGCGAGAACTGTATACAGATGAAGAAAGACAGCCCAGGAAAGATCTGACTTGGTGTGACAATGAGGCAAGTCACAACAGAGTCAGATCTGACTTCCATCTAGCAACAGCATTGCCTACAGTGATTATAGTTCTCTATGTACAAACATCGCAAGAACCAGGTAAAGATGCTAATGGAAATTCAGGTACTTGGACCAGAGTGATGAGGGGCATCCATCACTCTGGGTGTATGAATCACAACGGTAAGGGGGAAATCAAAGTACATTAGCTATTGTGAATTGAGGCACCCAGGAACATGAACCACAATGATGAGGGGCATCCAGGAACACGGAGCAGAGAGATCAGAGGCATGAAGGTACATGGACCACAATGACAAGGGGTAACAGTCTAATGTCAGAGTATAAGGAAAACTTTTAGAACAAAGCAATGTTTCACACCACGATTAAAGAGACACTAGCATGAATGAGGTCATCTAATCCTGCTGTTTACTGTGTACAAAGTACATATGAGAGAATTCATCTAAAATACAGGAATACTGAATAAAGAACAAAGCCAGTTGCATTATAAAGGACAGAGCCTGCACTATACAGAAAATGCTTGGATATAGACTGCACAATCCATTATCCAAGCTCTCCAAAGAATTGCCGAATTTGGAGCACTTGGTGATTTTTCGTTGATTAGTGATGATCAATTAGAAAAATCTGTGCAATTATTTGTGAGTCTAGATTTTAAAAGAATCCTGAATCCTTAACACTTCTGATTCCAAACACTTTGGATAAGGATGCTTAATATATAATAGTGTTCTTAATGTTTGTTTCCTCCCCTTGTATTTGTCTTCTCAGCCTCTTTCTTTCTTCCCTTTCCTATTTTCCTCTATCCCACCCAAACCATTTTCTATTTGACAATTCTGTACTGGCGGTTCCCTTCCAGTATTACCAGTGCTAATCATAGCTATTGTGTAAATGGCCATCGTATGTCAACGTGTCTAGTCTCCAGGGTCTCTTAGTGAGGGACTCTTGAGATGGTCTGTCCTTTGACTTTGTGAAGGATTGGTCTCCGGGGACAGAATTTTTCTATACAGTAGACTTTGAAGGAAAGCTGTTATTAATTAGCCCAATGTATTCTTGGCTGGGGAAATGTTATAACCATTTATTTAGTAGAAAAACAAACATAAATCTCCAGATAGGCACTCCGTATTAATCAGACAAGTGGAATTTCAAGCTCTCTGTTCCATGTTTAGTCTTTGTTGCTGTGGAGGCTGGGCAGCATTTGTGGAAGGAGCGTCACCTTTTGAGGGAAGCAGAGACTGGTTTGAGTAATAACACCACTCATGAGCTGTGTGGCAGGGAGCTGTTAACCTTATATTGTTAGGACAGTCTGATGTTTGGAAATGAGGCATTCAGGGGGGATATGACCTAGCCTCAAAGGAGTTCTCATTCTAGAATAAGCTGAGACATTTCAATCCCCTGGTAAGGTCAGAATTTTATTTTATTGTGGTCTCCAACTAATCAAGAAATATATGGCTAGTTGGATGGAGTGACACTGGGAATATGTTTTCATTTGTGTCTGTCTTTTTAGTAAAAAAAAGAATACAAAAGTCAGTTCTTGGGTAACTGCTTGGCTAGTTGGTCAATGCATGGTGTTCTAGAAATGTTTCAGAAATACGTTCTAGACATATTCCTGTTGTTGTGATAAAACATAATAACAAAAGCCACTTAGAGGACAAAGGAGTTTATTTCAGCTCATAATTACAGGTCCATCATCATGGGGAAACCAAGGCAGCAACTCAAAACAGCTAGTTTCACACATCCACAGTCAAAGAGAGAGAAGTTAGCACATTCATGTTCACTTAGCTGCTCTGTGTGCTCAGCTTGGTATCTCCACTCTTACATAGCTCAGGACCCCATGTGTAGGGAAGCCGACTTGCAGTGGGCTGGGTGTCTCTTTATCAATTAACTTAGTAAGACACTTTCCCAGAGCCATGCCTAGACCTACCAAATGTAAGCAGTTCCTCATGGAAATACTCTTCTCGGGTGATTTATCACAGATGGCTAGAACGAAAAATTCAGAAATTCTTTCCTGTTGGGATCAAAGGAGGCCATTCATCTATGTTTTCAAGGCATGGATCACTAGATGGGTTTAATAGCTGTCAAGACGCATAGCTGGACAGCCCTGGTGGTGATATAGGTCTGTCATCCCAACTTCTTAGAAGCTGAGGCGAGATGACAATGTCAGGGCTTGACAGGGCTACAAAGTAAGTTCAAAGATAATCCAAGCAACTTAGCAAGACTCTGACTCAAAATAAAAGGGGCAGAGCTGTAGCTCATGGTAGACTTGTTTTATAACTTATAGGAGGCTCCAGGTTTCATCTCCAGCACCACAAAATCAGTCGCTGCTTAGTGGGAAAGGGTGGCCCTGGATTTTTATCTTCCGTTATCACTGGAGAATATCTTCTTCCTGAAACGTATGATCCTTTGCCCTGTGGGTGAGGTAGGACATTTATAGATCTGAGTCATGTGTGAGATTTGGGTCATCTTAACTCTCAGGTGCAAAAGCCTCATTGCAGAGGGCATACAGCAGAATCTCATGGCAGTAGCCTGGCTCATGGAACAGGGCATGGAGCAGCTTAGGCATAGGCAACGTCTCTAGTATGATACTACATATTTGGATATCATTTGCAGGCTTTCTATATCAAGTCTCTACATCACTCAAAAGGAGTTTCTATGAGAAGTGAAGCAACATGTATCATTCCTAGCCTGTGTTGATCACACACAAATAATGACTTATTCCTCTCCCCTCCTTTCTGTACTAGCTGGGGTTCTCTAGATGAACAGAATCAATAGAATAGTCTGGATAGTTAAACAATAACTTTCTTTACACTGGAGATCCCAATCAGTAGACCCAGATTCGCACTGAAGCCTTAGAAGATTCCTGGAGAATTGCTTGTCTTCAATCTACATTTGAAACCAAAAGAAGCTGGGTTCTCTTATCAGTGAAGGAACGCCGCAGCAGCAGAAGCAGCAACTGCATTGATGAACTCGCCAATGAAAATTAATGCCAGCAGGCAAAAATTAAGTTCATTCTTGACCCTTCTTAGGTTTGACTGCCACTGGAAAGCATTGTCCAAACTTTGGGAGAATCATCCCACTACAGTTATCTTACCCAAGAAAATCCCTTATACATATGCCTAGTGGCTTACCATTTAGTGAATTCCAGGTATCCTCAAGTTGATAGCCAGGATTAAACATAGTGACTGTCTTAGTTACCGTTGCTGTGACGAAACACAATGACCAAAGCACCCTGGGAAAGAAAGGGTTTATTTGCCTTATATTTCTATATCACTGTTCGCTATTAAAGAAAGTTAGGAAAGGAACTCCAAAAAGGGCAGGAACCTAGAGGCAGGAGCTGGAACTACCAACCCATGCAGAGTTGGCCCCACCCACAGTGGGCTAGGCCACATCAATCACCAATTAAGAAAACGCTCTATGAGTTTGCCTACAGCCAGCTCTTATGGAGGTATTTTCTCATTTGAGTCTCCCTCTCTGATGACTGTAGTTTGTGTTAGGTTGACACAAAATGAGTCAGCACAATGACACTCTTATTCAGTTCTGTCCCAGCCTCATCAGAAGGGAAGGAGGAGGAGTTACTAGATAGAGTGATAAAATCAACAGAGGCCTACTCCTGCATGTGGTCTTGCTTGTTTTGAAGAAATTCTTACAGCTAATTTTACTTTTCACTTTTTAGAGGATGGTAGAGAGAGAGAAATGGATACAGGAAGGGGCGGGCAAGACTAAGACATGGTCTAAAGAACACATTACCAGTGGCATGCATCCTCCAAAGACTCCACCTTCTACTCACCACCTTCCAATGCTGCTATCAGATATTTAATCCATCAAGGGATTAATCCATTTACTCAGTTAAAGTCTTCTTCTAGAAATGTCCCTAATACCCTAATAAATACACCCAGAGATTCATTTTACTGGATTCTCAGGAGGTTCTCAATTCAGTCCAGCTGACATTGAGATCATCCACAACAGTGGGTTCCCAGAAAAGAACTAAATTTAGGAAGGTAAACTCATGGAGCTAATACTAGATTCCTATTTATTTATTTATGAATTTAAGTCCAACATGTCAGTCAAAGACTTTGGCCTTAGAACTTGATCAAGAAAACTGGCGTTGAGCAATATAAATTCTCAGAGTATCACCATATATGTGTGAGTGTTTTTTAATTTCTGATTTTGTTAAAAATTGTGTATAACTACTAACTTGAACACTCTACTTAGCGATCGGGGTGGTTGCATATTAAGAGGTGCAGGATGCCTTAAGTAGTTCTCAAAAGGAAACACGGAACAATTTGAAATGTTTATCTTGGCTTACCTAAGGGAAAGTCAAGAAATCCTGTGGGAACCAGCAGCCCTTGCTTTAGAATCTGAGTGCTTATGGTTTTTGTATCACCCAAATCCACTTCATTGACAGGATAGAAGAATCGAATGGATTCATAGGATTCATACCCTGCCATCATCTCAGCATTCCCATCCATGACAGCCGGGGACAAGTCAGTCCAAGCCTCTGGCTCTCAGAATAGCATCCAAGCATATAAAAATTCCATTACATCCCTTCCCCTGTCCTCCATCCCTCTTTATCCTCCTGCTCTCTCAGTGTGTCATAGCTCTTGCCTAATAGATGACTCATTATTCATATTATGGCTTTAAAAACCACACTCTTGTAGTAGAGAATGGGGCACACACCTGTGATCACAGAACTGAAATGACTGAGGCAGAAGGACAGCAAGTTCCAGGCCAGTATAGACTACACAATGAGACCCTATCTCCAACAGTTGGGTTAACAGAGGACCAGGGAGAAGGCACAATGGCAAAGGTCCAAAAGATGTACTTTAAGACATGATGCATTGAAAGTCACATCCTTAGCTGTCTGGACACTTCCTGCTTTCCACATCATCTCTCATGGCTCCTCCTTTTGTCCTTTCAACTACACCCAATGGAAACTTCCAGCATGTTTGTTTCTCAGTGCTAGGATTCTGCACCTGTGTTAACTTTGTCTGGGTGCCTGCTTCTTCCAAATTATCTTTGGCTTACTCCAATTTGTCTTTAATGATTTTCTCAAGACATTTTTGGTTTGAAAGCTTTCTGGAGCCTTCCATACAGGATGAATATTTCTCCTCCAGGCTCTTGTTAACATGCTGTTTCTACCACTATGTAAAATTGATTCAACACACTTGAGGGAAATTGCTTATTTTTCTTTGTAAATTCCACGAAGGGGACTCTGTCCTCAGAGCAGAACCCTGGGAATTCTTATTGGATAAGATACTAGGAAATATCATGTTACATCTCTCCAGAGTTTATACTTCATAGCTGTCTGATCTTAGGTAAATTATTCAATTATTTGCTTTAAAATAGTTGTGGTATTACCATATCTATGAGTGTATTGTACAGAATAGGAAGAGGTCATTGGCATAAGGAACTGACAGCCATTGTTCATAAATATTGAAGACCTGTTCACATGAAGTGGGAAGCAACCATTTCAAAGGGAGCCTATCTCATTGTCTACAAGGAAACAAAACAAGATCCTCAAAGGAGGATACTACAGAAGCTAAGCAATAGCCCTGTGGGAAATAAATTCCCACTTAATGTACTTGCTAATTCTCACAGTGACCTGGCACAATTCAAGTTAAAATCCATATTCTATACATGATTAGAGTTGCCATAATGTGTGCCAATCCCAGGGCCACCAACACTAGGAATTTGATTGACAAGTTTACTATTTTGCAATCAAGTAACTGTAACTCCTCCCAAGAGTTTTTCCTTTTGCCAGTGAATTCACATAATGATCTCCCCTATGAAGAATGATGGGATAGCACTACCCTGTAGACATTTATACATTGACTGAACTAATTGGAACTCTCGCTTGCTTATGTCCTGAAGGTCTGCAGCCAGGAATCATGCCAAGAGTTGGGAGTATAAGGAATACCGGCTTCCACTTCTTCCTTCATGTAGTAGCTGGTTATACTTAGGAAAGTTATTGGTCTCCCAGGATTCCTGGTCCACATCTGCAAAATGAGGATAGGGAAGCCTAGCTCATTCACATGTTACATGTTTATAGAGTAGGGCACGGTGTAAGCATTTAATGCCATCATTGAAAGAAAATGCTCAGCCGGGCAGTGGTGGTGCATGCCTTCAATGCCAGCACTTGGCACTAGGGACGCAGAGGCAGATGGATCTCTGTGAGTTAGAGGACAGCCTGGTCTACAAGAGCTAGTTCCAGGACAGGCTCCAAAGCTTCAGAGAAACCCTGTCTCGAAAACCCCCCCCAAAAAAAAGAAAGAAAGAAAGAAAGAAAGAAAGAAGAAAGAAAATGCTCTCAGAACATGCTTCTGTGCTCACACCCAGAAACCCACGCACCACAATCCCCCTTTCCCATACACCATCAGCAGATCAGATGGGAGCCTTTAGAGTTCACAGTAGCAGCCTTCCCAGCCCACTCTTCTTCAACAGCATGGTGGCAAATGACGCTTCGCTTGCCTCTATGTTCCCTCCAAGGTAGGGTTTCAGTGTAGAAGAGTGGGACCCCTGTAAGACAGAGGATGCTGAGCATCTTTGGACTCTCTGGTCTCTGACATCCCTTCATTCTTCTTGCCGATATGGGGTATGTAACTGTGCAAAGCATCCTCTACATACCAAAAACTTTGCTGAGCATTTCATGCGTTTCATTTATCATGGCCTCCAAACAAGCATTTATCTAAGTTTTGTATGTGCAGATTCACTCAACAGTTGTATGAAGTAAAGCAGCACAGTTGTGTAATATAATGTATCACAGGATCTTAGAGAATTGGTGGCAATACCAGGAACTGTGAAGAAACACTCTCTGGATGCCGATCTGTGTACATCCCACCCCCCTTTTTCTTTTAGTTTTTCGAGACAATTTCTCTGTAGTTTTTGAAGCCTGGCCCTGTGTACATCCTTAACCAAGATGGAATATGAATCCACAATGTCTAGGGATGGCATAGAGCAATCAGGGTGTGTGCGTGTCAAGAGTCACTCTACAAGGGCATCTCATTTTGGCACAAGTGCATCTCATTTTGGCTCCTAAAAATATCCCATTCCCTGCATCTGCTCACTTGCTCATCGGGTACACATTGAACTTCTGTATGCCCAGGACCTGTGCTTTTCTTTTCTTTTTTTTTTTTTTGGTTTTTCGAGACAGGGTTTCTCTGTGGTTTTGGAGCCTGTCCTGGAACTAGCTCTTGTAGACCAGGCTGGTCTCGAACTCACAGAGATCCGCCTGCCTCTGCCTCCCGAGTGCTGGGCTGTGCTTTTCTTTATAAGAGTAACAAACACAAAGCAGTTCCATATCATTAACACACAAGTTGGATATGAGCGATGAGGTACAGCATGCACATGCTAGGTCATACTGGTATGAATGGGAATGAAGACCTCGAGAAAAGACAACATTTCCACAGAGACCTGAAGGACAAAGATGTTGCCAAACCAAGAACCAGTCTTGGGCCATGACCAAAGGCTGTAGGTTAGGTCATTCTGGCTTTGAGGAATCAAAAGAAGAACTTGTGCCTTGTGGCCTTGGAGGAAGTGTGTTACTGTGGGGGTGGGCTTTGAGGTCTCTTTCCTAAAGTTTCACTCAGTGTGACAGTCAGTTGACTTCCTGTTGCCTATGAGTCAAGATGTAGGACTCTCAGTTCCAGCACCACGTCTGCCTGCACGCTGCCGTGCTTGCTGCCATGATGATATATGGACTTAACCTCTGAAACTGTAATTGAGCCATCCCCATTCAATGTTTTCTTTATAAGAGTTACTGTGGTCATGGTGTCTCCTCACAGCAATAGAAACCCTAACTAAGACAGTTGTTCTAACAAGTCCCTGAAAGAAAAAAAAAATTAAGAGCAAAGATTCAATTTGACTCATGGCTACAGAGGTCTCTGTGTATGTTTTCTGCTGGCTCCAGTTCCAGGAGTCAATGGTGAGGCTGCCCATCATGGAGTCAGGAGTGTGTCATAGAGCCTGGTCACATTAGCTCATGGTAGCTGGAAAGTGGGGGTGGGAGGGATGAGGAGGATGACAGGATGAGAAAAAGTGTATCCTTTGATGACATGTTCCTAAGGGGAAAATCTTCATTACCTACATCCGATAGCCTACTGATGCTATTGAATTAGCAATCAATCGATAGATTTCTCGACTGAATCACGGAGTCAGAATTCTCATGATTCAGTCTCACTCGGAGCTCCACTTGTGAGCGCTGCTGCATTGGGAATGAAGCCTTTGTTTAACGCGTGAGCTTTTGCAGGAGAGCTGTTCTTTAAAACCCACAATGGGCCTCATGGCAATTTTTTCTCAGAGTACATTTATCAGAAACCGTGAATCTTGGAGGGATGAAACTGTGCTGTCCTAGGAGCTACATGAGCAGCGAGCAGGCCTGGATTTGCAGCCTGACCTTAACCCCCAAAGCAGCATGGACTCAGAGGTCCATGAGTACATCTGATGATACCATGCAAAACATTCACATTACCCAGGCTCCTGGTACCACTTTCCCTTCATTCCGGAGGAACGAGGAACCTGGGTCAGACCTAGGTCAGTCCAGGGTCCAAGAGCAAATGGATTCCCTCAGACTCCATCCTCTCTGCAGGGAGATTTGGATTACTCTAGCATGTTCAGATAATTAAGGGGGAGAAAAGTTTCATCTGCCCCGAGTACTCCATCGCTTGAACAAGTGTTCCTTGTTAACTGAGCGTATTTTTTCCCCTCTTCATCCAGAGTGGTAAGTGCCTCTTTTTCCAAATGCTAAAGGAACTGAAAGGGGATGTGTTTTGAGATTCTTCAGTGGCAGGAGACAGATGGACTGTTCCAAGCCTGGCCATGATGGAAATGGGTTCAGAGCTGTTTGAGTCCAGGTTCTGTGACCTGGAGTGTGTTACATTCCCTGAGAGCATTAATTCCTCCATCATAGAGCTGCTGTCAACTCCCATAAGATGATATGGGTACAACTCTCGAGAGTATCTGCTGTTCCGGAGCCAAATAGTATCACTCGAGTTTAGTGCCTGCTCTGGGTCAGTTAGCTGTCTTGTTGTGACAAAGAATCTGGCAGAGCCGTTTAAGGGAGGAGAGCTTGATTTGGGCTCATGGGTTCGAAGGGTGTGGTCCACCATGGAGAAGAAAGCGTGGTGGCAAAAACCACTTTGCGGCTAGTGGCGGGAGCTCGATGCATTACACCTTGGGAAATCGGAAAGCAGAGAGAATGGGACTAGAAGCAGAGCTGGGCTATGACCCTCAGAGGCCCCTTCTGAGTGACTTCTGTTACCAGCTAGACCCCACTGATTCCAAAAACAGAGCACCAGCTCTGGACCAAATTTTCAAGCTGATGGACTCATGTGGAAACATTTAAATCTAAGCCACAACCAGCCTAAGGAATGATTGTATGCATGTTGATAAGGAAGGCTCGGGAGCCGCCCAAGAGAGTTCCTAGGTGGCACTGCCCAAAGATACATGAGGCGTCTGAACAAGCTTAGCACTCTGTATAGGGGCATCTAGACTGTGTGTGAGTGCCAGAACACGGAGAGGAAGATACATTTTTTTTTGGGGGGGTCTCTCTGTCTGTTCCCTACTTACCCAGGAAGCCTCCTGAGCTGGGAAATGAGATTTGACTCAGTTTACAAACTAAAGAGTTGACTCCTAAGGCCTTGTGAATGTCAGAGGAGCAACAAAGGACGTGATGGTTCCTGGCACAGGACATTGACAGAGCTCACAAATGTATCAGCTTCCCCTGCCTTGTCACCCAGAGGACAGTGCAAAACGGTTGGTTTGTCATAGAAAGAGGAAAATACTATGTCATTTTCCTAAATTATGTAGCTTGCTTATTTTTAGTGTGGATTTAATTTTTAGCACATTTATTTATTTGTATGTGTGGTGGGGGTGTGCATGTGTGGAGGTCAGGGGATACCTGTGGAAGGTAGTGTTATCTCTTTACCATGTATGTCCCGGTGATAGAGCTGAGTTTGGCAGACTTGGTCACAAGCATCCCCACTCACTGAGCCATCTTGCCAGTACTTAGTAATATGTGTCAATCATATCTATTAATAGAATTTAGTATGATATTTCAGTACACTCAAGAAGCGAGTGAATCACATCTAATCTCTACCCATCTTTCTCTATTCAGTTCAACATTTCTTAATCATCTTTATTTGGTTGATTTTTGAGACAGGCTCTCACTATGTAGTCCTGGCCCATCTGGAACGCACTAGGTAAACCAGACCAGCCTTGAACTCACAGAGATTCACGTCCCTCTGCTTCCTGAGCTCTGGGATTAAACGTCCGCACTACTGTGCCTGACTACATCAACGTTTCTGAGCTTCCACACCTGAAAGACAGCGAAGGGGAGCAGGGTTTCTATAGGTGGCCTATTTTACTTAATATAGTGTCCTCCGGTTCCTCTCACTTTGTTAATAATGACAAGATCCCATTCTTCCTTAATACTGAGGAATAATTCACCACATGCATGCTCACCTCCCAGTCCACTTCCCTTCTCTTTCTGTAAAGGAAAGAGCGAGTCTCTCATGGATATCAACAAAACATGGTAGATCAAGTTGCAGAAAGACTAAGCACCCCCTGCCCATGTATTAAGACTGGACAAGGCGACCCAGTATGAAGAGTAGAGCCCCAAAAGCCAATTAAAGAGTTGGATACAGTCCCTGTTCCAGCTTTTAGAACCACCACAAGAGGACCATGCTACATGACTGTAACATAAATTCAAAGTGCCTAGGTACCATGCAGGCACCCTGGTTGTTGGTTCATTCTCTATGAGCCCCTGTGAGCCTTGTAGATTTTCTTGTTAATATTCTGGCTCCTATAATTCTTTCTCCCCATCTTCTACAGGATTTCCAGAGGTCTGCCTAATGTTTGACTGTGTATCTGCATCTGTTTCCATCAGTTGCTGAATGAAGCCTCTTTGGTGACAATTGGGATAGCCACCAATTTATGAGTGTAGCAGAATATCGTTAGGCATCAATACATTGACTTTTTTTCCCTCCAGTCATGTTTGGTTCTATCCTAGGTCTCTTGGTCATCCTTTTCTAAAATCTATTCATGTACTGATGGGCGCCTACATTTTGTAAGTGCATAGATTTTGTAAATGGCACCTGGTAGGCATAGTCATAGAGACACCTCCTTGGCCTTCTTTCTCTTAGTTTGGATGTGTGTGTGTGTGTGTGTGTGTGTGTATTCAGAACTTGGGTAGCTGCATCAAGTGGTAGATCTCTTTATTTTTGTTTTGTTTTTATTTTCTGAGAGTCCTACCCATGACTACTCACAGTGGCTGTGCTAATTTACACTGCCACCAACGGTGTCATGACAGTTTTTTGGGGGGAGGTACTGTGTCTACCTTCTGAATCTGTTTGTAATCCACCCCTGAGAACAGAGCACAGCACAAAAGGAAC
The DNA here is from genome assembly GCF_018167655.1 of Microtus oregoni. Taxonomy (NCBI): domain Eukaryota; kingdom Metazoa; phylum Chordata; class Mammalia; order Rodentia; family Cricetidae; genus Microtus; species Microtus oregoni. The sequence goes on from NW_024543063.1 coordinate 39,792,268, forward strand.
CCATGCCTGTGCTCGCAAGATGTGCAGACGTGTGTAAGACCCGTGGAAAAACCGTCTCAGCAAAGCTACTGATGTCTGTTTCTTGTTAAAAATTAAAGCAGTAATCGTCATTTAGAAGGCACCCTCTGCTGCTTTTTGCTCCCCCTCCCTTCTCTCTGTTCTCTTTTGCTTTTAATTCGGAGACAAGGCTCTGGTAGAAAGAACACTGCCTTGGAACTTGGTCCAGCTAGCTAATTTGTCCGGTATCATAGCCTTGGCCTGCTTATAATTTGTTTAGAAATGTTGGGCAAATGACATCCTAATCCGGAGCCTAAACTTTCTCATTCACAAAATAGGGAGAAGACTGCATACATCACAGTGGGGCAATGAGCTTGGCATGTGTGTTGGTCATGTGTCTCCCAGCTGTGAGCAAGTCTCCAAAATGAAGCAACATGGTATTAAAGCAGGAGAGGGTTATGCTAGTTCAAGCTTCAGGGAATATAGGCCATCATAGTGGGGATGACATCATGGCGGAGGGTGGCACCATCTGTGAGAGGGGAAGCTTGTGGCAGGGCTTGCTCACATACTAATGGAGCAGGGAACAGAGAAGAAGCTTAGGCTAGATGAAAGGGTCCTGGCTATTACCCAAGGCCCACTCCCCAGCGGTCTGCTTCTGTAGGGGCTCACCTTATAAGGGTTCAACAATCTTCACAAAGAGGGACACAGTCTGTGACCAAGCATTCAAACGTGAGCCTGCAGGGTCCATTTCACATTCAACCCATACCAGCACATTGCGGGTCTCAAGACTGGTGTCTGTGTTTATAATGGGCATGTGGTTATGTTCCTGCCAGGGTCAGTCAAGGGAAGAGCATAAACTTATCCATGTCTCCACCAAGATTGTGTGAGGGTAGAAGCTAGGCCAAATGTAATGAATAGGTTTTCAGCAAAGGGACCCAGTCACTTTAACCTGCTCTCCCTAACTTTACATCCAGGTTTCCTTAAGAGTGGCCTGGCAGTCTGGTGGGCCCTCCAGGCACGAGCTTATTTCTCCCAAGCTGGAAGAAGGCCATTTCTGTGACTTTGCTGTAGTCTTTGCATCCTATGGTCTGTGTCTGTTCCTTCATGCTTCCCACTCACACTCCCAGTAATCCATTGTGGAAAGCCCTTCACGCTCTCGCCTCCTCCTCCCTGGCCCACTTTCTTCATCAGGGCCTGCATCTTGGGTTTCCTTCCATAGCTGCAGCCTTTCCAGTGTGTGAAGCCATCATTCACTGTCCATGCCTTCTCCTTAGCCCTCCTTCCCCACAAGTTCTTGTCTTTCTTCAGTTCACTTCCAAGAGGGCCTTGGCCAGCTCTGGATGGAGCAGTACAATCAGACTTACTCTTTCACGTTTTGTGTTTAGACCAGTGTAGCTGAATTCTTCCCCTGGGTCTCGCTTCTGTTTTCTTCCTTCCTATTGCTATAAAGTTCTCAGGCAGGCAGAGCTTTCCTAAGCCTTGGCTCCTGGAAGGGTGCGAGGTCAAGAGGAGCTGGAAGGTTGATGACCCCCCAGGGTTCCATCTATTGTGATGAACAGATCTGCCTCTTGTGTGAAACATCTGTTTCCTTAGATTCCATATCAATATCTAGGTCAGAGGCTGAGCTTGGAGAAAATGATGTAGCTCCTTGGGTTGCAATCTCTCATCTCATATTTGGCTATTGTATAGTGTTTTGTTTCTTTTTATGATGACTACTGAGTGCTCGTTGTGATGGAGACAGAAAACGCTATTTCATCCAAACAAATCTAAATATCATTTATCTTATTTTATATCCATCCACCCACCTAACCGTCTCTTCCATCTATCTATCCATTTATCCTTTATTTATCCTGTTGGCCAATTTTATGTTTCAACAAAATACTTGAGGCTTTGTACTTTATAGAGCGAAGAGGCCCCTTCAATTTGCAGTTCTGTAGCTCAAGGAACATGATGCCTGAGCTCTGGGAGTAAATGCACTTGATGCCAGCCTGACAACTTGAGTTCAATCCCTGAAGGAGAGACCTAAAACCTTCACATTGGCCTCTGACTCCACATGCATTTTGTGGCATGTACACACACACACACACACACACACACACACACACAGAGAGAGAGAGAGAGAGAGAGAGAGAGAGAGAGAGAGAGAGAGAACATTTAAAAATAGCATGATGCCAGAATTCTCTATAGGGTCCTCTGACTGTGCTTTTACATGGAAAAGAAATATGAAGAAGACAAGCAGCATGCAGAAATGCATGGGATAAACCAGCAGCATGCAAAGTGCATAGGATAAACAAGCAGCATGCAGAAGAGCATGAGATAAACAAACATCATGCAGAAGTGTGTCTGATAAACAAGCAGCATGCAGAAGTGCATGGGATTAATAAGCAGCATTCAGAAGAACGTGGGATAAACAAGCATCATGCAGAAGTGTGTCGGATAAACCAGTAGCATGTGGAAGTGCATGTGCAGACTCATTTTTAAACAACCTACTTAACCAAGACTTATTTTTCTGTCATCTAGTTACCCCCCATGAAACTCAACCTCTGAAGGTCCCATCCCAACAGTATCATGCTGGAGCCCAATTCCAGAGCAAGATCTCTTGGAGGGCACACTCAAGTCACATCTAAACCACATCACCCCCTTTTTCTTCCTCCCTCATTCCTTTCTACATCCCCTTCCTCCTCCCTTTCCATATCCCTGCTCTCCCTCACCCTCCTGTTCTCTTGCCCCTCCCTCTGCCCACCCCTCCTTCCTTTGCTATATTAGGCATTCTCCTTTCTATATTAGGTATTCGATTTCAGACTGCCTAAATATTATCAGTTAAACATGTGGCTTTGAGAATGAGTTTTTTAGTCTTTTTTGAGTTGTCTTTCTTTCTTTTGACAGTTCACAGTTGTATGGACATTTCCTAGTTTTCAACTTCTAAAATGAATGGCATCTGTGGCGGCTCCTTTCTGTCATCTGTGTGGAGTGTCTGTCTATGGATTCAAAGCATCATCCATTGACTCTCCATCCAGGGTAGAAAAAGTCACACACAAACCTCTTAGGATGGAAAGCTTTTATCTTCCACTCAAGGAAGAAAGTTTAATTTTTTAAAATGAATATTGAGAAAGCTTAGAAGCCAGGGCGTTTATCTGCTCTTTCAATAAATGTTGGGATAAAGGATGGACTTCATATCATCTTGTGTTAGCAGCAGAAGGGGGAGGCACAAAGAAAGATGAGCAGGGACAGCAGAAGCACAGCAACAAATGCAAGAATTCAGGGCGAAAAGAGTAAAAGAGGACCGGAGATGGCTCAGCAGCCAAGAGCACATGCTGCTCTTGCAGGGAACCAAGTTCTGTTCCTAGCACTGAGGTCTGGCAGTTTCCATGTTCCTGTAACTCTGGGGGATCTGATGCCCTCTTCTGCACTCTATGGGTACCAGTACACACATATGCATACACACACACACACACACACACACACACACACACACACACACACTGAAACCATAACCCAAAGTAAACTCTCCCACTCTAAAGTTGCTTCTGTCTGGAATTCTGTTGCAGTGGGACAGAACATACTCCTATTTTCACTGTTTGTCCTTAAAAGAAAAAAATTCTTTTAAAATTAAGGTTGTGTGTTTGCATTTGTGTGTGTTTGAGTACATACTGAATGTGTGTGTGTGTAATTACTTACACACATGCAAGTAATCACAGAGTCCAGAAGAATGCCTTAGATCCCCTGGGGATGGAGTTACAATTGCTTTTGGGCTTTCCAAAATGGAGTGCTGGGAGATGAACTCGGATCTCTGGAAGGGCAGCAGGCGATCTTGACCTCTAAGTCATTTCTCCAGACCCATCTGGGTGCCTTTCTGGAGAAATGAGATTGTCTCTTTCTTGCTCTTTAGTTATCTTGTATAGCACAAATTCTAATTGGTCTTAATAATAAAATCCTGGAGTCAGATATTGGGGTAAATACTGAAAGATCAAAGAAGCAGAACATTCAGCCACCAGTTCTTACCTCTACAAAATCCTCAGGCTGAAAGGGGCAAGATCCTGTCCCTATGAACCCTCAGACTGACTGCCCTGAGCTCCTGTCTCCTTCTGCCTTCTATTCCTCACTCTGCCCAGCCATGTCACTCATGTCTCCACCTTCGTAGTGCTGTTATCAAAGGCAAGGCCTGGGATCAAAGGTGTGAGCTCTGTTTCTCTTTTAGACTGAGTCAAGCCCATGGTGGCCTTGAATTCACAGAGACCATCTGCCTCTGTCTCCCAGGCACAGGGATTAAAAGGTGTGCCACCATTGCTAGGCCTCTGTGTCTTAGTGTGGCTACCTCTGAACTCTCATCTTCAGGCAAGTTTTATTTATTACAGCACAAACAAAATCTCACCACCGTCTTGAGTTCTTGTTTTGACTCACTAGCCATTCTCCATTCCTCTTACTGTCCTTTTTCAAAACTGAAATCTCTCTTCAAAAGAGACACCGTTGTTCGTTCTTGCATTCTAGTGTAGATGTTATTACTGATTCTGCAGTCGTGGGCACCTTGACTTAGCAGTAGTTGAAGATCAGAAAGCTTCATTCCCAAGAATTGCATTGAAGGACACAGGATGCAAAGGGTGCTCTTCAACCAGCTAGGAATGAAACTCCTTTCCTGGCTCCCTAAATTCACCTTCTCTGTCCTCCAAGGCTTCTTTGGAGACAAGGTTTTCCATTTGCAAAGCACACCAAAACTAGTGCAAAATGAGAGAAACAGCATGACTCTCAGAAGCAGAGAGTAAACGTCTTACCTCAAATGCTAACTATGGCTATTACTCTTTTGGGGGATACTCTTCATACTGCACACTAAGTTGGGACAGAAATCATCATGGACTGAGACTCTCAAAAACATCAATTTTTATTTTAAAGCCTTGAAAGGACATGCCTTTAAAAATTCTCATTATTTCGTGTTGGGAAGTATGTGTACCTGCCACGCTATGCACTTGGAGGTCAGAGAAGGATTTAAAGGAGTCGGTTCTCTCCTGTCATCACAGGTTCTGGGAATTGAACTCAGATCACCAGGTTTGCCTACAAGTGCCTTTACCCACCAACCTATGTCACCAGCCCCAGGACTGATGGAGGCAAGGTCATTGGCTAATAAAGAAACTGCCTTGGCCCATTTTATTGGTTAGAACATAGGTGGGTGGAGTAAACAGAACAGAATGCTGGGAGGAAGAGGAAGTGAGCTCAGACTCGATAGCTCTGCTCTCAGAGGCCATGCTCCCCTCTCCCGGGCAGATGTACGCGATGAAGCAAGCTGCCAGGTCAGACATGCTGAATCTTTCCCAGTAAGACTGTTGCTACACAGTTTATTAGAGATGGGTTGATCGGGATATCAGAATTAGCCAGTAAGGGCTAGAGCTAATGGGCCAAGCAGTGTTTAAAAGAATACAGTGTCCGTGTAATTATTTCGGGGCATAAGCTAGCAGGCGGCCGGGGTGCTGGGGACGCAGCCCCGCCGCTCTTATTACAACACAGGACATGTCTTCATGGAAGTAAAATAGCATGCAAAATAAGGCCCTATGCAAGTTAGCTGCTTGTTGGTCACAGAGACCCTTTTTTTATTTTTTATTTATTTATTTTTAATTTATTTATTTATTAAAGATTTCTGCCTCCTCCCCGCCACTGCCTCCCATTTCCCTCCCCCTCCCCCAATCAAGTCCCCCTCCCTCATCAGCCCAAAGAGCAGTCAGGGTTCCCTGCCCTGTGGGAAGTCCAAGGACCACCCACCTCCGTCCAGGTCTAGTAAGGTGAGCATCCAAACTGCCTAGGCTCCCACAAAGCCAGTACGTGCAGTAGGATCAAAAATCCAGTGCCATTGTTCTTGACTTCTCAGTAGTCCTCATTGTCTGCTGTAACGAACCTCTCGACTGGCGAGAAAGAACAATCACCACACCAGGATTCTACTCAGATCACGCTTTACTGGAGTGCCCTTGATTGATGGGGAGCAGGAAGCGAGAGGGGCAGGAAACAAGGGGCAGGAAGGGAAGGGCAGGAAGCGAGGGGCGAGGGCACTGAGGCAGCTGCTTAAATAGGGAATTGGCACATGGGTCGCCCTGTGATTGGCTGCTACCAACAGCTGACACCAGACTGCATCGGGATAGGCTCAAGGACCCTTATCCACCGTGCATGCAGGAAGCGGGGGACACGCCGCTCTCAAAGGCATAGCCAAATACGGAGTTGTTTATTTCCAACAAGACAGGATGTTGGTGCCATCTTGTAATGGCGATCCTGTCCGGCTCCCTGCAGTCTGCAAGGAAGAAAACACAAACTGAGGACCAGCTGGATATCACAGAGACCCTTTGCCATGCAGTGCTTCATCCGAGAACACTGACTATGTAGCCTGAGTGACAGTCTGGACCCCATAGATTCCCCTTTTAAGATTCTGCCTTCTGCTTATGAAGACAATGTCCACCCCCACCCACTGTCATGTTGGAACTTCAGTTCTTTTGAAGACAGATGTATCCAATTCAGACTGGCGTTCAAAGACTGTCCAGTTCTCTGAAGAGTCGGGGGACCAGGTTTTTAATTCCTGGGTGGGCATGTTGGAGCGTCTCACTGACTACAGGATGGCTGGGGACAGCAAACATTCCTGCTGTGGTTCATATCGTCCTAAGTTCAGGGGGACATTTCTAAGAGATGAAAGGGAAGATCAAGGTGGGAGGAGGAGCCCAGGAGACTCCAAGAAGGGCCTCCCTGCTCTCGGAAGCTCTGTTGGCTCAAATATGCTTCACAGATGATATTGAGAAACTGTTGGTTCCAGCTGTGTCCTGAGGAGACAATGGGGAATAAGGCATGTTCTGCCTTTGAGTGGCTTGAAATTTAGTCAAAGAGTCACATTCTAAACTACAAACAGCATGGAATATTCAAGCAATGATTTGGTGGTTGCCGACACACTGGGCAGGTGGTTAGTTTATTGCTGAAAATACTCTTTGTCCTTCAAACCCTAACCTATCCTTTAAAAACATTTCAAGAGCCACAGAGGTGCAGATGGGTATATGGTTCAGTCAGTCAAAACCTTGCCTTTCAAACACAAGAACCCCAAGCCACATAAAAAAAATACCAGGCATTGTAGCTTGCGCTTATCACCCCACTACTGGAGAGGTAACACGTATGAGGAGCAATATGTGGGATCTGAAGTTTGCCTAGCAATATGGCTAAAAGTGTAAAAATACTTGCTGCCAAATGTGACATCTGAGATGGATTCACCAGGTCCCACATGGTTGAAGTAGAACAGAGTTTTTCTCTGAGCTCCACATATGCACTGTGACACACTCAAAAAGTAATAATAATAACAATGATAAATAACAATAATAAATGAAGTCACAGTTGGGTTGGTGAGATGATGGCTTAGAACAGTGGTTTTCGACCTTCCTAATGCTGGAATTTTTAACACAGTTCCTCACGTTGTGGTGACCCCCAATCATAAAAAAAACTAATTAGCTTTAGTTTTGCTGCTGTTAGAAATCATAATGTAAATGTATGATGTGATGGATATCTGTATGCCACCCAGGGTTTCACAACCCACATGTTGAGAACCACTGGCTTAGAGGGTAATTGCATTTGTCATTGATTCTGATAACCTGAGTTCAATCTCCAGGACTTACATGGAGAGAAAAAATTCCAGCAATCTGCACGCTCATGCCATGTTTCACTTTGGCACACACAAATGACAGATAGATAGATAGATAGATAGATAGATGATAGAAGCTAGATGGATGATGATAGATAGATAGATGATAGAAGCTAGATGGATGATGATAGATAGATAGATAGATAGATAGATGATAGAAGCTAGATGGATGATGATAGATAGATAGATGATAGAAGATAGATAGATAGATAGATAGATAGATAGACAGATAGATAGATAGATTGATCTAGGGGTTGAATGCAGGTCCTTGTACTTCAAAGGCAAGCTTGTTACTGACTGAGCCTCACACCCATCCCTACCTCTGTGACTCTCGAAATTTTTTTTTACCATAAGATGAAACCCAACATTTAGCTAGGCCCAAAAGCCATCGACTCCAGGTACCTCTTTAGCCCTCTTTCCCCTCACCATATAATCTAATCACAGAGAGGAAGTTTAGGTACAGCCTGTGCTGTGATTGCCCATGTGTTGCCTGCCACATATGTTATTCTTTCTACTGAAGATACTCTCCTTGTCCATTGCACACAGATGTATTGATTGAGCATGTATTTGTGCACAATTGCTCTGCTTCAGATAGGTTCTTGACAGTTGACAGTGGGTGTGGGAAGTAAACTTGGAGAAGGTCCCATGGTCTCTTTGCCCAGACACCAGCACCCTTGTGTAATCTACCACTGAGTGTGGGCATAGCCTGTGACCTGCTTCCTGACAAAGGCTGACAACAAAGGTGAGGGGGTGTCTCCCCAAGACGATGCTATAAAGGATGGTGACACTCATCTGGCACCCTCTCTTTCCCTGATTCTTCTGGACTTCCCACCATGAGGAAGCAAGCCACCTGCTATGCTTTAAGTTGCCAAAAAGCAACGGACGTAGCCTTCCTTCAACTCCAGAAATTCAACTCTGCCAACAACCACATGGCTCAGGGGAAGGTTCAGATACAATCACAGCTTTAGCCTATGTCTTCATTGTAGCCTTGTGAGAGACCCTGAAGCAATAAGTAAAGTCTGTCTGGGCCTGGACTCCTGATGCATGGAGCCACTGATAATAATAAGTGTATATGGTTATATAGCCTTTGAGAACTAACATGTATGATAAGGAGGGAAGCCTCGTTGTGGCAGAGTCAGGCCAGATGTTTCCTGGGGCATTATGCCTGGTAAAATTTGATGTGTTGCCCTACTGAGATATTGGCACAGACTTGCTGCAGACAACTCAGGCTTTGCGAAACTTGGGGAAGAAGTTTCTACAAGGCAGCACTGAATCCAACACTTTGTTCCAACCCTTACAATCCTTGACAGACACATTGTATGGAATCTTCAGGGATTAAAATGAAGTGGAATAAGCCACTTATATTCCAGTAATGGTTTCAGAGAACCACTGCTGTCCACATTGGCCGAGAGAGTCGGAGCAAGGACTTGGCGAGCCAGAGACAAGATGTTCAGAGGAGTGTCATAGAGTCCGCGAAGAAAAAAGCTCTGTTTTCCACTAAATGTGTTTTTGGGGGCTGAAAAATATGAAGATAAATGAAGCAATTACTGGTGGCCTCTTTTCTTTCCGCTCTGGTTTGTCTCTGACATTTAGCCCAAGGGATCCATCACGGAGTGCTCTGCTTGCTGGAGCACATGCAACTGGCTTTAAAGGAAACCACAGCCTAGCGGAGGCTAAATATTTTCTTCCTTGATGTACTTTGGGACTTCCAGAACATACTGAGATTAGTTCTGCAAATCATGTTTAACTAATATTTTAACATGATAATTAAGATTTATAGAGACTGCTAGTGTTTGAATTCGCCTCCAAGTGGTGCATCAGAGGCTGAAGTTGTGCTGTGAGGTTTCTCCCAGCTGTGCACTGCCTTGGTCTGTTTTATATATTAGGGTTCTGGGTAAGATTGTATTGGGGAAGCATAAAATGAGGCAGCATGAAAATAATAGTGAGAGGGGCAAGGGAGACGGCTTAACAGGTCGAAGTACTTGTGCATGCATGAGGACCTGAGTTCAAATCCCCAGAACCCATGTAAAAATATCTAGACCTGTAGAGAGATAGATACATGGGAATTTCTGGGGCATGCTCACTTTCAGGCAAGCTCCAGGTACTCTGAGAAATCTTGTCTCAAGACTGATAGAACAGCTCAGTCGTCTTCAAAGAGGCTCCCATGGACAGGTGATGGGAACAGATACAGAAACTCACAGCCAAACATCAGGAAGAGAGAGAGCCCAAATTGGAGATCTCTGTCGGGTCTCTTCTCTTGAAGCTTGGGGAAACCCATGGAAGAGGAGAAGGAAGAAATATAGGGGCCAGACAGGTCAAGGATACCAGAAGAACAGAGGAGAACATGGCCCACAAACTTCAACTAAGTAGGGCTTACAGGGGTTTGCAGAGACTGAAGCAGCAATCATGGAGCCTGCATGGGTCTGTGCTAGGTTCTCTGAGTACATGCTAGGGCTGTTAGCTTGGTTTTTTCAGGGAACCCCTAACAGTGGAAGTAGAGGTGTCTTTGATGTTTATCTGCTCTTGGAACTCTTTTTCTCCTAGTGGGGTGCCACACTTGGTCTTTATATGAGGGTTTGTGTCTAGTCTTATTGCATCTTGTTAAGCCATGTTTAGGGGATATTCCTAGGAGGGCTGCTCTTTTTCTGAAGGAAAGTAGCGGAGGGACGGAAGGAATGGTGGAAATGGAGGGAGGGGAAACTACAGTTAGGATGTATTGGGAGAAAACCTGAGACAAAAGGACGAGTGGTAGAGCATTGGGCTGGGAAGGCGGCTGCATGATTGAGAGCTCTTGCTGTTCTTTCAGAGTTCAGTTCCCAGTGCTTAGGTGGGGACTCACAACTGCCTGCAACTCCAGCTCCAGGCTTTGTCTCTACAAAGCCTCTGTCCTATGTGGGCACCTGTGTGGGGAGCCGTTCCCACATACTCCATTGCAAGATGACGCTGACCATCAGCACCACCACTGTAATCAAGCCAGTGTGCATGTGCATGGTAAATGACAGTTTACCTTGTCAAGCCAGTGCGCATGCACATAGTAGCTTTCCATCCCTTGCTCTCTGCCTCTCCCGTGGCATCATAGGGTTTGACAGGCTGCAGCCAGTCAGAGTTTGACACGTCCGAGGCGAGGACTGTTAAGCTATATAAGGGCCGGGTTTTTGACCCTTGAGGTCTTTGCTCTGTAAGCTTATGCTCTCCCTCTCAAGATGCATAAAGCTTTTCTGCAGAAGGATCCTGAATGTGCCGCGTCATTCTTGCTGGCGAGACGGTAGCGCGGGACATCTGGTGCCGAAATCCCAGGAATCTTAACATCGTCAGCACCGCCGGAGACCCCTTGAACTCAAGGAGGATTCAGAACTACAGGTGAGTACGTTCAGAGAGGCATGTCTTTTTTGGATTACAGATTGGACCTTTCATCGCCCTGAAGAGTAGCGTGGAAACCTTAGTGATCTTCTGAGAGCGCTTTTGATCATCGTTTTGGGACCACCATTATAACTGTTAGGTACGGTAAGTCCGACATAGATAAGCGGCAGTACCTTACTGTGCGCTTCAGTCTCTTGTAGATAAAAGAGCCGCACGCAGATACTTTCGTTTTCGGATACTTTCGTTTTCGCAGCACTTGTAAGACGGACGTAGATAAGCCGCGGGTGCCTGCTTGTCATCATGGGCTCCTCGCAGTCTGTTATCACAGCACTAGAGTCAGTGTTAAAACAAAGAGACATAAAAACTGCCCATCGGACGCAAAAGAGATTGATCGAGTGGCTCCCTGGTATGTTTGCTCCGGATCGTTGACTCTTGCCTCGTGGAACAAACTAGGTAAAGACCTCGATAAAAAACTAATTGAGGGAGACTTAAGGCAAGGAACAAAGGCCATTTGGAAGTTGGTTAAACACTGTCTGGAGGATGAAGCTTGCAAGGCTATAGTGGCAGAGGGAAGAAACGTCCTAGAAGAAGTCCAGGACAGTATGTCAGAAACTGAACGTACTGAGAAGTTGGGTGCGCACAGAAAAAAATTAGCCCCTATTAAGGAAAAAGACCTCCCTGGTAAGTCTAAGGATGAGGGGATGAATACTTCGGACCCTAAAGGTCCACAATGCACCATGATAAAAAAAAGTTAAGGGGAATGGCTCTAGCCGGTACCCTCTGCAGGAACTTAAGGCTTTAAGTATAGATAGCTCTAATGACTCTGATAGCTCTGGGGGTGAAGATTTAGACCCCCAGAAAGAAGATGAACTAGATGAGGAAGCAGCCAGATATGAGAAGGAGAGATGTTATCCCGATGATCGCTTACAAAGCGACAAAGGACAGCTTTACACAGCTTCTTCACAGGTGGTTCCTTCGGCACCCCCTCCTTATGAGATGCACCCAAGGGCCTTTTCCTTCCTTCCTGAGAAGGTAAAGAGAAAATTGCACTTGGCCTACCCCATCTTTGAAGACGTGGAAGGAGGACGGGTGCACGCACCTGTGGAATATAGCCAAATAAAAGAATTGGCGGAATCGGTTAGAAAATATGGCGTTACCGCTAATTTTACCCTAGCCCAATTAGACAGATTGGGTATGACTGCCATGACCCCGGCTGACTGGCAAACGGTCACCAAAGCATCACTTGTTAGTATGGGTCAATATATGGAATGGAAAGCCCTTTGGTATGAAGCGGCCCAGGAGCAAGCCAGAGCCAATGCCATGGCTCTGACTCCAGAACAACAACAATGGACGTTCGATCTCCTAACTGGCCAAGGGCGTTTTACTGCTAATCAGACTGATTATCATTGGGGTGCATATCGACAGATTGCTGACACGGCCATTAGGGCATGGAAAGCACTCTCTAGAAAAGGAGAAGCGAATAATCAGCTCACTAAGATCATTCAGGGCGTACAAGAACCTTTTTCAGACTTTGTGGCGCGAATGACAGAGGCAGCAGGACGTATCTTTGGCGATCCTGAAACGGCCACGCCTTTTATCGAACAGCTCATTTTTGAACAAGCCACCCAGGAATGTCGCACAGCCATAGCCCCCAGAAAAAGTAAGGGACTACAGGATTGGCTTAGAATTTACAGAGAGTTGGGAGGTCCCCTCACCAATTGGGCTGGCCGCTGCTATCTTACAAAAACCCCCCTATAAGGAACCAGATAAAAGGGTCTGTTTTAACTGTGGCAAGCCAGGACATTTAAAGAAAGATTGTAGACTGTCAGAAAAGGAGAGGGCTCCCTCTACCCTCTGTTCTAGGTGTGGTAAAGGCTACCACAAGGCTGAACTATGCCATTCAGTGAGGGATATAAAAGGCAGAATTCTTCCTCCATTAAGGGCACCTGTTACTGAGGAATCAAAAAATGGGGCAGAGGGCCCCCGGTTCCAGAACCCACAAAAATATGGGAACAGGTTCATCAAAATGACCGAAGAGGTCTCTCTAGGGATGGAGCAAGAATGGACTTGTGTGCCTCCTCCGACTTCATACTGATGCCCCAAATGGGAGTACAGCCCATCCCTGTTCGGGTGCTTGGGTTTTTACCCCAAGGAAGTGTGGGCCTTATCCTGGGGCAAGGATCGCTTACCTTACAGGGACTTATTGTCCACCCTGGTATTATTAATAACCAACATACTTCTGAAATTCAAGCATTGTGCTCCAGTCCAAATGGAGTCTTTTCTATTAGCAAAGGAGACAGAATAGCTCAGCTACTACTCCTTCTGGGTGAAGCCCATCAAAAACCAGGAGATAGACAGATGGGATCCTCAGGTCAGGACTCGGCCTATTTGGTTGTCAGTCTTCAGGACTGACCAAAACTATCCCTCTGGGTTAATGGCAAGCACTTTGAAGGGATTCTGGACACTGGAGCGGACAAGAGCATAATTTCCTCCCACTGGTGGTCAAAATCTTGGCCAATCACTGAGGCATCACATTCACTACAAGGTTTAGGATATAATGCTCACCCAACCATTAGCTCCTCGGTCCTTATCTGGAGAACCATGGAGGGACAACCAGGACGGTTTACCCCGTATGTGCTCCCCCTGCCGGTTAACCTATGGGGAAGGGATGTTATGCAAGACATTGGATTAACATTGTCTAATGAATATTCACTACAAGCTACTGATATAATGAGAAAGATGGGGTACGAAGCAGGAAAAGGGCTGGGTCGCCTAGGACAAGGACAGATAGAGCCGGTAGCGCTCAACCCCAACCAAGAAAGACAGGGCCTGGGTTTTTCCTAGGCGCCACTGGGGCAGCACGACCTATACCATGGAAAACAGAGACTCCAGTGTGGGTTCCCCAGTGGCCACTGACCTCTGAAAAATTGGAAGCGGTGACCAAGCTTATTACAGAACAATTAGCTTTAGGACATATAGAACCATCAACCTCCCCTTGGAATACTCCCATTTTTGTCATTAAAAAGAAGTCAGGAAAATGGCGTTTGCTACATGATTTAAGAGCTATCAATGAGCAAATGCATGCTCTCGGAGCAGTGCAACGGGGGCTCCCCGTACTTTCTGCCCTGCCCAAGAATTGGAGCCTCATAATAATAGATATTAAAGATTGTTTCTTTTCTATTCCATTGTACCCTGCTGATAGACCTCGCTTTGCATTTACTATCCCTTCAGTTAATCACATGGAGCCTGATAAACAATTTCAATGGAAAGTTTTACCCCAGGGTATGACCAACAGTCCTACTATGTGCCAATTGTATGTACAGGAGGCTATAAGACCACTACGAGAGCGTTTTCCACAGTTGCTTATGGTCCATTATATGGACGATGTGCTTATGTGTCACGAGGATTTAAAGGTCCTCGAAAAGGCCTATCCATTACTACTTAAAAACTTACAGCTTTGGGGTCTCCAGATAGCTGCTGAAAAGGTTGAAATTGCTGATACTGGCCAATTTTTAGGCTCCATTGTTCTTCTAGATAAGATCCTCCCACAAAAATTAAAAATTTATAAAAAAGATTTACGAACATTAAATGATTTTCAAAAATTATTAGGAGACATTAATTGGCTACGACCTTTTTTAAAGATTTCCTCCGGTGATTTAAAACCCCTGTTTGACATCTTGGAGGGGGATGTTCATATTACTTCCCCTCGGGCATTGATACCAGCGGCAGAGGCAGCCTTAACACTAGTGGAAAAATCCATTGAGGAGGCACAATTGTGCCGTATTGATGTGACCCAACCATTTTCTCTTTGTGTGTTTAAAACAAGGAAATTGCCCACTGCTGTGTTATGGCAAAATGGACCGTTGCTGTGGATTCATCCACATGCTTCCCCTCAAAAATTATTGACTGGTATCCAGCAGCTATAGCTCAGATTGCCCTTAAAGGACTGAAAACATCTGTTAGTCATTTTGGTAAACATCCAATGGTTATGATCATTCCCTATACTTCCCTTCAGATACAAACATTAGCCGCCACTTCTGATGACTGGGCCATTTTGGTCACCACCTTTTCAGGGAAAATCGATAATCACTACCCCAAACACCCTTTGCTACAGTTTGCTGCATGTCATCCCATTGTGTTTCCCCGGGTAACATCTTCCATCCTGCTAAAAGACGGAATGGTGTATACACAGATGGCTCCAAAAATGGCATGGGAGCTTATGTTATGGGTTCCAAAGTGTTTTTAAAAAATTTCCCTGCCACCTCACCCCAGGTGGTGGAATGCATGGTGGTATTAGAAGTTTTTCAAAAATTTCATTGTCCCCTCAACATCATTTCCAACTCTGCCTATGTGGTTAATGCTGTCAAATTACTTGAGACAGCTGGAATTATAAGAACTACCAGCACAGTGGCATTTCTTTTCCACAAACTGCAAGAATGTTTATTAAACAGAAGAGCTCCATTTTTTTATTACACACATTAGAGCACATTCAGGCCTCCCGGGTCCTATGAGTTCGGGCAATGATTTGGCTGATCGCGCTACACGACTAGCTGCGGTGGCCCTTGCCTCCCCATTACAAGCTGTAAAACTCTTTCATAATAACTTTCATGTTACAGCTGAAACCCTGCGTAGGCGCTTTTCTCTCACTAGAAAGGAGGCTCGTGACATTGTGACCCAGTGTCACAATTGCTGCCAGTTTCTCCCTATTAGACACACTGGGATAAATCCCAGAGGAATTTTGCCTTTACAGGTATGGCAAATGGATGTTACTCATATCACTGCTTTTGGAAGACTTCAATATGTGCATGTGTCAATTGACACATGCTCTGGCATTCTTCATGCCACACCTCTCACAGGAGAAAAGGCTTCTCATGTCATTCAACATTGCCTTGAGGCATGGAGTGCTTGGGGCAAGCCCACATTTTGAAAAACTGATAATGGGCCTGCCTATACCTCTCAAAAGTTTAAGCAATTTTGTTTGCAAATGCAAGTTACACACAATACAGGCCTGCCCTATAATCCTCAGGGACAAGGCATTGTTGAGCGAGCACATCACACACTTAAGTCTTTTCTAATTAAACAAAAAAGAGAAATAATGAAGGAGTTGCCCCCGACGCCAAGAGTGGCCATTGCCACTGCTTTGTTCACTATAAATTTTTTAAATTTGGATGACCATGATCAGACCGCGGCGGACCGACAATGTTCACAGCCACGGCGGCCAAAGGAACTTGTAAAATGGAAAGATGTGTTGACTAATGAATGGAGAGGCCCGGATCCTATTTTAATAAGATCCAGGGGAGCTGTTTGTATTTTTCCACAGAATGAAGAAAATCCTTTCTGGGTCCCTGAACGGCTAACACGAAAAATCTTGGAACGGAAGGATGGCGGGGATCACTCTCATGCTGATCATGTTGACCTTTCTGTTGCCGATGCCGGTGATGTCTTCGCGAGTTGAGAGCCACCATTGTCCAGATCAACTGTACCTGCCTTGATCTGTCCTTCACAGAGGGACTGTCTGCTGTTTCATACTTCAAGGAATGGGTGGGGGTGGAATTATTTGGTGCAGTCATTTGCTGTGGATTGGTGTTACTTCTCTGACTGGTCTGTAAGCTCAAAACCCAAAACAAAAGAGATAAGGTGATGATTGCACAGGCTCTGGTCGCCCTAGAACAAGGGGCTTCCACTGATATTTATGCTCAAGCAATAGGCCACCGACTGAACAGCTCTTGCACACCTGGAACTCAGGTTCACTGCACAAGGTAGAGTGTTCAGCCTGACCTCCCAAGAGGGGTGTTGAGCTAAGGGCATCGCACAGAGAGTGGTTCTCTCTGAGAGACATGTTGTCCTGCATAAGGGTTGCCTGCCTCATTTTCCCTTTCCCAGAAAAAGTGGCAGAGGGCAGGTCGGAAGCATCCTGGGTTCAATGAATCTAGGGATAGATTTCGTACACGTCTTACATATTTTTACATTGGGAAGTACAACCACTGTCTCTACCCTCATAGCCTGGGAAAGCCTGATTGCTTTTAAAAATGAAAAGGGGGAGATGTGGGGAGCTATTCCCACATACTCCATTGCAAGATGACGCTGACCATCAGCACCACCACTGTAATCAAGCCAGTGCGCATGTGCATGGTAAATGACAGTTTACCTTGTCAAGCCAGTGCGCATGCACATAGTAGCTTTCCATCCCTTGCTCTCTGCCTCTCCCGTGGCGTCATAGGGTTTGACAGGCTGCAGCCAGTCAGAGTTTGACACGTCCGAGGCAAGGACTGTTAAGCTATATAAGGGCCGGGTTTTTGACCCTTGAGGTCTTCTCTCTGTAAGCTTATGCTCTCCCTCTCAAGATGCATAAAGCTTTTCTGCAGAAGGATCCTGAATGTGCCGTGTCGTTCTTGCTGGCGAGACGGTAACGCGGGACACACCTGCCCTGCTGTGCACATGCTCACACACCGATACATAATTTATTTTTATTTTTTTAAATGTTTATTTATTTATTATGTATACAATATTCTGTCTATGTGTATGTCTGCAGGCCAGAAGAGGGCACCAGACCCCATTACAGATGGTTTGAACCACCATGTGATTACTGGGAATTGAACTCATTATTTTTGAAAGAGCAGGCAATGCTCTTAACCTCTAAGCCATCTTTCCAGCCCCCGACACATAATTTAAAATGTCTAGGAAACAGAAGAGACATAATGCAAGATACGCAATGTCCTCTGGCATTTGCAGGTTCATCTGCACACACATGCATGCCTATGCCACATACACACACTGAAGAGAAGGAAGAGGAAATAAGAAGATGAGGAGGAAGAAGAAGGAGAGAAAAATTCAAGATGTCTCCTAAAACACCAGCACAAAGCATCTGCAAAAGCTGCCGACCGTCTAAATAAGTCACGTCAGATTCAACTTGCTTCCCTAGATGGAAGTGTGTTTACTGATATAACTTCCTGAGTTCTTACCCTTTTCCAGTTATGTTGGTGGGTTGACTTCAAACATTGTTGTGTCATTTTCTCAATACAAATATAGTCCCTACTCCTAGCATAGGTAAGATGAGCTCCCAGCAGAGGCAACTAAGACATCACGATCTCTATGCGGAAGGATCTTAGGGATGGAGTGGGCACAGTGATCACCATGAATGTTCAGGGTCTCCACGCTGGGAACTTCCCCTGTTACATAATCCTTGAAAATCTTATTGCTTTCAGAAGAACCCAATCTGGAAGATGTGACATCTACCTTAGCTAAGACAGATAGGCTGAAAATTCTACGTTAAAAAAAAAAATCAAAATCCAGATACACTTTTGGTAAAAATTGATCACAATTTTACTTGCACTTAATGTCAGCAGAATCTGGGCACCAGCATGCATCTGTTTAATTTACGTCTTGGTAGCTGAGATCTGTTGCGGGGATGCTCTGTGCCATAAATTAACGACGGCTTTATCATTCTCCTGACCATAATGTAAAAGGAGTTTTGTTCTTACACAGGTCAGGGGAAAACAGACCTCGGTTGACTCACTTCTTCTGTCTGGGACACTTTCCCAGTTACCATGGATTATATTCACCCATTGCAAAGCATAAATATCTGTTTTCCTATATGGAGACTGTGACAGCTGTGGACTTCTAGGGAGGGACCCTACCACCCACGCTGCACTTTCTTTCACTCTTCGTCCCTCTAAGGGATGCTAGTGAATCAGAGAAGAGCTATATGGAAATCAGAGCTGAGAGAGACATACATCACACTGACATCGTCTCCGCGATCTGGGTTGATTTATGATACGCTCTCGGGCCTCGTGTCCATGGCCACACCATTCTCATGATATGAAATCACACCCTCGAACCAGCAGGGACCACTTAGAGACCATACACTCACTGGGAGACAGAGAAACAACACCAAGTCAAAGCTGGAGGATGCCGAGACGTGTCTGGGATAGAAATCCATCACTGGAAAATCTAGGTGTGGGGGACAAAAAGCAAAAGAAGCAGACTCTTCAGTTCACACTGGATTTTCTAATCTGATGGAGAAGGCGGGACATCCAAAGATGACGTAACTGAATGCGCATGTCCAGAGGCACAGGTGCTCCCATGATCTTGCCCTCATTCGCTCTGAGCTGGTCATTTCTAAGCAGAAGAATGAGCAAGGTTAGCTTCTACCGAAGCTGGGTGAAGGTTCCACAGACGTGCAGTAGAAAAGTGGGGTAGGGGAGTGGATGATAAGCATGATGAGGGAAGAGAATGACAGGAAGTGGGACTGACTAACGGTTCCTTCCCATGGTTATTGAGCTAGCAATCAATGTTCCGGGGTGAACCTTGGTATCCCACACAGACTCCATATTCGTCCCAAATAAAGCTGCAGAGCTGAGAGCCAACTGCCAGTATCCGCTGACAAACCTTGGGGAAGTGCTTTTCTAGCGAGACAATATTAAGTTTACTTAAATGGAGTGTCCCTTTTAAAAGTCTGCGCGCCTCATAGATTCCAGATATTTACCTGGAATTATTTTCTAAAATATTTCCACTCCGTAGACGTGACACAGAACTGTCCCTCCATGGCGCATCCAGATGAACGCCGAGTGAAACCACATGGGGAAGCAGTGTCGGACAGAGCACCTGTGGTGCCCAGCAACCCGTCTTCTCCAGCTGTGGCTAATCTCCTAGGTGGCTATTAGGAGACAAGCCCTTGCTTCTGAGGGCTTTCCCTCTTCATCTTCTGCCACTTAGTTGGTCCCATTTTCTCTGGTTATCTGTCATCACTTTGGCCTCACAGAGCAATTGCTGGGTGAGACAGCAGTGAGTTCAGGTCCTAGCTTCATCTCTTACTAAGTGGATGACTACACAGCCTCCTGTCTCAACACCAGCCTGGGTCCCATTGTCACATCATCTGGGACTCAAGCAGCAATCTTTGGATGCTGGTCATTGTCTGATGGATGGACATTTAAAAATAAAAACCACTGAGCCCTCCCCTCACACATCCTTATTTTTAAAATTCACTCCTTTTTTTGTGAAGGCAGCTTAGCAGCATCCTCAGAACTGAATACACTTTGTGCCATTAGCAGGGATCTTAGCCTGAGGCATAGTGAGGAGTCAGGGATGAGAATTCACAGGCAGGCTTGAGGACCCTATCATGGCTCAATCACACGAATTTTCTAATTAGATGAAATTACATAGATGGCATTAAACCTAAGCAGTAAGATAACATTTCTAAACCATTCTAAATATATGCATGAACATCATATGTACATCTCATAAAAATCCCTGCCCAAAAGACTGCCTGCTCTCTCTCTCTCTGCCTGAGTAAAACCAACCAGTGGGAGTCATAACTCAGATATTATTGCAGATGCTTGCTCATCTGACAGAAATAAGAAAATATACTTCATGAAGATAGTGACATCATGGTTCCTAAGCTCTTCAATAGTCGATACAGTATTAAGTGGCAATGGAAGGTAAGCATAGTGGGGCAGCATTGGTAGACATCCCCTTAAAATCCTGCACACCCACTGAACTACGGTGCGTTCATGCTATCTGCTCCACACAGAATTGGAAAATCATTAACCCCACAAAAACTCCATCTGTCTACTGAATCTGCACCCTTTCCTCCTTCACCCTTGCCTCAACCACTCTTAGGAGAGCCCGTCTCGTACCTCTGCCTGTCTCAGACTGGATGCAAGAGGGAGGTTTGCAAATATATAAAAAGTTGGGCCAGGTGACTTCCCACCTCAGGCTCCCCCAAAGCTGCCGCCATGCCCCACATTCCCTTGGCTTCCAGCAAGTGCTGTGAAGGAAACAATGGCTGTCAGTATCAGCCAAGCTGGGCTTTCTAAGACACAGCTGAACAATCAATTACTGGGTGAGTCTATCTGAATTTCCCTGGCTGCCTTCCACGTGCCTGAAGGCATCGATGCTGCCCCGCCCTTCTCTCAGGCTGTTGCCCTTCACTGGTGTCTCTGAGGAAGCTCCGATCCTCGCCAGCTCCCCCCGCCCCCCCCCCATGGCTTCCTCCAGACTTCCCACGGGGTCTCTGGAAAGAAAAGCAATTGTTTCCTTTAAAGCCTGGACTGGGGAAGGGGAAAGTACAGAAGACTGTACTTGGCAACTGTGTGGCTGAAGGCAAGGGATTAGGAGCTAGGAGATAGTTGAGTAATGAAAGTTTTCATCTTGGGTACAAGAAGTGCAAAGAGGCTTGCTAAAACCACAACACACAGGGGCTGGGGAGATAGCTCAACTGGTGAAGGGCTCCCCAGACAGGCATGAGGACTGATCCCCAGCAAAAGGTGAGGCGAGCAAGGCTATGCGCTGCTCATAATCCCTGCCCGGAAGGGTTTCTGGGGCTCACTGGCTATCTATCCCAGTAGAGTCGGTGAGTTTCCAGTTCACTACGAGTGAGAGACCTTCCATCAAAAAATATAGGGTTGACCTCTGACCTCTACATGCACTTATACTGACATTCACACACACAATGCTCTCTCTCTCTCTAACACATCCCAACCACTGGGGCAGGACTTCCTATCTGGATTCAGGAAACCACATCCCTGATCATACTCCTGTTACCTTGGACCCCTCAGCAACAAAAGACATCCGTGCTAATGGGATTGTAGATTTTGATATGAAAAGTCAGGCTATCATCACCAGAGGCAGTGTGCTGACTCTGACAGCAACCTGGGAAATAGCTTAAGAACTTGAAAAAGTCTTATCTGTGAAGATGTCCAGTTCTTTGGAGTGCTGGTTTGGATACCCATATCCTTTTGAGACCCTGATGTAAAACTAATGTTGACAGCCCTCAAATCAAGGGTCCCTGTGTGATAAGGGACTAGAAAGTACCCATCTATAAAATAAGAAGTACAGTTGGGCCTTAGATGTCTGCAGTCGAGGCAAAATGAAAATTTTCTATCTGTTACATCCTGTAACCATGGGGGATTATTATATTATTTTACTCTGGACTCCAAGGAAGTGTGATCAGAGGCCTTAGGGAGCAAGACGCACCTAGCACAGTCTCTGAAGTGGGTCTCTAACCTTGAGACAGTCCCATGACAGCTGGCAGAGATGATGTTTCTCTTTGCAAACAAAACAGTCTACACTCCGATTTTGATAATGACTGGGAAAATCCTGCAAATGAACAAAGAAATAAGGAATTTTGTATTTAATCGTGTTGAGTGACTTGTGGATCAAGTGTTAATAAAAGAATATTCCAGAGCGGTCTATTAAATGTAGGAGGAAGAACGGGAGAGTAGAAGGGAGTCTTGGTGTGGGAATAAACCAGGTAACTTGGCCCCTGCCCTCGGGAAACTTAGTATTACAAGTAGCCGTGTGTGTGTGTGTGTGTGTGTGTGTGTGTGTGTGTGTGTGTGTGCTTTAACTGGTCAAATAGATTGGAGAATCTATGGCAGTCAGTCACTGTGGCAAACACTGGTAATCATTGCACTGGGTAGATATCTTTTTCTTCTAGTAGTCTCCCTGAGGTCAGAGGTTATGCTTACAGGCATCTTTCCACCAGGTTTGGTCTTGTTTGGGCCAATGGGGTGTGAGCTGAGGTAATGTGTACTATCCAAGCCACGTGTGTTATAGGAAACAGTCTCCTACCACCTTATGGCTGAGAAGCCAACTTCCATCCCATGAAGGAGCTATTCCCTTGTGGATGGTTTGGCTGCTGATCTTGGAAGCTCCCTCTACACACAGCATTTCCTTCTCTGGGATTCTGTCCTACATACTGCAGCCACTGAGGTCTCCTGAGATGTGGATGCTCAGCACTTCAATTCAGTTTCCTAAGGTTCGCCTGGGTTCCTGACCGCCGGACCCCACTGCAAAGCCACCTGAAAAAGCAAACTGGAATATAATGGTGTTGTCATCTTTCTGACAGTTCAGTTGTAATTTTATGCATAAAATCTTCAAAACCACTTCTTCCATATAGTTTGTCTCATTTTATTTGTTGACTTCTTGCAGATGATGATGATGATGATGTGTGTGTGTGTGTGTCCATCTGTCTTGCCCATCTATTTTGTCTGTAGGAGACCCTCTCCCTAACTAACATCCTATTGAATCATATCAATAGTCTTATGTCATTCTCTATTTTACAGTAAAGGAGGCATAAAGACTCAGACAGGAAGCACGGCTTTCTGATCTCACGGAGTTTATAGCAGGGAGCCCAGATCCTACCGTACGTGTTGTTTCTAGGAAGTACAAGAATGTCAGGGTGCCTGTGTGATTTCCTCTGCCTCATGTTCCCTTAATTTAAATGCTCTGTCGGGGAAGTAGGAGATGGACGGAGATTATTAGAGTGGAAGACAGGACCAGTAATCATGCTTTGGAGTCACTGCAAGCAAGTTCTCTCGGTATGTAAAAATTAATAAAGGGTAGAAATATAAACATGTGTTCCAGATATCAGGACCACGCCAGTAAGAGTCATTCATTCTTTTTCCTTCTTAGCAATCACTGTGCCAAATTGGAACCATCTTTAAGACTCTTGTGTCTCTGCCAGTCTCACAAATCAGCAAGCAAACAAAAACTGTTCAGTGGGAAGGATATATAAAAGTTTGTGTTACAAAGCATAAAATAATTTTTAAAATAGAGAAAAGCCTTCAGAGTAATGTACTCTGTTCCTTCCTATTGATTCAGGGATGTGCCTCTGACAGGAATATTGATGTCTAGGCATGGGTTCTTCAACACAGAGAAATTCATTCTCTGAAAGGACACAACTATTCTTTAGTCTTGATGTTTTCTTTTCTTCTATAGATATACTCCATTTAGTGGTTGGGTATAGAATGACTCTGGCATTAGAATCATAGTTTCCGAATCAAGCAATTGGTTCAGCTTTCAGTTCTGTATCCCAAGATAAGTCATCTAAAGATCTTCTTGAGGACCTCCTTCATGTAAAGCTAAAATTAAAAGGTGTTCTGTATTTGGGGACACAGAATTGAAGGCCAAGTACCAACATTATCTATGAGCATAAAAGCCATGGGTAAGAGACCCCTGGCCAATAAGAAAAGGTGAGACAAGGCCCAGTAGAAATATCTGGCCAATAGGAAAGAGTAAGACAAGACACAGCAGAAACACTGCTAAGAATAAAGAATAGACTAAGGATGAAAGTCCAGCCCCACAAAAGAAGGAGGTCTTCAGAATTTAGTTATCCAGTACCTGAACCTCTTAACTGCATAATCCTATAAATCTTTTTCCTTTTTTCTTTCTTTCTTTCTTTTTTTTTTTTTTTTTTGGTTGTTACAAGACAGGGTTTCTCTGTGTAGCTTTGAAGCCTGTCCTGGAACTTGCTCTGTAGAATCACAGAGATCGGCTAGCCTCTGCCTCCAATCCAATAAATCTCGATTTATATTTAAATAGATGTGATCTGAGGGGTCTGTCACTTGTAACCAAAAGCACATTGATAAATACACAGGGAGTAAGCTGAAGACGCCGAGTGAGTAAGGGAGCCAAGATAAGAATTCTATGCATTGGATTTCAAATAAACCAGGGAGGGAGAGAATTTTGCACTCTTTCTCCAACTTGAAATGAGCCATAGTTGCTTCATTTATACAAAACTCACCACTAACTGTTATTATTTTCACGATATCAAAACCATAGTAGCTTTGTGCCAGGTGAAGAAAGTATTGTCACAATCATTTAATACTATTAATTTTTAAAAATTTTTGCCTCTACGTGGGAAGATGGGAGTCATTGTGAAGTCTGAGTTTACCGTGACCTCACTGTGCAACCCAGACTGGCCTATAAGTCATGGTAAAACCCCTGCCTTAG
The DNA here is from genome assembly GCF_018167655.1 of Microtus oregoni. Classification (NCBI taxonomy): domain Eukaryota; kingdom Metazoa; phylum Chordata; class Mammalia; order Rodentia; family Cricetidae; genus Microtus; species Microtus oregoni. The sequence goes on from NW_024543063.1 coordinate 39,817,010, forward strand.
CCTCCAGACTGCTAAGATGACAGGGGCGAGCCAGAGAGCCCTACGTAACGGGATGGAGGCATTCTTGGAGAAGGTGAGCGACCCATAGGAAACTCAGAGCTGGTTTATAGTGTAGTCAGGATTCACCGATGAGGGCAGCCCGACTTCCAGCAATGCCCTTGGCTAGTGTGCCCTCCTCTCTTGGGCAGGTATGTTAACAGCCTCTGCTTGTGCACCAGGTGTCCTCAAGATGATCTTCAGCTGGCTGCTGGAAGGACTGGGTGAGTACTTTGTCTGTCTGCTTTCATTCAGATTTCCCACTGAAAAGTGTGAGCAGATAGAAGTCTAATTTTAGGATAGAGAGATGTGTGATTTCACAGTTTTCTTTATTCAAACGACTTCTCTATCTGATCTACATTACTTGTTCTAATTGACAGACTGTTAACCCAACCACTGAAGGTGAATTTTGAGGCACTGGGGATATCCTTTTGTGTGAGATCTATGCACGAATGCATTGTATGTGGACACCAGAGAATGCGTTCTCCAATCAAATCTTCACCTTACTATTTGGGGACCAGGTCTCTCCCCGAGTCTGGAGACCATTCATTGGTTTTACCAGAATACCAGTAGAGCCCTAGATCTGCCAGTCTCAGCTGTCTAGTGCTGAGGTTACAAACATCGCTGACATGACTGAATTTTATGTGGGTGCTGGAGATCTGAACTTGTGCTTGTGCAGTGAATTCATCATCCACGGAGCCATCTCCTCAGGCCACCATGCAAAGGGAATGGTCTTAATGTAAATTTCCAGATGGATTTTCTACAGCGGTGGTTCTCAACATGTAGGGTGAGACCCCTTTGGGGACTGAATGACCCCTTCATAGGGGTTGCCTAAGACCATCGGGAAATGTTGTGATTCATCAACAGTAGCTAAATTACAGTGATGAAATAGCAACAAAAATCATTTTATGGTTGGGATCACCACAAGTTGAGGAAATGTATTAAAGGGTCCCAGCATTACAACAGTTGAAAACCACTGTTCTATTAGATAGTAGGTGCCATTTATACACAGCTCTTGCTGGACCTGGGAATCACTTCATTGAGTGTTAACTAAATCTATGTGCATTTGTTTCAAACACACTTGGCATGACAGAATTCCAGTTAGCGCCATTAGAAAGTGTACAGAAGGAGCCAAAGGGTATATGCATTTGGGGCAGGGCAAGCATTGCAAGCTTTGGTATTTGGGTGCCACATCGACAAGCCACCATAAGAGAAGATTCTTATTTAAACAAGGAAAGTAAGTTCCTTATGGTGATTTTCTTCATTTAAATTAAAACAAATGATTTTTTTTTTGCTGTTGTTCCAAAGTTAGTAGACCTTCAATTATCAGTGGGACAAGATCCAATAAACAAAATGACAGAGACACTTCTGGGATTTGGTTCAGTGGCTTTTGGGTTTTCCCAGCAGTAGGGTTGAGCGCAGTGTTCCTAGGATAGCTGATGAGTACTTGGTAGGGACTGCATGTTTAGACAGGGTGGGTCTGGGAAGCATTCACAAAAGGCCCACCCTGGGGCTGGCCTGTGGGAACAGTAAACACAGGGAAGTCTCCTGTGTCACAGGAAGGAAGAGGCTATCTTCCAGCTCTCTGGAAGAACAGAGCTGCGTGGTCTCTGGTGGCTTGGGGCTGGTGTCATCTCAGGCCTGAGATTATTATCACTCAGGTCTTTCTCACACCAGATGGTCTCTGAGTTGGAATTGGCAAGCTGAGGCTTCTATTGTCCCACTTGGCAAATACCTACAGGCTAGGGCTGATGGGATAAGAGATGGATTGGAACTGGGGAAGAGCAGAATACTGTCTCCCACCTGCTTGGGCAGTCAGCGGTGGGAGGGCAGGGAGCAATGGACTCTTGAACTGATTTTGCCCCAATATATTTCCTAGATCTGTGCATTGGGGAAGATTCTCTCTTCTCTGAGAATAGGAGTATACCAGGATAGCAGCTACAGCTCACATAGATCTTGGTGTTTAAGGAATTAAGTCAAGCTATATGAGTCCAAACGTGAAGAGTCTACCCAAGGAACCACTGCTTTTGTGCTTTTACCTTCCTGAAGACAAGAAGGATGGAGTGTATCAGATTTCCCAAAAATTTTTTAAGACACAGAGCTATGGTTCCTTAGATAGTATGAAAATTGTCATATATAACCCTATGTAATAAAATAAAAATCATATAAAATAAAACAGCACACAGAAAAAGTAGGTCCTATGACAGGCAGAACCATTGAAAGAAAGATCAGAGTTCCTCCTCTGTCCCCAACCAGCTGGTGACCTGAGGGTCCCGTGAGCTTCATTTTTCAGTCAGTTCACTGACCCCTGCCACGATACAAATGCACAAAGGAAATCTTTATGTATCACCTGCCACAATAAGAGTTTTTAAGTACTATATTATTTTCACTGCTTTATTTTTTTTTTAAATCACTGTCTAATTAGATACGTTTGTATGCCAAAGGTTCTTGCCTGAAGCCTGCTCTTTCCCTAATGCTTGATAATCTCCCCTTTAAAAGAGAAAGATGTGAGAGAAATGTTCGGGCTGAGCCCCAAGAGAGTTTTGTCTGGATGTAATCAGCCGGCGAGAAAGTGAGTGTCTTCTCACCTGTGCTCACTCCCTGAGATGGCATTGTTCTCCTGTTGGGACAGGAAAAGCCATCTCCAGAAACTGCTGGTGGTACTTGATCCTCACTTTCTGAGCGGGGATGGAGAGATGCAGGCTTTTTCCTACCTAGCCAGCAGCTCAATTTTCTCCTGGATAGACTGAAAGCCAGTTTGTACACGACAGAAATGTCCCGGTAAGGGGCAGGACCTTGTGTTTTCATCACTGCAGGCCCCAGTGTGATCTTCATACATGTTATCTACAAAAGTAAACTATCTCTAACACATACTGGTCCTGCTCTGTAGCTTTGGGAGAAACACAGAGGAGGAGACTAAAAGCCTGGGTAGACAACTCAGTGAGGCGCTTGCCTCACAAACAATTGAGATTGAATGGTTTGTTGTTCCCTTGCAACACTACAACTCCCAACATCCCTCTGGACTCCAGCGCACGGCAAGCGCGGGACACATTTCCCAGAAGCCTTTGCATTCTCTGTTAAAAGCAAGGACAAGCCACAAGTTCGGCCCTTTTTATTATCCCTTCCCTTTGTCCCTTCCTTTCACTTTTCCTAGTGTGTTTTCCCCTCCCATTAAAAAGTGTACCACGTGGTACCGCCGCGTGTCTGTGTCTTTTCTAGCGTAACCCTCGTCTAACCCGCAGGAATTAAGAACAACCCGCAGGAATTAAGAACAACATGGTTGACCTCCATTCAGCCACCAGAACTTGCATCAATAAGTTCGGTGTGGTGATAGATGTTCAGCATCCTAGCTCTGGAGTGATGGAACCAGGCTTTTTGATTAACCAACCAAGTCTCCTTGGCTCGCTTAAGGTTATTGAGAGACTGTACATGCATTGACATGTGTACCTTCTGGTACACAAACACCTACTAAAGAAAGGAGGATTGAGTGATATACCCTTACTCCTTGGGATCTGGGTTGTGTTTTGGTCCTGGGGCTTGAACCCAGAATTTGTGCATGCTGAGCAAGCATTAGACACTCTACCAGTGAGTCATATGCTCTGTTCTGTTTGAGACAGAGTCCTACTGAATGGAAAGGCTGACTTTGAGCTCACTCTGTAGTCCCTGTTGCCCTACCAGTTGAGATTCTCCTGCCTCAGCTGCCCATGTAGCTGGAATGACAGACGTGGGCAATCGGGCTATCAGATTATCTATGGTTATCAACTGTTTCTGGAAAGCCAAGCTTGTTACAGAGCAGTGAGGTTTAAAACACTCATCTGTGATGACAGAAATCAGGCTGCTTCTGATCACACAAACTATCCCTGAACAAGTCTTCAAGGAAGGAGAAAAAGGGCATGGGAAAGAGAGAGCAGAGAAACCACCATCACCAAATGCTGCGACACCACAGTAAGATCAAAGGCTTGGTAGGAAAATATCGGTTTTTCTTTTTTAAAGTAGAGTTTACTACTGAGTGTTTGGTGGGCACCAAAGAGAGGCAGGTGGCTGTTGACTGTCACACAGCTGGAAGTGCCTGTCATAGGAACAGGAAACACTGGCCCCTTGGGGAGGAGCATGCAATGCTTGGGGATGATGCTCTTGTGATTTCCTGCAGTACTGTTGTTGCTGCCGCACAGGGCCATCCTTCAGATCTAAGAGCTGGAGGATCCTGATTACAGGGAAGAGTCCTCCTCATTGTCACCCATGTTCTTTCATGTCCTTTATCACAGAGGAAATGGCGAGGGGCGGGAATTACCTAATTAACCACCAAAGTGTGAGTGACATTTCCTCTAACCCCTGCTGTGATCAAAGGACACAGGTCAGATGAGCAAATGGGCTGTGATGGTACAAGCAAGAGGCTGAGACTCAAGGAGAGGGATAGCTAGACTGGACTAAGTGGCTCGGGGGACACTGAGCTCAGCCTTCAACAGCCCTTCCTTCCTTGTTGGGCCTTCTGGATCTGCAGCTTCTGTTTACCCTCAGAGTAATTCTGTCCCCCCTGCTTCTCTTATGGCCTTATCACCTGCCTCAGTTCCAGGGAACATCATCAGTTGTGGCATGCTTTTTGCTGAAAAAAGTCTCCTCTCTCTCTCTCTCTCTCTCTCTCTCTCTCTCTCTCTCTCTCTCTCTCTCTGTGTGTGTGTGTGTGTGTGTGTGTGCGCGCGCGCATGTGTATGAGTGAGTGTGTATGTGTCCCCCCCCTCCTTCCCTCCCTCTCTGTTTGAACTTATACATGGATGGGGAATGCATTTACTGGGGTTCCTAAATGGAACTTTGAATCCATTGTATGCATGCGATACTCTCCCTGCCTCCCATGGAAACTCAAAGAAAGCCATGTTATTTTGCAGAAGATACTGATCTTTACATACTTCATATTTGGTGAGAATGCCTTCGGAAGATGGTAAAGAAGAGGCGTACTCTAATTTGTCAAATTAACTAGGGAGTCTGCTGCTCTTCTGGGTGAAATTAAATTATTACAGTCAGCGGTGATAATTCTGGAAGCCCCGGGACACTACAGCTGCATTCACTCATTGTGTCTTCTGAGTTTTGTTTATTGGAACCTACTGTGTGCCTCGTTTTGTGCTAGGGAGACCCACCGGAATGGGCATCAGGCAGAAGACATGGGCTGCAATGATCACCCTTGCTGCCAAGGACAAAGATAAACTGAGTCAGAGATTTCCAATGGACAGACATCTTTTCCAACAGCTGTTTTAGGAATTTATGTTTTCATTACCTAGGGGAAAAATCTGAGCAATGAATTCTCCATTCTTAAATCATCTTAGTGTCTTTTTGCCTCTGGCTTACAGCAACAAACGAATGCTTCCTGTTAGTCCTACATCACATGGTCTTGCTAATGGGTTAGTCATGTTGTCATTCATCCCTCAACACTAACATTACATGGGAATTTTAGCAAACCAGGCTTGATGCCACAGGTCTGTAATCACAGGTTTTGGGAAGCTGAGGCAGAAGGATCTCAAATTCAAGGCCAGTATAGGCTACTGTGTAAATTCAAAGCCTACCTGGGAAACACGGTGAGGCCATGTGTCAAAATAAAATGCTGAGAAGGCTAAGAAGTGTAGCTCAGGGGTAGGGCATTTGACAGGCATGCAAGCCGAGGCTCTAGGTTCAAGCCCCAGTGCTTCAAAAACTTCATATTGAAGTCTCCCTAAAGCATGTTACAGGTGAAATCTAAGCAGATAAAAAAAGTAATCCTTGAAACAAATATTGTATAATAAAGATAGCACATGAGCTATGATAAGGACGGTCAACATAAACCATTTCTTCATTTAAATTCTGATTTTGGAGGGCTAAAAAATCCACATAAAGCATAAATTTTATTATTTTATGCCTTTTAAAATACTCAATTCAGTCTCATTAATTACATGGAAGCATAACCGCCATCTATTTCTGCTTTTCCTAAGGTTTCCTTATTCTCCGTTTATTTATTTTCTTAGTGAGAGTGAGAGAGAGAGGAGGCAGGGAGGCAGGAAAAGCTCTTGTTCACGTGGAGTCTGTACCCTCGTTAAAAGAAGCAAATAAAGGGCCATGTCTATCATGAAAATAAGTCTCCAAATATAACATGATAAAGAGTCAGTAAGTTTAGAAAGAGGGATGCCTTTCTTTAGAAAACCCCTTGAGAAATCACTATTTTAACTGAGAGCCGAGTGAGTCAGGGGTTAGTATTTTAAGGATGTAGAAGATTGTCATTGCCCAAGAGGCCATGTGCCCGAAGCCCCGTGGTGGGACCAATGTGGGCACCCTCATCTCTTTTACCGTTTTTGTATGATTTTCATGATTAAACAGCAACGTGGAATGACTTCATGACGGAACACCAGTGGGAGGAAAAGGAGAAGGGGGAAGAGATATTGTTTATATTTTTTATGTGTCAAAGTTATGGACTCTTTGGCCATGATGAAGGGGTAATCGAGCGCCATATTAATTTGACCAGTATTTTGACAAGCTGCCCTGGAATGCAGGCTCCCAGAGTTACCCAAGATCAATAAACACTGTTCCTCAAGGGGTAAGGCAGCAGGCACCCAAACAGCGATTCTAGAAAGGAATGCAGAATATACATTCCTTTCCCTAGACCCAGAACTGGCTGCTACAGGGGGATTTCTGGTTGGTAGAGAGGAGCGCAGAAGCCGATGCTTGGTCTTTGGTGGGACTTGCCTGATAAATATCAAGATGACAAATTGTCTTTCACAACCCTGAGTGGTAGATGGCAAGGCACAGCGGTGGCTCAGATTAGAAGCCACATTCCAGGCTTGCGAGATGAGGGGAACCCAGCCCAATTCCCAGAGCCCTTCTGGACCCCAGACCAAACTCGCCTTCTTGGGAAAAACACAACCCGAAAGCAAACACGCCCCAAACACAAGGCAGCTCCCACAGAACAGCCCCCAGACACTTGCAAGTCTCAGCACAATCCCAGCTTCGAACAAACAAAGCGTAGAGAAGACCTTTCCTTGGGGAGCAGAAATCATGTCTGTTTCTCTAGGAATTAGCCTTATTTGGAGTGATTTTCTAATTTGAGCAGCACACAAAATATGTCTATTTGTGGGTTTAATAAGCCTTCATCTCTCTAAACTTTTTCACTCCATCCTACCCCAAGGAGGGAGTTAAAAGTTCCGTATTCCCTTCTCCAATCCCCAAATGTCAGTAGTGAGGGTATGTTCCACAAAGCAGGCTCCTAATTTTGATAGGGACTGATCGCCTGCTTGTTTGAGCTATCCTTTTGTTGGAGGTAGGGTCTGAGGCCAAGACTGGCTTGAAATTTGTTCTGCAAACAGGCTCACCTTGTTGTTTTGTTTCAATTTGCTTAAAATTTTCTTCTGTGGGTCCCTCTCCCCCATCTCAATGGTTAAACATCTTTGGATAACCTCACTCATTTCTGCTCTGTGGTAGCATCACACCCGGCACAGGTGGGAGTTGTGAATAATTATTTTATGATAGGAATATCTGATGAAGCTCGAAAAGCAGTCCCATGTTGCATGTGTTTTCACAAAACTTGAAGCTCCTGATAGTGGTGGAGAATAAAGTTAATGTTACAATCAATCATTTGATAAATGTATTAGGCGGCTGTGACAAGGTAAAGAAAGAAAGGCATGGAAGATTTCTGGGTCCCACCCTCCGCTCATGCCATTTCAACAGGAGGAGTCAAACTAACGAGCTAATTCACAGAACAAGTTTAAAAGTTAAATGAGAAAGTTAACAGAGCAAATGTCACAGCGTAAATATTGTCTAAATATATACAAGTCACAGATGGGAGCTTGGTGAGAATAAAATAAAACTTTTCTTTGCAAGAAGTGTAAGTCAGATTATATGCGTGCATATGTAATATATGCAGTATATAATACAGAATGAGGTATAGTGTACTAATTAGCACATTTGTACGGGCATGCATGGTAAGTATTCTGATACAATAAGACTGAAAACGTTCCTTTTTTTTATCCAAGTCTGTCTTTCACTCAGAGAAATTAATGCTAAAGAAATAATGAAAAGAGATAACAGGCATTTCTTTTCAAATCAAAAATGATAATCTTTTTACAAAGATTAAAAATCATATAATTATTAAACTTTCAGTGTGTGGGGTTGTTTGAGAGAAAATGGCCCCCAGAGGGAGTGGCACTATTAGGAGGTGTTGCCTTGTTGGAGGAAGTGTGTTAGTTTAGAGGTGGGCCTTGAAATCTCATATGTGTTCAAGACATGCCCAGAATCTCAGACCACTTCTTGTTGCCTGCACAAGATGGAGCACTCTCGGCCACCTCTCCAGCACCATGTCTGCCTGCATGCCGCCATGCTGAACCATGACTATAAGGGAGTGAACCTCTAAAAATGTAAGTCGCCCCAATTAAATGTTTTTCCTTTATAAAAGTTGCTGTGGCCATGGTGTTTCTTCACAGCAATAGAAACCATAACTAAGATAGTGTGTTAAGCTTAGGCAGCTAATACATTATGATTTTCTTCAGTCTTAGGCTAAAATATACAGCAATACAGCCAGGCTACATTTCCATCCCGGTTCAAAATTTCAAAATATGTGTGATTAAAGTAGGTAAAAGGTGTATGCTTTTTTTTTTTAACAATGTTGATTTGGTTTTAACCCTGAGCTTGTAGTTTGTAGTTTGTATAAAACCAAAGATGGAAAGGTAAGTTTCCATCTAAAAATATAACAAATGACTTAGAAACGGCCTAAGGACTGGGAATGCAGAAGATAAGCCAGACCCCACTTGGGTGCTGTCCATTCCGTTGTTTTCCTTGTCTGTTCTATGGTGAAGCCTGTGCTGCCTGCAGCAGCAGAGAGAAGATCAAATGAGCTTTGGAAGAGAAGAAACCACTATTCTAGGAAGGGAAGAAGACAGCAATCATGCCCAGCAAAGCAAAACTAGTCCTTCGTGACTTGTGAAAACAATTATTGAGGTCTGTAGATTCATGAGAGGAATCTTCTAGAACTTTTGAATCTTATTGGAAAAGAGAATGGATGCTGTTGGCTCAGCCACACTCATGTGTCCTAAACAAAGTGTGTTTTTGTTAAGTCACGTGGGCTGCCCAAGTGGCTTCTTTCTTTGGAAACTTATCTCTGAAGAGCTGGGTGTTTAGGACATCAGAGACTATGTATGAAAGGCAGTTGATGTTAACGAGGTTTGTGTCAAAATAACTTCACATCCTGTATTGATGGTGTCACTACAAGGCTGGTAGACCAGAGGCCAAATGCCTCTTGGTTTCCGAGACGCGTTTGATAATGTTTCTCTGACAGTCATGTGAGCAGGATTAGGACATGGGAACTGGATGGTGGGAAGGCTGGATCCAATCATAAGTGTCTGAGGAACTCCGCCCAGCCATGCTTGATTAATGATGTCCTGTCAGCACAGTGGGAGGTCTCTAGCTATTGACATGAGGATCTTTCACTGGCCCCATTCTGTTTGTCATTTTTTATCAATTCCTTAGACTGAAAGTATGCGTATCACATCTTCGGCTGCCACAAAGAGGAGGGGGAGTGTTGATGCACAGCTGGCAGCACTAAGGCACAAGGAGGCAAACGGGCAGGAACAATGGACTGAAAACTAGAGATCAGTCTTTCGTATAGACAGAAGGTAGTTTCCCTAGGGGGAGAGGGCTGCTAATAATAATGTCCATCATTGTAACATGGGCGATATGAGACTCACTAAAAGAAAAAGAACAAAAGATCTGACTTTAAAAAAAACCCATGATTTTCATAATGAATATGAATTTTTGGAACAATGAAGCCCCTGAATCAATAATTAGAAAGTATATATCATAAGGTCTGATGGTCCTGTGTCCCTTGACCTACAAGAATATCTAGAGTGTCATGTCTCGATTCAAACCCCACATATTAAGAGATTCACCAAAACACTAGAGAGCAAATAAAAGAGGTTTGGCATAACGTTGGAGAAAAGAAAACCAATATTAAGCTAATTGAATCAGTCTCAGAAAGACAAAGGTATTACCTCTCCTTTAGAGGCCCTATGTATTATAAATATATGTATTATAGATATATGTTAGATATGTACTAATGACATAAAATCAGAAGCAAGGCTGTCTAGGGAACACAGGAGACCAGTGGGCATGGGGAAGGTAAGGGCTAGTGGGTTTGACAGCAATTGAGCTCATAGTATATCACACATGAACGTGAAAATGTCCTTATATTGCCATGTATATTTTTTAAGAAAGAAAAGAAAAAAGAAAGGAAATTATAAAAAAAGAAAAAATAGCATGAAAATGTCCTATGTGTTCCCTAGCGCTGAGTCACACTAGGAAGTTGACATATGTTGCCATGAACCTAGGGGCATGGGGGCTGTATGCATCCATTTGAAGACAGCAAGACTATGATTCAGCATTTAAGGAATTTGCTCCAAACTAAATGGCTAGACAAGGTCCAAGTGACTGTAGGACTGTAAGTTCCTAAACTCAAGATCCACCCTCTCTTTCAGAGAAAGCCACCCAATGTCTTCTAGAGATACACATTGTCTTCGTGTATTTCCAATAGCATCTTATCCTATAGAATATTTAACTTTGTGGGTCTGGAGAAATAATGACTAAAGTCTTTGGTGCATTTTTATAGGACCACCCATCTTTGCTTGGTGTAAGGGAAAGTACCTAATGAGTCATAGCACAGAGATCATGGGTTCCCTTCCTCTGGAGCAGTTGAAGCAGTGGGTAGAAGGCCATCCATCCCAAGTACATGACAAAGATTCAGCTTAAAGACCTGTGCCATCCCTGACACAGTGTAAAAAACTCTGGGTCTACAAATCAAGCCAACAAGAAATCTAAGTGCATTAAGAAAGTGCCAATCTGCAAGCTTGGCAGCTTCCTCCTCGTTGAGTCCTGCTGTTGAACTCCGTGTCACATTCCAGATTGCTGGATCCCATTTCTGGCTTTGCTACTTGCTAGCTCTGTGATTCCCTGGATCAAATGCCCAAACTCTTTCTACAGCATCATCTGTCCCTTGTGCAAAGCAGGGATGGGAACAGTGCCTCATTGAGTGGCTGTGCAAGCATTAAGTGACACGTTCACCGAGACCACACTAAGCTCAGTTCCAAGTCCACAACAAACTTCTAATAAACGCGAATGGCCAGTAGTAATAGTGCTACCATGGTCGTGCTTCAGATAAACAGAAGCACCATTTTCTTCCATTCTTCAGTGTGTTGAGCAGGAATTAAAGCTGCTCAATGAGGAAATAGGAGCCTCAGACAGGCTAAGCTTTCTGAGCTGTGACCAATCACACATTACCCTAGAATCCAGGCAGCCCCTAACAGCATGACCAGCAGCTTTAGAGCAAATAGACACAGAGTTGTCTTTTGGGCTTCTACTTAATATCACTTGGATCAGGCTGTAAATCAAGGAGCAAAGATTCCATTCTATTTCTCTTTTTTTCCTTTTTTCTGTCTTCTTATTGACCTTATGAGTCAATGTCATTTTATTCTTGGACTGAGAAATATGAGGCATGTTCCTTTTAGCCCATCATATCCAACATGTTTGTACGTGTGTAATATGAAAATCGAGAGAGCTCCTTCCCCTGGTGTACTGACCTCCCAAACAGACACCTACCTTCCTCCTCTTAAAGGACTCAGCCGAACTTGACTGAGTCCTATGTAACATTTCATGATGTTTTTATTTTCCCAACCATAGAAAACAAGCATTTTCTTTCATAGATGGAATACGTGTGCCAGGTGCATTTTACTCTTTCATAGGCAGAACGCGTGTGTTAGGTGTTGCTACTTCGCATGACTAGACACTGAGACCAGATGGGTAGCCTGCAGGTGGTAAGCAGCATTGTGGCTTGGACCTTGCTGTCTAAATAAGCTTGTTTTTTTTTAAAAATTTACTCTTAATCAATTAATTTATTTTTATTTTCTGTGCATGGGTGTTTGCCTTCATGCTTATAGTGCCAGGAGAGAGAGTTGGGTCCCCCAGGAATGGGAATTATAGGGGATTGCGAGCCATCTGACACAAGTGTTGGGGATCAAATTTAGGTCCAAGTTTTCTCCAAGTGCCACAAGTGCTCTTCACTACTGAGCCATCTCTCTAACCTTTAACTCAGTTTGATTCTCATCCTTGAGACTGTTTAGACTAGCCTGGATGATGATATGAGGAATCATGGAAAGGACTACGAAATAAAAATGGAGGGTATCCAGTTACCCAAACTCTTGCCCAGCAGAGAGAGCACATCGTTATGCCTTACTAGGAAGTTTATTGCCCATGTCTGCACCACCCAGAAATGGCATGACTGTTTGCTTTAACGTGAAAGGCAAAGCAAAAATAACACAAAAATAAATGTTTTTATTTAACATAATTTCTTTATTGATTCTTCGTGAATTTCACATCACAAACCCGAACTCTGTCACCTCCCAGACTCCTACATCTTTGCCTCACTGCTGCAGTGCTCACCCCAAAGAAAATTTTTAAAAATCAAACCAAAAACAAAACAAACAAACAAAATGAAATGAAACAAAAAATCCTCTTCTACCTTCTTCATTCATCCTTGGTGGCATTGGGAGCCAATGGTATGTCACACATATATCCTTTTGCCCACTCAGCTTTACTTTAAAATGCTCATTGCAAAGAATCATTGGTCTGGTTCAAGGCCTCTGATTTCCGGTACACCATCATCACTGGATCCTCACTAAAACGCCTCCAGGATATCCCACAGCCACCCCAAGTCATAGAGATCCTGCGGATATAGTTCAACAGAATCAGTCCCTTAAGGAGCTCCAGAAGGTCCTTAATTGGATAGGTATTAGGGTGGATCAACCCAAGGTCTGGCTGTGGGCCTGGGTGGTAGTTGAGCTGGTCAGTCTGGGCCGTTCGGCCACCTCCTATCAGGCGAGGTACAGAAGCAGCTCCCCTATGTCCATAGCATCCGGGTCAGTTCCCCCTTGCCCATGATGAGGAGTGGACCAATGGGAGAGAGCATCTTTCTTGCTGTGGTATCCAATTAGGGGCACTGCCAGCTCTCCCAGGGCCAGTGAAGGGCGGGCTGGCTCAGTGTGCCCCTCTGATTTCATCATGCATGGTTCCTATGGCCCCGTGTGATGACACAGACCACAGACATCAACACAGACCCCAGCTGCAGTGGGACCACCAACCCAGACACGGCCCTCAGCAGCAGCCTGGGCCTGGATAACACCATGGCCCTGGGTGGCAGCACCGGTCACCCAGACCAGTGTGGCTGCAGAGGCGGCATGGCCCTTGGACATCAATAAGGCCACAGGCTGTAGCCCAATCCCAGCCCTTTAATGGCAACATGGGCTACCACACAGCACTGGCTATGGTAGGACCATGAACACAGACATGGCCTTTGGCAGCAACCTGACCCTGGACGTCACCATGGCCCTGGTTGGCAACCAGGCCTCCCACATCAGCCTCCTCCTCACCACCTTCATCTCTTCCACTCTGCCTCTTTCAACAGTACATGAACCATTCTGCTTCTCTTTCCCATTTCTGCTCAACACATTTGCCCATCACAAGGGGACCCACCTGCTGGCCTGCGGGTGCTAGCACCTGCCTGAATGGAATTGCATCAGGGCGGCTGTGGATGTTTTCCCGACATCCCAGGCCTTGAGCCACTCTTAGATTATTTTTTTTTAAGAGGCAATTTATACGTTTTGATATTTTGTCTAGAATTGATGGATTTGATAAATTTTCAATTTCTAGCAAGTTTAATCTTTCCTAGCATCCAATCATAGGAAGAATTCAAAACATTTCTGAAGCATGATCCTAATCAGTTTTAACAGTAAAAACCCGGAGTCAGATATTAGGGTGAAAGCCGAAAGATCAGAAAAGCAGAGCAGCCAGTCACCAGAGATTTCTTACCTCTCCTGAATCTCAGACCAAATTGGGGGTAGAGGTGGGGGTCCTGTCTCTACAAATCCTCTGACTGAAAGAGGGTGGGTCAAATACTCAGGCTGAATGCTTGTGAGATCCTGTCTCCGCTGGCCTTATATTCCTGTCTCCACCTCCGGATGCTAGGATTAAAAGCGTGGGCCTCCCACGTAAGGAGAACAAAGGCATGAGATCCCAAGTGCTGGGGTGAAAGGTGTGAGCCACCACCACCTGGCTCTGTTTCTCTTTTAGACTGGTTCAATCTTGTGCAGCCAAGGGTGGCCTTGAACTCCTGGTCTTCCTACTCCCCACCCACCTCCCCACCCCCTCCACCCCCGCCTTCCCTGCCAAGTGCGGGACTAAAAGTACGTGCCACCACTACCTGGCCTCCACGGTTAACTAGCTCTGCCCTCTGATCTCCAGGCAAGCTTTATTTGTCAGAACCCAAACAGAATATCACACAACACATTTCAATTTAGGGGCCGAAAATGTCTTTCATACTGTTTTTCTTTTAGGCATTATCTATTTAATAATCAGAATAGACAAGTGGCTACCAGTTTGAAATCTTTTCTGATTTGATCAATTGGATGACAGAGGACGTTACCATGGGGACAGGCTTGACTAGATATTTCCATGTAGGAGAAGCTAAACATTTGGTCTTTGCTGTAGTCTGTTTTATCCCTTGTGTATATTAGATCGATGTACTCTACACTCCTGAGTCCATTGCAGAAGTCACATTTATTTTGTGAGTCCTTCCTTGGCTGTTAAGTAACTAATTGTTTTTGGAAACTCACAGCCCATGAGATGTACAGGCCTGGGGGTGGGGGGTGGGGGGCATGATAAGAGTAAGGGCTTGGTGTGAATGGTTCAGCAGCCTTTCCCTATGTCACAGGGTAGCATAGCATGTGGGCTGCCCAAATAGACCATAATTTCCCAGGCAACTGAGTGCTGCCTCTTGGGACTTCCTTGGGAAGTTGATAGAAGACATGGAAGTGAGCGTCTTGGAACACCCAGTCTCTCAGCCATTATACACTTTCTTTTGTGTTCCTCTCTGTGTGCCCCACTCCTCAAACCCAAGGCTGCTAGCTAAGGGAACTGAATTCCACGTCAGCACTCCAGAGGGTTCTCGGGAGCGCGGAGAACTTTATAAGGTTTCAACAGCTTGATGTTTTAGCTACTAACAGTCTCTTACGATAACAACACTTTAGATCATGGCATGAATCGAGTTACATACGTAAAGAATTCAAGGGCACCCAGATTTTTTAAAAGACATAAACATGCTCACATTGGATCTACACATTCTCTCATCCTTATTCCTTAACCACAGTAAGGGTAACAATATCTAATACCTTGTTTGCTTTCAAATTTGGATTTATGTATCTATTTTTTAAACAAAGAAGGGGAATCATTGGCTATAAAAAGGTTTATAAAACTGCTTTTCATTTATGTTAAGAGAACAGAGTAAAACCAGATAAGCTCACTTTCTGCCTGTCTCTGTCTCTCTGTCTGTCTCTTTCTCTTTCTGTGTGTGTGTGTATGAGAGTTTGAACGAAGGGTGTTGTATATGCTAGGCAAGCATTCTACCACTAAACTACATCAAGCCCAGGGAGGTCTTTCTGTTAATCCCAGCTTCTTCATTCACAAACCATGTGGCCATTATTAAGTGGTCTTGGGTTAGCTGATTTCTTTTTATACCTCAATTTACTTCTCTGTAAAATGGAGAGAACAAAACAGTGAGGTTTAAATGGCTTAAACACAAAATGTGAATACGTTTCCCAGAACAAAATAAGAACCTGTCTAATTCTCGTTGCTACTGATGCTTCCGTCTCTAAGATGCTGTTAATAATCACACTATTCCTTCTTATTTCACAGGGGTAAAGGGTCAGGAGAGGTGTGTTTTAGAACAATGGCATTTGACCTCTCAAGAGCAAGATTTCTGAACTATTCTTTGTTATTTAAGACTATAGAAGATACTTAGTGTTTCTGTGACTTTTCCCAAGCCCAAATCCTGGTTGTTGGGTGGAGACAACTTCGGTGTTAATCTTCTGGTCATTCTTTAGGATGTGAAAGTTATGGCAGGTTTAGTCCCTGCTCTTAGATGGTCAAGGAAATTCTTTGAACTAATCTTAAGAATTTACTTATTTCTACCAAAAGATTTAATAGGGACATTCCTTTTTTTAAAAAAATTTGCTTTCTGCTGATAGGAACCCTGGCTCTTTTTCTTTAAACTTATTCTTTAGTAATTTTGTACATGAATACAATGTGTTAGGTCATGCCCCACCTCCACTCCATCACCTGCTTTCCTTCTCCAGCTCTTCCAGGACCCTCTCCATATTCTCCTTCCATCTTAATGTCTTTCCCATCTTTTTAAATAACCCACTGAGTCCAATTCATGATGCCTATATACTGGAGCACGGGCCACCTAACATCAAAAAACCTTTGAAGAAAATTAACTCTTCCTCCTACCCCCTGCAGTGACCATCAAAAGCCAATATCTCTTCCATTGTGGGTGGACCCCCTGAGTTCTCTGTTATGCTGGAGTGTTGTATGGTTTGATTTTGTACCAGTCTTGTTCATTATTGAACTTTTGATCATTCAATAGATAGGCTACCCAATGAAATAGAATGCCAACTGTGGTGGTTTGAACAGAAACAGCTGTCATACACCCATGCGTTTGCATATTTGGTCCATAGGGAGTGGCACTATTAGGAGGTGTGGCCTTGTTGGAGTAGGTCTGGTCTTGTTGGAGTAGGTCTGGTCTTGTTGGAGAAACTATGTCAATGTGGGGGTGGACTTTGAGGTCTCATATGCTCAAGCTATGCCCAGTGTGACACATGGTCTCTTTCTGCTGTCTGTGGACCAACATGTAGAACTCTCAGATCCTTTTCTGCCTGCATGCTGCCATGCTTCTTGCCATTACATCAATGGACTAAACCTTCGAAACTGTAAATCAGCTCCAATGAAATGTTTTTCTTTGTAAGAGTTCCTGTGGTCATGGTGTCTCATTACAGTAATAGAAGCCCCAACTAAGACAGCAACCACTCTCAATTCACTTCCACGACTGGTTATGTTTTAATCCAAACAGACCTTTCATTCTAATTGAATCAATGTCAATACAAAGAGAAGGCTGCTTGGCCTGCTTCTCGCTTTCCTGTAGCACGAGGGGAGGGATTATGAGAGCAGCACGGAGATTAACAAAGAAGCCAGCTGACAGAGAAAGACTGGAAGCCCTTCCTCCCCTGGCTTCATCTAAGGAGCAGAGTATGTTCCATTGCTGTGTGACTGTCTTGTAGAAGGTCTTAAGCCTCTTGGTGGGAGCTTTCTGGGTCCTTCCATCACTAGTGCAATTCTAATTCTCAGCAGTGCTTGTCCTTTCTTAATATGCTTTCTCTAAATCTATGCCAGACTTTGCCCCAGAACACAAGATCCTGGAATGGGGTGCTGAATTCGGATCTGCAGCCCAGCACTAAGCATGTTTTCTTTCCCCTTGCTGTTTCTCTCTTTCAGATACTGGCCAGAAGCCTAACCGTGCTCTGAAATGCTGAGCTTCCTCCCTCTTTCTCTGCAGCCCCCTTCCCTTCCACCACACAGCTGCTTGCAGATCTCCTTGCCGAACATGCCAGCTTTCTCAGGCCTGGATTCTAAGAGACATAGCTTCCTCTCTTCTTCATCTCCCCTCTTAGCCGCTAGGATTTATAGCTCGCCTGCCCTGTTGTTTTTCCTCTCTTCCTCCTGAGTTCGTCTTTAAATTCTTTTACTGATGAGAGTAAAAGTACAAAATGGAACCCCAGGTTTCCCAGTGACCATTACTTTTCTCTTTTTGCATGTAACTCAGTTTGGGGTTGCTCCCAGACTTTTATAAACATAGCCATTTCTTTGTCTCTTAAAATTGCTGGTGCTTTTTCTTTCAAGTTGATTGTAAAAATGCCCATGAGGTAATAGTTCTGGGAGAGATGAGGCTTCTAAGGGACTGTAGACTTCTAAAACTGATGAGGTCCACCAGGGTGAGAAAGGCCAGATGGAGTAGCTGGCATATTTGATGCAGGCAGCATTGGGTCATATAGTGTTATTCTCATGTTTCCTTGAGGATATGAAAACAACAAAGAGCATCTATGCTGTCATTGCAACACACATGCTATGTTTAAATCTTACCTCACTATTTCCTACTTCTTTGGGGATCTAGAAGCTCAACACAAATGGACAAGCTTAATGAAGGCAGACAGAGCTCAAAGGCATCCCCTTTCCCCCCACCTCTGATGCCATTGTGGGAAATCAACCACACAGTCATACAGGAAGATATGGACCAAGTATTGATGAGGAAACTGTGCTTGGGAAGAATAAAAAGGATGTTCAGAAGGCAAACCATGTTTTCAACCCAATATTCTGTTCTCCTCTTTTTCTGTCTATCCTCCTCCTCTTCTTTCCTCTCTGTATTGTGACACAAATTTCAGTCAAGCTCCTGCTGTGCTGGGCTCACACAGGGTGGAGCCCATCCTGGCTGGACTCTGAGACCCAGCATCTCCTCTCTCTGCACTCTCGTTGGAGCCTTCATCTCTGAGACTTAGAAACCTGAGTCAGGTACATTTCAGCATTATCTTCAGTCTGAAGTTTGAGGCTGAGAGCTTCCTCTAGATTGATATCCCAAGTCTCAAGGGAGCGTAATGGTCAACTTTTGAAAACGTTAGTTCTTGGGGCTTACCATCCTGCCCCAAAACCCTGTATTACCTCATTGAACAGCTCCTGTTCCTCGGATCACACTAGCTGGGGGCAGGACTCATCCTCAGCGTGTTTGCCTCCATCCTATGGACTTTCAGAAGAATCTTCCCAGTTCCTTCCACATCTCAAAATCTCCATGCTTGCCATCTTGGTCTCCTTGAACACATTGCCTCTGGCCTGGACAACTGTGTTTCCTGGTTGTATTCTGTCCTTCTTGCTTTTTTATTCTTTTCCCAACTCTGCACTCACTGTGGGATTTTTTTTTTCAAAAGTTAGTCTCCTTACCTTGTCCTAGCCCTTCTTTTGAACATACTTCAGTGCATGCCCAAAGGTCTTGTTACAAAGACCAATCCTTTAAAACTAACTCAAAGTATCTACTGTTCATCCTCTCTCTTAGTTCACTGTTCTTTAACCCCTGCCTCAAGCCACCCCAGTCATTTTTCTTGAATGAACCAACTATAGCCAGAGGCAGGGCCTTAATGCATTCTCCTTTTCTCTGCCTAAAATGCCTCTATCCAAAGTCTTCTTCATCACTACTCTATCATACCCAAAATGTCTCTGTTATAATTTGTCTTCATCATAACTCCTTCACTAATTGATATCCCAACTCAATATCATCTAGTTCATAACAGTTCATCTTTCATTTATTATTATGTAAGAATCTTTGTTTGATTCACAGCATTTTATTAATTGGTACATATGCAGTCAGTCAGTCATTAATTGGAATATCAGGTGTTTTTACTAGAGGGCTAGAGGGTGAGCTCCTGAGGTGAAGTCTTTATTTGCTGTGATGCTCTTCAATGCCTACTGTCTAGACCTGCATGTAGGATTCATTCAATAACTCTTTGAAGGAGCGCACCGTGGCAAGGCATTATATGACATTCCATACAGAAGCACACTTGCATTCCAGCAATTTGTGCTCATAAAACCCAATCTTTGTCCTTATATTGCAACAGGGAAAATAGTGGCTGTGGTTGTAACTCCTCTTTCAGCCTCTTGACACAATACTGGGGCCCACTATCATAACCTCGGCTTTGGTAGGTGGCTTATCAAAACTCTGCATTCCTGATGACAGACACACCACACTTGATGGGCTACTGTAGCAGCTCATCTGTGCCTTAGGAAGACACTTGCCAGATCCACGTTGCCAGCATTCTTGAGAAATCATCCCTTCCTCCTTTACCACAAGGTCTGCCTTTGGATGCGATGGGACGCGAACAGTTTCGTCTTTCCTGAAAGATGCGTGGAAAAGCTCTCCATTGCGGCGCTGGGTATTGCTCGGGGATTTAGTTTCCTCAAGTGATTGGCTGACTGGCAAGACTCTCCTCAGTTTCAGCAAGGACAAGTGCCTGCAACTGCAAATAAGATGGAGAGGGAGGCTCGGGAGGCTTAGGTTTCAAACGTCTTTCAGTGAGGAATTAATTTTAAGGAGTCTCACAACAATAACGCATAAAATGAGTCCAGACACCATCATTCAGGGCAAGCTTACCCTCTGAAACTGGCACCATGCCAGCTTGGAGCCAGGTGCCTCTCTTGGATCTGAGTCAATTGCCCTGCGGCCACCTACAGAGCACTCAGGTAAGAACCGAAAGCTCGTCACCTCTGTCTACCCTGCTTGATTACTATTTCAGGTCCCACCTAAGGACTCCCAGCTGGCTGGCCACGGTCCAGCATCTCAGGCACAACCTTGCCATTATCCCCTGGGCCATCCTGAGGATAGGGAAGACCATGGGGTGAATGAGGTCTGTTTGCCCAACTCCTCCCTGGCTTAGGCTCCCCTTAGAGAGAGGTATTGTTGGCCTGTGACTAGTTTATAGTTTGAGATCCTAGGACCAGTGGCCACAGAAAGAAATAGGAGGGTCTGAGCAGCAAAGCTAAGGTTTTAATATGAAAGCAGAGGTTGAGGGGAATGGGAGGAAGACAGGGTGGCAGGGGAAGTGCCGCTGTACAGAGTGACATTTGCAGCACATCCCAGAAGCAGATGAGTTCTGTGGCTTTAACGAGGACCGCAATATGATGGTCTTGGTCTGTGGGTCTATTTGACAGTCCTTTTTCCTTCTTTCTCTTGGAGTCAACTTGCATCACAATCAAAGGGGTTTGCTGCTTTCCCAACTCCCTTCCCATTTTTCTTGTAGATTGCTCCACTATGATGTCCTCAAGGATTTGATCTTGCTCATAGGATTCTAGTAAAAATGGGAGCAGTCGTGTGTGCAGATAGAGAAATGCTGGTGGGAAAGGGGTGGATGGACTGAAGAAGCCTCTCACTTCATGCTTTCCTTTGCAAAATCCACTCAGATTCTCTTTCCTCTTCTTTGATGCTGTTTATTAAATTCTCAGATACCCTTCCTCCTCTCCACTCTTTCCCCTTTCCACTTCCTCTTTTGCTGAAGATTTTCAGGAAGCCATAATTCCTCCGGAATAGAATAACTTGGCAACCTAGATCCCTATAATCATGGCCTCTGTAGGCTCCCTGGCTCTCTCCCACCTCGAGTGACAGCCTTATATTCTTAAACTGTTTACTACAGAGAAGCTAGTAGCAACTGTCTTGGTAGAGTCATTAAATGAAAACAAATAAAAAAACAAAAATTGGCAATCTTTTCAGTAATCCTTTGATCATGTATTAAGATTACCAATTGCTTTTTGATTTTTATTTTTCTTAGCTTGCAGACAACTATGTGTGGAAGTTTTGAATCAGAAGCACTAAGTCAGATGCTGTGCTGCCTTGGGAAGACTATTCAATCTCTCTGAACTTCTACTCTATTCTATCTTTGAAAACGGAGAGGTGGGGAAGAGAAGATAATTACGTTACAGACCTCCTGGAAATATCATAACAATAATGTTACATGCCAAAGGAGAAGGAAACTCTTCGTTCACTTGTCCTTATTAGCCCAAAAATAGTGTAAGGAAGAAGGTGCAGTTCCAACTCTTAGCATAAGGTAAAACGCACGGAAAGTACTTGGTAAATAGTTGCTAAGTGGGAAACCTCTAATTGGACTGAACACCACTTAGTCGTGGGCCCTGTGCAGTGTGGGATGCTGAGCATCAAACTGACCTCTTCAGACTGTCACCATAACAACTCCTAGTCCAGTGTGGTCAATAGCAATGCCTCCGGTCATTGTCCTGTATCCCCTATTTGGAAATAGCATCCAGGTAAAAACTACCATTTAAAATGACATAGACACAAGACCTTAAAATGCAGCAAGGCAATCTTTCCACATCCCTATTTTTTGTTTTTAAAAGATTATTGTACGTTAAAGTATGCTCATGTGCACGTGTCTGTATGTGAGTGTGTGTACACGAGTGTAAGTACCTATGGAGGTCAGATGATGTCATCGGATCTCCTGGAACTGGAGTTCCAGGCAGTTCTGAGTCACCTAATAGGGTGCTGGGAATTCATCTCAAGTCATCTGCAGAAGCAGTTCACACTTAACGGCAGGGCCACTCTGCCCTGTTTGTCTTGGTCTAGTTGTCCACTTGTTATAGAAGAGAAAGGATGTCAATCTCTGGGTGGTTTGAAAGTGTTCCCAAGGAGAAATTTGAACTCACACTGTTGCCGACCCAAACTCTCCCCCAATCACTGACCTCTATAAATTTCTTTTGTAAATAGACTCACTAGGTCAGCCAGAACCTGGAGGTGAGAAACTGAGGCTTGGCTCCTCCCAGCTCCATGGCTGAGAGAAGCCATTTGAAGCTGACAGCACCGGGGAGTGGTTCTGAGCCTAAGGGGACACGACTTTTGCTTTCTATGAGGACCCCCATGCCTTCTGGGTGGCCTTCACTGGTAGAAACTGGGTAAGCAGAAAGAAGGTTGAAGCCCCTCCACTGATTCTTCTGCTCTGTGGATGAGTGAGGCAAGGAAGGAACCATCTTTCTGACCTTCAGAACATTTTAACAAGCCATTTGATTTACTCAGAGAGTCCTGGGACAGAACAGAAGTGGGGCTAAATGGTTCTGCATAAAATGCAAAGGAGGAGCGGGTGGGAGGGGGCCATCTTCTGGGGGTTGAAAACCTTAAGCCACGTGGTGGGTGGCCCAGAGACTTGAAAGGATATCTGATATTCCATTTGAATCGCTTCCCACCTGTGTGATGTAAAACTCCTTCCGTGGTAGAGATGGTCGCCTGTGGCCCAGTGAGTGCACTTACCGCCACCAAACTAGACGCTCTTAAATGGCCGGAATGGCAAGTTTTATGGGTTGTGTATTTTAGCACAATCACATAAAGTCAGTTGGGCCCTCCCAACTTTAGTAACAACTTCTATCCATACACACGCCTCCCTTGAGTGGTTGGGAGCTGGCTCCGTTGCAGATCTGGGTTGATGCAGTCGGGGGAGATGTATTGTCCAAGGGAACGTTGGGAGTAAATTTCCAAGAAGTCACCAGTTCTGGAGAGGATATTAGACCTGCATTATAGGGTATGTGGGACTTAAGGTAGTGTTGTGTTGACATTTGAAGAAACAATATGAACTCAACTGTCACCCGGCTGAGGTACAATGAGTAAAATAGAATTAGATGATGTTCTAGGCTCTTGAATACAATCTGTGGGAGGTCATCTGTATCACCTACCTCCTAGTGGTTTATTGGCATTCTGTTACTCCTCTCCTATCTGTAGCGTGGATTATTTTTGCTCACGGTTTGAGGGTGCAGTCCATCTTAGTGAAAAAGATGTGGTGACCAGAGTGGTTCCTGGCTGTAGCAGTGGGAACTTGCTAGCACCTGAGTGGAGCAGGAAGCAGTGCAAGGACAGAGAAGTGTGGCCTCAGGGCTTACTTCCAGTAACCACTTCCTGTGACTAGGCCCCACCTCCCAAAGGTTCACTAACCACCCTCTGGGGATTAGGTGGACTTTGCTTATCTTTTAGGCGAAGGTGTTGAGAGTCCCAGTCTCTTGTGTTTTCATCCTCTGATGAAAACTGCTTAGGGGAGAAAAGGTTGACTTGACTCAGGATTCCAGGTTGCAGGGTGTGGTGTTTTGAACGCGAAATGTGCCTCCACCTCCATAGGTTCAGGTCTTTCAACACTTGGTCCACAGTTGGTGGTGCCCTTGCGGAGGTGGTGCATCCTTGCTGAAGTACATCCCTAGAGACAGGCTTTGAGAATTTATGTGGTGAAGTATTCCACGTCCCCTGAGGTAGTAAAGAAGTTCCCCTCAGTCATTATCCATAGGCCTATCTAATGTAGATCAACCCTCACAAAGACTCTTGTCCCAGGTGACTCTACCCAGAGTCCAGTTGACAATCAGAACTCAGCCTTGCACGGAGCTGTTCTCATTCCCTCTAAATTATTCTGTATTTTCAAAGGTTGCAAGAAGAGTTTATGTTGTCTCTCTCACCCGAAAAACAAATATATTTAAGTTAGATAATTACCACAATCCCTCTGCCTCAAACCTACCTGTTTCACAGTATCTGTGGCCATCTATTTGATTTGATTGTGAGGGTTTTTTTTTTTTTTACTTATGCTTGAGTATTTTTTTTTTGTCTTCTCTATATTCTTTCAAACCAAGTAACAACTGTTTCATAATTAAAGTGTTGCGCTCCTGGTTGGAAGGGCATAAGAGATCTGTCATTTACCATGCCATTGAGCCGCCGAGCAGAGAGGATTTTAGGCAGCTCTGAAGACGTGTGTGTGTGTGTGTGTGTGTGTGTGTGTGTGTGTGTGTGTAGTTTTTCAAGGGGAGGCAGGCACTTCAATTGTAATGGTTTTCCTCTGTATCATTTAGTAGGTTTCCAGGGCTTTTTCATCATGGCGAGGCTGGGCCATTTGACGTACCTGCTCTCTAATCAGCCCTGGCTGACTTCCAGCCAGGCTAGGCGGAAACTCACTAGGCACCGTGTTTAATTGGGGCCACCCAGTGAGGAAATGCTTACCCTCTTTGTCCAGAGAGGTGGAAGCTCCTCATGTCATATACATAAAATCTCCCAGCACTGCAAGGCCCGGATAACTATGCTCCAGAGGGCTGAGGCTTTCCTGTTGCAGTTCAAGGTTAGCTTTCTAGACTTTTCTTTGATAATCCCCCAAATGGGGTACTCCAGCCAATTGCAGAGGAAGATGGGTCTGGTGGGGAGAAAGCAATGTTAAGTATTTGATTGCTGTCTAGACATCTGCAAACAGACCCCAGACTGCTTTAAAAAATAAGAGACACATTTCTTCCCACATCTCAGTCCTCTGGAACCTTGGACTCCTTAAACTAGTTCCTCACATAAGCTCTGTGAGTTCTAACCATTTGTTCTAAGTATCTGGTTCTTGAATTGGGACCTTCAATCCTGTAGAACAGCCAGCCTTTAGCCTAGGGGGCTCAGTAGCCACATAACTTATAGACAGAAGGGTCTGGACAACACACAGTAGGTTCCCACACAGCATGCTCGTCAAAATGGACACTAAGCAACTGGGTGGACAGGGTATCAGAAAGGCCAGATCACAGGGAGAAACTGGGTAATGCGGGTGAGTCAATGAAACCTTCATCTTCTGTGTGCTAAAAATTGGAAATGTCTAAATTTGGATAGGAATCTGAGGTCTAGGAGCCTCCTCCTGTTGGCTGTACTTTTCAGGGTATAAAGGAATAAAGGCTCCCTGTTCTACAGCACCACTATGGTGGGCAGAGGAACGATGGTGGAGAGAAAAAAAAAGTAATAAGGCTATCACTTAGGAAGTACCTAACCTGACAACAAACTTGATGGTTGTGGTTGTGTTAGAGTTTAAGTTGTCAATCCAGATTAAACAACGCAAAAGCTGGTTCCTTTTGCTCTTTCTTCTATGTGAGACAGCACTATTTATTGTTTTCAGTGTCTTGTAGATTTGAACAAGGACAATCATTGAGGACAAGAGACTTTCCATATATATCCCAACTAGTGCCAAGATCCTATCTGTTTGACTCTAGAACAGTGGTTCTAACCTGTGGTTTTCATCCCCTTTTGGGGTTGAAGGACACTTTTATAGGGGTTGCATATCAGATATTTACAGTATGATTAATAAGAGTAGCAAAATTAGAGTTATGAAGTAGCAACTAAAACAATTTCATGGTTGGGGTCACCACAACATGAGGAACTATATTAAAGGGTCACAGCGTCAGGGAGACTGAGAATCACTGCTCTAGAATGGCGCTACCTGACATGTAATGTCCATGCATTCACTGGGAATCTAGAACCAATGCAAGAGTGGCAGTAGCAGGGTGGGCGGGGCCTGGGACTCTGTGTTTTCTTCTCGTACTGAAGGGATGCTAACGTAACCGGTGTCAGGACCACACTCTGACTGTGGAGATGCTGGACAATGATTGGTTCTCAACTGGCTACTCTTTAGGTTCCCCCTGAAGCCAGAGGCCCTTAAAAATAACCCCACTGTGTCTACATAGCCATTAACTCATATCTCGAGGAGAAGCACTGGCCAGGGTACACCTAAGATGTGAACATCTGTTGTCTGGGTAGCTAAAGAGAGTCAAGTTGGTCTCAGGGTGTTCATAACAACACAGTTCACCCAGCAAGGGAAAGAAATAAAGACAAGAGTGTTTTAGAGAGTGAGGGAGAGAACAAAAAAATGAGGAAAATTTTGGGAATGAAGGAGGGAGTTCAAGCAGTTGGACATGGCTCCCAGGGAGATGTGGAAATGGTCTTTTCAAGGGAGCCATAGCTGATGCTGTATTGTGCATTCTGAGGCTGTAATAAACACCATGGTCAAAAGCCACTTGAGGAAGGGAAGGGTTTATTTCATCTTACAGCTTAAGTCCATTGCGGGGAACCGAGCCAGAGCTCCAGCAGGAACCTGGAGGTAGGAATTGAAGCAGAGGTCATGAAGGAACGCTGAATAGAGGCTTATTACCCCTACCCGGGTTATCTTGTACAACTCAGGCCCCACTACCTAAGGATAGTACTACCTACAGTGGCCCTCTTTCATTAATTAGCAGTTAAGAAAATGCTTCCGTAGATGTGGCCATAGGCTAATCGAATGGAGGCAATTCCTCAATGGAGGTTCCTTCTTCCCAGCTGATTCCGGGTTGTGCCATGCTATGACTGTAGCTAACTGCAGGAGTTGGGTTGTTTGGCTTTGTGCTGGATTCAGTGGTCTGGGTGGTTCTCTTTCTGGTTACCATGCAGTGTATTAGCAAGGCATGGGTATGCTCGTCCTGTTCTTGGTACTAGGAACTGACAAATCTGCTTGAAAGAGCTGGCAGCAGAGTTGAGTGGAGCCTGTGGCTTCTCTTGCATTGTCTTGGTGACCTGACAGAAGCCATGGAGAGACTGGCAACTGTGGGTACAATTTTTCATTCAGAGCAATCAGGGTAGTCTACCTAGATGAAGCATCTCCATTGTTAAATCCTATAGGATACAGATGCAAATCATCAGTAATAAAATAACTGTGATAGGATGCAGAGAGACTGAAGCTTTGCTACTTAGAAGACAGATTTGGGGATTCATTGGCACCGTCCTTCATTTTAGCTCCTGTACCCTAGAGTCTGGTGAAGCACAATTAATAAAAACTCAGAGAGAGAGAACTTGCGCTTCAACCTGAAGATCTGAAAATCAAAACAGCCAGCCACTGGCTCTTACCTTGACCTCAGTTTGAAATGGCAACCCTGCCTGCCAGAATCTCAGAATGAGACTGTGTTTTGAAAGCTGTTTCCTCCCATTTTATAATCCTCTCTAGGGCTTGGGTTAAAGGCATGCACCACCCGATTACTATGGCAACTACTGTGGCTACTGGTATTAAAGGTGCGTGTCACTGTGGTCACTGGGATTAAAGGTGTGTGTTACCATAACCTGGCCTGTAAGGCTGACCAGAGAGACTGTTTTACCCTCACATCTCCAGGCAGTCTTTATATATTAAAATGCAATTGAAATGCCACTGCCGTCTGGGACCCTGGGAAGCTGGGACATAGATGTACAGTAGACGATGGTGCCTGGGCAGTTTCAGCCACTTCAGATACATCAGTAATAAAACTGTCCTCAAAGTGTTTGGAAATTTGTGTCTAGAGCACAGGAGAAATTTGAGCTGGGATAACAAGTCTGGGAGTTCCTAGTTCAGGGAGGGTGTTGCCAAAATTCCTTCTCTGGGAGAGACTTAAGTCTCCCCCGAACTCCCATTAAGGTCCCAATGACCAAGTGAGATGCAATCCATCAAAGTTCATTCTAGGAACCAATAAGATTACTGATCTCACAGAGCAGTGGGCGAGGGATCACAAGCAGGAACAGGGGTGACCTAACAACAGACACACTGGAATGGAGGGTCTGCACCCAGCACGGATGATGGCTTTCCTGCGGTCACATAGACGGAAGCTCGTCCTTGGTCCTTCCTTTCCTGTATCTTCCAATCCCACTCCAAGATCCAGAGACCACATGCACTTATGAGAGACTGCACACATCCAGTGTGGATGGATGACTGGATACTCGGGTGAGGGTCCCGGGACCTTCCCTGCTTTGTTACTATGAGAGAAAGCCAACCGTCAACAGCTGTATGTTTGGTGATCAAGCCCAGTGAACTCCTGCAGGTGGCAGCAGTTGTGTGTCTCAAGGATTAGACCTGTGCTTCAAATGGAGACTATCTGATGACAAAAGAGAAGAGAAGCAAGAAGAACACAGATTTATGGCGTCAATGTTTAAAAGACGTAAAAACAAAGACTTGATGAGTACCTATTAAATGTGACAAGAGAATCAAAAGAGGACAGTGGACTGGACAGCTGAGGATGGAACGCCCTTTTAGTTTCAAATGCTGCCCCTCTGTTTTTCAATTATTTCATTTTTATATGTGGTGTGCATGTGTGCACAGCACAAACTCAAGGGTTGGACGATCCCCAGGAACCGGATCTACGGGCTTTTGTAAGCTGCTGACCATTGTTGCTGAAAATGGAGCTAGGATCCTCTAAGAGAGGAACAGATGTTGTTAGCCACTGTACCCCTCTCCAGCCCCTTCAAGTCCTCTTCCTCTTTAAATAAGATGAATTGTACCAGGGGCCGGCTCACTCTGCCTGTTTTTTTTTTTTTTTGACAGGAAAAAAACATACATAATTTTTTATCTTAGTATTTATTTATACTAAATACATAATTCATTGTACATAATGGTGGACTTTATAAAGACATTTCACTGAAGAGTATCTTGTGCTATGACCATTCTCATGCTCTCTCTTCTCTCACCTCCTGTATCTGATAGTTTCCTTCCTCCCTTATATCTCACTTATGCCTTAAATTCTGTGTGTGTGTGTGTGTGTGTGTGTGTGTGATTTTATGAATCTACAACACCTCTGTTCTAAACAAGAGAAGCGTATACTATTTGTTTCTTTGTATCTGGCTTATGTTTCTTTTTTTTTAATTTCTTTATTTATTAAAGATTTCTGTCTCTTCCCCACCACTGCCTCCCATTTCCCTCCCCCTCCCCCAATAAACAAAGGACATTGAGCCTATAATTAGTGATCCTAGAGAAGCTAAATAAGGAGAACCCAAAGAAAAACATATAGGCATCCTCCTGAATATTAACCTTCATCAGGCGATGAAAGGAGACAGAGACCCACATTGGAGCACCGGACATAAATCTCAAGGTCCAAATCAGGAGCAGAAGGAGAGAGAGCATGAGCAAGGAACTCAGGACCGCAAGGGGTGCACCCACACACTGAGACAATGGGGATATTCTATTGGGAACTCACCAAGGCCAGCTGGCCTGGTTCTGAAAAAGCCTGGGATAAAACCGGACTCTCTGAACATAGCGGACAATGAGGACTACTGAGAACTCAAGAACAATAGCAATGGGTTTTTGATCCTACTGCACGTACTGACTTTGTAGGAGCCTAGGCAGTTTGGATGCTCAACTTACTAGACCTGGATGGAGGTGGGGGTTCCTTGGACTTCCCACAGGACAGGGAACCCTGATTGCTCTTCGGGCTGAGGAGAGAGGGGCACTCTGCCTGTTTTATCTGCTTCTATCTGACCACATTTTTAATAGTTGTATTTGAACACCTTCTATTTCTCTATATTCAGTCATTAGTTTTAGGTTCTATTGCACTTGTATTTGAAAGAATTGTGACTATTTTTAGGAGCTATTGCAGAGAGAAAGGAAGGAAAGATGGTGCCTGACTGTCTCACCCAGCCTTTCCAATGAGATAGTAGATGCACATAAAAAGGATGCTGGTTAGTCATCAGGATGGTTCTGTGGTTAAAGGGGCTTGCCAACAAGCCTGACGACCTGAGTTCAATCTCCATAATCCACACAGTTGTTGGAGAGCCCAGATGTCCTCTGCTCTCCACACACAGGTCCCACAGTCCCACCACTGCCACACAGTAAATGAATTAATATATAATTGAGTTGATCAGTACTAATGAAAGATTATAGCAGGTCCCCCTGAGTCCATCGTTTGGGCCAATGATTTTTGCCTGACATGAAAGTGTTACTACATATAGGTAATTAATTACTTTAATTACAATAAAGACAATGGGTTTCATTGTGACATTTTATACATATTCACTTACCCATTTGCCCTCTCTCATTTCCCCTTGCTCGTCCCCTGAAAGAACCACTTGGCATTTAGTGTCATGTATGTTTCTGTGTGTATAAACTTAGATTCTCCATAAGAGACAAAATGTATGATGTTTATGTCTCTCTCCAAAATGCAATTTTCATGTCATATACATCTAGATATGCCTCCGATATAGACTAAACCAGAAGACAGGAAAGTAAATCATTTGAGAGTTCTGAATTACTCTCTCGCACCCCAACATCAAGTCAAACCACAGGTATCAGCCCTTGCCACTCATCCCACCCCATCGGGCCATAGCAAGGGTTCTACTTCATCTTCCTGTATCCTTCAGCGCAAGGCTTTCTTCACATGTGTACACAGTGGAAAGGGAGATCCGGAAGCTTTAAATCCTGTTTAGTAGGAAGTGGCTCTGGCATCCAAACTGAAGTGGAAGTACAGTGGGTCCCAATTACTGTTTGGCAATATATTTAGTTACATCGGAAACCCAGACACACTTAATTGAGCTATTCACGAGGATGCCAAGAATGTATAGTTACAACAACGTTCCAGGTGATTCTGATTAATGGCGGTTACCAGTCCCCACTGCTCCAGGCCTGAGGCTCAGGGGGAGCTGGTGTCTAAACTCCCCCTGGTGCATGGTGGGTAAAGAAGGAGAGAATGGTGCCTACACACAAAAGATATTTGTCTTTCCTAGGTGGTTTGATACTTCCCAGAGCTTTGGGAAAACGTGCATTCTACTCTTCCAGGAGCTCGGAGCTTGGCCTAGAATTTGTTTGTGGAAAAGAATAGCCTCATTTTAATACTACCTCTTTGGCCTCTGGCAAACAAGGGGCTTTTAATAGTAGAGCTTGGGAAAGGGCTAAAAATAGAAGTCGGGGAGCAAGCATACCACACTTAGAGTAAGATCCACAATCGAAAAAAAGAGGGGGGAACCTTCCTGTATAGGTAACCGAGGAACCCTTGTTTGATGTCTGTCTGATAAGAAAATAAGACGTGATGTCACACCGAAGGTGAGGAAGAGCCACTGGGATTCCTAAGTCAGGTGTTGACTGGAGAGTAGGGTGTAGCAGAGGAGATGGACTCCATGTGATGCATCACTATGGGAGGCCAGCGGTCTACCCCAAGCCACACCGGCCACCCTTCCTACTGTTTATTTTGAGATCAAGTCTCACTAAATTGCCCAGGCTGGCCTTGAACGTGCCATCCCTCACCCCCAAGTCACTCTCCTAAGTAGCTAGGATTACAGGTTCACACGCCAAGGCCTGACTCCCTAAATTGTGTTGGATGACCCTGAGTTAGAAAATTAGTTCTTGGACTCCAAGGGTCTGTCCCCTATACCGTTACTAGTAATTGTAGGCGGCCGCTATCATTGCCTTGGGTTGTATCCTTTGCATTCCTTATCTTTGGGGATAGTTTGATTATATAGGAGGCAGAATCAGAAGCTCTCTTCCCTCCACACTGATTTTGAGGACACCTTTCCTAGCTACGTCCCATTTCTGAGAAGCTGAATGGGAAGTGACCCTTCCTCTCAAGTCTCCAAGGTGGTGCATCCATATCACCGTGGGATACTTTTTCTGGGGGAAGGAAGACTTGTCATGTCTATACTCAGGTGTGGTGGGATACTCATGGGAACGGGTGCATGTGTAAGGAGCACACACATAAAGGTCAGGGGACAACCCCAGATGTCCTGCAGCTCTTTCCATTCTTCCCACCTTCTATTTGGGACAGGGTCTCTCAGTGGCCTGGAGCAGTAGCACATCTACCAAGCGAGCTGTCCGGTGCGCTTTGAGAGGGCCTCCCATCTCCATCTCCAATCCTAGAGCACAAGATTACAAACATTATAATTTTTCACCCAGCATTTTACAGGGTGTCTGGGAATCTGGAATCAGGGATCCACGCAAATGCTCTCCTAAGCATCTGCCTAGTCTCCCATGTCTGGGTTTCCTTCTTCCTTTGGCTATTAGACTGAAATCAGTTTTTTTTTTTCAGTTTTCCTTTATCCTTCCCACCACTCGGAGATGGTGGGATTTTCCTCAAGATATGAAAATACAGGAAATTGTGAGGTAGACACCTGCTCACTAAAACCTAGTGAAGTTTTTATTATTGCAGCTTTTGAGGGGTTGAGGGGCAGTGTCCCCCACTGTGCCTGTAGGAAAGGACAAAATCAAGAGGTGGGCGTCTCAGATAGCTAACCGTGGCGAGTCTGCTTCACTTTATGGGAGAGATACATGCATCTTTACGGATCAGGGACAATGGGAAGTATAGGCAGAGAAGATGATTTACATTATACTTCTTGACTCGGTTAGGAGGAGGTATATTACCAAAGACATAATTGCTTTGTAGGACAAGAAGGCTAAACTTATGTCACTAGAAATAAAACCAGTCTTTATTTTTTAACCACTGATTTTAATACAAGGGTAATGAGTAAAAGTTAACTATTTTTTCTTTATGTCAAATGTTCCTGTCTCTAGCTTGTCTTCCCCTTCTTCCTTCCACATAGGAGTACCATCTGCATGCCATATTCTGGGCTAAGATAGAAAAAGATCTTTTGGCTTATTATAAACCTTAACAGTAATTACAGTGTTTTAGATTACAGTTTTTAAGATAAGTTAAAAATTTGAAATTATTTTCAAATGACTTAGAAGTGCTGGACCCCATGCTGACGACCCTCTGTCACCATCTAGAGGTAGTGCACACGTATTGCAGGCCCAGTTCCTAGGAAATGGAATGTACAAAGGCATCCCAGAAATTAAGGCTTTCCAAATGGTTGTATATAAACCCTGCAGGAGAGATTGGACGCTTTCGTATGTAAATAAATACAATCAGAACTTGATTGCTATACCTATGGAGATATAGGAAATGGGTCTCAGAAATAGAACCAAATTTTGGAAGACTGAGCTCTATTAGATTATAAGAACTGCAAAGACACTGAGGTTCACAAAGAGGCTGAGGACCGTAATGGATGGGCACTCAATGACTCCATATTGATGGAGAAAAGACTGAGATTAGGAGCTACACTGTTCATGTTCTCATCAGGGCAACCTCTCCCTCATCCCCAGCCTGGAACCTGGAAGTCTGTTCTCTCTCTCTCTCTCTCTCTCTCTCTCTCTCTCTCTCTCTCTCTCTCTCTGTGTGTGTGTGTGTGTGTGTGTGTGTGTGTGTGTGTGTGTGTGTGTGTGTAGATTAATATTAACTGACAATTTGACAGGCTCTAGAATAACCCAATAGGAAAACCTGTGGGCATTTCTGTGTGTCCGTTAGTAATCTAGAGGAGGGGCTAACAATTAAGGTGAAAACCCTCACTCTAAATGTGGTTGGCACCAGTCCAGTGAGTTGAATACCATCATTCATCTCTCTGCTTCCTGACTGAAGACACAATGCAACCTGTTGCCTACCTTCCAGGACAGGATGAATGTCTTCCCTCTGACTATGAGCCTTGCGTTCTAGCCCTGAACTTAGCCATAAAAAGAGGCAGTCTGAAAGGATGTGGGTAATCTCTTGCAAACTAGAGGGAAGAACCCTTGCCAGGGACACAGTTACTGTCAGCTGACTGTGGAGAGACCAACTGTCCCTTCCGTTTCCTTTGGTGTTTGCTTGGTGCTCTTGCTTACATTGTTGACCCCAGTCCCCTTTTGCTGTTCAAGTCTGTTGGTTAGTGACATGGGGAGTGGGGTGGCTTTTTACTGAATGTCTTTGATGTCTAATTTTCTTTAGTGTCCAGTCCTTTAGTGAAGTCACCCAACGCACTGAGTCACCCCGTCACAGTGTGCTGGATGCTCAGCTCTGGGTGCTCTACCCAATGGATCCTGGCTCAGCATCACAGTTTCAGTGCATATGTAAGTTTCACATAACATATTCTACCAAGTAGTGGAAATATTTTGTTCTTATTTTTAAAGCCTACTTATGAAATGCTTAGAAAAACATACTAAGTTCTTAGAACACCCTTTAGATAGAGCATGATGATTCCTGCTTAACCTATTTTAAGGCAGGGGCCCTAGGGAACCCCAGGAATTATGGAACTCCAATTTTTCTCACTTTGAAACCATGCTTCTTCCTTCCCAGCAAATAAATGCCACATTTGCCTCTGTAGTCCAAGCTTATAACCATTCGTTATTTCATTCAACAAATTAGATTATGTGTGTTGACCTATCACTTCTTCTAAGATTGACAAGGACCTCCTTTAAATGATGTTCAGGGCACTGACCAGGGCTGTCTCCTTCTGTTATCACCTTTGAGCTAAGATCTATCATTTTGCACTCTGATGCTGGCAACAGTATCCCAACTTTCTCCTCTCTGCTTGCCCCAGTATCTCTGGTCTGTCTGCATGCTCAGCAGGCTTCCCATTGGCTGATATTTGGAGTTGACATTGCCTGCTACCTACACACAACACACAGAGAAATCCAAAGCTTCTTGCACCCTCTATACCTGTATGCTTTGCACGCCTTCTGCCAACACTCCAGCGCCCTTCTCATCCAGCCTTCTGATGGTTTTGTCTCTGGTCTCTTTACCGCTTCCACCCAGGGCAAACACCTTCTCTACTTCAAAAGCTCTTTGTGTATGCTGTGCCCTTTCTCTTAGCGGGTAAATTCTAGTCCCCTCTTTCTTGTAAAACGGACTTACTGTTTGGAACTTTTTTTTTTTCCCAGTGGCAT
Organism: Microtus oregoni; assembly: GCF_018167655.1. Taxonomy (NCBI): domain Eukaryota; kingdom Metazoa; phylum Chordata; class Mammalia; order Rodentia; family Cricetidae; genus Microtus; species Microtus oregoni. Next base: position 39,851,737 of record NW_024543063.1, read on the forward strand.
CTCTAAGAGATGTCTCATGTCTGACAACCCCCCGTTCGCCCCCCCCCCCCCAACTAGAGTCTGTCTTGCTTGTTCGAGCTTGCGTGTGATGGCAAATCTCATTATACTGTAGTCGAGCTACCCAATGAAGGTCTTTCTCACTGGTCTGTGAAAAAAAGTTTGTTTTTTTTTCCCTCCTCAGTCAAATTGTAAGGATCAAAAGAATCAAATAAAGGCATTGAGTAAACGGATAGTTATACAGAATAGAGGGCACCTAATGTCCACAAGCTCTGTTTCTTAGGGCCAATGTAAAGAGGTTTGGGTACCTGGGAACAAGATTCAATTTGTAGAAGTCCGTCTAGGAGCGGGGCGTGGTGTGGGGGAGGGAGTTGTTTCATATACTGGGAACGGTGACTATTCACCGCTAGCTGTTTCTTCTTCAAGCTGCCCTAGATATGCCAGTTACTGGTGGGATTCTGGACAGCTGGGTGATCTTGAATGCACCCAAACTTCAGGTTACACATCTCCTTATCAAAGGTTCAGGATTGCCACCCGGTCAGGGCAGGACCTGGGTTGCCGTGAAAGAGAAAACTACAGAAACTTTCCAGCGAATCCTGGGTTTCTTCGCCATCACCAGACTTTTCCAGAAGTCACACCCCTTACCTGAGCCTCCAGTTTCTCAGCTCATCTCTCTGTGCCTCTAAGTTAGGATCCCAAGGCGAACCTTGAGCGCTGCCCTCCCTCTCCTAGCCAGGCGTCGGTCCCTCCCTCCCCCTGACTCCCACTCGGCCTCCCCGCCCCCCTCTTTCCCCTCCCTCAGAGCCCAGGCCCAGGAATCCCACGCCCTTTGCTGCACAGGAGCTCGGACGAGCCCAGGGGAAGGCCCGGGTCGCCAATCATTGAGCGAAGGAGAGGCGGGCGCTAGGCTTGGGCGCGCTGGGGGAGCCAGCTGGCGCTGCTCTGCTCGAGCCGCAGACAATCACCCCGACACCGACACGCGCGCAGCAGACCCGCGAGCATCACCGACAGAGCTTCCCCGCCACGGGAGCTGCAGATCCGACTCTGGGAGACCCTGTACCCAGAGCGCCTCAGGCCCGCGCGGCCGGAGCAGGGAGGAGGCTCACAGGCTCCCGCGCTGCCTTGTGAACTGCAACTGCGACTCGCACCTGGCGCCACACCTGGGGCTCCGCGGCCCTGGGGACAATGCGCGCCTCCAGCAGTCACCGCGTCCGCACCTGACCATGGAGTGCGTCCTCCTGTTCGCGTGCGCCCTCCGGGCCGCCGATCCCGGGCCGCCGTGGGGCCCCGTGGGACTAGGGCGTCTGGCCAAGGCAGGTGCCACTACCGAGGGGCGCGCCACACAGCCGGGATCAGGGAGGCGTCCGACCCGCTGCGCTGCTCACACGCGGGTGTCACCTTTTTCTCTCTTGCAGGCGCTCCAGCTGTGCTGCCTCTGCTGTGCTTCGGTGGCCTTCGCCTTAGCCAGTGACAGCAGCAGCGGTGGCAGCGGATTAAATGATGGTTCGTATTTGCCCTCTCTGTACTCCACCATCCCGCAAGGGCTCCCCCCACCCCGTCTGTCCCCTTTGTGTTCAAGAGAGAGAAATGTTAGAAAAAGGCGCACCTCCTAACCTGGCAGGTGTGTACTGTGTGAAAAAAAAAAAGAGAGAGAGAGAGAGAGAGAGAGAGAAAAGAAAAGGTTCCCTGGTTGGAGAAGGGAAATGTGGCAAGGTCTGTGAAGTTATCAGAAAATCAATGCCTCAAGCTGCGAGTCACATAGATGAGAAAATAATTTCCCTCCTTCACAGATGGCTTGTTAAGAAAAATAATCCGAACTTAAGTAAGAAATTAGAAAGGAAGTGGGCACCGAGTAGGGCATTGATAAAAGGCTTCTTCGTTTCCTTCCTCTCCTGGGAAAGCCACAGAAACAAATTCTGGTTGAGGCTGAGAGAGGGGGTGAGCCCCCGCTTCCCCTCCTGCCGCTTTCTCATTGTCCCTCCCTTCTCTCTCCACTGACATTGTGCCATGGTGCCCAAAGACGCCCTTTGGTGGAAAACACTAGCCCTAGGTGCTTTAAGTCCTTGTTTCTGTCTTTTAAGTCTCCCAACTTCAAAGGTCCAGAGCACACTCCATCTTTTCTCATTTATTAACTTCGCAATACTCTCAGAGATGGAAACCCTTGCTTTCAGTGTCTCCCACCAGCTGCAGGAGAACAATTCATGTTTGCCCCAGGCTCTTAAGCAAGACTTTACTGGCCAACGTGGATTTCTTGGGATTATAAATTGTCATCGTTGTAGGATTGAATTCTCCTGTTCAAATGTAAGGGGCCATTCTGAGTCTGGAAGATGCTAGAATTATGGGCAAAGGCTTTCATAGAATGGGTAGTGAGAGGACAGGGACCCAGAAATACACTCTTCTGAAGTCTTCATTTTGTCCCCTCAGAGCCAGTCAGGAGCTTCTAAAACTTCACTCCTGTTCACCAGGAAGTAATGGCCAGCGAGCCCTTCTGTTCCAGACATGGCTTATAAGGACTTACTAGGCTTGTTTTTTTGGAGTCAGAGTTCGCACAGTCTAGCTACAGAGAAGATGACCTTGACCTTAGGGTCCTCCAACCCCCACCCCCTGATGCTGGTTTCACAGGAATGCCCAACACACCTGGTTTATCTAGTCATGAGGATTGAACCTAGCGCCTCTTGCATGTTTGTCAAGAACTCCGTCCACTGGGCTCCATTTCCCAGCCCCTGTAAGCACCTGAACCAACACAGCACATCAGTCTTTGTGAGGGACCTCTCACTGCCCCTTTTCCCAAACAGGATTGAATGTAACCAACAGCCTGTTATGTTACTCTTTTGGAAACAAACTTATAGCAGGTGTCCTAGGTTGGGAGGGATGAGGGGTCGGGAAGACTGGCTGACACTCCCAAGTAAGAGCAGGTGGAGTGTCAGATGGCTGTGCCCAAGGAGGAGAGGAAGACATGGTAGGAACTGTCAGGAGCATATGTCAGAAATGGCTGTTATGCAGTCAGGTCTAACTCTGGCAGATGGAGAAAATAAGTCTTCTCTTGCAAAAAGAAAGAAAAGAAAGCTGGCTTTAATCAACAGCTACCTTCAGAGCAACATATCAGGAATTTCTTGAGAACTAAAAATGTGTCCTGCTCAATTTTAAGGGGGAACACATTTTTCCTTTTATTTTCTGAAAAATATGTCAATGATAGGGTATTCTAGTTTAAAAGAAAGAGGTCGAAAGGAGCCATAAAAGAGTTGGCCACGCCTTAGAAGTCACACATGGTCCAGAAGGAAACAGGGCTCATTATTGTAATGTTGGGGTTTCTTTGCTAATGTGAGCCTAATCAGAATATAATTAGAATATTGTGTTTTGATCCCTACACACTTTTAAACTTCCTGGTTCCTTAGCATCTCCTAAATGATGTTTCATTTCATTGTTGTTGACTACTCAGGGGAGGATTTCTTAATTTCTTTTTTTTTTCCTCCTTTAAAAAAAAATCTTTCTTTTTCCTTTTCTCTTCTGGGAACCCAGGACCCAAGTGACTCAAACATGCCTCTTAGTTGTTCGGAATCTTTCTAAACACTTTCCAAATTAGTCTCCCATTCTGTGTGTGCCTCGAAAGTGGAAACCCAGAACATTTTTCCTCTTTTATTTTTTTTTAATGTGCACAGGGCATGCTCCACATCATCTTCTGGGACGATGTTTTCAACTCCAATGGTTTGTGAAAGAAAGCAGTGTACCGACTCCGCTCTTTCCCGCAGCAAATTGTTTCCTAGCTCTCCGCCCCTCTACACACCCCCAGATCATACAGCAATTAGTGCTGCTCAGGGGAGCCAGGGGGAAGGCATTTTTAAACATGCCTTTCCAGGTGTCCCTGATCCGCCACACCCCCTCCAACATGTCTGAGCAGTTTGAAACATCAGCCTCTATCTAGGATGCTTCTGGAGGTTTGGAGGCGGGTTTCTGCCTAGGCTGTGCTTAGGCCTCCCTGGAAGCTGCTCGAAACAGTAAAGAAGACCCAAGTGTTGGTGTCCTGTTCTCCTGCGAAGTAGCACTGAGCGGGGCGGGGGGTTGACAGCCCCTTGTTAATGAGCTGAGGAGGTCTTCAGAAACGGCACACTTTGTGACCTGTTTGTAGTGTTTCTATCCTCAGAGCAACCTAAACAAGGCTATCAATCGCCAGAAGAAAAATTCCCACTTTTTAACCTTTACAACTTCATATTGATAAATTTTTGTCAGTCACCATCATGAACATTACACACAGATGCTCCATGGCTAATACATGAAAAGTCCCTGTATTTCTTCTCATACTGAATATTGACCTTTCACCCAAGTATGTTTGAAATTTTTCAAAATTGTGCTTAGCTTTTAGTTTCTGTAGCATTTTTTTTTTAATGCTGGGCAAGGGTTTCACCACTGAGCCACATCCCCAGCTGTAGCCTCCATAGGAGTTTAAGGTGGTAGAGCCTGGTGGTACAAACCACAATGCACTGGAGCCCCTCTGGGTTCTCTTCACTGTTAGGTGCACGGAACAAGGATTTTTGTGAGTGTTGGGGCAGCCTGCTAGAAACTGACCCATTGGCATCTTGGGCCTCGGGTGCTGACAGCTAACTTTTTCCATTACAGATTACGTCTTTGTCACGCCAGTCGAAGTGGACTCGGGCGGGTCATATATCTCACACGACATTTTGCACAACAGGAAAAGGCGATCGGCACACGGTGCCAGCAGCTCCCTGCACTACCGCTTTTCAGCATTTGGACAGGATCTACACTTAGAGCTTAAGCCCTCGACAATTTTGAGCAGTCACTTTATAGTCCAGGTACTTGGAAAGGACGGTGCTTCAGAGACTCGGGAACCCGAGGCGCAGCAGTGTTTGTATCAGGGATTTATCAGAAATGACAGCTCGTCCTCTGTTGCTGTGTCTACGTGTGCCGGCTTGGTAAGTCTGCCCTGGTCTAATGGAGCTCACGCTTTTTCGTGTTTTGTGTAACTTGAATGAACAGATGTCTGCAGCACTAAAGCTCTCTTCCAACCAACTCCACACATTCACACTGTCAGCTTTGATACGTATAATATTCTCAATTGAGTTAATCTGCTCTCTGCAAAAGAAAGAAAGAAAGAAAATATAATAGAAGTTTAATGAGCATTTAGAACTTCCTTTTGATGTTTAATGGCCTGGGCCCTTTCATTCTCCATGTTTGAGACGATCCCCAAGGAAATTAATTTGATGGATGCCATTCGCTTCGCAAAGTCTTGGGAGATCAGGAATTCTATAAATCTAACAGGCTACATGGCGTCTCCAGTGCTTTGAAAGGGGGAAAACTGCATTTCAAATCTAAAATTGCCTTCAGCAGCCGGAGTTAACCTGCCTTCAACCTGACGGAATGGGGGGGGGGGGGGGGGCTTTGGTTTTTCTTAGAAAAATCTGTTGGTGCTGCACTTCTTGCAGAAGGCATCCTCTTAGAATGTGGGGTGGTGTGGGGGACCAGCAGGACAAAATGCAGCACCCGGGGAGGCAGGCAAGCATGATTTCCTTTCTGTATAATCTTTCTGTGTCAAACACCAGGCCAAGAATATCCATGTAAATGATACTCAGAATCCAATCAAGTAGACAAGGCAGTAAATGACATCCCAGGCTTTCATTTCATGTCGCCATGGAGAAATGTCTCAGGCTGACAGCAGAGCTGGTCCTGGAGACACATGGTGCTCGTGCTGTGGCATGGCCAGAAGAAGGAAAATGTGAGAAAGCCCAGTTGGGAGTTAGCTGGTGATGTATGTGTGGGATGCAGCTTGGCTAAGCCAGGGGCGTGGTTTGGGGAGTGGACTGGGAGTGGATGAGAGCTCCCCTATTCTTCACTGCTTAAGACTTTCCAGTTAAGTCTTTTTTTCAGAGTGTTGTCCTGAAATCCTGCCAAACCCATAACCACAGTCACTATACTCTTTAGTGTATTTAAATTACAAAATAAAACAATGAGTTAGCAATTCCCAGCTAACCTAGATTCATCTGAGTGCTGGCTGGCTCAACAATTCCCTGTGTGTTGAGACGTGGTTACGCACACGAGTGCTCACCCCTACACGGATGTGTCTTAGTTTTTGTTTTTTTTGTTGTCTTGCAGCGAGTCTTCTGCTGGTTTCTCACATTCTCCTTGTGTTTCCTGCTCTCTGCCTGTTCCAGTTTCCAAAAGTCCTCAAGAGTCACTCACTACACCACAGAGCCTTAGACCCTCTCATTCCAAAGCTTAGTAGGTAGAGATGTTTGCTGCCAAACCTCGTGACCTGAATTCAATCCCTTGGAAACATTTAATGGAAGAAGAAAACCAACTCCCCTGACCTTGCATGCAAGCAATGGCACACACAAACCCACCCACATACACCATCCATACAAAATAAATAAAACTTTTAAATGTCATGAAAATTGTAGTACCTGGAGAGATTTCACCCCAGACCTGTAGAGAGGAACTGTTTCATGTGTGAAGTCCTCCTTTAGTCTCTAGCTTTCCCCATTCTTACAACACGTAGCCTCCACGTTCAGCCCTCGGAATTCTGCTCTTTGTGGGAGGTAGGCATTCTGATCAGTTATCTCGTGGATAGACATCAGGTGGCCTTTTCTAGTGAAGAGGTTCACCTTGGAACTGGGAACAAATTATCATCTATGGCAGAAGAATGAAATGGGCTAAAGTTTTCCAACTTTAACATGGTGTGAACAAAGCAGCTGGCATTGAGGTCTGTCCTGTGGGAGGCGTCGGTTGTCCCTGCCCTTCAACAAGCCAGGTGTATGGATGTAGTTATCGTGACCTCATTGGACCTTGGTTGACTCTCAGCCATGTAAGATAACTTCTGCAATCATTACAATCTCCAGTCATCTGACTCTGATGATCTAATTTGTTGACCCTGGTAGAGCCTATGAGGTAAGAGGTAGGGAACAATCAAATGTATTTATCCTAAGTTTGCTGCCACCCCTTTCCCATTCCCCCACCAAACACCTGTGCAATTCTTAAACTCCCAATAATAAGAAGCAAAATGAGAGAGGATGGGCCTCACTGGCATGTGGTGACCCGGATCCATATTAATTTTGTGAGCTATGTGGAAGGGTATAGGAATGCTAAAACGTGCATACAGAAAAACACAAATAATAATGATAAAGCTTGATTAATGTTGACAAAGTTCACATCCATAGTTGTGAGCTAGATCAAACAGGACATTGTTAGTATCCCAAGAAGGCCCTTGGTTGCTCCTGCCATCTTTACTGTCCACATGAGGTAACCATTTTGCCCTAACCAATTGTGTGGTTTGTTTATGCTCTTTGAAAATTTTCCCCTAAGTAGAATCATAATGTACTTCCTCGTATGAGGGTCCCATGATGGTTTGTTTGTTAGTTTTTGCTGTCGTTCTCGTTCTGTGGAATAGAGTAAAGTTGCTGTGTCTAGGTAGGCATAGGTGAAGCTTTAGCTGGTCCTGTGAATCAGCTTTTCAAAAAGGCTGTGCCAATCTACGCTTAATAGTATGTGGTAAAGTTCTGAGTGCTTCCTGTTCTCACCAGCACTTGACAATATCCGCCTTTTCCATCTTAGTAAATTTACAGGTGTGAAATTGGATACTACATTGTAATTGGCATCTTTCTGATGGTTGATGGATGAAGTATCACCTTTAACCTTATTGGCTATTTAGATGCCTTCTTTAATGTTCTCTTTACTATATAAAGATAAGCTATAAAATACATGGTTTCAGCTTAAATAGTGGTATGTGTTCCTTTCTCAGTAGATAGAAACAAGGGTTCTAAGTGGAACACCCTTACTAGCTCAGCATCCTTTTTACTGTGACTATCAAACTCTTTGGTTTTGCAAAAGCAAGTCATGTGAAGTCCTCTACAGGTACCACATTGAGGAGGCAGTGAGAGATGAGAATAAAAGAGACTGGTCATCTCTTCCCTCTTCTAGCTACCTACAGATACTGATAAGCATCTTTGGTCAAGAGGGAGTCTCATAAATCCTCTTGGGAGGTTAGTTGACAGCTGCAGTGATGGATTCAGAACATCGTAGATGATCCAAACGTTCAGCAGATGGACTTGTGTCTAATAGGCTTGTTGGAGCAACAAGTCAGAAAGTTAGCATGCCAGAGGATATGGCAATTCTTCATCCCTTGGTCCAGATACCCATAGGAGATCGATGACACTGTGAGATGAAATGCCTTCGTGTGAAGGTTCTGTCTGGGGTTTCTTTAAGAGTGGGGCTAGACCATTGGTTTCAGGATCCCTTTAGATGTGATAGGCATCTCCCAGTATGCTTGCAGAATGTATTAGGAAAGCAATCAGTCACCTTTAAATGATCTGGCAAGGTGCCAGGAGGAAAGCTGGCTTCTACCTAGACTGTTAGGGAAACCTCAGAAGAAAACACAAAGGGCAGTAAGATTATAGTACTGAAATACGTATATTCTTCTTGTAGGCAGGAAGGTAGGCACACACACACTCCAGCTGGAATTTCTCCAGCAGGGGATTTCCCTGAATAATTCAAAATTACCCAGTGCTTAAAATACTTCTAATACTTTCTTGGAATGTACAGTTGCCATGCCAACAGAATTCACTTTAAGCAGTTCCGGGGGCTGTCCCTTACTTTCAGTAACTCACAAAGGAGGAGCCAGTGAATCCCGCCTGCTGTTAAGTTTGCAGGTGATTCCTGCCTTTGAATTCTGAATGTCTCTTCTGGGTCACCCCTGCCCATTCCACCTGGTGACCTTGAACTTGGTGAGTGCATTTGGAATTGCAGCCTTTGTCACAGAACCACGGGGTTACATATTAACCTCACCTGTAGTGGCCTGCCACATATGTCCTTTCTACACTACAAAGCTACCCCTCTACCCAGTCCAGGGATGAGAAAGCAGGTCATGACCTTGGGCAAGCCGAGGCTGTTGGAAGGAAGCCTCACCTTGCTGTGAAACTGTGACACACTCTGTGTTCACCTGTGTTCTTTATTTCCATTTTCTGTCAGACCATATCTTTCTTCAAAGATTTTACTGTTTTAAAATATTCTGCTTTAGGGATCTTTTTCGTTTTTTTTTTTTTTTGTGACTTTGCCTCATATGAGCCACTTGATGAGCTTTGTCTGACATTCTAGAAATTTGGGTTCCTTTTCTTCAAACCGGAATTTGGCCCCAGAAAGGTATAATTTTTTGAATGTTTCTGGTGTATTTTAGTAGTTGAGAACGCGTTATCGTGAACACTTGTGTTTGAGGATGTTTGGGAAAGCTATGTTAACTCATGGATTCTGTCACCCAGTAGCTGTTTATCGCTTCTGTCCTGGCAGACACCACTCTGATCACAGACGGTAAAGCTATGAATGAGGACACAGACACCATTGACACACTGACAGACGTGTCTAACCTTTCATTTAAAAGCAAGATTTATTTTTATTTTATGTGTACTGAGTTTGCACCTACATACACGTATATGCATTATATATATGCAGTGCCCAAAGAGGACAGATCATCTTAGGTCCCCAATAGTAGGAGTTTCAGGCAGTTGTGAGTCACAATGTGGGTGCTGGGAATGAAACCTAGCTTCTCCATGGTAGTAACAAGTACTTTTAATGGTTGTCTGTAGCTGAGCCATCTCTCTGGGCTAGGATCTAATGTTTTGGCATTATAATAGGAGATCGTCACCTGCACAGTCCATGCCTGACTTGTAATCCAGTTACACACACACACACACACACACACACACACACACTCACACTCACAAAACAGCCTAATGTATTAATTAAGTTTGGTTTCATAACTACGCTTGGCTATAAATAGCCCATGGGCTGTGGATTGAACACACCTGCAAGAGAAACAGCATCAGGGCTCTTAGACCTAACAATTCCCATCTTAGACTGAACAAAGCTCAGCAGAGCTCAAGAGCAAAGAGCCCACAAGCTCTCTCTTTAGAAAAGGGAGAGGCTGGGCACTCTGTGTGCTCCCATGTGTCAGTGAGTCAGGACGTTCTACGTCACGAACAACTCTCTAATTCTCTTTAAACTTAGACTTTTTCCAGCATGTTTGGCTGTGGGTTTCTTTCCCCCTTTGAAGAAAGTCTCTGCTTAGGTTCCCAGTGACAAGACAACCAGGAGCACAGTGCTGTCCCCAATTCTGTATTGTATCCTAAATGTGACAAAAAAAAAAAAAAAACCCTCTAAGGATAAGAGTTTCATGGTCACTGGGCTTGAAGAGAAATAAGCACTCAGGCTGTCCACACATTCACTAGGTAGCTGAGGACGGCCATGAACATTGGATCCTCTCGTTCCCACTTCCTGAGTCCTGCAATACCAGGAGACACTACCGTGTCGGGTGTTTGTGTAGTGTTAGGGATTAAGCTCAGGGCTTTGTGCATGGAAGGCAGGTAGATACACTCTATCTACTGAGCACTGTATCCAGAGCCATTTCACCTCTCTTTGCATAAGCCCCATGTGCTCCTGTGTGTGTGTGTGTGTGTGTGTGTGTGAGAGAGAGAGAGAGAGAGAGAGAGAGAGAGAGAGAGAGAGACTCTTGTGGCTCGTGCTATACGTAATTGTTACATCCTATGTAACTGAGGATGCCCTTGAAGTTCTGATCCTCCTGACCTCCTATGCCATCATAATGGCTTTAAGAGAGACTAGGGATTAGATCCAGGACTTTGTGTGGACTAAGCACTCTATTAACTGGGTATAATTCCCTAGCCACTTCTTATCTTTTAATACACTAACCTGCATTTTCAATCTCCATAAGATGGAGTTGATACTGGCCTGACCAATCTAACTCCTTTAAAACTGTACTTCTGGTTGACATCGTATTCCAGGGTCCCTGTTTCAGTGTAAAAACAATTGCTAGGCCTAAGGTCATTTTGCACTTTATTGGTACCTGACCTCTCTGAGAACCATGGTTTGTTCTAGTTGGAGAAATATACTTTTGCTTAATAAACTCAACCTAGACCAAGATCTATACTTCACATGGCTATCAAGTGGAAACACACAAGCAGTCTCTGACTGCATGGGTCAGCTGACTTTTGATAATCTATGCAAAGGCCAGCTGACCACAAGGGAAAACCGCTTTGCTGTTGCCACTGAACCTTCTGACTGGTGTTGGCTTGTTGTCCTGGCTCCCCAACTGTATCTGAGGCTCCCAGCAGAGTGGGTACCATAACCAAGGCTGCCTCAAGAATTCCTTCCAGCCTGAATTCCTGGTGCAGCATCCAACTTTGTCGTTTGCTTTCCTTTGCTTTCTCTTTCCTTTATCTGCTTCGTGGCTAGCTGCCCTGATGTCCCATTGTGTCTTTTCTTCGGGGGTGGCCTTTGCAGCCTGTGACTGCTGCAGTGACCATTCTCAGGAGAGCATGGGTCCCTGCAAGGAGCTTTCGAAGCCATTGGATTTGAATAGGCGGTAGGGAGCTTTGATGTCTGCTTTTCAAAAGTATTTTATAACTCAGAAAGCTGTCACTGAGTTGTCTGTCGCTGGTCACTGCCTGCCGCGTCATCTTTAGAAAGCAGATTTCCATTCATAAAAGGGCTGAAGTTAAATGCCCTTAGCCTGTGGCTCTGCTGCTTTGAGGGGCCTTGTTAGCTAGCAGGGGTTGTTGAATTACATCTACCCCCTTGGAACGTCATGGTCACTTGAGAGGATCATGTGAAATTACAGATTAGGCTGGGTTGTATTTACATGTTTTTTAATATAGGCTGGCCCAAATCAAAGATGTTTTCTTAGGCTATTATTCAATTCATCAAGGGTAAAAAGACCCTTTTATTTTCTTGGCTTCTTTCCTCTGCGTTTCTCCTAAGACATGATTTGTGAAGAGAATTATTTGCTTTTAACAAGGCTTTGAGCAAAAGGCCAAACCAAATTAAAAAAAAAAATTCCCCAAAGACCACAGTTCTTGCCAGGGAGTTGGACTCCAAAGTAGCTAAGGCAAGCCTGAAGGGTCTCTCACGAGAGCTGGAAGGGCCCAGCCTCCCTCTGTGGTACCTTCCTGTCATAATATAGCCACTAAGCACCATTCCCTCTGGGTGATTCTGTTGGCCATACTTGACTCCAGGGTCCTGGGCTAGGCATCCCGGCATCTTGAACATCCTGGCATCCAGGGCATCCTGGCATCCCAGGCTTGCTTCCTGAGGCCTCGTGTTTCTCATGTGTTTCATAGAAATGCCCGCTGGCAGAGAGTGAGGAAGACCCCTGGTGAGTGTTGAACTTGTCACGCAGTAGCTGCTCTCTGCTTGATTGTTGACTTTGAACTAGGAGGTGGTCTGGCCAGGAAATGGCCATTGAACTCTTTTCCCCCTGTCCTGAAGCCTTTCCAGGCAGGCCTGTCAGAACAGGAAAAGAATTTCTTTGGGGTTGGCAACCCTCTTGGTGTGAAGGTTGGGAATATTGTAGGGAGAGGAAGCATTTTATCAAGTAAGAAAGAATAAAAGAAGGAGGATTACTGAGGTCGGGGTGAGGAGGAGGAAGGGGATCAACACACTGATTGTAGATTTCTGTCTTTAGTTTCAGAGCCGGCTCTTCCCTTCACTGTCTGCACAGCAGTGAGGTACATTGCTCACCCACTGTGGGCTTGACTTCTTCACTGTAAGGTGAGGGTCTGATTGGGACCTCACTTGTGAGGCTCACAAATATTTGGTCACAAGAAACACCCTGTATGAGTGCCCAATCCCCCCTGAATGATCAAGTTCCCTAACCTAAAAATCAGATTGGATAAGATCCCAAAATTTCTGAGTGCCAGCATGAGGTCCCACTTCAGTACAAAAGTCAGAAGTTACCAGGCAACACCCATTGGGGCTATTTTTGAGTTTGTTTATTTTATTCATCATGAACACCCAGGTTATATACGAGCCTGTAAATTATTTAGAAGTAGGACCTGAACTGTTGTCTTTACTTTTCCATATCCTTTTTGAAGTGCCTGGTTAAAAAAAGAGTGAGAGAAAAAAAATGGTCACTTAAGGCCTTAAATGCTAGTGTGTTGATTCGCACCTAAATATTACAGAAACCTACTGTTTGCTGTGTCTTCCCTTCATCAGCCTGAGTACAAGTACTTTTGTGAATGAATGTTTGTCATAATAATCATCATGCAGCAATTACTAGAACAAGTGGTGTATGCTTATCTGAACTGCTCTGGACTGCAGTGGTTAGGACATTTTATCTCAAACTATATATATTGGTGTATATGATATAATAAATATATCATCCATATCATACACACACTCACACACACATATATGTATGTGTGTGTGTGTGTGTGTGTGTATCGTATTAGTTACTTTTCTATTGCTGTGATAAAAAAAATACCATGACCAATGCCATTTATAGAAGGAAGCATTTATCTGGACTCATGGTTTCAGAGAGATAAGAGTTCATCATAACAGGGAGTCATGGCAGTAGGCAGCAAACATGGTAGCTGGAGCAGCTAAGAGCTCACATCTTAAACTGCAGGCAGAAAACAGAAAGAGTGAACTGGGAATGGCTCGAGACTTTGAAAGTTCAAAGCCTTCCCCCAGTGATGTGCTTCTTCCAGCTAGACCACACCTCCTAAACCTACCCAATAGCACCACCAACTGGAGACTAAGTGTTCAGTTGTATGAGACTATGAGGGATATCTCTTCCAAACTACCATGTAGATACACATATGTAATTATATGCACACATGGCACATGTATATGTATGTTTATGTATATAAATACATCTATTTTTGAAAAGGATTTAATCCATCCTTTCCTTCTCCCATACCTTTTCTCCCCAGCTCACTATCTTTTCCTCCATCCTCTCTTCCCATTTTTTTCTTTTCCTCCCTCCCTCCTTTCTTCTTTCCCACCGGAATTGCTAGCATTCAGCAAAGCTGGGCCTGAACTATCCAGCTGTATAATCATACCCTTTTCTATTATTCTCTCAACCATACTTTCCCCCTCTTGACTTCCTTCTGCAAACAGAGCCTTCTGAGTTCTAGGTGATTCCGACATTTCCTTGGCTTCCTTACTCATCTCACTGACTTATCCATCCCTAATGCCACAGATGTGTCACGGCTAAGAACAAATGTGTGGGGATCTAGACTTTATTTGCCTTCACCTGCCTATAAGACTTGGGGCATCATTGAATTAATGGCTCTGCTCATCAAAATAAGAACAGAACAAAACTCTTCCTTTTTTGTTGTGTGTTCATAGGTGAGCTAATGCAGAGGTAATCTAGGATGATGCAGAGCAAACTAAGGGCTTGACAGTTACTACTTTGAAACTCTTCATCAACTCAACTCATTTGTACTCTGCCTGTGCTATGACTTTATTGTGTGTGCGTGGGGGGGGGGGTGACTGTTTTCACTGGCACTTGTATCTAGGTACCCTGGTCATGACGGTAGTAGTTAGATTTTTTAAAATGTGCCTGCCTTTGGAGTCATTTTATTTTTAAAATTTTGATCATTTTCACCCCTCCCCTAACTCCTCCAAAGATCCACCTCTTCTCTCTTCCCACCCAGCCTAGGGTCCTCTTACACAGACAGCCATCCAATCCAATTTGTGCTCCCCAAATACTCTTAGGTGTGGTGCCATCCCCTTGAATGTGAGCAGCCTACCATGGATCACATACTTAGCAGGTCTCAGTTGTCCTTCACTTAGCAGCTATCAGTTGCCAGTAGCTTCTCAGCTAGAGGCTGGACTTCATGTTTACCTCTCTCCTCCACCGTGATGGTTTGTCTGGCTTGAGCTTCATGCTGTCACAGCTGTTGTGGGTTCATATGTATAACTGTCCTGTTGTGTCCAGAAAATATCATTTCATTCCTCTGGTTCTTTCTACCCTCTTCTTTGGAGATGACCCCTAAGCCTTGGTTCATATGCTCATATCTGTCCTGATTTTTTTATTTTGTTTGGATTTTTGCTATTGCTATAAAAATATGCATGTATCTGCAAATGTCTCAGTTACGTTGAGAGCTGTGCTTTATTAAGAGCAAGGTTAGGGCAGAGAGTCCCCTTCCTTATGAAATATTGGCATATCAGATATAGGATACTAGTAATGGCCAGGGATTTATATGCTTTCATTGGCATGTGCCATCAAGTGTCATTGTCACTATAACCTTAACTGTCCAATGTGCAAAGCTGTTGAGAACTTACTTACTCTTGTTTTGCAAGGGTCCAAGACAGTGGCTTCAAAGAGCCGCCTCCAGCAGAACATATGTGCTGGAAAATTGCGTGGTTTCCCACCATGAGCAATAAACAATTCAAGAGAAAATGGCGCTGATTAAATCTTGAAGTCCAAATATAAACAGGCTTAATGATAGTCCTACACATTAGGGCTTTCATGACCAAAAATATTTGTTTGGAGTTCATACACAACACTGTCTACGAACCCATGAGTTTGGTTACATCAAGTTACTCCCAGGAAAACTTGTTCCCACGGTTTTCTTAGCCAGTTATAGAGCAGAATATACTCAAATGCCTGAAGAGAGGCCTGGTGACTGTTCGGCCTGGATAGTGTGGCCATCTCTCCTGAAGGGATGCCTTTGAAGTATCTAAGGGTTTTACTTTCAGTAGGATTCTTTTGATTGCTTATTCATGCCACTCAACTTTGAAATACTTGATCTGCCCCTTCTCCCAGTGTCAGTCAAGGGGGCATGATATAAATTAGATGTGGACATCACTAATGTATGAGGAGCCAGCGATGTGCGTGCCCTCCTTTGAGGGACGGCACTTGAAAGAGACTGAGATAAGCTGCTGAAGGGGTTGGTGTCTGCCTGCTTGCCAGGTTCTGTAACAGAGTAAGCAGTGTCCTAAGGTCATCCTGGGAGCCTATAGTTCCTTGTCTACATTTTGTATTTTATTTTACTGCTTCCAGGGAGCATGTGCAGAGTCCCTCAACATTAATTTCTCTATGAGCAGATATGACCATAAATCCTTTGCATTGTGGATAAGTCTGGGTTTTCTTTATGCATGTCAAAGAGAGGACTGAAGTTAAATATTGCTTACATGCCCTCTCATGCTGCAGTATGTGAGTACCCATTTCTGAAGCTTCTTAGGAGGTCTGGGTTTTGCAGCCTCTGTTTTGCAGTAAAACTCATTGGCATAGGATGAATCCACTTCTTGTAAAAGACTTCTTTTTGTGTATAAGACAAATACAAATTGGTGCTCAATATTAGATGTGTAACACTACTATTTATGACTAAAGTCTAGAATAGTCCATTGATTTTGATCCAGACAGATGGAAAATCATGGATGCTCATGTTCAGATACCTGTCCAAACCCACCAAAACAGAAAGTTTAAAGATGAGACCAAGACATGAGTATCTTTTAAAGATTTCTTAAATGGTCCTGAAGCAAAGCCAAGCTTGAAAGCCTGTGGTCCATGTAAAAAGCATGGACTTCAGACACATCAGCATCCCAGAAACAGCTCACATAACAACTTAAGATGGCAGACTGGCGTTAAAATGCTGAGATTTAGGAGTCCGGCTCTATCTCCCTCACTGGTGATGCAATTTTGAGGAAATGGTCCTTCTGGATAACATTTGAGTCTTGTGTTAAAGATGTTGGGCAGGAAGGGCACACCCTGCACTGTGAGGGTTGGAGGAAAACCTCAAGCACTGGACCTCAGTTTCCACCTCGAAACAGGAGCTCTCGTTTTTCATTGCCTCCTACACCAGGTTATCTGTTCCTCAAACTTCCAGGGATTCTCCAGTCTCAACTTCCTATTTGGCAATAAAAGGGATTGCAGATACATGCTGTTGCACTGGTTCTGGGGAATTCAACTCAAGCCTTCATGCCTTACCCACTGAACCAGCCCTAACATTTGATTTTAAAATAACTTCAGACTCACAGGAACTTACAGAAATACTACATAAAAATGCTGTGTGGGTATAACTGAACAATCTGGGAATATAGATTACTTACCGTAGAGTAGTGACTTTGAAGGAAAAAAGGGCTGTCATATTAGAGAGCAAAAGCCTAGGATGACATGGCC
This sequence comes from Microtus oregoni, assembly GCF_018167655.1. NCBI lineage: Eukaryota > Metazoa > Chordata > Mammalia > Rodentia > Cricetidae > Microtus > Microtus oregoni. Next base: position 39,868,655 of record NW_024543063.1, read on the forward strand.
TCTGTTGTTCATGTTCCTTCTCCAGCGGTGTGCTCTGTGACTGGAACTAGATGCTACGAGTATAAGACTTTGCAGATGTAAGGTTCCAGGAAGGTCTAATCTTGTCAAACAAGCCCTTTGAATCTGGGTCCAGTTTGCAGACAGATTATCACTGGGGCTCAGAGGAAGAGGGCCTTAACACATGAGAGATTCTCACTTGCCAGTTCTGGATATGGAATGGGCCATGTCAGAAGGCAGTCAGCCTCCAGGGCCAGTGTGGTCTTTGACTGATAAATGGCAAGCAAATAGAGACTCATTTCTGTCCCCCAAAGGAACTGAGTTCTGCCTACAGTTTGAAGAGGCTGGAAGTAGATTTCTTTACAGAACAAAAGAATATGGATGAGACATCCTGCACTTTGGCCTGGTAGTGCTCCGAGTTAGTGATAGGGTAGCCACAAGCTGCTTCTTTGCCATCACTTTTGAGCAACAGTAGAATGCAAATGCAGAAGTCTCTCAGGCTCATTCTAGGGCAGGCTTCCGGCACAAAGGAAATCCCTTGCCTTTTCAGGTTCATGGTCATCTTGGACCATCTGCATCTGTAACCTTGGGTTACAGGTGAGATAGCATGTATAATGGTTGGTCTAGAATGATTGTCAGTCTGATGAAATTTAGGATCACCTAGGAGACACGCTACTGGGTGTGCTGAGAGGGAGTTCCAGACAGGATCACCTGAGCAGGGAAGACCCACCATCAAAGTGAGTGACATCATCCATTGATGGCCTAGAAGTAATAAGTCTGGGGAAAACTGTGTGTCTGCCTGTTTTCCCCATCCTCCACTGATAGCAGACAGGCTGTCTTGGTCAGTCTTCTAAAATGGACACAACACCAGTGACTCCCTAGGGATCTCAACTTTCAGTACAGATTCAGGACTATGGAAGCACCTGGTTTCATTGAGCAAGCTCTGAGTTCTGTTGCTCAGCAAGCAGATAGCTATTGTTGAACTATTCAGTCCCTATAGTGTAAGTCAATCTAATGGTCCATTTTTATCATATTGTACACATATGTACACATTCTATTGGTTATGTTCTCTAGAGAACTCCACTTAAATCCATGGATCTAAGTGAAGCAGCCAGTTTCCTTATATACTTACTTGTTTAAATTGCCTGGGGGAATTGCGTTAGTATAGATTCTCAGTGGAATACTATTGGTATTAGGATGGCTAATGTTTTCTTTAGGAAGGAACATCTATGTTTCACAGGGCTACCGGGGACATTCCAGGCCTTTGCCTTTTAAGCATCATTAGCATCCTCAATTGTGTCAGCCCAAACTGTCTCATAACCAAGAAACTACTGTGGGTAACATTTTGATACAGTGCTAACATACAATGATTTTGTTAAGAAAATAGATTTATGTGAAATTGGATTTTTGGAGTGTGCATGCTATTAATTTCAACTAGATTAACCCTTTCAGGCAGTTTGAGAATCCATCACCCAAGGTACTTGATACCAGAAATGTTTCAGACTTTTAAAGTTTTTTGTTTGTTCATTTGCTTTGTACCAGTGTACTTGCATTGGCTTTACTGGCTAAGCACCTCTAGCCTCCAAATCAAAAACTCAATTTGGTACATTTTTGTGCGTCATGACCATGCTTTAAAAGTTTAATTAATGAAACCAGTACCATGTGTGCCTTTGAAGGATATAGCTGCTGAGGTTATGGATAGTACAGTAGAATGGGGCTAGGGGTCTGCTGATACTGCATAGACAATAGAGTGGATCTGCTGAGGATGCGTGCATGGTGCAGGGGGATGCAGGAGCTGATGAGAGTGTGTGGATAGTATAGGGAGGCTGGGAGTGAGTGGTGGGTTGGTTGACAGCAGGAAACAAATCTGGGAACATTTTTATTGGTGTGTATTTGTTTGTGAATTTCACATGGTACCCCAGACTCCTGAAAACAGTCAGCTCTTTAAAGTAACAGCAAAAGATGTATAATAAGAGTCATCCTTGCCTTTTTACGGGAAAGGGGGCCTAATCATATAAATATAAATTTAAAATGTGAATTCTATTTATACATTGGTAATTTGTAAGATAAAATTAAATATCCTCTGTATACTCTTGACCAATAAGAATGGGACTATGAGCAGTTGTAGAAACGACACAGGAATATTCTCCTTGTCCCTTGAGTATGTTCTTCCCTGATACCCTTTTAAAGGTAAATTAGAACTTTCTGTCTATAGCATGTAAGTCGGACTTGTACACAGTTGCTTCTTTTGTGATATCTGTGGACTTGGTTGAACTTGGAGTTCTGCTTTAGTTGGAATGCAGAAGCCATGGAACCCAGTCCATGCGTGTGCATAGACACACCTGCTGACTCCATTTTTAAAGCTGCACCATCCTTGTTAGTGATGAAACACTGATGCCTATGTGACTCACAGCATAGTCTGAATTACTCTGCTACTTTATAACTATGCCAGGTAAGCATATTTCATTTCATTTTCATTCCTGACTGTTAGTAGCTGACATTCCCATACACATCCCCACAGCCCCCAGTACATTCTTTATCCCATCCATCCATCCATCCATCTATCCATCCATCCCCATCCATCCATCCATCCATCCATCTATCCATCAATTTATCCATCCATCTATCCATCCATCCATCCATCCATCCTCATCCATCTACCCATCCATCCATCCATTCATCCATCAATTTATTCATCCATCCATCTATACATCCATCAATTTATCCATCCATTCATCCCCATCCATCAACCCATCCATTCATTCATCCATCAATTTATCCATCCATTCATCCATCCATCAATCCATCTATCCATCCATACATCCATCAATCCATCTATCCATCCATCCCCATCCATCCATCCATCAATTTATCCATCCATCCATCAATCCATCCATCTATCCATCTATCCATCCATCCATCATCCACCCACCCATCCATCCATTCATCCATCTATCCATCCATCCCTAACCCAAAAGGTAAAATCCTAGCCATCATGTATTTAATAGCTAATAGGTAATCATTGGTATTTCCCTACATATTAGGCTATGGGCTTATAAAAGTATGTTATTCCTAAATTCTACAGCATTTAATATGAGGGTAAAGTAGTCATGTCAGGAATTTAAACTCCACAGGAGTGCAAAAAGATAACATTAAAATAAATAAAATATTATAAGAAAAGTAAAGCAGATGCAATGACCCAGTTGGCAAAGGCGTCTGCAGCCAAGCATAGCAACCTGAGTTTAATGCCTGGGAGTCACACACAGAAGAGAATGGACTCCCACACATTGTCTTATGACCTCCATGCTTTCTCAGTGGCGTGAGTCCACATACACACATTCATTGGTGGAGGTGACATTTCCCACAGTGACCTGCCCGAAGGTTAGATATCCTTGACTATAGTGGTTGCTTTGGAGATACCCACAAAACAGCATCAAAGATAATAAAATGAAATTCTGGGACCCCTGGGGTAGCAAAGAGAAGGGAATGTAAACCCACAATTGCTGGCAGCCATCTTGCTACCTGAAAATAAGGTCATCACAGTCCTAAAGTCCAGTGATGCCTGGCATTAGACTACTTTAGTTTTTTCCAGTGTTAGCTATAAGCAGATCTTTTGTTGTGACTTTAGGTCAAGTTTCTTTTCTAGTCCTCTGAAATAAAAGCTAAAACTCTGAGAGAGATAAAAGGGCTTTGGGCATTTTCTACAAAGAGCTTGTAGCCTCACAGGGGATATACACAAACATAATGTAACAAGTTCATTGAGCCCAGAGCTGCTGTTAAGACTGACACACTTCAAGAGCCCAGAGGTATTGGGTGTAACACCCATAGCACAGAAGATGACAGCAAGTAACTTTGTCAATATTTGCTCCTGGCCGTGCTTCTTGGATCGATTATCGGTCTTGTTGATGCATTACTCTCCATGTCTGGTGTGTGATTACTGCGCACCTCACTCTGCCTGAGCACAGTAACTTCAGTTGGTTTGAGAGCAGGATGGAGAAGTGAGTGCATCATCTGCCTGTCAGGGAGCAGTTGGCTGGAGGCGGAGTCATGGTTGCTTAGAGGATGACTTCACAGGCTGTAACTGCTTTTAATTGATTTCTTTGATTTGCTTGGCTGATGACACGTGCGGTAACGTTGTAAACCAAGTATGCTTATCGGTGGATTACACGGCTCAGCATTCATCTGCAGTTCATGTGTGTCTTTGAAGATGTTTATTTTAGCGAATCTAATTTTAGTGTGCAGTAGTCTTTTATTTTCGAATCATGACAGCAGGCATCTTTTTTATGAACCCATAAAGTCTTCTATTTTATTTTTGCATTGCATAGAACTATACCTCTTCTTTGTTCTAAGGAGTCTCTCCCTGTTGGAAGGAGACTATAAGTTAAAATACGTAATGTTTTGTTTCTCAAAGTGATACATCAAAAAAGAGAAATGGATGAAGATTATGTTGATATTACATTTTCTTTAACCCAAACATGAAAAATATAATCATCTCAAGATATAATAGATGCATAAGTTACTAGTGAGGTACTTTGGAGTTTTACACCAGTTGATAAAGACCAGCTTATAACTTACACTGTATGCACATTCAGTTGAGATCAGCCAGAACTCAACAGCCTAGCAATGGTCCTTGTATTGGGAAGTCCAGGTTCTGAAGTTCATTAGCATTGACAGTGAAGAGTCCTTTTATAGACTCAGTTGTTCAATTGCTTCTTTTCCACAAAGCATTTTCTGCAGCTCTGCTGTGGGATGGGTTGATGGTCTTGCTTTGGAAGCAGCAGGTCATTATTCAATTACATAGAAAATTGCCCAATCCTGTTGATGAAAGTCAGACTTAAGGATGCTGAATTAAGTATTTCCCTTGAAGATAAATGAAAGAGATGATGTTTTGAAAATTTTCAGAATTTGAATGTAGACTTTCTTGTAATTATATTTGGTTTAAAACTTGCAGTTTAATTAACTCTAGGTCTTTTTTTTTTCTTCAGATGGAAAACTCTTTTTTAGGTCTGAGCTTTAAGTTGTTTTCCTAGTGACTTTCCAAGTTATACTAAATAACATATCTAGGGAGCAAAGCAAAAATCTTGATTTCAAAAGATCTTGTCTTACGAAATTAAAAGCTAATGTCAGGGTATTATAACTTTTCTTCCCTAAGAAAGATCTCTTGACAAAAATAATCTAGGGGACTGGGCCACCAGACATGCCTAGTGTGTTAGTTGTTTCATTGCTGCGAGGGAAGTCTGGTGAGAAGCTTCTTAAGGAAGGAAGGATTTATTTTATTTTTAGCTTCTTAGTAGTCTATGTTAATTATGTATAATAATAGCCTTCATTGTGACATTTGTATACATGTGTATAGCATATTTTTATTATACCCACATTTTTTGCTTTGAGGCAGCATCTCCCTATGTAACTAGCCCTGGCTTTCTGAATGCTCACTATGCAGACCAAGGTGGCCTCAAACCCCTCAGAGATCCACCTGATTCTGCCTTCCAAGTACTAGAATTGAAGGTGTGCACCACCATCATTGACCAATCATGCCTCCGATAAGTACCCTTTCCCCATTCCTATTGATCCCCCTTTTCTCCCAGCTGGTTGTCCAAGAAGGGTTTGTCTTAGGTTATTGTTGGGGGGGGGTCTACAAATACATCACAGTGGAGAGAGCATGGCAGAAGAATTTTGGGGAGAGGAACTCAAGGTCCCTACTCAAATTACATCCACTATCTAAAATCAGAGAGTGAACAGGAAGTAGGACCCCACTTCCTCCAGTGATCCACTTCTTCCAATGACTCACTTCTAGCAAGACTCAATTTCCTGAAAGTCCCGCTACTTTCCCAACAGTGCTACCAGCAAGAGAACCAAATGTTCCAACATAAGAGCTCGTGGGCCATTTCACATTTCCACAACATATTGTTTCTGACTTGGTATCACACTGACTATATCAGAAATTTTACTCAGCTTCTGTTTCTACTCAGATGAATATTTGCACAGATTTCCTACCTGTATGGAATGCTAAGGAGAGCAGGCAGATGAAGTCTATCCATCTGAACGATCTCTATGTGTTCTGCTCGAAAGTGGCATTTTTCACAGCCAGAGAGCCAGCACCAACTTAACTTCTAATGTTATATCTGCTTGTTGAGTCCGAACTCCTTAAACCCAAAGAGTAGAGAAGAATTTTCTTGAAGTAAAGAGCAGGTGACATTTCTTTTGATCCAAGGAGTCCAATCCCGGGAAATAGCAAATATGCCTCCTTGCTCTTTCTAGTCTTGCTGGTACGTTGGGCATGAATAGGCCTGTATTAAATAGGATCTCGCAGAGAAACGAAATCGACAGTTCTTTTTATATACATGTGTGTATAGAGAGATTTATTATAAGGAATTAGCTCATTCATTTTTGAAATGGAGAACTCCCAAGATCTGCTGGTGGTTAGCTGTAGGCCCAGGAAAGAGCAAATGTGTTGGGTCCTTTCTGACTCAGAAGACTGGAGAGACAGAGGTGCCAGCTTGAAGGCAGCAGAGACAATGACTTCTAAGTCACCCAGCCCTTCAGTTCTGTGTAGACCTTTGATGGTTTACATGAGGCCCACCTGTGCTGGAGATGGCCGTGTGTTTAATCAGCTTGATCAATTCACTGTTAATTCCATCCAGAAACACCTTCAAAGACACACCGAGAATAACCCTCTAAGTATCAGGCACTGTGTGGTCCCATCGAGTAGATGTGCAAACCATCTCAGGGGTCTTTTGGGTAAGTCATTTTTGCACAGCATCTCTTCTTTAGATATTCAGCTTTGGTGCATTTACATTTAGTCATGTGATTATTTCATCTATAGCATCTGTCTCCTGCACCATGTGGCCAGAAGTGAATGAGCTTCAAAGAAATAATAGTGTTCTCTCTTGCTGTGATAAATTCTTGACCCAAACTGGCTCCGAGGAGGAAAGACTTTCTCTCATCTTACACTTTACAGACCATCACTGAGGGAAGCCAAAGCAGGACCTCAAGGCAGGACCTGAAGCAGAGACCATGGAAGAGCACAGCATGCTGGCTTGTTCTCTGTTGCTTGCTCAGCCAGCTCTTGTCCACAACCCCCATGGCCACCTGCCTGCCCAGGGATAGCCCTAGCCACAGTGAACTGGGCCTTCCCACATCATTCACGAATCAAGAAAATGCTCCACCGCCGTGTACAGACCAGTCTGATGGAGGAAATTCTTCAATTGACATTCCCCTCTTCCCAGGTGACTCTAGGCTTTGTCAAACTGATAAAACAAACAAACAAACAAAAACACTAACTAGAATGATATGTGTAACTCATTATGTTGAATATAAAAACATGTGGATAAATTTATCTTTTCTTTATATGCATTTTGAATATCATCAACTATCCCTTCTCCAGAAGCATTTGGGAGCAGTAGCACTGGATGGTCTTAATGAAGAACATTAGCACGAGGCTGTCCCCATCATAGTCTTTCCTATCAAGGTGATTTCACTAGTGAACAGACACTTGAACAGAGAAAGAAGGCAGATGCTAGGGAGTCAGTGCTGTGGTTAGGTTGAAGAACAGATGAGAGGCAGGGAGTGAAAATGACTGATGTAACCCAGGAACTCAAAGCTTCAACTACGAGCATCAGCCACCAACAATGAATCACTGCAGCTCATGCTCTCTGCAGCCCATCACGAGAGACAAGCAGCCAGCGGCCCATCGTGTTCTGTTGGCTCTTTGCTTGCAGGCAAATACGGGCCTGTTGGAATAACTGAACCAGTCTGAAATGAGGTGCTTTTGCGTGGAACCTGCTAGAGGAATGTATCTGAGAGGCCTGCCTGTTCTGTCACTTGCTGCACTAGAAGGCTTGGTGATGCAAGTGAAGGCTTTGAAAACAAGAGCTCAATGTGTTCTGTTGGCATTCAGGCTCAAGGAAGGAGGTGCTTTCATCCCTGAGCTCAGTCCTGGATCTGGACCAGGACGAAAAAGAAATCCCCAGTGGTTATTAATGGCTCTTCCTCGCTTCTCTCACATGACTTCATTGGTTGGGTAGCATCCCTTTCTCAACAGGGGCTAAAACAAGAGGGAACGGCCCTTGGAGACCTGCCAAGATAGTACAGGAGTGAGACTGTAGGGCAGGATTTTCTTCCTTCTGTTCTGCCTAAGGCCACGTGTCTGGGCACAAATGGATTCTCTTTCCCAAGTCTCAGTTTCCTCACATGAAACTAAAAGGATAGACTGTGCTTTTTTTTTTCCGTTTTTAAGAATTCTTCCTTTATTTTTATTGTGTGCAGATGAGTGTTTTGTCTATGCACCATGCACAGCATGATTGCCTGGTGTTCCTGTACGCCTGACGAGGGCATTGGAACCCAGGGAACTAGAATTATAGACGGTTGTATGCTCCCATGTAGGTTCAGGGAATTGAGCCTGGATCCTTTGGAAGAGCAGCCAGCACTCTTAACCACGGAGCCATCTCTCCAACCCCTGATACATTTTTCAAAGTTTCCACTTTAGTGTGTCTCCATCAACATTATCTGAATGCCTGTTAAAAATTCATATTTGTAAACCACTTTCCAGATCTATTCCTGGGAGTGGGACCTTGCTGCAATCTGCCAAGCAATTAGTACTCTGAAAGACTCCTAGTCTCAGAAAAATTGAAAATTATCTGACGGGAAAAAAGGGTAGCCTGTATCACACATCTAACCCTACTTTAGTTGATTATAGACAGTGTGTCAATTAGGGGGTTACAAACCAATGAGTGAATCAAAAATCATGTCACTTATTATGATTGACAGTCGGAAGAAATGACACATTATAAAAGAGCCCAGCGGAAGAGACCAGGTGCCAGGGAGATGACTCTGTTGAAACAAGAGGATTGGAGACTGATCTCTGTTTTAGGATTTCTATTGCTGTGATGAAACATCATGACCAAAAGCAACTTGGGGAGGAAAGAGTTTGTTCCCAGCAGCTGGGTAGGGTGGCTCATAATCACCTGTAGCTCAGCTCCAGGGGAATCGGCCATCCCTGTCTAGACTTCATGGGCACCTGTATACATGTGCACAGCCTTAAACATACACATAAATAAAAGAAAATAAACTCTTTTCTTAAAGCGTAGTATTGTGTGAGCCACTTAAACAGGGCCTGAAAAATTCCAAGCCCCCCATAGTAAGAACAGCGGGAGGCATAGAGTCACTGGATAAATAAATCTGCCCGGCACTGATGGGTCTTAATGGTTGTGAACCTTTCTACCCTCTGTGTATGTGGCTCCAGTGTTTGCCTGGTCCTGAAGAACAAGAAAGATTCCTATTATTTGCAGAGAAGTGGGGCGCTTTTCACTCCCATGTTAGCAAATGCCCAGCTTTGATAGCCCAGCTTTTAGCTGAGCTCAGACTCAAGACAAGGCTTGTTGATAAAGCAGACATGTCAGAAAGCATCACCATAAACGCCACAAAGCTGTTGATTTAAGGGTTTCGGGATATACTGTAGGTCATCAGGCCCCAAACAGAGCACATGGGTGTCTATCTGCGGACTCGGCTTCTCCGCTGTAAATCTGTCAGCGCGGGCTGTTGAGTCAGCTACTGAGAGCAGAGCGTCTGAGGTCCTGTTTATCCTGTCATATCAGCTTAGGAGAACAGTTTTTTTGTGGCTCTGTGGAATAAGCCAATCCTCCCTGTTAAATGCCGTGTTTGCCTAATGCAGTTCCTTATCTCTATTTTCATTACTGTCTGCTTCTGTGGAACAGGCTGCAGGCAATGTCGTTTCAGGCTTAGCGTTTTTCTGACTGAAGGTGCCACTCTGTTTATGAGGTGTGCATGAGGTCCCGCATGCAGCTTTGCTCCTCGTAAGGAAGCCTTAGTTTCTGCTATAAAGGGAATAAAAATAAGGAGCTAAAATGCCATCTGTTGGGAAAGGTGCCACTCCTGGTTCATTAATTTACCAAGTGGCCATGTTCCTATAATCAACCAGAGGGGACTATATACAGCTACCAGCCTCAGGAACATTTCTCAGAACTCTCTAGTTCCTCTCTTAAACATAGCCACTGTGGATTCTCACCTCTGAGAATCAGATTCGCCTGTTTCTGAACCTCCATAGACATAATCAACAGGAGGCTGCTATTTGACCCTCTTATTTTTTCCAGGTGAACCACCCATAATAGTAAAACTCTCATTCCTGTCTGTCTAAAGCACCCCACTGCAGCATTTACTCCCCATTCCATTGTTGATGAGACTTTGGGCTGCCTCTGAGCAGTTCGCAGTGATTACAGATCTCTTCCATGTTGGGTGTGTTTAGAGGTGGGATTTCTGCATTATAGAAAATGTCAAGTACTTTTCCCAACTGTTTCCCTGTGTGTCTGTGTTTTTATCTGTGTGTACAGCCCAGATGTGTATGGCTTTCCTCTGTGTCTCTGTGTTCTGTTGCTGAGAAGAGACACCATGACCATGACATTTATAAAGGAAAGCATTTAACTGGGACTGGTTTACAGTTTCAGAGGTTTTTTTCCATTATCATCATGGCGGGGAACCTGACAACACACAGGCAGACATGGTGCTGGAGATGGAAATGAGAGTTCTGCATCTGGATAGGCAGGCAGCAGGGAGAGAGAGACACTGGGTCTGGATTGAGCATTTGAGATCTGAATGCCAACCCCCAGTGACATATTTCCTCCCACAAGGTCACACCTTCTAACAGTGCCACTCCCTGTGAGCCTATGGGGGATATTTTCATTTAAACCACCACACTTGGTTTCTCTCAATAGCCAATAGTTGACATATTTTTTGTTTGATTTTATTTTAACTACTGTGGAGTGGTCTTCCTGTGTTCTTGACTGCTGAGCCCTCTCTTCAGCCACTTGTTGGCTTTTGTTTTAGCATTTTTGCCTGTTTGTGTTTTAGCATATATTGTTGCCATGTTTATTTTACCATTCATTTTGTAAATGCACGTTAAGGCATGCTTGTCTCTGTGGAGTAAATCTCACTCAGTCAAGAGACAGTGTCCCTTTTACTCACTTTTGGCTCTGATTTGTAAATATTTGTTTAGGATTTCCTTTTGAGAAATGTTTGTTTACAAGTTTGTTCTCTTGTTGCGTCCTTATTTGGTTTGGGTCCTGAAATCTAGCTGTCTTCATAGAATAATGTGGAAAATACAGAGCTTTTTTTTTTTTTTTTTTGCCTTCCTTATGTTGAACTGCACATTCCTTTCTTGTTGAAAACAAAAGATTCTAAGATCATTGCTTTCTCAGCCCTTTCTTCTTTTCTATTGCATGCTTTCGTAGCAAGTCACACATCTTAACCTGTCAGCTCTGTTGCCATAGAAAATATTTTATAGTTTTCCTTTGACTTTCCCTTTCAACTCACAGATTAGTTAGAAGGAGTTGCTTCGTTTTCAGACGTTTGGGAATATCAAATATCCAGTCATATTTTCGTGCTCTAGTTCTAGTTTGATTTAACAATAGTGAAATAATATCTATCTTCATGTTTCTAGGGCTTCAAAATTTCAGTCTTATATATGGAGCTCACAATGCAGCCCCAGCTGGCCATCGAGTTCTGGGGTTCTCTTCCCTCATCCTCCCATGTGTTAGGGTGAGAGGTGTGCATACTGTGTGCACAGACTGTGTAAATTCTGGCCTACCTCAAGTCTCCCTTCAGTTCTAGGATGTGCTTACTCATGTGTCTTCCTCCTCCTTCCTCCTCCTCTTCCCTTTCGATGTTCAGAGTTCAGTGTTTGTTTTATTCCCTTGTTAAACATCCAGTGCTGTGACTTAGTTAGTTTTGGGTTGTTTAATTCCAGCTCCCTGAACCACCATCCTCCATGTAGCAAATTCCTCAACGCTGAGCCTCCATCATTGTTGGACTCGCTTCTTTGTTCTCTTCTCTGAAAGACACTGGAACGTCAAGCCTTAGATACGTTAGCAGGCCCAAACACAACGTCCCACTTTCCTTGTTTTTTCTTGACTCAGCAGAAAATAGTGTTTGGTTTCCTTTCTCTGTACAACTATTTCACCCTTCCAACCTTTACCACATTTGTCTAATGTGGTCTGTAGTGTGCTCACATCACTTCCTATTGTTTCTCTTCTTAGGGGATCCTCTTCTTTGATCTTAGATACCTTCATAGCTATTCCATTTGTTCCTATGGTAGGTTGGGAGGGAATTTTGTAATAATTATCTAGTTACTTCCTGTTCAAATGTTGGGCTGTGACCTGGAAATGAAGATAAACAAAAATCCTTTTCTACCCTAAGTCGCATTTAGTCACAGCAACAGAAAGGAAACCATGGAGCCAGGATGTTTGATGCATCATCCACAAGCCCTTGTTCAGCTAGCTAGCTTACACATCTCAGACCTGCATGCCCAGAGAATGGTGCTGACCACAGTGGGCTGGGCCCTCCAATGACAATTAACGATCAAGACACTTCCCCATAGACTTGCGTACAGGCCACTCTGATTGGAGAAAGCAGTCTCTCAATTGAGATTATCGTCCCAGGTAGCTCTCTAGGCTGCATCGAGTTGATAGTAAAAGCTAACCAGAACAGCATATAGTGATACTTTTTATTATAAGATAATGAATTGTGTAATAATAGCTTCACATAGCAAGGGAATGAAAAGGCATATTTCTTTATCATACTTCCTCCCACATACACCTAGTGATTTAAAAAAATATTTTTCTCGGTCTATAGCTTAAGATTTTAAGTTTGTTTATGTGTGTGTGTGTGTGTGTGTGTGTGTGTGTGTGAACATTTTGCCTACATTTATGTATGTGTACCACGTGCATGTAGTGCCCATGGAAGCTAGAAGAGGGCATCAGATTCGCCTGGAACTCGAGTTACAGGCAGTTGTGAGACACCATTTGGGTGCTGGGAATTGTACCTGGATCCTCTGCCAAAGCAGCAAGTGTTCTTAATTGCTGAGGTATCTCTCTAGCTCCCATTTTAAGAGTTTTTTTTTTTTTTTAAATCCTAGTTTTGATCTATTTTTTTTACGGACGCTCTAGGTGGTTCCTTTGTTACTTACTTAACCCTGACAGCAGCAATCTAAATATTCTCTAACCCCCACCTTTCCAGTGAGGAAAGGGAGAGTCAGGGCCATGTGATAGACCCGGATGCTTCTGTCCCTCCATCCTCAAATGTGCTTGCTTTCAGAGAAAGGGCCTGGCAGGAGGTAATAAGGGTGGGGACTGGTGCCCTTTAAGAGAGATACTATGAACAACTTCCTCCACCGTGTGAGGACACAGTGAGAAGGTGGTCACCTAAAGCCAGAAAAGAACCGTCTACATGGTAGTCACCTTGATCCTGCCCATGTGACCCCTGAAACAGAGAGACAACACTCGGTTTCTCGTGGTGCCCAGTCTGCAGTTTTGCGGCACAGAACCCCTGGCAAACTACAAGAGCCAAATCACTTCAGGTCTCTCGTTTAGCAAGGCAGAGGGATCACCTCCGTAGGTGGAATGTTCCCTTCTAATTTATGAAAACGGCACACTTCAGAGCATACCTGAAAGGGACGTTTCCCGTGATGCCCTTATTCAGCAGCGAATGCAACTGAAGCCTGCCGAAGGTCTGCTCTACTCTGGAAGTTAGCACGATGTTGGGCTCTGGCTTAGTGTGAGCCACCCTGCCAAGAGGGATGGTGGAGGTGCCCGAGACACTGACAGGAATTCTATTGTTTCCATTTGATTTTTCATTCAGAGCTGCAGAGGTTTTGGATGCATTTGACCACAAGCTTCTTGTCTGGACATGAATTTGAATCCACTTAGCTGTCAGCATGCCACTGAGAAGTCCAGATTTGCTCTCCGAGCCTCACGCGGGGTGGCCAAATGCCGCTGCTAGACAAACCCTCTCTTTGTCTGCGTTTTCTTGCCACTCTCAGTCAGAGCCTAAGCCGCCTAAAACACCCTGTATTTTTCCTCACCAGTGGCTACGGTAATTAGCAGCAGTGCTGAAGCATTTTTGGTCCCTTCTCCACCCCCCACCCCCCACCCCCAGCCTCTGGTCTTCCTCTCTCATGAAGACACTGCTCAGATATCTTCCTCCTTTTCAGGCTGTCTTCTCTGCTACTTCAAAGCTGAGGTAAGGTGTCCTATGGCTATTTCCACCTGCCAGACAGCTAACCCCTGCAGGAGAAACTGACTCCAATAATCCTTGCCTCCTCAGGGATCCTCCACATTGATGTGGAGCGTCATAGCATAGGCTGTGTGCAAAATGCATCCGTGACTGGCCTGGGGAAAATGAGACACTCTCATGGCGTAGATAAGAAATAAAGGTTCCTATCTTACTAACTCCACAATCATCATGGGTTTGATGTTGTATTTTTAAAGTTATTATCGTTATATGTGTGTGTGCACACACCATGTGAATGCAGGTGCTTGATGAGGGAAGAGGAAATTAGATGCCCTGGAGCTAGAGTTAAAGTCAGTTGTGAGCCACTCAGCATGGGTGCTAGGAACGGAACTTGGGTCCTCTGAAAGAGAAGCAAGTGCTCTTACCTGTTGAGCCATCTCTCCAGCTCCTCCATGCTGTGTTTATTTTTTTGTTTGTTTGTTTTTTTTTTAATTATGAAAGCTTGGCCTTTAGCTTAGGTTTGTCCCACTTGCTCTTTTTTTTTAAATATTTATTTATTTATTATGTATACAATATTCTGTCTGTGTGTATGCCCGAAGGCCAGAAGAGGGCACCAGACCTCATTACAGATGGTTGTGAGCCACCATGTGGTTGTGGGAATTGAACTCAGGACCTTTGGAAGAGCAGACAATGCTCTTAACCACTGAGCCATCTCTCTAACCCCCCCCCCCCACACACACACACTTGCTCTTTTTCTTTTCTTTTTTTTTTTTTATTGAGAAAAAAAAATTCCGCCTCCATGCTGTGTTTTAAACAGTATTTAGGCACACAGTTTACAGTAAGCTTTCTATTTTGCTTATCTTTCCTTAGAATTATAGTCATTAGTTCTTTATTAACTTGTAGGAGAAGATGGCCCTGGGTCCATGTGATTAGAGAATATGAAGTAATTGAACGTCACACTCAAAAGGCATTTCTCCCGCCCGATATTTTTCATGGCCCCAAGAAGTTATTCCCCCCAGGTCCATTTTCTTGGTGCCCTGAGAAGGCCCAGTTTCCCTTTGTTGTCTCTTGGAGTTTTATGATTACTTGAGCAGAAATGCAGAAAACATTTCAAACTCTTAATCCATTCATTCACATTGTTCTACTCCCCCTCTTCCTCTTAAACAAGTTCATCTTTAAAAGCCAAAGCTTTGGATGGCAAACGCCAGTGCCAGGGTTGCCTGTGTCTTGTTTGCAGAGTTGCCTAACCTGCGTGAAACCCTGCAACCATCCCCAGTGCTACATAAAGCCAGGCCCCACAGAGAAATCCTGTAATCCCAGCACTAGGTAGAGACAAGTAGATGGGGAAGTCAAAGCCAGTCTCAGCTGCGCACTGAGTTTGGGTCCAGATGAACTATGTAGGATCTTGTATCACAGGAAAAAGTAAGAACCAGTGCCCAGAGAATTTTCAGAGGCCACGCACACTCCACAGAAATTTGTGTCCAAATGTAATGGTTCTAAGGTCACTCTTAAATGTTTTTCTTTTTCTGTCCAGCCATCTCCCCAAACTTAAATTCATTCAAGTCCCTTTTGTTTCCTTTTTAAAAAGTTTTACTTATGTGCAACTGTGTGTATAAGAGAGGGGAAGGAGAGAGAGAGTGGGGGTGTGCAGGGCATGTGAATGGGCGCCTGCTGAGGCCATCAGTGGGCCTCAGATGTCCTGGAGTTACATGTGCTTGTGAGCAGCCTGATGTGGGTTCTGAGAACCAAACTCAGGTCCTCTGAAGGGTAGCGGGTGCTCTCCTCCAGTGGTCCATCCCTCCAGCACCGAGTCCCTCTGTGTTTACTTTCACAGCATCAAGACTCTTCTTTCTAAGTACTTACCTTACACTTAATTGTGGACCCTTCTGGTTGTCAACAGTCTCTCCCCCTAGATTGTACATAGTGTGATATGGGGCTGCACCTGATTTTTTCTCAGTAGCTTTGAGGTATACAAGGGTTCGCATATGTTAAATGCAGGAAGGTGTGGCTCGGTTTCCATTAATAGAAAAGGAACTGGTTGGGGCATGCAGCCGATTTAGAGCTATTTCAGAGGCTCTGACTCACATGCTATCAGGGTATAGTCCAAGAAAAAGGACCCAAATATCCCTAAGCCTGATATCTCTGTCTCCTGGCCTCATGTATCCTGCTTTAATGTTGTGGCATGGCTTGGAGGCACAGGCTCTGACGACTAGCAGTCTTGAATTTAAAGCCTTGGCTCTCCCACTTCAAAGAATTATAATATTGGCATTTTGTTTCTTTTCCCAGGTGTGTGTTACATGCATGTATATGTATGTTTAGAGGGGGCACAGGTATGTGTGTATGTGTGTGTGTGTTTGTGTGCCTGTGTGTATGCATTTGCATGCACACTGATGCACATGAGCAACCATGTAACAGCGCAAGATTGATGTTAGGGATCTATGCTCAGTCACCCTTCTGTCTTATTCATTGAGGCAAGGTCTCTCAATCAAATCCAGTACTTACCGATATTTCTGGTCTTGCCAGCCAGTTCCTCTGGAGATCCCCAGCCCCCTGCTTCAAGGCTTAAGGGTCAAATACTTTAACAACTGAGCCATTTCCCCATGCTTGGGGAAATTGTTTGATCCTTAATACAGCCCCTATCTAAACATGCATGCTAAATAAGATGGCTCAAAGCCTGCTTCCCAGATGTTGGTTGTCAATAATAATAATAACTAGCTTGGGATTTAAAAAGTATCTCTTGACTTAGATTTATCAATCTACCTCTTAATGGTGCTGATGCCATTTTTCTAAGGTTTACTTTTTATTTTGTGTGTGTGTGAGTGTTTGCCAGCATGAATGTATGTGCAATATATGTATACAGTGCCCACAGAGGTCAGAAGATGGCACCAGATCTCTGGGAACTGGAGTTATGGACAGGTGTGAGCCACCATATGGGGTGCTGGGAAATGAACCTGGCCCTCTATGAGAGCAATAAGTGCTCTTAACTGCTGAGCTCTCTCTCTCCAGCTCTGTTAAAACTTTCTTAATGATAAAACCTTCTTCCTATCACCATCTATATGCCTTAAGATAAACAGATTGATCTTTCAGCATTGCTTGCCTTAACTACGAGGTTAGCAGTATTATGATCTATCTCAAGGTTATAGTGACTATGGAATTGAATTGTGTGTTTAAAATTTAAACCACCTTTGGCTCATAATGAGCAGTTCATATAGAAGCAGCTGTGTGTGATAACAAGGTCATTATGATTGTTGCCCCAGGATTGGCTTCATGTGATTTGATGGATACCCTGTGTCTATGTTGTGGGGTGTTTCTCATAAGGAATCAGGTTGCATATGTCTTAGTTAGGGTTTCTATCACTGTGATAAAACCCACTATGATAAAAGCAATTTGGAGACCAAAGGGTTTATTTCAGTTTACATGTCCAGATCACAGTCTATCATGAAGGGAAGACAGGGCAGGAACCTGGGGTGGGAACTGATACAGAGACCATGGATGAATGATGCTTATTGGCTTGTTTCCCATGGCTTGCTCAGCCTTTTCTTTTACAACTCTGAGTCCCCTGCCTTGGAGTAGCATCATCCACAGTGAGCTGGGCCCGCCCATATTAGTCATTAATCAAGAAAAAGCCACACAAAAACTTGCCTACGGGCCAATCGAGAGAGGGATTTTCCTTAATTGATGTTCCTCTTTCTCGATGACTCTAGTTTGTGGCAGGTTGACATAAAAACCAGGCAGGACATCATTATAGCGAGAGTTCCCAGTCTCATAAAACTACAGAGAACTAGGACCAAGAACTGGAAAGCTAAAATTTTGGGTATAGACAGCTAAGAGTATTAATCCAGCCATATTCTTGTTTGTTTTCCAAAAGGGTATTTTCTACTGTTAGTCTTTGGATTGATTATCCATGTTGACCAAATATTGGTTTGGCTATTAAGGGAGAAAGGAAATCATGTAAACAATCTTCTATATGAAGCTGATTTTAAAGTCATTTATGTTAGACTTTGATCTAGAACTTAAGCTTTGTTCCTCTACCCTTCTCTTCTGTCTGGGCCCCCTGTGGGTTGGATGGCCCCAAAGCTGAGGATGGGCCATCTCTGTTCAGTCTGCTGATCTCCTCCAGAAGTACTCTGCCAGTCCCAGCCAGTGGTAGTGCTCTGTCAGCTCTGCGGGCAGCCCTAACCAGCCAAGTGGATGCACGAGACTCACCAACACCAACACAGAACTGTAAACTCCAGTATGGAAACAAGGACAGAACATCACAGTGACGAATTCAGTGACATCCAAGTTGCCTCCGGGCTCAGGGGCTAGAATGTTAAGTATGCAGGGCCTGAGATCCCAGTCTTTAATCCCACCACTTGGGAGATCTGGCTGTGGGTGTTGATTTATGCTATAGAGTTTCACATCAAGTACTTCTCTGTGGTAGAAATGTTTCTGCTTGTTTTAAATAGAGAGGTCCCTGGCCAGGTTTTGAGACAAGTCACTCTCCTATGTAAGGTAGCTCCATATCGAATTCTAGGTTGCAGAGAGCAAATCTATCTTAAATCACAGAGGACGGTTAACGAGGGATGCTGCCGCTATGATTATAATGGTTATCATTGCTCTTGTTACTAGGAGCAGTGGTGGCCTCTGTGGTAGTGACCACATCATCTTGCGCATTGAGTCATACTGATGAATGTGTGTTGAATGCTTGCTAAAAGCCAGGCACTGAATCTGATACCTGAGCCTTGTTCTACCTGTAGATCCAGATGGCATTTTGGGTGTGTAGTATTTTCTTCTCTATTTCGTGGTTGAAGTGACTGGGAATCAGGGAGATTAAGTAAGCATCCTGGTTTAATTTCTGCCACAGTGACAGAGTATCCTAGGAAAAGTCAGCTTAGGGGACCAAGGGCTTATGTTAACTTACGGTTCCCAGTTAGAGTCATAGCATCAGGGAAATCACTGTGGCCATAGCCTGAAGCAGCTGGTCATGTCACATCCACAGTCGGGAGCACAGAGCAATGGATGCATTCATGCTGAGTACCCAGTTAACTCCCCCAATTTTTTAATAGTCTGGAGCCCCTAACCAGGGCATGATGCCGCCTACTCCAGGCCAATTCTGGATGCAGTGTGGGCTGAGCATGGTCTTCGGTGGGTACAGGTTAAACCTCTGCAGTGCACTGAAAGTTCCTACCACAAAGACTTGTGGGAATGGAGGCTGTGAGACTGTCACCCCATTCACTGCCTTCAGAAGGCCGTTACTAGAGCTAGCATTGCCTCAGTGCTGTGAAGCTAGCAGGCTGCTCTCAGCCTCTGGAGTTTCTGACTTGTCACAGTCTTGGCTGCTGCCTTCTGGAAGCTCTGAGTCTCCTTGGAATGTGTGATTGCTCCTACGTTTCCCATTATCCACAGAACTTCTGGGTATCCTAGTTTCTTCTCATCATTTCTGTTGGGAATCTGAATCCAAATCCTAAAAGCAGGGAAGATGTAAAAAAAAAAAAAAAGGTTACCTGGGTGCATATAGGGAGGTTCAGAAGAGCCCATGAGGAATGAACAGGTTTTTCTTTCCATCTCAGGCGCTTGGGCAGTTTGAGATTTTTAAACCAGACAGATATATGGCTGGGTATCACAGACTATCACCCCATGATAAACCTCAGTAACTTGTGTTTTGTTTTTTGGTTTTCTTTTCCCAAGATGTATGTGTTGATTTGGAAAAAAGAAACACTTGTATTATTTTGCAGCCAATTCTACCTTAAATGTCAGTATTTTCTGGTTTATTATTTTAAGTGCTCCATATAGCAGACAGCTGTACGCTATTCTCAGGATGGACTAAGGAATTCAGATTTTACAGTGTCTACATATCTGGTCAATTAAGACTCCGTCAAGCTTGTTGCAGAAAACAGTATTGTTCTTAGGATGCCTTTGATCGCTCCCTGGAGAGTTTCTTCTAGAAGATGGTGATGAGAAAATCACAGAGGAGGCACTAGCATGCTCATCCTCACCACATGGGAAAAGCCTGAAGTCCTAACATTCTTAGAAAACCTGTTCTTAGATAAGTTAAAAAGCAGAGGTCTCTCAGCATCTTCCCTGCACACACTTTCCTTCTATGGGGCCAGTAAACACATAGGGTTTCCCTCTGCACTTAGCTGACTTTTCTTCTTTCCCATGCCTAAATCAGATCCCCAAACTATTCTTCGTACTCAGGCTCCATGCAGAAATAACCGTGTTAAATGCAGAATCCGAGTCTCTTTGAAAGAGGTAGATTGGCATGTTTGGTGAGCAGACCCGGCAGAGTCCGTAACATGCCACTCTGTGAAAACAATAATTTTTTTTGGCATCCACCTGGTCTGACTTCAGTTTACAAAATAAACCAATCCCCACTTCTTGCACGCGTTCTTGGACTCTTGATTTCCCCTCTGTGCCGGAATTGAGAACTTCCTCTTTGCAGTTTGGTCTTGAACTGATTGTTTTTCGCCTTCAACATTTGTTTTTCAATTAAGCTATTATTATTATTTTTTAACCTGTGAACATTTGCCTGTGGTTTTGGTCTAAAATATTTTTTTTTCAACCTTGTCTTTCTGATAACAACTTTCTTTAAAAAATGATACCAATCATGTGAAACTGGTTCATAACCTGCACGGTGTCTGGAAACAGTTCTTTTGAATGACTTTATGCTGAAATGCAGTCATATTTTTGTAGGGAGGCTGTGATCTGTTTTTAATTTACAACAGTTTGAAGGCGTATTGATTTTTTTTTCCTGCTGATAATCAGCATTTCCCTTTTATGGCAAACACAAGCTGTTGATTAACCTCTTGGCTTCCCTTACCATTGAGTGCCAATGGCTTTATTTACCCAAATGGAATGTCGGTAGGTGAGT
The DNA here is from genome assembly GCF_018167655.1 of Microtus oregoni. Classification (NCBI taxonomy): domain Eukaryota; kingdom Metazoa; phylum Chordata; class Mammalia; order Rodentia; family Cricetidae; genus Microtus; species Microtus oregoni. The sequence goes on from NW_024543063.1 coordinate 39,889,524, forward strand.
CAGCCTTTAATTCCAGGGGAAACTAGAGTGTGGTAGAGAGCTATAAATTATTGTGGTTCCGTGCTAGAATTTAGTAGTCAATGGCTAGTGAAAATTCTGGCTTTGTCATGCTAGCTGTGTGGCCTTGGGTGTGTTACTTATTTTTCTTTCTTTCTCTTTCTTTCTTTCTTTCTTTCTTTCTTTCTCTTTTCTTTCTTTCTTTTTTTCTCTCTCTCCTTTCTTCTTCCTTGTCCTCCTCCTCCTCCTCTTCTTCTTCTCTCTCCTTCCTTCCTTCCTTCCTTCCTTCCTATTTTCCTTCTCCCCCCACCTTTCCACACAATTTCTAGTACTGGCACTACCTACCCGTAGGGTGCTATTAGGAGAGTTACTCAGAGTTACCAGCACACATAAATGTGAAGAACCTCTACTGTCATGGCTTCTAGTTGTAGTAGCTGTCATAACAATGTACCTGTAGCCTTTCTGTAGAGTGATAATTGCCAAAGTTCTCTCTAATCCGAGGGTCTCCGCAGTCCTACTGACATCATCAGTTGTCCTTTGATTATTTTCCCCATTGCTCAGTGGCATAGGCTTTGGTCGGTTGATTGGTTGTTTGAGAAGTGGGATCCTTGTCCTTCCAGAATGTGTAACTTCCAATCTTGTGGGTGTGGCTCTTCCGTTAAAGGATTCTGGAGGTGTGTAGTTGGAACTGGTGTGTGCACCGAACAAGGAGGGTATACAGGGCTATGAAGTTATGCTTGCTGAAGATAGGAGGTAGCTCTGAGGATGGCTCAACTAAAAAGTGGGGGAAAAATACCTTAACCAGGTGGGTAAAAGATCTCAAAAACACCTAAGCTGGAGGCAATGGCTAATGCATATGTCCCTGTAGGCTGAATCCAGTAAAAATGGTGCAGCCGTGAATGGTGAATGATCCTTGGGGAACCTGCAAGGGTCAGAGACTGTTAAGGGTCACAGCCCTCTGTTGTATTGCCCCTCCAGAAAATAAAATTTCCCCTATAGATATTCTATCCACATTCAACCCCATCTCAAACACTGGTTTGAGATGCCAATTGGTGCCTCTGAAAGGCTCCCTCTGGTATCCTCAGAGAGCTGCCCTAGGTCTCCTCTGATATTCTGGCTCATTTTGCCTTCCCCAGATCTCACACGGCCAGCAAGGAGGGAATTGCAGGGGAAGGCAGGAGAGGAAACCATCCAAACATTCAGTTTCACCAGCAGATAGATTTTGCATGCTTATGGTCTTTCATGCATCAAGGGCAGACAGAAGTGGTGGATCAGATAGATATTTGCAACCTGTATGCAGCTGATCATGCTGGCTTAGAGGTTAGCTGCTGGTCTTAGAGACCTGTGCAGCTTAAGCAAGAGGACCTCCCCAGACCTCAAGAGTCACTGATGTCCTGTGGAAAGAGAACAGTAAATATGTACATCTTATTCTTGAATGGATGGGCACCTGCGTGTATGTATACACACACATGCGTACACATAATGCGGTTGTGTGGACGCTCTTCTTTCTTCCTTTTATTGATGAAATATCCTGGTATTTTATTTATGATGTTGATAGGCAATGGGATTTGCAATAATTGTTTTTAGGAAGACAGCAATTCTGTGTTAATGTTAATTGTAGTTTTTATTTTCAGGGCTCATAATTCCAATAAGAAAAAATGTCCTGTTATCTTTTTCTATATAATAACTTTTATTATTATTATTATTATTATTATTATTATTATTATTACAGACATCATTACACAAACTATCCCCACATTCTCTTCTTATCTATTTAGCGCTATCACTTTTAATGACAGCAATTCTATGGGACACAGCTTTTAATTTATGAGCTCTAACAACTTAGAATGTTAATATCTAGCCACTTAAACATACCCTATCGAAATGAATGTGATGGGGGTCTGTATTTATACATTTTAAGGGACAGAGTTAGAGTTGCAAATCATGGCATCAAGTACACATAAAAAAATAGTAGCAACAAGTTTGAAGGGAAAATAATGATTTAAAATTAAATTAAGACATCATGAAAAACCAGCCCTATTATTTTAATGCTAGGAATTTTCTTTTAAAATGTCCTTGAAAAATCACACTTTGAGAGAGGAATTGTTATTTCACTGTGATTCATTGGGGCAACTTCCAGTGCATTTTCTGTAACTCCATGGCAGGTTTTCTTTCTTTCTCTTTTTCTCCTCTCCACTGATATCTTTTGATACAAATGTCCGAGGACAACATTATATTTTTTCTTCCCCTGTATTCTTTTGTTCAGTGATATTAGTGAGTATTGTTTGTCTGTGTATTATTACCAAACAAATACCCAGTGCTCACAGCAGCCAACAAATAAAACTGCTTTTGCTTGTTTGTTTTGGTGTGTGTGTGTGTGTGTGTGTGTGTGTGTGTGTGTGTGTGTGTGAGAGAGAGAGAGAGAGAGAGAGAGAGAGAGAGAGAGAGAGAGAATTGAAGGTCAGAGGCCAAACACAGGTGTGGTTTCTTAGGCATTCCCCACCTTCCTGAGGACCTTTCATCGGGATGGAATTCTTAGTTTAGATCGGGCTGGCTGGCCAGTGAGCCTGAGGGATCTGTCTGCCTCTATCTTTGCAGTAGTGGGAATACAACCATGTACCACCATACCTTCCTTTTTAACGGTGAGATCTGGGAATCAAACCCAGGCCCTCATGAATGCAAGGCAAACAAGCACCTTACAGACTGAGCTATCTCTCCAACCCCAAGCTAGTCTGTTTGTATAATATTTTAGTTGAGACCACTGAAGTGTAGAGAGAGTGAGCAACCACTGAGTTGTCACTTAAGCAATATAAAGAGAGCGGGTTTACTCCTTACCTGTTGTGACCTTACCTATCTCTACTCTCAAGTGACAAAGCAATGTGGTCATCAGACTGTTTCATTTCAGTACCAGGCGGACCCCCAGCTGTTAAGGAAACCATTCCTTGGTAGTGAAACCATCTACTCTCTACAAAACAGCAGCTGAATGCTTTTGTTGTTCTTGTTTTGTTTTGTTTGGTTTTTTTGTTTGTTTGTTTGTTTTTTAGTGGACTCTGATATCAAGGTCAATAGATTCTGGTGGATAAATCTTTATAATAAAGTTCTTGGTCTCTAAAAACAAAATGATCGTCAATCATGTCCAGTTGTGGTAACCTAAACCCAATGTCTCAATCACAATAATTCCATTAACCATATTATGGTTCATGGTCAGGGACAAACAAAACGGGGTCAAGTGGAGACTCAGTGAGTCTTGTTGGGTGATTATGATGACCCCACGCCTCTTACACCCATCAAGAAATATTTGAGACTTGTTTACTTTTGTTTTATTGTATGTGTATGAGTATTCTGTCTACATGTATATATGCATACCACATGCGTGTCTGGTGCCTGCAGAGGCCACAAGAGGGCATCAGATCTTGTGGAACTAGAGTTACAGGCAGTTGTGAGCCTCCTTGTCTCTGTGCTGGGAACTGAACTCAGGTCCTCTGAAAAAGCAACTAGTTCTCTTAATTGCCCTCCTGACTCTTTAGCCCAGCAACCACACCGTAAAATCCCAGTTGTGTCTACACTGTTCTCACACGGAAGCTCGGTGCCCTTTAAAGTCTGAGGGAACTCCCAGTTTGGGGAGCTTCACTATTAATTGTAGCATTCCTCTGCTCCTTCTTCTGGCTACTTCTGTGTCAGCTGAATGCAAGGATTTGCCCACGATGAATTACACATGAATATACACAATACTTTTAATAGAGCGTGTAGGAAATTCTTTTGCCTTTCTGCCCCCAGTGCACATGTCCGTTCTATGCTTGGCAGATCAAATAGCTGCACGCCACTGAGCCCCTCTGACTTTGACCTCTGCTCCCTCACCTGCAGCTCCTATTCCCCTCCCCCGCTTCTGTTCACCTGGCTAACTCTAGCCTCATTAAAGACTGTTTGGACACACACACACACACACACACACACACACACACCCTCTTTGTAAGAAACCCTCTCAAGAATTTGTTAGTGTCCCTTTGTTGATCTTACAAGCTTGTGGGTGGTGGTGGGGTGGGCAGAGGGGGGCTGTTGGGGAATTTCTATTTAACTGTTTGTCTGCCTGGTCAAAATCCCCACACCTGAGACCAGTGGCCAGCCCCAGTCAGGTTTCATTCCTTAAAGGCAGTGCCTCACTCAGGGCTTAGCTCATCATAAATGCTCAGTTTTTGTTCCACAAATGAATCTTGACATCATGAAGGGAACTCCTGCTCCTTAGCAAATAAAGAAAACAAGAGCAAGCAAGATAAAAGGAAACCTTATATAAGCAACAATCTCGCAGAGTGTTTATGGGACAGACAATGCAAACTTTGGGCTACTTAGTATTCACTGTTAAATTCCATCCCTGACTCTCCACCTAAGGGTAATTTCATTTAGTTGGCTGGTAGCAACTTTATTAGCAGCTGTACTGTTCATTCAATTAGCACCTACTTACTCAGAATCTGTTATTCATCAGACACCATTCTTGGTGCTGGGATGTTAAAAATGAAAAAAAAAAAAAAACTGGGTTAGAATTTACATGGGTTTAAAATTAAAAAAAAAAAAAAGAATTTACATGGTTACCTCTCCGCTCCTCTCTGTTCCCCCAGTCAATCAAGAATCACAGTATTGGACTGGTGATTCTGCTGCAGAAAACAAGAGCCCTCTGACTGAGGCCTCACTCCCATAGCCACTGAAGTCCCCCCTCTCCCACAGTCCATCTGGCACAAGTGCCTGTTACCTGTGGCACTGGTCATGAAGCCACATATCCTTCCTGATGAGCACCCTGCTGTCACTCAGCTGTTTCCACAGTCTCAGGGCTGCTGGTTGGATTTGGATCTGTGTCGACTAGTGATATTTACTGGCTGTATAAATATAGCTTATCATTTGTATCTTGGGGGGCAGGGAGAATGACAACACTGCTGTCGTTTCCTGGTGCAGAACAGTATGCTGAACTACTGGGGAACCTGAGGCAGGAGGATTACAAGTTCAAAACCAGCATGGGTGTCTTTGTGAGGCTTTGTCTCAAAATGCAATGTAAAAGGAAGGCTAGGAATATAGCTCAGGGGTGGAGGCCATGTCTAGGGTCATCAAGGCTTTCTCCATAATGTGGGCTGGGGGTGGAGGAAGAGAAGAGAGAGAAAAAGGAAAGGGGTGGGGGGAGAAACGAATACCATAGTGTTTTCAGACAATGGGGTAACACAGAGGACAGGTGCAGGCTGTGAAGAAGATGCTTGTCTGTGCACTTTAGATATTTTAATATTACTCTTTAATGTCTGGAACAAACTGATGCCCTCCATTGGCATGCAGGCATGTTGAGTAAACTGAGGCCCAGTCAGTAACTCCCCCAGGATCACAGTTCTTCTAAGCAGAACAATTATGGTTTGACTCAAGTTTGGGTCCAGTGTGTGGCATGGCTGCTGCTCTGTCTGTCGTTGTACATGTTTCTGATTGGCTGGTCAGTGAAGAGCCTTCTGCATAGGCGAACTCAGCCTTGAGGTGCTCTTGAGGAAGAAAGTCAGAAACAAACCGGTTTAGCAAAGAATTTCAGAGAGTTTTGCCTGCCTTTCCGGAAAGTTGCTAACGAGAGGGGTAGGTATCCTTATGAGAGAGGAGGACAGGGAGAAGATGAGAACAGGCACCCAGGCTCTTTCTGTTCGAGCTATATAGGTGTCTAAACAAAAGTAGCCATCATTGGCTAAATAAATAAACTACTGGGTAGAAAGGGCTACTTTGATTCATAGTTAGTGCGTTGATAGAAAATATAAGATACTGGCTGTCATTTCAGGTCATAGTTACCTTAGCTATGGCTAGAGAATCAAATAAAACCTTGTTTGAGACCTGATGCTGAGTTCTTGAATATTACCATAGTAAGCCACTAATGGACAGCCTGTAACTGCCCCTTAACAGAATGATGTAACAGCAGAAGCAATCCCCTTTATGATATTTTACTTCAAAATATAAGAACAGGCACTTCTGAGGAGGGGAAAGTGCTTTTCATACAAGCAGGGAGACCTGAGCTCAGATCCTCAGCATCTATATTAAAGGCTGAGTACGGGAGTGTGCACCTAAAATCCCCGCACAAAGGAGGTAGAGACAGGAGGGTGTCTGGGTCTTGACAGCCAGCTAATCTTGCAGAAGCAGTGAGTGTCAGGTTCAATGAGACCCTGCCTCACAAAACAAGGGGGAAAGCAATAGAGGAAGACATCTAGTGTCCGCCTCTGGACTCTACATGTACATGGACACACACATGTGCACCCGCACACACACATTTACATGCTCTCTTTGTGTGGATACTCCTGGATAACTTGTGTTTTGAGATGGCTCTCAAGAATCTGGCTGCCCATTTTCTTTGGCCATCTCAAGGCCTAGAAGTACTGGGTGTATCAAGCTACAACTTAACACGAGACCAGGGTGACCTGAATCATTTTATATTTGTCAAAAAAGAAAATCATGTAATCCGACTCTTGGCAGTCTGATATTTAGCTGTGTGACTGGAGATGGATGTGAGCCAAAGCTTAATATAGCCACCCCCCACCCCCACCCCCTCCGTTACTCTGTGCTTCAAATGTGAAGAGAGTCTGTCTGACAGCTGAGTGAGGATGTCTTTACGAGGGTGAGGGCAAGCCTGGAAATCCCTGTTTACAGTTAGTGGTCCCCTCTACTAGTCCACATCTCATGAGTCTCCCACCCTGCCCCATCTCTTATTTACATCTTTCTAAACCTGAACCTGGGTGGAGGATACTGGCTTAATTTAATGCCCGTGGCCCTTTGCTGGTTTTGCCACCGAGTCCCCGCTTCCTAGCCTCTGCTGGGAGCACAGTTTTGAAGTTCTAGGAATGAGCATAAGTCACCGACTAGAAACGCTCACTGCTCGGAGACCGCTGTCCTTTGCTTCTGCATGGAAGCCCCTGGTATTTGATAAACACAGACTCCACAAAGGTTAAATAAACTCCGCTTCTATTTCAGCCTTCTAGAAAGCTCTGTTTATCTGCCTGCTCCTGTTTATAGTGACCTCTCTTGATTTCATAATGTAGGCCTGTCACCAAGCTGTGAGCCTTTTTAGAGCCATATGTGAATCCCAAGGCGTATTAAAAGAAGCAGGGCATGCAAGTGGCACAGAGTGGCGGGGATTCTTAAGGAGCAGTGTCAGAATTTGAACCTAGATCCGGACCCCAAACCTCACTCCCTTTTCCCTTACTTAGTATCTATTCCTTGTACATAGGCCAAGGTGTTTTAGGAATTACATTTATATGTGGCATACCCAGCGTGTTAGCTTTCTGCCACGTGGTCTGGCAGATGCCAGAGACAGAAAAGGAAATGCCTCCGCTCTGCCTCGGCAAGCAAGGCATTTCTTAAACATAAGAGATTCAGTCCAGGGTTGAATGAGGACAAAGGTTAGAAGTCTGCAGGTACCAGGCTAGTGGTGCAGTGGGGAGGGTGGGGGAGGGGAATTTCGGATGGGGAGCTCCCCGCTTTATTCATAATGTTTACTTTGCTCATTGTGTCGCCTGCTTATGCCCCTGAGTGAAGAAAATACTAGAACTTAAGATGCAGGTGAGCCTTTTAATCAAGCTTAACTTTTCTACTCAATAGACAAGAAAATGGAGTGGTATGCAACAAGGTTCTGGGCCATTCTTTATTCTCCCTGGATCCCATTTCCTGCCTCTGTGAAGTTAGGGGGATGGGCTGCACAAATTACAAACACCCCTTAAGCCTACGATTATTTTCCTTGGATTTACCTTAAGGCAAGGGACACAGAAGGGGCAGAAGATAAATAACCAATGAAAATTAAGACCAGCCATCCCCAACATGGTGGTCATCTCAGGTGCTTCCATGCCACCCAGGGGAAGCTTGGGAGTCCAGTCAATCACACAGCCATTTGGTGCAGTGACCCTGAGTATTGACGCCACGTGGTGTACTTCCTCCCACATCTAACAGCTGGCTCCTGGTGTGGTTTCCAGCTCTAGCTGTCTGTTTAACAAATGAATGCTGTCAGTTCCAAGGGAAGCAGGGCAGGGCGGAGCGGAGAGCCTGACATAACCCATCACCACTACAGAAACAAGTGAAAACATATGTCTTCCCAATAGCGCATCCGCAGGCAGTCGCCTGGGGAACAGGGAGCATCACTTGTCCCGAAAACGATTCTCCACTATCTTACAAACATAGCAGACGCTGTTTATAGAGTTCCAGCTGAGAAGCATGGTGTGTATCCAATGTTCCTTCCTGAAGCGTAACTATTTTCAGGCAGCTTGTATTGACTGTCAACCCCGTGACTTTCCTTATTGTCCAAACATAGATAGTAAATAAGTGCAATTTAAATAGCGCGTGATAGCAGCAATCAGTTGCTTATTGTCAGGTGACAAGGAGTTAGAGTCTGGTATATCCGTGGCTGCCAGTCTTCTGTGAGAGTATTCATCTGAATTAATGTGATATGGATAGGATAAGCTTCAATAGACAAACACCTGTGCTTGCATGTGTAGGCTTTAAGGAAGAAATTTGATGCATGAATGACGTCGTGGTAAGACTTGGCAAACTAGATGGTGGGCACTGTGTGCTCATTATACAAATTTTTATCATGTAAATTTCTGTCACTTCATGATCGTATCTGGTGGAATATAAGTGTTATATTGGTATGCTCTTTATTGTTCTGGGGGTCAGAGGACCCCAGCAATGAGGGTACCTGCCAGGGTTTTCTCTAACATTGCTTCTTGAGCTTTGCAAAGTTTCTTGCTCGTCTCCATTGTCCAAAAGTTCAGACCCTAAAAGGTGGTCTGTCCTAACCTCATATGTCCACAGAATTTTATATATGTTGGCATCATCCATTCAGCAAAATTTGAGCATCATGCCCAAGATCTGCCAAACGCTAAAGCACAAAACCAAGGACATTATCTCTGCCTTGCCAGGTATTTATATTACGAGGATTAGGGAGAAACTAGAGAAATATGCAATCTCCCCCCACATACACACACATACACATTACTGCTGGGTGACAGGGTGGCCTGTGGGAGGAATCTGTAAATCAGGAAGATAAACCTGGAAGCAGATGCATCTGATTGAGTGTTTGTTGTCCCCCAGAGTAGCCCAGCTCCTTAAATGTAGATATCTCCGACTTTATTTTTATCCTCTTGTCCTAATTTCATTTCTGTTGCTATAAAATACTCTGACAATGGTGGTGACTTGGAGTAGAAGGTGCTTATTACAGCTCATTGTTCCAGGTGATAGCCTGGCACTGTGGGAAAGTCACAACTACTAACTACATCACATCCACAGGTCGCTCGCTGGCTGGCACTCAGCTTGGTTTCTCTACTCTTAGGCAGCCAAGGATCACCTGCCCAGAGAATGGTGCCACCTGCAGTGAGCTGGGCCCTCTTAGTCAGTTAACCATGATTTTTCACTGCCATGCCCACAGACCAATCTGGTTTATACATGTGTGTGGTGGCTCAGCTTACCAGGGAATACATGGAATGAGCAGATCTCTGCCTGCTTCATCCAAAGGAATGGCCAGCATGTGGCTTCCGGGCTCCAGTATATAGTTATGATCCACATACATATGCTCCAAGAAGCCTGTGGTGTTCTGTCCTCCCAGCAGTGACTCTGAACTCGCCTGTTAGAATAATCAATGTCATCTCTTTCTCTATGATTCCAGTCAAATGGAAGGAGGACATGCAACCTCCTTCCTGTGGAGAAGGACCACAAAATATCAGGTTTTTGTAGTGTGCCAAGGCTATATCTAAACATCTGAGCTCTTGAGAATTGGGGTTATGAAGTTAATGGCTGTACTAGCCATACAGGAGCAGCTGAACAAACTCCTTCCCACACACCTCTGTCCTTCTCTGTTTCCACTCACACCAACCAACCAATCTGTGAATGCTAAAAAAATCCACTCTGGGCTCAAAAAAAAATTCTCCAAAGTAGAATATTCAGGACTTTTCTTTCTTTAAGAATCTTCAGTTACATCTTTTTTGTTTATTTGTTTGGATTTTGGTTTTTCAAGACAGGGTTTCTCTTTGTAGCTTTGGAGCCTGTCCTGAAACTTGCTCTGTAGATCAGGCTGGCTTCAAACTCACAGAGATCCTCTTGCCTCTGCCTCCCAAGTGCTGGGGATTAAAGGCCTGCACTTACCACTGCCTGGCATCTAATTAATCCTTTTCTTTTCAGGTCTCAAGGCCTTGCCTCATTCCTGCATTATTTCTCTCTATAAACAAAAGGAATGCTTACACCACTCTCCAGAGATTCAGGTTTAATTGAAAAAGAAAATCATAGAATAAACACAGTGGGGAAAAGGCCTGGCTGGCCAGAACAGTCCTGTAATGCTAGTACTTGGGCAGAGGCAGGAGGAGCAACATAAAGTTGAGGCCAGATGGGCCTATGTAGAGAAAACCTATCAAAGGAAATCACACATAACCACAGTAAGAAAAGAATAGAAAAAGCCAGGCTTGAATGCTCTGCTTTGTTTCCGAGCTATCAAAGATAGTAGTTAGAGAAATGATAGATACACACCTATCCAAGTCTTAATGCATCTAATCCTCTAAAGGAAAAACTATTGTTATACTCATTTTACAGACGAGGGACTTGAGTGTCAGGCATTTGGGAACATCCCTCGAAGGTAGCGGAAAGGATAGAAGCAGCATTTGAACACTGGAGAATCAGGACAACTGTGGTTCTCATTAGCTTTGAATTGCTAAGAACACTTGGGGATACTGGCAGTTCCTATTTAAACTTAACTGAAACACCTGGTAGCTGTTGGCAGGAACTTTAGTGTCTGTACAGCCATATTTGATGTTCTATCTCTTTCTTGAAGTAGCACAACTGTTGTGAACTATGGATTAACTTGGTCCACAGTCACAGTGAGGAAGTGGGCAGAGCAATATTGCAGACAATGAGACCTATGGGGAGGCTGTTGATTACTTTTTTAGGTGTCGCCTGTTCCTTCTGATCTAGATGAACATGGTCTTACAGAAAGTTGCAAGCTGAATGGGTATTGGGTCTTTCTGGTGCTGTAGCCTCTAGTGGGTCACCCATGACCCTGTAAGATAATCTCAATAAACTAATATTAGCAAGAGGTTTCTTAAAGTCTCCCAACAGTATGAAATCCTGACAAATGTGTGTGTGCATGCACGTGCATATGTGCACAGCATGGAGGTAGCCTCTTGCATCGGTCTTCGTCTTCCACTCTGCTTGGGTCAGGGTCTCTTGTTTGGCCACTGCCTATGCCAGGCTATGCATATGAACCTCTGGGATTCTAGAGTCTCTGCCATCTGGGACCTCACTACCATACCCAGCTTGATGTGGGTTTCAGGAATCTGAACTCTGGTCCTCACACTGAGGCAGCAAGCGTTTTACTCATGAAGACTTCTCCCCAGCCCCCAAACTGCAAATTCTAAATTTCCACCTAAATAGCATTGTGAGTCCCATTAATATTGAGAAGAAGGAACGGATGGGAAATGCCAGTGTTTTGTTAAAATATGCATTGCCTTTACCTACCCCAAAAAGTACAGGAGGTGTTTTTCCCTTTGACAACAAGAGGGAACCTTGAGCGTCTCTTTACCTTTGGAGTATATGTGCACATTGAAGGTCTGCTCGGGTCAACTACCTTTTGCATGTGCAGTTGGCAGAAGTTTCTGTTAGGTCTCCTAGAATTAGTTACTTTATAGAGAGTGGAGCGAGCTCCCAGTGCGGTCATCTCAGGGCACATCAGCAGATGTCCTCTTCTTGGCCCGAGCAGGATCCAGATGATCCCACTTGGTCTCACCTGGGATTTAGTAAACAGTTTTTGATGACTTGCTTCATCATCATCATCATCATCTCTCTCTCTCTCTCTCTCTCTCTCTCTCTCTCTCTCTCTGTGTGTGTGTGTGTGTGTGTGTGTTTACATTTACTGAGAAAGTCACGGCATAACACCCTGTGGTTGAAGTTTGGCTTCTTTCACTCAGGCAAGCCCTGAGTTCTAATACTGTTTAGGAGAGGAAAATTACAAAAAGATCAGCAGACACTTAGAACATCTGAGGCCATCGAGGGAAAGCAACGACACTTATGCTTCACCTGTCAAGTCTGTTATCCTCTTCATCATTTTCCTTAACTGTTTATCTTTGTGTCGTTCCACCCAACTTCCCTCAGTAAATTCTGTTGCTTCTGGACAGAAATCTATAAACATCCTCATCCCACAGCCCGTATTCCGTTGAAGACTGCTATCGCTTTTTTTCTGCGAACCTGTATTTCTCTCCTTCATTTCCTTCGTCTCCTGCCTCCAAATCACAGATTTTTGTTTTATACCGATCCCATTTTCTTAAACCTTTGGCTTACTCTGACCTGGGGCCTCACCTTTAGAATAGTATCATATGGGTTGGGCACGGAATCAATTATCTGTTCTTTACTGCTATGGTTTGGACAAAACCATGTGTCTTTTAAAAGTATGACAATATAGGCTGCCAGAAAGTTGCCCCAGGGGTTAGAAGCCCTTGTTAGTCATGCAGGGGGCTCCAGCTTCAGTCCCTGGCACCCTCATTTCAGTTCACAACCATTTGTATCTGCCATCCAGGGGATCCAATGCCAGCTTCTGGCCTCCAGAAGGACCACATGCACACATGACCAATAGACACACTTGCAGGCAAAACACCCATACATATAAAATAAAATCTTTTTGAAAGGTTGAATGAATAACAATCTTGGTTAAAGTTTGTAAACAATATTCTTTGAAAATTAAAGGTTGAAAAAAATTATTGTGACTAGAATAAAAATTAAAAAGCATAGGAGTTTTCCCATTCCTGAAGCCTCTTCCAGATTACCACACAGATGTTTATATTAATTGTAAATGCTCAGCTGATAGCTCAGGCTTGTTACTAGCTAACTCTTACATTTAAATTAACTCATATTTCTTACCTATGCTATCTGTGCTCTGCCATGTGGAGTGCAGCCTGTCCACCTTGCTTTTCCTCGTATCTCCTTGCATCTCCCCTAACTCCGGCCTTCCTCATCCCATCATTCTCAGTTTGACTTTCCCACCAACTTTCTCCTGTTCAGCTAGTGGCCAGTCAGCTTGTTTGTTAAACCAATCATAGTGGCGTATATTCACACAGTGCACAGGAGGATTATTACAGAACAAGAAAGTGAAAACTCATTTGCTGTCAGTGGCTGCAAATGTCCATGCTAGGTCTTTGCCAATATTTTTCCAGCCAGGCTTCTGCAGGCCGACAGGTTGTACCTGTCAGATACCTCAGTAAGAAATCAAAGTGGAATGATACTCCCCATGGAGCTGTACTATTACCATTTCAAGAGATTCACTTAAGATCTGCATTATCTTCTCATCTGGATCGCTGGCTCAGTTGTAGCACATGTCATTAGTTTATTTAGGTCTTTTAGTTTCCGAGGGCAGTGTGGTAAACAAAATTGCTGAAGAAGTTTGCAACTTCCTAATTTTCATTGATCTCTAAGGCTATGCACACTGAGCTCTTAATTATGCCCATGTTGCACACCTTTAATGCCTTTAATCCCAGCACTCAGGAAACAGAGGCAGGAGGCTCTCTGAGCTCAAGCCTAGCCTGGTGGACAACAGAGAGAATTCCAGGACAGCCAGGGAAGCACAGAGAAACTGTCTGGAAAAACAAAACCAAACCAAACAAAACGAATAATGTACTCGGTCACCGCTTTCTTTGGCGTCTTCCATCTCCTCTAACCTTAAAATCTTCTAAGAGAATGGAAATCTGATCATCAGGGAAAGCACATGTGTATTTTTCCTTGAAGATTGTGTGTGTATGTGTGCACACACGTGCACATGTGTGTGAATGCACATGTGTGAAATATATGTGTACTATACATATATATAACATACATACATACACATATAGATATACAGCTCGTTTTATTGATTAAAGGTTTGATTAAAAACATGAGCATCACTTAAAAGAGCTACTAATTCATTTTATGATTTTAATCTCCAACTTTTAAATTGTTTTCTCTTTTTAATTTTGCTTCTTTTTAAATTTTTTTCTTGAATGCAGGGCTGTTTACATGCATTTTGTCCTGCCTCACACTCAAAGTTTTCAAAAAATTTTATGGGCTTATATTAATTATTTGAAATAGGGAAGGGTAAAGTATCAAAATAGGATATTGATCTGTGATTCATGTGCACTTTATTTTTTTAAATTTATTTATTTATTAAGAATTTCTGCCTCCTCCCTGCAACAGCTTCCCATTTCCCTCCCCCTCCCCCGATCAAGTCCCCCTCCCTCATCTGCTCGAAGAGCAATCAGGGTTCCCTGACCTGTGGGAAGCCCCAGGACCGCCCACCTCTATCCAGGTTTAAATTTAGTGGTCAAGTCTATCTTTTTAAAACTGAGAAAGATACAGTACTAGTGCAATCCTTGCATGCTGGTCTTTCTTCAGAGTCCGGTAAGGGGCGCCACTCCCAGGTCATCATCTCTGTCTCCTTTGGTGGAGGGAAGAGAAGGTTGGGTATTGATCTTTCTTTTTCCATTCGTTTAACTTTGTTTTGTTTATCTCTTTGTTACTTTGAGAAATTCTTCAGCCTTCAGTAGTTTATGACATTACCAGCTCAGTGCCCTGGAGACCTCTCCTGTCCTCTCTACCCTAGGACACCTAAGGCTGTCTTCTTATCTGCTCTGTAGGCCACCTAAGTCTCAGCCTTCTTCCTGCTTGCCCCTAGTTTTTCACTTCTTAGTTCCGTGATGTCATTCCCTCATCCCACCCAGAGTGTCTCTGCTTGCTGTAACGCACACTCTCTGTTACTCCCAACAGAATCCTCCCAACTCCATTCTGCATGATAATGGATATTTTATTTTCATCTGTGTTTTCTCTGATAAATTAGAAGTCACAGGTAACCATGGTCCATCTTATTCAGAGTATTTAGACAAAATATTGCATTCATTTAGTAATTAAAAAAAAGCTTCCCACACTTCACATGTATCTTTAAACTATAGTGTGTTTCTTTGGTTAGATTACATTGCTTTTCATCAGATAGGAAAGAAATAATATTCTCTAATTATCTAGGACTGTGCAATTCCTGTTTTGATATAAAGAATTATTTCAGACACTTCTCCTTTGCCCTTTGAACTGAAGTGTGTAGGCTCAATGTGTTTGTCCCAATATAGGCTCATGGGCCGAGTGGGCTGTCTGCTGAAGACACAGCACCTGGCTGCCTCCTGCAGGAGCTGAAGGGGTCTCTGCAGAGGGGTCCACTCCAGACAAGCTGGAGTCTCGACTTAGCCTTAGAAGAGAATATGCGGATGATCCAATAGAAAACCCGGCTGGAATTGATTAGGAGAATATTTTAACACAGATTTAAGCATGGAGATTGATATATAGAGAAGCAATCAGGGAAAAAGTAAGACCCCGCTTATGTGGGGGGTGGACTTTTTAAGGGTGAGTCCCACTTGAGTGTCTGAGCAGCACCCACAAACTCAATTTGGGTATCTTTTAAGTTACTGCTCAAAGGATTGCTAAGAACCCCACCTCACCCTTTCTTGATAATTGAGATTAGAGATTGGCTCCAGGGGTGCCTTTGATGGGATTAAATCTGATAAGATAAAGTCATGGCTTCCAGGGGCATCATGCATTACTTTAGTGTAAATGGGTTTTGAGAGACTCCTGGAAAACTGAAGCCAGGGAACACAGAGGCCTTCAGCAGGAATTCGTGCTATTTTAACCCCCTCACTTACAACATCTCTCCAGAAAAACTACGTTGCTTCGCAGCAACTGTGCTGGCGATCATTGCCTCTCAACAAGCAAGAGGTTTTAACTGGACTCTGGGGATAGAGGCTCCTTTTCCTCTCTACCTCCACTGAATTATCTGTATCTTTCTGTCCTGCCTCGGGATGACTGTTTTATAGCCGTCTCGGCATAGAAATGTCCCCTATGCCTTTGAGCAGCCCAGAATCTTCATACAATAGAGAGAGAAGAGAAAACTTGCAAACCGGTCTGTCCAGTCAAGGCACTTAAGTGGCTTACAGGATATTAGTTGAACCAAGCTAGGAAGTTGGGAAAGCTGGAGGGCTTTTGAGGCTTTTAGCTTTCCTGCAGCTAATGCCTCTGTCTGGGGAAGGCTGTAAATGGTGCCTTTTGTCTGCACGGAGTTTAGAAGAAGGGCCAGTATGGTTTGGAGGAGGGGGCTTCTGCACCGGAAATGGAGACCCCAATTCCACCTGTGTTTGCAGCTTTCCCTTCACTTTTCAAGCCTGGTTCCTTCCCATTTCCTAATGGCCTGCTGTCTGCCTAGTCTCCCCTCTGACACACGCTTGTTGACTAAGAGACAAATGTTTGTTGTTTGTTAGCATGAGAATCGCCCAGAGGATTCCTGTATGGACCACCTGATCACAGATGTATTGTATTGGTGTGGGAGGATTTGGGTTTTAGTTTCTACTGGAGAGAGTTGGTGAGACTACTGTGTCTTGTGATCATTTGGAAAGGGGACAAGGTAGTTTCCAGCTTCCCTGAGGACAGGGCTTAGTAGCGGGACACCAGCGACTAGCTGTGCCATAGAGTGCCTGTGTCTGAGATACCCACGGGTAGTGGAGGGAGTTACTAGAACACATCAAATGAGGAAAATGAACATGAAACAGTCAGGTGGTGAGAAAGTGTTCAAAGTGCGAAACAAGTATTCTGTTTAGAATAGGGTGGAGAGGGACAGAGGACAGATGAAGCCAACAGGGACCATGCAGGTTTGTGGAGCTGACAGAAAGACCACAGCCCGCGATGTGTATGTTGATTGATGTTTGATGAAAATTTTGTCTGGTGTCAGGGACGAGGTAGAAAGTGTCAAGATTGAAAATGGAAGTTTCTGGTAACATTGCCTGAGCTAGATGTAGGAGGGGAGGGCACAGCTGATGCATGTCTGATGATGGACAGCATTCCTGGGATGGCGGGAATTTGTTTATCTCAGTTTTTATACACTTATATGTTCATATGTGAGTGGGCACATATACATGTATGTACATGCATGAGAGGCCAGAGGACATGCTCAAGTGGCCTTCCTCAGGAGTCATCATTGGGTTACTTGAGGCAGGGTATGGTACTGTCCTGGACCTCACTTGGCAGGCTGGCCAATGAGCCCTAGGGATGCCACTGTCTCTGCTTCACCAGCGCTGGGATTACAGGGGTGTGCCGCTGTGCCTGCTGATCTTTTATTACAGTTCTGGGGCTCAAACTCAGGTCTCCGTGCTTGCATGGCAACCACTCTAGTGACGAGTTATCTCCCCAGCCCGATATCTCTTTTTATACAATTGATTCTCTTCTCTCGTGATCTCCATGAGGGCACAAATGTAATCTCCTTTCCATTGACTGTGTGTTCCTTTTGTGAACACCAGGACCTAGAAAGGGTCAGGAGGACTTAGGTGCCCAGTGTGTGCCTGGTGAATGAAGCCATATTTTTATTGTTCCCATGCTCGAAATATCTCAATACCTGTAAGATATATGTGTCAGAAGTCAGCAGACTTTTCACAGGACGGAGAAATCGAAACCAAATAATATGTTCTGGGTTTCTTTTAGGAAAGCAAAGTTTAACTCTAACAGAGTTAAAACTGTGTTAAACTAAAACCAAACTCTGGTACCAGTCACCCACCCTGCTCCACAGCGTCCTACAGTCCTACAGCCCGGGAGATGTGCTGACTTTGTATTCCTGTGTAAGCTGCCCTCACTCCAACACCCCTACTTACCCAGTCAGCTAACCACATGCTTTGCAATTCCCTGCAGTGTTGTGTGGTGTATGCCCTGCTTATTGTATGATGTATGGCAGATGCTCAATGAGCATGTGTTGGTTCAGTGAGTCATCATTATCAGCATCTGAATCACTGCAGCCTAAAAAATACAAAGGACTTCTGCCAGACTTGTTTTGTTGATGTGGGATGGCCTTCTCTATATGTGTTGCTTTTATTGGTTAATGAATAAAGCTGTTTTGGCCTATGAAAGGGCAGAATATAGCCAGGCTGGAAGAGATATAGATATATAGAAAGATAGGCAGAGTCAAGGAGATGCCATGTAGCTGCTGAAGAAGAACCCAGACCCTTTTTGTTAAGTCACAGCCTTGTGGTGATACACGGATTAATAGAAATAGGTTGCTTTAAGATGTAAGAGCTTGCTAGAAATATGTCTGAGCCATTGGCAGAACAGTATTGTAATTGATTCAGTTTCTGTTTGATTTTGGGGCTGGGGGTGTCAGGAAACACCCCCCAGGTCTCCGTTTACATTTTGTCTCTCTTTGCAAGGTGGTCAAGGCAGGTCAAAGCCTCCCTTATTGCATGTGAAGAGAGGAGCTCAGTCATTGGTTCATAACTTGTTTGTACATTCCATTTGAAAAAAAAAAAGGAAGAGGATCCAGTGACTTACTAAGCGTGTGTGTGAGCTTCCTGCTGATGCTCATAGGCATCACATCTGAAGGCCTCAATCAGTGCTTCTTAAACTCTAGTGGGTATGTGTATGTGGAGTCGTGGAAGTCTTGCGTGAATGATTCACAGCAGATGAAGTCCTGAGTGAATGGATCATTGACTTGGGCAAGGCCATGTTAAGAACTCTGTGCCTCAGGCCAGTACAGGTCAGACTTGGAGTTGTCAAAGGCTTCCTGTGAGCTGAGTAAAAAAATGTTGGGAGTGTGTGACCATTGCGTGTTTACAAATGATCGAGCAGTGTGTACAAAGGTTAGCAACTAAACCTTCCTCCTCAGAAATGACTGGAGCCCGAGCCTGCTCTCCTGCAGACCCTCTACTGACATTCGCTAACCCCTCTGTCTTTGCTGTACTTACTGAAAGCTCTGGGGTTCCGGGTTGTTGCACAGTGGGTAAGCCTCCATCAGCGCTTTTCTGTCCCTAGGTCTCTGACTGTCCTTTCTTCATTCCTTCACCACCCCAGCCTGCTTCTAAGACCTCATCATGTAGGATGCAGTGCGTACTAATGGCCCAGTGGTCTTAATAAGAAATACAAATCCAGATTCAAACGACCTGGGAAGAGACCATAGAGCTGTCTCTACTCACAAGCTCAAGAGCAAAACTGAAGCTGCTGGTTCAGTTTCCACAGCAGACCTGGGTACCCTGGGTATGAGCCAGAGGAGAGTAGCCTGTGCTACAAGCCAAGTGCAAGTCATGGCTACATGTTTGGTAGGGCAGTACATGCATTATGCCGTGGGCTTGGAAGGTATAATTGTGACTATGGTTTATTGGTGCGTATCCTTTCCTCATTTCACAAACACATCTCTTTAGGATAGTGCAGCTCATTGGACTCACTAGACCTCTGATACTTAGAGGCAATTGCATGCCCCTTCCCCAGCCATCCTAGCAAGTCCTCCCACTTCTTTAGCATTTATGACATCAACATGGCATGGCTTCTTCTTACTACACAAGCCATGAACTGTTTTTATATTCACCACTCCATCTAGGGTTCATCAGGGTCTATCAGCCAAAGTCATCCAAGGAGGACATCCCTTAGCTCAGTCCTTCAAAAACACTAACATTGTCAGGCTGGAGCCTGAAAGGACAGCTCAGTGGGTACGAGTGCTTGCTCTAGAAGCTTGAGGGCCTAAGTTCAAATCCTGGTACCCATATAAAAACCTAAATATGGCTTTCTGTATCTGCAATCTTGGTACTGTAGGGTTGGAGATAGGTGGACTGCTGCAGCTCACTCCTTTTGATTCAGTAAGACCCTGTCTCAGAGGGATCAGGCAGAGTGATAGAGCAGGATGCTCAACATCCTCCTTCATTGGCTTTCACATTCATGCACGAAGCATACACACACAAACACATACACACATGTACAAGCATGTGCACAAATAAATCAATAAAAACATAAAATATTGGCAGCCCAATTAGAAAGCCTAAGGGTACATGATATATTGGAATGTATATCCCTCTACTACCATAAAATACATTTTAAAAGTAGTTGATGGGCTACCACTGATTTAGAAAACAGAGCACCAACTCGCTTAGTCTTTTGTTGTCCCCTTTGTAAAACTGGAGTTATAACTGCAGCCCATCATGCTGCAGATAAAAATGGCAGAACAGGGCCAGTAAGATGGTTCAGCAGGTACCAGTTCAAGTCTGATGACATGAGTCAATCCCAGGGACCCATGTAACAGAAGGAGAGAGCCAACTGCCTACTAGAAACTGTCCTCTGACCTCCACATTCAGGAATGCACACCTTATATGCACACATACACAATGCATGCATACACATGCACACTCATGTCCACACACAGGTATAATTTTTAAAAAGGCACACAGATATCAAGCATTTTGCACAGTGACTCTTCATAGGAAGTTATCCATGCAACGATGCCAAGAACCAACCCAGAAAAAGACAACGCATGGAGTCATGAGTGTGCTCTTTGTGTTTGGCTTTTTTAGTCAGGTCTGATAAGGACACGAGACAATGAATTCCTCATCTCACCGCTACCTCAGCTGCTGGCCCAGGAACACAACTACAGCTCGCCTGCAGGCCACCATCCTCACGTCCTGTACAAAAGGACAGCAGAGAAGAGGGTCCAGCGGTACCAAGACTACCCTGGCTCCTTCCGGACTTATCCTGGTCACTCCCCAAGTCACACTCCCCCTGCTTCCCAGAGCCAAGAGACAGAGTACCGCCATCGAAGGTGGCAAAAGCAGCATTTTTGTGGACGACGCAAGAAATGTATGTAAGGAGACTTTCCTTGTCTGTTCTGAAGAGGCCCTCGCTGGGTAGTCTTGGGGGCAGCTGGGTTTGGCAGGTCAGTGAGGCTGTACTGAATTTGTTCTCAGGTGCTGCCTTATCACAGGATTGGTAAACTCCATGCTGAAGGAGCAACTCTTCTCGGTTCAGTTAGGAAAGATGGAGATATGGGTCCCTTTAGCCTTCTTTAGCATCTCCTATTTTTAACCAAAGGTCCTGATCTTATCTTAGTTTCTATGGTCTAAGGGAAAACACCCAGCTTTCTATAGTGGGGGATAAAAAGCAGAGGCAAATGCACAACTGATCATTCCTTTTAGAGACACAAGAGACTTCCCAAGAACCTCTCAGGAAGATTGGCTCCCGAAGGCAAGTTGACAGACAGCAGGGGAGCTCTTGGGCATGCCCTGTGAGCCAGTGAGTGGTAGAAACCTAGAATACCAGCACTTAGAAGGCTGAAACTGAAGAATTATGTGTCAAAGCCAGGTTGATCTGTGTAATGAGCTCCTGTTTCAACAAAAACCATTCTATTTCCCCTCCCCCAGTGCTGGGGTCAAGTTCAGTGCCTTACCTATGTACAGTAAAGCTCTGAACCAGCCACACCATATATCTAGTCTCTTTTGCTCTTTTCTAGACTAAGCACCAGATGCAAGTTTGCATTTTCTAACAACTATGTTCAAACCTAGTTTAAGGCAGACATAGTGATTGTATGCTTGTAATTACAGCACTCAGGAGCTGAAGGCAAGAGAATCAGGAGTTCAAAATCATCCTTGACTACATAGGGGCTTCCAGCCTAGTCTGGGCTCCATGAGATTCTGCCATTAAAAAAAAAATCAAAAGTAAGAGCTGTGAGATTACTCAGTGTAATGAGAAACTTTTTCCATAGGCACGAGAGGCAGAGTTCAGATCCCCAGCACCCATGTGAATGCTGGCTTTCCCTCCCCACAAATTCCCTGTAATCTCTGCACACTAGGAAGGCAGAAATGAGATCTGATGGGCAAACTGCAACTAGACTGGCTGAATTGACAAGTTCCGGGTTCAACTGAGAGACCCTGCCACACACACACACACACACACACACACACACACTAGTATACAGACACACCATACACTCATACATCTGTTAGCAAGAAATTAAAATAACAAGAGTTTAAAAACAAATTACTTTTAGTAATATTTTCTCTAACTCAGAACATACGAAATACTGTCATCTCAAATTATGAACAATATCGCAAACCGCTAGGGAAGGATTGAATTTTCTCTTTCATACTGTATTCTGGAAATGTATTTATTTACTCTTATGACTCAGAGCCAATCCTTATCACCAAATTTCCATCAGAAATTGTTTGATCTGTACGTAGATTTCCTCAGATTCAGTGCTGAAAAGGTAGAGTATAGATACTTCATTGTTTCGAAGATGTTTGCATTTTTCAGGGACCAAGTTAAACAGTGCATTCTTTTTATTTGGTGAAGTATCTGATCCTTGTGTTCGCAGTTACATTCCACTCACTTGGTAGCCACAGATGTCAAGTGGGTCACACACTGCTCAGTACAGACAGGTGGGGGTTCCTCACACAAACGGGAGCTAGCGAGCTGGATATGAGATAGTGTTTCTGCCATCTCCCTTGGCTGTTGGCGTTACAGAGTCAATGTATTCCCCAAATGAGATTTTTTTTTTCTCCTTCCCTCATTGACATTTGTTGACCTGCCCTGTCTGCCAAGTAGAATTGTAGCTTGTTTTCTTTAACTTACCTCTGAGCATTTTTAACATTTCTGAATCTACCCACCTGTCCACCTGTCCATCAGCCCACGCATCCATACATCTAAGCATCTGTTGACTGAATCTCAGGTGCACAGCCTCAGGGCATATGGCAACAGGGACTCCTAGTGTCACCTCCCCACCTTCCTAGCTTTCTCAGCCTAGGTCACCCAGATTTTTCTGCTGATCTTGCTTCCAAATGCTCTGTCTCCTGCAGATGCCCCCAAGCCTCCTGCAGAAGACACCTATCTACGCTTTGATGAATATGGGGGCACAGGGCGGCCCAGAAGATCCACTGGAAAGTCACAGAAGGGTCTCAATGTTGAAACCCTCGTGGTGGCAGATGCGAAGATGGTGGAAAAGCACGGCAAGGGTGACGTCACCACGTACATCCTCACAGTCATGAACATGGTAAGGGCATTGTCAGGAGCCCTCTTAGTATCCCCAAGACATAGACTTCCTTGTGTGGGTGGAATGGCACACACTTAGACACATTTTTTATTGTAAATTTTGAATTTTGAGAAATCACTCTTATAGATGCATATGTCTGGTAAAATTAAAGCCTACACCCTTATCAATATGTCTGATTGATTCTCTCCATGCAGGACTGTATCTTTAAAAGATGTTTATGGCTTTAATTGTGTCAACAGGTTTCTAGCTTGTTCAAAGATGGGACCATTGGAAGTGACATAAACATTGTGGTTGTGAGCCTAATTCTTTTGGAACAAGAACCTGTAAGTGGCAAACTTCATTTATTCATTTGTTCTGCTGTTGAGAATGTATTATTAGTACCTAGTATGTACTAATACATGAATCTCATATTTGAAAGTATGCCAACTATCTCCTCAGAGAAAGTGCTGTCTAATAAGGATCATTGAGCTAAGTCACCACAAAACATATTTTATATAATAATCTAGAAAAATATTCATAGATGTGTCAGCAATTTTATGTAACTATTAAATACATATATAACATTGTTAGTATACAAAATGTAAAATACTCCATATTAACATGTAGTCCTTATGATAAAGGTGAATTTGGTCATAGATTTTAGCGTTAGTTAGATTTCGTAGGTCAAGTGTACTAATTAATATTAAGGTGGATACATAAGTATATTTTAAGAATTTACCAGAAGGAATCTATCATAAAATTCCTGTCGTAAGTCTCTGGTCTCCCAAGCACCAATTTAGGAATGGCAAAGAGTAAACAAGGGGCCTTCAACTGCCGTGACTTGATTATGGCGAGGTACATGACACAGGAATTGTGCAAATGGTGAAAACAGAACATACAATAATGTGTCAAATTGCATGGTACTCCCTGCTCTGTAGTGTTTTGACCTGTAAGCTGTATGTTCCCCTATGATCTCACCAATCAGACAGATGATTTTTCAAAGCCCCTGAGGCTTTTCCTCTTCAACTCTAACCCCAATAAAGAAAGTGAAGAGCAGAGAGTCGAGACAAGGGGAAGAAAATGGATCTAATTACCCAGGTGTGTGGAGTGACAGAGGTTTGCACTGTGTGAAGTTAACCTGGGATTTTAGAGAAATCAGGTGTCTGTTGTTTGGGAAACAACTGGGCTTTGGTATGCTAGACACACTCTGCTCAAGGATACTGAAGCCAGCAGCGCCCTGATTCACTGACAAAATTTTATTGTCTATACATTTGACTTGACCCAAGTCACTGGTTTAGCCCAAGCAAACATTTTGATAAATGATTATTTTAAGTTATAGTCTCTTAAGTACCAAACTTCACAGAGAAGTAAGATATGGATATTGTCTTTGTTATGCTTTATCGAAGAAACTATTAAACTTTAATATGAATAAATATATCAATAACAAAAAATGTTTTTTTTTATTTTGAAATACTGAAAATTCAAGTTTACTTTAAAATTTCTATTAACCTAAACTATATTTGTTTTTTTTGGTAGAGCTTGGCTCCGTAAGTTCTTCTACTGATAATTTCCCCTAGAAACACAGTGCCTCTGCATTTGCCTTCAGAACCACAGAGATTCAACCTTCTTCAGGCACAAGCCCCACTTCCTAATCTCTGCGCCTTTTCCATAGGGAGGATTGCTGATCAACCACCACGCAGACCAGTCTCTAAATAGCTTCTGCCAGTGGCAGTCTGCCCTCGTGGGAAAGAATGGCAAGAGGCATGACCACGCCATCCTCCTCACGGGATTTGACATCTGTTCCTGGAAGAATGAACCGTGTGACACGCTAGGTATGGTATGCCCAGGTCTCTCACGCACACCTGTTAGCTGGAAGCATGGAATGAAAGCTTTCCAGGGGATTCAGGGCCCTCTGGAGTCCTGTCAAAGAGACCTGACGTGCTCGTGTGTCATTTACTGCCCATGAGAACTGTGTCATTAGGAAATGATGTTGCTGTGTGGATGTCGTAGAGTGTACTTACACAATCTGAGATGCCTGGGACAACACTAGACACTATCTTCCCAGGAGACCACTGTTATATAAACAGCCCCTGTTGCCTGAGGTCATTATGTGGTGTGTGAATAGATCTGTCTTTATATTGTGGAGTCGCTTCCTTGATCCATGGTGAATGTGTTCTGCTTTACTGAATTCACTATGGCATGGAGGGTGTGTATTTTAATCAATTGGTAATTTTCTTTATTGCCCAAATGGATGACCAATGAATTGAGAGAGGCATTTGATTAAACACATTTTAGGTCATTCTATAAGCACCTGGCCACATAACCGGGAAGCTGAAGAAAAACTGTTAGATGTCATGGTATCTCGCTCTGTCACCAGTTACCAGTGTCTTCTTTAGCAAGCTCGTTGACTTTAGGTCTCCATTTTTGGAAGAATGGAAGAATCCAGCATAAGATCAATATCTTTAATCACTTGCTGTTTTTCCAAGCTGATTCAGTTGCTATTCGTAGGAGCTGGCCCTTTGGTCTTGGATGGATTGGGCTCTTCAGGTCAAGGTCTGCAAACGTTTTCTTTGGAGGGTCCCGCAGTAAATAGGCTGTGTGCTGCAGATGGCTGCTACTGACATCTGCAATGGGAGTGAGAAACCAGGCACAGACAGTGTGCAGCCCATGAGTGAAGCTTCGTCTAACGAAGTTACCCTGGGGAGACAGCCGCAGACGAAAGTATAAACAAAGGCTTGAACACAGCAAATGTGCCACCAGGGAGCAATCCCTGATCCGCCCCACAGGTCACGCTCTTTAAGGAGCATGTTGTATAGGCTGAAACGTTCGCATTTGCCTTGTGAATATCCAACCCCGGGACTATGCTGCCCAAAGTAAATTGAGTCATCTTCCTGAATCTCATATGCATATTTTGAAATGTATACACACACAGGCAAATGGTACATGTGCAGTATAATATATGGTATTTAGAAAGCACCATATATTAGAAAACACAGACTTTACATGTCCAAATCATAAATAGGACTGAGAGCAAGACTGGAAACAGTCAGCTGGACACCCACAGACCAAGTCAGCTTCACTGTAGCCACACAATAACCAAATACCCCTCCCTTATCTAGCGTCTCTGCGAACTCTATCACCCAGCCTACACTCTGGCACTCTTACCTCTGTCACGTGGCATAAGTAACATGTTAGTTAAGTAATGATCATCCATAACACATATGTGCCTGCATATTAGACTTCCTGGATGATCTCACGGCTAGATGGAGGTGGATGCAGCCAATTCACAAGGATGTATTCAACTCTACATGGGCACCAACCCTTGTTCTAATGGTTGTTAGATCTCATTGTTAGGAAGAAGAAATTCTGCAGCTATAAGATTGGATCAAGATAGAACCAAAGAATGATGGGAGTGGTTGTGTAACTGTCCTTGCAGGGATGTGACTTTGGAGAACGGGGCATTTGTCATTGTGAATGTGATCTGCCCATGTGACCTGGGCATGTTTGTGTTTCCTGCTTTAGAGAAAGATCAGGAGAGAACTGGAAAGTATATTCCACACTTAGACAGTAAGGCCACTCGTAAGTTAACGTTATACATTGGTGTAACGCTCAGTATATCAATTTCTCTGATTCTAGTAACAAACTTAGGTAAGTCATATAAATGTCTGGGACATTAAAGACATTCAATATGCTTCTGCAAAAAAACCCTTAAATATGTTAATCTGCTAAACTGTATATGTATATATCCAATTACTGTTAATATTTAAAATTGATCTTCCAATAGGATTTGCTCCTATCAGTGGAATGTGCAGTAAGTACCGGAGCTGTACCATCAATGAAGACACAGGACTTGGCCTTGCCTTCACCATTGCACACGAGTCAGGGCACAAGTGAGTGACTTCTCAGTTCACTACTTCCTATGGAAACTGGCTAAGTAACTCTTTGGCCTGCCTCTAATGATCTAATCCAATACATGGGATTCATCTTGTATAAGCTTCCAATTGTAGACTCCAAAAAGGGCTTGGGGTTGGGGAGATGTCTCAGTTGCTAAACTTTCTGATGCACAAGCATATAGACATGAGTTTGACCCAAATAACACACACAAATTAAAAGCCAAGTATAGTGGTACATGCTTGTAATCCAAGTGTGTTAGTATTGGCAAATTCCAGGACAGTTCTATTGGTGTGAATAGACACCATAGCTAATGCAACTTATAAAGGAAAGCATTTGATTGGGGGCTTGCTTACAGTCATAGACACTTAGTCCTAGATCAATATGAGAGAGGCATGGCAACAGGTGGGCATGGCCCAACGGCAGTAGCTGAGCGCTTAGATTTTGATAAACAGGCTGAACTCATAGAAAAACAAGACTGGACCTGGTGTGGCCTTTTGAAAGCTCAAAGCCCAGTGACAAACCTCCTCCAACAAGGCCACACCTCTTAATTCTTCCCAAAGAGTTCTACCAACTGGTGACCAAACATTGAAATATATGAGCCTGTGGGGACCTTTCTCATTCAAACCACCATATCCAGAAATATGGAGACAGCTTCCTAACCCTAATGCTAATCCTAACCCTAACTGGTTTCACCCTGGAAATCACTGGCATCCTAGTCTACTTGGTGAATTCCAGGACAGTGAGAGACATTGTCTCAAAGCAAAACACAAAAACAAAAAAAGTGAGCAATCTAAAAAGAATGATGCTCAAGGTTGTCTTCTGACTTCCATCATTTGTTCTCTCTCTCTCTCTCTCTCTCTCTCTCTCTCTCTCACACACACAAACACACACACACACACACACACACACACACACCAGTTCACTAAGCACCAATAATTGCTATCTGTCTTTTCACATCATATATTACATTGGTTGAGGTCTCAGGTCTGCAAATGGACCGCACATTGCTTACCTGATTCTCTTGTCATCTAGGTGTCTATTTTCATTTGGGTTTTGCTTTGGTAAAGACACTTTAAACTCCTGCTGGTTTTTTCCCTTTGCGTAGTGAGCACATTCGCCTCCACTGAATCATATCCTTCCCCCCATTTTTAACTTTAATTATGTGGCAGCAACCTCTCAGTACATTTTCCTTGCTGACCTTGAGTTTGTGACCCTCCTGCCTTAACCTCCCAAGTAATGGGATTACAGACCTATGCCACCCAACCCTCAGAACAGCTTATTCTCTAAACAAAACAAACTAATCCTGGCGGCATGTAAATCTACCTGCCTAGGGCAGTAATATACTGAACAGTTTTCAAAATACTGGCTATGAAAATTTTAATCATTCTTGATTATGAGCAAAAGTTATCTGAAACCAAAATCTGATGCTTTGGTTCAGGAAAACAAATCATAGTCTTCAGGTAGGGTGGGAAAGAGGTGTCAGGAAAGAGAAGAATGGATGTTAGGACTAGGGAGAGAGATTAGTAAGGCTTTTGCTCTGCAAGCTTGAGGATCTGGGTTCGATCCCCAGGTATGGAAGTGTATGCTAGTTATCCCAGGACTGAGGGAGGTAGAAGAGAGAAGATTGCTGGGGCTCAGTGGCTGTCCAGCCAAGGCCAGTTCTTGAGTCTTAGGCCAATGAGAGAGACTCTATCTCAAAAACCAAAGGTGGATATCACCCGAGGAGCCATAACAGAGCTAATCTTTTGGGTCTCCCATGTCTGTGCACACAGGTGTGTGCGTGCATACACAGTGAACAGATGTGAAATACATTCTTAGGATCAGATCTTGGTATGTGGTCCTTTGACATGAAGCTGGTGAATCAGATATGTGTTGAGATTTGGGGAAAAATAGTCTTCCAAAAGGCTACTAAATAAAAGTACTTTCGAAAATGTAAAACTTTGAAATTCAAAATTGAGTTCAAATTGGGTTCTTTTTTGCTCAAAAATTTTTAATGAGGCTCTAATTAAGCAGCCCTCCCTCCCTGAACAATGGCTTTAATCTCCCTGCACCTCACTGGCTCTTGTGGAATTCCTGCTCTTTATTCATAGGCTTCAGCGTATTTAGAAAGAATGTCTCCCAAACGAACCCCCTCAACTCCTTGTTTAGGCAAAAAGAGATGAATTTGGCAAAGCAGAGAATACAAACATGCTTTTGCCAAATATCTTACGATTAATAATTCTGCTTGGTAGCAGTCACCTGTAAATTCCGACAAGTCCATTGATAACCATCTGGTAGATAGCCACCCTTCACTTGCTTGATAAATTGGAAGAAATGTTTGAAAAGAAACAGCTAGATAAGCCCAGCTCACTGAACACCTTTCCTATGGATATAAAATCCTCATTTGTTAGAGCCTACCTACCTTGAAAAGATAGCTATATAATGATATTATGCTTCCCCCATAGAACAAACCCATTTATATTATTATGTATTCTTAAGAGACAGATTTTATTTCTTTAAATAGTCATATTAAGAACAATTTAAATTCATGATAAATCATATAAATATCTCTATCTGCTTTGCCTCTTTTTAAAGAAACGTCACAAAATTCATTAGTTTCCTGAATATTTTCCTGAGATGATCACAGAAGCATATTGTACCGCTTTCTAAGACAACATGAGACGGCATCTTTGCTCTGCATACTAAGAGATGGAAAATCATTTAGGAACAATGTGCATGATCTTTAGGGAATGTCAAAGAGAGCATCATTGTTACAGGCAGCTGTGAGCCTCCTAATGCCATGCCTAATGCCATGCGTGTTGAGAAACCAACAAGTTTTCTGGAAGAGCAGCAAGTGCTCCCAAACACAACTATCGTTCCAGCCCACCACACAATACGTTTAAAGGAGATCCTTAATGCTTGTTTTTCTGAAAAGGAACTGTTCTAATGTCATGGAAAGAACGGTGTTCAGAAATTGTTTACAGTGCACTGTGGCAGGCTGAGCTCCAGGAAGTCAGGTTTTATGTTATATGTTTTGAACGGAGTTTTTATCATTACCTTGTAAAGATCTTTATTTTTATGAAGGTATTCAATTATAATTGGAATTAAGGAGTTTAGCTAACTGGCTGCTTAACATTGAAAGGAAGATTTATATCATGCTAGCTTTATAATAAATATCAATATAGGCCTTAGAATTACCTTCTCACTGTATCCACCTCCTCCTTACTCTCAACTTCCAAGCCATAGCTCTAGGATTGGTGGGTGATAGGAAAAAGAAATCAGCTGTTTTGAATTTTTAAAAATTGGCCATCTAAGATTTAGGGTAGTTGAGAATTTTTTTAAACATTTGTTTATTATTTATTTGTGTGTGCATGTGCACGTGTGTGTGCGTGTGTGTATGCATGTGTGTGTGTGTGTCTATGTGTTTGTGTGTATGTGTGTGTGTATTTTCTAGCAGTCAGTTTTTTCCTTCCATCACGTACTTTTCATGGATTGGACTCAAGCAGTCAAGTTTGACCCCACGTATCTTTAGCTGCTACACCATCTTACTGGCGAGCAGATAAACCTTGCTTTGACTTTGTGGCTAATAAATAACAAAGTCTTGAGTATTCTTCAGGTTTTTTCTGTAGAAAATTTGCAGTAGGTTTTTGTAACTTGTTTTGTCACTGACTCTTGTCGCCCACCTGGGTCTGCTGAGTCTCGGTGCATTTTTCTATAGTAGAAGGCCACTTGTTCATTTCCCAGCCACCCAGACTCCCAAAATAATCACACAGAAACTATATTATTTAAATAATTGTTTGGTGCATTAGTTCTAGCTACTTATTTGCTAACTCTTGCATCTTAATTTAACCCATCTCCATTAATCTGTGTATCACCATGAGACTGTGGTTTACTGGGTAAAGTTCCAGCGTCTGTCTCTGGTGGGGCTACATGGCTTCTCCTGACTCTACCTTACTTCTCTCAGCACTCAGTTTAGTTTTCTCTGCCTAGATCTATTCTGCCCTGCTCTGCTATAGGCTCAAGACAGTTTCTTTATTAACCAATGGTATTCATAGCATACAGAGGGGAATCCCACATCATTTTTTCAGATTTTTTTCTGGGGCTGACCTGGAACACGGGCTTTCAGAAGGCGGCTTTCCTTTGCCTTTCAGCTTTGGCATGGTTCATGATGGTGAAGGCAACCCCTGCAGGAAGGCAGAAGGCAACATCATGTCACCCACACTGACTGGAAACAATGGGGTGTTTTCATGGTCTTCCTGCAGCCGACAGTATCTCAAGAAATTCCTCAGGTAAGATGGATAAAATCCTGGGGATTGTGCCGCATTCTGTAGCAGTGTTAAGTAGACGTGAAAACAAATATCCAAGCCAGGCCTGGAGGGATGGACAAGTCATTGTGACTATTTTGGAGGCAGAGACAGAATGACTGAAAGGTCATGGTCTGCCTGGACTACAGAATAAGTTCAGGGCCAGCCTGAGAAATAAAAAGTAGAAACGAAGCCTACAGATATTGCTCGTCAGCAGAGTGCCTGCCTAGCATGCATGAACCACCAGCTTTAACCTCTAGTGCCACAAAATCAAATGATAATATTCCTATTATGATGCCATTGGTAGTTATAATGATATAATTATTGTTGAAAATCTACTGAAGACCTATTACAGTGCTAGATTCCCTCCACATACTACCTCACTAGGCTGGCAAGATGGCCCTGTAGGGAAAGGCACCTGCTATCAGGCATGACTACATGAACTCCAGCCTAGGGGAACCCCCCAGACCACACTGACTCGTCAAGTTGTCCTCTGAAGTGCACACTCATATTGTAGCATCCTTGTGATTGCATACATGCACGTGCATACCCACAGGCACACACAAATTAATGTAACCTGAAAATTTAAATACACACACACACACACACGAATGACTTTATCCTCTCAGCAATCCTATTTCTATCTTCAGTCTAGAGTTGCAATTGAGTTTTTGAGAGGTCAGCTGTGCATAAAAGTATAACAGTTGTGAAGCTGTAGGTGTAAGATTCACACTTAGATCCATTCTGATGCCGAGGTCTAAGATTCATAAATTATCTCCGTATTAACTTTTAAGACTCCTAGGTGTATAGCCTTTTTACTGTGAGTAATTATTTTAATCTAACCAACCAGCTTTTAGCGCTTAGGAGAGCCCAGTGTTTGGTTTAAATTTTAAGGATGAACCTAGGGCTGGAGAGATGGCTCAGTAATTGGTTCTCTACAGCCATGTTGGGTGGCTCACAAATACCTGTTGCTCCAGCTCTGGGGGACCTGACATCCATTTCTGACCTGTGCAAGTACCTATAAATGGAGACATATATGCTTAAGTAAAAAATATTAATAAATCTTTAAAAAAGAACTCTATTCTTAATGACATGCATGCATCTATATCTTTTTAGTCCATGTTGACTCACACATGGACACTTGGGTTCTTATTGTTCCCTTTGACCAGATATTAGTGGAAGTTTCATTGCAAATTGATGTTCCTAATATGTTCATTCCTTTGCTACACTATATTAGTTGGAAATGTTCACAGAATTATCAACATTAATCAACAAGGAAGATTAAATGTGAGCATATAAAGCTGACTGATGCCTAAAGTATAGTAAAAGGAAACTGATAGATGTTTGCTAATTTATCATAAGCCATGCCCCATATATTTTTATACTAATTTTAGATTCAGTATTTAGGGGTGACAATGTCTTTTCTACTTCATGTAAGTATGGAATCAATACATTTTATAAATCGAGGTTAACTCCATGTGGATCGACTTTCTGTTCATGAGGTTGGTGCAGTTCAGGGATTTGGGTAGAATAAGAGCAACAGCAGCAATTGCCATTGCCTTCTCTGTTGTGTTAAGGACATTACGTTTTCTTGTTTGAGCCATGTTACAATCCTTATGGGAGTCATCATCATTAAAGAGGTTTACAAGAATTATATAAAGTCATTATGGATGCATGGTTGATAGTACCTCCATGTATGGCCTCAAAATTGCATTTAATATTACACACTAATTAACCTCTCAGTGGTGGTACTGTTTGATTATGTAAGTAAATGGGGTAAGGTGATTTTTTAAAAATACCCATGCCATGTTCTCAACACATTTTACTTCCAGGCACCCCATAGGGAAATTTTCTGCCTTATGCCCCGATTCTAAAGTTTATTTTATAGGGTGCTTTCCTGCATGTGTCTAAACTGCCCTTGAGCGTCTCGTGTGGTAAAGGATGACTGTGAACTCCCAAACCCCTGCTTCTACTTCCTAAGTGCTAGGATTCTAGGCCTGGAACAGCACACCTAGAACCTTCTGATTCTTTCTGGATGTGACTTTGTTCATAAGCTTATTTGAGGCAGAGCACATCTTTATTTCTTCTTGGTCCTGTCTTTAAGAAGCACAGTATTATTTAAAACCCCATGAGGACAGATATCCTCTGTACACAGCCCAGTTTGTGCTTTAATTCCTGAAGCTAATGTTTGCCCGACAGTAGGCTCTCGGTAAAAATGCCCAGTGTTGTTGAATGAGACTGTGGAGAGGAGATTTTACTTATATTTACATTTCCCATCTCCTACCCAATCCTAAAGCACATTGGCTAGATGGCCAGAACTTCCAGCCCCCTATAAAACCCTTTATGACTGTATGCATTCCAGCCTTTTTAGGCAGGACTCGCTCTTTGCAATAAAATGTACTTTTTAACTCTAAACACATGCCTGCTTCTCTAAGCACATTCTATGTTTCTTTGCATGACTGCACTCACTGAGGTGCAGTTTTTAAATGGAAAGGTTACAGATGAACAGGGCTGTTAATAAGGATGTGTTATCAATGCAGTACACCACAGGCTGGCTGTCTGGTGGATGAGCCCAAGCAAACAGGACAGTATAAATATCCGGACAAACTCCCAGGACAGATTTATGATGCCGACACACAGTGTAAGTGGCAATTTGGAGCCAAAGCCAAGCTGTGCAGCCTTGGGGTTATGAAGGTATGTTTCCTCGTGATTTCTAACTTGCATTAAGGATGTGCCATGTGCCTGTGTACCTACCAAAAGGATAAACATTTGGTTTGCTGAGGCCAAAGGTTAGCATCTGGGTTATCTCTAAAATGTCATTTGTTTGGCATGATAATTAAGTGGTAATTTTCCTGTCAATGACTTATCCAGGCTTATCCCCCATAGACTCTGCATGCCTGGTTTAAATACCAGTTGTCTGCGTCCTTGGAAGAAAATTCCCCCCTTCTTACATGCAGGCTTTGTTCCTTGAAGCAGAGCTAAGAATGCTTGCTCCTGCTAATCGCGGTTTTTGTCTTGTTGCGCTTTTCAAGTGATGAGCTCACAGTCACTATCACATCAATAAGTGCCATGTGCCCTTCATCGTGTAAGACAACTATTGCAGGAGACACTCCCCTTGACACCAGAAAGCTGACAGCCACTTTAATAGTCTTAGCATGCTTTCTACATTGACTCCTGGAAGCAAGATTACAGCCCAGATAAGTGAGAAAATGCAAAACTCCAATTTGCAGAAATAAGAGAGGCCCTGTTGCACTCTTTCAATAGATTCATTCCTGACAGCATTGCAGTCCTAACATCAAAAAAAGGTCCCATAATTTTAAAGTTAGTTCATTCCAGACATCCAGTGGAAAATGTTGAAGTCTTAGGTACTTGGACCCATGGGCGATAGGAAAGTTGGTCACTTTTCCTTTCTCCCCTCCCCCACAAAACCCCTACTCCTTTCACCTCATCCCCCTATGCCCCCTATTGCTCCTTCTCCATCACCCGCATTAGTAGCAGCAGCAGCTCTGCCGTCCTAACTTCCGGCACCACCATTCCCAGCAGTTTCTGCATGACCCTCTGTCCTACATGAGACATTCCACGGCAAGATTTATTGTATTTGACCTCCATCTTCAAAACCACTTTGAAGTAAAAGTTATTGCCCCCCTTTCACCTACATCCCAGAGAAGGTATCCAGCTTGCCCAAAGCTACAGAACTCTCAAATGATCAAATATAAACAAAACAAATCACCCACGTGGAAGTTAAGCCTCTGCCTCTCCTTTGTTGGATACCGGTTTCCCTTAACCTAACAGTGCAACAGCCACTGTTGTGACTTGTGTGGTATCTCTGTAGTTGTAAGCACACACAGCCTTTCAGTAAGTCAGCTCACCTATAAAAGTCCATTCTTGAGAACTAATATCCAGTCATAGGCTTGATATGGAGCCATAAATTAATATAACTGCAAGCATTACTATTAAAAAGCTAATCCTCGCTTCATTCTTTGGGCATATCCTTCACACCACATGGGATTTACATTATGTATTTCAGTTGTTTTCTAAATGAGCAAACATGCAGCTGTTTCAATTTGCCTGTTAAGCCTCAGCATTAGGTAGAATCACCCATTCACTGAGTAGAATCTGCTGAGCATGCCCTTCGACCACTTCATTCTGAGATCGCTACCTTTCTCAATCATCGAATCTGCGCACCTCAATCTTCGAATCTGCGCACATTGTATGTACGGAGCTAGTAATAAGCATGGCTTCCTTTAGAAATACAGAGGAGTTGCCGAATGAGTCCCCTTCCACCGGGATCGTGCCTGTTCTGTGTCAGGCAGTGAGAAGGGGGTCAGTACCCCGCCTTAATCATTTT
Source organism: Microtus oregoni (assembly GCF_018167655.1). Lineage (NCBI taxonomy): Eukaryota > Metazoa > Chordata > Mammalia > Rodentia > Cricetidae > Microtus > Microtus oregoni. Next base: position 39,924,841 of record NW_024543063.1, read on the forward strand.
CTGGTGCCGCATCATATTTTTAAAAGATGGTATCTCAGCCTTGGTTGACCCTGGAAAGCATAGTGAAGAGAACTGAAAATTCCAAGTGAAAAGAGCTTGAAATGATGAATGACGCAGGGATGTCTGGGTGTCTGGGAGGGAACCTGGGGAGTCTGGGCTAATAGAGAGATGGTTTAAGATGCCGATGGATGGGAAGGTGAGATTGATTGATGGCTCCTGAGTGTGGACTTGTTCTCCCTGTGAACTAGCTTTTGGTATTTTCCTAACATTGTTTATAACCAGAGTCATGGCCTCATCCCTAATGGTCACAATGGTACTCTACTGTGTTCTAACAACAGCAACAACAAAAAAGGATTTTCTAAACAATGAAATCCCATTTTTAATTTTTTTAAAATTTATCTTTAAGGTCTTTATTGTGTTGTCTTTATTTTTCTCTTTCTGCTGTTTCCCTTCAATCTACATGAAATTTTCTCCCTGTCATTCCTCCTAGAAAGGCAAGCTTACATGGTAGGTAAAAGCACACATGCAGGAATGGAGAATTGGCTTGGGGTAAAAGTGTGTCCTGCTTTTCCAGAGGACCTGAGTTCAATTCCCAACTCTACCCTGACTCCCTAAAACTTCCTGTAACTCTAGATCCTAGGGGTCTGACCACCTCTCCAGAAGGGCTGACGCTCACATGCAAACACACACTTATATATACACATGCACATACTCTCTGCCTTTGGGAAGTAGGCAGACCTGGGGTTAGAGTCTTATTCCAACTTTGCCTAGAGAGATTCTTAAACAAATGATTCAGCCTCCCTTGACCCACGTGTCCACATCTGTAAGGAGAAGGTCATAGTTCCTCCCCAGCTAATTTGTGAGGACTGTTCTCTGGGTCCAGTCACATTCTTGAGTGCATGAGAGGTCCTCTTAATCTCTTCCTTTCCCATTCAGCATCACGGCCCCCAGGGTACTGGACGTCTTCATAGAGGCAGAGGTGTGTGCGAGCATTCTTTCACGTGTGTCTACTCTCCCTCTTCTCCCAGACTCAAATGCCATTTGGCTAGCAAATCACACTGTTCCTCCCCACAGTGTTTGTACAGTCAGTCTGAGGGCTCTAACAAAAGTTCTGAACCAAAGCTACATCTGGAGAAAGAGAGCTTGCTTTAGGTGGCAGTTACAGGGTGGCTCCTGGGTGTTGCTCTGATGTGGACCAACTCTAGTGAGGGTCTTCCTAGCTGTATCACAGTGTGGATGATGTCCATGGCTAGGAAATATATGAGAGAAAATGATCTCTCTGCAAGAAAGAGAGGTCGTAGAGCCAGGCCCCGGGGCAGTTTTATCCTGTCCCAACTCACATGAGAACTAAACAGAGTTGGCAGGAGAAATACCTTAATCACTGTTATGTGAAATTTCCTGGGGAGACATAAGTGTTTCTCTGCCCCCTCCCTCAGCTAGGGCACTAACAACAGATCAAAGAGACCATTCCACCCAAGTCTAGCCTAGTGAACCAACGAGTCTCTGAGGTTTCCCTGCAGGTGCATGAATGGCTCAGAAACGGGAGCATTGCACAACTTCCCACCTAGCATGGGTGTTTTCTTAGGAAAGCTGCCTCCCATTCCTGAAAGTCTCTGAGCAACTTGAAGGCAGCTTGGACAGTTGAAGACTCCCCCTCAGTAATTGGTTATTGCCTGTGTAACCTTGGAAAAGGGCCTATAGAGCTTCCAGAGATGTATGAGTTTCCTGGACTTCCTGACTCCTAGGAGCCTTCCTTCAGGAGGGAGTGTTTCAATCAGAAGGAAACAGCTGCGCAGTAACCCCTGTCAAGGGCACTCCTTCACTCACCCAATATCTTCCCCCTAGACCCCATTTGATAACGACTCCACCTCTGAACATTGACACACTGAAGTCTAAGTTCCTGACATAAGGGTGTTGGGGGTTCAAACCACACCCAGGGCAGAGCAGCATTCATGAGAATGAATTAGTAATCTGACGTAGGGTTCCATGCTATTTAGACAGACCTGAAAGAGACTTACCTCCCTAGCAACTGATGAGAAAAACATCCCCTCAATGACTATTCACTTAAAAAGAAATAGTGCCTGGCTAACCAATTGATGGTGTTTGTTGAGAGTTCTGAAACATGGCACAGGAGTCAGTCGATGTTTGCACGCTGGTACCTTTCCTGCACCGGCCATAAACAGGACAAAGGAAATACCTCAGAGTTGGTTCTTGGCTCAGTATCCCCAATTACCATCACGTAGCTAGGGCTCATCATATTGATTGGCTCATTGAGAAATTTTAAAGCCAAATAGAAATTTGGGGGATGATATTTGAATACTAGTGAATGCTTCAGTGGCCATTGTTTCAGAGAGCCTTTCTCCCAGAAGGCATTAGGATATGAGAATGTTTCCTCTAAGAATTTGACATTGGGCTTAAAGAGAAAAGAGTAAGTAGGAGGTTTCTAGAAGTTTCTCATAAATGCCCTGTAATAAATCATATCATCTTTCAATTTCTATCATCTTTCCCCACCAGCTTACATCCCAGTTATATTATGTCCTTATTCACCTTCAAATATTCTGTTTAATACTGCCTTTCTCATGCGTCATCTATGGATTTCCCATTCTAGAATACTGCGTAGCCTTCTGTCTAGATGACAAGTTTGTAATCATTCTATACCATTAAAGATGTAGCCTAAGAGTTACCTCTTTCTCCCCAAGGACATTTAAACTATTCTTCCTCCGGGCTCTGTCTTTATGTATCACCATTATAAACTTGTGATTCCACATTGTAATCATCCATGCATATTCCTTGCTCCTGCTGGTGCAAAATCTACTTAACTATTAGTCTTATGTAGCAGTAGATCCTTTGCAATCAATTAGCCTAATAGCAATGGCTGTGGTTCACTCTTTTACACACTCCTGTTTTCATAGAGTAGATTTTGCTCTCCTGCTCCCCCCATGCTTCCCGTGAGGAAGCATGGGTGATTTGTGTGATAGAGCACCTCAGGCTGGAGAGGTGGCTCAGTGGATAAAGTTTGAGAGCCAGCGTTGGATCCTCAGAACCCACTTGAAATCTAGGTTGTTGAGCATGGCAGCTAGCTTGTGAACCCAAGGCTCAGAAGGCAGGACAGGAGATCTTTGGGTAAAGTGGCGGAACCAGTGAACTTCAGCTTCAGTAAGAGACCTTGTCTCAGTTAGTAAAGTGGATGGAGGAAGACACCCATCATTGACTTCTGGCCTCTAAATGTATATATGCACACATGGTGCCCCTCTCCATTTAAACATGCATATCAGACACAAGTGCATCTGGGTGTGCACATCACAGGGCATTTCTAGCATTGCCTGTCTTTGTGTTGTTTGGCTAAAGGATGCACATTTATCTAACAGTTTTCTAAAGATACCTTGCCTCCAACAGAGACTTTGGCTTTCCCCTCTATCTGCAAAACAGAGGGTGCAGTTAGTTTAACACTGTAGAGACTGTGTTAGCAGACCACTTGGGCCACAGATTGCAGCCTGACTCCAATTCTTCATAGCCTGTAATTTGTTTTTTTCTAAGTCTCTCTTTGTCTGACTCCAGTGTTCCATTAAGCAACTGGTGGAAAATGCATGGCATTATTTATTGTTCCCCCTTGAACTCAACAGTAAGGAAATAGAAGTTAAATAACTTAAGAGCACTAATAGAAAAGAAAACAATAAGGACCAGGCTTCTGAGTCAACATAGGTTGAATTCTTGATTGTATATTTTTGAATGAACTGTTCAAACATGGAGGAAAGATAACCACTGATTTATGTAGAAACAGTTATATATCTTTATAAGCATATTTTAACCCTTGGATCCAATAAATACTTTCCAAGTATTTTGTCTGACAGAAATCATAGGAGATGCTGGGCGGTGGTGGCGCACGCCTTTAATCCCAGCACTCGGGAGGCAGAGGCAGGCGGATCTTTGTGAGTTCGAGGCCCGCCTGGTCTACAAGAGCTAGTTCCAGGACAGGAACCAAAAAGCTACAGAGAAACCCTGTCTCGAAAATCAAAAAAAAACAAAAAAAAGAAATCACAGGAGATAGTTGGTACAAAAATGGTTTATTTGATAGTGTTCTTAGCTAATGCTTGATTGACAGGAGTCAAAGAGTAGAGGCAACCTTCAGAATGGCCTTTAGATAATGACTAGAAAAAAACTGATGCATTTATTTTATTAAAAAAATAACTACTCATAAAAACATGGAGAACTAAAAACTACATGTTGAAAAAAATGCCATGAGTTCATTTGGTATAATTCTACTATCCAAAATTGTGGTGGTAGTGTCTACAATGGTGTTTATATTTTGTCAGAGCTTTGAGAACCATATGCTTACAATATAGGTGCATATTATTGCAAATTATACCTCAGCAAACTTGCTTCTTAAAGTGATGCCAATGACATGGTCTGTTGGTTGCTGCTTTTTAATTACTGCTTCCCCTCAAAAGCTTGGGTAGTGAGATTAAACACAAGGTGTTTCAGGTCTAGCCTAGGAGAGATTTACTGCTGAGAGTAGTTGAGTATGCATCTGACATTTCCTGAGTCTCCTTTTTCCCATTAGCACACCAAAGAGAACAATTGTGGAGTCAATCAAGTAATATAGGGGAAACTCTTAGCGGCGGGAGCAGGATTTTTGTTGTTTATTTCTTTTCTTTTCAGTACTGGATTGAGTATTGAATAGAGCCTCGTGCATGCTTGGTAAATGCTCCTCCTTGGAAGTGTGTCCCAGCAGTGCCCAGTTTCATTATGTTTTCCAGAATTCTTTGTCAGAGTATAATACTATTTTTGAGATAGAGTCTTACTGAATGGGTCAAACTGTCCTAAAACTACATAGACCAGGCTGCCTTCGAACTCACTCTGACTTCCGAGTGCTGGGACTAAAGGCGTGCACTACCACTGGCACATTTTTAGTTGAAAACTTGTCTTAAGAATTGCAGATTACTTACTGCCAGTGAGACTGTTTCCTAATTATAAAGTCGGTCATTTCGATTCATATATTGACTTGTTGAAAATATTTATTGAAGTCTGCCTGGGACCCTGTCCTTGGAGCAGTGCCTCTGTATTAGGAAGGAGGATGATACATGGAGAATACTATAAACAAATAGATTATTGGCAAAGTGACTTTGGGATAAATAGGTTGAAGGTTGATTGGGTGGTAGCTGATTAAATTTTAATTAGTAATACTGAGATGTTGCTGAGTGGTAGGGCATTTGCCTAGCATGTGTGAAGCCCCTGCCACATACAAACACAAACTCACATACAACACACACACACACACACACACACACACTATTGAGTTCTCAAAGGGAACTTTATGAAGGCTTGAAGGGAATAAGAAAATGAGCCACTGTTAGGTATTCAGGTTGTTGGGGATGTGGATAGAGCAAGATGTGCAAAGGCTGGTGTTTGGAGCAATCTGGAGGCACTTTCAGAATACTGCCTCAGTGTTGATAGAACAGCTGTATGCAGGTGTGCTGGTTAGCTTTATCTATCAACTTGATACAACCTAGAATCACGAGGGGAAGAGAGTCTTAAGGAATTATCTAGACCCAATGTCTGTGGGGTATTATCTTGATTGTTAAATGATATAGGAAGAAGATGTAGCCCACTGTGGGAAGTGCCATTCCCTAGTCAGGGACTGTAAAAGAGAGGATAAAGCCATCTGAGGGCAAGCAAACAATTATCCATTCACTGATTCTTCCCCTGATCTGATCGTGGATGTGATATTGACTAGCTACATCCAGGTCCTGATAGGGTGAACTGTAACATGGGCTTTGTTATTTTCAGTTCAGCTTCCCTCCTCTAACTTGCTTTTGGTTGGTAGTTTTATCACAAAGAAATTGATGCCACAACAGCAAGAGTTGACCTGTAAGAGGTCACCTTGATCAGAGGGATCAAGCGTATTCAGTGACTGACTTGGAAGCAGCCAAGAAGGACTCTGGATTTACCCTGAGTCAATCGAGACAACATCACATGGTTTGAACAGAGCAGTAACATGAACTGACTGACTTATATGGAAGAATCCCTCTAGCTCATAATGCTGGCCAGCAGAGCTTTCCATGCTGATGGGACTATCTTCTGCTCTTCAGTGTGATAGCCACATACCGTATCTGACTCTTGAAAACTTGAGCTGTGACTAGGACAAAAGTCATATGCAACTCTGGGCCACTGTATCAGGTAGTGCCCTGTTGAGAACTCACTGGGTAGATGGAGGAAAACAGAACAAGTGGGTTTGTGTTAAAGGGCATGACATTAAGGCACATGCAAAGTGGCTGGGAACAGGGTGGCAGCAATGAGTGTGAGAAGTGTTGTTTAGATTTAGGAGCTATTTTGAAGGTAAACTCAACATGGTGGTATAGTTTTAGAAGTCCCTATGAGAGTTCCTCTGTGTATACGCTATAGAACTTGAGTTTTCAGATGCTTTTAGCATTTTCAACATGTCATATTTTACTAGAAGGAACTTGTCTTGTGGAATATAACCAGAGAACGTGGGTCAGCAAATGACAGGACCCAGTACAGCCAGCATTGCTTAAATATGTGGTCTTGTTGAGGTGGGGGATCATATCCAGGCAACATGAGACCTTTGGGTCTCTGTGGTTATTTCTCTTTCTCTTAAATTATGACTTAAGTCCAGGTAATTATAGATAAGACAAAATGGGGTATACTGACGGGGGGAAAAGTGGGAGGTACCTGCTAAAGAGTGCAAGCTCCCCTCTTTGTTTACTTTGAAAGGGAGTTTTCTCAGAGGGTTTTTGTGGTCGTTAAAGCATGTCGTCGGCTGTAATTACATTTGACTTCTGCACTTCACCACAGGGGAAATAACATGTCCGTACAGCCTGTCTGATTTCACCCTGGAATCCCTGTGTTTTGCCTGCTCTTCTCCAGCTGCCCCTTGTCTCAGCCCTGTGGCTTGGCTTAGGCTGTCGTGTCTAGACCACCCTCCCCAACTCCTTTTTCTATTTTTCTTATGGTCTCCCTCCCCCCTTTTTGTTGCTCTGTATCAGGTTGATTTTGATGGCTGCTATATGTATGCGCCGTGGCTCTCCATTGGCTGTAGGAAAGAAACGTATTTGGTCTTCAAAGTCATGGCTTGAACTGACACTAGGATTGACGAACCTCACTAGCAAGATGACCTTTTTCCCAAAAGCATGGAAGATGCCTCTAGCCCTTCCATAAGATTGACTTGCACTGTTTCTATGGAGACCTCTTTCTCCTCCCGTCTGACCTACACTCCTCACATCTCTTGCTCAATAACTGCTTCAACTCTGGAATACCTTGATATGGAATCCCTTATCCATCACAGCCCCGCTTCTGTTTGTTGAGAGTCTGCCTCCTGATCCTTTAAATTACCTCATAGGTCTAGGGTCAGAATTAAGTTGCCATAGTGCTGGAAGTCACGAGGCTAAGAAAGTGGCAATGATGGTGATAATACCACAAAGATATCAAGAACTGTGTGTGCCAGACTGGATGATCCCTGACCGTGCAGTATGTCATTTTTCCTTGAGAACACTCTGGGAGGGCGGGGGTCAGGTGACAGTTGGATAACTTGTAGAGGGAGAATTAGAGAAGAAAAAGGAACCTGCAGCTTCTAGGGGTTCTAAACATGCTAGGGACATGGACGGGTCACATCTGCTTTATTCCTCTCTTGATCTGTTCTGTCACCCAGGGTATTGTCACTATCATCAGAAAGCAGATCTCTTGAGAGCACACACACGCATATGCACACACGCACGCACGCGCGCGCACACACACACACACACACACACACACACACACACACCCCTGCCACTTAGGTCTGAATAGTCAGTGATCTGGATATTAACTAATGCTACCCCCTCTTCACTAAATACACACAAGCATGCAGACTCTGCAAACTCTCTTCCTGTTTATCTCCTTACTACAAAAGAAAATTGCTTTATTGCCACCATCTTGACTTGCTTGTACATTGAGGAGTTTATCCCAAAATAAAGCCCCATACCCCAAGGCTTTAACTGTTAGCATTTTTTTTTATGTGTGTATTGCCAGTCTCATCCTCCCTTTCCCCCCTCTTTTCAGGATATCTGTAAATCACTCTGGTGCCACCGCGTGGGCCACCGATGTGAGACCAAGTTCACGCCGGCAGCAGAAGGAACCGCTTGTGGCTTGAACATGGTAACTGTGCACTTGTTAGTCTGCAGCTCCAGAACAGTGCCAAGGTCATAGAGCAGTGGCTTTAGAAGGGCACATTTTCCGTGGCTGCATTTTTCTCCTGTTTTCTCTTTAAAGTAACCAGCATTAGCAAGCAGAGATTACAGAACAGATTTGCAACATAGACAGTTCATTCATTTGTTTATATAGATATTTTACTTGTGCTTCTCTTTATGGATGGGGCCTTGGGTCTTCAGCATCTCTATGTCGCTGACCTGATGGGCTTCACTGCACTCCACATGCGGGCTAAACTTCATGTTCTATACAAGAGCCCCAGGGGGCAGGTGTTCCCATTAGGAACAGAAATGACTGCCCACACAAATTTTCACATTTACTTCTCTTGTCTTTCCTTTTCTCTAAGAAGGTCTGTCAGGAAAGGCACCCTTGGCATAACAGTAAATGAAGTATAGTTAGCAAGTCCATTGGAAAACCCACACTAGAGCGTCAACATACAATGAGATGGTGCAGGTTTGATGATCTCGGTCATTTGTTTTCTCAAAACTCTCCTAATCTGAATAGAAGAACTGATCATTTGAAGTGATTTCAGTTCTTTGGTGACTATTGAGTATCAGTATCAGAATGAGTCTCTCTGACGATACCCCGGTGAGACAAATGAAAACTCAATCCTGTTCTTCCAAGAACCCATAGCAGAAGCTGCCAGCTATTACTGTTCTTCAAACGTTCCTCTTGAAACACTAACTGCTACCACCCAAAGGAAACAACATTGGTTGCAATCCAATATTCATGTCAAATGAACGGTAATTAAAATATATACCAAGTGGACCCTGGAGCTGACATTGAAGAGACCTGAGAGACTACGGAAATAGAGGCAGAGGGCAGACACAGGGCATCAAAATGGCTGAAAGCTGCGACCTTCCATCTCAAGATATGTGTGCAAGGAAGAGTTAGGTCTATACTGTCACACGCTGAATTAAAAAGTTTTGGGGCAGGATCCGGGGGCTCATTCTGTAATCCCAGGATTCAGAAGACTGAGACAGGAGGCATGCCATGAGTTTGAGTTTAGCCTAGCTTACATAGCAAGTTCCATGACAGCCTCTGCCAGGAAGTAAGATCTTGCCTAATCATGTAAATAACACGTTTTAAAATGTACAGTGCAAGTCACAGCTAGCCAGTCTTATTGAATATTTGAGAAACACTGGGAATATGTAAGATAGATAAGATTATATGTATATCTATTGAATGTTTTCATTCTATACATAGAATTTTATATATACATTGTGTTGCTTGCACCTATGTGTAGATTTCTGTAAATTCCCATTTGTTACACAGATTGCAAAGGCAGAGGAAGACAGTCTGCTAGCAATCCGACCTAGGACCGGGATGAATACCGAGATCATAGCAGCCCAGATGTTCATCCCAGCGGTTGAAGCAGATATAAAGAAATGCATTTCCAGCAAAGAAATTAGATTAAGATTAAGACACATCAGTCAGTAATTTGTCTGTCTATAAGAAACAAAATGAGCCCTATGTAGTTGTGAAATCTAGATTCTTCTATGTGTGTTATAGTTGTGTCCCTATAAGACCGTGCAAGCCAGAAGGTCCCTACTCAGTTCTCATAGGCAATGTAGCCTTCAATTCCTGAATGCTTGAAAGGGCTCTAGAAATCTGGTGAGACAAGTCTTCCCTCTGTTCCCAGACATCAGAGCAGCTTGGTTTGCTGTTGGCTGCTGGTGCTAGTGGGACCATGGGCTATTGCTTTTTGTCCCGTGGCAGCCCAGTAAAGACCCCTTGATTCCTGGTGGGAAAGATGTATGGTGGCCTTAGCAAGAGCCCTCAGATGACTGATTGGTCCTCCACAGTGTTACATAATTTCAAACTCTGAAATTGCAATTAACACAAGCAAAAGAAAAGCTTAAAACAGAGGGATCAATCTGTTCGTGGCAAGAATGTGAAGAAGAAATATAACCAAGAAAAAGCTCACTTTCAACAAAGCCACACAGTGAGCAGTCGTACAGCCAAATGTATCAGGGGAGTGAGGGGGATGGTGGAGAGCTGTAAGTCAGACAGCCTCTCTGTAATTCTGTAACTGAACACCCCTTCTCAACAAAAACTGGTGTCCCCTAAAGCCCAGCCCTTTGGATCAAAGTGCAGAGGTTTTCAGTGTGTGGTTCTACTAAGTCTTGCAGGACTTGCTCAAAGTGAAAACACAACAAGAAAAAAAAAGCAATACTGCACGTACTGGCTTTGTGGGAGCCTAGGCAGTTTGGATGCTCACCTTACTAGACCTGGATGGAGGTGGGTGGTCCTTGGACTTCCCACAGGGCAGGGAACCCTGATTGCTCTTTGGGCTGACTAAGAGGGGGACTTGATTGGGAGAGGGGGAGGGATATGGGAGGCGGTAGCAAGGAAGAGACAGAAATCTTTAATAAATAAATAAATAATAAATAAAAAGCAATACTTCCAGAGATGAACTCAGCCTCTAGGGAAGGAGGAGAAATGGAGGTGGGGGCTAGCAAACCCTGAATTTACTGCAAAAAAAAGAACTAACATGGGAGGCTAGCAGAGAAAACAATCCTTAGCCCACCTTGTGCAAATCACAACCAAATGAAGGACTCAGAACAAATCCATCCAAGGCACTGAAGATCACCTGTCATCAGAAACGGGCACCTTCTATGAATGTGATTTGTTCAGACAGAAAGTTACTAATTTCATAAGAGATTACTATCTGATGGTTGAACGAGGCCAATCACATGCACAGTTAGCTATACCTCGCATCTGCTTTGATAGTGACATCATCACAGTGATCAACACTTGAATGCATTAGAATTGTTCCTTAAATAGCATTGTCTCCATGCAACAAAGAGGCCTCCTTGTAATTCTGTCTGACGACTTGGGCCATTGTATAGAATCTTATCTGTCTGTTTTCCTTACATGGACAGTTCACACAGCATGTGCTTCTCAGCCTGAGGATGGGGAGCGCCACTTCTCTTTGAGGCAGACTTGAAAATACAGGCAGCATTCACACAGCCATAAAAACAGCAAACAAGAGCCATGTCCGTGTCACACAGTGTCCCCCCTACCTTCCCAGACTTCTTTTTTTTCTTTTTTATTGGGTAGACATTTGCCTCTCCCTGAACTTTCCCTGTGCTCTCTGATGGGAACCATGTCGCATGTTCTTTCTGCAGTGGTGTCGACAGGGCCAGTGTGTGAAGCTTGGAGATCTCGGGCCCCGGCCCATCCACGGCCAGTGGTCTGCCTGGTCGAAGTGGTCAGAATGCTCGCGCACTTGCGGTGGAGGAGTGAAGTACCAGGAAAGGCACTGTAGTAACCCCAAGTAAGGCTCCAGGAGGAACGGGCTTTTCAGTGGGATTTTCTTCCTTCCAGTTAAAAGCAACCAGCCAAGGTTTTCCTGTTTATACACGAAGGCTGTGTGTCCTGGGAAGTGGGGCAGGCAGAAGCATGTGGGTGGAATTGAGAACACAGCAGAAGAGTCAGTCTGTGTTCATATGATGATCCGGGACCCCAGTCGTCTCCTGAACTTTTGTCTTCACTGGAGCAAGGCCCTGCAGTTCTACACCTGAGCTGTTCAGTCGAGCAGCTTGGGGACCAGAACGTGTTTCTCTTACAGATGAACTGAGAATGTGTTATGATATTTTTCCTTGTAGGCATTTAAGTAACTTCAGAAGATTGTAATTGACACATGAGATGAACGCTTCCTATTTGTCCTGGTAGAAAGGTCTGAGGCGCTGCAGGTACAAAAACCCAGAGAACTCACCTGCCCTTTCTAAACGTGTGACTTTGGAAAAGTCACGTGAACTGTAAGCTTTTGTTTCTGTACAAAATGAGATGTTAGCACCATCTCGTAAGACTCTGAGGAATTAAGAATCGTGTCTGTAAAATCCCTCAGTGCCTGGAGTGGTGGCATACACCTGTAATCTCAGCACTTGGCCTGAATCAGGAAGAGTAAGGCTAATCTGGGCTGTATGGTGAGATCTTATACTGAGAGACAGAGACAGACATGGACAGACAGACGGACCCCAAGTGATCTGAGAGATGAGTAACACCCAATAGACATGCAGCAGAACATTCTGAGGGCCACATGCTCTCACAGTCCTCATCTCAACCTTTTTAGGAGGACAGGGTCTCCCAGCATCACCCTAGGGACCTATAGAGGAAGTGGTAGCTGCAGGGTCATGACACACCAGTGGCCTATAGAAAGTGTGATAGAATAAGAAGAGTGTGATGAGGCCCTGAAGGATGGCAGTTCACTGAGGTTAAGAATGTAAGCTGTGGAACCCAACACCCCAACCCTGCCCTAGTCCTGCACTGCCAGCCGTGAAGCCACCAGTAACCGGCTCTCCCTTTCTCAGAGTCCTCGCATGTGAACATGGGGTCATGATGGCAGCAGCCATGCTGAGGACTGTAAAGTGCTCTGCAGGAGGGCCCAGCATGCCATAAGTACTGCAGGAACCTGCGGTGAACAGAGAACCAACACATAACAAGATCGGAGTAAAAAGGAAACTTTCAGGAGAGAAAATAGTACCTCATCTGACTCAGCAGTCTGAGCGCCATATAAAGTTTTTTTTTTTATTTCTTTTTGTCAAAATAAGGAGCAGGTTGGAGTTAATTAGATGGTGTGTGCCAGGTGCTTCTTGGGCTTTCTTAGGCTGCTCTGGAGCCAGCCACTCTTCTCTCCTCCTCCCTCCCTGAGAATTGACTCTCGAGCCTCGCACACAGTGATGAAGTACTCCAAGCTCCCTTTGCAGGCCTCTTTAAACTTTTTATTTAGAGACAAAATGCTGGCTGACCTTGAGCTCTTTACCTACTCCAGGCTGGCCTTGAATTTGTGGTTCTACTTCCTCAGCCTCATAAATAGCTAAGATTACACACCTATAGTAATAGCTGTAGTTCCAAGTACCCAGAGCTTTTCAGATACAGAATTATTGACATAAAAGGCTGAGAAGTTCCTGTGAGTTCGTCTCATAAGAATTATTTTTTATTATTTTATGTCTCGTGTGTGTGTGTGTGTGTGTGTGTGTGTGTGTCCTGAATGTCTGTGCAGAGACCAGAAGAGGGCACCTGATCCCTGGAGGTGCAGTTACAGGAGGTTGTGGACTGTCAGATGTGAGTGGTGGGTGTGGAACTCCTCTGGTCCTCAGAAAGAGTAGGGTATTCTTAAGTGATCTACATCTCTCCAGCCCCAGAACTTCTTTTTTACATTGCCAGATCAACATCCATGGCATCTTCTTACTTGCTGCTAATGGGATTACATTCTATCTCTTTACTCCAAAGTGATAAAATCATCTTCAGGCATTGCCACATGTCCTAAAAGAAGCAAAATGTACATCTTTCTGAGACTCCTCAGACTCAGTGCCTGACTCTAGCTGGAGGAAGGCTTGGCATCCCTTCATGATTTATAGCAGATTATAAAAACCATCCTTCTGATACCTCACGGTAGCCACTGTCTCTACAGCACTCTTCAAAATCATTGTTACTTTATGTTCTGCAGCATATTTCCTGGGTCTGGTTTTCCATGCATGACTACATCTTATAATCCCAATATTTTCCTGACGAAGAAAGGAACTGCCTTATTTAATAGCTCTGCCAGTGGTGTGCAGGAAAGGCATCCCTGGGATTTCAGTTAAAGTCTTTCTCATGCCTATGGGTTTGAGAGCTCACCTTATGATAGAGAACTGCTTGTGGAAATGGCGTGTCTTGGTTTTAGAGATCCATGAGGGATTAATCACTAAACTCTTTCTACTTGGTGGAGTTCTGCAACGTTACACAAGATCACAGATAACTGGAATACTGTCGACTCTACCTCGGGGTGAAGCCACAAGTAAAACGAGAGATGGTCAGTTAATCCCAAAATGGTTGAATTAATTGTTCTATCCAGCCCCTAATTCTATTTGTTGGAGCAAAGCTGCTTTTTTCCCCTCACCCTTTCAATGTCAAGTTATTGATTTTTTTTTTTTTTTGTTCCAGCTGAGTTCTGCCGTTTGGTTCTGTTTGTAGCTCTCAGCTTAACCGTTTTCATTTTCTCACTGGAGAGGCAATGTAAGGTTCCCATTTCATCCTCCGAGTTTCTCCCCAGGATGTGTTTTGTTTCATAAAAGAATGAGGTATGCAAGGCGATTTGTAGATTTACCAGCATGTTTAGCTTCACAAGGGGTTAAAGGTCCTCTGATTCCACAGCGGCTAACATCAAGCATGTATGATTGCCTCCCCTGTCTGAAGCAGGTGCTTATATTTCTTCTACACCCCATTTTCTGTGCCGTTCCACTACACCTGAAGAGCCTCTCATAATACTTCTTCAGTCATTTTCTCACAAACACATTAAAGCCACCCCATCATTTCCAACTGCATGCCATCCCACTTTTTCACAGATGGGCAACCAAGGGAGAAAAGGGATTCCACTTACAGCATCAGCACCACTTGGGTACCACACTGACAATGGGAGATCCAAACCAAGCTGGTATAGTCTTCACCCTTTGACATTTCTCCTGGTTCCCTAGCTACCAAATTATCACATTGCAATAGAATTTCAGGATATTCCTTTAATTTCCATTCAAAAAATTAACAGTGACATCCTGAGATATTCTAGAACATTCCTAAAACACAAGTCTTTTCAGCAAAGAATTATAGATTACTCAGTCTAGTGCCACCCAGCCCCTGGAGTCTGGGGGAAGCTGGGATTTTACAACAATCATTGAACTGACTCTAGGGCCCATTTTTTCTAACCAATAATTTTCAGGCTCAATTTTCAAAATCAGTAGGGTCCTCTAAGTGGCACACCAATTTCTTCGGAAAACACATATCACACACACACATACTGTGTGTTCTTTTTTGTTGTTGTCATTATTATTGTTTTTCAAGACAGGGTTTTTCTGTGTAACAGTCCTAGCAGTCCTGGAACTAGTTCTTGTAGGCCAGGCTGGCCTTCAACTCAGAGAGATCCACCTGCTTCTGCCTCCTGAGTGCTGGGATTAAAGGCGTGCACCTATTTGCTTTATTGGCAGAGGCTGCTTGTTTTTTCCCAAGCAACCCAGACCGAAAATAATCACACAGAAACTGTATTAATTAAAACACTGCTTGATCTATTAGCTTATGCATATTTCTAGCTAGCTCTTACAACTTAACGCATTTCTATTAATCTGTGCATCACCATGAGGTCATGGCCTATCGGAAAGGTTCTGGCAGGCTCCCACATGTGGCTTTCTCCTTTTCCCTCTGACTCTGCCAACTCTCTCTCTATCTATCTATCTTTCTTCCAGCCTGGCTATATTCTGTTAAGCCATTGGCCCCAAACAACTTTTCTATTAACCAATGGTATTCACACCATACAGAGGGGAATCCTACATCAATTCTTGCTTGGTATGCATGAGAATATCTGTGCTCAGTTCCCAGCACTGCATAAGCCAGGCTCCGACTGTCTGGAATTGGATTATTCAGGAGGTAGATTCAAGAAGACCTGCACTTCAGGTTCATTCTTGACTGTGTAGCAAGTTTGAGGTTAGAATGAGATACATGAGACCCTGTCTGAGGAAGGGAGGGAGGGGCTCAGACAGACAGAGAGCACATACATGAGAGAATGTAAAGAATCTTACAGTATACATGTGTGTCTGTATGTACTTATCGGCATGTCTAAGGTGAGTCTAATAGTCATATAACCAACTAATACTATAAGCATCTGTGCTCAGGTTAACTGATGCAAAAACAAATACAGTTCTACTCTATGTTGTGGGAACTCCTTCAGCCAATAGCCTTTAAGCTATCGGCCCACTTTGAGTGTGGTCTTATGTACTAAAAGTGCAAATAAAAAGTGCGTGCAGCCCTTTCTTTTTCTGCTAAATTTGGTTCCAGTTCCCAGCACATGCAGAGAACTGCCGATCGCTACCCTTAATGTGAGTTTAGCCCCAAAGAAATAAACCTGTGTTAGACTCCAATCCGGGCTCTGTGGCATTCTCTGGTACCGCTACAACCTTATAACACAAGAGCATGTGCCAAGACTTCGCTTTCTGCCTCTCTTCCTGTTTCTAATCATAGAGCTCGGGCCACACTGCAGGATGTTATGGGAAAGTTTTCTATTTGCTTATCTAAACGTTCATGCTTAGGAGCACAGAAATCCAGGTGTGGCCGTGCAGCCCTGCAGTCCGTCATTCAGGAGGCACAGGCAGGAAGATTCTGAGTTCGCACTCAGGCAGGGACTGCCTTTTGCAACTCAGTCTCAGAGAGAATAACAGGCTGCGGGAAAATGCTCTTGAGCTGGAACATTTGCTAGGAAATCTGAAATTATTGGCAGCCGCGACTTTGACCACTCTGACTTTAGCCCATAACGAAGAAAAGTGAAATCTGAGCATTCTGATCAGAGAGCATAGCGTGGCTTGTAATTTGAGAGGATGAACTATTTAAAATGCTTAACTCATCTATAAAGTCAAGGACATTAAACCAGCATATGAAATTAAATGCCCATCTGCCTCGCCGTCAAAGACAGGCTCCCTCCCTGGCTACTTTGCTCCTGGATCTTTCTCTCGGTCCCCACGGGGTTCAACAATGCCTGTCTTGCTCCGAGAAATGCAGTCCTAGGTGACAAGGAAGAGAGTCTGGGCCAGAGTCCAAAGATCTGAGGTTCAGCTCCACTGTCCCCCTGAGCTGTGTAAGCTTCACTGACATGCTGTCTGGGCCTCGCCTGCGCGTTCTTCCCTTCATCCGTCTGGAGTGGAAAGACCTGTGAGTTTGGAGGCCTTTTCCAAGCTGTGTAGGCTGGACAAGTCACACCCTATGATGGTTCTTAAGCTGAACTAATAACAGGCAGTTCACGTACAGCCGATGTTTAAAATCTCAGAGAGAAAACCTTGAGCCGAGGATTTGCCGTAATATGCATTGTAGAGTATTGAGGCCATGATAATACAATTTAAGGTCTACTATTGGTCATCTGGGAAGTCCTAAGGGATCTGATTGAGTGCCACCCCACTGCATGTTTAGCCATTTGCTCCAGAATGTTTGTAAAAGGCAGAAACTTCTCATTCTGGCCATGCAACCCTTCCTGTGTCTGTGGAGTTCATCCATGAGATCTCAGGAAGGCTTGCTAGAAGATGCTGGGGTGGAACCAGCAGTGTTCTGTGACAAGCCTGGGCCTCCCACAGGAACAAAGAATTTTAATCACATCAACTTATTAACCTTGAGTCCCCTTTCAGGTGACCTGTTGGTATCAGATTTTATATGAAGTGGTCCACAGTTGGGTTTTAGCTCTGGAGAAGTCCGTGGGGAGGGAGAACAAGGAAGATGCTTTTTGAAAATTAGACTGGGTGAGTGGTTAGTGTTGGGTAAAGGCTAGGCTGGGTTCTAGTTAGTGTTTGGTGAAGGGTAGGCTGGGTACTGGTTAGTGTTGGGTACAGACTAGGCTGGGTACTAGTTAGTGTTTGGTGAG
This sequence comes from Microtus oregoni, assembly GCF_018167655.1. Lineage (NCBI taxonomy): Eukaryota > Metazoa > Chordata > Mammalia > Rodentia > Cricetidae > Microtus > Microtus oregoni. The sequence continues at coordinate 39,942,419 of NW_024543063.1, forward strand.
GGTAGGCTGGGTACTGGTTAGTGTTGGATGCAGGCTAGCCTGGGTACTGATTAGTGTTGGATGCAGGCTAGGCTGGGTACTGGTTAGCGTTGGGTGTAGGCTAGGCTGGGTACTGGTTAGTGTTGGGTGCAGGCTAGGCTGGGTACTGGTTAGTGTTTTGTTCAGTAGCTAGGTTGGGTACTGATTATTGTTGGATGCAGGCTAGGCTGGGTACTGGTTAGTGTTGGGTGTAGGCTAGGCTGGGTACTGGTTAGTGTTGGGTATAGGCTAGGCTGGGTACTGGTTAGTGTTGGGTACAGGGTAGACTGGGTACTGGTTAGTGTTGGGTGCAGGCTAGGCTGGGTACTGGTTAGTGTTGGGTGGAGTAGCTAGGCTGGGTACTAGTTAGTGTTGGGTGCAGGCTAGGCTGGGTGAAGGGTACTAATTTTCAGTGCAGTTGCCCTTTCTCTTCATTTATCTTCCTGGCTTTTGCAAATCTGAATTTGCCCACTCAGATGTCTTGAGAGCTTGCTATTGAGCTGACAATGATTTACGTTCTCATGAGATTCTCAGCTCGTGGAATTAGTCCCCACTTCTCTTTGCACTTGCCAGGAAGGCTGCTGGTTACCAAAGTTAAAAGGCAATCATGCCGGTGAAAACAAGGCAGTGTCTCCCCTCAGAGTGTGGGGTCAATTGGAATACCACCCGTCCCCCCAGTATTGAGAAAGAGCCAGAGCACTAGCTCCAGCGCTGACAGACCTGGCCTGGAGAGCATGCTTCTTCCACTCTTTTCCCACATGCCGTGATCGCCAGGGTAGCAGGTGCATGGGAAGTACAGGAAGATGGTTAGGATGTAATGAGAGGGCGGGAGAGAGCCTGGAGGTCTGCCTTTGCAGCTTTTGATACCCTAGCAGACGCTGTGCATATGCGGCACACATACTTGTTGGAGAGAACATCTTACTGTGTTCACGGAATCCCTGACATGTGAAGTAGCAAGAGTATTTTTGTCATCGGTTGTTAAGGAAAGTTCTAGAATACGAAAATTAGATCAGAGATGGCAAATGAGTTTAATTTTATTTGCCACTTACAATTAGGCATAGCAGCAGCTGCCTGAGAGTATAATGAATATGATATTGCAATTTTGAGGTTATATTAAGTTTCTGTGAAAACAGAAAGAGCTCTGTGGTTGACTAATTATGTCTGCACAGGAGCAAGAAGGGACTAGGCAAACTGCAGGGCACGTATTTCCAATCATGCAATAAATTAAGTACAATCACCCATAATGCAATGATAGTCCCCTCAATTGTCCCTTCTTGCATTATTATATGTGGCTGCAAGTAGGGTGTTTGGTACTAAAATTCCTCAATTCTGTTTTTAGGCCTCAGTATGGTGGCAAGTTCTGTCCAGGATCTAGCCGTATCTACAAACTGTGCAACATTAACCCTTGTAATGAAAACAGCTTGGACTTCCGTGCCCAGCAGTGTGCGGAGTATAACAACAAGCCCTTCCGGGGATGGCTGTACCGGTGGCGACCCTATACCAAAGTCGAAGGTAAGTCAGTCACCATGGCACTCCGGGGGCTCTCTGTGGATAAGATGTAAATTCACAGCACAGAAAGAGATCTTGGCCCATGTTAACAGTTTCCATATTATTTTCGATTCCCCAGACCTGTCCTGAATCAGTGTTTCATCAACTTTCATAGGTGTTGTTTATTTTTGCAGTCTTTTTTTCCTTCCCAGAAGACACCTTTCGTCTGGGAGTGAACGGACCTGTGTGTTTGGAATGGACTTACATTTCTAAATGTCCCATTGACAGCTTGGTGATTTTCATTTCCTAGGGAGGTTAATTGAAAGTGGTTTGAGTTGTCTGAAAACCTGTGAAACCATATATGTCCCACAGAAACAGTGTATTTAGGAATGGACATGTCAGATGATTGTAAGTGCAGGAATTTTTTTTTTTTTTGTAATAAGGATATATGTCTGGGGGGAGGGAGAGAGAGAGAGAGACAGAGAGAGAGAGACAGAGAGAGAGACAGAGAGAGAGAGAGACAGAGAGAGAGAGAGACACGGTAAGACAGAGAGAACAAAAATTATACCAGGCTGGTCATATTTATTTTAACAAAGTTATAGCTTGCATTTAACTTTTTAAACAATAACTATAAAGAGAAACAAGAACATGGTATTTTGAGACAATGTATCATTCTTTAGCTCAAAATAACTTGGAATTTACTATGTTTCCCAGGCCGGATTATCTAGCTGCATTAGGCTTTTTAAATGAACTTGTTTTTTTCTTGGCTAAATAACAAAACACTTGCTTTAGTTGACATGGAAAAGTTAGTATACAATCTATTGCCCATGCTGGGTAATCTGTCACTAGTCCAGCCGTGTCTTGCGATTTTTATACTGTCCTGGCTTATCACTTTCTTGGGGAAGGATTTGTGCGGCTCTTAGCTGCATACATGTAGAAGGAGACAGTGTGATGTTTCTGACAACTGACGGGCTGTTCTCAAAATGAACCTGTGCGGTCAGTTGCCATCAGGAGAGCTTTTGTAATTAAAGGACTATAGTGCCCAACCCCACCTAATGTTAAGAGCAGGTAGAATGGCTTTAAACGGTACCCGCCTAGATGTTTCAGAAGCGCTGACTCTGCATCCAGGACTGTCTGTCAAAAGCAGAGGCAAATGTGAGCATTTGAAGACTGTGTCTCAGGAGAAAATAGTAGGAGAACTGTGCTTGCTTATTATTTTTTTTTAGAAAAGTTTTAACACATTAAATCAAGGTGTTTTAAATTTACTTCAAAGAATACATCTGTTGTTGGTTTTTTACTCATTGTACTCTCTGGAGGCCCACCACCCAGCTCCAAAATAAATACACAAAGACTTATTGTTTCTTACGAATGCCCTGTCTTAGCTTGTCTTATTTTTAGCCATATTTTCTTAACTTAAATTCTCCCATCTAGCTTTTGCCTCTGGGCTTTTTTATATCTCTATTTTATATACCTTTCCTTACTTCTTACTGCATGGCTTACTGTGTAGCTGAATGAATGACCCCTGGTGTCCTTTCTTCTTTTTTCACTTCTCTATCTTCTCCTCCAAGATTTCTCCTCCTATTTATTTCCTCTTCCTGCCAGCCCCACCTATCCTTTCTTCTGCCTAGCTATTGGCTGTTCATCTCTTTATTAGACCAATTGGGTGTTTTAGACAGGCAAAGTGGCACAGCTTCACAGAGTTAAAGAAATGCAGCATAAAAGAATGCAATATATATTTGCATCGTTAAACAAATGTTCCACAGCATAAATAAATGTAACACATCTTAAACTAATATTTCACAACACACATCTGTGTAAAATCTCAGAATGTCCTAGAATCTCAGCTTTAGAGAGACCTAGTCAATACATTCTTTTGTCATTTCTATTCCCTAAAACCTTTGTCCTGCTTTAGTCTTAACATGAGTCTACTTTTACATTTTTGTTTATTTTTATCATGTGTATAAATATTTTACCTACCTGTATGTTTATGGACAGACCCATTGGAACTGGACTGACAGACAATTGTGAGCCACCATGTAGATGCTGAAAATTAATCTCTGATCCTTCGCACGTGCTGCTCTTAACCACTGAACCTTCTTTCCAGTCTCAAGTTTACTTACTCACTTATTCATTTACTCATGTATTCATTCATTTGTTCGTTCATTCATTCATTCATTTATTATTTATTTGTTTGTTTATTATCTTTACAAGAGCCTCAGGTCCACAAGCACCAAGCCTTGGTACATCCTCAGCATGTTTTGTGTCTACAGCATCTAACAAGGTGACTTACTCTAAACTTATAGACTAATTTGGGAGGCTTGTTGTTGAGTTTTTAAAAAATCATACAGGGTATCACTCTGTAGCCCAGACTAACTTAGAATTCTCTATCCTCCTACTTGAGCCTCCTAAGTTCTAGGATAATCGATGTGACACCATACCTGGCTTTAATAGCTGTACTTTTTTAAATGAATGGATGATTACCAGCTGTCTAGAGGGACACATGACCCCTATGTAAGTGATAAGTTCTTTGTCATTACAGGCATTCATCTAGGGCTTGACTGATGAACAGGGAAGGACACTACACAGCCGGCTCCAGCACACAACAGTTTGGATTGGCCAAACTGCTCTATTTCTAGCATCCAGAAGCAGATTTTCTCTCCTGTGAACACTCCTGCCACCCCATGTTTCTCATAGAATTCCAGCACTCGGGCAGCTGAGGCAGAGAGATGTCCTGGTTTGCTTTTCATTGCTGTGATAGCCACTCTGAACCAAAGAAGCTTGGCTTTGTCTCATCTTCTGCTTCCAGTTCCCAGCCCTTCCTGAAGAGCAGTCAAGGCAGGCGCTCAAGCAGAAACCATGGAGGAACACTCTTTATGGATTCTCCCTACTTCATGCTTTGCTTGCTTTCTTGTGTTGCCCAGACCTACCTGCCTGGGTAATGATGCTACCCACAGTTGGCGAGGGCCTCCCATAGCAACCACCAATCAAGACAGTCTCTGGAAGACATGACTATGAGCCAGTATGATCTGAGCAATCCTTCCCTGGAGGTTTCTGTCTTCCAGGTGAATCCAGATTGTATCAATTTCATGCTAAAAAGTAGCAACACAAAGGGCATGGATTGGAAGCCAGTTTGGGCTACTTAGTGAGACCATCTCAAGACAAAAGAACAGAAGAAGGCTCTATCTTAAATGAAAATCTTTTCCCCTTAAGTGGGTAACTTCTCTTTTATCTTTTTTATTCTGTTATAAAGGGAAAAATCATGCCTAGAAATATATACTGGACCCAAAAAAGAAAAAAAAGCTTTTATTAGAACTTTTAAATTTCTGGGATTGGTAAAGAAGAGAAAGCACACACACACACACCATCCAACTCCTTAATTTCATTTATAAAAATTAGATGATATATAATAATCATTGTTATTTGAAAAATTAAAAACATTGTAGTTGAGAGAAAAACATTTTATCCACCCACACATCTACATATTTTGACCACAGTAATATATTTTTTTTCTCATGGTTAAGTTTTAGTTTTGCCTTCTGGTGAAGGTTTCGTGGAACAGGACTGTTTATGAACTGTTTACACATCTATGTGAAACTGTTGTTAGGGATATCTCTCAGTGTCGCCTACGGAAAGTCCCATGTGAAAAACGTCATCTGGAGTTGCTGGCCAAGGACAGCTGTCTCTATTGGAGGAATTGGCTTGCTTACTCCTTCCAGATAACAAGAGCCCTTGAACTACACTTTTTTATGTTTTTCTATGATACTATAAGTTTCTCAGGAGATTAATGACCTACACAAAGTACTTTTTCAGCCTTTAGAATTAGCTAATTTAGCCTTTCTATTTGTGACATTTAATCTGATGTTTGTTTTTATAAACATAGTTTTCTGCATTCTTTTGAAGTGCACCAGTCTTTACCTTTTTACAGACTGCATAAATATCTATGGGGATCCAGTTCCAAACCAAAATATCAGACTATAACTGATCTGTTTGTGAAAATTAGAGTTTTATTAGAACACAAAGCTATCATTTCATGTACCTGCTGTTATTCATTAACTTCAGGGACCACAAAGTCTGTGATTCTTTTTTTTTCACTCTTTTTTTAATTTATTTAATTATTAAAGATTTCTGTCTCTTCCCCACCACCGCCTCCCATTTCCCTCCCCCTCCCCCAATTAAGTCCCCCCCCCCCTCAGACCGAAAAGCAATCAGGGTTCCCTGTCCTGTGGGAAGTCCAAGGAACCCCCACCTCCATCCAGGTCTAGTAAGTTGAGCATCCAAACTGCCTAGGCTCCACATAGGAGGCTGACTGCTCAACCCAGCAATCCTGTTCATGGCGATGATTCCTAAGATTCAGAATACAAAATTGTGAGGTATCAAGACAAGCATGGTGCACATACCTTTTTCATCTCAGTACCTGGGAGGCAGAGGCAGGTTGATGCCTGTGAATTCAAAATCAGCCAGGTCAACATAGACAGTTCTAGGCCAGCTAGGGTGGTACAGAGAGAGACTCTTAAACAAAACAAAACACAGCCCACATTTCTTCAGTATCAGTATTTAATTGGTGTTGGGAGCTGCGAACCTCCAGATCCTGAATTTCTTGTAAACAACTTGTTTTCCCCTGATCTGAGTGCCTACAGCTGCTCTGAGCACGAGACCCTCGGGAGTTCCTGATGGCAGGGGAGTGATTTCTGGTGCATTTGGCTGGAGCATGGCTATCCCTATATAAGCTGCCCCTGGACACAATAAAGGGGGCATTCTTAGGGCATTTTGGCATCAAGAATGACCCATGTCTCTGTGAGTCTTTGTGTGTTTCTGTCTCCAGCCCCTTGCCCAGCTCACGAACTGTATGGTGGTGCATAGTGCGCAGACAGGCGTCATGTGCCGCAAATTTGCTTTTTATAGGCTCCCAAATGACATTTGTCTTTTGAAAGGTACATACATGTGGTCTTCTGTGAACACACATGCACACTTACAAACAGATTCTAAAGAACGTTGTCTTTTCTCACAATCGTCTTCCGAGTTGATTTAATTGCTCTATCTGGTGGCCATGCTTCTTTGTACACCAGCCAATCTTGACCAAGTCCTTTTTTTCTCTCTCTGCCCCTAGAGGAAGATCGATGCAAACTCTACTGCAAGGCTGAAAACTTCGAGTTTTTTTTCGCCATGTCCGGCAAGGTGAAAGATGGGACCCCCTGCTCCCCACACAGAAACGACGTCTGCATCGACGGGATTTGTGAAGTAAGAGGACATTTCCACCCCCCCTGGGTGTGCAGTCAGGCCTTGTCTCCTTGTGTCCTGTGAGGATGGTTGAGAGAGTCCCTGTCATAGACTCTGGGAAGAGAGACAAAGTGTCCAGCTTTCAAATGACCCCTTCTGCTTCCCAGAATAGAGAATGGTGTGCGGTGGCAGCCACCTTTGCATCACTATAAACACACAGATGGAAATGATGCCGAGGCCTCAGTACCACCCAACTCAGTGCATTCACCACACATTAGCGCCTCCGGCGATGCACGGGAGCAGAGCTGTCCTCTTTCCAGACTCACTTTCCCTTGCATTTAAACTTTACTATGAATGCTTTATTCTTTTCTGGGGTGTGTGTGTGTGAGAGAGAGAGAGAGAGTGTGTGTGTGTGTGTGTGTGTTTATATGTGCTATGTGTACATGTGTGCCTGTGCTTATTTGTATGCATATGGGTACTTTGTGTGTGTATATGTGTGTGTATGAATGTCTTTGTGAATATGTGTGCACACATATGTGTAGGTGAATGTGTAGCACAAATAATAAAAATACAGAAAGAGATACTGGGGTTCAAGCTGAAGATCAGAAAAGCAAAGCAGCCAACCTCTAGAGAGATATTACCTCTACTAAGACTCAGATAAACAAAGAGGCGATCCTGCAATGTTCTTCACTAATCTCAGACTCCATACTCGACTGAGTTGCTGTGTCTTTCACTTTATATTCCTCTCTCCACCCAGCCGTAATGCTGCTGTCTTTACCTTCCTAGTGCTGGGGTTAAAGGTGTGAACCACCACCACCTGGATCTGTTTCTGGATCGATTCTGTATAGCCCAGGGTAGCCTTGAACTCACAGAAAACCATCTGTCTCTGTCTCCTGAGTCCTGGGATTAAAGGTGTTTGCCACCATTCCCTGGCCTGTATGGCTGACTAGTGTGGCTGCTTTTCCCTCTGATCTTCAGGCAAGCTTTATTTAATAAAACACAAATAATATACCACTGTATACATGCCTGTGTATGTTTGTGTGTGTGTATACGTGTAATATACATGTATATGCATACATATACATGCATGAAAGGAGTCTGAATGTATACTACTCAGCATTTTTATGCTTCATTCATACAGTTGGGCTATCTGGTAATAGCCCATGACTCTTTATTTTAGCTTCACAGAGGTGGAGTCTAAGCCTTTGGTCAGTTGTGCAATTTGATCAGCTCTGCATTTGCTTGAAGAGGAAGAGTCCCTTTTCTTAGGAGGGAAGTGCATATAATCAGCACTCACTGGAATCAGTTGATTAAAACAATAATATAAACAGAAAGAAGGCATAAAGTTAGCAGGGAGATATATGGGGGACTTCCAGGAGAACTGGGGGGTGGTAGGAATATAGATGACCAAAATACAGTGTACACATTTCAAAGAATAAATAAAATATTATTTACAAAGGATAGCAGAGCAAAACTTTGAACCCTGGTCTGCTGTAAGGCTCCAGCGTTCCCCTTAGCAGAGCCGCCTGCCTCCTGTTGGTCTTCACCACTGGCTTTGCTCATCTTTGGTTTCTTCCCGGCTTTTGTCCATCACAGCCTGTGGGATGCGATCATGAACTTGGCTCCAAGGCAGTTTCAGATGCATGTGGCGTTTGCAAAGGTGATAATTCGACATGCAAGTTCTACAAAGGCCTGTACCTCAGTCAGCACAAAGCAAATGGTAAGGGCAAGAGCTGTTTCTACTCCCCTTGTCGCTGCTGGCAGTGGCCCCTCCTGCCTCTGAATGGGGAGGGGATTGTGCTAAGGTAATCCTAGCTCACCTGGCACCATGGATAGCTTTTCTCACATGGCAAGGTTCTTAGGGTGAGTGGTTTCGTCTATGCATTGCACCTCAAAAGCATGTTGCATGCACCACAGAATGGCTCAGTAGAGAAAGGCACCTGTCACCCAGCCTGATGACCTGAGTTCCATCCCCAGAACACAAGGAGGAAAGGGAGATCTGATTTTCAAAAGTTGCCCTCACTTCCTCATGCATGCTGTGGCACATGGGCACATACAAACACGTGCGTACACACACACACACACACACACTAAATTCTCAAAACAAGAAAATTAAATTATTTATCTCCTTACTTCATCAAATTGGGGTGAATAGTCTCAAGGCCCATTACTGGGCACTGCATGCCTCTGGGTATTTCTAGCCATCATTCATTCTCCAATCTTCAGTGTTAAACTCAGAAATATTCTTCCCTTTCCATTCAGAATATTATCCTGTGGTCACCATCCCAGCCGGGGCCCGAAGCATCGAGGTCCAGGAGCTGCAGCTTTCTTCCAGCTATCTTGCTGTTCGAAGCCTCAGTCAAAAATATTACCTCACAGGGGGCTGGAACATCGACTGGCCTGGCGACTTCACCTTCGCAGGAACCACGTTTGAATACCAGCGTTCTTATAACCGCCCCGAACGCCTGTTTGCACCAGGACCCACCAATGAGACGCTGGTCATTGAAGTAAGCTTGATTCTGAGGCTGGTGCCTCTTGTGGCAGTGGCTACAACTTGAGCAAACTCAGAGGACTCCCTTTCAGCTCCCTTCCTAACAGACCGCTCTGAGTGCAGTGGGGGAAGGGCAGTTAGCAACTCTCTTTAGAGGAGCTGGAGGCAGGAATCTGATGTGCCTACAAGAAATTTCTATATTTAAATAGCAGTTTTCTACTGCTGCACTAGCTTGGGAGAGCCCAGGAAGACAAAGGTCATCCTCACTATGACACTCTATGCTGTGTCTGCCATTCAGTGAGTCCGTTGTAGCTATTCCCAGTCTCCATCCGCTGGCCCAGGAGGAGGCTTTTCAGTCGAGAAAATGCTGGCTGAGTATCAGCAGGAGTTTAGTCATAACTTTGTAGGTTGTAGCTTCCCCAGAGATTAAAAAGAAAGAAAGAAAAACACATGAATGGGCAATAGAAGCAATAAGCACAGCCAGCATCTCTCTAAACACGTGTGCAAGCCTGTTACCATGTGCATGTTTCCCGAGTCCTCTGGGTCTGCTCTCTTCCTGTGATCATTTGCTCTCGAAGGACTGTGATTTATTCCACAATGTGTATAAGTGACGACGCTCGCCATTTAACAAACATCCACATAACCACGTGTTCTTGTTGGTCGTTTTGCATTTAGTTTTTTTTTTTTAACCTACGCAATTAGAGCAGAAAGTTTGCTGTCACTCAGATTTCTGTTACTGTCACAGAATACCTGAAGTAATCAGCTGAAGCACACACACACACACACACAAAAGAACTGTGTTTTGATTTGGAGATTTGAAAAGTTCCAGGCTGTGCTCTGTTGGCCCTGTTGCTATTGCTGTATCCAAGGTAGCATCAGGAGTATTTAGTGGATAAAGATGGCAGCCAGGAGTGAAAGAGAAAGAAGAAGGGTGGGGTCAGAAAATCCTACCAATAAATTCTTCACCCCTAGTGACTTAATGTTTTTTGGCTATGGTCCACCATTTAGAGGTTTTACATACACTACCACCATCATCATCACCACCATTACCACCTCAACCACCACCATCACCACCTCCACCATCATCACCACCATCACCATCACCACCTCCACTACCACCATCACCATCACCACCACCACCATCACCATCACCACCTCCTCCATCATCATCACCACCACCTAGCAGTGTCACAGGCTAGGGACCAAGTCTCTAATACATGGCACTCTCCCTCTTTGACTCGACATAAAGATAGGGGCTTGAGCATGAACAACAATTAATAGCTTCCACAACCCACAAAGCCAGAGGAGGGCAGAAGCAAACAACCTGAAATTCACATCTTCTCCATCCAGGAGCATGAACTCTTTGCTGCAGCTCAGCTATGCTGCTCATCTCTGCTCAAACAAAAGAGGCCGATTATCTATCTGATGGAGCTGCCTCGAGCACTGTTGTTAAGTCTGCTGTGGACTTGGTCCTCCTGTGGTTAGGCACTGTGCTCATCTTCTCTGTGCTTTAGTTTCTCTTTTGACTTCTGGGGGAGAAGATGTATGTGTGGGGGGTAATGCTTGTTAATGTAGGTTAATGTAGGTGTCTGCACACAACACTTGTGAGAGCATGCATAAAGCGACCATGGGTCAACCTCAAGTGTTGTTCCTCGAGTGTCGCCATCTTGTTTTTGAGACAGGGTCTCTTACTGGCCTGCAATTTGTGAACTATTTTAGGCTGGATAACCAGAAGGCTCCAAGGATCCATTTGTCTGCCACCCCAACTCAGCATCACAAGTCTGGACAGCATGCCCAGTTTTGTTTATGTAGGCTCTGGGGATTGAACTCATGTCTCCATGCTTGCCTGGAAAACACTTTACTGACTGAGCTACCTCCATAGTTCTTCGTGCTCTGGTTTCTTGAGTGTCCACAACACCCCATGAAGTAGGAAGGGTTTTGAACCCCCTTTACATATGAAAACCCTGAGCCTCCCAGAACATGTGTGTCTGACGTGGCAGGACTGAGAACGAAACTTGGGTCTTTCTAAGTCTGCCGCACACGACGCTACCCCACACCAAAGATGCTTGAAAGGCCCAGGCTCTTGCACAGTAAAGTCTTCTCAAGGCAAAACTGCACCAGTTGATCTAGAAGGTTTGGAAGCTCTGGAGAGGTGGGAAGCTATGCGAGCAGGTAGCTGAGCTGCTTAGACACAGTTGCTACCCAGGTTATTTGTAAAACATTTTTGTTCTGAGAATCAAACTCAGGGTCTTGCATATGTATGCCAGGGGTACACTTTACCTCTGAGCCACAGCCGCAGCCCGCTATCCACACTTGAATCCACACGATCACTGGAATACACCCAGCAGGCATAAACCGGTGGCAATTAGTATATCACTATGAAAGCTGAATATTAAGGCTTGTACCAGGAGCTTGACTGATGATTTTTGCCTGAGACTCCTTATTTCATTCTCTCTGCCTGATGAGTATTTAAGCTATCCACATTCCCTATATCCTTGCATGCTTAGGAAGCATCTCTATCTACCCTTGCTCCTACAGGCTTCAGAATACCGCGTTCCCCCATCCTCTTGGGGGTACTTTGGCCAAATTTATGACTGACAAAGTTATTTCCACAGGCAGATTCCTCCTCTGTATAAACTGAAGCTGCCCGTTCATTTTCCTCATTCCTGGCTCAGCTGGACTAGATCATTCTGCTGTAATGTGGGTGGTGACCGTGTGCAGCTTCTGATGGCCCCGTGGTGAAAGAAAGCAGTGAGAATGGATTCCTGTTGCCCTGTGTGGGAGTTTGCATGCCATGTGTGATGAGTTGTTCAGAGTGAATTTACATGACATCTTGATGTTTCCCTAATGGACTCTTAGACTCAGCAGAACTGTAGAGGGCTGAACAGTGAAAATACCCACTGTACAAAGCAGCTGCTAAGTTCTGCTGTTTTCCACACTCTGAGCATCTGCTTGACTCCTCACTTGACTGTAGACTAGATGCAGGTATATAGCTGGGGATAAAATAATTTTTTAAAAAAGATGAAGAGAAAGGAATGAAGGGAAGGAGGGAGGGAGAGAGAGAGGAAAGAAAGAAAAGAAAAGGAAAGAAACAGAAAAGAAAAAAGAAAAGAACCAGCAACCCTCTCTGGTATTATAAAACTTATCATACTGGAAAGTACAGAGTAGTGTTGTACTCACACATCAAATTCATCTCCCAGATCACATAGCAATAAACCATAATGGAGCAATGTCTTAATATCATGTAACTTCTTGTAAAAATGTGGATTTTAAAAAATCAGTTTTATGAATCTCTGGCACTGATGGATACTTAAGTTTACAAGACTGGCCATAGAACTTGGTCATGAGTTGGCCTCCTGACATCTCCTACAGCAGGGTTTCTTAAACTTTTTGCACATTTGATCCCATTTCATCTCAGAAATTTTTAAGTAACCCTTGGTGTATAGGTATATAAAGTAGGTTACCAGTCACACACATTTACAAATGATGAATCATACCTTTATTTTTTAAATAACTCTTTGTTTTATAAATAATTTTACCATTTTTTTGGTTTTGTTTTTATTTTTGGGTTTTTTTTTTGTTGTTGTTTCTTTGTTTTGATCTTTTTGAGATAGGGTTTGTGTAACAGTCCTGGCTGTCCTGAAATTTGCTCTGTAGACCAGGCTGGCCTTGAATTCACTGTGATCTGCCTACCTCTGCCTCTCAAGTGCTGGGATTAAAGGTGTGCTCTACCACCGCCTGGCCATTTTACCATTTATTAGAGGTGAAAATAAATTTGCTTGCTGTCATAGGTAGGTTTTATCCACTTGACTTGGATACCTCTGCTGAGAAATTGCCTCGATCAGATCATCCTGTGGGCGTACCTGTGGGACATTTTCTTCATGAAGGATGGATATGGGAGGGCACAGCTGCTGTGGTTAGTACCATTCCTAGGGAAGTGGTCCTGTCCTGGATTGTATAATAAAGCGAGCCGAGCAAGCCAGAGGGAAGAAGCCAATAGCCAATGTGCCTCCATGATTTCTGCTTCAGTTCTTGTCTCCAGGTCCCTGTCTTGGCTTCCCTTGATGACAGATTATAACCTGCAAAGATGAAAATAATCCCTTTATTCATCCAAGTTGTTTTGATCATGGTGTTGGCCACAGCTACAGGAAGCAAACTAAGACATGAACTTGTGAAATGGATATCCTTGTTTCTTTTCATTCTTTTAAAAAATTTATTAATTCTTTGAAAATTTCATACAATACCTTTGATCACACTGACTTCTACTCCTCCCTTAGCTGCTTCTAGATCAACCCTACTTCCCCCAAATTTATGGTTCTCTTTTTAAAAATAATCCAGTGAGTTGGATTTTTGCTGCACATATATCATAATTTCATTTATTTTCATTTTTTATGTTTTGAGATTATAATTTAATTTCAACAATTCTCCTTTCCCTTCCCCTAAAAGTTCCTATATACCCCCTTGCTCTCCTTCAAATTCATGGCCTCTTTTTTTTTCACTAATTGGTATTGCATGCATTTTTATTCCTAAATATCGTCTGTTTGGTCTGTACAATGAAACCTGTATATATGTTTTCAAGGATAACTGTTTGGCACGTGATAACCAGTTGGTATGTTCTTCCCTGGGAAAGACCACCTGCCCCATCCCCGCCTCTCAGTTGCCTGAGTAGTCCTTTGTGTAGACCAGAGGCCTCATGGCCTTCTTCCCATTGGCCTTGGTGTGTCCGTTGATGGCATCCTTGATCAGTTCACATTTGAGAAGTCATGTTGGTGAAAATGTGTGGGTGTAGCTTCTGACATTCCTAGAAGACACAATCTCACAGCAAACTCCCTGACCCCCTGGCTCTTACAATATCTCCACACCGTCTTCCACAATGTTTCCAGAGCCTTTGGTCTAGTAGTGTTTTATAGATGCATCCGTTGGGTTTGGGCTTCACAATCTTTCATTTTGGTTGGCTGTGGTTTTCTGTACTGCCCTCTGTCTCTTTCAAAGAGAAGTGTACTTGATGAGAGGTGAAGACTACATTTATCTGTGGGTATAAGGACAAGTGTTTATAGATTGTCATTACAGATTCTGCTGGTTTAGTAAATTACAGGCTGTAGATTATCGCCAGTAGCCATGATTTCATATAAAAAAAAAAACCCTGTATTTTGGTGGAATATTTGGTAGTGCAATATCTAGAAAGTCTTCAACATTGTCCAGAGAGTTGATCGATATTTTAATTATGTAATCATCAAGCCTGAAAACACTGCTTTACATAAATATTTGGTACAAAATTTCAGAAGCAGAGTTTAGAAACTATTGGGAACTTGCCAAATCACAAGCTAAAATTAATATAAGGCATAGTACCTTGAACTATCCTTCTCTGGAGCAACTAGAGAAGGCTATTCCTAAGAAAATTTATCACTAAGAAAATTTTCACAGACCAAACTGTGTTGAATCAAAATAAAAACAAAAACAACACAAACAAAAAGGAAACCAAGCAAAATGGCTCTCAGGGTTTCTTCTATGGGGAGCCAGAAGCAAGAACAAGTCATTCCTGATGAGAATATGGTCTTGTTACTACTTTAAGACACACAAACCATAGTTTGAATTTTGTTTCCTTCTGCAGTTTATTTCATGAATACAAAACCATCCCAGTTTTCCACAGTTTTCTTTGTAATTGAAGCTCTGCTCTTAGATCTGCTTTGCAGTAAAGCTACACCAGAGAAATAAGACAAGATGGCAGGTAGTGAGAGGTGGAGAGACTGCATCGAGCCTTCCTGTCGTCTGGAAAGCCCAAATGTCCCATTGTGTGCACTAATCAAATTCAGCAGAGCATCACACCAGCCCGAGCCTCGCCTCTTTGCTGTGCCTTGTCTGATCTCACCACAGCTCCACGGCTCATTCAGCTCATTCATTTAACCCTGACAAGAACTACTCACCATTTGGCTTCTTCCCTGGGTACAAGATTTTATCCGGTGTCTAAAAAGGATTTTAAAAATTTATTCTTATGAATGTGAATGTTTTATCTGCATGCACCGTGCACATGCCTGGTGCCTGAAGAGGCCAGAAGAGGGCACTAGACCCCCTGAAACTGGAGATACAAATGGTTGTGAACTACCATTTGTTGCTGAGAATCAAACCCAGGCCCTCTGCAAGAGCAGAGAGTGCTCTTAATGGCTGAGCCATCTCTCCAGTCCTTTAAAAGTAATTGTCAAGAAGTAAATATTGAATTCTCTAAAACTTCTGAGGTCCATCCAGCTGCATGTCCCTAACACAGATGGCTCCTTAAACAGTAGAGGCCATCCTATCAAGAGAATGCTGAGTAAATCCAAGTAGTCAGATTAGTATATGCTATATGTTTAGTTACCTGTGTGCCATGCTCTTAAAAGTAACTTTGTGTGTGTGTGTGTGTGTGTGTGTGTACAGAGGACAAATTTGAAGAGTCAGTTGTCTCCTTTTACTGTGTAAATTCTGGGGCTTGACCTCAGGTCATTATTCTTAGTGGCAAGTGCCTTTACCCACTGAGCCATCTCACTGCCCCTTAAAAATAATTTTTACTACACACAAAGAGAACTAAAACAATAGTAATAATTTGTAGTCATCCAATGTCATAGAGCCACCACGTCAGTTTTACCTTATGGTCCTATTCTACTGTTAGATTCGATGAAGCTTAAATTAATAGGCTAAAAACATAATCTGACAAACTACTTCCACAGAAACTTCAAAGAGCAAGTAGACATACATACCTTAATTTTTAAAACAGCTATGGATTTGTTTTAATTTAGGAATATATATGAAGCTGAAAAATAAACCTGATAACCTAATACATTGTTTGGATTATCTTTTTAAATAGATAATGTTTACCTGAGTTTTATTGTTCTCAGAGAGCATCATCAGATTTTGTTCTGTTTTTTAAGGACTTAGTTATGTTGTATTTTCTGTATCTGAATGCTTTGACTGCATGTATGCCTTCTTGCCAGTAGAGGGCATCAGATCCCATTAGAAATGATTATAAGTCACTACGTGGGTCCTGGGAATTGAACTCAGGTCCTCTACAAGTGCTCTGAACCAGTGCTCTTAACCCTTGAGCCATCTCACCAGCTCCAAATTTCTGGTTAGTTTTAATGACATTAAATTATTTCCAAAATTGATGGCTCACGGTGATTTCTTTTTATCTTAAAATTATAATAAATCAGGCTGAGGAAATAGATGGCTTATCGAGTGTTTGTTATAAGGAACTCATTTCAGTTTGCCTGTACTGTCCAACTGACTGGGATAATGAGCACCTAACTCTGGGGTTCCTGCAGCTAGCTGGGAGGCAGAGGCAGGAGAATTCCTGGAAGCTCAGCCATCAGCCACCTTGGTGTGCACAGGGGCAAATGAGACTGGCTCAGCGAGGTGGAAGGCATGGAACAACACCCGTGGTTGTCCTCTGACCTCCGTGTGTGTGTCATGGCTCCAGCATAAGTGTACCGGCACAAACATACATCACACACACACACACACACACACACACACACACACATCACACACAAACATATATAGAGAGATTATAATAAGTAACAAATTATATTTTCCCTAAACTAGACTTTATCTTAATGTCCAAGTGATCCACGGCCGTATTCTTTAAAGAAAGTTAAATAAAGTTCACTCTCCTTTCTATACAGTAATGATGAGTTGAACCAAAATGAATACTCTGGGAGCCAAAAATATGTTCACTCCAATATAAAAATGTTGAATATGTTTTACAATCCTGTGGGATGCTGAAATCAGAATGTGGGAACATACCAAAAAGAAAAATGCTGTTCCATCCACAGAAAGAAATCTATGAACAAAACTCCTCTTCTATCCGATTAAAACCATTACATGTTTCTAAGTTCTGGGTACAGCGTAAGCGTCAGTAGAAAGCCATGTTTGCCAGACACCCGAGTACCACATTGTGAGGATGGGGCCATTCCTGCTTTATCACTTATGTGTACCGCATTATAACCTGCCAAGACTCTAGCAATGTCCCATCTTCAACCACCTCGGGATGCATTGGTTCCCGTGACTATCATCATCATGACTTGTTTCTTAATATCTGATTTTAAAAAAAAACATTAAACACCTGTTGACACCTAAGATGTACCAGGGGTTAAAAAGCAAATTATATTACCCAACCTTTATAATCTCAAGTCTTCTAAAATATTTTTATTTATTCTTTGACAGTGGCTAACATATGCCTGCTGTATCTTGATCCTATCCTCCATCCCAAATGTTCCCTCCCACTCCTCCTGGACCCCACAGCAAATATATGCCCCTTCCCTCCCACCTTGATGTCCTATCATCATCATCATCATTATCACCCACTGTGGATTTTAAGTCTTTCAAAAATAATACTTTTTATTTACTTTTTGAAAATTTTATCCATTTCTATAATGCAGTTTCATCGGATCTACCTGTCATTACATACATCCTGCCTACTTGCCCAATGCCCCCATCCTATGTTCATCGCAGCTTTATGTCTTGCTTTTCTCTCGTTAATTCCCAGTCCAATTAGTGCTGCTCCTATGTACATGGATGGGAGGGGACATCCACTAGGACACAGGCAACCTGCCGATGGGTGTGTACCCTAAGCTAAGTGATTGACTCTCCCTCAGTAACCATCAGCTGCAAAAAAAAACATTATATACATATATGCATACACACATAGATATATACAAATAGATATATACAAATATATAAGTGTGTGTGTGTGTGTGTGTGTGTGTGTGTGTGTGTATTAGATCAGATCTTTGGTGACTGGATCGCATACCTTTGGAAAACTCCATGGGCAAGACAGAAAACAGCTGTGGAGGTACTTGGTAATCAGGCTTAGCGATTCCTATGTGATATTAATTGTAAGGCAAGCATCATGGAGCCCAGATGGCCAGGAGAGACTCCTAAACACTGAGCCATGGCTCCAGCCCCGGTCACACACTTGATAGCTGTAATACCCCTGAGGACTCACACACCTGTGTTATCTGCTATGAGGCTGAGTGATTTACACAGAAGATGCTGTTGACCAGTGAGGTACCAAAAGGCTCACTGCTGGGAGGAAAGTGATCTTGCTTCCCCAGCATGGTGGGTTCAGCAGATCTTTGCACTTATCTCTGTGTGTTTTCTAGTAGAACGAAGAGTAATGCAGTCCTGGGAATAACTGGCTGCTGTCAGTTAAACCCGAGAATTAAGCACATGGCCTGACACCAAATAAAAGTACCTCCTGCTTCTGGTTATTTTTATATGTCAGAATTTTATAGGATGTCTTCATAGGCAACTCAGAGTTTAAACTAAATGGAAAACAGACTTTGACTGTATCCCAAAGTCTCAAGCCAGTCCGCTCTGAAATGCAGCCTGTTAAACCCTTGCCCTCTCTCCGCATCCTTGACACTGTCTGGATTCACCATTTAAGACAGGTGGGTGCCACTCCTTCAAAGTTTCCTCAGTGGCCACGGGACATGGCTGAGCTGATGCTAGCTCTGTAGGACTGTCTCAAGCCTTCAGTAATTTTAGGGATGATTTAAATCCATCCATCACGTTCCTGCTTCCATGTACAGACTCAGACACATACAAACAACTTACGTTTCTGCGTTGCTCAGAGCAAAGGCCAGTCCCGCGTGCACACACATGTGTCTTAACCCCCAAAGAAATTGATACAGACTTGGCAGTGGTCTGCTTTCTGAGATCACAGCAGATACATTTTTATGAAACCAGACAGTTTCCATCCATTTCAACTCATTCTCTACAGCGTAAGTCTGGCAGAAAGACTGAAAAATCTCTCATTAAACTTATGAACTTGTCGGTTATCTGGAAGGCTTAAAGAGAGCTTGGGTTTCAATAGTGTTGAGGGTATATTGTGTGTGGTTGATGGTGTTATGTGATTGGGTTTGCCTGTGATAATTCTGCATCCCCAAATACTTTAGTGTGTGTGGCTGGGGATATAAGAATTGTATATTAAAGAGGTAGAAATAAAAAATAATTGATGATCAGGGTCAAAATTTGTACATAGCTTCTTTGGAAATATGGTTTTATCTGAAGTAGACAGATGTATGTATATTGGTTGCATTTCATCCTCTGAAATGTGTATATGTTAATGGTGTCTTTGGATTATATCCCCCACCTCATTGTCCTCTCTTATCCCCTCCCACACCCACTGAACCCCTACTTCCTGATATGTCCCCCTCATCCTACTATTGTCTGTGTGTGTGTGTCTGTGCACATGTGTGTGCATGTGTGTGTGTGTCCCACTGAGTTTAATTACAGGTATTTTCATGAGCACAGATATGGGGTTATTTGCTACAACAATGGCTTCCATCACCTCCTCAAGCTACTAACAAAAGCCCAGGACTCCTCAGGGAGGTGTCCTCTTTTTTTCTCCATGCTGGAATGCTGATGGGCCCAATCTTGTGCGGGTCTTCTGTGAGTAATCATGGCTGCTGTGAGGTCATGAGCAGGAGTCACGTCAGGTCCAGAGGAGAGTGTTTCACGGTTCTGTTCCCCATGCTCCAGCCCTGACATCCTTCCTGCCCTTTGCTGTAGAGTTCCCTGAGCCTTGGAGGAGTTGACATTTAGATGCCCCATTTAGAGCTGGGCACTCAACCATCACTCTCAACCCTGTGACCAGTTGTTAGTCTTTGCATTAACTACCTCTGCTGAGGTTTGGGCGTATGGATGCAAACTTATTTTTCCCCACTTGGGGATTTGGATATAGATTATTGAAGGTCAATGACTTGGGTCTTTGTTTAAGTCCCACGGGAAAGACTTGCTTAATAGACAGTGTTGGAAGCCTTTGCAGTAAGGGTTAAAACACAAATTCTTTCCTTTGCTGATTAACTGTTTGTGGTGCTGGGGATCCAGCCCAGGGCTTTGTGCCTTAGCCACCTCCCTACTGCTGAGCTGCATCCCCAGCCTGTGGTGTGTCTGGCTGAGGATGCGGTTCTTGCTGCTTCATGCCTCTCATTCTTTCTCCTTCATCCCTCAGGCTATCTACCTCTGTGTCTCTCTCACACACAAGTCCAGGCACACAGCAGAGAAAGAGGCATCCTCTAGCAGGCTGTCCTGCATGGGGAGGGGGATTCCTGGGGAGTGTTTCCTTGTGGAGTGATGTCATCCCTGTCTGCCAGATGGAGTGGTCCAGGATGGCATGGTGGTCAGGCTGCTCGTCTTTAACTGAAACCTGATCACTTGGATTCTTGCAGCATTCCTCCTTTAGGAAAGCTGAAAATAAAAAAGGCTTTCCGCTAGGTGAAAGGGTTTCCCCTTCCCCTCAGCAGTGTTAGACCACAGAAAGGCACCTTTAACTCTTCACAAGCCTGTTAGTATCAGATAGAATGCCAAAGGAATCTGAAGCTAAACATAAAGCAGCTTCAGGAGGTAGCCACAGCAAGGGAGAAACAAGTTGACCTCAGGCTAGTTTCAAGGCTGGGAAAGATGTGTATACAAAGTTACCATGAGCTGAATGTGGTGGTGCACACTTGCAGTCACAGCATTCAGAAGGCAGAAGTTCAGCCACAGTGTTCCGGAGGCAGAAGGAAAGCTGATCTCTGTGAGTTGGAGCCCAGCCTGGTCTGCCTAGGGAGTTTCAGGGCAGCAAGTGCTACACAGTGGAGAGTCTGACAGGCAGGTAAGGGTATAGCGAGAGAGAATATGAATGAGAATGAATTACTCTAATCAATAACTTCCCCTGCACTCTCCGGCCAAGGGAGATGCTATAGTGCAAGGGACAAGGTGGACAGGCACCTTGTGTGCAGTGAGATGACTATGGATAAGCACCATCAATGAGCTATGTCCTTTCTATCTAGCTCCTGCCTTCGGGATGATTCTGGCTAAATCTCCTACGTAAAATAGCTGTAATATATCAGATAAAAGTGTTCCATAAAATGAGTCATTATAGGTGAAAGCAGAGTAGCCAAACAGCAAGCATTAAGTAACGATATAGAACACAAGAGACCAGGGAGAGATGGAGAATGAATTCAGAGTAGCCCATGTAGAGCTCAGCTGAGCGACAGCCATTCCCAAGGATTGCCAACATACATACAACACGTCATTTTTCTGAGCTGCCATATTCTGTTTGAAGCTGGAACCCCAGGTTAATAATCCATGGCCTATGTTTCTGTGATGGATCAGCAAGAACCATTTCTCTTGGTTAGACTCAGATGAATATCAATGGGTAGAGTCAGAGCCCTCACAGAGATTCGCTGTCAGCCCACACCTTTGAAGCTGTTCTACAGATGACTACCCCAGTTGCATTAAGTGGGCTTGTCTTGTCCCACTTCTCCACACATGAGAAGGAAAAAAAAAACTAGATGGATTTTAACATGCTGTGGGGTTCCAGAATGGAGCTCTATCCTTCTCCAAGACCTATAACATATGATGCTGTTTGTGACTTCTCAAGGAAGGAGGGATTTGTAAGGCTATTGCTGTTTTGCTTGCTCAGACAGTGTTGGAGACATTTAAACAGACACAAAGGGAAGTGAAGCAGACAGACTGAGTAGCAAGCGCAAAACACACAGCTGTCAGCTTCAGCTCAGCACAGTAGTGTGGATTGTGAGATTTTTTGGGGGGAATTTTTCTATGAAAATTTCATACATATATGTACTGTAGTTTCCAAGCCTCTACCCACCCTCCTTTAGCTCCCCTCAAGTCTCCTGTGTCTCCTTATTTTTTTATAACCCACCAAATCCAATTAGTGCTACCCACATCCAAATGGTTGTAAGGTTATAGGCAACCTACCTACACGTGACCACCTCCTGACAAAATGTGACTCCTTCCTCCAGCAGTCACCAACTACTAATAGTTCCCTAACTACGTGGGGGCTCCTTTATGCTGGAATTTTTTTTAACTGGCTTGATCCTGATGGGTCTTGTTCAGATAAACACAACTGTAGTGAGTTCATTAGTGCAAGAATCAAAAGGCCCATCACTGTATAAGGTGCAGAGAACAGCTATTTTAACATGCTATTGAATCTTAGTAGTGTGTGTGTGCATGTGTGTGTTTTACTGAGGATTAAACCCATGCTGTCATGCATGCTAGACAAGTGTGTTCTACCACTGAACTGTATCTCCATCCCTTTTTGTAACATTTTTAAGTTTTATAAGTTTTTAAATTTGAGGACAGGGTCTCAATAAGTTGCCCTGGCGAGCCTTGAACTTGCAGCCCGTCTGTCTCAGTCACCAGAATATCTGGGATTATAGGTCTGTGCCACTTGTTCAAGCTAAAACTTTTTATTGGAATCCTAGACATTTCATCAGAGCATGAGAAAGAACATCCTGAGAGATGATGTTGCATGTTACAACTAGACAATACCATATATTCCATTCTTTGCCAGCTACGGTACCTGATATTAGAATATTCACCTGCAATCTGATGGCTGATAGACACATCTTTGTATATTTTTTTTTAATATCAACTTTAAAGGAAAGAACATCTTTGTCAACTTTGCCTGGCCTGCAAGAAGTATTAAGGCGTTGCTCCCACTAAGTTTAAAGCAACCACGTTCACTATGGGGTTGTGGAGAGAGTCCCTTCGGTACAATGCTTGCCGCACAAGTGTGATGACCCAGGTTCAGCCCACAGAACTCACAGCACTAGGGAAGTAGAGACGAGGCTCACTGGGCAGCCAATTTATCCTAATTGACTTGATAAGCTCTAGAGCAGTGATAGGCCCCTATCTAGAAGAACGAGATGGATAGCACCTGAGGAGCTGCACCCAAGGTTTGACTCTGGCCTCCGCAGTCACTTTCAGAAACACCCACACTTAAGAATGCAGACAATCAAATACAGTAGAAGACAAGAGCCATCTTTCCTCCATAGAGCAAAAGCCTGTCTTTAAATCCTTCTGCGACTTGGATTTTCATGAGAAGGTTGGGAAAACTTATACATTTTAAACATGAGCATTCAATAACAAAACTGGTAACCAAACTTATAGAAGAAATTTGTAGATTTTTAACAGAAGTCAAAAAGCACAAGTTAAAAAAAAAAGCCAGTTATCTACCCAAGATTACATTGGGTGTCCCTGGCAGGAGCTACTCCCCCCCCCCCCCCACTTTAGAGGGCAGTTGGTAGGTTCCAGCCTTGTCGGTGGCTTTCCAGCTTAAGAAGCTGTGAATTTTATAACCGCGCACCCTGCGGTCAAAGCTGCTGAGTGCTGCGTCTGAAGGCAGGTGGTTTGTGTGTTAAAGGTAGACATTAAACAGTTCTATTAAGGACCTGGAAGTATTTAAGGAGGTCGCTTGCCAGCTGTAAATTAGAGACCCAATCCCTTTTGGCTGGAAAGTTCCCTGGACTAAGTCCAGTTAAGTAGACTGAATCACTGGCGGTCTTTCCAAATTTGCACATTTAACATCTTGGCTGTTCAGCCTGCCGCGCCGTGCTGGGCAGTTCAGGAGTGGCATCGCTGTGATGCAGCCCCAGGATGTGGTTGGTGCCTGTCGGATGAGGAGGGTGTCCTTGTCATCCACCCCCACCTCATGCTGAGAAAGTCAGCCTACTACTAGCACAGAGTCACGGAGCAGGTTTTTAAATAGCTGTGAATGACAGACATCATTTTCAGGTTATCTGTTGTCTGAAGCTATTGTCTGAGGCTCTGCCCCAGCATTCTGAAGAATGTAGACCTATGTAGTTCTCTTCAAGGTTCCTGGACTTCACAGTACCTCTCTGTAGTTAAGAGGATTATGGTGGTCACATTGAGGTACTTGGGTGTCCTTGACAAGATCACCTAACTGGGGCCTGTCGTCTCCCTCCTTGAAGATAGATGTGGTGAGTCAAAGGATCAGTATGAAATTTAAAGTTTTTAAGTTGATTACGTTTGGGCTAAGCTGGCTTCATGTCCATGGGACCTGAAAGGTAGCAAAAAGCCTGTGCACCAAAGCGCTCTATATTAGACCCAAGGAAGTGCCAAATCCTTAATCATTTAAATTGAGGGACCTCGGATTTTCCTTTTGTGCTGTGACCACAGATTCTGTAATGTGGAATTGATTTCTTCCCCAAACTCAGGTTTTTGAAATTAGGAAAACCCTCAGAGACAACCCTAGGTAAAATGGACAGTCATCTCCAGAGGACTGTTTGAAGCTTAGAGGCCATTCCTTCCGTGTTTCCTCCTCAGTCCTCTCCTCCTCCACACAGGATATAGAACAGGGCAGAGAATGCCTTCCTGTTGAGAAGCAAAAATCACACAACCTTACAGCCACTGTGTGATTGTCTTTTATGTGCCGTGCCCTGCTGCCTATAGAGGTCGGTCCTCCTTTCAAAAGGCTTTTAAGGGCTTATGATAAAGTCTTCCGCCAGCCGTCTTCTGGTTTACGTGTTTGCTTCTAACATACATGGCTGCTCATATAACGGCATGTGGATTTATAGTCATGCAGACAGCAAGGCTGAGCCTTGAGTCTTTAAAGTTGGGGTGCTTTTAATTCACTTAATGCCTTGTAAAACACATTCACATGTTCTGCAAATAAGTATGAAGAATGTGTCTTCTGTGTTAGTGTCTGTAAAACTAATAGAACATGCACAGAGAATCACTCTGGGGAGCTGTGACTTGCTGATTTAGAGGTGCATGTTTCCTGTGAAAATTTCCAATGCATTATAATACATCACACCTTTTTCATCTTTCTTTTTTTTTCTTTTCCACTTGTCTGGGTAGTGTGGGGTATATTCATTTCCTATAGCTTTTTAAATATTCTATTCAGTGCTCTTGCTTTTAGCTCAAATATTTGACTTTTCTAAGTATCTTTTCATATTTCCTATTCAGTGTTGAGGAGAGGGAGGTGGGAATGTCTTATTTGTCTCTTCACGAGGATTAGAAAGCCTCAAGAAAGTTCCAGTTCCCCTTTGTTCACTTTGACACATGGCTCAGGTCCTTACTAAGATGCTTCATTAATTAAGTCCGGGCATAGTGGTACCCATCTGGAATTCAGGCATTCAAATGGCAAAGGCAGGAGGATTACAATCTCAGGTCAGAGTGTGCCCCTCCAAAACTGCTTCATCATTTTTGTCACACAGAGACAGTGGCAACCAACATTGTAACGATTTGCACAGTCAAGAGTCAAGAATGAATGCATCACGCTTAGTGTTCAGCTAGCGCTTTCTAGAAAGTCAAGGACTCAAAGTCAGGGAATGGTGCTCCCCACTTTTAAGCTGGGTCTTCCATATCAATTGAGGTTCTCAAGACAACCCTCCCAAACATATTCAGAATGGGGGAGGAGAAAGAGAGAGAGAGAGATGCACACTGGCCAACCTGTTCTAGACAGTCCCTCACTGAGACTCTCCTCCTGGCTGACTCTGGGTTGTGGCGAGCAGACGAAATGAAACCATCACAGTTTCTGAATATAGATCTGCTCTTCCAATTCCAGTTTGACTGTGAGTTGCCTGTATTTATTTAATCAGCACCAGCAAATTAGCAGAAGCAGTAGAAAGGCTAAGCAAAGAGAGCAAAACATTTTTATTGGCAACTGGTGAGAATCCAGTGTTTGCTCATGCTAAGGCTTCTCCCTATTGTGTTGTGTGTTAGTTTCATTCCCAGCAAAGGTGGAGGTCACATAGACCCATCTGTTAACATGACTGTCTCAAAGACTTGGGATTTGCTTGGTTATACCATTAAGTGATGTTCAGGACATGATCCCTTCGGCAACAGACACAATACTTCTGGAGGCATTTAAGTTAATAGAACACGAAACCCATGTGGTAGCATCCGAAAGAGCCGTGTGGTACAGTGCCACCCAGCCAGCTTTAATTGGGGTCGGATGCCCACAGACAGAGAGGAGGGGTTCCTATTTTTAACTGGCTGTAGGCTTTGCCTCTGGAGCATGCATGCCCAGTTCTGGTGGCGAAGAATTTTCCACAAGACTCATGGGGTAGGAGAAAACCAGTTATTTATATTCATGAATTGAGCTTGAGAGAGAAAAAGGGGGGGATGGTTTGAAAGAGAGGACACCCAGAGTGTTTGCCCACATCAAAAAGAAGGCTATGGCTGGCATTAGAAAAGGACACTGTTTTGCAGACTTATTTAAATTCGCTACCTACTCATTCTAAGTGATCTTGTACACACCCTTTCTCATGAACAAATAAGAGCCTTGTAGAGTGAACTGAAGGAATGTTCTGAGTAATGTATAGGCAAAGGTTGACAGAGCACATGAGAACTAAAGGAGGCTCATAGCCCCATCGCTCATCAGGAATCACACTCCATGGGGTCAGATTTGTCCTGAGTCCTAGCCTTTTTTAGGCTGAATCCCTTATACTATATATATATATTGACTCAATTAGAATTTATTTTAGTTTTAAGTGTGTGTGTGTGCATGCGTGCACATGCACGTGCACACGCATGTGTGAGTACAGGTACCCGCAGAGGCTAGAAGAAGGTGTTGATTACCCTGAAGCTGTAGTTACAGGCAGTTGTAAGCCATCTAACAAGGATGCTGGGGACTGAATCAAAGTCTTCGTCAAAGGTCGCATTTGTTTTTAACTGTTGAGCCATCTCTCCAGTCCCGCGTCTACTCATTCTTAGACATAATACGTAGAAACTTTCTATTTGTAAAGTACCTTTGAGAATTCTATTGGAATCCCATTTGGACTATGCAGTAAGTGACAGGGAATGCTGACTGGGGTCTGCTGTGATTTTTTTTTTGGGGGGTGTGCTTATTCTGTGCTGAGCTTCAGTGGTGAAGGTTTATAAGTCCACATATGATCAACATAGAGAGACATAACATTGAATGTATTATCTATGTAGCACTACTGTGTGTGGCTCATCCTGTGTCTTGTTTAAGGTTGAGACCCAATGATATGATCTTTCGTGTGTATGTGTGTGTGTGTGTGTGTGTGCTCTCATGTGGGCATAGGTGGTAGAGGTCCCAGAATAACTGTGGATTCTGTTCTCTCCTTCTACCAGCATGCGTCTGCTGGGGATTGCATTTAGGTCATTCATTAGACTTGCACAGCAAGTGCCTGTACCCATTGAGTCACCTTGCTGGCCCACTTGTATTCATTTTAATGGCTCATTTGCTTTATTGATGGTGATATCTTGAGTTTTACATGATTACAGAAAACATCAAATTGGGTTTTCCAGCATCTGTCTACATTTGATCCTAGCATGGTGAATTCTTTAAAGTGTCATAGGAAGCCTTTTTATGTCAACATTTGACACGCTTGGGAACAAGAAATGACATGACTTTAAGACCAAAATGATTTGCAAATATCTCTAAAATGTTCAACAAGATCTCTGCAGTCCCTGGGGTTGGTTTACTCATCTCTCCGATTTTATCCTACCTTATCCAGATTCTGACACAAGGCAAGAATCCGGGAATCACGTGGAAGTACACACTTCCCAAGGTCATGAATGTAACTCAGCCACCCACCAAGAGATTCCACCATACCTGGCAAACAGAGCAGTCCGACTGCTCAGTCTCCTGTGGGGGAGGTAAGTGGGTTCCTAACTCTGCTTCCCAGCTCATCTCTGCTTACAGGTTTTATCCAGTCTATAGAAGGACACTGTGAACTTCGGGGAACCCCAATGCAGTTTAGATCTGTGTCTCCAGAAAACAAACTTCTGTGAGCCGAGGAGTGTGGCTGACTCTCAATCATTAAAGTGAGAGGGACATTTGAATCATGTCTCAGATGCTATTTCAAGGAAAACCACATAAATGGAGAGCAAAGAACAACTGAAAAACAAGGTGGCATTCCCTGTCTGAGGACCTAAACATGAGAATTTAGAAAACATTTTGTGCCTTTGATGGGAAATGTTGGACACTGGGAATCAAGCATACAGCTCTGCTGAAACAAATAGATTCTTTGTGAAAACCCACAAGTTCTACTTCACAGCAAACATCTTATGTTTCTATAACCGTGTGATGCATTCACAGAGAAAAGTTCAACTCTGAATATTCACTCACACCCATTGGCTAGGACCCTTGTTTACGTAAATATTTGCCTATGTATTTGCCTGTGTGCCTCATGTGTGCAGTTCCTACAGAAGGCAGAAAAGGGTGTAAGAACTCCCTGGAGCTGGCATTGCAGATGTCTAGGAGCTGCTGTCTGGATGCTGAAATCCAACCCTGACCCTCTAGACTAGAGGCAAGAGCAACAAGTGCTCTTGACTGCTGTGGCATCTCTGCAGCCCCTCACTAGTGACTTACAGATACAAGTGCTTTCCATTAGACCTGTGCAATTCATGATAACGCTTCCTGGAATGTTTCATTTTATAGCGACTCTGTTTCAAATAGTATTTATCACTTGATGGTTCTAGAATCCACTTGAAAATGAAAAACATATTAAAATTACTAAAGTATAAAGTCTATTATCTTCTAGATAAATGATTTGAATTCAAGTGGGTTGAAACTGTGTCCAAAAGAATCATTTTCACAAAAATATTTGGATTTGGTGTCTTAAATAGGATACTAGAACACTGATCGATCCCAAAGTAAGTTTTGGAAACCAAATCAAATGGGTTATCTGTGTTTCTCACTGTGCAACCTCTGGCATCTTACTAGGTTACATAAGCATCAAGGCCATTTGCTTACGAGATCAAAACACTCAAGTCAATTCCTCATTCTGCAGTGTCAGAACCAAGCCGGCAACGGAACCCAAGATATGCAATGCTTTCTCCTGCCCAGCCTAGTAAGTCCACAAATGTCTCCTTGTTTGTATGTGTTTTCTACATCTTTGTCACAGTTAGGCAACAATGAAAAGGCCCCATTCATACTTCTAATGGGAAGGGTTGAAAAACAAATACAATGTTTACTATAAAACTAGAGGAAAAAACAGTTGAAATTGAATCATAGGACCTAAAAATATGAGTTTGCCTTAGACACTCACATCTTGCTGTGCAAGCCTGAGATATAGCAGTGCCTTTTTCATCCCTAACAGTTGTAAGACTTGAATCTAACGCCCCATGTTTGCCAAGCAAGTGCTCTGTCACTGAGCAAGAGCCACAACCCCATCCCACCCCACCCCACCCCCATTTAACTTTTGGAAAAATCCACCCTCTTTCCAGAATGGAATCAAGCAGATATTTAAATGATACACAGTCCTATATTAGTTCAATTTCAATGTGGCTGCATGCTTAACTTGTACATAGGTCATCCGGGAATGTAGGATGATACTAATGCGGACCGTGAAACCTCAAATGCAAATTGCACAGTAGTAAGACAGAAACCAGAGAAGCGAAAGCCAAGCGGTGACACTCCCACTGGTGACTGTCCCTCCGGGGCACTCAGTGGGTTTGTTCTCAGACTCATCTTAGCCACGCCACTGTTGGAAGATGAGTCGGAGCCAGCTCCCTGGCCAACTGGAGTCTTCCCTTAGGTGACTTATCTTAAGCCAGATGTATTTATATAAAGCAGTGGTGATGGTCAGATCATTTTAATAAGTGGTACTGACTTTGTGGTAACACAGTCAAGGATGTGTATATGTGTGCATGTGTGTGGATAAATGAACTAAAAATATTTATGTGCATAAACTAATTTTTATTTTCTCATAATTGTCTGGGGTTTTAGATACCCACCAATTCTGTATGTCTAGTTTCCCTCTGAGATTATGAAGCTAACTGAATCATGACTACAATAAGAAAGAAAGAAATAGAACATGGGGGGGGGGAACTTCTGTGGATTTTCCTATTTTTTTCCAAAAAATAAACAGTTATAAGAATTACTTCAGTGGCCCTAGGATGCAATTAACAGAAAGAGTTCTTGAATCTCGTGGGCTCATCTGTTCTTTAGGTAGTAGGCATAATGTTTACTAATGTGTACACAGAGAATCACACTTGATGGGCAAGGTGACAGTTTCTGATCCCAGGACTTCCTCCTATCCCTGGTTAGACCATTCAGCATGCTGAGGTCACCCACAACATCTAGACTCCCCTGAAGACCGTGGGCAGGACTGATTGATGTTCTGTTAGGAACAGCCCCTTGCAGGGGCTGCAGAGTGGAGCTGGTGTCCTGGGCGGGCTCTTCTGCTTTCCCCCTTTGCTCTCGACCCTTCCTCAGTGTCTGGGAATTCAGTTCAGAGAATGGATACTCTCAAGGACAGCTCTTCCACCAGGACAGACTAGAAAGCAGGATCTCGACTCTGAGAACCCTAAGGACAAAGGGATTACCAGATGTAACTCTGCTACTTCCATACGCAGCAGCCTCGTCAGGAGGACTCACTGGGTGTCAGGCTCTGAGCAGAGACTTGTAATGTGGAGGTGGCCTCGCCTGGTCCTGTCATTCCCTTCAGGGGGAATGGAGATGACGGGTACGCACAAGAGGACTGGGATGCAAAGCTGTGCACTATAAAATGTTAAGTATCAATAAAGGACAAGATGGAAAACCTGGAAGAGAAGCAGATGAGAGTAATGCCAGGGGGAAAGGCAGCCTGGGAATCAGACGTGGACGGCCAGAGTGCCACCCCAAATGCCCATGAGATGCTCTCTCTACTAGACATACAAGCTCATCACCTTTATCACATAAGGAAAGAAACTTGAATTTGATAGGAAAACACAATTTAAGGGGGTAGGAGGAGGTAAATGGTAAGACTAGTAATTTCAAAGTATGTTTCCTAAGATCTTGTAAAGTACAAAAGTTATATAAATCTGAGGAATTATTTGATACATTGTCTCTGACTGAAAAAAATAGGATGCTCTGGATTTTATGATATTTTTAAGTGCACATATAGTTATAGCACTCTCGTGTTAATTCTCTAGACCAAAGGGCTTTAATTTTGCACTCAGAGTTTATGGCAGAAGCCAGAGAAGGGGGGGAGGGTAAGATTAAGGAGGGCAATGAAATTCTTGATGTTTAACCGAAGCACAGTTAACTACTGATTTGGTCTTATTTTCTAAAATAATTAGTGCTTAGCATATTTGTATCCAAGGTTGGTTGTAGCCATCACTGCTGTGAGTCAAATGCCCAGCAGCTGTATCTTCTGGTTCTTTATTTTAATGTTATATCTCTACATCATACAGTTTTAGTCAGTCAGAAGTAATTCTTGAAAGGGTCTCAGAGTTTCCATGGATAGGCATTCCTGCATCGTGACTTAGATAGTTCTGGAAAACCGTGTCTGGTAATCTTTAAGTAGACAGCATGAGGTTAGATCTCTCACCCATCAGTAAATGGTAAGACCAACTAGAGTAGGGGCGTGGGGAGCTGCCACTCAGAAGCTTCTGCAGGTCTCCTCTGAGCTTTGTCCTTCTCCTACATAGACACCTGCCCTCCGGTGCTGCTCCCTCTTCCCCTAGCCTGTGCGTACGTCACAGTACTTACTAGGGAATGCACATATCCATGGCTTCACTGTGTCATAGGCTGCCTTATGGACGAATGTGGTTTCATTCATCTTCACAACCCCAGTACCTGGGTCCCTGACACATAGTTAAAAGCTCAGTAAATTTGCTCGGCTAGATTACTCAGGAAGAAAAGCATGTTTCTTTCCATGTAGGAGACTAGAATGTGTTTTTGCCAGAACCTTGTGGAGATGAAATATGTCTCCTTCCAGCTGCCCCCACCAGTCGATGTGTAACTCAACCTCCATAAAAGAACAGCTAGTGGAGCTTGCCCTGATGGGTTATTAAACAAACCAGGGGCTTTTCCTGGGCAGTTTGTCTTGAGAAGTGGTACTACAGAGCTTTGACTTCACAGGAAGTAATTTTGGGTCTCCCTGACAGTTGGTTGCCAGGTGAATGGAGTGTATGCAGCAAGTCCTGTGCTGGGGGCCAGCAGAGCCGGAAGATACAGTGCGTGCAGAAGAAGCCCTTCCAGAAGGAGGAAGCCGTGCTGCATTCTCTCTGCCCAGTGAGCACGCCCACTCAGGTTCAAGTGTGCAACAGCCACGCCTGCCCTCCAGAGTGGAGTCCGGGGCCCTGGTCTCAGGTACCAAAGCACCACCTTAAAAGCATGGTCTGCATGAAAAACCAAGGTGGTGGGAATATCAGTGACTTTGCCACCTGAGAACTGCTCAGCTCTGGGCACCTTCAGAGTGAATTAATGAGTCGGTGCCTGGGAGTTGTCATTTCAGTAGTACCTTTGTAATGGTTCTTATGTGACCTGAAGTTTTGGACCTCTTGTATCAGAGCTTGGACTATTCCCTTAGTGGCCCAGAAATTAGCATGGAGACCATTTAGGGGAGTCTATGAATGCAGCTAGAAAGGGATTGGGATGTAGTGCTGGCTACTAAGAGATTGATCCATGGGTAAAGAAAGGCACTTGCTACCAGACCCAACCACCTGAGAGCAAACCCCAGGACCCACCATAGCAAGTTATCTGCTAATCTCTACACACAGAGTATAAAGAAATAAATGGGATAAAATGAAAAAGATAAAGGAAGCAGCTTTAACTTTTTCTTCAGTGGCAAAGCTGTAGAGTTGAAAGAATACAAAAGAACCAGGCACCGAGTTTGCAATTGTCCCAAGGCATAGCATCATGGGGTCAGAAGAGGCATAGAATAGGAACTCTCTGTTGTGCACAACTCGTAAATGTCCTGTAAATCAGATGCTCCCTTATGGGAGTATGTTCATCTCAAAGACATCTTGGAAGTGAATGAGCCCTATTGGCATCTAGAGCACAGAAGCTAATGTCCTCCAAGGGCACATCAGCTCCCCAAAACACAGGATAAACACCAGAGTTTTCCTGCCTTCTGAGCCTTATCCTAGCCTGTGTGGGTGGATAATATAAAGTATATCATTTGTACCATGATGGTAGCTAGTGGCCAATGCCCTCATGTCTGTCATTCTTTCCTTTAGACTCCAAGTTTAACAACACACTACCAAATTTCCAGAAGAAATGAGGGGATGGTTTTTACTAAAATTGGGACTATATTTGTTAGGAAATAAGGGTCCAGGAGTAGGTAGAAATACATTGAACATGGTAATAAATACTTGTATTTATAATATATATATACACATGAGTATTTATACAAGTATATAAATATTCAAGTATTTATATATAATATATACAAGTATATATATTATATATGTTAGCAGGGGTTAGTCTAAGTAGGATATGATGTTGAGTCAATCTTTCTTTGCAATTGAGCATTGCAAATGGAGAATTCAAAGGCTGGATGGAGCCACATGTATATGATGGGCATGGAGCAAAGGAAGTGGGTAATACAGATTGTCCAGACATCTTAAAATACTCCAACTTCCACATAAAAATATTCTGAATATTTTTCTCCTTTTAAATGGCTTAATTGTAGAGACCAGATCTGTCTTGAGTAGTTTTCGTGATGAACATGGAAGAAAAATTTGTTCCCACAAACTACTCAACTCTTAGATATGGGTCATAGGTCACAGCAACAAATCAATTCATTCTGCAATCAATGCACACAGTGCATTCTTGTGAAAAATAACTACAAATAAAATTAAGATTTTTATTAACTGTTCAGGAATTATATGTGATGGAGTGGTGATCTGTTCCATGGTTCATTCCCCAGGTTCCATGGTTCATTCCCAAGGTTCCGTGGTTCTCTCCCAAGGTTCCTTGGTTGGTTCCCAAGGTTCCATGGTTCACTCCCAAGGTTCCTTGGTTGGCTCCCAAGGTTCCGTGGTTTGCTCCCAAGGTTCCATGGTGTGTTTCCAAGGTTAGGTGTCAGAATCAACTTAAAAGCTTGTGTTTGTTTCTTAGCAGCAAACTACCTTGACCTTAGTTCTAAGATATTTCTTTTGAATAGGGTGATAGCAATGAACTCAGAAGGTTGATGGGCAGCTGTGTGATGCAGACTCCAATTTACAACCTAAAGTTCATCACTTTGAATATATTAAAAAGCTCCTGCTCGTGACATTATCTCCTTTAAGACTGTGGACACTGATGAGTGAGAAGTTACCATGGTCCTCTAAACCCTAGTAGGACTATGCCCCAACCTTTATGTAAATTCTAGTGGCCACATCCTTTGATGGAAAAGAAGACCACAGAAACTAACATGGAGATACAGCCCTCCAAGAAAATCTCTGTGTGGAGTCCGTCTTCCAAGAAATTTTGAAAAGCTTTTAGCTGTTCCTGGGATGATTCTTTGACATCTTCTCTAGTTCATAGGATTCTCAGGAAGCCAAAACAGAAAGGTTGTAGGAAAAAATAAAACTTGCCCAGAGTAAAGATTTGGATTGTGTGAATTTATCCAGAAATGTTTGATAGGTGCTTGTGTTAGCACCATGCCAAAGAAAGTTCTTAGGAGTTAAGGATCTCATTCTTTTTGATACTCTTGTCCATATCTATATATAGTGTGCACATTTTTCTGCTTTTCTCCCTATGGTTGCACAGTAATCCACCTTAGACAGAGGCTTATAGCAGAGAGGAAGCCAAGTTCTGGTACAATGTATCCTGTGTCTGGAAAGCCCTTTGTTTCATGATAAGCATGGTTCATCTTCAGGCTGGGGGATGAAACAGCCACTGGGTATTCAGATGTTTAAAGCGGAAGCTAAAATATCCCATTTTAGCTAATGAGGAATGGGAGTAGAAGCACTTTTAAATGAATGACTAACTGCCTGTCTTTGGTTTTACCTGCCTCTTTCTTGGTTAGATCTGTCCTAACACTGTGTTGTGCTATAGGAATAAACAGGGAAATCTGAAAGGGAACACAATGTTTTAAATGGTATGCAATGTGTAGGGTATTGATGAAGCGTTAATGCATCAGTGTAAATATGTGCGGTGTTTACTCAAACGAATTCCATCTGAAATGGAAGCAAATGGCACCTTTTCTTCTTCTCAAGTGTTCCAAGACCTGTGGACGAGGAGTGAGAAGACGTGAGGTCCTTTGTAAAAACTCTGCAGCCGAGACTGTCTCAGAAAACCTGTGTTCTGGTAGCCCCAGACCTGAGTCACAAGAGGGCTGTGTGCTGGGACGATGCCCCAAAAACAACCGACTCCAGTGGGTCACCTCTTCATGGAGTGAGGTATGAGTTTGGGCATACTGGCGGGGGAGGGGGGTTCTTCATACATGCTCCTTCACTCATCCACACCCACATGGCTCCATTCTGTACAGACATGTGCCAGGTGCCACCTCAGTGCTGCTGCTCTGCATTGTCCCATGTTTAGAAACAAAGAAACGGTGTTCCCCTTGCTTTCTCTTTTGATTTAGTCCAACCCATGTGCTAGCAGTACCCACATTTATAATGGGTCTTCTCTTTTCACTTAAACCTCTCTGGAAATTGCAGGGGTGTGGATCCTAGATTATTTAAATCCAGTGAACTTGACAGTGAGTTTCCACTAATCATAATAAGCTTGATGGCCAAGCATCTGTTCCTCCAATCACTTCTGTTCTAGGTGATAAGGCCTGACCCATGTCATGAATGAAATTCAACAATATGCTCCCATCTCCTCTTAATCATTTTATAAAGGCATTATCCCAAAAATAACCTCTTTGCAATCAGCCATTAATATGCACTGTGAGGGTAACGTTGGGCATACCTCCATTTATTCATCTTTACAATGGAGCTAACATACATAGAACATACATTAACATATAGATTATAATATTTATACGGATGCTTGTTCACTTCTAGACCCCATACATTACACTGTAGTTTAAAACAGTCTATTCTTTTTTTATTTATTTATTAAAGATTTCTGTCTCTTCCCCACCACCACCTCCCATTTCCCTCCCCCTCCCCCAATCAAGTCCCCCTCCCTCGTCAGCCCAAAGAGCAATCAGGGTTCCCTGACCTGTGGGAAGTCCAAGGACCACCCACCTCCATCCAGGTCTAGTAAGGTGAGCATCCAAACTGCCTAGGCTCCCACAAAGCCAGTACATGCAGTAGGATCAAAAACCCATTGCCATTGTTCTTGAGTTATAAAGAAAAACATATAGGCATCCTCCTGAATATTAACCTTCATCAGGCAATGAAAGGAGACAGAGACCCACATTGGAGCACCGGACAGAAATCTCAAGGTCCAAAACAGTCTATTCTTTTTCAGACTTCTCTCTTTTTACCTATAGTGTAACACAGTGTCAGAATAGATCTAACCAAGAAAGAGACAGGTAAAATTAAAGATAAGCAGTTAGTTATTCATTCAAAAGTGGTTCTGCCTCAATCATTTTCATTAAGTGACTCTAACTCCCCACTCCTCAGAGAGGCCTCAAATAGTCCTTGTCACTCCCATATTGCCCCAACTCTGGTCCTTCAACAAGATGGATGAAGGACGTTGAGAAATCAAGAGTAGCTTAAACTATCACAATATAATCATGCGGCATTAACAAAGTGAGTAAATCTGGTACCCTGTGTCTCACACATCCACACGGTTCCTCATCCCTGATGAACAGGGATTTCTCTTTAAAATTCAGAGAGGAGAAGGTCACTTCAAATCTCCTGCCTTTGCTGTCCTCATCTGTAACAAGAGGGACCTCGCTGCTGCACTGGTTGATATTGTGTGGACACACAGCTCAGCAGATTTGACTGTGGAACCCTTAACCCTCCTTTCTGGGCTCCTAGTGTTCTGCTACCTGTGGTTTGGGTGTGAGGAAGAGAGAACTGACGTGCAGCGAGAGGACCTTGCAGGGGAAACCGATACCATTCCCAGAGCGGAGATGCCGCAACTTGAAGAAGCCAAACCTGGAACTGGAAGAAACCTGCAACAGAAGGGCTTGCCCAGTGTACGGCATGGTGGCAGGGTGGTATTCATCACCATGGCAACAGGTGGGTGCATGCAGGTTTAGGAAGCATATGTTCAAGTGAGAGGTACCACCCTAGCTTGCTCTCAGTCCATCAATAGTTGTCCCTACTCTATCGAGTTGGAATGGTCGGCATCGGTCAACCCATCCCACTCTCTAGATGAACCTGGGCAGGTACTACATACAGTCTGGTGCATAGTGTTTAGACCTAGAAAACTGGAATAAGTATTGAACAGAAAGCCTGTGACATCGTGCCTGTGTTGGTTGTTGCCACTCTTGAAACCGTCACTTTGTATCAGAGCATGTTTCTGTGGGACACAGAAAAACTAAATTGTGCCACCCTCCGCCCATGCTTTCTATTAATGCTCTTTATGCATTTTCTCGTCTCATCCTCTTATCAACATTGTGGTAGGCATTATTGTCCCAGTTTCGTGGATGAGAAAGGTAAGGCTTAAACTGTCAGTCATCAGGTGACAGAGACACCTTGTTCTTGAGAACACTGGTTGGTTCCATGAGAACCTAAGGCTATGCAGAGGTCCCAGGACACTGCTAGTGCTGAACTCACTGGTTTCGCAATAGATGCTCAACTCACCCTTAAACACAGGCTCTGGTAGTATCTGTGCATAATATAGAAAGGAACATTGAAAATGGGAGGACCTGAAAACAAATTCCCAATGAAAGGAAATGAAATATTTCTATTTGACTAGGCATGGTGACACACACACACACACACACACACACACACACACTCATGCATGCGCACACACTCACACACACTGCTATAGGCTTCTTAAATTTTGTGATTTTCTTTAATATTTAGAAATTCTTTTTATGGCTTATGAAACCCATTATTGATCATTTATGTACAATGAATATAAAGACATTTTCACATGGAGGAGGCATGTACTTTTATCTGAATGAGTGGATATGATTGGACGTCAGCCAACAATAGGCCAGGAAGCCAGATGTTTTCCTCTTCAGACATCTGCTTTTGTGCAATAAAAGCTGACTCGTAGACCTCAGTGCTTATTGTGTATTAGGAAATGGCACCCCCAGAGTCAGGCAAGTGGATGGAAATCATACATCTATATTTGAATGTTTGGAATATTCCTAAATTTCTTTCTGCCAAAACTTACTGTTTCCTCCCAAATACCAGGCCATACAATGATATTTGTACAAAATGGTATTCTCATCCTTCTGTGGTCCATTCTAAAGCAAAACAGTTAAAGGGTCTCCTTTTCCCCTGGCATTTCCATTCTTTCGTTAAAATTCCACCAATCTTCCATGTAGTCATGGGGGACACAAAGAAACTTTGAACCTAGATTCTACTTAATTGGGCAATAAAATTCCTTGTCTGTTAGGTACCATGCTACCTCAAAAGCTAGCTAGGCACCATCCCAAAGTATCTTTGGTTAGTTATCCTTTATGGCCCCTGTTTCAAATGACCCACATCCACTCTGGCATCTGGTCGAGATTGCCTGGGCTTCTTGTCCTCCATCTTTGGCCATGTCTGGATTTGTTTCTGAGTTTTTGAGACTACTACTGAAGCCTACTTCCTTATGACTCCCCTCTCGGGTACAATAGCATTTGCCCAAGACTTTTCTGATAGACCCCACTGCTCATACAGGGCTGAGTAGACTTGGACTGAATGCCTAGGACTGGCTGCAGACTGCATCATCTGTAGGCCTCTTGGTCATTATTCTCATGCTTCCTTCTGTTGGATGCCACTGACTTCAGAGAGGACTCTGCCCAGCGGAGCAGGTATAACTCCCTTCTGTCTCCCTCCTTGGCAGTGCACGGTAACCTGTGGGGGAGGAGTCCAGACCCGATCAGTCCACTGTGTGCAGCAAGGCCGGCCTTCCTCCAGTTGCTTGCTCCATCAGAAGCCTCCAGTGCTCAGAGCCTGTAATACAAACTTCTGTCCAGCTCCTGAAAAAAGAGGTAAAGGATCCCATACCCCATCAATCTCACCAGTTTTGAGAAAAATCTTCCGCAGCTCGCTATGGTTGGTTGTGCAACTTATGGGTTTGTTACTCGACTCTAGGGTATCGTGGTTCCATCAGCACCCATGGGGCTGCATTCTCATACATGTGCAAGGCCAAATCCGAGACATTTTCTGCCAATACCATATTGTTTGTGTGATCTAAAGGCAACATTTCATTCAGGAAGGTTTTCCAGTCATTCATCCCTGGGAGAGAGTCATGTCACCATTCTTTCCTTTTAAGATGAAGTCTTTGGAGGCTGGAGATGGGGCTCAGTTGGTAGAGTGTTGCCTAGCATCCATGAATCCCTAGGTTCTCTTCCCAACATGATAGGCACGACGGGTCACACCTGTAATCCAAATCATTTCAAAGTAATCTGGCAAGCCCTGGGAAGTATCCCTCGGTCAGATCAGGTTTCATTATGCTAAAGACTCTTTCTTCAGCACACAGCTGCTGGGTTTCTTTCCTGCTTAATGCAATCACAGATTTTTCCGAGCTTGCCTAATCTCTCAGCCCCCTTTTTCCTAACTGTGGTGGAGAGTATTTGGTACGGTGAGTCACAACTTTCCTCTCCCCCACCGTTCCACCTGCATCACTTGGCGTCTCTGTGTGCTCAGGGCATCGATGTGCTATCCTGTGTGCCTGTATTGGAGGGGTTGCGGAAACAGGGTCATCTCTAGTCAGCGCGGGGATTCTACACAGAGGAGAATTAGTATTACAGAGAGACGGGGTGTGTTCTGCCAGAACACCTCTCCCTCATGTCAGTCTCTGTAGTCAGATCACTCTAGAAGGAAATGCAACCCCTTAGCCTTCTGGTCAGTCCTGGGGACATCTCTCAGCCAGGCACAGGAGAGAGGAGATCCTGTTGCTCTCTGCTTTCCCTACATCTGATGCTCACCTGGATCACAATTGTTGCTGAGAATGCAGTAAAATGAAAACTGGTGTCCAGTGTGGCGAAGACCTCTGTTTTATTCCTATTGAGGTCATTAGGAACTCACCAGGAATCCCCAGAACTCTCATTTGGGAATAGCAGACTATAGCGAAGCAGGGTCTTGTCTGGAAACTATAAGGATCTCAGAACTTTGCGGTCGCACGCAACTTCCCACCTTGAGGAAGAGGTGGGGAAATCAGGCTTTGACAGGCTGGTCAAGCCAGACCCCAGAATGGAGGCAACTTTTGAAAAGGGCCTCCAGGAAGTAAGGAAGGTGGACTTTGTATGTGCTCAGCAGAAGAAAAGGCAAATGCAGAGGAACAGCAAGGTACTTAGATTAGGGCCACAACTGACTACATAGGCACAAACCAAAAGTGTTTCAGGGCCCTGATTAGTCATCACAGAGACATTGGCCATAACTGGGTAAGATGGAGAACCTTGGCATCTGTGAGATCAAGACAGTGGGTGACCTGGAATAGAGTGAGAACAGGATCTCCTTGTGGAGAGGTGGCTGCTGATTCTGAGGAGAGATGGGGAAGTTTCTTTTATAGGGAGGTGGAAGCTGGGTAGATTTTGAAGTCTGGGACAGTCAGTGGTGCTTGCTGCTTTTCTGCATGCAGGGAGTGGGGCAAAGAGAAAGGTGCCCAAAGTCAGCCTCCACAGTGTAAGCCAGATGCCTGGGTCATATCTCAGAGAACCAGCCATCCACAACTGTTGTTATCACCAAACCTCCCCACAGCAAAGAGGGCACTGCACACTCACGGCATGCTGACCTGCCTCAGCTCCACCTCCTGGCTTACATGGAGCTCAAGGGCCCCGATGTGGGCTTTTGGTAAAGTTTCATTCTTATCATAGGAGAGATGGCTCAGTGGTTAAAAGCATCAGCTGCTCTTCCACAAGATCAGGTTCAATTCCCAATACCCACATGGCAGCCCAAAACCATCTGTAACTGTAGTTCAAGGAAATCTGATGACCTCTCCTGTGGGCATGTGATGTGGTGCATAGATAAACATGGAGATAAAGCACCCACATATATAATTAAAAAAATTTAAAGAGAGGTGGGAGCTGGTACAGTAGCAAGATTAGTCAGTTAATGGTAGTATATGCCTGTAATCACAACACTTGGGAGGCAGAGGGAGAAGCATAGCTACAAGTTCAAATCTACCCTGGGTATATAGCATGACCATCTATCAAAGGGCCACAGAAATAAATGCCTGTGAGTTTAGGACCATAGTCCAGTGGTCTATATTATCTTGCAAAGCATTCTAGATTGTTCTGTTGGTACAATGGGCTAAGGTACATGCCAATTGATCTGCAGCATCAGATACTAGATAGGTATACAATAATTGAACTCATATACGTATATAGGTGTATTGCATATATATAAATTAGGCAAACAGAATGTAGTGGGATCTTGATCTTAATGTCTGACTTGAATCTCAAACTAGCTTCCTGGTTCCAGACCCCTGACCCGCAGGAGTGCCCTATTCAGGAAATTAAACGCCATTCTTCTGTATACTTGATTTAACAATACTGTTGTTACTGCTGTTTCTCTCTCATCATTTACCAAGTCTCTGCTGGTACAGGTTATCTGCCTGGACATCAGTGTGTGTGTGTGTGTGTGTGTGTGTGTGTGTCCAGAAGTCGTTGGGAAAAAAAGAATATTCCATCTCATTTTTAAACCTAAGTTCCTATGCTATATGGCTTAATTTTTATTATTTTAGCTATTTTTTTCCAAACATATTTTATTTAGTTAGCACTTGTATCTCTATGGAGCTGGTAGACAGGACTTAACAAGGGCAAATATAAACTTCTGCCTTCAGGAGCTAGATGTTCAATATGAGTCTTGATGTGTGAAAAGAGGAGCATGCTGCCTCAAACCAGTGCAGAGCGATGATAGTGTTCTAAGAATAAAAAGAGTCGATAAGTTTTTTTAACATATTTATTCCACAACAACTTTGTGATTGACACTGTTTTAAGTATTGGGAAGATACCGATGAGGAGTGGAGACCAAGAACCTGCTCTCTAAGACTGCATTGTAGAGGGCAGAGAATAAGCAACCACATGGCATGATGGGGCCGGATAAAGCCAGGAAGAAAATGAAGACAGTCCCTGGGAGGCCAAGCAGTAGGCTAGTTTTTGAGTGGCAGAGGAGTAAAGAAACTAACCTGGGATTTTAGGGACCGTCTACCTGGCAGTGAACTGGGAAGACGGTAGCGAAGCTCACTGGTGCTTCAGGGATCAGCAAGGTGGCATGGCTGGGTTTGGGAAGAGAGAAGATGAGGTCAGGGAGTCAGGCTTCAGATCCCAAGCCTCAGCTTCCACAGCGATCACTATATCTTGGACTGTGGAGGGATGGGAAGGAAGGCTCTGGGTAAGAGGCATGCCAGGAACTGGTTAGTATCTGAAAGGGATTTCTGAGAATGACTGTGAGACATGGAAGGGCATGAAAAAGGGAATTCTGGGCACAAGAAGCCAGGACTGAGGAAACTGTAGGCAGGTGTGAGTCATGGAGAAAATCAAAACTGGGGCCGATACAACAAGAGTCGGGAGAGCTGTGTGGGTCTTTATTGTGCAAAGACAAGAGGAGAGTAACTAAAAGGAAAATGCTCTTTGGGAGGGTACCACCCTGGGGCACGTGTGTCCATGCTAACTACTATATACAGACAATGATGAGCTACTGGACATGGCTCCTTTTCTGACACTGACCCACCATTTAAATTTTGCTAACAGACAGATTGTTTGGCATATTAATCCTGCCCTGGCGAAGTCCAAATGTGTCATGGATAGAACACACAGAGGGACGAGGCAGTGGGTCTAGGTCTCTGTTCCATAGGCCCTCATCTTAATAAAGAAGGTCAAAGTCCTAGTTGATATGCTAAATGCTTTCTCTCTTTTCAGATGACCCATCCTGTGTTGATTTCTTCAACTGGTGTCACCTGGTCCCTCAGCATGGGGTCTGCAACCACAAGTTTTATGGGAAACAGTGTTGTAGGTCATGCACAAGGAAGAGCTGATCCAGAGCCCGCTCACCATCCTCAGAACAGGACCTTACCTGTCAATCTCCAGGTCTCTTTTTTATCAAGACTACAAACTACAGAGGAACTGCCACAGGGTTTGAAGAAAAGATAGAGAGCTAGCAGCCTCCTGGGTCGACCTCTAGAAGCACGTGGTACTCTAAAGGACTTGACCTTGAGAAGTGTTGACAAATCCAACTTTTAAAAAAAAAGCCTTTGATTTGCACTGCCATTTGGAAGATGAGACACATCATACTGAGATATGTCAAGTTTTCATTTTGACCAAGTGGAAACCTTGTTGACTTTGGGATGTGTCTCCTCCCCACACACATACCTTTGAACATCAAAGGAGTCAAGGGCAAAGACATCTATTTTTAAAAGGCCCTCGAAGGCTCCGGGTCAAAGATTGACATTCAGAACCATCAAATACATGGATGGAACCCTTTGCCTAACAGTTGCTTGGATTTTATAGTGTCAAAATCTGACACCAAATGGTGCTCAATGAATGGGTGCTTGCTGCTGGACTGGCAAGCTTCATCTTGTTTCTTTTCTGTGTGTTGTTTATTTGGTTTCAAGCATATTTTGCCTGTAGAGGCTCCAAGACTGAAATTAACAACTTGAACTATATTCCCAGTAGCATTCTGGAAGGAGGGCCACATGAGCTATTTAAGATCTCCAAGTAATTAAAATTCACAATCGAAGGGAAAAAAAGACTCAATACTGATGCCTTTCAGGTAACATCAACCTTACAACGTTAAGTGTTTGTTGAATGAGAACAAGGGAGGCTGGTGCCTGCTTTTTGGGAACAAGAACTGGTGACATGTTCATTTCTGGTAAAAATAGGCACCCACTGGTAAAATAACATGCTTGAAGGAGGGAAGCCTACCATTTATAATGCCCCATACATATTGTCAGGATGCTTAGAAAATTAAAGACTGCTAGTGGTTTTCTCCTAACAACTGACAAGTTTCAATTCGCCCCAGGACTTGGTCAACAAGGAAAAAAAAATAGTGACCAAGAAAAATCCATCTGTCTTCTTGCTACATTAATAAATTACAACTCACCAAGACCCTTCTGTGAATGCCAGGACTTCACCATGTCTCCGATGAGACTTTTTTGGTCATCGGGAGCCAGCTGTTGATGGGCATTAACAAGCTTAAAATTGTTCTCAATTGGAAAAACACCACTTTGTTTGCCAAAACCAGAGTAACTTATAAGACTGTGTTCCCCTGTAATTCTTTGAGAAGTGGTTCTACAGGGCATGTTTATACGATACTACTCTATCCCCCCCCAATTTCTTTGATGAATGTACACTCATTTTTATTGCTTCTCAGAGTCTCAGTTCAAACAGGGGTTTGCTAGCTCAGCAGAACCAGCAAGACAGTGTCCTGTTAAATTTAACAGCGTTCTTGTCCCCATCCTAATGGGAAGCATTAGTTCTTGGATGCCGTGGAAGTGAAAAGTAACA
Source organism: Microtus oregoni (assembly GCF_018167655.1). Taxonomy (NCBI): domain Eukaryota; kingdom Metazoa; phylum Chordata; class Mammalia; order Rodentia; family Cricetidae; genus Microtus; species Microtus oregoni. The sequence goes on from NW_024543063.1 coordinate 39,986,594, forward strand.
GCTTGGCCCTCTTGCCGAGGCCCTTTGGTAGTCATTTTGATATGAGGACAGAAAAAAATAATACCACATTACCATCCCCTTGCTCTCTGAAAAGTGGGAAGTTATTTGTCTTTATATAATTATCATTTTATTATATTTTATGGGAAAGAATTAATTTATTAATAGCCTGTTCTTATGTGTCTCACTCGCATCTCTGAGTAAATGATATTCTGAGGGAAAATGTTGAACTAAAAAAAAATGTGGATTATAGAGAAAAGTCAAAATATATGTGTAATATTTAATTATTTTATGTTTTATAATAAAGTATTCTGTTTCTTTATCTTTGAAACTTGTTAAATTCTTAAACAAGTTAGTGAGAAGTCAGGTATTTCCAAGTTAATTTAATTGTCTAACCGTTGTTGGAGTGCCTCAGTGTAACTTACTAAGGGGGCCAGGGGCAGGCTTTAAGAAGGATTTGTCACCTTTGTGCATCGGGAAATAAACTGCCCAGTGCTGATGCACTTGGGGTCAATCAGATGGCTCTGTAGGTAAAGATACTTGATGCCAACGCTGATTACCTGAGTTCAACTGTGGAGGAGAGAACTGACTCCTGAAGGTTGTCTTCTGACCTCCACACGGGAGTCTTGACGTGTGTGTGTGTGTGTGTGTGTGTGTGTGTGTGTGTGTGTGTGCAGCCCTGCAAACAAATGTGAAACAAATGTGTATTTCAAATGTGTTCTGCTGTATTGTATAGTTAAAGAAATGCATATGGAAATCTCTGGAGATAAAGTCATTGCAGCTACTTCCTCTTTGAAAGGCATTCTGGGAAAATATTTGTGCCAAAATGAAGGTAGAGGAGAAATAGTATTTGCAGAATGGAAAAGGATAGGGAGAAGGAAAAAAAAAACTTAATCAAACAGCATATATTTTCAGGCTTTCCAAACTTTAATCATCAGAGTCATGAACACTTTCTGGATGACGCAAGTCCAAATAACCTGAATATCCAGCATCTGTCTGCATTGATGGTTGCACACCGGGCATAGCTCTAAAAGAAATTAAAGAGTATTATGGTATAGATTATTAATGTGCAGGAAAATAAAAATTAGGATTAAGAATGGAAGGTGAATAAATAAGTAATAAAGTATGATTAGAAGAAATTCATTAGATTCAATGGCTCCCAGGTCCTGTGCACAACACTTTTATACGTGTTATCTCATTTAATGCACACAACTGCTCTATTAGGGAGATGCCATTAACTGTGAGAGGAGGCGTCTGGGATTCTGAGAGATCACGTATTTGGCCCTGAGGCAAATGGCCAGTTTGTGATGGGGTCAAGTCTTGAACCCAGACCCCTTGGGACTCTTCTGTCACAATCCTGGGAGACATAAAGAAAGCAGGGAACACATAGGCCTAGGAATCATGGTCCCTGAGATGCATGTGACTAAGACTTTAGTGATGAATGACTTTAATGATGATGAATTATGGGCAGAGCTGGGGACACGATGCGGAATCAGGGCGGAAGGTAATAAATTCCTGCTAAGCCCCCCTTTTCAGCAGAGGATTCTTGAAGACTTGTTGCACCATTATTGCATAGTTAGACTCTATTCCCTAATAACAGCTTCTCTCTGGGATGATAGTGTTTCCTGGACAACAGCACCAGAGTGTCTGGAGCCTGCAGCACCCGGGATAGTCGGGATGGAGAGAAGGCGTGCGGGAATGCTCTTGGCTTTGGTTCCGTTCTAATCATGAGCAGAGATGGTCTTATGGCAGTGAGTATCATGCTAAGAAAGGTTGATAGCATTCAGATCATAAAGCCCATTACTGTAGACATCATAGGGAATGATAATTTTTTTATGGGTTTCATGACCTTAGTTTCCTTACCTTGAAGAATACAGAAACATGGACGGAAGAAGTTGCTCAGTGGTTAAGGACTTGCAGAAGCTGCAAGTTCAGTTTCTAACCCATGCTGGGCAGCCCCCAACCACTCAAAACTCAGGCTCCAAGTGACTGACACGCTGGCCTTTGCAGGTTCCTGTACTTGAGTACACACACTCTCTCTCTCACACACACACACACTCTCTCTCTCACACACACACACACACACACAACCACACAATAAAAGACAACATGATATATGCCAGGCATGGTGGTGCATGCCTTTAACCATGGCACTTGAGAGGCAGAGGGAGGGAGGTCCCTGTCAGTTTGAGGCCATCCTGGTTTACAAAGTGAGTTCCAGGCTAAATACATAGTGAGACTGTGGTTAAATAATAATGGTGGTGGTGGTGGTGGTGGTGGTGAGGAGGAGGAGGAGGGGGGAAGAGGAGGAGAAAGAGGAGAAGGAGGAGGAGGATATCCTTTAAAAGATAGGAATGGATCCTATGTTCTGTCTGCTTTACCTCATTTTCCCCTAAGATCTAAATGTTTCAGAAACCTTGGCGGTCTGCATGGTTTTAGAAGTTCCTCACTGCTGAGAGCAAACGCCTGTCAATAAGTAGATCACATGACAAAAGGATCATTTCTCCTCACAATCGGAGGGGGTCACAGTCGACGGTGGTCAAGGAGACATGGCAGCAAGCAGCTCCGTGGTGGTAGGAGCCTCTGGTGGGTGTTTCTGGAATCTGCTGAGTTTAGCAGAGGTGACAGAGAGCTGAACTAGGCTGTCCACCTCAGGGCTCTGACTAGTGACTCATCTCTTCCAGTGAGGCAGTTCCAGAGCCTCCGGGAACAGGGCCCCCAGCCAGAGAACAGCTCTTCAGACATGAGTCTGTGGGGAGCTGTTATATCCAAGCCACAGCAACCCTGATGCTCCTATTGACTCTGTCTTCCTTGTCTGCGCTTGATGGAGACGTCCTCTTCTGCAGAGGCTCTGGACCAGTGACCCATAAAGCATCATCCTGAGTGCCTCATAAGGACATTGCATGTCACTTTACGTTTCATTCTTTTACATAAAAATCTTTTTCTCTGAAGAAAGTTTTAAAAAGCCAATATTTTATACCTCCTTCAAATTGAAAATCTGTATTGCATGGTATAAACAGATATAGCTAGTCAACAATAACAACAACAAAATAACCTTGGGGGCTAGGGCGATGGCTCAGTGGTTGAGAACACTTGATATTCTTCTAGAGAACCTGAGTTCCATTCCCAGGCCCCACATCTGTTGATTCACAATCTAACTCCAGCTCCAGGGGGCCTGATACCCTCTTCTGGCCTCTATAGGCTCCTGAACACCTGTCTCTCTCTCTCTCTCTCTCTCTCTCTCTCTCTCTCTCTCTCTCTCTCACACACACACACACACACACACACACACACACACACACAGTGCTCCACCATCTTAACGGGACTAGAAGCAAGCAGCACCTTCGTCCGCTCCTCTCTGTGCCACACTCACCTTCCTTCTCACATGGCCTTGACTTAGCATCGAGGCACCTCTGCCCTACATCAGGCATGATGTCCATTGACCTTGCCTAGGACTACATCATACCTCCTACGCTGTGTTAGAAACGCTCCCCAGAGCTTCTGGTGCTCCGCAAGCCTTCGATGTCATGGTTCATAGATAATTCATCTAGTGTGAGAAGGACAGATAGTGAGCCTCTGCTGTGAGGAGCTGGAGTCCTCAGGGAGATGGTCTCTGGGGTGAACCAGGCTGAGGGGCTATTTCAGGTGAGGAAGAACTCAGATATGCGTCTCCTCGCTCTCCATGCCTTCATATGGCTAGTGTACAAGAGATCATTGCAAGATTTAGCGGTCCTTAGCAAGCTCCTAGGGGAGGAGGCATCCAGAATACTATTATTTTGTACACTGGGGTGGAGTGGCTTCTCTTTCTGAAATGAGAGTCCTCTCCCTCCTTTCCCTGTGCCCTTAAAAATCACATTGGACCAAGAACCTCAGAACAACACTCCCTAACCAACTAGATCCATCCCCATCACTCAAGGGTAGTTAAATTTCCCAGTCCCTTTCTAGAAATTGGATGTGCTAATCCTGTAGATGGGGCCTGATAATTTACACTTTAAAAGGCTTTCAGTTTCTCTAAGAAAAAAATTGGTTTTGGAATCACTGGTCTAGGGTAATAAAAAGGGAGCGTCCTCCCAGTTAGACAAAGGAGCACCCTTGGAGCCAGGCCACACGGCACAGCTCCACAGTGGTTAAGCCAGATTCACCAAATAACACAGTGGCCTGTTGCCTAGTTTCATCTCCTCCAAGTGTATTTCACCTGCACACAGCTGGAAAAGAGAAAAATTAACCAGCTGAGAACAGACTCAATATCCTGGTCATTTTTTTTTTTTTCTGACTTCCAGGGCCACTCCAGGTCTGCCAAATAGGGACCAGCAGTATCAGGGACAATTGGCCATTGATCTCAATCAGACACCCAGAAGCAAGAGCTACAGAACAGCAGAGAACCCAGTGAAGAGTAACCATGGAAACACCGTTTTGGCAGACTATTCACACAGCCTCAGGTGTGTATTTATGGACAGAGCTGCAGCATGAAACCCTGAGATTCAGGATCAAGATAGAACAAAGGCAGCTGTCCTGCCTACTGCCTGTCATTCTGTGCCAAGGGGGTGTTAACCATTTTTATGAATAGTACCAGCTCCCTGATAGATTGCCAGGAATCACTGGCTTGATTTGCAAGAGACAGAGATGGCGGGGGTGAGGGGTGTATCCGTGAGAAGCAGGGGAAGAGCAGAAGAAGGACAGAAGAAAGGAAAGGAAGGAAAGAAGGAAGAAGGCAACCTCAATGGGCAGGGAGAAGCTAGAAGAAGGCTTTGGTGCTGAACTAAAGCATAAACAAGCCCTGGACTGAGCTGCAATGGACTCCAATTCCATTTTATGGCTACATTTATTAATTCACAGCTTTCATGTTTTGTAAAAGCAGATTGGTTCCAGATACTTAAGAATTAACATGTTGTCTTTTACACATCTGCTAACTCCAAAGCTAGTAAAGAAGGGAGTGTTAACTATGTTCAGCAGCGCCCCCACCCCCACTTTGTTATGACGCCCGCCCTTGTTGTCCACAGATTTTATTACTTGTGGCCTGGTCTGCTGAGGGGAAAGGCATTCGGCATGTTCTTGGAGCTGTGAGTTGTTCTCAGACTTAAAGTCCCTCTGTCGTGCTCAGCCGTATTCAGTCTTTCTCAGCCTGGGCCGCCTCAACTCACATTATTTTTCCCACATGTCTGCGAACTAGCATGCATTCGCTCTTTCAACAAGAGAGTTTATTGAATATCCATGAACAACAGCTACAATGTGAGATCCAAACGGCAAAAATAAGATCTTGTTTCCAGGCCAGCGGGACTTGAACATACAGAACACAGCTTTCCTGGTCGTACAAGAGTCCTGTCATCCCAGCCATCAGCGAGACTGGAGCAGGGAAACTGTGACTTCACGGAGCCTAGGGAAGTTTGGGAACTTAGAAATATTTACCCTTTACAAATTTTAATGTAGAAATATTTCAAAGGACTGGGGCCATCCTAGTATGCATACAGTCCTAGTGACAGAAAGAACTGGGGGTGGGGACACAGTGCTGATCTCTGCAAACTTATGTCATTCCAAGGTCACAGACAGTGCTTCAAGGTAGCAGGCATTATTCCAAGGTCATGGGCTCATTTTTTTTAAAACTTTGCTTTTAGATTTGTTGGAGGCAACAGGTCCTTGTTCATATATGTTCAGCCTGCTGCTCTCAGAAAGCATGAATGTCTGGATTATGCAAAACTATTTTTCACCTCTTTCAAAGACACCAAAAATCACAAAACTACAACACTAAGCAAAGCCATCTACCTGACAATTGATATACAGATGTTTAAAGCTGAAGGAATTGCTGGAAGATTTTCTCCCATTTCACAGACCTAGAAACTGAGAGCCAAGCTTTTTAGAGTCTTTCCTAAAATTATCCAGTAAATTAATGAAACCAAGTCAGCTCTAGTGATTTTGGGGACACTCACATTTTACTGTATCCTTGAAGTATTTACCAATAATTTACTTGACAAAAAGCATTTATTAACGTTAAGGATGATCTAATAAGGAGTGGGCGTCAAACCTAGGCAGAAACACCCCTGAGTTCATTTAACACATACAACTGACATTAATTTTAGTTCCCTTCCTAAAAGACTCTGACACCATTCAAAAATCTTAAGGATACTCTAAGATGACCTTGCAAAAGTAGCAAGCTAGCCCATTCCCTATATGAGGGTCTGGTATATCAGGGAGCTGATCTATCGTTTGTCCCCAAGCTATGAGTTAAAGGCAATATTCAGTGTAGCAAAACTTTGAATATGGCAAAACCATTCAACCAGAAACTCTAAATTGGTGGACTAAGGATATGCAAACTATAGCTCAATAAAGTTGTTTAAATAAAATAGAATATTCTAGAAGTAAGTATCAACATATGTATATGCAGGCTTATTGCATCCCTCTGACCTCAGAGCCGTAAGATCTTATTGCATTCCTGAAGTCTCAGTGTCGGCATCATGGCAACCCATCACATTCATGTATCCTTGACAGCATAGCCTTACACCCATAAAATGTCCAGTGAAAATATGTTACCTTATTAGGGGGACAAAAGGGCAAAAAAACTGTTAAGAAGTCTAAGCTCCATTGTGCTCAGGGCTCGTCCTTTGAATGTGAATCTGCTGAGCCAGGACTAGCACAGGTAAAGCTGCTTCCTGGCAAAGAGCCTCAGTGTTCTGCTTCTCTGTCCAAGAGTCCCGTTACAGTGAGGTCATGTATACAGCCAAGGAAACAATCAACGGAGTGAAAAGGTAATCTGTAGAATTGGGGGAAACACTTTAGACCTCGTATCTGATCAGGAATTCACACAACTTAGTAGCAAAAAGAAAAACCTGGATTGAGAAACGGACAAAGGGCAGAGATGTCTCTCAGTGATAATGAGACCAGATAAATGAAAAGATACTCAACACGACTGATCCCTCAGGGAAATGCAAATTAGAAACTTCAATGAGATGCCATCTCGTGCCTGTCACAATAGCTATTTGAAAAGGAGAAAAGCCTGCAAGTGTTTGGAACTGTGTCAAGAAAGGAGTCCTCAGACACTGTTAGAAGGAATGTGAAATGGCACAATCATTATGAAAACAGTGTGGAAATCTCTCGAAGAATTAAAAAATGTAACTACCCAATAGATGATCAGCCATGCTTACTCTGGGTAGACGCCCAAAGGAAATTCATCCAGCATGTCCGCTAAAGCCTTGTTCACATAGAAACGCCATCGAATCAACTCAGTGGGTGACTGAAAAGTAAGCGGAATAACAAAATTTGGCACACTCGCACACGTGCGTGTGTACACACACACAAGTTACAAACTCAAGGGGACTGTGTGTGCACCTGACAAATTGACACAAGCTGGAGTCATCTAGGAAGATTGCATGTGCACATGTTTGTGGGGCACTTTCTAGATTGATGGCTGATAGAGGAGGGCTCCGCCTGCTCTGGGTGATGCCCTCCCTGGGCCAATAACCTTGGGCTGTCTAAGAAAGCAGGCTGAGTGAACCAGGGAGAACAAATCTGGAAACTATGTGTCTATGGTCTCTGCTCCTACCCTGAGTTCCTGTCCTAGCTTCCCTTGATAATGGCCTCTAACATGGAATTAGAAATAAACTTTTTCTACCCCCAATTTGCTTTTGGCCATAGTGCTCATCACAGCAACAAAAAGCAAACTTGGACTGAAGGACATCCCACCATTTGCAATAACTTCAGTGGAGCTCCAAGACATTAGCCTGACTGAAGCAAGCCAGATACAGAAACAGAAAGGTTGCATGGTCTCAGTAACCAAACTCAGGGTCAGACAGTGTTCTGCGTGGGGCATGGAGGAGAATAGATGGGGAGGTGTGGCTCGAAGTTTACCAAGTTTGGGTATGAAAGGAGTAACTTCCAGGAAGCTAATGTACAGCAAGGTGACCAAAGTTTGCGATGATGTCATGTACTTGGATAAGGGGAGCCAGGAAGTCGTGGCCCATGCCTTGAACCCCAGCACTCTGGAAGCAGAGAAGTAAGCAGATCTTTGTGAGTTCAAGGCCAGCCTGGTCCAGACAGTGAGTTCCAGGGAAGGCTCCAAAGCTACACAGAGAAACCCTGTCTCAAAAAAAAAAAACAAAAACAAAAACAAAGAATGTGCTAAGAGGAAAGATGGAGAGTATTTTCACAGCACGGGAGAAAAGACAGACAGGGCAGCCTCTAGGGTGATCACAGTCATCCTTTAGCTACACATTCTGCACATCCTTTAGCTACACATTCTGCACGCCATTGTTTGCATTAAATGCACACAATTCCTATTCCCGTGCACGCAATGCTACTACTTTAGTAGAGCCGGAAAGAAAAAAGAAAGCGTTTTACAGTTTTAAAGCTGGTCAGGAAGGCCGTGCTAAGCAGTTTCACTCACGGCCTGGGTTTCACGAAGCCCCAAGGCATCTCCCCAGCTGCCAGCATTCTGGCACAGGTGCATGCTTGGCTCCTCCGAGGGCTCAGCTGGCAGCCTCAGGGCCACCAGCTGCCAGTCTTCTCCTCGCTCCATAGCGGGCGGAAGTTGGTTCCTGTATGACAATTCATTAAACCCTGAAGGGGTGGGCACTTGGAATGTCTTTTCCAGGGTCGGCCTTGCAAACACATTTCCCATCTGAAGTGGAGCCAGCCTCAGTGAGGGAACAGGAAACCACTCTTGGCTGGGGCCAAAGCACTTGTCTCCTGTCCAAATGTAGTTACCCAGGTAGAGGTCTCAGGGGGAGACCAGCCCGCAATTCTCAATAGATCAATTGTTCCCACCTACCTCCCCTCTACAAAGTCCGGAAGACGTAAAAAAGGATTTGAGGCAAGATTAATGCACCGCCTTGCTGTACTGTCTATCTGGAAGGCACACTCCAGGTATTGTCTGCAGACACAAAGCGCCTTTCACAGGTACCTTGTAAAGTGCCTCTTTCCCAAGGATGCTGGTTCAGAGTTAGGTGTCTCACTGGCCCCAGGACAAAGTGGCAGGAAGATTTAGCAGCAACCTAGATAATCTTATCAACTCTGATCACCCAGATTTTGGTTTTACTGCCTCTAAGTGAAGTCCCCAAATAAACTGCCAGCTAGCTCAACTGCCATCTGAAAAGAAAAGCAGATGGACATTTACTAAGCACTGGACCCATGCCAGAGAGATAGGGCCCAGGGAAGTTTATCTGTGCTTTTTCTGATTTTAATATGAATTTTCTTATTGTCCTTCCTTCGCTTTTTAGGGGGAGGAAAGACTAAGATTTATTAAAGATAAATATGATGGAGGAAGGTCATTGGTTAATTAATAAAGAAACTGCTTGGCCTGATATGTTAGAACATAGGTGGGTAGAGTAAATAGAACAGAATGCTGGAAGGAAGAGGAAGTGAGGTAAGATGCCTCAGGAAGATGCCATGCCTCTCCTCTCTGGGTCAGACGTGATGAAGCTCCAACCCAAGATGAACATAGGCTAGAATCTTCCTGGTAAGTCACTACCTTGTGGTGCTACACACATTAATAGAAATGGGCTAAGCAGAGTTTAAATGAATACAATTTGTGTGTTGCTATTTCGGGTATAAAGCTAGCCGGTGGCCAGGAGCTGGGAGGCAGGAAGCGGCCTGCAGCTCCTTCAACATAAATAACTATTTAAAAATCATTCAGCTAAAAAATATAATAAGAGATCTAAGTAGGTTTAAGACTTGGGTCTTCATTGTTTTTGTTGTTGTTTTAGGTTTTGGTCTTTTGTATGTTTTGTTTTTCGTTGTTCTTTTGCTGGTTGGTTAACTGGTTGGTTGGTATTGCCTTGAACAAGGGCCTTGCACATCCTGGACAAGCATTGTGCTACTAAGCTTTATCCCCAGCCCTATTGCCTCAAGCTTGAGATTTTAAGTTTTAATGAAATATGTGTGCCAAGTCTTTGTGAGGGTTTGGGCACATGAGTCCAGTGCCTGGAGAGGCCAGAAGACAGTGTTAGATCCTCCAAGACTAGACATGTAGGAGGTTGGGAGCTAACTTAGGTGCTGGGAAACAAATCTGGTTCTTCTGCAAGTGTAGGACTTGCTCAACAGCTGAGCCATCTTTCTGGTTCCCAAGTTGCCCAGACAGGTCTTGAACACCTGTAGCTCATGAAATCCTTGAACTTGCCATCTTTCTATGGAGTAGCTGGTATTAGAGGCCTGTGCTGCTGAGATTAGCTAAAAACAAAATATTCCTACTTAAGATGATAGCTTGATTTTTTTTTTAAAAAATAGGCCAACAATAAGATTTATTTGGAAACACCGTATATCATCCACCTGTCGGTGGTAGAAGCTTCCCACAACCAAATCCTGAAGAGACTTTAGACACAAGTCTATCTGAGCAATTGGCTGAAACTTTCTAACTTTGATTTCAAAATTAATCTACATGTACATGGATCTCAACGAACTCCGAATCGCATAAGCTTGATGAGAATCACAGCTAGACAATCCTACAGGGGCCATGACATCTATGTGCCCCACCACAAAAGTAATTAATTGGTAAAAAGATTTTTTAACTAGAAAGGAGAAAATTTGCAACAAAATTTGCCAAAAAAAATCATCATTTAATGAAGATTTTTAGAAGAAACTCTCAGCAAAGACTTTATTTGTAGGTGGAATGGTTCTGTGGGCGAGACCCTGAAGACTCCACTAGAAAATGCTTAGAGCTAATGAACACTTTGGGGAATTGTCAGGGTTACAAAATTAACACACACACACAAAAAAAATTAGCTACCTTTCTATATTCAAATAACAAACCTGCTGAGAAAGGTATCAGGACGATAGCCCCATTCACAGCTGATATAGAAGTAAATTCCTTGGAAGACATCTAACCAAGGAAGTGAAAAACCTCTACAGTAAAAACTTATAGAAAGTTTGTTTTCTATCACTGTGACAAAAAAAAATGACCAAAATCAACTCCCAGAGGAGAGGGTTTGCTTCAGCTTCAGCTTATCAGGGAGGGAAGTTGGAACAGAAACACTCAAGGCGACTCCTGGAGGCAGGAGCTGGTGCAGAAGTCATGGAGGAGTCCTGCTTACTGACTTGTCCTCCATGCCTTGCCCAGCCTGTGATCTCCTACACCCAGAACCACCAGTCCAAGGGTAGCATACTCATAGTGGGCTGGGCCTTCCCACATTAGTCATCAGTCAGGCAAATACCCTAAAGTCTTGCCCACAATCCAATGTGATGGAGGCAGTTCCTCAATCGTGATTCCCTCTTTCCACATATGTCTAGATTTGTACGAAGTTGATAGAAACTGACCCTGGAAAGACGGATGAAGAAAATCGAAGGAAGTACTAGAAGATGGCAAGTGAAATGGAAGAATTAATAGTGTAAAAATGACTATTCTATCAAAAGAAAGCTACATGTTCAGTGCAACCGCTATCAACATTCCAATACCATTATTCATAGAAACAGAAAAGATATTAAAATTCATATGGAAGCACAAAAGACCCAGGATAGATAAAGCAATCCTGAGCAAAATTATTCTAAAAATATCACCATAGTTGATTCTAAGTTATACTATAGAGCCATGATAAGAAAAACAATGTGGAACTGGCACAAATACACACATAGATCTATGGCGTAGAACATAGTCGTAGAATATGCCACCTGAATTTTGCTAAATACATGAGTGGGGAAACTGAAGTCCACAGGCAGAAGGATGAGAGTAGATTGCTGCTGCTCCTCCTGTATGAAACCAACTCTCGATGGAACAAATGTTTTCATGGGAGACTTGAAACTCTCAGGCTGTTGGGAGGAAAAATAGGGAAACACTTCAAAACCTAGGCACAGGCAAGGACTTCCTGAATAGGACTTCGGTTGCGCAAGAAATAATGAGACCTCATGCAATTAAAGGCTTCCCAGCAAAGGAATTGTTTAGGAAGATAAGTGCAGGTGACAGGGGATTAAAAAACAGAGGGTTGGAGGTGAGGAAGGGACACAACTCAATAATTTACATATTTATATGAAAAAGTCCCAGGAAACATGCTCAATATACATGATATACTCATACAAAAATGTAACCCAGTACCATTTATAATGAATAGAAACCAATGAAAACAAACATATACTAAAAAAGGGGGGAACATCCCATTATATAAATTCACCATCATCTTTAATAAATTATATGATAGTATGTAAAACAAAAGATTGTTTAAAAATAGGTTTTTATGATTGTCTGTAAATGTTTGATTAATATGCCTATTTTAAAACCCTAAATATGTAGGGATATGTACAAATTTTCTCAGATAAAAGCAGGTTTTGAATGGAAAAATCTTTCAGAAAACCTAACCAAACCAAGAAAGGTAGAAGAAAACTCAGATAAATGCAATCAGGAATGCAAGTGGAAAAATTTTGATAACCCCAGAAATACTAAAGAATAGATCAGGCATTGGTCTAAATGCCTGTAATCTCAGCATTTGAGAGATTGAGACAGGAGAATCATGAGTTCAAGGATTTGAACTACATAGAGAATTTGCGATCGACTTAGGCTACTCAAGGGAAGCCTTGTTTTACAAACCAAGCAAGCAAAAGAGAAAACACAAGAAAACAGAAATGACGATGACAATCGCATGCTAATTGGCTCCAGTCAACCATTAAAAAGTGGATAAATTCCTGAATACGCACAAGCTGCCAAGACTGGATTACAGAGATTCAGAAAATCTGAAAAGACTGATCATTACTAAGTATGTTAAATCAATAATATAAAAGTTCTCTCAAAGAAAATCTTAGGACTCAATATTTTCAGGGTTCCATCCTGCCAAATAGAAAAAAACTCACATTGGTCCTTCTCAAACTCTTTGCCATAAACAAAAAAGTATGAGAGACTGCTTCTGATCTTAGTTTACAAGCTTGGCATTACTTTGATAACAGAAAACTATTCAAGGATGTTGCAAGAAAATAAAATTATAGGCCAAGCCCTGATTAACCTAGACACAAAAATTCCTCAAAAACAAAACAACAATAAAATACTACCACATTGAATTAAACAGTATATTAAAAGGTTCTTTTAGAATGGTTTATTCTTGGAGTTTAAGGACACTTCAATAACCACAGATAAATAAACATAACAATCCCATTCACAGACTCAAAGGACCAAAAAAAAAAATATTATCCCTCCATGAATGCAGAAAAAAGCATTTTTATAAGATTCATCATCTAACTATGATTCTAAAAAAATCAGCAAATTAGGTATACAAAAAATATATCTCACCATAAAGTCTACAGTAATGGCATCTGCAACATGTTCTCCAGTGGAAGGTTGAAAGTGCTTCCTTTGTTCAGAATACTAAGAGGCCCACTCTCACCACTTTGATTCAACACAACACAGAATGTTGAAGTCAGAGTAATTAAGTCAAAGGAATAAACTGAAAGGAATATGAATAGAAAATAAAGAAGTAATCATGTCCGTTTGCTGATACCATGATCGTGTGTGTGTGTGTGTTTGTGTGTGTGCATGTGTGTGTGTCCCTAAAGAATTCACTAGAAAACTGTTAAAGTAATAGCATGATTTTCTATCCAGTAAGCACATACAATTTATAACAAAAGTGAAAATAAAAGGAAGTATTGGCATATCATAAAATACGTATGACTTTTGAAAATATTTAAAACAAAAGAATCCAATTAGAGCAGACTCTATATTTTTTCATAAATGTGCATGCTTTTCCAGTGTCTTTGAAGATCTCAAGGTCACTTGATTGAAAATTTTAAGGGAACACATTGTATGGTACATAACTTATAGTCCAAGGAAGATATTTTATGAGGAAATTTTAAGAAGTATAATATAAGCCAGAGGCAGACAGCCTTTGAACAGAGTATCAGAACCAAGTGGATTCGGGAGATGCATTTAGCAATAACTAAGTAATATAGCAATAACTAAGGCAGGGAACTCTAGATTTGGGATTTGCACTAATTTTCTGCACAAACTTGATATATTATCATATCCTCTTTGAGCCTTGGATAGCATTAGATTGTGTAACTCTCAACCCTGAAAGCACGCAGATGGACATAAATCTATGCCCATGTCCCACCCTCCCAGCAACTCTGAGTCCACTGACTTCGGATGGAGCTGCAGCTAGTCTATGGTATTCTGAAATTCAGCAGGACTGAAACCTTTGTGTTCGGTCCCAGTAACAATGTGGATAAGCCCAAGCCTTATTTTATTTTATGATTATTTCCATTCTCAATGAATAATCTAAGAATGACTTCAGCCTATTGTGTAAGGGGCTAAAGCCATTTATTTATCAGCCTCGGGTAGATTTAACAAGCAAAGATTGAAAACATCTGCGCAGAGCATTAGTCACCAGGGTAACGTGGGACAGGCTGAGGATTGGGGAAGCGGTCTTCAGAGAACTTCTTGTCGCAAACTCAAACCACCAGGCATATGCCACTCTTTCTATGCTAACATCAAATGCCCTGCCTACTTAGTGGTAAGTTTGGTACAAAAATAAAGGCTTTCCAATATACTTATGTTCATACACAGACAGCCTTATTTCCTCTCCACCACTCCCAGGAACGTCTAAAGATTCACATTGGTCTTGCTGTATATGTGGACAATATAACTACTTGAACCAAGTTGAAGATGACAGAGAAGTTAAAACAGGGGTCCTTAAGTGAACCTTGATCCAAAGAGGGAAATCATCACTTAAATTCCCAACTGAACGTACAAGTCAAAGCTTTCCCTCTGCACCCTTCTAATTCCCTTCACTTCTCCTTTATAAGTTTTAAAAAACTTTATTCACGTATTTGTATTGTGCATGGGTCTGTGTGTGCCAGTGTGAATATGTGCAACACAGAGGATAAACATGCATGAATCAGTTCTTACCTCTCATCATATGGGTCCTGGAACTGAACTCTGGCTACCAGGCTTAGCAGTAAGTCCCCTTACCAACTGAGCCATCTTGCCAGCCCCCACCTCCCCTTTTCAAAGGAAGCCAGCTATCATTAAATTCGACCCACAGTATTTAACAAAGCCTTCACCATGTCACTACATTCCCCTTTTCCAGAGAAGATGCAGCTGTCTGGCATGTGGGCTCCTACATGAAAAACAGAACACTGGCATTCAAGAAGACAGTAAAGGCTTCAAGTTTCCCCATTAATTTTAAAAGACGTTTTATCTACCAATGCCTGGAAAATAGCACATGCTGAGTGCTTTTTAATGAAGTTATTTTGAGGTCGATGCCCTTCTTTCCTTATTACTTTTATTAGATGGTTGTCTTAGTTAGGGTTACTATTGCTATGATGAAACACCATGACCACAGAACAAGTTGGGGAGGAAAGGGTTTATTTATCTTGAAGAAAGTGAAGGCAGGAACTCAAACAGGACAGGAACCTGAAGGCAGGAGTTGATGCAGAGGTCATGGAGGGATGGTGCTTACTGTCTTGCTCATCATGATTTGCTCAGCCTGCTTTCTTATAGAATCCAGGACCACCAGGCCAGGTATAGTACCACCCACAATGGGCTGGGCTCTCCCTCATCAGTCACCAATTAAGAAAATGCCCTACAGGCTTGCTACGGCCTGATCTTGCTAAGACATTTTCTGAATTGAGGTTCCCTTCTCTCCAGCGGCTTTAGCTTGTGTCAAGTTGACATAAAACTAGCCAGCACAGATGCTGTTGCTCTCCCAGGGGAACTTAAGGCAATGAGATTAGAGACTATGAAAGTGACAAAAATAAGAGCAAATCTTACTCAAGCTGTTGAGTTCTCCTTTTAAAAACAATTAATCGACACTCTGTGGTAGCTTGTACTATGAAACAGTATGTTTTAAAATAAAGCTTCTGTATTTCTCATTTGTCAAAGGACACGTTTGGGCAATGTGGCCTCCAAGGCTCCTTTTTTTTTCTTTAATGATTGCTAGTGTTCATTTTGTCTCAATTCTCCACTGGGAAATCATTCCTTTTTAAAGAATGATTTAATTTAATTTTATAAACATTGTGCCTGTATGTATATCTATGCAGTACATGTGTACCTGGCCCCTGTTGAAGCCAGAAGAGGGCAATCAAATCCCCTGGAACTAGATTTACACATGGCTGTGAGCTGCCATGAGACTGCTAGCCACTGGCTCCAGGTCCTCTAGAAGAGCAGCCAGTGCTCTCCGCTGCTGAGCCATCTCTCCAGCACCCAGAAGCGGATTTTTATTAAAAGTTATATAGAGTGATAGGTTGTTTTTTTTTTTTTTTAAAAAGGCATTTAAAATAAAAAACACTTGGTAGTCATCCCCTCTTCTCTCTTTTTCTAAAGGCATGATTTGTACTCTTTATTAGTATTAATTTTGGCCCTTGAAAGAAAGTTAACAATGACAAGATGGAAGGAGATAAAGTTAATTCATTGATGTGTCCCAAAAGTTCCTGCCATTTGCCAATGTTTAACTTAGTCTTGGAAGCCCTGGAAATGATGTAGCCCTTTCTCTCCCACGTCTCATGATGGAGACTCTTTCTGTTTTATAATGAGGTGCAAATTCTTATATTACATAATAGCATTGCAGAGTGCTTTGGGAAAAGTAGATAAGACAGTTAATTCTATTATGTGCCTATCCAAGAAAGTTTATGGTATCTATGCTGCTTGGTGTTGTCAATTCACACAAACCTAGAGTCATCTGGGAAGAGAAACCTCAATAAAGAAAAAGCCTTCCTAAGACTGGCCCATAGGCAAGTCTGTGGAGAATGTTCTTGATTAATGATTGATGGGTGAGGGCTCATGCCACTATTGGTGGTGCTACCTTTGAGCAGGTGACTCTGTGTTGTATAAGAAAGCAGGCTGAAGCTGGGCATGGTGGCACATGCCGCCGTTAATCCTAGCACTCAGGAGGCAGATACAGGTGGATCTCCTAGTTTGAGACCAGGCTAGTCTACAGAGTAAGTTCCACAACAGTCAAGACTACACAGAGAAACTGTCTTGAAAAATAAAACAAACAAAACAACAACACAACAGAGAGAGAGAGAGAGAGAGAGAGAGAGAGAGAGAGAGAGAGAAGAAATAAGACTGAGCAAACCATGAGGAGCAAGTTAGTAAGCAGCATGTTTCCATGGCAACTGCTTTAGTTACTGACTTCCTGCCCATACTTGAGCTCCCTCGTGGATGAGGCGCTTTCCTCCAGGTGAGCCAACCATCAGCTTGTCAGTCTGCAGCGCAGACCTAGAGAACTCCTATGGCTCTAACAAGCCCTGGGACTGGCAGTATTAGGGGCCAAGTGTCCTAGGAAGAAGATAAGATTCTGTCATCTATCATCAGTCTGCCTGTTCTGTTGAGTTGAGTAGCAGTCTAATCGCTTTACCATCAATAGGAAATCATTCAGGTCCCCAAACCCAGAGATCCTTATTAATTCTAATTGGGAACTGAGAAGTGGAGTGGTTGAAATCATTCTTTCCAGATCAAGACTTAGGAAATGCAGCCTCCAAGTCACTGGAAGAAAAGCCGAACCTGCCTCCGTGGCCCTGCTTGAGCTTCTAGTTGCAGCTTTTTAAAAGCACTCAGAAAGCCCTAGGAAATGTAAGTTGGTAATAGAGTGTTTGCTTAGTGTACACAAAACCTTGGGTATGGTCTCCAGTACCATGCAAACCAGTGTGGGTGCAGGCTTGTATCCTTGTGGAGGCACGAGGATCAATCTTCATCTTAGTAGTTAATCTGAGGCCAACTGAGGCAACAAGAGACCGTCTCAGACAAACCAGCACAAGACGAGGCCCTTGAGAAGTTAACCAATTCCAAGTGGTCTTCAAATTCAAAAGCACGTGAACAATACCAAATCAGGGTTGTATTATTTACACATACAGAGAGAAGGAGAGAGAGAGAGAGAGAGAGAGAGAGAGAGAGAGAGAGAGAGAGAGAGAGAGAGAGACAGAGAGAGAGAGAGAAGAGAGAGAGAGAGAGAGAGAGAGAGAGAGAGAGAGAGAGAGAGGCTTTGTAGTTTTGTATTGCTTTGCCATTCTATAAATACCCCGAGAGCCTACACTGTTGGATCCCATGCTACCCACTTGATGGTACTCAAGTGTATGTGACTTAAAGGCTGAGGTCCCAGGATGTCTAGAATGAAGTCATCATTAATCAGGACTTGGCACAGACCAAGCCCTGGTAGAGGAAGCCTGAGAAGAAATCCTGTTTGTATAAATCCCTCGCCTTCCAGCCCAAGGTTACAACACTTGGCAACCATTCTAGCCTGTTAAGTGACTTGGACGTCTGTACAGTTGCTTAATCAGTAGGCTCAATCATTTGGGGGTTTTAATAACTTTTAATTATTTTGTGCATTATATGATCCCAGTAGGTTCTGCCAAGATAATTCTGAGAGAGGGGAAACAGAGTAATGGGTGCAAGTTTGTGAACCAAAAAGTCACCCTGCATCTTGTCATATATATGGCACTAAAATTTACAGTCCTATTTATATCGATATCATTTTGATTCTCAGTCAAGCTTTTTGTCTTTGAAACTTATTTTGAAATGTGTGCCAGGCTCCTTAAGATCCAGAAACGGTCAGAGTGTCCCGTTTTCAAGTCCTGGCTTTGTGGAAACATCAAGTCAAATTTGGCAAGGCGTCCAGGCACCTGAGAACTTTTAGATTTGGTGTTTTTCAGTACTTAACTCGGCTTCTGAACATGACAGGGACACTGGAGTGGGACAAATAAATCCCAGTGTGGGGCATTTGTAATGGATGGTTCTTTTCCCCAAATGCCCCTGGCGAATCAGCTGATACTAAATCAGATCTGAATCATAGTCTTAGGCTTACTCTGCCCACTCCTCACCCATGCTGCAGCCTGAAGGATTTCCCTGCAGGATTTTTTCATCTCCTTGCTACCTTTCAGAAGCATCTCCCCTGGGAATCATCCACATTACTAACCCCATCACAGCGCATGCTTCCAAAAGTTCCAAGTGACATGGTGGCTTACTTAGACACTTTGAGTTTCAGTTCACAGCCCCCCTTTCAAAATACATTGCTCCCATACACATCATCTGAATCTGGAGAAGTTAAATGAGGTAAAATGTCTAAAGTGAACAAGCTCATATTAGAGATTTCTGTACCTCTTTCTCTATGTGCGTTTCTTCTTCCTATGACTCAGTGGGATGAGCTTTTCTCCTTCCTTCCTTCCTTCCTTCCTTCCTTCCTTCTGTTTAAATACTGGCATATTGAAATAAGATATATTTTCAAGCATATTCACTAATTCTGATATTGATACTATATGGGGGGAAAACTAGAAACACACAATCATAATTACATCTCTAGGCATCATGAGAGTAGGGACTTTAGATATTCTTTTATGAAAAATGATCTTCGTAGATCGCTAACCTGGAATGTCAAGAGACACTATCTAAGGAGAAAAGACCTGCTTGGGTCTGGAAGAATGACTACACCAAGACACCAAGCCATAGACGAAAGTTTCTAGGTATAGTAGAATGTGCCCAAAACCTTAGAACTCAGAAATCTGGGGCAGGAGGATCATGAGTCCAAGATATCCCGGCCTAGCTAAACCCTATCTGAGAGAGGATGGGGAAAGAGTTCAAAGACACCACCAAAGAACATGGTGGAATTGGAGAAATCATCTCCACACATTACCCAGCAAACTGGAGGATAAGAAGGTGTATCCCAGAAGAGCAGGCCTGGGGAGAGGTATGGTGGGGAAATTTTGTCCTATTTTATGGAAAAGAACACTTAGCTAGAAAGTCTGGCCCAAAGTCTTACAATGGTAAAAAAAAAAAAAAAAAAAATCTTTGAGATATGCCCCATCTTTGAGTCTATTCTACCTGAGAGTGATGGAGCTTTACCCCAAGGGCTCTCAGATGATCCAGGTAAGGTTCTCGGGTCTTAATTAGAGGACAGCCTTTGGGAACTGGTGAGGGGATACTGGCAACAACCTCAAAAATCAGCGCTTAAGGCCTTTTCCGAGAGATTCCCTGGGCTCCATAGTTTAAGGAATGTGAGCACACTTTCAAAGAAACACCAGCCAGGGTACACATTCACAGCCTTCAATTCCCCCGAATCAATCAGGCTTAAGTGATGTTAAGGGCCTGACAGAGACACAAAAGAAAGAACAATCTCTAACCTCAGAATCGAAGCTGATTCTGGGACCCTAATCTAAGCCATTGTGTCTGGCCTTGTTTGCAGGCCCAGGTCTGGTTCTCATTGACTTTGTGGATTTAAATAAAATCCTTCACATACCTTGAATTAGGGTTTGTGTCAATGACATTTCTTTTATTATAAAATAAAGAAGAAAGAAAAAAAAAAACACCCAGCCAAATCTCTACAATCCAAGCCACTGATCTGGTGGGCACAGGCTGTCCCAATAGTTGAAGAGAATCTTTTCCTTAAAAAAAAAAAAAATTGAGGGTGACATCATTGTGGGCAATGCCACTCAAGGGGTGAGGTCCAGCTCCATTTCCAGAGCCAGATGGGCTTGAGCCATGAGCCGTTCCCACCGCTGCTAGTGTTTGTTGGGATGAAGTCTCTAATGCAAACCATATAGGACCAGGTGGCTACTACAGGGGACTCGGTGACAAACTGTGGGATATCTGCAGAGGCAAAGCAGGGTTTGCATTGCCATTAATCTAGAGAGAAACCACATGCCACACTGGATGGGAGCACAGAAGCTCGCGGGGCTCAACTCCTCTCCTCTTCTAGATGAAGAAACGGATGGCGCGAGGTTTGATCGGACAGGTGACTCTCAGCAAATCAAGGTCAAGTTCACAGCACAGGCAGAATTTGAGTCCAGACTTTCTGGTTTCCAGTCCATTGCTCTGATTTGGCTCAGCAACTCGGAGGCAATGAAAAGCTTCTGGTTCCAAGTTTTTATTTCCATCTGGGTGAGAAAAAGGGGGATAGGATTCTAAAAGAACAGGCTGCCCAGTGAATTGGGGTGGGAACAGCACTGGCTGCAATAAAAATGCTGAAAGCACAGCTCTAGATTTTACACTAACGTCGCCGTCACACACATCCTGGTACATGCGTGTCTTCCCCTCGTGGCTCTGGGTACCTCTAGATCTGCTGGTTGCCTAGGACTCCTTACTGGTATTGAAGAGGCGGCTGCTGTTGACGGCTGTCTCTCTTTTCTCACGTCTGATGCTGTAGTTAGCTATGGAAACACGAGATACAGGTAATGAGGTAGAAAGAAAAACATCAAAGTTGAAAAGACCCTTGGGAGATCAGCTTGTTCTGAGGAACAATTCACGGGAAGGTGAGTCACGGCTATGGAAGGAAAGAGAGCTGATGGCCAAATGGCCAAGTATGGTGTAACTCAAACATAAAAGGACCTCGGTGCAGGACATCTCGGGGGCTTTACTGACATAGTCATGATGTACGTTGGGGATTTTCAAGAGCAAAGAGAAGACACAGATTTTCCTAGGTTTGGCCCTCTTTTATTTAAATGACAAGGATATAGACTAATGTTTCTTATAATGTTTAAATATCGGTCATTTCCAAAGTCACATAAGGAAAGGGGTCAGAGGAGTAACGTCTTTTATGTCATAGAACTTATCAGTGAGGAACCAGGACTCAGACCTAAACCTTCAGTCAATAGCCACAGGGGCAAATTTCTCTCTCTCTCTCTCTCTCTCTCTCTCTCTCTCTCTCTCTCTCTCTGTCCGAGCCCTAAAACTGTCTCTCTGATGCACAAGTCAGTCAATGGGATGACTGGTACTTGGGACAGTTTGTTGTTTACCTGTGTTTTCTTCTATGGGCTTAGTCAAAAGCCCAAGGAGACACTCTTCTCCCTGTTTACAGATGAAAAATGAGGTCCTGCTACAGTAGCGCCGTGGCCAAGAGGTAGCGCTCAGATAAAGAATAAATGGAAGAAAAAAAAAAGAATAAATGGAAGAGCTGGAGAGATTGCCCAGCCGTTTACAAAGCTTACTGATCTATCAGACCACCATAGTTCCAATGGCAACATCACATTGGGAAGCTCAAAGATGTATGTAACTACTGCTCCAGGGGACCTGATGCCTCTGTGGACACCTGTACACACATCTGCATTTATATACACATGCATATACATATACACATACATACTTATACACACATATATACATACACACATACATAACATGCACATACACACACACACACACACACACACACAATCTTTTGAAGAAAAAAAATTAAGCCAGTCCAACAGGAGACTGAGGTACCATAGAAACCCCAATCTCTTGGGATTTCAAATTGCTTACCATCCTTGTCTTAAATTCTCTGTGCTTGTCTCACAATAGAAACCCCCTGACAAGTTAGTCTTAGAAGGCATAGGATTGGACTTTAGCTCTGAGCTGCACATGTTATGAGAGTATGTATGATCATCAGCAACACAGTCATCGAATTTTCATTTGCTTTGGCCAGCATGGGATGTGTGTGTGTGTGTGTGTGTGTGATTCCCCTTCAGGAGTACACGACAAGACCCTGTCTCAGAAACAAAACCATCATCATCACAACAATAAAACAAACAACCCCTAAAACATGGGGCAAATGGAATAGTGTAATGACACGGGAGACGTTTTGCTACTACTGAGATAGGTAACTAGTCCCAGTGCTTGTCCCAAGAGAGGTCACAATGACAAAGGAATGGGTAGCAGAGTATTGAGGGCTCCTGGTCACTACAGCAGAGTCACTTCTGCCAAACTGGAGCTGCAGGTGTGACTTCCATTCACATCTCAGACCCAACCACTCCATAGCTCAGCCCCACAGCCACACACACGGTACACACATTAGTAAGGCCAGCCTCTCCCAGAGACATCCATCAAAGCCCATCCCCGCCATTCGGAAGGCATTAGCTCAGCCCTCCCACACTTCCATTGTCTTTTCAAAGTCTGTCCTGGCACCACAGAAACCCCATCTCTTGGGATTTCAAATTGCTTACCATCCTTGTCTTAAATTCTCTGTGCCTGTCTCACAATAGGAACCCCCTGACAAATTAGTCTTAGAAGGCATGGGATTGGACTTTAGCACTGAGCTGCACATGTTATGAGAGTCTAGGTATTATCATCAGCAACACAGTCGTCGTTAACATCATCACCCCCATGTCTGTGTTTATTGTTGGCTTCTACCATTGTCAGCGATAACAATAACCTATCATCATTTGTAGTAACTGTTGTGCTTGCCTATATCTTATAGATCAGAAAATATGACCCAGAAAGACTAACCTGGATCTTTTATCTATTGACTTAAGCAGATAGGAGTTTGAGCACAAGGAATCGCAGTGGATAAAACAGCCCTTTGGAAGTGGTATGATGCACCTGTGTGCTTAGGTGTCAGCGATTCTCCTCTGCTGTCAGGAGCCAATGAGCTGAGGACAATCATCCCTATAAGAGAAAGGGACCAAATCTCACATCCAGCTGAAAAGAGTGGTAGCCATGAATCTAGAACGAAGACCTGTTTGTCCTTCTATACCCAAACGATTTGGGCTCTGCTATGGGAATCTGTCCAGGCCACAGTCTCCTTGTTCACAAATGCAGGTAATAACAACACTGTTCTCCAACTGACTGCCGTGAGGATCAAAGCAGACTGTGGTGTGTGAAAGATCTCCTAAGCCAGGTGATGATAATGGTTGCCTGTCTCATCTTGGTCTACGCAAACCCCCTTCGAGGAAGGAGTCGTCTTGGATGAGTGCCATCTGCTGTCTGAGTTCATGGGCTGGCTGGACAACAGATTCACTCACCTAATTTTTTTAGGGTCTTGTAAAAGGTATGAGGTAATTTGTCTTTGTTAGTGAAAGATTTAGTGATGAATTCACCCTGGGTATAATTAGCCCCAGGCCTGCCCGTCCCAGAGGGGATCCCTTCCTATCTTACCAAAACACAGGCAACCTGAGGCTGAGGGGTATGTCATTCTGTGGAGTCCAGGCTAATCTAGCAGAAATGCTTTGAGGCAACAAGTCTTTACTCCTACCACCTCTGAAAGCCTGCACTCTTCCTCAAAGCAAAACAAAAGAGTACCTTGTGCCAGCATTAAAGTTGAATGACATTAAACCCCAGCTAATAACTTTGCAGAACTGCTGAATGCTTGATCTGTGTTCTGCTTTGGCTTCCTCAGTTTGAGGGGTGGGGGAGGGAAGCACAAAACAAAGGGGTGTAGTTAGGAAGCTGGAGGCACTTGTCATTCCCATCCTTGCCCGGGGGATGTGCCTCTACTTGATTTTCAAGAGCATAAAAGCTAGGGGGTTGCTAGCTTACCTCAAAAGAAACAGGAGGGTTTGTTGGAGGGAGTCTGTACTTTCCTTTTCAAGCCCTGTTTTGTTTCTAACCACAGAGCAACCCAAAGTGTGAGTGAGTTTTGCGATCCTGCCCCAGAGGTTTAGACCATTTGATTATCAAATGACCTTAGGGCAGCTTAATGCCCTCCATCCTTGGCTTTGCCAAAATGTTGATTGCTTTGTAAGTTTTGTCTCTTTGGGATCTTCAGTAGTAAAACATTCTTTGCCTAACGATTGAAGATAAGTAGGAGAAGAAAAAATTCTACAGGAACCCAACTGGCCCCGATAGCATGGATGAGCTTTGATGGCTTCTGCCTTCACAGGCTCAAGTCCACGTCATGAGTCACATGCTCCTATCCATCCTAATGCTCCTTGGGGCCACTCATTTCGGTGTTCACAATGAAGCAGCATACAGTCTTTGCAGACTATCAGTTTGCAACCAGAATCTCTCCTATATTCTGAAGGAAGTGCTGAACCAGGATTCAGAGATGATAGAACCAGGGACCCAGCAAGTACCATAATCATGGTGGTGGCCAAATTCTTGGTAAGGAAGAAAGTCTGGATTTACTTCCTAGAGGACCTATGAAATGACACTTGAGATGTCCAAGGTCAAACCTCGCTCTCTAAATCCCTTGCTATAAATATTTTCATGCTGGATTCATCTTTATCACACAGGGCCTTTCATGATCTGATATGTAAATACTAGTTCTCACCAAGTGCATTGTGGGCACAGGATCATACCAGTGTAAGTTCGTTTTTCCTGCCATGCCTTCTCCCATGATGTCTTCTCTGATTCCCTGATACCAATCTTTGAGAACTTCTCTGAGTAGGCTAGTTATGTTCTCCCACCTCCTCTCCTGAAGATATCGTGACCCCTTTCTTCCATTACCCCAATCCTCTTTGTCCCTTGGTGCAGGAGAAGTGTCTGTATTCTGTCAATCATGTTATAAATAAACGCTGATTGGCCAGGTAGGAAATATAGGCGGGAAAACCAGTCAGTAAGTAGAAATGATGTAATGAGAACAGGAGACTTCTGGGAAGGAGGAAGTTGATTCATCCCTCTCCTGCCCAGACCACCGAAGCAGTAGGATGTGATCTGCCCCACTGAGAAAAGGTACTGAGACATATGGATAACATAGATCGGAAAAATGGGTTAATCAAAATGTGAGAGTTAGCCAGTGAGAGGCTAGAGCTAATGGGCCAATCAGCTTTATAACTTACAGAGATCTTTGTGTGATTTTCTTTGGGACTAAATGGCTGGGGGACCAGGTGGGACAGAAAACACAAATAAGCAGGCCTGACCAGCCCCTCATGTTACAGTCCCTCAAATTTTTATTTATTGGAGTCACTTTGAATTTACTATGATATTTTGGGGGGTGAGGGTGGCTACTTGTTTTCTTTTTTCCAGAAAAAAAAGAGTGGTAGTTTAAATGAGATGCTCATGAGATTTTCCAGAGCATATCACTAATATCATTGCAAGTCAGAGCAGAATTCATCTTCAGTCAGATCTGGGCTAGCAACAGACCTGAACAATGGAAACTATTTAATCGAAAGTTAGGTTGTTCATTCTACACCCAGACTCCCCAGATTATCTGCAAATACCCTCCTTAAATTGCTGGAGGGAGACCACAAAATAAAGATTTTTCTGTCTACCCCAGTTAAGGCTGAGAACATGGGTAGGAAATAGCCAAGGTACCAGAGAATCCCAGCACCAATGACCAGAAACTTGAGACCACCTGGACCAGTCCCACACATGATAGCAACTTTATAGGTGATACTGAACAGATCCAAAGGATAAACAGCTGGCTGAGCCCATTCTGGGGTAGGACTCTTGAGCTAACACCATCATAGCTCCCAAGTTGTAACACTGGGCTCTTGTTAGGTAGCCACAGACAGCTTCCCTCCATGCACTGGAAAGTTTGCAGATGTGTAGCAATTCACAGGTACTTTTGTGCATGAGAAGGCAGACGGTTCCCATGAGAAAATCCTCTTCCCCTTGTGCTCCTTATTCAACTAATACCTACTGGCTACTGTTAAAATTTGCAGACAGCCATGGGCGTGGACAAGGCTCCTACACTGTACTCAGCAGACCAAACCAAGGCAGTCTTTAATGACAGTAGCTAAGCTCCGGTTAATTGCAGACTGCCCTGAGACCACTTACCCAATTAAGCTGTTCCCAGCTCAGGTCTCCACGCTGTCCTCTGGCTTTAGATGAAGGCTGTCAGCCTATGCTTTGGTGGGAATTCACAGAATGTTCTTTTAGTTCCAGGAGCTGCATGTTTCGTGAATTACTTTGTTTTGTTTTGTTCAAGTAAACTCTACTAAATTTAATTGGTCTGAGGAATTTTCCCTTCTTAGCACTGTTCGCATCTCAGATTGGACGGTGTTCATCCGGGAATTGTTCCTGCTCCCTCACCAGCCTGGTCCTCACCCCTGTGAAAGTGCTTTCTCGTGGTCTCCTTGGCGTTTTGCTCCTTCCTCTGGGTGTTTTTTTTTTTTAAAACTATTATTATCATCACATCTGTTTATGTATTTTATTTTCTCTGTGTCTGTCTCTCTGTGTCTCTGTGTCTGTCTGTCTGCCATAAACTACAGTGAGGATGTAAAGAGCAGAGGACAACTTACTGGTGTCTGTGATCTTCTCCCGCTGCATGGATCTTGGGGATCCAGATCAGGTCAGGCTTGGCAGCAAGTCTTCCCTCCTGTGCCAGCTCACTGGTTCTCTTTCCTCTGTAATACATCATGTGTCTTCCATCCTAAGGCTGTACCTCCCAAGACTGAAGGCTTGATAAGGTAAGACCAGTGCCTATCTTGACTGGTACTGTATTTCCAGCATCCAGCTTAGCACAAGACATATGTGGAAGATTCACCAACTCCAACAACCCTCCAATCAGGACACAGGTTTAATGATCAGTCCCTACTATGGATGTAAGACAGTGGTTCTCAACCTTCCTAGTGCTGCGGCTCGTTCATACAGTTCTTCATGCTGTGGTAACTCCCAAACATAAAATTATTTTCGTTGCTACTTCATCACTGTAATTTTGCTGCTGTTATGAATCATAATGTAAATATCTGATATGTGACTCCAAAGGGGTTGGGATCCATAGTGTTAATGCCACTGATGGAGAATAAGACCACTACTATAGTATAAATCCAAATTTGAAGCAAGCTTTAATTAAATATTGGCCAGGTGGACGGGCTCTGGCCAGGTCTATACACAGGTTACCAGGGAAATGCCCCAGAATTCGTGTTTGTAGAGGCTTAAGAAGGAGAACCCATAATTCATTGCATTTTCTATCAGGGCCAATCTGGGCAAGCATATATTCTGATGCGTTTTCTGACTGTGATCCTCCCACCCACATGTGATCAAGCCTGTCTGGTGCAGATAGGTCAAACAAACTTGTTAGGGAGGTGAAAATCACATGGCTAGTTATCTCCCATTGACAAAAGCCTCCAGCATTTCAGGAACTGTCTGTCCTTGGGCAAGGGGCTTGCAGATCGGAGGCACTTCTGTTTCACTGATCTCTTAGGCACAGTAATGAAAACTTATGGTGTCTGTAACTTTGGCTCTCACAACGGGTGGGGAAGTGCTGACGTAAGGATTCTGCTCCGCCTCTGCGTCCATTGGTGGGAATCTGACCAAGCCCTCCCCAGATCATCAGAGTACAGGTGCAAGGCTCTCCCCATTACCTCTCTCCCAGCCTACAGTGTAAGGAACAGATTCACCACCAACTCTGGAGGCCTGGCCCAGGGTCTTAACCCACTGGCCTGACACTCTTCTGCCCCTTCTCCAGCTGCCCAAACAGATTTCCAAAAGGTTGCCCCTGAAGCTCAGCATCACCAACAGGGGTCTGACCATGGCAGGGTAGAAAAAACTGATGGCATCTGCAGCTTAGAACCTGATTCCTTTGTTAGTGCCACTTGAAACTCTCACTGATTTACTAAATCAGCCTGATTTTGCTGATTTATGCTCGCCTTGCTGCCAGCAATAGCTTGCATGAAAAGAGACTTGCATCCCCTGGCATCTCACCTCAGCCAGAGGATGTATCAACATTGTAAGCAATAAGCATGGCTGTTTTACTTAGCCTTGTTTTAAACTGTATATAACTGGACCTTTTATATATTGTTATTTATAACCTATATTAGGCCAAGCCTCTGAGAATTCCATCAAGCCAGAATTCCGCATCTCATTCGACTTTACTAGTGCTTACCCTTAGCATAAACGTTTCTGTTCAGCTCTTGGGAAAAGGTTTTTACCCCATGGCTTTCAATTTGGAAAAGGGAAACGAATTACAAGTGACACGAAGTTCCTTTCAGACCAGTGAACATTCTCTTATGTTGTAAGGGAAGCCCAAGCTATAGAACAAATATAAGTTCGGGTACCAGGCAGATTGGAGATTACATTTGTTGATGCTTTATGATGTTGGTGATTCAACCCAGGGCCTCACACCTGCTAATGCAGGCATACTAAGCCCCCAGCTCCAGGACTGAATCTTTCTTTCTACTCCGTTTACAGTTTTATTTAGAAAACAACAACAACAACAAAGAGTATCTAAGAGGTGACATCAAAATCCAACTTATCAAAGTATAAGGAAATGAAGATGTATTGCTTATGGTGTCAATCTCTATATCTGCATTGGTGTAGATAGATGCAACCTCATTTGATACATCAGGGATCACGGCCATGGTGGCAGCTGCAGAGAAGCAGGTATGGGATTGGTACCAGTTCTCTGCTTGCTTCTTGGTTCCTGTGAGCGACAACTCCTGTTCAACTGTCACTCTCTGTGCTCATGGTGTCTAATAAACCCCGCCACTGAAATGGGATTTGGGGACCAGGGATACATCTCAGTCAGTAAGAGCATGTAGTGCTCCTGGGAGGACCCAACTTTGGTTCCCAGAAGCCATGTCAGGCAGCTTGTAGCTCCAGCTCCAGGTATCTGATGTCCTCTTCTGTTCCCCACAGTCACCGGCACTTACGGCTGCAAACCTAAGGATAGACACATGCACATAATTAAAAATGAAAACAGACTTTAGGAAGAAAGAGGTGACTATTTGATGCAGAAAGCTTTCACGACTGCAGCTCAAAAGGAATGGTAAAAATATGGTATCTGTCTGTCTGTCTGTCCTGTCTCCCTCCCTCCCTGTATTTCTCTCCCCTCTCTCATTTCTGTCTCTGCCTGTCTCTCCCTCTTCTCCTCTCCTCTCTTTTTGTCTCTCTGGCACGTTCTCTCTCTCTCTCTCTCTCTCTCTCTCTCTCTCTCTCTCTCTCTCAGCTCAGAAACGTTGTCTCACCTTGAGAATGTTATACAGTGGCAGGCACATGCAGAATAGTCACTCTGCTGTAGAAAAGGATACTCCATCAAGGAGACCCTCTAAACCAACCCTTCCACACCCAGCAATGGGGTCTTAGCGCCCTCTGCCGTTCTTTAAACATAATACGTGGTATCCTGAGGTATTTAGAGAAGAGTTGTTGGATCTTTGGGCAGATGCTGCCATCTCCTGATTACAGTTACACATAGCGACCCTGCAGAGTCAGATTAGATGCCTGAAGGGCTGGGTCCATCTGACTCATATCTCCAAACAGATCTGGAAGGTGTGAAAGCTCAAAGGACAAGCAAGATAGCTGGCACAAGCACTTCCAATGGCCTCAGAGTGCTTTCCAGGCTGGTGAGCACCCTTTCCTTAGAGCTGAATGTTTTCTTTTGGAGGTAGACAGAAGGCCCATAAGACTGGATGCTCAGAACCAGGGAGTCACAAAGTCCCTCCCCCAGGTTGTGGAAGCAATGACAGCAGGAGGAGTGAGGAGAGACTGCAAGCTGTGTCGCTCCTGGGGCAACTTTCATGAGTTGCCGCCCATGCTGGGGCAGGCTTTTCAGTGATGCAGCTGCCTTAGGTTGCCCCCACTGTTTGAAGGGACCCAGGTAAATGCATAGTTTACCAGGCTAGAATTGGGTGGAATCTTTGGTCTACTGTTCTATCCTTTGGCCATTGTTCTGTCCTGAGTGAGGAGATGTTCACCTGCATCTCCTAGGGAAGATCACACAACACTGCCACCCACATACCAAACTTACCTCAGCTCATTGTTTTATGGTCTCTGAGATACCTTTCTGAGGCAAATGGGGCTTGAGGGAACAGTGTTATGGATGATGTCATCATTGCAGAAAGGGTAAGAGAAGCAATTTTACTAAAAGTCTTTTGCATTTTTTATGTTACCTACACATTAAAACTAATACATATGCATTCATATATATACATATATATGTATATATATATATATATGCTCATATATAGGTTTCATGATTAAAGGAGAGGAGACCATGAATTGCGGAGGGAGTGGGGGAAACTTATATGGCAGGGCTATGAGCAAGGAGAGAGAAGGAGGAAATAGTATAATTATTTCTAATTAAAAATTTAAATGGGGAAACAAAAATCAAATACACATGTATTTTATAGTAAAATGTTGTTTTTATTAGGTTTCTGTTGCTGGGATAAAACACCATGACCAAAAGCAACTTGGGGAGAAGATGGTTTGTTTCACTGTACAACTCTCAGAGCAGACCCCATTACTGAAAGAAGTCAGGGCAAGAACTCAAGGCAGGAATCCAGAGGCAGGAGCTAATGGAGAAGCTTGGAGGAATGCTGCTTACTGCTGGCTTCCTTTCTATAGCTTTTTTGGCTGGCTTTCTTATATAGCTCAAGACCGCCCACAATGAACTGGAGTCTAGCATAGCAATCATTTATCAAGAAATTGCTAACAGGCCATTTTCTCACCTGAAAGGATTTGCATTTTTTCCCTGTGTAGAAACAAGTGGAGATGCAGATATGCTTATCAAGATTTACACGTCATACAATGTATACAGGTACCCAGACACCCTGGGGCACTCCACCATATGTACGAGTTGAATGTGTCAATTAAAACTCTATAAGAGACCAGGCATGAAGGCACATACCTATAATCTCAACACTCTGGATTCTGAAACGGGGGATTGCTGTAAGTTCAAAGTCAGCTTGGACAACACAACACATGCCAGGCTAGCTGAGACTAAATAGCAGGACGCTGTCTCAAAGAAAACAAACAAGTGAAAAAATGTAATATGTCCAGGGTATGGTATCCAAAGTAAGCACAAATGAAAAACAATTTCTGCCTTGAGAGATTTGGAGGTGGGCAGGAAGGGACCCAGAGCAGGGAGAGGCGGCACTGGAAAGGTATACCTGCATAAGACCAGGAGGGAGGGCCTGGCTTTCTGGAACAAGGATTTGGGGCTTAACCCTGTGGTTTGTAGGAAATAACCAACATAATAAAGTGGTATAAGCTAATTGTTTCTGATCATATTGTGGTTGGAAAATGGGCATTTGATGAGACTAGAGGCATAGTTAGAAGTTATATTCTTGGAGTAGCCAGACCAGGGGCAATCACAGTCGAGGAAGGCGGCAGCCCTAAGGAAAAGATGGCAAGAAGGTAGGTGCTGGGGGCACAGGAGGCAGATAGAAGGGGATGGTTATTTATGGTGTGAATCTTGAGCCCACTCATTTTATTTGAAGTATTCCCATCAAGAAACTCATTTCTAAACTGTGGATCCATGAGAAGGAATGCTGTTACTAAATGTGGCTACCTAATATGAGTTGTCTTTAGAAGTAGGGTGCAAAGAGATCAAATAGAAGGGAAATAAATTACATTATAAAAAACAGTTGTTTGCCCATGGTTTTATTTAAAAGGGGATATTCAAAGTTTAGAGTTGTATTTCAGGCCTCTTGACCCAAAATACAGGTTTATTTCTTAACACTTTGAAAGGTGATTAATGCTACGTTAATTGAGATTAGCATTAAATCATTCAATGTTATTGTGTCACCTGACCCACATAGAGCGTGATGACATTTGTCCCACATTGATCTAAGTTTCTGATAAAGAAGACTATCTTGTTGGCATGTGAATGGCCTTTAATTCCAGTACTCAGTATGCAGAAGCCAGTTGATCCCTGTGAATTCAAGGCCAGAATACACAGCAAGTTCTAGGCCAGTTAGGGCTACATAGTGAGACCTTATCTCAAAAAAATAATTCTATTTTGCCAGATGTAAATGATTATTGTTTATAGCTGATGTATAGGTTAAACACAGATACGCCTATCATTCACACCAAGTTTTGTACTTTTAATTCCCTTACACAGAGGAAAAAGGTGGCATTGCAGATGAATCAGTTAGGGTTGGGTACCGCACAGTCCTCTATTCTCTGTGTTTTTATGACAGTGCATTCAAAACACCTCTATGATGTGGCTGTATAGAGAATACCTGCATGATGACAACACCAGGATACAAACCAATGTGCACAGGGGAAATTTCGCATGATCCCCCCCCCCCCAGATGAAGAGCTATCTGAGGTCAATGGCTGCTCAGAGAAACGGATGATTAGTTTTCTCTGTGATAAGTTCCCACAAGATATCCAATTCCAAGTGATCAGCCCAGGACACATATACATATGAGCAATGCTAAATGGATTCGGTAAGTTGAATGTGTGTTGTGGAACAGTAGTTGAAGATGCGTTACACTTGCTTATGCTGTGGAACATTTGTTTAATGATGCAAAGATGTGTTGCATTCTTTTATGTTGCATTTATTTAACTCTGTGAAGCTGGGTACTTTGCCTGTCTAAAACACCTGATTGGTCTAATAAAGAGCAGAATAGCCAATAGCTAGGCAGGAGAAAGGATAGGTGCAGACAGAGGGAATATATAGGAGGAGAAATCTGGAAAGAGAAGGCTGGGGAGCAAAAGGAGGAGAGGAGGACTCCAGGGGGGCAGCTACCCAACTACACATCAGTCACAGAGTAAGAAATAAAGGCAGGTATATAGAATAGAGAAAGATAAAAGCCTGGAGACAAAAGATAGACAAATAATTTAAGAAAAGCTGGCCAGAAACAAGCCAAGATAAGGCTGGGTATTCATAAATAAAAGTAAGCCTTTGTGTATTTATTTGGGAGCTGTGTTATGGGCCCCTCAAAGAGTAAAAGAAAAAAAGTCAACTACATATGTATGCATATACATGCATAGATAGAAAAGCATATGTATACATACGTGTGTGTGTGTGTGTGTGTGTGTGTGTGTGTGCAACAGTAATAATTAAAAAGAGACCATGAATTTGGGTTGGGAGACATGAGTGGAATTTGGGGGGAGGGCAGAATGGGATGATATATAGCTTTTTTAAAAAGAAGAAAAAGGAAACCGACCTTTTACATAACTCTACTGAAGCTTTTATTTCAGTCTCCACTTTGCGGTTGAGGTGCAGATTACATGTGTAAATAATTTCTCTTGAGTCATACTTTTTTTTCTGGCAGATTATTTATAGAGTGTGTTTCAGGGCAGTTCTTTACTGGCCCACGGCCTGACATCTAACCTGACAAATGACCACTTGTTCCTTTCTCAGGAAACCTGTCTCTCTGTACAGCTCAGCATAGTCTCAGACTCAATCCTCCTGCCTCAGCTTCCGGAGAGACGGCATCACATGTGTGTGCCACCATGCCTATCCTCTTGAGTTGCACTTTATAATAAGACGGTGCCTGGCTTAGATCAGGGATGCCTGGCCCCAAGAGCCATCTTTTGAAAAACTCCCTAAGAATGCAAATGAAAAGCAAAGCCAGAAAGTCTTTTCTGGAACAGTTCAGCTCTCCAGTGTGGACATTCAAGCCCAGGTGGGCTTGTGGAACTCAGATCTCTGAGTCCACCTGGAGTGTTACTCTCAATCGGCCTGGGATGGGAGCCAACTTCTTGAGATCCCGGCCAGTTCCCAGGTGCTGCTGATGCAAGGGAGTCCAGATATCACTTTTCCGGGAGGCTGACCTCAATCAATACTCTTTCTTATTTCGGGGATAAGTGCTCCACAAGGCCAAGTACACAGCATCTACTGGAAATTCCCTAAGTAAATCCATACATAGCTGGAATATTCTCTCCCAGAGGGACAGAATCGTACCCTTTGAAGGCAGTTCTGGGCATCCCTGTTCTCACCAGGATGCTGTTGACTTTAGCCTACATCCCAATTGAAAAATTAGAGTGTGTAGAATATTCTCATGAACACAAATGCACTTTGGATGGCTGGTGACTTGTTCGGACTTTCTATAGATGGATAACTCTATAGTTTCCTTGTTTGGTTTTGGGGGCTTTTGTAGAGAATTCCACCCTTGCCCAGGCATGCGGAATGATTACAGATGTTTGTGGAATGTCTTTAAGGATATTTCTTTACTGCAGCATAAGGCCTACCAAGTCCCAAAGAGGTTATACAAGTACTGATGGGTGATCTGGAGGCAGAAGCAGCCAGTAGAGGGAGAACTACAGAAGGTGGAATCTGTTAGACTTCTGCTGGTGTGAGGGACATAATCCTGGCCTTACCTCTTCTGCTTTCTTTGCCGACTTTGGAGTGGTTAGTTCAAAGAAGACACCAGAAAAGCAGGGAGTTTATTCAAATGGCTCACAAATCAATCACAGGTGTTACTACAGGCACCAGCTGTGAGTATGCTGATTTGCATCAGTGCAATGAGGAACAAGAGGGTTCCACATTACAAGCACAGAAGGAGGGGGACATGCTAATAAGGCCAAAGGTAACCAGAGTCAGCTGGGCTTCAGACAACCTTAGCCAGGCCTAAAAATGGTGAGCACGCATATGCATCCCTTGTCTATTTATACACAGAAAGGGGAAGGGGTACCAGAAAGAAGTTGTAAGAACAAATAGCATTTGGAAATAAAATGCTTAATTTTCTCATTCCCTGCCTTTTAGAGTCATCTACAGAGTCTTCTATGAGGCCTGTGTATTGCTTTAGCGAGAGCTCTGCCTCCCCAGCGCTGGGATTATAGCTGTGGCCCTCCATGGCTGGCCAGAACTTCCTCTCTGTTTTTGTATACAAACCTTTTCCAAAACGAAGAGCCGCTGGCCACCTTCATGAGCCAGGAAGATCCTTTTCAAGGACCAAAGAGCCATCTTCCTGTGGCCTGGTCCCAGGGGTGGGGTAGAAGCTGAACTTCCTCCAAAACTGCCAGCTATGATCATCACTTGTGTAAAGTAAAGAGACACAGCTGGTCACCCTGATTTGGGATGAACCGTGTGACAAAATGCAATGTGTACTTACCTGAAGACTGCTTGTTGCTTACAGGGTGGATCTGCTTGGCCCTCAAAGGCTGTTTCTGTCTTTGTGATCTCTTTAGCAGACTGCCCGGGCTGTGGCCCCACACAGACTTAAGGCCAATGTAATGAGAAAACTGTCCTCTTGGTTACATTTCGTGTGCAAGTCTCCTGGGTTGGCAGAGGGTTTTGTTATCACTGTTTCCTTGGCAAGGTCACACGGAACTGAGTCACAAGGGAAGTGCCCCGTTGCGGAGGAAGTACTTCCCCACTGGCACCCTTGGCTTCTAGGACTCAGTACACGTCCTCCTGCTGAGTCTCTGGGCTCTGTGACGGCAGACCCTGTGAGAGCATCATTTTCTAAATGTTCTCAATAACTAGCAAAGAACCAGGAATAGGGTGGGTAGTCAGAGCAGGTTGAACTGCTTGAGTTGGGGCGATTAGATAATCCTGTTACAGTTTCAGAGTCTGAGTTTTTAACGAGCTGAAATTTATCCCTATTGCGATTGGAGATGGGGTGCTTACCTGGCACCCTCAAGGCCCTGGGGGCCCCGGAAGCATTTATTGAGTATCTTCTGTATGTCTATGGCTGACGAATGAAGTCCAGCTGATGTTACACATAGGGACGCCCTGGACATTTACCTGCCCACCCCATGGCTGGAGCCTCTCACTTCCAGCAACTTCATATGCACAGACTCAGTGGACTCTAGCAATCATCTTTATTTCTTGGTAGGCGTTAAAGGGACATGAGCACTGGTGGCTCCTCATGGCCGAGCAGGGCATCCCTGTCCCTGGCAGCTCTCCTGATGGCTCCAACTGATGCTGCTCCTCTTTGGTCAACCTAAGAACAGTGGGATCAGGTTTCTGACACCCAGAATCTCAAACACTCTTACTCAGAAACCCTCTTGTCTGCACCTGCAAGCTCCAGGTGGCTCCCTCAGAACGTCCCAGTACTGGAAATTCCTGGAAGCCTTGGATCCCCCTTCTCAGAGGATCTCCAAGGGCCCCCACTTACTTCTCTCTAGTCTCTGCTTCTGTTCACTGGGTGCCTATGTCTCCCCTGTCATTCTGACTTTCCAGGATGCTCTGGGACTGCCCCCCCAATTCCTCCAGCCTATGAGGAAAGCAGAGAGAAGAAAACGAGCAATTGCCCAGGGCATCAGGGAGGAAGAGTCAAGACAGAGGCCTAAAGATCAGAGGCGTGAGCTGACGGGCGTGGTCCTCCTCTCACCCACAGTTGCCAAGGGGGTTCTGGGCCTCCCTAGCTGTCTGCAGCCTCTTCTCCACTTCCTGCAGTCTGGCACACAGCAGAGTCCCTGCAGGAAGTGGTGGATGTCAAGGGCGGTTCCCTGAGGCCCTGTGCCCCCCCCCCCCATCACTGCCCTGGTCTCACTCTCCGTCAGCAGCTGATCCTGGTTGTGTTCCATTGTGCTGATCTCCTGGGTCAGCCGCTGCTGCAGGACCTGCGAGCAAAGAGGCTCGTCTCTCTGTTCTTCTGTCCTGATTACTCCTCCAGTTCATCCCTCTCTGCGCTTTTGACGAAGTCCTTCCTTACACTAGGTCATGCACTCATTCTTTAACTCTGCAGTTTCTGCTGTGGCTACAGACTCACTTCAGCCCAATGTGCCCATATTTCTCAATCTACTTCTTACAACTCTTCTGACCCCTACACCCATTTGCTGTTCTTTGAATGTTCCAGGAGTTCGGCCTTTCTCAAGAAGGAACACTTCTATACTCAAGTGTTCAACACATGTGGTCAGATACCGACAGGTCAGAGGCGGTGCCCCAGGCTTACAGGATCTATCTACTTTGCCTCCTTGGCTGGACTCTGGGTCCCCTGCCCCTTGAGGCAGAAAGGGCCTTTTGGTGTACCACTGTCCCTCCCTGCCTAGAATGCTGTCTGATGCTCCCATCTGCAGCTGAATGAACATTTCCTCAAGGGTCCCATGGGCCACTTTCAGGAGACACAGAATCCACAGAAGCTATGACAACAGCCAGCAAAGGGCGCTAGGTATGGAAGAGGGGGTGGGGAAAAGCAGCCAGTTGTGGGGCCAAAGGTGACATGAAGAGAAGAGTCAGGGTCTCTCCCAGGATGTTGGGCCTAAGCAGGGGTGGGGGATTGGGGGGTGAGGGGATGGGGTGGGGATATGCTAAAGTCCTGGGAGGAGTGGAGGTTGGAAGAGACATCATGGCTTACATGGAACTCCCAGAGGTCCTTGCGCTGATTTGTCAGATCCTCCACTTGCTCCTCCAGTTGGCCGTTAGCATTCAACCTGTGGACAGATATCCAGAACTGTGTCCAGGGCCCAGTCAGTCCGTCAGGCCTGTGGCGCTTCCTGCCCAGTGCTTCCCTTCATGGTTCTGTAAAACCCTCCTCTTCAGCACCTTTTCTTCATATGAGCTCCACTCCCACCTGACTTAGCTGTCCACCAGACCCTGGGTTTAGGAATAACCCCAGCTTGCTCGGTCTGAATCCTGACAATGGAACTGTATACTTTCTGGGAGGGGACAGATCATTTGCCCTCAGATTCTGCCTGAGCCTCCACTTTTTCCATGAATGCTTCTCTTCTTTTGTTACGAGTGATCCAGTCTGCATCCCTCTGGGAGACAGCAGCCCTGTCCATCTAATTCAAAAGAAAACTGTATGAGGGTGCAGTTAGTCAAACTGTTGATATGATTCTATCACCACACTTCAAGGCCAGGGAAGGATCCTGCCTTGATGCTCTGTTTTAGAGAAGAGAAAGAGGAACGT
Organism: Microtus oregoni; assembly: GCF_018167655.1. Lineage (NCBI taxonomy): Eukaryota > Metazoa > Chordata > Mammalia > Rodentia > Cricetidae > Microtus > Microtus oregoni. Next base: position 40,024,580 of record NW_024543063.1, read on the forward strand.
GTATTGTGTATCCATGCTTCCTTACACTAGCTTCTGCTCTCTCCTCCTCAAGAGGGGCAGAGCTGGGGAAGACTCTTACCACTGAGTCTCGCTTTCCTTCTCTTGGCAATGCTTCTGGAGAATCATCAGAGCCTCTGTGGAGAAAGCAGACAAAAGAGACAGATGGGGGACCTTGACCTTGGGGGAACGAGGTTGGGTGGAGTCTGGAGGCCCCACATGACCTTGGATGTTGGTGGGCACTCACAGGGCTTGGGTGTATTCTCCACAAGAGCAGCCAGGGAAAGAGTTGAGAGAAGCCCGGGGACCCAGCTTTCAGTGGGACTCCTGTGGCTACTCAAGGGGTGGTCAGCAGGACTCCCATGGCTGCTCAGGGGGTGGTCAGCAAGACTCCTGTGGCTACTCAAGGGGTGGTCAGCAGGACTCCCATGGCTGCTCAGGGGGTGGTCAGCAAGACTCCTGTGGCTACTCAGGGGGTGGTCAGCGGGACTCCCATGGCTGCTCAGGAGGTGGTCAGTGGGACTCCCATGGCTGCTCAGGGGGTGGGCTTTGTGAAACAATGGGAAGAATGAAGAACGGAATACCTTGCTTCTTGCCCAGGACCTCCTCTAGGTGAGCTTTCTCGTCATTCACTGGAAAACACGGTGACACTTTCAGCCTCTGGAGCCTACATCCCATACCCCCATTGCAATTTCATCCAGTCGGAAAAATCACACAGAAGATGGGGAGATGGAGGTATCTCTCTCCTTCCCTTGCAATCTTCTCCCACAGGGGCCACCTCCCCTCATGCCCCCACACCCATGTCCTCTGTAAGTGCCAACAGAGGCAAAGGAGCGACTATCCAAAGGAAATACAAGTTCATTCAGGAAGGAAGAGTGAACTGTTAAAGAAACAAATATGTCAGGTAAAAATAGATAGGAAGAAATGAAGCAAAAGCAGAGGGAGGGAGAAGTGGGGATGGAGAGGGGGTAGGATTCTGTTTTTAGATGAAATCATCAAAAGTGGGCTCATCAGGGCTATCTGAGCTGGGAACTGAAAGATAGCAGGATGTAGTGGGCAATCTGAGTTGTATGGGTTTGGAGGACCGCAGGTGGGGGCACAGTCTGTGCGAAGGCCCCGAGGCCTGTTTGGAAAAGCCAACAGCAGTAAAGGGATCCCTGGCTCCTTCTTTTGGTCCCACTCACAGGAATCTAGTTCCTGATTCATGGCTTCCTGGAGTGCTTGGGCCTCTCCCAGTTCCACGCTGGATCTCCTCTTTTCTGGACCAAAGAAAGGAAGAAGGGATCACATGAGTACAGCCCTGGAGTTTTTCCTACAGCTTGTGGCATGGCTTACTCTTTTCTCTGACAGCCCTGGGTGGAGGTACGCCCAGTCCAGGCTCCTTCCTGCTGGTATCCACCGGCCAGTCTAGGTTCCCACATTTACCTTGCTGCAGCTCATTAATTCGATGAATCAGGTCCTCAATCTGGGGTTCCAGGCTTCCCTCTGAAGAAAGAAGGCAGATTGAGGCAGGAAAGGCAGATGCTCGGCTGTCCTGGGTGGGAGGAGGACTCCTATCTGGTGCTGGGTTTCTACTGTTAGCCAACCTCAAGCTCCCAGGGAGCAGCTGCTCTGCATTGGGATCTGTGACAAGTCCTTGCAGGGCTTGCATTCTCGGTGGGGTGGGGTGGCAGGCTGGCTATGACTCAGTCTGGGGGCAATACCAGTTACAAAGATGACACCAGGTGAGGTGTTAAGGACCATATGGGTATTGGTGCTTCTTGAGATATGGAAACAGGCCCTGTGCGCCATGGGGAGGCGTGTGTGGTTAGATGGATAAATGGATGGATGAATAGATGGATGAACACACGGACAGATGAATGGATGGATGGGCTGATGAATGGCGTGTATGTGTATTTCTCTTTCTCTCTCTCTCTCTGTGTGTGTGTGTGTGTGTGTCTATGTGCCTCTGTAAGTGGAGGCTCTTCCATCCTCTTAAAGATTTTGAATTTTTAGCTGTGGGACTTGATTTTCAACTCAAAGAATAAAAGTGAATAAGAATAAGTCTGTGCCAAGATCTCCTGAGTAAATTGGGAGCATGTGGACCATGGGGGAGGGCAGAAGGGGAGGGAAGAGGAAAGGAGGGGATGGAGAAAAAGATATAGCTCAATAAAATCAATAGACAAAACAAACAAGCAAAAAGAATAAGTCTGTGCAATAGGATTGTTTTCCAGAGCCGTGGGTGGAGGGTTTTAGATTCTAACTCTGCTTGCCTGACTCAAAAATCTAAGACTCAGACACAGGATACCTGACCTTTCTGCAGCTTTTTCACTGTTTCCAGCAAGTCTTCAGTCTTACTCAGAGATGTGGCCTGGCCTGTAGAAAGGAAAACCATAATTACAGTAAAGGTTAAGCCAGGGAAGACATAAACCCTGGTAGAGGAGCAGCGAGGATTCTGTAGAGACTCCTGGGCTGCAGCCAAGGCTGGGATGAGGGTCAGGTTTCCATCAGAGCAGAGCACCCAGGGAATCCTGTTCTCTGTATCTAAGGAGCATGTTGTATAGCTGATGAATCAGCTTCTCCACAAGAGGACAAAAGACACTCCAGAACTCCCCGTGGTCCAACGCAGGGTAAGAATGTATCCCGCTGCTGAAAGTCATGGGGAAGTTCTAATCCATGTGACAGGGAAGGCAGATTACATACTGATTTCTTTAAAATTAATTATAGCCCTAATTTGTAAATTCTAACAAACTGATGGGTCTAGACATGGCTACACATGCTGCTAATACATATATATTTAACTCATGTGTGTATGTTGCTGTACATATGTATCAGATATGGGGAGGTGCATTTATTCATGTGGACAAATTTACAGGACAGAAGCCAACTTCTCTGTCACACGCCACTGTACTTCTGTGACATAGTCTCTCACTGTACGTGGGGCTGTTCATGTCAGCTGGACTACCTAGCCAGCCTGAGTCTGGAAACTGACTCATATCCAACCCTCATCCCTGCTCACTCCAGGCGGGGGTTACAGACTCTATGCTGTACTTGGTGTGGGATCTGAACTCAGGTCCTCAGGCTTGCACAGCAAGCACTTTACCTATGCAACCATCGCCCCAGTCCCTAAGCATTTTAAGTAGAAAAAAGTGGGTTGAGGAACCTCATGATGTACAGCTGAAACACTGTTTATGAAAGCATAAAAGACCCCCAACACAGTGCTCAGTCCTACTTCAATTTGATATGCCATGTTTTGTTAATATCCATGGGAGGGCTGCCCTTTTCTGAATAGAAATGGAGGAGGAATAGGTGGGGGACAGAGAGGAAGTGGGCAGAGGACTAGGAGGAGAGGAAGAAGGGGAAGCTGCGGTCACAATGTAAAACAATAAATAAAAAAAAAAAAAGAAAGACCCCACCAAAAAAATTGGAATTACACCAAGATTTTGACATTTTTTATAGTAACCCAAAATACATACAAAGAAAGAACAGGTGAACATGGTAATGATGCTTTTGGGAATCAATTCAATATTATGAAGACTAGGAATCAATACATACAGACACACACACACACACACACACACACACACACGTGCATGCGCGAACATGCAGATGCACCGTGGAGACTGGGAAAAACCCCACATTAAGATTGTACCCATCTTTCTCAAGCCTCACTAGAGGTAAGGACAGAGCCAATCACTAGAGGGCAGGACCCAGGGACCTCTGTTCACCTTAGTCTTGTCCACCCCTCCTCCCTTCAGACTGTTTAAAGGCACAAGGAAGATGGCGGGAAATACGCTACTGTCCTTGCCAGGAACGGTGACTTGTGACTTCGTTCTTCTCCTAAACCCTCAGTTCAGTTTCACAGTTCATCTTGTGTGGGCTTTCATTCCTGAATCTTGGTGAACTCCTTAGGTTTAACCTCTTGGCCTCAAAAATACTGAGCACTTGCATTCCCTATCTTCTTATTACACTGTAATTGGTTATGCACCCTTATGTGGAGCCAGTGTAAGAACCTCTCCTCTGGACTCTTGTCGTACAGTCATAGATAACTACTAAAAGTCAACAATGGAAGAGCTAGCAGCATTAGGAGATATTCCCATCAGTCAAGTTAACAGTTTCTTCCTTGAAGCTGTAGAACTTAACAGTCAACTCTGGGGTGTAAATATCCTAAGGCCAAAGATCCTAAGCCCCAAAGTTTGGGGCTGAATAATTTTGAACATAATTCCAATCTTGAGATCTAAAATCATGAAAGTTGATCTCTAAGTTTTTCAGTTAATATTGTGAATGTCTTCAAACATGAGTTTGAATGCACAGAAGAAATAAAAAGGAGAAAGAATGACCTGAGGCCTGTATCAACACACTACAACGAACTGAACTGATGTGGCTCCTGATTCAAGCAAAGGCATTTTTCATGATGCATATTTCTATAGACGGTTCAGCATGAGCCCACAGTACTTTCAAAATTCAAACAACAGTCCTAGGAAGAATGCCACAAATTCTTGAGATCAATGATAAAAGCTCAAATCCCAGTGACCTGCTCCTTTCCATAGAAAGCAGGACAGAGAAGAAATATAGCTCATAAACACAGACCACAGGCAGAAAGTGCTTCTCCACAGCAGTAAAGAGTCCCTTGGCCTCAGACCGCAAGTTCCCAGTTCCTCTCCTTAGAAGTCATTCAGTGACCCAAGCCGTTGCTTGACATACAGGCAAACACCCTTTCTCCACAGGCAGGAAACTAAGTCACACAGGATGTCACAGCTCTCCTGGTTTTCACATGACAAGTGCTCAGTTTCTTCTTCGGTGGCGATGCAGTATTTCAGTGTACATATGCTGTAATTTAAGAGCAGCGTCCTACTGCTGTCTATAGGCTGTCTCCTTCACAGCCACAAATGTGACACGGTTACTGTTTCCTTTTCTCAGCTGCAGAGACAAAGTACTATAAAGTAGGTCCTCCCTCTGTGTCTGATGTCACTGTGCTCCATGTTTCCTTTCTCTTGTAAGGATATTTACCACTGAACTAATGTTCATCCTAAATCAGTATGACCCTCATTCTAAGTAGTTATATCTACAAAGATCCTATATGCTGGTTACTTCGCATTTTGTTTGGTCTGGATGTGTATGGATAATACCTGCATGTACATTTGTGCTCTACATGTCTGGTGCCCAGAGGTCAGAAGAGGAGTCAGATCCCCTAACTGGAGTTATAGAAGGTTGTGAGCAGCTGTGTGGATGCTGGGAATCAAACCCAGGTCATGTGGAAAAGCAGCTAGGTGCTCTTAACCACTGAGCCCTCTCTCCTGCCCTGACAGTTTTAATTATCAACTTGCCACAACCTAGAATCACTGGAGAAGAAAGCCTGGGTGGGAGATGACCTAGGTCAGGTTGGCCTCTGGGCACAGTGCTGGGGGATTGTCTAGACTGTTAGTTAATGCGGGAGGGTCCAGCTATTGCTATACTAGTCCCCGAGTTAGGGTCCTGACAGAGAGGAAAAGGCTGACTGAGAGCAGGGAGCAAGAAGGCAACATAGCGGCACGTGTTTCCCTCTGCTCTTGGCTGAGGGTGTGTGGCATGAGCAGCTGCTTCAGTGAGTTCCTGCCCTGACTTCCCAGCTGTGATGTGATGTGGGAGTCTTCTGTTTTGTGTTGATTTCATTGGTTAAACAAAGAAACTGCCTTGGCCCTTTAATAGGACAGAAAATTAGGTAGGTGGAGCAAACAGAACAGAATGCTGGGAGAAAGAAGCCGAGTTAGGCAGTTGCCATGATTCTCCTCTCCAAAGCAGACCCATCTTAAGATCTTTCCTGGTAAGCTACCGCTTCGTGGTGCTACACAGATTATTAGAAATGGGTTAATCAAGATGTGAGAATTAGCCAGTAAGAGGCTAGAGCTAATGGGCCAAGCAGTGTTTAAAAGAATACAATTTGTGTGTTGTTGTTTCGGGTAAAGCTAGCCGTGTGGGAGCTGGGCGGCGGGAAGTGGCCCGCTGCTCCTCACTACAGTGATGCACTATCCCTGGAACTGTACGCCAAATAAACTTTCTCCTCTAAGTTGCTTTTTTATCAGAATAGTTTATCACAGGGACAGAAATGAAACTAGAACATTCTGTTTTCAAATAAGGTCATTTTTTGGCATTTTTTTTTATTTTGCAACAACTTCATAAATGTGTATCATGTATAATACTTTGAAGCTCTGGTGGGCCCAAGCTGGGGAAGGGGTCATAGTTTTATTTCAATTAGTCTTTGGGATGCTGTACCACATCAAACCTGCAACCCTGCACATACTAAGCCATGTGGTCAGCTTGAGGGGCACACTTTTTTAGTATCCATTCAACACGTGCTTCTGCTCCCCTTGGCCAGTGCTTGTGAAACACATCTGAATACTACTTCCAGAACACACGCTACATCAGAGGCTGTGCCTATCACTACATTTGACTGACTAAAACAACACCTCAGTTCAAGCTTTCTGGGACTCTGCACCAAGACATTCTTATCTCGTCCTTATCAGAAACTCCATTCCAAAGAATGATCTTAAAGGCACCATTAAGGGAGGTAGACGTGATCTTCACTGCTCCAGTGCCAAACATAGTATCCGGTAGGAACCTGAAGATACCTCAGAGCATCAATTACGGCACACTGGTAGGGTGAAATTCTTTACAGCCAATAGCAATCACATCGTACAGCGGCTCTTCTGTTTTGTTTGCTTTTTTACCTTGAGCTCGTCTTGCTGAATGCTGGGCGCTTGTTCATCTTCTTCGCACCCTTTTTTCTCGCTATAATGAACTAGGAATCATTTGTTTGCCTCTGCACTTTAATTATTTTTAGTTACTTAGACATGGATAATAGAACATGGCATTAAATGTCCATGGGATGGAGAAAGGGCTAAGGGGTAACAAGGGCAGGAGTACTACTCTTCCAGAGGACCCAACGTTCAGTACCCAGCACCTACCTCAGACAGCTTACAACTACCTGATTCCAGCTAGGGGAACCCAGTGCCCTCTCTGGCCTTCTCTGGCACCTGTGCTCACATGTACATACCACACACACACACACACACACACACACAAAAAAAAATAAGTAAAATCTTTTTTAAAAGTCTCATTTCACCAACATGCCCTTCTCAGAATTAACCACTGTCAGCAGCTCAGTGACTATATTTTCATCTTTTAAAATAAATATATTTCATGTGTCACTTACTTAAAAAAAATTAATACAGAAATAACATCCTAAAACTCCAAACACTACAAAATCTTTGAAGAAATAAAAATTCCCCTTCTCTTTGGTCCTGAATCTCCTTACCATGATACACTCATCTCTGCATATATATATATACATACACATATACACATATATATGCATATATATGTATATATATGACACACACATATATAGGATATATCTCCTCCTGAGACATTTTTATTATTTAAAATCATTTTAATATTTTTGCAAAGAAAGAAAAGCACACGACAGAGAAAGGTGACTGTCTGCTTAACATTTTATGAAAACTTTCAAGCGCAGAGTGAGGATGTTGGGATGAACCCTAATATACATGGCCCAGACACTAGGACTGGTAACATCCAGCCATCTTTGTTTCTTCTGCTACTCTACTCACTCCCAGTATGATCAGCTATCACCACGTAGTATGCCAACATTCAGACCATATGTAAGAGCCACATGCTCTCCAGCTGGCCTTTGCAACTACTTCTGCAGAAGCTCCATCCATGGCTTTCCTCTCTCTGCTTTTCAACTGCTAGTCATAAGACCCCTGGTCAGTGATAAGAACAATTTAAAAAAATTTTTTATCTCTATTTTAACATGTTTGAATGTTTTGCCCTGCATGTTTGTCTGTTCACATGTATGCTTTATCCCTGTGGAGGTTTAGAAGAGTATATTAGAGTTACAGGCAGCTGTGAGCCAGTGTGGATGCTGGGAATTGAATCTGGTCCTCTGCAAGAGCAGCCAGTGCTCTTAACTACTGAGCCATCTCTCAAGTCCCCAAGTGATAAGAAAATTCTAGAAATTCCTACAGCCAGTAGCCTTTGAGTTATCTGCCCACTTGGGTGTGGCCTCTTATACTATAAATGCTAATGTAAAGCACACATTTGCTTTTTTCTGGCTGCGGGGTTCAGTTGCTGTTCCCCATTCAAGCAGAGGACTGTGATCTGAGTCTATCCCTAAATAAATAACCCTTTATTATACTCAATTCTGAGCTAGTGTGGGATTTCTTTTTAGCTTTGGTCTTCATATCTCTGTTAACTTAAAACAACAAAAACCTTCCCTATTACAAAAGAAGAGAGCCTGTGGGAGGATAAGTCCCCTTTTTAACATTTTATTTCGAAATTATTTCAGATGTACACAAAAGTCGTAGAAACAGGCTGTGGTACTCTATTATCCCCGCCACGTTTTGAGTGTTTTTCATCTGTAAGCTGCAGACAGTATGACCTATTAATACTCAATACTCCAGTGCATATTTCCTATATACAGAGACTCCAAGTAACTGTACAATAGCCATTAAAACCTGGGTGTTAACATTGGTCCGATGCTAATGTATAATCCTCAGGTGCTGCTCAACTTTCCCTTTCCCTCTTAATTTTAAATTACATATTACTACCTAGTTTTCTAAGCGATAAATAAAACAATGAATCACAAGAGGCCTCAGTTTGCTCCCCTCCCCCAAATCCAAAGCCCTTAACCAGTTATCAAAGTGTGCTTTCCTCAGATACCTTCCAGGAAGCTGTTCTTGACAACCCCAACTACTCAATAAGAAAAAGAAAACTTCTGGGGCCCTTCTTTTATAAATGAACAATCTTATCAACTGAAAATTATGTTTCTTCCACCTCTTTCAAAAATCTACAATCTACATGACTCTCCCTAGATTTGGTCATTTTTGTGACCACTTCTTGTATCCCTGCCTCTGTCGGTAAGTCACCATTGACCACTCTCGGTCCATGTGTTTGGGTATTCAATCTCCTGTGATTTCCTAGCATGGAAGTACAGATGTGGAAGAGCATCTGCTAAAAACCTAAGCCTCCAGCAGCAGGCCTGGATACCACTGGTGCTAAGTGTGCTCCCCCTAAGCCCAATTCAGTGGCAAAGAAACATAACCTGATATTCGTTCCAACTTCCTCCAGGGCCGGTGAAGTCCCTGATTAAACATGAGGAATTTGAAAGTTTGATGCTAAGATTTTAAATCTCTGTGGCACTGTATCAACCTCTCAGTAAAGTGTGATTCACAGTTGTCTGATTTTCATTATTCTTTGAAAATGGGCACCCAAATGAGACTACAATTTAAGACAGATTCTGTTAAAATGATTTCATCATTCACCCATTTTAAAAAAAAGAAAAAATAAATCGTGTATCAAGCACCAAGTAGGTGTTTTGGGTGCCCAGGGAAACTGTGGGTCTTGTTTTTGAAGGTCACACCTTTGTTTTGGAATCTGAATGGACAGGTCTAGCCAGATGCTGCCTCCCAAGTTTGGTCACATGGTTACAGACCTGGGGCTCAGGAAGGGAAGGTGGATTTAAATATGAAGACGTTTGAACCCACTGAAGCAGGGTCAGGGTCACTGGTCATGCTATTTTCTCTACTTTGGAATGTTTGGGAATTTTCTGTAATAAAAAAACGCTCTACTGGTGGATTTACCGTGATACACATTTTCTTCGGAAGGAACTGCAATTTCCGTCAACTCCATCTCCTTAACCCCAATGAGGGGAGAAGCTTCATTACTTAAGTCAAAACAAATCTGAAAACAGTGTGAGAAAACCATTCTCAAGGGCCTTGAGCAGTCCAAGTAGTAATCATCTAGGCTGGCTGTAGCAACAGGGCAGTTTTTGTGAGAACATCACTATCCCTTCCCTATTTGCTTAGTAATGGATGCTGAAAAGAACTGCCGAAGTATTTAATAATGTCAATGTTGGCAAGTTAACCTAGGTGATGAGAACACTCAAGCTATTTATTTCCACTGTGTGGAAGTTAAAAATCTCAACAGGCTAAAAACATTTTTTTTTTTTCTAAAAAAACTACTCTCGATTATTATATTGGGCTAAAGCCTCGCTCCCTTCTACCCTGTGGGCCCTCACTACCTCCAGCGTCCTCAGCTTCCTCAGCTCCCAGCCACTTGGCAGCCATTTCCCAACGTGGAGCATATGCGCATGTAGAAAAACAGTGGCTGGGAAAAGCAGCGCGTGCGGCAACAGCGATTGTAGGAAACCAGGGGGTGGGGCGACATAGGTATCTGCTCTGAGCAACCGCAGAACATCTGCAACGCAACTGATAGCACGCATGCGCACAACCACAGGGCCATATGCTAAACTAGGCTGGGGAAGCAAGGTAGTGGGTTGTTGAGGAGGGTTGTGCGTGCTAGCTCTTTAAGGGTTCTTTTTTTCTTGCTGCTGCAAGCGGCCAACGTCCAGAATAAATGTGTTCGACAGAGTCCCAAGCCCTGTCCCGTCCACGTATCTCCAGTGAAAGGGCTGAAAGAAAGTTATCTCTCATGAGTAGAAGCCTTAGAGGCTAGGAGCATCTTCACAAAGCTGCATCCCGGCCGCCGGGTGAAGTCACGTGGCATGTGTTACTCAGGTAGACACTGGAGGCAAGGTTATTATTCGTGTAAGAAACAGCCCGAATCGGTGGGGCTTGGTTTTTTGGGGTTTTTTTTTTTGGGAAAATGATGGAGAAAAAAAGGCATGAAGGACAGAGGGACAGAGGAATGTCTTGTGGGATTCAACTTTAGGCCCTTTCTGTAGTTTTCTTTAAGCTCTAGGCTGGTTTCAAGACTAGTCCTGTATTACAAATTCTTGAGCCCTCGTGGGTTACTCACCCCTACTCTGAGGAAGCCTCAGCCCAGTCTCAGGTCTGCTTGGAAGATGGACATGGAGCTACCTGTGCTGCTTAGAAGAGGCTGGGGGGGGGGGGGGGCAGTTGGTAAAGGGTGCAGTGACATTCAGGTTAGTTAAGGGGGTGAAGCAGTGGGCAAAGGAGGTTTTTTACTTTCCTAGATGTGGAGGTGCATAAGGGGGCTCACAGAGCAACCTGTGCCCCTAGCTGCTGTGCCCCTTCTCCCAGTTATGGGCAAACCCTGAGATCTTACCCACTTGCCCAGGGCCAGCCCCACACAGACTTCTTCCCACATTTCCAGAGACAGAATTTAGAAGCCAAAAGTGGTGACTCCGGCAGTCAGAGTCCAGAGAACAAGCCATTGTTGGGGGCCTGGTCCACTGAGGTGGAGGGCGGTGTGGAGTACTTGGGAGGGTAACGGATGAAAAGCCGGTCCTCTTCCTTCCTCACCCAGCGCAGGAGCTTCGTCACCACTAAGATGGCACCTGCCTTGGTCACCAAGGGGCTGAGGCAAGTATAGAGCTCAAATTTGGAGGTCACCTGGGGAGATGGGGAGGAGACAGTCAGATGGGCTAGAGCTGGCCAGGCGTAATCCTGGCCTCCCAAAGCCAACCTTGGGTGCTTCTGAAGCTTGGAGACATGCTTGGCAGCAACTGGATATGGCTTGCTGGGCTAAGGCAGGCAACCTGGGATTATCCTATCAAGGCAGATAAGAGGCCAGCTGGATCAGTGGCTCAACTGGATCGTTCTGACTCTGTATGTGTGTGTGTGAGTGTGCTTCTCAGTTTGCTTAGCTGTGGATTAGAGATAATAGTAACACCAACACTCAGTACTCAGTGAGCAATCATCACACACAAGGCTGTTCTGTCCTCCTTCCCCTATGCCCTTGCACACGTGGTCCTCACACCACCCCGAGACCAACCCCAGAGGTCTTCAGTTCCTTTTCTGTGCCACTTCCCACTGCTCTCTCTGGTGATCTCTTTCTGCCCCAGAACTTTGGTCTTTCTTTGCTGTTCCTCAAATGCAGCCAGCCGCAGCCCTGCAGTCTCTTCTCTATGCCTGCAGCTGCTCCCCTAGGCAGCTCGCCACCTTCACTCCAGTGGGAAGTCATTTATTCAGCAAACCCCCTCCCACGCACCGATGTACAGCCCTGGGCCCACTGTGTCTTGGTTTTAAAATGCCAACTCTCTAGAAAAAGCTGGTGAGGCTCCTTGGCAAAATGCCACGTCCAGGAAGGATGGAGTAAGTACAGTGAGCCAGCTGTGTGCACAGTGACAGAAATGTGCGGTGGAAAGCAGGGCCCAGGCTGCCCAAGTCATGGAGTCCACAGGCTAAGTCAGAAACAAGTGCAGTAAATGCTAGATACTATTTTAGACTACCAAAACCAAGAGAAACCTCATAGGGTAATATTTAAACAAAATATAAAACTTGGGGCCAGTGAGAGGAAGGCACTGACAACCTAGGAGAAGGGAGAGTAAGGGTTCCCACAAGCTGTCCACTGGCCTCTACACTTACCAAATGTGTGCACACATACATGCTAACTAAGGAAATGCAGTTCTTAATTAAAAAATCCAATATAAAGTCCCAACTATAAATGTAAAAAGTAGGACAGGTAGAAAACTGCCAGCAGGCAAAAACCTAGTAACTGCTGCATTTCAAACCAAGGAGGCGTATTAAAACGAGGAGGAGGTGTATAATTCTAACACCCAAAAATACAGAGTCCACAGGTGCCACAGATGCTAGTTACAAAGGAGAGGCACTTTATAGTAGAAACGTGCCATCTTAACTAAGCATCCAAGCGTGCACCACATGCCCTGAAACAGTGCGGAAACTGGCTCGTGCCACTTGGTGCCTAACTTCTCACTGTGATCACGGTCCACCATGACAAAGACCCGAGCCAAGGGGCCCTCTACAAGACAGCTTACTGATGTCCTTCCCAAGTGCCAAGGCCACAAAGCCTGGGGGACCTTTTCAGAACAGATGAGACCAGGGTACATAAAGAGCAAGTCCACCATGTGATCCTGGGCTGGGTTCTGGACCAGTAAGCTGACATGAACGGACAGCTGGCAGAAGACCAATGAGGCCTGTGGATTCTGTGTCACATCAGTGGCAACTGCCTAGGTTTGGCACGTCACCACACTTTTGTGAACATTTACCTTTGGGGAACGTGAGTGCAAGGTCATTTTATGGTAATTCCTTATACTAGCTTTACTACTTCCAACTCCAGAGTTACTTGAAAATTAGAAACAACAAAAACCAAAATGCTAACCTAGAACAGTGCTGGATCCATATGAATATGCACTGTTGTTTACAGAATGTGGTGGGGAAGGCTTTCCTTCCTATGGAACTGCCTGCCTGGCCACCAGCCTCTCTCAGTAGCTGATCTTTAACAGCCCCACAGGAAGGTCACTCCGGGGAGAGGGCACGGAGTGGTCCTGAACCTGCAGTGGTCAAGGAGAGCTGGGGACTCTATCCTGGTAGACAGGGAATTGGCAAGCACAATGACAGCTGCAGATGGGATCCGTGGAAGGCCAAGACCCTGCCTGTCCTGACTGCTCATGGGAAAAGCAAAGGAATGGCAGGCCTATGGTAGGACTGCATACAGTGAGAAATCCTTCTGTAGTTTAAGACACGTGTGCCCGTAGGGTCAGCGGTGCAGACAGAGGCAAAGTCTGGGCAAGTCCCTGTGTGCCTATGGTGGGTACTAAAGCTAAACGTTCATCACAGGGAAAGCAGGCCTGCAGTAGGGAACTGATTTACTGACAGCCTGACCAACTCACCCAGGCCAGCAGTGTCTCCTTCTCAGCCACGTGATAAATGAGGCGCAAGGGCCGGGAGGTGCTATGGAGGCGAGCATGCAGGCGGTGATACAGGTCGGACAGTCGCTGTCGCTCCTCCCCGTGGCTGTACGGGGCCTCTAGCTCAGGACTGCAACAGAGGGAGGCAGTAGCACCGTGAGTTGGCATTGGGCCTGCCTCCCAGCACAGTCTAGGGACTACAATTAGGTTACGGGGCTCAGCCTCCCGCCTTAGGCTTGAGGGTTTCCATAGGTTGTAAGCCAAGCTGCCTCCATTAAACTAGGAAGGAGGCCCTTTCTCCCACTAGATCAGAGAACTGTCTGCTCCCCCTTTCTAGGGCACGGCTGGCTAGCTCTCCTAACTCATGTGTATAAGACGCTGACAGTCCTGGTTAGACATGTCTTCAATAGCCTGCAGGGTCAGGGCCCACCTGGTAAACTGTGGTAGCTGGCGGTGTTGGTCAGGGATGTCCAGTGGTTTATAGAGGAAATGCCGGAGGCCAGGTGCTCCCACAGCCTGCACACTGTAGGCAGGGGCACTGGCTGCAGGTCCGTTAGAGAAGCTGGCAGCCTCCCCAAGGGTACGCAGGGCACCAAGGTGGTGCATTCCATCTTCAACCAAGCGCCGACAGGCGGCCATGGCATGGAAGGCTTCCCGGTTGGTACCAAGCAGTAGCAGGCAGACAGGCATGGAATCCAGGCGGGCCACATAGGCATAGAAGAAACCATCTGGGTTGAAGCGAGGGAGGCACACAGGTGCCCATGCCTCACCTGCTGCAAAGGCTGGTGCACCCACCCAGTCAAGCAGCAGCTGCAGATCAGCTGGGTCCAGCCGGCACTCCGCCAGCACATTCCTCTCCTGGGCTGCTGTTATCAGTCGACCGCCAACAGCCAGCACTGACAGGGCCAGGCCCGGGGCTGTACAGCGCCGCAGAAGTGTACCCAGGGCATCCCGCAGTGGACGGGCCAGAGGCACACAGCGCACAGCCCCCAGGAGCAGGGCACCAGGGTCTTGCTCCACACTGTCCAGGAGCCGGTCCAGTGTGCGCTCTGAGCCAGCCAGCAGACGACGGAGGTCATAGTTCTGCTTATGTGCGAAGATGCGGGCCACGCTTGCACGCGTGAGTGTGCTCACAATCTGTGCGTGCACTGCTAGCAGCTCGCCCCGTAACTGCGCTGCCGATTGTGGAGTCCGGGATACAGCCACCAGCAGGAGTGGGCCCTGTTGCAGGAACACCAGCTTGTGGTCCTCTAGGGGAAGGAAGAGTGGGCGGGGGCAGAGGCAGACCAGGAATGAGTCAGGGATCAGACAGGACAGCTTTCCCAAACACTCTCCGACACATACAGCCCCTGGCCTGAGCCCGAACTCGGACTCTGCCAGCACTCAAATTAGGGCACGGACAAGATGGGGATATTGGGCTGTGGAGGAATCATGTAATTTAGACAGACAACATGGAGTCAGGGTGGTGGGAATGGTAAACCAGACAAGGATGGAAACAAAGTCAGGCCACACAGCACACCTCTGCACTCCCAGACAACCTGGTGGTATACTGCCAGCCACGTGGATGGAACCCAAAGAGATGAATCCCCCGACAGACACCCTCACTGACTCACTTCTGGTGGCTAGACAGAGACTCACGTATACAGCAGACAGGTAGAGCTACCCATGGCTAGTTACAGACCACTGAACTCCTAGCTCTATTCCCACCAGCCCCATTATGTCCCCCGTTCTCTTCACTCACCGGCGTAGATGGCTCGGATGGCATCTCCTGCACTCTGTACAAAGGACACGAGGGCCGTCATCACACCCATGGTGGCAGACAGGGCCTCCACACTACCATACCGTGAGTAGATGGGCTTGCCTGCCTCGCTCAGCACAAACACGTGCTTCCTTTGGCTGCGCCAGTCCTCATCACTGGGGTCCCCGTCACTGGGATCCCCGTCACTGGGGTCCCCATCACCAGGGTCTTCTCCCTGGCCCTCAGTGCTACCCTCAGGTTCTCCAGGGGGATTGTTGTCGGAAGCTGCAGTTTTCCAGGGCTCACAAGTGCTTGCCAGGGCTTCAGCCGGAGGCAAAGGTGGTAGGAGGCTGGCTGGCTGGTCCTCGGCCTTGGATCCTGAAAGGGAGCCCTGAGTGGCTCATCTCCTGCTAACCCCGTATTTCAACAATCTATCAAATCCTTACCAGCCCTGACCCTCAACAACCCATGCATGTTGACAAAGCTCTCCATAGTCTTCCTAGCTATTCAGTGAACAATGGGTGACAATGGCTGGAACCTTCCTACCTGTGTCCACTAAGGTTTGAATGAGCCCACCCGAAAACACAAATATTCCAACATGTTCTCACTGTCGTTTACTGGTCCCCCCATTATTTCCTTTCAGCACTGCCATTCCTAGGTCTTCAAAGTGCCCCAGTCTCCAAACAACGATTAATCTGTTTATCTGCAGTGGCTCTTCACTAACTTCTCTGACCGCTTGTTTGTTCTGATGTGTACTTAACCCCTCAAAGGCCACCAGTGAAATACACCCACTGACTCTCCTAATCCTTTAGACCCTCCTCCACATCCTCCAATCCCCAGTGATGCCCACTGACATTCTTGGTTAACCACATTCCCAGTAACGATCCTTAATTCTCCCATTAGAGTGGCCATTAACAGCCACTGACATCCAGATCACCAGGACTCCCCAAACCTTCAACCACTCCTCCTATATACTTCTGCTACATTAACAGCCCAGCAAGTACACATCAATATCAGCAACACTTTAGGCTCCATGCCCCTTCACTCTCTCAATGTCCACCATTAATCATCACTAACATATAAGGCTTTCCTACATCCACTGCTCTTCCCCCAGGATGAAACCCCTTGCTTCCTTCCACACACACATTCATCCCCACAGCCACTGACGTCTACTGAGCCACCCAACGACAATCATCGGTTTGCAACCTCATCTAATTTTCTCACACCCCATGTTTTCATATTTTCTTAATTGTGCACTGATAATCCCGTTTCCAAATACCCAAGCAACTTGTCTCCATTCCCTTTTTGAACCCAACCATGCCCTTCCTTGATTCTTCAAAGATCTAAGCTCAGGTCAAGTACATTCTGACTTCCCCACAACAGAAGGGTGTCCCGGAATGTGGGAACTCCAGTGTTAAAATGGGCAGATTAGAAAGTACCCCTTCCTCCACAACCTCTCCAGCAAAGGCTATCATTGGTGTCTTTGATTTTAGCAATTCTGACAGGTGTAAGATTGGAGACAAGTTAACACAGCCCATCCTCCTACCACTGACCCCTCACGATAGGATACATTTGCCCCTCAAAGAAGGCAGTGGGACAACAGCTGACACCCACTGCCTTCTTTGCCATTTCTCAATGATTTCAATTAAATTAGCAAGTCTGTGACCAACGACTGATCGAGCTATGCCTCAAGCTACTTTCTTGGGGCCCCAAACACTGCTCACTGGTCTCCCGTTGATTTCTTTCCCCCTCAGTTAGCAATGACAACCCTCAGGGACTACTTCCAAGACTCAGTTGAGGAGAGCTCTACCTGTGTCCTCCGGGTCCCCATCTCCGGGATCCGGCGTGCTCGAGTGAACCCGTTCACTGTCTCCAGCCTCCTCAACGGGGAACTGCGTGTCCACCAAGTCCTCCACGCCCCCGGGGTCTGGGACAGCACTACCTTCTCCGGACTCCATCTGCACATCCCTGGGAAGAAGGGGAATCGGGGGTGATGGGCAGCAACAGAAAACTTCTTAAAAGCCTTTAGGGAGCCAGGCCCCCTGGCAACGCTCCTAGCGCTGTTTCCCCTACGTTTTCCGACAGGACGCGGCATTCAAAACCATGATCAAATACTTGCACCCTCCGGCACTTTCGGGAAGGGTGACGTTCCGATGAGCCTTCGCAAACAGCGAGACACTGACACCTGTTTCAACCCCGCACCTCAGCTGGGTGGAGAGCAACACTTCTAGGAGCCGCGGCGGCACCACACTTCCTGGTGTGGTGGTGGGGGTATGCCACACTTCCGGAAGCGACGCCTCCAGGGACACTTCCGGTTTCACAGCGGCAGGTACTCCCCGCAGCGCCGAGGGCCGCCGAACGCTGCGTTCCCTCACCGTACGGATGGCGCGGGACTCTCACGAAACTCTATGGAATCTTCTCTGAGAGACCCTCTCCCGAACGCAGCCAGGGTGGGCTGTGAAGCGGGCGGGAGCGGGTCACTGCTAGTACCGAAGAATACCGGCTGAAGAGAGCGCATGGGTCAAGGGGACGGAGCCTTGTCCCTTTCACCCAATCAAGAGTAGCCTTTCCCTTCTGCCCCGCCCCATTCTGGTAGCGCCTCTGCAAATACTGTGCGCTCATTGGTAAATGCCATCCCTTGACTGACACCTCGCTGTTTCTAACCGAAACCTTGAGTCTGTTCCTGTCTTGACTGGAGCGGGTTCGCCGCGCCGAGCCAATAAACTCGCTCCCTCAGAACTAGGACAACTTCGCCAGTCTTTTTTCAACAAGAGAGGCTGGGGCGGTCGTGAGGCGGAGCGTCTGCTTGACGGACAGTCTCTTCTTCCAATTGCAACGTCGCGCGCAGTCCAGTCAGCCTATGGAACTCGGGTGCTGAAGCAAAAGGCGGGGCTCTGCTTGTGGGACTCGCTCTTGGGAGTTTGAACCGCGCCAGCCTGTGCGGGAAGGGGTACTGCGGAGGCAAAGGTAGGCTGCTCAGGGCTGGTATGTGCGGGAAACACGAGCTCTCCCCACTGACAAGGAGAGATGCTGCGAATCGAGCCAACTAAACCATCAGCCCAAGCCTGGGGCGGGGTGGAGGGGTGGGGCTTTCAGGGACTGTTGCGTTCTGGTTGGCTGAGGATTCTGCCGCGGGACAGTCACTGTGTTAGGAATCTGGTGTCCCTAAGCACAAAGAGGTACATCCTTAAGGTTGCGCGCGTGGGGGTTGTCTAAGTGAGCAGAAGAAGGAGCTCCAAGCTGACAGTTTTGTTCATTTTGCTCTTGAGTCAGAGACTCCTTATATATGCTGGCTGGCTTTAAACTCGCGATCCTCCTCCCTCAGTCTCTATCTCCATCCTAAACTCGTCAGGAGAGATTCCAGTTGTGCTCCAGCACTCCGGCAAAGCAATCAGGTTTAGCATGAGGGCGTGGATGGACCTGCTCTGGATTCTCAGGTCCTTTTTCTTTGGGTCTTTCTGTACATCTGTCTTTGAGACTATTTAAGCCTTCTAGTTTGTGTCTCTGAGTGTTACCATATTACTATCAGAGAAAAATACTATAATGGTATAAAGGCCAGTGATTTCTGTTTTTGAGACAGGGTTTCATGTATTCCAGGCTGGCTTCAAACTCACTACGTGACAAGGATTACTCTGCTTCCCGCCTCTGCTTCCCTAGTATGTGAGATTACAGGAGGGCCCACGACATCTTGTTTGTGTGGTGCTGGAGTTCATACCCGTGCATGCTTTGTGCATGCTGGGCGAGCACTCTACCACTTGATGTACATTCCCAGCCCCAAGACCAAGGAGGTGTCTCTATCCAGAAGACATGGCATCACTAAATATTTAGACACTTAAAGACAAAATCTCCAAGTACACTACTGACAAACTGACCAAACTCCAAGGACATGGTTGTCTTTTGCAAGAATGACCAGTAGATGGCATAAAGTCCACACGATAGAGACTCTCCAACATCAGCTAACTCACTGCCCCGTGAATATCAGGAAAACAGCAGAGAATTGTCAGGGGTTTAGGTCCTCACCTCCACAAGGAGAACCCAACCTCAAACTGTCCCAAGAGTCTTGTTTCCCTCTTACTTCTCTCTTCATTAAGACTCGTTAGGAGGGCCGAGTCTACTCTGAAAACTTCTTTTCAGAAGGCTTCAATATGCTGCTTCACACTTGTTACTAGAATGTTCTGGATTATAGCAGAGATTGACAACCCAAAGTGGTGAATCTCAAGTGACCAGAGAGATATATGGAATAATTTTGCCCAAGGGGAAGTTCCCCTGTCTGAAATAAGGCACTATTATAGTTCAGAAGTATTGCGAGCTGGTGTTTGTTCAGAACTATGTAGTAGGCAAAATTATTAAGCATTAAGAAGGAAAATGTGGCAACTAAAGATATAGCTTGGTGGTTAAAAGCACTTGCCAAGGACCCATGTTCAATTTCTAACACCCATGTCAGGCAACTCCAGGTCCAGGGCACCTGACACCCTCTTCTGGCCTCCAGGGATACTCATGTTTATGTGGTGTTACACAGACAGGCAAATAAAAACAATGAGAACCAGAAGGAGTAGTAGCAGCAGTAGTTAGATTTGCCCTAGCATGCCTCCCTATTGCTGTGATAGAACACTGACCAAAGGCAACAATCGGAAGGAAGGGTGTGTTTGGATTACAGGCTGTGCTCATCATCCGGGGAAGCTGAGGCAGACGGTTGAAGCACAAACCACTGGAGAGCATTGTTTGCTGGCTTACTTTCCGTGGCTGGCTCAGCCTGCTTTCTGATATAACCCAGGACGACCTGCCCAGGGTGACAACACCCATGATGGACTGGAACTCACCAAGGCCAGCTGGCCTAGGTCTGAAAAAGCATGGGATAAATCCGGACTAGCTGAACATAGTGGACAATGAGGAATACTGAGAACTCAAGAACAATCGCAGTGGGTTTTTGATCCTACTGCACGTACTGGCTTTGGGGGAGCCTAGGCAGTTTGGATGCTCACCTTACTAGACCTGGATGGAGGTGGGGGTTCCTTGGGCTTCCCACAGGTCAGGGAACCCTGATTGCTCTTCGAGCAGATGAGGGAGGGGGACTTGATCGGGGGAGGGGGGGGAAATGGGAAGTGGTTGCGGGGAGGAGGCAGAAATCCTTAATAAATAAATAAATTTAAAAAAAAGAAAATATCCCACAGACTTGCCGCCAGGCCAATTTGATGGAGGCAATTTTTCAATTAAGGTTCCTTCTTGCTAGGTGACTGCAGTTTGTTTCAAACAAACTAACCAGCGTATTGACTCTAATTTAAATATCATATGATGTATATGTACAATGTTATATCATTTAAAAATTAATTATATAGTCAACCCTCTCCCACAATAATAAGCCTGCTCCATGTATAATGGCATTAATCCATTTTAGATGGTGGATCCTCCATGCCTACCCTCTAAAGACTGTCACATGGCACCTAAAATTCAACATGAGTTTTAAAAGGGACACATCTACAATGTGTTTGTTTTGCAACAGTCATATGACATGACATTTTAAACAGTTTTAACTGAGAAGCATGCTGGTACTCAGAGATCAAATGCTTGCCCAAGTTCACAGGGTTTGAAAATGATACACGGCTATTTTTTTCATTTGTGTATAGTAGGTGGAATTAGCTTGATGCTAGCAACACTGAGGCCTTACGAATTCAGATGAATAGTAATTGCTCTCTTGACCGGATGAAGCCTGTGCTAAAATCTCATTAACTATCCTACTTCGAACAGTGACTATGATTGGTTTGCCCTGAGTCAGCGTGACCCTAAGTTAATTTGTTTGGAAATCATGTGGCAGTAGCTGTGCTGATGTGAACAGAATATTTGAACCCAGGCTCCCCCGCTGGCTCCAGCTTACACGATCCTCTCTAGTTCAGTGATGGAGTAGTTACAGAACACGAGCTCGCTGCTGCACAGGACCAACTCATAACTGTTCTGTGTCCTTCCAAAGCAAGGTTTGGCTCCAGATCTTCCCACCTGCTGTGCACCTCTGGTGGCGTGACTCGGTGTTTAAGAGCTTCTTGCTAGAGACGAACATTCTTGGGACCAGTTTTGTTCTCATTACACTAGGAGTTTTGTGTCTAGGAAAGAGTGTCTCACTGGTCCCTTTCCGAAAACTTAGTACAGTTGTTAGGGCTCTTGGCTGAAAGTAAGAGAAGCCTGCTGCAGGCATTTCCTTTAAAGTCTATTGAAGTGCACCAGCATCCCTCCTAACAATAGTGTTTGGAGACCGGCAGGGTACCATGAGAGACAGAACAGAGAGAGCCTGAGAACTATACACTGGGTCTCTGCCCATGATTTTCTCTGTGTAACTTTGTTGTGTACCCAGGTCAGCTAGTTTTCAGCCACATAGGAAAAGCAGAGCTTAAAGTCCTTTCTGAAAGTATGGTGAGATAGTTTGGTGGTGGTGGTAGATTTGTCTATATGTTTCTTGGTATTGATCCCAGGCCTTTGTGCTTGCAGGTCATGTAACCTACTTTGAGCTACACTCTTCATCCTTTCTTGAGTAGACTTCAAACACACACACACACACACACACACACACACACACACACACACACGGCATGACAGGAAGCCCTTATGGGTATCGCCACGATTCTGCCTCCCTCAGGAAGACACCAGCACAATGACAGAGGGATGTGTAGTCTGTGATTCTCTTCTATATCTTCTGAAAGTGCCACACCTCAAAGGAATCCTGTTGGCCCACAAATCATCAGCTCCGGGCCTTTTTAGATTCAGTACTGGAGGACCTGTGGCATCCAAGTCCAATTAGAATACCCTGATACATACCATATGGTTAGTTTAGGGAGGGAAGAGTGACCCAAGATAGACGACATGGAACAATGAAGAGTTCTTCTTGGGCCTTTTACCACCTATGAAATAACCCTAGTTCTTTTCTGGGGTGATCAGTGATGTAAGTGTGGGACCCTCAAAGTCTTCTCACCTGCTGCCTTGGTCACTGTTTGCATCAAAGGGACCAAACTTTCTTTTAGAAATAAGAAAGGAGAAGTTTATATTGACTCATGTTTTGGGGGGCAGGAAAGCATATGGAATAGCTTAGCAGTCTGGGACTCCACTTGCTTTGGGCTGTACACACACCTCCCTCCTGACAATGTGCTTAGCGGTCTAAGACACCAGACACATCAAGCTACATAGTCACCCTACTCCAAATAATAGGATAACTTTCTTTTCCTTGTGACAGCCATCCGCTGTGGATAGTTTGAATCATAAAATAGTTCCAGTTTACAGCTGGGTACCAGAGCAAGGGGCTGATCCATCCTGAGCTGGTTTGAATGCATACCCAATAAGGTAAAACTTATACATATTCATAGTTGGGGATGCATAGTAAGAAAGTTAGATGCAGTGGAGGAAAGGACAGTAGAGAAACAGTTATAATTTGAATATATCTATATCTGGTTATATAACCACACAGTAGATGAAAAGGTTATACGACTCATCTGTCAATCAAAATAGAGAATTGCACAAATTATACTCCTTAGTAACCAGTCTTTCTTTTAGATGTCATAAAAGATGCTCTAGGCAATAACTTGGGACTCTTGTGTTAAGCCACCCTTATGGCTCTCTGTTACTCTTGATAACTTGCTTCTTTTTGATCCATTCTATTCTACTAGTCACTTTGATTTTGAATGGTTTTCTTGCTACTTTGCAATATATTTATACCTTAATTATAATTCTTTGAATAAAATGACACAAACCTGTAAAAATCTGGTCCACACACTGACTACTGGTAACAGCATCATTGGGGGGTGGGGGGGTGACTGTCCATTATGACAGGAAAGGCAGTGTCTGGGGTGGCTCATCCCTCAGTGGGAGGAGGCTGAGGTGAGGCTTATTTGAATATGTGTTTACTGCCCCAAGTGACCTACTTCTTTCTGGTAGCCAGGCTACACTTCCTTAAGGCACCAAGTCCTCCCAAATATTGTCTGTTGCTAGATATTTAAATACACAGATATGTTACTGTGGTTGCATTAGTAAAAAGCTAACTAGCCAATAGCTAGGCGGGGGATGGGGGCAGGATTTCTGGAAAGAGAGAGCTGGGAAAGAAGAAAGGTGGAGACCCCAGCAGCTGCAGAGAAGCAGGATGTGCAGGAGGAGAGGTAACAGCCATGAGGCACACGGCAGCATGGAGATGAATATTAATGGGTTAATTTTAAGTTATAATAACTAGTTAGAAACAAGCCTAAACTAAGGCCAAGCTTTAGTAATCCATAAGAAGTCTCTGTGTCGTTACTCGGGAGCTGGTGGGACAAAGACTCCTCACTTTGTCATTTGCTGGGAAACAAATGTTCACGAGCCTTTGATGGGCACAGCAGATTCAAATCAAAACACCCACCATGCAGAGGGACCCTGTAGGAGGAATCATGGCACAAGAGTTAGGGGAGCTGCGAGATGGAGTCAGATATCAGGAGTCCTAAAGTAACACTGGATCTGGCCTGAAAAGCTGGCTCAGCAGCTAGCAGTGAGTGCTTATTTATCTTGCAGGGGACTGGAGCTCAATTCCCAGCACACATATGTTTATCAGGCAGCTTACAGTTGCCTAAAACTCTAGCTCCCGAAGAATTAGCTACTCTGGCCTCTGTAAGCACCTGCACATACACTCATACACTCATGTGTATGTGTACACACACACACACACACACACACACACACACACACAGAGAGAGAGAGAGAGAGAGAGAGAGAAGATAAAATTGTAAAAACACTGAATCTTTGAGTCAAACCAGCACTGACGTGAGCTGTGGTTCTGAGTCCTTCCGTCAAGAACTCTTCTTAAGTCTCTTTTTCTTACGATACTTTGTTCTGGTTTTCTGGACTTAAAATCTAATGCTTTAGCTTCTGTGCCTCGACCCAAAGTGAGCTCTGAGCATTTCCACAGGCCCTGTTTAATCTTTTCCGGGATGGTAGACTGCTTTCCCTTACAAAGACTTTCAAAGGAGGTTGTCCACGCAGCCACAGATCCACAGAACCCACACCAACTCTTCAAAGAGTTTGCATATCTGGTGTTACAATTAGCAAGGTTTTCCATTGCATCAGGCAATAATCCTTGGGTTTAGAGATATTATCATACTTTTAGCTGTTCTCTCTTAGGGAGAAGACTAAGAAATAATATTTCAAAGATAATTGCCTAACTTATGGGGGGGAATTTTTCAATCCTAATATATTAGGGATTTCTGCCAAAGCTAGATAAGATATATTTAGTTCTAATGACCCCCATCATGCTGTATATCATATTGGTTTACCGTCAATGGTTTTCTCTTTCTGGTTGCTCTTTCTAATTTTAATATTAGATTTCCACCATTTGCTTCTGGAAATGAATTTAACTATTCAAACAGAATTAAAGTAGTTAGTGACTTGAAATTTCATGCAAGGAAGGGTCTTCTTCATTGTCCCAGGCTTCAGAAGTTGTTGTTTTTGCTTTTCTTCTTGTAATGGGGCTGTCCTTTCTTTCTTAGATAAGGTCCCATCCGCACCTGTGATATAACCTGTCAGTTTCAAGGGACTTTATAAGCTGGCTGCAGTCCACATCTTCAGAATTGGGAAACATCTGTGCCTTTTGAGATAGAAGCGTTCTCCCCCCCCCATTTGTGTTCTTTTCCTCTAATCTCCCGAAAACAGGGATTTTATTATTTCAGACATCACATATGTCTTTGACAATATGCAGAATGATTTTAATGAGCAGCATTCCAGTTGCTCGGCTGCAACCATATATTTTTATTTTCAAGGTGGCTGGGAGCCCCTGGTGAGATCTGCATTCACTCTGAATCACCCACAGTCTCCTGGTTGGCCACAGTGGATACTGTGTTGTAGTGGGGAGCTTACACTAGGGATTTTGCTCCTTAAGTGGGCAGACAGAGTATCACCTAAAAGCTACAAATAGATAGATACAGTGTATTTATACCTATGTTTCTTGTTTGTACTACCACTTCTTGGCACATCTATCTAAATATAAGTGGAGGTTAACCTTTGGCACATGTCTGAGTGCAGGGAAATTGCTAACTGGAACGCAAAGCTGAGAGTAAAACATGTAGACCCCTGGGTTGGACCCAGGCTTCCAGGGAAGCCTCTAGGGTGCTTCTACTATCTCCTCCATTTTCATCTCGGACCAGATTAGAGGAGAGGCTGCAGGAGTGGGGAGGACATGCCCTGGCTCCTTCCACAGCCATTTCCTTCTCACCTCTCAAAGCTTGGGAGATTCCACAAGAGCTTAACCAAGAGTGGGGAAGTGGGAGGCAGCTTATAGAGACTGCATACCTTATAGAGATGAGGGGACTTCAGAAAGACGAAAAGGCAATTTTATGCCATAAGGGGATGCCTGCTTGTACAGGAAACTAGCTTGAAAAGGGGAAAGGGAAGAGGAGGCAGGCAGCAGGAAGGAAGGAAGATGGAGTGTTGTGGCAGCTCATCCTTTTGAAGCAGTGAGTGTGAGCCACAGGTTTCAGGAGGCGTTTGCTAAGCAAGAGCTGGTCTCAGTCTTCTGTGGGCTTTACAGCAAAAATCAGTCCCTCTATAAAGTCCCTGTCTTAGTTAGGGTTTCTACTGCTGCAACAAAACACCATGACCAAAAACAAGTTGGGGAGGAAAGGGTTTATTTATTTGGTTTATGCTTCCACTTCCACGTTGCTGTCCATCACTGAAGGAAATGAGGACAAGAAGTCAAACAGGGCAGGATCCTGGAGGCAGGAGCTGATGCAGAGGCCATGGAGGAGAGCTGCTTGTGGGCTTGATTCCCATGGCTTGTTCAGCTCACCTTCTGATAGAACCCAGGACCACCTGCCCAGGAATGGTACCATCCACCTCCCCCGTTGATCACTAGATGAGAAATGCCTTCCAGCTGGATCTCATGGAGGCATTTCCTCAACTAAGGCTCCTTCCCCTCTGATGATTCTAGCTGTGTCAAGCTGACACACAGCACCAGCCAGGACAGCAACTTTCTCAGACGATAGAATGACTTCTTGTTAAATGCTACATACACGCATGAAAGTAATGCAATAATGACCTTTTAAAGATAATTTAGAAACTGGAGAGAAGGTTTGGTGGTTAAGAATTCTTGCTGCTCAGTCCTGAGGAATAGAGTTTATATCCCAGCACCAATATTGGGCAGCACAAAATCTCTTGTAACTCTGCTCTAAAAGACCACTGGCCCCTTCTAGGCTTTTTGAGCCCCCCACACAAATAAGTACATATAATTGCAGACTCACAGATACATGTAACTATACTTAAGTAAATCTTTTTAAAAATATAAACACAATTTAGGAAAATATATTCAGAGATTTATGATTTCATTTTCTCTTTTCCTTTGAGGTACTTAAGATGAAAACCTGGGTTGCATATGTCAGGCAGATAACTCTGTCGCTGAGCGTATTCCCCCATCTTTCATTCAGTTTAGAGAGTCTCACTCGTTGGCTGAGGTCGCCTTTGAGCTTGCCGTGTACCAGCGGCAGGCAATGAACCTGCAGTCTTCCTACCCGGCGTCCTGTCTAGCTGAGATTAAAAGCCTGAACCGCCAGGCCCCCTGCCTGGCTGGCAACTTTTCAACGGGGCTTCCACACTCACTTCATAGGCTGACACATGAAGTTCCAGGGGTTTTACACAATTCAACTTTCTTTTCACACAGTCACATCATTTCAGAGTAAAACTCTCTACCTCTGGATGCTGGAGAGTCAGAATCCAGCTATGACTGGCCACTGACATGAAAAAGCAAGGATAGGTATGAGACGAGGGGGGTGCTTCTCTGTGGGAAAGCAGGAAGCAGATTGGCGTTATTATATGAATCAAAGACAGACTCAAATGCACACGAAGGCATTTGCATGTGAAATCTAGGTTGTTTTCTAACAAGAGTCTCATCAGCTGGGGTAACATAGAGGGTTTGAATTCGGCTTACATGAGACCCTGTCTCAAAAAGTACAACCAAACCAACACCAAAACAAACAAAACACCAAAACAAAGTAAATATAGTGTTTACTAAGTATATATAGTAACTGGGCCTGTATTAGAGTTTACATAAACTGCTCTTCTCAATCCCTGTTAACTGTCCCATGAGTAAAGGAAATTGTGACCATTTTATGAGTGACAAAGCTGATTGGCTGTGTGATATTTGCCCATAAGCCCAGCTCATGTGGGTCAGCAACCTATGAAG
This sequence comes from Microtus oregoni, assembly GCF_018167655.1. Lineage (NCBI taxonomy): Eukaryota > Metazoa > Chordata > Mammalia > Rodentia > Cricetidae > Microtus > Microtus oregoni. The sequence goes on from NW_024543063.1 coordinate 40,052,096, forward strand.
ACCGCTACGGCAAAGGTCATAGAGGACACAATATAGAGTTTAATCTCCACAGTCATTTCATTGAAGAAGCTACAAAGTTAGAAACCGTTTCCTTAGAAACTTTGAAAAACGCTGATTGTCCACTGTTAGCCACCACTATATGATACTTATGGTTGCCTTTCATGGAACTGCAGGGCTTCCATAGTCCTCTTTTTTACATTCTGTGATAAGTCGTTCCTCCACAATGCTTGGACACTGTTTCAGCTTTTGGAATTTGTGAGTGTGTGTGTGTGTGTGTGTGTGTGTGTGTGTGTGTGCACGCACGTGCTGGCAGGTTCATGTGTAGCCCACAGCATACATGCAGTAGGCAGAGGATAACTCTCCAGAGTCAGTTCTCTTCAGCCACCTTGCAGGACTTGAGGATTAAACTCAACTACTCAGAGCTGTGCAAAAATGTTTCTACCCTCCGAGCCATCGCACGTTTTGGAAACTTTTTTTTTTTTGTTTTGTTTTTTGGTTTTTATTTTGTTGGTTTTTTGTGATTTAAAATGGGGCTGAAGAGTTGGCTCAGCAGTTGGGAGCCCCGGCTGCTCTTCAGAGGACCTTGTCTCAATTTCCAGCACGCACATGGTATAGCATACAACCCTCTGTAACTCCATTTCCAGGGGATCTCCTGCTTTCTCTGGCCTCTTTGGGTACTAGGTACACTTATGGTGCATAAACAGGCATTCAGGGAAACACTCATACACATAAGATTAAATAAAACTAAGTCTAAAGACAACTAAAATCTTTAAAAATACAATCTTTAAAAAAAAGAAAGAAAAGAAAAAGAAAGCTGTGCAGGAATTGACCCTGCCCAAACAACTGAAAAACCCCGATCAGGCTAATGGATCTTAGTATAACACAAGTTCAGAAGCTTTGGAGGCCTGCTCCTAATCTGTAACAGCTCCCTGGCATGAACATCTGCCTGCCTGTTCTGAATCAGTGGTTGGGCACTGGATGCTGTTCTGCTTTGTTGGGCAGGCTGACTACCCACAGAGCACAGAGAAATCTTTGCCCAGGAGCAATTTCGGAGACAATGGGAAACCTGTATCTCACCCAAGCTTGCAGTGCTTGCTAGATCAATCAACTAGAGAACAGAACAGCAGCATGCTGGGGATGCAGCCCCTGCAAACCCACCAACCACACAGAGAAAGAAATCAACTAAACAAAGCCACTCGTGGAGGAGGGGAGAGCAGAAAGCACAGTTACTACCACAGCGTGGTAAAATTGGAAAACTTTTGATAAATACCAGACAAGAAATAAAAAAGTAAAATTCACGCAGGAGGAAAAAAGTCACAAGGAATTCTTTGCACACGTGTGCATGCATGGGGGTGAGACATGATTTTAGTAAGAGTGAACTTACTAGCATTTATCATAAATACATTCTAAGAAGTCATATAATGTATTTAAAAAATAGAGGAAATACCAAGATGGTGAATAATAAAATCATCAGGATTATGATGATTATTTATAAAAGAGATAGCTCAGCTCTCAAGAGCACACATTGCCCTTCCAGAGGACCTGAGTTCAGTTCTGAGCAACCATGTTGGGCAACTCACAACCATCTGTAACTCCAGCTCCAGGAGATCCAATGCCCTCTTCTGGCCTCCATGACACCTTTTACATCTACTCAGGGTAGAGAGCCCCCAAATATTTTCTTGCATGGTGGAGGGTAGGGGGACAATGACGAGTGGATGGGGCATGTGGAGCACATGCGTGGAACACTGCGAGCTCTTTGTCGCATCTCATAGGCTTTGTTCATATCCCAAGACCTTTCAAGGCTGATGAAACAACCCTGATAATAAACTCTGTCGGAGAATATGAGATTCTCCTTGGGGATTTGGGGGGAGAGTGTCTTCAGTATCTTGTTCATTTGCATTAACATAATATAACCATGATTAATACCCCTCTGGTATCATTAATTCCACTCTGGCTCCTGTTGCTGTGTCTTAATCTATATGCAATTTAGACACTGTTTATGCGTCATTGGTATGACTTCATTAATAGTATAATTGAAACGAATATTATAATTAGGAATGAAGAGATACTTGTAAACAGGAAGATAAATCCATATTTTAATGGTTTTTGTGCACTTTAGCAGAGGTAAGTCCTCATTTACTAAAACAATGTTAATTTTTGTTAGTCCCAATAACTACTAACCACTGAGTAATGATAATACATACAGCAGAAAACAGAACCCACCAACCGAGGCTTTCATCTCAAGAACTCAGGCTTCTTCCATGTGTGAAATACTGGCCCCGTGGTGAAGGTGTGGGTCATCCACGTGACACAGTCGAGGACTCTTGGGCAAAGGTGGAGTGGCTGACCCTTCCCAAGGGATGACAGCTGTGCCCAGAGGATGCATGTTAACCGGAGTCCTTGAGCCTTGGTTCTGTTCAGTCGACCTGTGTGTCTCCCGGGAGAAACAGGGTACAGTGCGAGCACCCACATTTGGTCAGAAATATTAGTGCTGTATCAGCGAAGATAGAGACTCAGAAAGGTCTTTTCCTGTCTGCAGGGCTTCCAAACGGCATGATCCACAGTAGTCTCTGCTTTGCCCCTCCTCCACTCTCTGCTCTGTACCCAGACTGGCCTATTATTTGCTGCTTCTCTCTGCCGAGACAGGCCTGCTGTGTGCTCTTACCCCACCAGATGGGTTGCGTAGAAGCTGGTGGGTCCGAAAGGAAGGAGAACCCTTTACCATGGCCATCGTGTTTCCCATTGGTTTCACTTTATATTGTTTCTTTTTTAAGGAAAAATAATTTTTGATTCCTGTAATTTTAGATTTAAAGAAAAGTTATACACATATTGCTGATAACTTTTATATATGTTTTACCCAAATGTTCCTAATGGTAACTTCTTCTATAACAATATGGAAACAGAATTAGTACAAGTATAATTCTACCAACAAAACCTCAGAACTGACATGGGTTTCTGCCATGCTCATTGTGCTACTGTTCTTGGGCTAATGCCTCATCCAGATGCCACACGTTTGGTGCCATGATGCAGAAGGAAGAGCAAATCAGTCTTTCCTCCCTTCTGGATCTAATGTAGTTTTGTGAAGTAGTGCTTAGGTGTATTGCATATGTCAGCACTTGGCTTTGCTTAATGAATTGACTGGGGTTGTGGGTTTTGTGATTAGTTCCATAGGTGAGTTGGCCTTACATTGACTCTCTCATGTCAACATGACTTGTCACTGAGGTGTTAACATGGACTACATGGTTAAAACTGATTCTGCCCAACATTTCCATTGTATAGCCATGTTTTCTCTCTCTTCATCCTTTGGAAGTAAATCAGTATTAAATCTATCCAACACTCAAGAGAAAGAAAGTTATTTTCTAGAGAAGTAAATATATTCATATACAATTGGAAGTTTGTTTTCATAAAGATTTCTCTCTTAAATATTTGTGATAATACATGACTCATGATTCCATAGATACGTATATTAAAAGACACAATTCAGAGGGCTGGAGAGATGGCTCAGTCAGTAAAGATTTTGCCCTACTATTGTGATGAACTGCGTCCAATCATCAGTTCAACCATCATCCATATAAAAATCCAGGCATGGAGATGCCTGTCAGTAATCCCAGCACTGTGGTTGGGGTGGAGACAGGTGCATCCTTGAAGCTCATTGGCCAAGCCAAGTCAGTGAGCTTCAGGTTCAATGAAAGACACTGTCTTTGAAAAAATCCAAAATCAACATATGAATTCTAGATGTACATTCTCCCTCCTATACTTTCCTCCCCTCTCCCTTCTCTCTGTGCTGGGGATTGAAGGGGGGGCTTTGTGCATGCTAGTGAAGCATCTGCCTAGTGCTTTCCTTGTGCATGCTAGTGAAGCTCTCTGCCTAGTGCTTTCCTGGCCCTTTCACCAGTAGAGCTAGGGAGTATGTCAGCCACAGCCCAGAAATGTCTATCAGCATCTCTCTAGTTGTGTGATTCTTGTATAACCATGACTTTATATTAACATCTCTGTCTAATCTAGAGTCAGTATATCATTCAGTTTTCTCCCATGTGTGATCCTTGTCTTAGTTAGAGTTTCTATTGCTGTGAAGAGACACCACAACAACGGAAACACTTCTGAGGAAAACATTTAATTGGGTGGCTCACTTACAGTTTCAGAGGTTTGGTTCCTTGTCATCACGGCTGAGAGCATAGCGGTGTGCAGGCAGATGTGGTGCTGGAGAAGTAGATCAGAGTTCTACATCTTGCAGGCAACAGGAAATCTACTGAGACACTGGGAGGTATCCTGAGCATAGGAAACCTCAAAGTCTGCCCCTACAGTGACACACTTCCTCTAACAAGGCCATACCCACTCCAACAAAGCCACACCACCTAATAGTGCCACTCCCCATGAGATTATGGGACCAATGATGTTCAAATTACCATACTCATTATTTCTCTGACTTTCAAAACTGTAGCTCCCAGTTCATATCATTTATCATTAACTTACCTGCTTTTTGCCTATGTGCGTTCTATAGAGGGCATATTGTCGCAGAACTGATATCTTGAACCCATGAGGAAACTGGCTTTATCAACTCATACAATATTACTTTATAAAGATTTATTTTTATTTATGTAACTATGTGTAAGTATGCACATACTTACTGCACATGCATGCAGGTGCCAGTGAAGTCCAGGGCATTTGGGTGCCCTAGAGCTATAGTTATAGGCCACAGTGAACATCTAATGTAGGTGCTAGAAACAAAGCTTGGGTCCTCTACAGGAGCAGCAAGTGCTCTTCCCCACTGAGCCATTTATCCAGCTCTCAATGTTATTACTGTTGGTAGTAGTGGTATTTGGTTTTTTTTTTCTTTTTTTTTTATTGCGAAAAGAAGAAAAAAAAACATAAACAAAAAACAAGTTTCCACCTCCTCCCAGCCTCCCATTTCCCTTCCCCTCCTCCCACCCTTCTCCCCCTCCTCCCACCCTTCTCCCCCTCCTCCCACCCTTCTCCCCCTCCCCCCACTCCTCTCCCCCTCCCTCTCCAGTCCACAGAGCAGTCCAGGTTCCCTGCCCTGTGTTAAGTCCTAGGTCCTCCCCCCTCCGTCCATATCTAGGAAGGTGAACATCCAAACTGGCTAGGCTCCCACAAAGCCAGCACATTAAGTAGGATCAAAACCCCCTGTCATTGTCCTTGGTGTCTCATCAGCCCTCATTGTTCGCCATGTTCAGAGAGTCCGGTTTTATCCCATGCTTTTTCGGTCACAGTCAAGCTGGCCTTGGTGAGCTCCCCGTAGATCAGCTCCACTGTCTCAGTGGGTGGATGCACGCCTCGTGGTCCCGAATTCTTTGCTCATGTTCTCCCTCCTTCTGCTCCTCATTGGGACCTTGGGAGTTCAGTCCAGTGCTCCTGTGTGGGTCTCTGTCTCTATCTCTATCCATCACCAGATGAAGATTCTATGATGATATGCAAGATATTCGTCAGTATTGCTCTAGGATAGGGTCATTTCAGGTTCCCAATCCTCAGCTGCCCAAGGAACTAACTGGGAACCTCATCTTGGGCACTAGGGAGCCCCTCTAGGGTCAAGTCTCTTGCCCACCCTAAAGTGGCTCCCTTAACTAAGAATTGTGGTTCCGTGCTCCCCTATCCACCTTTCCTTTATCCCAATTCTCCTGTTTCCCCAGGTCGCCCCTCCTTCCCTTCTACCTTTTCTCTCCCCATCTCCCCTTACCCCCATCCCACCCCACCCCCAAGATCCCATTTTCTCCCCGGAAATTTGGTCTACTTCCCTTAGCCAAGAGGATAACTATATGTTTTTCCTTGGGTTCACCTTCTTACTTAGCTTCTTTAGGTTCACCTATTGTAGACTCCGTGGTCCTTATTTATGGCTAGAAACCAATTATGAGTGAGTACATCCCATATTCATCTTTTTGGGTCTGGGACACCTCACTCAGGATAGTGTTTTCTATTTCCATCCATTTGCATGCAAAATTCGAGAAGTCATTGTTTTTTACCGCAGCGTAGTACTCTAGCGTGTATATATTCCATACTTTCTTCATCCATTCTTCCATTGAAGGGCATCTAGGTTGTTTCCAGGTTCTGGCTATTACAAATAATACTGCTATGAACATAGTTGAACAAATGCTTTTGTCATTTGATAGAGCATCTCTTGGGTATATTCCCAAGAGTGGTATTGCTGGGTCCAGGGGTAAGTTGATCCCGAATTTCCTGAGAAACCGAAACACTGACTTCCACAGTGGTTGCACAAGATTGCATTCCCACCAGCAATGGATGAGGGTACCCGTTCCTCCACAGCCTCTCCAGCAAAGGTTATCCTTGGTGTTTTTGACTTTAGCCATTCTGACAGGTGTAAGATGATATCTCAAAGTTGTTTTGATTTGCATTTCCCTGATTGCTAAGGAAGTTGAGCACGACCTTAAGTGTCTTTTGGCCATTTGAACTTCTTCTGTTGAGAATTCTCTGTTCAGTTCAGTGCCCCATTTTTTAATTGGGTTAATTAGCATTTTAAAGTCTAGTTTCTTGAGTTCTCTATATATTTTGGAGATCAGACCTTTGTCATTTGCGGGGTTGGTGAAGATCTTCTCCCAGTCAGTAGGTTGCCTTTGTGTCTTAGTGACAGTGTCCTTTGCTTTACAGAAGCTTCTCAGTTTAAGTAGGTCCCATTTATTCAATGTTGCCCTTAATGTCTGTGCTTCTGGGGTTATACATAGGAAGCGATCTCCTGTGCCCATCTGTTGTAGGGTATTTCCCACTTTCTCTTCTATCAGGTTCAGTGTGTTCGGACTGATATTGAGGTCTTTAATCCATTTGGACTTGAGTTTTGTGCACGGTGAGAGATATGGGTCTATTTTCATTCTTCTACAGGTTGACATCCAGTTGTGCCAGCACCATTTGTTGAAGATGCTTTCTTTCTTCCATTGTATACTTTTAGCTCCTTTATCGAAAATGAGGTGTTCATAGGTTTGTGGGATAAAATCCGGGTCTTCTATACGATTCCATTGGTCGACTTCTCTGTTTTTATGCCAGTACCACACTGTTTTCATTACTGTAGCTCTGTAATAGAGTTTGAAGTCAGGGATGGTAATGCCTCCAGAAGATCCTTTATTGTATAGGATTGTTTTGGCTATCCTGGGTTTTTTGTTTTTCCATATAAAGTTGATTATTGTCCTCTCCAGATCTGTGAAGAATTTTGATGGGATCTTGATGGGGATTGCATTGAATCTATAAATTGCCTTTGTTAGAATTGCCATTTTTACTATGTTGATCCTCCCATTCCAAGAGCAAGGGAGGTCCATCCATTTTTTGGTATCCTCTTCAATTTCTTTCTTCAATGCCTTAAAGTTCTTGTCAAATAGATCTTTCACTTCCTTGGTTAGATTTACCCCAAGATATTTTATGCTGTTTGTGGCTATCATGAATGGTGAAGCTTCTCTGATTTCCCTCTCTGCTTCCATATCCTTTGTGTATAAGAGGGCGACTGATTTTTTGGAGTTGATCTTGTATCCTGCCACATTACTAAAGCTGTTTATCAGCTGTATAAGTTCTTTGGTGGAGTTTTGGGGATCGCTTATGTACACTATCATATCATCTGCAAATAACGAAAGTTTAACTTCTTCCTTTCCAATTCGAATCCCCTTGATCCCATTATGTTGTCTTATTGTTATTGCTAGAACTTCAAGCACTATATTGAAGAGTTATGGCGAGAGTGGACAGCCTTGCCGTGTTCCTGAGTTAAGTGGGATGGCTTTGAGTTTCTCTCCGTTTAATTTGATGTTAGCTGTCGGCTTGCTGTATATAGCTTTTATTATATTTAGGTATGACCCTTGTACCCCTAATCTCTCCAAGACTTTTAACATAAATGGATGTTGAAATTTGTCAAATGCTTTTTCAGCATCTAATGAAATGATCATATGGTTTTTTCTTTCAGTTTATTTATATGCTGGATTACATTGATAGATTTTCGTATGTTGAACCAGCCCTACATCTCAGGAATGAAGCCTACTTGATCATAATGGATAATTTTTCGGATGTGTTCTTGGATTCGATTTGCCAGTATTTTGTTGAGGATTTTTGCGTCGATATTCATGAGTGAGATTGGCCTGTAGTTCTCTTTCCTGGTTGAGTCTTTGAGTGGTTTTGGTATCAGAGTAATTGTGGCTTCATAAAAGGTATTTGGTAATGACCCTTCTGTTTCTATATTGTGGAATACATTAAGGAGTATAGGTATTAGGTCTTCTTGGAAGTTCTGGTAGAATTCTGCATTGAAACCATCTGGTCCTGGGCTTTTTTTGGTAGGGAGGTTTTTGATAACAGCTTCTAATTCTTCGCGACTTACAGGTCTGTTTAGATTGTTCACCTGGTCCTGGTTTAGTTTTGGTAAATGGTATTTATCTAAAAAAGCGTCCATTTCTTTTACATTTTCCAGTTTTGTGGCATACAGGCTTTTGTAGTAAGATCTAATGACTCTCTGAATTTCCTCTGTGTCTGTGGTTATGTCCCCCTTTTCATTTCTGATCTTATTAATTTGCGTGTTCTCTCTCTGTCGTTTGATTAGTTTGGATAGGGGTTTATCAATCTTGTTGATTTTCTCCAGGAACCAGCTTTTTGTTTCATTGACTCTTTGGATTGTTTTCTGTGTTTCTATTTTGTTGATTTCAGCCCTCAGTTTGATTATTTCCAGTCTTCTACTCCTCCTAGGTGAGTCTGCTTCTTTTTTTTCTAGAGCTTTCAAGTGGGCTGTTAAGTCTCCAATATGTGCTTTCTCTGTTTTCTTTAGGTGGGCACTTAGTGCTATGAACTTTCCTCTCAGGACTGCTTTCATAGTGTCCCATAAGTTCGAGTATGTTGTTTCTTTATTTTTATTGAATTCAAGGAAGACTTTAATTTCTTTCTTTATTTCTTCCTTATTCCAGGTATGGTTCAGTAGTTGACTGTTCAGTTTCCATGAGTTTGTAGGCTTTCTGGGGGTAGCATTGTTGTTGAATTCTAAGTTTAATCCATGGTGATCTGATAAGACACAGGTGGTTACTAATATTTTTTTGTAACTGTGTAAGTTAGCTTTGTTACCAAGTATGTGGTCAATTTTCGAGAAGGTTCCATGAGCTGCAGAGAAGAAGGTATATTCTTTCCTCTTTGGGTGGAATAATCTATAGATGTCTGTTAAGTCCATTTTCTTCATTACCTCCATTAATTCTCTAATTTCTCTGTTAGGTTTCTGTCTGATTGACCTGTCCATTGGTGAGAGAGGAGTGTTGAAGTCTCCTACTATTAGTGTGTGTGGTTTGATGGCTGCCTTGAGTTTTAGTAATGTTTCTTTTACGTACGTGGGTGCTTTTATATTAGGGGCATAGATATTCAGGATTGAGACTTCTTCCTGATGAATTGTTCCTGTTATGAGTATAAAATGTCCCTCTCCATCTCTTCTGATTGATTTAAGTTTGAAGTCAACTTTGTTAGAAATTAGTATGGCCACACCTGCTTGTTTCTTAGGTCCATTTGCTTGATAAGCCTTTTCCCAGCCCTTTACTCTGAGTAGGTGCCTGTCTTTGTGGTTGAGGTGTGTTTCTTGTAGACAGCAGAATGTTGGGTCCTGTTTTCTTATCCAATCTCTTAGCCTGTGCCTTTTTATAGGTGAGTTGGGCCCATTGATATTAAGTGATATTAATGACCAGTGGTTGTTAACTCCAGTCACTTTTTTAATAGTAGGGTTTGTGTGTTTTCCTTCTTTGATTTGCGCTGGTGAAGAGTCTCTAGATGTCTGAGTTATTGTGGTCATTGTTGGACTCCTTGGTTAGTGATTTTCCTTCTATTATTTTCTGTAAGGCTGGATTTGTGGCTACGTATTGTTTAAATTTGTTTTTATCCTGGAAAATTTTGTTTTCTCCATTTATAGTGAATGAAAGTTTGGCTGGATATAGTAGTCTGGGCTTGCATCCGTGGTCTCTTAGTTTTTGGAGAACATCTATCCAGGACCTTCTGGCTTTCATGGTTTCCATAGAGAAGTCAGGTGTAAGTCTGATAGGTTTACCTTTATAAGTAACTTGGCCTTTTTCCTTTGCAGCTCTTAATATTCTTTCTTTATTCTGTATATTTTGTGTTTTGATTATTATATGGCGAGGGAATGTTTTCTCTTGATCCAGCCTATTTGGTGTTCTGTATGCTTCTTGAACCTTCATAGGTACATCTGTCTTCAGGTTGGGAAAGTTTTCTTCTATAATTTTATTAAGTATATTTTCTGTACCGTTGAGCTGCACTTCTTCTCCTTCTTCTACTCCAATTATTCTTAGGTTTGGTCTTTTAATTGAGTCCCATATTTCCTGAATGTTTTGTGATGAGAGTTTGTTGGACTTGCTGTTTTCTTTGATCAGAGTGTTTATTTTCTCTTTGTTATCCTCAGAATCTGAGATTCTTTCTTCTATCTCTTGTATTCTGCTGGTTATACTTGATTCTGTAGACTCTATTCGTTTACCTAGATTTTCCATGTCCAGCCGGCCCTCTGTTTGTGTTTTCTTCTTTGCCCCCATTTCAGTTTTCTTTTTTTTGTTTTTTATTTTTTAAATTTATTTATTTATCAAGGATTTCTGCCTCATCCCCACAACCGCTTCCCATTTCCCTCCCCCTTCCCCTATCAAGTCCCCCTCCCTCATCTGCTCGAAGAGCAATCAGGGTTCCCTGACCTGTGGGAAGCCCAAGGACTGCCCACCTCTATCCAGGTCTCGTAAGGTGAGCATCCAAACTGCCTAGGCTCCCACAAAGCCAGTACGTGCAGTAGGATCAAAAACCCACTGCAATTGTTCTTGAATTCTCAGTATTCCTCATTGTCCTCTATGTTCAGCTAGTCCGGATTCATCCCATGCTTTTTCAGACCTAGGCCAGCTGGCCTTGGTGAGATCCCAATAGAACATCCCCATTGTCGTAGTGCATCCATTTCAGTTTTCAAGTCATGAACTGTTTCCTTTATCTGCTTGATTGTTTTTCCTTGGTTTCCTAGGGTATCATTCACTGATTTACTCAATTCCTCGAACTTTCTATTATACTTCTCATCCATTTCTATAAGGGCATTTTTTATATGCTGTTTAAGGGTGTCAATCACTTTCATGAAGTCCGTTTTTTCTACTTCTTCTTGATTAAGGTGTTCATGTCCTCCTGTTGTGGGGTCACTGGCTTCTGGTGATTTCGTGTTGTTTTTCAGATTGTTGGGAGAATTCCTGCATTGGCGTCTGCCCATCTCTTCCTCTCAATACTCCCCTTTGGATCTTCTTTTACAGGATCAGGTCTTCTTGCCCACTGATGTACCTTCCCAGTGATGTCACTCCCCAGAGATGTTTCTCCACAATGATGTTTCACTCGGTGCCCAGATCGAAACTCCGCGCTGCTTGGTTAGCTCGCGAACAAAGGGCCCACCCCGCTAGCTGCGGGCAGGCTATGGGAACAAAGGAGCTACCGGCCACCCCTTTGTCCTCCTGGTTAGGATTCGGTCCCAGCGCCCTAGCAGGCTGGGCAGGGAGGCGCTATCTGGTATTTGGTTTTTTGAGACAGGGTTTCTCTGTGTATTCTCAATATTATTTTTAATGCAAATGTTAAACTATTGAAAGCAAGTAATATCAACACAAGTATCCAAAATGTCTAAGATTATTACATAATAGTGGAAAGAGTAATTAAGTATCTGCAAAGACCTTCTATCATTTCATCAGCCCTGATCTGCAAAATCAGTAATTTCAAGCAAACTCCCCAGTAGGCTGAAGGCGGGCATGGCTCTTTCTCCACCCAGGGAAAGAGCAATCCGTCCCTCCACAGGAACGCTGCACAGAAGATTCAGACTTGAGCCTAAGCTTCCAAGGAAGAGAAACTGGAAACCAAACCCCTGGAGAAAAGTTCTTAGAGGGGGTTTTGTTGCTGTCGTTATTTTCTTCGAAACAGCTGATGTCTTAGACAAACTCTTACAATTTCCCATACATACAATCTGTCATTTTCTATATTTGCAGAAAGTACATTTTCATCTTGAAGCTAAGAAAGAAAATGAGGTGTAATTTTTTCACACCCTTGCAGGCTGCAAGCCCTCTTCTCCCTCACTTCACTATTACACTCATCAGCACATGGTTTCGTCAATGTCTGCAGTAGGTAAACAGAAGTATGGTGGTAGTCAAGAAGAGAAATGTATTCTTTATCTTATTGCTGTGGAAATTGCTTCCTCCTTCTTAGAAGGTAGAAACCTAGGGCCTCTCTCTTAATGGCCATAGACTGTTCTAGCCAAATGTGTCTGGTGAGCAGTAAATCATATATGTATAGAACATATGTGGTTCGGCATTATGGTCTACATAACAATGTACCCAGACAAATATCCGCTGTGCCAAGACTCATCTAGGCTCAGTATCCCCAAGGACAGAAAATCTAAGGCTCATGTACTTTTTGCTTAGGACCTCAGAAGTGTGCACTGTGAAGTAGAGAAGATGACGGGGTACAGACTTGCTGGGTGTTAAATCCTAGGCTTTAAGCCACCGTGCTTTACCAAGGAACACTGTGCTAAGAACATATACATGTTCACCGACACCTGCTGACCTCATACATCCTTTCTAAGCCCTCCTTTGGGTCTTCTGAACAGGTAACACCTTCTTACCGACCTTCTTCAGCGTCCTAGGCAAGGACTCTACTGAGTTCCACCCTTATCTCCTCAAACCCTTAGACTCACGTCCAAATAAGAGTGACTATAAAAAGGTAGGACTAAGTAGACTAATTCTTCTTATTTTTTTTTAGAACATTAACAAAACATACATTGGTTTCATAATTTGGAACAGAAACTCAATGCTCTCAATACTGAACAAATTTTAACCATTTCTCATCCTCTACATGGCATCTATTATTGAAATTCTGCAAACTGTGCCATGCAATGAGCATCCTAGTAATTTTTTCACGTGAAGATGTTTATCATAACTTCTTTTGCAGATTTTCTTTACTTTTTTACATTTTGACTTGGCTTTTCAAGACAGGGTTTCTCTGTGTGTAGTTCTGGGTGTCCTGAAACTCACTCCATAGACCAGGTTGGCCTTGAACTCACGGATCCACCTGCCTCTGCCTCCAGAGTGCTGGGATTAAAGGCATGCGCCACCACTACTTGGCTTTCTTCCTTTCTTTTCTCCCTTCCTTCCTTCGTTCCTTCCCTCCCTCCTTCCTTCCTTCCTTCCTTCCCCCCTCTCTCTTTCTTTCTTAATAGCAAGGTCTCATTTAGCCAAGGATACCAAGGATGGTCTTGAGTCACTGATCTTCCTGTCACTACCTCCCTAGTGTTGGGATTATAGGCATGTGCCACCACACTTTATCTGTGCTATGTTGGGGATCTCAACAAGGGCTTCTTGTGTGCCAGGCAAATACTCTATTGAGTTACACCCTCAGCTCTTCAAAAGGATTTTAATTTGAAAGTTGGCATGATTCTTCTGAAGATAAAGGAATTCTTCAATTTCTTGTCTCCCTTTTAACTAAAATTTAAGAGAAATTTGCTAGGATTCAAAATTTCCCCAATTATCACTACATTATTGCTGTTGAAAACATTATTACTGTTGAAAATGATTTCAGTAGCTAGAATTCTAGTGTTCTCTTTCTGGTCTTTGTGGAGATAAGCTTCTGTGGTTAATGGCTGGTTTTTAATGCTCTGTAGTCACCGGGGAATTTGTCAGTGCACAATCCAAGGCAAATTCTATGACAGCTTCCATATTCTTCACACTTTTAAATAACAGAGAGCTGTAAGAGCCAGACTGTAGTCACAGGAGCCCTCTCTGTGCCAGGCAGCCACCTCCCTACTGGGTTTACTCTCCACAGATGTCCTCTGTCTGTAAGGTTTCAGGCTGAAGGAAGGAGGATGAGGTCAGGGACAATAGGCACAGGGATCATGCGGTCTCTTTGCTGCCCATGAAGGCCCAGCCAAGCCCACACAGAATCACTATTCTTAGAGGCAGCTTCATCTTATTCCAGATGTTTTACACAAGCGGACTTGAAAGGGAGTGCACCAGATGAAGGGGAACATGCATAAAATAATCCCACACTAGCTCCGAATAGGGTATAGTAAGGGGTTCTTTATTTAAGGGGGGACTCACAGAGCAACGGGGACCAGGAATGGAATCTAACATCCAGGTGTGAGACAGGAGGGGGAAAGGGAGAGTGAGCAGAAGAGTCTGTAACGTTTTGGTACCCAAGGCCACGCCCAACCTGGTCCAGCTTCTCAAAGGCCATTGGCTGAAGGAGGTTCCCCATAAAGGATTTGCACAATGAAGGCTGGATTTGGGAGTGTGGGTAGGTAGTGTCAGGCTAAGAGTACAAATGCCAGGCAAAAGCTTTCATTCCTGACACGTTACCTACATCGCTGTAAACTCCACTGGAACAAAACAGAAAGGAAGGAAGAAGGGAAGAAAAGGAAAGAAAAACACTTAGACTCCTGCGCATTCTATGTGCTGACTTAAAACGCTGCTCTCTGGTGAGTTAGCACCACTCATAAGCCAAATCGCATCTTGTCTTGTACACATTTCATGTTGTTGGATATTCTGAAACAAAAGGAGAGCAAGGCCAGAGGGTCAGCACAGCACAAGTGACTGTCCCCTGGGGGGACCAAGCTGTGATCTATGAACAATCTGCGCCTGAGAATCTGGAAATCCTAAGACTGGCAGAATCGGCCAGTCCTCCTGGTCCTGCTTGTTCTGAGAAAACAGCTGGTAGCTTGTAGAGAAGAGGCCCCCTGCTGGCGGAGCTGGAGAAATGCAGGGAGCGTTCCTCTGGGGAGCAGTTATGGGGAGGCTGTGTGTGGATAGGGCTGCTCTGCTGCTATAGGGAACTGTGCTTGGAGGTAGGTTTCTGAAGTCCAGCGTGGACTTCATGGAATTCGTGCATCTCCACAGGATCCTTGATTACCTATGGCAGGGGGCTAGGATCATAGATTTTCAAAGATACCCGTGAATTCCAAAAACTCACTTGTTCAGCAAGATCTGGTGACATTGATTCTTTTTTACTATTTTTTTTTTTTGAGACTGGGTTTCTCTGTAGCTTTGGAGCCTGTTCTGGAACTAGCTATTGTAGACCAGGCTGGCCTTGAACTCACAGAGATTCCCCTGCGTTTGCCTACTGAGTGCTGGGATTAAAGCATGTGCCACCACCACCCGGCTGTGACATTGGCTCTTATACCTTATTTTTTATTATTTTTATGCTCATTACTTTAATGTATAGGTAAGATGACTGGAAGGAGGGAGAAACGGATCAAAAGGCTCATGGATTTGTTGACTTAAGCTCCACCACCATAAAATCAGCATCCCTTTTTATTTATACACCCGATAGTGAGATCCCGTCCTTGGCAGAGACTTCCCACAACATTTCTGATGTGCAGTGAACGTCTGAAGATGCTGCACCAGCAAGTATCACCAGGAGGTGATAGAGCCTAGAGCACAGGAGATCGCAACAGGAGAAGACACAGACCATAAACTGAGACAGGAACATCATCCTCATCCTCCTTAGCTCTTCCACCCATCTCTAGACAGGAACTGGGTCGAATTCATGACATCTACGTGTTATTGTCCAGGGACCTGAGAAGTCTGGGGTGATCCACTTCCTATATCTCTTGGAACAGATATACCTAGTTGGAGCCCTCCATTTAAAAGGTCTCACTTCTGTTTCTCCGAGCTCATCCCTGCACCGTGGAGTTCGGTATTCAGCTGACTTTCCAATGACAAACCCATTAGCTAGGATCAGCTTGGACCCCGGCTCTAGCCATCATTTGGAATCATTCTGCTACTCAAATTCCTTTTGTGTTTTTGGGACACATCACCCAGGCAGATGTGATAGACTCCTGTATGCAGTTGCTTCTTAGCTCCCTCCTCTGTATGGTTATTCAAGGATCTCTTAGCTCTACCCATTAAGAGATAGAACCACGGGGGGTCTGTTAGTATTCAGGCTTCTGTACTGGCCTGACCTTAGGGTGTTCATCTTCAGCTGTCGCTACTAAGAGCAACTTCTGTGCACTTCATTACGTTCCCTTTTAAAAGAGCCACGCCCACCTCCCATCTCTCTTTCTCTGTCCTGTCTGTCTGTCATCATGCCCCCCTGCCATGCCACCTCTTCTCTTCTGCTGCTCTTGTCTCCAGAGGCCAGTCTCACCTCTCCCCTATCTTTTTCCCATTTGCATTCCTCCATTGAAAACCTCTCTACCTGAACTCTGTCATATGACATCTTTCTGTCGCACGCCACTTTTTAAAAATTACAACAATGTCCCCTTTAGGCTTCATCATCTTTATGAGAATTCTTTGGTTCATGAGCCATTTCTGCCATCACAGCTACCAATGGCTGTGCAAGCCTTTGTCTCTTTATAGCATTGTCTCACCAACCCTACTGACTTCCTCTGTATTTAAAAGATCATTGTAATTAAACTGGCTCAGCCCACACATCTAGGATAAAATGATTCTCGACTATCCGAT
The DNA here is from genome assembly GCF_018167655.1 of Microtus oregoni. NCBI lineage: Eukaryota > Metazoa > Chordata > Mammalia > Rodentia > Cricetidae > Microtus > Microtus oregoni. The sequence goes on from NW_024543063.1 coordinate 40,068,529, forward strand.
TTACAAATTTTATTGCATCTTCAGCAATTAATAGCAATATTCTCAGGTTTTGAGATATAATGTTCTGACCTAGACAGCATAGAAATCCACTGAGTATTACTTAACGAGGAAGCATGAGTTAGTGTTTCTTTCCAAGGATTCAGGTCCACCAGACACTTGATCCAGTTTAATCTGTAAGGATATTTATGGGAACTCAAGCTCCATGCAAATGGAGTCTTGCTGTGATACCTGATCTGCATGAATGCTAGAGCAGCCTGCTTATGACCACCTGGTCACCTTTGGAAAGACTAATCAAAATCAGGGGGAGGAAGACAAAGCCAATTCCCTTTCTGAGAGCTGAGACAAAGCTTACCCACCAGTGCCCGCTTCAGGAGAAGGCTAAAGATAGCTATTGCTAGTTTGGGGGCCTGAGATTGACAACCATTCTTCCACCCGTGTCCAGGTTGCGAGCCCTCTTCATCTGGAGTGCATTCTTCTCAAACAACACGAGCTTGCCCCTGAGAGCCGTCATCTGAAGAACCTCAAGCATGTCATTAGTTTCTATTCATTTAGCTGATTTTTGTGTCTTTCAGGGTTTGTCATGGTTTTTAATGTGCTTTGAAACTTAACTTGAATGACATAATGTGTTTTAGCTTTTTAAATGTAGTTTGCATACTTGGAGGTAAGATATTTTACTTCTGAATATCTTCTAAAATTAAAACTTTTTCTTTTAGGACCAAGACATTTTCCACTGATTTACAAGTTTGTTAATTTTCAGTTTTCTTCTGTCTCCATAGTATCTCCTATTTGTCTTAACCAGTTGTCCCAGGATGCAATCAGAGATCAAGATTAACATTTATTTAGTTATTGTGATTTAATGGGTTTCCAGATTAAGAAATATTTCCTAAGTTAGCTTTTTTATTCTACAGCCATCATATTTCCAGAAAGTTACATAATAATATTATACAAAATTCCTTTAATTTCAATTTGTCTGCTATTTCCCATGGCTGAATTTGGAGTACATAGCTTTTCCAAGTAAGAGATAAAGAAAACTGTATCTAGCTGTTGATCTGATGGGGGAAGCTCTGTTAACCTTTAAGAAGCCTAGTTAAGGCATGGCTATCTAGAGCCCAGGAAGAAAAACTGGGTAGGACCAGGTGCGTGCTCTTTCTGGGTGACTCCCGCCAGACACAGAGGAACTTGGACTTCCCATTCTTGTGGAGTGAGTTTCCCCTTATAACAATATATATATATATGTATTTAAAGCTGGCCTGGTTATTTCCCGAATCGAGCTAGTTGCTACAAAACTGTATCCAGCTGTTGGTCCAAGGCTTTTATGGAGCTCAGGGGTTTCCAAATGGGGGATTTGGTGGACTAAATAGTCAGGGTTGTAGGGGCAGAACATAGATATAACAGGTTAGGTCTAATGAACTCCTGAGACAATGACATGGCTGCAGGGTAGACACAACAAGGTAACCATTACAACTCTTTTTAAACAAAAGTAGGGTTGCAAGATGGTTACTAACTTTTTGAAATGAAGACTTGATTGTGGGTCCCAGAACAGGCAGTCTGAAAAATTACCTTTTACCAGGGGAGGGGCATGGGAATTGAAGAAATATAAATAAAGGATATGAAGACCCATAGAATAACAAGACAGAAACCATAAGAAAGTATTGGGAGGGTATTTCAGGGATTACTCAGGCCCTGAAATCACCTGCTGTTTATTTTCCACAGGTTTTATACCCAATGTAAACTGGGGGAGAAGATAACAAAAGACTTTATTAACATGATACAAAAGGTTAACTCACACAGTCAACTCTGGGACATCCAATCATTAGCATTTTGTCTTTTTTGGGACATTCTGCTTTTCTTTCCTTTTTCCCTATAGCAGAGTCAGGTGGCTTCTCTGACCCAGGGCAGAGACTTTGGAGGGAACTTTTAAACAAACATGCTTGGGTTTAGAGTAAGCAGGCCTTCCAAATAGCTTCTCTAGAGCCAGGTTTCTCAGTACAGTAGAATAGTAGAATAGCATAAAACAGGTTTTCAAAATTATTTATACCCAAAGGACATTTGAATCTCTGTAAGACTGAACCTAGTGATCTACATATACATAACCAGTTGTGTGTGTGTGTGTGTGTGTGTGTGTGTATGTGTGTGTCTGTAGGAAGGGTAAAGATATAAACAGAATTTTCCAGTCTTGGAGAGACAGCAGGCAAAAGAGTTTTGTGGCATCTCAGTTGGAAACTGTAAATATACAAGTTTGGAGGCCCCGTAGAAAGGGCAGACATTCTGGCTCTGGATGAGATCACAAACCAGAGTCAGGATAAACATTGAAGTGGACTAGGAGTTTAGTATGGGGAAGGACCCTGGATGCTCTACCAGTCTTTCTTAAAGCATTATCAAATTAGTTTAGATATTAAAACCATAAGTTCTGAATTTGGACCAGCAGTGGTCATTTGTCAAATGTATATTGAGGCCAAATGTGCATTGAAAATTGAAGGATAGTCGCCATTCTCAAAGTACCTTTTAGTCTGCCAACAGGCTATAAGAATGTTTTTTGGCACAGAAAGTTTGGAACCCACAGTGGTTATGATACCAAGGCAAAAACTGGTCAAATCCTGCCTACTGGGGCACCCTCCCCCCAAGTTTCAGGATAAATAAACAGGCCTAGAAAGTATTATCCCAGGTTCAAGAGGTCACAGGGCCAAATGGAGTTGTAAGTCTGTCAGATGTCTTCAGGAACCACCCTGAGTTCTCATTTAGGTACCTTAGCAACCCTTTGAAGAAAATGCATTCCACAATCACAAAAATTGTCCCTCTATATGACTACTTTCTAATGTCATCCTGTAAACCGAAGATGGGGCCCAAAGCAGGTCATGAGGGGCCAGTCCATCCTCAATGGCTTCCAAGCCTACCAGTGCCTGCCTACTTAACAATACAAAAGAGTTCTTCCGTCCGAAAACCTCTCCCATGCAACCCTTACTCGTTCCCATAAGCTACCACAGTCACTCTGATGTTGTTTATCCTCATAGAACAAACACACGTTCTGCATCTTTTGAATGTTCACAGATCATTCATACAGTATATAAAACTTGAGTCTGCCTTTTATCCCATAGAAAGATGGATTTAAGATTCATTTGTTGACTGATCTGTCTACCGAGTTCTTACAAATTTTAGACTGTCTCATAAATTATTTATGCTTTATGACTTCTATTCTCTGAAATGTATTTTTTAAAAATTTAAATTCATTTTACCTACCAACTACAGCTCCTCTTCTTCTCTTCCTCCCCTTCCTTCCCCCAACTTCTCATCCATTTCTCAGATAGGATAAGGCCTCCACATACAGACCAGCAGGTACATGGGTGCAACACACACACACACACACACACACACACACACACACTCACACACACAGAGAGAGATAGACAGACAGAAATTAATTATACTTGTGCATTACTTTAAGTAAAACTAAACTTATAATAACTTGAAAATTTTGACTATGTTTAAGTATTTTTTTCTTCAACCTATATCATAGGAAATTATTTTAGACTTTTAGGTAGTTTTTCATAATCTTAGGTTTTTCTTGTGTACCATTTTAAATAATGAAGTAAAATTCTTTTGAAAATGCAAAAAGATTTATTTGTGCTGTTGTATGAGTGCATCAGTAGTTACTTAATTTGGGACTTTATTATTATTTTGAGACAATTACAGACTGACATGCATTTATAAGAAATATTATAAAGGAAAACTGTTAACCCTTTGTCTTAGTTCGGGTTTCTACTGCTTTGAAGAGAACCATGATCACGGTGATGCTTAATAAATGAAAACATTTCATTGAGGGTGGCTTACAGTTTCAGAGGGCCGGTTCTTTGTGATCCTGAAGCAGAGCTCGGCAGCGTGCAGGCAGAAGTGGTGCTGGAGCTGAGAGTGCCTGCAAGTGCAACAGGAAGCCGACTGACTGTCAACTGAGTGAAGCTTAAGAGAAGAGATCTCAAAGCCCAGTCCCACAGTGACACCTTTCCTTCAACAAAGCCACAGCTCCTAATAGCACCACTTCCTATAAGCTCACGGGAGGGAGGGAACACATTCAAACTACTACAATCTTCACCCACTTTTCCTCAATAATGGCTGACAACGTCCATGTATACAGTGCAATAACCAGGGTATTGACAGAGGTTCAGTTAGCATCTGGCTTTGATTTTATCACACAGGATTCCTCCTCTTGTTCCTGCATTGTCACATGAACTTTCTCATTTCCTCAATTTACCCTTTTTTTCCGCCAGATTACCAATATTTTGTCCTTCATTCTATATTTTCCCCTCATTTTATGTGTTTCCTATTGACGACAATGGTAGATTCAGCGAGGATGGTCTATGAACCAGTGTTAGGCTGCATGTTGACACAGTATTGTGAGCAATGTGGGGCGATGGGAGGTCTGAAGGTCAGGAATGGAGTTCTCTGAGAGCCGTAGTCATGGTTCTTATCTCTCCAGGAGTTGTGCAAGACTTCTCAGTAATGGGGGAGCGTGTGCTGGGCTCAGTGGTAGATAAATCCTCAAAGACGGAACAGTTTCCTAGCAGAATTGTACAGAGGAAGAAGGCAATAATAAAATTGACTAGCTTTTAAATACCGTCTATAAAGTAGAGGTAGGGACAGAGGGATTAATACCTACTTTCATATCATGAGTGAACATATATTGGCTGTATTATTTGGAAATGAGCATCAGTTCTTTCTATACTCAAGTCTTTTGTTAGTATTTTTGACATTTCCCAAAACAACTTTCGTTGCCGTTCTATAAACAATGACATATAGAGTCCCAATAGTTTTCTCTTGTCAAGATGGTTTATGTAACTTTTGACTTCTGTAATATTTGTCATTCCGGGAAGAATTTCAGCACAAACCTGAGGACCTTTTACTTAGGATATAAGAGGTTTTTGACTCACTGTCTCCTCTTTTGAATGTAAATAATTCGAACTGAATTGCCATTTGCTGGGACTCAAAATTGCCCTCACATCTTTTCAGGTAATGATAGCATTTGAGGAAAGCTGAAAACAATTTCTGCTGCTGCTGCTGCTGCTCTTGGTGGTGCGTGCATGCTTGTGCGTTTGCGTGTGTCAGTTATGTGTGTGTGTGTGTGTGTGTGTGTGTGTGTTTATACACAGGCAGGAATGCACTCATGTGTGGAGGCCTGAGTTCCATCTCCTAGACACTAGATAAGCTTTATGAATAACATTTTGGTGTTGGTATCACCACACTGTAGAGCTGAATTCTGTTTGATGCCATGGTATCTGATAGTGTTTGAGAATGAATAGAGAACGCCTTGATGAGTCCCCAGTAGCAAGCTCTTGGACGCCTTTTCTTCTGAAGACTTCAGCATGTTTTTTATCTTAAGAAAGAGACATTGAATCCAAATTGTAGACACAGAAATCCTCTTGGTGCCAGTGTCCATCTGTGCCATGGAACTTTCTTCTCAGAATCCCCCTTCCTTTCTAAGATGTCAGGTTAACTGCAAAAAGGGTCAGATCATTGACAGTGAGCATAGATATTTGCAACATCTGTCTAGGAACCATTTCTATGCTCAGTTACATTTCCTGCTTTAGTTAGAAGCCCTACATTATGCTTAGAAATGTAACTTTGAGAATGCATGCATCGCAAGTCTGAAATGTAGAGCTTTCAGAGCTTGGGTCAAGATGGAGCTGTGGGAATAACAGATCGTGTCTCCATCCTATGAACTTTCCCTCTGCAAGATTTCTCTTCTTGAACTGGAGACAAGTGCCCTTGAGAAATCTGAGTTTTAGATAAGCAGATCCCTGCGTTTCAGAATTTGAGAGAGAGGTCTTTATAAAAACAGAATACAACAGAATAAACAAACTTCAGTTTGTAGGTTTAGTTTTTGCATGGATATCTGTGTACAATTTTGAAGTTACATATATGATAATTGTTATTAAATAAAGTAAAAAACTTTGAAAGAACAATAAGATTTTGTTGTCATGAGTATAAGTAACTAAGGACTGAGCTATAGAATGAGTCTCACTTTATTCAATTAGAGTTTGAAATATCTGTATGAGAGCATGATTTTATATATATATAATAATTATATATATATATATACAATTATACATTATTTTGATTGGTGATTATAAATGACTGGAATATATGTATATATTTCCTAGTTACCTTTAGTAAGAAGTGCTGCAACCACTAGCAACATGAGTTATCCGAATACCTAGACATGGAATTATTTTATTGTCTCATGGTTAGAATGTTAAAGTTGATTTCTTATTGTATCCTTGAGACGTTTGGGAATTGAGATTGATTAAAAAAATTAATTGAAAACCTCTGAAGTATATTGGGTGGGATAGAAAAATGTTTAATTTTCTGTCATATTGTAGTTATCTAAATCATTTTGGAAATAAATAAATGGAATTTAGTTGGAATATTGGTTGGTTTTTGTCAACTTGACACAAACTGCATTACCTGGGAAGACAAGGCATCAGTTGAAAAATTGCCTACATCAGATTTGCCTGTAGGCAAGTCTGTGGGGTACGTTTTTGATTGACAGTTAAAGGGGGAGCTCACCGAGGGTGGTGCCACCCTGGGCAGTGGTCCTGAGCTACATTAGAAAGCAGGCTGGGCAAGCCATGGGGAGAAAGACATTACATAGCCTTCCTCTAGTGCTCCTGCTTCAGTTGGAGGCTCCAGGTTCCTTCCCCCATATTTCCTGCCCCCAGGTTCCTGCCCCCACGTTCCTGCCTTGAGTTCCTGTCTTGAGTTGCCTTCACAAGAGACTACAACTGTGAGCTGAAATAAACCCTTCCTTCCCAAGTCTCATTTGGTCATGGTGTTTATCACAGCATCAGAAAGAAAACCAGGACAGCTGGTCACTTGTACCAAATTAGAATTGTCAACTTTGAAACTCAGGTGTGAGGTATTGTGTTTCTATAGTTCAGAGACCAGCTCATAGAAAGTAAACAGTCAATTTCCACACCAAATTCTTGGTCAAGACTCCTGGTATCAGGAGTACAATGTCTGTAGTTAGTAGTCTCAGTCCCTATGTGTTTGATATTCAAAGACAGTTTTTCTCCCTTCCCCATGTATTTAGCTTAACTATATTCCAGAACAGCGTAAGTCAATTTACTTTTTCCTTTGTGCTGAATTCACCTTTAATTTGACCTCATCAGCCTCAGGACTTTATATCCTACTGGTATCATCCTGACAGGCAAGGCTATTTTGGCATTAGTCTGTGGTTTTCTGGTAGGTCCAGCTAGAAAGAGGTTGGAGGACGTCTTTAGGAAGGTCAAAGTCAGCATAGCTAAACAGAAAACAACTTCTCATGGACTCTTCAAATAAATATATTCCTTAGCAGTACCAGGGTCTGTCCACCAGTTCTTACCTTGGAGACAAAGGGTGGATATGCATGTTTCTTCTGGTCCTTATTACAGAATACCTTTAGGGTATCCATCTTGCAGCCTCATTTATCGTCAATCCAATCCACTCCACAACACTGGAATGGCCGTATTTTACATCTCTGCAGTTCTAAGCAAGGCTTTAATGAGAGCGATCAAGGCTAATGAGGCTTTCTATTTGTCCATTAACACATCTGAGTGGAGACTTAAGCTCTTCAGTGTTGATTTTGTAATTCATTGGCTCGTGTCCATAAGGCAGGAGAAAGCCACCAAACATTTTACCTCCAAAGCTAGTGTTGTCTCACCACCCCAGCAAGGACCGGGCATACCAATGGGTCTAGAAGGACTTGGTTGTCTTTGAAGCCCTGAAAAATCTTCAAATCCACTCCATTTCTGTTACTGAGGTTCTTGTGGTCCAAATGTAATTGGAATGTGTACTTGTTCTACCTTTTCTATGAGCCCCATGGAGTCCAACAGATTCTCTGAAATCTATGGGTCTCAGACTACCTGTGTGCTGGTGACCAGAAGTTCCTGGAGACCCTTGGGTACCTGGGCTGCCACCAGCACAGGAAAAGCCAGCAGAAATGAAGTGCTCGTGATGGGACCTGAATGACATGGTCTAGTTCTGGACAGAAACTAGGTTGAACTGGACACATATCAGATCATATAGCAAATCGGTGCCCTACAGTTCAAATGCATTACCTTTGCTGGTATGAGCGATGGCACACCAAGCTTCTGCAGTATGTCTGGTCCCACAGAGTTTAAACACTCATGTGTCTTTCCCTTCACGCTACTGGACACATCTCTCGGTGTGGAACCCTTCGATTTCGGGCTCTGCCCATCATCAGGAGCCGTCTTTCATTTGCATTTGTCTTTAGCATTGTTTTTGAGATCACAATATAATCCTTGGCAAACATCTTTTAGGCAGATGGATCAGACTTCCAGGCCCTTAGATTCTGAGAAGTCTTATTATTACTTTTTTAGTCATCCCTCTGCAGAACGTTTTGTAAGGCAGACCAAGCAAATAAAGCATTCTATTGATTTTTCTAAAAAAAAGTTATTTATATACTTTGTATAATTTGCATTTGCATTAAGACTTTGACTTTTTTGTTGCTGTTATTCTTTAAAACAATTAAGAAACTCATTTCATTTGTCAGAAAGCCATTCTCCTCCTCCAGAAGAAACCTGGAACCAGGGCTCTTCCTAACCCCACGTGTACTAGGTTATGATGAAATTTCATTTATGAATCAGGCAGTAATAGATTAACAGTGTACACTAGCGAATAATAAAGTACAAAAAAGGTAACAATATGTTGTAACAAAAGTTTGGCTTATGAGCCAAGATTAAGTAAACTGTGGGAGAGGATGGAGAGGTGGCTCAGCGGTTAAGAGCCTTGGCTGCTCTTCCATATAACCAGGATTTGATCACCAGCATGCACATCGTGTAGTTTTCTGGACTCCTTGGGCATTGGGCACACATGTGCTACACAGATGTAAACACAGGGAAAACGTCCATATGCATAAAATAATAAACATTTAAAATGGAAGACAAGGAGTATTAGAATGTAAGCATCGTGGTGCAGCCAGTCCAATCACTGAGAAAGCTGTTTAAGTGACTGGCTGAGGAGGCAATGCATTGACTGAGGAGTGGACCCAGTGGACAAAAGAGTAATTCATAAGCTGGCCAAACTGGCTGAGGGCATTGTAAGATTCTCCCACACTGCTCACACTGCACAGAGTTTAGAATTCATGGGTTATGTATTTCTGGAATTTTTCATTTAGTATTTTCAGATAAAGATTGCCTGCAGATCTCTGCAGTGTTGAAAAGTGAAACTGCAGACAAGTAAGGAATGTTGTACTACAATGAACTACATCTGGCTACACCAGAGCTTTATTTGAAAACACCTTTTAGGAGTGATTCCTAGAAATAGTATTGCATTTGTTAGCATTTGCTTTTTTCTTTGCCATCTCTATCTCCTGTTCACCTTTTCAGGACTGCTGTGTTAACCACAGCAGCTCTAGAGAGTATGGCTGCAACTCCACCCCTTTGTCATTTTGAAAGCTAGCGTTTACTTTAATTGAGCTTTCTGAAAACAAAATGTGCTGTTAGATCTCTTTGTAGTTTTTGCTGAAGTGACCAAACACCTGAGGTCAGCAAGTTCAGAGGGTGGAAGGTTTCCTTCAGCTTACAGTTTCAGAGTTTATACAGTCCATGGTCACTGATTGATTGCACCAGACACTAGAGTGTACATCCATCATGGTGGGGAGTGCAGGATGAAGCAAAATACATCATGGCAGTCAGGAAGTGAAAGAGAGAAGGAGGGGGAAAGGGGGAGGGAAAGGGAGAGAGAGGAAGAGAGAGAGAGAGAGAGAGAGAGAGAGAGAGAGAGAGAGAGAGAGATGGGTCAGTGTCCAAATATCCTCTTTATGAACTTGACCCATGTCGTCCAATTCCCTTCCACTAAGCTGAGGCTCTTCAACAAAAGTAAATATTCACAATGCTTGCAATTTGTTTAAGAAAAGTTGGCTTAGATAAATTACCAATGTCCACTCTGTTTAAATATTTGGGTCACAGAGAAGCAAGTATGGGGATGTCAACTCTAGGACGATTTGTGTGTTTCTTACAAGTTGTTTCAGCAGAAGTGAGCCTGCTCCCTCGGAGACAAATATCCTGAGCAAATAGCTTTGCATGGTCACGGGTCTACTCTTTGATATCATCTTTTATTTGAGTATTTATTGAGCACTGACCCCATTTCTGAAGTCTTTCTTCAGTGGTCCTTTCTTAAGTACACAGTGCATTGTACGTATTGGAATCTGCTTGCTATTAATTTTGTCCTTTTAACAATAAGGTTATTTTATTTCTGTCCCAGTCAGCCCCACATCTTAAACAGTTTCACCAGCTTCCAATAGTGACAGTATCAAGGGACAAAATTTTTACTTAACACATGTGCCTTTGTGAGACAGTAATCTGAAGCCAAGCACCATTTAACAATGGTTTTGGCTTCTGTGATGATCAGTTTTAGTTGCCAAGTTGACAGAACTAAGACTCAGCTGGGAAGGAAGACCCAATGAGAGATTGTTTACATTGAGTTGGTCTGTGGATGGGTCTATGGGGGTGTCTTAAATAACTGTTATGGGAAAACCTAGCCTACTTTGAGTAACTCCATTCCCTAGGCAAGGGGTCCTGAACTGGATAGGAGTAGAGAAATTGAGCTGAATATAAGCAAGCAAGCAAATGAGCAAGCAAGTATGATTCAGCTCACATTGGGTGGCACCATTCTCTAGGTGGGGGGAGGGTCTTGAATTGGGGAAGAGCAGAGAAATCAAGCTGAGGACCAGCACGCACGCAGGCAGGAGAACATACGCATTAACTGCTCTCCTCTGCTCTTCACTAAGACTATGATGTGACCTGCTCTTTCGGGTGCCTTCCTTGACTTCCCTAGTAGCACAATAGCCTGGAACTGTGAGCTGAATAAACTCTTGAGTTGCTTTGTGCCAGGGTGTTTTATTTTAGCCAAAGAAGTGACGCGAGGACAGCTTCTTCCCTCTGCAGTTTGAGTCATAGTGAAGACTTCTACTGGAAGGGATTAGAGGCCTTTCCGGAAGCCTCTGCTGCCACTTCTGCCACTTTTGCTTAATGTAGTTAGATGTTTGGAATCCCTCTTGCATCAGTGTGAAACATGAACCCAATTTTATCTTTTTCCTCATGGAAATTCCTTTAGTCAAATATGATTACTTCAAAGGTAGGTTTTGCATACTTGATTAAGACATTGTCTTTGCCACACACCACATTTCCTTGTACATTTTATCAAGATTATTCTATTCTATTCTATTCTATTCTATTCTATTCTATTCTATTCTATTCTATTCCATCCATCTATTCTCCATCTGTGTATAGTCCCTTCTGTTCTAACACTTTTACCACACTGATGGTATTTGAGTTTTATGTATCTTAGTTACTTTCTCATAGTTCAAGAGGAGAATTACTTTCCCCATCTTCTAGAACTGCTTGGGTTTGCTTCAGCTCACTGCCCACTTCACCTCCAAAGCCACTAATAGCCAGGGAGTCTCTCATAACTTACATCATACAGATACTTTTGTTGTTTCTATACTTATCTATCTATTTTACCTTCTGCGTGTTTTGCTTGTCTGTATGTCTATATACAAAGTGGGTTCAGTGCCCATGGAAGCCGGAAGAGGGTATCAGATACTCTTTAGCTGGAATTACAGTTGTGAGCTGCCCTGTCAATGATTAGAATCCAACTCAGTTCTCTGTAAGAGCAGTTAGTGCTTTAACCACTGAGCCATCTTTCCAGTCCTGTTTCTACATTTAAAAGACCATGGCAACTGCAAGACTCAACCCAAACTTTCAGGATAATCTATTGTTAGTTTAGATTTAAAATTCAATCCCATTTGCAACATTAATTGTGCTTCCTCTTTTCATAATATGCTCACAAGTTTAAAGGATAAAGAAGCCATCAGATCTGGTGGGCTTCTTTGGACATTTCTTATGCCAAATTGCATCCAGTGTTTACTTTTCTATGGGAATCAGAGGGACTGGACAGATAGTTCAGTGGTTAGGAGTGCAGTGCTTACTCCTCCTCCGAGCAACCACATGGTTGATCACTACCATCTCTAGTTCTAGTTCCAAGAGACCCGACACCCTTTTCTTGCTTCTGTGGGCATCAGGGACATAAGCAGTGTACATACATACATGCAGGTTCGTACATACATACATCACGTTCTTCCTTTCTAAGGCGACAGGAGATGGGAGGTCCCCTAGGTCCTTCCCCTTTAAAACTTCTATATGGTGTTACTTTGTCTATTAAAACAACACTTTCCTGTAAATCATTTGCTCTGAAGGGAATCTAGAAGTCAATGAGTTTACAGTGAGCAAGGCCAGTCATTCATCAGATTCAGGTGAAGGAAGACAATCTAACTGGAGGGCTTGATAAAGACTATGAAGGAGAAGTTTATACACTGCTGCCCCCTGCAGGATAAAGCTAAAGATTGTGCCTGTTGGCAATACTGTAGGAGAATGCCCACTGGAACTCAAGGATTGCACAGCAAAGGCTCTTAACCGCGGAGCCACCTCTCCAGCCTCCAAGGATAGTTCAAGATATGCATACACAGCAGATCTATCGGATGTCGCTAATCTGTACGCCCCTTGCCTGCAGTATTGCAGTTTCTCTGTGTTGAGAAAGCAAGAAATCTCTTTCAGCGATTTTGAAAGATCTGAGAGATTTGAATTTTGATGGGGTCAGGTCAGCCTTGCCTTCATTGTATGGGAGAGGAGGATCACCGTGATCTCCCGATCTTGCTGCAATAGCCTAAGCACAGGGATTGCGGGTGTGATCCATATTGCTAGCCACAGTCACCTTGCTGTGTGTGGCTTATCCATGTACCCCATCACTGGGGTACACTGCTCCACCCCCAGCTTCCCCTCCCCACCTGGGCACCAGCCCCAGATTCCAGATCTCATTCCTCCTTTAAAACTGAAACTTTGTACTCAGTGGATAATTTTTCTCTCCTTTCTGCACCCACTGCCTCCTACTGACAAGGGTTCTCTCTCTCTCTCTCTCTCTCTCTCAATTATTATCTACTTCCTCAAAAAGCTATTTTAATGTATTCTTTGAGAATCTCGGACACACATAGAAAGTTTTTCAAACAAACATGTTCAGCCCAACTTCCACTACCAAATCTTTCAGTTTGGTCCTCCACATACCCCTCTCAACTTCATGTCCTTTAAAAAAAACGGTCCAAATGAAATTATTGCTGTCCATATGCCTGGGGGGTGGGACCAGTCACTGGAGCACACACACTCTTAAGAAAACTGTCCCTTCTTCACCCCACAACCATCAAATGCCAGTTGCTTCTCAGCGGCGGAGGGTGGTGGTGGTGGTGGTGGCTCTTGAGTACCTCTCCATCTCCTGGGGCAGTGTTGACTGACTTGATCTGGTTCAGGTAAACACGGTTGCTATGGGGTCGTGAGTTAATGGTCAGTCTTGTCCTGAAGACATCCCTTCACCCTGTCCTCTTCACTCTCTGGCTTTCCATTTCCACACTGTTTTTTGAGCTGTGTGGATTGGGAGTGTGTTATGTCTATTTAGGGCATTATACAACACATAAGAACTTTGCACTGAGCTAGCATTCCTTGTTTTTCTTCTTGCATTTTACCTCATTGAACACATTGCTCAGGACCTTCTGGAAGATGGACCATAAGTCATAAACTCACAGTCCACACTGCAAGGAGCTGCCTGTTTTCCACGTGTGGTATACCTGATTTTAGGGCAACCTCTTCCAATGTGTGAACTAAAGAGAATGAGGTACACAGAGAAGGACAGCTCTCCTTAAAGAGAGCTGACTGGACTTCTCAAGTTTCACCACTAGATGGCAGGAAAAACCCATGTACCTGCTTCAAAATGCCCCCACCTTGCTTTGAGGCCAAAAGATACAGGGGATAAAGGACCACGGTGATGCCAGCCCAACCCTATGTAAACACTGCAAATCTGACCCTCTCCCAATAGTCTTTAGACTTAATCTGAACCTCCTGCTTACTGGATCCCGTTAGGAGGCAGTAACCCACTTTGAGAACTATTTTGTAAAAGCCCAACTGGCTGCAAGGTTTCTCAGGTGTTTTGATATTTCATTGTTTTACGTCTTTCATTATTAATTTATGTTTCCTACTAGAATTTTCTGTAGACATTATTTGACAACTCAAAGTGACGGATCTCTAACGGCCACAGTTAGATTATGGAATAGCTTAGGAGAAGGGAGTTAGTTCACCAGGTCCCACAGTCCGGTCAGTGGAGGGCAGCCGGGTACTTCTGTCAGCAACCACAGCCAGGAACTATGCTCAGCTTCTTACGTCCGAGAGTTTTCCTAACTACTCAATAAGCGTGTGCTACATGCTACATACAGAATATCTTTCCCAGGAAAGTTCAACACGACCGGAGAATTCAAGGAATTTTCTCAAGGTTACGTTTTTTGAAAAGGAGATGGGTATTTTCTTTCAATTTATGTCTACCACATAAAAAAAAATAATGCTTGTTGCCAGCGACATTGGGGCTTTATGAATTCGTGTGAAAACATCTTGCTCTCTTGACCCAGGAACACATCTCATTACTAGCCCCCCTGGGAGAAGCACATTAGGAAATGGTCTGAGCTGTGCTTCCCCGAGTCAGGGTGACTGCGGCACTAATTCGTAGGGGGCTACTGTGATGATGGACAGGCCAATGTGAGCAGAACACTTTGAGCCAGGGCTGCCCTGTTAGCTCTAATTACATGACCATCTTTAGCGTGGTGGATGGAGTAGAGACGCCACACGTCCCATCCTGTGAGACCAGCTCTTTAACCCCTGCCTCCTCCCAGGAAAGGTGTAGTTCCATCCTCTCCCACCTTCAGTGTGGCTCTGATGGCCAAGATCTGATGCTCTAATTCTGCACCCCGAGGGCACAGAGAGCCTTGTCCTGTGCTACAACTCCGTCTGTCGCCCAGAAAAGCGCCTGTTTCTCAGTGCTCCATTTCTAGAGCAATCAGGATTCTTGGACAAAATGAGGAGAAGCCTGTTTCAGGCCGCTCTGAAGCGCACCTTTTGACAGGGTGGAGAGTGTCTTAACCCCAGGAGGCTGGATTCAGGAGCTGCCAAGACCTGGGAAGCCTTCCTTTGGCTCCCCGTGCCCCACTCCTGCTTCTCCTTATGTTTTCATTACTCTTGTCTCTGCTGCCAGAGGTTCCTGCTTGTCAGTAAACGTCCTGGCCACCAACAGTTCCACCAATTCCTCCGCTGTTTGTTCTGCTCCGGGAGGGAAAACTGACTCGGTCGGTCGATGTTGGCACACTGTTCGCTGTTATGCAAGGACCTAAACACTTCTTTGTCTCAGAATGCAGCCGACTTCAGAGGCTTATGGTTTTGTTTTCTCATTGTAATGGGGTTGTTCTTGCTTACTTTTAGATAAGGCTGTGTCAGTTTTCCACTATAACCTGTTAATTTAAAGGACTTTTAAAGTCGCCTATGATTCAGTCCCAGAACTGGGAAAAAAATCTGTGTCTTTGCAGATAGAGGAACGCTTTTATTTTTGTTTCTTCTGTTCTCTTTTTAACATGTTTCCTTTCCTCTCCCCCAACTTCTCTGAATGCTATTTTTCCAGGTGTCACATAGCCCTTTGACAGCACAGAGCCCACTTTAGTTGCTTTTAATGAACATTATTTCCAGCTGCTCACATTTGAGATTCTTCACTGTTGTGATTTTTAGGCATGCTCAAGAGCCTATGTTCTGGAGTTCAGTCGGAACACCAGTGATGGTTCTGCTAGGCATCAGGGTCTCTGTCCTGCAGGGAGTTCAAGATCATTTCCCTAAGGGAGCTCTAGCTCTGGGTCTTTTCTCCCCTTTCTTCTCTGCATGGCCCCCTGGGTGTACCAAGAGTGATCCAAGCCATGTGTCTAGTTGTTCGGCGACTGGGGAGAAGTACTAGAGAGCAAAGAGCTAGAACTGGAGCCAGGCTCCCAGAGGGCTCTCCAGATATTTATGCTGCCCCTCCTTATCCTGCTCTCATACCCTGATAAGTGTGTATAGGGAGATGAAGGCAGAGATTGAGAAGTGCTCTGGTTTGCCCCACCGTGAAATATTAGTGTGTTGACTATTTTAAACAAAGCCTGGGTTCTTTGTGTGTTGGGGGGAGAACGATCTATTCTATTTCCTGTATATTTATGCTTCTGTAGGAAATGGGCTCAAAGAGTAGTAAAGATAATTTGGCAAAGGAACAAGGAGGGAAGGAAGGAAGGAAGGAAGGAAGGAAGGAAGGAAGACAATTCAGAAGTTGGGGGAAATGTCATGAACAACACATCCTGTGGACTGAGAATAGTCTACAAAGAGCTAGTCTTGCCCATCCATTCTGGCCTTATTTTTAATAACTGTCAGCATAACACAACAAAAATCAATTTCAGGTGGATTGTAAGTCAAACATAAGAAGTAAGACAACAGTGATCCCAGAGTGCACAGGAGATTATCTTGAGGACTCTGTGGGTGACAACTGGCTCTTTAATGGGAAACACCCACATGCTTGTGTTCACCATGTCAGCATTGTTTCAAGTGCACATCTCAGTGTTCCACATGCACAGCCTAGTGAGGCGAGAGCAATTCGCTACTCCCAGCTTTCAGAAAAACCAAGATGCCTTGTCTGACTGGCTTTGTGAGGAAGTTGGGCGTGTGATGAAGAGGGCCATTTGTATATAACATTTCTATTATATGATACACACACAGTCATAATACACCATATCCATACGCACACACATTCACATATACACACATATATACATACACACACATTCACACACACACACACACACACACACACACACACACACACTGTCACCAGGCTGAAAAGTGTCAGATCTCTCATTTCAAGTTTCAAGTTAACTGTAACAATATTTGTAGTAAAATCAAGCAACTTTTAAAAATTATTTTTTTATTAATTTAATTTATTTGTTTAGCTCTCTCTCTTTGTGTGTGTGTGTGTGTGTGTGTGTGTGTGTGTGCATGCGTGCCTTCTAGCCTTCCACAGTGATGTGTGTAAAAATACTAATATAACTTGTGGGAGTCGGTTCTCTCCTTCTACCATGTGGGTTCTTAGGATCAAACTCAGGCCATCTGGTTTGGAGGAAGGCCTTTACCCACTGAGTCATCTAACCAGCTGCAAATCAAGCTTCTTTTTTAAACAAAATGTTAGATATATTTAAATTAAGGTTAAAAAGTTTAACATTTTGCTAATGCCAGTGACTGAGCAAACTCAATCCTCAGAAGAGTCCTGCAAGGCCTCCACAATTATGCTCATTCATTCATAACTGATAAAACTGACTGATGGAGAGCTGCGACATCCCTCCAAAGATGCTAAGCTAGTGGACGGAGGAGCCATGACTGCTCTCCAGGTAGGCAAACCCTCTTTAATTCTGTGTGACAAAAAGATGAAGACAGTCGGGTCTAGTTTGCCTAGCAACTGTTACTAGCATGTGCTGTCTACTGTGTCCCCTGTAGGACAATCCTGGTTCCCCTCACCAGAACCCCAGGACTTCCTTATTCCTTCCTTTCAGCAGCTTGCCAGGTGATTATTTTCTAAGTAAGTGGGGGACGATGAGGCTGGATTCCCTTGACTCTGGTATTTTGCCATTCTGTTTTCCATGGTCTGTGTTCGTGGCTATAGGAAAATATGCTTGGCATTTTCGAGAGGTGATGAGCGCTTCTTCTGGTACAGTTGGTTGTATCAGCTGGTAACAGCATAAGGACTCATATATAGTCTAGGTTTGCTATTTTAGGAAATTCTTTGCTTTATTGCCTTCCATTCTACCCTGTCCCCAAATAACCGGGGTCAGAGATGGAGTGAATGACAATGATGAAGACTGGTGGTCCATCTTTTGTATATAGAACATCACATATTTGCCTTCCCTCATATCCTAAGTGATTATATAATGCAACACATACCTTTGCTACAATGCCCCCTCTTTCTCTTTCTCATTTATATCATTGCTGTGATAAAATACCACAACCAAAAGCAATTTCTAGAAGGAAGGGTTTATTTTGGGTTACAGTTCCAGAGGGATAAGAGTCCATCATGGTGGGAAATCATATCAGCTAGCAACAGGCATTGTGGCGAAATTAAGAAGCCAAGAACTCACATTTTAGCCATAATGTGAAGAAGAGAGAGCAATCTGGAAGTCAAGGGAGGTTTTTAATCTCAAAGCCTGCTCCTAGTGACATATTTCCTCCGTCAAGGCTGCACCACCTAAACCTTCCCAAACAGTGCCACCACCAACTGGGGACCACGTATGCAATTGCCTGAGACTATGGGGAGACCTCTCATCCAAAGCACCACTCCCTACATCCCTCCCTCCAGCTCTGCTCTGTTGTCAACACTGACTCGCTCACGTCATTGATGCAATGGGTCGGATCTTCTCTCATTGACAGGCGATTCTGTGCATTCTCTGGATTGGTAACTTAGTTTTCAAAGCAATGATCACAGATACAGATCACAACTCTACAGTCATAACTAAGGTTTTGGAAACTCTAAAGAATACAGTGTTTTTTTCTGTCTTTCATAGGATTTTTTCCTCCTAAAATTGTATTTTTTTTGTAAAATTGCAAAGAAGTAATACTGCTTTTGTAATGCTTGTCTTAGCTCAATTGGCCACAATTTACATACCTCCCATATTTCCATCATTATTGACTGACTATCCTCAAAGGTAACTGGTTGATAAACTGAGTATAGCTCCAGTAGGATAGGGAAATGAGGCTAGGAATGGCTTGGCAGGTGAGAGTGATGCTGTCAAGTAGGACAACATGTGTTCTATCCTTGGGACCCACGTGATGAGAGGAGAAAACTGACCTTTGCAAGTTGTCCTCTGATATCTACTTGTGTGTCATAGCAAGCACATGGCCTGACCCATGTAAATAAGAAATAAATCTTTGGGAAGTAAATAAGAAATGTAAATAAATACATGCTTGGAAAGTAGGGGAATGATGTTTATCGTAAACACAGACATTGTGTCTTCCCATTCTTAGAGGAAAACTTTTCATCAGCATCTATCTATTCATGTAGGCTCCAAGATGGCTCAGTAGGTAGGGACGCTTGTCACCAACCCTGGTGACCTCAATTCTATCCTTAAGAATCATAGTGTAGAAGGAAAAAACCAACTCCCAGGAGTTGTTCTCTGACTATCTTGCACACATGCATATGCACACACGTGTTCAAATAAATACATGCAATTAAGAAACTAAAGATCTATTGACATGTCTTGCACAGAGATTGCAGCAAGCATTAGAGACCACATCCTGCAGCATCCCATCTGATCAGGCTGGAATTCAAAGATTCCTGCTGGGCTGTGTTTGAGGTGATGCTGGTGTAGACAGCTCCGCGGTTCTGTCAGTCATACAAGCATAGCATGTGCTATAAAATTACATACACTGCATGAAACTTGATGATCTTACCCTTCTAAGTACTTATCACTTTGTACTCTTACCACTGTGTGTGAGTGTATTCTTTTAAAACAAAGTCTCGTGAAACGTATTTCATAGACTGGGCAGTAGCCTTGTCAGTTTACCATTTATCCTATCTCTTTATTTTCTCATATGCACAAACACCCTGCATAGGCACACATGTGCTTCTACACAGACGTGCACACATTACTATATCCTGTGTATGTAATAGACCATATGATGCAGGTTTGTGTAAATCCCCTCTCTGATGTTTACAAGATGATATGAGGTAGACCTTGGAGTTAAGTTTAAGTTAACCTCAGTTTTTGGTTTTGGTTCATCAGGTTCTCCACTCACCCCAAAAAGCCTAGAACATTTATTATCTCATATTACTTTCTTATATCAGGATCAAACGGTTTCTTTCCTGTGCGGCTCAGATTAGAGCAATTTCCCAGACTGGGCTCTGGGCCCTCCTTTAAGCTCTGATGATTGGCGGGACTCGGGTCCCTTTCCACATGGCCCCTTTGCCTTCAGGGAGCCAACAGTGTGCCTTCTTCTTGTGTGAGATTCTTCCCAACTCCTGCCTCTGCTCGCTGATCATCCTGGTTCTTGTGTGATGATCCACGGGCAACTCGGTGAGATCTCGGGTGCTCGGGATACTCACCTGAGTAAACCAACATGCTGTCCCTAATTCTAGGTCAATTAATTTGTAACGTAATCTCCTGCTTCAGAGTTGGGGGATTAGGGGAGGACATCTTCAGGATTCATGTTAGAAATTTTGCTAGGCGCACACATGGAAACTCATGCTCAGGAGCCAATGCTTGGCCGTGCAGAGCCTGCACTACCACCAGAGACCCTCAACAACAGAATCTCTGAATTAGTACTAGTGCTGTGTTAATGAGCCTCACACAGTTGATCCCACCCATCAACTTCTTCCCTACCCCCTGAACTGAGTATCCCTGACTGCTCAGATTTCTGGGGCCCAGCTTTATTTGTGTATCATTTAGCCTGTCAATACACTCCTTAACTAGCATGTAAACTTTAAATCATAGTTTCCATAGCTACCTGGGAGATTTCTTGTATCTCAAATGTCAAAGAATGAGATGCAAATGGGTTCAACTCATCTTTTCAAGCCAGGTCTTTCAGACTACGGGAAGCTGCCCCACCCTTACAGGAAATCCTTATCCCATGCGTGCCGATCAGTTGAGGTTCTGAGATCCCAAGATAACAGGAAACAGAAGAGGTGGGGGCAAGGGTGCTGACTTGGTGGGTCAGGGAATGTTGTCTGAAGCCAGAGTTCTTGGGTACAAACCCTAAATCCTCTGGATGACTTGTTTTTTTTAATTCTCAGATTCAGACTGAGATTCGCTATCTGGGAAATGACTCCATAGGGTCATTGTGATATAAAATAAGAAAATTTGTGGGAAGGGCTTGCTACAGAGCATACCACATAAGAAATATGCACTGAACGTCTGCCTCTGAGATGAAAATGTCCTAAGGTGCTCCTGTGACTAGCAGCAGTGATGAATGGCAGAAGGAGCTGGTTCCTTGAACCTGGAAGTTTTGACCAATCTGAATGTGCCATGTCCCCATCTGTAATAACCAAGAGCGACATAAGGGGGTGAGGCTGGGTGGCAGTGCTGGAGAGATGACTGGGGAGTTAAGAGCATATACTGCTGCTCTTGCTGAGCACCTGAGTTCCGTTCCCAGCACCCACGTCAGGTGGCTGACACCCGGCAATAACTTGAGTGACCACAGAATCTGATACCGCCGGCCTCCGGGATGTGTATGTGGGTGCGTGGTTCGTGCACCCACCCCCACACAGATAGACATAATTAAGTATAAAATAAATCTTTAAAGTATGGCCCAAAGGATACATTAGACAAGGAGTGGTTTCTGTGGGCAGCAATTGCCATCTCACATCCTGCATGAGAAATGAACCTCGGAGAGAAAGATGCTGGATCAGCAGGGAGAAGCAGGAATGCCTGGCTTTGAAAATTAATTTCAAAAATTATGTATAGCGGTCATGAGAATAGCTGCATGTCAGAATGGGACGAATCCACCTGTGAATTATTATAAAATAACAACCAAACTTAATACCCTGTGTTTTAAGCCATTCCAGGTGTTTTATTTGAAGTCCACTCCTGTGAGAAGTAGCTCACCTGACTGAAAGGTCAGAGGCCAATGGACAAGGCTGTGTTGGTGCTCTAATATTTATTGCATTAGCAAGGTCTTTCCATTGCTATTTTGGGCTAAGCTCTGGGGGAGAAGCCAGCAGCTGGAGCCTAGAGGCAAAGTATGCTCAGATGTTAGCTATCGAGAAGAATCTTGAAGAGTGGCTGAAGGGGACAGGCCCTGGGTTTTGAAACTTACACGGCAGGACCTAAAAAGAGTGCCCTGCCATGTGTCTCTGATGATGGAGGGCAGTGGCTTCCTGACAGTCGCTTCTGTCTTACGCATTGGAGCTGGAGTTGAGGGTCGAACTGTGGATCCTGCCACTCTGTGCTGGTTGGTTTTGTTCTTGATAACAGTAGATTTCTTTAATTCTTATTTTGCATATTATTGGAGAAAAGGCAGGATGAGCAGAGACAGAAACAGTAGTAGCAATGATACCAGATGATGCCAAGGTTCAATATTAGACACCAATGGGCTTCGAAACATTGCTTTGCCATTTCTTAGCTGGGTGATCTGAGTCAGATGACTCTATTATTTTGGTTTTCGGTATTCTCTTTTGTAGTATTTGCCCCATTGTTGACTCTCTTGTCATATTTTTCTCCACTACAGTCCCTTTGCCATGGTCTGTTCTAATACCTTGTTACTCTAGAACAAACTCTGTTTATATTCTGTGCCAGATTAAAAAAATAACTTGAGAGATGGTTCAGATGGGAAAATGTTTGCTTTGCAAGAATGAGGACCTGAGTTCAACCCCCGGAACCCATGTAAAACAGGCACCCTTGGAAACACATTGCTGTAATCCCAGCACTGGGGCAGTGAAGACAGGAGGATCTCTGGCTTCCCTGGCCAGCTCTTCTAGTCAAATCTTGATCTTGAAGATAGTGAGAGACTCTGTTACTAAGTGGTCTGGTGTGGACAGTGTTTTCGAGGTTGACTCTTGAGGTTGTCCTCTGGTCTACACACAGAAACACACACACACATAGACAGAGAGAGAGAGACACACACACAAACATATAACATACTCCTATGTATTATATGTATGAATACACAAAACAAACACACCACACACATACAGACACACATATACACTGATATGTAGTATATGCATAAATACAAACACACACTATACACATACATACACACTGATATGTATTATACACAGGAATACAAAATAAATGCACATAAATAAAAGAAAAACCAAATTAACTAAACAGTCAAACCATCTTGCCCTGAAACTGGTACCTGATACTCAGTGTGCACAATGAGTATTGTGCATATTGTCATTTGCCCATACACACCAAAGGTGTCAGATTCACCCAGAGTCCTCCCACCCACCCACCCACCCAGATCCAGCCAGAACTGACGGATACACAGTTTACAGAGAAACAATGGGAATGGTGTCACCCATAGTGGTCTGAATCTTCTTACATACAAAGAATCAAGGCAATCCCTCACAGATATGCCCATAAGCCAACTTGATCGAGATAATTCATCATTAAGACTCTTCCTAAGGGATCCTAGATTGTGTCGAGTTGAACATTAAAACTAACGAGCACAGACTCCTAGCAAAGCTCAGTTACCAAAAGCAACACATTTTAGTAATAATAAATTCAAATGCTCCCACTTGAAAAACCTAAGAGGAATTCTCATGTAGACCCCATCTTTGTTCTAGTATAAAAACGCCTGAGAGGCTGAATTGAGTAATCATTATAATCAAGGCGAGACAATGACCAAGTCTGTAGCATCACAAGGGACAGTTGTGTGTCTGTTGGGGAGACAGCAAGCTATTCTTTACAGTGTTTTTGTAACCAGGAAATTCAGACAAAACCTTCGCTACTCTCCCTACGTGATAAAGGTAGTTGAAATTGCGTATATGGGTCACAAGGAAACATGCTTCTCTGAGGATGAAGTTTAAGGAGCACCTTAAAGATGATTCAGGCTGTGTAGCTCCAGGCACAAGATCAAAACTTGATTTCATGGGGGTGGTGGTGGGGAGGGGGGATGGCAGATTAAGTGTGAAGAACTCTCTGTAGTAGTGCTTCAAAGGTGAACATCAGGGGTGGGTGAAATCTAGGCTTTCCTATTCCATTTACCTCCTACTTACCAGAGTTCATCCCAAGGCATTGAAATGAGGACTCCCAGGCTATAGTGATACTCAGCTTCCAGCTCTTTTCCAGGCAGGCTGTTTTTTTTTTTTTTTTCCAAACACAAAGCTATGGCGAGGCTCCAACTGCTTTATCTCTTGATCCTATTCACCCTGACACTGGGATTTGCAAACCAGGGACAAAGGTCCTACTCACTGCTTTGAAAAGTCAGAATAATTAGAATAAGGGACATGTTACAAAAGCAAAGAATGATGTGGGCAGCGGAGGTGCCAGGAAGAAGTTATTTCAAGGCTATTGGGTAGTTCCTTGGTTGAAAGAAACAATTTAAAATCAATACCAAAGCATTGCTGAAGCTCCAGCAGCAAAGGCAATTGGCCATCTCCTTAGGACACGGATATAAGCGTGACTGCTTTCCACCTCCGCTCCCATGGTGTGTTATTTCTCTTGAGTTCTGGAACAAAGGTTTGGGTTGTCCTGAAGATCTAGTGCGGAAGGGGAGTGTGTGGGTTACCGTGATTGACAGGATCAAGGGGATTGATGAGTTTAGGTGAGCAGAGCCGCGCGTTGCTGTTTCAAGGACATGGGACATATTCTGGGCAGGTCAAGCCTTTCTCTGAAGTAACCTTACACTGGCAGGTGATGATTTTACTTGGAGTAAAGCTTTCCCAGTCAATCAGCTCCTAATGAGGAGTGAAGGAGAAGAGAGCTAATTATCCCAGGGGCTCGCGGCTGCAGGAGCTCCACATGGCAGGTTGTCTTGGTCAATATAATCTTACCAAAGAGAAAAAGACAACGTAAAGGAGAGAGGAATAAAGGAGAAAACAAATAAGAAACAGGAGAAAGAGCAGGGGTAGGAATAAAACAAACCTAGCCACAGCCACTGCTACCCAGGAGTACTGGGGTGGCAGTACCCCGTCCACTCTTACATCTGTTCTGTGTAAGTTCACTTCCCATCCAGCTGTCCCCATGCCACATGGAGACTGAGAAAATGTGGCGATGGGTGACAGCACCAGATAGAAAGGATTTCTTCCAGATTAGCTTTGTCCAATAGTTATATGTCAGGCATACAAGTCGCTTAAACCTATTCAAAGGCTGACAAGACAGCCCAGTGAGTAAGGATACGTGCTGACTAGCCTGAAGACCTGAGTTAATCTCCCAGAACACACGCACACACATGCACACACACGCACGCACACACACACACGCACACACACACACACACAGAGCTACAATACACATAAATAAATACATGTAATAAAAACTTAAAATACCTAGAAAGTTGCATAAAAAGTGATGGGTGCGATTACTTTTGATGTTGTGTATTTCACTTCATTTGACATATCCAAAATGTTAGTTCAGTGTAGAATCCATAGAAAATTATAACTGAAATTTTTCACATGTAATTAATCTCTGTGATTCCTTAAGTATTTTCTATTTATATCATAGTATGAGTTCGGTTTTCTGCCTTTAATATGCCCATGTTGCTGTCCTAATCCCCAGTACTACAGAATGGAGGTTACATAGGAGTGGGGTCGTTACAGGTGTTATGAGTTAAGATTAGATCATAGAGGAGCAGTGTGAGTCTGTCATCTTGTGTGGCCGATTCCTTAGGAAGAGGGAAGTCGGCCTCTAGAGTTGTGTACATGAGGAAGCTTTGTGTTAAGACTGGAGTATGCTATCCAAATAGAGGAAGGGCCAAGGTCTCAAAAATGAGTGTAACCTTGTCAAACCAGAAAGCTCAGATCCCCAGACTCCAGAACTAGGAGATAGTGGATTTCTGAGGTATAAGCAACTTAGTGCATGGTTCTTTGCTAAACCCCTGTTCTGAATGAAAGGATTTCTTTGGCTTAGAATCCCAAGTTACTGTCCATTATTTTAGGAAAATCGAGGTTAGAACTCAAGCAGCTACGAATATCACAATCACAGTCAAGAGCAAAGAGAGAATACACATATTCTGGTGTGTGCTTGTTAATTCCAACATACCAAGTTGCTCAGCGCGCAGCTTTGGGAATGGTGTCACCCATAGTGGTCTGAATCTTCTTACATACAAAGAATCAAGGCAATCCCTCACAGATATGCCCATAAGCCAACTTGATCGAGATAATTCATCATTAAGACTCTTCCTAAGGGATCCTAGATTGTGTCGAGTTGAACATTAAAACTAACGAGCACAGACTCCTAGCAAAGCTCCTATCTCATTGTGGGTCAACCCCGCTTCCAGTCACGTGCATCTGGCAGCTACTACTGGATTACAGACTTCTGAGATTGTGACAGTTTGACTTTGTGTTGAAAGTCCCCAGTTTTTCTCTTACACTGCTTGCTGCAGCTTATCTGAAGTGTGTAGTGGGTGACAGTGTTTGAGTTTCCTTTCATTCGATGCCAAAGCAAAGGCAAACACACTTCATCTCCATGGCAAGTTTACCGAGCTGAGATGCTGTGTTTGTGTTTCTGATTCACAGTTGCCACTTTTTTCTAGTTCGTTTTATGAGTAGTCAATTTTTTTTTTTTTTTTTTTTTTTTTGTGCTAAGCTTCAAGCTTGGTTACCTAGAGACGAGCGAGCGGACACATATAGTGATAAGGACCATGGAGCCAGATGAGAGCTAGTTGTCCGAAGATGGCAGGCGGGATGGTCACAAAATGGCCGTGGAACTTTCTTTCCACTGAAGCCTGGTCCTGAGTGTCTGCCTCAGACCCATTGTATCAGTTCAAGGTCTCCAATCCCTCCTTTGCTTCCTTTACTCCCACCCTTAGAGTGCTACCTGTTACTCCCTATTCTCCAGGTGAGGAAAAAGTGAAGAGGAAGTGGCTCTGAGGTGAGGGTTAGCAGATGCTGTCTCTATGTGTTCCTGTTCTGAGCAGCTCCGCTCTGATTTATACAAAGGCAGTTGCTTGTCTACGAATTTTGCAGTCTAAGAACTAATCATTTGATGATGTGCACATTTTAATGCTTCATTACATTGGTTAGAGAAAAGCCATCTGTGGGGCACAGGGGAGCCGAGAGAATGACTCTATTTTGTTTGTATTGAACTCGCTTGGCTCTGTGACTAGCCCCTCTCCTCCTGCTCTCAGGGCAGTGTGCATTATTTGTTAAAAAAAAATTATTGATTATTTGGGAATTTCACATCATGTACCCAATTCCACCATCTCCCAGTCCCTCCTCATTTGCCCCTCACCCTTGTAGTGGCCCCCCAAAGACAACCTAACAAAGATAGAAGAGAAATGAGATGAAGATAAAAAAGAAGAAAAATAAAATTAGAACATTAAAAATACAAATAAGAGTATCAATTTCAATTAATAAACAAACAAACAGAAAAATAAACAAAACAAAGTCAAAAGGAAAAAAAGAAAAAAAAACCACTTTGCGCCTCCATCTTGGTCTCTCCATCGCCTCTTCGTCTGTCTTCGCGGCACAGGAGCTGCTGTGCACTATCATGCAGTAACCCTTCTGTCCACACATTTCTCCTTTCATTGTGTGAGGTGTTGTTGGCCAGGTTCAAGACCTCTGACCTCTGGCACAGCATCCACACTGGACCCCACAGCAACTTCCTGACATTGGCTGTTGCTCTGAGTCATGTAGACCATGCAATCATGGTTCTGCAGGACAAGTCCCTTTCTGTAGGATCATCTATGATCCAGCAAATCATAGATGGGGTGGATGGTGGGGTGTGCCTGCTCAAAGTCCTGGATGTGTACCTGGGTGACTGCTGAGTTGGTCATTCTGGGCCTCTGGGACCACTCCTCTCTGGCAAGGGGCGAGGCCAGCTCTCCCATGCCTATTTTGGGGAGTGAGGCCATCTTTCCCAAATGTGTTAGGGGCCAACTCTCTTATTAGGGTGGGCCCAGCTTTCCTGTGCCAGTATCATCAGGATCTGTGATCCCAGGGCTAGTTGGACCCCAAGGTCAGTGAGGGACAGGGTCCAGCTCTCCAGTGAGGAGGGAGGACAGCTTGTCCTGGGTCAGCAAGGGATAGGGCTGGCTCAGCATGATTCAACACACAGTTTGACACATGAATCACATGGGCCCTGTGCTAACATGGGCTATGGGTACCAACATGGATCCCAGCTGCATCGACCATGGACCTAGACATAGCCATCAACAGCAGCTTGGGCCTCTTTGTCACCATGAACCCAGGTGGCAGCATGTGCCTCTCAGATTGCTATGGACCCAGCAGCAGCATGGTCCTCAGACTCCAACATGGTTCCAGGTGGCAGAAGAGCCCCCACTGCAGTCACATGGACCCTGGTGGCAATAAGAGCCATGGACTTTAACACAGACCCTGACTGTGGTAGGGTCATGGACCCGGACATGGCCCTTGGCAGCAGTCCCACCCAGAGAACTCCATTGCAGCACAGGCCTCTAAGGTCAGCATGGCCCCTACAGCTACTCACCCCTCAGATTTGGCTACAGATGGTGACCCAGAAACTAGGCTTCCTTGTGACCTTTTGTGGGAACTCGGGCCATGGACATAAACATAGACATAAATATGCAGTAAGACCATGGACCCAGATGTGGCCTTCAGCAGCATTTTGGGTCTAGGTGTCACCATGGCCCCGGGTGACTATGCAGGCCTCTCAGATTGGTTTTGCCACAGTTGCAAGGTGGACCTTGGACAACAACATGGCCCCAGGTGGCGGGTGTCCCAGACCTTGTGCATCCACACGGCCTTCAATTATACCAGGAGCCATGGATATTAGCACAGACCCTGGTTTCAGTAGGACCACTGAACCAGAGATGTCCCCCTCCTGCAGACCTGGCCTGGACAGCACCATGGGCCCAGGTGGCAGCATAGCCCACCCTGCAGTTTAACCCAGAGCCACTGACATCAACACAGGCCCTGGCTGTGGTAGGGTCACAGACCCCAATACGGACCCCGACATCAGCTTGGGTTGGTTGACACCCTGGTCATAGGTGACAGTGCAATTCACTCAGATGACATCATACTGGCTGCAGGGTGGCCCTCGGGCACCAACATGGCCCCAGGTGGAGACCCAGGCCCCTGGTACCCATCCAATCCTTGATGGCAACAGGTGCCTTGGATATCAAAAGGGACCCCAGTGGAAGGGCTACAGACTCAGACATGGCCCTTGGCTGGAACTCAAACCATGGCCCCAGGTGGCAGCCCAGGCCTCCCAGATTGGGTTGGCCCCGGTGGTGGCATGGCCCTCAGACACCAACGTAGCCATATGTGGTGAACCAAACCCCTGGCATCCTCACAGAATTTGGTGGTAACAGGAACTATGGACACCGACACAGACTGTGGCTCTGGCAAGGCCACGCACCCAGACATGGCTCTTGGCAGCAGCCCAGTACTGGATGTCACCATGGCCCCAGAAGGCAAGCAGGACTCCCACAGGAGTCCGTTCCTCTCTATCCTCACATCTACAGATCTGCCTTTCTCCACAGGACAATAACTCTGCCTTTCTTCCTCCCGTTCCCATCCAAGCATTTGCTCACCGTAAAGGCACCAGATGACCTGGCACATGCTCTTAGATTCTTTCTGCCTGCCCAGGGCAAACTACTCCAGGTGGCATGTATAATAAGTTCATCTTTGCTGCTTCTGTTTATCAGCTTTTAAAAGCAGCATCTTTCTTCTTATTGTGAAAGCGGTATATGGTTAACGGAAAAAATTTATAAAAAATAACGCCAGTGCTGTTTATGTCAGGTTGCCTGGTCTGAAAGTTCCTGGGAATTCTGTCTCTGTCTCCCATCTTGCTGTAGGAATATTGAGATTATAGATGTCCAACTTTATGTGGGTTCTGGGGAATTCAAACTCAGGTTGTCACGTTAATGTGACAAGTGTATTACCCACTGCACTGTTTCTCCAGCTCACGGTGTGTTTGCTAAAAGCATTACTCGACTGCTCACATTGCATTGTTTCAACAACAGGTACCGTCTGTTGTATAAACAATTTATTTTTCCCCCTTGCCCCACCTGCTTCCCACATGTGGACTTGATTTCTAGCCATTCTCCTGGGCACCAGTTGCTTCTTGTGACTCAAATGCTGTTTCATTGTCCCCATGTGGGGACTGAAGCTGGCCAGGTCCCTCTGTCCATGGCGACATGTTCGAGACCAGGGTTCACATTGCCTCTTGGACTCCCTGTGACTCTAAGGCAGGCCTAGCAAAGAAGTTGGAGGTTACAGAATGGACTAACCACTCTCCCACTAGCTTCTTGGAGGAGCCCCAGCACTGACTATTATTATAGGTTAATTTTCAAATGTAGAGAAAATCCATTTTGGCTAATGAATGGTTCTGGGCTCTGTGCCTAAGGTGGCCTACTGCTTTAGGAGGGTATGACAAACCGGAATGTCAGATGTGGTTAGGGAAGGAAACAATAAGGTCAGTGGTGGCCAAAAGGTGTCAGCGTGATCTCTGCCCAGCATCTAAGGGACAGACAAGGTCACTTGAAGTGTGATAGGTGTGTGGACTCTGCAGCTCACCAGGCTGCACCGCCCAAAGGTTGGACATCCTGGAGATACCTGTCATCTAGACTGCTCCCCCTCATTCCGCAGCACATACACCTCCACATGGCAAACGAGTCCTGGAAAAGAATGTGCTAACCTTAGATTTCCCTTGATTGAGGCTATAGAACCCTTAGACATGGGCACTGGGGAAGCAGTGAGCTGTCTAGGAAGATGCGTCAGCAAGCCGCTGTGTCGATCCACATCTGTCCTGATGGGCTGACACTCCTGCTCATCAGACACTTCTTGCCAGAACACTTTCTGTGCCATTGAGAGAGAGGCCCTGCGTTCCCCCTTTCTAAGAATGAGGAAGCAGTTCATTATATTTTCACACTAATGAGATACAGAATACATTGCTCTCATTGGTTTTTTCCTCCTAGATACACTTGTTCACTTACTGAAGACAGTCTTGATACCATGTTGTGCTGACGAGTGTAATAGAGAAGTGAGTGGGGAGAGGGCTCACAGCCCGGGAGGATATGAAAAATGGCACCTCTGTTTTCTTCCTTAACTTAAAAATGAAAACGTACTTTCTGCAAGTATAGGAGATGACAGGACTGTGTGCGGAGGTAATTATAAGAATTTGGCTCTCCATTTGTCTAGGGAAATCAGCTGTTTCAAAGGAGGCAGGAAGAATTGCATTCTCTTTGAACTTTTCTCCTGTTGATTACCTTCCCATCGTCGGCAGCAGGCTCTGCCAATTTCTTTTGCTCAGGAACTTTACGCTCAAGTCTGAATGCGTGTCACCGTGTTCTTGTCGAGGTCCCGATGGTTCTTTCAGAGAGTAAAAGAGCAGCTAATTCCGTTTTCATTGCAGCCATCCAGCATGATTCAACAAGCAACCCACCATTTCCACACCACGTGATCCTGGACAGCTCCCACCACCATCCAGGTTGGCTCCTCCCCTGCGGGATGGAAATGATGGCCTCTACTTCACTGGACGAGGATGTATGAGTGGAAGGTTGTGAAGAATAAGATGGAGCTTGCCCGAGAAAGTGCCTGGTTAGTCAGAGCCCTCGATAGATGATATTGTCTTCCTTTTCTCTGAGCAGAACAAAAATTGTAGCGATATTAACAATGAGGTTTCGTATCATTTATTTATGATGTAATATGTGTCAGGGACCTAATCTGCATGCTCTTCTTGAAGCGTAAGGACAGACAAATGAAGTGGGCATGACACACTGACTTTGAGATAATAGGTGTGACTCCATTATCTTAGCTGTGACTGCTAGAGCCACAGGTGGAAGCTAGATATATCTAACTTTCTAACAGATTAATGCAAGCGCAATACCAGGCTACCTCTTCTTGAAAAGGAGTTTTGTCATTATGCTTATTTGGGGGTGTTCTGTAATGACCTGTCTCAATGACCTTTCTGTTGCTATAATAAAATGCCATGACCAAAACAGCTTAAAGGAGAAAAAGTTGATTTAGTTCATTTTACAGTTCCAGGGGCTACAGTCCCTCATGGTGGGGGGCATCAGGCAGGAGCAGGAGGCTGATGATGGAAGTCATGAAATAATCCCACACCAGTTTAGAATTATGAATAATAAAGGGCTATTTATTTAAGGGAAAACTTGCAGATCACTGTCCTATAAAACAGTCCTCTGCACTAACAGGAGCAGAGTCTAGCAGCCAGAAGCCGGAGCTGGAAGCAAGAGAGGGAGGGAATGCTTCACAGCTGCTTTTACAGTACCAGAGACCACGCCCAAGTGGGTTGGTATCTTAAAGGCTATTGGCTGAAGGAGCGGAATGTGCACCCACAGCAGGAGGCTGACTGCTCAGGCTTCACAGTTAAGAAGCAGAGAGTGAGCAGCAAGTGGAGCCAAGCTCTAAGGATTCAAGGTCCTCCCTTGGTGACCCACTTCTTACAGCAAGGGTTCACCTGCCATATGCTAACCGTTCTACAATACATCCCTAAACAGTACCAAAAGCTGGGCACCAAGTGTTCAGACACACGAGCTTGCGAGAGACATTTCACTTTCAAGCCACAACTGGGATACAATATATTCGTCCATGCTAGGTGCTCAGAAATGCTCCCCTCTCCTCTCAAGGAGACTACTGCCTACTTCCTTGCCACTGCACCCCACAGTGGGTAGAAACCGAGTATTGACCACAGCTAAGTCCAGCAGTGAAGGCAAATGATAGACTCCTGGAGAGTCTGCTCCTTAGGTATTCTCTGTATTTCCCCTGACCTCTCATTTCACTGTTATACAAACTCAGACACCCGAGGAAGGGTCCAAGTCAGAGCAAACACTGTGAGTCAGTGGAACAGGACGAGGGATGTGAGAGTACCCACCCCCAATTCTTTCATTGTATATAGTCATTGCTCATGAACCCGTAAAATAGGGAATTCTTCATACCAATATATATTATATATTGAACATATCCTCCCGTCCCCTTCCCATTAGCTTCCTTTATTCTCTTTTGCTTGTTTGTTTCTAGGAAGGAGAAGTTTTAGGATACCCATTGGCCTGGTGGCAGTCCTGTGCCAGGGATTGGGGCAGCTTTAGCCTGTAGGGCCTGTGCTCACTGGCTGTATCCAATAGCCTCCTATGGACAGGAGGAGTGAGGCTTTGATGCGCATGTACCCCCTGGACATGCTCACCTGGGTGGCATTGTTTAAGAGAAGAATCTGACTGCCTGGCACTTGCTGCTGCTTTTGCCAGGTGCCCCATGCTAGAGAGCAGCTCGCTGATAAATGGAAGCATTTCTGCAGTTGTTGATTTCATACTCCGAAGCTTCTGTGCGATATGGTTATGTATTCCTTGAACTGAATTAAATGATTCCTTTCAGTGTCATTTCTGTTAAAAAGAGAGAGAGAGAGAAAAGAAAGGAAAAGAAAAAAAGAGTCAGAAATGGCAACGACTCCCTTCGGCAGCATTTCGCATGCAGAGGAAATCCATAGGAGCAATTAATGTGCGTTCTGCAGTCTGAGGGGCACTCTCATGTCCCCCTTCCTACTCCGCTGACTCATAATTTTTGCTCTGACTTGAACTCTCCTCTGGAAGGTACTTAGTCAAGGTCTCCATCTGCTTCTGCTTTAAGTCTTGCTGCCCAGTGAGGCCCACGCCCCCTAGTCCGTCAAGGATACAGAGCAATGCATCCCATTTGCTTTCTTTCTCAGGAAAGAAAAAGATTTGGTGCATGGAATTTTTCAAACTATCTAGCAGACATATGCACTGTCTGGGATGTATGCCCTTTGCAGCAATCTGGCTTCTTCCATGCTCACTTCAAGCTCTCCTAATGTCTTACACCTTGACATGATTCCTGAGGTGACATTTTTGCTGTGTAGATGTACGATAAGACCCTGACACTTGCTTTGCATCTGGGAGGAAGTTGTTACTGCAGCCTTTGCAGATTAGGAGGGTGTAGGAAAAGAATTCATCTTTGTATGATTTATTCCTAAAGCCCATTGTAAAAAAATTGCTTGTGATAATTTTAAGCTCATATTAAATTTTCTGCCATTCAGAGAAAGGACAGTTTGGGCAAATAAGTGCTCATTAAAATTTATTTAGAGGGAATATTTTCCATTAGGGTGTTTCATTATTTAAGAAGAAAATAGAAGCCTATGCAAGTACTATATAATGCTCACACAAACATGGCATTTCAGATAAATTACATTTAGATAAAGATAAACGTGTTTGGGTTTGGAAGACCAATTGATTCTGGTGGATACTGTAGCTGCATAATTATAAGCCAGGTTGAAAGAAATTGTTAAAAACAAGGATGAATCTGAAGCAACCCATCAGCCAGACTTGAGAAAAGTATCCCACACTGGTCTAATTGCTTTTCTCTTTGCAACTGTAGTTTGGAGCTCCATACGGGGGAGAGGGTCTGAGTGCGTTGCTATAAACCCATTGACTTCCTTGTATTACCCAAATGTGTGTTCTACACATTAACTCCAAGGTTGCACTCTCTGTTTGCCTTTATCTCCTGCAACTCTTTGGAAATACAGCATATTTCATGATTTTTTTTTCCCATTTTACCTCTTAGGAGGTAGCTGGCTATTTCTACCTTGATTCTCAATGGCAAATCTGGGTCCTTTCCTGCTTCCCAGCCTTCACATTTGTTACCTAGTGAGCCAACCTAGACATGAGAGCAGCCCCAGTAGAGAGAATGCTGCCAACTCATTCACAGGCATATCTATTGGTCAGAGGAGGCTACTAATGTCCAGAGTTCAAATTTTGTAATTGAAAAGACAGACATGAGGACTCCCTTACAGGGGAATGTTGATGTTAAAATGAGATAATGAAGAACTAGAGAGGTGGCTCAGTGGTTAAGAGCACTTGTTGCTCTTGTGGAGGACCTGGGTTTGGTTCCCAGCATCCACGTGGTGGCCTGCAAAAGTCTGCAACTCCAGTTCCAGAGGATCAGACACCCTAATCTGACCTCTGAGGGCACCAGAAGTGCACAGCACAGTGTACATGCACACATGCAGGCAAAACAATGACTCACAAAGTAAATAAATATATTTTTAAAGGAGATAATCAATAGATAATGGGAGCATGTTTCTGGCTTCTGCAGGTTTGGAAGGCTGCGGACCATGGTACCGCCTGGTCCTTGTGCTCATTGTGCTCAAAGCTGTGGGTAGAATGAGATTAACCGTCAATAACCAGAGTGACACCATCAAACCCTTCCATGTTTCCTTTATTCCATGTATTTAATGGAATGTTTACTTCTCCAGGACTCAGTTGTGCATATGACAAACACTTATTTACATTTCTAAGAGGGTGGTGTGCCAGGGATTGGAACTATTGAATGACAAGAGTTATATCAGACTCCTGTTTCACACAAAGCAGAGCCTAGGAAAGGCTTCTGGTAGATTCTTATCTGTAGGTCACTGGGCACGTGGTAGGCACAAGCTTCACCTATCCTTTTCATGGGGCGGTGGCCAGCAAGATTAAGATGTAAAGGATTTGCTCTCCCACTTCAAATGTACAATTGGCGAGAAAGTAAAAAAGTAGTATTATCGTCTCTCATCTTATTTTACTAAGTATCCAACAGCTGAGTAACTCAAACAAGGCCCATCAAGCGTTTTAGTTTCAAGCAATCAGTTGCTTCTTTTAAATCACTCTTCTATTTTTCAGTCTTGGGAATTGAACCCACGGCTCTATACATGTCGTGGAAAGAACATCAATACAGAGTTTTGCTCTTTGTTTTTTAAATCCTTCATGTTTAAATCTGTGTATATGTTAATATATACACACTTACTGATGTGTATGAGTGCATTCATGTCTGTGCAGATGCCAGAAGGTGTCAGATTGCATTTAGCTGGAATTACAGAAGGCTGTGAAATCTTCCCCTGACCAATGTGGGTGCTAGAAACCAAACTGGGCTCCTCTGTAAGTTTTCTTGCTGCTGAGTAACCTCTCCGGCCCATGTCCTTAACTTTGAGAACATTATTTATATACTTATTTCTGCAGGTCTGTAGTAGCTGGTATTAACCATCTTTGATTCCAAGATGCCAGGCACTCCTGTGAGGGATATATTTGATTAGATCTGTGAGGCAGGAAAATCTGCCCTAAATGCAGGCAACACTTTCTGGGGGCAGCCCACATAGAAGGACATAGAAGAAGGAAGCCTTGCTTTTGCCTGCTTGCTTAACTTTCCCTGGCAAGTCCATCTATCCTCTTAATGCAGTGTTTCCTCACCCATATCAGAATCAATGTCTTTGGGATTTCAAAATAGAATGAAGACCAGAAATTCTCCACGGCTTCGGGGCCAGATTGAAACTGCTGAGACATCCTAGACCTCTGTGGTGTGAGACAGCCATTGTTGGATTACCCAGGTCCGTGAGTCCATCTAACTAATCCCCATATAGTCTTTCAATTGGCTTGGCTCCTTATGAGAAGCCTGACTAATACAGTCGCCCTTCCTACAAACCTGGCTCTGCATTCCCAGGCTCTGCATAGAATTCAGACTGAGGTAAAAAGGGGGGAAAGCCTAGAATTTTCTCATGGGACAGTTAAGTGGCATATTTTCCTCATGGTGCCTTAGGGCATCTTCAGATACCTATATTTTCTGGCTTATGCACTGGTATATGTTTAGTTTTAATTTAAAACCTTAACTTTAAGACTCAGCATGGGCCTTATTCTCACATGAGCTGCTCATTAAAGTCAAGCGTTATTTACTTTATTCCTGGGAGGTTGTTATGTTTAATTCTACGGCAGAATTTGACTTTCATCCTTGGTAAGGTTCAGCGTAGTTTCACTTATTGTGAATGCAGACAGGGTAGGGGACGGGGAGAAACAAGACAGGTAAGTACATGCTCTTATTTGTAACAAGTTTTATTTCTCTTCAACCTGAGTTTTTTTTTTTTAAATGTGTCTCCTATTTGTTAAGTAGTTAGGAAAACAAATGCAAAGGTTCAAATGATAGAGCATGGGTTTAATAAGTGTGAGTCTCCGAATTTAAGGTCTAGGCCCCTTGAGCCTCTCAAGAAAAAAAAAGGCAAAGAAAGGAGGTACATATTCCTAAAAAAAATGGCACACTATTGTCTATAGATTATTGAGAAAGTTCTGGAGGGGCGGCAAGCTTCACAACTATCAACGGTCGCTCTCTGGATCTGACAATCACTCATGACTTAGACTAATTAAAGAACAGCACACTTATTGATAGAGGCCAGGAGTGAAGAAAGATGCCAATTTTGAAAGCATGTTTACTGCTTTTTGAAATGTATGAGCTACCAGGTCACTTAGTTGAGACCCTGTAAAGTGGATAACATATTGGTAGTAACATGTGTATTTGGCTAAAAATGGAAATAAATCCTACTTAACATAATCTACTAGCAGGGCTTCACTTGAAGCAAAATGATCTACTGGCATTTTTAACTGTCACCCAGGCAAAAGTCTTTTTTTTTTTTTAGATTATGGGTATGTGTGTGTCTGATGAAGTATGTTCATGTGAATGCAAATTCTTTCTAAGCCAGAAGAGGGCGTTAGATCCCCTGAAGCTGGAGTTCTAAACAATTTGATGTGGGTACTGGGAACTGAATTCAGGTCTTCTGCAAGAATAGTATGAGTTCTTACCCTCTGAGCCTTCTTTCCATTTTTCTTTTAGGTGAAAAATTAGTAAAGAAGTCTTATTCATAACACCCAAGTAGGTTGACAGGATATTATGAGTTGGGGAATGCAAGAAATAAATGCCCAATGGTGCTAAAACAGTTGAAAACAAGAAGATGGCAAGCAAGGACTTTAGAAAGCTGCAAAATATTTGACGATAAAACAAAATAAATGTAAAACAGGAATTCTCAGTGAGAAATTATGATTTAATAATTGAAGTCAAGATCAAATGACAGCCGTAAAAATAGCAAAACTCAGTATTTGAAATCAGAAACTCAGATAAAGGAATCAACTTTAGACTGGACACAATAGAAAAGATTAGCAAATGCAGGGAACTTCAGAGTAGATATTACAGTGTGTGAAAGAAAGAGTGAAAATGAACAGAGCCTCCCATGTGGACAGAAAGAACTAAGGGAATATAGAATATTTGACTGGAAACCCAGGGAGCATGGGAAAACACAGAAATCACATTTGAAAACAATTAGAAGGCAGGACTCCAATTCTTATGGCCTATGTTGTTTTACTGATCAGGTTCCTCAGTGAGGTCTGGAGAGATGGCTCATTGGCTAAGAGCACTTGTTCTCCCAGAGGACCAGGGTTAGACTCCTGTCACCCACAGGACAGTTCACAGGCATCATCATTCCAATTCCAGGGGCTCTGATGCCCTCTTCTGGCCTTTGCAGGCATTAGACACACATGTGGTGCACAGACATGCCATGCAGGCAAAACACCCAAACACATAAAAATAGATAAATATCGTCTACTTCCCTTAGCCAAGAGGATAACTATATGTTTTTCCTTGGGTTCACCTTCTTACTTAGCTTCTTTAGGTTCACCTATTGTAGACTCCGTGACCCTTATTTATGGCTAGAAACCAATTATGAGTGAGTACATCCCATGTTCATCTTTTTGGGTCTGGGATACCTCACTCAGGATAGTGTTTTCTATTTCCATCCATTTGCATGCAAAATTCGAGAAGTCAATGTTTTTTACCGCAGCGTAGTACTCTAGTGTGTATATATTCCATACTTTCTTCATCCATTCTTCCATTGAAGGGCATCTAGGTTGTTTCCAGGTTCTGGCTATTACAAATAATACTGCTATGAACATAGTTGAACAAATGCTTTTGTCATATGATAGAGCATCTCTTGGGTATATTCCCAGGAGTGGTATTGCTGGGTCCAGGGGTAGGTTGATCGCGAATTTCCTGAGAAACCGAAACACTGACTTCCACAGTGGTTGCACAAGATTGCATTCCCACCAGCAATGGATGAGGGTACCCCTTCCTCCACAGCCTCTCCAGCAAAGGCTATCCTTGGTGTTTTTGACTTTAGCCATTCTGACAGGTGTAAGATGATATCTCAAAGTTGTTTTGATTTGCATTTCTCTGATTGCTAAGGAAGTTGAGCACGACCTTAAGTGTCTTTTGGCCATTTGAACTCCTTCTGTTGAGAATTCTCTGTTCAGTTCAGTGCCCCATTTTTTAATTGGGTTAATTAGCATTTTAAAGTCTAGTTTCTTGAGTTCTCTATATATTTTGGAGATCAGACCTTTGTCATTTGCGGGGTTGGTGAAGATCTTCTCCCAGTCAGTAGGTTGCCTTTGTGTCTTAGTGACAGTGTCCTTTGCTTTGGGCAGCTGAGGATAGGGAACCTGAAATGACCCTATCCTAGAGCAATACTGACGAATATCTTGCATATCATCATAGAACCTTCATCTGGTGATGGATAGAGATAGAGACAGAGACCCACACTGGAGCACTGGACTGAGCTCCCAAGGTCCCAATGAGGAGCAGAAGGAGGGAGAACATGAGCAAAGAAGTCGGGACCATGAGGGGTGCACCCACCCACTGAGACAGTGGAGCTGATCTACTGGGAGCTCACCAAGGCCAGCTGGACTGTGACCGAAAAAGCATGGGATAAAACTGGACTCTCTGAACATGGCGAACAATGAGGGCTGATGAGACGCCAAGGACAATGGCACGGGGTTTTGATCCTACTTAATGTGCTGGCTTTGTGGGAGCCTAGCCAGTTTGGATGTTCACCTTCCTAGATATGGACGGAGGGGGGAGGACCTAGGACTTACCACAGGGCAGGGAAGCCGGACTGCTCTTTGGACTGGAGAGGGAGGGGGAGAGGAATGAGGGGAGGGGGAGAAGGGTGGGAGGAGGGGGAGGGAAATGGGAGGCTGGGAGGAGGTGGAAACTTGTATTTTTTTTTCCTCCTTTTCTCAATAAAAAAAATAAAATAAAAAAATAAATAGATAAATAGATAAATAAAGGCAAAACCAAAGTAGAAAGAACTTGAATGAATACTGACTTAAATAATTGCATAGAGCACCATGCCCAGGCACGTTATGTTTTACTGCTAAACTCCAACGATAGAAAAAGTCTCAAAAGTCTAACAAGAAAAGAAATGCTACTTTGAAGGGAGCAAGGATAAAACTGATAACTAACTTTCTAAACAGTATGGAAACCAGAAAATGAATGGAATGTTTATAGACCCCAAAGCAAAAATATCCCACCAATTTATAATGCTATTTAACAAAACAATGTTCAAAAATGAAAACCAGAGACATTTCTCACTGCAAAACCCTGAGAATTTAGCACTGATATAATTCATCTTCTCCTTAGGAAATACTAACAGGAGTTCCATTGGCTTAAAGGAAATAATATCAGTTGGGAATATGGGCATATAAAAAAGAATAAACAGTCCATGAACAAAAGTATGGGCAGGGGAGATTTTTTTAGCAACTGAAGGACTAAATTCACAGAGAAAATAACAATAGCCTAAAACCATTAGGATAAGTGGATTTAAACTCTTGGTGGCTACAAGCACAATTCAAGAGAAGTTTAGGTTTGTCTCAGTGAATACAAACACAACAATTCAGAGCAGTCTAGAGACTGATCGTGTTAAAACTTAAGTGCAGGTGGGAAGAAAGGAGCTGCCATGAGATTACCCTTGAAGGGGAGGCTTATCGGGGTAAGTGCTGAATTGTGAGGGCACAATTTGCATGATAATAGAGTAGTATGCATTTGGATGTCAACATGGGGCATTGTGATGCTGTAAACCACAGTGACATCACAACAGGGCATTGTATCACAGTGGAATTTGTAGCATCGATGGGTATTGGATGTTACAGTGGTGCATTGTGATGTCACAATAAGGTATTATGTAATAATGAAAACATTTTTATTACACTGGAGCATTGTGATGACACAACTTGGAAGAATGGGGTATTCTGACATCACAAGGAGGACCGCAGTATCACAATTTAGTGCTGTAATTGTAAAATGGAACACCGTAATGATTAAGTTGACCATTTAATATAACAATTCAGCATGCGATGCCATAATTCAGCATTATGTCACAATGGGCATTGTGGTGTCACAGTCCAGCAGTATGATATCAAAACAGCATCATGATGCCACAGTGGGGTATTGTGATGTCACAATAGAGCGTTATGTCGTCACGGTAGGAGATTGTGTTGTAAAGAAATACGCATGGTGGTGTAACATTCGAGCATTGCTGTCCTACAATGGAGCATTGCAAAAGAAAAATGGAGCATTACATCCTCAAAATTCATCTTTGTGATGCTACGTAGGGTACTGTGATGTAATTGAGCATTGTGATGTCACAGTGACACATCTGATATCTCAATGGGGTTTTGTGTTGTCGGAATAGTGCTTTGTTTTGTGGTGGTCACAGTGGCGCATTATGATGCCAAGTGGGGCGTCTGGGTGCCATATTCCACAGTGTGGTGGCACA
The DNA here is from genome assembly GCF_018167655.1 of Microtus oregoni. Lineage (NCBI taxonomy): Eukaryota > Metazoa > Chordata > Mammalia > Rodentia > Cricetidae > Microtus > Microtus oregoni. The sequence goes on from NW_024543063.1 coordinate 40,109,450, forward strand.
ACGGTGCATGGGATCTTAAAATGCCATGCTGGGACACCACAGAAGAGCATTGTGATGTACCAATGAAGCACTGTGATGTCTTCGGGCTTCATGATGTCATCAGTTCACACTGTAGCATCAAAACAGGACACTGTTATGTCATAATGTTCCTTGGTGGGGTCTTGTGGGGATTAATACAGCATTATGAACAAAGGAGACTTGTGGTGCCAAAATTCACTCTGTGATGCCAGAGTTGCTGTCTGATGTCATGGCGATACTGTCATCAGTTTAAGCCTGCTGATTCCACAATGGAGCACCCCATTTCAAAGAGCATCATTGTGATGGTACAGTAGGGCATTTGATGAGACAATGTGGCACCGTGCAGCCACAGTGCAACTTCATGATACTGTTTAGTCTTGTGATGTCACAGCGGACCATTGTACTGTGCATCTTCACGCAGCATTTTCATGCAAATTTGTGGTTTATGTCATAGTGGTGGCTTGTGATGTCAAGTGAGCATTGTGTTGTTGTCAGAATGGCACGTTGATGCCTCAGTTCAGAAATGGTTAAGGCACAATAGAGCCATTGTGATGTCACTATGGGGCATTGTGAGGCAACAATGATGAATTCTGAAATCACAGGCATTATTGTTGTGTCACACTAAAATATTGTTGATGCCACAGTGAGTGCACTGTGGTGTCATTAGGGGCTGCTGTGATGATTCAATAGGCCATTGTGGTGGCTCAATTGAGCATTATAATTAGTAGTTTAGCTTTATGAAGTCACAATCGAACATTGTGATGTCATGCGGGAGCATTGCTATGCTAGTGAGGCATAGTTATGTCATAGGTGGCTTGTGGTGTCACAATGGAGCATTGTGGTGTGTCATGATGGATGTTGTGCTGTCAGTGAGATACTTTGATATCTCAGTGAAATATTGTGCTCTAGTAAGAAAGCTTTACAATCTGATGATGTGGCATTGTGATGTCACAATTGGGAACTCTGATATCATAGCTGGGCATTGTGGTGAGTCAATAGGGCATTGCCATGGTCTTGTGAAACTTTCCAATGCTACAATAAATATTGTGATGTACCAATGAGCAGTTTGGTATCACGGTGGGTCGATGCTATGAAGGGGCATGGCTATTTCAATATGTCATATTGTACTGTCTCGATGTGGTGCCATAAAGGGTCATTGTTATGTCAAGGGAGACTGTGCTATCACATTGCTAGGAGACTTAATCACCATATAGAAGATGATGGTCTCTCTAAAGGAAGCGAGAGAACCTTCTGTTCAAATCCTGAGAAAAAGGGGATTTCTGACTCTTACAGGACTTCAGGGGGTTGGGCACACGATCTAGATTGGCCTGGTCTACATGCCAAAGAACATAGAGGAACTAGGTGCGACCATAAACTTAATGTTGCAGATGCAAGGGGAAGGTTCTTCAGTACAGCATGCTGTCTTTACAACTCTGCTGCAGAGATAGATAGATAGATAGATAGATAGATAGATAGATAAATAGATATAGAGAGAATACTCTTGCATGAAAGGAGATACAGGATGGCAGAGAGAGAGAGAGAGAGAGAGAGAGAGAGAGAGGGAGGGAGGGAGGATACTCTTGCATGAAAGGAGATAGGAGATACAAGATGGCAGAGAGAGAGAGAGAGAGAGAGAGAGAGAGAGAGAATACTCTTGCATGAAAGGAGATACAGGATGGCATGGCCTGATTTCTGGAGGAGGAAGAAAGGCACCTGGAGGGCCTGTGACCTAGCAGAAAGGCTATAAAATAAATAAAGATATAAACATGGTGATGTCAAAACCCTCTGGGAGAGAGGACTAAACAGCTGTCTTTTCTGCTGTGGAGACACCTTGCGATGTCTCAGGGATCTGAAAGGCTTTGCTTAGATGTTTGCTTTAGTTTCTTACTCTGGCCTTTTATTTTTCAACTTGCTTTTCAGTTTGTGGTAACTTCTTTTCAGCTTTCCACTGGGTCCCCTGATGAGCATATCAGAACTCAATCTCTGACTTTCCCTCAAAGAATAGACAGCTGACATTTTTTTCCTCTGATGCTGATTTTGTGCCCTTTCTACTACAGATTTTAATTAACCAGTATAACATGTAACAAAGTAGCATATGTGTATAATATATATTTATATATATAATAAATATATTTAATATAAAATATCTTTATTTTTCTCTTCTTGATTCTTTATCTGTTATCTAGACAATTAAGTTACCTTTGAATATCACTCTTTCATTTGTTTATGTGTGTTGGGCAAGGTCTTATTAATATGTAGCCCAGGATGGCCTTAAATTAATGATTCCCCTGCCTTTTAAGAGTGGATTATAAGTGTGTGTCCCCATGACTGACCCAGAATCCCTTCCCTTTCCCCATCCCTCTTTCCCCTTTCCTACCCTCACTTCCTTTCCCTACTACCTTCTTTCTATTTTGGTGTTCATGGCCAAGGACTCAAACCCACCCCCTCCAGGCATGGTAGCTAGAAACTCTACCACTGATCTGTATCTTCAGCTCAGATTTGTTTGTTCCTTGACAGAATTTCTTTTTAGTAATTTTTTGGGGGTGGCCATGGCATCTTATTTCTATTCAAAGGTAAACATCATGTCAAGGACAGTAGAAGTCAAATAGAATGACGTGAATCTGGAAATGGGCATACTACTTTGTCATGGTTAGTCTTCCTTGTCAACCTTACTAGATCAGAACCAGCATGAAACACACCCCTGACTCTGTCCACGAGGGTTCTGTCCACAAGGGCTCTATCTATGAGGGTTCTGTCCATGAGGTTTTTGTCCACAAGGGCTATGTCCATGGGGATTCTGTCCAAGAGGGCTCTGTTCACAAGGGTTATGTTCACAAGGGCTCTGCCCACGATATTTCTGGCCATGAGAGCTCTGTCCTTGAGAGCTCTGTCCTTGAGGACTCTGCCACAAGGGTTCTGTTCTTGAAGGCTCTGTCTATGAGGCTTCTGTTCATGAGGGCTCTGTCCTTGAGGGCACTGTTCATGAGGGCTCTACAACAGAAACCGAATGGAAGATGAAAGTCCTGTTCTGAGTGTGGGTGGCACCATTCCATGGGCCGGGGCCGTAGACAGAATAAAAAGGAGAAAGTGTGCTGAGCACCAGCGTCCCTCTCTCTCTGCTTGCATCCAGTCATCACCTGCTCCTGCTGCCATGCCTCCCCTGCCATGATGGACCACACCCATAAACTGTGAGCCTCCCTTAAGGGACTTTTGTCAGGCAACTGTGGCAATGACAGCAAGAGAAACATAAGACACTTTCTGGCAGATTTTTATTAAGGGGTGAGGGGTCTGCCTGGTCAGTAATTGAGCTGGGTATCATTTTGTTATTCCTGTAATTAATTTCCATTGGTGATCAGCTTTGAATTCTCCCAGATTTACCTGTAATTAGGGTTGGGCTGTTTTCAGGACTGTCCTTACCTTTCTTGTTCCACTGTCCATGTTAGGCTTCCTTTGTGAGCCAGAACTGCAGACGGTCTTCCCATGCAAGTGTGTCTCTCTCCAAGGAACAAACAATTATTTTATGCGGATTAATGCACACTTGCCTGGCTGGAGGGATACAGGAAAGGAAAATGGGACTCCAAGGAGGTGTGGTAGTTTGAATGAAACTGTCCTCTGTAGACTCATAGGTTTGAATACTAGGTCTCTATTTAGAGGTTACAGAAGCTTTGGGAGGTGGGGTCTCACAGGAAGAACTATGTCACTGGGGGTGGGCTTCATGTGTTTGCAGATCCATCCCACCTGTACATCACTCTTTCTGTCTCATGCTTGTACTCAATTCTTGACTCTCAGTTTCCTACTCCAGGCACCTTCTGATGCCCTCTTTGCCATGACGGAATCAAGCCCTCTGGAACCATAAACCGCAATGAAGCCTTTCTTCTGTAAGCTCCCTTGGTTGTGGTGCTGCATCACAATCTAGTTGTGATACATTGATAGAACTCTGATGTCCTTTGAGTCTTCGTGGGGTAAATGAGCATGGTGCCTTTCATTCTCATGGAATCTAGGTACCTGGGGAATCTGTTAGAGGGTTAGAGATTCACAGACAGACTCTGCTGGGTCTTTGCCAATTCCTGTACAGATGAAAGAGACTGCAGTAGGTGAGTATGCTCAGAGTAGTGATGGGGTCTGGACCATGACACCTCCAGGATGCCTTTCTGTATGATCCCGACCATCACTCACTCACTTGTGCGACTTGCATGCCTTGAAGAGGAAATGAGCCCTCCGATCAATGCAAACTCCCGTCTCCATCCAGCTGCCTTCTGATGTGTAGATGCCGATGAAGGAAAAGGTTCTTGGCCAATCTTACTATATGGAGTTAGTCGTTCTGGTTTAAACTCTTTTTATGCTACCAGCCAGGGATGGGTGGGTTTTAACTGTCAACTTGACATAGCCGAGAGTCACCCCGGCAGAGGCTTAATGAAGAAGTCTCTAGATCATGTTGGGGATTGTCTCGATTGCTATTAGATATGGGAAGACTCATCTGTCACTTCCTGGCCCTAAATTATATAAAAGTGAAATGAGAAGAGTTGGCTAAGTGTAGTTACCAAGCCAGCCAGCCAGCCAGCCAGCCAGCCAGCCAGCCAGCCAGCCAGCCAGCCAGCCAGCCAGCAAGCACGTGTTTATCCTTCTCTGCTCTGCCCGCGTGTGTGATATGACGAGCTGCTTCAGTTCCTGTCTTGATTTCACCCACATGACGGACTGTGACTTGGAATTGTAATCCACATGAACCCTTCTTCCCTGAGTTGCAATTGTCAGGATATTTCTGTGGGTATGCGTGGAAGAGAGCATTCCCCCAAACCTTGACAGACACATTCACTTATTATAGTCATTATTAAGTTACTCTGACACAACCCACATTGGCTGAGCCATAATTGGATTTTTTTTCAGAAAGTCATCCTTTGTAAGATTTATCTTGAGGTCTAAACTTATAATAAGTACCATTAAAAAAAGTCTGAAGGGGAGGGTATAGATCACAGGGATGAAAACGTCCTTTTGTCACCGTGGCAAACTTGGCTGCTTGTGTGATACCCGTTACTCTGAAGTTCTTTGGTTTGTTTGTTTTTAAAGCCAGATTTATTCAGGTGTATACATTCTTTCTTTGGTCATCAAATTCTTTGTATTCACTGCTGCATATGAACAAGTGTCTTGTCATCCCAGATAGGGTATCAACGTGGACCAAAGTAATGATTCTGCCCAGGCTCAACTTGGTGAACTAGTGAGTTGACTGGAGCTGCTTAGAGGGACATTGAGGGTTTACTCACAGGTCATTGTCAATGCCAAGTTTACCTCACTGTACATGATGGGTGCACTCGGGAGTAGCATCGTGGGGCTCCTCGCTCACTTCTTCCTATTTCTCGCATGCTGTAACATCTCCAGAGATCATTTGTAGACAGGCAGTGTGACACTGTCACCTTAGATCTTGCTGCTGATTTGCAGTAGCTCTGCTCCTCTCACAGGCACTGTCAGAAACCCTATGGAGACATTGTCTGTGGATTCTGAGCTAGGCGGCATGTAATGCCACACCCACCTGGGAGCTGAGTTCATGTCTAAGGGGTATTGGTGTTATTGATACCCACACCTCCCACTCCCCACCCCTTACCTGTCTCCTGCTGGGAATCAGAGAGTCTGGCTGCAGGTTCTTGCTGTGAAGCTCCCCTATCCTAAAAGGGCAGAAGAAGAGGCTCCCTCCTCTGCCACACGGGCTGTGATTCTCTTCACACGCCCCATCATATTGTCTGAATCACTCTCCTCAGAGCCTCTGCCACTTTTGCCCTCTCTCTGTCTGTCTATGGCTTTGATAGCTGTTCTAATGAACCCTCTAGTCCCCAGCAATCTGTCCCAGCATCCTCTTGAACCACTGCCTGCCTACATTGAAGCCTAAGAGGGAGCTGGCTGGCAGGAGGGAGAAACTGCTAGAATCTCAGGTGAGGGTCCTGTAACCTCATGATCATCTTATTTCCTATTATAAAGTGTCAGTAGCTCTATTACCATTGTCATATACATACACCACTATTGTATTGTTTTACTTAGTTTATTGCCATGGTTACTGGGCCAGGGTTATCTCTAATCCAAAATGACCATGAGATAATCATGTTATACCTAAAAGATAGACTATACTTATGTATAGAAATAAGTATGGGGGAAAAATCACTGCATAGAAGGGTTAGCTGAGTATGTTGTGTGTTTGTTTGTGTGTGTGTGCATTGTGAGAGGGGTTGTATTTCTTTATTCTTTTGTGAAAACATTGTAACAGCAGCCCTTTTTATTTGTATTATTTTGCTATTTTTTTTTTAAATCTTTGACAATGCTTGTATAGCTCAGGCTGGCCTTTGTCTCACCACGGCCTTCAGTTCTTTAATCAGAAGGGTGCACCACATATACCTGGTTGTTGGGCCTTTATAACAACAGAGACTGAAGCAACCAGTGTGTATTGTAGCAGTTAGTGAGAGAGAAAGCAGCCGGCTCCTTTGTGATGTTGTAAAGATCTTGACGGAAACTATGGCAGGTGAGAATGGAATATTAAAGACAACTTTAAAAATGTGCCAGGATCTCATTTAATTTTAATTAATTATCACTTTTGTTTCAAAAATACAAACATAATTTTAATTGGAAATATATGCCTAATACAAAAGTACTTCTAGATTGAGCTAGCCCTTCATCTCAGGCTCCAACTGGGTCTAGTCTCCTTCTTCTCAGAAGCAACTGTTTCTTGAAACACACGCTTCCTCTTCCACCTTCTTTGTCTTATACATCAAAGAATTTAAAGACAGATTTAGCCACTAATTTGAGGACAAATTGTTTGGAGAGAGAAAGAGAAGGAACACAAAATGACTATAGGAAGCTTGATACTTGTCAGCTGCCAGAGAGAGGGAGCTGGATCAGAGAAAGAGCAAAAACTGATGCTTTATGAACCAAGGGTCATGCTAGCAAAGCAAGACGAGCAAAGGTAGTCTGTCAGCAGCTGCATGGAGTACGGGGAGCAGGGGGCAGTACGGAATGCCAAGGGTATCAAGGCAAGAGGCTTCTGCCACTGGCTAGTATCCAAAAAGGAGAGATGAAGAAGGAAGGGAATTCAGAAAGCAGCAGGTTCAGCACTGAGCATCTGTAAGTACCCGCGTTGAGGGAGGAGCTCCTGGGATTCTAGGTGCCTCATTGAGGAGGAGGCTGTGCCTCCACCCCTGCTGCTTCTCCTCCTGTCTTCGGATGTGTCATATTTCTTTCTGCATTCTGGTGTCAGGTTGCTCTCTTGAGCCTTTCTCCTTATCAAAAAGGGTTTGTCTGTGCCAGGGAGAGCTTCATTGAGGGTATTATCAAGTGCTGATCAAGCCATTTGTAAAAGATATTTCAAATTCTAAGGAGAGACAATTGTAATACCCCCCCCCCCCCCATACCTGGCACAGGTTTTCACTCACAGAACTGCAGGTGACCAGAGGCACAAGAGTCGGGATCCAAAGCTGGTTATGTGTGAGGCATTCAAGCTTTCACCAGGGAGCACGTCATTATTTTTGACTTAAGTGCTAATATATCTTAATGCCAGTGTAGTTTTCTTTTACCAGATGAAAGTCTGCTATAGTTTATGACTTCAAAGTATTTTCCCTGGTTAATTGTAATATCTTTAGGTTACATTTTCAGGTCTGCTGGGAGAAAGGATACACAGAGGATGAGTATTTGTGTGTAGCTGCGACCGATTCAGTGATGCACCCTTAGGACCCTGCATCAGGACCCTCCCTGTTTGAGTTTTGATTGATCCCATCCATTGCCATCTACATCAGCCCTGACAGTATACTGTCACAGTTCCTGGGATTGTGTCCTGGACTCCCCTCAGTTCCCTGGTCCCTGTGGTCTCTATAGAAAGAGTTCAGAGGTGACTGTGCACACAGCGTACTGTGTAGTAGAAAAAAGGCAGAGTTTATTATGCTATCAAGTGAAGTTCCTTCAAGGGATGAGATTGGACCATGACCAGCGGGACCATTACCAAGAGACACACTCCCAACAGATGAATATAGACAATGGCATGAAAGATCAGTGTGCCAGCCTGCGTGCTTTGGTAGGCATTGTGCTATTTCTAAAGTTACTAGAACAGACAGATTTCCTGAGGGGGCATTTTCTTGTTCAGGCGATTGACAGGTCCATTTAGATTAACTTCTAATGGAGAGGACAATGGCAAGTCTTTGTTCCTTACCTGAAAGCCTGGCCTAGATAGTAATCTTCTGACCTTCTGTCAGTTCAGAATGTCATCTCTCTATCCAGGCCCAGAGATGGGACTTAGATATCATCCTTTTGGGCAATAATCATGTAAGAGAACAGATTAGAAAGAACTTAAGGACGAAGTTATACTGCCTGGCAGGCCAGATACGATCATGCAAGTTTTGGTTTTTGTACAAGGAAAGCTTATCTATTTTATTTCAGATATGCTAACCCTTTGTAACTTCCCCAAATGCGGGAAACTCAACTGCATCATTTGTGGAAGTGGGGGACTGTGTTCCTGTTACAATATGAATTATAAAAAACAGTCATGTTTCCCCAGGAGGAACTGGTCATCCTCTGGTGGGTCTCGGCAGAGCTCAGCTCTTCTGCCTTCCTCCTTTTTGTCTAATCTGCCCTTATTCTTTCACATAGTGTTTTAAATATTAAGAAGGGACACTGTGTCACCCCCTTTAATCCTTTTTTATATGTCTTCACTTGTAAAATTAGTGTATTAACAGGGACACAGGTGGCGAGGCCAGAAGTGACTTTTAAAAGACACAGAGCCTGCCTCTGTACTGGAGATCTATGGACATGCTGTGGAGGGGAATCGATGCCAAGCTCAACTATCTCCTGCTCTCACCCCTCAAGGCCCTGAGACCATTCTCTCTTGGAGAAATGAATAATATCTTTTTTTTTTAGATGGAGAATCTTCACGTCTTTTCCTTAATTCTGACTTGAAAAAAATTGTCTTCTCTTTTAATGTCTGGCCCTGGTTTGTTTTGGTAGAGATCAAGGTAGTAGGCTAGGACCTGGTAGCAATCAAGGTCCTGGAATCTCCATTTTTGGCTTTACACCCTATTAGCGATGAGGCAGAAGTCCAAGCATTGTGATTTCAAGTCTGTTCATGCCAAACCGGTGACCTAATCATCCAAAGTCCGAGAAAGATAGACATTATATATTTTCCAGAAAATGGAAAGAAATAAACTAGTGAGTGGCTTGGGAAAAGCGTCAGATTTTACATGTGCATGCCCTTTGACATAGCAATTCTGCTTCCAGAAACTGGAAGTAATTACACAGATGGACAAAGATATATCATAAGGAAGGAAGATACAGCATTACTTACAATCTTGAGGAATTGGAGACCACTAAATGTCTGGCAAAAGGCAATTGGTTAAATGAGTTATGAGAAAGAAGGGCTATGCACTTGAGAGGAGGTATTTAATATGTCAGATGACTACCACGCTCAGGGAATATATGTTCAAAGATCATAAACCCTAAAATCCAATGCTCTTAGTTTCAACCACCTCCGGGCAGCCCTATAAACACTTGTCCCACAGGCAGAGGGCTGGTGTTTAATGAATGAGCCTGTAAAACACAAGATTTCAAACTTAGATTCCTAAAAGTTTAATTGTAGTTTACATTTTGTGTATGTATATGTATGGTTTGTATGTATGTGTTAAGTGGGTTTGTGTGCATGTGTGTGTTTGTAGGTCTTAAGTTGACATCAAATGCCTTTCTGCACCACTCTTTATTTATTGAGACATGGTCTGTAGATGAACCCAGATCTTGACCAGGGTCTATAGAGGAACCCAGAGATCAGCCAGGGTCTATAGATGAACCCAGAGCTCATCCAGGATCTGTAGAGGATCTCAGAGCTCAGACAGGGTCTATGGATGAACCTAGAGCTCAGCAATCCTGATTAGCCTAGGAAGCCAGTTAGACCTCTCTGTCTCTGCTTCCCAAGGACTAGATTTAGAGATGGTTTTCTGTCATGCCTCTATTGGGTTGTCATAGTTTCTGGAATCTGAACTCCAGTACCCATGCTTGTGCTATTCAAGCGCTGCATCTCCTGAGCCATCTCCCCAGCCTTATTGTAGTTTTCAAAGGACAAAAATAGGCTAATTATCTACCTGTAAGGACTTGAAATATAATAATTAAAGTAACTCAGGTACCTCGGTGGTATAGCTTGTTCTTAGTGTATGAGAGGACCCAGCTCAATATTCATCATGAACTATGACTTTACAAAGGCTAATAAAAGTCGGGGAGAAAATTTATTCAGATGAAAAAGCTATAAAAGTTTGAAGTGGACACAGAAATAAAAATATTTGATAGAATGCACAAATTGGTAGCAGAGAATTTTGGTTCTGTGTTTTGTTCTTATCTTTTAAAGACGGTTCTTTCTATTAGGCCAGCCCAGGATGCTTTGATGTTTGCCTGGCTCCTTCTGATTAGCCTTTCCAGGGGATGATAGGACATGTCAGCATACCCACCAGAAAGGCCTCTTGCATGCAAAGTTAAGTAAGTGCATTTTTGAACATCCTTTGCTGTAGAAGGCATTTCTTTATTTTTATTTTATGTGCCTTCATTTTGCCTTCATGTCTGTCTGTGCATCACAAGCATAATGGTGCCTGAAGAGGCAGAAGAGGAGGAGATGAATTCCCCAAAATTGGAGTTGTAGATAGTTGTGAGCTTTCCTGTGCATGCTGATGCTGGGAACCATCTCTGGATCCTCTGCAAGAGCAGTAAATGCTCGTAACCTCTCAGCCATCTCTCCAGCCTCAATAGCCCTTGCTTTATACTCTGATTCAACATTAAGGTGTTACGAAATGGAAGTGTGGTCTAGAAGTTCTGGAAAGAAAAATAAAGGGAGCTGAACTGTTCATGACATGATCCTTCTAGCTCTCCACTGTTCCGTATGCTGTTGAATATGAGCCAGAACTCCAGAAGCCACTCGAATAACAAAGACCACAAGAATGGAAGGTAGGCACTTGAGACCTGGGTGTGAAGACCAAGTCTGTGTTACTTAACATGCTAGTGGGGTGACAGGCCAGTCTTAGACTGCACATTTTATCTCTTACATGAGATAAAAAATAGCTTTTACCTTAAAGCAAGCCACTTCATTAATTTTTGCAATATTTTTTATCGTTCATGTAATATGAGGCAAAATACACATTTTTTCAGGACTTGAAATAACATGGTCTTTGAAATGGACAACAACTAGTAAAACTGAATGTGTGTGTGTGTGTGTGTGTGTGTGTGAGAGAGAGAGAGAGAGAGAGAGAGAGAGAGAGAGAGAGGCAGAATGAGAGAGAGAGGCAGAGTGAGAGAGGACAGAGACAAAAAGACACACATGGAGAGAAGATAACTAGGTGCTATTAATTCATTATAATCTTCAAATAGAGACAGGCCTTAAGATTTATATTTAAGGCATCTCACACAAACCAATGATAATACATGTTCAAAGATTTTTTGTGAAATGGTTAGTTTGTTATCAAAACACAAAATACCCAATTTGACCCAAAATAAAAGAAAATTATGAATAGTCCAATAACCATATCCAAATAGGGTGGCAGGCTCAGATGGTTGTACTGCTGCATTTAATCTAAATTCAAACATCATGTAATTCTTACGTTATTTAAATAATTCCAGTCCGCAGGAAAAGATGATATATCTTTAATTCACTGCCTAAAGTATCATGAAGATAGCACACAAGAGAAAATTAGATGGACTCCAATTACAGATATAAAAGAAAGTATTTCAAATAAACTATTAGATGTCTGAGCCCAGATATCCATTTTTTAAATTATATGATATGGTAAATGAAATGCATTCCAGTAACACAAGGACTTCAGAATCAAGGATTTTATCAACATATTTTATTATATCAACAATCCAAGGCATATCAGTCGCAGTTGAAAAGCTATTCAATAAAAGGCAAAGCTATTGTGGATAACTGTAAGACAGAGTGATGAGAAGGAGGTTACTGAAAAATAATACACGCTGATTCCAAAAATGGCAGATGATATTTTAAAGGGTAAAACATTAAAGCCATTTCTTATTAAAACCTGATATCAGATCCTGTCATTGTCCTTTTATGGTCTTTGGAGCAGTAGTTGATGCAAAAGAAACAAACAAAAAAAATCAAAACATTTACAAAAAACATTAGAGAAAAGGGACATACTGAACATAATTGTAACATTAAAAGTTATCTCAAAAGTTTCTCTAAGTCCTGGGAATTCAGAAGACAAAATTCAGAAGTATTATGACCAAAGATATAAAACTATATTTTTGCATTTGAAATTATTAATAGGAACTAGACAATACATTCCATTCAGAATGGCATCAGGCATCTAAGAATCTTGGAAATATATATAATCTGGAACTAGCTGTTGAAGCATCAGTGGTTAGGAAGTTCATGAGATAGCTAGCTTAGTGTATAATCTAGAGCAGCTCTAAAATCAAGACCGTGGGGGCAGAGGATGGGTGAGAGATTTAGGTTTAGGGAAAGGGAAGTTTGGCCCAAGAGCTGATCCTCTTCTGCACTGGTCTGCTCAGATAGCTTCTACCTACCCACTGAAACTTAGGCTAGAACATTCCTGGCACCAAGCCTGATGCAAAGGAAACCATCAAACTCTAAGAGGACTTAAAATAATATCAGAAAAAAAGGAAAGAAAGCTCTAGATCCTAGATGGAGGACGATAATTGAGTAGGAATATTAACTCATGCTGAGCTCATAATGTAAATGAGGAATCCTCATGATCTCTGCAGAAGTTTATAAACTTGGGCATGCTCAAGGCCAACTAACACAGATTCATGTTGCTATTGAACAAGGTCAATCAAATTAGAGCTAAATAAAAAAATCAAAGCTTTATTATTGCTGTGATTACATAAATTTACTTTGTCAAATACTCTTCACAAGGGAATAGTTGGGTAAGAAATGAATTCATGGTTGCACCATCCAACCGGATCCTGTTGTCAGATAAATTTGAGCCTGGAAATAATGTAAGTACATACATTGTGTTCTTACAAATAATGTAAGAACACATTTGTGTTTGTCAGATCTTGGGGTCATCTGTCCTTGGGAATCTCATTTTCAGCTGGGGTGGGTGGAGGGAGGTGCTAGCAGATTGGAAATAGGCGAGCAGTGGTTTGTGGCTTGGGAATGGGATGGTGGCTGATGAGTAAGAATATCTTCGAGGTATTTCCCAATGAACACCTTGTCAAATGTGTTCTAGGTCAAGTTCATCCTATGGGCAGAGTCAAGCATGAGGGATGATCGTAAACACAGTCAGATCTTTCATGATGGCTGGTTTGGTACACGGTCAGCGAGAGGTAGGGTTTGGCAGAAGGAAAGCCAGGGTAGGCTGATGGTGAGCAGAGGCAGGAAAAAAATCAAATATTTAGCTCAAGCTTTAGTACATATGTTAATAGAAACAAGAACATGACTTTAGGTTATTTTCTTAAGTAAAATGGAACCCAAAGCATGGGCTAAAGGATGAGAAAGGAGTCTCAGGGACTAGGAACTGAGCAGTTAATGGCCCTGAAGCCTTTTGTGCAATGGGTCTGAGCTGTGGGGAGACCTCCCTCAATGCAGTCAGTGGGAGCAGAGGATGGAGAGGTGACTTGGACTTAAGATAGTCTAACCAAAGTGCATATCTTGTGTATCTTTATAATTCTATAATTTTATAACCTAGGTAATTCTGCATGCCAAATGAAACTCAAACTAAATACCCCTTGTAGAAAATTCTTGGTATCAAAAAATTCCATTTAGAACCCTCCTGCATCTTATGTCTTGGTTTTCACCTCCTTATCTTTTTCAGTCACTGTTCTGATGCATCCTCCCTACTGTGTCTCGTATTTTCCTATCTTTCCCTTTCCTGCCCTCCTCATCCCCCCTTTTCTATCCTTTACCACTCACAGGACATTTTGCCATAACAACCAACTTGCCGATTTACTCTCAGTACCCCCTACTAGTCTGTAAATCCCTTCATGGATAGAGTCTTGCCCTGTTAGGCCTTCTATTTTCAGAACCATGACTAGTGTTTGCACCTAGTAATAGGTAGTCAGAATGTATATGATTGATGGAAATAGTGAGTGGAAAATGGGAGGCTGTGCTTTATCAGCTGATGAATGAATTGGTGTGGGGAAGAAATTACAAATTTGGAAATGCTTAGAGGGGTCAAGGAAAAACCTATTATATCAAAAGTGTTTCCATGACTTGAACTTATTTTTATTTTACTTTAAAAATGAACTTATTTGATGTTGTGTCTGCTTAAACTGTTGTCTTCTTCAGTTAAGTCCAGGTTTAGGAGAACATAATTTGGGATTCCTTTTGATAATGATTAGATATCAAGTGCTTAAGACAGTAGAAATGTGGGATAGGAGATTCAGTCTTAGCTCGCAGTGTCTGGAGTTCCCAGGTCAGAACCCGCTGTGATGGGATGAGCCCAAGAGATAGTAGACACCTGGATTTGGGCCGCAGCACTGTGATGCCGCTGGTGATACATAACCCTGAACCACAGACCTTTTCGAATGATCATAGCGTTGGCATTCACTCATTTGCCGGAGTCGCTAGTAAGGATGACATAGTCTGAAGTTGAGTTCCCAGCACTAAGAAGCCCTCAGTAGGTAGTTGAGCGCTACTCTACGCCCAACTCCAAACCCGAGAAAAGACAATGGCTGTCTCACCAGCACCTGCGTCTTAACCCAATGATAAGAGCTGGGGAGTAGAGGTAGAAAATGCAGGGCTTGAGTTCCAACTCTGCCGCCAAAGTCAGTGCTTGCTTGTTACTGTTCTTTGTCTGCAGACCCAGCTCTCTGTAGAATCCCTGGCTTGTGCATTGCCTCTGACAGGCCCCTAGTGTCTCACTCACTCACTATAGCATCTGGGGACTCAGGGAATTCTTGCTACTTAATGTAGGTCCAGCAGAGTGTTTTCTGTGTACTTTCTATTAATATGCTGACTAGGGCTCGGTCACTGGGTTTCACCTCTAATTTTGCTTTCTCCCTCAGTGCCACTTCCAAGTGCCCCTAAAATCAAAACCCCAGCCTTCTTTCATAATGAAATCAAGCAGAAGAGAGGAGTGACCCCCATGTCCTTATTTTAGGCCATTGGCCTTATTGTCCCTCACATCTATGCCAGCTCAGGGACTAACCACTCAGCGTTCAGACTTTCCTCTTCATGACCATCTGTGCTCTGTGGCGTTATCTCTGGTTAGTTACCAAATTCCAGCCATTTGTTTAAGCGTAACTGTTGCCTGATGTGCTAATCATGAGCCAGACCCAGTGGGGCAAGTGGAAGGTGTCACGAATCAGTGTCAGCTGGGACAGAGGACTGGGGAGGAGACTATTGTAAGCTTGATCAAGAATCTGGGCTTGCTGGCAGAGCTGTGGGGAACAACCAAAGGGACTCAGGCAGAGGAGTGATTCTGAAATTTTCTGCGGCTGCTGGAAGCCAGGTGTGAATAGGTTACTGTAGGTGATTGGCCCGTATGAGAGGTGTGGGGAGGAGGAACCTGGAAACTGTTTACTGCACATAAGTTTTCAGCTCTCGAGGGTCTCACCTTCCAGAGCAGGGAGATGACAATGAACAAGCAGTCATACAGATGGGCAAGACACCATGAGAGTGGTAAGCATGGGGAGCAAGCTAAAACAGAATAAAGCAAGGTGACATGACTCTAATAGGAGCTTCTCTCTGAGAAAGTGGCAGCAATTCTGAGGCGTGAGTATTGGAGGACCTCAAGGGACAGAACCTCAGAGGCTCACAGCAGGAGATAGTTCAGTGTAGAGCATTGTTGGAGACATGGTTGTGAGGATGGGTGTCCCATTGTGGTCTGAAAGCCAGAGATGCAGAGGTGGGCAGGGCTGGGGGAGAGGAGTGGGGAGAGACAAGTTACTTTCTGAGTTAAGGATGTACGCTCCAAGGAAGATAAGCACAAAACTGATACGTGTCTCAGGACCTTCACTCATATCCTGGAGACTGTGCAAAGTGCAAGGTGTATGTCACACCATTCTTAAACGGGGAGATGAGAAAACTAAGAATCCGACATTCTAAAAGGCACAGTTCTGGACACAGGGCATTAGATATGTGCTGTCGTCAAGAACATAGGCTCTGGGCCTCTTCTGGTACTACACTCTCATCCAGTATCGTCTAAAAATCTTGCTTTAAAACAAAAATCTAAATATTTAGGCTTAGAATTGAAAGTCTTCCCAAACAGGGCTTCAGCTTGTCATACCAGACTTTAGTGAATTCATGGTCCTTGAGTTCTGTGCTTTGGGTTGTCATGGGAAATCACTGTACGGGATGCAGGATCATCGATGATGTGAGGAGAATGATTGAGTGCCGTGGTGTCCAGAACTCGGAAGGGCCTGGAGACATGGCTCAGCAGTAAAACATGCTTGCTTCTTTTGCAGGGGACTGGAATCTGCTTTCCAGAACAGAACACATTTTGGCTGGCTCCTAAATGCCTGGAAGTAGGAAGTCTAGTGCCAGGAGATCTGACATACTTTCTGGCCTCTGAGGCACCTCTACCCATGTGTACACACACACACACACACACACACACACACACACCATACATATGCGTGCACATAAACATATACGCACACAATTAAAAATAAAATCTTGAAAACGTTTTAACTCTTTCCTTTCTTCCTCATTAGCAACTTGCAACATTATCTTCACTTCCTAAGTGAAAAAAAAAACAAGCAAAAAACAAAAAACAAAAATAAGTAGCTATTTCTCGAGCCATTCTGCGAAGAATGAGCAAATGTGAGCCAGGTGATTTTTGAATGCAGGGAAACCAGTTGCAGCACCTTACTGTGTAATGGTCAGAGTTCAAGCACACATTCATTAATCATCGTCTAGACATTTTTATAGTATTGCTGGAAACCGTGATTATAGTGATAATGTAATGTGTCAAAATTATAGTCAAATGGTATAAAAATTTAACGACATCAAGCACATGCTATTTAACAATGGTGGCTCTTTGTGTCCTGGGCCAATAGTATGAAACATACTTTGGTTTCCTTGTATCTCCACTGAATTTAACAGGCTTTACCTGATTTGCACAGTGGCTTAATAAGTAGACCAGTTCTGGTTAAAAACCAGGTTTGAAGACGTTACAGTCGTTTAACTATATCCAGACGCTTCATACAAAAGGTATACAAGGCAGTCATTATCTTGAAAACTTGATTTATTTTTTATTTTATATGTATGTGTGAGGGCCTGCGTGTGTGTGTGTGTGTGTGTGTGTGTGTGTGTGTTGCACCATGTGGGTGTTTGGTGCCCGCCAGGACTAGACGAGGGTGGTGGCTCCCTTGGAACTGGAGTTACAGGTGATTGTGAGCAACTCTGGGAAAACAGAGTAAGGGATAATGTTAGAGACCGCCAGAGGTGGCCGTTTCCTCGAGATGACCTTGATCATTGTGAAGGGATCCAAAGGGAGCAGATCAATGTCCAAGGTGACCTTGTCAGTGATGTGTGGGTCCACAGTGGTGTGTGGGTCCTGGACAAAGGAAAGAGAAGATTTTGAGGCTCCTGGTCAAGGCCATGTTCAGTTGTACTCAAAGGAGCTGACATGCTCAGTCTCAGAAGAGTTCTCTTGGATTCTCAGCCATTGTCCCCAGGCCAGCGGTCAGAGGATGGAGTTTTAGGCCAAGATATGGGATCAAAGTGTGAAGTTATCCTCACCATAAAAAGGAACAGTCCTGTCTATCTAGGCCTGTGGGTTTAGGGTGCAATGGAAACCTTGTTTCTCTACACCGTCTAGGAAAATTTCTTTCAGTTAAGGACTCCCAGGGATAATCGTTAGCCCAGCAAAATAGGCTTAACTGACTTCCTGCAATACAGGAAGGGAGGCCGCTTGGACTTCGGAGGGTCTTGTTGGACATGGGAGACAGAGAGAGTTAATTATGAGGCTTTTGTTCTGCCCAGCGATTCTTAGAAGAGGAGGGATTCAGCCCTCTGAGTCGCTTGTTGTGAAACATACTTTGAGGGGGAGGTGGGAGTTGCTGAGCTGGACCAGGCTATCTTTTGTAAGACATCAGCAGCCCTCCAAGAAGAGGGTCATTATTTCACCATGCTGGGGCCGCAGAGTGACCTTTGAAGAGGTACTTTACCTGAGCGCTTGGCAGTGGGCTTTATCTGCGTCTGTTATCACAATCTGGTTAATGGCAGGCCTGATATTTAGTGCCTCAGAGGAAAAGTGTAAAATGTCTCTGACATTTTGAAGAAATCAGGGCTACAATCAATAGTGGTTTTAGCCCCACGTGCTGGAGCAGCAGTATCAGCTCAGAGAATGGCTCCAGGCCAGGTTCTGTCACTCTGCCTTTCTTCTATCCGGGTCACGCTGGCCCTGAGAAGAACCAGAGGCTGAACTGAAAGGCTTGATTTGCTGAACTCTGATGAATTTAAATATGCATTGTTATTGAATATTGACAAAACTCACCAAAAATATCTAAGGCAAGATAACCCAATAAGCTACTTCATGTGCAATTTTAACCAACCTTTCAAAATATTTTTATTTAAAACTATTTTTTATCTTTGGTAACTGTATACATGCAAATGAACATTTTACCTACCCCATTACCCTCTCTTATTCTTTTTCTCTTATAAAAAAATTTTTTTTTTGAGATAAAGTCTTACTTGCTTTTTAGCCTAGGCTGGCCTAGAACTTGCTATGCAGCCCAAGCTGGTCTGAACTCCTGATAATCTTCCTTCTTCAGTCTTTTAAATGCTAGGGCTATAGGCATGACCTAGGATTCCCAGCTCAACGTGGTTAAAATAAATACTGTCATTATTAATTTATCTGTGTATGTGTGTCCTTGTGTGCACACATGCCATGGTGCATGTGTGGAGGCTGGAGGATAACTTTGAGGGGTTGCATCCTCTCCTACCTTGTTGAGGTCTTTCTTGTTTCTACCCTGATGTATTCTCCAGTGACTTTATGGGCAATTCTCCTGTCTTTGTCTCCCATCTTTCCATAAAATTGCTCCGATTACAGATAAGCACCAAGAGTGTCCATTTCTATCCCCATGGGTTTGGGATGGAAATCAGGCTGTCAGTCTCGTAAGGCTAGGTTTCTACCTGGTGAACCATCGCTCCTGCCTTTGCCTGTTTTAGGAGTTCATGTACTCTGTGTACTTAGTTCAGATAAGCACCTTTAAGTGCTGATTTTGCAGAAAAGCTATGTGGTTAGAGATGTCTTGAAAAGGCTTACAGAACATGTACCGGCATTGTCTGAATTTCCTGAGGTGGAAGCAGAATTTTCCACCCCCTTTTATGCTCCTTTTGCTCTGTGGAGAAATTTTCAGCTGTCACACCGGGCACTTGGAAGACAAAGAAAAACCATGGTGGCCCGTGCTCTTCGTGTTGTAGAATTATAAACCAAACTTCAGAAAACTTAGAGAAATTAAGTTTAAAATGTCTCAGATAATTGACTAATCCGGGATGCCCATTCATGCATGTCTAAGGACAGTTCCAGTACAGAAAACTGTTGTCAGAAAGACTCTGGGCTGATCTGAGCATCTATTAAAGGGTCTCTTGGGTCCTTTCCCCTTGTAAGTCCGCTTTCAAGTCTGTTCTGTCTCACCCCAGACCCACTGTCCTTTTGTATTCCACATTGACTCAGAAGTCTTACGTGGACTGGTGTGCATGAATGACACCCTTCTTTTGTGCTGCATGAAAGAGGCAACCCTAGTTTTCTCTGGGTTCAGAGGGAAAATTAGTCTTCGATAGGGAGCAAGAAATTGCCTGAGCTGATATACGACTTTCAGGAGAGTGGCCTATATATTTTCTTTGCTCTGGCTTCTTTTCTTCTACTTATAAAATGAGGGTTAGTGAAACTCACCTCCCAGTGAGAGCTTCTACCCTCGAGATTGATAAAAACCCAGTGGAGGTGGCATAGATATTTCAGAGAATGGCACCGTGGAGCAGAGCAACCCTGCAGTTTTCAATTAGGTTCCCGGGAATGTGGCTGTCAATGTAGGGGGAAAAAACCCCTCTGAATGTCCACTCGAGGTTTTAGGTGGCTGGCCCTTGGTGATAGTAGGCTATCAGGGAATTATTAGGGGAAAAAAATGCTCCCTCTTCTTTTCCTCACCTAATAAGGGGTTTAGACAGATAGAGGAAATTAGAAGCAGAGACAAAGTGCCGCCTTTGAAGGCCCCTGACCAGGAAAAGGGCAGCCTTTGTGCGTGTCCACGCTGGGGAGGAGAGCAGGGGAGACAGGACCTCGTCGTTGCTTGTCATTCTGTCTGGTTTCCAGCTAAAAGATAGTCAGGGAATATGATACAGAAGAAAATATTTAATTACTTTTTATTGTTGGTTTAAGGTGTGGCCTTTAATTTCCCTTCCTTCTTGTACTCCAATGTGTTGACGGAGGTGGGTTGGGGGCTGGGGTAGCAGATGCTCATCTTTTCACGCATGCTTAGTTGATGAAGTTGCAGAAACTTGAAGCAATGGCTAGTGTTTTCCCTAATGACTCTAGAATGGCAGACCTTTAGAACTTCTTTGAAAGAAAGCTGATCCTCTTTGGACATGGAGGACACAATATGAGCACTGATGAAGATCATTTTTTTAATTTCTTTAAATAATTGGATGAGATACTATCAGGAATGCACGCACGGAATCTGAACGGTGGGCAATCTTATATCTCTGAGGGTGTTCCATGTGCCTACATTTAAACTAATTAAAATATACACCCAGCTGTTGTGTTGCATGTATCTATCGAAACATCCCAGAGTTCTTTAAACAACAGTGAACTGTTTACATTTTTCATTATCTTGGGGGAGAGTTTAAACTTCCAGTAAAGCCTTTGTTTGCTTTGCTTGCATGGAATCAGAATATAGTTAATGTCTGTGAGAACGAGTCAGAGTTTGAGACAAGGTGTCTAGGCCATGGTTTAAGATGAAACATGAACAGCTCTTGGTTCATCCTTATGTAAATATTATACTTTGACAAGTACAAGACAGTTCCTAGAATTGCATCTCGTGAGCACCGCTGTGGGCTTCTGTGTCCCTCCACCTTTGGGCAGCACTTTGTCGCTCAGGAGAAAGAGTCCAGGCGCAGATGTTTTGCAAACATCATTTGGTATTAGAAGTGACGTGAGAGGTCTCAGGTTCCTTGGGAACTTAAAGGTAAATTTGAGAAACCATTTGTCTGCTCTGTTATACTAATCACGCTGAAGGCAAAGGCACTTTTCATGACACTTGACACGCTAACAGGTCTCCTTTAGGAAGAGAGAAGCCAGCCTGCAGAGATGGCTCCGCACTCAAGATCATGTGTTACTCTTACACAGGACCCACATTCTGTTCCCCGTACCTGCATCAAGAGGTTTGAACTCACACACATGCAGAAACCCACACATAGAAACCCACACACATTCTTAAAAAAAAAAAAAAACACTAGAAAACCCCAACAACAGCATACTATCAAAATGCAACAGATTGCAGTGGACGAAATTTTCAATATCTTGCTGTGATTTTTAAAATATGCTATTATAAATGTGATTAAAAGTTATTCTTTCTTAAATATTTTATATTAGCATAAGGAAACATAACTGACTTTGGTATTGGCTGTGTATCATGAAATTTTATTGAATTCATTTATTAATATTTCTCCTATAGGAAATCTGGAAGTTTACATAATTTTTTGTGAACATAGGTACAAACACCTCTTCTGGTCTGGGTACCTTTAATTTGCTTGTTTTCCTAACTGCCCTGGCAAATATGTCTAGTGCAGTGGTTCTCAGCCTGTGGGTCGCAACCCCTTGGGGGTTGAATGACCTTTTCACAGAGGTCTCTTATCAGACATTTACATTAAGATTCATTAAGTATTGAAACTACAAATATGAAGTAGCAACAAAATAATTTTATGTTGGGGTCCCCACAACATGAGGAGCTGCTGTATGAAAGGAACCATGTTAAAAGAACTGTATTAGGCAGCGTTAGGAAGGCCGAGAACAGCTCTATGCTGTGCCGTGCCCAGACACTAAGATAAGAGACCTTGTCTTCTTCGCAAGATTAGGGAAAAGGTCTTTCAGACTGTTGCCACCGCACGTGGGTGATGTCCTGGATTTCCACCTGTAACCTTTATTATGGTCAGATCCTGCCTTTCTGTGTCTAGCTTTTGCTTTGACTTTTTAGGAGCAACAGACGGGGCTAAAGACAAATGCCCAAATGGTAGCAGCTCAGAGCCAGAGCCATCCAAACACCTCCCTGGTTGTTGAATGGACGAGACACATACAATGAGACACCAGTCTACAATGAGAAGGTGAATGGCTTTGGGATCTATGCAGCAGATGTTTAAAACATTACACTCAAGTGCAGCTTGTCAGACTTATACGACTACGTGTTTCCTGACCTCATGAAAATCCAATTTCTATAAAAGGCAAGGCTATAGAGGCACAGACGTGGTTGCCTGTGGATGATTATAGAAATGGGGATTGGAACATTTGGAGGTGAAAGAAATATGCTATCATTGCACTAATTCTCTAAATCTCAACACAGTGTGCACTGAAAATGGATACATTTTACTTTCAGGAACTTTACCTCATTAAAACTTGGATGAACGGGCCAGCAAGATGGCTCAGTAGGTAAAGGCACTTGCAGTCAAACCTGATGACCTGAGTTCACTCTCAAGGACTCTCACGGTTGGAGAAAGAAATGACTCTTTCAATCCCCATCTCCAAACAAACAAATAACATGTAGTAAAAAAATCTTGGTTAGCAATGAATTACCAGTCTGATGTGACGTTTGAGAATGACACTGTGAATCCAGTCATAGACTGTTAGCTTCAGAGAACAACTGTCCTTGGTAGATCGGTGTTCCTTACTTCGTATTCTCCCTGGTAACTGAATTATTATCATTACACACAGAGAAATTATGTCTCTAAATCAATACCTAGAATATATGCTTTATTATACTGAAAATTTTATTATTAACAATAGTTATTATTATCGTGTGTGTATGCATGCATGCATGCACATGTCAGAGTGTGTATATGGAGGTCAGAGGACGCCTTTGGGGGGCCACTTTTCTCCTTGTACTGTGAGCTCAAGGGATTGAAGTCAGGTTGGCGGCTTTATGCAGGAAATACTTGGACCTGCAAAGTCATCTCACCCTCCTGGGTTTTCTTACTGGAAGTAACACTAACTCCAAAGCTCTGCCTCTCCTACTTTCTTGGTTGGGGGACTAAAGATTATGTCCTGATATGTCTGTCCTCCTGATGGTGATCTGGAACAGAAGACTACCCTGCAGGAGAGAGCAGTCTGGGGAATAAGCAACCATTGAGCCTGTTTTGATGACTGGGCTACCCTCATGCATCCTTGCAGGGCAGGATAAAAAGACCCACCGACCAGAGTAGATATGCTATGGAGATTGTGATTGAAATAGGAATTAAAGCTTTGTAGTCTTTGAAGCAGGGCATGTTCATTCATTGTATGGACACCCTTCTTTAGGGAGGGAGCTCCAGCAACCAGGCTCCAGCTTCCTTATCAAAGGATGGGGCCGGGAATGGGGCTCTCAGGATCACCACCAAAAGGTCTCATAAGTCTATGCCATAAGAATCTCACCGCACTCAAAACAGACTAAATTGCCTGCTAAGTAGACCACACAGCCCCAGTCGCAGGGTTTAAACATGCAGTGATCAAAATGACTTCCTTACCAAGGAGACCTAATGTAGGTAGGTTCTCACTCTTGAGGACATCACTGAGGAATTCTGCTGAAAGACGTATTTCATTCCAGCTGGTCTAGAGTGGCACTCCTGGGCCAGATTTTGCCTAATAAGGAATTAGATGGTTTCCTGCTTCAGAAGAACAGAATACAATTTACATGGAGCATGATTCTAGAGGAAACCATTTCCCTTTTCATTAATATTTATTTACTTCTGCACAGAAATAGGAGTGTTTGTGGAACTTAAGGATCTAAAGAATAATTTTATTGTTATTTTTGAGTACATTACAAAAATACAGCCAATTGCTTGACCAAAGCATCTTGAACAGTTCAGACACTTGTACTGTGTCAGTGAGTGGGTAGCTCTGGGGGAGGCTTGAGCTCAGGAATGTGTTGTCTATGATAGTCAAACTTCTTAGGATTTCCACTACTTATAAAATATTTTTGTGATTAAAACATAATGGCTGTGCAAGCTTGTGGCACACAGTGTGAAGTATCCATGTAGATATATGTTAGGTAATCACCAATGGTAATTATATACCCCCAAACTGAAAAAAATTTAGTATTTCTTTATAATGAGATCATCCAAAATATTTTCTTCTAGATATTTTGAAATAAATAGTGTGCTATATTTTAATAGTCAGTCTACCAGGTAAAAAATACTAGAATTTATTTTTCCTTTCTAACTCACTGGTCTAGCCCTCCCGCCCACTTTCGCCTTATCCTTGCCCACCTCACCTTAACTCTATTCTACTTTGACAATGGCTTTAGATTCCACGAATGCACGGGACCATGGAATGCTAGTCTGTCTGTGCCTGGATCATTCCACTTCACATAATACTCTTCCGGTTCACCTATAATGGAGCAAATAATAAGTGGATTTCATCCTCTTAGGAGCTGAATAGATGTACGTACGTGAAAATTTCCTTTGTCCATTCATTTATTGTAAACATGTAGCTGGCTCCATATTGCAACCACCACAAACAGTGCTGCAGAAAACATGGCTGAGCAGATGCCTCTCTGAAATACTGATCTCATTTCCTTTGTATTTATGCCAAGCAATAGGATTTCTGGGTTATATAGCAGTTGTACTTTTGAATGTTTTAGTTTTTAATGTTATCTGTGCTATTATTGTTTATAAGAAAAGTTACTTACCTCTGAACCAATAGCTAACGTTTCCAAAAGACAAGTTACTATACGCTAAAATTCTACAGTATCTTGTCAAAGACTTTTCCTGAGCATCACTTAATCCCATTTACCCCCTCCCAGTGACCCATTGAGGCGGGCTCAGTATTACAGTTACTTCCCAGCCAAGGATGCTGATACTTAGAAAATAATGTTCTTCAGTCGTACCGTTTGCATGCTCGACCTCTCAAACAATGTCTTTTCACTCTCTCATGGGTCACAGATTTCTCAGCCATGGGTGCACACTGAAGTTTCTTTCTTAGCTAAGGTCACTATAACAAAACCATAACAGACTTTGTGGTTTAAATAACAGGAAAGACTAAGGTCAAATTGCTCAGCATCCAGTTTCCTCATGTCTCCTCTGCAAGTTTGCAGAGGGTCACATTGTTAATGTGACCCCCACATAGCAGAGACAGTGTCCCTCTAATATATAATAAAGCTATTCATAAGAACTTTTTTCTTATGGCTTAGTTAGCCCCTAAAGCCCATGCTTCCAGACATCACAATGCAGTAGGGGTATGGCATTAAACCTTAAAAATATGAATTTAGAAGTGTGTTTATTCCACAGCCATCACCTGGGGGGGGGACTTCACTATTACTGGTACCCGAGTCCCACCAACACCAAAGAAATCATTCGATGAGTGTGTAAACATTTCTTTTAGTGCCTAAGGTGATTGCCATGCGTTTGATTTGAATGGCATAGAGCACTCTAGAGAGACCTGCTTTGGCATAGATTCAGTTAAATAAGTCTTCTAGTGTAAGGAAGCTGTTTTGGTTGCTAATAACAACACAAAGTTTAGGGCGTTAATAGGGGAATAGGTGAAGAGTAACGCTAGTACCTAATTTAAAGAGCCAAGCCACCTATAAGACCCTTGCTTTTTTTGGAGGTTGATAAATGACCATTCAGTAGCAAGATCCAGCTCCTCTTCAGTTATGGCTACATCTGGGAAGTGTTTTGAGAATCCAGCTCAAATTGTGGTCCTTTGAGCCTGCTTGGGACGTACATCCATAGAGGAGAGGGACAGCTCTTGGGGCTGTAAGCAGGGAAGGGACATTGACTGATAATGTATTTTTGCTTTACTTCCATTTCACGTTGACTTTTTTTTTTTTAAAAAAAACCCACTCCTGCACTGATCTTTAATAGAGGGGAGGGTGACCGTTGTTTCCCATGACCACAGAATATGTAGTTGAGCTTCGCAGAGCTGGAGAAATCACAGGGTTAGCACATCTGGAGAGCAAGGGATAAGCCTCACTCCTAGGTCCGTGATCATGACCTCTCTCCTGCCAGGTAAAATCTCTTATCTTCTTGAATATTCATTTTCTACAGCTTTGATGGTCTTTAAGCCTATATTTACTCCAGCACCCAGTGTTCACTTCCTCCTTTCTTTTACTTCTCCACGGCTCTTATGCCGGTTCCTGTTCTTACTCCATGTATTTCCCTCCTGTGGAAAGTATCCAGAGATCCGTCCTAATCCATGCCTAGTGTGAATCTGATGCACCACAAAGCTAAAGAACTAATCTACCTTATTCAAAGCCTTTCTTCTTTCTTCACTTTCCTGCAAAATGTGACCACAGTCACAAGTTTGTTTGTGGTGTCGCAACTCCTGCCAGGTCGACAACAATCAGTCATAAGACACATCCCAATTTCAGAGCCATTAAGATGTGAAAAGCCTGTCTTCAAATCACTGAGATGCAGCAAGATGAAAGGAAAGTCTGTATTGACAGACATCTCTAAAGAAACCCTACAGGAAGAAGGCATGCGACAGCACATTGATTTTGCCCACAAAGTCTGTGCCATTTCCTGTTTTTACTTCTTTTTCTCAGTGATGCTCACTCACAGGGCTGGTAGACAAAGCAGGGCAGATGGTCTAATGTTTCCCAGATCCTTGGCTCCTCATCCTGAGCTTAGGACACAAATCCTCATTGCAACGCATGGTTAGGAGTTCAGTTTCCTTAGGAGTAGCTGAGGGATTTCCACATGGTAGTCTGCATTTAAGCTACTGAAACACAATGAAATAAAATCTCAGAAATGTTTTCAACAGACACAAAATCTAAAGATGGGGGGGTGTATATGCTCAACACGCAAGTCAAAGCATTAAGTTGAACACCTTTTATATGTGTAAGAGCTGTAGTCACGTTTTGTGATGTGTATCCCAACAAGGCTGGAAAAATAAAAGCAAAATTAAAACAAATCTCATATCTATCTCCAGTAATTGATGACACTCATTTCTGGAAGAGAGGTCTCATTATGTCTTCTAAGCAACTATGTACAAGACTTGGGTTTGCTTATATATTTTTAAAAAAATTTAAACAGAAATTAGAAAAAGTCTTGGATTTATTTTACAAACTGAAAAGAGAGAATAATAGATTTTGATACCTGTATTGGTATAGGAGGTGTCGTGTTTTGAAAGAAAATGGCCTCCATAAACTCATAGGGAGTGGCGCTACTGGGACGTGTGGCCTTCTTGGAGGAAGTGTGTTACTGTGGAGGCAGGCTTTGAGGTCTCCTGTATGCTCAAGACACACCCAGTGAGACAGGCCACTCCCGTTGCCTGTGAGTCCAGATGTAAGATTCTCAGCTCCATCTCCAGCACCATGTCTGCATGGATGGCACCATGTTGTACCATTGTGCTTATGAACTCAACCTCTGACAATGAAAGCTACCCCAATTAAATATTTTTCCTTTATAAGAGTTGCCATGGTCGTGATTTTTTTTTCAAAGCAATAGAAATCCTAACTAAGAAAGGGGGCTATTGGTAATATTTTAGATTTAAACAAATGGTTTATTGCATAGCCCAAGCTAGGCCCTCTGCATGTGGGGGACAGTTGTGTGGCTGGGACAGTCTGTCAGGCCACTGGTAGTGGGAATAGGGTTTATCCCTAGTGCTTGAACTGGCTTTTTGGAGCCCATTCTCTTTGGAGGGATATCTTGCTCTACCTAGATAGAGTAGGGGAGGGCCTTGGTACTGCCTTAAAGTGATGTGCCAGACTTTGTTGACTCCCCATGGGAAGCCTTACCCTCTCTGAGGAGTGGGTTGCAGTGAGGTGGGTGGAAGGTGGGAGGAGCAGAAGGAGGTGAGAGAGAGGGAACTAGGATTGGTATGTAAAATGAGAAAAGATATTTGAGAAAGTAAAGAAATAAAAAGGTGGTTTAAAAATGAATATACATCACAGTACTTTATTTTGCTAATCACACATGTACACACAAGTACACACATGCACCCCCCCCACACACAGATGAAAGGAAGTTTGTAGCAAAGGTTAGAAACAGATGTCCCTAAATAAAGGGTGATGTGTGTGTATTTGCCAGTCTCTCTCTGTCTCTCTCTCTCTCTGTCTCTCTCTTTCTCTGTCTCTCTCTCTCTCTCTCTGTGTGTGTGTGTTTGTCTGTCTGTCTGCTTCACTTCCCCCCACCATGTGTGTGCACATGCATGCATATGCCTGTGCTTAACTTCTTTTAAAGGCAATTTGTTCAGTTAAGGCCCACTTATTCTCCAGGGTTCAAAAGCAGACAGTGAGATGTCGCTGATAGAAGTGGGTCCCTGAGAAGATAGAAATAACCCTAACTCGGCCTTCTCTTTCCCAGGCTGGGACTCCATTATTTAACCAAAGGTGAAAGAGCCCTGTTTTGTGCCTGGAGTTTGTGACCAATTGTAGCATAGCCTCGAATGGGAGCGTGTGTTGTGTGGTGAGCAAATCCCTAACTTGCTGCATCAAACACTCGGAGACAGTCTGCAACAAAGATCTCCAAGTGTTATCATGCAGTAAGGTCTTTAGAGTGCTTTAAAAATAGCACATACATGTGACTAGTGATTGCAGCACTACTTGTAGATTTTGGTTGGTGTTGTGACTGCTAATTATACCAAGTCTTTTCAGTAGTTTGCCAGAGAGTGCACATGTAATTAAAGCGGTACTCATTCTTGGAGGCCACTCAGTTCTAGTTGTTTCTAAGACATCTTCTCAGCCCCAAATTCTAGACAACCTCAGATTCTTAGTGTGGTGACTCTCGTGCCATTCCCAATTGATACCCATAGAACAAGGCTCTGCTACTCTCGTTGGATCATTGGATACTCCACAATGCCAAGTATAACCTCCCTGCATTTGAAGGTAGCTTTATTTGGAACCTGATACAGCTCACCATGACCTTAGATGGGAGGTTTCAGGAGACTTCCTTCATGCCCTCCTTCTCCCAGGACCATGACAATAGTGGTGGGAAATCCTCTGAGTAATGCTGACCAAAGAGAGTCCCAGAGACTTGCTCTATAAGCAATGGCCATGCAGAATCTCAGAGTGCTATTCTCTTCACAGGCCTGGAGGCCAGGGCTGGAAGCCAGAACCACCTGAGCTAGTTCTCAAATAGTGTCTTCCTTGGTAAATTCCTCTGCATAAAAATAATAGCATGGGTACTGGAATAGCAATGTTTAGAGTATGATTATTCACAATGACCAAAGAGGGGTAACAATTTAAACAGTCATTGATGGATATGGGTTAAAAATACATGTGGTCTATACATACAGTAGAATATTAGCCATCCCTAAAAGACAGCGAAGTTCTATTTACATATTGTAATATAAACGAGCTTTGAAGAGGTTACACTCCTTAAATAAGCCGCACACAACAGGACAAACCATATAAGACTACTTACATGAAGTTCCAAGGAAGGCCACACCTACAGAAACAGGGAAAAGAAAAAAAAATGTTTGCCAGAGGCTAAGGGGAGGAAGGAAGAGGAACCATTGTTTAATAGATAAAGAATAGGGTTCTGGAGATGGATAGGCACGACGTTGGAACAATATGAATGTACTTGGTAACAATGAAACATGCCCTAAAATGATTAAAATGTTAAACCTTTTGTCGCTGATATTTTACCTCAATAAAAGTATACAAATGAAATTTATTAAACATTCCTTTGCACCATCATAATAAACTGTACTCAACTTCCTCCCATGAAAACCATAAGGCAAATCACTAGGAAATATTTGGTTTTGTGCATTCAGAGGCTGTCCAAATTAGCAGTAACTGCCAACTTGACACAGCTGAGAATCTTCTCAACAAAAAGGTCTCAACTGAGTAATTATCTCTATCGGGTTGGAATGTGGGCATGTCTGTGTGGGATTGCAGAGGGGACCAGCTGTAGCACGGATTCTGATTGTTCTTAATAAAAGCCCAGAGTCAGATATTAGGGGGTGAAAGCTGAGAGATCAGAGAAGCAGTGCAGTCAGCCACTAGAGAGACCTTTGACCTCTACTGAAACCTCAGACCGAAATGGTGATCTTGTCCTCAGCCTGCAGCCTCAGGCAGACTGACCGCAATGAGCTCCTGTCTCCTCCGGCCTTATACCCAGCCCTTGTGAGCAGCACCATTCCTTGGGCAGATGGTCCCGGGTTGTTCCTAGCTAAGAGCGAGAGAACCAGCAAGAACCTTTCCTCCTTGGTTACTGCATCAAGTTCTTGCTTGAGCTCCTGCGCTGACATCCTTTCAAGGATGGAGTGTGACCTGGAAGGATGAGGCAAACAAACCCTTCCCTCCCCCAAGTTGCCTTTGGTCAGAGTGAGTTTTGACTGCTACAGAAATGAAACTCAGAGAGCGAGCAAATGTATTGATGAGTCATGTAAGAGACAAGAAAAGTGTTGAGTCCTTTTTAGAGTTGTAAGTGGTTTTCGCACATAGCAGCACTGATCCAAACAACGGTGGCACTGTTGGTATGAAACAGTGAGCCGTAGATAGTGGAATCTGGGCTTCAGTGTTTGCAACACTTTCTTCCTCACCCTTTATAACCTGCATTTGCCAAATGCCTTTCATCAACACGGGTCTGCGTGAGGTCAGGCATCAGCAAGGGGTGCTTGGTGGCGTGAGTACTAAGTGCTTTCTTCATCCATTTGCAGTTGAGTTTAAAAATAAGCAACGAACAAAAGTGCGAAATAAATGAAATGGAATAGCTTGAAATCTATCTCCCTTTCCTCATGTGTTGCTCTTTGATTTTATGAAATCTTATGTGTATAATGGAAAGAGCAGGAACTTTGGAGCTCAGAGGTTGATTTTCTTAGTGTGGGAAGCCGAACTTCTCTCGGCCTCAGTTTCCTTACATGCAGATTAGAGCAAATGATATCAATCCTTCTGAATTTCTTTGAGGAATAAGCGAGCTAAGATCAATGCACAGCCAATGTTGGATAAAGTCCAGCTCATCTGCCTCTCTCTCCCTTCCGCTCCTCACAGCTGAACAAGACATCGGAGGTGCAGCGACGGGGTTGGGAGGCATAGTGTGCAGGGTAGGGAGGACCGAGAGCGCTGATGAATGCCAGCTGTCAGCCACAGAATCCCAGCGCAACAATTTGCCAGCTGTGCAACCCCAGGCATGGTGATCTCTCACTTATTTGCAGAACTGGAATGTGGCATAGGAAATTATAAATATAGTTTACATTTTTATGGAAACAGTGTGAGACGGAGTTTATCAAGACACACTTTTGTAAGGTACACTTACATGACTGTTGCACACGGGAGGCATGTCTACATGCCAACTGGCATATCTTAAGAATACGCACCACTATCCAAATTCAAAAAAAATGAAACAATCAGGCTTGAGGAAAATATAATGGCCCTTCTGTTCTTTCTAGATAACCTAGAAAGGAAATGGTCACATTTGAAAGTAGAGTATTAAAAATTTGTGAAATTTTAAAAAATTATGTATTTTCTGGTAATGTGTTAGGGGTTGGATGCATGAAAACATGCTGTATGTATAGTTTATGACAACGTAGGTATATATTTTTAAATTTTATGTGTATGAGTCTTTTGCATGATGGTATTTATGCAGACTACATGCATTTCTGGTACCCTGAGAGGTCAGAAGAGGTCTTCTGATCCTATGCAACTAGAGTTGTGGGTGGTTCTGAACTCTTCTGTAGGTGCTGAGAACTGACCCTGTGTTCACCACATGAGAAACACGTGCTCTTAGATGCTGAGCTATAGCTCTAGCTCCTAACGTTGGTATTTTTATAACTTTAGTAACTTTTCTTCTTCTTTCTGAACCACAAAACTGCATTTGCTGCAATTATGAAAGGGACAATTCTATGAGATTAATCACATTACCTCGGTAATGCAGAATTCCCATTATTCATCTCAGGAAATTTCAAATGAGACATCTGAATGTTTGTACTTCTTTTTTAGTAGTATTTTCTTCACTGAATATAATATATATCTATAAAATGTATATTAATTTTATCTATCCACTCCTATTTCTCTCTGACTCATCTCTTAATATTAAGGTCTTATTTTTGTGACTTTTGATTCAAAAGAAGTGTGTACATTGGACATAGTTCTGTATCCATCTTTTTGCTGTTCTTTGTTCTTAATTGGGAGCCACTGTTCATTGCTGGAATTATTGCTTTTCAGCTCCTTGTTGGAGGACATTAATGAGAAAGCATGGGTCAGAGAGAAGAGGTGAGGGCAAAACCATCACCAACAGAATCATGACGTTTTAAACAACTCCGTTGATAATAGTACGTGTAAGAAAAAAAAGGAATGTTAATGACTTCTAAAATGATTTATTGTGGTTTTTAAATTTGAGACTAAAAATTGTCAGGTTTATTAATCAGAACTTTTTATTGCTTTCAGAAAATACTCGACGTGAATAGCTTTAGGAAGGGAAGGTTTATTTATGTTATGGTTTCAGAGGGCTCAGCCCTTGGTCGCTTGGCTCTGTATTTCTCAATGTATGTGGGGCAGAACTGCCACAGCTGTGGGAAGATGCGGACGAGGAGGATGCTCACATTATAGACAGGAAGTCATCCAGGGGACCAGGTGAAACATTTAAAGGCATCCCTCAACCAACTTCCTTCTCCAAGTAGTTTCTACTTCCCAACGTTTGCAGAACCCCCTAGGTTAAGACTAAGCGTTCAACGTTTTAGGTAATGGGAGCATCTCCGATTCAAACCACAGCACGAGGCGTTTGTGAACAGTTCCTGTGCTTTATTTCATCTAATCATCGCACTTCTCAGGCGATGTACACAGTCATTCCCTCATCTTAATAAGTGAAGAAAATGATGTTTGGAAGGGTGAAATCCCTGCACTCAGTGTCCAAGCTAAAAGCCACACCCTCAGAAGATGGAAAAATGCAAAATGAATAGAGATCCTGAGACCCTAGAAGGGTGGTGAGAATTGCCATATGAAGGCACAGTGTGTGTACATTACCTGTGTGTCACTGGGTCTGTTTCTTAGTATGTTTCTGCTGTGGGTCAATGAATGAAAGCACTTGTGTGTGGGGGGGGGGCTCCGTTAAGACCATGGGAACTAAATTTTTCTAGTTAGTAAGCAGAGAATGGGGCTTTCTTTGATTACCTTACACTTGCCACAGCTAAAGAAGGATAATTTGAGGGACAGGTCAGAAGTTTTAAATTGTTTATGATTTTATTATGAAAGAATACTTGTTAAAATTAGCTTTTTTTTTTTTTTTTTTTTTTTACCATGATTAGAATAGTCTTTTACACTATTTCCTCTGGAAAAAAAAATTCTAAATGTGAGGGCTCGACTTCCTTGACATTGCCTACTCAATTAAAGTGATTTATAAATAAAATAAGACAATTAATCATCCTAACTACACTAACATTACCATTTTGTGACCCACCACAGAGGTCACACTATGTAAATGATGCAAAATAAAGAGCAGGAGGGCCCTGTTTGCTTTAAACAGTGAAAAATGAAGTCACAAGTCAGTTCCTTTGTTTTGCAAACTCATTTATATCTTAGTTAGTCATCACATAGCTTGTGTAATAGAGGAAACACATTCTGTATTATCTGTCGGACATTTCAAATAAACAGGAAAATTTACAGTAAAAATTAGAGTACATATATACCAAAGATTTGATCATTTGAACAGTTCGGTAAAGAGAAATGAGCATGACTTAAAGCGTGATGTTATAGAAAGAGTATAAAATAGCCTGAAACTCGCCACAGTTCCCTTCTAGAAGATTTCATTATGGAGAATTCAACTCACACAGATAAGGTACATTTAAAAATAAACCATAATAATGTTTGTTATCTGTGCTTGGCAAATGTCAACATTTTGTCTATTAAAAAAATGATTCCTGCATGTTTTCTTTTGTGTGCTGACCCTAGAGTGTTTTTAAGCATCTTGTCAGTGTATCCATTGAAAGTGCGTCTTGGATCTGGAGAGATGGCTTAGTGGTTAATAGGATTTGCGGTTCTTAGAGACGACCTGAGTTCAGTCCCCAGGTTCCATACTCTGCATCCCACACTTTTCTGAACTCCAACTCCAGAGGATCTGGTGCTTGCTTCTTGCCTCCGATTTACCTGCGTACACACATGCACATACAAATCAAAATGAAATAAGTGTGCTTCAAAAAATTGATCTGATACTGAAGGCAAATACAACTCATAGTCTCCAAGTTGAGCGAGTTGATAGTCCTTAGAGTCCTCATCTTGTGCCATGGTGTAGCACATGAGCAGGGTATAGCATACATTTGCTTTTGTGTATTGTGTATTAAAGTCTTCAGCATTGTTTTGTTTAGAGTGAAATCATCCCTCTGGGTGGGAACATTTGACTATGAACAGAGAGATGGATGTGTACAGGGTTATGTCGGGTGTGCACTGGCCCTGGATGAATTGAGGGAGCTTAAAGTAAAGAACAATGGATGTACCAGATATCGTGAAGAAGCTAATGTGTGATGAAATGGATGTACCAGATATTGTGAAGAAGGGAATGCGTTATGAATGGATACACCAGATATTGTGAAGAAGGGAATGCGTTATGAAATGGTTCTTAAGGCAGAGTTTTGATGGTGACGATGCACTGGGTGACTTGCTTGGCCCTCTAGCAGTAGTTCAGGCATAAAGTTATGGAAGATTATAGTGCAGTGAAAATTTAGGAAAAAGTGTAAAGCCTCCAAATATGCCGGCAGATACACATTACCCACAAGGAAGTTCCAGCAGGAGTTAATTATGAACCTGCAAAGGAGCATGAGAGAAAACTGCCATGTCTCCATTGACCAAATGATAAATAGTGACATATTTGCCTTCCCCTCTTTTTCCTTAGGTGTATATATATATTTCAAAAATTAAAGTCAAATTGAATGGAATTTTCATCTTGCCTTTTTACTTTGTATTATGCTTAAAGTCTTCAAAATGTGATTTTTAAGAGAAAATAATCTTTTTAAAAATATTTTATTGTTTTATTGATCTATATCTTTTTCTCTGCTCCTCTCCCTTCCTATTCCCTCCCCTTCTACCCTCTCTCATGATCCCCATGCTCCCAATTTACTCAGAAGATCTTGCCTTGAGAAAAAATATTCTTAGTCTAAATAGACTGCTTAGTGGTTAAGAGTGTTTACTGATTTTCTGAAGGACTTGAATTTGGTTCTCAGAATCCAGACTTGTAGCCATCTGTAACTTCATCTCCAGAAAGGTGAATGCCTTCTTCTCGAGCTTGTGGGCATATACACTTATGCACATGTGTGCACACAAAGATGCACACACATACCTACACATGCATGCACACACATGCACAGGTCTACATACACACATATTCACATGTGCATATGCACAGGCACACAAAAACACATACATTCCCAAGTGGATGCACACACACATGCACACACACTAATATACACATGAATGCATGCATACTCATAGATAAAAATAAAATAAATCTATAAGAAAATAAGTAAATTAAGTCTTCTTGAAGTCAAAAATAAACTCAATTTTTCCCATGTCAACTTGCACAAAGGCTTTTGATGTGTGTGTGTGTGTGTGTGTGTGTGTGTGTTTGAAATCTCAATTCATATCCAAGAAATTCCATTTGCTTAGTAATCTGAAATATCCTTCAATTGTTGCTTTGAGTTTTTAGACAGGTACCATTACATTGACTAAATAATTGGCCATTGATGAGCAACTAAAATATCACTTGTTTCGTTTTCCCCAGGAGACTGGATTGAGAGAGTTTTAATTCTAACCTTCAGATCCTTCCTTGCTCTTTCATGTCTCACGCTCCTGTCATCAATCTACCTAGAGGTTGTCAGTCAACTCACTAGAGCACAGACACAAAACCACTTATGCCACAGATTACAAACTTTTAGAAATTGCATGGTTAGAAAGATGAACTGAGTATTTAGTTTGCAATATTGTAAGATGGGGGGAATATTATATCACAGATATACATTTTGATGATTTCTGGTATCACAATTATACGTTTTGATAGTTCCTGGCTTTACCACTGTATATATCAGAACTTATTGGTTGAAGGTACATCAGGAATTCTCTGCCCAGTCATTACCTGAGCATCAAGGAAACTGAGTCAGTAACCCAGTGACAGTATATGATAAAGAACACAGATCACATGGATTTAATCAGAAGTGTCATTAAATATGCAGAAGCATCAGCAAATCCGGAGAAGAGGGGATATGATTTCTAGAACAGACACACTGTATTTCATTTTGTGGTTTAAAACTGAACAAATTATGAGACCCAAAGAAAGAGGAGAGCGATCCATGGACAGGAAAGAAAAAGTCTTCAGTCCCAAAGCAAGCTCATGTGCTGGGTAACCAGATAGAGAGTCATTGTCTTTCATAATAAACATGCCCTAGAATTACAGCCAACCACACTTAAGTTACTAAATTTGGATTTTACTAAACAGAGCAGATAAGAAGATAAACAGTGTAGACTGGAACCAAATACCAATTGTAGAGTTGAAAAGTACAGTAACTAAAATGAAAAAAAAAATACAGCAATACCAGAGTTGTTTTGAGCAGGCAGAAGAATCAGAAACCATGAAATTAGGAGAGTGGAGGCTATAGAGTCTTGGGGGAAAGGAGAATAGCATGAAGATGAAGATAGAAGTTAAAAGCTTGGAGTGCATCACCAAGAGAGGAGAGAAAACAATGAGGATGCTGAAGTAGGAATGTCTGGAAATGCTTCCAGTTTAAAGGTTTATTTTAATTTTTTTTATCTCTGTGTTTGTGTCTGTATACCACATACATTCAGGTGTTCATGGAAGCTAGAGGAGAGCACTGGATCCCCTGGAGCTGGAGTTACAGATGGCTATGAAACATCCTATGTGAGTGCTGGGAACAAAGCCCTGGTCCTTTGCAAGAGCAGCCATGCTTTGCTTAACAGCTGATCCATCCCTTCAGCCTCAAAATCCCCTAAATTTGATGAAAAAATGTAACCTTCAAATCCAAGAAGACTTTAATGAATTTCAAGCAAGACTATTTTTAAAATCTATACTGATGTGTCTCCGTTCACACTGTGGAAAGCGAGAGAGAGAGAGAGAGAGAGAGAGAGAGAGAGAGACAGAGACACAGAGAAAAAGACTCAGAGAAAGAGTCAGAGAGATGGACAGACAGGCAGACAGACAGACAGACACACACACAGAGAGAGAGAGAGAGAGAGAGAGAGAGAGACAGAGAGAGACACAGAGAGAGACACAGAGAGAGACACAGAGACACAGAGACAGAGAGAAAAAGACACAGAGAAAGAGTCAGAGAGATGGACAGGCAGACAGAGAGAGAGAGAGAGAGAGAGAGAGAGAGAGAGAGAGAAAGAGAGAGAGCGCACGCGCGCGCGCGCAAGCAAGCAAAAAGCCTCAGGCATTTTCTTTTCTATGCAAACAGAAAAACACATAAGTTAGGTGTATCCAACAATTTTCAATATTTGATATAGAATAATAAAATATAAATGTCACTCATTGTGTATATAAAACCTCCCTTAAATCCTCCAAAGGTCAATCAGTAGGAGTTTATCGGTGCTTTTAGGATATACTAGACTGAAAGTCATAGGATCCATAATGGACTGGTTGACAACATGGGAAGATAGACTGCCTGTCAACACCTCAGCAGCTTCCTAGCATCGTCAGTTCTTACCATCTAATGCTTGCTGTTTTACGGCCACAAGATGTCTACAAAACCATGTACATTCTACTTCCAACAGTTTGGAGAGGTTTAGGAGCAGACTCTCTTTCCTTCCCTCTCCTGGACAGAAGGGGAGCTCACAACTAGGTACAGGGTAACCTGGAAACACCTGCATGAAACAAAGGAAATGAAATAGTGCTAAGAAGCTTGGGCAAAGCAGAGCTCATTTTCCATGGAGGGATGCCTTGCTACTCTGAGCAAAATTAAAGTTCTTTTCTGTCTTTTGAGATGGTCTTATGTAGCCCAGATTGGCACTGAACTCTCTGTATAGTCAAGGATGCCATCAAACTTCTGGTCTTTTTGCCCCTACCTCCTGAGTGCCGGGATTACTGGCATGTGCCACCCACCACACCAAGTTGTATATGGTCCTTGGGATTGAACTCAGAGTTTTGTGTATGCTAGGAAAGTACTTAGTCAACTGAACTATGTTCCCAGCTCCAGAATTTATATTCTATTAATAAGAAACAAGGGATAGAGATAACCCATCCCACGGCAGACAGTTTGAATAGTTGGTTGAGAGCAAGAGCTAGTTTTTATTTGTCTTCCACTCTCGTATTTTTTCATTGCTCATAGACTATATCAAGAGATACCTGCTTTTCCAGCTGTGGGTTGGACGCATAAATGAATGGGTAAAGTTCTTGGTCTTTGTTACCTTGCAATTGGGGCCACAAAGTACCCAGCCCAAAGAGAGGGCTAGGAAACCCAGGAAGTGTCACTACCCTGAAATTTTGTGCCCAGAGAAAATTTTCAGTTATAACGGAAAAGAAGCTAAAGTACCACATTAACTAATTTCCTAGCCTTTCGGTAAGTAGAAAAGTGCTGAACGTGTCAAGGATTTAGTGTCCCCAAGCAGTGCTCAAGCCTCAGAGGCAGATGCACGTGCTCCCTTTACCTTCTTCCCACTTAACCGCCGAGAGCTGAGCAAAAGCCTGTTGCAAACTCCGTCCTGGAGCTGCGGCTATGGCAATGAGACAAAAGCGCCAAGGATAGAAAGGCTAAGTGGGGAGAAGTTTACAGGTTTTTCTCCTTCTCCGTGTCCTGGAGCCGTGCTTTCCCAGAACAGTTTCCTGGGACTTGCGGGAGTGAATATCCAGATGTGCAATTCTCCTCCCGGTGCGAACCTGAGACTTGAGACATTATAGTTCATTTGGCGTGACACATCTAGATATTGTACAAAATTGGGTATCTTGAAGGACAAGAATCTGAAGCTAAATTCTTCAGGAGCTAAAGAAAAATACATACTTTTTGCCATCAATATATGGTTTGGGTAATAAATGTCAGCTTAAAATTGTCATAATTTTATGGTCAAGACACTGGCTGCTGCATTTTTTGTGAATTCTCTTATTAAATCGGAATTAATGTCATTTCAAAGCATGAAGGTAATGCATATTCATCGTAAAGAATAAGTTATAGAACCGGGAGAAATCAGTTTGCTTCTTTTCTTCCACGACCCACTCTGTAGCGTTAGCTCCTCTCAGAATTTAACCATCCCTCCTTACAAACATTTTAACGTGTTTATGTATTTAAAAATTTTTATTTTTCATTATGTATTTATGTGTGTCTGTATGTGGCTTTGCAGATGTGAGTGCAGTGCTAGTGGAGGTCAGAAGAGGGTGCCAGCTCCAGATCCAGAGGAGCTAGAGTTAGAGGTAGCGGGGCGCCTCCTAACATGGGGGCTGGGCATTGAGCATGTGTGTTCTGGAAGAGCAGTAAGTCTTTATAACCACTGAGCCATCTCACCAGTCTGTAACATGTTTATTGTTGGTGGAGGTCAGAAGAGGGAGTCAGATCCCCTGGGCGCCTCCTAACATGGGGCTGGGCATTGAGCATGTGTGTTCTGGAAGAGCAGTAAGTCTTTATAACCACTGAGCCATCTCACCAGTCTGAAACATGTTTATTTTTAAAACTAAGAAAGTTTTCACTCATCATCTGATTCTGTGAGAAAAGAATTGGATTGTGCTTACTGTAAGGAGACTCCTTTCTCAGGCTTCTGATAGATAATGCATTAAACTTCAATATGAAAATCTTTTATTTACAGTTCAGCCTAAGACTCACTTCTGAAAGATACTTAAGTCCTTTGTACTATTTATCTACTTGCAAAGGGTTATTCAATTAGTTCATAAATATTTATAGCATAGCTATAATGTGCTTGGTATATAGTGTTGGGCACTTAGCAGGGTAAGAAAAGGTTGTTGAGTGAATTTGTATGTTCATTCTGAAAGAACGAAGTGAAGGTCTGCACCTGTGGGTATTCTGGCCATTTGATTTGCATAAAAGGTTCTCCTCGTGACAGTGATGTTGATTGTCATCTTGTCATGATATCATATGGGCATATCGGTGTGTGATGAAGCTTCTGTATTAGGCTAACTGAGACAAGACGCTGACTCACCTTAACTGTGAATGGCACATTCTGTAGGCGGGTTCTATCAACGTTCATCTCTCTCTGTTTTTCTCTGACTTCAGATGCCATGTGACCAGTTGCCCTATGCTTCAGCTGCCATGGCTGTCCTCCTCCTCTACTACTTCTTAATGGGTGGCTTACAACACAGCAGTCAGCCCACAAACTGGCAAGCTGGGCTGAGATCCATAGAAGTCTATGTCTGTTGTAGTCATTGTCAGTGGGCAGTGAGGGAGGGGAGGGCAGGTCTGGGGAGGGTATACTCAGAGGCACTTCATTGACAGGCAGTTCAGTCCTGTCTGTCCTGTCTCAGAGTTTGGGGTAGGGCTAAGGAGGCTGTGGACTTTGTTTCCTCCCTGCGTGGGCTTCTGCATCCACTTTCTTGCAGTACTGTGGCTGCTTTCCTGGAGCCCAGGAGAGGCCCACTTACAGTCTTCTTTAGATGGAACGCTGGAGAGCAGCATCCATCCTGTATTCTATTGGCCAAGCAAATGCAGAGCAAGGCTCAAAGGTAGGGACTTGGATCCACCTCTCAACAAGAGGACCAAGGAAAGGACTCGACACTACACTTTGTGTTTATGTACATGTGTATGTATATGTATGTGTGTGTGCCTCTGTGTGTATCTGTGTATTATATATTTGAATGTATGTATGTGTGTTTATTACTTAATGCAGTGTTGCCATCTTCCCTTGGGAAATTTCATCTCTACCACTCATTCCACTGAGTGGGGCTTTCACTCAATCTTCCTTCCATTGATTGCAAGTTAAACACAGTATGCATAGATGCAGGACTACAATGGTTGGTGCTGGGTCCTGCTTAGGAACATCTGCATGGCTTATCGTGTTCCTCCTCTGATACTACAACACACAGAACGAAAGAGGAACATTCCTCTGTGATTGTTCTGAAGCTGTTGTGATGGTGGTGGAAGCCTCAAAGCCAAGTCTTCATTCCTTGTCATAATTTAAAAAAAAAAGCTTGTTGGCATTATGTTTGCATCTTGGCGCCACCTCAACCCTTATACATACATATTAGATAACGTCCTAAGTGTCAGTTCCCCCTAACAGTAATGTCTACCTTACACTGTTATCGTATAGTCTAAATGAGACAGTCATAAATGTAAAACACAATTTTCAAAGAAAGTTGATTAATGGAGTTGTAT
Source organism: Microtus oregoni (assembly GCF_018167655.1). Classification (NCBI taxonomy): domain Eukaryota; kingdom Metazoa; phylum Chordata; class Mammalia; order Rodentia; family Cricetidae; genus Microtus; species Microtus oregoni. Next base: position 40,150,765 of record NW_024543063.1, read on the forward strand.
AAACGGGCAAAAAATTCTTGATGTTTTATAAAACAGAAGTTTTCAAGTGTTTGATGCTGTACTGCTCTTCTATTTCAGAAGGCATGGAAACTTGATCAAAGGCAGATAAGCGAACCATCTAAGTTAGCAAAAGTGGACTTACACATGAAATGCATATTTGATTCTGTTTGTGCCTCCCCTTTCTTGGATACTAATTCACAACAGAGTCACGGTCTAGGTGTCCCATTTAGGGCTGAACATTCTACAGTCGTGATTTGGACAGGTGGGTCATGACCCCATTAGAGGTTGAATGACCCTTTCACAGGGATTGCAAACCAGATATCCTGCTTATCAGATATTTACATTATGATTCAAGAAACTATCAAAATTACAGCTATGAAGTGGCAATGAAGTAACTTGATAGCTGGGGGTCACCATAACACGAGGAACCGTATTAAAGGGTCGGAGCATCAGGAAGGTTGAAAACCGCTGTTCTACAGTCACGTATTTTCAATGCTTTGACCTAAAGAAACTTCTTTGATGTGGGTGAGAGTAGATCTCGCCTATGGGTGAAAGGTTAAATTTTTAGAAGGCAGCTGTGTACTATGTCCCTTTAGTAAAAGTAATAGTAGCAGGTAGGTCCCCTATCTTAATGGATCTTTCTTTTATGAATGGATTCATCTATTAATGAAGTTACCTATTCCATGATCCAACCACCCCACAGCAAAATCACCAGCTTGTGGTCAAGTTGTGAGTTTTGAGCATCAGTCATTCTAGATCCACGTAATAAAATGGGTTAAAATGGATTAACTGAAGCCAACCTAAAAAACTTTAGATGTCCTGATAATTACAAACTCACCTGTGAATCAACACTGCAATAATCATCACCAAATGCCCTTTAGATTTCAGTCATTCACTTTTCTTATTAAGCCATGAATAGAGAAAATGTGTGAAGGTCTGAAGTTAATAGACCATTGGTTCAGGGATTCATCTTTGAATAATTACATAATCTTTTATCTGACTAGAGAGACCTGTCCCCCCTTTCAATTTACCTGGTCAATGGATAAGAAGTGATATTCCAGCTGTTAGAGTTAAATTATTTTGAAAAATAATGAATCTTCCATTACTTGCGTGAACCATCCAATTGTATTCTTTTGGCCTTTTACTTTCTCCTCAAATCATACTGAATCCTTGAATACTTGAGCAAAGATGGAAAATAAGGCAAGCTTTAAAAGTAGTCTTATGTTTGTAGGAAAGTTTGCTATTTCAGTTTCTCAACATAGATTGAATTATGAAAGCGTAAAATAGTATAGTAGGGCATGCGAGTAGCAAAATTGTGTCCCTTCTTGAGACTCTAAGCAATATTTTCTTTTAGATGAAAAAAAAAGTCATTTCTCATGTTGTTACATTAAATGTGCTCACGAAATTCCTTTCATGTTTACTATTCTCTCTAGAAGATAACTGTGTTTTTCACCTTGTGCTTAGCAATATCAATGCCATTTCAAAAGATGCCAACATGGTAGTGTGTACCCATCCAAAACAACAGGTGCTCATTCTATGAACATGAAGAAACAACTGGATCAGAACATTCAGTGCTGTGTCCTAGGCTAGCCAGGCTACTTCAGTTCTCTCTGGTGATTCACACTTCATGAGTCATACATGGCCCTGAGAATATTGGGGCAGTCCTTGACTTAAAACAGTGATAAACATTCTACACTGTCTGTCATTATTCCACCAAAATAAAAAAAGGCTTAAAAAACACTTGAAAGGCTGGAGAGATGGCCCAGTGGTTAGATGCATTGACTGCTCTTGGAGAGCAGGAATCTTTGTTCAGCTCAGCCATTTGTGACTCTAGGTCTTGGGGATCCGACGACCTCAGCTGGCCTCTGCTCCCTTGTCATGTGCACCACATATCCTTACTTATATGTTCAGGCATATAAGTAGCTATGAAAATAATAAAAGACACTTTAAATTACGGGGTAGAAGGGTGTAAAATTGAGGAGTTGGTGAGAGCCCAGTGGTTAAGAGCACTTGCTGCTCTTCAGAGGCTCTGAGTTTAATTCCCAGTTCCCACAGTAAGTTCCAATGACCCACGTTCGGTTCCCAGCACCCCATTCAGTTCCCATCGCCCTCATAGCCATGTGATCTGACACTGCTTTCTGGCCTCTTAACCTTATCTGCATACATGTAGCAGCTCCTCACACAGATGCACAGGCAGATACATAGGTACAAATAAATTGCAATGCAATTAAAGTGAAAAATCTGATATGAAATTGGAAGACATCTCAGGCTTTGTGTCATGACTCCTTTTTTTTTCAAATTTCCACAACACACCGTATTGTGGTGTGTGAGCATGTGCGCATGTGGGCGGGGCGAGGTGGTGTAGTTACACAACTTTGATGCTGGAGAAGTTGGCGTCAACCCGACATTAAACAAACAGGCATAGACCTTTGTTCATAGCCTACCTTCTTGCTTCCGCCCTACCTTAGTGCTGAGCCAACAACGCTCCCAAGCAAATGCATCTCCACCAAAATTTAAAGAGCATTGAAAGGAAAGAATCTTTCTCCCAGGGGTAACTCATTCTCGCTTAATCTTTACCTTCCACGGAGTGGGTTCTCAGAAGTTTGCGTGGCTGGAAGCGTTGCCGGAGGACACAGAAGTTACAAGGAGAGGATTATTAAACACCTGCTGTATGAAACTGCACGTCATTCCCACACCTGCTCAAACAGCTGGCTCCCTGCTTGGGGACAAAGCCACAGAGAGCCCACTCTAATGAGTTACTTCTTTTGATTGGAGGCTGAAGAAAATTTACTATGGTGGAAAAACATTTTCATAAGCCTTAAGAAAAATTACAGCCTGGTAGATGGGACATCACTTGGCTGATAGAAACAGGAACAGGGGTTCATATCATCCCTGAGTGGTTGCAGAGTGGTTATTTTAATAATCTTTCCTTTTCTGTTTCTTCTTTGTTTTGTGTTCTTTCTGTGTATTTACTCCTCTATAGCCAAGGCTGCCCTGGAACTCATTGTGTAGCTCATGTTGGCTTCTAACTCATGGAAATTCTCTAGTCTTATTCTCAAGTGTTTTAAGATTATAGACCTGAGCCATTAAGTCTGGGTTTAATATTCTTTCTGCTTTTATTAGACATTTTTCTAAATTTTCTACAATTAATATTCGGATATCTTCTTATTAGGAAAAGTTTTTGTTTGTTTTTGAAATACCATGTTTTAAGGAGCTGGAGAGATGGCTCGGCTGCTAAGAGTGTTTGCTGCTCCCGTGGAAGACCCGAGCTCAGTTCCCAGCACCTGTGGGGAGGGTGGTTCATAGGCACCTGTAGCTCCAGCTCCGGGAGACTCTGCCTCCTCCTCCGGCCTCTGCAGCTACCCACGTGCACATGCACATATCCACCCACAGTTGCACACACCAACATATAAATAAAAATAAAAACAAACCTCTAAGAAATAAATTACAGTGTAAGCATCTCCTACTTTAAAGGATTATAAACTAGCAATCAACTTTGTAAGATATTTCATAGGAGAGTACTATCTTGTCATAATGATTTCCCTGTAGGAGGTTTTCATTACAGATAGAAGAAAGCAAAGGAAAGCGTCTGTGAGGCATTCTGTCTCCTTGGCAACTAACTACCCTTCTCCCCAAAATGAAGGAGGAGACAGATTTTTTTCCCTAAGTGTCTCTCTTGAAGTCCTAGCTCTGTCCCAGTCGGGCAGCATTGTTGCTGCATGGTTTTAAGGTAAGGCAATTTTCAGAGCTGTGTAGGGAGTCAGATGGTTTTCTGGAGGCAAGAACCTGATGGAAGGAACAGAAACCTTCAGGAGGGCTGGGGTGCTCAGTAAGAGCGGACAATAAATCACTCAACTTGTAAAATCCGACTGGACTGGGCCCGAGAGCCACGGGTTACTCTCATCTATACCTCGGCTGCTTAATGTACTCTAGGGGCAGTTCTGTCTCTGTGCCCTTCCGAGCGGGGAAATAGACTTCTTGATAGGTAAATCCTTCTGAAAGATTAGGTGGCAAGCCGGCTGTGAGGCTCCGCGCAAAGCAATTCAGGTTTCTGGGAACATGGAAAGCTCACCATTGCTATTTCTGCTAGGGAGGGAACGTGGGGTTCCGGAGTGCGGGGCGACAACCAGCTGCCTCGTGCCTATCATTTGATGTAGTTTCGTGCAATTGTTACCATGATATATTTTCAATGAAACAATAAAAAAATATTATGGACTTGCCCTTTTATTTTCTAGCCTCATGAAAAGACGCCAAGAAAATCCTCTCTTAAGTTATCGTGTTTCTAGGTTGTTCTCCGCCTTATCCCTTCTTAGACTGGCCGTTGAGAGGTCAATCTAACCTGCATATTCGATCTGCTTGTTTGAAGTTCTTTACTGCCACCACTCCAGGCTGTTTCTGCCGGCTTTGAAAATGTATCCAGCAGGCCTTTTTCTCTTTCCTTCCCAGTTTTGGAGAGCCACCTTTCGTGGCCATGGGTGCTTATCTCCCTCGTTGCCTCTGGTTCGTGACCCTGCGCTGTTTTAACTACTGGGTTAATTATTCATTTCTAAACCAGATTACGAATTCCAGTTTGGAAAGATGTGCCTCCAAATTATTTCAAATTTCCACCTATTTTTAAACATCTTTCCTTGTTTTTTCATACTACCTACTCATTCCCAGCTTAGAATTTGCTGTGTTGCCCAGGCTGGCTTTGAACTCACTGAGTTCCACCTGATTCTGCCTCCTAAGTGCTGAGAAGTCAGCCCTTTGTCACCACACCTTACCTCCACTTATTTTTACTTTATGATAAAGAGTTTGGTTTTGGACTGGCAAGATGGCTCAGAGGGTCATCAAGCCTGCTTGCTTGCTTGCTGTCAAGCCTGACGACCTGAGTTCGATCCCCACAGTCCACATGGTGGAAAGAGAAATGTTTGAGCATTGTTTTCTGATTCCCTATACCAGTAAATGTGAACAAGCTTTAACAAAAAGTCTGGCTCTATTGCTGACAGCTTCTAACCTCCCTCACTCTGTATTCTCCTTTGGCTCCTGGGCCTCAGAAGGGGATGGCGGCCTGTTTTCCCTCCTTTTGCACCCTCAGAGGGTTCAAATGATGCAAATAGCATCCAGGCATAGGAGGCCTCATCCCAGTCACTGTTTATAACCAATCCCAACTCCCCCACCAGGAAACCCTTCTGTCTGCTCACCTAGAGAATTTCTTGATTTGCTTGGGAGTCTACCCGGCTGTGCACAGAGCGCTTTATCACCTGAGTAGTGAGGGTGTCCGCACGCTTGTGGTGTGTGGCGTTATCTCTGTCTCATCGTCTGATCCAATGAGAATTTCTATCTGCCTCTGCGGGGCACATACAGCAACTCCTGGTGCACGAGTCTCTCGGCTCAAATAACATCTTACATGTAGAATACTGACACAGTGCCAATAGCACAGAAAGACTCAAGGAGTGTAAATCATGGCAATCCTCTGTATAGGTTGATAAGTGTGGTTTAGTTTTTATGGGAAGGAGGTGGGAGAAGGCTTTGTAAGCATTTTAAAACCACCATGGAAATTTTGGAGAATGTTCCTTTTGCAACAAAATGACATGTAACCATGGAATGGTACATGGGATGTTTTCTGTGAAGCTGACTTTAATGAGAACATAGCGTAGTCCAAGAGTTTGTTTCCTGGTTTCTGCCAGCTTCTGTGAAATAAGCCAAGTGGGCACGGTTGACTTCCACCAGGTAAACTCACACTCACGGCCATTCAGAGTGAAACCACATCCAGCTGTTAGCATCTTGTTTAGAGGGCAGGAGGACCTGAGATCCCTGTACCAGACAGCTTTCTCAAAGGAATAAGCCTGATCAATATATATATGAAAAGAGGATTTATTAGATTGGCTTATGCAATGAGGTCTGGGTAGCCCAACAATGATTGTCTCACACCAGAGAGACAGAGAATCCAGCAGTTGCTCAGCCCATGATGCTAGATGTCTCAGCAGTACCAACCAGGCTATGGATTCCTGAGGACTTCCTGGAGCTGCCAGTCTTCAGGTGACACCGGCATCCCAAAGAAATAGCTTCTAACATCAGTGAAGGAATGTCTCGGCAGAAGGCTAGGTGAACTTGCCAGTGAGGGTAAAGGGAGCCGGACAGCAGTTTCCCCCTTTGTCCTTTTATTTCGGCCGCCTCTTGTTAATGCCACAGGGGTTCAGGGCAGGCCTTCCAGCTTCAGATAATTTGATCAAGGAAATCTCTCTCAGGAATGCTCTGTGGCTTGGGTTTTAGTTGATTCCAGATGCAGTCGAGTTGACAACCAAGATTGGCAATCAGGGCCTCTTGGTTTCAGCTTTATCATTGACATCTAGGTCATCCTCTTGGGAAAGTGTCGAGGTCAAGGTGGCCATAGGCACGGTGACAATCCTGCATTCCTGGCCACATACAAACTGTGTTAGCGACTGAAGGAACAAGTTGCTCTTATTAAGTAACTAATCCCAATCGGAGCACTTTGAAAATAGCTATAATGAAAATTCGCATCAGGAGAAGGGCATCAGACGTCTGTTCCCAGAACAAAGCCTAATGAAAGGCTTTACTTTACTCAATTACAAGTACCCGAACCACAGGCTACCAAAGAGATGCTGGAGAATGGCATTTCTTTCTTTCTCCCTTGCTTTTTGAAAAATGTCACTGATGTAACACCACAAAGGAAATGTCAAAAATAGGAACTGTGTCCTGTAATCCAATTCTTTTCAATACGCATCATTACTGGTCAGGACTCGTACCAATGATTATATATTTTTAAGAAAGTATGAATCTTTTATGTTCGCCTTCATTTTAATGGGTCATATATTTTTTTCCTCTTAGAATCACTGTTTTCAAAGTGATATTTTAAAAATAACTGCATGACAACATGTGTAATTAATGAATCAACTTTTCCAGAATGATATCACTTTGCGTGGGCACTTAAAAGTTTCCATTTTCCGTGGCAATGCCACATGCTTTCTGGTTTTTGTTTCTTTGTTTGTTTTTCCTGTTTTTTTTTCCCACAAATTTTGGGTCTGTTTTTATGTTGACACATTTACAGAAACAGATTGAGCATAGGGATCCAATCAGTGTGTTTGCAAAAAGAAGACCACCAAACATGTTCTAATTAATGAAGTTAAGAGGAGTTGAAGTTCCTTTGGACTGTGTGGTAGAGATGGACTTAGCCATAAGTGTGAGATATATATATATATATATATATATATATATATATATATATATATATATTTAAGATTTTTTACATTTATGTATTTAGTGTGTATGTGCATGTGTGTGTGCACACATGTGCATGAGTTTTGTGGAGGTCAGAGGACACTCTGTAGGATCCAGTCTCTCCTTACCCTTGGCAGCAAGGGCCTTTTACCTACTATGCCCTCTTACTGGCCCATATCTGACTTTAAAAAAGCACAGCAGAGCCCGTATATACTCGTAATTGGTTAGCACAGTGATGCCAAACTGTGATGGCCTAAATAGCTCTCTACACCAAGTCGCTTGTTTACAAAAACATGCTTCGAAAGGAACACTGTAAGTGTCTGCAGTTCATTAATATTGTACCTGAAGAAAAAAAATGATAGATGTACTTGACCCAAATATTATTCTATAAGCAAAATGCTAATAATGGAAGCAAGAATAAATATTCTAAAGAAAGTCAGGTTTGTGAATTGGCATTTTCATGGAAGTGAAGAGGCATTGATTAGTGTATTTATTTCTTCTATCATATCTTCAATGCCTGAGATTCTCTCTTCCATTTCTTGTGTTATGTTCATGATGTTTGAGTTTGTAGTTCCTGTTCACTTACCCAGATTTTTATTCCCAGAATTCCCTTAGTTCGTATTTTCTTTATTGCTTCTATTTTGATTTTCAGGTCTTGAACAGTTTCCTTTGCTTGCTTGTTTGTTTGTTAGCTTTCTTGACATTCTTTAAGGAATTTATTTATTTCCTCCATTTTTGGCTTGTCCTTTCCACCATGTATTTAAGGGATTTTTTTCCATTTTCTCTTTAAGGACTTCTATAATTTTCAAAAGTTGTTTTTAAGGTCATTTTCTTGTATTTAAGCTGCTTTGGAATATTCAGGTCTGTCTGTGGTAGGATGCTGGGCTCTGGTGGTACCATATTGTTCTGGCTATTGTTGATTGTATTCTCACACTGGCATTTAGAAATCTGGGTTTTGGATGATTGTAGATCTATGTCCCGATTTTTGAGTTCTCTTTTTTTTTTTTTTTTTTGGATGGGTGTTTTTCATTCCTTGGTTTCTGTTTCCCCTTTGGTCTTCTGGTCTTTGTGACCTAAATCTTTGGGGACCAGCATGACTTCTGATCATGTCTGGCCTTCTGGAGGCTAGCTTGGCCTTTAGTACAGCAGGTGTCTCTGTTCTTATTACTGGTCTAACCTAAACCTGTTCTTTTGACTGGTCTAACCTAAACCTGTTCTTCTGACTGGTCTAACCTAAACCTGTTCTTCCACTGGAGTGGACTACACCTGAGCAGTGAAAGTCTGAGGGAATTGGGGACAGGGGCTGTCAATGGGGCAGGCAATGAAGTGGGATGGGTTGGACAGTGGAATGGGTCTTCGATAGCAGAATCTAGGGAACAGGACACTTCAACAGGCAGAAAGGTCATTCACCTGGTCTTTTGACTGGTGCAGCTTGCACCTGAGCAGTGGAACTATTTTTTAGGGTTTCTAATAAGACTGACTCTCAGCAACACCATCTTGCAATTATCCAGCCCAATTTAAGTCCAAAAGATTTATTGAGTCTTTGTTCCATCCAGGCAAATGAGAGATCAATAAGATCCGTATGGGCCCTAGATCATACACCTGGGTGCAATTATGACTCCAACCTTGACTTGATGTGTTTAATGTTATGTGTAATGATGGAGCCCCGGTGCAAAATGTCTCAGGAGTCCAGAGCTGCCTCAACAAGTTCCAAACCAGGACGTGCTCCGTGCTCCAAAGAAAGTAGCACCGAATCTTGGAGGATTGGTCATTTTTACGAAAGAAATGACAACCTGTGTTCTAATCCCTGTCCACTGAAGTCCCTCCTTCACATGGCCTTTTAATTTCTTCCTGCCTTCCATGGGAATTCAAAGTTAAACACACAGATCTAAAGACTCACAGGTAATACTCACAAATGAGAGAGAACATACATAATTTGTCTCTCTGGGTTTTGGTTACATCTCCCAGGATAACTCTCCCCAGTTCTATTCATTTACCTATGAATTTGCAATTTCATTTTTTTTTCATACAGCTGACTAGAAGCCCATTGTGCACATGGGCCACCTTTTCATTGTCCATTATTCTACTGGTGGACGTCCAGGATGTTTCCAATTACTGCTTATTGTGAATAGAGTGTCAAGGACGTGGATAAGCAGGTATTTCTGGAGCAGGATATGGAGTAATTGGGAATATACCCAGGCATGATACGGTTGGGTCATATGGTAGACCTATTTCTAGCTATTTGAGAACCCCACACACTGGCTTTCCTAGTGGCTGCTCCAGATTGCATTTCTGCCAACAGGGAGTAAATGTTCTCCTTTCCTGACCTCACAGAACTTGTCATTTTTAAAAATCTTATGCGAACATTTTTTCTTTTTTTAAATTGATTTTTATTGACCTCTACATTTTTCTGTGCTCCCCTCCCTACCTCTCCTCTCCCCTTCAACCCTCCCCAAGGTCCCCATGCTCCCAATTTACTCAGAAGATCCTGTCTTTTTCTACCTTCCATGTAGATTAGATCCATGCATGTCTCTCTTAGGGACCTCATTTTTGTCTAGGTTCTCTGGGATTGTGAATTGTGGGCTGATTTTCTTTGCTTTATGTTTAAAAACCACTTATGAGTGAGCACATCTGATAATTGTCTTTCTGGGTCTGGGTTACCTCACTCAAAATGATGTTTTGTAGCTCCATCCATTTTTCTGCAAAATTCAAGATATTGTTATTTTTTTTGCTGTGTAGTATTCCATTGTGTAAATGTACCACATTTTCCTTGTCCATTCTTTGGTCAAGGGGCATTTAGGTTGTTTCCAGGTTCTGATTATGACAAACAAAGCTGCTATGAACATAGTTGAGCACATGTCCTTGTGGCACGATTGAGCATCCTTGGGATATATACCCAAAAGTGCTATTACTGTGTCTAGAGGAAGATTATTTCCTAATTTTCTGAGAAATTGCCACACTGACATCCAAAGGGGCTGTACCAGCTTGCATTCCCACCAGCAATGCAGAAGTGTTCCCTTTACCCCATGAACATTTTTTTTTAAAGACCTTGGGATGGCATTTTGGCTGAAAGGTGGAATCTCATGAAGAGGCTGTGGATGGGCTCTGGAACCTTCTTTCATGCAAGTGAAATTAGGGGTCGTCCCAACATGTGTTGGCCTTTGGTATCAGTCCTCAATTCAAATGCAGTTAAGGTTATTTGTGACTTTTTATCCAATTCTAATTTTATGTGAACAATTTTTTGTTCTTTCTCTTAAGGGAGATTTTCAAGTTGCAAAGCTTGGGTTTAGTTGAAATCCAGGCTCGCCCTAGGTATGTACCAACAGATTCATTCTGAGCAGGAGATGCAGCAGGAAAGTCTGGGATGGCTCTTGCTTAAACCCGTTGCACAGAGAATCTTAACAAGTTCACCAATGACCTAATTACTGTACCCTGTAGGCAACTTTCCTTTTAACTTAAGAATTCTAAAAATATTCATTGCATGTGAAAACTGAAAAGAAAATGGATATTCTGAAAAAGTGGTTCTCTTCTCAGCCTACTCTTGATTCTTTAGGTTTTCCAACCATAATCAACATTAATCATCCACAGATACTCAGCGTTCTCTCTCCTACTCATCTGTAAATTTGTCTATGTGCTTATGCGTGCATATAGATATGCATCTACTTATACGTGGAGGTATATGCTTGTGTTTCCATATAGAGCCTATATATTATAGACATTACTTTTGTTACAGGGTGGAGATAATGCAATACATAATGTTCTGAAGCTTGCTTTTATTTAAGCGTATCAGAGATTTCCCATGTTGGCGGAGTAGAAACATCCCTTATATTTAGCATCATTAATATTGCCTAAGATGGACATACTGCAGATTTGTCAACTATTGCCTTATTGAGGAGCACTGAGGTGTATTTTAATATTTGTTAGTGTCACGAGCATCCTTAAATACACATCGTACAACATCATGCATGTCTATGGGATAAAGTCAAAGCAACAGAATCTTTCAACATTGGAAAATAAAGGAATATATGTGACCATGAAATAGGTAGAAGAATAAAAGCAATCAAAACAGTGAGAAATAAGATCAAGGGGATATCTGTCAAAACAGAGAGAAATTTTACAGCAAAATACAGGTTGTGGGTTTCAATAGGACTGGAAGGTAGTAAGCGGGGTTTGGATATGTCATGAGATTCAGATGTGAGCCTGCCTCATGGATGTAGTTAAAGGCTTCTGTTTGATGTTTAGGGTCAGGATCTGGAGACCATTGTGATCATAGATCATAGGTTCTTCACAGTAAAGGGAACCCTGAGGACAGTGGTGCTTGGCAGATTGTGACTTTATTGGAAAAGATACTTCTGCAGGTGCCTTCCCCAGGACTAAATAGAATGGGCCCAGGATGACATACTCAAAGCAGAAGAAGGCAAACTGTTAGTCACTGTAAATCACCAATATTTTAGAAATAGTCCCAAGGGAACACAAACATGTAAAAGCCACAGCAACTTGTGCTGCTGAATCTGAAGGTCATGTTTTTCTAACGACTTATGTTCATTAGAATGGCTGGGTGGCTTTAAAACAATTCTGGATCTCAGCTAGACGTTGTAGTGACCATGTGTGATCCTGTCATTCAGAGTGTGCAGGGTGGCCAGTTTTTGTTACCCAGTGAAACTTTGTCTCAAAAAGGTATATGCATTATATATTCTCTGGCTATTGAGTAGACCAATTATATCATAAGCCTTGAGAGTAGAGTGTCAGGACAGTCATCCTCCTGATCTATTGCTTCAATTTCTACAGATTCAATTATGCATGGTCAGCTGTGGCTCAAAAATATTAAATGGAAATATACAGAAATAAACAACTCATGGACTTGAAATTGCACAGCACTCTTGATAATACAATGAAATCTCATATTATTCTGTCTTGAGTTGACCAGGACACAAATCATTTCTCGTCCAGCTTATAACCATATGCGACCCAACCATTAGTCACTTCCTGACCATTTGGTTATCAGTTCTGCTATTAGAGTATATAGCTGCTTGTGTGTTCAAGTCACTTCAGTTTTTTTTCACAGCGACCCATAGAAGAAGGATATAGTATATATAGTATGATATATTTATACACACACACACACACACGCACACACACACACACACACACACACACACACACATATATATATATATACACACACACACACACAGAGACTCAGAGAAAAAGAGGGAAGAGGGAGATAGTGCTCGTATAACATAGACTGTTGTTATAATTGCATTTAAGTATTGTGTGTATCATTTGCTATGTCTACTACATGTAAGAATAAAACATAGTAGGTTCAGTATTACTCAGCATTTTATACATCCATTGGACATCTCAGAATGGATGATGGGGCTATCAATGGATGATTGGAAGAGGGGCTATTATGCTATTAATCCTCTACTATGCCCTAGTGATTCCACAATACCTTAAAAGCCAATAGAATTAGAAATTACTAACAATGGACATTTATCAGTCTTGTAGAACTACAGATGACAGATTTATCTGGGATCCTCTCAGATCTGGATTCTGCCTTCAAATAACATAACATTCAGCGAAAGTGTTTGAAGCTCTCCTCTCTTTCTGTTCTCCGAGGCAAGAAAATCAGCCTGCAGGTATGGACTCTGAGGTGAACCCAACTGAGGAAAATTCCACAAAAATTGCTAATGTAATAACCAGCTCTGGTGGAAGGTATTTGTCAAATATGCTTTTCCTTGGTTTTGTTTATTTATTTTCAGGATGTGATGCGTCCTGCTGTGCCCCTACTATGAAAGCATTGGTTTTCCCATAAGGCATCCTTGTCTCTTTGAGTGTAATTTATCATCTGAGGTGGGGACCTGCCTCAGGTTCACCTGTAATTATTCTTATAATTGGAGTTGCCCTACATGTAATGTTCTCCCCCTGAGATCCCAGCGAATGCATTTAAGGGCAGGGATCATTTGATTCTTCCCTGGTGAAATGATATATCACCCAAGTATTTCAATTTGTATTGAACAACGACACGTGGGGGTCAGTCACCAAGACCTGAGTATGCTGTCCTGTCACTGCCAGAAAAAAGTCCCATATGGATTTCTTTAGTTTAGCAAAAATAGATGCAATAGGTGTGAAGGAGTGAGAAAAGGCAGATTGCTTTCCTCTTGGGCTGTCCTTTCCAAGGTAAATCTTCTGAAAGTTTACAACAAGCAGGTTCTTCAACTCCAATTTGTACTTAGCTTTTCTGCTAGTGTGTGGGATCCCCAGGCCATACCAAAGGAACTTAGATTTTCTAAAATGTCCTGAATTATAGATTCTACTTTCTAATTTTTAATTTTTTTCTAAATTAAAAAATAATCAAGGTTCTACTTTAAAAATAATCCCCTGGTGGTCCTAATCCTATCCTGTCTTTCTCTGACAAGGCTTGGTGTGTTTTAACTTCTGCCTTTGAGACAGGAAAGTGACAGCTTCCTCAACAGCTTCATTTGTGTTGAAATGCAGACTTCTAAGCCACCTAGCCACAATTCCTTTTCTCGATTTAGAAAGAGCCTCTAGCAGCATTCCCAAAGGCCACACCCATGATAGTACCTGTTTTGTTTCTTTCCTTTGTAGTTCTGAAGAGAGTCATGGGAGTTTTCTTGCACTTGATTATTCTTTTTTAATGTAAAGAATTTTTGAGATTATAATGTATCATTTTCTCCTTTCCTTTTCATCCCTCCAATACCGCCCATGTACCCCCTCTAGTGTTCTCTCTCAAATTCATGCCCTCTTTCTCTTTGTGGTTACGTGTGTGTGTGTGTGTGTGTGTGTGTGTGTGTGTGTGTGTGTATTCCTAAATACATAAATACGGCCTGCTTTGTCTGTATAATGTTACTTGCATGCACATGTTTTCAGAGTTGATCATTTGGTATTAGATAACCACTTGGGCATCTCTTCCCGAGAAAGACTGTTTCCCTTGTTCTCAGCATTTTTTAGTTGCTGGTAGTGTAGGGTTGAGGCCTTCTGGCCTCCCACACCATCTCCTTTAACCTGCATATTGGTGTAGGTATTTTTCAACTTAAGTTTACACAGCCATGTTAGTGATACTTCATGTATGTAGCTTTTGACAGTTCCAGCAGACACATACTCAAAGCAAACTCCTCTTTCTTCTGGCTCTTACACTCTTATTGCCCCATTTTTCTTTGCTTCATTTTATTTTATTTTTTAAACAACAAAACCCCTGTCTTTTGTCATTTTACATACCAATCCCAGTTCCCACTCCCTCCCCTCCTCCAGTTCATTCCCTCCACCTGCCCTCCCACCTCACCCTCCATCCACTCCTCAGAGAGGGTAAGGCACATTGCTTTGAGGAAGGGCCAAGGCCCTCCCTACTACATCTAAGCTGAGCAAGGTATCCATCCAAAAAGAATAGGTTCAAAAAAGCCAGTACAAGCAGTAGCGATAAATCCTGGTCTCACTGTCAGTGGCCTCAGAGTCTGCCCATTATTATACTGTCCCCCACCTAGTTTGGGCCTATGCTGGATCATTCCCTGTATGGATGGTGTTGGTGGGCTCCCATTAACTCAAGTAAACTGTTTCAGTGTGTGTTACGGGAGGTCCTCCCACTCCTCCAGCCTATCACCGCTGAGGAATCAAGCGGTGCCTTTGAAAATGGTATGTCAGTTATGTGAGGCCTTAGCCAAAGTTGGTTGCTTCAACGCTGCTAACGTGATTTTGGGTGATTGCCCAGGTAGCCAGTTGTCTCTGTGATTTGTTGCATGTTTTGGAAGTTGTTTTACTAAACTTCCTAATTACCCAGGTAACATTATTTCCCTTCTCAGATCTTTGATGGGGTTGAAGACTATATAAATGTAGTTACTTTCTCTCATCACTTGGCCAAGTTATTTATTATACAAGACCTAAGCTAGTTAGAATAGGATATTTGTACTTATTGTATATAATTTCATAGTAGGTTTAGAACTCTCTTATTTAAACAAAAGGGGGAGGTGTTGCGGGAGGTCCTCCCACTCCTCCAGCCTATCACCGCTGAGGTACCAGCCCATTGGGGCGTGGTTTCTCTCCCTTTAAAAAAGCGGCCACTTCCCTCTCCTTTCTCTCTTCACTTCCTGCTCCGCCTGCGACTAGACTCCTTTCCTGGTTGCGTAGAGGGCTGTTGCCTGGGATAGTGATCTGTAAGTTTTTTCCCCTTTAAATAAATACCACCCTAATAATCATAACCCCAAATTGGTGTGGCATTGTTTGTGACTTACGCCTTCAAGTGTGTATCATCCTGGTCTTTATGATGACCTCTTTGCTCATATTCTCCCTCCTCCCACTCTTCAACTGGACTTTGGGAGCTCAGCCCAGTGCTCCGCTGTAGATCTCTGCCTCTGTTTCCATCAGTTGCTGGATGAAGGTTCTATCATGACGTTTAAGATAGTCATCAATCTGACTACAGGGCAAGACCAGATCAGGAACCCTCTCCACTATTGCTTAGGGTCTTAACTTGTGTCATCCTTGTGGATTTCTGGAATTTTCTCTAGTGCCAGGTTTCTTGCTAGCCCCATAATGGGTCACACAATCAAGATATCTCTTCCTTGCTCTGTCTCTGTTCTTCCCCCATCTTGACTACTCCATTCCTTCAAATTCGCCTCACCCTTTTCCTCCCCTCCTCTTCACCTTCCACCTTTTCTTTTCCCCCTACCCCTGTACTCCCAATTTTCTCAGGAGATCTTGTTTTCCTGAGAAACTCCAAGGGAGTTCTGTATGTATTTCTCTTAGCCTTCTCATTTTACTTAGTTTCTCTAGGCTCAATAGCCTTTGCTTTACAGCTACTATCCACTTATGAGTGAGTACATAACATGCTCATCTTTCTGGGTCTGTGTTACCTCACTCGGGATGGATTTTTTCTGGTTCCATTCATTTGCCTGCAAATTTCAAGATGTCATTTTTTATTTGTATTTTACCACTGAATAGTACATTTTTGTGTGAATATACCACATTTTCTTTAAAGGTTCTAGCTGTTACAAATAATGCTGCTATGAACATAGTTTAACAAATGTGGTTATAATATGATTGACCATCCTTTGGGTATATGCTCAAGAGTGGTATTGTTGGGTACTGAGTTTTCTGAGAAACTGCCACACTGATTTCCAGAGTGGTTGTATAAGTTCACATTCTTACCAGCAATGGAGGAGTGTTTCCCTTACTCTGCATCCTCTCCAGCATAAGCTATTATTGGTGTTTTTGGTCTTAGCCATTCTGACTGGTGTAAGCTGGTATCTCAGAGTCATTTTTATTTGTATTTTCCTGATGGCTAAGGATATTGAACATTTCCATAAGTGTCTTTTAGCCATTTGAGATTCTTCTGTTGAGAGTTTTCTGTTTATATCTGTACCCCATTTTTAAAAATTAGATTATTTGGTATTTTGTTGTCTAGTTTCTTGAGTCCTTTATATATTTTGAAGATCATTCCTCTGTCTGATGTTGGATTGGTGAAGATCTTTTCCCATTCAGTAGGCTGCCTTTTTGTCTTATTGACTGGTAGAATTCTTTACTGTTACCAACTTGCCTCCTTGATGTTTTTTTTTGGGGGGGGGGGCTTTTGATGACTGCTTCTTTTTCTCTGCAGGTTATAGGTCTATTTAAATTGTTCACCAAAGTTAAGTCAAGAATAGGTGAACAATTTTGATGAGTACAAGTTTTTGTAGTATGACTTCATGGTTCTCTGGATTTTCTCAGTGTCTGTTATTATGTCCCCCTTTTCATTTCTGATTTTATTAATTTGGATGTTCTCTCATTGCCTTTTGATTAGTTTGGATAACGATTTGTCTATCTTGTTAATTTTCTCAAAGAACCAGCTCTTTGTTTCATTATTTCTTTGTATTGTTATCTTTGTTTCTATGCTATCAATTTCAGCCCTCAATTTGATTATTTCCTGTCATCTCCTCCTCCTGGTTGAGTCTGCTTCTTTTTGTTCCAGAGCTTTCAGGTGTTCTGTTAATTTGCTAGTATGAGAGTTCTCCACTTTCTTTATGTAGGCACTTAGTTCTATGAACTTTCCTCTTAGCCTTGCTTTCAGAGTGTTCCATAGGTTTTGGTACATTTTACCTTCATTTTTATTGAATTCTAGGAAGTCTTGAATTTCTTTCTTTTTTTCTTCTTTTGCCCAGAGTTGATTCAGTTGAGCACTGTTCAGTTTCCATGAGTTTGTAGGCTTTCTGTAATTAGTTGTTGTTAAATTCTAACTTTAAACCATGGTGATCCGACAAGATACAGGGCGTTCTCCTAATTTTTTTTTTTTGTGTGTGTGTGTGTCTGTTTAGGTTTGCTTTGTTACCAAGCATGTGGTCAATTTTAGAGTAGGTTCCATGAGGTGCTGAAAAGAAGGTATATTCTTTTGTGTTTGGGTGGAATGTTCTATAGATGTCTGTTAAGTCCATTTGATTCATGACATCTGTTAGTTCTTATTTCTCTGTTAAGTTTCTGTCTGGTTGACCCGCCCATTGGGGAGAGTGAGATGTTGAAGTCTCCTGCTATTAGTGTGTGGGGTTTGATGTGTGATTTAAGCATTAGTAATGTTTCTTTTACATATGTGGATGTTCTTGTATTTGGGGCCTAGATATTCAGGACTGAGACTTCATCTTGATGGTTTGTTCCTGTGATGAGTATGAAGTGTCCTTCTCTATCTCTTCTGACTGATTTTAGTTTCAAATCTATCTTTCTAGATGTTAGGATAGCTACAGCTACTTGTTTCTTAGGTCTATTTGATTGGAAAATCTTTTCCCAACCCTTCACTCTGAGGCAATGTCTCTTTGAGGTTGAGGTGTGTGTGTGTTTCTTATATGCAGCAAAAGCATGGATCCTGCTCTCATATCCATTCTCTTGGCCTGTGTCTTCTTATAGGTGAATTGAGTCCATTGATATGAAGAGATATTTATGACCAGTAATAGTTAATTGCTATTATTTTCAGTGGTAATGTTTGTGTGTTTCCCTTCTTTGGGGTTTACTGGTGTGAGGTTATCTGTTGCCAGTGTCTTTGTGGGGACAGTTAGCTCCTTGGGTGGGAGTTTTCCTTCTAGTACTTTCTGTAGGGCTGGATTTGTGGATAAGTACTCTTTAAATCAGGTTTTGTCATATAATATCTTGCTTTCTCCATCCATGGTGATTGAAAGCTTTGCTGGGTATAGTAGTCTGGGCTTGTATCTGTTGTCTTCTTAGTGTCTATAGCACATCTGTCCAGAAACTCCTGGATTTCATGGTTTCCATTGAGAAGTCAGGTATAATTCTGATGGGTCTGTCTTTATATGTTATTTGACCTTTTTCCTTTGCAGCTCTTAATATTCTTTCTTTATTCTGTATCTTTTGTGTTTCGATTATTATATGGCAAGGGGACTTTTTTGTTTTTTGGTCTAGCCTATTTGGTGTTCTGTAAGCTTCTCTTGCCTTCATAGGGATGTCCTTCGTTAGGTTGGAAAAGTTTTCTTCTGTGATTTGGTTGAATATATTTTCTGTGCCTTTGAGCTGGAGTTTTTCTTCTTCTATCCTATTATTCTTAGGTTTGGTCTTTTCATGGTGTCCCAGATTTCCTGGATGTTTTGTTTTAACAATTTGTTGGATTTAACATTTTCTTTGACTGATGAATTTATAGTATTCATTTATAATTTTTTGTGTAGTATCTTCAGCACCCAAGAGTCTCTCTTCCGTCTTTTATATCCTGTTAGTTATGCTTGCATCTGGAGTTCCCTTTAGCTTACCCAGATTTTCCATTTCCAGAATTCCCTCCTTTTATGTTTTCTTTATTGCCTCTATTTCGATTTTTAAGTCTTGAACTGTTTGTTTCACCTGGGTTTTTTTTGGGGGGGGGGATTTTCTTTAAGAGATTTATTGATTTTTTCCATTTTTTATTTGCCTTTTCCTCCATTTCTTTAAGGGAATTTTTCACCTCCTCTGCTCCACCATCCTCATAATATTACATTTAAAATCATTTTCTTTTGCTTCTTCTGGTTTAGGATGATCAAGTCTTCCTGTTGTATGACCACTGGGTTCTGGTGTTACTGGTTGCTTTTTAGGTTGTTGAATGAATTCTTGCATTGGCGCCTACCTATCTCTTCTTCCAATTGGTGCCGGCAGTGTCTTTGCCTCTTGATCCAATCCTTGCAGTTGCTGTCTGTATCTTTGGAAACTGTTCTTGGTCTATTCTATACTATTGTCTTTGACTCAGAGAGCCCACTCTCCTGGTCTGCTCTCTTGGTCCACTCTCTTGGTCCTCTCTGTGTAGTTACAGCTGGTGTTTCCTGCCCCATTTTAATATTGTTTCATACTCTCTCCTGAGCCTGGGGTGCAGGAGCTGTGTTGCTGATGTTACAATTGGGACTGCGGTCCATGACTCTGTATTTTGCTTGATTACTTTAAAGATAGTGAAGACTGAGATCACATAGTGGTAAGGAGAAGACAGGGAGAAAAAGCGGGGAAAAGTGCAAAAATGGTGGGGTGTGTATTTCCAGCAAGCTTCATGGCCACATTGCTCGTTGGCTGGCACTCAGTGCATTGTCTTATCACCTCGTGGTGTCTGCTAATTGTAAGAGATTACGGTTGGTTAAGGAGAATGTCAAGGGGTATGTAAGTGACATGAAAAATCTGTGGTGAAGGTTGATATGCAGGCAGGACACAGATTGTCCTAATACTCTTCATCCCGTCCAGCAGTGCCCAGGTTTTAGTCATATCTCCACAATGCAATTCCTCTAAATTTCCTAGGATTGTGAAGAGCATCTTAATCAGAGGCTAGTGCAGAACCACTCATGCAGTTTCTCTGGGCTGTACCCTAGAGGTTTGCTTCCCCAAATCACCACTCTGTATTTTGTTTGGGTTTTTCTACCTATTAAAAGTGATTTTGGACACTCGTTAATTTTGACTGCTTCATTTAGATTTTTCAGTGTTGATAAGCTTTTAATGCATTTCGTTTCAATGTCTTTGGCAGAGCAGAAGCTTGCAGAAGAAAAACTCACTAACCACTCTAGAGACGGAATTAAGAACATGACAGAATCAGGCCGCTGGTTGTGGTGCAGTGTGTTAGCTGCTTAATAGAAAAAGGCTTTCAATATTGTGTTTATGTGCGAAGAATTTTGAACCATAAAAGGCAATTTCTTCTTCAATAATGAATCATTACCATTTGCTGAGTAAGTACTCAGTTCCACAATGATGTACCTTTTCCTCTAATCTTGAGACATCCAATGAGAACTTTGAACATTCACAGATAAGTTTTCCCTCTGAATTGTAATGTTAGTTAAGGAACAGATATGGTAATTAGCATATGGTTTTCCGATGATCAATGTCTTTGTCCCTCATTTCCACATGTCTAGAGATGGTCGCAGCAATAGGAACCCTAACTAAGACAATAATATAAAGGCATAATATAATAATATAAACAATAATATAAATGAAAGCTTAGTAAAATGGTATCAACATTTATATTATGTAATCCATTTAGATGTTTTTCTATTTGAGTTTATTTTAAATTTTATTTTTTGTTTTTACTTTTATGAAGTTGATTTTTATTTTAACATTTAGCAAGTTGATTGGGTGATCCATTGACCCGAGGTGCAATCTGAAAGAATATACCCATTGTATCAAGTGTGTGTTTATATCATTGTCCAAATACCCTTTTTTGTAATGTGGAAAATTATAGCACCAAAATGATGTTAATTTAAGGTCATGAGCATTCCCTGTCCCCTTCAAATATTAACAACATAATCAGGAATCTGCATGCTAATACATAAGCTTCACTGATTAAGCTAACACAGCCCAATAGTAAACAGACTTAATGAAAATAACCTCATGATAGAAAGGCTGGGGTGGGCTTGGCCTCTACCACCCCATACTCCCCCCCTCCACACACACAACTTGCAGTACCCTATCTGCATATCACCCTTAGCTCCAGAATCCCTACCTGTCACCTCCCTACCCCCATGGCATTCTCCATTCCTGCCACTAATCTCTAATGACTATGCTTTTGGATGACTTGCCCCCATCCTCAGTTGGGCTACTAGTCATCTTCTAAGGCTCAGGAAAAGACCTGAAGTTATTGATAAGTATTTGAATTAATATATGGTCGAATGGGTTCATGGATCCCACATAGTTCACAGTGTGATGCTTTTGTGCAGTTCTGGCAGGGCAGGCCAATCTGAAGAACAATTTACTTCCTTTCAGAAGCTTCTGAATCTGTCAGCCAAGTGTCACAACAGTGGAGTTCCATAAAGGAACAAAGCACTGGCTGCAAAGACCTTTGTGCTTCAGTGTTCTTCTTTCCCCAATTCAGGAATTCTTAATCCCTGTTTCTTTTCTATGTGTGTGCAAGCACACGTGGATGTGTGCATGTGAAAGCCAGAGACCGGTCCTTGGGGCCATTCCTCAGCTGCTTTGTCACTTGGCATTGCACTTGTTGAGTAGCTTCAGCTTGATGGACAGTGAATCCCATAAACCCGCCAGTCTCCACTCTTCCTCAGTTCTGGGATTATAGATGGGTACCACCACGATGGGCTTTTCATATGGGTTCTGGGACTCAAACTGAGGTCCTCATGACTATGTACCAGACACTTTGCTGACTGAGTATCTGTCTAGCCCCCGAATTTCCTATTTCTATATGTTGGGTACAATGAGGAGCTAGAGATAACTAGATTTTGAGAAAGAATATGTTTTCAGGAAGTTTGTGGACTTGTTCATATCAATAGGTTTAGCCATGGTTAGATTTTTAACGCCATAGAAACAGGAGAATACTATGTAAGGTTTGTCCAACTCAAGAGTGACTTGCTGACTTTCAGCAACATTTTCTAGTTAGAGATTTTTTTGGAGATGAGTGTAGGAGTGGTCCCTGGTGGAGTTCTTTAGGAAGAAGACCTGCATGAGAATTTAGTAAGCAGGATGTCTAGTAGGAGTGTTTGGAATAAAAAAGCATTGAAAGAGAGGAATGATTAGGATCTGCACTGTAGGTTTGACAGGCTGTGTGGAAAACTGGAAACCTATGGATCTGGAATGGCCAATCATGATTGGGATGGGTTTGGTCTAGAGGATCAAGACTTTAAACTACTATATCTATCAACTACTGGACATAGGTTCCTCAGTTCCCCAAAAGGAGATCTGACTACTCATGAGGCAACTGAGGTCATAGCTAAAGGCTACAATATCCTAAGCAGCTGGAACAATAATTCTTTCCTTGCAAGATGATATGGGTTTATTGCAAGAGTCAAGGAAACCTGTTGCCGACATTTATAACAGCCCCTAAGCTTGTGAACAAGGAGAAGACATTACTGCATGTTCACATATATTCCCTGTAATAAAGAATAGACAAGCTGCTGATAAATATGCATAAGTATGTGCCCACAGAGAAGAAAGAGTGGAGAGTGAAGCAAGGAAACAGGACAATGTTGCCACCTCACAGGCATAAAGTTTTGTGCTGCTCTGAGGCACCAGAAAAAGTCATAATAGGGAAGAGAGAGATTGATTTTGTGTGTCTTGAGTATACGTGAAAGTGTGTGTATGCCCACATGTGTGTGTGCGCATGCATGTGTACCTGTGTGTGTGTACATGCATGCGCGCATGAATGTATATACATGTGTATGCATGGTCCATGTTTTTGTTTTTGAGACAGCACATCTCACTGGCCTGGAATTCCCCAAGTAGGGTAGGTTAGACTGACCGACCAGTGTGCCCCTTCCCCTGCCTCTGCAGCCCCAGCGCTAGCATTGCAAGTGTACATCCCCCACCACACACACAGGTTTTGTTTTTTAAGTTAGTGCTTGGGATCCAGATCAGGTCCCCATGCTTGTCAAGAACTTTGCTGGCAGCTATATCCCCAGCCCTGGCATCTATCTATCTGTATTCATCAGAAAGAAAAAGAAATCTAAAATATATTTTGTGTGAATTTGCCATCAAAGTGGTGGATGATGTATTAGTAACTCACTTGAGTGCCACTTCCCTCCTATTATTCTGCTCTGGGATCTCACCATTGGTATAAATAACATTTCTCTTCTATATCTCTTCTATAAGACTCCCTTGTTCACCAAAGGGGAGGATGGAAATGGGAGTTGGGGGAGGGGAAGGTACAAGTACACGTGTATATTTTAATGAAATATTTGGTTTTGACATTTATAATCAACACATCCGCAGAATCCATCCAGCATATCATATTTTCTAGTTTTTGACACCAAGGACATGGTTTAAGCCTGATCATTCTTCTAAGAAAATATGTGTGTTGCTAGACAGGCAGGCACAAATTTGTCACAATTTTTCTTTTCTTCCACATTCCTTAACAAAAACCAACATTGTCTGTAGCACACCAGGTTGTGCTCAGGCAAACCCCACACACCCCACGTCCTCCTTACCTTCAGGACCATTGATCTGAGCACAGCTGCCAAGGAGAATTTGCGGCCCACTGGCAAAGTCTGTCGATAGAAAAGCCTGAGTCACTTTCCCGTTGACACATGTCCCACTTTTTCTCCTCCCTTAGCTCCTTGAGGGGTGGATGAAAAAAAAAAAACAAAACTGACCATGGAGCAGCTGCTGATTTATGCTTCTTTTTTGGAGCAGGGGATTCATATTGATTAGTTGGATGAATGAGTCTGTCCCATTGTTTCAAATGATTAGAGTGAGTGTCTGCCCTTGGAATATATCACAGCCCCACTGTGACATAATGAATCAGATCTGCTGTGTTTTCTGTGAGTCTGAGCACCGTCTCTGTACTTATGAAACCCACCTGCCGATGATGCTTAGCCTAGAAAGGGGGAAAACAGGTCTTCAGGGAGCTCTGACGAATGTGAGCTCCAGCAGGGACATGAGACTTGTTGTTAGGTCCTTTTTTTGTGCCCTTTCACGTTGCTTAATGTACTTAGTCTGGGTTTGTCATCAAAGTGGTGGATGATGTATTGGTGACTCACGCCATACCAACCTCTTGTTGCTCTGTTCTGGGACATGAGCGTTGGTATAAATGATTGTAAAAAATAACTTTTCTCTTGTGTTGTCTTTTATACAGACTCTCTTAGTCATTGTATGGGAGCTTCTGAGCACACTTTTTTTGTATTTTGATGGAATATTTGTCTTTAAAATTTATTTTTATTTGTGTGTATGGTCTGTATGTTGCATGTATATGGGTATACAATACAGAAGAGTGCATTGTATGTGAGCCAACTAATGTGGGTGCTGGGAATGGAAGTCTTATCCTCCAGAAGAGCATTAAGTATTCCTAATCCCTGGGCAATTGCTCCAGTCCTGCTATATTTGTATTTGACATTTATAATTAATGAGTTTACAAAATACATTCAAAACCTGGTATGTTTCAGGAACAATCTGGGTGAGATTAAATGGTGGTTTACTTGGTGAATACATATTTTTATATTTGCCCTTTTGGCTCTCTATGTTGATTTTTGAAGGAAAAGATTACTGTTTAACAAACATCCCTTCAGTCTTTAAGTGTCCAAATGAATCCATTTCTTTAATCCTTCCTTTGGTGCATTCTACATTTTCTTACTCCCCACCTCAGAGCAAACCGTCCCCATCCTCAGCTTGGATTTTCCAATGATTAAAGGTAGTGCTAATGTTTTCTTCACACAATCTTTTCTCCCAAATAGTTAATCTAGGCTCTTCAATCATCAAGTTAATTCAACAATACATATCTCTAAGTTCTGGAGTTCACACATTGGTGTCTCTGCAGGTAAAGAGGCTCAAAACGAGAGCCCAGAGCTGTCCCTTCTTCCCCCAGATGGAATCTAGCTCTTCCTTATCTGCTGGAGTAGTGGTACAGACTGTAGTTGCCACATTGATCCTGTGTATCCGGAATAATTTGTGATTATCTAAGCCACCCTCCTGGTAGCACTCAGAGTCCCCTTTGTTTTACAAGTGACTTGTGGGCAAATCTAATCAATTTGACATTTCTGTCCCAGTAAATTCACATATAGACTGGATACAGAGCCAGGAGTCTAGTAAGGAATGAGAAAGGGGCTGTAGGGTTTTGGGAGATTCTTCTTCTGTACTCTCTAGGTGCCAAAGCCTCTTATATTGAACTGTTTTTGAATAATCCAAATAGACTTTCTGCTGACAAATCTACCCCAAATAAAATTTTTATTATTAGTTTTATTTTTAATGCAATTTGATATTTGAGTTATTCTTATCAATACCCTAGACATATATATTTGCAATACCTTCAAATCTCCACAAATGCTCCCAACAAAGACCAGAAGAATCATGTTGTTTTATCATTTGACAATCTCATGTTGTTTCATAAACTCCAAAATCTGCATTCAGAAAATGAAGAGACATAATCTGCCTTTTGCAGACCCAGAGCCCATACACTGTGCACGCCACTGCTTTGAGTCCAGAAGAGAATTTACAAGGCATTTCTATTCTTATCTAAGTTATTGGCCACTAGCCCAGTCTGTGCCAAACTTATTTTTATAAGTTCATAGAGCCTTTAAATTTTGACTTACTGAAAGGTTCAAGCTTTAAAACATAAATTTAGATTCTAAATATGGATGTTTAATACATAGAATTCTCTTAAAGTGTCAAGAGATTGCAAGCCTATAGGTTTCGTCAAATACCATCAGGTGTTCTTTGAAAAGGTGTGACTATCAGACTCTTGATCCCTTTCAGTTCTTGGCAGCTTCACCCTCTAATGTCCTTGATAGGTCATTCTCTCTTACTTTCTTCACAGTATCTCATTCAGTCAATAGGCAGTACTGTATTTTTTGACTGTGAATGAACTAAATACAGAGAGACATTTCATTGTACAGGATATATATATATATATATATATATATATATATATATATATAGTATCTTGACTTCAAAATTTGGGTCTAACCTTTTGCTTCATTGAAAAAAGGTTCTGCTTTTGTTTCCACAGAAAATGAGAACCTGTGGATTCCTTCCAGGCTAATGTGGTTTCATGAACCAAGATCCCCTGAAAGTTGTCCATAAACTCCTAAAATTATTTCACCCAACAAAAAGCAGGAAGCAGTTTGGAGATAACAATACCCAAATTCCCAAAAAATGTTTGTAAATGTTTGTTTATATTTAAAGGGGGATATGCTATAGATACGAATACTTAGCATTGGTATGGATCTTGGTTTATTGATACAAATTTGAGGTCAATTTTGTTATATGTATATTTCTGCTCTTGATAAAGGTATTGCGTTTGTACAGCTCATTTATAGATGTGATGTATGATCAAAAATATAGCTTAATAAATAATCATCTATAATTGTCAAACTTCTAGTCATGTTTGCTAGATATATATAGATATATTTCAGTTAGATAGATAATCTTCAAACCTTTTAAAGTCCTACAGAATATGGCATTTAAAATGTTTTAAAAACTTAGAAATTTTAATGACAATGAGACATATCTGCTCCTGACAGTACCAATCTACTTCAAGAGGATGATGGGCATCAAAGAGGCTTCTTATGGACCTTGTTACCCATTTGGGCAAGCATTGCTATTTCCTAGACTGATTGATGTTATGCTATATAAATTGGACATACAGGACTCACAAAAAAATGATTGCTAAACTTGCCTAAAGGTGAGATAGTCCTTTGGGGTTCCTTCATAAAAGAGTCTGCCAGACATTCTATAGGACACAGAAAATGTGACTGACAAACTGCCAATATAAGCAAAACTGTCTTTAAAATGTCCTACTTCATAAAAAAGTCTGCCAGATATTATAGGCCTGTAGGCTAAAGATGGATGCCCCAATGTTGCAAAATAACTTTGGGTAGCTGTCTAGGCAGCAAGATGTCTCTGTTAACTCTAGAGTTTTCAAATTTGCTTACAATGCACTTCCTGTTTACTTAATATTATTTCCTTCTGGGGTCTTTTATAGAATAAAAGAATAATTATAATTATAGATTTTTTTGGGTATGATAAAAGATAAAGTAGATATAAATATCATAACTATAATTCTTGCTTAATAACTGCTTTATTGTATGTAATTTTACTATGTTAAAGTTAAAACCTTCCTGTTTTAGACAGAAAGGGGGAGATGATGTGGAAAGTCTTTCTGTCTATGTGTTGCTTTTATTGGTTAATAAATAAAGAAGTTGCTTCGGCCTGTGACAGGGCAGAATATAGGCAGGAAAACTAAACTGAATGCTGGGAGAAAGAAGACAGAGTCAGTGAAAAGCCATGTAGTCACAGGAGACAGACACCAGATGCTGGATAGACCCCTACTAATAGGCCATGACCCCATGGTGATGCACAGATTAATGGAGATGGGTTAGTTTAGGATATAAAAGCTAGACAGAGATATCCTTAAGCTATTGCCTAAACAGTATTGCACATAATATCGTTTTCTGAGTCCTTATTTTGGGTCTTGGCAGTGGGAAATGAATGAACAGCCTCTGCCTACACAGTATTTGTGATTATTATGAAGCAAAAAAGGGGAGTGGGAGTACTCAGTATCCAGGAGATAAAGTAAAACATGCATAGGCTCAAGAGTCAATGAAGCAAGGAGAAAATTGCAGACAAGTGTAGCTTGCTAAGCCTATAACCAAACATATGAGGACAGATGAGTGGGGAGTAAGACATGAGTCTATTTCCCCCCTCTGCAGAACCTCTGATGTAGAGTACTGAGTCCAGATGTGACCTCACTGATAGTGTGTTGGCCTCAGTAGATTTCACACATCCTTGGATAGTCCAAGGTTCTTCCTCCTTTGACCATAGTAATTGGTTCAGTAATCTTATCTAGCTCTCAGATTACATGGTTTTTATTTTTAATGCCAGAGACTTCATAACCTCTCTAGAGGACAGTGATAATTCTTATTTATCTTTCCCTTTTAAATCTCTTGTGCACTCTGACTTATCTTTGGGGTTTCCAAATGTGACTTTATCCTTTGCTAACGTTGTTATGTATAGTGATATCCAGGGCCATGAAGCATCTCTGTTTTACTCTTTGCAGTGGAATTTCATTGTCACTGTGGGTATTCTGCTTCATAGCAGAAGCAGGCTTAGAGCTTGGGAATTCCAGATTGTGGAAAGATTGTTTGGGAGGAGTGGAACAAACATTGTCTTCTGAACATGCCAGGGCCATTGTACTTATGAATGTACAGTCAAGTTGCCTACACACAACATACATGAAAGCAGGCTGGTTGCCATTCCAATGTAACTTGGAGAGGGACTCACAGAGCCCCACCACTAGCTGAGGAGTGGAAATTGTTAGCTGTGGGAGGAGGGATGATCAGTTCTCAGGGGATGTGGGCGGTCCCTGGTAGGTTGCTCATATAACTGTGGATGACCCTATGTCCATGCCCATATGGGAAGCACTAACTGAACTCTGTGGGGGGTATGAGAAGAAGACATGAAGATTTTGGGAGGGGGCTGGAGATGACATAGAAGGATTCTGTAATGAATTGGAGAGAAAGAGTAGGGGATGGATATGATTAAATGCATTGTATGCAAGTAAAAGAGTCTCAAATAATAAACTAAAAGATATAACACAATCAAGCTTATTGGCTCATTCAGAAGGGAGCTGTCTTTGTCTTGGCAGCTGAGCAGTTTGATATTTGGTATAATAGGAACTGATGGCATTAAACGGAGACAAAACTATAAGTCTGAAGACGGCCGACACAATGCTAGGCTGTTCAGCAGTTCTGTGTGGGTTCTGGTCCCTCACTACTACTGTGCTTATTACCTGGAGAGTGAGCTAAGCCATGAGTGAGAGAGCAGCAGCAATATATCAGGACATCAGCAATGAGAAGGTACTAAGGGGGAGAGATATGTGGAAGAGTTATGGGCCATCTTCACCGCTCTTATTTTACTCTGATTTATGAAAAACTGGTTATCTGCAGGAGTGAAATTTTGCAATCTGGTTGATGGATGAGTGGGCTTTTGATGTTACAAATGCAAGTTTTCTCAGGAAAGAATCATTAATAGATTGCCTTAATGTGGAGCACACTTTCCATGGAAACAGGCACTTAACATGGTGGATAGGTCTCCAGAAGCCAATTTAAATCAAAATGTAATTGAAATACAGTAGTGCTGCCTGGCAGTTTCCCATTCTTTATTTAAAGAGTAAGCAACCCATATGTCTCCTGGTCACAGTCGTATTTGTTAGGGACACATACCTGGTCCATACATCTTGAGCTTTGGGTTTTATCCTTTATCTACTATCTACTCCTCATTCATCAACCAGTGTTTTCCATGGCTCTAAAAATGTTAGAGCATCTCTGTCAATTTTGCTTTTCTACTTTTAATAGATTAGTAACTAGTGCGTATGTGTGTATGTGTGGTGGTCACATGTATGTCTCTTCTATTAGCTTTCTGCCTTTTACTTTGAGGCAGCACCTCTCACAGAATGAAGCTCACTGTTTTGCCTAGATAGGCTGACCACCAAACTCCTGTCATCTGTATGTCTTTGCTGCTACAATGCTAGTGTTACAGGTGTACACAGCCACTGGTGGCTTTCACATGGAAGCTGGGGATTCAAACCCAGGACCTTGTGCTTGTACAACAAGCACTCTTACCTACTGCACCACCACCCCAACCTTTACTTTTCTGCTTTTTGAAAAGTATTTTGGTTTGCTAATTATTGTGTGCTATCTTACAGTTGCATGGAATGGATCCTAACTAGAAAGTTCTTCCACGTAGATGCAGTCACCAAGCAACCAAGGCTACAATTCTTCTGGAGGCTGATGGGTGTGTTAGGATGACTAGGTTCATCTCTCTTCTAAGACCTCTCATCACCATCCTGCATCCCTTTGTGGTCTCTGCGCACTCTCTCTGCTTGGATACCTGTACTCATTCATGATCTTTATACCCCCAAGAGCATCGAGGAGGAATATTAAAGGCTTTAAGGCTTTGGGTAATTTCTGCTGCTGTGGTGTCAGGGTCACAGACCTCCCTCTGAAGCATCTAATTTGTTTCAAAGTCTACAGAGTGAAGCAAGCATTCCTTTTAGGCATTCTATTTTCACCTCGAAAGCCCCACTTGGATTCTTATTTGCATATTTCTCCTTTTTATTATTTTCATATTTTCAGGTCCATTTTTTTATCCCATCAACTCCCCTCTAACAGGCACCTCAGTGGCCTCATTGTTATGGTTAGTTTTGAGCATGCACTTGATGACATTTGGAATCACTATGGAAACAAACCTCTGGGGTTTTCTAGATTGGCTTAATTGAGATAAGAAAACCCACTGCAAATGAAGGTAAGAAGTTTCTCATGTCCCAGAGCCCTGGATTGGATGAAAAGAGAAAACTAGCTGAGTTCCACATTCATGACTTTCTGCTTCCTGACTTGAGACACAGTGAGGCACCTGCCTTGAGCATCTGTCGCCTTCACATCTCACCTTGATGGATGTGAGTCCTTAAACTATGACAGGATAAACCCCTCCTCCCTCCAGTTGCCGGGTGTTTTGTTATAACAACAGAAACACCATGAACACACTCTTCAACAAATCCTACCACCTCCATTATTTCTGGGTGTATATTTTTCTTTGAATTTTTTTCCAAATATGGATCCAATTTCCTTCTTTCATGTCTAGAATTTCCTATTGGCCATTGTGAGTTTTTATATTTTCAGTACTTTTGCATTTTCTTTTCTTTGTGAGACGGCTTTGTTGGGGGGTGAGAAGGAGCTAGAGGAGGATCCATTTGCTGCTCCTGGGCTTGCTATTAAACTCCTTCTGTGAATGCAGAGGTGAGTGGACACTCCCCTGATGTGTCTACTAAAGGTATGTCTCCAGGGCTTCCAGCACCAAAAGTAGGACAATGGGCAAGCTGCCCACCCTCAAACTCTAGAGTAGACTTTAAGACACCTGAAAAGGGGATCTGGAAAAGAACATCCTTGAGATAATATAAATTGATTAGTGTACCTTTAAAACTGACTGGTTGTAACCTAGCCAGCAAAGTAAGTTAAAATTTATATTTCCTGATAATTTTGAATATACTATTTTGGTGTGTTTGTACCCAGTGTTGTTATTAATAAGTCTAAAGATATTTAGTTTTTTGAACATTTGCTGATGACCGGCTTTTAATTTTTAATTATGTGTCCATTTGTGTCTGTGTGCACATGTGTGCAGGTGCCCACCAGGGCCAGAAGAAGGGCTCAGATTTCCTGGCCCTGGAGTTTCAGGTGTTTGTGAACTGCCTGACTGAACTCTGTCCTCTGGAAGGGCAGGCTTCATACTTAACCGTGAAGCCATCTCTCCCACATAACACCAGATTTGCTTCTGTTGATTTCTTTTCTCTCCTGGAGTCTACAGGTTCTTTTCCTTCGTCATCTCTCCACATCCTGCAATTTTGGTGTTGTAGTAACAGCTGCAGGGCTGCGTCACCAGCTCCCCGGCCGCCTCACTAGCTTATGCCCCGAAATAATTACACGGAAACTGTATTCTTTTAAACATTGCTTGGCCCATTATAACTAGCCTTTTCTCAGCTAACTCTCGCACCTGGACTAGCCCATTTCTAATAATCTATGTAGCCCAAGAGCTGGCTTACCAGGAATGATCTTAGCCTGCGTCTGCCTGGAGTGGGAGAATCATGGCGACTCCTGACTCAGCTTATTTCTCCCAGCCTTCTGTTCTGTTTACTCCTCCCACCTATGTTTTAGCCTATGAGGACCAAGCAGTTTCTTTATTGCTTAACCAATGAAATCAACAGATTGATAAATGACACTCCCACATCATTTTGTTTAGTGTCTATATTCTCATACTATGCATTTCCGATCTGCTAGTCTGGTCTGCCCCAGACACTTATTCTTGCACCCACACATCAGCAATTAAGTCATCTCGGACACAATTTATTATTAAGTTTATTTTGCTTTAATATTTTTCCCATTGAAATGTCCTGACTTCTGGAAGATTCCTTCAGTTTTCTAATCTATT
This sequence comes from Microtus oregoni, assembly GCF_018167655.1. Classification (NCBI taxonomy): domain Eukaryota; kingdom Metazoa; phylum Chordata; class Mammalia; order Rodentia; family Cricetidae; genus Microtus; species Microtus oregoni. Next base: position 40,182,826 of record NW_024543063.1, read on the forward strand.
TTTTGATTGAGTTTTTCATAGCTGTTAGGAGTGTCTTTGTATGCAAATGTTGCATCTTTCATACCATTCCCTGCCCCAGCTCTGTTGTTTTCCTTGGTTGGCATAAGATAACTGATTGATTTTAAAGCTTCTTCTTTAAACCACCTATCAGTCCTGTCTGCCTGTCTTTCTGTGAGTATGTGCTGGGTCATGATCAGTTCTTTGCTCTGCCAGAACAGTTTCATATCTCAGCCCCTTTATCACCACTCTCTTCCCTGTTCATGAACTGGCACCAGAGGATCCTGGGTGCAAATCCCACACCTCTCTGTTTTCTCCAGAGCTGAGAATGATATTCACTTTCTTAAAAAAAAAATAAGCCAATACTTTTAAACCATTCCTTCTTTTATCTTCACGAATACTAAGCATGTTATAATTATTTTTCCCATTTGCCTTCCAGTTTTCCCTAACATGTTTAATCTGAAGTCTATCCTTTTAAAAGATCCAGGCCAACTTAATCAACCTTGAGGGTTTTGCATGTTGCTCAACTACCATCATGCTGTCTACAATATCCTTCTTAGAAAAAATTGTCAGGTCTCCAGCAGCTTGAACACCACAAAACAATGGATGCTGGTTCCCTCCAACTTGAAGGCTCAGAAGGTCATAGGTCAGAGAGTCAGGGTTAAAGAGAAAGTGGAGTGTCACCTAAGAGAGCCATGGATATTCTACAAGGTCTTCAGAAATAGAGGAGGAGGCTGATACATTTGGGGGAAACTGCATTTTAAAATTGATATCAAATTCATTTCTAATTGTGCACACTGATGGGGTGATGATGTATTTTAACACATGCGCACACTATGCAGTGTTCATGACTGTTTAAACATACATAGCTTTCAAAAGGTTAGCATTTCTTCATGCAAAAAACCTTTCAAGTACATTTTAGCCATTTGAACTGTACAGTTTGCTATTATTCTGTAGACAACAATAAACTCAGCTTTTTCAAGCTAGTCAAGTCCACAAAAGTCTGAATGTTTTCTAGTTTGTTCCCATTTCCTCTTCTGTTCTTCATTTTCCTGTATCAGTGTCTGAAATTACCCCTTTAAAACAGAATTGGGAAAGGGATTAAAGTTTTTTTTATGTGTTCAACGCACCACTTTTATCCTGCTTTAAAAATGTCATAATGTATATTTTTCTGTTACCTATTATGTTTATACTGTAATGGTTAATATATGTACTTTGGACATTTTACTTAAAGTTATGTTTGTATCTCATTTTTAATAGAAAAATAGAAGTTCTAGATCTGGAGAGGTGACTCAGCAGTAAAGAGCATTTGCTGCTTTTGCACAGGACCAGGGTTAGGTTCCCAGTTTCCACGTTAATGGGCTAGTAATTGACTGATACTCCTGCCCCAGGGGATCTGATACATTCTTCTGATCTTTGTGGTATCATGTACACATGAGGTACACATAACAAACATATGGACACATACATACATATTTTTAAAATAAATTTTACATAGAAAAAAATACAATTTCCAAGTACCTTAAATATATTTTAACTTGCACAGAGATATGAAATAAATAATAATAATAATTTTTAACTTCTCTGAATTCATTCCATATAGCAAATCATATAAAATTACAAATCAGTATTTAATTGGAAAGGGAGCATATTATTGCTTGGAAATCCAATGAATAATGGTCATACAAAAGAATATTAAATTAAACATGAAATTCAATTTTAATTCCTCTTAATTATGCCTGAGTTTTAAGTATTGGGGTACATTTTGTGGACTGCATTTCTCCCTAAGACCTTCAGTTCATTGCATATCTTTAATTGTGACACTCTTGGATAAATCCAAGCTCCTTTGGTCGGGCGAATTAATCACCTGTGAGAAAACAGACAAAGAAAACACATCTTCCTTGCCCACCTCTTCCCTCAGAGCAAGCCCTGCTAGCAACATATCTATTTGGAGGGAAGTGCTGTGATGTGATTTCTTCCTGAGGAAAATCAAAGATGCAGGAGACAGGTGAAAACCCGAGCAGGCTGCTTCTTGAGATGACCAGGCTGCTGAGAAAAATAGCTTATTGCTTTTTGAATTGCCTTATATTTTCTCCAAATTCTTAAACAGGCCCCAGAGAACGATTCATCGGATGTCTCTCAAAACTGGCTACCTGAAGAAATGCTGATTTTGTTTTTTAGTAAAAGTTGCAACAGTTGGAGAAGCTGATCTAAGACTTTGGTCTTGTCGGTCTGAGCCACCAGCCAGCAGACCTCTCTGGTGTGTTAAAAGCAATACCAAGAAACTCTGAGCAGATAGAGGAAAAACAATTCAGATTTGATTATTCTCTTCTTGTAACTTTCTGGGTCCAATTCATTTTTTTTTTCTCTTTGGGTTCTTCTCCACTTTTAGTGGCTTATTTATTCCTTTCATTTTGTTTGGGTCAATTTCCCTCTTGCAGTCCAATGTAATCAGGTCCAATCGAGTCCAATCTAGTTAAATAAGTATTCATGATGTCAACCTGCCCTCTGCTTCCCTTCACAAAGAAAATCAGACAGTAGCTCACACGGTTTGAGCCCTGAGTATGGAAACTTATTTTAATTTGCTTGTCTCCTATCTTCTTTCATTTCAGTTCGGCTCAAGGTGTCACCCACTTACCTGTCTGGCACCAATCCCATCTAGCTGTTCCAGGGCCCCATCGAATACATTTGCAGAGACGTTTTGTCTCATCGTTAACAAGGTCTTAGCTTGGGCAGTTGTCATTTGCCACCCAGTAGGATCCTTCACCCTGGAATCTGCATGCATCCAGCTTTTTCGGGAGACACAGAAGCAAACACAGAACTATTCCTCCTCAGCTCCTCTCCCTCGTCAGTCCAGTCCATTGTCCTCTATTAACATAGTCTCTGTTCCATAAGGGAAGTCTATTGCCAGCACTTTCATTATTTCACCTCCACTCCCTACCCAGCCCAGTCCTATGTAACTGCTGGGCCCATTGCTCCACAGAAGCTCTTTCTGAGGCTGCACGGCTGCATGTCCTGCTCTGGTTTACTTGTCTTCTTAGTAGTATCCACGATTGGATTTCCCCTTGGTGGCATCTTGTCCTCTCCCTGTCTCCTGTACATGCCACGTTCTTGAAGATTCCTATAAATATTCCTTTACCTGGACAAGCGATAATTCCTGAGTGAAAGGTCTGGTGCCTCAGAGATGAAAGAAGATAGAACAGGTGGTCCCAGGAGGTCTTGTATAAGCTATGTTTTATGCCAAGTGAGCTTATTAAGAAGCCCAGCATCTTATATATTGTTTGTAGGGGAGAAATTAGACAGCAGAAGCTATCACACAATGGGACAAGTCAGCAGGAGGATGTCACTCAAAGGGAACACAGGGTATCTTGAGAGCATCACCTTCTAAGCACACAGTGGCATTGGGACTGATAACTCCTGTCACCTCATGGGGGAAAACTAAGTTCTTTATGAATCAAAATCTTAATGCATTCAAGGTCTCAGCCCCAGACTGACTGGCCTTGCCAAGTTTACTCCTGAGCAGAGACACAGAACTGGCATTCCCTTTGTCCTTTCATCAGAGCCTCTGGGAAAGCCTTGAGTTAGTCTTTCTCTCACCAATTCCTCCCCATTCTCACCAGCCCCTTTTCTTCTAAACTCTGTATAGCTTTCCCCAGTAGTCTCTCTCAGGTACAAAGTTTCCATTAGAAACTTGTTGAGACCCAGATCTGCAGAAACTTAGACTTTTATGTGTACATTTTCTCTACAAATCCAACTCCAAGCTCATCTTGTCAGGAAAATAAGCCAACTGGCTTACAGGAAGTCTTCATGTTCTCCAAGTGAAGCTCATCTTCCCAATGCTCAGTCCATCGCAAGGCTTCCCTTGTTCCACCCAGCTATAGAAACTTAAGATTCTGGGAGTCATCCATGACAATGCCTTCCCTATCAGGTCAGGGCCCCCTGCATTTCTGGCCAGAGAATTCATAAACTAGTTGTTGTGACCACTGAAGGTCTCATGGAGCTGAGTTCTCTCTATCCCACTCAGTGTGACCAGGTCTACACTCTGCTTCCTACTGCTCAGATCCAAGATGGTCTTCTTGAGACCCTTTGATCTAGTTTTAGCTTAACAACTATAATCTTGTCAGATCCTCTCCAGAACCACCTTGTGACCTCATTTAGGTTTCCTAAAATTCTTGTAGATAATAACGTCAAAGTTTGGCAAATTGATCAATGATGAAGAAAAGTGATGTGCAGACAAGCCCACTTCCATAGTCTGGATATCTTTTTCTTTCTTCCCAAGTTCCCTCATTCTCTTAACCTTTGTGCTTAAAACCTATATGAAGGTCTTTTAATGAACCCCAACTTTTATACTGGATCACTCTGAAATCTTTTTCTGTGTCAAAGCCAAAGATTCAGTTTTATTGAAAAGAGGAATTAAGCAGTTCAGGGAACTAACACCTCAGGATTCTTATGTAACAGATTTTATCTTCATACTTGCCACCTTTGACAATTACTTGTATTTATTAGACATGTTGGTCACTGAGGTTGTCTAGTTGTGTTCTATGTCAAAAGCCTTGTCCTTAGACAAAGGATGTAGCCACAGTCAATGTGATACCTTATCCTTAGCATAGCACACATCCCACTATCCATGTGACCCAGAGATGAGGGCAGATATAAATCCTAGCTCCATTCCTTGAATTTAGGGCTTCTGTGCTGGAATTGCACAGCTATTCATCTTTTCCATGTGCTCAACCCTACTTCTCAGGGCCCCTCACTGTGTCATTCCTAGGGCATTCTCCAATAAAGCTCCTACCCACTCATTCCCAACCCAGCATCAGCAAAAGTCAATCAGAGGCCCCCATACTCCTTTCCAGTGTTTGTCATGGCTGTGGAGTAGTTCCGATGGCCCGTCTCTGATCATCAGGTATAGTCCCCTAATAGTCCTGTGACTTTTCATGAATCTCTTACACTCTTCTCTCTTCCCTAACTTACCTACTCCCTTGTAAGATTTAAATTATTGGAATAGTATCTTAATTATTCAGGGACAGAATAGCAAATTAGCAGATGGTTTCAACAACACAGATTTGTTTCTTGAAGCTCTAGAAACTGGAATGCTAAGACTATGTCTTCATGAGAACCCCACCCTTATGATATCATCTAAACTGAATTAACTTTCAAAGACCCTACTATGCTATCTGTCATAGCCCACAATTGGGGGTTAGTGTAACAGTGAATTTAACAGGCCTGGCTAAAATATCTAGTCAAGAGCAAACAGCATCTGGAGATAGCCAATTCTCAATGATAGCTCCTGTGCTTATGGGAACTATTATTCCAAAGGAATTTGGTTGCTATCATCTAGAGACAATCTAAAATATAGATGCCTTTTAGCAGGTTAACATCTTAAACTGAGCTTTTACAACTGGCTTCCTACGAATATGCTAATTTCATGAGATGACACATAAATAAAGGCTCCTTTGTTGAAATAAGTGTGAGGAAAGCTCACAACTCTCACACTCGGAGCAAGATAATACAAAAGTACTTGATAGCTCAGAAAAGTGCCTGGGGAGATGGCTCCCTGATTAAAACCCTTAGACCTGAGATCAGGACCCCAGAATCTATGTGAAGTCTCTTGTACACATCTGGGAGCCCCGTGTTCTTTCTTTGAGATTGGATGCAACATGATAGATTCCAGAAGAATCCATGGGCCAGATAAGCTGTCATATCCACTATGAGACCCAATTTGAAACAAGGTGGGCACCTGAGGTTGTTCTCTGACTTCCACACATTGACTGTAGTACGCATGCCCATGCACACACACACATGCGCGCGCACACACACACACACACACACACACACACACACACTCACAATGGTGGAGGGAGACAGAGAGACAGAAAGACAGAGAGGGAGATTTTAATTTAAAGAAGAAGTTGGGGGCATAAAAAGAAAAGCTCAGAAAAATTGTTTGAGTTAATTGCATTTTGTGATCGTGTATTACCAACATCTAGACTACGGGGCTATTTCTGTAAGCAGTATCTACTGTTGTCCTCTGTGGCCCAGTTAGAAATAATTCTGCAGGAGTGCTTGCCACAAAGATGAGGGCTGGGGTAATTTGACTGCAGGGCAGAGCAGAATAAGAGGGCAGAAAGAGCCATTTCTTGCTCCTACAAATACTCTTGACTTGCAAGTGTCCTCATGTCCCACACAAATGTGACTGCTCAGGCCAACACTGCAAAAACCTTCAGTGAAGACTAAATAACAGCCCCAAACATGACAAATCATTGGACAAATATTCAGTCTTCTAAAGACCCAAATTGTTCAGGACTTCCTCACTGTGTACAGAGATGGGTTTGTAGTGTCTCCTTGCTGTAAGCAGAGCAGGACTCTGATCCTGGATTTGTATCAGTGTCTTTTGGTGGCAGTGACTGATGGGTGCAGTTAGGGAGCCTCTAATATAGCTGAGGAAGTCTCCTTGCTATAGTTACTTTTAATAAGAAGATTTATGGCCTTACACACACTGAGCTTCCTTTTCAGATAAGCAAGATGTTTTCAGTGAATAAGACAATATGTGGATAATGCTTTTGTGTGTAAATGGTTAATAAAAATGGAAGGGAATGGAGAAAGGATAGGAAAAAAAATACTAGCATATGAGTTAGTTAGTAGCCATCTCAGTTTTCCGAAATGTTTGGCGACAAAGAAAACCCCATGTGTAGAAGGGTACACACACACACTCACACACACAAACACACACACACACACTCACACACACACACATGTACGGTACACTGGTAAGCAATGGCCCGAGTGTTGGTGTTCCAGATCCATCTATTGAAAGCCCAATCCCTGTGCAATGGTGTTTAGATACGAGGCCATTTGGTCGTGAGTGTGGAACACTAGTGAATATAGTTAATGCCCTTATCAGCGGAAGCCAGCTAGCTGGCTAGCTTTCCTCTGTGTGAGACAGTGTTGTGTGAACTGGGACCCAGGTTCTTAACAGACATGGGATCTGCCAGCACCTTGACCTGCCTTGGACTTCCTAGCCTCTGGAACCACAGGGCAGTGGCGTTTGTTAGGAAAACCCAACTACATTATTCTCTTATATCAGCCTGAAATAAAACAGGGCTATCCTGTCTCCACCTGCCACTCCTTTTTTATCTCTCTATGCTTGTTTTATTTTTTTCTTCTTGGAGTCTTTCTTCCTCCTCCTTTTCCTTCACCTCCTCCTTTTCCCTTCTCTTTCCCTTTCTCTGTCTCTTTTTTCCTCCCGATTAATGTCAGAAAATATGTTGATATACTCTTGTGTAAGAGAGTTCAGGTTCCACTATCTGTCTCTTTCTGTGGGATAATTCTTCGTGGCAGAGGTGGCTTCTTAGACGTTAGTTTGATACACGGTTAATAAAACTTTAGGGAGAGAAATTAAGGTTTAACCTGAAGGTCCAAGAAGCAAAGCAGCCAGCCACTGGCTCTTACCTTGACATTAGTTTGAGAATACAATCAATCCTGCCTCCTGGAATCTCAAAATGAGACTGAGCCTAAGAGCTGTCTCCTCCTGTTTTATACTCCCGTCTAGGGCTGGGATTAGAGACATGCACCACTGGGATTAAAGGCATGAGTTGCCCGCCCTCCCCCCCCCCCCCGGCTTCTATGGCAACTAGTGTGGCTATTGAGATTAAATGTGTTACCACTGCCTGGTCTGTATGGCTGACTGACTAGTGGGACTGTTTTACTCTCTGATCTTCAGGTCAGCTTTATTTATTAAAACACAATTGAAAGGCCACTACATTAGTTCATCCGGATTACACAGTGCACTATTTTATCTCAGGAAAACAGCTCCGTAGTCATCTGGGATTGTGTTGATATTTTTCTGCCTTGGTCTTTTTGGCATTTTGTGTCTGACTAGATCATTAGAGATGGAATGTTTATGGGTCTACAACGGAAAAGTTTCAGTTATATAAAATTTCTCTTTTTCTTAGGGAATGTCCGCCTACAATGCAACTTTTTCCGTATCAGCTTCTCAGCATCTTTCGTCTGGGTTTGGAGTGCAGGCTCTAATGAGCATTTGCAGATCAAAGACATGTAAGTCTGTAAGGGTTCTTCCTTGATCCTGGGAAAATGCATGCAAATCAGTTTTGGCCTTGAGGAAAGAAAGTTTATCACGAGCTGGTGTTGTACATGGGTCAAAAAGATAGCAACTGCTCCACTTGAACAGAAGATGTGTTTAAAACCAGGCAGGGGTTCCCATGTACCAGGGGATTTTCTGCCATAGTTTGAAAACTGGACCCTTCCCGGGAAAACATATCAATTTTTCCCATCCATTTATCTATCTAACCATCCATCTGTCCAAATACCCACCCTTCTACTAATCTGTCTAATAATTCTTCACTGATTGATTGATTGGTTCACTCATTCCCATAAACCAACATGAACTGAGGTGAAAAGCAAGTAAAGATAAATTTGACTTACTGTTTTCACTTAGGAAAAACTAATTTTTCATGTCTAATATGGAACAATCAAGAATGTATGGCTGAGAAGCATACGGGCAATTGCAAGCAAGCTCTGTGAATATTTTTCAGAAAATTGTGCTCTGGTAACATCATTTGCCTGTTGACTTAAAGACACAGTTTAAAGCATTAGCATGATGGGGTGACAATGAAAGGAATGGTTTTGAGGAAATCCAGCCGCTGAAAACAGAAATACAAGCAAGGAATGGCACAACCTGAAGCTGTGTCGGCAGGCATGGATGTAAGCTCTTACAAAAACAGTAAAAGACAAGTCATTATTGGAAATTCTAACTTCCCTTATCATCGAGCTATTTCTAATAACACCAGAAATAATAGACCTTCCCAAGTTTTAATGGTGTTTCCCAGGTGGTAGTATTATTGTTCATACCCAGGAACCTACATATTTATTAAATGTTAAATTTAATAAATATTAAGTGTTAAAATTAACTTATGAAGGCTGGTATGTAGCTCAGCGGTCAATGGCAGAGAACCTATCTAGCAAATACAAGTCCCTGGGCTTGATTCCCAATTCCGCATGAATTTATTACTATTATTATTATTATTATTATTATTATTATTATTTTGACATGGGGTTTCACCACATACCACTGGTTGTTCTGGAACTCAATAGGTCGATTAGGGTGTTCTTGAACTCACAGTAGCATACCAGCCTCTATCTCCTAAATATTGGGATTAAGGGATGTGTGCCACCAAGCCTGGCAGGAAAACTCAAATAAATGATTGCCTTCTTCCCTGATATGAATTGTCATCTCTATTTCAAAGCACAGTTCTTGAATTATGGCCTCTCACCAGGGCTGGATAGATAGGACACATGTACAGTATACTTGCATACACACATATTTTATTAAGAACTCCAGATAGCTTCCTTTATATTGGATCAAAGGCAAATTGAAATAAAGCCTCTGCAAAACTTTCTATCTTGAGAATATGTTCTTGACTTTTATATCTTATTAATTATGAACAAAAACACAGTAGCATAAACACAGTAAAAGCAAGAGGAAATAAGCCATAAAGGATTAAAAGGAATAGAAAAAGGCAAGATAAAGGACAGTTTGGAAAGCAATGTTATTTTTTATTATTTGGAGCAGAACACTGTGAAGCACATAAAACAATCTACAGGAAGTGGGAAAGATTTCTTCTCATTACTGGCCTTGAGGCAATTTTTTAAGCTGCCATAAAGTGACAAACAGATATGATGGATATCATTATAAAATACATTGGGTTGGAAAATGGACCACGGAATGAAATGGTCCACATCAAAGGTAAAAAAGAGAAAGCCCCACAGAGACTCGACAGGGCAAGCAGCTGGGAGACTTGTAAGGAATAAGATCATGAAATTGGTCCCATCCTGGGGTTATTCTTTTCCAGGCACGATTAGGGTCCTTTAGTCCTTCTCCCAAGTTCATGCCAAGACCGACCAAGTAGAACTAAGGCCATGTGGCGCTAATTTTGCTAACTAATATACCGGATCTCTGTTAGTATTCAAATAAAACATTTTATTTTCAAAATATGTTAATGATGATATTGCTGGTATTCAAATACAGCCGAGGTAGGATGTGAGAACTCTGTCAGAGTTCCCAGAGGGACTACTGTGTTGATATGACTACAAAGTCATTAAAAATAATAACGATAGAATGGGTGTAACGAGACATTGCCCTCTTCAAGTCAAAACAGTTGTGATTACTCACAGGCGGCGCTCATAAGGTCGTGAGCTTTTGATGCTGGAGAGAAGGCTGAGCATCTAGGAGCTCTTGTTGCTCATGCTGAGGACCTGGATTTAGGTCCCAGCACCCATGTGTAGTGCTCAGAGAGGTCTGAAACCTCAGATCCATGGACTCCAACACCCTCTTCTGACTTCTGTGGGTTCTGCATACAGGTGGTTCATATACATACCCTCAAGCACACACACAGTCGCATAAAACATATCAGTAGATCATTAATAAAAGGGTTGCAAGATTGGGCCTATTCCTATTAAAGTTCCTTGTTAGAAGGAGGTGGTCGAAGGTTGCCAGATCCTCTACTGAGATTCTAGGCATGTGGACTTACCAAGCATATGTGTGCACGCGGGTGAGTGTATGCTATGTACTGTGCTATGCTGGTGGGAGTGGGAACTCCGTGGTGCAATGTCTATAGGCACAGAGCTGTGGAGGGCATTGTTGCTTCAGACAGCACAATCCTGTAAGGAAGCCCTCACCTCTGCTGTGTAACCAACCCCAGTAAACTCAGTGCGTCACAGAGCTGGACCTGGATGTGTAGATTCTTGGAATTAGGATAAACAGATGTTTTTTTGTGACTCCTTAGTTAGGGTCATCCAGTGGTGTGGAACAAATGTCTATATTCTCTCAATTATATTTTAAATAAACGCTGATTGGCCAGTAGCCAGGCAAGAAGTATAGGCAGGACAACTAGACAGGAAGTAGAGATGGGTTAATGAGAACAGGAGAATTCTGGGAAGGAGGAAGCCCATTCCTCTGCAGTTGTGACCCATCCACAGAAGAAGCAAGATGTGACTGCCTTGTTGAAAAAGGTACTGAGCCGTCTGGCTAACATAGATAAGAATAATGAGCTAATATAAGTTACATGAGTTAATAAGAAGCCTGAGATACTAGGCCAATTAGTTTATAGTTAATGTAGAACTCTGTGTGGTTTCTTAACGACTGTGGGACTTAATGACTGTGGGAACCAGGCAGACAGAAAACTCAGTCAACAAACACCTCTGTCCTGTGGCCTCACAGTGATCAGTTAAGGGCTAGTCTTGAGAGAGTCTCTGATTAGCTCTTCCCTCAGAGTCCTGAGCCACTGCAGATATAGAGAGCTGTGTGCAGGACACAGAGACATTTTCTGCCTTCAGCCCTGGCCTTGTCCTAACCGTTCTCTGGCCAAGTTCTTTAAGTTTCTGGCATGGTATCACACTTAAAATGTGTATGACATGGTTGGACATGGTATTTCACACCTTTAACCCCAGCTCTGAAGAGGTAAATCTCTGTGAGTTCTAGGCCAGACTGCTCTACATCGTGAGTCCATACCAACCAGTTCCAGACCAGTCAGGGCTAAGTACTAAGTCCTAGGTCATCCAGGACTACATGGAGAGACTTAAAATAGAATAAAGTAAATTAAAGTGGGGTGAAAAAGCTTATCTCTCATGATTATATAAAAAGTAGGGAAATGAAAGTTATCTGTGAAAGTCACAACCCTGATGTTCTCTCTGCCAGTTAACTGCCTTTAACAGGATGTTCCTTATAAACCACATACGGCCAATAGTCACAAGATCTGTGCACCAAAGAGGCCTGCCTTCCTGCAAAATGTCAGATAGGCAGGCATGATGTGTTGATTCCTAGCTGACTACTTCTTCCTGCATGTAAAAATAGCCCACTCAATATAGAGAACTGATTTTTGCCTAGCCAGGAAAAGAATGTTGTTCTTTGATATATAATGTTTATGGCTGCTTTATTAGACCAATTGATGGTCCACAGCCTCAAAACCATCATGCAAACTGGACAGTGAATGAGTTCTCCGAATCTCAATTTTCTGCAATTAATAACACTCACCTTTTTTTTCTTGATTATATTGTTGAATACGTTGAACTATAGGACAGGTAGTTTTGCAAGTTTTTACCTACGTTTGTGTTTTATTAAAAGCAGCAGTCAATGTAAGAGTAAAGTAAGACCCACAGTATCTATTGCATAAAACAGTCTATTTCATTTTTAATGTGTGTGTTTTACATATTTATTTGTAAATATTAAAGCTTATATTTTATCCATCCAATTCTTATACAGGTGTGGGTATTTGAAGAAGAATGCACCCCAGAGGCTCATATATGTGAATGCTTGGTCACAAGGGAGTGGAACTGTTTGAAAGAATTACCAAGAGTAGGAGGTGTGGCCTCGTTGAAGTAGGTGTGGCCTTGTTGGAGGAGGTATGCTATTTAGGGTGGGATTTGAAGTCTGTCTCAAAAGCCTGTGAGAGGTCCAGGGTCTCTCCCTCTCTGCCTGCAGATCTGAATGTAGAACTCTCAACTTTTCCAGCCCCATATCTGCCTGCATGTCACCACGCTCCTTGCCGTGATGACGATAATGGACTAAACCTCTGAGACTGTAAACCAGCCCTCAAAAGAATGTGTTAGTTTATAAGAATTGCCTAGTTCGACTTTTGCCTGCAACTGGAGACTGCTAAGCCCTGACATTCAGTGCCGAGGTCGTCTGCAGGGTTTTGCCCTTGGTTTACTAGGGGGGTCTGGTCTACAGAAGGTCCCCACTTCTGAGGTGCAATGCAAAAGGGACATCATGTATACACAGCGTTTATTTGGATTTTTTCTTTGGCTTTTTCCCCTCTCAGTTATGAAACTTGTATGCATGGATTTCACATCTCCATAGCTAGACCCATCCGTGGGCATTGTGACCTTATCTCCTAAAGGGCCGGTTTTGTTATGCAACACGAAGAATGCTGTTTTCAACCTTGCTTTTCTAGAATTGTGATTTTCAGTCATTTCTTCAAGGAAAAGAAAATGATTTAGCTGGAGCAAAGCTTAAAGTGTGTTGGTGTGCTTTTGTGTGGCTGTCCCTGTTGCCTAGTGGGAGATTACAGTGATTTAGGCCCCTGTGACCCTTTCTCATTTCCGGGGCACTTGCATTTCCCAGCAGCGATTCCCCTTGCTACAGCTTTGGTCACCATTGGGTTCCTGGCCTCCTTGGTCCAGCACTGGCCCCATTATGGGAAGAAGGTGCGCTGTCTGTGCAGAGACTCTCTTCAGGTGCTAGAATGACTCCTCCGGTCTGGGAAGGGCTTGTCATCTCATGAGCTCTTCCTCCTGGGTCCCTCCTCCCCCTGCTTCCCGTGAGACTCTTGAAAGCAATGGGACCAGAGCCCAGGCTCCCATTTACCAGAAGCTTGTGATGTAGGCCCTGTGAGACCTAGAGACTAGGTCATCCGGCTGTCGACTCCCTGTGTGTTAAGCCCTCTATCAGTTTACGCATCATTTCTATCCCGAAAGATTTTTAACCAAGGGAAAAACCAACAGCGATAACACTCATTGGTGAGCAGCTAACTCCAACCCAGGGCACCCTGCTTTTCATACAGAGCTAGCCAGTGTTAAACAACTCACATGCAAATAGTTTCCCATTGCACACCCCTGTGTTATATGTGTATATGGGGACTCCTTTTCCACAAACTTCTTACCTGCTGGTTGTCTTGCTTTCTGGGTTGTTTTTAACTGAGGACAGATTGCTCATCTGCCAGAGGGGACAGATGCGTCTTGTGGCATTTTCCATGTGTGTCCTCCATGGCCCCCTATTAACCCCAATTCCTATGCAGATTATCCTTTGTGGTCCCTCGCTACATGCCCACCCTAGGGCTGGGGGAGGGGAGTTCTTGCGTTAAAGTCAGGATTCTCAGATGACATTTTCATCAAGTAAAGAAAAATAAACTCACCTCTACCTTCATAACTGCCCAAGCCCTTGCACCCTCCAGTCCTGCACTGCTGCTAATGACAATATGATGGCTTACTCTGCTATTTGAGAACTATTTTTATGTAATTAATGTATGAGTCTAGTTAATAAAAAAAAAAGAATTGCCTTGGTCATGGTGTCTCTTCACGGCAACAAAACATTGACCGAGACAACAGGTGTGCAGTACCTTGAGATGTCCAGCAGCAGAGGAACGGATAAAGAAAATACGGCGGGGCTGGAGGAGTGGCTCAGCAGAGGCTGAGACCTTGAGTTTGATACCCAAGACATGCGCGGGAGAAGGGGAGAAACAACTCTTGCAGCCGTCAGACTTCCACATGTGCCTATGTGCACTGTGTCACTTGGGGCTCACACTACATCCAGAGGGGTGTCAGGATGGGAGCAGAAAGATAAAGAGAAACAAAATAAATCACACAAAACAAAACAGAAAGACAAATACAAGCTACACAATGAAATTGCTTCAGCCTTAAAAAAGAGTAAAGGAAAACTAGATGCAACAGGAGATAGCTGCTGTATTAGTCCCCACTTAAACAAGGATCACATTTCTTCTTCACTGGACGAGGTCATGGCAGCAGGAGCTTGAGGCATCTGGTCACATGGCCTCTGCAGTCAACTTCCAGAGAGGGATGAACGCTGATGCTCAGCTTGCTTTTCCCTTATTATTCAGTTCGGGGTTCCAGCCCAGGGAATGGTACCAGCCACAGCTTAGACGGGCCTTCTTACCTTGATTTGCCTTATCTGGGTAATCTCCCACAGACCTGTTCAGAGGCTCATCTCTTAGGAGATTCTGTCAAGCTGACAATATTAGCCATTAAAATCACATCCCCCCTTTCTTTCCTTTGCTAAAGACTCGAGTATAGTCAACATAGGCGTTCGACTTCAAACTAGCAAATACTGTTTTGAAAATTTGACAAATAAGCTCAATTTAACCCATCAACCCACATGAGAAAAGCAGTCTGGGTCATGATGCTGTGACAGGCTTTCTTTTGTGTTTAAATAACCCAGTGGAGGGAAAGGTAGACAGGTCAGGATGGAGAGGAGGAGGACACGGCTACTGTCCGTCTAAACTGCTTTCACAGGGTGCCTAAATCTTTGATGCACTTGGAATTTATCCTGGTGTATTATTTGAGGTGTTGGTGTAATTTGACTTTTTCCCGCAATGTCTCTCTGGGTTCCGCAGAGCCATTTATTTACTGAAACACACTTTCCCCCATAGATTCCAAATGCCAGCTCCATCGCTGCTGCTACCACTGGCGTTTAATCAACAGAGGGGCATGAGCTATTCTTTTATTCATTTGTGTCTGAAGTAGGCCCTTTTGTTTTTATTATCTTTCTTCCTACAGCAAGATTTACAATTCAGACCTAACACTGCAAAAATGCCCATCCATATTATTTTTCTATTGAGAAGGAGTAGACTGAGTTGCATTCTGAACAATACTACACAAACATTTACCACGGAAATCAAATGCTTTCCCCAGGGGAGGAGCCCACGACGCAGGGAAATGGGCTTCAGAGTTGAACTAGAAAGCTCACATTCCTTACTAGGTATGTTTCTAATATTCATCCTTAGACTCATATAAGTTAGTAATATCCATATTTAGTGGCTGAGTAGCTAGACTCTGTGGAGGATAATTTGATCTTTATTTGCATTTCTACATAACAGTTGTTGGGGCTGTAAAGACTTTACTGCATGCTTTGGGTTTGAATCCAAGGGGGAGATCTTCAAGCTTATTATTACTTGTATTAGTTACTTGTTTCATCACTGGAATAAAATACTCAAAAAAAAAAAAAGGAAGAAAATACCTAACAAAAGCGACTCAAGGAAGTCAAGTTTCATTTCCGTTTGAAAGCATAGCCCATCACAGCAGGGCATGCATGGAGGCAGGAGCTGGAGGTAGCTGGTCACATTGCATCTGCAGCTAGACAGCAAAGACAGATATTTGCTGATGTTCAATTCTTTCTGCTTTTTATATCATCTTGTGCCCATCTGTGCAGTGGTCCCACCTCCATTCAGGGTGGGTCTTCTTGCTCAACCTAACCTAGATAATCCCTCCCAAGTGTGCTTGGAGGTTTGTCTCCTAGGTGATCTGGGGAAGGCTCAGTGTGCTTCAGTTTCTCTATCACTGAAGTAGAGATGAAATCGCCACTTGCTGTCCTGGATGACTGGGCATCACGCATAAAGCCCAGTGACTGGCATTGTGTGTGTAAACGAGCTCTCCTATTCTCCTGTGTGACTGAAGGTCTGGTAGGATTCCAAGGTCATGCCTTTTTATAATACCAAACTGAGGGTCATGGGGAGTTATCACATCCTTTGAGAGTGTCACATAGACCTAGGTTTGTTTTCATTTAGCCCCTTGGCTGAAAGATGTAACCCACTTAGTCTATCTGTCTTTCTTTCTTTCTTTCTTTCTTTCTTTCTTTCCTTCCTTCCTTTCTTCCTTCCCTCCCCCCTCTTTCTTTCTTTCTTTCTTTCTTTCTTTCTTTCTTTCTTTTTCCTGAGACAGGGTTTCTCTGTATGACAGCCCTAACTGTCCTGGAACTAGTTCAAGTAGACCAGGCTGGCCTTGAACTCACAGAGGTCCACCTGGCTCTGCCTCCCTAGTATTGGGATTAAAGGTGTGCCCGGCGTAGTCTATTTTCTTGTCTATAAGGAGGGTGGGTGGGTGCCTCGAGGTGGTGTGGTGTAGTACACAGCAGATGATCACAGGAATAGTATCCAGTTGAACACCTGGCATACAGTATAGTCAATTGCAGTCATAAGTTTTCCTTTTCTTTCTCTCCAGAGGTTCTAGTGGTCACTAACCTTTCTTATCAACTGGACACTCCTTGGTCAGCCATTCTCCTGGGAAAACTGCCTTTCACCATATCAACAAGGGACCAAGGCAAGCTTCTTTATTCTAGTTTACATTCTGAAAATCTTTGCCCCAGTCCCGGGTGATTACATATCTCCAGCTCTGGGATATGGGAAGAAAGAAGGAGAGGGAGTCCAGTCTCAGGGCAGCACAGGCCCAACAACAGCTGTCTGCCCTGTCTCCCTCCACCCAGACGGAAGACTTCCCACACTTTCCTTTCTTGTCTGTTCCTCTCTTACCCCTAGAGCAGTGGTTCTCAACCTTTTTAATTCTGCGGCCCTTTAATACAGTCTCATATAGTAGTGACCTCCAACCATAAAATTATTTTTTGTTTCTATCTCATAACTGTAATTTTGCTACTGTCATGAATCATAATGTCTTGCTGAAGGGGTCGCAACCCATAGGTTGAGAACCATTGCCCTAGAGGATAAACATTGGTCCTCACTTCTGCTGTGTGGGGTTGATGATGCTCTCCTCTGACAGCCCCAAGGCTTCTTCCCAACATATCTAGCTTCTACCCATGCTGCCTCCCTGTATCCTTGGACTCTGCTATGTCCCATGGATATTAGGGACTAGAACTAAGATCACAGATCTTTTCTAGAGGCCTGATTATTTTTTGTGGTAGTGTCATTTTTTCTTCCACAGACGCCACAACACTGCCAAAATAAGTCACTGTCAAAAGAAAGGGTCTTGAGAGAAAGTTTATATTGTTTGTAAAAAAGATTTTTAGAAATTATTTGTGTGTATGTGTGTGTGGTATGCATGTGTATGTGCATACACATGAGCACAGGTACCCTCAGAAGCCCCAAGGAGTCATTGATTTATTTGAAGGGGAATTATAGTGATTGTGAGTTGCCTTGCTTGGGCACTGAGAACCAAGCTCCAGTCACTAGGAAGAGCAGTATACACTTAGCTGCTGAACCATCTTCCCAGCCCCTGGTTTATTTTACTGGGATCAAAACGATAACTAGATCCAGGGCATGATGTGATACTAGAAAGCTGATCGTTGTTGAATAACCATAGCTAACATTTCTTTAGCAGACTACCACACTGCACACACAACACTTGGCATGATGCTTTTCAATAAAACGAGAAAAGAAGCCACTGAAGTCAATACCGCAGTGCACACACTGCACAGATGAAGCAGTATTGGGACATGGAGAGGTTAATTGACATGCCATGTTGGAGGGTAGATGGTGTCTCTTTTCTAATCCTTGGTCTCTTAGCTAAGGGCCTCATGCATGGGTTCTGGTGGAAGACTTCTGGTTGTTCTCTGGGCAGATATGAGTTGTGGGTGTCACAGACGGTAAGATGCTCATAGGTAGACTTCTTTCTTCTTCCAGAGGGTTCTGGCATGGCTTCTTGGTAGAGGTGGTTTAAGGACACATCCAATAGTGTTGCTTCTGTAGATTATCTAAGAAAGATTTCAGTGTGAGAGCTATTTCCTCTTCAGAGGTCAATGTTCTGCACTCCTGGAGGAGGGCAGCTTTAAGGTGAATCCAGAACTCTATTTTCTTCTGTACACGACATTGCCTGAAGAAAGCTGTGTCAGTTCTCTCTTTCAGGGCGGTTATAGGCCCTGCTGTCTTTTCCTTAATTGTGGTAGCTTCCTTTGGCTGTTTTCAGTCTGATTGACACTGGTTGCCCACTGTCAGGCCTCAGGTAACTCTCTGAGGTTGTTTCCCTTCAAAGGGTATATTCAAGGGCTTGAATGGCCACTTTCCTGCCACTTTGCACAGTGCAGGTCCGTCCAGTGATAGGTGTGCCCTCAGGCTCCTGCTGCCTGACACAGGACCTAGGAGGAGTCTATTCTGAGAATAAAAGGCACGGGGTATGTGGGGACAAATTCCTCCTCCCAAACTTAGTGAGCAAGCCAGCCATCTCTCACTCCTTCTCAGGGCTATTTCTATTCTTGGAGACAAGTCCTTTCATGTTGCTTTCTATCAACTCCCTTTTGTATGTTTTTCAAATAACTCCAGGCAGAAAGCTAGCCAGAGAAACACTCCCCAAAACCTGGGGCAGACTTCTTTTAGCAAAGATCGGAATAATTTTGCAGTCACCAAGATGTGGAATGCCTATGGTGCCCATCGGTGGATGCTTTGGAAAAAAAACAAAAAAACAAAACCACAGCACACATGTATGGCGGAATAATATTTAGCCATTAGAAGAATGGGATCCTATCACTTAAAGTCATACAAATGAAACTGGAGGACTTTGCAAAATAATCTGGGCACAGAAAGATGGGTACTGTGTGTTTTCATTCTTTTGTGGGCATAAAAAAATGCTGCTCTAAAACGAGAGAGAACAGTGGTTTGTAAGGACTGGGGAAGATGGGGATAGAGGCAGAGCTAGAGGATAGAGCTTAGTGGGTGGGAAGGATACATTCCACTCTTCCTTAGCATAGTAAAGTAAGTATAGTTGCTATCAATTAACCGCACATTTAAAACTAGCTAGCCATAAGGATTTTCCGTGCTCTCCATATGCAACGAACTGGGAAATGCCAAGCAGGCCGGTCCCTCTCATTTGATCACGACTCATTATATATATTTAAACAGCAGGCTCCACAAGTGCAAAATTGGGATGCATCGATTAAAAAGAACAATATTTGGGAGAAGAAAGAAACTGACGGAAAGAGCAGGGTCGCACATGGCTAGAGTGTCTGTGGCTCGCATGGGCAGGCATGTGACTTTGGGTCTCAGTGCAATGCCAGCAACAGGGGCTATAGCCACTGAGCACAGATAGATTTTGCTGCCACTTGTTAGCTATGGAGGCCACTTGCTTTTTGGTCATTAAAGCTGACCTGTGAGCTGTGCCAAAATGCTGGCAAGACTCCTAGCTGCTGAATGAGGTTGACTTAAATGAGGGAGGACAACCTGTCGGCCCAACTATCAATTAAAATGTCAATCGCATCTTATCACCTTCACAGATGCACCAGGACTAGCGTTTGATCAAATATCTGAACCCTCCATGGTCAAGTGTTCAATAAATCCCCCACCTCAAACCAGGCCTGTAAAATAGGTCCAGGGCTTCAAGAAACCTGCAAAATAAGCAGCTAAACTCCACCACCTGTACTGGAAGCCGGAGGCTGCAAAAACAGGCAACCTGACCTTTCTCTCACCAGGCAGTTTATTTATTTTTAATTTCTTAAAAGCTGTTTCTGGTTCTGGTGAAGCGAGGCTCTCCCTTCTCCAACCCCACTTATAAAAACTGCCTCTCAAACCCTGCAAGGCTCATTCTTCTGTACTCTCTAATATAAATCTGCAAAGTTTGGGGCCACTAACCTCTCTGGCCAGTAAAATCAGCTCTTGCTCTTTTGAGGTTGCAAGGAATCTATTCTTTCTTTTTCTCTGCTGATTCATTTTTACAGAGTAGATGCATGTAATTGACCACGACAAACTCTTCGAGAATGCTATATCTGGAACTATCAGGGTATCGATGAAATTAGCCAGACACAAGGATTCTGTCCCTAAAATCATACAAGGCCCAAATGGGATGATATCACCTAATCAATGTGGAATTTCCAGTTTAAACTCGGACAGGACAAATACATGCTACCATGTGAGTTTTTAACAGGTAGATTTGCCTGATCCACGTGATGTGGGATTCCCCTCTGTATTTGCTATAAATATGTTTTATTACCATTGATTAATAAAGAAGCTGCTTTGGCCTATGGCAGGGCAGAATATAGCCAGGCTGGAAAAGATATATGGAGAGAGTGGCAGAGACAGGGAGATGCCACGTAGCATAAGACAAAGAACCTGGGTTGTCATTCCCCAAGAGCTGTCTACTTGTTATTTTCGTTTTTGAGACAAGGACTCTCACTTGTCTGAACAGTATCAAGTAAATAGTTTGCCTGGAGCCCCAGTGATGTATCTATCTCCCAACAGTGGGTCTACAAGTATGGGCCACCACTCCCTGATGGTTAGAAGGCAGTTTCTGTAGAATGAACAAAGGTCTTTGTGTTCGCAAGGCAAGAACTCCACTACTGACCTACCTACCCCAACCCAACTCTCCCCCACTTTTTTCTTTTCTTTTATATTTTCTTTTCCTCCTCCCTTTTCTTCTTTTTACTTTCTTTTGAGATGGGATCTTATTATAGATATCCCAAGCTGGCTTCAAATTCAATATCCTCCTGTTTCAGCCTCTTTAGTAGCTGAGGTTACAGGCTTATACTACTACAGCTATTGGACATTAAAAGCAAGGGTGTTTCACACATATTATGGGCCCTGGGTGAATCAGGTCTCAAAGAGATTTTTTATTGGTAGATTGGTCTGTTTTTTCAAATATTTAAAGACCTGTCATTTTCAAGCACTCATTTTCAGATGAATCAGACTGGACACAAGTGTAGGGGCGTAAATGAATGCAGACAGATTGTAATAATATATACAGCTTTAATGGGGAAATAGACTTACAGAACCACAGGTTCCTGTGGAGAACAGGAAAACAGAAGGGGCGGCTGGGAGCATGCCCACAATCTTTATAAGTAAAAAATATCCTCAGGGGACCCTGCCCCCTGCTAGCAAGGTGATTGGCTGGGTCTCTTCTACACACAAGGCTACTGCAATAACAGTGAGCTGTAGAAGTTGACCTAGGACCCTGCTCTGGGTCTACCTGTGCCATGCTGCTTCCCTGGGGAACCCTCTTGAGGGTCTGGATTGCAGCTGGGCATGAGAATAGGTCCAGAACATCTATGCACTAGTGACAACCAGAGCCAGAGTGAGGCACCACCCACCTGCTGTGAACCAAGGGGCCGGAGTGATTAAGTCTGACAAGAACCTTAAACACACAGGGAAGGCTACAGAAATAAAACATAAACAGGATTGACAAATATCCTTATGCAATAAATAATGTATATCGATAAACTACCCTTGTGCTGCTGCCAGCCGGCCTCAGGCTTTTGATGTCTGTGCCATGTCACCAACACACAGTTCCAAATGGAAGCCACTGTTAAATTTTCCCGCACATGTATTTCTGAGGGTGCCTGCTGACCTAATTTCTGTGTTTCTTAGCGTTTACCCATATTTTCTCCTCTCTGATTTTGGAAAGTCAAAGTATTTATCTTTTTGCAGTCAGGTGTGAGTGTTTATGGCAAAACAGCTCCCTTCATCCTGCTTACAAAACTGTAACAGGGAAGCCACGTGTCCAGAGGCTGCTAGGGAAATTGATGAGAAAGCTGGGTGCTGGCGGCGACACCAGGAGCTGAGGGTCCTTAATCTTCCGGCCTAGCCATGGGCTCTTTGGGCTTTCAGCATCTGGCACACTGAATGTTCTAGCAGTGGCAGCCCTGTTAGGCTCTCAGGAGAGGCATTTGAATAAATGCTGTGAACTCCTGTGGTATATTTCATCTGGAGGGACGGGAGTCCACAGTTCACCCTGACATCTTACGTACTTCAAATTACTATCGATAAGCACGAAGCTGACATCTTTTGGAGGATAATTTTCCAGGCGCTTAAAATAACATTTTAGATGCTCCTTGTAAGAGCTGTGTGAAAGTGGACCAGGCATTGTCCTTCTTTATGTGAGATACGGAGGCAATGGCCCCAGAGGAAAATACCTTTGAGGAGTTACCGCTCGTGTGATTTATGAAATCACGTTCATATCAGAATGGTGTGTTTAGCTATCTGAAGCCACTTAATAACTGCTAATGTGTTTCTGCTTAGGGAAAAGAGCAGGCTGCCTAACACTGCGATTTTATAGAAATAGAAATTGAGGGCATGGAAGGGACTTTGGAGGGAGGAACCATACATCTTGTATTTTTTTTTTCTTTCTGCTAGAAAACATAAGGTATCAAATGGGAAATGGAGGCAAACATACCTTGCCTCCTTCCCAACTCGGGTACAAAAGGGAAGCAGTTGGAAAGGCAACCTTGATGGAGAACAGCTCTAGGTAGCCTGTAGCCATAGGCTATCTGCCCAGGGTCCTCTGGAGGCTGCTGTAAAAGGAAACACCTTCATGCGACTGTCCTCAAATTATCACAAAACTCAGCCCGGAAGAATCTCACAAGGTCAGCACATAACCTAGAGGAAAATGACACCGAGTATAATAATGGACACAGGCTCAGGATGACCTCACCTGGGTTTGGATGGATCCCTGTGCCTCGAGGTGATTTTTATTTTTTGATATCTTCTCCTTGTTAACTCAATCCTGGAGAGAACAAATGTAATATTCTTCTGAAATAACTGGGATGATATTGTCTTTAAGAAAAATTTTATATATTTAAAAAGCAATTTGAAGCTGAGCCTGGTAGCACACACCTGTAATCCCAGAACTTGGGAGGTGGAGGCAGAAGTATCAGTTCAACTGTCCTCAGCTCTATAGCAATTTGCAGGGCACTCTGGGCTACAGAAGACTGTGTCAAAGAAACAAAACAAAACAAAAACCCAAAACTAAGCAGGAGCAAAGAAACAAACAAAGCAGTAAATTTCTTATGGAAATCCTGGAAAGTAAGAATTAAAACGTTTTGTCCTCCTCTCTCCCAGCGTTTAATGTCTGGGCTATAAACACTCAATAAACATTTACTGAGTGGATGACACGGACCTACAAGCCAGCCAAAGATAACTTACTCATTTCGACATTTAGCATAACATTAAAGAGGCTTTTGTGCATCTTCAGTTTAATTAATAATACATTTGTAGGAGCCTAAGGGTGTATAGCTCAGCTGCAGAGTTGGCCTAGCATGTGTGAGGTCCTGCACTGGATACGATAAAATTTGTATACATCCTGCTGTCTTTTCATGTACGCTCACATCATATTTTATATAACTAGATTGTGTGTGTAAAGAGTCTATTGCATTACTCTATTTTTATGTCTACGTACATATCATGTATATATACAAAGGATCATGAGAATTATTCTGTAATGACTGGCGGGGGAGAGTGCTGAAGGTGGAACCCGGACCTGGTTCTTGCTATGCAAGTGTTTGCAGCCATACCTGGCCAGAGAAGGAGTCTGTATCCCAGAAAGAGAGTACACAGTTTGTCACACCCCCTTGTAGGACAGGCTGGGATAAAGGAAGTGTTGATGGGGTGTTGAAATAAGAGCGGCGGTGCGGCGGGGTCAGGCTGCATCCCGCCACTCGGCTAGCTTTACCCGAAATAATTACACAGAAACTTTATTCTTTTAGATACTGCTTGACCCATTAGTTCCAGCCTCTTATTGGCTAGCTCTTACATATTGATCTAACCCATTTCTATTATTCTGTGTAGCCCACGAGCTGGCTTACCAGGAATGATCTTAACCTGCGTCTGCCTGGAGTGGGAGAATCATGGCAACTCCCTGACTCAGCTTCTTTCTCCCAGCATTCTGTTCTGTTTACTCCACCCACCTATGTTTTAACCTATGAGGGCCAAGCAATTTCTTTATTGCTTAACCAATGAAATCAACAGATTGATATATGACACTCCCCCATCAATGGGGAGGACCACAGCTTGACCAGGACTACTCAGCTCTTGCTTTCTATTTCAACCTAATGCTCACGTTAGGACACCAAGGATGGACCTGGGTCGTTGCATCTATTTATTGCTCTTCCTAATATGGCCTTTTGCTTTTCATTGTCTCCTGTTTGTACAATCAGCTATTGAGGAGCGTGGCTGGTCCTAGTCTGGAAGAGCTGTCAGGACCCAGACTCTGATCCTAACAACTTTGGTGACATTGTGGCTTCACAGGAAATACTTAAGAAAAGATATCATAGAACCTTGGTTTATGTAGCTGTCAGGACTGAATAGTTGAGTTATGAGTCTGTGGAGCAGGTCATTTACAAAATCTTAAGATACTTGTCATGGTATAGGGGTGGGGATACATGAACTTTCTTCTTCAGGGGGCTGCAGTTCTGGGGGCGTTTTCTTGTTTGCTCATAGATATAGGAGGGTCCAGCCCACTGTGGGCGGTACTATCCTTAGGCAGCACAAACTGGACAGTATTAGAAGGGTAGCTAAGCTTAGGCCTTGGCACAAGCCAGTTAGCAGTTTTCTTTCATGGTCGCGGCTTCAGTTCCTGCCCCAGGTTCCTGCCTTGAGTTCTTGCCCTGGCTTCCTTAAATGGTGGGCTATAATATGAAATAAATCCCACCCTCCCGCAACTTGCTCTTGGGACTGAGTCTTGCAGTGTAGCTGCATAGAATGCACAGTTTCCTTCTTTTCCTTAATGCGAGAGAGTCTTATTCCAATGACCGTGCACCCTCTAAGCCTTCTGTCAGCACTGGACTGTGCTGTTCTGTGTATCAGTCAGGGTTTGGTATCACCCAAGGACTCCTGAACTAGGCTTTCTTCTGATATTTAAGGCTTCCTTTGTTGTTTTCCTCCCCTTCTTTATGTACTAATTCAATGAAGCCTATCAAGAAACAAGGTCTGTGTCTCTTGGCATGTGATATAGCATGCGGATCTTAAGGTTGCAGTGCCCCAGACTTGGCTCGTCTGTGATCTTCCGGGTCACAGATGTGTGACTACAGCTGTATCACACAGATCCCTACCTGTTTCATGCTTCCTTATGCACTCTGGAGAGTATTATTATTACTACAGCAATGATGATGAGTATGTGTGTGTATGTGTGTGTGCGTGTGTGTGTGTTTAACTGTGGTCACGTGCTTGGCACAGAGGGCACGCGGAGGTCAGAGGACCACTGTCAGGAGTCAGTTCCCTCCTGCCCACACTGTGTTCCGGGGTTGAACAGGCTGTCAGGTGTGCAACCTCACTTTTCCACTGTGAGCCACTGGGCAGACCTTATCACATTTTAAAAATGTGGCTCGACTGGCCGTCAAGTTTGAGTTATTATATTGGAAAATCCAAAATATCACGTAGCATGTTTTTGCTGTTGTTTTATTGGTTTGTTTGTTTTGAGTTTCTTAAGATAAAGCTTCACTATGTAGCCTTGGCTCCTCTGGAGCTCACTATGTAGAGCAGGCCGGCCTTTAACTCATAAGCTCTGCCAACTTCTGCCTCTTGAGTTCTGGGATTAAAGATATGTACTACCACGCCTGGCTATTTTTTTCAGTGATAAGATCTTGCTGTGTAGCTTGAGTCTGCTTCAAACTTATGTTCTTCCTGTGTCAGTCTCTCAAGTGCTGAAATTGCTGCCCTGTGTTGTTATCCCCACGTAGCTTCATTCTAAAAACAGTTTCTTAAATAAATTAGTGTCTATAAAATTGTAAGTATATTAATAATACATTGTTTAAATGCATATGTAAAAACACTTAATATTTATTATCAGAGTATTAAAAAGACTTCTATATTTCTTGCCTTATATCTATGTATTTTTTTCTTTCTTAGCTATATTTTTAATAATGTTAACCTAGTAGTAGTTGAATTTTTATTTCTAAAAACTATATTGATTGTTAAAGGGTATCTACTTTTTGCTTTAAAATAGCATCAAATGATAATAAGAAAATGCCAAATATTTGCATGTTTAAGTAACTTATGTCTATAAACTGCAATATTTTTATTCTTTAAAACGTTTAGTGTGTGTGAGTGTATGTGTATGTATGAGAGTATATGTGTGTGTATGCATATGTGTGAGAGTATGTATGTTCAAGTGTGTTTGGTATGTGTGTGAGTGTATTTGTATGTGTAAGTGTGAGTATCTGTGTGTGTGTGTGTGTGTGTGTGATAGAGAGGGGGAGTATGTATTACTTCGAGCTTGCTGAGGTCAGAAGACAAATCAGCTCTCTCATTCAACCATGTGGAACCCAGAGATTGAATTCGGGTCATTAGGCTTGGTGGCAAATGCCTTAACCCACTGAGCCAACTCACTGGTCCTAACCCATAATATTTTTATATCTGAGGAAAAGATTATAAATGCCAAACACCAGGTTAAAAAAAAACAGGGCAAATCCTGTTAAATGAGGCATATCCTCAAGTCTTTTTTGTTTTTTACACAGAAGTGTGTAAATATTTAATCCCAAATATTTTCCTAGCCACTGGCTTCCTGCCTTCCTATGGCGCACTGAGTTTGCTAAATATATCTGTGAGCAAAACTTTTAATAAGTTGTTTCTATTTATGTTCATTTTGAAGGATTCCTCATATTTAAAGAGTTTACCAAATCATAGACTTCCTTGATAGAATTCCAGCATAGGAGATACAATTTTACCCAGCTCTAACTAGGGACTTGGAATGTTAGAAAATACACTGATGGGCATACAGAAAGCTCAGGGCTAAATCTCGTGTGTCATTTCTGTGCTCATCTGCCAGGGAGTTTGGGTGGTCTCACGATTTTAGGAGCACGAGTATTTTAAGAATTCTCTTTGTGATTCTTATAAAAAGTATTGCAAGTTCCCACATGTCCCCAAAGCCCTGCCTTGTTTGGTTTCCAATTATATACAAGGTAGGTTTTATTTTGGCAGACATACTTGTTACTATACATTGCTTTTTGCCTTCCCTCAGCTACCCTGTTCCACTCTTGGTTCCCTGCCTAGCCTCCAAAATAGCTGCCTTTTTTGCTTACACATGGCATGTATTCTGTCACCCCTCATCTTGCTTCCCCCTCTTCAGGTTCTCTTCTTATCTAATGGCCACCTTTCTACTTTCATGATCTACTATGTACACACACAGATACACACAGACACACACACAGACACACACAGAGACATACTCCAAGACACAGACAAACACAGAGTCACACAGACATACAGACTCTCTCACAGATATATAGCCTCTCTCTCTCTCTCTCTCTCTCTCTCTCTCTCTCTCTCTCTCCTATTTGCCTTCTGAGTCTGTCTCATTTAGCTTGACATAATGATTTTCAGTTGAGTCCATTTTCTTCCAGCCATCATAATTTCATTTTGCTTTACACCTCCATACATTATATTGTGTTTATATATCACATATTCCTTATTCATTCATCTGTTGATAACCAGCCCAGATGATCATTTCTTGGTCACTGTGAATAGTGCAACAATTAAACATAGATGCAGAAATATTGTTGTGGTATGTTGACCTAAAGTCCTTCATGTGTATAACCAGAAGTTGCACAGCTGGATCACATGGTCACTCTATTCAGGGGCCTCCATACTGACTTATGGCCTGTATCACTTCACATTCCTGCCAACAGAGGATCAAGGTCCCCCTTTCTCCACATCCTTACCAGTGCTGATGTCATTTGCCTTTTTTGATGATAGCTGTTCTGACTGGAGAAAAAAATGGGATCTTAAAATAGTTTTAATTTACATTCCCTTGATGGCTAAAGGCATCAAGTATTTATTGGCCATTTGTATGTCTTTCAAATAATTTGCTCATCCATTAATTTATTGACTTGATAAGTTTTTTTTTAGTTCTTTAGACATTCTAGATATTACTCCTCTATATGATGTGTATTGATAAAGATTCGGTGGTGATTTGAATAGGAATGGCCCCCATAGACTCATGTGTTTGAATGTTTTGCTCACAGGGAGTAGCACTATTAGGAGGTATGGTCTTGTTTGAGGAGGTGTGTCACTTATGGGGGCTGACTTTGCAGTCTCAGATGCTCAAGCAAGGACCAGTATTGCTTTTACTTCTGCTACCTGGGGATCAAGATATAGAACTCTCAGTTCCTTCTCTAGCTTGTCTACCTGCATGCCGGCGCGTCCCACCATGATGATAATGGACTAAATATCTGAAACTGTAAGTGATCCCCCTAGTATAATGTTCTCTTGTATAAGAGTTGCTATGGTCATATTGTCTCTTCACAACAATAAAATCCCTAAGACAGTTTCTTTTTCCTGTTCTGTAGGCTTTCTCTTCACTTTGGTTACGGTTTACTTTGCTATTTATTAATTTAATGTATTATTATTTCCTGGGACATGAGAATCCTTTTCAGAAAGTCCTTACCTATGCCCGTATCTTTAAGTAGTTTATCTCTATTACCTTCTAGCACTTTCAAATTTTCAGGGTTTACATTAAATCCCTTGATTCATTTTGAGCTCATTTCTGTGCAGAGTGAGAGATGTAGATCTAGT
Source organism: Microtus oregoni (assembly GCF_018167655.1). Lineage (NCBI taxonomy): Eukaryota > Metazoa > Chordata > Mammalia > Rodentia > Cricetidae > Microtus > Microtus oregoni. Next base: position 40,211,565 of record NW_024543063.1, read on the forward strand.
TTTATTCTTCTACATGCAGAAACCCTAATTTCCCAGCAGTATTTGTAGAAAACATGCCTCATTTCCCAGTGTGTGCTTTTGACACTATTGTCAAAAATTAGGAGACAACCGAAATACATTGTTTTGAAGTTCTCTATTAATAAAATGTTATTTTAAAATCATGGGTCAACATTCTTGTGGGTTTATTTCTGGTAACTGTAGTCTGTTGCATTGGTCTACATGTCTGTTTCTGTTTTCATGCCAGATCATACAGATATTGTGATTCTGTACTATCATTTGTGGACAGGTGTTGTGATACATTCATTCCTCCTTTCTGCTTAGAATTGCTTTGGTTATTTGGGGTCTTTTGTGCTATTGAGACTAGTTTTATGCCAAGTTGACCCAAACTGAAGTCATCTGAGAGGAGGGAAGCTCAATTAAGAAAATGCTTCTGCAAGACCAGGCTGTAGGCAAGTGTGTAAGGCATTTTCTTAATTAGTGATAATTGGGGAAGGACCCATCCGATGGTGGGTGGTGCCATCCATGGGTGGGTGGTCCTGGATCCTACAAGAAAGCAGGCTAATAAAGTAATGTGGAGAAGCCAGTAAGCGGCACTCCTCCATGGCCTATGCATCTGTTCTTGCCTCCAGATTCCTGCCCTGTTTGAGTTTCTGTCTTGGCTTCCTTTGAAGATAAACACTACTGTGGAAATGTAAGCCGAATAAACCTTTTCCTCTCCAAGTTGTTTTGGTCATGGTGTTTTTTCACAGCAATAGAAACTCCAACTAAGACATGTGCTTTCCGTCTTTTAAGATGATGATAGTTATGGGGTCACCAAAATGGCTCAGAGGGAAAGAGCACATGTGGCCAAAACTGACAACCTAAGCTTGATTCCTCAGCCATAGATGATGGAAAGAGAGAACTGACTTCCTCAAGTTTTCCTTTAACTGCTTATGTGTCATGTACACACAGTACATAATAAATCAGTGCTGTCCTTTTAATAAAAAAAACAAATCCTAAACAAACAAAAAACCTATAATTTTCTAGTTTTGTAAAGAATGTAATTATCATTTTGATAGAGACTACATCAAATTCATAGATCACTTTTTGCCATTATAACCATCTTTACCATATTGTTTCAATTCATGAGCATAAGAAAAGTATCTTCTTTCATCTCCTTCAGTGTCTTAAAGTACACTGTGTAGGTCCCTCGGTAGCTTGGCAAGGTTTACCCATAAGTATTTTATATTTTGATGCTATTGTGAATGAGATCCACCCTTCTCTCAGTTTATTTCTTGGAAAATTTGTTATTTATATATAAACAGGTTACTGGGTTTTATATGCTGTTCTTCTATCCTGCTAAAATTATAATATTTTCTTTTAATAAAATAAAGTAAAATAAAACATAAAAGATCTTCCTTTTTTGTGAACCTCTGCTGGCCACACTTAGCTTTGTGGATAATGAACTGGGCAGGTTCTCAGGAGCTCCACAGATTTCTAAGATTGTAGGGATGGGGTTAATTGCCCTAGCTGAAGGGTGTCTTCAAAGTGCATCTTGAATGGAGGGAGCAGCTACAACCCTGCTCTCTGCGCAGGCAATGTACCTGTGTTCATGGTTTCCTAGTTCTCTAAACATGGGTCTCCTGCTGGAAGGATGGAGCTGTGCATTTCAAGTATTTCTCTGGAGCTTCAAAACTTTCTGACTTTGTAGCTGTGAAGGCAACTAGGTGTCTCCAGGTGTTAACCCACTTACTGACCTGATGCTCAGTCTCCAGAGTTACTTTCTTTTGTGGGTCTATTACTGGTAATTGAGGGTGATGGTGGAACCTCCTTCCCTTTGCATGCCACTGCCTGAGCAAAGCCTCCTGCTAGCCTCGTGATTTGCTTGACAGCATTCTGTCTTCCTGCTCTCCACAAGGGCTTCCTAGCACTAGGTCTAAACCAAGGGCGGTGGCAGGTTAAATCCATCTCCTTGACTGTGATTATGTCTAGTTCTTAGGACGCTAGGGTAGCTCAGTTCTAAACAATCCTTCCCCTCTCACACCATTCCTGGGCACTGAATGTTGAGTCACAGAGGGTAACACAGTAGGTCAGCAGTAGAAAGAAGTCCTAATTTGCCCATCTAGAGTTGAGGCTTGTGAGTGCTGTGCACTTGTCCTGAGGAGGACTGATAGGGCTGCTGGTTTATCTTCAGAATGAACCTCAGCTCCTCTCCCACTGTGGGGACTCACATGGGAGCTGTGCTCTGCTTGCCATCTTTTTGGTGAGTCACTGACCTTTTCTCTCATTTTTTAATTATAATAATGATTAATATTATTATCATCATTTGCTGTGCCATTTCTACCTTTGCGGAAGCTCTAGGAAGAGCTTCTCTTTAGAGTCTATTCTTTCTTGTACTGGCTTTCTTTCACAAGGTCACATACAAGTGGCTTCTAGCCTGTCATCTTTTTTATAAAGATGTTGTTTTTATTTGCTTTATTGCTATAAAATTAAATAATTCCCTCAAAACAGAATTTTGCTGACATTAAAGTGTCATATACAATGATGATAGGTTTGAGTAGCACTAAGGTAAACTCTCTATTTAGGATGATAAAAAGCTATTGAAATGTGTAAACAAATAATTTTTATTAAAGATATATCATTGCCTTAATGCAAAATTGGCAGCATTTGGGTAGGAGAGATGATTGAGCGGTTAAAGAAGACTGGTTATTCTTGCAGGGGACCTGAATTAATTTCCCAGCACACACATGGTGGCTCACAACTGTCTGTCTCTAGTTCTTGGTGACCAGATACCCTCTTCTAGCTTTCTCGCTCACTTCATGCACATGGTACACATACATACATGCACACAGCTACTCATACATGTTGAATAAAAGCAAATAGTTTAAAAAATAACACTAATGAATTTTGGAGAAATTATTAATAATACCAAGACACCATTCTTATTATTTGGCAGATGTTACTCATGTAATAAAATAGATGTCACTTCTTACATGTGAAGAAAAATGGAATTAAAGCTACAGAAAATTAATGAACCAAATGACTGACATGAAAAAAAAATCTAGCACTTTCTTCAACTCAGTAAGAATTAGTGGCTTCAGGCAACGTCTTCTCAGAATCAAAACCAAGTTTGAAACAGACTTTTTTTTGGAAATTGTGTCTTCAAGTTTTCTCGTGGTTGTTATAATTTTGACATGGTATACACCCTGTTACATCAGATTTTTTGATGCCTTCAAATGAAATGTGCCTTTTAAGGCTCATTGGTGTCAAAGATTTATTTTGTACTAAAGCAAAAAGCCTTATGATACCTAAGTGAATTAAAGAGATTTATGTACACAATAAATGACAAAACCTTTGTAAGTCAGAGTGTGCAGACTGTTACAACTTTGCACGCTTATTTTACATCCTCAGCTTGTTGTTTCTCAGGATATTCCTTGTTCCTGTGCTCAGCATAGACAGCCAGGTGGGACCCAAAGTGACCAGCAGGGACGCCTTTCCCCCTATTATCCACAGACAGATGGGGTCACTGTCCTTAGTTGTCCCTGTTTCAGAGCTCTTAACTTTATCAGCACAAGGCCTGCACGCTCTCCTTGAAAGGGTGGTATTTAATTATCCCGTGACTGTAAAGTGAGGTCGTGGCTAGTTGTCTTGTGGCTTTAACCACATGCTTCTGTAAGTGGTCACTTTTCCTGTATGCGGGGCTGACTTCTTTTGTGGGTCCTTTGAAAAGCTGGAAGAAACAAGATTGCTCTACCAGAGGAAGGACCACTTTCTGTGAATGTGAGTGTTAAAAATCACTCTGGCTTAAAGCTCGAAAAATCTAGGACAAGGGTTAAAGCAGGCAGGATCAAACAATACAGTGGGACAGCAAGGTAACCCACGCATGCTCAAGGACAGAACTACCCAGACAGAAATATTGTGGTTAACTATAAATTAATTGCCTATGAGTAATAGAAGCTCTGATTATGTTGGCTTAACCAAAACCTCAATTGTGGAGGACAATTTATTTCTCAAGTCTAGATATTATCATTTTTAGTAAAAGATGAAGTATACTTTTATTTTTCTAGTCATGTATTCCATGCATGCACCCAGTCAGTGATTTCTTTCAAAAAATGAAAGGCAGTTTATGGAGTAAAACAAGAAAGTGTGCATCCTCAAGCCCACTTTTATTACTTTACTTTGTGTGTGACAGTGTAGTCATGTGCCTGCCAGGGCACACATGTCGCAGAGGTCAGAGGACGGCTCTCTGGAGCCAGTTATCTCCACCTGTGGTATGCTGAGTTTAAACTCAGGTCAGCAGGCCTCTGTGTGAATGCCTCTACCCACTGAGCCAAACTTCTGGCTTGAGGCTACTGAAAAACATATCTTAATTATTTATGAGTGTGTTGAAAGGTCTCATGCATGGCAGGAAATGCAATTTCTCCTCTAGAAAGGCATACCCATTCACGTGTTCCCACCGTGATTGTGAGAAGCTCCTGGCCTCCCAGACTTAGACCACACATGCGTTCCTCTTAGAACATGTGTGTGTGTCTCTAGGATCTAAGTGTCATTGAATATAATGTGACAGAAGACCATGACAAGCAGTATACGAAAATCAGCTGCTCAGTTAGTGGTTACAGTCAGAGTGGCCTCCCTTGTTGTCCCCACTGAAGGAGAAGGCATGGTGAAAAGTTACTGTAGGGTCTAAGGACCGTGAGCGAGAAGAAAGCAACACCCATGACTTCATTAAGGGGCTGTCTGCCAGATTTTCCAACAGTGAGCTTACTAGCTACCACTTTTCTATTTTCCCACTTTGACAGCAGGGAGGCCTCAAGTGCCGCCCACAGGGAGGAGGATGAGAATCCCACTGGGTCTCTAGTGGAGGCAGGGTCTAGGAATCCTATTAGAAGCATTTTTCTACATTAGTTAGGTACAGGAGATAGCCATTTTATCTATGGATTTGGCAACAAGAAAAATGTCAAGACCAAAACCACAAAGTTATGTATATTGAATATTTGAGATGCTGATGGTTTTGTTTTAAAGGACACTAATACTTATTATTATTTAATAATACTTTGGTACCATTAGTTGTCCTGTTTATGAAAGATAGTCAGTTTGAAGAATTTTTTTCTCTTTTTTTTGATTTTCCTGTTTTAAATACACTACAGAGAGCAAGGGGGGGGTCAATGTATAGATAGTAAATACTCTTCCAGCTCAAAAGCTACAGATCTGCACAGTTGTGTACTTTAATATTTCCAGTGGCTCACGGTATGAGGACGTTGCTTTCCTATTTACTGTGTTATGAACTGCGCTCACTGTCTTCAGCACAGTCAACTCATCAAAAATACCTCATTGTCCTCTGTCTGATTTACATGTATGGTAAGAATTGCTTAATGTGAGCAAAGAAAACACAAAGCATGATGATGATTATTATATACTGGAGAAGTTGGGCAGGAGGTAGGCATGAATGCTGGTTCTCCTGAATGCTTCATACACCAACTCCGCCATTTCACCATGGATTTTGCCCACAGCAGTCACTGCTGGGGAAGACTTCTGGGAAATTTCCAGTTCTTTTCATTCCTTTCATATTTATATGGAATTCTTTGGGGAGAAACATTTGCCACACTCTCATTTATTCACTAATTTAGTTCGTGTTTAAAAACAATATTTTACAAGGTCTAAATATGTGTCTTTTAGCTGTGTATGCACGTGAATACTAGTGCTCTTGGGGAAAAGAAGTGGTGGGAATTATACATATAATAAATTATGTATTTATGTCCCCTACAAAGAGTGAGGAAGGAAGGGGAAAGCTCCAGAATACATACATATCCTGCTACAGCTAAGAATCAGGAATTCCTCTAAATGTCTTACTGATCTCTTTCATGGGTGAACGATATTTAGAAACCAGAATTTCAGTGCCAGGTGTGCTCATGGCTGCAGAGGGATCATTGCTTCCTGGCATGCTCAGTAAACACAGCTCGGAAAACGATGTGTGTGCGTCTTAGTTAGGGGTATTACTGCTGTGATGAGACACCATGACCAAAAACAACCTGGGGAGGAAAGGGTTTCTCTGGCTTACACTTCCACATCATAGTCCATCATTGAAGGAAGTCAGGATGGGAACTCAGGCAGGGCAGGAACCTAGAGTCAGGAGCTGATGCAGAAGCCAAGGAGGAGAGCAGCTTACTGGATTGTTCATCATGGCTTGCTCGGCTGGCCTGCTTTGTTAAAGAACCCAGGACCATCAGCCCAGCCAAGGTACCACCCACAGTGATCTGGGCCGTCCTATATCAACCAAGAAAATGTGCTATAGCCTTGCCCACAGGCCAGCCTAGAGGGGGCATTTTCCTAATTGAGAGTCCCTCTTCCAAAAATGACGCTAGTGTGTGTCTAGTTGACACATTACTAAGCAGGACATGTGCCAATTGGTATATGCTACACACCTGTATTTGCTATGTGTATTTATCCCTAAGCATGTGTTTGTATTTACATCTAGGATTCTGATACAGCATTCTAGCCTTTCTCCTTTATTCTTTATAACTTCTTGCTGGGGTACTGTATTGGCTGGTTTTGTGTGTCAACTTGACACAAACTAGAGTCATCAGAGAGGAAGGAGCCTCAGTTGAGGAAATGCCTCCATGAGATCCAACTGGAAGGCATTTTCTTAATTAGTGATCAATGGGGGAAGGCCCACCCATGGTGGGTGGTGCCATCCCTGGTTTGGTCCTGGGTTCTATAAGAAAGCATGCTGGTCAAGGCAGGGAAAGCAAAATGGCAAGCAGCACCGCTCCGTGTCCTCTGCATCAGCTCCCGCCTCCAGGAGCCTGGCCTGTTTAACTTCCTGTCCTGACTTCCTTCAGTGGTGAACAGCGATGTGGAAGTGTAAGCTGAGTAAACCCTTTTCTCCCTAACTTGCTTTATGGTTATGGTATTTCATCGCAGCAACAGAAACCCTAACTAAGTCAGATAATGAGAATCTTGGCTCCAGATATGGACAAATTATTTACTGACCTGCTCAATTACAGCATGCAGTTAAAATAGCCTCCCCACTCCCACTCTCTCTCCCGTGAGAAGCACAGCTAACGGAGTAGAATGTTTGCATTCAGTGCTTCTTGTCATTAGCCTGAACTATCTGTTCAGAGCGCTCATCCCCCCGCCCTTCCAACAAGGAAGCAGCACACATTTGCAATGCATTTGTCTGCCATCGCTGTACCACTTGGCAGAATTCAGAAGCTGAAGAGCTATCTGTTGAGTTGCCCACAGTCTGTTAGGTCAGGGGTCTAGGCAAGTTTCGCTGTTCCTTTGTGAACAGTTTCATGACAGACTTTGCGAAGGATTGTTTGGGGTATTGAATTTATAAGAAGAGTTATTAATTCTGTGAACAAACCAATGGACAGACAAGGGCATGGCGAGAGTTCTGAGGCGAATTCCAGCTCCATCACTGGAGACAGACAGCACGGTGGAGGCTCTGATGTCAGGAAATGAGAGACCGTGAGACAGAAGTGGGTATCTCTGGTGACTGCCTTACTGGGGATAATGGTAGTTTCACAGCACAAGTCTGTGCTAACCTCTGAATCCATGGCAGGAGTGAAGAGGGTGTAGGGAGGAATATGTGTGGCCACCAATACCTCTTCAGATGTAGTCAGGTGAGAGGGAGATCCTGGCACCTGGCTGTCTGCTAGCTGGGGACTCACAGGGTCTCGGTAGGTGCCTGTTGGTAGCTGTGAGCTGGGAAGTGCCACCGCCCGTTATTGTAGTCTGTGCAGCAGCTGGGTTCCTGCCTCACACCCTCACACTCTGCTGAGGGTCTGAATGAGACAGACATGAAGATGTCTACTGTGGTGGGGTCTTATCCCATGGCTCTGGGGAAGACGTGTTCTAGGCTGACTCTGATTGTAGCGGATGCCAGCTTAGCAGCTGGACGAGTGAAGTCTTCGCCTCTCTGCTAGCTGTCAGCCGGGGTCACTCTCAGCTCCTTAGCATTTCTCTCCAGCTCTTGCATGAGCCCTTCAAAACTCGAAGCAAGGAAAAAAAATACCCTGGAATCCTATTTCCATTTAGAATCTGACCTCTGCTATCGGCTGGAATAAATTTTGCTTTTAAAAGGCTCAAGTGGATAGATTAGCCCCATCCAAAAAAGTTCTCCCTTTGGTGACCTGAAACTTGTCTGACTGAAAGTCTTAATTATGTCCAAAATTTTTTTCTTTATATGTCATATAATATCATAGGAAACCTTAGGATCCACTATGGAATCCTGCTTATATATAAAGTTGCATCCATTTGTTTCCATTGGTACATCATTCCAGGATCCCTCATATCCAGGTTGAGATGTGAAAGTGTAGGGGTGTCTATAACTGTGGTGACGAAGATGATGTAATATTTAATTGTGTTTTTTAAATATGTGTGTATGTTCTGTATAAACCGTGCTTCGATGAAGTCATTAAATATGAGCATTTGCATGTAGTTACATGTGTTACTTGTGGTGTACAAATTCATTGGCTTGTCTGTTCAACTGTGAAGGTGAACACTGGCCAGTGCAACACACCCAACACTTTCTTGGAACCCCTCAGTAGACAACGTCTTCCCTTACAACCCACCTTTTGTAACCCCTGATCTAGATCTGTTCACTTCTTCCTTTACAAGGTGCTACTTTCAAAAGGTCACATGAGTGGCATTGGACAGTACAGAGTTTTGGGGTTTGGTTCGTAGCACTCAACAAAGTGTATTTAGGAAGTGTTTGTGCTGTTGCTTTAATCTGAAGTCCCTACTTTTTACAGTCGGTCCTCTCCACTGTAGATGGCGACAGAGCTTGTTCCCAACCACGATGATGCTAGGAAAACACTGTAAGGTTTACCAAAAGCAACAGGCTTACCTTAGTCATTCTCCATAGAACTTCGTCCGCTTAAGGGACTAAGCTTTATTAGATTACTTTTTGTAAGTAACAAGGAACACACACACACACACACACACACACACACACACACACACACACGCTTGAGCGCCACATGTGCTTCAGTGGATGATTGACAGCTAGGTCGAACTGACGGCTATATCATATTGACTTATGTAACAGCTGCCTGTGTCTTACTAACATGTGTTGAGGCTGAAGGAGTTCCTAGAGGCTGGAAACTCAAAGGCCATCTGCATAAAGCTTTCTATATCCAGCCTCATTTGTTTCCTAGGGGCCAATGTGATTCCCAAGTTCCTGTTGGTAGAGGCTCAGCTAAATTTTTCAAGGAGTTCCTTCAAGGCTATAAAACAGAAAGGAAACTTCATGATCCCTGCACAGAATATTACTAGCATTAAAAATTGATTAAAAAAAACTTTGAAGACAAAGAATTTAAATTCAAGAATTAATGAAATCCTTAAATGATCATATTCTCTTACAACCTTGTAATTGCAATTTGACTCATTAGTCCTAATAAGTTAAGGGATATATAGTAAGATATATAAGAATATTTTTCATGGAAAACGTTGACAAGAATGAGAAAAATTTGCTAACTGTAAATGCATAATTTACGTATAGTCTATTGGAATAAAATCATTCTTTGTCCACAAAGATAAATCTTTATCTTTTTCTTCATAGAAGTAATAAAAAAATCCCTAAAAAACTTTAGATTTATTTATTTTGTGTGTGGGTGGCATGAGGAGGTGCTTGAGTACATGGCGAACATTGGAGGCCAGAGGCCAGCGTGTGGAAGCCAGTTCTCCCGTACCACCATGTGTGTCCTTGGAAATGAACTCAGGACCTCAGGCTTGGTGGCAGGTGCCTCAATACCCACTAAGCAACACTTTTACTTAAATGCATTGCTAAGCCAAATGTCTCTGTTAATGATGATTCTTTTAGACATGGGGAGTGTGTTTAAAAGTACATATATGGAAAAGAAAAGTACCAAAACAGGACACACAGGGAATTGTTACTTAAATAGAACTATCTTATAGATTTGAATATAGTATTCTTCTTAGGATGCTTGGAAAACATACACACTATGCATGGGTTGGAAAAGTATTTAGAAAAATAACTTCATAGTTATTATTCACAGTGTAAATATGAATTTTAAAACAGTATTCATGATTGAGGGCAAAATAATTTTCATGGAAGGAAAATATTTCCTTTAAATGGTTTAAGCTCACGACTCACTGTTAGGGAATAAAACAAAGCATGTTTAGATGGTGTCATTTTCAGATGGAGTGATGTTATTGGCGAGATTTGCATTTGTTTTTCTCTTCCTGTTAAGTTCCTTGTTCCTTGAGAGACTGGAAATGTTCTCACACATTTACAGTGAAAGTTAGCATTCCTTGGGAGCTAATTAGTCATGGACCCTACTGTACTGTCCCTGAACCCCTTATACCCAGTTGAATCACATAAAGATTCCCTTTGTACAGAGAGTTTTAAAACATTTCAGTAGGCTGGCAAGATGGCTCCACCAGTAAAGGTGGCTGCAGAACAAACCTGCTGCCCTGAGTTCGATTCCCTGATTCCACGGTGGAAGGATACACTAACCGCTTAAACAGCTGTCTCTGACATCCACATGGGCACGGTGGCGGGCATTCACACAGAGAAGCACACTCACACACCTACAGTAAGAATAGAATAAAAAATTTGAGGCCGACCCAACAAGTACTAAAGGCTGAACATGCGTGGAATGGTTGCCACCAACTTCCCGTCCCCATTTCCAACCTCACTGTTGGAAAGAAATAAAATCAGAACCCTGCCCTGGGATTTTAAATAGAAAATATCAAATCTTCTTCCTTTCTCTAGAAGCCATGTCCAGTATTCCCCCCCGCCCCCCGCCCCACTGGGCTCACGTAAACAGGAATACCAATAATAGCTACTTGTTTCGTCTTTAAAATAAAGGTTTTCCCCCCCCCTTAGGCTAGAGTTCTTTTACTGTGCTCACATGCTGCCAATTTATTCTGGGCAGTGTTCTCATGAAAGCAGGTTAAACGACAAGAGTGGGAAGCAGGAAAGGGGCTAAACGAGTTAAAGGTCGGTTTTTGAGTTGACTTTCCCCTTACGGAGAGCTACATAGAATGCATCTCGGCTCCTCCATCTAAGGAATGGCTGCAAAAAGATTTACCTGCTGACATCCGGGTCAGCATGGGTCACCTTCACAGTGACCTGTCAGACTGTGGGACTGTGGAGGCCAATCTAACCTTAAAGGCACTCCAGGGGGCTGGGATCCAAGGGGGGTGGAAGGTGGAAATTTAAGAAACAATGGAGGCCAGGTGTTGCCATTGACACCCGGGGGATGCAGTGTGGCACTGGGCAGTTGATGGGGCAGAGAAAGAGCTGAGATGAGCGAAGGCAACACTAGGGGGATCTCTTCGACTTTGAATGGCCAGAAGTCTCACATCCATCATCAGAATGCCCTGTATGTAGTTCAGTGCACAGTTCCTGCCTAGCGTTCATAAGGTCGGGTTTCCATTCCAAGCACCAAAACAAATACAGGACTTGCCCCAGAGGATGGATGGCAAGAGACTACTGGACTTGCATCTGGAGGTCTCCATTCAGCCATTCTGGCTTCAGCCCTGAGTGATGCTGATGCTGCTGGTCAGGTGGTGACATTCTGATGATGTGTCTTTGAGGAAGACCACTGACCTTGGGAATTTCCTGGTCTCCCAAGCCCTTTAACCTATGGGGGGGGGGGGTACTGAGGATGGAACCTCGGGAGTTAGCTGCACGCGCTAGGCATCTGCTAGGCTAGGGCCAGTGGATTACATCCTCAGTCTTCTTGATACGTTTTTTTGTGATGTGACAGTCTGTCCCTAAAGTGTTTAGACTGACCTTAAACAAACCTTATAGATTAGGCAGGCCTTGAAGCTGCAACTTTCCAACCTCAGCCTCTCTAGGAAGTTGGGGTCACAGACTGTGCCACCAGGCCAGCTAGGTTACATATTTAAGAAGTGGAGAAAAATTACATGGGAATACAGAGCATGACTGATAGAAGCCAAATGTTACTTCATGGAAACAAAGGGGTTCAAGAATAAGGCAATGTTTAGATACGACTGACAAATTACCTAAGGCATCTTCTGACTAAGTAACCTCTCTAGCATCTTTTAAACTTCATTTTTATCATCCACATGTTTTCTATTTTGTTTAATCTACAACTAACCTATTATTTTAGGTAGAAAAGAAATCGATATACATATTTATACATTTTACATTGGGTGTCAATGTAGGTTTTGCATGTTTGTACATTTACATTATACATATATACATAATACACGCATATAGGGTCATAAATCATATACACATAGTTTATAATTAAAGCATACAGAAATTTCAAATAAAACAATTAATGATAGTTAACTACAGTGTTGTCAGCTGATTCAAGAACTTCTCTTTTGAGTAGCAAACTACTATCTTCTGAGTGAAGATTTGAAGTTACCTATGATGGTATAATGCAAATGACCAGTCAAGGAATTATAGTCGACTGCCTTTGCTGGGTGTTGGACCTTAGCAGCATGCATAATTCATAGAAAAGTATGGTGTGGAGGCATATGGAGTAACCTTCAAAAATAAATCAAGGAAAATCCAGTTACTAATCTACAGAGTCGTTTACCGGAAGGAAGGTAATGTGAAGGGAAGCATTTCATCATTCTGCGCACCTTAATGCCACCCATGATGGAAGTTATCCGGGGATACATATTACATGTGGAATAGAAAATGTTCATGCCTGAATATCTGCCACATGGAAAGAACACAGCCACACATATTGCCAAGTGAGTAGAGAGGCAGAGGTATTAAATTAAGCAGAAACGGTTTGCTTTGATTGTGGAGTTCAACAGAAAGGAGGAGGAGGCTGGAAGAGAAAGACTTAGCTAGAGTCCTGGAGGACGCTGGTTGAGAGTAGAATCAGTACCCAGGCAGGCATTGGTACTCATGAGACTCCCTACCTATCACTGAGTAAATACAAGGTCGTGGAGCTGCCTTGGTGAAAGGGACATCTCTGGACAATGTTGATGAGCGAGGCTCAGAAATCTTCCCTGAGTAAGAAAGACTGTGACTTAAAGAAGTTATTGTTTTTTGTTAAGCTGTAGTGATGTTTATAGATTTTTCAAAATATTTATATCTGTGCTGGTTAAGGACGTCGGTCCTGATTTTATATAAATTAAGATGAAATGAAATGACACACATGAAATGACAGTGATTATAAATTTTCAAAGCAGAATCCCTCTCCTATGAGTTTCTGTGAAAGTTGGTAAATGAGATAAGAATCCAGTAAGGCGTAGATGATCTGAGGATCTGACTTTACCACGATTTCTCAAAGAAAGTATTTCCTACAGTAACACAGAACACTTGCTTTGCTTTGATTTGTGTGTGTGTGTGTGTGTGTGTGTGTGTGTGTGTGTGTGTGTGTGTGAAAGAGAGAGCGAGAGTAGGCAACTGGCCTTTGATTATCCACGGCAGCTAGACAAAAGGAGCAAATAGGTCAGAGGAGAACAAAGCACTGTGTTCCAGAATCTTCTCTGGAAAAAGGGGAGTGAGCTCCTAGGGGAGGGAACCTATGTTCTTATTCCTCCGGGACTCTGAATTGGTCTTCACATTTAGATTACATTATTAGAGGAATAATTGGGTTGGAGCAGGCTCTATGCTCTCGGGTGTATTTATTTTTTACTCCTGCTCATGTGGACTTACCCTGCTATTAATTGTATCAATACAGTACAGAGCAGATCTTCAACACAAGTAGCCAGCTTTGAGGTCATTCCAGGAAATATTGAGAGGAGTAGGAAGTAGAGGAAGGAAAGGCAGGAAGCCACTAAAATGTCAGTGGAGCCACTTCCTGCTGGGTAATGAAGACCAAGCCCTTTTGGGAAACATTGGGATTTAGTAACAGAACTCAGAGGACAATAAATATGGAATATTCAAGGGTCTAAAGTCTCAGTGGGTAAAGTTCTTGCCCCAGCGTGGAGACTGGAATTCAACCTGCAGAATTCACATAAAAAGTTGGGTGTGACAATGAGTACCTGTAATCCCAGTAGGAGGAGACAGAGACAGGCAGATCCTGGGTTCACAGACTGGCCAGTCTGGCTGATCAGTGAGCTCCAAATTCAATGGGTAGCCCTATCTCAGAAAATGGGGTGGAGAGAATAGAGGAAACCCCTGAGGTCAGCATCAGGCTTCCACAATAAACACATGGGTGCACACATAGAAAAGATGAAGTTTCGTCCTCCAGATCCTTCCTCCCCATCTCCTCAGTCTTTTCATCTGGTCTTCCACAAAGAGGCTGAGAGCGATTCCTCAGACAGGGTCCTCAGAACGCCTTCCATGTGTACTGTGGTGGTAACCACTGTGGTGATGAGCAGAGTACTGGCAGCATCTGTAATATGTTCACACTGCTGTGTCCACTTGGAGGTGTCCTTGATAATTATTTAGTTCTTCTTCAAGACTGGATTTGAACAACCAGGAAAAGTGTGTGGGGGTGGGGCTGGGGAACACATCAAAAAACCTGTTTGAGAAGAGTAATGTAGGCAATCCTCATCTCTGAAGGTAGGATTTGGAGGCAAAGTTAAGTCTTAAACAAATTTTGATTAGGGTATATTAATTATATAAAACAATGACCTTTGCTGTGACACCTTCAAACAGGTAAGAAGGTGTTTGATAATATTTATTCCCCCATTTATCCACACCAATCCCCCACCCTCCCAAGGACCCCTGTCTAACAGATCTCTAATAGTCCCCCATTCTATTTTTATTTCTTCCCTTTTTTCTTTACTTCTTTCATTTCTTTTCTTTCCTCCTTTCTTCTTTTTCTCTTTTTTCTTCCTTACTCCCATCTTTCCTTCTGTTATTTCTATTTTGCAGCTGAGATAAAGCATTACATTCTCATCTTTCTGAGTCTGAATTGTTTTCGCTTAATAAAATAATCTCCAGTTCTATCTGCTTGGTTTTTTTTTACAAGTTTTGTCTTCCTTAATGGTTTTCTATTACCACATATTCCTGATTTATTCATCTGTTGATGGGCAGCTGTATTGATTCCATGACTTAGCTATTACAAATATGGTGGTAAGAATTATGGGTGCACAGGTATCTCTGTGGTGTGCTGCAGATTCTTCTGGTATATACCCAGAGGAGATATAGATCTTGTTCTGTGCTCAGTTTTTAGGAAACTCCATACTGATTTCTTTCCACAGTGGTTGTGTGAGCAACACACAGGGGAGGCACTAGCCTAGGCAATAGCTTTGTGAAAAGAACCCAGTCACTCAGGAAGTACTAACAGCAATTGACAAATGGACTGCACAGCACTAACAAGACTCTTCACAGCATGGGAAACAAACAAGGAACAGGAAATCCACAGAAGCGAGAAAGTCTCTATCATCACATACTGGTGATGAATGTCCAGAATATATAAAGAACTCAGATAAATAAATGAGCACCAAAAGAACAAATGATCTAGTTACTAAGTGAGCTTGGCTTATAAATACATGCAAGATGATCATCATGTCTTAGTCATCAGGAAAATACAAATAAAAACTACACTGAGATTCCATCTCACTTCAATAGAAAGCCTTCAATCAAGAAATCAAAAATTCAACAACTATTGGTGAGGTTGGAGCATAAAGAACGTGTTCGTATTGCTGGCGGGTGGTTTCAAGTATGGATCTTTGAAGCTGGGCTTCTCATTTGTCTCAGGCTTCAGGGATGTGTAGTAATTCAAACTCCACAGAAATGGGTAGATGGGGGTAGGTGGGCACCAATCTTCATGGACTTTAGAAGACAACCATTGTCTTAGTTACCTCCACACTTGCTGTGACAAAAATACCAAGCCAAAGCAACCTAAGGGAGAAAGGGTTTGTTTTGGCTCACACTTCCAATGAATGTAGTCCCTCGCAGCCTGGAAGGCTCAGCAGCTGGAACAGGAAGCTGATTGGTCATGTTTCACTCACATTCACAAAGAATGGAATAAATAAGACATGAGGACAGGCCCCGAAGTAATGGTTCTCGACCTTTCTAATGCTATGAACTTAAATACAATTCCTCATGTTGTGGTGACCCCCAACCATGAAATTATTTTGTTGTTACTTCATAATTGTAATTTTGCTATTCTTATGCTGTATATCTGATATTGGACCACCAAAGGGGTCATGACCCTCAGGTCGAGAACCACTACCCCTAAAACTTGAATGTCTGATCTTAGTAACCGACCCTGTCAGTGAGGCTTCACCTTTTAAAGGTACCACAACCTTCCCAAATAATACCATCATCCAGAGACCAAACATTCAAACTCGTTAGCCTATAAGGAACATTTTAGACCCAAACCATGACACCCATCTAGAATTTAGAAGAGGTGACCTTCAAAGAGAGTTTTTCATTGTAATTGCGGTAATTCCAGTCCAATCAAATGGAATGAAGTTCCTGAAAAGGAATCCACAGAAGCATGGATGGGAGACGGTTGCCTACACTTTACGAGATGGGCTCTCCCAGAAGACTCATCAATTAGAGGTAAAGGCAATAAAAGAAAAATTTTGCCCCATCTGGTTCCACATAAAACTCCCCAAGAGCTTTGACAAAGAGTCTCCTCCGTAAAGCAAGGGCGGACCTCTGGGGAGACATTTGTTTTTCTGGCTCCTCCGCAATGCTTTCTCTTCTTCGGGTGTTATTTCAGTAGAGCCAGATGACATGCTCTTGCTATTTTTATAAGATTTTAAAGGCTTAAGCAGGGCAAATATGTCTCTTCAAGCTGCCTTCTGCAATAAGCCTGATGCTAAGGCAGCTTTATTTGCCATAAAGAGTAACATTAGCCTCGTGGAGCGACAGGCGATTTCTGATAATCTAAAGGATGATTCCTCTGTCTCAGATCAGGGCAAGGAAGGCTTTATTTTCCAATTTTTTTTTAAAAAAGCTACCAGTATACAGTAAATTATATTTTGACCAGGATATTGTTTCTCCATTCTTGTAAGGTACTGGTATTTCAGTGTTTTGTTGAGTATAGAAAGTTATGTTCAAGAAGATTTTTGTTGTGGCTACAGGATCTCATGTAGCCCTCGCTGGCCTAGGATTTTTGATGGTGTCACCATCTCCCCAGGGCTGTCATTACAGGTATGAGCCACCATGCCTGGATTGGTGGTGTTGGGAATATAATCCTGGTCTTCATGCATTGTGGGAAAACACTCCAACATTCCAGGCTGAAGGTAATTTTTATATTCAGTAAGCAGTAACCTTTCTCACATTTTTGTGCCTGTCTCTGACCACTAATATCACAGCTAAATTCATGTCTTTTTTGACAGCCCCACTTGGCATACCTGTTGTCATTTAAAATATATCTGATGTGGGGTTGCATATCAGATGTTTACATTCTGATTCAGAGCAGTAGCAAAATTACAGTTATGAAGTAGCAATGAAATAATCTTATGTTTGGGCTCATCACAACATTGGGAACTGTATTAAAGGGCCCAAGGATTAGGAAGGTTGAGAACCACTCTTCTTAAGGCTGTATAAGATCTGACCTGCAAGTATTGGGCCACTGAGCTCTGAGACTAGAAAGTTGACTGTTGCTCATTTCCGAGAGCCCTGATCTCCATGGACTTCACTCTCATGCTGAAGGAGACACTTCTTAGGGTGGCTTCCATACTGAAAGTTTCATGACTTAAGTCATAATAAAATATTGTGTTTGGATCCATCATACCTGGCCATCACCAATTATCACTGACATGATTGCACCACTGTTTCGTGTCCAGATGTTTATGACAGATAACATATGTCTTTGTCCTGCTGTGAAACTGCAGGCTTTTGGAATTTGCCTGCCTTGGGCCCAGAGCGTGCACTGAGAACACATGTGAGTGGTTGGCACGTGTCTTTCCCACACATTTTGGAATGCAAGTGTGAGCCGTCATCATGTCCCATCATGACTGTCTGGAAGCAAGTACGAGCAGTCAGTATGTCCAGTCATGCCTGTCTGGAAGAGCATGAACTTGCATTTTGTAAAAAGTGTGCTGTCTTCTCAGCACCTTAACAACAAATGACAACTTTAAATTCCAACAACATTTGAATTGAGGCCATTTGCTGGCTTAAGTTTATGCACTCCCAGTGAGCTGAATAATAATAGGTCTGGAGCTAAGTCCTCCTCCTCCATGTCTCTGCCATATTTCACTTTGGAAAATTCCACATCATACAGCAGTGCCCAACGTGATCATTAAGTAAAACTGTAATTAAGGTGACATCGGCAGTTTCAGTAATTAGTGTCTCGCTGTAACTGTAAGGTAAAAATAACATTCCTTGCCGCTGTGACCGGGCAGCTGTGGGCTCACACTGATAATGTACCTTGGCAATTTAACATGACTAATGGTGTGAGCTCTTCTTCACAGGGGATTGTGTTAATCTTCAAAAGTTCCAGCTTCACAGTGTGTGCAAATGCTGCTTCTCTCTGGTGCTGCAGCGGTCCTCACATCCATGATTCTCAGCTGAGTGTCTTGGAATTCACTGTTGTAACTGGACCAGTGGGTGGCACGGGTGTCTCTAATGTTGAAGAATCTAGCAACAAGCAGGCAAGGTGGTCACTGGGTGGGGTTTTGACAGCCTCCTGCCAACATTACCCATATACACGCACACATACATAGTTTTAAATTTATGTTTTATGTATGTGTGTGACTGTGTATGTGTGTTCCTCTGTGTGTTTCTGTGCACCATGTGCATACAGGAACCTGTGGAGGTTTTGAGCTACCCTGCTAGGAACTGGGTTCTCTGGAAGAGTCGTCAGTGCACTTGACTGCTGAGACATCTATCCAGCTCAGCCCCTTCAAGTAAATGTCCTGTACATTAGAATCTGAGGGTTGTTGTCCCTGACAGTCCAGATAAAAGGCCTGTTATGGTCCCCAAATGAAGTCATCCATTAAGGAATCAAAAAGGGGCTTCTGCCCATTATTTCTATTAATTTTATTTGTGAGCCCTTTGAGTGTGACTCTTGTCCATTTTCCCTTAAAATGTTATCTGTTTTCAGATGCTCTTTATATATTAGGGTTACTAACTCTTCATTGTGTTATTAATTGCAGATATTCCAGTGTTTTGCTTGCTTTTCATTACTCTTGTATTTTGACTAAATGATGTGTTTTTTAAAACATGATCAAGTTTAATGATCTTTTCTCATATAGTTTCTTGCTGTTGAGTCATATTTAAGATTGTTTTTCTATTTTTAATTTATGGAGAATTTATCCAGGCTTTGGTTGCTAAAGTTTATACACTTTCACTTTTGCTTTCCTACACTGCTGAGCAGTGATCTAAATTCCATTTTTAAAGCGGATTCTCTCTTTCTCCACTGCTTTGACATGAAGGCTTTATCACATATTTCATAAGGCACAAATTTCCACATGACTTGGCAACGGATCTTTTTACCGTATCACTTTTGTTGCTTTGCAACCTCAAAATGAAATTTAAAATGTGAAAAGACTTAGAACATTCAGTATCAATCAGCATTGATTTAGTGGCATTAATCCAGGCAAGCCTAGAATTGGTTAATAGATAAAGTCTGACTCTTTTTTTTTTGTCTGTGTCATATAACAAAGAAATTTTAGGAAGATAAAAGCAATTATCAATGAACAAAATGATATTTAAATCTATTAATAAAATGACTTTTACCACTATTATGATTATGGAATATGACATTGCTGAAAATGGCTTGGTTGAAATCTGGTACTTCAAAGAGCATGGAGACATTACAATATTACCATAGTATGTGGCTCTTCAGCCTAATGTGTGGATTAAAATTTGCTTTTCATTTTTGATTCTTGTACACCTACAGCACAATTTTTCCAAGGGAAAGCTCCTTATCTGTTGCGCTTTGCAGGTCTTTGCTAGATAACTTAGAAGAGATGCTGGATTTGGAAAGAACACTCTGTGATCTTGGTTGTCAGCCTCTGCAGAGTTATAATCTCCTTGCTTGGAGATTGGAGTCTTAGCTCCTTTTCAGACTCTCTAAGGTAATATCAGCATTGAAGCCCAAAGTTCTGAATTTGCATATTCAAACTCAAAGTGAGGGCTGGCAGATGGCTCAGCAGGTAAAGGCACTTAGAGCCCAGCCTGAGGACCTGAGTGTGATTCCTCAGACCCACATGGTAGATGGAGAGAATGGATTCTTCCAAGTTGTCCTTTGACTTCCATATTTGCTGTGGCATGTGCATGCGCACACACATACATGTGTACACACATGCATGCACACGTACACAAGTGCATGCACGCGCACACACACACACTAAGTAAAATGTAATAAAAACTTTAAAAACACTTAAAGTGAGATAATATTTTCCTATTCTAACTTGCATTTTAAAAAATGTGTTCAGTGTTTATTTGCCATTGAGTCAGAAGTAGGCACTTTTGGCTCAATGCTGGGAGTTCCTCCTTTCTGTGAGGTGGCTGGTCTACCTTCCTCTCATACTGGCAGCTTTGGGTCAGTTGTGACTGCCTTGGAAGTCACCTTCAACTGCGTTTTTCCTTAGACAACTCAACTCACATCCTCTGCATTTTTGTTTAGCCCTGTGAGCAGGATGGCCTTGCTTTATTGAGGTGTCTCTTTTTTGTTCTTTTGATCCATCTGTCCACCTATTTCTTTAAGTCTGAGATGCTTTGCTGAGATGCATGCTTGTGTATCTATGCTCCACTGACTACCTGGTATGAGAGATGAGCAATCATTTTTCCTTTGACCTGTTTTTCTTTTAGGGGAGTCTTGCAATCCAATGTCAAAGAAGCATGCGATTGGCATGCCGTCACCTCACTATCTTCATCATAAATAAATATTTAACTTTTCGGTTGTCTCCTCGTCTCTTCCAAGGCATAGATGCTTAGAATATTTCCTACCCAGACCACCACTAAAAAATGCTAGTTAATAACTCAAGATATTTTGGTATATAATAAACTTGAGTGATACCCTAATCAGGATATGCTTTCGCAGAGATTTGTTATCTGGGCACAACAATTAACATACTATGAATATTTCAGAATAGGCATAGACAGTAGAAATTGCCCCATGAATAATTGCACGTGGAAGACATAATGAATCTCTCTGTGACTGAAAGCCTGACAGAAAATCAAAGGACCAAAGGGAGTGGTAATGGGGATGAAAGGGATAAATTGAAAGCCAGCAAAGCATGTTAAATCTGTTCCTAATCTGGAATCTGAAGGTAAGAAGTAAATAGCCACAGTAACAACTCATCAAGGCTTATGAAAACACTCCACTTAGCGGTAGATAGCCTTTCACACGACAGTGTGATTGTACAAGGTGATGGCCCGCTAAGACACTCTAGAAACAATCACTTAGCTCCTTCCATCTTAGTTTACTGTGCGTCTCCAAAGCCTCTTTCTTTCTTTCTTTCTTTCTTTCTTTCTTTCTGTCACAGGTCTCACTTTCCTAGCCAAAACCTTATTTAAAAATAGGTTTATTTTATTTTTAATTATGTATGTGTATGTGCATGTCTATGTACCCATGTCAGTAGGGTAACCACAGAGGCCAGAAGACGGTGGTGGATGCTCTCAGTTTCAGTTATAGGGGGTTGAGAGTCTTCAGGTTCCTCCTGGAAATCAAACGCTGGTCATATGCAAGAACAGCAAGTGCTCTTAGTCCTGAACCATCTCTCTGACCCATTTTCTGGTTATTTTAAATGTTGTAAGATATTGAAAAATAAAAAGCCAAAGAAACAAAATAATTCAATTTTGCCCCATTTTATGCCCAATTTCAAGTCTCCAAAGAAACTGCCTATAAGCAGTCTGGTGGGTCCTTTCCTTGGCCATTTTCAGATTGTACAATTTTCGTATATTTTATGTCAGCACACATGATTGTTTGAGCATGTATTTGCACATGTGTGCTGATAAATAACAACATATGACAAGGGGTCCCTCTTGGACATCATTACAATGATGTAATCATTGTCTATGTATACATCATAGTTGTATAAACCCTGAAATCTTAGGTCTATCAAATACAGAAGTTTTTGTTTATTGCTTGTTTCAATTCGCCCTATCTGTTCTTCACAATTTACCATGGACTTGTTGGCTTGAAGAAGGGACATAGAGAGCCTCATTGTCTTGTTTTCCTAATTAGCTTCAATGGTCAACTTGACGCAACCTAGAGTCCACTAAGGGGGAGCCTCAGTGGAAGGCTTTCCCAGATCAGATTAGTCTGTGTGCATGTCTGTAGGAGATTGTCTTGATTGTAAATTGAGGGAGTAAGGCCCAGCACACTGAAGGTGACACCTTTCCCAGGGCAGATGGTCCAGCCATGTAGAAGAAATCTGAACATGAGCCTTCCTGCCAGTCCTCTGTGGTTCCCTGCTGTACTTCTTGGGCTTCTTGAAGTGAGCTCCTTGATTGGTGACTATGCCGCATCTATGAGCAAACCAGCCTGGCTTTCAGGTTCCTGCTTTGAGTTCTTGCCTTAGTTTCTCCTACACTCTTTCCTCCCCTAAGATTGTTTTCCAAAAGTGCTTCATCACAACAAGGAAGGAAACCAAAACATTGGCATCACGAAGCAGTAAGAGGCTCAGCGTTCAGTTCAAAGCAGACAGCTTTGTGGTTCTCATAATGCACATCTTGACAGGATGCATTGAATATTTCAGATTTAATTAACTGGCCATATATATGTTAGATCTATACACAGAAGGTAAAATTTCCAAAGTCAGCCATAGCATTTGCACTGGACTCAAGCGGGAGGAGTGAAACCGTGTCAGCAGTACAGGGTCACGCAGCGTGAGGGCTGGGTTTCCTGGTCACGCGAGCTCCAGGAGATGCCAACAGCGAAGACAACCTGAGCCGAAGCAGCGTAGCCGTTTGCGTTCCTCTCCTGCATTTGGGTTTTTGTGTTTGCTTAGTTTTTTGACAAATATGCAAAGCATTTCCCCAAGGAGGTCATTTCTTTCCAGGTATTTTCCCATCAAACACTTGAGTGGAGGAACAGCTGGCCGCGGCCGCAGAGAGACATTAGGGAGAGAGCAGCAGTTGGGGAGAGCCTGAGTGGGATGCTGGTGCAGGTCTGCGTTAGGGGAGGGGCAGTGGCTTCGGGCAGACACATTCACTGCTGGGCTTCCTATCATTCCACAGTATTAACACCTACAGATGCAAGGGCTAGCCTGGCGCTAATTTTCCAAAGTCTGTGAACATCCTTATTTAGAATATAAGGAGGGAGAAACGACACATGGATGAAAGCATGGGTCGTTTTCCTCCTAAATGCTGATCCAGTTCTTACTCAGTGAAAAAGTCTAATTCTGTGTTTTCTGCACAGGTAACTGGAACTGTGACTCTCAGCCTGAAAACAGCTAAAATATACAATTATTTTTGTAGCAAAAGGATGTTTTCTCTGATCGATCAAATTTGGTGTGTGAGGAGATTAAACATGAATCTAGTGTATTCTTCTGTTTTACACAAAGAATTTCTGAGTATGTTCTGGGAACTTTTATGGGAGTATAGGATCCCAGTACCAATTTTTTAACTTGGAAGATACAACTCTGTGTTCTCTTCCGGTAGTGTCACTGGAAGGCGGCACTGGCGTCCCTCCTCAGAAGCATGAACACCCTCATTTACTCTGTTTCTCGTGGTGCTGAAAAGACATTCCTGGGTTGAGTTAGACAGATGGCTCAGTGACTAAGAGCTTGCAGTGTTCTTTTTTTTTTAATTTATTTATTTATTAAAGATTTCTGCCTCCTCCCCGCCACCGCCTCCCATTTCCCTCCCCCTCCCCCGATCAAGTCCCCCTCCCTCATCAGCTCGAAGAGCAATCAGGGTTCCCTGCCCTGTGGGAAGTCTAAGGACCACCCACCTCCATCCAGGTCTAGTAAGGTGAGCATCCAAACTGCCTAGGCTCCCACAAAGCCAGTATGTGCAGTAGGCTGGAGAGATGGCTCAGAGGTTAAGAGCACTGGCTGCTCTTCCAAAGGTCCTGAGTTCAATTCCCAGCAACCACATGGTGGCTCACAACCATCTGTAATGGGGTCTGGTGCACTCTTCTGGTCTGCAGACATACACACAGACAGAATATTGTATACATAACAAATAAATAAATATTTCCGGACTGAAATCTCAAGGTCCAAATCAGGAGCAGAAGGAGAGAGAGCATGAGCAAGGAACTCAGGACCACAAGGGGTGCACCCACACACTGAGACAAAGACAATGGGGATGTTCTATCGGGAACCCACTAAGGCCAGCTGGGGATAAAACCGGACTTGCTGAACATAGTGGACAATGAGGACTACTGAGAACTCAAGAACAATGGCAATGGGTTTTTGATCCTACTGCAGTGTTCTTTAAGATAATCCAAGTTTGATTACTAGCACTCATGTTGGGCTGCACATAACTACCTGTAACTCCAGCACCAGAGAGGGCCTATCTATGGTCTGGCCTCTGTGGGCACCTGTATTCAACATGCTCTGTCTCTCTCTCTCTCTCTCTCTCTCTCTCTCTCTCTCTCTCTCTCTCTCACACACACACACACACACACACACACACACACAGAGAACTGAAAATTAAAAAAAAATCTAAAAAACTTGCCAGCATCCTGTCGTACTCTGAAATCTAAAAACCCGGATGACTTTCAGGCCCATTAACTATAATAAAATGGTGTAGCTCAGAGCTCACTCAGGAAGCCGACGAGACAGCCCAATAGCCTGATAACCAGAGTTCCACCCTAGAACTCATGTGAAAAAGTCAGGTGTGGTGGCACACATCCTTAGCCCAGGATTTCCATGGTGAGGAGGGTGGCAGAGATAGGAGGATTGCTGTGAAGCTCTGGGCCAGCTAGCTCAGAGTACACAGCAAAGCAGCAAAACAAGAAAGACCCTGTTTTTTTATTTTATTTTATTTTATTTTGTTTTTTCAAGACAGGATTTCTCTGTGGCTTTGGAGCCTGTCCTGGAACTAGCTCTGTAGACCAGGCTGGTCTCGAACTCACAGAGATCCGCCTGCCTCTGCCTCCCGAGTGCTGGGATTAAAGGCGTGCGCCACCACCGCCCGGCTAAGACCCTGTTTTAACAAGGTAGAAGAAGAGAAACAATTCCTGAAAGTTGTTCTGTGACCTTCACACTGCAACACATGCACACACACACACATACACACACACTGCAACCACACCCATACACACATAAATAAACATCTGAAAAAAATGCTACCAGGGATTCTCGAGAGCTTTAGCAATATTTAGAACTGTGTAGACTTTGGTAAAACTTTGAATTTTTGTAACATGGATCTCACTTGCTGAGCCCATGATGGGGTCACCTATGGAATTGCGTATTTTTAAGAGCTAGTGTGGACCTTAGTATACTTTTAAGATGACTGATTCTGTAGGAGAATAAATGATCAAGTACCTGCTTGCATTTCCATATGAATGGGCTGACAGCTGATTGACACTTGAGTGACACAGGCTGTGTGTGATCCTGTTGCAATAGAGCAATCATTTCATATGAATATCACATAATATTTAGCTAGTATAACATTAGCAATAATGAAGTCTCAACTGTTTCAGTGAAATCCAGATATGAAATCCTCTCAGATGGCGTGTGAACCTTCAGAGCGAGAGAATGACACTTCCATAGACAAGTATGGCACGCTCAGGCAGTCCTCCAGTATCATGGCAAATACTGAAATGTGCCCTTGGTTGACACTGACATTTAGAAAGACAAAGACATAAGAGCTTGGGGTAGCTAGGCCAACAAAGTAACATCTGTTTCTTTCACAAGAATTTTAGGGTAGTGTATAGCAGCAGCCCTGGGCCCACATACCTACATGGATGATAGTTGCCAAATAGCTGGTCAAGGAAAGAGCATACTCAGTGTCCTGGTGAGAGGTTCTCACAGAGCAGCATTCTGAATATATATTGGTGTCCTCCACTACCACCCACCACTTAGGAAAAAGGAGAGGTAGGGTCTGGGAGGGTATAAGATATCCTCAATATCATCACATGGTCAAGGACATGTATTTGGAAGAAGGAAGGGCTTTAGCCTATGCGGACACAAATGTCCACAAGAACAGTGGTGAGCTTACTACTAGAGTGTATGCACGTGGGCAGGGAAGACTTTCTAAGAAGCCATTCCCATCCATCTCAAACCAGTAAGAGGCCCCTTGAGGGCCCATCAGAGATTTTCACATGTATATCTCTTATGCAGCAAGTTGCAAAGACAGCTAACCACACAGCCAGGGAGACAGCTTAGTGGAGAAAGTACTCAGATCCCCAACCCCCACATAAAAATGCCAGGTATCGTGATCTGTGCCTGCTTTCCCAGTGCTGGGAAGAAGAGAATGATTCTCAGCGCTTGCTGGATGATCAGTCTAGCCAAATCGGTGAGCTCCAGGTTGAGAGAGAGAGAGAGAGAGAGAGAGAGAGAGAGAGAGAGAGAACTACAGCTCAGCAAGTCTCTGGTTTCAGTCCTTTGGTCCCTGGTAAAGTCACTGAAAGCAGAGGAGATAGATTCTCACAGACGTAAGACTGGCAGAGCTCAAATACAATCTGATCCTGTTATGTTTGAAAATGCTTTGTAGTAGCATACTATTCCTGCATGTCAGGAGATGCAGGAATTCCAATGAGCTCAGGGAGAAGGAAGGAAAGCGTGAGAAGACACATTGAAGTCCCCCAGTGCCTAACAGATGGCATCAAACTGAAATCAAGGGTGATAATCAATGTCAAAACATCTTAGGGTTCTATTGACAGGAGGTGTAGGGATGAAAGCTAATTTGAAATGCTTAATGAAAAATGCAGAACAGAGAGAGTGGAGGGAGAAAACAGAGAGACCTGAAAGACATCTTAGAGTCGAATCAGCACCACAACTGCAGCCGAATGGGAATGGTTTCTAGCTCTCTCAAATGACAGTACAAAAGGCAGACCTGACTAATATGCCTGTTGTTTGGCTTTATTTAGAAGGATCCATGAGCACCACTGATAGATGGGTTATTAATTATTATTTTGGTGGCTTAAAAGGAAATGGCTCCCAAGGGGTGTGGCACTGTTAGGCTTTGTGGGAGTAGGTATGGTCTTGTTGGAGGAAGTGTGTCATTGAGGGGGGCGGGCTTTGAGGTCTATGTTCAAGCTATAGCCAGTGACACCGTTTGCTTCCTGTTCAACTCCACTCCTTCTCCAGCACCATGTCTGCCTGCGTGTCACCCACAAAAACAATAATGGACTTAACCTCTGAACTGTAAACGAGCCACCATAATTAAATGTTTTCCTTTATAAGAATTGCCATGGTCATGGTATCTCTTCACAGTAATTGAAATCCCAGCTAAGATAATTCCTGTGCTGTTATTGTTGGAGCATAGATGGCTCCTCCCTGTAGCTTCCTGTGATTGAAGCTTAGTTCTAAGTATGGCTGTCCTGAGGATGGATAGCTCTTGGGCTTTCACACACACACGCACGCGCACACACACACACACACACACACACACACACACACAAGCCAAATAGGTAAAGCCCTATGTTTCCGAGTTTGAGCTTCAAATAGTGTGAAGTAAATGAACTTTCCTTGTTTATAAATGCCCAGCTTGGGGTATTGTGTTACAGCAACTGAACATGAACACCACATATCTCCATATACATTTCTAAACTGGTGCACAGTGAAACTCAGTAAGCGGGGACATAACATGGGGTTTGCACCCTTGCACAAATTGCTCATCAGTCAAGTGTGATTTGGGGCATTGCTGAGGGAATTTCCACACCTTGCCTCACACGCTAGCCAACACCAGCAGTGTTGTGAGGCAGTCTCTTCAGACTGTGGTCCTACAACACCCCTGAAGCCATGGGTGTCCACCAAAAAGACAGTGGCAGAGGTAGCTTTGAAAGGAGGTATTAGTTTTCATATTATTATTTTATAAAGAAACCTTCTTTCACTGTCTGGGTCAGACCCGAGACTTCTTAGTCTCCAATATGTCTGCATTGTTAATGAGACTCTCCTGTGATAGAAAACTCCCAAACCCCAGGGACCTTAAAGAAGGATTTATGAAAAAACATTCCCCCCAAATTTGACAGAATTTAGTGAGGTAAGTGGGGGGGAATGAATAGCACTATGTGCAGTGTTTTTAATTTTTGAGCAAAACAGAAAACCAAAGGAAAAGAAAATCAAGCTCTGACTGGCTTAAATAATTTAGGAGATTTATTGACATATATCTGAAATACCTGAAAGCCGTAGAACTCAGGCATGATTTCATCAGGGCTTTGAAGTATTTTCCTATAATCCTACTTTTTTTTATCCTCTCTGTCACATGTTATTGATGAGAACAGTTCTCCTCTCTCCATCCCTCCAATCCTAACCAACACAATACACGGATGCAGGTGGAGTAAATGAATAAATCCCTTTCCCAGAAGGCAGGCAGGGGGATCCAAGTGAACTGTATAAAGTGCAGATCAGACAGAACAGAGCAGCTAGGCTGACCTCCAGTATGTGTACTTTCTAGTCTTGGGCACTAGGTGTACTGTTTCTCCTCCTAGTGCTCATCCAGGCGTGCTCTGGGTGGCCTACTTTCTGGGCAGGTGGAGGCTTTCTTAGAATCTGTTTTTACTTACTATTCAATCTGCTGCAGTTAGATACATTGGCTAAAATGTGTAAAGGTGAGAATTTACTGGAATAAAGGGCAGTGGAAGTTCTTGAAGGTGCTTCACTGGGCAGGGCTCCATAGAGTTGGCTGGAGACTGCCAAGACCAGCTTTGCAGGTTTCCCCAAAGATCTGCCCTGTTCTTTCTGCTTATCCTGGCTGGCTCTTACTCCATCTGTGAAACCTCGTATCATCCTCAATGCTTCCAACCACAAGATCTCAATGTAGCATTTGTTTTAGCCTTAAGGACAAGACAACCTCCATGCTGAGGTTTCCAAGGGTCATAGGGAAGTTCTCAAAAGAATTGGATGCCATCACTGCTCATTCACCTCCAGAAATAGAAAACTTCATTTTCCCAAGTTCCAGAGCAAAGGCAATGCCATGAATTCACTAGTTCATTGCTGTGGTGCTGAAAGTCCCAGATAGAGTTAGTAGAATACTTACAGGCATAATTATAATTTCCATAATAATTATATATTAATGGTTATTTATAATATTATATTTTATTTATTAAATATTAATAATATTATAATATATTGTATTTACTATAATTATAATTTATAAATATTTATTTATAAATATAAAGACATCAATAAAGTATGTTTGAAATTTTGGGTTACCATCCCCAAACATTCTGCTCACTTTCACTGTTTTAGAGTCTTAGGAACTGGGCAGGTGTGACCTCTGCCTTTCCTAGAAGATAAGCCATTCAAACAAACATCATCTGTCTCTCAACACTGGCTGGGATTCAAGCCATAAAACATATTTGTTAATTTCTCTACTACTTTTGAATTATCTATTATAGGTATATTCACGTTAGTGTGTCACAGCATGACTTGAGGTATACGTGTATGATTTGTAGCTAGAACATACTTCTATGTTAGATACAACAACCTCTGGCATACTGTTCATTCCTGGTGCCTCTTTTTTAACCCTGCGTACGCACTGCGTTGGGGAATATGGTCACTTCTGAAAGCCTCTTGTGCTCATCTGTAATCTGTTCAGTGTGCTGTGGTTTGACTGCTGCAAATTACTAGCTGAGGGCCCCAGTGGGCTGCCAGTGAAACAGACAACGGAAACAGCCGGCAGGTGTATGTTCCTCTTGTCTTCCACTTTCTGGGAGGTCTGATGTAGGATGCCTCTCCTTTGGGTTCTTAGCACCCATCTGGTCTGTTGGTTTTCCTCCTCCATCTCTCTAAACCATATATATATATATATATATATATATATATATATATATATATATATATATAATATGAGCTAATCCCCAGCTCACCTCTGTTCCCCGTTTGCCTGTTCCTATTGTTCATTACCCCTGTGGCTGGTGTCTCATATTAACTATCTTCTACTAAGTTATGTGGAGCTAGTGTTTCTATGCCTGCCTGATTCTCACTGATAAACCTCACCAAACTCCCAAATCTTGAAATTCTTATTTTACTAATGACTTTTTTTTCCAGAAATAAAATCTATTCTTTATAGCCCTAATGTGATTTATTTTTTCTAAAAATAAAGATTTCCTGATAAAAAATTACTAGGGTTTTCTTTGAAATCTATAATTCCTGCAGTGATTTAATTTAATTTCTCTACTTCAAAAAGGTGTGTGTTGAAACATATTAAAACCAATTATAAGCACATTATTAAAAAACACTATTTCTATTCATTGTGATCCAATTCCCTTATTGGGTCATCTTTGAAATAAAATTGAAGACATCTGTTTTATGAAAAATGACACATTGAGGGGGAGACCATACCATTCTAATTAAAGCTCATATAGTTCACTGAAACACACTCATATTGAACATACAGCACTTCGGTAAGCCACACAAAATATTCAACCTGACAGTTGTCTGGCATCCTGGTAGCATTGATCCCCTTGATAGCTTGGTTGCGTTTCAGACGATGAAGACTTTGCCCATTTATCTCAGTGATAAATTGATCAGTCACCAGGAAGAGAAATTTACAGCATCTGGGATAGGCCAAAATGAACAAAATGCTGACATGACTTGGGGCTGCCTGGGAGCTCCAGAGATGACCTGATCCCTAGGTTTTCTGGAGGGAGCATGTCGGCACATAAGAACAGTCACAAGTCAGGCTGTGTCACCCATCTGGGCTTCCCTTGGGTGGCTTTCTACTCTTTTTTCACTGTCTACAGATCTGCCTTATGACAGGACAAACTGATCTGTGAGCCCAGGTTATCCCCCCGATGGTGCAAACACGCAAGTGCGTGGAGGGTGACTTTTGGGTCAATTTTGTCATCTGAGGACAGGCTATTGTTTATATCACACTTCATGTCACTTGGTCATTTCTTTAAATAGCCCTCTCTGGTGGTTCTTTTTAATAAAAAATTCAGAATCTTTATAAACCCAGAAGGAATATTCTGAACAGAATTTACTAGTTTCTTGGTGACACATAATCCCATCCATTCTTGTAGCCATGCCTGTGCTCATCACAAACATCCATCTGCTGTTTGCATTCATGTGTGCGGTAGGTATTGTATTTTCATGCTAACACTCTTTAATTTCTTCGTTGCTGCAGATGTCATTTGTCACTGTTGATTGGTATTTGTCACTTCTAATTTGTTACTGCTGAGTTGGTTGGGGCTCTGAAACCAGGGACCCTTTGTTATAATTGAATATAAAATAAAGCTAATTAAATTTTAGTGAGGTCTTTCTTCTGAGAAAGGCTCCCAGACCTAAGGGCGTGCACTTTGTCATCATGTGCTTCCAACCATGAGTGAGAAGGGAAGTCACTTGTTTAAATAGACGTGTTTAATGGATATGGAATCGCCCCATGGAGTCCCCAGAATCATCCAATTTCAATGTTAATTTCTTTAATTCTGCTGCCATGTTCCTGCTCTAGTCAAACACATTTTGCCTCTAGTAGGCAGAATTCAACTCCTAGAGATGTGGAAGTTCTGGTCCCCAGCACTTACTTAGTGTCTCTTACATAGCTATTGTCCTGGCTTAGCTTTAACTGTCAAACTGACACAAGCTAGAATTATCTGAAAAAAGAATCTCAGTTGAGTAACTGCTTGGACCGTACTGATCTACAGGCATGTCTCGGGGAGACTGTGATGGTTGTAACTTGATTGTGCTTGTTAGAATTGTTTGCTTGTTCTCTGCTTTGGTTTGGGTTTTGGTTTTGTTTTTAATACAAGCTAAAGTCATCTGGAAAGAGGGAACCTCAACTGAGAAAATTCCTTACATAAGATTGGCTTTTATACAAGCCTGTGAGGCATTTTATTGACCAGTGATTGATATGTGAGGGACCAGCCCAGTGTGGGTGATGCTACCACTGGGCAGGTGGCCCTGGCTTGTATAAGAAATCAAGCGAATGTGGCCAAGGTCTCTGCTTCCGTTTCTGTCTCTAGGTTCTGCCTTGAGCTTCTTTACTGCAACGTGTAACATGTCAGCCAAACAAACCTTGTCCTCCCCAAGTTACTTTTGGTCATAATATTCATCACAGTGATAGAAAGCCATCGAAGACACTAATGCAGGAGGGCCTAGCCCACGGTGGGCAGCCCCATCCTAAGAGAGTGGTCTTCAGCTCTATGAAGAAACAGGTTGAGCATTAACCTGCCTGCCTGCCACACAGCCAAGCATCCTCCTCCATGGTCCCTGTGCACAGATTTTGTTTCACTGTGATGTGAGTTCCTTAGTTAGAGATGATCCCACATAGAATACCAAGCAGACTTGCTTTCAAGTTCTCACCCTTGAACCGCTGCCTTGACTTTCCTCAATGATGGACAGTCATCTGGAATTGCAAGCCTTCATCCCTTATCCTTCTTTTGGGCAGTGCTTTATCACACTGACAAAAACAAAACCACAACACACGGCCAAAGGAGCAACATGGATATGACATAATTCACAGAGAAAGGAAAATGACTCAGGTGGGATCGTTCTCATCACATGCACTCTTAAAAGCAGAGAATTTCCTGTGCCAATGGCCAGAGATCGGAGACGGGGGAACGCTAGAAGAGATGCAGGGTGAAAGTGGGCGTGACTCACTGTTGCTGGTCATGAAAATGGGGAAAGGCAGGTACAATACTCATACTAAAAGTTCTAAAAAAAGTTCTAAAAGTAATTTCAACTTAAACAAAATTAAACTGTCCTCCAGAACTTAGATAGGGTCCTCAGCAGACACTTAACAATGAAAGTTGTTCTTCCTTCTAAAACTGCAAGGCAGTGAATCCTGAAAGCATTCTGAACGAATAAGTGTCAGCACTCTCCCTCTACAACTTCAAGAGGTGCAGCCCTGGAGACCTTAAACCCATACCTGACTTCCAAATGCAAGAATTGCACAGTCATTTAAAGCCCCTGAGCTTGTGACAGTTCATCGCAGCACCAAAAGGAAACTCACATAGTGTTAAAGTCTTCATTTCCTCCCTCATAAACTGGAAACTGGAAACAACTTCCTGACATCACTGGACTCTTTTCGTTCCAGCCAGCATTGGGAAGAGTGTAGCATCTGAAAATGACTGTAGTAGTATTTCTGGTGCCACACACTTTTCTTGGACTTTGTCATACCCTTATCAAGAACAGAGACTGTCATTCCCCTGTCGTGGGCAAACTTTTGGAACCACAACAAAAGCAGTTTGGTAGAAGTCGTGTCCTGTGACACTAGGTCAAAAAGGGCCAAGGCACTTCTGCTGGTTTCTCTTGTGATCTCTACCTGGGGAGGGATCCTGTGGTTGCCATCTGGAAAGTCTGCTACTTCTGAGGTCACTATGTAAAGAGACAATTGGATGTGACCACACAAGGACAGAAAATGCTGGCTCACATGCTCCAGCTCCTAAATACTCCAGTCGTACGCATGTGAATGAAGAAGCCTTCAGACAACTCCAGCCCTCCACAACAGCTGCCTATGGTCATGGGGAAAAAGCTTAGCAAGATCTTTCTAGATAATTCTGAGGAGACTCATCAGTAACATATTATTATTATTTTTAAGCTGCTTCTTTGGAGTGATTTGTAATGTAACAACAAACAACTGGATATATTTTTGCTATAAATGCAGTAGGAATTTGTGCAAAACTATATGGTTTTTATATCTGATGTAGGAGAACCCAGACATCCAGCATTCAGTCAGTGATTAAACTGTGTTTAAATCTAAGAATTCATTGACCAATACTGATGAGATTTATTCTCAGTTACTCCTTGTTATTCGTTTGTTTCTTTGTTTAGTTTAGAACCATGAACAATCTTCTCAATCTTCTCATACTCTTTGTGTAAGACACAGAGTCTCTGAAAGCTTCTCAGTTGACCTACTTTTCCTGTTTAAGGGGAAATCACGATTTTATAAGGAACCTCCACTTGATTGACTGAAGACTGTTCATGCTTTATTTTTCTTTCCATGCCTGGGAGACCTGGAATCGACTCTTGAAATCCATCATTATGTTCTTGAAGTGAACTAGATGAATCTATTTTCAATTTGTAATGATTAAAGGGAAACAATGGAAGAGGATCAGGAGAGAAAAAGAAAGAATAGGAGGCTTGGAAATAGAAAGAATGTAGAAAAGAATAAATGAAAAAAGAAAATCTGTATATACATCGCACATCTGGAAATGAACAGCTGGATTGGCCATCTGGAAATGAACATCTGGATCACACATCTGGAATGACATCTGGATCGCAATCTGGATTGCGCATCTGGATTGAACATCTGGATCGCACACATGGATCACACATCTGAAAATTAAAGATCATCATTAGAGTCAGAAGTTTGAGTATGAGAAAGCATAGAAGAGACTTCTCTAATGGTACAGTTTCCTGTCTCTTCTCTAAGTAGACAGAGAACTACTTCACCATGCCATTGTAATGGCAATCCCAGGGACCAGTCATGTCCATTGTGACTAGAGTTACTGATACACGAGGAGAAGGCAATAATGACTCTGTCTCACAAACCTAAATCCTCAGAACAGGTGTGGATTGAAGGCTGGAGGCTCCCTGAAAGATTATTTGTATGATTCTTGCATGGTCAGTCAGTTTGTGGAAAGTCTGTTGGTTTTAGATTATTCCCCCACAATATGAAAACCAAGTAACCCAAGAGTCTAATAAAATACAGTTCATATTAATTCTCTCGTGGATAATAAATAAATAAATAAATAAATATCCAAAAAACAAAAAAAAGGAAACAATGGAGCAATATTTAATACATAACCCAAACCAAAACTCGCGTTTGTGATCCCTGATGTCGATGTATGCGGAGTGTACATACAGGCTGTGGAAATTTCTTACAGGTGTTTAGCTCTTAGTCATTGGCAAGAATTGAAAACCTCTACTTTCCCTGTCTTGACTAAGGTCATATTGTACAGCATAGTGACGACTTTAATAATCCCTTACTCTAATGGTAGTTGATTTTGAGAACTCTTCTGCATCCTTCTTTTTCCACCCACACCCTTATGAATTCCACACATAAGACTCTGGGCTGGCCAATATTTTAATATTCCCCTGAAGCAGAATAATAAGCTGTAGAGGCTTCCAAGAGATGAGAGCAAATATCCAGTTTAATTCCAGCTCTCTAAGACATGGCATCATTAATTCAAAGAAACAAATTAGCTGGTGGTCCTGCCAGGATGGGAAAATCAATTTAGCACCGCGTGTCGGAGACATTCTTCCCGGGGGTGGGTTGGAACTCTGGGTGTGCTCGTGGCCTTGCTGCCTTATTAGACTGCAGAACCCAGCCAGCAAAATCCTCTCTGAGGTCATTTGTTTATTGGGAGTGGTGACATAATTTGCTGTCTCGGAAAATGGAGAATCTCTTTAGAGAATGACTCTCCTTACTCGTTGTTAGTGTAGCGGGTGACTAATTTCAGAATACTCATTGTCATCTCTGGGAATTTCTGGCACTTCAATTTTTTTTTTTTTTTTTTTGTTTCTTGGCTTACCATCCTGCCATCCTCCCAAGCCAGGCAGTAGTTAGCGTGTTAGCGACTCACCATCTCATGGGAGGGATGACAGCAGAAGGCATGGAAATGAGGCCTTTGCCTGTCATTCAGCGTCCAGCATTCCAGACTCTCCTCTGCCTGAGGCGACAGCTAAGGAGAAACACACTTTGGATTCATCCGCTCAACAACCCCCAAATCCAATGTCTGCTCTGGGGTGACAATAGGTTGTTATATTAAGGAGATACGTGCTAATAGGGATAATGGAGGGCGATTGTGCCCACACATCTTCATATGGACGTCCTCCAAACCGCCACGGTGCTTCAACCTCAGAGCACTAAGGTGCATCCTATAAACAACATAGCGCACCTGGCAAATCACTGAGCAGAATCAAAGCATTCTGAATTAGTTGCTGCCATGACGAAGCCACATGCCCCGAGCTGCTCAGAGCAACAGAAATGAATTGTTTCAAAGTTTAGGAGACAAGAAATCCCAAGTCAGAGTGTCACCAGGGGTCACTCCTCCTGGAGCTCTGAAGCACCATCTTCCTTTGTCCCTTCTGTTTTCTTTTGGCTTTTGGCACTCCTTGCTTGGAACTCCAATTACCTTAATCTCTGCTAGGACACTTATAGGCCCTTCTTCCCTCTGTCTCTTCTGCCATCTTCACACCATGTCTGTCTTATGAAATCTTTCAGGAATCTTATATTTTTATTGTGCATTTGTGTGGAGGCATGGGTGTGTTGGGGTTCATGTGTGGAGGTCAGAGGACAACTTGCAGGAGTCAGTCTCTCCTTCCACTAGGTGGGGGCCAGAAACCAAACTCAGGTGAACTGGTTTGATGGCAAATGCCTTTATCCTCTGAGCTACGTAGTGCCCCACACCTACCCCAGTGTCTCCTAGAGCCCAGGTTATTTGCTGAAAAGGGCTCTGATCTCTTCGTCCTTCTTCCTCTACTTTCCAAGTGCTGCTCTTTTCTCTTATGAAGACATCACTTATTGACCAGAGGACCTACCTTACTTAAGTGTGACCTTGAGCTTCATGACATCTCCAAAGACTGCCTAGACAAGGCTGCCTTATTAGGAACCAAGAATGAGAGCCCGCAGAGATCTTATTTGGGGGGAAATACAATTCAACTAATGACGGGGCCATTTACACACATTCCATGTGTCTTCCTAAGCACACATCCCTCACTGAGCCTTGCCTCCAGTTATTTCGTGCATCTTTGTTTCACCTTCTCGTGTTTGCTTCCGCAGAGCATGGACTGGGTCAGTTCCATGGTCCCTGGACTCCTGGCCCCTGCCTCAGTGTTTTCCAGACAGCTGCTGTTCCATAAATACCGGCTGATTGACAGCATGACTGTTTGTTTGCCGTGGCACACTGACCTTTCCAAGACCTGCTAAAGCAACCAGGAGTTGTCGTCTGAGCACTAGACCCCCCCCCCCCCCCCGCAGCATATGCATTTCCGGTTTTAAACTGCATTGGAGTACTATCTGCAAGGGGGCTAATGTGGAATGCACCATGAAATTAAAACAAAAAAAGGCCCAGGCTAAGACACCATTAGTAGCATTGGTGGCACATTGAAGGAGTGGGAGAAAATATCCTGAGCATGTTATTGAAGGTGAAAGCCAGAGAGAAATGACTCAATAGAGTTGACAGTCTTTAGACCTCGAGTTTAAGGGCAAGTATGAGCTAGGGAAGAACAGCAGGGGATCCGAGGCCACTCTGCTCTGACGGAGTCAGTAGTAAAGTAGATTCTGGGGTTTTCCCCATAGAGAGTTATTGATATTGCTCTAGGGTGAAGATGTTCCCTTTCGGTTTGATAAAGACAAAAAGGATGCTTTGTAAAATAAACTAATAAATGTTTTCATGTGATGGCTAAGTTTACCTTACCCTCAAAGCATGAATATTTAAAATGAAAACTGTAATTCAAAAAACTGTGTGTGTGTGTTTATGTGTTTGTGTGTGTGTGTGTGTGTGTGTGTGTGTGTGTGTGTGTGCGTGTGTAGAAGATCACTGTTCATAGAACTAATATTAAGGTCAGATAAACCAAGAAGTATTCTTTTAGGAGTTGAGGATTTGAAAAACAATATATACTGACTTGATATAAATTTTGCCATGTTTTAGGGTTCTTTTAAAAACAATGAAACTGCAGAGTAATGTGTTTTCTTTTAACTCAATTTATGAGGTATTTTATTTCAGCTACAAGCATGCCTTTGAATACACAGACACTCTTGGCTCCTCTGGAGCACTCCCTGTTTTCCGTCTCTCTTTTCTACATATCTGTTGGATTTTTCTTCATGGTTCTGCAATTTCCTAGGGGATGCTGCTCTTGCATGTGTTGCAGAGATGTAAGGATGCTTTCTCTGATGACCCATGCAGCTGGGACGGCCATTAGGATCCTCTCTGTATAATACATTATCCTATAAAGGTTTGCTTTCAACATCTTAAGGAATCATCTTAGGAGGCCAAGTATCCCTTACGTTGCCTGAGATACATGTCTTCCTTGCTAGTCTAGTTCCTTGAATTTGATACACCATTCCTTAGACTAGAGAGTGTAGCCAAATTGAGCTCAGGATCACATTGAGCAGGCCAGTCCTCTGAATTCCACAGGCCAGTGAGTACCACTAGGTAAGGCCAGCCTTTACCTTTTCCTATGAACTGTTTCCAGGACACCAGATGGGCAGGGAGGATTCCTGAATAACATTACTAAGATAACAAGTCCTAAGATTAGATTGCACACAGAGAGGCATTACCAAGAGGTTTTGATGATTTTAATGTCCTTCAGTTAGTTTTGTTTCTTTATAGTGACTTTTCTGTAAAGGTTAAAAAGAAGGGGAAGAAAAAATAAAGGAAGAAAGGAAGGAAGGAAGGAAGGAAGGAAGGAAAGAAGGAAGGAAGGGAAGGAAGAAAGAAGAGAAGAGAAAAGAAAAGAAAAGGAAAAAGGAAGAAAGACTGTCCAGATCCTTGGGCTTCAAGCAGATAATCTGGACAAACTGTGGTGGGTAATGGCTCAGGAAAGGGGAAACATTTGTAGTTTGAACCCAGGTGGGGCATGTTCGGAGACATTCTCTTTGCTGACTACCCCCTGTACAGTCTATTAATCACCAGATCATTTGAACCCAGGTGGGGCATGTTTGGAGACATTCTCTTTGCTGACTACTCCCTGTACAGTCTATTAATCACCAGATCATTTGGCTATGCAGTTCAGCCTTTTCCATGCTTAGAAAGAAGTTCCTCGGCATAGGAACAGTGCAGGCCTCTACTTTCAACACCCAGGCATTTCAGCTCTCCACTGGTAAATTTTCACTGTTAGCCTGACCCAGTTTCGACTCATCTGGGAATTGTCTTCTTGAGACTGACTTGCGACTGTATCTATGAGGAACAGCTGATGTGGGAGATCACAGCCCCACTGTTGGTGGCACTATCTCTGGGCAGGGATAAAAGCTAATGCATGTGAGTGAGTGAGGAAGCCGGTAAGCCCCATTCCTTCCTGGCTCCTGCTTCAGTTTCTGATGACTTGTCTCGGTGCTGTCACTGTGACCTGGAAGTGTAAGCTGAAATAGACCATTTCCGCTCCAAGTTGCTTTGGTCATGGAGTTTATCACAGTAACAGAGAGACCTAGGACAGACACTGGATCAGAGGGCATTGGAGAATCTGCTTACTAAGTGCAGGGTGTGATGGGACATGCCTTTAATCCCGGGATTTGAGAGGCAGTGGCAATCAGATCCTGTAAATTCAGGCCCAGTCTAATCTACCCAGCAAGCTCCAGGCCAGCCAAGGCTACATACTGACCCTGTTCAACAAACAGACAAATAATCCCTTGCCCCCCACCTAAGCCAGAGTCTGCCTATTTAAAATGAATATGCTCCCTTTTAATTGTTTTTGAGGGAGAGACTCACTCTGTAGGCCAGGTTGGCATAGAGCGACTATGTAGCAATCCCCCTGCCTCTGCTGGGATACTAGGCTTGAGCCACCATACTAGTTCTCATTTCTTTTTTCCTCCTCCTTCCTCTGGACAGTATTTCATGTATCCCAAGCTGACCTCCAGTACTCCATAGAGATGAGGATTAAACCTTGATCTTTTTGCCTTGCCTTTACTTCCAAATTCCAGAATTATAGGCCTATTCTGCCATGCCTTAGTGTGAGCGTGTGCACGTGCGTGTGCAAGCACGTGTGCGTGCATCCATCCCTTTTTAAAATCTAATAAATTCTGACACTTGTGGCTTAGACCAGAATAGAAAAGAACTAATATAACAATGAGTTGTCCTTTGCACCAATGCCTCCCCTCTTAAACTAACAAACAGAAACTAACCAGTTTCTCTTTCCTTGGTGAATTTTTTCTGCCTTGGTCTGTACCCTTTTGTTCTCAGCTTCTGCCTTTTCTCATTTCCTCATTCGTTTTCTTCTCTTTCTCCATCACACTGGCATAGTTTAGAAAAAAAGATGTATTTTGCCGGGCGATGGTGGCGCACGCCTTTAATCCCAGCACTCGGGAGGCAGAGGCAGGCGGATCTCTGTGAGTTCGAGACCAGCCTGGTCTACAGAGCGAGTTCCAGGACAGGCTCCAAAGCCACAGAGAAACCCTGTCTCAAAAAAAAAAAAAAAAAAAAAAAAAAAAAAAAAAAAGATGTATTTTATGTGTAAGTGTCTGTGTGTGCCTGAGTTTATGTAATTGCACCTTGTGTATATGGTGTCCACTGAGGCCAGAAGAGGTGCCAGACTCCTTGGAACTGGGGTTAAGGGTGGTTGTGAACCCTCATGTGTGTGCTGGGAATTGCACCCAGGTCCTCTGCAAGAACAGTAAGTACTCTTAACTGCTGAGCCATCTCTGAAGCCCCGGACATACTTTTACAGGTGGGTAATGATAATAGTGTTAAGAACACAGAAATGTTAACCATGGAAGCAATAGCAGGGACCACCTTTTGATTGCTCTTGACCCTGCTGTTTTTCTGATTGGTTTTCAATTAACTCTAGGAACCTTTCCCATCTCCTCTTTCAGACAGGAAGACTGAGGCTGGTTTTCTTAATTTTCTAATTCTGCAGCCCAAACCATATTGTTAGCCTCACTGAGGGATTATGGAAACATGTGCATGCAGTTTCTCTGTGGTTTATTTGAGAACGGACATAACATACTTGAGAAAGAATTAATTTTTGCAGATTTCTGACCTTGTATATCTCGACTTTACCCCCACATAGTCTTGAGCTGGAGGATATGAGAGAGTAAAGTTCTCTGTGGTCAGGAACCAAGAGGAGAAAAAAATGGCTACCTTGCAGGAAATTGAGCACAATCAGCAGAAAAGGAGGTTGATAGTGAAATGTCTATCATTTGGACTCTGTTAGGGCTTAGTCTAGAAGACTTGGGAAATGTTGTGGTCCATTTGCCCTGCTGAAACAAATTACATTAGCCTGAGTAGTTTATAAACAACAGAATGTTACTGCTTATAGTTCTGGGGCTCAGAAGTCCAGGTGGTATGATGTCAACAGATTTCATGTGAAGGGTTGACATTTTGTTGTGTAGCTAACTTTTCCTGTGTTACATCTGTGCCTCCAAGAAGGGGAGCTTACAACACATCAAATTAGTGATTGTGGCAAAGTACAACTTGGTGAACCAATAAGTTTTTGGGGGGTTACTTACAGGAATATGGGGGACAGTTTACTTATAAGAGTAGATAAGACTCCAAGACAGATGTATCACCAAACCCAACTCAGCATGGATGACAGCTCACAAAATCTGGGAAGCTGGAGCACACTGCACAACATGTAGGAAGCTCACCAGGCTGGACAGTGTCCTTTCCAGGTAGTTGAGTTGGTCTGAGCCACTTCTAGGCAGTCGGGGTTGTTTCCACTCCTTTGATTACACAGCAGGGAATATTTCACCTCCCCTTAGAAGACCCAGTTGCTTCAACATCCTGTCCTAAAATATCCTCTCTCTTTTTTTTTGTTTTTTCTTTTATATC
Source organism: Microtus oregoni (assembly GCF_018167655.1). NCBI lineage: Eukaryota > Metazoa > Chordata > Mammalia > Rodentia > Cricetidae > Microtus > Microtus oregoni. Next base: position 40,252,856 of record NW_024543063.1, read on the forward strand.
CAGTATCTTAACATTGACATAGGAAGGAAGGAGGCTCCTTCCAGAAGAAGGCTTTAACCTTAGAGGAAAGGGCTGCACCAACTCTGTGTCATGAAGAGTTCCTTTGTCCTGAGCTCTTAAGTGATTGAAGGTACTCCCTAGGGCCTCTTTAACCAGGTCATTGATCTCATCCACAAGGGCAGATTACCCTCATGATCTAATTGTTTCCAAAAGGATCTACCTCCAGGATCTTGGAGTATTGCTCAGTGAGAAGCAAGACTGTGGCTTCACCCAAGTAAAGAAATATTCAACTGCCTATGCCTATAGCTCTGACTGATAGTTTCTAACATTCATGTGTCAGATATCTTAAACATCTAAACCTTAGTATTGCACAAGTTCTAATTGGTATTAATAATAAAAACCCAGAGCCAGATATCGGGGTAAATGCTGAAAGATCAGAGGAATAAAGGAGCAAGTCACAGCCAACTCTTACATTCTAACTCCTCAGCTGAAAAAGGGCTGAGCTCTTGTCTCCTTTCACCTTATATTCCTCTCTCTGTCTAGCCGTATCACTTCCTGTCTATCTGTACAGACCTCCAGACTTCTGTGGTTAACTAGTCGCTCACTCTGCCCTCTGATCTTCAAGCAAGCTTTATTTGTTAGAGTACAAACAAGATATCACCATGCCTTGGCTTATTGCAACAGTGTTTTAAAGCTAGAAACAGACTTGGGGTTTCAGTGATTGGCCCACTAATGCTTCGTCATAATCTGTCTGTCCTGAGCTGTCACGTTTTGGAGTCTAGTTTTCCTTGCATGCTTTGAGGGTTTTGATTGTTGACTCTCATTCTTGCCTTGCTGGGTCCAAGGTGATAATCGACACAGGTGCTGGTCTCCTTGTCATAACTGCAGAAGACTCCTCTTAGGTTTTAAAGCTCTTGCTATTGCAGCATCCTTTAAGACACGGTTTTCCTGATGAGTCATTGCATCCATGAAAGGTATAGCAGAGCCTCAGGGCTTGTGGCTTGAATTCATCCTGTGCCCTTGGCTCTCTGGCATATGGACCAGGGCACGACTAATAGAAAGCTCATCTAACCTAGTCAGAACTAGAATGCTTTTAAGTTCATGAAATTTTCAGTGGGTCCATTTTAATATTTGAAGTTTTAACGTGCTACATTCATTTAAGATAGTATTTATTACAGGTATTAGACACTGCCCTGACTGAGTAACTCAAATATGTATAAAATATCACTAAACTTCCTGCAGGCAGCAAAGTGTGGCAAGAATAAGGGACCTCCTAGGACACAGGAAAATGGCTGAAGGTGGGTTATTTGTGTTAAGGAAAGGCAAAGGTTGGGGATACCGGGGAGTTTGTTGAAGGTTGTGATTGGTAGGAGCTTCAGGGGTGTATAGAAACAGAGCTTGTGGGTCCCACTATTTGTTGGCAAGCAGGAGGATGGCTTAGGCGGTGGAGTAGCCCAAGAGCCTGCCAGGCACAAGCACCTATGGGACAAAGCACTTTTGTTCCATTGATAAATGGCCTCAGTCCCACCACTGAGGATGTAGTGCCCTAGTGGTAAGAAAGCCATGGAAACAATTGTTCTAAATATGCAGCAATGAAAAAAAATCTCATACACAGTAATTAATTCTTCTCTAGTAACTCCATACACAGGCCTATGGGGACAAACAAACAGGCCCACTCCATCTGGCTCTGTAAAAGCATCCCAGAGTAACCAGAGGCTGTGCTCACTGGCCACAGGCTGTATCCCCACCTGTGGTATATTTACAGGGTTTTCCACTTTATTTTCCAAGGCAATATCTGGATCTCTTGGGATCAAACAGAGAACACAGAGTGAATCTGAGCATTTATTTGGAGTTTTAACGTTATTTGGAATTAAGGTTAACCAGAAGGAAAAAGCAATTAGATTTTTTTTTTTTAAGCCTGAAAATCAGTAAAGCCACCCTGCAAATTTTTATATGGGGTAGTACTGGATGAAAAACGACTTTAATTGCATTATGAGGTGGTTAAGGGGAAGCACTGGGTTTAATGCCTGGAAACAGTTGAGTTGTTGGGCTTGTATGAATGGCATTCATATGATTAAGGGAAAGACATTTTTATGTGTTCTTAATTAGTAACTAAGGATTGTTCATAGACATGGCTCGTAACTGCCGGACTTCTGTCAGAGTAGATGTGGTTTTTCTGAATGCGATGACTACTGTGTCACATGAAAAGGAGCACAGCTGAGCACGAGAAAGTGGGGATGCATTTAGAACACATTAAATGTCCTCCAGGCAGCAAAGTGTGGCAAGAATAAGGGACCTCCTAGGACACAGGAAAATGGCTGAAGGTGGGGTATTTGTGCTAAGGAAAGGCAAAGACTGGGGATATGGGAGAGCTTGTTGAAGGTTGTGTGTTGTAGGAGTTTCAGGGATGTTTAGAAACAGAGCTTGTAGGTCCCACTCTTCCATGGCAAGCAGGTGGATGGCTTAGGCAGTGGAGTAGCCCACAAGCCTGCCAGGCACAAGCACCTATGGGACAAAGCACTTCTGCTCTGGCGATAAATGACCTTGGTCTCACCACTGAGGATGTAGCATCCTAAAAGTATGGAAGCAGAATGAAAATACCATGCTTACATCTAACATCTATCATGACTGCTATAGTCAAACATCTTGATTTCGTGTTTACGAAGTCTGTCAAGGTCTGGTGGGGTGGGTCACAAGGTCAAGGCACTTGTTACTCAGTCTGATGATCAGAATTAATTCTCAGGATCTACACCATGAACGGAGAGAACCAACTCCCTCTAGCTGTCAGCTCACCTTCACATGAATCTGCAGCACAAGCATCACCTCCCCAGCAACAGAGAAAATGACTTAAGAAGGTCTATTAAATGAGAATGAGAGCCATGGTTCTGCTAAAAGACATTCTTGGTCCTGAACCCCAGGACACAATTCTGGGGATAAACACAACCTATCTTTACCAAAATAGAGTTTCTAATGTAATAGAAACGGGAGAAATATAATCAAATGATCGATGAAAGTTTATAAACTGACAGGTGTGGTAAGTGCTTTGACTAACAGGTACCCAGACATATATCAGAAAGATGTGCAAATACGATATTTAAAGCAATCTAAGGGTGCTCACATACCAGATATTACAAGGCACGGTAGAGATGAGTTTGGTGTCACAGGCTGGTAATCCCAGGTCCATGGACAGCTGGGGTACTGTGATTTCCAAGTTCAAAACCTGTGTAGGCTTCAGAGCAAATTCAAGGGCAGTCTAGTCAGCTCAGTGACACCCTGTCCCTAAACACAAAGTAAAAATAGGGCTGGGGATGTAGTTCGGTGGTAGAGTGCATTCCTAGTATACACAAGATTCTACATTAAATTCTCAGTATTGCAAAAAAGGAAAGGAAGAAAAGCAACAAAAGAACGATAAAGAAAAAAAAAGATGTGGTCAAAGTAGAAGCACATAGGTTAGGTCTGGGAAGGTAGACAGATAACATGTTATCTGTCTGTCTGTCTGATTGACTGTAGAGATCATGCTGATCATCTGATCATTTTGTTCCTTGTCCTAAGGACAGCAAGGGCATGGTCTGATACAATTCTGGAAAAGTTCACCTGGCTTGGGATGGACTTTTCACTCAACAGGGGGAGAAGTGCAAATGAGGAGGACACTCCAGCAGGTTGTTAGGATTATTAATAGTTTAAATCAGCACATTTTGATTCAAGATAAAGCAAACCCAGTGGACCCAGGAAATACTTTGGAAGAAAAATGGCAGGACAGCCGGGCGGTGGTGGCGCATGCCTTTAATCCCAGCACTCGGGAGGCAGAGACAGGCGGATCTCTGTGAGTTCGAGGCCAGCCTGGTCTACAAGAGCTAGTTCCAGGACAGGCTCCAAAATCTACAGAGAAACCCTGTCTCGAAAAAAAAATGGCAGGACTGATGTATGTTGGAGTTTGAGAATGAACAGTTGACTGTGTCTGACAGAGTGGCCTTAGACCAATGTGATTGGAGATGTGATGGTGACATTTCCCAACAAGAAAACCCTTTCCTGAGATGAAGGGATCCTATCCAAGGTCTCTTTAGTTTGAAATGTATCTACATTGATGTACACAGTGAGATGCACTGGTCTTCTTCTCAGAAGAGAGACTTTATCACTGCAATAATTACCTGTGTAAAATAATTTAAGTGAGTAGAGCTTTTTTTCAGCTAAGCCCAATCATCACAGTTCCACTACTGTTCAATCGTCTACTGAGATTCTAAGTTAATTGATGGATTAATCCATTGATCAGGCCAGGGCTCTCACGATAAAATCACCTCTGGAAATGTTTTCTCATCCCACCACAGAAGTGTGCCTTCCTAATCGCTTTGATGTCTCTCAGCTCAATCAATTTGACAAGCAAGATGAACCTTTAAAGAATTCAAGCTGGAACCAAAAATGGATATGGTAGACTAATGTCGCTATAAAAATAAAACCAATATATTGGCATACCTGTAATATATGTGGCATAATATATGTACCTGTAATTAGTATGTATAGCTTATTCAACAATTGCTTATATTATATATTAAGATTATAAAATATTTTAATACATATTGCATGTACTTTAATGAATATATTTTGAGAGATTAATGCAGATATTTTAAAGAACTGCTCATAGGATGTTGGGGGGTTGGAACAAGTGAAATTACCAGGGTATACTGGAAGCTCAGAAGGAGTTTCTATATATCAGTCTCAAGAACTATTATTCCTTTGGGAGAAATGAGTCTCTGCTTCAACCTTTCTCACCTTGTTATGCAAATTACTTGTTTTATTTAATATATACTTATATATTAATATGCCTCACAAAGCACTTCCAGAAAATACTTAGATGAGTGATTTATTTAACATATGTACTTAGCAGCCTAGCCATGTTGACATATACCATCATCTTGTAAAAAACTAAGGCTGATCTTTGGTGAAATTTCTTATTTATTCATTTATTTAGTGTATGTTGTGAAGCATGTGTGTGGAGGTCAGAGGACAACTTGTGGAAATTGATTCTCTCCTTCTACCATTTGGGCCCCAGGGATTGAACGTTGATCTTCAGTTTTTTGGGTTAGCATCATTAACAGCTGAGTCATCTCACTGTCCTTCAATGAGATTTCCTAAATGGGGTGTGTATATGCCACAATTGACAATAGCAGCAAAGACAAACTCCAAGCAGTAGAATCATCTAATCTTGATGGAGCCCAGTGTGCGAGGCAGGGAAAACTATGAGAATGTGGCATGTGCCACATAGTCTTTGAGTATTATGAATTTGGAAGCTATATATTAACTTGAATTCTTGAATTGGAGGTGAAAAAAGAGACAAGGGAATAAAGAAGCATTTGATGATGGTTTCATGTTGTTCTGAGCCATGGTAATTGTCTAAGCTACTGTTCTATTGCTGTGATGAAACACCATGACCAATGCCACTTCTAGAAGGAAGTACTTAAATGGGGGGCTTCCTTGCAGTTTCAGAGGGTTAGTCCATGATCACCATGGTGGGAAGCATGGCAGCAGACAGGCAAGCATTGAAGGACCCTAGAAGGCCTGACCATGGCAAACATGGCACTGGCAGGCCTTGTCCTTCTCCCTCTTCTTTCCCTTGTAAATTAGATCCCTTAAGATAGCCACAAAAGTTGATTCCCTTATTTGGACACTTTCTTATTCCACACTCATTCTTAAGCCTGATCACCAAGGTTCAACTATGAAAGTATTGAAACCCAACAATCAAAAACCCTCTTTTTGCTCACCTAATTAATATGCCCAAGAAAAACATAGCACCACATCCTAGCCCATTATAATACAGACCTCCCCTTCTGCTTCTTAAAACTCATACCTGCAAGGTCTTTTGCAGCTGTTTTCTGCCCAAGTCAGAAATAAGCCTCTACTTTTCCTCCCTGCATAGAAAAGAATGTCTCTGTGAAAATGGTTGTTTGGGTGTAGTTTAAGTCTAATCCAGATTCTTGGAAGACACACCTTCAGGCATGATGTTGGAGATGTAACTGAGAGTTTCCATCCTGATCCACAGGTAGGAGGCAGAGAAAGTAAGACTGGACCTAGTGTGGTATTTGGAAACCTCCTTCAATAAGGCCACAGCTTCTAATTCTTCCCAAGCAGTCCCGCTAACTAAACACCAAGCAATTCAAAGTATGAGCTTGTGGAGGCCAATCTCATTCAAAGCACAAAAATAATAAATAGTTCACTAGGGAGGTGACACATTTGCAGAGAACTTGTCATTGCCAAGAAGTTCAGCTTGCTAAGAGAAAAAGAGATATTGAGTAACTTTTCCTTGGTCACCAATAATCAACCAAAGTAAAGAGTCTACCTTAGTGAATCAATAAGGTTACTTACTGGGGCTACTCATAGGCTTGTAGGTGAGGCGTTACTTACAACAGTATTGGTTACCTTAACCTAAGACCCACACAACACAAACAATGACTCATGAAAGGGGCATTCCTCCATTTCCTTCCCCAGTGCACAATCAGTAGGATAGGTCAGTCTCTCCTCTGTAGTTCTTACTACTTACACAACCTTGGTGTAGGGGCTTTGTGAATCTTGTAAATTTGGGAAACTTTCTGAGACTTGTGAGTTGTTTACTTTCTTAACCTTTTAAGTTTTATTTAAAGATCCTCCCTCCAAGATGGAATGCTTCAATTCTGAGGAACTAATATGCACACCAATTAAAGAATAATCAAATAAATATATAGGTTGACACTATAATAATATCTGATCAAATTTTAGATTCATTATTTGAGCACAGTATGAAAATTAAACTTTACATTTGAAATTCTGAAAATCAGGAAATCATAGACCATTTTGGATTTAGATTTGAAAGTGCAAAATGATTTCTTTGGCATTCTCTATAGAAGATATTTAAAATTGTTGTGAAAATAACAGTTTAAAATCATACAGGTGGCTTGCTCGTGTTGCTGAGTTTTTCTGTCCTTTAAGTTACAGCTGCAAATTAGTAGGCATGTGGCATTTTTATCTAAGACCCTCTGAGTTCTGAATTCAGAAATCCTGCCTTGGGCATAGAGGACAATCCTCAGTGCATGTCCCACCATTACCTGCTGTGTGAACTTTCCAGTACAAAGGCACCACGGTGTACCAAACTGGCAGGTGGGGAGTGTCCCATGATCCTGGTATTTCAGGACTGCCCCTTTGATGACCATTATCAGGTATAACCCACAGAGCTGGCCAAACTCCCATGCGATTGGCTCTGAACATTTTTGAGATAACACCTCCAGGCAGGAGTCAGGTCAAAGAAAGCTCCTGCGGTTGAGTTCTTTCTTCCAACCGAGTTAAATGTTTAACAGAGGAGTTGAAAGCCTGCAGCCCAGAGGACCACAACATGAAGACCTGTTTATGTTTTGATGATTTACTTAGCCAGTTTTTCTCTCCTGTTGATGGTGAAGTTTTTAGTGGTCTTGTGTCAGATAGTTTATTGGACACAGTTTCACCTTTATTGTATAACTAATCGCTTTCCTTATATTCAGGGAACAATTTCCCTTTCATCATCATCACCGACATACTAAACCATCTTTGATTTAGCATCTTTATTAGGACGAAGTGACAACCGCTATTTCCCCTGCACACCCATGATTAGCCTGCATTATGTAGACAGACATTGCAGTGCACGTCAGGGTCCCGCTACGTGCATTTCCCTCATTTCCTATTTACCAGGCGGGACATAGCCATCAATCAAAAACTGACTAAACATATTCATGCTATTGCTGGCAAATAATTCCCCTCCACACTTTATAATAGTCTCACTCCATTTCTTGCAAACACAAGCGGATGATGAGTTTGGCCGTGTTACCAAGTTTTTTTTTTTTTCAGAGCATTGAAATAAACATTTTTTTTTTTTTTTTTTTTTTGGAAATGTGACTGTAAGAAAGAAAACTCGAAGGAGCCCTCTTATCTGAAAGGAACCAACTGCAAAATTGTGGCAAGTCACATTTGTATGGAAAAGAAAAAAGTCCGTCCAATCACTGAGTAAAGTTCTGTAGGATGCTAAGATGTTCCAGGGTCTCTTTTCATCTTTATACTCACTCTTGTTTTTTAGAAAATTCCTGGAGCTTATTCCAGGGGCTGCTTTTTCATTACTCAAGCTGCTCTTAAGACAAAATATTTTATCCATCCTTGTTTAAAATATGAGCGTTGCCAAGGAGCGAATAAACAAAGGAGCAGGGGTAATGGGATGTTCTGGTGACAATGTACTGAGTTCTCCGTATTTTCACATCCACGAGATACCTAGAACTGTTGAGTCGTCTCTCATAGCCTTTCTGAGAAGAATTCTGAGGCTCCAAGGCTTAGAGATCTACAGAAGGCTTTTCTGGGAAGAACACATTCTCAAGGACACTGGAGCCACGCTGAGACAGATGAGTGAGGCCCACCTCTCCCTGGTGCACCTGTCAGGTGCTAACGCTTTATTGAAATTAGTTTTCACATAAATAACGAATTCCGTAAGCTCTTAGAGTAAGCCCTCATTTTGATGTTCATTCTCCTGTAATGTGTGAAAACATTAGGGGCAGGGCAATGGGACACCTTCATTAGCAGTCACTGGACATCTCCCTAACTGCAATAGGGCCTTGAGAAAGATGACTGTCAATCAAACAGCTAGCAAAACTACCATTGTGTCAGTACTGGGCATACTGAACACTTCCTAAGTATTGTGAGACAGCAACACAAAGATCACAGCTGATTGTTATAACTGGAGGTTTCTCTCCTGCCCGCCAGTTCCCAAATAATCATTCTGAAGCTTTATATTAGTTGCAAACTGGTTGGTGGCTCGTGTTTTTTACTGGCTAGCTCTACATATAAATGAACCCATTTCTAATAATCTGTGTATTGCCACTTGCACCGTGGCTTACCGGTAATGCTCTAGCATCTTGCTTCCCTGGTTGCTGCTGGCGTCTCTGACTCTGCCTTCTTTTTCACTGTATTTGGCTTTCTCACCTAGCTCTCTTCTTCCCTGCCATAGGTCAAAACAGCTTCTTTACTAACAACGGAATAAAGCACATTCCCAGCACACGGAAGGGCTTCGCGCATCAGATTGCTCTAACTCTAGAAGGCACAGCCTCCAGCCAGACTTGTTCTTATCACAAGCCACAGTAAACTGTACATGACCCTGCAGCCATGTCTGTCTTGGTCAGAGAGCAATCACCTTCCATGGTAGCCCATGAGTGTCATGATTGGTACCAAGAGACAAGGCTGTGATTGGTCCAATAAATGTCAGGCATTTCCTAACCACTTCTCCTGTTCTATAACCAGGCTCGCTCAGGGAGTCCCTCAGTTAGTGTCTTGTGCACTGATCCCACCAGTGTTATGGCATTAGGCTCCCAAAAAGGCTCCTCTGCAGTGGTTTTTGACTCACTGGCTTTCAGTAGTGTGGGCTGAGTTGACAGTAGGGTCAGCAGAAAGAGCAGAGGCATTGACAGAGAGAATAAGGCAGCCAACAAGCTAACACATGAAGCAGTAAGGCGGCCTGCCGCTTGACAGCTGAGGTGATGCCAGACACTGAGGGTGTCCCCCTGAGTGGTCATGGCCCAGATTGGTCATCCTGGCCGTGGCCTCTGGTGACATATATGCAAGCAGTCCCCTGGATAATCAGGCTCCTGGGTCCCTCAGCTCAGTCCTGGCAGAGGCAGATACTTTGTACAGTCCCAGCAGCAGCAGTGGTGTTTGTGGCCAGGCAGAAAGCTGTCTGACAGCTGAAACAGTTTGCCAGTTTGAGAGTGGCCAGGGCAGGATGAGGAAATAAAGGAGAGATAGCAAGAAGGAGATGAGACAATAGAAGGATTAAAGGCTGTACATCCTATAGTTGTCAGAGAGAAGCTGAATTGTCAGGACCAAGAGTCTCAGATTCCAGTTGTGGCCAAGGGCTAAGACTTACCCAATCTGAGGCCTGCATGGCGCCTGGGATCCAGAAGGTTTTATTGGCCACTTAGGGCGACCTATCATTCCTGCTAAATGGAGAATGAAAGCTGACAGAGACAAAGAGTGAAGAGCTTCCTCTAGAATAACCAAGGTTCCTATCCAGGTAGGGCAAAAGGACTCTCAATCAGCCATTGTGGGAGCATCTTTCTCCTTTTTCCAAGCTGGCTTCCTTTTTATTTTTGCTTCGAGGATGGTGAAGGAGAATGTTTGCCTTCCTCTGACTCTCATGGTTTTCCAGAAGATGACCCAAGGTCTCATACTTATTATGGTCTACTGTTACTATTATCATTATTTATTATTAAACCTCCAGATCAAATATGACCTTGTTGAAACAATAAATCTTGTGGAAGAAAGAACAAGGAATACAGCAATGACCTTGGCGTAGGCAAAATTTTTGAATAATAGCCCATAAGAAGATATTATCGCTAAAGGAAGAAAGCTTTTGCGTTGACCTGCATTGTAAATTTGGGTGCCAAGAAAAGTCAGTGGGTTTAGGCAACTGTTGCCAGGAGTCACAAACAGAGTTTGGTCATGAGCTCCACATGGTATGAGGATAGAATAGATTCCTGTAGGTTGTTCTTTAAGCACCACACACACCTATGGCCCAGCCTCATGTGCATGTGCACACAAAATAAAAGAAGAAGAATACATAAAGGGAAAAGAAACTTAAAATTTGTCAGTGGTTTTTATGTTATGCTTGCAGGAAATAAACTCTGGTCTTCTCTTAAGTGATGACGAACTAAAAGAAAATAATTTAAAATATTTTTAACATAGAAAAATGACAAATGTTTGAGCATACAGGCATGTTTATACTATTTGAACATTATACAGTAAATGTCTTAATCAAACATCACATATCCATGTTATATATATATTGCCAGTATAATATAACAAATATATACATATAACCAATAAAAAAGGTAAAAGAAAGAACTGGAGAGATGGCTCAGTCATGAAGAGTGTTGGCTGCCCTTGTAAAAGACCTGAGTTTAGTTCCCAATCATCTGTAACTCCAGTTCAGGGGATCAGACATCTTCTGACCTCTTCATGTACATGTACATGGCACACAGACATACACACATACTCATAAATGAATGAAATTATAGAGGGATCAGTAGTTTTGCAATAAATCATCTTAACTAGATAGAATGAGTTTGTCACATTGATCTCTATAAATTATTGTCCATTAATGAAAAATGTATGTAAGCATCAAAAAGCAGGCTACATGTATGTTAGATGTGTGTTTAAGTTTACGAATAAGGAAATAAATAACAAAATTAAAATTTATAAGTTCAGGTAAGCAAATGCAGGATTTCTTTACCCAAGCATGAGCATTTAACAATACAGTTTGACTTGGGCTCATTCATCACAAACTGAGTTGCTGTCTGTCATTATAAGTGGGACACAATGTTAGTTGGCCTTGTTCCTTTTGCTAACCTTGTCGACCCCTCGTAGGTCCTTCATCCTGTTGGACTCTGTGTTCTGCTCTGTTAGGTAACAGGGATTCTGCTGCTATAGTGGCCTTGACAGATGCTTCCACACTAGTCTTTTAGTTGAAAGCAAGACGATAAACCATCATGGCAACAATGAGCACCCAAATTCTTTTTTTTTAATTTATTTATTTATTAAAGATTTCTGTCTCTTCCCTGCCGCCGCCTCCAATTTCCCTCCCCTACCCCAATCAAGTCCCCCTTCCTCATCAGCCCAAAGAGCAATCAGGGTTCCCTGCACTGTGGGAAGTCTAAGGACCACCCACCTCCATCCAGGTCTAGTAAGGAGAGCATCCAAACTGCCTAGGCTGCCACAAAGCCAGTACTTGCAGTAGGATCTAAAACCCATTGCCATTGTTCTTGAGTTCTCAGTAGTCCTCATTGTCCGCTATGTTCAGTGAGTCCGGTTTTATCCCAGGCTTTTTCAGACCCAGGCCAGCTGGCCTTGGTGAGTTCCCGATAGAACATCCCCATTGTCTCAGTGTGTGGGTGCACCCCTCGCGGTCCTGAGTTCCTTGCTCATGCTCTCTCTCCTTCTGCTCCTGATTTGGACCTTGAGATTTCTGTCCGATGAGCACCCAAATTCTAGAAACCAAAAGGTTTTAAAAGCTACTCCTTCACAGGTTACCCTAGGCAAGCAACATGGTAATACTTTTGATTTCTATCACTGGTAAATGTTAGTTCTCATTCATACTGCACAAGGCGCAGGATGTTTTAATGACAATATTGTACAGATAGAAAGCATTCTAGTCATATTTTGACATTTTTCAAGGTTCCCATTCAACTTTTGCTCTATTCAGTAGAGCCATTTTCTCAGATGTCCCTTTTCTAAGCTATGTATCAGCAATTCGTAGAAAACTTGATACCAAACTGTTGTTTTATAATTCTACATCCCCAGAATACGTTTGTATTCAGGGTAAAATAATAGCAATTATAATAAGAAAGGACAAACTTGATCTGCAATCAGAAAGATTGTTAATTTACTTCCCAAGTGACCAATGAGTTTGAACTAGCAATTCAAAATTCAGAGCTTGAAAAAAAAATGTACAGAATGGCTTTGGGTCTTTAAAAAGAAAACTATTTTACAAAGAATAAGCTCTGATTGATTGCACATTGATATAAACATGCACACGGGGCTAGTTCTGCAGTCCAGAGATGGAAAAAATTCCTCTTGGAATAGGAGAAAAATAGATGCATTTAAAGGGAGCCTAAGGCAGTGGAAGCAAGAGAATTGAGGCTTGGGGAAATAGCAAGCACTGCAATATTTGAATGTTCTCCAAAGTGTGTGTGTCTGCAATGCCATTTTGAGGGGTTTATTAAAGCAAAGGTAAGCTGTCTGACATGAGTTAAAATCAGGAGATATCAAGGGCATAGTATGGGCTTTGAGAAACATGATCTGGGTTTGGTAAGGATGCAAGCATCCTGCTTTTCTCCCAACATGAAGTTAGATGCTATCACCTGGGAAAAATGTGGGCCTGAATCGAGGCACTAGGGTGTTAGATCAACCCTATCAGAAACCTGGCTGGATTCAGGCAAACTGTTTCATCTCTCTGGACCTTGTTTCTCTCAGCTTAATTCTCTCAGCTTAAGAAAAAAGAAAAAGAAAAACAAGGAGACATGGCCAAAATATTCTCCAAGACAGTGAGTGTCCAATTCTGACGACATCCACAGAAAACTGAGGACAGTTTAATAGCCAGGAACACTTAGACAACCAGGGTGTCTAATAAAAATTGTGGAAAGACGTTAGGTAAAGAAGTGTTTATTGGGTTCTTGCACTTATTAATTTTGTGTGTGCAAAGTAGGGAGCCAGGGTGAGTGGGGAAATCAGAGGACAGCATTCAGGAGTACACTATCTTTTTCTGCTCTGTGGGCCTTGGGGATTGAACTCGTGTGTCTGGGTTTGGTGGCAAGTAAACATTACCTACTGAACTATCTTGCTACCCTCCCCCATTCTATTAAATGTTCTTAACATACACTTGACAGCACAGACTTCATTCATTCGTTGGCATTCACTGGGCAATGGGCTTGGACTAAACCTGTGTTAGATATTATGCAAGTGGAGCAAAGGGAGTGGTCTAGCTCCATTCATTGAGCCTTGGTGGGGGCAGGTATTCTAACAGACTCTCAGGAGCTACATGCAGTGATATTGACAAATAACCCAAATTTTCTTTACAGGACTTGGCAATTAACCCAAATTTTCTTTTCAGAATCTCCTAAAGATACTGTTGCCCCCAGACAGCAGGAAGTAAATTTAAAAATATGAAACCCACATTCTCAAGAGGTTGGGTGGGTAGGTTTTAGTCATTCACTAGGCTATGAATATTTGTCATTGCTTAGGGGGGTTGGTTACAAGCTGTTATTGGTTATGGCCAGGAGGAGAGTTGAACAAAGGATATTAGATTCAGAATTCTTCTTTTGAGAAGAAATAAGGGAGGATATAGTTATGATGAGATAAAAAGGCATGTTATTGAATCTACTTTTAAAAAGCAACCACTAGTTTTAAATGTTTTGCATTGGATTAGATTTTATATATTGTATACAAATCTTGTATATTGATACAAATTTGATATTAATTTTGTTAGAACATATTTTACATACATTTCTACTCTTATTAAAAGTATTGTACCTATACAACTCATTTTGAAATGTAATGTACCTTGAAAATTATTATTATGAACTGATTAGGATATAAGGAAATGCAGATTAGTAATTAATCACCTATTACAATTGAACTTACAGAACATTAAATATGTTTTCAAGGTCAAATAAAAATATACTTGAGATAGACATGTCACCATCAAACACTTTAGAGATCACTAGAATATGACATTTAAAATGTTTTACCAACATAATTTTTGGTTTTTGTTTTTTTATGACAATGAGACATGTCTGCTTCTGGCAGCACCTATGTACTTCAGAGAAGATAATGGGCATTGAAGAAACTCGACATGGACCTTACTTTCTTTGTGGCAAAAGCAAGCCACTGGGCAAGAAAATGCCCTTTCCTTGACTGCTAACATTATGTTGCCCTAATTGGACAAACAGGACACAAAAGAAAGCAATTGCCAAACATTGTCAAGACAAGGAGGGACAGACCTTCAGAATATCCTGCTTTACAGAAAAGTCTGTTGTATATGCTAGGCTTGTAGGCTGAAGATGAATGCCCCAAAGTTGCAGAAGAACTTTGGGTGGCTGTCCAGGCAGCCAGATGTTTCTGTCATTTCTCACATTTTTTGGAAGTCTGTTGCTTGCACTTTCTGCTTACTCAATTAATATTATTTTCTTCCTACATCTCTGAAGGTTTGAAAACTAGATGGTTAGAGTTTTTCTTGTTTACCACACACAGAAATTAAGTTATGGTAGAAAATAAATTAGGTACAAGACTTTGGACTCTGCAAGATAGGATAGATATGGAGTATTTTCTCTGAATTTGTCAAATACAATAGACTAGACATTGTTGATATATTTATTGCCTGTATATATTGTATTTGGTTATTGTACTTATAGTATATAATTTTTTATTTTTTTATTTTAGACAAAAAAGAGAAATGTAGTGATATTTCATTTGAATTTTAGTGAATAAAGCTTTCTACCTAAAGATGAGAACACAAAAACAGCCATACTAGTCAGCCATACAGGCCAGACAGTGGTGGTACACACCTTGAATCCCAGCAAGCCACACTAGTTAGCCATAGATGCCGGGCGGTGGTGGTGTACATAATTAATCCCAGCACTAGAGAGAAATATAAGGTGGGATGAGACAGGAACTGACTTTCTTTCAGTCTGAAGATTTTATCGAGGCAAGAGCTCTCTAGTGACTTGGCTGCTTTGCTTTTCTGATCTTCAGGTTGAACCCCAAAATCTATTTTTCATGCTAGAGCTATAGGGGGTGGGGTTGCTATGGAAAGGTAAAGTAAGAGAGCTGCCAGAGAGAGGAGAGACCATTTAAACAAGAAGCAGGAGCTACCCAGTGAGTGAGAGTCTCTGCAGTGGTGACATCCAGGGCACAGATAAGAGATGGAAGGGGAAGAGGACACACCACACCATACACTAACCTATGAGCTTCTCAGTTTGAGGCAGAGGTTTGGTGGGAGAGAAGGACAGAAGGCCAATAAGGACAGAAGGCCAAAGTTACCCAAAGGCTGTGTGTTCGTGTCTTCCCCTTGAGTGAAGAGGGACGGGAGAAGGGCAGGGGCCTCAGGCTTGTTAACTCTTGCTCTTGATCGCTTAGACTCTCAGTGCTTGTCCCTGCAACCTTCTATTTGGGATTGTCTCGGTGCCTTTGGGCATCAACAACACGTTATTGTGATCTATTTTAAGGTGTCACCAAGGCAGTTCAAATAATTCAAAAGTTTAGTGTTTTGTGGGCGCTATTTTTGTCTCTTTATGTTTGTAATGAAACACAACCATGTCTCTATGAAAGCTACTGAGCGTCACGGCTGCCCAGCTATTAATAAGGATATAGCACACCAACGTTTATATCTATTGGATAAATTCGCACACAAATGTCAAATGCAAAGTTAATGCCAGTATAATTTTGGTGTTTAAAAATAGAGATATCAAGACTATTTTCTTTTATACAATTTAGACTTATTATTAAATAGATATAGACACACTTGTTTACCCCTGAAGGGAACTACTTAGAAGCTTCGAATAAATGGTATTACCTACAAGTGAGTTTGTTGGTGTTTTAGTCTCTAGTCTCTGGAAATTATACACAGTGCTGTGCGAATCAGCAGAATGGAAATTAAGTTGTCGACTTTATTTCTGACTTACTCCTGACCCCCAGGCATCCACTAAATTAATGTTACACTCAGTTTCTCCAGATGCAAGCTAACGAGGAAAGATTGCCTGCTACTTTATTCTCTTGACTCTGTTGAGATTAGGGCTCACCCATCTTTTCCTTAAATACAAGCCATTGTTGTTATGTATACCCCGAGCAGTTGAAAGACAGCATAGACAAGGGCAGGTAGCTGCCGAAAGGAGTTCCCTTTCCCTGAGCAGCTGTGTGGCTGGTGTTAGGATTGCTCAGGTGGAGATGACTGGATATCATTATGCACTGGGGTTTGCTATCTGCAAAGCAAGCCCCTGGGGACTCTCTGTGGGACTGACCTAAGTCCTCTGTATATCTATTACAATTATGTAGATTGCTTCTCTTGTGGGACTCCTAACAGTGGGAGCAGGGCTGCCTCTGACTCTTTGGCCAGCCCTTGGAATCCTATTCCTCATACTGAGGCTCCTTGTCCAGCCTTTAATACAAGGGAGTTGCTTGGCCTTGCTGCAACTTGATGATAAGCCCTGTCTGGTTGACATCCAGGGGAGGCCTGCCTTTTCTGAGTAGTAACAGAGGAGTGGATGGGGTGTCAGATGGGAGGTGTGGGGGGGCAAGAAAATGGGAGGAGAGGAAGGAGAAGAAACTGTGGAAGGAATGTAATGTAATAACAATAACAATAAGATCATTAAAAAAAGTACTCTGTGAAGTCTTGAATGTCCAGATGTGTGACAGACCAATGACAGAAAAATAAGATAGAGAGATAGATAGATAGATAGATAGACAGACAGACAGACAGATAGATAGATAGATAGATAGATAGATAGATTGGTGATAGATAGATTGATGATAGATAGATAATAAGTAGGTAGATAATAAATAGATAACTAGCTTATAGACAGCAGATAACTTATAGATAACAGATAATAGGTATGTGATAGATGATAGATAGTTGTGAATAGATAACTAATGGATACACTTACAGATGTAAGTTAGTTATATAGTTAAGCAAGCTAGTTATGTAGATGTATTACAGATTGATAGCCATGGTTAGACAATGATAATGACAGATAGGTAAATAGCTAGGTAAACAATAGGTAAAGTTAGAATTAAAAAGTACAGATGTGTAGAAAGGAATGTGTCATGAGCCACTAACTCACTACAGAAGAGAGCAGGTCCCTTAGTGTCTCTGAAGAAAGGAACCCAGGAAGGCTGGGGTACTCTTCCAGTCCAAATCCAGAGGACTGAGAACAGGGGCAGTGGTTTTCTGTGCATATGACAGTAAGTGACTCTCTCACGGAACTGTCTCTGAGCCCCTGGCTTTGTCCGTGGAAGGTTTGGTTGGTGGTGTACCAGAATATGATATATACTAAATTGTCCAACTTGGGGAGAATATGCAGCAGGTACTAAATGTAATTTTAGCTGTAGTGAAAAAAATATTGACACTTATAGAGTCAAATGTGCTCCACTGCCAGTTAGTTTTGGGTTTTCATTCCTTGCAGACAGTGGCTGCCGCTCAGGTCTCCAGAGTTCTTGCTTATTTTTTTCGTTGCTAATGATGCTCACCACCATTTCACATGGTCATTGGTCACTCTTTTTGGTAAAGTGCCTACTCAATTTCCTGACAGTGGGGGTTTTATCTTATTATTTGGTTGTAAATTTTCCCATGTGGTCTCCATACAAACTTTCTGTCAGGCTAAATTTATGAAGAGAAGAGTTTATTTTTCTTTCTCTCTCTCCCTTTCTTTCTTCTTCTTCTTTTTCTTTTAAAGATAGATTTAGCTCCTGGTTTGGAGGCCAAGAGTCCAAATAGAATAACCCTGGCTCTGGTGAAGGCCCCAGGTGAACAGTACCATAAACAACAGGGGAAAATAAGGCACACCTCCAAACTGGAAGCAAGGGCAAATGTGGGGGATGGAGGAGGGGGAGGATATAAACTTTCCTAACAACTGGGAACTCAATGATTTCCCCTGTATTCAGAGTCTCCATGTACCTAAGGAATCCCCTCTAGGTCCCACATCTTAACTGGTCTAAACAACCTCCCAACCTGGCGAATCTGGGAGCTAGTGCTCCATCAGGCACGCCTTTGACATACTTCCAAATTATATACAACCAGCAGCAGCAGGCTCAGCTTAAGGTCTCATCTAGAAAAGTGGCCTTTCAGCTTTGCCTTGACATCCAGTGACAAGACAAGATGTCACCCTGCTTGAGTGAACACATTCCATAGCTGTGAAGGTTCCCAGGGAGAAGAAGAAAGGTAGGTCCTTGTCAGTCTTTCCTTTTTTATTTAGTTATTTATTTTTTAAAACAATCTTTTCTCATTTACATACCAATCCCAGTTCCCTCTCCCTCCCCTCTTTCTGCTTCCCCCACCTTCCATCCATCCCATCCCCCATTCACTCACTGCTCAAAGATAATTCTCTTTTTCAATTGAGTCTTTGTGTGGTTTGAGTATCAGGGTAACTGTAGCCTCATAAAGGATTTGGCAATCTTCTTTCTATTTCTTTTGTGTGGGACAATTTGAGGAGTATAGGTATTAGCTCTTCTTTGAAGTTCTGGTAGAATTGCACACTGAAACCATCTAACCTTGGTTTTGTTTTATTGTTTTTGTTTTTTTTGATTGGTAGACTTTTGATAACTATGTCTATTTCCTTAGGTGTTACAGGTCCATTTAAATTGTTCACCTGATTTTGATTTATTTTTCAGATGTGGTACGTATCCAGAAAATTGTCCATCTATTAGATTTTCCAATTTTGTGATGTACAGGTTTTCGAAGTATGACCTAATGATTCTCTATATTTTCTCATTGTCTGTTGTTATGTCCCCCCCTTTTTTTAATTTTGTTAATTTGGATTTTTTTCTTTTTTGAGACTGGGTTTTTCTAGTTTTGAAGCCTGTCCTGGAACTAGCTCTTATAGACCAGGCTGGCCTCGAACTCACAGAGATCTGCCTGCCTCTGCCTCCCGAGTGCTGAGATTAAAGGCATGTTTGGATATTCTTTCTCTGCCTTTTTGTTAGTTTGGATAACGGTTTGTCTATCTTGTTGATTTTTCTTAAAGAACAAGCTCTTTGTTTCATTGATTCTGTATATTGTTTTCTTTGTTTCTATTTTATTGATTTCAGCCTTCAATTTATTTATTTCCTCTCATTTACTCCTTCTGAGGGAGTCTGTCCTTTTTGTGCCAGAGATTTCAGATGTGCTATTAAGTGGCTACTGTGAGATTTCTCTACTTTCTTTATGTAAGCTCTTAGTGCTATAAACTTTCCTCAACACTGCTTCCATTGGGTCCCATAGGTTTGGGTATGGTGTGCATTCATTTTCATTGGATTCTAGGAAGTCTTGGATTTCTTTCTTTTTTTATTTCTTGACCCAAGGGTGAATCAACTGAGCATTGTTCAATTTCCATTTGTTTGTAGGTTTTCTGGAATTAGCGAAGTTGTTGAATTCTAACTTTTAGCTATGGTGATCTGACAAGATACAGGGGGGTTATTCCAATTTTTTTTTTGTATCTGTTGAGTTTTGCTTTGTTACCAAGTATGTGGTCAGTTTTAGAAAAGGTTCCATGAGGTGCTGAGAAGAGGTATATTCTTTTGTGTTTGGCTGAAATGTTCTATAGATGTCTGTTAAGTCCATTTGAGTCATGATATCTGTTAGCTCTCTGTTAGGTTTCTGTCTGGTTGACCCGTCCATTGTTAAAAGTGAGGTGTTGAAGTTTCCTACTATTAGTATGTGTGGTTTAATGTGAGATTTAAGCTTTAGTAAAGTTTCTTTTACATATATGGGTGCTTTTGTATTTGGGGCATGGATGTTCAGAATTGATACTTCATCTTGATGATTTTTTCCTGTGATGAATATGAAGCGTCCTTCTCCATCTCTTTTGATTGATTTTACTTTGAAGTCTATTTTGTTAGTTATTATGCTATCTACACCACCTGCTTGTTTCATAGGTCGATTTAATTGAAATTTTTTTCCCAACTCTTTACTTTGAGGCAATTTCTGTCTTTTAAGTTGAGTTGTGTTTATTTATGCAGAATGATGGATCCTGTTTTTGTATCTAAAATGTTAGCCTGTGTCTTTTTATAGGTGAATTGAGTCCATTGTTATTAAGAGATATTTATGACAAGTGATTGTTAATTGCTGTTATTTTTTGGTAGAGTGTTTCTGTGTTTTCCTTCTTTGGAGTTTTCTGGTGTGAGGTTATCTGCTGCCTATGTTTTTGTGGGTGTTGCAACTTCTTTGGGTTGGAGTTTTCCTTCTATTACTTTTGTAAGACTGGATTTGTGAATAGATATTGTTTAAATCTGGTTTTGTCATGAAATATCTTGTGTTCTCCATCTGTGGTGAGTGAAAGCTTTGCTGTGTCTAGAGTTGCATTCATGGATATCCTTCTTTAGGTTGCATAAGTTTCCTCCTATAATTTTGTTGAATTCATTTTCTGGGCCTTTGAACTGGATTTTTCTTCTATCCCTTTTATTATTAGGTTTTTTCATAGTTTCCCAAATTTCCTGGATGCTTTGTTAAAAATCTGTTGGATTTAACATTTTCTTTTACTAATGAATCTTTTTTCTCTATTGTATCTTCAACTCCTGAAGTTCTATCTTTTGTCTATTGGATTCTATGGGTTTTGCTTGCATCTGTAGCTCCTGTTCATTTACCCAGCTTTTTCTTCTCCAGAATTCCCTCTGTTTATGTTTTCTTTATTTTCTCTATTTAAGTTTTCAAGTCTTGAACTGCTTAGATTGCTTGCTTCATCTATTCGATTGTCTTTAAGATATTTATTGATTTCTTCCAATTTTTGTTTGTCTTTTCCTCCCTTTCTTTATTGCCTTTTTTGTTTGTTTGTTTGTTTTTCGAGACAGGGTTTCTCTGTGGTTTTGGAGCCTGTCCTGGAATCCTCCCTTTCTTTAAAGAAAATTTTTATTTCCTCTTTACGGGTCTCTATCATCAACATACACTTATATTTAAGGTTCTTTTCTTCTGATTCTTCTGGGTTAGGATGTCCAGGTCTTCCTGTTGTAGGACCACTAGATTCTGGTGCTGTCATATTGCTCTTTAGGTTGTTGAATATATTCTTGCCTTAGCGCCTACACATTTTGTCTTCCAATTGGTACAGCCTGTGTCTTTGTCTCTTGTCCAATTCTTGCAGTCAATGTCTGTGTCTCAGAAATCCTCCCTTGGACCAATCATTGCAGTTGCTGTCTGTATTTCACTGAGCTGCTCTTAGTCTACTCTGTGAAGTCACTATTTGTGTCTCAGGAACCTGGTGTGGTCTCTGGGAATGGGTAAGTTTGGGGGTGGAGTGGGACTTTTAGATTACAAAATCCTATGTGGGGATGTTGAGGCATCCTACCTGCAAGGAGGCATGCCCACTGGCTGGCTAGTGCAGCTGAGGCAGGTGCAGAGGGGGTCCAGGATTTTGTCTCAGGGCCTAGGACCTAGAGACTGGGTTGACCAGCTGAAGGAAGGTCTGGTCACTCACATTTTAGTCTACTCTCTGCTATCCCAGTCTGTCCCAGAGAACCACTGAGGTTGTGGTGGATGGGTGAATTTGAGGCACAATGGGACTTAAAGATTACAGAGTCCAATGTGGGGGTGTTGGGCTTTTTAATATTTTTATTACAGTTATTTATTTGACGGGCACACGTGTGCCACAATGTGGTATAGATGGGAGAGGGTTATTTGTGTGAATCAGCTCTCTCTTTCCACCATGTGGCTTCAGAGAATCAAATTCAGATCTTCAGGCTGGTCACTGAATGCTTTTACTCACTAGGACATCCTGTCAGCACCCATAGCCCTAGTCAGATTCTTTAGGGAGCCTCAGTGAAGTCTTTGGTCATGAAGGAAAAGAAAGTTATTCTTTTTGGGAAAAGGAGGCCCTTTTGTAATTCTTCAGTAGATGATCAGAAACCACCCATTTCCATAGTCGGGGCTATGGCTCTAGCTGTCTGTCATCTGGCCCTGAGGTCCGCTTGGTCAGTCATCACAAAAGGAGACAGAATGCAGGTTTTGTTCTCTTATCTACCTCCAATGCATCTGAGGACAGAACAGAATGAGTGAGAGAATATCCAACTTTTTAATTTTGGTTTGTTTGTTTTGTTTCTGTTTTAAACACTGCCATTCATAGATTCTCTTCATTATACAAGGTCTTATTTTCCAAGTGCTCTAATTTGGTTGATTTTTACTAAATCAAGTGAGCATGGTAACTATTTGGTCAAGAAATTGCATTGCTCTTATGGCACTACCAGTTCATGGCTTTGCCCATAGTAGGTTTAGCTGTTGGTGTGTCTGCATATGACCTGCAAAATTGTCTAACTTGGGTAGAATGTGCAGCATTCTAAAATTAAATGTAATTTTTGCTGCAGTGAAAAAATATCGACACGATCACAGTTAAATGTATTTGGAAAATCAGGGCTCGGGGGATGCCTCAATTGGAAAAGTTCTTCCATACAGCATGAGGACCTAAGTTCAATTCCCAGCACCCAGTTGAAAAAGACAGACATGGTACATACATGTACTTGTAATCTTGTATGGGGAAGTAGAGCCAGGTTGATCTCAGGAACTCTTTGAGCAGCTGGCCTAGTGAGTCAGAGGCTCCAGTCAGAAACTTCGTCACAGAAAACAAAGTGGAGGGAAGTTGAGGACGTTTCCCAAGGTTGATGTTGATACCTCCACAAGTACACATACACCCAGACATACATTATATGTTCACATACACAGCATGTGCATGAGCTCTCTCTCTCTTTCTTCCTCTCCCTCTTCTTTCCTTTCCCTCCCCTCTCTCTCTTTCTTTTTTTTCTCTCTCTTTCTCTCTCTGTCTCTCTCACCCTCCCCAAATCAGGAATAATTTAATTTACTGAAAACATATATATTTGAATATGTGTGAGAAGAGCAGAGGGTGGTTACGTACATGTATTAGATTATGTGTGTGATTTTATTGTTTCTTTTCTATCATTTTATCTCATGAGCATTGTGTCCCCAGAATAATGAATAATATATACATATATCTTATATAAAATATATGGTATAATATATATCCTATCTATATTATCCATCTGCAAATCATATGTATCTATCTATCTTATCTATCTATCTATCTATCTATCTATCTATCATCTATCTGTCATCTATCGATTGATCGATCTATTATCGCCCTTCTTTCCTTCTGCCCATCTACTATAATCTATCCATCATTTATCTGTCTGTAATCTGTATATGTGTGTATGTACGTGTGTGTCAATGAGAGATGAATTCTTTCCCTACTAATTCAGGGCCAACAGAAAGTATGTTAAAGGAATAGGATGTCATGAAATAATGTTTTGCTTAAGTGTGACTGCGTATTTAAAAAACCAGATGACATCTGGCATTTTCCTAATATGCACCTATTTACAGAGTGTCATCCTAGATTTTTATTTTTTTTAGTTGAATGTGAATCACTGAAAGTTCGGTGTAACAGAAGGGGCGTTTATTTCACATCCCTGGTTGTCATGGCAGAGTGCAGCAGACCTAAGATAAGATGCTGACGTGAAGACAGGAAGTATGAAGAAATGCTGTGTTTACTGATGAACCTAATGATGGCCTCCATGTACTAGTTTCTGGGCTTATTTCTTCATAATTCAAAAGTTATTTACAACTATCAATAATCTGAAGGTCTGAAGAGAGGGAGATTGCCCCTGCATCCTCACTGGAGCCGCAAGGGCCCTCCCACCTTCCCTGGATGAGAGCAGAGGGATACAGGGCCAAGGAAGAGAACACAGGGATAGGCAATGGGTTTTGATTTGAAAATGAAGGTGATTTCCGGGGATTAGGATAAAAAAGGAAGCATATTCACCCCCACTGAAACCAGAAAAAAAAATGCAGAAGGGCCTTGAGAATTGTGCTGGCTTTGTGACCCCTGAGGTTTTAAGATGATATATTTATATAGCTTCTGAGAAATAAGTCTTTTGTCATCTTTCCAAGAGCGAAAGGAAGTTGATTTAGAGTGAGCATCTCAGCTTCTGGGAGCTGAGCTGCTAAAGGACAGATGAAAATAATCACAGTCATTGTCAGAGCCCCAGGAATGAGGTCCCCAAATACAAGGATGATATGATAAAGGTGTGTGTTTGGGTACACACATGTGTGTGGTTGTATGTTACATTTAATTTCAGACTTTTTTTTTTTAAAAGCATTCTGCTGAGTTTCTGCCTCGGTGAAGGGAATGCATACAAGAAACAGATTATAAAAGAAATAAATTTGGGGTGATTACCCTTTTCATGATTAGTGACTCTTGAAAAAATTATCTTTTTGAAGATTTATCCATAGCTCAATAGTTATATATAACCATCCATCTGTTTTCAAGTGCTTTTGAGTTTTAAAATTACATCATTTGCCATGTCATTGTGTATGTGTATGGGAGCTGGTAGGTGTCCACATGTCGTGTGGCATAACCGTGGAGGTCAGAGGACAGCTTGCTTGAATCGGGTCTGTCCTCCCAGGTAGACCCTAGGAATCTAACTCAGATTATCAGACTTTGTGGCAAGCACTCAGGAGGACCCCTAACTCAGAGTGTGTTATCCTTCTGCATAAAAACTATTTTTTTTGTCTTAGCCAATGTTCCAAACTTAAATGAAGCCCCAGAGTGGTCATATTCAATTTTCCAAAAGACATCTAAGGTTTGGCTTTTTATATCACATTCTTCTTAATTTTATAATTTGTAGTGCTTGCCAAGTAAAAACAAAACCTTCTTTACATGCTGGATTTGGCCCCTGGGGGTGTCCCAGCAAATCTCTGTGCAGCTCATAAGAATGAATGCCTTATCTTAGAGGGACCAAAGGGAAATATCACAGTCCACGATCCCAGCACAGGTTGTGATGGCAATGTCTGGAGCGTGTGCCTCTGCTTCTTCTCTCACAGAAAGAAGAGACGGCATCTGAGACATTAGGGCTGAGACATACATGCTTTTTTTTTTTTACCATCTGGCCAAACATGAGCTGTCTCTGAACAGTATGCAATCATATCAGACATCATCATAAACATTTCCTTAAACACAAACTCTTTTGGAATAAGAATCCCAAAAGGCCATTTTCTTTCTATTCAAAACTGGAATGAAATTTCCCTGGAGAATCTCATAGTGTTATTTTTCCCAAGGCACAAACTACTGGGGCTACTTTGCAGGCTTGGTCTAGCTCTATCAGTCCAGGTGCTAAGGACAAACTCTGCTTCATGTTCTTCTTCAAGGTAACAGACAGGACACCATGTACAAATCTCTCATTGTTACCCATGGTTCTTGTATTCAATGACATGAGATGTTTTTGATCACATGGTATTCCAACTTGAATCTGAAATAAACTATACAGTATCATGTTGAAGATTTGGTTCTCAGCCGATGGCATTCTTTTGAGAGGTTCTAGAAACTGTAGGAGGCATGACTCTGGTTCCCAGGTCCCTCTGTGTCTGTTTCATTGATGCGGGATTCCCCTGTGTATGCTATGAATATCATTGGTTAATAAAGGAACTGCTTTGGGCCTATGGCAGAGCTATAGGGGAACAGAGCTAGTGTGGGGGGGAACTAAGTGGAATTCTGGGAGAAAGGAGGAGGAGTTAGAGAGAAGCCATGTAGCTCTGCCAGAGACAGATGCCAGAACTTTAGCTGGTAAGCCACAGTCACATGACGATGTACAGATTAATAGAAATGGGTTAAATTAATATGTAAGAGTTAGCCAATAAGAAGCTACAGCTAGTGGGCCAAGCAGAGATTTAAATAATGTAGTTTCTGTGTGATTATTTTGGGGCTAAGTGGCCAGGAATTAACTAGCAGCCTCCCTATAACACTTCCTGACCAGTATGGACAGCCTTTTTCTGTTCATGCTCCCAGCATGATGTTCTGCTCAAGCAGCTGTCGAGAGAACCTGCTGAAAACTTGAGCAAAATTAATCATCTTTTTTTTTCAGGATCTCTCTCAGGGACTTTGCTGCAGCTACACAATACACATGAGTAACATTTCAAAGGTCATCATTCAGATGTTTATTCAACCTCTACCCATGATAGACATCTCTAAAAGTATATTCCAGTCAGAAGATGAAAATGAGCTACATCAGCTCTTCAGTTTGACAGGACTCTTTCCAGCTAGCTGTCCCTGAAGCTGTCATCTAAAGCATTTAGAGGAAACCTAGTCAGTCAAGAAGCAGACTTGTGTGTTCACTTTTAATGTTCTCTACAAAGGTGAAATACACTTGCATCTGCTTAGCAACCCAAAGCATCCTTTCAGAAGACTTGGCTCCTGTAAACTCAGCCTGAACTTCACTGTTCCCTCTGGCAAATGTTTCATTCTTTTTGCTAAGTGGAAGAAACAACTAGCGAGGTTTTTAGTTTGATGCCTGCCTCCTCCTAACCCAAATCAGGTAGGGATTTGCAAGGAGGTAGCCTATATCGATATCATAGCATATATTTTCTGTATCATACAGTATATTTTAGTTAGCATCAGAATGCTCTGTATGATGGAGCAAACTGTGTTCCATTTGAAGAATTAAAGAACCACCCAGGCCTGCCAGCTTGATCTAAAATTCTAATTCAAGCTCTGCTCTGAATGCCAGCTGCTCACAACTCTTATTGTCCATCAAATACCACCTGGAAGTATTTATCACAGCAGAAGGAGGAAGCCTCTCACATCTTTTTGGACAGATACTTTTATTAAAATTGGCTTCTTTTGATATTGCCCAAACTTATAATGAACGGGCTCTCTGGTCAGGCTTTCACCCTAATCAGAAATCAGAGCTGATTACAGAGTTTTAGGGATTACACACAAGACAAAACCCTCAAAAGATTTTGCTTGAGTGGCAAATCAATTTTGGGAGCACCAGTGAGAAACTCAGAAGCAGTCGAGGTTTGGCAAAACAGCCCTATTTGGCACCCATCTCAAAATTTAGTTCTAAACTATTTTACTCTTTTTGGAAGAATAACCAGTTGATCCGGGCCAAGAAGTCCTGAGAAAATTGGCCAAAACAAGTTGACGAAGTAATCAGCAAATTAATGCTTGGCAGGTGAGGTTCTTGCTTCTCTGGGCTTCACCTTCTGTGTTCAAACAGTTAAGTACCAGTATATTCAGACATGGGGATGATTCAGTCAGGATGCTGTTTGCCTTGCAAGCGTGAGATCCTGAGCTATCCCTAGAACCAAGATGAAAACAAACAAACAAACGAATGGACAAACAGGTGTTTTGACTCATGTGGGTGACCCCAACGCTGAGGAGGTGGAAACAGGCTGATTCCTGGGGCTCCCTTGCCTGCCAGTCTGTCCAGCTTTGTGGGTCTTCAGGCCAGTGAGAGACTGTTTCAATAACAAGATGGATGATACCCGAGAAAGTCAGCTAACGTGGCTTCCAGGCCTCCACATACACAAGCACATATGTGTGCACTCATACCAACATGCACACACACACACACACACACACACACACACACACACACACACGCCCATGCCACCCCACACATAGGTGCACCAAAAGCAACACACACACATACACACACATCACACAACTGGTGTGTTTCAAATAATGAATAAAATGAAGTCTTCAACCTGGAAAGAGATCTGATCATCTGTCTTGAGAGCAGGAAAATGAAGAATTTCTAGGTTTTCTTAAAAAAAAAATCTATTCTATTTAACTTAGAACTGAGGTTATAGAAATCAAGACATAGGAAATACTTTGTAACCTATTACAAGTTCAAAATGACTGAAGGTTTTTTTTTTCCCGATTTCCCAAATTACTCCTCTTTTTTTCCCTTCCCTTCTTCCTATCTGCTGGAGTATTTGCTGGCTTTCTATTAAATACCAGACATTCTTTTAGGCATCTGGGAACTGCTAGAGAATGGCACAGGCAGACAGTGTCTTTTCCTCACAGAGCTGTGCATCTATTGGATTAAGAAGCAGAAAAATAATGCCACCAATTACAACTCATGGGTAGTTTATGGCTCATCACCCTGAGAAGATAGGGGAGTGGGGACTGAAGAGTGAGTTTGGTGACCTTCTTCTTGCCAGGTGAATGCTATCACACCTGGCCTGCCCTCTTTCCAGATGCAACCACACATTTCCTGCCATCTCATGGCAATTGGAAACTGCTCTCTCAATCTTCAGTGAAGCGGGTTAGCAAAGAACTGTATTTTTTCTCTTTCCTCCCGGGCTCATCCCTTATAAAGACTGTATAAAAGCTGTAGCTGGGCGTTGATTATGTCTGTGTCCCTAACCCGTAAGTTGTAATCAAGTTATATGAAGTGATGGAAAAGATAAGATAGATAGTAAGTGTTTTCCATGGTGGGCTCTCTAAGGACAGGGTTCTCAAAGGACAGAGCTCTCAGAATGGGAAAAGAACATCCGTAACATGGTGAGTTTCCCTTCTGGGGGGGACTCAAACATAACTTGTACACAATGATGAATCTTTAAGCGCCCCTTCTCCAGTCTTCAGTTATATTTGGAGATCTCTAATTGCCCATGATTGCTCACTGCCCTTGGATCAGGATCACAATAAGAAACAAGGTAGGTAGAAATCATTGTCAAGGATGTAATTTTTTTTTACAAAAATTGAGAAAAATTGAAATTGAGTAATAATAATAATATAAATATACATGCAATATAATACGTACTATATAATATAAAACATAATATAATAATATAAACATGCAATATAAAACAGTAATATAAAAGTACATGTAATGCATGGAAGAAAGAATCTAGGGGTGTTACAGAGGCTAATGGGGGTGACGTGAGATGGTGCTGTCAACTAAGCCTCTGGGGTTAGGGAGACTGGTTCATGAACTATGCCTAAGAAGAAGTAAATTGTCCACACGGACAGTAGGGACAAGGTTTCTATGGAAGACACAGCAAGTACAAAGAGAAAGCTGTTGCTGCTGGTATGTTTGAGAAACCGTGATCTAATGAATGCCAAGCTGGCGGTGAAAGGAGCTTCTGCGAGGACATTGGTAAGGGAGCCTTTGATGTTCCAAGACTCGACCAAAGGGAAACAAGATGTTATGAAAATACAGTTAACATATCTAAAATATATCTGTTAGGCAGAGGCAAGAGGAGCATTAATTAAATGCAAGAATCTCTCAGTTCTCCTTTTTGATTCAGGACCCTGCTGCTTGTAGAAAAATAAACCTTGTCTTCTGCTTTGCTGTGTTTTGTTCTAGTGGCTGCCTTCGGGTAATTAAAGAATATGCTTTCTAGGCTATTCCTTGATTTATCAAATTCATATCAAATCTATCGATTTTTCTCCAACAGTGGCACGGCAGGCAGAAAAATGGCTCTCTAAAGATGTCCACAGCTGTGGCTGGGGAGATGGCTCAGTTGGTAAAGTACTTGCTGAGCAAACCCAAGGATCCAAGTTTGGATCTCTGAACTTATGTAAAGTTTCAGGCACGGTGCGGTGCATGTATGTAATTCCAGTCCGGGGGGAAGGGAGACAGACAGGCTTCTAGGGGTCCAGGTTCATTGAGAAATCATGCCTCAAAAATAAGGTGGAGAATGACTGAGGAAGACGGGAGTGTTGATCGCGGTTTTCACATGCACAAACACACACACACACAAGCATGAACATGTATGTACTGCACACACAACACACATGCACACACACACTTTCTCTTTGCACCAAGAATCTCAATGACTTCCTCATGAGACCAAGTGGGTACATGACAATGATGGAGGTGCAATTTCCCTAGCTTTGAAGGTGAAAGGGTGGGGTGCAAGAGCCAAGGAATATGGTCAGCTGTCTAACAAGGCAGAACAGCAAAGATACGGATTCTCTTTCTGAGCCTCCAGAAAGAAGGATGGCCTACCACTTAGTTTTAGCCCAATGAGACTCATTTTGAAATAGTGAGCCTATAAAACTGCAGAGTAGTGGATCTGTGTCTTAATTTGCTGGGATTTTGATGGTTAGAGCACAAAAGAAAATTAACTCAAGTAGGTAATAACGAGTTAGCTCAATTATGTGCCTATTTCCTCCTCATCCAGCACTGTAATGTAAATCCTAACTAGTTTTATATTCTTCTCCATTTAGGGCCCTAGCTCCTATTTTTTCTACCTGTCTCTTTGCTTTTCCTGGATTGTATTCAATAGAATTCCCTATGCATTCTCCCATACTGAACACTTTTTATTCAACCATTTCCTTTGGTTTGGTCCTGAAATAATTTTATTTATTTTAGGAAGGATTTCCACACATGTGATTGGATTGAATCACTGACTGAGTCCCTCCCTTAGAAGAGATATCGGTCTAAAGGTTTAATAAAAAAAAAGCAAAAAACCTAAAACATATTTTAAAAGAAGCATTTTTGAGTGTGTGTGTACGTGTGAATGTGTGTGTGGGAGGGTGCGTGCACGCGCGTGTGCTCATGCATGTGCACATAGGTGAAATCAGTGACTGTGGAGGCCACAAGGGGGCATCAGAGCTTTGGGATTGAAGTTACAGGTGGCTGTAAGCAACCTGACTTGGGTACTTAGAGCTGAACTTGGGTCTTCTGCAAGAGCAGAAAGTACTCTTAATAGCTGAGCTATTCTCCAGCCCCCCAAAAGCTTTCCTTTTCATTCATTTTTCTGTACATTTTGATTTTTATTGACAGTTCCTCCTATCCCTGTACTTATGTCCTTAATTTAATTTTAGCCTTTTTGATACATGTACATTATGCTGTGTGGCTGTGGAAATTAACATTAGATTTCACTATGAATCTTTCTTGGTTATTTGAGATCATGTATCCACGAGATCTATGTATACCAAGACACAGATTCACTGTTATTTTTTACCCTGAGATATGATATTTTGTTTATTAAATTTGGCAAGTATCATCTCTCCATTTTCTTTTGATGGATATTTTATTTGTTTTTAAAGTCTTGCCACTAGAAATAGGGGGCAGAATGTGAACTACCATATGCATATATGCGTTTTGATCTCCATCAGTTGTGGCCACTGTACTGTCAGTAATATTTGTATCAGGTAACCTCAGAGAACACTGTCTAGCCTTGGGGATGTGTCGCAAAAACACAGAGGTTTGCTTTCTTATTTTTATGTTATTGATTGCCGCTCTTTTAGAAGCTCTTTCTGGCCTGGTGTGCCTTGGTATTTTGTTTATCTGTGAAATGTATATTCTCTGCT
Organism: Microtus oregoni; assembly: GCF_018167655.1. Taxonomy (NCBI): domain Eukaryota; kingdom Metazoa; phylum Chordata; class Mammalia; order Rodentia; family Cricetidae; genus Microtus; species Microtus oregoni. The sequence goes on from NW_024543063.1 coordinate 40,284,175, forward strand.
TATTTTTTTTGTATTAGTTTTAAATCACAATGACTAAAGTACTTGAGAACAACCAAAAGCAAAAGGGGTGAAATATTTTTTCCCCATTATTTCAGAATAGAGGTGTCTACTTACCTTGGTGAGGAAGGTGAGGTAGTAGCCTAACAGTTCACATCATGGCTTCCAGGAAGGAGAGAGAGAGAGAGAGAGAGAGAGAGAGAGAGAGAGAGAGAGGACAGGAAGCAGGCCATGTTATAAATTCTCAAAGTCGGGCACTAAGTCTCTTGGAAATCCCCAACAGTGTGGCATCATAATCTTCTAGGTGATCTTAGTCACTGTTCTATTGCCATGAAGGCACCATGGTCAAGGCAACTCTTATGAAAGGAAATATTTAACTGGGGCTGACTTACAGTTTTGGAAGTTTTTCCATTATTATTATGGTGGGGAACATGGAGACATGCAAGCAGACATGGTGCTGGAGATGCAACAGAGAGCCTTACATCCTGATCTGTGGGGAGCAGAAAGAGACTGACTGGGCCTGGCATGGACTATCCAACAAGGCCACACCTTCTAATCCTATCCAAGAGTGCTACTCCCTGATGAAAAAGCATTCAAATATATGAGCCTTTAGTCAAATCAACACAGTGTTTCTTAATTCAATGGTTGATAAATGAAAATTGATCATCATACTATTTCTCATTTCTATGATGCTTTTACTATTGCATTTAAGGTACGCTTTATTGTAAAATATTGCTAATTTTACCAGAGCCGAGTTTTCCAGTGTCTCTCAGACTTACTTAAGAAATCTATTCTTGCCGCAAGATCATACACTTTTAAGTCTTCTAGTCTGTGAAGCATCACTTTCCCCAGTTGCAGGCTTTATTTCCTTGAAATATGTTTGAACATATTGTGTGAAGAGCGATTCAACTTTTCCCCAAACTGATGAATTCATTTCCCTACACTCTTTGTCATGAGTTTAGTCTTTCCTTCAGTTCTATTGATCTTTTTGCTTTCTCTTTCTTGGCACCAAATGCACAGTATTTTAATGACTAAAATATTGTAAGCTTCCCTGGTTTGTTTGATTTCAATATTTTAAAGTTAATTCTAGACCTTTAGTGATATAATCATTTATCAACATATATATATATATATATATATATATATATATTATATACAATTTGCTCAAGATATGCAACAGAATTTTGCTTGGAACTGCATGCAGTTCTAGATTAATTGAAGCATGCAAATGAACTTACATGTTATCTTGATAGTGCTGAGTCTTCTCTCCACAAACATGGAATATTTTGCATTTATTAAGGTATCTTTATGCCCTTTAATAAAGTTTCAAAATGTACTCAATAAATATCTTATGCAATGCTGGGTTGTTTTCTAGATATTTTGAAATTAATTTTGCTAGTGTGATTTTTCTCATTATGTTTTGTGATTTATTTTGCTGGCAAGAATTCAAGATGAAGCCTTTCCTAAGCTGTAGTGTCTTGACTCTCTAGTGACAAAGGACAACTGAGCTTCAGTTCTCCAATGTGCAGCACAAATTTTACTCTTAAAACATCTTATACATCTGAGACAAATTAATTTAAATTGAAACATATCACACCTAAAAGTTTATGCATAGCCTGTTAGTATTTCCGAGAAACAGAGCATCAAAATGTACATCCATGGCTGCTACCTCTTGCTTCAAATAAAAATCAAACAAGCTTTAACTCCAGAAGTGTCGTCATCACTAAAATATGATCAAGAGGGTCCTAAACATTGTGTGTGTTCTGAAACTGTGTTAAAACTCATGTGTAAGGGTATAGCCCAGGCTAGCCTCGAAGTTACCTTGCAGCTGAAGATGGCCATGATCTCTTGAATTTTGGGGGTCTACTTTTCAAATGTTGGTATTACATATGTTGCTACCACATGTGGCCAAAACCCATCTTAGGGAACATAAGCTCTAGGCTCAAGACAGCAGAAAGGCAGGCAGTATTTAAGTCTAGTAGCCTAGTACTTGGGAGAAGTATAGACAATGAAGTAAGATCTTGACAAGAGCAAGGACTTTGGAATCACAGAGACAAGAAAGATAACAAAGCTAAAACAAACACATAGGGAACCCAGAGCCAGAAATCAGCGTGGTCTCTCCAGTCTGTGCAGATACATTTCAGCCACTGAGCAGAACCCACATGTGAGACACGTGACCCAGAAATCAATGACATCATTGTTTGACACTAACTTGATATCTCTGGTTTTTTGTTTGTTTGTTTGAAGTACAAGTCAGAGACACAGCTCAGAGGGAAAAGACACTTGCTGCATACTCCTGGTGATCTAGTCTGATCCCTGGAATCCACTTAAAGGTAAAAGAAGAGGGGGCGGCTGTCCCGGAAGAGAGCACAAACCCCCTCCCCCAGCTCCTTCTGCAGGGCTGTCTTTCTTTCGCACGACCCAGCACCCCCAGCACCCCTCCCCAACCCTGCCCTGCTGTATGCTAGGACCAGTGCTCAACTTTAGTTTTAAGCTCCTAAACTAAGGCGACCCACCCAGAGCGGTGAGTGCCTGCCTACCTGGCAGGCCTCAGGGTCCCCTGTAAGGGAGCCGGGCACCTTCAGCTCCGGCTCCAGGCTTCCTGCGCGCTCCTGGATACCCCCCCCTCACTTGCTCCATTCATCCTGTTGGCCCTGGATCATTGGGCTACCGGCGGCCCTGTTTAGTTGCTGAGGAATCCCATCTGGACGGGAACGGTTCCTGCTTCTACACTGAAGAGATATACCCTGAGAGTCAATCACAGCAAAGACTGGACCAAGAGACCAGGACTCTCCTGGCTCCATTTGAAGGAAGAGATGGGAAGGCGCCAATACAAGAATTCCTCCAACAATCTGAAAGGCAACATGACACCACCAGAAACCAGGGATCCCGAAATAAGAAGAATTGTACACCCTACTCCTGAAGAAATAGAAGAAATCGACTCAAAAGTGAACTATATGAAAATAATAGAGGACCTTAAACAGGAGGTGAAAAACTGCCATAAACAATTAGAGATTACAATCATAAAGGTAGAGGAAATGAATAAATCGCTCAAAGACACACAAGAAAACCAAGAGAAACAAGAAAAAGCAATCAAACAGGTTGGGAAGCGGTTCAAGACATGAAGAATGAAATGGAAGCAATGAAGAAAGCACAAACCGAGGGAAGAATGGAGATGGAAAATCTGGGTAAACGAACAGGAATGACAGAAACAAGTACTAACAACAGATTACAAGAGATAGAAGAGAGACTATCAGACACTGAAAATACCATAGAGAAAATAAACACACTGATCAAAGAAAACAGCAAAACCAACAAATTCTCATCACAAAACATTCAGGAAATTTGGGACACAATAAAAAGACCAAACCTAAGAATAATTGGAGTAGAAGAAGGAGAAGAAGTGCAGCTCAACGGTACAGAAAATATACTTAATAAAATTATAGAAGAAAACTTTCCCAACCTGAAGAAAGAGGTACCTATGAAGGTTCAAGAAGCATACAGAACACCAAATAGGCTGGATCAAAAAAAAAATCCCTCACCATATAATAATCAAAACACAAAATATACAGAATAAAGAAAGAATATTAAGAGCCGCAAAGGAAAAAGGCCAAGTTACTTATAAAGGTAAACCTATCAGACTTACACCTGACTTCTCTATGGAAACCATGAAAGCCAGAAGGTCCTGGATAGATATACTGCAAAAACTAAGAGATCATGGATGCAAGCCCAGACTACTATATCCAGCCAAGCTTTCGTTCACTATAAATGGAGAAAACAAAATTTTCCAGGATAAAAACAAATTCAAACAATACGCAGCCACAAATCCAGCCTTACAGAAAATTATAGAAGGAAAATCACTAACCAAGGAGTCCAACAATGCCCACAATAACTCAGTCATCTAGAGACCTTTCACCAGCGCAACTCAAAGAAGGGAAACACACAAACCCTACTACTAAAAAAGTGACCGGAGTTAACAACCACTGGTCATTAATATCACTTAATGTCAATGGGCTCAACTCACCTATAAAAAGGCACAGGCTAAGGGATTGGATACGAAAACAGGATCCAACGTTCTGCTGTCTACAAGAAACACACCTCAACCACAAAGACAGGCACCTACTCAGAGTAAAGGGCTGGGAAAAGGCTTATCAAGCAAATGGACCTAAGAAACAAGCAGGTGTGGCCATACTAATTTCTAACAAAGTTGACTTCAAACTTAAATCAATCAGAAGAGATGGAGAGGGACATTTTATACTCATAACAGGAACAATTCATCAGGATGCAGTCTCAATCCTGAATATCTATGCCCCGAATATAAAAGCGCCCACGTATGTAAAAGAAACATTACTAAAACTCAAGGCAGCCATCAAACCACACACACTAATAGTAGGAGACTTCAACACTCCTCTCTCACCAATGGACAGGTCAATCAAACAGAAACCTAACAGAGAAATTAAAGAATTAATGGAGGTAATGAAGCAAATGGACTTAACAGACATCTATAGATTATTCCACCCGAAGAGGAAAGAATATACCTTCTTCTCTGCAGCTCATGGAACCTTCTCGAATATTGACCACATACTCGGTAACAAAGCTAACTTACACAGTTACAAAAAAATATTAGTAACCACCTGTGTCATATCAGATCACCATGGATTAAAGTTAGAATTCAACAACAATGCTACCCCCAGAAAGCCTACAAACTCATGGAAACTGAACAGTCAACTTCTGAACCATACCTGGATTAAGGAAGAAATAAAGAAAGAAATTAAAGTCTTCCTTGAATTCAATGAAAATAAAGAAACAACATACTCGAACTTATGGGACACTATGAAAGCAGTGCTAAGAGGAAAGTTCATCGCACTAAGTGCCCACTTAAAGAAAACACAGAGAGCACATATTGAAGACTTAACAGCCCACCTGAAAGCTCTAGAAAAAAAAGAAGCAGACTCACCTAGGAGGAGTAGAAGATTGGAAATAATCAAACTGAGGGCTGAAATCAACAAAATAGAAACACAGAAAACAATCCAAAGAATCAATGAAACAAAAAGCTGGTTCGTGGAGAAAATCAACAAGATTGATAAACCCCTATCCAAACTAATCAAACGGCAGAGAGAGAATACGCAAATTAATAAGATCAGAAATGAAAAGGGGGACATAACCACAGACACAGAGGAAATTCAGAGAATCATCAGATCATATTACAAAAGCCTGTATAACACAAAACTGGAAAATGTAAAAGAAATGGACACTTTTTTAGATAAATACCATATACCAAAGTTACACCAGGACCAGGTGAACAATCTAAACAGACCTGTTGGTCGCGAAGAATTAGAAGCTGTTATCAAAAACCTCCCTACCAAAAAAAGCCCAGGACCAGATGGTTTCAACGCGGAATTCTACCAGAACTTCCAAGAAGAGCTAATACCCATACTCCTTAATGTATTCCACAATATAGAAACAGAAGGGTCATTACCTAATTCCTTTTATGAAGCTACAGTTACTCTGATACCAAAACCACACAAAGACTCAACCAGGAAAGAGAATTACAGGCCAATCTCACTCATGAACATCGACGCAAAAATCCTCAACAAAATACTGGCAAACCGAATCCAAGAACACATGAGGAAAATTATCCATTATGATCAAGTAGGCTTCATTCCTGAGATGCAGGGCTGGTTCAACATACGAAAATCTATCAATGTAATCCAGCATATAAATAAACTGAAAGAAAATAACCATATGATCATCTCATTAGATGCTGAAAAAGCGTTCGACAAAATTCAACATCCATTTATGTTAAAAGTCTTGGAGAGATTAGGGATACAAGGGTCATACCTAAATATAATAAAAGCTATATACAGCAAGCCGACAGCTAACATCAAATTAAACGGAGAGAAACTCAAAGCCATCCCGCTTAACTCAGGAACACGACAAGGATGTCCACTCTCTCCATACCTCTTCAATATAGTACTTGAAGTTCTAGCAATAGCAATAAGACAACATAATGGGATCAAGGGGATTCGAATTGGAAAGGAAGAAGTTAAACTTTCGTTATTCGCAGATGATATGATAGTGTACATAAGCGACCCCCAATACTCCACCAAAGAACTTTTACAGCTGATAAACACCTTTAGCAATGTTGCAGGATACAAGATCAACTCCAAAAAATCAGTCGCCCTCTTATACACAAAGGATAGGGAAGCAGAGAGGGAAATCAGAGAAGCTTCACCATTCACGATAGCCACAAACAGCATTAAATATCTTGGGGTAAATCTAACCAAGGAAGTGAAAGATCTATTTGACAAGAACTTTAAGGCATTGAAGAAAGAAATTGAAGAGGATACCAAAAAATGGATGGATCTACCTTGCTCTTGGATTGGGAGGATCAACATAGTAAAAACGGCAATTCTACCTAAGGCAATTTATAGATTCAATGCAATCCCCATCAAGATCCCATCAAAATTCTTCACAGATCTGGAGAGGACAATAATCAACTTTATATGGAAAAACAAAAAACCCAGGATAGCCAAAACAATCCTATACAATAAAGGATCTTCTGGAGGCATTACCATCCCTGACTTCAAACTCTATTACAGAGCTACAGTAATGAAAACAGTGTGGTACTGGCATAAAAACAGAGAAGTCGACCAATGGAATCGTATAGAAGACCCAGATTTTAACCCACAAACCTATGAACACCTCATTTTTGATAAAGGAGCTAAAAGTATACAATGGAAGAAAGAAAGCATCTTCAACAAATGGTGCTGGCACAACTGGATGTCAACCTGTAGAAGAATGAAAATAGACCCACATCTTTCACCGTGCACAAAACTCAAGTCCAAATGGATTAAAGACCTCAATATCAGCCCGAACACACTGAAAAGGATAGAAGAGAAAGTGGGAAATACCCTACAACAGATGGGCACAGGAGATCGCTTCCTATGTATAACCCCAGAAGCACCGACATTAAGAGCAACATTGAATAAATGGGACCTACTAAAACTGAGAAGCTTCTGCAAAGCAAAGGACACTGTCACTAAGACACAAAGGCAACCTACTGACTGGGAGAAGATCTTCACCAACCCCTCAACAGACAAAGGTCTGATCTCCAAAATATATAGAGAACTCAAGAAACTAGACTTTAAAATGCTAATTAACCCAATTAAAAAATGGGGCACTGATCTGAACAGAGAATTCTCAACAGAAGAAGTTCAAATGGCCAAAAGACACTTAAGGTCATGCTCAACTTCCTTAGCAATCAGGGAAATGCAAATCAAAACAACTTTGAGATATCATCTTACACCTGTGAGAATGGCTAAAGTCAAAAACACCAACGATAACCTTTGCTGGAGAGGTTGTGGAGGAAGGGGTACCCTCATCCATTGCTGGTGGGAATGCAATCTTGTGCAACCACTATGGAAGTCAGTGTTTCAGTTTCTTAGGAAATTCGGGACCAACCTACCCCTGGACCCAGCAATACCACTCTTGGGAATATACCCAAGAGATGCCCTATCATATGACAAAAGCATTTGTTCAACTATGTTCATAGCAGTATTATTTGTAATAGCCAGAACCTGGAAACAACCTAGATGCCCTTCAATGGAAGAATGGATGAAGAAAGTATGGAATATATACACGCTAGAGTACTACGCTGTGGTAAAAAACAATGACTTCTCGAATTTTGCATGCAAATGGATGGAAATAGAAAACACTATCCTGAGTGAGGTATCCCAGACCCAAAAAGATGAACATGGGATGTACTCACTCATAATTGGTTTCTAACCATAAATAAGGGTCATGGAGTCTACAATAGGTGAATCTAAAGAAGCTAAGTAAGAAGGGGTACCCAAGGAAAAACATATAGTTATCCTCTTGGCTAAGGGAAGTAGACAAAATTGACGGGGAGAAAATTGGGATCTTGGGGTGGGGTGGGTTGGGGGGTAAGGGGAGATGGGGAGAGAAAAGTTAGAAGGGAAGGAGGTCGGGCCTTGGGAAAGCAGGAGGATTGGGATAAAGGAAGGTTGGAAGGGGAGCACGGAACCACAATTCTTAGTTAAGGGAACCACTTTAGGGTTGGCAAGAGACCTGACCCTAGAGGGGCTCCCAGGTGCCCAAGCTGAGGTCCCCAGATAGTTCCTTGGGCAGTTGAGAATAGGGAACCTGAAATGACCCTATCCTTGAGCAATACTGATGAATACCTTGCATATCATCATAGAACCTTCATCTGGTGATGGATGGAGATAGAGACAGAGACCCACACTGGAGCACTGGACTGAGCTCTCAAAGTCCCAATGAGGAGCAGAAGGAGGGAGAACATGAGCAAAGAAGTCGGGACCACGAGGGATGCACCCACCCACTGAGACAGTGGAGCTGATCTATTGAGAGCTCACCAAGACCGGCTGGACTGTGACTGAAAAAGCATGAGATAAAACTGGACTCTCTGAACATGGCGAACAATGAGGGCTGATGAGACGCAAAGGACAATGGCACGGGGGTTTGATCCTACGTAATGTGATGGCTTTGGGGGAGCCCAGCCAGTTTGGATGTTCACCTTCCTAGATACGGACGGAGGTGGGAGGTCCTAGGTCTTACCACAGGGCAGAAAACCCTGACTGCTCTTTGGACTGGAGAGGGAGGGGGAAAGGAGTGGGGGAGGGGGAGAAGGGTGGGAGGAGGGGGCGTAGGGTGGGAGGAGGGGGAGGGAAATGGGAGGCTGGGAGGAGGTGGAAACTTGTTTTTTTTTTCTCCTTTTCTCAATAAAAAAAATAAATAAAAATAAAAATAAAAAAAGGTAAAAGAAGAGAACAAACTTCCAAACATTGTCTTCTATAGGTGGCACATGTGTGCCCCACCCCTGTCCCCAACATTAGCACAATGCTCATTCACAGAAATAATGAATAAAATTAGTGAGAATAAAATATAAATCAGACCTCTTAGCCATTTTTCAGTGACATGCGGTTTAGGATGGGGGAAGGTTTCCTTGAATGTTGAATACAGTTAGGAGAAGGGTGTGTGGCAGGCAGACACATATGGCTTGGGATCTTCTAGATGGTGTGCAGAAACTGCCTGAGTGCTCCTTCACAGGTCTTATGCATCAGGGAGTGAATTTAAATCCTCGAGGTCTAAGAATACCTGTCCCACCATCCATGTTGCAAAGAAAAATATCCTGCACTCTGTATTTATTGAAGAAAATTATTAAACTATTATTACAACTAGAAAAGGGATCATGGGAGAGAAAAAAAATATGCTAAGTAAGGCAATTAAATACAAATTAAATAACAGGAGAGACTGTTTTGGGGAAAGGAATGGAGCCAGTCAGAGGGGAAGAGGGGTCATGGAGCAAGCCAACGTTATAAGGGTCTGGGTATAGGAAGTTTAAAGAGCCATGTATGAAATATGACAGAACCCATTACTTCATGTGCTAACAAAAATAATTTATAATAATAATAATAAGTCAGAGGGATCAGCTAGCAAAGTGCTTGTGTGCAAACATGAGGACGTGAGTCCAATCCCCAGAACCCATATAATAAGAAAGGTGTGCAGGTGCATGCTTGTAATCTTTAAAAGAAAGATGACCATGTACAGGCAACAAACATACCCTCACATTATTTTCTTCTGTCAGGATCCAGAAGTCTTGGAAGGAGAAAGAGTATTGGGGGGAGCTAAGGAGGTACAACATCACCTCAAACAGGCTGGTGAGGACACTGGTGTCTGAAGCTGCCATGGCTTTAAACTCCAGGACAAATAAACATGCCTCCGCCTCTGAGGTACTGTTTCCTAGATCCTGGCCTCATTGTAATTCATTTTTGTGAGATTTTTTTTTTCTATCATAGAGTTTCCTTATAGAAACCTGTTATGTTATACTGCCTCTATGATGAGCAGATTAGCTTTGCGTTTGCAAAATTAAATTACTTTCCCTAAGTATTTCTTAATTTTTGTGCATATGCCACTGAAAATACAAAGAGCAAGCAATGTTGTTAGCTGCACTTTAAATACCAGGAAATCTCTGTGTAGGAATGAGAAAGGAAGAGGGGGAAATTGACTCTGCTGTTAAGACTGAACACCAGGGTGTTTGTTCCATGCCGAGCACATCTGGAGTGTCAGCATCTCCGGGGAAGACGATTTCGGAGCTCAAGTTTTTGGTGTTTCTTGTGCCAATCTTTGGGATCAATATTATCTGCTCAGGAAAAAAAGAAGGTTGAATTAAAAATGAGCATAAATTGCAGCACAGCCAAGGCAGTGAGATCTGGAAACAGAGTTGGCCCCAAAGCTGAGTTGAGATTCGTTGATGTTACATTTCTGACATCCTCCCACATTATGAACCCCTCCTGCCTCCAAATGGCCTCCAGAAATCCGCAACAAAGTGCTTTTTATCTAAAACAACAACAGCAACAATTTCCTTAGTCCTCTTAAACTAGACCTGCAGATTAAATAGAAAAAAAAGGTATGTTAATAAAGAGAAAGCTCACCCAATTGAACAGAGGGGCCAACAAAGTAGCTGTCTTATTCTATGGATAAAGGTAAAAGGACTTATATTTCCTAGTGAGCAGAGGGAGCTTTGATGGGGAAACGAATTAGGTTTATTTAGAGATGACAGTTTGTTTCTTGTTATAACTATTTATAGTTGGGGGACAGGGAGTGGGAGACCATAAGCTACTTCACACAAGTGGAGATCAGAGGACAGCTTGTACGAGTTCATTATGTGTGTCCTGGGAATTGAACTCAGGCTGTAAGAGTTAGCAGCAAATACCTTTACCCACTGGGCCATCTTGCCAGTCCCCCATTTTTTTTTTTTGAGAACTGATGGGATGTAAGGCATCTGTGGTATGACGAAGATCACCTCACACAGTAAAAATGGCTGTTATCTAAAGGATAAAAAGCCACGAGATCTCACCGTGTGTGGAGAAAAGAATAATGTTGTGTCCTGCTCTTTCTGAGGAGGAATGTCTGTTAGAGAAAAACCATATGGAGATTCCATGAAAGAAAAACAAAGATACAGCCACTATGTAAGGCAGCTAGTCCATTTCTGGGCACATATCTAAAAAAATATTATCTATCAAAGAGATATGTACTCTCACAGATTTAATGTGGGATCATCCACAATAGCCATGAAGCCAAGAGTTTACCAATGGATGGGTGGATAAAGAAAATGTGTTACATACATACGGTGAAGTGTTAGTTATTCAGCTAGGAGAGGAATGTAGTCCTGTCAGTTCGGATAACATAAATCTAATTATTTGCCATTATGTCAAATGGAAGAAGTCAGGCACACAAAGGTGACAACCACATGACTTTACCCCTGTGTGCCATCTAATGGACTTGGTCTCATAGCAGCTGAGGGCAGACTGGTGGTTACCAGAGGCTGGGGAGATTAGGGGGAAGTAGATCATTGGATATGTGTTACAGGAGATGGAAACAAGACACTATGACATGCTGTCACTCGGCAGGGTGACTGGATAAGGAAAATGTTCTATGTGTCCCAGAAAAGTGAGCTGTACTCTGTGTCTCAGAATGCTTGAACAAAGTTTGCTTCACTTTTTCCATGAAAAGATAAGTGGTGGAAGAGGAATGTGTTTTTAAAATTGCTTCAAACACTTTACAGGTTTTATGTCAGCATATCACGCAATAGCCCACGAATGTTTGAGTTGTAAGTTGATGATAAGTGTCAATCTGAATTGATTGAAGTTTCATTTCTTGGAGGTTACTGCTTTGGGTTCGCCACATCCCTAGAAAGCTTGTTCCTCTGTGTGAGCCATAGATGTCTCTGTCTTGAAATCTTCTTGATGCCAATGATAAATTTTAAAAATATATAAACCATAGCAATTAATCTTGATCAGCAACTCATCCTTGAGTTAGAATCGTCTGAAGACACATCTCTGGGTGCATCTGTAAGGCAACATGTTATCACAGAGGTTTAGAGCTGATGCTGGAAAACTCACTCTGAATGTGGGTGGCAGATCTCATCAGCTGGTACCCTGCACTGAATTAGAAAGAGAAAGCAGGTGGAGAAAGGGCTTCCATCCTCTGTTGCTTTGTGACTGGAGACAGATCCTTCCCACAACCACGCCTTCCCACCAGGATGGACCAACTCCTTCCTTAGGCCTAAACAAAGCCTTTGTCCAAACAAAACTTTGTCAGGTATTTGGTCATGGTTACAAGGAAAGCAAAGCACTTACAGAAGGACTCAGTGTCCTACGTGGACACTTCCTGTGGGCATGCAGCTTGTCCTGAGCAGTGGATCCATCCAACTTAGAGATGAAAAACACATTCCAAGGTTCACCAACCTAAGTAACAAAAGCCCCACCAAATTTTTGAATAATGGATAACTTATTAACATTGGTTAATAGGCATGAAAATACATAAGTGCAGCAACTGGGACTACAATAGCGCCACTGACAAGTGGCAAACACCAGGATCAATAACAAAGATGGGCAATAGAAAGCCAGGCGGAGATGGTTTAGTAGTACACACACACACACACACACACACGCCACATGTACTCACGCTTATCACCTCACATATACACACCATACACACGCTCCATACACCACACACCACATACATGGACACACCACCCACGGATGCATGCAGACATATCACCTCACATATACACACCACACACATGTACCATACACACACACACACCACACATTCATGCACACACATATACATATGCACACACACACACCACATACACATACACGCATGCATTCACATACACATCATCCCACATACACACAGCATCAAACACACACACACACACACACACACACACACAAAGTCTGCACTGAGAGTTTTAAACAAGTTTATTTTTGCCTATTTTCAAGAAAATAAATAGATCCAGCATTCGTGTAATGACAAATGAATGTCAGAGTTCTAAAGGATAAATTTCATTCATTATTCATGCATATTGGAATTACTTTCTAAGGGCTCTCTTCCCAGACCAAAATGAAAACCAGTAACAGAGTTAATAAATACAATTATCTTTACCTGTATTAGAGAGACGGACATCTAACAGATAAAGTAAAATGAAAATGTTCTGATATGGCTTTAGGACTCGTGAGGGTTTTCTTCACCTTATATATGGAGGGAAACCTTACATGTCAAAGATAATCTGACAAAAATGTCAACATAAATCCACTTGCTTATCCTCCACACTAAAACATCATGGTTATTTTCCTATAGAAAATTGACAACCTGAGGGTCCATTAAGATGCCAGCTATCTGGCGCATTTGGGTCTCTATGTTCCCGATGCTATTCTGGATAGAAAATGAAGGTCTATGTTATCTATACTAATTTTTGGTTAACAGGTGGGTAATATGTAATATTCTGAATGTTGAACCACTGCTTCTACAGTTGTTAGAAATATCCAATGGGTATATCAAGGTTTTAGGCTTAATTCAGACACCCCAAAACACAGACACCATTTTGTCAATGTATTTGACCCTCTGTGGCTACAGAAAGCAAACCAGCTCCCTTCTATATATTATACAGTAAATTTTAAGTCCCTGGGTCTCCATCAAATAATGTCAGTGACACAGCATGCTGAGCCGCAGTCCCTAGACATATGCTAACCCAACCATCTCTCTCCATCCCTCTGTCCCTTCTCCACCCTCTTTCCTTCTTTCCTCCCTGCTTCTTCACTTTCTCTCTCTCCTATACCCATATCATACTCGTTTTGTTTTGCTGGAGAACCTTGGATAATGTAAACATCTATCAGTGGAGTTTCATTGAACAAAACTGTTTTAGGGGTGGTATAGCAGAATCTACTCACTGAGTTCAGAACCCGTTCTTTTGTACCAAAGGGTGTCATGACACTGGGAGATGTATTCGCTCTTCTGTTTCTCAGGTTTCTCATATATAAAGAGCTAATTTTTAATAAGTGCATTTTAGTCAGCACTGTGTCCTAATCGAGATGCAGTTTGCTCTGGAAACACTGGGTAAATGTTAGCTGTGATGATCAAGAATCGTCAGGCCCTTTTCAGAATTAAGTTTCATTCTGTGACACACTAATTACAAATTAATGAAAAGATGAGCAATTTATTTTTCTCCTTGAGAAACTGCCTGCTTCCCAATATTCCATTGTTCGTCTCAGAGAGCGAAAAGAAAGATATTTAAACTGTACCAGCGAATGGGTAATGGTAGATACCAAGCCAGCCCTTGCCTCATGAGATCCTCAAGTTGGGCCAGATTTGTGCGCACTAACCAGCTTCATTATATTTACCAGTTATACAGACAGGACGAGCAGTCTTTGTTAAGAATTGCAACATAATACATGCATCGCATAGTCAACCCATTTGAATTAACTAGAGGATTTGTGTAAGTTCATTGTTTCTATTGTGTGAATTTTCTTGGGGAGAGATGAACTAATGTCTTTTTGCCCCAGTTAAGACACCAAGCTAGCTCAGTGAATTTATGAGTTGACGGGGCTTCCCTGCAGAGACATAGGTGAGAGGATGCTTGCTATAGCATCTATCTAGCAGAGGCAGATACATCACCAGAGAACACCAGCATGGATGACAGCTACAAAAGCCGCACTGCTGGAGCCACAGGCCAAGCTGCCCCCCTTGGCAGGCAGCTCCCCCAAGGATGCTCCTCCCCCAGCAACTGTCCCTGCTTGTTCCTTTGGGGAAGGGCCTGTGATTCCTGTGACTTTCTTAGCTTATGTGTTTCCTTAGTTTCTTAAGCCACTGGGGTTTCTCTACTCTCCCAGGAGGGACAGTATGTAACTAGACGACAGTATTCCGGCTAGCTTTTACTTAACGGCGCAAATACAGCATTATCGCTTTTGATTTAAGGTCAGGTAGGGAAGTGTCTCCATTATTTTGCTGTGATCTCCTGGAGTAGAGGAGCGATTGTCCTTTCGCTTGGTTTCCTGGAAGGTGAAGGACAAACCCCGAATCACGCAGCTGACAAGTGATAGCTTGAACGTTCCCCCAGAATTGATGTGGTCCCAAGCTAAGTAAGGATGCGTTCTGAGACCCGTGGTAAGCCCCTTCTCTCTCGTCGCTCCTTTCTGGGGCTTCTCTCAATAGCCACCCTTCAGACGCATTAAGCCCGTCACCCTTTATTTAGGATTTCACTTTGCTTCTTTCAACAAATATAAAGTAAAATTAAATCTTTTCTTCCGGGAACTTGACACTAGAGACCTTTAGGAATTAGAGTTTCTCCAAAACTGCTGTCTCATCCATTCACACTTAGGGAGTTTGCCTTTCCTGTAGTACACATTTCTTAAATGAGGCGAGAGGAAACTTTTGGTTCCTGTTTGGTGGAAAGCTCCCAAGATGCCATAAATCAACTGTAAGGTGACTTTTCTGGAGGAATTCTCCAAAGAAATGAAGCAGACGGCAGCTTTAATTGGTCGGAGCAGCAGCACTATTTATTGCTATAATTTATTCCTCTATGAATCTTTTTTTGCAGAAATGTACACAGAGTAAGATGCCAAAATGTCCCAGTTTGAAGAAAACTAGAATATTCCATGCAGGAAGCACCACACCTTTCTGTCTACACTTGACTTAGCAAGAAGAACACAAGAGGTCCTCTGACTTATTGTGGTCGTTAGAATTCATTGGCTGTGGGAATAGTGACAGGATTATGGCTTTCGAAGTAGGGATGGAAATTCTAGTTAATGCTAGTGTTGCTGCTGTTTGCAGGGTGGGTGAAATAACATTGCAATATATGTACCTTCCAGGCTTCATGGGAAATGTGAAGGCAGCCTCATTTGTCTTGTTCCTTTGTAAACAAGAGGAGTAGTGAACCCCCTCACCTATGACTGTGTCTGTACCCTGTCTGCATGGTGTGGGGTCAGGTATCAGATTAATCAGCTTCTCGTTGAATCATGTATTCAGCAGCCAAGCAGCCACCACAATTATTATGTCTTCCCAGCTGCAGGCCTAGTTGTGATGGATGCTCATGTGTTGTGTCTATATGTCTGTGTTATTCAAAACACTGAAGCATGCATGGATCAGTTTCGAATGAGTTTAAGGCGTTTCCTAATTGTCTTTTTCATTTTGGACATAGAAATGGAGGTCTCACAATGATGCCCAGGCTGGTCTCAAATTCCCAAGTTGAAGAGGTCATAGTGACCTTGGCCTCTGAGATTCTAGTACTTGAGGAATGCATGAGCCACCATGACCTGCCCTAATGTCTAAAATCTTTTTAAAATGAAAAGAAATAATGAAACACCAAATGGTGTGTGGATCTTTATTTATTTAACGTGTCATGCTACTATATTCTTTTAAACACCATAGTTTCAGAAATCAAAACGTCACAGCAGAGTGACATTTTGTATAGCATGTCCCTTCAATTTCTTTTTTTTTTTTTTTTTTTTTTTAAATTTATTTATTTATTAAGGATTTCTGCCTCGTCCCCACAACCGCTTCCCATTTCCCTCCCCCTCCCCCGATCAATTCCCCCTCCCTCATCTGCTCGAAGAGCAATCAGGGTTCCCTGACCTGTGGGAAGCCCAAGGACTGCCCACCTCTATCCAGGTCTCGTAAGGTGAGCATCCAAACTGCCTAGGCTCCCACAAAGCCAGTACGTGCAGTAGGATCAAAAACCCACTGCAATTGTTCTTGAATTCTCAGTATTCCTCATTGTCCGCTATGTTCAGCTAGTCCGGATTTATCCCATGTTTTTTCAGACCTAGGCCAGCTGGCCTTGGTGAGATCCCAATAGAACATCCCCATTGTCTTAGTGTGTGGGTGCACCCCTCGTGGTCCTGAGTTCCTTGCTCGTGCTCCGTCTCCTTCTGCTCCTGATTTGGACCTTGAGATTTCTATCCGGTGCTCCCGTGTGGGTCTCTGTCTCTGTCTCCTTTCATCGCCTGATGAAGGTTAATATTCCTGAGGATGCCTATGTGTTTGTCTTTGGATTCACCTTCTTATTTAGCTTCTCTAGGAACATGAATTATAAGCTCAATGTCCTTTATTTATGGCTAGAAACCAAATATGAGTGAGTACATCCCATGTTCCTCTTTTTGGGTCTGGCTTACCTCACTCAGGATAGTGTTTTCTATTTCCATCCATTTGTATGCAAAATTCAAGAAGTCCTTGTTTTTTACTGCTGAGTAATACTCTAATATGTATATATTCCATACTTTCTTCATCCATTCTTCCGTTGAAGGGCATCTAGGTTGTTTCCAGGTTCTGGCTATTACAAACAATGCTGCCATGAACATAGTTGAGCATATACTTTTGTTGTATGATAGGGCCTCTCTTGGGTATATTCCCAAGAGTGGTATTGCTGGATCCAGGGGTAGGTTGATCCCGAATTTCCTGAGAAACCGAAACACTGCTTTCCAGAGTGGTTGCACAAGTTTGCATTCCCACCAGCAATGGGTGAGTGTACCCCTTTCTCCACAACCTCTCCAGCAAAGGCTATCATTGGTGTTTTTTATTTTCGCCATTCTGACAGGTGTAAGGTGGTATCTTAAAGTTGTCTTGATTTGCATTTCCCTGATCGCTAAGGAAGTTGAGCATGACCTTAAGTGTCTTTTGGCCATTTGAAGTTCTTCTGTTGAGAATTCTCTGTTCAGATCAGTGCCCCACTTTATAATTGGGTTGATTAGCCTTTTACGGTCTAGTTTCTTGAGTTCTTTATATATTTTGGAGATCAAACCTTTGTCAGTAGCAGGGTTGGTGAAGATCTTCTCCCAGTCAGTGGGTTGTCTTTTTGTCTTAGTGACAGTGTCCTTTGCTTTACAGAAGCTCCTCAGCCTCAGGGAGTCCCATTTATTCAATGATGCCCTTAGTGTCTGTGCTGCTGGGGTTATACATAGGAAGTGGTCTCCTGTGCCCATGTGCTGTAGAGTACTTCCCACTTTCTCTTCTATCAGGTTCAGTGTGTTCGGACTGATATTGAGGTCTTTAATCCATTTGGATTTGAGTTTTGTGCATGGTGATAGATATGGATCTATTTTCATTCTTCTACAGATTGACATCC
Source organism: Microtus oregoni (assembly GCF_018167655.1). NCBI lineage: Eukaryota > Metazoa > Chordata > Mammalia > Rodentia > Cricetidae > Microtus > Microtus oregoni. The sequence goes on from NW_024543063.1 coordinate 40,302,122, forward strand.
AGTTTTGCCAGCACCATTTGTTGAAGATGCTCTCTTTTTTCCATTGTATACTTTTAGCTCCTTTATCGAAGATCAGGTGTTCATAGGTTTGTGGGTTAATGTCAGGGTCTTCTATTCGATTCCATTGGTCGACTTCTCTGTTTTTATGCCAATACCAAGCTGTTTTCAATACTGTAGCTCTGTAATAGAGTTTGAAGTCAGGGATGGTAATGCCTCCAGACAATCCTTTATTGTATAAGATTGTTTTGGCTATCCTGGGTTTTTTGTTTTTCCATATAAAGTTGATTATTGTCTTCTCCAGATCTGTGAAGAATTTTGATGGGATTTTGATGGGGATTGCATTGAATCTATAGATTGCTTTTGGTAGAATTGCCATTTTTACTATGTTGATCCTCCCAATCCAAGAGCAAGGGAGGTCTTTCCATTTTCTGGTGTCTTCTTCAATTTCTTTCTTCAAAGACTTATAGTTCTTGTCAAGTAGATCTTTCACTTCCTTGGTCAGGGTTACCCCAAGGTATTTTATGCTATTTGTGGCTATCGTGAAAGGTGATGCTTCTCTGATTTCCCTCTCTGCTTCCTTATCCTTAGTGTATAGGAAGGCAACTGATTTTTTGGAGTTGATCTTGTATCCTGCCACATTACTAAAGCTGTTTATCAGCTGTAGGAGTTCTTTGGTAGAATTTTTGGGGTCGCTTATGTACACTATCATATCATCTGCAAATAACGAAAGCTTAACTTCTTCCTTTCCAATACGAATCCCCTTGATCTCCTTATGTTGTCTTATTGCTATTGCTAGAATTTCAAGCACTATATTGAAGAGGTATGGAGAGAGTGGACATCCTTGTCGTGTTCCTGATTTAAGTGGGATGGCTTTGAGTTTTTCTCCGTTTAATTTAATGTTAGCTGTTGGCTTGCTGTAAATAGCTTTTATTATATTTAGGTAGGACCCTTGTATCCCTATTCTCTCCAAGACCTTTATCATAAAGGGGTGTTGAATTTTGTCGAATGCTTTTTCAGCATCTAGTGAAATGATCATATGGTTTTTTTCTTTCAGTTTATTTATATGGTGGATTACATTGATAGATTTGCGTATGTTGAACCAGCCCTGCATCTCTGGGATGAAGCCTACTTGATCATAATGGATAATTTTTCTTATGTGTTCTTGGATTCGGTTTGCCAGTATTTTATTGAAAATTTTTGCGTCGATGTTCATGAGTGAGATCGGTCTGTAATTCTCTTTCTTGGTTGGGTCTTTTTGTGGTTTTGGTATCAGGGTAACTGTAGCTTCATAAAAGGAATTTGGCAATGACTCTTCTGATTCTATATTGTGAAATACATTAAGGAGTATAGGTATTAGTTCTTCTTGGAAGTTCTGGTAGAATTCTGCATTGAAACCATCTGGTCCTGGGCTTTTTTTCGAAGGGAGATTTTTGATAACCATTTCTAATTCTTCGCGAGAAACCGGTCTATTTAGATCATTCACCTGGTCTTGGTTTAGCTTTGGTATGTGGTACTTATTTAAAAAAATGTCCATTTCTTTTGTATTTTCCAGTTTTGTGGCATACAGGCTTTTGTAGTAAGATCTAATGATTCTCTGAATTTCCTCTGTGTCTGTGGTTATGTCCCCCTTTTCATTTCTGATCTTATTTATTTGCGTGTTCTCTCTCTGTCGTTTAATTAGTTTGGATAGGGGTTTGTCGATCTTGTTGATTTTCTCCAAGAACCAGCTTTTTGTTTCATTGATTCTTTGGACTGTTTTCTGTGTTTCTATTTTGTTGATTTCAGCCCTCAGTTTTATTATTTCCAGTCTTCTACTTCTCCTGGGCGCGTCTGCTTCTTTTTTTTCTAGAGCTTTCAGGTGTGTTGTTAAGTCCCCAATGTATGCATTCTCCGTTTTCTTTAAGTGGGCACTTAGTGCTATGAACTTTCCTCTTAGCACTGCTTTCATTGTGTCCCATAGGTTTGAGTATGTTGTCCCTTTATTTTCATTAAATTCAAGGAAGACTTTAATTTCTTTCTTGATTTCTTCCTTGACCCAGGTGTGGTTCAGTAGTTGACTGTTCAGTTTCCATGAGTTTGTCGGTTTTTTGGGGGCAGCGTGGTTGTTGCCTTCTAATTTTAATCCGTGATGATCTGATAAGACACAGGTGGACACTGATATTTTTTTGTATCTGTGGAGGTTTCCTTTGTTTCCGAGTATGTGGTCAATTTTTGAGAAGGTTCCATGAGCTGCAGAGAAGAAGGTATATTCTTTCCTATTTGGGTGGAATGTTCTATAGATGTCTGTTAAGTCCATTTGCTTCATTACCTCCAATAATTCTCTTAATTCTCTATTAGGTTTCTGTCTGATTGACCTGTCCCTTGGAGAGAGAGGTGTGTTGAAGTCTCCTACTACTAGTGTGTGTGGTTTGATGTCTGCCTTGAGTTCTAGTAATATTTCTTTTACATAAGTAGGTGCTTTTATATTGGGGGCGTATATATTCAGGATTGAGACCTCCTCCTGATGAATTGTTCCTGTTATGAGTATAAAGTGACCGTCTCGGTCTCTTCTGATTGATTTTAGTTTGAAGTCAGTTTTGTTAGAAATTAGTATGGCCACACCTGCTTTTTTCTTAGGACCATTTGCTTGAAACACCTTTTCCCAACCCTTTACTCTGAGTAGGTGCCTGTCTTTGTGGTTGAGATGTGTTTCTTGCAAACAGCAGAATGTTGGATCCTGTTTTCGTATCCAATCTTTTAGCCTGTGCCTTTTTATAGGTGAATTGAGCCCATTAATATTAAGTGATATTAATGACCAGTGGTTGTTTACTCCGGTTATTCTTATTGCTTTTGGTAGTAGAGATTGTCTCCCTTCTTTGAGATGTGCTCGTGAAGGGTCATTAGATGCCTGGGTTATTGTAGGCAGTGTTGGCAGTGTTGGATTCCTTGGGTTGCGATTTTCCTTCTATTACTTTCTGTAGGGCTGGATTTGTGGCTACGTATTGTTTAAATTTGTTCTTATCCTGGAATGTTTTGTTTTCTCCATTGATAATGAATGATAGCTTGGCTGGGTATAGTAGTTTGGGTTTGCATCCATGGTCTCTTAGCTTCTGCAGAACCTCTATCCAGGACCTTCTGGCTTTCATAGTTTCCATCGAGAAGTCAGGTGTAAGTCTGATCGGTTTACCTTTATAAGTTACTTGCCCTTTTTCTTTTGCAGCTCTTAATATTTTTTCTTTAACCTGTATATTTTGTGTTTTGATTATTATATGGCGAGGAGATGTTTTTCTTTGATCCAGTCTGTTTGGTGTTCTGTATGCTTCTTGAATATTTAAGTGAATATCTTTCTTTAAGTTGGGAAAGTTTTCTTCCATAATCTTGTTGAAAATATTTTCTGGGCCTTTGAGCTGTGACTCTTCTCCTTCTTCTATTCCTATTATTCTTAGGTTTGGTTTTTTTATTGTGTCCCATAGTTCCTGAATGTTTTGTGTTGAGAATTTGTTGGCTTTGCTGTTTTCTTTGATCTGTTCGTTTATTTTCTCTATGGTGTCCTCAGCATCTGAGAGTCTTTCTTCTAGCTCTTGTATTCTATTGATTATGCTTGTTTCTGTAGACTCTGCTCGTTGGCCTAGATTTTCCATATCCAGCTGGTCCTCAGTTTGTATTTTCTTCTTTGCCTTCATTTCAGTTTTCAATTCTTGAACTGTTTCCATTACCTGTTTGATGGTTTTTTCTTGGTTTCCCAGGGTATCATATACGTATTTACTCATTTCTTCAAACTTTTTGTTATACTTCTCATCCATTTCTATAAGGGCATTTTTTACATGTTGTTTAAGGGACTCTATTATCTTCATAAAGTCGATTTTTTCCATTTCTTCTGTGTTAGGTTGTTCAAATACTTCTGTTGTAAGATCATTGGGTTCTGATGTTTTCATGTTGTTTTTCGGATTATTGGGAGAATTCTTGCCTTGGCGCCTGCCCATCTCCTCCTATTGATCCTATCCAATGGGTCCTTTAAAAACCGGATCAGGTTTCCCTGCTGGCCAAGGGCTCCGCTTACAAAATGCCCTCACTCTCTTTCGTGGTTCCTGCTGCAGGCCAAGAACCCTCTCACCCCTCTGAAGGATCTTCAGGACAGGACCAGGCTCCCCTTGTGCCAGTGACCTGGCCAACCAAAGGCCTACCTCTTTGATTCGATTGTAGTAGGGCGATCTGCTCTCCTTATTGCACGCCTGTTCCCGCCGCTTGGGTCTGCCTCTGCGCCGGTCCCCGAAAGCCTCTTCCTGTATGCGGTGTTGCTCCGCCGCGTCTGGCCGCCGCCGCTCCGCCTCGTCTGGCCGCCGCCGCTCCGCCGCGTCTGGCCGCCGCCGCTCCGCCGCGTCTGGCCGCCGCCGCTCCGCCGCGTCTGGCCGCCGCCGCTCCGCCGCGTCTGGCCGCCGCCGCTCCGCCGCGTCTGGCCGCCGCCGCTCCGCCGCGTCTGGCCGCCGCCGCTCCGCCGCGTCTGGCCGCCGCCGCTCCGCCGCGTCTGGCCGCCGCCGCTCCGCCGCGTCTGGCCGCCGCCGCTCCGCCGCGTCTGGCCGCCGCCGCTCCGCCGCGTCTGGCCGCCGCCGCTCCGCCTCTGTGCGTCTGCCCTTCAATTTCTTGAAGTACTGATAACTAACTAAATATTTTTACTAACGTACAGAATAAGAGCAGAAGTAAGTGGATCTTAAAGAAGTCTGGATGTGAATCTGATATTACAGACTATTTACCAATTCCTATTTTTCCTTATTCCTTGAGCAATAAGCTCACCAATGCCTATTTCTATGATGGAACGTAGTAGTAGAATGCTTGAGATCATATCAGGCGTGGACATGCTTGTCTGTAATACAAGATGATCATTACAAATTCAAGCCCCACCTGGTATATAATGAACTCTGTGCCAGCCTGGGCTACAGATTGAGACCCTGTTGAAGGCTTCAGCATCATCCATCATCTCTGGCCTTATAGTCTTCTGACTTCTGTTCCAGAGGTTTTCTTGAGCCCTGAGGGGAAAGATTTGACGGAGACATCCCATTTGGTGAAGGATACTCCAAAGTCTCTCACTCTTTGCACAATGTTCAGTTGTGGGTCTCTCTGCTAGTTCTCATGTACTGCAAGAGGCTTCTCTGATGAGAGTTGAGCAAGGCGTCGAACTACAGGTATACTGTGTATATGGTATATATGGGGTATAGCAATATGCCATCAGGAATCTTTTATTGCAATGTTTCTTTAGGGGAAAAATAGTACAGGCTTCCCCCAGGTCAATGGCCTATCTAGTCTCAGGATCTTGACAACTGTTGGGGACAGGAAAATTAGTGTTCTCCAAAGACTTCTCACTGGCTGTGTCGACCACACTCTAGGGCAGGCCGATGCCTGGGAGTAACTAGCCAATGCAAAACAGATCACATTGTTGTTTTGGTTTTGATGTGTGTGGTGTGTGTGTGTGTGGTATGTGTGTGTGTGCACTTTTTGTTTTGTTTTGATATTTTTTGCCTTATTTTCTTTTGGTTTGTTTAATTGATTTTTGTTTTTCTTATTTTTTGTGGTTTTTCCCTTTTTTGGTTCTTTTAGAGAGCAAAAAAGAACATGAAGTTGGGTGGGTAGGAAGGTGGGAGGATCTGGAAGGATTTGGGGGGAGGGAAAAGAATATAATCAAAATATATTGTATGGAAATTATTTTAAAATAAAAATGAAGGATGAATTGAATAGTAAACTAATGGCAGTGGCTTATGTTTCCTCATCACTGACTGATTTTATTTTCCACGTTTCTCTTTTTAGAGATGGGACAACACCTATCTCTAAAGTGTGAGGATGACACCTTTTTTAAAATTAAGGATTTTGGGAAAACATCCATTTTCAAACAGTCACATCTTGCGTCCTCAAGTACCTACCATGGTAAGCTGTGATAGCCATTATGAAAAACAGTCTGGGGCCTCCTCAGAGAAGAAAGAATAATGTCTTAGTGGATTTCTACTGCTGTGATAAAAACACCATGACCAAACACAACTTGTGGGAGGAAAGGTTTATACTTCGGTTTATGCTTCCACATCACAGCTCATGACTGAGGGATATCAGGACAGGAATTCAAGCTGGTCAGGAACCTGATGCAGAAGCCGTCCTGGTTTTCATAATAGCTTGCTCCTGTGGCTTGCTCAGTCTCATTTTTATAAACCCAGGGCCACCAGTGCAGGATGGCATTGCCCACAGTGAGCTGAGCCCTCCCACGTCAATCACCAGTCAAGAAAATGTACCACACATTACATTTGCCACGGGCCAAACTGGAGGGAGCATTTCTCAGTCGAAGTTCCCTCTCCCCAGATGACTCTGGCTCATGTCAAAGTGACATGAAATTAGCCAGCATAATTGGAACTACCATAAGATCTAGCAGTGCCAATTCATTATCCTGGGGCTGGAGAGACAGCTTAGCAGTTCAGACCATGTACTGATCATAAAAGGATCAGGTTTGAGCCCTCACATTTACCTCCAGTGGCTCAAAACCATCTGTAATACTCTGGTCTCTGCAGGCACTGCATTCACATGCACACACATGTGCATGCACACACATACACACACACACACGTGCATACACACATACAAATGCACTTAAAAACAAAAATAAAATATTTTTTAAAAAGGAAAATATCTTAAGTATATCTCTATATTACCATGGTCCAAATCACATTGTGCACCATAGTCAAGAAATGGAAATCAACCAAGAGCCACCTGATGGGTTTATGGATATATAAAATATGGTATATGCTTGTATTGTGTACTCAATACACAAATGCATTCTTCAATGGCATAGATACACATTATGATACATTGTTAAACAAAAAGCAAGACACAAGAAGAAAATTCCCACAGGACCTTCCCTCCATGTAGGATCTAAGGAAAGACAAGTTTAAAAAAACATAGAGATAAAGAGCAGAATGGTGGCTTCTAAAGTTGCGAGTGGAGGCAGTGGAGGATGCTGGCCACATGGCAGCCGTAGGAGAATATGTTTAGGAGAGAGGGAGCCCAGCTTTTATTGCTTTTATTTGAAATGTGTTGAGAGCCTAGATTATGAGTATTTTAAATAATGCATGCAGGCACGTGCACACACAGACAAAGTGATGGATTCATTTATGAATTTGTCTGTGAGAATAACTGTAACGTTCACATGGCAAATCTCCATGGACACTGTTTTCAGTTGTCAATAAAACTGAAGATCCATCCGTGACAATACAAGCTGTAGCTCTAGTAACTGGCAACACACACCGAATTGCCGGTCTAGTGGAGCACGATCTAGACCGGATCTTGAGAGTGATTGCTGGCCATGAAGGTGACATGAGCCCACAATGAAACTTTGCTGTTTGAACTTTCATATTTTGGATTGTGAGCTTGACAAACTGTGATCTGGTAAAGAGCACAGTCATAATTCACAGAATATCTATTAGATATGTAGGACCTGAGAAAATGATAAATGAGCCACCGGGAGGGAGGACATCATGTCCCTTTCAATTTTATTAAAATATGGTCTAAGTGGGTGTAATTAGATTCCCTAGGCATTTGCTGAACACGCAGCACGGAAAGGCTGCCTGGGGTCTCAGCCTGGAGTGGGTAGGAATATTCTCATTCTGGAGTGGGCAGGAATATTCTCATTTTGCCCGGCGGACAGCAGCACCTGGGGTCCACCTGGCACAGGGCAGCACTTTGAAGCTGCGGTGGAGAATTAGCACTGCTGTATTTGAGACCCAAATTAATACAACATCCTTCCCGCAAAATGTTTATGACAGTAGGAGGATATCTTCCTGAAAGACAAGACAGAAGAAGAACAGATAAAAGAGCACACTTGTGGCTTGAAAGTGCTTATTCAGTCCCCAGTGTGATTAATTCTACAGCGTTACAGGGAAATGTTATTTTTAACTGGAGAAGATTAGCATGCTTGGCAAGTGGAAAATAATGAAGGAAGATGTAGAGTGGAGAGGATATTGTGAACAAAATAGAATAATGTGTCTTGAATTCAGCTTGTACAAGGCAGAAAAGAATGAAAAGTTAATTTGCAATCAGAATTTGGAAGTTAGTAAATGACTCGCTAACTTCAAAAATTAGGTATTTCCTAAGGCCAGGTGTGGTGATGCAATCCCAGGCCTTAGGGCGTGGAGGCAGGGATTCACGGTCAGGGTTAGCTGCAAAATTGAAGGCCAGTTTAGGATTCATGAGGCCTTGTTAAGAAATAAGGAGAGAGAAAGAAAAAAAAGGAAGAAAGGGAGGAAGGAAGAGAGGGAGGGAGGGAGGGATGGAGAGGGAAGGAGGGAGGAAAAATGTCAACAAATTCTCCACAAAGTCCAAAACTTTTCCACAGGGCCAAGAGGCTCCGCATTGGGTTCCGAGCCGGCTGACACGCATGATCAAGGAAGTTCCTAAGGATGAGGCTGAGTCTCTGGAGAAAGTTCCTGCTAACATCCCTGATGACGTGGATCCAGGGGAAGGTGGAGCACAGAAGGAGAAGCCTGTCAGCCTTCCCAAAGGCGATGCCCGTTCGCCATGATTTCCCCAGATTTTTACCACCAATAGAAACCTTGATTTACCATTTTTAATGTATAAGTCTAAAGTGGCCCTTTTAGGAGAAGCACATAACATTACAGAGAAAGGGTCCCTGTGCTTTCAGTTGCGTGGGCATGTTTTTTGGCAAGCTGCCTGGGTGGCTGTGTGTTGTGCCTGTGGTTGGTTTGCTGCCTTCGAGCCCAGACCAATAGGGATAAGGCTATATTGGGATATGGTTATAATCTCTCAGGCTTTAGCTACCCTGGAGTGTGGCTCCTTCCTCCAGATATGGTTGTCAGCACTAAGAGACGCTTAGGGCTTCCATCCTGCACAGCCTTTGCACCCCATGGGATCTGTTGATTGATCCATTGCACTTGGGTAGGTGTGTGGATGTAGATTCCTGTGACACAGCCTTTGCACCCCCGGGGTTCCTCGAATACCCATTGCACAGGGAAAGGTGTGTCCATAGAAAATATCTTCCATCCTCGATCGACCAACACATCATGAGGTGGGGGTCAGATTGGATGACATTAGTCCTACGCTCATTGCTTACATACAATAAGGGGGATCTGTAGTGAGCCGGACAGGATCGCCATTACAAGATGGCGCCGACATCCTGTCTTGTTGGTTATAAACAACTCCATATTTGGCTATGGCTTTGAGAGCTGCGCGTCCCTGCTTCCTGCATGCGCGGTGGGTGAGGATCCTTGAGCCTATCCCGATGTGGTCTGGTGTCAGCTGTTGGTGGCAGCCAATCACAGGGTGACCCATGTGCCAATTCCCTATTTAAGCAGCTGCCTAAGTGCCCCCGGTCCCTTCGCTTCCTGCTGCATCTCCCCTTAGCTCCCTGCCCCTTCGCTCCCTGTCCCTCCTTTTCCCGCCCTCTCGTTCCATGCTCCCCATCAATCAAGGGCACTCCAGTAAAAGCGTGATCTGAGTGGAAAAAAAAAAGAAAAAAAAACTCAAATTAGGTTTTATAGTTAAGAATTTTCTTCTGGCAATGACAGTGGCCTAAGATATCAGTCATGGTGAGGTTGGAAAACCTTTTCGTTGTACTTTTTCAAAGAAGTAAATCAGTCATTATAAAACATACTTTGGAGAACTGAGAGTTTAGGGACAACATGACATTTGACACAGATGGTGGGGGTAGGAACTTGTTAAGATAATGTAGAACAGAGAAATGGGGCAGATCAGAGAGTAGAAAAAGTAAGATTGAGGCTGGAGAAATCCGGAGTGTGCTGAGGGCCAAGTTCTCTTAGCAAACTTTCCCCTGGCCTCTTACGACTTCAAGGTCTCATATGATAGCCATGACAATGGAATCTGTGTCTTGTATCTTATGACTTTACATGAAAGATGAGACTAGAAAGTAAATCATTGACATCTATTTATAGCAAAGTAGCTTGCTTTAAATGAACCTTCTAGAAGGTAATTTCGAACCAATACAAGAAAATGACTGGACTGAGCTCCCAAGGTCCCAATGAGGAGCAGAAGGAGGGAGAACATGAGCAAAGAAGTCGGGACCACGAGGGGTACACCCACCCACTGAGACAGTGGGGCTGATCTATTGGGAGCTCACCAAGGCCAGCTGGACTGTGACTGAAAAAGCATGGGATAAAACCGGTCTCTCTGAACATGGCGAACAATGAGGGCTGATGAGAAGCCAAGGACAATGGCACGGGGTTTTGATCCTACTTAATGTGCTGGCTTTGTGGGAGCCTAGCCAGTTAGGATGTTCACCTTCCTAGATATGGACAGAGGAGGAAGGACCTTGGACTTTCCACAGGGCAGGGAATCCTGACTGCTCTGTGGACTTGAGAGGGAGGGGGAGAGGAGTGGGGGGAGGGGGAGGGAAATGGGAGGCTGGGAGGAGGCAGAAACTTGTTTTTTTTTCTTTTCTCAATAAAAAAAAGAGTTAAAAAAAGAAAATGACGTTAAAGTCAAAAGTGCCAGAATACTCTGAATAAGTTTTTTTATTTCATCTATCTATCTATCTATCTATCTATCTATCTATCTATCTATCTATCTATCATCTATCATCTATTTGTGTGTGTGTGTGTGTGTGTGTGTGTGTGTGTGTGTGATACATGCATGCCACAACATGTGTGTGGAGAAAAGAGACAACTTGCAGGAGTCAGGTTAATTCTCTTCTACCACACAGATTCTAAGAATCAAACATAGGTTTGGCAGTGAGTACCTTTACCCGCTGAACCATCTCACAGGCTCTGGGTAAATGATTTTGAAAAACAGAAGAAAATACTTCAAGCAGGATTTATTTCTTGATTTAACTTTGCCAGAGATCAAGACTTCAAGCAGAAACCAGAGTCTTACAGGTTGCTAAGGTCTGATGGGCTCCCATAGTGGTTCGAATGCGAGATGAGAAAGAAGAAGTAGGAAGGAGAGCCCAGCATCCTAATGTCAACGGAGACCATGTTTTATGTTGGAACTTGACATGTGGAGAGAAATGTGGTGCTGAGGTAGCAGCAGGACAGCTAAAGAGATATCAGCTGCTGCTCATCCTGAGAATCCAGGTGACACAGTAGCAATTAGAATCAAGAAACATGTCAAAAGCATTTGAGCAATGTCAAATCCAGGCAGAATTTGAAGTTTGCCAAATTAACAGTTCACTGATACCAAAATGAACACTTACAATGAATACCACCTAACATTTTCATAACAAAAAGACTATTTTAAGGGAAGATAGCATACTTCAGAACTTCCTTGTTATCACTATTATGTTGTGTGTAATTGGAAAAACAGTACTAGTCATGTGATATAAGAGAACAATGTATCCCCAGTTCAAGAAAATTAAAAAAAAACAATAAATAGAGACCCATTCCAGTTTAACTGCTAAACAAGAACATTATGTATCTCTTATAGATCTATTTTTCAAGGACGTACAGAGAATTATTAACATAATGATGAACTGGAAGAATTCAAATGAAGAACTTTAAGGAATAAAATGGAACCTTAAAGCAATTCTGGAATGAAAGTGTAAAAATATGTAAGATGAAAAAATGAATGGATGGATTTAACAGCTAGAAGAAAGCAGAAGGGTGGCAAAGTTGGAGGTAGGAAAATAGAAACTGACCACTCCTTCTGGAGAGGAGGAGAAGCAGAATTAAAGTTGTGGAAATTGGATGGCAACATTTGGGAGGAGGAAGAAGATTAGCAGGAAGGATGGGTACAAGAAAAGTGGGGTGTATGTGGTCAAAGACCCTTGTAGACCTTCATGGATATGTCACAATGGGATCTGATTTTCTTCTCTAATTTTAAAGATACCACTTTAAAATTATGATTTGAGAATCTCACACATGTTTATTCTAATAATCATACTCACCTGCTCCCTATTTTCCAACTTCAGCTCCTGCTGGATCCCCACCTCATGATCCCTCCGAACTTCTAGTCACTTTTCTTAACTCACTGCACCTAACCTGTGCTGCCCGTATGTTCATAGATGGGGGGCTACTCATTAGAGGAGGGTTGGTCTAAAGGGGGTGCACCCTTCAAGGAAACTGACTGTCCTTCTCTTTCAGCCATTGTCTTTTAGTAGCTCCTGAACTTAGGAACCCCTCCTCTGGCCATGCTGGAATGATGACCCTTGTGCTTTTGTACAGGAATTCAGAGTTACTGAGTGTTCGCAAGTGCAAGTCCAGAGTAGGGGAAGTGACAAGTAGGAGCTTGTACCCCAAGGAAAAATGCAAAGTATCAGAAGGGGTAAATATAAACTACTTTATTTTTTAACTATGTTTATTTGTAAGTATGTCGGCTGCTATGTGCACATGCGAGTGCTATTACTGTGGAGACCAGAAGAGACTGCTGGATCCCTGGGAGCTGGAGTTATAGGCTCTTGCTAGTCACGTCGGTGCTGGAACCCAAACTCTGGTCCTTTGACAGAGCAGTCAGCGCTCTTAACCACTGAGCTATCTCGCCAGCTCTCTATTTTCATACTTTCAAAACTAAATACTAAGGTTTGAATAAAGTGAGATAATTTCTCTCTGTGTCTCTCTCTGTTTCTCTCTCTCTCTCTCTCTCTCTCTCTCTCTCTCTCTCTCTCTCTCTGTATGTGTGTGTGTTTTTCTTTTCGAGACAGGGTTTGTCTGTATAATAGTCCTGGCTGTCCTGGAATGCGCTTTGTAGACCAAGCTGACCTCGAACTCACAGAGATCCATCTTCCTCTGCCTCCCACGTGCTGGGATTCAAGGCGTGTGCTATTGTCACCCTGTGTGAGGTCATTTCTTGTGGGGAGGATTGTACATGTGTAGCAATACATGTAACAAGATCATGGGACAACAGGAGACACATAGGAACTTCACTTCTCTGTGTCTTTGCTGTTTCCAGGAAAAGCAAATTGTGGGGAGTTAAGGAAAATGACTGTAACTTCTCAAGTAGCCCGTACTAACCAGAGTTTCACAAGAGAGCAAGCACACTGCCGAAAATGAATGTGGGAACTGTATTTTCCATCATCCCCAAGAGGCAGCATAATTGTTTTCATGCTGATGGCATGTTAATGAGTTAACTCGTTCCCTTCAATGGATGTCTTGGGTTTTAATGGCCTCATGGAAATCAATCTGAAAATGAGCTACACACAAGAGAGGGAGCATAGCCATCAACATCAGGGATAAGAGCAGAGACATTGCTATAGATAATCAAAAGACAATAAGCGAATATTAAGAAGAAATGGTAAATGCAGTCAAATGAAAATGACACACTATATCAGGGAAACGAAATCAGAAATTATGGCTGGGTTTTCTTCAAAAAGCCAGAAAAGAAGGTGACCATAAATCTGAAATCCAAGTTCAAAAGGACATTCTCATAAAAGATAGAGATGACCCAATGGTGACAATCAAATTGCAACTATAAAATGTAGCAAGAACACTCTCTTTTTTCACACACGCTCTCTCTCTCTCTCTCTCTCTCTCTGTCTCTCTCTCTCTCTTACACACACACACACACACACACACACACATAAGCTGTCATACTCAACCAGTAAAATTCTTCATAAAACAGCCTTTATGTAGATGCATAAGCACATAAGCTCCAAGAAATACCACCAACCAGACAAACTCTCTACCAGAAATTTGAGTTAAGTAGAAAGAATTCTCCACTTGACTTATGATGCCAACAACACGAATATATCAATGACATCACAAGAAAGTCTCCGGCTGCCACCTCTTGTGACATAGCTGCAGAGATCCTTGGTGTGATGTTAATAATTTGAATCAAAGAACACATCCACACAATGTAATTTAATATTAAACCAATCAATTGATTTTCCACTTTAAGAGAATTATGGAGAAGTTTTGCTGAAATTGCCATGCCTGTCCTGGGATAGATAAAGGTTCACTCCAGACAATTAATAACTTGATTGTGGTTCAGGCTGAGATTCCTATTGTGAAGATGGTAGAATCTAATTAATATCGCATTAAGATCTAAGCAGGAGTGTCTCTGCTAATGCCAAGAACTAGCCATTGTGCACAGTTGCAGGCTTATGCTGGAGGCAGCTTAATCTGTAGATTATGTTATGAAGGGGAAGGTACTTTCTCCAGACGTTATTTTTTAAATATCTCACTGTGATTTTATGTACTTTCTGGCTAAACTACTGTATATTATTCCAAAGTGTTGGGAATCGTAGAGTCTGTTGTGACTTAATTCTGGTTCTATTGACCACTTCACAGGTTAGGATCAAAATATATTTTAAGAGCAATGACTGATTCCTATTTTAACTCATTGAGGAACATGAAGGTTTGCTTTGATTTGCCAGGTATCATGCACACAAAAACTACTTTATTCTCTGAAACATCTTATATAACATGATATAATGTGAGTTTATCTTCAGTTTAAGAATTAGCAAGTTCATGTTCTGGTAGCTACTGGTGGCTGGTTCTAGACAGGTCTGGCAGGTCTCTAGAAATAGATCAAAGCTCTTGTCTAACCCTTCATTCTTAGAGACTTGTTTTGGATTATTTTCAAGGGGGAACTCAGAACCAAACACTAGCACTATGTTCTGTATCTTTCCAGATAATTTTTTTTTGTTTTTTGTTTTTTGTTTTTTCGAGACAGGGTTTCTCTGTGGCTTTGGAGCCTCTCCTGGAACTAGCTCTGTAGACCAGGCTGGTCTCGAACTCACAGAGATCCGCCTACCTCTGCCTCCCGAGTGCTGGGATTAAAGGCGTGCGCCACCACCGCCCGGCTTCCAGATAATTTGTAGTGATGTATGATAGACTTCTTGAAACTATGAATTTCCATTAAATATTTCTATCGGGGATTGACTAGATGAAAGTAAATTCAAAATTCTCATGAATAACACGATAACTACTTGTGAGCCCAAAGGGGAAATTATTAATTAAATTAAGCAGAGCTCAGGGGCATTGGAAAAAATGCAAAATAAAACAAAACACCAAAGTTGCAGGTTTTTAGTTTTTTAATGCTCTTTTCTTAAATCATATTTCTTGGAATTAAGTTCTTGCAAAAGTTAAATCTGCTCAATACAAAGAAAATTGCTTTAAAGTGTACTGAATCACAGGTTCCCTCTCAAGAAAACTTGAAGAAGTTGAGATCACAACTACGTGCATGCGTACACACATGTGCACACATGTCTGTGTATGTGTGGAGGCAAAAATCCACCACAGACATCATTCCTTATGGGTTGTCCCTCTTGGGTTTTGAGTCAGAGTCTCTCACTGCCCTGCGATCTGATGAGTAGGCTCGGCTGGCTAGCCAGTGCACCCCAGATATCCTCCCATCTCTAGTTCCTCGACATTAGAATTGTGAGTGAATGCTATCATGCCCTGACATTTTGATGTTGATTCTAGGGATCAATTTTCATGTCTATGTGACAAGGATTTGATTGAATGAACTATAGCCCCTGCACAAAAAATTAAAGTTTAAAGCATGAGCCAAATGATGGTCTCTTTCAAAAAGGGGTCCTAATATCTCTCAGTTTTCCCACCTGAAACCAATCCCTAAGCCTGCTGTAGAATTGCCACAGACCCCCGCCACGATCCCATCTCCCACAGGCTTCCTTCCTCTTGCTCTTTGTTAGACACCTAAACGATCTACCTAGAAAATCACACACCGTTTTTCCAGTGCCCTGCCCCCAGAATCTTGCTTTATGCTGTCACCTCTCTTCAGAATGTCCTCCTTCTTGTCAGTCTTTACGCTGCTTGTTTTTCTACATATGGTTTGAATACTAACCCTAACCTTTCTTAGGCAAGATAAATCACTCCTCCCTCTCTGATTTTGCATATACATATATGTGTATGTGTATGTATATGTACATGCATATAGATATGTCCCATTCATGGGACTTGTGCCTCAATTATACTAATTATAGTGAGTCATTTGGTGACTGATCAGGGGCTGGCATGCTATGCTGTCCCTTAGCCTAGTTTAAAATGGAAAGCTTCACAAAAGTACAAACACATTTTTGTTTGTTTGTTTTGATCCCGAGCTGATTTTATATCATAACAACAACATGACATCATTGCTACAGAGTCTGCAGTGGAAAAGCCTGCTGGATTTACTCTCTGGGTCTTTATAAAAGTTTTTCAATCCCTGTACTAGAGTGTGAGTTTCCAGTATTGAAGAGCATCGACTCAGAGAACCGGCCATCTTTGCCCAATCTCACCACTTTCTAAATGAGAGACCTAAATAGAGACCAAGAATCATCTTTGGCTCTGTTTTCTCCCACCATGGGATGAGGGCGTTAATGGTAGCCAGCTTACATGGCAAACAGGAGGGGTATTGAACAGCATGCATCCGATACTCTGACTATTATTCCTAATTATGAGATGATTTAGTGTGTTAGCACCTGATTCAAGTGATCCAGGCCTCACCTCATTTTCATCCCCATTAAAGAGAAAGAGGTAATGCCTCGAGTCTCTCTCCACATCTCTATCATTTCATAATCCCATGTGCGGTTCGTGGTGCTCTGCTGACCTTTACAATGGCTCTATATGGGGCCGTGAAGGTCAACACTTAACATTGACTTGTTCATGAAGAACAGCTGACTCAGCTATAGAATCCAAATTATTCTCAGAGAGCAAATAAATCACCATCTGGGAAACAAGCTTTTGTGCTTCAGGAGCTAAAAGTCTCTATGTGTCAAACACAGCTAAGGCTGGACCGAGAGCCACCTATGACCCATCTCAGCGAATCAACTTCCGCAACTCCTCAAATGTCTCTGAGATGTCCTGTGGTAGAGTCATGCCCACACAATGAAAACTACACAGTAAGCTATATCTAATTTCTGCTCTATATAATTCCAATTCAAAAATGTCTTTTCTCAACTACTTGGAGAGTGATGCAGAGAATGTTTCTCTTTTAAATTTAAAAATGTAAGTGTAAAATCTAGCCATCACGATAATTATATTTTACTATGCATTTGCAAACTTTCTTTATTTAGCTCCCTATTGCCAAAAAGATATATAATCTTAGATCTAGGGCCTTTCAAAGAGTGAACAGAATCTGACTGCAGTACAAGGAATAATAATAATAAGGAAACATGCTTCAAAACCTCTGAGAAATTGTGCTGTCAATCAAACACAGGCCTGATATTTAGCTCAAAACAGAAATGTACTCCTTCTCTGGGCAATAAAAGGCCCTTACATGCTGAACATGACAGAACGCTCCGGAGACATATTTCTAAAATGTTATTTTACACCTAAAGATAAGCATTGTCTATATAAGGATCAACAAGGCTTATTAGCTTAAACATAGAAGCTTATAAAGGAAAGAGTTTCCCAGGACTGATTCCATAGCTACTGGGAAACACTGTCTTGAAAACCCAAAATGTAACCAACCAAACAAACAAACAAAAAAACAAAACAAAATAAAACAATGAGAATGTGGGGGGCTGAAGAGAGTTTGAAAGTATCAGGGTAAATTTCCTCTTCTTTGCTTCTGCCAGTGATCTTTTCTGGAGCAATGCCTAGAATGGAACCTACTGGCTTCTGTTACCCTTGCGACGAGCCTATTAGTGTTATTCTGCATAGTCCAGTAAAGTGTATGGCTCAGAGGCTACATTTGACACCCATCGTACCACATACCCATATTCGGTGCAGATTTGTTTGTTATGTGATATTCAAATAACAAATGAGTACTTATGGATTTCTCTAACTATTGTTGTCTTGTGATTACTCTCTCTCTCTCTCTCTCTCTCTCTCTCTCTGTGCCTACTTACAAAGAATATAGCCAATATTTCTAAGATGTTCAAGGATTTTCTGAGTGCTTTAATTAAGCAAGAAAGAGGAGGTTAGGTAACTTGAAAAACACATGGAACTTTGTAAATTAAACATGGACCCACACCATGGCAGCCTTTTATTCTCTCTGTTGGCAGAGAATAATTACATGTTTTGTCTGCTGTTTTTTAAGGGCTGTGAATTTTAAATGATAATGCTCCTCTCACCTCAATGTGAGAAATTGAGTCGGTATAATCAGCTCAAGTTATCCCTGTTCCCTGCTATCCTGTTATTTAAAGCCTCCTCTTTTCCAGTAGTTAATTATTATATATTATCCTCCCTATAATTATTTTTTCTTTTTCTGCATCACTTATTTTCAGATGTCACAATTGCACATGGTTGAATACCAGATAAAAATACACTTGGTTGCTGCAGTGTGCCCTCTAACTCGGTCTCTCTACTGATCTCAATTCTTTCTCGTCTTCACTTCATGAAACTCCTTCCAGCTTGTGTTTTTCTTTGTTCTCCTTCAATGAGCTCAACTTAAAGCCAGGCAAGATCATCATTGCCCTGGGATAGAGGGCTGAGTTTCAGCAGCATCTTGTAGTGACAAATACTTGTTAGGAAATCTCTTTACTTTTATCCTTTTGTCTCCAAATCTTCAGAAGCTGGATTCTTGAGTTTCACAATCACGTTACTATAGATAATATGGCCTGTTTCAGTAGACTTGGCTAGAAGGTTACTAATCACTTGAAATCAGGAAGTTTTTGAGATTTCAGGGATTTTATATGGTAGTTTATACTGTTAAAATAAAATTTATCCCATAGAATAACTTGTATGACTTGGTTACCATGCTGTACCTAAGACAGTGCACAAGGCAACACGTTCTCTCTCTCTCTCTCTCTCTCTCTCTCTCTCACACACACACACACACACACACACACACAAACACATACACTGCCATTCCACATGATGCTGGATTATACAGGAATGAGTGTGACCTTTACAACAAAATGTGATTATAGAAATTACATCAATTGGGATCCAAAAAAGAAATAGCAGTCGCACTAGTTGTTTTAGTAGAAAAAGTTTAATTGAAAGAGTTTGTCACTAAATGTGATTATTAATTTTGACTGCCAAACTGATTGGATGAAAAAACACCTATTAGAAATGCTTATGAACTCACTAAATTGTAGTTCCGTGAATACAGCCTCTACAAGATAAAAGATTTCAGCGTGGAAGGGGGTGGGGATCCCGAGACTTCACTCCTAGTTGAGAAGCTGTTGTCAGTTAGTTGATGACTATTGTAAGATGGAGAGTCACTTTTCTTGGAGGTTGACCACTGGCAGGTTGTCCATAACCTTGCAGCCATGGTAAGCACTAACACATCTCAATAGGTTATTTTATAAAAGAGAACTTGGAGCTGGAAGGGAAGGTAGAAAACAGGAGTGGAGGAGAGACATTGGGGGCGTATACAATCAAGAGTCATCATATATATTTATGAATTTTTCAAATATCAATTTTCTTTCCAAAGAAACACCTAGGCTATTAATGAGACATATCTTTGGGTATATCTGTGAGAGCGTTTCCAGAGATTAACCGAGGGTAAAGATCTGCCCTAAGTATGGACCACACCACCACCATGTATTGAGGTTCTAGACTGAATAATGAGGAAAGGGGAGAGAGAGAGATCTGCCTGGGTAGCAGCATCCTCTTTACAGATCTGCTAAGATTAAGCTAGAAACCTCATCACTGTAGATGGGAGTATCTCCTATCTGCTTTCCCCACCATGATGGAAAATTCTCCCAAACTGTGAGCCTAAATGCTTCCTTTCTTCTACTGCTTCATGTCAGGTGACCAAGACAAGAAATTAACACACCAAGCGTAATCAGTTGTTGACTAGGTAACTGCAGAAATCAACAGTGAATCCAGAGTCCTTACAGTAGTGATTTCTGCAACAAGCTATTGCTATTGAGGTTATGTTTGAAATAGCAAAATGCTCAGCTACTGCTGATGGTTCTGATGGCGTAGGAGGTTCCCAGAAGGCTCATGAGACTTGAGGACAGGCTTGACTTGATGCAGTCAAGTTCAGTTTTTTGACATCACAATAATGTGTTGCTGTCTGTAAAATATACCTTCTAGAACTGCTCAATCAACTTAACAAAAACCAACCATCTCATAATGTTTTAACGAAGTTTGAGATTTTGTATCACACTCTGTTCATAGCTACCCCGGGGCCCAAGAGACTAAAGGTTAGATATATTTAGTAGCATTTCTGATGGGCAAAGCTATCCTGAAGTTGATCCTTACACTGAAAAATCCTCCTTTCGGTTCAGTAGCTGCTGTAAATTGGAACAACTGCTACCAGGGTAAAGAAGTATAGCAACAACAATGGTCACAGGAAAAGGAGGGAGACAGGCTGATCAGGCACAACAACGGGAAACAACCAGGAAGGAAATATCCTGTTTCCTCCTGGAGCCTGGTAGTCTCCTTCCTACATCCTACGAAGGAACGTGCCTGAGGGGAAACATGACGTACATTCCCACCTGTTCTGTCTAAGTCCTGAGGTACTGATGAGACAGCAAAACCCCAAAAGGATGCGTAGCTTAACCATATAGTTACAAGTTTACCTGCTTCTGAGAAGAGGCAGAGAGCACATACAACATCACTACTCTCAGCTCTATGGGACCTCGTGGCCAAGAGTAAGACACATCCCGAAGATCATAAGTGTTGCATTAAAATAAACACACATTGCACATTCAAGCAAAATATAACAAGGGCTTTCAGGCATTTTGCAAAGCCCAAAGGAAGATGTTTTCCTCACGTGAAATGTGTGAGAGATTTGACCTTTGCCTTACATCCAGTCCCAAAACTAATTCTCTAGGAAGAAATGACCATTGTGCTTATCAACTAATTATAGTTACTTTTGATTTTTCTATTTCAATTTGTGTTATTTTCAGATAATATGCTTTCAGTATGTGTCTGCGATGTATTTTCGGGCCATACTTTTAAGCAGTTATAATTAGTGAGACTATTAAGCTTAGGAACAAAGCGAAACCCAGCAGCATCTGCAGCCACAGAGAGAGTTAGAAATTTGTCAACAGGTGTTTGTAATTGTAAAATATCCCCTTTGTGTTAAAACAAGATAATTGCACAAAGGCACTTTTCTGCTCCTAAATAAATTTTGTTTATACCGATGTTGGCCATTTTTAGCATAGAGTCACATTAGTCTTGCTGTTTGCTAAAAATGTTTGCTAGTCTGAGAACAAAAGGGAATTCAAAGAGAATAGCATCCATTGGCAGTTTGTACAAGGGCTCTAGAAAACAGGCCTGCTGGGTATGGGCGAGCTAGGGCTTCTGTGATATACCATCTTAATAACAGCTCTGACACAGTGTTTAACCACATTCATGTGGGAAACCCTGCTCTCTACAAATCTCCACTATCCTCTTGTATGCCTCCAGTTGGTGGGGATGGCGATCTGGAGTTATGCATTTTAGAGTACAGCACAAATTCCAATGCTTCTGAAGAAAATGTAAAAATGATAAATGAGCCTGAAAGGCAGGAAACAAGTTCCATCCCTCTCAAGAGAATCTCTCACCTTACAAACAGCACAGAGGTAATGCCGACATTTACAAACTATTAGGAAATGCTGTTTTCTTAAAGAATTATGATTCAATCACTCATGCAATGAAATTTTATTAATTAAGTCTTCTATTTTCAGTAGAGCTAAATGCTAGGGAGGGCAAAAAAATGACCAAGACTTTGAATGCCCTTACAAAGGTATCAATTAATCATAGAGACAATATTTTTATCCAAAAAAACAAGTTGAAAACAGTTTAGAGTGTTAATTAATTACAGCAGACTTTCTGTAGTATCCAGGGAGATAACCCATGATGGGTTTAGGATAGAAGAGAAAACGTACTTCTAATTAGTTTTGGAGAGGAACTCAAAAGTGAAAGGCTGTCTATTATCTACCCAATTGCATCTTCCTGCAGACCTGCACTCCTGGATCCCCTCCCAGACCTCTGTTCCTCCTGTCTTCTCATCTCCATGAGATTCAAAGGTGTCCTTGCTGTGATCAATCACAGACATTTTATTATTCTATGACATGGACTCTGCTTGCATTTGTTCTCCTGACTCTCAGGGTCTCCTGTGCCCCATCCAGCCCCTGCTCAGAGAAGAGCCAATTGGCTCATCAAGCCTGATGGTGTTTGTATGAGAACCTTCTCTATTATTCTGGTTGTCAAAGCAGTTTTCAGGTGATTTAAGACTTCTGGCAAGAGACTCTCCTCCTGAGGCATTTTTAAGAGTGCCCAAGGTAACCTAACCCATACAGACAGATATTCCTCAGGAGCTGAACTGGTTTGCCCATACACTATTGTCACGGTCTCCTTACACCTCATGCAGAGGTTGCCAGTCTAAGAAATTAAAACCGTGCATGATACAAGATGGGGGAAGTCAGAAAAAAATCAGTTCTTGCCTAAGACACACTGGTATTTGGTTTAGTAATAGCAAAACAAGTCTTATTTGAAAGAAAAAGTTCACAGCTTTTGACTTGGGCCAAGCTTGCTACATGACATAAGTTCCTGGTTAGATCTGGGAATATTAAGACATGTTTCTGTCTATACTTGGAGATCTCATTGTTATCTTGTCTTTGCTGAATGTTTGGGATCTTGATCATTGGACTCAATACTATGTAGTGCTGTCCACAGATGGCACAAACTGCAAACATCATCCAAATGCCTGGTGTGGCTAGAAGGGACATTCTAAAAGATTCTTGAATCATCAAGGTGTCTGGATCTTCCTTTTCCCTCCCCATATGACTTTTAGTGACTTGTTCTTGGTCTTACATTGGTTTTTAAATTTTAAAATGTTACATATCACAAAAGTCACAGATTCTAACTAAAATTTATGAGAGAGAAGAAACATTACTTTCAGGTATAGTCAGCAAAACCAGAAATAAATAGTAGAACAAGCTTTTGCACAGTCAAGGGACTATTCAAAGAGCTAAAGGGCCACAAATGGAATTCAAGAAAACATTTCAAATTCTATCTTTGCTAATGGATTAATCTGCAAAGAATTCCTGTAAATTGATTGCAAAAAAAACATAATAATCTGTTAAACCAGGCGGTGGTGGCGCACGCCTTTAATCCCAGCACTCGGGAGGCAGAGGCAGGCGGATCTCTGTGAGTTCGAGGCAAGCCTGGTCTACAAGAGCTAGTTCCAGGACAGGAACCAAAAAGCTACAAAGAAACCCTGTCTCGAAAATCCAAAAGAAAAAAATAATCTGGTTTAAAAATAGTGTAAGAACTTAAATATCATACACACACACTCTGTCTCTCCCCCTCCCTCCCCCGTCTCTCTCTCTCTCTCTCTCTCTCTCTCTCTCTCTCTCTCTCTCTCTCACACACACACACACACACACACACATCTCCATCAGACATATTAAAGAAAATCTGCAGTGTTACCATTATCGTGGAAATATATGTGAAACCAACAATAAGTGAGACCTTATAATTGTGATGAGTAATCACAAAGGGAACAGCATTGGCAAGGTTGTAGAGTGATGAGAACTTGGTGCATAGTGGTGAGAATGCAGCGTGGTACAGCAGCTGGAGGAAACAGCAGGGAAATCCATCAGAAAATGGACAAAGGAACTGCTGTATGTTTCCCCAAATCCTTCTGGGTATTTATCTGCAGTGGCATTTCATTTGTATTTTAAGAAATAAAGCTTTCCTGAAGATCAGGAAAGTAAAACAGCCACACTGACCAGCCTTACAGACTAGGCAGCAATGACACACACCTTTAATCCCAGTAGCCACAGTAGCTTGCCAGGGAAACCAGGCAATAGTGGTGCACACCCTTAATCCCAGAACTAGAGAGGATTATAAAACGGGAGGAGACAGCTCTCAGACTCAGTCTCATTCTGAGGTTTCCTGGAGGCAGGATC
The DNA here is from genome assembly GCF_018167655.1 of Microtus oregoni. Taxonomy (NCBI): domain Eukaryota; kingdom Metazoa; phylum Chordata; class Mammalia; order Rodentia; family Cricetidae; genus Microtus; species Microtus oregoni. The sequence continues at coordinate 40,325,778 of NW_024543063.1, forward strand.
ACCATTGTTGAACTGAAGCAGAGGTAATAACAAGTGGCTGTCTGCTTTGCTTTTCTGGTCTTTAGATTAAACCCCAATACCTGTCTCTGAGTTTTTATTAATCATGTTTTATTTATCCCTGCCCCCGAGCAAAGGAAGATCTCAAAGAGATATTGGCACCCCATTTACTATTCTTACAACAATCTAACTCTCCACTGACAGATGAGTGAAAAAGTAGATGTGGAATAATGTGCCATAGAATAAGCTTTAGCCTCAACAATGAAACTCTACAAATCTAACACAAGGGATAAGACTTAAGGGTAATCTGTGAGATAGCATAAGATGTCACAGAAAGACAAGTACTAAGTCAACACTGGCTAAGTGGTATCAAACATAGTACCATGGTTTGAAGAGTGGAGGAGGGAGAAATGAGAGCTGTTACCAACTGCGTGGAATCTCAGCCAAACCAGATGAGTAAGCACCCCAGATCTTCTCTGCACTTTTGTCCTAGGAAAGTTACCCTGGAAGGTTTCTGATTCTCTGTGATTGCACGTGTACAGATTATTCTGATATCACAGGGTTCTATCACCCATGTACTGCAACAGTTGCTATTCATTGATTTAATTTTTATTTTAGTTTATTGTGATTAAAAATATTTCAATGAGGTTTGCTTTCTTTGCAAATCCTAAATGTACAGTTCCCTACTAGTGACTGCAGACAGGATGTTGTACAGAGATCACCAGGCTTGGTAGTGAGTGCCTTCGCCTGCTGAGACCTCTCAGCAACCTACCTGGAGCTTTTTCTTGTTCTTTTCTTTTTTGTTTTCCCTGAAGCTTTAGATCAGCAGTTCTCAGCCTGCGACTCCCCTTGGAGATCAAATGAGGTCAACTAAGACCATCAGGAAAAACAGATATTTATGTCCATTATGATTCATAAAAGGAGAAAAGGTGCAGTTTTGAATCAGCAAGGAAAATAACTTTGTGGTTGGGGTCACTGCAGCACGAGGAACTAGATTACAGGGTCTCAGCTTTGGGACACTTGAGAACCACTGCATTAGATTCTAAAGTTTAGAAGACACTGGTCTTGGCTCCAACAACCGGCTTGTTTAACCCTTGAGAGCAGAGGTTGGACTTTCAAGGGCTTCCTGCTGATTTCTGCTTTGTTCTTGCTGTGTGCGGGCTCTGCAGGTGTCCAAATACAAACACAGGAAAAGATTCTGGGACCTAAGAAGAGACACTTCTCTGCCTCCAAAACCACAGAGAAACCCTGTCTCGAAAAACCACAAAAAAAAAAAAAAGAAGAGACACTTCTGTGATGGACGCTTGTACAGGGAACAGCCCCAGGATAGAGTATCTGTCCTCCCTCTGTCTATCCTAATGAGAACATTTTTATTGCCTTTTTTTTCTTTATGTGGCCTTGGCTGTCCTGGAACTCACTCTGTAGACCAGGCAGGCATTGAACTCACAGAGATCCGCCTGCCTCTGCCTCCTGAATGCTGGGATTAAAGATGTTCACCAGCACCAAAAAAAAAAAAAAAAAAGAAAATAGAATCACAAAGTCACATCTGAAGCGTGCTGGTCATTAGAGAGATTATGGTGCCAGTTCACAAAGGGATTATGCAAGGACATTTAATGACCACCTGGAAGGCAATCCCCACAGACTCGCCAACTCCATAGGCGCTATAAAAATAAATAATAGGGCGGAACACCGGGCCGGGCAGCGGAAGGCGGCCTGAGGACGCCCAGCGCAGCCGGCGGGGACCAACTGGGACAGGCTGGAACCGGCTGGGACCTGAGCGGCAGCAGAGGACACAGGTTGCTGGTGGAGGGAACCATCCCAGCAGCAGAAGCAGGCTGCAGGGACCACGCGAAACACGAAACACCAAGAACAGATCGCCCCACTACAATTAAACCAAAGAGGTAGGCATTCGGTTGGGGAGGTCCCTGGCAAAGGAGGAGCCGGGTCCTATTCTTGAAGACCCTTCTGAGGGGTGAGAGGGATCTTGGCCCCCCCCCCCCCCCCCCCCCCCGCCGGCAGGAACCAGGAACTCATTTTGTAAGAGGAGCCCCTGGCCAGCAGGGAAACCTGAACCAGTTTTAACAGACCCCTTAGATAGCATCGATAGGAGGAGATGGGCAGGCGTCAAGGAAAGAATTCACCCAATAATCTGAAAAACAACATGAAAACACCAGAACCCAATGATCTTACAACAGAAGGTCTCCAACACCCTAACACAGAAGAAGTGGAAAAAATTGACTTTTTGAAAGCAGTAGAGTCCCTTAAACAACATGTGAAAAATGCCCTTATAGAAATGGATGAGAAGTATAACCAAAAATTTGAAGAAATGAGTAAATACGTACATAATACCCTGGGAAACCAAGAAAGAACAATCAAACAGGTAATGGAAACAGTTCAAGAATTGAAAACTGAAATGGAAGCAAGGAAGAAAACACAAACTGAGGACCAGCTGGATATGGAAAATCTAGGTCAACGAGCACAGCCTACAGAAACAAGCATAATCAATAGAATACAAGAAATAGAAGAAAGAATCTCAGATTCTGAGGACACCATAGAGAAAATAAACGCTCTGATCAAAGAAAACTGCAAAGCCAACAAATTCTCATCACAAAACATTCAGGAATTATGGGACACAATAAAAAGACCAAATATAAGAATAATAGGAATAGAAAAAGGAGAAGAGTCACAGCTCAAAGGCCCAGAAAATATTTTGAACAAAATTATGGAAGAAAACTTTCCCAACTTAAAGAAAGATATTTCTTTGAATATTCAAGAAGCATACAGAACACCAAACAGACTGGATAAAAGGAAAACATCCCCTCGCCATATAATAATCGAAACACAAAATATGCAGGCTAAAGAAAGAATACTAAGAGCTGCAAAGAAAAAAGGCCAAGTAACTTATAAAGGTAAACCGATCAGACTTACACCTGATTTCTCTATGGAAACAATGAAAGCCAGAAGGTCCTGGATAGAAGTACTGCAGAAGCTAAGAGACCATGGATGCAAGCCCAGACTACTATACCCAGCCAAGCTTTCGTTCACTATAAATGGAGAAACCAAGACATTCCAGGATAAGAACAAATTTAAACAATACGTAGCCACGAATCCAGCCCTACAGAAAGTAATAGAAGGAAAACCGCAACCCAAGGAATCCAACATTGCCAACACTGCCTACAATAACTCAGGCATCTAGCGACCCTTCACTAGCACAACTCAAAGAAGGGAGACACACAAATTCTACTTCCAAAAACAATAAGAATATCTGGCATGAACAACCACTGGTCATTAATATCACTTAATATTAATGGTCTCAATTCACCTATAAAAAGGCACAGGCTAAGAGATTGGATACGAAAACAGGATCCAACATTCTGCTGTTTGCAAGAAACACATCTCAACCACAAAGACAGGCATCTACTCAGAGTAAAGGGTTGGGAAAAGGTCTTTCAAGCAAATGGTCCTAAGAAAAAAGCAGGTGTGGCCATATTAATTTCTAACAAAACTTACTTCAAACTAAAATCAATCAGAAGAGATCGAGATGGACACTTTATACTCATAACAGGAACAATTTGTCAGGATGATGTCTCAATCCTGAATATTTACGCCCCTAATATAAAAGCACCCATGTATGTAAAAGAAATATTACTAAAACTCAAGGCAGATATCAAACCACACACACTAGTAGTAGGAGACATCAATACACCTCTCTCAGCAATGGACAGGTCAATCAGACAGAAACCTAATAGAGAAGTAAGAGAACTACTGGAGGTAATGAAGCAAATGGACTTAACAGACATCTATAGAACATTCCACCCAAATAGGAAAGAATATACCTTCTTCTCTGCAGCCCATGGAACCTTCTCGAATATTGACCACATACTCGGAAACAAAGGAAACCTCCACAGATACAAAAAAATATCAGTGTCCACCTGCGTCTTATCAGATCACCACGGATTAAAGTTAGAATTCAACAACAATCCTACCTCCAGAAAGCCGACAAACTCATGGAAACTGAACAGTCAACTACTGAACCACACCTGGGTTAAGGAAGAAATCAAGAAAGAAATTAAAGTCTTCCTGGAATTCAATGAAAATAGAGAAACAACATACTCAAACTTATGGGACACTATGAAAGCAGTGCTAAGAGGAAAGTTCATAGCACTAAGTGCCCACTTAAAGAAAACAGAGAAAGCATACATCGGAGACTTAACAGCACACCTGAAAGTTTTAGAAAAAAAAGAAGCAGACACGCCCAGGAGGAGCAGAAGACTGGAAATAATCAAACTGAGGGCTGAAATCAACAAAATAGAAACGCAGAAAACAGTCCAAAGAATCAATGAAACAAAAAGTTGGTTCTTGGAGAAAATCAACAAGATCGACAAACCCCTATCCAAACTATTTAAACGACAGAGAGAGAACACGCAAATAAATAAGATCAGAAATGAAAAGGGGGACATAACCACAGATACAGAGGAAATTCAGAGACTCATTAGATCTTACTACAAAAGCCTGTATGCCGCAAAACTAGAAAATGCAAAAGAAATGGACATGTTTTTAGATAAGTGCCACATACCAAAGCTAAACCAAAACCAGGTGAACGATCTAAATAGACCTGTTAGTCGCGAAGAACTAGAAACCGTTATCAAAAATCTCCCTTCGAAAAAAAGCCCAGGACCAGATGGTTTCAATGCAGAATTCTACCAGAACTTCCAAGAAGAGCTAATACCTATACTCCTTAATGTATTTCACAATATAGAAACAGAAGAGTCATTGCCAAATTCCTTTTATGAAGCTACAGTTACCCTGATACCAAAACCACACAAAGACCCAACCAAGAAAGAAAATTACAGGCCTATCTCACTCATGAATATCGACGCAAAAATTCTCAATAAAATACTGGCAAACCGAATCCAAGAACACATTAGAAAAATTATCCATTATGATCAAGTAGGCTTCATCCCAGAGATGCAGGGCTGGTTCAACATACGAAAATCTATCAATGTAATCCACCATATAAATAAACTGAAAGAAAAAAACCATATGATCATTTCGTTAGATGCTGAAAAAGCATTTGACAAAATTCAACACCCCTTTATGATAAAAGTCTTGGAGAGATTAGGGATACAAGGGTCATACCTAAATATAATAAAAGCTATTTACAACAAGCCGTCAGCTAACATTAAATTAAATGGAGAAAAACTCAAAGCCATCCCACTAAAATCAGGAACACGACAAGGATGTCCACTCTCTCCATACCTCTTCAATATAGTGCTTGAAGTTCTAGCAATAGCAATAAGACAACATAAAGGGATCAAGGGGATTCATATCAGAAAAGAAGAAGTTAAGCTCTCGTTATTTGCAGATGATATGATAGTATACATAAGCGACCCCAAAAACTCTACCAAAGAACTCTTACAGCTGATAAACACCTTTAGTAATGTGGCAGGATACAAGATCAACTCCAAAAAATCAGTGGCCTTCCTATACACTAAGGATAAAGAAACAGAGAGGGAAATTAGAGAAGCATCACCTTTCACGATAGCCACAAATAGCATAAAATATTTTGGGGTAACTCTGACCAAGGAAGTGAAAGATCTATTTGACAAGAACTTTAAGTCTTTGAAGAAAGAAATTGAAGAGGACACCAGAAAATGGAAAGATCTTCCTTGCTCCTGGATTGGGAGGATCAACATAGTAAAAATGGCAATTCTACCAAAAGCAATCTATAGATTCAATGCAATCCCCATCAAAATCCCATCAAAATTCTTCACAGATCTGGAGAAGACAATAATCAACTTTATATGGAAAAACAAAAAACCCAGGATAGCCAAAACAATCTTATACAACAAAGGAGCGTCTGGAGGCATTACCATCCCTGACTTCAAACTCTACTAAAGAGCTACAGTATTGAAAACAGCTTGGTATTGGCATAAAAACAGAGAAGTCGACCAATGGAATCGAATAGAAGACCCTGACATTAACCCACAAACCTATGAACACCTGATTTTCGATAAAGGAGCTAAAAGTATACAATGGAAAAAAGAGAGCATCTTCAACAAATTGTGCTGGCAAAACTGGATGTCAACCTGTAGAAGAATGAAAATAGATCCATATCTATCACCATGCGCAAAACTCAAGTCCAAATGGATTAAAGACCTCAATATCAGTCTGAACACACTGAACCTGATAGAAGAGAAAGTGGGAAGTACTCTACAACACATGGGCACAGGAGACCACTTCTTACATAGAACCCCAGCAGCACAGACATTAAGGACCTCATTGAATAAATGGGACCTCCTGAGACTGAGAAGCTTCTGTAAAGCAAAGGACACTGTCGCTAAGACACAAAGGCAACCCACTAACTGGGAGAAGATCTTCACCAACCACGCAACTGACAAAGGTCTGATCTCCAAAATATATAAAGAACTCAAGAAACTAGACCGTAAAAGGCTAACCAACCCAATTATAAAATGGGGCATTGAGCTGAACAGAGAATTCTCAACAGAAGAACTTCAAATGGCCAAAAGACACTTAAGGTCATGCTCAACTTCCTTAGCGATCAGGGAAATGCAAATCAAGACAACTTTAAGATACCATCTTACACCTGTCAGATTGGCTAAAATAAAAAACACCAATGATAGCCTTTGTTGGAGAGGTTGTGGAGAAAGGGGTACACTCATCCATTGCTGGTGGGAATGCAAACTTGTGCAACCACTATGGAAAGCAGTATGGTGGTTTCTCAGGAAATTCGGGATCAACTTACCCCTGGACCCCGCAATACCACTCTTGGGAATATACCCAAGAGAGGCCTTATCATACAACAAAAGTGTATGCTCTACTATGTTCATAGCAGCATTGTTTGTGATAGCCAGAACCTGGAAACAACCTAGATGCCCTTCAATGGAAGAATGGATGAAGAAAGTATAGAATATATACATATTAGAGTATTACTCAGCAGTAAGAAACAAGGACTTCTTAAATTTTGCATACAAATGGATGGAAATAGAAAACACTATCCTGAGTGAGGTAAGCCAGACACAAAAAGAGGAACATGGGATGTACTCACTCATATTTGGTTTCTAGCCATAAACCAAGGACATTGAGCCTATAATTAGTGATCCTAGAGAAGCTAAATAAGGAGAACCCAAAGAAAAACATATAGGCATCCTCCTGAATATTAACCTTCAGCAAGCGATGAAAGGAGACAGAGACAGAGACCCACATTGGAGCACAGGACTGAATTCTCAAGGTCCAAATCAGGAGCAGAAGGAGAGAGAGCACGAGCAAGGAACTCAGGTCCGTGAGGGGTGCACCCACACACTGAGACAATGGGGATGTTCTACTGGGAACTCACCAAGACCAGCTGGCCTGCGTCTGGAAAAGCCTGGGATAAAACCGGACTCTCTGAACATAGCGGACAATGAGGACTACTGAGAACTCAAGAACAATGGCAATGGGTTTCTGATCCTACTGCACATACTGGCTTTGTGGGAGCCTAGGCAGTTTGGATGCTCAACTTACTAGACCTGGATGGAGGTGGGGGGTTCCTTGGACTTTCCACAGGACAGGGAACCCTGATTGCTTTTCGGGCTGAGGGGGGGTCTTAATTGGGGGAGGGGGAGGGAAATGGGAGGCGGTGGCTGGGAAGAGACAGAAATCTTTAATAAATAAATAAATTAAAAAAAATAAAATAAATAAAATAAATAATAGGCAAAATTACATACTGGCACACTGAAGGCAGCCAAAACCAGAGACAAGGCTGAGGTCTCAGATTTCATTTATCTTTTACAATGGCCTAAATGAAATTATTTGGCTAAATTATGACACGTCTGTTGGACTGTGTTTCAGTGGGTCAGACTGATCTGAGACAGTGAGTTTGCTTTCTAATTGGATGATGACCCTAGTGATCACAGGTCGCTAACACAAACTGGGATTTCAGCTCTGTTAAGTACAGTGCAAATAATAGAGCTGGCTATTGGAACTCAGGGAAGCTGTGGGATTTCTTTGGCAGGGGCGAGTTCCTTCTATACTCTTTCATATTGATTTTCTAACTATTATTTAAGGCAAAAGCACATACAGAGTAAAGAGAGAGGGACACGGAAAATGAAAAGTGGAGAAAGAAGTAAAAGCTGGTTTACCTCCAGAGACGCAGTCATGTACCTGTTTAGGCTTGTGCCACTAAGTGGCTGTGAGTCTTGCTCTTCCTAGCTATGATGCTCGTGTGTGTGTGTGTGTGTGTGTGTATGTTGTGTGTGTGTATGTTGTATGCTTCTCTGTCCTGTGTCTTGTTACTTTTCTATTGCTGTGAAGATACACCATATCTAAGGTAACTCATAGAAGAAAACATTAATTGGGGCCCATGGTTCCAGAAGGTTAGAGTCTATGGACATCATGGTACAAAGAATGGCAGCAGGCAGGCATGGCACTGGAGCCAGGAGTTGAGAACTTACATCTTATCCAAAAGCAAGAGAGAGAGAGAGAGAGAGAGAGAGAGAGAGAGAGAGAGAGAGAGAGAGAAGCTAACTGGGAATGGCTTGGGATTTTTTTCTTTTTCTTTTTTTTTTTTTTTTTTTTTTTTTTTTGATTTTTCGAGACAGGGTTTCTCCGTAGCTTTTGGTTCCTGTCCTGGAACTAGCTCTTGTAGACCAGGCTGGCCTTGGGATTTGGGATTTTTAAATCTGAAAGTGAACCCCCAGTAACACACCTCCTCCAACAAAGCCACACCCCCTAATCCTTTTCCCAAAGTTCTACCACCTGCTTACTGAGCATTCAAATATATGAACCAATGGAAGCCGTTCCCATTCAAACCACCACACCTGGCATGTTTCCCCTCCCCCTCTTTAACTGTTTTTTTTTTCTATTCTGTCAGGTGTCGTCTTAAATGTGATGTGTTGTTGAGGCCCTTCCTCTTTGAACGCTTTGGAGGTAACTGAGATCATCCTCATGCCTTCACTCTTTTCTTTACCCCACTCCTGTCACCCCCTCTCCTTCCCCACAAGTCTCTTTGCCATATTCATGTCTTTCTGTTTGGCTTGTTTTGTGACTCACTGACTTTAACCCCAGGTTTGAAACTATCTGGAGTCTGGCAGGCTCACTGTTTGTATAGTCTTTCAGTAGTCAACAACTCCACAAGTAGGCTAGCGAATATTTTACTAAAGAAATAATTACAGAAAAGGTATTCTGAATTTACAGCATTCTCAAACATCCATCTCTGAGAAGAAATCATACTATCTATTATACAAAATATCACCACACAAAGGCTTGGGTATTCTTAGCTCATAAATGAAATATCTGTTAGTAATATTCCAAAGAAGGGATTTTTGTTTCCAGTATCTCAAACTACACTGTACATGCCTGGCATGCTATTCACAGACATAACAACTATCCACCAGCCAGGCCCCTGGAAGGAATGGATGGAACACTCTGAGTGCATTGAAGGGAATTTAACGCAGAGACCAGGTGCACAGGAGAGCACAATTACCACCAAGGGCAATGGGGAGCCACCCAGAGTCTAGCCCTGGCAGGAGGCTCTTCCTATGCCAAAGGCAATTCTGGAACCTGGAAAAAACTTTAGCCGTGACAAGAGTGTCATCAGACAGGCTCAATGGCTCCAGGTGGACAGCCGCAACCCTAGTACATCAATATATTGGAGAAAGGCCAGGAAAATAAACAGCCTGCCTTCTTTCTCTCAGACTGTCGAACATCAAAATCAATTCAATGGCAGAGATGGAGGGAGCCCATGAAAACAGAAGCCAAAACTCCCCCGACCCCAGCATTTTAGGCTTATCAAGTCTCTCTATTCTTTTCTTCTCCTTCCACTCCTCCCTTTCCTCCTCCAGGCTCTACTCTTACCTTGCTTCCTCTCCTCTCTTCTCTATTTACAGCCCCCCGCCCAAACCAAACACATACCAACACAGGGGAAACTATGTCATCCCCATCATCACCGCATTATTTCAAGGGATCTTAATTTAGTCAGAGTCTAACCTGGGAGGTAAATGGGTGGCTTTTAGCGTTGCTGTTCTCAGGGTTCAGGGGGACTAAAAAATGCAGGAGCAGTGCTTTCAAACAATGGACTCAACTCTACCATACTCATTGGTCAATCCCCCAACCCTCTCCTCTCACCAGGGATCGCAAGGTCCTCACAGATGTCAGCACCCAGGTCCTTGTTCCCTTGGGGAGCAAGTATTGTGTTCACCTCTCTCAGATCATTGTGTTTCCCCAGGATCATGGCTTTTGGTGGATGATCTCTAAGACGCACACCAGTGAATTTCTGAATCCTATAGTCTGTCGTGTCTATTTTTAGCAACAATTTCTTCTTAGAGGTCTGGATCAATAAGACCAGCCAGTAGAGATGCACCCCACCCACACCTCCCACCTAATCTCTTACTGCTCATGGACTTGATGAGCCTATAATGCCCCATGTGGAAGGGAGTATCAATTTCTGGTTTCATTGGACCATTGTTGTGTTCATTGGGGGATTTCTTTTTCTTTTGGATATGCCCTCTTCTGACATGCTTTCTGGGTCAAGAAACAATTCCATTAGAAGATTATTTGGTATGGGCAAAATTTTATATATCTAGATTAACCCTTGGTTCCCTGACCCAAGGAAGCAGTTAGAAACCACCATAAGACACCATAAGACTTGGCTTCTGAACCTGATGGAGGAAGGTCATTGGCTAATAAAGGAACTGCCTTGGCCCATTTTATTGGTTAGAAGATAGGTGGGAGGAGTAAACAGAACAGAACGCTGGGAGGAAGAGGAAGTGAGCTCAGACTCCACAGCTCTGCTCTCGGGAGCAGACGCCTGAGAGAGATGCCATGCTCCGCGCTCCCGGGCAGACACACGCGATGAAGCAAGCCGCCAGGTTAGACATGCTGAATCTTTCCCGGTAAGATGGGTGCTCACAGATTATTAAAGATGGGTTGATTGGGATATCAGAATTAGCCAGTAAGGGCTAGAGCTAAAGGGCCAAGCAGTGTCTAAAAGAATACAGTGTCCGTGTAATTATTTCAGGGCATAAGCTAGCTGAGCAGGTGGCTGGGGTGCTGGGGACACAGCCCGCCGCCCCTAATTACTACATGAACCCACATGGAGTAGTATGGCTAAACACAGTGTTCACCAAAATGTTGGCAATAACAAAAGGTTTCTAGCTGTTTAATGACCGAAATATTAATTCAAAATCTGTGTACTGAATCTGAGGTGTTTCTAGCGTTGGTCACCCCCATGTTGCATCACGGGACTTGACTGAACTTGCTTCTAAACACACAAATCCTGCACTTCACAGTGTGCATGCCATCATACCACATAACGCCAATGAATACTGCATAAAACACTTGTATGTTGGCAATCATAACTATCTACAGCTTATACAGAATTTTTTGCTCTTCTAGAAGAACATTGGTTGCATACAGAAAGAAACATTTTTTTACTATTTTTTCATTTATTTTACATACCAAGCAACAGGTTTTTAATATTTTTCTACTATCATTCCTCAAGATGTAAGTACGAAATTAGTATGTCTCTGGATTGAGCTGTGTTAAAGTGTTTGAGTTTTTAAAAATTCCCATCTGAGTCACTGACTTGAATGTCACAGAATACCATGCAATGAATTTTGGCTTGAGATTAGGGGAGAATTTCCAACAGTTTCTGAAACAGCACGAAACATAATTCTGCCAACTTGCTCTGCACATGCATGTGAACCTGAGTTCACAGCACTGATGAATATAAAACAAAAAAGCCAGCAAGCTCAGGGAAATTCCTATGATGGTCCCTGTCAAGCAGTTTCAAATATTCAACCATGATTTAATTTTTCATGTGACAATAAACAAACATACCCTCCTCATTAGCATGTAAATTTTCTTTCACCTTTAATAAAAGGCAAGATTATATATACTCCAAAGAATTGTTTTGATATAAATTTCTCTCTGATTATCAGTAAACATTTGATTTGTATATCTATTTTATATACCTATATACCAAGCATCATCAGAATTCTTGGGTGGAAAAGCTCGTTTGGTCAAGAGAATAGGGTCTCTGGGTAACATTCCCGGTAGGTTAGTTCAGGCACTGTGTCAAGGGACCACCCCTGGGAAGGTGATCTCTCCTTAAGCCGTGCTGAAGAAATAGATGGAATAATTATTCCTATAATGAAATACTGTGCTGTGCATTATCAGAATTCCTGTCCCCATTCCCAGTATAATTTTTCACAGCTTAGCCAGGAAGCTTTGTAATTCTGCCTGCTTCCTGAATTAATCAGAAAATCATAACTTTTCCTTTTTCCTTTTTCTGTCTATCTCTGCTCTGGGTATGCCTTCCCCCAAACTCTGGGCTTTCCCAACATGTTGGGGTTCTTTACTCCTTCTCTACAGCTCTCCTCCCTGCCACGTGCTATTTCTCTACCACGTGTCTGGCCTGCACACCAGCTCAGATGCCATGGCATTTTTTTCTCTTCTCCATCCTTGTCTTCTGGGCTGCAGCAGAGATGTACAGTTTGCCTGTTGCGGGAGTTTGATTTTCAGAGCTAATAAAATTGTCCTAATGTGTTAAAAAAATGTATTGGGTGAAAAGGGTCCCAAGCACAAACTGGTTAAGAAGCCCTGCTGTTGGATAAGCAGTTGACCTTTCAGGGTTGCCATTAGTTAATTGAATTGTGGCTGAGCCACTTGCAGTGTTCTGTTGATAGTGCTGCCTCCGGCTGATAAGACGGGAAGACCAAATTCTACAGTAGGATGAGTTCATGGCTGCAATTTCCTCCCACAAAATGAGCTCCTTGGTCAGACGCAGTGGGAATCAACTGGTTCTCATCATTGTTGCAGAATGCACAACAAAAGCAACTTCAAGAAGAGACTTTATTTTAATGCAAGAGTTGAATTACAGTCCATCATGGCAGGAAACAGAAGGAGGCAGTGGGATGTTACAATGGTTCATCACTTCTTGGCAGAGTAGGAACCAGAAATGGAGCATGAAGCAGGGATAGAGTACCACCGTTAGGACCATCCCTAGTGATCAAATTCTACCTGCTAGCTACCATGTCTCAGACATTCCACAACCTCCCTAAACAGTGACAGCAGCTGGGGACCATGTGGTCAAAGCATGAGTCTGAAGACATGTCACCGTCAAACCATAATGTAAGACAGTTTTGCTTAGGATACTGTGTTGATAAAAAGATATTACATATTTAGCAGAAGTTTTGAAGACTGAGGTGACTCTGTATCCGACCACATATGTATTCCTTTGAGAAGAAACTTCGATCCTGAATTGGATAAATACTCATGCAAGAACGAGCGCCTGTGTTTAGTCTCAAGAATCCACATTAAAAAGTCAATGAAATAGAAGGCACTTTTAATTCCAGTATTTGGGGCTGGATAGTTGAATATCTAGAACTGGCCAGCAGTCTAGTCAAGTTAATGAGTCCAAGGTGCTGTCTCCAAAAGATGGTGTGGACATCTTCTGATGAACAACACTCAAGGTTGACCTCTGACGTCCATATCAACATATAGATATGCCCACATATGCCTGGACATACATATGAGAGAACATTAGCTCCCACTTCCTCTTCACCAATTAAAAATAAATTTATATCCATCCATGATAAAATAAAATTCATGTAATCCATGATATGGAACTACCCTCTGCCTCCCACTGTGAATGTATTTGGTTCATGAATACAGAAGTTACTTTGGTCTGTGATAGGGAAGAATAGTACTAGGCAGAAAAACTAAACGGAATGCTGGGAGAAAGTAGACAGAGTCAGGAAGATGCCATGTAGCCGCTGGAGGAGACAGATGCCAGAAACTTGCCAGTAGGCTATGACCTTGTGGTGATGTACAGATTAATAGAGATGGGTTGATTTAAGATATAAGAGGTAGTTAGAAATATGTATAAGCTATTGGTCAAGGAGTAGTTTAATTAATACAGTTTCTGTTTAATTATTTCAAGTCTTGGAGGCTGGGAATGAACAAGCAGTCTCTGCCAACAGAATAGCACCCAAATGTTTGGCAATGTACATCTACATAAAGCCTAAGAAAGCTTAAAAAGAGGGCTGCTAGACCCACAAAAGCAGGAGCCAAGCACAACTGCTTGGTAGCTACATTTTTTTTCAAACAGTCTCTGTTTTTTGGCAGTGAGCAGAGGCAAAGCTCCTCTAAGAGAAGGCTTCCTGACTCAACCATAGCAGCAAAGACTGTATAGCTCCTTTAAGAAGGCTTCCTGATTCATGCTAGTTGCTCCAATATTCTGGCCCTTTAAGGAGGCCAAGCACTTGAATGGGATTTCTGGGCAGAGTGCTGCAAGTTACTTGGTGACAGCATGGGACAACTGCTTTCCAGAGTTGAGGTAGTGAGTGCGGTTCCCAACCGGTGGTCCCAGAGCTGGTGATAATGGTACCTCTGCCATATTAAAGGTGGAGAGAGGCAGAATCAGCATCCAGCAATGCCACAACCACACTGATTACCATTTTAAAGCACTTGTGGTCAGAAACTAATTACAGATATGCAATAAAGACAGATTCAGATGAAAAAGACCTTGAAATGGGTCACAGTGTTGGATAGATGTATGTAGGTTTGGGAGAGAGAAGAAAAAGAATATAGACAGTTATAAAAGGAAGTAAATAGTTTATAAAATAAAGTCTTTAAAGAGACAGAGTACAGAAAATCATAGATTAAAGGAGTAAAGAAAAATAAGTCACGTAAAAATGGAATATACACAGGGAGTCTGGATTATGTATATTATTGTGTTTTCTTTGACTTTTCTAATTGTGAATGAGTTAAATACAGAGAGACATTTCATTGTATGGGCTGCTAAGCAAAACCAACATATATATATATATATATATATATATATATATATATATATATATATGCCTAAAAGATGAATGTCTAAAAGAATGTTACAGCAGAACTTTGGGTGACTGTCCAGGCAGTGAGTTATCTCTGTCAATTCTAGTTTTGGAAGTTGCTTACAACACACTTCCTGTTAACTTAGGTAATATTATATCCTTTCTGGGGTCTTTGATTGAGTTGAAGAATAGTTATAATTATAGCTTTCCTTATTTATGATAAGTGGTAATTGGATATAAAACTTTAGACTCACAAAGATAGGATAGATGAAAGAGTATTTTCCTTAATTTGACAAAGTAAATGGACTAAATATTATAACTAAAATTCTTGCTTGATGCCTGTTGTGTTGTATGTAATTTTGCTATGTTAATGTTAAAACTTTCCTTTTTATTTAGACAGAAAAGGGGAAGTGATGTGGGATTCCCCTCTGTATACTATGAATGTGTTTGGTTAATGAATAAAGATGCTTCTTTAGCCTATGATAGGACAGAATAAAACCAGGTGGGGAAACTAAACTTAATGCTGGGAAAAAGTAGTAGGAGTTAGGGAGGCGCTACATAGCCACTAGGGGAGACAGATGCTGGAACTTGCTGGTAGGCTATGACCTTGTAGTTATGTACAGATTAATAGAAATGCGTTGATTTAAAATTTAAGAGATAGCTAGAAATATGTATAAGCTATTGGCCAAGCAGTGATTTAATTAATAGAGTTTCTATGCAATTATTTCGTGTCAGGGCGGCCAGGAATGAACCAGCAGTTTATGCCAACAGATTCATGTGACATATAAGGTATCTGGCATGTCAGGGAGTAATGCTGTATCTGTCTGCTTCAGTGTTGACTTCAGGTGTTGGTACCTTGGTCCTCAGCTCTAGTAGTGACTGATTGTATAAAGAAAGATGTTCACGTTATTAAGCTAATGCATAGTTCTATTCTTGATACCACAGCTATTTAATATACAGGACTGTAGAGTAAGAACCCAGGGAGATAGGAAAAGGGGGCATCTTCTACCCATACATAGTCATCTGTTCATCTATTATATCTTCAGGAAAGCTCTTGAGAGATGTGGTGTACTTCATAATGAAATAGTTATTGTTTTGTTAAAGTCATGTCCTGTTCCTTCCCAGAATATAATTAGGGCCAGCTGAGTAGTATTAGATTCACCCCCCTAAGACATTGGCCTCATTCATTCACAGTTTGCAATAATAATTTCTCAATTTAATTTTTTTTTTACTGTGGATGCCACTTGATGAACAAATTAAATTAATCAGTCACAGAGACTGTTAATACCTTTTCAGGGTGCTAAAGTCGATTTATTAAATGCCAAATCCCAAGACGGTGCGTACCCATAAATAAATTCAGCCTACATTTAATATTACTGCCCTTCATTCATATGCTCCTGATGTTGACAGGGAGATTTGGAGTTACTGAGTTCTCAACCTCAAGTACGCTTCACTTAATTCCCCATTTCAAGTGTCAGGATTCCACTTCTCATTATCTAATACTTTACTTCGGCATTAGAGACCCACAAGCTGCATATCCAACTCTGCAGGATAGACACAGGTAAATATTAGACTGAAAGCTTCTTGATGAGTTATAACCACTAATATTTTAAATTAAAAGGTCAGTACTCTAAATGTGGTGTTCCTTTTATGTACAGTCCCTGGCGTTACCCATAATCTTAGTGAACACTACTCTTGCTTTATAGCCAAGTGCCAAACTTGACCTCAACCCACCCTTCCTCTGCCACCACCAGCTCTGTTAAAACAAGAAGCTCTGGTGTTGTGACTGCAGATCACAGATTTCCAAGGTCAGTTCTCTGCTCTGATGCAACATTCTTTCTGTGTTCCTGCCAGGAGGGCAATCTTGGGGAATTCCCCTCATGTTCATCACTCTAACCATTAGGGGCTCCTACAGGAGACAGTTGTCACAGTGAGAGTCAATTGAAGAGTGTTTAATGATATGCCATTGAATCACAAGGGACTGCTGATGTCTAAAACTTGGTCCCTCTGTCAGGCATGAAGGACTGTGGTAGGAAACTGTCTCTGGAATGAGACAGACACTGTAGCAGAGAGAAGGAAGAGTGATAGGGGTTTCAGGTGAAAGGAATCAACCACTGACCAAGCCATCACCTGGCAGGGAAGGAGAAGAAAGAACAGAGGTACCTTGGCTTGCTCCTACAGGTCATGCTCCTAGGTCTTGTCTTTTCCTCCTTTGCCTACTGCCTACTTCTCTTCTGCTCCTCTGTGTGTGTGTGTGTGTGTGTGTGTGTGTGTGTGTGTGTGTTATAAGCACATGTGTTCATAGAAGTCAGACATCAATGCTGGATGTCTTTCTCAATCACTTACATATTATTATTATTATTATTTCTAGGCTTTCACTGAATTTAGGGATTGGCATTTTGGTTAATCTTGCTATTCAGCAAGGTCCCAGGATACTCACTTCTCTACCTTCACCAGCAGTTAAAGATGTGCCATGGTCCACAGAAATTATGGAAATGTTGGAGATTTTAACTCAGGTCCTTAGTTAGGTCTGTGCAGCAACCACCTTATTCACTAAGGCATTTTTGTGGGGCTTTGGGTCTCTCAGTCTTACCTATCAGCTAGCTGGTAACAGATCAACTAAAAAGTTAGGGTATGTCAGTCTGGGGATGTCAGCCTTTCAAGTCACATAGTAGAGAAGAAAGGAAAGAAAGAAATGAACCTTAACCAGAAATCAGGGCACGATGGAGAAGGAGGACACTGTGACAGTGTTGTGAATGTTTGGAGTACTATGAAAAGAACTGTGCAACACTAGACAGTGACATTGTATTCATGTCTTCACCTTCTTAAACGCTCACAGTGACTTGGGATCAGTCAATCACCAATCATCTTTTATTTTTTCGATAGTACCTTTGAGTTTTCCTTAAATATTTTACAGATGCTGGGGTCAGAAACAGAGAGGCTTGACATCTTGGTTAAAAATATGGTGGATCTAATGGACTTCACTCCATTAGAATGGAGCTTTTAGGTCCTTCACTGCTTAACTGAGAGTAAACAAAGAAAACAAGATACATGGGTTTTATTGAAACATTCATGCAGAGCAGGAAGTATTCTTGCCTAGGATCTGGATCTGAATCCTGGCATTGGTGAGTTGTCCCATTCTTAGCTGCCTCCAATGGCCTGTGTGGTAACAGTTTTGTTTCCAGTGTGGTGTTGTTACAAGGTGGTAAGAAGTCTAATAAATGGGGCCTGGTATGTGTGTAGGTTCTGGTCTATGGAACACATGCTCTTGAAAAGGCTATCAGAACCTATACTCTGCCTGTCTCTCTTTTACTTCCTAGCTGGGAGAACTGCATGCAGGGGGATGGCTTGACTCAGCTGTATGCATTTACCATCAGCCTAAAGCAATGAGGTAAAATACAAAAACAAAAAGGAGGACTAAAACAGCTAAAACAGTGATCCAAAAAAAAACCTTTTCACTTTATAAGTTGATGATCTCAACTCTTCGTCATAGCGACAGAAAGCTCACATACACACTATAAACTGGAGACATTATTTAAAGCCTAAGTCACAAGCTAGTTAGGAAAGTCTTATCCTCTTAATATTAGAGATTGTGAATTAAAGTAAACACATGATGAAGAACCAGCTACTCAGTGGGGCTATGAGGTAAGACCTGGCCATAGTGTATCCTTTTCTCTAGCCTTTTATATGAGTTCTAGTCACACTTTAGAGATGCCCCCAAAAACTTCTGGAAGCTTGTAAAGGGTATGGTATTTCTGGAAAGAGATGAAGTATAATACAATCAATGCATCTTTCAAATTCCTATGCACCATCTTCCAGAGCAGACTAAGGAGGGAATGACAGAAGAGCACCCTACTCCTTATAAGAAGATAGTCAGGGTGAGGGAACACACTGCCTTATTATTTCCCATGCCTACTGCATGACTGGCAATCAGAGAGTCCGAATTAATAATAAAGAAATAACTCCGAGGTGGGAGAGCTGGAGAATGCATTATGAAGGAGATGCAGTCAATTTTTCATGCAGACAGACGTCTAATGCTCCCTCAGAGGCAGTTACATTTAAAGCTGGTGCAAAGTGAATGAGAACATGAAATGTTGATGCCAGATTACAAAGGGCGACAGTGGTGAGTCTAATTCTTTCTTCTTTCTTTCTATTCATAGGTGGTGGGAGGAAGAAATAGGAGAGAGGAAGGAAAGGAAGGAAGGAGGGAGGAGAAAGAGCTCCATTTCTGTTGCCATTTTCACTCATTGTTAAGTGTGGCATTTTAGACAGTCTAGGATTTTCTCCAAATCTCTCAGGACCTTTTAGATTATAAGCTCAAAAGAGGATGCTATCCATTCCTATGACATTCTGTGTTAGCTGCAGCACAACTCTACCAGAGCAGAAATGCTTTTTCTGTCTGCTCGGTAAAAAGTTAACTAACTTTATCCTATTTAGTCATCTAGCGCAGGACCTACTCTTCCATATTTCATAATGCATCATATCTAGTGTTTAAAATCACATTCTCTCATCCTGGTCACTGTGAACTATGCTGAAAGTTCTGAGTGGAACAAGGAAGGAGTAAGAGCGCTGTTCTCAGAAGGTTCTAGGGAGTAACTCACCTCAGCATCCCCACTCTGCATCTGGCATGTCTTTCGCAGCAACACAAGAAGGGAATAGGTGTTTTTAATCTATTTAATTTGATAAAGACAAAGTGGAGTGTCACCTCCTATGATGAATATCTACCACCAGTTTTGTAATATCTGACTAAAAATGCAACAAGCTTCAGGAGTTGGTGTGTATAGATTGCTAAATAATGTTCAATAAATGTCATTTCTCATGCAATAGTCTCATTTGAACATTTATTCTGATTAGTATGGATTCGACCTATTTTCTAGTCCCTAGAAGTAGTTGATTTTGGAATATAGCATGTTCTGTTGTAGCTCACTGCTCTGTTTGGTATAAAACTATCATCACTGAACAGCAATTATGAGCCAAATTAAGTATGTTAATTGAGAAATGAGCACACATCTCATGGAACATACACTGACTCTTATTTTTCATGACACATGCAGACTTTGATCTGTTAGCTAGAGACATAGAGTAGGCAATTGATTATCTAAAACCACAGTATTCACTTGCCTAGATTAAAATCAGGATTCCATGTAGAATGGAATTGCTTGGGGAAATATCTTCTATTAGTTCTCTCAAGCCATTTATTTTATTATCTTTTCTTGTGATGTATAAGACATTTGATTCCATCTTGATTTTTTTATTGTTGTTGTTTTAGTAATTTCCAAAGTTAAAATCTTGACTTTCTGGGCATTAGGAAATATTCTCATTTGCCTGCCTGCCATGTTGGGTGCATATGTTTTAGTGAGTTATCTCAGTTTGGAAATTCACAGTTTGGGGCATAGTTTACTGGTAAACTTGTCTAGCATGTGAAAAGCTGTGGTTACAACCCAACCACAATTCAAAAAAAATACATCATGGAATTTGATGACTATTTTGAAAAAGTTGATAGAACAATGCTTTAGAAATATTTTTTATTTGAATTCCCATATCCTGTGTGGATCTTATATTATTTTTGTCTGTTCTCTGCTCTTTTCCTCTTCTTTCCTTTTGTTATTATTGTCTTCCTTTCCCTTCAGTTTATCTTTCAAGCGTTCTTTTGTATTTTTCATTGTTGATATTGTATCATAGTTTCTGGAATTCTTTTGTTTCCTCAGAATGCTCTCTCTCTTGAATCTCCTTATTCTTGTTTTATCAATAAGATATTTCCTCAAATCTCTTTAAAACTCCCAATTCTAAAAAAGAAAAAAAATCATGATGAAACACTCAGCAAATGAGGATTACAATGTAACCCAGGCTGGCCAGAAACTTCCAGTACTTCCGTCTCAATGTTTTGAATGCCTGGATTACAGATGTTGTGTGTTCCTATTCCAAACAGAAGGTCATTTTCAATTTTGACAGTTTTAAGAAATGTAAGTAAGTAACAGAGCAACAGGTAAGGGATTATGGTTAGGAGCATGGGAGTCCTTAAAGTAGCATGTGTGATAACTCCTTAAGGCCATCCAGATGCCACACAATTCTCTCTTACTTTCCTAACTGTATACTCTAGCCCTTCCCAATACACCCTTAGGCCAAATGCAGTTAAAGAAAAATTGTAAACAGCTGATTGACAAGGGTAGCTGGATACTCAGGTCAAGTTGCTAAGACCTCCTTTCCCCTACTTCTTCTATAAAATCAGCTGTCAACCAGAAGTTCTGTGATGGTCTTTTACAAGCAGATCAAGCCAAACTCCTAAAGATGCCAGCAGTTTGGATTTGAGAGTAGTTTTGTAAAACACAGAGAGGGAGGGGGAAGAGGTTGGAAAGGAGAGGAATAAAGGTGAAATCAGAGAGAGAAAGAGAGGAGGTGGAACGTGGGGGGAAACCAGCCTTGTGTAATCGGGTGATTGAACTGGGAGTTAGCTTTGAGTCCTTAGAGGGAGGAATAGACGTTATTTACATCTTCCTAAAAGGAAGAAACTTTCAACACTTTCTCCATACGTATCTAAGTGCATGCATATATAATAATTAAGAATACACACTCACCCACATATAGTGTGTGTTTATTCATGTTGTATGTATATGTGCAATATAGATTTCTTCTTCCCCTATAAGGTAGAGGATTTAATGACTACAGTGCTGGATAAATACATCTTTGCTTACCTAAGACTTAGTGTCATCTATTCTCTGTAAGATTTCTTTGATATTTATTAAAATATTAATTGAATACTTTATGAATAATAAAAAAAGAAAAAATAACTGCTCTGAGTCCTATATTTTTAGCACCTATGGGTGTGCCTTTGTCTCTGTCAGGGCAGAAGATCCATCTCAGTGTCTGGTGGTGTCTCCCGTTTCTTGTAGTTCTGAGAAATTAACTTAAAAATCCTTTAGAAGTATAGGAGTGGGAAGAGCACAGGCATGTCCCTAGTAGTGTTCTCTGCAAAGTGACACAGCCCAGCTGCTCCACAAGGGCCTCCAAACTGCCTGTATCTCGACCTGATGTGTCTCTCACTAAGGCTGTGACTTCTAAGACTGACTACTTCAGTGATTCTCAACCTGTGGATTGCAACCTGTCTGGGGGTCGCATATCAGATACCCTGCATAGCAGATATTTATACCATGATTCATAAAAGTAGCAAACTTACAGTTATGAAGTAGCAACAAAATAACTTTATGGTTGGGATCACCATAAGGGGAACCGTATTAAAGCATTGCAGCATTGGGAAGGTTGAGAACCTCTGGACTATCTGAACTTAGTTGATTCATGGTTTCTTCTCACTCTTCAGTGTGAAGATTTTCACATTTTATCTCTGTCTCTCTCTCTCTCTCCCTTCCTCTTTATCTTTCAGTAAAATCCCTGTGCCCTGCAGTTCTGGTGGCTGTTCTGAGTCGAGGAGCGACAGGAGACAAGGTTATGAAGGAAATGTGGCCCCCTTCCACCTCCCATGTTACTGCCTCCTAACTTCTAGATCTCACTGCTGTGATCCATGTCTTATCAGTCCTCCAGTACAGACAAGTCTCTGGCTTGAGTGGCTCAAAACAAGAACAGTGTATTGTTTCTTATGGTTTTCCTGCTAGGAGGTTGATGAGAGAGGGGCTTAGCTAGAATGGGTCAGTAGGGGGACACCTATCACTCTGTTATCTTTCATATCCCCAAAACTCTAAGCTCCCTTTCATATATGATGGCAGCTTCATTCCATGAGAATTCTCATATCCTATCACTCATCAAGTGTCTGTTAACAACTCATTTACTGATGTACCAAGCTAGTTACAGGACCACACTCAAAATGAGGGGGCAGTATAAATGGGGACTGAGGTAACAAACAACCACGGTGACTGCAGCCAACTACACCCAGCAGCAATTAAAGCTTTTAATATTCATTCCCATTGAATTCCACATTCTCCATATTTCATATTTTCCATTTTTAGTAACTATGGCATTTTCAGTGAATGTGGAGTGCACACAGCACATGTTTATTCTGACTTTTGAAAGTTTTTATTCCATGACGTCAAACATCTTTTTAAGTTCCTGTGTTAAACATTACTACTGCTGTAGATTACCACAAATTTACTGTTCTCACCCAAGGACTTGTTGACTTACATTTTCGGAAGTCACAGAGTGTGGCCATTAAGGTGTCCTCAGGTTTCTGGGAACATCTGAGGAAGAACTTGGTTCTGTGTCTTCACCTTTTAATGACTGCTTGCTTTCTTGGCTGTTGTCTCCTTCCTTTTCCCAAAGGTGTCCCCCCCCCCCCCATCTCCTCCTTATTCTCCTTCTCTCTCTGTGATGGTTTGATTAATCCCTCCCTGAAGGGCTCAGGGCACTCAGATCAAGAGGAGGCGGAAAGACTTTAAGAGCCAAAAGCCATAGATGAAGGAGACCAAGAAAATAGGCCCTCAAAAATCAACATGCGCAAAACTCACATGAATTCAGAGACTGAGGTGCCATGCACAGGGCCTGCATGGGTCTACACCAGGTCCTTTGTGTGTATAGCATGGCTTCCAGTTTAGTGCTTTTATTGGATTCCTAAGTGGGAGAATGAGTGGGTCTCTGATTCCTGTGCTTTCTCTTGGGCTCTTTTCCTTCTGCTTGCTTGTCTTTATTTGATCTCATTTTATTTTATTTTTATTCCTTAGAAACCTCTTTACTTTCTTATGAAAAGGGAGTCGATCTGGATAGGAGACAAAGTGGAGGAGGAACTGGGAGCAGAGGGAGGGGAAACCATAATCAGGATATATTATGTGAGAAAAAAATCTATTTAAATAAAAGGTAGATTACAAAAAAGCATTAAAAGAAGATGGATAGCTCCTCACTCCTCCCTCTCCATGCACATAAATAATATTTATACTTACCCACTTAAACAAATGAAAATAGTTCATTTATTCATCCATAATATACTGGATAGTTTATACAACAATTTAAAAAATTGTATTCACTATTGAAACTAAAATTTTAATTTCATTCTAAGCTCTGCATTTTTTAGCCTGTAAAGTTTGGTAAGGGGAAACATTCAAGGACACAATGAGTAATTTGTAAGTCATTGCATCTAACTTTCACACAGCTTGCCGTGATCTCTGTCTACCTTCCTCCTTAAAATAGACCAAAAGGAGAGTCAGTGGAATTGCACGATCTTTTCATTCATCAGCTCAAAAGTTTATTCTCCCCAGAAGAAACACCACGGGCATCTCAAGGGTAGCAAAGGGGTGACCTGGATCTGTCTTGGTCTTTCTTCTAGGAGAAGGGGATTAATGATCGTTTGCTGAATGAATTAATGAATGACTAAAAAGTTTGGAGTTATTTTTTTTCTGTCAACTCCTTGCTTTCGTTTGTGTAATCTGTTGGAGTATTCAATGCCTTCTCCCTTCCTCTGAATATTCTTCCTCAGTTTTTAACCATATCGTCCAAATTCACAGGGGCGTAGGTCCTTGTATCTCACTTCTGGGTATATTTTCCCATTGCTTATTAAACATATTTCCATAGATCTGAAATATTTATTCCTGATATAAAGCTAACATTTTTCTGTTTTCTGCACCTAGTAATTTTACTTTCATATTTAACATCCCCCCTAGGAACTTATCATGTATTGTGTCTGTAGACCCATCAATATAGTATATTCATCCAACTAGCCATCCATTCTTCTGCCCAATTAGCCCTTCTCTCCCTTTCTGGTTTTTAAAGATTGATTTTTTTTGTGTACTGAAATTTTAAATTAATTTTATAAATTACAAAACTTGAGGCTGGAGAGATGGCTCAGTGGTTAAAAGCGTTTACTGTTCTTACAAAGAACCCAAATTTGGATCCTAGCATCCCTGTCAGGAGGTCCACAATTGCCTGTACTTCCTACTCCTGAGGATCTGAAGCCCTCTTCTGGACTCTGCAGGCACCTGCACTCACCCTCAACCCGCCACCTTCCTCTTCCCCATGCCCCAAATGCAAACTTATAATTTAAAAATAGAATAAATCTTAAAAATAAATAAATTATAAAATTCTTCAAAGTAGTTAAAGAATACGCACTCTTGATGCTTTGGCAGGGACCATTTTGAGTAGGGAACTGAAGAAAAGATGACACAGCCTTCCCTGCTATAGGAGGACATCAACCAGCCTGAGCAGAATGTTTTATGGGTTGCCAATGCTTAATTTACATTGATGTATAAAAACCCTCTACTGATTATATTTGTATCGGACATCTTGGGGTTTGTGAACTAGCAGGAGACCGACAGAGGAGGGAGCAATGGCAGATGGGTAGAGAGTCTCAGGTATTGGGGAGGAACATCTTTCCTCATGAATGTCATTTCCTATTTAATTTTGTGTTCTCATTCAGAGATTCTGATGCATCAGTTGAAAGAAAAGCCTTGTAGGAAATGACATTTGGGAAGGGGCCAACATGGGACACAACTCAAGGCTGCAAATGCCGGGCTTCTTGGCAGCTGTTTGGAGAACAACTGTTCAGCAACAAATTACTTGGTGGAAAGCCTCTAGAATCAGCAAAGAATTAAAAATAGAAAGAGAGGGTGGGTTTCTGCAGCTTTGTGGGGAGAAACTTCAATTCCCCTGGCCTCAGGGATAAATGTGCCACCCTGGAACTTTTCCTGGAGTTTATGGACTGTGGTGTCAGATGACAACCAGGGATGGACACAGTAAAAGATGGAGTTAATTCCCTTCTAAATCATTCTGCCAGCCACGCTCCAGGGCTTTGCATATTACTTAATTAAAATGTATCTGAACTGGCTCATAGCATTAAAATCCCCTCCCTCTCTCGCAGGGCACATTTCAAGTCTCTCCCCGCTAGGAGATGTAAGATATACCACCTTGACCACATTATTCCATAAAGCAAGATCCTCAGTTCAGGCTTTGATCTTATTAAAGAAATTGAAGTGGGAGAAGTCAGTTTCTTGGCATATATTTGTATTTATTTTTCACAGTATTGTCTTTTGCGACTGGAAAGGCTTTCTGTATGATAAATCCAAGAGTCTTAATCTCTTTCTTTTGTTCTTCTGAGAGTGAAAGTGGTAATTGCCAATGAATCATGGGTCCATGTTTCTCAAAATTTAATTTGCCAATGAATCATCTGGGATCTTGTTAAAAGGCAGATTCTGTTTCCGTGGTTCTAGTGAGAGAAACACTTTCGCTGTTTTAGTTTTTAAAAGTGTAAAGCAGAGTTACCAAGGCCCCATTGTGTGTCTCTTGCTCAGCGTGGTGTCCTCAACCCTCCTCACGTCATGGTCTCCTTATCCTCCCAGGACGACTGTCTCTATGGCAATGAATCTTTCTGCATTATAATGTCATTGTTTCTTTAATGATCAATCTGGATTATTTGTTGGTTGGGAAGAACAAGGTGGGGGAATTGAATAAAAACCAAGATATCCTGGTAACAAATGATGAGGCACATAAGAGCGCTGGCTTGTGAACCAGCCTCGGGGATCTGACAATGCCATTTTCTTGCTATCTTAAGAAACACAATGCATCTCCTATCTTTCTTCACAGCATCTGCTACACTAAAGACCAGGATTTACACACCCGTTTCTCTGTGAACAAAGCTTTAGAAAAAGACCCCCGTTTCCAACTGACTAAACTGTTTGATAACATTTAAATGAATTATGTTTATAGCTTATAATGAATAATCAGTACAAGGTAATTAATATTGATTTCTTGAAATTCCCAAGAATCCACAGGATGACCCCAGCTAAGACTCTAAGCAATAGAGGAGAGGGTGCCCGAACTGGCCTTGCCCTGTCGTCAGACCAATGAATAGCTTAAATATCACTATAGAACCTTCATCCAGCAACAGATGCAAACAGAGGCAGAGACCCACATGGGAGCACTGAACTAAGCTCCTAAAGTCCAGCTGAAGAGTGGGAGGAATGAAAATAAGAGCAAAGAGGCCAAGACCATGATGGGTTCACCCACTGAAAAACAGTCTACCTGAGCTAATGGGAGCTTATGAACACCATCCGGACTGGGAAGGAACAAGCATAGGACCAAACTAGTCCCTCTGAATGTGGTTGACAGTTGCATGGCTGGGGCAGACTGAGGGGCCACTGGCAGTGGCACCAAGATTTATCCCCACTGCTTGTACTGGCTTTTTTTGGGAACCCATTCTATTTGGAGGGATACCTTGCTCAGCCTAGATATAGCAGGGAGGGCCTTGGACCTTTCCCAAAGCAAAGTGCCTTACCCTCGCTGAAGAGTGGATGGGGTGGTATGGGAAGGGAAAGGTGGAGAGATTGGGAGGGGGGTAGGGAGTGAGAACTTGGATTGGTATGTATAATGAAAAAAAGATAGTTTGTTTTCTTTTTTTTTAAAAAAATCAAATAAATAAATAAATGCTGATTTCTTGAGACAGTGTTTGTCTTAGGATAATATAGGTCACCCTTGTTCTCCTATTATGTAGCCACAAGTTTGGTGACCATTTGGAAGTTGAAGAAATTCCGCATGCAGTACAATTGCCACTGTCTTACTTGTAATTTTATTTTGCATGCTTCAAAGTCTTTTTGTGAATATCAGGTCAATGAGAGACATTTTCTCAAAAAAAAAAACAAGTCAAACAGCTCCTAAGAAACAACACATGAGGTTGCTTTTTTGACCTACATGCACACACACACACACACACACACACACGCACGCACACACACACATACACCGTTAGTCTGTAAAGATCACTTAGCCTGTTTCAACCAGAAAATCCAGCTAGTAGTAGAGTAGAGCTTTTTTCCTAATGAAAATATACTAAGGGATGAAATATCAATGTGTTTTGCTCATTATCTGAGTCACCAGGTCAGTGGTGTATCATTTAGTAATAGAAATGCAAAAACAAAGCAAAGCCAAAAGGGACCGAGATACAGAATTGAGTGTTTACATTTTGTTAGGAAGCCTGTAGGAGCCACTAGCAGCTAAGAATTGGGGAGGGGGTGCATTATCACTGGAGTTCTTGTTCCAGGGGTCAGGAAGGCACTGGTGAGACATAGATAAGGAGACTGGAGGAAGTCTCTGCTCATGATCATTGAGATGAAGGACCAGGGAAAGTCCCTGTGGAGTGGACCATCTCACGTCAACCATCACAGGCCTTTGCTCTTCAGATCTTCAGAGAGGATATGGCAAGGTGGAGCATGGCCTCTCTGCCTTTTTCAAAATCTCATGGGGTGAAGGAGAGTAGGGGAAGAAAATTGACGAAAATGAAATACGCACGGAAATCTCCCAGGAAAATCCATTATTTTACAAGCTAAAACAAAAATAAGATATTAAAAAAATCCTACGGGAATGAATCTCAATTGAAATAAGACAAATATATCTGTAACCTTTGGAATAAAGGGAATTTGCAGGATGTAGTCCTCAGTTGACTCTGGAAAGAGCAAAATAGCAGAGTCAAATGCTGGTTGTCAGAACAGAACTCATTGGCAGGGAACAAAGCATTTTCTCAGTGAAGTGCTTTAGGTAATAGAATAGTCTCAGTGATGCTCTGTGTATGGAATCAGTGGGTATCAGCTCCAGGAACACCCGAATCTGATTATTCTACATACCCTCATGAAAGAAACTAACCTGAATGGGAGTATGCGTGTAAGTTCTACTCACTGTCTCTAGTCGTTAAAGAAATCTCTTGGTTTCCATGGTGGCCTGTGGGCTACATACAGAAGCAGTTTCTAGGAATTCCGAGTTACTGTTGTGGTTAGGTGAGCAATAAAATTCAGTTCCCAGCCTACCCTACCTCGAATGCTGACAGTGGATGTACCTTCTCGGCATCAGTCACTGTCCTCCAGCATGAGGCCTTGTTGGTGGTAAAGGCTCTAGGAAATCAGGTCTAAATTCAATGTTGGTAGTCTTTCCTTTCTTGGGATAAATATACATACATTATGTATGTGTGTCATTTTGTGTGTGTATGATATATATATATATATAATTATATATTATAATTATATATATATATTGCAGAAAGGCTAAAGAATACAGTGAAGATATTATGCAAGCTGAGAGCACAGTCTTTGTTGACTAACATCTATTTTATTTTCTCTCTGTGTCTCTTTCTCTCTCACTTCTCTTTCATTTCCTGTATTGTCAACAACAGATCACTCGTACGACCCATTTCCTCACTGAGAACAAGCACCACTTACAAAAGGGTGTTTTCCAGGCTGCTGACACGGGATGATGGGAAGGTGTGTGGTCTTAGAGCACCATGCTTCCTTTGTTCTACAGTTGCTGCATCAGTTCATCCTTTCCTGCTGTTCTTGGAGATCTTTCACTTTCTTTTCCTTGTTTGCAGTGAGGGACAGGAGGTGGGCAAGGCTGATGTTGGATGGTTTCCAAGAAACAGGGATTTCTGGGAGTGCAAATGTTCTTTATGGCCTGCTGCGATGGTTTCTGAACAAAGAAATAGGAATAAATAGCTCTTATAATGTATTCTATATGTCGGTTGGATTTACCCCCAGCATCTTTAAGATCCATTTTCATTATCCTTTATAAATAAAAAGATGGGGTGGAAGTGACACCTTGGACATTTGAAATGGCAGATAAAAGACATCTTTGTATGTCATCTACTATCATCTATAGACTTTGTGAACAAACCCTGCCTGTTGGTTATTGCTTCGTTTCTGTACATGAAGTGAGTCTTTGTTAGCAATTGATGCCAAAAATACTGCTTTATTTAAAACGGGACCCAAATCAAAAGTTGTATTTTTGTTGAAAGACACATCAAAGATCCATTGTTCAGGATCACACTAAAGCAGCTCACTGCAAGGCTGTGCTCCATAAGGAGCAAGAATTTGTGACCGTTATTTTTTTTTCATACTCCTATAAGTTGCTGAATAATTTGTAAATGGCTACCGTGGGCAACCACTGACTGTAGATACAAATCTGTATTGGGTTCAAAGGTGTGTGCCAGTTTTCTTTACTAAGCTCCTGATGGCTTTGATTTAAATGTACATTTCTAAGTGTGACAGTCATAAAAGAAAGAGGGAAGGAAGGGGATGGGAAGAGAAAACAGCATCACAAAGACGATATCAAGGGAATCTGTTTCAGATACCATATGAGTCATGGTTCGGGGGGCAGTGCCCTTGCATATAGACAGGGAGTGGGTCTCTTATAGTGTGCCTTCCCCATTTCTGGGATCTCTAAGCATTCAGGGTGATTTAAAAGAAGTTGTTCAACTAAAACAGCATCAAGAATAAAGCTTCAATGTCCTTTGTTTATGGCTAGAAACCAAATATGAGTGAGTACATCCCATGCTCCTCTTTTTGGGTCTGGCTTACCTCACTCAGGATAGTGTTTTCTATTTCCATCCATTTGCATGCAAAATTCAAGAAGCTCTTGTTTTTTACTGCTGAGTAGTACTCTAATATGTATATATTCCATACTTTCTTCATCCATTCTTCCATTGAAGGGCATCTAGGTTGTTTCCAGGTTCTGGCTATTACATTGAGCCTATAATTAGTGATCCTAGAGAAGCTAAATAAGGAGAACCCAAAGAAAAACATATAGGCATCCTCCTGAATATTAACCTTCATCAGGCGATGAAAGGAGACAGAGACAGAGACCCACATTGGAGTACCGGACATAAACCTCAAGGTCCAAATCAGGAGCAGAAGGAGAGAGAGCATGAGCAAGGAACTCAGGACCACAAGGGGTGCACCCACACACTGAGACAATGGGGATGTTCTATCGGGAACTCACCAAGGCCAGCTGGCCTGGGTCTGTAAAAGCCTGGGATAAAACCGGACTCTCTGAACATAGAGGACAATGAGGACTACTGAGAACTCAAGAACAATGGCAATGGATTTCTGATCCTACTGCACGTACTGGCTTTGTGGGAGCCTAGGCAGTTTGGATGCTCACCTTACTAGACCTGGATGGAGGTGGGGGTTCCTTGGACTTCCCACAGGGCAGGGAACCCTGAGTGCTTTTCGGGCTGAGGAGGTGGGGGGGACTTAATTGGGGGAGGGGGAGGGAAATGGGAGGCGGTGGAGGGGAAGAGACAGAAATCTTTAATAAATAAATAAATTAAAAAAATAAATAAATGTTATCACTATTGCTGGGAGGTGGTGGCACACACCTTTAATTCCAGCATTCAGGAGGCAGAGACAGGTAGATCTCTGTGAATTTTGGGCCAGCCTCATCTACAGAGCAAGTCTCAGGACAGCCAGGGTAGTTACACAGAGAAAGCCTATTTCAAAATCATTACCGCTTTTTAAAACTTCCGAGTTTGTAGTATGTGTGTTGTAAATCACCTGTACAAAGACAAGAGAGGTTACTTGAAAAATCATTCTTGAATTTTTCTTGTGGATATGGTACAAATTAAAAATAACTCTTTAGTTCATTCCTTTTCAACTAATAACTTTCTGACATTCATGCTGAAATGGGACCCAAACAGAACATTAGACACAGAAATGTAAGTTAGCCATAAAAGAGCACTTTAAAATTCATTATTTCTTGACTATTTCATGTATGTACATGATGCATTCTGGCCTCATATTTATCCTCCTCATCCTTTTTGATCCCTCTTCTGTGGAAGTCCCATTGCACTTTCATGCTCTCTTGTTTCTGGTTTTGATCCTGAGTTTAAGCAGGGTTGGTTCATGTGAGCATGGGTGTGGCGTTATCCCTTGGAGTATGGGAAATTCACCAGCAGCTGCACTACTGAAAACAATGCCTCTCCCTTCTTCCATCTCTGATAACTAACACTTTCCTGGGAATGGGTAGAGTTCTAAGATCTTCCAGACTACAGATAATGTTTCACAGGCCTCTTCCCATCACCCAACTCTTACATTCTTTCCCTCCCTTCTCCTGCTGTGATCCCTCAATAGTTGTCCTATTTAGGGTGGAACATTCAATGATTATTAATTCTCTATATCATGAGGTGCCATGGGTATCTGAAGTCACTGCTACTTATTACAAAAAGAAGTGTCTCTGATCAAGGCCAAGAGCAGCGTGTAGAAGGGTCTAAAACATAACTTTTTAGAAAGAAATTTGATAACATATGCAATCAGCAACATAACACCAGTATGTTTCCCTTAGGGCCTATACCTTCCCCCAGCAATGGACTTTTGATCCAGTTTTCAGTACCAGAATTAAAGTCCCTCCTGTGGAGCAGGCTTCAATTTCAACCAGAAAGTGCTTTGTTACTGCCATAATTATACAGGGTGCATCTTAACTGGCAGGCTGGTATTGTAGGGAGCAAAGTCCATCTCTCAGTAAGAGTGTGCGTGCCTCTTCTTGTCAGTGGTGACCTAGCACCTCTGTAGGAAAGCTCATAAGCAAGGAGCAAGATTCCAATCCAGTTCAAGTTTAGGTTTCTCTATGTCCTTCAACCAAGGTGTGTGCTGTCTTCCTCAGTAGGGTTCCTCCATCTAGATCCAGTGAGCAGTCCAGAGAGCAATGTCAGCAGCCTGTGTTGTTTGCGGGCTGCTGAAAATTTCATCACCAACATCTTAGAGCGGCATATATCACTGGGCTTTGGGATTTTTGTTTGATCACTCAAGGATTCTGGAAATAACTTTATCCATGCAGGTAGGGCATCTCCATTTCAACTCCTTCTTAATACAAAGTAGTAAGCTTCCATATAGTGTTGACATTCAGCATTTGTTTTTGCTAGCCACCCTCTGTCTTCTATTTTTCTCCCCTCATCTTTCTCCCAACCCCCTGTTTAAGTCTTGCCACTTGCATTATTTACCCCCTCTACTTTCATATCACATGCACACAGCTAACTAACCCCACTCCCTCCCCTTCAGGCCTCTTACCCAACACCAGGGCCCCTTTCTGACTTCTTGGTCTCTACAGAATGGGACCTGAAGTATTCTGGATTTCAGCTTTCTTTTTTTTCCTTTTTTAAAATTTCAGATACTTGCATATATATGAGATGTCTTAAGGATGTGGCCCATGTCTAAACATGAAGTTCATTTATATTTCACCTACAACTGATGAAAACATCCTGAAGGTAATTGTATGATATTTTTAGTGCTCCTGTTTTGACTGCAATGTGCCACCTGCTATGTGAAGTCAGGTGTGGAATCTTCCACTTGCCGTGTTAAGTGGGGACTCAGGGTGTTTCCAGAATTGGAGCAGTTAAGAGTTCTTACTTTCAAGTAAGCAAAATGATTTATCTTTACAATGGAACAGTGGGTTCTAGGTAACAAATTAAAGAATCTGGTTGCCTCTGAACATATACTTACGGATTGTATGCCGTGAGGGAAGATCTCATATGTTGAACAAGAAAGTAGGATAAAACCATTTTCCTAGCGAGACACAGTCCCTGCACACAGCAACAGCAGAATCTGTCCCTGCTTCCTGGGGCACTCACACTGAAATCATCCTGCATCCCACTCACACGAGAGAGCCATTCCTTATTCGCCCTACTCGATGGAAAGAGATGATGATCACCCAGGTGACAGCAAGCATGACTAATACTTCACAGTTTATTGAAGGAGGGCAACAAGCTAGCATCTCTTCACACTTAGCAGACATTCCAAAGCAAGGAGAAGATGAACAACACTTCATAGAAAAATGAGGTTTTGGGCATCATGTCCCAATTGGTGGCTATTGGCATGGAGAAAAATTGGAACCTCATATCGATCGGATAGGGGAGCATCTTTTTTTTTTTTTAATTGGATCAGGTAAGGCTTTCTCACATTAGTACTAAGTCACAAGCAAGGTCAAGAGTTCGAGAAGCTGTCAATTACAAATTGAGCTCAGGTTATTTTGGGCAATTGCTAATGAGACCATTGTTTGGATGCCTGAAAGGTGGCTGTGTGAGGGATTGGTTGCTACCGCGCATTGTGGCTGAGAGTTAGTAACAGTGTAGATCATGCTACAGAAAGAGGCTCCAACAGTTCTTCTTTCACGTGTAATCAGGATGTTGTCCATTATGTTGTAGATTCATTCAGTCTCTCCACCCTGAGCACAGCCAAGAGGCCAGGAAAACAAGAGTACTGCATTTAAGTGATATGCAGATGAAATATACCAAACGCTGAACACAAGCCATCCCTTTTAGACTTACTTATTTTTTCACGTGTATTAATATTTTTACCTGCATATACATCTATGCACCATATGCATGTCGGGTGCCTGCAGAGACCAGAAAGGGTGTTGGGTCCGTTGGAACAGGAATTACAGATGCTCATGAGTCACTGGGAACCTTACCCAGGTTCTCTGAAAGAGCAGCAAGTGCTCTTAACTGCTTCACCATCTCTCAAGCTCGTAATTTGTTCATAATTATGGTTTTTCTGAAGACACTGATGTATTCTAGATTTTTGGTTTCTTTAAAATGAGTTTTAGGAGAAAATACTTTTGATAATAACTTTAAGCAAAAAGGAAGATGTGAGTGAGATTGTAGAGTGGTAAAATATGATTAGAAGATTGCTAGGGATAAATGCCATCCTTAATATCATAATAGCCATATGACTGACAAGCTAAAGGACTACTCAATCTATAAAAGAAAGCATTTATGTTATAGAGTGATATGTGTTGACAGCAAGCTGCATCATATTCATGTACTTAAAACCTTTAACTCATATATTGTTACCGTTTTTTTTTTCCTTTCTTGATTGTAGAAGCCATTCTGACTTCAGTGTTGAATGGTCATAAAGACAGAAATGAGCAGAATGATAGAATGATTTTAATCTCAGTGGGGGTGTGCTGGGGTGCGGTGTCCCTGAATAGTGTTTCAATGCTTCAGTCTAGCAGGTAATGAGTTAAATGCATACAAGGATCTTATTCAAAAGCTGTGCAAATATCTGGGCATCTGTTTGCATGGTTCTATGGTTTCCTCTCACTTGTTACAGTCCCTCTTACTTTCTTCTGAGAGGGAGAGAGAGAGGGAGAGAAAGAGAGAGAGAGAGAGAGAGAGAGAGAGAGAGAGAGGGAGAGAGAGAAGCTACTCACAGAGTTCAGAAGAGAAGTCAATGGATCCCTTGAAGATGGAATTACAGGTAGTTGTGAGCTCCCAATGTGGGTTCTGGGAAACAAATTCATGTTTTCTGGAAGTGTAACAAGGGCTCCTAATCACTGAATCATCTATCCTTCCCCTAAAATTGAAGTTAAAGGAACCTATTATAAATCTGAATTACCTGCAAATGGATCCTCTTCTGTCTGTAGATGCAGAATTACACATAGCAGGGCAATAAATGTCAACAAAGTTCTTATCTACTAGGAACACTTAATGATTTTTATGGAACTATTCAAAAGTGTATTTAGGGGCAATGACATATTGTCTGCCATCTTTCAAAATTCCAAACTGTGCAAACATTCTTTGTGAGTGTATGTATGTATATATGTATATATATATGAATGTATATATCACATATATATGAATATATATGTACGTTTCCTTAAAGATGCAATTATCTAATACAACAATCTGAAGATCTATCACTTGATGGACTTCTATTCATTGCATTATGGATCTTTCCCACTCATTATTTAAAAAAAAGAAATGTGATCAATGTAACTTGCAGTTATAAATAATGTTTAGTATAAGAATAAATACATTTTAGGAAAAATTCTATTTCTAAGACACAATAGCGTGGTCTATTGGAAGCAGTTTAAACTATATTATAGTCCTGTGGCTTTAGTCACAAAATTACCTATAAAACAAAGCAGTACTTGTTCTATTGTACTTTTAATTTTGGGTAAATGAGTCTCTATACTTTTGATAATTACTTTTTATCTCTACTGGCAACCAAATCAGAATACTTTATTTGATGTGGAAGCAAAAACAAAGACGCTTGGTAGGGGTGTTAGTGGCTAAACGATACTATTCTGTGATCCCGCAGCATCTGTATGGAAAATGAAATATCCGAGAGAGGGGAAAGAATAACTAGAAGAGAGAGAGGCAGAAGCAGGGCTCCAACAAAGACTAGACTCACAATTTTCTCCTTGTCTTCCAACACAGCGCTTGTCACCAAGCAAGCACAGAACCATGCTGAGTAGGGGCGTGACCAGCGGGAGACTGCATTTCGAGCGATCAAGGAGAACTATAAATGAATCTGAATATTCTCAATCAGCCAGATGGCTGCCAGATGAGTCCCTCTCCCTTCACACTCTGCCATGATGACTCTCAGGCAGATAATCCTTTGAAATCTTTAAATTTATTTTAGGATCCGAGAGCCATTGTTTTGAATATTGCCGGTTATGGTAACTCTTTTTGTTCTTCCTAAAATGGAAAACTTGATGCATTATGAGAAGCTAAAAGTCACCTAGAGTCTGGGGGAAAGAAAAAATTGTGCTTTATTAACTCTACATTAGAATTATTAAAGCCAGGAACCATTTCTAAACTGAATAGAATTAGGTAGGAAAAGCACAAAAGATATATTAATTAGCAGCGTTAGGGGCTCTAGTGGCCTTCAAGTAGAACATTTTTGCTTATTTTCTATTTACTTCTTTATTTCTTGTTTTTCTTGTGCTCAGGATGAAATCCAGGGTTTCATAAATACTGGACAAGCTTCCTGGCCCCGAACTGTACCCAGCTCTTATGAATGCCCCTGAAATACTGTCATTTCTTAGTTCTCTACACAAGGGATAGAAGAACTACTATCACAGGAATGACCATGTTATAACACACAGTGTACAGATTCAGTGCCACCTCTATTAAAATATCAATGGCATTTCCCACAAGAGTAGGGAAGATAGTCCTGCACTGAATTGATATGAAAGCATAAAGAATTGTATGGCCTGAACAATCTGAGAAACTATCAAAGCCAGATGTGTCATAGTTCCACCACATATATGACATGAATAACTATTAATGATATTAATAAAAAGAATGCAAACTATTACAACTGAGCTCTACTAGGCATCTTTAATCAGGAAGAAGAGATTGTGAAAGGGGAATTAACATCACTAATAACAAAGCAGACCAGAAAGCTATGCTAAGCAAAAGATCAAAAGCAGAGACCAATGGAAAGGAAGAGAAGACCTTGAAGAAACCCATGCATCTATACCCAAATGTTATTTCAGATAGGCACCATCAGCATATACTGTGGCAAGAATAGCATCTTTAAAGCAACTGATGTTGAAGAAAACAGATATTCACATGCAGGATACTGGAACCACTTCTCTCTATCACCATAAAAGTAGTCAACTTAAAGTGGATCTAATTCATCTTAGACATAAGATGTGAATTTGTAAACTGACTGGGAAAAGCATGAGGAAGGTGCTTCAATGCTTTCTGTTCCTAGGGTTTAACCTGGGACCTTGGCCATGCAAAGTCAGTGATCTGCTACACACAGTCATGGAAATATTTTAATCCATGTGGTAAGTACTGATATTTATTTTTTGACTCCAGATGCAGAAGCAGCAGAAGTAAGAGTAGATACACTGGATTCTGGTAAATCAAGAAGCTTGTGCACAACAGAGGAGGAAAAGGGAATTTATGGAAGAAATGACCAGTGGAATGGGAGAAAAATCCTTATAAATTCATGAGAGATTAATAGTCAAACTATAAGGAACTTGAAAATGCCAACAAAAACAAAAGCAAAACAATGGTTATCGATTCTACATACAGCAAGTGAAGGATACATGAGCCTCCTCAAAAGCAGATCTATGCACGATCAATAAATGCAAGAGGATGTTCACATTACTAATTATTAGAGAAATGCAAATCAAAATTTCACTGATATGTCGTCAAATCCCAGATATATATATATATATATATATATATATATATATATGTTTGCCCACAAAAATGTTCATTACTGGTGAGGATACAGAGCAGGGGAACTCTCATACATTGTGGAGAATTTGAATTTGTATAGACATTTGAGAAGTCAACAGGAAGTCTACTTAAAACCAAAAACCAATCATGGAACTACCACATCATGGAGTTGTTCTCAATCTACCCATTTCTCTCCCTCCCTCTCACTGTGTGCGTGCAGAGAGTATATTTAAAAACAGTTGTATTCTTTTTTTTTTAAGATTAGAGGTTCAACTAACCTGGTCTCATATGAGCTCATAGAAACTGAACCAACAGTCAGGGAGCCTACATTGACTGACTTAGACCCTCTACATATATGCGACAGTTGAGTAGTTTGGTCTTCTTGCAGGACTCCTAGCAGTGGCAGCAGGGACTGTCTCTGACTCTGTTGCTTGGTTTTGAGACCTCTTCCTCCTGCCAGGTTGCCTTATCTGGCCTTAATAGAAGATGAGGTGTCTAGTCTCACTGCAAATTGATATACCACGGCTGGCTGATATTCCTGGGAGGCTGGCCCATATCTGAAAGAAACAGAGCATTCGAAGTGGGGGAGGGAGGCAGGAGGGGGAACTGGAATGAGAGGAAGGAGGGGAAACCTTGGTTGGGATGTAAAAACAAACAACCCCCCCCCAAAACAGCAATAAGCCCCACAAACAAACAAACAAAAAAGAATTAAATATTTATAGAGAAATAATGGACATTTAAGAGGAGATATATAGTGTAAGTAGCAAGAGAAACAATAGACTTTTAAGAAGAGATATATAGTATATATTAATCAACCCAGTGATCACTATACAAATATTCCTGCATCCCATACATGAGTAGAGTCAAAAGGACTAAATTGATTTTAAATACAATATAAGAAAAAACATATTTCTTTGTTATATTCTTCAGTGTTGTGATGGCTACTCATGGTAGTCAAATTGATTACATCTGGGACTAAATGAAATCTAGCTAGCTGGGTACACTTGTGAGAGATTATTTTTATTATTATTATTGTTATTATTTAAGACTCTTATTTAACAGGTGCTTGCAGTTTGTTGACTTTTTTAAAAATCAAGTTGTAAACTTTTATTACAAATTAAAGATGAAGTTCCTAAAAATCTTAACTTGAACAGATATGAAACAATTTAAAAACCATTAAAGGTGTATTGAGAAAAATCAGATTTTTAAAAAAACAACAACGTTTGTCATTACCGAAAAAGAGACATCTTTAGGTAAAAATAATAAAAACCCCACGCTGCATAGATAATGTAGATAGTT
Source organism: Microtus oregoni (assembly GCF_018167655.1). Lineage (NCBI taxonomy): Eukaryota > Metazoa > Chordata > Mammalia > Rodentia > Cricetidae > Microtus > Microtus oregoni. The sequence goes on from NW_024543063.1 coordinate 40,364,577, forward strand.
CTAGTATATCTGGTCAACAGAAAAAAACAAACACTTAAGGTCTTCAGCTCCAATCTTCGTTCATTTCTTATTACTGGACTTTCATATTCATTTCTTCTTGTTGGATGATCAAACTGGATGATAGTAGAGACGGTAATCCGGCATTTACTCAGCCAAATTTTCAGTTGGTGGATCTGCTGCTTTTGTCTCTTTGCCATCTTGGGTTTAGGGTTCTCAGGGTGTCGGTACTGATAATTGAAGTTGCAGTGTTACTGACGTTGAGGTTGCTGTTGACCTTGGGTCTCGTCTCCTTGGTTTCCTCGTCCTCTTTATTGTGATCTTCTCTAGGCTGTCTTTAGCAAGGAGGACTGCTGTGGAATCATGGTCTGTAACCCTGATACATATCTGTCTTACTGATCTACCTTGCCCTCCTGCACCCTGGTTGTCAGCACCTTCTGTCAGTTCTTCTTGCACAGGTTGGAATACTGTGGTAGAGGTCCCTAGGGTCTCCTCAAGTGGTAAGATGGTACCTTGTCTGCGATAGGGCCAGCATTGTTGGGCTTGCCTTCAGGAGTGCTTTCCAATCCCTTCTTCTTTTCCCCACTCTCATTATTCTGGTAATTGCTTGGAGAACCTCAACAGCTGGATAGCATCTACAATGGTTACGGTCTGCTGCGTATTTACTGCCTTGAACTAGAACTCCACCAGGGCCTGTAGCATTTGTTGCTTCCATACCTTTTTCTCCTTCAATACCATCAAACTCTCCATCTCTCCATCTTTCCATCTCTTACACTGCGGACGTACTACTTGGGGTTATTCTTCCTTAGGGCAGTCAGGTATACAAATACATCTTCCTTGGTGTCATTCCTGTTGATGAAACCATATCTGTTTATTACACTGAACCATTTTACTGTTCCTGAAGCTTCCTCTTGATGACCTTCCTGGGCCTGCCAGTGGGCGCCATGGATGTGAGGCCACCCAGGCAGCCACTACTCAATGCCAGGCTTGGTGACAGCAGTTCTGAGGGCAGTGGGCAGCTGCTGGGTCTCTGGCCTCACTGCTCATGGTCGTTTGTGGGGGACGGTGGTTAAGGCAGGCTCCTCTCAGGGTGTGATGTTCAATAGGCCAGCAGCAGCGGTGGGACTTTCAAGGCTCTCTGGGTTCTGCTCTTTGCTCCTGCTACTGTTGGAACTAAGAAGTTATTTTTCAATTAAATCACTTGAAGTGGGAAGACTCACTTTTATTTTCTTTCCCTTTTATCCATATATCTTTACTTGTAAATGTTCATCAAGTGGTCTGGTTCAAGGCCTCTGGTTTCTGCTACATTATTGACGCTGGGCCCCCATTGGAACTCCTCTTGGTTACCCTGCTATTGCCGTATGTATAGGAAACCCTGTACTTTTAGGTCTGCAGGACCTGTCCCTTCATGTGCTGCAGCAGATCACAGATGGGGTGGATGTTTGGGCCACCTGATATTTACATGGTTTCTAGGCATCTGAGTTCTCGTCCTGTCCTCACACTTAAGTGATAAGCCCTTTACCCACTGAGCCATCTCTCCAACTTCTGTCATATTTTTAATCTTTAAGTATGCATATCGCCAAATACATAGCTAGACATATTATCTATCTAATATATTTGTTAAATGCCGATATCAATTATCTGGTTTATATCTGAATTATTTTATGACAGTTTATCAAGTCATCTATGAATAATCATTTCCCAAAGTTGCCCCACAGTACTAGTTAGGATATTCAGAGATGTCAGAGATGAGGCTGAAGGTTATAGCAGGCACCTGTGCTTTCTGACCTCTGGGAAATATTTCACTGTTTCACAGGGGAATGTGAGGTTTCTTAACGATTTTTAATAGATGCTCTCCATCGGACTAATGAAGTTCTATTTTATTGCAGCTTTGCTAAAAAAATTTTTCATTAAGGCTCAATTTCATAAATTGCTTTTTCTGCATCAGTGGTATGATGATTTTATTATTTTCTTCATTATTTTGTTAATGTGATTAATTAAATTGATTTGTTCCCTCTTTGGAGGAGATATTATGAAGTATAATGTGTGTACAGAAAAGAGCACAAACCTTAAATACACAGCCCAGTGAATCCTGACAAACAGATGTAGGGTGATTGATGGGCAGTCAGATGAAGACGCAGAATGCCCAGTGGGTGCTCCTCCCATTGTAGAGACTAAGTCATCAGAACCTCAACTTCTTGTAGCACTCATGAGTTTTTCCAGATTTGGGAAAGGGGCCATCTGGCTTCCCTCATTCAACAGTATGTTTGTGTAATTAATCCTAGTTACTGCAAACAGTATGCATTTGTATTGTGGTTGATTCTCATTTTGGGACAGATTTCTCTTAAATGAATATGCGACAGTTTATTTGCTCATTCTGCGGCTTGCGCGTGTTTTGGGCTTATTTATTTTGGGCTGTGCTAATTAGTTCTCTTGAAGACACACATGCATGTACCGCTAGGAGGGGCGCCTCTGAATCAGAGGCTATTATGGGTGTATCCCACTTTCGTAGAGAGTATTTAACAGCTTTCCAAGATGGTTGTACCAGTTAACACTTTCACCAACAGCGTATAAGAGCTCGCTAACAAGCAAGTGTGGGTGTTATTATAGAATAATTCCTTCCTTCCTTCATCCTCCCTCTCTTTCATCCTTCCTACAGAAGTGATAGAGAGCAGAGTTGGCCAGAGGTCAAGTGGAGTGAATATCATTGTTTCTAATTATGTGCATTTTCTTTCATATGAGCATGTAAACTTCAAGACATTGCCAAAAAGACATATTAAAAGAGTAGATAGGAAATGTTGTTATTATTATTTTTTGGTTGTGAATCATAACAACTGCTGTGGTGTAAAGGTGACCCATCTCTCAAGGGTCATGTGTTTGAACACTTGGTTCCTAGTTAGTGGCTTGTAGCTATCCAACTGGAATCTAACTTGGTGAACCAATGGTTTTAGTGCAGTTATTCACAGGAATACGATGAAGGGTTACTTATGGGAGCATGGACGACACAAGGGCAACTGAGTCATCAAAAGCCCACCTCAACATGGGTGATAGCTCATGAAAACTGAAGCCCTGGGGTGCTTTCTATGATTTGGGGGCAGCTCAGCAGGTCTGAGAGTCTTACTTCTCAGCTGATATTTTTAGTTGCTTTGGAAGGGGTGGAGCTTTGGGAGTCTACTTTTAGAGAGTTTCTGAGTTTTTCCTCTTGTTTACTTTCCAAGTCTTAAGGAGGATGGCATGTTTCACCTCAGAGGAAATTGCAACATAACATTTGGTAATACCAACAAGGAAAGTACCTTATATACCGTTCTTTAATTGGTCATTATTGTGGAACAATATTCTATTAATATTTTAGTGTTGTTTTACTTTGTGTTTCTAATGTCTGTCATATTTTTGCCCTGTGTTTTTCATGAAATGGACTCAGCTCTGTGTTGCAGAGTCCTGCTGGCTTTGTTTTCCAGTGGTGTTCTCCATGGCAACTCTTCAGCCTGTTTGAGGCAGTGGTCTCCTTCAAGGGGTCATGGGTTTCAGTACTGAACAGTCTCTACAGATTTTAATATTAGGGAATAGGCCAGGTTCAATTTTAAGAATAGGAAAAACTTCCAAATTCTCATGCATTATTTATATGAAATTATCATCCATCAAAATGGGAGGGCTAAGACTTTAGACTTTAAAATTTAGCAACTGAATATCATAACTAGCATATGATAATACACACAGTGTGAAACATATGAACATGGATAAAAATATCAAGAAGCCACATCTGTGTGTAGTGACAGTTCCATGGAGTCCTAAAGCTTTGCAGTGAGAATAATTCATGAGTGATGTTATTGGTGTATTTAAGCTTAAAAAATGAAACATTGTCATGGGCCATCTCCTTCAAATCCTATTTTTCTTTCTCAGTCTACTGTGTCGTTTAAGTTACATTAAGTGATAATGATGTTATCACTTAATGTAATTTATTATTATTTCCAGTCTAAATGTCCATAGCTGTAAATTTTTATTTTCCATTTATTGTTAAATTATTTTTTGGCCATTTATACATTGCAAAGTGTTATGATTGTTTACTTTTGCCTCATCACCTATCTATCCCTCACTCCTGCCTTTATCCTTCTTTTTACTCAATTAGCCTTGCTTCTGCTATGTGTGTCTACATGCACAAGTGGTCATAGTTTCTGTGCTCATGACTTCAATAGCTTTGCCATATCAAGAAATCAGTGTTAAATAGCATTCATTCCCATCCTCAAACTCGTGTATTCTTTCTACTTCTTTTGAGATGATCCCCAAGCCTTCAAGGGGTAGTTTGAGAAGCCCCCTTTAAGGCTGAGCACTCAACAATCACTTATTCCCAACATATTGACCAGTTCTGAAGCTCTGTTTTAATTGCTGTTCACTGCAAAAAGAAGATTCTCTGACCAAGGCTGAGAATACCAGTGATATATGGGAGGATATGTAAATATTTAGACAACAATTTGACTACTTATCCTTTAACAAAACAACAGTTTTAAATTTGCCCCTAAGGTGATAGATTTTTGATCAGGTTTACGATACCTGACATACATTCTCTGACATGGAGCGGGCTTCAAATTGATCCAGAAAGTGGTTGGTTACCCTGGAACAGCTGTGCCACTATTTCCCCTATATGCGCATCTTGCCTGGCAGGTGGTGACTTTAACATGCAAGTTCCTTAGATGGATAAGATTGTTGATGAGTTTTTGTCCCAGACAAACTGCATAGTACCTCTGTCACTGTGTGTGGAGCCAGCAGGGAGGGAGCTTTCCAGTTTTTTTTTTTCACTCTATCCTGTATGTATCCAGCATTTATGGTGTCTTCATTGATTGGGTCTTTCTGTCTTATTCTGGTGGACAACCAAGAATAATCTTTCTATATTATCTTTCTTGACCCAAGTATAGGACATATTTGCTTAACATCTCACCATCCTACTTGTCTTCATTGAAGAAGGGTACAAAGACAGGTGATACTGGATATTTAAGAGTTAGTTCTAGTAATTGGGGCTCCTTAGAAAGCCACTTGATTTAAAAGTTAAAGCATTTTCCTTCTGTTATCAAATACCTTTTATCACTGTGTAATATTGACATAACCTTTCTAGGGCTGAAGCTGGTAGAATTTACCATGCTTGAATCTGCTGGCCAAGATTGCATTACCATTTAACAGCTTATAGTATGAGCAAAATATGGCAATCTGAGGAAGGTGATTGGCTTCCCAATCATGAAGACTTTGCTTATGCTCCAGTGTCAGAATCTTCTCTGCTTCACTAACAAAGTGAATGTATGGATACAGAAATCAACACCCTGGTAGAGTTACAATCCTGCCGTGGCATGTAGGTGATTGTAACTCTGTTTTAGTTAGGTTTGTTGTTGTTGTTGTATAATTGCTTTGAAGAGACACCATGACCACAACAACGCTTATAAAGAAAACATTACTTAAAGTGCCTTGGTTACATCTTCAGAGGTTCAGTCCATTATCATCATGATGGGGAGCATGACAGCATGCAGGCAGATATGGTGCTGGAATAGTAGCTGATAGTCCTACATCTTGCAGGCAACAGAAAGTTGACTAACAGACACATTGAAAGAAGCTTGAGCAAAAGAATCCCTAAAGCCTGCCCCGCACAGTAACATACTTCCTCCAACACAGTCACACTTTATAATAGTGCTATTCCCTTTGGGGGGCATTTTCTTTCAAATCACCACAAGCTCTCACTATGGGAGCATCAAAAGAGACAGACTTACCTTCCTTTTCTCCCCATCTCCATTGGATCACTCATATCTCAATCATTTTCGCCACTCATCCCATTGTCCCAGTCCCTAACCCCAACAGCATTCTCTGTTGGTCACACAGGCCAGAGAAAGAGGTAGGCTAACTACAGACCTTCACTCTCCCTCTTCTCCAAATTCCATACCCAAGTATCACTTTCATCTCTGTAGCAGACACTTTGTTTCAGCATCTCTCTCCTTTCTGTCCTTATTTCCACTAGAGCAGCTAGATCTTCTCCTCCAACTGTCTTTCATATTCAGCCCTTTGCCTCAGAATGCAGCAGGCATTTCCACGGCACTCACAAGTCAAGCCTGTCCAAGAAGCAAGTGGGTAACAGGTAAGCAAGCTTAAGGTCTTCAGTATCCCTCCTGTCCTCCAAACCCAATCCCTCAGTCTCACACCCAGCTCTGTAACATACTACCTGTTGGGGTCTCTCCTTCTTCTCTGTCCCCATTCCCAGGGGGACTAAGCAGATTCGGTGGAATACCCTGCTTTCATCCCTCCTGTGAACACTTTCAACTTCCCTCATCCAGCATATTCCCTTTCTAAAGTGTCAGTTCTCACTACCTAGGAACACATTGCATCCAGAATCCCCAATGCCTACATCTGGCAGGATCCAGAAGCATTCCCTATCAGGCAACACGCAGTCACCACACTCTCCTAAGAATCAAAGAGGGCAACAGAAATCAAGGAACCAATCATCCACTCAACAATCAGCCCTTAGAAGTGCAATCATCATCCCAAACCCTGATAACCAAGAAGCCAGTGTAAAAACACAATCAATAACAATCAGGGCAATGTGTTTCCACTAGAGCCCAGCAGCCTACCATAGCAGACTCTGAGAAATGCAGTGTAGCTAAAGCACAAGAGAAGGGCCTTACAGTAGCCTGTATGAATATAATGGGGGTCCTTAAAGAGGAAATGAATAAATGACTTAAAGAAATCTCTGCAAGTGCAAACAGTGGAAGAAAATGAATACAATAGATCAAAGCCTAAAGAGGGAATAATATTAATAAATAAAATCCAAACTGAAAAAAAAAACTGGAAAGTAAAAATAATCAGGAACTTAGACAGAAACTGAGAGGCAAGTCTCACCAATAGAATATAAGAAATGGAAGAGAGAATCACAGTCATTGACGACAAGACAGAATAAATACATACCTTGATAAAAGAAAATGTTAAATATAAAAACACTCCTGGCACAAAACTTTTGGGAAATCAGGAACACTAAAAAAAGACCAAAAGATAAACAGTAGGAATAGAAGAAGGAGAAGAAAGTCAGTCAAAGGCACAGAAAAAGATATTTTCAACAAAATCATAGAAAAAAATTCCTAACCTAAGGAAGGAGATGCCTAAAAATGTACAAAAGCATTTGGAACACTTTCAAATAGACTAGACCAGAAAAGAAAGTCCCCTGGTACATAATAATCAAAACCCTAAATATACAGAACAAAGAAAGAATATTAATATTAAAAGCTGCAAAGGGAGAAGACCAAGTAACATAGGCAGACCTATTGGGATAACAACTCACTTTAGACTCTAAAAGCCAAAAGAGCTTGGTCAGATGTTTTATAAACTCTAAGTGACAGCAGATGCCAGCTGGGACTACTGTACCAGAAAAACATGAAATCACAATATATGAAAAAAGAAAGCCATTCCGTGATAAAACCAAATTTAAGAAGTGTATACATATAAAACCAGCCCTACAGAAGTTTCTTGAAGGAACACTTCAACTTGAAGAGGCTAACCACACCAAAGAAAACACAAGGAAAGAGTAATCCCAGACCAACAAATCAAAAGAAGGAAAAAACTCACACCTCCATAACAGCAATAAACAAACACTGCTAGCTGATAACTCTCAACATAAATGGTCCCAATTCCACAATAAAAAGACAGAGACTAACAGAATGAATGTGAAATCAAGTTCCATCCTTGGACTGCATCTAAATAACACATTTTAATACCAAGGGGAAAAGGATTGAAATAGATATTCAAAGCAAATGGGACATAAGAAACAAGCCAGTGCACCCAATTTAGTATCTAAAAAAAGTATATTTTAAATAAAAAATAATAAGGAAAAAATTCATCAAAGGAAAATTCAACCATGAGGACATTGCAATTCTCTATATCTATGCATCAAACAAAAGACACCCAAGTTCATAAAAAACATTACTACAATTAAAAACAAAACAAGGATGTTTACACTCCTCCTATCTACTCAATATAGTACTTGAAGTCTTAGCTAGACCAATAAGACAACTGAAGAAGATCAAGAGGATACAAATTTGAAAAGGAAAATGACAAAATGCCTTTATTTGTTGATGATATGATTGTATACATAAGGGAATTACTACAAACACTTTCAACAAAGTAGCAGAATATAAAATTCATACACAATATCAATAGTCTTCCTATGTAAAAATGACAAATGGTCACAGAAAGAAATGGAAATAACACTCTTCACAAGAGGCTCAAATAATATAACATATCCTGGGGTAACTCTAACCAAGTACGTGAATGATCTGTATGATAAAACTTTAAGAGATTGAAGAAAATATGAAGATTGTCATGCTCATGGATTCATAGGGTTAATATAGTGAAGATGGCCATCTTAGCAAAACCAATATGGGTTAAATACAATGCCCATCAAAATTCTAACATGACTCTTCACAGAACTTGAAAGGACATTTTTTTCAGCTTTTTATGGAAAGAAAAACCTCAGGATAACTAAAATAATCCTGAATAATAAAAGACCTGCTGGGGATAATACCATCCCTGGTTTCAAGTTGTGGTACAGAACAATAGTAATAAAAACAGTGTGGTATTGACACAAAAACAAATAGCTGTACCAATGGAATCTAATTGAAGACTCAGGCAGAAACCCACACACCTATGAATATTTGAGTGTCTATGGAGAATCCGGAACTACACACTGGAAGAAAGATAGCATATTCAACAAATGGTTCTGGTTAAATTGGATGGCTGCATGTAGAAGATCCAAATAGATCCATACTTATCTCTGTGTACAAAATTCAAGTCCAAATGGATCAGAAACTTCAACATAAAACTGGATACAGTGAACCTTATAGAAAAGAAAGTAGGGACCAGTTTTGAACTGATTTGAATAGGAAAAGACTTTCTGAACAGAATACCTATAGCACAGGCACTGAGAACAATTAATAAATGGGACATTATGAAACTGAAAAGCTTCTGTTTGTCAAATGACACTATAATTCTGAAAAAGTGACACCCCACAGAATGAGAATAGGTTTTTATCAACTATACATTTAATGGAGTGCTAATATGCAAAATATATAAAGAAGAAGAAAAAAAATTCTTGGAGATCAAGAAAACAAATAACTCCGTTTAAAAATGGGGTCCAGTTCTAAACAGAGTATTCTCAAAAGAAAAATCTAAAATTATTGAGAAACATTTAAAGAAATGTTCAATATCCTTAGTCATCTGGGCAGTGAATATCAAACTGACTCTCAAATTTCATTTTACACCAGTAGAATGGCCAAGATCAATAAAACAAATGATAGCTTATGGTGGCAAAGATATGGAGTAAGGGGAACACTCATCCATTGCTGGTGGGAGGGCAAATGTGCAGATACTATACAAATCAGTGTGGTGGTTCTTCAGGAAGATGGAAATCGGTTATCTCGAGAGTCAGCTATACCACTATTGGGCGTTTACCCAAAGGATGCTTTATCCTACTACAGAAACATTTGATCAGTCATGATCATAGCTGTTCTATTCATAATATCAGAAACTGAAAACTACCTAGATGTCTGTCAACAGATGAATGAATAAAGAAAATGCATACATTGGTACATTTTCACAATGGAGTATTATTCATCTGTTAAAAAATTAAATCATGAAACTCACAGGTAAATGGATGGAATGAGGGGAAAAAAAACATCCTGAGTGAGGTAATCCAGATGGGAACAAACATATAGATTGACAATATGCTCAGAATGAGAGACCTCAGAGCACTCAGCCCTAAATGGGATGTCTCCATCAAATCCATTCCCTGAGGAGGCAGAAAGAATGTAAGGGTCAGAGGGAATGGAGGACACTGAGGAAATAAGGTTTTCTAAACCCAGCAGGTCTGATGCAGATAGGAACTCACAGGAACTGAGGTAGCGTGCACAGGACCCACACGGATGTGCATCAGAGGGGGTCCTAGAGATGAAAGGAGAAGTGGACAAGCACTGCCATCTCTAAACTAAGCATTCTCTCAAAGTGATAATACTTGCAAGCAAAGCTTTAGTTTCTCCAATGAGTCTCCCTAAGAAACAAACTACTCTTACGAGTAGGCTGCATGTCTAGCAATAGATGGCCAACAGTAAATAAACTCAACTTTGTAGTTGGAGATTTTCTCCAAGGTCACAGCAGGACCTCCCTCTCTCTTATTTTTCTTTTCTTACTTTATTAAAAGTATATTTTATTCTTATTTATTTTACCCTACAGATCCTTTGCACATATTTTGTCTTCTGGTTTTATATTTTTTATGGGATTCCTACGTGTGCAAATGAATGGGTCTATGCATCTATATCTTTCTCTTCTATTTGTTTTGTTCTATTCTAATTTACTTATTTTATGTTGTATTTACTATTTTTCTTTATATACCTATTTTTATCTAATGAGACACAAGAAGGGGGTGGTCTGGATGAGAGGGGATGTGGGACCCAGTTGGGAGGAGAATGGGGAGGAGGAAATATTATCAGCACATATTGTATGGGGCAAAATTATTTTCAATAAAAAAGGTATAAGAATAAGGGTTAGAAAAGATGCATAACGAACTTAGAAAGTTATTGATTTTTAAGAAGAAACCCAGATTAAAGTCATAGTTAACTAAAATTGATTTATAAATGATTTTAGAAGAAAAAAAAGACATGCACAGAATCTGCTGCATACAACATTGCTTTGCCTCTTTCCTTTCCTTGTCTTTCCCTACATTGCATGCAAAAAAATCAAATACTTATAACATTTTAATATTTCGATCAATTTTTTTCTAGAGAAAAAACAATGTTTCCCAGTTGAGAAATGTATTTTCCTCTTGGTTTACACATATACCCAGGTACCCTCAACTATTTGAAGGCATTTTCTTTTTAATATAGTAAATCATATTTTTCTTTGACAAAGTTTTTCAAAGTTCTATTCTGCTGCCTCCTTTAAAATCTTATGACTTATTATGACTTAAAAACATTTTATTTTTTAAAATGCTTTTTAGTCTTCCTTAATTTGTTGATATTTTACACTTGGCCTGCTGGATTTCTTTTTGCCACTAAACATGGCATTTAAAAATATTGATTTTATTTTTAATCATGCGAATGTATGTGTTGGTGTGTGGGTATGCGCATGGGTGTGCAGAAGCATTTGCTTTTCCTAGAGTTGGAGCTACAGGTGGTTTCCAGGCACCCGCCAGGCTCTCTGCACTCTTAAAGGCTGGGCCATCTCTCCTGCCCCAAAAGTGACATTTAATGACAATATTTCTGAATACACTGCTGTCCTGTGACCCTGGCTTCTTACTTTACAAAGGCCTTGCTTGTATCTCATTTCTAGCACCATATTCCCAAAGTAGACTCTAGGTTTTGTTATTACCAATACTTTGCTTGGCTCTCTGTAACATCTCCCTGGAGAGCAACGTAGTGGTGTATGTCTGTAATCCAAGCACTTTGGAAGCTGAGGCAGAAGGATCGGAAGCTCAAGGTTCCTTTACTTTTAGAACAAATTAGAGATCAGCCTAGAGTACATGATGCCCTGTCAGAACAAAACACAAACAGACGAAACTCTTCTGTCTCAATCTCCCCGGAGGCCCAAGTTTCTCACTTACACGTAGACACCGCAACTCCATCCGTGTATCTTTTCAGGCTTCTCTTATCCTCAGGACTCAGCATCCTCTTACCCCATCCTTCCTGTGCTCTTTGCAGGAATGGCTTACTTTCGTGCTCTTATTAATGCTCTCAGCTCCCTGTCCCCTTTCTAACTTCATTGCTGTTCTTAGCAAGACTTTTGTGTGGTTGCATTACCTGATCTACCTGCTCGACGTGTGGCTGTGTGGAACTGGGCAGCTCATTATAGCAGAACAAAGCATTGGGAGCATTCCAATGGGTCCCATTTTAATTAGTGGCTCCACATCTCAAGTAGAATATTAGTAGACATTCATGACACAACCGCATTTCCCTTTGAGTTGATTTTTCAAATTACCTTGTCCCTTAACTTCATAGAAAATGAAACAGAACTGGAATATTGGCCTCTTGTGGGAAGAAGCCAGAGGCAAACTTAATGGAATACTTTAAATAATATTCTGTTTATTAATAATAATTTCTTTAAAAAATCATAAAGATTCCACAAGTAATTTACAGCCAGCAAAGGAGGATTCATATAATGTTGCTGCCATAGCTTCCACTTTCAACTTCTATTATTGATTATTTCAACGGGGCCTCAAAATTAAAACAAATAGACATTAATTAAAAATGACTCCATGGTTTAAAAATATATGGCTTGCCATTCCAACTATCTAAAATTAACATCTAGGCCATTACGCACGGGGAGCAATTATGGATGTTGGAGTGTGGTGTGCACACAGAGGAGGCAGCATGGATTTATTTTTAAATCAACTTAATTGTTGCCAATAAAACAAAGTGAGGGGTGAAGGTATTTATCTTCCATACGCAGTCATTCTGGTGTTTGGTGCCACTCTTGATAAAACAAACAATTACGGCTTCTTATCAATGTGGGAGAAACTATCCCATGCCCTGCAGAGCCAGCACAACCACACAGCAGGAGGAAAACGGATAGTAGGCCCCAGCTTACTATCAACACACACACACACACACACACACACACACACACACACACACACAAACTTACATATTTTAAAGTCTGGGCACACTTTATCTTTGAAAATTCAGAGAAAATAGAAAAAACTTCAGTAACTAGGAGAAATGCAGTCATAAGAGAAAGGACGCACTTAAAAGTACCAAAAGGTCTGCGCAGAACTGCCTTTGCCTGGTTTTCCTCTCCCACCACATTAGTGAGGAACAGTGTGGGCCCCTGAACACCTGGAAACTAGTGGTTTAGCTTGCTTAATGCAGAGCATTTCCCCCAAAAGATTATTATATGAAATAACTAACAGCAATTATAAAGTAGAAGGTGAAACTAGAATCAGATAAGAGAAACAAAAGAATGACATAGATGAAGGAAAATAACAAAGGGAGAAAGGAGAAAAGAGAGAAAGAAAAGGGGATGAAGGGAAAAACACACAATAATAAAAAATTCAACATAATTATGAGTCATCGCATGAATTCGTGTGAACACAAGATGTTAAGAGTTTTATTAATATTTCCATGGAGATTGTCTAATGTCCAGCATTGTGTCAGGCCTTCCTGTGGGTCAGCTTTCTGAGTGCTGTCTGTGACATGCATCAGTACCTGACTTTAGTATTATCATTGAAAGACAATAAAACAAGAGAATACTCCCAACTGGAAGGGGCACCCTATCTTTGCAATTGATAGTGAGGAAGAGAACAGATATCGCTGGAAAGAGCTCTGGTCATTGGCAATGAGAAACTTCAGAATGATTGACCCGCTAATTTCCAGTTAAACGAGCTCTCGTAAGGAGCTTTCCAAAGGATGTAATCTTATATATCAGAAAGATTCCATAATTGGAAAGGGTTTTAAATTAATACAGCAAAACAGTAAGTCAGAGACTTGAACAGGCTTAAAAGAACAGCACTCACTTAAGAAAATGTGTGCTGTGTGATAATTGAGAAAATGAGAAATATATAATTATAGAAAATGACAGGGCAGAAAGATGGTAGAGTATCTTGTTCTAGATATTGAGATATGGTGAATTATATAGCTTGCAGAATTTCCAAAATTCCTACAATTCACAATGAAAAATTAGGTGTGGGCTGATATTCTCTGTGATTCAATTAGTCAACTGGGGCTCTTTTGCAGTGGCTTCCTGAAGGGAGGATTGAAGACAGGGAGAAGGAAAAGGACTTGGGGACAGAAAAGGCTATTAAGTCCCTGCTCTGCTTTATATCCTTGCTCGCTGAGTGTCAAGAATTTCAGCACAAGTGACCAAACCACTGCAAACACAGCCTGTGTAGACACTGTACTACAAGAGTGTTTAAGCCTAATGAACTATGCTTAAGGTCAAGCACATGTCTTAAACCCATGTGACCTTTGCCTTTAAGTCTTAACAGCATTTCTTTCATTTTATCCTACATCTATGCAATATACTTCATAATCACCTCCCATCTCACTTTGTAAACATTATATAACAAAGATAAGAACTACTACAGATTTTCATTTGATTTTAAAACTTTGATTTTTAAATTCAGAATCATAGATTATGTGATACACTGTAATTTCAAAAGTAACAGAATCACATATATAGGCATTTTTAAGATATGTAGAAGTGTATCTTTCTTTAATGCCCACATGAGAATATATCTCTTTTGCTAAGCATTTATTTTTTATGCTTATTTTTATGTGCATGAGTCTTTGCCTGCATGCATGTCTGTGTGCTGATGCCTTTGGAGGCCAGAGAGGAAGTCAGATACACTAGGACAGGAGTTACAGACAATTGTGAGCTGCCCTTGAATGCTGGGAACCAAGCTTGGTTAAGCAACTACTTTTAACCCCTCTCTAAACCTTGAGAATCTCTCTCTTCTAGTGTAGAGCCTGCCCTGCTTAATAAATTCCATTTTTGTTTCACATTGACTTACCCCAGGCTTCTTTTCTGTAGCATAAGGCAAGCTCATTCTGTATAGCTGACAATATTAAGACAAATCTGCTACCAATGGCATTCCCATACTTATTCTGGCCTCCTGTGGCTTTACCCAGTGCAAAAGCAGCAACTCAGATGTAAATAACTTTGAAAAATAAGAAAACAAAAGAATGCATTTTGCCGTACCTTGCTTATGATCCCCACAAGAACATCCTATGATACAGACATGTGGAGAACTCATTCATTCAGGTTGGGACCATTCGAGATCTTCTAACCTCTAGCCAACAAGACACTGCCTTAGATGCATGTGTAAATTCATCAGTCAAGCCAGCTACAAACAAATGGCCCCAGTGTCATCTTCTAAATTCTGGAGGTGTTTCTTATACAGCAGGAGCTAACTCATGCTGTATAAGGAGACAAATTAGATTTCACAGCTTTATTAAGCAGTGAATCCAGATTTAAAGCAGTAATCAAAGAAATACATAGGCATTCTCTGAGGAAATTTTCTAATCCCTCTCCTTAAATATTGTAAAATAACCTGAGTTTCTGTCTCCTATATACTTAACTGTATACTCTCTTTTTCTAAAATTAGTAATTAGGCCGTTTCTCAGGACATATCAGCTTTCCTTTACAACCTGGACTGAGCAGTTTCTAAGGAGTTCCACAAATCTGCATGGCTCACCAAACCCCTTACAGTTCCTAAGGCAGTCAGGGTTACCTAGCCTTTGCCCTCAGGCTGCTGTTTACTTTTCCTCTGAGAAGGACTGAGACTTTAGCTCCAGAGCCTCTGGTTATCCCATCTTTGCTTGATCCCACAGCCAGTGACCCACCTTCACACTGCAGTGACTGGGAAGCTGCAGCTTGAGCCCAAGACTCACAATCACACTTGACCCTTCCCCCTCCTCTCACCTATCTGTCTGCCTTCCTCAAGCCTCTCTGGTCCCCAGACTGCATCCCAGTTCCTGCTCCAAGTTCTAACTCAGCTTTGCTTTTACTAGACTTCTCTAGTCATGGTTAGCCACTTCTTGTGCTTTTACCATTTGTTCACTATTGACACACTTCAGGGTAGTCATGTGATAGGCAGTGTTTCATAGGCCTCTTATCTGATGATGAATAGTAAGTAGTTCCGAATTCAAAACCAACAACATCAAAAGAACTCCTCTGATTTAAACAGGAATACATATATTAGCATGGTTTTGGGGAGCAACGTAGCAGCAGCGGTCAAATCAAAGCCTCTCTGATGTTTCTTTGTCTCTGTGCACTTTCTTTCCTATCCCAGCACTGCTTGGTGGGGGGAGTGCTCTAACGCTGGGGACAGAACTAATCACCATGCTGCCTTTTGCAGTGCGCAAAGCTACGCATCTGCCAGCTGAAATAGGGTCACTTCCAAATGGTGGCAGCAGCAGGCCTGCATCATGATGCAGAAATTAATTATGGTCCAGTTGTGAGAGGAACTCATCCAGGTGTTCAGGGGGAGGCACATGGGTGTGTTTCAAGGAGAGGGGAGCGGCTGTGGTTTATTACTTCTCTCAGTTCTGTTACTTCTAACCTAACTGCAGTGTGGGGCTGAATCTACAAGCCTTTGAAATTTTATTGTTTAATAAAATGAACTGCTTTGCGTGTTCTTGGAGAGACTATTATCCAAGTTAGATATTGTTCCCCAAGCACGTCCTTCAGAGAAAGCCTAAGAGGCATCCCACATCTAGGGTGATGAAAGCTCATGGTGACCTTTCCAAAAGTCACATTCATAATTACGCAACAGTATTTTTTACTGCTTTAGCAAGCAGACAATCCCCAAGTGCTACAGATTGCCCCCCCCTGGATCAGTTAGCTCAAGGCTTTGGATATTGGCGTGTGTTGATATAATCCTACAGCAAATTGATGAAGGTTGGCTTTCTTGCACAGAAAATTACTCACTTATGGATAGATGACTGCTCTCCTGTGAATTTATGTGCATTTATTCCCAGGGCTTTGGCAAATGTTGGAAAGCTTCTACCTACTCCTAATGTTAACATGGTGTCCAGCTCATAGGCATCAATCCACAGGGCAAGCAGGTAGAATGCTCAGTATTATCTGAAGGTAGTTGAGGAATCCACCTTGGGATGTATTGAGAGTCAGTTTACCCTTCTTAGATTATAATATTATATTATTATAATCTTACATATTAGATTATAAGAATTTTATTCCTCGGTGTAAGAATGTGGATATAAATTTCTGGTGGAGCAATAACCATAAATCCCAGGGCTCTGGATGCTTTGAGATTTCTCTCTCTTAGAAAGCATGACAGAATCTCAAAAATTCGTTATGCAATTATACCAGACATAATTTTTGAGATTCTGTTGTGCATTTGAAGAGGGAGAAATTGAGATAACTGAAACAGCCACAAACATGAACGGTGTGGATTTTCAGGGAAGCCCGATGGGTATTCAGAATCTGTTTACGCCATCCCCCCCAGTCCCTCCAGGTCTAGAAGTCTAGAAGTATTATGAACTGTATTTTCATCGGCTCTTGTGTGGTCCACATTGAAGATGCTGATTCCCGAAAGCTGAATGGTGAGGACCTGTTCTATTCAACATGATTGGAAAGTCGCTTAAGACTAAGGCAAACGTTCATTCACTTCCTAAGCAAATGGAGAACTTGCAATTGACTAAAAATGTATCAGAAATGAAAGAGAATAGAGTCTGGTGAGAGGTTCAGTAGTTAAGAGCCCTGTGTGCACCAGAGTTTGCTTCTCAGCAGCCATGTGACGCTTCCCAGCAATCTGTCACTCCAGTTTCAGCGGCTCTGTAGCCCTCTTCTGGCCTCCATAAGCTTCCGCAAGCATATGTAATACAGACATACATGCAGGCAAATACTAATACCATAGAATAAAAATTTAAAAAACAATTTTCCCCATTTTTATGCCTTTCCTTTAATTATAATGGAAATGGAATTATGCCTTTCCTCTCTTTAGGTCCTCCCAGTTACCCTCCCTCAAATTCCTCCCATGCCAAGTCCATCAAGTTGATAGTCTCCTTTTCTTTATTATATTTGCTACATATGTACACGTGTGTGTATGCGTGGGTCCACATGCATGTGTGCACACACACTTAAATTGAACCTGTTGAGTATGTTTTTTACTGTAAAGACCAGAATCCCACATGGAGTGGGAAGGGATCTCCCAGGATCCCACCCATAGCCAAAGAGCTAAAGGCAACTGCTGGCTACTGGGAGGAATGAGATTTAGCTTCTTCTAGGGATGAACTCTCTTATTGGCTGTCCAGTTCAGAGAAGTCGGTCCTGAAACAATAGATGCGCAAAGAAAACATAAAATAAATGTTTAAAATAAAATAAATTAGCTCCAATTCCCAGACTCTGTACCTGTAATTAAATTGTTTGAATATTTGAAGGTTTGAAAGTTTTTACTCCATAGCTTAATACAAGCTAAAAGTAGTTTTCAAAGATACCTTGGGCCAAGTAGAAATATTTGCATTTGATTTGCTTGAGTTATTAGAAGCGTGAAAATGTATTAATCTTATTTGTGAGAAAGGTATTGCAGACACAAAGGTGTACTAGGACACACATTTGAAGGGGTTGTCATAAAAACACTAAAGTGAGAATAAAATACAGACATATCTGTGAGTTTTTAAAATGATTTTAACGAATCATAGAAACAATCTCTGGAAGGATACAATTGTCTAACGTGATACAATAAACTGCATGCTTCAGCCTGGGGATGGAGCTCAATGGCTGACTACTTGCCTATGTGCACAAGGCCCTAGATTTGTTCCAAGGAAAGAAGGAAGAAAGGGAGGGAGGGAGTGAAGGAGTTATGGAGGGCAGGAGGAAGGCAGGGGAGAAAAGAAGGAAGCAGAGAAAGGAAGGAAGAATTCACACTGCTTATGGTTTTAATTTAGGGTCATACATAAATAAAAAATATTATTTCACATATATACTAGAAATCAAAGTAATAATTTTACTGCTCTAGAGATAATTTGAAAGTGCTAAATTAAAATTTAAGGACAATAAATGTGCTGGCAATATTCATATGCTAAGTTCATTCCTACCATCAACAATCATTAATATTTTCCCATTATTCTGAACTTGGCCTAGTCTTCTTTTCTTCTCTAGGGCAACCACACAGAGTATCTGCTGCAGTCCTGTCTTAACACATGGTGATATCAAAATGTGTAGAAATTAAGAAGCTGCTTCAATACCTGTTGTCCAATAAGGCGGCAGCTAGACACTGCAGTATTTTTCTTAACACCAGACATGTCCTCTAAACATTTTCTGCCGATCTCATCATTTGAAGCTTCCAATTTCAAGTTGTAGGGAAGGTATTCCTCATACCCATCTTGGATCGCTCACCAGAAGTGGTTCATTAGTAAATCGCAATCCGAAATCATTATGTGTTTGACCCCAATGCAATCCTGGGATCAAGAGCCACTTGTGTATAAAAGCAAACACGCACAAGTGCAGTATAGCTTATTGGATATGAAGATGATATAGGCAGGGGTGATGAAGAAGAAGCTAAAAGAAAACACCTGATTTTGAACATTTGCCCTGAGCGATTTCTGAGATATTGTTGCCTAGAATATAAAGGAAATTATCAGTGAGATGTTGCAATCTTTTTTTATGAAGACAATAGTATGTTTTGTGTTGTTTTAACAAAATACCCAAGGGTAGGTACATTATAAGGACAGCAGTTTAGAATTTGTGGTTTTGGGGGTGAGAAATTCTAATTCATAGAGACTGTCTATTTAGATTCCTGGGTTTCTGGTTAGGGCCTCATGTGGCATCTCCTGACTGAAGAAGCAGGATGCGCACACATGTGCTCAAGGAGGGACCACCCAGGCAAAGGAGGAAGCGAGAAAGAGAGACAGCCTTGCTTCATAACATCTGCCTTCTGTCCCTACTCTCGTTTGGATCCACCAGGATCTAACGACCTCTCTCAGTAATAGTGCTTCGAAGATTAAATTTCTGCTTGACTTTGGGGAGGGCAAAAACCACATCTCAGTCATAGCAGGTGTGAAACAAATACTGGGAATGAAATTAAACTTGACTATGATGCCCAAACCCCTGCCATACCTGGCTCCATTTGCTTCCTTGAGATTCTCCCCAAATCTGTCCCTTGTGCCCATTCAGTTCTCAGGCACTGGGGGCTGCTAACATACCTCTCTCAGAGCTCTTGCTCTGCTATGTAGAGCCCTTGGCTTGTATCCGGTCACACCTCTCCGCAGCTCGCTTTGGGATAGAGTTTATGTTATCTGTGCTGCAGCTTCACAGCAACTGTGAATTAGGCTCTTAACCAGGCAGGCCTGTGCTCTAAACTAAACTAAATCACTCGATTTGAAACTTCTCATCACCCTTCGAGGGTTATAAACAGTCAGAAGTTTCCTTCATTCTAGGGATGGGTCCAAGGCTCCTCAGGAGAAATTCTGGGAAGATGGCGATGAAGGTTGTTTTCTAAAGGTCTTCCTTTGCCCTTTATCCCACCGCACTATTCCTCTCATGATGGCCTCTGGCCTATGGTTCTCTCTCCCCGTCTGTCTCTTATCTTCACTATCAGTGACACTGCCTCCCCATATTTCTGAGGGAATTCTCTTCTTCCCTCTAAGACTGTCATGGTTAGACTTTGTCTTATTTCTGTCTAATGTTCCTCTTCCCACATCCTCCAGTTCTTGAAAATCTCTTGACAGGGACCTGTACCCACTTTCTTTGTGAATCAACTCTTACAGCTCATCTTTTATTGCAATCTTCCACACATTAGGAAAATTCTTCCAATATAGCCCCTGATGGGCTCTTGAAACCTGTCTGCCACCTTCCTTCCCATTGCTGTGGTATCTCTTCCTCCCCCCCCCCCCAACCTTGATCTACTTGTACCTACCTTAACACACTGGGTTTGTGTCATTAAATCCTAATAGATTAAACAGGGAACATTCTCAAAAACATTTGCATTAAGAGGTGATGGTAGATAGCTTTCCAACAAATACACAGTTATTGCCTCTATAATTTTCTATGAAGTGTAGCAGGACATTTTTTTTCTGCCAGGGAAGGCAGAATGGGAGATAAAATGAATCATATATTTCTTAATTAGTCAGTAAAAGGAAGCATGCCATATTATAAATATAGAGAAACTTTTTGATGTTAAATTAATGAATGGCATCAATCTTTACATGAAGATTTTTTCCAGCTACACAGTAGATCACACTTTGAATAATAGCTAACACAAAATTACAAAGCATAGGTATTTGGCTGTGTCTTTCATCATCCTTTCACCTCATATGGTTAAATGAATTCCAATGAACACACATGCTTCTGACATATGTTTGGAAACCCACTTAGAAGCACAAGGTAAGCTTTCTCTGGGCTAGAGAGGTGGTTCACAGGGTTAAGATCAGGTGTCCTGCTCATGCAGATCTGAGTTTCATACCCAGAACCTACATTAGGCAGCTCATTATGGCCCTCGAGATCCAGTCCTAGGGGACCCAACCCCTTCTTCTCCCTCTGTGGCTCCTGTGCACTCACAAGCATGTGTTGCCACGTGAACACACATGCATATAATTTAAAAGAAAATATTTTCAAAAGCATTCTCCATGTACACATATTCACATCAACTCATATTTGCATATCATAATGGTGGTAGATTTGTAGAATAGAAGATGGAACATACACACACACACACACACACAAGCAATATACAAATGCATGTCTACCTAGAACAGTGGTTCTCAGCCTTTCTGACGCTGAGACCCTTTAACACAGTTCCTCATGCTGTGGTGACCCCCAACTGTAAAACTATTTTCCTTGTTACTTCATAACTGTCGTTTTGCTATTGTCATGTATCAAAATATAAATATCTGTGTTTTCCAATGATCTTAGGTGATTCCTGAGAAAGGATTATTCAACCCCCAAAGAGGTCACAACCCACAGGTTGAGAACTGTTGACCTAGAACCTCAGAACATGACCTTAAGTGGCATAAAAAAAATTAAAGCTATAGTTAAGTTTTGGTTGGGCAGTTGTGGTGCACGCCTTTAATCCCAGCTCTCAGGAGGCAGAGGCAGGTGAATCTCTGTGAGTTTGAGGCCAGCCTGGTCTACAAGAGCTAGTTCTAGGACAGGCTCCAAAGCAATACAGAGAAACCTTGTCTCAAAAAAAAAGTTTTGAAATCCTATTTATGTATTTGTTGGGGGAGGGAGGAGACACACATGTTATGTCATGTAGGTGAAGATAAGGATACAAGTTTTGGGAATCAGCTTCCTGCTTCTACTATGTGAATCCTTAGACTCAAACTCAGGTTGTCAGATGTTGCTACAAGTTCCCTAACTGATCTAAAACTACAATCAAGATGAAATCAAAGTGCATGAGGGTGGCTCCCAAATCCAACGCAACTGATACCCCAAATGAAGAAGAAAATTGAAGTGTGTGTGCACGCGTGCATGTTTACACACACAGAAACACACACACAATATTTGGGACAGTATAAGAAGTTGAAAGAAGATTGAAGTAATAGAGACAAGCAAAAAAAAATACCAAGGATTTTAAACAATCGATTAACAAGAAGCCAAAAGAGAACATGAAGCAGCCTCCATTAACACTTCTAAAATAAATCAACCTTCTAAGGTCTGGATTTTAGCATCGACCCTGAAGAAGCACATGCATGTCTGCTGTTTCAAACCTTACCGTTTATGGTAATCTATTATGGAATCCCAGAGAAACAAAAACAACCATAAAACAGAAACTATAGAAGACTTATAAAAAGCAGTAGCTTCTCCCTTCTCCCAGGTCCCCAGTGGGCCATACTCTTGTGTTTCTGTTTTAGTTATCCTGATCACTCTACATATGTGTTTCGGCAGACTTCACTCACAGCTTCTGACCATCTGCATTCCACTCCTCTGCTCCTTTGTTTCTTCTGTTACACATTCTCCCTACTTTGATAGCAATATGAAGCCTATTTGCAACTGCATTCATCATCTGCGGTTTGTCTATTGGCAGATTCTAACCATTACAAATCAATAAATGCCATTTATGCTATTAGGACTATGCAAATGTTGCTCCAGGCAAGCTAATTAAAATGGTTGCATTTAGTTTTCTGCTCAAAGAATCCAATTTACGACCCTGGCACCACTCACAGTACAGGCTGATCAAGATCAAAGGCATTGTCTTGTCCTCTCATCATTAAAAAAAAAATCTGTTTTGTTGGCTCTGTGTCTGAGCAATGTATTCTCTTCCAGAAATTCGGACTGACCTTTTCTTAAGAAATACAAACACATGGCTTATTTACCAAAGCACAAAGAATCCCAGTCTTTCATCTCTTGTCTCTACTGAAATCATCTACCTACCCATCCCCCATCCCAAGGTTCCTTGTTAACATGGTCCTCTGGTTCTCCTTGAGTCTATCTAGGAGAATATCTTCTTTTTGCCTATCAGTAAGTTTTGAAAAAGATTCTCCTTTCTTTTAATAACCAGTGTGTGTGTGTGTGTGTGTGTGTGTGTGTGTGTGAGTGTGTGTGTGTGAATACATGTGTGTACATGCATGGGTATGTATGCATTTGAGTTTGTGTGCATGTATATGTACGTTCATACATACATGTGTGAATCTACATGCCTATATTTGTGTATGGGTATGAGTTGTGTGTGTACATGTATCTGTGTGTGCATGCATGCACATGTGTGTATGTAGGAATGTATGCCCGTGTATGTTTTTGTGTCCATATATACATGTATGTGTTTTGAGTGTGTGTGCTTGTGTATATGTGTGTGTGTAAGTGTGTGCATGTATGCATGTGTGTGACTTGCTATAAAATTTTTGTGTGTGTGCATGTATATATCTATGTGATCACTTCACTTCCGTGTGTGTGTATGTGTGCCTATCTATGGGCTCCACAATGTTTCTTTGGATGTGCAGAGGGAGATCAGTGTTCTACATCCTGAAGCAGATGAAAACATCTTTATTTCAACATACTTGCTGTTGTTGGTATAAAACTTTATGTGTTACATAAATAATTGTTTTTCTTGTGAATATTAAGAAAGTATTTTTGTCGCCTAGCAACCAGTGATGATGATGGTAAGGAGACCTTCAGTCCTTGTGGCCACCTCTTTTAACTTTGACAGCTATTTTTGCATCTTCTCATTATCTGAACTGTGACAAGGTTGTATCAATGCATGACTCTCTCCTGCTTAATAGGCCCTTTCCAATCTGACTATTCATGTCTCATTTCAGTCTTATAAATTTCCCAACCTTCATTTCCTCATTGTCTTTGTTCTTCTTTCTAGAACTCCCATTAGTGGAAGGATGAGCCATTTGAAACAATTTTCTCTCTCCCTTGTCATTTCCCCTACGCCGACTCTCCCTCCTTGTGCTGGGGAGAGTGCTCTTTGCTTTGTATGGGGTTTTGATGCTTGCTCTTTTCCAGATGAAGTGTTTAATTTGCGAGTCTCTTTTCTACAGTCATGGTTTCGTTTTCAAAGCATCTTTTATGGATTTGCATATGCAATCTCCTTTCAAACATCCCAGGAAGTACTGTTCACACAGGACACTATTATTCTCTGAATTTAACTTTGTTAATCAGAGGTCGTGTTTTTTCCTCATTTATCTTGGGCTTTGTATATCAGCTCGGTCATTTATGCTCTCTGCGGGTGTTCGGTTCTTTCTTGTAGGTACTCGTGCAGTCTGGTAAGAGGCCACATCTCCGGGTCACTGTTTTCAGAAATCTGTTTATCCTCTGCTCAGCTTTAGCCATCATTTACCCACCTTGCAGAACAGTTTCCAAGGAGCTTTGCTTTATAATAATTGGGGGAGGTTTTTACATTTTAAAAATTATTTTATACTCTGCATAGTAACTCTTGCACGCTCTGGGCAAGAGCATAAACGGACCCAGCTGCTCTAGGAAATCAGCCTGAGGTTTCTCAAAAAGTCAAAAACTAGAACTAGTATGGGACACAGATATATACTATTCCTGTGTAAACATACAAAAGACTCCAGTCAGCACAAAGCTGGGACGCCTGCACACCCATGTTCGTTGAGGCATTCTTCACAAGAGCCATGTTCTCGAGTTGTGTTGATGTTAACAGATACATCAGCAGATGAATGGATGACAAAATATGATATGCATATTGAATCATGAGGAAGAATGAAATTATGCCATTTTCAGGAGTTTGATCCTAAGCCCCTCAAATAATAATTCCCAGGAAAAGAAAAATATTCTGGGGAATGACTAAATAAAATTTAAAATTTAACCTGTTTCTTCATTATAGTGCTTCTTTGAAGAAGCTAAAGTTCTTGATTTGAAGATGATATGGTTTTATACATAAGAAATCCTAAAAAAAATTATGAGGAAACTTCTACAGTTGATAAGCACTTTCAGGAAAGCAACAGGATACAAAATTAATTCACAAAACTCACTGGCCCTCCTATATACAATTGACAAATAGACTGAGAAAGAAATCAGGGAAACAATACCTTTCACAATACCTTCATAAATATATTGGCATAATCATAAACAAGTAAGTGAAAGACTTGTGTGATAAAACCTTCAATCAGTTGAAGAGTTGAGGACATCAGATTGATAAATCTCCCATGCTCACAGATCAGTAGGATTAGGATAGTGAAAATGGTCATCATACAGAAAGTAATCTACAGATTCAATGCAATCCCCATCAAAATACCAACACAATTCTTCATAGAAATTGAAATTTTCAGTTTCTTATGGAAACACAAGCAACCCAGGATAGCTAAAGCAATCTTTTTTTAAATTTATTTATTTATTAAGGATTTCTGCCTCGTCCCCACAACCGCTTCCCATTTCCCTCCCCCTCCCCCGATCAAGTCCCCCCCCCCCCCCATCTGCTCGAAGAGCAATCAGGGTTCCCTGACCTGTGGGAAGCCCAAGGACTGCCCACCTCTATCCAGGTCTCGTAAGGTGAGCATTCAAACTGCCTAGGCTCCCACAAAGCCAGTACGTGCAGTAGGATCAAAAACCCACTGCAATTGTTCTTGAATTCTCAGTATTCCTCATTGTCCGCTATGTTCAGCTAGTCCGGATTTATCCCATGCTTTTTCAGACCTAGGCCAGCTGGCCTTGGTGAGATCCCAATAGAACATCCCCATTGTCTTAGTGTGTGGGTGCACCCCTCGTGGTCCTGAGTTCCTTGCTCGTGCTCCGTCTTGAATAATAAAAAAACTACTGGTAGGTATCACCAACCCTGCATTCAAGTTGTACTACAGAGCTATCATGAAACAAACAGCATAGCAGTGGCATAAAACCAGAAACTTTCATCAATTGAATCAAACTGAAGACTCGGACATGAATCCACACACTTGGGGCACATGAGTTTTCATAGAGGAGTCAAAAATACACACTGAGAAAAAAATGACATCTTCAGCAAATGGTGCTGATCAAATTGAATGACTGCATGTAAAAACCAAATAGATCCATACTTACCACCCTGCACAAAACCCAGTTCCACAGAGACTAAACATAAGATCAAAAGGTGCCCTGAATTTGATAGGAGAGAAAGTTTGGAGTAATCCTGAGTTCAATTGCACAGAAAAAGATGTTCTGAGCAGCACAGGTACTAAGAACAACAATTGATATATGGAACCCTATGAAACTGAAAAGCCTCTGCAAAGCAAAAGGCACTGTCATTTAGACAAAGTCGTAACCAACAGAGTAGAAAAGAGCTTTGCCAACTTTGCAAGTGATATAGGGTTTATATCTAAAATATATAAATAGCTTTTAAAAAGTCTGAACATCAAGAAAAAAACAATTTAAAAATGGGGTACAGAGCTAAATAGAGAGTTATCAAAAGATGAAACCCAAGTGACTGAGAAATACTTAATGAAATGCTCACCATCCTTAGCCATCAGGGGAACACAAACAAAATGGCTTTGAGATTTCATCTTTCACCAGTCGGAATAGCTAAGATCAATAAAACAAATGACATGAGAGCTCATGCTGGGAAAGGTGTGGAGTAAGGGGAACACTCATCCGTTGTTGATGGGCAGCCATGGTGGAAATCAATGTGGTGCTTCCTCAGGAAACTGTATATAGATTTACCTCAAGATCCAGCTACGTAGCTCTTGGGTATAAACCCAAAGGACTCTACATCCTACTGTAGGGACACTTGCTCATCCCTGCTAATTACTATTCTATTGATAATAGTTAGAAATTGTAAATAGTCTAGATGTCCATCAACATATAAATGGATGAAGATGATCTGGTGAATTTATATAATAGAGTATTATTCAACTGTTAAAAATTGAAATCATGATATTTGCAGGCAAATATATGGGACTAGAAAAAAAATCACCCTGAGTGAGCTAACCCAGACCCAAAAGACAAATATGGTATGTATCAATTTATATGTGGATGTTAGGTTATAAACCATCAATAGGCATACTACAATCCATATAGACACAGAACTTACATATAGTAGGACAGGAGGATCTTCCAAAGAAGGTAAAACAGAACACATAGAATATCAGAATCTTTACTTTGCAGTCAGTCAGCATGAGTGATGCAGAACATGTTCCTCATTCTAAAATTGATTTAAATGAAGAACACCTTTCAAAAAAGTTCTCCCTAGCAAGTTTAATAAATTCGCAAATGAAGATGACCAAGCTCAAAAAGAAATATCACATTGTCACTTAATTATAAATTATATTTATTTTAAAGATAGAGACACCATTTACACACACAGAGAGAGAAACAGAGACAGAGAGACAGAGAGGATGAAAATTCAGGGGGGGGAAGGAGACTGATAGGAGAAGATAAGAAGGAATATAGAGAAGGTAGAGATGGTGGGAGGGTAAAAATATCAAAGTATATGATATCCTTGGAAGAAACTGTCTTCATGAAATCCAGCATGATGTGCAATGCATATATATATTCATATACACACCTATACATATATATTATGTAAGAAATTTTTCTAAAGAGAATCATATTACACAAATAACAAAACTATAATAGGCATGGCATTGGTAATAGTTAGGTATCAGACTTGATTGAGACATAAGACATGGCCAGGACTAATATCTCTTTCCTCCCTGAGCAATTACCTAGTCAACAAAAAGCCCAGGGTTTTAATTTTCTAGTGAATTAACTTAAGTAAATGGCCCAATTGCTCTAGTTAATTAAAACAACCTTCTAGGATTATCGCTAATAACCCATTAAATAATCCCAAACTGTATACTGCAGAAATCTTGTAAAACTTGTTCATAAGTAAACTCTGGAAAGAGATATGTGAGTCCCCTACCACTCTTGGTGACTTACTATGACTTAAAGGCTCTAAAAACCACTGTGAGAGAAACTGATTATATTTTAAACCTCATTTAATAGCTCCCCAGAATATTCTTGCTTCTAATTCTGGAAATATCTGTATAGGGACTTGGGATTCAAGTCCACTAATGGAATCCTGGGTCATGAGTAGTTTCCTAACATGAAATCAAAACCAGAATCTGGTTTTTGGCCATATATACCTAAAGGAAACTAAATGCACGAGAACATTTGGATGGATTCTGTTTCCTGGGTCACCAGTGGTTGCAGTTTGATAATGAAGGTAATGGCCTGGTTGGAGTGAACACAGCAGATGGTGGGAGGAGAAGAGGGATACAAATACAGACAACCTGAAGGAGTTTGTTTTGTGAGAAGACGGGGAAAGAGGTGGCAGCTATTGGTTGATGTGGTTTCAACGGATAGGTTTTTCCAATGGGAATTATGACAGCATGATGTGCTCTGACAGGCACAAGCAAAAGACAGACAGGCCCACCATGCTGGCCAGAGCACAAGGATAGCGTATTTTATCCACTCTCACAGAGGAGAAAGCCAAGGTGCAGGGAGGTGAAGTGGTTTAATTATAAACCCACAACTGATACATGTGTGGATCAGTATCTACTTTAGGAATATCTCTGAAAATTGGCAGACTCAAATGATTGGTTTGCTAGGATCTGGGAAGATGCATCCATAGGACATGATTCAAATATCTCCTTCCCAAGTCATCGGCTCAGTCCTATCCCTGTACACCATGCACAAGCTGGTTTAGGTCTAACTCAGTGACAGGTACCTAACATCTTGATTTCATCTCTTATTGATTATAGGGAGCCTTAGAAACCAGAGGAGCTGCTAGCTATACCAACATCCTCATTCCCTTCTGAACATCTACTTACTAAAGGAAAAGTCACCCACCTCATTGCAAAGCCGAGGAGAGCGGTAAAGTGCCCATAGGCAGGACCTGCCTCTAATCACATTTCAGAAACAGAGTTTATTCATCGTCTGGGGTAAGCATGCTACTTTATTTTCTTAATATATACTGTGAGGACTATAGATTTCTACAGGTTTTGCTGTGATTGCTTTTATTAAGGTTCAAGAAACAACGTTAACTGGTAAATGTTTTGGATTCACTAAACTGTACAAACTGAAATGCTACAATCTGATAATCCGGAGTTACGGAAATACCCATGAAATTGTCATTCTGTCATCATAGCCAAGATACACCTGTAAGTGTTTATCTGTGTTTCCATACTCCCTAAAAAAAAAAAATACAAGTTCTCACCTAAGTTTCTCATACTCAAATCCTGATGGGATTTTTCTGATAATAAATTTCAGATTGCAGAATTTTATATATGTGGTATCAAGATGTAGTCGTGTGTGTGTGTATGTGTGTAGAAGGAGGTTCTAGCTTCTATACATGGTATGTTTTCATTAGATTTATTTATTTTTATTTATTTCATGTATATGAGTGCTTTGCCTGCATGTGTGTCTGTGTACCAAATGAGTGACTGTGCCTGGTGTCCATGGAGAACAGAAAGAAAGATTTAGCTCGTTCTCCTGCAAGTGGAGCTACAGACGGCTGTAAGACAGCATGTGAGTTGTGAGAACCAAATTTAGATGCTCTGGAAGAGGAACCAGTTTCCTTAACTGCTGAGCTACCTCTCCAGTGCCTCCCATTTTATAGTACTTTTTTGTTAACAATTTCATACATGTATATGATGTGTTCTGATTGCCACCCGCTACATACTTCCCTTTATTTCCCTTCGTCCCCATCACCATTCACCTCTGTCTCCTCTAGCTCCCTTCCGAGAGTCATGATTCTAGATTTTGTCATGTGACTCATCTTGTTTAACTTGGACTAGTGAAATTACCCACTGGAGCATGGTGGAGTTGCCCCTGGGTACACAGCTGAAGGTGAAGGCTCCCTATCTCCTTCAATCCATCAGGAGTAGATGGTTGAGCAGTGAAGGGTGGGGCCCACTAAGCCCCCATTCATGTCTTACTGCGAATGGGTTCCTTCTCGTGCAGAGCCAGCGTAGGCTGCTACAGTATGTGTGATAGACATTGCTAGTTCATTTCATGTACTGCAGAGTGGTAAGCCATCGTCTCGCTGTGTTGGGTGTGTGCCTACACTGACCAATTGATCAACACTCCAGTTGTTTTCTACTCTGGGACCGTTTGATCTAAAGTGACCGCTATATGAGTGCTCATGCATAAACATCTCATTCAAATAGGCATTCAGTTCTCAATAAACACACAAAAGTGGTATCCCAGCAATATTTAGATGCAAATTTCACTTTTGAAAAAATGTTTTATTGATTAGCTTTGTTATTTGACAATTTCATATATGTACATCATGTATTTTTGTCTTTCTCTCCCCCACCCTCCTTTATCCCTATCTCATCGCTCTCAACCTCCCCTACTCTGTATCCCTACCAGACCTTTTCCAAGGGTCACAAGTTTAAGTTTTGTTTTGTGGCATATAAGTATAACCAGGGCTGTCTGTGTGAACTTTGTGTCGGGAGCACCCAGTCTCACTTGGTGGGAGCATCAGTACACACACAACTGCTCCCTGAATAGATCACTAACAGACAGTAACAGTGCATATAACTGTGACATAAATAGCCATGAAGGGTGGAAGAGAATTGAAGCTTTTAAAGACGGTCTCTCTATTTCGAATTGGCTGCCCAATTCTGTAGTGGGAACATCTGAGAACTCCAACAGTATCTCATCCCCGCTGATGCTTAAGCTGGCAAGTCTTCAAATCTAGATATTATGGGGTCTGGGGAGATGACACAAAATTTAATAGCATGAACTTTCCTTACAGAGGATCCAAGTTCAATCCCTAGTACCCAGGTTGGACAACTCATAACCATCCATAACTCTAGCTCCATTGGATGCAATGGCCTCTGCTGGTCTCCAAAGGCACAGCACACGTGTGTGTGTGTGTGTGTGTGTGTGTGTGTGTGTGTGTATGTGTGATTGTGTGTGTGATACAATTTTAAAATATAGATATTCTAATGCAATATCCAGCAGTTTTACTTCACATTTTTCTGTTAATGACATAGGTTAGTTTTATTCTTACTTACATATTTTGACATCATTATGTGATACTATTTTTAATTTTAATATTTTTTAGCCTCTGTTGGGTACAAATGCCACTAATTTTTGTTTACTGATGTCATACTTACATAGCTAAATTTACTTAGAATTTCAGGAAACATTTTTGTAGATTTGTAGAATTTTCTATTCAGAAATTTACACTTGAGAATAAGGAATTATGCCATATTTGGCACATTTTTTAATAGATGCAATTTGAGTGAAGTTCTCTATGGATGTCTTCTATGTCCTTCCAGATTTCTGTGTACTTTATCATTTGTTGAGAAAAGAATTTCTAAATGTTTAAGATATATGGACAGCAAGATGGTCCAGCAGGTGAAGATGCTTGCCACCTGAAAATCTGAGTTCACAGACTGTTCTCTGATTGTCGTGCATGCCTCATAGCAAACACAAAGCACGTGTTTATGCTGAGTAATTAAACATTTAAAAATTTTGGCTGTATAGTGAGTTTATCTACTTCTCTTGCAGTTCTGTGAGTTTTATCTGCATGCCTCTTGGAGTTTTGTTATTAGCTGGTTAAAGGGTGAAGGCTCATGGCCACTCTGTGCTGTTTTCATTTTGACAGTTTTATGTTTAATACGTGGCCCTTGGTCTTCTCTCCTCCTAAATCTACTCTGTACACTGATTCCCAAACTTTCACTTTCTTTCTAATTATCGTGAATATTCTGTTTCCGTGTCCTGTTATCAGTCTGTCTTCAGATTATTATATTTATGTTACTTATTTACATTTGATATGAATACTTTGGATTTGATTCAAACATTTTTTCTTCTATGGTAATTGCTCATTTTTCTTCTTTGTGTGAATTCTCTTGAATTCATATGCAATTATTTATTCTAGATTACCTCAATTTTAGGTTTATGGGTTGCAAATTTTTGTTTTGTTACATTGGGTCTTGCTTATGGTGGGGTAAATAACATACACATTTAAATATAGTAATCTATTCAAATGATACACTGTATGCCCTTTTCCATATGATATAGGTACATTCTAGCTCTGCTTAGTGATTAAAAAATACTCAGAGAAATAAAGCAACTTTATTTTGTCCTGGGCAGAAATCTTGATTAGGGATTTAAGAGTTCATTAGATTCCCACAAAATTTGATGCAAGAACACACATCAATGTATATTGTCTCTGTGCAATACCAAGTCACCGACGCTCCATTATCCATGCAGTCACCCGTGAGAGAACAGTTGAGATCTTTTCCTTGTTTAAAGTATGAACATCTAATAAACAGTCCCCCAATTACTCTCCAGATCACTTGAATAGGCATCACACATGAGCATCAGTCAGGGTAGCCGTCAGAGATGGATCGGCAAGCCGGCATCTGAGCTGAGGCCCTGCGGCAGAATTTGGATTCCCTTTGGCTCCTCGCATTAGTCACTCCAGGAGAGCAATTCACATCCCATAAATCATGCTCAGACGGTGACTCACAGGGCTGTCTGAAATTTACTCATCTTAGTCTGGGTGCTGGAATTAAAGGGGATCTGAGCCTGTCCCTGTGACGGGTATGTCTGTGTAAACATGACACGAGAGGGGCAGATTTTGTTCTTGCCTTTCTGGCATTACAAGTATACAATTAATCTTTGAATATATTCTATTGGGGGCAGATCAGATTTCTTGTTGCCCGTATCTTTTGGTTGAAAGAAATTAAAGTTGGGATTCTCAGGCTGACGGAAAATGTGTTCAGTTCTAGAACTAATTACTTCATTCTGTTTATTATTTATTTAAATGCTTCCAGTGTGTGTGAGGGAGGAGTGCACCTCAGGAGGTCAGACTGGAGGTGTTAGATCCCTTGGAGCTATACATATAGACATTTGTGGACACCAGCTGTGAGTGCTGGAATTCAGGTCCTCTGGTAGAGGACTGAGAGTTCTTAACCTCTGAGCCATCTTACAGCTCCTGCGACTGTTTCTAAAGCATATAAATAGAGCCAGTTGGTTTAAGTTTGTTTCCTGTGTTTAGAAAAGCATTTTATTAGTGAACTGCAATTTTTGATGATATTTATATAATCAAGAGAATTGTTAGACATAATTGTTAAGACATTTGATGATGACCAAAGAATTATCAGTTATAGTAGTTAAGGTATTTGACAATGGCCAATCAATGTTGTCAGTATTTACAATCGATTGAGGGAAAGAAAAATGTAACTGCTGAACAACACTATATGTGATATATATGTATAATATATGTTTGTGTATATAATTAATACATGAGGGTTTGAATAAGAATGAACCTGATAGGCTCATATATTTGAATGCTTGGTCCCCAGTTGTTGGAATTGTTTGAGAAGGATTAAGAGCTATAACCTTGTTTGGAGAAAGTGTTTGGGGTGCACCTTGAGGTTTTAAAAGACTTCTGTCCTCCTCATTGTCCTCTCTCTACCTCCTGATTGTGGTTTGAGACATGTGCTCACAGCTGTCTGCTGGCATGCTTTCCCTCCACCATGACCTAAACTTTTGACTCCATAAGCCCAATACAATGCTTCTTTTTGTAAATTACCTTGCCCATGGTATTCTACTACAGCAATAGAAAAGTAGCCAACACAATATATATTATACATTATATTAATATAGTCATAAACACACACACACATAGGGACAAGTGATTTTCACATCTCAGATCCACTGGAGACAAGGGCAGGAAGAGTTTTGTTGCTGGGCATAAAAAGCGGAGCACAAATACCACCTGAGAAAAGACGTCAGTTTCCTGTTCCAGCCTCTCTTGCCACGCAACTCAGCCTACTTGAGTCTCTCCGGCAGTTCCCATACGGTTTGCCAAAGAC
This sequence comes from Microtus oregoni, assembly GCF_018167655.1. Lineage (NCBI taxonomy): Eukaryota > Metazoa > Chordata > Mammalia > Rodentia > Cricetidae > Microtus > Microtus oregoni. The sequence goes on from NW_024543063.1 coordinate 40,398,251, forward strand.
AAGGAACTCCTCCAGCAAGCGGCTGTCTTCTGAAATTGATGTTTAACTTGCAACTTCACAAAAAGATTTCATTTAAAGAGACATATGCTTAGTGGCTTTTGCATTTCAGTTTCAGGAAATTGCTTATTTCACTGTGGTGGCGGTTCCCGACGCTAGGTCTGATGATGACATGCTATTCCCCTGTGCATCCACCGACAGTGAATGTGATGAATACCATCCTGGGGATGGCTTTGATTTTATTCCCTAGACGGTGATTTAGACAGGCTGATCACTTAGGTAAACCATAACACACAGAAACTCCATAAATCTGTGATTAACTGTTTCCTCAGAAAAGTAACAATGTAGAGGGAACCAGGAATGTTAGAGTCCTCCCATATTTGTGACACTATAGTGTGCTTGTGGCACTGTTGTACACGTGTGGTACCATTGTATGCTCTCATAAAAGCTCAGTCTATCCAGTATCCAATGAACATATTAAAAGAAGGAATTTGATTTTTATTTCATACTACAGTTATAGGTGGCAGGGTAGTGATAGTATGGAGAATATTTTAAGTTGGTTGGGCTCTTTTGCAGAGAGTGCAGTCATAGCCCCTCAAGTTTGCATTTATTTAATACTTGTTGATATGGCCATCCCACTTTGGGGAAACCTGGCACTATTCTGCTAAGTAGAAGAAGTGTCAAGAGCAGAAGTCTGGAGAAGGGCAAAGGTTAGTCTCTTTAAGAAGTGGTATTGGGGCTGGAGAGGTGACTCAATAGATGAGTGCCTCTTCCTCTTGCAGAGAACCCTCATTTGGTCCACAACCATCCATGTTGGGTAGTTCACAACTCCCTATAACTCCATCCCCAGGGAATCTGACTCCCCTTTCTGGCCTCCACAGTACTGTGCTCACATGTACAGTGCCGAACACATACACATTTGGGAATAATGTAAACTTACAGAAAAGAAATGGAAATGGCTCAGTGTGTTGGGAGTCAGAAATGAAATTGGCAAAGGCACATTTTGGATTATTCGAGTTCTAGTAAATCTTAACTGAATGTTTGGAATCTGTAAAAACAAAAATAGACATGGAAATTCCATCTTTCTTTTATGTTATCCAATAGAAAATATTGAATAAATATAATGTGTTGCATAAAATATATTTATTATTCAATAAAAATTAATTAATATTTGATTTCATACTGAAGGTAGTTTATCTCAGAGCAGCCAATGGGAAATAACGCTCATTGCAATAGGACAGGCATGCCAAAGGCAGTAGTAATGACTTTGAAATGACATAGGCTAAGATTAAAGAATGGAAATAGATTCATATCTCAATTCATGTTTAATCTTTAACAAGAATTTGTTGAACTTCAATGGCTCCCAAACTAAACCGTGGATTTATTGATGCCTCATGATGTAATGTGACATTATATGCTCTATAATAAAACAGCATGACAAGCAGAATTCAGAAATGGATAATGTAATGGAGATAAAATAGTTTTCCAATTGTATCTCTATATTTTCATAAGAAAATGGAAATGAGTATGAACAGAAAATATTATGAAATGCATAGAGTAGAACTCATATATGTGTCAAAAGTGTTAAAATTGAGTTCTGTATCTTGACGTGATTCTGATTATGGGAAGCATCTGTATGTGCTAAAATCACTGGGGGAGGAGACACTGAGGTAGGTCAGCGTTGTAGCTAGCAAGTTGCATTATGGAATGAGAACCAGATGGTAGAGTGTGGTCAACAGCAGCAAATATATATATATATATATATATATATATATATATATATATATATCTCAAACTTTGAAATTGTTAGGGGAAAGCAACTGAGAATATTTTAATATTTAGGCATAGGTGATGTTCTTTTCTTTTCTTTTCTTTTCTTTTTTTTTGGAATGGCACTCCAACCACTCCAGAAACTACTAGAAAAAAATGGATAAGTGGGCACAGCAACTGTGCCACACCTGGAAGACAGTATTGCACAGCACTCCTCCCCGTTCTCCAGATTTACACAGATCTTATATTCTTTTCTTTTTCTTTTTTGCTTCTTAGTTATCTTTGTTTTTCAAGACAGAATTTCTCTGTAGCTTTGGATTCTGTCCTGGAACTAGCTCTTGTAGACCAGGCTGGCCTCAAACTCACAGAGATCCACCTGCCTCTGCCTCCCGAGTGCTGGGATTAAAAGCGTGCACCACCACCACCTGGCTCAGATCTTACATTCTTAAAGTTACCTCTTTGTGGCTTTAATGTTCCCTGAGCCTTGGCTGGGGTTGTTGGATGTGGCCACTGGGACAGTCCCCTGTCCCAGGAAAGACTGCATATTCATACATATATGGTATGTTTTGAACTCAGAAGGTTCAAAACAAACAGATATATAAATAAATAGTCTCTAAAAGGATGACATTGAAAAAGAGATTACGAGAGATTCCTGGAGGAGTTGGAGGGTGTGTTGTCAATATATGTTGTAAGCATTTCTTAAAATTTCAAAGAATAAGTAAAAAATTTAAAAAAGAATTGACAAATGACTGTACATCAAACTAAAAACATCGTTGTGCCAAACAAAACAATTACCAGAGTTGAGACAGAATGGGGCCCTATAGGGAATAAACACGGACTTCCTGATTATTCTTTTGACAGAAAATTCATATTTAGAATACTTAAAGGAAACAAAAATTAAACAGAAAAAGCACAAATAATCTGATCAATGAATGAAAAAATGATCTGAGAAGCTGTTTTTCCAAATGAAGAAGTACATGAAAAAAGAAAAACTTGAAAAAAAAATTTTCAACATCTTTAGACATCAGAAAAATCCAAATCGAAACTATATCAAGATTCCACGTGACTACAAGGAGATTGACCATTATCAAGACTACTAACCAAATAAGGTTGGCAAGGGTGCCAGGGAACGATGCCTCTGCACACTCTCCAGCACTGTCAACTGGTACAGCCTCTATGGAAATGAATGTGGAAGTTTCTCAGAAAACCAATGTGAAAACTGTTATAGGCTTCTGCTGTAGGGCTCATGGGTATCCACACCAAGGAATTAAAGGCAGAGTGAAGTAGAGACACCTGTTTGTTCTTACTTACTGGGAAACTGCACACAATAACAGAGTCATGGAACCCAGCTAGGTTCCTGTAACTGAAGGTATATGGAAAATAGCACAAGCACATGCAAGCGAGTGTGCACACACACAATTACATAATATACATTATATAATTATACAGATTTGAATATTATTCAGCCACTGAGAAGAGCTAAAGCATTTCATTTTTAGGAAATGCAATAGAACCAGAAATCTTGTTAAACAAAACAAGCCAGACTCAGAAAAGCTAAGTTCACACGTTTTCTCTTCTATGTAGGATCAAATAAAAAATAATCATAGACACAGAAGAGAGGCAATGGGGACTACTGGGAATGAGGAGGGTGCCTGTGGGAGGGAGAGTGACAGGTGTGCGTAACAAGAGGGATGAGTGTGGTAAAAGCACTTTACGTGCATGAGGACGTCTTAGTGAAACCCATGGCTTTGTTCAATTTAATCTAATCTAGTGATAGAAGTGAACATCTCCCCACTGTTGTGGAGAGTATCTATAAATGATTTGCTTTGACTTGAGCTGGACTCTTTTAATTGGCTGACTGAGATTCCTTATCTTAGTGGACCTTAAATCTCTATGGATGTCATCGGAGAGAAATCTACCTAAAAGGAGAAAGATGCATATCACTGCCTGGCTCGTCCATGCCTGTTTCCCCGTGGCTTACAATCTTTTACTATCTACTCTCACACTGTCCCAAGGCTGACCTCTGAGATCACCCTAATGTAGAAGCAAATCCACTAGTCCCCTCTAAAATTAAGATAACAAACTATATTGCTAGCCTGCTAGCTCTGTCTTTGGTCACATCCTTAAGGGAAAGACATCATAGGTCGCCCCACAGAGGGCAGACACAGGAAGAAACCATGAACTCTGCCCTCGTCATGAGTGACCTGGAAGGCAATCCTAAAACCACAGCAGGCCTTCAGAAGCCTATATCCCTGGCCTCATGGGAGATCCTGAGGGGAAAAACACTCAGCTAAACCCCTTTCTGAATCCTTGATCTTCACTAACTGTGTTATCGTTCACATTGATTTTTTTTTCTGTTAATTTTTAGACAGGGCCTTATATACCTCTGGTAGTCATGAGCTCATTCTGTACCTGAATATCTCATCCACCTGCCTCTAACTCTCAAGTTCTATGATTTTTAGTGCATATAACCACAGCACTTTATGCTAGTCTGTGGAACTCACTGTGCTCTCAGCGAGTACACACCACCTGAGCTATATTCCCAGCCCCAGAGTCATATTTTTGAAAGCATCAGTCGATACTGTAGTCACCAACACCTACAATAATAACTAACATGGGGAACAGGCCTTGAAAGGTTTTCAATGGCATGTTCTCTGTTTATGTTATTCACCAAGAATTACTTTTCATCTCTAAGAAAGCTTCGTTCTTTTCTATACAGAACCCAGATGAAATGCAAGCATCTATAAGAGTTAATAAAGCCTTAAGTTTATACAATTATTAAATACTCAGGGCACTTATTTTCAAGATAAGTCCCTGCCCTTCAGATATGGTGTTGGCTGTGTACTAAGAGGCTTCCATCTCACATAGAGAGAAACTGGGCCATCACATCACTCTATTACATGCACAGGTTTTTAAATAAGCCTAGGTCTGAAAAAGCATGGGATAAATCCGGACTAGCTGAGCATAGCGGACAATGAGGACTACTGAGAACTCAAGAACAATCGCAGTTGGTTTTTGATCCTACTGCATGTACTGGCTTTGGGGGAGCCTAGGCAGTTTGGATGCTCACCTTAGGAGACCTGGATAGAGGTGGGCGGTCCTTAGACTTCCCACAGGTCAGGGAACCCTGATTGCTCTTCGAGCTGATGAGGGAGGGGAACTTGATCGGGGGAGGGGGAGGGAAATGGGAGGCGGTGGCGGGGAGGAGGCAGAAATTCTTAATAAATAAATAAATTTAAAAAAAGTTAGCAAAAGGGCACTTATAAAAGTTTTGCCTCAAAGGCAAAATTCCTGAGTATACATGGAAATGCAAATATAGACCACTTTTGTTTTTAATGTGCATCTCTTTCTCTTCCAGGAGGCTACGTATTTTAAACACCTAAATATCGCAAGAGAGGGCAGAACTGTAGCTCAATGGTAGAGCACACACTCACATGGACACTCATACACAAAATAAACAAGATAAATACAACTAAAATGAGATGGAGACTTTGAATATTATTTTGCATCTGTCTTGATACACTCTTTAATTAAAAATGCTGAAATAATGCTGTCAGCATATTTTAGTAAATTATCTATTTAAATGAGTGTGGTAGACAAACCTAAAAGTGATTCCCAATGAGTAATCTCCTTTCCTCGAGGCCAGGAAGGACATATTAGGTGCTTTTAACCAATAGAGTATAGCCAACATGCTGGGTGTCACCCCCATAATGATGCTGCATCATAAAAGACTTTCACACCTGACTGGAGTTCAATGGGATGCTTGAGATGCCTTCACCGTGTTAAGGAATTGCAGGTGACTTTTAGGGCTTGAAGGCAGCCTCTAGTCAACAGTCAGAAAAAGCCAGGACCTCACACAGCTGTAAGGTGATGAAATCTACCAAAATTCTGCAAGAGCTAGGAAGAAAATTATTCCCTGGTACAGCCCCTAGATGAAAATATAGCCTAGTTGACATTTGACTGTTACTTTAAGAGACCATGAATAGAGACCTATCTTGGTCATACCTGTTATGCTGACCCATGAAGAAACAGGAAACATATACTCCTGTTATCTTCTAAGGTTTTCTCTCTCAGTACTAAGTACTGATGGTAAGACCTCAGACATGCTAAGCAAAAGCTCTGCCACTTAGCTATAATCTGACTCTTTTTACCTTTCAGACAGACTCTCACTGAGGTGCCCAGGCTGGCCAGGACAGGCTCTGTTAGGCAGGTTGACTGTGAACTGTGAAACTATGATCTTCTTGCTTCCTCTTCCCAAGTAGCTAGAATTACAGGACTGAGGTACCGTCAACTGAGCTTCTAGATTTTTTTTTTTTTGATAGCTTAGTACTTGGCTATGAGAGAGTAATACATTTTGAGATTTATATTTACTGTTGTTCGTGTTCCTAACCTTATACATTTGCTTCTATTTTTGATAATAAAATATTATGTCTTTGTTGTTGCTATTCAAAATAAACTTCAATTCTTTCAAAAACAGTAACAAATATAAGCAAAACAATTTCTTTTGAAAGAAAAACTCTCCTTTGCTTATTTTTATAACACTGCATGAGAAGGTGTCCATGTGCATTTTTCTCTCCAGATATTAAATAACAGTACGTGCTACAATGTGTTGGCACATGCTATTTTGGTGTTAGCTACAGATAAACCAAAAGGGAACAGGAAGCAAAGATGATTTGCTGTTGGCTGTCTTTGAGTTCATGCATTTTATTATAAAAAGATATGACCATGGGTGTCATGGGACACAGATTAATGGGGGAGTTCATAGCATGCGTGAAGTCTTGGGTTTAATCTCCAGCTGAAGCACACCAACACCACCACCTACACCACTGAGGTTGTGGCCCCGGTAGAAAAAGAGTTCTGTACCCGGCTAATTGAGTTAGTTTCCATAGGACAGAATAATCTACTTCCTGTCATCAGAAAGGATTGAACCAGCTACGTACTCATGAACTACTTTTGCTATCAATCTGTGGATATACGGTGATGGCTGCGTTTAAACCAACAAGTATTTGCATGATGAAGTATGAGTTATGCTTTTATGTGACCTCATCTGTTACTTGAGTCCATGCCATTTTATCTGCCGATTTGTTGTGGCTAAAGTGACTATGAGATAACACCAGCGAGGTCTAGGGTGGAACAATATCTTTGAGACGTGCGTGACAGAATTGTTGCTCTCAACTCACAGTAGCTGTGGTTGCCTCAAGTCAGTTAACGCTCAAGCATAGGGCAGGGATGGGATTACAAACTCCCATCTCTAGTTGAGAGCTATGACAGCTAATGGCTGCTGTAGGTGGGTCAGTTTTCTTTACAGGTGTGGCCCTTAGTAGTTTGACCATCTTCAGTGGTTGGCCCCACACCCATGCATATATAGGTAGCTGTATTTGGACTAGATGGTTTTTATTTTTCCTCCCTGGGACCTCGCTTCTTCTCCTTTCCTCATCAATTATTTAGGTGTAGTCAAGTGTAAATTTTCTGCATTAGTTTTGGTTCCCCAATAACTGTATGTTTGAGGAAGCATGTTCAATGTAGAGGTGAGGAAACCGAGACTTAATATATTCAGTGTTTGAGGCAAGTGATGTCGGATGGAACAAATGATAAAAAAGAGAGTATAAATGAAAGGGATTAGAAAAATAAAAATATAAGGGTGACAATGAGAGTGCAGTGGGTGTCTGAAGAAGAAACGTTCTATAAGCTTACAATTAGGTCTGCAATCTAGGCTCTGGCAAGATTACAGATACATCAGATGTGGTTTCATGATAGAAATGTACATTGAAAGGTAACTATGGTAACTTCTGGGCCTCACAGCAGATAAAGATCATTTTCCAGTTGGATAGGGGTACATTAGAAATTTTAAAGTCACAGTTATTTATTTAGTTGAGTAGGGGGATGTATACCCCATGACATGTCCATGGAGATTAGAGGACACCATGAGGGAGTGGGTTATCTCCTGATTCCATAGAGGCCCAGAGGATCAAACTCAGCTATCTGGTTTGTCCGCACTCACCTTTCACTCACTGAGCCCTCTTGACAGCATTGTGTGCTTAACACTGAAGCCTTAGTATATAATGTTATATTATGGTTAGAAGAGACAGAAAATATGAAAAATAATTCTAGTGGTTGGGAGAAATGGTTCAGTGGTCAGAAACATTTGCTGCTTTTCCAGAGAAACTGGGTGGAATTCCAAGCACCCACATGGTGTTTCACAGTCTTTTGTAAATCCAGTTCCAGGAGATTGGACACCCTTTTCTGGCCTCTATGGGTACCAGACACACACATGGTGCACATACGTGCATGCAGGTAAAACATCCATATGCATAAAATAAATTTAAAAGACACTTGAAAAATAAAAATTATTATAGACCAGACAAACCGGATAGACAAAAGTGGAAATATGAGGAAGCTTATGTGGGGAAGTTGGAAGTTTAAGAATATCAAAGGAGATCAATGCAAAGCTAAAGCAAACCTAGATGATCTTCTCTTGGACACCAGACACCACTTTTACATTAAACATGGTAATCAGCTTAATTTGGTGAGATGACCAAATAACTGAGCAAATTCCACACTTCCTGATTAAATTTGAAGAACTCTGCAAGGTACTGTTAGTTCATGCAGGCTACTTTACTTAGAGAGGGATCTACGGGGATTATTTGGCTGGAAAATCTCTGCTACTTGAGAACAGAGGCCACTAGTGCCTACATTTGCATTTATCAAAGTACTGCCACAGCTGGGCCCGGTGGCATCAGCCTAGTTGCTCAGGAGGCTGAGGTAGAAAGATCACAAACTGAAGTGTAACCTGGGTAGCATATGACATCAAGACCAACCTAGGCAATTAATAAGAATACCTGTCTCAAAATAGCAAGTGGAAAGAAGGCCAGAAATGAAGTTCTGTAATTAAACACTTGCCCGGCATAGCAGATGCCCTGAGTTGAATTCCCAGAACTATGAACAAACACAGAAATCAAAACAGTACATGGCACACATTGTTCACATAACTCCTTAGGCAAAATCTTACTAAAGGTTTATTTTTTGTTTTGTTTTTTTTTGTTTTGTTTTGTTTTTTTTTTCACATAGTCTTAGAGTTGAGTTGGATCTGAAACTCTTCAATTAGAATTTACCATTTGATAGAGGAGAAAGGGGAAGTGTAGAAAACCCAAGTGGAGACCAGCCATAGGAAGGCAGGGCTGCATGGGATTTGCTGTGCAGTTGTGAGCAGAAACACAAATGCTGTTTTGATCAGTAGATTGGTCATGTACAGAATGGCTCTCTTTGTCAGCTTTGAGCAGGGGGCTGGAGGCAGATGGTCTAGTTTGATGTGTGATAGCACTGAAGGAGGAATCAAGGGCCAATGGCAGGGATAGGAATAGGAAGAAAACAACATTGAAACCCAAAGCACATAATAAAAGGATCTTAAATCCAACTCCTTCTTTGAGTGGCTCTCAAGTATGAACGTAGAGGGTTCTTCTGTCCCATTGTGGGGGAAACAGTGTTGAGTTACTGAGGTTTCTGGACTGTCATAAATTTTGGTTAACTTTTCTCCATCCCACATTCAGTTGGACAGAATTCAGCAAAAAGGAACTGACATGTTCTAGTTATGGTCAGATGACTTAAACCCAAACCCAACCCTTCCCACCTGGGCAAGCTAGACATGGCTACTTACTGGGCTCCATGTCAGAAGACTGAAGATGATTAGAATATCCTGTGTATATAGTGCGTCTCTGTGGAAGATGGGAGGACACGCATGTTGCCCTGGCACCAGGAAGTACTTACTTAGACACCACTGTGCAAGTTACTGTCAAAGCTTCATCTTTCCGTAATTCAGAACTCCACCTTAAACCAACTGCAGTGGACCATATCCTCACACCCTTCCCAGCCTCCTTTTGTGCGTCATGTTCTTAGGAATCACAATTAGCTTCACAAGGGGATCTATTAAGCTTATTGTTTTGAGAATACAATTTTCCACCTCCCATTTTCTGTGAACAAAATGAAAGATTCATTTTGAAGCTTCTCTTGGATTACAAAAAAAAAAATGTTCCACACAATGGAATTATAAATTTAAGTGAAGGGATACATTCTGGAATTTGCAATAGGTGGCAGCCTGGCTCCCAGTCTTCCTAAAGGTGTGAAATTGTAGTTAATTGCTTTGTTCTTGATTTGAAAGAGCAAAGGATTCATAAATAATAAGCGTGAGTGGCACTTTGCAAAGGCTCTAAAATCCCTCAATGTAGTTTTCATTGCCAAAGATGTAATTCTTCTGGGCGTTGATTATTCCCACAAATTTTAAAATATTTAAAAATACTCAACAGAGACCTAGCTAGAGACAAAAGCTTGCTCTGAATTTTATTTTGGAGCAACTGTATCTGCCAATGAAACCTTTGACTTTGCGATTCATAGCCCTATAGCAAGTTACAATATTTCCTTCATATAGGAGTCTGTGATAAAATATGAATAGTGAAAGTACTGCTTCCTAATTATAGGATGATGAAGAAGTCTTAAAAAATTATTAGGGTGACTTACAAGTGACTTATATATAAAAAATAAATGATAGTTCTATTTATTGTGTATGTCTATTATCTGCAACTATCATATTGATTATCTATCAATAATTTAGCTATCATCTATTAGTCACTTATCCATGTATCTACTATCTAACTAACATCTGTCTGTCTTTCAAGGTTTCTTCTCTTTTTCTGATAAAAATACCCTTTCAAAAAGCAGCTTAAGGTTAAAAGGGTTTATTTGATTTACACGTCCAGGACTCCCAGTGGGATGGAGTCTATTATGAAGGTGAAGAAATGGCAGCAGGCAGACAAGTCATGGTGGCAGAAGCAAGAAGTTGGGTGATCATGTTTCATTAGCACTCAGAAAGCAAGAAGTGATGCGAGGCTCTGAAACCCAAAGCCTACAGTCAGTGAATTTCTTCTTCCAGCAGCCCCTTAGGTTCTATAACCTCCCCAAATATCCCCAACTGCTGGGAAACAAGACTTTAAATGTATGAGCCTATGGAGGTCATATTATATCCAAACTGCAATAAGACCTGTCTATCAGTTGATCCAGAGACATGGAGTCCATTTCCTTCATAACTGGCATGTATTTGTCTGTGGAAAATATAAATCATTAAGTGGTAACATAAAACCTTTTGTATTAAAAACTTTTTATTGGATGCACAAACCATAATAAAATTTTCTGTAAGCATAGTACAAAATGATGCTTGACATATGATATATATGATTGACACACATATATATGTATGTATATACTATATAAATGAGATTAACCATAGTTACTCACCATAACCTATTCTTTTCTGTGTAATAAAATGCTCATTACTATTATCTTAGTTTTTTAAATACATAGTGTATAATTGTTATCTATTGTCACCTTACTGTCATCCAAAATGGATTTTAGACTTCATCCAGCAATTTAAAACACTTACAGGTATGTTCAGTATTATGTTATCTTAATATATTGATACCATAAAGATGTATCATCTTAGCCTGGTCCTTTCAGAAATGAGCACAAATTACTTCATAAAGAGCTGCAACCATTTGAAGAGCATATGATAAATAGAACTGGGGATACCTAGCACTGTTAGACTAATAGGAAATTTTAATACAAGGCTAACTCTGGTGGTTCACACTGTACACCTAGCATCAAGAAGGTTGGGGGAGAAGGGTTATGAGTTTGAGGTCAACCTGAGCTATATAGTAAGTTGCAAGCTGTCATTGGTAGCATACAGAGAAGTTGGCTCAATAAATAAATAATCAAAAATGTCAAGACAGTAACTGTCCTAAGCAATAATGTATTAGTGTTTATAGTTTATTACAGCTTTGTTATGTAGGGAGGTTTTGTCTATAATTGATGTCCACAGCAACCATGCGATCAGAGCCAGCTCTTGTCATGTTCAACTGACTCATTAAGAGGAAGAGTACAATAAATATTAGAACAAAGCAACTGCTCAGGTCATAAGTTTTACAGACTTGACCCTATGCCTTCTGAGTCTATCATGGGCAAAAGCCTATCCTCTTTCTGGGTCTGGGTTACCTCACTCAATATGATGTTTTCTAGATCCATTCATTTGCCTACAAATTTCAAAATGTTGTTATTTTTTTCTGCTGTGTAGTACTCCATTTTGTGCATGTATCACATTTTCCTTATCTATTCTTCAGTCGAGGGGCATGTAAGTAGTTTCCAGGTTCTGACTATGACAAACCATGCTGCTATGAACATAGTTGAGCACATGTCCTTGTGATATGATTGAGCATCCTATGGGTATATACCCAAAAGTGGTATTGCTGGATCTTGATGAAGGTTGTTTCCTAATTTTCTGACAAATCGCCATTCTGATTTCCAAAGTGGCTGTGCCAGTTTACACTCCCACCAACAATGCAGCAATATTCCCTTTACCCCACAACCTCTCCAGCATAAGCTGTCATCAGTGTTTTTGATCTTGGGTGTTCTTACAGGTATAAGATGGAATCTCAGAGTTGTTTTGATTTGCATTTCTCTGATGACTAAGGATGTTGAATATTTCCTTAAGTGTCTTTCAGCCATTTTTCATTCATTCCTCTGTTGAGAGGTCTCTGTTTAGGTCTGTACTCCATTCTCCTTATTGGATTATTTGTTCTTTTGATGACCAATCTCTTGAGTTCTTTGTACATTTTTGGAGATCAGTCCTCTGTTTGATGTGGTGTTGGTAAAGATCTTTTCCCATCCTGTGGGCTATCATTTTGTCTTGTTGACCGTGTTCTTTGCTTTACTCAGGTGGTCCCATTTATTGTTTCTCTCAGTATCTATGCTACTGAAATTAAATTTAGGAATGTATTCACTCATAAGTGGCTTTTAGATACAAAGCAAAGAAAACCCAGTCTACAATTCACCATCCCAAAGAACCTAGACAACAAAGAAGACCATAAGAGAGACATTCATGGATCTAATCTACATAGGAAGTAGAAAAAGATAAGATCTCCTGAGTAAATTGGGAGCAAGGGAATCATGGGAGAGGGTAGAAAGAGAGGGGAGAGGAAGGGAAAAGAGCAGAAAAAATATATATAACACAATAAAAACAATTAAAAAAAGAGCCTATCCTCTAACCACTACCAATGCCCTTTCCTTTAGTCCTTCAGTCCCCACAGCCCATCTCCGCACAAACAAGCAGAAGTCAGCAAAGGTGAACAAACAAGGAATTAATTACTTGACCTGGTTCTTCCTGAGGAATTACTCAAGAGGGAGATGTTAGTTTTACAGCAGAACAAAGTAGTGAACAGCCTGCCTTGTGGAGCATCTGAAGTCTGCCTGGGAAGTTACCTGGATTTGGGTTCTCAACAAGGTACCTAGATTCCAATTTAGACATTTAGGACCCCTTGTCACTGGGTGGCATTATTTTAATAGGGGTTCCTTGGTGAGTAAATGCCTGAGAAATGATTTATACTTTAGGATGCCATGATAACAATAACCACTACTTATGTCTCTTTCTTTCTAATTTCATTTTTTTTCCAAGAACAGCCATGTAAGGTTAAAGCAAAGATGCTCTGTCTGCACTCATGATTGAAAAATTAAGAAGCTGGACCCGGTGGTGTACCTAATTGTTCAAGCAGTTGGGGGTGGGGGGACAGCAGTGCAGGCACAAGACCCAAAAGTTCAAGGCTAGCCTTCTCTAAATAGAAATTTAGAATCCAGCCTGAGTTCCATGAGACCTTACTTCCCAAGGGGGAGACTGTGGCGATCAAGTAGAATAGAAGATTGTGACTGGCATCCTTTAACTTGCAAACAGAAAGTTCAAACTAGTACTTTTGTGGGGAACCTAGGTTTGTCAAGATTTGTGTTGTAAACACCAAGTAAGGTTGGAGGTGGAGATGATACCTCTGTACTAATAATATTCAATTTCTTGGTCTTTATCATTGCATTTCTAGCTCAGTAAAAATGTGACACAAAATAAGAGTTGGGCACAGAGTCTGCAGCCATTGTCATTTGTGATTTTTGTGAATATATTGTCAAAAAAGTTTTACAAACGATTACCTATGGGTCAAATCCAATCTCAACCTGCTTTGGAAAGTAATGTTTTACGGGACTACATTCCTTTGTGTGTTATCTCCACCTGCCTCTGAGACAGAAAAGCAAAGATATATAGTTGCAAACGGGACTATAGGTATGACCAGCGGAGCCTGGAGTATTTACTGCCCGGCCCTCCACAGAGGACTTGGGGCGGTGCTTGTAATTCATCCAGTGGTAAAGCTTGGGCATTGCATTGGAACTCTGAAGTGAGAGGAAAAGAGCACGGAAAGTGTGGATCCCTGTGGTCAGCCCCAGAGCTTGTTCCGTAAATCAATGGCCTCTGTGCTGTCCTTACAAGGTGAGCATTTGCTGTGCTCATGGAGCTCCCCTTAGCCTGCTAGTTATTCCTCAGAAGCTCTGTGGCCAGATGCCTTTTCTTCACACAGTTTCACAGGCCACGGCTCTGGCTCTCTGGGCTCTCTCAGCATCCCTCTCTTGATTCCTGCTGATGCTGCATAAACAGTTGTCATCAGAACGGTGGTCACTGGAGTAGGAAGATGAATGACAACTTAACTGGGGTGGTTTGAATGAAATAGGCCTCCATAGGCCCATAGGAAGTGGCACTATTAGAAGGCGTGGCCTTGTTGGAATAGGTGTGGCTTTGTTGGAGGAGGCGTGTCAATGGGAATGGGCTCTGAGGATTCAGATGCTCCAGTTAGGCCTAGCATCTCTTTCTCTCTTCTAGCCAATCCAGATGTAGAACTCTCACCTACTCCTCCAACACCATGTCTGCCCATATGCTGCCATGCTTTTTGCCATGTTGATAATGGACTAAACCTCTGAACCTGTAAGCCAGCCCCTTTATGTGCTTTCCTTTATAGGAGTTGTTGTGGTCACAGTGTCTCTTCCCAGCAATAGAAACCCTATAAAAGACATGAATCAAAATGTCCAATAATGAAGGTACATATGTGTCTTCAAGGATACTACCACTATCTAAAACTTCTAATCTCTGTTTTCTGTCCATCTAGAACTTTGGGGGCAGGTGTAGCAGATAAAGGCACTTGATTCCAAGCCTGATAAGTTTGGTCCTCTGAGCCCACATGGTGGAAGGAGAGAGTTAACTCCCCACAGTTGCATTCTGATCTCCACTTGCTCGCCTAGGCAATGCTCTTCCACAAGTATGCACGTACCCACACTAACTAAATAAAGAAACAATAGAATATTTAAGAATCCACCTTTGCCTTTAAAATGCCTTTGTGCATTCAAAACACATTTTTCCAGTGTCTTCTAGACACTTCATTTCCTCTTGGTGTTTTCTGCATCAACAAATGGTCTTAAAATCACACCCTGTGACCTATCCTTTGTGACCTCAGAGGAAATCTGGAGCACAGGCTGCAACTGCACAGAGCAGACCAGGAGGTGAGAGATCATCCACCCAGGCAGGTACCCCACTCCCTAGGCCCTCAGTAACAGGGCAAATCCACGGGCCCCTCCCTCACCTGACTCAGCATCTATAGCCCATCAGGAGGTAAACTTCCTACAGGTATGCTGCTCCAATACCCCCACTCCATCAATAGGACCCTGTAAGCTGCAAGTACCACTCTGCCCCCAAAACCTCCTATCATTGCCACCTCAGAGGAACTCTGAAGCATAGGCTGCAACTGCACAGAGCAGGTCAAGAGAGCAGACCAGGGGAGCAGACCTGTCTTACAAAGATATTTGTATTCTTACAAGTGGCACTTGAGGACTAAAATCTGTTAATTAAATCTGGGATACAATGTTAGGGAAATTCTGCAGTTACAGTTGTTTATACTGAGGCCAGAAGCACTGAAGGTCTCTTGGGACTGTGTCCCTCTTAGCTGCCCAAGGGTAAGACCAAACACGTTTTTTCCCCTAAATATAAATTAAGAACCACAAGTAAATACACTTTAATTATTTAATACTACCAAGCAATTGTGTTCATTAATTGAATAATTTCATATTTAAGATCACTTTGTGGTATAAGCTATGTTTGGAATTTGGAATATGAAGATACCAAAGGCACCAAGAGACTCGGGCTTTGGCTCTATATGAACAAGGCAGTGGGAAAACAGACATCCAAAGCAGAATGTCAACCTGATCAGGCTATCACTACTATGGACCAACTGCTATGTGGAGTACATGTTAAAAGTGTCTGCTAAAAGTGCAGGAAGGAGGCCCCGAAGAGCTGGCTCAGCAGTAAAGATCATTTGTTGCTTCTTCAGAAAACCTGAGCTCAGTTTCCAGTGCTTATATGGTGGCTCACAACCATCTTTAGCTCCTGGAGATCTTGTGCCTTCTTCTGACACTGTGGAAACATGCATGCATGCAGGCAAAGTACTCATACACATAAAAACAAAACCAATAAGCTTTTAAGTACAGGAGGAGGAGAAGATGGGTGTTAAGTCTCTGCACATTAGAATATCAAACCATCAACTGTTCAGACTACATAAATGTTTGAGGTCATCTAGTTTATCTTCCCTGCATCAAATTCACACATTTTTTAATTAATGTGAAAAAACTGTACCAAGGGAGATTATGTGGCTTGCCTAAGATTGCCAAGCAATGTCAGAATCATAATTACAACCTGGACTACCTTTCCCAAAACCTAGCTTTAAATAAAAAACAAGAGAAAGTTTCGTGATCTTTAATTTATCTTGGGAGTCATGTCTTTGCAAAGTGCCAAGCTTTAAAAATGTTCCATTTGTATTCATGGGGAAAAAAAATCAGGGTGTTTGTACAGTCAAGGACAATTTACTCTCCCTTCTTACAAGTCAGTTAATAGACCAAAGAAACTGGCCTTAAGCACCATGCGAAAAGAAGAAACTGTTAAGATTTCAACCCAGCATGCCAGAGAGATGTAGAAATCTCCAAAGCAGGATCCAGGTGGCTTTCATACACCTGTCACGATAATTGAAACCTGTGTAGCTAACCAGAGCTAAAAGGCCTGTTAGAAATTCTATTTCTCCCTTCACTCACTTATATCTAATTATGTATCTATAATTATATATATTATGTTATTATATACAATTATGTGCAATGACATGTTATATAAAATATGTAACTATATCATTGGTACATAATTAAAATATGTTTTTAAATTTTTTTCCTGATTAAAAATGCAGTTGTTACCCCAAATCTTTTTGTGTTGTTTAGTTAAGGGAGAGTCAATGTCTTCAGAAAGCCCACCTACCACAGTCTGCCCAGGTAGAATTGTCTTGCCAGGATGATCATGCTTCTGAAGAAATTACCCCACCGGAGCCCAAGAAGCCACTTTTTAATGGAGTATCCTGCAGAGCAGTTATTTGTGTGACCTCTGTCTGTGGTTTTGAAGTGTTGACTGATTACACAAAGGACTTCTGAAAAGAAAGGTCATTTATTTCTCTAGTACTGGAATTTTTATACAAACGTGAGAACCAGAGAGTGTCCTGAGGATATAACTGTCTTCCATAGCATGTCATGAAAAATCGGAACATTCTGGCATTCAGTAGGGTGTTCAGGAGACTCACAGACTGGTAGCATGTAGCATGGAATGGATGTCAAACGGGTGTTTGTCTACGGCTTCTTCATCATGCCTTGTCATTTATTCATTGCTGACATTTCTACCTTGTTTGATGAAAAGTACAGCCCCCATATTGCTTCAAACAATTTCACTGTACCAGGTGCCCCCCCCACATGCACACACAAACAAGAACTATAACAACACACACACAACCATAAAAACATACAGTGTGAGACTTCACCAAGGGCACCTAGGCTCTGGATAAATGTGTCCTTGGGTGAGTAAGGGAAACAACATCAATGCTGAAATCTCCTTCTGTAAAAACTGTTTGTCCACAGGGACAGGGTCACTAACCCAGTCAGTAAAGTACTTGCCACTCAAGCAGATAGACCTAAGTTCATTCTCTGGTATCCACATCAAATGCCGAGTGATACTAGCGTCTCTTAATCCCAGTATTCAGGAAAGAAAGATGGAAAAATCTCTGGGACTTACTGGCCTTCTTATCTATCCTAAACAATGAATCCTCGGTCACAGTGAACATTACCTTGTTTCAACATCAAAATCACAGTGGTCGTGGGACAGTGGTGGTGGTGGCGGCGGTGGCAGTGGAGGTGGAGAAAGTGGTGATGGTGGTGGCGGTGGTGGTAATGTTAATGGTGATTAGCTCTTGAGCAACATCACTCAAGGTTGACCCCTGGCCTCCATACACATGCACACACTTCTGCAAGCCCACACCCCTGTACACATAAATACATTCTAATATGGACAGACATAAACACAAACAGTGAATAAAAGAAAACATTTTGTCTACAGGCAAATTCTTCCTCTTTGTCTCCTTCCTCCTAATGACTTTATCAATCTTTGTTTCTCAATCAGATAATCTTATTGAAGCTCATTTATATGTATAAGTTACTTTAATTTTTAAAATAGTATTTCCTAGTGATATTTCCAGTCTTTCAAACCTTCAAGCATACCCTCCCCCACAATGTATGGAATGTTGCTTCTGCATAATTGAATGCATCACCTGACCATAAAAAATATATGTGCCTATAAAATATCAATGTGGTGTATGTTTCTGGTAAAAGGGAAAATGCAAACTAAACTTTGGTCCAATAGCATAGGTATCCATATGACCATCCAAAAGAAGGCCCAACTTCTTCTCTCATTCATTTATTAAATGAAGCCATTTGTATTTAAATACAGCAGGAAATTATGCTAACATATAAAAAAAAGTGATACAGAAATAGGAAAATGCACACTGATGAAGGTGTGAGGAGAAAAGACACCAGCACATGAGATGAAAAACGCCTTCTAGACACAAACATCATACTCCAGCGAGAGCAGAACCCACACATCAACAGAGACACCTGAGCATCCAAAGAGAAATATTGATGAACATAGCAAATCACAGTGCACAGAACAGTCCTTCAGAGTGGATGCAGGCCGTGTTTCAACATCAGAGTGTAAGTGCCATGTCATCCGTGACAAGCACTCTTACATTGTTTTCGCAGTACTCTCTGCCACCTTGTCATGTTCAGGAAGAAGGGAGGCTCCTTCAGGAAGATCAAAGATTTCTCTCCTAAGAACAAGAGCTAATGTTGCTGAAGTTTCCTGAAAGGAAAGGTTTTTTGATGTGTGAGTTTGGGACAGGCGTGTCGTCTGCTTTGTACTCAAACAAAGAAGGAAGAAAAGGAAATGCTCTCAGCTTTTGTCATTCAGACATGGGTTGTCTTGTACTTCATCATGTGTGTGTGTGTGTGTGTGTGTGTGCATGTGTGCGTGTGTGTATGTGCCTCTGTGAGTGTGCATATGCATGTTTATGTGTGTGTATACATAAACATATAACATATTGTTGTATATATATAAATTTAAGTCGTATTATTTGGTTTCTTGCATATTTTATATATCTATCATATATGTAGCATATGTGATATAGAGACTTAAGGACATTTTTTTCTTTTATCTCAATGATTACATTTTTAAAATACAATAAATAGGTTAACAGAATAAAAGCCAAATATCGATGGGGCTGGAGAGATGGCTTGGCTATGAAGAATGCACACTCTTCTTGCAGGGGACTAATAATTAGTTCCTAGCACCCACATTGAGTAGTTCACAACTGCCTGTTGTTTTATCTCAGGAGATATAACGGCCTTTTTTGACCTCTGTGGGTACCTGCACTTATGAGCACATATCCATACCTAGACACACACATACACATAACTATTTTTTTTTAATCTGGAAAATCTTAATTCTAAACAAATAAAATAGATGTTGGTGTGTGGGTATTTAAATTTGTTTTACAATTTGGATAAGGCTTCATCTGAAATTTATGAATCAAAATGAAAGAAAAATGGTTTACTATTTTAGGGTGTTCATGTAAGAGCACGTAGTGCTTGTGTGTCTGCAAATTTTTTTTTTTTTTGATTTTCGAGACAGGGTTTCTCCATAGCTTTTTTTGGTTCCTGTACTGGAACTAGCTCTTCTAGACCAGGCTGGCCTCGAACTCACAGAGATCCACCTGCCTTTTCCTCCCAAGTGCTGGGATTAAAGGCGTGTGCCACCACCGCCCTGCTTTGCAAGCTTTATGTGGTAGAAGCACATATGTGCAGATGTTCACTGGATGTGCTGTGTGGCTTGTATGCATGTTCAAGGATGTAAAGCATTCTGAGCCAGATGAAATTCTTCAAAGCTCTATTTTCATTTCTGTCGCTATGTTAAAATATCCTGACCCAAAGTAATTTCAGGTAGGAAGGGTTTTATTTGGCTTATAATCCATGTTCCAGTCCTATATAGTGAGGAAATCAAGGCAGGAACTCATAGTACTGCATCCTCCCACAGCCAACAGCAGAGAACATAGGCAAACGCCCTCATAGGCTTGCTGCTTACAACCTGGCTATCTTTCTTTACTCTCATAGAGCTCAGGACTCAGCTCATGAAGAGGGGCCATCCACACTCAGGGTAGGTCTTTACACCTCAATCAATGGTCAAGAGAATCTCCTATGACAATGCCCACAGGCCAACCTGACCTATGTAATTCTGAGTCCCTCTTTTCTGTGATTCTAAATAGTAGCAAGTTCGTATTTAAAACTAAGCAGCAGAGTTGGCAAGTGTCGTGCCATGTTCCTCACGATGCAGGAACCCATGCAGCTCTTAAATTCCCCTTTCCCATAAGGTCTTCAGAAAAACTACAGGACTTTGGGTTTGGAGCAACATGAAAAGCTTCAAGTTGCTTTGAGACACAGAGCCTGCATTCTTTCATCCCATTGACTGTGTTTCTTGTTTACTGCTTTCTTTATGAGACAGTGGAGGGAGGAAATCATTGCCTTGGCTTATGATTTCAGAACCATTTTAGTCATAATAGGGAAGGCATGGTGGCAGGGCTGTTCCATCCATGACAGTGGGAGCATTTTAGGGGACAATTTACACAACAACTGCACCAGAGAGCAGGGAGCTTGACCCAAGTCAAGAAGTCAGCATATCCTCCAACAGTCTCTCCATAATCACTCCATCTCTCCCAGAAACCCTACATCCGCAAGGCTCTGCAATTTCCCAAAACAATACTACCAGCTGGAGTCCGAGTGTCCAAACACGAGCCTGTAGGGGGACATCTGTCAAACTGTAAGAAGGTATTTCTTAGAAGGAAGAGCATGGCTGTTGGTAGTCTGCTCTGGTCAGGAGGGAAGAGAATTTCAGAGGGCAGGTGTTTCTATGGAAGCATATTTTCGAGTTTCCGAGTCATTTTCCACCAGTGACTAAAGTCACAGACAGTGAAAACAAATGGAAGTAGCATTGGCTCTCAGTTGATGCTCCCTGTAGGATGCAAGGCCTCCCTCTTTATTGACAGAGCCATGAACTATCCTTGATGCAATCTGCCCAGTTCAAACCTTTCTACCTGTCACTGACACATTGATTTTTCTTCCCTGTGCCCAAAGACACAGCTTGCTAACAACCCCACAATTTGCCTCCTAGAGATGGTGATGGCACTCTTTTTTTTCTAAATGCCCCATGCTGTACCCAGAGCATTGGCACTGTAATTTATTGCCTTCCCTATTTTTCAATATTAATGAGAAACTCACATGGTTACTAGATCTGGAACTCACAATCAAGCTGAAAAAGATTACAAATCATGTCATTATTTGTTGTCAAAATGATGTGGACCTTGACAAGGAAAGAGATCTACTCTGATGAATAAGATTCCTTAATGAGAAAGATGTTTTCAGCTATATTCACATCAGGAGGGAGGGAGGGAGGGAGGGAGGGAGGGAGGGAGGGAGGGAGGGAGGGAGGAATGATGGAGAGGTGGTTCAGTTAAGGTCACTTACTGTTTTAAGAAATGGACAAATGTAGATGTACTAGAGAGACAGCTCAGGGGTTAAGTGGTGTGTACACTACTCTTGCAAAGTTCAGTTCTCAGCACCCTCATAGGGCAGCTCACAAATGTATGTAATTCCAGTTTGAGTGGATATGATGCTTTCTTCTGGATTCCCTAGACACTCACAAGCTTCTGCGCACGCTCACACACACAAGTAAAACTGTAAAAAATAAAAAAATCCATGAAATACGGCAGTTGGAACATTCGTTTCAATTTTACATGATCATTTTAGAACATATCCCTATTAATATTTCATTTTAAAACTATATACTCATGATGATAATTTATTTATCCTAAAACAGGATACAATGTGTTCCATGTGTTCTAGTTTTATTTCTACAGCTGTGGTAAAATATTCTGACAAAATAGAATGTACTTTCAGGGGATAAAAGGTTTATTTTTGGTCACAAACCCAGGTCATAGGCCACCAGAGCAGCAAAGTCACAAGGCAGGAGTTTGAGACAACTGGGCACAGCCATGATGAGGGAAGAAAGAGAATGAATGTGTGTGGTATGGTTATAGTTCAGCTAGATTTCTTTACTCCTGTACAGTACAGGACCCCAAAACAGGGATGCTAGCACCTACTTTCAGGCTATGCTATTCCATATTACATAAGATGATCAGGGCAATCCCCCACAGACATGACCACTGGCCAACCTGATCTAGACAATCTCTCATGAGATTCTTCTCAGGTAACTTCAGATTGTGCCAAACAGATAAAGGTATCACATCAGACTAACCTCAAGTTCACTGCATGGTCAAAGCAAGCTTTGAAAGCCTAATCTTTTATCTAATAGAGATGTGCACCATGATGTATAACTTATTGTCAAGAGCTGGAGATAGAACCAGGACTTTGTTCACAGTAGGCAAACACTCTGCCAACTGAAGTATATACATTTCTAGCCTATGATATAATTGAAATAGTATGAAATTACACCTGTTAGTTTGATAGCTTGTAGCCACGTTTCTACTGACCACCCGAATATGGTTTAGTCTAAATTGTAAGTGTTAAGTACACAATGGACTTCTAAAGTGTCGCATGCTTCTCTACATAGGCATGCACACAGATAAAGTTTTTAAAAATTAAAAGTCTGCAAAATAAGACAGTTGGAACATTCATTTTAATTGTACACAGACATTTTAGAACATATCCCTATTAATATTTAATATTAAAATTAAAAATTCATATTTAAAATATTTTAAACTTTGTGTGTGTGCATCTCAGCACTTTTACATTGATTACAGACTCGGGCACTAATGCTTGCTTAATCTGTATAAAATTCATGTAGAAGTCTAAATATTACATGCTTCTTTTTTCCACCATTGCCATCAAAACCTTAAAAATCTCATAAGTGGCTTATATTATCCTTACCTTGGACCAAAATGATTTAGAAGCATGAAATAAGATTAATAATATAAGCATAAAATAATACAACAAAATTTTCATTTTTAGACTTTTCCATACCACAACCCCAACCACTTTTCTGAGAATTGAAATTTCCTGCAAATTTGAAAATGCACATGACTACCTATAATCCTAAATTGCATGCATAAAAACATGCACAGAGTTTTACATGTTAGGTGACTGAATGGAGCTCTTTCCACAAGCATGATCCTTTTAAGGCTTTTTTTCCTGCTTTTTTTTTTCTCACAAAGTATGTGATGTCCATAGCATCCTTTCTTTATTATTTAAATTACTGCTTGGCCATTAGATCCAACTTCTTATTGGCTAACTCTTATTTCTTAACTTAACACCTCTCCATTAATCTGTGTGTCACCATGAAGTTGTGGCCTACCAGGAAAGTTTCAGGGCCTCTGTCTCCATCAGCAGCTCCGTGGCTTCTCCCTGACTCCACCCTCTTCTTCCCAGCATTCTGTTTTGTTTTCCTTGCCAAGCTCTGTTCACCTATAGCTCTGCTATAGGCCCCAAAGTAGTTCCTTTATTAACCAATAATATTCACAGCATACAGAGGGGAATCCCACATCATGGAGCCTCATTGCTGAGGACAACATTCACTCAATCCATTGTACATGAGAAAGTTGAGCAGGTGCCTACATGGAGCCTTCACCTCTATGTCATGTTTCTCAGGTGTGGGAAGGTACTCTGCAGGCTACTGGAACAGAAAAATGAACACCAACCCAGGCACAAAGACTCTGACCTCTAATTTGTCCTGCCTGCCAAGTATGCTATGGCAATGGTGGCACAGAACTTGAGAGAGTAGCCATCTGATTTGACTCAAGGTCCATTCCACGAGAAAGAACTCATATCTGACACTGCTTGGATAATCAAGATCCAGAGAATAGACACTCCAGAGACCTAGGGTAAAACCAAATATCTCATTAGTTTAAAAAACAATAAATTGATTTCTAATGATATTAGGTTATCTTCATAGATCAGTGCCTTATCCAGTCATCATCAGAGAAGCTTCTTCTGGCAACAGATGGGAACAGATGCAGAGACCCACAACTAGACATGTGGAGAGGGAGTCTAAATGGGAGCTCTCCATCAAATCTTTCCCCTCTGAGCTCAGGGAGTTTCGAATCAGAGGAAGCCTTTAAGAGAAAGAGAGACTGGCACACAGCAGGAATACTCAGTCTCCTGAATCAATTGAGCAAGGTGCACATGACTGATGCAGCAAGAACAGGGGCTACATGTGTCTGCACCAGGTCCTCTGCGTACATTTATAACTATTAGCTTAGTACTTTTATAGGACTGCTGACTGGAGACCAAGTGGGTCTCTGACTCTTGTCTGTTCTTGGAATTCTTTTTCTCCTGTTGGGTTGCTGTGTCCGACTGCAATATGAAAGCTTTTGTTTCATCTTATTATATTTTATTTTGTTGTGTTTGGCTCTTATCTCTTAGAAGCCTGTTCTTTTCTAATGACGGATAGAAATGGAGTGGCTCCAGAGGGGAGGGGAGGTGGGAAGGAACTGCGAGAAGTAGATGAAGTAGAAAGTATAATCAGGATATATTGTATGAGAAAAGAATCTATTTTCAATAATAATAAAAGAGAAGAGAACTATGGGTCTCTGGCAAGACTCTTCAGTCTGGTCCATGCCATCTTCCTTCACTGCAGTCCCCACAGATTCATTTCCTCTATCACATTCACTTCTAGAGCATCCTTGTCTGGATGCCCCACCCCCTTCAGCCCAAATGCCTACATTGTGGAGAAGGACTCAGGTTTCTGGTGTCTGTGGAAAAGCACCTAAACCTCTGTATTTAAATCTCTGCTTCCCAGTGTCCTCTTGGTAACAGTGCTCACATGACCTCATGGTAGATGCCACTGTGATCCCAAGCATCCACGTGTATTCAATTATAGCAGCCAGCCATGAAGATGCCTCTTGGTAGAGGGCGTTTGTATTCTATTCCTTAAGAGCAGCATTACAGAGAGGTTTGGGGCTCATGTGGAAATGAGGGTGAGGTACAGTGACTCTTACCACAAGTAGCAGGGTTCTTTGAAATCTTCTTAAGCATGGTGTTGCCATCCTTCTCCACCCCACACACTGATGCAGCCATATCCCAAAAGAAAGAGCTTAAAAGATAGCCCTTTGAGGAATGGCATACAGTTTGAACAAATGACCAGAGGTATTCAATACAGCGGACGGTTTCACCATGAGCCTCACAGGTGAACAGCCCCATGACTGTGATGCTTCACTTGTTAATTTTCTCAAAGATGAATCATCAGAGATGCCCCTGCTGTTCAACTCTGATTTGAACACGATTGAGTCATTGGCAATTCCAAGGTGATATTTCAATAGTCCAAGCACTGAGGTTCCCTTAAAGAGATACTGTCTCATGAAAGTCTGGCATGGATGTGGGCTTGTCATCTTCTGGTTTTAGAACACATCCTCTTTGGTCTATGGCAGTAACTGAGACTCAAGCCATTGCCTTGTCTCACGTTGTCTAATTAAATGCAGGTTTTCTCTTGGATTAAGCATATTACAGTGTTTGCTTTGGTCCCCAAGGCAAATATTCAAGGACATTAAGTAATAAAACTTAATATAGGAACAATTAAAATATGGAGTATAATTTATGAAATATTAGAAACCAAGTTGAATGTTTATTATCGCAAACGTTAATAAAAAGTTAATTGTGCCCTTTAGCAATTAATTTATGCGCAATTATCTCAAAGTGTTACTGGGCCTTCTGAACTAATTATAATTATATTGAGGTATTAAAAAGGAAACTCCCAAGTGTCTACAAAATAGCTTCATAAAATTATGTGTGCTTACTTTGACATAGATGCTTTAAGGATGTAAGTAATATTCAATGAGTTAAGGCGACACTCCAATTACTCTGTATGAGTTGATCATTTAAAATGAGAGTTGGTTTCAAGAGCTTTAAGAGCATTACAAAGCATTCAAAACAATTACTGCCTACTGTACCCTTTACTTAATCCGACTTGGTCTTGCATGCTAGAGTCCTCGCCTTCCAGTTAATGAAACAGTCTAAAAGGCACAGAGTCAACACAGCTCCAGTGTTTCTCAGGTTTCTTAAACTTTACAGCGAAATAATGGGGTGATCTCTCAATTGGCTTAAAGTCACTATATTATTATTATTATTATTATTATTATTATTGAGGGTGGATGTATGGTGAGTGTGCATGTGTGAGTGTGTGTGCGTGTGAGTATGTGTGTCTGTATGTGTATGTTTGGTAAGTGATGGGAGATATGCTCACACCTATATTTTTGCATTCATGTATGAACCCTGGTGTATGTGTGGCAGTCACAGGTCAATTTTCACAGGTCAGATCTTTCCTTCTACCAGGTGAGTCCTGGGGATAGAACCTAGGCTTTGCCCAGTGACCTCTTTCAGTAGCTTTCAATTGTATTTTTATGATAACCATTGTAATATCTCTTATTATTATCTTATTATAAGATCCCAGGTGGAAGGGATCTCATATATAATATCAGACACCTCTTAAAAATCTCAGATTGTACTGATCTTGGTTCCAAATACCACTGTTACTTTTGCAGTGATCTGAGAATGTGTTGATAAATTTCACTTGCATTATTTCTCATTCCTCTGTTCCTCCTTCTCCTCTTCTCTCTCCTCTCCGTTCTATCCCTCCCTCTCCTCCCCTCTCTCTCTCTTCTTCCTCACACCACTTAACACACATTTTGTTTTCTCTACATCATTAGGCCATTTAGAGACTGAGTTGGAGACATGGTCCCATTTACTTTCCCAAACTTGCTTTTATAGTTCCTAAACACCAGTGTAGTGTGTGAAATCAGCAGAGATTTGCTACCCACCTCTATTGCTGTTCAAGCCTCAGCCTATAAAAAAAAAAAACTCACCAAATGCACCCAAAATATCTCTGGCTACTTTGGTCCTCAGGCTGGAATCTAATTTGGGCTCACACATCCCAGTAAGCTGTCATGTCTATTTGTCAAGCTTTAGCCTGTAACCATTGCTCAACTGTCTTTTGTTTTGTGTGACTTTGATGTCTTGGAAGCACACAGACCACTTATTTGACCATGCCTGGTGCTTCTTCATGCCTAAGTTCATGCTCTGTATTCTTGACAAGAGTACCACAGAAATGATGATGCTTTTTTTCAGCAAAGTCTAAGAGAAAGGAGTAATGCCATCTCCTTCCATCCCTGGTGATATTAACTCTGACCACTGGTTAAGGTGATATTTGCTCAGTATCTCTTTGACATGCCTGTTTTCCTCTCTGCCACTCGCAAGACTCACAGGGAAATGTCCAGTTCATCATCAAGTTTCTTCAACAGAACTGCATAGTTTGTTTTTAATTACTTCCATCTGTTGCAAGAACAGTTTTCTTTGATGAGGAGTGAAATGTATATTTTTCTGTGAGGTCATCACAGGAATTCAACTCAAATCCTGATCAAAATGCAGAGAACAAATAACCACACGGTGCCCATCCCCAGCTGGTACATCTACAGTGCAGCTTCTGTACTTCAGACTCAGGGATCATAGAGGAGAACGGGGGAGAAAGATTGTATGAGTCAGAAGAACAGAAAGTTTATTGTGAGGTTTTTGTCTCCTGAAATGGCAGAGAAGCTATACCCATGAAGTCTCATTAGCATGGATGCCTAAACAAGACCCAAACAAGGATGAAACCAATAGAAATGTTACCATGGAAGGGGAAATCTCATGGAGACTCTTCCACACACTCAGAATTACAGACAGTGAAAGAATGCCAAGAGCAGGGGAAATAGTCTTCCCCAAAGATCAGCCCCCAAATTGCTTATCCAATACTATGTTGTCATCCCTAAAATCATATGCATAGCAGTAACTTTACACGGAGTGAGAAGGTTATATATGTATTCTTGAGTGTATGTAATATGTTTATACATGTGTGCATGAGCAAAGACATAAAGGCTGTGAATTTGATAGAGTCCAATGAGTGTGCAATGGGAAGGGTTAAAGGAGAAAAGGTAAGAGCGGAAATGATGAAATTATATTTTAATTTCAAAAAATAATGTGCATTTTAGAAAAACAGCAGAGAGTTAAGGAACATTATTTAAGAATACATAGATAATGAATATAGTTCGTAGCCCTACTGGGTCAATTATGGGACTATATCTTACCTGATTGCACACTACTATATGCCAACATATTCAGACAAGCATGCTAAATTCATTTGCAGGTGATGTCTGCAAATGTAAGCCCTCTTCTGACTCACTTTGGAATTTAGGTAAGTCAAACTTCGGAATACCATTACATTTTCAGTTTTCATATAAAGACTGAGAATAATGGACAGAGAGAAGGAACCATCCCACACACATAACCTGCCATCTTAAGCTGAAAAGTCTGAGAGAAAAAAAAAAATCAAAGTCTTTCAGTGTCAAGCCTTGTATCTCAATACACGTGTATGACAGTCACTGGTCAAAACACAGGAATCAAATGTATACAATTAATAGACTAAAAATAGATTGACTTTCTGTTACATACTTTGCTTTGCTTTGTGTGTTTAAATTACATTTTATAGCATATAAAGCATAGATCTCTGTAGATTCTGCTTATGAAATACCTCTAGTATCTGGATAGATAGAGTTTCCATCCACTTTTAGATCACAGAGGGAAAATGAAATGTCAATTCCATCCACTTCTGATTTCATAGGTGAAAAAGGCAGTGAATTTCAAAAATAAACCTGTATTAATTCCTTCTGATAAGAGATAATAAGAAGCTAAATTCTATTCTTGCTTCTCTACCTGGCATTTCTGGTGTGACCTTGTTTCCCAAAGTCATCCTGCCTTATTACAATGTGGGGTCAAGAAAAATACACGAGGCCGAATTTATGGTGGTGGCAAAGTCTTTCAAGTACGTATTTTAAATGCCGTGTGTCCTTGCCTCTCTGTGGGGAGAAAGGGGCACAGGTGAGACAACTGTGGCAAATTTTTAATGCCATTATTAATTATATTGTTTTTGCTTTCCACAGTGTGTTGTCTAATGCTGGGGAAAAATAGACTTTTGACTTTCAGTAGAAGCCCATATCTCCTGCACCCATCAAATATGATCTTAATGTATGCCCCCAGATAGACAGAGGCTACCACCCCTCCTAATGTTTTCTTCACTTCAGGAAAGTCTCCAATGTAATCTTGATTATTTTTAAAATGATCTATGGGCTTATATGCAAGAATCCTCTCAGAGGCCAACCTTCTGGAGTCTTCCCATCTCTCCGCAGTACACAATTTCTCTATGGAATTGAGCCAGAAGGTCCATTTAAAACCAAACTTTTATTAGAAGCAACATGATTGCCGTCATCTGCCTCACACCCAATTCATTGGAAGATTGAAAGGCCAGTAGAGAGAGTCTGGTTGAAGTTTATATGTTCCTGCTTTTCCAGCTAGATGAGATGTTTTTAAATGACTGAGCACTGTACCAATAACAATTTATCATCTAGTGTCATAACAGTCATATATAATTTTTATTCTGAAGTTGAGCTTCAGATTTACTTATATGTTTTTATTTTCCTTTTAGCATCATTGCCTTAATGTTTTAAGCTCTATAGTTATTCTAATAGATCTTCAAGTACCATTTCTAAATCCATCAATAACAGTGCAATCCTATTCTGCAAAAGAAATTATTAGTCAATGCCTGTACATTAATCATTCAAACACAATAAAAATGAAATTGAGGGTAGAACACCAGTTGCTTCGAAGTATTGAGCCATCAAACACCTCTGAGAGATTTGTCATTGGGATTTACAATTATTTTTCTTGACAAAATTGAGCTCTGTTTGTCAGAACCACAGAGATCACCTTCTTGAGTCCTACAACCATGAAAACGTATTATTAAGAGCAATATTTAGAGATGGGCACAGAAGTGAGCATCTGTAATCAGTGCTCCTACTGTTAGAGATGAGCAACTCTGGAAGGCAGTAGGCTCAGCTGCCTTGGCACACAACTACACATGACAAAACAAATGTCTCAAACAATGTGGAAGATGAATAATGACACCCGAAGCTTTCCCCTGACTTCTACTTAGCCATACTTACACATAAAATAATACATATAAATACACTCACACATGCACATGCGCGCACACACGTGCACATGAACATACACACACATAGTTTTTTAAAATAGTACTTAAAATGTGAACAACAAATGCTTAAAATGGTTCCTATTTATATCTTTTCTTTTGTGAGACAGACAGACCATATATCCATGGTAAATACAATGAACAAAAATTGAACTGAAATAAACTTCAATTTTAAAAAAAAGCCCTAAGAACATGTCATGCCACCATAAATAAATCAGGTACAATTTCACTGAAACATAAACATTTAAAAATGTATCTTTAAGAAATATAAAAAGCTATCATATTTACCAATGTTTCATGAATAATAATTTGTTTGATAGGAAACCACAGTCACCAAACAAACCACAAGTTTGAAGGGTGGTTAGTCATTACTTGAATCATTGGTTTATCTTGAGAAGATTGGCATAGGGGTGTTGAGATTTGGCAGATTAGCCACTATATCTCTATCTTTCTCAGCCCACTGTGAGTGGTACTATCCCTAAACAGGTACACTTATAAAAGAAAAGTATCTAAGTATGAGACTGAAAAGAAGCTTGCATGCAAAATATTTTTGTGGTTTTTGCTCAAGTTTCTGCTTGACATCATTTAACAGTAGACTGTGACCTGGAAGTGTAAGCCAAATAAATTCTTTCCCCCTCTACAGTTGCTCTTGGTCAGAGCATTTTATCCAGTAACATAAATGAGACCAGAACAATGAGAAAACATAATATGTTGGGAGCGGTGAGACCCCAGATCCTGAATTTCTTGTAATCCTCTGATCTGAGTGCCTACAGCTGCTCTGAGCATGAGACCTTCAGGAGTTCCTGATGGCAGGAGAGTGGTTTCTGGTGGGTTTGGCTGGGGCGTGGCTATCTCTATATAATCTGCCCCTGAACACAATAAACGGGGCATTCTTGGGGAATTCAAGGATGACCCATGTCACGGTCTCTCTGTCCGTGTGTGTCTGTGTATTTTAACCTCCAGCTCCCTTGCCCGAAGCTTGCGAACTGGGTACCAGCGCACAGAGTGCAGACCGGGGCTGTGCTGCACACAGCAATAATATATCAGGCTTAGATAAGATGCCATGTTTTTGGACTAGGACAGGAAAGGCATTGTGACTTACACTCCCATGGTCACATGGTCTAAAGAATGGGCATCTGAAACAGGGGCAAATAGAATGCTATACCATGCCCCTTACAGAACACTTATGACCTTTTTAACAAAGCTATGTAATAATGGCGACTTTGCTTACTTTTGCCACTGCGACTCTAAGCGATTTATTTTGAGGATCCACTCCCTGCTAGAGTAACTTGGGTGAGGATCCTCTCTGTAACCGTGGCAGATTATTCTGAACCAATGCAGTGGTGTTCTTCCTTGGAATTTATTGCCCACTTGGCAGCAGGGGCTCTGTCTTTCCTGAAGCAGTGCAACCCACCTGTTAAGTCTACCTTCTTTCTTCTGAGTCCCAGTTTGGGAATACATAAACATGAAAAAGAGGCTTTCCTTATAATCATTGACATAATCCACCATGGGTTATTTTAAATCATCCTTCCTAAGAGTTAAGAGAATAAAAACTTGATAGTGAAACGTACAGGAATGGTTGCCCATTTTTTTTCATCCCTCTCTACTTCCCCAATGTTTATAAAGGAGTCTATCAATTTATCAAGACTAAAATGTAGTCTGCCTGCTTGGCTTATTTCGTGCAGCATAGCTAGTCTCTCCCTGGTTATATCCATGTCAAAAGTAAGAGCGTTTCCCTAAAATTAGAACACGGGGGACAGAATGCACCAGAGGAGAGCTGTGAAGTGCTGACTCCAACACAAGATGTGACTATTGCCCACACCACCTCACAGCAACTGTGGCTACGTGCACAAGGCCTACATGAGATCAAGGCATTCAAAACTGCAACAATTTCATCATTGGTTAAGGAGTGCTGAGGGAAGGAGAGTCTCTCTTCTCTGGGAGCATGGCTGCCTGTAGGTTGCCTATGATCAAGTGGATCGCCCCACACACCCAAGTGCATATGGAAACCACTGATTGAACTCAGGGCATTATCAGTAAGGAAAAAAGAAGATGCATAGTTGGGAGGGAGAAAAGGTGAAGGCTAGTCGGAAAGGATCATGATGCTGGATACATTCAAAATGTCTGGTATAAAATTGTGAACTTTACCAAAAATAAATTTAAAGTATTATTTAGAGAAAAGGAAGTGAAAATAAGGAAGGGAACAGAAGGAAAAGGGATGGCAGGGGAAATAAAGGGAGAGGTGGGAACGAATAAAAGAGAGAGTCTTTTTTCCACTAGGTACAACTCAGACTATGCTTCCTTTCTGTATTTATTTGTGGGCAATAAGATTTTCATTAATATATGTGAACCTTATGAATCTTTAATTTCATGTCAGTGAATTTAAGAGTTTAATTTAACCCATAAACATTTCTTGGGCAACACATGTGTCCTAGGTACCTAATAGAAACGGGATAGAGCAGGGTGTGCTAAGAGAGCATATGTGAATACTTGAATTAGCAAGGAAGCAGCATCATTTTGGCCATGACAAGCACAAGAAGAAAAGGAAGCAGAGCAATGTGAAATGGAGCAAGTGCTGAGGGACGGCTTGTGGAGGATAGTTTAGCTGGGAAGGTGATGAGATAGCCAGGCGTCCTCTTTACTAGGACATAAATCTGAGAAAAGATTCCAGTGATAAAACAAGAGTTTCTAGGAAGATTGCATTCTGGGCATAGAGAAACAAAAGTGTAAAACCACGAAGGGAGAAGGAAACTGGACTTATACATAAGATAATAAGAAAGCTGATGCACCCTGCATATGATAAACAGAGGGAAGAGGGAGAAATTTAGATGATCTGGAAGGGGCTGCTCTGATAGGAGAGAGGTCATGGGCTGCATTTAGACATGAGATGGGAAAACTCCATTTATGCTTTCAGGACTATTTTTGTGGGGACACCAGAAATGTTTCAGGGGTCTTCTAGAGGATTGGTGTTCAGTTTCCAGCACCCACGGAGGGTGGCTCACAGCCACCTGTAACTCCCACTCTAGAGGACCTGGATGACCTCTTCTGGTCTCTATGGACACACACACACACACACACACACACACACACACACACACACACACTTAAATTCTGTACACATTAATTAAAAATAAATAAATACAGCTTACAATGTTATATGGGTATGATTCTTTTCTTTCTTCCCCCTTTTTGAGATGGTTCTCATCACATTGGCCTCAAACTCACAATCTTCCTGTCTCAGCATGCCCATTACTGAGAGTCTAGGATTATAAAACCATGCCTGGTTTAAAACATCTTTTGAGACAGCTTGTCTGGGGAGAAGAAATATAAATAGTGAGTCCAGTGAACATAGTGTACAATGATATAAAATGTTCTGGGGCCTCGGTTTTGGCAATCTGAAATGACAGTAGTGCAGAATAAACTACTTGCGGTTGCTCTCTGGGTTTTGTGTCTGTGCCTAGCTGTGATGTTCATGAGAAATGAAGAGAGTGGGTTAGGCCCTGCCCACTTGGAACTTGCCCGTCTAGATACAAAGCGCCTTAACTCTGTAATGGGTTTTTTTTAACTGGAGGTTTCTCTCCCACCTGCCAGGTCCCAAATATCCACTATGAGACTTAATATTAAATACAAACTGTTTGGCTTATTAGTTTGGATTTATTTCTATCTCTAACATCTTAAATTAACCCATTTCTCTTCCATACTTTACCATGAAGCTCATGGTTTTTTTACCTCACATCTTGCTTCTAAATTGGCTGCTGGTGTCTCCCTGACTCCACTTTCCCAGTCTCTCTGCTTAGATTTCTCACCTAGCTATATTCTGCCTGGCTATTGGCCAAATCAGGTTATTTATTATTCAATAGTAATATAACGTATTCACAGCTTGCAGAAAATTCAGAGCTTAGTTCTAGGCCTCAATGGCAAAATTATATGTATTCTGTCTTCATGTATCCTTCATAAACCTGAAATACAACAAATACCTAAAGATCCAGTCACAAACAATACCCAAGAGTATTATATGGTCTTTCTGACATTTCTAACATGCTATAACAAATATGTAAATGTCAGATATTCCTTATTTTATTTTGGCTTACTGCCAGGTTCTGGGTCCTTAAAAATTTCTCTTTAGCAATTTCTTCTGTCCCAAATTTTCAAGTGAACATGAACTTGGCAGTTGCTATAGAAATGAGTAAATTATAAGGCATAGTGAACTGCTCAATGACTAGATTTATCTTTGAAATGCATTTTCTCTGCATTCTTTCTTCCCTGTTAATTATAACCTTGAACTTTTGAGTAGCAGATAAGTTGACAGAAAGATTTGCCCCCTCTGACTGAAACAATCATAATATAGTGAGTAGTTCTTCCAATTGTGTGACCCCAGACCGTGATAAGTAGAACTATGCTTTTCATAGCAGGAGAATGGAAGGGCCTCAAAATGCCTTGACAGTGTTTGAAACCATAGCAGTTGCATGAAGACAATTAGTAACAATAGAAGGCACACTGTAAGATTTTTAAAAACATAACTAGGGCCTAGGGTAAAGCACTGGTGTGTTGGAAGGAGGCAGATAGATAGCTCCCGGCCACTTCACCCTAAAACAACCACACAGAAACTGTATCAATCCTATCACTTCTTGGCCCACTATCTCTAGCTTCTTATTGGCTAACTCTTAAATATTAATTTAATCCATTTCTATTAATCTGTGTATAACCACGTGGCTGTGGCTTACTGGCTAAATTTCCAGCATCTGGCAGGCCTACATGGCTTCTCCTTGACTCCACCCTCTTTTCCCCAGCATACAGTTTAGCTTTGCCCACCTAGTTCTGTTCTTCCCCGCCGTAAGCTCAAAACAGTTCTTTATTAATCAATGATAATCACAGCATACAGAGGGGAATCCCACATCACTGGTGTAACTTGGTGGCAGAACACTTGAGTGGCATGTGTGGTGACCTGTGTTCAAATGCCCGGCATCAGCATAAAATTCAAAACAGTAAGTAGAAATTTGTGTTCAAAGTTTTGTCCATAGTTGCACCCTGCCAATTTCAGTTAAATCCTTCTGACCAGAAAATTCGTGTATGGGGAGGATTTGTGCCTAGAGATTGTACTCAGTGAGCAGTCAGAATAATTAGTGGTGTGTATCATTGTATGTTTCTGTTCTTGAACGTCTCCATCAACACAAGTGTTTTCAAAAGTAACTCATGAACATGAACATTTGGAGATGACTGCCAAAGCAAAGAATGTCCCTTATCACTCCATCCCCACCCCTCAAAGACGAATTCTGCTGAGTCAGAATAAGGTTTCCAGGTACTGCAAGCAGCATCTTGTCATTGAGATGAGCTAAAATGATTGCGACAATAATATCAGATTAATCACTGATTACAGTCAAGACAGATCTGAGGTCAGGACTGATCAGTGATACTCAATGATGTCACCTGTTTGCTGTCTATATGTGTCGATCTGAGGAACTTGATCCTGTCTCATTGACCCACTGCTATACCCTCCCTGGCTGTCAAGCAGCACTCTTTTCCATGGGTTTGTTGGTATTTGAATTTACTTTTTCCTTATATCCTTTACCTTTCTGCTTGTTTGTTCAAATCAAGCACCACATAGTCAAGACTGGCCTCAAATTTGCTCTATGTTAAAAGATGCCCTTGCCCTCTAAAGTTCTTGGCTCTATCTGCTGAGTGTTGGAATTAGAGGCATGCATTCATTAACTTAGACCGTGAAACTCAATATGGACAAGTTCAACAGAACCAGCATATGCAGGCTGTCCATGCATGTTTCAACAGCCAAGAGAAAATTACCACATCCAATTTTACATGATGCAGTAATGGAGTCTAGTATCCCACACATGCTACCTACCTAAACTGAGTCATGTCCATCCCCAGCAGTTTTTTTCATCCTGTTTCATATGATTTCAAAATAACCAATCCTCTATCATTTAATTATATTAACTATTTGTCTAATTTAAATCATAAATACCTTTCTGATTTTACAAGGAAATATTTTTCTCATACAGATCATGTTAGCTTATACAAATTCAAAGCACCCAAATGTTCCTTTGTGGTTCCAACTTTAGATCATACTTAGACACTCTCCTGCCAACCAAAAATTTGGAAAACACTTATTTATTATAGTCTAAAATGTCTTTTGCTTTTCTTAGATAAAATGAATGACCTTAAAGCAAAGGAAGATATATAAATTCAAATTTGCATTCTTTTAAAACTGTTAAATTTACTTATTTATTTTGAAGGAGTGCGCATGTGCATGTCTGTGCATGTGCACATGTGTAAGTATGCTTGTGCATGTGTGTGTGTGTGTGTGTGTATGTGTGTAGTCTTGCATATGTTTTGGCTATGTTTAGAAGTCAGGAAAATTGAGGGAGTTGGCTCTTTTCTTCCACCCTGGGTATTCTTGGAATTGATTTAGGGCATCAGGCTTGGCAGTGAGTATCATTAACCCCTGAGACATCATGCCTAACCCAAATTTATATACATTTAGTAATGATGTTTAACCTTGGAAGACTGGGGAGCCTAAGGCAGAAGTGAGATGCATGCAGTAGGTTTTATATATTTTTAATGACAGAATGAAAAGTGCGAATTTTAAATGGTGAATTTTAGAGATTACAAGGTAAGAGGTTTGTGACTAAGCATGTTGCTTTCCACAAGACCACACAGCTTAACAGCACTGTGACGAACCACATAGCACACAGCATTCTACAGGTGCATGTGCCTGACATTCCAATTAAATACTAGCCAACAGCAGAACACTGAGTGGTGTTTATATCTGTCTCCTGCATCGCCTCTTCTCACTGATGTGGTTACATACTCACATGTTTGCAGAAACAGAACCATAATGTTCTCGTGATATTCTATTGCCCAGAGAAAATGTCTAGCGAATTGCTTAATGATCCAAAGTATGACAAGACTCAAAAGAAACCAGTCATTTGCTTACTGGATGCAGCAACACAGTCACTGTTGAGGGCACATGCTGAAGAGATGAATCATGCACTAAAGCCACTTCTCTTGTTCTGCTCCATATTCAGACAGGGCAGTTTGTGACATCCTATGCAAAACATATTATGACTGTGAACAAATAATATTCTTACATGTCTTCCCTGCAAGGTACAGCGTAGCTGTTTTTACACAAAATACAACTGTCTTTACCAAACTAATGAAATGCAATGAAAATAGAGGAGAAAGAAAGAAACAAGGACTGATTCCCTGTCCCTCAAAACCACTATAGATTTCAAGTGTTAAATTTCCAAAGGTAAACTTGACAATATCAAATCTTCCCAGAAATAATTCAGGCTTCTGTGAAGTTCACAGAAACATCCAAGATGGAGAGTTAGTCTACTTTCCATATTGTGCCCATGACTGAAGTTTTCTGTGTTGTTTTTAAGGCCAAAAGAGTAGCAGAGAAGTCCAAAGTGACTGTTTCATCTCTTATCCCTATGAGCCGGCATTTCCATTTGCCCACTACTCTGTACAAATAATATGATTTTCTCTTTCCTGGTGACCATGGAAAATGCAGAGAGAACAAGTTTATTGCACTTAACCTTTTATTTCATGACTTTCTGTCAAGATTCCCCCTAAACATTGGTTTGGAAAGAGCTGCCCTACCAAAATGGCATTTTCTGTGGATAGTTCATATTTAGGGGTTCATACATACTTTTCTAGCAAAACTCAGCTACAAACTAAAAGAAGGGTCATTCTGAAGGGCTATCCTTGCTTCAATTATAATAGGACCAGCTGAGGCTTTTCGGAAATATGAACCTGTGATGGAGCTCTTCCTCTAAGAGGAAACATTCCCTTAACCACCAGGATATAAATAAAACTCGCAAGTCTCAGGAAGTCCCTGAAATTAACAAAATTCACAAGCCCCTCTCAGAGATTGTGTAAGCAATAATAATACTAGAAGGGGAGATTCTAGGATTAGCTGATTGCCTTTCAATTATTTTGGGATTTCCAGGGATACAGCTTTCATAAATTATCATTCATCCATCATGGGGTGATTTTTTTTTTTTTTTTGCATTTCAGCTGTCTTTGAGCCACCAGTGCTTCTTCAAGATAACTTTCACTCATAGTCCTCCAAGTAACCTCAGTAATCTCACTGGTTTATGAAACTAGACTGGGGTAGAATTATTTATTTCATCTGCCATTCATTCTGGAGTGAATGGATATTTGTTCATATCTCCCAAGGTAAAGTCATGCAACAGCATTATGATCCCTCCCAATTCCTCTGTTTGCTTGCTGTACTGTCTTTCCCGTCCCATAAGTGTCAATCCCAGGAGCATACTTCAGTAGGTTTATCCCAGTAGATGTACTCCGTAGATGTGCACCAATCACAGCAGGAGATTGAAACGCAGAAGCTGAAGGTAGCAGAGTGACAGTTTGATTCAGTGCGCATCATTAAAACAGTTGATGGGAGCGGAGGCCCTCTACACAAACTAGCTGGGACCACATCCAAGCTCTGTCAATTACAACTTCTACAATTTTCTTCCAATTTTTTACCCTCTATAAGCCTCTGTTTCCATAACTCCACCACCATAGAAATATTAATAGCACCTAGCTCACTAACTTATGAGAAGGGTAACATAATAGAACACCTGAAAATAGTGTAGAGACTTCCTGGCTCATAGTAAGAATCATAATTACATAATTGAATGTGCTAATGAAACAGTAGTTGGAATGTTATTATCTTACCCTGCCTTGTCCTTTGTTCCTTTTTCCTTGAGGATTTGTTTTATATTTCTCTTTATATTAGTCTTTGTTGCTCAGTGAATATGATTCTATTATACTTCCTTTTTTATTCCCATGAATGGCTAAACAATAGAAGGGATAATTCTGCTCCTGAGAAGTCCTACTCACAGATATAATGGATAATGTTAAAAAAAGGAATTTAGAATACAATTGCTTATATTTCTTGATATTTTTCTTTTCCTTATAAATATGGAGACTACTCCTCCGGTATAGGAGAAGAAATAGTATTGGAAAGTAGTTCAGTGTG
This sequence comes from Microtus oregoni, assembly GCF_018167655.1. Taxonomy (NCBI): domain Eukaryota; kingdom Metazoa; phylum Chordata; class Mammalia; order Rodentia; family Cricetidae; genus Microtus; species Microtus oregoni. The sequence continues at coordinate 40,437,418 of NW_024543063.1, forward strand.
TCACGGCTGTGGTTCAAGTATGTCTCCCATAGGGTTGTGTGCTGGGAGCTTTTTCCTTAGTATGATAAAATGAACTATAGCTCATTGGCATTTCCTCAGAGATACTACCTTCACATGAGATGAATATGATATATATTGAGTATGAGTTAGTTGCCTTCTCAATACTGAATTGTGATAAAAAGAGTAAACCTGGCACCTTGATCATGCTCTTGATTCCTGCATCTCCATGGAAACGCCACTTGCTGGGCCCTGCCACTAAGCTCCCTGATATTATGTGATGCCATTGACTGTTGCCACACAAGCTCTGGTGACATGTTGTTTGGACGTTCGACCTCTAAAACCAAACTAAAATTTTAATAACATCTTTTCTCGACAAATTATCCACCTCAAATATTTAGTTATAGTAACAGGAAACTGAATAATAAAATAATATATTCAAACCAACCATATTGTGGCTAGAGAGATTACTCGGTGGTTAAGAGTGCATAGTGTGCTGTTTTTGTAGAGCTCCTCAGCTTGGTTCTGGGCCACTAGATTGGGTGGCTCACAGCTGTTTATAATTCCAACTCCAGAGGATCCACTGCCCTCTTCGGGCTTCCAAAGACACCCGCACTCAAATATGTACACTCAGATAATCCCTATACACACATATACACACATTTTTTTAAAAAAATCAACCATGTTCATAGCAATGTTATTCATAATAGCCAGAACCTGGAAACAACCTAGATGCCCCTCAACTGAAGAATGGGTAAAGCAAATGTGGTACATTTACATAATGGAGTACTACTCACCGGTAGAAAAACAATGACATCTTGAAATTTGTAGGCAAATGGATGGAACTAGAAAAAAAAACATATTGAATAAGGTAACCCACACCTAGAAATACAAGTGTGGTATGTACTCGTTTATAAGTGGATATTAGGCATAACGTGACGGATAGCCAGACTGTAACAAGGAGGACCTTAAGAGAAACATATATGGATCTGCCTAAGAAGGGGAAATAGGTGAGATCTCCTGAATAAAGTGAGGGAGGGGTGTGGAAGAAGAGAGGAGAAGGATGGGAAGTGGGGAGGAGAACGGGAGAGATCCGGAAGGTCAAGTAGGTTGGGGGAAGGACAGAGAGGAGAGCACGAAAAGAAATAATCTTGATATAGGGAACCATTATGGGATTGGCAAGAAACCTGGCACCAGAGAAATTCCCAAGAATACACAAGAATGACCCCAGGTAAAACTCTAAATAGTAGTGGAGAGGGGGCTGAACTGGCCTTCCCCTGTAATCAGATGGAGGACTATCATAATCGCCAAACCTTCATCCAATAACTGATGGAAGCAGATGCAGAGATCCACAGCTAACTACGGAGCCAGGTTCTGGGAGTCCAGCCACAGAGAGGGAGGGGTCAAGACCATGATGGGGAAACCCACAGAAACAGCTGGCCTGATCTAGTGGGAGCTCACCGATTTGAACTGACAGCTGTGGAGCTGGCCTAGGACTGAACTAAAGCCCCTGAATGCTACTGACAGTGGGTGGATTGGGCAGTTTATGAAGCCCTTGGCAGTGGGTCCAGGATCTATTCCCTAGTACATGAACTGTTTTTTTGGCACCCATTTCCTGTGGAGAGATACTTTGCTCCACAGGGGAGGAGGACCTTGATCAGGCTTCAATATGGTGATCAAACAGACTTTATTGACTCCCTATGGGAAGTCATACCTTCTCTGAGGAGCAGATGGGGGTGGGATAAGAGGTAAGATGGGGAGTGGGTTGAGGGAAGGAAAGAAGAACTTTGATTGACATGTAAAATTAAAAAATAAAATTAAAAAAAAATCTTTTCTTCTATTCCTCATGATCAGTACTTGATCAGTGACAATTTTTCTACCCTAATCTCAAAGGGTTACTTGGCAACAGCTGGAGACACTGTGACATGTCATAGGTAGGAAAAAGCTCTACTGGCACTTTAGAAGGGAAAAGAAATAAATTCTGCTAAATAGCTTACAGTGTATAGGACAGTCCCTCACGAGAAAGGATTCCCATACCCGAAACATCAGTCGGGCCAACACTGAGACACCAACTTATATGTGTACATAGTATATGTTTATTTGCTATAGACTCTGAGCTTGCTGGCTGAGTTTTAGTCACTAGATTTTAAAACTCAAGGTATGTTAAAAAAATAAGCTAAGCATAAGTACGCTTAGAATTATTTTGATTATCAGGATGCAAATGAGTTGTATCTGATGGCAGCATTGTCCCTTGCCTAGAGTAAGAGATTTAAACACAGGAACTGAAGGTGTCATGGCAGTTTGATTTAGTGCACACTCTCAGTGCTCAGCAGGTTAAAACAGAGCTCCTGTAACCAGACTAGCCAGATCCACCTCCAAGCTCTGCCAATGACCATGTCTAAGATTTTGCTCCAAGGTATTTAATGTTATAAGCCTCCATTTCCACAACCCCACCATAGGAATTATTAATAGCACCTAGCTCATGAATTAGAAGGAGGGCAACAAAATGTAACACTTGAAAGTGACATAGTCATTTCCTGGCTTTTCTCCTCTTTCTGAAATGCAGGTTGACACTGTGATCTCTAGGTTCTTGTCTACTGATGCAGTGTATGGAGAGCCGTATCTCTTTGAGTATCACTGTGATCTCTAGGTTCTTGTCTACTGATGCAGTGTATGGAGAACCGTATCTCTTTGAGTATCACTGTGATCTCTAAGTTCTTGTCTACTGATGCAGTGTATGGAGAGCCATATCTCTTTGAGTTGCATGAGCACACATGTAGGAGTAGTGGGAGGGCCCCTGCTGTCTTAATAGTGTTGTGTGTGTAGCTAGAAATGTCAAGAGATAAGCACTCTCAAAGGCAAGCAGCAAATATATTCATATTACCCAGTTCTCTTTACGATGCTAATCTGAATTGCATAGTGCCTTAAAATGAAATGATGAGATTAACATCTCAGTGCGGTCAGAGATACTCTCTGAAAATTATGTGAATGTTTCTCTCCACCGTTAGCCTTGACACAGCACCCTGGCTCCACGATATCTCTGGGGATTGGCAGTCTCAAAAAGTATCTTTAGATTCATCAAACCACCTCTTCTCTGTGGTCTATAAGAAGCTAGGAAGCAAAGAGATGCAAGCACTAAAGATGGTCCAGTAGAAGAAAGACAGGTGAGCTTTGGTGATAGGAGTGGAAGGTAGAGAATTTCCATCCATTTTACTACAATTTTGAGAGTCAGCTGAAGTATGTGAGTTCCTAGAATTTTGTATATAGGAAAATCTAATCGTAGGACCCATTTATTTCTCTCAAAATCTCTTAGTGCAGCCTTTATCTGTCCTGAAGATTTCTCCATAAAATCTGTGCAGAAACTATTGAGGACTTTCAAATATTTTATTTATTTAATTTTAGTGTGTGTGTGTGTGTGTGTGTGTGTGTGTGTGTGTGTGTTAACAAGATGTGAGTGCAGTACCCTTGGAGGTTAGAAGAGGGCAGAATCAACTGGAGTTACAGATGGTAATGAACAGCCTGATATGGGTGGCAGGAACTGAACCTTTATCCTCTGCAAGAGCAGCAGGTGTTCTTTTGGGGGTGAGAGTGGAGAAGAAGATTTATTTGGCTTTTATTTCCATCTTGTAGTCCATCACTGAGGGAAGCCAGGCCAGAAACTCAAACAGGGCAAGAACCTGGAGGCGGGAGCTGATGCAGAGGCCAAGGAAGGGTGCTTCTTACTGGCTTGCTCACCATGACTTGCTCAACCTGCAGCAGGTGTTCTGAACCCAGTTAAAGAATTTAAAGCGGAGTAAAATGGTGTAATGTGACTAGATTCTCATTTTCTAAGATGACAGTGAAACCATGGAAGAAAATTGATGAGGAAACAGGGGAAACACCAGGGAGATCTATCATAACTTCACTGAGAGGATCCAGGTGAGAGGGGTGAAGGCCCAGACCTAAGCAGCTGCTGAGTGAATGGAAAAGAAGAGACAAATTAAGAGCTCCCTATAGAGTTAGAATGCACAGATCTTGCCAATCCATCAAATGTAAAGGTGTAGAATAGATCGGAGTCCAATGAGATAGAAAATGTCTCAAGAAGTTGAGATTAGCTGACAAGGTGGGCATTAATGCCACTAACTAAACGATAAAATCAGGTTCAGTACCCTGAGGAGAAAATGGCACATGGAAGGAAATGTTGACATGGAGGTGACTATGGTAAGCCTCAGTTGAGATAATGAGGAAGCTGATTCAATAAGCAGGTTTGTTGCTTAGCAGAAATAGCTAGAACAGAAAAGTTTGAGGTCATTAGAATATAATAATGAATAAATAGAAAAGATACAGGGTAAATTGCCAGAGTCTTAAACCATTATCAAAGAAGACTGAGACTGTCTCCTGATAGAACTACAATTCTGAACTATAGCTTCGTAAGAAAATTCTCTCTCTCTCTCTTTCTCTCTCTCTCTCTCTCTCTCTCTCTCTCTCTCTCCTCTCTCTCCCGTGTGTGTGTGTGTGTGTGTGTGTGTGTGTGTGTGTGTGTGTGTGCTTATGTAAGCAAGAGGCATCTTCTAATATGGCCTTCCATATTAGAAGGTCTATGACTGAATCCAGAGCTCACTAATTGGCCAGACTGGCTGGTCAGGAACCAGGACTCAACCCATTTCTGCTTTTTTCATCCTTAAAGTAACAGAAGCCCATATCCATGCTGGCTTTAATGTGAACACAAGTAAGCTGAAGGTAGGCCCTCATGGTTGCATAGCCCATTACAGACTGAACTATCTTCCCAGCGATAGACATATTGCATTTACTTTCCTTTGTGGCATACCTTATACTTTCATTATTTGTGTTTAGAGTTGATCATTACTATATTTCATTATAGCAACAATGCTATGCTTACAATTTTAAATAAACAGTTTACAAGAGAGATTAAGTGCTCTGGTGCTTCTCTCGGGATATTTTTGATGTGACCATGGCTATGTAGAGGGTGGGAAGTGAGCTTTGGCAGACTCTACCAAATAGGTCCTCAGTCACAGCCTTCAGTCAGACTCTAATCCGCTTGGAAGGAAGAACACCCACCCGTGGAAAAGTTAATGCATTTGCATGAATGGAAATCAATTGAATTGATTTTTGAGGTGCTCGTTCATTTACTGCCATTTCAAAACTTAATACCATGGAATGTTCTAGAATGGGGTCATTAGAAAGAGCAAGAGGGAAAAGAAAAATAAAAGTTGTTCTTAAAGCATGAAGATCTTGCATTTGCAAAAGCCTTTCATTACACAAGTTTTCAGTGAAATTTGAAGTTTTATAATTATAAATCTATAACATTCAAGTAATCTTGTCCTTTGCAATGCTAAGAAATCTATGCTTCCACTGGTGTGTGAAAGATGTACGTAGCCGATTGCTTTGAACACTAATAGCTGTGCTTGTTTTCCCTTTATGCATCTGCACCATGCTTTGCCATTGCCCAGAGGACTCTGAGGAGCATTGCTGAGCACATTTAAGAATGAAACACTAACACCCTCCTAAATCATGATGCCAACATGATAAACTACAAACAGTAAACATACCCATCAAATTATGACAAAGGGCTTTCTTTATTCCATAAAAAAATAAGAAGAATCGATAATTCAAATTCGTATTCAGACATGGTTATTTTTTATTTTGTATTGATTTAAATCTGTTCTTTGACAATCTCACACATATGTATAGTGAATTCTATTTACTTTAATCCCTGTATCTGTTCTTGTCTCCTTCCCACCTCTGTAATTCTCATCTCTTCCCAACAGGCCCCTTCCCACGTTCATTCCCATTATTGGTGTTCTGTTTTGTGACCCTCTGGTTTTAACCAGGACCATCTGGATACTCATCAAGTTGAATCCCAGTCTGTATACAAGTAAAGGAAATGACTGTCCCTTTCTTAGACCTCACCTGTTAACTGCCAATATTTTCAGTGAGGTCGGACGGATGCCCATAAATCCCTCCCTGATCCACGATTAGCTATTGGCAAACCTGGTCTTGTATTTTTAAAGGGTCAATTTATAGTGGTGGTAACCAGAAACAACAGCAACAACACTAACGTACTTAAACTATATACATTTGTAATAATTTTAGCCCTAGTAAATTATTTCAGGAAACAATGCTTCATGATTTTTAAATTGTACTTAGACCTATAACATATAAATGAGTGAGTATTTGTGTTCAGCTTACTAAAAGGATCAGAAGAGAGAACTAGGGGTGTAGCTAAGTGGTAGAATCCTTGCTTAGCTTGTTTGAGAACCCATATTCAAGGCTTGCATGGCAAAACAAACAAAAACAAATGACACAAGCTATTTCTAGGTTCCTCTCTTATACAGAGAAAATATTACTGCACACCAGAAGAAATTCAAGCAGCTAGAAAATTGAGTCTCGCCAGGTTATGTGTCATTTGAATCTTGGTAGGGTTTTATTCTCTTCTAGTCTTCTTAGGATGACAGCTTTTAGTCTTTACAGTCCCTTGACTTCTACTGCCAGGTTTGAACCATGCAGAATTGTGTATATCTGTACCCATGTCCATGCCATTGAAGGAAGGTCTTCCATGTTGGCTAAAGAACTGCTTAAGCATGTACCTACGTGCCTGTGAGAGTATGGTTCTCTTCATCACAGAGCAAACGTCCACAAATACATTAGCATGAGATCCCTGGCTCCGTTGGCTCTGGTGAGCCTTATTTGGATTTTTTTATTTGTTTTTCCTTTTCTGGAGTTTAAAATATGCAACCAATACCCATTATTTTTCCCCCAAAGAATGACTTTAGAGGAAAAGGAGATCCTGATGGGAAGCTGCTGCAGTGCAAGGAATTTAAACACATTTCAAAACTAAGAACACATTTAATCTTCATAAGGATGTAGTGAGACCAACGTCATTTCCATTTCACACATGACGAAAGCTGAAACGACATCAATTAAACAGCTTGTTCTGTTTATACAGCTAATGCCGAGGCCAGCAAAATTCAACCCCCTGACTATCTGGCAACAGAAACCATGTCCTTTAAGTTACATTCTTTTACAGACAAGTTCCAAATGATTTTAACTGCAGAATAATTTTTATTATGTATATAAGCTTATCAATATTAATTACTCAAAGCCCATTACTGGTTTGTGTAGGTGCACCATTAAGGATGTCTTTAATATTGTAAGTGGTTTTTATGTAAAAGGCAATTTGGGAAGAAGAGCTTTTGTCATAATGTCTCCAAGTTTGTTGCATAAATATGACGAAAACTTGACTCTTCTTTACACAAGTGTGAAGTCATTAGCCCAGCTAATAACTGATGTGCATAGCAGATGGATCCTTATGTTGACAGTGAGCGGCTTAAAATGAACCACTCATCTCCATTTGAGGCCATCCTCCTCTGTACGTCTGGGATGATTAGCTGCGTCTCTCTGTAAGAACTGCTGTCAGTCTTCACTCCATTACAATAGCTTTGTCTCTCCATTAGTTTAAATTAACCAGTGATACCTTCTTTGTCCTAAAATAACCCATCCAGAGGACAGGCTTCTACACTGTCCCTTCTGTTGGTTAATCTGGAAGCATTTTCCTGTCATTATTTTCAGGAACCTTGCAGATTGTGCTAACTCAGACCATTAGTAAAACTTCCAGACCATCCGCTATAGGACTTGGGTCTAGCAATGTTTTTCTTCCTGTCCTTCACTAAGATCCCAAATGAAATGCTTCTATTTGTGTTTGCCAACTTGTTCAGAGTTATGGTCATGGCTGAAGCTCAAAGTACCATTTTCACTTGATCTAATGTTCAGTTTCTAGGGTTTTGTTTGCTATTATATGTCTGAGGTGGTTTTATAGATAATTTGTTAAAGTTAGAAAAAAGTAATAACAACCAAAAAAACTAGTTGTCTCTTTAAGACATCAATCAAGGTCTGGCTGTAAACATATTTTTAAAAGCAAGAATCTGTGGTTAATTTTATCAACATGTCTTGTAAATAAAAGTAAGCATACAGGAATCACATGAAAAAGTATTGCATTGGCAATAATTCTATTTCACAGATCTCAGATATACACTGAAATATTTTGTTTTCTGAGAAACATAGTCTGGGTTGGCAATGTAGCTCACTGGTGGATGACTTCTATATGTGCACAAAGCTCCAGGCTCAAACCAAGTAAGGCAGAAAACATCTAGGTAACAATTAATCATCTCAGGAAAAAAACAAACAAATTAATTTATCAAATATTTGTAGCCCACTGGTACTTAGAGTTTAACATCCATATCCCTTAAGAGAATTTAAATAAATTTATAGAAACTATATGCAAACCATGTTTATTTTTCTGGTTATCTTACTCAGAATTTTTTTTTTTTTAGTTCCATCCATTGTCTGCAAATTTCAAGATGTCATTGTTTTTTACCTCTGAGTAATACTCCTTTGGGTAAATGTACCACATTTTCTTATCCATTCTTCATTTGAGGGGCATTTAGGTTCTTTCCAGGTTCTGGCTATTATGAATAATGCTGCTATGAACACAGTTGAGAAAATGTTTTTGTGGTATGAGTGTGCATCCTTTGAATATATGCCCTAGAGTGGTTTGGGGATTGATATCTAAAATAAGGAAAGATTTGTTTTTAAAATAAAATAAAATAAAATAAAAGAAACTGTAATGCAGAAACTATAATCAGGTGTATGTACTAGAAGATCAAAGTGAGAGATGACATACACGTGGAATCCGGGAAAGTTGGCGTGGTGCATTTTTTAGCTAAAACCCAGGCAGGGTCTAGAAAATAGAAAAAAAAAAAAACAAGGACACCCACACAAGATACATACATACACATTTCTTAAAACCTGTAATAGCGGATCAGATAAATACCTCTAAGATGTTTCTAGAATAAAAAGACATTAGAAGTAGAATAAACTCTATGGGCTTTTGATTTTAGAGTGTTTGAAAAACTCTTTGTCTTGACTGCTGTGGTCAGTCACAAGTGTACATTGAGCAAAACACTTCAGATTGCCTAGTTTGTAGAATGTATACAGTTTGCAAATAAAAACTTTGCCTTGGAAAATTCTGGTAAAGCATTCCAATAATATATACTTAGATTTAAAGGGAACTCTTGTTCAAAACAGCGCTGGCTGAGTCATACTCAGCAGCCAGTCCTACTTTTTCCAGTTATGATGGTAAATTGCATAACTGCCCATGATTGTAGTATAATGGGCCCCCAAATAGTTCTGCATTCTAATCCTTACAATCTGTAAATGTTAATCTAAATGTCAGAAGAGACTTAGAAAATGTGGGTCAGGCTCTCAAAATGGGGAGGTTACCCTGAACTATCCAGATGGACACAGTAAGCAGAATGGTCCTTAGAATGCAAAGGATGAAGTTGGGGGGGGGGTTCCACAGAACAGAAACTGAAGCCAACTATAAGTCAGAAGTCAGAGGTCCAAGTGATGCATTTGCAGGTCTGAAAATGGAAGAGGAGCAAGGGGCCAAGCCATGCCGGGGAATTCTAGACACATGAAAAAGGGAAGGAAATTGATGCTGTAAAATTCTGCTTGGTCACCAGGACGACTACTGCTTGTGGATGCCAGGCCAGTAAGCCTATATCAGCTTCTTAGAACTCTAAGATCGTCAATTCCTTGTTGCTTAAGTGGTTATGTTTATAATGATGTGACAATAGGAATAAATTAAATACATGGCCCTAAGAGTCAAGAAATCCACTGTACCTTACGGCTCATGAAAATGGAACTTCTCCAGATATCTACTAATTTTGTATGCTTTTCATCTCTCCAAATCTAGCAGCCCAAATCTAGGCATGATGACATTAATGAAATATTTCTTTTTCTACAAACAGAACCACTACTTTCTGGTCACTGTTACCAGGACAAACAGCAAGGCATGTGTGTGTCCCTGTCTATTTGTAGGGAGAATGGTCCTGTTGGATGCTGAAATGGGAAAACAGCAATGTATGGAGCCGTATGCTTGTCAGTGTTATGTATGGTAAGAGGAAAGGCAGAATAATTTCTTAATAACTCTTAGCGTTGTTACTTCGTTGGTGCACACATCTCAGTCCCTCCTTAAATGATTTCTAGAGGAAGCCTTGTTCCAAATATGCAAATAATATGGATATCTGGAAATTGTCTCGTGATTTGCATTGCTCAAGTCATAGGCATTATTTTACAAAACGTTTCCATGATTATGCCATAATTTTATTGCCTAGATTATGTGAGCAAAATAAATTTGTATCTCCCCAAAGGATTTCAGAGATAGATTCTGCCTACTAAAGGATTTTTTTCTTTTTTCTCTTCAGTAACGTTTTAAAATAAATCATTCAAATGAGTCCTGCTGCATAATGTGTTTTTTATTTAGCTTTTTACTTTTTTGCCCACCAGCCATGCTTGGGTAGATACTTTTAGAAGACTTTAGTAGTTGAAAATTATATGGAGCAAAACTAAAAAGATGCATTCACCACCCTCCTCCATTAATTTGCCAGCTTAATGCCTGGGTACCAGGGAGTATTGTTACAGAAAATAGAAACCTCTGAAGATGTTAATTAGACAACTGATTCCTTTGTTCCCTGACTATTTCTTTTTTGCAAAATTCAAGGTTATGTTTGAGATCTTAACCTAACAGTTGCAAATTTTTAGTCTTGAGTGTATGCTACCAAGGTTATCATTGATAAAGACTTATCACTAATACTCATGATGGTGGATTGGCCCGTCAGAAAGTCAATTCACATTGTTTACTCAATAGCTGAGGAGCATGAGATAAACCTTTTTTTTTCAAGTTCAATGTTCTCAGCACATTGTTCTTTGCTCTTTTGAGCCTTTATTTCATTCTTAGGTAATAGGCAACTGGAAATATTTTAAATAATTTTATTTTTTTTCAAAATAAGGCAAAGCTAGAGCTCTCACTGAACATAATGTAATAATTTGCTGAAATTATCCTATTTTCAATAATACTTTCAATTTAATTTGTAGCTAGTTATTTTCTGAAATTGGACAGCACTAAACTATTTTAATGTGAGGTAGATAGTTTCTGGTGAAAATTATCAGAAGAGCTGTGAAAAAAATTAGAATGTCTATTCCATAATTTATGATAAATAATAGCATAATCAAATCTAGTCCTAAGTATATTTTTCAGGGCTTTAATTAGGTTTAATAATTTTCTTCTTACTGAAATTCTGCATACTGTGTAAAACATCAATTATTTGGAAAACCTAATTTAATAGTAACACAACATGCAAAAGAAGCAAAGTTTAGAACTCCTGCCCTCACAGCTCATTATTCAGATGGAATCTGAGACCTAGGGCCTGGTAATGGATGGCCTGGCCGACTCTTTCCTGAGTAGAATGGTCCATGGATGCAGCATCGCACATGGCAGAAGAGGGAGGGGAGCCTGACCACCCACCTCCCACCCTGGGTGAGTAACCTCCAGTCCACACTCATGAGTCACCTTACACAGCTGTCACTTCTAACAGGACAACAACTAATAATCTATCACTATGAACTGGATGTTTGCATCTCCTCCTAAAGCTCAAAAATGTTGAAGCTTTAAGTCTTAATGACAAATGTATTTAGGGACTACGCCGTTGATAGGTGTGAAGGATTAGATCAGGACAGTAACTTAGGCTCCTTGCTGTGAGACTAAAAGTTCACTTGTGCAGATGGAGAGAGAGCAGAGGCTCACACTCCATCCCTCTTTCTCCACCCCTGAGAGCCCAGGCAGCATGCAACCATCTTCGAGGCATGAAGGGAGTCCTCATCAGAATACAACCATATCAGTCTCCTGTCTAAGATGCCAACCTCCGGAACTGTGAGAGAATACATTTCTGCTGGGTAAATTCCATAGGCTTATCATATTTTGCCGTGGAAGCCAGAGCTGACTATTATACTAGACAAGGAAATTTCTCCAGAACTGCCAAGAGAATAAACACTGCGCTGAGCTCCCAAAGCACTCATTCTGTGTCTGCTGGGCCAGCCTGTTCCATGGGGCTTGGAAGTCATGCGCCTGTGAGGTTATTTAGCATTTGTGTTGACGGCACGCCATTTCTTCAACTATTGGCATACACTGTAAAGTAATAATAATATTACGAGCTAGCATTTAAGGGGATTTATAATTGTTAGGTGCTGTACTTAATATTTTACAAAAGTGGACTTATTTGAGCCAATTTCATGTTAATGCTCCGTGTTTCCTTTGTATTGAAAGGCGACACCTATTCCTACCCCTTTTTAATGTTCTCTCACGTCTGATGGGGCTGGGCATGAGGAATTACTCTACCCAAAAGAAACCCAATTTATTCAAAGTCTATTTCAGATAATGGTCTTCAGGATCCCTTATAAAAGTGCTTTGCGTAGGACTAGGTGAAAAGGTGCTTGTTGCCAAGCTTGACGACCCAAGATGGATCCCTGGGACCCTCAGAGTGGAAAAAGAAAGTTAATTCTGAGAAGCAGGACTTTAACTGTCACAAGGCTGCCGTGCCATGCCTACAGATACACACACAAGCACATATACACATGTGGCGCATGCGCGCGCACACACACACACACACAGAGAGAGAGAGAGAGAGAGAGAGAGAGAGAGAGGAAGACAGAGACAGACAGAGAGAGAGAGGAAGACAGAGACAGAGAGAGAATAAATGCCATAAAGTGTTTAAAATGCTCTGTGCAAGAAGTGTTATTTCCTGAACCTGTGTTTAAAGAAGAAACTTCACTATGCAGTACTATTTAGTATTGGCCGTGAGCCTGAAGCTAGCAGAAATTGAGCAGGTTATCACTATTACCGTGTTATCACCCTTTCAATGGGCGATCTTCAGTAAATAATTTCATTTCTTGATCTCTCTGCCAATCCGGCCATCTGTTCATGACCGAATCTTGTGAGAGATTACAGGGAAATACGAAATAATGCATACAAATGTTTACCCTGTATCTTCAAGCTGGTGTGGCAGAATAGCCTTTGGGGGACAACAGGAGAAGGGAGGCTTTCCCTACAAAGGAGCAGGGAGCCTATGCCTGGCTGCTCGTCTTATCTCGCTTTCAGCCTGTGCTCCAGCTTAGCAGAAGGTATCTCAGGGCAGGACTAGACAGCCCAGGAAATGTGGGGAACTAGCCAGGCGAAGCAGCCTTTGCTCACATCCCCAGTGAGAGTCTACAGAGAGAGAATACTGATTAAGATGAAATGAGGAGATAGAAGGGACCTGACTGGGGTCCTGAAGCTAAGGAGCTATAATCCATGGAAGAGATGGGAAATGGGTCCGTATAGTCCACAAACACGCATTGGCGCTCATTCAGGGGAGACTGAGCAGTGAGAAAGCCTAGTCTTTAAAGCTTGGGATCTGTTTCACTGAAACTGATAAGATCAAATACACACACACACACACACACACACACACACACACATATGTATATAAGCTTTAGGGATAGAATTTCATGAAAAAGAGTCTTTGACTCAGCAGTGCTACAGCCTTTACACTGTGCTAGTTACTTTCTATATTGTTAGGCTAAGCAAGGCTTTACCAACTGGCAAGCTGGCTCAGGTAGAGCTTGGTGACTTGTGTTCAGTCCCAGGACCCATGCAACAGCAGAGGAGAGTACCAATTCCCTGAAAGGTGTCATTTCACCTGCGCGCTGCACAGTGGCATATTATAACCCTTACAAAAAATAAATAAATATAGCTCTAAATGAGTTATGGTTTATTTTGGCTTATGGTTTCAGAGAGTTTTCCATCAAGGAGCAGAATGAATGGAGGCTGGGGCGGCCCTGTTATTGGTGCAGGGTTTTGAAATATTCTTGTGCGTGTGCATATAGAGGCCACAAGAAGTTGTCAGATGTCCTCTGTCACTCTGCCTTTTTCCCTTGAGACAGTGTCTCTCAGTGAACCTAAAGCTAGACTGTCAGCCAGAAATCCACCTGTCTCCACCTTCCATAGGGTTATAAGCATACAAGCATCTGTATCTGGCTTTTGCATAGGTACCGGGGTCCACATATTTGCTTATCTAGTGATCTTATATAATGAGCCACCTAACTAGCCCCTACCTTGATTTTTGAGACAGGATCTCACTCTGAGCCCTGGAACTCTTGAAGGATTAGAATGGGCTGGCTGGCCATCAAGTCCCAGGAATCCTCCTGTCTCTGCCTTTCAAGAACTGAGATTCCTGGAGTATGGTAGCATGCTTGGCTCCTTAATGGCTTCTGGGGTGGGACTCATGGCTTCACACTTGCATGGAGGGCACTTTACTTGCCAAGCCATCTTCCCAGCCTCTAGGTTCCTCTTTATACTGTTTACTACTGTACCTCTGTGACAGAGCAACTAACAAAAACAAGTTGAGAGAAGAAGGACTTCTTTTAGTTCCTGATTTCTGGGCTCATGGTAAGATATAACATAATGGTAGTATGGTGGTGGGAACATGAAGAAGAGGAATGTGCTTGGCTAACTAGGAGAGAAGCGTAATACAGGACGGGACTGCGGGCCAGGTAGAACTTCAGAGACCTGTAGTTGGAGGCTGTTCATTTCCCACTTCCCAGACCTGAAATAATCACACAGAAATTATATTAATTATGACATTGCTTGCCCTGTTAGCTCAGGCTTCTTATTAGCTGACTCTTACATCGTAAATTGACCCACTTCTATTATTTTAAATTTTACCATGATGCTTGTGGTTTACTGGTAAAATTCCTGGGCATCTTTCTCCTTCAGTGGCTACGTGGCATCTCTCAATTCTGCCTACTCTCTCTCTACATCTTTGTTTGGTTTTTCCATCTGGCTTTACTCTGTTAAGCCATTGGCTGAAAGCAGCTTCTTTATTAACCAATGGCAATGAAACATGATCACAGTATAACAGAGGGGAATCCCACATCAGAGACCCATCCCTGGTGGACTTCTTATACAACTAGGCCTCCCATTCTAAAGTTTCTAGAACCTCCCAAAACAGTGCCAACATCCAGGGACCAAGTGTTCAACAAATGAGCATATAGGGTACCTTTCTTATTCAAACTATAATATTCTAGGAAGCCTAGAGTTGATAGCTACTATCTGTGAGCTATAGGTGTGCTGAGCCTTTCCGTTTAAGCACATGATGCCCTGCATAGGACAAGGAGTTTTAACAGGCAAAACCCTGATCATCTCGTGACTATTATGTTACATAGGGGGAAAAAGGACCTCTGCACATATATTTAAGATTACAGACAATAAACAGGGATTATCTGGGTGGACTATATCTGATTATCTGGACCTTTGAAATCATATAGCTATCTGCAGATGATATCTAAGAGCTGGGACAGAAAATACTGAGTTAAAGCATAGGAATGTCTTAGCACACCTTGTGTATGTGGGAAGCTGTGGGACAGGTAGGAATAACACAGCTTACCCATACAGGGCATGGAACTAAATGGAGTCAACATACACAACCTCCACCTCACACCACCACACACAGAAAAGAGCAAATTCCAACATGATAACATTTTTTTTTGTCAGTGGGCAAACCATCCTGAACATTCCTGATCTTATCCAACTTAATATTTTAATACAGGCAAAGGACAGAAATTGTGGTTCTTTGGGTCTTCCTTATTAATTGACAAAACACTAATTCAACTTGAAGAAAGAGGAAAACGTACAGCCATGGGCTCTTTCACACAGAAAAGTTAAGACTAGTAGTGTGGTATTTTGACATATACTTTTTAATTTTTTTGTCATGGTCTGTGACTCATACCTCCCATAGTTCTTATTATTTAAGTGACTAGAATAATGTCAGAGTGCTTTAGGACTCAGAAAGCAAAATCTCTCTCTCTGCCTTCCTGCCCTCCTTTCACCTCCTTCTTTCTTTCCCCAAGGCAGGTCATAAAATCCAGACATTGTCTTTCCTAAGCTAAAAATACACGCTAGCCTTCCTCCCTTCCTACCTCAGAGAAGGCCAGAAAGAATGGCTCGCATTGTCTCATCTCATAAGAAACCACAAGCCCCTCCATTTCGGAAGGGGCCCTAGCCCCTGCCCAGAAGGAGGGAATGGTGCACAGAGAGGCCATGGACAGGCCTTGCTGACTTTCCCCACTCAGGCCATTAGCATCGAATCGGAACATTTCTGTCCTATCATGTCTCTGAATGGTTACGTGGGATTTTGTTTGTAAAATGCAATGAACTCTCCAGAGAAACCATAGAGGGCAGAGAGCAGCTAGAGACCCAAGCCTATTAAGGTGAGACATTGCTCGCTTACTGGGAGGGCATACTTCACCTGCACAGAGAAGAGGATCGGCTCCCAGGATGCTTCCAAACCTCACTCTTGTGTTTTTCTTCAACAGCTTGCCAATCTGTATGATCAAAACTATCTTTTATAGTGATGTGGTAACAGGAAGCATAGCATTATCCCTGAGCGGTGCAAGTCTCTTAAGAAATGATTTTACCTCTAGAAGGGGATCTCTGGTAACCCTAATGTCTAGCTAGTGGTTCAGAATCTCAAACAGCATGTGTAATGGGGCCATAGGTCCTAGGATGGAGTCTCCCACATGAGGAGCTAGGTATCATCTATTGTGAGGTACTGTCAGAATTAGATTGAATTGGAGGGGACCCACACAGTGAGCATTCGCAGAAATGGATGCTTATTTTATAAAACTGAAAAATCTCACACACTTTGGAATCACACACACACACACACACACACACACTAATACACACAGTAATATTCTGTACTATGTGCGTATAGCAGGAGGCAGTGAGTTTAAATGTCCTTATTAGTTTTCACTCTATATCCTCAGAGCGAGTGTCCAGAATTTACATAAATGTATACTTTCTTCAAGGTGTGTGGCCAGAAGACAGCCATTGAGATGTCAAAACTTACACGGAAGTGGAGCGAATTGATTCCAAGATGTTTTCATAAAGGAGCCTGGGGTATGATACATTAAGAACCACCTCCGAGACTCCTGTCTGACAGATATTTCTGGAATAGATTCATTCCAGATGCTCTTTGAGGCAGAAAATAATAGTGGATGCACTTGCACCCATTCCAATTTATCTCTGCAAATGTTTGTTCTCCATTTGTGATCCCTTGAAGATGTTTTTTTTTTATCACATTCCATCAGTAACCAGAACAATAGAGACCCAAACCCCACCTTTCTTGAGGGTGACTGCTGAGTAGCATTTTGTTTCAACTCTGAACAATCCTTTTGTGATAGTTCATGCTCGAAAGTAGAGTGGACTAAAGTTGTAGAGCCTCTTCTCCTATTGTAACAATACTGTGCTCAGGGTACCACTGAGACCCATTAAAAACTATCCCTAGAATGTCTGAAGATCCAGCCAACCGAGAAATAGTGCCATAACGAGCATGGCAATTACCCAAATGGGTGAGGGGCAAGAAAACTCTGAATAAGATAATATGACTTTCTGCTATGTCCTCCCCCCACCGAAACTCAAGATGGTCTTTGTTCCCCACTTCATCCACAGCATAAATAAATTAGATAGATAGATAGATAGATAGATAGATAGATAGATAGATACACTGAAAACTAAAACCCTGACCCCTACAATGCTTTTTATAATACCATCAAAAAGACATCTTTCCTTCTGCCTCCAGACGGCGCTGAACATTTTTATGGCTATTGTGTAACCTGTCACAAAGCCAAGCCGCCTGTTTCATGGTGTGTCTGAGGGTTTGTTCCAGCCGTGCATATGGTTGACTCTCCTCTTACTTTGGGAATACACTAAAGATAATGTTAGTGATTTTTTTTTCTTATCTGAGGTGTCCCTGTGGTTTTATACTTGGCCAGAAACTTTTTCTGACACTAAAGAATTCGCTCTTTATCCTTCCTCACTCTCTGATGTATCCTTATTTACCAGCTCGTTGGTTTACTTGGTTCTTACTCCCCCTCACGGGAAACGTCTAGAATGGAGCTATATCACCTCAGCAGGAAGCAAAAAGAATCAAACGAGGACAAAACATCAAACCACAGAAACACCACAAAGTTCTTGGCTAATTTTATCCCAGGAGAATAAAAGGAAAACAAAAACTACCCTTAAAGTGAAATTAAATGCAATGGCCAAACGCTGAACTGTAGTTTGTTTAAGGAGTTGGTTGTTTATCCACAATCTCTGCCTTCCACATATGTGAAGGGAGTTTAGTGAAAACAACTTCTCCTGAAAGAAAAATCCCTCTCTTGTTTGTATGCCTCCTTCTGTAGCATGTGGTCAGGGCTATTTCCAAACAATAGAGACTGTGCTTCAAGCTATGCAGCAAATGATTCTCACTGAGCTCTTTCCTCCTTCATTTTTTTATGGTATTATGAACAGATATACTTGGGAATCGGGATTATGTTATTCACAATTGCATATTTTTGAAGAATTGTTTTATTTTCATTTATATGTATTTTTGCATGTGGAGGGAATATTCCCAAGTGTGTGTGTGTGTGTGTGTGTGTGTGTGTGTGTGTGTGAAGAGACCACTAAGGCCAGGCAAAGGGCATTAGATCCCTTCCCTCTGGACTTACCCCACGAGGGTGCTGGAAACTGAACTCTGGTCCTCTGCAAGGAAAGGGGGGAGCAAGCTCCTGTTTGTGTGGAGTCATCCCTCCAGCCCCTACAACTGTATTTTCTTTACCAGAAAACTTCTGAGGCCTTTAAGATGCTACCCATAGAGCACGCTATTTTCTCTCAGAAACTGAACCCAACTGTCAACACAAGCAAGCTCCTTAGCAGGTTGTGATACTATGTAAATTAAGACAGAAACTTCATCACTGGACCACTTAGTGATGCTTTTTCCCCCAATAGTTTTTCTGTGAAAATGGCTACCATTTATTAGCGGGCAATGGGGTTTAACTGAGAAGAACTTGTGTTTTACATATGTGTTGTCACTCATCTTGTGACTGGTATCAAGTCCTGTCTCTAAACATGCAACCCATGGATGCAAAATGAGAGACTTACACTGTGAGCCTCTGATTGGAAAGGCATGATTAGTTCATATTTGCCTTTTCTGTGTTCTCTCTCTCTGTCTCTGTCTCTCTCTCTGTCTCTCTCTCTCTCTCTCTCTGAGTGTGTGTGTGTGTGTGTGTTACTGCATTCTTAATCATCCTAATTCCTCAAGAGATAAGAGGATATTCACCATGGAATCCTTGATTGGTAGGAGAAAAGTCTATAGCAAAGCCCTCTGACTACATATTTTATTTTTTGTTAGTCATGTTTAGTTACCTGAGACTGAACCTGTTTACCCACTGGCATCCTGTTTTACACTCAGCATTGCACATGGGGTAAAAAATTGGGATAGAGAAGAAGATCGTATACTGATGAAGACTCCTCCATCAACCCAGGGTTTAAGAACTTGAGTCTCCCAGGCCAGCTGGATGACTCAGTCAGTGAAGGTGTTAGCCATCAAGCCTGATGACCCTAGTCCAAGTTACAGGGCCCGTGTAGCAGAAGGTGACATGAGACTCTTGCATGTTGTCCTCTGACGTCCACCCATGTGCATGTCGTGTGTGGGTATGCACATGCTTATGCGCACACATGCACACATACACACACGTTCATGCAATTAATAAGTAATATAAGATTTTCAGAACAGCCCAGGTCTCTTCCCCTTCATGCACTGCCCTCCCACCCTCTGATGCAGTGGAGCTCAACCTTCCTGATGCTGAGACCCTTTAAGACAGTTCCTCATGTTGTGCTGTCCTCAAACATAAAATTATTTTGTTGCTACTTCATAGCTGTAATTTTGGTGCTGTTATGAATCCTAATGTAAATATCTGATATGCAGAATATCTGATATGTACCCCCAGAGGTCATGACCCCCAGGTTGAAAAGCACTACTCAAGTATGACACCTATAAGATAACACACCACAGTGAGATCTCATCAACGATTATTCTAAAATTCAGTATGAGGAAATATCTCTTTGGAAAAACAAACAAATTTTCTTTAATCAAACATCAAGTAACAAAGATTCTACTTGAAAGAAAATTCTTTAGAATTTCCAGACTCACTGTAGTATATGAAGGCTTTTTAGACTTATTCCTTTCTAAACATACAATATTTTTATCTATGCCCAGTTTTGTGTTTCTCTGGTGTGTTTAGTAATATGGCTTTTATATATGCCCTTCTAGAAAATAATTATATACACAAGCATCTATTCTTGTAGCCCATTTGAAGGTAACCTCAAGATTGTGAACTATTAGACATCAATAAAGATCCTTTACAAGTCCAGGTTTCCTAAGCAAATAACTGAAACTCACACACAAGCACCACACGGAGAAATCCGCGTTGGAGAAATGGCAACTTAGCCCCGAGCCTGCTGCTTTGGAAAATAAGATTTTAGAAGACAACCATTGCTGTTACATTAGGCCTGGGCTTAAACTTGAGCCAACTTGACACTACCTCAGCTTTCTTTTTCCTTTGTGAGTAGATTGACAAAAAAAAAAAAAAAAAAAAAAAAAAAAAAAAGCTGTTCTGTCCTTCAGAGAAGGAAAATAGCTAAAAGAGAGACAGGGAGACCAGAGTGACACACACACAGAGACACACACAGACACATACACACACACAGAGTTGGGGAAGGGAGGGAGGGAGGGAGGGAAGGAGGGAAGGAGGGAAGGAGGGAAGGAGGGAATGAGAAAGAGAAAAAGAGAGAGAGAGAAGAATTCAAATCTACCAAGTAGTTTACAGTCATTGTGAAATCTGGAATCTTCATGTCCCTCTTGTCTTTTTCCTCAATTAAATGTCATATTTGGTAGTTACTGGCTAGCACACAGATTAAGGAAAAAATAGGTGAGGGTGGAATGTATGAGGGATAAGCTTTTGCCTCTAACACACAATGGAGATCCTCTTTGGTGTTCATAAGTGAGCACTGCTTACATCACAAAAGGGATGAGAACATGCTAATCATGCTTGCCTTGGTCCTCCCCATGATTTTCAGTTCTGTGTCCCCTATGCTCAGTGTACGGGAGTAAGATCTCTTGGGCCATCTTTCGCCAGTTCTTCTCCTTATAACAGCTCCCTTTTATTGTGGTGCCCAGAGCTGTGTTGCCCACTTAGTAGCTCTTTACGTAGAGCTGAGTATCTTCATAGGTTGAGTTTCTGAACCAAAGGACAAGAACCTAAAGTGAATTTGTATGCAGTAGAGAAAGCACATTCCTTGTAGACCACTGTATAATTGAAGACATGTGTGGCTAACATGATGTGGCTTTGAAAAATGTTGGGTCTAATTCATTATGCACACTCTGGACGTCTCAGGTTTTAATATTCTCATATTCATTGTAGCCACTTCTTTTTGCATATAGTGAGCCGCAAGTTAATATTCAAAGCACTGCTTTGTCATTTTTATTCTTAATCCCACCAGGTTGGTTTAGGAGATCACTGTGGGATTGTTACAGGAACGCTCTACGCTTCCTAAGGCAAAAGGCCTTCAGAGATATTATTGAACTTTTCAATATTTGACAATTGATTTACATATTCAGTGTTAAAATTGTTGAGCGTCACTTGTTCAATATTTTACTACACACTAGATTATACTAGAACCCTGTCTTCATGGAAAATTAGCAAGTCGATGGCTTACAATATACTTTTGGAAGAAATATGGGTTTTATAATGCATTTAACATTGAGTTTATGCTCTGGGGAGTTATACACATGTGTGGGAAGGTAGATTGGTGGCAAGATAGAATGGAACTGACTGGAGGTTCAGATACAAGGCACCACACTGTCAAGAAATTGGAGCATAGCTCAGAACAAAGAGTGACTTAGAATGAGCCTGCAGTTTAGACATGGCGTACTGCAAAAGAGGAAAACCATCAACACATATGATCATAAACTTTCACATAGCCCTCTGCTTATGCCTCCATTCCCACCTGACAGCTCTAATCCTTTAGCTTGGAAACCCAGGAGGATGCTACACTATGCTGACTTAAGCACCCCAGTCCTCAGCAGCAGTGTTTTGGAGTCTCTCAGGTCTCCCTGTATCTTCGGCGGTGATGCCAACTGTGACATTGATAATTGCTGCTGACAAGGATTCTGGAACAGTCACCAGGGTAATGAAGCCGTCTGAAGCCATTAGAGAGGCTCACCCTTATGTCTCCTCGCTGTGGGGATGTACTTGAAACAAGTGAGACATTAGCTTTCTGGCAGATGAAGTAGTTTATCAAAAACCATCCCGTCAGGAGTACACAGAACTGTCAAATCCAGTTGATCCATGCTGGTTCATGGTCTCCTCAACATGGTCCATTTATAAAATTAGATAGAATAGGACCAGATCACAGCTTTATGAAAAAAAAATCTACTTTGGGGGCTTTGTAAGACTCTGAAAAGTTTGCCAGGGCTCGGGAGACTGTGTCGTGCATATGGCGTCTCTTTATCACTCCCTGAACCGCCACATAGATTTCCATTTTAAATTATCTGGGGTGCAGAGATCCCGTTATTTCTGCACTATCACTTCTCAGAGATGTGAAATAGCTCTCATCACAGCACCAAAAATAGAACACCCCAGACAGAACTAATGAAATGGGGGCCCTTTTGAAATTAAGGTTTAAAGATGAAATGGCTTGTTTTGTTCTTAAAATAAAGGGGGATTTTTTTTTCAAATGTTTCCTAAGAGATTGGAGTATCTTAGTTTTTAACACATGAAGGCTTATTTCACTACTTAAAACAAAATTATGTGCCCAGGCAGTGGTGGCTCACCCCTTTAATTCCAGCACTTAGAAGGCAGAGACAAGAGAATATCCATGACTTCCAGTCTAGCTTGATCTATGTAGAGAGTTCCAGGACAGCCAAGGCTACATAGAGAAACCATGTTTCAAAAAAATATGTATTACTTATAAATAAATATAAGATTTCTGCTTTCTTCTGTATTTTATCAGGTGCTCATTATCTTACATGTATTCAGGGTGCAGTTGAAAACAAGTTCTATTTTTTTAAGGATTTCATTTTTAGTTATGTATATGTGGGTGTAGAGGGAAGGAGTGTGTGTACATGAAATGAGTGTGTGTGCAAGAGTGTGTGTACATGAAATGAGTGTGTGTACATGAAATGAGTGTGTGTACATGAAATGAGTGTGTGTACATGAAATGAGTGTGTGTACATGAAATGAGTGTGTACATGAAATGAGTGTGTGTACATGAGTGCAGGTACCTGGAAAGATCAGATTTTGCTTGAACTGGATTTACAGATAGTTGTGAGTTGTCATGTGGGTGCTGGGAACTGAACCTGGGTCCTTTGCAAGAGCAGGACCTGCTCGTCCCTGCTGAACCATCTCTCCAACCTCGACTATCACATCCTTTCCAGAAAATAAGACATCTTCCTTTTAATAATTTGTGATGTGGTGGAGGACAGAGACAATAAATGGATACCCACATCTCAAATTGTGATGCCTTTAATCTGTATTTGAAGAGTAATTTTAAAAGTAAAGTTATTTTTAAAAACAAACAATTCTCTACACTACCTATATCCATATCTATATCTATAGATATGTGTGTTCCAGAACTGGTATTGAGAGTTACTGATTAGCTCTTACCTCTCTCCTTACTCTAATTTTAGCCTCTACAGACCAAAAAAGGAAGAAGAGGAGGAGGAGGAGGAGAAAGTTACAGTGAGGAGAAATATCAGAGAAACAGAAATAGACATGTGTGTTCATTGTTTGTGAGCTGTGATGTTTGGGTGTTAGGGATCAGACAGATAAAAGCGTTCAAATAAAAGGAACCATTTGGCTCATCCCACCTCACTTCAGATCCTGAGCAGAACTTAGTTCATAAAATGCGAAGGGCAGATTTGTTTGCCATGTGGACCCCTACAGACACTGGCTTCTTTGGCAGTGAGGTGACACTGAAATTATTGCATAAGCATCCTTCAACCACATAGAAGCTCAGTATCTGGTTTTCACACGAGCACCAGTAGAACTCATTCTAGATGACAAGGCATGGGGTTTAGAAAGGAGAAATGTTTGGATCTTTATGTGAAATTTTCCTTTTACATTTTGTAACAGGTACTTTAAAAGGCTTGGAACAAGGGAGTTAGCATGTTAATCCAACATAGCTTGACTTAAAATAAGTCAAGAGTAAGAAAGCAGCATAGTTTTGTTATAACATTCCCCGACTGCGCCCAGAAATCATATCCAACTACTGTCAAGAAAATTGGGAAGCTGGGTGGTGATGGTGGAGCATCCTTTAATGCCAGCACTCAGGAGGCAGAGGCAGGTGGATATCTGTGAGTTTGAAATTAGCCTGATCTACAGAGTGAGTTCCAGGACAGCCAAGGCTACACAGAGTAATCCTGTCTCAAAAAAAAGAAAAAAAAAGGAAAAGTATTGAAGAAAGCTAACTTTTGATAATGACACCTTACAACCAGACTAGATGTGCTATTGCTTTATGTATTATAACTAACCTAAAGCAGTATGACTCCTCGCCAGTCATCTGCCCCCCTTCTCTGTTTGGTTCTTAATCAATAGTCATGTGTGTACCCTTATATTTAATGAAGACGGCTCACTTTTTCTGAGAGAGTACTAGCTGCCTGAGGGTGAAGTAAACACAAGACACACAAGGCTCATTTCTGTAAGATAGATGGGCGGGGCTGACCCCTTCTCACACTGACTTTCACAGCAGGTGTATCACATTGGTGAAAGAGCCACACTCCGTCTTACTATATTCAACTGGCAACTCTCATTGAACCTGGAGCAGTGTCGACAGCCAGTACGTCCCAGTGTCTCTCTTGTCTCTGCCTCCCGCAGGGTTGGAATTACAATCCAGCCCCAGTGTCGTCATTCCCAGCATTCTACACGGTGCTGAGATTCAAACCCAGCTTGCCGTATTAGTACAGCAAGTGCTTTTACCAACCAAGCCATCTCTCCAGGCACAAGAGCTCCTACTTACGATTTTGTGTTTATTATTGCTGTGCACATGTTTTGCGTGTATACAGTGTATGTGTGTGTACTCACATCCATGACACATGCACATGGGGCGAGAGAAGAACTTTTGGGAGTCAGTTCTCACCTTCCAACATGGGAGTGCTAGGTTTCAAACTCACATTGGCAGGTTTGTATGGCAAACTGTCCGCCTGCCCCCGATCTCTCTGCTGAGCCATCTCTCAGGCCCGAGAATGGATCTTTAATCATTGTCCTTCGCTTACATCATCCACCACCACAAAGGAAGCCTTTGTGAATGTTGACAGCACATTTGAAGAGTTTGTTCTAAAGAAAACAAGCCATAGGGAACACCTATCTCCCACAACACATTTATCTAAAACCAAAAGACAGTGGGAGTTTATACTCTTCATTGTCGCTTACAATGAGTGGACATTATATATAGACTCCTCAATAGACCCATATAACCAGATGCCCATGTCCCATATCAATGTATCTCTCTATCTAGTCACCGTCTCCTCAAGCCATAATTTCTTGGAAGCATCTCTGTTCTGTGAAAAATGTTCACATGCAAATTAGAGGCCCTAATTGTGTCATGCTTTGAAAGCAGCTCAAATATTTTTTGACCTAATTGGTTTGGGGCGTATGATAACGATAACTGGAGAGCTTTGAATAACGGCACCCAGAGCTCACTTCCATTGCTTTTCCTCGAAAAGCAGACATTTTTCTTGGTACTTACCAAATCGGCTTCATGAGTAAAGTGTTTGTAAAATAACAGTACTCTGGAGTCTATGGTGAGATGTTCATCTCTTAGTCATTGCAAAGTGGGCCGATGGCTTTGGCTGTCAGAGCTCTCTCCACAGTCTCAGGCGAACTTGGGTCTCCAAGATTTATGGAGATTTTCTGGAATGAAATCATGTGATGGGCATGTGCCTATCCCTAGTTCTTTTTCTATTTTTTGTGTGTTTGTGCACATACTTGTTGTGTATATGGACACACATATGTATACGTTACACTTGCATATATATATATATATGTACATATGTATGTGTATGGTTTTCATGTGTGTGGGCACACATGTATGAGTTCTAATATGTGTGTGTATGCATATGCATATATACGCAAGTTTTGCATGTGGATGGCACACATTAATGAGTTATAATACATATATGGGGGGCATAGGAAAGTCTGGGTTCAAGGTCAGGAACCATCCTTGTTAATATTCTACTTATTTAAGCAGGCTCTCGCGGTCAAGCCCAGAGCTTCCTACTCTTATTAACCAGCATGCTCTGGGGATCCAGCCTTTCTGCATTCCAGGGCTGTGGCTACAGGCACCTACCATGCCCACCTGGCAGTACCATAGGTTTCTGAGGATCAAGTCCTGACACGTACATGGAAAAGCTTAACTCTTGAGCCATATCTTCAGACTTCTTTTTAGTTTTTGTTTTTCTAATCACATTTTTAATTAAAAATAGGCAAATATCACAGGTATCTATTTCAAAAAGGTCAACAAAAACAATCTAACCATGCTCCCATAATTCTGGCATTATTAATAGGTTTCATTCATATGTACTTCATAATTTTCTGTTCTGGTCTATATGTTTTCACTTTAAAAACCACAAATCACTGTGTCTTACAACTGCCCATGACTTGGAATGACAGGAAGCCCAATGACAGACTACCCTCTGCTGTATCAGGGAAAAAGGAGCTTGTTGTTGCCGAGGCACAGCCTCAGCTCACAGAGGGTGAGGTTGATTCTGGATGTCCCAGCAAGAGCCTTCCTTGTTGACTGACTGCTTACTTCTTTGTTCTCAACAATGGGAGTTAAGATGTGAAGCTGGGGCTGAAACAAAGAGGTGGACGCATTCCTGCCTCTGAAATCTGATTAAGAGAAAGGTAGCAACCTAGATTATAAAAGGACAGACGGACCAATCTCTAAATGCACCACAAGTGCAGCTCCAGAGTCAAATTATTCTGTGTTTTTTGTTTTTTATTGTTTAGTTCTAGTGAGCATGGTTTTATCCAGAGGTAGCATTTCAGCTTCCTGATGCAGGAAAGGGTCCTGAAAATGAGTTGTTCTGGACATATTGAATGTGCTTCAAAGGAGACAAAGGATGGAAGGTTACTGTCTACTTTCAACATGGCAATTCTTTGGATCAAAAAATCCTCCTGATTCAGGTGGTGGGGGCACATACCTTTAATCCCAGCACTCAGGAGGCAGAGGCAAGCAGATCTCTGTAAATTCAAGGCTAGCCTGGTCTATGAGAGCTAATTCCAGGACAGGTTCCCAAACTACAAAGAAACCCTGTCTCAGAAAAAAAATCCCTCCAAATCAAACAAATTAATCCAAAATGCTGTTGCTATATAGTATTATGGTAGTCTCTATAACACTAACTTCTTTATTTTCATAAAGATTTATAGGATTATTTCCCCTCTCTTAGCTCACCATATCCCTCAGGAAGATTCTGGCAAAACAGAAAGCATCATGCAAAGTTGATCTCCTGCCTCAGCCCCTGGTAACCACATGTAGCATGTGCATACATGAAGCTTAGCCAGCCATCTCCCATCTAGACACCAGTAGCATCATAGAGAACAGGCTAGAACCACGTGGCAGTGACATCTGTTTCTTACTGCTGGGAATGGGTTGGGACTTGGTGTTCTGCTTGGATGTACAGACATCAGTCAGTCTCAGCGTGTCTTCTGTTGCAAATATATTGGTCAATATTGAAGATTCCTACAGAAATCCTCCTCAGGAAATGTGTGGGCTTACCAAAGCAGGCTAGATGAAATGTTTACAGATAGATTCCAGTCCCTGAGGGATGGAAGTGTAACCAGGAGATTGAAGTAGATTCAATGCTTATTTATCTCTAGGTGTGGATTTCTGGAGCTTAGCCATCTTTGTGTTTCACAGTGCCAGTCAAGTTCCTATTGCTTCAATTATTTTTACAAAGCAAAAATTAAATGGAACCATTTATAGTGTGGTAGGAAGGATTAAATCAGTGTAAAGTGCTTAACCCAGTACCCGAGAGCATAGTATGTACTCGTTAAAGAGGATTAGAAGCCACGGTTACAAAAGACACCATTTGCAATCTTGGAAATATCACATTGGCATTCAGTGGACATGGAGCTATCTGCATACTGTAACAATTTCTTGAATAATTATAATTATTTTCTATGGGACATTAGAGACATGATTAATGAGTGTGTCGGTTGATTCTAGTAACAAAAATCTATGAATATATTATTGGCGTTTGCTTTTTATAATGTGGAAGCCCTCAAAAATGTTACATTGATATTCTACAATACAAGTGTGTATTAGGGAGGCAAGATGAGAAACTGCAGGGAAAGAAACACACAGGAAATGATGTAAAAAGGACGGGGCACACATTTTGTTGTCTTTTCAACATGAAGGTGAAAGGAGATATTATTAATCTCTTTAATTAACCTCTGCCAAATATGATGTATTAAGCTGTATTCACACACCCCACTTTTCAGCTTTGCGTGGACACAGCATTACACCCAGGAGATGGACTTCCACCTTCTCTCAGCCTCTCCACCAGCAATGTGAAACGTAACGTTTCTGTTAATATGCAGTGCACATATTGTATCTACCGATAATGCTGAAGAATCTTTGGATTTTTATTGTCAGTTGAAAAAATGAAGACCTCCAAATCCCCTGGAAAGGCTTGGCACCTGCTCAGCATCTTAATTTTTCATCAGATATATCTCTGAGTTTCAAATGTTGGGATAAAAATTAATTAGGGACTTATTAATTCTTACAGGATACAAACTGACCCCGATTCAGATCCAAGCTAATGATTAACTCAAACTATAACATGTATCAATTAGTTCATTAGCTGGTAACTAGTGACTGTCCGCTTAGACAATTTAGGAAGGTAATTTGCACTTACAATGACAGGAGGTCAGGGATGTTATGAATGTGCCCAGCGCAGGGATTACAATTAATTTTATTATGAGGATTTCTTATAATGTTTTAATAACAATTTTGAAATTTTATCCCGACTCTATGTTAATGACTTACTATTTCATTTTAATACTTTTCTTACTGATTTCATACATATTCTGAGTTCTATCCCTTGGGGACTGTATTTTTCCATGGCTGATTGTGTTAATTTTAGTGTTATTGGTGTTGTTGGCTTCACATATTTAATCTCTCTAAAAAGAGGGATTCATTTTTATTTTATATGTATGAGAGCTTTAACTTGCATGCATGTGTGTACTATGTATGTGAGGTGCCCGTGGTGTGCAGAAGAGGGTGCTGGAATCTCTAGAACTGGAGTTACAGATGGTTGTGAGCCACCACGCAGGTGATGGGAACTTGGACTGAACTTGGGTCCTCTGAAAGAGACACTGGTGCTTTAACTTTTGCATCATCTCTCTAACCCCGACATATTTAATCTTATACCTACTTCCTCTGTGCAATGGTAATTCTATACCTACATATGATGTAACACAGTGAAGAGATACCAGGTGATGTCAGGTCCCATGACTCTTCATTTGCCTGCAACCATGAGAGAGGCTAATTTCACTTTATTCCACCAGCGAAACCCTCGGGATGAGAGAGATTTAGTTATCCTACAATGCTTGGAAGTGGTTGTTTTTCTTTACAGCCTAGTGAGTTGTAATTTCCCTTTATCTCTTTACATCATGACTTTTTTTCTTCTCTGTCATTGACTCAGTAGAAGGAAATCATCACATGACCCTCACATTCACTTGGTGTGTGAATTCATGGCTTTCACTAGAATGGTGCTGATCTGGAATGTATGATGCAAATTGTCTGGGATCAGACAAAAATAAATGTTGGCAAAGACTAAAAAAAAAAATGGAAAACCTCCTACAATGCTGGTGGGATGTGAAACAGTTTAGTCACTTCGGAAAAAGATTTGGATGCTTTTTTTATAAAATGTTTAAGTGGGGCTGAGAAACACCTGTAGCTAATGTGCTTGCCTTGCAAGGATGGAGACCTGACTTTAACACCCAGATGTCATAAATAAAAAATTGAGTGCAGTAGTAAATGTTTATAAGTTCATTGCTGAGGAAATGAAAACACAAGGGTTCCTAGGGCTCCCTGGTAAGCCAGCCCAGTCCACTAAGTGAGATCTAGGATAGTAAGAGACTCTATTTAAAAAAAAAATAAGAGTACTATGCCTGAGGCCCAACACTGGAGGCTATCCTCTGACAACGTCATGTACCCATATAGTCACCAGCCACACGCACACGCATCTGCATGTGCACACATACCTCTACACACACAAAATTAAAGATGTCTTTATTATGCAATTTAGGAACACTACTCATAAGAATATACTCTGGTAAAATAAAAACTTATTTCTATACAATGACTTTCAGGCAAATGTTTATGATCACATCACTGCTAATAGCCCCCAAATGTTAGAGTCTAAATGCTATGCTTATCCACTGAATGAACAAGCACACAGTATCTATTTATTCCATGAAATACTTTTCAGCAACCAAAACCTAGCAATTGCTGGTGCATGCAGCAGTATGAGTTGATCTCAAAAGCACTGTACAATGTTGAAAGGAATCAGATGCCAAAGGCCAAAGACAAATACAAAATCATATAGATAGGTTATAGGCAAAGAACTGCAGATAGCGTCTAAAGTTTGGTGAAGGTTGCTGATTTCATGGCATAAGAAGATGATGGTATGGCTGGCACAGAAACTTGAGATGCCCTGTGGTATAGATTCAGGGGAGAAGATGCATATGAAGTTGACAGTAAGGGCGTCCCATTGCAAGAAGATAGAAAATAAAAAAGATGACATTTAAAGACATGACTGAATAAATTCTCCAGCGGAATATATGGAAGTAGAGGAACACTGATCTCAGAACCTTAGACAAACCATAATAAAAAGGTCATGAGAATGGAAGAAATTAACAAAGGACACGGGGAATGAGTAGGCAGAGAGCCAAGAGCAGGGACTCCCAGAGAATAAAACAAGGAGTTGATGTGTTCGTGGAAGAGAAGAGAATGGAGTCAACTCTGAAAGGAGCAGGATACTGCGGAATTTATTTTAATTGATTAATGAATATTTAATTATTTCTTACTAGTAAATATATTCTGCTAATTAAGCTTTGCATTTTGACTTCTTTTAATTTAACAGAAGCATTTTCACCGCACCCATAATGATAACACCATTAAGTTGCGTCTTCAGGAAATTAATTAAATTGGGAGGCATGCTGGAGATGAGTCCATTTCCAGATAAATAGTGCCTGGTTCGGGAATAAATCACCATATGTGTGTGATGATCATGTCAAGCATTTGAGGATTTCAAATGGCTATATTCACAAAACGCTCTCTAGTCCAAAGATTCTCAACAAATTATCAGTTCCCCCATTTACATAATGTATTCCAAAGTGTGTTCCTGTGACAATGAAATAAAGCCCGCCAAGAGGACAAAGAACAGGTGGTTTTTTTATTGTTAAAGTTATCTTTAATATTCATTAATTTTTACATTAGAATTTGTATAAAGACAAAACCATTGAAATTATGACCTCCTAATACATAACTTTTCAATTAGCAACTTTCTAAATGCACAATCAAATTGTTATCATGAATCCAAACCTATAAACAAATTTGTTCCAGCCTTCTCTGTGCATCGAAGACCCCTCGCAACAACAATGATGTGAGGGACACCAAGTGCTGGGGAAGACACTCCTAATGGTCAATCCCTTCCATCCCCCTCTACTCAGTTCTTATGGACTTGGGCAACTGTTTCCCACCTAATGAACCCTATAAGATGGTACATCCTTCTCAGTTTGAACTGCTCAGCTACTGATTACAAGGAACAAGAAATGACCACTAATACCAATAAAACAAGATTCACATCGTGAGGGGCTGGAGAGATGAACCAGCAGTTCAGACCACAGACTGTGCTTGCAGAGGTCCCACATTCCGTTTCCAGCACTGTATTGGGTGGCTCACAATTACTTATAACTTCCAACTCCCCGGGGTCTGACATCCTCTTCTTGCCTCCACAGGCACTGCATACAGACACAAGCTCCAACACAGACACATAATTAAAAATAAGACATTTAAAAGATACTCGTTTTTGTACAAATTTGCACAGTGTGTGTGGTTACTGTTGAGCAGCATAAGCACTCATGATAACCGTATGTGTTAAAGACTTAGAAAAAAAAAGTCACACTGAGAACAAGGAAAGCAAAGGATACCCCAGAAAGCAAAGTATATGTCACAATATGATATTTGCCTGGGCCATAACTATTTTCCCAGAAACACAGCCTAAAATAAGTTCAATTCTGTGAAATAGAACCTCGTGTTTGGCACATTCTATTTTCTTGAACACATTTCAAACTAGGCCTTATGGCTCCTTGGAGAGATGTGAGATGCTGGGGCTAAGACAGGAAACAGAAGAGAAGCCCAGAGCATCTCGTAGGAAAGGATTGCTGAAGAAAATGAAACAAGCCATGTCAAAAGGACGGAGAAGCCAACTTGAACAGGCTCCCAGAGGCCAAAGCTGGACAATAATTCCAAGTGACAAAGTAAATCGTGACAGTATTTTATTATAATTCCAAGAATAAAACATTGGAATCAATAAGAACTAATGAATGCATACGAAGAGACAAATCCTCTTCAAAGGAGAATTGCAACTATTATGTGTCCCTGTATCCTTCTCATATGGTATAATTCAATTCTCCAGATACTGACTATAGATGGGTTGAATTATTAGTTTCCTAAGAACAGAATACAAAAGAGGAAGAATAGGAAAAAAAGTACATAGTAGAAACACAGCAGTGAAGAGAATTAACCCTGGCATTGAAAGTCTCCTTGGTGGCATGTGTCCCTTGAGACAACACAGCGAAGGCCACCTCCAAACCCATAAGCCAAGTCCAATCATAAGACTGCAGCAGAAAGCCTGAAGGAGATAATCTAGAAATTTCTAATCAACACTCTTCAAAACTATCAATATTAGGACAAACAAGAAGAATCTGTGAACCAAGAGAAGCCAAAGGAGGCATTACCAACCACAGGTGATGGGCCGTGGGAGAATCACAGAATAAACAGAGGGTACTCACCTACAACTTGGTGAAATCCAAGAAATCTAAGAGAGCCACGCCAATATTGATTCTTAGATTTGACAAGTGTGGCAGGTTCAGTATTAATATTGAAGAAAGTTAGGCAAGTGAAACTTCCTATATTTCATTTGCACCTTCTAAGTAATCCCTAAAGCTTTCTAATATAGGTAGCATGCAAAAGAAAGCCTTGTGTAACTCAATCACAGTTGCATTCTTGTAGTTTGAACCACCATGCCATAGCTGTCACTCTAGTGGCAAGGGGCCTGACCTTTTATATACTCATGTCAGATATGTCTTAGCTACTTTTCCTGTTGCCATGACAGAACATCCTGACAGAATCTCCAACTTAAGAGAAAGAGTTTATGCTGGCTCACAGTCAAGGATACGGTCCATCATGACAGGGATGTTTTGCATAGTGCATTGCATCTACAGCAAGGAAGCAGAGAATAATGAATGTAAGCATTCAATTTAGTGTCCCCTATTTATTCATCTCAAGGTCCAAGCCCTGAGGGGGTTGCTATCTTTTAGTGTGGCTCTTCCCAACTCAACCCAATCAGCAATAATCCTCAGAGATGTCCCCAGAGGCTAACTTCATCTGGATGTCTAGTGACTTGACTTCCAGGCAGTTCCAGAGCCTATAAGCTGGTAATCAATACTAGCCATCATATGGTAGGTTATTTATGAACTCACAATGTTCTTTCAAAAAAAAAACATTCACCAAGAGAGAACTTTATAGATTACTTCTCAAGTTTTGAGAAGTCAACACTTTTAACAAGGAGTATAAGTTTCTCAAGATCATGTCTGGAGAAAATATCCTCTTGTAATATTCTCCCACTGAGCTCTTATTCCTCACATGATATTAGCTCCATGTAGGCTGGCTTTTCTTAAACCTTACATGGCCACCATGCTTGTTAAGAGCTCAGAGTAGGAAAACGTGGCGAACAATAACTTCTGCTACAGTCGATCCCAAAGATATAACTTATCTTCATTGTTTTCTTCCTCTCTCTCCCACTTTAGCCCAAATCTTTCCATACAGCTAGCACTTTGGTTAAGTCCTAAGCCTTGAGCAAACTTAACCCTTGGTTACCAATCTTTATTAATTGTTTGTGACCATGATGCCATTTAGAGTTAAAGCCAAGAACAGGAAATACAGCCAGAATATTTGCTCAACAGATCAATATGTTATAAATATAATTGGCCCCAATTATGTTCTGCAAACTGTCTGTTTGTGAACACACAGTAAAGCCATATTGTAATGAACGCAAGGACAATTAGCATCATGCAAGAGGCAACTCAGTGTACCCAAGGCAATGCCAGAGAGAAGGGAGCCATAGACAGGACATGAGTGGTTAAAGTCCAGTGTGGCTGGGAGATCCATCAACGCACCAATGACATGGAAGAGTACCACTTTACTCACAGTGAATATTGTGAGCAACAAGGCACTAATATTCAGGGGGGAATCACCCTTGAATTAAAATACAGAATCTATTTGAGGAAAATGACTGACAATTAACTTGTTATAATACCAAAAAAGAAAGGCCATTTACTTGTGGTTCAATGAGCCATAATAAACTTCATGAGGTTTCATTTATATTTACACTTGTAGAACGTGGATAGCATGTGCCATCCCTTTAATCCTGATAACTGGAATGAAAAAAAGTCAGAGATGAGGGAACAGAAATATAATCCTTGAAATGAGTTCCATTTTGTGACTGTGGATATTTAACGATTTGGAAACATTCTGGCAAAGATAAATTCAGACTGAGCCACAGTGGTAAACTTGCCAATAATCTTTTATTTTAGAGTTAGACCAAATACAACACGGGGAATCTTCTTTACAACTTACGCTGTTTGGGTGAATACATCCATACAAGGATCCCTGATTAAGGATAAGGGCTCAACTTTCTGGACACCCTACATATTCAAGACATCAGGAAAGATAAGGAAGCAACAAAGGAGCCCTTGGAGCATGCATGCCTAGACTATAGGATGAGCATCTGCATGCTCAAGTCATTTTAGGGTAAAGACAAAGGTTGGTTTGTTTTAGAGTCGTGCTTCACAATGGTTTCCAGGCCATTTCATTGAACTTCATTAGGTAATATGGGCAAGCTGAATTGCAACAGCTGGGATTCTGAAAATCAGGGCAGGCAACAGACACTCAAGGCTTGGTGGAACAGCTGGGCCGAAGTGCTTGCTTTGATCTATGATGCGTAGGCAGAAGGGGACTGTGCAGATTCAAGTGCAGACTGTAAGAGGCTTTGCGTATTTCCACATGTCTTCTTCTGGGTCTTGCTTTCACTATGAGAAGAGGATGCCATAGTGGTCACCATCCAAGAAGGATGGGAGGTAGGTGAAGCAGAAATTCCCCATCTGCTAAGGCTGAAAGGAAAGCTGTTCCACCAAACCCTGCCTTGATCAACCAAACCCCAGGTGACCTGAAGATTGCTAAAACTGATAGTTCTTTCCCATGCTTCTGATATTGGGTGGAATCTTTAAAGTAGCAAACATTAATCAAACTAGATGGTGTTTGCTCAAATCAGTGCTCCATACTGATTCCTTCCTGGGGATGATCTAGATGGTCTCTATACTTTTCTTTTTCAACTCTTCCTCTGTTTAAGTTGCTATGGCATCACCAGACATATA
This sequence comes from Microtus oregoni, assembly GCF_018167655.1. Lineage (NCBI taxonomy): Eukaryota > Metazoa > Chordata > Mammalia > Rodentia > Cricetidae > Microtus > Microtus oregoni. The sequence goes on from NW_024543063.1 coordinate 40,472,899, forward strand.
ACCATCTCAGGCAGCTTTTCAAACTACTCAGGACTTACACTAGAAACTGGAAAAAGACATCTATACTTCCCCATGGGAGGCTATTACAGAATGAGAAAACATCCAATTCAATCAATATTATTCTTACAAATGATTAGCCTGTCCTCTTTCTGTATGGGAGCTGGGAAGTGGCTGATGTTTCAGAAGTACTACTATGTACATGTAGCATGTTCTGATGTGAGTTTTAGTAGGAAGGGTGTAGTTTAATCTTTGTAATACACTGTCAAAACTCAGAGGGAAAGGTATATTCACCCATTTGATACACCAGCTCATTCTTTCTCCACTTCCCTGGTATGAGGGTTCATTTTCATTGGCAATTGATTGAACACAGAATCACCTAGAGAACATATCTCTGGGTATGTTTGTGAGGATATGTCCAGAGAGGCCTGGAAGAAGAAGGCACACAGCAAATGTGGATGCCACTCTACTATGGACTGGCACCCCAGAGTGAATAAAAGAGAGAAGGTAGGCTCAATAATGTTCCTCTTTTTTCCACATCCTAACTGCAGATGTGGTGTAACTGGTCACCTCAGCCTCCTGATGCCATGCCTTCCCCACCATGGTGGACTAACACTAGGAGGCAAGGTTAACCCTTCTTTAAGGTATTTTGCAGGGAATTTGTGGCAACACCAAGAAAAGTCACTAATATGCATGGTGCGAGATGTCCACACTGATACGATGACTCCTATTTAATATCACCTCTAAAACACTGACTTACAAAAATCTCATAATAGATGAGATAATGTGGAAGCAGTTCATCCCTGTTTATCTCTAAAATGATGTCAGCAAATACTCTGAGTCACCGTATAATGGTGTTTTGGTTCACAGTGGACAACATCATAGATAATCATTGTCCCATCAGACTGCATCTCCTGATGATGTCGTAGCTATCTTAGTTTGTGTCAGTGGGTACAATGGTTGTTCAATGATAAAGTCATTTATAATGCATTTCTCAGAATATACCCATGTTGTTAAGGAAGGCATGAACATAACTTATCCCAACACCTGAATCCTCTAATTATTACTTACCACTAAGGGTTATATCTCCTCAGCTTTAGCGCAAATATTGTTAGCATGAATGACAATAAAATATGTGGGAAAAAAATAGCTTTCCTAATCCATTTCCCAAGCCATTTATTTTGACTAGACCTGATGAGGATCTTTAACAGCATGATAAATATATTGTCTCCTGCAATAACATGAGAGTTTGTCTTTGAATTCTATTTTTGTTGATAGAATGTTTAATGCATTCTCAAAGACAGAAGAAGAAAACCTAGGGGTCTGGCCATCAACAGAATTCTAGACATGCAAGGAGAAGGGAGTACATAAGGTCAAAGGAAAACATGATGAACCTTGTTTGTTGGTACCAGCATAGCTTTGGCCACATCAGGAAATGAACTGAGAGTTTCCTGTATTAGTAATTCGTGCAACCCTCAAATAATTGTCATGTAAGGTGCTGTCTTACAAGCATACCTTTCCAAACTAGAAAAACAGCAACAGAGGAATCAATTCACTTTCCCAATGGAATACAGCTTTAGCAGTAGAATTCTAACTCAGGGCCAGGTTACCCCAGCCTCGGGGACTGTTACTTCAGTAACTGATCTTGGATTTCTAGCTCTTCCATGTGACTTTTTTGAGACTATATAATGATAATAAGCGGAGAACAGAGAAAGAAAATGAAAGGAATTGAGATGGAAATTGAATGTCTATAGGAAAAAATATTGGAAAGCGAAGTCCAATGAAAACTCACTAAAAAGTACATTAAATCATGAGTCAGTGCATTAAAGTAGGAAATGTAAAACAGAAATCAATGACTAATACAACGCTGGCTGCTTTTTTTTCCCTCTTTGGTGCACTGATGTATTATTCTACACACACCGCAGTCTCATCTTTCTAAGAGAGGTAAGAAGGCAATCGGGACGACATTGAATTTCTTCATAGTGTGTGTCGCACATGCAAATAGCTATCTTCTCGGTGCCATAAAACACCTAAACACTAATATGAAACGAATACAATGTGTGGCAACATTCAGAAAAATAAATAGGCTTGAGGCATTTTGAATGAGAACCCGTATAAAACACATGAAACACGTCAGTATCATCTTTTATCTCCCTGCTTGTAGATCATTAGTTGAAATAATTTTCTCACACAAGACGCAGGCAGGCTTTCAGAAATGGCTACGATTTATCCTCCGTGGGCTAGAGGAGGCGGATGCTTGGGGAACAGGGAAGACACCAGGATGCGGGGAGGACGGATCAAAGACACAGATGTGCCAAGCTCCTAAGAGATCCCATGCAAACATCCTCAGCAGCAGAATGAAGCAGGCACAGCAAAGCTTCTTCCCAGAAACTAGTCTGACATTCCCCACCAAGCAGCTCCCACTCGCAAGGGCAAGATTTCTGTTAATAAGGAATTCCAAAATAGTTCCTGCCTCACAAGGATCTGCAGAGGCCAAGATGATCAATTATTCTGTCCTGACTATTGAGGAAGGGCCAGTATTATTCTGTACACCATGGTGAAACACTGCTTTCCCCAGGGCACCTCTAGGGCCAGAGGGAGTAGAACATTAATCTCCTCCCCCTGGCAATGCCCAGAGGGCTTTGTGACAAGGGAAGAACATAGTCGCAAATGGGTTATCCTTTCTAAGTTCAAGGTCCCCAAAGCAAGAGCTACCTGTACAGAGCTTCACACTTGACATTTCTTTTGAGTTCTGTTTGTGTTATTATTGAGACAAGGTCTCTGTACATAACTCAGATGGTCCTTACAATTGTGGTCCTCTTGCCTCCACCTCCCAAGTGCTGGGATGATAAGCAGCACTTATCATGCAGGTTCCCACAAACATGAAAGTGTGCCAGCTCCCACTAACTAGATGATAGACAGACACACAGAAGATAGTAGATAAAATATTTTTAAAAATCTGCATGATATCAGGTTCCCTATCCTCAGCTGCCCAAGGAACTAACTGGGGACATCGCCTTGGACTCCTGGGAAGACTCTTGCCAACCCTTAACTAAGATATGTGCTTCCATGCTCCCCTATCTAACCTTCCTTTATCCCAATCATCCTTTTTCCCCAAGTTCCCCCAATCCTCCCCTTCTCCCTTTTCTCTCCACATCTCCCCTTACCCCCATCCCACCCCACTCCCAAGATCCCAATTTTCTCCCCGGCAATTTTGTCTACTTCCCATAGCCAAGAGGATAACTATATGTTTTTCCTTTGGTCACCTTTTTACTTAGCTTCTTTAGGTTCACCAATTGTAGACTCCGTGACCCTTATTTATGGCTAGAAACCAATTATGAGTGAGTACATCCCATGTTCATCTTTTTGGGTCTGGGTTACCTCACTCAGTATAGTGTTTTCTATTTCCATCCATTTGCATGCAAAATTCGAGAAGTCATTGTTTTTTACTGCAGCGTAGTACTCTAATGTGTAAGGCGATGTCCCCAGTTAGTTCCTTGGGCAGCTGAGGATAGGGAACCTGAAATGACCCTAACCTATAGCAATACTGACGAATATCATGCATATCACCATAGAACCTTCATCTGGTGATGGATGGAGATAGAGACAGAGACCCACACTGGATCACTGGACTGAGCTCCCAAAGTCCCAATGAGGAGCTGAAGGAGGGAGAAGATGAGCAAGGAAGTCAGGACCACGAGGGGTGCACCCACCCACTGAGACAATGGGGCTGATCTATTGGGAGCTCACCAAGGCCAGCTGGACTGTGACTGAAAAAGCATGGGATAAAACCCGACTCTCTGAACATGGCGAACAATGCGGGCTGATGAGAAGCCAAGGACAATGGCACGGGGTTTGGATCCTACTTCATGTACTGGCTTTGTGGGAGCCTAGCCAGTTTGGATGTTCACCTTCCTAGATATGGACGGAGCGGGGAGGGCCTAGGACTTTCCACAGGGCAGGGAACCCTGATTGCTCTTTGGACTGGAGAGGGAGGGGGAGAGGAGTTTGGGGGAGGGGGAGAAGAGTGGGAGGAGGGGGAGAAGGGTGGGAGGAGGGGGAGGGAAATGGGAGGCTGGGAGGAGGCGGAAACTTGTTTTTTTTTTCCTTTTCTCAATAAAAAAATTTTAAAAAAATCTGCACGATAACAAGTGTACATGACATGGAGAAGAATAAGACCTCACACCATAAATTGTGTGTGTGCATTTCCTCGTTTTGGCCAGAAGAGGGAGCGGGTGTCCTTGCCCGATGATTATCTAAGACTTAGGAGGAGGCTCTTCCATGCCAAACCCTGGAATAGGTCTCCTAGAAATGGCCCAAAAAGCAGCCACCAGGAGAAAGCCAGGAGAGAAGGAATCAGACTGTAGTGTCCAAACACAGGAGCCACAGTGTCTTTGGAACCCAAGTACTGCTCTTCTGGACTTAGTGCACTGAGGTGCAATGGCTGTCAATCTCCTGCCTGACAATCATATAATTATGGTCACGTATTAATTTCAGAATTAATCTTATGACTGTTGAATCTGTTCTTTTGATGTGTGTAGAGGGGACGCCTCTGCCACAGCACACGTTTAGAGGCCAGAGGACAATTTTGTGGGCTCAGTTCTTGTCTTCCACTTTAGGGGGGTCTAAAGATCCAACTCAGGTTCCCAGGCTTGCCGTAGCAAGCGCCTTAACCCACGTGGCATCTCATTAGCCCTTACTCACTCTTTTAGTTTATCTCCTGTTTCCTTTATTGGAAGCTTCATGGGGACAAAGACATTTGTCCCATTTGTTGATTGTAGATCAACAGACCTTCAAAAGAGGCCTAGAAGATATGAGCTGAATTCAATAATGAATTTGATACTTTACTTATTTTATTTATTTATTTATTTTTAAATTTATTTATTTATTAAGGATTTCTGCCTCCTCCCCACCACCGCCTCCCATTTACCTCCCCCTTCCCCGATCAAGTCCCCCTCCCTCATCAGCTCAAAGAGCAATCAGGGTTCCCTGACCTGTGGGAAGTCCAAGGACTGCCCACCTCCATCCAGGTCTAGTAAGGTGAGCATCCAAACTGCCTAGGCTCCCACAAAGCCAGTACGTGCAGTAGGATCAAAAACCCATTGCCATTGTTCTTGAGTTCTCAGTAGTCCTCATTGTCAGCTATGTTCAGCAAGTCCGGTTTTATCCCATGCTTTTTCAGACCCAGGCCAGCTGGCCTTGGTGAGTTCCCAGTAGAACATCCCCATTGTCTCAGTGTGTGGGTGTGTACCCCTCGCGGTCCTGAGTTCCTTGCTCGTGCTCCCTCTCCTTCTGCTCCTGATTTGGACCTTGAGATTTCTGTCCGGTGCTCCAATGTGGGTCTCTGTCTCCTTTCATCGCCTGATGAAGGTTAATATTCCTGAGGATGCCTATATGTTTGTCTTTGGATTCACCTTCTTATTTAGCTTCTCTAGGATCGCGAATTATAAGCTCAGTGTCCTTTATTTATGGCTAGAAACCAAATATGAGTGAGTACAACCCATGTTCCTCTTTTTGGGTCTGGCTTACATCACTCAGGATAGTGTTTTCTATTTCCATCCATTTGTATGCAAAATTCAAGAAGTCCTTGTTTTTTACTGCTGAGTAATACTCTAATATGTATATATTCCATACTTTCTTCATCCATTCTTCCATTGGAGGGCATCTAGGTTGTTTCCAGGTTCTGGCTATTACAAACAATGCTGCTATGAACATAGTTGAGCATATACTTTTGTTGTATGATAGGGCCTCTCTTGGGTACATTCCCAAGAGTGGTATTGCTGGGTCCAGGGGTAGGTTGATCCCGAATTTCCTGAGAAACCGCCACACTGCTTTCCAAAGTGGTTGCACAAGTTTGCATTCCCATGAGCAATGGATGAGTGTACCCCTTTCTCCACAACCTCTCCAGCAAAGGCTATCATTGGTGTTTTTTATTTTAGCCATTCTGAAAGGTGTAAGATGGTATCTTAAAGTTGTCTTGATTTGCATTTCCCTGATCGCTAAAGAAGTTGAGCATGACCTTAAGTGTCTTTTGGCCATTTGAAGTTCTTCTGTTGAGAATTCTCTGTTCAGCTCAGTGCCCCATAGAACTCATCAATGAAATATTTTGAAGTTTTTAAATTTGGTTCAAGAAATATGGGGACCTCAATTCTGCCAAACTCTATGCAATTTAAAACAAATCTACGTAAACTAGGCTATCCTTGAACTCAGAGCAAACTACCTAGCCTTTGAGTACTGAAGTTAAGGGAGTGCACCACCATGACCAGCTTGAAAAAAAAAATAGTCTTTATAGCAAAGAGCACCTGTGGGACTCAAGGCCAGAGTGGAAACTATTTCCTGGCCTTGAGTGTTCTGTGCGTTTCTATGGGGGTGACCTCATTCCTGGCGACATAGAACACCGTGGTCCCTTTCCTCCTTTTAGTCTTGTGTTTGTGCTCTTCCCTGGGCTCCTCTGTACATGGGTTGGTTATGGTTACTCCCACTGCTACCACTTTTATAGAAGGAAGGAAGGAGAGAGGAAGGGAAGGAGGGAGAAAGGGTGAGAAAGAAGAGGGAGGGAGGGAAGGATGGAGAAAGGGTGGGAAAGAGGAGGAGGGAGGGAGGAAGAGAGGGAGGATAATGGCTATAGTAGCCTGATAGTTATTCCTGTGTGAACAGACAATTCAACTCATTTAATAAGAGATGAGAACCAAGTCTTTGATGCTCAGCTGTCTGATGCAGCGGGAAAGGACCTCAATAGAAGATACGTTCCCCCACCTTTCCATCTTCTAGACAAGTTTTGAGTGGCAGTGTTTGCACATGATGGAGCTTTGACACCATATGAAACACCCGGGGCCTTGGTTTCACTATTAAGTGAAACAATAAGAATCACAAATTTTAAAAATCACTATTGATTCACCTTCTTACTTAGCTTCTTTAGGTTCACCTCTTGTAGACTCCGTGGTCCTTATTTATGGCTAGAAACCAATTATGAGTGAGTACATCCCATATTCATCTTTTTGGGTCTGGGACACCTCACTCAGGATAGTGTTTTCTATTTCCATCCATTTGCATGCAAAATTCGAGAAGTCATTGTTTTTTACCGCAGCGTAGTACTCTAGCGTGTATATATTCCATACTTTCTTCATCCATTCTTCCATTGAAGGGCATCTAGGTTGTTTCCAGGTTCTGGCTATTACAAATAATACTGCTATGAACCCAAGGAAAAACATATAGTTGTCCTCTTGGCTAAGGGAAGTAGACCAAATTTCCGGGGAGAAAATGGGATCTTGGGGATGGGGTGGGATGGGGGTAAAGGGAGATGGGGAGAGAAAAGGTAGAAGGGAAGGAGGGGGGACCTGGGAAACAGGAGAATTGGGATAAAGGAAAGGTGGATAGGGGAGCACCGAACCACAATTCTTAGTTAAGGGAGCCACTTTAGGGTGGGCAAGAGACTTGACCCTAGAGGGGCTCCCTAGTGCCCAAGATGAGGTTCCCAGTTAGTTCCTTGGGCAGCTGAGGATTGGGAACCTGAAATGACCCTATACTAGAGCAATACTGACGAATATCTTGCATATCATCATAGAATCTTCATCTGGTGATGGATAGAGATAGAGACAGAGACCCACACAGGAGCACTGGACTGAGCTCCCAAGGTCCCAAGGAGGAGCAGAAGGAGGGAGAACATGAGCAAAGAATTCGGGACCACGAGGCGTGCATCCACCCACTGAGACAGTGGAGCTGATCTACGGGGAGCTCACCAAGGCCAGTTGGACTGTGACCGAAAAAGCATGGGATAAAACCGGACTCTCTGAACATGGCGAACAATGAGGGCTGATGAGACACCAAGGACAATGGCAGGGGGTTCTGATCCTACTTAATGTGCTGGCTTTGTGGGAGCCTAGCCAGTTTGGATGTTCACCTTCCTAGATATGGACGGAGCGGGGAGGACCTAGGACTTACCACAGGGCAGGGAACCCGGACTGCTCTGTGGACTGGAGAGGGAGGGGGGGGAGAGGAGTGGGGGGAGGGGGAGAAGGGTGGGAGGAGGTGGAGAAGGGTGGGAGGAGGGGGAGAAGGGTGGGAGGAGGGGAAGGGAAATGGGAGGCTGGGAGGAGGTGGAAACTTGTTTTTTGTTTATGTTTTTTTTCTTCTTTTCACAATAAAAAAAAATTAAAAAAAAAAAGGAGGGCAAGTGATTACCAAGATATTGAAATATAAAGTATTTTTCTTTACACAAGTGTCTCTCGATTTATTGTTGAAATTTTAAGTTTGTTATTTTCTATCAACGGATAGCACATTAAAATTAAATTGTTAATGTAAAAAAATCACTATTGAATTTAAAAGAAAATATTACCAATAATCTTATCTACCATTATCCCTGGAGCCCTTCTCTAGAAGATACCATTTCTTCCATTTACTCATGTACACGTATATCAGCCAGGGTTTTGATACCCGGCTTTAATACCTGAGAAAAATGTGGCTGATGACAGTTACTTTTGCTCTGGCCATGAGCACTGTAGTGTTCGGATGCTACCAGGGTGCGAATGTTCTCTAATGACCCATAAACCAAGGGAATGTTACCTCAAAATGTTACCTTTGGAAAAAGAAAACTCATTTGCGTTTTGTTCCATTTTGCAATGAACAGGTTAAAATTTACAAATTAATCTTTATCTTGGGGTTACAAAGAGATTGTCACCTCACTGACTGAGGAACACAAGCACTTTAATAAAGAAAACTCATTCATGCAGAGTAGATTATTTGACTGAGGCATTGGAGTGACTTGAGTGGTCACAGCAAAGGACCTCTCTGCTTTCTAGTGGCCACTGTAATGAACTTGCCTTGGTGGAGACCACGACCACAGCCCTTCAGCTATCCGACCATGCCAGGTGATCTTCCGGTGCTTCAGTTCCTCTGCAGAGCACATTTAACATTTGATGCACACTTCTGAAACTTGACCGGCTCCTCTCTTCGCATTTTTCCCAATTCTGTAAGGACCTTAATGCAGGGAGGAACTTAAGATGGTAAATGTTGCCAAAACAAGTAACTATCTAATCTCATCCTTCCTTTTTATTTCCTCGAGGCTGGCCTTGACTGGGGTAACAGCTCCCTTCAAACACTCCTTCACACAGAATGGCCAATCAAGGGCTGGCGGGGGGTCTGTGTTTATAACTGGAGTCCTTAAAGGCCCCATTCTCTCTCAACAGGATTTGCTTCATTTCTTGCTCTTTCATTCAGCTTGCCCCCATGCTGAATCGCCAGTTTGAAACTGCACACAGACAATATGTCTTTATTGGAGCTTCTAAGCTAAATAAAGATGGCTCCTATGAAACATATTTTTAGACTACAAACCATCATCTTCGAGGAGAAAAGAAAAAACCTCAAACAAATAAACAGAAACCAAGAAAAATAACCAACTAAGTATCTTCCCTGCTGATTTCAGAAAATGTCTTCATCGACCTTCATTGATGAAAACCAAACAGAGCAGCCTAGATGTGTGTATTTAAGAGATATGAAAACAGATAAGCTTTGCTTTTCAGCAAAATGCAATGTTCCCAATATACACCCCACTTTCCAGATGGGTGAGAAGTGGGTTTTTACAAAGTAAAAGACACAGCACATCATTTGCTGGTGATGAGATTGAAGGCCAGTATCCTTAGATGCAGCATCTAGACTTTGGGAACTTGCTGGCCTTTGCTGCTAAGGCTGATGTTATTGTCGTTTATGTTGCAAAGAATTAACAACTCCAGGATACACACAGAGTGCTTATTATACCAATGACCTGCCTCTTCATAATAAAATTTAAAAGTCTCCTTATTGGAATTATAAGCAGTTGTAGTCCATCCAACATGGGTGCTGGACCTGAACTCTGATCCTCTGGGAAAGCAGCAGGTCTCTTAATCTCTCCAGCCTAGATACTAATTAAATTCAGAGAGGTATATCTAAGTAGACTGTGAATCTGGTATCCCTCAAAACTAAAGCAGGCTCTAAGAGCCCAAATTCTAAAACAATCAAACAGCACTTAGAGAGAAACAGAAGTGTGATAGAAAATAAGTTAATGAGCTACAGCTTAGCCCATGAGCTGGTCAATTGATTACAGTTTAGAGAGCTTACAGATTAATTAGTTAATGGGCTATGTGACCTTCTAAAGCCAGGCAAAGATTAGTTACTGGGGTTAACCTATATGTTGGTCTGTTGAACCTGGTAAAGGCACCCAATCCAAATCATAATTTCACATAAGGTTTAATAAGGGCAACTAAAGTCATGCAAAACACAGGACATATAAGCTACTAGTGGTAGCTTATATAACAATCTAGTTGTACTCATCAGACAATTTTGCAAAGCATCGTGACATAGCAAAGTATCTAAAATATCTACATATTTGAATTATTCAGCTTATTATAATACTTGGAGTATTTAAAATATGCATAGACTCTTGCATATAGTCAATCAACATTCTCTTTGCATATGTATATTCAAATATAAGGTCAACTGCTCAAAACTGGAAATAGAAACATATTGCCTCTCTGGTTGAGTTAAATAAGGCATCGTCTTTTACGAGTTACCACATATAGATGCAGAAACAGAAAGATGTGTTTCTAAGCACAGAGATCCGGACACGGAATTCTCGGTCACTCCATGTTTCTTCCCTCTTCTTACCAGGATACAGAATTGTTTCAAGGCCAGCACTCATAGAAAATCTTGTGTCAATCAAATCAATACCAAGATCTAGAAAGGATTTTTACAGGGATGATTATGAAGTCAGTTGTATTGAGCACAAATCCTTGTGTCAAATTTCCCATATAATTGGCATCAGATCCAAGAGCTGTTTGTGACTCATGTTTTAAAGACTTGTCAAAATAATACCAGGCATGATGCTGGACACCTGTAATTCCAGAAGTTGAGAATTAGGGGTTAAGGAAATAGTAGTTTGCAGTTCTTGGCTACAGAGTAAATTCCAGGCTAGCCAGGATTATGGCAGGGCTCAAGATGGATCTTCGCTGTAGTCTAGTTTGTTGTCAGAAATGTGTGAAATCAAGGCAGGGGTGGGAGTCAAGATCGTGAAAGAAAAACCCACAGAGACAGCTGATCTGAGCTTGTGGGAGCTCACAAACTCTGGAGAGACAGCTAAGGAGTCGGCATGGGACCAACCGAGGCCCTCTGTTTTTTGGGTGGCAGTTGTATAGCTTGGTCTTTTGTGGGGGCCCTAGCACTGCCCCACTAAAGCGTGAGCTGGCTCTTTGGAATCTATTGTCTATGGTGGGATGCCTTGTTCAGCCTTGATGTAGGGATGGCGTGGGGGGAGTTTGGTTCTGCTTCAACTTAATATGCCATGCTTTGTTGATTCCCAAGGGAGACCTTACCCCTTCTGAATGGAGATAGGATGGGAGAGAGTACAAGGGAGGTGGGAGGAGGGAACAGAAAAAGAAGAGGGAGGGGAAACTGTGGTTGGTATGTAAAATAAAATGAAGAAAAATAGATAAATAAATCAACGGATTAAAAAAAAAGAGCAATCTCTCTCATGTGTGAAATTGCTCTCATGGGACAAACAAGTGAGCCATCCAAAACAAAAGACTTGTCAGGGAACTCCTTGCTCTCTTTCACAGAGCAGTTCCTTCATTTCAGTGTCAACACACCAAGTGAAAATATTATCAGAGCTTTAAACCCCACAAAGGTAGACTTGACTTCCCATCACCAATATGCTAATTAAAAAGCAAATAATAGTGAGAGGCTGTGAAAGGAGATTTATTTGATGTGGTCACAGTGGGAAAAGGAACAAGCAGAAAGGTCTAAGAGACTTGAAAGTATGTCTTTAGGTACATACATTTGTATTTAGGTATAGGTGTGTGGGTGTGGGTGTGTCTACGTGCAGATGCCTGCATAGCCCAGAGAGGTGGGATGCCCCTGGATCCGGTGGTACAGGTGGTTATAATTTGGGCGCTGAGACCTGAACTCAGGTCCTAAGAGCAGTATTTGTCTTTAAATGTGGAACCATATCTCTAGTCCCCAAGGTTTTCTTTTTTTTAAGATTTTTATTTTTATCTTTAATTGTGTATATGTCTGCATATGCACTTGAGTGCCGTTGCCAGAAGTCAGAAGAGGGTGTTGGTTCCAAAGTGGGTATAAACAAAACTTGGGTCTTCTGTGATTAGGAATTCTTAACAATGGAACTATTTTTCCAGTCCTGAGGGTTAGTAGAGGAAGGACAACTTAGACTTAGTACTGGAGAAATCAGGACTGTCAACCTCGAGGGCCTATTTTCTTCAATGGAAGGCAGTGAATGATGTCTCATTACCTGAAATACCAGAGTGAAAAGTGGGTAATCAATCTGGTAATCTTTTTGATATTCTGTGAGCCAGCCTTCCTGAATCCCCCAATACCCAGAGCATTGTTTAGGCCCTGAAGCTGAGCTTTGTTTCTCAAGTGAGTAGAATGCATCCCTATGGTAGAGGCCACATGTACCCTGCATTTTCCACCAATAGAATCTATCCTTATGTTTATCACAGATCTTCCTCTAGGCCCTAGCCCTGAGCTCTGTTTATCAGCCAATATAACTCATTCTTACTGTAAAGGTCACAGGTCACAAGTTCTACAATATCTAAATGTGTAAGACCAATGAACCAATGGGATTAAGTTAAAAAAGAAAGAAATAAAGAGAGCATGAAGTTGAGAGAGAAAAATGGAGGGAGGGGAAGGGGAAGAATTAAAGGTGAGGAAATAGGGGAGGTAGACTTGATTAAACCATATTATATATGTGTGAAATTCTCAAACAATAACAATTCTTCTCTTGTGATGGTTATAATAGCAAGAGCGAGAAAACTCCTTTTTTTATGAAATGCAAGATATAGCAATGCAGGGTTATAGCAGACTTGTCATTGGAGAGTCCCATGGAAATAAATAACTGGTTCAATGAAGACTTAAAAATGAACATTAAAGACATCAAGTGATAGAGAGTGGTTCCACTGCTAGTGACCCCACAAACTGCCCAAGCCACACAACTGTCACCCACATTCATAGGGCCCAGTTTGGCCTTATACTGGTTCCCCTGCTGTCAGTGCAGAGGAAGAGTCAGCTCCCTTTTGCTTGGGTCAGCTATTTTTATGGGTTCCCCCATCATGGGCTTGGCCCCTTTGTTCATAATATCATTCCTCCCTCTCTATGTTTGGACTCCAGGAGTTCTTCCCAGTACTTAGCTGTGAATCTCTGCATCTGTTTCCATCAGTTACTAGAAAAAGGTTCTATGATGACAATTCAAGATAGTCATCAATCTGACTACAGTGGGAAGGCAGTTAAGGTACCCTCTTTGGAGCTCATTCCCTATGGATACCTTGCTCAACCTAAATACACGGGGGGGGGGGGGGAGTGTCTTGGTACTGCCTCAAGTGTTGTGACAGACTTTGCTGACTCCCCATGGGAGGCCTCATCCTCTCTGAGGAGTGAGGAGTGATTGGGGGTAGGATGGGGAGAAGATGGGTGGAGTGGGAAGACAAGAGGGAGGGGGAACTGGGATTGGTATGCAAAATAAGATTTTTTTTAAAGCATCAGGTGATAGTTTGCTCCCAGGAAGGACATGTATGTGCTTATTTCTCATGATAACGCATATTGATAACCAAAAGGACAAAGTGCCTTTCCAGTGGAGGACTGTGGTGGAGCACCGTCACCAAATAAACAAAGCACTGCCCTTCATTAGTAGGATCAGACGACAGCAGGTGTTTGCTGATAGGAGCCGCTAAAAAGGATAAAATGCCACTTGAGGAGCATCCTGCCCAAAGTGCATAAATTGAATGAAAATATAAGATCTAGCCAATCTCAACAGACAGAAGTGCAACCAGCACGCCTCCTTCACAGCAGTCCCCATTCTGAAAGGCAAGGTCTGAGTCCCTGCCAAATTAGAGCAGAGGAGAAAGAGCAACTGAAGGCACCATGTGACTTAGATTGGGCCATTGAGATGGATCTGAAAATGTTGATGAATAGATAATGGGCAACTTTGGAATATGGAAGCATATTGATACATGGTTGAATCAATATTCAATTTTTGAAATGATAATTTCACTGTGGTTATGCATGAAGCTGTCCTTGTTTTTTGGCAAAACACGCTGTATTATTTAGTGGAAAGGGTCGTGATCTTTGCAATTTGCCTTGGGACGTTCAGTGAGACGTAAAGATGAAGTTGAGTTGGTAGAGAAAGCGGGCGTGCCCCAGTTTCAACCGTTCATGATCTAGGAGAAGGGGAAGTTGGGAGTGCAAAGCAATATTCATTAATGTTTGCAAGTCTAATTATTTTTTAAAAAAACATTCATTAAAATAATAAAAAGCAATGAGAAAAAAATGGAGACAAACTATCATATCGGGTCACTATTTCAAATAAGTAAGCATCTCATTGTAAAATCCACCAGAGGGAGAACCCAGAAGGGATGAAATCCTTCTCCTTTCAAACCTCTAACAACCTTTCCTGGTTATTCTGAAGCAGGTCACTGATCCCCAACCTCCATTTTACTCTCTGTCTAGTTAATGAGGCTGAAAACAAACTAAAAACCAAGACATAATAAGAAGCTACTCCTCAGAGTCTCTCACACAGTGAGGTACAGACTGGTAGGCCTATGGAACCCAGGGCTTCTCTTGAGAGCAGCTTCACGGGGTCTATCACACAACTTCCTGAATTCGCAGGTGGCTGCTGCAGCAGAACCTTCGCCATCTGTGGGTTGCTGTACCCCTGTCTACTCACTGCTTCCTTGCCTGGGAGGAGACAGGGCAGTAATAATGACAGGAATATCTTGCTTCCAAACCAGGCCTAGTGGAGCCACAGAGGTACTGGTAATAGCTCAGGAGTACAAGGCCAGCCTGGGCTACACAGCTCCCAAAGTTCCTAGAGCGATCAATCTCCAAGTGTTTTATCTGCACTAAGCCCAGCAGCAGCACCCAAGAGCTTGTTAAAAACACTGATTCTCAGTCTCAACTCAGAAGTAACAAATAAGAAACTGGTGGCAATCTCTGCTGTAACGAGCCCCCCAGGTCATCCTGATGGGAACTCAGGCTTGAGTTACAGAGTCATTAGGTACCATTCTAGAATGTGTTAAAAGCGGCCCACACTAAATGTAGTAACTATAAGTCCTCTGCTGAATTTGTCAACTCCACACCTCTTTGTATTAAATTCTATTTCGTTTAAAAATCCATTGATCAATGTAACAAGAAGTTGGTCACTATCCTTAGTTTAATTGTGTAAAGTAGAAGTTATTAACCATCATGAAAACAGAGAACATTAGTTTTCAATTACTCAGCAAACCTGAGCTTAGTCTTGTGGCCTGATCATCAATAAAGTCTTAAGAGCGTTTGGAATGTAGGGAGTTTCCCACTGAAAGGCAAATCCATAGACTAGTGATAAAGGTGCAGACAGGCAGTTAAGACCCAAGACATCACAGAGAAGAGGAGCCTGGGGTTCATGTAGGCCACCATTTAGTTTGAGTTAACTAACTCTTAAGAAAGATTATACTGGAGGATTACAAAATAATCAAATTCCCAGATATCAAAATGCCAAATATTTTTTTTTACAACTCTACTTTCATAAGCAAAACAAAGTGTCAGCATTCAAACACAGAATGAGGTATTCGTTCCATTTGGAGTTCAAAAGTTTATCTTAGTTCCACAGATTATTAATAGACATCCTCGGACAGAAGACTGCTGTGATTCCAAGAGGGGTCATTGGCTAGCTTTAACGATTGATTTTAGTTGCTTTCAGTAAATCATTTTCTCAATACTCTGTCAATTTTGTTGCCAACATAAAGAAAATTAAATCTTAATAGGTGTAGGACATGAAGTGAAAATATAATTTTAAAACCTCCCTAAAGGTCCCCCCCCCCAAAAAAAAAGAAACAAATGGAGAAGGAACCCATTGCTTCAAAACAGGAAAGGAAAAAGCAACGGCCAAGCACAGCATCTATTTTTCCCAGAGCCTGTGTTCTTGGAGCTGGTGTTGCATGTGTTCTCAAATCTGTATATACTCCCAATCTTCCCTCTTGTTCAGAAATGCTAAACTCTCATTTCAAAAAGGATTTCTGTTATCTACCTGTCACAAAGGGGGTGGACTAAATATTTTGACAGTTAACACACTGAAGACTAAACTCACCGTACATTGTGAAGATGGACCCCTAACTTTCCTTCACTGTATGAAGAGCAGTTTCCATAGATACCTCAGTGCAAATACAACCAGGCATGTCCATTCAGCAGCCCACCAACCTTGGGTACCCTGGGAGAGCTATGAAGACAGCCCCAAACAGAAGTAGATATCCAAAGGTGATACATCCGTGCATACTCTTCCGTGGGTAGCACTAGGAGTCTAAGCATGGTTTTCTACATTCACGGAAGATGGTTTTCTACTCTTATCTGTTTTCAGTGACAGGGATGGAGACTAACACAACACAGCTCAACACCTGGGTTCTGACTTTGACCCCTGTGGCTAGCAGGCTGATGGCAAGCCGAAAGCTTCCTTCCTAGTACCCCCAACTGTTCCCACACGTTTGCTTGTTTGGATTCTTACATTGATTAGATCTGACTACAGTGTGATTCCCTTCCTGCAGACAAGTCATTTGTATTGCAAATTGTTAATAGTATCCTAAAGTCCAATAATATCATCATCATGGGGCCCCCACAGCCTTCATATCTCCTTCCGCATTACTGAACTAACGAACAGGGATGTGGGAACAGCTGCAGCTCCTGGTGAAGCTTGTGTGCTGCCTTTCCCTGTGGGGATCTCAAACCATTGAAAGGTTGTGGCAGATCAGGAAAATTTGATGAGCAGAGGTGAAAACATTGGCGTCTTTTGTCCTTTGTTGGTGTTGGCACAAACATGATCAGAAACGATAATTTTCAGTAGATAGGCACCTGGCTACATGCATTCTATTTATATTTATTTATACTGTACTCAACATTTCCTCTCCAAATCGAACCAGATGCAAGGCTATTGAAGAATGTATGCCACAGATAAAACCAACAAGCTTTTGCAATAAAATGTACTTGAGTTGGAATTTTGGTTTCTCCGGTGCCTTTAATCAGGATCCTTTTGTCCTTTTTCTTGTTTCTTCATCTCAAATATATAAATAGCAGTAATCCTTTTTGCATACTTAATGAGTTGTATTTAATGAGAATGTGGATTAAAGTACTCATGTACTATAAATGCCAGCTACAACAAGAGCTAATTATGTAAAATACTTTCTGAAACAAGAACATGTTATTTCATGGATTTTAAAAGAGATTTGGTTTTTATTTGTGTTTGTTTATGTATGTGTGTGTCTGTGTTCATGTCTCATGAAGGTAGGTATACTTGGAGGCCAGAAGAGGGCATCAAATCCACTGAAACTGAAGATATAGATGGTTGTGAGTTGTCCCATTTCAGTGCTGGGCACCAAACTCTAGTCTTCCGAAAGAGCAGCAAGAGCTCTTTCCCACAGAGCCATCTCCCCAGCCCCTATATCCTAGATTTTTAAGGGAACTAAATATGTTATACATTGAATTGTGTTCAACAAATATAAATACTTTCAAAACTGCTTCCTGAATGTTGGACTCAAGGAACAAAATGAAAGTCTCACTTTGAGCTTCCAATAAGTAAATAAATTATTATTTGTGATATAGGATTACACTAACTTAAATATTCTAGATCAGAGATAATTTCACTGTATTGACCATGTCCATTTATAGGGCTTTACTTTTCAGCTCAAAAAATACAGTAACTGAAGATTTTTACTGCCAGTTAGGTGGGTTAGCATACAGCTGAACCAGTGTATACCAACTACGAAAGGCAAATACAAGAACAAAATCAAAACAACCAAAAGAAAATAATTTGTGAAGGTATCAGAGAGCAATCAAGACAGTTAGTTGCTAGATGTGGAGCCAAGAGCCTGGAGAGAAGGAGAACGTGCTGGAGATGCGCCCACCACCCTGCATTTTCTGTGGATGCATTTGCAGATTGTTAAACAGCATGGGGGCAGCTGCAGAAAATCTGGCACAAAGCAGCTGAGCTGTGCTTTTCACAGGCTCAGAGGTGGAACAGCCAAAGATTGGGGATAAGGTATTTTAAAGGAGCCAAGACTAAGGGAATCAGATCCTAAAGGGAAGGAAAATGAGCCATATGGTGTTTACGCATTCCTTGAGTCCTGCCATGTAAAGGGGTCACAAGGTGAGGAGCAAAGAATATATTGGCTTCTACACGTCTAATCCAAGGGAAAAGGACACCCTAGTAAGCTACAAGGAAAGCGGTCAGGAAGTAGTCAGGATTCTCACTCTGTGTCTGCCCTTGACTCCCTTAATCCATCCCTAGCTTGTGCAAGCTGACGCATAAGTGAACAGCACCCTGGCTGAGGTGTAGCTCCACAGGTAGAGCACTTGATTAGAGTTCAGTTTGAGACCTAGAGCTCTCAAAATGGAAGCGGTGCTGCACAACCCCAATCTCAGTACTCCGTAGGTGGAGGCAGAAGGGTCAGAAGTGCAAAGTCATCATTGGCCACACAGTGAAATCAAGGCAAGACTGGAATACAAAAGACCTTGTCGCAAAAAACAAAACAAAACAAACAAACAAACAAACAAAAAACAAAACAACAACTACTTTCTCCAGGAATACAGGTTTTTATCCAGAAGGTTTTATTCAAACCTTTGGGCAATGCAACAGATCTGTCATCGCAAAGTTGACTACTGATAATTTGGCAACCAAATTACAAGAAATTACAATACTAACTTATTGCAATATTAAAAATAAAATCCCACAATGTGTTAAGTAGGTTTATTATTTTGCTTTAGGCTGCATCCATGGAGTCATCTGATAAATCCTTTGACATTTTTAGGTAAAATGGACAACATTTAATTAGAAAAAAGAGAAAAAAATCCTGTCAGATTATCAGACTCTAATGTTTGGTCAGGCCACAATGTTTTCAGCAGCTTCTTCTCCTCTTCAAAAGAAACGGACAGGCCTCACACTGACACACCGTCTATGGGTTCCCACCCATTCTGTGCTAGGATATGGTACCTGGGAAGTAGGTTTATATCCAAGCCACTTTCTTCACAGTCCACTCTTCTCTGTCACCCATCAGAAAAGCCACACCCATAATGTCTGACAAGCATGACTGTCTAAACATGTGCCGAGCAAGGACAACTGCAATAGGCATGCTAACATGGACAGAGGAAAGCCCGCTGGGCCCCAGCCCTGTGCAAACAGCTGCAGGCAAATAAGGGACGCTGTGAGCAGGAGAAATGGATTCCCATAGAAGAACACACACTAATTATCCAATGCTAAATGGTCAGCCCCGAAACCATACATACAAGTAACATTATACAGATTGAGCAGGCTATATTCAGGAATATCTGTATATGCGTGTATTCATGTAAGAACAATGAATGGGGAAAAGGCCATGATTTGGAAAGGTAGCAAGGACGTTTATGGGAGGGGAAATGGTGTAATTATAAGTTCAAAAATAAAAGAAGAAAGTTTCAAAAGAGGGTATGAAGTTGGGGGGGGGAGTAGGAAAGTGAGGTGGGTCTGAGAGGAATTATCGGAGGAATAGTGGGTAAATATGACACAATATAATCTATGGAATTCTCAAATAATTAACAAAAATATATTTGAAAAAGATAGCTTAGCTGCAGTCTCTGTCCCTGAGCCTCCTCCATCCTCAGAAAGCTGTATCAATAGGCACCTCGCGGACTCTGGCTTCTCTCCAGAGACCCTGCCATGCTGCCTGTTGCCACGGCTGAAGCCCAAGTGCTCCTCAGAGACTCAGCATGCTGCAGCCTCCCTGACATCCATGGTCTTGCTAAGTCTTCTAATAACCCCCTTCCTCTCTAGTCATCTGTCTCAGTGTCCTCTTGAATCCCCAGGCAATCCCACATCTGATGGACCATCACCCCTACAACTGGGTAATGTGAGAAGCAGAACCAGAGGTCATTCGGTCCTCAGAGCAGCACGAAAAGTTTAAAATGATAATTAATATTAATATGGCACATTGGATAGCTTATCAGAAACAGATTTTATAGAGGACTAGATCCCACTAAATATTTTCCATGATTTTGGAACTGGCAAATTTGTTATTAAAACAGTTGTTAAAAAATAGTAATCCCATAGGAATCGGGAGATAAATGGATTTCATGAAAATTAAGCATATCTGAATGGGGGGAGCTGTGATCAGAATATATGCATGTATGAATGAAATAATAAGTAATATTATAAAACAATATTCAAGCTAGACTTGGTTGCACATACTTGGAATTCCAAACCTTTGGAAACTGAGGCAGAAAGATATGAGGCCAGTTTAGAACACACATGGACTGGGGATGGAGGAGTTAGAACAGAGACAGACAGACAGAGGGGCAGGTAAGACCCAGAATGTATTTGTTCATTAAAAGACTTCAAGGAGATACTACATAGATAAACATAAATAGGAAATGGTAGACACTATTTGTAATATAAAGCAAATGACTCCTTGTCAGAGAAGATCAAAAGCTGGGGCACATCACACTCCACAAGGATAAGCCAATTAGCCAGTAAGAAAACACTCTATATTGCTTATCATCCCAAAGTGAAAACTGTTGACAGCCAGAGTAGCCAGCATTGAAAGGATGGCCATTATATTCGAGAGGACTTAACTTGGACAAGCATACTGGGGATTCTGGAGCTACAGCGGGCAAGGGTACTCACATTTTGGGCAGTCTGTCGGCTCATATTCTGGATGTGAAACTTTGTACATTCCACAGCACAACAATTCAACCACTGGGTGGATATTCAACAGAACTGTGTAGGATATGGGTATTCAAATACACATAATACATGGCAGCAGGATTGTTCTGCAGGTAAAAGAGACCACTGCCAAGACTGGAAAAACTCAGTTTGATTCCTGGAACCCAGATGGTGAAAGGTGAAAACTGAGTTTTGAGAGTTGACCTCTGACCTCCACACTTATGCTATAACATGTGTGCATCTCCATAGCAAATAAAGGTAAAAAAAATGCCCACAATGACTTTTATTTACACTCACCAAGTATGTAGTGAACAAATATTTGGTGGTATGTTCATATAATCAAATATTAATGTAAACAAAATAGAAATAATTTAACTTACATTTCAAGAAATACAAAGACAAACTCCAAGCTTAATGTTGAGCTGTTGAAATTAGACCCAGCAATGAGGCAGCTGGATTAATACATTTATAAACATTTTATAAGAATTATGCCTGAAGAACAACGTTTGAAATATGGCAAATGGTTATTATGTTAGCCTGGAAGTTCTGACCACAGAGCTGAACAAGGACATCTACAATGGTGACAATTGCCTATTTTCTCAGCAAAGATGATGGTTGCACGAATGTCTTAATTTCAAAGATATCAACCTGAACACAGGAATGTTCTCTAACGGTACCAAGTAAGTACACTTCTCTAAACATGCAACAAAAAATTGGCTCCATCCCTGACAGACCTTCTATTATTAACGTTTTATATTATCAACAATATTATTACTGATATTATCAATTATCAATTTCTATTATTAATCTAACTTGGCCTCCTAGTTTTGAAGCTTTTTTTATTTTCAATGAGTATCTGCCTTGTGTCTCTCTACCTTTACTCTTTCTCCGTACCTGCAAAGTGAAGATTGCTCATAGCTTAACTTTCTTGGTAGGCAGGAGCACTTTGGAAGTTGCTGGGCCATCATTTCTCAAAGATTAGAATCAACTTTTTACTGTAATATTAAAGAATTAGTACGGGATTTGGGCTTCTGGATATGATAGCAGATGGCTTTTGACATCAACTCTTCTGCTTGAATTATACCATTCTGCTTACAACTTGCACCAAGTCTTTTGTTCTTTGCACGTGCACAAAAAAAATCTAGAAGATCTTTGTCCATGGGCAAGCCTCCCCATCACCACAGCTTCAACAAGGACAATAATTTCTTCAACTTCAATTTATTTTAAGGATCCAAGATCCACCATCATTTTTCAGTAGAGTCAACTTAAGCTACTTTGCATCCATATCCACGCAGGGGGGAGGGTGGTTGCTTCGTTTTATATTTGTTTATCTGTTTGTTATTTATTTTCAGCATGCCCTTAGTTCTGTGAAATAACTCTTTCCATAGAGAAGTTAATATACTGCACGAAAAGAAAATATTGCTGTTTTTATAATTGCTCAGCTGTGTAGATCTTCCCATAATCTCATAATGCGATATCTGTTCTCTTGCCTTGCAGCTTTGATGATTCTTATTATAAATGTTTTTTATCTTCACCATCCACATTTGGAAGCAAAATGTTTTGCCTCTAAACAAATAATACTTTAATTGCCAGCAAACAAAAGGGGAGATATCATCACCTTACTGATCTGTGAGTCAATATCCAGTAGGCATCTGAGCCAGAACACATAGTTCAGGCAGATTCTGCCTGGGGAAGAGGGTGAGAGTTAGGGAGACTTCTATTCTCTTAAATCCAAGGGTGGAAGTTCAACTTAAGGCACGAATAAACTAGTACATCAGACCAGCTTCCATCTGGAGCAATACTAATATAAACTATTACATTTGAATGCATGCCCACATACATTCACAAACACAGCACATATGCACCCCACACACACATATGCACACACATGTGTAATACACACAAGCACACACTCACATAAACATACAAAGTCACATGCATGCATATACATACACACATGCGAACACATCACATGCACATACATGTGCACACAATTTCACACATGTGCACACAATTTCACACATGCACATGTGTGAGCACACAATCTCTCCCTGTCTCTCTCTGTCTCTCTCTCTCTCTCTCGCACACACACACACACACACACACACACACACACACACACACCTGGACAGTTGCCTTTACAGCATTGGGTATTGGTGGACCTAACATCTCGAAAAAGGGAAAAGCCAAGTGACAGTTCGTCCTGGCATTTGATTCCATTCTTCAGACGAGGGTGTGACAATCTTAAGAGTTGCTAAGAGACCAGAAAGTGCAGGGATTTCCACAACTGCATGGGATCAGAAGGGAGGAAACAAAACTTAGATACATATTTACCCAGAAGTGTCCTGGTAAGCTAATCAGTGTTTTCTTTGATTTCCTGATATCTCCACGCAAGTTCACACCAGAAGGCTGCTCTAACCATCACTGAAATGTCTAATTTAAAATCAACTCAATTCCCCATTAGAGCCAGGAGTTCTGCTTGTAAGTTACCTGCTTAAAATAGAAATCCTAATGTTATAACTCTGGTGGACCATTTAAAAATCAATAAATCATAAATTGACATAAAAGAATTAAGAATAAAAGAAAAACCATATATTAAACAGATGCAAAAGAGAATCAATGCAAATATGCAATACATACCTTGAAATAATGATACTCTTGGATGCATTAAATGATGGGACAGAATTTGGCAAGAAGTAAAAGCCTTCAATAAAGTGTCAAATGAAACGTCGAGAAATAGAGCCACAGCAGTGAAACCAGCTGTTACTTGGAAGGGGATAAGGATAGTGCAGACCCAGGTGGAAAAATAAGTTAACAGAACAGATGAGAATAAAACATCAAGTATGAAGCACAGAATGAAACAAGCATTTAAAATCCTGAAAGTATGTGAAAGGGATAGGTCATGGGCACAAGGATACATGGGCAAGTGCTACTACCGTCCCAGAAGAGAAGAGGAAGATAATGGGACAGAAACAATATGTGGAGAACTAAGGGCAGATAAATGGCCAAAGTTAATAAAATACACTAAGCCACAAGCTCATGAAGTGCTACAAATGCTACACTGAATAATTAATAGAAGCGCATAGATAAAGACTAAGGAAAATAAAAAAAATAATGTCAAAAATCAGTCAGAAAAAGTATATATTAATATTACCATTATAATGAAAATGATAGGACTGGTGACTAGCTTATAAAATGAAAGCACTAAGGGCAAAAACTTGAATTAATTATTAGGAGCAATTGCTGCTTTGTCCAGGGACACAGTTTGGTTCCCAGCACCCACATGTAGGCAGTTCATGCCCTCTTCTGGTCCCTTTGGGAACAGACACAAATGTAATATATATATATACTATTAATGCAGGTAAATACACACACACATGTTAAATAAAAATAAATAAATAAATTTTTTGATGTTAAAAGAGTTATAATGAAGACCATACAGCAGTTGTTTTAAAAATTGCTCATCCTTTAAAAATTGAAAGAAAAATTTAGTTAATATAGAATTCAATATCCAAAAAATATTCTTCAGCAAAGAAGAAAAAAGAAGGCAAAGCAAAGTGTCTCTCACCTCAACCCTTCATGCTCTTTTTAGCAGGCAGGTCACACCAATAGTGTGAGCAAAACTGCATGGAGAGGGGAGAAACAAAGGAAGCTTATTTGTCCATGACAAAATTTCCCAATGTCTTAGGAAATCTGAAAGTCATACAATCTAATCAGCATCAACTATCCTTGAGTCAGAGAGTAAATAGCTAAGACCCAAGCATTAAGCTATGTGAAGCAAGAGGTGCATTTAAATTAGGCTATAAATTAATTTAGTGTGCACTACAATCCATGGAGTAACTTTATTTATTTCTGTGGGTTTCTTTTCAATTTAATGTGTGTGTGTGTGTGTGTGTGTGTGTGTGTGTGTGTGTGTGTGATGGGGAGAGTATTCTGTTTTGTGTTAATTTCATTGGTTAAATAAAGAGACTGCCTTGGCCCTTTAATAGGACATAAAATTAGGTAGGCTGAGTAAACAGAACAGAATGCTGGGAGAAAGAAGCTGAGTCAAGGAGTCGCCATGATTCTCCCACTCCAGACAAACGCAGGTTAAGATATTCCCTGGTAAGCCAGCTCGTGGGGCTACACAGATTATTAGAAATGGGTTAGATTAATATGTAAGAGCTAGCCAGTAAGAGGCTGGAACTAATGGGTCAGGCAGTGTTTAAAAGAATACAGTTTCCGTGTAATTATTTCGGGGCATAAGCTAGCCATGTGGGCGACCGGGTGCCGGGGACACAGCCCCGCCGCTCCTACTACAACATGTGTGTATATCATGTGCATTTGGAAGCCCATAGAGGGAGAAAGGGCACCATATTTCCTGGAACTGAGTTTCAGATGTTGTAAACTAGCAAATCGCAACCAGAGGAAGCTCTCTTAACTCCAAAGTCATCTCCCTCTCTCTCTCTCTCTCTCTCTCTCTCTCTCTCTCTCTCTCTCTCTGCCCCTAGAGATGCGTTTTAAAACAAACAGGGAATCCATTAGGAATAATAATAATACATAGTAAATCAAACTATACTCTTTCGAAAAGAGAAGTTTCTTGAGTTGGTAGATTAGAAAGGATGTGGTCCCAGTAGGGAGACATAGAAGTTGGAAGTAGAAAGGAATGAATGTTAAAAGAGAGATAAATTTGCTACTTAACCATCAGTATGGGCTACCCGCACATACCCATTTAGTACTACTGGACAGGGTTGATGAAACAGATGAGTATCTGAGAAACAGAAAGGGGAACATGGGCCTATCGTTGGCCCATTGCTCAAATGTGGCTCCATAAGAACTAACTGTCCTTCACTCTTGAGCCTTTAAAAGTACCAAGGTGAGCCAGGCGGTGGTGGCACACACCTTTAATCCCACCACTGGGGAGGCAAAGCAGGTGGATCTCTGTGAGTTCAAAGCCATCCTAGTCTACAAGAACTAGTTCCAGGACAGGCTCTAAAGCTACAGAGAAACCTTGTCTCGAAAACTCAAAAAAAAAAAAAAAAAGTACCAAGATGAATCCCTTTTAGGCAACAAGATGTTGTATAGGAAACCAATCTCTGATAGCACCTGTGAAAAGCATTCAAACTCTCCATGGAACCGTCATCGAAAGCCATAGTTAGAGGAATAAGTTTGGACGCTTATTACACTCTTACCTTTACTTGGTTTCTTTTTCACCACTACTATTAACCTGTGATAGCAAAAGATAAAACGTTTAAGTGTACACGGAAAAATTGGGATATGATAAAAGTACTTTGGTATTTAAGAATAATTTATTCTTGATAAGTTCATAGAACTGCAATCCTAGGTGTTGGCCTAAAAAAATCAAAGGAGCTTGAGAAGTGACTCAACAGTTAAGAAGTACTTGCTGTGCAATCGTGAGGACCTGACTTCAGGTTCCAGTACCTGGGTGACAAGCTAACTATCCTACAGATGTCTGTAACTCCAGCTCTGGGAGATTCACCATCCCCTTCTGACTTCAACACATACACACACATATACACATGCACGCAGGCACTCATATACACATAGACAAATGCATGTACACCTGCACATACAATGTGTGCATTCAATTACTCAGATACACATACACACACAAATAAATATTTTAAAAAATAACAAGTGAAGCTATATTGATGTTGATTTATGGGGAAATACCTTCTCCTGCAAGACAAATGCTAGGTTGACTTCCCCTGTTATGTAGCTGTTTCTTCTGAATGAAAACACTCATTCTTGTGGAAAGGAGACTTGTAAGATCAGGAAGTGAACAACATCTCCAAGTCGGGATGCTCCTGAAACTTACAAAGTACACAGGACCCTTCCCCAAGGTCGTATAAGCAGTAATGTTTGTTGAAATAGAGACTCTCTGATCAACCAAGCCACTTGCAATCTGTGCAGGGAGCTCCAGGGGTGCAGTTTTTGTGAGTCCTCACTCATACTGGGGTGGGTCTTTTGAGTGCACAGCTGCCTTTGGGCCACCCATGCTCCTGCAATTCAGCCACCATCGACGCTGCCATAAGTAACTCCAATAAACTCACTGGTTTACGCAGCTAGCCCTGGATAGAAGTGTTTTGTTGGTACTCTAACTGGAATGAACAGATGCTAGTTTAGGTCTCCCTTGGAAGTAACTCAGCAGTCCCTCAAAACAACAACTCATCCACGACCACAAATAAGAAGGAAAGTTCGGTCATTTGAAGAGCTGGCAGCATTTTTAGGTTTATAGTACATACGATTAGAGACCATACATGCATAGCCTAGAGACAAGAATTCATGTAACAGTGCTCTTTAAATATTTGCAAGATCGCCATGTTCCATCCTTTAGTTGTTTGCATAAGACAAATCCTTCTGTCTTGATTTCTAGGACTCTGTGGGTCGTGTTGCCCTCTAATCTACATCAGAGTAAAGTATGTTCCTTTCTAAAGATTCTTATTTATGTGTATGTGTGCACAACTTATGTATGTGCGTGTGCTTGTTAATGCACAGAAAGGCCAGAAGAGGGCATCAGATCCCCGGGGGCTGGGGTGACAAGCAGTTATGAGCCACCTGATGAAGGTGCTGGAAATCAAACTATGAAAAAGCAGCAAGCACACTTAATCACTAAGCCAGCCTGAGAAAAACCTTTCTTATACATTCTGTCTGCTCTTTAGTCTCTTCTACTTAGAGATTGGATTTCCTCTGCAAACAGATCGATGTACTAATGATCTCCTGGTTTTCTCATAGCACGAGGCTGACAAACAGGAGGCTGTGCATGTGGAACCTGCGACAATGCCTGGGGAATGGACAATCCTGCTTCCATTCACCGACTAATATTAAATCCCATGATAACCATATGGCAATTCTGAGAGTATAAATGCGTATCCTTTAAACTACACTTGAAAACATCCCTAATTGGTGGCACTCTTACCCTTTAGAATAATATTTTCATTCTCCCAAATTTAATACATTTATACAATGCACGTGGATCATATCCATTCCTTACTACCTCTGTCCAATTCCCCCTAGTGTCTTTACCCCATCTCCTTCCCAATTTTATATTCTCTTTTAATTGTTATTAGTAACCCCCTGAGTGCAACTACTGCTGCTTAGCTGCTCAGGGGTGTGTGGCCATCCACTGGAGCATGGGCAACCAACCAGCAGTCAGGTCCCCAAAGGAGAGTGACTCTGCCTCCATTAGCAACCACGGAACAATAGCACCTCCAATGAAGGAGGGAACTTGGGGGCCCTCCCTCATCCACACTGCAGTGCTCAGGGAACTTCGTGGGAGAGGGGTCTTCATGAACTTCATGAGAGAAAGAACTGAAGAGCTGGCACCCGGGGAGTGGGGGACAGGGGTGTGAAATGCCGACTTCTGGACACAGCTGTGGCATGCAGCAACCCACAGCAGCTCTTGGTTACCTTGCTAAGACATCTCCGTAGGCCACTGTAATCCGCCTTCTGCATCGACTCTGGAACTTGCCATGCAATGCCCTGTGCACAAAGTCATGACATTTTCTTAGACAGAAAGTAGGCAGTCCACAGCAGAACAAGGGGTCTTTGTGAGATAAATGAGATTCAGTGCTTTAAACAGTTTCCCAAGGTTCTCTTGGCCACGTTGCATTGTTTTCCTCTGTCATATATTTTCTGTTGGATTTTTTTCTTGTAGCATTCCTATCACAGATTGTGATTCATGCAGCATGCTAACTTAATTTAAATGGACACAGATTCCTCCTCTGGAATTTCTCAATGGATGATTTGGTTTAATTAGCCAGAGGAATGAATATATGTCAATGGGCCAGTCCAGATATCCTGGACATTCAGAGGACAACTCATTCAGCTGTAAGATTGTCATTTCTATTGCTCAGAGTTGAGGTCTTTTGGGCAATTGTAAATACTTCTGACCTCCAAATGACATACTCCAGAAATGGCTTAGACTACTTTGTTCCAGAAATAAAATAAAACAGAAATATAATTAACCAACTAGATAGACTGTCACGTTTTAATCCTCATGTACATTTGATTCTTCAATTTTATCTGAGCCATATACTTTTAAAGGTACTTACCTTTGCCCTTATTGTAGAAAATTAGTATTTTCATCAACAAAAAGAGTGTTCTGTGACTAATAAAATGCTTTATTGGGGCAGAGAAAGCAGTCAAGTGTGCTGGATACCTGAGCCTGGAGCCAGCCTGCCTCCACTGGAAATTAGATTGTTTACCAACTGTGTGACCTCAGGAAATCAAGGTGAACTATGTCCCAGTTTGTGTCTTTGCAAAATGTATATAATATCATTAGCCTACCTTTCTCTAAAGTGGAGTACATCCATGCAAGTGAAATGGTTAGAATTAAAAATCTAGTGCTGATTATTTTCCCTAAAGAAATTCTCAGATAGATATTTATATAACCACGTTCATAGCAGCATAACTTATAATAGTCAAAAGGCAGAAAGAAACCTATCTGTCTGTCTGTCTGTCTGTCTGTCTTATGTTCCTTAGTGTACATGCTTTGAAGATAGTATACCAAGTGAAATAAGCCAGGCAACAGTTTGATATCATATGTGTCTACTTTATAAGGCATTTACAATAGTCACGTTTGTAACAATGGAAAGCTGAGTGGTTCTCAAGGAAGAAGAGTCTAGACAGTTATTGATCAGTGAGTGCAGCATTTTTGGGTTGGAAAGATAAGTTCTGGAGACAGGTGGTGATGAAAATTGGGCAACAATACAATTATAGCTGATGCCACTAAATTGTAGCTGGAAATGATTAAATTACTGAAGTTCATAGCATGTGCATTTAAAAATACTTTTACACACGCATTATTTATTGGTGTGGGTTTATGTGAATATGTGTGTCTGTGAGCATGTGTAGAGGTCAGATGGCAACTTGAAGGAGTTGGCTCTACCTTTTACTAGCAGGTCCCTGTTAGGAATATTCTTAAGACAAGCCTCTCTGCTGACACAAATAATTCCAATAGACTAAATTAGACTCAATAAAAGATGCCTACTTTTAATGCAGCACTCCCTGGTGGCCAGGAGCATAGTGAGGGAAAAAGAGAGGGGGGTGACCACACTAAACCTGAGACCACGTGTTCCTTTTCTAGGCAGCAGCCTAAATAGCCTGTGGGACTGGTCCTAACCATTCCTGGGGAGGTGGTCACTGCTTGGTGGGCTTTTCCAGAGGTGGAGTCTGGACCAATGCAACTTCTAGGGGTGGGGGGCTTCCAAAGATGGATGTGGGGTATTACAGTCCCAAGGATCAAACTCATGTCCTCAGGCACAGTAGCCCTTTCTGGCTAAACCATGTCACTGACCATATGTTCACTTTTATTGTAGCAAAAATGCCTTCAATAATACTAGGAACAGTGGCTCTCAAGTTTGTATTTAACCAATTTAACATCTCACAGGGCTTAGGAGAAACAGGAATCCTTAGACCCTACCACATAGACATATAGGCTGCAAGTGAAATGCATGGCTAAGCAACCAGTTGGTCCTGCAGGCAATTCTGATGCTCACACAAACCAAAGTGTAGAAGGCGTGAGAGAAGATGGGGTCTAAGAAGCTGATGTACATTAGCTTCAGTGACATCTCTGACCTTTCTTTTTCATCCCATTTTTTAATCTTCTAGAAAACATTTAAAACCTCATTTGCTTTCCAATACCACAATACCTCAAATATTTTCCATAGTCCAAATGGTTAGAAAGAGAAGATATTTGGGGATGAGGGTGGGAAACTCTTCACCAGGCTGTCTGCTGGTGAGTACAATCTTCAGTCTTATCTTTCCTGTGTTTGAGTAATAGATAAAACGGAGGTCGTTTCCATAGCAACACACATCCTGCCATTTATACCTTGCAATATAGCAGGAAGGGAATCATTGGAAGAGGCTGTGGAAATGGTAACGTTATATAGAAGAAATGTTTGTAATTCCTAAAAATTGGCAGGTTCCCCCTAGTGATAAACAGAGGGGTTATGGGTTATTTAAATGCTGCTGTAAGCATCTGTGGACCATTGTGATCCTCATTAAACTCCCAATAACCATAAAGACCTCTTTATTCTTCAAATGAACATGCTTTGAAGGAAGTCATTGCAGAACACCCAGGCTGGGACAGACATTAACCTCCTGCATCTCTAGCATCTACTTCCACACTAGTCCAATAAAACCTGGGAATTCTCAACTGGAAGCACATCTCTTTCTGCAGTCAAGTTGGCTCTCTGGAAATCGATCATCAGTCAAGTCACTTTCCCTATTCAGAAAGAAACCAGATTCTTCCCTCCAAGTTTCATCCAGTTCTAAAACTTGAGTCAGCTTTCGACTCAACTAATGTTAATTAATGCTTTCTTTCTAAGGGATCTTGCTAAATTTTCTTTCTGTTGCTGTGATAAACACCAGGAGTACAAGGAGCTTAGGAAGGAAAAGGTTTATTTGACTTACAGGTTACACTATAGTATATCACTGAGAGAAACCAAGATAGGAGCTAAAGCAGAGACAAAGGAAGAACACTCCTTATTGGTTTGCTCCCCATCTATATCCAGGTATATTCTGATGCCTGTTCAGGATGCATTCTCCAAAGTGAGCTGGACCCTTCTTCTTCATTAGTGGTCAAGAAAACAGTCTGTGGACAAGTCTGCAGGTCAATCTAATGGAGGCAATCCTTTAATTGAGGTTCCTCTTCCCAGGTGTGTTACATTTCCAGCCAAGATCAACTATGACAAATTCAAATGCTCAGAAGAGTTCGCCAACGTTGTCCATAATGTTGTCTGTAAGAGAAGATGTAGGCTAAGCATTATTCTGTGCTTTTTATGTGGAATAAGTACCCATGTGCAGAAGGTGACACCTCATGGCGACCCTGGAAGTGTGCCAACTACATTTTTAAGACCTCTAAACATACACTCGAATTTGTGTTCTGGACTGGAATCAGAAGGTTGTGTCACATGCTAGCAAATGGTGTCAGCAAGTAGGAAAACAAGTGTTACTTGCCACCCAAGTCACAATTTACATTTGAAGCTAAACCAAGGCTAGAGAAAAAAGAGCTCGGTCAGTAACATGCTCGCCTTAAAGAAGCAGAAAGATCTGGATTCAATCTCCAGCCCCATATTAAAAAAAAAAAAAAGAAAGAAAGAAAAAAAAAAGGCTGCATCATTGCATGTGTTAAAAAAAAAAATCCCAGTACTGGCGAAGCAGTCACAAGATGATCCCTGGGGTTTGCTTATGAGAGAGTCTAACCTTTGTATTCTGTTCCAGGTCAGTGAGATACACTGTCAAAAAAAACTTAAAAGTGAACAGCTCTTGTGCAAAAATACATGAACACTTACACACACACACACACACACACACACACACACACACACTCACTATTAACTCAGAATTTCTAAAGTTCTTTGCAAGTTCCAAGAGCCTATGGTCTTCTTCTTGTTCCCTCAAGGGAAGTTATAAAAGGAAAGTATAATGTACAAAAGCAACAATTCGTTGTTTGGGGATAAGATAAAAATAAATGGCTCTCAACTCATGGTCCTCTTTCTCCAAGCAGTAGTTAGTCACACTGTAGGAAGAAAAAAAAAAATCTCTGTTGGAGGATTATTTGCCTCTGTGTAGAACTTTTGGTATTGGGTCTACATGTACAAAACCATCTTTAGATGCTTAAAAGTGACCATTCTAGGCTCTGCATAGTAAGAGTCACCAGAACTGGAAGATACTTACTGGGGAAGAAGAAATAAAGGTTTCAAGTATTAATTAATTAATGCGATATTTGTATTAATGCTTTGAGAATTTCACACACGGACACAGATATTTTGATCCTATTTGCCTCACAGACTTCCCTCTAACTCCTCAGATCCACCAACCACCACCAATTCTGTCCTCTCTTTTAATATTTTTAGTAGCAACAATCCAATTTGTACTGCACACATCCTCGTGAATATGTGACCTTTCGATGGAGTATAATCAACCTACCAGGGACCACGCCCTTAAAGAAAAGACCGTTCTTCTCCAGAAGCCATCTGTTGTGAATAACTCCTCAGCTATGATGTTGATGAAGATGTAAGGCTGATTGCTACTGTGTAGAACAGTAAGAGCCTGTGGGTGAACTTTTCATTCTTGAAGCCTCTAGCTTGTGTATCAAATCTACAGGCATTAGACTGATGACTCTGTGGGGCTCCGACAGCAAGCACTTGAGAAGTGGGCTCTAATCTCATCCCTCTCAATTCGCTCCATTTTCACAGGCCCCTCGGGACTCTCCGAACAGCAGTGTCACCAAGAAAGAATGTCCACATTTTGTCCCACTGGTGTACTGGGTTAGGTGGCCTTATGCTATAATAGTGAAAGAGGTGGCCTGTGAGAGCTTCTCTGTCC
Organism: Microtus oregoni; assembly: GCF_018167655.1. NCBI lineage: Eukaryota > Metazoa > Chordata > Mammalia > Rodentia > Cricetidae > Microtus > Microtus oregoni. The sequence continues at coordinate 40,505,924 of NW_024543063.1, forward strand.
AATTTTGACACACAATCATTGCCTGGTAAAATTAGAAATAGAGTAACTTCACACACTAACTTGTTTTCAAAGAGAGATCATGTGGATTCCCCTCTGTATGCTGTGAATACCATTGGTGAATAAAGAAACTGCCTTGGCCTGTTGATAGGGAAGAACTTAGATAGGCAGAGAAAACTAAACTGAATGCTGGGAGAAAGGAGGCAGAGTCAGAGAGAAGCCTTGTAGCCCTGCCAGAGTTGGACAGAACTTTACCCAGTAATTCATAGTCACATGGTGATACACAGATTACTAGAAATGGGTTAAACTAAGATGTAAGGGGCAGCCAATAAGAAGCTAGAGCTAATGGGCCAAGCAGTGATTTAATTATGCAGTTTCTGTGTGATTATTTTGGGGCTGAGCAGCTGGGAAACAACAAGCTGCCTCCTTTCAACAGAGAGACACCTTGTCTTGTCCCCTAATGCATTCCTATCATGTGTCACAAAGTATAAGACAAAGAAAGATTGTAATGAGTTTTATTTAACTATTCATGTGCTTGTTTGTTTGTTTGAGACAGTGCTTAACTATGGTGCCCACATTGGCCTTGAACTCACTGTAATCAAGGCAGGCCAGGAAGTCACAATACTCTTGTCTCAGTCTCCAGAGCTCTGATATTACAGGCATGCACCACTACATTCAGTAAAGTGATTTCTTAATTATTAAGTAACCCATGAGACTACCCTATAAGCATAGCAATTGATTTCACTGTCAATATATTAATTACCCTAAAAGACCAGATGGGGTCTTATGTGCTTACTTTATAGAAAGGAAACTTTTTGAATATGTTGTGGATTTTGTTTCCAAATCATAAAATTACAGCAATATAGCAGGGGGACTTAGTGGTTTGATGAGCCATGGAATTAATTGCTTGCTCTGCCCACTTTCAATTTCTCTCCCCCTTGTTCAGTCTGTTAAAGATGCTTGTGGCAGCTTGGACACTTTGTTTTACATTTTAAATAGCAGGTCAACTCACCTTCCAGTGTAAACAAGAGCTGTAGCCATTCAATTTGGTAGGGGAAACATAGCAACTACAGGCAGGGGATGGACGTGTGTGTGTGTGTGTGTGTGTGTGTGTGTGTGTGTCCCACATATACAAATTTGGAGTAAATATGCAACCTAAAAATATTCAAGCATTTCATATTTTCTGAAATATGGACCATGTCCCTGAAGACAAAGACTTTGTCTCTGCCGTTATTTTATGATCATTATAAGAACTAGTGACATTCTGATGAGCTTCTTTAGGCCCTCTGGGAAATCTGTAGACATTCACTGAACTTCTCTCACAAAGCACAGCTCTCTTAAAACTAAAAGTGCAACTATTTCAATAATTATTTTTAGCAGAATTTTGGAAACCCGGTGCTACCTTTTAAAGGACAAAAAAATCTGGGCTTGGTGGCAAATGCTTGCAATGCTGGGTTTATGACATAGAGATAGGGAAGCGATATGACGAGTTTAAGTTCAGCTTGCGTTATGTAAAGTGATCCCGTTCCGAAAACAAACAGAATCAACAAGGGCTGGGAATGTTGCTCAGTGGTAGACTGCTTCCTTAGCACATGCCAGGTCCTGGTCTTGGTACTTAGCACTACTAAAAATCTTTCTAAGATAGAAGATAGATAGATAGATAGATAGATAGATAGATAGATCACAATGTTTCAGACCTTGTCAGTCTTATTGTAAATAATATTAATAATCCACCCAATCTTAAATGACTTCAGATCATTAAACTCATAAAAAAATAAATAGTTCCAAGTTATGTCCAACTTTTCTGCATCCTAAAATGTATCATCAAAGAAGACCATCTGGGGCTGCAGCGATGTCTCAGTAAATAAAGGGCTTGCTGCATGAGTCCTTGAGTTCAAGTCCCAACACTTATGTAAAAAGCTGGTTCAATCCCAGTGCTGGGGAGGCAGAGGAAGGAGGATCCCTGGAGCTTGCATGCCCGACAGTATAGCTAGGTTCTGTGAGAGACCCTGTCTTAAGAAATAGCACGGAAAGAGATTCAATCAGACACCAATGTTGTACTCTGGCCTCTATGTACATGCCCACATATACACACAAGCATGCACACCCACACAAAAATCCCAAATAGATAATAAAATAAATAAAACAGCAGCATAGATGACCTATCGGTACCTTATGACTGTTTTGGTACCAGAACCATGTTAAATAACACATCACTTTCGAGAGAAAGCACATCTAATGGCGGCATCTGTTTGGCACACTTATCATTCTGCTCAGCTTTCTAGTTCCCAGGCGTCATTTCTCTCCCAGTATTCAGTTTCTGAGTTAACAACCAGGGACTCAACGCGCTGGCAATTAAATACAACGTTTGCACATCCTTGCCTGGCCAAAGGGCAAGCAAGAGGCTGAACTCAGATTCAAATCAGGCTGCAGAGAGTCCAAACTCTGTGAATTTTTCTCGTTGCCCCTTCACCTCTACACACACATTGCTAATCCTGTGTTTGGTTTAGTCATGTTGCTGGCAACCCGTGCATTAAGCAAGCACCTCGGGCTGCAGCATTTGGCCATTTAGTGGCTGTTTTAGACATCCCAAGTACACTCCAAAGGAAGAAACGGATGTGTTGGCTGTATAGTCATCATTCCCTCTTGTGCCAGTTAGCTTTAACTGTCAACTCGACGCAGCCTGCCATCACCTGAAAAGGGTCTCAGTGGACTATTTGTCTTTATCAGGCTGGCCTGTGGACAACTGATGAAAAGCCCAGCCCACTGTGGGTCAGTCAAGCTGTTTCCTGGGCAGGCAGCCTGGGCTGTGCAGAAAGCTAGCAGAGCACCAATGAAAGCAAGCCACTTAGTGAGCCAGCAAGTCGCATTCCTTCAGGGTTTCTGCTTCCGGTTCCTGCCTGGAGTTCCTGCCCTGACATTTCTCCGTGATGGGCTAGAATCTGGAGGTGTAAGAAAAACTAAACTCTTTCTTCTCCTTGCTGCTTTTGGTCGGAGCGTTTTTATCATAGCAATGAGACCTGAACACCAGCATCTTCATTTCCCAGTCATTTGGTGTCTACTCCCGGTAGAGGTGTGATATTCAGTGAAAACGCTGGGAAGTTCAGGGGCGTGCCATTACTCTTCGGGGAAAATTTTCTTGAAGCAGAACAAGTAAAGCTGGCAAGTCAAAACAAAAGTCATTTCCTACTCCCAGGTGGTATAATTTCTCTTAATTATTTTCAGTGCTGGAAAGCCTTATTTGAAATATGAAATATCTTTCCAAAAGTCCCCATAAACTGCCACACTGAGAGGTGTTTTGATTTTGTGCATTATGAGAACGCTGGATAAACAAATCAGGCAGATGCGGAGTCAGTTTCCTTTAGGGATGCGGTCCCAGAGATGCTGCGCATGCTCAAGTGGAAGGGCTTGCGCTTCTGCCTGCTCTGTAGCGTGGAGGAAACCGGGCAGATTTAAAAACAAAGCACAGGACTTTGGGAAGGAAAAGTGGTAGTAGAGAGATAACAGGAGGGTTAGATGGGAGGATGGTGGGGGTTGATCAAAACACATTGTATTCATGTATGAAGTTCTCAAAAAAAAAAGAATTAAAAAATGATATGTTAAAAGAACATCAAGCCTGGCACTGGTGGTACACACCTTTAACCCCAGCACTCCGAAGACCAGTGGATCTCTGTAAGTTCGAGTCGCACCTAATCTACAGAGAGTCCCAGGACAGCCAGGGCTACACAGAGGAACCCTGTCTCAAGCAGTGTTAGGTTTCACGAGGGGCCGCTCAGGCTGACATCATCCACAGCTGCTTCTCTCTCTCTCTCTCTCTCTCTCTCTTTTCGTTCATTGCTGACGGCAATTTCCACTGCTACAGGGAAATGGTCTTGCTGAGGAGAGACTTCCTGCATGTCTGTCATACTTACATCTCCGAAGGAAGTTCATTAGCCCCAGAGTACCAGACCCTAAGTTACCAGCAGGTAGTGATGGGGCATCCTGTATGCGGGACACTCATTATCTAGAGGGCTGAGTCTTTTCTCTTTCCCTTTCTAGCAGGGAATCAGACACAGACTGGATGGGAGTAAGCACGGTGGGCTACGTGCCAACCACATTGCAGGATGCCTCTTTTCTCTCTGAAATTGGTCAGAAGGAAACCCGTACTTTGCTTGTGGGCCAGAACTCCCCGCAGAGAATTCTCAGTGATGTCTTTCGACAGTGTTAACGATTCCCCCTAATTTACATCTCTTACCTAAAAGACAATGTGCCTCAGTTTCCCTCTAGAAGCTTGAATACTAACAACTTAGAGAAACTTAATCAAATATAAATCAAAACTTGTTGATTTCAATGCTTGATCAATTCATTTGCATTTTGCATTTTTCTGGTTTAATTTCAGGTTTGTTGTTGTTTTTCTTTCTTAATGTTGCCAACATTTTTGTTTACTCACCGTGACTGTTGGTTGTTCTACTCTCTTCTTTTGTTATTTTCCTTTAAATTCTAAGATGTTATTTTGAAAATTGAGATGGCCTTTCTCAATTTTCAAATAATTCAAAAATTTGAAGGTGCTGAATATCCCACGGTCTCTCTTGAGGATTCTGCTGAATTGTGGTTCACTGTTTTTTTTTTTATTGTATTATAAATAGATATATATGTATAGTTTTAAAAAAAGGTCCTGATGGTGATAGGCCTGAAGTCTTGGCACAAACTTGCTCATGTTTCACCTCATCCTGTTTATCCTACCCTTAACTTTATGTTCTAGATTAGCAGTTTTGTACAAGGGGTTCCATGAAACTAGACTCCTTCCTTTTATTTTTCTCTTAACATTGTCTCTTAGGTATTACTTTCTCCATGAAGTATCACATAAACCTACAGGTTGTTATCCACAGAACCACTGCCCTTGGGGCAGCTCGGGTATAGCAGGCTGCCTCCCTGTTACATATGGATTAACTCTCATTAGCTATGAAGACATGCCCGCCTTCTTAGGTAGAAAGGAAGTCCCTGGAGGGAAGCTGCCACTCTGTGTAAGCCCGTGGCTGCTCATTTCCATCAGCAACACTCCTTTCTTATTTTGAGACAAGGTCTTCCTCGGAAACCAATCAGGTCTGAAACTCACAGCAATCCTCCAGTCAAAGTTCTTCAGTGCTGGGAACACCAACATAAGCCATCACTCTCTGCTCCAAAAGCCCTTTACTATACGATTTAATGAACTCAGATCTCAAAGATACCTTTCACTATGCTGTGTGGCATGTACCATAGCTTGTGCTGTGTGTATTCTGGAATATAGTCCATAAGGACTGGTACAAGAATAGATCCACAGTGAATATTAAGGGTTGAGTGAATCCACAACGCCAAACACTGCAATTGCACTCACTCAGACACAGACGGCATTGCATTGGAATATAGAAGTACGGTCAGCGTGAGCACTACTGACAGTGGACCAGATAATTGCTGGGAAAGGGTCATGTGCGCACACGTGCTACAGGAGCAGGGGCATTCCATTAATTATAAGATATTTAATAGCACCCTTGGCCTCTATCTACTAGATTCCATTAACTCCTCCCCCAGTCTTGCCAATCAAAAATGACTCTAGATATTATCAAATGTGGTCTTGAGTATCAAAGCTGCTTCCTTAAGAAGTAGACTATACTAATCATCGTCCACATCTCCTAGTGTCTCATTGCCAGTGATAAAGCTGCTTGAGACTGAAAATTCCAGCAGTGTTTCTATCTTATCCTAATACTTTTTAACTGAGTCCTTGTGTCTACAGATTTATAATTTGCACTGTAAATAATGACATTGTAGAAAGAGGTCCTGCGATATTAGCATTGTACTGTGTCTGCCAAGAAGTGTCCCTCTGACCCTCAGTTAGTGAATTGACCTCCCTGGATTCCCAGTCCTTGATTTTAATAACCGCTCTAAATGATTTACAATACTCTTCTTATTCAAAGCCTGGGGTTCCTTTACAATCCAGTTACTCAGGCAGATTTGCAAAGACGGTCTGTATGTGTTTAGTGCTATGTTCGGGAAAAAGCTGGCTTTTAAGAATTTAAGAGTTCATCTCCATCTAGTCCACAATGCTTTCTAGGATTCAGCTTTTAAGTTGAGCGTCCTTCCTCCATGGTGACATGAAACCCTAGGCAAACTTCCCACATCGCAGAATTTTGAAAATAAAGTTTTGTTTTGTATTACCCTGCAAACTCTAAATAGTTTTTTTTTTTTGCTTTGTTTTGAATGAGATTGTGTGACTGGAGCGATGGCTCAGCAGCTAAGAGCACTTGTTACTCTTTTCAGAGGACTTGAGTTCAGTCTATAGCTCACAGCTGCCTATAACTTCAGTTCTAGTGGACCTGACTCTCTCTCTCTCTCTCTCTCTCTCTCTCTCTCTCCTCTCTCTCTCTCTTTCCTCCTCTCTCTCTCTCTCTCTTTCTCACACACACACATGCACAAATGAATAGAATAAATCTTTAAAACTTGAGACCCTGAATCTTATTAATTTACCATTCTCTGACCTTAACGAAACAACTGAATTTCCCAATACCTAATATTCCCTGTTTGTAGATTAGAAACAGCAATGGCATGTCTTCCAATGTAAGATTCAATGCTTAGCACAATTTTGTGCTTCACAGGTATTCAAACACTTTTTAGAAAGAAGCGCAGTTCCATGAAAGAGAAGATTATTCTCTTCTAAGAGATGCATGCAAAAGTGGTTCTCCTAGACATTATTCATGGGATAGATCAGAGGGACTGTAGCATTATAAACTTTGCAATGCCAAAAAAATTTAGAACCTTGACTTAAATGTCAAATTAGTCATTACTGGTATTCATACAGGCTTCAATGACATATGAACACCTTTTACTTGATGGGAAATGTGGCTACTTTGATCTACATGGAAACCAATAGTTTACTTCCTGTGCAGGATCTAGATTAAGTCAAAAGATATAAATTTCTCCTAATTTGTCTAATTTGCATAGAGTGTCCTTTAGTTGTAACATTTAATTAATATTGCAACTCATCAAAAGTGCTGAATAATAATATTTGGGCAATCCCTAATGGCCATACGTTGATTCTGATTTTTCAAACTAAGAAATTAAGGCCCGAAGTAGCTGTATTAGAACCTAAGGCTATCTATGTTTATTATTCCCCAAGCTTCTAATTATGCTCTTAAAATAGGATAAAAAAAATAGGATAAATGGAAGCAACCTGAATGCAAAACACATCTTATCATGCGATACTTTTACATCCTTGTCACATGGATGCTCAGCTCAAATAATCTAATAACACGTTACCATTAAAATTGTGCACACAAGGGAATGGGAAGCGAGATGTGGATTCAAAATGTTTCCGTAGACTCAGGGATAAAACTGATATCATTGAAATTTATTTGTTTTTGTTTTTTCGAGACAGGGTTTCTCTGTGGCTTTGGAACCTGTCCTGGAACTAGCTCTGTAGACCAGGCTGGTCTCGAACTCACAAAGATCCGCCTGCCTCTGCCTCCGGAGTGCTGGGATTAAAGGCGTGCACCACTACCTCCCGGCTATCATTGAAATTTAAACGCGTTGTAATCAAAATGGTATTCAGATGATGACTAGCAGTTAGACCGGCAATGATCAGAGATCACTGGAACAGCATTGGGCTCACCTTAGCCACATAAGATCTGAATAAAGGAAACATGTTGCCTTAAGAGCCCTTTTTAAAATATTTTATTTTTGCTTTTTTTCTTTTATTGAAAATGGATTTTTTTTCACACATAATATATCTCAATTACAGTTTCCCCTCCCTCTACTCCTCCAAGTTCCTCCCACCTCCCCTCTCATCCAGATCCACTTCCTTTCTGTTCTCATCAGAAAATGATTAGGCTTCTAGGAGATCGTAATAAAATAAAATAAGAAAGAAACTACTACATCAGAATTGGGCAAAACAAAACAACAAAAAGCAAATGGAAAAGAGCCCAAGAGAATGGCTAGAGTCAGAGATCCACTCACTGGCACACCAAGGAAGCCCAGAAAAACACTAGAGTGGAAACAGTAATTTAAGTGCAGAGGGCCTGGTGCAGACCGGTGCAGACTCTGTGCAGGCTGCCTCAGTCTCTGCGAGTTCGTATGAGCTTTGATCATGCTGATTTACACCTTGTTTTCTTGGTGTCTCCTATCCCCTTTGGATCTTATACTCTTTCTACCTACTCTTCTGTGGGACTCCCTGAGCCCTGGGGGTAGATTTGATGGAGGCATCCCATTTAGGGCGGAGTGTTCCAAGTTCTCTCACTCTCTGCATGTCTGGATGTGGGTGTCTGTATTTGCTCCCATCTGCTGTAGAAGAAACATCTTTGATGACGGCTGAGCAAGTCATTGATCTATGTGTGACCTATGACTATAGTAGAAGGGAATTAGGAGTCATTTTGTTTCTGGTTTGTTTATTGGAACAGTAGTATTTGGGTTTACCCTAGTTCCCTGGGCTATCCTGTCTCGGGCTCTTGGTCACTCAAGCACTGTTGGGTATGAATTTCGTCTCTATTTTTTAATTATGTGTGTATGTATGTATGTGCACATGATTGAAGGTGCCCTCAGAAGAGGGTGTTGAATGTCTTTGAGCTAGAGTTGCTGGTGGTTGTGAGTGGCCTGAGGTGGGTGCTGAAAACTGATCTCAGATCCCCTAAGAGAATAGAAAACACTAATAACATCTGAACCATCCCTCCAGCCCCTAGTGACAGCTTTGAAAACTGCCCAAGTGTATCTAACATTTAATCTGAACTGATAAATAGTTAAGTTAGCAGGAGTGGAAGTTTTAGAAATCCAATTTTAAAAAACGACCAAAATGTATACCATGATCTATTTATGGAGCAAAGGTGCTAATACTCTCAGGGTTAGGTGCTTAGGTATAGAGACCGCCATGACCGTAGAGGTGGAGATGATTTGGTCTTCAACACTTTTGTCAATTCTTAAGGAGAATGAGCTCCTAAAATACCCACAAGAAACGACAGAGCCTTCACTTGTGGTGATAATCATCAGGTCTCTAATTCCCAATAGCTTCAAAAAAAAAAAAAAAAAACGAGCACCACACATTAGTGGGTCCAAAATATACCAGTCTGTGGGTTATGATTACCTGTTAGTTTAGTTTTACTGAAAGTGCTCTATGCTTTGATATAAAAAAATCAAAGTGTGAAATTTCCTTCATTATAACTGATGTAATTTCCATTCAGAATACAGAGAATGGGGCCTTAAAGAAAAGAGCAAGGGAACCAAGAAAGAGAATTATATAATAATAGACATTTCTTAAACATTGTATTTTATTTTTAATTGTGTGTATGTTCCTGTGTGGCTGTCTGTACATGAGTGCAGGTACCTTCCGAGGCCAGTATAGAGCTTGGAATCCCCTGGTGTGTGAGGCTCCAGATGTGGGTACTGGGAACCTCTGCAAGAACAGTGCATGTTCTTCACTGCTGAGCCATCTTTCCATGCCCAGAAAGCACTTATTTATTTGTTTTCTTGCTTGCTTTTAAAAAGTCAGCTGGACCCACCTAGTTGGAAGAATATGAATGCTGCTTTGCTTATTTTGTTTAAATTTTATTTTATTTAAAGACAGTATTTCATTATATAGACTTTATTATTAGCAATTGGGTGATCACACATACAAGCATACAGATTATTTGTTTAATTGGTTGGGCATGGTCTTCGACAGCATAGTATATGGTGTATATTGATCTTTCTGTCATATTTGCACTTTTGCTTAATTCAATAATTAGCTTAGCATGTTTAAAACATGGTGGAGAATAGTTATTTTCCCCTGGCCTCACATTTTCCCATTGCTGCATTGCAGAGGTCCAGTCACTGCTTCCTGCAGATTACATGTCAAGCTGTGGTCCGCATTGAGGCGTTTGAACCTGTCAATCTTCCCCCTCCTCAGGCTAGTTCCCGCGTGTCTTCTTGGCTCTCAGGTCAGAGGCAAACTCCACAGATCTGCTTTCTCTGCTACACAGCCTCCGTAGCACACTGCTGTTTCTAATTCTCTGCAGCCCATATCCTCTAATGATCTTGCTTACTGATTGCTTTGCTTGTCTGTCCTCACACTTCCTCGACCAGCATGTGGCCTTCAAGAAGACAGGTGTTTTGTCTGTCAAGTTCACAGTCGAATTCCTAACTGGACACATCCTGGCATGTGGCATCCACCTCCGTATCATTTGCTGGGTAAACAAATGAAAGCAAATACGCCTGCCATACTCAACGGAGGATTTGGCTGCCAAGTCTTGTCTCCATTCCCATCCTCCACACCCAATCTCACTGTAATTTTACAGCTCTAGCTCCCTGCAAAATAAACAAAATAACGGTAACATAGTCTTCTAAGTTTTGCAATTTATTTCTAAAGTCTCTGCTTCTGTCTGCTTTCCAGTCTTACATAGATGTCTGTTGTGATGGCATCTCAAATCTAGATACTATTTCATCAGGCAACTCATACACAATCACTTTAGAATTTAGCTATTGAAAATAATAAAGCCAGAAATATGATTGAGTTGATTCACAACTTCCTTAGCGTGCACAAGACCGTGGCTTCCATCCCCGATTCCACATAAATGGGACATGATACTACACACCTGTAACCCCATCACTCAGGAAGTAGAGGCAGGAGGATCAGAAGTGCAATGTTATCCTTGGCTCCATATTTTTGAATCTTGGTCCCAACTTTCTTTATCTCCTCCCCCATAGTTTCAACATCATTCTTTCCTTCTCTGAACTGCCATGCTAATTAATCCAACACCTCAGCTGTTAATTGCCCGCTGTAATGGCAACATGGAATGTCATGTTAGCACTTGAAAGACTACTTATAATCTTTTAGTCTTATCTTGTTATTTAGAAAAAAAAAACAGTCCTGAACATACCACATGATGGAATTCAAACCAGCCTCCACATTCACTGATACTGAGTCTAGAAATCTGCCCATCCTTCAAAGTACAGTACTCTTATTGCCCCTAGCAGATTGCAAGATCCCCATTACCAGGATTTGAAAATGAACATAAAAAGCATAACAACAGCTTCCATTTACTTATCCTTTAGCCCAAAGTATGTTTAACTTGGAAACAAAAGCCACAAAAAGCCACATCAGTAAATTTCATGACAATGGAGTGGTAAGCACTTAGTCCTGAAGACATCTCCAAATGAGTTCTGATCATCTATATTCATATACAAAGCAATGATTTTCACACATGAGTATGAAATGTGGAGAGATAATCCCACAGGAAAGAGAATTCAGGTGCTCAAAAGCTTGGAAGAAGGGAGGGGGAGCAGAAGAGGTTGGAGAACAGATTAAAAAAATCACTGTCAAACAGATGAATAAGTCCTAGGTCCTGTGAACAGTAGATTATTATTGTTAATTATTTTTGTTTATTTTAATATAACTACAAAAGAAGGGTTAGAATGTTCTTATCCAAAAGAAATTATAAGTATGTATGATGACAAGTTAATTGCCCTTATTTGATCATGACACATTGGACGCAAATTAGCACAACACTGTATCTCATTCATGGGTACAATTATGCCATTTAGAATATTCACATTAATATTAATAATCAAAATATTGAATATTAAAAATATTACTTTTGAAGATTATTTATTTTTAACTTTGTTGTATTGCGTATAAATTGTAAATTTATGTGAGCCATGTGTACACAGTGCCCACAAAGCCAGAAGAGGGCATCAGATCCCCGGGAACTGGAGTTATAAGTGGTTATAACTTAGATGCGGGGAAGTGAACCTGTGCCTCTGTAGATCCATCATTGCTCTTAACTGAAGAGCCATCTATCTCCAACTCCAGTTAAGATATTTAAAAGGTGTAAGATATAATTTGATAATTAGTTTATTTGGATTATGTAACTTTATGAAATTATTTTTAATTCTTCTTTGTAAGAAGAATACTTTTTCTTGCTGTCTACATTTCCACGGTTTCCCTTTCAGTGAAAGAAAACTTGAAAATCATCTTATCATATACTTGACATTTCTTCTAAATTTGAATTAAATACTGGTCCTAGATTTGAGTTTTTCTTAAGGAGAAGAAAAATCAGTGTTATAAATCATAGACTCATGGTTACAGCGTCCTAGATTTCATCTCCTTGTCTCCCATCCAAGTACTAATCATGTTGGACTTTGTTTAACTTCTAAGATAGACAAGATGGAACATGTTCAGAGTGTCAGGGCCACAGGTTTCTCGGTAGCTCAGGTGATGCTTGCACAGCTCCGAATTACCAAAATTTCCAAGGGCAGAAATTTTGCCCAAAGATCAGACTGTTACTCATGTTCAGGCCTGTTCAGAAAAGGTATGGCCATTGGACAGTCCAGAGCACCCAGGTTTGTCACCAACATTGTAACAAGTCCAGGACATTAATTTTGCTTCACGTTTCCTGGTCTATGGATTGCAAAATGTTTCCATTCTGATGTGGGAGTGTCATATATTAATCTGTTGATTTCATTGGTTAAGCAATAAAGAAACTGCTAGGACCATTTGATAGGCCCACCCTTAGGTGGGTGGAGTAAACAGAACGGAAGGCTGGGAGAAAGAAGCTGAGTCAGAGAGTCGCCATGATTCTTCCACTCCAGGCAGATGCACGTTAAGATCATTCCTGGTAAACCAGCTCGTGGGCTACAACAGATTATTAGAAATGGGCTAGTCCAGGTGCAAGAGCTAGCCTAGAAGAGGCTAGATAGAAATGGGCCAAGCGGTGTTTAAAAGAATACAGTTTCCGTGTAATTATTTCGTGTAAAGCTAGCCGTGGGGGCGGCCGGGTGCCGGGGACGCAGCCCGCTGCTCCTTATTTCAACACCATTCCCACCAACCCATGAATCTACAGATTCACTCTTCTCCATCCAGTAGTTAAGCAAGTATTATTATTTTAGACATGAGTGTGGTTCTCAAGTGGTTAGCCCTGAACTAATTTTCTAACTCATAAAAAGAGGTTTAAGCTGGTCTCAATAATTTCAAAGGTCACATTGAGCTAGTTCATCTATGTCAGTGAGGAGGTTCCCGTATACAGGTATTTTGTGTGTGTGTGTGTGTGTGTGTGTGTGTGCATTCATATAATGCCTACAGAGGCCAGAAGATGTCATATGATCTCCTGGAACTGTAGTGACAGGTTTTGTCGTCCACCTAATGTGTGTTCTGAGAACCAAATTTGAGTCCTTTAAAAGAGTAGCAAACACTCTTAGACAATGAGCCACCTCTCCAGCCCATAAATTCAGGTCTTTATTCAAGATAAATGAAAACAAATGTCCACATAAAGATGTAAACATAGCAGTCACAGAACTAGAAATGAATCTGTCTCTTGTTCAGTAATGCAAAATAACCTATATTTTCTAGGGATGCTACATGACTTTTTGATACAAGGATTTATGAACACAATACTGTTGGATGCCATGGGAGTTGCAACAGGTGAAGCAGGTGACAACTAATGTTAAGATGTTAACCCACCAGAGGACTGATTCTCTGATGGAGGAGAATCCCATCCAGGTAAGGCCTATGAGACCACTGCTCTGGAAAACTGTTGCCCCTGTCTAATATCACATGTGCAAAAGCAGCTATGGTGTCTCCCCAATACCTGCACTGTAGTCTGTAATCTCACGTGATATATATATGTAAATTAATGATTGCATCTCAGTCTTATGAGCACACATATCCATAGATGATCAGAAAGATGACTTCTCATTAAGCTGTATAATTTTGATATATAGAAAATATACTAGGATATGCTTCATGACTAGATCTATTGTCCCACAAAGTCTGTAAGATGCTTAAAAGCCTGCTTTATATTTTTTTACTCAAACTACATGCAATTAGCTCATTTTTACCTTGAGCAAGTTCAAACTAGACTGACTGTGGCTGTAAATGGATCATAAGCTAAAAACTTTACAGATATGCAGAAGGTCAGAGTTGCAGATGTCTGACCAAGGTGATGAACACAAACCAACCTAAAAATCATGACAATACTTCACTTTCCAAGTCTGGCTGATAAAATCTTGTACCTCACAACTTGTCTCACCGGGCACTGTGCCTCCACCTCTGATCACAGTCTTACAGCAGAAACCTTGAAACCTTGCATTGCCACGGTAAATGGCTCTGTCCTTATCATTTGCCCAAGAAATGTGCTATGACCAATGGGATACCACTCTTGCAATTTTTTTTCTTGCCTCAAACCTGTAAAAGCCTGTAAAACCTTGCCTTAAGCTAGGTGACTAAGAAAGCAAGGGAGAATTGGAACTAGAGAGAATTGGAACTAGAGAGAATTGAAACTAGAGAAAATTGGAACAAAGGAGAACTAGAAAGAAGTAGAAGAAAATTAGAAGACAGTCCGAACTACTGCATAGGCCACGCTTTGTACTTTCTTCTATGTTTGACATGCACCCGACTCTTTACTTTTGAAATATTTGTTCTATGGTAAATGCTTAAATGTGTGGGTCTATACTGTCTTTCTTCCTTCTGAATTAGCCTAAATGTTTTTTTGTTTTAACCAGAAAAGCTCTAGACCAAAGTGAAAAGATAACATTTTGTTATCACTTATAGAGACTCTCAATGACTTATGCAAAATTGATTATATATAATATATACTATATATTAAAATAACTATTTCAGATATTTTAATTTTACTAAAGCAATGTAGGCTGGAGAGATGGTTCATCAGTTAAGAGCACTGGTTGCTCTTTCAGAGGACCCAGGTTCAATTTATGGTACCCACATAACAGCTCACAAACATCTACAATTCCAGTATTGGGGATCCAATGTCCTCTCCTGATCTCCAAGGGCCCTGAAAAAACATGATACACAAATACATGTGCAGTCAAAAACCCATACTCATAAAAAGAGCAACACAAATCTTTAAAAGCAAAAGCATCAAATTAATGATTATATATCTCATATTTTAGGACTGGAGAGATTGCATAGTTGATAAAATAATTCTTTTGCAAACATGAAACTAGAATTCAATTCATAGAAGTCATGAGGGAGACCCCGTCTAAAAATAATATTATAAAGCTATGTGAAACATGAGTGACAACATGTGAGATTATCCTTTCATGTCAACATGTACATATACATAATATATTAAGAGTCTGCCCATACATGTGCACATCTGCACACACACATACACAAATGCACATACATGGGCACAAAATTATTTTATATTTTAAACTCTGCCAGTTACCTAACATACCTGTATTTACATGTTTGAGAAATAAAAATTAGTATAGCCAGACTTACTAGATATCACCCATTGATTCTTTAATAAAATATTCTATTAAAATGCATCTTTTGTTTATTTTACAGTGTTCAGTAGCCTCTACTGATATGAAATTGAAATTTTCTACTCACACTAATACTTCAATGGTTAATATTTTTGCCTGATTTAAGATCCTGGTTATTGACAATGAAGATAATCTACAAAACCTTTTTCATAGAGATTGCTGTTCCAAGAAGATGATTACTGTATTATTTTTTGTTATTTATTGCATATTTCAAACTTTAAATGAGTTGTACACAAGAAGTAGTTCAAAAATATTGTTTATGTTCAAATATTCTCACTTATGCCATTAGTAAACTGAAATAAATCAATCCTTTGAGCATAAAAAAGAGAAAGTAGAGGGGTACATGACATTAAATCCTTTTCTAGTACAGCCATGCACTAGGCCGTAGCTAAGACGCGGTAATCTTTAGGAGGATGGCTTTGAAGTGAAACACCTTCCTTTTTATCATTTTGTCACCCAGAGGCCAGACCCTCCTCTGGAATCTATTCTCGAATGATCAGCCCCAAAATAAGAGAAAAATATGCAAAACTAAAACCATGAATGTTCTTCTTTCTTTTCCTCCCAAATCAGAAGATACTCCACTTTGCTTTGATTTGAGCTTGACATTCACTTTGGATGTATTATTGATATCTCCCAATTTTCTCCAGGGCAAGCCTATCACCATGCAATGCCAGATTTAACTTCCAGACATCTCCAGGAAACTCAACACAGCCCTCTACCTACAGTAGCTAGTTCCTCTTGCTGCCTACTAGATCTAGAATGAGTACAACAGTCTGATTTCCATACACTGAAGGCTAATTACCTCTCATGGTAGATTCTCACCATGTGATCCACCCATACTTCTGGCCAGGCTGCCCTAGAGGCAAAGGGTACGTGTGTGTGTGTGTGTGTGTGTGTGTGTGTGTGTGTGTGTGTGTGTGTATTATTACTATATATATATATATATATATATATATATATATTCCATTTAATATATAGTTTTAAATCAGGCTCTATGTTCTGCAAAACCTGTTTAATTTCAAGGTCATTCCCATACTCAACACCCTCTGGGCAGAACAATTGATGGTGATATTTTTATTTATGTTTTATTAAAGCTTGCCTAAAGATTAGGAGGGCAAAACTAAATCACCAGAGGTCAGGCAGTGGTGGCACACACCTTTAATCCCAGGATTTGGAAGACAGAGGCAGATGTATCTCTATGAGTCCTAGGCCATCCTAGGCTATACAAAATCAATGCAGAAACAAATCCAGCTGATGGTGCCTTACACCTTTAATTGCAGTACTAGGAAGTCATACACCTTTAATCCCACCACTAGAGGGAATATAAAATGAGAGGAGAGAGAGGTTATAACTGCTTAGTCTGCTTGGTCTACAGTCATCCAGCCTTGGTAGAAATAAGACTTCTCTAGTTGCTTGACGGCTTTGCTTTTCTGGTTTTCATGTTGAAACCCAATATCTGCCTCAGGGTGTTTATTATTCATGCTACATTTGGCGTCCAACATTTGGAGTACAAATTCATGAAAAAAGCGATTTTCCTGAGACTTTTTAGCCACCAACACAGACTGGAGATACATGTGAGGCTCCAGCCCACCTGGCTATGTTTTTTTTTAATCTCTCTCTCTCTTTCTCTCTGTCTCTCTCTGTCTGTCTCTGTCTCTGTCTCTCTCTGTCTCTCTCTCTCTCTGTCTGTCTCTCTCTCTGTCTCTCTCTCTCTGTCTCTGTCTCTCTCTCTCTCTCTCTCTCTCTCTCTCTCTCTCTCTCTCTCCCTTTCTCTCTACTGCAGATTGAAGGTCCTCCCAGATCCTCGATCTTGGACTGCTGCCAAACTAGGTAGCTGCCTTGAAATCCAGTCAGGCTCTTACTGTTCTACATAGTAGTAATCAGCCTTACATCTTCATCAACATCATTGGTAGATTTTGTAAAAACAATTGGGGATTCTGAAAGAGAAGAATTCGTTAAAAGAGAGTGCTTTTTCCACATTAAAAAAATGAGAAAAACCATTATAATGGAGGGATTTGAGTCTCTGTGTGTTGATCTGCTAGATAGTTTGAAAATGGAACTATTGGATGAGAGTATTAGATGGAATTTATGTGTTGCCAATTGTAAACATATCATCATCATGATTTTTGTCTTATTACTAATATAGTTGATTAATCTGAGTGCTAAGATACAGGCCCTAGAAAAATCTAATAAAACAGACCACAGAGAGATTCAAATTTAGACAGAAGAATTTAATGGAAAACCAATTTCAGTATTACATTATAAGAATACAGATTGATGCCTATTCAGGTTTTCAATGCACAACTGCTTTGATTTTGGAAAAGTTGATTTGTAATCACACATTTGCTAGAAGTCATGCCCACCATGGGTATACCTGCACAAATAAAAACAAACAATGGCCCAGCATATGTCTCTAAGAGAATGAAACAGGTTCTTTTCTTTTGTTTTTGTTTTTTGCTTACTACATTATACAGCATGTTGCAGGTATACCACACAATCCTACAGGACAGAGAGTTAAAGACAGTTGAATTAAAACTCTAAAGGATAAGTTAAATAAACAGTAGGGAAGGACAAATACCCCCCAGAAATAGATTGTATAATGCTTTATTAACTTTGTATTTTCTAAATGCTAATGCTAAAGAAATAATAGCTGCAGAAAGACATTGGATAATAAAAAAACTACAGAATTATATCAGCCTATATACTTTAAAGATGTACTGACCTCAGAATGGAAATCAAGACATGTGTCATATTGGGGACAAAATTTTGCTTTTGTTTCCACAGGAGAATAAAAGCTATGGATATCATCAAAATTGGCAAAAATTCTATTTGAACAAGAGATACCTCTTAAATAGAAGAGATGATATATCATCGAATATCATGTTCTTTTAATCTGAACTAACTCATAAAAATAACAAATGCTTTTCATTTGATCAGATATAATTTGCCAAAAAAAGAATCTCCCCAAAATTAGGGCTGGGGAAGGCTTTTGATTCTTTCTATTCAGGAGAATAAAGGTATCCAGCTAAGGAATCTGAAGACCACCAGACAAATGAGACATCTGAAGGAAGGGGACAAATCATCAAGAAAAATGTCTCAAGAAAAAGAGTAAATTGGCCTATTGGTATATCACATTCCCAACAGGATAAAATTTTATAAATCTTCCCAAATGTTTGTTTCCTCTGTTCTCTGCAGACATATAATGCGAATGTTGTTTTTGAAGTCCTGGTTCAGTTAAAGATTAAAGCTGGACTTGGAGTTGGAGTGTGGCTTTCTCCTTTTCTAAACCCAAGGATACTTATAAAAGTGAAATGGAAAATCTCTGTCTCATGTCAGAAAAACCACCTTGTATGAGACAGAAGAAAAACAAAAATTTAAAGACTATTTTATTGCTACTAATCTCATAATCCTTTGGTTTTATATTGATCTTTTGATAGCTTTTCTTAAAGTATAAGATTTATAAAACTAATATGTATATATATATATATATATATTTAATTATGTATTTACACACACACACACACACACATATATATATATATATTTAAACTTTTTGTCATGATAGTAGTGATCATATAGAGTACTAACTAATTCTAGAAAAAGGTTTTGTCTACCTTCCTGCACATGATTTCGGGTTTGACTCTCTATCAGTTTTCTGTAGTGAACCATGAGCACACCTAACAGTGACCTTTGACATCTCGACAAGGAGGATGGGGTGCCACAAGAAGACTCCTTCAGGACTGGGATAATACCTCTAGGCTGAAAAACACCACCCAAGGATCAGCTTGGAATTACAAATTGCCCAGAATAATTTGGAGGTGGCTAGCTGAGATGATCCCACCTAGCAGACTATTCTAGCCAAGACTTGAGATAAGCCCTGCACTTTCCCATTACACATAGACTAGACAAAAAAAAATGATACTGCTACCTCTCCAGGGTTTGAAAACTAACCCAATTTTTTCTTTTCAGGATCCTCTAAAGATACCATCATCCTTGACAGTAGGAAGTATATTTAAGAATATGATGCTCATATTCCCAAGAGATGGAGCAGGTGGTTTTTGGTCATTCAATGGATTATGGATTATGGATATCTGTCATATGGTTTGTTACAAGTTACTATTGGTAATCATCAGGAAAAAAGCTAAACTAAGGAAATTAGATTCAAGGTTCTTGTTTTGAAAAATAAAAAGGGTTATAGATATGACAGAATAATAGGGTAGCTTATTGAATCTACTCTAAAAAAAAAAGGAGGATATAGATGTTGTAAGATCAAAAGGTAGATTATTGAATCTATTTTTAGAAAGCAACTACTAGTTTTAAATTGACTTGAACTTTTATATATTGTGTACAAATTTTGATTATTGAAATTAATTTTATTAGAGCATACTGTGCATACATGTCTACTCTCGTTCAAGGTATTGTACCTATATAACTTATAATTTAACAAAGTAATGTATATTTCTAATCCTTGAAAATTATTATTGCCAACTGTTTAGGATAATAAGGAAATGTAGGTTGGTAGTTAATAAGCTATTATAATTGAACATGTAGTCACATTAGGTATGTATTCAGGGTCAAACAAAGATATAAACAAGTCATCTTTAAACGCTTCAAAGATCTACAGAATATAACATTTAAAATGTCTTAATAACCTGGCTTCCTTTTTATGATAATGAGACATGTCTGCTCCTGGCAGTACCAAATACTTCAGAGAAGATAATGGCCATTAAGGAAATTCCATGGAATTTACTTTCTTTGTGGCAAAAGTAAATCACTGGGCAAGAAAATGCCTTTGCCTCCATTGCTGACAGTATCCTGTCCTAATTGGACAAGCAGGACACAAAAGATGCCAAATGCCAAGCATTGTCAAGACAAAGAAGGATAGCCCTTCATAATATCTTGCTTCACAAAAAAAAGTTTGTCGAATATGCTAGGCCTGTAGGCCTAAGATGGATGCCCCAATGTTACAGAGGAAATCTAGGTGACTGTCTAGGCAGCCAGATGTTTCTGTCATTTCTCACATTTTTTAGAAGTCACTTGCTCACACTTCCTACTTACTCAGTTAATATTTTGTTTCCTTCTTGGGTCTCTGGGGGAGTTGAAGACTGGACAGTTACAGTTTTGCTTGTTTACCAGATACAAAAATCAAGTTGTGATAGAAGGTAAATTGGGTGTAAGACTTTGCACTCACAAAGGTAGGATAGATATGGAATATTTTCTCTGAATTTGTCAAATGCAGATGGACTGGGCATTTTTGATGTACTTATTGCTTGTATATATTGTATATAGTTACTGTACTTACTGTATATAGTTTTTCTTATATTAGTTATAGCCTTTTTAATTTTAAACAAAGGGGAAGTATAGTGGTGTTTTATGTTTCAATAGTATATTTATTAATATATTATTAAATTTGTTAATATATTTATTAGTATAGTGATGTTTTATTTATGTTTTAATAAATGAAGCTTAAAGACTAGAAAACAAAGCTAAGCCAATAGAGGTCAGGCAGTGGTGGCTCATACCTTTAATCCCAGGATATGGAAGACACAGGCAGAAGGATCTCTGTGATCTTGCGGGCTACACAAGATCAGTATAGAAACAAATCCAGGTGGTGGTCCCTCACACCTTTGATGTTAGTACTAGGGAGTCACATGACTTTAATGCCAGCACTAGATAGAATATAAAATGAGAGGAGAGAGAGGGGTTCTGTCTGCTTAGTCTGGTTTTTATGGTGGCCCAGCCTTGATAGTGGTAAGACTTCTCTAGTGGCTTGGCTGCTTTACTTTTCTGGGTTTCAGGTTGAACCACAATATCTGACTCAGGGTTTTTATTATTCATGCAACAATGGGTCAATCTTAGCTGAATGAACATCATCCTAACAGCTCTCACAGACCCTCATCTGTATCAATGTCATTGCTTCTGAAAAGTGACACAGAACACACCAGAGGCGCTGGCCGTGTGTACTTTCTCTGTATCAATCTATCTTCTTATTATTTTGTGCTTAACAATGTGTCAAGTTATTAAATTTGCCTCCACCTTTTATTCAGAGCACTAAGCATGCTGAGATAACTTTTGCCAGTGGACGAGAGAGCACTAATAAAGCACCTACTCTGTTTCAGGCACGGAGGTACCTAGAGGCTTTAAAAATAGCAGCATGCTCTGGGGACATGGGCTGGTGATGACTAACGAACAAGCCGATCTGAGGACATTTGTAGAAACGCCGCTTGCATGCTACCGGTAAGGAAGTACATTAATGCAGAGTGGGAGGCAGAGTGACACAGGACATAATATAATTTCATATTTCCAGATCAGAAACACAGTCTCCGGAGAGCTGACGTTGTCGAGTTGTAGAAGAGACCTAAATAGGCTGAGGAAGGAAGACATCCCACTCTCCGGCCGCACCACCCAGGGTCTTGCCAGTGGTTGCTTTAGAACTTTGAATTTTCTTCTGAGTGAGATGGGAAGTCATTGGAGAATTATGAGCTGGATATGATTTGGTCTGACTCTGTAAATACACCGATGTGCTCTGAATTAATAAGAAAGGCTTATCAGCTGCGTGCGGAGCAAGCGCTTCATTATGGAAAGGGTAAAAGAGTACAGACTCCTTAAACAAAGGAACAGAAAATGGGCTGTTGCTGTTTGCAGGTTCCAGGAAAGTGCTCTGTCATTGAGCTACATCACCATTTGGGGTATAAGTTATCACTGAGGTTGCTCAGGCAGGCCTTGAACTTGCCATCCCCATCTCCACCTCTGGTGTAACTGGGGTTACATCACCAGTACTGCCTTCTGAACCAAGGCAGAGTTCTCAAGATTTGCCAGAAATGGGTACAATATATATGGAAAAGAAATCTCTGAGCTGGGCGGTGGTGGCGCACGCCTTTAATCCCAGGACTCGGGAGGCAGAGGCAGGTGGATCTCTGTGAGTTCGAGGCCAGCCTGGTCTACAAGAGCTAGTTCCGGGACAGGCACCAAAGCTACAGAGAAACCCTGTCTCGAAAAACCAAAAAACCAAAAAACAAACAAACAAACAAACAAACAAAAAGAAATCTCTGCAGAGGGGCCAAGGAGCTTCCTTCATGACTACTGTCAGGAGAGTTGCCATGTACAAGGGAAGAGACCAGGGAGAAAGGTGGGTTCAGGGTAGGCAGATCTATAGAGCAAGAATATGAGCATATTTAAGCACAGACCATGAAGCATACAGAACCAAAACTCATGCTCACGGGAACATGAAACCTTGAAGTAGTTATGAAAAAATTTAAAGATAATTATCTATAAGTCAGCGTTTAAGTCTTTTTCTGAGTTGACTTAGAAGACTAATACAAGGTAAGATAAGGATGGTCTGAGATGTTTTTATTAGCATATATTAATTTTACATAACAAGCTTCATTTTGACATTTCATACATGTATATAATGTATTTCAGTCACATGATACTTCCATTAACCTCTTTTGCCCCCATTCCAATATAGAGGGACCCTTTCTTCTTCCCTAGAAAATTCTTTCTACTTCATGATATTATATTTATTATTATTATTATTATTATTATTATTATTATTATTATTATATTATTGTAGTATCCCAATGAATTAACTCAGAGTTGTATGAGGGAATTGTGGGTAAGGGGTTGATTTTAGGACCAACCTACCAATGTCTATGCTACTGAAGAAAATGTCCCTACCCCATCAACTCTACAGATAGTCAAGGAAGGGCTGGGGGGGTCTCATGAGTCTCTCTTTAGCAGCTATTAACTGCCTCTAAATCCTTAGGACACTTAAGATAGCTTTTTAATTTGAATCTTAAATGATAATAAATCAAAATATTTAGTTCTCTAATTCCTGACAGATGCTGATTTATGAGTAGATGGTGTTTATTCCTGGACATTGTCATATTATGCTTTATTAAATTGTTATGGCAAGTCCATTGGTTTCTCTTCTATATTCAAATTAGCTCCCATCTAAAATTAATGAGACAATCCTTGTTTCCATAAACCATTTTAATAGGTAATTCCTTTGATAGATCTACCTATAAAGCAAAACCCATAATTTGGGCTCATTTACCCTCGATGGGCTTCTTTGTGCTTACTGAAATTATTTTCAACTACTTCATGATTGACCTTACCTGGGGCTCAGCATACTAACCCTGGAGGTCTAGGTATCAGTATCTCTCAATCTACTCTCTAAAAAAAAATATTTCTTCCCTTGAATCCTTTGAATATGCCCTGATATTCACACTTCAGTCTCTTGAGTTAACTACCCATTGATCCAAAAACTTCCTCATTCTCTAAGATCTTGTATATTAACAACCTATGAGGGCCCACGGCGCCAGCCTGGGACGGGGAGCTCGGGGGTTTCTTGGCCCCCTGTCCTGCTTGGGCTCTCTGCTGCCTCTTTCTTCCTGGCCCACCCAGCTTCCGTCCAGAGCCCTCCCCACTTCGCCCCCACTGCCCTCTTTTGGCGCGTGGCATCGCCCAGCGCAGCCTATCTGGGCGCTGGGTCCGAGTACCCGGGGCTCCCGGGCGGGCAGCAGTTCCTTTGTTTCTGTGGCCTGCCTGCACCAAGCGGGGTAGGCGCTTTGTCTGCGAGCTGCCCAACCAGCACGGAGGCCTGATCTTTCGGCGCCAGGAGACCCAGCATTGGGGTGAGTTTCTGGCCCACGGCGCCAGCCTGGGACGGGGAGCTCGGGGGTTTCTTGGCCCCCTGTCCTGCATGGGCTCTCTGCAGGGCCTCTACTCCCCGGGTGCTGCCTCTTTCTTCCTGGCCCACCCAGCTTCCGTCCAGAGCCCTCCCCACTTCGCCCCCACTGCCCTCTTTAGGCACGTGGCATTGCCCAGCCCAGCCTATCTGGGCGCTGGGTCCGAGTATCCGGGGCTCCCGGGGGGGGCAGCAGTTCCTTTGTTTCTGTGGCCTGCCTGCACCAAGCGGGGTAGGCGCTTTGTCTGCGAGCTGCCCAACCAGCACGGAGGCCTGATCTTTCGGCGCCAGGAGACCCAGCATTGGGAGAGCCAACATTGGGGAGAGACAGCGTTTGGTAGGCAAGGAGACCTAATCCGGTAAAAGAAGATCCATAGGGAGCATTTGGAAGAAGAGATGGGCCTACGTCAAGGCAAGAATTCGCCCAACAAGCTGAAAAGCAACATGAAGCTACCAGAAACAAGCGACCTCACAACGGGAGGACAAGAACCCCTTAATCAAGAGGAAGGAGAAAAGATTGACTTCATGAAAGTGATTGACACCCTTAAACAGCATGTAAAAAACGCCCTTATAGAAATGGATGAGAAATATAACAGAAAGTTTGAAGAATTGAATAAATCAGTGAATGATACCCTAGAAAACCAAGGAAAAACAATTAAACAGATAATGGAAACAGTTCAAGACCTGAAAACTGAAATAGAGGCAAAGAAGAAAACACAAACAGAGGGCCGTCTGGACATGGAAAATCTAGGTAAACGAATAGAGACTACAGAAACAAGCATAACCAGCAGAATACAAGAGATAGAAGAAAGACTCTCGGATTCTGAAGATACCATAGAGAAAATAAACACACTGATCAAAGAAAACAGCAAGTCCAACAAACTCTCATCACAAAACATTCAGGAAATATGGGACACAATAAAAAGACCAAACCTAAGAATAATAGGAGTAGAAGAAGGAGAAGAAGGGCAGCTCAATGGTCCAGAAAATCTATTTAATAAAATTATAGATGAAAACTTTCCCAACCTAAGGAAAGATTTTCCTATGAAGGTGCAAGAAGCATACAGAACACCGAATAGGCTGGATCAAAAAAAAACATCCCCTCGCCATATAATTATCAAAACACAAAGCATACAGAATAAGGAAAGAATATTAAGAGCTGCAAAGGAAAAAGGCCAAATTACTTATAAAGGTAAACCTATCAGACTTACACCTGACTTCTCCATGGAAACCATGAAGGCCAGAAGGTCCTGGATAGATGTACTGCAGAAACTGAGAGACCATGGGTGCAAGCCCAGATTACTATACCCAGCCAAGCTTTCATTCACTATAAATGGAGAAAATAAAATTTTCCAGGATAAAAACAAATTTAAACAATACGCAGCCACAAATCCAGCCTTACAGAAAGTAATTGAAGGAAAATCACTAACCAAGGAGTCCAACAATGACCACAATAACTCAGACATCTAGAGACCCTTCACCAACACAAAACAAAGAAGGGAAACACACAAACTCTACGACTAAAAAAAAATGACCGGAGTTAACAACCACTGGTCATTAATATCACTTAATGTCAATGGACTCAACTCACCTATAAAAAGGCACAGGCTAAGAGATTGGATAAGAAAACAGGATCCATCATTCTGCTTTTTACAAGAAACACACCTCAACCACAAAGACAGGCACCTACTCAGAGTAAAGGGCTGGGAAAAGGCCTATCAAGCAAATGGACCTAAGAAACAGGCAGGTGTGGCCATACTAATCTCTAACAAAGTTGACTTTAAACTTAAATCAATCAGAAGAGATGGAGAGGGGCATTTTATACTCATAACAGGAACAGTTCATCAGGATGAAGTCTCAATCCTGAACATCTATGCCCCTAATATAAAAGCACCCACGTACATAAAAGAAACATTGCTAAAATTCAAGGCAGCCATCAAACCGCACACAATAATAGTAGGAGACTTCAACACTCCTCTCTCACCAATGGACAGGTCAATCAGACAGGAACCTAACAGAGAAATAAGAGAATTAGTGGAGGTAATGAATCAAATGGACTTAACAGACATCTATAGAACATTCCATCCAAATAGGAAAGAATATACCTTCTTCTCTGCAGCTCATGGAACCTTCTCGAAAATCGACCACATAGTCGGTAACAAAGCAAACATCCACAGTTACAAAAAAATATTAGTAACCACCTGTGTCTTATCAGATCACCATGGATTAAAGTTAGAATTCAACAATAATGCTACCCCCAGAAAGCATACAAAGTCATGGAAACTGAACAGTCAACTATTGAACCATAGCTGGATTAAGGAAGAAATAAAGAAAGAAATTAAAGTCTTCCTGGAATTCAATGAAAATAAAGAAACAACATACTCAAACTTATGGGACACTATGAAAGCAGTCCTAAGAGGAAAGTTCATAGCACTAAGTGCCCACTTAAAGAAAACAGAGAAAGCTCACATTGGAGACTTAACAGCCCACCTGAAAGCTCTAGAAAAAAAAGAAGCAGACTCACCTAGGAGGAGTAGAAGACTGGAAATAATCAAAATGAGGGCTGAAATCAACAAAATAGAAACACAGAAAACAATACAAAAAATCAATGAAACAAAAAGCTGGTTCCTGGAGAAAATCAACAAGATTGACAAACCACTATCCAAGCTAATCAAACGGCAGAGAGAGAATTTGCAAATTAATAAGATCAGAAATGAAAAGGGGGACATAACCACGGACACAGAGGAAATTCAGAGAATCATTAGATCTTACTACAAAAGCCTATATGCCACAAAATTGGAAAATGTAAAGGAAATGGATACTTTTTTAGATAAATATCATATACCAAAGTTAAATCAGGACCTGGTGAACAATCTAAATAGACCTGTTAGTCGCGAAGAATTAGAAGAGGTTATCAAAAACCTCCCTACCAAAAAAAGCCCAGGACCAGATGGTTTCAATGCGGAATTCTACCAGATCTTCCAAGAAGATCTAATACCTATACTCCTTAATGTATTCCACAAGATAGAAACAGAAGGGTCATTACCAAATTCCTTTTATGAAGCCACAATTACTCTGATACCAAAACCACTCAAAGACTCAACCAGGAAAGAGAACTACAGGCCAATCTCACTCATGAATATCGACGCAAAAATCCTCAACAAAATACTGGCAAATCGAATCCAAGAACACATCCGAAAAATTATCCATTATGATCAAGTAGGCTTCATTCCTGAGATGCAGGGCTGGTTCAACATACGAAAATCTATCAATGTAATCCAGCATATAAATAAACTGAAGGAAAATAACCATATGATCATCTCATTAGATGCTGAAAAAGCATTCGACAAAATTCAACATCCATTTATGTTAAAAGTCTTGGAGAGATTAGGGATACAAGGGTCATACCTAAATATAATAAAAGCTATATACAGCAAGCCGACAGCTAACATCAAATTAAACGGAGAGAAACTCAAAGCCATCCCACTTAACTCAGGAACACGGCAAGGCTGTCCACTCTCGCCATACCTCTTCAATATAGTGCTTGAAGTTCTAGCAATAGCAATAAGACAACATAATGGAATCAAGGGGATTCGAATTGGAAAGGAAGAAGTTAAACTTTCGTTATTTGCAGATGATATGATAGTGTACATAAGCGACCCCAAAAACTCCACCAAAGAACTCCTACAGCTGATAAACAGCTTTAGTAATGTAGCAGGATACAAGATCAACTCCAAAAAATCAGTCGCCCTCTTATACACAAAGGATATGGAAGCAGAGAGGGAAATCAGAGAAGCTTCACCATTCACAATAGCCAAAAACAGCATAAAATATCTTGGGGTACATCTAACCAAGGAAGTGAAAGATCTATTTGACAAGAACTTTAAGGCATTGAAGAAAGAAATTGAAGAGGATACCAAAAAATGGATGGACCTCCCTTGCTCTTGGATTGGGAGGATCAACATAGTAAAAATGGCAATTCTACCAAAGGCTATTTATAGATTCAATGCAATCCCCATCAAGATCCCATCAAAATTCTTCACAGATCTGGAGAGGACAATAATCAACTTTATATGGAAAAACAAAAAACCCAGGATAGCCAAAACAATCCTATACAATAAAGGATCTTCTGGAGGCATTACCATCCCTGACTTCAAACTCTATTACAGAGCTACAGTAATGAAAACAGTGTGGTACTGGCATAAAAACAGAGAAGTCGACCAATGGAATCGTATAGAAGACCCGGATTTTATCCCACAAACCTATGAACACCTGATTTTCGATAAAGGAGCTAAAAGTATAAAATGGAAGAAAGAAAGCATCTTCAACAAATGGTGCTGGCACAACTGGATGTCATCTTGTAGAAGAATGAAAATAGACACTTATCTATCACCGTGCACAAAACTCAAGTCCAAATGGATTAAAGACCTCAATATCAGCCCGAACACACTGAACCTGATAGAAGAGAAAGTGGGAAGTACCCTACAGGAGCTGGGCACAGGAGATCGCTTCCTATGTATAACCCCAGAAGCACAGACATTAAGGGCAACATTGAATAAATGGGACCTACTTAAACTGAGAAGCTTCTGTAAAGCAAAGGACATAGTCAATAAGACACAAAGGCAACCTACTGATTGGGAGAAGATCTTCACCAACCCCACAACAGACAAAGGTCTGATCTCCAAAATATATAAAGAACTCAAGAAACTAGACTTTAAAATGCTAATTAACCCAATTAAAAAATGGGGCACTGAACTAAACAGAGAATTCTCAGCAGAGGAAGTTCAAATGGCCAAAAGACACTTAAAGTTGTGCTCAACTTCCTTAGCAATCAGGGAAATGCAAATCAAAACAACTTTGAGATATCATCTTACACCTGTCAGAATGGCTAAAGTCAAAAACACCAAGGATAACCTTTGCTGGAGAGGCTGTGGAGGAACGGGTACCCTCATCCATTGCTGGTGGGAATGCCATCTTGTGCAACCACTGTGGAAGTCAGTGTTTCGGTTTCTCAGGAAATTCGGGATCAACTTACCCCTGGACCCAGCAATACCACTCCTGGGAATATACCCAAGAGATGCTCTATCATATGACAAAAGCATTTGTTCAACTATGTTCATAGCAGTGTTATTTGTAATAGCCAGAACCTGGAAACAACCTAGATGCCCTTCAATGGAAGAATGGATGAAGAAAGTATGGAATATATTCACGCTAGAGTACTACGCTGCGGTAAAAAACAATGACTTCTCGAATTTTGCAGGCAAATGGATGGAAATAGAAAACACTATCCTGAGTGAGGTGTCCCAGACCCAAAAAGATGAACATGGGATGTACTCGCTCATAATTGGTTTCTAGCCATAAATTAGGGCCACGGAGTCTACAATAGGTGAACCTAAAGAAGCTAAGTAAGAAGGTGAACCCAAGGAAAAACATATAGTTATCCTCTTGGCTAAGGGAAGTAGACCCAATTGCCGGGGAGAAAATTAGGATCTTGGGGGTGGGGTGGGATGGGGGTAAGGGGAGATGGGGAGAGAAAAGGTAGAAGGGAAAGAGGGGGGATTTGGGGAATCAGGAGAATTGGGATAAAGGAAAGGTGGATAGGGGAGCACGGAACCACAATTCTTAGTTAAGGGAACCACTTTAGGGTGAGCAAGAGATTTGACCCTAGAGGGACTCCCAAGTGCCCAACATGAGGTTCCCAGTTAGTTCCTTGGGTAGCTGAGGATTGGGAACCTGAAATGACCCTATCCGAGAGCAATACTACGAATATCTTGCATATCATCATAGAA
Source organism: Microtus oregoni (assembly GCF_018167655.1). Lineage (NCBI taxonomy): Eukaryota > Metazoa > Chordata > Mammalia > Rodentia > Cricetidae > Microtus > Microtus oregoni. Next base: position 40,535,657 of record NW_024543063.1, read on the forward strand.
CCTTCATCTGGTGATGGATGGAGACAGAGACAGAGACACACACTGGAGCACTGGACTGAGCTCCCAAGGACCCAATGAGGAGCAGAAGGAGGGAGAACATGAGCAAAGAAGTCGGGACCACGAGGCGTGCACCCACCCACTGAGACAGTGGAGCTGATCTACTGGGAGCTCACCAAGGCCAGCTGGACTGTGACCGAAAAAGCATGGGATAAACCCGGACTCTCTGAACATGGCGAACAATGAGGGCTGATGAGACGCCAAGGACAATGGCACGGGGTTTTGATCCTACTTAATGTGCTGGCTTTGTGGAAGCCTAGCCAGTTTGGATGTTCACCTTCCTAGATATGGACGGAGGGGGGAGGACCTAGGACTTACCACAGGGCAGGGAACCTGGACTGCTCTGTGGACTGGAGAGGGAGGGGGAGAGGAGTGGGGGGAGGGGTAGAAGGGTGGGAGGAGGGGGAGAAGGGTGGGAGGAGGGGGAGGGAAATGGGAGGCTGGGAGGAGGTGGAAACTTGTTTTTTGTTTATGTTTTTTTTCTTCTTTTCTTAATAAAAAAAATTATTAAAAAAAAACAAAAACAAAAAAACAAAAAAAAAAGAAGTTAGAGCTAAAAAAAAAAAAGAAGAAGAAACAATGTCAGACACTGAAGATAGCATAGAGAAAATAAACACACGGATCAAATAAAACAGCAAGTCCAACAAATTCTCATCACAAAGCATTCAGGAAATCTGGAACAAAATAAGAAGACCAAACCTAAGAATAATTGGGATAGAAGAAGGAGAAAAAGTACAGCTCAACGGTCCAGAAAATATATTTAATAAAATTATAGAAGAAAACTTTCCCAACCTAAAGAAAGATTTTCCTTTGAAGGTTCAAGCAGCATACAGAACACTGAAGAGACTGGACCAAAAAAAAAAAAAAACATCTCTTTGCCATATAATAATCAAAACACAAAACATACAGAATAAAAAAAGAATATTAAGAGCTGCAAAGGAAAAAGGTCAAGTTACTTATAAAGGTAAACCTATCAGACTTACACCTGACTACTCCATGGAAACCATGAAAGCCAGAAGGTCCTGGATAGATGTACTGTAGAGATTAAGAGAACATGGATGCAAGTACAGACTACTATACCCAGATAAGCTATCATTCACTATAAATGGAGAAAACAAAATTTTCCAGGATAAAAACAAATTTAAACAATACGTAGCCACAAATCCAGCCTTACAGAAAGTAATAGAAGGAAAATCACCAACCAAGGAGTCCAACAATAACCACAATAACTCAAACATCTAGAGACCCTTCACCAGCACAACTCAAAGAAGGGAAACACACAAACTCTACGACTAAAAAAATGACCGGAGTTAAGAACCACTGGTCATTAATATCACTTAATGTCAATGGACTCAACTCACCTATAAAAAGGTACAGGCTAAGAGATTGGTTATGAAAACAGGATCCAATATTCTGCTGTTTACAAGAAACACACCTCAACCACAAAGACAGGCACCTACTCAGAGTAAAGGGCTGGGAAAAGGCTTATCAAGCAAATGGACCTAAGAAACAAGCAGGTGTGGCCATACTAATTTCTAACAAAGTTGACTTCAAACTTAAATCAATCAGAAGAGATGGAGAGGGATAAAAAAAAAAAAAAAGAAAAAAAAAACAACCTATGATGCACTTATACTGCAAGCTGGCTTGTGGGAGAAGGTAAAATGTTCACACTTAGGTGTGCTCAATTTGAAATGCTTAGAGACATCCTAGTAGAGACTGCCAATTATTATACTTTTCATACAGCAGCAACCAAGGGACTTTGTCTAGTCCAGCTGGGGCTGTTGGTGGAGAATCTGCTGAATATTTATAAGTCCAAGCATGCCTTCATATACTTGAGCGATTGAATTCCTAATATTGTTGTAATTGGGAAAAACCCAGACTGAGAAGTGAACTTAAAACCATTCTCTATTGATACTGCACCTGCAACCTTACCGAAGTTAATAACATATTTGCAAAAGAATAGACATTCCCAAGAAGTTGATTTGTGAGATAGACCCATCAAAGATGAGTTTGTAATTTAGAATTATAAGACATATGGAGGAAAAAGTCATGATGTATATAAAAGAATAACAGAATCAGAAGGACAAGAGAGTTTAGAATTTTGGAAAAAATATATTTATAAATGCTTTAATAAACCAAAAATAGAATATAGGAACAAAACAAAAAATATAAAGCAGAGTAGATTTTGATTTGCATTTGTGGATCTTATATGAAAAGGCTTTATAAATTATCATTTATATACTTACCAACAGGAGAATATGTACAAGAATTAAGTCACTATCATCATTCACTACTGAATCTCAGTATAAAATATAGCAAAACACAACAACTTAAAGACATGTGAGATGGAAACTTCTGAAGCTACAAACTTATGTGTGATGGGAACACTACTCAAGATACAAGAACATATGGAAAATATAGACTCAGACACAGTAGCTCTGAGACAGAACCAAAGGGAAACAAATTATGGGTAAGCAAAGGATGCCTGGAATGCATCCTTAGGTTAACTAGATATGACTAAAGAAAGATTCATGGATTTGGAGGTAGTCAGTATTGACTCCAGAAACTAAAAACTAGGACAATAAAAAGAATGGTAAAATAATTCCCCATAATGCAATATCCAAAAACTGTAAGACAACTTCAAAACAAGTAGGTAGCATGTGAGAGTAATTGATACACTAGAAATCGCCTCATTGTCAATTTGACTAGATTTAGAATTAGAATCACCTGGTAGACAATCCACTGAGCATGTCTGTGAAGGCATTTCCAGAAAGGATTGGCTGAGACTGAGCCTAAATGTGAGGAGCATCCTTACATGGTCTGGGACCCTGAACTGAACAAAATGACCAGATAGAGAATTCCTCTCTATACATAACACTCATCTGTAGGTTCAATGTGATCAGCCTCCTTGTCCTCCTACTTCTCTGCCTTCAGCACAAGGAAGAACTGTGCCTTCAAAATATGAGTCAAAATTAACTTCTCTTTTCTGAAGTGGCTTTTGTTGTGTATTTAGTTACAGCAAGGGGAAAAACAACAGGTACGGTACTTGGGGGGATAATAGCTAAGTCATTCCGAACATGAGTCAGGCTCTAAACCATCTATTCAGGAAATTCAGGGGGGACTAAACAAGATAAATCATAAAAATCTAAAATCAAGAATGTCACAGTCAGGCTGCTATAAACTAAAGACAAAAGGAAAATCTTGAGCCAGTGACATAGCTTGGTAAAGACCGTTACGGCTGTTGGGCCTGACGACCTGATTTCAATCCCCAGAACCTGCATTGTGAAGAAGAAAACTAACTCCTGCAAGTTGCCCTCTGACATTCACGTCCACACTGGGCACACAAGCAGATAAATAATGTGATCTTAAAAGAAGCTCGAAACAAGAATAAATTATTTTATTGCTAGAGGAATAAGCTCAAAATCACAGTGGGCTTTTCCTTAGAAACCGTGCATCTAAGATGACCCCAGGTAAAATAATTTAAGCAAAAACAACAATCTAAGGGTTTTGGATCCAGGGAAATTATCTTTTCAGAGCACAAAATAAATGAAGACTGAAAACTTTGTGGCCAACAGATCTGATCTCCTGAACACAGTAGAAGAAATTTCTGAGGAAGAGGAAAATCCAAAGCACATAAAAGAACAGTAGTGAGAAAGAAGACGTAAAGGCGATAAAGTGCAGGTAAGTCTTAACTAATCTGTTGAGTCACTATAGATAAACGAATTAAATGACAGCAGTTTCGTAGGGCAGAGAAAGAAAGACTAGAGAATGATTCTTTCAGTGTGTTATGATCTGTAAATGAAATTTGCTAAAAACTACTTTTGAGAAATTGTGGAACCTTTGGGAAGCAAGGCCCCTATGGGAGAAATGGCTCCACGGGGCTATGGGCTTGGGGTTATATCCGCACTTCTGCTTCCTGGTCCACTGAGATGTGAACAAACAGCCTCATGCTGCCCACCACTGTGCATGCCATCACTGCCGCGATGACCGCGTGATGACTGTGAGCTTACGGAAATTATTCTGCCCTGTGTTTGCCTTGTGTTTGGTCACAGGAAGAGGAACAGCAGCTACCATGGAAACGACATAACCTGCACTGGCCAAAAAGCAGCAGCGTGGACGTGTGCTGAGATTCTCAGTGTGTTAGAAACTCCAAACAGCTACTGATAAGGAGCTTCATACACAAAGCACACCAGAAGATACTGGCGTGGTAGAGAAAAACAAACAAAATACATTGAGATATACACTACTAAATAAGGCTGGAGAGACACTTGGTAGTTTAAGAATGTAGGTTTGGTTCCCAGCACCCATGCTAAGAAGTTCTTAGCTGCCTGTAATTCCAGATCTAAAGGGTGTGACACCATCTTCCAGCCTCTGCAGCCAGCTGGACACACTTGGTATGAACTCACATAGCCACACAGACAAACAGACAGGCAGGCAGGCAGGCAGATGGGACACAGTGTGTGTGAGAGAATTACCATATACATAAAAGTTTAAATCATTAAAAATACAATAGCTCAAAAGACAAATTATTTGCCACACAGAAACACAGAAGAAAATGTGACCGGTATGTCAGACAACGTAAAGACTATGCTGATGTATGGGCTTTGTCTTTGGGGAAGATTATATGACCTGTGTTTTCGATATGATGATGTTTAGGACTGCAAGGATCGAACATGTGGTAACTAGGTCTACATACTCTGTAAAACAAGCCAAGTGACAATATCAAGATCTGTTCAGCTGAAAAGGCTAGAGAGGTTCGTGAACAGAGCCTGGCACACTATGATGATGTCTCAAGTGACCAGATCATTGGACAAAGTCATTCAAATACTGAAAATTATAATATGACACTAATAGTAATAACTGCACACTTGTATAATGGATAAGAATCATGATATTTAAAGTATGTGGAAATTGCCTATCTATGTTAGTGTGATAAAATAATTAATGACTATATTATGCCTTCATTGTCAGTTTGACCTATGCTAAGTCATATCTGTGTTTCAATTTCAGAATGTTATCTTATATAAATTACAGACAACAGATCAGAGAAATAAACAGATTAATAGGAATGTTGATAGATTTTTTTATATTATACTGTGCTGTCCACATTAAATGTTTTTTAAAGAGTTTTAAAGAAGTTGAATTGTATGAGGATCTATACTACAAAAAGTTGTTTTCTGGACATGACATGGCTCTTGAACTCATGAACACACCACAGCTGTGGTTTCCTGCACAAGACAGCGTAAGATTGGTCCCATCAACATGTCTTCAAGGATAAGAGAGAGGCTCATGACCCACCCTATCCCTGAAGGATTATGACCATTGTTGGTTGCTAAGAGAAGGGTGTCATTCTTCATTAGTGTATCTGTTGATAAGTTTCCCATTCTCTGGTAAAGTCACTCACTCATGCAGACAAACCCAATTAAATTCATTTGAAACCTCAAACACGCACACACACACACACACACACACACACACACACACACACTGTGGGGGGAATAGGAGAGAGCCTTGCTGGGAAGAAGCATTTGAACAGAAAAAAGAAAGGTGTAGAGATAAGGTAATGGATAGAAATGACTAAAATGAATTATATATGTATATAAAATGGTTAAATAAGAAATAAATGAATTTAAAGTTCATTTTAAAAGAAGTTGGACTGGTCCAGAAATATTAGAGGCACTAGTTCTATGAAAGGAAAGAATATAAAATGGGAAAATATCGATATTTTTCTTGTTAGTGTGTTCTGTGCTGATTGACAAAAAGGTAATGCCTGCTTGCCTCTTGGTGCCTGCCACACCGTCTTCCTGTTCTCATATTCCCCTGGAGGTTGTGTACTTGCTTGCTGACTTATCATCATGTACTCCTAATTATATCCATGTAACTGAATCATTTTCCTATAAGTTGTACCAAAGACTTGAAATGAGCAATCTGAGGCAACTTTAGATTAAGCTACTGCATCATTTCTGTCCTGATACTGTATGGCTGATGAAAGAAGAACTATTGTTAAGATTAGACTTGATTCTTAGAGTGTATATTCTGTTAAGTGACATTTTCATAAACATGACTGATAATTTTAAGTATAAATCCTTTTCTCCATAACATATTTATAAAGGTAGACATTATAAGAACAAAGTGTGACTGTTTTTATGGAGCCTTTATCATCATCTTCTAAAAACACAAAGACATGTGTTGTGGAATATTAATTTAAGATGAGTTACATTTGTTTATGCTGTGGACATTTGTTTAATGATACAAAGATGTGATGTATGCTTTTATGTTGCATTTGTTTAACTCTGTGAATCCGGGTTACTGTGCCTGTCTAAAACACCTGATTGGTCTAATAAAGAACTGAAAGGTCAAAAGTCAGGCAGGAGAAAAGATAGCTCACAGGGAGAATAAATAGAAGGAAAAATGAGAATAAGGAGCAAGAGCAGGAGAGGAGGATGCTGGGGCCAACCACTGTACTACACAGCAAGTCACAGAGTAAGAAGTAAAGAAAGGTATACAGGGTTTAAAAAAAAGCCCATGGACAAAAGCTAGATGGGGAAATTTAAGTTAAGAAAAGCTGGCTAGACACCAGTCAAGAAAGCTAAGGCCAGGCATTTATAAGAAAGAATAAGACTTTGTATGTATATTTATTTGGGAGCTGGGTGGCTCCCCCAAACAGCCAAGGAGCAAAGAGTAAAAAACAACCAACAACATCTTGACACCTAATGTGGGGCCTAATTTCCACAAAGGACTTAAGAAACTGAGAAAAAAAAATACTGGGCATGGCTGCTTTAAGAGTTTCTGCCTCAAGATAGGCCCTTGAGCAGTCAGTACTTTACATAGGAGCAAAAGCTAAATAAAACACCCTCCACAGCACAAGCACCAGCATTCTAGAGTTCTAGGGAGGGTGAAAGCAGTTCCTGGTTGCACAAACCTTTGACTGGCTGTGAACTTTAGGTTTGATTCATATGAACCAAGAACTGGGCAGAGCCAGCTGCTGGAGCAGCACAGAGGACCCAGCTGTTTATAGTTGAGCAGTTTAAAGTTTGCTCACATGGACAAAAATGGCTAAAAATTACAAAATAGGTTAAGACTGCTTCCTCCAAACAGGCTCTGATGTGTTTTACAATGTGTGTCGGTTTAAGAAAGAAAAGAAAATGGGTATAGACAGTCACAGAAATAGTTTAAAAATCATAGTCTTTAAAGAGACAGTAACGCCTTTAATCCCAGCACTCGGGAGGCAGAGACAGGCGGATCTCTGTGAGTTCGAGACCAGCCTGGTCTACAGAGCTAGTTCCAGGACAGGCTCCAAAGCCACAGAGAAACCCTGTCTCGAAAAAACAAAACAAAACAAAACAAAAAAAAGAGACAGTAAAATTAATATAAACGAAAAAAGTCACATTAAAATGGGAAATACACACGGAGTCTAGATCCTATATAGTATTGTGTTGATTTTTAATTGTTTGATTGCTGATGAGCAAACAGCTGTTGGCAGACATGGGCTTGTGAACAGGACTGCAAAGCTGAACTGACCTACTTTAGGGCTATCTTAACTTTAAACAAGACATCAAAAATGTATTTTTAAAATGGAAATTAAAAATGCTTGGAAAACAGGTTTGTTTTTGTTCCCACAGGAGATGGGAGGTTGTGCATTCCTTCAGGAATAATATGGATCACGTTTGATTAAGGGAGACCTCCTGAGTCTTGACAGGTGATATATATCAACAAAGGTTACAACTGATCTTCCCAGGACTTGGCCATTATCTCAAATATTTTCAGGAACCCCTAAAGATGCCTTCGCTCATAAACAAGAGGAAGCAGTCTAGAAAAAATGACATCCACATTCCCAAGAGTTGGATTGTGGGAGATTTTTGGTTATTTGATGGTTCAAATATATATATATTTTATTTTTTGGTTTTTCGAGACAGGGTTTCTCTGTGGCTTTGGAACCTGTCCTGGAACTAGCTCTGTAGACCAGGCTGGTCTCAAACTCACAGAGATCCACCTGCCTCTGCCTCCCGAGTGCTGGGATTAAAGGCCTGCGCCACCACCACCCGGCTATGGATATATATTATATTTATGAAAATATAAGAATATAGGATAAAAAGGCAACTATTTACCTCAGATACTAGTATAGATTTTAGTATACTGATAAAAATTAACAGTTAATTTTGTTACACTGTATATATGTTTATACTCTTGTTTGGGGTATTATGCTTATGCAGTCCATTTAAAAATTCAATGTATAAATTAAAATGGGGTAAGTAGTTAATGTATAATAATCAAACTTGTAGTCATATTAGGTATGGCTTCTAGGCTAAATGGCTATAAATTGGATATAAATTATCTTCAAATACTTTAAAGACCTATGGAGTATGAAATTTAAAACATTTTGTTAAATTAGAGCTTCTTATGATGATGAGACACGTTTGCTTTTTGCAGCCTCAATTTACTTCATAAAAGGATGATGGGCATTGAAAAAGAAGAAACTCCATATGGAGATTGCTTTTAGTGTGGCAAGATTAGCCATTTGGGCAAGAAACTGCTTTTGCATTGACTACTTGGCTGTGTGCTGTGCAGAATGGACATGCACGACACACAGGAAAATAACTGCTGAACTTTGCCAAAACATAACAGGACAGATCTTTGAGATTCCTGCTTCACAAAAAGAGTAACACAGAAAAACATGACTAATTAACTTTGCCAATATAAGGCAAGATAGTCCTTCAAATTTCCTGTTTTATTGAAAAGTCTGTCAGATACTATAGACCTGTAGGCTGAAGATGGATGTCCTAGCATTGCAGAGGACTTCCAGGTGACTGTCCAGGCAGCCAAATGTCTTCATTGTTAGGTAATATATCCTTCTCGATTATTGGATGGAATTTAAGACTACATAGTTATAGTTTCAGTTTTTTTTAATTATGATGAAAAGTAAATTAGGTATAAAACTTTGGAGTCACTAGGTAACATAAATAGTGGAATATTTTCTCTAAATTTGCTAAACACAAATGGATTGAATATTGTAAATGAAATTCTTACTTGATAACTGTCATAATCTTACTTGATAACTGTTTGTGTTAATATAATATATAGTTTTACTATTTTAAAGTTAAAACCTGTTCTTATTATTTAGACTAAAAGGTAGAAATATTATGAATTATTAATTTAAAATGGTTACATTTGTTTATGCTGTGGACATTTTTAATGATGCAAAGATGTGTTGTATTTTTTTATGTTGCATTTGATTAACTCTGTGAAGTTGTATTAATGTGCCTGTCTAAAGCACCTGAATGGTAGAATAAAGAAATGAACAGCCAGTAGCAAGGCAGGAGAAATGAAAAACAGGGCTGGTAGGCAGACAGAATAAATATGAAAATATTGTGAAGAAAATGAAGAAGGAAAAAGAAAAGAAGGTGAGGATATCAGGGGCCAGTTATCCAGCTACACAGCAAGTCACAAGTAAGAAGTTAAGAAAGGTATATAGAAATAAAGAAAGGTAAAAGCCCAGAGGCAAAAGCTAGATGGTATAATGTAAGTTAAGAAAAACTGGCTAGAAACAATTAAAGCTAAAGCCTGGTATTTATAAAAAGAATAAGACTCCATATAATTTATTTGGGAGCAATATGGTGGGCCCCCAAATTGTAAAGAGCAAAAGAGACAAAGAATAAACAACAACAACAGACATTAGTGAAGAAAAAGAAATAAAATTTACATATTTATATTTGTTAATGAATTTTGATGTATAGGTCTCTCTGTGTATGTGCCTATGTAAGTGTATGTGCTTTTGTCTATCTGTCTCTTTCCATCTATCTCCCTATCTTCTATCTCTCTGTGTGTCTTTGTCTCTGTATGTCTGTTTGTATGTATCCATGTGCATACCACTGTGATTGTGTCTCTGTGTGTATATATAAGAATGCATTTATGTGTTTGTATGGCTGTCCCCATGGATCAGCATGAACACATTCCTCAATGCTGTCAATCTTAATTTTTAGAGACAGGGTCTCTCACTGAAGTTCGAGCTTCTCAATTTTGCTATAGTAACTGGCAATGAGCCGCAAGGATCTGTCTACCTCTGGCCCTTGTGTTTCACCCAGCATTGGGCTTATTGATGCACATTGGCATGCTTGGCTTTTCACATGGGTGTTAGGGATCTGAATAATTTTTTCATGCTTGCGTGGCAGGCACTTACCAATTTTTCTGTCTCCCTTGCTGAAGTGTCTGATTTTTACAACTGTGATTTATATACACAATGGATTATGTATCTAATGCATTTATAAATGATGTGTATCTGATAACGACAAAACAACTGCAATGAACATTCTAGAACACTCTTCCTGATGTTGTAAGGACAATTGGAAGGAAGATGTTAGGCCAGAAGGAACGGTGGGCTATATTTTTTTTTTAGGAGACACACATAGAAAAGTAATTTCTTTCTAAGATTCCCTTTTATTAAAAAAATAAATAAAGGCATACTACTTTTTCCAACTAGAGAAACTAGCCTGACTTTTGGAAAGTAGCAAACATATTTTCTTTCCAATTTATTGAAATCCATCTACACTTTGAATTTAATTCCATCATTTCAAACTTCCAGTTTAACCTTCAGCACCAGAGATTAATTCAGACTCAAGATTGATTTGCAAGTAAATGCACATGGGTAAAATATTTGTTTCACATTTGTTACAGTTTATTTTAGAGGTGAGTTGGGAACGATCAGTAGAAGAAATGATTCATTAAATTAAAATAAATATTGTTAACAGATGTGATTAAAATCTTTAAACAAATGAACCAAATGATATGTGAAGACAGACCCCTATATCTCTAATGAACATAGATACCAATTATTGATCATAAATTTGTGTCAAGAAAGTAAATATACAATACATTGAAACCTAGAAAATTTGAATGTACAAATCAATCATTCAGATAACTAATTGTATGTAAACACTGAAAAGTAGGCTTCTTGAATCAGGGCTGGAGAGATGGCTCAGTGTTTTAGAGCACTTGTTGCTCTTGCAGAAGTCTTGGGTTTGATTCCCAGAACCCACAAATATCACAGAATATCACAACCAGCAATAACTCCAGTTCCAGGATATCCAAGGTCCTCTCTTAGCCTCTGCAAGCACCAGAGTGTACATGGTACACATAGATACATGCAGGCAAAACTACTACATTTAATAGAGTAAATAAATCTGAAAAGAAGGTGGCCTAAATCAAGAGACCACACTCCATGATAGTATGAGTTCCACCAACTGCAAAGGAATGTGGTCTAGACTGTGTGTCTCCAGCTTCACCAAGTCTTCTTCCTGAACACACGCTCATGCATATTTAAAGGCACGGTGACAGCTGTGGGCAGAAGTAGCTAAGTTACAGCAGTCTGTAAAAGCCTGGAGGAGGTCACAAACTTTGCTACTTTTCTAACCTGTTCCTGAGTGTCTGGACCCCAAAGAACAGTTTGTAAAGGTTTCAATGACACCATGAAATAACACAAACAGCTCCCTAATGAATTGGAAATCAATAAAGCATTAAAAATGCAAATACATTCTTGTTAATATGATATAATTGTGAGGAACTTTTAGGCATTCAATTACCATTTAACACAAAAGCCTGTAAGGATTTAATTAGGAATCCTTCACCTAATTGAGGTCAAGATTGTTAGCAGTGAATGTCTAATTAGCGTGCTTACAGCAGCTATCTTCTCTGCAACCTCCCTCAGCAGACTCCTTCCTCTGCCACATACTTGCAGAAGGAATACCTGAAAATGTAAGTCCAAATGCAGGCATCCCTATGATTTATGGAAGAAGACATTCCAAGCCTAGTGGAAATATCCATACAAATAAACTTTCTATTTGTTTGGAGACGTTTCACCTTAAGGAAACATTCTCTCACTTCACTTTGGCATATCTGAATTGCTGGCATGGTGGACCTTAATACCTTCCTTGGGCAGTAGGGCCATTATTAAGTAGGATTAGTGTTACTTGATGTATGAGTTAATTTTGCCTTGCTGTGGTGATGATAACTCTTGAAAGAAAAGTAAATATCTATTGGAGCTCAAGGTTTCAGGAGGTTTGCAGTCCATCATGATGGGCCAAAGCACAGCAGAGAGGTTCACACCATGTCATTAGAGGTATGACACAGGTCATTCACATCATAGTGGATCAGGAAGCAGAAAGTGGGTCAAGACCCAGAGGTCAGGTATAAGCTTCAAGTTTTGTCCCCGGTGGTCTACTTCTACCAGGTAGATTCCTACTTTGCAAGACATCCATGGCCTCCCTAAATAGCACAGCAAGAAACAAGCATTCAAAGCCCCATCCTCCCGTGGAAGCTACTTGATTTTATGCCTTGATCGTAGCACTGGTAACAGCTGAGCTGATAACTGACATCAAGTGCTAAGTAAAACAGACTGGAGGAGTACATAATCAGTATATAATCCCTGTATTCACACTGGGAAAAGGGACAGTTCTCATGGAATGGGACAAGATGGCAGGGTGCTTTGTCATGATGCTTAGAAGATGGCATGTAATTTAAGACCAAGACTTGCTTATTCTTGAATTTTCCATTTAATAGTTGAGATTGAAGATATTTTAATGGAAGTCTTGAAAATAGAAACCACAACGAAAGAAGGCCTTCTTTTAGCTCTTTACCTGAGAAAATAGTGCTGTGGCTCATGGATTTGACTATATATTGTGGTTCTATCGTGTAATGGGGGAAATGATTGATGGGTAATTGGAAGCCCTAATCATTCTTTATAACTTTTTAAGGGTGTTACACAATTTCAAATGGAAAGGCTTATTAAATGCACACTTATCTTTCTGAATTGCAAGACAGAACTTGCGTCATCGTTTTGCTTCTGTGATTATTTTAGACAACAGTTGCTTCTAGCAAATCGGGTGAGACTCATACGGCATTTGATATAGTTCAAGTAAATACCAGGCTGATCAAATCTAAATTAATTAAGATGACCTTAGACCATAGCCATCGGAGAAGACTTTCCTGTTTCCAACTTTAATCTGCTTTGGGCAAATTTATGGTCTTTCCTATCTACGTAGAGAACCTCAGCCAGAAATATAAGCCTCCATCAAGTCATCATGTTTGTATTTTTGCTGAAGGCAGCTGTGGGCCACAGTCCTTCTGGGGTTCAAATGACCCTCTCATGGCAGTCACCTAAGGCCATCAGAAAACTCAGACGTTTGCATTACTTTCCATAACAGTAGCAAAATTGCAGTGATGAAATACTGATGAAAATAATTTTATGATTGAGGTCACCACAACATGAGGAACTGTCTTAAAGGGCCACAACATTAGGAAGGTTGGGAACCACTGACCTAAGGGAATATAGAGCCCATTTTACAGTCTCTACTTCCAAGGCCTTCATAATAACACCAGTGGGAAGACATAAAAAGAAGTCGTATTTTTTAAGAGTCTTATAAAGATCCAAGAAGATTCACTGGTGTTGAATTTTCTGTAACAACCATGGTGGTCTTCTTAAATATCAGTGCTCCAAGATGGCTGAGAAAGAAGCGGGTGGTGGGAATAGAAAATTCAGAACTGCCCTAGGGCAATGCCATGTTTCCTTGTTAAATACCTGAGGGCCTTTTCAGCCAGTGTTTGTGGTATTATACGCTAACAAAATCTGGCCTGAAACTCACCTCCCATATCTGCAATTTTTGATATTTAAAGATGGTGTTCTATAGAAACACATGTTGGGAGCGGTTAGCATGGAGAATATGGCCATTTCCTAATTACATCTAGCATCATCAACCCAAATTAGAAATGTATATCACAGACAGCCAACGGGCTTTACTAAAAGACAGCTTAGAACTGGTCACTGGGTTCCATTAATGCCCTACAGGCTTTATAACTTCTTGTAAAATTGCCTCCCTTTCTTTATGTGCACATCTTTCTTTTTAATTTTAATTTTGAAATTGATTTTTTTTCAAAATCACAGATGAGATATTGATCTTTCTAATCTTGGTTATAGATTGTCAAGTTCATGGTCTGTGTGTCTAGAAGCATGGTCACCTGCACAGTGCAAACCATTCCTCTTCCAGCCAAGAGCTCCCTCTGTCTAGACTGGGTGCCATGGCAGAATGTCCTGATGGCCTGACGGATAGCAAGTGACCTCTATTAGTTATATGCTGGGTTATACCTGGCCTGGCTCTGGCGTTTTCCCCTAGGCCTTCCTTTGAGTTACAAACACCTTTTCTTGTCCTATGTGTATCTTGACTGAGAGTTTCCCATGGATATAAAGCCGATGCAAAACTTGGTTTAGGAGAAACCTGAACCGTGGTACCTCATGAATCAGGTATTTGAAAGCATCTATCAGTTTGTTTTGGATATGGAAGTCTTCTAGCTAAAGTGTAAATATAAGAAAATATAAAAATGCTGGGAGGGGAAGGCAAGGCACTTCAGTTCACAAAGACTGAGCCCCCTGCAGCCACAGAGGCTACATTCTTTCTCCATATGTCTCTGAGTCTTCATTTCACCTATCCGCATAAACCCACACAACTGTGCCGAAATATTCACGGCAGGTTCTTTGAACACACCATGTTCTCTGACAGACCACATGTTCATCACAGACTATTCCCTCCACATAGGGGGGCTGTTTCCCTCTTCTCTGTAGCTTTATCGTCCCATATCTAGCCATTGTACAAATGTCAATTCAAATGGCATTTTAAAGATCTAAGATACTAGATCATACTGACTTTAAGCAAGGAAGTTCTCAGAGAGTGGTAAGGATTTCCACACTGTAAAGAAAAAAAAAAAACAAATCTTTCAAGTCTGCATACACAAAGAGCACTCAATACATACATATCCCATGCATTCCTTAAGACTCCAATGGGGAGGGCTGCTTTGAGTCATCCCAAGGTAAAGGGAGATTCCATCCAAGCATTCTAGTACACTCATCTGTCAGCCTGTGCACCTAAGGGTGGAGCCAACCTCTGAAAATAATTGTTAGGATTATGCAGAATGGTGTGTTATGCACAGTCTCACATTGTTGGGGGGGGGGGGGGCAGCTGCTTCTTTGTTTCCAGTCTCTCAGACTCGAAATAACCACACAAAAATCTGTATTAATTGCAATATTGTTTAGCCAGTAGCTTAAGCGTATATCTGGCTAACACTTATATCTTAAATTAACCCATTTCTATTAATGTGTGTATTGCCACGTGGCTGTGGCTTACCAGTAAGGTTCAAGTGCATCTTTCTCCTGCGGGAGGCTACATGGCTTCTCTGACTCCACCTGCTCTCTCTATAGATCTCTATCAGCCTGGCTATACTCTGTTAAGCCATTGGTGGAATGCAGTTTCTTTATTAACCAATAGCAATAAAACATATACACAACATACATCACCTCCCACATCATCACATCATAACTGTTACTATACAATCTTATAATTACTATACAATCTTATATACTGTACTATATATCTTGCAAGAGTTCATTACAAAGTCATTGATCTGGTTTGAGTTCTCTAGTTCCTGCTACACTATGCATACTGGGTCCTCACTGGGACTCCTCTCTGTTATTCTGCTGCTGCCATGTGCTGTGGAAATCTTGCAGCTTTTGGTCTGCAGGATGGGTCCCTTCATGAGCTGCAGCAGTTTACAGTTGTGGTAGATGTTGGGGTGGGCCAACTCATAACCTGATTCTGGGCCTGAGTCATTGTGGGAGAGAGAGCTGACACTAACCACAATGAAAAGGAGACTATTTAGCTATGTGTGCTGGTACATACCCATAACCCCACCACTCAGGAGGCTGAGGCAGGAGGATCTTGATTCCAATACCTTCTGACTACAGAGTAAGACAGATTCAGCCTTAAAAATTAGAAATGGCAATTTAACTATAAAAGGATAGACATGTTTATTAACATGGAAAATAAAAAAAAGTTTGGGATTCTATTCCAAAAAGCCCTCAAATTATCTGATACCTAAGGATTCATTTATAATAATAAAAATGCCAAATTCATGGTTATAAAAGGGGTCAGGACTACCCTTCTGGGTCACTTGCCTCTGTGCATCAATTACATGGTATCTTCTTTCGTTAGGGGTTTTTCTGATGGTGTCTCTTGCAGTTAACATGGTAAGTCTATGACATAAAACCTGAAAAGGGAAATAAGTTTAGAAATGGGGTCATAAATACTATTTTGTGTTACAAAAATTTGTTTAGTTTCTGTCAGGGCCATTTCAGTGCACTTGACCTGAAATAGTGACGTATGCCTGACGTCACAATTCTAGCATCGCTCAGGAAGTAGAGGAAAAAATCAGGAGCCAAACCTCTGGTTATCTGGAAAGAAACATAAGTTTAAAATGCTTTACACGGAGCGACAATATTAGGTAAAATAAATCATCCATCTCCAATCAGTTGGCTCATCTTCTGCCAAATATTTATGTCTCTATGTTGGGAAACTACAAACACATTTTGAAAA
Source organism: Microtus oregoni (assembly GCF_018167655.1). NCBI lineage: Eukaryota > Metazoa > Chordata > Mammalia > Rodentia > Cricetidae > Microtus > Microtus oregoni. Next base: position 40,552,126 of record NW_024543063.1, read on the forward strand.
TGATGAATTAGTAGTTTCTTTTCCCTGAGTTGATATATAGTCAATTTCTTCTATTATTTGAAGACAAGCTCTTTCATTATATAGCTAATTAAAATATGCTAAAAGAGTCTATTATTAATTTTCATTAAAATCATAATATGTGCATAAATTATAGTAGATTTGGTGAGATCAAATTTTCATATTTTAATTTAAAGCAATAATTATTGATTTTTATTTTGCCATAAAAACTAATTATAATTCAATCTGTATTCACTGGATTTATGGTTCCAACTATCTTTCCTTTCCAAATTCTTCTACAACAGGAGAAAGTATAAGAATTAAGGCGATATCGCAGCTGTTAAATTACTTGCTGCACAATCATGAGGCTCTGAGTTCAATCACTGGTACCCATATTAAAAGCCAAGTGTGGTAATGTATGCTTGTGAACCTGGAGCTGGGGAAGCAGAGTCAGGAGAATCCCTGAGGCTTGCTGGCAGACAGCCTAGCCTAACCCATGAGCCCCAGGTCCCAGTGAGAGAGCCTGTCTCATGAAACAAAATGGACCATCTTTGAGCCTGAGGAATCATACTAGAGACTGACTACTGTCCTCCACACAAACACACACACACAAGCATACACATAAATAAAAATAATGCTATGATATAGACTATGTAACATGATTCAAATCATGCCTATTTAATTGTAGAAATACCTCTCAGTGTATATTATCACAGCAAAGCACCTCCAACTTCTCACACTTAAGAAAGAATGGATGTGTTTGCCACACCTTGATGTCCTTTCTGAATCTCTTTATCCCACACATAATAACGTGGTAGTAAGGCCCATGAACCAAGCTTAGGAATGGCAGGAAGGGAGGTTCCCTTTAAGGATGGTTGGGGAAGGGTTGTAATGAGAGGAGTAAGTATTGGATAAGTTTGACTTTCTCCGATAGATAAAACAGATCACTGTGATGGTTTGTTCCTGTTGGAAATATTGTTAAGAAGGCTTGTGAATCAGCTGCTTCCTGGCCATTTGGCCAACGCCAAGTATAGGAATTGTTCAAATCACCATAGAGTTTTCCCAAGTGTTCTGGCTTCTAGCTTCTGACATTTATCTTTGTGCAATATATGCCACTGTGGATCACTTCATCGAACCACAACATAATTTTAGAAAGGTTATCTTGAAATATGGCTTCAAAATATACTGAGTTATTCTGCATATGTGTTATGGTTGTGTAACTTGGTCCTTTTGTGGGAGTCCTAACAGTAGGAACAGGAGCTGTCTCCAACTCTTTTACTAACTTTTGGGTCCCTACTCCTCATACTGGGTCATTAGCCCAAACTTAATATATGTGGAGGTGCTTAGTTTTACTACAAACTTGACATGCCATGTTTTGTTGATAGTCATGGGAGATCTACCCTCTCCCAAACAGAAACAGAGGAGGAATGGATTGAGGAATAGGAACAGAGGGGTTGGGGGTGGTGGGGTGAGGACTGGAAGGACAGGGGAGGGGAAACTGCAGTCAGGAATGTATTATGCAGCCTGTGTGGTATGTGTACACACACAAACTTTTGCACAAGCACACATGTATACACACATTTCAGTATTATAATTTTAAAATAATGCCACTCGATACATATAAAGTCCACCAACCCACATAAAGACACTGTTCTTGTTTCCTGTCTGTTGCTATGATAAAACACTCTGACCCCAAACAACTTAGTGGTGGAAAGGATGTGTTTGGCATTCATATCTAGGTCATGGTCCATCCTTCTCAGGTGGAGACTCCCTTCTCAGGTGGAGACTCCCTTCTTAGGTGGAACTCCCTTCTCAGGTGGAGACTCCCTTCTTAGGTAGAACTCACTTCTCAGTTGGAGACTCCCTTCTTAAGTGGAACTCCCTTCTCAGGTGGAGACTCCCTTCTCAGGTGGAGACTCCCTTCTCAGGTGACTCTAGGCCATGTCATCTTGACAGTTGAAGCTAATTACGACACACACTGTTTTCTCCCACCATACAACATTATTTTTATTTTTTACCTGAGCAAGAGATCTTCAACAAGCATGCATTTTACAATTTTAAAGCAAGTTAGACCTAAAAGAACTTTCGAGAGTCTACAAAGACTTTTAAAATGCTACCAAAAGGAATGAAATGACATCAGAGTCACCCCGGCCATCTGATCCTGTGATGGTGGGTAGCTATTGTCTGGAAAACTTTCAGATGTATCCTGACTTCTTCCTTTAGAGGTGTGCTTCCTTCCTGCAGTGTTTGAGAGCACGGCAGATAGAGGGAAGGCGTATTTACAGTGAGCATTCTTTACAATACCAGAGCTCCCGTTTCTTTTCACACTGTTTCTGTGAGGTTCTGAGCATCCGTTCACCTGTTTATAGTGTCTTTTGGCCACATCAAACAAGGTTATGGCAAAATGCCAGCCCTTAAGCCACAAAAAATAATTTAAAGTTATGAGAAGCAAAGAAGAGCTGAAGGGAAGTCACAGGAGAAAAATGAAGTGAGGGAGGCCCCCCAGATCGCTAAAGGCTGAGGAACAACATGAGAGGGAACACACAGGGGTGTCTCTCGCTTTTCACTAAAGAATATTTTAAGAACGTGGATGACAGATGTTCTATTTAAAGTGGTATTTGTTCTCCCTATATGCACATTGTTATTGTCCTTGCCCAAATCCTAAGGGTTTGACTGAAGCTACCAAACACAATTGCTATGAACAGTATGTTCTGGTTTGATTTTTTTTTCACATTAACTCAAACCTAGACATATTCAGGGAAAATGAATCGCTATTGCTGGATCTCCATCATTGGTGTGGCCTGTGGAACATTTTATTCCTTGCTAATTGTTATGTGGAGTCCCAGTCCACTGTGGGAAATGCCATCTCTAGGCAGATGGTCATCTGTTATACAAAGAAGGTAGCTGAACAAGTCATAAGAAACTAGGTAGTAGCAGTGTCCCTCCAGGGTTCCTGCCTCTGCTCCTGCTTGAGTTCTTACCATGAGTCCCATCAATGAAGGACTATGATTAGGACCTGTAAGACAAATTCCACCCCCTCCAACACACACACACACACACACACACACACACACACACACACACAAGTTGGTTTTGGTCATGGGTTATCACAACAATGGGAAGTAAACTAGAACACAAGGCTTGCTTACAATTCAATCCTCCATTCATGAGAAATATTTATGAGTTTATACTGTGAAGCATACACAGTAGAAAAACTAAGAGAGTGAACAGCAGAACGGAAACACAGTGTGGCCGATGAGGCCAAGTTGACCATGAATGACTGTCATTGCTTCTCAGGAAGTAACAGATTGGAGGAAGTATACTGAATGTGTAAAACTGATGGGGTTTGGGGTTGTAAGCCAGCTTTTCTGACAGGAAGTCACCAGCTGGCATGTAGGGTCTAGAGGAAGTGGTTAACAGAAGAATGGTTTACATGATAAAATGGGGCCATCAAAATGAAAATGAGACTGTGCTTCCTGGCAGCCTGGATTACAGAACAGTAAAATGTTGACTGGAGGCCAAAGCTATGGGAGCAGCAGCTAAAGGGCTGCATGGAACTCTACTACCTAATGGACAAGACCCTTGGTAAACTGGCCAGAGGTGACTGTGGAAGGGAGGCAGAGGTTTAGGGGTTACAGAGAGGAAGAAGATGTCAAAGGGAAATGCTTAGCAAGCTGTGTGCATGGTCCCTACCTTCACCATTCCTTGTCATTCACAGTTATTTGCAAACCATCCCTCTCCTCTCTTCATACAAAATGTCCTCATGTTCCCCTCCAGTTCCAGTCCCTTGTCCTAAGACGCACTACGGGTTAACAAATAGGCTATGGGACCAATGCCAAGGCCAAGGACAAAATCAGTCTTAACTCTTGACAAAGACACTCAGTTTGATCAAACTTTATTTAGAATTTCTGGGCCTTCTTGTTCAGACTTGACTTTAGCCTTCCATGTCTGTTTTGTCCTGTGTAACCTGCATCTCTCAGTCACTAAGTGAATGCAGTGAGTACCTTCCCACCTTTTATATCTGATTATTCTTCATCTACGATGACGTTATGCATGCCTGTCTTTAAGGTGTAAGTATATCGTAGTAAGTCATGTGTTAGTTAATTGTGTATTGTTGTGGTCAAATATATAATGTAAACAACTTAAGGGGAGAAGATATATTTTGGTCCATGGCGTCAAAGTGTTCAGTAAATGTTTACTTTTCCCTGTGAACTTTGAAAGAACATCATGGTGGCAAAATCACACAGTGCAAACAGAGAACGGGAGATACAGGAAGAAGCCAAAGCCACATACAACCCCAAGGAGATACCCACAGTGAACCACTTCCTCCAACTAGTCCTCACCTCTGACTTTTCACCGCCTCTCAATAATAATGCCATATTAATACCCACTCAAAATTAATTCATACAATAAGTCAAAGTTCTTATGATTTCATTATGGTTGGAAACACCATCACAGACACCGAGAAATGAGTTGTACTAACCCCCTAGGCATTTCTAAACCAAATCAAGTTGACAATGACGATTACTACTATGGTTATTTTGGTAAGATCCCCCTACTCTTATTGCTTGTTTTTAGCAGTTACCCATCTGCAGGATGCCTCTCTCTGTTGCTTACTCCTCAGTCTCCACGACGTCTATTTGTATTGAAAGTTGAGTCTAACCACTCTACCCTGTTAGGCTGCCCCTATTAAATTAGCTTCGGGTAAAAATCATTCTTATTTACACATGTGAGAATCATTTTTCTAATACAATTCATAAGACCATTCATTCCTCATACAAGATCAACCCATGTTCATCCCCTCTCTCTTCCTTTCTCTCTGCCCGCCTCCACATCTCAAGAAACTAAGGAGTACTCCTCAACTTCCCTTTGATAGGAAGTGGCAACTAAACAGGAATAGGAGAATGTTCTAGGAAGTTCCTTGACCTGTGCAGTGATGAAGCCTCAGGTCATCCCTCTTCCTCCTGGGATTATGTTCTTCCAAAGTAATCCCACTAAGATGATTCAGTTGTATAATATATTGTTCTGCGTATAACATTGAAATCATATTATATATTTGTCTTCTGGTCCAAACAATGGGAGTCATTTGTAAATTTAAGTGAAATCAGTAAATCAATAAAATTAAATCACTCTGATTTGGGATTCCCCTCTGTATACTGTGAATATGTTTCATTATCATTGGTTAATAAAGAAGCTGTTTCAGTCAATGGCTTAGCAGAGTAAAGCCAGGCAGGAAATCTGAATAAAGATATATATAAAGAGAGTAGACAGAGTCAAGTAGCTGCCATGTAGCTGCTGAAGGAGGAAGATGCCCTGTAACCTTCTGGTAAGCCACAGCCTTGTGGCAATACATGGATTAATAGAAATTAGTTATTTTAAGATTAAAGAGCTATTTAGAAATACGCCTGAATCTTCAGCCAAAGAGGGCTGTAATTAATATAGTTTCTGTGTGATGATTTGAGTCTGGGTGGCTATGAAATGAAACAGCAGTCTCCGCTTACATCACCCTACTCAGGGATCAACCCAAAGGTCCTTTTAGTTTCAATAGCATTAATGAATGCTGAGAAGCAGTACAGAGTGGAAAGGCAGGTTTTCCTATGCTCTCCTACCCCCTTTGCTGGAGCCTCCATCCTGGGCAACACACCTTGTATTTTCCTCCACCCCTGGGGAGTAGCACATTTGAGATCCTTTGTTAGGCATGGTCATCTCTAACTGACAGGGAAGGCACAGGTCTATCCCTTGCTTTGGTTGTCACTGTGACAAAATGCCTGATATAAACAACTAAGGTTGGAGAGATTTACTTTGGCTCCTGGCTAAGGGGATAATCCATAATGGTAGGGAAGGCATGGTACAACCACCGCCTGTCTATAGCGTCAGGAGGCTGCCATTGCAGCAGATCAGGAAGCAGAGAAAGCAGGGAGGCCATCACTCAACAGGCTTTCTCTCCCATGTGCCTTTTATTTTTACTTCAGTATCCTAATCTGTGGGACAGCGCCACCTGTATTCAGGGTAAGTCTTGACCACTTCATTGAATTCTGTCTATAATTAGTCTCACAAACACAGACGTGCCTCACTAATGCCCTAGGCATTTCTTAAACCAGTCAAGTTGGCAACAAAAATTAAGTATACACGAGGGGACTTGGACTAGAGCAGAGAAGACACAGGAGAACATGTCTGTAATTATAGCTATTAAAAAGGCAGGGGAGAGGAGGATAAGAGGTTCGAAGAGCAGGTTTAGGAGTGTGTAGGCACTGAGGCGCCCAGTGGGGGCCCATTGAGGAAGATTCTAGGCTCAAATCAGGGAGAGTACACAGAGGTAGCTGAAGCCATTTGGTTAGACAGACAGTGGTGAAGAAGCCAGGAAGAAAAAAATGAACTGAAAAATAACTGCTGAACCCAGTAAGTCACTCCCTAAATCTCATGGGTTTGCAGAGCTGTGACCACAGCAAAGGTTGTCACTCTCACCCTGATGTCACCCAACAAACTACTGGCTACTCCCCAGCCTCTGGTCTCCTCACTGGTCCCCATATTACTCCAGATATGATGGGAACTACTTTGGCCTCTGGACAGTAAGACCCTTCAGTGGAGAGGCAACATCAAGGACCTGGAGAAGCCTGGCAACAGGGTCAGTAATGGCTCTGAGCATCCATGCATTCTACCCACTGTGACGAAACGGACCAAAGCGAGCTGCTTTCTAAGTACCTGGGCAGTTAAAACTTTGAAAGATGCTGCATCTTATGTTCTTCAGAGCACTAAATCTGACAGCCACAGTGTAGTCCTGCCTCTTCAGAATGAGTGGCTTTAGCTAGCTTTCCTGCATGAAAGTCATAAGTCTTGCTCTCATTTAATAACTATTATAATGAGTTCTCTAGCCAAGGTTAGTTCAGACTTTTAGCTGGGAATTTCAGATTCTACCAAGAAAGAAAAGCTTGATTTTGTATCATTTTCAGCATCAATTGACCGAATTGCATGAGTATTTTTTAGTCTCTGAATGCAGTCAAGGATATGAATTTTGTTGGATAGATTTTGTCTTTTAAATTCTATGTATATGTATATGTGTGTGTATGTATGGGTATGTGTGTGTGTGTGTATGTGTGTGTATGTGTGTGTGTTCTGGGGATATGTGCACATGAGTTCAGGGGCCAGCAGGGGATAGAAAAAGGTATCCTGTCTCTTAGAGTTGGGGTTATAGGTAGCTGTGAGTCACCCAATATAGATGCTAGGAACTAAACCTGGGTCCTCTACGAGAGCTGTGGGCACTCTTGACTGCAGAGTCATCTCACCAGCCTTAACACTGATTTTTGAATGTTTAAAATCTTGTCTTCAGGGGACAAAATCTCACTTACGTATTTTAAGATGAATGTGTATTTGTTTGTCTGCAAACATACTGACTATGTGCCCGGTATTCCTGGAGGCCCGAAGAGGGTATTGAATGCCTTGGAACTAGACTTGCAATCAGTTGTGAGCCACCATGGAAGGGCCCGGAATTGAATCCAAGTCCTTCAGAAGAACAGTCATTGCTTTTAAGAGCTGAGCCATCTCTTCTGCTTGGTATAATCTTCCTACCTATTTTTATATTACTGTGGCTAATGTTGTAGGAGCTCTTTTATATCTATATTCATGAAGCAAATTGATCCATAGTTTTCCTTTCTTGTGATATTTTATTTGGTTTTGTTAGTGAGGTAATGTTATCTTTATAGAATCAATTACACGGTGATGTCTCTGCTTCCATTTCTATCATGAAGAATTGGCTTAATTTCTTCCTTAAATGTTTGGAAAGTTCTCAGGGAAACATCTGGACCTGGTGCTTTCTTTTTCAGAGTAATTAATTATTGATTCAATCTCTTTAATAGATGCAAGCCTCTTCAGATTATCTGTTTCTTATCTGACAAAATTCAATAGTTTGTTGTTTCCCAGGAATCGGCTCATTTCATCTAATTTATGGAATTTGGGGTAGAGAATTGTCCATAATTGTCTTCTTTTATACTGGTAGTATCCGCAAAATCAATAATGATGAGACCTTCAGATTGTAATGTTGATCATTTCTGTCCTCTCCCCCTCCCTCCTCCCCTTCTTCCTCTTTTCCATCTTTCTCATTGTGTCCTTCCACTCCCAGCTCTGCTCCTATTCTTTTGATCAGCCTATACTATCAGTCACTTTTCTGTTGCTGCTGCCAAGTAAGAACTAATCATCTAAAACATAGGAAAAGTTCATTCCTGCTCAGAGTTTCAAAGTTCTAGCCTATCATTAGTAGGGCCTATCACTGTGGACCTGTGGCCACACACTGCACCATGCAGAACTCGCTCAGCAAGATTCCTGTTTACTTCACAGCGGCCTGGGGAAAGGAGTAAGAAAGAGGAATAAAGCACACATATCTGCTTCAAGGGCACAACCTCCTGAACTAACTTCCTTCGGCTAGACTCTACCCAGCTATTAAAGATACTGCTACCTACCATTAAGATCACAGTAGGGGCTCAAGGCATTAGAGGGCCATTTTGACACCAAACCAGAACACTTGTCTAGTGCTTTCTCCCACTGAATGCATCCTTTTCAAAGCCTAGCTCTGGCTTTTGTTGGTACTCATTATGTTTGCCTTCAGTTCATTGACTTCTGCCTCTTGATCTATCAGCTGCTGAAATGGGCGGTCAGATCTCTTACTATCCTAGTGGGTCTCCTTCTTACAATTATGTCAGAGTTTTGCTTCATGCTCTGACATCTGATTGTTAGGTACACATGTATGAAGGATCATGATGCCTTACTGGGGAATTTGTCTCTTATCATTTCTTCCACATTTCTCTTATCTTTTTCCTTGCATAGAAATATATTGCTTTATCTAATACAAATTCTCCACTACTACTTTTACCCAGCCAAAGAAACATAGTAAGTATGACTTACGAAAAAGCTTGGAAGTCTTTGAAAATAAACATGTTTTCTTATTAAGGTCTTATAACTATGCATGTATTTTTCTTTTGGGAGAAATAAAAATAAAAGTAAAAGTGACTGTATTTTCAGAATAACTAAGTAATCCTGAAAAAAGCAATGAACAAGGACAAAGACTTGGATTACCTGACTTCAAGACCACACAGGCAGAATGGGAAAAACAGAATGGTATTGAGAAGAAGGTAGATGCTGATGTTTCAAACAAAGCACACATGCAGATGTGGTCAGCTGCTTTTTGATATGAGGATACACATAATTCAATGAAAGAAGGCAATTGGCTTCAGCACACCGTGCCTGAATGACTGGCCTTTCGTACCCAACAGATCAGGGAAGAGTGGAAAAGAGATGAATAGAGTAAAAACATTGTACCAAATTCTAAAAAAAGAAACTAATGAACTTAACCAAAATAAATATAGTCATGTGTCTCACATCCTTCATAGAAACTTCCTGGAAAAGCACCATAGATCTTAGATAAATGTGAATGTTAAATTAGAAGCCACTTAGAATAAAGTATAGGAGAAAATTTGAGTGACTTGTGTTTGGTGATTGTGGTAGTGAATGTGAATGGCCGCCATAAGCTCACAGGGAGCCACTGTTGGGAGGTGTGGCTTTGTGGAAGTAGGCAGGCCCTGGTGGAAAGCAGTGTGTCACTGGGAGTGGGCTTTGACATCTCTTTTGCTTAAGCTTCACTCAATGTCTCAGTCACTTTCTGTGGCCTTCTGATCAATATGTAGCCAGCACCACGTCTTCCTACAAGCCTCCATGCTCCCTGCCATGGTGATAATGGACTGAACCTCTGAAACTGCAAGTGAGCCACCCTAATTCAATGTTTTCCTTATAAGAGATGCCACGGTCATGGTGTCTCTTCACAGCAACAGGAACCCCAACTAAGACAGCGATAAAACCTTTATGATCCAGGAAAGAAAAGTGGCAGGTTCAACTCCACTAAAATGAACACAAAACGAAATAAATCCATGAAATCTGAAAAAATACTAAAGAAGACAGTGACCCGCAAATACATTCTAAAACTCAGTCATCATACATCCTTAGGGAACCACCTAACTATTGTAATAACTTAAACCCCCAAATGCTGGCAAATGCTGATATGTAAGCAGTAGAATAGGAAAAAAGAAAGAGAGAAAAAAAGAAAGAAAGAAAGAAAGAAAGGAAAAAGCAAAGAAAAAAGAAAATTCTTACACTTAATGATGGTTAGTTAATGAAATGTAATGTCATTCTCCTGGCACTTTAGGAGTTTCTTATAAAGTTAGACAGAGGTGACCACCTGAAACAGTAGCTCTTTAAATCTTTGCTCAGCATTTTCAAAGGTTTACCTCTTACTGAGGTGGCTGAAGCAGGTAAATCACAAGACACATCTGAGCAACACAGGAAGAGCTAGTCATAAAAATGAAAACAAAAATAAAAGGAAGGAAAAAAACCATCCTCTACATACTATCCATCACTCTAGGATTGCACACAGCAACTTTGTTCATAATTGCTAAAACTGAAACTATATCGAATGTCTTTCAGCAAATGAACAGTAAGTGAATTGTAGTAGATTTACTTAATGGAATGTTACCCAGGGATGAAAATGAATGTGATGCTAATTCATGCGAAATCAGATAAATCTCAAATGTATTTTGCTATGTGAACTGAGCCAGGCTGAAGAAAGTATATGCTATGTGATTGCATTGTTGTGATATTCCAAGGCTGGAGACGCTGGAGAGGTTCGATGGTTAAGAGCACTTGTTCTTAAAGAGTAACAGGTTAAGGTTCCAGAACTCACATGGTGGCTCACAACCATTTATAACTCCAGTTCCTGGGGATCTGATGCCCTCTTCCGACGTTTGTGGGTATTGTACACTTATAGTACACATACATACATGTAGGCAAAACATTCAAAAATAAAACTATAACATTTATGGGAATTTTGGAAAACTTAGACAAGAGATTTCTGAGTTTTGGATGGGAGCTTGTGAGTGACTGGGGAAAGAACATGGCCAAACCGTTAGATGGCGGGTCCATACTCCTGTGTATGTACCCAGTTCATAAGCTCCAAATCATAGAAACTGAGGGTCTTAGTCACTGTTCTATTGCTGTGAAGACAGCCTATGACCATGACAATTCTTATAAAGGAAAGCATTTGATCAGGGCTGGCTTACAGCTCAGAGGTTTAGTCCGTTGTCATCAATGTAGCACACAGGCAGACATGGTGTTGGAGAAGCAGCTGAGCTGTCTACATCCCGATCCATAGGCAGCAGAAAGAGAGAAACTCTAGGCCTAGCTTGCTGCTGAAGCTCCAAAGCCCACCTCCAGTGGCACATTTCTTCCAACAAAGCCACACCTATTCTAACAAGGTCACCCTTCCTAATCCTTCTCAAGTAGTGCAAATTCCTTGATGACTACACATTCAAATATATGAGACCATGGAGGCCATTCTTGTTTGACCATCACACTGACCATGGAAAATGTTTCACGCCACCAAAACAAAACAAGCAGGATGTTTGGGATCCCAGGATGGAATATGAATCGTGCCAAATAAGTTCCCTAGTACAATAAAAGCCTCCAATAATCTCACAGAAATCAACATACCGAAATATTATCTGACCCAGGGAACATTGGGGAAAGATGTTTTGATTAGAATTTGTAAAGATAAGAGACAAAATAAAATACACATGTGCATGTGGAGGTGTGTGCACACACACTCATAAACAGATGATGTATGTGGATATGTGGGAGGTGTGTGTGTGGGATGTTTGTATGGTGTTCTGGCTGGCAATTTTGTTTCTCATGAGGATATGTATTAATTTTGAAATGATTTACATGTGCTAGATTTGTGACAGTATTTAAATATGAAACAAATGATTGGGAAAGTTTATTCTGCTGAGCAATAAAATTTTAGATTAGGAAGATTCAAAGCCAGACTGAGCACTGTATTAGCTGAATATTATGAATGAATAATAATATATTATCATTATAAAATATATACATACATATATGTGTGTTCCAAAATAGTTAAGTAAACTGTTAGATCTATGTGGGGGTAGCATTAGGCATCTATATGTTAGCCAGTTTTATTCTCTATGAGGCCTTTTAAAAACAACTAAGGATGAGCATTAGCAAGCACACCTGGATTCCTGATATTGGTCTCAGACACAATTATCCACCCTCGGAGAAATACCTGGTTTTCATGATCGGAGAAGAGATTAAACATGGATAAAATAAAGAAATAAAATAAAGGGGTGGGGATGAGGTGTGTACAGGAGCCAATTTAAAACTGAAATAAAACCAACCAATGTTAAAATGATTTGAGCCATAAAATAAATAGCAGGGTATTGCATGATAAGCCAAAGTAAATACTCATGTGTCATACTGATATAAATAAATAATTGAATAGGTAAATGTGTGAGAATAAACTTCCATACTAATGTAATCAAAATAATATATGTGGATAGACCCCCTTCCTGGATGAAATTTGTCTTCCCTGCCCTCCGTCTCTACTGAATGTAGATTAGACTTGGTTGTTTGTTCTCAGAGAGCAGGTAAAGAAAGCCAAGAAGTTTTTAGAGATATCTGCAAAGCTTGCCTTACACCAGTTACAGAAGTTAATGTCATTGATAAGATCCCATTGGGGTCCAATCCCTCACTAGGAGGTGAGAAAGCATTCCTGTGGTTGGCTTCTTCCTAACACGTAGCCCTGATGATACAATCATGAGGAAAATGTCTGACCAGTGTGAGGGCGACATTCAACAGGAGCTCTGCAGTGCTCCTCAAGACTGACAATCACAACTGAAGACCCTTTCAGATCAGAGGGACCTGGAGAGGCACGACAACTAAATGTGGTGACCGCTCCTGATTGGGAGCCTGGAACAGGAGACATGCATTCACGGTGGGAGGGCGGTGATCTGAGTGTAACCAGGGCTCCCTTAATACTAAGATTCCAAAGTCAGTTACACCCCATGATAATATAAAATGTTACTACTAATGAGGGAATCAGAGTGTGAGAGCTGTGGGCTATGATGTCACATCTCTTCTGAACACCTTGTGGGATTCAGAATACTACTACAGTTTCTTTTTGAAAAGGACACTAATATTTCCAAATTTAAAATAAATCATTTCTTATGGAGGGCGTGTATTCTGCTTGTGGTAATCAAAGAAAAACAAGCTAGCCGAAAGGACCACACATTTCTGTTAATGAGCCATGGAAGTCACTGGGTAACAGAAATATTTCTGACCTTCAAACCTAAAGGAACCATAAAAAAGATCCCAGATCTCATTATCTTCATGTGAAATGAATTCTCATGCAGGATTTCTTTTATTTAGAGCAGATGGTGTTTCGTATTTTCTTCCTTGAAATTCTTAATTTTGCAAGCTAGGCTATTCTTGAATTTAATTGGGAGAAAAGACTTGAAGTGTCCTAACTAGGCCCATGAAATGTCGGTGAGCCCCCCGGTCACACCACATGGAATATGAGAGCTATTTTTAGTGTGGTAGGGTGGCTGACTTGCTCTGAAAATATTAAAGCTCAAAATAAGCCCAGTCCTAAAAAGCTAAGGGGTATAGCGCTATTTTGGGTTTCCTCATGGAGAGGATGCTATAACTGCAAAATTCATAGCATGCTTAGCCTCCACCTTGCAGGGACATAAAGCACCAGATAATACCAACCTAATGACGTTAGATGTGGATATTACATCGAGGAACACTACAGTATATGATCTCAACTACAAGGAAAATGCCAATTACCTTCTTAGCAGTTCTAGGGTCTAATGTGCAATAAGTAGGTCAGGTGAATGGATGACAGGTTGTGTCATTTTGATCCATCAATGGTATTTAGAAGGGTCTGCGAACAGGAATTAATTGTATGCATTTAATAAACTATATCAAAGTAATGACAATTTTCTATTTGGAAAACGCAGCTTCTGTGTCTGTGCGTTTCCTCTCTCATGCCAATATTCTTGTCTTTGGCGTGGAATCCATTTCATTAACAGGGGCTGAACCCCGAGAGGGGAACAGCTGGAGTGCAGAACCAAGAAGCTTCGGTGGCAAATAAATAAATAAGTATGGAAATCAAATCAAAGCCTCGTGCTAATTTACTCACCTGCACAGCCTCATTGGCTCTGAACAGTTTAAATTATATTTTATTTTGTTTTGTGGAACATTTCCACTAAGGAAAACAGAGAAAATTGTGGTGATGGCGAGTTTTTCCTTCTTAAATACCTGAGCTGACTCTCAGGTAAGAGAAGTGCACAGCAAACGAGCAGCTTGAGGGGAGTTTGTGAACAGAAAAGCCAGCATTCCTCTGGCCTTTTGCATCTCATCCATTCTTCTACTAAAAGGTTAATTTGACATTCTTCCAACGATCACTAAAACTGCCAGAAAATCCTTTAAAATTGCATTTAAAAAAATCAATAGTGCCCCTTCACATCTTTTAAATTGGTCAATTTTGATTTCCTTGTTCCCTGAAACATTGTGGAATTCACTTGAGTATAGATGGCCTGAGCCAGTCATTATGAAAGTCATTAAAGACAGACACCAAATTTAGAGAGGTAGATATTGTAAGGCTGTATTAAAATGTGTCCTGAGGTGCCCTTAGGAGGACATGCTATCAAGTTCCTTGAATGCAGGTACCATCTGCTGGATCAAGGCCAACTCATTTAAGTATGGAGTATGTTTGGTTTAAAATATAGTATTCCAAGCTCACAAGCATGTCATTCAAATAAAATAAGATGTGATTTCCAGTAGAAGAAGGGTCATAAACACTGTCCTGTCCCAGACTTAGGGACATTGAGAAGGACTAACTCACTACTTTTGTCTAACTTAGAAGAGCCCTGATGGGAACTGTTAGTTTTGTTATCTCTTATTTGACAAGCGATGAATATCCTCCTCAAAGTAGCCAGACTCAGTTGGACACTGTTTGTTTGCACAAAGATGATATATGTAGCATTTACTTTGCAAGTTAAACTTATTACAAGTTAAATTCTAATTAATTTCCTCTTGGGATGCTAAGGGGGAGTGGGATGTCCAACACTCACTGCTGTGAAAAAAAATAATTAATTTTGTCACATAGAGTGGGCTGTGCTTTCAAGTAGGAGATGAGCAGAAGGCACAGAAAGATTTTATTTCTTTAAGAAACTTTTTTTTTATTCTGGAGCAACTATATATTCATGTTTGTGTAAGGTGTGAATTAATAATGAATGGAGACATGAATAAGATATGACAGATATATATAATCTTCAAGCACACCTCTTTCAAAATGTTCTAGATGCCCTTAAAATATCATTATCATCCTAGTTGGAGAGAATTATTGGTTCTTATGCACTATGAACTCTACCACTGTTAAGTTAAAGGGAAACCAAAGGCCACAGTTAGTCTGTGAACTTTGCTCTTTCTAGTGAGGTGGCAGAGGACAACAGCCTAAAACCTTCAGGCAGGTGGAGAGTGATGTACATGGCACTCAATCAACCTGTGAAGGATTCCACAGAGCTGGAGCATTTTCCAGAGAGCCAAGAACGAGGCTGCTGACTTTTGCATGGAGCCTTTTCATGAGATGACCTATTTAGATGATCTGGTATACTGGAAAGTCCTCTCAAAAACTAAGTGTCATCCCACTATCTTCTTGGGTGAGACTAGGTCCACTTCCTCTATGTACCTATACTCTAAGGAGGAGGAAGGCCCAGGTGCCGCTCACTCTATCTTTCTGTTTCTTCCATGAAGGAGACCTATGGCCCCTTGGAACTCATCTAGACACATTTCCAATGCCAACTTATCACGCGGCAGGAGTAACAAATCTTTGCAAGAAGAACAGTAGTGATTGACTCTGAAAACATCATGGTGAGTGGCGAAGGAAAGGGGTCATATGCTTAAAAGGTTGATCCTTGGGGACCATCCAGAATGATCAGAACCAACTATCCATGCTACTCAGTCATGGCTGGGGTTCTGAGGCTGCTTGAAGCTCTGACGGCCTGAGGCTTTACATCCCTAATTCCACAAAAGCTTCATTAATAATAAATGTAGGAATAGCTAATCTGTTCATTCATATTGAATGAATAGTCATTTGGGGCCAGGAAGAGCCAGGTCTGAGAGCCAGGGTCAACATCTCTGACCACAAGGTTTGGGAAGATCTTGGTCTTTTACCCTATGCTGTTGCTGTGAGCCACTGCACAGTGTACAGGAAGGCATTATGTCTCCTTCCCTCCAGTTAACCCTGTGACTTTCAGTGGTCACTGTGGACTGCCAGAAGACCCTGACTGCAGGTGACGTCATGCACTACTAGCTCAGCAACAACTGGGGCTGAGATAGACAAATCTTGCTGCAGTACTTCCTGTCCACTACCGAAGGACCAGCTTTCCATCCGTCCAGAATTATTAACAAAGTATTGCAATGAAGAGCATGCATTCCCCTTTCTTGAGTCGTTTTGCAAAAATGCCTGTTAAAAGCAACCTGTGATGCCCTAACAACTCATTAGAAAATAAATTTTAGGGAATAAGTTTTACTTGACTGATTAAAAAAAAAAAAGTCTTTACAAACTAGGTTGGCTCACCCATGTGGAAAGGACAACAAATTGGCTCTGGCTCAGAATGCCTGGAGAGAGAGTTGACTTAGGCATCCAGGATTTTTTTTTTTTCTGAAATACATTTAGATGCCTTAAATACAGTTGGCTACTCATTACTGTTTGTGTTTGTGTAGTCCAAGACATGTGAAAACCACGAAAACTCAAATTATAGTCCATGGTGCAAGAAATGGCACTGAACCAAAAAAAAAAAAAAAGAAAGAAAGAAAAGAAAAGCAACCTCCTTGAAGGTTGTTTCTGGTAATAAATATTTCTATACAATCATGGTTGTTTTACATGTATGGGTGATTTGTATGCATTAGATATCTGTGGAACATTTGCATGTTTTGCATCTGCAGGGGCCAGAAGAGAGCACTGGGTTCCCTGGAGCTAAAAGTATGAATGGTGGACACTAGAGATAGAATACAGATACACTGAAAAAGCAGTCAGCGTTCTTTTTTTTAAAAAAATATTCATTTATTTTTATTTTATGTGCAATGCAAGAGTGTTATGACTACATGTATATCCTCATATCACACGTGTGCAGTGCTGAGAAAGCCAGAAAAGAAGTGTCAAATTCTCTGGAACTAGAGTTGCAGATGATTGTGAGCTGCCAGGTGAGTGCTGGGAGCTGAAACCGTGTCCTCTGGAAGAGAAGCCAGTGATCCTACTTCCAAGCCATCTCTCCAGCCCCTAGCTATTTTTGTTTGAACAAGAGCTTAGTTAGCAGGGAGTCTTGTTTGTCCTCTCATTTGTTTCCATAAATAAGTCTACGAACATTGGTCTATAGAGTGAGTTAAGTACTAAAATATACAAAATGCATATCCAGATCAGAAAAGATGAATTATATTGTTTATAATATATATTATCCAGGATAATATATTATAAAATATGCTATTCAGCAATGAGAATAAATGGGCTAGAAAGAGGTGCATGATACGAGCAAAGCTTTCAGGATAGCAATCTCTTAACAAGATCACAGAAGATACACTCTGGTCTGACGGTTTCAAGCTAAAAAAAAAAAAGGAAGAATTAATGTATGTTGGAAAAAATCAGGGGCAAATCATTTCATGAAGGTATTTGTTGCTGACAACAATGTGATCGCAACTTCACTTTTGCAAACACATGCTAAAAGGCAATAATTATGAACAATGACAATAAAAATAAAGAGCAATAAAAGACAAACAAAAAGACTTTCTCAACATGAAAGTCTAATTCTAACCCACCAGCATTCTGCCTTCTCCTTTCTTCACCTTTTCACTGGCCAGTAACTCTCTCCAGTGATGGTAAGACAGCGACTCATCCACTTCTACCATATAAAGAGCACAGTCTCTCTTCATACGTTGCTTGATTTCAGAAACAGTAAAGCTTTATTCTTATATGTCCTGGTCGTTTTCTCACATCTTTCTGTGTTGGATAATTATTTATGAAACTAGACATTTTGAATAATATACTTTGGTCATGCTAAAATTCTGTGTTTTCTCTGGAGATAATTTGTTGACACTGTCGCTTTGCTATTTGTTTGTTGGATGACTTTCTTGATCAATCCTTTACAGTTGTATTCTGTAGGTTCTGGTGTCTGTGTTCTATCAGCTTGGTGGTCAGCAACTGATTGCATAGTTTTCCCCAGTGTTTGGCAGCAGTGAGTCTCCCAGCTTTTGTTTCAGGGATTTGTGTATATGTTCTTGCTTTGGAGTCTGTGGGGATATTTTCCAGGATCCTCCAAATCTTTGGATGTTAAAGCTTGTAACATGAAATATCATAGTGTGTGTACATAACCTGTACACATCCTTAGATTATTGTAATAATCAGTAGAAGTCAATGCTTTTCCTCCTCCTCCTCCTCCTCCTCCTCCTCCTCCTCCTCCTCCTCCTCCTCCTTTTCCTCCTCATCCTCATCCTCCTTTTTCTTTTCCTTATCCTTCCTTCTCCTTCTCCTTCCTTCTTCTTCTTCCTTCTCCTTCTATTTTTGGTTTTGCGAGACAGGGTTTCTCTGTGTAAGAGCCCTAATTATCCTGGAACTAGTTCTGTAGACCAGGCTGACCTCAAACTCAGAGTTATGCCTGCCTCTGCCTCCCAAGTGGTGGGATTAAAGGCATGCTTTCTAAACAGCTATTTGAAATCTCATGATGAAAATGGAAAATGCTAGGGAAATGTCTGTGTATGTTTGGCAGGAACACGATTTTTCAGTCTTTAACTTTTTGGTACAAAGTTGGATCTGCACATGCAGAGCCTATGGATACATAAAATGCCTACAATAAGGAATACAACCGACAATTGACAGTTGACAACTCTGCTTTAGCCTTCATTTCCAGCTTATATTGAGCCTAGAGCTCACAATGCAGTGTTTGCCTCTTCAGGACTCTCCAGAGGTCACAGTGCAGCGCATTTTAAGGTGTTTTTCAAGCACACACACAATCCAGACATGTCTGTGACATTCTAGATCATCTTCTGATCAGAGGGGTTTCTACAGAACAGTGGGCTAGCCACACAGCAGCAACTTTCTGGTAAGGATGGTTGGGGTGATGCTGATCATGTTCTACTCAATGTGGTCTCCAATGCTGGTTTATTGTTGTTGCCAGACCTGTCTCTCAAGGTTACCATGGAATCTGGGAGGAGAGAGAGGGCATAGGAAAGGTTCAAGTGTGGTCTGAAGATATTGAAACAGCTCTGTTCCCTTTGCTTAATCTTCAGAATTCTGAAAAGCTTTGTCTTGTGAACCCTTTCCAACTTTTATTTACTTAGTATTTAATTTATGAATTTTTAAAAATTTATCATTTGAGAATTCCATGCAGGCATAGAATCTATTTTATCAAATCTAGTCCTACTGTCTCCCCTCCAACTCTTCCCCTAGCACCAGCACTCTTGCCTCCCAATTTCATGTACCCTTCTTAAAACACACTGAGTCCATGTACGTGCATAGGTGTAGGGCCATTCGCTGGAGTTACCACATCCATGAAAAACACTGTCCCCCTCCTAGCTGCCATCTAGTGCCAATGGCTCCTCTGCTGTTGTGTTTGTCAGTCCCTCCTCCACCCATTCCAGCCCTCTTGTTCTACTCAGAATTGGATTTCATTTTAATGCCCTCAACCATTCTGTCCTTGCAGATGTCACCATGGGCCATATAATAATGGTGTTTAAATCATGGCTGTAACCCTATTTCTTTCCATTCTGTATGGCTATTTATTGCTCAGTCAGAGGCGACCACAGCCCATCCTATTCTATTTTGTTGAATAAAGTGACAGATGGTTTTGTCTGGGGGGTTGGGATGGGGAGAAGGCTGAAAAAATCATAGGGTTTCATTCTTAGCAGCAGCACACAGGAATCCCCAGCTGTTCGATATTTGTCGCATTTGATAAGAGATCCATAACAACAGGGTTGGGTTTGTGTTCTGTGCTTTGCCGTGGACGTATTATCTCAATTTACTCAGCTCTTCTCCTTTTTTGTAATAAGTATTTATAAAATGTTTTTGATGCCTAGTTGGTCTTTTCTTGCTTTCATTTTTTTTTCAGGTATTAATGCAAAAGAATGAAGCCAACTCAGCCTCTAGTCTCACAATTCTCATGGCATTTGTATTATTTACGACTGCCTCTTGTCAGCATGACCTCTAAAGTGGAAACATGCTCCTCTGAGAATTCCATAGCGGCAATTAGTCTTCAAACACCTCAAAATAATGCTGAATGCTCCTGCCCACCTTTACTTCAAAATTTTGGTCCACCAGCACATACTAGCTTATTTACACACAAGCAGACAAGGACAGTATCTTTTAGATTATGGACTCATCATAACATTGAGTGTTCTTACCATCTATATCCCATCTTAGAACCCAAATTATATGCACAATTTCTGCCTTTGTATAAAGTCTACAAACAAAATATTATTTGGATTTGTTGAACACCAAACTCAGAAAACTCACAACATTGTGACTTTCCAAAAATTTCACACAAAAGTTCTGAGAAATACCTCTTTCATTCATCTCAGATTCTCTCTGCCAGACTGGGAATATGACTTTGAAATAAAAATTTATCTTAGTCTATAAATATTCCTGGGGATATAATTAAAAAAATAAAAATCTAGTTTACGCATAAGGATGTTGAGTCAATCTTATCTTTATAGTTCACCCTTAACTGTCTCTTTTGAATTTTGGTGCAATTGATGTTTAAATAATATTGCTATTCATCTCAAATTTCAAAAAGTCTGAAAATGCACAATGTCTCCTAAAAGAAGGTAAGATAAATTGAAAAAAATCTCACAAGAGAGTTACAAATTCCAGCATGGAGCAGGAAGAGCTTTACAGTGTCTGACCCCTAGCTGAAGAGCTAATGGCAGAAAGTATCTGAGTGGTAAGAAAAAAATCACTTTTCTTTTGATGAGACAATCATTGGTAAGTTTCCAAGTCTCAGTGACTGACTCCACCCATTTGTGTATATGGGCTGTGCTAATATAACTCCAGGCTATAAAAACATATGTATATGACAGGGCGGTAGAGGTCAAAGCTTGCAGGAGGAACTAGGGTGCTGTGAGACAATAGTCTTATACGCTATAATGATTTTTCAGTTTATTGGTTTAATAAAATGCTGATGGGCCAGTAGCCAGGCAGGAAGTATATAGGTGGGGTGACCAGAACAGGAAAATTCAGACACAGAGGAAGTAAGATGAAAATGCCTCTCTGATAAAAGGTACCAAGCCACATGGCTAGCACAGACAAGAATTATGGGCTAATGTAAGTTATAAGAGTTAATAAGAAGACTGAGTTAATATGGCAAAATTTTATAGTTAATGTAGGCCTCTGTGTATTTCTTTGGGACTAAAAAGTTGCAGGACCAGGTAGGACAGAAAGCTCTGTCAACAAATGGCATCTATCTGGAGAACGGCTTCCACATAAAACCTGAGAGAGCTTGGGAAGTAGTTCTAGACACAACAGAAGAGAGTTAAGCATGGCTTCTTGGTAGTTGCATTTTCTCAGGTGGGCCCTATTTGCTAGAGGTAAGAGCATCTCATTTAAGAGAAGCTTCCTGACTGAACTTTAGCTGCAAAAATCTTGCAGTCCTGGGCTGGGCGGTGGTGGCGGAAGCCTTTAATCCCAGCACTCAGGAGGCAGAGGCAGGCGGATCTCTGTGAGTTCGAGACCAGCCTGGTCTACAGAGCTAGTTCCAGGACAGGCTCCAAAGCCACAGAGAAACCCTGTCTCGAAAAACCCAAAAATAAATAAATAAATAAATAAATAAATAAATAAATAAATAAATAAAATAAAATAAAAAATAAAAAAAAATAAAAAAAAAATCTTGCAGTCCTTTTAAGAGGACCCACTAGCAAACACTTAAGTGGTGTTTATGAAGAGTTAACACCATGCTTCTTGGTGGCAGCAGGAACCTTGAAACTCCACAGAGTTTTGACAATAAACACAGCTCCTGCAAGTACCTCTGTCATAAAGCTAGACTCTCAGAAAGCTAAGAAATGGGGTGGATTCAAATGTCAAAGTCATAGATTTAATCCTAGCCATATCACTTAGAAAATTAAAGACTCATGTGGTCAGAAAAAGATATATACAGTAAAGAGAGAGAGATTCAGATAAAAAAAAAACTCTAAATGGTTTAGAGTGGTTTAAAAATATTTGTAGTCTTAGGAGAGAGAAAAAAAGATCATGTCCTTAAAAGATAGATAGATAGATAGATAGATAGATAGATAGATAGACAGACAGATAGATAGATAGATAAGTTAGTGGTACACAACTTTAATCCCAGTACTTGGGAGGCAGAGGCAGGCAGATCTCTGTGGGTTCAAGGACAGCCTGGTCTACAGAGTGAGTTCCAGGACAGCCAAAGATGCACAAAGAAACCTTGTCTCATAAAACCAAAAATTAAAAATAAAACTAAAAGAAATAGAATTTAAAATAAAGCCGCATAAAGATAGAAAATACACAGAGAGTCTGGATACTATATATTATTGTGTTGCCTTTAAATTGTTTGATGGCTGAGGAAGGAACAACCGCTGCTAAAAGACATTTGATTATAAATGTTGCTGGATTAATCCAACATATGTATTTTGAAAATACCTTGACTTCAAAATTTAAGTCAAAAGATGCATTCCTTTGGAAAACAGGTTTTGCTTTTGTTTCCAAAGGAAATGAGAGGCTGTGGATTCATTCTGGGTTAAGAAAAATCAGGTTTGATCAAGGAAGACCCACTGAAGAATCTCTAATAGGACAGATGGCCCAGATGATCCAACATTTTAGAGGACTTCTTTTGGAGTTTCCTCTGAGTTCTAATTTCAGAAGAGCCTCAAGACTGTTGATTGAGATGATCAAGCCTCACAGAATATTCCAGGTTAGAACTTGATCATAATTCTTAATTTTCTTAGGTTCCCATAAGATTATCAGTGACCCCAATCAGCAGGAAGTAGTCTAGAAAACTATAACCACATCCCCCAAAAAGTGGATTATTGATATTTGTCTTTGTTTAGAGTGTTGGTTACAAGTTGTTATGGATAATTGTCAGGAAGAAAGCTAAACAAAGGAGATTAGATTCAGAATTTTTGTTTTGAACAGAAAAAAGGGTGGGAAGTGCTGTGGGACAATGGTCTTTTACCCTGTAAAGATTTTTCAGATTATTGGTTTAATAAAATGCCGATGGGTCAGTAACCAGGCAGGAAGTATAGGTGGGGTGACCAGAACAGGAAAATTCTGGGAAGAGGAAAGTCTGAGTCTGCAGCTGTCATCCAGATACAAAGGAAGCAAGATGGGATTGCCTCACTGATAAAAGGTACCAAGCCATGTGGCTAACACAAACAAGAATTATGGGTTAATGTAAGTTATAAGAGTTAATAATAAGCCAGAGCTAATATGTCAAAAGTTTATAATTAATGTAGGCCTCTGTGTATTTCTTTGGGACTGAACAGCTGCGGGTCCAGGCAGAACAGAAACCTCTGTCAACAATGGGGAAAAGATATGATCAAGATATCTTATAAACATGCTTGAAATTTTCAAAAATTAAAATAAAAATCATGAAAAAGTGAAAGAAACCAGTCCAATATAATTGTGATTAAAATTCCTTACAAAATTTACAGAACATAGGATAATGTCAGAAAAACTTTGGGAATTTAAGACTAGTGGAAGAATAGAGAGTACAACAGAATGGTGGAATGACAGCTTTGTATTTGCTAAGGATTGGAGTTCTATTCCTAGAACCACATTAACATTAATGGTTTGAGTAAAAGTAGTCCTCATATCATTGTACATTTGAATTCTGGGTCCCCAGCTCCTGGGCCTGTTTGGAAAGGTTAGGAAGTATAGCCTTGTTGGAGAAAATGTGTTGTTGGGGATAGGATTTTAGATTTCCAAAGATCACAAAAGTCTCTCTCTACCTCTTGCTTGTGGATAGATGTGAGTTCTCAGCAATTGTTCCAGTGCCATTTCTGCCTGCTGACTGCCATGTCCTCTGCCATGCTAGTCATGAACTTATTATTTGAAACCATGAACCCTAAATGAACTCTTTCTTCCTTTGTCATGGTGTCTTATCACAGCAATAGAACTAAGGCACAAATAAACAGATAAGCAAACCCTATAATCTTGGGAACATTTGAATTTGACCCAGACTTTTGTTCCTAATCTTACAAATTCCTACGGCATTCTTAAGGTGGGATGGATAGTATGTTTTCAGCAGTTCAATATCCAGCCAAGACTACTGAGGAATGTCTCCAGTTTTGCTGCCTTTTTCCTCCAGGTGTACTGACTGAAAAACTTACTGAGGGCAGGATCTGACAGTTGCTCCTCTCTGGGTCCCCCACCGTTCCAAGTGACACCAAGTCTGGTGATGGAGAGGGAAGAGGGGATCTGGTGGCAGCAGAGCTCTGACTTAGAGGGCACTGTTGCCAACTGGCTTCATTCTCTTCAGGCCCAGAAGATGCTGAGAGCAGATTTCCTTTCTCATGGATGCTTTATTGACTTCCTCAGAACCCCTCCTGGCTGTCAATCTGCTAGCTGCATCCGACTGTAGTCTCTTGATGCTTTCTGTGACATCCCTTACAGCACCTCTCTCAACCCTCAAGGTTAGAGAAAGGTTAAGCCACACAGATGCTCTGTCAAATTCCATCTTCCTCCTAGGAAATTTACTTGCTCAGGCATCAAAATAAGACCAGGCTGACTCTTGCTACACACAATTAATTTCACATCTGATTGGGGGAAAATGTGTGCACACTTGATCCCCTAATCAGAGAAACTGCTGCAATTTCTTGACTGTAGAAGTCAAGAAATTTTTGTTGTAGCTTTTGTCCTTGTCCCTCTAAGCTTTTCCAGTAGTTCTCCTTTTCATTACTAATTTATTTTCTTAAGCAGTTATGTCTTTATTCGGTGTGTGTGTGTGTGTGTGTGTATGTGTGTGTATGTGTGTGTGTGTGTGTGTTTGCATGCGCACATGCACACATGGAGATCAGAAGTCAACTGGCAGGAATTAGTTCTCTTCTTCCACCATTGTGAGTGGATCCCAGGAACTGAACTCAGGTCATTGAGTTTTGCAGCAAGCACCTTTACCCACTGAGCCATCTCAGAGAACTATTTTGAAGTTTGATTTATGTGTTTACAGAGACAAGGGGCAGGCCCATTCTATTTTCCACTTTCCAGAATCTTACAGCAGACTTTCCATGGGGCTTCACTGAAGCTTGCTTTCTACCATTGAGGCGAGGATGTAAATGCTCAGTTGTGTACTCATAGGCCTGCTAGTGCAGACCCTCTTTCCCCTGTGTGTTGCTGAGGAAGACAGAGGGCACATACTTCTTGGAAGACATTCTCTCCATAAACCTTTATCCTTCATCACTAAATTCATTACCATTTGCTGCCCGCCAATTAACTGTGTATCATTTCTTTTTGAATTTATATCTTGGTCTAGATTAAAAGATGCTGTATTGTATAGTGTGTTGTATATCTGGAAATCCCCATCAAAACCTTCAATATAATATCATTGACTTTGAAGGGCCATAGATATCATAAATTTGAGAAAAAATATCTAGCTATACATAATTGGGTGAGAAATTACTTCCATATGGTTAGAAAATATTTTAGGAATTTAGACTTTAGTAGATCAATACCAGGTTTGTATCAGTTACTGAATTTGAAAACATAGTTGTATTGTTGAGGTCATTAAATCAATCAGTCTTTATCTTATCTTTTTATCTAAAATAGAGCCCTATAAACACAAGCAAACATTAAATCATTTTTTCATACCTCCTCACAACTTCAATTAAAATAAGTGCAGGTGCTAAATCAGCCATGAATTTTTATCTATATTCAAATTGGTTTTTCAACCTGCCATCTCGTTCACTACCATCTTTCTCCCACGGTTTCCAAAAGGGATTCCTCTTTCTTTTGGACCTCTGTTTGAACTGTTTTTAATTATTTGGATAAGATTCACACCAAGACAGAAAGTAAATGATGTACTGTCTATGCATCCCCTTGACAATCAACTTTCCCCATCCTGCTTTCATGCTTAGCTAAAAAGGCAGATTTAATTAGTGGAAGTCATGAGCAACACTGAACAAAACACGTACTTCCAGCCTTTTGTGAATCTTTAAAAGATTAAGTTAACAAGCCAGTTTTGTGAGCCAGAATCTAAGCCAGTAAAGGCTGTGTAATTTATTCAATATTTTTCTATGTTCTTCTCTATCTAAGCTAATTTATCTTAAAGTTCTGCCAGTGATGGCCCTTAGTTATCTATAAGATAAACAAAGTAATTCAGATGCCTAAAACAAAGTAATTCAAATGCATAAGTTCTGTCTCATATGATATATTTCTCTAGGCTCCAGCATATAGTCTATATATTGAGATGATACTTTTCAGTTGAGACTCTTCCCAATATATTTATTTGTTTCTTCTCTCTTTTCTCTCTTCATAGCTCCTAATTAGTGAAGTAAAATGCATTTTATAAATTCTATGTAAACTGGTTCTTTTCTTGATAGTCCTCAGACTTTGATATTGTCAAGTCTAAAATACAGTCTTGGAGGAGGCAGCAAGACTTTAACAGGCAATTTTCCAAGGGATTCTTCATTCTGTGATGTTTGTCACAGAACAAATTTTTGTAGTAGGAAATGTTTAATATTAGCCTAAGAATCTATCAGAAAACTATTAATCATATAATACCTTGCCACCATTCATATCAAGGTCTTCAATTATAAATATATATATTTAAAAATTTTCATATATATGTTTATATATATGCACACACATATTCAACTGGTTAAATAAGGGAAACTGTCCCAATTATTCCTTTTGATGTATTATTAATGTTTTAATAATGCCTCAGCGAGTAACCTTAGGGTTGTCGAGACGGCCCAGCAGATAGGAGCTTTCTGCCACAAGTCTGACAATTTTAGTTCAATCCTGAGAACCCACAGAACTGAAGGAGATTGAACCAATTCCTACCAGCTGTTTTTGACCTATACGTGGGTGCCCCTCCCACATATCCAAAAAATGAGTTAAAATGCAATAAAAATATACTAAGAAAAACCTTATTGTATGGCTACTCCTTAACCACCCTAACAGGCAACCTACACTTCAGGACCCATTCTTATTGGAGATCCTTTTTAAGTAGAGAACATTCACCTTATCCTTTCCTTTGGGTCTCACTAATTATCTGTTTGGTTTAAATTACAGACCCTTCACCCCATCTTTGGTATACAACTATTTTCCACTGTGCTCAGAAATGTGTAGTAAAATATTTATGGGCAATATAAAAGTATGTTCACTTTAGGGCAGTAGTGGTAGTGGTACACACCTACTTTAATCCCAGAAGGCAGAGGCAGGCAGATGTCTCTGAGTTCAAGGACAGTATGATCTGCAGAGCTAGTTCTGGAACAGTTAGGGTCACACAGAAAAATTCTGTCTTAAAAACCCAGTTAAAAAAAAATAAAATAAAACAAAATAAAAAAAAACCCTGGATCTTGTAAAGGGACCAGGTTTGCAGAATCTCCATTACTAGGGATATTCAAGAGGATTCAGTATTTATGGTGTACCAGAAGTCAGAGGCCTTAGATAAGACAAGAACTTACTGCAGTGAACATTTGCAAATAAAACTGTTTGGTCAAAAGGATCTACTGTGTGACCCACTGCAGCTCCCAAGGCCACTACAACAAATGAATATGTGATGGAGAGACGAGAAAGATGGAGAAGAGAGTGGTTTATCTCTCTTTCTCAAAATTATTCTTTAATTTTTTGTGGGGGGGAAGCTACACAGGTACAGGGCAGACATGGAAGGATTGGAGAATGAGTGGGATTGGGGTACATGATATGACATTCCCAAAGAATTAATCAAAAATATGTTAATACTAAATATGTGATTTCATGGAGCAATCCACTACAAGCCCTAACCTAACTCCACAAACACACCAAGAGGAGCATGAGAAAACAAGTAGAAACAATCAAAGCACACTTTGTGAGAACTCTGGGGACCATCAAAGGTTTATAGCAATTAAATCCATATGGAACCAAGGAGGAAGCAACTTAAAACAGGAAAACTTTGTGCCATTTTCATTTGCCCTTGACCTAACCTCCTCTGGCTTATTTGCCATATGAAAGAGGCAGCCAGAATTCCTAGTGCGGTGCAATGGTCCAGGTCTTAGAAAGAGCACAAAAGTTCCTAACTACAACTTCGTGTACACATCTACTCCAGTTCTGAGCTGTCATCTCCACCTCACTCTCCTTGAGACTCTGTAGCAGAGTTAAAGACCTAAAGATAATGGCTTAAAGCCATTTCAGGATGGGCAAATATGATGGTTCAGTGGGGTAAACATGTTTGCTACCATGCCCAAAGACTGTAGTTTAATACCCAGAACTTCATGGTGGAGGGTGGGAATCAAAACCCACAAGTTGTCCACTGACCTCCATATGTAGTCTGTGGAACAGGAACTGTATACATACACACACACACACACACACACACACACACACACACACACTTATAAACAGTAAAACACACCTCAATTTGAGACAACATACGGAAGATTGGAGCAGGAGACAATGATATGATTGCTGTGGTAACTCCTTTAAGATACTGGCTCACTTGGGGCATGGCCACATGCAATATATACAGATGTAAAAATGTGTGTAGCTCACTGGCTTGGATTCGATTCCTGTTCTATGCTCTGACCCAAACTAATCACACAGAAATTTTTCTCCTCTATCTCTGCTTGGAATTCCTGCCTTGCTCTATTCTATACTGCCATAGGCCCAAAGAAGCTTCTTTATTAACCAATGGTAATAAAACATGTTCACAGTATAAAGAGGGGAATCCCACATCATAATATGGGTAATGAACCATCTAAAGTCCTGGAAGAAAGGATGGAGAAAATTTATTTAAATAAAATAAGGGCATCAAAATCACTCAGGTATATGGGAGAATTTAGAAGACTCTATGTATTTTAGGAAGGATATATGTTCAGAGACATTAGAAGACACAAAGATTTTGATTTAGACTACTGAGTCCCAAGTTCAGGAAAACACTGTCCAGGCTATGAAATGGACCCAGAGACTTGGAGAATATTTTTGTGGGTTTTTTTTTGAAAAATAAAATTTACCATTTATTTTTGTTACACAGATAATTCAGTGTGACCCACACCATCTTAGTCCACCCCCTATGTTTTTTGCCACAGTAACACATGCTGTTAAAGTGGGTCATGAGTCCAGCTCAGGGTCGAGTTTCTCCACTTTGGTGACTATGTCTGGGTGGAGGGCAGCAGCATCCTGCTGCTTCTCTGTGTCCGACTCCGACAGCACTTCCTCCTTGATCTTCATGGGCTTCCCCCCAGCCTCATCGTCATCGTCTGAAGAATCGTCGAGCTCCCACTCATCATCGATGTCCATCTCAAACACCCGCACTTCGGAGGTTTGAGCTTAGCACACAGAACACTTTCCGGAGGCCATTCCCAGCAACATACTGTGCTTTCATGCTCTCCAGCAGCCTCCAGTGCTTTGTGGGATTTTTAAAATTTCCTTTTTAAAAATATAATATAAACTAAAAGGATAGTTTCAAAAATCCTTTGGAAAACTCACCTAAGTTTATGGCCTTCAACAATCAAGAAGTTGGAGGCTGCATAACACTTCTGTCATACTTCTGTCTTGCCCCAGGCCTAAAAGCAGTGGAGATAGTCAACAAAGAACTCGAACCTCTGATATTGTGAGCCAAAATGAATCTTTCCTTACTTCAGTTGCTCAGTCCTGGTGTTTTGCCACAGAAACATAAATACCGGCAAACACATTTCCTGTATGTGTTTAAACACTATGTCAAACCAGAGCAATACTTGCAAGCAATGCATGCTAATGAATATAGTAGTTTCTAATTCATGTAAATAAAATTAATGATTTTTAAAGCAATCAAAGGTAAGAAGAAACTTTTCCTCTACCCTTGATGGTATTCCTCTCATTACTCCCAAGAGCAGCTGGGGTCACAATTTAAAATTCAAGTCAATTTTGCACAGCATATAACTCCAAAGTTCTTATTGACAAATAGCTTGGTTGTATTCCTAAGAAAGAAATCTGGGGCTGGTGGGATGATTAGCTGGGTTAAAAAAAAAAATCTCTTACTCAGATTAAGGATCTGAGTTCAATCCCCAGGACCCACATGGTAGAAAGCAAGAATTGATTCCTGGGAGTTGTTCTCAGATCTCCACAGTCAAACTGTAGCAATGTCCCTCTCCCAATACAATTTCTGTTTTTTTTTTTTTTTTTTTTTTTTTTTTTTTTTAGAAAGAGAGAAATCTGTCTTTGGAAACATCAGAAACACAACAGCTCTGCTCAGATCTCCTGTGCACATCTCAGTGTGCCGTGTTAATCCTCCCTGGACACTCCAGGGCCTGGAGGAAGCCAGACCTGTGAAGAGTGATGAGGACATCATAGCTCTCTTCCATCTCCAAAGTGTTCTAGTCACCTCCCATTCTTGAGAAGGCAGCACAGCTCCAAGCTTTATGAACTATAAGAATTCATCAACGACAAGTAAATAGAAACAGCTGTCATCAGAAAGGATATCTAAAAGAAAGAAAGAGTGTTCAGGGAAAGATAACTTTCTCTGTTTGCTGAAGAAAGCAATCTGGGTCAGACTACATGCACATAAATGAAGAATTTTAAAGGCATGGCTTCCAGAAGAGGCCTGGCTATTTCCAGCGTGTGTTTCAGCCTTGGTGACTCATAGCTGTTCCTAGGTGGGAAGGGCAGGTGGGTGTGAATTCAGAAGACTGACTTTTCTGCTCAGTGTTGGTGATCTCGTATGCTGGTATGAGATTTCTTCTATGAGAAAATTTCCCCTACATTTTTAGAGTCTTGAAATTGTTCATTTTCTTTGACCCCTCAGTTGTTGCGTGAGGAATTCATTCTTTGAAATTAATTAGAGATGCAGAAGAAAAAGTTCTTTTATCTCAGAAATTGGTAAGTAGAAATCTCATTTCATAGACACAGGTGCACAAGCAATTCAACCTGCCTATTTTTCTAAAATTGAACTTTATTTGCTTTTGGGGCTTTCCTTCTTCCAGGCACTGAGAAGATGGTTTAATTTAATCCCATCTCCCCCTAGAGCCTCTCCTATAACTTCCTGGTGATATATTCATGTTTTCTGTTCACGATGCTAAAAAGAAAAGCTACCTAGTTGTAGGGCTTATCATTCATTTCTCTTGGCATGCCTTGAGATGTTCTCAGGCATGTGAGTTGGCAGACATTGGTCTAGAACACTGCTGTTTTCCCTGCAACCCCCAAGGGTTATTTTGATGATGTGGTCTTTCTGTTTTCAGCATCTAGGAACCATGGGGAATTGCTCATGTTACATCACCAAACATGGCTATTAGAACAAAGCCCTCACAGTCAATCTACCATGGTATCAAATTTTGTTCTAGAGATTTCCTTCAAGTCCTACATGTTGGAATATAAAAGTTAAATTTTTGAGTCTCTTGTTTCTCTTTTATTTTCTTTCTATATTTTCAGGGAAGTCTTATTTTTGAGGTAATTAGCACAAAAGCTCTAGTTCTTGAACTAGGGTAGAAATCGTACTGTAGTGAGTGCTGTACTCCTCTTACCCATGACTGCTAGACTCTGGAATGCCTCCTTCTCTACACTTAGTAATATATTTTTAAATGACAATGCCAGTATTGTTTATACCTTAGAAATTTGTAAATTACTAGTGCATAAGATTTTCCTTTTAGAAGACAATTCACCCACGTTCACAAGCACTAAAGGGCAGTAAAGATTCATTCTCTGAAAAAATAAGTTAGTTTGCAACTATCAAGGTAAAATGATATAAAAGTTAAGTATCCAACAACTATAAAAAGAAGAGTAATTTCTCATATAGTAGGAATAGCATGTAACATTGAAGTCTTGCTTTTGAATATTACTTAACAACATATGGAAATGATATAATATGTCAGACAAAGAGCATAGGATTCACATGTAGAAAATGCTAATATATACAGGGGGAAATCATGGAGAGCTCTGTTGTTCTTTATAAGATTTGATTTCACTGTTAGACCAGGTTGGCTTGGAACTCGTTGTGTGGTCTAGGCTGGCCGTAAACATGGAGAAATCTTTTTGTCTCAGCCTCCCAAACTCTAGGAATAATGGAGGAAGCTACCATGCCCATCTAACCATGTTAAACACTGATTTAACATGGGTAGTGAGGAAGTGTATTTTTCCTCTGTGTGTGTGTGTGTGTGTGTGGTGTATTGTGCATTTTATTTTTCTTCCCTTTTTATATTGTCAAAAACTTCTGCAGCGGAAAGCATAATCTTTGTAGTGAAAACATACATAACTTATATTTCTAAGAATAAATACAACTGTTGTAAAGACTTCAAGTAAAATGAGGGCTGGAGAGATTTTTGTGGCTTTTGCATTTAGAAGGTAATTGAAAAACTAAGCCAGAACATTTCCAGTAATGTTGACGGGGATAGAAGTCAGTATGCCGGAGATTGAAATTTAAAATGGGAAGCTAAATATGTTAGTGAATTTACACCCTGTTTCTAAACAGCTTGGCTATAAAAGGAAGGAGAAAGATAAGGCAATGGCAAATGAGGGACACTATGCCAGACGGCTGTATCTATCTATTTAATGGGAGATTCTAGAGTGTACTTAGGGGTAGGGAGGGAGGCAATAGAAAGGCAAATGCTTGCAATATTGACTAAAGTTTCAATTTTCTGTATGAAGAAGTCTGCAGAGAGAGTTGCTGGGAGCGTGGTAGGTTTTGAGAGGGGAGTAATAGAAAATTAAAATTGTAGCTGTGATGTGCAGGGCAAGGAGCTGATCAATGGACATCACAATATCGTTGAGCAGTGCCGGAATCCTGCCGCCACCAGGTTTCCCCAAACGTGCGATGACACCAATCTGCTCAAATGTGTGATTTAATCTAACAGCCTGCAGGAGTCTAACTATGGAATGGAGAACTGATTTGTCCTGAGTTGAGGGGCTGGGAGTTTGGGTTGGAAAATGGGATAAAATTCATTTTCATAACTTTTTGTGACTCCTGTACAACTTCAGCGACAACCTTTATAGGTACTGTAGGGTAACCTCCAAATCATGTAAATGATGACATCCCTCAAGAATGGTCTTGGAAATTATGTTTATTCTTTATTTTTAAGTTTAAATTTTCTCTCTCTCTCTCTCTCTCTCTCTCTCTCTCTCTCTCTCTCTGTGTGTGTGTGTGTGTGTGTGTGTGTGTCATGTGTGTATAGTGTGGCATGGTACAAGTTAGCGGTAAGAAGACAACTTGCCAAAGTCAGTTCTTGGCTCCTACCATGAGGGTCCTAGGAATCCAATTCAGATCATCAGGCTTGGAACCAAGTGTCTCTACCCACTGAGCCACCTAACCACCCTTGGGTTCTTCATTCCCACTTGGCTGTGTGTTTACCAGGCAAGGTTAACTGCATCCATTATCTAACCAGGGAATGTTTTACAGGCTTACCCTTTTGTATTTTATTTCCCTCATTCCATATATATATATGTCCATAAAAGTCACAGACATAATGTGAAGTTGTTGCATGCTGGGCTGGGGTTGCTCACATGGAGCTGACAAGTTTCTCCTGTGTGCTACAGAGCCTTGGCTGACAACCTGACAGAGCCTAGGGTCATCTAAGAAAGAAAGCGTCAGTTGAGGAATTGCCTCTATCAGATTGGACTGTGTGGGACTGCGTGGATTATGATTTGATATAAGAGCTCAACCCACTGTGGGCAGCACCACCCCTAGGCAGATTGTTGTGAGGTGTGTAATGAAACTGGATGAGCATGGGACAGAAAGCAGCATTTCTCCGTGGTTCCTGCACTGCCTCTCCCTGGACCTGCCACTCCAGGTCCAGGGCAGTGACCTGGAAGCTTAAGTTTAAGAAATAAGCCCTTTCATCCCCTGAGTCGCATTGGTCATAATGTTTTGTCTCTGCAACAGAAATGAAACTGAAAGACCCCGTGGCCTGTACAGAGAAATGAGGCTCCCCCAAAGAGGGCAGACCCTCCCCCCAAGATTTCCATCTAGTTAAGTCCCCAGGGAGGTACTTTCTGGGATTGAACATCTTCCCCATGACAAGGTTCTGTGTGAAGTGTGATGAGACGAGGCAGAGAAGACGGAGTGCTGGTGCTTCTCCCTGATTAGATGAAATAAACTAGAAGGATGGTATCTTTTAAAAATATGTAAATACACATTTTCTCATTAGAGCGACACAATAACTCATATAAATCGCCATCTCATACTTTCCAATTACATTAAAAATCAGACATGATTTTATTTTACCAATCATCAAGAAAATTACTTTTAATCATTGCCGTTGCAGCATCTCTGAGGTTGTTTCTCTCTAATCACACAGTCGAGGAAAGTAGAGTTCCATCATGGGAAGCCACAGAGGAGGTCATGGTGCTTGGGAAGGTCAGCAGCCACAAAGCAGTGGTTCCTCTGCACCTGCTCCATGACATGGCTGGTAATACACCCCTGGGCTCTGTCATTTCAATACAATTAATAAATACTTTATAATGGGAAGTGGGAAGGAAAGGAAAGCATTGCATGTAGTTTACCTCCTCAAAGCAGTCCCTGAGCCAAATTTCCAGATCCAGCTGAGCATGTGTCGTGCAAAATGTTCCTACAGCAAGCACTTGAGTATGTCAAGCAATAATAACATTTATAAAACACACTGAGCTCAGGGTTATCCTGAGTGTTGTATGTACATCATCTCATTCTTTAAAAAGCTTTTATGTATTTATTATTTATTCATTCATTGTGTGTATGTGTGCATGTGTGTGTGTACGTGCACGTACATACATGTCATGGTGGATGTGGAGTTCAGAGGACAGTTTTCCAGAATTAATTCTCTTTTCCCACCATGTTTATCCTAGGGATCAAATCCAGGTCTTCATGTTTGGTGGCAAGCATCTTTACCCACTGAGCTGAATCACTAAACCATTTCTCTCCGTCTTCCCCCTGGCTCTTCAGAGAAATACTATTATTGTCTCTATTTTAAAGCACACCGGATAAAAGGTAAATTCTCATTCAAAAGTTTATATTCCTTACAACCATCTAGCCACCTGTACCTTGTGTAATACTTTATGTTGTTATTTGCTTCACTTACAATAAGGTATAGTTGTTAAAATTTAGGGTTTCCTGAAATGATCAGATTTTATTTGTTTATCCATTGAGATTCATTAATTTCACTTTCCCAAAGCATGCTATTCTGTTGAACTCCTTTCCACAGAATAAAGGCAAGAGTTGCTTCAAAAAAATGAGCTGACACAGCCAGCAATATCTTTTGGTTTAAAGTCAAGTGATTCTCTCAATGTCAACAGCCGAATGGTAAAATAAACCCAACACACCTCTTAGTAGAGGACAAGGATCCTTCCCTTGATTCACAGAAAATATGGATATGTGTTCATTTGTACATTTTGGAATTGACCATCCAAATAGCATGCGTCTGGGTTTGATTGTGCACACCTGAAATCGCAGCATGTGGGAGATAAAGGCAGGGGACCAAGAATTCAAAGCCCTTCTCAGATACATTGTGAGGTTGAGGTCAGCCTGAGCTACATATGAATGCATCTTAAAAATTTCAAGTGTACTCTAACTTATAAAATTTAACGTCTATGTTTCCTATTAAATTTTAAGTGAGCATATATTTAGAGATAGACATGTTTTATAAACATAGATCATGTTTTCTACTAGAGAAAACTGTCTTTGACAGAAATTAATTTCTTTATGGACACTAACATTAGTGTTATTTAGTATTGAATATATTGTTATGTTTATCTAGTATCATATAGATCCTAAAATCATTAGTAGTTAAATTCCAGTTATTTGCTATTAAATTTATAAGTATCTACTGAGGCCTAATATATGTGAAACTCTCTGCTAATTACTTAACTTGGCCAAGGAACATGATACAAATCTTGAAAAAATTATCTTTTTATAAATTTATACTGATATCACTGTTTTAAAGTTATTAATATACCCATAAACTTTGACTTCTATTAGCATTTTAAAAAAATCTCCATAACTGGAATTTAGAATTCATTGCTCATTATTTGAATCTATTCTGTACCATCATGGGTCAACCTGGCATTTACTTTTACAGTTTACACCCTAATTTCTGTGTTTTTATCTATTTCTTCATTCTTTTGTATTCTAAATCAAACATGGATCAAGAAACAATAAAGTTTGACTCATTTATTCAACACCAAAAAAAGTGAAATACAACTGTGTTGTTCAATTTTGCCTTAATTAGATCCCTTTCTTTGTGCTATGCTGTATTAACTTAAGATGCCTCTGTTCAATTAGTTGTGCACACGATTTTCTAAGCAAAATCGAACCCAACCATGGGACTTTACAAGATACATTTGCAAAAAGAAAAAAAGAAGCCATAGAAAGTATGTGTTTGGGTTTATTTTTATTAAACTCTTCACACCATCCCTAAATCACTCTCTTGAGAAGCACAGGACACATACACAATGTACATTTTATAGCAGTTTTGCCAGCACGAATTAAATATCTCACATGGGCAAAAGCAGTTTTTATTAGCACATTCTGTGGAGGATAATAAAACTTATCTGGAGCTAGATAAAAATACTTGATTGGATCTGAAAACTTGTCGCTAAACTATTATTTGGAGGGGATACTGACTGACTTCCTCTTAAATACTAGGAAATAAACCTGTAGTCATTCTGACCCCCCAAAATGTCTCCAGTCCTCATAGGTCCCCAATAGATGACCTACAGCAACATCCCTAGATGAGATGAAGATTTCTAAAGGACACTTCCAAGAACTGTTTCAATGAGGTCATAACCCAACTGAGTGTTCTCATCCGCCCCTCTTGACAAAGCAGTGGAAACAGCCGTCAATCCCACACACCCACTCCCGGGTACTGGTCCTAAAGCTCACTTGGGTCTGTAGTTTTCCTTGATACAATTGAGGACAGCTGCTGCAACATCAGCTGTTGTGGTGCTGTTGGCTGCTCTCCCCCAAACCTGCCTCCCAAGGCAAAGATTCCCTGCCATGGTGCTCTCCTTCCCCACTCATATACATATATATATCCATTCTTTCATCTCATCCCATGGCTGACTTGGTGTTGCGCTGTCCTGAGCTCAGATGTAACACACGTGACTTGCAAGATTAGGAGCCAATGGATTTTGTGAACCTCCTCAGTATCCATGTAAACATACAGAGTTTTGTTCAGGTATATAAAGGTTAAGTTGTAACACAATTCTTGCACCTAAGTCTCAGGGATCCTTTTGGAAGAAGGGGTGGAAAGATGGTAAGAAAAAGAGGAACAGGGAATTTACTGTGAGATTGAGTCTCCTAAGAACATGAGATAGGACACCTGCAAAGTCTCACCAACGTGGCTGCCTAAACATGAGCTGGACCAGAATAACAATAATAGATATGCTAACACAGACTGGTGAAAGCCAAGAAGCCCTCCACCCTATATAAAGAATTACAGCAATTTAAGAGTTCTGAGAGTAGGAGAATAGTCTTCCCAAGGAAAGAGCACACCAATTGATTATCCACTGCCAAATAGCCAGCCTTGTAAAGATACACATACAAATAACATTGTACAGATTGAGCAGGTTGTATTTATGTATTGAGTAATATATATATTATATAATATATATATATAATATATGTGTGTGTATGCATGTGTGTGTGTGGGCTTGTGTGTGTGCACACACACTCACATCTGTATACATGTCACAACAATTAACAAAAAAAGAGGCCAGGACTTGAGAAAGAGCAATGAAAGGTATATAGAAGGATTGGGAGAGAAGAAAGGGAAGGGTGAAATGGTGCAATTATATCACAATTCAAAAAATGATAAAATAAAATTTAACAACAGCAAAAATCCATTTGAGTCTGTAATTTTTCCTTTTCCTAAAGACATATTTAACCCCAAAACAAATGTTACAGTTTGTCCTTTCCAGTAAAATAATGATGGAGGAAGGTCATTGGCTAATAAAGGAACTGCCCTGGCCCATTTTATTGGTTAGGACATAGGTAGGTGGAGTAAACAGATCAGAACGCTGGGAGGAAGAGGAAGTGAGGTCAGAGACTCGACAGCTCTCCTCTCAGGGCAGACACCTCAGAGAGAGACGCCATGCCCCGCTCCCGGGATGAAGCTCCGACCCAGGATGGACATAGGCTAGAATCTTCCTGGTAAGCGCACCTTGGGGTGCCATACACAGATGATTAGAAATGGGCTAAATTAATATGTGAGAATTAGCCTAGAAGAGAATGGGCCAAGCAGTGTTTAAAAGAATACAGTGTCCGTGTAATTATTTTGGGTAAAGCTAGCCGTAGGGGTGGCCGGGTGCTGGGGATGCAGCCCTGCCATCCCTATTACTACATATGGTGCCCACATGGACAACTGCTTCCACATAAAGCCTGAGACAGCTTGGGAAGTAATTCTAGAACAAAATGAAAGCATTGTGCCTGGTTTCTTGGTAGCAGCAATTTCTCGGTTCTACTCTGCTTGCTAGATGCAAGCAAGCGCCTCATCTAAAGAGGCTTCCTGACTCAGCTTTAGCTGCAAAGCCTGCAGCTCATTAAGAGGTCCTGCCACGAAACACTTAAACGGAGTTGACGAAAAGCTGAACGCATGCTTTTCGGTTTTCAGCCGTAGCAGGAAAAAAGCTGCGCCGTTTAAAAATGCCGGCTTTCTGGGCTGTCCTGCCAGGGCAAACTCTGACTGTTTGAGGCAGGAGGGCCGGCTACCGAGAGAGGACTTGAGTATTGTCTGTTGTAGCTCACTTGCTGGCAGGGACCTTGAAATGCCATACAGTTGTGGC
Organism: Microtus oregoni; assembly: GCF_018167655.1. Lineage (NCBI taxonomy): Eukaryota > Metazoa > Chordata > Mammalia > Rodentia > Cricetidae > Microtus > Microtus oregoni. The sequence goes on from NW_024543063.1 coordinate 40,590,875, forward strand.
AGTAAACATGGCTACAGCCTGTATATCCGCCATGAGGCTGGAAAGCTAAGGAATGGACTGGATCTAGCTGGCAAAGCCACGCCTTTAATCCTACTGATATTGCTTGGTAAATTAAAGACTCGTGTGGTCAGAAAAAGAGAGATATACAGTAAAGAGAGCTTCAAAGACAAAGAAAATTTCTAAATGGTTTGAAGTGTGTTAAAAATATATGCAGACTAAAATTTAAAGTTCTTAAAGTAAAAAAAAAGGAAGAGAGTTTTTGTGTGTGGTACACACTTTTAATCCCAACACTTGGTAGGCAGAGGGAGATAGACCTCTGTGACTTCAAGGTGTGGTAGCACACGCCTTTAATCCCAATGCCTGGGAGGCAGAGACAGGCGGATCTCTAAGAGTTCAAAGACAGCCTGGTCTACAGAGTTACTTCAGGTCAAAGATACAGAGAACCTGTCTCAAAAAGCAAAAAGTTGAAAGTAAAAATAAACGACATAGAGGTTAAAACAAAGGTGTACAAAGATGGAAAATAAACAGAGAATTTTGATACTGTATGCTATTGTGCTCTCTTTGAATTGTTTGAATGCTGAGGAAAGAGCAAAAGCTACTAAAAGATATTTGTTTATAAATGCTTCTGAACTAATCCAACATAGATATTTTGAATTTGTATCTAAGGATATGATACTTTGGAAAGGAGTTTCTTATTTTGTTTTCACAGAGGATGAGACACTGTTCATTTCTTCTATTCCGATTTGGTATGATGGACCACGCCCTCCTGAAGGGTTGCAGTGAACATCTTCAGAAAATTGCTTCGCTCAACTGCCAACTGAGATGAAACTAGCACACAGGTTATACCATGAAAGACCTAATTAACGACGCCCCCATTCAGCAGGAAGCAGTTTGGAGAGAAAAAACTGCGCCCATGTTCCCAAATATGGTTTATAAATGTTCTTTTACATTTAAAGGGGGATATGATATAGATATGAATAATTTGCATTAGTATAGATTTTGCTTTATTGATAGAGATTTAAGGTCAATTTTGTTATATGTATATGTATTTATGATTTTGATTAAGGTATTGTGATTGTGTAGTTCATTTAAATATGTACTGTATAATTAAGAAATATAGGTTGTTAATGGATAATCATCAGTAATAGTCAAGTTTGTAATCATGTTAGTTAATATTTTCTAGATGTGCGTAGATATATTTTAGATAGACATTCTTCATGTCTTTCAAAGATTACAGAATAGGACATTTAATGTTTTAATAACTGAGGACTTTTCATGACAATGAGACACTCTGCTCCTGGCAGCACCAATGTACTTCCAGAGGAAGATGGGCATTGAAGAGGCACCTTATGGAGTTTGATAGCCATTTGGGCAAGAAACTGCTCTTGCCTGGACTACTGCATAAACTGGACACAGAGAACCCACAGAGAGAGGACTACTGAACTTGCCTAAGGTGAGATGATCTTTCAGGGTTCCTGATTCATGAAAGAGTCTGCGAGACATTCTGCAGGACACAACAGATAGTGACTGAACTGACTTTGAATTTTCCTGCTTTATGGAAATGTCTGCTGGATACCATGGGCCTGAAGGCTGAAGATGGATGCCCCAACGGTACAAAAGAACTTTGGGTGACTGTCCAGGCAGCGAGATGTCTTTGTCATTTCTAGAGTTTGAAGTTTCTTAGTTCTTGTTTACTTAGGTAATATTATATCTTTCTGGAGTCTTTGATGGAGTTAAGAATAGTTAGTTATAGTTATAGTTTTCCTTAGTTATGATAAAGATTATTGTAACTTTTACTTGATAACTGTTTTGTTATATGTAATTTTGCTATGTTAAAGCCTTTTTTTTTTTTTGTTTAAACCGAAAAAGGGGAAATGATGGAGGAAGGTCATTGGCTAATAAAGGAACTGCCCTGGCCCATTTTATTGGTTAGGACATAGGTAGGTGGAGTAAACAGATCAGAACGCTGGGAGGAAGAGGAAGTGAGGTCAGAGACTCGACAGCTCTCCTCTCAGGGCAGACACTCAGAGAGAGACGCCATGCCCCGCTCCCGGGATGAAGCTCCGACCCAGGATGGACATAGGCTAGAATCTTCCTGGTAAGCGCACCTTGGGGTGCCATACACAGATGATTAGAAATGGGCTAAATTAATATGTGAGAATTAGCCTAGAAGAGAATGGGCCAAGCAGTGTTTAAAAGAATACAGTGTCCGTGTAATTATTTTGGGTAAAGCTAGCCGTAGGGGCGGCCGGGTGCTGGGGATGCAGCCCCGCCATCCCTATTACTACAAGATAATAATTAAAAATTAAGACATTATGTCCCCAACAACTCCTTGAACATGGAGAGAGTGAGCTAGTGCCAGTGAACCTTCAATCCCAGACGTCTTGGTATGGGAAGGAACTTTGAAGGTTACCAAACAAAGTGTAAACACCAACGCAGCCACAAAACTTTTGATCTACAATCTGTCCTGCCCCAAAGATTTCCAGTGCAGTGGTGGCTTGTAGGAGTAACCACCCAATGTCTTACTTGTCTTAAGACCCACTCCACAAGATGGAACCCAAACCCACACTACCTGTGTAACCAGGAACGGGAAACTAGATAACCCAGAGACCTAAGATAAAACCAAGTACTACTGGTGAAAAAAAACTAACAACAAAATGACTCCTAATAACATTGCTTTATATTCATAGATAGGTCAATGCCATGCTCAGCCAGCAACAGAGAAGCTTCCTCCTGCAGTAGATGGGAACAAATACAGAGACCCACATGCAGAGACCCACAGCCAATGTGCAGAATGAGAGATGCTAGAATATTCATTCTGAAATGGAATGTGTACATCAAATCCTTCCCCTCAAGGCCAAGGGAACCACCAAGGAAGAGGAGGTAGAAAGAATTAAACAGCCAGAAGGGACAGAGCACATCAATGCAAAGTACTCTGGATCAACTGAGCAAAGCTCAGAGGAACTCACAGAGACTCAGGCAGCAAGCACAGGGCCAACAGTGGTTGGCATCAAGCACCCTGCATATATTTTATGGTTTTCGGTTTATTATTTTTATTGAACTCTTAAGTGTGTATACAGTGGGTTTCTGAATCTTATGACTTCTGTTGGGGCTCTTTTCCTTCCGTTGGTTTGCCTTGTCTAATTTTGATGTGATTTTTTTAAAGTCTTACTGTATTTTATTTTGTTAAGTTGCTTGCTATCTTTTAGAAGTTTGGGGTTTTTGTTTGTTTGTATTTTGGTTATTTTTCTAACGAGAGAGAGAGAGAGAGAGAGAGAGACAGAGAACGTGAATCCAAATGGGATGGGACAGGGGGAGAAACTAGAGGAATAGAGGGAGGGAAAACTATATTCAGAATATATTGTATGAAAATTCTATTTTGAATAAAATATTTAAAATGTTTTTAAATATTTTAAAAACACATGTAAACTTTGGAAAAGCAACTTTGATATGCATTTCACTTTCAAGCCAGTGGTTATTTTTAAGAATGAGCTATGTTTATCAAAAATAAAATTACAGATATGCCTAAAATAAAAACATACAAAACCTAATAGCTGTAATTCTCAGGGTAATGAATGGATTCTTATGTAGCTGGGCAGTAAATGAGCAGGAAATAGGAGTCCCTGAGCAATTCTCCTCTGCAAGTCTTCTAAATGTCTTACATGTGTCAGCTCATTTGATCATTGTATCCGTTTTATGATGTTAATGAGATCGTTAGTACCATTTTCCAGGTGACAAAACTAAAACTCCAAGAATTTGCATATTACCTCCAGAGTTGCTAGACAAGTGATTAACTAAATGGTATTGTAGCCTTGGTCCCCGTATTGAGAAACGGATCTCATCAAACCTTGGAAGTGTTCCCTCCCTCTGACCATTCTGAACAGCAGTATGCTGGGTTTGGGTCCTGTAGTTTGCAAAAGTCAACTGTGAAATCATCAAGCATTTTCTGAAATGATCATTAACCACACTATCTAATATCACCAGAACAGGAAGACTTATATTTCATAGATTGATAAACGTTACAGATCTGAGCACATTCTGTTTCGAGAGCTGATGTTAAACATATCCTAGCATCTCAAAGGATTCAGGATTCTTACAATCAAAAGTTTATGAAAATTTCTTATTTGTTTATTTATTTCATGAGTACGAGTGTTTAGCCTACACACACGTGCACACACACACACACACACACACACACACACACACACACACGAGCTACCCTGAAACAGGAGAACAGGAGTTGGGGATGGCTGTGAATTGCCATGTGAGTAATAGAGCTAAACCCATGTCCCCTATAAGAGCAGTCAGTACCCTTAAGCACTGAGCTCTTCAGCCTCAAGAACCTCTTTGGTAGGCATCCATTGGACCCATTCTGTTTTGGTATTACCTTTTGTTAGTCATTGTTTAGTCTTTCTGAATGGTGATTCTTTTCCCAAGCCATAGTTAATCTCTGGTTGAGCTAACACCAGTTTAGTCTCGATTTCTGTATTTTAAGATAGGCGATGAAAGGTCCTGATAACCCTGTACTCAGCCTGGCTGCATGGCTGCTATTCTTCCAGCCCTGACTTCTTTTTTTTTTTTTTTATTATTGAGCAAAAGAAAAAAAAATTTTCCGCCTCCTTCCAGCCTCCCATTTCTCTCCCCCTCCTCCCAGCCTTCTCCCCCTCCCCCCACTCCTCTTCCCCTTCCTCTCCAGTCCAAAGAGCAGTCAAGGTCCCCTGCCCTGTGGAAAGTCCAAGGTCCTCCCCCCTCCGTCCATGTCTAGGAAGGTGAACATCCAATCTGGCTAGGCTCCCACAAGGGCCTTTGCAGAGAGGAATGCCGCCTCTGATGTTGGGGTGCTGTTCCCTAAGAAGTCACTTATTAGGGTTTATCACTGAGATTTTGAAAGGGTGACGACAAATAGGCTTGAAAACAGATTTTTTTTCTAATAAACAGGAAATCTGTCACTTTTTAAATGAATATACTGGCAGTTAGCAGTTCATGTCTCATCTGTACAATTCCAAGGTTATTACCTCAAGCATAGGAAGAAGTCATTATTGTGATTGATAGGCACATAACTTAAAATCTGTTTAAGTTCATATATATATGCACGCACATAAACACAATTGCATACATATATGTATACATGTATGCACACATGCATATGTATATATACACACATAAACCCACACATATATATGTGTATACACACACACACACATATATATATTCCTGTCAGCAATTTCCAGTGGATGTATTTATATTCTATCCTAGTAGTATCTATCTAGCTCATATAGTGCATATGCCCAGCTTTCAAATGCAGACTTGATGCTCATGGCACATTAACAGTTAAACAGTAAAATACAAATATGCATTATTAAGCTTTATTTTAAACAAATTGATCCATATGTTATGCTCTTAAATTTCTTTTCTTTTTTTTTTTTTTTGTCTCTAAGGAAAAGTACAAAACAATTAATCACACCCTGTCACAAGCAAACATCAGAGCAGTGAAACAATGTTCTTTTCAATGCTCAGGGAGACCCAGGCCTCATGCATATTAGACAGGGTCTCTGACACTGAGCTACACTTCCCCAGGCAAGAACCAGAACAAATCAACTTTCTGTGATGTTACCCACTCCTATTCCATTATCTGCTTTCTAGGAGTGACTGGCCTTGAAAATGGTGTGCGGCTGAACTCCCCCTTAGTGACCATAGAGGGCAGTTTCTCAACATTCCAGTGTCATATGGTTTTAAATACAGCTGGGAGATTTCAGAGAACAGAACAGGTGTGGTACTGCTTTTAAAACAGAAGTTGTCCTTTGTTTATGGCTAGAGTCCACTAATGAGTGACAATGGGAGCTGACTGAGAAGCCATTGATAAAGGCACTGGGACTTGTTTCTACTGCATGTACTGGCTTTTTGGTACCCTAGTCTATTTGGATGCAAAGCTTCTTTGTCCTGGATGTAGGGGGAGGGCCTCTCTTAAAGAGAAAAGGGGTGGGAGGAGGGTGAGTAGGAGAGCAGGAGGGGAATGGAATGAGGGGAGGAAGTGTAAATTTTTGAATGGAAAAAAAAAAAACAGAAGTTGCAAGAGGGCTGGCAAGATGGCTAAGCAGGTAAGGGTGCTTGCTGCTAAACCCAATGACCTGAGTTCAATCCCCAGAAATCATAGTGGAAAGACAGTTTATCCTCACACCTTTATACTTGTGCATTGACATTTTTCACACACACACACACACACACACACACACACACACACACTAGGGGGGATAATAAATAATTTTTCAAAAACTAAATTGTATGCAACAGTAAAGAGATCATACAGATATTTTGTGCAAAGGCTGAAGCTGTGTTATTTCAGTGACAGTATGTCAGCAGAATGACATTCAGATTCTCAAGACACCCAGAGCCCATTCCTTTATCAGAGCATTGCTGGGAACAGTTTGAAACCATTTGTTCAAATATTCATCAATTAGCTAAAACAATGCTGACCTCGAATCTTTGCACCTTCCATTGGAAGCATAAAGCAAACTTTTAAAGCTATTAAAATTGTACCCAAATTATGAGTAAAAACCAATAAGTCAATCATATAACATCTGTGGTGGCAAGGACGGCACTCAGATTTCCATGGGGCAGCTTGCATTCCTTGTGTTGCACCAACCTTCATGTCTGACAGTCTTTTCAGAAACAGGTCTGTCTTCAGTGATGAAAGATTCCATGCAAACTTTTATCTTTTGGAGATTCGTTCCCCATAGAACTGAGAGCTTCCAGGGAAATTGCTATGCTTGCTGTGCCCTATACACAGTAGTACATTGATAAATTTTTCTGACGAGCATACTGGCTATCTGGTCCCCAGATGGTTTCATCTTACTTAAAGCAATATATCCCAAACCAAGACAAAAATAAGCTAAGTTTAGTTCAAATTGAGAATTGCAAATAGAATAGCGATTTCATCTTCATTTAAATTCATCTTACTGAAAAAATTAGATTTGTCAGTGATACAGGATGGCATGCAGCTGATTTAATCAAATCTCCAACGCAAATACTTGTTTATTAATCTACATGCATGATTTCAAATTTATTGATAGGATAGATGTTATACAAATGGAATTAATTATTATGAAAGTGTTTTAACTCAAGTGTATCAAAATATTTGCTATTATAAATTGCTCCTACAATTATGGCCTGTTCACTCATTACTGGAGAATTAGTTCAGTTTATAATTATGTACCCCAAATTACAGTATCACAATTATTTTTTTTTCAAATAAACTTGCTTAGCAATGGCGTCTAAACTGCGTACTGTTCAGAGATTTCCAACACAAGCTAACCACTCTTGTATAGACATTTCATCATAATTGAAACATTCCCTGAAAGACTGAGGGATTCAGACAATTGAGATTTGGGATTCAGGAGGTAAGCAAAAGTCACCTGTCTGGGAAAGCTGAAACTTGCAAGATCCTAGAAAGTCCTTCCCTAGCTTTGCAGGAGCAGACATAGCTGCTGGGGACAGACTGGGCAGTTCAACTGTGGAGAGGATGTCCTTGAGAGATAGGAGAGACTTGGGCCTATGCAGCTATCTGCAAACTGAACCCCAGAAATGCAGATTTGGTGAATCACCACCTGCTTGGGTGGATTTTGAGTTTCTCCTGCTCTTAGTCTTGTGATTCAGCTCTCATCCATAGTCCTGCTAGTTACCTCAATAAAAATACTGCTTCTGAAGCTGTGGAAGCTGGGCCACAGGAAGGAGGCTTTCAGGTCAGATCCAGAATTAAGAGTCCCATGTCCTAAGTGTGCTGTGTCTTCAGCAATAGGAGCTGACCTTCAACCTCTGAGAGGCAACCAAGGGCAACCTGAAATCTGTATTGTTTTGTCAGGAATTTAAACTACTGGAACCAATCATTTGAAAAGAGATTTCTTGGGGTGGAACTGGGAGTTTTGATAATCTGTTTTTTATGGAAAGCAGTCTCAGCCTAAGTTTCTTAACCTTCTTTTAGGGTGTGTGTGTGTGTTTCTTTTTTATATTTTCATTTATTTTTATTTTTTATTGATTTTTATTGAGCTCTACATTTTTCTCTGCTCCCCTCCCTACCTCTCCCCTCCCCTTCAACCCTTCCCCAAAGTCTCCCAATTTACTCAGGAGATCTTGTCTTTTTCTACTTCCCATGTAGATTAGATCTTTGTATGTCTCTCTTAGGGTCCTCATTGTTGTCTAAATTCTCTGGGATTGTGATTTGTGGGCTGGCTTTTCTTTGCTTTATGTTTAAAAACCACTTATTGATGGAGGAAGGTCATTGGCTAATAAAGGAACAGCCTTGGCCCATTTTATTGGTTAGAAGATAGGTGGGAGGAGTAAACAGAACAGAACGCTGGGAGGAAGAGGAAGTGAGCTCAGACTCCACAGCTCTCCTCTCGGGAGCAGACGCCTCAGAGAGACGCCACGCAACCAGCTCCCAGGCAAACGCACACCATGAAGCTCCGACCCAGGATGGACATAGGCTAGAATTTTCCCGGTAAGACCGGTGCCCACAGATTATTTGAGATGGGTTGATCGGGATATCAGAATTAGCCAGCAAGGGCTAGAGCTAAAGGGCCAAGCAGTGTTTAAATGAATACAGTTTGTGTGTTGTTATTTCGGGGCATAAGCTAGCCGAGCAGGCAGCCGGGGTGCTGGGAACGCAGCCCCGCTGCCCCTATTTGCTACAACTTATGAGTAAGTACATGTGATAATTTCGTATGTGTGTTTCTTAAAATCTCCCTCCAAAGCTCCACTCCCATGGTACTTTTCAGTTTTCTATGGTTTCCTTGTCCTAGTGTTTGGAACTTGGAAACAAAGATGAAAAAGAACATGTGACATTTGTCTTTCTTGGTCTGGGTTACCTCACTCAATATAATATACCCTACGTGAAGTCATTTGCCCGTAAATCTCATGATTTTATCTTTGTTGTTATTGTTTTTATGGTTAAACAGTATTCCATTGTGTGTGTGTGTGTGTGTGTGTGTGTGTATACATATATACCATATTTTCACTATCCATTCATCTGTTAAAGGACTTTTCCTGGCTGTGATGAGTACAGCGGTAATGAACATGGCTGAGCAAGTGTTTGTGAGGAAGGATATCAAGTCCTTTATGCCTATACCAAGGAGTTAAATAGCTGGGTTATGTGGCAGATTTATCTTTAGATTTTGAGGATTTTCTATACTGACTTCCAGAGTGGCTTCACCACTTTGCCTTCCCTTTGAATGAGGGTTCTTCTCTCTTTTCAGTCTTGAGAATTTGTTGTCAGTAGTTTTCTGAGTGTGGAGAAATGAAATCTCAAAGTCACTTTAACTTACATTTTCTAATTGGATAATAAACACTTTTGAAGTATTTTTTTTTTAGCTATTTTTATGTTTCCTACTGAGAACTCTCTGTTCAGATACCCAGCCCACCTTTAAATTGGGTCATTTGTTTGTTTGTTTGGTTGTTTGTTTGTTTGGTTGTTTGTTTGTTTGTTTGTTTGTTTGGTTGGTTGTTTGTTTGGTTGTTTGGTTGTTTGTTTGGTTGGTTGGTTGATTGTTTGTTTGTTTGTTTGGTTGGTTGTTTGGTTGGTTGGTTGGTTGGTTTTGGTTTCATTTCTTGTTTTGTTTTGTGTTCTGACTCTTGTCTTTGAGTTTCTTACATATTTTGGATATTAATTCTGTCATTTGGGTAGCAGGTAGAAACTCTCATCCTGTGGTTTCTTCTTCACCTGATTGGTTGTCTCCTTTTCAGGAAAGAGCTTTAACTTTCATGAGTTCCCATTTTTATAAGTTAGTTCATTATTTGCCTTAATTCCTTGGCCAATGGAGTCCTGTTCAAAATGGAGTTCTTTCCTATATCTTGTAAGGTTCCCCATGTTGTCCTCCAGAAATTTTAGTGTTTCAGGTTTCAAATTTAGTGGTCTCGGATCCATTTGGATATAAATTTTGTGCAGGGTGATATATACGGGTCTAATTTCATTTTTATGCATGTGCACATCAAGTTTTCCTAACTATATTTGTTGGAGATGCCCCTCTTTTCTTCAGTGTATGTTTTTTGCATCTTTGTCAAACATCAAATAGAAGTAGTTATGAGAATTTATATTTGTGTCTTCTATTTTATTCCTTGGCCTATATGTCTGTTCCTGTGCTAGTCCCATACTGTTTTATCACCATAGCTCTAGGATATATGTTTAGTCTGGAATGGTAATACCTCCTGTATTCTTCCTTTTACTCAGAATGCTTTGGCTATCTGGGGTCTTTACTGGTTCCATATGAACTGTATGATACTTTAAAAAAATATTTATTTATTATGTATAAAATATTCTGTCTCTGTGTATGCCTTCAGGCCAGAAGAGGGCACCAGACTCCATTACAGATGGTTGTGACCCACCATGTGGTTGCTAGGAATTGAACTCAGGACCTTTGGAAGAGCAGGCAATGCTCTTAACCTCTGAGACATCACTCCAGCCCCTGTATGATACTTTTTTTTTTGAGATTGTAATTTTTATTGGAGTTTCACTGAATCTGTAAAGTAAATTGGTTTTGATAGGATAATCATTTCATAATAGTAATTCTACCAATCCACAAACACAGGATGCCTTTTGGTAGCTGAGGACAAGGGTGGACGATGAAGGAAAGAAGTAAGGTAATTATATTTCAACTAAAACATTCTTTTTCAAAGAAATTCATTGGTTGCCAACTTGGACTTGGTGCAATAATTTTGATCATCTGGGGTTCCCTACCCAAGATGGATAGTTGTGTATGTAGTGGCATTTAATTTGTACTTTAATAAATAAAGCTTGCCTGAGGATAAGAAAAGTAAAACAGCCCCACTGCCCAGCCTTACAGACCAGGCAGTGGTAACACTCACCATTAATCCCAGCAGTCACATTAGTTGTCATAGAAACCGGGTGGTGCCTGCCTTTAATCCCAGTGATACATACCTTTAATCTCAGCCCTAGAGTGGAATATAAAATTGGAGGAGACATCTCACTGACAGACACAGTCCCATTCTGAGATTCCTGGAGGCAGGATCGCCGTTTTGGACTGAAATAAAGGTAGGAGGCAGTAGCTGATAAGTTCCAATGGCTGGCTGCTTTGCTTTCTTGACCTCCATGTTGAACCCCAATATCTGTCTCTGGATTTTTAATAATTGTGCTTTATGTGCATGTTGTATTTCTCCAGGAAAAGTATCTCACACAATACCACCTCCTTCCTGCAGTCACCTATTTCTCATTGATCACCCACACGTGATCCCATTTCATGAAAATCCCTAGGCTGACCATTCTTTCCCAACTTTCTCTAATGAGTACTCTCCACAGAGAGAGTTACATTCATAGCTTTGCAAATCACTTGCCTTCTAGAAATGCTAAATAAACCAGTTCTACTATCAGTTTTGGGTCTGATCCAAAGCTGTAAGAATTCCCCTTTGGCCAAGTCCATGTGACCTTTAGAGCCTCATCTTACTCTCTCTATTTCATGTCAATGATGCTTTTCTGCTCTTCTGTTGGATTCTAAGCCTCTGCAGCATATAAACAATGCCAACCTTCAAGTTGGTAACCTAAAGCCATAAACCATCCTTAATACCACAGCTGGTATTTAGTAAGCATTTAATAACTCAAAGTTCAAGTGAGGGAAAATTAGGATTTTTCTATTTAATATCCAAAGTTATTGGCTTTACTGACTTGTCAAAATAAAATCTGGCATGTCCTTGCTAACTGAATGTCCTATAAATATTCATATAAACTCATATAAACTGATTAATCTGCACATCTACAGAGTATAAGTTATATGCCTAGCATTTAAAAAAAAGTGCTTTGGGTATATCTCTGATTTTTGGCATTATGTCACCAGGTGCCTTCAAACACTAATCAAAACAATCAAATAATCATAACAATTCTGCCGTGTGTTAAACACTGGCAAAACTAAATGGATAATCAGAATGATAAAGCATAACTGGCTTATAGGATATGTGGGAGGGAGGGAGTTTTGAACATTCTCTTAAAATTCCAAATATTTTAGACATAGCAGAATTAATGCAGAAGTAGTGTTTTCTTAGAAAGAACATTGTAAGCTGAGGAAACAGCTGGGTAAAAGAGCCTCAGATGAAAACCTTTGCTCTTCAACGAAAAGGAAGGACGCCATGGTGATGAACATAGAGTGAACAAGCGGGAGAGTGAGGATTAGAGGGAGTGAGAAGAGATGGCTTATGTAGAATCATGATGCCGATGAGAGTAACAAAAGGAGGGAAAGGTGGAATTCAAGGCAGATATTAAAAATGTACCATAAAAGAGAAGGAAGCTCAGATACTTCCAGTAGAAGTTAGGTTTGTGGGAGGAGTTGGGTACAAGGATACATAAAGTGTTTTTCAAAGGTTTGCAGACAGAATGCAAGAAATGAGAGGAGAGAAGAGTATGTAATAGTTAATCTTGATGGTCATTTTGATAGTCAACTTGATTTAGAATCACCTAAGAGAAACACCTCTAGAGATGCCAGTGACAGCATTTCCAGGGAGGTTTAACCGTCATGCAATTGAGGCTCACTGTGATTGTATATAGTTTATTAGAGTAACCACAAGAAATGGTTGTGAGTTTTTGGCTATAAATTGCTCATTAAAACTCTTAAAATTTTAGATTCTAGCCTAAAGATTCTAATCTTGAGACAACAAGAAATAATCTCAAGTATAAAAAATAATCAACAAGTATAAGTAGGCACTGCCATCCTTAAGATGACAAGAATTCACATGGTTATATTTTTTTTCAGAGAAGCTCAGGGACTTTATAAAAATTTGCTTTGAGTAACAGTTTAAATTTATATGAAAATGTTTATACCAAATTGAAAAGCTTTGCTTGCAAAAGAAATGCTGGTCTGCATGAAGCAATCTCCAGACATAGCAATGGGGTTTCTAAAAATAAAATTCTCAAGGGCTTCTCTAAGCTTGTATGTCTTATTAAATAAAAATGACTTAAAATAAACAGCTAACAATAGTAATATAGTGTCATTGGGAGAAAGTCACAGATACCAATATATAACACACACGAGTAATTTATAAAAGGCCATCACATTTAGAATCACGAATATAGTTTTTCTACATAATGCCAATCTTTAGACATCTCTATTTGAGTTTGACTTCTCTTTTCAAGGAATTTCTAGAAACTGTCTCCCAGTTGCATCCATTGGGTCATTCCCAACCTTGATTTATCAGTAGGTGGTATGGCTTCATACATGCTTCCTTATGTATTAGGATTATAGACACTTTGACATTGAATGGTTACAAATGTATATTCCATCTGAAGTTTAGATAAACACACTTGGTCAATTTGTTTGATCTGTGTTCTACCACATCTTCATATCATAGCATTGTCATTAATGTTATTGGATAATAACATGTGTTACATGTATAATTACATGTATACTTGTACCCGTATGTGTATATGTATATGTGTGCATGCACATACATAGTCCATTCCGTTTCATTTTTGCTTTGTTTAAAAAAAAATCAAAAAAAAAATAAATCTCCATATGCATTGCCAGTTTTCCCAGATTATTTATCTTGTGACTTATTTTCCTTCTACTTTGACATTTGACATCTATGTGCTTATACAGCAATCAAAATAATATAGAGATTTAGATTTTTAGAAAATAATCGCATACATTTGTTAATCTTCTAAGTATAGCATTTAATACATTCCCTCATGTTTTAGAACTTTGAATAAATATAAAAATTACTCCACTTTGAAATTACTACATGTAGGTATTAAGAAGGAGAAACAAGAGCACCACTTCAAAATAATATGCTTTTGAAAAGTATCAACTTTAATTCTCCTGTCTTACAACACAAAGTTAAACTGCACCAAAGAGTAAGGCATGTTCCAGCTTCCTATCTTTTGCTAAGATAAAATATTCTGCTACAATGCAACCTATGAAAGGAAAGGTCTAGCTCCAACTCACAGTCCTCCACCACTGTGGGACGTCAAGAGGGATTTTTAATAGTCAATCATATTATATCCACAGTCAAGAGCAGAGTGAAACAAATGCATGCATGTTTGCTTTCTTGTTCTTGGGCTCTCTCCCTCAGTTTTCCACTCATATAGTTCAGGACTCTCTGGGGAATGGTGTCACCCAAATGGGCTTAGTCTTCCAACACCAATTAGCTCAGTTAACACAGTCCCCAGTAGGTACACACACAGCCCAACCCAGGTAGACAAGCCCTCACTGAAATTCTTTGCAGGTGGTTCCAGGTTGTGCTAAATTGACAATTAGACCTAACTGTCACAAGGTCAAATCTTAAAAAATAAAAAAGGAAATAAAAAACAATGGCATGTTTGCCAGCAGAAGATAAAAGTTAGGACATATTCTCTTGAGTACAGTAATTTCAAAAGCTCCCCATTAATGATGAGCTACTCAAGTCGCTTCACCTCTATGGTCTCTGGTTTCTCCATTTATACACAAGAGTAGAGTTATCTTACTGACATCTGATCAGAATTTGGAAGACTCCCCCAGAATTTAGAAAAATGCTACCAGGCATCTGTGAAATAAACAGTGAACTCTGCGTTCCACCATCCCTACACTGGATCACCACGTTAAGTCTTTGCTGCAAAACAAGATGAACCTTCAAAGTGAGGGGTCCTTTCCAACCTTCATGAGCCACCTGCAGGCATTATGCTACACACCGGGAGGAGGACTGTTCTACTATACAGATAGAATCTGTTTCTCTATAGCCATCTAATCACTAATCTCAAACCTGGGTGAGAATCTCTACAGGCCTTTGCTATTACTGTAATTCTTTATATGAAAGAACGAATCGGATTTGCTGAATTCACTGACTTATAAATGCTATCTCTAAGTTTCTATCATCTTAAAGCTGTCTTGATTAAGACGGAGGAGGGAATTAAGCGTATTCAAGTTAGATTAATGAAATTCTGATTTGAATACAGCATGTCGTATAATATTGGGCATTTTTTCGTATTGACTTCCTTTCCTTAAAATTCATTTTCCCTATTCCTTGTATTTAATGTGATGATTGTACAGAAAATACTCAATAGCATGTTATAGAACTACACATGTGGCTGTGTTCTATCTGTAGCAATATTTTGAAATTATAGTTTCATTTTCCTTCAACTCATTTTTAAGAGAGAAAAAAAATGTGTGTATCACCATCATTATAACACTGCAGGTTTTGAAATACTGTTGAGATTGAAGTGCTGGCCTTGACCAAGAAAAAAAAATGTGCTTCTAACAAATGACATGCTTTGAATTTCCCTTTCAACTGAGTTTTTATTTTTATTTCTTTATTCTCTCGTGGTGTTATTGAATTCAGCTTGCAAATAAATTAAAAGAAATTTCTAGGCACTTCATCTAGAAACATCATCTAAGTTAAAAAAAAATAAACCGTTGCTAGTGGTAGTGTTGAATAAACAGCCAATAGAATCAGATCAGTATTATTGATTTCATTTGAGAAGCAGAAAATTGAACTATCTCTGAGAGAACTATTTGAACACTTCCTAGAACAAGGTTGCCTTTATATTCATTCCACTAAATGAGGAAATGAGGCTCATAAAGTACCAAAGTCATACAGCATAAATCCTGAGTTATCATCATGTGTTATGTGCCTTGTTTAAACCCTTGCAGTAGGGGGCCTTGATAGTGTTGAAATATTGACTCTTGGGAATGGGATAGCCTGCCTTTCTTGACATCTGAAGGTGCTAGCAACTGTCAAATGCACTTCAGATTAACTTTCGGACAGGGTAAAGCACGCTGGTCCTGTGAAGATCCTCCAGCATCCCTTCGTGAACCACAAGAACAACTGCTCAACTGGCAGGGTCTAGCATCTCCACCCACATGTGTTACTTGCAAATAACCCCTTATCTGTGACTTCAAATTCTAAGTTATGAATCTTTCTACAGGAAAAAGGACTTGCTGCTGTGTCTCCCTACCCATATTTTCTATACTTATGGATTTTTAAAAAAATTAAACTGATTTTCCATATTGTTATTATCCCAGATATTTTGTATTTTTGCTTATACATATTCCCATAACCCTTACACTAATTGTTGCTTTCCAAATCAAAGGAGGAGGATGAGAAAGGAGAGTAAAAAGTAACCAGAACCGTTTGGTACCTTGGCTTCAATTCTGTATGCGATGAAGATAAACTATTACCTCTCTAAGGTTCAGAGAGTACTCATCCATTCGATATATTTTCCATTAACAAGGACAGTAAGAAACCATATTTTATTCCGAGATAATTCTTTCTAAACTTGATTTAAAATGGAATCAGGCTACATCCTACACATAATGTTCCTCCCGTCTAGACTCCGTTGTTTCCTTTTATGTGTATTATTCATGCATTGTGAGGATTCAGAGACAATCTTAATACAAACAAATTTAAAGATTTATTTTTATTATTGTTTTATATTATAGGTATGTGTGTATATACATGGATATGAACCCACGTACATGTGACCACAGAAGCCAGAGCCATTAGACATTCTGGAACTGGAAATAAAGGTAGTTGTGAGCTGCCCTACATGAGTACTGAGGACCAAATTTGAGTCCTTTACAAGCAGCATGTGTCCTGATCCCTCTCTCCAGCATCAATGCAACAATACTTAAAGGAATATTCAGCACTTCTAGCTTAATACTTCAAGTATTAAAATTAATACTCTTCATTATCTGATTTCTATTATAAGACTCTAATTTCAGAATGCATATGGGAATATCTACAAAAATTATTTCTCTTTTATATGGGCAACCCTACCAACATAAGGTCACCCTACCCATATTTATATAAATGGTAAAGAACTAAATAGAAATAAATAGACAGACAATAGACAGGAGGTAGATGAATACCAAGAGGTAGAGAGACACTTTTGAGCACACACAACAAAAGTTAGGTACTCGAGTCAGTGTTAATTCAAACTGTACGGGATTCAATGGCTCCTACTGGAATTTCAGGTTTTCCCATCTTTGTGATACCTCATTTTTGAACTTCTCAGGGCAATGAAGGAAAACGTCAAGAGCACAAACACACGGGGCCTTCTCTTCTACTTGCTTCAGGATGCTTATGACATGATGGCTGGAACACGCATTTCTGTCACGTCTTGAAATAATTGGAACTCTTAGAGCAAATAGACCTTTGATATTAAATTACTTCCCCAGAAGTAAATCTGGGGATTCTTTACCTGCATAAATAGTATGAACTTTTTGGCAACAGCAAATTTGAACTCTTTTTAAAAGGCTGCTTTAGAAATTCCCTCTCCTTAGTTTGTATGCCTTGGTGGCATGAAACATTTATTTTCTTCAAGTACATCAAAAATGTCACTTATAAAAAGTTTTATGTTATCCTCACTCACAAAACACAACTGGGCTTATTGAATGTGAATGACTTCAGTAGTTTGGTGCAGCTAGAATCCTATGCTGTGCTTTTCTGTAGAAATATCCTTTTTCAATGTAACTTTAACTCATGAATATTGGAACAGCTCTGTCCGCATCCAGCGAACTGAGACAAACGTCACTCCGGTGCTTGGAGTCTTCATCCCTGAGCTTGTCTCATGAGAATACATATTCAAGGCTGCAGGTCTCTAGAGTGAAAGCAATATGGAAAGCTCATAACCTTTGCATGTACTTTGGGTTTTGTGTATGTGTGTGTGTGTGTGAGTGTGTGTGAGTGTGTGTGTGTGTGTGTGTGTGAGTGTGTGTGTGTGTGTTTTAAGGTAAATCTCAAGCCACAATTCTCATAGCTTTTGACTTTTGAAGGAAACTCTATAAAATAGTTCACAATAAACCAATAAACATGAGTAAGGCTACCATTTTTCTCAACAAAAATAAATTATTTTGACACTTAAAATTTAATTCCTTTCTTTTCACTGTTTTTCAAATTCAATAAAACTTAAAAGTCAAAGTTCTAAGAATGTCAGGGGACACCCAAGCAAGTTACTATTATAAAAAACATATGAAGACACATCATGTCAAAGGTCATTAAAGGAAGCTATCCAAGCAAGGGCCTTAGTCAAAAATAAAGAATGTACGTTACACAAGAAAAAGTAGACAAGCTGAAGCACTACCCCAGGGGGCTGTTAAATAAGGAAGCAAGGAGAACTAGGAAAAAGGTAGTGATTACATGCCCGCTCAACAGAAACATGCCCCCCAACACTTATACTTAGATAAAGAAATCACTGTCGAGATGTTTCAGTACGTTATTTAAGGTATTAACATATTGGTATGTTAACATATATAATAACATATTATAAAAGTTCTAGTATTGATTTCTTTTAAAAAATATTTGGAGTCTATATGAGTGTGGGTCTTTGTGTAGGCATGCATTTGTGAGTGCAGGTGCTCATGGAGGCCAGAGGATGACATCAGAACCCTTGAGCTGGAGTTACAGGTGACTGGGAGCTGCCCAATATGCTGCTGAGAACCGAGCATGAGTTCTCCTGAATAACAATACCAACCCTAACCACTGAGGAAGCTCTTCCTCTCTGCAGTTCAGATTCCTGATGCGTATATGAACATAAACATTTGTGTACTGCTAGCTTTGTTTGTTGAGAGGGTCTAGAATCAACAATATCCCCATAGAAAGGAAAACACAGAGCATTCAATCCGTGGGTTATAGATACTATTTCTTTGAGAACAGGAACAGAGGCTCCTCAGAAAAGTGGTTGATTCTAGAACTGAGATAGAAAACATAGGTGATGAGCCCAGAACATACAGCAGGGAACATGTTCGGAGTGTAAGAAGAGTGATGAAAAGACAAAAGTGTATACTATCCTTCCCATAAGCAAAGACTGTTAAGACCAACACAAAACACACCACAATGGCTCCAACTTGAACCATTTGTGCAAGAAACCAAAAAGCAGTCTTCAAATATAAACCAGGTAGGAAGTAAATTCTCATAATTTATGTGGCAACAATGGTTTAATTAATACATAAAACGTGAGGAAGAAGCCCAAAAGAATTTCAAGCATTAAAATGTATACAGAACTGGTCTCTTTATGTTTACATGCTTAATTTTCTTACAATTAAGAATTAGGAAAGAGACTTGATCATCCTTTTAAAGTCATTTCCTGTCCCTCAAAAATAATATCTGGCTGGGCATGTGAAGGTTCAGAGTGAAGAAGCCAGGGCAGAATCTGCATAACCAGCCAGCAAAGTTCATCTTTTGAGTCTATTCTGAGAGTCGAAACTGTTTTATTAGCATTCTCTCCCTCCCTCTGCCTTTGACGGGTCTGGAGAAGGCTTAGTAAAAGGATTTATAATTCTATAACCAGGCCACCTGCCTGTCACTTAGTGTAGGAAGACTTCTTGAGATGTGGTAAAAAGAACACGGAATTTGACTCAGGGTCCTAGTTCTCTCTAGTAAGGTGTCCCTAGGTCACAACCACAACCCAAACTTTTCCAACAGCCTGGCCCTCTTGCCAGCATCTGGGAAATGGCTCAACCTCAGTGTCCAGCAGTAACTGAATGGTTAAGAAACATGCGGTACATCTACACAGTGAAATAGTGTCCTGCTTCAGCGAAATATTAGATCATAGGATTTTTCTGCTAAGTAGATGGGACTGAAAGAATTAATATTGAACAAGTCAATAGAAGCTCAGAAGCATAAACACTGTGTTTTCGCTCCCATGTGTGGATCCCAGCTTCAAATCTTTAGTTTTGTGTTCAACTTGGGACACAAATAGAAGCTAAGAAACTAGAAAGGGACCCTTCTGGACTACATGTTATGAGGTGAATAGTAGGTTAAACAAAGTAAGGTGGGAAACTTGGTACAGAATGGCCTAAGCAGTGTGGATTATGGAAGTATGGGATAATTCAGGGGGTGAAATGAAGGGTTACCCCAAAAGAAAGAAGCATAAAAAGCCATTTGGAAGCCCAGCATTTCACAACAAAACTCAAAATAGATTTTAAAAGAGATGCATTCTAAACGGGACATCTACATTAACTCCACACCACCAAGGCTTAGGGGACATTGTGGAAGAGGAAGTCATAGAATGTAAGCTAGAGGATGGGGTGGGCACTGTGAGATGTCTTATCGGACAATATATAACTGTTGCACTCACAAACCAGTGCATTTGCTTTGCACAAGATCAAACCATCCCCAAATCCCAAAAGAGATAAAGGCGACTATTTTCAGGCCCCAGCCAAACCAAGGAGCTATTGGCAGTGGATAATTGCCGCAGAGGGAATAATCATTCTTTTATGAGGATGTGGTCATTATTAGGTTTCCCATGTTCTGGAGGACGGTCTGACACTCATGTATATATGAACAGCACTAACTGGATTTAATAGGTTTTTGAAACAAAAGACATGAAGTTGGGGGAAGTGTTGGAGGTATATGGGGTATTTAGAGAGGAAGTAAGAAATGATATGATCTCCTATCATTGGATACCTGTATGAAATTCTCGAATATAAAGAATAATTTTAAAAAAGAGAACACATGATTTGGCCCAAGGTAAGTTTGGATAGATTTTCTCTGTAACATTATCAGAGTTAGTCAATATTTATATATGTAGTATGGGGTTGACTTGAGGTTTAGACAAATCTTACAATGATGCTTTGTACATATTTGGTACTCAAATAGTATTAACCATATACTGAATGGCTACTTTGTATGTGACATAAAATAATTGTTTACTTAATCAGATATAGTATTCATTAGTTAGTTATTCTCTTAGCTGTTCAGTCACTCTTACTGTATTAACATAAAGAATTAATACACAGGTCTGACAATGTCTTACTCTTTACCATGATGCTGGAACTATTTGCCTCCCTTAGGAAAACAAAGAATCAACTATCTCAAGCATTGAGAGCCAACTGAGCAATATTAGTTTACAATGTTAGATTTCTAACATTTAAAAAAATTCCATATCTATATTTAGATGATATAATTTTTCATTTTAATAATTTTATATGTAGTGTATTTAAAAACATCATTAAATGCTTAGACGATAACTTAACATTGCATGTCCCCTAGTGACTGAAAAATAAAATCATGTCATTTCTATTTTGCTTCAGTGCGACAAGCACTTGCAAGTCTTTTCTAAATGAGAGACATTAGTTCCATTTACTCACAGGAGCACTAGACTGGAATCAAGATTTCTGGGCTATGATTTTGGTGGTGTCAAATTTGAAAATGTCATGTCACCTCTCAGGGGCTTAGATTGTCTTTCAGTAACAAGAAAAACAAATGCTGCATGATTTCACCTATTCAGAGTGCCTACAGTCGTCACGTTAATGAAAGCAAAGAGGAGAATGACGAGAATGAAGGCTGCCAGGGGTTAGGGGGAGCGAGAAATGGGGAATTGCTAATCACTAGGCATAAAGCCTCACTTAAGCAAGATGAATAAGCTCCGGAGACCCTCCCTGCAGCATTATACCTGTAATCAACAATAACGCACTGCACACTTAAAAATTTGATAAGGGAGTAGATCTCATGCTCGGTGTTGTTACAAAAATAAAATTAAATTAAAAGACAATGAATGTAGGTATAACTTCAGCTCGGATGCCCTACAAAAAGCCTCCAAAGACACAGTATTGCATACAGGACACAAACCTCCATTTCTGTTTTCCCCTTCTTTCTCAGTTAGTCATTAACCCCAACAAAGCCCAGGTTAGACCTTAAGCCTAGGCTCCACTGTGGGGTGTGTTGTGACCTCGTCAACCCTAAAATTCCATGTATCTGAGGTATGGGTGTCTGGTCTCTGTAGTGAGCATCGGTCTGAAAGAGTACAGGCCCTGCTGCAGCAATTCTGTGATTCTCTCTATTTCTGGTATAACCATAACGAGTCAGCATCCCTCTGGAAGCCCCGAGACTCCTCTTCAGACTGAGCGCAGTGAACTCTTGGACTCTGCTCGGTAAGAACTTGAGTACTCTGTATGGCAGGACTGTTTGTCTTCATTAACAGACCCATGCATCTCCTGCAGGAGGAAACTGTCCCATAAAATCCTGGGCTGGAGGCAATTCTGAAATAGCTCTACCCTGCAATGACAGAATTTCGGCACTCATCCACTCCCTGGGCTGGACCCGTCATTTGGGGGATGATAGCCTTAACATTTTTAGCGAAAGCCTCCTCTTCCCGCATCACAGGTGATTTATGAAGGTGGACTTTTTTATATGGACATATTGAAGAGCTGTCAGATGGTGTTGATTAAGTGCTCAGACTCAAGAGGCAGACTGCCAAGGTTGGAACAAGATAGCAAACTACACCATCTTGGAACCTGCATGCAATTTACCAAATTCTCTGAGTTTTATTTTAGTTTCCCAGTTAATAAAACATGGAGAGTGTGGATGGTAATAATTTGGTTACAGGACCTCACACTTGTTGCAAAGGTTTTATGAAATTAATTCATACAAGATGCATAGCAAGGGCTGGGAGATAGAACTGTTGGTAAGGTATTAGCAGCATAAGCCCGAGGACCTGAGTTCAATCCTCAGTCCGTGTAATAAACACATAAAACAGTCAGCTCAGGCATGGTGGCAAGCACTTGTACTGAAAACAGACCAGCCAGCCTCTCTGATCAGTGAGCCCTAGTTTTCATTGAGAGATCATTCTCATAAAACTACTAGACAACTTCTGAGACATGACATCCTAGGTTAACCTCTGCCCTCCAAAGTCATGAATGCACATGCATCCATGAATCCCCACATACAGCTATGTACTTGTACAAGCAACCACACACATTCACATACATCATGCCTCATATATAATAATACTTGCAACATGGTAAGCCAAACAGTCTAACTACTAGAGGACACCAGGCAAATGTGGACATACTAGTACATTTATGTGTAGTAGTTCAGTCATGTTTTAGAAAAAAGAACCAATAGTCATAGACCATGTATTCTCCAACACCCGTGAAGTTCTGCATTAGTCAAAAAATTAAAGACAGAGCTTCACACAGGTGAAGCTATCTATATTCTCAGGCTCTCTCTAACCACTACATTAGACTAGAAATCATCTCAGAGGAGGATGAGAGTCTGCAAGCTCCAAGAAGTTGCCCAGACCAGACCAGTGGGTGGGGAATGTTCAGGTAATGACTCAATAAGGAAGCAATGCCTACACTGTGCTTTCTAGACTAAAGTATTCTCCATTACCAGCATACATTTGCAGAAATGTAATGGACTAAGACAGCATATATTAACACTGTAGAAGTAACTGGACATTTTCATAATCCAATTTGAGGACCCTTGTTATTTCTACACTGGCTTACAGAGGTCATCCAGGACAATTCCTGTGATATAAAGCCACCCCATTGGCAATCCGAATGCTGCCACAGCCCAAATGCTCTTCTATCATAAAAGGTAACACAGTCAGATTTCTTGGAATTTAGGGTGTGCTCATCGTTGGTGGGGTTCTTCCTACCACTGAAGTCTAAATGTTAACTCAAGTAACAAAGCAAAAGAGGAAGCAAAATGTGCCGTACAATGAAAGGAATGTTAATATGAAATAAAATAAGGGGGAAAGAAATATGAGGAAGAGGAAGAGAGGAGGAAGAAGAGAAGGAAGAGGAGGAGCAGAAATAAAAGAGGGAAAACAATAGGGTAGAGGGTAGGGGGACGGAGAGTAGGAGGGAGAATCCTAAAGAGTAAGTATGTCCCAGATCAGTTTTATAAACCTCACAAATGAACAGCTGTTTTCAAAATTCAGTGTTGTATGGTTTCCTGTGTAAGCCGTGGGGTGTAACAAAACTCATCCAGTTATCTGACTGAAACATCAGTGGTAGACTGAAGAATTACTCCATATCTGCTCTGCATGAATACTATTTGAGTTCTGTTGACATTTGTCTGTGAGTTCTGCTCCTTTTTTTATTGTTTATAATCCTTACCAGAGAAATAACAGCCCTTCTGTCACTATTCAAGTCAACCTAAACAAGAAAAGAAAGAAATTAAGACTAGGGAAAGGAGGATCAGTTGTGTTTCAGCTCAGGCAGCGGCTACTAAATTAACTTCATTTGGAATTATAAAGCAAAAAGAGTATGTAATTATTATGTTTTAAATTGGCTAGAACATGGGACACATTAATAGTTCACAATTTCCAGCTCTTAAATATAA
Organism: Microtus oregoni; assembly: GCF_018167655.1. Taxonomy (NCBI): domain Eukaryota; kingdom Metazoa; phylum Chordata; class Mammalia; order Rodentia; family Cricetidae; genus Microtus; species Microtus oregoni. Next base: position 40,614,908 of record NW_024543063.1, read on the forward strand.
CTGTGATTAATATCAAATGTGTTTCTTTTCATGTATTATCAATGTATATAAATGTAGAAATAACTAGGATCATTCCCATCAATCAACCATCCATCTATCATCCATCAAAACACCTATTTTTCTATTAATCATCTATCCATCCATCCATCCATCCATCCATCATTCTTCTCTCTGTCCACACATCTAGTTAGCTAGTTCTCCATCCAACGACATGCATATTTGTCTTTTCATCTATCAATGGCTCTATTTATCCATCCATCCATCCATCCACTCACACATCTATCTATCTATCTATCTATCTATCTATCTATCTATCTACCTATCTATCTATCTAATCTACCTGTCCATCTGTGCTACCCATTTTTATGTCAACTAAGCATAAGTCAGAGTCATTTGAGAAGAGAGAGCTTTAATTGAGAAAATATCCTTAACAGATTGACCTGTGGGCAAGCATATGATGCAGTTTTTTGATTGATGATTGATGTGGGAGGGCCCAGCTCACTGTGGGTAGTGTCACCCCTGGGCTGGTGGTCCTGGGGCTCTAAGAAAGCGGGGCGAGCAAGCTATCAGGAGCAGTACTCTTCCACAACTCTGCATTCACTCCTGCCCCTAGGTTCTCCTGCCATTTTGGGAGTTCCTGCTATAACTTCCCTCAGTGATGGAATGCTGCTTGGAACTGTAATAGAAATAAACCATTTCCTCCACAAGTTGCTTTTTGTCATGGTGTTTTATTACAGCAATAGAAACCCTAAATAAGACACCTCTGATTATCTATATCTATCTATCTATCTATCTATCTATCTATCTATCTATCTATCTATCATCTACCTACCTCTCTATTTGCTGTTCTGTAACATAATATGTGTATATATCCTGTTTCCATATTGTTGCTTTGAGATGGAATACTTTAACTAGGGAGCATTTGCATCTAAATGATATTTAATATACACATTCAGGAAGATGAGATTTCTTTTAGTTGTTTTAGAATCTGTTTCTATATGCCTTTGTTATCTCAGTAATTTTAAAGTTTTCTGCACAAGAGATAGACCTCTTTTGTTAGACTTTCATTTTTCTTTACAGCTGAATAAAATCCCATTGTGTCTATGCACGGCACTGTCATTATCGGTTCATCAGCTGATAGGTATCTTGACTGATTCCATTCCCTTACTACTGTAAATAGAGCAGCAATAATCACGGGTGAACAAATATCCTCGGTGTGGAAGGATATAGAATCCTATGCTCTCGAGAAGTACAAACCATTAACACCTTTGAGTCACAATTTGTTTATATATAAATAAGATTCCTGGAGGGAACTGACACTTTTCAGATGAGCCCTGATCCTCTGTGGGGTCACATTAGGAGGGAAATTACAACAAGGAAAAGAAATGATAGGAAGCATATAAATCTAGTCTGCTCTTGTTTTAAAGGCTAAAATAATATTTGAGGGTTTTGTCCTATGATGGATGATTTGATCCTTGAATAAAAGTTACAGGAAATGACTATAGGGTTAGGGCTAGAAACCCTAAATAAGACAGTCACTGTATTTGTTAAACTGTAGGCTAACTCCTCTAGGAAGACACTAGAAATGTTTATGGACAGACATAGTGTATCTGTGGGGTATACCTAGGACTGAACTAATCTAAGTCTTAATCACTATTCATCCTTACTAAAGTATGAAGAAAATCTATATGATTTTCTGCATTTCATTGGATCCAGTTGTTTTTAATCTGTTGTTTGTATTCTCAAGAAGCAAACACTTGTGGAAACATCCCCAAATTGGAGCAACTTCATCACTAAAATTTGCACCTATTTGGGAGCTCCGTGTCTAGCAACTGTTTCCAATCCACTTCAGTTTCCCACATAAGGTTCATTGATCCTAGTCGCAGGAATCTAGCGGCTCAAAACTCCCACAGCTAAATTGCTATTTTATTTGTAATTATTTTTAGCTGTGCTAAAGTGGAGATAGTGTTGGGGGGATCTTAAAGAAGTTAGATTAAAAGTAGTAAGTGTGTGGTGTTACATGGTGCTCTTTTGCTTTTTCTCTCTCTCTCCCTCCCTGTGTGTGTGTTTCTTTGCTTTGATACAGTTATGGATTGAGCACATTAAGTAATCTCTGTGTATCTGTTATTTCTTAGAATCTCTAAAAGTCTTTATAACCATTGAGTAGTATTGTTTATGCATTAATTAAATGACGCAGTGTCTAGGGTATAGCAAACTGTAATTGATTGATAAACTGAAAGTGTGTGTTCTATCACCCCCAGATTATAAACTTACCTTCCAGTTCCAAACTGAATATAGACCCAGTGTTTGAAATATTTTGTTCTGATGACAATGAGACTAATATAGAACTATTCAAGCTTTTTTTTTTTTTTGATTTTTCAAGACAGGGTTTCTCTGTAGTTTTTGGTTCCTGTCCTGGAACTAGCTCTTGTAGACCAGGCTGGCCTCGAACTCACAGAGATCTGCCTGCCTCTGCCTCCCGAGTGCTGGGATTAAAGGCGTGCGCCACCACTGCCCGGTTCAAGCTTTCATATTTCCTCTATTGTTTAATGAAATATTTCCAAGTCATGAAATTGCGTATTTGCTTGTGCTGTGTAATCATGAGACATATAACTCAGCATGACAATATCAACACACAAAAAAACTATTGTGGAATAGTATAGGTGTTTTAGTATGGTTTTGAAAGTTAGATCATCGGGAGCATATAAAGAGTAACACAGAAGCCAACATGTCCTTAACTGGCACCTGTAGTCGACACTGAGAACTGAATAACTTCTCTTAGGAATATGCTGAGTCATCATGTACACCAGGCAGCCAAAACAGTCTCACCCAGAGATATATTCAGGATGTGCCCTGTTCACCAACCCTGCTCGAGTATACACCATAAACATAATCGTGCATAAAGGCCATAACTAGCAAGGCAAAATATTCCATATGACCAGACCGTCTTTAAGAAAATACTCCTAAAATGAATAGTCATGATGATCCTGAAGAAAGCTAAAAATTAAATGGCATACTGAAATTATTTATTAGATTTATGGTATATACCAAAACAGAAGGTTTATTATGAATAAGTGAGGAGTCAGTAAATGCTTCTCACTGAAATAAAGAATTTAAATTGCATGTAAATGGATAACCAGTGTAGGATAAGCATTTAATATTCACGATATAAAGTAAATTCCTAACTATTGCCAAATTTATTGAATTTTTCTCAAGTCCTGAAAACATTCATACAAAATATGTTCTGATGAACAAATTCAGAGTAAGTGTAATTATCTATTGACTAGATGTGAAGAGGATAAAAACAGAGTCAGCAAAACTAAGGAAGATAAATAATATACTCATCTTCAAACACAGAATCCCAGAATGTTGGCACAAACAACACTTGGAAGGATTATTTGATGTAAGCCCTTTCCATTGTTATTTATTTCATTTTAAATAAAATAAAGAGCATTTATTTTCTTCTTCATACTTACCACTTACATCTTTCTTATACATCTAAGAAACGTATATTATTACTTGTGGATATTGAATAAAAATAATATGCATAATTTTAGAAACCCCTGAGATTCTCTTAAGATCAGGATACCATACAAATTATTCTCCCTTTATGCCTTTGCCTGTTAACACGAGGCTTGGTTAGATCAGCTGGCTTCAAGCATGCACATTAACTAGAAAGCCAGAATCAGGGGAAGCCCTTGAGGCACAGCTCTTTGTAGCTTTGTCTTTTGTTTATTTGAGCATGTCAGTCAACAGGAAACTGCAGCCAATTAATAATGCATAGAAACTTTTCATGTACAAAGCAAAGCCACTGATCAGACAAAATATTATGTTTTAATAGAGAATATGTGATATGCCCGGGTCAAGATGTGGATACAAATGAAGCCCAATTGTAAGCGGAAAGTCCTTAAAGATGATTGCACTGGAGCCTGTTTTGATAGGGTATATGAATAAGTGACTTGTGAAGGCGACTTAGAAGGCTAGGGGAACAGGGCTAGAGTCATAATACTTCTATCAATTATATGTGAGTAAGTACTAACATAAGTATTACAATACATGCAGAAAATGGATAGAGAACTTCCTTGATCATTCATTTTGGGGGCTAATAAATATTTCAGTAAAAAAGGAAACAGTACTTTATTCAAACAGATTTTAAAAACAATTTGCTTAGAAAACATTACCCTTTTCGTACTATCCTGTGTTCAGGGTGTATTCTATCAGATCTGCTCCAGGAGAGGTAGTCAGTTGGTAACTATGGACCATTGGACCACTTTATAAACAGATCTCAAAATGCATCATGTTCTCTGTGAGTTCTGTTCACAAGACTTGTCTGCCTGACATTGTTCATGTCTGTCATTGGCTTCATTTCCATTGTATGTGGCACCTCAAGCCTACGCAAGAGTAAGAGTGGTGTGTGTATCTGCACCTCTGTGTAAATTTAAGTGGAATGTCAAGGCAGAATCTTCATTTTGCCTGATAGTACTTTAAGAATAGATATCAGGTTCCTTTGCATACCTGATAGACATTTCTTTTTTTATTTTATTTATTTATTTATTTATTAAAGATTTCTGTCTCTTCCCCGCCACCGCGGTTTTTGGACTTCCCTGATAGACATTTCTTAAGGTGGTATCAGGTTCTATAAGACACCGTAGGGACTCCCGAAATACCATGTTCCCACTATCTATGTACATATTTGCTTAATAGTGAATACTTAATATTTACGATTAACATATCAAACAGACATGTTAAACTAATCCGCTGCTTGTACGCAGTTTTAATTCCATCCTTTAAAAACCCAGAATATTAGTTTTAAGCCTGCTCATCACAGAAACAGCTCCTTGATCACTAGCAATTACACTTTTGTTTTTTGTTTTTTTTTTTAATTTATTTATTTATTAAGGATTTCTGCCTCGTCCCCACAACCGCTTCCCATTTCCCTCCCCCTCCCCCGATCAAGTCCCCCCCCTCATCTGCTCGAAGAGCAATCAGGGTTCCCTGACCTGTGGGAAGCCCAAGGACTGCCCACCTCTATCCAGGTCTCGTAAGGTGAGCATTCAAACTGCCTAGGCTCCCACAAAGCCAGTACGTGCAGTAGGATCAAAAACCCACTGCAATTGTTCTTGAATTCTCAGTATTCCTCATTGTCCGCTATGTTCAGCTAGTCCGGATTTATCCCATGCTTTTTCAGACCTAGGCCAGCTGGCCTTGGTGAGATCCCAATAGAACATCCCCATTGTCTTAGTGTGTGGGTGCACCCCTCGTGGTCCTGAGTTCCTTGCTCGTGCTCCGTCTCCTTCTGCTCCTGATTTGGACCTTGAGATTTCTGTCCGGTGCTCCCGTGTGGGTCTCTGTCTCTGTCTCCTTTCATCGCCTGATGAAGGTTAATATTCCTGAGGATGCCTATGTGTTTGTCTTTGGATTCACCTTATTTAGCTTCTCTAGGAACATGAATTATAGGCTCAATGTCCTTTATTTATGGCTAGAAACCAAATATGAGTGAGTACATCCCATGTTCCTCTTTTTGGGTCTGGCTTACCTCACTCAGGATAGTGTTTTCTATTTCCATCCATTTGTATGCAAAATTCAAGAAGTCCTTGTTTTTTACTGCTGAGTAATACTCTAATATGTATATATTCCATACTTTCTTCATCCATTCTTCCGTTGAAGGGCATCTAGGTTGTACACTTTTGTTTTTAAAGACAGAGCTTCACTATGAAGCCCAAGGTGTTTTTGAAACACTCAATCCCCTGCCTCTACCTCCTGTGTGCTGGAGTTTGAGGTGTGTACCATTGCATCTGATTTAACAATTACTTAGAAACAACAACAAAGACAGCATCGACCACATCTTTAAGGAAATCTGAAGTACTGATTTAATAAATAGACTTTAAGAGTTGATCAAATTCTAGAAAAGCATCCAGAGTTCTGTCACCAGGCAGAAGCAATGGCTTGGGAGGTAAAGCTGCTGCACAGCTGTGAGGAGCTGAATGTGGAACACTAGCACCCACGTAACAGCCAGGAGCAACAGTACGTACCTATAATTCAAGAGCTAAAAGGAGAAGACAGGAAGTTCCCAGAGGCTTGTTGGATAGCCTGTCTAGCCAATCAGCAAGTACCAGGTGTAGGGAAAAACCTGGTCTCAAAAAAATAAGGTGGTAAAGAACTAAGAAAGACACCTGGCACTGACCTCTAATGTCCACAAGCATAGACATGCACATCTACACACACCCATGTGTATGCACACACACACACACACACTTTAAAGATTAAAAGACTGTCACTATGTTAAGTAGGTGGTATTTACTAAATATACACAATATTTTATTTCTATGAAAATAATTTAACACAGCTGTTCTTGTGTCATTGATGATTAATTAAAATACACTGAAGTAGTTTCTATATATTTGCAGACTATCCTGAGTAAAGTTTAGTCTACTATATACATCGATGAAATCAGTTTTTAGAGTGAGCAGATTTGCAATCCATCTCTATACTGTTATACTCTTCTGCTACGTCATCTGTAACTAATGCTTCATCATAGATTCTTAACTCATGCTCCTTATAATTAAACTTGTTCAAGTCTAGGGAGACTCACAATACGAAGTGACTCAATTACTGATTGTAGTTATTGACTCACATGAGAGGAGACTGAGTGAGATACAAAGAACTTTCTAGTGAACTGGACAGGAAAGTAGCCATGAGACTTGCAACTTAGAGTAAGCAAACAAAAATTAAATAATACCACATTTTGGCTTTCTCATATGCCATGGGAATTTTCAAAGGTGCAATTGCTACATGTAATTTTTAGCAATTATATGAGACTTTATAGATGTAGAGTATTTATAATTATCCAAGAACATTATATTGCATGCCCCCAACTGATTTTGCCTGTTTTTCAAAGTAATTTCAAGCTAAATTGTCATCAACTAGTTGAATATTTCCTTTTAAAGGTTTAGCTCTTTCTCCAGAGACAATAGATGGCTCATTCAATGTCATAACATTTTGAAAACCCACTGTATAGGGATCTGCATTGTGAATATTTGTGAGTGTGTATAAACTTGTGAGTTAAACTTATACCAAGGTCCATCCTCAGACCATTAACCTGCTCTGTCAGCATAGATTAGTCTTGCATTTCCTCAAGTTTATGAGTCACTTATATTTAATGAGCTCGCACCTGTTTTATTTAAATCCTTTGTGCTTGTCAAACTTACCCGTTCTATTATCTTTTGACATGAATTCAATAGATATGTCTACATCAATGATCATGACATTTGCAATTATAGGTTGAATGCATCTTCATTTCTGACCAATGTCCTCTTTATTGCTCTATCTAGGCTATGTATTTGAGGAGTATCTCCAGGAAAGCATTGGGTGTTTTTTTATTTATTTTTTTTGCTTTGTTTTGTTTTGTTTTGTTTTGTTTTTCCCTCCTTAATTTAGGGGAAGCAAGAGAATAATTCATTAGTGATCTTGACGTTAGCTGCAGGTTAGGTATCTGTGTCTGTTTACAGATCAATTGTTCAATTGCTTGCTGTAAATATGAGTTGTGGATGCTGGTTGAGCAGTCTGTGAAAGAGTCCTCCTCTATATCTGATGCTGAAGCTAGAAGTCAATAGGATGAGCAGCAAAAACAAAGCGATTAATGTAAAAGTATAGCCTACAAACACGAACTGCTACCATGAGACAAGACTCCACTGAAACCTGTGAAGGTTTGGGATGGATTTTTCCCAGTCTAGATGGTGTGTATACCCTGTAGCAGAAGCTGGCACCTTTCATTACAAAGCTAAACACACACTTGAGACAGGGATCAATGAATCTGATGGGGAATTCAGTGAAGGCAAGGGGTATGAAGCAATTGCAGGTCTGGCTAGCTGCTGTCCCTTCTAATGATGGAAGTCACTAGAGCAGCAAGCTAAGGTGGCATTCTTTTTAGCATTAACCTCCAAGTCTCTTGCACATATGTCTCTTATAGACCCACAATAGCTAGAAATAGGTGGAGAAAGAATTAGAAGAATGTTGTATGGTCCAATCAACTTGACATATTATGAAGCATCTACACTTGTTATTGTTAATATGCTTAGATGTTTTTATCATATACATATTTTGAATCTTATCACACAAATTTTCTGTCTTAAGATGTCATGATATAAAATATCTTGGGGGTGCTTTGTATTCTTTGTTTGCTGTGTTTTTGACCAGGTCTCTCATGTAGCCAAGGTTAGTCTCTATCTTACTAAGTAGCTAAGGATGACCTGGAATTTCTGATAATCATTCCTCCATCTCTTCAACTCTGAGACTGCAGATCTACAAAAACAAAACAAAACAAAACAAAACAAAACAAAATAGCTGCTTTATGCAGGGCAGAAGATCAAGCCCGGGATTTCCTGAATGCTCGACAAACTCTCTACCAAATTAGCTGCACCCCACAACCTTATGTCTTCGTTGTTCCATTTTATGATAAAGTGTGTTGAAAGGTTTTGCATGTTAAACCTGTTTTGGTCTTCTGAAATATTATGCTCTTAATCATGGTATGTTATAGTAATAAAAAATATGAATTTGTTTTGGAAATATTCAGTAATTTTTGCTTTTCTGTTTATTCATGAAAGACATAAAAAGTTTTCTTTACTCTTTTTTACATTTATTTATTGTTTATGTACATGGGTGTGTGTATGTATGTGTTTATGTGTGCAGGAACATGTGCCATTGTTTGTGTACAGAGATCAGAGGACAATTTGTAGAACTCAGTTCTCTCCTTCCATATGTGCATCCCAGGGATTGATGTCAGCCCATATCAGGTCAGGTGACAAACACCTTTCCCTCCTGACCCTTCTTTTGGTCCAGAGTTTCACTTCTTAAAAATTCCTGTCCGGTTTTATCTAAAAGCCAAAGTTTATGTAAATTTTCACTCTGTTTTTCTCAGATGCACTGTAGAATTCTCCAATGCACCCATCTGACAAGAATTAAATATATGAAAGGTTTTTAGTTATAAATTGATTTGTTGTTTTTATTTGGGACAGATCTTGCATGCCCTTTGTTACACAGCACATAACTGGTTCTGCTTTTCTCCTAAGGATATATGCTTTAATTTCTTAAAGCCTATTAGTAAATTCACCAAGGTGGAAGAATATAAGAAAAATCAGAATATTGTTTTACAGAGGGGCCAGAGAGTTGGCTCAACTGATCTCCCTCATCCATGCCAGATGGCCCACAGCTGCTGCTAACTCTAGCTCTAAAGGGATCTGACACTATTCACCTAAACTCACATGCACACTGCCCTCATGCATATATACATGTATTTAAAAATGAAATCTTTAGGGGCTGGAGAGATGGCTTAGCAGTTAAGAGCACCAACTGTCCTTCCAAGGGACCCGAGTTCAATTCCCATCACTCAAATGGCAGCTAAAAATTGCCTATAATCCCAGTTCGAGGGGATCCAACACCCTCACACAGACATACACACATACATGCAGACAAAAGAACAATGCACACAAAAAATAAACTATTTAAATTAATTTTCTATATCTTAGATGGGCATGTGGATATGTACATACCCACACACAGACATGCATATGCATAATTACAAATGAATAATTAAATAGAGAATAAAAAGGTTAGACCCAGAGTGGGACCTGCTGAGGAGGGATTTGCACTGACCTGAAATGGACAGTTCCCCTATTGGTTGTAGCCCAACCCAGCCCCAGCCACACTTTGTTTAATATTTCTCAAGGATAATTGTAGAATTTGTTACAAATGAAATATCCCGAAATGAGGAGAAATTTGATGGAACAGCTCATATTCTGTTGAGTATTCCCCTAGAATGGGGTGGTTTAGTGACAGTTCTGACCCCGCCCCCCCGATATGAAACCCAGAGCAGACTTCTTTACAAAGTCTCTTAATTATAGTCCAAGTAATACACATGAAGTTAATTTAATCTACCCTGTGTATATTTCCTGAAGTTTAGATATCAGCTGTGGTAAATCAGCACACACCTGCAATCCTGGCCTTTGGGAGGTGGAGGAAAAAGGATCGCAGTTCAAGGTCATTCTTGGTTATATATCGAGCTCATGATAAGCTCGGGACATATGAGACCCTATAACAAAAGAAAAGAAGGAGGAAAAACAAAACTAGGAAGAGGAGGATGAAGAGGAGAAGAAAGGAAAAGAAGGGAGGAAGCTGAAGTACAGGAGAGAAAGAAAAATACAGAAAAAGAGGGGAATGGGGAGGAAGAAACCCCTTGAGAAGACCCCTTTAAGTGTTCAGTTACTGTGAGACAATAAAAACCAACTGGAGATACCACCCAGTGTTAGCACACTTGCAATGCATGTTCAAGGCCAGCACCCTACTACTTCAAAAGTTCTCAACTTCATTACTCATCGGATCACACAAATTAAAAATAAAATATATTGCATATGCCTGTCTCCCTGATTGATAAAAGAATAGGAAAAAGTATTGGCAAGATGATGAAGAACCCAAACCACCTGTACCGCTGAGCACCAACTGTAGAAAACAGATAAACAGTGAGTATATCTTAACTAGATTACCTACCAATTATTAAATATTATCAAGTAGGAAAAATGAGTTTCTCCTCTTACCAGGTAAGGGAGAAATCATTTACCTTTAGAGTAGAGTGTCTATAAGGGTCAAAGGGGAGTCTTCCAGAATGTTGATGATGTTTTGATTCTTGGAGTGGATGCTGATTATACAAACAGAGTTAGTTTGCAACTCTATGTTAGTGTGTATATGTATAGAGCCTGTTATTTTTCTGTATATATTCTATCTCCATAAGATGTCTTCAAAGGCAACTTTAGCAGTTTAGACCATGATTTTAAAAGCCATTTATCACTGATTGCATGTAAAATAAAAACAATTTCAAATATGTGAAAATCAGCTGTCTGTGGCCAGCTCAGTGTGCTCTGATAATATCAAAGTCCCTTTCCTTCAGGTCTCTACCATCCTAAGATCTAACTTTAAACGGCTGAATGGTATTCTCATGTATTAGGTGAGGGCTAGAGAAACTCCCGCCTTCCTACTTGTGCTTTGTTCTCTCTTTCATCAAATTATGGCAGAGAGTCCTCTTTGATTGCCTTCGCTAAAAATTCCTGCAGCCACTTCCAAGCACCACCTCACTTCTAGCTCAGACAGGATCGTCTGATTTATTTCCCAGCTCAATAGACATGAGTTAGTCTCTTATGAGTTTTCCGACTTTATTGAAGTTTTTCAAATAATCGAGGGAGTTTGAAGAATGGTGCAGAAAAAGTAATCTTAAAGTTGTATCGGAAACATTTGTTCTTAAAGTCCATCAGATACATGTGCAAAAAAAAAAAAGAAAGAAGTTTTAGGTTCACAACAGATTTGAGGGACTGATGCAGACACTTTCCATAGACTGTCTGCCCCTAAACATACCTTCCACCCTATCAAAACGGAAGGTTGGTTGCAAAGAATTTAAAATGACACCAATATCAACTGAACTTCATAGCCTATTTTCAGTTTTTAATTCTTGGAAATGTTTTATTCTTGGTAATGTATATTGTGTGGATCTGTGTAAATGTGTACTGACATTATACACAAACACACACAAATTGTACTGCTTGCTTGCTTGCTTTTTTTCTATCAACTTGATACAAGGTCTAGTCATCTGGGAAGACTTAGAGCATCAAGTCAGGAATTGCCTCTATCAGATTGCCCAGTGAGCATGTCCGTGGAGAATTTTCCTGATTAACAATCGCTTTGAGAAGGCTCAGACCGCTGTGGGTAGTGTTATCCTTGGGCAGATAATCCTAAATTGTGGGGGTTGGGGGTAAACTAGCTGAGACAACCAGCAATCATCCTCCCTGTTTCTGAGTCAGTTTCTGCATCCAGGTTTCTTCCTTGAGTTCCTGCCTTGACTTTCTTTCATGATGGACTTTAAGGTTTTCACTGAAATAAATCCTTTCTTCCCCAAAGTATGATGTTTATCACAGGAATACAAATCAAGCTAAGATTCCCTGGGAACCTGCAGGCTATTCCAATCAGGGCAGCAGGTAGGCTAACTGCAGAGCTTCATCATCTGGGCAGCAGAGCACCTGCGGCAGCCTCTCTTTCCTACCCCCATCCACAGTGACTCACAAAATTCTACCCCACCAAACATTTTCCCCACCATTCATTGCTTTATCCAGCCTGCAACTCCATCAGGCATCCCCTGGGAACCCACAAGCTACCACTGCCAGGAAAGCAAGTAGCTGGGGTGGGAGGTCCTTCTGTCTATGTGTTGCTTTTATTGGTTAATGAATAAAGGAACTGCTTTGGGCCTATAGTAGAGCTATAGGGGAGCAGAACTAGGTGGGGAAAAGCTAGGCTGTATGGTGGGAGAAAGAGGTTGGAGTCAGAGAGAAGCCATAGAGCCGCCAGAGACAGATGCATTGAAATTTTGCTGGTAGGCCATGATCTTGTGGTGATGCACAGATTAATAGAAATGGGCTAAATTAATGTAAAAGTTAGCCAATAAGAAGCTAGAATGGGCCAAGCAGTGATTTAATTAATATAGTTTCTGTGTGATTATTTCAGGTCTAAGATAGCCGGGTGGCCAGGAACCAACAAGCGGTCCCTCCTCCAACAGGTAGCCTACCTGTGGATTTTCATTACTCTCTTCCAAATTCTATCCCTCAGTCTCAGCCCCTTCTCTGCAGCAAACCACTTCCTGTGTCCTTTCCTCTTCTGCCCCCATCTTCAGCTGATCAAACAGATCCCCTGCAACCTTCTTCCACACTCATAATAGCCTGAAAACTTCTACTCCCTGACTGCTTTCTCTGAGTGGGTATTTGGAAAACTTCCAGAGTCTATAAAGGACCAAAGTACGGAGTCCGTGCTGTGACCCCCAATGAAACTGAAAGGAAAACCAGTGCCACCTGGCCCCAACTCCATATGTGTTGAGTCTGAATAGTAAGTTTATTTTATATTATCATCACCTTCTTCATTCAAGCCACGGCACAGTTGCATCCAATCCATTACAGTGAATGCATTTGGTATGTGGAAGAGTACCCGTGAGCCTGATAACAAGAAATCTTTTTAACAGAAAAGGATTCACATGGATCCTCATCATAAGCATCATAATTGAAAAAAAATAAATTCTTCCATTCGTTTTTTTCAGATTGTTTATAACTTGTTTTTATGCAAAACTCTTAATTGACTGATTTTTTAATAGTAAAACTCTATTACATGAAATATTTAAAATGGTAAAATGTAAATAATCTATATAGCAAGCAAGGAAATGTGGGATTTCCATATACATAAAATACATTACAGTCTCTTATTCCCCTTACCCTTTCAGTGAGGGATTCATAAAGTCCAAAATAAAAGTTCACTTAAAACACAATTAGGAATAAAGGTATTTGTTCTGTTAGTCTAGAAAGAAATGTCTAAGTATGTCTAGAAATGATTACTAAATTATGTATAAGACTGTCTGTCTAAAGTATAATAAATTACATTATCAATATTTGCTGGTTAACCTCTAGCTTGAAAGGGCTATAAACTACGTACACATTCATCAGCCGTGGATTGTTAGTCAAATACACCACAGCCACAAAGTTACACCCCTTGGAGCCTGAGAGGAGATAAGGAGATGGTCGGTGAGGCTCTGTAGAAGGCTCTGGCATCTAGAGTCCTCATTACCTCTCTCTGTCTAGATGATACCTCATAGGTCACCTTGCTTTCTGCACAAGGATGGGTTTATATTTTTCTGTGTTTTGGCAAGGTGTGTGCATGTGCATGCATGTGCCTGTGATAATGTAGCTCAGAGGAAGGAAGCAATAACTCCCCTCTTCTGCCCACCCTCGCTAAAGCTTTATTTACAATACACAACCGGACAGGCTCAGTATAGCATACTAAAATAATTTCTTAGGTACGAAATCAAGATACGGCAGGCCCGGAAGACCTTCATTTATCTTCCAGCTAGTAAATTTCATCAGTGTGTTTAAAGGAGGTCAGAACTCCTAAGGTGTCCTCACAGGAGATAAAAATAGTTGCAGACCCATCGCTAACCCTCTCTTTCCCTACAGTGCTACCCACAGCTCTTCTAGGAATCCACGGGGTTTGCTTCTTGTGCTGGTAAATGATACATTTTTATAGGCAAAACCATGAGTTCCATACAAATATAAAATGAAAACCTGCTCCAAACATATCTAGCTTGCCTATTATCTAGTAAATCAGAGTCTGGAGAAATGGTTTAATGGTGAAGAGCGTTGGCTGGTTTCCACCATCCACATGGTAGCTCACAAGCTTCTGTTGGTCCAGTTCCAGGAGATCCAATGGAATCTTCTGTCATCTGTGGGCACCAGGCACAAGTACAAACATGCAAGCAAAACACTCATACACATTAAACACTATTTTTAATCTATAAAGTAGTAAATTATCTGAATATTTAATATGTTTCAAATTCAGATAACAAATCCATCCTTATGCAACAAGATATGCTGGAAACGATCTATTATTAAATACTCAACAGGTCAACACTAACAAAACAGTAACAAACTGCTTTCCACAAATTATATTCATGTGCATTTCTAGGAAAATAAACATTATAGTACTTTATGGTTCCTAACAGTCCCTGGAGCTACAGAACAGCCCAAAATCGATGAGAATGGAAATACAAAAGGGTAGGATAGCCAAAATCCCAGTATTCTCTTCTCTGAGTGCGTGAGCATAATAAAATGTTTTACACTTTTTTCCTGACTCAGGACATTTTTCACAGACATTTACTTAGAAATAAATTTGTTGAATCAAAACTTTTTGAATGTCCTGGTTTACTGGGAACCATCAGATGTTTCCCTGGACTAATTATGTTGATATACACACTCACCACCTTGTAGAAATCAGTCCATGGTCTTGAAAAACAGAAGTCATGCTCCAATCTATGAGGAAGAGATTCTCTAGCTTTAATCAGTCTATTTGGAGCTGGAGAGATGGCTTGGTGTTTGAGAGCCTTGGCTGCTCTTGCAGAGGACCTTGGTTTAATTCCCAGCACCCATACAGAAGCTCACAACTATCACTTCAGTGCCAGGGAATCAGATGCCCTCTTTTGGCCTCTATAGGCACTGAACACACATGATGAGCAGGCATACATGTAGACAAAGCACCCATACATATAAAATAAAAGGAAGCAAATCTTTATAAAAAGTAAACAGTATCTTTATGGTTTTGACACAATCTAAATGAGGGCTGATATGTGATACAATAAATGAGTACCTATGTTCCTTACATCTAGTTCCTAGTACAGAGCTGTGAAATCTTTGCAATTTTTTTTAGATGGTGGGACGCTAGGTTTAAAAACAATGACGTGAGTCATTGTAGGCTCCCTACAGAATTTCAACCAGACATGGAAGTTGGGCACCAAAAAGAGCAAACTCATAATTAAAATGTCAGAAAATTGGGCTATTCTGGTCTCAGAAAAAAGGAAGGGGTTTAAAAATCAGTGAGGGAGGGGGCTGGAGAGGTGGCTCAGCAGTTAGCAGCATTCACTGCTCTTGCAGAGGAATGAAGTTCAGTTTCTGGTACCCATACTGACTTCTCACAATGACTTATGTCTATAGTCTCATGGAATCTGGTGCCATTTTCTGGGTTCTCCAGGCACCCCCATTCAGTGCACATGCTCACAAACATGCATACATCATTAAAAATAAGTCCAAGGGCAGTGGTCTACAGAGTGAGTTCCAAGACAGTACTACACAGAGGAACCCTATCTTGAAAAACAATTGAAAATTAGAATAAATCTTAATCAAAATCAACCAGTAGTTATTATGTGGTCAATGATAAAAAGTAACTCCTACCTTCATCATATATATATATATATATTATAGTCTGGATCATGAATGTCACTCAAGAACCTTGTTCAAAAAATTATTAAGCTAATAGGCTCTTAGCTCACTCTTAATTGTTTTTTAAGGCTTGACCTAAAGTGATATTTTCTGGAGCCTTTAAGCAAAGGAAGAGATAGGATTTCTTTGGGCAATGTGGAGTACTTCCTCAAAGGGAATTGTGGGATCCTAGCCCTGCACCTTCTTTCTTTAACTTCCTGTCATAAAGTGAGTTTCCTTTAAACACACACACTCCTACCAGAACATACTGGCTTTTGTACAGGCCCCAAACAAAGGGCATTGTTGAACCCTCCATGACTAAGAACTCAAACAGACCTTTTCTGTTTGTAAGTTAATTGTCTCGAACATTTGTTACAGTAACAGCAACATAAATACAGAAATGATTTAACACATTATTATACCTGGATGATGCCACCTTCAGGGGAGACAATAGGAAGCGTCTACCCTCTCTATACACCATAAGGTCTCTCTGTAATTCATAATGAAACTTAATCACAACTATAATATCATTCAATATGTACATGGACCATACTGTCAATGTAGACTTCATACAGACTTAATCATAATTTTAACATGCTTCAGAAAATAGCATAAGGTTATTCTTAGAAATAACTGAAACCCAAATGTTCATAAAAACCTGTATATTGGTAGCTAGTTGGAATTATAAATGGCCTGGGCATACAACTTAAGAATAGAGTGTGAAATAAAATCAGTCTTCAGGGCAGAGCCCATAAACCTCCATCTCCTGTGCCTTACTTGGGTATGATGTCACCCTTGGATGGCAGTATAGTCGGGTAGTATTAAAACTGAAATCAACCACTACCTTAAATATATACTACTTGTTATATTAATGTCAAAAATATAAAGATATGAAGCAAAGGACAAAGAAAGGAGAGATATAAATTGGTAAAAGGAAATTTCCAGAAAAATAGACACCGTCAACACTAGAGCAAAGACAGGAGAAAGTCGACAGAGAAGAAAAGAGATACAAAACCTTTTTGTGAATATGTGGGAGACTTTTCAATAAGTATAACTGTCACTCCAAAGATAATGAACATAGAAAAATCCCTTTCAACTGACAAACTGAACGAATAATAGATGACTGAAACAAACACACTCAAATCAAGTAGAAACACATCCCCTCCAATACAAGGTAGACGTTGCTAAATTATCGTTTGAGTTAAAAGTTTTATTGCTCATCGTGAATTAGTCTAGAAATGTGCAATTTCTATTATTTCACACAGTCAAATATTATTCATTAAAACCAATCTATAGATTATAAACTGGGACTATAATTACTAGGGAATAAGTAATACAAGAAGCAAACACAAACATGAAGAGGAACTTTGGGAATTTTGGAATATAACATATGCCCTCCACCAAAGCTTTGTAAGTAATTGACACAGTCAAGATGTGTATTCCTATGAGTCGGAAAAAGACAAAACATCTCATTTATGTATAGTCTCCTAAATCACTAAAAGAACTCTCTGAGATGAATTTAGTTTTGGAGTTCATCTAAAATTTTTAGACAATGTCTATTTTTCCTCAGGTGGTCTTAACATTTCAATCTTGGTTTTAATAGCGTACTTACATCCACGGTTCTTCTTTTAAAAGCTTCTTGGAAGCTCTTTGAATGTGGGACGATGTAAATAAACAATGAATGAGCGTGCAGAGTTCAGAATAACAATGAGTTATTCTTTGTAAGAATTTAAAAATGAAGGACTTTAAAGGGACAAAGACATATGTGAGGGAAGGAAGGAGGGCTGCTTCAAACTTAACTGTAAAGTTTCAAATACACTTTTAAGACATGTGATACAATTGTTGTGCTCTGATTCTGTTTCTAGACATTCAGAATCCAAGGGCTGTGCCCTGATTTGGGCTCAGGAGTGTGTCCTGGCCTGACAGGACTCACATTTCCTCATTGCTCAGCAGTTAATGTCATAGTGGTTGTTCATGGAAGTCTGCATTTTTGTTTCCAATGGAAAACTCTACAATTAAATAAGACCTCTTCTCTTTTTGACTACAAAAGACTTGGTATATCATATCTTCTAAAATATAAGGTTGAGATGCCTGAAATTGAAAAAAAAATAGTGAAGACTTAGCTTTTCAAAAGTACAACCTTCTAAAAAGATTGTTAACGTGTAATTATTCTTTTTGTTTTTGTTCTTTTGCTTCTTCTGTTTGTTTTAATCAAAATTTTCCCTTACGTGTGTGTGTGTGTGTGTGTGTGTGTGTGTGTGTGTAAAGCCGGAAAAGAACATAGGGGTACGTGCTTAATCACTCTCCAGTTTTCCCTATGAGACAGTCTCACACTGAACCTTGAGCTAAACTGGTGCTGGCAAGCCGCATAGAGATGCTCCTGTCTCTGCTGTTTTCATCTCCAGCAGTGGGTTTTAGGCACGCATGCCAGGTATAGCTTCTTAACCTGAACGCTGAGGATATGAACTCGGGTTCTAAAGCTCACAAAAGAAACCCTCTTACCCACTAAGCCATCTCCCCAGCCCCCTCCTTTTCTTCAATCTTTTGCTCTGTTTATTCAGGCTGGGAAAACGTCTTAATGCTTCTGAATCTCCAACATGCAGAAAACTGCTTGGTTTTATCAAATGTGTCAAATACTTTGTTGAACAAGTAAATACACAGGTTCTAGTCTGAGTCTTAACTCAGTTATTGAGTCAGTTGTCCTGAAATTATAAATGCTGAGAGTCTGAACCGCTCACAGCCAAGTGGATGTTCCTTGCCCAAGAACAGACTCCAGGAAGCCCTGAGTACTCTCCACGAACCCAACTCTGCATTGGAGGGCTGTGCCTGACCTTCAGAAATGATGCCCTCTAGCACAGTTTCAAAATGTCAAAGAAAATTGACTGTCCAACTCCTGACCCAGTCGGTGGTCTCTGCGGAAGGATTAATATCAGGAGGGAACGTGAAGCGGCAACTTGGAGTACAGCTGCAACTCGTGATCACAGACCACGGGGAAGGTTCTGGCTGATGATTTAGAAATCCCACCTGTAGCCCTTAATAGAGAAAAGCTTTCAATATTCATCCCAAGGGAGGAAAACCTGAAGAAACTAGCCCTAGGCTCTTACAAGCACTCATGATGAGAACAGTACCTTGCAACCATAGAATGACATTTTAGCTTCACTTCCTTTGAACTTGCTGGTTTCTGAAAAACAGATTCAGTGAAAACTCTCTTAGGTTTTGAATGCCTGCTTAGAGCATGTGGTTTCAATCCTTGTGCACACAGAGAGTTTAGAAGTTCTGACCACTGGAATAAGAGGAAGAAGATGTGTAATGGGGAAACACTGAACCACAACCAGGCGAAGAGAGCGAAGTGGAGCCGAATCAGGGACACTCTGGTCAACGCATATGGCATTTAGACCTGCTCCAAGCCCACCACTGGCTGGAAACAATCTCCCTAACATCTGTGTACATACAGTCTACTTTTTCTGTTTGCCCTGTGCTTTTTACATTTTCTTTTATAATAAGAAAGTTCACCTTCATTTTCAGGCAGGTACACCATTTCTGAATAATTAAAGACATCTAAGTATATCATAGAAATTTTCATTGTTTGAGAATTCTGGTCAACTATTCACAAGTCCAATATCAAACTCAAGAAAAGAGAGCTTCTCTATACTAGCAAAGCCAGAATCGCCCCGGGCAGAGTTGAGCAGAAAAGGAAGCATTTTCTCAAGGTGACTGCAGAAGGAGAGGAAGCCAAGAAGCAGGCCAGACTGCAATCCACTCCACCCAAGCAAAGGGAAGGAGGATGTCTTAAGTGCTGCAGTGGGAGAGAAAGCGCAGGCAGTCTTGTTTGATTTAAAGTGAAAGTGTGCTTTCTTTGCACTAGGTGGTAGCTTTGTGACTAGAGGCAAGACAGGTGTGAAAGTCAGGCACCAGCCCTCCCCTGGAGACTGGGAGGAAGGCTAGCTATTTGCCTTGGGGTTGGCTTTCAGGGAGACAGCTGAAAACCGATTAAAAGACCATCTCGAAAATGTTATAATTGTGAATTGTTCTAAAGCTGATACTGCAAGAAAATGGAGGTCAGGGTGCTAAAGTTTGGGAGGAAAAAAAAATAAGTGAGATTTAGTTAAGCTGAGAATATTATGATCATCTAAGTCAATGTATTTAAGTAGGTTGTGTAATGAAATCCTCCAGAAAAAGAGAAACGATGGTGTGTGTGTGTTTGTGTACATGTGTGTGTATGTGTGTGTGTTTGTGTGTGTGTATTTATTTCTAGGTCGGTTACTATTAATCTAGCATATATATATAAGATATATGTTCTATATAGCTATATATGCATAAGTTATATGTTCTTATACATATATAGCTATGTATAAGATATATATGTAGACACACTTATAATTGTTCTGGCTAGAAAGTCTGAAATTTATAGACCTGTCAATTGGACTGGAGTCTAGAGAAGGGCTGAAGTTGCCATTCAAGTCAGAGGAAGAAAGTATGTTGGCAGGATGTCTCTCAAGAGATCCCAGTCTCTGGGTCTTTGGCTGATTGGATAATGTCCACTCATATTTGGAAGGTGAACTGCTTTTCTGAAAGTTGCTGAGATGAAAAGAGTTAAAGCGACTTCATGGCAATAGTTGAAGTGGTATTTAATCAAGTATTTGAAAACAGCGGCCAAGTCACGTTGCTCCATAAAATCTACCGTGGCCTGCCGCCTTGGTGGCAGGATACACTGAGAGAGTTCTGAAATTCTCACGGCACTTTTTAGAAAGAGAAAATCTCTGTGAGGAAATATATATATATATATATATATATATATATATATATTCACAATACACACACATGATATATTCCTCTACTTTTAGTGAATAAAATCACTGAGCTAATGGGAGAAAAACTGACGGAACCTGAAGGTGGGGGTTGATTCTGAAACGCACCCTTGAACACACACATTCAAGTAGTGAGTGTCTGTTCTCCAGTGATTGTGCTCTCTGGGGGACTGTAGAACCGTTAGAACTGTTAGAAGGTGGAGCGGTAGTCGAAGACATAATTAACGAGAGACAGGCACTGGAAGGTTATACCCTAAGTCCCTCCTTCAGCACGCTTCTGGTCTAACACGATGTGAACAGCCTCTGCAGCAGGCTCTCGACACCAGCGGTTGAGTTTTTCTGCTCCTTCTTCCCCATTGTGGTAAGAAGGGAACCTGCTAAAATCATGAGCCCAGATGAATGCTTCTTAAGTTGTGTGCCAGAACTGAGGGCAAGGGCTTCAGAAGTAACCAATGCACTGACACTCACAGGTTTCTCCTCTGTTTCTGTAGCTTCAGAAAAGTAGAAAAAAATTATATTTTTTTTCCCCGGATAATCAAGCTTTCTTTGAAATATATGAATACGAGACAAGCACCCCAAGGCAAAGATGCCTCATGTTTGGAGAAAAGGATCCAGTTAGTGCTTCCCACAGGCCTGGAGGTAAAGAGTATCTGACCTTCTGATGATAAGCAGGCATTATTTCAGGAACGGCGGGGGTCCCGGCACACAATCAAAGAGGCAAGAGACTTGCAATTTACATTTGCCCTGTGATAGGGGAGAAATGGAGATTTGGCAATGCAGCTTTTCTCGGAGTTCGTTCTACACAGAGAAAACGACAGCCCATGATAAGAATTAGATGTCATTAGCCTTAGAAATGACAACTTTAGATAGTGTGTGCTGCTTAGCTCTTTGGGAGAGTAGAAGCTAGGAGAATAAAATAGAAAAGTGCACTCAAGCACTAAATAGACGTGTGAAGAAAGCTTGTGGTGGATGAAGTTATTATTCTCCTGAAATGTACCAGCTCTCAGATCCTTGGATGCACCTTGAAATGCAAATTGCTCTGTCCTAGATAGGGATTGCTTTCTTCCTGTATGTGGGGCCTGGAGATAACTTTGGTTCTCTTTCTGAGGTCTTTATTTTAACCTTACCAAGTTTCTTAGACATAAAATTATTGCAACTGGTCTCCACAGTTTCTTTTTCCTGACTCACCATTACCCACTACTCAGCTCTAAAGACTCTGCTGAAAGACTTCTAGCACTAGGTTCAACAAATCAAGGACAGAGGTTTAGAGAATCTTATTTACTAACTATTTAACCATTTCTCAAAAGGAGATCCCACATCCTATCTTCCTACTGTACGCCCTTCCTATTCTTTTATTCTTACTGAACACTAAGTCTTGCTTTGATAAATATTGTACTCTTTGGGACTAGGGAAATGTTTCCGTGGGTAACGTGCTTGTCACACAGGATGATGACTTGAGCTCAGATTCCCCAGAGTCCATGTGAAGTCTGCAGCGGTGGCAGCTTCTGTAATCCCAGAGCTCCTTGGGGAGAAGGGAGGAAGAGACAGAAGAACCCTGAAGCTTGCAGGGCGGTTAGCAGCTGCAAACAAAGAGATTCTGTCTCAGTGGAGGTGGAAGGTGAGAACCAGTACCTGAGGTGTCTTCTGACCTCCACACACATAGTGTATTATTTCTGCACTTACTTACAGGAATGTGTACACACTCATACAAATATCACAAACACACAGATGATGATGTATGTGTATGTGTGATTGTATTTAAAACTCATAAAACTGAGAGATGATCTCAAACCTCATTATGTTTATAATGTCCATTTTCCCCAGTACGGCTACATGTACACATCTCTGTATTTAGCATGTAGACATATATTTTTCAGCACAAGTATCCTTCAATTCACAATAGAATTCATGGATATTGATACTTTTGATCAGTTCCCAGTCACTTAACCTTGAAAAGTCACTTGCGTTTAAAATTTTTGAAATCTTCAGTTTTTAAAATTGTCGAAGTGTATCAGCTTTGGAGCCTCCCTGTGTGAACATAATGAATGTGCCCACAAATCTCTTAGATGTTGGCATCTACAGATGAGCTGAAAACAGGAAAGGTTATCTTAAAATTATCTCTAAAATGTCCAGGGTGGGATATGACTTTGGAACAGAAAGAGAAAATCCACACAAATCCTCTTCCAGAGTGAAGACACATCACTACATATAGTAGCGAAGAACATTGCTCTAGAAGCCACGTCACAAGAAATATAGTATGACTAATTTCTGTGAATTTCAAACGTACATACAACATTACTTACCGTGATTTGAATCCAGTTTGTTTCCACCCAACCTCATGTGGAGGCTTGGTCCTGCATTCAGTCATGTCGGAAGCAGGACCTAGTTCAGATGAAGGGACAGGGTTCTCAGGAGCTAGCCCCTGCACCGACAGTAGGTTTGTCACTCACAGGGACTGTGTTAGCTACTACAAGAGCAGGCTGTTCTAACAGGAGGCTGCCCTTCATGTTCTGTCTCTTGCCCAATGTCCAGTTGCCTTTCCGACTCTTGCCTTGAGTCAAGGCAAGACCATGCCAAGATCATCACCAGAAGTCAAGCAGATGCTATCACTATTCTCTTGGACTTCTTGACCCATAAGTCAGTATTAACCCAGTTCCCCCTTTTTCCATTTTGAACCTATTATCTTTACAAAGTACCCAGCCTCAGATGTTTTGTTATGGTAACATGAAATGGACTAAGACATCAAAAGTATGACTATATGAGAAAGCTGAAATAAAACCTGATAATGACTTAAAGTATCAGTGAGGGCAGGGGAGGTGATTCAGTACCTCCTTACACGCATGGAGACCTGAGTTCAAGTCCCAGAGCTGGTCATGCCGATGTACATTCATTCTTGCCAAAATGGTGACAGAGCCAGGTGAGTCTTTGTAGCTCACTAGCCAGCTAGTTTTGTCTACTTAGCGAAGCGCCAGGCCAATATGGGACCCTATGGGGGAAAGCACCAAAGAAATGACCCTGGAGGTTAGCTTTTGACCTCCACACGCACACACAGAAATGCTCCCTATACACATGAATACACACAAACACATATGTGAAGTGTTAATGAGTTGACTAGAGTTCAAAACTATAAGTGCTCTATAATGCCTTGGAGTAAGTAGGTAAGGGGTACCTGGGTTTCCTTTTCATTGCTTTCCACTCCACAATACTGTCAGGCAGTTTAATATATTCATATGCATGCATTCATATAACAGGGTGTCTATGTGCATGTATGTACACACACACACACACACACACACACACACAAAGGCATTAGTTTGTGATGGTTAGTTTATGTTGGGTGTCGGCTATCCCTCCTTGAGATTGCTGTCTCAGTCTTCAGTTGTTTATATAACTCATGTATCAAATAGCTTTTCAAATAGGTTTCTTCAAGCTTAATCTTGTTGGTAATAAACACTTTTGACAATATTATACATTACTTCTCCAAGATCAGCCTACTCCAAATCTTGCTTTAAATTGTAATTGTGTAAAAAGAAAAAGAATTTCCTTTATAACAGCATTGCTCTGGAGATGGCAAATGAAAACACTTCTGCTAACATTATTCTAATCAGCTGGCATTGTTGAGGAATCTTAAACTTAGAGCGACTGCTTTTGAAGTAATAAATACACATTTGGTCTCTGCCCCCACTTTGTGGCACAGAGTCTCCTTGGACTCCTCTGAAATGATATCTTTCTGGATGGAAATGAGGTAAATGGTGGCTAAGTGCCTAGGCATCGATACTGGTTACCAAGGGAACCACTCACACATCTAGTGGTTTGTAACTTTCAGCTCCCCATACCCGCAGGAATAGGAACTAAAATAAAGGTTTTCTGCTCACCAGTGCCCAACAATGTAATCAAACTATGCCTAAATAATAATGTTTCATTAAAGTCCAAAAGGATGTGGTTCAGGGAACTCCAGGTTGCTACACACATGTAGGTTCTGAGGGCATGTCCCACCTCAGCCTCACAAGGACAGAGCTATGGTTCCCAGGGTCATTCTGAACCCTGTTCTCAGAGATTCTCTTCATCCGGCTGAGAGGTTATCAGTGGCTCTCCACCTTCCTCAAACTGTGAACCTTTAATACATGTTCCTCCTGTTGTGGAGAAGCCCAACCAAAAAAATTATTTTGTTGCTACTTCATAACTGCAATTTTGCTACTGTTATAAATTGGAATATAAATATCTGTATTTTCTGGCTGTCTTAGGTGACCCAAAGGGGTCATGACTTGGAGGTTGAGAACCACTGATTTATATTCTCTAAGGTATCCGTTGTAATTAATTGACCACGGTAGCTGTTAGGATTGAACTATAAAATGCCTGACATGTGTGGAAGGCTAGGCCTTCAGCTGGTGGCATATTTCTGAGAGGCTGGGCCAACTTTAGGAGGCAAGACTAACTGGAGGAGGTATGTCAATGAAAGCACGCTTTTGAAGGCTCTACCTGACCCCTGTTCCCTTTCCCTTTTTTTCCTGTTTGGTAAAGTGGAAACAATTTCTGCCACAAGCCTACCACCACAATGCCTTACCGTATCAGTGGCTTGAATAAACAGAACCGAAGACAATGACCTGAAATGCCTGAAGCCTGAGCCCAGATAAATCTTTCCTCCTTTTAAAGGTCAAGGATCTCACCCGCAGGGGTGAGAAAACAGCATAGTAGGTACAATGCTTCCTTGAATTTTGTAGGCTATTCTCGTAACTGAATGGTCCATATGGCTCCTAAGAAATCTCCTTGTAGGGGCAATCAGTCTGAAAGAATGGAGGTCTAGACTTGTGGTCAACATCTGAAGGGAGGGTGAACTTGAGGATGAAGATCCTTAGAGGTCAGGCCATCACAGAATTTAATAATAAGACAGCCGGCTAATTTCTAAACTGGTCAGTGTGAAAACATCCCACTCACCTAGTCTCAAAAGGACCCCATGTGGAGAACACATCACCTAGATGCAGCAGGCCAGCCCCAGCCAGCACTACATAGTAAGACCCCCTCAAAAACAAGGTTCTATATTAAAACTGTTAAAATGGCTGGCTGGCTCCACTCGCTTTTATTATACTGCTCAAGCCTGTATTTTGGATGATTTAATTCATGATTCACTTAGATCTGAAAACACTGAAAACAACGTTGCAAGAAGAAAGATGGAATTTTGTTCATCCAAAGATCTCAATATTGACTTCTCTATTACAGAATTATCTTCTTGTTTTTCACTTCACAACTTTTGAGAAAATTTTCTCATCTGATTTTTTTTTTATTCCATAACAAATTCATAAACTTAGTTTTTCCTTGATTTTCTTTCTACTTTTCGGGGCCTGTGACTTTAATAATGATGATTTGCAGACAAGGTTTGTTTTGATTTTTGGTTTGTTTTTGGAATTTTTTTTGTTAAAAAACACTCCTTGACAAAACCTTCGTTTTGTCCTTCACTGCGTAAAACACATATCCTGAGCGGATCGAGCTAGCTTGACTGTATCAAGGCATATTGAGTTGAGAAAAGCTCTTTTATATCTGTCCCTCTAAAGAGAAGAGCACGGGCTAGGCAGGCACCATGTGGCCCAAAGAGTGTGGGAGCAGAGGACTTCAGTTAAAGTTCCTAACAAAGTGGCAATCCATCCACAACCCAAATTGGTTGAACACAACAACCATCATTGTTTCCATTTCATTTAATGCCCATAAAAATGAATTCACTCGAATCCAACAGCTATGGGCTCCAAATATTTGTGTTGCAGTTCTGCTGGATGCACAGACCCATCTCTTTCTATTTTGTGTTCACATTTTATTAGAGAACACTTACACAAGAATAAAGAGAGATGTCCAGTCCCATTACAATTTAAGTTACTTTAAAACTTCTTGCTATTCTACACTCACATCAATAATTTTGTACAGCGAACAACAATACACTTATACGGTTGTTTTAACATAAGCAAATTTTTACCATTACCATATATTTTTATGGTAATTTCCATTGCACTTATAAAATTACATGAGTTGATTGGCATGGTCTCCTCAGCTATTGTTTCATTATGAGACATTTAAGCTGCTTCGACTTCAAATGAATGATTAAAATTAACTTGTAGTTTAATAACCAGAGAAATGGATTTTTCCCCACTATCATTTATTTTAGGACAATTAAATTCTATAGGTTGGCATATCTAGGTCAAATGTTATGCACTTTTATAATGACTTGTTATGAATTTTTAAATATATACACAGTTCTGAATTATTTGAATATCATTTGCAGATATAATATTCCTTTCTTAACTGCTTTGTAAGAATTTGGATTATCTCTGTTGTAACACAGTATATTTTGCAAAATCAAACTACCCAAACCATGCAAAATAGTTTTGTTTATTCTGTAGTTCACGTTCAAATGCTTCCATTTACCCTAATTTTCTCTATATTTTTTCTTGACTACAGCCCAATCCAGAATCGCGTTTAATTGTTATAAATCTTTATTTCTTTTTGCTTTTTCCATTTTTCATGTTTGTGTGATATGTGCATGTGCATGAATGTGCATGCATGCATGCACTTGTGCAGGTGTGTGTTTCTGCACTTGTAGGGGCGTTCATGCATGTGGAGGCTTAAGGTTGCTATGGAAATCATCCTCCATCACTCTGACTTCTTATTCACCATTGTAATCAAACTCAGAGTTAGTAGATATGATTGGACTTGCTACCCATTCTGCTCTGGGGATGCCCTGACTCTTCTTCCCAGGCTGTCATTAGAGGAAGGACGCCATGCCCACCAGCCACTTCCTTTTGTTCCTGGGGATCAGAACACGATGATCCATCTACCCAGCCCTAGTCTCTGCTAACTTAAATTAACAATTTTCAGTCCTCTCATTTTACATGGCTTTGAGATTTTTTTTTCTTTTGAAGACACGGATCAATTATGAAGACTGTCCTACAACTAACTTATATTTGCCCAGTGTTTCTTCATGACTAGGTTCAGCTTATGCATTTTTAAGCAGGAATACCCTAGACTTGCTGCCGTGTTCTTTCCTCCACATCATTTTAGGAGCCCGGATTTGCCCTTGTTGGTGGTGCTGTTAAGTTTGTTAAGACCTCACTTCATTAGGTGTAGTCTACTAGGATTCCTCTCTGGAAAGTAACTGGTTTTCCTGTTGTGATTAATAAGTAATCTGAAGGAGGTACTTTGAAGTTATGCAAATCTTCTGTTCCTCATTAAAGTTTTACCTGATATTTTTAGCATCTATTAATAATTCGTGCCTGAATCAATCATTACTCTGATGGTTACAGGAAGGAGGATTTATAATAAATCATTTGTTTTTCACTGTTTAGAGGGGCTTTCTCCTTCCTCCTTTAACTTGTATTACTGTGGGCACACTAGCCTACTTCAATCCATATAGGCATATGTCCTGTTAACACATTCCATTGACTCTCATATTGGCCCATGTTCTTCATATGAATCCTTAAAGCCAGCTTCTGACATAGTCTCAGGACAATCTAAATAATTTTATTTTTCTTTCTCTTTGTCGCAAGATATTCCAGGCTTATCCTGTTTGTCATGGATCCCAATACTGAAATCAGCATTTCTCTAAAATTTCTAGGTTACTTTTGCGGGCATGCTCTACAGAAACCAAGGATAGGGTGCTAAGTGTGCTTATTGCAAAGTTCAATGTTTCTAGGTCTTTCTGAAACTCAAGGTTTTTACATATGAATACAAATATAGGTATCAATTGTATTCCATCTGTCTTGAGCCCACACCATTTCTTCTATTTAACTTTGACATCACAAACTATACTATAGCCTTCTAGCTTATTAAAGTATCACCATAGTGGCTACAGAGATGATTCCAGGATTAAAATCACTTGTTACTACTCCAGAGGACCCAGGTTTGGTTCCCAGCCCTGAAATGATAGACTACAACCATTGATAACTCCAGTTCCTGGGATTCCAGTGCCCTCTTCTGAGCTCCCCAGGCAGAAGGCATACATTTGGTACACCTACACATATGTAGACAAACACCCACACACAATGAAATAAATATTTCCAAACCCCTGTAGAATTTCTATTGGTTATTTATGTTCTCTTACTAATTGATGTGTCTTCAGTTGTTGGGCGCAGTGAACCCCCAGATCGTGAATTTCTTGTAAACAGCTTGTTTTCCTCTGCTCTTAGACAGCCTGCAGCTGCTCTGAGCAGGAGACCCTCAGGAGTTCCTGATGGCAGGAGAGTGATTTCTGGTGGGTTTGGCTGGAGCGTGGCTATCAGTTAAGGATCCCCATACAAGCAGCTCTGGTTCACAGTGAACTTACTGTTAAAAAATAAGTGAAGTCCAGAAGACAAGACTATGGCATATTCAAAAAAAAAGAAAGATAGATAGATAGAAAGAAAGGAAGGAAGGAAAAAAGGGAGAGAGGGAAGGAGGGAGGGAGGGAGGAAGGAAGGAAGGAAGGAAGGAAGGGAAAGGAGAGAGATAGAGAGAGAGCCAGAGAAAGAAAAAAAGAAATACCCTGTCATTCAAGAACTCTTTATACAACTAAACTATTTTCCAAACCTGAAGGTAAGATTATGGCACTTACAGATAAACACAGACTGAGAGGATCTATTAACTGACCCAGCTTATGATAATGTATTATGCTTTTTAGAATAACATCAAAAGATAATTTCAAACATTTCACCATAAACAATGACAGGTCAGCAAGATGAAGTGTGTTTTAATTAGCTTGATTTACTCATTCAATAATAAAAGGAATTCTCTTTTCTCTTAAGTTTTTTTTGACAGTTTTGTACATTTACATAATGAATTCCAGTCATTTTCGGTGCCCATCCCCCTCTGGCACAGCCCTCCGTCATCAGCTGTAATCTTCAGCAAGTGTGCTTCCCACTGTCATATCTTCTTGTGTATGACTCACTGAATTTCATTGTACTTTCTGGCTGTTCCATATGGATGTGTACTCGAATGACAGCAACTTAATAATAGATATAGCATGAAAGGAAATGACACCCGCTGCCCCCAAAAGCCATGCACTGCCAAGAGTCCCTCATGGCCCCTCCCTACCCATTATGAAGCACTGATGGCCTGATCTTACACAAGTCTTATACAGATAATCACGTTTGCATTGAGATCACGCGTACAATGGTATACCATGCCCAGGAGACACCTTTTTCTGAGCATCTCCTCATCCTCTGACTCTGGCCTTTTAGCTGCCTATCTTCTTTGATGTTCCCTGCTTTTTGGAGGAGTTTATATGTCAGTCTCATTTAAAACAGAGCCTTCCACCATCCTTTAGTCTCAACACTCAGCTAGGATGGGTTTCTGTGCTAATCATTGTCCTCTGCAGTAAGGAGCTTCTCCGAGAAAGGTTGAGCACAGCACTCATCTATGGATGTAAACATATGTACTTAGAAGTCCGTTTCACAACATAACCATTTAACAAAGCAATAATAATTATTTCCTTCTAGGGTCTATAAGTTCCCCAATCACGGTCTCTTGACTAGATTGACAAAGCCAAGAGTGAGTTACTTCCTGTGGAGTTGTCCCAAAAGTTCAATCAGAAAGCAGCTGGTCACCCTCCCAACAGCTGTGCCACTAATACACATTCAAGTGCATTTTACCCAACAGGCCACTATTATAGTTCCCAGGATTCACATCGGGATGCCTATAGACACTGTCTCTCCAAGAAACCTGTGCAGCACCTTCTCGTAGTGAGAAGGGTAGCCAGTAAGGGACAACTTCCAGCTCAGCTGCAGCTTGATTACTCTGTCTTTTAAGCACAGTCTGCAGCTTCCTCAGCAAGAGGATCTAACCATCAAGCCCAGGTAGAGAACCAAGAGCCACAGCAATAGTCTGTGCTGTTGCGAGGAGCTTCAGGGACCTCCCTGACCAAAGAGCAAACAAAACCCAAAAATTCTTAAGAAGGCATCCCGCACCTGGCATTGGGATTTTATTTAACTATCAATTGTTCCTAAGAGAAGCATTAGTCATATATTGAAGATACCTTTGTACAAAGTCTTTTTTATGTTATAATTTTACTAAGCTTACAAACAATAATTTTCTTTATGAGTTTTTAGTGCATCCTAACTTTTGATTATCCCCACCCCCTTCTTTTGTCACCTTCTCTTCCTCTTTTCCCACCCTCAGAAACCCCCTCCGTTGACTCCGTGTCAGATTTGTTCTCCCGACCCTCTTCCTGGGGATTATTTCTTTTCTCCCTCTCTTCACGGGCTCCTTTTTACCTTTCTGACCTTTACTGCCGCTCAGAGATGAGCATACAAGTCTAAAAATTCATAGCTGGATTGTACACACGAGAAAGATAAAGTATTTGTATTTCTGAGGCTATGGTACCTTACCCAGTTTCTAGCAAATGTCATTCTTTTTTTAAAATCAGTGAATAATATTCCATTGGCTGTCTACATTGTATTTTCATCATTCACCATCCACTGATGGACATCCAGGCCTGTGCCATTCTCTCAGTACTGTGAGTAGATGGACGGCGAACACAAGCATGATTATACCACTGTTGTAAAGCGTGGGTATTTGGGGTGTACGCCCAGGAGTGGGAAGGTGAGGCACAGCATAGCACTCCTTTTAGTTTTTTGAGGAACTTCTTTGATTTCTGTAGTGTTCACACCAGTTTTGCCACCTCCTCACCAGCATTTCTGGCCATTTGTTCTACAGCCAATAGTCATTCTGACTAAAGAAAATGAAATTTCAGAGTAATTTAGTTTTACTTTCCGGGAGCTAAAGATGAATAGTGTTTAAAGTACTTGTTAACCATGTATGACCTTCTCTTTTGCAAATTCTCTGTTCAGTTTCATCGACCATGTTTTACTTTTACTCAAATTGTTTGTTTTTGGCATTTAGTTTTTGAAGCTCTTTGTGCAATTACTCTAATTCTCCATCAAATATTCAGTTATCAAGAAATTTCTTCCTTTCTAAAGACCTCCCTTTCACTTCATTAACAGTGTCCTTGGCTGAGGTGAGAGCCATGGGGAACAGAGTGGTGACTATGGCCACCTTCAATGTTATATGAATAAGGAGGTGCTGTAGGGGAGAAACAAGTGAAGAATAGAGACTGAATGGGGGTCAGATCCTGGACCGACTCCTTTACATCCTAGGGTGACCAGGGTGGGGAGGCCAAGAGTTTGGTGAACTCTCAAACCTCAGATAGTGACCAGGGGTTGGGATGAATAAATAAGCACGCTCCCTAGACCTCAAATGGTCAACGGGGGCTGGGGCCAAAATATAGGTGTGCTCTATACCTCAGATAATGAACTAGAGTTGGAGCCACAGTTACTAACACTTTGGCTAAGTTCTGGATATTAAAATAAATTCTTAAGGATAAAGGACATGACATGAGGGATTATACAAATCAACATGAAAGGTCAGAGTGCTAGTAAAGGTAATGCAGAGACCTACAAAATGGAAACAATCAACCTTAACGGGCTAGGACCTTAATTGCACTGACCTTAATCTTCACTATTGTCTACTGACTAGAATTTAAGCAAAGGCCCTGCACATAAGATTACGTAGATTGTAAACATTACAGCACACAAATTACTGTGTCAACTTAAGGTCTGATTATTACAGCTGACACACAAAAAATAAAATTGAGTATTGTTTTCAATATATTACTGTTCTTGAGTCTTCTTGATATGAATTTCCAGACAAAGGAGAAGATAAAATATGTTCACCAATGGTTCTGCATGAAATTGTAATGTATGTTAAAAAAGCCCTTAGGCTAAATGTAGCAAAATATTTGTTTAAATGTGGATTTTGTTATTAGCATGATGCAAATATCTCTGAAAATCCCTGTTTGAAAAATTCTGAGCAACTACTGAATTAAATCAACTTGTTGCCAGAAGGAATCTTACAAGTTTAGATAGTGGGAAAACCCATAAAATTATTTACAGCAATAAACAAAGAGGGAAAGTCTTTCAGGAGTGAGAAGACCCAATAAATTAAGCATGCTAAAAATTGTTCCGAGATTTCTTGAGAAATCCACTTAGTTAGAAAATACATTTTTTTTTCAAGAAGTGTGCTGCAGATATGGCCAAAGCAGTTCGATATAAATAAAATAAAATACAACCCTCATCTAAAATGTGTAGCCTTATGGAATGAATTTACAAAACAATGACTTTGTGTACACACACACATACATAGTGAGAGAAAGAAAGACAGGAGGAGGACGGGAAAGAGGGAGAGAGAGAGAGAGGGAGAGAGAGAGAGAGAGAGAGAGAGAGAGAGAGAGAGGTCATTTTATAGCTATGGCTAAAGTTACACCCTGACAGAATCTTTCCTGCATGACCCCTAGTTCCTTTTGAGTGGCCAACAGTCTCTCAGCTTTACCTTTGACCACCGAATGGTGCAGGCATGTATGTCTTGCAACCCTGCGTGCCATATATAGCCCTGTGGCTCTTCTGTCTCTTAACTTATTTCAGGGAGATATTTTCTACATTCTCATGGCAGGGCATGATGAACAGCCAGTATTAACGCATTCGGCATCACTTAGCCAGCTGTCAACTAACTATGGTATCAATGCCTCATATATTTGTTTTCATTACAGAAGATCCCTTCTCCTAGGCATCTTTTTTTTTCTAGCAGTCAGGCTGGCCAGGTGTGCTAACAGAGCTCTGATTCCTTCGTCATAGGCAGCAGGTGGCTCTGTCCTTCACAGTAGGGCAAAGATCCAGGCTGATGAGGAAGCCACCATTTCAAATATTAACCAAGGGCAGAAGGTCTCTGGAGAGTCTCCAACTAACAATTACATCTTTTTACCAAAGAGACACAGCTCACGCTCCCTCCCAGGTCACATGACTTCAGGGTAATAATAATGGAGCTACAGAAATCATGTTCCTCCCATGTTCTCTGAAGGTAAATATCCAAAATATTGTCTGATCAGTATTAATAATTATTATAATAAATAACCACCAGGATTTTAGAGATAATGATTCAATTCAGAAACCTTTTGTTGTCTGAAAGGAAAAATATGGGCATATGTACACAGCAGGAAAAAAAGATTATGTTGAATCTGTTGGAAGTGGATTGAAATCCGAGGGGCATGACGGGGAATAGGTATATTTCAGTTCTACTTTAAGTATACCATTTCATCTAGCCCATCAACTGGACAAATCACAATATAATAATATATTACATCATATAGCAAAATTCCCATTCAAGTGTCAAGATTAATCATGGCATTTTCCTCTCATTTAACTAACATATCTGCTGCCCCCTGCTTATTGTGTCTGCCTCACAGAAAATTAACAAATAATGTAGTTTTAAGGATTTTAAAGTCAGTCATATAACCCTAAGAGTGATTGCTTTTTTCCCCCCAAACAGACTGCAAAAGGCAAAACGTAGCACAAAAACACATTAGGTGGTAGTATTGTGGTTAAAAGTGTGGTGTTCCAGGGCTGAAGAGAAAGCTCAGTCAATACAGAACATAGGAGCTGGGTTACAGCCCTACCTAGAACCTACATGGAAAAGTCAGACATGATGGCTCGTGATTGTAGTCTCAATACTAGGGACAAGGAAGTAGATAATGTCCTGCCTGTCTTTGACCAGCCAGCCTTGTTTGCTTGGTAATCTCTAGGCCAGCAAGAGATCCTGTCTCAATAAAAAAATGTATGTAGATGGGTCATGAATAACATCTGTAGTAACTTTCTGGACTTTGTACACACCTGCATATATACCCACTTCACATGAACACACACACTCAGGTATTCTAACATCCACGTCAACAATTTTGGCTTTCTACAACATTTCCTTTGATACATCAAGAACAAGAGCAATGATTAGTTACAAAATGTAATAACAGCCCCAGAGACTTTCATTCATAACAGCAAAACAAAAGTGCTGAGTTGTAGCTAAAAACAAAATTTTAAAACATTTCCTTTTAGTAGTATAGAAAATGAATGCAGAAATTTCCCAACAGAAATATTAAGAGAATACCAAACTGGGACACTTACTCAGGTGGCACAGAAGACCAGCTTTGACTAAAATGTATGTGTGGTGGGGGGTTGTTATCACAAATGGTTCCTGGAAATGATGACATTTATTAAATGCTCTTGGGAAAATTGAACTTCTGTACGAAAAACATATTCTTTGCTTAAGGTACACACCAAGGTCAAGTCCAAATATACTAAACACCCCATTGAGTAAAGTTAATCTCACATGTCTGGGAAATATATAGGTAATTATCCATAGGATATCAGGGTGAAGAAGATTTCCTTAAACAAAGCAATATGATTATAAAGAAAATGCTGCTCCATCCATGCAATAAAATAAATCATGAACAACTTCAAAACAGAAGACCCAGACAAGGAGAATCTTTATAGCTTATTCAGGCAGCTGATATTAAAAAAAAATCTAAAGATCAATAACGCACCAAATATGTATGAGTAATTCACCTGAAAGCAATGAACATGTGAAAAGAAAATGTTCAGCCTCAATGGTAATCAGGAAAAATGCAAATTAAACCCAGTATTTTCTGTCACGGGCATGAGAAACAGTACTGTATTCTAAGGGAATGGATAGTAAGAAAGAATCAACAGATTGCACTACTAATGGCTAATATGACAAGAGAGAAAAATACATATTCAGCTTTGATATTGTTTGCAGGCTCTTTTTTTTTGGCTTCCTTTGCTACCTCAGTTTTTTTTTCCCTATAAACAGTTCAGAGACAGACAGCAAAGGGGATATAATCAAAGCATGCCAGAAAACAATGTGTACTGCAGTCTTAAAGGGATCTAGAGGCTTGTAGCATCCTTCAATTGACAGTCCGGCAGAAAACACACACCTACACGGAAAATATAGCCCACAGGAAAGACAACCCAGCATATCATTTAACAAGGTGCTAATTAGATGAACAACAGCAAGAAATGAGCCAGGAAGATACCTTCAGAGTGCTTTTCAAGTGCTGAATGAACGGGTTGACATGCTAAGGGATTTTTTACGAAGTCAATGTATTACCACTCAGCACCATCATTTTGTCAGTGTTAATCTTGTGTTGTGGGTCGATGGAGCTTAGCCAGGCAGTTTTCAGATGAAGTCTCTTACATATTAGAGTAGATACCGAACAATGGCTATGGGTGGAGATTCACACACCAAGCATCTTAACTAGATGGTTAGAATAGGAGAAAAGAGAACTTTTCTCTTTCTAGGAAAGCTGTCTGAGGCTAGTCTGGTCAAGCAGACTAGCAGGCATAGCACCATGGGTACGTTGTGGAGTTTTAAACTGCCAACTTTCTGTGGCTAGTCTCCAAAATTCGTACCACTGCATGCCACTAGACAAGCAGGTCATGAAGAGTAGCGCAGATTTAGGAGGTCCAGGAATGACTTAGATGCCATCGCTTTAATGTGAGAAAAATCAAGTAAGAAGAAAGAGGAATGGTCATGGCTACCTAGCTACCTTTAACTGTCAACTTGACACAGCCTTAATCTCAATTTTACAGAATTGCCCAGATCAGATTGGACTGTAGGCATATCTGGGGGATTCTCTTGACTGTTAATTAGTGTAGGGGGGCCCAGCCCACTGTGGGCAGCACCAAACTCTGGACAGGCAGCCCTGAGCTATATAAGAAGGGCAGCTAAGCAAGAGCTACAGAGAATGTCAGCAAGCAGTGTCCATCCAAAATTTCTGCTTCAAGATCCCTGCCCTGACTTCTCTCAGTGATGGAGTGTAACCTGTAAAATGAAGCAAATCCATTCCTCTCCTACGTTGCTTTCAGACAGAGCATTTTGTCATACAAACAGAAAGGAAACTAGCACACTGCTATAAAAGATGACTTCGCTCCCAGAGGTATGTTATAAAATGATTATGGCAGAGCCAACATCACCATCTGTCATTTTTATCTGTAAATGGTCAACCAGGTCTTCAAACTTACTCTGAAACATGGCATGCATGGGCACAGGCCAGAACCAACCAAAGTCTCCATGGGTGCCTGTATAGGAGTATTAAAATGCTTCATCCTATTGCAGATCTACACACTTGTCTCTTTGAGAGTATCAGGGAATCACTCAATGTCAATAAAACCAGATATACAGACTCAAACCAATGCTGTGGGATCAAATGGATTAAATGACCTTCAGAGTTATTATAACCTTATAAAACCTCAGCCTAGATGTCACCCTATCCATGTTTTATTTAATTGAAAAGCAATTAATAAGTCCTAGCATATATTTCATCTTGATGCTTAAAATTGTTTACTTTCTGAAGTGTTTTCAAGCAAATACATAACTGTGATTCTAAGCTAATAGTTTGTAATACATAAGCTGTGCTTTACAAACTATACAAAGAAAAAAAGTAACCATTCTTATAAGTAACCACAATTTCAATCCATTAGTCTTTTTGTACTCAGACCCATTCCTTTCCATATGAAATTCAAATATTATATTCAATGCTTAGGCACCCAAATTAAGTTCGGACATTGCCTTCTTTTGACTCTGACCTCTGTTGCCAGGAAATTCTGAGTTTAAAATAATATGTATTGCTTAATTTGTTTTTCTTCTTATCGTGTTAAGAATCTGTTCTGTGTATTATAAAAGACTTGTAATTTTCTTCTGATAATGCTTGACATAGAGTTCTATCTTCAAATTCTCTTTTCCTTTGTCTAAGGCACACATGGAGAAACCAACATAATATTCTAAATATCAAAGCACTATAGAGACTTTTTCTTCTGTTCCTGGCACAAAGATGATTCAAATGATTTTTATCAGTCTCTTGAGGTGTTTATGTAGCTCAAAACTATTTCACAGAGAAAGATAATAAGTTTCAAAATAAAAGGCAACTCTTATCCCTGCCTGTCACTTACATGTGACTAAGGTGGATGGATTAACCCTCTCAAGTACGGGAGGCAAGAAGGAACTCCTGTGGCTCACTATTATTTTTGCTCAGGTTCTAACATACCTTTTTAGTATTAACTCTGGTGGATGGAAAATCTCAATCCAATAGAGCTGAATATTAATGAGGCCCTCCACATACTTTAATAAAATAGAAAAAATTGTCCAAATAATTTTATACCTTAATTCTTAAAAGGCATCTTTAAATGAATTCACATTTTTAAACCATCCACACTATCTTAAAGGAATAAGCCTTCACATACAAGTGTTCTATCTGGCTACTTGTAGCCCCATAAGAAGCCAACAGTTGCGAATAATTCCAAATAATTCACTTGACCTGCCCATGTCATCCACTTTAGAAAAGGCAAGCCACAGACTGATAGGTTCATTTTTTGAAACATCTTGGAAAATGCAAAAGTAATTTTGCAATCGAATGAGGAAAATAATTTATCTTTCCATCATGGGACTTGCAGGTTCTTCATTGCCATTCAGAAGAAGACACAACACCACCTGTATTCTTGCATTTGGTAAGTACCATGTCCTTGAGGGTGGTGGAAGTTGTCATAGAAATAACCATAATTACAAGAAACATGGTTATTGGGGAGAAAAATATTTACTTTAAAATCATCCCCACCTCTTCCTCATGAAGGAGATATGCCCTTTCTCAGAAGCAAGTTTTCCACTTCAAGACTATGCAAAGGCTACAGACCTTGGCTTTCTACTCTCCAGAGTCAATTTTTTTTTATTTTTAAGACATGTTGATGCTAATATGCTTAACTTAAATCATTGTCCTAAATTCTAAACTTGTTTCTGAAGACTCAGGCTTCTTGAATCACTTGCTATAGACATAAGAATAAGATTATTTTAAAGTGTGTGGTTTTTAGCTGAATAAGTAAGGACAATGCCAATGATATCTCCCAAGGTGAGTTATTATTTTCAATCTTGTTTATCCTCTGTGTATTCGGAGATAAAAGAGAATCTTAGGAATGTAGCAGGAAGAGGTGCTTGTAAATACCTCATTTATTTTCTCATTCTGAATTTTCGTTGTTATTTCTCCTACACAAATGTTGTTTCTTTCTTTCTAGATAATAGTTTCGGCTTATTGACTTCTTGATGACTTTGTAGCTTTGTCTCCATGAACACTTCATAAATATCATAAGAGTTGTGTCTAATGTTCAAATTATTCACACACACTTATTTTTAAATAGATTCTGTTCATTCATATTGGTTCATTTTAATACTCTTATGCTATATTTTAATATTCATCCCTATAACAATAAATACACCTATTTTAAATCATATAATCTCAAAGATATGAACATATTATAGGTATTCACATTCCTGATATTTAATTTTTAATACTTTGTCTCTTGGTGTTGTATAAGGCTGCTTGTTAGTTCCCAGTTGCTCAGCCCCAAAATAATCACACAGTGTAACATGAATGGGGGCCTGGCTTGTTTGTTGGGGTTTTTGTCCCGCCCAGTACCCCACAACTGTTTAGCCCCAAAGAAAATACACACATGTCTCCATAAATTATAAGCTGATTAGCCCATTAGCTCTAGCCTCTTACTTGCTAACTCTCACATCTTGATTAACCCATTTTTCTGGTCTATGTTAGCCATGTGGCTCAGTACCTTTTTTTAGTGGGGCAGATCACATCCTACTGCTTCGGTGGTCCGGGCAAGAGTGGGAGGAATCAACTTCCTCCTTCCCAGAATTCTGTCTACACTTCCTGCCTGGTCAAACAGCGTTTATTTAAAACATGGTTGACAAAATACAGACAATTCTTCTGCAACACAGAAACCATATCGTTTCTATGCTGTTTGGCCAATAGCTTAAGCATATTTCTGGCTATCTCGTATCTTAAATTAATCCATCTCCATTAATCTGTGTATCACCATGAGGCTATGGCTTACAGGTAAAGTGTCTTCTCCAGTGGAGCTACATGGCTTCTCCTGACTCTGCCTTCTTTCTCCCAGTATTCAATTTAGCTTTCCCTGCCGAGCTCTATTCTGCCCTGCACAGGCCTAAGGCAGTTTTTTTTTTTTATTGACCAGTGGCAATTACAGCATGCAGAGGGGAATCCCACATCATCTTGGCTGCATTTTACAATAACTTTGGAGTGAGCATTCTTGCTCACTCTCCTAAACAAATGAACTTTGTTTTCCCCACCTGAAACCCCCTGAGTTGATCACTTCCTATTCATCTGGCATTTTTAAACTGCCAAGTCTATAAAATATATACTTTTAATTATAAACCTCAAGTCCTTCCAATGAGTGTAATGTCACAGTAAGGTCCAATTTACATTGTTCTTGAACTCATGGCTATTGTTCCCTTCAGTCTTTCCATATGACTGTTACCATGGTGAATCAGCCTTGCTCATCTTACTCATGTTCTCTTCTCCCTACAGATTCATTGCTTCAAGCCAACGTGGGGGCAGAACCTGCCTTTCTTTAATCACAGCCAATTTGAAAGATCTAATCTAATTAACAGGTGGAAGCCATGTTAAATAGTTTCTTCAAGTGGGACCAGCCTTTGATGGGTTATTCCATAATGCTGCTTTTTTGTTTTCTTAACTAAAGAAGAAGTTATACTTTTTTTTTAACTGTTTACTCCAAGTCATGACCTTCTCAGGGAATGTGGTTATTTTCCAAGAATAAGGAAAAAATAAACATCAAAATAAGTAGAGGACAAAGTCAGAATGCACATCCTTGATTCCCGTGCTCTAATTGGGTACTGCATTCAAACAACTTATGACTCACTTGATGGCTAAAGAAACACATCCATTTGTTAATGTTATGGTTTTTATGAGTTAGTAATCTGGGCTCAGCTTAATTAGACCCTCTCCCCGAGGGCTTCTCACAAGGCTGTAATCAACTTGTCATCTAATGCTGTGATTCCCTTGTGAAGTCTAACCCTACAGAAAGATCGGCTTTTGAGCTCATGCTTGTTGTCACTGTTGGCAGCTCTTTCCATTTTGGAATGCCGATCTGAGAGCCTCCATTACTAGAGAGCTGCAGAAGGTGGCCCTCAGTTCCCTCCGTGGAGGTCTCCCTAACAGCGTAACTTGCTTGACCAGAGCCAGCAGGGAAAGAATAGGTTATTAATATGGAAGTTTACGGTGCTGGGTCAAGTAATTATTACAGAACAAACAACCAATTGTTTTCGCCATATTTTCTTAGTTTGATGCAAACGACTATACCAGCCTATGTTCACAAAGGGCTTGTGTGCGGTAGAGAGATCGTCAGAGACCATCTTAGAAACTGCTCGTTGAAAACTCATTGTAACAACCCCCCCCTCCCCCCGTCAACATTACAGAGAGCCATGTCCATTATCAGCTTGTGGATGCTTGGTCAGTGGGCAAGGGGCTGCTTCACACAGGAGAACATCTGTTTCCATAGAGGCAGCAAACACAGCCTGGGCCAGACACAAAACCACAAGCTTTTATCTGTTTGGGCAGTATTACAGAGCTGGCTGCTACCGGTCCACTCTTCCTAAATTGACTTGGCTGGGGCAAGAATTAGATTTCAGAGAGAATCTTTGCACATAATGGCCTTTTAGATATTATATGAAAGGGTAACCATGGCCCTATAATTTATTCCTCCCTCCTCAGGGATCGCTGAAGACGGTTGACCCTGACCAGAATTCTTTGCAAATATCGACTGATCCAATATACTAACTGAAAGATAAATGAGGGTCCTGAAAGGCTCTGCTGTGCACTGATTACAGATCTGGAAATGACCTCGGCATCGTAGCCTAGTTCATTTAGACTCTTCATATTAAATCAAGGGTTGAGCTGACGCATGCAAGTTATACGTAAAGCTGGAACAAAGGCAGGTGTCCAAAACAACTCTAGAAGACCCTGTCCTCCATACGAACATTCTGGACGCTCTTGCCAAAATCCAAACCCATCTATGTTGTGTGGAAAAGGATCCTATGGATTGAGCTTCCAGATGCTGCACATACAGCTGATCCTGTTTAGTATCTACTCGTAATTATATACAAAGCTGGTGCTGGATAAGTTGGGGTAATCTTTTTGAAACAGAAGTAAGAATAAGTCTGGTTAAGTAACAACTCAGGTGAGCGTTTATTTTTCAATAACTTCAAATGAGAAATAATTGGCATCCAGTGACACACACAGAGTCCTTTATAACATTTTCATGATATGACTTTGAAAACTTGAAAGATAAAAATCCTAAATTCTTGGCTCTGATTCCCCCATGCCCTAAAAAGACTCCTCAAATTTCCTGCATATGATTTAGCACAGATAAGCACAGTTCCAATGAAAAGAGATCTGACATGGCAAGGAACATTCGTACAGAGAGGCTGAATTCAAACACATTCCGAGTTTAAAATTATCACTTCAATGTTAAATCAGTAGAAGATTTGCTCACTCAGCACTCAGCGCAAGAATCCAGGATACCAGAAAACAGCCAGGAAACAATACCTCAACTCTTTGGATTTATTAGCTGTTGGTAAGTAGTCTACCATGGTCCACAGAAGACAGGAGAATGCTCTGAGAAGTCTGAAGGTGAACCTCAGAGGACACTGGAAGGATGAGAAAGACGGAGCAGACTATAGCTAGCTCTCATCTGAAAAGTCTGACCTCAGAAAGCACCTTCTAGTTTCCTAAGATCTTAATTGGGATGGATGGAGGATCATACTCCTCCATGTTTATATGCCCATATTCCACAACCACCTGCTACAATCAATCTCAACTGGCTTCAATTAAATGCCAAATGAGAATATTTGCAATTCCCAAAGACTACACTGAAGAACATACACAATATTAAAGAATGTCATAGATATGAGAGAATATTAATATTCTAATTAGCCTTACTGATTGAAGTAGAATATTGATTCCCGCTAATTGATTTTATAAATTGAC
This sequence comes from Microtus oregoni, assembly GCF_018167655.1. Lineage (NCBI taxonomy): Eukaryota > Metazoa > Chordata > Mammalia > Rodentia > Cricetidae > Microtus > Microtus oregoni. The sequence continues at coordinate 40,657,264 of NW_024543063.1, forward strand.
ACATGATAAATTATTTATATATACTCATGGCATATAATATGATATTTGATGCATTGGTATACTAACTATTGTAGTCATTAAGGAAAAAAATGTGCACGTTGATCAAAAAATTATAAACAAACCTGCTATATGATCCAACAATTCCACCTTGGGCATAATAGGTAAGGAAATGAACTCAGGGTAGCAGAGATTCCTGTGTTCACTGCAGTGTTAATATGAATAACCAAGGATCAGAAACAACTTACGTCCATTAATAGGTGGATAAAGCTTCCAAATGTGTCTTATGTGCATAATGGAATACTACTCAAACTCATAAAGAAAATAAATCCATTCATTTCATTCCAATAGCTCTTTTCAAGGTAAAAATCAAAGAAGACAACTTATTGGTACTGATGAGCAACTATTTGCGATTCATATAGTGGATTCAGTAATATCATAAGATGTGCCATAGATACGATTTTCAACACTGCACCAAACACCAGCAGGTAAAAGAGAACAAAAGCACGAATAAACTCAGCTTGGATTTTCTTTCTGCTCAAGAACGGTTTGTGTTCATGTGGGACATCTCCAGGTCACTTTAGCCCAGCACCTGAAAGGCACTGAATTAATCAATGCGCATCTTCTTCTCACATGGGTGCTCCTGGTCATCTTAAAATCCAGTATGAGTAAGGTGATGATAGCAATGTTCTTGTTATTGCTTCCTCAAGGGAAGTAGCCCAGGAGGATGTAGACCCTGGCCACCCATCTGTCACTAAAGCAAGGCAGATAAACCTCGCTCACATTCAAGTTCTCCCTTCGCCTGTAAAAATTCAGCAAAGAACCTGAGCCAAGACCACAGGAATCTTTCCTCACACTGTAAAAAAATAATTTATAATCAGATCTTGGCTCTGACACTCAGCCCAGAGACTGGAGAAGTCGTTTGAGTCATGGCAAAAAATCACATCTCCCTTTCGGGGATATTCTTAGGCCTGTTTGCAAAGTCACCAGAAAGAATCCTGAGATTGAATTGTGCCCTGACAGAAACAAGCAAATAAAAGATTTATAAAGGGCTGTCAATCAGACAACACCTCCCGAGCCTATGACCCGAATGCACAAATGATTGTAAAGGTGTTAGCGGCTGGAACACACGCAGACCAGAGCCTTTGGCAGAAATCGATATTGCTGCTTGGTGGAGACGGTGGAGATTTTGGACTTGAAAGTGGTCCGAGGCAGCTGCCTAACACAGTCCTTTGGAAACATAATCAAGAGTTTATTGTTGGGTATTTGCAAAAAATGTGCCTATCTCCAAATAAGCCCCAACCACCATGACTTTCTGATATCATTCAAATTCTGGAAATCCCTCCGTGGAGCTCCTTGATAAAAAAAAAAAAAAAACTGTCTATTTAAGAATGAACCTACATTACGCCCCTTAAATAGGTGTGATTGCTCTGTAGACAGTCAAAAATAGAAAATATCTTCTAAAAACAGTGGGTACCAGATTTCACAGCATTCATGCCCAGATCTCTTGATTGCATTTGAAGCCAATGGTAAGCACTCAGCCCCACTCTGAGAATCAGGCTGCTGTAAGATCCATTGTCTGAACCTCTGATTTCTCTCCAGGCCATGCCAAAGGCTGCTTATCCATGACTGCATCTCTCCAGCTCCCTGTCCTTGTTTGGCTTCACAAAGCTGTCGGAAACCAGCCGTTACCTTTCTGCGTAATTACCTTTGTCCCTTCTTTGGTGGAAGAAGTGCAGAAAACGCATTTCCAGAACCCTGAAATGGACTCACTAATCCAAACAGAGACACTAGAGGGAGCTGTTTTTCAGGAACCTGCTCCTGCTGGTGATCAATCAGCCTGTTCCTAGAAACAGCAAAAGTAGGCTTGCCAGCAGCAACTCTGGGAGTGTCGGTCCTTACTCAGGATATTTAACTACTAATGAGATCAGGTGCAGTTCCCAGGCACCGGTGCATGTGCACCAGTGAGCTAGTTGGGAGCTGTCTAAAACGGTAAGTGCCCCATAGCAGCCAGCACAGCATCTAGAATTGAGTAATGCACACGACAGGTCCTGCATGTAAAACACATACGTGAATTCAAGGTAGCTCCAAAAAGGTCTTAGAGTTCTTGCCAATGGCATTATGTTGATTACAGTTTGAATTCCTGTTATCCTACCTCTTCTTAGATACACCACTGAAATTAACGCAATCAGTAAGCAAAGATTGTGGGTCAATAAATAGGACAATCATATCATCTCCTCTGAGTAACTAGGGAGCACTGCAGAAAAGGGTGTGGGAACTATGTAAGAGTTGGAAGACAGGATAAAGGGCTGTGATGTGCCATTCTGTCTAGGAGAGACCTTGGCAACCATGAACCCCTAACAACAATAGTTACCCAAACTGAGCTGACAGAACACAGACCCTATCAATAACTAGTTAAGAAAAGGGGAGGGGTTCACTTGACCCTTTTTCTCTGAACTAGTGGATGATAATAGAGTCTGGGAGAAGGGGACCATTATCTTCAGTTGTGTACCCACGGCTGAGCCCAGCAGGCTCCAGGGGTTGGCTCTCAACCCATGACCACATAGTGACCCTGGTTAATCACAGTGGGTCCAAAAGCAAAGCAAGCAGACATCAACATGAGAGAGAGATGTGTAGGGATGATTCTGGATAGACAGGGTAGAGAGCAGGTGGGAAGTGGAGAGGTCCATATAGATTGTGCACACGTGTATACACGCAGAGTTTTCTAGAAAACAAATTTAATTTAAAAATTAATGCGTTCATGTCACCTTTTCTCCGTGTGCTTCCAGAGAACACACATTTCTTTTGAAGCCTGCTTTAGTGTCTCCTGATCAGTATTCTTCCAGGTAACTTGCTTGTAAGTGACCCTGTAATTTATGGGTTTTAGGTAGTCCGAGTGGTAGAAGACAGCTATGTAGACCAAAATAAGGCCTGAGAAAGCTAAATAGATACAAACTGATGGACCAAAACTGAGGCCACTTCTTCATGCTTGCTCGTCCTACTCATTGGTCCCTCCTTCTGTAGAACTTCAATGTTTCCTAATGAAGAGCGAGGATATCAGGAGATGTGTCATCAGGAGAGGATGAGGAGGATGGGATGTGCCTGCTTGTATCTTTCCTTCACAGCAAGGAGTTTACAGCAGCCAAAACATCCCCTGAGTGAGTCTGACACATCCCTAAAAAGGAGAAAGAGAAGAGGACAGACTTTCGATCTAGGATGGCATTTGAAATATTTTATTTTTATTTATTTGTAGTTTTTGTTTATTCTTCTCTCATACAATACATCACAACCACAGCTTCTTCTCCTTTTACCCCTCCACTCCTCCGCACCTCCTCTCTTCCCCAGATTCGCTTCACCCAACTCCCCATAGACTGGTAAAAAAAAATCGATGAAATGATTCCTAATGATGTCCTGCTATATTTATAGAACAGTGCCTAGTCCAGTTGTCGTCAGAGAGGCATTTCAAGTGCTTTATTTAACAGCCTTCTAGAAGGGGCTAAGTTTGGGTTCCAGATCAAATGTTGGCAGTGACCAAGTAAAACCAGGCAACAGGAAACGTTACCCAGCATGGGTCAACAGCTGGACACAGGCAGACCCCTCCTGAGGCGAAGCAGTGACAAGCTCATGATTTTAAGATCAATACACACATGCTTAAATTGGAATTGGTAATTAGGACTGTTGACATAAGTAGTTCATAAAATAAAAGGATGAAATAAGATTTGAAATATGTTCAGGTCACAAGGGAAGAAAAAAATGAAATTTGATAAATATCTAATCATGAAAACTGGGTTAGAATTGATTAAATACAAATCAGAATAGCTTTTGCTTTCTTCTCTGAAACAGAATACCGTGGAAGACATGGCAATGTTACAAATGGGTGTACTTTCAAAGTCAAACCAAAATGGACAATTAAAACATATCATTGGCATATCTTTATGATCTCAACTCAGAAAGCAGTCCCTAAGCCACTTTACTGCAGTCATCTGAATTTACTTTACTTCGGAAATATTTATCAGAAGCTTACTCTCCCAAGTTTCACTTTAGAAGCACTTATAAAATTTATCTGAAATCCTTTCTTAAGGTTGTTGTTGGCTCTGGAGAGAAGGCTCACAACCCTCTGTAACTAGAGCTCCAGGGGAACCCTAAACTCTCCTCTAGACTCTGGCACACACACACACACACACACACACACACACACACACACACACACACACACGCACACACACATGCACACACACACACGGGGAGAGAGAGACTTTTAGAAAAGAAATATTATATGGGACAGTGAGATGGTTCTGTGGATAAAAACACTTGTTCCTGGCTTTGATCCCCAGAACCCCCATAGTGTTGGAAGGAGGTTAGAACCAATTTGGTACACCTCTGTTGGTTGTCCTTTGACCTTCCAAAGGTGTTGTGGTCTGTGCACCCAACCACATTCACACACATACACAGTAACAGTAAATACAGCCAGAAGAACGTCATAGAGACCTCGGAGGAAATAGCTCGGTTGGTAAAGTGCTTGCCTTATGAGCATGAGAATCTGAATGCAATGTGCAGACACAGTGGCAAGCACTTAGAGTTCCAATGCTCAGCAGGCAGGAACAGGTGAATTTCGGGAGTACAATGGACAGCTTGCCTAGACTGCTTGGTACAGGCCAATGAGAGACCCTGTTTCAATAACACCAAACAAAGGTGAACAGCACCAGAGAAATGACCCCTGAGGTTGACCTCTAGTCCTTTAGCCTCCATATGCACTTGAACACATGCATGCATCTTCACACATAAAACAACATATACAGAAGACTATTGTACAGACAAAATGAACAAAAATAACCCTTGATGTGAGATTAACACATTTGAAACATCTAAACTCAATGTGTGATTTCTTCCAAAATAAGAGAATCCTGTAGTGCAGTGGTGGCACACGCCTTTAATCAAAACATTCAAGAGGCAGAGGCAGGTGGATCTCTGTGAGTTCGAGGTCAGTCTGGTCTACAGAGAAAATTCCAGGACAAGCTCCAAAACTACACAGAGAAACCTGTCTCAAGAGAAAAGAAAGAAAGAAAGGAAGGGAGAGAGGGAGGGAGGGAGGGAGGGAGGGAAGGAAGGAAGGAAGGAAGGAAGGAAGGAAACAGAAATGACAATCGAGTTAGTTTCCAGGTGTGGTTGAAATGAATCACGAACTGGTAGCTTAAATCAGTAGGAATTGATTGGCTCACAATTCTGGAATCTTGAAGTTCAAAGTCAAGTTGTTCAGAGAACCATCCTTTCTCGGCCGAGTCTATAAATCAGAGGATCCTTGCTTGCAGTTCTGGCTTAAAATACATGTGCTGTGGTGTCAAGTTGACAAGGGTGAACCTCATTGTCACATGACTAGACTGATAGCTCTCCAGATGTAGTAAAGCTCATCTCTGGCTTTGCCTGTAAAAGCCTTTTCAGAGACAATCAGTTTACGAGATAGTGAATGGATGGTTACCTTGAGGGGTGTGTGAAGGTATTTGGGGGGGCTTATCCAAGGAAGTAGATCACTGGGGCACACTCTAGGCTATCCCTTGCCTTGGCCCCTTCCATAATCCGTGTGCTGCATGCCATGACATGGATTGCTTTGACCCATCCTCCCTCCTGACGACCACGGACTGACACCACAGAAACCTTGACCCAAAATCAGTCTCTCCACTCTTCAAGTTATTTGTATCAGGTATTTGGTCACAGTGACAGTAAGTGTGACTGTTGGAGCTTGTATTCCAGCCCCAGGTAGCCCTTGACTTGCAGTAGGAGCACCCATTGTTTCCCTCTCTGCCAGGGAATATTCAGCGCTTGAATTTCTGGAATTAGAAAAGACTTTAAAGCAAAGAGTGAAAAAGCCTGTTGTGGCCTTCCTGGCTTGTGAGGCTGTGGGACATGGGAGCAAATGACATCAGTCTGACTGCTGTGGAGGCAAGAAAACTGAGTGCTGTCACCTCCTGTCCATCCTTAAGGCAAAGGATGCAGAAGCGAGGCAGTCTAACAGAAGGCAGTCCCTGATGGACTGGCTCAGCGGCGTCATTAGGAACACTTGGTTATCTCCATTTGAAGTCCCCCCCGAAATCCAGGAACTGGAGGACCATACAGGAGGTCAGGTGCTGTTGTCAGCTGATGCCAAATAAAGGACATATAATCTCCTATAAGTGAGATCTTTAATCATAACAATGTAGATTATATGATTATATGGTTTCAGAGGGAAAATATCCCTCAATGGAGTAAAAATGTTTCTTATAGAGAAAAACAATTTCTTCATTAAATATGTGAAGTGTGTGTGTGCACTGTGTGAACATATAGATATGTAGATATCTATGACATTAAAATTTAGTGGAGGAGGAATTATCTATCTATAGATACATATTTTTTAAATATGTATGTATTTATTTATTTGTTATGTATACAATATTCTGTCTGTGTGTATGCCTACTGGCCAGAAGAGGGCACCAGACCCCATTACAGATGGTTGTGAGCCACCATGTGGTTGCTGGGAATTGAACTCAGGACCTTTGGAAGAGCAGGCAATGCTCTTAACCACTGAGCCATCTCTCCAGCCCCTATAGATACATATTTTTTCTGACACCTTTTACACACAAAAGCTGTTACTACTTATTACCTCTGGAATTAAGGGACAGAATAGGCAAACTTTTGATTTGCACACCTTGTTAATTTTATCATATTTCTATAATATTTACATACTAATATAATAAGCCTGAATCGATTTTGTTAGATTTAAAGAATCAGCAAAAGATGCATCCATTTGTCTTGAAGACATATGCATTAAAGTTAGATACATCGTGGAACTTGGGGCTTCAAAATCAAATCTATGGATTGATTTGTGGTTAGAAAAATCAATGAAGAGTTTCCTAGTTGAAGGTAAAAATTTAGTAAAGGAAGCGACAAACCCAAGATATACTGTTTCGTAGGGCACTATGTTTTAAGGAAAGTTATGCCAATGACTGAGTTTTAAAAGCTTTTTTATATTGGATTATAAATGAGATGAGAGTCTGTCTGACACCCATCAGTACACATTCCCATACACAAATGTACACAGTGTCTACATTGAGAGACTCTTGAGAAAATGGCTGATAGGAACAGGAGTTAAGGTTTTAATTGATGGTGTGACAGTTGGTTTTAATTATCAACTTGACAGAACATAGAATCACCTGAGAAGAGAATCTCAATGAGGGACGGTCTAGATCCGGTTGGCCTCTGTATTTGTTGGTGGGACATGGTTTAGATATCCTTAATTGATGCCTGATAGTGGGTGGTACCATTCTCACGCATGAAATCCTGGGCTGTGCAAAAGTAGAGAAGGCTAGCAGAGCTCAAACCTGCATGTGTTAATTTCTCTCTGCTGTTGACCATGGGTGTGACTAACTGCTTTAAGTTCCTGCCTCGACTTCCCTGCAGTAATGACTTATAACCTGGAACTGTAGGAAGAATGAGCCATTTCCATTTCAGCTGTTTTGTCAGAGTGTTTGCCTACAGAGGCAAAAATGAAAGTAGAAGAAATAATGATGGTGCCTGTTTGGTCATCTTTTAAATTAACAAAATACTTTCTGTAAGAGCTCATCATTTCATCATCAGTTACTATGCAAGATCAAACCAAAATGACAAGACCTAAGGAAGTAGGCAGCAGACAAGCCACTGATGTTTTTGCATTGTCTGTGTTTTCTTTCAGGGTATCTATACATATTCAGATGAATTTTTCATTCCTTACATGTTAGAATTTAAATTTTTAATGTATAATAATCTATAATCCAGAAATTATATTAATAAGAAAAGAATGTAGTAGGAGGCCGTTAGTTAGTTCCCGGCTGCCCAGCCCTGGAATAATCACACAGAAACCAAATTATTTGCAGTATTGTTTGGCTAATAGTTTAAGCATATTTCTGGCTAACTCACATCTTTAAATTAAGCCATATCCATTAATCTGTGTATTGCCATAAGGCTATGATGGCTTACTGGGTAAAGTTCCAGTGTCTGTCTCTGGCGGGGCTACATGGCTTCTTTTTGATTCAGCCTTCTTTCTCCCAGCATTTAGTTTAATTTTCCCCACCTAGCTCTACTCTAACCTATCACAGACCAAGAGAGATTCTTTATTCATTAGTCAGTGGTATTCACAGCATACAGAGGGGATCCCACATCAGAAGACAGGAATTTGGGAGAGCGAAGGAGATAAGGGTTGAGTCTAGGAGGAGTTAAGGGGAAGAAAGGGTTCTGAATGTGATGAAAATACATTGTATGAAATGCTCAAAAAATTAATAAAAATATTAATTTAAAACAATAAAAAAGAACCTCACCAAAAATAAGTTATGGATCTTGTCAAAAGCACATCAGACTAAATATTACTCCCAATACAATAGATCACTTGCTATCACAAACCTGAGACAGGTAAGACATTTTCATCTTTCAAATTGAGAGAACATATTGCAATTAAGATAATTATCATAAAGCTTATGAATTCCAGGCTTTGTTCTCAGAGTTCTGTTCAGAAATATCTTTCAGATTAATTTACTCGACAAAAATCACATTGATAAATTCAGCATTATTTATAATTAGTTGTTAAATCAAACAGCTATTTTGCTAAATATCTTTTAAACCGTATTTATACATCTGTGTCTATTTTATTTGTATCATTAAATATTTGGTTCCTTTAAGCAGAGAAATCTGTTTGTCTATAACACTAGAGTAATTTTTCATCTTTTTCTTCCCAATATCAAGTGGCTTTCATATTGAATTTACCTTGCACATTAAACTTTAACTGTTCTATCCCTAAGCATGATGTTGGGTAGTTTTTTTTTGTTTTTGTTTTGTTTGATTTTTGAGACAGGGTCTCTTTGTGTAGCCCTGCTGTCCTGGAACTCACTCTGTGGACCACGCTGGCCTCAAACTCACAAAATCTACCTGACTCTGCCTCTCCAGTGCTGGGATTAAAGACTTGTACCACCACTGTCTGGTTGTGTATTTTTATATTTCATATATAAACACATTTTGTAATACCAACATCACTAGCCAAAATTATATAAGCAAACCAATGTCCTTCATTTAAATAATAATGAAATCTTTTGACAGATTATTTGTAAAATAATCTAGAGCTAAGTAAATATAACACAACATGACCAATAGATTTCTTTTGTAGCAATGTATGCTTTGTTAGCACTTATTAGAACCTCTCAGCTAAGACTGAAAGAGAACCAACAAACGACCTTGAAAGAACAATACTCAACTTTATATGGAAAAGCAAACAAATATCAAAATTTAATTTGTTCTTCATTTGCTATTTCACAACTTAAACTAAAATTGGTACACTTTCAAGCTATCATAGTATCACAATGATTTCGAAATTGATCAACAGCAGGTACATATTAGATAGAAACTTGATATTTCAGATGTGAATAACTCATCAAAAATTTAAAATCTCATCTTCAGTGAAACAGTAAAAATTTTATAATTGGACTTGGATCAAGAATAAATTAATAATCCTGAGAACTACAATTCAATAACCAGGCAAGCAACCCACATCCACAATGTGTAAAATATTTGAATATATAATTCACAAAACAAGATTTGAGAATGCTAATAAACTCAAGAAAAAAATGAAGAATGTTTTAATCATCAGCAAAATACATATTAATGTGCTTAACTTTCTCCCAGACTGCTGAAATATAGGTCTTCTAGTATTAAGTGTTCATCATCATGTTGAACAACTAGAAATCTTATGCATTTCCCATGAGAATATGAAGAAGCCAGGCAACCTGTGTGGAAATACTTGGCAATTCTCTATGCATATGTTAACTATCTATGTGAGTATATGTCCCAGTGGTTTATCTCTAGGAAATTATCCTAGAGATGTGAAAACATTTATATATGTAAATATGTCTACACAATTGTTCACAGAAGCTGCAGTCCAAACAAATCAAAATTTAAAACACTTCAATATTTATCACTTAGATAAAGAAACTAACGTGTGAGAGCAACAGACCTCAACTTAGGGGCTGGCGAATGGCTCAGGGAAGAAAGGCACCTGCCACCAAGCCTGACAACCTGAGTTCTGTGCCCAGGCCAAACGGTAGAAGGAGAGAGGCAACTCCTTCAGGCTCTCCTCTGACCTCCACACATGACACACACACAGAATTTTTTAGAAGGTTTTTCTTTTTGAAAGAAATACTAATTAGCACTAAAACTAAATTAATCAACGGTGAAAATAAGTGACCTTTTAGAAGAGTCTCGAACAATACACTGGGCAAAAAGAAGACAGACACAAAAACTTCCTGTCTTATGATTCTATTCTCACTGAAAATTCAGAATTCGTTAAATTACTAAATAGTGATAAAAATATCAGTCCTTGCCAGGCGGTGGTGGCGCACGCCTTTAATCCCAGCACTCGGGAGGCAGAGGCAGGCGGATCTCTGTGAGTTCCAGGCCAGCCTGGTCTACAAGAGCTAGTACTGGGACAGGCACTAAAAGCTACAGAGAAACCCTGTCTCGAAAAACCAAAAAAAAAAAAAATATATATATATATATCAGTCCTTGCCTAAGCTGAAGGGCATAAAGCAGCATTTTGGGGTGATAGAAATTTACTATAGTTTGACTGTGATCACAGTCTATTAGAGTATTATTTACCAAACTCACTTACATGTACAATGGACACTGCATTCGTGTGGCAGATGTGCTCACGCTTATGTGTGTGTATGCACATGCGTGTACACATGTACACAAATAAAAGCATAAACCTGATAAAACATTAACACCAGGCAGGACAGCTTGACCAAGCTTTGTTACATCAAAAATTTGTTCACATAAATTTGTGTTTTGTTTTGTTTTCATCTCTTATTTACTGAAAAATTCACGCATGGAAAAACATCACTTGTACCTGGTGAAGGAACAATGTTATTACTGCATTTTAAGTTGTACCTGGTGAATCTCAGGTCAAGTTAATTGGCATTGGGGGGAAGCTTCCTTTCTTTTCCTCAATTATGCCAAGTTATTTCACGCTTCAGCTCCTTCCCCTCATGTTGCTTTCTGGGCCTGAAATTCTGTTCCCTTGTCTCTGCTCCATTGACTCCTACTCATTCCTCCAGGCCCTATTTAAAAATTGCTTCAGGACCGGCATTCTGTTTCAATGATGTGTTCTTTATTAAGTTTATTTACCACACACAGTTTATTCCATCAGCACTTTGGAAACATTTGGTTCCTTCTGTGTCAAAAATGACAACTTTTGCTCCTTACATGACCTTCCTCTACTCTAAGTTCGATGGCCTCTTTCCTTCTGGTTCATAGCAATGATCCTGGTGATGAGAATTGCTTCAGATGTATGGCTCCAAGGTATATGAAAGGCAGAATCAAAATTTTTGTACCGTCACAGAGAACTTTCAATCCTTTATATATTCTCTTTGAAATGGCTTTATAATGCACCTTAAGCTGAAAATATGACTGGAAGTTTGGAAGATAAGGATCTTAACTCTCCAATATTTTTATTCATAGCTCCCAAAGAGGTGCTAGAAAGACTATAACCCAGTAATAATAATTACAAACTCTCAAGCAATCATTTAAAGAGCAATCTTTCTTGACGTATGCTAAGAAAATCAGTCATTATCATGAAAAATAGTAAAACTCAAGGATCTACCACACTTTGTGTATATGAAGTAACACTAAGCAATCAAACACTGGAAAGTGAAAATGTCCTTTTTATAACCGTCCCCTGCCTTAGGGGCTGGGGGTGTAACCCAGTTGTTTAAGTTCTTGAATAGTCTGTATAAGAACTTGGTTCGACCCTCAGGACCACATGAAACTGGATTGTGGCTTGTGCCTGTAATCCTATAGAGGAGGAGGCAGAAGGATCAGATATTCAAGATCTGAGGTAAATATTCAAGGTCTGTCATGAAACGGAATACCCAAGATGTGGGGAAGGACAGAGACAGAGAGCAAGGAAAGCGATATCTTGATTGAGGGAGCCATTATGTCGCTAGCAAGAAACCTGGTACTAGAGAAATTCCCAGAAATCCACAAGGATGACCCCAGCTAAGATCCTAAGCAGTAGTGGAGAGGGTGCCCAATCTGGCCTTGTCCAGTAATTAGATTGATGACTATCTTAAATGTCATCACAGAACCTTCGTCCAGCAACTGATAGAAGCAGAGGCAGGAGAGCCACAGTGGAGCACTGGGCTGAGTTCCCAAAGTCCAGTCGAAGAGTGGGAGGAGTGAGAATATAAGCAAAGAGGTCAAGACCATGATGAGGACACCCATTAAAACAGCTTACCTGAGCTAATGGAAGCCCACCAACTCGAGCCAGATGGGAAGGAACCAGCATAGGACCAAATTAGACCCTCTGAATATGGGTGACAGCTGTATGGCTAGGGCAGACTGCAAGGGACCACTGGCAGTGGGGCCAGGATTCATCCCTACTGCTTGTACTGGCTTTTTGAAACCCATTCTCTTTGAAGGAATACCTTGCTCAGCCTAGATATGGTAGGAAGGAGAGCCTTGGACCTTCCTCAAGCAATGTGCCTTACCCTCTCTGAGAAATGGATGGGTGGGTGGAGTTAATGGAATGGGAGGAGGAGAGGGAGTAGGAATTTGGATTGGTATGTAAAATGGAAAAAGATAGTTTTTAAAAAATAAAATAAAAAGTAATAAAAAGAAACTACCAAAAATTATAGTGTACTATTAATCAATTATAATAATTTACTATTAAACAATTATAAAGAAAAAGAAATACACAAAATCAATAATAAAATCAACAGAAATAAAATGCCACCATTTCTCAAAAATATATTTAAGGAATGTAACGACCTTTTAATGTTTCCAATCAGATCAGTAGGAAAACAAAATGTGCCTCTTGATGAAAAAGTACTAACACCCAAAGGATTCACAAAAGAATGGAATGCAGAGCCTGATAAAGCCTTGGACCCAGTATCTAGCATTAAACAGAGGACAGAGGGTGTGGAGAACCACACCGTGAGTCCCTGTGTAGAGAAACCCACAGTCTAGCACATCAGGAAACCTAGAGGACAGGTGTTCCTGGTTCTCCCTAGATGAAGAACAAGGAAAATACAAAGGAGGTAGACACTGTGGCTTAAAGTGTGTGTAACTTACTACAAATGAACAAAAATAGCTGCAAAAGTCATGAGCAGATGAGTCTTACAAGAAGCATTACAGAGTCCTTAGTGATGAAATGGGAGGAGACTAGACAATGAAGGGAGACTAGGCAATGACTTGAATTAGAATGAAGAAATTAAGAGCACAGGAAATTTGTATAGGTAAATGGAAAGTGTAGTACGAATGTATTATTTATTAGAGCTAATTTTCCTCATATTTTAAGTTAAAATACTACTGCATTACCTAATATTTTAAAGTTTATGTTCTTGGGTGTAGAACATATCTATATAGGTATGATTTGTATAACCCCAGAAATCTTTTGAATGGGGGGGGGGTAGGGCTATATGGGAAAAAAAAGGTGGTGTAATGTCAAAATTAAGTTGGGATTAATCTTAGATTTTTAAAAATGAAAATATATATTTTCTATTGACCACAAAAAGACATTAACAGATAAAGAACAAATAAGACATATATTGAATAAATGGGATTAGGTAAGGTGTGACTCCCACAGTGTCAGCAAATACATTATATGCAAGTGGAATAAGCACTATAGTGAAAGTCAGAAATAAACACAATAGGTTCTAAAAATACTTACCAAGTACTATATTGGTAAAGGACATGCTTTGTATTCAAGACAAAAATAAAGTACAGAAAGTTTATGTGCACCATGAAAACAATACTAGGAAAATTGGAATGCACGCAGTAATACCAGATAGCATAGACTTTAAAACAAAATTATTTGATATATATTATATCATACTATGTTGAATATTATGTCACAGTTATCAAATGGTTAATCTACTAGAGAAATATAACAATTATAATATATATCAATTGAGGAAAATCTATAACACATAATGAGGAAATATAGATTTGGAAGAGACACTTCAATATCATTGAAAACCAACACTTCTTTCTGAATAATCAATAGAAATTCAAGCAGAACGGAAGTTTCAAGAGAAGCCAGGGAATACTTCCCAAGGAACTGGCAGTTATGCGGTCCCAGGTGTCCCCAAAACAACACAAGCTACTACAATTTCCTTTGGTTACAAGTACACGGTAGGTCCCTATTTCTGAAGATACCAAACACTTTGGCTGCCAGGCATGGACATCATTCTCAAACCAACCTGGAGTCTTCCTCCCTGGCAGACTAACAGTACCATAAGGTACTATGCTAACTGCTTAGAAGAAAAGACAATAGGATTTTACCTAGCACTGTACTCTGCGTGTTCCAATACTAACCTGCAAGGTAAGAAGTTCTCAATGGAGCAATAGTGCCACAGCTATTGTCACCACTGTCTGGTTGACCTTGAGATCCACTCCGCAGGAGGAAACTTAATTCTTGCTCCTACAATCCAGACCTGAAGTCGATGACTGTTGGATCATTGGCCTTATCATAGAACCTGATAAGGCTATTTTGCTAAATAATCATGTTTTCAAATTGCCTTCTAAATATTTGTATTTTTATGCATAGACCTGGGATGCTCTAAACCTTGGTCGGAGAAAACAAGAGTATGAATGAACTTTAAAACCATATGTTGCATGAAATAAACCAGTCATATGGAGCCACAAAGCATATGATCCCATTCATGTAAAATGGCCAAACATACAAATGCATTCAGACAAAAAGATTATCATTTGTCAGTACCAAGAAAGTAGACATGAGGATGAATATAAAGGGCTGTGGGGTTCTTTGAGTGATTATGACATATTCCTGTAAGGACTACAAATTTACAGATACATTTGAAATAACTAGGCTTTGCATTTTAAAGGGTAGCTTATGGTATGTAGATTCCAGATGCCATTAAAAATGAAAGTAACTAAAATATAAATAATAGTAAAGGTAACTCATATTTTAACTCCAAACTCAAAAATTTAATGCATATTTTTCTTATAATACTTAGACAAATAAACAAGGCTTTTCTAGGAATGTGGGCCAATGACTGTCTAGCTTTGTAATTTTCTGACAATCTACAGTATTGATGCAACTTTTATAATTCTTCTTTATATTTTATTTCACATTGAGTAAGAAATCAATGACAGTTTTGGATCAGTCTCAGGGCAAGGTCTATCTGAATATTTTCTTGGTCTTTTATAGTTACCTCAGCAACAACTAATTTGACAGCTTTTTCAAAGCTGTTCACCTTCCACGAGTCTCCCTAAGCTTTTAATTTAGCTTCACTTGAAGCACCAACTTTCTCATATTTAATTATAGGTTTTTCTATTTAATTAAAGCATGTTAAACATGTAATGAAAGCATTAATGATGGAGTTTGGAAGAGTGCACCGTTGTTTCTCAAAATGTTTATCATTCTGCTGCTAGAGATTAAGGGAAGAAAAAGAGAGGAAGGAATAGCATCCTGAACATGTCAAAACATGGCAGAAAGAAAATCCAAGAGTCCAGTTCACTCTGTATGTGGATGTACACTGTATGTGTAACTTCTCTTCTCTGTATCTAGGCCCACCCATAATTTATGTGTGTTTCTCTTTTTGTTATCGTCAATGGGGACTGAACCCAAGGCCTGCATGTTAGGTATTTTTCATAACCATAGGCCAACAAGAGATATTCAAGGCAATCCTTTGACATTGGAAAATTCTGTGAGGGGCCTCTTACAGGTCCTTATGCCAAATCTAGTTCAGTTGTTTCCTGCTATCATAGAGGAAAATCCTTCCTAGAGCAATTAAAGAGCCTAATGCCTATTATAAGAAACCATACTGCTTTGGATAGTAGAACAGGCATAGAAGAGAGATCAAAAAGTAAGGGTACTGAATTCCCTCTCAACAGCTGTACAAGCTTAAAGGGAATTCCTCCCATAAAGCAGTCACAGATGACACTAGGAGATCCAGTGAAACTATGCCTGCCTTATGACACACAGTGTGAGGCGAGGAATTTCTGCTGTCTTCAGCAAAAGGGAACATGTTAGGTTTCAAAACAAATCTGTCATGAAGGCAGAGAATTTGTTTCAGAACACCACATTATGCAAAGCTACCATGGTGTCTGGTTTCTTTAATTTATTGTAGAGTCCATATCCTTTTTCCCCCCTTATTTCTGCTGCATCTAATCACCAAGCAAGGCAAGTGCACATCACAAGTAGTAACAAAATCTGGTTCTCCTTTTCCATGTTCCTTAGTCTTGGTTCCAGTCATCAACCTCCATCTGCCTGCACCTCTCACTCTGGTTTCTCATCATTCATTTTTATCTGGTGACAGAGTGACATTTTCCCATCCAAACATGATTATGACAATAATAGTATTTAAATACACTCCAACAGAAAGAATTAGAAGGCTAAAGACTCCTCAGTACAACTATGTTGGGCCCCAGATTTACGTATCGAATATACCTAGATAAAGAGGCATATTTTGCTTTATTTGGGGAAGGAGCTACAATAGATGGGCCAATTGGCACCTGCCTATAATCCTAGGAAGCTAAAGCAGGTGGATTGCTGTGGGTTGCAGAATAGCATAGGATACACAGTGAACTCCAAGCTAACCTTGATCAGAGTAACAAAATATTAAAAACAGAAATAGGGTAATTAATTTTATTTTATATTAATGTTAATATAATTAATAATGTATGGTAATTAATTTTATTTCCAATAGTCTGCATGTTTGATTCATGCTTACAACAAATATAGTAGTTCATATTTATTTAAAGATTATTTGAAATCAAAATAATATGCTTTAAAAAAAACTTCTTTAAACTAAGGTATGGCTCAGTGGTTAACAGCCCTTGCTTGCTCATGCAGAGAGCTAAGGTTCACTCTGCAGCACCCACACAATGGTTCACAACCAACCTCAGGAGGTCAAATACTCTCTTCTGTCCTCTGAAGACTCTGCATTTATGCGGTACAGATACAAATATGAAAGTAAACATCCATATACAAACAAAAATTAATCTTTGATCTATCATCTATCTATCTATCTATCTATCTATCTATCTATCTATCTATCTATCTGTCATTTTTATGTAGCCCACACTTACCTGGAATCACAATCCCCTTGCTTCAGTCTGACAAACTCCAGGATTACAGGCACATAACACTACACCTAGCTTCTGCATAATATTTTAATGGCAAGTAATAGCCTTACAAATTCCTATTGAAGTATCACTTTCTATCACATGTGGCAACAGAAAGTTTGACATCAGGGTTTATACGAAACCTAGCAATGTATATTTATAGAAAATGTAAAACATTCCAGAATGTCAAATGTAGCATGCTGTAAAAGATAACGGACTATAAATGCTAACTTTATGAGTGAACAAAAAAAAAATCTCCTGTGCTTTGCAAAGTTACATCAGTCCTCCTGATGAGTCTTTAACGGCGATTAAATCTTAGCTTCAAAGCCTTTTGATTTTTTTTCAATCTGAAGATATTGATTGACCTATTAAGTCTTACTTCAGACCCCAAGAATAAAATATCAAGGACCAGCTGATAACTGCATATAGACATTGCCGTAGAGTTCACCATGTAGCTGATAACTACATATAGACATCACTACAGAGTGTACCATGTAGGCATTTGTGCAGTTGTTAATGGTCTGTTGACATCCACCATGGGAGTAACTCATAGCATTCTTGATTTTATGTACGACTATGTATATAATTTATTTAATTGAAATTATCAAATTAAAATTGCATCTTATTATTTACTTAAGATATATAGACATGTCAAAGCAACCCTTGGGTATCTAAAAATTAAATACTGCCAAAGGGCTTATCATGGGGAGTAAAATCCTTCCAGCCTGTAATTTCTTTCCTTCAGCTCCACCTATTTTAATTAGTTTTCAGTTCCAATTATTTTAGAGGTCATACTAGCAACAGATCTTTACCTAAAGTGTTCATACGACAATTTTCAAAGTCAATTTGCCATACCCAGAGCACTGAACAGTATCACTCCGCCTTGAGTTGTTTCACCGTCTGTTGAGTCCAGTCCTATTAGAGAAACACGCAATTGGCAGGGAAACAACAAAAGCCATTAGGGGAATCAGAGTTAAAGAAAGAAACAGCCGCTATCAGAGGTTTTTCCAGTGACCATGCTGCAGTCTGGCTTTCAAAACAAGAGGACTTTCTGGGGTACCTTGTCATTATCCCTGGTCAAAATGCCTGATACCTCTTTCAATAATGGGGAAAAGCTCATCCCTACATCGACCAGAAATGAGTAGGCTTGAGGTCACGTGTTTCCTGGAGAGTATCTCTCTGTGAACACCAGAAGGATGCTGTCTCCCTCAGCTCCGTGTAGATTGTCTTAGAGCTGCTGGTCATTTCTTCAGCAAAGAGAATGTCACTATTTACAGCATGATTGTTTTCCTTTGGAAAAAGTTGAGCTCAGAAGAAAATGTTAAGGAAGCAGAATTTATTTTTGGTATGTGTTCATGAATTTGGGATTTTAATGGCACAAAGATAAAAGAATCTGAATGCAAGTCCACACTGGGCACCGTGGTTGTGTGTGGAGACCAAAAAATATGGGCCTATTTTTACCTTGTCTAAAGGTCAGAGAGTTTTACCTTGTTCAAAGTTGTTGACAACCAGTGTGGCTACCCGTCCAGACCTAGGGTGTGGTTACTTGGTTCTTTTGACTTTGAGATGGCTCAGACAGGTAGATCCATTCCACCCTGACCAATAGTCAGGATGTTTAGGCATACTTTTGCTCCTTTTTTAAAATAGGAGGTTTGAACTAGGGAGCGACTGCCTTCAGGATACTTGGTCTAGGGTGGGATCACTGCCTAAACAACAAAATGCTAATGACTTGATGCCTCAAAGTATTAAAGCAAACAACTGTTCTAATTGTCCTTCATATCATATTAGAACAGTCTTTTGTCTTCTTCCTTTGTTATATTGGGGGTAAAAAAGTGTATAGAAAATTAAACACAGGCAATTTCAGTATTCACTGGACCTCCTTCCAGGTACTAATCCGTTTCTGTTTTATTATTTTACTCACATCTTCATACTCTTTACTAACTTTTCGAATCCCCATGCCCCAACCTGGTAAGTGGTATCTTTGTCGAAGCTGGTCTCCCACAGCTGAGATTGTAGAAATTAATTTCAGAGGGCAAACACTTATCCTTTGAAGCGCAATTGCAACTTCTCTAGTTTTGCTTTTAGTAGTCACAGGTATGTGCTTGTGCATATTTTACCTGTATGCACAGAGACACAAACATGTAGTAATGGGGCGGCGGCGGGGCTGCGTCCCCAACACCCCAGCCGCCTGCCCGGCTAGCTTATGCCCCGAAATAACAACACACAAACTGTATTCATTTAATCACTGCTTGGCCCATTCTCTTCTAGGCTAATTCTCACATATTAATTTAGCCCATTTCTAATCATCTGTGTGTAGCACCCCAAGGTGCGCTTACCGGGGAGATTCTAGCCTATGTCCATCCTGGGTCGGAGCTTCATCCCGGGAGCGGGGCATGGCGTCTCTCTCTGAGGCGTCTGCTCCCGAGAGAGCTGTGGAGTCTCTGAGCTCACTTCCTCTTCCTCCCAGCGTTCTGTTCTGTTTACTCCTCCCACCTATCCTCTAACCAATAAAATGGGCCAGGGCAGTTCCTTTATTAGCCAATGACCTTCCTCCATCACAAACAGATGTACATACTTACAGACATACAGATTGCTGGTCAAGACACTGTTACAAATAACTTTTATGATGATATTTTGGGAAATATATATATATGCATATGACTCAAACATTATAGACCATCTCTCTTGCTAAGTGACAAAAGTTGTTGGTTATTACTAAGCCTCTTAATACAAAACTGAGTCATTTTCAAACTTACTCATTTTAGTAAATGATATAACCATCCTGAACTTCAGTTTTATTGTCCAAAATTTGGGATTAACTCGTGTATGTTTGTATGTATGTGTGTATGTGTGCATGTATGTATGTATGGATGGAAGGATTTACTTTGGGTGTAAGCTACAACCTATCCATCAACAAAACTATTTATTCCATTTCAAATGAGGTAAGAATCTAAGAATCCAACCATTTCTAAGTGTATTAGAGACAGATCACCTTCATGATCCTATGTCAACCTCTTGCTGGTCTTTGACGTGGCTTGTTGATTTTTGTCTAGTAGTTATCTTTTTGTGATAAAGCATCCACACTGACTGCATAAGTTCCTTTTCTGTTGCTGTGATACCACAACCAGAAGCAACTTACAGAACAAAGAGTGTACTTGGGTTTATGATTCCAGATAGATGAGTCTGTCATGCCAGGGAGGCATGGCAGCAAGCTGCAGGCATAGCAACAGGAACAGAAAGTGGAGACCTCACATATCAACCACAAACACAAAGCATAGTGAGCAAACAAGACATTGGGAGAGGCTTTAAGCTCTCAAATCCTACCCCCAGTGACATACTTCCTCCTACAAGGCAATACCTTCTAAACCACTCCCCAAAGTGCCAACAATTGGGAGAAACATTTTCAGATATGGGAGCCTAGAGGGGAAAATACTCATTTAAACAACTACTTAGAAATTGTATCGTGAGATCATTTGGGGCTGAGGAGATGACTCAGTGGGTAAAAGCACTTACTACACAAGTATACAAAACAGCAAGTATGGCTGTCTGTGCTTGGAACCCCAGTGCTGTGGGGCAGGGGACCATTAGGACATGTTTCCTGCAAACCCAGAGCCAGGTTCATTGAGAGAGACTGTTGCAGAGGAACAAGTTCAGAGTGATGGAGCAGAACCTCCGGAGTCTTCTCCCAGAATCCATAGGACACACAAAAGAATGTTTCAACAAAAGAAAGCAAAAACCTTTACTCAGTTAAGAGCTCCTATGCAATCTAGTCACTTGTGACTTTGTAACCTCATTTCCTCTTACAACTGTTAAACTCTATCATGACTTACCTTCCTTCAAGATATCACAGATATACTCTCAATCCTAAATACTTTTCTGTGCTGTTGAGTGGTCCTAGATTATTTCTCTCCATTCTACACCATAAACTTCTCCTTCTTCCAAGTCCTCTAGTTATGAGCATCCCTTTATTAGTGTCTGATAGCTACGAATGAAATAACAATCTTAACCCTTATCTTGGCACTTCATCCTTATTATATTTATTTTTCTGAAATTCATAGCATTTCCACATCTTTTCATGTATTTATATGTACACATCTGTTTTCAAAATCTCATTCTAGACTCCCATTTCAGAGCAAAAACCACATGAGGGCACAGATTTTCTTTTTGGTTTATGCCCATACTGCATGCATTTGCATACTGGCTGGCATGAAGGTAGGCTTTCAAAACACATTAAGCTAATGACTGTATGAATAATGGGTGAAAATTTGGTGCTCAGAAAAATGTGACTGCTTGGGCTAGAGACATCAATTAACTTGAAGCCAGAGCCAGACACATTGACACATGCCTTCAATCCTACAAACTGAAGTAGTCAGAAATGCAAGCCAAGCATAGTGGCAAACATCTGTAAACTCAGTCGTCAAGAAACAGAGGCAGGAGGATTGATTAAGTATAGTGTAGGCCAACCACAGCTATCTAGAAAAACTCATAAAGATAATCATGAGACTTGGAAGCATGGTCATTAATGGCGGAAGCAGCCAAGTTTTGGTGGCGATGCAGGCCTGCTGTCTTCCTCTTAGATTTCTTCCCATCAGTATTGCCTGTGCATATTTAAGAATAATTAAGACAGACATTTCCTGTACCTGTGAGAGTGACATTTGACAGGATTTCCCAGGCTCAAGTAGGAAGAGATAAATAGCAGAAGGATTGGAATCTCTTCAACCCTCATGACTGATAATAGTTCAGAACCCAAAAAGAAGTGGAGACCAAACAGTGTTAGACTGTCATTATGGGTCTTGCACGGAGAAATACTTGTAAATTGTATGTAATCTCTTCCAGTTAAATTCACCATTTTCTAAAGTATAAGTAGCACTAGCTCCTAGAGTTAGTAAGGAGGAGCCCCGGGTCATTACTTCACCATATGAGCCATTGCTCGTGTATTGATGCCAAAAGAATTCCACATATTCCTTTATTCACTCATTTAATAAAATGAGAATGCTCCTATAGGCTGTATGCTATTTTAAATTCTGGGTAGGAACCAAGGATTGAACGTAGTTTCTGCACTTAAAGAAATCAAGAAAACGTGTTTCATAATGCAACTAGCGCTGACTGCCAGTCTTCTCTTCTGTGCTGTTACAATACAGACAGGAAGTCATCTGGTAGTGTTGATGGCAGAGAATAAAGTGAAGCTTCATAGTCACATACACTGCTCCTTAACAAAATGTTAGGCTCCCAGTATCTGCCCTTGTATTTTTAATACTCCATCACACGCCAATGGGACAAAATAGAAATTTAGTTTCCACATACTTAATTGATTCTTTGTGACTACTTTAAGACTGTCTTTAGTTAAAACCATCAGTATGTTGGAAGTAGTCCTATTTGGACCTTTCATTAAGGTAATAGACAGATCTCTTCACTATAGTTTGTTTACTGAAGGGCCAGTTGCTCAATGCATTTTCTCTTTAAATGGATTTTATACAAACACATTCTTTATGAATTGGTTTTATAGGCTATGTATGCTGGCATATCACAGGGGACTAAGAAAAAAATTAACTTGTTGCATTACAAATACCATTTAAAGCATTTGAGAGATTTTGTAACAAATAAGATAGTGTTTTGAATATTCATATAATCCCACACAAATTCAATGTTTTCTAAAAGGGTGTAATTCTTTTGCAAAAGTAAATAAGCATATGTGGAAACATTATTCTCATCACGTTAATTTGTAATAATAGCAATATTCAGGGGATTTTAAAAAGTTCTCAAGAAAGGTAATTACAATGCAAAACACTTCTACTTCTTCAGATATGCCATTTATTAATTCTTGCATTTACTCCAGGAACATTCTTACAGCCATTTACTTAGGCATTATCAAGTGCCCTAAGAACTTAAAGACAAGTTCAATAAATATTTAATTAATTGATCCAGATTCTTCCAGCACTTCATCTCTAGGATTTGCCAGTCCCAAGGAAAATGGCTAGCATAAATCACCTCATTTGAAACATGAAGGATACTCACTGGAACAAAGTTCATCGTTGGTTTGGTCCATGAGGGTTGATTAGATTGTTCCCTGGGATAGCGGGGATTTGAAGCTCAGGTGATCCTGATCATCCAGTTTATGGTGGGGGAAGGGTCTTGTCCCCTGAAGCAATGGCAGAGGTGATACTCAGAGGACAATCATGACTCGCTGTCTATCACCACGGCTACAGAGACTCGGTCCATTGGTGGAGTAGTCTGTGTCATTTCTATCCCAGGTGGCATTCAAACAATGGTACACTCACAAGATGATTTAAGAAGTTTTAAGCTACACCTTGCAATGGATTAATCCTTATCAAAGTACAGCAGTTTGAAAGTCAGCTCCAGGGCTTCTGGTGATGGCGTCTGGGGATGTCCTTATCTGTCTGTTTAGTGCCTTGCACCGTTTTAGCTGAGTCGTTCCTGGTGTACCAAGACACTTCATAGTGTCCTACTTAAAGAACAACATTGGGTCCATATCTCTCCAGCTGCCATGATCTCCTCTCCTTCTTTTTATTGATGATTCTTAGAAGAAATTGCTGGCTATCTACATTTTCTCATTTCTTTTATACTACTCTGATTGACTATGAAATCCAGACATGCTTTTGTGAAATCTAAAGGCATGTTCAGTTTTGTTGTTGCCATCACCTGGACCACACATGATTCCCTTCTCCCACCATCCTACTCCTCCTTTTCCTCCCCTCCCAGCACTTCACCATCATATTGTTTTCCCAGTAACCCTAAGATACATCTCAATCTGTCTGCTTTTCAAGTTCCTCTCTTTGGATACTCAAATTATCAATTTCTTTTAAGACATTGATCTTCTCTTTGTTCTTTATTACCTTTCTAGCGGGCACTGACAACTTCCATGGGTTTAAACATTGTCCATATATCAATAACATATTTTATAACCTTGATAAGCTTAAATTTTATTTAACTAAATGACTGGTCACCATTGAGGCAGAGATACATCACACAGACTTGAAGCTTCACACGGCCAGGGCCAACATCAGGTTATTATTGGTATTCTGATATTGATTTTGGTAAAAAGGAATTCTAATAGGTAGTAAATGAAGGAGAGAGTGAAAGATAAGCCTTGGGCTGGAAAGATGACTCAGCACGGAAGGTTGTTGGCAGCACAATCCTGGGGACCTGGAACAGGATCTCAGCACACAGGTAATAAAAAAGGCTGGATGTGATTTTCTCTACCTATAATTAGAACAATATGAGATGCACATATGGGAAGGTGCCAAGCCTAGCTCCAACTTCAGTCTCAATGGAATACGGCAGACAGTGCTAGAGCGGGGTACTGAGTATTGGATGTCTTCCTCTGACCTCCACAAACAAACATGCATACAGGTTCTGCGCGCGTGCGCGCGCACACACACATGGCAAGAATCACATATGAACATACCATACACTCACACACACAAACATATGGAAAAATTTAAAAATGTAAATATTTCTTCACAGTTGCCTCCCTTTTTCTTTCCATGATCCAGATAATCAAGAAAAAACCTTATGTTTGATATTAGCATCTTTATTTTTTGAATGTTTATTTGTGAATATGTATGTGCCTGTTTGTCTGTGTGCGCACTATATTCAGGTGGCCACAGACATGAGGAGAGAATGCTGAAATCCCTGGAACTGCAGGCAGCTGTGAGCCACTCATTATGAGTGCTGGGTTCTAAACTCAGGTGCTTTGCAAGAGTAGTACATGCCCTTAACCACTGAGCCATCTCTCCAGCATCGGAAGTATTTTTAATCACTCAATACACTCCCCCACAAATTCATATTTCAAGTCATCTTCCTGACCTTCAACCGTGCTTGGCAGCTGGGTAGTGCCTCATTCCAAAATCTGTCCCTTTGTATATGACAGCAATCAAGAAGCAACATATAAATGAGCTTTATTAGTCCGTTGCTTAAAATTCAGTATAAACATCCTTACCCATCACTGCTAGAATGGTCTTATGATCCCTAGACATGCATATGATGTCAGTCAATGGCAGGGGGAGTCACCCATGGCGCCCCTATCAACATGGATGCACCTTAATAATCTAACGTTTTACTTGTTGAGTGGACCAGCTCTAAGCAATGTGTCCCTTGTCTAACTGTTAGTTCATATACTACCAAAATAGAAAAATGAGGGAGAGAGAAGTCAGCCATTGAGGATACAGGTGGCTGGATAATCACTGTTCAGAGCTGGACTGCTCTGGCAGCTGCCTGAAAGTGCGGCTTTGTGGCCGTTACCGAAGAGTAGTCATTATGGTTCGCATGATTTTCTTTATTTTCTACACCTCCATATAAAGCTTACTGTTAAAAAAAAAAAACTGAACAGTGTTCGGCTCTTTCATTCTTGGTTGTTGTCACTAAGGACTCTGGGTATGTTAAATGTAAGACAGAGAAACAGTAGCACTTTCTGCTGGGTAATTATTGTGTATTTAGGAAAATGCCTAATTACACATTCAACTGACACACTACAATGATTTCAGAAAGCCTCGGCTAATACAAAAAGTATGTGTTCTGAATCAGTAATATGCTGTTGCCAGGAGAGCAAACATCCAGGCCTGTGATTAAATAACGTTAATACAACTATGGTAAAGAAATAAATTAAAAACATAAACAAAGTCTAGAAATACAATATTGCAAGTCCTATTTCTGGTTGTTAGGTTGACAGGAACAGAAGAGCTGTTGGAATAGAAAAAAGAAAAATAGCAAAGTCATGAGTATCCTTGTTTTGCAGATTGAATTTAATATGTGAATACTGCTCTGGTAACTGAGATTACTTAGGATGGAACTGTCATCTCAGGTGGTATCTGTATTTAAAAGAATTTGGATGCTAATACCAGCTTTAGAAGCTTGGAATTGCTTAAACATATACTTAATACCCTCATTTCATAATGTTTTTCTAAGAAATATAATAGCATGCACTTACAGGAGGGAAGCCAAAACCAGGGCATATTCTGAGTATAATTGCATGCTGTAATAAGTTAGCTTTGGATTTTCAAGACAAAATGATTATATTTTCATTTCACAGCCGTTGCTACCCTTCACGCTCACAGTCAATCATAATACAGAGAGGGAAACACTGAACACAAGCAACAAGTGTTGTACGGCGTAGCTTGAATCATGTTCATCAATTTGAGGGATGTTTACCTAGCTGAAACCCTAAAAATATCCCTCAGATATATGATGTGAAAATTACTAATATTCATTTAAGGTATGAATTAAATCCACTACTCTTGAAAACTTGGTTTTTTTTACCAACCAAATCATTGAAAGTTCTCTACAGATGGATACATTAAAAGGGAAGGTCTCTCATTGTGTGTGTTTGTGTTTATAAAGAAGAGCAAAATCATGTCCTTTTCAGGAAAATGAATGAAGTGGCAATCACCATATCAAGACAAATAAGCTAGACTCAGACAAAGATCACAAGTTTCTTTCTCTGACATGTGAATTACAGGTATTTTTATGAGACATGAAACCAAACAAAGAGGAAGGGGCTACAGACGGGGAGAGGAAACCTGAAGGGATGACAGGGGTATGAAAGTGATTATGGTAAACTACATATATTCATAAAAAATATTATAATGAACCTTTTGTTTTATGCAGTTGATATAAAATATTAAAACTAAAGTTATATATAATAAATATATATAACACTTTATAGTGAAAATCACAAATATATATAATAAATGGCATTTGTTTCTCCTTTGTAATGATTGCAGTAAAAGATGCTAAATTTCTGTACTAATGTTGCTTCCCTCTTTTTCTTTATTATTTTTCATAAACTTTAACGGCAACTTCAGCAGTACATCAGCCTGTTTACTAAATGTCCCTACACATCTACTCATTCAAACACATTCTTAGGATGTATGTGCATATGGCTTTTAATAGGTAAGATTGTTGTAATATCCCAGTGTCCCACTGGGGTTTGAAAAATCTGTAAAACAAATGGGAGTTTCATTATCAGTCCCAAACAACTCCATTTTTCTATTCTCAGATGACTGACTCCATTTTGTGGCAGTTGATGTACATCAGCCCCAATGACGTGCGTTGTGTGAGGACTGGGTCGGCGCATTCTGCATCGGCTTGGGCAGATGGAGGCTCCAGTCAGTCATGAGCCAGAAGCACGACCCCTTCAAATTCCATTTCACGTTTCACTTCGTGTTCTGAGCTGAATTTGCATGAAAATCAAATTCATAAGTTCAGCCACGGCTTTGATCAGGAATTTTGCGGTTGTTATTGTTCTTTCTGAATTATTGTAAAAGTCATGGCAGATGGCAATGTTTTTGGAAGTGTTTGTCAATATTCGTCTCTTCTTCTCCCAACAATGCATGGTAAAGGAAAATTACTCATACCAGCACAGGGGCAGGCCATTTTCTGTTTCCTTTCGGTAGGTTCTCAAGTATTTAATTGGACATTTACAGAGGCAGTTTCAGGTGGCATAAAGACAAGGTGGTCCCCTGTGATTACCATGCACACCAGTCTAGACTTAGGGTCTAGAGAGAGGAAACAGCAAAACCACTCCTGGTGGGAAGTTAAGCCACCTGAGTGCTTTATTAACCTGTTTACTCTCTGTTAAAAGAAGTACTGTGTCCCTCACTTAATGGTTTATACTACCAATGGGAGCGGGAGAAGCTCTGAGCTGTGTGTGGTCAAGCCTGGAGTTTCCTGCAGCTCACTCTCAGCCCTAGACATGCAATCCATTCTCATAGCTTTCTTCAAACCCAGCAATGAAAGAATTCTGTGTTAATAGATACACAACACGAGTTTATGAAAAGAACTGGTCCCAGTGGATAAGCATCTAGAATGTTTTCAGCCACATATTTTAAGACCATTGCTAGGCTGCCCATGCTCCAACACAAGGGCTTCCACCTGTGCTCATGTAAGCAATTCTAATTAAGTTCATTGTGAGTCACAATATTTTAGAAAAAGCATAGGTCAGAAACTTGAATAAGCATTAGATGTGACCCTCTCTTTTCATGTATGAAGGCAGTAAAACTAAGCCCGCTTCTCTGACCTTTCTTTAGGCAACACACCAATGTGTTCCCAAAGAAGTAAACGCCAAATACTGGGAAACACTTAACCAAAGTTACTGAAAGAAAAAAGAGGTAATTTACATTGCATGCACACATGCACACAGACATGCAAGTAGCATATCATATATTTATAAAGAATGTTTACAGTCATACATATAAGAAGACTATAGATGAAACAATTTTTTATAAATATTCAATTACCATGTATTTATTTCACATGTGATATGTATTTATATTTTACATGATTCCATGTATATTTATTTATTATTTTTATTTATTTATTTTTATTGATTTTTTTTATTGAGATCTACTTTTTTTCTGCTCTCCTCCCTACCTCTCCCCTCCCCTTCAACCCTGTCCCAAGGTCCTCATGCTTCCAATTTACTCAGGGGATCTTGTCTTTTTCTACTTCCCATGTAGATTAGATCTATATGTATGTCTCTCTTAGGGTCCTCATTGTTGCCTAGGTTCTCTTGGATTGTGATTTTTAATATATACATATTAAGATACTGTCTAGTGTTGCAACAGCATAAACTGGAAAATCCATACGTGACACAAAACAGACCAGGTTCAGAAAGACAGACATTATTTGTTTTCATTAATTGTTGAATTCACCCCTCTTAGTCTTTTCAAGATTCTAGTGTCCCTATACAGGTTCACTGAAAATTCTTGAAGGGATGCAGTGTGGAGAATGAAGGTGGCACTCCGTATAACTGGCATCAAGTGAGAAATAAACCAAATATCTCCTGTTAGGTAGCAGTAATTAAACTTTTAAACAATCCATTTTATCTCTTAGATTTCCATGGATATTTATAGTGACTAATTAAAAGAGGAAACTGACTGACAGATTGTTATGTTAAAACCAATTATAAATTAAATCCAAGATCTGCTATCTAACAGCTATGTAGCTGTGAGATCTTGTACTTGTTAGTCTACATTTTGGAGACTGGGTACTGGTATTGGTGTTTGTCGGTGGTGGTGATGGTGGTACTGGTGGGGGGTAGTGGTGATGATGGTAGTAGTGCTGTTAGGTGTGTGTGTGTGTGTGTGTGTGTGTGTGTGTGTGTTTATGTGTGTGTGCTTATGTGTGTATGTGTGCATGTACATGTATGTATGCCTGATATACGGACTAGATTAAGACTTGTTTGTAGATGCTTCACACTGACCATGCCTTATATAAGGCATTTCTGATTATTTTACATTTCAAAAAATTTCCTATGCATGCCTGTAAGCATACTGTTATTCTACAGGACAACAAATGGTACAGCTGCTTTCTGTGCAGAAGTTTTCTTAAGTGTGTGTTGGAACTTCTGGTATCTTAGACACAGATAGGGATATGATGATTTGGAAGTATGTAAGTCACAGGCTGCCTGACATCTACTACAGTGACAGTGTTACCCATAATGCCACCATGAAGACAGAAGTCTATTTTCAGATAAAGTCACAATAAAACCCGTGACTGAGCCAACATAGTGCCTCACATCTGGAAGTTTAAAATCCCAACATTCTAGAGGCTGAAGAGGAAGAATAATGAGGCCAGTATGAGCTACATAGAGTTCAAGACCAGCAGGGACTACATGGAGTTCAAGACCAGTCTGAATGACACAGAGTTCAAAACCAGCCTTAGCTGCCTAGCAATACCCTTTCCCTCACCAAAAGCTCTAATATAAAAACAACAAGATGTATATTAGAGTATTACTCAGCAGTAAAAAACAAGGACTTCTTGAATTTTGCATACAAATGGATGGAAATAGAAAACACTATCCCGAGTGAGGTAAGCCAGACCCAAAAAGAGGAACATGGGATGTACTCACTCATATTTGGTTTCTAGCCATAAATAAAGGACATTGAGCCTATAATTCATGTTCCTAGAGAAGCTAAATAAGGTGAATCCAAAGACAAACACATAGGCATCCTCAGGAATATTAACCTTCATCAGGCGATGAAAGGAGACAGAGACAGAGACCCACACGGGAGCACCGGACAGAAATCTCAAGGTCCAAATCAGGAGCAGAAGGAGACGGAGCACGAGCAAGGAACTCAGGACCACGAGGGGTGCACCCACACACTAAGACAATGGGGATGTTCTATTGGGATCTCACCAAGGCCAGCTGGCCTAGGTCTGAAAAAGCATGGGATAAATCCGGACTAGCTGAACATAGCGGACAATGAGGAATACTGAGAATTCAAGAACAATTGCAGTGGGTTTTTGATCCTACTGCACGTACTGGCTTTGTGGGAGCCTAGGCAGTTTGAATGCTCACCTTACGAGACCTGGATAGAGGTGGGCAGTCCTTGGGCTTCCCACAGGTCAGGGAACCCTGATTGCTCTTCGAGCAGATGGGGGGGGGGGACTTGATCGGGGGAGGGGGAGGGAAATGGGAAGCGGTTGTGGGGACGAGGCAGAAATCCTTAATAAATAAATAAATTAAAAAAAAAAGAATGTACAACCAGAACTTTAACTCAAATTAAATACAGAATGAATCTGAAAAAAAAAATAAAAAAAAAATAAAAACAACAAGAGCTATTTTTCTCAATAGATACATCTCTAAAGCCTGATGTTCTTATATTCTCTACTTTTCTAAACACTCAGATATTTTAATAAGCCATGAGTATGTCTACTCTGATATTGTTTTACTAAGTAAGTATAATATAATCACTGAATTACCTAAAGACCATTACCTTCAAGTCTCCATTTGTCTGAAGCAAAGCCTATGGATTTTTAAACAGTGACCTCCACAAGAAGGAGGCTTTTAGACACCTGCTATTGATGCTTTAACTACATGCCCTCTTGTGATCTGATTGCTCAACAACCATTAATAAATTTCTAGGCTAGGGCCCAAGTCTCTATTTCGTCCTATAATTTACAAAGCCTCGCTTGCATTCAACGTGTAGGCAACACGCCAAAAAAAGCAACAAACATTTTCCTGATTCACTTGCCAGCTGGCTCTGTGGGCAAAATGGCCCACTACCAAGGAATCACTATTACTCCATCACTCAGGAAAATTAAATTCATTTCTTGCTTAGGGTACGTACTTCTTGCTGTTGGGAAATCACCCTGAGAAGAAACTAATTGTCACTGGGAAACACATTTTCATTGCACCCAGCATCCATCTGGAAACTCTGAGATAGAGAAGTGTAGAACTCCTGGCAACGGAAATGTAAGACTCAATACAATGATTGGTATGTGGCTGTCAACCTTTTTTTCTTGAAATTGTTGATGTTGATCTTTTCCATTCTCTGGGTAAATAGTTTGACTCCATTTATAAACAGTGTTCATTAAAAACTGGAATCTCTGTATAGCTCTCCTACGTGTATGCATAAAGTCTGGAGACATTTGCACACACACAGAATGTTCTAAGTCATTTGCAAAATATTTTACCAAATTACTTCAAACACCACAATTAATCAACTCCTTCATGCAGTTATAATGATAAATTCCTGGTCATTTTTATTCAGTTATTTATTAATGACAGTAATATTCTGAAACACATGAGCCTTGCTTTCAACATTGGAAGCTGAGATAAGACTGATGCAAGGAAAACACTACATTTGAGTCAGAGCCACATGCAAAAATATCTGAAGCTGCTCTGTGATCTCTTTCTAGCTACCACTAGTTTGACTGACATTCTTTTCTAGAATTCAATAATGAATTGAATTGCTCTTGGAGATTGTTTACCCTCTTACAACATGCCACTGCTGTAGGATCTCCTTTAAGTTACCGCCTACTTGGGCGTGGTCTTTTATACTATAAATGCCCATATAAAGCACTCACTGTGTTCTCTCTCTCTCTCTCTCTCTCTCTCTCTCTCTCTCTCTCTCTTTCTCTCCACCCGGCTGCTGGATTCAGTAGTTCTTCCCCGTTTGAGCAGAGGACTGTCATCTGTGAGTCTACCCCTAAATAAATAACCCTTTATCACACTCATTTCTGAGCTAGTGTGGGATTTCTTTTTAGCATCCGTCTTCATTCCACATCATTCAATATGAATCTGGGAAGGAAAAAGAAGCCCAGCAAATTCCGGTTTCAAACTCATAGAGCTCCATCTGCCTCGCTTCCCAAATTCTGCGATTAAAGGTGCGCACTGCCACACCAGCCTTCACATTTATAATCTAAAAGCCTTGCTGAAATCAGGACTGATAGGTGTCCTAAACTTCTGTTCAAGTAAGACTTGGCCATGAGTCATCTGTGTGGTTTGGGTGGATGGAGTATGAACTGGTGTTTTATTAACGCTGATTATAACTAGGCCTGTCACATTAGGCTGACCTACAGAGGTAAAATCAGAGCGCTTCCATTCGGTTCCTAATTTGATGAAATGTTCCATCTGCAACTCCACGGGATTTTATGATGCATGACAGTGGGAAGTTTCAGCTAAGAAGAAACTTGACTGTCTTGGCGTTATTATATAGTGAAAATGAAATTTCCTAAACTATTTTGATGAACTAGGTTCCGCATTATCTCTCAGGCTGATAATCCACTGCCTTCATTTCAGTAGCCACCGACCACTGCTCTTCCCTGCTTACCAAGGGAAAGAGAAGATTAAAAAAACCAAAACGCTATTTTGCGAGTGCAGTGAAATACCTATATTTATTATATTTGGATAGAAATCTGCTTGAGGAGTAATTTCAAATATAAATAGCAACGACTCAATTCCCGAAGGACCTTGCATTTTGTTGCACTATAGAGAAGTAGAGATAGCACACTTAATTGACTGCATTCACTTTTACTAGTGATATTTCCAGACAAGATAACTGAGTGGCAAGAAAGTGGATTTTGAAAGTTATGTAAGGAGGATCAGATATTAAAATGTTTTCTGAGGTTTCACAATCAACAATTTCTTTTCCTTCTTGAAAAAAACTGTTGAAGTTGCATTTATGAATTTATCGTGTGTGTGTGTGTGTGTGTGTGTGTGTGTGTGTGTGGAGAGAGAGAGAGAGAGAGAGAGAGAGAGAGAGAGAGAGAGAGAGAGAGAAGGCGGGAATGGGAGAGGGAGACAGAAGAAGAGAGGAGTATGTGTGTGCATCCAAGTGCACATAGGGAGGTCAGAGGGCAACCTGCAGGAGTCGGTTCCCTTCTCCCATCACGTGAGTTCCAAGGATTGAAGGATTGAACTCAGGCCGTCAGTTTTGGCAGCAAGCTCTCTCACCTGCTGAGCCATCTCGCCAGCAGCATGGCAATCTCTTTCTACACTAACGAGCTTCTACAAGCAGTTAAGTATTTATGAGAAGGCTCAAGATGGGGAAACATTACTTCACTGTGTAGAATGTGCCATAATTGAGTGTTGTTTCATTCTGTTGTTTTTTAGAGACTTCCCCTTGCCTATAACAATGGAATTACTTACAACCCAAACCAAAGAAACTAGCATGTCCAATAAGAAAACTTTGCAAACATTATCTGGAGTTATTCTTTCTAATGAAAATATTTTGATTCATTTTTATTTCCTCTGATTTCCAACTTCTTTTTCAGACCAGAAAAGGCAAAATCACTCACACTGTAGAATGTTCCATCTTCCCTGCAAGCACTCCCTGTCATAAATCAGAAAGCTACAGGGGATGCAAATGGAATGTTTTATCAAATTAGGATCCCAATTCCTTTCACATTATAGCACTTATCCATGCATGACCTTCAGGGATGGTTCTTTTCAAGTGTTTCCGAATGTGACAGGCAGTGTCATATAGAAGAGGCTGTGTGTGTGTGTGTGTGTGTGTGTGTGTGTGTGTGTATTCCAAAGGAATGTGTCAGTTAGCCAGTAGTGCCTATAGTGAAGTCTCAAGGTCAGAAAGCAACTGAACACTCATTTTAACCACATATTCTCAGCATGAGGCATCTCCAGCTCCTCGCTATTGGCATGAGGCCAATTATTTAACCTCTTGGCACTTCATTTTCCTCATAGAAAAACGGGAATGGTGGCAATAGGACTCCTCCATGGAACGTTTAAGACTAGATGATGTTTTTCACATAAAACACTTAATAATCATGGCGGTAGCCACTTGCCACCCCACAA
The DNA here is from genome assembly GCF_018167655.1 of Microtus oregoni. Lineage (NCBI taxonomy): Eukaryota > Metazoa > Chordata > Mammalia > Rodentia > Cricetidae > Microtus > Microtus oregoni. The sequence continues at coordinate 40,691,456 of NW_024543063.1, forward strand.
AGCATCTCCTTTCTCATAGTGAGTATTTGGTAATTGCGGGTCACCTCAAGTAGTCAATTATTGTTCGTTCAGTTAAACTAAGGATGCTGACCTTCACTAAGTAAGCCAAAATCCATCTTCTTGGACTTTCATTTTCTCTTCTCTATCCTACCCCTTCTCTTCAAAACAGGCAGGGAAAAAAAGGGGGAGGCTTAAGCTTCATGCCCACTTCCCTTTAGTTACCTTGAAATATTGGAATTTAGCATTGGTTTCAGATGGCCTAGGAAGAGTTTGAAGAGCTTACTGGGGTCAGTGAATGAAATTTACCAATGTCTTTTATTCTGAGCTAGAAGAGATGGAAAGAGGATGGATAAGTAACGTTCAGTTCAGTGCTGCCATAGTGAAAACAGCTGTCAGTCGTCATTCTACATTGGAATATTCCTTCACTGATGAAATGCTTTCTCACACACAGGCACTGATGCCGTGATGAAGATTCTTCCTTGCCTTTGACCTTCATCAGAACATCCTAGAGATGTGGCAGAGACAAATGCTTCTAAGTGATTGGAACTCGATTAGCGATGGTGATTGAAAATGAAGATGGGAAAACAATGAGGACCCTAAGAGAGACATACATAGATTTAAAGACAAGATCACCTGAGTAAATTGGGAACATGGGAACCTTGAGAGAGGGTTGAAGGGAGGGGAGAGGCAGGGAGGGTAACAGATAAAAATGTAGAGCTCAATATAAATCAATAAAAAAGTCCCCGTGCCATATAATAATCAAAACACTAAAGATACATAATAATAAAAAATATTAAGAGAATATTAAAAGTTGCAAGGGAAAAAGGCCAAGTATAATATAAAGGGTGACTAAATAAAAGAAAGAAAGAAAATGAGGATGGGAACAGAAAACAAGATACTGATTTCCTTATCAGGTGTCTTATGCCCCAGTAACCTGTGTTGGTCCAACTACTGCATGACTCTGTATAGCACGGAGTACCAAAGAGGTTTGGATGACTTCAAAGATACACTCATGCCTTTGATTTTCCTCAAAGGGTTTCTGCTGTGTGTCAGTTTTGTTTCTCTGCTTCTGACAAAGACATCATGTTCAACAGGCGCTTTCCCTATTTTATCAACAAAACATGTCTTTGAGGGTCTGAACACCTTAGCCATATTGAAAATGCTTCCTGACTCAAAAACACTCTAGCCAACCACCTAGGAATTTGGGGCCACTCTTTAGTTGCAATTGCTTATTAGTCCTGCTGTTATTTTCCGTTCCTTCGTGTTGAAGACAGACACTTCCCTGTGTACTTATGTGGAATCACATTGCCCTTCACTTGAGGCAGTGTTTATTCCACAGTGCAGTTAACTATTGTTCACTGTGTTGTTTATGAGTTTTCAAAGCAATAACAGAGGATGCTGATAAAATGATGGACCTCGCCATCACTCACTGTGTGAATCATGATGGCCTCATAACTACGTTTTTGCTTCTCCCATTCATCTCCTCTAATCTAAAAACAACTGCCAGTCACTGTTCTACAATACAAATATTTCCTTCACTGATTAAAATCTTTCATCCTGTGCATACGCTATTGTTTGCCTGGGATATTCCTCTTGTTCTTTCTTTACCAGAACAAAATGTTTCCCTTGATGTACTGGTTAGCTCCCTGTCCCCTTTGTGGTGACAAGATTGTACATGATATTGCACAGTTTAATTTTCATCACTTTTATGCATTTGTTCAATATGATTATTTTACTGAAAAATATAGAATTTATTCTACAATAGTTTTCCCTATATACCTGTTTATGTACCTATATTACTCTATGTATTTATATCTGTCTTACTTGTGGTATATGTCTTTTACATTGAACTCCATAAAATGTAAACAATAATTGTTTTGATGAAGAGGTTTGGGTAGATATTTTTCATATATATATATCTATACATATATATGTTTATATGTGTGTATGTATATGTGTGCATGTGTATGTGTGTATTTGAATGTGCACCACATGAGTACAGTGCCTACAGAGGTCAGAGGATGGCATCAGGTCACCTTAAATTAGAGTCATAGGTAGTTATCAGATATGTCCGTGTTGGGAATTGAACCCAGGTCTTCTGCAAGTATCCTTAACCGCTGAGCCATGTCTCCAGCCACAAGATCTTTTTGTTACTGCAAAAACATGCACATTTCTCTTTGTCATTTGAATTTTATGCAAGCATCAGTAACAATAAGAGTAAACACTCTTTAATTGGAAACTTAAAACTTTGTTTTTAGTTTCCTTTCTTTCCCTTTTTAGAAAGCAGATGTCTCAGATCCAACGATAAAGTGAAATAGAATGGGTCCCCCAAATTACACATCAAATCCTTCTAAAGATCATAAAGTTGAAGTTAAGTAAGCAATTTTATATACTTTCAAATCTATCCATCTATGTGGCATATATCATAGAACCCCAGATGGCACCACAAAGAAGATTCCACATATTCAGCGGCATTATGGTCTTCCTCACATTAAATTGAGTCAAGAAATAAAAATATTCATTATGGAGTGAAAGAATTTACATAATATATAATTGTGACGATTTTTATGGAAATTGCTTCCTAGTCAATTGCAAAAAGAAATGCTGGGTCTGCATGTCCGAAAAATAACTGGACCACACTAGCTAGCCTTTCCATAGGCAAAAATCATGATGAAACATTTTCTATAGATCCTTGCTGTTCAAAACAAATTCTTAAAAATCAAATAAATTAAGCAAACTTTCCCAAGGCAGTAGAATCCAGAGTGTTGTTCATGCTTCTGTGTTGGCTGTCATTAAAAAACAAAAAAATAGGAGAGACATGACATGATTCCAAATTTTAATAGCTGGTTAACATTTGGCTGGTGTGAGTTTGCAGATCAATAATATCAGCTTCATCTCATCTAACTACATCTGACTCCGGGCAAGGACAAGAGGATCAATTCTCCCTGTGGTGGTGGAATGCTAAACCACTACCTCGAAATGCTTTTCCAAGATATTAAACCATAAATATCCACTTGCCTACAGAGGAGCTTCCGTTTCCAGCTCCTTCATAGCCATTTCCCTGTCTTTTCTCCTCCACTTCCCTGGAGGACTTGAGATGTCATACGCGCCTGCTCACGCCACAAATCAAAGGATGTTTCTAAAAACTAGGTTTTCCTTTCCCATCCAATAAATAATCAACCAAAGAAAATGACACAAGGGTAGCCAAAAGCAAACAAAACAAAAAAAATAGTTTCAGATGTTCTGCTATTTATAGGAAAATAGCTCTGTGAGTTTGATTTACTTGGATAATAGCTTTTTCCTTTTCTGTCCATCATGAAGAATGTCTAAGTCATAATCCAGAATCGTCTGCTAAGCACACCAGGAATAGATCAAAGGCAAAATCAGATGAAAAACCAAATGCATTTTACAAGCTCTAAGTTTATGAAATGAATGCATATACCCATTTCTTTTTCTACACACACACACACACACACACACACACACACACACGGTACCAGAGATGGCAAAACATTAGTCTCTTATTGTCTTAGTTAGGGTTTACTATTGCTGTGAGGAGACATCACGACCATGGCGACTCTTAAACAGGAAACATTTAATTGAGGGGGCTTGCTTACTGATGAGAAGTTCAGTCCATCATGATGGGGAGCATGGCAGCATGCAGGCAAGCATGGCACTGGAGAACTCTCTGAGTGTCCTGCATCTCGCAGGCAATAGGAAATCAACTGACTATCACACTGAGTGAAGCATGAGGAAAAGATCTCAAAATCCACCCCCACAGTGACACACTTCCAACAGGAGTAGCCCAGGTATGCCCTCCAACCTCAGGGTCTGGATTATAGATATGTGTCATCCAGCCTCTTCCAACAACACCACACTTCCTCCAACAAGGCCACACCCACTCCATCAAAGCCACACCTCCTAATAGTGCCACTCCCTATGAGATTATGGTGGCCAAACACATTCAATTACCCACACATGTGTCCTGGATATGGGAGTTCAAGCCATTGTTAGCTATTGATCCCTAGACATAAGACATAGTCTCTCTAGAATCGAGTTCTACCACCCCTAATTTGGGATTTATACCTGCCTCCACCTCCCTGTGATGAGGAGAACTGAATGTGGCTGTGCATTTTTACTTCTAGGAACGATACCTTTAATACAAGAGTACACTGTAAATGACAACTCTTATTTCTGGTTATTTTATACACGAGCCATTCTTTTTCAAGGTGACTGACCTGTACCTGTCTAGATTCAAGCAGCTGAGAATGCCGTACTAGGGTCCTTCACAGAATCCTTTGCTCGTGAGCCTGGCGGCGCGCACGTGTACCCTCAGTTTTGGTTTGTGTTTACTTAATTAAAATTTATTTTTTTTGAGATGAAGTCTCACTACCTCACCCACGCTGACCTTGACCATTCTCTTCCTGTCTAACACACCTAAACCTTTGCTGAGGTTACGGCAAGTGTCGAGTTCAACACGCCGACGCTCTTGAGAGCAAATTCAACCTGATGTGTAAAGAAGTGAAACCTAATGATCCCTTTAACCCATGCTCTGTGTCATGTGATAGGAAGCAGACACATTAATCAGGATGAGAAGACCAAGCCCTTCATCGCTGCCTGGAGGCAGATGAAAGGGACAGTCATTTACTGAGGAGAGCAGAGGCTTCTTTTGTGAGCACCTGCCCCCTCTCTGGCTGGTCCTCCACACTTCACAGGTCTTAGGCCTCTCAAACATGGTTTTAAGAAGGAACGGCGAGGAAATCTACAGCAGAAAAACAGGGAGATAAAGATGGTCTATTCAGGAAAATGTCCAAGTGTATATAGATGTCAAGGCCTTTGCTTTCTGATACTAAAATTCTACTAAAAAGGGAAAGACTAATCATTTTAAAGCCTCTGACGGGTGGAAGTGAGATGTAGAAGAAATAATAAAAACATTTGCTGGTTAATCAGATGAAATGCAATTGGACCTCTATACTTACTTTCTTTTAAAACCTGCTTAATGTTAATATAAATAATAACAGTTGATAGCTATGTGCTATGTTTTGCTATTTCTAATAAAACTTTTATAATGGAAAGGCCATTACTACTTGCCTAATGTGTTAATCTATTCTCTAGATTTCCCCACATATAGAAGCAGCCTTTGCCAAATGATTAATAGTTTTTATGGTCACAATTAACCGTAATTGAAGCTGGGGAACTCAGGAGGAAATGAGCAATCCCTAAAACACAGCCTTAAAGTCTAAGAAGAGACAGTAACACAGTATGGAGGAAGCCCTCTGACTCCCTTGGCATGTGGATTATTGCTCATTTTGTGGTCACCATTAAGAACACAAGGTTTAAAAGCAGACACATGCTGGAACCAGCTTGAACCGGACAGTCGGTCAGCCCTATTTGTTTCTTGTCAATGCTTCCCTCCACAGCGTGGTGGTGTGCTCAGAACATGGAGCTTGAAGCTGCGTTTTATAGTTTGTATTTCTTTTTCTTCTCCGTCTATCTTTCCACCTTTCCACTGCTGCTATTTAATAATATAAACTTACTTTTAAAGAACAAAATTTAAGTAGCTTACTTTAGAGTTAGTCCTAGAATTTAATTAATCCTAGAACATTTGGGGTTAAAATTATCTAAATAAATTCAACTTCAACAATTACCTAACTGAAGCATTGCTCATCTTTATTCTATTCTCACTTATTATCTCATCATCTATAAGCTTAATATTCTGAAAAATGCTTTTTTTTCTCAACCTCATGTGAAATTTCTGAAGTCCATTACATTTTATATTTTGTTGTCTTCTTTTCAAAATTTTCCACCAACTTTTACTCCTGGCTTATTAACAGTCAGGTACAGTCTGCATATACACCAACTACAAGTTTCACCTGGAAGTAGAGAAACGAGTTTGCCAATGAGAGCCTAATATATAGAAAATTAGCATATTCAGAATGAGGCAATTATTGATGGTAGAAGCAAGCCTAAGAGGAGACTGCCATTACTGATGTAGTAATAACATGTACTGTGTTCTACCTTTCCATCCTATGCCAGATTCTAACCTTGAATCGTCTGTTTTTCTTTTAATCAGTACTGAGTGGAGTTTCTGAATCCTAGAGCCCATCACTGTTTCCTGAGCCCCTCAAACTCTATGATCCACAGACAAGGCAAACATTAGAATGACAGGTGACATGTCTGCTGCCTAAAAAAGGATCTCAGTGAACACCTATGTGTTTGATACGTGCTTGAATGAATAAATCAATGAGGATTCTGTAATTCTCAATTTGGTTGGTCAGTTTAGACCTCACTTCTTCTAATTACTATAGCATCTACTTCTCTCTTCTGAATATTTATGCACCATTGACACTTGTTCCCCAAGACAACTATGTTAAAGGTTCTGCTTCTAGGGGAAAATTAGGCCATGAGAGGACAATTAGTCCTTCACAAGCAGGACTAGTACTTTTATGAAATGATCCCAATAGACATGGTTTATATTAGCTACCATGCAAAAGAGCAGTACAAAGACTATATTTACAAATTGAAAGTCTTCCCCATGCCAGACACTGACTCTTCTGGCAAGAGGAACTTGGATGCATTCTCCTGGACTGAGTAATACTTCTATTGTTCATAAATGTCCTTGTCTGAGCTACTTTACCATAGCAACTTAAAATGAAATAAGCCTCCTACTCACAAAATCTTGTTAGGAGGAAAATTTAAATAACAAATACAATGTTTCAAAAAAAAGAGTGAATTAATTTTATCCTAGCCATTTATAACTATCACATATTTCTGCAGAAATAATGGTTTGAATTATTGCTACCTCCTCAATCCAGTTCCAACCAGATTAAAAGCAGATCAAACATTCTTAAAGAATCTGCCGTCTTAGACTAAGAGCTTTATTTCCATTCTCTTTTTATTCTGACTCTGGAGCTGACCTCATCATGGTTGCCTGGCCTCCAGCAAGAAGCATCTCATTTGGCATTATTGGCTCACGTGCATGCCGAAGCACAGCTTCCCCAGACGGTAATATAATCGGGACTGCATAAAGGTGGTCACTACTTTGCGAGAAATCATGCTGATATTAACTAAATCTTAACTGCTACATCATGCTTGTCTTTATTCAGCTGGTTTGAAATGAAAGAGATGGGGGGAATATAGTTATCTATGTACTTTATAGGGGCATTGGACCTGGTGACCCCAATTTTCAATTGGAAATAACAATGAGAATAATTTACCCCAGATAACTTGAGATAGGTGAGAGTCACCACAATGAAACTCACGGGGCCAATAATGGTAATTAACGAAATATATAAGCAAACATCTCTTACTATTAATTGAATACGTTAAATAACCACATAGAAAAAGAATGGGCCTTAATAAAAGACTTTCAGTAAAATACAATTCCAGAAGAAAAAATTAAAGTCAAACTAATGTATAGAATGTCAAACATTGAAGTAAATGCCATTAATCTTATAGCACTAGAAAATATTTTTGACAAATTCTGTCAAGAGAACTAGGTATACATTTGTCTAGAAAGATTGTATTGATAATCACAGAGGCCAGAGGCAAGAACTAATTGATCACTTCAAGAAGAGCCACATATTAACATTATACCTGCACAAGCACTGACAGAAATACTCAACAATATTTTAAGCTATATCTATGTAAAGGATGAATATACATCTAGTTATTGGAGGGATGTGTGTGCCAACATAATATATAGTTTATAGGTCAGCTCTTTACATTCAAAGTCAATCAGATTATTGAAGGATTATTTAATGGCACATGTGGTTTCTTCCACTTAGTGGGAATAGACTGCCATGACAACTGTAGTAGATTGCTGATGGAGCAATTCTTCCCTGAGGAACAACTCAGTTGTGTTGACAAAAGCACTCAGTGGGGATCTAGCGTTTCAAAATAGATTTTGGTTGACTGTGTACATTTACTTAGAGTCCTAGGTAATCCTAGCTCTCCCCAGAGGTCTTAGCAGTCTCCTGATTCTCTGGCATCCTCCTCATTAACTCATGGCCATTGTTGACATTTTTTAATCTACAATAAAAACTTCAACAGAAACTATATATCTAATAAAATGTATTAAATAGTTTATTTAGAGCTCATCTTACAGAACTGGCCACGGTAGTGCACATCTTTGCTAGTCTACAAAGCAAGTTCTGGGACAACTAGTGGTACCCAGAGAGATACTGTCTCAAAAAACAAAACAACAAGCAAAAAATAAAAAAGAAAGAAAGAATGAACATACCTACAAATGAGGTGAGCAAAACAATTTGCTTAAAATTATTTAATGTTGAAAATGTCTATGCGCTCATGTTTGCCTGCAGGTACATTCTGGGTGTGTGTACATGAGAATTCGGAGGCTTTGAGGACAACTTCAGGTGTCATTCTTGAGAAGATCATGAGATGGGGTCTCTCATTAACCTATAGCTCACTAATTAGAATAGAGAGGATGACAAGCATTCCCCGGGGATCTTCTTGGTTATTTCTCCTCAGTGCTGGTATTACACATGTGCACCACCATGCCAGTCATTTTTACATGGAATTCTGGGATCCAACACGGATCTTCTTGCTCACAAGGCAAAAGCTTTGCCAACTAAGCTATCGCTCAGCTCTTAAATATTTTATTGGCAAACAACATTATTTTAACATAGCAATGTTTAATTGTAAATCCACTTCAAAAAGGCAATTACAAATTCTAATTTTATAATGTTTTACAACCTTCAACACATTTGTCAACAATTGCTCCATGAAATTAGCCTTGGTAATCTCAGTTACCCATCCTTTATCACAATCACAAAAGTGATGGACCATAAAGGTCCATACTAAATATCAACCGTAAAATAAATGAGAGGAAAACAATCATAAGATGATTAATGTATCCACAACCCATTTCTATTTGTAGTTTGGATGGAACTGGCTAGCCATCTTGGCTTGCTTCCTTTCTCAAATTTTTCAAAGACAGAGAACTCCCCAAAGAAAAAGGCAGGTCGATTATACCAAGTTTTGGACTCTCAGACTGTATATCATTAATCATTTTAACTTGCCTGCCTCTCTGGTTCTTCTTTTTCCTTCTTCACTATACGAAGGTATTTTTGCTTCATTTTTTTGGTACACTATCATTTGATTATTGGCTTCACAGGGTCAAGAGAGCTCTTATGATAAGCTCCAGGTGTTTTTAATGAAATGTTAACACCTGAATTATGTTATAGTATGCTCAAGTTCATGAATTCTGCTATGGACAGTTTTGACACATTGCATTCACACACACACACACACACACACACACACACACACACAGAGAGAGAGAGAGAGAGGGGGGGGGGGGGGAGCCAGAAGGAGGTAGGGAAGGGAGAGAGACATAACACCCTCCAAATTCATTTCTATCCAAATGCACCTTATTTTTTTTATTGAGAAAAAGAAAAAAAAAGTTTCTCCCCTCCCCCTCCTCCCACCCTTCTCCCCCTTTCCCCCACACTTCTCCCCATCCCTCTCCAGTCCATAGAGCAGTCAGGGTTCCCTGACCTGTGGAAAGTCCAAGGTCCTTCCCCCTCCGTCCATATCTAGGAAGGTGAACATCCAAACTGGCTAGGCTCCCACAAAGCCAGCACATTACGTAGGATCAAAACCCCGTGCCATTGTCCTTGGCTTCTCATCAGCCTTCATTGTTCGCCATGTTCAGAGAGTCCAGTTTTATCCCATGCTTTTTCAGTCACAGTCCAGCTGGCCTTGGTGAGCTCCCAATAGATCAGCCCCATTGTCTCAGTGGGTGGGTGCACCCCTCATGGTCCTGACTTCCTTGCTCATGTTCTCCCTCCTTCTGCTCCTCATTGGGACCTTGGAGCTCAGTCCGGTGCTCCAGTGTGGTTCTGTCTCTATCTCCATCCATCACCAGATGAAGGTTCTATGGTGATATGCAAGATATTCATCAGTATTGCTATAGGATAGGGTCATTTCAGGTTCCCTAGCCTCAGCTGCCCAAGGAACTAACTGGGGACATCGTCTTGGGCTCCTGGGAGCCACTCTAGGTTTAAGTCTCTTGCCAACCCTAAGGTGACTCCCTTAACTAAGATTTGTGCTTCCCTGCTCCCTTATCCAACCTTCCTTTATCCCGATCATCCTTTTTCCCCAAGTTCCCCCCATCCTCCCCTTCTCACTTTTCTCTCCCCATCTCCCCTTACCCCCATCCCACCCCACCCCCAAGATCCCAATTTTTTGCCCGGCAATTTTGTCTATTTCCCATAGCCAGGAGGATAACTATATGTTTTTCTTTGGGTTCACCTTCTTATTCAGCTTCTCTAGGATTACCAATTATAGACTCCGTGACCTTTATTTATGGCTAGAAACCAATTATGAGTGAGTACATCCCATGTTCATCTTTTTGGGTCTGGGTTACCTCACTCAGGATAGTGTTTTCTATTTCCATCCATTTGCATGCAAAATTTGAGAAGTCATTGTTTTTTACTGCAGCATAGTACTCTAATGTGTATATATTCCACACTTTCTTCATCCATTCTTCTATTGAAGGCCAACCCCGCAACAAAGGTCTGATCTCCAAAATATATAGAGAACTCAAGAAACTAGACTTTAAAATGCTAATTAACCCAATTAAAAAATGGGGCACTGAACTGAACAGAGAATTCTCAACAGACGTTCAAATGGCCAAAAGACACTTAAGGTCATGCTCAACCTCCTTAGCGATCAGGGAAATGCAAATCAAAACAACTTTGATATATCATCTTACACCTGTCAGAATGGCTAAAATCAAAAACACCAATGATAGCCTTTGCCGGAGAGGTTGTGGAGGAAGGGGTACCCTTATCCATTGCTGGTGGGAGTGCAAACTTGTGCAACCACTTTGGAAATCAGTGTGGTGGTTTCTCAGGAAATTCGGGATCAACCTACCCCTGGACCCAGCAATACCACTCTTGGGAATATACCCAAGAGATGCCCTATCATATGACAAAAGCATTTGTTCAACTATGTTCATAGCAGCATTATTTGTAATAGCCAGAACCTACACCTTATTTTTTTTTTTAATTGACATAAACTAACAATTCCTGAATCCAGTTTTACGTATCGGCCCATGGAAGTAAGGCTTATGCAGCTTCACTCACAATATGTTGCACTGGGAACTGCTCCTGTTATGGACTTAAATGTAGTAAGTGGCAGCAGCGACAGAACAAGATTTATCTAGTAATTTATCTACTTTCAGTAGCGCCTTCTTCTGGTCTCTAGGTGGAGAAGCCAGTTCCCTCTATCAAAAAAGGAGATGGGTGGAGACTTTTGAGAACAAGAGTCTTGTCTTTATTTATAGGCTGTATACCCCCAGGCAAGTCTGAAGAATCTACTTTTATAAGAACCCTAGCATTCCCATGGAATTTACTGTACCTACATATTAAATATTTTTCAGAAAGTTTTACCCTTTAATATCTTAAGCATCTGTGAATACTAGGAGGGCAGTTTACGGGAATCAGTGCTCTCCCTCGACCATGTGAGTCCCTTCATTCTGCCACCCTGAGTTGCAGGGATAGAACTCAAACTTGATGGCAAATGCCTTTACCCACTGAACCAGTGGTATGAGACAGCCATATCTCACTACCCAGATATGCCCATTTGAAAATGAGACGACAGGCCTGGAAAGATAGCTGAGTGATGAATAGGGTCAGGTTCCTCGCAACAGTCTATACCTCCAGCTACAAAAAAACCTGACACCTCTGGTTTCCTTCAAAGCCATCTCCACTCACATGCACATAGCCACATGTAGACACACATGCCAACACAGAACAAAAATAACTCAAAGAATTTATGAACTAAAGTAAGGAAAGCCTCCTTAGCAAATGCTATGGGGAAAATAGGATAGCCACCTGTGAAGACTAAAGCCAGATCCATAACTCTCACCCTACACAAAATAAATTCTAAGAAGGTGGAAGACTGTTTGTATCAGACCTAGGCCTTTGAAACTGCCAGAGGAAACCACAGGGAAGCATTAGACATGGGCTGGGCCATGACTTTCTAAAAAGGACTTTATTCACACAGGCAATAATTCCAAGAACTGACCAATGAGATCACATGATATTCCAAAGTGCCTGCACAGCAAAGGGACAGTCAGAAGCGTCTCCCTATAGAACAGGAACAAGTCCTTGCTAGTTAGACATCAAATAGGAGATTTGCATCTAGGAGCTGTAACTGCAAACATCTAATACCTATAAAGAAAATCTTCTAGTCAATGAATAAGCCAATGAACTGAACTGATGATATTTCTCAAAGAACTTTAAATGGAGACAACATGTATTTGGAAAAATATTGAACATCCTGAGCCATCGGGGAAATACACATTAACACTGATTTGAGGTTCTTGCTCATTCCAGTAACAATGGCTATTGAAAAGCAAATGAATACCAGCTGAGAAATACCAGGTTGGGAAAGAGAAGCTCTTATTTACCACTGGTGGGAGTGTGAGCTGGAGTAACTGCTGTGAAAATCAGTGTGGAGATTTAAGTTATATCTGACTGTAGACCCACGGGTGTGAACGTCTTCACACAGAGATCTTGGCATCCGTGTTTATAGCTGCCCTATTCAGGAGCCTCGGTGTTCAAAGCGGTTTCATGCATAAAGAAAAGCTTGGTGTAAGCACACAATGGCGTTTTATTCATCTGTGATTAAAAATGAAACTATAACACATGCGGGGAAATGGATAGAACTGGAATTTGTTAAGCAAAGTAATGCAAAAATATAAACAGCACATTTTCTTTCATATGTGCAGATCTTGTGTGTGTGTGTGTGTGTGTGTGTTTGTGAAGTGTAAGTCATAAAACTAGAGCATGAAAGAAAAAAGTCTTAAGCCAGAGATGAAGGGTAGGAGAGTACTAGAATACATATGGCATGGAAGTGAAATGGGATCCACTAGGGGGAGAAAAAGGGTGAACAGGAGGTGGGTGTGGGTAGGGAGAGAGGAGTGGAAGAGAAAGATCTACCAAAACAAAATATGAATTGAAAGGTCATAATGAAACTTTTTACTTTGTATGGTAACTTAAAAAATGAATAAATAAAAACATGAAAGTAAAAAGAAAAACAAAGACAAAAATGAGGTACACAACACCATGGATTATTGTTTAGCAATAAAGAAAAATAAAATCTTGACAATAGAAAGAAAGTGGGTGGGAGCCAAAGATCATTACGTTGAGAAAACTAATACAGACTTGGAAATACAAATTTTCTGTCTTACCTCCTACTCATAATCTAGATTTAAGTATGTGTGTGAGTGAGTGTGTGTGTGTGTGTGTGTGTGTGAGAGAGAGAGAGAGAGAGAGAGAGACAGAGAGAGAGAGAGACAGAGAGAGAGAGAGAGAGAGAGAGACAGAGAGAGAGAGACAGAGAGACAGAGAGACAGAGAGCAGCAGAGAATATCTTCAGTGTGGGAGAACAATGGAAAACGTGACATGGATGTAGAAGCAAGACTATTTGAGAATGAGGAAAAGACCAGCAAGAGGGAAAAGGGCTGAGAGAGAGGGGACTGAGACAAGAGGGATAAGAACCAAGTACTATGGCGCACACATATGCCAAAATGAAATCATCATTTTGTTTGATAACAAAATTAATTCAAACAAGCAAATGATCCAAACAAACACCCACAGCCTAGTTTTTAGCATGCAGTTCTTTGAGGCTACAGGAGAGAATCTTACTCATACTGTAGTTGAGAGATTTCAGTGTTTTAGTGGAATGGGCAGTTCAATGTCTTGAAATTCTCTTCTCCTTTTTATTAGAAACCAATGTAATGCCATCAACTGGTGCATAGCAAGATTTGCTGACCCTCCCAGGACATGGGCTAGTTTCTGAGTCTCCCCAGCCACTGTATGCTAAGGGGCACTACCACTGTACTAGTCTGTAACAGTCATCAGTGGTGAGTCATCATTATGCTTGGGTGGCTATCCCCAGTTTTAAAATCCATCTGGAGAATGTGTATTTCACAAATACCTCTTGGAGGATATTTGTACACTGTGTGGAGATGTATTTTCCATGGTTGGTGTAGTAAAAAGCTGAACAGCAAATAACTAGGCAGAAGGTATAGGTGGAATTCCCTAGCAAAAAAGGGCGAGGTGGAAGAATAAAGGCTCACACAAGATGCCAACAAGACATGGAGGGAGTCAGACATACAGAATGAAAGGAAGGTAAAAAAACAACATAGTAAAATGGGGATTTAATATGAATGGGATAAATTAAGTTATAAGAGCTAGTTAGGAACAAGCTTAAGCTATAGGCTGAACTTTCATTATGAATAACGAGTCTCTGTGTAATTATTTGTGAGCTGGTGGTCCAAAGAAAAATCCATCCACAAGTACTTTGAGAGTTACAGTAGAAGGCCAGTTCAGATACCCTTTCCACTATTGCTAGGAGTCTTAGCTGGGGTCATCTCTGTGGATTCCCAGGGATTTCCCTGGTGTCAGGTTTCTATCTAACCCTGAAATGCCATGCCCCCTCTCGGTCAAGATTTTTCTTTTCTTAGTCTCTTCGTCTTTCCTGCCCCCAACCTGCTTCCAGGAACATGCCCACCCAATGGGCTCATGGGCTCTGGACCAATAGTCAGGGAGTGGCATGGAACCAACTGATCTGGGTCCTCTGCATGTGTGTGACAGTAGTGTAGCTTGATCTCTCTGTAAGGCTCCCAGAAATGAGATCAGGACCTGTCTTTGGCATTGAGAGAGGAAATGAAGATGAAGTGAAGGAGTAGCTGTGTGAGGTGACAAGAGCTGCTTCATTCTGTCCAAGAAGTCTTGAAGCAGAGCCCAGGGAAGTCTTTCTGTCCAGGAAGTCCTGAAGCAGAGCCTAGGGATGTTCACTCAGCACTTGCCAAAGTAATGCTCCTTAATCCTGCTTTATGTGGGTCAAGTTTCAACTTTGGGATAGCTAATTCTCTCAGTTACTTAGCATTCAGAAAGCCAAACTGCATAGGTACCCTGAAGTGCGATGACTCACTCAAGTCCAAGTCTACCATATGCTGAGCTGAGAACCAAGAACCACCGAGAGCAGAATATTTTAGAAAATCTAAAATCGATTTTAAAAAAAGTAGTCTTGGTTTCTAGTCATTCACCAAGCCTTTCATATCTGCTTACCCGGAATGATATTACCATAGCATGTGGCTCTTTAGGATGTTTGTGTGAAATTTTAGATGCACATGACATCATAATTCATGCCCGTGGGACTTCAGATTTGGATAGAGGAATACACAGATATGAATAAAAGAACTAGGAGGTTTATGGTTAACAGCTGTATATGATGTGTTGATATGTGGATTTCCACCTCCGTCACAGCTCAAGGGGCAGCAAGAGAATGAAGAAAAGACAAATACAGATATAAAAGTTGGGGTCAGGTGAACTGGGCTCTTTGATGGAGAATCTTCAACCTATCCATACCCAAGCACAGCCTCTTTATTATAACAATTGAATACGGATTTGGAGACAGGGTTATTGCATACAGCTGCACAAGAAGGCGGGGTTATTACATATAGATGATGTACAAGAAGGTGGGGTTATTGCATATAGATGTACAAGAAGGCAGGGTTATTTTTTTTAAGGCAGGGTTATTATATACAGAAGAAGGAAAGGTTAGCTGACCATATAAGAGCAGTCTCTGTAGGGAGCAGTCTTCAGGACATAAACATTTGGATGGGGAAGCTACAGTGTACACTTTCTCCACACAGTGTCAGCATCTACATTAGACATGAGAAGGGCTTTGTCATCTCTCTGAGTCTCACCCAGGAAAGGCTCTGCCACTCCCATGGGACTGAGGCATTGATATTCGACAAGGCTGTACCCATGTCAAATAATCCACATTCACTCAGGACTTGGCTTGGTCACTGCGGTGGATAACTGAATGAAGTAAAATTTGATATGTTTTACTCACACTGTGGTTCAACCATACTTTGCAAGCCCAGCACCTGTCTCTTGTATAGTTTCATCCCTTTCCATCAAAGTACACAGTCAGTCCCCATCATAGCATATAAACCTGACAAAGGAGCTCAGCAGACTCCAGACAGCAGACAGTCCAATATGAATACTTAGCTCCATGCAGTCTGTGAGCCGATACAGTTAGACACGTCCATTTTTTTTTTCAGGGCAGGGTTTCTCTGTAGCTTTGGAGTCTGTACTGGAACTAGCTCTTGTAGACCAGGCTGGACTCAAACTCACAGAAATCTGACTGCCTCTGCCTCCCGAGTGCTGGGATTAAAGGCATGCGCCAGACTTCATCTTTACATTTTTTGGGGTGAGTTAAATACAAACCAATCACAAGCTGTTTGAACTGCCCAAACAATGAAAGTATCAATGAACACCATGTCTTCACTATCATGTATTTATGGCCATTTAAATCTTGTAAACACCACACTGTTAAACTAGTAATAACTAACATTGAACCCAATTTATATGAACTAAATTTCTACTAAGCGATCATAATGTCATTAGTAGGCATACTGCTCCCCAAAGCTATGCCTTCTGGTAGGTGACTCACTGCTGCCCCATTTTAATTTTCCAAGCATAAGGGGACTAATATTTTTAATTTACTACATTTTAAATCCACAAAACATAGCCATCTGAGTATGAAACACTAATGGAATTATTTATTTTCTTTATTTATGAATACAAGCACAGTAATTCAAAACCATTTTAAATAGACTCACAGTTCAACTCTGTCTGACTATAACCCCCATCCACTGACTCGTTCAAAACCTGTTATTATTTTTAATCATGTTTAACAAGCATAACATGATCCTAGGGCATGCTCTTTGGGTCATTTAGTTACTTTTAGTTTTTTAAAGTCAATTACAGTAAGTAGGAAAATGGTAGGTATCAATTTAGCTTCATGTTCTTTAAATATATGCCCCAGTGAGTGGATTTCTTTCTCTTTTCTATATAGCACCTATATAATATTTACAGTGGAAGAATTAATATGCCTTATATTTGACAGCGTTTAAGACTCCACTCGGATACTGAAGCACTCTCCTCTTTGAAACTCCTCCTGCAGCCCTCCCTTTACCTTTTGCTCACCGTGGAGTAATGACTTGAGGAATAGGTTTAGAATTTAGTTAAGAGAGAGACCTTGGTCTCCTCAAGACTGGATCCTTTGCTATCTTTCACAAGCAAAAAATCTTTATTTGGGATTTATGTATTCAGGTTAATTACTTCTATTTCCATAGATTTCATATCCTCCCTATAGTCAAAGTTTTGAATTACATTAAGGAACTCCCATATCAGTTTGATAAATGTAATTTCTACATTCTAATCATATTTTTGTGGAGAGCAAGTAAATTCAAATAAAAGTTTTTCAGTAAATATATCTAAGCTATGTGTTTTTAGCCATGTCGAGTAGGTAGACTGTTTTGACTGTCCAGATTATGACTTCTGCATAATGACGTTGAATTATAGTTACATATTTAATATGATTATTACCTTAAACAACATGGGTTAGTGGAAGATAAGTAAATACTATAATTTATAAGCCAAATTTTGAGATAGCTGAAGTAACTATAAGATGGTATGACAACTGCTTGCAGAAATCACAGGTATATTAATATGTACATAGCTGTCATAATCATAGCTAACAGAAAGGTGCAGCCTGGTGTACTGGAGCTCACCTAATATTCTTCCCCCTGGGAGATGGAAGACAGGAGGGTCAGGAATTCATGAATATTCTCACATATAAAGCAAGTTATGGTCCTGCCTGGGCTATGTAAAACTGAGAAAGAGATTGATGTGGGGAAGGGGAAAGGAAGCTATAGTGGCATTTAGGGTATATATAAATTCAGGTCCTAAAATAAAATTAAGATTCATGATCTAAAGTAAGGTAAGTCATAGACAGCTGTAAAATTACTATTAACTGTGTTATACTCCAGTTTGTTTTACTTCAATCCCAAAAGTATATTGCGAGCATTTGCTGAAGTTACCCATTTTTCGGATCAGACTTGATTTCTCAAACTTCACAGGCTTTCTCAAAGTCTAGAAGGCATTCAGTTTCATCTGTTAAACTTCAGAGCGTGTGTAGGCTGTGGAAGGCCCCCTGCCTTCTAAAGTCTTCCATTTCGACGTGTTAAAGTGTTGAGGAAGAATATGCTTAATACATAACTTCCAGTTTATACAAGTTACAGTAGCTATGTGCTCAGAGACCTCGATTAAGCTATTCATTTAAACTCAGTATGGATAGAGAGTTCATGTTCCTAGTATGAAATAAATATATCTTTCCATATTAACGTGAGTGTTACCAGAAACCACAGGTCTAACGCAACCATGCAAATGTAATGAAAGTAACCCAAATAGGTAATGCTGTTTCTTTTTTAGCGTACAGTCTGCAGTAATACATTACAAGTCTCTTTCATCCGTAATCTCACTTTCTGGGCTTCCTCAGAGTGACCTTCTTTTTTTTTTTTAACTTTCTTTTTGTTTTATTGAGAAAAAAACAATTTCCGCCTCCTCCCAGCCTCTCAGCGTCACCTTCTAAGCTATTAGATTACACTATAAAAACAATTTAATTTATATTTGGAAAATAGAAGCATCCTACCAGACAGTGTGGCAGCATTCCTCAGCCCTTGAATCATGGAGACACATTTCATCTGAACACACATCCATCAAATCACCTCCACGTGTCAATTCAAGGAGCAGTAATGTTCACATGGATGGGAGATTCTATAAAAATCAACACCCATAAGATAGCTTCACAGCTCTTATTTTCATGTGAAATGGGAATTTTAATTTAAATGCGTACTGGAGAAGCTTGCCTTTATTGAAAACACAGGATACATAGTACATATCGTTTTACCCTAAAATCTGTCCTGGCAGTGTATGTGCATGGGTGAGTTCTGTGCACCTACAGGCTAGCCTTTGTATTTTCATCAGTATATTACAGGAAGAGTGGAGAGCATACCCTAGGAGAGATGCAGCAGAGACTGGTGGGAGGGGGAGAGGGATGAAAGATGGGTACCAAAGAGGGCTTCTGCAGCTCCCAAAGCAACACCTGGGAAAATGATGAAATGCTAACAGTGGCCTATATGATAATTCATTGACATGCCTCCAAACATATCATACCTCATAAATGTGTTCAAATATTATATGATAGTTTGAAAAGTAAGAAATTAAAACACCACCCCAGAACCTGGTCCTAATAATCATCACATGGCCTAGAGTCTACATGCTGTATTTTATCAACACATTTTCTAAGGCAATTTGCTTCAAGTTTCCATTCATACATTTGCACATATCAAGTTCACAAGAAACATAACCAAATATCCTTTCTAATTGTATTAAGATTTATTTTATTTTATTTTATTAATTTACTAACGCCCACATGTGTGTCTATTCATTTATTTATTTATATTTATTATATCTTTATTTACACTTGCATGTGTACCTATGCACCACACACTTACAATGCTCTTGGAGACCAGATGAGGGCATTAGGTCCCCTTATTAGCTGCCATGCTCCTGCTGGGACCAGAACTCTAGCAAAAGAGGCTACCACTCTTTCCAATCATGCAGTTGTAGTGATATTTTGTTTGTGATCTAACAGATAAAGCTTGCCTGAAGATCAGAGTGCAGAGAGAAGCCACTAGTTAGCCATAGAGGGCGGGCCATGGTGGCACACCCCTTTAATCCCAGCACTAGGGAGACAGAGGCAGAAGGGTCTCAGTGAGTTCAAGACCACCCTGAGCTATAGGAGATTGAATCTGTCTAAAAGGGAAACAGAGTTCACACAAAGGTAATCCAAGCACTTGGGATCACACGCCTTTACTCCTTTCAATCCGAGCATTGGTGGAAGTAAGAAGTTTCTAGTGGCTGGCTGCTCTGCTTCTCTGATTCTTCAGCTTTCACTCCTGATAGTTGACTCTGAGTTTTTATTATTAAGACCAATTAAAATTCATGCTACATGCAGTTATGTTAAAGAAAGATTATCTTACTTCTATTTCTTGTGGAAATAAAATATTCTGATGAACAGAACCTAAGGAGAAAAGGGGTTTGTGTAGTAGCTCACAGCATAGCCCATCATGGCAGCCAAGACCGCAGCAGGTGCCTGAAGTAGCTGGTCACATGACATCCACAGCTGGAAAACTCAGCTTATTTTCTCCACTCTTTTTAATTTTTATTGCATTTTCATTCGTGTGTGTGTGTGCGCACACGCCTGCCAAATTTATAGATACCACAGCCTCTGTTTGAAGGTAAGCTTTTAGTTAGAGGACACTATATTTACCTAAGATGACCATTACCTAAGATAATATCGATCTCTCTATTCCGTGGGGTTACGGTTTAATGTAAACTCAGTCCCTTCCCATGGTCCCTGTGGTTTTGCCGGAAGCTGACAATGCTGTATTGGGACAGTCTGGAAACTTTGCAAATCAGCGTTTAGCTGGAATTATTAGCAAACCAATAGTAAGCCTCTCTCTCTGTGTCTCATTATCTCTGTCTCTCTGATTCTCTCTATATCTCTGTGTCTGTATGTCTCTGTCTCTCTCTCTCCCCCCTCCCCTCCCTCCTATCCCTCCTCTGACTCTCTCTGTGTAAGGTCTGTCTGTAATGAAATAAAAAAATACCTCTTCCCCATGCTTATGCCACCACAATGTTCTTTCCAAGTGCACAGAGCCAGGGTACCACAGGCATGCCCTCTGGATGGTGAGTCAAAACCCAGCCTTCCTCCCTTGCATATTAGGCATTTTTGTCTCCATGATGAAAAAAAAAATGACTAGACAGTAGGTTATCTGCAGATATAACACAGCAGAGGATTTTGCTATGTGTGTTTACTACTGCATCGATAGCCCTGAACACAGGTTGATGCCATATAGATCCTCACTCTTTAATAGATATTGAGAGCAGCCCCCTCCCCGGGCAGGGTTTTCCTCTTCTCTAAATGGTATCAACCACATACCTTATTAAGTTAGGTACAAGCAGGTTGAGGGGATTCTTCCTAAAGACCCCTTATCTCTTTCAGATGAGACCCCTTCCCATGTGACTTTGTGGTACTTAAATCAGAATTGGAAATTATAAGTTAGATATAGATGATAGAGATATATAAAAATGTATCTCTTCTTTAACAGCTAAGTAATGAAAAATGCCAATTTCAAGCAAGCTCTCCTTTAGAAACAAATAATTAAAACCAACGGGCAGAACAGGTACCATTAAATTCCCAGCTAAACCTGAAATGAAGTCTTGGAGTTTCACCATTGATCAAAGCCTCCTTCTAAACAGGAACTCTAAGGTTGTAATTATTCTGAGAAGACAAGTTTCAAACAGCTTTTCCTGCCAATACCGCCGATCGCGGTGATAGATGGCTTCATGACTCTAAAGGGCTTCAGGGCATCAATAAGTCTTCTGCCTGAATCTGCTCCATTTCTGATGAAGTTTCACACTCCCTCGAGATCTCAATTTAGGCACTAGTACTGTCTGCAGCGACTTTTCTAATATCTCTATTACTTTGAGGCACCTATTGGCATCCTATCAATATATGCATACATATAATTTGAGTTCAAATTCGCTTCTCAAACTTGATTCTTCTTATGGCCTTATTTCGCTCTGCAGAAAATAGAAACAGGTGGCTTTTAGTATGTCACAAAGATGTCTCCCAAATAAAAGTATGATTCACAGAAGGGGAATTCCACTAGAAAAAAATCCACTAGGAAAATGACAGCAGTGAGAGGCAGTGCCAGGCTAAGGGACCCCACGTATGTGACTCCAGTAACTTTCTGGCTGTGCAGGACCACATGGCCATCATTTTGCTACATTGTCCTTCTTGTCCTTCTTTCCTGAATATGGACTAATGACTGCCAAAACAACAGCACAAATAATTACAGCTATCAGAGACCCTCGTAAGGTGTTTTTTTCCTTTTCTTTCTTGGCAGTACAACAAATCCAACTTGCTGACCAGAAAGCTTGTGAATGAAATTTCTTCAACTTTCATTTATTTTCCATTTCCTTTAAGAGTCTTGGTGAATTACTAACATGCATTTCGAGCACAGGAATGTATATGTTCTTGTTCTTATATTCTTCCAGTTCAGGTCTCAAAGGCACTCACATTAGATATTTACCCTCTTCAATGAGGGTGCGATATCTTGGTTATAATGTAGGTTCTGTCTCCCTTATCCCCTCCCCAGTAACTGCAAGCACATTGAAATCCTAGTTACATATTGCTTGCAGGAGTTGGGAGCTGCTAGGCTAGAGGGTTTTTAGCTTTGCCATTGTTGCCTGGGATTACACCATGAATGCCAGACCATCTGTCAGGGAACTGCTGCCAAGAGTGGATATTTATCTGGCTTCTCTGTCAATTTAAGAGGACTTAGCAAGTTGGCCACCTGCCAGCAGCTACAGACGCAACCTTCAGAGAGATGGCTGTTGAGGAAATGACTGAAATGGTACAATTTTAATCTCCCTTTTCATTTATCCAATTTCTGCACATCTGCACATAATGAAAGGGAAGCCGAGTCAACCCCCTCTGCACCTCCACACCCGTTCATAATGGCTTCTCTTTCTTCCTCTCCACCACTTTCTTCCTGTCCTAATCCCATCCATCAAGGTCCAGCAGAAATCAAAACCACAGTAGAGTCACGGTATCGTTTCTGCCTTCTGTGCTCTTCCTGCCCGCTGGCTTTAAACATTTATTAAGTACCTGCTGCACAGTAGACTGCTATTGCCAGATACCTAGCCGATCATGCAGAGCTCCCAGACAGGAATGCAAAAGTAGCTGTAATTCATTAATCCCTTGGCAAGTGTCTACCCTATAATACCCATGAAAAACTCATTGCAAGAAAAAATAGGGATGAAGCAAATTTCTAATCAAATATAAGGTTGGGAGAAACACAAAAAGTATTTATTGAGTCTTCCAATGGGGCAAGAGTATAGAAATAAAATAATCAGACATTGGTGTTTAAAGTCCAGCACAGGGTCAGACAAACTCCATTTCAATTTAGAGAAGTGCTCAGTAAGTGGTAGAGGTAACATTTCTGAAGAAATCATTTGAAGTATCTAAATGCTTGTAAAAACAGATTTGTCTAATGTTTCATTTCTTTCGAACACTAACAGAAAAGAAGTTTTAAAAAGTGTTTCATAAAGTTGTCATATGTCAGTCTATGGTATTCCCCTGCTAAGTGTAGCTTCAACTTCTGTGGTAGCAGTTAACTATAATCAGCTGTGGGAAAAATATATCAATTAGTCAAGAAATAAATAGTCCATGTTTTAAATTACTTATCATTCTGAGTATCATGATGAAGTCATGTGATATCCAACTTTACCTGCCCAAGATGAGATCCAGCTCTTTACCCAGTGTGTATGTATAGTATGCAGTATCAGTCTATTGTCTACACAGAAGTCATCTTGGTTATCAGACCAACTGTCGGATGTGGTAAGTCCTTCTGTATATGTGTTGCTTTTATTGGTTTATGAATAAAGAATCTGCCTTGGCCTGTGATAGGACAGAGTAGAGCTAGGAGTGGAAAACTAAACTGAACTCCCGGAGAAAGAAGGCAGAGTCGGGAGACGCCAGACAAGAAAGACACAAGCTGCCAGCTGGAACCTTGGCAGTAGGCCATGAGCCTCATGGTAAATATAAAATGATAGAAAATGGATTAATTTAAGATATAAGAGTGATCCAGAAATATGCATAAGCTAATAGGCCAAGTAATGTTGTAATTAATACAGTTTTGTGTGGTTATTTCAGGTCTGGGCAGCTGGGAATGAACAAACAGCCTCCTACAACAACTGTCCTTATATCAAAGTGCTTGGGTTCAAGCAACCCTTCTTTTATTTAGTAGTAATTCTACCTGCAAGAATATGGATGCTAGGAATATTTTATAATCTAGTGTTATAATTATTCTGTATTGTTATTAGTTATTGTTATTAATCCATTTGCATGCTAAGTTATAAGTTAAATTTTCATACTATTTATGTACCATAAAAGCATAGTGCACACACATATGTGCTTAGTTTAATATTGCACATGGTTTTAGAAATTTACGAGTGTCATTGAATATATCCTACCACACATAAAAAGAAACTATTGTACTTAATGAACACATTAATTTTTGTGGGAAGACTTGGGATATAAAATACCACTGTAAATTTGGCATAATGTCTTAGACACAAGGAAATGTTTTAGAAGACCAGACTCATCAGATGTGGTATTTTTATGGTAGGAGTGCAGCTTCCCAAGACCTGCTGGAAACATCTACTTTAACTGAAGAACATAGGCCACTTCTTCAGGAGATTACATTGCTATCTTTGAAAAGAAACATGGGAGGGAACAGACTTCTCCCTCATGGGCAGGGGTTGGGAGAAATGGTATGGGACATGGTCTTTATTCTGTCATTTATACTTTAAATAAACTCTGATTGGCCAATAGCCAGGCAGGAAGTATAGGCAAGACAACAAGACAGGAAGTAGAGGCAGGTCAATGAGAACAGGAGAATTCTGGGAAGAAGGAAGTCCTAGTCTGCAGTCGTGACCCAGCCACAGAAGTAAGGTATGACTGCCTCTCTGAATAAGGTACTGAGCCATGTGGCTAGCATAGACTAGAATAATAATCTAAGTTATAAGAGTTAATAAGAAGCCTAAGCTAGCTGGGCGGTGGTGGTGCACGCCTTTAATCCCAGCACTCGGGAGGCAGAGGCAGGCGGTCGAGGCCAGCCTGGTCTACAAGAGCTAGTTCCAGGACAGGAACCAAAAAAAAGCTACAGAGAAACCCTGTCTCGAAAATTAAAAAAAATAATAAAAAAGAAGCCTAAGCTAATGGGCCAGTCAGTTTATAACTAATGTAGACCTACATTTATTTGGGACTTAACGATTGAAGGAACCAGGCAAGACAGAAACCTCACACAACAGAGAAATGGGAATGGACACTGTGGAATAAAACTGGCCTGCAGCACTAACACTCAGAGTAGAGCCACTATTGCTGGCTTTTCCTGAAGTCTAGAAGGTTCCTCTAGGGAGGGTGGGTGTGACTAGGCATGTGAGGGAGGAGAGTCACTTAACACGGGACTCTTACACTTTGGTAATATGGAATCTCCCAGGAAGTTAAGAATAATAACCAGTGGATACATTATATTGCAGGAATTTTCACTGTATTGCACAACAAAACAGCCAAGTTTAGGACTTATTAACACATTTCCAAACGCTTTAGAACTCATGGGTCCTTCCCTTGTGCATGGTGGAACGTTGATGGGATCGGACTTCTACAAATACTGCAATAAAGACGAGGTGATTTCAAGACACAGTAGAAAGGAGAGATGGAAAATGACCTCTGAAACAGACACAAGCACACCAGAACCCTGGGATATTGAATTGTGGGGCAATCAGGACACACGAAAACTAAAGGGCAAAGAGTTATCCCTACAGAAACCACCAACGACCTTCAGGCAAAGGGGATAAAATGATCACAACGAAGCAAGGAATATATACAAAAGACATCCAGGAGCTGCTGGCCAAGAGCAGAACAAAGTGACACCTACCTAGAAACATCTATATGCACAGAGAAAGGTTGATTTTGAAGGGCATGGAGGACAGTGTTAGCCCACCAAGCCAATCCCTCGGTAGAAATGTAAGCCAGTCCTTTATTAGACTTCAGAATAGAAATGAATTTCAATGGTAAGCCAGAAAAGTTTCTCAAATATTATCTAGCATCCATCACTGATACCATTTATTGCTATCTATTTATTAGCATTTAACGGGTATATATTTTATAGTTCTTTTAGACCTGTTAACCTAAATATCCTTGAGATATATATATATATATATATATATATATATATATATATATATATATATTCAATGGACTGAACATCTCAGAAAGTAAAAGCCAAATAACAAAAGCCAATGCACCTACTCAAAGATGGTTATGTTATTTGTCTGCATAGGAGAAATACTAAATAAATGCTTTACCACAGGTTAGGATTACAGGGACAAAGGTCACTTCATGTAAAGCTATATTTACCTACTTCATCATGAAAAATGACTATTTAAAAACTCCATGTTTATCTTATAAGTTTGTTTAACTTTTATTATGTAGCTTGCGCTTGTGTTCATGTGTCTGTGTACACATATGTATAGGTGCATGTAAAGGCCAGAGGTTGACACTGAGTATCTTCCTCAAGGACTCTCCACCTTTGGTTTCAAGACACAGTTTTTGAAAGAGTCTAGCGCTCACAAAGCTCACAATTTGACTAGGCTGGCTGTGAAGTCGGCCCC
This sequence comes from Microtus oregoni, assembly GCF_018167655.1. Taxonomy (NCBI): domain Eukaryota; kingdom Metazoa; phylum Chordata; class Mammalia; order Rodentia; family Cricetidae; genus Microtus; species Microtus oregoni. The sequence goes on from NW_024543063.1 coordinate 40,717,657, forward strand.
AGCACTGAGATTACAGGAACAGTCTATAGCACTCAGCATTTTAGTGCACAGTAGGGATTCAATCTCAAGTCCTCATGCTTGTCCACCAAGCTCTTTACCAACTGAGTCACCTCCACAGCTCAGAAAGTCTTATAAACATGAGTGAAGGGACTTTTGTACCAATGACCCCATGAGTTTGTTCCCATAGTGAGAGAGTTTGGAGTTCTGTAAATGAAATTCAATTTAGTTTTTGTTTTGTTTTTTTTTGTTTTTTTTTTTGGTTTTGGGGGGGTATTGTTGTTTCTCTCTCTCTCTCTCTCTCTCTCTCTCTCTCTCTCTCTCTCTCTCTGTGTGTGTGTGTGTGTGTGTCTGTCTCTCTGTCTGTCTCTCTTTCTCTCTGTCTTTCTTAAAAATGTGCCCAAGAATAGTTAAACAAACAAACAAGGCTAAGTGTCACAAGACTTTTACAACTGCCTAAAACTGTAATGTGCAGTTCCCTGAGGAAAATCATGGTATCTTTGTCTGAACAAAAGCAGAACTCCAGTAGATACCTCACCTTAAGGGAAAAGAATGCACACTCGCTTCTGTAAGCATTCACCTAGGTATTTCTAAGAACTAAACCTCATTAACTTTTCATGAAATATTTGAACAAGTTTGATTTAATTCTGCCTCCTTCCCCTGGTCCTACTCACAGTGGACTAAGTTCTCCACTTCTCTCCCAGAATGCCCAGGACCTCGGGCTTCAGTCCACTAGGCGCTCCATGTGATGAGATGGTATTTACAAGTGCTGCTCCCCTGCGTGCAAAGTCTCAGGAGAAAATGTCTACGGAGTCTAAGAGGATTTTGATCAATAGGACCTTCTAAATCCAAGGATTGTTGACACAACTTTCAGATTGTTCTCTGTGCTCCTTTCCCATTCAATTCTTCGAATTGCAGCCACTCAGCTCTGTGTTCACAGTTCATTTAATCTCCACTCCAGGCTCAGTCTGTAGACCAGGAGCTTCTGGACCCTTGAGATGTGATGAAGGTACAGATTCTTAGGACCAGTTCCAGTCCTAACTTTATCAGAAACAGCTTACACAAGATCCTCCACGATTTTATGTGGAGATTGAAATCGACAGTCATGGTCCACAATAATCTGCCCTACAGAAATCAGGACACTGACCACTTGCAATGGCTATATTAACATTTTCTGTACTGTTTATTAATCATAATCTTACAAATTGTGATAGGTGGTGTGGCGGTTTGAATGACAATGGCCCCATAGGCTCATATTGAATTACTAGTCTCCATCTAGTGGAAATATTTGGGAAAGTTTAGGCGGTGCAGCCTGGTTGGAGGAGGTGTCACTATGGTCAGCCACTGAGGTTTCTAAAGACTGGTGTCATTCCCAAGGTTCCTCCTGCCTTTGGTTTTAGATGCGAGCACTCAGCAGTTCCTGCCATCATGCTTCTACTGTGCTATCATGGACTCTAAGCCTCTGGAACTGGAACCCCAATTAAACACTTGCGTTACTTTGATCATAGTGTTTTATACCAGCAATAGAAAGTAAGTAGCTAAGAAAAGGAACAAAACAGACTGTGAAAATAAATGAATTAACAATTTCCCCACTGTTCTATATCTTTGTTCCCATCTCCTGGTTATCACAAACCCTGAAATCTTTTTACTATGCAAATTACTTCCCTTCTTCAGCTAACTCAGAATGCCACTGAGGGCAGGTTCCGCTTTTATACACATGCTCATTGGATACCCCCAGCTACACAGAGCCATACTAATTAAATTAAAACCCAACTATAGCTAGTTATCTTCAGTCTTTACTGTGCCTTTTTTTTCTGACTATAAAACATAAAATTGATTGTACTCACTAAAGAGATTTCCAGGTGAGTTTACCAATCATATTCATCTGATAAATTTAATTCTAAAAGCATATTAGATAGTCTCCCAAAACATCCAGTTCTTTGAAATGAGATACCAGTACCCCAAGGTACACTATGTCCTATCTTGGCATACTTTTCTGCAGTTGCATTTTGTTATTGTATTCTATTTTTTTGTGGTGTGCATTTGTGTACATGTGAGCAATAATAGATATATACATACTTATATACATATTCTATATATATAAAACCATACACACACATACAAAACACATGTGAATTTGCAAGGATACAAAGGCCAGAGGCAGATGCCTGATGTTTTCCTCCAACGCTCTGCCTTAACAAGTGTAGCTATGCCCAGGCTGGTTCCTAGAGATTCACACTCAGGTCCTGTTGCTTTCAGAGTAGGTTTTTTTTTTTTTAATTCCCTGGGCTATCTCCCTAGACCTTGAATGTGCATTTTAATCTGCATGTTTTTGTTTGGGTGGGGCCCTCGTATTGGCAGCCTAACAAATATATAGATTTAGCAATGAACCAAAAAGTCAAAGGACCTCTAAATACTTATGTATGTTACTGGGAATTCTAATTTTCCAAATTACTTTGGAGGCAATAATTTGAGCTTGGGTCTTAATTACAACAAAATATATAAATAAATATTTTTGCTACTTTACAGCCATGCGAGCATATTCATATCCCTAGGTGAAATGTTTTGTTTACATTCATATTATTGCTACTTGTGTTCAATTCCCAGAGAACTGGGGAAACCTGATATATTTTACAGCTGGGAAGATACTCAATCGGATTGAACATTAGCCCACTCAGCACACTAGGCGCTTGCTCTGGAATTTCAAAGGAGTTAAAATTATGCTTGAAGTGAAAGCTGAATGCTGCATTATCTCTTTTATTCGGGTTTGAAAACATATAGGAAATGAGCGAGTGAAAGAGAACGGTGAGCCAGACTGGGTTTGGGGGCCGAGGACAAGAGGGGCGTTGTTCCTGCCCACGGCACAAGCCAGGTGCGAAAACGTTTGGTTACTTGCATTAGAAGCATTAAATTGAAAATTGTCATCGGTTTAAAAAAAAAATATAGATGCTCACGCTGGCGCTTTCTCTAAGATGGTGTGATATCATAGCGGGACGTGTGCACATTTTAAAAGAACCTTTCAAATGTCTTCCTTTCCATGAGATGTCTTAGTTGCCAGTATCTGTCAGTAACACAGAATCAGATGCGGCGCCACCAAAACTTCTCTTGGTTCCTGGCTTGCAGAGGGAGACCCTGGCTGGACTATGACCAAACTTCCACAGGGAGAATTTCCAGACTTCTAGAAGTTGCCAGCTCCCCTGGTCTTCTGCCTTTCTGGTTGCCACTTCTTACATGAGTCAGGATCTAGTTCCAGCAGCTGACCATCCCTGCTGGCTATCCTCCTGCCCTTCTAGCAAGGGAAAGAACAGTACTCAAGCCCTTGACTCAAGCTCCATATACATTAGTGTCAGAGACAGGTTCAACTTTGTTGGGGGCACTCACAGGCCAGGTAGACTCTCTTGACCTTATGTGTATTGGGGGAGGATCTGAGATACACACACACACACACACACACACACACACACACATATACTGTTTGTTGCAGTTTGAGGCTGATTTACCCACTGTTCTTTGATAATTGCAAAGTATTGCAAATAGGGTAAGTTTTAAAGAAAAAGAGGTTGAACTTGAACCAAAGTTCCAGAAGTCCAAGCTGATGACCATCTTCCTAGCCGAGTCCTCAAAATGATCATGGGAAGAAGGAAGTATATAGTAGGAGCAGCGGGCTAAGTTCCCAGCGCCAGGCCACCCAGCTAGTTTTTACCCAAAATAACAACACACAAAGTGTATTTATTTAAACACTGCCTGGCCCATTAGTTTCAGTCTCTTATTGGCTAATTCTCACATCTTGATTAACCCATTTCTAATAATTTGTGTAGCACCATGAGGTAGTGGCTTACCGGGGAAGATTCAGCATGTATGACCTGGCGGCTGGCTCTATGGCATCTGCCTCACTGCCTTCTTCCTCCCAGCATTCTGTTCTGTTTACTCCAGCTACCTAATTTTCTGTCCTATCAAAGGGCCAAGGCAGTCTCTTTATTAACCAATGAAGTTAACACATAGACAGATGACCCTCCTCCATCAGAATTATGCTTGTGTGCACCTCTCTTCTCTCTCTCTCTAGCCCTCCCACCCCTTTGAAATAGTCACTAGTGTCCAGTTAGAATCTGCTTTGAAGGATGTTAACCACACCCCCCTCCCAAGATCACACCTCTAAACTTCGATTAATTCTGCATCCTTCATACTTCACAACATGGATTCAACCTAAGCAACAGGTAAAAGAGACCATCCTTGTTCCAGCCACTGGTGACTACAGCTGTCGCCCAGAAGAGTAGACAGCAGGCATGATCGGAGTTCACATAGCCAGACTACCTAAAAGAGAAATGTCTGTTTGTCAATGGCCTCCTTAGGAGTGGCTTCAGAAACCTCAGAGCTCTACTGTTTCCAGAATTCCATCACATCCATACCACTGTGTCAATTCTGGCAAAGTGAAAATGGCCGCAACAAAAGGATGAAAAGACAGGAGACCACAGTGTGCAAATGATTTCAAATGGGGCGGGCAAAGGAGAAGTTGCCCTGGGAGGACAGGGGGGAATGGAAGGAACCAATTTCAGCTGGGCTGATTTCTGTTAGAACTGTAGTCTGTAGGGAAAAGCTTTCTCCTTGTGGATAAATCTGTGGGTGTGGAAGTATGGCCCATTCCCTGGCTTTCATAACTGGTGTGGTTGCATACAGCGTTAACATAAAAGATGGGTGTGTGTGTGTGAGGTAAGCACACCCTCTGGGCCAGCTTTCAGCTTCCCTTCACATCTCCACGTAGCTCAGAACTGAAGTATGATTTCAACTGTCAACCCATCAGAACCCAGAGAGAGATGAACACACACCACACTAGTCTTAAATCTTATCTACAAATCTCAAATGAGTTCAGCAGATTTAAACAGATGTAAACTATTTTTCACGGGACCCATCTTTTCTTGTGTACTTGTAAATTTAATATAAAACTCTTCTGAGACCCTGTATGGCTCTCCTGGAATGTATTTGAGTTTTGTTCTCGAAGTTGCTACTGGTATGTATATGAATGAAGACATACTCCCATGTAGCTTCTCGGGTCTCTTGATGAGGGAAATCACATGCTTATTACTAATAAAAGACATTTATAGTATATGCTCTTTAGCTGTCAAAATTAGTAAAGGAAAATTACCGATGAGTATAGCATGCATGATGAAATGCTTGCTGCCTTTAAGTGTTATTGTGGGTGATTTGGTGAAACTCAAAAACAATTTTAGCTTATATATGTATATAAGTATATATTATTATATACATATACATGACGCATTTAAAAATATTTTAATACTCCCCCAAATAAAATTCAAGACACTAAACACTGAGTAATTGACCTTCATTAAGATTTCCTTAATTAAATACTTGCTAAATAGGTTATTAGTGATCACTAAGTGAATCTATAAAGAAACTTGTAAGAACGTGGAGCTTGCCATGTAATGGGCTCTCTATTCATGATTATTACCACTGCAAGGAGCAGGGGATGTGATCGATAGGTTGCGTTTTGCTTAATGTTTGCTTTGAGGTATTTTATTGTTCTAAATAGGTAGTAAATGTCCATTTAAAAAGAAAAGCAATCGTCAGCAAGCGGCATAAAACATAACTGGAGGACTGTCTATATTTCTCCCAGTTTTAATCAAGTAAGCGAAAGCAATCACCCTCAATCACACTGCACTGCGGCATCACTTCTGAGTGGAGCCAAGCTGACTCCTGGGTAAACCACAGCAGGGCAGATGAGAAGCAGACCCCAAGAACCAGTGGGTAGAAACAGCTGGCAAACTCACAGCAAAAAGATAGCCCTTCACCTTTAATTCTCTCTCCCCTCTTCTTCCATACCAATTGCATTTTTCTCCCATTTTTTTCTCCAACTCTCTGTTCCTCCCAAGTTTAAGCTGATTTCAAGTCAGACAATTTTCCGACAGAAGAGAAAGATCTTAGCAGGTTGTGCACACCCAATACGGTATTTACATCTACTCTGAAGTCTCTCTTTTTACCTTGAAGACACGACCCATATTATGCGTGGAATGTAGCCTTTAAAAACTCAAATTTGAAAATAAATCTTTAAAACCTGAATAATTGCATCCACATGCTTATAATGGTGTATTTAACTGGATCTATGCTGTGAGTGTCTCTTACAGGAACTTAACAACAAGAAACATAGTTCTTCACCAGATAACAAGCAACCAGTTCCGCAGAATGGCGTGGCATGGATAATACTGAGCAGAGAAATGCAAATGCCAGTGGCAGCCTTCTTTTCTAACCCATAGAAGATCTGGGTAAAGACTGATACATTTTGCTGGAAAAATACCAGGATTAGATAATTAGAGAACTGAATTAAAATCTGAGAGTTGTAACTGGAAAACAAAGAATCCACTACAAACATTTTTTTTTTTGTTGTTGTTTTGCATGTCTGCTTTCAATAAAAGTAAAATAAGTCTGATTTCCATTAAAGGGTAGCATTATATAAGCTGCACTGATTTATTTTATTAATCCAATCTGTTTTGTTAATAAATGAAGTTGAGGTCCAGTGAAATGGCTCAGCAGGTAAAGAAGTTTTCTGTGGGAGCCTGGGGATCAGAGTTCAAGCTCCAGGACACATGCAAAAGTAGGCGAGATCAGCTCCACAAAGTTCTCCACCAGTCTCCACATGAGTGTGTGTGTCATGACACACACACTCTTGCGCACACATTCCACACACTAACAATAAATAGTTAAAAAGTAAATGACTCTATATTTAAATATGACTAAATATTACAGTTAAATCTCATCCAGGGTCTGGAGAATTGGTGACCTTTGCAGGATCTTCCTCACTGATGAACTGTTTCAGCACGAATGATACTTCCATTGCACTACATACAGAGGACAATTCAACCACTGTTTAGTGAATTGACTTTGCTGAGTGATGGGTACAAGTCTCCGAGCTGGTGCTGAGAATGAATGGGAAATACAATGAGACAGTTCTCCTGATCACCAGGGACTCTTTAGCATGGAAAGGGCAGGAAAATATTGGGGAGGAAGTGTTTTTGACTGGAGAATTTCAGCAAAAAGAAGACAGGAGGAAAAGCTTTGCAGAAAAAGTAATGTCCAAACAACGGGTATAAATTAACCCTTGAAATGGAGGAGAAAAGAACTTAATATAGAATAAAGTAAAGACAATTTCATACAAACAGAGCAGAGGTGAATGGAAGATAAATACAAGGAATGCACGATATTTTGAAAAAAAGATGGGGTATTGATCTTATATAAAACTATAGCCATCTCAGGAGGTCCCATTTATTCAATGAGGTCCTTAATGTCTGTGCTGCTGGGGTTGTATGTAAGAAGTGATCTCCTGTGCCCATGTGTTGTAGAGTACTTCCCACTTTCTCTTCTATCTGGTTCAGTGTGTTCAGACTGATATTGAGGTCTTTAATCCATTTGGACTTGAGTTTTGTGCATGGTGATAGATATGGATCTATTTTCATTCTTCTACAGGTTGACATCCAGTTTTGCCAGCACAATTTGTTGAAGATGCTCTCTTTTTTCCATTGTATACTTTTAGCTCCTTTATCAAAAATCGGGTGTTCATAGGTTTGTGGGTTAATGTCAGGGTCTTCTATTCGATTCCATTGGTCGACTTCTCTGTTTTTATGCCAATACCAAGCTGTTTTCAATACTGTAGCTCTGTAGTAGAGTTTGAAGTCAGGGATGGTAATGCCTCCAGACGCTCCTTTGTTGTATAAGATTGTTTTGGCTATCCTGGGTTTTTTGTTTTTCCATATAAAGTTGATTATTGTCTTCTCCAGATCTGTGAAGAATTTTGATGGGATCTTGATGGGGATTGCATTGAATCTATAGATTGCTTTTGGTAGAATTGCCATTTTTACTATGTTGATCCTCCCAATCCAGGAGCAAGGAAGATCTTTCCATTTTCTGGTGTCCTCTTCAATTTCTTTCTTCAAAAACTTAAAGTTCTTGTCAAATAGATCTTTCACATCCTTGGTCAGAGTTACCCCAAAGCAAAGGACACTGTCGCTAAGACACAAAGGCAACCCACTAACTGGGAGAAGATCTTCACCAACCCCGCAACTGACAAAGGTCTGATCTCCAAAATATATAAAGAACTCAAGAAACTAGACTGTAAAAGGCTAACCAACCCAATTATAAAATGGGGCATTGAGCTGAACAGAGAATTCTCAACAGAAGAACTTCAAATGGCCAAAAGACACTTAAGGTCATGCTCAACTTCCTTAGCGATCAGGGAAATGCAAATCAAGACAACTTTAAGATACCATCTTACACCTGTCAGAATGGCGAAAATCAAAAACACCAATGATAGCCTTTGTTGGAGAGGTTGTGGAGAAAGGGGTACACTCATCCATTGCTGGTGGGAATGCAAACTTGTGCAACCACTTTGGAAAGCAGTGTGGCGGTTTCTCAGGAAATTTGGGATCAACTTACCCCTGGACCCCGCAATACCACTCTTGGGAATATACCCAAGAGAGGCCTTATCATACAACAAAAGTATATGCTCTACTATGTTCATAGAAGCATTGTTTGTCATAGCCAGAACCTGGAAACAACCTAGATGCCCTTCAATGGAAGAATGGATGAAGAAAGTATGGAATATATACATATTAGAGTATTATTCAGCAGTAAGAAACAAAGACTTCTTGAATTTTGCATACAAATGGATGGAAATAGAAAACACTATCCTGAGTGAGGTAAGCCAGACACAAAAAGAGGAACATGGGATGTACTCACTCATATTTGGTTTCTAGCCATAAACCAAGGACATTGAGCCTATAATTAGTGATCCTAGAGAAGCTAAATAAGGAGAACCCAAAGAAAAACATATAGGCATCCTCCTGAATATTAACCTTCAGCAAGCGATGAAAGGAGACAGAGACAGAGACCCACATTGGAGCACAGGACTGAATTCTCAAGGTCCAAATCAGGAGCAGAAGGAAAGAGAGCACGAGCAAGGAACTCAGGACCATGAGGCGTGCACCCACACACTGAGACAATGGGGATGTTCTACTGGGAACTCACCAAGACCAGCTGGCCTGGGTCTGGAAAAGCCTGGGATAAAACCGGACTCTCTGTACATAACGGACAATGAGGACTACTGAGAACTCAAGAACAATGGCACTGGGTTTCTGATCCTACTGCACGTACTGGCTTTGTGGGAGCCTAGGCAGTTTGGATGCTCAACTTACTAGACCTGGATGAAGGTGGGGGGTTCCTTGGACTTCCCACAGGACAGGGAACCCTGATTGCTTTTCGGGCTGAGGGGGGGGGGACTTAATTAGGGGAGGGGGAGGGAAATGGGAGGCAGTGGCTGGGAAGAGACAGAAATCTTTAATAAATAAATAAATTAAAAAAAAATAAAGTTCTATGTCAATGCCGTTATGAAAACTAAATAAATTTGTCATAAGCTTTTAAGAGAAAAAAATAAAAAAAAATAAAATAAAACTATAGCCATATGCTGCTTCTTAATCAGCTAATCCCTAAAATAAAAACCCTTACAGAGAGATATCCTATGTTGAAAATGACTCTCTAACAATAAGAATGAATGAAGTGAAATGCATGGGCATGTTTATGTCACAAATTTCCTTCTACATCCTAAGAGAAGGAAAATGGCCAAAGAAGAGCAGTGCACAGTGATACAGCAGAGTGGGAGGTTGAGAGGCTCCCCATCCTTCTACCAAAGACAAGGTAAGGGGTCATTTCAGTGCACTATCCATGATTTGGCAATCTTGGGTAGGATGTTCCTGAGCAGCAGGTCACATGCTATAGGTACAATATACCTATGAGATTGAAAGCCACATCTTTAAGACTGATAGATAGATAGTGGTGGAAAGGATCGCATGGCTTGATGTCAACATTTGGCAAACAGGTAGGTGGCATGGATAGTCCATCAAATAGAAAATAATGGAAGACACAAAGCGGCAAAAACCCGCAGAGGCCTGCATTATTTAGGGAAGACCCAGATGAACATGAAGGATGGTATTAATGCTCACAAAGCCCCGGTAGTAGGTCTACAGTGTGCCTTAAAGTGGATAATCAAACCTGCCATCTGCTTCTCTGCAATGACAGATCTTCCATGCTGTGGGGAAAGCACTTTGGAGCATTTAACCACCCTGCCCATAAAAAAGGAGTTAGTTCTCTCCTATGACTGTAACGATTTCCACTAAAAATGTGTTTGTTATTCACGCCAGGTCAGAAAGACTCAGGTGTTGGCAAGGAGTGGCTATTTCCCTAAAGCTGTGGCCTTTGGAGGTGTGAAGTGAGGAAATGCTCATCCATGCCGGGGTGGGAGGAAAGAGATAAAAACAAGACAGAAGTTGGAATGGGATGGGGGCGGGGGGATTTAGGAGGTATGATTATTGATCGTCTATTGAATCTCATTTTTCTTCATTTTATTAGCTTCTGTTTTTCCAAACTTTACTGTAATTTTTGTCTTAAGTGCTGTGCCTTGATGTTTATTGTGTTTGGTGAATGAAAAGGAAACCTGGGGCACTGTCAGTTAGTTATAGAAGAACAGAAGCGATAACCTCAACTTATACTAGTTTGGACATTAAGTAAAATGACCCAATGTAGAGCAGTTAGCTGAAATAAATCATGAGGAATAGTACACGTTGGTGTGACACCCATCTTTCAAGGCATCCCAAAGAGCTGGAAAGAAGAGAACCCATTTAAAAGATCTAACTTCCTCTAGTCTTGAAGTATGAGTTCAACCTATTTGCAGCTGAGTGTTGAAGGAACAGCTCACATCTGAAAGCGTTATGTATTAGACTGAGGTCTATGCTGCTTCCACAGAACTACCTTAGACTTCAGACAGGGATTCTACATTTTTCCCATGCCTATTGCACTAATGTAAACAATCTACATGGCAAGAAAGCATGTGTGTGTGTCTGTGTGTGTACGTGCACTGAAATCTGTTTTTCAAATGAGTCGCAATTTCACTTGTACAATGTTAATAACATAAGAGAAATATTTCCTCAAAATTATATAGCAACAGACATTCGTGTTATTTCTGTAGCTTGACTTCCATGTCTAAACCTCAATTTTATGATGGAAGCAAATAGGAAGGGATGAATGGCCATGAAGAAATTTTTAGAGACATTTGAACACTGTATCAATTTCATACACCATAAAATCTCAACCGTGATAAAGCCAGAGTGTGTTAAATCTCTACTAAGGAAGACATCAGGAAAAATGAAAGATTTTCTTCTCTTATACAAATCAAAGATGGAAGAGGAAAATAGACAGAAATTGTGACATTGGAAACCAGTAATCACACTGTTTTCCCCATTCAAATATTGATGGGCACACTTAGATTCCATCCCTTTGTTATTATGAATCATGTTGCCAATCTCTTTTTGTCTTACTAATGTCATTTTCTTTGGACATAAACACAGTTGTGAGATTTCTGGATCATATTTATTTTTATTGTTTTAAGGAATTGTGCTTCTATTTTCTACAGAGACTATACAATTTTATATTCTACCAATAGTAAGCAAAGGGTTCTGGGTAAATCTAAAAAATATTCTATTAAGTGAAATAAATCAGATACAGGAAGATTGGACAGTCTTTCAGGATCACACTCCCAACAAAATCTGTGAAGGTTCACTCTGGAAAGTAGAACATGGCAGTTACTGGTCAGTGGTGTTAAGAAGAGAAGGGAAAAAAATGTTCCTTAAAAAATACACATTTTTAGCTAAACATGAGAAATAAGTTACAGAGATGTAGGGTACTTCCTTATGACCACAGATAATAATAAGTAATACTCCTTAAAAATACTGGGTGAAATTAAAGAAATAATGAAATACTCTTATAAAATAATAATATATGAGATACATGTTTCAGTAGTTATAATCATCCTATTATGTACATAATACAATATATATATATATATATATATTCTTCAAAACATTATGTTGTATATGGTGTGTGTGTGTGTGTGTGTGTGTGTGTTTGTGCATCTTTTTAGTTCGAGTAAACAGGTTAGAGACTAGAGGGTGACCAAACAGTTAAGAGCATACACTGGTCTTGCCAAAGACCCTAGTTTGGTCCCCAGCACTCACAATAGGAAGCTCACAATCTGTGACTTCAGTTTCAGGTGATTGAATGCCCTCTTCTGGCCTGTGTGGACCCATGCACTCATCCACACAAACCCACCTCCCACACCCCACCTCGACACACACACAATCAAAATGTAAAATAAGTCTCAATAAACAGCCATGTAAAAATATCAACATTGTCAGCAATATTTCTTAATGTAAATTGCACCTAATTTGCAATATTTTGGTTGAGTATTTTATCTGGAATTTTCGTGAAACCAAAATGCTTTTTTGCTCTCTCATTTCCTCTCGCATAACCTCAATCTTTTTCTGAAAGATGTTACTCTCCAATTATTCATCAAGTGCATAAATTTCTACTAAGAAAAGTTGGCCAAATATCTTCAGCAAATGAAAAAAGTTATTACAAAGTCTCATTCGATCCTGACAGCCATTTGTAATCATCTTCTTTTAATATGCATTTGGGAAGAACAGGTCATTTCAGAGCTCAATTAAAAAATTAATTTGTTCCTGTTGAAAATGGAGAGAGACATGAATCATTTATAACAGCTTATTTTGAATAAAAACATGAATTCATTCAACAGAAACATAATTTACTAGAAAATTTATTACACGGACAGCTTGGAAGCAGATGTGTTGGTTCAACGGGTGTAAAGGCATGTCTAGCATCAATGCCCGAAATAAGGAAATAATTTTATTAAAAGCAAACACAAATTAGTCTGGCATGTTACAGAAAAAAAAATGTGATAAGAATAGGTCTTTCTTGCTCCAAGCTTGATAAAATAAAAATTAATGACTTAATGGCTTTTAAAAAAACACGGTTTGCACTTCTAATTTTCAATGAGGAAATAGATGAGTCAAGTTCCTGAAGTTCCCATTCATTTCTTCGGAGACCTCTAGTAAAAAGGATTAGACAGAAGTTAGCTACAGGAGGAACTGAAGTTGCTTTGTGGCTAGGTTTTCTATTTTTATGTGGGACACTGCAAGGAGAGACCAATCTATCCAAAGAAATGGATTCAACAAAATACTTCTGACTCCATAAGTAAAGGGACAGGCATATTAAAATAAGTAGACTTTGCACACTGTGGTTACACTTCTGGATCACATGGTAGTTCCATTTTTAATTTTTTGAGGAAGCGCTGAAGTGTTTTCTATAATGGTTGCAGTAATTTATATTCTACCAATAGTGTACAAGGATTTGTGGATAAATTTGTAAGACGTTCTGTTCAGTGAAAGAAGTATGAGAATACAGATTTCTTTCTAGAAAAGATTACCAAAAATAAAAAAACAACAACTTGGGATTAAAATAACAGGACCAGCTTGACAAGCGAACTCCAAGAAGTGAAAATACAGCATCATGTCCACCCAGAGTTGTCCATAGCCCAGTCCCCACTGCATGAGTGTGTCACTTTACACAACAAGAAGATCAAGGTAGCCCAGAGAATACAGGATGTAGATTCCATGACTTTGAGGTAGGAAACTATCCAGCACTGTGTAACTGAACTGATGGTGGGGTCAGTGGTTACAAGGTTCTGGGAAGGGAAGGCAGGAGAGGGCTCAGAATCACGTGATTTGAGAAGGATTGCAATTGCTGTCTGTCTTTGACGAGAAAGTAGAGACTGTGAGAAGGGCTGTAGGTGATGAGAAGCGAAACTGGAAAGACAAGAAAACAGATTCTCTCTTGAATTTGAAGAAAGGACCAGAAACCTACCTCTCCCTGGCCTTAGCCCAAGAAGACATACCGTGGAGTTCTTAGCTGTAGACTTACAAGATGAGAAATTCACCCGGTGGAAAGTCATTATGCTGCAGAACTTGCTCAGCACCAGTATAAAAAGCAGTAAAGTGTGCTGAGATGATGGCTCTGTCAGTAAAGCACTTGTCTTGGAACATGAGGCTCTGAATTTGATGACCACAACCCATAAAAGCAAACAAAAACAAACTCAGAAAACCCAGGTGTGGCAAGCAGGTGCTTGTAATCCCAACGATGAGTGGAAGAGCCAGTCAGACTCCTGGATCTGGCTGGAGGCCTGCCTTGTCTATTTCCTAATCTCAGTGTAATAATGAGGATTAGAAACTCTTCCAAAACTGCTCAGTTCCAGAAATCTCCATCTAAAATACAGACTGTAAACCAGTGTGAAGTTCCTTGCTCCCATGGAATGGTCAATGAACACATCTGATACTTGAAAGGTCTTTGCTATGGAAGAAATATCAAAAAAAAAAATAGTGTCTATCCCCACCAAAAAAGGAGACTAGAGTTTGGAGGATAAGACAGAGTTTGAGCTTGAAAAGACATTTTTGAAGAGTTAATATGATTTGAAAAATAGATGAACAGAGAGGAACACTTACTACTCCTCTGCTAAGTGGGCATGGTATTAAACCAACTTCTAATGACTTATCGTTATGCCCATAATTAGTACATCTCTCATCCCTCATGAGAGAAGCTTCTATTTGCCATAGATAGTGATCATCACAAAGTGTTTAGCTCTGAAGTACACACATATAGCACCTCTTCCTCCCAAGGCTCAGGGACCATCCAAGAAGAGGATCCATAAAGAGTCTAAAAGGCAGAGGCAGTGGATAACTACAAGGAAACAGGGTCCTCTGAACACAGCAGGGAGACTGCACCTACAAAGTGGTTGTGAAAACATGTTCAAGTTCAAGCCAGAACAATCCCATGCATGGAACAAGGAACACAATCCTAACCCTGGCCATGGTGCTACTGGTTATTTTAAACTACTTGGAATGGAACAGTCCTATCTAAAAGCCTAGCTCTGGTAAGTCAACCTCAATCCAGTGGGAGACCATGTAGCCAATAATATTTGAGCATCACAAATTATTATTAATGGGCTAAATAGGAAAAAAAAGAAAAAAAGACAGAAGTCAGATGTACAGGGAAGTGGGAAATACGGCCAAAATACATTGAGCAATATTCTCAAAGAAATAATAATAATTTAAGAAGAATAGAAGTTGATACCTGTTAAATAAATCAGGAACTCAAAATACATTTATTTTAAAAAGAGTTCATTGTAAAATATAAGACCCGAGACTAAGTCCATCCATAGAGACATTGGAGAGAGAAAAAAAAACAATCAAACAAACAAACAAAAGCCAAAAAATAAAAAATAAAACAAACAAACAAAAAAAACCTCTTCCAAATATTAAGGGGTAGACAGAGAATAAATTTAAGATTATAAGCTTGGGAAATAAAATGAAATTTCTAGAAAGAAAGAAACAAACTGAACCATATTAAGGATTAACTTATCCAAAAAGAAACCTGGCCTCTGCCCTTGACCCTAAGGAGCCATTTCTCAGGTCTTCAGTGTACTGTCTGGATTACAGCAGTGGTCTACAACCCTTCACATAGTGTCAGGGACACAAAGTCTGAGCAACAGCTACAGGAGACCATAGAAAACTAGGGACACAGAGTAATGAATGTGACACTCTGCTATAGAAAACACTGCTGGGACATGTGATGAATCTATTAGATTTTAGTGGCAATAATATACCATACTTATAAGTTTTCTATATTATTCTGTGTGTGTGTGTGTGTGTGTGTGTGTGTGTGTGTGTGTGTGTGTGTGTTAGGGAGCTGGCACATGTTGCTATGAGAGTGGGCACATGCCTGACCAGATACACGTGGAGCTCAAACAACAACCTTGGGTGTTGGTCTTTGTATCTCTTTTGTATCTCTGTTGTCTACCTATTTGGGGGCAGATTCTCTCTCTCTCTCTCTCTCTCTCTCTCTCTCTCTCTCTTTGCTGTTTGTCATTGTGTGAAGTAGGCTACCTGGCCAGAAGTCATCTGTGGGAGCACTGGGGTGACAGGAATGCTGTTTTTTAAACTCCTGGTTTTAGGTAGGTTCAGATGCACTAAGGTTCTCACACTTGCATGGTAAGAATTTTACTCTCTGGGCAATTTATCTACCCTTCAAAATTTTGTATAACTTTCAATTTGTTAAAAAAAAATCCCACAATCATTTAGATGTGAAGCTGAGTCTTCATTCTTCCTTTTTTATCTGTTTCTTATTTTTTTTGTTTTTTTTAATTTTTTAATTTATTTATTTATTAAAGATTTCTGTCTCTTCCCAGCCACTGCCTCCCATTTCCCTCCCCCTCCCCCAATTAAGTCCCCCCCCCCCTCAGCCCGAAAAGCAATCAGGGTTCCCTATCCTGTGGGAAGTCCAAGGAACCCCCACCTCCATCCAGGTCTAGTAAGTTGAGCATCCAAACTGCCTAGGCTCCCACAAAGTCAGTGCGTGCAGTAGGATCAGAAACCCAGTGCCATTGTTCTTGAGTTCTCAGTAGTCCTCATTGTCCGCTATGTTCAGAGAGGCTGGTTTTATCCCAGGCTTTTCCAGACCCAGGCCAGCTGGTCTTGGTGAGTTCCCAGTAGAACATCCCCATTGTCTAAGTGTGTGGGTGCACCCCTCACGGTCCTGAGTTCCTTGCTCGTGCTCTCTCTCCTTCTGCTCCTGATTTGGACCTTGAGATTTCAGTCCTGTGCTCCAATGTCTGTTTCTTATTTTACGTATGAATTTTTATATGAGTTCTAATTCAAAAGCTGAAGCTGCCCCAGAAGCCAACATTTAACCCAGGCTGACTTTGAATTCATGATCTTTCTGTTTCAGCTCCAATTACTGGCATTATAGGTGTGTATGGTCAAAATTGAAATACTATTAATTTCCCAACCTAGGACCTACTGACTGAAGAAGAATCCAAGTCTTCGGGTTGAAGGACCCTACCATGATACTAAGTGAACATGTGAGTTCTCAGTTCTTTCCAAAGGGTACAGCCCCCATGTCCCTCAACAACTGGGCATGGTGTGGGCAAAGAGAATGGAATCAATGCGTACTGCATTTGAATTGGCGTTGATAACAGGTTTATCCACTCCTTGATTAACAATAAAATTAGGGATGCAGATCCAGGGCTGCCATTGGTTAAGTATCTGCCTTATGAGCACAGGGACCTGAGATCAATCCACAGCACATAAGCTGGGTGTGGTGACATGAGCTCAGAACCTCAGTGTTACAAAGGTGGAGAAGAGCAGATCCCTGGAACCTGAAAGCATGAACCTGAACATGAAGAAAGCAGGCTTAGCTTTCTTCATGAGTTCCAGGCTCACGAGAGACCCTGAATGCCCAGGACCTGCACAGGTCTGCACCAGGTGGGGTCCCAGAACTGGAAGGAGAGATGGACACATACCTCCTTCCCTAACCCGTAAGCCATCTCCAATTGATAGCCACTTGCAAATAAAAAATTAGCTTCTCCAAGGGAGTCTTACTTACTGGGGAAACAAGCTACTCTTGAGAATAGGCCCCATTCCCAGCTGTAGATGGCCAAAACAAAATGAACTCAACACCATCTTTGGAGGTTCTTTGTCTTATAATGTTGTCAGGGTGTTTTTGTTTGTTTGTCTGTTTGTTGTTGTTTTTCCTTTTTTTTACCTTATAGGTTTATTGTGTATATTTTATGGCTTGTTTGGGTTTTTTATGTGTGTTTCTGCATTTCATGTATTTCTTATGTTTTTCCTTTGGTTCCTTTCCTTGTCTTATTTTTTTTGTCATAATCTGATTTGATGTTTTTAAATTTATTTTAATATTATTCTTTAGGTGGCTGCTTGCTTGAATTTAGATGAGAGGGGAGATAAGAGGAAATGGGAAGAATGGGGGAGGGAAACTATAATCAGAATATAATATATAAAAAAAATCTATTTTCAACCAAAGAAAAAAGCTGGGAAGTATCCAAGGAACAACATCTGAAGCTCTTTCTGGCATCCACAGGATCGTGTTCACATGGTCCATGTTAGTTCACATACACATGCATCCATACATATATGCACAGATACACAAAGTCAAGTCACATTGGGACCAGGAACAAATGACTTAGGTCTCAGTAGCTATTTCCCTGGTCTTCAAATGTATATCTGGAACTGACTTACCTAGTGTTACTATCTCCCCCACTTCAATCCTTGAACTATTGAAGTGATTGACATCTGAGACAGAAACAGTCCAAGTAGACCTCTCCGAAAACAACTACCCACTGTCCCACTGGCCTACATAGAACATCTATGCTAGGAAAAGGGTGAATGCCTAGTGCTATACTTAAGGGCTTAAGCATGCAGTGGTCTCATGGTTGTTCCAGTCAGTTCACTGATCTTGTTCCAGAACATGCTGGAAATGACAGCAACCTATCTATCTCCTAGGCAAGCATGTGCAAGCTTCAGTTGTGAGTGCTCTGTCAGATGCATGCTCTTGCTAGAGTCTATTAATTAGCATGGCCTGAAAAATACACAAATGTGGCTGTCAATCTAAAAATCCATCTTTTTCTAAATCAGTCCAATCAGAATATCTCATTGAAGAAATTCGGGAGCATAACAGAACTGGAGTTCTAGCTCTGTGACATGGCAAGGATGGTAGAGCGGGAAGGTGAGTACCAGTTACAGTTATCTGTGGAGGCGGGACCCTTGTCCATCCTCCTCCCTCTTGCACGCTTTTTTCAGGAAATGAGAATCACCCAAGAACTGAAGAAGCCACTTCCAGAAGTCATGTCTGAAGCAGGAAGATCCAAACAGTGCTGACGGAAAGAGAGTCCTGGTACCTCCATTTCAGGTTTTAATGCACATACATATCCTCCCACTAAAACATGTGGCTTATGAGTTTTTCCTTCTTTGCCATCACAAAACGACATATTGAAGAAATCTGTTGGAGTCGTCCTTGAGCTACTACGTGGTTGGGGAAACCAAATGTCAACTGGGTGAGTTTGTCTTCAGTCTTCAAGAGCAGTCTGAGCTGCAAAGAGGTGCCAGTCCAAGCTCATGATCATAAGCACACAACAACACCAATCTCCTTTATACTCTATTGCAAATGTTCAGGCCCTCCACTTAACCCAGAACACCTCCAGAGGGTAACGTAAGCAGCACCAGCTAACCCCTTATCACTATAGCAGCACAGCCCCAGTTACAACCCAAGCCTACATCAGCCCATCTTTTGTGGGTATAATACCTAATAAATTTTACGACAATTTTCCTCCAAAAATTTACGTTCCAAAGAAGCCATCTTGCGATAGCATGTTATTTACAGGCATAGAGAGAGCTGGAGAGGGACAATTAAGGGAGCTGAAGCAGACAAGGGAAGGAGATAGGCAAGGAAGCACTATTTTCCTTGATAAAATTTGTTAAACTGTTGGATCTTTTTTAAAAAAATCAATTGTGCATTTTATTATAATTTAAGTATGGTGTTAAAAGTTATAAAAAGATTTTAAAAATATGGCACTGGGGAAACCATTCAAATCAGAGTTCAGCTTTATTTTTGCTTGAGAATCTTTTACACTGAGCTCCAGGGACCCTCTAATGAACCAAATATCCAAACTTCTTAGCATGTTTCTCCACATGTCCTCTTGCTATTTTTATCATGTCCTGTGCTTTTTGTAGATGCATGAACGTTCCTCGGTCGCATATATCCCACTATGGAAACACTCAGCCTTAGATGTTTTCCTTCCTTACTTCACATTATCATCTATCCTTGAAAAGAGTGGAGGGCAGGCAGGATGTATTGAAGGACAGCTTGCAGCTGAGACGCGTGGATTTGACAGCTCATCTTCAACTGAATACTTTTCAGTTTAGGGTGTGTCTAATTCATCTTCCTAACAGGAAGCAGTTATCTCGTGATTCAATGGGTCATATATAACTCAAGTTATAGATTTCACAAGGTCTATATAGAATGTTCTAGGACTCGGTTGGTCGGTAAAGCACTTGTCTTGTAAGCATACAGACTTAAGTTCACTTCCAAGAAGTGCTGGGTGCAGAGGTGAATACATAGAATCCCAGTATGGGAAACAAAGAGAGGAGGATGTCTGGGGGTATTATGGCCATTCAGTCTACCCTTACTGCTCTGCAGTGTCCAAAGGATATGGATGAACTTCCTGAAGACAACACTTGAGGTAGTGCTCTGGCCTGCACACAGGTTCACACCATTGCACATCCACATACACGAATATGGGCATGCATCCGATAAAAATAAGTGTTCCAATTGTAATTGTTTGTCCTGGCATCAAGGACCCTGAAATCCATAGTTTTAGGGAGAAGACCAAATCTAACAAGGACAATGATTTGAAAAAAAACAGTGTTTATTAATAATAGGTGATAGATAAGGTCTAGATCCATAGTCACTCTAGACAGGGGAACTATTGAGATACTTCACGTTTCTCTATACCATGAAAGAACTGTTGAAATCCAGATCCTGGAGCTCTAAGATCAACTCTATAGAAAACAGATGATTTTAGTCACAGCTTAATGGCGGTCATACTGCTATTGGACCCCTGGGAACATCGTTTCACGTACTGTCTTGGACTTTTTATCTGTGAAGTTGAGCTGTCCACACTTTAAACAGGGTCTGTGCTCCTCCTGTCCCATGATGAATGCTGTTATTTCAAAAGACAGAACCACCCAGAATCTGTTTAAATGATCTCCTCCTTGTGGGTGTGGCCTGCTAGTCTTTTACATCATTCTGGTTTTATTTATTTGTTTGTTTAAATAGCTTAAGGATATAATAAACACAGCATTGAAGGAAATACTTGGATGCACTAGCAGCAACCCTCCTGCTGCTTCTGCGTCCGTGTGTTGAGATTGATAGTGCTCTGCCACACCCATTTTTTAGATGACTTGAAATCAGAGAGGGGTACACTGTATTTTCCATACAACATCTCTTTATGTACACGGTGTGCATCTAAGAAATGCTTTGGAGAGGAGGAAAAGACAGGGAAAGGGGAATCAGCCCACTGAAGTGTGCTGAAACCTTTCCCATGGACAATTGCCAACCCAGGTCGTTGTTCTTAGGAAAGGTTGAAAAGATCCAGAAAATCCAGTCATTATCATAGACAATCATCTTTCTGCTTTTCTTTTTTTGGTCCCTTTCAAGGAAAAAAAAAATTGACTGGAGCAATAGGTGGGAAGGTACAAGTGCCTATTACCAATTCTAACAACCCTGAGGTCAATTCTCAGATCCTGTGTGATGAAAGAAGAGAAACAACTCCCACAAGTTTTCCTCTGAAATCCATATCACACACACACACACACACACACACACACACACACACACACACACGCATGCACGCACATATGCATGCACACAATATAATTAATTTTTTTTAAAAAATAAAGGACCGTAGTATCGTGATAGTTCCCAAAAATCACAGGAATTTTTTAAAAAAGATTAAACACACCACACATATTCATACATACACCAACAAATAAGACATATATCTACCCATATTTACCATTTTAAAAAAAATCCAATATAATTCCCTTATTTCAAACTTTTATACATTATCTCTTTTAGTATATTTTGCATTTTAATTCCAAAAATGCATTTTTATTAAGGAAAAAGGGAGAAATTTATTACAAACCAGGAAATCCAAGCCATGGCATACAAGCTACCAATGCAATTTGATGCCATCCTGTTTTGATCTCTTGCAGTGTGGACCACAGAGGACTTTGAAGCATCACCATCTATCAATGTGTCCGTATTTCAGCTACAGGTGAGGTCAGTACTGCTACTAAATAAAACACAAGACTTTAAAGGAATCTGAGCTATGGTAATGGCTGTGCTCTTTACATCAAATGATTCAAATTCTAGGTTAAGTACTTCTCTTGTCACCACAGGTGTGTGTGTGTGTGTGTGTGTGTGTGTGTGTGTGGTGTGTGTGTGTGTGGTGTGTGTGTGTGTGTGGTGAGTGTGGTGTGTGTGGTGTGTGTGTGTGTGTGGTGTGTGTGTGGTGTGTGTGGTGTGTGTGTGTGTGTGTGTGTGTGGTGTGTGTGTGTGTGGTGTGTGTGTGGTGTGTGTGTGTGTGTGTGTGTGGTGTGCACGTACATATAGATGCTATTTACCAACATGGGTCCTTTGTCAATTCAGGTCCTTTAAAATTTAGTCAAGTATTTACAGAAACATTAACATGGACCATGTGTTTTGGGAAAAGAAAAGCAGATTTTTGTAAGAGGAATCAGCAAGGAAAGCATTGAATTGAGGATGCTAGTGATGCTGAATTCATATATTTCCAAGTTTTCTTTTATAAAAAAAAAAACAAGGAGCTGAATTTTTGCTTTGGAGGCAGGTGTGAACATAGATTGTAAAGTGCTTTTGTTATTTAATTGGCTTATGAACTTCAAAAAGAATCCCATGCAATTATCTTGTTCTCTTGGCCTTAAAGTTCATTTTTTTTACAGTTTAATAAGGTTAAGAATTATGCTCCCACCTCCCATTATATATACACACCCTAATCACCATAAACTAGTGAGTGCATGATTTTGATCTTAGCCACTTTTGAGGCCTTAATCATCCTACACGAGAAATGACTGGGATGATAGCTTGAGCATCAGTGTGATAAGAGAGTGAGCATCCGTTGTTACTTTATCTACCAGTTGCAAAATGGGAGCCGTGTTACAACTCAGACTACAGAGTACATATATTGGAGGTTAGTGCACAGCAAAATTCTTGCCAGTGGCATAACTATATTAGAATGAGGAGTGGGGCTCTACACTTGATGTTATCCCCTTCTTTAACATAGAAGAGGATACGCCACGAAAAATCCTCAGGGGAAATCAAAGAAAACTTGGTAATAACCTCTAGAAAAACATAAACCTGTTTTAAGGTTTGGGGAGAATAGTCTCTGAAATATAATTGAGGTAATACAGTTGCAATTAAAATATTATTTTTTGCTGTGCTAGGACAGGTTTAATGGAAAACGTTGTACAGTCTTTGGGAAATTACAGTTGCTCAGCGTCTTAACCAGTCATCACCGAACAATGATAAGAAACTGTCTGCAAGCCGGGCGGTGGTGGCGCACGCCTTTAATCCCAGCACTCGGGAGGCAGAGGCAGGCGGATCTCTGTGAGTTCGAGACCATCCTGGTCTACAAGAGCTAGTTCTAGGACAGGCTCCAAAACCACAGAGAAACCCTGTCTCGAAAAACCAAAAAAAAAAAAAAAAAAAAAAAAAAAAAAAAGAAACTGTCTGCAGAGAGGCATGACATCACATACTGACAACCACTGTACTTTCCGAGTCTTTTTATATAGGAATTGCATGTTCAGAGTTAAAAGTTCAACACTCAAAACGAAATGCATTAAAAAGTATCTGAAAGGGTCAAATAGAAAAAGAGCAATACAAACAAGCCAAAGACAAAACATTTTCTCAGACTATTGATGTATTGAATGTAATACAGAGAAAGGCAAGGGGCTTTATGTATAGACTTTTGGCCATTGAAGATGCGAACACCAGCCAAACAGGATCTCAGAAGCATTTCCAGGCTCATGAACAACACCATGGGAAGACAAAAGCAAACAGGACGTGTGGTCTCAAGTAAAGCAAGGCCGTTAGAGTCCAGTTTTGATTCTTACCTCTAACCAAACTTAGGTTTTACAGAATGAAGAGAAGGGCTACAGTCTCCACACTTAAAAACCGTAGTTGTGATGCGAGTTAAACTTGGCTTTGATTGTGTGCAGAAGTCGGCAAGGGACACCAACAGCTAGCTCCTTTCTTAAGTAGAATGATGGCTAGAAGCACATCACTGGAGGAGGCTGCCTGGAGCCATCCCGAGCCTGGTCATGGCGAGATGGCTGTGCTGCAGATCCATCGCCTGGATGGTCAGGGCTAGAGCAGTTCTTGTCCCCCAAGAGCCCCTGGCTATTAAAATGAGCTCATCCTTGCAAGTCACAGGATTGCTGCCCATCAGAAGAAGTACTCTTTCTGATTTTCACCGACCGCATTTTGGATATGAAGCTCGCTTTTCAAAACAGCCTCAGCACTGTCTATGTTCTCTGACCTTTTTGCTTCATTTCTTTTGTATAACCTTTTCTGTTGATAAATGCGAACAGCTATGGCAGAGACGCAAAGTAAGATAAAGATCACAACAGCTATCAGACCTAGAGAGAGAGAAGAGAAAAGAAATACCCAGTAAGAATAGACACCGTGTCAAGTTCATCGCTTAATTAGTCCTGGGAATATTATTTTCCATTGAAGCCAACCCTTTACATGATAGAAATTAGAAACAAAAAGCCTCTCAGGTTTCTGATTAAAGTGGTATTATAATACAGTTTATTTAGGGATTCTGTCAACTTTGTGCAGTCTCTTCCATTTATCCTGAATGTGCACTGTATTGGATCTGCTTCATGTGTTCCTATTTATCTAAGAAAGCATCACACATGTTTCTATGACCAAGTGTTGTTGCATAATTATACATGAAAAAATTTTAATTATTTTGATATTATAGTTAATTATCATGCAGTGCAGAGACTGTGTTTTGTGTGTAAAAGTGTCAATAAAATTGATTTTTCACTCAACTGTTGAAGAATAGGAGTATGTTGAGTACACGACAAGTGTTAATAATAAAATATAGATATAGGTAGGTAAACATGTAAAAACCTGCACGAGCATATTGGATTTTGAAAATTTGATTCTGTGTAAATATTTTAAGGGCTACAATTCTTAGTTGTGTCTATAATCATTAACTCTAGAGTGACATGAGTTCCTCACAGAGGAGTGTAAAGCCTGGATGGTCCTCAGGACACACTGGAATGGGGACCCACAGAGGGAAATTTAGTATTCCATCATAGGTCTTAGGTGCTTCTTCAGGGTGTTAAAATTTTCACTAGTGGTATATGATGAAAGTAGGGAAAATGTGAGTGGTTAGCACAAATGAAGACCTTCACACCATTGGCTTTTGCTAGTCATTGGTTTGTGGAGTAGAAGACATCGTACTGACAGGCAAAAGTCAATCTCATTTAAGGATATCTTTCTTGAGACAGTTAAAATACTTCATTTCATTAAGTCTTGACCCCTGACTCTGAGTCTTTCTAATGGGTTGTGTATTGAAACAGGAGATACACACAAAGCATATCTGGTGCACACTGAAGGGTGATGCCCGACTCAGAGATGCACCCTGTAAACATTTGAGTCGTGAGTTAGACTGGTCTTTTTCTTTTAGACGTCAGTCACACTAATAAGAAAATTATAGTTGCTCAGATATCTGTGTTTGATAGTTCTGTCTCAATGGAATGAAATAAATCTATTATTTATCATTATCATCTAATGATCTTTCCTGCTAATAATAAAATTAAAAGAGTCAAATAAAAAATACTTTGGAAAATTAGTATTTGTCACCATGATTTTATGATCTTTTTAAAACTTGTCATGAGGACACTAATAGATGAATGCAGATTCTTTAAAAAGAATAGATACTATTAAAATAACAGTGTGAATCAAATGTGATTTGGTAAAACTGAGACTCCACATTATTTTGTCAATATGTTTTTCCTTGAGACAGGGTCTTGTGTAACCTTTGAATTTGCTAAGTTGCCGAGGATGAGCTTGGACTTTTGTTAATACTGTACCCATCCCTAAGTACAACACTAGCCGCATACAGAACCACATCCAGTTTACACTGTTCCAGGGATGGAACCCAGAAACCCAGGGCTTGATGCAGACCACACGAACACTCTACTACCTGAACTACATCCCATGCCCTCAGACTCCATTCGAATATAAAGGAGTGTAAGTTTATATAGTGAAATTAAATCAAAACTTGAAGGTACTTGGAAATTTCAGTAAGATTAACTCAGCAGAGTCTTCGGGGACAGCAATAACGTTGCTGACGATAAGCCAATTTTTGCCTACGTCAGGCTTACCCAAGAAAGATAATCATGAATCTAATATGCATTTGGTAATATTACTAATGGCTATGGCTACTTCACCACATTAATAACTAATTTTAATCAGGGTAGTCATGTGTTGTTATATATTTTGTCTCTCATCCCTGTAAAAACAATTAATTTAGTTGTTATAGTTGGTTCAATCATCTTCTAAAGTTTCTAACTCAGAGAAAGGGATTCTGAATAATTACAATGTGAAAAAATGATAAATGTTAAAGAGAGTACTGCTGTAGTTACAAAAATGAATGTCACCATCATATTGATATAGAAGGGACATCCAGATGATCTGAATTAGGGATGGTCCCTGACATTTTTTCCCTCTGAGTATGTGATTTATCTCTGTCAATTTGAGGCAAGTTTCATGCAATTACTTTTAATATCCAAGGGAAAGACCTTGAACTTAACCTATTATCTGTGGCCCAACAAGCAATTTAATATATTCATGATAAATAAAATAAACTACTATGTTTTGTGCTGTTGTGCAAGCACCATGAGAGTGGGTTCTCGCGGGAATGTATGCAGGTTTCTATATGTCTGAAATGGTGTATCTTTATCCTCACAGTATGGCTAGAAACACTCCATGTCCCCTCATCATTTGGAAACATCTCACTGACTCTGTCCTCCTCTCTTGTTTATACACAAAGAGGATGGTTACCTACAGCTGAGAACACAAGAGGATTATTTCCTCTGGGAAATGTTTGGATCATACATATTAGGTATGATTGACATCTAGCACAACAATGGAATAAAATCCTCTTGGTACTACCAGACAGGGCACCACGGTGGAGGACCCTAAGCTGTGAATGAGCAGACAAAATGAACATGGTTGGCATGAAACCTTTGGCGCTTACATGATGTGGAATTTCCCTCTGTATGCTGTGAACTGCTTTGGGCCTATAGAAAAGCTATAGGGGAACAGAGGTAGGTGGGGAAAAGGAGGGTGGAGTCAGAGAGAAGCCATGAAGCCCCGCTAGAGCTGGATGGAACTTAACTTGGTAAGCCACTGCCATGTGGCAATACATAGATGAACGGAGATGGGTTAAATTAAGATGTAAGAGTTAGTCAATAAGAAGCTAGAACTCATGGGTCAAGCAATGATTTAAATATTATAGTTTCTGTGTAATTATTTCAGAGCTGAGCAGCCAGGAACCAACAAGTGGCCTCATGTTACAAATTGTTGCACCAACATAGTAGACTAAATCCATGCAAAGCCTGAGAAAACTCAAAAAAGGAATCCTAGACACAAAAGAACAGAGTTAAGCATGGTTTGGTAGCAGCATTTTCTTGGATGGGCTTTGTATGCTAGAAACAAGAAGAGGCATGGCTCCTTTAAGAGAGGTTTTCCTGATTCAGCTGTAGCAAGAAAAAGCTGTGCCATTTTGAAATTCTTGCTTTCTGGGCCATGCTGCCAGCGTGATCTCTGGCTCTTTCAGGAGACCCAGCATTAGAATGGGTTTTGTGAGCAACGTGCGATGGCTTGCTTGGTAGCAACATGGACTGGCTGTGTACCTACAGATGGACCACTGTGCATGGCTGTCTGAGCTGGTGAGCAGCTCCTCTCTGCTGGGCTAGGTGGGGCAAGCAGGCAGTGCCATATTTCCCCTAGCAATGGTGCCACTTAAATTCATAAGAAAGGCTTAGCATTTTAAGAAGCACTTCTGGTCAGAACATAATTACAGATATGCAATAAAGACAAATCAGATGGAAAAGAACTCTAAATGGGTCACAGTGTTGGATAAATGTATGTAGGCTTGGGAGAGAGAAGAAAAAGAGTATACAAAAGAAAGAAAGTATTGGAAAAGAAGTAAATGGTTTACAAAAAAATGAAACAAGTCTTTAAAGAGACAGAGTACAGACAGTCATAAAGAAAAAAAATAAGCCATGTAAAGATGGAGAATATACATAGAGTCTGGATTATGTATATTATTGTGTTTTCTTTGAATTTTTTGATTGTGAAGGAGCTAAATAACCTACATAGGTACTTTAAAGGTATCTTGAATTCAAAACTGAATCTGAGGATATGTTGCTTTGAAAAAGAGGTACTTCTTTTGTTTCTACAGAGGATGAGAACCTGTGGATTACTTACAGACTAATATGGTTGGATGGACCAAGAGCCCCTGAAAGATCATCTTGTATACCCCTCAAAAAATTACTTCACCCAACAAAAAGCAGAAAGCAGTTTGGAGAAGAACTATGCCCATATTCCCAAATATTGTTTATAAATATTTCTTTATATTTAAAAGGGGATATGCTATAAAGATTTGCATTGTTATAGATCTTTGTTTATTGATACAAATTTAAGGTCAATTTTATTATATGTATATTTCTGCTCTTGATTAAAGTGTTGTATAGTTCATTTAAGAATGTAATGTAGCTGGGCGGTGGTGGCGCACGCCTTTAATCCCAGCACTCGGGAGGCAGAGGCAGGCAGAACTCTGTGAGTTCGAGGCCAGCCTGGTCTACAAGAGCTAGTTCCAGGACAGGAACCAAAAAACTACGGAGAAACCCTGTCTCGAAAAATCCAAAAAAAGAATGTAATGTATAATTAAGAAATATAGGTTAATAGATAAATCATCTATAATAGTAAAGCTGGTAGTCATGTTAGTTATATTTTCTAGATGTACAGAGATGTATTTCAGATGGATAGGGATTCTTCAAATCTTTCAAAGACTACAGAATATGGCACTTAAAATGTTTTAAGAACTTAGGACTTTTCATGTCAATGAGACACATCTGCTCCTGGTAGCATCAATTACTTCAAGAGGAAGATGGGCATTGAAGAGGCAACTTATGGAGTTTGGTAGCCATTTGGGAAAGAGATTGCTCTTGCCTGGACTGCTTGATGAACTGGACATGCAGGACCCACAGAGATATGGCTGATGAACTTGCCTAAAAATGAGATAATCCTTTCGGGGTTCTTGCCTCATGAAAAAGTCTGCCGGACATTCTGCAGGACACAGAACAAAGTGACTGACAAACTGCCAATATAGGTGGAACTGTCTTTGAAATTTCCTGTTTTGTGGAAAAGTTTGTTGGCTACTATGAGCCTGTAGGCTGAAGATGGATGCCCTGCAATGGTACAGAAGAACTTTAAGTGACTGTCCAGGAAGCAAGATGTCTCTGTCAATTTTAGACTTTTGGAAGTTGTTTACAATGTGCTTCCTATTTACTTAGGTAATATTATATCCTTCTGGAGTTGAAGAATTTATAGTTGTTGTTAAAGTTATAGTTTTCCTTAGTTATGATAAAAGATAAAGTAGATATAAATATTGTAACTAATTCTTATTGATAACTATTTTGTTATATGTAATTTTACTACACTAAAGTTAAAAACCTTCATTTTTAATTTAAACAGAAAAGGGGAGGTAATGTGGGATTCCCCTCTGTATGCTATGAATATCATGGGTTAATAAAGAAACTGCTTTGGGCCTATAGTAGAGCTATAGGGGAAAAGAGCTAGGCAGGGGAAAGAAGGGCAAAGCCAGAGAGAAGCCATGTAGCCCCGCAGGAGCCAGAAGGAACTTTAGTGGGTAAGCCACAGTCATGTGGAAATACAAAGATTAATAGAAATGGGTTAAATTAAGATGTAAGAGTTAGCCAATAAGAAGATAGAGCTAATGAGACAAACAGTGATTTAATTAATAAGTTTCTGTGTGATTATTTTGGTTCTGGGTGGCTGGGACAAACAAGTGGCTCCTTGCAACACTTATTGCATTCCCAGCTGCTCTGCTATGATTGAAGCTCAGGCCTCACAAAGAACAAACCAGATGACACACTGGTTTCATGAACCCTGGTGATGCTTGAGGGGCAAACATGCCTTGTGAGCTCTCTCTCTCTCTCTCTCTCTCTCTCTCTCTCTCTCTCTCTCTGTGTGTGTGTGTGTGTAAGCTAGGCAAGAAGAGCACTGACTATGCCATTTTGCCTATGCAAGACTCCTACTTTAAAATGTTGAGTATGTTACAGGTATTATAAGTTTAAGTAGGGTTATACTGCAGCATGTGCTTCTGTTAAGACTATTCTGATAACTGCCTGAACTCTAGATTAAACTAATCACTCCCCCCGCCAAAAAAGGGGAAGGGTTGCTTTGTTTGTTAGGGAATTAAACAAGAATTCTGTTACATGTACTTTTAACTTATAGATATTTAATTTCAGTCCAGCATGGTCATATTCCTTCACTGAGGGAAGTCAGGGCAGGAATTCAAGGCAGGAAACTGGAGCCAGGAACTAGTGCAGAGGCCACTAGGAATGCGGTTTACCAGCTTGCTCCCCCTGGCTTGCTCAGCCTGTTTTCTTATGTAACTCAGGACCATCTGCCAAGGAGTGGCGCTGTGCCTTGTGAGCTAAACCTACCCAAATCCATCACCTGTAATGGCACGGGGTTTTGATCCTACTTCATGTTCTGGCTTTGGGGGAGCCTAGCCAGTTTGGATGTTCACCTTCCTAGACATGGACAGAGGGGGGAGGACCTTGGACTTTCCACAGGGCAGGGAACCCTGACTGCTCTTTGGACTGGAGAGGGAGGGGGAGAGGAGTGGGGGGAGGGGGAGAAGGGTGGGAGGAAGGGAAGGGAAATGGGAGGCTGGGAGGAGGCAGAAACTTTTTTCCTTTTCTCAATAAAAAATAATAAAAAAAATTAAAAATTAAAAAAAAAGATAATGAACTAAGGGCTTGCCTGTAGACCAATCTTATGAAGGCATTTTCTCAATTAAGAGTTCCTTTTCCCCAATATGCCTAGGTTTGTGTGAAACTGACAAAATCCAACCAGTACTGGCATCTACACTCATGTGCACATTCACACACACACACACACACACACACACACACACACACAGAAAGAGAGTTAAAAGTAAAATTAAATTATTTAAAACACAAAAGTAAATGGGTCCAGCATGAAGTCTACGTGAAAGTTTCGCAAGGATATGAGTAATCACTTTCTCTGGATGTAAGGCTGAATGGTTATTTATTTTGTGCATCCATATGATATTCGGAGAGCAGAGCAATGCTAAAGCACTTAACATTTTGGTCCTCTGATTAACAGCATCTGAAGAGCATTAATCACGAAAAGCTCTATTTCTGAATTTGATTTTGAAAACATATACCTCTAAGAAGATGTTGTCACATTAAAGATATTTTTAAAGTTTTGTGTGTCTTCCGCAATTTAAAATTACTAAGAACCACTTTCAATCTATTAACTTAGGATTTGATAAGAACGGAAAGCACAGAATTCTTTTATAGGCATGTCTAAATGATGAAATATCCATTTTAATAAGCGTTAAGGAAACACAAAATGCATATTTCTAATGTTAATCTAGAGTTTTTTTCCTACTGTGATATGAGCCCTTGCAGAAGCAGTATGTCTAAAGAAACAAAGCATGCAGAAGTTTCTAGGGCTTGCAGACGACCATCTTTAAGCTAAATATTGTCCACTTTTACATAGCACAACACCTGGTCTTAGAGTGCGATGCTTTAGTGAGATTATCCTATTTACACAAAGAATTTCCAAGGAAGTTAGAAATTTGGGAAGATTCTCTGAGATCATCCCGGTAAATTTTTTAGACCACCCTTCTTCAAGTTCAGTGCCTGGGAAGGTGTGTACTAGCGCAAGTCTGTCAACATTCCATTATGGACAGGAGACAAGCAAGAGGCCCTGCCCCTTCCTAAGAGTTATTGGCAGTTAAAGCATGCTGGGAGGAGGGGGGTTGTTTTATTCAGCAGTGTAGTTGACGGTAAGTTGCCCATGTCCCAGCAGTAGATAACCTCCCATCTATGTTCATGCAAGTAACCTAATAAACTCAACGGATGTGGGTCACACAAAACGTAAGTCATGAAAATAGGACTAGGACTTTCTGGGAAGTAGTGCGTTCAGTGGGAATGGGAGGGATAAGAGAGAGTAATAGAGAATGAACAGGAACAAAATACATTGTATACATGTACGAAATGCAATGAATACAAAATTTAAAATCAGTAAGGAGGCATTGTATGGCAATTAAGATACGTGAACTCCCATGGCTCTGCAGCAGCAGGGTTCTGGGTCCATGTACATGGACCATGTTAGCACCAAAGGTCATGAAGAAGCCCCTGGTCTGGGGCCATGTTGATGTCCAAGGGCTGTGCAGAGTTGGTACCTGCATTTAGGAGGGAAAGGGGCCCTGCACCTTGCCTGGGCAGCACAGTAGAGCAAGCCCTGGTGGCATGGGCACAGGAGTATTGGCTCTGAAGACATGGGTCCCACCGCTTGCTGGGTACAGCATTCAGGCGAACTGGTCCCATCCCTTGCCATGGCAGTGCTGGAGAGCTGGCCCTGGTGGTGTGGCTGCAGAAGAGCTGGCCTTGAAGAGCTGGAGAGTGGGTTCCACCCCTTGACAGTTGCTGTGAGCAGCAGAGCTAGCCCCACCCCTTGGGCAAAGCAAGACATGCAGGCACAGAAGATTAGATGGGCCGAGCAACTCAACTACCACCTAGGCACAGATCCCGGACTTTGAGTAGATTCACCCCCAACATCTACCCCATCTGAGAAATGTGGCGCATGTGAGAAGGAAGTTCTGACAAACTGAAGCTGCAGGATCTCCACGATGCAGTACAGTGATTAAATATCTAAGAGGAGTCCTGGTGAGGATCTAGTACGGACAGTGTAGAGCAGAAGCCAGAGGCCTCAAACCAGACCAAGGACTCATTGCAATGAACATTAGCAAGCAAAACTGTTTGGGCAAAAGAGTATACTGGGTGACATCCTATAGCTTTCTTAGCGAGATTTGGTTTGTTTTTTGTTTTTTTTTTCATTTTTATTTTTAACTTTCTTTTTAATTTTAATTTTTTGCTTTTTTTCTTGGACAAGATTGAGGCGCATGTTGTAAAATTCACAAAGAATCAATACAAAGTTAAAAAAAAGATAAGTGAAATCCTCCCCAAATTCTTGGAAATGACATTAAAACCTCATGCTTCTTGGCCAGGTAGGCTACCACTTAATTATATTCCCTAGTCAAAATATGTAGATTCTTCATAGACAGTTTTCTAAGGCTTATATTCAGAATTGTTAGTAATAATAATAAAATTCCACCAAAAAAATCACTCATGCATCCCAGTTACCTCCAATTACTGCAGAGTCACTTTTGATTGCATGCGTCAGAGGTTCTCTGTCATCCATTGTTCCAGAGTGATCTACAGTTAAAGCACACACAAAGAAAAGGATAGCGTGATACACCTAAGGAGCAGGAGAAAACTCTGAAGAATTCCTCAGTTTTAAGCCAGAACAAAGCGATAGAGCTGCATGTGAGAACCCTGTGATTTTCAATCTTAGCAATGTCAACTGTAATGCATAAAACATTGAGACCCCGGAAAAGAGTCAATGAAGAAGAATCTGAAGATTAAACAGAAGCAATTTTCAGAAGTCATCTTGAGAAAAACAACAAAATTAGGAAATTGTCCAAATCCTGTGAATGAGTCCATTTGTGACAGAGGAGGGAAAGAGCCTTAATTTACCTGCAAATGAATGTGTTCTTTCTCTAGAGGTGGCATCGGTGCCAGCAGGGGCCACACAGCTGGACTCTGTCACATGCCCTGTCACAGTGACAGGGGCTGGGTGACTTGGGTGCAGAGCAGCCTTCAGAGGTGCGATATGGTGGAACTGCACAGCAGAGAGGCAGCCTGTGAAGCCATGGGCTGCAGCCAGTGCTGTCTCCTGGTCAACATCACTATATTCTACAAAGAAACACAACATGATCAAGAGTGGCGAACAAGCAGGACATGGTGAAACAGGTGTGCAATACCCTGCACCTGTAAATACAACAGCAAGAAAAGTCCAAGTGCGAACTCTTTCTTCCATCTTTATTGAAAGCATTGGGTTGGTTAAGTCTTCCTGTAAATAGTGTTGAGACTTCAAGGTTACTGAAGAAAGTCTGTAAGCATGGCTCATTAAGAACACTACTCTCTGCAGATGATTAAAACAGCTTTAACAATGGATGACGCTATGAACTAATGAGGGGGTCACAAGAGTTCACATTTTTTTTTATTCCTTTGAGACAGGGTCTCATGTATTCTGCACTGGTTAAACCTTTATAGGTTATCAAGGATGACCTTGAATTTCTGATTCTCCTGACTCTATTTCCCAAGTGTTGGAATTATAGGAGTGTACCACCATGCCTGGTTTTGTGCACTAGTGAGGATCAAACCTAGGACTTGGTGCATGCTAGGCAACTACCCTTTCAACTCTTTGCATGCTAGGCAACTACCCTTCCAACAGCTGCGTCTTAGCCATTAACATTCTAGCCTAGATCAAAGTGTATTTATTGTGTGCAATCAATACCAAGAGATGTATCCTATGTTTAGAGATTAGCTCTGCTCAGCTTTAAGATTCAAGCCAAGAAAATAACAGAAGCTAGAGGGAAAATTGGCCCAAACTAACAAGGTCCTCCTGTTGTCGAAAGCTTTCTGATGGCTCATGATCCCATCCAAACGTTCCAGGAGACTAGGATCAGCAGGTTGTAGAGGTCAAAACTCCAAAAGTATTGGGGTGTCTCCTTGGGGTCAGCACTAGGAACTTCAACTTACTTTCCATCTCAATGATAGTTTGAGAGTGGCCTGAAACTCCTGATACTCCATCCCCAGTTTCCCAAATACACTGATCACAGACATATGTCACAACCAGCTTTTACTGTAGCATTTTAAAATACACAGACCATGATGCATTCACCCATCCAACAGGGTAGTAAATAACATCATTACCTTCTCTTACGCTGCATGTGTGTGCACAAGGATGTGCGTTTTCATTTCAAAAATATAGTGGGCCTTAGGTATTTGTTGGGTATTTGAGTGTGTGTGGCACACCGTTTTATTATTTAGATTTCACAGTCATTACTGGAATATTTTGTCACCACACAGATGTGACACTTGGACCCAGACTAATGAGTTATTTGAGGTTACAGGGCTGTTGACATTACATTCTGGACCCCAGACCAGTTGTACCCCCAAATCACAAGCTCCTTTTGTTCATGGATCACTTTCTAGTTCAGTCTTCCCTTCACTGAGCTCCAATCTCCAGCAATGGCTTTTGTTGTTGTTGTTTTGAGGGATATCTGGGCTTGAACATTATTTTTTAAGTAACTGCAGGCATCTCAATTCTGAGCCTGTCATTTCTTGTAATAGCTAAGTTTCTGAAGAACATTTTCTTTTTGGCTCCATTTTCATTCACATTTTATATCTAATGATAAAAAATAACATTGATGAAAGGTTTCCTATTATGAGTCTCATTCTCTATAAAAAGAATCCTGGAGATTAGGGACACAGCATCACTTTTTGGTTATGGCCTTTAATCATTTCCAGAAGAGTTCATCATCTCGTTCTTAATTAGCCATACTTAAAATCCTCTGTTCATTAACTTGGGAGACCTTCAAGTAGAGGTAAAAAAAAAAGGCTCAACAGATCTAACTCTCTGAATAAGGACAGAAGCAAAAGGAATCCAGCTGCTATACATGCATTGCTAGTGCAGTAATAGACTGAGAGGATTGTATCTGGGCCCAAATATTCTGCCTCGGGAGGCTGTGACCTGATTCCATGGCTCTCCGTTCTAGAAAGTATAACCCTGAGGATTTATCACTCTGTGGCTTACACAGAAGATCATAATCTCCAAAAAGACATCACTGACTCTTGTGATGGTTTAGCAACTTAAGAATCACCTGTGAAGAGAGTCTCATATGGGGAGTCTCTAGATCAAGTTAATCTAGGCACATGTCCTTGGGGGGTTGTCTTAATTAAGGAGACTGACTGTGGGAAGACCTAGCCTATCGTGGGAAGCACCATTCTCTAGGCATGGGCAGTGATCTGTTTAAGAGTGGAGGGATTGTGATGATTGCTGGCAGGAAAGCAAGTGAGCATCCATGTACTTATTGTCTCTCTGCTCCTGACGGTGGGTGTGATGTACCTAGCTAGTTCAAGATCCTGCCTTGCCTCCTCCATGACTGGAACTGAAAGGTGGAAGGAACTCCTCAATGCATGGTGTAGAGTTAACTCACCCACACAGAAACAAAAGCCCTTCAGTCAATCATCGTCCAAGTCACACTGACAAATGTACTAGCTCACCATACCCAT
Organism: Microtus oregoni; assembly: GCF_018167655.1. Taxonomy (NCBI): domain Eukaryota; kingdom Metazoa; phylum Chordata; class Mammalia; order Rodentia; family Cricetidae; genus Microtus; species Microtus oregoni. The sequence continues at coordinate 40,753,497 of NW_024543063.1, forward strand.
GGTCTCCCCATCCACACATTGAAGCACCTACAGACCCCAAATATCTTTTAAAAATGTTATTCAATACAAAATGTTCAGCCCTGAAAGCATACATACAACTAACATTATACAGACTAACCAGTCTATATTTATATACATGTATGCATACTGTAGCCATTTGTAAAAAAAAAAGCCATAAATCTGAAAGAGAGCGAGGAGGGAGTGTCTAGGAGGATCTGGAGGGAGATAAGAGAGGGATGAAATATAATTATAATCTCAAAAATTAAAGGAAATAAAAAATATAAAAAATCAGTTTAAATATTCACTATTGAGGAATGCCAACTTTCACAAAAAGTTCTAAAGGATAGCATAGCTACATTTTGAATTATATGTATTTTTTTTGTAAAAGACACTCTTCCACTAGAAAAAAAAAAGGTCTGTGTTGAGCATGGCACACATTTTCCTTGGCATTGTTCCCTAAACAACAGAGTATAATGACTGATTGTGCAGTTTTCCCATTGTCTTCGGCATTAGGAGTGACCTAGGCATGACTGTAAATTTGTGAGAGACATCCATAGACTACATATTAATATTCTCTCATTTTACAAGTTACAGGAGACCTACAGATATGCACAGGATGCCTAGGACAAATTGCCCATTTTTAGGGGGACATCTATAAGTTCAGACCTACAGATCTTAATAGAAAAGGGCAACACTTATTTTAGAAACATTTTATAAGCTGGTTATTTCTAAAAATGGCATATATGTTAATAACAATACTTTTCATATTTTCTACAATAGTCACATGTTGAATAAAAGTTCTGTAGGCTTTCAAAATATTCTTAAAGTCTTGAGTCAAAATATATAGTCAAGATTTATTTCCCTCGTGAAAAATATTCCATGTGAGGTGCAGCCTGAAACCTTCAAGTTTGCAAAGAGAAAACTCCGTGTGTGTGTTTGCCTGTGGATATGTGAATGTACGAGTAGGAACCCAAGGAGATCAGAGAGGCCATATTCCCTGGATACAGAGTTACAGATGGCTGTGAGCTGCCTGGTGTGGATGCTGAGAACTGAACTCAGGTCCTCAGAAAGAGCAGCAACTGCTCTCACCACTGAGCCCCCTACCTCTCCATTCCCTTTCAATAGGCACACTTTTCACTCAGCTCAGGAATTTCCACAGATGTCACATGTGCCCTTTGGATCCCACCGGGACGTCGCTTATTCATTCTGGGTCTCCCATGCATCTTCTCCAAATCTACTTTCCTTCTCACCTTTCCCATCAGTCATAACTTACTTCTGTGTGGGTCAGACACCTTTCATTCACCTCATCTTCCAGGAAATGAATTCAAGGGTCAATATAGATCAATCTTTCCAGTTTAATTTCTAGTTTTTTCTTCCAGCTCCTTATTTGGTTTTGCCCTGCTTTGCTAGAATCTACTTAAATTACTTGTGCTGAGTTTTACCTGGGTAGTCTGTCTATTGCATAGCTTAATTTATGTAGAGAATCTTGCTGCTTGTTTGGTTTCTCTGTTTCCCTTGATGTTGAATCCTTTGTAATGATTGTGATTGGCAGCTTCAGTGGATCGAGAGGAGCCTAGTAGATTAGCTACCCACAACTGTAGGTGCTTCTGTGAGGGTGTTTCCTCGAGCATTAGCCAAAGGGAAAGGGGGAAAGATAGCCCTGGCTGTGTTTAGCATAGAGCGAAAAGTCTATCACTTTGTTCTGTTTTCCATCTCCTGGCTAGGGCTCAGTCACCTCCTGCCTCACTCAGGTGGTTGAAGCTCAGAGAAGGCCACACAGGAGTTGGTGTCCCTTCATTCTACAGTGTTTGCAACATCAGAGTGGAAATGACCCATTTATAAGGTCATTTTTATGCATTGCAAAACAAGGAGAACATGTGTGTCCTCGTGTTGGTCTTTACACATGTGGTCTAGGAGCCTTAGTAAAGCCAACGTTCCCCAGGGTCAAACTCTTTGTATAAAATCTCCACAAGATAGAATAAAGACACTCAAGCCCTTAGATAGAGAACCCCAGGATTGCTTCCTCACTGGCATCCTCCAGATACAGCCTTTCTGCACAACTAGACCAGCATCTCCTTGCTTCAGGACCACTTATGGATGGGTTATCATTAGAACTAGGAGTGGGAAGAAACCTTATGGGACTTGTCTCTTCTCAGAATTCAGTCTAGTTGTGAGACAACATGAATAGTGTAGACTGAAGTTTCTCATAAGCAATCCAGGCCTTAGAAAGTCCTCAGCATCCTCTGTGTTCTAACAAGTGTGCTAACATTGTCAACGAACAAAATATATTTCTTTCTCATTATCTGATTCCTACAATGCCAACCCTATATCAAGGACTAGAGAAGTGAAGGCCAAGGAGGGAATTGAGAACAAACATCTCTAGCTCTTGTTTCTGGTTATAAAAATCCTCATGTGACTCAAGATTTTTGGGCAGTCTTTCCTATTAAAAAATAAGCCTCAATTGTATATGCCAACAAAGGGAATAACTTCTGCTTGTGTGAAGAAAAAATCATTTAACAAACGGCCTACAAGAAAAATTGAGTTCCCGGAAATTAGGATTTGATGGAGTGCCTTTTTATTACAGAGAAAGGAGTGTTTCTAGGAAGATATGGCAGTCAGTGGAAGAACAATGACAAGGAGTGATTTATAAAATTTCTCGTGATTCTCATAACCTACCCCCAAATTAAAAGTCTGAGACCTCAAACGAGAATAAATGCAAGTAGTTTATAACGTCTTCTGTAGGAAAAGGGGCCAACTTCGGGGAGGATTTCAATAACTTCCGTATGTAAGATAAAGATAAGGAAGGATTGCCAGCAAATAGTGTCATGAATCACCGGAGCAGCAAAGGCTAGAACAAGCAGATGTGTCTGCTTCTGCATCTATTTAGACCAAAGAAAAATAGGTGTGAACGTAAAAGCAAACAGCAAAGCAGATACCAAGGGCTCCGTGGGCAAAGAAGTTAAATCTGACAGGCACCTACAAATAAATCTATTGCTCTCAGATGGAAACTCAATACCCTAATCCACACAGAAGTTACTTCTATCTAGGTAGCTTTCTCAAGGACTTTCACTCTCTTCTGCGGAAGGAGAACCTGTCTCAAAGTAAGTGTCATTAGACAGATTAACAAGGTCAGCATCTTCAAGAAGTCTAATTCTGGTAGGAGAGATGGATCAGTGGTTAAGAGCTCTTGATGCTTTAGCAGATTTCAGTGTGCAGCAACCATGTCAGAGGATTCACAGCAACCTGGATCTACATCTCCAGGGGATTTGATACTCCTCTCTTGGCCTTTGTGTGCACGTGCACTTGAACACATAATTCTACACACATGTGCACATAATTAAAACCAAGTGGCATATTTGTCTTAAAACCAAATCAATCCTTCAAAGAAAGTTTAAATAAACCTCCTTGGCTTTGCAAGAAATTTTATGCGTAATGTATCTTTGAGATAAATTTTCAGTCTTCCTCAACTTTCACTGAGGATACTGAATAGACATTCTCAGACCACCCCCCCCCTTTTTTTTTTTACCCGAAATAAATGTCACTGATCCAAGTATATTGCCTGAATCTGCAGGCTCAGAAGAGATCCATGATCCCGCCGGTTGTCACCTGGAAGCATACTAAAGTGGCTGCTGATTTGACTGAAAGCAATCTTCAGCTTTTTCAAATCTTTTCTAACGCTAAAAGAAACCCATGAGGAGGACTCAGAATTCAACTGCAAAATGTATTTTAGATAGAAAAGATGAAGTCAACAGAGTCTAACAAACACAGACCCATGAACTGGGTGTGCTTTGTGCAACCTGGCTTTCAACTCTCATTCTGAAGCAACAAAAGATGGCTGTTGTCAGTGTTCTTATGTGAGCCTACACATTTGACATAAAAACAACAAAGACCAGTTGTGAACTTCATTCAGTCTAAATAGTCATTATTTTTTCTGGAGATCTTATAATGAGTTAAATTATAACATTATTCAAAACAAGGGCATATTTTCTCATGAGAGGCTTTATGTAACTTTTAAGATTATATTAATTATCTTAATTAGGAGGTTTTTAAAATGTGGTATAATTGTAACCCAATAAAAGCTTAATGAATTATCAAAACAATTTATACCTACATGTTTCTTCGATTAATTACATCTCAGAAAAAGTATCTTATTATAAAATCATCTCATAAATGTTTAGCCTAAGGAATTTACTGAGAAATAATTCACCTTTTACAAGATTTTCTTTAACTATGCATATATGTGTGTCTGCACAGTGGTATGTGCAACTGAGTGTACTGACCATAGGGGCCAGGAGAGGGTGCTGTATCTCCAGGTGTAGTGGCTGGACACAATACTTAGAAGAAAAGTATGCACTCTTAACCACTGAGACATTTCTCCATTCTCTTTGACGTTAAGACTTAAGAAAGTTATGAACAATGTGCTTAAGGAAATGGCATGTGTGCATCTCACAAGAAATACGAGACTGAGCGAAGTCCATATCTCTTCCTCTTCCAGGATCCAGTCTTAGAAATAATCTGAATGTTTTGACTTCCACCAATGTTAACAAACCTTTCGGGTACAATTCAGGAATAAGTAATTTTTGGTAACAATGATAGATTATGCTTTGGAGACATGGACCCATCTCTATTGGCCCATTATACTTAATAGGCAACACTGACAATGTAAATGCCATGGACACGCTCTAATCAGCATTAGAGATTATTATCAGATGCAAACATTCAGTTTGATCCCCTCCTACCCACGGCTGTGCCCTCTCTCCACCTCAGCAGTTCTTATCCACACTCTGCCCTCCGGCCAGCACCTTCCTGCTCTTTCTCCTACCCACACTTGCTCTTTTGAATAACTTCCTAGCTTTGTTTGTTCATGCATTCCCAATATAGGCACACTGAAGCATGCCCATAATTAAATAATGCCTCCTTTTTTATTATAGAATTGTTTTTGTCTAGTGGATTTTTTTTTTTTTTTGGTCAGGTTTCTAGATTCAGCACTTGATACGGCATGAATGTTGGATCGATGATTTTTACTTCTGTGGCTGGCATTTTCTGAAGCGTAAGCAGAGTTCTGTTTTATGATGCTTGACAACCAAATGGTAGCCCTGAGTGAGACAGCTCACTCAGAGAAGTGTGCTTGCCCATCCCACAGGAACCACTTACCCATGATTATACGCTCTGACAAAAAGCCCCAATTGCCGTGTTATCATTTGTTCTATAATTACAATCAGGAAATATGCTTCTTCTGGCACCATGCATATCCCTTGGGTATGGCAGCATGATGCTTCTGAGCTCTAGTCACATAACGGGGTTAGGAAAAATGGTGCTTGTAAGCGTCCAACAATAGCCAGTTCTAAATAACGTGAAAGACCATCACAGTCTTTACAAGGACACATCCTTGAAGTCAGCCAGCCACATTTTAAGTATTTTTTTTTAATCAAAAGGTTATGGAACTGATGAATTTTCAAAACTAATTTTTGGTCTTTGTATCTTTTCTATTCCTACTTATACTTCCTTTTTCAATTTGATTTTAAAATAACTAGTTATTATGTTGAGAGTCACCACACAGCATATTAACCAAGTCAGTGTCCTTCAGTTATTTAGGTCACCTCTCTTCTCACTTCTGACTGCTGAAGTTGAAGTAAGTTTTGCAAAAAGGAGTCCTGAGCATAGGATGTTTAATCTTCCATTGACGTTGGATAGACTCACTTTTCTTTGCTGAACGAACTGTGTTCCTTTCTGGCTGAAATCTGCCTGGAAGTGGTTTAAGTGTACTTCTTGGCTCTGTAGTCCCAGAAGATAGACAGCTCTAAGACACCATTGCAAGTGGGTATAAACTATCCCTAAGACACCATTGCAAGTGGGTATAAACTATCCCTAAGACACCATTGCAAGTGGGCATAAACTATCCCTAAGACACCATTGCAAGTGGGTATAAACTATCCCTAAGACACCATTGCAAGTGGGTATAAACTATCCCTCGGAACAAGCTGAATAGGATCCAGTTCTCCCTTCAATAAACATTTACATATACAGTTATCCAGACATATCTCCCAAATCTTAACCTTACAGAAATTGATGGCTATGGAATGTAAATTTAACATCATCTGTTTATTGATATGGTAACATCAACTTACTTGAAGTGAGTTGCTTGGATAAAACCGTAATCCCCTTGCCATTGTTAGAAATCTACCGTTCCTGCTAGGGTTACTGAATTCCTCTACATTTTAAGTGTAACAGGGAGTTATAAATGGCTACCAGTATGACCTGATTCTATGGATTTCCTAGGTGTCTGTTGTTACATCCTCCTTTTCAGTTCTGATTTTGTTATTTTGGATATTCTCTCTCTCTGCCTTTTAGTTAGTTTGGATAAGGGTTTGTCTATTTCGTTGATTTACTCCAAGAATAAAATACAACTCCTTGTTTTATTGATTCTTTGTAGGATTCTCTTTCTTACTATTTTATTGATTTCAGCCTTCACCAGTGTCCTGCCTTTTACTCTTGGGTGTGTTTGCTTCTGTTTGTTCTAGAGTTTTCAGGTATAGCTGTCTCAGAGACTGAATGGCCAACCAGAGAGTTTGCATGGGACTGACCTAGGCCTTCTGTCCATGTTACAGTTGTGGAGCTTGGTCTCCTTGTGGGGCTCTTAACAGTGGGAGCAGTGGCTATCTCTACTCTGTTACCTGCTTTGGAGACCCTTTCCTCTTAGTGGGTTGCCTATTTCAGCCTTAATAGAAAAGGAGGAACTTAGTCTCACTGCAACTTGATAGGCCACGGCTGCCTGATAAATACATGGAAGACTACATGTTCTAAAGAGGGAGGAGGAGAGGGTGGGGGAGGGATGGGGAGAAGAGGACGGAGGGAGGGGAAATTGTGATCAGTCTGGGAATTAATCAATTATTTTAAAAAGGAAAGAAATGGTTACCAGATCATCCCTGGCACAGTTTGATACGACTTTCTAAAGTTTTCCCATACTGTTCAGCATCTGCTAGTAATAGTTAACAGTGACAATATTCCAAAATTACATCCATTTCTCCCTAATTTTAAAAGAATTAAAATTTTCTATATTTCTGTATAGAAATATCAAAGCAGTAAAAGCTCGTAGTTTAAGTTTTTGGTTGAAAATGTATGCTGCAACTAAAAAACACAGGTCAATTTTATATGCCGCCTCTTACAAGAACTATGCGAAATTTATTTTTTAATAAGCATTTAATAAATTTCAATATGGGAGGAAAATGGGATCATTTTATGTAAAACACTTTTAGGGTACATTTTACTCAATTAAATACTCAAGAACATGCTGCAATTACCCCATGATGCTTCTCACAGACTGCTGACCAAGGACTAGAAACAACAGATGTTCTGATTGTTCACAATTGAGACACCTCTGATTTGTCTTGGGAGTTCCCAAAAGATTTTGGTGGATCTTTCTTAGAATATATAGTAGTATAACAGATTTCTGTTTCAACCTCAGTCTCTCCACCTGTAAGGACAGCTGCATGACTCACCCTCTGTGTTTTCTCTCACGGTGTTCCCTTAATAAAAATCACCCAGTGCTTACTCTTTTCCTGCCAGTTGTTTCTCAAAATGTCTGTACTAACACGATACATAACTTCAAAAGTGAGCAACACTCTGGAAAATTAATATCTTCATTATTCAACCACTTTGTCAATCTATTTTGTGATAACTTAATATATTACACTAGACTATACTAATAGGCTCTGCAACATTTTATAATGAATTCATGTGCCACACAAAGTTTGACTAGAAGTTATTAATTGCCTTTGAATTACAAATGATTAGCTCTCCATCTAGATCCATACCTTAGGTACATGTTAAATAAATTACCACTTATACTTCTGGGAGAATGAATTGATTTAGATTATGAAGTTCATTGCTCAGTTTGGATTTTAATCATAAGTTTTCATCATGAATGATATACATCTGAATAATGTGAAATTTTAATAAAAACATTAGCATCATTAATTCCACATGAATCTCCTACATTCATCTGAAAAAAGGAAACAAATGCCATTCTGTAATTTTGTTAAGACAACCCTCCTCACAGGATGCCTCTCAACATCTTAATTATTTCATAATATAGTTAACATGTTTCTACTTTCAATAGTATTATATTAGAAAGCCCGGCATTAAATCTGAAGACAAAATATGATGTCAATATCATCCATTACTTAGACTTGTGGGCACACATGTTACACATCTTACATATATGTCTCCTTTCATAAGCTGATAAACATAAGAGCTCTTGAGAATGGGAACTGTTTTATTCCTTTTACTATTTTCTATTACTTCATACTATTTTTGTGATATATCATGCACAGAAAACCATCTTGTCTTCTTGATATCAAGAATGTGATATTGGCTCATGTTTCCCCTCATTGTAAGATTACAGTCTAATAATAATACATTCTGAAACTTGGGCACACTTTCCATGCTGTCGGATGTAGACTTTTAGTTCTAGGGATAATGTTGCCTGTGTGCCCCCAGGCTCAGTGAAGGACTTCTATGAGTCTAATAATCAACTAAGAGGTTTGCAACAGACAGTCCTCAGCTCAGGGTGGATCTCCACCCCTTAACCTCCTCTCTCCTGTGTCTCATCCTGGATTTTTCTAGGGCTTTCATTTTTCCCCATCCATCTACCCCATGACAGAGTCACAGAGAAGATATTAGCCCCACATGTAAACCACCTTGGACCGTATTGTTGCCATGGTTTTGTTGTGGCTGCTCCTTACATTGGTTGAGCTGTCCTTATACCAAAAATGTACTTTTAATTTCAATTTTATTTAAAATTTAATTTAAAAACAAATGATTATTAACCTGGCTCATTCACATATTTATGGAGCGTGGCGTGATACTTCAATACATGTATACAGTACGCTTTGTTCAAATCAAGGGTCTAACATTTTTATTTTACTACTGTTTCTTTACACTTGGAGCCTGTGTGAGCTCCTCTCTTCTGGTTCTTCACAGAATAAACGGTAGGTTATTATGAACGGTAGACACCCACTGCGCTGTGGAACTCTAAAGTTACTCCTCAGTCTTGTTGCGTTTCAGGACCGCCCCTTTCTCCACCTTTCCCAACCCCAGTCAGCTTTATTTTGAATTCAGATGGACTCTTTTGAGCGTCCTCATACAAGAGCTGACCCTACAGCATTTGCCTTCTCTATCTGGCTAACTTCCTTTAACATAATGACCTCCAGTTCTATCTAGTTTGCCCCAAATGACAGGATTTCATTCTTTCTCAAATTCTCTTTGGCTTCCTAATGCGGCACCGTCGCTATAAGTGGAATAAAACACTGTTGTTATGAAAAGAAATGATCTAACAACACCTTCTGTATGCATCCAAACCTAAATCACCAATTCATGAAGGCCAGCACGCTCGCCTCTACACTTGCCTCAAACGATAGAAACATTTCCCTCAAATAGGCATTGAAATTTCTCAAGGTCAAGTTGGAAAAATGTATTCTATCTTTAACTGAGAGCCTAACTCGTGTTTTGTTTTTCTTTTCTTTTGGCTCCCCCTCCCCATTGGAAAGAGTTTATTGAAAAGGAATTCATAATTCACATTGAATTTTGGAAGGCAAAAGGAATGGAAGGGAGCAGTCAGTGGAGGAGAAGATGCATGATGTTTGTAAGTCGTAGCTGCAAGAATAGCAGGCAGCGTTTAGAACTTCGGAACAGCTTTCTCATGATTTTATTAAATCTCAGCTTGAAAAGTCCCAACATATAAATTAGTCTTTCAAACGGCATTCCAAGATTGTTAGTAAATACTGCAGTATCTATGTAGGCTGATGAATTTAAATATGCCCTTAAATCTGGGACGGTGACACCTAATAAAATTCACCATACTGACTTCAAACAGGAATGCCCTTAGTTAAGCAAGATTGCTAAGTTCTGTATTAACTCTAATTCTGTGCTAGCTTAATAGCCATGTGCTAGGACAGGCACTGTAATTAAAGCCTGCTGAGGACATCTTAGGAAAGAAATCCTCCCATTCCTTGTGTTCTGGACTAGTTTCCAGAGTGGGCCTAGATATTGTCCTGTTCACTTTTAATACATTTGAAAATGTTTTTGATATTATAACAACATTTCTTCCTTCCCTTTTCTCCTTCCAAACCCTCTCATATGCCACTCCCTGCTCGCCTTCAAATTCACCATCTTTTTTATTAATTGCTACTGCATGTGTCTATGAATATGCATAGACATTTATATTCTTAAATATGACCTTGTCAGTCCATATAATCTTATGTACGTGTGTGTGTGTGTGTGTGTGTGTGTGTGTGTGTGTGTGTGTGTGTGGTTTTAGAGCTATTTGACATTGGATAATCAGTTGACGTACTTTCCCTAGAAAAGACCACTTTCTCAGCTTTCCTCAATTGCCTATAGTTTTTTGGGGGGCTGTTCCCTGTCCATCTCCCCATGCCCATTGGTGTCATTCTTGTTCAGTTTTTAATTCTTTTGAGATAGGCTTTTTCTGTGCATGTCAGACTAGCTGTCAGTCAACTTACGATCCTCCTGCAAAAGTGACTTTCAAGTGTCAGTACCATATTGTATGCCACCACATTCAATTACGCATTGCTCTAAACACTTAAATTGTATTTAGTGTAAAACTGGTAAGTATTCACATGCATAGGATCAAAGTACATATTGCTTTCTCTACTAATTATACATCTAGTCTAGGATCTGAGTCCATCTTAAAGCTACAAAATAAAGTAGAAACACAATCTTATATTCAATGTGTTGGACTTTGAATATTCCTTAAAGCAAAGGGTGTGTCAATCTTAAATAGTTAGATTAGATATGATATAAATAATTAACACTGTGAGACTCACTTAGAATATTCTAGTCATGTTTCCTAGCAACTAAATTGTGTTGTGGATACGTGTGTGTGTGTGTGTGTGTGTGTGTGTGTGTGTGTGTGTGTGTAATGGCCATTGAGATCCAGGATATTTTTGCTGCTTGGAGAAGAGGAGGACATAATTTTTGTGCTCATCACACTACCTGAAAGTCTATAAATATTTATAAACTTAGCTATTAACCTTCTCCAGGGCCAATATTTTGATCATTCACCCATGGGTTTAATCAAACATTCTCAGGATTTTAAGATGATGTACAGGGAACATAAGGAATGATTAATCCAGGTACAAACAACTTTCAAGGTCAAAAAATACAGTATTTCACCAGACAAAATATTCTAGGTTGCTACCAAATATCAGAAGGTAATGAAAACCAAATAACAAGAAGCTTCCTTCTGTAAAATATCATGACTTATTAACATTCAGTTGTTCATTTATAAGTGAAAATAGATTATCTTTTGACTTCTCTGTTTTCATTTTAATCCTTGTTGGTAAGTGCATGTGTATTATGACATTTTACCGGAGATAGCATATAACTATTTTAACGCCACCACTATAAGAAATAATGCAAGTGAAAAAGAATTATAAGACACCTAGGTGTGCCTAAGCAAGTCTGTAAATAAAACACAGCAGATGAAATATGGCACAAAGCACAGCCAAAAGCATGTTCGTTAGCTGGAACTGCCTTCACCTCCCATTTCCTCTAGACATTGTTTCGGTTTCACTGTTAAGTAAAAGTCTGTATATTTTCAAAACGTCCTCATTACCTTCCTTGTTGTTATGATCAGATATTTGGCAGGAAGCACTTAAGAGAGGAAGGCTTGGCTTATAATTTAAGGACTACAGACCATCATGGAGAGATGGTGTGGTGGCAGGAAGGTCTATGGTGGCTGTGGTAGGAATTCACTCAGGACATCTAACTCAGCCATGTCTTGGCAGAAAAGGAAAAAGAGAGAGCAGGGAGTGGAGCTGAGCATTAAAGCCTCAAATCTACCCCAAATAGTGCACATCTGTTTTCAAGTCTCTACATTCTAAAAGCGGTTATAATGCCATCAGGTGGGGATCAAGTGTACAAACATAAGCCTATATGTGACATTCAAGCAATAGGAGCTAATATATAGCCATTTCTACCTTGGTATTTTTGATATAGGAAAAAATACCATGCTTCATTATTGTCTTAGTTAGGTTACTATTGCTGTGGCGAAACACCATAACCCAAAGCAACTTGGACAGGAAAGGATTTATTTCACTTACAGTTCCATAAAAAGCAGTCAGGACAGGAACTCAAGCAAGGCAGGAACCTGAGGGCAGGAGCTGATGCAGAGGCCACGGAAGGGTGCTGCTTACGGGCTTGTTCCTCGTGACTTTCTCAGCCTGCTTTCTTATAGAACTCAAGATCAGCAGCCCAAGCATGGCACCACCTACAGTGGTATGGTCCCTCCTCCATTAATCACTAATTAAGAAAATGCCCTACAGACTTGCCAACAGCCTTATCTTATGGAGCATTTTCTTAATTGAGGTTCCCACCTCTCTGATGATTTTAGCTTGTGTCAAGTTAACTACCCAGTACAACTACGATGATTGACACATGACAAAGATCAGTGTGGCCTTCCTATCAAAGAACGATAATTGTTATTTCATAAGAAACCACTACTCATAGTTACTTCCATCATCGATTGCTTCCCATCTGAAACAAGGCAAAGTATTCATTTTGACACGATGAGGTGTGTGTGTGTGTGTGTGTGTGTGTGTGTGTGTGTGTTCATTATGATTCATGTTTATCTACTTTGACTAAGGAGAAGATTCTTTCTTTTACTTACCTAGCATTCTGCCCAGTACCAGAGATTTGACTGCACTGAATTCTGTGCCTGATGACAAGTAAGTTTGTCTCCGTGTATTCTCATCAATCTATAAAATCATTACACCATAGGGACCATAATATAGCCATCCAAATGACCATTGTTTTGTGTCACAAAATGAGATGAAGGGAAGAAAAAAAGAGATAAACACTTGTTAGTATGGTTCTATAATAGTTTAAGAAAGTGAAATTTAGAGATGTAGTCACTCAAAATCTGATAATTTTTAATTTATTCACAGATACCCATTTATTCCACAACCTTTCCCCTTTATTACTTTACCTAGCTCTACCACATAAGAAACCAAAGATGGGTAAATCCAACAAAATGACGTGATTTTTTTTTTACCTCAGTACTTCCCCTTAGCATGGGGTTTTAACTGGAGTCATGCAGCTAAGAAATTTTGTTCTATGTAGAGCTGAAATATTAGTGGCTTTCTGAAAAAGCGCTTAGGTGAATAATTCCATTTTGCTGTGAATCACATCCTTTCTTCAAGCTCATTCTGATATTTCCGTCATTATTTTCTGTTGTAGAATGATTGTTGCATTTATACCCATCTAAAGTAAGTGGGTTTCCCAAGACGACTGATGGTCCTACCAGTAGGTCTCTGAGAAACTGGACATCATTTCCTCTCTGAGCAAAAGGAAACCAAGCAGAGCTTGGCATTTTAAGCATCAGCTATTAATACTATCTCATATAGTTTTGTTAAAAACAAAAATAGAAGGGTAAAATACATGACCACATTTGATGATTTTGTCCTCAGCCTGATTTTATCTATAGAAGACCACGGGAAAGTGTCTTCATCAGGGTGATTCAGGACCATGTTTCTGCTCTAAGTGCCCCATGCCTGGATGTGGTGTGACCCCTGGAGAATGTCTATTACCTCCACAAAGACCATGGCTTCTTCTCTGGCAATCTGTATGTGGTGAAGCTGCCCATCTGCCATGTTCTTAAAGTCAAAGCTTAAAACATCAGGCTCTTGGTACTTATTTAGCTTGTACCTTATCTGCAAACTTCCTAAAGGAGAAAGAAGGTACATATTAGTAAAAATACCATCTTAAAACAACTTAGGAAATGGCTGAATCCTTTTAATTTTTTTTTTTAGACGCATTCACTTCTAGAAAAAGGTTCACTAACAGTCACTGGGGTATGTCACCTAACACTAAGTCCTAGAAGTCAATTCCTAAGGGAAATCACAATATTTTCTAAATCAAGAGTAGACATATTGTCCGTATACTGACTCCTGTAAATCCTTAGCTTCACCTCTAAAATTTAACTCTGAAATTATAATGTGCAAACAATAACACCATCTTCTATCACAGAAAAAAATGAAAGTGCCAGTATTTATGCAATGTCATGTATAATGTGATATTGCAATAACATTATTTTAATAGAACCTCATATTATTTTAAATATCCATCTCCCACACAAAAGTACAACTGATGGAGGAAACTTTGAGCAGATGTAGATTTATACAAGATGAAGCTCATTTCCAAGGGACCAGAGGTATAAACTTCGGAATGAAATTAAAGTGAAATGAACGACTTTTAGCCAAATTTATTATTCAAATTAATAGTATTCAATTGCCTGCAGAGATTTAAATTAATTTGTTTCACAGAACTCCTCCTGAATTACCAGAAAAAGAAAAAAATATCCTCAATGTGCAGATAAACTCTGAGTTCAAAGCAGACATTGGAGGCACCCATGAAACGAAATTATTCCTATTGTAGCAATCAGCGCCCTTGGGCCACTTGATTTAAGTGAGGCGACACAGTTGCATATTTGAATGCCAGTTTATCTTTCTCACCTGGAGAATTCACTTCTAAAATATCCGTCTTTCATCCACACACAGAACAGAGAAAAACAGCAGTATGCATTTTCCGGTGACAAGGTTTCTGTAGCAAACACATTCCAGAACCCACAAACCGTCACCCCGTACAAATACAGCAACCATTCTTACGACTACATTATCATCTGTTAGGACCAATAGGTCATCTCCTGAACATTTTTGTGCATAATATTGGTCCATTAACACTCCTTGAATACATTTTATCTTTGATTAGAAGAAAATCTGTATTACATACAAGGAGACATTTTATTTTAAAGTAGAATACTAAAGCTGTATCAATAGTCATATAAAATACTTAAGAGCTCCTGGCAAAAAACAAAATATAAATATATGGAGAGGTGACTCAGCAGTTAGGTGGACACTCTGCTCTGGCAGATGCCCTGGGTTTTATTCCCAGCAGCCAGATCAGGCAGCTCACAACTTCCTGTAACTCTACACCAGTTCTGGGGAATTCAACCCAATGACTCACACCACCAAGGACAATCGCACTTGAGCCTATAGACACACAGATACATACACATGCACACACAAATAATTAAAATATTAAACACATATAAACATTTTCTAGAAACAAACTAAAAACTCACGTAGTTGATACAAAATTACCAAAATTATAAAAATATAAAAAGATGTTAAGTACTAAATGATCCTTTTAGAGTAATCTGTAAGATCCTACTCAAACTCAAAAAAGAAGAGAAAACCTAAACAGACTCCGTTTTTCTCCCTGTGCTAGATTAGAAGCCAGCACCCCAGAAGGAACTGTATTCTACTGACCCGCGGTCCTAATCCAACCTTCCACCTCCTCTAAAACACACACACCATTTTTGGCGATGACAACTGAGAGGTACTCTTTATAAAAGGAACTCATATACAGTAGCAAGCTTGGTGCCCGTGTCGTCCGGAAGCTAAATTTGATCATTTCTCTGCTCAGCTTCATATCCCCGTGAAACGAAGCAGCGTGGAAACTGGAGTTTTTACTTAAGGAATAGTTTTCTTGAAAATTGTAAACCACCGAAGATCCGGATCCAAAGTAGGCAGAAATCTCTGAAATGATAGGCGAACTGACTGTGAAAAATTTAACAACCAAGGATCTTGTTCAAGTTACATCCATTGACATCTCAGTGCCGTAAAATGAAGTACACAGCTAAGAGAAACAGTCCCAGGCTGAGATAACACAGCAAATGGATGGAGCTTTCACAATGGCTTGTGGAATGCCTTTATGTTAGAATGACATATAATTAATTCATTAGTCTGGCTTTACAATTGGAAGCTTAGCACTCTCTTATGCAAGTTCACCCATAAGCCACGCTTCTTGTCTTGTTCCTCCCTGAACATCTACTTTCTTATTTAAATTCTAACATCCATCTATTGCTTTGTAGGTACAATGCACGTATCCTCTCATGACAGGAAAATTGAAGAGTGAGGACATTCCCCCCCTCCATTTCAATATCAATAAGCAGAAATACCTTAATTTTATATTAACTGCTTTCACATTTGATGCACACTACATAAAGAAGGTGAAGTCTAGCATTACTTGTGAGAGAGGTGCGTGCTTAGCATGTTTCAACAGAGGAAATTATGCAGCCCTTTTGAAATAATTTAACAAGTATAACATTTTACCTATAGAAGGTTAATATCTCAAACTTACACACATGTGTAGGCAGATACATGTGTATGGAAAAGGTCAGTGGAGATATTAGATTTGAATGCTTAGACTTTGTTCTCTTTGCTAGTATAAGCATCTGGTTGCTGATAGGTTTTATAAATCGTGCTTACTGGGTCATAAAGCAATGCGTTAGTACCCATCTCACTTTAGGTATTTTCAATATATTAATTGTATTATTTATAATATAACTTATATAGTATAATGTATGCATGTAGCATAACATTCCTGATTACATTTAGAAAGAACTAGAAATTTCAATTAGAAAATGAAAAAAAGTCATCCTTAAGAAGGGCTTAAATTCATACTTCAGACCAAAAATGTCTCCTGGAATACTACCAGTGGTGGGTGATCATTACCAAAATTGATTCCGAAATCACAGGTTGTTCTTGGTAAAAGGAGATGACCTAAAAAGTGTAGTTTTTGCCAGGTTTTCATTAACTAACCCCTGGCGCTTTCTTTGCAAAGTTGCTTTGATTTGGAGCCAATTTCTTTTAGCTTCCTTCAAGAGAAGATTAAGAAGCCCAGAGATACTTCAACAAACTCAATGAATTTAAATTAATTGGATGTTGGTTTTCTTCTACGAAAAACTATGAGAATATAATATGTGTCTGTATATTCAGAGAAGGTGATCCAGATAGTTGCTACTACACTCTGCTCTGTTTTTCTTCTGTGGCATAGATTGGTGAATAAGAGAAGCAGCAAATAAATTCCCTGCTGTTTTCATTCTCTAGCAGATATTCATTTTATCACACACCAAGTATCAGAGTGTCACTATTTCCTTATGCATCAGTATTTGGTAGAAAATATTTGTTTGAATGAGAAAAATAAATACACATATTTATTATTTAGGTTTTCGCATTGCTGAACGTGCTCACCCAAAACAGCAATACACTCTGGAGAGTATTAGAATGTTAAATGTTTTAAAACCAAGAACTGCTCCATAGGACAGGTTGTTGACATCCCTGTTTTTTAAACACATTAATAGTAGACAAAGCAAAAGTAGATTAATGGCTAGCATTGAAGACACCTAAAGGCTACTTGTAGCACGATTAATCAAAACTCAGAGACAGATATTTGGGTTTAACCTGAAGGTCAGAAAAGCAAAACATCCAGCCACTCTCCCTTACCCCTACCTCAGTCCGAAATGGTAGTCCTGCCTCCAGGAATCCTCAGAATTAGACTGTTTCTAAGAGCTGTCTCCTCCCATCTTATATCCCTCTCTAGTTCTAGAATTAAAAGCATGCACCACTACTGCCCTGCTTCTGTGGCAAACTAGTGTGGCTACTGGGAATAAAGGTGTATGTCACCACTGCCTGGTCTGTAAGGCTGGCCAGTGGAGGTGTTTTACTTTCTAATCTTTAGGCAAGCTTCATTTATTAAAATACAAATGAAATATCACTACAGCTACTATTTGTGACTATTCAAGAATAGACAAGTATTTTTTTTTTCAGAACTGAGTTCAAGGTCCAAGGATTAATATATGATTGGCATACAATAACCACTTTTCAAAAGAATATTTTAATACACACACACACACACACACACACACACACACACACACACACACACCTGCCTGGTGTCTTATTCACAGGCATACAATCTCAAAGCACACCTACCATTGGAGCAGAATGGTCCTGCATAGGCAGAGGAAGAGCAGTCACAGAAGAAACCACTGGGCTTTTCTCTGCACTTTCCTCCATGGCGACATAACTTTCCATAGCTACCACAGTGTCCTCTGCAACCTGGCTGCACCCCAGGGGTCACTGTGGCTCTTTCTTCCAGATCCAGGGCTATCCCATTCAACTGAAGGGACCTGATGCATCCTAAGAAGCCCCTCTGCCGGGTGGCGGTCCCACCTACAAGGAAAACACTGCAGATGCAAACGTTCCTTCACTTAAAGACCAAACAAATAAAGGACCCAATGAAGAAGAGGAAAACCTGTGATCTGATGTTAGAGAATTGAGCAGCCAGATGAGAGGAGCAGCTGGAAGCTGTGAAAGACAACTGTTGGTGGACACTAGCACTCAGAAAGATGCACCACAAATGCTACTCTTTGAACTTTGGATTGCTTCTTTTTCTCTTGTTTCTTCTGGGGATCATATCTAGGTACTCATACTTACCAGAAAAGTTTTCTGTCGATGAGTCATGCCTAACTCTACACACTTGTTTTCTGAAAATTATTTATTGAGCTTCATACTGGAGAAGCCATCTTTCCCCATCTCTTTATTTCAAAGAACAAAATTAGGACTATGCTTCATCTTCATTTCAAATAACAATGTGTATTGTCATGGTTGTGTGCTTTTGCTTTTTGTTTTAGTGGGTTGTTATTTCCTTTTTAAAAAAGTATATGTGTGTGTGCATGCATGTGTGTATGTGTATATAGATATGAACATACACACACACGCATATATTCATGGTATGTACAAATATACTTAAAATCTTGATCTTCATTAGTCTGATAATTTAATTTGACAAGTATACCTTAGGGATCCTTAGTAATACATTCATAGGGATGAGTTTTTACTTAATATCCACCAAAAGGTGATTATTGAGTATTATTTTATTACTTTTCTTGTACCTTTTAGTATATTTTACATTTTCTTACAAGTTGACCTAATATTCGCTGTTTTGTACTTGAGACTAATTTTAAGAGAACTTGAAAAGGAAACTAATGAGGGAATAGCGGTGTGATAGTGGTACCCATTTTAGTAGGAACCAATAGCTCTCTAGCCAACAGCCTGGGGCTGGTAAGGTTACCATCACTTTACTAGACTTCCATTGTTCCTAATTTATAACTGCATTCTAAAACTCATATTTGTTCCCACAGAGAAGTGAAGTTCTCAACTCATATCAAAAAAAAAGCTTCTCTCTAACAAATGGACAATATTACAGAAAACCACAGGTCATAATGCAGAGATCATCAGATGGTGTGGAGCCCAGACCCAGTGGATAAACCTCAACTATATCTCTAACACCTTAGGCTCAGGTAACATCACAGAAAAGGGGGAGTGAGAGACTCTTAGAGTCATAGTACAAGGAAGTATTTGAGATTGTGTTTCTTAGAGACCGCGGGAAATTACATCTATGATACCTCCATAGGACTGTCCAAAAAAGACCTGGACATTGGCAATATCAATAGTCATGCTAACGTGGAATGGGGAAATCTCAAGGTGTCCTGACCTAGACAAAGCACTGTAGGTAACTACCAACTGCGGAAAGAATGAGAATTAGCCTCTCCTATAGCAAGTTCATCTCATCCTCTTCTAAATCACCTAGCTGCCTCTCAATCTAACAGTAACCCATAGACTCTCACTGTTCTCAGCGATTCAACATTATTTAGTGCAGATTTTTAAAGAAGTCACAAAAATTATTATCTATGGAGTTTTACGTTGCAACAGTTTGCTCTGTATATATCCCTTTATCTGAATACACATCAGACAGGCTACTTCAGTCACTGCTGCATAGCACATAGAAAAAAATGCTTGACACATCACAATTGTGTAATAACCAGTCACTACTGTATCCACCCTTCCATACACTCCTTCAATCACATAATATCAGAGTGGGAGATGGGAACTCCTCCAGAATTGAGGAGGGTCAGCTTTTGACCCATAGAGATGCATGGGTCTCTGAGATAAAGAATGAAGGCCAAAATCAAAGAGCATTTCTGAATAAATTCATAATAGCTTATTAATGAGAGATTGTGAAGAGTGAGTTGATAAGAATGTTTACCTTCAGGAGCATTCACACTACTTAGAAATCAAATTTATAGATGCAATGACCTCTATCCAGATTGCTTTAAACAAAATTTTAATATAAATTCAAACTTCATTTTATATCATGCATGCCTCTACAGCAAAGGACACATAGTGCTTCAGATGGCATGGGCCAAATTTGTCACCTGTAACTTCAGAGGGAGTAGAGTGTGATAGAGAGCTCGACACCTTCCAGCATTCAGTTTTCAATATTATCAAGTCCATTGAATTGAGACATGGAGAATACCTCAGGGTGTGTTTGGGAGGATGTTTATAGGAAGTAAGAACTAAGAGGGAAGACACTCCCTGAATGTGGGTGGCACAATACTATAGGTAGTACAGGGACTATATATAGAATAAGAAAAGGGGAAAACCATTTTGTAATCTCTCTTTCTCTCTCATATACTATATTTAGTCATTGAACCTAGAGTTCCTTAGCTATTATTTATGTTATTAGGAGAACAGAGACAAAGCCCTAGGCATTCTTTTTGGGTATGTCAATGAAGGTTTTGATTTTATCCAAAATTTTAGAACAGCTAACAATCTTTGTGTTTAAATGCTACCAAATTTGAACAATCTTCTGCAATTCTCAAAGTCTCTCCCCTGCCCATGTTCTCAGGACATATCTCTTCTTTCTACATCAAGTTGCTATTCATCTTGGCTTCATACCTGCCTAGCTTACCTATTTGCTAACTTTACTCAGTAAACATCTGAGGTTCAATCTCCTTGCCCACAATTCTTCTGGCATTCTTACTAGACTTTAGAGTTTTCTTACCATCTATGCCAAATTACCCTTGGCATGGGAACCTTTTGGAGGAGCTAGAGCGGCATCTTGGGTGTAATTTAATTCCTTAACGTTACATTACATAAAACCATAGGGTACATATTTCATAGCATACACTAATAGAAAATCACCTTGTTTTTGTCTGTTGCTCTGACATATGATATCGTGGTAAATCGGGGGATTCTTCAATTCTTCTAATAGCATAAATAACTAAGCAACTATAGGTTCCACAACTAAATATAGTTCATTTTAATTTATTCTAACTAATTTTTCTTACTTATTTTACATTAAGAGAAGTTAGAGACATATCGACACTTGTGGCTATAATGAGAAAATAACAGAATAAATACATTTAGTTTAAAATATGTGTGGTCATTATCTCAAGGCAGTGTTACTTCTCCCAACTTCAAAATTAGGTCAAAGAAGAAAACATTTCCATTTTCTTCTTAAGTCATCTTTGGTTTGAACTGTATTTATATTCTCTGTGCCTTATTGAGCAGTTCTTTGTGGGATCCCATATCTGATACTGGAAATATGAAAAGTATATGTATTTGATCATGTTCTCATAGAGCTAATAGTCTGCTAATATATTCAGAGAGAGATGTTCACGATTACTATCTGATGCTAATGTGTATATAGAAATAAACACTAGCATAATACTAGAGTATAGAGTAACTAACAGAAAACATATTAACATATATGTGTATACAGATACAATATGAAATACAATTTTAAATATTGTCATAGTGATGAAGATCTAACTTTGAATCTCGAACTTCTTAATTCCTCCCTTTCAAAGAGTTTAATGTTTACCTAATGAACTTATTTTAATGCCATCTTTATTGAAAACATCATATCTAATTAGACATGGCTGCATTGCGTGTGTTTGAGGATTTGTAACTGTACCATTGGGTTTCCAGTCAGTCACAGAACTCTTCTGAAAATCAAGTCTCATGTAGATAGGCTTGGGCTTGAAAGCTTAATTAAAGATTGCCGTGCCTTTCCAGGGTTAGAGTATGTCCAATTAAAATGAGCTGCGGTTTGATTAATTGATTCTGGATGTTTCTGCTGAGCTATTTTGTTGGGAACTATCTTCCAATTAATTTTCTATCAATTTACTTGCCATGCTGGATCAGACATAATGAATTCCGGAACTTTACAAACACTGAGTAGCTTGTGCCGTGAATGAATAACCTTTCTGTGTGATTGAATTTAACTGAATCATTCCACACGCATGACAATACCAAGGTCTCATACCTAAATACCTGGCTAGGTGTTGAGTAGGAAATGAATTAGGACTACCTGTTGGTTTTATCCTTCCAACACATTTGTTGTTCTCAGAAAATTCTTCTAAGTGGCAAGTGTTTTTGTCACAGAATTGGAGCCAGCTCTTTCATAGGCCAATTTGCCATTACTTGTGGCAAGAAGACCTTTAAGATTAAATTTTAATTTTTTTTTCTTTTTTTTTTTTTTGGTTTTTCGAGACAGGGTTTCTCTGTGTTTTAAAAGACAAACTATTCACACGCTCTCCTCAATTATTGTTGAGGATAATGAGAACAACTTCATTGCCCCAGCACCCTTAGAGACTGAAAGAGCTCACGATTGCTATCCGTGTCTTTAAATGCAAGCCTATAAAAATGATAGGCTCCCTCTGATCTTGACACTGTGGTAGAGGAAGACAGATCAAGTCCCAGCCACAAGCCCATCTAGAGTAAGAAATCAGCAGGGCATACAAGCTGGGCTCAGAACCATGCCAGGGGTTAGAAGTGCTTGGAATCTAGAGCCTGATCCCAGCACAGCATCCTGGGGGAAGACAGCCCTGAATAAACAGTGATTTGAACTACAGAAGAGTGCCACGCTAGAAGCTTAGCTTTAGTTATATCAAATAGTGATCTTCATTGTACAGAGTTCCAGGAGCACGGGAGGAATGAGACCATTGTCCCCCATGCTCAAAGAACTACTGTGGTCGAATGAAGCAGTTTGTATAAGAAAGACTGTCATGGGCAGAATGTCCGGTCTCTTGCCTGAAGCAAACATGGCCCCGTGGGTATCACTCTGGCAAAGAGCAAGTCACTTTGGTTTCTTTGCCTAAATCATATCTCTCTGTATTGAACACATAGAGTGTATTTCAAAGAAATGAGCTGTTAGCAGTATCAGGCACATAGTTGTATGCTCTACCCTTAAGATTTTGTGTTCAGTCAAGGGTTGTTAAGGTCTTCCCACTGAGGATAGAAAAGTCTGCTCAGAGGTTTTCAGACAGATAATAAAAAAGTACTCCAAGGAAAGAAATAAAATGCCTAAAAACAAATGATATGAACACACAATAGAAATACAACAGTAAAACTGTATTTTTAATGAGGAAACACAATTACTATCAAAGAAAATAAGACTGAATTGAAAATTATTACAATAAGACTATTTGATAGTCTCTTAGCATGACTATATTTTAGCATATCAAAAATGAAAGTCCAAAAAGAAAATATTAAGAATGTGTCATATGTTGAACCAGCCCTGCATCCCTGGGATGAAGCCTACTTGATCATAATGGATAATTTTCCTAATGTGTTCTTGGATTCGGTTTGCCAGTATTTTGTTGAGGATTTTTGCATTGATGTTCATGAGTGAGATTGGTCTATAATTTTCTTTCTTGGTTGAGTTTTTGTGCGGTTTTGGTATCAGAGTAACTGTAGCTTCATAAAAGGAATTTGGCAATGACTCTTCTGTTTCTATATTGTGAAATACATTAAGGAGTATAGGTATTAGGTCTTCTTGGAAGTTCTGGTAGAATTCCGCATTGAAACCATCTGGTCCTGGGCTTTTTTTGGTAGGGAGGTTTTTGATAACCTCTTCTAATTCTTCGCGACTAACAGGTCTATTTAGATTGTTCACCTGGTCCTGGTGTAACTTTGGTATATGGTATTTATCTAAAAAAGTGTCCATTTCCTTTACATTTTCCAGTTTTGTGGCATATAGGCTTTTGTAGTAAGATCTAATGATTCTCTGAATTTCCTCTGTGTCTGTGGTTATGTCCCCCTTTTCATTTCTGATCTTATTAATTTGCAAATTCTCTCTCTGCCGTTTGATTAGTTTGGATAGGGATTTGTCAATCTTGTTGATTTTCTCCAGAAACCAGCTTTTTGTTTCATTGATTCTTTGGATTGTTTTCTGTGTTTCTATTTTGTTGATTTCAGCCCTCAGTTTGATTATTTCCAGTCTTCTACTCCTCCTAGGTGAGTCTGCTTCTTTTTTTTCTAGAGCTTTCAGTTGGGCTGTTAAGTCTCCAATGTGAGCTTTCTCTGTTTTCTTTAAGTGGGCACTTAGTGCTATGAACTTTCCTCTTAGGACTGCTTTCATAGTGTCCCATAAGTTTAAGTATGTTGTTTCTTTATTTTCATTGAATTCCCGGAAGACTTTAATTTCTTTCTTAATTTCTTCCTTAATCCAGGTATGGTTCAGTAGTTGACTGTTCAGTTTCCATGAGTTTGTAGGCTTTTTGGGGGTAGCATTGTTGTTGAATTCTAACTTTAATCCATGGTGATCTGATAAGACACAGGTGGTTATTAATATTTTTTTGTAACTGTGGATGTTTGCTTTGTTACCGACTATGTGGTCGATTTTTGAGAAGGTTCCATGAGCTGCAGAGAAGAAGGTATATTCTTTCCTATTTGGGTGGAATGTTCTATAGATGTCTGTTAAGTCCATTTGATTCATTACCTCCATTAATTCTCTTATTTCTCTGTTAGGTTTCTGTCTGTTTGACCTGTCCATTGGTGAGAGAGGAGTGTTGAAGTCTCCTACTATTAGTGTGTGCGGTTTGATGGCTGCCTTGAGTTTTAGCAATGTTTCTTTTATGTACGTGGAGGATTGGGATGAAGGAAGGTTGGATGGGGGAGCACGGAAGCACGGTTCTTAGTTAAGGGAGCCACCTTAGGGTTGGCAAGAGACTTGAACCTAGAGTGGCTCCCAGATACCCAAACCGAGGTCTCCAGTTAGTCCCTTGGGAAGCTGAGGATGGGGAACCTGAAATGACCCTATCCTATAGCAATACTGACGAATATCTTGCATATCATCATAGAACCTTCATCTGGTGATGGATGGAGACAGAGACAGAGACCCACACTGGAGCACTGGACTGAGCTCCCAAGGTCCCGATGAGGAGCAGAAGGAGGGAGAACATGAGCAAAGAAGTCGGGACCACGAGGGGAACACCCACCCACTGAGACAGTGGAGCTGATCTATTTGGAGCTCACCAAGGCCAGCTGGACTGTGACTGAAAAAGCATGGGATAAAACTGGACTCTCTGAGCATGGCCAACAATGAGGGCTGATGAGAACCCAAGGACAATGGCATGGGGTTTTGAACCTACGTAATGTGCTGGCTTTG
Source organism: Microtus oregoni (assembly GCF_018167655.1). Taxonomy (NCBI): domain Eukaryota; kingdom Metazoa; phylum Chordata; class Mammalia; order Rodentia; family Cricetidae; genus Microtus; species Microtus oregoni. The sequence goes on from NW_024543063.1 coordinate 40,778,658, forward strand.
TGGGAGCCTAGCCAGTTTGGATGTTCACCTTCCTAGAAATGCACGGAGGGGGGAGGACCTAGGACTTACCACAGGGCAGGGAAATCTGACTGCTCTTTGGGCTGGAGAGGGAGGGGGAGAGGAGTGGGGGGAGGGGGAGAAGGGTGGGAGGAGGGGGAGGGAAATGGGAGGCTGGGAGGAGGAGGAAATTTGTTTTTTTTTCTCTTTTCTCAATAAAAAAAAAGTTAAAAAAAATAAAGTTGGATATACATTCTGAAAAAAAAGAATGTGTCATAATTAATAACTTGCATTTTCAAGGCACTTTTAACAACATCAAAATATGAATTTATAACAAGCTAGAAGATATTGATGATAAACTTATATGACAAAGACTTAGCCAAAACAGGGAAAGAATTTTTAAAAATTACCATTTGGAAGAAGGGTGACCTGGTAAGAAATGAGGAACAAATACGAAGAGCCACCTCATAAACTGTATAACTCTTGTGATCAGCAGAGACATGGCTACATCACCTGGTCAATCCATGCAAGTTCTATGATCGAGTAGTTATAGTCTTTCATATTCGCCCAGCAGAATACAAGCACACGTTCATTTTCTCCCTCAAACTTACAAGGAAGAATTTGTAATATCCAATCTAGAAATTACTAAAGAACTATATCTTTGTATTGGTTATTTTGGATTTCCCAAAAGATCACGAGGGATACACTTGTACAGAGAACCAATATAAAGAACTACAGCTTGCAGCCTCAATGTGATTCGTATACTGATTCCAGTATCAACCGTTGTGTGGGACATTTAGAGACTGCTTGCACCATGTGTTTGCTGATTTGATGCAATCCAAATGTGACATAAATGACTCCTCCCTAAGTCAGGGGTCCTTCCTTCCACCCCTCGTCCCCGACTATTCAAATGGAGTTTAACTTGTGTGGAAACTTGTCAGTGAAAGAATTTAGACAGGAAACGAAAATTGCAGAGCTGGTTGAATGGAAATCAATTCAGGCCTAATTTAAGAAGCTTCTGGGGGGAAAAATGCTGAGTTTACAAACCGAAATAGAAAATGACCACTGTCACATTGCAGTCTAAAAAAAATGATTGATTCTTTTCTCCCCATCATTTCCGTGGTCAGAGAACATTGGTGAACGCAAGCAGCAGTGACCTTTATCCCTTTGTTCTCGATGTTCTATCAAGGTCAAGGACAAAGGCTCAACACGCTGAGCATCTTCAGCCTCCCCGAGGTGATGAGCAGCATTTCTGAGTAGGATGGTGTAAGGTGTTTCATGAATCACACACATGTGTATACATGCACATCCAGAGACCAAGTGAAAGAACAAGAAAGGGGTGGTAAAGACCTTCTGCCTCAAGTAAGAACAAGAATGGAGAGGGACCGGCTGAAGACATGGCTTGGTGATAGACCATTTGACTTGCATGCTCAAGGACCTGGGTTCAAATCCATACATCATCAAATAAAGAGAGTTGGGGCTGAGAACACATGGGCCATCATTTTTCATTACGAGAAGCAACCTGATATGATGTTTGGGAGTTTTAAGGGGAAAGGAGATGTCTGTCATATTGATGCTGTAGTTTCCAACCTAATTATCATACACTTGCTCCAAAAAGTTTTGTTCATTTTTATCCCTCCTTCAGTGAGAACAGCATCTTGGAGTCACGTTAGGTGAAGATAACCATTCTGACGTTACCTAAGCCAGCCTGTTTCTCACCTCTTAGCGTAGAACACCTCTGGTTGTATCCATCACTACCTAACTTCAGTTTCAATTGTCACAAACAGCTGTTCCCTGAGCAGCTCACAACTTTCAGGTGTTTTATCTGTCTATTTCTACTGGTTTTCTTCGGAAGTGAGAGCACTGCTCTTGCTTCAAATTCTGCTCTGTCGTGCAAATACACTGACTGGTTGGTCTTCAGAGGCAGGGGTGGGGCAAACAATTGGGTAAACACATTTAATTTTTTTATGCTATCTCAATACAATCAGCCACTGCGAAGAGCTGATGAAAACTTTCAATATTTAAAAATTTTAAAATCTCATATGCATGTAATGTCAATGAACACTGTCAGCATGCTGGTCCGTGAAAAGGAGAAAATGATTGGTCAAATTAAGATACATTGGGATATCTGCAACTTTTCCAAAAGACTATTGAAATTTCTTGCGTTTCAAGCAGATGAAGCAACTCTAACTTCCTACAGACTTGTGTCCATGCAAGAGGCACTTTTGCAGCCAAATGCTGGACCGGTGACTAAATCACTCTCAGACTACACCTAAGTTAGACTTCCCCTTTTTTCATGTGCCTAAGCTCGGGCTTCCATATGAATGCAAATACTTTTATTTTCTTCGCTCTCCACCCTTAAAGGATCTTTATTAGAATAAAGCCATGCTGAAAGCTGCAGCCTTACTTTCCACAATCATGTTGACTTCACTAGTTTGTCCCTACACCCAAATATAAATGACAGTCATTATGCACACTTGAAAATACTGATTAGTCATAATCATTCCTATGATGGATGGATGAACTACAAATTAAACTCTCGAACTTGTAAGTAAAGGGTATTAAATTACCCTTTAAAATTTCAACCAGAAAATCAATTACATTGTATTAATGCAGAGATTCTCAGTCACCCATATAACCACCAACTCTGAAGAGGGAAGGAGACTTAACTCTCCTATTTATTAGTATGCGAAGCAAGAGTTCCCAAGCAAATGGACCCTTGACACATAACGTGTGTTAAACACACTCTATGAATGGAAAAGCCAGGTTTCCTGGTGAGCATATGACCATAGCACTGGTGGGATTTTGTTTGAAGGGGAGAAAGGCTGTGAGATGTTTTCGCAGCTTTCCTTCAATAGACTGGGTCTTATTGGAGATGTGAGGCCAGGGAACAACTTTAATCACTGCCGTGAATTCCAATAAAGGGAGAAAAAAGAAAAACTCACATGAAAATGAAGTTGAAAACTCAAATGAAATTGAAAACTAGGAAGCATTATGAGGAACTCAGAGACCTACAAGGAAGCACCTTACAAGTGAGAATTTCGTTATGGGAACGTCAACAAATGCTGACAGTAACAGCCAATCAATCTGTTTGCAAGTTGTAAGCAGCTACATCTAAAACGTGGTCCTGCAGTGCTTCAACACATCTATGTCAGCTGGGGCTGCTGAGAGCTGTCGTGCAGATCTGCAATAGCCTGCTCCCACTGGTTTCCTTCCATCCACTTCCCTTGTGGCAGTAAATGGGAATTAGAGAAAGAAAGAAGCTAGGTTTTGGCATCCCTTAGCATTAGATGCATATTCCTTGCTAGGGCCTTCCATGATCCAGTGCATAGCTCGACCTGGCTTCCCACTGCATTCCCTCACGTTCATTCTTTCCAGCCACATCGGTTTAGTCCTGTTCCTGAGCTCTGTTGCCCTCACTATCATCACTTAGGATTCTACCATTGAGAAGTTCATCTCTAGTCTGCTTTTTCTGGGCTCAACTCAAGGGCTAACATCTCCCCACACCCCAGTTTGAAATGGAAACTCCCAACACTAATCAATGCCCGACACACTCTTCTCCAGGTTCCATTTCTACTTTATTTTTTTTTCATCATTGAAGGATACGTGTGTGTGCATGTGTGTGTGTGTCCGTGTGTGTGGTGTACATGCATATATAAACATGTATACATACATATGTACCATATCTTCCTTTTATTCTCACTGTTGACTACTCTTACCTCTTCTACTGAAATACACTCAGGGCCGCAGAGGACTTTTTGCTCATAGCAAGTGCTTCATTAAACCCCCTCTAATTACTGCTGATTTTTTGCTAGTATGCCACCCACTGAGCTCTAATTCAGTGTAACCTTTTTAATTATAATTTGTCTCTCATGGAGTCTGCCTGTAAGGCAAAAACTCTTTATTGGCAAACCTAAAAAAAAAAAAAATAAGAAAGAAAGATATATCGTGATTTGTTTGATAGGGTATTGTAAATTGGAAGACTAATATTTTGTGTGTGTGCGTTGTTATGTGAACTAGAAAGCTGTCTTCCCCTGGGAGTGGTCTGCTCGGTGATAGGCATAGCAACAAAAGCAGCCCCTTAGGTGGCATTTTGATAGTCAGGCATCATTACACTACATCATGTCATTGTATCCCCAGTTCCTGTAAGTACAAATGAAGATCTTAATTCATTGAAAATAGAACTTTTTTTTTTTTTTGGCAGAGATCTATTTTCCCCCACTGCCTTTGATTTAAACATCATCAAGATTTCCATTGTTAAAATTTTGCAGCGACAAAGCCACTTTAAGCCTGAACACATATGGAGATGTCAAAGGCCCGACTAATTGCCTCCATAAAGATGAAACTTCTTCGATCCTTATTCAAATTATTGCATATGATTGATAGCAAAAGACCTGAGCCGGTTCCAAGCAGTTTTCTGATGTCATACGCTACTTCATTACTGGCACCTGAAATCAAATTAAGGCCAGGATTCCTATCAGGTACAATATATAGTGATGCCATCTCTGGGAAGTTGAGATCCCTCCCAAGGAGGAAAGGTCATCTACAGGCAAACTGCAGCATATTTCACTGAAAACGTTGAGGACAATTTCAGCCTTCTCAATTTCCAAGAATAGTAAGGCTATTTCCAAGCCACTGACAGATTTTAAATTGCAGTCCTTTTTGTTGTGACCATCTCTCATTTTTTTTTAAAATTCAAGAGATATCTATGTTCGTTTCCTGACTGAGCTTAAAGTATGACATTAAGAGAAAAGTTATATATTCCTGCTCAGGTGTACTTTGTTGTTTTTTATACTCTTAAATAAGCCAACTGAGTGACCACAAGCTTGTGAGGAGACTGTCTACTAGGGTACTTCAGTTGCGGAAGCTAGTCATTACATTTTTTTTCAGGGAAAAAATAAATAATGGAAATAATGAGGACATAAATTTATTGACCAAAATGTGTCTTTTCAGATATGTCACAAGCAAGCTCATCCCTTTCAGTGAAAGGGTGCTAATAACATTGTTAGGCAACAGAAGGTGTAAGCAGGAAGCTGATGAATTCTGTTCTAAATATAGCCGTTGAAGATGTCTGGAGTATAATTTCTGATAATTCATCATTTATCCTGCCTTATCGTGTCTCTGGGTCTTTGTTTACATTAAAATGTATGAGTTGGGATCAAATAAAAGATAATCCTTGAACTTCATGGTCCGTAACTTCTGCAAAGTAATTAGCAAAGAAGCCAAGGAAAATTAAACAGATGGAGAGGAATTCCAGTCTGGCGCCTTGTAAACGTTGAGTCAATGGACATTGGGGGAGACACTATAAAGCAAGGTATCAGGAGAGAGCTGGGAAAAAATGGGCAAAGTAGAAAAGAAGCTGTTGAAGCTGAGTACCGTCTTCTTTTTTCTTTCCTACCATCAGCCTAGTTTGGGTGTTAATTGTACATGTTGAGAAACATCAGCAGTTGGCACTGGCTGGCATTACAAGGGCCTTTCATTTTGAGGAGGAAAGAAATAAACATTTCCAAGATCATACTAAAAGCCCTAAATGTAATACACAAGCTTTAACAAATCATGCAGCCTCTATATATTAAGGAGGTAAGTATGCAGAATGAGGATATTGTCGCAGAGATACTTGAGTCTCTTAACTTCTCTCTCTCTCTCTCTCTCTCTCTCTCTCTCTCTCTCTCTCTTTCTAGGACAGGTATAATACCTATTGCACGAGCATGTTATTAGGAAAAAGAAGGAATGGGGTACCTGGCACAGACTGGAATCTGGGTTTGCAATAATTACTGCTCGTTTTTGCTACTAGCTCTTTGTCATCATTTTTCAGGCTGGGATTACTTTATAGTCGCTCATTGCTAGACATGCAGCATATATTCAATGTTTTACTTTTTTATTTTTTTGAAAAAGCAACCTACCCACGAAGAGCTGACTGTTGAGCTGTAGAAGGACATGGCCATCAGTGGGAGCAGCTTGTATCTTTGGCGAGAGCTCATCCACCTGAAGTGATGCCTCTTTCATGTTCCTTTCGACTCTCACGTGATGCCACTGGTTGTCATTGAAGTGCGTGGGTGATTGCACCGAGATCTCGAAAGGTCCATTTCCCACGTCAAATGAGAAGGTTACTGTTGTGGGTGCTGGAGAGACCAGAAGTGAGGGTTTTCCAGATGAGTATCCAATACACTTCAGACAACACCACACAGCAGTCATTAGACACAAGGGAACAATGGCATCCAAATAGATATAACTCTCCGCATCTTACTGTGGAAGGACACAGTAAGATACATTTTGTGGTAAAATAACAGATTTTTTAAAAGTTCACCCTCTAACTAATTTTTCATATTGATAAAGATGAAGACTATTTAGAGAGCACAAAACTAGCATCTGTAATTGATTATACAAAATAATTGCTTCATTGATTCAAAGTTTATATAACTTAACAGCATGAAACATGCATTTGATATTGTGCTATTAATAGAAGACTGAATATATCAAAATAATAAGTGGTTCATTAAATAATTTTGTAATTAATATTAGTCATTAACTGAAAATTTGTCTTAAATTTTAATTACTTCAATTTAAAAACTTTTTCCACTGTTAATGCATTTATCAATATTTTTACTGAATTAACACTTAAATTATTTTCTTGCAAAGCAGATCTTTTTCCCAAGAGGTATGAGCTTCTAAGTGTCAACTGAAGAATTCAGGACTAAATGAAAGTATCCCAAGACTTTCCTGAAAGGACACTTACACCGTAGTTCTATCCGTATGAAGTCGGTGATTCCCAGGTTCTCTAGAAACACCCCAGATTGGGCTGTGGTCTTGAAAAAGAAGGACACATCAGCACTGAGCTCCCCATGGAATGTGGGGAAGTGGAGGTAGGAAGCCTCAGTATTAAAGGAAGCTGCATTCCAAAATGGCCCTGTTTCAAAAACCACAAAAAAAGAACAAATTCATGCCATACAAAGAATACTGTAACCGTAATTGTCATTTTTCCACTTAGCATTGTGCCTGTTTAAAAAAAATCACAAATTTTGTATAAAACCACTTCCCTTGCTATGTACAGAGTACAGGCCCAGGGTGAGAGCCTCTACAATGGCTGAAGCCCTAGATTCTTTCCAGCCTACAGGTTCATACAGAAATGCCCCCAAAACAAGAAAACACACTTGCATCCAAAATCCTATCCTCAGATAAAGAATCTGCTAAACCTTGACTAATTACATAACATTATTTGCATCTTGAAAGTTTAAACACCTAGTTACTTTGACTCAAAAAATTTCTATAGCGGATCCTCGCAACCTGCTCTTCCTCCCATTAATGACCTTGCCAATCTCACACTGAGATTGGCATTCTACAGTCTCCATTAGTTAAAGACCCAAACACACTTTGTGTATGCAGCACGACCGTCGTTAGAAAGAAGATTCTTTCATGCAGAAGCCATTCCTTTCCTTGCTCATAACAGGGGGGTAGATGAAGAATCTTTCTCTAAACGCTTACAAATACTCAATGTGAAATGTGAAAGGGTTTGGAACATCAGTTTAGAGATGGAGGAAACAAACCAACTTGTATGGGTTGGAGAAGTGAATCAGTAGTTTAGGCTGTGTATTCATCTTGCAAAGGACCCAAATTTGGTTCCATCCCCCCACATCATGGAGCTCATAACAGCCCTGTAACTCCAGCTTCAGGATATCCAAGTCTCTTTTTCTGGCCTCCATAGGTACCTCGACTCAGCCCAACCCATCCCCCTCCCCCAACATACACACAGACATGTAATGAGACCTAGAAATAAATCTTTAAAAAAACGAAGTTAATTATATTTTCTGTCTAAACACAGTGTATTCAACTTCACTTTCTTTGGTGGATATGTGCAACTTTGCTTTAGAAAAAATATATTCGACTGATATGTAGGAAGAAATATGGAAAATGAAATATAAATTCAAAGGCAGAGCTGCCAGGATGAAATCCAGCTGGATATATTGAGCTGATATGGAGAATTATCCAGAAAAAAAAAATAAGTTATGTGCCTCAGCTGCCGCCAGCAGTTCTCAGTTCATCAGCTAGAACTAGGCATCCTTAGTGAGAAGCCACTCCACCCACCCTCTCATCAAGGATTAACATCCTCCCAGCTAAATTACCTTCCTCCAGGAAGGATAGCCTGGTCCTCTGGAGTCAGAAACTGTTGTTCTAAAGAAAGACTTCATGATGTTAGCAAAGAGCAGAGATCCCGCTACTTGGAAGTCACAAACGTGACTGTCTCCACCTGCCCTTGAAATATTCTCTTCTCTGTTGACACTGGGAAGAACAGCACACAAGTCTACTATTTGTTTCTTTGCTTTGTTTCTGTTTTTCATGTGGGTTTGACTCAAAAGTCAAATTTCTGTTGCATGTGGACAATTTAAAACTGAGTTTATATAGTTGGAAAAAAACGTAGTCTGTGAGATCTCACCACGTCCCTCTAGCTAAGCCAACTTACACATTATCTGAGTTCTGTCAAGGCTCTGTCTTGCATCCTTTCGATAGTTACATCTGTATATTAGACCCTTGGATCTTAGTCTATGAAAATATGCACAAAATGAAAAATGTCAACTTAGGGATAAAAGTACATCTGTGCCCTTTAACGTGCTAAACGGATCTCCTTTTACAAGGAGTGACATGCTTTTCTCTAAAAATGCTAGATATAAGGTCAAAATAAATATGTAACTTTAAATTATAGGATCCTACTAAATATGATCTCATGTGCTTAGGAAGGGAATGATCAGGATTCAAGCTTAAATTATGTAATATATTTTTATATTATATATTATAAAATCAAGGTTTTGTTTGCTACATATTGTATTTATAACTAACCCAATAAAGCTTCATATGGAAGACTTCAGGGAATGGTTGAAACTGAAGGACAGTCTTTGAATTGATTCCCTCTATATAGTAAGTGCTCTCAGGCTATTGAAAACAATTTATTGCTTTAGGAAGCTAAAATACTCTTACACACACAATAATACATTTTGCTTAGTTAGGAAACCCCACTTTACAAATTCACAATAGGTGGAGAATGAGGAAAGAACCTTTCATGAGATTAAGAAATTACTGCTAATTCAAGACAATTACAAAGAAAGCCAAGGCCACTGTGGATATTGATGGGATGGTGTGCAATGGCGTGTGAAGCCTCATCTCCATATGTCCTGTGCACCCAAGAGAATCTGGGTAGTCTAATAGAAGGGAGGAGAGGTAGAAATCTGTAGCAATAGCAGTAAATTGTAAATCCTTGCAAGAGGATTCTGTAAAGAAGGGGGTAGGAGAGTCCCTACGCTGCCCAGGAGCAGATCTGAAACACTGTATCATTTATTGCCAGGCAAATAAGATGCTCTCTTTAATCATTTCAATGAAAACACATCATGAATGGCTAGACTGTAGAGATGAACCAGTCAGTAAAACACTTGCTATGTAAGCACTTGCTATGTAAGCTATGTAAGCCTGAGTTCGGATCCTCAGCACCCATGAATTAAATTCCAGTGTGACAGCATGCTTCTGTAATTCCAGGGCTAGGATGGGGGAGATAAGTGAGCTTCAGCTTCACTGAGAGACACCTTCTTCTCAGACAACAAGGTGGAGAGTGACTGAGAAAGACACCTGATGTCAACCTCTGGTCTCTGTGTGCATGCGCGCACACAAGCATAAATGGATACGCACAAACGACACATCAAGATGCATTGTTCTATAGTATTAATACTTAGTGATATTTAGATAAATAGTAATTAAATATTACCTAATTAAAACAATGTGAATCAAAGAAAAAATTAAGTTCTTTTAAATTTTCATAACTATACAATATGTATATGTCTATAAAGGTATATGTATCCATTCTAAATCAGAGTCAATGTACTTATTTATGCAAAAGAAGAACATGTAATAAGTATTTGATTTCATGTGTAAACATTTTTATAAAGCCCCTTAAGGAATTAGAATTTAGCACTATTTAACACTAAGTGTAGTTTAAAAAGTTACTAAGCATTTAGTTCTCTCATAAGTAGAATAGCTTTTAAAAAAGAATTCTTGAAAAAGTAGTATTTTTCTTAGGATTATTGAAATGAAATTGAGGGAAGTGAGTGATTTTCTTAAAAGTAAACTTCATATATATAAATATATATATATATATTAAAATATTGATGAGAAGTATTTTACCAGTCAATTGTGTCTTCTAAATATTTATGAGCTGTTAAAATTAGCTTAAAAATATAAATTTCTTAACAGAAATGAAACACCAAGCTTAATTACATCTTGTTTCATTGGAATACAAAAACCAAAGTATTGGTTTAATAATTCACTGGTGCCTCTTTTTAGCACTTCTGTATTATTTTCAACAATTTATGAACCCCCATTGAAATCCATACATATAAAAATGAGGGTGGAGCAAATGAAATCTGACTGGGGAGAATCACAGTGTGTGGGTGAAAGACCAGTTAAAAGGGGAGCAATGTTGTTCATGAGTGTTTGCATACAGTAAAATATCCCTGCTGTCCCCACCATGTTCAACACAGTTGGCATGATTTTTACCTCTTACAAAAGCAGAGCAGAGATTGCCTTTGCAATCAAAGGGCTTTTACAAATAATCTGAAGCATAGGTTTTTTTTTTCATAATAAATATTTTCACGTTTTATTTATTTAATTAATTAATTATAATCCCAACTGCAGTTTTCTCTCCCCCATCCTCCATTCCCACCCCCGCCTACAATAAACATTTTTTTTAATTTTTTTTTATTGCGAAAAGAAGAAAAAAAAACATAAACAAAAAAAAAAAAACAAGTTTCCACCTCCTCCCAGCCTCCCATTTCCCTTCCCCTCCTCCCACCCTTCTCCCCCTCCTCCCACCCTTCTCCCCCTCCCCCCACTCCTCTCCCCCCCCCCCCCCTCCAGTCCACAGAGCAGTCTGGCCCACTGAGACAGTGGAGCTGATCTACGGGGAGCTCACCAAGGCCAGCTGGACTGTGACCGAAAAAGCATGGGATAAAACTGGACTCTCTGAACATGGCGAACAATGAGGGCTGATGAGACACCAAGGACAATGGCAGGGGGTTTTGATCCTACTTAATGTGCTGGCTTTGTGGGAGCCTAGCCAGTTTGGATGTTCACCTTCCTAGATATGGACGGAGGGGGGAGGACCTAGGCATAGGTTTTTTATTATTCTTATAATAATTTTATAATTTATGCAAAAGTGGATATCAGTAACAAAGGGAAAGACACACACATACATATTATTTAATTTTTCAAGGACATACAAACTTAATTTGCAAGAGGCTGGAAAAATCGAATTTGTGTTGGGAAAGTGTTCAAATATGTATTTCTGTGTGTGTGCGTGGCCACAAACAAGCATACATACGCATGTGGCCAAAAGTCAACCTCGGCTGTCATTCTCCAGGATCTGCCCACTTTGTTTATGAAACAAGATCTCTCATTGCAGGCAGGACCCCTGAAGCTCATGGACCAAACTAAGTAAGAGACTGTCTGGCCAGCAAGTCCCAGGTGTCTACCCATCTCTGCCCCCACAGGACTTTTGTGGGTGCTGGAACTGAATTAAATTGCCTGCACCTGTACAGTAAACATTTTCTGATTAAGCTATCTCCCCAGCCCCAGGAATGAATTTTTTTCTTACACTTTTTATTTACTTTACATACCAACCAATTTCGACTTCTTCCCCTTTCTCATCCACCCCCTCCCCATCCACTCCTCCTTCATCTCCATTCACAAAGAATGAAATTTTGATGCAAGCAACCAACTACTTTCATTCTAGGTATAAGAGGGTGTATAAAATTGTGGACAAGGTTACTAATGTTCATTTAAGTTTGTGTAAGTTTAGTCTTGCTTCCATGTCCTTCATTGCTATGAAGATCAGAGTGACAATGGAAAATGTATGTGAGATACCAGAAATAAAGACCTTCCCATAAGTCATATTCTCTTTCGTTTCAAGCAATTTCTGTTGAACTATCCAATGACAACATTCTAGCATACGAAGGAGAACATATATCAAATGCAAAATATATCTCACCTACCCAATATTAATTCCCTACATTAACATGTATACTTAAGCAGTAAGCTTTGAGTCCAGTTACTCATTTGAGAAAAAAAAAATCATCAATCACTTATAACCAAACCTAGGTATTTAAATAACATGAAATAGATATTTTGGTAGAAGCACAATAAATAAGCATAAATTAACAGCTTTCTATCAAGCAGATGCCAATGAAAAAGAAGTTCTTTTACTCGTACATTTAATGTCAGAAAATAGCTTCATACTCAGAATATTGCCTGAGAATGTTGTTAAAATGTTTTAATCCTCTCATGGACTGTAAAAAGACTCCTACCATCTTTCTGTAATTGCATAATACATACTTTATAGTAGACCATCACTGTTTTTAAGTTATATTTTGGTCCTTCAACCATTTATAGTCAGCCACATCAGATTCTTATTCCAATGCATTTTTATATATTAATTAACTTGTTGGAAGATTTCATTGACCATACTCACCAAAAATAAGAGCTATTACATTATTTATTATCCAATGACCTCTGCATACATGACTTACAATCTTTATTTGGGCTTAAGTATTAACAACCTTTAAAGGAAACGCTATGTAAAGTGTATGTTGAATAGAGTACAAGGCTAAGTGAGAACACTATATGCTAATTTGCCAGCGCCATTTATGCCTTACTCTACATGAATCCCATGATCTGGGAGGGTGACTTAGCACCTGCCCTGTTTCCAAGCATCCAAATCTCCATGTTTCATCCTTAAACTTCTCTATAATTAGAAAGGGAAAGAGACATTCTCTAATCACCCACCTGACCTTCATCTCCCTGTTAGCACTAGCTACACACTACACCCTCTCAGTACAATCCCAAACTGTTCCTATTCCAAAATTTTCTATATCTGATCTCTTCTTTCAGTACAACCATGATATTAATTCTCCCATCTTACAAAACAAATTCTGTAATGTTACTTTCTTCCCACCTACTACTAATTTCCCCATTGTTTCACATCCCACTGCTTTTCTGGGTCTGTTCTAGGCTCTGATCTCCCACGCATAGCTCCGTAACTCTCCTAAAGAAGCCATTGTCAATGTCAGTGATGATCTCCACATTGTTCAATTCAGTTGTCACAATTCCTTCCTTACATAAGCTATCAACATTTAACATAATTGATTGTACTTTCTCCCTGGAAGCACTTCCTTCGCTTGGAGTTCAGGATGCCCACACTTTTCTGTCTTTCTCACTGGTGATATAAAATTCTCAGTCTTCCTTCTTCCTCTTCACCCACTTCAACTGATCACTGTGGAAATATCCCAAGACTCTGCCACTACACAGCTCCATCCACAATAACTCTGTTTTGTGGCTGTAAATCTATTTATTCTATATGAATATATGTCTCAAGCCTGGACAGTTCTACATGACAACACCACATCTCTATTTCAAGTTACGATGACATCTAGGCTTTAGACGTCTAAAATTGAAACTCCTTCCAATAATTACAACTTCTTGACCCTGTAAATAGCCTTCTCCATTTCAATACATACCAGCTCCATGTATTGAATGCCTTTAACTATTATGTCAAACACATCTCTATCATTTTCTTAGCCTTTCCTCTTGAAAACGACACCAATTCGTCAGCAAATTTTATTAATCCCCCCTCTATACAATACCCACATCACGCCTCTCATCATTGCACCATGCTCCAAGCCACTATGATCTTTCAGCATAATTAATAATGCGGCATCATATCACTCATCATCTTCCTTTGATCCTATCCTGCTGAGTCTCACTAAAAGATAAATCATAAGAACCCTCAACTCAGAACTCGCTAATCTTCTCCAGGATCACTGAAGTTGAAAAATAGAGACGTCTAAATCTTCCCAGGTATGACCACCAGTTTCCTCGCTGGCATTGTTGCCATTCTTAGCTCACTCACTGGGCCCTGTAGTGGCATTTCACTTGTATTTTAATAAATAAAACTTGCCCGAGGATCAGAAAAACAAAAGAGCAACACTGGCCAACCTTATAGACCAGGCAGCAATAACACACACCTTTAATCCCAGTAGACACTCTAGCTTGCCATAGAAACCAGACAGTAGTGGTGAATGCCTTTAATCCGAGAACTAAAAAGGATTATAAAACGGGAAGAGACAGCTCTCAGACTCAGTCTCACTCTGAGATTCCTGGAGGCAGGATCGCCATTTTTGGACTGAAGTAGAGGTAAGAGTCAGTGGATGGCTGTTTTAGTTAGACTTTCAGGTTGAACCCCAATATCTATCTCTGAGCATTTATTAATCATGCATCATTCCCCCCAGCACTTTGTTACATGAATCCATGCATTTATAAATCTATGTCAGCTATGTCCCTATCTGAATCACTGCTCTGATTTCCTCTTGCTTTGAGACTCTATCAAAGATACACACAAGCCTTGTTTCCTTAGTCTCTTCAGTCCTGTATTTATTTGAATGTTGCCTTCTTAATGGTCCTTTAACAATCTTCTTGCCAAAAAAAATACTAAATAAATAAATAAAAATAAAAAATAAAAAAAAAAGCCGGGCGGTGGTGGCGCACGCCTTTAATCCCAGCACTTGGGAGTCAGAGGCAGGTGGATCTCTGTGAGTTCGAGACCAGCCTGGTCTACAAGAGCTAGTTCCAGGACAGGCTCCAAAACCACAGAGAAACCCTGTCTCGAAAAACCACAAAAAAAAAAAAAAAAAAAAACCAATCTTCTTGCTTAAAATTCCCTCTATTTTTCATTAATTATACCTTTGTTTTTTTCACAGCTTCTGTTAGCACCTATCATAACATATACTTTCCTGGATTATTGGATTCTGTTTCCATGAAAATGTAAATACCAAGAACACATCATAAGCATATTCTATTTCTCTCTCTTTCCCTCTCTCTCTCCCCCATAATCCCGTAGAATAATGTATACTATTAATCAATACCTACCAAAAATTATACACTTTCCCTTGTCAGTGTAGCCACTGAATAGCTTAGAATAATTCCTACTGTTTAAATTTTAAGTATTCTAAGAAATACATTCAATTTTTCATTAAATAAATGGAAATAATGCATGGGATAAAGAAAAGGAGAGGAGAGGGAGAATAAAAGATAGAGCATGATAAGATGACAATGTTAAGAAAATAGGGAAAAGAAAAAAAGGAAGGAAGGAAGAAGGAAGGAAGGAAGGGAGGAAGGAAGGAAGGAAGGAAGGGAGGAAGGAAGGGAAGTCCAGCAACATAAGATGAACAATTCGCATTGAAATAAGAATTTATTGAGGATGGGGGATTATCAGATGTAGAGAAGGTATGAAAAATATATTATCTTATTATGTGTTGAAATGGAATTAATCTCTGCATTTTTAGTGACTCGGAGGTAGACTGCCAAATGGAAGGAGAGTCTGTCAAATAGAGGAGAAATTAACCAAATAGCTAGTCAATACCTTTTTTCCAGTCTGAGCATCTAACTTCTGCAAAGTTATCTATTGAATCCCGTGAATTGATTATTTAATGCATTCTTGGCAGCTGTGTTTTCTCAGTCAACTATACTAGTCAATGTGGACAAAATGAATTTCACAAATTTCTTAGGATAAAAAATTCTCAACAACCTTTCCTAAGTTGATAGATTTCGTGGGTATTTTTCCTATAAAACCCCAACATAACTGAGAAGAAACATGTTTAATAAAATGGATTGAAAGACTCAATGTCAAAGAAGTAACTGAAAACAAAAATTTAGAAGATTTGCAAAAACTCTTTAAAACACAGGATATATAAGACTTTTAGAACATCTTATCTGTTTCACAAAAAAAATATCAAATATATAACACTTGCATGCATTTTTATTAAATAAAGGTCTTTAAATATAGTTATCCCTTTAAGCAATCACCAAAAAAAAGCAGTATCCTCTAAAGTGGAAAGTTTTGTTTGATCCCAAATTTTTCCGAAGCTTTCAAGGAAGCAAAAAACAAAAACAAAAACAACCAACAAACAAACAACTGTCCACCAATTTCTGAGCAGGAAAAGAAAATATATCCAGCCTAGAAGGTGTTTTGTTATTTTGTAAGTGTCAAGGCAACAGATCGTCTTCTCAAATTTAAAGGAACTCTGAGAATAAAGCCCATGGGAGCCTTGCAGAAACAGAACCTGCTCCACAATAAACTAGTCAGCTCGAAAGCTAGATATGCAGCTACGGAAAACATGATGGCTGCATCCTTTAGTGCAGACCGAGTACAATGAGGTGAGCAGTCTGGTAGAGGTAAAAAACCATGGCTCCAAAATGCTAGCTGTTCCCAAAGGAATGAACCCTATAGGGATATGCTAGGATTTATCGATTCTGCTCTTGGATATAAGATTAAGAGAAATGAAAAACTTTGTCCACAACTAAAAGTGATTATAGGAATTTAGTCACACTATTTAAAAGGAACAATGTAGCCATGTCAAGTGTTCACCAAACAATGAATGGATACATGGAATCTTTCTATCTACTCCTTTGATATCTTGACTGAGGAGCCATTAAAGGACAAGTAAGAAACACTACACTAGGGAAATTCCAGGAATCCACAAGGATGACTCCAGCTAAGACTCTAAGCAACAGGGGAGAGGACGCCTAAACTGGCCTTCCCCTGTAATCAGATGGATGACTACCTTAATAGTCATCAAAGAACCTTCAACCAGCCACTGATGGAAGCAGATACAGAGGTCAACAGTGAAGCACTGGGCTGACCTACTAGAGACCAGTCCAAGAGAGGGAAGAACAATAATATGAGCAAAGGGGTCAAGACCATGATGGTGATGCCCACAGAAACAGCTGACGTGAGCTAGTGAGAGCTCACTGACTCTGGACTGATAGCAGGGAAACCTGCATAGGGACAAAGTAGGCCCACTGAATGTGGGGGACAGTTGTGAGGCTTGGGCAGTCTGTGGGGCCACTGGCAATGGGAGCAGGATTTATCCCTAGTGCTTGAACTGGCATCTAGGAGCACATTCTTTCTGAAGGGATACCTTGCTCAGCCTAGATATAGGGGGGAGGGCCTTGGTCTTGCCTGGAAGTGAAGTGTCAGACATTGTTGACTCCCCGTGGGCAGGGTTACCCTTTCTGAGGAGTGGGTGGGTGTTGGGTAGAGAGAAGGGTAGAGCAGGAGGGGGTAAGGGAGTGGGAACAGGGATAGCTATGTAAAATGAGAAAAGATTCTATTAAAAATTCTTAATAAAAAATAAATAATTCTTATAAGAAAAAAGAAATACTATTTGGCCATAAAAATGAGATATTGGTATATGCTTCAACACAGATAAATTTTGGAATATTGTGAAAATATCCAGCCACAGAACCATATACATCGGTTATTTTAATATATATGAAATAGACAGACTAAGCAAGTCTGTGGAGATTATTTTTAATGAGTTGCATATGTCTGAGGGAGATTGTTTTTAACTAGTTGTGTATGTTTGAGGGAGATTGCTTTTAACTAGTTGCATATGTCTGAGGTGAGAACAAAAGGGAAGTAGACATAGGTTTAATTTGCAGATGATACACAGGGTTCTCACGCTAGCCGTGAAATGGCTGCTCCTTTCTGTAGAACACACTAGAATGAATAAGCACCCTAAACATGGTTCGATGGTGCGTATTAAAAAAGTGCACTGGGAGGGGGGCATGTGAGTTACATCTCAGTTAAGTTGTTGCCAAGAGAATGAGAACATTTAAAGGCTAAATTTGCTGTGTTTGTGACAAATCCTAAGGTGACAATTATCCCAAAGCATGTGCAGAATTATCAAAGACAGCACTCACGAGTCCTAGAGGGAAAATAAAGGAAAACAACAGCTACTTGACAACAAAACCCAAGCAGAAATAAATCAAAATAAAAAACATTCCAGAATAGAGCCGCTTTAATGATAGGACAATGAGATAATGCTTAAATATAAGCATTGCTACAAGAATAGCAGAGCTAGCAAAACTGGTTAGTAATGATTTTTGTTTTCTAAACAAAAACAAAGAAATATAGGCCATAAACCATTTTTTTCCTCCAAGCAGTAGAACATATTTCTGTTTAAAATGAACACATTTCTGAAAGAGTGTACTTTAAGGCTGTGGGTGGCTGTGCAAAATTAAGCCGGTCAACATTCCAGCATGAATGGGAAGGGACACATGAGCTCTACCACTAGCTGAGGAGCTATGGAATGCTGGTGGCTGCTAGAGGAGAGGGAGTCAGTTTTCTTTAGGGGTAGATTGTCTATGATCAAGAGGAAGTCACACACCTGTGTGAAAAGGGGCAGCACTAATGGATCCAGCGGATTGTATTTTTTCACAAATAGGGGGACATGAATTTGGAAGGAGAATGGGGGGGGCATCCAGAAGTTGGCAAATATAAGGGGTGATGTTATCAAATTATGTTGCATGCATGTATGACATTCTCAAAGAATTAATGGAACTGTAAGTAGTGGATTTTGACTGTATAGAGAGTGGATGTGGGCGCAAAGTCCCGTCCTTAACTCAGGAGCTATTGGTAGTTGATAGCTGCCAGGAGAGAGAGTCAGTTGTCCTTGAGGGTGTGGTTCCTGGTCACTCCTTCAGGATCCAGTGAATGGCCAAACACTCAAGAGGATAATGAGAAGAACAAATAGGCCTTGATGGTTTTTAAAAGATGAGGACACAATGTTGGGTGGGTAGGGAATGGGGATAGGTCTGGGAAGGGTCGGGGGAGGGTGCATATGACCAAATTACAATGTATGAACTGCTCAGAGGACTAATATAAGGATCTTAAAATATAGCTAAACTTAGAACTAAATTCATGTTCTTATCTGAGAGCAGTTTGACAGCCACAGTCAGGCACATTACAAGCAAATATCTCAAGAATAACCAGATGTCCTTTGTGTTGTGAATAACTTTAAAAATGAGTCAGACTTCCTGTGTCTACCAAACTACTTCCACCAAATATACACATATGCTTACGATCAACTTGTTTCTTACCAATAATTGCAAACCATGGATAGATTTTTTTAGATGTGTATGATGGATCTCTCTCACTCTCCTACAAACTGCTATTTATTATCTTTCATGTCATAGGCAAATGCTAGGTACCAGAAACAGAAAAATAAATGAGCAATGGACCACACTCTTAAGGGATCAAATCTAATCAAAAACTGTATGAGAAATAAATCTTTGTAATTTACTCGGCATTTGTCTCAACCAAGGGCAGAAGGTCTGTGCTCTCAAGAGATCTAAGAGGAAGGCTTCATTGAAGAAAGATTTTTATCTGAATGTTTGGTGAGAAGTGGAGAATTTTGCATGAAAATGCAAACTAGGGAGAAAGCCAGGAGCTGGACTGCGTTGAGGTCTAAGCAGGTTCTTTGTGATAGAGGACTCACAAAGCAGCCGAACAGCCCCATGATGTCTTTGTGTGGTGTGTCCAAAACCACTTAACTTTGTCCATCATACCTGGATTTCTTTATGTCTCTGTAAAATTTAAAAGGAGTTCTGAAGATATTTCAAAGAGCATTTGGGCTTTAGGTCAGTACCACTTCAGACCTCAGCCAACTGCTAGCTTCTAGCTGGGATTCTCAAGCCATCTTGAAAAACCACTTTCTTTCTTTTAGTTTTTTCCTTCTGGCCCCAATCCATCATGGACTGATGCTTTTGTATGACTACAATAAAAATAAATTGCTAGAAAAACAGAATCAGAAAAACAACAGCACAAAAAACCCCTACTACCTCTAGTCCATTTTTTATTACTGCTATGTTCAACAGACATAAATTTCTCTCTCCAGTTGGCATAAATCATCCTAAAAGCACACTCTACATCCTGTATCAACCTCATCATTGACTGGGACTTGGAATTGCCAGATGAGATCCAGCCTATGAAACACACTGGCCTAGCCCATACTAAACAGGTCTATAGGTTGGAAGCTTCCAGGAAAATGCTAGACAAAGATCTACCCACCCCCACATCTCCTGAATAAGAACCTATATGAATAACTGGTCTTAATATATTCTGATGTGGAGGGAAGTTTTGTCTAGAGACTGTTCAAAAGTATGACAAATTCGAAGACATCCCTCAGCTCCTGGTAGGCCAAGGAGACATAAAAACACACAGGTGAACAACATTCCTCAGCTCCCTGCCAACTGGTAAGCTTGGGTCTTTCTCTTTCATTATTTCCTTTGGTCCTTTTGTGTCTGAAGTAAAAGAAAGCTAGGTGAATCCTCAGCAAGACTTTAGAACTCAGGACTGAGGTGAAGGTTTAGTGGGTAAAGTCCTTACCATGCAAGTGTGAGTTCAGATGCCCAGAATGCATGTGAATCTGGATGTGATAGCATGCAACTGTAACTATCAGAATCTCTAAACACACAGGAACACACACACACACACACACACACACACACACACACATACACACACACACACACTCCCTTTGCTAAAGATTCTAGAACCCTCTTAGAGAACCTAAGAGTCACCATGATGCTAAAATCTTTATCCTTTGATGAGCTTGGTATTTGAGGTATGATTTACTGACTCTGTCCTCTACTGCACCTTACAAAGTCAGTCATACCTTGCATACACCATTGAAACAGTATTCCCTGTCTTAGGATAATTTTAGATAGAAATAGAGAACTTTCAGACATAATTCTCTCTATATTGGCTCTATTAATAGTCCCCTGAAGCTGGAAATAACCAAACACTGCATGAACCAGTGAGTGGGTCCACAGCCCATTTACTATAAGGCAGCCACATGACAACTGCTGATTCACTAAACAAGGGTGAACTCTGGGTACCCACAACCACACGGATAAACCAAGCACAATATGCAAAGATAGAGAACCCAGATGAAAAAGGAAACAGCTTTAAACGAATCCATTGTTAAAGGGTCTTGGAAAAGTCAAAACTATAGTACTAGGAAAGGAAGACTTTTTGTAAGGGTTTCTGGGTGATAGGAATTTTAGCAGCGTGTGAGAGGGAACTATTATCAGGTGGAGAAAATAGTATCTGCTTTGAATATGAGGATTTTTCCCCCTAAGGGACTCTACTTGTTCCCACCAGGTTAGCTTGTGTTGTTATCAGAAGAAGACTGAACCAGGGAGATGGCTCAGCAGGTGAAAGCCCTTCCACACAACCGTTCCCATCTGCGTTTGATCCCTGGACCACATGTGAGAAAAGCTATGAGGATGTTTTTGTAGCTTCCTGCTTTTGCTAAAATTCATAAGCTTTTTTTACATTATCTAAGTGATTCTTTAACATATGTCACACACATAAAAATATACAAAAATAAACAAACAAAAACAATGAATCAGTTAACCACCTAAGAGTATGACATACTGTTGCTTAATCTAAAAGCTGGGTCATTAAAGAACAACATAAATAAGCACGTGAAGGATCAAAGTTTAGCATCATGGTAATTAAGGATGATAGTTTTTGCTGGCATTATTTCTCTGCCACAAAATCAGTTTGTCCATACTTGGCCACCATGCTTTTAAGAAAAGCTCCTTACAATTTCTACATATGACTTCTGCTGTCAACAATAATGTTATCAGTGACATGGACTCCAGATCCTCCTGTGGAAGAAATGGAAAGGATCTGAAAGATGAGACGTCATTGACTAATTAGGGTAAGTCTCATCGCTAGTAGCCACAGAGCTCCCGCTCATTATTACCTTACACTTCTATCTCTCTTACACAAAACGGCTGGAGTTAAAGTTTCCAGCATCTCTACTTGTACCTGTAGATACATTTCTGGGAGAAAAATTTCAGTCTGTTTTCTTGTGTTTATACTTCTATGCTTGTCTGTTCAAAAGCCATTAGAAATCAGATCTCAATGAATGACAAAACCAGTTTTAGTCAAACTGAAAAGTCATAGGTCATCTGCAAACACCTAATTTTGACTCTCCATTCAGATCGTATGGGATTTGCTTCCCTAACTGACTGCCTTCTTTTCTATGCTTTATGGTAGCTACTTCGTGCCTGGCTTGAGCCCTCCCTTTTCCATTTTCCCTGTTATTACATCAAAGCTCATATTATTGGTCACTAGGTTTATAGTTCACCTTGTGTTTTCACTAGATCATGAGATTTTAATTATTTTAAACCTTAAGTTATCCAAAGCCCACTTCTAATACTGATGTAAAGTTGTATCCTTCCTCTGCTTACAAAATCCTCTTTTATAGGGACCTATATCTGTGGGCAGCATTTCTACCCAGTATACCTCACTTGGAACTTGGCTGGAACACCACAACTTTAAGTGTACAGATTTCCACATAGTGAAGAGGAGTGAGATTGTTCTGCCACCATTGCTCTTCCAATAGGAACATTTTTACAAAGGACTTCATGTGGAAACTCGTCCTTGGGCTCTGCTACAGTGTGAGTATGAAGTGTCTTCTCCAGAGGCCTGGGTTGGAGGATTCATACTCTGCAAGCAACAAAAATTAATTTGCTGTGCATGCACACATTTGCGTGTGCGCAAACACACACACACACACACACACACACACACACACACACAAGGGCCCATGCAGATGCATGCACACAAAACACTCACATTCAATAAACTCTTTTTTAAAATAAAATCTTTCTTTGAAAGAAAGAAAGGAAGGATCAAAGAAAGACAAAAGAAAGAAAGAGAGGGAGGGAGGGAAGGAAGGAAGGAGGAAAGTCTAAGGGAAGAAGCCCACCTGATTCCCAGAAACTGTGGCATGGTACATGTAGTAAGAAAGGAAGCCTGGCTGGTTGCTGTAGCATTTTGATCTAAGCATGCAGTGACAGGGCAGGTGATCTACAGAAGCACTTCTCTGTCGCCACAAAATATCGTTGTACTCTCTGGATGCATGCTGACTTTACGACCTCATCTCTCTGCTCATAATTTTTTCCCTCCAGGAAACATCCTTATGTAGGCTTCATATGAGTGTGGGATGGAGGCAGGGGTAAGGCTGATGAACGCCAGAAATGGTGGCTAGAATAGCAGCTTTATAGAATGCATATGTAATGTTTATGGGCCAGGAACATCTTTGCCTTTTTAACTAAGCAACTTTGCTACGCATCTCTCTTCATCAACCGAATGTCACATCTTTCCTTCTTATGTGGAACTCCCGCAATAAAATTGTATTTTAGGGTGCACATTTAATGCAAACAAATATTTTTTTTCTATTTCCATTTTAATTTCTGCAACTACTAAAAACATCCATAATGAATGCATCTACCTCTGCGATAACTGATTTTGAAGAGGAAGTGGTTCAGACTTTGTTGACTCCCCATGGGTGGCCTTATCCTCTCTGAGGAGTGGATGGGGATGGGGAGAAGGTTGGGGGAGCTGCAGGAGGAGAGGGAGGAGGAACTGGGATTGGTATGTAAAGTAAGAAGATTGTTTTAAAATTCAAAAAAATCTCTGTTCTTTTCATTTCCTGATGAAAAACAAATATTTAGGTATGTGGGGGGACATGCACTCTGTGTACATACATGTGTATGTATATGTGTGAGATTAACTACTTCTAAATTTCAATATCCTACTTTAGAATGGTAACACTTTGAATATGCAAAGTGGAAGTCCAATTTTTGAAAGTCAATTCACAAACATATAAACTGAAAAAGAATAGAGATTAAAGGTTGAAATATACATTTGATTAAACTGACATCTGCTTCAATTGATGTTCTTATCCTACCCCAGGCTTACCAGTAGGAAGTACACATGAATTTCTAACCATTTTGATGGCACTGATTCTTTTTCAGCAAATACAGATATGGAGAAATGCAGAAACGCTGGAATGCATCTATGGACAAATCAGTTGGGCAGCCAATGATTTCTTTACCTTTCCCAAGGCAAAGATGGGTGGTGGGAGGAGACTTGTGGCCAAGCCTCATGATCTGAGTTGATTCCTTGGTACTCACATGTTGGTAGGTGAGAACAGATTCTCTCAAGTTACCTTCTGACCTCTACATACACTTTGCAGCCCATGTCCCTCCCTCCACCCTACACATATCCGTATGCATACAATAAACGTCATTAACAATTCACTACATCTCGTGGGATTTCTTGACAGAGTTCTGGTTCAATTACCCTGTGATAGACACACACTGCTTAAGCAAACAGACTTTCTTCTGGTTAAGTTCACACATTGGGACCACTTACTGTCTCCCCGGCAGAGCAGAGGTCCCAGTTTATAGGCAGCTTCTGAATGGGGACGTCCTGTGTCCGTAATCACTATCTTAGTGACCGGCAGATGTTCTTTATAGGAGAGGAATCCAGTGTCATTGGTCCTAAAAATAAACAGGAGCAGCAACGAAATCCTTCAATTATGATGATGAGCGGAATTCTAAATTAAGCCATGATTTTCCTGGCACTTCTAAATGAAGACCTTCCTGCTAAGTTTGGACAGTGACAAAATAAAATCCAATCACTCATCTTAGCATATGAAACATGGTGAGATGTTAGCTAGTCTCTCTTGTAGACATTAAAGTCTAGACTACAAAATATAACGTAGGTTAAGATTAGAATACAATGACTTTTTGGGTGGAGACCTTCCTCCTGGCTCACCGGCCCTCTCTCATTCTAGGGGGTGCTCATCCATGGGCTAGTGGTAGATTCTAGGTCAGGGGTAGTCATTGTCTTCATTGTGTACCCACTACCGAGTTCACCAGGATCTCATGAAGAGATCCAAACTCATGGACACACAGATGGCCCTGGTTAAACTCAGCAGTCATGAAATAAAATGAAAGGACAGGAATGTGGAGAAAGGGCTTCCTTGTGAGGAGAGGGGTTGACAGGAGGAAGCAGGGAGAACAATCAGAATGCAGACAAGGCATGTAAGAAAGCTCAAAGAAGGAATTTAGTTAAAAATAAATAAATAAGGTGTCCATATCACTATTTCTAAAGCAGACAAAAGTTTAGAACAGTGGCTCTATTTTTTAATCAGGTGGAAAGTTTTTAATCATTTTGGTGAAATGGCTAATTTTCTGACTCTTGGCGTGCTGATTTTTAGGCAAAGTTGCTTAGTATTCGTTCATTTTTTCCTCTTATGATTTATTTACACTTTGCTTTGTTTTTGCTGTTGTTGTCTTGTACTTATTGATCAACTCCACATTCCTCTATAGTCAACCCTTTCTTCTCTATTCATTTTTCAGATAAAACTTTGTTCACTGAATTTTACTATTTCCTTAAATGGCTTATAAAATGCACCCATGACTTTTGCAGTCTACTTATATTTTATACTATATAACAATGTGTAGTATCAGAAGCTTTCCATGAGATTGTTTAACAGTCCTATATGCACAGAAATACACACACAAACTTTTTGTGATGTTAGGGCAATCTACTTTAACTGTATATTGTAAACTTTGCGATGTAACTAAACAGAGAAATTTACTTCTGTATTTAAGGAACATCGGAAAATTTATAATTTCTAGTGCTCTTCATTTCTTGCTAAATTTTCCTAAGAAAACTTCCTGAGTTTTCTTCCTAATGTTATTTCCTTTTATCCCAGAAAATTTGTTACAATTATTTTCATTTCCGGTGTTAATTTGCCATTCTAAATGTGCACTCGGTCTTTTAGTGTAGCTCACTTTTATTTACATTAAATTCCCTCTTCACTCACTGTGGATATTTTTACCTTTAGATTTTCAAATATGTTGATAATGTTAGCCTTAAAGATTTCAGCTACAAATTTTAGAAGGTGGCCAAGACTTTGTTTACAACAACCTCACTCAACGTCTTGATTTTATCTGGATGTGTACTTTGTTGAAATATCCAGGAATGTGATAGTGTTCTCGATAATGTAGGTGGATGAGTCAAGAAATACTCGATTTTTATTTTGTTCCTTCCACATTTTATTTTTTCTCATGGGTATCTAAGTAGAAGCCTATGATTTCTGCCTTCCCAGGGTTCTCTACGGCCACCTCACTCTGGATTTTCAGTCTTCCCTCTCAATTTGAGGACCATGGTCTTTGCAGTAAAGATGTGAACTTTTGATACTCTTGCCCTAAACTAAAGGATTTTCAAAGCAAATATCAGAGACTTAACAGCC
The DNA here is from genome assembly GCF_018167655.1 of Microtus oregoni. Taxonomy (NCBI): domain Eukaryota; kingdom Metazoa; phylum Chordata; class Mammalia; order Rodentia; family Cricetidae; genus Microtus; species Microtus oregoni. The sequence continues at coordinate 40,804,655 of NW_024543063.1, forward strand.
CAGATCTTTTACTCCTCCAACAGTAACTGGGAATGGCCTGTTGCTTGCTCAGTTTTCTGTCTGTGGCTCTCCCCTTGGCCCTAGAAGCCAAGCTCTCCCCAATTCACATGCCCTTTGAAAGGTTGAGGATCCAGCACAGGAGCTATGCAGCAGACTCGTTAAAAACAGCCTTCTTGTTTCTAGAAATTACCCTGTCCTTCAACTCCCAGTCACTCTGAACAACCCCAAATCTGCCTCCTAATACATTTATAAAAATAAAAATAATACAGAATTTCCTTGGAGTTTAGGCTCCTAATGGCAAGACACAGCTGGTGCTTTGAAGGAAATGAAATTTAAATCTAGGTCCCATTCTCCCTGGTTCTTTTATTTCAACCAATGCTGGAAGCCCCTATTGAAGTCTGATTCTACCACTCTCCCTTACACACACACACACACACACACACACACTAAGATTTATCATTTGTTTTAATTCTATGTAATAAGTATTTGTTTTGATGTATGAAAGCCCACCACAAGTGTACCTGGTGCCCTTGGGAGCCAGAAGACAGCATTGCATCCACGGCACTAGAGTTAGTTATTAACTACCAGGTAGACACTTGGAACTGAACTTAGATGGTCTGCAAGAGCAGCAACTGTTCTTAACTCAAATATTTATTTATTACATTTATTATTATTATTATCATTACAACATTCATCTATTTAAACTCTGTTTAAGAAATGCATGCCTTGGCATGTGTGTGAAAGTCAAGGACAGCTTGCAGCAATTGCTTCTCTCCTACCTCCTCGTGAGTCACAAGGACTGAAGTCAGGTCACCAGATTTAACTACAAGTGCCCTTATCTGTTGAGTCCTCTCTGCAGAGCACCAGAAACTTATTTTTGTAATATTTTCCTGTGTCTGTAAAAACATAGTTGTGTGTGTGTGTGTGTATACATATAGACATATATGTTTATTCACCTATAAACTGAAAGGAATATGAGATGTTTTAAACTCTTTTTTTTTAAAAAAAAACTAGTTTTAATTAGTAATGTGTTGTGAAGACACTTAGGGGTTATCAGTGGTGTTTAGGTTAATTTTTTGTTGTTGTTCAGCAATATTAATAACATTTTACCCATTTACAATTACAGCTTTCAGTATGTGAACAATTTTCCTGAATATATTAAGAAAAACGGTTATTATTCAAAGGGAGTAAATATTTGTTCTTACAGAATTCCATACAATGTTTTTGATCATATTCACCCTTCCTCCATGTTCTGCCAGACCACCTCCTTCCTTAATGTAGAATTTGGGTGAGAGAAATGATACTCTTTTTTTTCTTTTTATTAAAAATTTCCACCTCCTCCCCTCCTCCCATTCCCCTTTTCCTCCCCCTACTCCCACTCCTCCACCCTCTCCAGTCCAAAAAGCAGTCTGGGTGAGAAATAATATTCTCCCTATAAAAATTCAATCAGAGCTCTATGATTCCTTATAGGTTCTGCTTAGAAAAATACTTTAGATTTTGAAATTCCTAAATGTCATAGATTTCATTTTGAAGATATTATCCATATAACATATTTTTTCTGGCATACTTTATCCTTTAAAAATATAAAAGAAATACATGCTAAAACAATTGCTCAGAACTATAATAATTCAAAATCTACAAATTCGTGCTTCTGAAGTTTGCAGCCTATGTTAATGAGATGTGCTTTGGTAATTGGTTACATAATACTGCAGAAATAGAAAGGGCTGTTATTTACACTGAAAGGATCTTTGGAGAATTGCAACTCTCATGTCACAGACACATTGGTTTTCTCATACAATAAAAATAAAATAAACAAAATATGTGGTTCACTGTTAAAATAGCTTCTGAAATCTTGCTGTCTGAACCTGTAGAATTGGAATGACTGTACCATGTATCATCCAAACATAGTTCTACCTAATTCTTTCCTTTGCATTCACCTAGCTGTATACCCTTGATATAATTGAAAGGGAAGTTACCATTCGCTCCTGTCCGCATCGCAGTTGCAGTGATATTGAGCATCGATGCAGTTGCCTTCCAAGCCACAGGTGCACTTCTGAGGCACAGGCAGGGAACCTCCCCAGTAGGTCTGTGTTTCATTGGTTCTTCCCACCCACCAGCTCCGAGGGCTTCCATCTGAAAGACAAGTGGCAGGGATGAATCATCTTCCTCCATCTTAGAGCATTGTTCCTTCTTCCTTAGTCATTAAAAGAAAGGTGGCCTTGAGGAGTCAGAGGGAGGAAAGGAGACAGAGACAGAGAGAGGGAAAGAGATGGAGACACACGGAGAGGGAGGAAGAGACAAAGACACAGACAGAAAGGGACTGATTCGGTGCAATTATGCCCTCAGTACTGTAACTGACAGCATTTGGGAAGAAAATCTTACAAAACACTTGAAGTCCCTTTTTTAAAATGCCAGTTTATAATCATTAAAAATCATTATGTACTCAGTCTTCATGAGTAAGTGTCCGTGCCTGCACAATTGAACATACATCCTATGCATGCAGGTGTCTAGAAGGGGTCATCAGAGCCTCTGAAACTGGAGCTGCAGTTCATTGTGAGCCACCTTATGTGGGTGGTAGGAACTGACTAGGTCTTCAATGTGTGCTCTTTGCTCTCCAACCCCTTATTGTCAGTTCTAGATAAACGATACATTGTTCTTTAAATAGAAACCATCAGTCCACATTTAATCACGAGAGAGAGTTCTCACAACTTTTTTTTTAAAAAAAATAATATTTAAAAGAAATTGGCATCAAAATATGAACTGTGGTAATTAATATAGTGAAATAAAATTGATTCTAAGTCACAAAACACCCATCTAAACATTCTGGAATGTTACAAAAAGGCACTGATTTGTCTCCATATATTTATTGGTTAAAATATACTAGCTGTTTATTAGACATCAGGCATGTAATAGCAATCCTTTGTCATGATTTAGTATTTATCTGGAAGTCTGTATTTTCTCTTCCATTTATTGGCTTGGCTATTTATTTGAAGACTAGAGAAATAATACTGAAAAATCTTCATGCCTGAAGCGAATATTACAGTTAAAAAAAAGTTTCCCCTAGCTAAACGCATCTCTTTCTACGATAAATGTTCAGCTACCAGCTTCTTCCCAGAGCCAAGACTAAACACAATGCCAAGGAATTCAAGCAAGGAGAAGACAGAACATTTAGCAGAGGATTTGGGGAAAGGGAGGTGAGGCATGCAGGCAATCCATCTCAGCTGAGAAAAAAAGTTCTAAGGAAAGGAATCATAGTGTCTGGAGACAGAGAACAAAAGAAGAACACAAGCAACCTCAAATCGCTCAGCTCCCCGCGAAGGAGCGGGCATTTTCCTCTTGACTTTCAAATCTTTATGTAGTCACCATCATTCCCACGGGGGCTCTGGAGCTTTTGCGCATTCATACGTTTCTCACTAATACAGCGCCTATTTTAACCTACTATTAAGTAGACCTTATGCGAATACTGACAGCTTCTCTCCCAGCATCAATACAAACACCCATCATGTTTAAGTGGAGAAAAAAGAAGGGGGGGGATTAGGAAGCTTGTGTTACGTGATGCTGTTAACCTCAATACTCTACTTCTAGCTTGATTAACTTACAACTCATCAACAGTTAAGCCTACTTGAAAATTTTTCTAGGAATATTAAGGCACACTGCTTAAAATACTTTATGTTCATAGGTTGAGGAAAATTAGATTGCTATCTTTAAAGAAACTAAATCATATTTTACAGTTATATTTCTGATCTTTACTATAGAAGATAAATTGCTCAATGCTTTGTATATTACATACATAATATACATATTACACACACACACACACACACACACACACACACACACACACACACACATATATATATATATATATATATATATATATATATATATATATATTGTGCTGAGTACCTGTATGCATATGGAGGTCAGAGAAATCTATGAGGCTTAGTGGCAATTCCCTTAGCCTACTGAATCATTTCACCAGCTTTTGCCAAATGTTTTAAAGTCATCAAATATGTTTGGGTTCATCCTCGACTTACTGACGAGTCACTAATTTAAATAAATGTATTCATGAATTTTTAAATATACAAGAAACATTTTTTAATTAAAATAAAATTGTGTGAGCAGATCAGGGTGAAACATGGCATCTCCCATAGAATTATTTTCATTGCTATTTCATAACTGTAATTCAGGTACTGTTTTGGATCATAATGCAAATATCTGGTATGTGACCATTGTGAAAGGGTTGTTTGACCACCAAAGGGGTGGTTACCCACAAGTTGAGAATTGCTGATCTAGAAGAAAAGCTTCCAAAGACACCTGTGAGGAAGTATATAGATTTGGTGAGCTTCTTGACTATGCTTAGCATGCATTTTCTCAGTTAGGTTAACTGATATGGAAAACCCACAACCATGAAGATGGGAGACATCATTTTCTGGGCTTAGTTCTTGGGCTCACACAGTGGAGGAAGCCAGCTGAGGGCCAGCATCCAGCATGTCTGCTGTCCATGGGGGGGGGGGGGGAGGGGTGATGCTCCCACCAGCTATTAGGACTCGCCATTACCATGACTGCACTCTCAAACTGTGAGCCAGAATAAACCCTTCCTTCCCCTAACTTGCTCTCCTCAGATTGTTTTATCATAGCAATAGGGGAAATAACTAACACGGGTAGTATAGTCTCAAGTTTGGCTGCAGCATCTTAGAAGGTTCTGCTGGTACTGAAGGTGTTGAAGATCCTCCTCCTTACTTTCCAACCTGTTTTTTTTATCACCTTGCAGATCCCATCTGTTGGTTTTCTTAGCATATGACTCATTTGTGCTTTCAGTGATTTTCTTCCCTTATGTGTAGTTTTCAGATTGATTGAGTTGAAGTTAATACATGGAAATTGTACCAATACTTTGTGAGCTAACTATCATAACTATCACTTTACCTAGGTACATGCATGTGTGTTTGTGTATGTACTGAACATATCTTTTCTCCTAGTAAATTTCAAGTACAAATTGTGATATTATTAACCATCTTTACCACACTGCTGTAAATTAAGAGCCTAGCTGTAACTCACCTTGTGGCCCCCTGCTCTAATTTCCCTCTTGTTTTTCAGTAGTTACTTTTCCATTCTCTGTTTCTATGAATGCAGCCTTTTCAGGTTCTATATACAATTAAGATGATGTAGTATTTGCACTCTTGTTTTTGGCTTGTTTCACTTTGCATAACGACTTCTACCTTCTCGGCGAGATTTCCAGGACCACTGCAGAGTTATTCAAGATAGCTAGAGCACACAAGCAGTCTAATTGTCCACTGAGGGTGGGTTGCACAAAGAAGATGGGTTATATACACAATGGAATATTATCCAGTTTAAAAAAAAACAAAAAAGCAAAAAGGAATCTTGCCATGTGTGATGAAGACAAACACACAGAGCATTATGCGATGTGAAATAGCATAAATATTAAAATATGAATAATATGCATATTTTCATTGTAATCACAAAGAATGGCAGAGAATGAACAGGGCTTGGTTCGTGTATGTCTCATCGTGTGTGCCAATCGAGCCGAATACTATCACATGCAGGCCTGTGCTGGCAGCACCTTGCTAGAAAAGTTATCTTCTTGATGAATTAGGGCTTATCCACCCCAGATTTGTGTCTGGTCAATGAGAGACCTAGAACAGGAAGCTAGCTCTCTCCTCATATCTAAATAACTCTTGTGATTTGCACTCAACAATCTGGCTCTTCTTCCTAGACAGAGTTGAATTGTCAGGGTATGATATTTGATTGAAACCAGCAAGATGGGGTTGAATGAATAAAAGACTAAAGGAGAACATTCTGGAAAAGAGGAAGAGGAGGTGGGAACTTGCATATTGTAGAGAAAAATAATCCTGCAGTAAGTAGCCAGAGAGTAAAGAGAAAAGAAGTTTAACTAGAAAAGGAAGATCCAGCCACCGGATGTCAATCCAGCTGTGCCATTGTTAGTGTGGATGTCCCGCATGCCGTTTGATAGTCACAGAAAGTATACTTCTCAAAAGTTTCCTCAACAGCCCATCTGGAATCGAAGCCCATGTTAGGCTAACAAACAAGAGTAAACAAGGTGGAGTAGATGTCTTAGAATCCTAATTTCCAAAGAAAAAATATATTCGAGTATATATAAAGCTCCATGTTAAAGGATGGCAAAAAGACTGCACAGCATGTGGCCTTTGAATCCAAGCAGAAAGTTTGTGTTGCATAAATGAGCAGGAAAAGACAGTCAACCTGTTTAAAGAGAAGATATCAGAGTGGAAGCAAAATTCATATATATATATATATATACACATATATACATATATATATACATACACATATGTACATATATGTGTATATATATGCATATATATATACCAGTTTCTCCTAGTTCCTCTCCCCCGAAGGGTTAAGTTCCCCCATGAAGATTTATGTATTAGATAATCTGAAGGCAAGACAAAATAATGAGAGCACCATTCACTTGCTTCAGAATGACCTCATCAAAGTCTGTTCTAACACTGAGGATCGATGCCAAGACTATACTTGAATCATGAAATGTTCTGAAGGAGAGGGTGTAAAAGGAAAATGCGGTACATTTACACAATGGAATACTTACACAGCAGAAAAAGATAACGACATCTTGAATTTTGCAGGCAAATGGATGGAGCTACAAAACATCATTTTGAGTGACGTAACCCAGATCCAGAAAAACAATTATCACGCATACTCACTCATAAGTGGTTTTTAAACATAAAGAAGCAAAGAAAGCCAGCCCACAAATTACAATCCCAAAGAACCTAGACAACAATGAGGACCCTAAGAGAGATATACATAGATCTAATCTACATGGGAAGTAGAAAAAGACCAGATCTCCTGAGTAAATTGGGAGCATGGGGACCTTGGGAGAGGGTTGGAGGGGAGGGAAGAGGCATGAAGGGGAGCAGAGAAAAATGTAGAGCTCAATAAAAATCAATGAAAAAAAGTATAACCCCAGACAGGCCGAGCTGTGGTGGCACACTCCTTTAATTCCAGCACTCAGGAGGCAGAGGCAGCCAGATCTCTGAGTTTGAGGCCAGCCTACTCTACAGAGCAAGTTCCAAAACAGTCAGTACTGTTACATAAAGAAAACCTGTCTCGAAAAACTAAGGGAAGGGACAAACAAACAAACTAGACAGGATTGAGACTGGACTGGTTCTTACTAGAATGTATGAGTTCAGATGCTTTTCTTGTTTCTGCTCGAGCAGCTGAATCCACTATTTCTAGCAGCTTTTCCTAATTTTCAGCTGTACCTAGAGGCTAGCTGTCAACAGTTCATGAAAGAAAACAAGTCAGTTTGAGAAAACTAAGTCATATTTGTATTAGCTCTTGTCCTTGATAAAATAAATCTTATTGGCCACTTGCTGTCTATAGGGATAAACACCGTCTCCATTCATCTAGTACCAGAATGAAGCCTTTACTGCACAGTTATCCAATTAAGGCCAGGAGGGGAGTGAGAAAGCAATCAGGGCTTTGGACGAAGCTCGTGTAACTTGACCTTGTACTTTTCTCCAGGCAAAAGCATCCCCGAGACCTCCCGACTGTCACACGTTTGCTAAGTGTGCAGTCTTAGCATGGTGGTGGAATTAAAATCGTCAGGAGCTCATCGAGGGAGCAAGCCAGGCGCCTCAGTTTACCCACCTTGCTGATTAACGAGTCTTGACTTCTTGCAGTAGTACACGAGCTCCTGCTGGCAGTGCTCTGCGCGGTTAATGGAGGCCTGCAGCTGTTCCACGCTGGCCGCATACTCAAAAGCCCCAGTGTGTGGGTTCTCGGAATGAGCGTTCCTGACTCTCACTAAGTCAGACCCGTTGTGCTGTATGATGGTCCATGCCGTTTCTTGTATGCAGAAATGGGGGAAGAAAGAGAGGAGACCATCACTAGTCTGCAAAAGTTAAAATAAATAAAGAAAATCAAAATCATCTTCTATCTGGGTTAAGTCTTTCCAGTCATCAAATCTCTCTGAGAGAGAATCAACACAAATGGATCCTCAAGTTTTTAAAATTGTAGCAAAATGACTCTCTTCCCTGAAATGTATCCTAACACCATGCATTTGCCGTGATTTTGCTTATGCCTTATGTTATTTAACCACAGCAATATTTGTGATGAAGTTATTAAATCAGAACTATTGAGTTTTCCTAGTCATGTTCATCTAGTAACTCCGACAGGCTAGCCTTTTAAAGGAACATCACTCTTTTGATCTTCAAGAAAGAAAAAAAAAAATGCTACATGTTCTACATGTAAAACATTATTTGTTTATATACATTGAATTACATTAATCCTACAATGTGAAAAAGTGAATGCTACAATTAGTAAAAGAGCTTATACTGCCTGATGTAAAAATAAAATTGTTTACTCTTCCAAATATTCATGTTACCAGCAAAAATGAAATCAGAATTTTAAATCTCTCTTCAACCAATATGAGTATATATCTCATCCTTCCTTTAAAAAGTGTGTGTGAGAGAGAGAAAGGTGTGTGTGTGTGTATGAGAGAGAGAGGTGTGTGTGTGTGCATATGTGTGTGTGTGTGTGTGTGTGTGTGTGTGTGTGTGTGTGTGCGTGCATACGAGTGTAGGTACCTTGGATGCCAGAAGAGGGCATCAGATTCCCTGGAACTAGGATTATAGGCACTAGTGAATCAATGAATATGCCAAATTGGGGGAAAGTCGTAAAAAAGTATAGAATCTCGCCCCATGTTTATAATATAGTCACAGGAATCAGCAATTGAAACAAGACAAAGGGATAAAGTTTGACAGTTTCTCCACCCATCACTCTTGGAATTATCAAATAAATCGTGTGAAATGAGTCAGGAACAATTCAGTGTTCATGTCCCTCTGTTCGTGGATCATTGTTTTCTGTGAAATGTCTGCTGGTCCTTTCATTTCTCCTTTACATTTCAGCTTAGGGTACAATCAGTAGGCCTCTTCTCTCCAGAAGGGCATTATATATAAAGCTAAGGAAATTAATTGTGGGTGGCCTGCAGAACAGGGATGATAGGGCATCACATAGTGTTGTACAGCTGGCATAGGACTGTGCCCTTCAGAAAGCGAAGGAAAAAAATAAAATCTCAGCCTTCCCTTCCAAGTTTGAAATGAATTGGCAGAACCAGTCAATAGGCTAGGTCAGAAATCCTACAGATTTTGCTGACTCAACCATAGCTGTTGGAGGCTCAAGGTTATTATTAAGCAAGCAACTCCAGTCACCCTGGCCTCCCTCAGACTGGGCTCTCATTGTTCAACAAAACCAGTGGCCTTTTCTCTGGGTGAATCTGCTGCTAGGCATGAAGAAGCTTAACTCTGGCTGAGTAGCTTTCAAAAGAGCAAGACAATGAACCGGCTTGGGGCCTTTGGGGTCGCATTAAGAGGGACCTTCATATAGTTCTGCTTCCCTGTTTGTTTGTTTGTTTTTTTTTTTTTTCTAAAGTGACTGAGAAAGGTTAAAGCCATCATGCATGGCAGCCATTCAATGGCAGCTCTTATAAATGTTCCGTTTTGGAAATACTGAAGCCAGCAGATATTAGGAGAGGTTCTGTAAGCAGTTTTATATTCTGATACAAAATGCTACTAAGTGTGCAGTTAAGGAGAAATCGTTCTCAGCAGACCACCTACATCTCCAAGGCAAAGGAGACATGAACTCATTGGAGATTTTCAGCAAAGGAAGTGAGGTCCTGCAGTTAGGTCTGGCCCAAATCACCTGTGTAGGTTTTAATAGGAGGATCCTGGGAAACTCTGAGCTTAGAGCCATCTTCCTTGTCATGCAGACATGATTGTGCTAGCTGAGGTATCTGGCATGGCCTTAGAAATAATAATAAAAATGCAAGGACTGTGGTTTGCTTTATTGGGAACTCTCAGTCTGAGATCACCGACATTACTTAACATTGCTAATTGTTCTGTCCCCAGCACACAGTCTGGCACATGCAAAAAGCATGTGCTGGGGAAATGAGGGCATCATCAAATAAAGAAACAGAGGAATAAAAAATGGTGTGATATCTAGGTTAGAGCACAGCCCAGGTCATCTCATTCTCTTATGCAGTGACTCTGAAACTTCCACTGCCATTGAAGTGGCTTATAACTCTCCAACAGCAGAAAGGAGGACAAACTATGGTAAAGTGTGAATCTGTGACAGGTCTGCTTTCAAGCCAACAAGTTATTCTGCCATATATGCAGATAACGCCCTTCGTCTCTCAACTATCCATCTATGACCCAATCATTTATCTACCTATCCTATGTCCATCTGACATCTATCAACTACCTAACTTCAATAGATGTATCTGTACGTTATCATCTTTGTATCTATTACCTACCCATCTTTTACCTATCATATATCCATCTACCAGCTATGCATCAACTATATATATATATTATTATATATATATATTATTCATCCATCTATAATCTATCTAAAACCAATCCAACTGTTGTTCACCTATTTACCATGTCTACATATTATTTATTAATCCATTTATCTGCCAAGCCATCTATCCACTCATATATAATCTATCAATCATCCATTCATCAAAGTCATCACATACTCATAACTTATTTACCTATTCTTTATCTATCACTTGGATAAAATTCATCTATAAACTTTCATCTATTTATTTATCTATCTACTCAAACATATAATGAATATCTTCCATTTATCAGCCAACTATCTATCTATCCGTCTATAAACCATCATCTGTGTATCTATCTGTCCCCAAGCATACATTCATTTAGCATCTATCCATCTATCATCTATCTGTCACAGGCCATCCTTCCGTCACCTAGGCCATCCTTCCGTCACCTACTATCATCTACTTACCCATCTGCCTTTCCTAGCTGACCTGGAAGTACTCTTTATTGGGGACCATTTCTTACAGGGACTCTTAGCAGCTTAGATTCCTCACACCCCCATTTCCCACATGCCTTGACACTGAGTGCCATATGCCCCTGTGTGTGCTGCAGCTAAATCACAAGACAGGAGCCCAGACATGAGAGGCCCATGTCGTCTGGAGGATGATGAGTATACCCCTTCCATCGTGAGGAGCACTGTGGCTCTAGAGTACCACAAATCTGTACCTGGGAAGTTACAAGTCCTTTGATATCAATTACCCCTAAGGGTGGGCAGCAGACAAGCCTTTAAATGGCTCTAGAGCAGTTTCCTATCTGGAACTTCCAAGACAAGCCTACCTTTGACCACCTTTTCAACCTCCTAGTCGTTCTGTGCATGTGTGTTGTTTTGTTTAGCTGTTGTGCTTGTTGCCAGTTTATCTAACGTTCTTAGAAAGAAAAACATTGTTTCCTTGCAGGTTATCAGTAAGTCCTGTGGCTAGACAAGCAACTTCCATTTGGTTGACAATCTATTGACTTGCCTCCCCTGCAGGGAAAGAAACCGATGTGGCCTCCCCTTACACAATAATATTAATATTTCTAATGTGTGTGAGTGTCTGTTATTCGATTTCTCTTTTGAACCAGCTTTAACAGGGAAGTCATCTCTTCGCTAATAATACGTTCAACAAAATCTCTAAAATCTGCTCTTAAGTATTTACCTTAATGTCTCTTTTAGAGTTAAGCTTTTCATTTCTGAAAAATTATTCCTTGCTAAATGCAACATGAGTTATGGAGTAAGGAGACGCAGGCCAATAATGAACAAGAAGAGACTGCTGAAACGGGCAGAAAAATCTACGGACTTAAAATAAAAAATAGAATGGTAATTTGAGTTTGCCAGTGTCTCTCCCTGCAGAGATTGCTAATACTATGAATTGTAAATAAAGCAACTGAGTAATTAAGGCCTTGATTTACCTGAGGCTGGCTGCTATTTTTTAGGGTGATAACAGTATAAAGAAAAAAAAACCTGCTGTTTAAGCAACACAGTTGCAATGCTGTGGTGCCTTGTGTTTAATAGCAGAGGGTGATAGATGTGCTAAAGACTGGAAAGAGCAGGTAGGGAGTAGTGCATTCTGGAAAGCAAGAGGGAAGAAAAGCAGGGCCCGCTAGTGATAGGGTACAGCCTGAATGCATGCACAGCTAGCTGCCCTCTAGCAAAGGCGCCCTGTTAACCTACATGGCTCCTAACAACCCTAACCTACATGGCTCCTAACAAAACTTGAAGCCCGAAATCTCCAAAGTAAAAACAATTATGCTACTTTTGTAAGACCTAGCACCCTTGTCTTATTGTTAGAATAGCTCTGAGAGCCCAATAAATGAAAGTTGTTTTCTAGTCAAAGGATTGGAAGTCTCCTCCCTTAAAAGTTCATCTAGTTGGGCATAGCCAAGAAGACCGGTTTATATTAAGCCATGCTAATGAGATAGGAGGAACAATTATCTCTTTAACGGATAAGGTACTTTTTCTTCCCAGGATTCCCACCCACTAGTCCAGTCCCTATGAGGCACCATGAGGTTCTGTTGGGTCTGCCCAGGTTTCTGTGTCCTGACTCAGAAAATATCACTTCCTCTCTTTCCTTTCTTCTGGGTCCTCTTTCAGATGCCAGCCAGAGCCTGCCTGTGCTGTGCTGCCTTTGGTACTTTGGACTTTGTCTCCAGAATCTGAAGCTCTCCTCCCTGCCATGCGGTTGACCTCCATGCCTAGCTCAAACAATGTGGCTCTCCTTCTCTCTACTAAGGTCTCATCTATGCATCTGTGATAAAGCTCACCCTAAAACTCCCACTCTGCCTGAGAATCTCATTCTGTGAATTTACAAAAATCTGAAAGTCACAGGCTTGGGAGAACTTTGGAAGCCATCAAAATTTTTTTTGGAACACAAGCTCCCCAGAAAGACTCCTTTTTTCCAAGAAACATTGATTTCTCCACATCATTATGATAAAATTACATGGATCTGCCTGGTAGAAAGGCAGAGATTCAAGCCCAGAAAGACCTGACAATACAGGAGGGAGTGGGGAGTTGAAGACACAGCATTTCCACTTGTCAAGGGTTGGAAAGCCCTGGCTTCAGCTCTGGCTGAAGCAATCTTCTTTACAATGCAACATTTGATAAAGAGAAACTGCTTAAACATAAAACTATTTCATTAAAGCAAACACAATGAGTTTAGAATGGAATACAACCGCCTTCCACCAAACAGCAACATCGCCAAGGACCCATCTAATTCCATTTTTAAATTATATTTAGGATGCTCAATTGGCAAAGAAATTTGGTCTTTAATGTGACTTAAGAAATTACCCATTCAAGATCGGGATTTTTGTTTGCTTGTTTGTGTCAGTTAGCTGGTAATGCTTCGGGTTCTTTTAATCCACTTGGAATCGTTTCCTTCACACTGATTTCAAATGTCTATTCGTTTTCTAAGCCACGCATTTGAAAGTCATTGAATCAGCACTGTGCCTGGTATTCTTGACTGCTCTCCCTGATTTGAGTAACAAAATGAGACAAGGAACAAGGCACTGATCAAACATGGAAAAGGCTCCAGGCTGCAAGAAAAGGTACTAAGGTTTGTGTTCTTGCCTGTTCCCACCTGATACCGCCAACCTACCACACTGGCACTTGCTGAGTCTTGGTTTCCTCATTTGCAAAAATAAAAAACCTCCAGGTTCCTTCCTGCAATGGAGTATGATCTAAGAAATGTAAATTGAACTATCCCTACTGCGTGTACTGGCTTTTTGGAACCCATTCTCTTTGAATGGACACCTTGCTTAGCCTAGATATAGTAGAGAGGGCCTTGGTTTTTCAAAGCAATGTGCCTTATCCTCTCTGAGGGGTGGATGGCAGGGGTGAAGGGAAGGTGGAAGGAATGGGAGGAGGGGAGAGAGTGGGAACTGGGATTGGTATGTAAAATGAAAAAAAGATATGTTTGTTTTCTTTTTTAAAATAAAATAAAAGGAAAAAAGAAAAATAAAAAACCAAGGAGAGTTTCACATTATAACACAGTGCTTCTCCTGCTTCTTGCTGGGGGTTGTTATATTCTGAGTTGCTTCTTTTGTTGGACTACGTTTCAATAGTCTGAAGCTTCTGGAGACATGTAGCTGTCCCTGAACAAATGTGTCTCTGCCCTCAACATCTGGCAGATGTAATTCAGTAATTTGCATTTGGTGATGCCTGCCTGAATTATTATCCATGGCAGCATATGAGATAGTGGGTCCCATCATTTATAGATCTTCATTATTTCTGAATTCACCCACTTGCTCAAAATTTATTTGTTACCCCAACATTCTCCATTCATCTGTAGACATGCACAGAGTACCAGCAATTTGAGTTCTCAATCTATGTATTCCCAGCTAAAGCTCAAGAAATAGCTGCTCCCTGTCTCCTGTTTCAGTTCTCATATCATAAACGAATGTAGTTATGGTCTATTTTGTAATCCTTCCCCCTTCTCTGGTTGGTGACATTGCTGTTTAAAATGGTTGCCTAATGCTGCCGAGGCACTGAGGATTATCACTAGGATGAAACCATGACTGGAACATAAAATATATTAGATTAGCACTGCCCAGAAGTTTTGGGTCACAAATTCAATGTTAATGAATCACAGATCTCTCTCTCTCTCTCTCTCTCTCTCTCTCTCTCTCTCTCTCTCTCTCTCTCTGTGTGTGTGTGTGTGAAAAAGAGAGAGATTTCCTTAACCTTAAACACATATAAAACAAGATTAAGTATTGATTTATTGAAGAGAATACATCAATACCAAAGACTCTTGAAAACCTATCTTACTATGCTCCTCTTAGGAGCAATGATTTAGTACTTTTTAATCTAATGTCCATGGTTATTTTATGGAACATGACGACCACAAATCAAGAAACAACTAACTTCCCCTACCTCTACCCCCACCACTCCTTGTGCGTGTGCACGCACGTGAGCATGTGTGTGTTCCTGGAAGCCTCAAAACCCAGAGATATTTATTATTTACGGAAATCTAATTTTTAGTATCACAACTTAGGCCTCATATGTAGATGAATGGCTCATGAAGCATTTATGGTGACACAAGATTATTAGTTTTGCAGGGGCATTGCTGTTAATTCTGACTCAATCTGTCTTATACAAACTGGACAAGTTTAAAAATTAATTGGGACACTCAAGTGCATAGCTTACATGGACAGTTTTCTTTTGTTCTTTGTGAACTCTTTTTTCAGTGTGTTTAATTTTTACAGGGCAAATTAGTCTAGTCATCCAAAAATTTGGGAGTCTTAGGTGTAAAACAGAAACTCGAAACCTGTGTACATAAAATAATTATTTGGAAAGAGTATCTATGGTTCTATGGCCCTCTTGATCTACGAGGCAGAAAGCCCTGGCTATTGTCTGGGAATATGTATCATGCAGACCGTACCACTACCCTGTCATTTTGAGAACTATGTGTTAGGGAAGACCTATTGTTTCGCCTCTCCAGCTATCCCCTTAACATATTGTTTGATTGTGTGACAAACATCTTCAACTGAACCTGAGTTATATGGAGTTTCTTCTCTCCGTTCTTCAAACCTTTCCTGATCCCATCTCCGATAACATTCATACTTTGGTTGTCTAAGTAGATCATGGTTCTTTGGGTTTTCTCATGACTCATGTGTATTCCACACACAAGGCGAGTTTCTTTGCCCCATCTGCATTGGTAATGTTCAGGGGCAATAGCACCACCATCAGCTTGTCCCTGGACATCTGCTCTAAGGATTCGCATGAACCATTTTCCTTAAGTCTCTAGCATGGGAATATGTGGTCCCCAGATGGTGTTTCTTTGAGAAGGATTAAGAAGTGTGACGTGTGGGAAAGCCTGTCACTGAGGGCAGGTGTTGTGATTTCAGAAGACTCATGCCACGTTGAGTGCTCACTCTCTGTTTTCTGTTTGTGGCTTGAAATGTGGGTTCCTTGCTGCGGCTTCAGCCACCTGCTGCCTGCTACCTCTGCTCTGCCATCATGGAATCTCGTACTCTAGAACTATAGCCCCCCTACCCTGCAAACCTGTTCCTTCTATAAGTTGTCTTACTTTTATCAAAACAGTAGGGAAATAGCGAATACATCTATGCTTTCAAAATGGTCTCCTAACTTCCACTCTGTATCTATTGTATTTTTGCCCCTGGACAGGCATTAGCCAATGTGAGAGTAGCTATGGTCCTGTCAGAGGAGGTCAGGTCGAACACATCATATATGACTGCTTGAAATGTATGCATCTTGCCTCACTCACTTCTTATGCCGTCTAGTTGACTCTCCTCATCCTTCACTGGGCCCTCCTCCCTAGTCATCCTCAAGCTAACATGGGTTTGCTGCTGGTTTCTGCATATGCCTAGAGGTCTAAGGACTTAGTATTTGTTATCGCTTCTATCTGGAATGTTGTTTCTTTGGATATTTGCAACTAGATTTCCAGGGGCAAATCTTCCTCCAAAACGATGCTTGACTCTATTCAAAATTGTCCCTTTCCTTTGCTTGCTTCACAAATCCGGATGTCCTGCTGCAATGTTGTGTGGGGTAACTTCCTGACCTGGAGGAAATGTTCTGTGTACATCCAGTGTATTCCTTACTACTATACAGGTTAGAACTTAATAAGCAATTAATTGCTTTTAGTTACAGTACTCATTTTCTTGTATTGGTAAATTACACTTGAATTCATTGAACCTTGGCACTAATCTTAATTTAAGTAGTATGTGGCTGTCATATTGGACATAACAATACACCCAGAATTCATCGTTTTGTGTTTGATAAAGGAAGGATAAACATGCCTTCTCTTTTTGGTGTTTATATACAATTTCCCTTGGTATCAATTGTTGAAAAGGTTATCTTCCTCATCACCCATCAGTATCACCTTGTAAAACTTCAATTATCTGCACATAGGAAATCTGTTTATGAAGTCTCTCTTTTGTTTCAGTTACCAATGTTTATATCTGATAAAACTGAGTCCTTCCGCTCTGTTCTTCAAAACTGACTTGTTTCTGACCCTTTCATGTGTGCCCACAAAGTATAAAATCTGCTTATTACCCATTCTCACCAAAAATAATAACAACAACCTACAAACACACTCCCCGCTGGAATTTTAATTTAGGTTTGTACTAAAAATCAATATCAATCTTGCAAGAACTGACATTTTACAATGTTGAGTCTCTTAATTAATGAAAATTTTATATTCCTCTATTCCTCTAGGATTTTAAATCATATAAAGGGCATTTTACACCTATCCGTGAGAAAGCTTGCATATCCTCTATTGTATTTAATACAATTTGAGAGTTTGATCGTATCTTGGAGATACGATCTTCTAAAAGGTCATTTTCTAATTGCATACTACTGGTGTAGAGAAACAAACAATTTTATGTTAATTTGGAATCCAGTAATCATTATAAATTAAAATCATTTACTATGGCTTTTCAGAATGTTCTGAACATATAATTTAACTACCTATGAATAATGAAAAGCATAGGTCATACTTTTCCATCCTTAAGTTTTTCTCTCTCTCTTGTATTGGGTTAGCTCTCCTATTCCATGGTGAGCAGAAGGGTGTTCGTGCTGGCAAGAGGAGAGCAGCTGTTTGTACTTGTAATCTGTTACTGACATTGAAAGTTTATGACCACTCTGTTTTCTTTTGTAGCATAGGTAAAAGTTGAAGTTAATCAAACACATTTTTCTTTGACTATTAATTTCTCTCGGAGTTTATATAGAATACAATTTCTAGAAAACAAATAAATTTCATAGCTACATGTATTTAAAACAATGTATCTTATTCAGTTTTTTTTTCTGGGTATTGATTGCTGTCACAAAGTTTAGTGTTCTGAGACACAATAGCAAACGTTTTCATTAGCTATATTGCTCAGTTACCATATGCATATAGACTAACAATATTGTAAATTATTAACATTTAACAAGTCTGTTAAATATTCATGTTGCTTTTTACCAAATAGTACTTTGACAGTTTTCGTTGTCACTGGCCACAATCTAGAATCTCCTGGGGAGAGAGTCTCAGTGAAGGATTAGCTAGATTAGGTTGGTCTGTGTGCATCTCTATGGATAATTGTCTTCTAGAGTCCGAGGTCACCTTGGGCAGCATCATTCCCTAGAATATGCAAGATAGTAACGGCTAGCTGGGCACCAAGCATGGATATATTTATGATCTCTGTCCCTGACTGTGGGTGGGATGTAACTAGATGCCTCAAGCTCTTGTTGCTATGACTTCCCCCAAAATAATAGACTATAATATAGAACTATACAGTAAAATAAAGCCTCTCTCTCCTAAATTGTCTCTTGTCAGGGTGTTTTACCACAGCAACAGAAATGAAGCCAGAAGAAATGCCCATTTCAACCATGTTACAAATTAGATCAATGTCACACTTACGTCATTTTAATTTTGTAAAATTAGTTCATTGAAGCAGATTTAACTAGGAAACGGAAGTGTGTTAACTTACCAGTCATATTGCAGTACAGCAGAAATGGTTGCAGAGGCCCACTTCCATCCGAGTCTACGTAGTAAAAGCCAGAAGCATTTCCACGGTGCTTATAGGCTTCACACGACTGCTCATAGACGGCTGCGTGAGAGGAAAGAGAGACATCATAAATGAAACAACACGAAACAAATCTCTCAACCTTTAAGAGATTTTTTACAGGAGATCCCCAAGTCTATCTGCTTCACTAGCCAAGAGAACAGGTAACATTTCTATTTTAAAACAAAATCCATCCTTCTTTTCTTTTCAAATTAATATGGATGAAAGGGGTAACATACAAAAAAATGAGGTTGTATTTTATGACACTTTTATCACCAAAGGAGAAGGAGATTGTCAGATCAAAATGAAAATTTACCTTACTTTTTATAGTAAAGAGAACTAGGGAAAAGAAGGCAGCTATTTAAATGTTAAGACCTTTGTAAG
The DNA here is from genome assembly GCF_018167655.1 of Microtus oregoni. Classification (NCBI taxonomy): domain Eukaryota; kingdom Metazoa; phylum Chordata; class Mammalia; order Rodentia; family Cricetidae; genus Microtus; species Microtus oregoni. The sequence continues at coordinate 40,823,434 of NW_024543063.1, forward strand.
TATAACGAGGGAGCTTGTGGTACCCGTTTCAGAATATCTAATTCTAGCATCACCTTGTAATAACCTAACATCTGAAGGCACAGTAGTGTGACCTTCAGAACGAATCAGGTGCTACCCAATAATTATGCAATGGGACCATTTTAAATAATGTTTGGACTATGCTACTTTCTCACATCAACTTAACTAGAGGTAAACATTTTTCTTCGAAGGGAAAAACGATTCACGAAGTTCCTCATCTATAGCTTTAAATGTAATTATGAAACTTCTCTAATGCTGTTTAATGAGCATTCAACACAATTAAGATTCAAAGCAGAGGAAATATTCATATGAAATATGCCCCCAAGTGGTCTCATTGTGTTTTGATCCATAATTGAATTTTTTATTATAGGCGTATATATTTGCCACGCATAAGGTTTGATATTAACAGCTGTGAAATGTACGCCCCTCAATGAATGCCTGGCCAAATGTACCAGTAACTTCCATTAAGGTTTTTATTCCATGAAATCTGAAATAAAACAAATCCCTGGGTAGTCTCCCTGAATTAATTTTAAATTTTTGAAAATCGTCTTAATGAATGTTTAGGCCACATGAAACATTGCAGCTAATTTGTGCAAAGTTATAAATTTTACAAATAATTCTGGAACTTTCCTTCCACCCAGCCCTGCCATATGATGCTTTCACTTATCATATTTAAATTACATAGATGGAAACATAAGCACACAGTAGTTTGTAGCGATATGCATTGTGCACTGAAGTGGGCATGTAAAATGGTTAGCTTTATATTTCTGAGAGCATATGCATACGGTCATAAATGCCTTAAAAGTGGTTCCCAAAGACATACACATTACTTTGGAATGGTGATGGGTTCCCCAAAGCACAGAGGTAGGCAAGAATAATAGAAATGCTTTTTAATATTTATTTTATATGTTTTAAGATTTACTTCTATTATTTATAATTACATGAAGGTGTGGTGTGTGTGTGTGTGTGTGTGTGTGTGTGTGTGTGTGTGTGTGTACGGATGCCCAAGGAGGCCAGAAGAGTCAAATCTCCCTGGAGCTGGTGTTAGAGGAACTTTTGAGCCACCTGGTCCAGATGCTGGAATCTAAAACTCGGGTCCCCTGGAAGAGCAGCATTACTTGCTCTTAAATGCTAAGTCAAATCTACAGGTCCATTGTTTTCTATTACATGTGTGTGTGTGTGTGTGTGTGTGTGTGTGTGTGTGTGTGTGGTGGAGTATGTGCACATGAGTTCGGGTGCCTTTGGAGGCCACAAGTGTTAGATCCCTTGGACCTGGAATTCCAGAAGGTTGTGAGCTAGCTCAAGAGGTTCTTGGTAGCAGAATTCAGATCTTCTGCAAGAGCAATACTTGTTCTTATTGACAAGTCATCTCTCCAGCCCCAAACAGGAAAGACTTTTGTTTTGATATTCACTAACTGATCTTCTATGATGTGACAGTTACTTTCTAACTTAAACCTTTCCTTTTTAAAAACAAATGCTCAATATGAGCTCAGTCTAGCCTCTAAGTCATGATGCCCTTGCCTCAGCCTTCCAACTGCTGGGATTCTAACAGAACCTTTAGAAGACTCCATATTTGTCTCACCTCTATGACCAGTAGCATCATTCTCACCTTGTTTCTCGGAGCATCATTGACAGAAACCCTCCAGATCCATTTAAGCACCTTGCTCTATAACCTAATCTGTTGGTTTTAGAATCCCATTATGGGTCACATGTCAAATGACCTTTTTATTTCCCGTTCAAGTTTCTCCTCAGAGCTGTTTGTGTTTATAGTTACATTCCCTTATAAATGACAATGCAGCCTGCAGAGTCAATTACAATGCATTTAATAACTGTCAAATTTGAGTCAGACATTATAATGGAAATGATAAAAGTTATAAAAATTAAAATGCACCATCTCTCAGTAACTGGGTAACATGATTGAGCAGTTTGGCCTCTGGTGACAAGTTAGGTGAAGTTTCTTCTCCTGTGAGTGTTTGTAGAATTGAGGCGCTGTAATATATATAACCAGTAGCTGGTCATTACCCTTGAGAGATTGATAGGACCAAGAAGTCCTCTTGACCACAGTCTTTCTACCCTTGAACTAGAGCTTCTTGCCCTCTCTAGGGTGTCCAGGGCTGAGAGTCTCAGATTCTGTTTCCTACTCAGGCAGGGACACACATACACAACAATGAGTTGTGTGGTTGACCTGTCCAGGTTTGTAAGGTCATTGACTTTGCACCTAATGCTCTTGCTTCAAGTCAACCCTTGCTTCTGTGTTTCTTACAATTTGAGTAATAATATGAAACAGTGGGTGTGGAGGGTGGAAATGTGGGCCGCTCCTTTATTGAACAAGTGGACCACAAAAATAATGTGAGAATTACAGTAGAAAACATTTCAGTAGAAAAAAAAAGGGTACATGGTTTATAACATAGGAAAATATATTGGTTGTGACCTCAAGCTCTGGAGTATCCTCCTGCTTATACCCTTTAAGCAAATATAGGAAGTTTATTAATATTGCTGAATTATATCATGAGTTAACTAGTTCACAACAATATAACATACATAGTGATATCAGAACCAAATGAGTCAGCACGCACAAAGTGCTAAACCCACAGATGAAATTTAGAAAGTGCTCAATAAAATTAACTACGATTACTATAATAATTATCTGACCCACTATACTACCATCAACCTCATTAACTAATCTTAAAGGGAATTTAAGACTGAAGGCTTGTGGTCCCCCAAAATTCACATACAGAAGACAAATTCCTGGTAGGATGGTTTAGGGGATAGAGATTTGGGGGGAGGCAAGATCATGAGAGCAAAGACTTCATTATAGGCAATGGGGTTCAGAGTTCACTCTTGGGGCTGGGTGAGAATACAGAGGGAAGATGACAGTCTGTGAACCAGTAAGCAGGCCGTTAGATGCCAAATCCTTGAACCCACATGAACTTAAACTTCCAGCACCAAACTGTAAGAACAAATTTATAGTGTACCTAAGCCAGTCTATGAAACTCACTTAGCAATGTCCAAATGAAATACTGCCCTTTGGAATGTCCTTGAGGAGTGCCTCTCTATACCAGAGCCAACCCCAGCACAGCCCTGCAATGCTGTTTCTGAGAATATCTTTATCGCATAGTACCAACAAAGAATCTAATAACTGATCCGACTTCTACTTATACTGCACTTCGAGGAAGTTCAGAGTCTGATACCGTCCAGGTTAGGTACCAGAAAGTAGTCACACCATCTACATTTTATTGTATTATTTTGTCCTTAGATATCTTTTGCTTTCTGTACATATTTTTGTCCTTTCCAACTATATAATCCCTTATTTCTTGTTTTATATTATGTGTTTGTACTTTGGGAATTTAATGAAATGTGATGTGGACTAGAAGCTAGAAACTGGTTGGATGCTGAAATTCAGACTGTGTGTCTCAGTACAAGGTCACATAAGCCCAGACAGCAGACAAAGAAATGCAAAGGAAGCAGAAGGCAGAAGAGAAAGCAGGTGTCTGTGGCTTACAGCTGTGGCAAGTGGCTCCTGTGTACCCTGTGTTTGTGCAGTTACAGTAGAAGGTGCTCCAAGACTGAGAACACTCGCCACCATGCTCACAGGAGTTGGGCAAACACCTAGGAGAAAGAGAAGAAGCTTTTAATTATGATGAGATACAACATAGTACTGATCACTCTTATATGGTCATGTGAAACACAGATGCCAACCCTGTGGAGGGTAAATTCCACATGACTAAGGGCTATATAGTCTGCTGTTGAGAAACTTAGCTGACAGAACTAAGCCTTGGGACATTAATGACATCTGGGTTTGGCCAGTGCTCAAATAGCTCTGACTACTTAATCTTAAGCATGTCTCAGCATATCACAGCTCTTTATTTTCCCTAAGTGACATGCCATGTCATGACATCAATACTAGCCAGAATATTAACAGCTTACATGAAAGGGTGTTCCATCATTCTGAGTTACTACACTGCTTGAATACGGGAAGGAAGATTGACTGAGGAAAGGATAAAGAAAGAGGGAAAGGAAAGGAATGGTTGTCTTTATGTACTCAATCTGCAGGACTAGAAATGTCCAAGAATGCTTGCAATACATTCATATATGCCAGGCAGTGTTGGAGTGTTCTCTGGTGCTGGACCTAAATCAAAAGGACTGCTCGGTTATTGTAAATGTCCAAGAGAAAGAACTGGTCTACTCAGTAAGTATAGAGCATAGGAGGCTTACCTCTTTGAGGTAGCTCAATTCCAGTATTAAATCATAATGCATCCTTTTAATTACAACCTATGTTTGAGAGACTATATCATGAATAATTCATTTTTTTAAAAAAAAATAAGAGGATCATTTGAAACTAACAGGGAATAAAAATCAGAACCTAGCACATCATCTAATTTGAATCCAGGCTTTGAAAAGCTGCGCAGGGCCCAAATAGGTCAACAGTCAAAAGACTAAAGAATTGTATTTAATTAAAATATTTCTTTCCAATTCATGTGCGTCACTTGACCTTAAAAAAAAAATCATTGTGTATATTAGCTGAAAAGAGCATGATGCTACAGATAAAAAAAAACTGTTATGTAATGAAGCAGGTCAACATATGTATCATCTCACATAGCTAGTTAATTTTTTAGGATTTATTTTATTTTAAACTGTGTGTGTGCATGCGCGCACATGAGTGCAGGTGGCTGAGGAGGCCAGAAGAGGGCATTGGGTTCCTGAGAGCTGGAGATCCCCATGGTTATGGGCCACCTGAGATGGGTGTTAGTAAACCAACTCTGTAAGTCGACCTTGCTTTTAAAAGATAAGCTACTCTCAAGCCCCTGGCTACCGAATATTTCTCATTGTTTGTTTGTGTGGCGAAAACATCTAAAATCTATTCAGTTAACATAATTTTCAAGCATGGTATGATTTGTGTCACCTATTGCCTGTACCTTTACCATCAAGCTCACTATCATTTCTCCCAAGGTGAATAAGTCATTAGAAAGCAAATGCTTATTAAGTTGTGTGGATCTAAATAAACCACTTTTAAAATTAAAGGACCAGGCATATCTTTTGACAACAGGACAAAGTGAAGATGGTCTGAGACATTTGGGAGAAGGAGCTGAGGACGTTCTGCTGTAGACTGAAATACTCCTGGTGGCAGAAGTTGAGTCCACAGTCTTCTCAGCTTGGATAAACGTTAGCTAAGTTGCTATAGTTTCTGAGCTGCTTTTCTCTAGAGCATTTCCTCAAAAAAAAAAAAATGAATGAATGAATGAATAAATAACCTTTCTGTGGTGAATTAGTTCTTGTTCCCTTTGAGGAATAAATCGTCTCCAACCTTTTACCAGTTTCCTGACCCAGGAGGGGCCCCTCGAGGACAACCACTTTGAGATACTGGGATGCAGATACCAATAGCAGAACCTGTATCCTCTGTCTCCATACAAGGATAGAAACCCAGTGAATTTCCATCAACACTGACTAGCAAACAAATGTGACATAATCACACTGACAATCACCTGTTAGGAAATAAATCCTCATTAAACTGTTTGGATCTGAGGCAGGATGGGAAGATGGGAGGAGGTAGGGGATGCTGGAAGGAAAGAAGCTTGTCCTGGAATCTGTGTTGTTTTCTACTGGTTAAGAGTCAAGATTTCAACACAAGTGTCAAAGTCAGAATTTCCTAAAGGGCCAGCAAGATGGCTCAGAGGCTAAAGGCACTTGCCGCAAACCTGATGACCCGAGATTGATACCACGGACTCACACGACGACCAACACACAGGCACACACATATACATACACCTGAATACACACACGCAAATGTAATTTTAAAGTTTCAAAAATTTATGTCGTGCTTATTTTTATAGATACATCCCAAGTGCAAGGTTGACGTGCTTACTCAGGGCCAGAACGAACACGCCTTCAAGTCTAATGGTGTCTGCACTCCTCTCTTCCCTGATCTTAAATAACACACCTGATAAAAGTTCACTTGCAAAGGAAGATGATTTAGCATAAGAAAAATAAATAAGCCAGCTTGTGTAGTTTTTCGGGGAGGGGAGGAAGAGAGGATTTGCTTTGTTTTATTTTGTTTGTTGGGTATTTTTTGGCTTTGTTTTGTTGTTTTGATTTGTTGTTTGTTTGTTTGTTTTGTTTTTGTTTTGTTTTAGGACACAAGGTTTCTCTGTGTAACAAACTTAACTGTACTGGAATTCACTCTGTAATCCAGTCTGGCCTCAAACTCACAGAGATCTGCCTGCCTCCAACTCCTAAGTGCTGGGATTAAACGTGTGTGCCACAGCTGCATGGCTTGCCTTTTGTTGTTGTTGTTGCTTTTTTTTGTTTTGTTTGTTTTAAATTTGCTGTGAAGTACATCATTTGAACAACATTACTTAGGAAGCTACAGAATTATTCTTGTGTGTGTATGTGTGTGTGTCTTTGTAAAGACACTCTTCTCTCTCCTCCTCCTCCTCCTCCTCCTCCTCCTCCTCCTCCTCCTCCTCCCCCAGCTCCTGCCTATGTCTTAGGCATATATTGTCCTCATGTGTCTGTTTCTCTCTAAACACCACCACTTAGAGCTAACATGTCCTATCGTTTCCCCCCTCTTAATAAACACATTAGCTCCATCTAACTCTGACTTGTCCTGAATTCTTGTCGGCAGTGGTGTCAAACTCTAGCTTTACAAAAACGGAGTGGAGGTCCCTTATAGGGTGTTCCTCAAGCTTCTGCTGGCAGTGAGATGTCTCCTCATTGCTGATAAAATTGTATGATTTTAAAATCTGTGTATGTGTGGTCCATGGTGTGTCTGTGGTATGGTGTTTGTATGTAGTATATGCATTTGCATGTCTTCAGGTGCACTTGCACATATGTGTGTACCCGTAGCTGTGGGGCCAAAGGGTGACACTGATCTCTTTCCTTGATGGCTCTTCATGTATGTTTGTCTCAGACAGGGTCTCTCACAGAACCCAAGTTCATCAGCTGAGTTAGACTGCCTAGCCAATGAGCTCCAGAGACCAACTTGTGCTACCCCCACCCCAAATGCTGAGGTTACAGAAGTGTGCCACCATGCCTGGCATTTTACAGAAGTGAGCTTGAGTCCTCCTCACACTTGTGAGGCAAACATTTTACAGACTGAGCCATCTCTCCACCCAAACATCACATTTGAATGAAAACGTCAGAGGTAGCATTTGGTTTAGAGGCACTGCAGTGGCAATATCCCTAACCCGGGTAAAGTAACAGGAACAGAAGACATTTGTGAACTTCTAGTTTGACTCGAATAACTCCCCAGACCCCTGACGCCTTTCAGAAGTCAGAGTGGATAATATATTGAGACCAAGGCTTCCCATGCTCTCGTCCATTTTCAATTAAAAAAAATAAATAAACTACAGAGCCTGCCTGAACATATTTAAAGTGGACTTTTTGCCTCCTCTCTGATCAGAACTGAAGCAGGAACCTGATGCTTTGCTTATAGGCTTTTTCCAATGTTAGCTGAAAATAGTGCTATTGATTTTCTCCTTGATTAAAAAATATGATGCCCACTGTTCACAGAATAAAACAATCCAAGGCAGGAGAGAGTTCCCTGTAGTCTCACTACAAACATGACCTTGTAGTCATAAATACAATCTTTATCTTTTTTGTTGGTGGAGGGGGGTTGTTGATGTAGACCAGGCTGTCCTCCAACCCACAGAGATCCACCTACCTCTGCTTCCCAAGTGCTTATGCCACTACACCTAACACTCAAAGACAATCTTAAAGTAATTCTTCTGCTGCTTGGGGATCAATCAATAAATAAATAAATAAAGTGTATACTTTTACAACCATTAATTTCATGTTTTTAGTATTCTTATAGATTGGCAGGAACCCATTCAGACACACTATCATAATTTAATTCTTAAACATTTCAGCTCAATGATAATCTAGTAAAAAAAAGGCATTTAAAAACTATCAAAACAGTACCAACCTTAGTTTATAATCAATTTGAAAATGACAACAGAGGTGACCTTTCTTTAAAATTTCTCAGAGCTGTTTCAATGGTTTTGCCTAAAATCCAAATGAACAAAAAAGTCTTCAAATGTCATGGTGCATGGGCTGTTTCCTGTTGATCTTCTTCCAAAGGCTTACTGGGCTCGTTTTACTCCATTCAAACTAGACAGGTGAGGCTTTTCACAATTTTAAATAAAATGTGAAAGACTGAATTGTGAAGTTTTCTAAATTCATTACATGGGAATGTTCGCCAGCTTGTAACCTATGGCAATCTGCACTGCATGGCGGAGCTCTTGTCCTGACCAAGGACTCTAAACAATTGCGTTGTACACTTCCCTCTGTACTAGCCATTCCAATACAAAGTAAAACAATCCATCAACCCATTTTCTCAGGCTTCTAAATCTTTCTCCTGGACATTTCCATCACTATTTTCATTGTGTGTGACTTTGAACAAACACATCCATCGACATACTCAAACCTGAAGTGACAGGCAAAATTTTCATTTAGCCAGATTCTCTGTCCTGCACAATCTCATTTTCAAAGGCTTTCATAGGCTATAATGCTTGGCTGGAATGAATGATGTTGAATCTAGATCTAGGACATTATCACATTCAGGGGAACTAAACATTAGTTACCTATAGGTCTCCCTTCCTCAGAACAGTAACTAATGAGAACATCTCACACAACTGCCTCCCCCAGCTACTCCTCACAGAGCCATGCTCTCTGTGCCACAAGAGATAGCTTGTCTTCAAATGCTTGGAACAAACCTGCTGGAGGCTTGGTGGACTCGTAGGCTTCCGTGGAAAAGAGGAGAGCAAGAGTGGAGGACTATGGGGAGAAACTCAGACCCTGAGAGGGACAGGATGAGCCTAGCTGGACGATGGTTCGATGAACACTTGGGGTTAAAGGCCAAGAAGTGGCCAGTGCGCTGCTCCAGATTTGGGGACAGGAACAGCTGCTGATCCTACCTTAGTAGAGTCTCATGACTTAGGACAACACCGCTCATGTCAACAGAGGATGAAGAAATCACATTTGGAGGAGAGAGCGCACATGGGTATGTAAAAAGCAGGAAGATGACGTTACTGAGTATGGGTACGAGGATGGTATAGTTCTCTCCTTATGGACACATGTGAATGTGTATAATAAATCAGCACAAAGGTTGTGTAAGGAGTTTCCAGTCACGTGACTGAGCATATGCATGTGTGTGTGTGTGAAACACGATGTTTGAGGACTATGTGAGTTTAAAGCACATGCATGAAGAACCATGTGTACACAAGTGAGTGAGTTTGTATGTATGATTTACGTATAACTTTGATCTTTCTTAAACCTAGCTACACTTTTTCAAAAGTAAAAAAAAAGAAAAGATTGCATTAGACTAAGTTCCCATCAAATTTTAATGTTACCACTTATTTTAAATTATGTTATTAAACCATTAAATGATATTTATTATGCCTGGATGAAAGATTACCCACCCATAATTCTAATGTATACCCAGAGAGGATGCATGGCATCCCAGGAATAAAGATCTGGCTTCCTGGCTCTATGTTTTCTTAGTCAACCTTTCTTCTCCACACATCAATTTCTCTATTCCTCAGACATAGTCACTGTCAAGATTATGTGAGGGTAGATTTAAACACTTCATAGCATTTATATGCTTAGTTCGAGGCCCAGTATATGGATTTAAATCTGCAACAGCGTGACATTCCACCGAACTCCGTAATTAAAACTAGCATCCTTGGTTAGCAGCACGGCTGGAATGACTCCTTCACTACAGTTGTCCAGGCCTACCTACAGTTTTTAATTATTACTACCTGTTGGCTATTGTGTCAGAAGTTGTTCAGCCTCTACAATGAACTCTCGAATCCTGCCTGCCATACCCTGCGCCCATGCTCCTGCTGAGTTTATGGGGTCATGCTCACACCCTGATCAATACAACACCTCCAGCATTCCTAGGGGCAGTGATTCTCCTACTCCCACACAGAAGACAGTAATGGGATGCGACAGTGCCCATTAGACTAGGCACAAGCCACGTTCCCCTGCCTCTGAATATATCCACCTCTCAGGGTATCTAAAGCCAGCTCGATAATCAACCACACAGGTTTCTGTACCTCATAGTCAATTTTACTGTTTGGGTAAGAGACACAGTGTGTTGATTTTAATGACATGTTTTGGTACATTTATGCCCTTCTAGAACTATAACAGGGTAGGGAAGTTGATCCAGTGGTTAACTCGCTTATTGTGTAAGCATAGTGACCTGAGTTCAGATTCACATAATCCCCACAAAGATGAACCTGATAGCATTTCTGGAACCCCAGAAATTCTCAAGAGGTTGCTAAGTGGAGACAAAAGAGTTCCTTAAAGCTCATAGTCCAAATAGCAAGAGAGCCTGTCTAACTCGAGGTAGAAGATGAGAAGGGACACCCAGGTTGTCTTCTTAACTCCACATGCTTGACATGATATACACATGTGTGCCCACATTCATACACAAATGGACTGTTGCTCAAATATTGTATACACACACATACACATATACATTAAAAACAAATGAAAATAAAAACACAACAGCATGAGCATCAAACCTTGTAGGTTGGTAGTATGTTAATGTGTAATTAACAGTCACATATCTTATACTTAGTATTTATTATTATTCAAAATATGTTATACAAGGAAATTACTACTTTTTAATGTAGATACAATTCATTTCTTATATATCAGTAGTGAGAAAAATACATGACAAAAGTTTATTATCAACATTTTGAATAGGTCAATACGGAGATTGCGGCTGTCCTTACCTGTCTGAAATGCCACATGAGTCTATCTGAAGGTCACTGAAGTTGCCAAGGGACCCCTGCTGAACTGCAATCAGATCTACCATTTTGTTGTTGATGGATATGAGTCTCATGCATCCTTGAAATCCACCTACTGGGCTCTTACACCTCGATCCAAAGCTTTTGTCTGGGCAACCTGATAAGAACAAAGCAAAGTGAATCCACAGTGCAATATTAGAAAATCAGTATTCGGGATCACAGCAGAATTTAGATAGACAAATAAATAAATAAAACAGACATTTGATTATCTTCTGCATTAGAAGAGAGAAATAAACCCGCTGGAACCATTATTGGCTTCCTCTAAATCTATGCAAAGTGTTTTCTTTATTTCCATAGGATTCAAAGGAAGCCTCTAGAGTGGTTATAATTGTGGGCACTGATTTAGCTTAATCTAAAATTAGAACTTTAGTTATTGGATCCAAAATACTAAGTGTGCCAGTAAGCAGTGTCAAATTTTCTATAGCTTAAGAGGGAACTTAGTCTTTAAACTGAAAAACTCAAAACGTGAACTAGGATAAGTGTACACTGAAGACAAGAAAAGATAAATCGGTAATAATGAAATGCCTCTGCACTTAAACCTAACTATCTGAGAAGGAGATATATTGACATAGAATAAAATTACCAACTCTTTATTTGATTAAATACTTTATTTCCTTATACATGTAAGAGCCCCGTATATTTTTGACAAATACAAATGGCTAAATGTCAAAAAGTATTTCGCTGTTTGATTTTATTTATTTTTTGGCTCAGCAAAGAATGTCCTCTTTATGCCAATTTTTTTCTAACATTTAAGATTTGTTCTCATTATTTAAATAACAAATATAATATTAGCCATTACTGTCTGGGTTTAATGATGTTCTAAATGTTTATTCAAGTGAAGTAAATAATTTTATGGAGTATGAGCACATATATTTCACTTACATATTTTCCATCAATCTTTCTTTGCTGCTATGGCTGTCAGCCATGACTACGATTTCACAGAATTAGAAGGGAAGCAGCAACTTCTTAATTCCTCACTGCTAGTTTTCCACCTGGAAATTTCCATTACAATTCAATATTTTCACCAAGGATATCTCTCTTTAATGCTTTCTTTTCCCAGCAAAATACATTTATATGGCAAGAGAAGACCAATGCTATTTAAAACTATTAGCAGGCACTCTGAAATATGCTATTTTGATTTTAATGGAAATTTCAAAGTTTCAAATTTAATATATCAACAAAAGGCCATCACAGCTTTTTTGAGTAGTGATTTGAGGTACATAGTAATGTTTGAATTTCCAGTAATTAAAATTCTTCTGGACCATAGTACAGTGTTATGTAGTTATATCCTCTGATGTGAATGCTTCCTGGCGGGAAGAGGCAGGCTTATAAGACTCAGCAATCACACAAAAGTTAAAAAACCTCCCCCTCCCCCGGGTTATATAAGCAGTAAGGAAAGTGCTGGAGAGAGGTGAAGGTGGTTCTGGTGCAGCTGCCTTGAAGTTATGAAGGTAATTCCAGAGATACAGTTTCAGTGAGTCAGCATCCCATGGCAGAGTTAGCATCTGTGACACAAGTGCCTTGGAGCCAGCCATGTTCTCATAAAGGGCCCCAATAGACCCAATGATTCACAAACTACACTTGGATTAAATCATTTCTTTGGTCTGTTGTAGGTGCCCTATTTGGAGCAAAGAGACATTTGCTCACTTTTCCCAGGGAAAGATACACTGCACTCAAGATTATTATACTCTCTTTGGTCTGTTATCCAAATGGCAGGAGAGAGTAGAAAGGGCTCATGGACAGATGACAGTTCCGATACAGCAGGAGTGTAAATACTTGACTACATTCTTCTATGGCTAGTGTTGCCCAGCACATCCCAAACTAAGTCAGAATGTATTAAATCATGCAGCATGTCTGCAGGAAGCAAGACGAGACAAACCAAATCACAAAGAAAGACAGAAAAAAAAAAAAACTGTAGACAAAGCCAAGAGTCAGATCATGGGTACTTCATATTCCTAGATGCAATGTTCATTAAGAAATTCCAAGAGTAAAGCAGGGTTCTATCAGGTTCCTCTCATTAGTCTTTGAAAAGGCAACCGTGGGCTAACACTGTGCAATACCAGGGAGAAGTAGAATACTGTGAAAGCTTGTGAAAGTTCTAAAGTAGGAAGATGGCCGGAGAATTCTTAATGCCGAATTGATGAATGGATCCATTACCAGAGGCAGTCATTGTGTTAAATGCCTCTGGAGATGACACATAAATTACCAATGTGTGCTGCTTTTCCAGAAGGGAGATGGCATTTCATGGTGGACTGACCTGGTCCTCAGATACTTGATGCTTATTTTTTGTATGGGGAACTAGAACATGCATACTCTGCATCTCCGTTGGCATCCCCAGTTTGTGATGCTGTGATACCCATCAAAAAAAATGACATGAGGGAATTTATAGAAATTAGACATGCAACTATCTTCCATGCAGAGAACCAAGACTTAAAACGTGAGGCTGATAAATGGTCAAAACTGAGCGGTGTCCCATGGTGCTCTCTGATTTTTGCAAAGCACTCAATTGAAAGAAGAAAGGTGAAGAGGAAAGGGAGCAAGGTGATGGATAAATCGTGGATGTTTTGTGTTGCATACAGAGTTCTGCTCTTTGAGAAGGAGTCGTCCATCCTAACAGCCAATGGGGCTGTCACTATGAAGGCTGCAGAGTGGGGCCAGAACCCAAGCTGTTGGGGCAGAATGAACTCTTCCCAGTAGAGTATGGCAGTTAAGTCAGTGTGACTGGATTTTGACACTATCACTTTGAACTTGCAGTTGTATTTGGAGACAAACACAGGAAAGACCATGGGGGAGTTTCTCAGAACGTGTTTTTTTTTAAATCATGAATATTTTAATAATTGGTAAAGTATTAACTGTTGCAAAACTGTGCTCTACCTCGACAAAGTAAGCTGCAGTGATAAAGGGATCTCCCTCCACACAGGACAAGTTTTCAGTGTTGAACAACTGGGACATGATGTTGTGGAGGGACACTAAACTTCAAGTTAGAAAATGAAAGAGTGTGGTTATCCCACTGCCATTACCAGCCTGGCAATCAGGCCAGTGCTGGATTGCCAGCGCTGATGTGGGATGCCCCTCTGTGTACTGTGAATATATTTTATTACCATTGATTAATAAAGAATCTGCTTTGGCCTATGGCAGGGCAGAATATAGCAAGGTGGGAAATCAAAGCAGAAACTGAGAGAAAGGAGGTGGAGGTGGAGGTGGAGAGACGCCAGCCCTTGCAGGAGGAGTAAGATGCCAGAGTATTACTGGTAAGCCATGGGGTACGGGGCGATAAACAGATTATTAGAAATGGTTAATTTATATGTAGAGCTAGCCTGTAAGAAGCCTGAACCATCGGCAAAACAATTATAATTAATAAGCCTCCGAATGATTACTTTATAAGCAGCTGCAGGGACAAGCAGGCAGAAGAGATGCCAGTCCAGCAGGAATGGGTAGGGTAGAGAAAAGTCACCAATGACAGAGCACTGCACTTTAGAATGCCCTACTTTACCCCTTCCCCAAACACGACTTTGCTAATGTTACCCAGAGTTTCTCAGGGAAACTATGCATTTAATGTTTTGGGATACAGAATTCCTATTCCCCAAATCCTAATATGTTTGGTTTCTGCACTGACTGAATTTCTCAATGCATGCTTGAAGCCAAACCCTGAAAATATTGGGATAACTAAGACGCCACAGGGCATCTATTAAAAGGGCATGGTGCTAGGGCTTTACTGTAGATGCTCTATAGCATATCTTTCAGGAATATCATAAATTCTTATAAATTTATAAACAATGGAAAAATAAAAATGAACTCTTAATTCAGATAGGAGTCATCTGGGGACCTCCTAGAGGATAAACAAGCATGACAGACTTAGTCTTTCTTAAGTAAAACTATGTATGAGAAGATTTGCATTTTTTTAAATGTTTTTAGAGGGGTTGAGAGATAGATCTGTGGGTAAGAGCACTTGTACAACCACGAGGAAGCGAGTTCAAATCCCCAGTAGTCCTGGTTTAACTTTGGTATATGGTATTTATCTAAAAAAGTGTCCATTTCCTTTACATTTTCCAGTTTTGTGGCATATAGGCTTTTGTAGTAAGATCTAATGATTCTCTGAATTTCCTCTGTGTCTGTGGTTATGTCCCCCTTTTCATTTCTGATCTTATTAATTTGCAAATTCTCTCTCTGCCGTTTGATTAGTTTGGATAGGGGTTTGTCAATCTTGTTGATTTTCTCCAGGAACCAGCTTTTTGTTTCATTGATTCTTTGTATTGTTTTCTGTGTTTCTATTTTGTTGATTTCAGCTCTCAGTTTGATTATTTCCAGTCTTCTACTCCTCCATGGTGAACAATGAGGGCTGATGAGAACCCAAGGACAATGGCACGGGGTTTTGAACCTACGTAATGTGCTGGCTTTGTGGGAGCCTAGCCAGTTTGGATGTTCACCTTCCTAGACATGGACGGAGGGGGGAGGACCTAGGACTTACCACAGGGCAGGGAACCCTGACTGCTCTTTGGGCTGGAGAGGGAGGGGGAGAGGAGTGGGGGGAGGGGGAGAAGGGTGGGAGGAGGGGGAGAAGGATGGGAGGAGGGGGAGGGAAATGGGAGGCTGGGAGGAGGAGGAAATTTGTTTTTTTTTTCTTTTTTTCCTTTTCTCAATAAAAAAAAAGTTTAAAAAAAAGAAAATTGTCAAATGAGATTTAACTAATAAAAGTATATTTAATAAAATGTTTAAATATTTTTCACTCAAAAAAAAAAAACAAATCCCCAGTAGTGAAATAAAAGCTAGGCATGGCATTACACATGCCTTTTGCCCAAGCACTGTGGAGACAGGTGGAGATAGGAGGATTCCTGGAGCTTGCTAGAGAACAGCCTCTCTTCAGGTTCATTGAGAGACCATGCTTCAAAGGAATAAGGTGGAGAGCAATAAGTCAGGATGCCTTACATCCTTCTTTGGCCTCCACATATACTGGGGGGCATCTGCACCCGTGTGTGTGTGTGTGTGTGTGTGTGTGTGTGTGTGTACCACATTCATGCTTACAGACACACAAATACATCAAAAAGTCATTGGTATTCCTTAAATGTACATAAAATCTAAAACAAGGACAATAAAGAAAACTTAGGTATGGGGTACACAGTAAAGCTCTGTGTAACTTTGCGATATTTCAGTAAATCTTGGTGAATCTAAACCATTTTAGAATAGTACAGAGTGTGACATGCATATCATAATAAACAAAAATTATAGCATGCATATACTTCACTCTCAAATATACAGCGTGAATAAACAGAGTAGCCAGAGAAAATGCATCAAATAGCCAAGTATTACTAAATCTGAACATAGAGGTCATAAAATGCTGTAAGAAAGACAATTTCATTTTCATGATTTATTAACAGTTTTATCCAAGCTTCTATTCTTATTTTGTAGCCTTTAACAGTATGCTTGGTGGGCTATTTTTATTATCTCTTTCTCTGTTCTAAATCCTTTCATTTGGATTGAAAGCTCTGGGTTAACGTATTCCATATACCTTACTATTGATTAAAAACTATGTTCCTAGGGTAATCTCAAAATCCATCATGTTTTGTGAAGCAATTTAGTCCATAGATGAACAAATCTCAGTTTGGGAAGCAATTATATCATTTAAAATACTATTTTGCTGCTTTTTGCAGTATTGGATTACATGAGTTTTTTTCTTAAAGATTTTCCATTAAATTGTGCATGCATATATGTTTCCGTGTGTGTATATATAAGTATAGGTACCGCAGAAGTCAGAAGAGGGTGCTGGATTCCATGAAGCTGAAGGATCAGGTGGTGTAAACCTCCATGTGGTGGTTGCTAAGAGTTAAATTTGGGTCCTCTGCAAGTGCAGCCAGCAAGTCATCTCTCCAGGCCCTTGCTTTTATCTTCCTTCTTTAACTTTGTTTTAATTTGTTCTTTAATTTGCATTTAACCTCTGGTGAATGGATCTGAGTCTTTATAACAATTTTTAAAAATCATTTGCATTTCATTGATAATTACTGAAATTGAAAATCATTTTTCATATCAAAATGATTCTAGAATTACTTATTATTTTTAAGATTTATTTTATAGTTAATTTTGTGTGTGAGAGAGTGTGTGTGTGAGGGTGTGTGAGGGTGTGTGTGTGTGTGTTTATGTGCGTCAAAGATTGGAAGTATCAGATCTCCTAGATCTAGAGTTGTAGGCAGTTGTGAACTACCTGACAGGGGTCTGGAAACAGAACTCTGATGCACTAGAAGAACAGTATGAACTTGAACCACCAATGCATCTTTCTGGCCCCAGAAGCAACTATTAAACTGTAGTCATGCAATAGCCAAACAACGGTATTATGGGGAATGCGGTGACATAATTATGTCTTGCTACTGCCTGCACTCCCTATGTCGAAGAGCCTAGTATTTTCACTTCAGTTGTAAAAACTCATTTTTATGCCACGAGTCTGCTTTGCCAAGCTTTTATTTCAACCAACCATCCATAAGACGGCTAAACAGTTCATTTGTTCTGTTCCCTAAGGAAAAGGCTGACGCTGAAGGCTGCTGTCCTGCTTTTATCAAATGCGCTAGTGTATTTGTTTTTCTTCAACAAAGAGATCGAGTTGCTATGACTAATTAGGTTAGATTATTTGTCCATTGGCATAATATTGAGTTCTGTACTGGGCAGTGGGGAAGCAGTGAGAACCCTCTAGGGGAACTATGAGTCAGATCAGAGAAACACCGCAGTGACATCAACCCATCAAATCAGAGGACGGTGTGCAAGGGCCATTGAACACTAGAAAAATCTAACAAAGCTTGAAAATAAGAATGGAAGAAAGTGACCTCCTTAAAATAAATCTCATTATAAAAACCATAAGCATAAGGAAGTCTGCTTTATAGGAATTCATTTTAAGTCATAATTTGTCATTTTGATCCACTCAATATTTCCATGTTTAAAGAGAGTTAAAAAATAGTCCTGGGTTAGCAGGGTTAGCACTGATCAAAGCATGTGAGACACCATCCCCAAGACACAGAACTGGGAACACAAACATGATCCAATGGACCATATGACCGGACTCCGTTTCTTACCTCCAAAATAAAAGATGCCTCCTGAATTAACCTGCTCAGATCCCAGCCAATGAGAAGCCGGGGTGACGTGTCCATCCACGACCACAGTCAGCTGATTCCTTTTAGCAGAAAAGGAGACAGAGTGCCACTGGCCATCACCTAAGCCAGCACCTGAGGGGAGAAGTAGAGGAAAAGCTTTCAATAGCAAACACAAGACAGTCAGTGGCTCATGAGTGGCAGAAGACATTTCAGATCAACTGCAAGGCATGAATCTACTGAAGACTCACCTTCTCTGGGGGACACATTACAAGACACCCATGGATGCCCGAACCTTATATGTACTGTGCCTTTTTCTGCATATACATAACTATGATAAAGTATAACATACAAATTAAGCATAGTCAGTCATTAGCAGTAGTAACTCAAGACTAGAATCGAAAGAATATACCGAAAGCATCATTGAAGCCCTACGAACTGCTTACTTCTGGGATTTTCCATTTAGTATTTGCAGACTGTAATTGACCACAGTCACTGAAGCTATGGAAAGTAAAGGCATAGATATCAGGACGTCATTTGAATTGTCCCCCATACCAAATGTGAAGGATATGCCTACAATCCCACTTCTTGGAAGGACAGGTGATATAGGAGAATTAGGAGTTCGAAGCCAGCCTAGACAACATAGTAAGTGAGGGAGAAAGGGAAAACAAAGGAGGAAACACACACACATACAGAGAGAGAGGGAGGGGGAGAGAGAGAGTCTCTCGAGAGGAGCATTTTAGGATGTGGAGCCCTTGCACAGTCAAGCAGCTAAGTGGACTCAGTGGGTTTTCTCAAAAGAGCGTATGTTGTTGGGAGGGAAAAGTGGTTGTTGGGAATGAGGAATGAAAAGGGGGGGGGGGTGGATTTGATCAAAACACATTTTATTTCTATATGAAATTATCAAACAATAAAGACATTAAAACCATATATTGTATACTCAATATCTTTTAAAAGGACCCCACACAGATTAAGCATAAGGTTGTGTACATAGATTTGGCCTAAGATTGCTAGAGAAAACCTTTGTGACCAGAGGCTTCACAGAAACACTTTCTCCCTAAGAGTAACGGTCTGACATCAGGCGCTCCCTGATTGAGCTCCATGGCACGTATTTACTATGACTGTCAAAGTACATAGAACTGATTCTCCCTCATCCTTGCTCACTCTTGCTCTCACTCTCTTTGAATGTAACATACACATTTCCAAATAAACTCACAATGTTATATAAATATAATAAGGCCCTTATAAAAACCATGGAGCTTCCACTGCAACACAGTCTCTAGCTCTTCTTAAGGCGACACTCATGTCATTGCCCTTCCTCTCAAAGGCAAAGGACACAATAGCTGTGTTCTAGGTGAAGCAGGGATAGGGAAGCTGAATTCTCTGTGGTGGATTTGCCAGTCAGTCTTACAGCCAGAGACCATGCAAGTCAGCAAACCAAAATGCAATCATCCTGTGAAGACGGGGAGCCATTTGTAATCGCCTTATTAAGCTGAATGAGTTTCCCCCATGTTTGCAGCGTGAAAGGGCACCAAAGCTCTCTTAAACTGGTCACATTGTTCTGTCATGCATATACTAAAAGGGACACAGATCCTACCCAGGGTTAAAAGCACACTGTCCTATCATCCAAGAAAGGAATTTTCCAGGAACCAATTCTGGATTGCTATGTGAAAGATACTTAGGCCCAGCAATGAAGAAGGCAGATTAGATACTTACTAGAAAGGCTATTTCTGAGAGTGGACTCTACTGAAAAGATAGAATAGAGTTATAAAGCTCATGACTAAGATTAGAGTAAATTATGAATAGTCCCCCATTTGTCCTTCCAGCATGACCTTTAGGAGTCTGCACTCAGAGTGGCAAATCTTTGCTTACTTACTTAACCCATAAGTGCAGGTCCCCATGTGTCCTCTAACTTGCCCACCAAGCACAGATGTGCCAAAATGAATGGCTCCAATCTGTTGTTTCTCCTTAGGCTTTTTTTTTTCTTAGAGTTTGCTTTCCGTTTTCTTTTTCAATTAATTGATTAATTTTTTAAAAGAAAACAAACTATATTTTTTCATTATACATACCAATCCAATTTCCTACTCCTTCCCCTCCTCCCATTCCCCCCACATACCCTCCTGCCCCACCTACATCCAATCCTCAGAGAGGGTAAGGCATAAACAATGCTTTGGCAAAGGTCCAAGGTCCTCCCTACTATATCTAGGCTGAGCAAAGTATCCATTCAAAGAGAATAGGTTTCCTAAAAGCCAGTACATGCAGCAGGGATAAATCCTGGTGCCACTGCCAGTGGCCCGTCAGTCTACCCCAGCCATGCAACTGTCAGCCACAATCAGAGGGTCTAATTTGGTCCTATGCCTGTTCCTTCCCAGTCTGGCTGGAGTTGGTGAGCTCCCATTAGCTCAGGTAGACTTTTTCAGTGGGTGAACCCATCATGGTCTTAACCTCTTTGTTCATATTCTCTTTCCTCTTACTCTTCAACTGGACATTGGGAGCTTAGCCCAGTGCACCGATGCCAGTCTCTGCCTCTGTTTCTATCAGTTGCTGGATGAAGGTTCTATGGTGATATTTAAGATATTCATCAGTTTGACTATAAGCCAAGTCAAGATTGGGTCCCCCTCTCCTCTAATGCTTAGGGGTTAGCTGGGGTCATCCTTGTGGATTCCTGGGAATTTCTCTAGAGCCAGGTTTCTTGCTAACCCTATAATGCCTCCCTCAATCAAGGTATCTCTTTCCTTGCTCTCATCTCTGTCCTTTTTCCTTCTAGACTATCCCATTACCTCATGTTCTACTCACCCCTCCCCTTCTCCCTTCATCTATTCACCCCTCTACCTTCTCTTCTCCACCCTCCCCCATGCTCCCAATTTTGTCAGGCGATCTCCTCTGTTTCGACTTTCCAGGTGGATCTATTTATGTTCTTCTTGGGATTCACCTTATTACTTAGCTTCTCTAGGATCATGAACTATAGGCTCAATTTCTTTTGTTTATAGCTAGTATCCACTTATGAGTGAGTTCATACCGTATTCATCTTTTTGGGTCTGGGTTACCTCACTCAGGATAGTGTTTTCTAATTCCATCCATTTGCATGCAAAATTCAAGATTTTTAAACTGTTTTTTAACTAATGTGTAAATATGCCACATTTTCTTTATCCATTCTTTGGTTGAGGGCATCTAGGTTGTTTCCAGGTACTGGCTATTACTATTAATTCTGCTATGAACATCGTCGTAGTATGGTTGAGCATCTTTTGGGTATATACCCAAGAGTGGTATGGCTGGATCCTGAGGTAAGTTGATTTCAAATTTTCTGAGAAACTACCATGCTGATTTCTAAAGTGGTTGTACAAGTGTGCCTTCCTACCAGCAATGAATGAGTGTTCACCTTACTCTACATTCTCTCTAGCATAAGCTAGAGTTTTTGATCTTAGCCATTCTTACAGTTGTAAGATGGTATCTTAGAGTTGTTTTGATTTGCATTTCCCTGATGGCTAAGGATGTTGAGCATTTTCTTAAGTATCTTTTGGCCATTTGAGATTCTTCTGTTGAGAATTCTCTGTTTAGTTCTGTACCCCATTTTTAATTGGGTTATTTAGAATTTTGATGTCTAAATTCTTGAGTTCTTTATATATTTTGATGATCAGTCTTTTGTCTGGTGTGGGGTTGGTGAAGATTTTATCCGATTCAGTAGGCTGACTTTTTGTCTTATCGACTGTGTCCTTTGCTTTACAGAAGCTTCTCAGTTTTCAGTGGTCCCATTTATTAATTGTTGTTCTCAGTGTCTGTGCTACTGGGGTTATATTAAGAAAGTGGTCTCTTGTGCTCGTGCATTGAAGAATACTTCCCACTTTCTCTTCTATCAGGTTCAGTATGGTCGGACTTATATTGAGGTCTTTAAACCATTTGGGCTTGAGTTTTGTGCATGGTGATAAATATTGTTCTATTTTCATTCTTCTACATGTTGACATCAGGTTATGCCAGCACCATTTGTTGCTTTTCAAACACTTATGCTGATGAAATTTCTAGTGGTCAAACTCTCCTATGATTGTGAGTGAATGAGTGCATGTGCCTCCACCCATGTCTGTGTGAACGCACGCATGTACACGCTACATTGTGCTCATGGAGGTCAAAAGGTCTTGGGTGTTAGCTCTCCCCTCTACTTGCTTACGAGTCCTTTGCTGCTCACCGTGGCACATGCCAAGCTAAGTGACCTGCTAACTACTGTGGATTCTCCCATATCTGCTTCCCTTGGAGAATTAGGATTACAGACATGTACCACCACATCTGGTACTCTCAGGAATTTAGACTCAAGTCCTCACTCTTGTTCCGCACATGCTTTATCCACTGAATAATCGCCCCAGCCCTGATTTTGGTTCCTTCTTTAGTTACAGAGTTTGATATGCAGCCCAAGATGGTTTCAAAATCAGTATCACCCTATGTCAGCCACCCACGTGCTGGGGCTCCAAGGTGTGTACTGCTTTGTCTGGCTTGCATAATGATATGTTTCTAACACATGATAAAATGGATTACTATAAAATCCATGTTATATCAAGTACAGGTCTAGGGACTGAAGAGATGGTTAGTAGTTAAGAGCATGGCCTGCTCTTCCTGAGGACCAGAATTTGATTCCCTGCACCCACCTGGTACTTCATAGTCACCTGTAACTCCACCGGTAGAGATCCAATCCCTCTTCCAGCCTCTAAAGACCCTTCATGCACAAGGCACACAGGCATACATGAAGACAAAACATCCACACACATAAAATAAAAACTGAAAATGAAACATTAAAAAATGTAAGTCTACTAAGCACATGCTTATGCCTTCTATGGATTTCTTTGTGCTGTAACCATTTCCAAAAGCTTTATGTCTGTTCTCATACTTGTGGATTCAGACAAACCCTGCAGAGAGATCATACTGGTCCAAGGATTGTGCTTTGTGTAGCTGTGCCCTGGGCATCTGCTGACTGGGCACGGGACAGAATTAAACCAAAGGCTGGGGCAGGCCTTTGGAATCTTACTTTCCATATGGAAGCCAAGTTAGATTATGAACAAAAGATTGGCAGGACACCCCACGCTGCAATTTGGCCCAGTGAAATGCAATCATTTAACTGGCCAGCAGGTTAAGAACTGGGGCCACACTTCCAGAAAGGCCTTTAGAAAGCTGAAATTTGGTGTAATAGACATCATTTACCTGTGGAGTAGACGTATTGCCTGTCAACGGGATGGATTGCTCAAATTAAAACATGAGTGATCCCTAACATATGTCAATTAGCCCTACCTAGTAAATCAGACTCCACTTCACTTTCCCACCTCCAATCTGATAGGAAGTGTCCCCTTTGAAAGCCACACTACAGTTAAAGGGAGGAACCATGCAACTTGTTCTTTTTCCTTATTAATTATATTACCTAACTCAACCCTATCGCTGCTTTATTAGTTATTCTTCTCATTGCTGTGACAGAATACCAGACAGCAGTGACTTAAGAAAGGAAAAGTTTATAGGACTGAAAAGATGACTCATTGGTTCAGAACGCTTGCTGCTCTTCCAGAGGACCTGAGTTCATTCTCAGCACCTGAACTTGGTAACTCACAGTCTACTATAACTCCAGATTCCCTGAGAACCCTCTTCTGGCCTCCATGGCCACTTCACACACACACACACACACACACACACACACACACACACACACACACACAAATCCTTTTTAAAAAGAAATACGGTTTATTATGGTTTATGGCTAGATGTCATGGCAGAATTCCTGATGATAGGCGTGTATAGCTGAGATTATTCCCATACCAATAGGAAAAACAAAATAAAACAAACAAAAAACAAATCAAGAAACCAAACCCAGAAAAAGATCATACCCAAGATAACCCTCAACAGCTCAGATTCACTTCCTCTAATCTTCCCTTCAGAGTCAAACGTTACACAATTCCAAACACCACCCATAGCTGTGGACTAAGAATCCTAAGCCATGAGCCGGTGAGGGAGATGTTTTGCACTGAAACTATTACACCCATCACTGATAATTCCTTTTCCATCCTGGGCAGCAAGACCAAGGCCATGAGGAGGCAAGGGCTCTACCACCGAGCTATAGCCCAGGCCCAACTCATCTGGGGAGTAAATACATTGTTGCTACATTAATAAAGTAAAAATTGCAACAATGTTCTTGAGTAATGCTTCGCAAGTACTGTTTGGTGCCTTCTATGTATTGTGTATTTTACACCACAATGGTTATTACCCTTGTTTTATTTCTGAAGAAAATGAAGCTTTGGGAGACTCAATGATTACCGTGGGTGCTATCCAGCTAGTAAGCAACAAAAACAAACCAGAAACCCTTGCCTGACTCTAAAACCCACGATTTTCTCTGCCTATAAGGCAGGTGCTCTCCTTATTTTTCTTTACGTCGGACAATCCACTTTGAGAAGGGAGAAAGGCAGGGCTGGCAATCAGGCATGTGGCTATGAAGAAGCTAAGCCGTGAGAAGCTGGCTGCCATGCAGGGCCGGGTGAAGGACCTGGAGCTATCCCACTGAACATAAGTAAACTCCCAGAATGCCAACATCAGTAGCTATGCGACGATAGGATCAAGAGAAGAAACCAAAACTATTTCTAAGCTGCCTGTAATGGTGCATGCCTGCCTAAAATCCCAGCACTTGGAAGGCAGAAACAAGACAAGGGCTGTAAATTCAAGGCCAGCCTAGTCTACATAGTAAGCTCCAGGCCAGCTAGCAAGGTCTTTTCTCAGAACAGCAAAGGAACAAACAAACAAAAATACTACTATTTCAAATTCTTGGTTGTATACAACCCCCAAAAGATATAAGATTAATGTATAAACAAGAGGCATACTAAAGTTCTCCCTCCTCTAAATAATGTGAATAACTACTGTCACTGTTTAAATGTTTAATGTCCCATTGCAGGTTAATGGTTTGAAAGATTGGTCTCTGGGTGATGCGACTTTAAGGCTGTGGAACCTTCAAGAGGTAGAGCCTAGCTAATGGAGGCAGGTCACCAGGATCTTCTTCTGAAGGCTAGCTGTAGAACAATCCCTAGGTCTGGCCTCTCTGCTTCCTGACCAGATGTGGTGATAACAGGCTCCTGTATCACACATTCTGTGATAATGAAGCCTACTGCTCCAACATGCCTTTCCCGGGATGATGGGCTGAAACTCCCCAAGGCCGTGAGCTAAGCCAGTCCTTCCTCCCTTACATGGGTTCTGCCAGGAGTGGTGATGCCAGCAACACACACTAAAATGGCCACTGCAATGAGTAATTTCTCTCGTGTCCGTTATTTCATCATGATTTCTTCCTTTCATCCTTCTAGATAACGATCACAAAAATACCAGATCATAGAATTATCCCCACTTCCCGAGAGCATTTCATCTACAGCTAATGTTTGCTTTCTAGACACACCAGTCAATGAACATAACCCCAAATTGTATGCCATTCTCAATATGTCTGCATCCAATTGCTCACGTGAGTCTTCTTGCAATGAGCAACAGCCTCAAGGTGCTCAAATACCAAATATGTCCAAGGTGGAAGTATTTGCAATTGCAGGTGGTGGAAAGAATGGAATTGTTCCAGAGTCATCTCTTCCTCAACCCAAGTACGCAACCCTTGTCTCTGGGTCAAGCCATATAACTGTTACACAGATCATAGCAGGAAGTGAGAAGGTTTTTATCTGCTTTCTCCTGTGTAATCTGCAGGCCTGTCGTAAATTGCTATAGAAACAGTCCGACAGCTCAGCTGCCCTCAGCCTCTGCTTAGACTGTAGAAGGCATCTAGAAGGGGAGATAGATAAAGAAAAGCACTAAGCCTGCCACTTAGGGAAGATCCTCTGCAAAGGGGCAGGAGGCAATTACATGTATGCCATCACTCAAGGAGCCCCTGAAGAGTGACACTCCATCTCCAAATCTATCTCAGTGCTCTGAAATCACAGGACTCCTAGGTTTACTAACTATCGTCACTAGCCATAATTAAGGACCCAGATCACTAGATAGCTCCTGTCAGGGGGAAAATATAGGGGTCATTGGTAACTATCGCTTCAGTGGAGGGCAGGAGTTTGAAGGTGACAGGTTTACACAGTGAAAAGAGGAAGAGATTAACAAGGAACTAAAGAATGATTTCTACTTGGGGAGACACACCAAGAGGGCTGTACCATTGCCAGGGACACCGTGATTGCAAATGTCTACCAAAACACACACTTCAGATAGCACAAGCGATTACCACAGGCAACTTCTGCTCTGGGGCCAAAAAGCTTGTCCACAGGGCTGATTTTTCCAGTTTAGGCAAAAATGCTAAGATTATTGAAGGAACTCCAAACTTGACAGCAAAGAATTTCATTTCCAGTAAGAAAATGCAACTGCATTGTTATGTTAGGTCTTTGAAGGCATCTGGAGGGATTTTGATTTGACATCTCTAACAGTGACAAGGGCTGAAAATACCTTGCGTCAGGAGGGATTTCTGAGCCCTGCTAAAACATCTCATGATTTAGGCTAATATACTACCATTAATATTTCAAGGATGGCTTAGGTTCACATAGTATTTTCAAATAATTCCAAGTGACAATTTGCCAACAGTACACTCCATTACAAATTTATCCTGATAATTCAGATATTTGCATAATTCAGTTCTTCCTCCTTATAATTTAGTTTCTTTCACTAGGAAAGGTGAAAATATTTTTAATTTTTCAAACCCTAAGGATTGTTGATTCATATGTCTGATAACTATGAACGTTTAAGTCATCCTTATTTAATGAAAAGATTTAGTGTAGTATAGTACCCCAAATGACCCCTAGTGAAAGGTTATTTCCTATGGGAAAAGAAGTTAACCAGGTACCAACTACCATTTAAGTAATTCATTTGTAAATTTAAAAAAAATATTTGCTCCACTGAAATTCACAAAAATTAACATATATCCCATAACCTACTTGGGGTGCACTTAATAAGGTTTGACAACCAAATCAACAGCTGTATGACAATGACTTGAAATAAAGTCATGTGTAACTGTTGGATTGGTATTATGTTGTAGCAAATCTTTTCATTACATAAGGATGGCTTAAACTTTCATAGTTATTAGATATATAATTTTGAAGGAAACTGGAAAAAAAAAGAGTGGGGTGAGTTGGTGGCCAACGGTTGCTATTTGCAGTGTAATTTATTTTACCACCCTGACACTCCTAGTTAGATTCCTTATTATAAGCTATGAAAATAATCATATAAAGTCACATGATATCATAATGGATTTTGCCTTCTCCATGTTCAAACATTCATTTAGAGATTTTAAAATCACTTAGGGTATTCTATGCAGAGCTATACCTAGTAATTTATTAACCACACATTCCTGAAAAGAGGTTGGAAGTGAGCTAGCTTCATACAGTTCTGTTGTACAGAACTACAGTAATGTTGTACCGAAGCAGTTTCTTTAAGATGTTGAAAACTAGGCTTGGCTGTAACCACTTCAGAGGATGCTAAATGCATCACAATACTCTACACACTGGTGACAAGCTTACATTTTTAGACTCTCATTTTAGGAGTCTCTTAATTATTCATATGACACTGATTAATTTATTTCCTTTGGTCCAGACTACAAATCCACCACATTGAACATTACATAAAAGTCACAGTATAGTACTTCTCAAAAATTATAATTTATGCTGACTTTCTAACACTGTAACTTAAACTGTAGTGATGCAGGAACATGAATGGCAATAAAAATATACAAACAAAGGATCCCTGTGCTGGCTGGTTTTATGTCAACTTGACACAAGCTGCAGCTTTTGGAAAAGAGAACCTCAATTGAAAAACCGCTCCTACCAGATTGACCTGTGGACAAGCCTGTGGTATGTTTTCTTGATTGATGATTGATGTGGGAGGGTCCAGCTCACTGGAGGTGGTGCTGCGCCTTGGCTAGTGGCCCTGGGTGCTCTCTGAAAGCAGACTGAGGAAGGCATGAGGAGAAAGCCAGAAGCAGCATTTCTCCATGGCCTCTGTTACTGTCTCCAGATTCCTGTCCTAACTCCTCCAATGATGGGCTGTGATGTGGGAGTGTAAGTGAAGCAAACCTTCTCCCCTCCTGGTTCCTTGTGCTCATGGTGTTTTCTCACAGCCTCAGGAAGCCTAACTAAGCACCATGCTAGCAGCGATTTGTATACATACTTTTCTTATTAGTTCCAGACTCCATTTTAACTTTTCTCATTTTTTTCCTCTCCTAATCAAATTCTATAAATGTTGGTCATGGTTAATATATAGGAATAGTACAGTAACATCTATAAATTGTTTTGTAAGATCACTTATTAAATTAATGCAGCAGTTTACCCCAATGTGACCTCTAGCTGCCAGGAGTAGATGCTATACTGTCCATGAAAAGCTCTGATGGAGATTCCTTGTTGAGAGCTATATCATTTTAATGAAGAGACAAATATATCCCTCACTCACAGCTCTGATCTAGATTGAACATTAAGTTTCAAGACACATATAAAGTCGCCTTAATTATATTACCTCTAATTGATAAAAAAGGATGCTATATGGTACACAAATACAGAGAACTTCAATTGGTTACGCAAATGACAAAATTTTCACAAATCTTTGCCTGTTTAAAAATGTATCCAGTTTTAAATGTAAGGTAACCATTACAGGTACATTTGAATTTTAGGATAATGACATAGATAGCTACAGGTACCAGTGTGGCCTCTATGTTCTACACAACGTTGGACAATAGCTATTTAGCAGTCTGATTTTTCACTGAAACATTCAGTTCATTTACTGGCTGGTTTCAGTGCCATTCACTTATTCACTTTTACCCCAAAACCCATTTTCTCCTGGGATGATGATGACTTGTCTGAACTGGTAGAAGGGTCATGGGTAGAAATTTCTGTTCCCTCATCATTACTAACTCTATTAATAAGAATTTTGAACACTGGAATCGTATGTAGTAGAAAAATTGGAATCAAGTTTCTCTAAGGAAGGGTAGTGATAATCTTATTAACTCAAGTATCCATTTATTAAACAAATATTAATTTTTGATTATGCATGAAATTTATGGAGAAGAGGCACAGAGATAGGGAAATCTTTCAAACCCATATGCTTTGCCTGCAGGAATACATTTAATACCTGCTGTGATGTCACTGGGTGTCTTTCCTGGCTGGTAGAGATTTAGTTTAAGTTTCCCATCGCTGAGCAAGAGGAGAAGACCGCCCGAAACCAGCTGGAGTTCACTGAAGAGCAGAAGTCCCACCTTATTCCAGGTTCGGAATTGAAAACTGGCTGAGACGGCTTCCTCTTTGGAAGATGCTGGGAGTGCCAAGTAACTCCGGGTGCTCAGGAAAGTCAGAGGCATAGACTGTGGTTGTGAGCAAGAAAACGATGTGTTTCCCTGAGGCAGAGGACAGGAGCAGGCATTCAGCTCATTTCGGCCCATGTGGGATGCAATTTAAATACTTGTGAAATCTGATTATCAGTCTTATATTACTCTATCCAGAAAACATTTTGCAGTACCATGAAGATCCAAATCTTTACCATTTATCTTAAAAGCTCTTGAAGTGTGCCCCCAGGTTTTCTCCACATTCTTCAACCTTAGCATAGACTAGCAAAGTCAATGAAATCAACTTTATCAACAAGAATAAACATGGGGAAGAAATCTTGGTCAAACAAACAAATAAAAATGATTCTGTTAGAAATTGAACTTTTACTTTATACAACAGTTATGATGTATGTTTGGTGAAATGTTAAAAGCTTAAGAGCACAAAAATGCTAACTGATAATGTATGTACTAACTTACAAAATGAAGGAAATTTTGAGATCATTAAACCCTGTGGACATGGGACCAGCTATTCACTGAAGTTTGATCCTATGCTTTATTTTGGTAGCTACCTCCTCCTGCCCTATATACAGCTCATCCTCTTGTTCATGGACAGAGGGGATCTTTGCACAAGCATTATGTAGAAATATTATTTTGAATGAAACACACACATTTGTCTATATTTCATTTTAAATTATCTCCATTTAATAAAAGGTAATGAAAATATAACCTTACTGGATGTTAGGAACATACCAAGAACACAGATTCACAGAGAATTAGGAATCAAATCTTTTCCATAATAAATATTCCTGTGATGCTCTTTGGGATTTTCTGCACAACATGAGATTCAATTTACATATTTTGAATTTTAAGCAACGAAAGAAACTAATGAAACTCTATTTACATCGGCATTTTATTATCAAAGTAGTAAAGCTGGAAACTGTGCTCCCCAGAATTTCAATCACTGACTGATTCTAAGCAAAAGTTTCCTGTAAACCTCAAAAGATGACTGAGTGTCAGAGAAGTAGAGCACCAGCCATGTCGCCCCAAAGGTTTGGGGAAGCGTGTACAGTAAAGGATGAGCACAAGCCTGTGGGGACAGCCACTGATTGCTTGCTAACAAGAAGACTGGAGTTCCATCTTCCAGAACCCATGCCAAAAAGCCATGACTAAGACTGGGAAGATATCCAATGGTCAAGGAACTTGATGTGCAAACTTGATTACTGGAGTTAGGATCCCTGGAAACCCACCCCACCCCGATGCTGGGTGGGCAGGGAAGCCACCTGTAATTCCAGCCTCAGCAAGCAGAGATAGGGAGATCCCTAGAGCAAGCTGGCAGACATCAGACAGGGAAGCTCTGAGTTTGACTGACAGATACAGCAGCAATGAATAAGGTGGAAGAGTGATTGAGGGTGATTCTGAACAGCAGCCATCAGCCCCCACTTGCACACATTCACACGTACACCAAAAGCATCCGTGTGCTCACCCACCACACCTATAGACATAGTGATAAGGAATGAGGGATGCTGGTTTGTCCCACTGCCCTGCTCTCCCCCACTCTATACCGTCTATTCATCAAGACATCTGGTCCTGCTGGGCAGCAACAAGCCAAGCTGATGCCCACCCCAGATGTGCATCATGGATTTATAGGGACAGAAGCCACCCAGAGGCAACATCTCATGCAGAAGGCTCAGAAAGCTGCCTGCATAAGCCACAAATCCTCTGCCAAGTCGGTCCATTCACAGTTCAGCTTCAGACAGTGACTAATCTGATCTTCAATCTTCCTGTGCCAGGCCCTCAATTCCTCGTTCCTCTGCTCAGTTCCACATCCAGAGAAGATGCCCTGTTTGGAATACACTCCACTATTGCTTCCCTTACTGAACTATGACCAACAGATAGAGCTAAATGTTGTCATAATTCCATGGACTTGGGGTATAAAGGATCCCAGACAACACTATTTAGATAGCCTCGCAGCCACAAGGTTGTAACAACCTATAAGTTCTTTGTTATGAAATGACCATGACAAACACCAGTGTTTCCAGTTTCTTGTTAACACACCAGAATGCTACCCGATTCCAGAGACTGTGTTCATCTAATCTTCTGGTCAGGGAACAACTTCTTTTTTTTTTTTAATTTTTTATTTTTATTTTTTTTTAAATTTATTTATTTATTAAGGATTTCTGCCTCGTCCCCACAACCGCTTCCCATTTCCCTCCCCCTCCCCCGATCAAGTCCCCCCCCCCCTCATCTGCTCGAAGAGCAATCAGGGTTCCCTGACCTGTGGGAAGCCCAATGACTGCCCACCTCTAGGACATTGAGCCTATACTTCATGTTCCTAGAGAAGCTAAATAAGGTGAATCCAAAGACAAACACATAGGCATCCTCAGGAATATTAACCTTCATCAGGCGATGAAAGGAGACAGAGACAGAGACCCACACGGGAGCACCGGACAGAAATCTCAAGGTCCAAATCAGGGAACAACTTCTTAAACAAATAAAAATAATTAATCTACTGAAACAACAATACCCCAACAAAACTGAAAAATCCATGACAAAATTAAAAACCATATCATGATAAAATTTAAAAATATTTCCCATATTATTTTTTTATATTTACTGTTGTACAACAGTTATTTCCAAATTAAAGCATTCCATCTAGATGGAAAGGCAGGCTCATGAGATTCAATAGGCAAACAAAACATCACAGCTTAGAAAGCTGAAGCTTAGAAAATTCTGGAAGGTCTCTCCTCAGTTTTATGGGAAGAGACAGCTCTGGAGCAGCAGTTTGTGCTTGGGTGACTTCTTCCATGATGCAATGGCTTTTGGGTAATCTGTGCTCCTGTAAGCAACCTGGTACCCATACCTGTATTAATTACTCCAATAGAAACTCATTGATTCATTAAGCTGGACTTTGGTACAATCATTACTTTGGTCTTTTATGGGTTCCCTTTCTAGAATGAGGAGGTGAATGTGTGTGTGCATGTGCAAGCGTCTCTCTCTTTCTCTCTCTCTGTGTGTGTCTGTGTGTGTTGTGTCTACACAAGAAAAATCTATCATGTGTTTACTTTTCATAAAGATAAATACATGAAACATAGTTGTTTTATGAATTATAATTCCCCTAAATAGAACTAATCTACTATATGCATACTGTCAACTAGAGAAAATTAAATAAGAGCCATGTTTAAAACATAAGCAAGACCCTCACAGGGAGCAATTTTATTTGGAAAAGGTGCATCTTACTCATTGCTTCATATGAAGACTCTTACCGTGGTGATGAGCTGAGGGCTGTGTTGCTTGGCCAAGCCGATGATGTCCGCTCCATTATAATAGAGGTTCTCCAAGCATCCATGAAAGTGTTTGTATGGCAATGACACTGATTTTGCAGGTGCTGAGATCCCTCCAAAGCTGATCTTAGAAAGAAAAATGGCATCAATAATATTGTTTAGTGATTTTTATGATAACCTGTTTAAATAATTATGATTAGAAATTATAGCAGTAATCATCACGGAGATAACTTTACAACACCCCACATAGAAAAAAATTAAGATACCGACTTTTAAAAACAAATTTATGTGCATTCAGTCTTCATTTGTGTGACGGCTTGATTATCTTTCCAAGTCGCTAATCACACCTGGTTTTGATATTTATTGCTTAATGAAGAAAAATACACTTTTTGATTCACAGTAGAACTTGGTCTATTTAATAATGTAGCTAATTATGATATTTTATTTTGTATATGTTTCTAGCACAAATTGCTATTTGCATATTTAAATCAGTTGTTAATGGATTAATCTGTTTGCTGCTATTGTCTCTCATAAATCTCTATTCCTCGGGGTTAGAACCCAAAAAGAAATCAGACCATGCATTCTAGATGTGCATGTGGCAATGAGATCTCATCATGAGAAATAAAAGCTGCCTATGAAGCCCAGTGACTGTACATGTCAAGTAGATGATGATCATGTTCTATAATGATACATATAAATATATAATAAATGATGAGCCCCACGTTCCATATGCTAATAAGCTAGGCCACCTTTGTCAGCCTGGAGATTTGCTCTGGAGGTGTCTTTTTTTTAATAGCATATTTTCTATTAGGAAGTTAAACCACATATGCATCATCAAATCTGAATTAATTGAAATGTAACCACCACACCTCATAATCAAGATCCAGGTAATTGAATTCTCCCTGGGCATGGAAGTGACGCCTGTGCTCGTCCACTGTAAAGTTGACCTGTTTGCCCAGTCTCTGGATGAGCACAGAATGCCAGTGCTGGTCGTCCAGAAGGCTGCCCAAGGTGAGGTTGATCAGGGTGGAACTAGAGGTCAGTCTAGCTTCACCTGGGAGGAGAAATGACAACAGCGTGATTCAGTGAAAAGGGTGGGGGGCTTCTTCTTGATGGATCAGCATCTCTCACAGTAATTTGCAACCTTCTTCCATGCATACCATCCTGAACACGAGTGTGGATTTATCTGAAGCTTGATTATAATGATCTCTCAACCTTGCTGCAATTTCTTCCACTGTTAATTCTTTCTATTATTATTACCCATTGCAAGCTCATTTTCTATGTAAATTTTATCTTTGCTACAAGCTCATTATATTTACTGCTGTAATATTTTTCAATGACCCATCCCATTCTTTATGATGCTAGGGAATAACTGTGGAGCTACGTCAGAGTTATAGGCAGAGCATCCAAAGAAGGGTTTGTGCAGCTTGCAAACATGAATCATTTGGGCATTTGTTGGAGGATATTTGATCCCACTATGAACCTTGCATTTGCATTGGCTTTAATTAAATAAAATTAATCTTGGGTCAGGAGGCTGAGTTGGCAACTAGTTGACAGAAAGTAATCATAGAACATCAGAGGGTACCTAGGAGAGACAGAAACAGGAAGTAGTAGGGTGGGGTTTGGAGAAGTATAGGTTTTCAAAGCAGAAGCACAGGTCTTCGTGGACACCAGGGAGGAGAAGGGGTTAGGTAGTTGCTACTCAGCCGCTCTGAGCACTCAGGTTTTCACCCCAGCCTTTGAGTCTCGAGTCTTATTCATAATTAGAATGAAAGTGATTTAGTTAAATCAACCTTTAGAGGAAGCAACAGGGTTGGTGGCTGTGGGAGCAAAATTCTCCCCAGGTGCAGTCTGAACAGCCAGGCTGCTGCTAGAGAAATAGGTAGGTAACAGCAGAGTAGCATTTGCTGGCTGGCATAGCAATAGATTAAGGTGCAGGTACTATGCCAAAATTAAAACAACATTTAGTGCTACTCATTGGGTGTCAAATATATGGGCTTTCTTGACCCACCAGCCCCCAAATCATGACATGGAGACTTACTATTAATTATGAATGCTCAGCCTTAGCTTAGGTTTGTTTCTAGTTACCGTTTTTATTAGCTTTAATTAACCCATTTCTATTATTTCTATGTGCTGCCCTGAGGCATGTTTACATCATCTACATACTATCCATCCTATTTTCCTGCTTCATCCATGTCTGGTTGGCTGGCCGCTGGCTAGCTGGTCCGACTGGATGGCTGACTCCCCTTTTTTCTCTACCTGCCAGAATTGCCTATCCCTCCTCTGCCTACCAATTGGCCATTCCGCTTTTATTAGGCCAATGGGGTGTCTGGTGAAAGAGCAACACACCTTTACATAATTAAACAAATTCAGCATAAACAAATGCAACACATCTTTACAAAGTTAAACAATTATTCTATTCCACAGTAGGCACTGGGTGTACACAAAAGTCCTTCAATGGGAAAATAAAATACCTTGAATGTTAAAAGCAGTGAGCTATGAAAACATCAAGTTACATAAGTGACAATCAAAGAATCAGACCTTCCAAGAGCATCACCAAGTAGCTTTACCTGAATTAATAAGTAAGAAGAGTTTTCCTCTTCTTAACTCCAATGTGATATGATCTCCAGCAGGCCCTCCCCTGTGCAGAAGGATCCCATCACTCTCCATGGTTTTAAATTTCAAAGAAATGATATCTCTTATTGGACTCAAGGAGTTTTGATCAAATCTGTAGAGAAGGGAGCTTTTTCCATCCAGATCAATCACCACTGACCCTGGAGACAAAAATAGTGAAAGTCATCCTTCTATGGATAAATATGGTTTGCACTGAAGCATGTTAACTACTACGGTGTGTGTGTGTGTGTGTGTGTGTGTGTGTGTGTGTGTGTGTGTAATATCATAGCAAAAATTACCTAATCCTATCAAAAAACAAAAATGATTCAGTTCCATCTAGATCATTTTAACTACTCACAAAATTCATGATTTAGAAATATACTTTAAGTGCGTGCCACAAATTTTCTTATGTTACTAAAGGCTAGCCTTATTCTACAACAAAGAAAGTCAGATTGCAATTTATATATATATATATATATATATATATATATATATATATATATATAATCACTTTATAATACATATGTAAAAATCAATAGTTTAATATTGGTCTAGGACTGTTAAAAACTGGTTTGGTTATCACAAATTCTACCAGGTATGTGTCATACCTATCAAAGACAGCATATCTTTCAGACACACACATATATGTCTCTGTGTGTAGTCTAGAGTTATAAAATACCACTTCAAGCACACATTAAATTGGCCTTGTGCTCTGTTTTATAATATTATTTTCATGACTAAGTGATAGCATTTAAGTACAAGACTCTTTTCTCTTTTCTCAAGGGCATCATTGGAAAGCCATTATCCTAATGGTATTGTGAGGTTTATTCTACGGCGTTTATGCCATACTTTGACACCAGTCTGTCCCTTCAGCTATCTGACAGCGTCTTACCTACTCATTGTCAAGCTTACTCTTATTCAGTTCATCTTCAAAAAGATGTCATGTGATACTGGTAACATAACAGTACATCTGTCAAAATCAGTTTGCACCCCCAGAAAATGAAACCAATAATACTCAGAAATCCTCACTGTATTTTCTGTTTTACAAACCAAAGATTTTTTTTTAAAGCAATTACCCTGAGAGTACTTTATATAAGAAATGAAGGGGTTAGAGAAACCCAATAAAATAAGAAACGGTTTTTTAACGGGTAAACTGACTTCTTTCAGTCAACAGCATGACATTATAGCTTACTCATCATGTTTCATCTGATGAAATTATTATAGTTACTTCTATGCCCAAATATGTATTGATTCAGACTATCCACTACACCCTAGAAACTGTTAGTTACCCCCACCAACCCTAAATGTTTTCACTATTCTATGAAGTTCTCTTCTGAAGACCCAGGGGTCTGATTATTTTTTACATCTTGTTAATATGCTTATAAAGAATTTATTCGCCAAGTACACATGAATAAACATCACATTCCTTAGAAAGAATAATGTTAGCTGAACAATCATTCCTTGTTATATAACCGAATGAATGTGTATGGTTAAAGCATAACTCTTTGTCAAACACAAATGATGTTTTTTTTTTTACCATTATTAGATAGCAATAAATTAAGAAAAATTTCAGCCAGATAGACTTTAAATGCTGACACATTTGGAGCAATGCAGTTATCTCTGAGTTATCTCTGAGTTAATGTATTGCTTAGAGGCAACTATCAGAGTAATGATTTTATTATAGATAAAGACTATTTTTGGAATAAGCTACCAAGAGATTTTTCCCCTATAAAAACAGACCATGTTACGTTAGCCTACTATTTCTTTTTTTTCTTCTCTTTTTCACTATTGTTATTATTACATTATAATGGTTGTATCCATCTTCCATGGCACCTCAAGCTTAGGGGCCTGGAATATTTCTGTCAGCAAAATAAGGTAGTGAAAAAAAAATCTTGGACAATTGATGCCTAAAGCAATGGTGAAATGTTTTATCCCTCAAACTGAAGCCACTTGCTATTTTCTCTGACTCTTACCTACTTCCGACTTCACAGGTACATGGTTATGCATGTCAGTGAAGTACTTAGTATAAACATACTCGGTCTACCATGTCAGAGGTACTGTGCACTAAATATTCCAGGTAGAAAATATTCAAGATAAGTATGCCAACATGCATCTTACAGACAGAGAAGATGAGCAAATATATTCACAAAACTGTTACGAGCTGTAACAGACATTCTGGGGGAGAAGAGAAGACCAACTGACTAAGATGCTGAGAAAAAGCTTACTTAGGTGTCATACCTAAAAATCTGAGTCTCAGGCAGGTCTTCATATGCAACCAAGCCTCTCTCTATAGTTTCCAACCCATATCTTCTCCTCATACACTAGATTACACTTGTGGCATCTAATTTCAAGAAGTCTATGTATTCTCCCAATATGTCCATGTTTACTGTCATAAACAAAAATCTAAGGATTGTTGAGAAACTGCTATGACAAGAAATAATTTAATGCTCTGAAGTAGAAGGTAGAGTCCCTTCAACAAAGGGGCTCCTGAAGAAAAAAATTACAGAAGTATGGAAATGAGTATATTAATAACAATCACATCACACACTCCACATGTATGTAAGCAATGTCTTTTGGAAGGAAGGGGTGGAAAGCAGTCACTGTTCTCCCTGACATTTTCATGTTAACTTTATGCTCATTGACAACCATCCCCCTTTTATTATTATATTTACAAAGTTATTTATGTAACTATTTGACATGTGAAACCATCAGCACAAAGCACTGTCTTATGATACATGAAACACCCTAGTTTTTTTTTTTTTCTCACTTGATACAAGATAGAGTTGTCTGAGCAGAGAGAACCACAGGTGCAAAAATGCCTCAATAAGACTGACTGAAGCAAGCCTGTGGGATATTTTCTTAATGAGTGGTTGATGTGGGAGAGACCAGGCCACTGTGACTTGCTCAGTCTGTCTTCTTATGCTTTGCAGAACCACCCACTCTAGGATTATGAGAATACAGAACAATCAAGGCACAAAGAGAGAACAAATCAGAAAGCAGCATTCTTCTATGACTCAGTTTTTGTCTCCAGGTTTCTGCTTTGGGTTCTTGCCCTACCTTCTTTGATGATGGGATTGTAATGTAGGAGAATAAGTGAAATCAACCCTTTCCTCCCTAAGTTGCTTTTGGTGTGTGTGTGTGTGTGTGTGTGTGTGAACAGAAACACTAACAAAGGCATAAAAACAAATGATAGAAATATCTGGAACTATCTTCTCTAACCCATCACCTCCCTCTCATAAAAGACCTTTCTGATTACATAGGGTCCCCAGAATAAACCAGGGAGCCCCCCAGCAATTGCGCCTTTGCTGCATAAGGCACCACGACATTTTTACATTTTGGTTTTAGGGACTAAGATTTGTGTCCTTGTGGTAAAATACTTGACAGATAAAAAATATGAGAGCAGAGATTTGTTTTGTCTCTTGGAGTCCTAAGGACTCTAGCCTGGCAGGGAAGGTAGAATCTGTGACACCAAAGTATCATGGGGGCCAGGAACCAGAGAGAGCAGGCAAACCGGGCCAATATGAAACCTTCACAGGCCTGAACCTTGTGGCTGACTTCTGCCAGTCAGGCCCCGCCTCCTAAAATGTCTACAGCCCTCTACAAATACTGCCCGCATCACAGGGACACATACTCAGATACAAGCCCGGGGGGGGGGGGGGGGGGGGAGGGGCATCTCGTATCCAAACAATAATAGTAGGGGTGTTTCTTTTTTCTGTCTCATAGCAAATTACTTAACCTCTTTGTCTTGCTTCTTCATGCATGAAATGAGAGTAACAGTATATTCTCCACAGATTTGTTGTATGAATGTTTATCCACATAGTAACAAGTAATCAATGAACACTCATTGCTGCTAATGCTAACCTATTATTTATTATTAGAATATTGAGCAGGAAAAGAGGTGCTCAAAATAATTAAATACTTGGGTTGATTTCTGATTCTTTAAAACAATGAATTTCTGAAGAGCACACAAGGCACATGCACACACAAGTACACATGCATGCACACACACACACACATACTCATATACACATATATGCATGCACATACACACATATACATAGCACTCACACACACAAACATACTCCTATATATATACCCATGCACACACGTTCATGTATGCATACACACACAGGCACACCCATGCAGTCACAAACACACACAGTGCTCCTCAGTATCCATATCATTGCCAAGTTGTACAGAGAGGATGATTTGAGGCAGCTGTGGGGTTTGTGGCTCTCTGTCTGTCATCTCTGCCTGAGCTGACACACAGTAGCAGTTGTGGGTGACCTGAATCCTCCTCAGTGAATACTGCCATCTGAAATCTGCTTATTTAAAGCTAGAATTGAGGAAAGACGAGACTCAGAAAGACTGTAGGCTTGAACCCAGTCACCTGGTGACTCCATATATAGTCTGGCTTTCCTTATATGATGCAGAAATGCAATCTTGTGTGGAATGGAAAGCGCTCCGACAGAAAATATACAAACGTCTTTCAGGGAGCTGTGTCGGAAGGAATGATCCCGAAACGGGCATTCTGCCCTCCTTCCTTCAGCCCGTATTTATGGAGAGGTCTCCGCGAGTACAGAGCAGATGAAGTGTTGCAGGAAAGCAAAGCGCATGCTTTCATATTGTTCAAAGAGCTTACCATCCACGGGAAGACACACATCCCTGAGATGTGATTAGTCATGCCCTCGTTCAGAGCTCTGCTTCCGGATCAGGGCAGGGTCCCCAGAGCTGTCTGAGATGCAGAAGACAGTCGCTCTGCCGCAGCCTCCAAGAAGGATGTCCGCGGCTGCGGATATGCTGTACCTCTTGGAGCTGCAGGCACTGTCTCTACCTGCACATACTTCACGTGCAAGCCCACTTATCGTTCTGATATATTGTCCTGCACCTGACTCTTCCTACCCCACCCCTGCACCCAGTCCTGCGTTCTCCAACAGTCTGAGCATTTTTGAATCCTAAAGGGCTGTCACTTTTCAAAGCAATCGTCTCCCCCACCCCAAGGAGATCACTAACAAAAAGAGGGCTTAATTTAAATGGCCCAGCCATAACAAAAAGCAAACTGGGCTGCCTAGATGGCTCAGTAGATAAAGGTTCTTGCTCTGCGAACTCAGATGACCCACATTTAATCTCCAGGCCCCACTTGTAGAAGGACAAGAGCTGATTCCTGCAATTTGATCTTTGTCCAGGAGCATGCCATAGAATGCCTGGGCATACAAAGAAACATATTAAATGATTTTTAATTTTTTAATTAAGTAAAGCTAAAAATAATTAAAGCTAAGAAATTTGTTTCTTGGGTCTTCCATAAACGTTCACCATCTTAAGCTCTGCCAGGTCACCACTGAATTAGAAACTGTAGACTCCTAACTTGAGACCTGGGAATGCAGGTTCCCCCATGAGGCTGACTTAGATTACATCAAGAAGATCTGACTGGAAGAACATATAGGTTACAGAGGCCTATTTTCCGAAATCAAATAACCTCATTGCTTACTGAATTGTACTGGGGAAAATGAATACGCTTTATTTATTTATACTACCGTTGGTTCTTGTAGAAAGTTTCAGAGGTTTGAGAGATTTTTTTTTCCCTGAAAGATACTTCAGGACAAATTGATTCTGCAAGTTATACTATGAATCATATTATTATTGATGAGGACAGATGACTAAAACTTTAAAAGAAAAGGATTGGAGTAGAAAATGCATGAACTGGAAAACCATCCCTCCAATAAGAGAAAATTAATTTTATTTAAAGGTCATGAAAAGATTCTTCATGAAAAAGATAATTAAGTTTTCTGTTCATTTGGGGAGAATTACCTCCAAAATATAAATTGAAACAGAAGTTTTCTTTAGGGACTGGAGAAATGGCTTAGCAGTAAAGGGTTCCTTCACAAGACCCTGTTTTGAATCACTGAACCTATGTCCAGTTTCTCGCAACTAATTACACTTTTCAGGGGTCTGGCACCTCCCTGTGGCCTCCAAGGGCACCTTCACTCAGCTGTGCACATACTCAAATACAAATGCATGCCCACATATGTAGGCACGCACACATAACCATGAAAAGAGTTCTATCCTTAAAGATCAAAGAATAAAATTAATCTAGACCTTCCATGAGCAAGAGAAAGGGGCTATAGGCCAAACTCTTCTTGGTTAAAAGTGAAGTCAGCATTTAATAGCAATAAATCATACTGATTATTTGAGAATTATTACCCATGAGTTACTAAACTAAGAAATGAATCATCTGGAGTCACTGTTAAACCTTTCTATAGTGAGACATTGGAGCAGCAGGGTGATGAATAGGCACTTGGGACCTGCATTACTGAATCAGGTTGGAGACCAAGCACTCAAGAAATCAACAGGAAGTGGGTGATACTAGTTTTGCATAGAAGCATTAAAATGCCCAGGGTGATTTAAGAAGGGGCTCCTACTTTTAAAGCAACCCAAACGAATACCATGAAACGGAAGGAGACATAGAAGCAAGCTCTACACGGAACCACAAAGAACAGTGACTCTCCTGCTGTAGCTCTAAATAGATGGAGGTAAAGTCAGCACTACGCTGAGGGACTGAGGGGCTGTCCATGACTCCTGCACTTAACTATCAATCTAATCTAACTTCCGGGTAGACGAAACCCTCAGCATCAGCTCTGGCAAGAGGTTTTCAGTGAGTGTGTCATGGGAAGATTGCAAGTTGTATTTCGGTCTCTGGTTTTATTATTGACTTCTGTAACATAACCAAAGTAACCTAAATACTTGATTTTTTTGCTTAGAAGATGCAGAGATTAAATTTCATGTTTCATATTACTAAGATGCTATGGAGATCAAACAGAAGTACCTCAGAGTCCCTACCTTGATGACAGTAATGCCATTTTGATAAGGATATTATTTATTCACCTTGAAGATATCCTTTCCTTTGATCTACTGTTAAATTTTGAATGTAATAAATTTGTACTTTTATGTACTAACTCATTATTTAATTTATATCAAAATACTTGAATTAAATTTATTTACTTATTTTGCAGACTGACCACAGTTTCTCCTCCCTCCTCTCCTCTCATTCCTTATTCCCCCCCTCCCCTCTTCACTCCCCTACCTGAATCCATTCCTTCTCTGCTTCTGTTCAGAAAAAGGCAGGCCTCCCGTGAGTATCATCAAAGCATAGCATATCAAGTTGTGATAGGACTAAGCACATATATGCAGAGGGTCTACGCTCCCTGGTTGTCAGTTCAGACTCTGTGAGCTCCTGAGCCCCAGGTAGTTGTTCTTATATCAAAATATTTTTAAAGTTTTTTTTTTAAATTACGTGTATGAGTCTGTGTTAGGTTTGTGCACATGTGTTTACTGTCCTCAAAGGCCAGAAAGGGCATCAGATCCTCTGGAACTGGGGTTACTGGCAACTGTGTGCCTCTTGATATGGGTATAAGAAAAGGAACTTCTGAAAGGGCAGTGCATGCTCCAACCAATGAGTCATCTCTCTATTACCTGTATAAAAATAGTTTTCATGTGTCTATTTGTCAATTTTTATTACACATGAACTATGTCACATGACACCATGGAAGCTACAATTGCAGCCATGGGTCACATCCTGTCCTCAAAAGTCCTCCAATCCTAAGCAACAGACATTAATCTATTTACTGGGCCCAGAAGGACTTCCAAATTGTAAGTGAT
Organism: Microtus oregoni; assembly: GCF_018167655.1. Classification (NCBI taxonomy): domain Eukaryota; kingdom Metazoa; phylum Chordata; class Mammalia; order Rodentia; family Cricetidae; genus Microtus; species Microtus oregoni. The sequence continues at coordinate 40,866,173 of NW_024543063.1, forward strand.
ATAGGAAAGAAAAGAGCAGAGTTACAGAAAAGACTGAGTAGATGTGTTTGAAGTAGATTGGCAACCAGCTATATTTCCGCTGTTGCAGTAATTCAGTGAATAGGTGAACACATATATAAATGGACGCAAGGCAAGGAAATGAAAGACAATGAACGAGTGCTGTGAGGAGGATTGAAAAGGTGAAGGGATGACATGGAAGAAGATGGAAATGGCTCACAGGAAGCACTATTTGGCGGGGAGGGGGGCTTGGTCCCGCCTCAGCTAGATGTACCAGGCTTTGTTGACTCCCCATGGGAGGCCTTATCTTTTCTGGAGAGTGAATAGGGGGTGCAGGGGTAGGGAGGAGCAGGAGGATGGGAGGGAGGGACAACTGTGGTTGGTATGTAAAAGAAATTTAAAAAAATGAAAATAAAAAAAGGCACACAGCATTCAAGAATCAGCCAAAGCACGAGTTCTCATTGATAATCTTCTTCTGAATATTCCCTTCTCAATTCCTAGCCTCTCTGGGGACCTGGCTCTGACCTCTGTCGCCTAAGTCTGGAATGACAGGGAAACTTTCTGCTTGCCCTTAGAAAATGCCGGGTGAATATGAAATCTCCGGAAATGTGTTTCTTGGCTTTCGAGAATCAAATGCTTTCAAGTTTATACCTGCTTTGAAATGAATTTTAGAGCTATGAGTCAGTTTATAAAAAAAAATATCTACCTAGTTTGTTTACTTGTGGGTAGTACATCAACCCAATCACAGCTATTCTGACTCAACGTACCAAAAAGGAAAGTCATTAATCTTCTTTTGAACATTTGTAGTTACTGCAATCCATTTCTTTATCCAAGGTTGCCAAGTGAGCATATTTTCAATACCACCTTTTCTTTATATTATTTCCCAGTTAAAAGGAAAAAAAAGAAACACTCTTTTCTCTTGTATTTGATTACCTCATATTATAGATTATTATAGAGATTATAAAAGAAATGCAGCTTTCACTTCTTTTATTGGTTTTCAAAATAAGAAATTGGAACCTTAATATCTCTCCTATGTGACTAATGGGGCTGTTAAAAATGGTAATTGCGGGACCAGCGAGATAGCTCAGTGGGCAAAAGGGTTCGTTTCCAAGCCTGATGAACTGTCAATCAATGGAACCTACATGGTGGGACGAGGGAACTACAAATTGTCCAGAGAGAGAGAGAGAGAGAGAGAGAGAGAGAGAGAGAGAGAGAGAGGAGAGAGAGAGAGAAGCATAACTAGAAAGATAGTTCAGAAGTTAAGATTCTCTATGCTCTTGCTAAAGCTCCACATTTGGTTCCCAGCACCCATACTTAGCAGCTAACAACCACCTGTTAACTCCAACTCCAAGGGATCCAGCGTCCTCTTCTGGCCTCCATGGATACTGCACCCACATGCACATTGAAACACACACACACATAATTTTCAAAAACAAATATAAATCTTAAAAAATTAAATATTATCATGAATCCCTTCATTTAAATATACTTGGCATGTTTTGAAGTTTTAGAGATACTTTTTATTGATGCTGTTTCTGTTATGGGATGGCACAAGCTTACTCAATTACTTCTGAATTCTTTAGACACATTTTTGATGGATTTTCATAGTTTTCTTTTTTCATTTTGTAGTATTATAATACTAATGTGTGTGGCAGTATTAAGAGAACACTACTTATCAAGTAAAACTATTAGAACTATCCAAACGCTTTACAAAGAAAGAGACTCTGAATGCTGAATTTTGCTCTGACTGGGAGCTGTGTTCCTTTTAAACTCTGGCACAAAATAGCATCCTTCAGCTATGTCTTATATGATGAACAGCCAGATGAGGAGCTGTGTCTAAGTTAGCTGTCAGCTTTCAGCAGTTACCATGAGAAACTTGCTCAATAAATATACATTTAGTTCAATCATAGGTTTTCTTTTTCATAAATGAACATCTTTTAATTTTTTTTGTCCTAACTAGACACATGGTAGAATAGATCAGGATACTTAAAACAGAAAATTACTATGTTGCTCTCTTTGAGTATAATGATATTTTAATTAAAATGTCCCCCATTGGTGCATATATTTTAATATTTAGTCATCAGGGAATGACATTATTTGAGAAAGATTGGAAGGTACGGCCTTTTTGGAAAAAGCATGTCACTGAGTGTGGACTTTGAGATTTCAAAGGCTCACACTAGGCCCAGTGTAGTTCTCTTTGCCTGAGATTTAGGATGTAGTGCTCAATTATGGTTCCAACGCCATTAGTGCTGCCATGATGACAATGCCCTAACCCTCTGAAACTTGAAGCAAGCTCACAATTTAATTCTTCCTTTTATGAGAGTTGCCTTGGTCATGGTGTCTCTTCGCAGCAACAGGACACTGGCTAAGACAAATATTGTCTTCACCTTGGTAACTATCTGCTTTGCAGGAGTCTTCTAATACTATATTTGTCTTCTAAGCTGAAATCTACTGACAGCATTGTTATACTCTGGATCTTATAAGTGTTCTCTGACAGTCTGTGTAGACAAGGCTTGCCTCCTGCTATTAGGAAATAGTGAAAACCTTAAGAAATACATTCTAATAGTTTTCTAGTCTTTCAGCATGCTTCAGAAGGCACTGCAGACCTCCAGTCTCTTTTTTTTTCTCTCTTTTATTCATATCCCAACTGGGAAATGAACAGCTTTGCCACATTCTGTTGCAATAGAGCTCTGCTTTATCCCAAGCTACAAATCAACAAGCCCGTAGATTATGAGCTAAACTTCCAAAACAGTCAGAGCAAACATTTGCTCTTCTTGAGTTGGGGATTGCAAGTATCTATTGCAATATTGGAATTCTAGTCTTCAGTGTTCAGGGCATTGATAATTCACATTCCTATTTTTTTAAGTTAGCATGAGCTTTGTAATGATTGACTTATGTTCCCTTCAATGAATAAAGCCCATAATTTCCTCTTACATAGTCAATATTTAAGCAATTAAATGCCATAGTTCGGGACTTTTCTACATTTGTTCCCATCAAGTTTTCTCATTCACTTTTCCCTATGCCCTGTTCATGATTGTCAGGGTTGAACATGCTGCGTGGATGATAGGGGAAGCCTCCCTGAGGTTCACCAAAATGCTTCCATTCACTCATCCATCTATGCAGAAGATTGATAGCAGAAAGGAAGTTGTTGTGCACCCATACAGTGAGAACGCACCATGGAAAGAAAGACTGTTTTGTGACAGCTAAAAACATATCTTGGCCTAAAAATGGGGTATCAGGGAAAGGGAGAGGAACTATTACTTGCTGAGGGAAGAGAACGAGCAAAGCATTATCTAGGTGAAAGAACGAAGGTAGAATACGGAGCAATTGCTATAGGCATCATGCAAAAGCCCCTAGGGCTAGAACAATTATAAAATTGTGGCATGTTACAGCAGCTGAAATTAATTCAGTATGGCTAAATAGTTGGATATTCTTATTCTGTAGCAGAGGGCGGGGGGGAAGACCATAGGCTACAAACTAAACATGCTTGCTCAAGATTACAGACAAGAAATTTTAAGTGCAGTCTAAGGACAATTGTCCAAGCAGTTCATTCACAATTATGAACATTACCTCCTGTGGTTTAAGCTCCACTCCCAAAGGGCATGTCAGAAACATTCATGTTTTTACCCAGTTATTTTCCCACCGGACTTTGGTTTGCATTCTCGTGTTTGTCTTCGGAACACAAAGCATTTCCCCATCTAATCATCAAAGACTTTATTCTCTTTTCTTTCCTGTCTTCCCGTCACTCATGCCCTTCCATCCATCTCTTCTCTGGATGTATAAATGTGTTCACAGCTGCAGGGGCCAACATATCTAAAATTTCCACTCTCCCTCTGATGCCATAAAATTTAGCTTCTGCTTCCCTCAGTCCTCGAGAGACAACTTCAGGCTTTGCTGACGTTAAAGCAGAGCAGTCTCTTAGAGACGGGTTTTCTACACACCTGGCACCTCTTCATAATCAGTTGTTGCTCGAGCTTGTTGGAGCAGAGGGCAATAAAATTACAGGTGGGTCTCACAATAGCCATTTTCCCTGAAATGGTCACAGGACAGCCTGAGTCTATAACTTTAGCAGGCACGTGTATTACAAAATATGGGAAGAAGCTGGCATTTAAAAAATGTGAAAAATAGGACTCCTATGGCATAAATGTGCTTGCTGCCGAGCCTAACAACCTGAGTTTGAGTCTTAGGACCTATGTGGAAGAGAGAACTGACTCCTGAAAAATGCCCTTTGACCTCTACAAGTAATGCACAGGTATACACACACACACACAATTACACATACAGTGATAAAATATATTAATTATATAAATAAATATATTAAATATATGAAGGGTCTGCTCTAGTTGTAGAGAAGCATTCCCACTATTTTTAAGGTACAAGTAGTTGTTGAAATTTAGCACTTCATTATTTTATTAGCAGTGACACAGGGGGAACACTTTATGATTTACTAAGAAGTAAATTTATGAGAGTTTTAGTTCTATATTGTCAACATGAAGGCTGGAGTGGCTTCATATTTCATATGCACTTGAACTCAAGGAGTCAACAACAGGATTAATTATCCCTCTGTTCTCCTCCACAGCAGCCTATTCATTCTCCAGTCTAGTTTTCTAGATGCAATGACTCAGTGTCCCATCACACAGTAACCAAGCTCTGATGCTTTGGCATCTGCAGTAGACTCTTGACTCTGACCTTCTCCCCATTGGTGGACTATTGCTCTAGTATGGTACACCAGTTGGCTTGCACAGGTGACATCAAAAGCATTCAATTCTGCTTCTATATACATATTTAGCTTCCCAACACATAACCTCCATTTCTGTCTGAGTCACCATTCACAATGCAAACTCATCCTCCAGCCTAAGGAGCAATGTGTCCTACAAGGGGCTGGCACTTCTCACATTAACTGACTTGATTAAAACAATCTCCCCTCAGACATGCCCACAGCCCAACTCAATATAGACAACTTACTCATTAAGACTCTCTTCCAGGTGCTTCTAGATTGTATCAAGCTGACAATTAAAGTAAATCATTCCATGATCCATCAACTCTCTTTCCCATGTTTGCCTGAGTGGAATAATTTTTTTTATCTGGAATCTCCTCCAATCTTACTGTGTGAAAATAAACCTTAATTTCAAGACATACTGTTATCAAGTTTTGTTAATAACCTCAATCATTGTCCCTCATATTAATAAGCTTTAATATTTCATAAGCTACAGTACTTTGCTTTGATGAGTACAATGCATTTCAACGTTTCACTGTCTTACTTAATAAAATATATACTATTTTAGATTTTCTCCATATAACTATTATATTGGAAAATTCTCTCTTGGAAAAAAAGTCAGTCTAAACATACTTGTGAATAGACGCAAGGTCCTAGTAGTTGGGAAGAGCACTAACTTGGGAAAATTACATCATTCATTTTAGATTTTGGTCTAATATATGTTGCCTGATTTTGGACAAAGTTCCCAATTTGTCTTTGATTCACTTCCTTCCATGTCAGATGTGAGGCACTTTGATGCTTACTGATCTTGAATGAATAGCACAGACAAAGCCTGTCCATGAACTAAGTTATGTGAGTGCATCCCATGGCTGTTATCTGGGAAGGAGACCATGCCCCAAATAGCATTGTTTCCTATTTACAGACATTGTAGCAGAATGCCCTCCAATGTCTAGAAAACTCTAGCCTGTTCTTGCCTACACCACTCAAAAGTGTGGCAAACAAAATCAAAGAACTTGGTGCTTATGCTGAAAATATCCAGGCCCCTTTATTCATAAGTAGAAAAAGCCAATGGTTCCAACTATTCCTATGCCCAGTTACTGAAAACAAGTGTATGGTTCATTAGGTAGAAAATTCTGCTTGTCTTCTATGCCTGCATAAAATGGTGATATTCATGTACCTACTCCTCTGTGCTGTTCACACTAACTGTGAAAATACCTACAAATAATGCTCTTTGGCGCGTAATAACTGTTCATTACTTGTTGGCTTTATGGTATCATGTGTAATCAACTAACACTCATGCAAGGATGATGACATAAATAGTTTAAGAATCTGACGACTATTCAGCTGAAAGATTAAAGTTAATATGATCCAACCTATTCCTAGAAGTCATGCACACCCAAGCCAATTTTAAGTTAGTTTTTGACTCTCTATGAGAATATATTTCCATTAAACTGTTTACTTAAGATCATTTAATAATTTAAAACTATCCATCCACCATTTTACATTGGCCTCTGTCATACCATTTTACTCTGTGTATTTGAGCTTAAAATCCACTAATACTTAAATCATGAATCAGGGAGAAAAGGAGACTGATTGGTAGGTGGGAAATGTACTTTTCCTCAAAGTAGCAAATGCAATCACAACAAACTGGGTATTTCAAAGAGTTATGGGCCTGGACAGGCGGGAGACAGGCTATCCTGAGTCATATGGCATCAAAGAGAACTCAAAGAAGCCTAAAGCTCATCAGACACAACCTCATGGGTATTATAAGCAATAATTAGGTGTCAGAAAAACAGCATTGCATTTACAGTCAAAATTCTAAAGTTATTAAGTATTGAAAGTGGACATATTGCTTCATTTCCCCAAGACTCAGTTTACCCTGGGAAATGTAAGAATTAAATTAGAATGTCTCTAAAAATGATCCATGTTCACAGTGTATCCACAATCAATGTCAGCTTTTACTCTGCTGTAGTAAATATTTTTGCAAAATGAACACTTCATAGAGAATACAATTGTCAATACAAAGCAGTCTGGTATCTGTTGTCTTGTTTATCCATCATGCGTGCATGAGTTTGGCTAACCTCCAGCATTTAAAGACATAGACTGGGTATATGGACCCATGGTAGAGCACTTGTCTAGTGCATAACAGGTGCTAGATTCAATCCCCAGAACTGTAATAATAATAATAATAATAATAATAATAATAATAATATGGCGCACGCCTTTAATCCCAGCACTTGGGAGGCAGAGGCAGGCGGATCTCTGTGAGTTCGAGACCAGCCTGGTCTACAAGAGCTAGTTCCAGGACACAGGCTCCAAAGCCACAGAGAAACCCTGTCTTGAAAAACCAAAAAAAAAAAAAAAAAAAAAAAAAAAAAAAAAAAAAAAAAAAAAAAAAAAAAAGTTAGAAATAAGACTGTCCAAGTTCCGACTTCCAGAACTTGATTAGGGTAGGCTATTTTTCAAAGGGTGTTTTTCCCCAGGTCTGAAAATTATGAAATGAGAAACAAACATACGCAGAGCAACTAAGCTGGATTGTGGAAGCCAAGAAAGCCAGCAGTCCAGCTGGGCGGATGGAGAGAAAGCTACTCTGGAACTCGGCTCTGTGATCCAGGAGCTGCAGGGAGCAAGAGCTTGAGTCCTGGGCTGCAAACACAGCTTTGCCACTTCCTGTCTGTGCAGCCAGAGCAAGTCAACCATCCCCAAGCCTTAGTTCTCTTTTGTGAACAAAATGGGAAAAGGGAAACCTTATCTTGTCATAGTTACCTGGGTCCCTTTGAGATGTCATAAACATCTTTGTTTCGTGTCAATAAGAAGTACTCAATCAACTGGAAAACTCAGTCTAGATTCCCAGCATCTAAATGAAAAGTCAGAAACAAGGACACATGCCTATAATCCTAACACTGCGAAGTCAGACATGGAAGGATCTATGGGCTTCCTGCAAAGACTGTCTAGTGGAATTAGTGAGAACTCCAGGTTCAGTGAAAGACTAGTCTTGGAAAAAGGTGTTTGAGGAAGACCCCTGATAACAACCTCTGGCATCCACGTACTATGGACACATGCACTCACATATACATAAGTATGTATAAACACACACACACACACACACACACACACACACGTACCACATGCACACAAAGAAACACCCTAGTGCATCTAGTAAGTACTCAGGCAAGTTCTTCTATTTCTAGAATTAGCAATATTAATGCTATTAATATTGGTATTGGTGCTGTTGCTAATTGAATCACTGTTCCATCAAACATCATTATTGTTGTTCTAGGAGCCTGAAGGGAAAAAATGTTGATTGATGATGGTATTTAATACTAGGAACATCATTAAAATATACGAGGCACTCCAGGAAGTCTATACAATATGATCTCTTGACCTGACCGTTTTTAAAAGTTCATCAGTGGTCTGGAGAGCTGGCCTAACAATTAAGACTACAAACTGCTCTTCCAGAGGAACCAAGTTCCATCCCCAGAACCTACATTTGTCAATTCACAGCTACCTGTAACTCAAGATCCAGGAGATCTGATGCCCTCTTCTGACCTCCACGGGCACCTGCACACATGTTCACATACGCACTCATAGACACACAATTAAAATGATTATTAAAAATAAATCTTTGAAGACTTCATCAAGTCATCTGACTTCTTTCTGACATTTGCTTTTCTTCTCTGTTAGAAAAAGGAAGCCAGACATTGCCAGGACAGCATCCTAAAGTGATAGGTTACATATGAAATAAGAAACCATTAGTGGCTAAAAAAATAAGCAAATAGATTTCTGCTGAGGGATAATGATGTAGTAAAATTGAACAGTCCTGAGGTCTTATTCTGAAGTTTCCCATGTCTTAGTTGTAAGACACCGGGTCAATGCCTGAATCTCCCAAAACCTCAACCTGTTTGTCTGATTAGACCTTCTGATAGACCTTACTAGCCAGCTCACTGCTCTCACAGAGGCCCCACCAGGGTGCTGTGGCTTGAGGTGGGGCTCTTCCCCACAAGAACATGTAATAAAACGCTTCATTAGGGGGAGACAGTGAAATCTGTGGCTTCTGCCTTTTTATGTGAAGATATTTCAAATGCATTTTCTATTCTGGCAGAGGTCTTGGCTGTCTCTTTTAATTTATGCTGAGGGCATGGTACACTTAAAACTGAATTCCTTGGCATATTATTTTAGTCTAGAGAGAAAAGACAGCTTTCATAACAGCTGGCTGGTCATACTAGATGGACTGTTGTCTCTTTTCTTAAAGTGAGGGTACCAACTTGAAGCTTTAAGTGTAACCCACTGGGGGAGATGCAGTATCTAAATACTCAGACCTACTTAATAATGATAGTTTTGTAAGAAATGGGTACACACACACACACACACACATACACACACACATACCAGGATGTTTTTGCAAAACCATAAGCTACTTTGTGCATTGTCTATAAGAAACACTCAGGGGATTGGAGAGGTAGCTCAGGTGACATCGCCAGCACACACAGGAAAAGCCAGGACCAATGGTACAGCCTTGGAATCCCAGCACTAGGGTGAAGTGGGATGGGAAACAAAATAAGCATATCCCTGGATCTCACTGGTCAGCTAGTAGCCGAATCAATTAGCTCCACACCAGTGAGAAACCCTGCCTCAAAAAACAAGGTAAAGAGCAATCACACACACACACACACGCACACGCACACACACACACACAAGCCCACAATGGGGAGAGAGAGAGCACAAATACACTTCATCCCTGAGTTCAAACATTAAAGTTGAATGCTCCTGTAAATATTGGCATGTGTGGTCTCAAGAATGGCTTTCAACTGAAATCATTCCTGTCTCCTGTCTCTCTTCAGACCTACAAAGTTGATTTATTTCGGCGGGCAGTGTGGCTTTTCAAGCATCTGCTTTGATATCTGTTTCAATGTGCTGGGTAAACAAAACACTTACGGTATGCACACCCGAACACCTCAATTCGCATTCCAATTCTGCCCTTGGGGTTCCATTCTAGAGGGATGAAGCGCAGAAACCTGGCTTTGATTGAAGGCTGGAGTCTATAGTACACAACGCTGTCTGCGTTCGCATTGCCAGCAAAACCCTGGAAGAAAAGGGAGAAGAAGGAACTCAGGGTATCTGGAGACTGTCGGTGTCACCTGCAATGACCGTCTGTGTGCACACCCAGCCTTTACCTTTTCTCCTGTGTGTGAATAGTGTCACTTTCAAATCAGATGAACAGTTTTGCCTCTCCATCCGTGGAAGTGACTGCTACCTGCTTTTCTTTGTATTAAGAGAAATTTTTAAGTTACATCACACCCATTAAATCAGCTTTCAACCAGGATACCCTCAGTAAAAATTGCTTCTGCCAAACACAGATTAAATGTAAGAGCGTGCATGCCTACGGCTGCCAGCACTGCAAACAGCATGGAAAGAGCCGAGAAAATAATCTCTGCGTATTGAAAAACTATTACCTGATTCAGCAAAGAAATTGCTCACCTGCTTCGGCTATGGCACTTTCTAGGCTCCCTCATTAGCATAAACAAAGGCCTCCCCCCAGTAGGAACCCTGCTCTCTCTATCAGCTGCTAAGCTTCATCAGCACACTGCCTTAGTCTTGTCCAGAGCTGGAAGGGGGAACTGGAAGCGACGAGAATTTGGAAAGACCTGTGATTAGACTTACAGCCTTGGAAAACTAGAGAGACCTTTGGAATGACGCTAAGCCAGCACAGTCAAATTGCAGATGAGGAAATTGAAGGTCAGAAAGGTGGGGGAAAAAATCTCTGGTGTCTGCAAAAACCATTATACTGAGTGAGCCCGGGCTGGTTCCTTCCACAGTATTAGGGCACATTCGCTGATGTAGAACTTGCCTGCAAACAGACACCAAACTCAATATCTTAGCTACTTCTGAAGATAATTTTAAAGATGTATTTATTTTATTTTATGTATATGAGTGCCTGCATGTGTCTATGGAAGCCATGGACATGCCTGGTGCCTGTGAAGGGCAGAGGAAGGACAAAAACCTGCAAGGGTAGCAAGTGCTCTGAGGTGTATCTCCGGCCTGGAGCCATTTTTATCTTCCCTAGCATGGGACTTCACATATGAAGAAAACAGCATGGAACAGAAGCTGCTTCCATCATTTATATTTTAGCTTTATTTCTTCCCTACCTGTCTTTTCCAACTTTTCTTACCCTTCTCCTTCCTTCTCCTCCTTCCTTTTTCCCCAGGGTCACAATTGGTTTATGTTGCAAAGACATAGGAACGATGCTGTTTTAGCTGAAGGCTCAGTATGACAGGTCTCCCCAATGTTCATCAATAAGGGACCAGGGCGGATCTCTGGGAGTTCGAGGCCAGCTTGGTCTATAAGAGCTAGTTCCGGGACAGGCACCAAAGCTACAGAGAAACCCTGTCTCGAGAAAGCAAAAAATAAATAAATAAATAAATAAATAAAATGAATAAATAAAAATAAAAAAATAAGGGACCAGGTAGGCAAGCGAGGACACAGGCAGCTGGCTCCATTACTACTACTTGGTACTAGTATTTACCAAAATAATTTCTAATATATTGTAAAGAAAGTTATATTGCATGTTTAAAACTCAGCTTAATTTGATTCCATTAGCAATGAGTTTACTTCCTCCTGTCTCATCGGTGTTCTCAGGCTCCCCTGACATGAGCATTTCCACAGATGTACAGAGTAGCTCGCAAAAGAAGTCTGAAACCTGGGCACCTGTCATCTTTCGTTCTCACCGTCTATTTGACTGTATTTGGAACCAGATATGAAAAAAAAAATTAAGGATGCTTCTATGAGAAGATTTCCAAAAAGTAGAACTGACTCTGATGTGGACGATGCCTCCAATGGGCTGGGATCCTTGGCTGAAATGGGGAAAGGAAACCGAGCATGTGTCACTCAGCTTCCGGACCAAGGCTCTGGCTGCCCTGGCTTCCCCTCCATGATGGACTTACTCTCAAACCATAAACCCACAGTAGACTCTTCCCTTCATTTCCTTCTTGATGGTATTCGTTCCCAACAAAAAGCAAAGCAACTAACACAGCTTGTCTTTCCATCCGTACTGTGACCACGCCGTTCCACAAAGCATGCTCTCATCAGAACGGTCATCAGAGCCTGCTCTTGGACCCTTCCCTTCTTCTGTTTCCGCCTCCATTCATACCCCCACTTCAATGCTTTCCCCAGTGATCAGTCTGTAAGACTTAGCAGAATTAGAGCACCTCCTCCCCTGTTTTCTTTGCCTCTCAGACAAAACCCAAACACTTCATCAAGTGTGACAACCACAACTGAGGAGTAGCCACATGGAATCTCCTTGAAAAGGTTAGATTAAGTCCTGGGTGAGACCTTTGCATATCATTTCCCCTTGTCTTGTCTATCTTTGCGGCCTCCATTTGAGACAGAATTCTTTGTCATCAAAGCTGCTAAGGTCATATATGTGGCCTCCCATATCAAATCTTCCATTTTCCTTTCTTCCTGTTTCTCATCATTTGCAGGAGAGAGGGTTTTTCCATTTCCTATTATTTGGTTCTATTTATCATATGCTACTAGCTGGCGTGCTCCAGTAAAGAAAGCTTGGGCCTTAATCAGCAACCACAGCAGTGAAATCCCTGCTTGGCTCAAGGTGACTCCCAGCTAGACACTTGGGCATTTCTGTTTGAGGAAGACCAGCCTTGAAAACAACATTAAAGAAAGCTCAGCAGGTTTCTCCATGACCTGGCCTCGCAGAGCACGGCCCAACCTCTGAAGACCATGTGCTGTGTCGCTCAGGACATGGATACATACTGGATCACATAAATGTTCCTCCTTCCCTTTCCATCATCGCTGTAGATTGCTGCTGCTCTTTGGCGGACACCTTCCTGGGCTGGTGTAATTTCCCAGGATGTAACATAAGAGCAGTTTAACCCCACAGTTATGGACTCTGACTGTCAGGCCCTCTGAGAAAGTCCCTTTTCCTATTTCACTGGTCAAAGCATTTCACTAAGGATTAGGTAAGAAAGATTATCACCCTAGCAAAACCCCCATTCTACCTTATCTCTACACCACAGAGGTTGCCATTTCTGGGCAGATCATGAGCACCTGCCTGAAAACTGGATAGCCATGTACTCGAAGTTTTCTTTAAGATGGGCAAGGCAAAGCACAACTTCAAACTTGAAATACTTTTTAAAGTTTTCTCTGCAGACCCCTAAGCATCGGTGTGTGTGTGTGTGTGTGTGTGTATGTATACATGTATATGCATGTTTCACACAGACCCTAGATATTGTGTGTGTGTGCTGTGCAAGTATGTAAATATGTGTATATGCATCTGTCATGATGTCCCCCTGCATTGGTGTGTATTTGTGTGTGTGTGTGTGTGTGTGTGTGTGTGTGTGTGTGTACCAACACATATATATTCAAGTGTCATGATGACCCTAGGCAGTGGTATGTGTATGCACGCCTGTATATTCATGTGCTTTGCAGACCCCAGACACATATACATAAACACATTGGTGTGCACACATGCATGTGTGTACATGCATCTGAACAAGCTCTCCACATCAAGGTGCTGTGCAGTCAGAGCTGACAGCCTGGTCTCCAGATACTGGATTCTACGTGCTGTCTATCAGTTCATCTCATACCTTTGATTCTAGTTCCTAGGTGCCACTGGCAGACTAATGTAATCTGTAATTATAATCCCTTGCCAAGTGAACAGGTGGATGATTAATTAGATGACCTTCCGAAAGATATCACATTTTTTCCAGAATTAATAGAATTTCACACATTCAGATAGCTGCACTACAACGATCTCAGCTTCTTAAGGGACTGGGGGAAGATTCTCATATTGACAGTGATAACAGATGGGCAAATGGCATGGGAACTTACGTGGATGGCAATGTTTGGTTTTTACCTGATTGATTTATAGGATACTTAAAATTTTAAACATAAAGTATAAATATAAAATACATATCATTTGCATAAGTAATACAAATATCTTCCCTGGCACAGGAAAAAATTTAGCAGTTCTCTCTTACAAAATCGTGAGGCTGAAGATAGTGGGACCTGGGATTTTTAAGTAAGCTGGCATTCTTTTTATAATTATTTTTAAAATTAAGATATTTATGTAGGAAGTACAGGCGGTGATGTGGCTGGCAGAAGCATCACGTAAGAATACTCAGGGACCTTAAAAATCTTTCCACTGCAAAGTCATTTGGAAAAAAATGTAACATTGCTATTTCTCACATCAAAATCAGACTAGCATTATTTGCTTTCCATTGCCTGACCTGTTTACCTTCTTTAAATCTCCAAATAACCAAGATTCAGTTTTAGATGCGACACTTACAGAGAAAGTTTTCCGAGCATCTGTGGGGGTGCAAGATTGATCCCACATTGCCTTACAAATGTAAGTTTCAAGGCCCATTGTCAAGTGTTAAATGCATCTACTTTACCAAGGAGACATTCTTCAATCTGTTATGAAAAAAAAATAGGCTTTTTTTATATACCATCAAAATTCCTTTAAATAAAAAGAGAGAACAAAAAAAAAAAACAGACTTTGTTGTTGGTTTTGTTTTCTTCTTTGAAAAGGACCAGGGATCACTATATAGCCAAGACTGGCCTCAAACTCAGCATATTCTTGCCACAGATTCCAGGTACTGGGATCCAGGTGCCAGCAGGAAATACTTAAATTTAAATCTCTTTTTCCCTTTATTTTCCTTTTTTTTTTTTTTTTGTATTTTTGGGATTGTATTTTAGTTACGTTTCTCCCTTCTCTTTTCTTCTTAAAATAAACTGCACTACATGGATAAATTTATTCCTTCCTTTTAAGAGTTCGGTTTGGAGCCAGCCTCCATGAGGTGCACTTTAGACATTCAGGAAGTTCCCCCCTCCCACCCCCCATCCCAGGCAAGAGCTGTGAGAGGGGCCAGGAGTCTCTTTCTCAAATGCCTTCTACTGCAATCAGAATGAGAAGCATCTCAGCAGGTACCTCTGCTTCCACACTTTCTCCCCAGCTCCAGCTGTCCCACAAAGTAAAAGATTTTAGAGACAGGGACTCCCTGGAGGAAGTGGCTATTCAGAGGTGTGTGGGCCTTCATGTCTACTGCACAATCCTGTCTTTTCTGGTCAGCTGAGATGCTAACCAGCTGCTGCCAGTGGCTCCCCCTGCCACAGAACTGCCTGGAGTCAAGGCTTTCCTAGATTTCCGCCATATCCGTCAAACCAGAAGTCAAATCAAATCTCCCTTCCCTCCACACACACACCTTGAGTTATCTCTTCCCAGGAGTTTGGTCACCTTGACAAGAAAAGCAGCTAATGTCTCTGCCAAGCTGAATCTGAGACTGTGGTCTCCCACCTCCTCAGCTCCCGGAGAAGCCCTGCTCTTTCACCCTCCCTACTTTATCTCATAAGATTTTCAGAGACTAAAAAAATGTAAGGGTTAAGAAGGAGAATAATAAGTGATGTCTCTTTCCCACTGGAATCAACTCACAAACCAGCACAAGCCAAGGAACCTACACCAAATCTGTGTCTGAGGCTTTGTGTTTGACTCCAGGCTTTCTCCCCAAAAACGAATTCATTCCCAGTTCTGTTAGTCAGAGGCAGTAACTAAGAACTGACTGCCATTTTTTTCCCCTAGTCGTGATGTCCAACTGCCTTCTGTAAGCTCATGTCTGTATCCCTTGATTAGGGATACACACAGCCTTCAACAGAGAAGGTTCCCATTACAGTGGTCATCGGTTAATATAGAAACCAATAACCGGCCAAAATGCTGAGCATGAGTGATGCTGAAGTCATTGACTCTAAAGTGGTATCTACACTGCGCACTCCAAAGCTCAGGGAATGTTCGGAAACAGTAAACAGAAAGAAGGTACGAGCCAGAGTATAGAGGAATTCACAGCAAAAATATATCCACTGGACATAACATATTCACCACTCCTGAACGCCATTGCAGTCATGTTGACCTGCACAACAGGTGCACAAGATTGGGTCCTGTCCATCCAAATTTTGTCATGGATGAAGGAGGGACCATGAGGCTCCACCCCTACCCCGAGGGACTATCAAAAGCTGATGGTTGTTCCAAGAGGGGCTGTCATTTTCTTCAGTGCTATCGCCACTGACAAGCGGCCTATACTCCAGTAAATAACATCCCACCCAGGCCTACCCAGGCAATTCTAGACTCAGCGGGCCACACCCACGAAAAGCAGACTCGAAAGCAGGGGATGGGGTTTATTGGAAGGAAAAAAATGCTTTAGTGGAGGGGTGAAAGGAATAAGAAGGGTGAACAAGAGTGAAAATGACTAAAATCCATTCTATACAAATATGACACTGTCCAAGCATTGTTAAAGTGTCTTTCCCATCATTCTAGTTTTGCAGCCTAAAAAGTCCAAGGTCAAGATTAGCAGATTCGCAGGGCGATGGTGGCGCACCCCTTTAATCCCAGCACTCGGGAGGCAGAGGCAGGCGGATCTCTGTGAGTTCGAGACCAGCCTGGTCTACAGAGCTAGTTCCAGGACAGGCTCCAAAGCCACAGAGAAACCCTGTCTCGAAAAACCAAAAAAAAAAAAAAAAAGATTAGCAGATTCACTGTCAGTGGGGATCACTTCCTGCCTTGTAGAAGCCTATGGTTCTGCTCACAGGGTAGAGAGGACAAAGGACCTCCCATAGCACCCAAGTGCCTTTCATAAAAGCATTAATGGCACTGCCATGAAAACCCTAGAGCTAACCCCTTCCCAACAGGCCCTACCCACCAAACACCACTGCCCTAATGATTGGGACTTCAACATGCAAAGCTTGGAAGAGGCAAGCGTCAGATTACAGCACAGAGCAACTGTGTTCTGCATTATCAATTTAAACATCTTCTGCATGAAAATTTGTCACTCAGGCTAGAACACAGCTGAAGCGTTTTATGCGGCTTTGATATTGGTGACAACCCTGTGAAGCAGTTATTTTTGTCCCCCATTTACAACTGAGGAAAATGAAAATTATAGAGGTTAGGCGTCTAAAGTCACACAGCCAGAAAGTGGCTAAGTAAGAATTTAATTCCAGGCTGTTCCGACTCCGAAGTTCATAATTCAGCAAAGTCATCAAAACAGCAGAACAGGAACGCGAAACACCTACCCTGGAGGAAGGGTGATCTGTTTTCTAAAGTGTTTCCCTCTGTCTCACAGTTCATATCTAAACTATTTCATACATCTGAGGATAATGCCGCTTAGATTATGGCTGTGCTGGGACTCAGCTCTATACATATCCTTTCATAGAAAAGAGTAAGATTCTATTGAGCTTTTCATTTTTTCCAATCTACTGGAGAAGGATAAAAATAAGAGACACTGTTCGTAAGACTCTTGCAAATAAACAGGCATCCCTCAAATATACAGAGTGTAAGAGGCGACGCCAACATGTCATTAAATATGAAAATATCTAGAAGCAAAATGTAGGCTTATATGATAAAAATTGAAAAGCTTAATTGTATTTTCTTTCCTGGTGGACTCGTTGACTTCTATACTCCGTGTGATATTCATGGATGACCTAGAGATGCAATCGAACCATGACAGGGATGGGGCTCAGTAGCACAGTGCTGGCCTAGCATGTGCAAGGCCAAGGTCTGATATTCAGGACTGAAAAGTACATGCAGCCAAGAGAATTCATAAGGTAATTAATTTTAAAAATTCACAGAATTTTAAAGAATTTCCTAAACGATTCTAAGGTTTGTGGTGAGGTGCGACAGCACTAATTTCTTTTGCAAATATTAATTGAACAAGCCATGTATAAAAGCCAAGATGTTTAAGAAACTCCTGCCTGTGGCAAATGATAGGGAGCCATGAAACGTCACTGTCATAAATCAGAAGCAGGGGACCAGTTATACATAGTTACAGAGCAGACTCAGACTGCATATAAATTGATCCAGCTCCAGCCAAAATAAACAGCAGCAACAGCAGAAATTCAATGCAACAAACAGACAGGCAAACATGAGAATCCTCTTGTCGTTATTGATCTCTTTTATTATGAGAATTCCAGTGACCTACGTGTGACCTACACGCGACCTGCTTCCAAATGTAACTTCTTTTGCCATTGTCAGTTAACACAGAGACACTGGCTAAATCACAGCCACAGGCTGTCAAATAAAAATCTCATTCTTATTTGATGTCAGTTATAAATCTTGACTAAATGTATCCCCCAAGAGGTCCTTTAGCGTTGAAAAGTGCAAAAGAAAAGCAAAGAAAAAATAAAAACTACTGGAAAACGAGGGATTTGCCAACATGAACCCAGATAGGAAAAACTTGCAAACATATGTCAAAGAAGACATCAGAACCACAGCTACAAATATTGAGCTGACTCGATTTTCAATGAGAATGTAATTCCATTGTTTTCAGGCATAAGTAGTAATGGCAGTATAAGAGTTGAAAAGGGGCTCCTGTAACCTTGGTGGAACTCTGAAACACAGCTTACTCCAATACTGAGGGGACTTAAGAGATGAGTGAACAGCCACATGGCAGAACACCCCACTCTCTAGGACCTCCCCAGTGGGATAAAACCCCAGGCCCCTCCCCCAACTCCCTTGGCTTTTCTAGCCAGCCAGCTGAAAGTTTTCTGCTTCTAGGATTCCCCCCAAACCCAAACCAATCCAGCCACCACGCAAACTACTAGCAACACCCCACCCCCAAACCCTCCTATCCTCCTGTAACCTTGATGGAACTCTAAAACACACCTTGCTCCAATACTGAAGGGACTTAAGAGGGACCAAGAGCTTGCTACAACACTGAGGGGATTAAGAGAGAGCACCAAGAGAGCAAACCAGGGGAGAAGACCAAGAGATCAGGCATATAGAGACCTCAGAGGCTTTTTGAGACAGACATTGACAGTGCAGATCAGTCCAAGAAAAAACTCCAAACACTTATACATCCACAGCAAGGATTGGACTAAGATGCAAAGACACCACTGGCCTCATTTGAAGGAAGAGATGGGTAGGTGCCAATGCAATAATTCCTCCAACCACCTAAAAAGGCAACATGGTAACACCAGAACCCAGCAATCACACAACAGGAAGACTTGGTCATTCTAAACCAGAAGAAGTAGAAGAAATGACTTTAAACGTAACTTTATGAAAATGATAGAGACCTTTAAAAAGGAAAAGAATAACTCCCTTAAAGAAGCGGAGAAGACAAACAAATAATTGGAAGAAATTAAGAAATCCCTCAAAGAAACCCAAGAAAATAATAATTTTTAAGATTAAAAGGTAACATTTCCACTTTCTCAATTGAAACTGTAGCAAAGTATGCAGTCAGGTTTATTGCCTCTTGCTGCCAGCAGAAGTGAATAGAAAGACTGCTTGTCGGCCTCTAATTGCCTGTTCAGTTTTTCTCATTTAATATCTTGCACACAAGAGAAAATAATTAATAATACCAAATACTGTTCTTATAGGAAAATTTACTGTCCTGAAAACACATTGACATAGACACACACACACATGGACACTCACATAGACACACACACACATGGGCACTCACTTATACATACACATGAGCACATGCGTTCACCCATGCACATGAGTACATGTGTATACACACACGAGCATACATGTTTACATGCACATGAGCACATGTGTGCACACAGATATGAGCACACTCATGCGTGCGCACATGGACACATGGACATGCTCCCACATGCATGTGCACAGACATGAGCATATGCATCCACACACATGAGTGCATATGTGCACAGGAGTAAATGTACACACTCATGAGCACATGTACACACACACTCTCCTAGGATCATGAGGTAGAGGATAACATTGCATTCATAGTCAAAAAGGAAAGGTAAATTCTGATATTCAATTTATTTTCTTCTTCTAGTTCCTGTTTTTATTCAATCTGGGAATCTAGACTAGTGGATCTCAACTTGTGGGTCTTGACCCCTTGAGCATCAAATGATTCTTACAGAAGGATCACCAAAGACCATTCTGCATATCAGATATTTACATTACTACTCACAATAATAGCAAAATTGCAGTTATGGAGTAGCAACAAAACGAATTCATGGTTGGGATCACCACAACTTGAGGAACTGTATTAAAGGGTTGCAGCCCTATGAAGGTTGAGAATCACTGCTCTAAACCATGCGATGGTACCGCCCTTATTCACGATTCTTTTATTCTCAATCAGAACTCTCTGAGAACACCATCACAACACACCCACAGGCATATTTCCTGAACAATTCCAAACCTGTCAAGATGATAATGTTAATTAACTGCCACAAACTCCAACCTAAAAGCACGTCAGCCAATACCTTGACCTAAGGTCTACCTTGACAAGCTCTCTGGGATCATGAGAAATTAGCGTCTGATGAGAATTTATTGAAACAACTTTCACTGGCTTATGTACATGGAAAACCACCATCCTGAAATGCAAAGAGACACGTTCCTACAAAGACAGAGATATATCTACTTGGAACCACAATTTCCGGTACCCTGAGCCAGGACTGGCAATCATGAAAATCCTGATGAATTGCCTGAGAGTGATTAGCAAAGATCAGCTGAGTGAGTCTTCCTGAGGATCACATTTCTGAGCCCTTGCAGACTTTGTATCAGACTCTGAGAGTCTGGGCTGGCAGGAGAAAAAGGTAGCAGTCACTGAGTCTTCCATAACAAAAGTCAACTCCCTTGGCCAAATGCTTTTCCAGACATTCTTCCAACTAGAGAGGCTCTGTCAGTCCCTCCAGCCTCCCAAGCCTTCTGGTCTCACCCATGGGAAAGAAGTCAACAGGATCAGGACTTCCAGAAAACAGCCCATAAGAAGAAGAAGGGTGGAGGAGTAGAGAAACCAAACCCAATGAAGGTTGCCCTTGGGAGACAAAGGCATTTGAAGCAACAAAATTTAGTAGATATGGCAGACAACACAACCTTTCCCACACAAGCTATCACCCAACAAGTCTCTAGTATAATATAGTGAACAACTGACAATCTCTGGGAAGGGCCCCAAAGTCAAAAAGTAAGCCAGAAACACCGGCACCAAGTTTGAAAGCAACTATTTGGCACCCAGGGCACTTGGTGCAAACATCCCTGAATTCCTAGCAGGATAATATCAGTGCTCACACTAGTGACCTGATGGTGAACACAGCCATGACTGCTTTCAACAAAAACACTACACAGCTGTGCAGAGTCAAGAGAAAAAAATTCTACTAAGGTGAAATAATGATCAAAAATAAAGCCAGATTTATCTATGGCACAGATGATGGAATTATATTATCAAAATTTTAAAGGCTACAACTAAAGAAGGTGATAGAGACCCAAGAAGTCTGGAGCATAAGAATCAACTCAAAATAAAACAACAATGTATCATAATATATTCAAACTGAAGAAACGCAACTGCAAAAAGAAAGCACTTGCAAAGAAGTCAAGAGGAGTAGAGAATTAAAGATTCTTGTTTTCTAAAGACAGTACAAATGATCAAAATTTGACAGTAAACTTACAGAAGGAAAAATAAAAGTCAGTTATCACTCTTGAACATAGCTTCTACAATAATTAAAATGTAATAACAAAATGAGTCTAGAAAAAATACATATAAACAGAATAAATATAATAAATCATATTTGAATCAAGTTTATTTTCAAAATCCAAGGACTATTGTCATATTTAAATTATTAGATCTAATTAACCACAAATAAGAAAATATGGTATTGCCAAAAGATGCAGAAAGAGTCTTTCATAAAATCCAATATGTTGAAAATTCACAGGTTGAGAATTTTCAAATCTTTAAACTACAGTATCTGCAAAAATCTTACAGCCAAAAGTTACAAGCCAGATGGACCTTCAGAATAAAGATGGGGAAGTAGACTTGGCATCTCACCCTTAACCAAGAAGTTATCTGCAATTACTAACTTAAGTAAAATCTGTTTTCTCCAATGGGGTGTCATTGAGTACATTAGCCACACTCTGGGGCAGGCCACACACTCAGAAGTAGCTGGCCAGCATAAAATGAACTCCATGGATGGGAGTGTTTGTTGGGTTTTGTTTTTGTTTTACTGTGTTATTGTTTTGGTTTTTATTTTTTGTTTGTTTGTTGAAGAAAGAGGGAGAAGGAGAGAGAGAGAGAGAGAGAGAGAGAGAGAGAGAGAACATAGAGTTGTAGAGTTGTGTGGGTAAGGAATTGGGAAGAATATGGGAGGAGTTGAGAAAAGAGAAAACATAACCAAAACATACAGTATGAAAAAATGGTTTTAATAATAAAAGGAAAGCAACAGTTCAGTGAAGATGATAAAGATTTAACATTTGCACATATTTATCTAAAATCTCAGAGGGAATAGGCTCTATTTTTCTCTTTTGTTCTTTTCTCTAGGTCATTAAAACTGTTAAGAGAAATGCTTTTCAACCTTGGATTTTAGATATCATATAATTTATCATTCTTTGTACCACAAGGAACCCCATTAACATCTTTCATTTTATCATTAATATTACAAAGCATAATGGCAATCTCATGACCATTATCATTAAAATAACTATTGTCGAGTGCTGCTGGCAGACAGCTGAGCCCCTCCAAGAAGATCATGAGATTTAAAGAGTATTATTCCTTACTCACCTTGACATCCTACAAATGTTTTCACACCAACATTCTAACACATTGATTAGTTCCCAGAGCCCTTCAAGATGTCACTTACTTATTAAAGGAATTACTAATCATTTTCCCAAGGGGAAACTTCAACATGTTTCTTAGAAGGATTCAAAGTCAAGCGATCTTTCCAAGAAGATTAAAATGTACTGCTTGCTTTACCATACTAAACTTGAAAAATTGGAGTTGGTTAACCTAACGCTATTAGTCTGCTAAATATACACAATATTAAACTAACTCCTAATGTCTTACTGCTATACCCATAGAGCAGTGCATTTCTCAGCCCTCGGGAGAGAAGCAGCTTCTCAGAGTAGAAAGCAGTTAACAGAGACCCACAACTAAAGAGGACAGCTCTGTCTCACCCTTCCCTCATAGAAATGATGACTCAATTTCAGCCTCTGAAGCCAGATGTTAGTTAATATTTATTAATTATGATTTTAATGTGGAGCATATTCAATATGTATTTCATATTGTGATATATGTTAACTACCATATATATATATAACTTAGCTGATAACAGTTATAAGATATATATATATATATATATATATATATATATATATATATATATATCATAGCTGATAACAACTGTATCATCTTGTAAATCCCAAACTATTCCTTTTGTAACCTAGACCCTGAGAGAAGCGAGAAGAAACAATTTATTACACTTATTTATTATGGGGGTGAAGAAGTCAAGTCAGGGTGTATATGGAGAGATCAGAGGAGAACTTGGGAGAGTCTGTTCTTTCCTTCCACCATAAGAATCTCTGGTATTGATCTCGGGGCGTTAGGCTTGGGACAAGCACCTTTACCCACTGAGCCACCGTGCAGGCCCTATAAGTGAACTTTGCGGTATGTCTAATTACAGCAAGGGATTTCACAAACACAGAGACACGGTACTCCCTTCTAATGTTGCCTCTGACTTTAAACATCACCCAATATTTTTAGAATGCACAGGCAACAATATAATTCTGGGGCCAGAGAGACAGCTTATTGGATCAAGGTACTGGTTATGAAGCATAATGACATGAGGGTTTTGTCTGTTTGTTTTTAGATGTATTTATTTTATATGTATGAGTGTTTTGTTTGTATGTTTATATGTGTACCATGCATGTGCCTGATGCCCATGAAAACCAAAGAATTGCATCAGATCACCTTGAAACTAGAGCTGTTGATGGTTGTGAGCCATCATGTGGGTGCTGGGAACTGAACCTAAGTCCTCTAGAAGACTAGCCAGTGCCCAACCTGAACCATCTTCCATCTCCAGTAACATGAGTTTGAGTCCTATACCACATGGTAGAAGGAGAGAACTGACTCCTGGAACTTGGCTTCTGACCTCCAATATAAATGCTGCAGCACAAGCTCACAGGCATACACACGCACACACACACACACACACACACACACACACACACACACAAATACGTAAATAAAGTATAATTCTGGATCATCTTAGATTCATTGACCTTCAGCTGCGTTACAGTTCAGTCATACAATTTGAGTTTCACAATCTGAAAGTCAGAAGAGAATCATACAGTAGTTCTTAGCTTATTCATGACCAAAGAGATAAACACGTTTTGCCCATGGGAGCTGAGAGTGATTAAATGCACACAGTCAACATTGAGCTAGAGAGTGGTGCAAATTTTTATTTCAATCAATAACAGCACCTGCCTAGCTGCACGGCCTTTGAAACACTGCCAGGTATAATAAAACAATAGACCAGGAAATGTCTCGCACACCCATGGGTAATTCGATGCAGATAAATGAAACCAAAAAATACACAATACTTAATGTTTAAGTGCACATGCTCCATCTTTAACGCTAAGGTCTCCGCGGTCTGGGGAATGCTCTACTCCACTTGATGACACAAGCTCATTTATTCCATGTTCACAGAATCTCCTCCATCTTTTCAACAACGTTTTCTGTTCAAGCTCCAACCATCACTAATCCCAAAACAAACAAAACGCTACCATCATCTTCACCCTTTCTGTATAAAAAGAAATTAAGGATAAAAACAACAAAGCATCCACCGCTCCCTAGAATTCTCATGCTCCCCACCTACCCATTGAAATATTGGCATCCAGGACACAAAAGCTTCTGCATCTTCACAAATACATAGGCATGGTGTACACACCTGTAATCCTAGCACTTGAGAGGTGTAGAGAGACAGAGGGGTGAGCTCAACACCAGCCAGAACTACATAGCTAAAAACTGGCCAGGCAGTGGTAGTGCACGCCTTTAATGCCAGCACTCAGGAGGCAGAGGCAGGCGGATCTCTGTGAGTTCAAGGCCAGCCTGCTCTACAAGAGCTAGTTCTAGGACGAGTTCCAAAGCCACAGAAAAACCCTGTCTTGAAAAACCAAAAATAAAAAATAAGAACTTACCTCATTTTTTTCTTTAAAAGTAAAATGTCTTTGTAGTTTGAGAAATTCAGGAGAGGGAGTGGATTGACAAAAAAACAAACATTTAGTTGGCAAGTAACAGTTGTATGTACTCGAGAAGTACAGTGTTATGTTCTGATACATGTTCGCATTATAAAATAATCCAAACTATTTAACAAACTTATTGTATCGTGTAACTGTCATTTTTTTTGTAGTGAGTATACTGAAAACCCACTCTTATTGCAATTTTGAAAGGTATGATGTCTTATTAATAAGAATCAGCATTCTGTGCCACAGACCACGATAGCTTATCCTCCAATGTGCTCTGACTCCAGCCAGGCTCCCCCCCCCCACTCCCAATATGGCCACCTAAAGCCCAGACTGTGCCTAGCCTGTCTCATCGACCGCCACCTTATAATGGTCTGATTATAATCTGTCCCAATTCCCCTTTGTTTTGTCTAGGGAAAGAACAACACTTTCTCCATAATTGAACTTCGATACATTTTTATCCTGAATGTGTGTGTGTGTGTCTGTCTGTCTGTCTCTCTATGTCTGTGTATGTGAGAAGGAGACAAAAGAGGGAGGGTGGGAGGGGGAAAAGAAACTAGAGATAAATATCCAAACCTTTGAACTTGGGGACATTGCATTGACCTTGGGAGAGACACAGAGAACCCAACTCTTCTATCATTTAGCAGTTAGAGAAACTGGAATCAGAGATTCTCCAAACACTCCCCATCTAGAAGCTGGAATCTATATAAGGTTTTAAAGTCTGAAAAACGAAGTCAGATAAGGAGATTAACATCGAACCTGCCTAAGGCCAATCTCCATCACAGGCAAGTGTGACAACTGTGTATAAGAATCCAGAGCTTTCAGTCTCGGGTACACCCCAGTCGGGTAAACCGAATCTAAATCTCACCATTTGGATTGAAAATCTGAAATATCCAGCTAGATAGTCAAAAGATCCATGCTATCTCCTCCGGATAAACCTTGATCAAAGAGACAATTGCATTTGAGAAGTAAAACCCAAGTACATATGTAAATGCTGTTGACAGTTCTATGTTTTCACCTTTATTTCTCTTTGCTGCAGAGATGAAGATCAAACACGGTGTGTGGGCGCTAGGTAAACACTTTACCACGGAGCTGCAAAGCTATCTAGAAAATACTTCCTATGAAGGAAACTTCAACAAAAGTAGTTTTAATTTCTTTAATACGGAGTTTTATTTCCTTTTAAACTAGTTTGCCTCCGCATATAAATTTTGGAAATTATATTTCAGTGGTTGTAATTACAGTGTCGTGAAGCAACAAGCAGTCCCTAAATATCCATATTGTTTCCCTCTGAATGCAACTGAGATTGGTTGATTAACATTTGAAAAATATCTCAAAGGTGCACCATCCATTTAAAGACAGATAACTTTTTTATATTTAGAGGCATCTTCTGAAGTCAGTTTATAAAACACAGTGCTCACGGTCTTAATGATGCCATATAAGTATTTTAATTTAAGCTCTGCTTATTTGAATTTCGAGAAACTGCATTATTTATAATAGACAAAATAACCATAACTTTCTGTAGAGAACCAGATGAAATGCCCGGGTGCTCTCTACAACAAAGAAATTAAAAGGAACAAACTGGAGGCAAACTCTGCTGGCATTCAACGGGTACAGCACTGCACTTACGATTTTACATCTAAACTGCATTTCTCAGTTGACACCTGTCGTGCACAGTCCATTGTTGCATGTGCTCCAACTGCCCTTTGAAGGCTTCCAGAATGGTCACAGGTTCTCAGATTACACACACATGTAAAAACAGTGAGTAAAGGATTAACATGCTTGGTGACCTCCACTGGTGGTGTGCCTTCAGCTCTGAACATCGTGTCACACTATAAGAATTGAAATAAGCATCCACCAAGAACACTAGCACCTCGAGCAGATCCCCAGAGAGTGGAATTGGGACTGAGTTGCAGATTGTGTAGATGGGGTGATGTTTAGAGCACAGAAGCAGAGATCGACAGTTCTTACCACCAAATGCTCTTCATGTCTTACTGCACTGAGATCTTGGAATAGGTAGAGGCCTTACTATGTGCAAGGCATGAAACATGAGTTGCCAGCTGATACAGTAAGTTTTGGCATTGGGCTATTTAATAATGCAAATGAATATTTTGTGTGTGGTTTGATTAAGGAAGACTCTTACTTTCAGAGATTTGCACCAGAAATTTTCACTGGATGATAAAAGGTTAAAGTGCTGGAAGTATGCTTCAAAATAATAATGGGTAGGCGAGCAACATATTAAAGGAAAGGCATAGGCCAAGATTGGCTGAAGTTTATTAAGATGGGGGTGGCCAGAGAGTGCTATTTATTGGCTATTTAGTTAATTGGGGTATAGGAAATGAGTGTGGGAAACAGTTACTATAACGATTAACTGAATTAGTTTATATAAGGAGTATGTTACATGCAATCTAATATTTTCTTTTATTACCTTCCTTTTCTTTCTCTAGGCAAATATTTTCAAGTCTTTCTGGTAACAAGCAAGATGCTTATGTATTTTGTTGGGTCCAATTAATTTAATATCTCTCAATGCATCACAAAAAAATCTTACTGAATTTAGTAATCAAGACAGATTAGGTTTGATAAAAATTATCTACATTTGTAGAACACGCTCTTTAGCAATGTATACTAATACAGATACTTTGCAAAAACAAAAACAGAAGCAGAGAACTCTGTACATTTCGAAAATAATTTATTTAGAAGTTAGTGATATTGAAAATTGCAATTCCTCCCTTTTTTTTTTCCTGGCTCAGTGATTTACAGTTTTCAGATCTCAACCAACACAGGGAATGAGCAATAGTCATTTGTGCGGTTTCACAGACACAGCCTCGAGAACACTGTACCCTTCTGTCGCATTTAATAATGAAGGCTGGGTCATGCTGGAAAATGTGGTTCTGCCACCGGGAGGCTTGCTCACACACTCATCAGGGCAATCTCTTACTTCTGTGTCACTTTTCTGATCAGAATTCAAGAAAACAATTATTTTCTTTAATTGAAACATATGTATTTTAGCTTACATTTATCATAGATTCCATTTTTTTTCTGAGAAAGCATTTATATACTTCTAAATTTCATAACATAATGAACGTTGACTTAGACGCTAGGGAATACAGTTATCTGACCAAATGAGGTGTTTCTGTCTTCCCTCCGATTTTTGGAGGATTCTTTTTATATGGTTTTTGTTAATAGTTACTAATTATAAAATTTGAGTAAGGGGAGAACAATAGAGGGCAATGGGTGTAATCAAAATGTAGGAAATACCATAATGAAGTTCACATATTCCTTTTAAACTATATTCTTTATATGTTTCTATGATGACAATAAAGGTAGTCATCAATCTGATTTCAGGAGAAGGGCCACTTGGGTACCCCCTCCACTAATGCTTAGGGTCTTAGCTAGGGTCATCCTTGTGGTTTCCTGGGAGTTTCCCTAGCACTCGTTTATCGCTAACCCCACAATGACTCCCTCTTTCAAGGTATATATTTCCTTGCTCTCCCTCTCTGTCCTTTACTAAACTCAATCTTCCTGATCCCTCATGTCCTCCTTACTCCCGTTCTTCCCCTACCACCCACGCCCCACATTGCCAATTTACTAAGGTGATCTTGTTTACTTCTCTTTCCCAGGGGGATCCATGACTGTGGTTGGTTTCTCCGTCTGGAGAAGTAGAACACAGTCATAATACCTGGGCTGACCCAATCACTGAGCTACATAAAGACAATTCTACCAGAAGTGCTCCCTCTCCATAAGACCACACAAGTGCTGTTAAAAGGTATGAATGAGTACATGGACTTACAGGAAGATATGTCGGCATGTCTAAAATCATTTGATTAAAGTAATTTATAAATAATACCATACATTTTTTAAGATGTCAAATTCCTTTCAAGTCCAGAGCACTAAAATATAATTAACCTGGCACATGTGCTTGATAGAATATTATAAAGCAATTAAAATGTTGATTTTTGTAGACTATTGAAAAATTAGTATGCTCTCTTCATTACTTAAGTGTGACACATGATTATGTGATCAGCATAGTTATAAATTAACTCAAAGTTAAGCTTCCTGGAATAAGAAAGAAAAGATGCATCAAAGTTTTAGTAATAGTTTAGTTAGGTGACAAGATTTCATCTTTCAAGTTTCCTCTATTTAGCAATGTCTAATGACGTTAGGAGGATAATTATACAAAAGAATGCACAAACAGAAAACATGACACACATCCTTCTCTTCATTTCCTATCAGTCTTCTCTTCCTTTACGAAAACTTCCTTGTCCTGTGTAGCATCTATTCCCCGGACCTTCTGGCTGGGCAGCCTTCCTTGATCTGTTCTTGTTGTGGGTTCTAATCACCTCACAAGAAGGAAGAAACCTTACACTTCCTGGGTTTTGCTTAGCACACAAGTGAAGAAACCAGAATGCTTGCTGAGCATTGCAGCATGCTGCATCCTATGTTCTGTTTCAGTTTACCTACTGATGACTGGAGTGATGGCACAACAGGCCAAGTACTTCCTGTGCAAGCACAAGGATTGGAGTTTGGATCCCTTGGCACCTGCAGAAATATCAGGTGGGCGTGGAGGCCTAGCAATAATCCCAGAGAAAGGGAGGTAGAAGCAAGGAACCCTCAGAGCAAGCTGGCTAGTTAGATTAGCAATTAGTGAGCTCTGAGGTTTAAGAGAGAGACCCTGCCTCTAAATGTAAGGTGGAAAGAAATCCAGAAAGCCATCCAACATCAATCTCTGGCTTCCACAGTAATATGTACATAAATGCATGGGAACCTGCACACACACACATATGCCCACACATATAAGCACTCATACATGGGTGTCCAGATACTATACACCCATGCACACACCAAAATTAATGACCAGCCCTAAAGCGAACGGTGATTATGGCTATTTACCTGTTTTCCAACATTTCCTAAATTTGTCATTTGAAAACAATCATGTTCTTCTCTGCTGTGAGAATGTTTCGCTTGGCAGATCTGAAGTGAATGCTGTGTGTGCATGATCAGTTCCATGACGCTTTGTGAGAGACATTGGAACGTCAGAGGTGAAGACCCATTTTCAAGGTGGCAACAGTAGCAACGTAAAATAAGAAAAAAAATAAAAAGGCGGATGCAAGCCCAATGTTAGTCCCAAAAGGTTTTATTGTATCCCTTTGTATTTAAAAAAAAAACTGTGGAGAGTCAGGAAGCCAGATAGCAGGATGTGTTGGCACAAGTGCAAGAAACAAGAGTGCTTGTGTCTTGCTGGGGGAAAGTGTGGAGAGGGAAGGCTCTTGAGGGCACCTTCAGATGGTGCCCTACATCCTGATAAGTGGATTCCATATGACCCAGTGTAATGTTATAGTAATACCGATGTGCACATAGAAATAGTACACAGAGGCTTTGCATGGTGACTGAGAGATGAAAACAACTGTTGTCCATGCCTATGGAGGTCCAAGCCGAAGCAGCACAGGACTCAGTGAACTGCAATGCTTAACAAACATTCCAGGTGCTTTTCTTGTATGCTAAACAGACCTGAGGAGCTGTACCGTGTATTACTGAACTATACGGTTCCCTCAGTATGAAACCTCTCTGCATATGTATTTGCATCTAAATATATTTATGAACATTATATATATTCATATTCATATATATACATGTAATGCTACCATTACAACCATGAAATTTTATTCATGAAATGACAGATTTATGTATTATCTATAATACTGGTGTTTTACGGTTCAGACCTTATTATTTCTAGTTATTTACTGCTACTATTAAATCTACAGTGGTTTCTGTATATTTCATTCTTAGGAATGCATAACTATGAACAGGAATCACTCCACATGATATCCTACGTGGGCTATATCCTCATTCCCAAGCCTCTTTTCCATCTGCTTTAGCCTTGTAGTGCATGAAAAAAAAAAAAAGAGGGAAAGAGACTTTGTCTCTGCCTGCCCTGTTCTCATCAATATTTGACCCTTTACCAGGTAATCCTGCTTTCCATCACACTCCCGGCATTCAGGGGTCACCAGCGTTCTCCTGACTGCCCCACGCCATAGCCTTGCTGAGTGTTCACTGCACGCTTTTAGCTTCTGACAGCTTCTCTTCACCTAAAGATTTCCCCATAGATTCTCCGCTTGGAACCTGCTTCTTGCTGCTTGAATCTGTAGCCCCAAAAGTCACCTACTGCACAGGGCTTCCCTTCATGCCCATGTTGAGCTTGATATTCCTTCTATAATATTCTAGTTTTCCATCTACATGACCACTAAAGTAGAAACTGTATCATGATAAGGTCTTTTCTGCATGTCAGGTTGTGATGTCTGCTCTAAATTAAATATCTTGCCCAGTCATTGCTCATGCTATCACATCAGTGGTGAGTTCATATGTGCAACGTCCCTGCCATGGCCAGGAAACACTGTTGTCTTGTCGTCATCTACCACCTCCGGATCTTCTACTCTTTCTACCACCTCTTCTGCGATGATCCCTAAGCCATAGAGAAGGGACTGTGATATAGATGTCCAATTTAGGTATGAGCATGCCACAATCTTTTCTTCTCTGTACCAGGACCAGTTGCAGCTCTCTGTGTCAATCAATGTCTTAGAAATGGCTTCTCTGATAAAAGTTAAGAGATATACAAAACTTTGGTCCTTCTGTCTGTTTTTGTGCCAATACCATGCTGATTTCAGCACTGTAGCTCTGTAGTAGAGTTTGAAGTCAGGGATTGTGATGTCTCGAGAAGGTTCTTTATTGTACAGGATTGTTTTGATTATCCTGCACTATCCTTGCACTATTTGCTGATGATATAATAGTTTACATAAGTGACCCCAAAAATTCTAACAAGGAACTTCTACAACTCATAATCACCTTCAGTAATATAGCAGGATACAAGATTAACTAAAAAAAAATCAGTAGCCCTCCTGTACACAGATGATAAATGGACTGAGAAAGAAATCAGAGAAACATCACCTTTTACAATAGCCACAAAGAACATAAAATATCTTGGAGTAACTCTAACCAAACAAGTGGAAGGCCTATATGGCAAGAACTTTAAAAGTTTGAAGAAAGAAATTGGAGAAAACACCAGAAAATAAAAAAATCTCTCATGCTCTTAGATAGGTAGAATTAATATAGTAAAAATGGCAATCTTACCAAAAGCAAATTCTATACAGATTCAATGCAATGCCTATCACCAGAGGAATCTAAAATGGTTGAAAGACACTTAAGGAAATTCTCAACATGCTTAGCCATCAGAGAAATGCAATCAAAACAACTCTGAGATTCTATGTTACACCTGTAAGAATGGCCAAGAACAAAAACACTGATGACAACTTATGCTGGAGAGGATGTGATGTAAAGGGAACACTCCTGCACTGCTGGTGGCGCGCAAATTGGTAAGGTTGTTTTGGATAACAGCATGGCAATTTCTTAGAAAATTAGGAAACATCCTACCTCAACCCAGCAATACCAAAGGATGCTCAACCATACCACAAGGTCACATGCTCAACTATGTTCATAGCAGCATTATTTCTCATAGCTAGAACCTGGAAATAACTTAAATGCCCCTTGACTGAAAAGTGTATAAGGGAACTGTGGTGCATTTACACAATGGAGTACTACACAGCAGAAAAAAAAAACATGACATCTTGAAATTTGCAGGCAAATAGATGGATCTAGAAAACATCATATTGAGTGTGGCATCCGAGACCCAGAAAGACAAATATCATATGTACTCAGTCATAGTGGCTTTTAGACATAAAGCAAAAAAAAAAAAAAAAAAAAAAAAAACCTTACAGTTCACAATCCCAGAGAACATAGACAACTAAGGGGACCCTAAGAGAGACATACATGGATCTAATCTACATGAGAAGTAGAAAAAGACAAGATCTCCTGAATAAATTGGGAGCATGGGGACCATGGGAGAGGGTAGAAGAGGAAGAGAGAAGAAGAGAGAGGAACAGAGAAAAATATATATCTCAATAAAAAAAAAATTTTAAAAAGAGAGATATACTAACCTATGGGCACAGTTTCAAATCAGGAGATTTTGGCAGTTGAGATAGTTAACAGAGGAGGAATCAGGTTTTTTAAAGTGTGTCACCCCCAGCAGGCTCATCACACTCCACGAGAAAGTCATACCTCCAAAAGTATGTGGGTAGCACACATTTTTCCTGATGTTGCGTAGGGAAAGGAGGGGTTGATCTAAGAGGAGCTGGGAAAGGGATAAACATGATCAAAACACATTGTACAAAATTCTCAATAGACTGCTAAAAATGAGACAAATAAAGAGAAATAGAGAAAAATCTTAACACAATTAAACCTCCTTCACATGAGCCATTGTCTATGGTACAAGTGTTGTCGAGTAAGCGAATGGGCACTTGATGCTTGACAAACATCAGTTATGTGAGGTCGCATAATATTCAGCATGCCCAGCTTGAAGACATTCCCAGTGAAAAACAAAGCATGTACTTCTCTCTCCCTCAGCTGAAACTCCACCCTTGTCCTGCATTCCAACTCTCCCAAACCTCCTGAGCGGCACACATGCTCCCGGTACTATCATGCACTCATGATGTTCATCCATTGCTCTGCTCCTGTTGCTTTTACACCCCATTTTCCTTTCTCTCTGCCTTGGCTCTCGGGACTCTAAAAGGCCTCCTACACACCACCTACCGATGAAACTTCATTTTTGCATACCTAAGTAATAGGCCGATGTCGCAGTTGTGGGAGACTCTTTGGCTCCCCCTCCACCGCTCGACTTTCTTGAAAATTATTCATTGTTTCCTCTGTGTTTCCCTATCTCTAGAATTCTTCTTGTGATAAACAATGTCCCCTCACTGATACATGGCCATCAGCAAGCTCCCAGACTTCTAAGAGTTGTGCTTGTATCAACTGTCAGCTGATGAGGAGGATGTTGCCTGACTTTGCAGGACAGTGCTGGAGGGTCAGTGATTTTGTGCAGGTCTGAAAGCAGTGGCTGATGCACAGGATGCCTGCTGAGAACGATGGTGACAAAGATAAAAGCAACCCTGGCCTCTGTCAGTTAGGAGCCAGGATAGCATCTCACTACAAACCGTAAACAGTTTCCTAGGACACCAGCATCAAGCTCATCCTGCGGCTGTTATGGAATGAGACATAAAAAAATAATGCTCCAAAATCACGTCTGATGGAGACTGAAGGGAAAACAGTGTTTAGACACTTTGGAGACTCAGCACCAAAGAGGCCAAATTTGCTACTGTGAGTGGCAGCTGGCTCGTCTTTACCAATTTTATCTTCTTTCTATGTGATACACCTATGAACTCTGAGGATTTCACACAGACATACCAATTCCACCACTAGCTGCCTCATTCCTATCTCCCAGATGAAAATGAAGGTATCCCAAACATGATAAGCCTCCCTCTTTCTTGCACCGTGTACAGTGCAAAGCCTGACTTTGACTATTGGTGTGTTCACAGTGGAGACTGGTGGGCTGGCAATGTCGTCAGGTGGTAATCATTTGTGGGATTTGGTAGTTGGCTAGCATGTAGGTTAAATGTGAAGTGTCCCTCTATAAGCGTATGTGTTGAAAGGCTTGCTCTCTCCCTGATGCATGGTTTTTGAGAGGTTCTAGAGGCACCAGAAGATACGATCCAGTTGGAGGAAATGGATCACTGGAGGGCGGGCCTTGAGGATTATAATCCAGCCCCACTTCCTGCTGACTTCTCTATACCTCCTTATCCACCTAGATATGAATTTGCAGCACCCTCATGCACCTTCTGCCACAGTCACCAGTCTCTCCTAATGCCACACCTCACCCAACATGATGGACTCTACACTTTAAACCATTAGCCAAAACACAGCCTTCTTCCCTATTGCTGTGTAATGCCAGATATTTAGATACAGCAACAAGAAAAGGAACTGATACATTCATAAACTAAAATTTGTAATAAATTTGATATCACTAATTCAGTTTTAAATGTCTAGTTTTCAGTAGCTATTTCCTTAGTAGTGAGGAAAAAAACCAAAAAACAAAACAAAACAAAAACCACTTTTTTCCCCACCATTGTCCAAGTAAGCTAAAACCACTCAGAGGTCTTCGCAGGGGCCACAGCAAAGCTGGCACCGTCATTGGCTTCCAGAACAGATCTGCCAAAAGTCGTTCTGTATACATTGATTTTTACTCAAGATGCTCTAAAAATATAAGTCCTCTTCCAAGGAAATAATTTATCACACCGCATTTAAAGAATACAGCCTGAAAGGGAATCAAGAAGGTAAGACGATAATGTTGGGCTTCCAGATGTCCTCTAAGAAGCTGACGAAAACAGCGAGGACAGGTAATGACCCCCGATGTCTGGCCCGAGGGACTCGCAGTTGGCTTCTGTGCATCCTGAGCGTAGTCAGTCCTCTGAAAAGCTTGTGTTTCATCAAAAGAAAAGCACTTCTAAGACACAGCTCTCTTGGGAAAGAGGCATGCTTGAGGGCTCTGGCCCCAGGGGGGTTGGGTTGCCCACTTCTTCTGCTAATTTTGACTCAGAACAAATATATGTACTAATGCAGCTAGTAATAGCTTTGGGGAAAGGATTGTGGCTGTGACCCTAACTCCAAATGTCTGCAGCCTGCTTCTATTGACAAAAACAGAAGAACTAAAAGGATGAGCTCAGTCCAGGGGCTTTTCATGGTAAGAAGATCTGAAGGATACAGCCGAAGGTGCATTCTTTATCATGGCCTTCTGGCTTTTAAATCCTCATCTGTGAATATTACCTTTATTTTGGAAATAAAAACATTTTAATATACCTAAATGTCCAAGTAGATCCCAAAATGATTTCAGTAACATTTTATTCCAAATTACAAATTAAACCTATGTAAGGGGAAAACTTCTGTTACAGAAGGCATGTAAACATCATGTAGAATTTAGATGCAAAGGAGGGGAAGAAAAAGTCTATTCATAAAACTAGATGTGAACAGAAAGCAGCATCAATTCCCATGGCCACTTAGAGTTTCACATAAGGGACGGGTAAGATGGCTCAGTGGGTAAAGGTACTTGTTGCGCATGCATAGTAGAGTCCCACCTAGCAAATCATCTTATCACTGCAATTTAATTCCAGTAAATACAAATTTCCCAACCTAATTGATAGTTATCATTTCTTCCCAGCTCTTGGAAACACTATGCATTGTGCCTGTCCGGTAGTGTGCACTTGCCAGAGCACACTCTCCTGCTTCCATGAAAGTGAAGGGTTTTGCATCTTGAGATTTACGGAATAAACCCCATCAAAATAGACAGCTTTTAAATAATTCGCTCAAGGTCAGCTTGCAAAATATGTAAACAAGCTTGGCCACCTCTCTTCTGCCACCAGAATCAGAGACTGTCATGATGAATGACTAACAAAAAGCTGAATTTTAAAAGGTACATATTTTCTCATGAATTTTCAGATGTCGTGGAGGCCAGAACTTGCTACAATAAATAGGCATAACTTTTCTGCCAGTGCCATTTGATATTTTTTTCTTCCCTCTGGCATGCCTGTTCGTCCCCATGAAGAAGAATATCCAGAGGAAAAGCAATCAGGGTAAATATTAGACACACTGAAGTGCTCACAGTCTATAATGGAGTTTGTTTCTGCTGGGAAAAATGAAATAAAGCAATTGTATTGACTATATTTTTCTCTGAACTCATTTAAGCCCCTAATGTCTGAGTTATTTTATGGCTTCTTGATAGATCCAACAGTTCTCTGAAGAGGCATTGAGAGCTTCTAGAGTTTAGCAGACGTTTGCACAGCACAAGCAAACCTAAGTCTCTTTCTGTAAAAACTGAAGCCGAAGCCAAGGATGCCCTCTGTGCCCTATGTGGGACCTGATGGTTTCAGGAGTTGGCCATGTTGTTTTTAACTACGGTGACTTTGAATGAGCTTCCTCCCAGCCACAAAATTCCCATCCTCCTCTTCCCATCTGAGCTGACTCCTTGCCCAATCTTGATCGGGAGTAAAGGTGCTCTCTATGTTTCTTCAAGGGAGCAGGAGGAGGGATCAGTCTTTGTCATCACGTGTGCAAGGGCATATGAAGGCCAAAGGTCAACCTCAGGTACTATTCTGCAAGTACTTTGCTCCTTGACTTTTGAGATGGAGTTTCATCACTGTACCTTAAGACTCACTGACTCAACTAGGCTGGGTGGCTAAGTGCCCCTGGCATCTGCCTGTCTCCACCTCCCATGCCTGCTGCCATCCTGGCTTTTGGCATAAATTCTGGGAGTTTAAATCCATGCCCTGATGCTTGCACTAACTGAGCCACTTTCCCACCCCTATCCTAACTCCTTTACATGCTTCCTAAGCTCACCAGGTTGTGGGCATTCTGGATCCTAGGGCTGAGACTCTTTAATCTCATTATACTCAGCAATACCTAAGGATGCTCAGTCAGTCCCCAGGGACGATTTGGGCACACAGATTCCCAGTGACAGTGCTGAGTACTGGGAGTGACTCTCATTGTCACCAGGGTGAATGGATGTGTGGAATGAGCTCAGTGTTACTATATGAAGTAAAGTCGGTTTGGTGAGCCCCTCCCCAGCTCTGTGTTTCCCATCAAAGACATCTCCTTGGGTGTGAAAATTGCTTTGAATGTTGAGAATAACCATAGCAACAGTAAGATTTTTTTTAAACAAGGTTTTTGTTTGTTTTGTTTATTTGTTTTCCTAATGGAAAGGGGATTATTAAGTAAGTGAGTGACTTTGGGAGAGAATCTGGGTGTGATGTCTCAGGAGTAAAAATAAATAAGCAAAACAGGCTCCATGTCAAAATGAAATTTAGACATCCACGCTTGTTAAAGCTATTTCCCAGGCTTGCAGAAATTAAAATGTCCACGATAAAATGATAGGATCTTAAGCTAAGAACACATTTCTCAGGTAAAGCATCATTTCATAACCAGGTCTAAAGCAGAGGCAGGGTAAACATTCCAAGTCCCTTGCTCTTGGCAGAGTAGCTGCCACAGTCAGCCCTTCTGCAACACCCGTCCCTAAGCTGAGACCTAGATCCATCCATCTGTGCTCGGGCAATGAATCTCTGCCCAGGTAGCTAGGCGTGTGTGCAAACTCTAAAAATTCAAATTCCATGCCCATTTGTTATTTCAAATTAGAGTTCCTCTCTACGGACTCCACACTCAAAAAAAAAATTTTTTTTCTTTTTCCTTTGTGTTTGACTAAAGCACATTTCCCAGGTGACAATGTGTGCTTGAGCACAGCCAGCAATGTTTGCTGGGAAATAAATCTCAGCACTCCACATTCTAAGAGGACATTTCCCCCTTGTCCTCAAGGGTGTGTTCTAATCATTTTGAGTAGTCTTACGATATCTTCAGAAAATAATGAAGTAGAAAGTAGATGTGCCGTGTGGCTTTCTCGATTTTTATTTTTCGGGTAGCTTTATCTTTTACAGAACTCATCTTGTGGATGTTTAATATCCCGGCTTACAGCCTTCTAAAGAGGATCTTGATTTGAGAATTAACATAGGGTCTCCATCTAAGTAACTTACAATTAAGATAACAATTCAAACAGATTTTGGGATCCCAAGAGTGCAAGCTGTCTCATACCTATAATCCCGAGGGCTTGAGGCAGGAGGATCTTCACAAGTTTAAGATGAGCCTGGGCTACCTAGTGTAGTAAGTTCTAGGCTAACTCAGGCTGTCTCAAAACAAAACAAAGGGTTTTTATTTTTCTTGATTTGGAATCTGTACTAATGCTAATTTTGGTGAATAATTTGATAAGACACATCACTTTTTTATTTTGAAAACCCAAGCCAAGTCCTTCAAAGTGATGCCTATTCAGTCTACTCTGTACAGGCATTAGCCTATAGCTACAGCTAAAGCAAATATTCTCATGGGCTGTGGAGATGACCTGTTCGCTATGCAAGTGCATGGAGTTCAAATCGCTAGACCTGTGAGGATGGTGGTGGTTACAGTGGTCTGTCTGTAATGTCAGCCTCAGAAGGAAGGGACAGAGGACCCTCAGAGCAAGCCAGCAAGACTAGCCATATCTACAGTCTCTAGATTTGAATGAGAGACACTGCATCAATGAGAAAGGTGAAGAACAAAGGCAGATAATTCCCGAAATCAACCTCTTGTCTGACATGCACACATGTGTGTAAGCACACACAAACACACTTGTACCCTCTTCATGCCCAAAAACATGCATAACGTCCAACACACACACACACACACACACACACACACACACACATTGGAATTCCACAATAGCCCGAATGGAGTATAACAAAGGTTTATTTGTCTGGGGATAAACTCACAGCAAGAAAGAGAAGCGATCCACAGTCCTCTACGAGCACTGGGAACTGGAACCAAATCCGGTAGCCAAGAGGCCCGCTTATGCTTTTTGTCCGCATTTATAGTACATGAGACAATATGGGCTGTATCTTTAAGGCTATTGGCTGAAGGAGTTCCCACAGTACACACACACACACACACACACACACACACACACACACACACATACAAAATGGAGAAATGGCATGGGCCCTGAGGTCCTGGATTTCTATCAAGGAGAATGCTGCTGTGGGTACCAAAGCTGTGAACTATGCTACCCAAGTTTGGAGTGGCCATGAAACATCATGCAGAGGGCTTTCACAAGTTGTTCTCAGGTAAGATGTTATATTATGTACCCTAAAAGCTTCTGAATAATTACAACACTGACTGTTACTAGATGAGAACTTGGGTCATTGCTACAGCTGCTTTTCTGTTGCTGTAGTAAATCACTCTGACCAAAGGCACCTTAAGGAAGGAGGGGGTTTCACTTCCTGGTTGCAGGGCATCACTAAGGGAAGTCCCAGTAGGAACTCAAGCCAAAACTTAACAGAAACCATGGAGGAATACTTAGCCCGGGACCATCTGCCAAGGGAATGGCGCCACCCACAGTGGGTTCTACGACATCAATTAACAATCAAGATAATTCTCCACAGATACGCCCACAGGTTCATAGGTCAATCTGATCCTGGCAATTTCTCAATCAAGGCTTTCTTTTTAGGCTACACTGCACTGTGCCAAGTTGACAGGTAAAGCCGACTAGAGCAGTCGTGGAAGACATACTAGTTAAGCCATGAAAAGCCAGTCTAATCCTTACTACCCCAAGACACAGTTGGAACTTTCAGAACATTTTATACTAAACTTTAACAAGACTGTAGAACATTCAAAATAGTCAATTCAGGCACAAATTAGAAATATGGTCCCTGGTGAAAGGCAAACTTGACAGTGAGCTAACTTTCCTGGCAGAAAAGAATGAGACAAGAAAGGAGGCGAAACTTGAGGCCCATCGGAGCTGGAAGCACTTGCCACGTTTGTCTCTCCATCACCTGCAAGAGGACAGTGGGAGAATCTTCACCCTTCTGCCACCAGTCAGTGTGATTTCCAATGACAATCAATAGATACAAGTAGTTGAGGGAGATTAAAAAGAAACGGCAAGCTCAATCTGCCAAGCATCGAAAAGGTAAGGTCTCAGAAGCAGTTGGGAAAATTCAAGTCAGCTAAGAGAGCTGTGGGAGGGTGGGTGGAATAAAAGTCCCAAGTGCTTTGTAATGTATGGAACAGGGACAACCCTAATGAGCAAGTTGTCTGTGAA
The DNA here is from genome assembly GCF_018167655.1 of Microtus oregoni. Lineage (NCBI taxonomy): Eukaryota > Metazoa > Chordata > Mammalia > Rodentia > Cricetidae > Microtus > Microtus oregoni. The sequence goes on from NW_024543063.1 coordinate 40,906,418, forward strand.
GCCCCACCCCAGGCTATCTATTTGGAACCCTCTCTGTAGGCCAGAAGAGAAGGCACAATGCCCTGCTTAAAACAAGCAGAGGCTTATACATGTATGTGTGTATGTATAAATATATGTATGTTATGTATATGTATGCATTGTATAATATAATATGTACATATACATAGGTTTATGGGCCAGAGATAGAGTGTGGAATTGCAGCTCCTGAGTAGGCCCCAGCTGTAGAAATCTAATGAGCCAAGCAACACCAAGATTCTCTCAGAAGCAACCTCAAACAAGCACGAGGCTAAGAAGAAGGCAAGAGTTCACACAAGGATGTAGTTCAGACTTTGATGTTCAGGGTAGACAAACCACACAGGTCTCCAGTACAAGTGGTTTTAAAAGGGCCTTGACAACTTTAACACATTAGCTCTAATAGGTAAGTTAAGACGGCTGTGAGGAGCTCTTGGCAAAGCTAGAGAGATAGCTCAGCTGTTAAGGCTTCCCGCGTTTCCAGAAAACGCCAGTTCAGCTCCCGGCACCCACACTGGGAGACTCATACGTGTTTGCAACTCAGCTCCAGGTGATCAGATGCCCCTTTCTGCTCCCTCCCCAAGGTACCTACACACACACACACACACACACACACACACACACACACACACGTGGTATGTCTGTTAACTTCACCCATCTCCTCCAGGGAGGAAAGAGGCAGCAATGGCTTCTCAGAGATTGTAGATGAGAAGTTCCCAGCTCTGTTTTCCTTCTCTTAGATGATGACATAACACTTGGGAAGTATAGAGCCTTCTAGAATTCCACACCAGAACTAAGGTCCAGTTGCCCACAATTCACCCTAATTATCAGCTGTTTTCCCTCATTCTCTTCAGCTCAGATTATTAGTATCAAATATCATGAGCTTCCATTCAAATTCTTGTCTTGGTTTCTGCATCTACTGGAGGCAAACTAAAATGCGTGAGTTGGGGCGCTATAGTGAAAAGAATACCTAAGACCAGAAGAGGTCTTCACGCTGACATCAGGAGTAGAGCTGAAGCTCTGGCTAGAAAAAAGCCACAATCAACACTGCAGAAGAAACACCTTGATGTTGGCTTTACTTGTAAACACAAAGAGCACTCACAATGAGGAGTCTCCAGGGGATTTATGGGAGTATCTGCACGAGTCAGGACATGTCAGGTGTCTATGCAGTCTCAGTCTCCCAGTTCGCAATGTCTGACATGAGTATCCATGGTTCCTTTAACTGCATACTAATTTCCTAACATGCAATTTTTTCTGATATCTAGCAACGTCCCTTTTCATTCATCACAACAGTAAAAACATCTTTTGTGCATTTGTCTCTTAGATTATATATGAAACAAAATTCTAATACATTACTATTTGGGCTTATATACATGTATGTAATGTTGTAAGTATACATGGAAAATGTTTTCTATTGTTTGGTTCACAAACATATATATAATGCTCTGAATATAATTGTAACATATTTCCTATTTTTGGGGTTACCTCCTGATTGTTCCTAAAAATTGCTGAAAGAGCATAGATCAACTCATGCAACACAAGATGGTGCACAAAATGAATGGATCGACACTGGAGGCAGAGGAAGTGAGACAGACTTATAGACCTGGACTTGGAACTCAAAGTTTCTGCTAGTTTAAGCTTAAGTGAGAAAAATGTAAATTCTGAAAAAATATCGCAGGCATCTCTTGATCCAGAAGGGCAAAAAGTCCATGGGTTAAGAATTGTCAAGCAGAGAAGTGGCGTTACTACGAAAGCAACATTGCAACACAGCCTGTCACATGAGATGGGAGATAATGCTCAGGTATCCTGCTGTCTTTGCCTTCATTTGGTCTTCAGAACAGTGAGTGAAATGTTTCTGAAAATGCTAGACATGTCTGTATTTCCTTTATCTTCTTCAAATCATCCATGGAATCAGTGGTTCACTCGCTGCACATTTCTGAAGGTTTCGTAACCACTCCATCACTCTGCAGACAGGGAAGAATGGAATTCTGGGGTGCAGAGGAAAGTTCTTGTATTCCCCATTTTGGTTATTATACCAATGCTTGAAGAAATGCTGACTGCTGAATAGAGGGAATCCCTAGCTGTCCACGTGGCCACTGCCTTTCTGAGGATGGATAAAATGAACGGCAATGTTGTAATGACCTCTCTGGGTAAATGTCTCAGTAATGTTCCTGACACCAAAAGATGCTGATTTAGCTAAAGCTACAGAGTGGGAACTTGGGAAGTAATTGCTATCCACCGCCGTTTAAGGGGATTTTTAGAATATATATCCACTCAAATAGTGACGAATAGTAAAATGCCAAGCTCTTTAATGGAGGCAGATATCTGTTAATGATGGCTAGCAATTTTGAGTTTTGGGAAAATTAACATACATTTTAAAATCATTTTTAATAGTCCAGAAATTAAGGGCAAAGAGCACAGATCTAACCCTCCATGTACATACAGTTATAGCAGAAGGAAAGAAATGATTAAATTTGAAGGTGATGGATGTGTTCTCATAGTTGATCATTGCCCAAAGCAAGTAAGAATCAAAGTATCACATGGTACTTCACAAATAGGTTCAGACATTATATGTCAATCATAAAATTGGAAGTAAAAAATGATTAAGGAAACAATCGCTTTTCCAAGGTCGATTGCTTCATATTTACTGAGTACAGCCTACATCGACAAGGCAATGTTTGGACACTCCAGATGATCTTATTTTGTCCTTAAGACAACACAGTCATCTGTGTCTAAACTACTATTAAATCATGTCGGCTGACAAAACGCAATCAAGATCTTGTCTGTGTTCAATGATTTTTAAAACAACATTAATTTTCATGACTTCATTGCTAGATTATTTCATGACCATTAATTCCCAAGTTTCAGGAGGCGGTTGGCGTTCTCTGGTGCCATAAAACTGATCTCACTCATTTCGTCACAAAGTCTGATGATTAAACTTTTGGAAATATAGAAATATTACTTACTGTGTGATTTATAAATACATAAAATACTAATTTATCTCACACTGGAAAACAACAAAATGGTGAGATAAAAATCAATTATTTTTGTCCTAAGGCAAGATATACTATTGGTTCCAAAGGATGTACCAAGTCGATCAATCAATTTTATGAGCAGCTGCCAAATTATACAGTGAAAATTGAAGGCTGGGGCTTCTCTGGAAATTTCCGTTCCATTCCTCATTGTGACGTTTGATGTTGACAAAGAACACTCATCATTGGACATCTTAATGGATTTTAAAATTTGTGACACCACTTATCAGACTATAAATGTCAGGGAGTGGGTGATGTTTCCAAAGACTTCAATGTGCCTTTCTTAGAATACCAAGGTCTGTGGTTTCAGAAAATATGAGTGAATTTTCTGATGATTCTCTAGGTCAAACATCTGACCTAAGTCACAGGTCAGATAAAATCCATATTCCAGGCTGGGTCGATGACTCAGTTGGTGAAGTGCCTGCCTTGCATGCATGAGGACTTAAGTTACCATCCCCAGCACCCACATAAAAGTTCAGGCACAGAGGCCTGCTTCTGCAATCCCAGTGCAGGAGCATGGACACAGGGGGATCCTGTAGTTCATCAGTGGGCCAATCCAGCCAACTAGTGAGCTCCAGTCCAACGACAGACTGTGTCACAAGAATAAGATGAAGAGTGATAGAAGAAGAAGATGCCTAATATCAATCAGTAGCCTCCACATGTAAGCACATATGCACATACACAGATGTACACCAAAAAAAAAATAGACAAAACCAAGATGTCTTTGGGCTACATTTCTTCTGAAAGATTCTCCAGGATGTTCATGCCCTTGTCTATCTGCAGTAGAGGCTACAGGGTGTCACCGACTTCCAGCCTCATCCTGACAGCATGGAGAAACATTCTTGGTCCCCTTATCTCTTTCATGTTCTTCTCTTGGTCTGTCTTCCGTGCTTAGTTCCATCTGCATAATCTAGGAAAGTGTTCTTGCCCAGCACTGATGGTTATCAACCCACTTTCCATCTTCATTCAGTGCTCCTTTCCCCTTCACCATGTAAAGTAGCTTACTCACAGGTTCCAATATCAGGGATGCGAACATCTTTATCATAATGCTAATTATGCATGCCCATTTATTATGTCCAAGTATTTCCTGAGCACCTATGATAGTTCTCATACCAAAATAGGCTCTACAAATGAGAACAATCAAGAAGAAATATCGTTTGGGATCTTGCATTTTTAACTGTAGCTTTTCTAACTTCCGACAGCAAACACAACTTAAATTTTCCAAAATGAAACAAAAAGTCTGTATTTAAGAAGATACCAGATAGTTTCTGAGAATAAACAAATTGCTAACTGTACTATTTTGCCTGAGGCTAGTTCTCTAAATCAATTACAAAAGTTATGGAAAGAATAAACAAGAATTAGTGGCCCAAAGAGTAGATTTTAGACAAATAGTAAATTATAGCTCATCTTTATTATGCACAGATTCTGCATTTTTGAATACACCTACTAGCTACAAGTGATTTGTAACCCGCAAAATAAATGTCCAGGCTATTTTTCTTGGTCATTACAGAGATGTCCCAAACCTTAGAAAGCACTCACTTGCCCCAGGCAACCGTGATGATCAGTATTTGATAACTCATTCTTTCCGGAGATGTTGTGAAGCCAAGGTACCAGATGTAATGAGAATCAGCAATGCCCAGCACAAACCTCAGCTTTCACTCACTCTGGAACAATTGAAGCAAGCATCAAGGCACATCAACAAAACACATTATAAAAATGCACTAGGATATGACAAACACGGGTCTTTAAAGATTTATAATTAAGCTGCCCACATGTAGGCTGCTTCAAGCTTTATAAGTTGCACCTGCCAGGTGTCAGAGTCATGCATATGAATACATTCAGGATATTTATGATCCTAGGACATTTTATATTGAAGCTGCCTCAAGCTGCCTGTCAGTGATTGATTTTTTTTTTGAAACCTTAAGCACACACTTCAGATGTCACTCATGCTCTGAAAGGCAGGCTTTTCTTTCTCTAGTTTTCTACTTTTACTTTGTGTTAGGTATTTGGTAGGTAGAGGTGACTATGAATCTCAATGTTGGTAAAGTGTAAATATAAAAATAAATATAATATCTTACTTGAAAATGTGTTGTCATGGGGGCCAGTGAACAAACATATGTGCTAAAGCCAGGATGAAGGTCAATAAGATGGTTCTTCAGTGGAAATTCATGACTGAAGTGCATCTAATATTGTCTCTCCTAACCCTCTACTGGAGTGCCCTCCAAGAGGAGTGAAGAGTTCTCCATTTTGAAGGTGAGTAACAGAGATGTTAATCTCCTCATGGCGTCTCCACTCTACTCTGCCCAAGTGTGGGAAAATGACAAACAAATCAGCTTCCCAACCCAAACCATGGGGTCAATGGAGTCAGGGAGACGCGTAGGTCTGGGAAAGGAGTAAGAAGATACAACCAAGTCATTTCTCTCCCAGTCCCCAAATCCATTTTACCCACTTAAATTCTGTCTTTTCTGTTTTTCAGTCCCAACAAGCCTCCCTACAGCTCCTCACTGCCAACCTGCATTGCCTTTATAGTAACACCTGGCCCCTGCCTTGCATCTGGACAGCCACCTCCATCCCTGGTGAGGCAACTCATTTCACATGAATCAATACTTTTCTTCCACTTGGTCCTCACGGTGCTCATTAATGTCCACCTTAACTTACTGCAAGTAAAACTGTACCATATCAGATTGGGAATTTCAGTTACTAAAAATTTCAAAAGAAGAAAAAATATATCTGCCATTCAGTGTTTTTATTGTGGATATGTTCAAATATATATACTAAGCAGAGAGAAAAAATTAAGAAACTCACCTACATCCAGCTTAACTGATAGCCAATCTTATTTCACTTGTAATCATATACCAAATTAGTTTATCACCTTTTCTAACAGGTTAAGTTAAATTCAACCACAGAAATACATAATTCCATTCATAAATATCTCCAGATATGTACTTAAAGGATGGGGATTTCTCTTTAAACAAAAGCACAATGCCCTTATAGCAACTAATGTTTAATATTGTCTCTGTAGTATCCTTATCATCCTGTGTGGCTTAATCATTGCTCCAAAGCAGAAGTACAAGTTTGAAAGTGCTGGCAATGTTATTGAAATCAGAAGAGCACAGAGTTAGTTCCAGGACAGCTACGGCTGTTACACAGAGAAACAAAAGTCAGGAGAGCATACAATTCCAAGATCACTGGGATGGAAAGATGGCTCAGAGGTGAAGAGTACTTGATGCTCTTGCAGAGGGCCAGGGTTCAATTTCCAATAACTACATTGCAGCTCACAACCATCTATAACTTGAGCACCAGAGCTTCAAACACCTACTTCTGACCTCTGGAACGATGCACATACAGACACATACAGACACACATGAAGGCACCCACACTAAATAATAAACAAACTAACAAACAAATGTTTTAAAAGTAAATTATTAAATGTTTTCTTGGTCTTGTCTCCATTTACTTAACGTAAGTAAACAAAGATGTAAACTCGTATCGGAAGTCCATGCAGTGTGATTCCTCTGCTATCGTTAGCACATTCTCTTTTCACCTGGAAGACTTCAAAACTGACCTTACAGCTTCTTCTGGGAAGAGCTGTACCTTTCTGGGTCTCTCCTCGGTTGGAGACTTATAGACACTCCAAGTTATCTGCGCTAATGTCCCCAAAGACTTCCAAATTTTAAGCAATGTAGGCTCACCAAAAATGGATAACTCATCCCCTAGAATTGTTAGATTTAAAAATTCAGCTTATCTGATGAAAAGTATTCAGAGAAAAATAATATGCACATAATTATAATTTCCTGAAAAAGTTTTACGAAAAAGGAGTTGTGGTTAAGGGGTAATGGGAAATAGAGGAAAGGGGCTGTATGGCTTAGAAAGAAATGTAGGACTGTTGTGGACCACAGCTATGACACATACTAACACAAGCAAAGCCCAACGGTGGTCAAGAAGAAGATGACAGCAGACACTTAGAGCAACTGAATCCATAACAGCCATCACTTTCTTCTATCATCCTTAGATACACACATTAAAGCTTGTGGTGTGGGAGAAATAGCCTATCATATGACTTCCTGAGCTCATTCTGCCATCTTTGGTTACTGCTGACGTCGTCACTATCTTTAAATATTCATGGGTGGTTCAAGTTCATAGCGTTCTATTCCAAGTGTCTCTTCAGCTCCCCGGCAGTCCTCTCTCTCCTAACAATAGTTGGTGAATGTTCTCAATGGAAGAAAAGATCCTTCTGATCACATTCAAAGCTCAGGCATCTAGGTTATACTTCACTTGATTCTGTTGCCATGATTGAGAACATTTTAGAAAATAGGAAAACCAAGGGAAAATACAGAAACACAGGCATTTGTCACTTCTCCTTCAAGCACAACAGTGATTTCAAAATAACTGTGGCATATGAGGAACAGTATGGGAATGTAACTTCCAAATTGCTTTCATTATCAGACTGAGATTAATTGTATGATACAAAGAGCCAGAGTTTATAAACATATACAAGTCTTGTATGTTCATATCAGAAATAGAATTCCCTTGTCAAGCATAAGTATCTATCACCATCTGCAATCAGAACCAATTTTTGTATTAGAATTTGAAAGCCTCTAGTTATCATACCATTCAAAATAAAATCATTTATAATATGTATGATCAATTTTAAATGCCCTGGGCCTTTTTTATAATTTTATGATAATTTCATATAAAATTACAATGCATTTTGACCATATATACCCCTATCCTCCCCAACTCTTTTCTGTCCACCACACCTCCTTCTCAAATTTGTATCCTGTTCTTTGATTGCTACACGCACATACAGACAGATCACACACACACACACACACACACACACACACATTTTGACTTTGGCATTACATCAGCATAGAGTCATTTTGAACACATTTTCCAACATAATATAATGGACTGGTGGCATCTTGAGAAATGGCAGTAGATTCGAGTCTCACTTGATAATATAAATTTCTCAAAAAAATGTACAGAACCTTCACTTTACACTTGTGACATCCTATATCAAACATCTGAGTGACTGTCATTGCACAAGGCAGACAAATGGGCTCCTTGTCAAAGGCACCTCACCCCAAGGTCATCGGAATGCAGGCCATTAGCTACAAGGTAAGTGTATCTTTTCAAATCTGAAACGAAGTCTAGAGAAATCCTTCACATATCATTAACTCAAGCAGAGAACAGAAAGCCAGAATATTACATGTGTGTGAGTCAATTTACAGAAAAGATGGGAACCATTGTCCTGGTCAGAAGCAGCTACGATCAGTCAGGAGCGACTGAGACTGATGTGTGCATACAGCAACTAAATCAGAAGCAGGGAGTGGAAAGCTATTCAAAAGACGGTGTCACCGTTGGGTTAATCAGGGGTTCCATTGGGAGGCAAAGCCTGATTAGTGGATGGCTCTCAGATGAATGACAAAACAGCTTTTGCCAGGTTGGGTATAAGTTTTGGCTACAACATAGAAGAGAATAGCAAGGGTAGGGCACCATGGTATATTCAGGAATTGACTCAACTAAACCTGGAAGGAAAAAAAAAAAAAGATGGAGTAAGAAACTTCGAATTGTTAACAGCATAGAAAATGAGAACATGAGAATGAGAAGAAAGCTTGCTAAACCATAATGGTTGAGATGAAATCAGTGGAAGCTGTTCTTAATCTCTTTCCCTTTGAGGATGTGATATGGAACAGTCTCTGGGAGGTCCCCACTTCCAGGACCCCCTTAAAATCTTTCCCCATTTCTCTCACCATTCTAGGAGTTGCAATGATCTGCTAGCTGCCACGAAGTGGGGCTCAAATTCATTTAGATCCTATAATACTGACAGAATGGTCCAGGTAAAAGGCACTTTACAAATGTGGATCTTAGAGTTGGAGGGAACTGATTTACCATAGATAACCAGAGTCCTCGGGTTTATAGATGAGAAACGTGAAGTTGAACCATACTAGAGCTTGACAAGTCACAAACCAGAGTCTAGGGAGATGGCTCAGTGGGTAAAATGTTTGTCTAACTATGAGAACCTGGGGTCAATTGCCAGAAACCATATAAAATAAAGCCCAGAGTAGGGGGATATTGCAATGTTCTCAGCTGTCTCACATCCCAGCACCGTTCCTTCTCCCACCGTGATGGACTGTTCCCCCAGACTGTGAACTGAAAACAGGCTTTCCTCTCCAAAGGCACTTACATTGGATATTTTGTCAGAGCTGTAAGAAAACAAACTAATACATCCTCCTTCCAAACGCCCGTGTCCAAACCTGAGAACATTGCCTCGGATGGCCCCGTTTTTGAAACACTGTAAATGTTTCAGGCAGATGACTAGTTCCTTTCAATTGCCTCCAATTGTTTGTGTTTTTCAGCCCTCTTAGCTCTACTCTTCCTCTGATGCCTCTATCTTTGCAAGGGTTGATGTGATGACTCAGCGTGGCTAGACCATGGTGCCCACATATTGAGTCAAATAGACCAGGGATAATGCAAACTGCCCTTTAGTGTGTGGGTGGGCCTCTTCTAAGCACTGAAGTCCTAAATGGAAACTAAGTCTGACCTGTTTGGAAGAGGAAAGAATTATGCAGCAGATTGCTCTGCAACCCTGCACCCTGGATCCTGGATTCTAGCCCGCTAGTCAGTCTACAGAGTCCAGGCTGACAAAGCTTCCATGGTTACATGAAGTAAGCCTTTTAAAATCTGTGAAATGAATCTCTCTCTCGTCTCCCTCTCCCTTTCCTGTCCCTTCTCCCCCCCCCCAATTTTTTCCATGAACAGTGTTGACTCTTTTCTTTCCTGATGCTCTTAACAGCTCACACATGTCCGTATCCTTCAAATACAATGTCACTGTGTATTTGAACCCTGAGTCTAGTAAGCATCTCCCTGCATGCTTGCATATGGGCAGTTGTACACGGCTGACTATGTTGTATCTGGCAGTGTACACAGGGTCTATCAGGGCCCCCCAAACTGGGCTGGGCACGCATAGCCATCAGACTCTGTTTAAAGCAGACAGAAGTGTTACATTTCCTTAGACAATTTTGTACCTGAAGGACCCTTTCAGTAGATGGATGCTCAACCTGACCTGACTTTTTCATGGGAAACTGTGTCTCTCCTTAGAAGCAGTGTGACCTGGATCCATGTTCCCCATCCAACCCTTCTGTAACTGTTTTCCAACCTCCTACCCAGTCTTGCCCTGAGAACAGCATTGGCTGTCTCTACAATTCCGTACTGTGGTTCCCTTCCAAACCCCAATACAGCCCTTGAATTGTTTACTCCCACCTTTGAGCTACACTGCTGATAGCCCCAAATGGCTTGTTTATTTTACTGGCAGCAGAACAGTGCTTCTCAAGCTGTGGGTCACAACCCCTGTGAGGTTTGAGCAACCTTTTCACAGGGGTCACCTAAGACCATCATTCATATCAGATATTTATATTGTGATTCATAACAGTCCTAAAATTACAGTAATGAAGTAGCAACGAAAATAACTTTATGGTTGGGGGGGGGGGGTCACCACAAAGCGAGGAACTGCATTAAAGGGTCACAGCATTAGGAAGGCTGAGAACCACGGCAGTAAAGGGTTATATTTAATTGTGATGATGTTTTTCTCTTTTCTTCTGTCCCCTTTCCTTGCCTCCCTCCCATCTTCCTCTCTCTTCCTTCCATCCCTCCTCCCTGCTGTAAGTGTTTATTACCTGTGTCTATATGCATTTGTGTGTGTGTATTCAGGGTGCATGTGTGCCACAGCACAGGTATGAAGCTGAGAGGACAACCCCAAATGTCATTCCCACCTTCTTCCTTGTCTAAGACAGGGTCTCTTCTCCATCATTTTCTGCTGCATGCTCCAGGCTGGCCTGTGGACAGAGTGATTCTCCTGACTCCACAGACCAGCTCAACACAGGAACACCAACATTCCAGACACAGGCCGCTGCACCTGGCTTTAGTGTGTGTTCTGGGAATTCAAATTCAGGTCCTGAAGTTTACACATCAAATGCTTTATGGACGGAGCTCTCTCTCTCCAGCTCTCTCCTCCTTTGCTCTTTTCCCCTCTTGCTTTAGCTCTCTTTTACTTCATTCTTGTCTCATCATCGCTGTCTTTTTTATCGAATTTTCACACCTTCTCTTGTGTGTGCACTGTTACAGAGGATATAAGAGCAACTGGCCTGAGGTGTAAGAGGATGATGATGATGATGATGCAGTTTGCATGACACAGAGCTGGCGTCTGACTGCACATAGGCCAATCACAGAGATGGCATCCTTAACAGCCACCCTCTTCCTTACAGCTCTTACTACTGTTTTGTTCGTTCATTCGCTCATTTTTTTTTTTTACTTTGAATAGGCCTTGATCTGGCATCCTAGTGACACAAGTAACCCTTGGCGCAGGCATCTGAAGAGGCTCACTAGTCTCATAAAGCCACTTCCCATGCCTGTAGGTGAGAAAACATGACTGATGGCTTTGGCTACTCTACCCCAGATAATCAGATCTAGTTATATTTCTATTCCAGGCCCCAAGAACAGTGAGTTCCAGGGAGGAGAATATGAGAGAAGAGGGGAGGATTGAGAAAAGAGAGGTCCAAAGAGAGGAAGATTATGGCTCCCAGGAACTTCTTTTCCTAAAGGAGAGACGTGAGATAACTGTTTTATGTCATAGTAGATCATGTCAAGCCGCACAGATTTTCAGAAGAACAGAAGACTCCAAAGTAGAACTTTATGGAATCTCTAAGTTGGACGAGACACAAGAATATATCTTCCAGACATATACAGAGCTTTTGTTGGCCATTTATAGGTCAATTTAATACAAGTTAAAGTCATTTTAAAAGAGAAACTGAGAAAATGACACCAGCAGATTGGCCCATGGGCAAGCTTAGGATACATTCTCTTGACTGGTGGTAGATGATTGATGTGGGAGGGCCCAACTCACTTTAGGCATTTCCATGCCTGGGCTAGTGGTTCTGGGTCCTTTAAGAAAGCAGGTTATAACCATAACCAGGCAGTGAGGGCACATGCCTTTAATCCCAGTACTCAGGAGGCAGAGACAAACAGATCTCTGTGAATTTGAGGTCAGCCTGGTCTACAGAGAGAGTTACCAGATAGCCAAGGCTAGGGCTGTTACACAGAGAAACCCTGTCTTGAAAATAAAAAGCAGGCTAAGCAAACCATGAGGAGCAAACCACTAAGCAGCATTCCTCTATGACCTCAGCATCAGTTCTTGCCTCCAGGTTCCAGCCTTGAGTTCCTGCTTTGACTTGCCTGGATGATGTACTAAATGCTATAGACTGAAACAAACCCTTTCTTCCCCCAAGGTTCCTTTGGTCCCAATGAGGAGCAGAAGGAGGGAGAACATGAGCAAGGAAGTCAGGACCGTGAGGGGTGCACCCACCCACTGAGACAGTGGGGCTGATCTATTGGGAGCTCACCAAGGCCAGCTGGACTGGGACTGAAAAAGGATGGGATAAAACCGGACTCTCTGAACATGGCGAACAATGAGGGCTGATGAGAAGCCAAGGACAATGCCACTGGGTTTTGATACTACTTCATGTTCTGGCTTTGTGGAAGCTTAGCCAGTTTGGATGCTCACCTTCCTAGACCTGGATGGAGGGGGGAGGACCTTGAACTTTCCACAGGGCAGGGAACCCTGACTGCTCTTAGGACTGGAGAGGGAGGGGAAGAGGAGCGGGGGCGGGGGAGAGGAGTGGGAGGGAAATGGGAGGCTGGGAGGAGGCGGAAATTTTTTTCAATAATAAATAAATAGGCACAGAGGCGGAGCGGCGGCGGCCAGACGCACAGAGGCGGAGCGGCGGCGGCCAGACGCACAGAGGCGGAGCGGCGGCGGCCAGACGCACAGAGGCGGAGCGGCGGCGGCCAGACGCACAGAGGCGGAGCGGCGGCGGCCAGACGCACAGAGGCGGAGCGGCGGCGGCCAGACGCACAGAGGCGGAGCGGCGGCGGCCAGACGCACAGAGGCGGAGCGGCGGCGGCCAGACGCGGCGGTGCGGCGGCGGCCAGACGCGGCGGTGCGGCGGCGGCCAGACGCGGCGGTGCGGCGGCGGCCAGACGCGGCGGTGCGGCGGCGGCCAGACGCGGCGGTGCGGCGGCGGCCAGACGCGGCGGTGCGGCGGCGGCCAGACGCGGCGGTGCGGCGGCGGCCAGACGCGGCGGTGCGGCGGCGGCCAGACGCGGCGGTGCGGCGGCGGCCAGACGCGGCGGTGCGGCGGCGGCCAGACGCGGCGGTGCGGCGGCGGCCAGACGCGGCGGTGCGGCGGCGGCCAGACGCGGCGGTGCGGCGGCGGCCAGACGCGGCGGTGCGGCGGCGGCCAGACGCGGCGGTGCGGCGGCGGCCAGACGCGGCGGTGCGGCGGCGGCCAGACGCGGCGGTGCGGCGGCGGCCAGACGCGGCGGTGCGGCGGCGGCCAGACGCGGCGGTGCGGCGGCGGCCAGACGCGGCGGAGCAACACCGCATACAGGAAGAGGCTTTCGGGGACCGGCGCAGAGACAGACCCAAGCGGCGGGAACAGGCATGCAATAAGGAGAGCAGATCGCCCTACTACAATCGAATCAAAGAGGTAGGCCTTTGGTTGGCCAGGTCACTGGCACAAGGGGAGCCTGGTCCTGTCCTGAAGATCCTTCAGAGGGGTGAGAGGGTTCTTGGCCTGCAGCAGGAACCACGAAAGAGAGTGAGGGCATTTTGTAAGCGGAGCCCTTGGCCAGCAGGGAAACCTGATCCGGTTTTTAAAGGACCCATTGGATAGGATCAATAGGAGGAGATGGGCAGGCGTCAAGGCAAGAATTCTCCCAATAATCCGAAAAACAACATGAAAACATCAGAACCCAATGATCTTACAACAGAAGTATTTGAACAACCTAACACAGAAGAAATGGAAAAAATCGACTTTATGAAGATAATAGAGTCCCTTAAACAACATGTAAAAAATGCCCTTATAGAAATGGATGAGAAGTATAACAAAAAGTTTGAAGAAATGAGTAAATACGTACATGATACCCTGGGAAACCAAGAAAAAACCATCAAACAGGTAATGGAAACAGTTCAAGAATTGAAAACTGAAATGAAGGCAAAGAAGAAAATACAAACTGAGGACCAGCTGGATATGGAAAATCTAGGCCAACGAGCAGAGTCTACAGAAACAAGCATAATCAATAGAATACAAGAGCTAGAAGAAAGACTCTCAGATGCTGAGGACACCATAGAGAAAATAAACGAACAGATCAAAGAAAACAGCAAAGCCAACAAATTCTCAACACAAAACATTCAGGAACTATGGGACACAATAAAAAAACCAAACCTAAGAATAATAGGAATAGAAGAAGGAGAAGAGTCACAGCTCAAAGGCCCAGAAAATATTTTCAACAAAATTATGGAAGAAAACTTTCCCAACTTAAAGAAAGATATTCACTTAAATATTCAAGAAGCATACAGAACACCAAACAGACTGGATCAAAGAAAAACATCTCCTCGCCATATAATAATCAAAACACAAAATATACAGGTTAAAGAAAAAATATTAAGAGCTGCAAAAGAAAAAGGGCAAGTAACTTATAAAGGTAAACCGATCAGACTTACACCTGACTTCTCGATGGAAACTATGAAAGCCAGAAGGTCCTGGATAGAGGTTCTGCAGAAGCTAAGAGACCATGGATGCAAACCCAAACTACTATACCCAGCCAAGCTATCATTCATTATCAATGGAGAAAACAAAACATTCCAGGATAAGAACAAATTTAAACAATACGTAGCCACAAATCCAGCCCTACAGAAAGTAATAGAAGGAAAATCGCAACCCAAGGAATCCAACACTGCCAACACTGCCTACAATAACCCAGGCATCTAATGACCCTTCACGAGCACATCTCAAAGAAGGGAGACAATCTCTACTACCAAAAGCAATAAGAATAACCGGAGTAAACAACCACTGGTCATTAATATCACTTAATATTAATGGGCTCAATTCACCTATAAAAAGGCACAGGCTAAAAGATTGGATACGAAAACAGGATCCAACATTCTGCTGTTTGCAAGAAACACATCTCAACCACAAAGACAGGCACCTACTCAGAGTAAAGGGTTGGGAAAAGGTGTTTCAAGCAAATGGTCCTAAGAAAAAAGCAGGTGTGGCCATACTAATTTCTAACAAAACTGACTTCAAACTAAAATCAATCAGAAGAGACCGAGACGGTCACTTTATACTCATAACAGGAACAATTCATCAGGAGGAGGTCTCAATCCTGAATATATACGCCCCCAATATAAAAGCACCTACTTATGTAAAAGAAATATTACTAGAACTCAAGGCAGACATCAAACCACACACACTAGTAGTAGGAGACTTCAACACACCTCTCTCTCCAAGGGACAGGTCAATCAGACAGAAACCTAATAGAGAATTAAGAGAATTATTGGAGGTAATGAAGCAAATGGACTTAACAGACATCTATAGAACATTCCACCCAAATAGGAAAGAATATACCTTCTTCTCTGCAGCTCATGGAACCTTCTCAAAAATTGACCACATACTCGGAAACAAAGGAAACCTCCACAGATACAAAAAAATATCAGTGTCCACCTGTGTCTTATCAGATCATCACGGATTAAAATTAGAAGGCAACAACCACGCTGCCCCCAAAAAACCGACAAACTCATGGAAACTGAACAGTCAACTACTGAACCACACCTGGGTTAAGGAAGAAATCAAGAAAGAAATTAAAGTCTTCCTTGAATTTAATGAAAATAAAGGGACAACATACTCAAACCTATGGGACACAATGAAAGCAGTGCTAAGAGGAAAGTTCATAGCACTAAGTGCCCACTTAAAGAAAACGGAGAATGCATACATTGGGGACTTAACAACACACCTGAAAGCTCTAGAAAAAAAAGAAGCAGACGCGCCCAGGAGAAGTAGAAGACTGGAAATAATAAAACTGAGGGCTGAAATCAACAAAATAGAAACACAGAAAACAGTCCAAAGAATCAATGAAACAAAAAGCTGGTTCTTGGAGAAAATCAACAAGATCGACAAACCCCTATCCAAACTAATTAAACGACAGAGAGAGAACACGCAAATAAATAAGATCAGAAATGAAAAGGGGGACATAACCACAGACACAGAGGAAATTCAGAGAATCATTAGATCTTACTACAAAAGCCTGTATGCCACAAAACTGGAAAATACAAAAGAAATGGACATTTTTTTAAATAAGTACCACATACCAAAGCTAAACCAAGACCAGGTGAATGATCTAAATAGACGGGTTTCTCGCGAAGAATTAGAAATGGTTATCAAAAATCTCCCTTCGAAAAAAAGCCCAGGACCAGATGGTTTCAATGCAGAATTCTACCAGAACTTCCAAGAAGAACTAATACCTATACTCCTTAATGTATTTCACAATATAGAATCAGAAGAGTCATTGCCAAATTCCTTTTATGAAGCTACAGTTACCCTGATACCAAAACCACAAAAAGACCCAACCAAGAAAGAGAATTACAGACCGATCTCACTCATGAACATCGACGCAAAAATTTTCAATAAAATACTGGCAAACCGAATCCAAGAACACATAAGAAAAATTATCCATTATGATCAAGTAGGCTTCATCCCAGAGATGCAGGGCTGGTTCAACATACGCAAATCTATCAATGTAATCCACCATATAAATAAACTGAAAGAAAAAAACCATATGATCATTTCACTAGATGCTGAAAAAGCATTCGACAAAATTCAACACCCCTTTATGATAAAGGTCTTGGAGAGAATAGGGATACAAGGGTCCTACCTAAATATAATAAAAGCTATTTACAGCAAGCCAACAGCTAACATTAAATTAAACGGAGAAAAACTCAAAGCCATCCCACTTAAATCAGGAACACGACAAGGATGTCCACTCTCTCCATACCTCTTCAATATAGTGCTTGAAATTCTAGCAATAGCAATAAGACAACATAAGGAGATCAAGGGGATTCGTATTGGAAAGGAAGAAGTTAAGCTTTCGTTATTTGCAGATGATATGATAGTGTACATAAGCGACCCCAAAAATTCTACCAAAGAACTCCTACAGCTGATAAACAGCTTTAGTAATGTGGCAGGATACAAGATCAACTCCAAAAAATCAGTTGCCTTCCTATACACTAAGGATAAGGAAGCAGAGAGGGAAATCAGAGAAGCATCACCTTTCACGATAGCCACAAATAGCATAAAATACCTTGGGGTAACCCTGACCAAGGAAGTGAAAGATCTACTTGACAAGAACTATAAGTCTTTGAAGAAAGAAATTGAAGAAGACACCAGAAAATGGAAAGACCTCCCTTGCTCTTGGATTGGGAGGATCAACATAGTAAAAATGGCAATTCTACCAAAAGCAATCTATAGATTCAATGCAATCCCCATCAAAATCCCATCAAAATTCTTCACAGATCTGGAGAAGACAATAATCAACTTTATATGGAAAAACAAAAAACCCAGGATAGCCAAAACAATCTTATACAATAAAGGATTGTCTGGAGGCATTACCATCCCTGACTTCAAACTCTATTACAGAGCTACAGTATTGAAAACAGCTTGGTATTGGCATAAAAACAGAGAAGTCGACCAATGGAATCGAATAGAAGACCCTGACATTAACCCACAAACCTATGAACACCTGATCTTCGATAAAGGAGCTAAAAGTATACAATGGAAAAAAGAGAGCATCTTCAACAAATGGTGCTGGCAAAACTGGATGTCAATCTGTAGAAGAATGAAAATAGATCCATATCTATCACCATGCACAAAACTCAAATCCAAATGGATTAAAGACCTCAATATCAGTCCGAACACACTGAACCTGATAGAAGAGAAAGTGGGAAGTACTCTACAGCACATGGGCACAGGAGACCACTTCCTATGTATAACCCCAGCAGCACAGACACTAAGGGCATCATTGAATAAATGGGACTCCCTGAGGCTGAGAAGCTTCTGTAAAGCAAAGGACACTGTCACTAAGACAAAAAGACAACCCACTGACTGGGAGAAGATCTTCACCAACCCTGCTACTGACAAAGGTTTGATCTCCAAAATATATAAAGAACTCAAGAAACTAGACCGTAAAAGGCTAATCAACCCACTTATAAAGTGGGGCACTGATCTGAACAGAGAATTCTCAACAGAAGAACTTCAAATGGCCAAAAGACACTTAAGGTCATGCTCAACTTCCTTAGCAATCAGGGAAATGCAAATCAAGACAACTTTAAGATACCACCTTACACCTGTCAGAATGGCGAAAATAAAAAACACCAATGATAGCCTTTGCTGGAGAGGTTGTGGAGAAAGGGGTACACTCACCCATTGCTGGTGGGAATGCAAACTTGTGCAACCACTCTGGAAAGCAGTGTTTCGGTTTCTCAGGAAATTCGGGATCAACCTACCCCTGGATCCAGCAATACCACTCTTGGGAATATACCCAAGAGAGGCCCTATCATACAACAAAAGTATATGCTCAACTATGTTCATGGCAGCATTGTTTGTAATAGCCAGAACCTGGAAACAACCTAGATGCCCTTCAACGGAAGAATGGATGAAGAAAGTATGGAATATATACATATTAGAGTATTACTCAGCAGTAAAAAACAAGGACTTCTTGAATTTTGCATACAAATGGATGGAAATAGAAAACACTATCCTGAGTGAGGTAAGCCAGACCCAAAAAGAGGAACATGGGATGTACTCACTCATATTTGGTTTCTAGCCATAAATAAAGGACATTGAGCTTATAATTCATGTTCCTAGAGAAGCTAAATAAGAAGGTGAATCCAAAGACAAACACATAGGCATCCTCAGGAATATTAACCTTCATCAGGCGATGAAAGGAGACAGAGACAGAGACCCACGCGGGAGCACCGGACAGAAATCTCAAGGTCCAAATCAGGAGCAGAAGGAGACGGAGCACGAGCAAGGAACTCAGGACCACGAGGGGTACACCCACACACTAAGACAATGGGGATGTTCTATTGGGATCTCACCAAGGCCAGCTGGCCTAGGTCTGAAAAAACATGGGATAAATCCGGACTAGCTGAACATAGCGGACAATGAGGAATACTGAGAATTCAAGAACAATTGCAGTGGGTTTTTGATCCTACTGCACGTACTGGCTTTGTGGGAGCCTAGGCAGTTTGGATGCTCACCTTACGAGACCTGGATAGAGGTGGGCAGTCCTTGGGCTTCCCACAGGTCAGGGAACCCTGATTGCTCTTCGAGCAGATGAGGGAGGGGGAATTGATCGGGGGAGGGGGAGGGAAATGGGAAGCGGTTGTGGGGACGAGGCAGAAATCCTTAATAAATAAATAAATAAAAAAAATAAAAATAAAAATAAAAAAATAAATAAATAAATAAATAAATAAATAAGAAATAGAAAGCAAGCTAGGACATAGGTCTTTCAAATCACTCAAAACTGTTGCTCCTTGCCCAGATGAAGGGGGGCGGGGGAGAGGGGGCTTAAAAAAATGTGCCAGAGCCAAGTTTACACTTGATTCAGTTCAGGTTTGAACAAAATAATGAAAGGTTAAGAAGTTTTGAAAAGTGCAAATAAGAAAGTGAGAGCCAAAGGGAAGCTCAGCCTTCATGCGGATCTACCTGAGAGGTTTGATTTCACAAGAGCAGGGAGACGCAACAGAACAATTTTCTCCCAGTGTGGATGAATTTCAATATTTACCTGTCATCTTTGACACGGAGCTTTACAAAGAGAGCGCAAATGTCACCGTGAACTCAATTAATTCATATATTTATTCTAATCTCAGGTTTTAAAATCGATTTCCAAAGTGACATATTGAATTGTTTTTTATTATTATTATTTCTCTGTAGAAAGACAATGCTGTTATTGAAATATATAGCATTGTAGTTCTTGGGATAATTTTTCACCACTTTCCAAAAACTTGATAAAATAAATACAGGTTTGGGGGCTTTATTTTAACCTCCTGAAGCTGATATTCCCAGCCTGCCCTCCACTCATGATGACTTTGACATAGTCTAATAAAGCTATGAGTCCCGGAGGATAGCTTTCTCATTGCCCCAGCAATTTTTCCCTTCTCTTTCTTATAGAAGAGGAATTCTATTATTAAGTACTTAAAATATTCAAGGCTCTAAAAGGGAGACGCGCTCCGTTCCAGAGATTAATAACAATAAGAGACACAGAATGGAAGATGAGGGTTCAAAGCCAAATAGAAATTTCATTTGCAGAACGGAAGTCAGACCCAATTTCTCTGCAGCATGTGTTTCTGATTTATAGACTCCACTCCACAGACTGTGTCCTCATATTTTTGTGACGCTTGATTTTTTTTTCCCCTTTCATAGCCACTGTTGCTCCTGGATAAAGGCCCTCACTCATGCTTGACTCTTTTGTAACACATAGTCTTCTCGGTCACCCAACGGATTATTGTTCATAAATGCTGGTCAAAGTCCTAAGACTCACACAATAATATAAAGAAATAATTTTAGACAACACCAGTCCCAGAGTGTAAAGCACAAAGGCAATGGGAAGCGGGGGGGGGGGGGTACAGTCAAGTTGTGCAAGTCATTGTTCTTATGATATTATGCAAATAGCTTGTCTCAATGCAAACACAGATCTCCACTTGATAAGCTAGCCAGGTATACCACCAGGCTTTGGATCTGAAGTAATTAATAACAGAGATTTTTTTTTTCCCCCATGTTCGTCCTACAAGGGAACGTTCCAGGTCTGTCCTAACTCACATTGGCAATGAGCATTGACTGACAATCTCGGAGGGATCAGCAGCTTTAATTAAGACATGAGTGTACTTTTTTTTTTAAAAAAAAAAAGGCAGATGCATAATCTGAATTTTAGCCAGTAGTATTTGGGCACTTAGTTATGTCAAGGGGCTAATTTGGAACAGAGACCAGCATCTAAGGAGAGTGAAACAGACTGAAAACAATATATGCATGAGTCTGAAACCCAGTTGATGAAGGTTATATAAAGCATGCAATAAAACCTAGAGGGACTTCCTGGAAATGGAAATGACACTATTGCAGATGTCACTGGAAACAAATAAGACCCCAGAGAGAGTTGTGTGACTATTGGAGAAGTAATGGCGGGGGGCAGGCTTGACAAGTTAGTGGCTTCACTGAGGCTGGGAAGCCCTAGGCCATAAGGATGAGTCAAAGTTTGTCTGGCGAGTCTGCCTTAGACGTCAGTAAAGACCCAGACAAGAAGTTTAGGAGTACAGCAAACTTTGATGAATGCCTGATGAGCTGGCATTAAGCATATGAGACCCGAGCTACAGTGCTCAAGGAAGCTGTTGCTAGGGCATGCCAGCATTGCAGTT
Source organism: Microtus oregoni (assembly GCF_018167655.1). Lineage (NCBI taxonomy): Eukaryota > Metazoa > Chordata > Mammalia > Rodentia > Cricetidae > Microtus > Microtus oregoni. Next base: position 40,927,766 of record NW_024543063.1, read on the forward strand.
GGACAGAGCCTCTAAATTTGTCTGCCAAGCGAAACATTTCAATAAAACCCAGTCACATGTTGCTCTTTGCACACCCAAGTATATGACAACCCCAACCCAGAAGTGACAGCAGATGTGTGTTAATCCACATATATACTCTTCCACCTGGTCCTCAGCAGTGAGTTCCTGAGCTCATCTGCCAAGCATCAGATGAGGCACAGCAATGATACTTCAACACATAGAAAACAAATTAAGGCTTTGAACCACAATGGAGGCTTGATAAATAACAAAGAACCAGATGCATTAGAGTTCACAATATTCTACTTGCTTACATGACATTGTGTCTTAAAACAATTATCCTACATCCATGGTTGACCATTCTATATGGGTTCCCCTTTTTCAAGATTTATTATTGATTATGTGTATGGGTGGGAGATTGCGTGCTTGTGGGTACAAATGCTAATAGAGGCCAAAAGGAGACATTGGATTCCCTGGAACTGGAGTTAAAGCTGGTTGTAAGCCATTGGTGCTAGGACTAGATCTCCAGTCCTAAAGAAGACTAGCCCTTAACGATTGACCCATCTCTCTAGTCCCTAGATCCCCATCTTATATACTTTGGCTGACTGCTCTTGGTGCTAGAAAGATGGCTCAGGAGATGGGACCACTAGTTACTTACAGAGGACCCAGGTTTAGTTCCCAGAACCCACATAGTGATTTATAACCATGCATAATTCCAGTTGCAGGGGAACCATCATGTTATTCTGATCCCCCCCCCAAGAGCACTATAAACACATGATGCACATATTGACATGTAGGTGCAAAAATAAACTAAATAAGTATTAAAAAATAATAAGACTTCTCTTGCTAGATCTGCATGCTCATGAGTATGAACAGGAGGAAAGAGAACTGAATGAAAACTATCAATGCCCACCTGTTATTAAGAGTTCAGGTAGGAAGACTGGATGGCCTGGAGACCTAGTATTGAAGCCAGCACAATTGGAGAAAGAAAAAATGCCATTGTAATGATGCCTAACTATGTTTTGCTATCCTCATAGACTGGTGGTTACCCCAATTGTCATCAAAGAGCTTTCATCCAGTAACTGATGGAAACAGATACAGAAACCCACAGCCAAGCATTGGGCCAAACTCAGGGAATCCTGTTGAAGAGAAGGAGGAATGATTATATGAGCCAGGGGCTCAAGGACATCATAACAAAAACCCATAGAAATAACTAACCTGGGTTCATAGGAGTTCATAGAACACAGCTGCTGGTAGAAGGAACTAGTATCTTTCTCTCATTCATCGTGTGCCTCGGTCAGTTTGTCAGTAGCCACCAAATCTTTCCAAAATCCCAGCCCCGATTGTTGTCTCCTACCTCATGGCCCTCTCTTCCACAGCCCTTGACATAGTTCGCATCCCAACTAGCCAGTGCTAGGCTCAGCTCTTGAAACACCACCTTCTCATTCTGCCTACAGCTCCAGGCCATGGAGCGTCTTCCTGCTGATGTTAAATTCAGTGTTCCCTCACCATCTCATACTTGGCAGCTTGGCTTTTCCATCACCTGTAACCAATTTTCTATAATGACTTCCCAGTTTCAGATGCCTGGGGCGATCTCTGGTTTTCTGTCTGGGCACTGACTCACAGGACAATATAAGATCAGAACTAATGTTTTTACTTCTTCCTACTCTGTCATAATAGAGTCAAAGATTAGACAACCTGCTATGTACAGGCTTGCCACCCAGCCATCATGTAAGTAAGTGTGTGTGTATGTGTAAAGGGCTAGCAGAATAAATAAGGGGAAATGGTCTATGATAGTTCATTTTGGTCATTCCCGTTTACTACCAGGATCTGCTGCACAATGGCAAATAAACCAAAGGAACGTTTGTACTTATGTTTATTAGTTTTATCATTGCTATAGCCAACCACATAAAAGAATGACCTTCAGGGATGAAAGATGTATTTTGCTCATAGTTTCAGAGACTTCTGTGCACAGACACTTGGCACTATGTTTCTGTCTCTCTGAGGAGGCAAAACTTCAGGGTAGATGCTGCCTGCTTTATGGAAGACAAGAAGTAGAGAGAGCTAGAACAAGAGTACACCCTGAGGGACCTACTCCCTCCCATTAAGCCCTACCTCCAGACTCTTCCAGAATTTTCACTAGCTGGGGACCAACACAGGAATTATGTGTGTGGGGGGGGGGCATTTCTAATCCATTGGTCACTAGGGAAACTGTCAAAGGATTCCTTCAGGAAGGGTTCTCAAGCAAAATTAGCATCTGAGTCAGAGTCCAGATCAGTCATACCATTGTGAGGAGGTGAGCTTCATTCAACTGCTGAGAACCAGAACAAAATGAGAGAAGATAATGTTGAATTTACAGCATGATTCTTTCCCTCTCCTCCTCCCTCTCTCCCCCCACTCCCACTTCTCTTCTTCTGCCTTAGGACAGTTGAGCACCTGATTCCTGGCTGCATCCCATCACCAACATCTCAGATTTTCCAGCTTGTAGACAGCAGACTGAGGCCCATCTCAGCCTCCAGAGTTAAATAAACTAATTCTCTTTACGGTCGCTGTTTCTCTTAAAAACTTTTATGACTTCCTATCGTTTCTTTTCTCTCCATCTTTTTTCTTTCTTTTGCTTCCTACTAGCTTCGTCCCATCTGAAATTATTCATAAATTTAATTTTTACTTACTCTTGGAATGAATAACTATACATTCCTCTGACTGTCTCTGGGTCTCTAGTTGTTCGCTCCTTCAGATTCATCTGTGCTATGAGGTCGCACCTCACCTCCAAATGTGGCATCAGTCTTGAAATTCACTAAGGAATTAGACAATATATTCTTGCATCACTTGTTTTTAATGACCACATAATATCTATTTTTGAGGAGGTGATGTGACTTATATAAGTTAATGATCTGCTGCTATAAATCAATAATATCATGCTACCATTATTTAATTTGCACTCTATATAACACAATGAGCTCGATGCTGTAGCTCAAGAGCAAATTATTGCTCCAAATGCCTATTTTAAAACTGAAGAATACAATATTTTGTGATGTCAAACATTGTCACACATTCCAATCTTTCAGGAAGCATTGTGTCAATTTTAAATAAAGACAAAGAAGCTTTTCAATAATTACATGCTATTTTTCTTTCTGTACGTTTCCTATTTATAATTTTGTCATTTTCTTAAAAAACAGAAAATTAAGGTTTTATTTTTGTTATTAATTTTTAGACTGCTTGTACCTGTGTAGTAAGATAGAATTCTTATGACATTGTACACATACACACACGTGCGCCATAGTGTCCATGTGAAGATCAGAGGTCAGCACGTAGGAATCGGTTATCTTCTTCTACCATGTGGGGCTGGGGGTGGAACTCATGACATCAGAAGTTTTGTGGCAATTGTCCTTATCCATTGAGCCATTTTTCTGACCCATAAGAAATTTTATGTGATAATAGAAATATCCCATAACTGAATTGATTTATAGACTAGCGCAGCTGTTCTAACACAGCTATGGAATGCCTTAAGTGTGGCCTGTATGAACCGATGCAATCTCACTCGCTACCACTTTCAGACAATTGGGATTGAATCGAGGCCTTCCCTCCTACTAAGCACACTGTATCTCTGTCTATCTTCCCAGGCATATTTTCTAAATTTTTTCATGTTAATTAATTCGATTTTAAATTTAAGTAACCTTGTGGTTGGAAGCCACTGGACCAAACAGCCTAGCTTTATAAATTAGGGAATCCCAGTCTTTGCCACTGAAAGGACAGAGTTAACAGTTAGATAGTTGTTTTCTCGGTCCTCATCTTTCAGCAACTCCTCCCAACACAGACTTAGGGAATGTGCAGATGTGCGCTAGGGCTCAGGTGATTCTACACCTGCTGCTGTGCTTTTATGGAATTATGGCTCTGGTGCTGGTTCTGAAACCTTTCGAGTGACCCAGATTTCCCCCTGCTTGTCTGCAAACTGGAATTGCCTTGGTATACTTTTAAAAGCACAAATGCTTACGCTCTCACCCCCAGACAGTCTCCAGGGGAAATCAAAACAGGATTACGAGAAAATGTAGGGCCCACAGACACAACCTGGAATCAGTGTCTTCTCCCTGGCCTTCATGAAATGCTGCCAACTAAAGAAAGAGCAAGATTATATAGGTTAGTGACTCAGCCTTGAGGGGCCCTATTGCTCCCCATGTAAAAGAGCCTCAGGGCCACTGGAACAGAGAGGGGGCTCTCTTCATCTATGGTGGCTGCACCTACCTGGACTTGTCAACCGTGAATGCGTTTATCTCAGATAAAGTCACTGGAACAATTAGAAATGATGCAGTCTCTCTGGATAGACATTATGCTCCTGCTGTGTGTGATACGCTGTTGCCTGTCCCTCACCGCTATTTAAATCTAAGTGAATCTGAGGTTGGATGAAGCCTGTTCAATCAAAGCCTGTCAGAATGTCAATCCTAACCCAACATCACAGCTGCCTGGGAATCAAAGCGGACATCTCTAACGTGTACACTTACATCATCTTTCTCTTACTGTCTTTATTCTATTGTTCACGCAGATTTCTAAATACCATGGATTTTTACATTTTGACCTAGAGTGTCCAAATTTAGTTCTATTGTGTAGAAAGAAAAGCTCGTTCTGGTATTGTATGTTCGGTTTTACATTGCTCTGCATCTTCTACTTATGATTTCTCTGTATATGAATAGTTTAGCCTATTTCATTAGTCATCTAGAGCCTATTAAAAGTTACTGATTTTTCTAGTAGGCTACAACTTCTCAAGGTCCATCTTGACTGATCAATGTTTCATGGCATATGTTTTCACATTTAGTGTGTGTGTGTGTGAGAGAGAGAGAGAGAGAGAGAGAGAGAGAGAGAGAGAGAGAGATGTGTGACGGTGGGTACACATTTACCCTGGTATACATGTAGAGGAGAAAAGACAACCTGAAGAAATCTGTTCTCCCCATTCAGCACGTGGACCCTGTGGCTCGAACTCAGACCATCAGCCTTGGCAACCAGTACCATCACCTGACGAGCCATCTTGCTGGCCCTCGTTCTGCATTTCCAACATCCTATCTGTCTTATTGACACCTTTCAATATATAATTGACTTGATGGTGAATTTTCTTCCTAGTAATCTATTATGTTTTAAAGCAAAAATAACAATGTACTTTAATATACATTCATCTTTTCATAACTGATATTCTCCTTACTATTATCATTTTGCTAATTATCTTAGTTTATTTATTGCATAATTTCTCTGTATGACCTTGGGAATGATCTCCTTTAGGCCATTACTTCAGGTAGAGGATGTCGCTGTATAGCTAGCATATTCTGGTCAAAACAAGTTCTGTTGCATTTCATTGTCTCATGTCATTTAATGACATTGTTTGTACCTCATGTCATTTAATGTTTGTACATCATGTCATTTAATGTTTGTACATCTTGCTTATTTTATTTTGTACATTTTCCTTGATATACATTCATTTTATTGGTTTAATTATACACAGAAGCCAGACATGGTGGCTCACGCCTATTTTCCCAGCACATGGGAAGCTGAGGCAGGAGGACTGTTACAAGTTACAGTCTAGCTTAGGTTACAAAATAAGGCTTTGTCTCAAACAAATAAAAAGCAAACACAGAAGAAATACTGAACTGTATATTCCTTTTATATTGCCTACCTACATATATGTTTATATATAAAAAGAAAAAATAATGATTTTAAAAGTTAACTTATTGTTAGATATATTACTTTGATATCTTTAATTTTAAAAACAGATATTCTTCTCAGATCTTTAAGGAATATAAAGATATCTGTTCCAAATCTCAGATCCCTTTCTAAGGTTTATGACTATTTTTCTATCGTCTTCTCTAATGGAATCATACTTGATAAGTTTGGAAAGAGAAGATGGAAAATGAAGAAAGAGAGGCTAAGGTAGTCGCTTTCCCTAGGTCAAATAAAATGATGAAAACACATTTCAAAAGGACAGATTGCTTCCGAGGGAGGAAAAATGCCAAGTGTAGCCACCTGGGACTGGAGAATGACAAAAGCCAGAGGCAGACATCTGAACACATTGCATCAGAACAATGATAATAGGATAGGAGAAGGGGAGGGATTCTGCCGTTGCTGAACTGTCACACGGCCAAATGGGAGACACGTGTCACAGTGCGTTGCAGACTTGTTATTCTCTGATCAATGATTTGAGGATGTTCTTGATGGAGCTTACTCATTGAGGGGGGGGGGGGGACCACATCGAGCCTTCTGCTACTTCTAATCACTCTTCACAAACATGCTATTTCCTTGCCTAAAAACAGATGGATCTGAGAAGGTTAAACAAATACCATTTGTCTCGTGTCACCGTGTTTGTTTACTAGCTAACAGCTTACAGGAGTGGATAGAGATTCCTTGTGCACTGTACATATTGTAAAATTCCCATCGTGTATGTCCCAAAGAAGTTTATGAAAGGAGCTTATAGAACCAGCTACAGAGGGGAACAGGTCCAAAGAAGTAAAGTTGACCAGAACACTGAACAGAGAAGTTGCCTAGCAATTGCTGCCCCAAGTCATGGCTGAAACCATATCACAAACCACAGAAACCCTTAAGCCTTATCAGATAATAATAACCAAATTATTCTCTCCATTCTATAAGATACACTTCCAATCTACTAATCACCTCCTTCACCATGACAAGATTTTGCTTCAATTTATTCCAATGTCTGTTTTTCAAGTCTATGACTTTATTTCTTATCTAAAGAAGTCATTCACTCTAAATCAATGTGATAGGCTCTCCCACCACCACTATGTATTTTCTCTGGCACTTTTGTTGGTTTGGGGGCTTAGTGTGTCAGTCCTTCATCCATTTTAGTTTAAGTTCACAGGGTATGAGGTAAGATCTAACTTCCCAATTTTTGAAAACACTTTATTATATTATAATAATATTATGGGTGTGTCAGTTTGTGGGTTTGTGCAAATGAGTGTGAACGATGGAGGAGGCCAAAGACAATGAGCAGATCCTCTGGAGCAAGAGTTCTGAGCCACACAGCAGAGGTGCTAAGAGCCAAACTTGATCCTCTTCAAGATCAGTGCCTGCTCTTCACTGCTGATACACCTCCTCAGACCCCCAGTTTAACTCTTTGTGTATCCACATCCAGTTTCCCGAGCACCATTTGCTTAGCCCATCCCCATTGTAGACACATGCATTCTTGTGATTCCACAGTTGACCATAAGTGTGCAGGTTTAATCCTGGGTTCTGGTCTGTTCCATTCACCCACATTTCTGAATTTATACCAGTATCACACTGTTTTAATCACTGGAGCTTTATGTTATGTTTTGAAATCAGTCAATATGGTGCATCCGATTCTGCCAACAGGGTTCTTGAAGGTTCCAATGTGAATATTACAATTTTTAAATGCTTTTGGTAAAATACGCATTTGGGATGTAGACAGAAATTATACAGAATGTGGAGATTATGTTAGGTAGCATTGACATTGTGAAAAAATCAAATATTTATGTATGTGAAGTTTTTAATCATTTGTGTCTTAACAAATTCTTTGGTGATGTTTTAACATTTAGTACACAGATCTTTCAGCCCTTTCATTAAATCGATTTTAAGAATTTTATTCTTTTTTTACATTACTAAACAAGGTGTTGTGTTGTTGGTGATGATCTCCAACTTGAACTGCTCATTGCTAGTATACAGAAACTAAACCCAAACTACGTAGAGCTGTGCATATCTGTTATCCTTTATAATGGATGCTGATGATACCGAAGGATAAAGAACTGGAGGCCAGCCTGGGTAACAAAGTGAGACTCTACATCAAAAACGTTTAAAAAAGAAGCTACATACATAGCAAAAAATGTCGTGAACACACGTGAAAAATCCCCTAAACACCTCGCAGAATGGTGTCCCACGGTCACTTATGTAGAGCTCAGAAAAGCCCATGCACAGTTTCTCATGTTCTATATACTCCTATATACTCCTATATGCTCAGTTCATTCCTCATGTTGAGGAAATACAAAGCAAACCCACAGTGAGATAGCAGCTGACACCTGTTTAAATCAAACCAAGATGAAAAGCAAGGGCAAACGTCCTCAGACCTCAGAATCCTTGCGTATCATCAGATTCTTTCTGCAGTGGGGATGCAAAATGGTGTAGGGTACGATGGGAAGAAGTGCACAGCAGGAAGTGTCTCGGAAAGTTAAAGGCAACAATACCATCTGAACCAGAAATCCTATTCCCAAGGGCTAATCCAAAAGAACTGAAATCAAGGTCATAAAAAAGGCTATGGCAGCAATAACACATGACGTACTGATGAAAATAAAAAGTCCATAGACAGATTAATGGATAAAATGGGAATATCAAGATGGGGAGGGGCACCAAGTAGACGAACTTCAAGAAGGAACACTATTATTGCACGCACAAGCTCATGTCAGCTGTGGTTATCTGCACAAGGCCTGCTTAAGATAAAGCTGACCAAAGGTCATGACACAGGTGGGAGAGGTGACCTTCAGGCCCTGCCCCTTACTGAGCAGTTTCTGGCAGGTGTTAGCTGCTGGGGACAGAGCATCATTCCTTTTGGATATGCAGCCACTGGAAGATTTCCCATGCCCCAGTGGGTGACCCACACCCACACACATTTGAGCAGCATTAATTAAACTTAGTTATCAATAAGAAAAAGAGTACATGAAGTGGAAAGAGGGTTATTGGGGTTATTTGGAGGGAGTTGGGGAGAAGGAAATAGGGGTGGTGTGACATTTAATTGTATACATGTATGAAATTCTTAAATACACTGAAAAAAGTAATGTTTAAGATGTGCTAGAAAACCAGTCTTATTCTAAAATAGATGAACCTATGAAGAAGTGGAATGGCTAAACTAAGCTATACCTGGGACAAATAGTGTAGGGTTCTCCTATTGGAAAAGCCTGAAATGGTCCCAGAAATGAGAGATGGGTGAGGATAGGCACCACTCAGCAGGTATAATGCTACAGTTACAAAAATAAAATAAGGATATTAAACCCAAAGTGCAGCTGTTTGACATGGCGCTTATAACAAACAATACTTCACAGCACACTTTAAATTTTGTTTAGAGGATAAACCCCACGTTAATTGTCCTACTGCAATTTAAAAAGAAAACCCAGCTAGCTCTGCACCATTAATCGTTGCAACGGGAGGAGAATTCATAGGTGCATAGAAATATAAATGAGAAACTTCCTGAAGATGCAGACTAATAATGCAAGCTTTAATTAAAAACAGCTTTGTGGGGTTAGTGTCCCGAAAGGTAGTGCAACTTAGCATGCCCCATAGGAATGAGCCAAGGACTGCAATGATGAAGGAGACAATCTGATGTGGACGTGGAAGTAATACTTTTGTACTTCAGTAGGGTTGGCTCACTATAATAAGGATTTGGCACAAAGAAAGATTTAGGGGATATGCCACTTTGAAGAATGATGCCAGGGGAATCTCTATATGTTTCTGCTAGGATTATCCACTTATGAGTGAGTACATACCATGATGCAAATTTCACTTGTGATGGAGGAAGGTCATTGGCTAATAAAGGAACTGCCCTGGCCCATTTTATTGGTTAGAGAATAGGTGGGAGGAGTAAACAGAACAGGATGCTGGGAGGAAGAGGAAGTGAGCTCAGAGACTCCACAGCTCTGCTCTCCTGAGCAGAAGCCTCAGAGAGACGCCATGCCCTGCTCCCTGGCAGACGCACGCCATGAAGCTCCGACCCAGGATGGACATAGGCTAGAATCTCCCCGGTAAGCACACCTTGGGGTGCTACACACAGATGATTAGAAATGGGCTAAATTAATATGTGAGAATTAGCCTAGAAGAGAATGGGCCAAGCAGTGATTAAAAGAATACAGTGTCCGTGTAATTATTTCGGGGCATAAGCTAGCCGGGCAGGCGGCTGGGGTGTTGGGGACGCAGCCCCGCCGCTGCCCTTATTACTTCACACTTGGAGGTAAAAAGCAATGACATCTTGAAATTTTCATGTAAATGGATAGAACTAGAAAAAAACCATCGTGAGTGAGGTAACCCAGACCCAGAAAGATGAGAATCATGGTATGTACTCACTCATAAGTGGATTCTAGCTATAAAGCAAAGGGTAATGAACCTATATAGTCTGTGACCCCAGAGAAGATAAGTAACAAGCATAATCCTAAGATAAACATATAGAGATTCCCCTAGGAAGGGGAAATAGGCAAGATCTCCTGAAAAAATTGGTATCATGGGGGTGGGAGGAAGGAAGGGAGAAGGGAAGAGGAGAGGAGAAAATGAGGGAATGGGATGGCTGAGATGGGGGAAGGACAGAGACAGAGAACAAGGAACGTAATATCTTGATTGAGGGAGCCATTGTAATCATTGTGACTGATAGCCCTGCCAACTCCGTAAGTCAGACAATTGGCGACTGGAAACAGAGACTGCACATTTGTTCCCTGGCGTTAGAGAAATTCCCATTGATCCACAAGGATGACCCCAAGCAATAGTGAAGAGGGTGCCTGATCTGGCCTTGCCCTGTAGTCACATTGATGACTATCTTAAATGTCACCTTTTAAATGTCCATCCAGCAACTAATGGAAGCAGAGGCAGAGATCCACAGTGCAGCACTGGGCTGAGCATCCAAAGTCCAATAGAAGTATGGGAGGAGTGAGAATATGAGCAAAGAGGTCAAGGCCATGATGGAGACACCCACTGAAACAGTCTACCTGAGCTAATGGGAGCTCACCAGCTCCAGCTGGACAGGAAAGAAACCAGCATAGAACCAACAGGAAAGAAACCAGCATAGGACCAAACTAGGCCCTCTGAATGTGGTTGACAGTTGTATGACTGGGGCAGACTGCAGGGCCACTGGCAGTGGCCCAAGGGTTTATCCCTACTGCTTGAACTGACTTTTTGGAACTCATTGTCTTTGGAGGAATACCTTGCTCAGTCTAGTAAGGAGGTCCTTCCTCAAAGCAATGTGTCTTACACTCTCTGGGGAGTGGATGGGAGTGGGGGTGAAGGGAATGGGAGGGAGTGGGAACTGGGATTGGTATGTAAATCAAAAAATAGAGGTTTTTTGTTTTTTTTAAATGAAATAAACAAAGAAACAAAAAAGGGAGGGAGGGAAGAAGGAAGGAAGGAGAAAAAGAAAAAGATTTTCAAAGTCCACAAGAGCATCCCTGATCATGGGAGCTTCTCTTCTTGTCTGGTGAGTTAGTTTAGTTGGTTAGAGCATGGTACTAACAGTGTCAAGATTTCACATTTGAGCTGGTTGTTGGTGGTGACTCCATCCCTCTAAAAAGAAGCTCCACTGACACACTTTCTGGTTTGTGGGTCTCAAAAGAACTGCAAAAGATGTCCACGTGTCTTTATAATTTCCTTCACTCAACCCACCAAGTTGGTTAAGACTTATATATCTGTGTTGTGCAGGAATGGCTCTGTAGTTAAGAGCACTGGATGCTCTTGCAGAGGGCTGAGTTCAGTTACCAGCATCCACATACCTCACAACCACCTGCAACTCCAGCTCCAAGGGATCTATTTGATGCCCTCACCTGTCTTCCATGGGCTCTGGCATGCATGCGGTACACATAAACCCATACAGAATACATATATACATATAAACAAATTGTGTGTGTGTGTGTGTGTGTGTGTGTGTGTGTGTGTGTGTGTGATTTTTCAGGAACTGGAGAGATGACTCAGCAGTTGAGAGCACATACCACATACTGTTCTTCCAGAATACCTGAGATCAGATCCCAGCAGTCAGGAGGCCTACAATTGTCTCTCACTCTAGCTCCAGAGGATGTTAAACCTCTTCTGGCCTGTGTGGGCACTGCCTGCATGTTCAAATACCCATAAACAGACACATAAACATACGTATAATTCTCTTAAATAAAAAAAATGAATCTAAAAAACTACTCTCATGTATAACTATCATGTTTAAATAAAACCATTTAGAAGACTGGTCCCACCCATTCCTTGAAATTGTAGTTAACAGGCGAATCTTGGGTGCTTATCAAGAAGATGATAGATAGATAGATAGATAGATAGATAGATAGATAGATAGATAGATAGATAGATAGCCTGGGAAAATTTGGCTATAGGTTTTTGTACATATTACCTTACTGAAAATTTATAAGATGTTGGCTTCATATTTCTGCAATTGTTCTTAAATGAGTTAAAAGTATACCTTTCATTTACTTTTTCATCACGTGCAATACACTAGCTGAAAAGAGTCTTTGCATCCCGAAAACGCTGAGGGATTTTATTTTGTCTTCAATTTAAGGGAACAATTTTAGTGGCCCATATTTTTCTAAATTTTCATCAAATATTTATGTACTGTCCAGCCAAGCAATTTAGAGGAACTACATTTGATAGATATTAGACCACAAATTTTATTCTGAAGAAATGTTTTAATGTGTTTTTAAAAGTATCATATGCCTATCAAGTTTACATTTTTACTAATCACCTGTATAGATAATAAACAAAATATTTTCTTATTCTTCTAAATGACTGAAAGAAGCAGAGAGCCTTTTATTAGTTCTTTCAGGTGAAAAGAAGGCATTGTTCTTTCTGAAGACAAGAGAAGTGAGAAATTCTCACTCTGGGGCTTCACACCATGTTGAGAAGTTTTATTGGTTTGTTTTATTGTATTTTTTTCTAAACCAATAACACTTGTCTTTCTTCCTCTCCCTATCACGCACTTGTATAATGCCTTACGTGTTTCTTAACTTTCGCTCATAGATTTATTTGTATCATCCTAGAAAGACTGTAAAACCATTAAAAGAAATTGGCACTTTTGTATAATTGGTATACACTCTGTAACAGCTAGAAAAACTCAAGGAAACCCTCAGAAATCAGCTTAGGAAGTGTGTATTTGTAAAATGGCAAAAGGTTAAGTTCCTTACTATGTGTATACATTCAAGATTGTTCTTCTACTTAAAAACTTCAAATTGCAAAAGTTTGTGTTCTTCCAGGTGGAAATGTCAAGAGCCAGGGCATAAAGCAGCCACACTTTCCCTGCTTTGGCAACTATAGAACCTCAGATGAGGTTCCATTAGTGTTCAGAAGAAAGACAAAATAATTATGGAGGAAAATAGCTTGGCAGCCTGCCTGTGACCAGCAAAGGCAGATTTAAATACACAAATGTAAGTATAAAAGTATAAAAAAGCAATGTTTATATTAAATGTAAATTAAGATGGATAAGAGGAAGACGGATATTAGAGATAGATGATAGACAAACAGACAGACAGGTACAGAGATAGATAGATAGATAGATAGATAGATAGATAGATAGATAGATAGATATAGATAATAGACCAGTGTTGCTTTAACAGTTTTGTGATCGATACTGTTTGTCCTTCTGTGGTTTAGATTATTAAAAATGTCATACTTGCTGCAATTTCACCCTGAATACCTCCTCCTTAACAGAACTAAACAAGGAAATAGCAATGCCTGCATTTTACTTTTTCCGTGTCTAATATGCAGAAACGTACAATGTTCGCAATATAAAAACAATGCCTAAACAATACATTTTAATTAGAGCAACTAAATACGAGCAGGCAATAACCACCACTTACCTAGTTTAAAATCCAATTCTTAATTGAGAAAAGCAGTAAAAGATAATCCAAACATCTAGTTAAAGTAAATACCTCATTAAGCTTTGGTGTTATTGGTTCATCGTTGCTATTCATTTCAGCCTGCGTTTGAATGCATCCCTTGGAATTAACTGACCCACAATACCCAGTTGTGTGGGTTTCTGTTTCCCACGCTTACACACAGCTTCAACTGTATTTGGATTTTAAAGCAGATTTAATAATGATACTGGGAATTTTTAAAAAGCAATGCTCATAGGCAAATTCCTTCAGCCTACTGTTCTCTCTACAGAAAAGGCGATGGGCACTTCTCAGTTCAGTTTGCATCAATAAACACACACCTAATGGCCCCCAGAAGTTTTCCAGATACAAAGGTAAGCAAATCACAGTCCATTTCTTTAATGAGTTTGTAATGTGCAACTGATTCCAAGAAGTCTGAAAAGAGCAGCCACTGACAGATCAAAGAAAATCATCATCATGTGCCCAAATAGGCTTCCAAATTGTCCGTGTGCTAAGGATGCTTCATTAAGTTACTCATATTCTCCAATTCCAGCACCTCAGCCAGAGTAGGGGGAGACCAGTCCTTTGATTGCAGTGTGTCATCCCTAGCTCACATAAAAGCCAAAACATGCTTTCTACACTGACAAAGAATTTATCTCTCTTTATCACGAAGAAAACCTCCTTTAGCTTTCTCTATCAAGGGAAATGCAGTCACTGCAAGAAAAGAAAGGGGAAAAAAAGCAAAATATCCCACTTTATCACAACCCACCACTTTTCTGTCTTCTGTCTTTGAGAGCAGGCAAAACATACCATCATGCACACTCATTGATGGTGCGTGGGTGTAAATTGGATATATGTAATATTATTTATCATACATACACATATCATATAATATGCACATATGTATACAACTCTATAACTTAAAAGATAGCTCCATATATCATTAGTCTCTATCTTCAAGAGAGAAAGATCCAGAAACATCAGCCATCAGACCAAATAAAATAAATACTTTTAACTGGCTTCAATGACAGTATAAAAGGACCATGTCACCTTATAAACAACATTTTTAGGCAAGTCTTACTTCTTGAGTTTCTATACTGTTTAATAGCCTGATAGAATTTTTTCACCTTCTGAGGAAATTACTCATAGTATTTTCATAAATTACTTGTGAATATTCTTTCTTGAGAAATGGTGTCAAATTCACCCTGAAGGTTCTAAGGCTCCTTTATAAGCGACTGATTAATAAGCTTCAGGGTGACTGTGCTTCCATACCCGCCTCTACACACACCCCAGAGTCCATATTTTTTACTAAGAAAACATACCCAGATGCTGTCTTCTTGTCGGTATTGTTTCCAGTTCCTTCCACTGTCACTGAACATCAGGAGATAGCTGGTCACCCAGTTGGAGCTCCCATATCCACCTTGGGTGGCCACCGATGTGACCTCCATCCTCTCTCCAAGGTCAATCTGCAGCCACTGGTATTTGTTGGACACAAGTGGAGACCAGCCACCAGCTCCTTTTGCAAAAGCAGAAGAATATTGGGAAAGAATGCATTAAAATTCCAAAAAAAATGGAGTGGAAATGCTGGTAGATTTATGGAATTCAGAAATATTTTCAGGATATAGAAGGCCTCGTAATTATATTAATATATAGAAAACCAGAAATGTAGTAGACAAGGTTAGATGTATGCTGGTTGTGTTCATTTAGAGTTATCAGAAGTTTCCTGGTACTGAAGAGAAATTAGGAAATCTCATTGAATATTTTTAAATGTTTCATTTGGAAGATCATGCCAACATTTGGTGCCAGGGTGCTTACTGCCCACAAGCATGGCTGGGTAATGGTGTGTGACTTTTGGTCTGTCTAGGTTCAGAGAGAAAATATAAAGGAGAAAGTTTTGGTGTTGGCAGAGCTAACACACCTAGTTTGGTACAATGTTAGTAGTTGGATAACAAAGATGTTAAAAGTCTCATAAGAGGGACAGACATTGAAAAACATGTGTGAAATATAATCCAAAAAAAATCATTCATGGTTAGACACTGTGTAGGAAACCATAACATAAAACAAGATGGAGCATTCTGTGCAGTGGGAGAATAGATTGGGTTTGCAATCGTGTAAGGGAAGATGTCTACATGTTCACTTTTCCCACCTTTGTCGTGGTAGGAGTGTGTAAATCACAGAAGCACGGTCCTGCACTGAGACAGTTTGCCCGCCTTCCGCTGCCGGGTCTGGAGGAGAGTATGTGCATTTGGGAGGGTGCTAGCGTACTGAAACATCACGAAGAAGCTTCCTTTGAGCACTTGGATTGCAACAATGAGAGTGTTACACACATTAGAAGAGCAAGAGGTAGTGTGCATTATTTTCTTCAAGATGCAACAAAACGTTAAAGCAGTGCTCATATCTTTTTTAGTAAGATGTTTCATTTTCCCCTTCAATATACTTTGGGAATTGTTTCAGTTCTTAAAGTACTGACCGAATATGCAAGACACACACACACGCATTCTCACAAGCATGCACACACACAATTATTGTTAAAAATAGTCACAAAATGGAGCTCACACATTCTGGAATACAATATCCAGGAGCTGGAGAGATGCCTCATTGGTTAAGAGTAAGAGCATTGGCTGCTCTTCCACGGGATGCAGGCTATTTCTTAGCATCCACGTGGTAGCTCACAACTATCTGTAACTATAGAGCTAATGAACCTAGTACCCTCTACTGGTTTCCATAGGCCAGAACATGTAGTGCATGCAATGCAAAGACATCCATGCAAGCAAAACACAGCCATACACACAAAACGGAAAGTTAAGAAATACGCTATCTATTGCATAACTTCTCAAACAAGACTAATATCCTGGGTTTTCATCTCATTCCTTTGCAGCCACCTGAAGGCTTTGGGGATAAGATCTGAAATTTTAAGCACAGAGTACCATCAATTCACATAGAGTTTGATTCTAGCAATATATATATATGTGTGTGTGTGTGTGTGTGTGTGTGTGTGTGTGTGTGTGTGTGTGTGATGTGGTGTGGTGTGTGTGCTATTTGTGAAACTTTGAATATAAGCATCCCTCAAAGAAATACTCCCCAAATGTCACTTTGATGTGTGGTGTACATGCCATTATAACACACGAAAAGGGCACATCTTGTGGGTGACCATTTTGGACGATGTAAAGATTCTATTGATGGCAGGACACAGTGGCACTCTGGGAGTTGAAGGACCCAGTCCTGACTGTTATTTAGAACTCTAAATAAGAGAAGACTACCAGATAGGGGCCCATGGGAGAGTGACACCCCAGGACAGCATAACCAGAGCTATAAAAGGGGGGTTATATGTGACAGCTGGGATGAGGTCAACTAGGTTTTGTGAGCTTTCAGCAAACAGACTAATTTGAATAATTTCTCTAACTGCAATTCTGGGCTGTGGCTGATGTTTATAGCCCTATGATGCCAGGTTTCCCTGTAAGGAAGGCTGATACATGCTAACCCAGATGGTTAGAACTCAGTAACAAAATTGGCCGGGGCATAAACATAATCATTTGCTCTAGGCAAACTGACTGGTCATTTTTCAAGGCCTCAAAACTAACTCAAAATAGCATTTAAAAAATTATAGCAATGTCCTCTATTGCAGTATCGTAATCCCTCTTGCTTGCCTTAGGGTGTGATCCCCAGTATTTACTACACTGTGCTGTCTTTAGTGCTAGGTAGTTTGGGAGTTGGAAAGACATCTCAGTAGACGACCCAAGTTTAGGTCTAAACACCCACCTATCCTATAAGTCCAGCTCCAGGGGATATGATGCCCTCTTCTGGCTTCTATAGGCAATGTACTCATGGTCACAAACCCACACAGAGATACACACATGTATACATAATTAAACCAGAATTCTAAACTGTAAAAAGTAGATACTGTTTCACAATTCCTTCTCTTCTTTTCTTTCTTTGGTAAACTATTATGTAGAGTGGAATTCTACTCCATAAACCTGAAGTTCACTGCCATCCTTTCACAGAACCAAGATATTTATACAGTATGTATTTCTTTTTGTGGATGTGGTTTTATTTTTGAATTTTCTCTGTATTTGCTCTTAAAGGGTGCATGTGACTTGGGAGCTGGGGAGATGGCTCACTAACTAAAACACTTGCCACACAAAACTGAGGACCTGAGTTCGAATCCACACAAATTCAGGAGTGGTAGCCCAGTTCTGCAGTTCCGGGACTTTAAAGGCAGAAACCAGAGAATGCTGAGAAGTGTACAGGCCTGGTATACGCAGCACTGGACAAGAGACCTTGTCTTCAGCAAGGTGGAAGGTGAGGACCAACACCTGAAGCTGTCCTCTGACCACTACATACACACTATGTCAATGCATAGCCCACCACACACACACGGAGTGGAGTTGTCTTGATCCCTAATCCCAGCAACCTTGTTTAGATTAAAGTAGAATGCAATTCATGCTTCAGCAAGAGAGCCTGTGGGTTAGACATGGGCTGTATTGAAATTGGAGTGCCCAGTGCTATACACTGATGTCTGCTGTCCCTAGTACTCTCATAGTCTCTTCTACACAGGAATTGTATTTTCGTCTTTTTTTGTTTTGGTTTTTCGAGACAGGGTTTCTCTGTGTAGCTTTTGGGCCTGTTCTGGAACTAGCTCTTCTACACCAGGCCGGCCTCGAACTCACAGAATTCACACAGGCCTACCTCTGCCTCCCGAGTGCTGGCATGAAAGGCCTGTGCCACCACTGCCCGGCTGACAGGAGCTGTTCTTGAGAGATGGACAGCATACCCTCTGTAGAATTCTGCCAGAGAAATCTCAGTAGTTCCTTGGACTCTCTGTAGGAACTGCGCCCATCAGATTATTTTTATATCCGAGCCAACACTTTCTCCACACTCTATTACCTAGAATCCAGTAAGGAGGCAAACCCTATAAACAGAGAATTATGATGGCCTCTCATTGTCAGACATGACAGTAAGAATATGTAGTTCCCAGGAAACACATGGGAACAAAGCTCAGAAATCCTTAGCTATCAGACTGCAGCAGCCTCCTTCCCTGCTTACAATGAACCATGTATCTAAAGCATAGGTGGAAGATGGGAATAGCGAATGGCCGAGGATTTCCATCCTCTGGCCTATGCAATGTCCTTTCCTCCTCGGGGTCTATCAAAGGCTCAGAAGCTGACAGTCATCATAGAGCTGGATTCAACCAAGCATCTTGGGTCCTCCAATTGCTGTAATTGCAAATCTTTCAGAATTTTTATCATTTTTTTACAGTGAAAACTTGGGCAAGAGGGATGCCCACAGGCAGCTTCCATCTTACTTTGGAAGTTCTGCATGCAGAATTTTATCTCTATTAACTTATACCTCCACGAACATGCTGACGATTTTTGCTTCTTATTCTTTCTCGTTAATTTTAATGATCTGAAATTAGTTATGAGGTTATGTTGGGAGTTTTTTTTTTTCTTCAGAAATATCCCGGCAATTCTGTGGTATTTCATGACATCTTTATAATCCTGTATTTAAAAAACAAACCAGAGAGACGCACAGTAAGGAAGACGTGTCCGTGTGGTCCGAGTGGGTTAAAATTGGATCATCAATTCTCATCAGGAGTAAGAGGAACCCCTGAACGACCGCTCCCTCTCCCCGGCATCTCTCACGGTTACAGTCCCACAAGCCGACTTGAAACATTGGCAGTTAATTGACCTTGAACGTTTCAATTTCTTACCTGTGGTGAAAAGGTACTACCAGTATGCAAATTAAGCTATCTCATTAACAAGGTACACTGATAAAGTAATGGAAACTCTGACGCTCCCAGGCTTTACCAAGTAATTTCAGTAGGATAAGTCAGCCACGGGGGATGGAAAGATTCCCGTTGGGTTTGAAGCTGCGAGGCTCTGTAGTGGTACATGATGGAACGTGCTTGTTGGAACTTTAAGAAAAATGTTGAGTAGCGACGGAGAAAATGTAAGATAGAAATGGATCCATCATTGGCTGATCTTGGCAGCCTCTGATGGCAGGAAGGGATAACGGCGCCAAGAGATACAAATGACCACCGCTGAGGGTCACACTGCACCAGCTCTCTGGTCATTGCCCATCTATCTGGCCTCCTGGAGACAAACCATCAGCACAGCTACTTTTTGTAATGGACAACATGATGGTTAACTCCAGTAAATTGAAAACTCTGAATTACTATAAATAAAACACTGTAATGAATTCTTTATTTTGTTTATTAACTAAACCTTTCAGCTGCTAGTCAAGTGTTATTTGTCCTTAATGTGCTTTTAATATGCTAATATATTCAACATCACAGTAAGCCAATACCTATGAAACTAAAGTGCATCTTTTCCTAACTCCATCTATTCTGTGGTGACTGATAGCAAACCCATCCAAGAGTCTTGTCCCTCCATTTCATTTTTTCTTCATATCACAGGCTTCCTTTCACAACCCTATCGACCTGCTTCTCTAGCCTTAGCCCTGCTTCTGAGATTTAGCATAATAAAGTACCATATACGCTTCAAATAGAAACATTTCTTTTATTTCTTTTTAAAAGTATTTGCTTATTGTTTTGTGTATATGTGTGTACCCAAGTGTATGTTTGCGCATCACATAAGTGTAGGTAACCATGGAGGTCAAAAATGGCATCAGATATCCTGGAAATGGTGTTACAGGCAGTTGGGAGCCACCAGATGTGGGCACTTGAACCACACCTGGGTCTTCTGCAAGGCCAGCAAGCACTCTTAATCACAGAGCCATCTCTGCAGCTCCTAGGAACATTTATGCACTCTTCATGTTACAGCTTGGAAACTCATATTTTAAGGTCAGCCCCCTTAATAGAATCCCTAAATATGATAGTATTGCCATGATAATTCAATTTTTTAAAGCAGACGAAGTGCCTATTGATTTCCCCACATCTAGGAATTGTGGCCGTAGATGCTGGCTGTAACTTTCTGAGTTGTGAAACTATTGTTATTGCTATTGACTCCCAAGCAAAAAGTTGTCGTCATAGGAAAGCTGAGCTTTAAAAATGTTTACTGACCCCACAAATCTATGGGTATGAACATAAATATGTAGAGGGGAGTTTGCTCTCAATCTTGGCCTTCTTCTTGCAGTGGGTAGCAGTAAAGACAGATGCTCATAGCTGCCCAAAGTGCTGAGAATAAGTTACTGTGAGGGCTCAGCTGCAGATGGGAGATCTATAGACACCCCCACCCCAATGCTCAGGAATCTATGGCAAAGGGGACAGAATTAATGCAAGAGCTGGAGGGTGGGGGAACTGTTGTGGTATGCTATCCTTCTGAGCATGACATGGCTATTGCACATATGATCTCATGACAACTGTGTTTACCTACACAAGACCTTCACAAGAACAAGCCAGTTAAAACTTCCCGCATGGGTGGGGGAGGTGCTACAAACCAAATGTGTTGTCCCACGCCAACCTAAGAAACTATTGGCAATAGATGGCTGCTTTGGGTGTGTTTTAGAGTTTCTACTGCTATGACCAGAAACCATGAGCGAAAAGCAATTTGGTGAGAAAAGTGTCTATTTGATTTATACTCCCATATTACTGTTCATCCTGAAGGAAGTCAGAACAGGAAACTGAGAAACAAGGCAGGATTTGGGAGGCAGGAACTGATGGAGAGGTCAGGAAGGATGCTGTGTACTGGCTTACCCAGCCTGCTTTCATAGATCCCGGAACCACCAGTCCAGAGATGGCACCACCACCATGGGCTGGCCCTTCTCCCATTGATCACTAATTGAGAAAATGCCTTACACCTGGATCTCATGGAGGCATTTCCTCAACTGAGACTCCTTCCTCCCTGATGATTCTAGCTTGTGTCAAGTTGACCCACAACACTTGCCAGTATGGGGGCGGGGTGTCCCTTTCCTTTTGGAGTATGGCCATTAGTAGGTTCCTTATACCCTAGTGGACAAGCTTACATTCATTTCCATAAGGGCACCACTGTAGTAATAGGAGCAGCGGGGCTGCGTCCCCAGCACCCCGGCCGCCTGCTAGCTTATGCCCCGAAATAATTACACGGACACTGTATTCTTTTAAACACTGCTTGGCCCATTCTGCTTGGCCCATTAGCTCTAGCCTCTTCTAGGCTAATTCTGATATCCCGATCAACCCATCTCTAGTAAACTGTGTAGCTCCGGTCTTACCGGGAAAGATTCAGCATGTCTGACCTGGCGGCTTGCTTCATCGTGCGCCTGCCTGGGAGAGCGGAGCATGGCCTCTCTGAGCTCACTTCCTCTTCCTCCCAGCATTCTGTTCTGTTTACTCCACCCACCTATGTTCTAACCTATGAGGGCCAGCCAAGCAGTTTCTTTATTTTTTTAACCAATGACCTTCCTCCATCACACCACTAACCAGACTTGTGGTTTTAAAAGAATGGATGTTTTAGTGGCCAGAAATAATTGAAGGGGGGGATGTATACGATCAAGACACATTGTATACAAGCATGAAAATTTCAAGAAATTTTAATAAATAATATTATCTATAAAAAACAGTTGGTTGTTCTTCCTTATTTTTTGCTCTTATAGTCTTTGTGACCCCTTTCCCACCATGATCCTTGAAGAGTTGGAAGGAAAAGATAGGGTGTGGGTTTTGCATTTAGAGTCCAAAGCTCTGAAGTGTCTCTGTTCTCTGCACCCTGAGCAGTTGAGGGTTTCTTTAATAACTGACATCCACTGTAAAGAGGAGTTTCCTTAGTGACTGCTGTAAGGTACACTAGTCTACGGGGACAGCAATAAATCATGAGGAGTTGGTTGAATGAAACAGCATTTTCCAGACCAAAGAGGACAACTACACATATGAACTCACAGCATCTGTGACAGCATACACAAGACCTTCACAAGACCTGCGCAGGCTCGCACCAGAAAAAAACTCTAACATGGAAGGTAAAGGTGGGCATGAAATCCCACCCATAGCCAAAGAGCTATGGCAATTGATTGTTATTCAGAGAAAAGGGAGTCAGGTTTCTTTTAAAGTGTGGCACCAAGGAGGTCCTCCATGCTCCAGGGGATGGCCCCACACTCAAGAGGGTATGAGACGACAAAGTTGGGGTAGGCTGGTGAGGGAAAGAGAGGATGAATATGGGAGGAGGTGTCAGAAAGCTAAATATGATCAAAATACATTGTATAAACTTCTCAAGGAATTAAAAAAGGTGTTTGAAACTCTTTAGTGACCAAGAGATCATACAACACAGCATCTCTCTGACCTGTTGCCTACCATTTTTAGATTCCCACAGAACCTACCTCTGGAACATATACTTTTATAAGTTATAATGACAAACATATAAAGTAAAATGTATCCAGTGTGTGTTCTATAAGCTCTAAAGCAGAATTTTCATATACAGAATTTGCAATTATGCTATATTTCATTATCAAAATTATCTATTCAAATGAACTATATTTCACATTTCTTCAAATAAAAGTTAAAAATACTAGAAAAGATAACAAATTTTCCTAATATTGTGCAATGCAGTTTTGAGAGATGAAAACCTAACATTTTCATTAAAACTAAAAGAAAGTGTTTATTTTTAAAACTCTTCTAATCTCACAGTGGTACATTTTATCCTAATAATATGTTGAAATAATACATTCAGTGTTGTTTAATTTTAAGTAGCCTGCCTGGCTGAGTTGTGTTTAAGCCTTATATATCCAATGTCGAGTTATTGGCATTTAGTGCTGGCTTGTGAGGGACTATTCCTGGTTAGAGCCATAAAATGTAGATGAGAATATGTTTCCTTCATTACTCATATTAAAGATGGCACGGCAGTCACTTCCTGTGCTTGTCAGGGGAGACGACATGCAAAATTAATGCAAGATACAGAGAGTGTGAGTCCAACTTCTTCCTCAAGGGATGAGAATGCAGGGCACAGACTTTGAAGGACACAGGCACAAAGTGACCACCCTTGAGTGGCACTGCTTGCCACCACTAGGACATCGACATTTCTAAAAAAAGAATTTGGCTTAATGAAAAAATGTCACAGGAAGGTTCCCTTCAAAGGTAAATTGCTTCTTTTTTCCAAATGGGAACTCACCTATATTTTCCCCCAAGAGTCCCCATTTGCCTGATTTGAACTTGACATTAATTTTAAAAAAAATGTACAGAATGGAATGAGCATGATGCCACTACTTGTCTTGTTCTGTTAAATGGTATATGTTGTCTAGGGAATACCATTTAAGGTATTTTCATAGCAAATATAGTCGTTTTGGAGGAGGAAAATAACACTGCTGATAAAGTGTGGATTGCTGTTGGTCTTTTCTTGAGATCATTCATGGCTCTTGGCATCACCTGCTCTGGTCTCAGAATGCTTCTAGAGTGAGCAGATGACCCTGGATCAGGCCAATGACGCAATGCTAGAGTGTGGAAGTAGCTACTAAAGAAGATATTTCTGTGCTAGTGAGAAGAGGGATGCTAAGACAGAAAAGAACTTACAGGAAGTCTAATCAAGTGCAGCCAGCAGAGAAGCAGGAGAAAAGAGAATGCCAGAATGAGTTCTAATGATGTGGCCAGGAGCCCTTGGTCTGCTCATTGGAGTTTTGGGTTTGTGGGCTGTGCATTATCCTCTACTTTAACAGAAGTTACTCAGGACCACTGTTTCCTCCTCCTCCTCTTCCTCCTCCCCCTCCTCCCTCTTACTCTTTCTCTTCTTCCTCTTCCTTCTCTTTCTCCTCCCCTCCTCCCTTTTCTCCCTCTTGCTCTCCCCTCCACCTCTGCTTCCTTTTCCTCTTCGCTCTTTCTCTTCTTTATCCCTCTTCCTTCTCTTCTCCTCCTCCTCCTCCCTCCTCCTCCTCCATCTCTAGCTCCTTTTCTTCTCTCTGTCTCTGTGTGTCTGTGTGTGTGTGTGTGTGTGTGTGTGTGTGTGTGTGTGTGTGTGTGTCTTTCTCTCTCTTTCTCTTGCTTTCTCTCTCCACCCCTCCATCCCTCCTCCTCACTCCTGGTCCACCATTGCCTTTGTTCTCTAGAATGGATTATTCCCATCAGTGCAATACATTGTTACATCAGCATGCTGCAGTTACCTCCTCCTTTTTACAGGAAAAGATGCACCACTTGACACCATTTTACTAATCATTATTTTTTGCCATTTATATTAACACCCTTCTAAGGAGCTGTCCTAATCATTTCCAACGTTTCTTGTCCCATCTGATCTTAGGTCAGCTGTAGTCAGGCATCTCCTCCCAGTCAATTAATTGAAAATATTCTTGTACAAATAACCAAAGAACACCAGATCTTCAAATCCAGTGGCCAGACTTCAGTCCTCCTACCATTGAGCTCATGGAGATTGCCATTTTGGGGATCACTCTCTATGCCTTCGTGAATTTTGCTGACTTAGCTGCTGCAGCAGTGAATTCTAGAACTCCCTGCTAGATTATTGACTCTTCCTTCTCAGGCCCATCATTGTTCACTCTTTTTCATTGGCATTTATTTATATTTAAGTGTTTATTTATCTATTATTGTGGGGATTTGGGTGGAACCATGCCATAGAGTACAACATAGTGCTTATATGGAGGACAAAGAGCAGCTTGCAGGAGTCAGCTCTCGCCACTGTGTATACCAAGGGAGTCCAACTCAGGGCACTGGCCTCCTCTCTTCCCTTGGTCCTCAGTCATCTCTCCCTATTGAGACTCTCCAGGTCTTAGCCTTTAGCACGGTTTATTTCCTTTCTATTTTTATTCTTTGCTCTCTTAGATAATTTATATATCTACCCACGCATCATCTGTACATTTTACTCTTTCATTGAGAACATTTCCAACCCCCGCACACCCTGCACCTTACTCTATAATCTGCCTAACACAGTCACTACGAGCTCTTCCTTCCAGTTTCTCAGGATGAAATGTTAAGTGGAGTCACACTGGACTCCTTTCTGTCTCCTACACCATATATCTCAAGCCCTGGAGGATGTTGGTGTTGGTTCTCTACTCCCATAACCTTCATGGATGCTTCCTTGGCTCGAGCCTCATTCTGCAATCCTGGATTCTTGCAATAGCCATCTAATAATCTGCTTCTTGTCTTTGTCCACTGAGACTCTATTCTCTATACAATATGCATAAATTCCACTCCTGAACTCAAAAATACTGCAGTGACACTTGATCTCACACAGAGGGAAAGGTGGGTCCTGGTTATATAAACTTGATGCTCTGTTAGGATTCGCTTTCCTTCTAGTCCTTCCATCCATCCTTCTTCTCTTCCCAACTGCTAAAATTTTTATTAAATTTTATTTATTTTACATAACAGCCAGTTTGCCCTCCCTCCTCTCCTCCTGTTCCTTCCCCCACCTCCTTTCTAACCCTCTCTATGCTCCCCCCATCTATTCCCCTGAAAGGGTCAGCTAAGCATGGCATATCAAGTTGAGGCAGGACCTAGCTCTTTCCTCCTGCATCAAGGCTGAGCTAAGCATCCCACCATAGGTAATAGGTTCTAAAAAGTCACCTCTTGTGGTCAGGACAGATCCTGGTCCCATTGTTAAGGGTCCCAAAAACAAACAAAGCTACACAATTCTCATCCACACACAGAGGGCCTAGGTCTGTCCCAGGCAGTCTCCCTAGCTGTTGGTCTAGAGTCCGTGAGCTCCCACAAGCTCAGGTCAGCTATCTCTATGGGTTTCTCCATCATGATCGTGACCACCCCCCTCGCTTATATCTGTGTCTCCCCAAAGTTCATACGTTGGAAACATAATCCCCATATTTATGTTTGGAGACAAAATCTTAGGGAGGGCATTAGAATAAGATTGAAGCCACAAGAATGGGACACTCATAACAATACCCATACCACATGAAAACACAGACATACACATATACACGCATATGCGCACCCCAAATTGGTTTACTAACTCGGTCTTAATGTGTGCTTACCCTCCACCTTACTATGATGCCAGAAGATCTTCATCAGATGCCAAAAAAATGGCAATGCCATGCTCTCAGATTTCCTAGCCACCAGACTCGCAAGTCCACACAATACCTTTCTTTACAAGGTACCTGCTCTGCAGCACTGTGTTACAACAACAGAACACAGGCTGAGCGCCAACTCTCTCCTCTCCATCTCACTGTCATTCTTTGAATGACCTGCTCACCACTTCCACTTCCAGAGCTCTGTTAAACACTCTCTTCGCAGAGATACCCTGGGTTAACATGTCTTCAGGACTATTCAAAGCTCACCAATTCCAAAGGCTTACATCTCCTGACCTCCTCTTTAAAAAAAAAAAAAAAAAAAAAAAAATTATTCCATTCGGAAATCCTGCAGCCATTTGTCTTAACTCACATTTCTTCATTTTTTGATAGAAATCACCATCCCTTAGTACAGCATATGTTTCTCTTAGTTGTGTGTTTTGTTTATTCTCTGTCTTGGCCCATTTAAATACAAGCTCCACTGGACAAGAAATTTTTACCTGCTGTGCCCACAATAGAGCCCAGATTCTTAGCATACTGTTTAACACAGAAGAGGTTCTAAATAAATACAAATATTGATTGATTTTAGGGACATGCACTGAGAATTGTCATCAGGCAATTTCATCACCAGGCAAACACCATTGATTGTACTTACAATTTCAGGATCATATAGTCTACCACCCACTCCTGCTATATGGAATAGCCATTACCATGCATGCAGTCCATCGTTGACCAAAACATTATATAGCTTATGCTTGTATTTCTAAATGACGGAATAAACTAAAATTGCAGTTAGATGGGCCTGAGTGTTCGAACTCATACAAGCTAGGCCTGAATTAAACCACAGAATTCTTTTCAACAGTGCACTTGAATTGAAAATCTAGACATTTGGCTGAGATGTCAATCTCACAGCCCACCAATCAGCTCACAGTTACCCAGTTTAGTTACTCCAAACCACATCTCACAGATGTATCTATAGTTTTGTCTTTTTGAGCTCTGGATACAATGGAAATGAGCTGCTTTCTCACTTCATCTCCTCGGCAGGGCCCTAAATTAATAATACCTCACTAAGTTCTCCTAGGTTTGAGTTCTTTGTTGTCTATCAATTTTGCCTCGCAGCAAATTGGCAGACTGACTTTCAGCCTTTCTTTTTGTCTTGCCAGATCAAACATTTCTGAAATCTTTAATAATTCAGAGGATTGAAAAGTAAATATTTATATCCTTTCTCCGTTCAGGCATTTTGATTTATATATTTGATTTTCCTATTTTAGGACAGCCAAATTCCCTCCAGAAGTCCAATAAAGCTACAGAAAAAAATACCATGCCTTAATCAGTTTTTATTTTTACCATGCCCAGTTTTACCTTATTTAAATTAGCAGTTTGGGGAGAAAATGGTTTTGAGTACACGGTGTCTAGAAAGTCAGATGATGATCAGGATATGTCCACAATTTACTTTCTCAGCCCATTATAATACTTGTCTCAAAGTTCCCATTTAGATCCATTACAGCGAAGCAGGTCGTTTCAGTAAATGACATCATGATTGGGAGAGAGTGTGCTGGCTCAGAGGTTTAAGTAACATTTTTTTTTTTAATCTTTCCCAGCCAGACTGTGACGATAAGCTGACATGAGCCAAATGCCCTCACCCCACTCCTTCTGGATCACCAAAGTGAAGTCACTCAGAGAGCCCTGCAGCCAGCAGCCCTCATCTCCACATAACAGTTGGGAAAACAGCATGGGCATTGGGTGGTAGACAATGGGGCGTGGTATATCACGAGCACAGAAAGCGAAACACCGGTCACAGGTGTTCAATTGACTAAATGAGTTCGGAGTCTTCTGATTTGAAACAAACGCTTAAATATACTAGTAAAGTTTTGTGTTTTAAGGCACATTTATGTGGGTGTACGAATTTGATAAATCTACCCTTGGGTGTACAGATTTTAATTCCAGAATCTATTCCTTTGTAAGTATAACCTTTCTGTGGTCATTGTTATTGCACAAATAATAAGATCAGTGATTAGTGATGTACCCAGCCAAAGCAGCATGAATGTCTACCCCTCAGCTGGGGTGCAGTTAGACAGACTATTTCTTTCCTTCTAACACCAGCTCCTTATCCCCCTTGCCTTAGAGCCCTTAATTTCTAAAATATACGACTATAAATTCTTTATCGCTTGAGATGTAAATGGTCATGTAGCCTTTTGCTATTTTTATAATCCAGGAAAGTCTTTCTTGAGGATCTATGAGACACCCCTTTGAAAATCAAGCACTGAAGACAAGCTCCCTGTCTTCCAGGCTCTGTGGGAGATTAGTAGCCCAACTTCCTCAGGCTCCAATTAGCAAGCAGATGGTCTGATCACATTGGCTTGCACCCCCACCCCCACAAACACACACACAGTGTCCTCTGGTATATTTCCACTAGGTCAGTCCAGAGCCTCCATAGAATTGTTTTAAAAGAACTGAGTTCAGTCTCTCTCTCCTCTATAGAAATATCCCTGACCTCTATTTGGTAAAGTCCTCCTTGACTTCCTACCTCAATCCAGCCTATTCTTTTTTTTTTTCTTTGATGGAATATTATTGTTCTGTTTAGACTTCTTTAATGTAATATGTTTTTTGTTGTTCTACCCAATGGATTATATTCTCCAGCAACTCAACAATTTTAAAATTAGAGGCTGAGAGAAGAAGAATGCCTTACTGGGAATGAGTGCCTGTCTCAAAGCTAGAGAGCCATTTTCCATTTAGTGGCCAGTGCGTGGTTGTTGCTACTGTGTTCCTGTGTTATCCATCATCAAAAAGGAATCTGAAGAGGAGCATAGAAGTGCCATGCAGCTCAGTAGGCACAGGATGATCCTTGCTAAGAGAACAGAAAAAGGCGTGACTAGGCTACTACAACGGCAGTGAGTGGCAACAAACATCCAGTGCTGGGTACCAGCCCCATCATGTTCAGATGATATAGAAGGTGTGAAGCTCAAGGATCCATCAATAACCCTCTACCTCCCTGATGTAACAACCAAAATCCATCACCAAATCACACCAAGGCATCATGGATGTCCTTCATGAATCAGCTGCCACTTTGGAAAGAAGAAGAAGGTTAGAAAGTTAGTATGTCTTTTTTTTTTCATATGGATAGGATTCACGCATTAGTTAGTAGAGGGTAGGGATTTGGAGCAATGTCATGTGGGGCTGCATACAGTAAGAAGTCTCTGGACAGAATTACAAATAGAGTACTGCTTTAAAACATGACAATCATCAACACTTTGATAATAATGAATAGTATTGAGATGTTTGTGTTACCCTTCAACCACTGACCTAATCATCAGATTCAAGAGATTGGAACAAGCTAGAGATGGTCGTACCAAAGTAGATTTCAGATCCATATAGCCTATGTACTTTAGTGGTACTAGAAACTATTCTGAGAAAGAGGAACATCCTCGAGCTGCCAATAGTACGTCTTATAATTTTTAATGGATGTGTAGATTTTGGAGAATAATGTCATTTCCATGTGTAGACAACCAAAATTGGTGTAGCTTTACAATTACCAAAACATCTTGCTACTTATAGATAGATGACTTTATTGAGCATCACAGTGATTTTTAGTTCGTACACAAATCTGTCTACCTGTCTGTCTGTCTATCTATCTATCTATCTATCTATCTATCTATCTATCTATCTCTACCTGTCTACCAAGACTTTAATAGTCACAATTTTCTACTTTAGTATGTGAAGTGGTATGCAAATAGAATTAGAGTCTGGAGCCAGCAGGTGAAATATTTCCCTGTGCACACATTCAATTCTAGAAATGCTTCCAAATGCAGACCTCTCTGCTGCACAGAGAATCACTTCCTCTAACATCCTTGCACCCCAGCCAGCTCCATCTGGCTCTTGGTCTATGCAAAAAAAAAAAAAAAGAGGGACACACAAGGTTATTGTTTAATGAAAAATTGAGTAGAAAAAAATAGCTATTATGTGGTTTATGTCAAAATTATTCTATGACGATGAGTCTTGCCTGGGATCCACACATATTTGAGTATTTTGCATCACCTTTGATAATTTAATTATTTTAACTGATTTCTTTACCTTATTGAATAAAGCAGATCAAGTTTCACAATCTTTGATCTTTAAGTATTTTTCTGTACTAAAATAATAAACAATAGGAATGAAACAAATGTAACAAATTCTAGGTGATTTTTCCCAGAATAGATGCTTTTCTTTCACCTATTAATCTGATTATTTAAAAAATTTTTTTACTTATGTGTATGTGGGTCTCTGTGAGTATTGACTGAGTGTGGGCAAGTGTCTAAGGAGACCCAAACTGGACACTGGACATGATGCAGCTGAAGTTACAGACAGTTGTGATCTGCCTGACGAGGATGCTGGGAACCGACTGGATCCTCTGGAAGAACACCTAGTGCTCTTCACCACCAAGCCATCTCCACCACTTCTACTAGTCTGAATTTAAGATGTGATTATAACCGTGACTCTGGACTTCCTTAGCCTCTCCTAAACTGCAAAGAAGCATTTCCCAGAGTCACACACCACTTGTCAGCTAGTCTGTACCAGAGAAGGAAGGCAGATGTTCCCCTGGGTTTGTTAAGATAAAGCTTAGCCCACGTTTAGAGGAAGCACAGTCAAGCGTGTCAGGAAGTAAACAATGGGGAAGACCAGGCATAAGATGGAAAAGGACATCAGGTTACCCCCGCCTTATTTCTATTCCTGATACATAACGGAAAATTCTAAATTGTCCATTTTGATAAAAGAAAGGCTCACAAGGCAACCTCATCTCCACTCAAACCAATGAGGCCTTTCACGCAGCTGTCAGGCTACCTATCATCGTTCATGGTTCCCAATGGATATTGATCCACTGAGTCATAATAAAATAGTGCTTCCGGCCGGGGGTGAGAGCTAACGCAAACCTTTTCTGGATGAGAAAGATGGACCAAAAAGAAGAAGAAAGTTGTGTTTCTGCCCAGCCAATTTCAAATTGCTCCTGGCGATACTGTGAATCTCCTCCTTACCTCTCTTTTCCCTACACACTCTGTTACCACACAGAAACATGAAGCAACTGAAAGAAAAAAAAAAGGGAGTGTTGGAGCAGGGGCTGTGCCACGCATGCTCATGATGAGAGCTACAATAATTGCAAAAAGAACGTACTTTTGATAAACAAAATGGACATTCACCGGCACGGATCGTTATATCGTGGCTGTTATTGCTTTTATTACACACGACTTCTCAAAATGTGTAACCCATAGTTACGAGAGGATGGTTTTAAAACACCAGAGGTCAGTCTGCTGTTTCAAATGCACCTTCAGAATTCAGAACTTTGCTTTCTTAGTTGAAGACATTTGCAATTTGCAGCTGTGGGAAACGCGAATGTAGTATTTCCTGAGCCAGCTAAGCTCAACAGTCAACCATAAATGTCAAGAACTTTATATTTTCGCTTAATGGCACCAATTTTTCCTTCAACAGATGCATAACTGAGCGCCAGAATATTGTGCTGTATAATTGCCCTTGTGAAAATTTTCAATCTATGGTGTTTGCAGAATCACACACAAGCCTGAATACGATCTTTCCAGCATTTTATGCTCCTTTATATAAAAATGGGAGGGACCACCTGACAGCAGGGGCATTACACTTTGAGAGAGTCTTGAAGATTGGATTTGCCTGGTTCAGGAGAGCTGATGCTTTCAAAGCAAAGCGGGGCCTGGGAGAAAATATTCATCAGGACAGAGTCACTTATAAGCGTCTGACCCTCGGTATGACCTCCTGCTGCCCTCCAATTGGCACGACAGCTTTGGCTGCTTTGCTTCTCCTCCATCCTACCTTTTAACATCATTCACATATCCCCTTCCTTTCCATTTGCTGAAAAGCTAAGACGCTTCTGTCTCCTCTTCCTTTACATTCTCAGTGAATCACATTTCCGAGAACCCTTGCTACAATGGTACATTGTGGATGGTAAAGTCTGAATCTTGTGTCTTCTAGCTTTTCTTTCCTTTCATAACTACATAGAGCAATATTTCCTGTGCATCTATTCCTGGACATCTTATAGATACCTTAAATCCAGAGCTCCAAAAATGAACACTCCATCACTTGCCAAAACTACATGGCCACATAACTCCAATCTTCCACTCGTTTGCACGTGTGCATGTACGCATGCGTGCGCACACACACACACACAAAAATTTCAAATCATTTCAAATCTTCAAATCATTTCTAATTATTCCTTCTCAAAAATACTATGAGATTGCAAAATCAGGTCACCGTGACTTCCAAACTGATTTTATTGTATTTCTTTCCTTTTCTTTACTCTTGCCCTGGTTGGAGCTTTTATTATCTCAAAAATGCCACTGAAAAACATCTTCTCAGCTTATTGTTCTGTCGCTTGGGTAAGAATTTCAGTGAGACATCATCTCGAAGCAACAGGGATTCTATTCACCCGAGAAAAGTGGGTTCATGATTACAGGAAACATTAAGATTGCGGGTGAGCACAAAGAAACCAGAACCCACACTGAAAAATCTGGGAAGACTTCCAGAGATAGTCATGTCTATGCTGAGATCCTAAAAGAAATGAACTAAGATAAGATAAAACTGTGGCTTTCCCAAAGGAAGAAGAGATACAAGTTCTGCAAACGAGAGAGAGCATAGTATATTCAGGGACTTCAAATTGTACCAAGCAGTTGGACTGTAAAGTCATAGAAGTTGGCTTGAGATGAAGAAAAGAGGCTATGCTGGTAAGAGGAGGCCTATCTTAAGGGCCATAAAGGATACAGTAAACACTGACAGAAAGAGAATTAGAGCTGTGGGGAGAAGCTAAGAAATGAATACGTTGCCAGTTGGCAATGTAGAAAGATCTCCTTGGTCAAATTACAGAGAAAGGAAAAGCATGTTTAGAGTTGTGTTATTAATCAGAGCTGGGTATTCTGAGGCTCAAATGAAAGCCATATTTTCTAGTAAACACCACGAAAGGAAAAAAAATAATCGATGCCTTGATGATGAAGGATGGACAGAATCTCATGGTCTGTGGGTAGCCCATAACTATAAGATGTTAGAGCATCACTAAAGATATGAGGAAGGGAGAGGGTAAGTCCACGGTGATAATTTGGAGAACAGTCTAAATGGTGGTGCTAAGAGTTAAAGCATGTGTGCATGTGTGCGTGTGTGTGTGTGTGTGTGTTTGTGTGTGTGTGTGTGTGTGTGTGTGTAGGTCAGAGGTCAAGGTAAGGCACCATTCTTCAGGTGCCATCCACTCTGCTCTCTCACTAACCTGGATCTCTCCTAGTAGGCTAGATCAACTGTCCAGCAATCCTCGGAGATCCACTTGTTTCATTTCCCATGACTGGAATTACAAGTTCAAGCTTCCATGGCTGGCTTTTTTCATAATGGTTCTGGAATTGAATTCAATTCTTGTGCTTGTGCAGCAAGCGCTTTACCAACTGATCTCTCTGAAGCCCTCATAGAAGAAACATTTAGAAGAGAAAAATTGAAACATTAAGAAGTCTGAGGAAATGCAAAAGATTTAGAAAACTGATCAGTAGTTCACTTTGGAACCTGGAGGTAGCTCTCCTTGGTGATCAGAATGGAAGAAGTAGCCTGGACCTGGTAGTACACATATGTCAGTCCAGCTACCAGGAAGGTTGAGGCAAGAGAGTCACCAATTCAAGGACTCCCTGGGCTACACAGAAAATGCAAAATAAACCTGGAAAACATAGCAGGGTCAGACCTCAAAATAAGAAGTAAGAAGAAGACTATATTTTGGTTGTTAGCCTAGCCTTTAATGTCTGACTCATTTCTCCAACCCATGGGAGAGGGCAATAGAAGAGGGAAGGGGAGGGGAAGGGAAGGGGAAGGGAAGGGAACAGAGAAAAATATATAGTTCAATAAAAATGATAAAAAATAATTTTAAAAAAAGAAGAAAACCAGAGACAACGGTCAGTGCTAGAGTACTTGCCTGATACATAGGGGGCCTTGGGTGCTATCTCAGGTACTACCAACAAAGAAAGCAAAGGCCAAAGGATTTGAGTATGGATAGGCTTTGGAGAGGAAAGTAGGAAGCCATTCCTTTTTGATCATTCACACTAGCCGATAGTCTTTAGCATGCGCCTCTTGAATAACCAACCTATTTTTACCAACCCTTTGCAGTTCTTTGTATAAAAACATTTCAAGTCTTAGCTACAAAAATTGCTTACTGTTTGACAGGGCGTGTAGCATAAGTTCAGCCTGGCCTTGCAGCCACAAGTAACAACACAGGTGTCTAGGAAACCTGTTCTCATTGTCCATCACTTTATTTGAAATACACAAACATATCCCTATTCTTCCCCTTCAACTAGGATTTCCCTGCATGTACTTCTCAATGGCACCTCAACTATCATCTCCCCCGAACCTCACTTGATAACTATGGACTTGGTCGTGAGAAAAGGTGGAGTTCCTGATGTTCATTACATTAGCCACTGAGAGCCAGCTATCACGTTAGAGAACACCAGCTTCATACACAAATATGGCTTTACTTAAACTTTTGTGACCTGGTTAAACATGAAAGTGTGGCTTGTCATTAGTTGGCCTGCCATTGTTCTCATATAGCCAAACTCAGAGTGACTGAAATAAATCCGATCGATTCTGAGATGAAATCAGAAGGTCATAGGATGATGGCAGCTTTTCCTTTTTGGTAACGAAGTGAAAAAGAGAGAGCTTTGTAATGAGCAAAGCCGACACTTCAAAGGATCTTAAAACCCACTTTGTCATTTCTATTCTAAGAAATATTTGGTGATTAATTCCCATCCATCTTTTTTGGAGCATCTGAAACATGTTTTGAATACCAATTGAAACTTCACCAGTATTGATATCACATAGTGTCTTAGAATAATTCGATATATTAAAACTTAATGGGTTTTGTACATAGGTTTCAAAGTGGCTAATGTTTACAGTTTTGAGTGACATGAAAACGACTTACAGATTGTCTGTATGTGTGTTATAATATGTGACAGAGACAGATATGGGGCATACATGGATTAGAATGTGTGTTTTAAGATGTGATGGAGACAGATATGGGGCTTACATGTGTAGTAATATGGGGCGGCAGGGCTGCGTCCCCCACACCCGGCCGCCCACATGGCTAGCTTATGCTCCGAAATAACAACACACAAACTGTATTCTTTTAAGCACTGCTTGGCCCTTCTGCCCTAGCCCTTACTGGCTAATTCTGATATCCCGATCAACCCATCTCTAATAATCGGTGAGCACCGGTCTTACCGGGAAGATTCTAGCCTAGCTGGGGAAGCGGCCCCGCCGCCCTTATTACTTCATATGGCGCCCCACGTGATGGACTAAATCCACTTAAAAAACCTGAGAAGGCTTAAAAATAAGGGAGAGAGAGTTTAACACAGATTTTTGCTGTTTGTTGGTGGCGTGCTGTAGAGAGATTTCCTGATTCGGCAACAGTAGCAGAAAAAACGCTGTGTCATTTTAAAGCGCGACTTCCTGGGGCTGTGTCGCCATTGAGATCTCTGTCTGGCTCCTGCGGGAGACAGAGCTTTTGACTAGAGTATTTGGAGTAAAGTGCTACGATTTGTTTGATGGCAACTAGACTCGCTGTGTTCTCGGGTCTGCTCTGCTTGTTAGAGACAAGCATGCACTTTCATATAAGAGAGGCTTCCTGACTCAGCTTTAGCTCCAAAGCCTGCAGCTCATTAAGAGGTCCTGCCACAAAACACTTAAATGGTGTTGACGAAAAGCTGAACGCATGCTTTTCAGTTTTCAGCCGAAGCAGAAAAAAAGCTGCGCCGTTTAAAAATGCTGGCTTTCTGGGCCATCCTGCCAGGGCAAACTCTGACTGTTTGAGGCAGGAGGGCCGGCTACCGAGAGAGGACTTGAGTGTTGTCTGTTGTAGCTCACTTGCTGGCAGGGACCTTGAAATGCCATACAGTTGTTGCAGTAAACATGGCTACAGCCTGTATATCAGCCATGAGGCTGGAAAGCTAAGGAATGGACTGGATCTAGCTGGCAAAGCCACGCCTTTAATCCTACCCATATTGCTCAGTAATTTAAAGGCTCGTGTGGTCAGAAAAAGAGAGATATACAGTAAAGAGAGATTCAAAGACAAAGAAAATTTCTGAATGGTTTAAAGTGTGTTAAAAATATATGCAGACTAAAAGTTGAAGTTCTTAAAGTAAAAAACAAAAAAAGGAAGAGAGTTGTTGTGTGTAGTAACACACGCCTTTAATCCCAGTGCCTAGAAGGCAGAGACGAACAGATCTCTGTGAGTTCAAGGTGTAGTAGTGTACACCTTTAATCCCGAATGCCTGGGAGGCAGAGACAGGCGGATCTCTGAGAGTTCAAAGACAGCCTGGTCTACAGAGTTACTTCAGGTCAAAGATACAGAGAACCTGTCTCAAAAAGCAAAGAGTTAAAAGTAAAAATAAACGAAATAGAGGTTAAAACAAAGCTGTACAAAGATGGAAAATAAACAGAGAATTTTGATACTGTATGCTATTATGCTCTCTTTAAATTGTTTGAATGCTGAGGAAGGAGCAACAGCTGCTAAAAGATATTTATTTATAAATGCTGCTGAACTAATCCAACATAGATATTTTGAAAATGCCTTGACTTTGAAATTTGGATCTAAGGACATGATGCTTTGGAAAGGAGTTTCTTATTTTGTTTTCACAGAGGATGAGACGCTGTTCATTTCTTCTATTCCGATTTGGTATGATGGACCACGCCCTCCTGAAGGGTTGGTGTGAAGGCCTTCAGAAAATTGCTTCGCTCAACTGCCAACTGAGATAAAACTAGCACACAGGTTATACTATGAAAGACCTAATTAACGACGCCCCCATTCAGCAGGAAGCAGTTTGGAGAGAAAAAACTGCGCCCATGTTCCCAAATATGGTTTATAAACGTCCTTTTACATTTAAAGGGGGATATGATATAGATATGAATAATTTGCATTAGTATAGATTTTGCTTTATTGACAGAGATTTAAGGTCAATTCTGTTATATGTATAA
The DNA here is from genome assembly GCF_018167655.1 of Microtus oregoni. Classification (NCBI taxonomy): domain Eukaryota; kingdom Metazoa; phylum Chordata; class Mammalia; order Rodentia; family Cricetidae; genus Microtus; species Microtus oregoni. The sequence continues at coordinate 40,965,187 of NW_024543063.1, forward strand.
GTGTTTCTGATTTTGATTAAGGTATTGTGATTGTGTAATTCATTTAAATATGTACTGTATAATTAAGAAATATAGGTTGTTAATGGATAATCATCAATAATAGTAAAGCTTGTAGTCATGTTAGTTAGATTTTCTAGATATATAGAGATATATTTCAGATAGACATTCTTCATGTCTTTCAAAGATTATAGAATAGGACATTTAATGTTTTAATAACTGAGGACTTTTCATGACAATGAGACACTCTGCTCCTGGCAGCACCAATCTACTTCAAGAGGAAGATGGGCATCGAAGAGGATCCTTATGGAGTTTGATAGCCATTTGGGCAAAAAACTGCTCTTGCCTGGAGTATTGCATAAACTGGACACAGAGAACCCGCAGAGAGAGGACTACTGAACTTGCCTAAGGCGAGATGATCTTTTGGGGTTCCTGATTCATGAAAGAGTCTGCGAGACATTCTGCAGGACGCAAGAGATAGTGACTGAACTGACTTTGAATTTTCCTGCTTTATGGAAATGTCTGCTGGATACCATGGGCCTGAAGGCTGAAGATGGATGCCCCAACGGTACAGAGGAACTTTGGGTGACGGTCCAGGCAGCGAGATGTCTCTGTCATTTCTAGAGTTTTAAAAGTTGCTTTTTTCTTGTTTGCTTAGGTAGTATTGTATCTTTCTGGAGTCTTTGATGGAGTTAAGAATAGTTAGTTATAGTTTTCCTTAGTTATGATAAAGATTATTGTAACTTTTACTTGATAACTGTTTTTGTTATATGTAATTTTGCTATGTTAAAGTTAAAGCTTTTTTTTTTTTTTAAACCGAAAAAGGGGAAATGATGGAGGAAGGTCATTGGCTAATAAAGGAACTGCCCTGGCCCATTTTATTGGTTAGAGGATAGGTGGGAGGAGTAAACAGAACAGAACGCTGGGAGGAAGAGGAAGTGAGGTCAGAGACTCGAAAGCTCTCCTCTCAGCAGCAGACGCCTGAGAGAGACGCCATGCCCCGCTCCCGGGATGAAGCTCGACCCAGGATGGACTAGGCTAGAATCTTCCCGGTAAGACCGGTGCTCACCGATTATTAGAGATGGGTTGATCGGGATATCAGAATTAGCCAGTAAGGGCTAGGGCAGAAGGGCCAAGCAGTGCTTAAAAGAATACAGTTTGTGTGTTGTTATTTCGGAGCATAAGCTAGCCATGTGGGCGGCCGGGTGTGGGGGACGCAGCCCTGCCGCCCCATATTACTACATACATGGACTAGCATGTATGTTTTAAAATGCAATGGAGACAGATATGGGGCATATATGGACTGGATCTAGTGCTTTGGGCATTTTTAGTTCTTCTAAAGATTATGAAGACTCAATGACCTCTGGATGAAAGAAGATATCAGAAGGTTATAAAAGGCCTCATTTTTAAATATCACATATATATATATATATACATATATATCCCTCACACATCAAAGAATATAGAATTTGTTTCTGTAATCATGTAAGCTAATTGTGATTTTCAAAGCTTGAAAAACATTATACTTATTTTAAATAAATAAAATTATTGTATTCTAGGAGTTATCATTCTAATTGTAGTCTGTATCAGCAGAACTCTCAATATACGGCCTAAAATAATGGACTAATAGATGCTTGATATAAATGAGTACCTATATGTTGTGGGATATTTGATCCCAAAGAACCTAGAGATTGTTCTATGTAGATAAAATCAACCATAGGTGAAGAGGCAGAGCAAGCAACCAGTTTACTGGAAGTAACCATAGAGACTGAGAGAAAGTTGAGAAGTCAGAGAGAGAGGAGAAAGGCACAGGAAGTAGAAGGGACAGACACCTGGTTGGAAGAGAGAGAGAGAAAGAGAGAGAGCTCTTTTTCTCAGAGAGTGACAGAGGAGAAAGGTCAGTTGGCTGCTTTCTCTGTATCTCTGAGCTAGCAGGTTCTCACCCCAGCATCTGGTTCCTTAGTCTTTATTGGTAAAATGGAATGATAGAGAGTTAAAAACAATTGCCTCCCAAAGGAGAGGTGACTGAGATGGCAGTAGAACATGGAGGCTCCCCTGGACCACAGCCTCAGTGGCCAGGTGGTGGGTTTAAGTGCAGCCACTATCCCACAGGTAAAATGACAGCTATACAGCCCAAGAAAATGAGTCTGCGTCTATTAGACATATATAGAAACTGCCCATGTATTCCATAACATACTATGTATTTTGTGTCTCAACTCCTTGGATCTGGGCTGGAGATGTAACTCAGTTGGCAGAGAGTTTGTCTAGCATTCACACGGCCTGGGTTTTATTCCCAGTACTTCATAAACCAGGCATGGTGGTGGACACCTGAAATTTCAGCATCCCAGAAACAGAGGCAGGAGAATTAACAGGTCAAGGTCATCTTCAGATACATTCTGATCTAGAGACCAACTTTAGATACAGGAGATCTTGTTTTAAAAAAAAAAATGAAGAAAGATCAATTTGTTAGATCTTGACACTGGGCCTATATGATGGATTCCATTGTTTTTTGGTTTTTTTTGTGAGTGCGTGTGTGTGTGTGTGTGTGTGTGTGTGTGTGTGTGCGCGCGCGCCTGTTTTGTTGGTGGTGGTGGTGGTGGCGGTGTGAAAAGACTAAAGATTATACAGTCCCTGGAGAATGGTCCAGGAGTACTGGTGACTCAGGCAAGCCGTAAGCACAGTCTGATTCACAGGCTGTTACATATGTACATGATGTGGATTCTGCCTCCAGGTATATTTCACTTACAAAGAAAAACATGGGACTGAAGAGATGGCTCAGCAGTTAAGAGCACATACTGTCCTTGCAGAGGAACTGAGTTTGGTTCCTAGAACCTATATTGGATGGCTCACAACTACCTGTTACTTCACCTTTAGAGAAGGGATCAGATGCTTTTCACCTCTGTGGGCATTGCACTAATCTGCATATAGGCCACAATTACACACACACACACACACACACGCATGCACGCACACATGCATGCATATACATATAACTTAAAAATAAAATGTATCTTAATGTCTTTGTTAGGATTACTTTTGCTGTGATGAAACACCAAGACCAAAAGCAAATGAGGAGGAAAGTGTTTATTTGACTTGTACTTCCTTATTAAAAGAAGTTAGAATAAGAACCCAAACACACCAGAAACTGGAGGCAGAAGCTGATAAAGAGGTCATGGTTGTGTGCTGCATACTAGCTTGTTCCTCAAGACTTGCTCAGTCTTCTTTCTTATAGAACCCAGGACCACCAGTCCAGGAATAGCACCACTCACAGTGGACTTGGCTCTTTCGCAACAATCACTACTTAAGAAAATGCCCTGAAGGCTTGCCTACAGCTTGATCTTACAAAAACATTTTTTTAATTTCTTTTTTTTAAAAAGTCTTTTCTCATTTTACATACCATCCCAGTTCCCACTCCCTCCCCTACTCCCAATCCCTCTACCTTTCCCCTACTCCTCAGAGAGGGTAAGGCTTCTCATGAGGAGTCAACAAAGTCTAGCACATCACTTTGAGGCAGGACCAAGGCCCTCCCCACAACATCTAGGCTGAGACAGGTATCGTTCAAAAGAGAATGGGCTCCAAAAGTCAGTTCAAGCAGGATGGATGAATCCTGGTCCCACTGACGAAGGCATTTTCTTAATTTAAATTCCCTCTTCTCAAATGGCTCTAGCTCATGTCAAGTTGGCATAAAACTATCCAGCACACTTTAAAAACAACAACACCATGGCACATCCGGAGATTATGTGTGTTATCTGAGGGGCTGAAATAAAGCAAGTACTTCAAAATTTAGGATGAGGAGAACACCCCATAGGCTGAATGACGGAGGAAGCAGAATCCTTGCATTTTGGTTCTAAGGTCAAACTTAGAAAGGGCAAAACGGAAGGCTGGAGTGGTTAAAGCAGAGGAGTGACATGGGGGCAGATGAACACTAGGCACATTTTTCACCATGGCAGTAATTGGACTGAAGGGATTGAGGGGCACAGAGAGGCCAGCGCTCATTAAAGCAGGAAAGGAGGGATTGCAGAAAGTTCTTCGTTCGAAGATAAAGACAGCTAACTCTCAAACTTTCAGTGTCCAGCAACCATGTGTGTTGCCAATTATGAACAGCTTGAAAGAGAGAGACCATCAAGTGTTTAGAAGTTCAGAATCAGCAGTAATTTCTGGTCACTAGTAAGATCCTACTGTTTTAAAGGAAGATAGCATCCACAATCTTTTAGCCTGTCCATTCCAGGCTTGAGAGCAGATAATTTGATATGTCTAGATGTTTCCCAAAGTAAATTAATTTGACTTTTTTTCTGGCTAGTAATCAAATAAAAATAAAAATAATACTCTTATTCAGATAGGTGATGATAGACAGACAGACAGACAGACAGACAGACATCTGTGTGTTCTGGGGCTGGGGAGATAGTTCAGTTGGCAAAGTTCTTGCTTTACAAGCACAAAAGCCAGAATTTGATCCCCGGAACCCATGTAAAAACGTCCAAGTGCAGTGGTATACACTGATATACCCTACAGGGGTATGTGACATAGAAACAGATTCCTAGAACTCACTGGCAAGTCAACCTAGTCTATTTGGTGAGAGCCAGAAACGGGAGAATGCCTATCTCATAAAATATGGACTCTGGCTCATCCCCCACAATGCCCTTGTCTCTTTTCCTCCTTCATTTCACAAGCGTCTGACTCTCAGTCTCTTTTCTAGATTTTTAGGCTTTGCATACTATCGTGGTTTGAATAAGAACGGTCCCCATAGACTCATATAAATGAATGCTTAGTCACCAGAGAGTAGAACTCTTTGATAGTGTTAGAAGGATTAGGAGGTGTGGTCTTATTGCAGGAAGTGTGTCATGAGGGGTAGCATTTGAGGTTTCAAAAGGCCAGGTCTCTCTCTCTCTTCTGCTGCCTGTGGATCACAATGTAGCTCTCAACTCCTTCTCCAGCACCATACTTGCCTTGCCTGCTTCCCAGTGTGATGATAATGAACTAAACCTCTGCAACTGTAAGCAAGCAACTAATTGAATGCTTAATTTTATGAGTTGCCTCAGTCAGTGTGTCTCTTCACAGCAATAGAACAGTGACTTATACTACCATATTTATACCCATATTTATGAGTACATATATAAATGCAACATATATAAAACTTACATATACCCATATACATTGCAGACTAGGATCTGCAATTAGGTGAACATGTGTTATCTAATGCCTTTCTAATCTTAAATATACTAAACGTGAATACATTTCTGCTGTTGAGTAATCATCTGTGTTGGGTAGAGAGTGAACTGACCACTTGATGTTATAGTGAATGATCAATCACGATAAGATGAAACATTCAATGGTCATGGTGCAATAATGTATCTTAGTAGGGGGGGCTGCCTGAGCATTGCGCATACTTGGTTTGCCCACCAGCAAAATAAATTAACACATAATTAAAGCTGCTTTGAAAGTATTACATGTAGAAAACTGAAGGAGTTCTGGGAGAGAAGATTCAAAGACATTGCATTTAGGATGGAGGTGGGAATGGGAGTAGAATTCTGTAGACAGAAAAAAAAATCATAGCATAGAGGAGTCAGCTAGCAGAGACTCTAGATTCAAGGAGAATGTTCAAGAAGGAAAGAAGAATGGATGGCATCTGCTCATTATTTTACTTTTAATAACCTGGAATTATCAGGAAGCCGGGTTGTGCCTTGGCATCATCATTTTTCTTCCTCTAATGAGTAGAGACGAAAATGCACAACTAAAGGCTTGCGATACTGTAGATACTACATGAATAAACCAATATTCTTATTCTTTCTTTAAAGACAAATAGCAAAGGAGTAGTATCTGCAAAATAAGAGTCAAGGATTCCTCTGGCCTGCATATGGATATGCACATGTGCACATGCGCGCACACCCACACACACTCACACACACACACACATTTCTGTAGCACTAATATTTCTGTATGTTTTGCTCAAAGATCAACATTGAATGGGAAAATGCCCTCCCTTGAATCAAAATCAAATAAATCAGACTGTAACCTCAAAAATGAGGTCTGAACATTTTCCCTCAGAGTACAGTCACCACACCTGCTCACTATATGTGGCCTGGAAATGACTTGTTCAAGCCCCGCTAAAGACCTTGAATGTGTCTCATGAATATGCAAAAGAAAATTTATTAAGATTTTTTCCCCATAAGCCAAAAAAAAGTATTGAAAACCAGATGACAATCTATCAGTCTTATTTTTTTTTTAAAGGAAAGCCTAATAGCTTCTCCACAATATCGTTTCACTCTGGCTCATGAGTGGGAAGTCCAGTGCAGTGGCATGCTGGGAAGTGTTTAATAACTTGTCCCCTGGGGAGGAAGGTCGTGCTTGATAATATGTGTCAATTCCTGCGGTGTCAATGCTCCCTCCACAGCAGACTCTAGGCTATCTTCTTGGACAAGCAGAGATGGGAAGAGAAGCTCACAGTAGGCTCTCACACATCAGCAGGCTACTGACCATATCTCTGAGGTAAGCTACTTAAGCCGAGCAGCTAGAATCACATTGCAGTTATGAGATTCTCCGTTACAGCCTCGAGTGTGAAAAATGCATTTTCCCCTCTAACTCAATCTAATTTTCTATCTTGTGCTCTTATTCTGTCTCATGTAGAAAATCAATCTAATCATTTCAGAGGAACTCGGTCCAGTTCATGGATGACTCAATCAATTAAGAATTATATTTCTGTCACCTTCAGCTTCAAAATGCCTGCAGGGATTTATCTTCCTTCCCATCAACACTGGTGACTTCTGGGAACAGCAGACAAGGGGCTGCTTCATGGTCAGCCACCGGGGCAGTAAATTACTCCAATGATGAGCTATCTTTCACTCTTCTCTGCATCATCCGGTAGAGCTTGGAGGATATACACTGGACATGCTGAAACCTTACATGCATCCCAAGCCTAAGGTTTTGTCCACAGCTGTGGCCTCAGAATATAACACTTACACTCCTCCTCTCTGATGCATCCTAGTATACATCCAGTCCCCACATTCATCCCTGGTACCCTGGGTGGCTCCTAGACATCTCCAATGGGCACCTAGGGTTGGTGTGAGTCCTTTCCACGTGACGATCCACATATTTCAGCAGCAGGTGATTTAACTTTTTCCCCTTTAGTCAGGCAGACTCCTTGTGCAGCATCCCTCTTAGCACATTGCTCACATCAAAGAAACGAAATGTGAAGGAGTAAAGGGTTCCATGAAACTCACTATGATAAATTGGTATGGAACAAGAAGCAAAGAAGGCAAGCTAGTCTTTGCTCTTGCTTGCTCATGACCTATCTTCTCCCTTCTGTTCCAAATTCTCCTCCTATCTCCTCCTAGGTAGAGCAATGTTGTTAATTGTTATTAATATGTTGATATAGTCTTGACAAGATCTAGACTCACCTAAGAGATAAACCTCTGGGTGTGTCCCTGAAGGAGTTTCTAAATTGAATTACTAGAAGCGAAAAACTCACCTGAGTGTGGGTGACTCCAATTCATAGTGTGCTCCCAATTGAATAAAATGGAGATAGTTGAAGACTAGACTCTTTAGAGTACTCTCTGGAGTGTGATCTCATCTCTTCCCCCTCCTCTCTCCTGATCTATCATCTATCTATCTATCTATCGATCGATCTATCATCTATCTCTCCTGACTATGAACACACTGTGACCAGCCGCCTCATGTTCCTGATGCTATGGTTTTCCTGCCATGAGAGATTGCACCCTCAGACCCTGAGCTAAAATCAACCCTTCCTTCCCTAAGTTGCTTTCATCAGATGTTTTGCACAGCAGTGAGAAAAAGAAAATAATACATACAAAAAAGAGATTTCTTTAGCCTTCTTTATCCCTTGTCAAATCTTTCATATTTTAGGCTTAAAGGTATTCGGCTAAACCTTGTTGTCAAGCTATGTGATAAACCTGTATTTGCTTAAGCATAGGATGACTCACAACACCTGAGGTGGGTGGAGAATAAAAGGCAAACAGGACAACTACATCTACTCCTCACACAATCCCACACACAGAGGGAGCCACTAAGACAAACACTTTATCATTCGATTTTATAGTATCTTTCATTATGGAAATGTGTATGTCCACCTTTCCCAGTGCTGGTCACCACATCTTGATACCAAAAAATGGAATCTACTGACCACTTTGTGTAACACATAGAAAGAACTCACCCAGTGTCTCTCATTGCCCACAGTTTAGTAAGACTATATCATACAGATACGTCAATAGTGATCAAAGCTTCTAGTATCTGCCAGGTGTTGCATCATCCCTGATCCACAGTCTTTTGCAAATTACAATATGCATCCCAGAGGACTTAACACAGAAGAAAAAAAGGCTTTTCCCTAAGGTTTGGTCATCTAGGTCTGCCAGCTGAGAGGCCAATGTTTGCTTTGCTGTCATGTGGACAGACGCAGGATTAAACCTCAGAAAGCAAAGTTGTGCTTACATCGACTACCCTGGAGACTGCTAACATTTACACAGCATTGATTTCTCCACATACAGTGCTACTAAAACACATGGCTGTTGACAGTGTCTCATGATAGGAGAAGTTTGCAAATGCCGTGCATATCCCATTTTCAATGGGTTTGCCACAAAATGCATATATCTTTCTTCTCTATTATAGAAAAAAATCATAACATTGTTGGTTTCTTTTTTTAAGTTTGGGCTTTATCCAGAAAAATACAATTGCACTGTAAGAGTTTTATTTGGAAGGAGTTGAATGCTTTGGCTCATATATTCTACTTTCATGAGGCATCATTTAGGGGATTAAGCTGAACACAATTTGGAGGATTACGTCTGTGAATAGAAAGTGAACGATAAGGAAGAGTCTTATACGGCCTGGCTAAGGAGTGACCCAGCACAGAGCCAAGGAGCAAAGACTAGGAAAGAATTCTATTTTGTCGCATTTTGATTCTGTTTCCTCAAGTGGTTGGGAAAACCTGTCAAAACACTAGCCAGTGGCACGTTCAAAGAATATGGATATCTGCCAAAGAAAACAGGAAACTGGGGAGCCAAGTGTGAGGCTGTAATCCCAGAACTCAGGAGGCCAAGGCAGGGGGATGAATTTAGAGAAGGCGAGACAGCGGGAATTCACAGGTAAGCCCTGTGCTACATGGAGAGGATTGTGAGGTGGGCAGACAGAGAGAAAGGGAGACAGAGACAGACGAGAGACTGAGGCAGAGAGAAGAGAGGGTGAGGAGACAAGCCCAAATAAACATAAAACAAATAGCAAACTCTGTGAGCATGAGAACCAAAGAGTTAATATAATAATACTAAAATGCTGTTTCAAACTTCATCCCTGAAATACAAGGCATACAAGGAAATAAGAACAATAGCAGTCATGGTGTGAATATGGTGTGACTCCCACAGGCTCCTACATGGAATGCTTTCTCCAGCTGTTGGTGCTATACTGGAAGGTGGAGCCTAGCCGGAGGAACTGTGTCACCAGGTGTTCCTTTGAAGGTTGTACCCAAACCCTAGGTCCTTGGTTCTCCTCTGCTTCCTGGTGAGGAATCCCTCCCACCCCGTTCCCACTGCCATAAGTTCTGCCCACGTACATGCAGTCCAGTGACCATGGTCTGAAAATGAGCCAAAATGCTTCTTTTTCCTTCGAGGTGTTCTTCCAGATATTTCTGCCACAGATACACAAAAGTAACACACACTAGACCAACAGGAAAAAATGAATAAAAACAGTCACTGAGGAAGCCAGCATGTGGCCTACCTAACCACAACTTAAAATAAGTTATATTTATGGCCAAAGACCTAAAGGAACTCAAGAACAAAGAGTGGGAGGAAGATTACAAATGCTGTGTCAGCACATTGTAAATAAGAATAAATAGATACAAAGTGTGAAAGGGGGAAGCTGCTCTTTGGTTAAGAACATCTACTGCTCTTGCAGAGGACCAAAGTCCAGTTCCTAATGCCAACACAAGGCAGCCCGCAGCTGCCTGTAACTCCGGCTTTCCAAGGGGATCCTACATCTCAGGATCTCAGGCCACTGTGGGCAAGCACCTTCATCCATGTGCACACACACACACACACACACACACACATACACACACACACACAATTTAACAAATAAAATAAAAATTTAAATATAAAATGGGACCACAAGGTACAACTGAAATGAGTCCAGTTGAGGGTTCAGAGGAGATTTGAGCAGACAGAAACATAACTGTGAAGACTGGTCAATTGGTGCCACAAAGCCTGAGTACTGAAAAGAAAAAAAATAAGCCTTAAGAGATCTCTGAGACACCATTAGGCTTAACCATGTCTGAGAGCACAGGAAGACAGAAGAGGGAGTGGGGAAGAGATCAAGCATTTAAAGAAGTAATGACCGAAAGCTTTTCATACTTGATAAATGATAAATTCAATAAACAGGCAGGATAAACACAGAGGGTTCCACGCAGAGACATATTACAATCAAACTATTCAAAGCTAGGGCACAGAAGAATATTAAAACAGAGACAAGAGATCTGTCACATGACAGCGACCCTCAATAAGACTCACAGGTAGTTTCTAAACAGAGACTATGATGGCCAGAAGGTAATAGGATGACAAATTGGAAATGCTGCAAGGAGAAAAGAAAGTCAGCCAAGAGTGTATGTTTGGTCAAGTTGTCCTTTTAAATGAAGGATAAATCATGACAGTCCCAAACTTTAAAACGATGGAGGTTGTGTTAATAGACCTACCCAACAAGAACAGATTCTGTATGTGGAAAGAAAGAGCAAGGGACAGCAAAGCAAAGCTAAATGAAGGAACAGAGAACACGAACCAGGTAAATACATAAGTAAGCACAGGTGAATGCATTGTTGTATTTGGGGGTCAAAATCCCACATTGCTTCATGGTTGAAAGGAGGAAGGCAGGCCAGAGAGATGGCTCAGCAGCTGAAGGTGCTTGCTGCCAAAGTTCACAACCTGAGTTTGATCCAGGTACGGCAGGTGGAAGGAGAGAACCAACTCCTAAAGGTCATCCTCTGACCTCGCCATCCATGCAGAAGCCTGCGCACATCGCTGGGGGGCGGGAACAGGACACTGGGAATAATTGGGCATAATTTAAATATCTAACTAAATAAAATGAATGAAATTAACTATAAATCTATGTGAGGATACATAATAAATATGTACTTTGTGAAAACTATACTTACAGGAGAGGCAAACATGTCAGAAAGGGAAGCTCAAGAATATTAACTTAAAATAGGTCATTGTAAGTTTTATAGATGGGTTTAATTCCAAAAGTAATCACAAGGAAAGAAATTTAAACACAAAAAAAAAATGAAGAAGAAAATTAAAACATAAAATCTCAATTACAAATTTGGGGGCGGGCTTGGGGGATAGCTTAGTGTTTAAACCACTTGCTGTGCAAGCATGGGGACCTGAGTTCAAATCCCTAGAGCCCACGTACAGTTGGCTGCAGTCATGTGTGTTTGTAATCCCAGCAGTCCTATAGAGAAGGGAGGTAGAGACAGGAGAGTCCAGGTAGCGCTGTTGCACACAAGAAATCCTGTCTCCTAACAAGTTGTCCTCTGACCCCCACCTCTACCTGTGTTCCATAGCATGTGCCTACACACAAACACATGGGTGGGGGACTTATTTTAAAAATCTACCAAAAATGTTTCCTTTTGAAACCTAATAATGACAAATGCATCAGTTATACCACATTGGGAATATTCTTAAGTGCCCCAGGATCGATATAACATAAATATAAAATTAACATTTTGCCATGGTTAATTTTATGTTCCACAAATTTTATCCCAATGTTTGATAGTTTTACAGTGAGTTTATAGGGAATTAATTACTGGCCTAATAGTATGCAATTTTTACGGATGCAGCCGTCACTTTTCTTGAGCACTGTGTAGAACCCACCCACTGTGTTCAAACACCCACATGTTCCATCTCATGTATGTTTGATTTTAACTTGTACTAAAAATTGCAGTTATCGGTTATTTTTATAATTTGCTTTAAATATCTGTTTCTTACATCTTTATTTCATTGATGGTTTTCTGTATCAATGAGCTCCTTATGTGATTGTCCCAATCGGCACTAATGCCATGCCGTACACAGCGGAAGATCCTCCTCTAATAAATATAAGAAATAGCACACAAATGCGGCAGAGATGGGTCAGTCGGGGAGCAAATGCTAATACATTTTCTTGCTCTTTAACTTTGAAGATTTGCTCATTTTTATTCCTTTTATCTTGAAAGCAACATATAATGTCTCTAGCCATTGCAGAATCCTAGTTAGGCTTTGAAAACACATTCATAAACACCCTTCCGAGCAATGACGATGGGGCTGAAAGTCTTAGGCAGGCGTAAAAATTTGGGGTCTCAAATTTATTTTTACTGAGGAAAGTCTCAAATTACAGGACCAATTACAGTTCGACCAAAATGACCTGAATTAGAAATCAAATCACCTTAGGGTCATGGCTTCTATTTGGAAAAGAAGTAGCATCTGATCCCGCCATCCATCTCCCGGGCGTGTACCTGTGTACCCAACGGAGTCTAAGGCAGCACATAACAGGGACAGTCACACATCCGTGTGCTCTGCAGCACTGTCCACAAAAGCCAACTCATAGAACCAGCCTCAATCCCCATCAACATTAAAAAGGGCAAAGAAAATGTATTTCCATAGACTAGAGTAAAACTAAGTTGTGAAAGAAGAATAAAATGATGTCATTTGCAGGAAAATAGATAGAACCCGAGAACATCATATTGACTGCAACAGGACAGATTTAGAAAGATAAATTACCCTGTGTTTTATTCATACACAGAATCTAGATGTGGAAAGGACTCAAGAAGTAGAAGTAGCCTGAAGGACTACTTAGGACATTGATTCTCAACCTTTCTAATCTTCCAACCCTTTAATACAGTCTTTCACGTTGTGGTGACCCCAACCAAAAATTTTTGTTGCTACTTCATAAATGTAATTTTGCTACTGTTGTGAAGTGTGATGTAAATATCTGATATGCAGGATATCTGCTATGTATATTCCTGTGAAGGAGTCATTCAATCCCCAACGGGTTTGAGACCCACAGGTTGAGAACCACTGATTTAGGAGGACATTTCCAGCAAGAAGGGAGACGAGACAGGGGAAGGTAGTGAACAAGGTCAAGGTGCATTGCATGCATCTATGCAAATGTGAGGATGACAGTCAGGACTCTAGCTCGGTGGTAGAGCATGTGCCTGCCATACATGAGACCCTAGGTTCAATTCTCAACACTGCAGAAAGGAGAGCTTCATAATAAAACTTATTTTCCGTACAAATAGAAAATGCAAATTTTAAAACGCCCTGTTAATTGGGAGAAGCAGAAGGGGCTTTTTTTTTTTCTGAGTTTCTGGCATGAATTCCCAAAGCCTCCCTGACATTCTGGATGCCAACACCAGAATCATACCAACTATAAAATGACACTGAATCCATTCATTTTTACTGCGTTTTTCATTCCTTTGTCCCAACCCTAAATCTATTTTCACCTTACACACACGTTCTTGGTATTTATTAGCACAGGTCAACTCCACATTCCGTGTTGATAAAGCCAAGGTACTGGTACATATTTTAAATGGTTATTTGTCTTGATATGGTTTCAGAACTGAAGAAAAGCTGAAAGATTATCAGGGACTTTCCAATATGACCTATACCCGGATTTCTTCATCATTAACATTTTAAATGAGTATAGTATGTGTGTCCCAAGTAATAATTATCACTATTAACTAAATTGATATTTTAATTCCTTTAGTTTTCACCTAATGTTCTTTTTCTATTTCAAAGTTCTACCACTGAAATCATGTTACACATTGACCACCCTGATTCCCCGTGTTCATCTAGTTATGACAGTTTTTAGGCTTCATTCCTTGGGGTTTTTCTTGTCAGCTTTGAGGATAACTGTCCAGGCAGAATGATCGTCATTTCAGGTCTGCCAAACAATTTCGGAGTTTTCCAGGAGACAAATCAGAAGGATTAAAAAGTTCTATTCTCATCACAACAAATCAAGACAGTTTATCAATATAGCTTATCGTGGACAGTGTTAAAGTTGGTCACCTGAATGAATTTGAGTTTGTCAATTTACTGCAAAATTCTTCTTACACTAACCCACTATTAGACATAAGATGCTTCAATGCATCTTACACCTAAGGGATCATGATTTATGCTCTACTCCTTTGATGTGGGAAAGTCTACTGTGAAGTTATTTGGAATTGTTTTGAACAGGAGTAAATATATTATTTTGGTTATTTTATTTTAACTATGTGCAATCATATATGTCTGTGTGTGGGTTTGTGTATGTGTGTATTGTGCTCATGGAAGCCAGAAAAGAATATTGGATACTCTGGAGTTAGCTTTACGGGCAGCTCTTAGTCACCCTAGCTGGGCAGTAGGAACTTATCTCAAACCCTCCGTCAGAAGAGTATACATTCTTTAACTGCTCAGCCATCTCTGTAGCTCCTATGTTGTGCTAATTTTTTGGATGGTAAACGGTATGGCTTGAAGGTACAAGTTTGAACTACGTCATCTATTGAGCAAATTCAAAAGGTAGGAGGGTATAAAGTAAGGAAAAAACAAACAAAACTGAGCTCTCCACTGGGATGACACTATAGGCTCCTGACCTTCAGCCCCACCCACAGTTCTGACTATCCTCAAGGGACGTATCCCTTAACTTTCCATCGTAAGGACATCATCCTCTACTGTTGAAGGGTAGCCTTCCTCTAGACAGAAAACCTAGAGGACCATTACCATTTCCACTCCAGCGGATTTCCAGGAACAGAGGATTCCCCACTATCATGGAAGCCACGGGACAAAAGCCACAACTAAGTGGTCCAGCCTAGGGCAAATCCCTTTTACAACTGCTAATAGTAGATTTGATGGCTGCAGTATTGAATAGAGGAAGCAACACAGCTGAAGGCATGGAGATACCATGAAGTAACTAATACACACAAGCGTATCTTTAATTGTAACTGTCTTTAACAGGGATGAATGAGACTTTTCCTCCCACTTTGTCCTCCCTTCTCCTCACAAGAAGGATGCTCGGGTTGTGCAAGACAAGGCCAGAGCCCGACTTCCTTCC
The DNA here is from genome assembly GCF_018167655.1 of Microtus oregoni. Taxonomy (NCBI): domain Eukaryota; kingdom Metazoa; phylum Chordata; class Mammalia; order Rodentia; family Cricetidae; genus Microtus; species Microtus oregoni. Next base: position 40,980,235 of record NW_024543063.1, read on the forward strand.
ACTGGGTCTTCAGCTTTGTAACCCACCAAGCTTTCCGAACACATATGCCTTCCAGCTTTCCGAGGACATTCTCATTCTGGGGCTCAGGCCGAGTCTCCTCACACATGTATGCTAATATTCTGTTTAGAGTATTTTGCATTTATATTCATGAGCAAGTGGCTTTTAATTTTCCTTTCTTGTTTGTCCTTGACAGGACTGAGGACCAAGGTTATACCGGCCTCACAGAATGAGTTAGGAGGATTTTGACTTTTTTCCTTTCTCTGAGAGAAAATGTCAGATCTGTCTTAAATATGTTTGGAAGAATTCCCATTTGAACACACACTAACCTGGAGTTCTCTTTGTTGAAACATTTTAATTACGGATCTATTCTCCTCTAGAGATAGAGGCTTACTTTTTCTGTAATTTCTTGAATGCAGTTTTTATGAAATTATGTTTTTCAAATTTCTCAATCATATTTTACCTTTTGTTTGTATGTGAATGTATGAAGCCAGAAGAAAGCATTGGATCTCCTGCAACTGAAATTATAGGTCATGAGCTGTGGGTGCTGGGAACCAAACTCAGCTTCTCTAGAAGAGTAGCAAGTGCTCTTTGCCCCTGAGCTGTCTCTCCCGACCCATAGTCTTTCATTATTTTTAATTTAATCTGTTAGATATTTTTCTTATAATTTCTTCACGTGACTACTTGGATGGTTTCTTCATATTTAGCCTTCTTTCTTCTGTAACACTTGAAATTAAGGGTATGTGTTTTGGTCTAAGTGGCACCTCACAAGTTTGACTTATAGTGAGTTGTCATTGAGCAAAAACGATTGCTAATCTCCATTGAGATTACTGCTCTAGGAGTGCGGTAATTAAATTCCACACCTTTCTGGATCTTAAGTATTTTTTTAATTAATGATTTCCAGGTAATTCCACTGTATACAGGACACTTATTCCCCATGATATGAACCCTTTGAGATTTATTGAAACCCTATTCCTTATGACACTGCATAAATTTAGACAAATAGCCTACGTATACACAATAAGAATGCATGTCCTCCAGTTGTTGGAAACACTATATAAATATAAATCACATTTTTCTATTTTGCTAAATTTATTAATTTTGCTCTGTCAGTCCTCTGTAATTTCACCAACATTTTCTTAGCTTGCATATGAAATAACTAGTCAGAGAGTTGCCTTAACAATAAAACCATTGCAATCTGCATTTCTATTTATATTCCGTGTTTCTACCACTCCTTCTTGTATTTAATACTTTTTTATTTGGTATGAAAAATGACCGGGTCACTAGACAGCATTTCCTTTGTCTCCAGAGTTACTGCTGGGTTTTTCTAAGATACATCAAGCTGCTTCTACTTTCTTTTTGGTTCGCAAATTTCTAGGAATACTGCTAAGTAATATGATTTAAGTATTTGTGTTCCTGTATAATCTGTTTTGAAGCCCTGGCCATTAATATAATAACAGTTGGAGATGGGGTTCTAGGAGGTAATGAGATTCAGATGCGAGTCGGAGGGTGGAGCGGCCATGATATGCTCAATATCCTCATACTAGCAGAAGATGGAGAGATGGTGTTCTTCCCATGTGCTCAAACCCAGATAAGGCAACCAATAGGAAGTCAGGAACAAGGCCCTTATGGAATAACAAATCTGCTCCCTCTTTGGTCTTGCACATTCAAACCTTAGAATTTTGGAAAATCCATGTCTGTTGTTTGATCCGCCTAACCTGCGGTTTTGTTATTGCAGACTAAGTGGGCCCCTAAATTTTCTAAATTATTATTTCCCCAAAACTAGATACCAGCTAGACTTGGCACCCTTGACTTTGGGGCAGAACAAAGGAGTAAGGAAAATCTATCAAGAGATCCATCTTATCTATCCCTTGGCAGATAGACCCAATCTGTCTGGGTCATCTCTGGAAATTGATGGCTTCCTTACTCTCCCATCCCCGTTGGCCCATAAGCTTCCCTTTTTCTCCCCACAGCTTCACCCTGACACATTCATCCCTTGCACCTCAGGTGTTGGCTTCAGCTGTGCCTCTGTGAGAACCTAACTCAAGGTCCAGCAACAAGAAATGTCCTACTCACTACTGACAAAGGTGACAGAGGCCTGAAGGGACGTGGAAGTGCGTAAGGACACTTGCTGTTTGTATCAAGGACCACGGTTCAGTTGCCAGCACCCACATTAGGTAGCTCATAGCTAGTGGTAATTCCACATCCACGGGATCTGATGCCTTCCTCTGGTCTCTGGGGCATCTGTATCATGTGCACTAACCCACGCATAGAAACACACACACAATTAAAAAGAAAAGAAAATAAAAATCCAGACATGCACTAAAAGAACACAAGATACATACTGGTGACTGTCAACTTTATGAATATCTTTTAATTGAACAAACTTGAGCCACTGTATCAGTTTGAGTGTGATCCTATTTCTACCTTGAATGTCTTCGTCTTATGGAAGTTGAAGGCCTCTCCTAAGCCAGTAACATCCTGTGTCTCCTAGCTTGAAGGGACTTAGAAGGGCAAACTGGCTTAAGGAATTCCTCTCTCATCTTCTTAATTACCTCTTTCTCACTCTGAGCTAAAGATTTCCATTGTTAAGTGAATGCTATTTCTATTGTTCAATAAATACATTGCCTACAAATGACACATGAAATAGTGCACTTGGGGCTGGGGAAATGGCTCTACTCCTAAAGTGCTTACTCAGTTCCTAAGTAAAATTCCAGGTGCAGTAGCACCTGTCTATAATCCAGAGCTGGAAGGCAGAGACAGGACGATGTCTGGGTTTACAGACCAACCAATCTAGCCAAGTCTGTTAGCTCTGCATCCCAGTGAGAGACAGTCTTTCAGAAAAACAAAATGGAGAGTAACTGAGAAAGACATTTGACATCGGCCTCTGACTGCCACCCCAGGTGCACACACATGTGCACACATCCGTGAACAAATGCACACACATACCCCGAGCACACAAAGTGCACATTGTTTTAGAATATAAAGACCCTCAAATCCAATCTCATTCTTCTATAGGAAAGGGGGAAAGAGCGAGCCAGTGTTATTCTCAAGGCCACCCGGGATTTACTGCTAGAGTGCAGTGCTCTGGATTCCCAAGCCAGGGCTTTGTATCCCCATAAATTACTTACGATTGGCGACTTGACACATCCGCTCAGATGGAATTATGGGGTTGATTTAGAGCTAGAAAACATGTGCTTTGGGGCAGACAAGGACAATAGAAGGAAAGAAAAGACGGGGCACCAAGATGAGGAGAGGTGAGAACAGGGGTGAGCACGTCCTTACAGAAGGAGACCCAGAAGAGACACCAGCATGTGACTTACACAGGAAAACAAATGCTCACTAGATAGTCACCCCTGGTACACAATCAAATGAACCACTATAAGGATAGCAGGAAATATATATGTATATTAGAACTGGCAGCAATTTTTCCCTTGCTTTAATGAGTAAGGTATATGAGCATATCGAATATAAGAGATGTAAATCTTCACTCGTTTTATTTCACCTTCTCAAGGCCAGTGTATAATCTATAAGCACAAGTGACACCACAGACCATAAAATTGATCTCAGAATTTATTCTCCAAACCTTTATCAAAATGTGAATCTCTTAGCAGGGTTTTTGTTTTTAATTCATAAACCAATTTCGATTGCTTCTTTTTTTAAAAAAAAGCAAAACTATTTTAAATTGAGTCATCACATCTCCCAAGCTGGTGGACTCTGACCAAAAGATATACAGGAATGCACTATCTTTACTTCAGTCTCATTTTAAAAAGTATAATATATAAGTGTGATTCTCTGACACTGCTTTATAGTTAATCAGGAGCAAGTTGATCGCTCCTAGAAGGCAGAAGACTAATGTGGACATCTGTATTCCCTGAGAGATTAGTGCGTATATTTGGTCTTGCTAAGTTTGTTAAGATGGGGTTAATTGACTGACTCCACGTTGAAATTGGTTAACATTACTCCAGCCTGTGTTTCTGGAATCCATTTGGCTATGCTTCTGCACTACCATCGTTTTCAACGAGGCCAATGCCACCTCACTAAGTTTGTGACACTGTTAACCCTATTCCTCCAACAGGAAATTAAAGGACAGAGGCTAAATATTTTTCCCATCCTTAAGTGAACAAGAGGTAGCAGTGATTTAAACCCAAGGAGAGTGAATCGATCTCAGAGTGTCTAATAATAGCTGCTCTTCACCTAAAATTTTATTATCCTCAGGAGAAAGTTAAAAAGAGAAATGCAAGCCGGGGAGCTGAAATTCAGATGTCTGGGAAGCTTGCGTCCTGTGCCTCTAAGGTAACTTGTGGCCCAAACGTTAGGGATTTGGTTGGGTTTAAGTGCTTGCATCTCAGCATTGTGAGCTGTAAGTCTGAATTTCAAGGGAAGAGATTGGGTGGGGAGAGGAAGGGAAGGGGAGAGGAAGGGAAAGAAGGAAGATGAACATGAACAAGGGAAGGAGGGAAATAAAAGGAAGTGGAAAGAGAAAACAGGAGGGGAGGAGTGGGAAGGGTCCATAATAGTAGTTAGAGCACAGGGCGTAAAAATTAGGCATAGCCACTATGATGTCATGTTGCAGAGTCCAGTTCAGCCTGAAGGTGTGAAATCTTTACAGCTCTATATACCAAAGCCTTTCTTGGCATGTTAGATGCTGGGGTGATGGGGAAGAAGTTGGTACATAATACAATATTGCAATATCTTCTGTTCTGCATCAAACTCTGCAAGTTGCCCCTAATAGTCCAAACTCAGCCACTGAAGTTCATGGGCATTGTCCCTGGCCACAAGACCTCAGGTACATTACAGACTCACACCATCTGTGCTGAGGCTCCCCTTCCCTCAGGCTTCAAACTATTCATCTGTGCATAATTCATTTCTAATTTATCAGCTGTCATCTAAGACATCAAGTAGTAACATATATTAATATTATCATTTTAGAATATAATGACTATAAAGGATTTTATGTAGCATCTTTAACAACAAGAAGCACTGATTATTTGATAGTATCTCAGGGGACCTCTCTTCTTTTTTTTATTTTCTTTTCTTTATTTATTTATTAAAGATTTCTGCTTCCTCCCAGCCACCACCTCCCATTTTCCTCCCCCTCCCATAATCAAGTCCCCCTCCCTCAAGCAATGATGTGTGTCATGAATACCTTGAAACTGAACTTAAGGGTCTTTACTTAAACATAGTAAGTTGTATTCGAATAAGCACAGTGATATAGGACAGAAAGAATGGCCAGATGATTCTGCAATTGCTGCTAGAATAATCCATCTTAGAGTATGCAGAAAATGATGCTATTACTGTCAATTACCAAATAAATAATTTCTCTACAGACAGATGTTTGAATTTTTTAACAACAGATACTAAAGGGATGAGAAAATTCTGCTTATTTAGAGCAGAAGGATTTAGTTGTGGTAAGAAAATTGACAATGGACAAGAATAAACAAATATTCCTCTTCTAGCAATAGTGAATACTCTGACCCTTCAGGCTAGATTAGAGCAAGTCCATAAAGCTACCAGCTGTACTTCAACACAGTGCATGTGTTTGCACCCCCATGCTTAAATACCTTATTTTTTCTGCATGCAATCATTTTCCTCATTGGTGTATTCACGAATTTAATGGTTCCAATGAACCCACTTCCAAGGTGCTTATGGACATTATATCTCAGCCTAAGAAACAATAGAGCATTACTACAAAATATATCTTCCTAATATTTTTGACTTAAGGATATTGGTCTAGTGTCAAATAATACACTAGAATCTGTTCGGACTCTAGGGCACCAACCATAACATAAGGGCATGCTCAACTCTACCTTCCATTAAAATTAAAATACCAGTGTACTCAACTAATAGGAAGTTACACAGTAGTTACCAATGTTCTTGCTCCAGGGACACAATGGATGCCTGAAGTCACTAATAATAAAAATCATTGTGTACAATGGGGTCCTATCTTATGCATATATGTATTGATAAGTTTAGTTCATAAATTTGGCACAGGAGGAGAGTGACAATAATAACTTGTAACAAAAGAAAACAATGATAGCAATACATAAATTGTGTGACTACGCTCTCTCTGTGCCACACAAACTAGCACATGATAGGATCCCATCCTTTTCACGTTTAATGTGGGGCGATTATGCCTACGTGATGCAATGAAATGATTGCATTGAGATGAAATGATGAGCATGGTGTAGGCATTGAGGTGTGGCACCAGGCTACTACATCCAGGTACTTGATAGCCAACATGGCTACTAAGTCACTGATGAGCAGGTAGCACACTCAGTGTGGATACAGTGATCAAAGGATGATTCATATTCCTTGACAGGTAGAGTAAAATGATAGGCGATTTCAACCCAACCTCAAAACAAAAACCCAATGTAACTGAAAAGCTGGCCTGCTTAACATTCTCTTACCATTGCTGAGTGAAAGGGCTGAAAGCAAAGCAATAGGTTAGGAGGAAACTTTACACCAGAGAGAGATTGGGCTGTGTTATATTTCCAGTATTAGCAGTGCTTGATTTTGTCTTTGTGTTACTTTATGTTGATTTTTGTATTATATTCCCAAAAGCTGTGAACTCTCTGCGGGATCAAGGTACAAGCCCTTCTGTGCCACTTTCTGGCATCTGCAGTCCTTCACAAGTTTTAGTTCATAGCTGCATTACTCCTAATTCAGCTTCTGTCACCTCGTGGTCTCGCAGGCTCTGTGTATCTCCAAATCCCACTCTTCTTATAGGGATGCCAGCCAGTGGTTTTAGAGCCTGTCTTGACTTGGTAAAAATCTCATTTCAGCTTCATTGCATCTCATAAAACCCTATGACCACATGAAGTAAATCACACACACAGGTATCAGCATTCAGACTGCGCTGTAGCCTTTTGGAGGAGACAATTCACCCTGGCTCTCCTATCAGGATCCTACTCATTTACTTGGCAAAATCCATGGTATTTCTCCCCTACAGCTGGACAACACTTTGGTTGTTTCTCATCCCCTGCCTGACCTTTCTTCACCAGTTCTTCCAATTCCTCAGAAATGATGCCTGTCTATCCCAGATAACTGGGATTTTTATCTGTTGGTTTCACCTACTGATACATGACCTGATGGCTTGACTGAACACCTCTTCCAAGCTGAGCTAAATATTTTGGAGTGTTTGAATAAAATAAGTAATATATAGACTTTAATAAATCACTCAAAATCTGACATTCCTTTATGAACATTCCATGTAATTAATAAGAAAAAAATCAAATCTAAATAAAAAAGAAAAATGTAATCAAGTAGGTTGACAACCAGCAAGAGATAATTAAAATGATCCTGTTTTGTTTCTTACTTTCATTAACATGCAAATGAGATTCATGAAGTTTGATATTGTGTTTCAGCAAGAGCCATAGAAACAAATTAAGAATGAAAATGAGTCCCACCGATGGAGATTCCTGTTGAGTATATAAATTAATGAAAACTATGATTGCATCCAATTAATAAAATATAATTCTGTGATTTATTGGGCCTCAAAAATGAAACAAAGCTTCATAGATAAATTAAATTTTCATTCTTTTTTGGTGGACCCCACTCTGTGAATGCTGTCAAGATTTAAGAGAAGGGCAATAAATGTTAAACTCTGCTTTACTTTTACAAGCACAAGGTAGAGAGACCTTACTTACAAAGCAGACTGTTGTAGAAATGGTGTCCCTGATAGGAGGTGAGGCGATCTAGGATGTCATCCAGAATACAGAGAGAACCCAATGCCTATGCAGTCAGAGATCCAGAATCACAAGTAGGAATCTCTGACTACAAGGTACTTGTAAGAAACAGAGAAGCATGAGCAAATCCAAAGACCTCTGTGTCTCTCACTGAATACAAAGATCTCAGGGTTTCCCTCCATTTGGTACCTTTGCTCTGAGAAACACACCAAAGTGCTTACCTCGAATAATTTGAGATTTTAATCATATCGAAAAAAGCTTAAAACCATGTCAATGGGTCATACAAACATGTCTATAGTCATTGGAACTGAATGATGTATAATGTATACCAGATGACAAAATGCACACAAACACACACACACACACACACACACACACACGCACACATGCACACACGCACGCATGCACACACGCACGCATGCATGCACACACACACACACACTGTTAGGTCCAAAGTTCCACATACTCAAACTCAAGCATTAAGCAACAGCACCAAGAAGAGCAATAACAGCAAGGAACAGATTTTGCAGCATGGTGGAAGAGGAAATAACACTCAATCAAAGTACGGTTTTGAAATTATGAGTTGTTGGGAGTCTGATTTTTTATCTGTTAAAATGGCTTCTATTTTTCAGTGTGTCCCTCACATGTTTGTGCTGATGTCTTTGACCCCAGTATATTAAAGAATGTCACCTTGGTGACAGTCATTTAGTACATGGGTGTGTGGCATGGCACGCTGTCATATCTCCTGCCAATGAATTGTTTTTGTTTTCTCTTTCCCTGAATCATATGCAAGTCATCCCTGGAGCCCAGCCTACCTAAAAAATACAAACAACTAGAATTGAGTATTTCTCAAGGGGCAGAAAAGCCTTAAGAAGCTCTTGATCCCCAACAACAAAGAAAGCCATGTCAACCACGTCAAGGATTAAACAAAATAGGGATTATTATTTTCAAATATATTGCATGCTTTAAAATTACTTCTTGCAGACCCCTTTAACTTGAAATAGGAAGCCAGTTAAGTTCCCATCACTCCTATATCCATAACGATTGCAAATCATTGCTATTTTTTTAACTTTACTAGATACATAAAAAACTCACCAGATTGAAGAAACTAAATTCTTTGGATGTTAAAATGATGGTATAGAGTTTTCTGGTAGGATGTATTTCTTTGTCTTTCCTGAATGGAAGCCAGGTGTCTTAAACGTCTACTTTATCATCATTGGCCTATTTAGACATTAATTTCTTTTCAGAGCATATCACTTGCAACGCTTTTGTTAAGAAAATGGAAAATTCACAAGATTCATCCTGAGTCCCAGGGTTGGGGGGAGAGCAGACTTACCATCTCTTCGATTCAACCTTGCGAATCCAGGACCATGACTGCTGGAGAGCTCAGAAGAACTGCTGAAGGATGCCGGAGGCAAGGCAGACACCAGAGGCTCATCACAGTCATCTGCCAGGAGGGAAAATGCCATGTTCCAGTGAGCACAGAGCTGACAGTTCTCTTCAAATCAATAGACACAACAAATAAACACAACATCAAAACGAGGATCTAAGCCACGCGTGGCAGCACGTGCCTGCAATCTTAGTGTGCGGCAGGAAGGTGCAGGGTGACCAGGAGTTCAAGGTCATCCTCAGACGTACGGTGAGTTCAAAACCATCCTGGGCTGCAAGAAACTCAGTCTCAAAATAAGTAAACAAGCAGACCTAGATTCTCTAGAACTATGCCTATTTTGCATGCAGTACGCCGTCAAAAGTCTGGCAAGGTCAGTAGCCATAGAAAAACAACTGATAGATGAGAGATTGTAGAAACAAAGAAAGAGAGAAAGGAGACATTATAGAAATTAAAAAATAAAATATGGTGAGATCAAAAGGTATGCTTTAAAAAAGATTTTTTTTATCATGAGCAGAAAAATGTATAAATTTAACTACACTAAAATGAACCTTGTGACTTGTTGGAATATACCTGTAATCCCAGGAATTCAGAAAACTGCTGCATAAAGATCTCAAGGTCAAAGCCCAGCTGGGCTAGACAGTGAACTCAAGGACCCACAGTCACATTAGTAAGACCCTATCCCAAATTATTTACAAAAGCAGAATGAAGGCTGAGTATCTAGCAAAGCGGTAGGGTGCTTGCCTAGCATATGCAAGGCCCTGGGTTCAACCTCTAGGTTCACAGAATAAAAAGAATCGATGGTTTCTAAAATACACTCTACAGTGGGAAAAAAAAACAATCACAAAATGTATCAAGTTTATCTAAAAGAAACAAATGAGACATAGTTTTTTTCTACAAAAATGTACAAGTTTGTTGAAATGTTTAGAAATTTATAGAACTATGAAAGAAATATTTAAAGATGAAAGAAATACATGGAAACTTGTATCTGAAAGAATGATTATAAAAGAAGTATATACCAGTACACAATCCAGGATCCTGAGTATAGAAAACATTTTAAGTGAAAAAAAATAGAAATACCTTCCACTTCATTAGCACAAGAAACCAGACACATTGATTGACATGCAAACTTCAAAAACACCAAAACTACAAGTAGATACATCTTTATAAGCAATGAGTGGATAAACTGTTCAGGGTCCAAAAAGGCCAAAGGAACTGAAGCATGTGGGTCAAGAGGAGTCCCTCCATACTTATGAGAAAATAGCATAGGTAACTACTTGTAGAACATCTGGCTATATGCTTGTCAATTTGAACTTCAGCATGCTCCAAGACTCCACTACCTCTACTAAGGAGCAAGTGCTTCTGGGAATGGCTTACCCACTAGGAACAACAGTCTCAAGAGGCCTTCTGAATGCACAAGAGTGATATACAAATGCCAGCAGTTTTCACTTCCCATCAAACCAACAAAGCCAGACACCACTGAATGAGCTGCAGATGTGAGGGTCTCTGCACCCAGAGGCACGTCCATCATTCATAACAGCAAAGAACTATTCACAACCCACAAGTAGTGTCCAAAGAACAGACAATAAAGGCATAGTTCACCAGGAAATAATACACGGCAGTGAAAAGGAGCCACAGCGACACAACAAAAAGCTCATAGAAATATAATTTTAGTGGGAAAATATTGAGTTAAACAGCAGATCTGCTAGTTTTGGGAATTTGTAAATGAAAACATAAATAACATGTTGTTTAGAAGCATACATGATTTGTCATTCAAATTATTTTAAGAGAAGGAATGAAACTGTAAGACTTCAGGATTTGTTTTTATCATGGGGTAGACTCAAGATGAGAAGAAAGTACTCAGGATGAAATCGCCAAAGGTCAAAGTTTGGGTACTAATGGCATCTTCCTACGATTCCATTTTGTTATAACACTTCAAAAATACACAAGCATTGGCATATATGCATATGCCTGTGCAGATCTTAGGCTCTGTTAAAGTAGAGACAAGACTCCATCTATTTATCTTAATATCACATAGACTGCTCTTTGTGTATAATCATGGGAAGGGACACATAGGGATGGGTGTTTGCATGCACATTGAGGCCAGAGCTCAACTCAGGCTTCTCACTGGTCTGGAGGTTATGGAGGAAACTGGGTTGCATGCATAACTAGCTGCAATGTTCAACCTCCTTCTATGTCCCCGGTGCTGGGATGACAAGTGTTGCCAGCACACCCAGCTTTTGTAGGCAGGTTCCCGGGATTGATCTCTGATTCTCAAACTTGATCCTCAAGAATGTTACAAACCCATCTCTCTCTCTCCAGCCCCACATATACTGCTTTTACTGTTAAACAGCAAAGTACAAAAAAAAAAAAAAAAAATACAGTGATAATGCTTGCTTTGATAGTGACACATGCTTAATGTACTCTGAATGAGCTTTAAAGCACTTTCCTTTTTGAATTAAGAAGTTACTCTCACTTCTGCTTTAATCAGAATAAAAGCTCCTACTTAATATTTTTATGTATCTTGGTAATTTAAAAGCATGCAGGGTTATTGTCTCAAATGTTTTCTTTGACAGTAATTTAATTTATATTAATTCAAAAGTTATCTGGATTCACCTGAAATGTTACAGAGTTCTTTCTGCCTGAACATAGCTTGCTCTTGAATGACTTTCACAAGACTTTGCCCAATGTATCCTTGTTTTCTTGTCCTCTTTTGAGGTTTCTTGGTTTGTTCTTTGGGGTTTTACTCCGTGTTAGCAATCAAAACCACGGCCCCAAGCACGCAAGGCAAGCACTCTACCAGCTGAGCCCCAGCCCCAGCTCCCCATTTAGTTTCTTAAGATTATCTCATTTTCATGTATAGCTCACTTTCCCCTCTTTTGTACCTCCAATTCTCTAGCTGACTCTTAAGGAAGACAGGTTCTTGCATGTCTATTGATTAGCTTAAGTGCTAACACCAGCCATTCTAGTTGTTAACTCAAGTAGTAAGGGGCGTAGACATTAAAAGACTTACAACCCACGGAGTGTTGGAGGGGGTGGGTGGTTGTACCCAATTATAAAAGCAACAACCAGAATGCTTTAGTACACTGTGGGAGCTAAAGTGTGTGTGTGTGTGTGTGTGTGTGTGTGTGTGTTTGTACATACAGAAGGGCATTATGTGTACATGGGGACAGTGTGTGTGCGTGTGTGTGTGCGCGCGTGTCACTAAAACTGCCTGCCTTTGGGGTCATTATCAGTATGCAGGTGTGTGATGGAAGGGGCTATTTAACTGCATCTCAAATCAATTACGCAGATGAGGATCGACTCGGCAAACGTAAAGAGCACCTCCGCTGCAGCCACTCTGGAAGGTATATATTTATTGCCCATTTGTTTTTGTCAACTGTAAATTGAGAATCCATACTGCTCCACTTTTAGTTTTTAAAGAACAGTACTGAAATAAGAGAAGGGGTCATTTTTTCCCATTTGTGGGGAGAGGGCAGGCAACCTGGGAGGGAGGTGGATCATGGAAGGTGTTAGTGGGGAACTCTGAGGTTGGGTCAAGTTCCAATTGGACCTTCACATGCATGACTCTCTTCTTTCCCACAAGCCTGCAAATCCTCTGCATGCTGCTGTAAGTTTTCCCAACAGTAGAGTCGTTTAGTCATTTGTCTCCAACTAACTATAACATAGTGCATGCTTGGAGGACTTAGACACTCTCACACACATAGTAACTGGCCTTTATTCTTCTTCATTGAGATTTTAATATTAATAACTTATCAATGAAGTCTTTGAGGCACAAAGCTTAGCTCACTCTCTTATCTTCCTGTAGCAGGATGGAGACATTTATAAATCAAGTTGGAGCAGAAAATCAAGCATATAAGAACACCATGATTATAAAGAGCATTCCTTTAGTTTCCGCTGTCTGAATGTGATGGGGCACCATGGCAGCATTGCTAAAATGCGTCTTGAGAAGTTATTCTCTCAAGTTCAGGGTTTCCCATGCTGTTGTACATTACATGTTTGATATTCAATAGTTTTGACCACAAGAGAAGAAGACCTTGGGCAACAGTAATGAGTCTGAGGTGACCAAACAGGGCATTTCCCTGTGACTATTAATAGGATGAAATTGTAGATTACATATAGACCTCCTGTGAGTTTAGTTCCGAACTTTCTCAGATGGCAGTCGTAAAAGGAGAGTTCTGAACTGATGGCGTTGAGGGATAATGTCTCAGGTCAAAGATTCTCAACCAGAGCAGACTGCAGCCCTGAGAGGCACTGAGCAATGGCTGTTGGAGGCATGTTCCTCCCAGCGACCTGTAGATCAGGTACAGAGACAGTCTTCGGAACACTCTCTAATATACAGGGCATGACTCCACAGTACAAATCCCAATGGTGCTGAGGCTGGAAAAGAGCATTCCTGATTCAACACCCAGCCTTCTGCTGGAGCAGTCTCTCAGCGGGGAATCTCCAGCTTCCTCTCATATTTCAGCGTGGATGAAGCTCTAATTTGCAGCATTTTTGCATTTGAATAACGATCATTCAGGACATTTTGGTATATACGCATTGACGCCAGGAGGCGTGCAACACTGGAATGACAGGCTACTCTAGCTTAACACAAAATTATGTTTTTGTTATTAAGTACTAGATCAGATCATAACAGCACCCTGGTCTCTTCACTGCCAGTAATGTTGTTGGCAAAAATAAAAGTAAGTAGAGGGAAATAACAAGACACGGGGAAAATGATGGGTGCATTGATTGTGGAAGGGAATAACATGGTTGCCAGACATTTTAGAAAAGATTACAGAATTCAAAATGGTAGCAGAGCATTTTGGGATATTATTAGACATTTTTATTAGAATAAGAAACTTTCATTATTCTGCTTCTTAAAAATTATAACACCTTATTTGGCATTTTTAAAAGTCGTAGCAGGATTTCTGCTTTTTCCTTGATATCAGTGGAAAGTAGTAAAACTGCAGATTTTAGTCTTTTTGTTTAAAAAAGTGGTTCTCAACCTGAGGGTCATGACCTTTTGGGAGGTCAAATGGCCCTTTCACAGGAGTTGCCTAAGAGCATTGGAAAACACAGACATTTACATTATAATTCATAACAATAGTAAAATTACAGTTATGAAATAGCAAAAAATTAATTTTATGATTGGGGTCATCATAAAATGAGAACCTGTATCAAATGGTTGCAGCATTTAGGAAGGTTGAGAATCATTTGTTTAAGGGAAAAAAAGCTATACTTGATTGATTACATTTAGATAGTTAATGAACTATCTTAGAATATCCATAACTGGAAAGAAAGTTTTCTAGCTTGTGTTAAGATATTTTCATATACACAGAGAGAAAGTGTGTATCTGTGTGTGTGCACCGTGCATGCACGTGTCTGCACACATATGTGCGTGTTGGGGGAAAGAGTCAGAGACAGAAACACTCTAGCTTCCAGATCAATAGTTCAGAAAAGTCAGCATTTGTTTCTTCCATGGGAGAAAAACTTACCCTTGTCATTAAAAAGACAATGATAAATTAGATCTCTTGCAAGCTGTATGCATGAGAACATTCAACATTCTCTCACAAACGGAGGTGCAAGCTGTATTGAAGGTATTTTAATACAGCTCGATAGAAAGTAATTTCCTTTTATTTTGCAAAAGGCTTTAATGCATAATTCTCATAAGTAAGTAAAAGCTGTTCACTTTTTAATAAAAGTAATTCAATTTCCTTAAGCTGTTTGCAATATTACCTGTACTAAGATAATAAGTGTATATTATGGGTGCTTACCACGTTCTCAGTGTTTACATCTCTTACCTCCCTCGTTTGGTCCTGATGAATACTCTATACTGTCCTATTAGATACTGGGGCAATTTTGTCCTGGATAATACCATATCATAAACTATTAACAACTGGGACAATTGAGGGAAAATAAGTTACACTAGTTAAATAAATCACTCGAGGACACATTAGGAATGAATAGATTTACAGTGTTTCATCCCCTGTTCTGAGCTAAGGGCACTGTTTAAAAGAGAGTTGGTCTTCTGAAATCTACAATATAGAAAGTCAAGGCTGATTTGCAAGAACAGGCAGCTTAACCGCTGCTGAATATATTCCGAAGAGCTGCCAAAATAATTTGCATCCTTGCTAATGAATCATACATTGCAATGGAGATTGACATGGGAGGGGGTGGAGGGCGGGAAGATGATTTTCTTAAAAGTTCCCTTATACTAGAGGCAGCGATGACTCATTTTATAGGGAGCTTTGAAAACATCAGAGCGTCAATTCTTTGAGGAAATGGATTTCACAGACCTGGTCCATTGACAGTTTTAGGATTAAGGAATGGCCTCTTCCTCAAGAAATCCATATCCTTGAAAAGAAATTATTCTAATCTATATTTTTGAAAGCTCATCTACTTGAAATTGGAAACCATGAACTAATTTAAAAGGTAAAGTATACGATTATGCTGGTGTATCCTACCAAAAACTACTCTGAGCAAGACAAGATTTCATCCCCAACAACAGAATTCTTTTATCAATCTTGGTTTCCTGAGTTCAGGCAGTCCTGTCTTCTGACCTGACCTGACCCACAGCCTGTATCTGTACCTGGTGTGTCTCTGATGTCTGTCTAGTGAGAGACTGGATATAGGAGGAGCAAAGGCCAACCCACAAGAAGAAACAGGCTTCAGCAGCCAATTCCAGAACCGAACATGAGCTCCTCCAGGGAATGCCTGCAAAGAGCCAGGTTTTGGCAGCTAACAGACAGGTTCCCCAACGTTTGTCTCTGCTTCCACGTTAAGAGCGGCTACAAACAAAGTCAAATAGGTGATCCCAATCAATCTCAGGGGATGCCCTGCTTCTACTTAGCCTGGTCACAGCTGTCCCATGCCTGAGGCCTCTAATCAGGGTACACAGGAACCCTCTCTGATTTCAACTCTCTTCTGCTTG
This sequence comes from Microtus oregoni, assembly GCF_018167655.1. Taxonomy (NCBI): domain Eukaryota; kingdom Metazoa; phylum Chordata; class Mammalia; order Rodentia; family Cricetidae; genus Microtus; species Microtus oregoni. Next base: position 40,996,223 of record NW_024543063.1, read on the forward strand.
CCTTTGACTCTTTGTCAAGCCTAAGTGGCAGCTAACTCCTTTGCTGCAGCAAACAGTGAATAAATAGCCTCCACTGGTCCTCGTTTGGGTGCTCTGCATTTCTTTCCACTCCAGTGAGCTCTTCTCTGCTCTCGCATCTCACCTTTCCAGGTATAGGCACCCATGCGTTCAGAAGCCACACAACGGAAATACCACCCACAGTCTGCCCTGAGGATGCATGGAAGAGCTGGGTGAATTTAGTGTGGTTGAAAAGTGATCAATTCCAGAATTCTTGTATGCATGTATAAATACACACACATATATATATTCCATATAGAGACATTTCTATGTATATATATATATATATATATATATATATATATATATATACCTGTTATGAACCGGCTCCAGGTAGTCTTACCTGAAGTAGGCACCTTAGAGGATTCATTAGAGGATTCATTTGAGCTACAGAGTAGAACCACATGGGAGAGATTTCAAACCTCCGCTCTCTATGCCCCACAGCCAGGACCATGCTATTCTGGTAACTACTAAAATAGATGTGCAAAGGAATGCCTGTCCATCCGAGTGTTTTGTTGCTTTCACAAATGTCTTCATGCTTTATGCTGGTGTTTCATGGGTCTGTTTTAGGACTGAAGAAACAGCTATGATATCACACTCACCCCTTTCTCCCTACAAAGCCATGTAGAGGCAGCAACTTTGCAGTGACGTGGTGATAGCGGGTACATGGGGAGTATAAATTTTAAAGAAAAGGGAAAATGCTAGTGGACTTGAGTAAAAGAAAGAAACTGGATGCAGAGGTGACAGAATGGTGATGAGCTTTTGCAGGCGACCCTAGTTCAGTTCCCAGCACCTGTGTTGGGTGGCTCACAACCACCTGTAACTCCAGCTCCAGGGAACCCAGTGCCTCTCACCTTGGAGGGCACCTGCACTCGTGTGCACACACAAACACCCACATCCACACGCCTAGGAATGCACACAATTCTAAATAAAAATAAAAGGTGACATATTTAGAAAAAGAAGAAGTTTTAGGGGAAATGAAGATACAAATGAGACTAAATAAGGTCCAGCGTCTTCTTCTGCAGGCAACAGAACAGGCAGTACCCACGCTGATCTCATCATCTCATCCTTCCCTAAAATAACATCTCAGCAAAGCTAAACACTAGTGAGGGTGGGTGACTACAAACTCCGTAGCTTCTCTGAGTATTAATTTGACTTTGACATGAAAATTAACATTCGCTTGAGGATAGTGGTTTTAGATATATTAAAAGGGATAAACATGAGCTTCTAACTGTCAGTCAGTGGCTTAAATTTAAAAAAAAATAGCATATGGCTGCAGTTTAAAACAAGTAAATATTTATCAGCATGTTTACACAAGCCTCGCTCAAGACAGACATGCTTCCCACACAGTTCGCATAGGCAGCAATCTATAAGTGCCTACGCATCTTTCTCCCACAAGGATGGGCAAGCTGTAGTCGTGGCTGCTAATGCTCGTGGTGTTAATGGGGTAGCTTTCGTGTGGAGGCAAACACTGGCTTATGCGCTCCAAGTTACAGCCTGACTTTAAAGAGCTTTCCCAATTAATCTTCACAAATTAATGGATTAATGGGAAGGCAGTTAACTTTTAACGACAGCACAGCCAGAGGCTGATTGATTTTGGAGTTTTAATAGCAACTATTTAAATTCTAGATATTAGAACAAAGAGACCCACAAATCCACCCATGAAAACAACCAAGGTGAAGGAGTGAAAGAAGCAATTGTTTTGAAGTCAAGTGAACATCAGTACTTTACGAGTCTATGTAGTTCACAGACTTTCATCGACAGATACCTTGACCACATTGGCCACTGTGTCTCCTCAGTAATGATAGGAGAAATGGGAGATTATGGAGCAAGCTTTTCAGCAGTTTATTGTACATGGATTTAAGATAAATACTTAGCCTAGGAGTTAGGGATGGTGTGGGCAGGCAAGATTCTGGGGAATGTGGACTGAGAATATTCCACAAAAGCCCACCCCTGCATGAATAGCTACAGGTAGGCAATGGCTGCTGAGAGAGATAGAAACATTTTCCTCCAGGGATGAGACCCTTATGATTGTCCAGTCCCAAGTCATCAGCTCTGGACATAGGCACACATGAGCAAAACTAAATGGACTAAATAAGGTATATGCATATATATGTAACAATAAAAACTGGAAGAAGAGACAGGGGGTGAAAATGACACAGAGGAAGTGACCACAAGTGACATGCTCAAAAATAAATTTCAAAGTTTTTTATAAAAAAAAAAGCTACCCAGAAGAATTAGTGGATAGAAGTTTAACATATTTAAAAACATATTTAGATATTCTTTAAACATATCACATAGTTAAATATATTTTATACTTAGAAGTATTTAAATGCATAACATAGCTAATTAAATATGTTTATATTTAGATATAGTTTGATAGACATGAGATGTTGGAGCACATTGCCGTTCCCTTCCAAAAGTCTGTATAGAGTCACTCATCCTTCTCTCTGACTCATTCACTTTTCACTCCATCATACACACTTCACTTCATTTGCTTGTTAGGGAGGCAAGAAAACTGGGGACAATGTGCATTGTTGGCTCAAGTAATGACTGGTAGTTGACACGGGTGACGTTTCCATATGTTGTCCCTCCTCTCAAGGTCTGAGGATTGTCATTCTTCTCCGCTGCTTCTAGAATCATAAATTAATTATAACATTTTATTTACGTGTGGTAAACTTACTTGTTTTAGATGTTTTTTTTTCTTATTTCACACTCTTCTTTAGTTTTGTTTATGCTTTTTTTTAATTAAATGAAAAATGCTTGTTTTGGCTGAGTATTGAGTATGTATACCTTTCATAATCATAAATTGTCTCTAATTCTCTGTGTATGTGTGTGTGTGTGTGTTTACATGTGCTATACCTATCCTTATGTGCATTTCTGTGTGGAGGCCCGAAGTGAGCCTCAGATGTAGCTCCTGCCAGGGTTTCTCAGGTGGCCTGGTCTTATCACTTAGGCCTGGCTGGATGACCAGTGAGCCCCAGATATCCACCTGTCTCTGCCTTTCCAGCATGGGTATTAAAAGTTCACACCAACATGCTCTGCTTTTTTTTTTTTTCTTCCCTCATGTAATCTGGGTATCACTCCAGTCCTCATGCTTCTGTGGCAAGCACTTATCTTACTCAGCCATCTTCCCTAGCTCCTTGTTGATCTCTTGGTCAAGTAGTATATTTAACAGAAATGACACAGGAGATGATGGGAATTGAGAAATGTGGGCTCCGGATCCAGAGAAGCCTTAAATGCTTGCTCAGGCACTTCCCAGGGTCTGATCCACACTCCTCCAGCTTGACACGCTTCCGCCTACAATGCACACTAAAGCATCCTTGACAGAAGAGCTTGATCGCTTCATGTGATAAAATCCCTAAGATATAGAAAACATAGGACAGGGAACTCATAATAATGCATCTCTTCTCTTTGATTCCCAGTTCCAGTGAATAAAGAAAAAAATGTACTTTTTGAGGAGTTATTAATATGCTTGTCTTGAATGCACCACCTTTGAAATTAGTGTGATAAATGGATTTAGCACATTCGTGGAAACAAAACATTCATAGCAGGAAGCACATGAGTCATTAGAGGTACAAGAATATTGACTTCTTTCCTCTGGCATCTCGCATCCAAATCTTCTGACTTGAAGACGCCACTCAGACATCTTACTTTCTCTTACAGTACTCTGATTCCTGTAACCATTCCAACTAGACACACTCCACCTTGAGTTGGGGACCTATCTGACTAAGTGGCCTTAGGGTTTTGTTTGATTGCTTCTTCACTTATAGATCAGGGTGTCAGGAAGAAGAATTTGGTGAAACTGTGGCCCCGCTAACTGTGTGCACTGAGGAACAATCATTGAGGAAAGACAGATCCTTAGAATGATAGCGATGAATTTCATAGCACCATCCTCCAAGTAGAACAAAGGCCGTCTTCACAGGACCAGCTGTGTCTGCTCACAAGCTAGGTTTGTGGACTGTTGACATGCCTTCACAGAAGGAAGGGGGAGCCAGGAGGATCATTGACTCCTTCACCTGAATATCTGCCCTCTCCTCCCATCCAGTGGTAGGCAATTCTACTTTCATTGCACAAAGTCTTCGGGATCTCAAATTTTGAAGGGATACTAGACTATACAGTCTAAGATTGGGGAGATTTCTCCCTTTATATGACTATAGAGAAGCCATTGTCCACGCAGGCTGAGGATTTTTCAGTGAGGTTACTTTGGGGGTCAATCATGTTCTTGTCAATAACATCTTATCCATAAGCCCAGTAAACTATTGGTTCCTCAAGGGGAGCTTTGGTATAACTGAGCTTTGTTTTATCATTGGAACCTGAAAATAATAGAGGATGTAAGATGTTGTTCCAGGGAGGAATTCTCAAAACGAGTGCTTCAAAATTAAAACAGTAAGCCCCCAAGAAAAACAGTGGGTCGTGCCTGACATCTAACATTCATTCCCTACTGCTAAGTCTTATACACTCCATTCAATAGGCAGATCTACCATAGTTCATAGTCTTAACTAAATGCTCAACTAAGCCTGACATTCAAAAGTCTTAAAGACCTGATTTAAAAGCAGATGATGGAAATAAATGACTAATCACTCAGCTTGAGAGAACACAACATAAGGAACACAAAGAAAGTTCAGAGAGGGAATTAATAAAAAAATGAAAGCTGGTCAGTTGGGAAATATAGAAATAACAAAATAAAATTAAATTAACCTAAGATCTGCTTCATTCAGAGGAACATAATCAATCATTTAAAAAAAAAAAAGTTAGTCCCAGGGGTAAGCAGTACTATGTAAAATCCAAACCAACAGGATTTCATTATCTTCTTCCTTTTTTTTCTTTTCTGCTAAGTTCAAGGAAATTTTTTTTGAATAAATTTCTACAGGCAATGGCTTGCTCTTCAGAGCCCAAAGACAGAAGCAGAGCAAGGAAGAGATAAGTGACTATAATGTTCATTTACCATTTGCTTCCCTAACAAACTGTTGTGCACTCGGCATCTCAAAATGACACCCATTTATTATCCTGCAGCCCTGAGTGTCAGAAATCCACAGTCAGCTCAACTGGGCTAAAATCAAAGTGTCTGTGAGGCAATGTTGCTGAGGAGGCTCAAGAGAATAGTAACTGTCACTTTCCAGCAGCCAAAGGTCACCTGCAGTGACCTGCAAGGTCGGGTCCTGCACTTGACCTTAGCATCAACCACCAACCCTTCTCAAACTCTCCTACCACCCTCTCTCTCTTCCTAGGATCCCTTTGGTGATATGAGACCAACATGGACAACCCAGAGAAACCCAGCTAGAGTCCTTCGCTTAGCCACCATCTTCAAAGTCGCTTCAACCATGTTTAGTAACATAATCAGAGTCCAGAAAAGCCATCTAGAATTGCACATGAACACAAGTTCGGCACTTGGGTAGCTAAGCTAGAAGAATAGGAATTTGAGGATAGCCTGGACTATATAATGAAAGCACTTAGTGCCCCTTGTTTTACCAGTACTATGTACATTTATATAATTGTGACTTTCAACACCTGTTAATTCAAGAGTTTCCAGAGTTCAAACTATTTTCAAAGTTTTTAAGATTTTCGTGGGTATGGTGTGTGTGTGTGTGTATTAGTGTGCATGCGTGCATGAATGTGCAAATTCATGCACAAGCAGATACGCCCAGAGGCCAGCAAAGGGTATCAGATCCCCTGGAGATGGAGTTACAGGTCCTTGGCAGTCACCTGGAGTGGGCGCTGGGTACAAAACTAAGGTCCTCTGAAGAGCAGGGCATGCTTTTAGACACTGGGCCGTTCCTCCAGGTAAAAACTAAGGAAACTTCAACATCTGCATCTCTTAGAAAATTGGGTAAGAACAATTCCCTGAGATGGAGAGAGAGATAAGGCAGCATTCAAGCCCTGAGCATTCCATCCCGTCCGCCTCCCCTCTAAGTCAAGAGGATTTTACAGAATCAAAATGAAGTAAAATTGCCCTTCCAATGCATGGTTCACCTATGAGGGAACAGTTTTAATGTTCCAAGAGGCCATATGTTTTCTTCCTACCTCTTGAGTTTTAGAGTTGTTTTCTGCTTACTACAGAAAAATGGAAGTGAAAACTACTTATGAAGCAGAAATCAAGAGGTTTTGGTTAGTAAGGAAAGCGAAAAAGATTGGGAGAACATGAGCACTATAGATAGCTCAAGGATGCAACGAGAATGCTCTCACTAACGCTGTGCTGACTGCACCGTGGATGCGTGAAGTAACAGTGCGGCCCCATGGACACGCTATTTGCATTAACTGATAAAATTGCCATGTTTCAAACTTTGATTCCTGGAGGGAAAATTGGGTAAGCCTCAATTCACATTTTTATTCTAGTCATATTAGGTGGTATTTTGACATCAAGGAAGAAAAACTCCGTCTTATTACCAAATCATTCTGAGAGTCGTTATTTGTGCCACCAACCACAACCATGCACACTTAAAAATAGAGGCAGAAGTGGCTTTAAGTGATAAGGATTTTTTTTTTTCTGAAGACAAGTGGATTTTAGCAGGGGAGGCCACAGAGCTATTTTAATAAACAGCTATTTCTCACTGAGGAAGGAAAATCAAGCCAACTAGAAACAATACGCTTCTCTGAACAATAACATATGAGATTAGGCGGAAGCTGTTTCCATTTCATTGGTTAAGATTATTGTGTTTGATTTCATAATCAAGCAAGGGACGAGTTTGGCTGGCCTCAGAGGTTGCTTTCCACTGTGTTGGCAGCTTAACTAAAAGCTGGCTGGGCAGGTGTGAATTAGCTCCATGACAGATCCGACTGGGTTCCGTAAACACCGCCTGTCCCATAAAGCCGGGCCCCTGGCCAGGGAACCGCTGGATCAAATGCAAATGTTCCAAACACCTGGCCCATGTAAAAACAGCCGGCTCTGATGCCTGGACTCTTTTCTTTGAGAGGGACAGCTGGTTCTGTAAACCTGTCTTTAGGCAAAACTTCTAAGATGATACCCAAGATTCTAACCCCGGGTGACAAATGTCTTCATGTGTTCTGTTCCAGGTGAGTGCAAGCAGAACTGTTACAGGTGATCTGTTGACACTGGTGTGGTTACGTAATATCACCCAGCAAAAGAGATTTGGGACATAGAGTTAAATTGATTAAAATTTGGAACTGAGGGTATATAGCCCAGCTGATGAAGGGCTTGCCTAGCATGCATGAAACCCTAAGCTCCACCCCCAATATCTCAAAAACTGGGTGCATGCTTGTATCTCCAACACAGGAGAAACAGAAGCAAGAGGATCAAGAGTTTGAGGTCATTCTTGACTACTTAGCAAGTATATAAATGTAAGACGAGCCTGGCTTCATGGGACTCTCTCCCCACCCCACCCCCAAAATCCTTATTTTATTTTATTTTCAAATACTGAAAGGTGAGGTCATCCTGCCCTTCAAAAAGCCTAAAGGACAGAGACAGAAAGAAATCAGAGAGATGAAATTTCTCCTTCTCGTCTTCAAGATGCAAATTGCCAAGTCATTGACTGGTGCCTCTTGGTAAGATGCAGTAGTTGTTCCTCCTATAGGACCTGAGGTTCCAGTTGGAAACACACAAGAAAACATGACCGGTGCTACCAGAAATTGAATTCTGCTGAAAACTTGTCACCTGGGGAGTGTCCTTACTGTTGCTAGGTCCTTTGTCTCTTTATGAAGCTGTTGTGTCCTTTCCAACATTCTGGTGGCATCCCTTCATAATTAGACAAATTCTGGCAATCCATTTGCTTCTAGATCTTTCCTTAGATGAGTCCAGATATACTCTGCAAGCACTTTGTCACTTGTTAATACTGTCATAGACATGTGTTTTTTTAAATCAGTCATGAATTTTAAGATCATGGATTAGTTAAAAATAGAAAATATGTTTCACCATGTCTTTTTTTTGCCACAGTCTAACATAAGCTACCTTTGGCCTCAAACACACCTCAAAAAAATCCTTTTAAATTTGTCATTTAAAACTCAAATGGCTAAGTTTAAAATCATTATTTTAAGGCAATTCTTGAAGTTCTCAATAAGACAGTACTAAAAGCGGTTTTCATACATTCCCTATTTGGTTCTTCGAGACACATTGTTTAAAAAAACATTGTCTCAGCTAGGCATGGTGCAACATGTTTGTCATCCCAGCACTCAGGATGTTGAAGAAAAAAAATCTTGAGTCCAAAGTAAGACTGCAAAATAAAATAAACTGAAATTGAACAATTCCAATCGAAAAGACAAAACTCAATAGTCTTTCTCAAGCTTCTCTTTTAGGTCCCATTTTTACAGATATTTCCTCCCACACCTTCATTAGAATTAGAGATTTGAATTGTGTAGCTTTAAAATTCAAGTTCTAATTTAAGCACTAGCAAGTATTTGAATAAATAATATAACTTTGACTTTGTTTTTATGTCTATCATTCCCCATTTTCGTTTAAGTTCCGAAAAAATGCTATTGAGCTGACCAAGTATTTGTTTGTTCATTCACCCCATAGGCACTCTATTGTCAAAGTCATCCCTCCCATTGATCTATAATTCAAATACCTCTCTGACATGTGTCAAAATGTTTGCTATACTGCAAATTGGCTTCATGCTTAGAAAGGAAGACAGCCATAGAATAACTTGACCCACACCAGTGTACCAGTGAAATTTTAACTGGGTCTCTGTAGAGAAAGAGTGCTAAGAGAAAGATGATTAGTCTGGATTATCAAGTTGACTGGACTAAGAGAGCAAGATTAACGAAGCATATGTCTGGGTGTGTGTGAGAGTGGCCAAGAATTTTGACCTACCCAATGACTTAACTCATGGATGAATTAGAATCTTGAACAGACGACTTGGGGGTTAGAAGAACTGTGGGAAGTGGAGCCCAGTTGGAGGAAGTGGATAAGAAGAAGCAAGTCAGAGGCACAGCAGCGGCGGCACCAGACGCACAGAGGCACAGCGGCGGCGGCCGCCAGACGCACAGAGGCGCAGCGGCGGCGGCGGCCAGACCCAAGCGGCTGGGACAGGCGTGCAATAAGGAGAGCAGATCGCCCTCCTACAATTGAATCAAAGAGGTAGGCCTTTGGTTGGCCAGGTCACTGGCACAAGGGGAGCCTGGTCCTGTCCTGAAGATCCTTCGGAGGGGTGAGAGGGTTCTTGGCCTGCAGCAGGAACCACGAAAGAGAGTGAGGGCATTTTGTAAGCGGAGCCCTTGACCAGCAGGGAAACCTGATCCGGTTTCTAAAGGATCCATTGGATAGGATCAATAGGAGGAGATGGGCAGGCGCCAAGGCAAGAACTCACCCAATAATCCGAAAAACAACATGAAAACATCAGAACCCAATGATCTTACAACAGAAGTATTTGAACAACCTAACACAGAAGAAGTGGAAAAAATCGACTTTATGAAGATAATAGAGTCCCTTAAACAACATGTAAAAAATGCCCTTATAGAAATGGATGAGAAGTATAACAAAAAGTTTGAAGAAATGAGTAAATACGTACATGATACCCTGGGAAACCAAGAAAAAACCATCAAACAGGTAATGGAAACAGTTCAAGAATTGAAAACTGAAATGAAGGCAAAGAAGAAAATACAAACTGAGGACCAGCTGGATATGGAAAACCTAGGCCAACGAGCAGAGTCTACAGAAACAAGCATAATCAATAGAATACAAGAGCTAGAAGAAAGACTCTCAGATGCTGAGGACACCATAGAGAAAATAAACGAACAGATCAAAGAAAACAGCAAAGCCAACAAATTCTCAACACAAAACATTCAGGAACTATGGGACACAATAAAAAAACCAAACCTAAGAATAATAGGAATAGAAGAAGGAGAAGAGTCACAGCTCAAAGGCTCAGAAAATATTTTCAACAAAATTATGGAAGAAAACTTTCCCAACTTAAAGAAAGATATTCATTTAAATATTCAAGAAGCATACAGAACACCAAACAGACTGGATCAAAGAAAAACATCTCCTCGCCATATAATAATCAAAACACAAAATATACAGGTTAAAGAAAGAATATTAAGAGCTGCAAAAGAAAAAGGGCAAGTAACTTATAAAGGTAAACCGATCAGACTTACACCTGACTTCTCGATGGAAACTATGAAAGCCAGAAGGTCCTGGATAGAGGTTCTGCAGAAGCTAAGAGACCATGGATGCAAACCCAAACTACTATACCCAGCCAAGCTATTGTTCACTATCAACGGAGAAAACAAGACATTCCAGGATAAGAACAAATTTAAACAATACGTAGCCACAAATCCAGCCCTACAGAAAGTAATAGAAGGAAAATCGCAACCCAAGGAATCCAACACTGCCAACACTGCCTACAATAACCCAGGCATCTAATGACCCTTCACGAGCACATCTCAAAGAAAGGAGACACACAATCTCTACTACCAAAAGCAATAAGAATAACCGGAGTAAACAACCACTGGTCATTAATATCACTTAATATTAATGGGCTCAATTCACCTATAAAAAGGCACAGGCTAAAAGATTGGATACGAAAACAGGATCCAACATTCTGCTGTTTGCAAGAAACACATCTCAACCACAAAGACAGGCACCTACTCAGAGTAAAGGGTTGGGAAAAGGTGTTTCAAGCAAATGGTCCTAAGAAAAAAGCAGGTGTGGCCATACTAATTTCTAACAAAACTGACTTCAAACTAAAATCAATCAGAAGAGACCGAGACGGTCACTTTATACTCATAACAGGAACAATTCATCAGGAGGACGTCTCAATCCTGAATATATATGCCCCCAATATAAAAGCACCTACTTATGTAAAAGAAATATTACTAGAACTCAAGGCAGACATCAAACCACACACACTAGTAGTAGGAGACTTCAACACACCTCTCTCTCCAAGGGACAAGTCAATCAGACAGAAACCTAATAGAGAATTAAGAGAATTATTGGAGGTAATGAAGCAAATGGACTTAACAGACATCTATAGAACATTCCACCCAAATAGGAAAGAATATACCTTCTTCTCTGCAGCTCATGGAACCTTCTCAAAAATTGACCACATACTCGGAAACAAAGGAAACCTCCACAGATACAAAAAAATATCAGTGTCCACCTGTGTCTTATCAGATCATCACGGATTAAAGTTAGAAGGCAACAACCACGCTGCCCCCAAAAAACCGACAAACTCATGGAAAGTGAACAGTCAACTACTGAACCACACCTGGGTCAAGGAAGAAATCAAGAAAGAAATTAAAGTCTTCCTTGAATTTAATGAAAATAAAGGGACAACATACTCAAACCTATGGGACACAATGAAAGCAGTGCTAAGAGGAAAGTTCATAGCACTAAGTGCCCACTTAAAGAAAACGGAGAATGCATACATTTGGGACTTAAAAACACACCTGAAAGCTCTAGAAAAAAAAGAAGCAGACACGCCCAGGAGAAGTAGAAGACTGGAAATAATAAAACTGAGGGCTGAAATCAACAAAATAGAAACACAGAAAACAGTCCAAAGAATCAATGAAACAAAAAGCTGGTTCTTGGAGAAAATCAACAAGATCGACAAACCCCTATCCAAACTAATTAAACGACAGAGAGAGAACACGCAAATAAATAAGATCAGAAATGAAAAGGGGGACATAACCACAGACACAGAGGAAATTCAGAGAATCATTAGATCTTACTACAAAAGCCTGTATGCCACAAAACTGGAAAATACAAAAGAAATGGACATTTTTTTAAATAAGTATCATATACCAAAGCTAAACCAAGACCAGGTGAATGATCTAAATAGACCGGTTTCTCGCGAAGAATTAGAAATGGTTACCAAAAATCTCCCTTCGAAAAAAAGCCCAGGACCAGATGGTTTCAATGCAGAATTCTACCAGAACTTCCAAGAAGAATTAATACCTATACTCCTTAAGGTATTTCACAATATAGAATCAGAAGAGTCATTGCCAAATTCCTTTTATGAAGCTACAGTTACCCTGATACCAAAACCACAAAAAGACCCAACCAAGAAAGAGAATGACAGACCGATCTCACTCATGAACATAGACGCAAAAATCTTCAATAAAATACTGGCAAACCGAATCCAAGAACACATAAGAAAAATTATCCATTATGATCAAGTAGGCTTCATCCCAGAGATGCAGGGCTGGTTCAACATACGCAAATCTATCAATGTAATCCACCATATAAATAAACTGAAAGAAAAAAACCATATGATCATTTCACTAGATGCGGAAAAAGCATTCGACAAAATTCAACACCCCTTTATGATAAAGGTCTTGGAGAGAATAGGGATACAAGGGTCCTACCTAAATATAATAAAAGCTATTTACAGCAAGCCAACAGCTAACATTAAATTAAACGGAGAAAAACTCAAAGCCATCCCACTAAAATCAGGAACACGACAAGGATGTCCACTCTCGCCATACCTCTTCAATATAGTGCTTGAAATTCTAGCAATAGCAATAAGACAACATAAGGAGATCAAGGGGATTCGTATTGGAAAGGAAGAAGTTAAGCTTTCGTTATTTGCAGATGATATGATAGTGTACATAAGCGACCCCAAAAATTCTACCAAAGAACTCCTACAGCTGATAAACAGCTTTAGTAATGTGGCAGGATACAAGATCAACTCCAAAAAATCAGTTGCCTTCCTATACACTAAGGATAAGGAAGCAGAGAGGGAAATCAGAGAAGCATCACCTTTCACGATAGCCACAAATAGCATAAAATACCTTGGGGTAACCCTGACCAAGGAAGTGAAAGATCTACTTGACAAGAACTATAAGTCTTTGAAGAAAGAAATTGAAGAAGACACCAGAAAATGGAATGACCTCCCTTGCTCTTGGATTGGGAGGATCAACATAGTAAAAATGGCAATTCTACCAAAAGCAATCTATAGATTCAGTGCAATCCCCATCAAAATCCCATCAAAATTCTTCACAGATCTGGAGAAGACAATAATCAACTTTATATGGAAAAACAAAAAACCCAGGATAGCCAAAACAATCTTATACAATAAAGGATTGTCTGGAGGCATTACCATCCCTGACTTCAAACTCTATTACAGAGCTACAGTATTGAAAACAGCTTGGTATTGGCATAAAAACAGAGAAGTCGACCAATGGAATCGAATAGAAGACCCTGACATTAACCCACAAACCTATGAACACCTGATCTTCGATAAAGGAGCTAAAAGTATACAATGGAAAAAAGAGAGCATCTTCAACAAATGGTGCTGGCAAAACTGGATGTCAATCTGTAGAAGAATGAAAATTGATCCATATCTATCACCATGCACAAAACTCAAATCCAAATGGATTAAAGACCTCAATATCAGTCCGAACACACTGAACCTGATAGAAGAGAAAGTGGGAAGTACTCTACAGCACATGGGCACAGGAGACCACTTCCTATGTATAACCCCAGCAGCACAGACACTAAGGGCATCATTGAATAAATGGGACTTCCTGAGGCTGAGAAGCTTCTGTAAAGCAAAGGACACTGTCACTAAGACAAAAAGACAACCCACTGACTGGGAGAAGATCTTCACCAACCCTGCAACTGACAAAGGATTGATCTCCAAAATATATAAAGAACTCAAGAAACTAGACCGTAAAAGGCTAATCAACCCAATTATAAAATGGGGCACTGATCTGAACAGAGAATTCTCAACAGAAGAACTTCAAATGGCCAAAAGACACTTAAGGTCATGCTCAACTTCCTTAGCGATCAGGGAAATGCAAATCAAGACAACTTTAAGATACCACCTTACACCTGTCAGAATGGCTAAAATAAAAAACACCAATGATAGCCTTTGCTGGAGAGGTTGTGGAGAAAGGGGTACACTCACCCATTGCTGGTGGGAATGCAAACTTGTGCAACCACTCTGGAAAGCAGTGTGGCGGTTTCTCAGGAAATTCGGGATCAACCTACCCCTGGATCCAGCAATACCACTCTTGGGAATATACCCAAGAGAGGCCCTATCATACAACAAAAGTATATGCTCAACTATGTTCATGGCAGCATTGTTTGTAATAGCCAGAACCTGGAAACAACCTAGATGCCCTTCAACGGAAGAATGGATGAAGAAAGTATGGAATATATACATATTAGAGTATTACTCAGCAGTAAAAAACAAGGACTTCTTGAATTTTGCATACAAATGGATGGAAATAGAAAACACTATCCTGAGTGAGGTAAGCCAGACCCAAAAAGAGGAACATGGGATGTACTCACTCATATTTGGTTTCTAGCCATAAATAAAGGACATTGAGCCTATAATTCATGTTCCTAGAGAAGCTAAATAAGGTGAATCCAAAGACAAACACATAGGCATCCTCAGGAATATTAACCTTCATCAGGCGATGAAAGGAGACAGAGACAGAGACCCACACGGGAGCACCGGACAGAAATCTCAAGGTCCAAATCAGGAGCAGAAGGAGACGGAGCACGAGCAAGGAACTCAGGACCACGAGGGGTGCACCCACACACTAAGACAATGGGGATGTTCTATTGGGATCTCACCAAGGCCAGCTGGCCTAGGTCTGAAAAAGCATGGGATAAATCCGGACTAGCTGAACATAGCGGACAATGAGGAATACTGAGAATTCAAGAACAATGGCAGTGGGTTTTTGATCCTACTGCACGTACTGGCTTTGTGGGAGCCTAGGCAGTTTGAATGCTCACCTTACGAGACCTGGATAGAGGTGGGCAGTCCTTGGGCTTCCCACAGGTCAGGGAACCCTGATTGCTCTTCGAGCAGATGAGGGGGGGGACTTGATCGGGGGAGGGGGAGGGAATTGGGAAGCGGTTGTGGGGACGAGGCAGAAATCCTTAATAAATAAATAAATTTTAAAAAAATATATAACAACCAAAAAAAAAAAAAAAGAAGAAGAAGCGAGTCTTTGAAGAACACGTTTTGGCTCCCAGATCCTTCCTGTTACTGTCTAGACTTCCTGGCCACCATGAGGTGAATAGCTCTGCTCCACTGTGCCCTCCACCATGATGCTCTGCCTAACCTTGGGTCCAAATCAATGGAGCCAGCCGACCATGGAGAGAGGTCTCTGAAACCACGAACCTCAGCAAGTCTTCCTTCCATTAAAACCTTAGCAAATAAGCCATGACAGTTATAGATATTCATGTTATGTCCCAGTCAGTTAAATCCTCACACGAACCCCTTGAAGAACATCTGTCTGTTTCCTAGGTGCTGCGCTGGAGGTCAGAGAATTTAAATTTCTGGCTGAAGTCTTTGGGCATATGTTTATTTTCCCATTAAGTTCTATTACGATGCTGATTACGCTGCCAGCACCACTTTCCCATATTATTATCTGACCATTCTTTTGTTTCCCTAGTGTATGGATGTGCATAAGTATAAGTGTGTGTGTGTGTGTGTGTGTGTGTGTGTGTGTGTGTGTGTGTGTGTGTGCAGGTACAGGTGTGTGAGTATTCGTGTTCATGAAATGACCAGAGGACAGTCTCGGGAGTCTGTCTACCTTCTAGACATCAGTCTCTTATGGCCCGGAACTTAGCAATTAGGCTGGACTGGTTGGCCAGTGAGTCCACGGGAGCTTCTTTGTGCCTTTCTCCATGTTGGCACTCTAAGTATGTGCTACAACGCCTGACATTTTTCTTGGGTTCTGCAGGTGGAGTTCAGTTCCTCCAGTTTTGCAACGGAAGTGTTTGCCAACTGAACTCTTCTCCCAACCCCTACTGTCTGAACTCAGAAAGAGTCACCGGAGCAAATATTTGAAGGCACTGTTTTCAGTGGGGCACGATGGAGGGGTGAACAAGGCACACCACATGACTACAGCGATCGAACATATTCTCTAGAGCAAGATTTCTTTAGATGTGCCCCAATGAGATGCCAGACATCACTATTAAAGATAAGTTAAACTTCTGAACACAGGACATTGTCACCAAAGAAATTAGGAAAGTCAGAGTACAGAGAAACTGGCGGGCGCCCCTCACCTTAGCATCTCTGCTGCTCCACCTCCCCATCTCGACTGGCTTTTGGGACTAAGTGCCCCCCCCCCCAGATAATGTCCCTGCTATGAGATGAGAAAGAGAAAGCCTCTGGAAATGTACCTACCGTTAGGAGAACAACCTGGAGATGGTTCAGAGTCCAGCTTTTCAATATCCCTACAGGCAACCGAGCCTTTAGAAGCTTCGTGTGACTATGGCATACCTGCATGCCTACACAGACACGCATGTATCCACGTATTCATCATTACTTCCAGGACACGGTCATACCTCTCACTAGCTTTCTATCTGCATTTCAGATTCTAATGCATTTCTCCACCCTGTGGTCCCTGGAACAGAGGCTCTGGCTGCTTCTCAGACTGCCACCACTCACAGGCACAGGAATGGGGTAATCTAAACAA
The DNA here is from genome assembly GCF_018167655.1 of Microtus oregoni. NCBI lineage: Eukaryota > Metazoa > Chordata > Mammalia > Rodentia > Cricetidae > Microtus > Microtus oregoni. The sequence continues at coordinate 41,012,612 of NW_024543063.1, forward strand.
TCTAATTGCCATCCATAAAACCTGGAGCGTTAATTATAAACTCATCTTCAGTTCTACTTGCTCCCACCCCATCAGCCGTTGGTATAGACGTTCCAGGACTATTACATTCTGATTATTACATTTCGGGTCAGCCTGGCTACTCCATTTTGATTAAACTAAGAGTTCCATTTGCGTTTGCTTTGCGGCACCTCTGCTGAGACCCACAGCATGGAATGGCCTCCAGACAAAGACCTGTTGGCTGACCTCCTTGGGCTTAAGTGTTCTCCTTGTTTTTATGGTACCCCGTGTAACACTCTTGCTCAGTAATTAAAATAATGCATTGAAATGCCGTGCCCATGTTTCTCGGCCCTGCTGAAATGCCCAGCCCCACACTGTGGTTTGAAAGGCCATGCAGGCAGAGAGGAGGGGATGTAGGGATCCTGAAAGAGGGTTTGCTCTGATTTGTGTAGTGATTTGTTGCTATGCGAATACAGGAACAAAGGCTGCAGGAATGGGAAAGTGTCTCTGACTAGAGCTGATCTAAAAAGGATGATTCATCTGACACAGAGAAGTGGAGAGGAGGGACCCAGAAGCAGGGATAGCTTCCCATTTCTAGCTTAATACCACGTTTATCCGTTCTTACTACATGAATGTTTCTTTAAATATTTTGAATATTGAAGGAATATTTTATGAATATTTTGAGGTTTTTAAAAGACTATTTTTCTGCATCACATGAGCCTATCAAAGGGGACAAGGAGGCTAGGAAATAGCTCAGCAGGTAAGAACACTGGCTGTTCAAACCTGAGGAAAAAAGAGTTCAAGTCTTCAGTGTCCCTCAGCACTGTGAAGCAGAGACAGGTGGATAACTGTAATTCCCGACCACCAGCTTAGCTCCAGGCTCAGCAAGAGACCTTGTATAAAGGGAGATTGTTTGAAAAAAAAACAAAACAAAACAAAAAATCTCCTAATCTCCTAGGCTTTTTGCCTAGTAAAAGTTGCAAATTTAAAACATAGTGGGTTGTTTCACAGCCTGGGAATATATATTTCAAAGATCTTGGGGAAATTTAAATGGGAAATTGGGCTCAAGTAAATCAAATAAAATTACTATCTTAATTCTCGACAACACTAGGAATCCAATTTTTACTGTAAATCACTTCATGATATGCACATCTGGAAAAACAATCCCTGTTTACACTTTTTAGAGGTGGAACAAATAGATTAAGCATATTATAGTAACTGAATAAAAAACAAACCACTTCGGTTCAGGTACTGTCTCAAAGATTTCACGTTGCAAGGTATTTCTATCAGTAGCTTCAACCTTCTAACAAAGTTGAACATAGTTTGCAGGTTTTAAGCAAAATGTGGATAAAACAATGTTTTACAAATACTAAAATCCAAATAGCCAAGAGAGGCTACCCAAGTTGTGTCTTCAATTTCGTGTGTGTGTGTGTGTGTGTGTGTGTGTGTGTGTGTGTATGTGTGTGTGTGTGTGTAGAGGGATCTAGGAACTGACCATCTCAGGCAAATGGTTCTACCACTGAGCTAAAAATCCCAGTCCTAGGACACTAATTAAAAAGGCTTTAAGGATGGAGGCTAGAGAGATGGCTCAGTGGTTAAGAGCATTGCCCGCTCTTCCAAAGGTCTTGAGTTCAATTCCCAGCAACCACATGGTGGCCCACAACCATCTGAAATGAGGTCTGGTACCCTCTTCTGACTAACTGTATAAATAATAAATAAATAAATATTTTTTAAAAAAAAAGGCTTTAAGGAAACAAGTTGCTGGTTTTCTTGTCCACACATGAACATATAATACTTAAAATGCTTATAATACTTAAAAAGCTAAGGTTTTTCTATTGTTTTACAAATGATCTCCCTTCATACTTTTTATCAGTCTTCCAAGCTCACGTATAAAATTAGTAAAGTTTCTTTCTTTCTTCATGACTTTGTCAAGGGAGAAGGGGGGGAAACTTTCCAGGTTCATCTTCATAGCTGTATATGTCCAGGGGCAAGTTTTAAAAATGTAACGGTTGCCATTGGAGAGCCAAAGGTAGTCTCAAATGTTTCCTGCCACTGAGTTTTAAATCTCACAAGAGTACAGAAGGATGTATAACACACTGGAGAACTAAAGCTCTCTGGAGGGGCAATTATCTTGGCTTTTCTCAAATCTTAGGATATCAGATATGGTCAATAATTCAGAAGCATCTACTGATGGCTGCTGAATCCCCAGGTGTAACCAAGGAAACGGATTCAAAAGGATGTATAGTTCCAAAAAGGCAAGTTAGGACCACCATGGTGGACCATTGCACTTCCCTTTCCTGACTCTTTTGTCAGGAAGCAGTGTCTACACAACTTTACATACCTGTTTCCTAGAACACACTTCAGACGGAACACACTTGGAACATCTGTTCAAATGAACTGAATCCAATTCAGGAGCCTGTTTTAAATTCAAATTCAGGAGCTGGTGTAGTGATATTTCATTTGTATTTTAGTAAATAAAGCTTGCGTGAAGTTCTGAGAGTAAAACAGCCACACTGAACAGCGTTACAAACCAGGCAGTGGTGGCACACACCTTTAATCCCAATAGTCACACTAATTTGCCATAGAAACTGGGCACTAGCGGTGCATACCTTTAGTCCCAGCCCTAGAGAGGAACATAAGATGGGAGAAGACAGTTCTCACACAGCCTCATTCTGAGATTCCTGGAGGCAGGACCACCATTTCAGACTGAGGTAGAGGTAAGAGCTAGTGACTGACTGCTTTGCTTTTCTGGTCTTCAGGGTGAACCCCAATATCTGTCTCTGAGCTTTAATTAATTGTACTCCAAGCTGGAGTGATAATTCAGCGGTTAAGAGTCAATATTGCTCTAAATAAGAATTTCTGTTGGGTCTTCAGCACCCACACAGGGTGGCCCTCAACCACCTGGACCTCCAGTTCCCCAGCACCCACACAGGGTGACCTTCAACCACCTGGACTTCCAGTTCTCCAGCATCCACACAGAGTGACCCTCAACCACCTGTACCCCCAACCTCAGGGTTATCTGACAACTCCAGCCTCAAGCACATATCCTCATAGACACACATACAGACACATAACCAAAAATAATAAAAATAAATCTTTTAAATTCGGGTGGACATTTGTTTTTCCCTATTTTGTCTGCACTCATTGGTGGCAAATACTTAAATACTAAATGTTCTTGGCAAGAAGCAATAAGCTTGACCAGAAGCAGTAGATAATTCAACATAGGAACTCAGCATTATGTGTCCAGGGAGCATCTCATCTTTAATAACTAAGATAAATAGAATAGAGATCAATTAGAAGCAAGAAAACATAATAGTGCCCAAAGATGGAAAAGAATTCTCCAGAAAACTTCCAATCCTGGAAAATTCCCGTTTTTGTCAAGAGAAAAAAAAGTTGATAAAATACAGTAAGAGATACCTGGAAGAATTTTGTTTGAGCTTCATTTGGAAAGGCTTCATTCACCACTACTAATGTCTTCCCAAAACACTGCATTTGTTCAAGGACATGTAAGCCTGAAACAATTAACTATGCTCCTTTGTTTTCTGAATTTCTTTGTTCAGGAAGAAAGCTCAACAGGCAAGAGGGACCTGAGCTTGACTTCCCAGGAACTATATAAATGCCAGGTATAGATGCATTTTTCTGCAGCCTCATCTTTGGGACCAGGGGTTAGATAGAGAAAAGCAGATGCCAAGAACTCATGGGCCAGCCAGGCACCTAATGTAAAAGGTTCAGTGAGAGGCCCTGTCTCAGGGAAGAAAGGCAAAAAGTGACAGTGGCGGATGCACACCCTCGGGCTCAGAATGACCTTGTAGAGGTACGTGTACAAATATACACACTTGAATACAGCAGACAGACAGATAGATAGCAGAGATGGAGAGATTAGATAGATAGATAGATAGATAGATAGATAGATAGCAGAGATGGAGAGATAGATAGTAGATAAACAGTAGGTAGGTAGGTAGCTAGATGATAGATAGAGATAGATCGATGATAGATAGATAGATAGATCGATGATAGATAGATAGATAGATAGATAGATAGATAGATAGATAGATGATAGATAGATAGATAGATAGATAGATAAAAGAAAATTTAAAAAATATAAATGAAAGGAAAATCCCATATTCAGAAAAGCAACTAAATATAAAAAACAAACTATGAAATTTGGAAGGCATAAATACATGTACAATAAAACAAAAGTTAATGCCACTCAGTGGAATCTGCAGTCTTATTTCTCTCATGAATCTCTCCTGCCAATCAGCTGTTTCAATTGTCACTCACAGAATGCTTCCAGTGCCTCATCTTTGTGAATGAATTCTTGGATCCTGTACTTCTCATGTTTCCTACATGAGTCACTCCATAAGCTCAGTATCTGTTTTTCATGGTCCCACATCAGAGTCCAATTTCTCTCACTTTCTAGCCCCATCCTTACATTGCCATGAGTTCTACAAAAAACTTATTGTCACACCCTTGAGTGTGTATAGTACTTATCATAGTAAAATGATCCATTGATGTTCTGGGTAAAATATTGTGCTGACAGGCTAGTCAGATAGTTCAAGGAGTAAAAATTCATGAGTTCCCTCCCAGGACTCACATAGTGAAAGGAGAAAACCGATTGTCAAAAGGTTCCTCTGACTTTAACACACGTATCATACACTCACACACACACACACACACACACACACACACACACCACATAAATATATGTCTTTTAAAAATATTGCCCTTAGCTTTACACGAAGGAGTTTTAATGCTCAGACCACCGGTAGTACTTTTTAGTCATCTATAACTATGCCGTTCCTACGGCCTGTCCTTCTGAACAATTTTCAGGGCATGTAAATGTCCCGGACTTTTATGACTCTTACCATGATGGACAAGTCCCTTTCTCTCTGATCCCTTCCAGCCTTTTTTTATTCATCCTTCAAGAAAGGGCTAGCCATGTTCCACACTACCCGCACCTGATGCCCTGTCTATGACCACCCCAGAGGCTTTGTCTTTCTCTCTCTTTCCTCTCTCTGATCACACTGTGCTGTGCTTTTCTACAGACCCAGGAAATTAAAGAGCTGAGCCCAGAGCCCAGGATGAGCTGGTTAAGAAACAGCCATACAGCCAACCAAGAGTACTGTCTGCAATCACAATGGCACCCTGGAAGCACCCTGAACAATGGCCTGCAATTTTGTTTTAAAGGAAAACAAAACCTTAGGAGTAAAATACGATCCGAAAAGCACCATGTATCTGAGATTCAAAATTCTACTTTGGATTGTGATCAACTTACCCACACTGAAGACATATGTCATAATGGGCACCCTACTGTGGAGCCTCACTAAGTACTTGTTGAATGAATAAATGAGTAGCATAAGCAGAATAAGATGAAACCCCAAGGGGCCTCAGAAATGGCAAGAGGGGAGAACAAGCAATAAGCTAAGTGAACAATAACCCAACCCTAGGAAGAGAAAATTGTATGAAATCAAATACATCTAGGGGATGCAAAAAAAAAAAAAAAACACTTCACTAAGGAGTGGTATAGCATAGTTAGTATTTCTTTCAATCTTAGCTATAATTCTCTGAATCCTCGGTGCCAACTGAAAGAAAAATAACCAGAGTTCCAAAGTGTGCAATTACAGGGTTCATTTAACATGGAACATATTCAATGGGAGTAATTCCTAAGGATAATTTTCACACCATCCAGAGTCAGGTGAAAAATATAAAAACTCACCTAAATCGACTCCAGAGATGTTAACAGTTAGATTTCAATTTGGAAAAAAAAAAGAGTTAGAAGGAATGACAGGTCACCCATGAAATGTAAATGCCATTCACAACATGCGTGTCACAGTGCAGGAGGCACCAACATCTGTGTTTGATCAGATGTGTCTTTGCGTCTTCTCCATTTTTTTCTTGTTCCTGAATATCAGAGATTGGGACAGGTTTCTGATTTCACAGTTTCCTTGACTAGAACAACAAGCTGGTACATAGTTATTATAGAGGTTGAGTGGCTGGATGGTTCCCTTATCCATCCCAGAGCCCCTCTCCAAAACTTCTCAAACAGCACTTGTTTCTGTACATCACACCAGAAGCTCACTGAAAAAATAAGAAGAGACCCATAGCTGCAGCCAGATAGACAAGAACTTACTGTCTTTGGCTCTTTCTTTTAGAAGTATGGATGACTTTGGAAATGACTAGAGGGCACAAAGCAAAAAGCTGAACCCAACTTTCAGTGAAAGACAACCCACTAAAAATACTACAGTTGATTCTGGACATTTGTGGTATTCTTTAATGAAAGAAGAAAGGAAGGATGAAAGAAATGAAGAAAGGAGGGAGGGAGAGGGAAGAAAAGAGGGAGGGGGAGAGAGAGACTCCTGCCTATAATATACACAACATCACACTCAGAAGACTGGGGTTGGAAAACCACTGAAGCACTGAAACTTAAATCAACCTGGGTGTTGGAGTATGAAACCTCAGCTCCAAAGTTATCTACCACTGTGGAATTAGTCATTGGCCAAAATACCTCAACTAGTATATGATCTAGTAGAAGAAGTTTGTGATTGAATACATTTATTTTCTCGACACTAGTTGCAAACAAATAGCTATAAACCTATGAAAGGCCTTAACCACAGGGCTGCAGGTGACCACTTAAAACTTTTATTTGACGCTTTTAAGAAATTAATTTTACAATGAACTGATTCACTCCCTGTAGAATCACTTCTCCTTAAATCTTTTTGCACATGTCACAGTGCATAAATGAAAACTAAAATAAAAACAGGATAGAAATCGTGCGAAAGAAATATTAAAAGGATAATCTCATTGTTCCGTCTGATAAAGCACATACTTTAAGCTGTAGTGCGTTGCTGGTGTAGTAAGAAAGAAATATTCACAGCCTCAGGCACAACTATACAGAGAGCCAGGCTGGATGCACAGAGGTCAACGATCAAAGAAGATGTGAGGTACAAAACGCCTAGGAAATCTGTATTCTTTTCCTTTGTTAAAAAAAAAAAAAAAAAAAAGGTCTGAATTAATGAGAAACACCAGGCAAAGCCCCGTTAGATGTTACATAAATAGACCCGATTTCCAGGAGCCCATCTGAAACGGTATCCAATCAACACTGTACCCTGGAAGCGCTGCCTTCTTCACTTCACTGTGCATTAGATGTGCCCAGATTTCCCTAACAATGGGGAGGCAGAAAGCACCAATCACCATGCCCTTGAAACACTGAACCTTTTCCTCTAAAAGATTAAAAGGAATACATGTTTTTCCTGAAGAAAGAAAACTGTAGCTGGGCATTGATGGCACCCACCTTTAATCCTACCACTCGGGAGGCAGAGGCAGGTGGATCTATGTGAGTTCAAGAGTAAGTTTCAGGACAATCAGGGCTACACAGAGAAACCTTGTCGGAAGAAAGAAAGGGAGGGAGGGAGGGAGGGAGGGAGGGAGGGAGGGAGGGAGGGGAGAGAGGGAGAAGGGTGGAGAGAGAGAGAGAGAGAGAGAGAGAGAGAGAGAGCTCTAAACTGCCCTGGGAAACGCAACATCGGCACTGAGAGGAGATTCTTCACCAGAACATGATTCACACCACCTGAAGAAGACACTCCACAGAGAGTGACAGCTGGGAGCTGGCACCCGGAACAGCCCACCTGAGGCCACAGGCAGGAGCTCTGAGGAGGACACATGTAGAGAAGATTGGTGACACCTCTCAAGGCTGGGGAGATGCCTGCACATGTAACTGACAAGACCAATTGATAAGTGAGGGGTTTTCCTGGAGGGTGACAGATGGGCTTCTGAGATCTGTCAAACATGACAGTCTCTCCCCACCACCGCTGATTCATGCTGGAAGAGACCACCCTGGGGAAGACACAAGAAACCATCCCTACAGGTTATAAATTCCCGAGCGGGGAGGGGAGGGTGGAGGAACTATCCGTGCCTTTAAATTTCTTCTTCCAGAGGAGGAGGAAGCCCTGATTCTTGCAAGACTTGCAAGACGAAGTAAGAGAACGACATTGAACAGTTCGTGACATTGACATTTGTAAATGGCTTAAGCTGTTGCAATTTTAGAGAATTTACAGGACTCCCAAGGGAGGTGTGAACTACTGGAGATGACACGGGTAGACGGAGAGCGTTCAAAAATCAATCAACGAACAGCCAACTGGCTCAAAATTGAGAAATATTTGAGGAAGAGCACGTGCATCTGATGAGTTACTAAATGACCCACCCCACCCCCCACCCCCCGCTGCCGCCACCAGCTTATTTAACCAAAGGGAAATTCACAGGACAGGAAAGGAACACACAGAGGAGGAAAGACTGGGCAGGAACAGATGTTGTGTTTACATGGAGTGAAATAATAGATGGCGAACAGCTGTCCTGGCTCCCACCACTCAGAAGACAGTTGACAAATTTAAGCCTAGACAAGTTTTAAATTGATTTAAAAAAGCAAAATTACAAGGGCCCACAACTGGTCAAGGTGCAGAAAACAGGAGACTTCAGACGGCCCTAAGTAGGGCATCTATATCACACCGCCCGTTCCTCAAGGACCATTTCAGAATGGACAGGAAGATTTTAAGAGCCAGATGTGGTTGGTGACAAGGAAGCAATATTTTCCTGACAGAGCAGGAAACTCACAGACAGTGTGACAGCAGGCACAAGACATGTGCCAGCCCAAGTCAGACAAAAGTCCAGCACGGAGGCAGGCCAGTGGCACCAAAGCCCACCCCTAGATGAGGAGCTGTTGGCAACTGATAGTTGCTGGGAGAGATAAGAGTCCTTTTTCTTTAAGTGTGGAGCCTCAAGTAGGCCCAACACACTCCAGTTGGTGGACATACATCCAAGAGTATATGAGAAGCACAAATTGGACCTTAGGAGTTTTTAAAAAAATGGGGTGGGGAGCTCAAAGTTGGATCGTTAGGAAAGGGGGTGGTAGATCTGGGAGGAGTTGGAAGAGGAAATGAGTAGTACGTTGAACAAAAGTATCAAATAGCTAATAAAATATAAACGAAAACTTAACAGTAGTAGGTTGGTGCTTTTCTTTGTTTGTGGATAGATATGGAGAGATCCTATGGAGATGGAGAGAGAATGTTGTGCTGTGTGATTCAGGAACAGGACCTGGGAAAACAAATTGGGCAATCCACTTTAGTGGAGGGGTGCTAAACACAACACACTCAGAGCACATCACCCCAGCACTGAAGTGCCGCAGCATAAAGAGGAGCGTAATTGAAAGGGGATAAAAACAATACTTGAGGTAGCAGCTAAGGGAATAATGGTGGTAAATACAGAGGTGATTTTGACAAAGGGCAATAAATTACCACCCTCTGGATACCTGAGAAGATCGGAAGAAATGTTGGAAATACAGTGAAGTACTCCAGGGAAATGGCTTCCTTCTAAGATATGGAACTGTTGTGAGTTTATAGAAAGGAATTTTTGTTTCATTAATGTGCACATTTCCTATGGGTATCGGTGGGTCCTATGTAGAGAGTACAAGGTGCTGATAAAAAGAAAGAGACAGGACAGTAGTGAACCTATAACAACCGGTCAATAGAAGGGCACACTAGGAGTGATATCAGCGGTGCCACTAAAGAGGGGCCCATCTGAACAGAGGGTGTCTTTGTTCATTTTTCAATGTGTCAAAGAAGCCTCAATGTGTAAAAGAAATATATGCTGTTGAATTTGAGAAATCTCTCTTCAGATGAATAGAACAGACACTTTATGCAGGCAGGTGCAAGATTCAACCACGGACTGAAATATATCCCCCCAAAATTTATTTGTGGAACCCTAATTGCCAATGTGTCAGTATTTAGAAAGGGGAAATGCAAGAGGTAATTAGAGTTAAATGATGTCCTAAGGGTGGTACCCTAAACCAACAGGACTAATGTTCAGATAAGAATAGGAAAAGACAAAAAAATCTCTCTCTCTCTCTCTCTCTCTCTCTCTCTCTCTCTCTCTCTCTCACACACACACACACACACACACACACACACACACACACACTCATATATATATATATATATATATATATATATTCTCACACTCACATAAAAACTCAAACATACTACCATGTTATTGAGGACACTGGGAGAAGGCAGTCATCACAAGACAGAAAGAAAAGATCCACCATAAGCCAACCCTGGCCCCTGCCCTTGATGCTGGACTTTGGAAGTGTGGAAAACACGACTTGCTATTACTTTAGGCATGTAAGCTGTTATATTTTGTCATGGCAGTGCTAGAAGAGGCACAGCACAGCCATAAGGAGTGTGCCTCTGCACAGCGGGGAGGAGAGAGGTTTGGATGGAAAAAAGCAATGAAGCCAGCAGAGCGCTCAGCCAGGCAGTACACAACTGCAGGAAGGAGCCAGCTTGTCTTCGTGCCTTGGGCAGTTTTAACCTTGTATATGCTGTTCTAGGAGGTGTTGACCAGAACTATAGAGGGAATATATGGATCTTCAGTAACAGGAAGCAAGACAGTGTGAAGAAAAAAACATTTGAAAGGATAAAATTGTATTATTGCTTACCTGTAGCCTACTGTTTCTCTCTAAGCAGTGAGAAAGTTTCCTGTTAAAATACAAGTGGCAGGATTTTGGGAAGGCAACAGAAGAATCGTCTTAGAATTTATCACACCACAGAAAGACAAATACCATGTCTTGCTCACATGTGCAAACTGAAACGTTGATCTTATTAAAGGAGACAATGTATTCGTGGTTACCAGAGCGTGAGAGGGCAGAGGATGGGGGACAGTGATGGATGGATATACCTGATAGAGGAATCATTTTGTCCAATAGGACATACTTAGGTTTGAACGTGATGTGCCCTGCATCCCACCTCGGGCTCATGGATCTGAATGTTTGGTCCCCAGCTGTAATGCTGTTTGGGGAGGCCATGGAAGCATTGGGACTGTGAGCTAGCCAGAAGAAGTAGTTCACCTTTGAAGACATAGTTCAAGTCCAGTTCTATGCTTTCTGTCCACAAAGACACGAGAGGCTCTGCTAACTGCTCCCGTTGCCATGAGCGCTGCTATGCCATCTTTGCTCTGAGATGGTGAGCCAGAATAAACTTTTGCCCCCAGAGCAGCTTTTGTCATGCATTTCGTTAAATCGGTGAAAAAATAATAACTAACAATCCTCAGGATATAATTGTAATAGATAGCAACTAATTGATTACTTCAAAATAGCTAGTAGGGAAGATTTTGTAACTTCGTAATACAGAGAAATGGTTCATATTTCGGGTGATATGCCAGTTAGGTTCATCTTATGCATTGTATACATGCATCAAACATGTCACACTGCAGTACCAGAAACACATTAGTTATTATGCATCAATTTAAAATCAAAATACATATTTTAAGATTTATTTTGTTTATGTAGGTGTGTGTGTGTGTGTGTATGTTTATGTGTTCTTATGTGTGTGTGTACCTGTAGATTTGTGTGTGTGCCTGTAGGTTTGTGTGTGTGTGTATGTTAATGTGTTTGTGCCCATAGGGCTGTATGTGTTTGTATGTCTGTCTGTCTGTATTTTGGGGTGGGGGAGAGGGAGTATGTGCATGTTACTATAGGGCCTTGGGAATGCCAGTAGAAGGCATCAGTTTGTCTGGAGTTACAGGTAGTTGCAATCCACCCCACATGGGTGCTGGGAACTAAACTCCAGAAGAGCAACAGATGCTCTTTACTGCTGAGTCATCTCTGCAGCTCCTAAAATATGTATTTAAAACAGGAGCAATGGGCCACACTGTAGTGGCATTGCATTTGTATTTTAATAAATAAAGCTTGCCTGAAGATCAGAAAAGTAAAACAACCACACTGGCCAGCCTTACAGACCAGGCAGCAATGGCACACACCTTTAATCCCAGTAGCCATACTAGCTTGCCATAGAAACCAGGCGGTAGTTGTGCACACCCTTAATCCCAGAATTAGAGAAGAATATAAAATGGGAGGAGACAGCTCTCAGTCTCAGTCTCATTCTGAGATTTCTGGGAGGCAGGGTCACCATTTTCGGACTGAGGTTGAGGTAAGAGTCAGTGGCTGGCTCCTTTGCTTTTCTGGTCTTCAGGTTGAACCCCAATACCTGTCTCTGAGTTTTATTAGGCATGCTTCACCATGCCTAAAAGGAAGCCCTGAGAAAAGGCACGAGTATACTGTAACACTCAGAAGAGGATATTTGCAGGGTTCCTGGACAAGATGATGAACTTGCTCCCAGGGGATGGGAGTGAAGCCAGAGGGTTTGAGGTCACGTGTCAGCTCTGTAACCTTCCAAGTCTCAGTTTCCTAGTGTGTAAAGGGGTCATCACCTGTCTCACGGGCCTGTGTGGGAAGGAAAGGAAAAGAGGAGTCCACACTCCACCACCTTAGAGTCCACAGAGCCTAACGCAAAAGGAATAGCTGTCATTGTTAATGACAACATACGTCAACACTCGTGGTTAGCTGCAAACTCTACAGCTCTGGCAATAAAAATCACAAATGTGTTCCCTGAGAAGGAAGAAGCATGAAAGGAATCTGAAAAGATGTGGTACAGTTTTATATGAACATCATTATTTTTAAAAACGAGCATTGTGCAATTAAAAGAGGAAATTAAAAGTTAAGAACGCATCAATGCTGGCAAAGCCTGCTCCGGGCAACAAGAAACATCATGTTTACATTTTCTGTAAAATAAGATCAGGGAAGCTGCTGGTTCATTCTGGACAAGGTCTGTGAGGAAGGGGGAAAGTGGAGAAGGGGTTGGAGGCTTTGGTTTTTGAATCGTCGCTGTTGCTTGTTTTTGCCCCTACTCTCTGTATATGAGGAGAATTTTCAAACAAACAAACAAAAAGAAAAGCATAAAAAAGAATGGGGATGTTGTCATGCGTCTGTATTATTGGCACTCAGGAGAAACTGAGACAAAAGGACTACTATAAGTTGTAGGCCACCCTGGGCTGAATAGGAAGTACCAGGCCAGCCGGGGCTACACTGAGAGACCTTGTCACAAAAATAAATAAATAAGCAACTTAACAAATATAAAAAAAAATAATTAAAAGACAAGGGAAAGTAAATTTTCGTAAAGAGGAATTGAAATTAAGGTAGATAAAGGAGCTGAAGATGTCTCCCTGGGAAGCAGAAGGTCCTTGTGCACAACTTCCAACCCACAGACTGCCTCCAGGGGCTGTTACCAAGGTGGACAGACACAGGATGGAAGTAGCTATTCAGCAGTCAGTTTATGCTCTCTCTCTCTGTCTCTGTCTCTGTCTCTCTCTCTCTGTGTTTGTGTGTGTGTGTGTTTGTGTGTGTGTGTGTGTGTGTGTATGTGTGTGTGTATGTGTGTGTGTGTGTTTGTGTGTGTGTTTGTGTGTGTGTGAGAGAGAGAGTGTGTGTGTGGTGTTTTGACCTTTCCTCTGAGAATCTTAATCAAAATGATCTGAGCGAGTAGCCTAACAAACTACAGTTGCTTTTGCTTTTTAGAAAAAAATAAAGGAGGAGGAGAAGAGAGAGAAAACAGTATGTCAGCCAGGGGAATATCCTAACATTACTACAGCGTGAAATGTACTCGTTCTAACAAAATGAAATACAATAGAGGAAAACAGAATGGCAAAACTTTAAAAGGTTAGCTAAAAAGGAGGAGGAGTCCACCAAATATAAATGGATTTCTTAATCATTTAAATAACAGATGTCCTTCTGATTTATCTATGACACTAATATTTCAGCTAGAAAACAGAACACAAGCCATGCGTGGGCTTTCCCCCACATTTGCCGAGCACTCTCTCCAGCCCAGGTTCCATACCAGGTGTGTGTACAGCCATTACCCAAGTAATACCTTCACTTCTCAGAGAGTTTACAGTTTCTTCAATACCAGCTTTCCTGCTCGGACCAGGCAAGCACTCCTGAGAACGGATTCCTGCCAGGGATTGATGACAGTTGAGGCAGTTTGCTCAGGGAAAACCCTACAGAGGAAGGGGTGTAATTGGCTTTAAAAAGATTTCCAGGGCTGAGGAGATTCCTCAGTGGCTAAGTCCTTGACACATAAGCCTAGGGACAAAGTTTATATACCCAGAAACCCATGTAAATGCCAGGTGGACATAGCAGCCTGCCTCTAATTGCAGCCTCAGAAGATGGAGACAGGGATCTCTGGCACCCTGACTACTGAGACTAACCATACCAACGATCTCTGTTGATTTAGAGACCCTGCCTCAAGGAATATGACAGAAGAGCAATGGAGGATGAGTTTCATAACCAACCTCCAAGGGCAAACATAAACAGAGCACCCACAACATGCAAAACACGTACCTATACACATGTACCATACTCAATATTCACACAGGTATACCCATACACACACACACACACACACACACACACACACATATTCACACATGCATATCCATACACACACATATTCACACATGCATACCCATACACACACACATATTCACACATGCATACCCATACACACACATATTCACACATGCATACCCATACACACATATTCACACATGCATAGCCATACACACATATTCACACATGCATAGCCATACACACACATTTTCACACATGCATACCCATACACACACATTTTCACATATGCATACCCATACACACACATATTCACACATGCATACCCATACACACACATATTCACACATGCATACCCATACACACACATATTTACACATGCATACCCATACACACACATTTTCACACATGCATACCCATACACACACATATTCATACAGGCATACCCATACATACACACACACACATGCTCACACATACAATTGTACATACAGGAAAAGAAGTTTTCCAAAGCCCAGTAAGATGGCTCGGCTGGTAAAGGCACTTCTGTGCAAAGCCTGCCCTCCTAAAACGATCATCCACAGAGCTCACTTAAAATTAGGAAGAGAGAACCAACCCCCCCCCCCAAAAAAAATGGCCTCTGACCTCCAAACTCATGCTGTGGCATGTGTGCCCCCTTCCCCAATAATAAAAAGTCAAATGACATTTATGAAATTTTCCAGAAGTATTTGGGGAGAGCATATGTGGGCTTACCAAAGCAAAGACAGCAGAGGTGGGGAGTGAAAGAGGGAGGGTGGAGGACACAGGCTAACATCTGGGTTTTGAGGAAGAAAGAGCAGTAAGCACAGGCAAGAGCAGGAAGACACGAGACTCCTGTACAGCACACAGACTACCATGCTGCTGATTTTGGTCTACACATCAAAACAGCCTCACTGTAGTGAGACTCCCGTAAAGCAAGACCTGTTCTTCTCCAAAACTGAACACTTTAACACTGATTAAATATGTGGACATGTTTTATCAGGCCTACCTAAAAAGACAATAATGTGTAATATTTTAAAATATTGCCTAACAAGGAATGGATAAAATGGGGATGCTGGGGGGAGGGCAGAAGGAAGGAAGAGGGGACAGCTGCCACACTGGCCAGATCAGCCAAGTCACTCCTGGCAATCACTAAACATGACAGATGCCACAGCCAGATCGCCCTTATATCCAGGAAAATGAAAGAGGAACATGATCACAGGAGGCTCAATTTTGCTAACTCAGAGGAACAGAGAACTTCCTGGCTTCGTCTCTGGAGAATGTTCTGGTGATTAATGACACACATCCATGGTCTTTTCACTAATCTGGTTTATGCTACAATTATACACATTTATCTAAGAAAACGCCGTTCCACAGAAAAGCACTTGACAAGTCTTCCCTCCAAAACAAATATAGTCATTCACAAGGGGGACCAGTTTATAAAAGAAAAAAAGAATTTGATTTAATTTTTACATATTAAGCAGAACAAATTATTATGAATATAATTTTACTTTACCTTAATATCCTATTCCCCATTTTTTATGAGCCCACTTCTTTCCCCTCTCTTCAATAGATGACATATTTGATTAGGAAATTGTTTATGTTTCCTTGTTCCATTTTGTGATAAAGAATGCCATTAATCTACAAAACCAAGAATTATCTTCGGTGTTTGATTTTTGTTTTCTTTAAACTCTTTTTCTGAATTATCTGGGTTGTTGTTGTTATCATTTACGGTTTGTTTATTTCATTGTTTGGTGGTAGCAGTTTAAAAAAAGATTACATATCTCAAGACACTCGAGGAGTAGCAATCATGACATCTTAGACGTGTGTCAAGTTAACAGGGCGGTACGATAGTCTATACACCGAAGCACAACAGTTCAAACAAGCCTGGAATCATACACGCTGTGCCACAAAGGCACCTAATTGAGCAGCTTTATAACCTCACACAGAATTCCCTCGCCGCCAATTTAGACAGAATTGCTTTTATTTTAGCCATGTTCTTTTAATTAAGTTCTAAACATCTAAAACATGGCAAATGTAAATATGAATTATAAATCCTGAACTATGAGGATCAGTGAGCAGCCATGCAGCTTTCTGCCTCGGAGATAGACTCTTCCTGTTTAAAATCAGCCCAAATTGAGCGATAAAACTGAACGGCATGGCAAATGCTGAACGTCGTGTGCGATACCCTGCCCTGGGTACCAGCCTCACTCCACTGCACAGTCTTTGATAGCTATGTTATGCTTCAACTTGTCCCGTGGCTGTAAAGCCAGAACCTCTCCTGCCATTCTTCTTTCACCCTCTATGTCACTTAGACAAAAGCTAGAATTTAGGGGCTGATAGAAAGTTGAGTCAAATATCAGGATAATCATATTATGCCTTACAAAACAATGGAGTTTGAAGTTATAACAGATGAATAGAGTTATCTATGTTCAGGGTAGATTATATATAAACAGGATCTCCAAAGACATTCTGTTAAAGTTTTATTACGCTTGATTGCCCTTGGGCTTTTTACTGTAATTTTTTTTATTTCTTCTCTGAGAATTTCATACATGTATACAAAGAGCGTCTTTGATCATAGGTACTCCAACTGCCACTTCCAACTCATCCCAGACTCCCACTGCCACCCATCTTCATTTTATGTTCTCTCTATTTTTGTTCCTTTGAACTAGAGTCATATTGCCCAAGCTGACCTTGAACTTTGAATTTACTATCTGGCCAAGGCTGATATCAAGCTTGCAATCCTCCTGCCTCAGCTGAACACCACCTTACTTAACTTATTTTGTTATATTTTAATCCTACACACTGTTTCTTGTTTGGCTGTTGGGTGTTGTTCTGGTTTCCCTTCTGTTGCTGTGATACAACACTCTGACTTAGGGGAGGAAACTTAGGGGAGGAAGGGGTTTGTTTGGCTTATACTTCCAGTTCCCAGTCCATCACCTAGGGAAGTCAGAGCAGACACTCAAACAGGAACTGGCAGGCAGTCACCATGGAGGAGCACTATTTGCTGCCTTGCTCAGGCTCAACCTTTCTTAATCCTCCCATGACAACCTACCCATAGAATGGGGTCACTCATAGCAGGCTAGGTCCTCCTATACCAATCAATAATCAAGACAATCCCTCGTAGAGATGCGCACAGACCAACCTGGTAATGACAATTACTCAATGAAAACTCATTCCACATGATTCTAGACTGAGTCAAGTTGACGCTAGCACTAACCAAGTCAGTGGTGATGGGTTTCTTTTCATGACGAGGAAATTGTACATGTTCATGGGGTAGAGTATGATATTTACACATATATGCGTTGGACAGTGTTCACATCATCGTAAGAGATCTGTCTTCACATACTGTTTTATAACCATATTAGAGATGACGGTGGTATAGACAACAAGTGAAACACACTTGCTTCTGTGTCTTAACACCACTTAATTCAAAATGTATCCCCTATAGGTATGTGCTGAAATCCCCAATCCTTAATCCATTCCTAAATGCCTTTCAACACACATACACACACACACTTGGTAATTTTATCTCAGCAACTCAAGTCTCTTAAAGATTGTTTATGAATTAATGTCTTTTATTTCCCTTGTCTCCTGATAATCAACAGATTTTAAATGATAAGTCTTAAGGACCTTATGCATGTGTGTGCTTGTATACATGTGTATATGTCCATATTTGTCTATATATATGTGTGTGTGTGTGTGTATATATACATCAATATGTGATATTTAAAGCAAAGATATTAGCCTAAAAATTTAAATTTCCCAAATTCTTCAGGACTCCCTCTATTAGTCTGGTAGGTATTGGTTTATACTAACAGGAAGATGGGAAAACATCTGTCATGAGCCAAGAGACTCAAATGTTTGCCCACTTCACCCAGTAACCTACCAACCCTTGGCTCAGGACCAGTTCTTAGGAGTTCATCAGTAGAGCCATTATTCAGAGGACATTCAAGATCAGTCTCTGTAGGTTGCAACTGCTAAGTCAAGTAATAAAATAATAGCTTGTCTGGCAATTACACAACAAACGTACTTTAGGAAGACAAGTGAATTTATGTATTTACATTACTTCTAGACTAATATCAACCTATGATCCCATTTTTAAGCACCATAATTGCCAGTTGGGAGGGTGGTCATGGAAACAAATATGTGGTTTGTGGTTTCGAAGCACATAATGTCTTATTCCAAACAACTGCTAATGAGAAAAATTTACTTTTTAAACAAAAAGCAATTAGAGCTATAGATATGGTACATATTATGCCATTTTTTTCTTTTGTGATTTAAAACCCTTCTACATCAATTCCATCACTATTAAATAATTATGCATTAAAATTTTTATAGTTACTAATTTTGAGCTACTTAAAATGTCAAATGTTTGCAAGCTTCACTCATTTTTCCAATTATTACATTGGAATGACTCATTAACTGTAACATAAACAGGCTCATTTTTACATCCTGTTATGAGATTCCTCCAATTTTATTGTCAAAGTAGTGTTTTTCCATGAACCATGACAAAAACTTCCATTGGAAAGGGGCAAAAAGCCGGGCACATACTTTCCTTCCAACCACCACATGAAGCTACTAGGGTGACGAGGAATGCACGTGACATACATACATGCCATAATCTTGATCTGTGGTTTTAGGTGCCATGTATGTGAATGCCTTTGTAAAAGACATTCTTACAAAAAAATTAAGAAATCAAAAAATAAATAAACTCCACCTTTTGAAAGCTAATTGAAAACCAAAAGCACCTCTCTTGTATTTGTATAGCAGATCTGGGTCTTTATCAACACCAGACCACTGGAACAAGTTGCTGGCAGATTGGGGAACCCCAACTATAGAAACACAAAACAAAGAAAAACCAGCCTACAATCTACAATTCCAGAGAACCTGGATAACAAAGAGGACCTTAAAAGAGACACACATGTATCTAAATAGGAAGGAGAAAAAGACAAGATCTCCTGAGTAAATTGGGAGAGTAGGGGGTCACAGGAGAGGGGAGAAAGGGAGGGAAATGGAGAAAAATGTAGAGTGTAATAAAAACAAAGAATAAAAAAATAAAAACAAAAAGGCCAGCCATGAAAGTCACACAGCTCTAACATACATGTGTAAAGACAGAAACATTTGACCAGAATCCACACTCAGATGACAGTTTTGGAGCTCACTGAAGAAATTTGAATGCTGAAATCTGACAGCAAAGATGCATCCCACCTCCCCCAACTTAATATAATGCAATGACACTCAGTCTACCAAACATGGTTCTCATTTACAAATGCACTGTAACAGCTGGAGAGATGGCTCAGAGGTTAGAGCACTTGCTGCTCATGCAGAGGACATGAATGGGTTCAGTTCTCAGCACCCACATGGCAGCTCAGAATTGCCTCTAGCTCCAGTTTCTGAGGATCTAATGTAATTTCCTAGCCTCTGAGGGCTCCTGAACACATGTGTGCACATAAACATGCACAGCCACACACACACACACACACACACACACACACACACACACATTTTTTTAAAATTTAGAAATGTTATCTATTGTAACTCAGAATTACAAATAAGCATGTTGTGACCACCTGAAGACATTTTAAACCTTCTTTTAAGACCCCAAAGGCTTTGACTGGCCATGTTAATTTCAGGAGTAAATTACTTGAATTCAAGGTATTCCACTCATTGGTGAGTGTGTTTTCCCTAAAGAAAGACTTCAGGTGGTCACAACAAGCTCTCTCAAAGCTCCCTACTTTTTAATCACTATGTAGTTACTGTAAGGCATTTTCTTCTCTTCTTGTCCTTCTTTGGTGGCAGTAGGAAGTTCTAGAAGTGAAAACCTGGGGTGGTAAGCATGGCAGTCAAGTGTTCTACCACAAAATTCATCCCCAGGCCTTGGGTTTTATCAAATGGGATCTCACTACGTAATTGGGTCTGTACTGGAATTCATGATTTTCTTTTCTTGTCATCCTCTGTGCTAGAATTACAATCACAAGTGGGATATCACATCCCACTGAGATTTCTTTTTTTCTCTGTAAGATGAGCAAACTCCAACCAACTGTAGCATCTGATGCTGCACTTTAAGGTGTGTTCCGGAGCTCTCCTTGTTAAAAAGAATTTCTAAAGGTTTTCAGCCTGGAAGAGTCACTCCCACAGTCATCTGTGTAGTCAAGGCTCACTCTTCCAACAGCAACAGCAAAACCCCTTCTACCCCAAGAACAGGGTGAACTCACAAAGCAACTTTTATCTGTAACACAAATTCAGTGGATTAATCCTTCTCCATCATTCCAACTAACAAGAAAACAGCAATAATTCTAGATACATATCAAACAAGTCAGTGATGCCAAAATGTCTGAATCAATAAAAATGGAAAACAATAAACTATAAGCAATGGGGGAAATCAGATCAAAGTATGCAAACATTTATTATTTCACCAAAAGTAATAAATTACCAACATGAATATGCATTCTTGGGATTTGTGTGGCAGCACTGTCTTATCTTTCTAGTGTTTGCATTCTGCAAACTTTCAGTCAGTACAGAGGAGAGATTGTTTTTAAAGCACACTGGATACAGGCACGGTGGTGCACATCTGTATTCTCGGGTCTTTGAGTCAGGAGGATCCAGAGTTCAAAGTCAGCATGGGCTACCTGAAACCCCATCTCAAACAAACAAATAACATGAACATTGAAGGATTTCTTGGATAATCTGGGGGCTAACTGGCAATTTAAAGGTCAAATGATTCATTAGTTGACAACATTAAAGGTCCAGTATTGATTGATCCGAGATAAAAGAGATTTTCATTCTAAGCAGAAAAATGGGCATTTGTGAAGCCAGACTGATGTTCTAATGCAAAATCACATTCACCACTTTGAACTGTCAAGGTCACAATCCTTAAGCATCTATGTCCAATAGACAATTGTGAGTCAGCTGCGTCACTTCTTACTAAGACCCATCCTAGGTCACATCTCAAGACCTCAAGACGTTCTTGAGCTTAAAAAAAAAAAATGGCCTTGTGATGAGAAGTCAGAATAGTCATTTAAAACTGAATTGTTAAAACATTATTAAAAACCAGGTGTGGTGGTTTACATCTAGTATTTAGGAGGCAGAGGCAGGTGGATCTCTGTGAGTTCCAGGCCACGCAGATGTACATAGTGAGTTCTAGGCCATCCAGGTCTACATAGTAACTCCCGGGCTCAAAAATACAAACAAACAAAACAAAACAAATATTATGAGCCAGGCTTAGTGGCACATGCCTGGAATCTCAGACTTGAGAGTCAGAACTCAGACTCTGGAGGGTCAGGAGTTGACAGTCAGACACAGCAAGGTCAAATACAATGTGGACTACATGAGACCATGCCTCAAAAGAAAAAATATGAATAAATCATAAAAATAAAATTTTAACGTATAACTATTTTCAAATTACAATAAAAAATTAATAGTATACACTATCACATTTTTCCTTGCTCTTCAAAATGCTGTAAATAGTGTAATATGAATAAAATTATCCTAATGACAAGTTTCTAGAGATCAAAGGTAAACCCAATTCCAAATGGACACGATATTTACATACAAATTAATTACGCTGGCATGAGTAGGTGGAAAGTACTTGCTTAATTATTGTGAATTCTCAGTGGATTGTGCTTAAATGAAAATCTATTTTTCAATTTGTTCTAGAAAGTTTGCCAATTTGAGCATTTTGGGGAAGCTGCTAAGTTACTTTCAAAGCAAGAACACTCTTCACACAAGAACGTTTCCCTCACATAATCAATTTGATTCCAAATCTTTTCTGATTCATATAGAGTAGACTCCTTTATGGTCGTGAGAATGTGAAGTAAGAGCAGAATTTTCATCCCACATCTGAGTTGAAATTGCTCACAGACTCTGTCAAGCACTGCATAGCAATGCAATTACTTGAGATTAAAAGTGGCCCCCTAGAAGCCAAAGGTGCTGTGAAACCTGCCTAACAAAGGCGGGTATTGCAGAGTCATGGAAATGAGATTTCTCAATAGTGGTTTAGGAGAAACAGATAGAGGAAACATGAAAGTGTAGGGTTCTCCTGTTGTACTTGCCAGTAGTGTGAGCCGCTCCTTCAGTATTAGCATGGTTCATGATGTAAGAGCATTTTTATCAATTAATATAAACATAAACTCAGATTTCAGACTGCCGTTTTGTCCCACAGAGACCTCTCTCTCTCTCTCTCTCTCTCTCTCTCTCTCTCATAAAGATGCAAACCCCACTGCTAGTTCACAGGCCATACAAACACAGGCAGGAGGCAAGGTTGGATTCATAGGCATACTCTCCCAAGCCCTGAGCTAAATATTCCAACCTGTTTCCAATGACTTTACACAGTTCCACTGATCTATTTTCAATGAAAAAACAAAGCCCACTGACATAAAGACTGACTCTAATTGTTGATATGTGATATGAATTCCAAAACTAATATCGGAAGACAATAACAGTATTTACAACTTTAATTAAGCCCTGCGTGTCATATGGAAGGCGTGTTTGGTCTCCGCATTGGCTTATAAGCTATGTTAGCCCTCCAGCAAAGGATCAGAAAGGATCCAGAGTTGATGTAGTGAGCGGAGGGTGGGAGTAAATGACCCCAGGAGAGATCCAGAGAACCTACTGATCGTCACTCCCAAGGGCCAGCCAATCACACATTGCATCGTGAATCACACTCAACAGCTCTTCGGTACTGCATTCTAGAAATTTCCTATTATTACTATACAAGCACATCTGGAGGAGGGATGAGAACTAAGAGAAACTTTTAGAAAGAATGGCAAAACTGAATTTTAATAGCGAGGATCTGTCCTTGTAATTGGGCTGGACCTGGTGAGAATGATCATCCACTCAGGCAGTCACCTTTCTCAATTATTGATTTTATCACATTCTTTGATACTTCCTTCAGGGTAGATGTCAGTCATATATCCCTGATTTCAATTAAAGGGAAGAAAGAACATGGACAGAAACTCACTTCTAATTAAGTCATTAGTGAGCCATTTAGTGGGTGTTAATTATTCTGAGAGTGGGGCTCAGTGTGTCCTCCATCATGGGATGGAGTTACAAGTTACACTCCCATTCTTCTTAGGTGCTGCATGAAGCGCCCCCAAACCATCTTGATATCAGAAATGGTGGGTTCTTAAGAGCAAGAGTAAAATAAATAAATAATTGCCCTGTTACAGTACATCTTTCTGAGAAGGAAGTGAAGAAGTCAAAGGGAAGCAGGAGGGTAAGACCATGTGCAAGAATGCCGGTCGCTGTGTTTGCAAGAAAAGGATGGCTCAGGGGAGCAGCAAACATATCTTGACCTGGACAAAAAGTACAAGATGGTGCTGGTTCACAGCTTGGAGATGTCATATGGGACCCGAGAAGCAAAGAATGTGACCCACTCAATACATTTCTTCTTAAACCCACAGATCTGATCACAGCCACGGTCACTGACTGCAGGCACATGGATTAGTTGTGTGTGTTCACGTGCACAGGTGTGTGCACATTTCCCTGCATATGAAAGAGAAGAGAGGAGAGAGAGAGAGAGAGAGAGAGAGAGAGAGAGAGAGAGAGGAGCTGGGCCTTTGTGTTTGCATGGAATCTTTCTAATGCAAATTTCCCAGTTGATTAATTAGATCAATTAATATTCAAATTAGAGTTCAGCTAATCCCAGGTTTACAGAGTCCCCTAGGCAAATGTTCTTATTGTTACCCAAAGGCTGACTCAGTGGATGACAGATTTTTCTCCCTGTGAGTCACTTGTAAATAAGGAGAAAGGTGTTTGCATTCACCCAAGAGACAGGCCTTTAATTTTCTTTTGCTTATATTCAGTTCCCCCTGACTTTACTAGTGGGATTTAAGATTGATTCACTTCTTATTAATATACAATCTGGTTTAGAAGAGTTATTGGAGGCCTTATAAGACTTTGAGATCATTGTGTTAGTGTGTTTCCTGTCTTCGGTTCACTTGAGTCCTTGTTCATAAACACAAAATACATACTCAGTCTTCCAGAAATGACCTTTCCATCCTAACCCAGCAACAAGTGGGTGCCGATGCCTCAAAAAGGTAAAAACTGAAGAATGATACAAAAATTAAGAAATGAAATCTTTTGCATCTACATTTGCAAATTACATTGTCAAAAAAACCAATAAGAAATTACTAAAAGTCACCTTAATCATCTGAAGCCACTGAATTATGAACTTGACACTTGAAGAAAAGTCAGCTCTTAAACAGGTCTGCTAACCAAGAATTCCAACTTTAATACCTAAGCGCTCCTGATAATTTCAATTCCAGGCTCTCTGAGTTTATCCAGTGTCTACATAAAGAACTCAAGCCCCAATGGATACAAATCCAACACTGAAATCGCACCAATGAGAGGCCCAACCAGAGCCAATCAGACAAGAACCCTGGCCTCTCCGCAAATCTCAGCTATTCACTTTTCCTTGGCTAAGATGTACTAGGAAAGAAGGCCCTTTAGTTTGGATCTTCTGGCTATTCTTTGCGTCGGATTCCAAGCAAGCAGACAAACATCAACAGCTCACAACCCACTTGTTTATATTAAGATACTGCAGACTGAACCCCAGGCAATGCGTTGGAAAGACAAACTGGGTTAGATCAGGGTGAAGCTCTGCCCTTCTCCAGGGAAGGAGCCTGTGTGTTCTTCACATCGCAACAGTGACCTCTAGTGCTCCCTCTTGACTGAACTCCTGCAGCTTCCAGAGGAATTACACCTTTACCACAGAACTTCATTTGCCTGGGTGGACCAGTTCTGGTCTCTCTTGGTTCTGGCTGTTTGTTGATTTACTACAATGCTTGTCAAAGGCTATCACGGCAGGATCCCTAAGATCAGGACTGGGTGGAACAACGCACACTTTATTGACTTAACAAGGTTCCCACACACCCGATTTAAAAGGGAAAGGGAAAACAGTACAGCCCAGGAGTGAAGTTCTCTCCTTGGCAGAGTGGCAGATAAATTGTGACTTTAAATGAGTTCCTGAAAAGGGGAGCAGAAAATCCCAGTGGCCTTGTGGTCTGGGTGGGCTTGGGCTTGGGCTCGTGACAGTGAGTTCCCTGTGTTTTTCCTTCATGAGGGCTCTCAGGCAAAGTCAAAGGAGGGTATACAACAAAGAGAGCTACCAGCTTCTTGTCTCCCAAACCTAAACCTGGTAACTACAGCAGTGGCATCCCTTCCTGAACAGGCCTTGTAACCCGTTCCTGTAATGCAAAGCAGATAAGGCTTGTCTTTCAAATCCGAGAAAGAAGAAAAAGTTGTGTTTGCTGAGCTGTTTATCATGCACAGCAAAAAGGGGAATTTAAGATAAATATAAACTTTCAAAACTTTTCCTGTCTCCAATGGCAAGCTGATGAGAGCTGGCCAATGTATTTTGGGTGAAATTTAAATTAAGCCAAGAGACTGTAATGTACGTTCACTGAATCAATGAACTCAGCACCACGACAATCACAAATACATGAAGTTGAAAATTCAACCACTAGAGAACACTACTTAAGAGGGGTGGGGGAAAATCACCTTCACATTTCCCTTTAAGCCAGACGTAGGGCTGGGTGCCCATCTAGGACTGCTCTTCCCCAGGAGGACCGGGGCTCTTCAGTGCTGAGCTGGTCCACCAGTTCTGCCTGCCTGTGAAGTTTGCAGGAGGTTTCAGTTATTAGCCTGCATCATTTTAGAGATGCAGCCAGCTCCTGCTAAATCGCAAACTTCAGGAATCTCAGCTACTGCAGCAGAATATCAAGCCTGCGGGTTGGTTTCCTGATAGCCAAAGAATCCCAACGAAACTCAATAACCTAAAGAAAGGTGCCTGGGCTAGTGCCTGATTCAGATGCTAATTTAATGTCTTACTAGAAGTTGACTATCCACAATGAATATTCAAGGAGAGTGAGATTCTGCTAGTTAAAAAAAAAAATGGTCCAGATAACGTTTTGCATATTTTGGCCAGACCAAGAAGCACCCAGTCCTGTTTGCACATTTTCCTGTGGTACTTCACCTAACCCCCCACAGCGATTCCAGTTGAAAGAATTAATCATTAAAAAAAAAAAAACAGAATTAAAGTTTTGCGCGTAGACCCCCCGCAAGTTTTAAATCATTTGCTGTGTACTTACAGGAATTCCCGGCTTCCACTCTGTTCCAGTTTTGAGTAGACAACAGAAGTAACATCTTGAGGACAGCTCCAGTGATAGATTCCATAGTCATAATTTTTGAGCTCCCCAAAAAAATCTCGAGTGGCTCTCAGGACGCTGGAGACAGGTTCTCCTCAGTCCTTCACCCAGCACTGACTGAGTCTTCAGTATCTCTAGCTCTCTCTGGCTCTCTCCTCCCTCCCTCCTCTCACGCGCTGCTGCTCTCTCCTCTTTCCCTCCTCCCTCCTCTTTCCCTCCTCTCTCTCTCTCTCTCTCTCTCTCTCTCTACCTCTCTCTCTCTCTCTCTCTCTCTCTCTCTCTCTCTCTCTCTCTTTCTCCCTCCCACCCTCTCTCTCCTCGCTCCCCCCCAACGCTGGTTCCTCACTGAAAAGCAACCAGCATCTGCCCTAACAAGCTCACACACTGCTGCCGCCGAGGCCACGCCCACTCCTCACAGTGGTCCTAGAAATTGGCCTCAGCATCCTGCCTCCTCCGAAAAGCACAGCAGCAACTAGCAGCTTTCTGAGCTCCGCAGTCGCTGCAGGTGATGGAAGCTGGACTTGGAGGCGCTGCCCGCTGCTCCTGGCCTCCTCGGGGGCTCCTTTCCCTCCCCTCTATTCTCAATAAGCCTTAACCCATTTTGTGCCCTGCCAGCCTTGGGAGTGGGGGAAGCGGCCAGGCGGCAAAGCCTTCTGATTTTCCTCAGGTCTTGTATTTGGCAGTGCCAACCAACATACTGAGCTATTTCCTGATTGCCCGGGAGTGTATCCAGGTAAAATTGCATTATGTTTCAAAACAAAAGCATAGAATAAGACAGAAATAACAAAGCAAGTATTGGTGAATTGGAGCTAAAACTGTCCTCCGGGAAAACGCTTGCTGTTTTTCTCCGTTTCTGTAAAACTATCGCCTTGTGCTCTGGTGCCAAGGTTTTATTACAGAAATTCCTCACATGGGAACAGACATTCCTGCTTGGCAGATATTTAAAAATCATCTGATAATAGTCTGCGAGAAATTAACATTTCTTATTTTAGTTGTTGCTTCAGGAATACAAATCCACCAGTGCAGTGCTCTGGCTAGATTGAGTTTCGTGAACGCATCCTTCTGTGAGTAGGCAGCATTCCACAATCGTGTTCTTTAATAGTAATTCCCAGAGGGCATTTTCATTTCCACAAAATGGAAAATGATGGAATACAAAAAAACAGGGACCCCCCCCAACATGCACATGAATACTCGTCCAATGGCCATCCCATGGATACTATTGCTTGTGCATAGTATTAAATCACTTAAATGATGAAGCTAAGACCCCATACAAAGCTGTGCCTCACACGGTATCAGAGAGGGTAAATCATCTCTTTAAAGTAAATGTCAAGATGCCTTCCTGCTGATTACCTAGGCATCCTAGAGACAGGAATTCAGGAACCTCTCAAGCAACATCTTGGTGTTTGAAACAGGGAGAAGCTCAAGCCTCTCTCATCAGCAGCCTTGCTGGGCAATGAAAAGGGGGTGGGGTGAGAGAACCATCCATCAACCAAGCATAATTGTTTAGCTCTTGACTTCAAACAAAGCCAAATGGGAAATGTTCTGCTTTTCCTATTTTACAGATGAAAAAACCAAAAACGGAGAAGGGACTGATTTGCAGGGTCATTGAGTTAGGAAGCAGAGTGAAGAAACTGGACTTGGAATTTTTGACTCTGGTTCTACCGATCGCAGCCGAGGGCTTGTTGCCCTCATATCAGATCTTTACACACACACTCCTGTAGATCAGGGCCTGAGTATTTGTATTTTCTGTGTTGCTAGACCTAAATTTTTGGCTTGGTTTTCAAGCCATAAAATGCCAAGAAAAACAACTATGTATTAACAATTTATATCAGTGATTATTTAGGGGATAGTTTAATTTACATGTTATCTGCCACTTATTATCTAATTAAATTATTAACGAGATCATTTGAGGAAAGTATCTTGCACTTACAGAAGGAAAGGATTAGACCTCCTAGACTTCTGTGAGACTGCGCTGTCCAGAGTACTACCCTGAGTAAAACAGAAACATGGAGGGCTGAAGATGTAGCTCCAGTAGAGTATTAACCTAGACGCCACAGGGTCCTGGTTTTGACTGCCAGCACTATGTAAACGAGGTGTGGTGGTGCTTGCCTGTTATCCCAGCACTTGGGAGGTAGGGGTAGGAGGGATCAGGAGTTCAAGGTCATCCTCAGCAACAGAGCAAATCTGAATCAAGTCTGGGCTATGTGAGACCCTGTCTCAACAAGGAGGAAAAGAAAGAAAGAAGGAAGGAAAGGAAGGAAGGAAGGAAGGAAAGAAAGAAAGAAAGAAAGAAAGAAGAAAAGATGGATTTAATAGTCTGATCTATGGACCTGTAAAACTGTTGCAGCAAAGTCATGGGTTTTCCAGAAGGAAATGTTATCACCCTATTAAACTTGTAACTGTTTACATAAAAACAAATGAGAAAATTTGAAGATTAGTATTGGATCAAAATTGAAACAACAATTATATATTTTATGATGATGGAAAATTTAAGACAACCTGGCCTGACAATACAGGTCCATATCCTAGGTGCTCCAATAAGATGTGATCGTCTGAAGGTGGAAAAGAGTTGGATGCCAAGACCTACTGACCTGTGCTTCACTTCTCTGGCCCCACCAGAATGGCTGGAAAAGAAAATTAATATGGTGGCACATTCATACCTAAGTCCCAGCCCTGGAGAGGTAGAGGCAGAAAGATCAAATTTTAAGCTCAACCTCATCTACATAGAAAATTTAACCTTCAATCTCAGAACTGGGAAAGGAAGTGAGTCCCAGCTTAGTCTCTTACTTCAGATTCAGACCTTGCCTTACAGGGTGGACAGGGTAGGAAAGAGACAGGCAAGTTTAATGCTAAAGCTTTTGCCTCAAAAATACACACACACACACACACACACACACACACACACACACATATTAAAAATGGAAAGGTAATCAATTCCATTTTGAAAAAATGCCCCTGGCAATGCTGAAGCATGCATGGGAGCCCGTATATGGCAGCTCTGTTGAACTTGTCCACATTGGGTTCCATGGTCTACGTTGATAAGGACGACTGACCAGGTCTCTTCCTAAAGAGGGCACCAGATCTCATTACAGATGGTTGTGTGAGCCACCATGTGGTTGCTGGGAATGGAACTCAGGACCTTTGGAAGGGCAGGCAGTGCTCTTAACTGCTGAGCCACCTCTCCAGCCCCAATTTCATTGTGAGGACGTGCATATAAATCAAACTTTAGTGTAAAAACAATGATAATATGATCACTAAGGTAAGATCTGACCAAGAATATGCAATTGTCAAATCCTGTATAAGG
Source organism: Microtus oregoni (assembly GCF_018167655.1). Lineage (NCBI taxonomy): Eukaryota > Metazoa > Chordata > Mammalia > Rodentia > Cricetidae > Microtus > Microtus oregoni. The sequence continues at coordinate 41,042,310 of NW_024543063.1, forward strand.
TGGCTCTTCTGTCCTCTTCAGAGGTAGAAAATAAAAGCACAGGTGTGTACACAGGGGGAACTCATTTGAGTCTGACTGAGTTGTACACAGCTTTGCACAATTCGGGCATGGGGAGATGGCTCAGTAAGCAAAGTGCGTTCCGTATGAGTGTGAGGGCCTGAATCTGTCCAACCCTCAGTATGAACGTAAAAAGGTAGGCATGATGGTGTGTTCCTGTAATTCCAGCACTGAGAAGGTGGAGGCAGATGGATCCCCAGGGTTCCCTGGCTAGTCAGCCTAACCTAATTCATGAGCTCTTGGTCCCAAGGAGAGACTCTGCCTTAAAAATTACCACAAGGTAGTCCTGAAAGCAAGACCTGAAGTTTACTTTTAGCCCCACAAGGATGCATGTGTACATATACATGCACACACACACACACACACACAGAGAGAGAGAGAGAGAGAGAGAGAGAGAGAGAGAGAGAGAGAGAATATTAAGCTATTGAATTTTTCTTATATCTTTTATATTTATTTGTTTGGGTTTTTTTCTTTTGGTTTGTTGTTTGTTTGTTTGAGACAGGGTAGCTGCCCAGCCCATAAAGCTGGACACCTTACTGGGCCCAGCTCTGAAAGCATGGAGAGCTGTTTGTATTGAATCCACATAGAAAAACTGCAACAGCTGGAGTCTGATGGCCAGTGAACAAAGGAAGCAACACTCACTCAGAAAGGACTGGATCCTGCTGACATGCATCCACCTTCTTCCTCTACATCTATCTTGTCACTCATGGCACCAGCCCACTAGATATCACCAGCCACACTCAGGGCAATTCTTTCTCTCCCAGCCATCAGCCCACATGTGAATCCTCTTTGGAAGTAACTCCAGATACAAACAGAGATGCATTTTATGGGTCCTCTACATCTCTTACTCTAGTCAAACTGAAAACCATAATCAACCATCACAATCATTCAATTATGTTAAATATCACATACATCCACATTATTGTCTAATAGATCTGTCTAGAATGTTTTCATCTTGCAAAACCAAAACTATGTACTCATCAAACACCAATCCCTTTGTTGGGGTGAGCTTCTTGCTCATCTCAGCTGCTCAGAACCAAAATAATCACACAAAAACTGTATGAATTAAATCACTGCCCAGCCCATTAGCTCTAGCTTCTTATTGGCTAACTCTTATATTAATTTAACCCATTTCTATTCATCTGTGTATCACCATGTGGCTGTGGCTTACTGGCTAAAGTTCCAACCAATGTCTGTCTCTGGCAGCTCCATGGCATCTCTCTCTCTGACTCTGTCTTCTTCCTCCCAGCATTCTGTTTTGTTTTCCCCACCTAGCTCTGTTCCCCTACAGCTCTGCTATAGGCCCAAAGCATTTCCTTTATTAACCAATGAAATTAACACATAAACAGAAGGCCCTCCTACACCATCCCTTCACTCACCAGGTCTTAGAAACCATATTTCTACTCTATTTTGGGTCATCCACTCACTAGCTCATATGAATCCTATTTCTTTTCTGAGTTATTTAGATATTTCATATATGTGGACCCACACAGTATTTGCCCTTTTTATGACAAGACTATTTTACCTAGCATAGTGTCTCAAAGTTCATCGGATTGTAGCAGGTGACAATTATCCTCCTTCTTAAGATTACATGATATTTCATTGTGCGTACAAGTCACATTTTCTTTCTTCCCTCATGGTCAATGGGCATTTTGCACATCTAGGACTTGGTTATTGTGGACTAATGCTGATATAAGTGGCATGAACAAGTGTGTCTCTTTGAGATATATACCTGAAAGTGGAATTTATGGATCATATATAAAGTCTACTTTCAATTTGTGTGTGTGCTTGTGTGTGCAAGTGTGTGGGCACTGGCCTATCGGGAGGGCTGATGTGGTGGTTGGGTGTCTTTTAACCGCTCTCCATCTTATTTTATTGAGGCAGGGCCCTTGCTAAACCTGGAGCTCACTATTCGCTTTAATTCCTCTTTCGTACACTACATCCAGACCACCAATTTCCCCTATCTCTACTCCTCACAATCCCAACCTCTCCTCTCCCCTAATCCACTCCTCCTCTGTTTCCCTTCAGAAAAGAGCAGGTCTCCCAAGGATATCAAACAAACATGGCAGAAGAGATACAATAAGAATAGGCACAAACTCTCATATCAGGACTGGCTAAGGTGACCCAGCAGGAGGAAAAGAGTCCCAAGAGCAGGCAAAATAGTCATAGACACCCCACTCCCACTGTTGAAATCCTACGAAAACACCAAGCTGACAACCATAACATTCACAAAGGACCTAGCGCACCCCCACAAAGGCTCGGTGCTGGCAGCCTCAGTCTCTGTGAGCCCCTATGAGCCTTGCCTAATTGATTCTGTGGGTCGTGTTCTCCTGGTGGCACTCACTAATTTGAAGGAACTATCTTCCAAACTCTAAGATTCCCTTGTCTGCACCTTCCCTGTCCTAAGATTACAGGCTTGCTCCACCATATCTGGCTCTTTCCGTCAGTAATATTGATCCAAACTTGGGTCCTCAGCTTGGGCAGCAGACACGTTATCAACCAAGCCATCTGTCCAGCCTCTCTGTTTGCTTAAGGAACTTCTACATTGCTGATAAGTATTCTGGTCTCCTCGTGTATACTGGCGTGTGTATATGATTAGGTTTTTTTTTCCTCTTTATTCAAGTTACTGTCCTTGTCTGTACCTTTTTAAGTCTTATTAGACTGTGTTGAAGTCTCACCAATACACCAAGCTAACAATAACATTCACAGAAGTCCTACCACACTCCCTTCTCCTCCTTAGATAATACGAGTTGGGTCCTTTAAATGAATTTGTGTGTACACGGCTCCCCTCAGGTTTAGGACACTCGGGGCCCTTACCCCATCAGTCTCACAGTGCCTCCCTTTCTCCCTTTTCATTCTGAAGCCCCCATGATCTGCACTGCCTTTACTTTTCTCCATCCTTTGGTTTTCTTTTGCAGCCTTCTGCCATGAGTATTTTGAGTGCCCTGCCTTCGTTCACTCATTCCGTCCTGCCCTGTCAGTTCTGAAGTCAAGGTGCTGAGTTCTTGCAGCAAATGGTTGAACCCAGTGATCACGTTCTTCAGCCCTGGACTCCCTACTGGCCTCTTCTCTGTGATTTCTGCCCCTTTGCCCACATCATCAGTTAGGTCTCCTATTGTTTTCCTGGTTTGTTTTTGGGGTTTGTTGTTGTTGTGTGTTTTGGGATTGTTTTTTTTTTCATGACTCCTTAATTCACCAAGCATCATTGTGAAAGTTATTTAGGATTATTTGTGTAGCAATTCTTATATTTTCACTTATAGAAGGTTGGTTTCTGGAGATTTGCTGTGCGATTTTGATTGGAGTGTGCTTCCATGTCTCTTTGTAAGCCTTGTTGTCCTCTGTTGGAAAGTAGGTGTTTAAAAGTCAGCCATGTCTCCAGTCGTGTGATTTTGTTTTATACAAAAAGGCTTCACGAGCCAGTCGTCTGAGCTACAGAGTGGAAATCTCTCAAGCCTTTTATGAGACTGCCTCCTTTGGGGGCTCCTGTGTGTCATCTCATTAGAGAGGTTTGCCAGCTCCTGCTAGTCGGATCCCCCTGTAGACAAGCTGCGGTGCCGACGTTCTGTGATGTTATGGTAAGTGGATCGCTTTCCTTCTCATCAGCCCTAGCCTAGTTCCTGGTTCTTCTCGGTGTTTAAATTCAGGAAAGACACAAACCTCTCCAGGGAGAAATCGGCAGTTAAAGATTTTCTTCTGAACACACCGCACCACGCTCAGAGAAGAGCTCTGGTGAGTGAAATGCCAGGATTCTTCTAGCACACTCCCTATTCAGTCGACTTCACACTTTCCCGGGATGCGAGAACCTCTTACCTGGTGTTTAGATTTCCCATCAGGCGAGTTGGGGAGGTATGATGATTAGGCTGCTATCTCTGAGGCAGGGGGTCAGGGGCTTTCTAATTTACAACCTTGCTAATGTTGTTCCTCAAAACCGACATATTTTATTAACTAAAATATAGTACAAACAATAATTTTTGGCCAAAAGCCCTCTCTCAAACATATTTCTAATGCTTACAATCATTGTTTCCTGGCTATAACCACTAAGCATACAAAAATGGACATGGGACTGAAGAACTAATTCAGGCATTAAGAGTGAGCCCTGCCCTTGCAGAGGGCCAGAGTTTACTTCTCAGAACCTATGTGGAGCCACTCACAATTGCCACTAACTCCAGCTCCAGGGTCTTTGACGCCCTCTCCTGGCCATCTTGGGTAACTTCACTCATATGTACATATCTCACACTTAAACACACATAACACCTGATTAAAAAAATCAAATAAATCTTCTTTAAAATAGGCATTGTTAGCCAGGTAGTGCTGGTGCACGCCTTTAAACCCAACACTTGCGAGGCAGAGACAGGTGGATCTCTGTGAGTTCAAGGCCAGCCGGGTCTACAGAGCATCCAGGGTAGGTTCCAAAGTTACAGAAAAACCCTGTCTCAAACCAAAAAAAAAAAAAAAAAAAAAAAGGCATTGTTTCTTATAGTGATATTTTGTTTTTGTTTTAATAAATAAAGTTGCCTGAAAATCAGAGGGCAAAACTAAGCCACTAGAGGCCAGGCTGTGGTGGTACACACCTTTAATCCAAAAGTTTGGGAGACAGAAACAGACGTACCTCTGTGAGTTCAAGGCCACTCTGGGCTACACAAGATCAAAACAAAAAGAGATCCAGGTGGTGGTGCCTCACACCTTTAATCCCAGCACTAGTAAAACACAAGCCTTTAAGCACTAGGGGGGAATATAATATGGGTGGAGACAAAGGCTCAGGGCTCCCTCTGCAGTTGCCCAGCCTTGGTAAAAGTAAGACTTCTCTGGTGGCTTGGCTGTTTTGCTTTTCTGATCTTCAGCCTGAACTCCAATATCTGACTCCAGCATCTTATTATTCATGCTACAGTTACTATTGTTGTGATTAGTTCGTCTTTTGTAGGATCAATCTTTTATAAAAGTATTTACTTTTGTTATTTTTTATTGATTCCAATCCCATCCATCTCCCCATCCCTTCATATCCACCCTCTGTCCCTTGCAACCTCCCCCACAAAACAAAACAAAATTCAAAAAAAAAAAAAAACAACTATACTAACTAGCATACAAAAACAAATGTCTCGGTATGGAAACTGCAGTGTGGCACAGTGACTCACACAATCTGTCCTTTAGTCCACACGTCTTTACTTGTACGTGTTCATGCAATGAATCACTGGTCTGGTTCTAGGCCCCTGGCTACTGCTACACCCCCAATACTAGGCCCTCACTGGGACACCTCATGGTTATGCTGTGGTCCCTCTCCTTTCTTTCTGCTGCAGTGGGTGAGCTAGCTGGGGCAGTGCTAGAGACTTCACCCTCATGGTGTAGATGAGGGAAAGTGGGCAGGGTGACCAACCCAGCTACCACCCGGTCCAGAACTTGGGCTTTGAGTTGGCCCACCCCAACATTTACCTCATCTATAAACTGTTAGAGCGTGTGAAGGGGCCAACCCTGCAGATCCAACGCTGTAAGATCTCCATAATACAAAGCAACAACAGAACCTTCTGTCATATTTTTAAGCAAGGAGCTTGTTCTGTAACCTATAAGCATTTTTCCTAGCAGTTTTATATTGTTCTGAGTATTACTATTCTTCTCTTGTAGCTGTTGCTAAAGGCAGTGGATACTGTGTTGCTGAAGAACATAGTGAGTTTTGCAACTTTACAAATACTTTTTTTGTTTGTTTGTTTTTTGTTTTTGAAAGAGGGTTTCTCTGTGTACCTCTGGCGGTCCTGGAACTCACTGTGTAGACTAGGCTGGCCTAGAACTCGCAGAGATCCACTTGCCTCTGCCTGCCTGAGTTCTGGCGTTAAAGGCTCACACCATAGCTCAGTGGTAGAGCATTTGACTGAAGCTTTACAAATACTTAAGCTTTAGCAGAGAGACTTTTCTATTCACATCTCACCTGACACAACCTCCTATAACAAAGGTTTAATTACCAGTTAAGATAGAAATTATCAGAAACACCTGATACTCTCTTAAGAAATACAGCAGTAACAGAAAGACATGTAGTAATGGAAGACATATCAGTGGTTAAGAGCGCCTCCCACACTGCCAGAGGACCAAGATTTGGTTCTCAGTACCCACAGCAGGCAGCTCACACCCACCTATAACACCAGCTCAGGGACCCAACCCCTCTGACCTTTGAGTCACCAACACTCAGGTGCCCATTCCCTGAAATATACACTTGCACATAATTAAGACAGGAAAAATAAATCTTTAAAAATGCCATACGTTAGTCAGTGAATGTTGTCTTTAATAATATTCAAAAGTATTTCAGTTTTAAAGAATTCCTTAATCCAAAAAAAGTTTATATTTACTGAAAAATTCCAAGGACAGTGGGCCCTCCTTTCATATGTATGCTGGTTTATCATTAGTGTCTTCCACCATTTCGGTATATTTGTTACTACAGCTAACGACCTGGTGCTGATATATGTTAACTAAAGCCTAATTGGGTGTCCTTCATTTTTGCTGGAGATATTTTCTCTGTTCTAGAAACCCATTCCAATTCCCACATCATATTTAATGTTCATGTCTTCTTAGGATCCTCCATCTAGGACAATTCTTCAAAGTCCTTATTTTGGATCATTGTGACAATTAATGTGTACGCTCAGCTGCTCAGCACACTTTTCTGATGCAGTCTTTGTCTTGTGGAGGAAGAGCACAGAAGCAGGTGTCGAGCTATCACACCCTGTCAAGGATGCTCACTGACGTGGTGACTTAATGGTGATGATGCTGACCTTGAGATGTTTATGGGGACAGTGTTTCCCAGTTTCTTCGACTATAAAGTTGTACCTTTTCTCTCTCTCTATCTTTCTTAGTCCTTCTTTGGCAAGAAGTTACTGTATGGAGTCCAGACTTGGAGAATGAGGAAGTATGTGTCTCCTACTTGAGGACAGAGAGTGTATAAATCATGTGGGAGTCCCCTTCATGGCTGATCTATGGGTTCTTGTGCATTTATATTTCTATTTATTTATTTATTTATTTATTTGGCAATGTGGACTGATGGACACTTACTGCGCCCATTGGCTTGTGATTTAGTAGTGCTTTATTTTGTATATAATTTGGTATTTTTTTATTTTCTGATATCATTTTTCTCTTCATGAGTTGTCTTCCCCAAACACCTAAAGCTTTACCCTTTGACTAATAGAAAACATTGTATTACTGTCACATCATTGGTGGCTGTACGCTCTTATACATATGAATCTTGAGCTGCATTTGGGGGGCTGTAGTTATTACATGGAAATAACATGCATGATACATTCAAGCCTTGCTTTTATGATTTTGTTATAGAAGTCTAGAGTGATCTTTCATATAACGCTAGTTACTACCTGCCCCTGAGGATAGCGATTCCTGAGTGGTCTGGACAATGCTCTGGGTATTTATGTGTCTATCCTAACTGTCTAATAAAAATAGCACTGTCCCCAGCCCTGTGGCCAACATCTATACTTGCTTTTCATAAGTGTTTTTAGCCAATGTTTCTTTACATACCTGTACTGGTTCATACTCTACTGAATATCAAAAGAATCTTCCATAAGTGTCTAAGGGTCTCTCTGTGTGACCATCTCTACCCTCTTTCTCTCTCTCTCTCTCTCTCTCTCTCTCTCTCTCTCTCTGTCTCTTCTCAGCTGCAATGGCTTATCTCTTTCTAAACAAATAGAACCATTTCCTCAACTGAAAGAATGCACAAAACTTAGTCTGTGTTTCTTCTCCTGTACCAAGGCTGGCAGCAGTGTACAGGTAGTAAGCTATAGAAATCATAATGACCATCTCTTTCTCATCTTTTAGAGATCATTGACTTCTATGTAGGATCTTAAAGCCCATTATTTAAGGTACCATTTTCCTGTTGATTTTATTTATTTCAGTTAAGAGTCCAAATCTGATACTTGTCCTTCTATAGATGATAGAAGTATAAAAATTAATGATGTCACCTTCTTCTATTATCTGCACAATGAACAAGACATAGCATGAAAAATCTTCTTTCTAGATTATGTCCTGCAAAAAGATTTCCTCCACTATGAGATCTAAATTGGGAAGGGGTGTTTCTTTAAGGTAAGTATTTGGATATGCTGCAAATAGTCTTGTCTCCAACATAATGTCATAAGGAATTATAGCACCAGTATTCATAGATAAGTGGGTTTCCTTATATGATCATACTTGATTGAGATGTTTTCATTGACACAGAACAATAAGTCTGACTCAAGTTCAAAGCTAATTTCACACCTAAGAGCAGCAAATGCACAACATTAAGGTGCTATTTCTAGAATAAGAAAATAAATCTAAGGTTAATCAAATTGTTTTAAATCTATTTAGCATAGGACAGAGCATATAGCTCCTTAAACATGCCTGAAACTCAAGTATACTGAGTCAAAGAAATCATTTAGATCCTCCTCATCTGAACATTATGGATTTGGTCATTTTGCAAGGCACTGATTGCGGTGTATAGCAGGGGAAATATTATCTGATTCAAAAGGGCTTGATGGAAGAAGAAAACCAACAGAAAAGATAGTGTGTGGGGCCTGAGGGATGGTTCAGGGGTTACAAGAACACACTGCTCTTGAGAGGACCTGAGTTTGGTGCCAGCACCCATGTAGGAGGGTTCACAACTACCTATAACTTCAGCTTCAGGAAACCCATTGCCCTCTTCTGGCCTTTATGGGCACCTAAATGCACATGGCATACACAATCACACACACACACACACACACACACACAACTAAGAAAACAAATCTTTTAAAAAATAGAATATAACTGGGGAAATGGACTATGAAGAAAGGGATAGTTATGGATAGGGGATGTTTTTACCTCCTGTTTTGTCTCAGTGAAATCTCAGAATACAGCATTGAGTTTCACTTCTCTGATAGAAAAAGCTTATCCCAGTAGGAATGCCTAGCGCTGAAAATATCATGCTTAGATTTGTGATGTCTTTATAGTGAACTGATTTAAGCGGAAGGGAACACAGCTACTTTTCAAAACAAAGAATTCAGTAGATAAGGACTTTGAAAAAAAATTGTATCTACAAGCATTTATGCTTTAGAGCTTGAGCCTGCCTCATGGAAAGTTTTCATTTCTTAGAATAATGATGCAGAAACAGTTTTGGCCTCAGGCAGGTCCAGGGAAATCAAATCCACCCACCACCTCGATCTTTAGATCCACAGCACAGTGAGTTTCATGCCCAGCAGCCCAATGTGCCATAAGGGAGCAATTCTCGAAGTCCCAGGTAGAAAGCTGTTCGAGAAGAGGGAGGGTGGCTAGGGTTAATCTCCTACAAGTAAAAGTGGTCATTCCTTCCACAAGAATAGCGATGGAGCCATCTTCACAGAAGTGGGGAAGGGAGAAACAGTCATACCGTCTGCTTGCTTTTCTTAGAGACCAACTTACGTTCTGTGTGTTATCAGGAAAGTCAGTCTTATAAGGTAGCTGTATGCATGACATCACTTTATTTCTGCCTACTGTTCAATACAGTAACTAGTAGCCACTTTGCAGAGAAAGCTGCTCAACCAGACTAGACCCATCTCAGTTCAATAGTGCCTGTATCTTGTAACTACCGTGTTGGACAAACTAGATAGAACATTTACATCGAAAGAAAGTACTGGGGGCTCATAAGTCAGTAGTAGAGCACTTGCCTGGTATTTTTGAGGCCCTAGGTTTAATCCCCAGTATTCATACTGTCCTTCTAGATTGCTTGTAGATATGATATGAGGATAATTGTCTAACCCAGTTAATAAAACATAGAGAAAGTCTGATAAATGGGTCCAGTCATTGATTACAAAAAGAAAACAAGAAGTTTTAAAGTTTTTCAAATATGCGAATGATTAACATTATAAATATATTTGGTACCTCCATGTGCTTGGAACAAGCAAGAAGTTTAGCATACTCAGTCTTAAATATCAAAACACACACTATAGATATTATATCTGCTAGAAAAGTAGATCTGACCTTTCTGGGTTTTTATAGTATGCCTGTTATAGTTTTAGATACTGTTACTCCAGATTAATTTTTTAATTAAAATATTTTCATTATTAAAGTCCTTCATATTTGTGCTATTTGCTAGAGAAAATATCAGCATAATGATAAGGGTTTTTTTGCAATTCAAAAGCCTTGCAGAAATGATCTACCAAAAGACCAGGTTAAATTAAGAAAAAACAAAATTCCCGAAATGAGACACTCCATTTAGATACTACCTTAATAATGCAACGATTACATGATATTTAAACTGCTTGTCAACATGACAGGATTTAAATCACCTTATGGACAAACTTCAAGGCATATTTGTGAGAGCATCTCCACAGAGATTTAGCTGCCATGGACATACCATTCCATAGGCTGTGGTCCACACTGAACAAAACAGAGAAATGAATGGACTACCAGCTTTCATGTATCCTTGACTCCTGACTGGACAGCATGTGACCAATTACGTTATGGTTTTGCCACTGTGGTTCCCCTGGCATGACAGATTACACCTTCAAACCTTGAGCCAAAACAAACCATTTCTTCTCTAATGCTTCTGTCGATATTTTGGTGTGCGCATGCACACACACACAAACAAACACACAAAATGCTACCAGGAGTGGGGTTATATCTGTGACCAAACTAGCCATGTGATTCATAGGCTTTTGGAGTTCATATGTGGGAAGAATGTGTTAGAATTTGAAACTGAAGTCTAAAGGAGCCCTAAAATGTTGTATGTAGAGCTTAAGAGGTTGGTCTCCTGGGAGTTTGGATGACAAGAATGCCAACTTGGAGGCAGACAGCGTTGGTACCGTTCAAAAGGTTTCAGAAGTGAGCAAAGATTCTATTGGAAACTGGGCTACAGTTTATTCACGCCAGAGTCTTACAAAGAGTCTGGCTGCATTCTGCCTACACGCGGGCAACTTGGGTAAAGCAGAGATCAAAAGTAGTGATTTCTTTGGTAGAGGTAATCAAGAAACAGGACAGAACTCGGGCTACAGCAGAACTGCCACTCTCTACCCAGGCATACCATGAGAAAGCAGAAAGTGGAGCAGAAAGATGCGCTGTGACAAGAGAAAAGGTCCCTGGAGGACAAAAGCCTACCTTCCCATCCAAGGTTCTATCTAAGCTGTGAAAAATGCAAATTCACTTGATAGGGAGAAAACCGAACTGCAAACAATGCCAAAGAGGTTTTCTGCTCAGAAACAACTGCCTAGGAAAGGGTTTTCTCAAGCTCAGCTGAAGGTGCACAGAAGTGTTGCAGAAGGGGATTATAGTACGTCTCAAGATGGCAGCAGATCTCAGTGGAGTCATCCACTATTGCTGGCTTGGCAGGTGTGCGAAATTCAAGAGTCCGGGAGGTCAGGAGGCTTGCTTCGAGATCCCACAAAGTCGAGGATAGCAGGCAATACGTAGCAGGGTTTGAAGGCCTGCAATGGGAGGCCTGAAAGACCATTGCATGAAGTCATGAAGGTGAAACTTATTTCACGGTAGAAACACTTAGATCCTGACTAGATGTCAGGACCAAGGGGCATCCATTAAGGAAATGGGCAGACATACAGTCCACAAAGTCTTAAAGAGAGACTACAGGACAGCAGAGCTGGGTTGGGGGAGTCAGGCAAGGCTTTATAAAAGATTACACAAAGATTGAAAATGCTCTCTGTGAGTTCAAGGTCAGCCTGGTCTACAGAGTGAATTCCAGGACAGTCAGAGCTGTTATATAGGGAAACCCTGCCTAGAAAAACCAAAACAAATAAATATTTTTTAAAACAAAAAAAGAAGCTGCAGGAAATCATCCTTAATTGGAGAAGGCGAGAATTAGGAATGTTAGCAAGAGCCTGTTGAAAAGTTTATGACATGAGTGACCCTCGCAGGTCCCACTGTGGGTGGGAGAGGCCGCAGCAGGTAGGAGACAGAGATACAGCATGAAGAGAGAGCTTGGGTACGGAGAGCTTTCTTTAGTGGGTACGGAGAGTTTTATTTAGTGGGTACGGGAAGAGAAAGGAGGGTAGGGAGTATGGGGGGAGAGAGAAAGAGAGACAGAGACAGAGAGAGGGGGAAAAGAAGAAGGGGGAAGGGAGAATCAAAGACTGCTTCTTCAGAGGAAGAATGGACAGAGAGAGAGAGAAGAGAAGAGAGGAGGCTGGAGATCAGCTTGCCTTGACAGGAAGGGGGAGATTGGGAGTGAGTAGAGCATGTTTCTTAAAGGGACAGGGTACCCGGATGACAGGGTAGGCCAGGATGATTATAACACCTATACCACCGAGTTCCTTGTGAACCACACTTGGAGATGGGCATCGGATGTAGGTGCTTCAGAACATGGCCTCCCCGGGTCCTTCTGTTATTGAAACCTCCACTACTTGAGGTATCACCATCCCCACCCCATTGCTCTACCAGAGAGCCCAAGCAAGCAATAACAACTCCTCCCTTCTCTCTACCTCCCAGTTAGCTGAACCCATTAGGAATGGAGATTACAGGTGTGGAAAATGTGAATTCCTGGAGTCAGAAGTAGAACAACAACAACAACAACAAAATGAGCTGCAGCAAAGTGATGCAAAGCAAACCACCCGGTGCTCAGAACAGTGAGCAAGACAAGCCCTACCTTCTCTGGATCTCTAGTCAATGTGGACTTACATGCAAGCAAGTGCTACTACAAGTAGGTTCTTGGCAAGGTGTAAAGGTTAGAATTTGAGACTAAGTTTAGGAAAGACATACAATAAATTTTAAAAACCAGAGGTAAAATATATACTGGAATCTAGGTGTTAGGTATGTAAAAAGTCAGTATTTGCTCAGGAAAAGAGGTATGCAGGGAAAGGAAGTGACTTTTCATTTGTGTTTGTTTTCCTGGACTGGGATGGTAGCTAGGGCCTTTTGCATCCAAGCCAATGGCTCACCTGCTGTGCTAAATCCCCAGTTCTATTTTGTTGTTTTGTTTACAAGTGATTCTAAAATGCAAATTTTAAAGACAGTTGGATTGGATAACTTCCAGAGGTCTTACAAGTCGTTGACAGGAGGAAGAAAACTTTGGCAAGGAGTTGAAGTCAGATTTAATTTGAGTTTCTTCAAAAAGTGGCATTTCTTTTGCAACATATCAACCAAACCTTTGAAAAGATTCCCCTCTTTAACGCTAGCTAAGAACTTCCTAAATTCCCCCACATTACCACAACAATTTTGTCTCTTTAGATTTGAAGTGGTCACTAATTTACTCCCCCTCTCTCCTCTTTTAAAAAGGTTTACCTGCAGCATAGGGTAGATTGGCTCCGTGGGTAGCCGTGGTTAAATTCCACAGAGGCTGCACTTTGAAGAAGCATAATAAATTTGCGGTAGTGCTGTCTCCCCTGTGAGGAATACGCCTGGATAGTTGGCATTCACATTCTCTTTCTCAAATTGCTTCTAAAAGCATTATTCTGTCCAGAATGACAGAAATCCCTGAGCTTGCTGGATCAGGCCTGGAAACCGCCACGGGATTCTGATACCAAGAGGGGTGACCTTGAGTGCAGGGTTGTGGCTATGAGCACAGAAACCTTGGGGACTTTATCTGTAAAGTGAAAAGATTCGGGTAGATGATTTGAACGGCCCCTTTCAGCTTAGATAAGGTAAAATGTTATGAAAAAGCTTTCTAAGATGTTTGAGTCAAAAAACATATGTGGGAGAATGCATTATGGAATTTGCTCTCAATGTCTTCTATTAAAATGTCAGGATACTCTCTGTACTTTGGGATATATCTACTTGATTTCAGGATACTCTGTACTTTGGGATATCTACTTGCTGGGTTACTTTCTAAAGGAAGCTATGAAATATGAGGTGACATATATATTACACTATACATTAAACTTACAGGTCTTAGAGAAATGTCCTGATAAAGAAGAAACAGCAAATAATCCTCCCAAGTGAACACGTCTCTTCTATCCTTTGTGGTCCATCAGAAAACAGAGAATCCTGGATTAGATCCTGCGGGTTGACTTCAAACTGTTCTGTATTTACATGACACACTAGACATATTTGTCAATGCTTTTGACTTTTTGTTTCTTTTTCTAATCAGATACTTAGAACAGGATTAGTCAAAATCTCCAGTTTACAACCCTCTATCATCACAAATTGTCATGTCCCCTTGCCATTCTTTTGTGTAGGCTCCTTCTTCATTAAAAATAGTAATAATTGCTCAGCTTTTCTTTCTTGGGCTTATTGTTGAAGTTAGAAATCAGCCCATAACTTATCTGGGGCTGGAGCGATGGGTGCAGCAGTTAAGATCACTTGCTCTTCTTGCAGAGGACTGAAGTTCAGTCCCCAGCACCCACGTGGTGGCTCACAACTGCTTGACCATAACTGCAGCTCCAGGATAACCAAGACATCCTTCTGGCCTCCACAGGCGCACCAACATACATGTACACGCATGTACATACACACACACATATGAACGTAAATAAAAGCAACAAATCTTTTAATGGAAACGCAAACTGTACTTCACCTAGATGGGTTTTTGTTGTTGTTACCCACACAACAGGGCATTATCAAGGATAGCCTATGTTGTCCTGTTACTCTTGAGAACGTACCCCATTCATTCATCTTCATTGCCATTTGTTGTGGGACTCTACTACAACTTGTTTCAACTTAATTCAAATGCCTCTGGGTTGCTTTTCTTATAAATATTATAAATATTGCAATTGTCTTCCTTATGTCTCTTGATGCAAGGTGTAAATTTGTAACTAGCCATATAACCAGGGTTGGATTGCAGGGTGTGTAAGCGTCCTGGTTTGTAAGCTAACATGAAAATAGTCTTCAACAAGATTATGGCAATTTAAAATGCTGCCAGTAATGAATAGAGACGCACTCATCCATAGCCTCTCCAACACTATGTGACTTCCTCTTCTGCTGGCAGCCTACACGCAATCCTGTAGGTTTTCCTGCTTGTTTTCTGAGAGCAATAATATTAAGCTTTATTTTTTACATTATTTCTTTATTCACTCACATGTTTTTTGGGGGGGAAATGTAAATTCATATTTTTGTCATAATCTTAGAGACACCACCCCTGGACTGTCTATGCTACCCCACTCATTCGCCTTATAAAGTAGAACACTATTAATTATCAGAGTTCTTAATGTCATGGTCTCTAGCTCAACAAGATTATGGCAATTTAAAATGCTGCCAGTAATGAATAGAGACGCACTCATCCATAGCCTCTCCAACACTATGTGACTTCCTCTTCTGCTGGCAGCCTACACGCAATCCTGTAGGCTTACCCAGACCTAAGACCCTTGAAATTCTGTTTTGTCTTTTTCGAAAGTTTTAGGAACTAGGGTATAGTGTTAAATGTCTCGTTACGACATTTCATGCGTGAAAATCAGTCCGCTTAGCTCATCTTTGTCCTCTCTTAAGCCCTTCCCTTCCCACATAAATAGTCTTCAGCTTTCAGGTCTACCTGAGCTTTAGAATCTCCCTGTCTAGTTTCATGGGAAAATGTCTGGATTTTATTGCAGCAGCAGCAAGCCTACAGTTAACCACCAAGTGGGTATTTGCACTGTCCCCATAAATTAAATCCCCACTTGTTAAGGTTTTTTTTTAATGCATCCTAGCAAAGTTTTTAGGCACCCATGCATAAACTTGCAAAAATTTTAACACACTTATATATCTATTCTGAATTTACTTGAAAATGGTATATTTCAAATATACAAATATACTTCCTCATAAGCATACCTTCTAATTGTTTGCTGGGGTGTGTAGAAAAACTATTTTCACTTGTCTATTGATCCTGTCTCCAGTTTAATGAAATTGGGCTCCTTTTATGAACCATTATTTATCCATCTATTACCTGCCTGTTGCATACAGTTGCTATGGCGATGAAATGAGAATTACTGCCAGCGCAAAGCATCTTCCAGACATGTACTACATATCACTTATCATTCACTTTCCTGTTGCTCTGATAAGGAACTGTGACCAAAAGCAGCATATGGAAGAAAGAGCTTGTTTGGGCTTACAGTTCCAGAGGGATACTTGTCTATCATGGCAGGGAAGCATGACAGCAAGCAGCACGCACGGGGGCAGGAGCAGGAAGCTGAGAGATGGACCCTGAAAGGGAAGCAGAAGGAGGGGACTGGAACTGTCCCAGTGCACCCCCAGGGACATTCTTCCTCCTGCCAGGATGCACCATCTCTCCAAATAGTGCCACTGACTGGAAAACATGCCCTCAAATACCTGAGCCTGTGGGGGACATTTCTCACTGAAATCGCGACAGTTCCCTTTGTGAGGAAGACAGGAAAATAAACAAGGGAGAAGCACAGAAAAAGAAGGTCACGGATAACGAGTCCTAGTGCTATTTTGGTTTATCAACGCTTTGGTTTTTTTTTTTAATTTGACACATAGTTATTGTACTCTATTAGGTTAGTGAAATGCAAAACAGGTGGTTGTACGATATTTATTTTAAAACCAGAGAAAACAGAGGGCCTCATTAAGAACCATGATTGCAACTTAACAATTTAATAATTGTTAAATATGTGATAAAAAGAAAATACATACTTTTCATGTTTATTTACTTTTATTGAAAATTTGATGCTTATTATTTTATGCTTTTAATTCACTTTATTATATGTAATAAAATAAATTTTTTGATAAAATTGGAGACATAAGATTTCACATATTCCTCTCTTTCCTCCTTTCTTCTCTCCTCTTCATTTTTCCTCTTGTTCTTCCTGTATTTCCCACCTCTCATTTCTTCCCTTCCTACTCTCTTATCCCTAAGAAATTTAAAATATGTTGAGTCTTGAATTATACTTTTAGTGACACCATACAGAAGGTTTTAGAGATTGCATCAGAGTACCAATTGTACGATACTGTTACTGCTTGACTGTGATAGGTCTTTGACCGGCTCATGTGTTTGAGCCCTTGATCCTCAGCGAGTGGCACTGTTTTGGAAGCTGTGGAACTTAGAGAAGATGTAGTCTACTGCAGGACGTGGGTAACTGGAAAGTGGGGACAGACCTTGAGAGTTAGAGCCTGGTCCACTTCCTGTCAGCCTCTCTCCTTGAGAGTGGCAGAGACGAGCCCAGCCACACCTGAAGTCTTGTTCTCACAGCCCCTGTCTTGCTTCTGTCTTGGCTCTTTGCCTCCTTTGGTGGACTGCCTCCCCTTTCTCTATGTGAAAATAAACATCTCTTTTAAGTTGCTCTGAAAGATATTTTGACAGGGTCACAAGAAAAATAACTAAGTTATCTTTGTCCTGGGAACCAAGACTACAGATCATGATGATGTCACCTCATGTGTGTACATATCACAAGTTCAAAGTCTTACCATCCGTTTTTAATAGAGACATGACACACCCTAACGTTAATAACATTTTGCATTTTAAATGTTCATGCTATTGTGAGCCAAGGTTTTGAAATATTAACCATGACCTGCTGTTTTAAAGGCACACCTTTAGGAAGACTTTTTAAAATATAAATGGATAATACTCTCTGAGCTGGGGAAGAACGCCTATAATAAAGCATGTGCGCACCCTCTCATAAGGACAACTTGACTTCAATAACGTGGAATGAGGCTTTCAATTTAAAATTGTGGACACACATTCCTGAAAGGTAAATATCTGCCCCAGACAACCTAGAGATTTTGCAGATTTCATCTTTTACATGGTTATAGTCAAATGATCCAATTTAAAGGTTAAACAATGAGCAACCCAACTTTCTAAATTCACTTTCAAGGATTGACTCTTTTCTATCATCAAAACTTTCTAATCTTTGTCCTCAAATAAGAGCGATTTTTTTTTCTGGAGGAAAATAAACACAATTCTCAGTAAATAAAACTCCACACCAAAGTAAAACATTTAAAGATAGAATATGTTTGCGGTAGTAAAATATCACAGGATGACATTTGACAAGGACGGTCCTACTAGCTAAAATAATAAGTGTGAATATAGAGAAAAAACATTCTTACCCCCTCCACTTTCTTCATCCTTCTAAATTTTTATTTCAATCTTCAAAACTAGTGCTGGTTTTAATCACATATCCACGTAAGATCTCAACGGAAAAGCCTTTCCTAGGTGTAACTGCCTATTTTGAAAAATCCAGGACAGGACTTCCGTGTGATCCACCACTTTTAAAATTCATCTTTTCTCCCTTCCATTTCCTTCTTTTAGATTGGTAAAATATTCAGTGAAAAGCATTGCATGTACTTAGGAAGAGAAAAAGATATACTCAAGAATTAACATCTTCACAAAGTAGCTCTATCTTGAGAATATTTTGCATGTGAAGAACCACTCGATTAGAAGATGCTACAAGTTACAGGCACGAACTAGGGGTCACACTTTTCGAAAGGATAAACCAGGTAGGGTGACAGGTGCCTGCCATCTTAGCACTTGGGAGAGGGAGGCAGGAGAATCAGAAATTCTAGGTCTAGCTCCATAGGCTCAGCAGCCCAGGCTAAAGAGTGTGGACGGTGGGGAGACTGAGGGATTTTCAAATGAATGAAAGCAAAGGTTTTTTTGTGTTTGTTTGTTTTGTTTTGTTTTGTTTTGTTTTACCAAGGATGAAACAAATCACTAAGATTTATGTGGGCGTCCTCAATGAAATTGGTGCCTTCTCCTCATATCTCCAAGATTGTGTGAGTGTGTGTGTGCATGTGTGTGCATGTGCACGCACACACATGCACACACACTCCTACTCACATGTGCAATTGCCCGCAAACCACAGTATGCTAGTGGCGAGCAGAGCCCAACTGTGGGGGTCAATTCTCAACTCCCACCGTACGAGTCCTGGGATGGAACTCCGGTCATCAGCCTTGACTCTAAGCCTCTTTACTCACGGAGCCATCTCTCCAGCTCAGATTATAAATTCTTCAAGGTACTTCCAATCTAAGTAAGAACCCCTGATCCATAATTGCATATTTTATGGATCATCTCAGAGACTTGATTTCTTTGTCTTTGGATATATTTTACATTTAGTACATATTCGCTTTTCTGGAAATTTGTAAGGCTGTAAACCTAACCTATGTTCGTCCAAGCTATCTTCCAAGACTCAACAGAGCTGACATTGTGTGCCACAAATAATGGTTGATGTTAACTGATGGTTATGTTCCTGATTACTTTTGAGGAAAATGATGAGAAATGATCTTAAAGGAAATAGCATTGATTTCTCAGGAGTAAAAGTTAAAATGAAGTTAATTTATTTCCCATCGCCCCTGGTTTTATCTGATGTGCGTTTAATTTAAAATTAACTTAGTCTGTTTGGATACGTGGTGCTCCATTAAAGAAAAACAACTACCTAAGACACATGTTAATGCAAGGCTTGACCAAGCCTCCGCCCTGTTTCTCTGTTGGGATGCCTGACATTTCTGGTGTTTACTAAGACTTCCAGCCAATAGCTCCCCACTCAAAAGTGTAACCTGAAATCACCGACATCTGTTTAAAGCAGATCCAGCATTACATTCTCATTGATAAATTTTAAGAAAATTACATTATAAATATTCGAGTATATTTAATTTCTTTTCAAAAAATGAAAGTGAAGGATTGGAGGAACAGCTTAGTTAATAAAGTACATACTTGTTATGCAAGCTGAAGACCTCAGTTCAGGTCACCATGAGCCACATAGAAACCCAGATGAGGCAGCAGACCTCTGTGGCTCCTGAGAGGCCAGATACAAGCCCCTGGGGCCTGCTGGCCAGACAACCCGAAGGAACTGGTCAGTTTCTGGTTCATTGAGAGACCCTGTTTCCAAAGGTAAGATGAAACACAGTTGGCAAAGACACCAGCATTGACCTGAGATCTCTAGCCACATATGCGCATGCGCGCACACGCGCACACGCACACACACACACACACACACCCCAAACACATAGTAACCAAATCGTTACATGGAACTGCTTTGTAAGTGATTCTTGTATACACAGCACACTAATAAAGATACCCACTTTGGGGTGCTGGAGGATTGGATGGTCGGGTGCGTAGAGAACTTTCTGTGTAAGCCTGAGGACCTGAGTCAAATTTCTCGTCCCCACAGGAAAATAAAAAAGAATTGGGCACAGCCGTGCATGGTCTGTCTCTCCAGCACTAGGCAGGTAGATCTGGGAGCTTCCAGGCCAACCAGGTTAGACAAAATGGAAAGCTTCAGGATTGGTGAGACTAAGGAAAGATGTGGAGAGCAATAAAAGAAGACACTGTGTCTTCCTCTGGCCCCTGTTTGATCACACAGGCTCAGGCACTGGCACACACAAGAGATATTTACAAAACCAGTATTTCTCCCAAAAATAATGTCTACGATGGCAATTTTCCATTTACTCATCTTCTCTTTCTCTTAACTGTGTCCACATTCAAGTCTCTCTCTCTCTCTCTCTCTCTCTCTCTCTCTCTCTCTCTCTCTCTGTGTGTGTGTGTGTGTGTGTGTGTGTGTGTGTGTGTGTGTGTGTGTGTGTGTGCGTGCGTATCTATGTGTTGCTGAGGATGGAACCCAGGACCTTGGGCATATCAGATTGAACTTTACCACTGTGCTCCATCCCCAGCCCAGGTCAGGTGTTTTGACATATTTCTGTTCCACACGTATATATAAAGCAATGTGCACCATGCCTGGAGTGTGTAAAATATACAATAAATATCAGCCTCATGTCTGCCCTGGCTGTCCTCCTGATCTTCATAGCTGCCACCCGCTGTCTTCTTCCTGGGAGCCACCTACACAGTTTTTTAAGTGAGATATCACTTTCAGACTTCCTTTACTTGCTTCTGCCTCTTATCGGTGTTCATTTTCTGTCTCTACGCCTTCTCCTGGAGCCTCTCAAGCCACACATATGAAGTTGCTCGGCCCTGGTTTTGGTTAAATCCAGAACCGTCATTGTTTACAGATTCAGCACATCAATTAGGCATTGGGGAGACAGGCAGAGGCTCTATTTTTACTCAGCAAGAATCCTCACAGTTGTCAAAGCACATTGCCCGATGGCTGACTCAGCTCCAGGCAATGGGACCACCTTCAAAAGCAGGAAGCAAGGGCTGGCTGGAGTGGCCAAGTCCTTTCATCTTGGATGGACTGTTCTTATTAGGAATAAAAAGAACGTTGGAACAGTACAGTTTCCCCTGCACTTCCTTTAGCTACACTGAGTCCTATGGCATCCTGTGGCTAGAGATGCCATGTTTGGGAGAGTATCATGTGGAAGAATGACATCACCTTAATTGGTTTAGACCAGAAAGTCTCAAACTTTCCTCCTTGGCAGCTCTGTTGAGTTTTCTGTTTTCTCTGGGCCTCTAAGCAAACAAATAGCAATCCATCCCTCTTCATGAGTAGCTAGGACTATATATATTTTTTTTCTAGCCAACTCAGTCTCCATTTAAGAAAATAAATTCATAAGCTATTTTAAAATTATTTTTTCATATCTACAACTTAGAAAGGGAAATGTGTTCTTGTTGGGCGCTACACTGTTTCCAAAAATTTTAAACTCAGATTAGATATCAATGTTTCTATATCCAGGTCAGAATGTAACTCAGTAGAACAGAGTCCTCTTAGTGATGTGTAAGGCTATGCGTTCCATTCTCAGCACCAGAAAAAAAAAATGTTCATATCCAAGACTCAGTTCCATGATGTAGCACTTTTTACAAATGTAGCCATCACAGAAAACTGTGCTTCACAAACATAGGAAACCCGGGGGGAAAGAGGTAGACAGAACTAAGAGTCAGACCGGTTGGATTGTCAGCTTTTCAAGTTCTAGAATTAGCTGTGAGATGGGTCTCTTGGAGTGCCGGTGGGGAACTGTGTTAGTTAACTTAGGTGTGAGGAATTCCACACTGTGGGTGACACCATTCCCTAGGGTGGAACCTTAGACCACATAAGTCTGCTGAGGCAAGTGTTCACCCTTTTGTTTTCCCTGATTGTGGATATGGTGTGAACAGCTGCTTCCCTTGCCTGCTGCCTTGATTTCCCTGCTATGATGGGCTACACCTCGAACTCTGAACCAGACAAAACTTTCCTTCCTTAAGTGACTCTTGTCAGGGTCTTCCTTCCTTCCTTCCTTTCTTCCTTCCTTCCTTCCTTCCTTCTTTCCTTCCTTCCTTCCTTCCTTCCTTCCTCTCTCCCTCCCTTCTTCCCTTCCTTCCTTTCTTGCTCTCTTTCTCTCTTTCTTCCTCCATCCCTCTTCCTCTCCCTCCTCCCCCCCTCTTTCACAGAAAGAGAAGACATGAAGAATGGTCATAAGCAACTTTAGAGACTAAGGCAACTTCCAAACAACCAATGAGGAAGAGAGTGCCCATTTTGTATCTTTAGATTTCTTTGTTTTTTCCTCTTTTCAGCTCTCTATTTCACATTTTCCAACTACTCCTGCTGCTCCAAGAGTATTGGAACTCTGGGATTACCATGTGAAGGCATAAGTCATAAACAATGCCACACCAGTTTGGAATTATGATTAATAGGGTGGTATTTATTTAAAGGGGAAAAAACTTACAGATCACTGTCAGCCCTCTGCACAACCAGGAAGTGAGTCTAGTCGCCAGTGGAGCAGGAAGTGGAGAGAGGAGAGGGAAGTGGCCGCTTTTTTAAAGGGAGAGAGACCACGCCCCAATGGGCTGGTATCTCAGCGGCGATTGGCTGGAGGAGTGGGAGGACCTCCCGTAACAACCATGGTTACTCTGAGGCTCATCTACTCAATCTAGATTCACAGCTATTCTGTCTTCCAAACTAGGTGCTATTCTTCAATCATCTCTCCTTCCTAAAAAGCTATCACTTCCCAAATTTTTAAATATGTATTTTTAGTTTTTGATTATATGATATATATGCACGAAAGTGCAGGTGTCCATGGAGTCTGAACACCTGGAACTGGAGTTACAGGCAATTGTGAACCACTTGATGTGGGTGCTGGAAACTTAACTCAGGTCCTGAGCAAGAGCAATGCTTTTAACAACTGAACCCTCTCCCCAGCCTTAAATTTCACTATCTTTAATCAATAGAAGACTCTCAGAAATCTTTTCTTTTCTATGTCAGTTGATCATTTTTAAAATTCTAAACCTGCATGAAGTATGAGGAAGGAGATACATCTCGGTAACCCATGCAATATTTTCAACTGGAAATTCAGAGCAGATTCTGAAAATAATCTTGGCATGTCAAAAAAAAAATATTAAGAGCCTTCTGGATGTTATCACATATGAAGAATGTACTGTTGTTAGCCAACATAAGGTCATAGATCATCTACAACAAAAGCTGTGGGGGTATGTTTCAGACCTCACTAACTTCCCATGGTTGTCAGAATGTACTAAGAGTAACCTTCCTACCTATACGTGTTCTGTACGTCACAGTCACCCTGACCAGGGCAGGAATACTGTCTAATGCCAGCCACCTCTTCTTCCAATGCCCACTCTCACTCCTTTACAACAGTTTGGCTTCCACGTGGGTGCAGATGGAAAATAAGTCTTGCTCCATGTATGGGTTCCAAGTGCTTGGCAGTGGCTAAGAATTTTGCACTTGAGTTTTAGGAACTGGTGTGTGTGTGTGTGTGTGTGTGTGTGTGTGTGTGTGTGTGTGTTACTAAAAATGGTATCCACTTTAAAGTACCTTTCCTTCTATATCCAAGTTATTCCCATATAAGTTTCATATGTGTATGAATGTATATAGGTGTATGTGTCAGTGAACTGTACATGTATGTAATTTTACACACAAGTTGGCGTCATCGTGTCTAAAGCAGGCCAGAGACTCTGGATGTCCTGACCTCTTTTTATACTTTACTCCTTTTGAGAAAGTGTCTCTCACAGAACCTGGAGATAGACTGACAAAGAGTCCCAATGGTCCCCCTGTTTCCAGCACCCCCAAATAGCACTGAGTTTATAATCAATCATATGTGTAGCCATACCTGTCTTCTTAGTGGGTGCTAAAATTCAAATTCAAGTCCTCATACTTGCTCAGTAATCCTCTCACCCACTAAGCTGCCTCTGTCATACCATGTCTTGCCTGCTGAGCTGCCTCTGTAGTACTGTGTTTTAAGATGCATGACACTGCATCGTGTTTAAGACAAAGGTGTTATCTTATCCCCGTTAAAGAATAAGATGTGTTACATTACTCTGGGTAGAACCGTCATACATTTCTAGATTCAGTTATAGATTAAATATTATCAAATTCATAAAGGAATTTTAGCATCCAATTTGCAGAACCCAAAAGTTACTTCCTCTTTATGTATGCCCAGAAACCGGGTTACACTTGGAGTTTATGGAGGAAGGAAGAGTCCGAAAAACACCTTATTCTTTGTTCCTGGCAGGAATTCATGCTACTGCCGAGCGGGAACATAAGCTATGTAGCCTAGCCTATGCTCTTAGTCATCAGCACAATTGGAAAATTAACTTCCCAGGGTCTAAGACTTGGGTCAATACTACTTAAAACAGAAAGGTGTTTATATACATGAAAATGCAGGATAAAGATTGGATGGATTTTTTTTTAGATTTATTTTAAGTATGCATCTATGTGTCTCTTGGAAGTCTAAGTGCTTGTGAGTGTGGTACCCATGGAGGCCAGAGGAGAGTATCAGATCCCCTAGAGCTAGTGTTACAAGTATTTTTGAGTCATCTGACTGTTGAATGAGGTTTCTGTCCTGCCCAGTTCCTGCAGTTGTTAAACCCCAAAGAAATGCACGGAGGTCTACATTAGTTATAAACTGACTGGCATAGAAGCTCAGACTTCTTATAACTTATAATGGCCCATTATTCTTGCCTATGTTAGCCACGTGACTCAGTACCTTATTCGGTGAGGCAGTCACATCTTGCTTTTTCTATGGCTGGGTCAGGACTGCAGAAATGGGCATTCCTCTTGCCAGAATCCTCCTGTTCTCATCACCCCACCTCTACTTTCTGCCTGGTTGTCCCAACTATACTTCCTGCCTGGTTACTAGCCAATCAGCCTTTTATTAAAATACAACTGACAGGGTACAAGCCATTGTCCCATAGCAATCTGACATAAGTGATAAGACCAGACATGGATCTTCTTCAAGACTACAGGGTCCTTATCCACTGAGTCATCTCTCCAGCCCTAGTGGATAGACTTTTAATTGAAAACGACAGTCATTTTATTCCACATGCCATTTTTCTCACAATTTGTGTGTGTGTGTGTGTGTGTGTGTGTGTGTGTGTGTGTGTGTGTATGTGTGTAGCATGCTAATATTCGGGTTATGCAGTGCCCATGGAGGCCAGAAGATGGAGGTTGTCAAGTACCTGGAGCTGGAGTTACAGGTGGTTGTGAGCTTCTGGATATGGGTCCTGAGAACCAAACCCTGGTCCTCTGAGAGAGCAGTACTTGCTCTTAACAGCTGAGCCCTGTAACATGATATTAAAATCCCTTTCAAATTACATTTGCTCTCTGCAGATAGCAGCTCATGACTTTCAAAATAAATTCACAGATTGTATTGCTTGGAAAAAGTTGTGTTTAAGTTTTAAACAAAATTTCACATGCACATACACAGAATTGTTTAGTAAAATTTCCCAATAAGAACCAGGCTACCATATGTGAAAAATTCCCTGGTACTTTATTGAGACTCTTCAAAATTCTGTATAATCTTTTGGTTTCTTAATATGCATATTAAAACTCAGATTATTTTATCACTTCGTATGTAGCACTTTCCACGCTGATTCACCTCCTGCTGGAGGTTGTAAATTTTTAGAGGCATAAACCATGATTCTTCTTAGTCAATAAAACTGCAGCATCTGCATGTTACTAAAGCTATAGTAAACCCTTAAGAAATATATGCAAATATTTTTCAAAATGAGAAGTCTTGCCTGCAAACAAAGGAAATTGATGCTGGTCACCATAAGCAATAAAAAATATAAACAGTGCTGACTCCACAGGATTCTCCAGCACATAGGTTAGAAAATGAACAGAAGCCAAAGCTGGCCATAGAAGGTGAGGGAGAGCCACTTGGGTCATTTGAGCCGCAGTAGCACCAGAGCTAGACAGAAAGAGCAAGCCACCAACCAAACCTTGGCTGCATGCCCACATGGTAGCTATCGGACAGCCAGGGAGGGATATGTGGCCCCTCTGGCAGCCATGTTGGTAAGCAACCCTCTGCTTTTTGTCAGGGAATGATTGCAAACCAGGATGGGGTCAAATTTAAGAAGGCAAAAAAAAATGTATATATTTGACTATTCATTCACTCCCTAGATTGTGTATCCAACAGAAAATGTTCCTATGAATGTTTGTTGATGATCAGTTTCATTTTTATGGATATCTGTATGTAATATATCTTATATTAATTTATATACACATATAACATATATACTAGATAATTATATATGATGAATGTATATTAATTTAGTTGGTGGAGGGGTATGAGTCAAGCTTGTGGAGATACAAGCTACAACTTGGAGAAACTAGCTCTCTCTTTCCATCATGTGGGTCCTGAAATGGACCTCAGGTTGTCAGGACTACTGGAAGTGCCTGGAATACACTTCTTACAAAGGAAATTGTTCATCTGTCCTGTGGGAAGCACGGTCTCATCCATGTAGAAAGGGTGAGTCATGTCTGCTTTTCCTGTAGTGTGCCTCTCTCCTTTCTTTGGCACTAGGATGCTTCTGACATGCACAATTTGTTACATTTCCCACAAAGGGCATCCTCATGCATCTTTATGTTTTCTCCCAGCTCCATAGATGTTTGTGAAAGTTTAGATTTTTTTTTTTACTGAGGCCTTACGCTATCTCAGTTTTTTTTAACTTCCAAAATATTCCAGTATCTGATATAAGAAGTATCAACATTTGCTAAATTGCTTTTATGAGAAATGTCTGATAGTAAAAATCCCAGTTTCTTTTTTAAATAAAAAAAAAAAAACAATAACAACTCCTTTTAGAAAATGAGAAAATCCAAACAAGGACGTCTTATTTTCTTTACATCCCCGCTTGCATAGTGGAAACCTTGAGTTGGATGTAAACACAGCTCGCTGTGAGTTCAGTTCTGAAAACGAAGCTCATACAGGAACACTCAGTGAGCAGGCACCACACTCCTGTGTTGTTCTTAAATTCCGGTGATCTTTAATACCTTAGGGGGAATTAATTTTCAAGAGAATGGGGTCTACTTCCTTATTCTTCATTTTGATCTCAGTGCTGTACTGATCTTTGAAGTAATAAATTTATTGCCCGGTCATATTACAAAAGAATGAGTGGGACTGCAATGCATGAAAATGAGAGGATATCAACCAATAAATCAACTCCCTCACCTGAATGATGCCCCGGATTCACGACATCATCGCTGCAGTCTGCCAGCATGTAAATAATATTTCCAAATAATTGCATAACTGAAAGCAAAAGAATGCTTTAAAAATTTCAGCATTTAAAACCCCCATTGAAGAAACCTCACGGAATGGCATAGCATTAAATCATGAGAGAATTTTTTAAAAACACAAAAATTATTCAGTATTTTATTTCATTAAAATCCTTTTGGTTAGCTGGCTATGGTGGCACTTTGCATGTTACCTTTTCACTGGAGAATCAAGGGCAGGAGGAAGACAGCTTGGGTTAAAGTCTATTTAATAAAAAACAAAAGTGACCAAGAAGATGGTCAACTGGTAAAGACGCTTGCTGCCAAATCTGGTGCCTTGAGTTCGATTCCTGGGACCCCACACTAGAAAGGGGTCTTCCACATGGACGCTGTGGTACACATATGTACATACATTTTCACCACCTAGGGGACAAGCCTAAACATACGCACGCACGCACACACACACACACACACACGATAATAATAATAATAATAATAATAATAAATATAATTAAAATATTTTAAACTTTTGATTCATCTAGACTCTTTATAATATGTTCTAATAAATACAATTTAATATTAATTGTGTAAAAATTTTAACTTTTTAAGTTTTTTTCATTTTTATGTACATGAGTGTTCACCTGCACGTATTCTTGCACTACGTACATGCAATGCCTGTGGAGACCAGGAAAGGGTGCAGAACCCCTGGAACTGGAGTTACACACAGTTGTGAGCCACCACGTGGTTGTGAGAATCCCAGGTTGTTGGCAAGAATAGCAAGCACTCTTAACCACTGCTTTCTCGCTAGACACAAATTTTAAATTTTTAGTACTTTTCCAATTCCGCTTTGCACTGTATACTTCAGTAGACTTAAGTCAAGAGCAAGAATACTTGAAGGACATCTCAGGGCCATTGGGAAAGCTGAGAGAGAGAGAATGTAAAGAGATGTTAATGTACACAACTTGGTATGAGAAGGAAAGTGCTAATTCCTCCAGCTGCCTTTAAGAATAAGTACACTTTAAGATTTTAAGCTTAGAATTTTATATACATACACCTGTGACCACTGGAATGACACCTACCTACTACAGAAGGTTTTAGATTTTCCTAAAACCTGTTCCAAACGTGTATTAATATCTGACTGAGACCGAAGACTGTGCTTAGAGCTGGAGTAAGCTGAGTGAAGGTCTCGTTTGTATCACAGCAATGAGACTAAGCACTTTATGAGTCTGAACATATGGGGGAATTTTAGCAAATGAACTTTTTATCTTAAAAGTTAATAGATTCTCCACATGGAGCAGTGCATTAGTGAGGCCGTTATCTGGGAGAGATTAAAGAATAAAAACACAAATAAATGGAACTTATGCACGACAGAGAAAAGGAGATGGCAGAGAAGAGGGCAAGGGAAAAGGAGAGAGTGGAGGAGCAGAAAAGGAGGAGAAGGGGGTCATCAGAAATGTACACAGGGGAAAAAAATGTACACAGGGAAGGACTGGGCAGATGAGCAAATGTAACCCAAACAGGACTCACAAAACTCCCTGCTGTTACTGTGTAGCTGTGAAACTTCATCACAGACATCACGGTCACAGATGGGGTGATCTAAACAAGCATGTTTGGACCTTGGGCCCAGATTCTGATCTACAGGTTGGGTAGGTTCCCCAAGACTGTGTTTCTAAGACATTCCCAGGGAATGGCCCTGTTGCTACTATAGGAAACCCCATTTTGAGAGCCACCAGTCTATGGCAAAACAGACGGAGACCTGTGGCTAAAGTCACCTGCTTGACAATTAACCTAACACGGGATCTCACCATGTAGTCCTCAGCTGGCCTAGAACTTACAGGGATCTGTCGGCCTCCGCCTCCTGAGTGCTGGGATCCAAGGTGGGTACCACCTCAGTCAACACCTAACACAGTGTAAATATTGTAAATATAACAATACTTACAGAGAATGAGATTTGGGTTTTTCCTAATTTTGTCCATTGTTATTAAACATTAGCGATAAACATTTCATTACTGTGCATGTAATTATCTCATATGGAAAGGTCTCTTTCATATGGATCCTGGGAACAATTAAAAGTCTCCAGCTTAGTGGAAAGTTCCTTTACTTAGCAAGCCATCTCACTAGCCCTATAGATATTATTTTAATTCATTCACTCATCTCCCTGAATAAATATCCTATATCCTCAGGAGAAATGTCTATTTTGACATAATCCTTGCCATTAGCCACAATTCAATAACACACACACACCTCCAAATCAAGGCCAGTATCAAAAACCTTCACGGCTGAAATTCTTCAAATTGCAAGTGGAGCGGCACTTCCTGAGAGCTAATTTTCTCAGTGTTTAAATCAAATACAAATATTAGTTGAACATACCTAGCCTCACACTAAAGAGGCTAAATGAGGCTAGGAAATAGTAGGGAAGTTAATCCACATTCGGGACAAAGTTAATCTGCTTTGTAAGCCCCTGGGAACCACTTACCAGAAATTGCATAATCTTGCATAATAGCAGATCGACTAAACACGTGAGGCAAGTTTGCTGACCTAGCATTTAATTCCCACGAAGCAATTATCGGGAAAAGTTCTGCTGGCTAGCAAAAATTAATGTAGATACAGTATTCAGATTTTTTTTAATCTAGTAAAATGGGTTTGGTGGTGGTAGATAAAACACACTTATACTCATGTGTGTGTGTGTGGGTGTGTGTGTGGGTGTGTGTGTGTGTGTGTGTGTGTGTGTGTGAGAGAGAGAGAGAGAGAGAGAGAGAGAGAGAGAGAGAGAACACACATGCACGACACACATCCTTCAGTTCTATGGTACAGTCTCCTTCTTCAGCCTTCAACTTTTTTTTTTCATGATTAAGCTGTCTCCACTATTCTGCTTGGTATTAACTCATGATGAAACGCAAAATTATTTTTTCCCATTACACCAAAGTCGGTACCAAGTATTTTTCTATTTTTTCATTATTTTAATATTATGAGACAAATACTCTTAAATAAAGCCTAGGGCTGGTGAGATGGCTCCACAGGTGAAGGTGTTTGCCACCAAGCCTGAACCTGAGTTCCACCCCTAGGACTCACGTGATGGAAGCAAAGAATTGAAAGTCATCCTCTGGCCTCCACACATTCACTGTAGTACACTCACACTCACACACACACACACACACACACACACACACACACATAATAAATAAATAAATGAATAAATAAATAAATGTAATAAGAATATTGTAAAGCCTGAATCTATGCTGATGTCCCTTCAAACCCTGACACGTTATCTAAGTTGGTAGCTTTGCCAATTGCATTTCAACAACAAAAACAACCACCTGATAGGGCAGAAAACAGAATAGAGAAATCAGACTCTCACCTGGCATAGTAATACACACATGTAATCTTAGCACTTATGGGACTGAGGCAAGATTGCCAGGAGTTCCAGATCAGTCTGTTATAGACAGGGGGTTCAACCCATCAGGACTACGGTGATACCCTGTCTTGAATGAAAACAGATAAAAATACAAGAGAGAAAAAAAATGGGTGGAGGGATTAGGTCCTCCACTTTATTGTTAAATTTTGTTTTTGTGTGTCTGGGCTATTGTTTTGCTGCTGTTCTATGTAAAGAACACAGGACCTCACACATGCTAGGCAGTCACTCTACCATTCAGCTATGTCCCTACACCTTTCTGGTTTTTTATTTGTTTTACGTCAGGATCATACTGAGTTGTCTAAAGAGACCTTGAACCCACCATGTAGTTCAGGCAGGCTTGATCTCACTGCCTCAGACTCTCAAGTAGCAGTGACTATGGCCTCCACCATGGGCCCACCTGTCTGTTTTGGAGATCGGGTCTTGCTATGTAATCTCAGCTGACTCAGGTCTTGCCTCACGTTCACACCCCTTCTGTATCTGCCTCCCATGTCTGAAGTTTCCAGGCATGCATGACCACACCCGGCTAGAAACCAACCCTTTTGGATCTTAAGTGTTGATGACATCAGCACTGGTCTTGCCCTTCTCCCACACTCACTCTTCAACTATCTGAATAGATCAGAATCTGCAGGTGATCAGAAACTACAGATGACCCTATAATTACCAAGTGAAAAGCCTTCTGAGGACTTCTGCTTAGGCTTGATGAGAAGCATCAGTACCTCCTCCATCCTTTCACATTCCTATAGTACCTCCATTTTCTTTTACCAAGGATCTGCTTCCATCCTTGCCAGCTCTGAATATATCTCTCTACAGTTCACCCTTGTGTCTCTGATGACTTTAACCTGTGCAGGGTGGAAGGCTGGGTCTTCCTAGGGTCAGCACAACATGATGACTTGTCCCCAGCTCCTTGATCCACCACTAGGGACAAAGGCTAGGGTCAAAGAACAGGTTTACTGGTGGCTACGTGAAAATGAGAGGACAGAAAACAGAGCCCAAAGCTTTATTCTAGTGTGGCTGTTTACAGAGAACAGAAGAAACAAAGATCAATGGCGGTCTCCATTGCTACTCCTGTCTGTCTCCATGTGGCAGACTGTCTCCTACACTTTAGGCAAACCTCACAGTTCTACATTTCTATAGAAGAATCCAGCTCCTCCTGTCAGCAGTTAACATAACCGTGGTTTCTCTCTGCAGTCCATCCCACACCAGAACATCCTGTGAACACAATAGCCTAGTAGCAACATGTTTTGGTTTTTGTTTTTTTTAAAGTTGGAGGCTGTTTTAACTGGGGTTTCTAATACTGAGATAGACAGCAAAGCCAAAGGCAGCTAGGAGAAGAAAGAGCTTGTTTCATCTTAGAGTTTGGAGTGCACCATCTAGGGAAATCAGGACAAGAACTCAGCCAGGATCTGATGAAGAGGCCACAGAGGCATACTGTGTGACTTGCTCCTCATGACTTGCTCAGCCTACTTCCTTACCATTGATATTTCATTTTCACTACCCAGGACCATCAACCTGGGGTGCCACTATCCACATTGAGATGGGCTCTACCACATCACTCCTCAATCAAGGAAATGCACCACAGGCATGCCTATGGGCCAATCTGGTGAAAACATTTTCTCAGTTGAGGTTCCTTCTCCCCCAAGTAACTCTATCTGGTGTTGAGTTGACATAAAACTAGCCAACATTATGGTCTTATTTCAAAACTAAGCCACAGTCGGACTTGGGCAGGACCACACAGTTTCTGTTGGTTCCAAGTCATTCTGGAGGTTCAAAAAAGACTCCAACATGTGGTACCCTGCAGCATCTTTGAGGCCTTTTTACATGAAAGGAGAAGGTGACTCTTGAGCCTTACCAGACTGTCTCTAGAATCTTCTCATGGGTTACTCCAGCCCACACACATGTGAGCTCATATGTCTATATGCATTAATTCATTGACTCAATAGATGCCTTTGAAGACCTACTATGTGTCAGCCACCACAGTCAGGAGAGACTGAGAGGACACATCAAATACAAACCTGTAATCAGAGAGTGTGATACGCATAACAGAGAATAATTGTAAAGTGTACCTAAAGTCCCTAGCTGGGGGAATCATAGGGGACTTTTCTAAGAAAGTGACTCTGAATTCTGCCTGTGATGTAAGTATTGATTAGGTAAAACTTTGCGACCAGAGGAAGCATCTTTTCAGGCTTAGAATTGTTTCAAAGTGCACTAGACAGTGTAAGACGGATGCAGGCAAATCCATCAATCATAAAAGACATAATTTCAATAGTATCTTCCTGTGAAGGCACATTAAGAAAAGTACATCTGAAGACCAAGTAGGCTGCCATGGACCTTCTCCACTCTCTCTGTTCCCCCAGATCCAGTCCTCAGGGACACCCCTAGCACTGCAACAGAATACCAGCAACTACCTTATCTCTCCCCTGTCCACGCCTCCTGTAGATCCAACAGATATACTTCCCCTGGCCTTACCTTCTCCCAGCTTCCAACACCAGCAAGAGTTCCACATGAATATACTTATCGAGAAGACTACTAAAACAGGCAACACATTCTGAAAATCCAGAGAGGAAACAGAAACCAAAGAACCAAATGCCCATCCAACAATGACAAACCCAGAAATCAGCACCTAGACCTATAATCACTCCAACCCATATGCTTAGACGCTAGTGTAAGAAAACAGTCAACAACAGCCAAGGCAACAAGTCTCCAACAGAACCCAGCTATCCTACCACAGAAGAACCTACATATTCCAACATAGCTGAAACACAATAAAGACATTAAAACCAACTATATGAAGATGATAGAGGTTCTTAAAGAGGAATGAATAAATGTCTTACAGAAATCCAGAAAATCAGATGAACAATTGTAGGAAATGAATAAAGCCCTTAAAGAAGGCTAAGGGGGGAAAAACACAAGAAGTTGAATGAAATAAAGAAAACTGTTCAAGACTAGAAAATAAAAATAGAAGCAAGCAAGAGAGCATAAACTGAGGGAATTCTGGCAACAAAAATCTTAGAAATGCAAATAGTAGCCTCAGAGGCAAGCTTCACCAACAGAATATAGGATAGAGAAGAGAGATTCTAAAGCACTGAAGATATGATAGAAGAAACCAATCCATCCACCAAAGAAAATGTTAAATCTAAAAAGTTCCTGACAAAAACATGCAGGAAATCTGGGGCACTATGAAAAGAACGATAGGAATAAAAGAAAGAGAAGAATCCCAACTCAAAGGCCCAGAAAATACTTTCAACAAAGTTATAGAAGAAAATTTTTCTAACCTAAAAATGGAGATGCCTATGCACAAGAATCATACAGAATGCTAAATAGATCAAGCCAGAAAAGAAAGTCCTCTTAAAATATAAAATCAGAACACTAAGTATACAGCACAAAAAATATGTTAAAAGATACAGGGGAAAAAGAGAAAGTGACATACAAAGGCAGACCTATAAGAATTATACCCGATTTTGCAATAGAGACTCTAAAAGTCAGAAGGACCCAGACAGATGTAATGCGGACCACTCTAAGAGACCACAGTTGCCAACCTAGACTACTATACTCAGCAAAACTTCCAATTACCACAGATGGAAAAATAAGATATTCCGTGATAATGCGAAATTTAAACAATATTTATCTATAAATGTAGTCCTAGAAAAGGTACTTGAAGGAAAACTCCAACACAAATACATTAACTACACGCATGAAGACACAGGAAATAAATAATCTCACACCAACAAAACCAAAAGAAGGGAAGTACACACATAAACACACCCACACATACACCACTACCACCACGACCGCTGCCACTGCCACCACCACCACCAGCAAGAACAAAATAACAGGAATCAATGATCATTGATAACTCTCAATATCAGTAGTCTCAATTCCTTAATAAAAAGACACAGACTAACAGACTGGATGTGAAGACAGAATCCATCTTTCTACTACATAGAAGAAACATACTTCCACATCAAGGATAGACATGATCTCAGGGTGAAAAGTTGGAAAGAATATTCCAAGCAAATGGACCTAAATACAAGCTGTTATGGCCACTTTAATATCTAAAAAAATAGACTTCAAACCAATACTAATCAAACAAGGTAGAGACAGATACTACATACTCATCAAAGTAAATTTCCACCAAGATGACATTTCAATTCTTAATATTTATGCCTTAAACAAAAGGGTAACCAAGTTTGCAAAAGAAAACTACTACATCTTAACCACATATTCACCCTCAGACCCTGACAGAGGGAGACTTCAATAGCCACTCTTTCCACTGGACAGGTCATCCAGACAAAAACTAAACAGAGAAATACTGGAGCTAGCAGATGTCGTGACTCAAATGGACCTAATAGATATCTACAGAATATTTCATCCAAACATAAAAGAAAACACTTCCTTTCCAGGGCATCATGAAACTGTCCCCAAACTTGACCACATACTCAGTCACAAAGCAAATCTCAACAGATACAAGAAAATTGGAATAACTCCCTGCATCTTGTCAGACCACCATGAGTTATAGCTGCATTTCAACAATAGAAACAACAGAAAGCCTGCAAACTCATGGAAACTGAACAATTCTCTACTGAATTAACAATGCATCAAGGAAGAAATGAAAAGTGAAATTAACGACTTCCTAGAATTCAACAAAAATGAATTCACAGCTTACCAAAACTTATGGGACACAATGAAAGCTGTGCTAAGAGGAAAGTTCATAGCACTAAGTGCCCTCATAAAGAATTTGGAGAAATCTCATACTGGTGACTTAACAGCACACCTCAAAGTCCTAGAACAAAAAGAACACACAGGAGGAGTAGATGGCAGGAAATAATCAAACTGTGGGCTGAGATCAATAAAATAGAAACAAAGAGAACAATACAAATAATTTATAAAACAAAGAGTTCTTTGAGGAAATCAAAAAGATAGACAAACCCTTATCCAAACTAACCAAAAAGCAGAGAGAGGATATCCAAATTAATAAAATCAATAACAAACAACAGACTTTGAGGAAATCCAGACAATTGTTAGGGCATACTTCAAAACCCATACTTCACAAAATTGGAAAATCCAAAAGAAATGGACAAATTTCCTGACAGACACCACAATCCAAAATTAAGCCAAGATCAGATAAACAATTTAAATAAACCTATAACCTCTAACGAAATAGACATAGTCATTAAAAATCTCCCAACCAAGAAAAGCCCAGGGACAGATGGTTTTAGCGCAGAATTCTATCAGACTTTCAAGTAAGAGCTAATACCACTACTCCTCAAATTAGTACACAAAATATAAACAGAAGGAACATTGCCAAATTCTTTTTATGAGGCCACAGTTACCCTGATATCCAAACAATACAAAGACACAAGAAAGAAAGAAAATTACAGACCAATTTCCTTCATGAACATTAATGCAAAAATACTCAATAAAATACTGGCAAACAGAACCCAAGAACACATAAAAAAGACCATCCACCATGATCAAATGGGCTTCATATTAGTGATGCAGAGTTGGTTCAACACACAAAAATCTGTCAATGTAATCCACCATATAAACAAACTAAAAAAATAAAATAAAATAAACGCGTGATCATCTCATTAGATGCTGAAAAGGCCTTTGACAAAAATTCAACATCCCTTCATGATAAAAGTCTTGGAGAGATCAGGAGTACAAGGAACACACCTAAATATAATAAAAGCAATATACATCAAGCTGATAACCAACATCAAATTAAATGGAAACTCAAGGCAGTTCTGCTAAAATTAGGAACAAGGAAGTTCTGCCTAGAGCAATAAGACAACAAAGAGAGAGAAAGGGAATACAAATTGGAAATGAAGAAGTCAAAATACCACTATTTGCAGATGACATGATAATATACATAACTGACACCGAA
This sequence comes from Microtus oregoni, assembly GCF_018167655.1. NCBI lineage: Eukaryota > Metazoa > Chordata > Mammalia > Rodentia > Cricetidae > Microtus > Microtus oregoni. The sequence continues at coordinate 41,078,812 of NW_024543063.1, forward strand.
AATTCTACCAGGAAACTCCTACAGCTGTAGGATAAACTCTAATGAAGTGCCTGGGTACAAGATTAATTCAAAAAAATAAGTATCCATTTTATATAAAAAATGATAAAACAGATGAGAAGGAAATCATGGAAACAATACCCCCACACAATAGCCACACATATTATAAAATATGTTGGTGTAACTCTAACCAAGAAAGTAAAAGACCTGTATGACAAGAACTTCAAGACGTTGGTGAAAAAATTGAAGAAGATATCAGAAGATGGATAAATCTCCCATGCTCAAGGATCAGTAGGATTAACATAGTAAAAACGACCATCTTACCAAAAGTAATCTACAGATCCAATGAAATCCCAACCAAAATTTCAACGTAATTCTTACAGACCTTGAAAGAACAATGCTCAACTTCATATGGAAAAACGAAAACCCAGGATAGCTAAAAGAACTGCCAGAGGTATCACCATCCAGATCTCAATACAGAGCTATAGCAATAAAACAACATGGTATTGGCATAAAAACAGACACTGAGCCTGATAGAAGAAAGTGGGAAATTGTCTTGGCACAAAAGACAACTTCCAGTAGCACAGACACTAAAATGACAATTAACAATTGGACCTCATGTAACTGAAAAGCTTCTGTAAGGCAAAGGACACTGCCAATAGGACAAAATGGCAGGCTACACATGGGAAAAGATATCCATTAACCCCACATCCAACAGAGGCCTGATCTCTATAATATATAAAGAACTCAAGAAGCTAGACATCAGAAAAAGACCAAATAATCCAATTTAAAAATGGAGTACTGACCTAAACAGAGAATTCTCAGCAGGAAAATCTCAAATGGCAGAGAAACACTTAAAGAAGTGTTCAGCATCCTTAGCCATCAGGGAAATGCAAATCAAAATGATTCTGAAATTCCATCTTACATCTGTCAGAATAGCTAAGATAAAAAACACAAATGACAGCTTATGCTGGAGAGGATGTGGACCAAGGAAATCACTCTTCTACTGCCGCTGGGAATTCAAACTTGTACAGCCACTATGAAAATCAATATAGCAGTTCCTCAGAAAATTGGGAATCGATCTACCTCAAGGCCCAGCAATACCACTCCTGGGCATATACCCAAAGGATGCTCCATCCTACCACAAGGATACTTCCTCAACTATGTTTATAGTAGCTTTATTCACAACACTCAGAAACTAGAAACAACTTATATGTTCCTCAACCAAAGAATGGATAAAGAAAATGTGGTACATTTACACAATGGAATATTACTCACTTGTTAATAAAAATACGTCATGAAATTTGCAGGCAAATGGATGAAACTAGGGAAGTCATTTTGAGTGAAGTAACGCAGACCCAGAAAGACAAATATAGTATGTACTCATAAGTTAATGATAATTATACTACAATCCACAGACCCAGAGAGGTTAGGTAAGAGAGGTACCATAGGGAGGACATGTGCCTGGGAATGGGGATTAAAATAGATTTTGAGGGTGGACTTGGGGTCAGGTGGAGGCTGGAGAGAGAGGAATCAGGCTGGGGGATGTGTGGAGACAAGGTGTATAGAGAAAAAGACACCTGCAATTAGGCATTTGGAGTAGTGTGGAAACCCAATACAGTGGAAAATTACTTAAATCTATGAGTGTGATTCCAGGAAGAACTCGTAAGGACTTCTAGTAAGAGAGGATACAGAGTCTGAACTAACCATCTTTTGTAGCCAGCCAAGGTTTTCAGTGGTGGGACTGGGTAGAATTCAGTTTAGTTGTTGTTGTTGGGGGGATATCCCCAAACAACCCAGGCTGATGCTGGAACAGGGAATCACTCTCTGAAAATTGACAGTGGGGCCCCATTGCTGAGGACAACATCCACTCCACTCATTGAACATGGAGAGGTCTAGCTGGTACCTGCATGGAGCCTTCACACCGATGTTCTAGTCTCTTTGGTGCAGGAAGGGACTCTGTAGGATACAGAAAGAGAACCTGGACACCAATCCAGCCATAGAAGCCTCAGCCTACAATCTGTGTTGCCTGCAAGAAGTACTAGGGCAAAGGTGACTCACAAGTTGTGCATGTGGCCAACCAATGTCTGGTTTAACTTGAGGTCCACACCACGAGAGGGAGCCCATGCCCTACACTGCCTAAATGGTCAGGAATTGGAAACTGGATAGCCAGAGACCTAGGGACGAACCAAACACAACTGACCAAAATAAAAATTTAATAAGAAAAGAGGGGGGAATCAATGAAATGTTTCCTAATGATATTCTGCTAGACTTATAGATTGGTGCCTTGTCCAGTGGCCATCAGAGAGGCCTCTTCTGGCAGCAGATGAGAGCAGGTACAGAGACCTACAACCAGGAATTATGTGGAAAAAGAGTCTAAATTGAAGGTCTCTACTGGGTCCCTCCCCTTGGATCTTGCAGAACCCCACCAAAGAGGGGGGTAAAATATTGTAGTAGTCTCAGAGGGGATGGAGGACCCCAGGAGAACGTGGTTCATTGAATCAACTATGCAGGGAGCATATGGGCACACAGAGGCTGACACAGCTAGCTTGGGACTTTGCATGGGTCTACAGGCCACCTGAGAGAGAAGCCTCAGCAGCAGTGCGGCGGACAGGCCAGGGCACCGGGAGAAATCTCAGCAGCACAGCAGGCCACTGCTACAGCCATGGCCTCCAGAAATTATCTGAACACCAGAGCCTCAACCTCAGTCCTACCTGCGCCTGGAAGAGTAACCATCAGAGCTGTAGCCATTTTAAGTCTTTGGAAAAAGAACTTGAAGAAGATATCAGAAAAAATGGGCAGATCTCCAATGCTCTTGAGGAGGTAGTGACAACATAGTAAAAATCACAATCTTATCCAAAGCCATCTACGAATTCAATACAATACCCATCAAAACCCTAGCACAATTCTTCACAGACCTTTAAAAAACAATATGCAAATTCATATGGAAAGCAAAAGACCCAACATAGCCAAAACAATCCTGTACAATAAAGGAACTTCTGGGGGCATCACAATCCTTGACTTCAAACTCTACTATAGAGTTACAATAATGAAAACAGCTTGGTATCGGCATAAAAACAAACAGGAGGACCAATGGAATCAAATTTAAAAATCCGGATATTAATCCCCACAGCTATGAACCCCTGATTTTTGACAAAGAAGCTAAAATTATAAAGTGGAAAAAAAAACCATCTTCAAAGACCTAAAGTTTTTCTCATACAGATCTTTCACTTGCTTGAATAGAATTGCCCCAAAATATTTTGAGGCTATTGTGAAAGATATCATTTCTTTAATTTATTTCTCAGTCCATTTGTCATTTGTATAAATTTCAATACCTTTTCCTGTAAAAGTCCTTGAGGAACTAGGGATGCAAGGGACATACCTCAAAATAACAGAGGCAATTCTACTGCAAGCCCAGAGCCAATACCAACCTAAATGGAGACAACCTCAAAGCACTTCCACTAACATCAGGAACGAGCTTGTCAACTCTCTCCATACTATTCAATATTGTACTTGAAATTCCAGCTAGAGCAATAAGACAACTGAGGGAGATCAAGGGGATATAAATTGGAAAAAGAGAATTCAAAGTGTATTTATTTGAAGATTATATGATTATATACATAAGTGATACAAAAAATTCCACCAGAAAACTCCTACAGCTGATAAACACTTTTGTCATAGTAACAGAACACAAAATTAATACAAATAAGTTAGAAGCTTTTCTATATATAGAAAGGCTGTATATTTAAGTCCTGATCTGACTAGATTTGAAAAAAATTATGCAATTATGCATTTATCTTCTATTTTAGTTTTCTCTCTCTCTCTCTCTCTCTCTCTCTCTCTCTCTCTCTCTCTCTGTCTCTGTCTCCTTCACCAGCCAGGGCAAAATTTATCTTTGGAACCATTTCACCCATTTCACTTTGATAACACAAGCCTTGATGGTATTTTTTTTCCTTTGGCAAATAACTGAACGATTACATATATTTTCTTTAACCTTCTGAAATTGCTGAACAAGAACATTAACTATAAACACACAGTGATGATTGTTAGTCAAAATGCAGTCAGCGTTTGAGCTTATTGAGAAATTTTAGGCTCAAGAAAGAAAACAAGCTAAATGAGGACTTCTCTCTAGTAACACACACTTGGACTTCTGAATAGGCTCTAATGACATTAAAACAGGTACATAATGTCTCTCTCCTGAGTAGCCAAAATACAGCCATTGTGCTTTCTTGAACTATTAATTAGGTAACATTTGAATAAATACATCCACAGGAATGACATATTCAAAAATAAGCAATCCATCTAGTAGAGAGGTTATCAAGGAAAATATAATAAAGACCTTTTTTTTCTGCAAATAAGTCTTTAGAATAATATGTCTTTTATCATCAGTTCTGGCTGAGCAGAGGGATCGTTGAGGAAGAGGTGGCAGAAAGATTACGTGAAACAGAGGAATAGAAATTTGCTGTGAGGTTTTGTCTCCTAGGAATCTCAGAAGCTACAGTAATAAAATCTCACCAATATAACTGCTCAATAATTGTGACACCAGTAGACGTGCTATGATGAATGAGGGAAAGCCCAGGAAGCCTCAGCCCTACCCAAAGAGAGACAGGCAACTACAGGATGCTGAGAGTGGGAGAAATAGCCCTCCCTGGGGAAGAGCACAACAGTTGGTTATCCAATCTGAAATGGTCAGCCCTGAAAACTTACACATACAAGATCCTCTTTGGATGTGCTAACCCTCAGTCTCAGTACCAGGTAATTCACGTGTAAGAGTTCTCTGTGCCTTCCTCCATGTCCTTCATTATAGACCTTTTAGCTCATAATGCTTTCCCCATAACATTTTGTCTGTGGTTGTTTTTTATACATCCATGTTGATAATCACTTAGGTATTTCTCTTTTGTTCCATAACACCATATTCAAATAGTGGCAGAAAGTACACCAAGGCATCAACAAATGCATGCCTTGGTGAATGTAATGCAATCTTAAGAAAACAATGCCCCCCTCCCAACAGATTTTGTTTTCTCAAGGTTATGGATAGTTGTCATCTATTGAAGTTTGGTTATAAGTTATAATAGGATTGGGGTGGAACAATGAAGTTTAGACTCAAAAATCTCATTTGGAAAAGAAAAAAGGGGAATGGATAGGATAAGGTTATTAAAATAGGTAAGTATATCTACTTGTAAAACTATTTTAGTTTTAGGCATTTTACATTGCTATATATTGATACATATATAAAATTATTTTTATATTCCTATCTAAGAAAATTTGTACAAAATTATATTTGTCATATTGTGTATGTTCCCTTTTTTGTACACAAATACAAAATTATTTATGTTATACTGTTTGCATGTTTCTACTTCTGCTTAAGATATTTTGTATATTGATACAAATTAAGGACATTTTGTCATATTGCAATATACATTCCTACCTCTGATCAATGTATTTTATATATTGTTACAATTTTAAGGTCATTGTCCTCATGCTGCACCTGTTTAAAGATTGTTAATTTTATAATGTGAAGCTTTATTCTTTAAGCTGTATAGGTTAATAAGAGTTACAGGCTATGAGTCACCCATGTTTATCATACTTATGTTAGTTAGGTTCTCTAGATGCACTCCACATACATAGGTAATCTTCAAATACTTCAAAGACCTACAGGAATGGCATTTAAATGTTTTAATAACTTAGAATTCTATCGACATGAGACATGACTGTGACTGGCAGCACTGACGGATTCCCGAGAGCTAGGCACCAAAGACACTCCATATGTTTTCTTCTTGGCAAAACAGGCCTATCAGGCAAAGAGCTGCTCTTGTCTCAGCTGCTGACAGTAAGCATGCTATCCAATCTAGACAAGCAGGATACAAAGAACAGTGACTGCTAAACCTTGCCAAAACAGGGTAGTATAGTCTTTCAAATTTTCCTACTTCTGAAAATGGTCTGTCCAATATTCTAGGCCTATATCCAAATTTGGTTGCCCTAATGTTGCAGAGACATGTTGTGTATCCAGCTGTTTTTTGTCATTTCTTGCATCATTTGGAAGTAACTTGCTTGCACTTCTTGCTTACTCAGGTAATATTATTATCCTTCTCAGGTGTTTGATGGGGTTGAAGCCTAGATAGCCACAGTTACTATTCTCTCATATCTTAGCTAAGGCATGTTAGGTACAGGACTTAGACTCCTCAGGACAGGACAACTAGTGGAATAATCTCTGTTATTTGCCAATTACTTATAGCTTGAACATGTAGTATGTGTTTCTTGATTGATGTTGTTCTTGTTGGTTGTAGTTTCATTTGTGTGTGTGTGTGTGTGTGTTATCACCCTTTCTTTCTCCTGAACAAAACTTGATAATTGTTCTTATTATATACAGTTTTGTTTAGAACTTTATTTAGACAAAAGGGAAAATCTCAACCAATGCACTTGGGCTATATGACCTAATAGATAGCTGACCTGACCCCACTGTGTAAAGGAAAGAGGGAGCAGTCACTAGCTCTCTTGTGCAGAGGTTGGAGATCGGATTGCTGGTTCTAATCACCCTGGGGGGAAAATGCAAAACCATGGTGGTTATCCGCTTTCTTTTATGTACTCATGAATTTTTTTTTATAAATCCTTCATACCCATTTGATTGGGCTTGTGTGAATTTGCCTACACATATTTTGCTTGGGTGATTAATTATTATATAATCCCTAAAACTTGATGAGGACATACATTTTTTTTATCTTTCTACTTCTGTCCAAACTCTTGAAATAGTATCTGGCTCATTCAAGTTGTTCAACACACACTTTTAGTATACTGTTTTGTTTAATTATAATGAGTGTTTTATAATTAACATAATGATATTTGAAGCAGTTCTATTGAAAAAATACTTGGAGCATGAATACATAATTTGAAAAGCCCATTATTGTCCCTCTTGATTTTTCTAGACACTGATTGCATCCAAGTTTCATTTCAGGTATTTTGTAAAGTATTTGGGTATGTTGAGATTTTATATACCTTGAAAAAGCATGCATATACATATAATTAAATTCTCAAAATATTAATTTATGTCACTGTTCTAATTTGTTTTTTATTGCTGTGATAAAACAACCTGATTAAAAGAAACTTGAGGAAGAAAAGGCTTATTTTGGCTTGTAGATTCCAGTCTGTCATCAGGAAAGTCAGGGCAGAGCTTGAGAGGAGAAATGGAGCAGAGAGCATGAAGGAATGCTGCTCTGATGTCTTGCTCCCCCTGGCTTGCTCAGCTACCTTTCTTACACAACAGATCCACATGCCTAGGAACAGGACAGCTAGTAGTGGGCTGTGCCCTCCTGTGTCAAACAGCAATCAAGAAACCAAGACATATACGCCCCACATATATGTCTACAGACCAGTGTGAAATAGGTGGTCCTTCAGCTGAGGTCCTTCCTGTTGGGGGTGTCAAGTTGACAACCAAAGTTAGCCATTTCAGTCAGTGAATCCCACTGGGGGCAAGTTTAAACTATCCTTAAGAGATATTTACCAATGCCTGGAGATATTTTTTGTTACCAAGAATCAAGAGAGGAGCGGGGACTCTAGAGTTTAGTAGTTAAGAACATTGTTAAAAGCCAGCTGGTCCCACAGCTATTCCATCCCAAAGAAATACACAGAAGTCTACATTAATTATAAACTGGTTGGCCTATTAGCTCAGACTTCTTATTAACTCTTACATCTCACATTAACCCATATTTCTTGTCTGTGTTAGCCATGTGGTTTGGTATCTTTTATCAGTGAGCCATACTTTTCTTGCTTGACCCTTTTCTCTTCCCAGAATTATCTTTTCCAAAGTAACATACCTTTTCACTTAAAATTTAAAGTCAAATCATTTTCAAAATATATATTCTATTAATCCAGCAGAATTTATAATCAAAGGGTTTTGCAGCTAACGCTGAGTCAAGAAGTCTCTCTTAAATGAGATGCACTTACCTGTAGTAAACAGAGCCCACCCAAGAAAATGCTGCTACCAAGAAGCCATGCTTAACTCTGTTCTTTTGTGTCTAGAATTACTTCCCAAGCTCTCTCAGGTTTTAAGTGGATTTACTTGTCCACATTGGTGCCATTTGTTGTCAGAGGTTTCTGTTCCACCCAGTTCCGCAGCCATTCAGTCCCAAAGAAACATGCAGAGGATACATTAATTATAAACTGGTTGACCAATTAGCTCAGGCTTCTTATTAACTCTTACAGCTTACAATAACCCATAATTCTTGTCTGTATCAGGCATGTGACTTGGTACCTTATATCAGCAAGGCATTCTCATCTTGCTTCCTCTATGTCTGGGTCACCACTGCAGATTCAGCCTTTCCTCTTCCCAGAATTCTCCTGTTCTGGTTGCTCTGCCTATACTTCTTTCCTGATTGCCCAACCTATACTTCCTGCCTGGTCACCCTGTCTTTCTTCTTGCCTGGCTACTGGGCAATCAGCATTTTATTAAAATATACAAGTGGAATGGTACAAAACCAAATAGCCAAGGGTGGTGGTGCACACCTTTCATCCCAGCACTAGGAAAGCAGAGGCAGGTAGATCTCTGTGAGTTTGAGACCAGCCTGAGCTCTAAGAGCTAGTTCAGGACAGGCTCCAAAGCCACAGAGAAACCCTGTCTTGAAAAACCAAAAATAAATAAATAAATATCTTGCAATAGAGGGGGAGCACTGGAAAGGTGGCTCAATGTTAGAGATGGTTTGCTGCTCTTGCTGAGATTCAGCATTCTTCAATTCATAGCAGCAACACAGTGGCTCACAATCATGTGTAACTCCAATTCCAAGGACTACAATATCCTCTTCTAGTGCCTCCATGGGCACCAGGCATGTACACAGTGCACAGACATACATGGAGGCAAAACACCCATACACATAAAAAATTAATTCCATTAACATTTCAAAAAAGAAATTCTACAATGTATGTGATAGTCAATAAGTCAGTACCTTCCATCCAAAATGAGAATTATCTTGCCCAAAATGCCAACACTATCAAGATTAAGAAATCCTGCCTCAGCCAGGCAGTGGTGACTCACACCTTTAATCTAAGCACTCAGGGGCAGATACAGGTGGATCTCTGGCATTCGAGGATAGCCTGGTCTACAAAGCTAATTCCAGGACAGGCTCCAAAGTTACAGAGAAACCCTGTCTCAAAAAAAAAAAAAAAGAAAAAGAAAAAAAAAGAAAGAAAGAAAATGAAAAAAGAAAAGAAAGAAAAAATAATAATAAAACCCTGCCTCAATCAGGTACTTAAAAATTTTAAATATTTTAAATATAGAAACTACACAATGCATCTTTTTCCTGAGTGAACGTGTCTATTATGTATTGTTACTCAAAGCAAGTATATATTGGTTCTTTTTGTCAGAACTGCAACCTTTAGCTTTATCAAACTGTGGTGGCCCATGCAGGCCTGATGGTACCTGTGGAACTGGATGAGTGTGCATGGATCCGACTTTCTGCACCGGTCCCTCACACTGGCAGCACAGTGAGATCCATATGGTTCCATGAGATGTGCAGGATGCAGAAGACCCAGTGCTCCAGGGCAGCACAGCTGTGAAGGAGTAGATTGAACTGGCGACTGTGCTCAAAGCAGACGGGAAAAAAAAACAAAAACCGCCTTTCATACATTTTCCCTTGACTTCAGCAAGGGCAGTGCACACAGATGATGAGAACAGGCCACGTGAAAGGCCGAGAGGGTGCTTTCCACGCCCTGAGGGAGACGATCATTTTCAGGATGCTGGCTGAGAGAGCCGAGCCAGCTGCCCTGTGTGCTCCTCAAAGCGGCAACTGTTTCAGACATATTTACCCAAAACTCTTTGAAATTGGGTTTTACTATTCCTTCACAACCCTGGAGAATTTTAATAATTTATACGTCTTCACCTTGACCACAGAAATAGTTTGTCATTGATGTTTCCATTAAACCGTACTTGCTTTAAGTCAGCGCGGGGTTGAAATGCTTCCCAGTGAATCCTCCGTCTGCCTTCAGTCGCTAATCAAGGACGCATATCTACAGTTTCCCAGGACAGAATCCTGCCCTTGGACACGATGTTTACAGGGAAGGGACAATCACGGCGTGGTATAAGTTTCTCCGTGAAGCGGAAACAAAACTTGTACATCACTAAAAACTGGGGATTCCTTCACGACCTTTGTTTCTTTATGTTCTAGAATACTGCATGTGTTTCTGGTCCCTCGCTGTAGCCTTTGGACGGGAGCCTAATGACAGAGTAAGGCCAAGATGGCTCAAACTCACAAGGGCAGCTCAGCTAAAGGGCAGATTTACATCTTCATGCCCCAAGTGAAACAAAGGGAATGGTCTGATGACGAACTGAAGATGCTATGTTGTCAACTAGATAGTTAACCAGAATTCAGAGCATTAAATAGATATCAGCTGGGCTTTACTGTGTGCTTAATAACAGACTCCACGGAGGATGGAGGCGGATACCAAAAGGAACATGTTTGAGAGTGTGCAGGAGGATGATATGGATAGAACCATTGTAAATGATAAATGAGCGCTAAGTAACCCCGTGCTACGGGGAGGAGTTGGCATTTTGGCTGGCATTTTAACAAGAGACGCGGGCAGAAATGGAAGGCAAGACTCTTTACAATAGGGACCAACATGAAGGAGAGAAAGACCTTAGGTCCGGCAACCTCAGAAGTCTGCCTCCCTAGAGTCTGGCTGACCCGTTGCAATCTTAATATCTGTTAAAGTTTCCCAGCAGCCTTAGTATAAAAGAGGAAACAGGTTAAATTAATTTCCACATATAACCCAATATATCTAAAAACTTCATTTTAAACATGCTACATTTTTCAATGATATGCATGCATTATTTTTAATTGCATGTTGTTTGTGAAATTTGACAAGTGTCTTAGAAGGACGGAATGTCTCAGTTTGGGGCCTGTCACATGTCAAGTGCTGGAGAGTCATCTGCGCCTGTGATGGCTATCCGGCTGGACAGGGCAGGATTGGCATTTTGAACAAAGCCTCGGGCTATGGGGATCTAAAATAAGATGGGTGCTATAGAAAGGGAGCATGCATGTCACGACTCTGGGGCTGTTTCTGCAATAGAACGCACACAGCAGCAGAGAGAAACATGACTGTTCTATACACCGCCTAGGACTATGTGTGCACCTGTCCCGCTGGCAGAGAGGTGGCTTCTGCCTGCGACTGGGGTTACATTTAGGCGATAAAGGCCTGAGCATTCTTAGAGTTGATGGAGAGAGACCGTGGGAAGAGGTACCATGTGTTAGCTGTGTTACCATTTAGTACAGGTAACACAGTAATTTATCTTGGCTCAGTGAGGATGATGGAATTTTTCAAGTAGGAAATAGAATTAAGTGCAGAAGAGAGTAAAGAAGGATGTGAAATGCTTATTCATTTTTGTGATGCAGAACGTGTGTGTGTGTGTGTGTGTGTGTGTGTGTGTGTACATATATCTGTGAATGCCATCATGCTACTGGTACGTCATGGATATGAACACTACTATTTGAAATGAATACATTCTTGATCAAGACACCCTTGACATTCTCCTTGGCTTGTCAGCTAGCTTTCTTCTGAAACACAGGCGCTGATGTCCCTGTTGGTACAGCATTTGCTTTCTAAAATGTGTCAGCTGGAAATTCTTTCTCCCCTGATTTAGGATAAATGTCAATTTTCTCCCTCTCTCTGGCCAGTTCTGTTGCCAAGAAAATGTCCTTCCCCAGAGACTCCAACCATCTCTTTGAAATGTAAACATCCAAGGAGCTAGTGGCCCCTACTCCTTACATACCTGAGAGAATGGGACCCAAATTTTGATATGTGCTGATTAACAAAGACAGATGGTCGAACTACAGAGAAAAGCATTGACAAGCCCAGGATTAAACTGGAGGGTAAGCATCCACTGTTCCCCCTCCACCCCTTAACATCCTCCACCCCACTCCTTAGAGAACCTGCCTGCCTCTGTTAAAGTGGAGTTGACTTCAGCCGCCTAAATTCAGTCTTCCTTCACGGCTTAACTTTATCTGGGCTAATTTTTGCTCTGACGTGATTTATTCACATATAATTTTTCTTTTCTAAAAATAATGAAGTAAAGTAGAGCTAAACAATAAACACAAGAGAGAAGATAAATAGCGGAGGAAAGGGTGGGGAAAAAAACAGAGGGGCATATGGAGCCAGTTAAACTGCCTCTAAAACTCCAAAAGAGGTATCCAGGAAAGAAAAATCAAATACGCTGTTGATAAAACATGAGTTGGAATTTTATGAGCTAATCTAGGGCAACCAAATTTATGTAGGGGAAGAAGAATTTATAAATAGCTCCCAGAGCGTGCAGCCCCCATCTATATATCCAGGCCGTTCAGGCCTATTGCTCATTTTTATCTCTCTAGAATACTTTCAACTTCTGGAGAAAGTCCTAGTTGTAGGTAATGTGCTGTCCCCTTGTAAGTGACTTTCTACACCCGCTCCCCTTACTCTGAATGTACCATGTGTTGCTTTCATTGCTTTGTGTGAACTCTCTGATCTGGGTGTGGGAGGTTAAGCTCTAGCCTCCATGTGAAGTCCCGGTCCATAGGTCAGCATCCTTCATCTTCTTCTCTAACTGTCTTCACTGTCCAGCAAAGTTACTGCTACGGGGCACCTCCTCAAATATGAGCATGGGATGTGTATCTCTAAAATTTATACCATGTACAGGAGTCAGAATAGTATCTCAGATGGATAGATCATTAGCTCTGGAGTGTGGCATTTAGAAATGTTTTATAGCCAAACATCTGATCGGAGCGTTTATGAGTAGTGTTCACATAAATCCTTTAGCAAATTATATCTATAAATGCAAATAAAAACATCTTGGAAGCGTATTTCCTACCGTTAATCATAAATATGTTGCTCTCCGTAGTTATGAATTCAAGAAAGCAGGCAGAGTTTTGTATAATGACAGATTTTCAAACACTGTTAGGTTGAAATACAACATATGTAAATTAAGATATTTTGCCTAGCCAAACAATAAAGTCATTGGAAAATAGCAACAGTATACACTGATCTATTTCTTTTCAAGTCACCAGGGTAGAAACAAAAAGATTCTTGACACAAACCAACAATCACAAGTATGTATCTGAAAAATCAGCATTGACAATGAGAGCTGTGCAATTAGTCACTTTGGATTTGGAAAAGTTGACATGTCAAAATTAAGAAGATTCAAGCCGGGCAATGGTGGCACATGCCTTTAATCCTAGCACTTGGGAGGCAGAGGCAGGCGGATCTCTGGAGTTCGAGACCAGCCTGGTCTACAGAGCTAGTTCCAGGACAGGCTCCAAAGCCACAGAGAAACCCTGTCTCGAAAAACAAACAAAAAAAATTAAGAAGATTCTAAAGTTTATAAAATCCGAATTTTTTGAATCCACAGTGAGGAGTTCTTGATGATTATGGATATGTTGAGGGGGGTTCTCAGCATCCCACGGTGTCTTCAAACTTCTTAAGTGAGCTCAGAAATTTTAAAGATTATTTTAACTTTCAGTAGTGTGTTGTTTCTGCACCTGTGTATATGAGTGCAGTGCCCTTGGATGTCAGAAGGGGGCAACAGACTCCCTGAAGCTGGAGTCCCAGGCAGTTGTGAGCTGCCTGACAGGGGTGTTATAAACATAACTCAAGTTCTCTACAGGAACAGAAAGTACTCTTGACCACTGAGCCATCTCTCCAGTCCTAAGATTACCACTTTATTTTTAGTAGTACCACAATCCTAGAATTCTGGGAGTCACAAAAATAATAGACAGTCTTACTTTATCTGAGGAGATAAACATTCCCCAACTTGGGGAAAAAAAAATGATGCTTGGTCTCTGGAAGTTATCACTAGATCTTTATTTATAAAAATAAAAAAAAGAAGAAATAGAAGAGAAAAGAACATTTTTTATTATGTATCAACTTTGAAAGCACACATAGCCTTTTAATAAACACTGCATGTTATTAAAATAAATAGTATGTTTATATCTTGATGTCCAGTAGAATATTTTCTTTGTGTCTGTGGTCTTTATTTTTTCCTGTTACCAATTTGTGTTCTTCAATGTAGACCATCAAAATTAAATACAAATTCCATGATATAATCAAGAGAGTCAACGAGCAACCTATTACATTCTTAATAAGTAACCATTACTAAAATAGCCATCAAGTCATACAAACTACTCGAAAGATTGGAAAGAAGAACAAACACTAGCCAGTGTGTTTCCTTGGCAAGGGGAAAGATGATTCAGTCGGGACACTGCTTGTCTTGCCAGCATGGGCACCCGTGTCGGACTCTCAACTCCCAAGTGAGGAAGCTGTGTCTAGAGCATGCACCTCTATTCCCAATGCTGAAGAAGACAGAGGAGCCGGGGACATGCGGGTCAGCCAGTGCAGCCCAACCAGCAAATTCTACATTCAGTGGAAAACCCTACCTAGGAAAAAATAGAGCATGATTGAGGAAGACACGGGATGGCGTAGAGCTCTGACGTACACACACATGCACATGTGCGCACACAGCATATATCTGTGTACTTAGAGACAGATATGCTTTCTACAATGATCTTATGCAGGGCTGGACTAGGAACTGCTGGCTTACTCAGTTGGTCCTTTTATTTACTGCAGTATTTACTGCCCAGTGCATGAGGTTCTGTGCAGACTGAGCAATGTGTGCAGGGAGTTAGGAGCATGTGACAGGGTGCACGGATCCCTAATTGCCTGTTTGTTTGCTGGTTTACTGTGCTGTTTCATAGAAAAATATAGTTAATTTATTATGAGGCAGAGATTAGCTTATGAAAAGCTAGGGACCCAAACAAACGTTCAGAGCCACTGTGTTATTGACTTAATGCTCCGTCTTAATGAGCTGTGTAACCACCCTCTGTTCAGAACATTGCTAGCTTACCTAATTTCACGTTGGTTTCTCCTTTAAAGGCTTCAAACACTGAAGTCTTGAAGTTATTTGAATCCTTATTGATTCTGATCTCCTAGAGCGCATGCCCAAGGCCTAACTTAAAGCTCATCTGAAATGTTTGTATTATTATATGTAAGAAAAAAAAACCAGGTAGGGACATTAAAGGTAGGGTGTGTTTAATCCTTCCCAGGGGTGGAAAATTATCACAGTCTTCATTTCTGAAAAAAAATTTCAACTGCATTTGTCAAGGCTTTAATTGAGGTAGGATAGAAAATGAAGATTAAGGAGATATTGGAATGGAAAGGACGCCCTCATCCCAACATCTTCACCAGCTAAGTGTCAAAACTCACAGGAAATTCACAGCTTCCCGGATCTCTCTACCGTCAACAGAGACGCTCCGGTTTATAGCAGATGATGACCAACAGAGACCCATGGCCTGCCAAAGCTCCAGGAAAAGGAGGCTGCAGAATGCCCAGTCCTTCGTGCAACCTACACTGCATTCCAAGCTCTGAAGCCTCGCAGAAGTAGCAGAAGAGGGGCCAGAGAGAGTGGAAAGGCCAGAAGCGAGGGATGGCTTCAAGGAAACAGTGTCTTCCGTACACAGCTGGGCAGCCGCACATATGAGCTCAGAGTAGTTGTGACAGCACACACAAGACCCGTGTAAGCCCATGACAGACCAAACCCCAGCATGGAGTGGGGAGTTGGCACAAAGGAGCTATTGGCAAGTGTTAACTGCCAAGAAAGGGTGGACCAGTTTTCTCTAAGCATGTATCCCTGATAAGTTCCACGCTCCGGTGGAAGGCCACACATTCAAGAATATCTGGGCGGCACAAGTCGGCCTTGATGGGGGGAAGGGTGTAAAAGCTGGGTGAGTAGGAAAGGGCGTGGGTCTGAAAAGAGTTGGGGGAGGCAAGGAGAATACAATCAGAGCACATTGTATAAAATTCTTGAAAATTATTCATATTTCATAATAGTCATTTATTAATATTGTATAATAATATACTTTCATACATGAATATTATATACTTAAAATATGTATTTTTTTTTAAAAAAATCAAATCCCAGAGCAGGGCTGGCGAGATGGCTCAGCAGGTAGACATCTTGCTGCGAAGCCAAACAAGCTGACCTGGATCTCCAGTACCCAGATGCTGGAAAGAGAGAGCAAACTCCTGCACGTGGTCCTCTGACCTCTCCACATGCACCGCGGTGTGTGAATGCACACACATGTGCACGTGCACACACAACAACAACAAAACTAAAGATGAATTCCAAGACAATTAGCATCATCTGCTGTGAGGGAAAAATACCCGTGTATATAGAAATTCTTCAAATAAGAATACCAAATGCCTCTCTCTGCCTCTCTCATATAGAGCATCTGGTAACATGCATACACAGGGTAGACCTTGCCATCTTTGTGTAGCTGTTTGTCACCCTATTACAACTATCCTTGAGATTGTTCTAGGCCATTATACCTTAACTGTTACTGCAGATGATTTCAAACTGTGGAGCTGACGCTTCCAGGTAGTTACAATGAATCAATAACTAGTAATAAAAGTATCAAGAATAAAACAAGTCGTCAACTGACATAAACTGCAACAATCTGAGAATAGGAAATCCCAGCTAAGAAAATGCATTCATGAGATTCGGCTCCTTAGAAACAAGCCTGTAACTTTTTTAATTAGTGATTGATGGGGGAGGGACCATTCCTGGTCTGGGGGTCTTGGTTCTATACGAAAGCAGACTGAACAAGCCATGGGGAGCAAGCCAGTAAGCAGCATTCCCCATGGCTTCTGCAGCAGCTCCTACCTCAAGGTTCCTGCCCTGCCTTCATTCAGTGATTAACAGTGATGTGGAAGTGTAAGCCAGATAAACCCTTTGCTCCCCAAGTTGCTTTGGCTGTGGTGTTTATCACAGCAATAATCACCCTGACCAAGAGTTCTTTCATACCAAGAAAGAAAGGGTTTGAAAGGGTTTAGAAAATATTTTGCTTATAGTATTTTAATACAAATGAGAATGATCATTTAAATTATGATAAAGATATTTAAAAATACAAACACTTGGGGCTCAACGGATGGTTTAGCAGAATGCAGCTTCAGTTCCTAGACCCTATGCTGAGCAGCTCACAGTCACCTCTAACTCCAGTTCCAGAGGAACCAGCATTCTTCTCTGAGTTTCTTGGATACACACAGGCATGTGTACACAGACATACACAGGTAATAATAATAATAATAGTAACATCACCAAGTTATTACCTCAGATATCTAAGGAGAATATCTTCTTGACAGGCAGTTTTAAGGTGCTTTTACAGGGAAGATCATCAGTAATAGATTGTGTTGAGTCCAGTTGTACATAAAAGTACAAATAATTTCTTCACAGTTAAAACATGACTTGAAACATGAAAGGAAAGGGTACATAAGGGGAAGATGAAAAGCAGGGAGAGAGGAAGACTTTAATTCTAGAATGTGATGTGGGACTGGAAAGGTGGAAGTTCACAGCGCATACTGTTGGTACAAAGAACAGGAGTGCACCAGTGCTGAACAGCTCATAACAGCCTGCAACTCCATCTCCAGGGGCGTCTAATACCCTGACCTCCGGCCTCTACACACACACACACACACACACACACACACACACACACCTTAAAATAAGAAATAAAGCTTTAGACTATGACATCGGGAAAATATTGGGTGTTGGAATCTAGTTTAATGCTCTGTTAGGCATAACTGGTTATAAGTAGAAGGCATTTTGCCTCTCAGGTTACTCTGGTGTGTATCCCAGTTGAAGAGAACAAACCAAGGCACTGAAATAATCAACTGAGAATCGCCAATATGAAAACTGATTCTTAACTGGTACTGGGCATGTAAATGGATTCTGAGAGAGGCCAAGAACATTCCTGCTAGCCACAGCCTGAGATTAATGAAATGAAATTCATGCCCTGGCAATGCTGAAGCATTCATGGGCAGCCTGTATATGGAGGTTCTGTTGAACTTGTCCATATTGGGTTTCATGGTTTAAATTGATGAGGATGGCTGACCAGATCTCTTCCTCAAAAAGGCACCAGATCCCATTATAGAAGGTTGGGAATCACCATGTGGTTGCTGGGACTTGAACTCAGGACCTTTAGAAGAGCAGGCAGTGCTCTTAACTGCTGAGCCAAGATGGACCTTTAGCCACAGCTTACTGTTGCCTAATAGCATGTAGACCCTTCTTCCTGCCTTACAGTGTGGGTCCCACCTGTCTTGCTCTCAGTCAAGGACTTTATCCATAGGTCCCCAGTAAACTGCACATTGTGTGTTTCTAGGTCTTACCTGCCTCTTTCCTATGTCACCTCCCACCTGTAGCAGTTGGTTCTCATGCACCAGGGCTGAGTTTTCCCCAAACACTATATTCATGACTTTTCTCGTGGCTGTGACAGGAGATACTTAAGAAGGGAGAGATTTCTTTGGAACCACAATTCCAGGGAATGTTGGTCCACTGTGCCAGGGAAGTTATGGTAATGGAAGCAACTGGGTAGTGGGAATTTGCAGGAGAGCACGCTCACATCTCAGAGGACAAAAAGGGACTGGAGGCATGGCTGAACTGTAAACCCTAAGTGCCACTCTCTGTTGCCTTAGCTTGCTAACTAGTTCCCTCTTCCAAAAGGCCCCACGTCTCAGTCAATCTTCTATTGCTGTGAAGAGATATCATGACCATTGCAACTCTATATCAGAAAACATTTAATTGGGGGCTGGCTTACAGTTCAGAGGTTTAGTTCATCATCATGGTGGCAGGAAACATGGCAGCATTCAGGCAGACATGGTACTGGAGAGGTACATCTCTACATACATGAGCATACAGTTCTACATCTGGATCCTCAGGCAGCAGAAGCAGGAGAGATGCTGGCCCTGCTTTGAGCATTTGAAACCTCAAAGCCCACTCCCCAGTGACAGTGATACACTTTCTCCAACAAGGCCACTCCTGCTCCAAGGCCACACTTCCTAATCCTAAATAGTGCTATTCCCCAATGACTAAGTACTCAAATGCATGAGACTATAGGGGCCATTGTTATTCGAACCACCACACCTCCACACCTTCAAATAGAGCTATGAGCTGGGACACCAATGTTCAAGCAGCTAAACCTGTAGGGGACATTTCACAGTGAGCCATAACAAAGGAGAGTTTTCCTCGCCACCTGTCAATAGAAAGAGCGTGTTCCTATGCTCTTAGGCACCTTTTAACGGAATGTGACTATTACCACATCGAAATCAATGTTATTTAATTCAAAGAATTTTGGCGTCCCAAGTTCCGATTTCTGGTGGCTTTAAAAAGGCTCTCCCTGGCATAAAATTTCCAGTGTTTTAGGCTTTTTTTGATTTTTTTTCCCCTACAAACCTTGGCAGTATTTCAAGAACTACTCTTGGTAGTAATTCAACGCGTTCCTGGATGGTATTGATTGAAATAATATACTTCAGAAAGGCATGAAAATTTAAAGAACTATTTTAAACTTCAAAACTGTTTCCATTTGATTTCAGGCTGGCAGTTGAAAGTGGCTCTCGTATGAACTCTTTCACTTGCCATCACTAACTGCATAAACGGGAAGCTTTGCCTATGCTGCCTTTCACACTTGGGGTAAACGGGGGGGGGGGGGAGACTGAGATGGGACCCTTAACTAATCAAAATGCTCTCGGGCTATACAATGTAAGAATGCTGCAGGACTAACCCACATTCTTCTCTTTTTTCAAAGTGCGTGTGTATGTGTGAGCGTATGTCAATTCACCTGCAGGTGTGTGTAGTGGGCGACCCATGCATGTGCAAACACAGGCATGTGGAGGTCAGAGGATGACGTTAGATAAACCCAGAGATGGGGTTTATCAGGCACCACGCATCCTGTTTTCTTGAGCCAGGATCTCTTACTGGGCAGAAATTTGCCAGGAAGGCTGAGCTGGGTGAGCAGCAAACCCAAGATCCACCTGCCTCTCCCTCCCTGCACTGGAATTACAAGCACGTGCCAGTCTGTTTTTTTTTTTCTTTTTTGAACATGGCTTTGTGGTTCAAACTCAGTACCTCACTGATTAAAAAGCAAGCATATTGCTAACTGAGTCATCTCCCCAGCCCTGTATTTCTTCTTAATAAGAAGAAAAATAATCTTGTGTATTGAAACTGTACACACATTAATCTTGATTGGCTTTAATACGAATATTCAAATATTCATACATGCAAAGGATTAAGCTGTTGAAAGGCCTTCATAAATATGAGCCTCTGGCATTTTATTAGCACTTCAGTCCTGAATTCCTGTGATTTCTCTGTCCATTGTTCTCATTCTTTCCAACATCCCCTCCCTGCTCAAAACTTGGACCCCTGAGTCAGAAGACACTGCCTATGGTCTGAGCGAAGTTTGTATCTTTTATTATCTCCTAAACATTTTCAGCAGCCTATATAGTCATATATACTTTACTCCCTCCTATCTTGTATTTAGAAAACATCAATAAAACAATGCCCCAGCTTTGAACTTGACTCTGAAGATACAGTGGCAAGCAAGGTAGAACTTTAAGGGCCAGAACGGTGGCTGGGCAGTGTAGAGCCCTGGCTGCTCTTCCAGAGAAGAGCCCTCGGTTTGGTTTCTGTCACCCACATGGTGGCTCACAACCACCTGCACTCTAGTTTCCAGGGACGTGAAGCCTTCTTCTGGCACCCAAAGGCATTTGCATACATGTGGTAGACATACAGACAAGCAAGTAAACATCCATACATAAATAAAAATAAATTTAAAGAAAAAGAAAAGCAGAGCTTCTAGTCCCGGGAGATTCATTAGCTTGAGGTTTGCCATTCCCAGACACTTCTTTGTTGGTCAAGTTTTTGAGCCTTGAAACAACATTCCTAGGTCTCTTCCCACTAGGCTGCCAAGAGCATCACCCCAGCTGTTACAACCAAAATTTTTATAGACATTTTGTCTCCTTTGGAGTAAAATTGCCCCAGGCTGAAAACTTGTATAAACTAACATGCCAGACTTGATAATAATACACAGCCAAGGTTTGACCATAAGAAAAGATTGAAGAAGCCTTCCAAGAAAATGGAGAATTTGAGCCGAATCATTAAAGACATAGGAATTAGCCAGTTTTATAGTATTTCTGAAGAATTCCAGATGAGAGAAGGCAGAAAGACGAGATCCAGCCTGAACCATGTGCAGGGTTGAGCCAGGCTCATGCAAAAGTGTACACGAAGGGGCTGAAATGTAAAACCAATGAGTGGAAATCACTGAGAGTGGAGTTTTAGGGATATATCGGGCTGTGAAACAATACTGGGGAGCTATCCCATGTCAGAGCAATCAGGCTTTATCTTATAAAATATGAATGACTGCGACAGTCCATATAAAATATGGGCTCTGAATAGGTAGTTACTGTAAACCCATCATGATATAAGAACTAGGGGTGTAGCCATTGTGCCTATGTTGTATGTTTTAAATCTAGCACAAACTAAGAGCGATCACTGGTGTCTGATGAACATGTTTGGAATGAATACTCCACCCTCACTCTATGTGTGATCCTTCTCCAGAACGGAACGATGGAATTGGTTTGCCCAAATGTGGTGGCAGGAATGCTGGAGGCTGGGGAATGGTCAGGATGTAGTGAACTCTTACGAAGTTCAGAGATAATAGGAAGGTAAGTGGAGCACTATTGAAAGCTGAGACACAAGCCCATCGGCGACATTTGTCCCTCTAGTTAGTGTCAAACCTTGTGTCAGATCCTGCCTAACGATCTAGTTCTTTCCAGTACTTGCCTGTCTTCGCTATTTCTTAGCTTCCCTCTCTGAAGCTGCAGATTCTTCACCTGTTAAGTGCTCTTCAACACCCACCTTGTCTTCCTTGAGTTCTCTGGCAAGCAAATGAGATAGTCGGGAAGTTGCTTAGGCAACATAAATGATCATGAAGGCCCAGGTTTAAAGTGTACATTGAAGTAAGTGTTGATTCCCAGCGCGGCATGTATTTATGTCATTTCAATTCCTTCTTAAAACCGCTCCCCGGTGCTCATGCATAAATGAGTTATTGATTGGGTTTCGGTGTAAACAGGTAGGGTTGAGGTGTCATCAAGGTAAACACAGGGAGAGCAGGGACTGTGAAGAAACAAGCACTGGGTGTCAAAGGCTTTCAGCATTTGAATCCTCTCTTTCTTTTCACTCTGTAACAAAAACGCCAACTAAAAGGGAGAAATGCTAACTACCTTGCAGGTTCTGCAAAGTCATTGAAAAATACAGCAATCTTTCTCTCCCACAAATATGAAATAGGGGAAACTTAATGGAGCCCTAAAAGAATTTAATGTATATGGTTCTTGCAAGTGAGTCAAGCATATATAGATTTTATGTCAAAAATTTCCATGCTATTAGTAAATATTTCTCACGTCGGGATTTTGTCTTTATTTACAGAGACTTGGTATCTATTTTTTTTTTTAAATAAGAGACTTTTATACAACCAATGAGCCAACAGTGTCCCCTTTTCAATCTCGTCCTAGGTTGATGGCCCATTTCCTCTCTCTTTAAAGGAAATTTTAATATATATATTTGTATTGTACACCATATGCCCTCACAGGCAGCATGCTGTCCTTTGGGATTTTAATTAGAAACCCCTTTATTCCCTTCCTTTATGTCTCAGACATCTGGTTTAAAATACAACTGACCTTCAGGAAAA
Source organism: Microtus oregoni (assembly GCF_018167655.1). Lineage (NCBI taxonomy): Eukaryota > Metazoa > Chordata > Mammalia > Rodentia > Cricetidae > Microtus > Microtus oregoni. The sequence continues at coordinate 41,101,332 of NW_024543063.1, forward strand.
TGCCAGAGGCTTTCTTCTCTCCCTCTCTCCCTCCCTCCCTCCCCATTCCCTTCTTACCTCCCTCTCTCTCTCCCTTTCTCTGTCTCTTTCTCCAAGTAGCTGAATTTAGCTTACCAAATGCTATCCCATAGCTCCATGGCCTACACAGTGCTATGAAAGGAGCAGCCATTTCTGCAAAATAAATTAGTTTTGCCTTCACTCCTTCTCCATCTCTGCAGCACGGCTCCTCCCAGGTTCTCCATGTCAAGGGTATTTGTTTTAGCAAATGAACAAAAGTCCGCTGCTCAGGGTAAATTCAGTCACAGAGTGACTGAGTCTGTCACCAAGTTCTCCCACTGACTCAATAAATATTCTCTCCTTTGTCTTTCACCTGTTTGCCTGGAATCTTAAATTCCTTTTTATCCTGGAGGCTGGGAGCCAGATTTTTCACACATCCCAGGTTCCAATTACATGCAGACTTATGAGCCTGGAGTCTCCATGGGCGTGTGTATGAAGCCATATCCTGCTATGTATTTCTTCTAGTATTTTTGTTATTAAAATTTATTAGTTTTACTCTTTGTTCAGGCACTCATTTACATAGAATGAAACACAAATTTTCAGTGCAGGCATAACCAGCTGCCTTGAAAGCGTAAAAATTTTTGGTTGTGCATGCGCAGAATATCTAATTTTGAGGAAAAACAACTTTCTTTCAAGCATTCCAACAGGAAATTATCAGAAGTATATTCCCCAGGAACTCAGTGATGTGACGTGTCTTGTAATTTCATTTTGGATTTAATTAAATACTACATTCTGTGCTCTGTAAATGACGATTTTGGCACAGTATGATAAACAATTTCTTTTGGGTCCCAGTTCCTAGTCTGTTGAGAGCCTTTTGACTAGTATTGTATTAGTCCTGGTGGGAGATTGTTTTGATCCGTTTGTTTGTTTTCCTGTCTTTCTGGATGCTTCCACATCTGAGACTTCGATTATCCTGGCAGAGACCACCCATTCCAGTGTTTGCTAATTGCTAGAAATAGCAAACAACTGGGAATGCACTTCTCAAGTGAAGAGCGGGAATCCAAAGTTCACACCACAGACACCACATGCAGAAGGCTGGGTACCACCCAAGAAGCAAGCATCCCTCCACACTGGGACTGAAATTACTTAAACCATGGCAGGAGTAGGGCTCCGCAATTAAAGTATGCATTGCTCGTTCAATGGACCTCAGGTGGGTCCCCTGGAGCTACAGTTCCCAGCATCTGTGTCAGGCTGCTCACAGCTACCTATGATACGAGCTCCAGGGCACCTCCTGGGCTCTGTGGGTACCACACTCACAAGCACAGACACACATTATCTAAAAATAAAAGTAAAATCTTTAGGGAAAAAAAAAGTTATCTAAACTGTCTTCATCTGGGTTACCATTGCTGTGAGGAAACACAATGGCCAAAGCAACTTGGGGAGAAACAGATTTATTTGGCTTACACTTCTGTATCACTGTTCATCACTGAAGGAAGCCAAGGTAGGAACTCAAAATAGGGCAGAAACCTGGAGGCAGGAATAGGAGTGCTGTTTGCTTGCTTGCTCCTCATGGCTTTCTCAACCCCAGGACCAGCAGCCTAGGGGCAGCCCAACCCACAAAAGGCTGGGCCCTCCCATCAATCAGTAACTAAGAAAACGCTCTACATATAGGCTTGCTTACAGCCCAATCGTATGGAAGCATTTTCTCATTTCAGGTTCCTTCCTCTCAGAAGACTCTAGTTTGTGTCTTGCTGAAAAAGCTGGCCAGAACACTAGCCAGTCAGGCTCAACCCTGTCTCATCTGCAGAGACCACAATAAAGACTCACATTTGTCTTTTCTCCTCTGCCTCCAGAAGTCCCTGGAACTTCACCAGGTGACCCACATGTGTGTCTCATGGCCCTGCCTTTGGAGAGCTACCAGCAGGAAGTCATGAGTCACACCTGATCTCCTGCTCTTATCTCATCTGAATAATAAGGAAGTATATAATTCAGGAAGACATACAGTAAGAAATAAAAATCTGAGTGTTTATATGTATTTTTTTTTCAACCAGACAACTCATGCACAGTACAAAAACTTCTTACTTAATTCGGGGCAGAAGAACTTGTTTGACTCTATGCTTGAGAGTTACTTCTCAATATATTACACATGTGAATAGTATGTTGATATCATGCTACTATATCAGTGCGAGATAAGAGCTGTGAACTGCGCAGCTCGGACGTCAGTCAGGGAGAAACCACACACGTGGCAGCAATCCTGTGCCATTTGGCCACCTCGTTGTATCACAGCCATCGCAGTTTGTATAACTCCGTGACGTTAGCATGATGACAAAATTGCCTAAGGGCGCATTTCTCAGAACATAGTCCCACACAGTGTGAGTGTAACTATGGAGAAACAAACCCATTTCATTTCCACACCATCAATGCTGTTTCCTTCCTGGGACTTTCTAGTCTTATAATCTCTTCCTGAAATGTGTCATCTCTTGGTGAAAGAATCTGGTTAGGAGAATTTTGTGTTCATTGTTCTGAAAGTTATCCTTTTCCCTTCTCTGGGGAATTAAGAATTCATTTATTTATTTATTTACTTAATTGCTTATTTATTTATTTGCATGTGTGTGTGTGTGTGTGTGTGTGTGTGTGTGTGTGTGTGTGTGTGTAGTTTGGGGGTGTGCCACAGTGTGCAGGTCTGTGTAGGTTCCAGAGAAATCAATTTCAGGTCTTCAGGCTTGACAACAAACACCTTGACCTACTGAGCCTACTGAGCCATCCCTCTTGTCCCCAGTTTTTATGTTGTACATCCTTTTGCTTCAATTCCTTCTGGATTTTGATGTGTTGAGATGCTTAGATGTAGAGCCTATTCATTTCTGATCAGCTATCACCAAACCATCTTCTTATCCATGTATCACTTGGTGGCAACCGTAGCAAATTTGGATATGTCGCAGCAAATATACGCACACCAAAACATCAATTTCCTCTGTCCTGGGAGCAAATCCTCCCATGTGTAGGCTCTATGTTGGAAATTTCTGTGTGGTAATTTTTGACCTGTGGCCTTTCAACCTTGCCCTAGGTTCCAGGTTGTATGCGTCAGTGTTGTCTAGAGGGACAGAGCTAGAAAGGAAGTGCACTCCCAAGGGGACTTATGAGATTGGCTTACATGATGAGAGCTGAGAAAGCCAACAGTGACTGCCTGCACCTTGGACAAGCTGGTGCTGAAGGTCTGCAGGATTCGTGGAGAACCACAGGTCTCCAGTGCTTAATGGAATATCAAAGAAGGTGAGTTCTGATGTGAGGGGAGGATGGTGGCGGTGGCCGCAGCAGTGGCAGAGGCAGCGTCAATGGTGCAATAAAGTAGGTACACTCCGCATTAGTGAGTGAAGGCGGGCAGGTCCCTTTCTCTCTGACCTTTGGGTACCTTGGCTTCTGCTGGAAGATGCTGGCCACTTGTGGTGGAGGGGTGCATTGTCCCTTCAGTTACCCCTTCCAGAAAATTCCCTGCCCAGAGATATGTCTCTCAGAATGACATTTTGCAGATCCAGAAAATGTGCTTCCACAGTTTTCCCTTCTTCCTAAACTTTTCAGGAATTCCAAAATGCCATATTGAGGTATTTCTCCCCTTCCCTTCTCATGCTATTTGCTTGCTCACTTGCCAGTGTCCCATCTCTGGGACCTCAACAAAGTCTAGTGATGCTCCGGTCAGCTACATTCCACGAAGGGGATCTCTGACACCCCTCACATCTGCAGGAGAGCACATTGCCTTCTCAAGGCCCAAATGTCTCCATGTGGATTTCACAATACCCAGCCTTCTTCCCCATAGGTAGCATTAAGATGTGCCTACTCCCTTCTGTCCAAGTTCATTTCATTCTTCTCTTATTTGACTGTTTTTTCAAGCAGATTTTGAGATGGGGGAATATAGTATTTTTATATTTAATTTATGTATCTGTGGGATTGTATGTGCATGCCAGTGCAAGTGCCTAACAAGACCAGAAGAGGACACTGGATCCTCTACAGCTGGAGTTACAGGCATTTGAGAGCAGCCCAACCTGAGTGCAGGGGACTAAACACAGGTTCTAGAAGAGCAATCTGCACTCTCAAATGTTAAACATCTCCTGGGGCTCTCCCTTCCTTTTTCTCTATTCTTTTTAACCCCAGGAAAGCGCCTATCCTTTTCAAACACTGGCTTATCTTTGTGTATATGAGTGTTTTCCTGCATGCGTGCATATATGTACCACATACATGCCTGGTGCCTACGGCAGCCAAAAAGGGGATGCTGTATCCGCTGAAACTGGTATTATGAAAAGTTGTGGCCCACCAGGTGGGTCCTAGGAGTTGGATCTGGGTCTTCTTCAGCAAAAGCAACAAGTGATCTTGGCCATGGAGCCTCCCTTCCAGCGCCTACCTTTTTTTTTAAGTTAGGCAAAAAGAATATGTAAATGCAATTACCATCAGATCCATGTTCAAAAACTACATTTAATATTGGTGATGAAATTATTATTTTAAAAGATGGCACTCACGTGAGGTAAAATAAAGTACTTTGTATATGCAAGCAGTATAAATTTAGTGTTCTGTGTCATTTGAATTTCACAACAACCTGTGAATTGGGCAAATCATAAGTATTTAATCTGCATATGATAAATGAATAAGCTAAGCCCGAAAGCAAATATACAGCCTGCTCTGGCGGGAATTAAAACCAAATAATTTACATTCTAATAACATTTCTTCTGAATAACTCCATGTCTCAAAGCCTGGAATGTGCACTCAAGGCAGAAGAGCATGTGATTCTTGACCTCTAAGGGAAACTTAAGAACTGAGTCCTGTCTTAATCAGGATCCCCTTGGTTAAAGTAACAAAATCCCCACTCTAGTCAGCTAACGCAGATATGGTAGGCTGAGTGATCGCCCTGGAAGGAAAAGGTGGAAGGAGGTGAGTCCAAGTTAGGGGCATGGAAAAGACTTGAAGATACTGTGAAGGTACAGAGACCAGGGGCTAGGGATGTTGGCAACCTCAACTGCTAGAAAAAAATAATAAGGAAACCAGTCCTTCTTTTACACAGACCTGCTGGCATCTCAATTTTAATCACATAACATTAGTTTCTGACCTCCACAACCCTGAGTAAACTCACACTCGCTCAAGCTACTATGTTCATATGAACTAACTGCAGAAACAACAAGAAACTGATCGACAAGCAATCCCATTGCTTCGTATTCCTGGAAAGTCTCTACCCAGTACAAAGCATGGGGCTGTGACTGGATTTCTTGCATTTCTTAAGAGTCTAGTTGACTTCTCTTCGGTGGCCCTCATCTCCAGGCAGCTTGGAGATGCTTCTGAGAGCCTCAAACCCCCTTCTTTCTAGTCAGGCACCTTAGGGTCCACAGACACCTCTTCTCATGGTCACCTGTAGTGATAAGAGCGGCGGGGCTGCGTCCCCAGCACCCCAGCTGCCTGGCTAGCTTATGCCCCGAAATAACAACACACAAACTGTATTCATTTAAACACTGCTTGGCCCATTTCTATCTTAGCCTCTTCTAGGCTAACTCTCGCACCCAGACTAGCCCATTTCTAATATTCTATGTAGCACAACTAGGTGCGCTTACCAGGAAGATTCTAGCCTACGTCCATCCTGGGTCAGAGCTTCATTGCGTGTGTCTGCCCAGGAGCCGGGAGCATGGCGTCTCTTCTGAGGCGTCTGCTCCCGAGAGGAGAGCTGTCGAGTCTGAGCTCACTTCCTCTTCCTCCCAGCATTCTGTTCTGTTTTCTCCACCCACCTGTGTTCTAACTTATGAGGGCCAGCCAAGCAGTTGCTTTATTTTTTTTAACCAATGACCTTCCTCCATCAGTCACCCAACGGTGGCATACTGTGAGTTGACCAATTGAGGTCAAGAGTCAGTGGGATGAAAACAAGGAGAGATGGGGAGAGGGAGGGATGGAGGGAAGGAGGGAGGGAGGGAAGGAGGGAGGGAAGAAGGAAGGGAGGGAGGTGCAGCATGCTGCTTCTTTGCTCAGGGGGCACTCCAGTGAGACTGAAGAGCTGCTCAGTCACATCTGTAATTTTCCTGCTCTATCTGGTCATGTACAAAAGAAAAGGGCATGAACTACATCCTGTTATTAACAGCACAGAAGCCAGAACAGGGCATTGAGACAAAAATAATACCAGATTGCCATTGTTCCAAAAAGGTTATTAAAAAATGAAATAGAAGGAGACTTTTGGTTGAAGTATGGTCTTTTGTGTCCTTAGTCTATAAGACCAAGCCTACAATCCAGAGCAGCTTCCTCTGGCTTTCTGCTCTGCCTAGTCTCTGGCATCTGGGAATATGGGCCAATTTGATGACAGGAGGTGGCCTGTCTCCAAGCAGTGCCTAGAGGCTAATCTTGGGGAAAGTAGGGAACTGGCATTTTTGTCGTATGGTGAGTCTACAGCAGTAGGAACATCCAAAAAGCCCGGAGGACCAGGACTGTAGGGAGGGGGCTTTTAAGGAAATGGCCCCTGTTCCACATCACCTCTGTTTAGCTGGGGTCTCTCCCGTGCTTCGTTATAAGTGCCCTTGCAATTGAAAATCGAACCACTTCCCAAGCCCTGAAGCTACATTGTCTTACTGTTTTAATTGATGCAATGAAATTATCTTAAATCATTGCTTAATTCTCAGGCTGGGGAAGTTTCAGATTTCGCTGGCCGTTGCTTGGCTGTGCTATTCTTTTTCCTTTCTTGGATCAGTGACAAATCAATGTCATTAAGGACCAGAGGCCATGTTTTGAGCATCACACTAGCTTTTCCTTAGCAGCCAATATCATAGCAACCCACTGTGGGCCTGTTTTTGTCAATTGACTTTACAGATGAGTCTGTTAGGGGAATTTGCAAGAACAGCATAATGGGGCATAACAAAAGGTACCTCATTTAGAAGAAACTTAGGTTGAATTCACATTGGGGCTCTTTGCATCCTTTCAGGCAATATTAGTGAGTCCATCCATTCACCGACACTGAGAAATAATGAGAGACAAACACTGGCAAATGACAGAAACATCACAAAGTAGAACGTATCTAAAGCAATTTGGAATGTGTTTTATATATTGACTGATCTTAATTTTGTGTGCGGGTGTATATTAAAATTATAAGTAAGCGATTCCGGTAAGCTTTCATGATGACTTAAAAGTTTTATTTTTGAAAGATATAATATTGTCTATTTTAGAATCATTGGGGAAAAAACTCTATGAAAGGACTGGAAAGATAGCCCAATGGGTAAAGTGATGGCCACATAGGCACAAAGACCTGAGTTCAAATCTCAAGAACCACATAAAGCCCCACCCAAGTAACAAAGGCATATAATTCAGGTGGGAGGCAGAGCCAGGATAATCCTCAGGCATTCACAAGGCAAAAAACAACAAAGAGACTGTGTTGCAACCAACATGGAAGGTGATGACCGATGCCCAAAATTGTCCTCTAACCTCCACACAGGCATCATTGTGCATGCGTAAACGCATGCATGCACGTGCGCACGCTCGCGCGCACACACACACACACATCATCTTCATCATCAATAACGTCATGATTTGATGGGCAATTTGGTTCAATTTCTGATATGATTAGTTCTTGGGAGGCAGTCATGGTACCCATTGTGGATAATCATTCCACTTAGGTGGGGGGTATGATCATGGCATGAACCGCCCATGAAGCGCACTGCTCCTGGAATTCAAGGTGACTGCAGACACAGGGCAATGGCTGAAGACTTCTGAGGCGCAACTCCAGGGAGTCTGGAACAAGGTAGCTTAAAAACTGACAGATAAATGTCCCTGCAGACCTTGGGAATATCTTAGTTATCCTTCTCCAAAGGTGGCTTTGGCCTTGAAGCAAGGAAAAGCAGGTCAGAATCTCAACATAACCAGACTTCTATTACCTGTGTTTAGACAGATAGCCCTTAACTAAACAGCATGCCATTGTGCGGAGCTCAGCAGAAACCTGACAAATTGTTTTAACCTAAAGGAGACAGACACTAACTGACCACAGTGAGGCCAAATTTTATCCAGCTCTAGCTGTCCATGTGGCATCTGAGTATTTGAATGGAGAGTTGATTTTTTTTTTCAGCAAAAACCACCTTTAGGTCCTTGTTGTAGCAGTGACCCCCTAACCTAATTTGATCTTTAGCACAATGATTCTTGTATCTTGGAGCACTTTTTTGTGTTTTGCAGTTCTCAACAGAAGGAATTAAAATTAATTCAAAGAGCCATTGAAATGAAGTGACAAAGAATTAAATCTCTATGCACGTATGTGTGTGCTTGTCTGTGTGTCTGTTTGTATCTCTCTCTGTGTGTGCATGGTTGTGGATGTCTGCATATGTGACTATGTCTGTGTGTGCATGTCTGTGTGTTTGTGGCTATGTATCCATGTGTGTCTGTTTGTCTGCATATGGGTCTGTGTGCCTGCGTGTGTCTGTCTATGTGTCTGTGCCTGTGTGTGTCTGTAGGTGTGTCTGTGTGTCCATATCATTGTGTATGCATTCATGCACATACAAGTTATCAGAAAATAAAAGTCTTAGTTCTGCTCACCAGTTTCTGTCTGCTTTAACTGCTTCTACGTCTGACCACGTTGTTTGAGAATGGAGGATCTGCATTGCAAGGGAAATCTCAGAGGACCATCTTGTCAGATGCTGTTTTTATTTCATCCCTGCTTTTCTTCTTCTGCCCGTCGTGGGCTGTGGGCACTCAGGCCCATTTTATGATCTGTAACAAAATGCAGTAAAGGCTCTGGCTACTGGCTAGGTAAAAATTCCTCTGATGAACTAAGCAAGGGCAGGCTTCTCACTTTGTGCTGTTAATCATGGCAGCCCAAACCAACCACAAAAGCCTATTAATTGTTGCTCAGTTTGGGATGCTAATGTAAATTATTTCACTGACTACAGAATAGTTACAAACATATAATTCTATTATACCCATGCTAAAAAAAAAAAAAAGTATTCAGGGTTTTGTTTTGGTTTTTTTTTTTTTTTGATGCTGCAGACACCCTCAGAGATTCAGTATTTACTCAGAAAATGTATTAAACCCCTCCTCGTGACAGCCCTGTAGGATTCATCCCTCACACACAGAATTTTTTCCTGATGCTGTCATTAGCATGTAATTGAAGAAAAAGGAGGATTGCTCAGCACAGACTCATCACTGTTGGAGAAAATCACATTTGGTTCTGAAAACATTTTATATATCAGCCCAACACTGACAAAAACATCCATGGTTTCATATTTAGGATTCAGTCCTGGGGGGTATTACTATATGCCCACAAAGGATTCGAGTTGACCACGCTGCTTCTGAGCGTAGAGAGCTCCCTTGAATGCAGGCACAAGAAACACAAAGAGAGAATGTGACCATAAGAGCTGCCATAGCACACAATTGAGTTTTCTTCCCCAGTGTAATGAAAGAGAAAGAGCATTGAAAGTGGGATGTTTAGAGAGAAGAACGGGCTGAAGTATTTTGCATCCAGGCAAATTCTGTTTTCTTTTCATAGGGTCCCCAGAGCCCCTCTCCTCGAGTGTAGAGCATTGTTTGGGAGAAATGGTGCTTTCGTTTCTGAATCTCTGCAGCAGAACCGAGGTAGAACTGCTCTGGCTACTTCCACGGGCCAGCGGCTCTCATCCTGGGCTTCCGAGTGTTCAGGATGATAAGCCATACATAAAGAGAGCGTGCAGGCGGTGGTCTACACCCTCTTCCTCTGTGTGCTCTCCTATCAGCCTTTGCAGAAAGATGTGCTCTGTTTACTGTTAATCAGAGGAGGAGGAGACAGAGAAGGGCAACCAGAAAGTATTCACCTGTGAAAATATTCACCTGCAGAGATGACTCAGCAACTAAGAGCGCGTATTGCTCTTGCAGAGAACCTGAGTTCAGTTCCCGTGCCCTTTGAAAGGCTAGTGATTCCCTTCTAAAGGCGCCACCACTTTAAAAACGTTCTTACTTGTTCTTTGAGAATGATGTACAATGTATTTTGATCATATCTGTCCCCTTCCCTCAAACTCCAGATCCTCTGCTACTTCCCTACACTCCCAATTTCATATTCTCCCCGGCTCCCGTCCTCCCCCTTCGCTGCCCTCCCGCCTCTCCTGCCTTTAAGCCCACAACCCAGTTTGTCTGGGCTGATTACTCCTGGATGTACGACCTGCCCTGGAGTCTGGATGTACCAGGTGTCACTCCACTGAAGAAAACCGACTCTCCCTACAGCAATCAAATGTCAATGACTCTTTAGCTATGGGTAGGACTGCTGGCCCAACTTGCCTCCTCCCTGTTTGGTTTTGATTGGTTTGATCCTGTGTAGGTCTTATCACCCAGTTTAGGATTAGGTTTCAACATGAACTGGGGCTAGTATAATCCAAGGATTGAAACCATTCCTTGTGTGTAAACTGATTTAAGCCTCAGTATAACCTGTAGTCTAGACTGTTCTGCGGCTCCACATTTCACTGGCATCCAGGGTACACAGGGTTAAACAATTTGCTTAGGATTCTATGGCTCATGAATGGCCAAGGCCAATCTGACCCAGATAACTTGATGCCAGAGCCCATACATCCCAACCTTTGCCCTATCCCTCTCCCCTGCTGTAAAAGATGGCTTCTGATGGCAGAGCCTGGAAGACAGGAAACTTCTTTTCTATGGACAAGCAATTCAGATGGGGGTGAGGAAGAAAGGTATGGTGAGCTCTGTGTCTCAGTTCAAAGTGGGCAATAGAACATGAGGCTGAAACAAGCCCAAGGAACCCTTCAATATCCCTTCTGCACAGCAGGACGTGGTGGTAAATAGTAAAGAGGGGTTGGCTCCCCCTCCTAAGATTCTAGGCACGGTTTCTTGTGGCATATGTTCTTCACATTTGGAGACCTAAAACACTTCCTCCATGGGACAACTCTGCAATTTATATGGTATTAGGTGATTTATGATCCGGTATATAATAGGTGATACTCTATATGACAAAGATCTTGGTTTAGGCTTTGAAAAGGAAGGTGGATATTTGTAAAGCAAATACCAACAAGAAAGTAAATACTTTTTCCCTGATTTTACATAGTGCCTTATTATTTTATTTAGTGACTGATTCTATATAGTATCTTTTAAAAACCTTTTTGAAATTTTGCACTAATATTAAATTTAGATGGAGGGTATGGATCACCTTTCATATTTTTTACAAAGGGAATCATTTCAGGTTAGCAAACTAAATTTTACCATGCTAAATATCTTCAGATGGGGGAAAATTCTCTAGTGCGCAATAAAGAAATTAGTAATAGAGCTCTTGCTTAGCATACACAAAGCTCTGGGGGCCACCATCTCCATAATTGCAAAAAGAAATACACTCCCCAACCTCTAAACATTTCTGTTCAAGCAGATGCCCCAACAATACTGTGTCCTTCTATTTCTGTAGAAGTCCATATGCTTGACCCCTTAGATGCTATACTAAAAGAAGTGGCTGTTTTCTTTACATCTGTATTCTCAGATCTAGAGAAAGCAGGTGTTCGATAAGCACTTAATCAAGAAGCTGGACAGGTTACTGGAAAACAATCCTGTAAATAATGTTGTATTTCCATTATTCTACACAAGCTTGCAAAATCTTGCTAAGCCCACGCAGGCCACTATGAAGAATAGCACCTCCAGACTCCCCCAGTCCGGGAAAGGAAAGAAGTGGAATTTATTTTGGTGCCACCTGAATGGGTCCTTTTATATGTACATTCTAGAGAATCTTTCAGCAAAGGGAAGACAGTAATATATCCCCAGTGCTAGTCATATGCTCACCACTGGTAAAACATTGGCTGTAATTTCTGCAGCAGTGCTATACAGCATGCAGACAACAATGCTCATATTTTAAAGGTAGTTCATGATGAGTATGGGTAGCAGGCACGTGCGCGCGCGCACACACACACACACTTGCTGTATTAGCTCTCTATCCACCTCAAGCACAATGGTCTCAAACACAGTGGTACCAAGTAAGAGTTATTTGTCTTCAAAACCATGTCTACAGACTGCCATGGGATGGGAAGAATCGTCTGGACTTGGCTGGACTTTGCAGGTATTGGATGAGTGGTAACTAGGGTTCTGACTCAGCTAAAGGAATGTGCTAAAATTTCAGAATGGTGGCTTATCCAGGACACATTCTCTTTATGCAGATGGCCAAATGCACAAGAAGAGAAGAAGAAATGATGTGGTTTGAAGGAGCATGGCCCCATAGGCTCATACATCTAAATGTTTGTTTGCCAGCTGTGGGCTATTTAGGAAGGACTGAGAGGTGTGGCCTTGTGGGAGTAGGTGTGTTACTAGTGGTAGGCCTTGGGGTTTCAAAATCCCACACCATACCATACCCAGTCTCTCTCTTAGCCTGCTACCTGTGGGTCAAAATGTAAGATAGCTATTGCTCCAGTGGCATTCCTGCCTGCCACCACAACCCTGAAAAAAGAACATGTACTAACCCTCTGAAACTGTAAGTAAGCCCCCGATTAAATTCTTTCTGTTATGAGTTGTCTCGGACATGGCGGTTCATCCCAGCAATAGAACAATAACTAAGGCAAATATAAAAGACATATTGCAAAGCCTTCCCAGTTCAGGCAGGCACATTAACTTCCAAATAATCCTTTTGATACATGGAAGAAACATGAATCAAAGAATAGGGAAATATATTCTGACCCTTATATGGGAAGTACTTCAACGTTCATTAATTAAGAATATGAAGGCTGATACCAGTGAGCAATGGACACACCAGTGTTTACATCCCTCATTCTCAGTGCTCATGTGCCTTCTAAACACATTTGCTTCAATCCCCTTATCTAGAAACAGAAATCTAAGGGAAAAGAAGAAGAAAATAATCTTCCTATCAACTACATTGGTAGATTCAGCAGATTTTATGGGCAATTAAGTCTTTAAATGAAGATTAAAGTGAACATATTTCTTGGGTTCTTTCCTTCTTCTCTTACTGTACAAATAAAAGAGATATCCACTTTTAACTTCATTTAAAACATGAATTCAATATCTATACACATCCTTAAAGCAATGAAAGATATTCTGCAAAAAAAAAGCACACACAAAGATGCAACTAGAAGTATTACTAGATTTTATTTAAAATAATTGTTAAATTTTCACTGAGAGAAAAATGCTAGTTTTTTTTTATACTGTATCTTCACCTAGAATACAATGATTTGATTCTGTTTTGGAAACGTCATAGTTAAGCCATGAATTTTGACATATGCCTAGAATTCTGGCACTGGAAAGGCAGAGACAGAAGGATTGAATGTTCAATGCTGCAAAGCCAGAATTTGTCTAAAAACACTAATGGGTCAGGGGAGGTGGTTCAGTGGATAAAGTGTTTGCCCTGCAAGGAAGCCCAGTTCTGATCCCTAAGATCCATGTAAATGCTGAATGGTCACGGCAGCCTGCCTATAATTCTAGTGCTCTGACAATAGAGACACTGGTTCCCTGCAAGCAGCCTAGATAGAGAGCCATATTGGCAAACTTTGTGTTGTTCAGTTAAGAGACTCTGCCTCAAAGTACAAGATGGAGAGTGACTGTGGAAGTCTCCCACATCACCCTGTGGCCTCCACATATACTTGTACACAAACTCACATGCAAATGTAAATATACCCTTGCATATACAGTCACATACATACATATATACATGCAAAAAAATTAACAGCTGACTATGTCCTAAGATACAGTCTATAAATGATCTACCTTCTTCTTTTAGAAGTCAAAAGCCAAAGGAAGCTGAAGCCCAGTAAGCATAGCCCGAGATGATGTCATTTTTATCTACTTGGTGACTACAATGAACCTTTTGCTCACCTATAGCAGCTCAGGGCTTATGGTGAACCATTCTTCATCACCTTTGGAAACTTCAGAACAGTAAAGCATGCATGGTTGCTATCTAAGCCCCAGGACATGCCTTTATGCTCCAATATCAGACCATCTCTAGAATCATTGAACTGGAATAGACTGAGCTCCTGAAATGAAACCTCTAGTGATTCCTGAGTTTAAAAGGCCATGGTTAAAAGTAGATCTTTCTGGAGCTAGAAAGATGGGTCAGCAGGTAAGGGCTCATTCTGCTCTTTCAAAGGACTTGAGTCTGATCTCATCCCCACATCCTGTGGATCATAGCTCCTGTAACTCCAACTCCAGAGAATCTAAACCTTCTTCTGGACTTAGGGAATATCTGTGCTCACATTTGCACATATCCAAATACACACACATATACACACTTAAAAATAAAATGTCATTTTTAAAGGAATAGATGTTTCTAATGACCCTAAGCTATCAATGACCAAAACCACTTTTGATTAATTGTGGAATAGCAACTAGCATCATAAAATCATAACAAAGTTTCCATTTTAAAGACGGAATTTGCAAGATATGGTGTTTCTAAGTACAATTCATGGATAAATATCAGGTATGGTGGTTTTGACATTTGGAAGGCAGATGCAGGAAAATTGACTCAAGTACTAAGCCAACCAGAGCTACAATGTGAGTGTTTCAAAAACCAACTAGAAGTCTGATGCGCATGTGTTCTTTGAAAAGCTTTATGCTTCATTGGTAAATACAGAAGGAGCTATACACATTCTAGTTTCTGGTCCCTCAGAGAGATTTGAACTAATGATTCCTAAAACGAGACAAATATAACAACAAGACCATTATCCCTAGACTATGGTAAATCACCTCCAATTGCAAGGATGAGTTTTGTTGGCTCCACACAAACCAACGACCAATAGGAACCAACAACAGTATGCTAGACACACCTCCAGCATCTCTTCAGATCTCTTCCACCTCAGAGACCACTGTGACAGTCATCTCTCCAGGAACGTGAATGATCCCCTAACAATACCACATGAGCCATGATGGTTTCCAACAGAAGCACGAGCCATCCCAAAGGGAGAGCTGCAGGAAAAGAGAGAAGCTCAGGGTGCTAGCGAGTGTGTTCAGTGTGTGCTTCCTATTCACTCCATGCTAACTGAACCAACATGACAGTTCTGGGGGTTGGGATGGAGTCCAGTCATTAAGTCCCAGCTCTGACTGCTGGGATGTTCAGCCAGGGGGATGTGTACATGTGAACAGGTGTGCCCTGTTGGTTCTTTTCGCTGAACCTTTCCTGCCCTTCTTCCTCAGGGCTGATTTGTGTTGCTGTTGGGGAGAACACGTGTGCTCTCTCCCCCAGACTCTGCTGTCAGGAAAACTTCAGAATAAGGACACGGGACACAATAGGAGAAGCCTTTGTCATGGAGTCAGACCAAAACCGTGGAGTGAGTGAAAGAGAAGAGGCATGCAAGTAATGAACTGCCCCTAGGGAAGGCAAAAGGAAAACTAAAGCCCTGTTAAAAGAGGAGAAGAGAAATGATTTTAATCACTCTGAAGAGACAGTCCCCTTACTTCGGGTTCTTCTCTGTTGTAAACCCTCGCCCTCCTTTACTGAAAAGTTCTTGAGAAGCAAGCTCATTAGAGACCGTAGGTAATGGATCTCCTGCAGAATGTGTAGTGTTCGCTTTTATTACCATGTTCCTGCCAGCCAGACACGGAGGGCTGCGTCACTCCAGCAGCAAACGGGTGGATCAGTGTCTCTCCCCAGAGATAAATGAAGCGACGACGTGCTAAAAAGCCCTCGGTTTAGGAGGTGAACAGTTGGATCTTTAATTACAAAGGACTGAAACCCATTACAACACGACGGGGAGTGTGTTTAATTTGCAGAAAAAGAGAGAAATCGCTGAGGCTTTTTGTGGTTGAAATGACCTTAACACAGAAGTCCAACAGTCCCCACTTCTGAAGGGCGTTGGATGACCTCCGCTCTAAATGTGTAGACAGAGCCAGGGACTAAGTATCGCCGCCTCTTCAAAACAGAAGGAAGAATGGCTCACGGCTGGTCTGGGCCCTATCTGTCTAAGTTCCCACCCCATGTTCACCTGTGCGATTCCCTAAAGTAAGAAGCCTTTTAACTTGTTTGCGGGGATGGAGTCACCTTAGAAAAGTAAGTGGGTATTGTGTGTGTGCCTTGTGTGGTCTTCGCCCTCGAGAGGGAGGGGGAATGGAGTGGGGGAAAGGGGGAGAGGAGGAGGGGAGTGGGGGGAAAGGGGCGATGTGTGGGAGGAGGGGGAGGGAAATGGGAAACGGGGAGGAGGCGGAAATTATTTTTTTATTTTTAACAACTAAAAAAAAAAACCATATTGCATCTTTTCTAAAACCGGCTGTACCCTTGCATCGATGCAAGTCATTTTCAGAGTCAGCCGCCTTATTAACCACGCAGAGCACAGCCCTAAAGCACCTACATCTCCATTCTTCAAGTTGTAGGTGCGTCACTTGCCCCATCAGGCTCTGCATACAGCACCATGGCGTTTGCTTCAGCGCGGTCTCACTGCTTAGCTCAACAAAGAGGAATGTGTTCTTTATCACTCTTGAGCGCTGAAAACATCTGGAAGCTGTTCTACAAGGGTTCTAAAGTCACCTTCAATTGGCACTTAAAACATTCCATTTGATGATATGATTGAGGGGTTCAAAGGATCATTTCTGGCCCCTGATGTGGGGGGATATTAATTTAACACTCAGCCCTGCGTAAACTCTGTATTTACCTCCCACAAGAGGAAAGGTAAGGCCTATCAGAGGAAGGCACCAGAACAAATCGTAGTAAGGCTTCCTTAGCTTTCCCAGAGCCAAGTGCTCAGAGACAGCACCTGCCTGCATTGTAAGACCAGAAATGTTATTTTAAATAAACTCAGGGAACCCCATAACTTCTGTACTTTTGTTTCTTTCCATGCATGTTTGTGTGTGTATGTGTTTGTACACACATTCATTTGTGTGGGGGTTCATGTATGTGTATGTGTGTAGTAATAGGGGCGGCGGGGCTGCGTCCCCAGCACCCCAGCCGCCCGCACGGCTAGTTTATGCCCCAAAATAATTACACAGACACTGTATTCTTTTAAACACTGCTTGGCCCATTTCTATCCAGCCCTTACTGGCTAATTCTGATATCCCGATCAACCCATTTCTAATAAACTGTAGCACCGGTCTTACTGGGAAGATTCTAGCCTATGTCCATCCTGGGTCGGAGCTTCATGGTGTGCGTCTGCCTGGGAGCGGGGCATGGCGTCTCTCTCAGGCGTCTGCTCCCGAGAGGAGAGCTGTCGAGTCTGAGCTCACTTCCTCTTCCTCCCAGCGTTCTGTTCTGTTTACTCCTCCCACCTATCCTCTAACCAATAAAATGGGCCAAGGCAGTTCCTTTATTAGCCAATGACCTTCCTCCATCATTTCCCCTTTTTCGGTTTAAACAAAAAAAAAAAAGGCTTTAACTTTAACATAGCAAAATTACATATAACAAAACAGTTATCAAGTAAAAGTTATAATAATCTTTATCATAACTAAGGAAAACTATAACTATAACTAACTATTCTTAACTCCATCAAAGACTCCAGAAAGATACAATACTACCTAAGCAAACAAGAAAAAAGCAACTTTTAAAACTCTAGAAATGACAGAGACATCTCGCTGCCTGGACAGTCACCCAAAGTTCCTCTGTATTGTTGGGGCATCCATCTTCAGCCTTCAGGCCCATGGTATCCAGCAGACATTTCCATAAAGCAGGAAAATTCAAAGTCAGTTCAGTCACTATCTGTTGTGTCCTGCAGAATGTCTCGCAGACTCTTTCAAAATGAATCAGGAACCCTGAAAGATCATCTCACCTTAGGCAAGTTCAGTAGTCCTCCCTCTGCGGGTTCTCTGTGTCCAGTTTATGCAATAGTCCAGGCAAGAGCAGTTTCTTGCCCAAATGGCTATCAAACTCCATCAGGTGCCTCTTCGATGCCCATCTTCCTCTTGAAGTAGATTGGTGCTGCCAGGAGCAGAGTGTCTCATTGTCATGAAAAGTCCTCAGTTATTAAAACATTAAATGTCCTATTCTGTAATCTTTGAAAGACATGAAGAATGTCTATCTAAAATATATCTACGCACATCTAGAAAATAATAACTAACATGACTACAAACTTGACTATTATTTATGATTATCTATTAACAACTTATATTTCCTAATTATACATTACATTTTTTAATAATGAACTACACAATCACAACACCTTAATCAATATCAGAAATACATATACATATAACAAAATTGACCGTAAATCTTAATCTATACTAAAAGCAAAATCTATACTAATGCAAATTATTCATACCTATATCATATCCCCCTTTAAATGTAAAAGGACGTTTATAAACCATATTTGGGAACATGGGCGCAGTTTTTTCTCTCCAAACTGCTTCCTGCTGAATGGGGGCGTCGTTAATTAGGTCTTTCATGGTATAACCTGTGTGCTAGTTTCATCTCAGTTGACAGTTGAGCGAAGCAATTTTCTGAAGATGTTCACTGCAACCCTTCAGGAGGGCGTGGTCCATCATACCAAATCGGAATAGAAGAAATGAACAGCGTCTCATCCTCTGTGAAAACAAAATAAGAAACTCCTTTCCAAAGTATCATGTCCTTAGATCCAAATTTCAAAGACAAGGCATCAAAATATCTATGTTGAATTAGTTCAGCAGCATTTATGAATAAATGTCTTTTAGCATCTGTTGCTCCTTCCTCAGCATTTAAATAATTTAAAGAGAGCATAATAGCATACAGTATCAAAATTCTCTGTGTATTTTCCATCTTTGTGCAGCTTTGTTTTAACCTCTATTTTGTTTATTTTTACTTTTAAGTCTTTGCTTTTTGAGACAGGTTCTCTGTATCTTTGACCTGAAGTAACTCTGTAGACCAGGCTGTCCTTGAACTCTTAGAGATCTGCCTGTCTCTGCCTCCCAGGCTTTGGGATTAAAGGTGTATGCTATGACACCTTGAACTCACAGATATCTGTTTGTCTCTGCCTTCTAGGCACTGGGATTATAGGCGTGTGCTACCACACCTTGAAGTCACAGAGGTCAATCTCCCTCTGCCTTCCACTTGTTGGGATTAAAGGTGTGTACTACCACACACAACAACTCTCTTCCCTTTTTTTTTTACTTTAAGAACTTCAACTTTTAGTCTGCATATATTTTTAACACGCTGTAAATCATTTAGAAATTTTCTCTGTCTTTGAATATCTCTTTACTGTATATCTCTCTTTTTCTGACCACACGACTCTTTAATTTACCAAGCAATCTCAGTAGGACTAAAGGCGTGACTTTGCCAGCTAGATCCAATCCATTCCTTAGCTTTCCAGCCTCATGGCGGATATACAGGCTGCAGCCATGTTTATAGCAACAACTCTATGGCGTTTCAAGGTCCCTGCCAGCCAGTGAGCTACAACAGACAACACTCAAGTCCTCTCTCGGTAGCCGGCCCTCCTGCCTCAAACAGTCAGAGTTTGCCCTGGCAGGATGGCCCAGAAAGCCGGCATTTTTAAACGGCACAGCTTTTTTCCTGCTACGGCTGAAAACCGAAAAGCATGCATTCAGCTTTTCGTCAACACCGTTTAAGTGTTTCTTGGCAGGACCTCTTAATGAGCTGCAGGGTTTTGCAGCTAAAGCTGAGTCAGGAAGCTTCTCTTAGAAGAAAGCGCTTGCTTGCCTCTAACAAGCAGAGCAGACCCGAGAACACAGCGAGTCTAGTTGCCATCAAACAAATCGTAGCACTTTACTCCAAATGCTCTATTCAAAAGCTCTGTCTCCCGCAGGAGCCAGACAGAAATCGCAATGGCGGCACAGCCCCAGGAAGTCACGCTTTAAAATGACACAGTGTTTTTTTTTCTGCTACTGTTGCCAAATCAGGAAATCTCTCTACAGCACATCACCAACAAACAGCAAAAATCTGTGTTAAACTCTCTCTCCCTTATTTTTAAGCCTTCTCAGGTTTTTTAAGTGGATTTAGTCCATCACGTGGGGTGCCAATCTGTAGTAATAGGGGCGGCGGGGCTGCGTCCCCAGCACCCCAGCCGCCCGCACGGCTAGTTTATGCCCCGAAATAATTACACAGACACTGTATTCTTTTAAACACTGCTTGGCCCATTTCTATCCAGCCCTTACTGGCTAATTCTGATATCCCAATCAACCCATTTCTAATAAACTGTAGCACTGGTCTTACTGGGAAGATTCTAGCCTATGTCCATCCTGGGTCGGAGCTTCATGGTGTGCGTCTGCCTGGGAGCGGGGCATGGCGTCTCTCTCAGGCGTCTGCTCCCGAGAGGAGAGCTGTCGAGTCTGAGCTCACTTCCTCTTCCTCCCAGCGTTCTGTTCTGTTTACTCCTCCCACCTATCCTCTAACCAATAAAATGGGCCAAGGCAGTTCCTTTATTAGCCAATGACCTTCCTCCATCATATGTGTGCTTGTGTGTACATGTGTTTGTACATTTCTGAGCATGGATGTGTGGGTAATTGTGTGTATATGTGCATGTTTACATGTGTGTGTGTATATATGTATATGTACATGTATGTATTATTATGCATGTGCACATTTGTCTGCATGGGTGTATTCACGTGGAGGTCTGTGTGTATATATGTGTTTATGTGCATGTTTGTATGTGTATGTGAGTGTGTGTATGTATGCATGCATGTGTGTATATGCATGCATGTATGGGTGGGTTTATTGTGTGCGTGAGAGTTAATGTAGGCCAGATATTAAAGGGATATTCTTCTTCAGGTGTCATCTATATTATTTATTCTTATTCTTATTATTATTCTTCTTATTATTATTATTATTTTCTATTCTATTCTATTTTGAGACAAGGTCTCTCATTAGCCTGGAAATCACCAAGTAGACTAGCCTGGCAGGCCAGCAAGCACTAGGGACCCTCTCATTCCACTAACCCCAGCACTAGTATTTTTGAGCACATGTCACCAACACTTGACTATTTTATACAGGTCAAACTCAGCTCAGACTCAGGGCTGTGCTGAACTCGGGCTTGTAAGCAAGCCCTTTACCAGTGGAGCCAACTCTCCAAATTTTTAATTCTATTTTTAAAGGTACATAACATTTGGACATATTTGTTAGGTATTCTGAAATGTTTGCTGTGTGTGTGTTCGAGTGTGTGAGTGTGTGTGCAATAGTAATCAAGCTAGGATAATTAATACACCCATTATCTTGAACTTTTCTCATTCTGTTATGGGTTGATTTGAAGCCTTCAGCTTTTGAGATGTATACTGCATTATGCTAACAACATTCACCACACTAACATGGAACACTAGAACATTTGCCGGTCTGCCTGTGACATGGGTACCAATTGGCCAACCTCCTTCCTCACACAGGTATTGTTCTCAGTACAACTGATTTTGATAAAGGAGCCAAAAAAAGAGTCTCCTCAATAAACCACAGGGAGAGGACTGGGTATTCACATGGAGAATGAAACTAGAGTCCTGTGTCTCACCAGATACAAAAAGACCTACAAGGGTCTGGAGATAAAGCTCAGTGGTTAAGAGCACTGGCTGCTCTTCAGAGGACCTATGTTCTAGTCTCTGCACCTTCAAATGGATCGCAACCTTCTGGAAGTCCCAGAAGAGCTGATGTTATCTTCTGGTTTCTAAATGCACTTCATGATGAATGTGTTGAGCATACAAACATGTAAGTAAAATACCCATTTAGATAAAAAAGGATAAGTAAATCTAAAAAAATAAAAAAGACCTATAAATAATACTGTAACTATAAAATTACTAGAAGAAAACAGAGAAAATAATGCTACAGGATGTTGGGAAAGGCAGACATTTCTTAGAATCACCTCTCATTTATTCCAATGAATTTTTATCACAAAATAATGTTTGATTTTATTTCATGGACAATTCTAAAAATTACCTTTAAAAAGGACTCAAATGATGCCTTATTGAAAACTTTCAATTAAATTAATGATATTTCCCTATCAGGTTTAGGCTGTAATTTAAAAATAATGATAAAACCAACATGACAAAAGCCCATACAAGTTTGTATTTGTATTTTGAAATAAGAGAGGCCATAGAGAAACATATAGACAACTGTTCATAGCAACTTCATTTGCAATAGCTGCAAACTAAAAACAAATGCAGTGTCTCAATGAAAGAATTGTTAAAAAAAAAAAACTGTGTTGTATCCACACTCAGTAGATCTTAAAGTTTGGGACTGGAGAGAGATGTGTGTGTGTGCATGTTGTATGTGTGTGTGTGCCCGCGTGCACATGCAAGCTTTGGAGCTGAAGTTATAGAAAGTTGCAAGCCATTGGACATGGGCACTGGGAACTGAACTCGGGTCCTCTGCCAGAGAAGAAAGCAAGTAGCTCTTAACCACAGAGCTACTTCTCCATCCCCTAATATTTATAATTTCTTATTTTTATTATCTAAAATAGCATCTACTTGGCTACCAGGGCATCATCCAAGACAGCTTTTCACCTGCTAAGGATGCTCTTCCACCAAAAATAATGTTTCAGAATTGTGCATGGGAGTCATGGCTGGGATGCAGTCACGTGGATTCCTTTTTGTGTGTGAAATAGCCGACCAATGATGCTAGACTTATATAAAACCAAATTCCTCCGATATTTATGGGTAAGTAACATTTCGAAGGATATGGAATTTATATCTCTTCCAGTAACAATTTTCCTAGCTTAAAAACCACTCACCCAGCAATATAGCTCTCAACCCAGCTCAGAAAACATACTTCTCTTTAATGCCAACTACATCAAGGGTTTTAAGTCGATACTGGATTTAGTAACAGTTTGAGAGAGTATACAGACTAATTTTTGTTTACATCTGAATTCATTCCAGTTAAAAAAAGAATCATGAGTTTATTCACCCATATTTCCTTTCCCCAAATTTTAAAATAGTATATATTTGATGCATATAAAATAATACATGTATCAAATGCAATTATAAATACCTGACCACACATGGCCACATCATGCAAATCCAAATACAATGTTAATGAATCCATTGCATTAACTGTGTGCATTCTCTAATCCCACCCCTAGCTTCTAAAAGATACTGCCCATCGCTTACCAGACTCCCAATTCTTAACATTTTTCACTCCTATATTTATCTTGAAATCGTGTCTATAGAGCTTTCAACATTTCCAAAATTAGCATGTGTATTGACTTTCTTTCATTGGGACCAAAATGTGTAGCAAAAACAGCTTAAGGGAGAAAGGATTATGGGGCAGGGGCTTCCTGTTTCAGAGGGTTCAGCCTGTGTTTACATTTCCTGTTTACATGGGAAGAACACCATGCTGGCAAAGAGCCTGTGATAGACAGTGGCTGTTCATATCACGGTGGACCAGGAAATGAAGAGCAAGACCTGAAATAAGGACCAGGTTAAAATCTTATTTTCATAACCATTTGTCATTCGGAGATGACGTCACACATGAATACTGTATTTACATCATCCCCACACCCATGTTCTTGCCTTCCGTTGCCCCCCGTGTCTCTCTATATGACATTTTAATTATTATTTTATTTTACAAACCCGATGAGTCCATTTAGTGTTGCTCATATGTATATGTGTTTAGCTCTGACCACTTGGGATGAAATAACCTCTCCCGGGGCTCATCTATGAAGACAGATTCTCCTCTCAGTTGTCATAATTGCCTGTAGCTATTCATCTAGGTGAGTGTGTTGGTTTGAATGGGTATGGCCCCCACTAGCTCATATGATTGAGGGCTTGGTCCCCAGTTTCGTGGAACTGTTTGGGAAATGGGGGAGTTGTGTCACCAGGGAGCTGGGCTCTGAGGTTTCAAAAGTCTATGCTAGCCCAATCTTGCTTATTTTCTCTTTGTCTCCATCTTGTGGATTAGAGGTAAGCTCTCAACGAATGTCTGCCTGCCCCATGCCTGCCACAGTCCCAGCAGTGATGATAAGGGACTAACCCACTGAAACTGTAAGCAAGTCTCCAACTAAAAGCTTTCTTTTGTAAGTTGCCTTGGTCACAGCAATAGAACTAAGATGACGTAACTCAGTATGGGACCTTGTGAGATCTCCCACTTCAACGTTGTTTGTAAACACTCATTTCTACTTCTTATGGCTAGAGTCTACCTCCTAAAGGCCCATCAGCTTTTTCCCCACAATTGTGCAATCAGCTACGTAAGGAGCCTTCAAAACAAAAAGCCTTTGGGGACATTTCAGAAAGGGACCCATAACAGCACGGCAGCATAAATAGTCTTCGTGTGGTTTAATTTAACTTTTAAAAGAATTTAGCATGTCTGCATGGCATACGTAGCAGTCAGAGGAAATACTGTGGGAGTCGGTTCTCTCCTTCCACCATATGGGTTCTGCAGGCTCACACCAGGACTTCAGGCTTTGCAAGAAAAATGCTTTAACCACCTAATCATTACTCTGGCCCTGCTACTTTTAAACACTGACTGTTTTTTAATGTTAAAACCACCTTGGATTCATTCATTCATTCATTCATACATACTCCTTTTAGCCCTGACAAAGTACTTTTTTACATAATTGCTATTATCAGTTTTCTAATGTTTCTTCTTGGGCATTTGTGTCCATGTCAAAAGAAATATTGGTATTTAATTTTCATTTTTATATGTGTGTGCTTGGTTTTTAGCATTGGAGTTAAGATGGTTTCATGGAAGAGGCTGAGAGATATTTCCATTTTCCAAAAAATATATAAATTGGCCTTAAACCATCCAGTAGAATTGTTAAATAAAATAAAATCATATGTCACTAAGATTTGCTCTGGCAGAAATTATTCGATTGTTTTTAATGAGTTATACATTTTTTTCTCCACTCCCTTCCCTTCCTCCCCTAGCCCCTTCTATCCTTTCCCATGACCATCTCACTCCCAATTTACTCAGGAGATCTTGTCTTTTTCTACTTTCCATGTAGATTAGATCTATGTATGTCTCTCTTAAGGTACTCTTTGTTGTCTAGGTTCTCTGGAATTATAGGCTATTTTTTTCTTTGTTTTATGTCTAAAAACCACTTATGAGTGAGTACATATTATATTTGTTTTTCTGTGTCTGGATTACCTTACTCAATATGTTTTTTTCTAGATCCATCCATTTGCCTGCAAATTTCAAGATGTCATTATTTTTTAAATTTATTTATTTATTTATTTATTTATTTGGTTTTTCGAGACAGGGTTTCTCTGTAGCTTTGGTGCCTGTCCTGGAACTAGTTCTTGTAGACCAGGCTGGTCTTGAACTCAGAGATTCACCTGCCTCTGCCTCTCAAGTGCTGGGATTAAAGGCTTCTGCCACCACCCGACTGATGTCATTATTTTTTACCACTGAGTAGTACTCTATTGTGTAAGTGTTGGCAAAGACACAGATAAAGATAAACACTTGCACGCTGTTGAAGAAACACAAACTGGAGTAATCCTTGGTGAAAACAGGATGGAGAGACCTCAAGCAATTAAACCAGAGCCACCTTGTGACCCAACAGTCCCTGTCTTTCATTTCCCAAAGAAAATAAACTCAGTGTTTCAGAAAGATATCAGCTTTCCCAGGTTCACTACAGCACTGTTCACAACAGCCAAGATGCATGATCCATAGGCATGTGAATGAAGCAACTCTCTCTCTCTCTCTCTCTCTCTCTCTCTCTCTCTCACACACACACACACACACACACACACACACATTTAAATACCTTAGAAAAGAGGAAGTCTCTCTCCCAGCAACAGTAATACACACAGGGGACACGAAGCTTGCTGAAGGAAGCCAGTCACACAAAGGTGGATGCTGCAGGGCTCTTAGGAATTGGACCTCACAGAAACAGAAGGCAGATGGTTACCAGGGGCATCCGTAGGAAGCTGGTAAATGGTGGGTTTAAAAAGAAAAAGACAAGTGAAGGGACAAAAGCCAACTCAAACCAAAGGAACAAACTCTGGAGGCATACTGTCTAGTGGTCACTGATGACATAATGTCCACATGTTCACTTGAAAATTGCTAAGTAGATCTTAAACGTTCTCACAATAGAATAGTAAGAACGTGAGATGACTGATGTAAAGGTGAGTTTGATTGCAGCACTGAATAATCTAGCTGTAGATCAAAGCGTCATAGTAGGAGCTAAGGAGATGGTTCAGTGGGTAAGAGGATTTGTTGCATGAGGACCTGAGTTTGAATCCCCAGCACCTACATAAGAAGCCAGGCCCACATGTATGTCGGTAACCTTAGTGGTGTCAGTGAGTGGAGGAGGGTCACTGGGTGTTGCTGGCTCTCTGCCTAGTTCCAGATTCAACAAGAGACCATGTTTCAAGGGAACGAGATGCAGACTGACATCTGGGCATGCTACTGTGGCGTCCATACATAAGTACACAGCACACACCGTATACACATGTACATACAGTCAACACCCACACACACCCCACACAAAATTCCATCACATTGTATACACCAATACATAACATTTTTCAAATTAAATCTAAATAAAGTTGAAGGAGAAGAAAGGGTGAAAAATTTAACTAAATTTCACCAAAAGAAAAATAAAATCCATGAAGGATTTTAAGTGTGGTCTTCCCAGGACATAAGAGATTTGAAAACCACTAAGTTTTCTTATTTTCTTTTTGCTTTAGAAAGTCGCTTATAATTATGTAAACAAGCTTACATTTGGTAGAAAACAGCTTCAGAAACTTTACATTCAGAGAGAATTGTCATTTGGAAAACCGTTTGCATGCGCATCACTCATAACTGGAGGAATGTTTTCCCCTCAACAGGAGTGTTCCTGAGAGGAAAGGACTCTGTGTGGTGTATTAGAGAAATTACTTTTTATGGAAAAGATATTTCAGCTGATATTTTTCTCTAATTTGCAGACATTGGTAGTGTTATAAATGATCCTACATTTTGAATCTTAAAAAAAAAAAACACCCTACACTAAAATCCTGCCTATAACCATATAGTAATCATTTTCCTAGCTTCCTGCCTTCTGATGTTTATGCTGTGGCCTCTATTTCAGTTGGAATCAAAATTCTATTAATAGCCCACTGTCACATTATTTCTTCACGTGTGCCTACAATATAGAGCACAGCAAGGGTTCCTGTATTATGTGCACCTTGACTCTATAAAAGACAGAATAATAAAGAAAGCAAAACAATGCCTGCATGTACCAGGCTCCTGGCTCCTCGAGGGACTGAACGTATCATTTAAATACAGCAATTTTAAGATCACATTAAATTCTTTGCTTTCTCTGTCTCACTGATGAAGAGAGTGAAATCTACTGAATAACTAACTTAAGATTATTACGTAGTTAATGAATGGAAGGACTGAAAATACTCAATCCACGTTTTAGCGATCTTTTCCTGGTGCCCAGAGTTTGTTTTCTCATTATTTATGAAAATCCTGGCTTCCTAAATTGCTTCTCAGTCTTCTATGTCCTCCTCAAGGCAAGCCAGCAGTTTCCACAACTTCTGCACAGAACTGCACTGCAGTAAAGGTGGTGTTTGTACAGTGTATCCGGTGAGCGATCCCGGCTCAGAAAGGCAAATAGCGTACATTCTCTCTCACCTGTGGATCTTAGCCTCCGCTAGATGTGTGTCTGCAGGTGAGAGTAAACAGAGAAAGGTCAGAACACTAGGAAAAGGTCTGTGAGCTTGAAGAGGAGCGGGTGGGGAGGAAGACACAGTAGAAAAGGGGACTAGTGAAGGCAAGAGGGCAAGGGGGTGAGGGGAAGTAGGAGAGAGTGGACCAAAATGAAATACGTGGGAAAAAATGCATCTGGAAACTTGTTATTCAATAAGCTAATTTAAAAATTAAATTAAATATTTTTGAAACGTGGTGTTTTTAAAGGTGTCACTAATCCAAGTCACTTGACCCAAATGTTTAAGGATCATCTGTCTCCACACAATTACTCTAGCATGTGCCATAAGAATGTCTATTGATATTTTAAGAGTTGAATTTAGTTCAACTGAGAAAAAGACATACACACATTCACAGAGAGACAGAGACAGAGAGGGACAGAGAGAGACAGAGACAATGACAGAGAGAAAGACAGAGAGAGACACAGAGAGAGAGAAGTGCCAGGCAAGACAACTACCCTCCCTTGATACCCACACCTAATCCATCCACCATCCGACATAAAGAAAGGTGTGTGTCTTCCCTAGGGTTTGGGAGTGAGAAAGGCTACAATTAAATGCATACATATCTGCATCTGTGGATACATTGCTAGGTGGAGAGAGAGCAAATAGGAAAGGCACCGGAGATATTAAGAAATAGGCTTATTACTAAGCACACGTAGGAATCTTATATTGGGATCCAGGTACTTTATAATCATATTTAGCTTTATAATAAGCATATCTTAGGAACTAATGCCATCCTTATTTATAAAAAGCGTAACTATGGAAAAAGAAATTTTGAATCACTACAACATCTAAGCAATCTATCAATTTATACAGATTGAACAGGGAAGACAAGTTTCTGGTTAACCATATCGTCATGGCAGTACATTGCTTAAACTTCTATGCAAATAAACCTGAAAGTGGTTTATTAACTGAATAGTCGTCTAAGATATATAAATAAATACAATGATTTGTAGCATTTAATAATCACTACTACCACAAATGGTATCAAAAATGTATAACCTAGAGCTGGAAGGAAGACTCAGTGATTAAGAGTGCTGTTGCACAACCGTAAAGACCCGAGTTCGAGTCCCAGCTCCTACAGAGCAAACCAATAGACCCCATATACCTGGAACACCAGACCTGTGGAGTCAGGGACAGAAGGACTGCTGGAGCTTGATGGCAATCAGACTAATTAAAAACACAAACAAACAGAAAACAAAGACATGAACTCTCCTGACTCAAGGAGACCTCTGCCTCAGAGGAATAAGGAGAGAATGGGAAATGAGAAAGCCCAAATCTCTCTTCTGCCCACATGCATGTGCACATATGTCTGCACGTGAAACACAGGAACATGCAATATAAACACACTACCAAGCCATAAATGGAACAGGCTATTAAAATCTCGCCCTACTTCAAGAAAAAGGACAAACAAATAATTTCATGAGTGACAACAGCTAGTCTCTTTACCTTCCTAATATTAAAAACACAGACAGGATTGGTGGCACGTGCCTATAATCCTAATACTTGGGAGCCCGAGTCATAAAAAACTTTTTAAAAAGCCAGCCTGGGCTTCATACTGTGGGTCTGTCTCAAAAAACAAAAAAACAGGAAAATAAATGGGCTTAAATTTTAAATAACTTTGAGTCTGTATTTTACCTAGGAGTAGACTAATGAGGAGTGGGGAAAAAATGCAATCAGTAAGTTTTGTCATTCATTCACTTCCTCATTAGGAGAACTATCATTTTAATTAGCTGTATTAGAAGGGGAACCTTATGCTGTCTGGTCACCCCCACCTCATCCCACTCCCCCGCCAAACACTCTCAGTTTCTCCGAGTTCCAGCCTCATCTCTGCCAGCTCTAAAGGATATGAGTCTCAGACATAGAAGAGAAAGAGCTTGTCCGTGCCCATACCAAACATTTCAAGATCGGTGCCTAGAAAAACGTATCTGTCTCTGCCTCCCAAGTGCTGGGATTACCTGTCTCGAAAAACCAAAAAAAAAAAAAAAAAAAGAAAAGAAAAACGTATCTGTTGTCACCCGGCTACATGCCGCCATCATGACTGGTCCTAAGGTCCTAACTGAACTACAAAGGAGATGGATGCTCATCCTTCTGGTTCAAACAGGAAGCAAATTTGAGTTCAGAACTGCAGAGGGGAATTGCCAATTGCCCACACAGCCCACCTGTTCCGTGTCCAAGCCTCAAAGACACTGAAACTTTCTCTTTTTTCCTCTCTCTGTCTCTCCCAAGGAGTCCACATACTTTCTCCCAGACTCTAGCTTCAGTTCCTATCTACATGTTGCTCAATCTTTGCCTGCCAAGCCTCCCTTGAGCTCAAACTGCCCAGTACCTCTCAGCTAACTTGCGAGTCAGGTTCTTTTAGCCAACCCCTCTCCCTGGAGCACATCAGAAACGTGATCAGTTTTACAAGTTCCCCAGAATCAATTATTTTACCTAACAACTTTTGGTATTCAGCCCCTCCCCTGATGGTTACTATAAGAAACAGTAGAGAGAGAGAGAGAGAGAGAGACACACACACACACACACACAGAGACAGACAGACAGACAGACAGACAGAGACAGAGAGAGAGACAGAGAGAGAGAATACTGACGCTCCCTGCTGCATTCACAACTGAGGTGCAATCCCGACTCCTCTACACAGAACCGTGGTCTCTGTGAGGACCCCTCCATCAGGAGCTGCCTTAGGAATTGTGCCTTGCCCTCATCTGGCAGGTTTTCCTTGCAGTGTGAATCATTCCCATTTCCTTGCCTTTGCTTGTACAAAAATCACACCGGTTTGTGGTAGACTCTCTAAAATGTGATTTGAAACCCCGAAGTAGAAAATATACATGACTTTAGAGAATAAATTCAGCGCCTACCTCCTCCGCTACATTGTTTTTCTTTCCCCGATATTTCCCTACTGTTTCTCATTCTTTGAAAATAT
This sequence comes from Microtus oregoni, assembly GCF_018167655.1. Lineage (NCBI taxonomy): Eukaryota > Metazoa > Chordata > Mammalia > Rodentia > Cricetidae > Microtus > Microtus oregoni. The sequence goes on from NW_024543063.1 coordinate 41,131,657, forward strand.
ATTTATTTAGTTATATTTTTAACTGGTTTCTCAGTCTCTTAGGGTGGAAGCTAAAATACGGGAGTGAGTAAATACAGGGACATAAAGAGTAGAGGCTTGTGATAACTCCAAGAACTTGCAGTCTTTGAATATCTTTCTTCATCCAATATGCATTCGAGAATATGAGAAAATATGGAGAACAAAAGGCTCTCTGAAACTCTGATTCATTTCAAAATTAATAAACATTTATTATCTGGACTCACATTCCCTTTTTAAGAGAAAATGACCTGTAACACAGAAGACGCCATTTGAGATATTTTTAATTTGCTGGTGATTGACAAGGCAGGCCAAGAGGGCTCTCACTTTCTCTGAGGAAGGGACTTGGGAACAGCTGCTGGCATACAGATTAATGGTCCATATATTCCAGTCTCTTGTTGCTGACCAGCTGATAAGGCACATAATTGTCCTTAACAATTGAGCATAATTTATTCCTGCTTCAGGTGGCTGTTACCTTCAGCAATTAAAACATAGTGACTGATGGGCCCTGTTGCTGCATTACCCTCACGATTTAGCTGAATCAGCTAGTCTTACCTGCAGCAAACAGCCTGTCTACTGGAAGGCAGCTAACTGCTTCTGCTCAGGAAGCATCCTTCTCGTCTCACCGAAACCTGGCCAACTTTGGATAATTGATGCTCTACCCAGGTTTGGGGATGTGTCCTTTCACAGAAAAGATAAAATACACCACCATTTTCAGAAATATGTATTGGTGACGTTAGAAAGTCATTGGCACCTTATACTCAGCATGCAAGCTAATGAAAGATCATGACCAAAAGTAACCAGGAAAGAAGAGGGCTTATTCCATCTGACACTCACAATCCATCATGAGGAGACATCAAGCAAAAAACTCGGAGATAGGAATTGAAGCAGAGACCATGGAAGAACATCACTTATTGCATTGCTCTCAGAGTGTGCTTGTCTTGCTTTCCTACAGCACCCAGGACCTCCTGCACAGGGGTTGGCACCGCCCACAGTGGACAGGACCCTCTTACATCAATCATTAACCAAGAAAATGCCTCCACAGACTTGCCTACAGGCCAACCTAATGGAGGAGGCATTTTCTCAACTGAGGTTCCCTCTTCCTAGGTGATCCTAGATTGTGTCAAGCTGAAAAGGAAAGAAAGAAAAAAGAAAGGAAGGAAGAAAGGAAGGAAGGAAGGAAGGAAGGAGAAAGAAAGAAAGAAAGAAAGAAAGAAAGAAAGAAAGAAAGAAAGCTAACTGGTACAAAGAGCATCAGAAAGTGATGACAGGAAACAGTGATAATGTGGCATGCAGGACTATACCACATGTATACTCCATCCTAGCAGGCACCTCAATGCACCATCAATAGGATGTCTTGAACTGTCATTCTGCTCCACACAGAATGAGGGAATTTTTTTTATTGCTATTTGTATGTCTGTCTCATTGGTTGTTTAGTTGATTGGTATTGTTGTTTTGTTTGTTTAGGGTTTATTGTGCTTGCTTTAAAATTTATTATTATTACTTATGTGAGTGTATGTGTTTACAGGAGCTTATGTGTGCCACATTTGTGTGGGAGTCTGAAGAGCCTAAAAGAAGTGTTATTCCCTGGAACTGGAGCCACAGAGAGTTGTGAGCCCCATGTGGGTGCTGGGAATCAGACCACAGTTCTCCTCAAAAGCAGTGTGGGATCTTGACTCTCCCTTCTGTTTATCTTTTTTTGAGACAGTGTCTCAAAGTATCCCAGGTTGGACCAGAACTTACAATGTGGCTAGGGATGGTCTTCAAACCTCAGTCCTCCTGTCTCTGCCTCTGAACTGCTGGAATTAGAGATGTCTTCCACCATATCAGTCTTTTGTGTGTTTATTTGTTCATTTGTTTGGTCGCTGCTGGGCATGGAAGCCAGAGCTTTTGTACACACCAGGCAAACGTCTACTCCTGTTGTCTGATGTTTCTGTCCTCTCTGGTTCCTGCAGTCATTAAGTCCCAAAGAAATCACACAGAGGTCTACATCAATTATAAACTGATTGGCCCATTAGCTCGGGCTTCTTATTAACTCTTATAACTTAAATAGCCCATTATTCTTGTCTATGCTAGCCACATGGCTTGGTACCTTTTTCAGTAAGGTAGCCACATTTTGCTTCTTCTGTGGCAGGCTCACAACTGCAGAGGAATGGTCTTCCTCCTTCCCAGAATTCTCCTGTTCTCATTGACCCACCTCTACTTCCTGTCTGGTTGTCCCACCTATACTTCCTGTCTGGCTACTGGTCAATCAGCATTTATTTAAAATATAATTGACAGAATACAGATCATTCTCCCACACCATACTCCACTGGGCTACAATGCTGGCTGTTGATAAGAATCTTCTCCCAAAAGAGAATGTGGTATTTCTGTGAGGTTGTGTTATTTTTAAGAAGTAAGAGCATTATAATGTTGGTTGCAAGCGCAAGGTCCTGAGGGCTGTTTAGCCAGGTGCCTCCCTATGAGCTAATCCCCAGTCACATGCACTGTAACTAAGAGTTCTTGGGATGTCTCCATTTTAGAGCCCCAGAGTGAGTCCCATTGAGTTCCACACTGTCTCTTAGCTCAAGGGAGCATTACCTCCATGTTAATCCAACAGCCACTTAGCTCTCCGGAAATCACCAGATTGTATGTCTCTTACATGTGCCAGTATCTTAGCTCCTCAAACATCTTGCAGGAATAATTCATTACGTAAAATACAATTAAAAAAAAAAGATCCTTGATTCTGGATGGAATTCCTTCCCTGTTTTCCATTCTTCTGACCGTTAGCAAGGAGAAACAAGAGGAAAGTGGGTGTTCTGAGATACTGTCACAAACAGACTATTTTTTCTTAGTCATAGAAATTATTTAATTCCAAGCCCTGAAGGGACCCCCGGGAGATTATTTAATTGAGCATTTGCCAACGGTGATCCTTCAGTAAAGTCATATGGCAACGACGGTAAGTGGTCTACACGATGATGCAAGAACTTCTAATTTTGCCCCCTTAAAAAGAACGCACTATGCTTTGTAATTATTCTGAGGGCATTTTCCCATTATTTAACCAGCAGTACTACTATAGAAATGTAAAAGCAATAATAGCATATTAGCATTAGGCTATTAATCATATATACACTAGTGTGTGTGTGGAGGGAGATTATACTACACGAGAATCTTCTTCATTGAACAATCCCATTCTCTCCTTTTAAATACTTACAAAATTATAGAGCTAATAATTTTCCCAGTAAATATTCTAGATAATTATTCCGGTATATTTGCTCTCTTTGCTCAGCTTTCTTGACTTAAATTGTATCGCTGTAACATTTTCGTGCCATTGAGCTTCGCCTGTTGTGATGGCCTTGGTTGTCAGCTTGACACGCCTGGGAAAAGGGAACTCAAATGAGCAATTACATTCATCAGCCATGCCTATGGACATGTCTGTGGGTTATTTTCTTGGTTTCTAATTATAGAAGGGCCTAGTTCACTGTGGCCAGCACCACCCCTGGGTAGGTGGTGGAGCTCTATAAGGAAACCAGCTGGGTAGAGGATCCAATACCCTCTTCTCACTTTGTGGGTGCCTCCACTCACGGGTGCATGCTTTCACACAGATGCATATGTCCACAGAAATTAAAAATGAATTTAAAAATGAAAAATTCTTACCCTGGTCTAGAAAGTGGCACTATCTGTTTCCAGTTCCACCAGCAATGTTTGATGGCTCTGCTTTGCAGATGCTTGCCCATGCTTATTATATTATCTTTTTTATTATAGCCATTACAGTGGGTGTGAAATTTTACTTCATCATGGTTTTCATTTGCAAATTTCCTAATGACTAATGATGTTGAACATCTTGTCATTAATAACCATATGCCCATCTTTTTGTGAAATGTCTTTTCAAATATTTCCCCCAGTTTAACAGTTTATTGAAATGTTTCTTTCACACAGAACCTAGTTCTTCTATTAGTCAGTCATTTTCGTTATTGAGGTCCGCAACCATCAGCAGCTTTTCTTCAGAATATTTCATCATTCCTCAAAGAAATCTTGTACCTATTGATGTCACCCCCAGTTCCCTCCCCCTAATGTTTACATTAGATTACTTTAAGTTATTGGTTCTTCAGGCATAACTGATAAATCATTTTACATATATATGACTTGCAAATATTTTATATCAATGTCATGTATCTTTTTAAAAAGGATTTTATGTTTCAATAATTGTTTTGGTGTCTGTGTGTGGATATATGCAGGTAAGTGCAGGTGCCCATAGAGGCCAGGAGATGGTATGAGATCTTCTGGGCTGGAAGCCCAAATTCTTGTGCACCACCCTAAGTGAGGGCTGGGATATGAACTCAGGCAATCTGCAACAATGGTATGCACCCTGAATAGCTGAGCTATCTCTCAACCCCACCATACATCTTCTTTTACCTTTAGTCTAAAGTCAGATTTAGCCATTTTCTCACGATGGCTTGAGCTTTAGGGACTATGTCTGTAGACTCCCGTACTAACACAAGACCACAACAATTATTAAAATAACCAGCTTTCTAAAAACTATTATGCGATTCTCTGTAGAAAATTGAATCTCACAGAGTTAACTAACTTTCATGTGGTTTGTGTATAAATAGCTGATACATTTGCCTTTCCACCACAATGAGACATTAATTGGGACTCTCTTACCTTAAACTGCCTTAATAAATTAATTATGAACATTGAAATTGAAGCATATGAGTCAAAAATGGGTATTTACATAGCTGCCTTATATGAGAGCCAAGTAGTGCATATAATCTTTGCATCACTTCCCACAGGAAGAAGCCTTTCCTATGACCTCCACAGAGTGGTGTGCCCTCTTAACTAAATTCCTAATCATAAAAGAAGAGACTAGAATTAGCTTGATTTTATTAAAAGAAAGAAAATGTTCCAGTAATAAATTGAAATGGAAGATTAGCTCGTGGCTTATTTTGAGTTGACAATTTGTGTTATGCGGTCATTTTTCAGTGGCTTGTTAGAAATATGTTGAATATCATTGCAAGAAACAACAGGCCATCGTGGCTCAAGCCTACAGTCCCAGTGCTGAGGAGGCTTGGGAATGAGGATTGTGAAAAGTTTGAGGCCGCTTAGAATACATATAGGCATCAGGCCACTCAGGGCTATTGAGTGAGATCCTCTTCAATTTTCCTTTCTGTTGCTGTGAACTTTGACCAAAAGCAATTTAAGGGAGGAGAGGGTTCTTCTCGGCTTAGAGATTACAGTGCATCACTGAGGGAAGTCAGGGAGGAAAGTCAAGCAAGAACCTAGGAGTAAGCCTGCATGATATTTCTCATAACTTTACTTCCAACCAAGGAGCTCAGAGCACAGCCAAAGTATAGCAGGGACCTTGGAGGACACTGATGGCTAGCTGGCTTACTCTCAAATGGACGCTTAGTTTACTTTCTGTACTTCCCAGAAGCATATGCTCAGGAAATAGTGCCACCCACAGTGGCCCCGGCGCTTTAACATCAATTAATGATCAAAATAATCTCCTACACTTACACCCACAGGCCAATCTGATCGTCATAATTCCTCAGTTATGATTTTCCTTCCAGAAGACTCAAGGCTGTATCAAGCTAACACTGGAAGTTAACTAGGATGGGCTCTGTCTCTAAAGACCCAAATCAACCAACCAAGCCAAAGAAACAGAAGTCAAACAAGATTGACAAGTTGCATGTGTTGAAGAGACACTCCATGTCGTTCATTTTCCTTTCTAGCCTCTGAAGTAGGTGGTGATCTGTCCCGTTGTCAGTGTCCAATACAAAAAGGTCCTTGGACTCCCCACAGGGCAGGGAACTCTGACTGCTCTTCAGGCTGATGAGGGAGGGGGAGTTAATGAGGGAAGGGGAGGGAAATGGGAGGTGGTGGCGGGGAGGAGACAGAAATCTTTAATAAATAATTAAAAAAAGAAAAACAGAAAACACAACAGAAAAGTCAAATAAAAACGTGGGTCCTTATATCCTCAAATAAATTGGCTATTATATCAGTAATTTTCACTGCAGTTTGTGTTAGTGATCTTTCCCTATATGTATTCCAGAACACTGTGACCTCTTAGCATTTCATGGTGATAAGTCATATTCCTGGAACATCTGACAGTAATATGATAATAAAAAATAACCAGGAATGTCATGCATCCATACCCTCATCATAAATCTCCCCGCTAGAAAAGAGCTAGAGCAGGTACACTGAGGGTGTGATTTTTCATAGCCCCTGGCACCTCGATTTTATAATTTTCAACAGCCATCTGTGCCCTTTCCTACACTCACACATTGTGTCTATCACTCTTCACAGCTCAGCATCTTTTCTTGTCAAACCCAAGAGTTACGATCTGAATAAATGAGACTAACGAAGCCATTTACGCTGCACTATCAAAGCTGTCCTGGGACAATTAAATATCTCGATAACATTATCTCTTAGAATACTGTGAGTTGGGCCTTTTTAAAGCAGGAACTTGAGCCTCATCAACACTAGTTATTATGAGCTGGATTTGAGGAAGGTCAGTCACTGCTGGATTCAGTTTTCTTAAATGAAAAATGAAAACAGGAGGGTCCTTCTTTCCATAATTTATATATGTAGATAGATGAATGGATGGATGGATGGATGGATGGATGGACATATGGATAGACAGAAAGATGGACAGACAGATGATAGGTAGATAGATAGATAGATAGATAGATAGATAGATAGATAGATAGATATGTAACAGATCTTCCAATTGGAAGTAGAATTGAAACAACTCTTGAGTTCCAGTCATTTCTGTCACACAAGAAAATGTACTTCAAAACCATGGAGGGCAGACTGGAGGGGGAACTGGAATGCAACTTCAAATTACATAGTCTTTGAAGGACCAGAGAAGAAAGAAGGGATCAGTAGAGAGGCAGACTGTGGAACAAGCTGGAAAATGATTTCAACAGAGACAGCTTTGGAGCTCACAGGATCATGGGTAGATGATGTCATTGACTGCAGGACACCATTTCTGTGCTTTTGAGGTTTTGCCTAGCCACATTTTAAACTCTCTCCTTTGAACGTTTTGGTAGATGGTTTTATAATATCACCTTATTGTCTTGTATACTTATTAACCACAAAACTCACCTTTTAAACTGATCTGTTTGTGTAGTTTATAAAGCTTGTTGTCAGCTAATACTCAGGCTTAGTTACAGAGTGTTAATGATGTCTATCCAAGCCTTTTTAAATCCCCACCAGCCCCCTGTGTTTGTGGTTCAGCCCAGATAGACCTCATCCTATGATACCCATATAAAATTAATATGGGAACTATTCCCATATGTTTACTCCTAGTGTACACCTTGTGGCTAAGCTCAGGAGATTTACAGTTGAATTCTGGTTGATATTTTGGCTAACTGACCCTGGAAAAAATTAACAATAGCTAATCCACAAGCTCATGGTGAGAGGATAATTGTAAAGGAGCTGGCAGTGTGTCTGATCCATGGAAAGCGTTCCAAAAACATGCTAGGTATTATTTTAAATTTTCTAGGTGAGCATAAGGTCTATTACAATAAGTTTATTCAAAATTACTCAAGATAGAATGTGCTACACACAGATAAAAAATGAGTTTCTGTCATGTGTACGCTTGCTTTGCAGGTACACAAGCTACACCTGTCTGAGCTAAGCGACACTACATCAAAACCTCTGGATGTTCTACACTATTACATTTCATCAATATACCCTGAACATGATATTTACTTGGTAGAGACCTTGAGGCTCTTGCTGTGTTTCCTATAGAGGGGGTGTTGCTGTCATTCCTGATACAAAAGTCTCATCTGTTGTCTTAATCTCACTTTGTCCGACTTATTAAGAAACTCTACTTCACAAATTTTGTTGTATCGTGTGCTCCTCCATTGTGGATCAGAGTTTCCCCCCGAAGACCCAGATGTTCAGAGCTCGGATGCCAGCTAGTGGCATCCAGGGAAGCAGATGGGACCTTTGGGAGATGAGACCTAACAGAAAGAACTTGGTTTGCTGGTGACATCCCTTGATAGAGATGCCAGGAGGCCAGCCGCTTCCTGTGTCTCTTTGCTTGGTGAACACCAGGAACTCCCCCTTCCATCACCCTCTACCATGGTGATGTCCTGCCTCAGTGTGGGCTCAAACACAGTGAGGAGCTGACCTCAGACAAAACCCTCCAAACGGTGAGTTGGCACAAACCTTTCCTCTCTGCATTTGATTTTCTCTGATTTTTTTCATCACAGTGCTAGAGAACCGACTAAAAAACATCTCCCAAAGCTTTCTTTTTATGGGTTGTAGTTTTTAACATTTGAATATTCTTGAGCATTCCCCAAATGAAAAATCAAATTCGCCCTTTTATTGTACTCCTTTCCAGTCTCCTGGGTCCTGGCTTCCTTTCCAGCTCAATCTCGGCGCATCTCATTTCTCTCTTTTAAAGCTCAGATTCCTGGAACGGGGATCAGTGCTGGAAAACCACGATACGCTAAGCACCAGGAGTCTGCATCAGCAAAGGAAAGGCATGACGATATTATGATTATGATTGTTTATGCAGAATTCTACCACTCCATGCTCTACAGGAACTCTACTATATGCCGGAGTGTTTGTGAAGTGGGTACCACTTTGGAAAATGAAAGATTTAGAATAACAGCGGATGTCACTGTCCTTCTAAAACTTGCAGGTCTGGACCTGATGCTAGCTCCATTCTTCATTTATTTCCTCTTCTTTTTTTACCTGCCACAACCCAACCCTCCGGCTCCTGACCCTAAATAAATCCACTGAAGCTGCCTTGCCAGTGTCAGCAATGCCTGCCTTCTCACTACCCCATAGGACCAATCTCCTTTAATTTACCTAATACCTCTCCAGGACATGGCAGTGTTGAGCAGACCCTTTTCAAAATCTTCTACCGACTTGCCCTACAACTCTCTCCACCCTCTGGGAGTTCCTGACACTTGGCCTTACTTTCCTCCGGTCCTTGGACTTTTCACCATCGTGTTTCCAATACACATCGGCGTACCTGTCACACAGCAGATAGCAGGTGCCCAAGGAAGATGGATGAACTCATTGTTGAAGCCCTGAATCTGATTATCCACAACACTATAGCTTATATTACCTGTTAGGCTCCCATATCTCCACGGACTTTGTGCCATAACTCATCCCCTTTACCTCTCCACCTGGCCTCTGGAAAGTCTAAGTCTTACTCTTGATTGAATGCCTTGACACATTTTTCAAAGTCAAATTTGAATGCACAAATTCATTACATGGACATTACATGGACATACAAAAAGTAGCTTAATTTCTATATATTAATGGTGAAATTTTTAAAAAGAAACTAAAAAGGGTGAATTCTTTTTGCAATGGCATCAAATGGAATAAAATCTTTACGAATAAACTTAACCCGGAGGTGAGAGACTCACACACTACAAACTACAAACAATGATGAAAGAAATAAAAGAAGAACAAGTGGGTGAAAATGCATCCTATGTTTAAAGATTAGAATATTTAGTGTTATTGAAGCGTTCTTACTGCCCAAAACAAATTACAAACTTAATACAATCTCTGTGAAAATGCCTACAAAAATAGAAAAACAAGCTAAATTAACATAGAACCACAAAAGACCCCAAATATCCAAAACATATATGAATAAATAAAACAAAGCTGATGGCATCACACTTTTTTATTTCAAAACATATTACAGATCTACAATGACCTTACCAACTGACTTCATGGAAGATGCATCTACCAATTGATGAAACAGAATAGAAAACTCAGAAATAAGTCCATGCATACATAGTCAGACTAATATGACCAAGTGTCAAGAACACACAATGGGGAAAGGAAAACTCTGAACAGTGCCATGAAAACGTGAAATTCACATACAAGAGAATAAAATGGACCTTGATTTTATAATACACAGGGAAGGATCAACTTGATATAAAGAGTTAAACCTGAAACTACGAACCTGTTGAATGAGAGCAGAGTGGGGAAGAAAGCTTCATAATATTGGTCAGGGCAACGACTTCTCAGATCTGATGCCAAGCACAGAGACAATAAAACTAAGAAGGTGGCAGTGGGGTCACATCAAACTAAAGAACTTTTCCACAAAGGGAATAACAAAGTACAAAGGGAACCGACAGACTAGGAAAAAAAATACTTGCTAATTACATAACTGATATCCAACATACATAAGAAACTATTGCAGTGCAACAGCAGAAAAAAAATGATTTAAAATAAGCAGAGGATCTGAATAGACACTTCTTCAAAGAAAACATACAAATAGCCATCAGGTGTATGAAAAATATTCAAAACCCCTAACATCAAGGAAATGGCAATCAAAGCATGGAGCATTGCCTTACTACTGCTAAGATGACTGTTGAAGAAAATGAAACCAGAAAAATAACAACTACAAAGATTATAAAATCCAGCATTCTATATCTGTGTATGCATGCAAACATATGCAGAGGACATCCAAGAGATATTTGATGTTCACTGTGTACTCTTTGATATAGTCAGGAGTGGGAAATTTCCCAAATATCCCCCTGAAGAATAAAAATAATGAAAGAATGAACATAGACAATGAGGATGATGGCTTGTGTGGTTGGGGGGGCAGGAGGGAGTGGGAGAAAGTGTGGGTGCTTGCATGAGAGTATGTTTATTACTCAGCCATGAAAAAGCTAATCCCTTCCATGTACTACAACACCGGCTGATCCATTTTGCTGAGTGAAATGCGCCAAAGAAAGATAAATGCCATGCGACTCCACCGAGTCCACTGACGTGCAAACCAGAGTGGCTAAATCCATAGATGCAAATGGTGAATGCCATTCCATAGAGCAAGGGGAAGAGGGAACTGGAACCTCAGTGGACACTGGGCTTCCATCAGGCAAGATGAAAACAAATGCTTCGTCCTTGCTCCCCGCTTGTAGTCCAGTCGTATTATGTTAAAATGTGCAAGGGTAGACCTGTTGTGTGGTTTTAGCACAGTAACAGATGATGCATGTTGCTGGGTCCTAATGTCTTCCTCAGTGAAGGGGATGAAAAGGTACAATGTCAATGAACACAGACTCTGGGAGTCAGGGAGACTCATTTATTTAACATTGGGGGTGGGATTTATATACCCTCCCAGCACTCCATTGACAGTTGACACCTCACGCTCATCTCTCATTGGCTAGGCACGATCAGGACCTCTGACAGCACCTGTTGCTAAGCACTCAGGAAACACCCCTTGGTCACTCCTTATTGGCTAGGCACAGACAGGACATTTGACAGCTCCAGGAAGACTCCAGGGTTGGCTCCTATGGATGTGGAAGGGAATTACTAGGAATGCATGCCCTGTTTCTGAGGCTTCTCTTTGTAACTCCTATCTGCTGACCTTACTAGCATGCCCTGAGGCATCTTTCTTCTTCTGTGTTAGTGTATATAAACTTGAAGCCATCAAAAGCACTGCACTTGTTACTTTAATAGGAGAGGGTCAAATGCTTTGTTCGTATTTCTCATTCTTCTTTCCTCTTGTTACCATAGGAAAACACCATGGCCAAAAGCAACTTGGGAAGAAAAGGGGTTCTTTGGCTTACAAGATCAGCTCAGAGTCCCTCCTGCAGGGATGGTAGGGCAGGAACTCAAGGAAGAAGCCTGAAGGGGTACTGCTCCGCTTGCTCTTTCACCGGCGCATGCTCAGCTAGCTTTCTCATATAACCAATAGACATCTTCCTAGGAATCTACCTAGCCACGGTGAGCTCCCCCTCCCCCGCCATATCAACTAGCAATTAAGAAAGCAACCAAGATACACCCACAGGTCAATCTGATTGACTCACCCCTTTGAGACTCTCTCAGGTAACTCTGGGTTATGCCAAGTTAACAGCTGTGCCACAGCTAGGCCACAGTTAACACAAGTTAACTGTGAGGTTACCTAGGAGACTCTCCTTCCTCGAGCTTCCTCCTTCTACTGTACCATCTTTCTTTCCTTCCCACTTACATTGTTTCCTAAACCACCTCCCCTCATCCCATGGATGCCTCTACAGCATGACCTGTCTCCTCTACATGCTAGGAGCCGTCCTCACCACCACCTTTCCTCACTTTTGTAGTGAGATGGCCCCTTTGACAAAAAGTCAGTTGGATGCTCTGTTGACCCAACTTCTCTACGTTAATTTTTTTTTTTAGACAGGCTCTCACTATGTGGCCTTGGCTGACCTGGAAATTGCTATGTAGACCAGATTGACCTCCAACCCACAAAGATCACTTGCCTCTGTCTCCTGAGTTCTGGGATTAAGGGTGTGCACTATCGTGCCCCACCTATTTATTTAATTTTTTTTTTTGCCTAAGATAACTTCCAATCATCAAGAAAGTGTGGGCTCCAGATATCTTTCACACCCCTTCAACAAGTCTCTAAATTCATTAATTCTTTAAAGTTGTGTGTGCTTATGTGTGTGTGTGTGCACTTGTGTTTTATACAAATTATTCTCATGAAAGGTATTAGTAACATCCTATTTAGGGAGTCTTTCCCCATTGTCTAGTTTTATTCCTTAGCTTGGTTTATAAATGATGGTCTTGGGGTGTAACAACTTGGTCTTAAAAACTGTGAAACAATGATGTGTGTCTTCAGTAGGAATAAGAGACAATTTGGATCATAATCCATAGCCAGATTCTAGAAATATATCTCCAAATATCCCTAAAGGGATTTAAAAGTAGACACGAACTGCTGGTGCATGGAGACGGAAGCTCATTTACCAAATAGACTAATAATCGGAGTGACAAACATGGATAATTTGATGCAGAGAAGCGTGGTTCTGACGCTCAGATTGCAGCAGCCAGTAAACACATCGGGGGACCAGCGAAAGCACCAGATGGACTTAAATACATCGGAGACTTGGGCTGCCCATCAGCAGATGAAGTCTGATATGCAAGGCTATGTGTGTGTTTCTACATTGTGGGTATCTTCCTCCTCATATAATCTCTCTAGTACATCCTCAGGAGGGTGAAACTGCCCAAAGAAATCCAAAATCAGTCAATATCCACTTTGCTGCATTTTTTAAAGTAAATGTTTTGTTTAACTCTTAAAGGTAAGAAAAAAGAAAAGAGAATGCACAGGAATATGACACAGTCCCATTTTCAAATATAAACTGTGTAAAATGATTCATTTTGTAAACACTGAGACTTTAAAGTAATTGTTAAGAAATACAAGTATCTATAGGAGATAAAGGAGAATTGGGTGGACTGTGACCCCGCCCTGCTTCATCACCTCTGTGGTTGAGACGAAGGAACAGCAGTTCCTTTAAGCAATGAACAGACTGATATTAAAGTATAACTGAGCAGAGTGGCAGCTTCCTGTCTCCACCATGAGTTAACTGCAACCTCTTTAAGAAAATATGTTATTTCTCAAAATTTATCAGGCAGTCATTGATGAGTAGCACAGAAGTACAAGAAGGTTAACTGACTCTGTTACAATGAGAAGTAAATATGGCATTGTCAGGAGACATTTCCCCCCAAAATTATTGCAGGAACCATTGTCCTAAGGAATTTGCAGAGAACCCCACTTCCCAATTGAGAATTGTTTTATTGGCAGAGCCTATCCCACACCCAATTATCTGTTAATAGAGGGCTATCTGTTAGCAGAACCCGCCCCACACTCCAATTATCTAGAGAACTAGGAGTGTCAGCTTGCGACTTCCTGACCGAGGAATCATGACCTGACCGATCGTAACCTCCTGGCCAAGGACCTCGCTACCGGCTGGAACCACTGCTGCAAGATTCCTTCCTGCCCATGCCCCTACCCTTCAAACTCCTCATCCTATATAAGCTGTAACCATGACTCTAATAAACAGAGGCTCTGACAAACCTTGCTTGGCCTTCTTCCTCTCTCCCGCCCATATCTTACAGATAGCGCCTCTCAGGGACCCTGGAATACTGATCAGCCAGGCGGGTTACAACCCCTAGACTGAGTGACCCGCCAAGGCAGTCTACATGGCATCATATACAGTACTGCTATTCTGCCATTCTGGCCTAAGCCTTGTTTCTCCATCTTAGCAAGACTTGGAAACTAATGCCTTACAAGAGCAGTTCCAAGCATCCTTTTCCATTTGAATGACACTCCTCCTTCTTCCCACACAAACCCTCTGCTTAGCTTCACATCTCTGCTGCCACTGCATTCCTTGGTCTGATTTGCCTAATGTCCCATGTCCCATACTCCCTTCCTCTGCATGTCTGACACATGTCACTCTCTTCATTCATCCCCACCCACAGCAATATCCTGCTGCCTCTTCTATCCCTTCTCTGTGAGTCTACATTTAAGTCCTGCTCTAATCTACCGTGTCCATGCTTTAAAAAACAATATCCACCCACTTTTTAATCTTCTGTCCTTCTTGTTAGGTATTTCATTAAAGCCCAGAGTGTCTAAATTTTCTCTAGCATCTTCCACCAATGTGTGTATCACACATCTTATTCCAATTTTTCTTTACATCAGTAGAGTATGCATAGGAAAGCACTCAATATTTATTAAGAAATTTAAATTGCAGACACGAGAACAAATGAATTTAAGCTTTGGCTGATATGTTGATTTTTCTTTAGAGATAGCAAATTAATATTTACTTCTACGACTATTTAGTTATGCACTAAGGACAAATTACCGAAGAATGTCAGTAAAGCAATTATGGTAGAAAAGAGAAAGAATAAATATAGACAACACTCCAGCACAAATTTCAGGAAATAATTATGAAAGAAAATGTCACCCTCCAAGCAAATCGAAATCACATAATATATAAATATAAATAGGGAGTCTATGTGGAAGCCACATTTTCAATTATATATCTTTCTTTCCCATGATGTGAAATGCAGGAGTTAAAGTGCACATATTCAAACATTCTTTGCCCAGGAGCCGGGGCAATGTATTTAGCATCCAATGCATAATAAGTGGTCAGTATATAATTGTGAATGTCACTCAACTTGGGTAGCTTCCTGGTTCCACTGCCACCAAGAAGTAAAGCAACAAGGATTCAGCCTCCGTTCAAAACAGACCTTGGTATTACCATTACGTTGAACACAATTAGAATTACAATTAAATGTTATATCACTTTTTTTGAAAGAAAATTATTTCTCCATCAAGTTTTACAATGGCCTTTGGCAGAGCGCACTGAAATTGGACCTGAAAATAAAATCTCAGTTAAATGAAAAGCTCAAATTAGCTGACACTTTTCATACTTCAGAATCTCCCCATGTACATTTCTCCAGTGACCTTTCTAATGACAAAGCCAGAAACGATAGTCAATTAAATTTATATCCCAAGGCACACTATAAATTTGTCAGGCTCAAAACAAATGCACTGTGAAGTTCATAAAAATCAGTTCTAGGTACCCAGGAATGGGTAAAAAGAAGGTAGTCAGTTCTTAGTCTTCACGTGAACACTGACTTAATGGTGTTCATACCTGCTTGAGGATGAAGAACTGAGAAAGGCCTCAGTGCTCCTAACCCTCATGCGTTAAATTACCACAGTTTATTTCCGCTCCCATCCACATAGTACAATACGGCCCCATTTTAAGTCATGCAATTCATTCATGTGTTAGGGCCCCTTAGTAATTCCAGTTAAAAAAAGAGCTATGGTGATGTTCTTTAAGGAGCGGGTACATACCTGATCTTTCAGGGAACTGTTACCAGGACAATTTTGACATTAGAAGAGTCACTAGCTTTTAGTATATTTAGGGAACTGCCTAAAGGTTAACCGTGTCTAATCTTCACCATCTTTGCAGTTAAAAAGAAGCAATCGGAGTCCGGGATCTCTGAGGGAGTAGGCCGGAACCTGAGACCTCTACAGGTCCAGAGGAGAGTATGGGACCTCCAAGAGAATTGGCCAGAACCAGAGACCTCTGTGGGTCTGCAACATGAATCTGGAACTGCTGAGGGAGTAGCTAAAGCAGGACTTCTGCCAGAGCAGGCCCAAGGCAGCAACCTCAGCAGAAAGAGCCCTAAGCAAACAATCTCCGTGGGAACAGGCCCGAAAGACCCCTGGTATTGCAGAGCAAAACCCCGGAGCATCAAGAGAAGTTCAGGAACACGGATTGACTGATGGGGTGACTGGAACCATGATTCTCATTGTACCACAAGGAGCAACCATCTGAGCCTTCGACTCAGTGGCACTTGAAAGACTGATCATCATAGTCACAGACAACCCCAACTACACCAATCAGGAAAAGATGGGTAGACAAGGTAAGAACACATGCAACACCACAAAGGGCAACCTGACACCAGTAATACCTAGTGACCCTACAACAGCAAGACTTGAAACAACCAAATATAGATGAAGCAGAAGAAAATGACCTAAAAAATAACTTTAGGAGAATGTTTGAGGTCCTCAAAGAGGAAATGAAAAATTCCCTCAAAGAAATGGAGGAAAAGACAGACAAAAAAATTGGAAGACAACAACATATCCCTTAAAGAAAACCAAGAAAAAAGCAATCAAACATATGAAAGAAACTATTCAAGACTTGAAAACTGAAATAGAGACAATAAAGAAAATACAAGCTGAGTGAATTATAGAAACAGAAATCATGAGAAAACGATCAGGAATCACAAATGTAAGCATAAATAGCAGAATACAAGAGATGGAAGAGAGAATCTCAAGCACTGAAAATACAATAGAGGAAATAGACCTATCAGTCAAAGAAAACATTAAATCTAACAAAAGCTTAATACAAAATATCCAGAAAATATGAGACTCCTTGAAAAGACCAAAAATAAAAATAGTAGGTATAGAAGAAGGAGAAGAAGCTCAACTCAAAAGCACAGAAAATATATTTTTAAAAAAATCATAGAAATCTTTCCCAACCTTAAGAAAGATATGCCTATGAAGACACAAGAAGCTTACAGACCACCAAATAGACTGAATAAAAAAAGTCCCCTTGCCACATAATAATTAAAACACCAGAATACAGAATAAAGAAAGAATATTAAGAGCTGCAAAGAAAAGGCCAAGTAACATATAAAGGCAGACCTATCAGAATTACACCTGACTTTTCAATGGACACAATGAAACCTAGAAGGTCCTGGTGAAATGTTATGCAGACATTAAGAGACCACGGATGTCAGCCCAGACTATTATACCCAGTAAAACTTCTAGTCACCATAGATGGACAAAACAAGACCGTCCTACACAAAGTATTAGAAGGAAAACTCCAACCCAAGAAAGTTGCCTACATCAACAAAACGCAGAGAACTGATGATCTCACAGCAGCAAATCCTAAAGAAGGGAAAAACACACAAAATAACATCACCAACAACAAAAAATAAATTAACAGGAGATAGCAATCATTGGTCACTAATATCCCTTAATATACATGGACTCAACTCACCTATGAAAAGACACTGGCTAACAGATTGGATAGGAAAACAGAATACATCCTCCTGCTGCATATGAGAAACACACCTCAACCTCAAATATAGACATCATCTCAGGGTTAAGGGTTGGGAAAACATTTTCCAATCAAATGGACCTAAGAAACAAGCTGGTGTAGCTATCCTAATCTCTAATAAAATAGATTTCAAACTAAAAATCAATCAAAAGAGACAAAGAAGGACATTTCATATTAGTCACAGGAAATATCCATCAAGAATTCTCAATACTGAATTAACATCTATGCCCTGAATACAAGGGCACCCTTATATATAAAAGAAACACTTCTGAAGCTTAAATCACATATCAAACCCGACAGACTAATAGTGGGAGTCTTCAACACCCCACTCTCACCACTGGACAGATCTATCAGACAGAAACTTAACAGAGAAATAAGGGAACTAACAGATGTTATGACACAAATGGACTTAACAGGCATATATAGAGCATTCCACCCAAACATAAAACATACTTTGTTCTCTGTACCTCGTGGAACCTTTTCAAAAATTGACCACATACTAGGTAACAAAACAAATGTCAACAGATACAAAAAAGTGGATTAACCCCATGTATCTTATCAGATTACCATGGCTTAAAATTAAAATTCAACAGCAACACTAATTCCAGAAAAGCCTACAAACATATGGAAATTAAATAATGCTCACCTGAAGCATCAATAGGTCAAGGAAGAAATAAAGGTGGAAATTAAAGACTTCCTAAAATTTAATAAAAATGGCCATACAACATAACCAATTTATGGGACACAATGAAAGTGTTAAAGAGGAAAGTTCATAGCACTAAATGCCTACATAAAGAAGCTGAAGAAAAAAAAAACCACACTAGTGAATTAACAGAACATTTGAAAACTTTAGAACAAAAAGAAGCAAACTCGCCCAAGAGAACTAGATGGCAGGAAATAATCAAATTGAGAACTGAAATCAACAAAATAGAAACAAAGAAAACAATACAAAGATCAATGAGACAAAAAAAGGTTCTTCAAGAAAATCAACAAAATAGACAAACCTTTATTCATTCTAACCAAAAGGCAGAGAGAATATATCCAAAATAACAAAATCAGAAATAAAAAGGGGAATATAATGACATGGAGGAAATACAGAGGATCATCAGGTCATATTTTGAGAACCTGTATTCCACAAAATTGGAAAATAAAAGGAAATGAACAACTTTCTGGATAAATATCACTTACCAAAATTAAATTAAGACCAGATAAGCAAATTAAACAGACCTATAACTACTGAAAAAATAGAAACAGTCATCAAAAGTCTCCCAACCGAAAAAAGCC
Source organism: Microtus oregoni (assembly GCF_018167655.1). Classification (NCBI taxonomy): domain Eukaryota; kingdom Metazoa; phylum Chordata; class Mammalia; order Rodentia; family Cricetidae; genus Microtus; species Microtus oregoni. The sequence continues at coordinate 41,150,304 of NW_024543063.1, forward strand.
TAGGAACAGATGGTCTCAGCTCAGATTTCTACAAGATTTTCAAATAAGAACTAATACCTATAATTCTCATTTTGTTCCATATAGTAGAAAAAGAAGGAACACTGCCAAATTCTTTTTATGAGGCTACAATTGCCCTGATACCCAAACCACAGAAAGACATTACTAAGAAAGAGAATTACAGACCAATCTCACTCATGAACATTGATGCAAAAATACTAAATAAAATACTGGCAAATCGAATCTAAGAATACATCAGAAACATCATCCACCATGATCAAGTCAGCTTTATCCCAGAAATACAGGGATTTCATACATACATACAAAACATACAAAAATCTGTCAACATAATCCAGAATATAAACAAACTGAAAAATAAAAATCACATGATCATCTCATTAGATGCTGAAAAGCTTTTGACAAACTATAACATTCCTTCATGATAAAGGTCTTGGCAAAAGCAAGGTTACAAGGAACATACCTAAATATAATAAAGGCAATATACAGCAAGCCAACAGCCAACTTCAAACTAAATGGAGAGAAACCCACAGTGATCCCACTGAAATCAGGAACAAGAAAAGGTTGTCAACTCTCTCCACATCTGTTCAATATAGTTTTTGAGGTCCTAGTTAGAACGATAAGACAGCAAAAGGAGATCAAGGGGATACAAATCAGAAAAGAAGTAAAACTCTCACTCTTTGCTGTTGATACAATAGTTTACATAAGTGACCCCAAAAATTCTACCAAGGAACTTCTACAATTCATAAACACTTTCAGTAATGTAGCAGGATACAAGATTAACTCAAAAAAATCAGTAGTCCTCCTTTACACAGATGATAAATGGGCTGAGAAAGAAACCAGAGAAATATCACCTTTCACAATAGCCACAAATACCATAAAATATCTTGGAGTAACTCTAACCAAACAAATGAAAGCCTTGTATGACAAGAACTTTAAATCTTTGAAGAGACAAATTGAAAAAGACACCAGAAAGTGGAAAGATCTCCCATGCTCTTGGGTAGGTAGAATTAACATAGTAAAAATAGCAATTTTTACTAAAAGCAATCTACAGATTCAATGCAATGCCCATCAAAATCCCAGAAAAAGTCTTCACAAACCTCGAAAGAACGGTACTCAACTTGACATGGAAAAGCAAAAAACCCAGGAATCCAAAACAATCCTGTACAGTAAAGGAACTTCTGGAGGCATTATAATCCCTGACCTCAAACTCTACTACAGAGCTACGGTACTAAAAACAGCCTGGTATTGGCATAAAAACAGACAGGAGGACCAATGGAACAAAATCGAAGACCTGAATATTGATCCCCACACTTACGAACCCCTGATTTTTGACAAAGAAGCAAAAAATAAAAAATGGAAAAAAGAAAACATGTTTAACAAAAGGTGCTGGCATAACTGGATGTCAACATGTAGACAGATGAAAATAGATCTGTATCTATCACCATGCACAACACTCAAGTCCAAATGATTCAAAGACCTCAACATAAAGCCAGCCTCAGTGAACCTCATAGAAGAGAAAGTAGGAAATAACATTTGAATGGAGACCACTTCCTAAATATAACCCCAGTAGCACAGACACTGAGAGAAACAATAAATGGGACCTCCTGAAACCGAAAAGCTCTGTAAAGCAAAGAACATAGTCAACAAGACAAAATGGTAGCCTACAGAATGGAAAAAGATCTTCACCAACCTCACATCAGATAGAGGACTGATTTCCAAAGTATACTAAGAACTCAAGAAATTGGTCATCAAAAGAACAAATAATCCAATAAAACATGCAGTACAGACCTAAACAGAAAACTCTCAACAGAGTGATCTGAAATGGCTGACAGACACTTAAGGAAATGCTCAACATCCTTAGTCATCAGAGAAATGCAAATCAAAATGGCTCTGAGATTCCATCTTACACCGTAAGAATGGCCAAGGTCAAAAACACTGATGACAACTTATGCTGGAGAGGTTGTGGGGCAAAGGGGGCACTCCTTCATTACTAATGAGAGTGCAAACTGGTTCAGCCCCTTTGGATATCAGTATGGTGATTTCTCAGAAAATTAGGAAACAGCCTTCTTCAAGATCCAGCAATATTACTTTTGGGTATATACCCAAAGGATGCTCAATTGTACCAACAGGACATGTGCCCAGCTCTGTTCATACAGGCATTATTTGTCATAGTTAGAACCTGGAAACAACCTAAATGTCCCTCGACCCAAGAATGGATAAGGAAAATGTAGCCATTTATACAATGGAGTGCTACACAGCAGAAAAAAATGACATTTTGAAATTTGCAGGCAGATGATGGATCTAGAAAAAATCATATTGAGTGAGGTAACCCAGACCCAGAAAGACAATTATCATATTTATTCACTCATAAGTGGTTTTTAGACATAAAGCAAAGAAAACCTGCCTGCAATTCACAATCCCAGAGAACATACACATCAATGAGGACACTAATAGAGACATACATAGATCTAATCTACATGGGAAGTAGAAAAAGACAAGCTCTCCTGAGTAAATTGGGAGCATGGGGACCATGGGAGGGGAAGGGAGAGAAAGGGAGAGGAGCAGAGAAAAATGTAGAGCACAATAAAATCAATAAAAAAGAAGAAATCCCACATGTGAGTCAAGTTAGCAGAAGACACAGACACAAGTGGAAGCAAATCCTCTTCTCAGCCGGATCAAGCAGGTGTTTCTCAGGTATAGGCACCTACTTTAGTTTGGCACTTCTCATGCAGAACATTAATCTAGTAATTTCAAGTCATAAAGGATTCTAAAAGCAGATTTCATCGGCAGTAGGGATTATTAGAAATAAGATACTTTTAGAAACTTAGATTTTACCTCTCCCTCTTTTGCAGAGATTTCTCTCATACTTACGTGCAAAATAATTTCCTATTTTCCATTAACATTAAATATTTATCTAGATGTGCAAACCTGATGGTGTATTAGAAAATCCAAGCTAAAGTTTAAACCATTAGGAAAGCAGAGAGGCTGTGGTTGCTGGTTTTAGGTAAGCAGGGATAGAAGAAAGCTCTTTAAGAATCACTCGATAACTCAAAATACACTATTTTCAACTGCAGTAATAGTGAGAGAGAATTTGGCTTCAGGATGAGGCCGTGTTTCAATTATATTTCCTGCAGAAAAGAAGTGCAACTTGTGTGAACTTTTCCCTTCATAATACCTTGACCCATTTGTAGAAAACCACCTGCTGGCAACATGATAAATCTCTGCAAGTCACCATCCCAGACCAGAAAAACACAGCAAACCAATCTGGATCTTCAAAAATGCCAGAAAAGGCAATTTCTGGGATTTAATCTCAATTTTTGCTCTGATGGAAATTAACACAGGCCTGTAATTTTTAGAAGCAAAGAAAGTGTTTATTCACCATCCCATTACTGAGAGTCCACCACTAATAAAGTACTATCAAGAACGCAAAGAAGATTTGGACACAGTCTATATTTTTATTGTGATATCCATTATCTCATTCTTAGGAAAGGTTGCTACAGGGCTGCTGAAGAGAGGAGTCAATGAGAACAGGATGGGAAAAGGCCATAAAGAAACAAGTATCACCTTGGGGGAGATGTTTAATTACTATTACTTAATGATGAATGATAGAGGAAGGCAAGAAAAAATACTTTGCAAGCAAAACTATTTAATCTGAACATTGGGTTCGTAAGGTGTACTTAATGATCTCAGGCAGCATAGAAAACCTACCTAGTATGTGCTAGGCTCAATCCTCAATAATAAAAAAAATTAGTTAAGCAGGATAATGGTCTTGTCAATATCTCTCTGAGAAAGATAACATTGATGGCAGTTTAGTTATGATCTCCTAAGGGAAATCTGTCCACTCTGGTCAGGGGTGAACAGGGAACAAGAAAATCAAGTAGGGTTGATTGATTTTCATTTTACATCTATCATTTCAAGTGTGTTGTTTTTGTAATATGCATAATGTCTTAGTTCAATAGAACATGTGCATAATTTTAAAAGAGGCAGGAAGAGCATGTACCTTCCTTCAACTGTTTGATTTCAAATTTCAAACATTTCAAATCTGACACTAAGAATAATACTAACACTACCTTCATCAACAGCTGTCTCTACCCAGGTGTAGATAAGCTACAGGATGTCTTGGGAAACAGCATATGGGATGTTTCTTTATTACACTGAAGAAGTAGAACAATAGCATATAATCAATAAATAAACTTAAAAGTGGTGTGTTTGGTTGACAGGTGCTAATCTTCACTGGTAGCGTGACTGGATTACAATCACTTTAAAAAAAAAAAAAACACTCCTCTTTGTGTCTGCAAGGGCATCAACAAGGAGGATTAACCAAAGAGGAGAGATCCATCCTCAGTACAGGCAGCTCCATCACACAGACTGGGATCCTTGTGGGGATAAAAAAGGAGGAAAGGAACAGGTCAGATTAGTGCCACCATTATTTCTTTTCTGCTTGCTGGTTTGCTCTAGATCCCCACTATGATGGACTGTATCCCTCAGACCTGAAAGCCCAAAAACACACCTCTTCACCTAAGTACCTTCTTTTTTGCACAGGTATTTAATGAGAGAGAGAGAGACAGAGAGAGATAGAGATAGAGAGAGAGAGACAGAGAGAGAGAGAGAGAGAGAAGCAACCATTATAGAAAATCAGTGCAAAACAGGGCCATGCATCTGGATACCCTCAAGTCTTGTTTCCAAAAGGAATATGGAAAAGTGGGTTTTAGAAAGCCTCCAGTGTTGTGAAAAGAGCCCAGCAGACGATTCTCATGGGACTTTGGAAGACCACAATTTTAGTAGAAATGTGACCATGAGGTTTCAGAGGGAGCAAAGACCAGCTGAAATTGGACTAGAAATCACTGACATCACATTCAGAGAGGCGGGGGCCAAGGGGTCTGCCTGTAATCTGCCCATGTCCTGATAACCTTAGTTGGGTATGTGATGGAGATATTTAGGAGATAAAATATTAAGACAAACTAACATTCAGACTACAGCATTGTTACTGCTCAGGTTCACAGTGAAGGAGAACAACCAACAAGCAGAGCGGAAAAACATGCAAACTGTGAAGCTTAGTCAGGAAAGGGGTAGAAGAAAAGTTAAAATTTCTGATGAGGAGGTCTAGACAAAGTATTTGTAACAGTTAAAGAGATTAACACAGGGACAAATCCTCTCTTCGCACTGGGACAATAACAAAGGTGCCTTGGGGGACAAGATCCTAACCATCGAAGGCTCTATCTTGTAAAAATAAAAATGAATTTGAAAGGCAAGAATTGAACTTAGAAGGCAAAGGAAAGGATTCCCTGCTGAAACTCAGCCACCTTCGGCTGGAAAGTGGTTCAATGGTTAAGAGCATGTGTTGCTTTCACAGATGACCTGGGTTGAATTTCCAGCACCCATGGTGTAGTCTACAACCATCCATAACTCCAGTTTCAGTGTATCTAACAGCATCTTCTGACCTCCAAGGGCACCTAGCCTGCACAGGGTGCACATATATACATGTAGGCAAGACACTCATATTCATACAATGAAATTAATTAACTGGATAAAGCAGTTACCTAAGGGAGTGTTTGTCCATATTCATCTACCCAGGTCCACAAAACACACCCCAGCTGTGATAGACTTGAGTCAGACTACATCCTGAGCTAGTGGCAGATTGTGGCAATGTCTTCCCCATGCTGGTTTTGCAGGCATGAAAAACTCAGGAGTTATGGGGTCATAGTAGTCCATAACTTAGGCCAAACAATGAGTCCTGGGGTTAGATTTCCTGTGAGCAAGTTCTATGAGTCCCCTGTGTGATACTGTAAAGGTTAAACGTAAGTTGCAATGAAGACCCCAGGATGCTGGTGATTCCAAGATCATGGGCCATCTTCCAAGAAAAGCTGCAGAAGTATGGTCAACCCAAGAGAGAGACTGTATGCTGCAGAGAACAGAACTGAGAGGCGAAGCTACTCATGGCTGTGACTCTCACATAATGCCAGAGAAGGAGCTGCAGAGTTCAGTCTCTCTCACTCCAGTCTTTCTTTACTCCACCTCCCTTTTGGAATGGGAATATTTATCCTGTGCCAGTATATGTCGGAAATACATAAATTGGATTTAAAATATATTACTTTGTAGAATCTCACCATGAAGAGTTTTGCATTGACATCCAGAAAAGACATTAGACTTTTGGACATGCTGAAGCTCTTCCAAGTTTGGCGACTCTTACTGACAGACTAAATACGTTTTGCATTATGACATGACTGTGGATGTTTGGGGACTGGGGATAAAATCAATGGCTTTAAAGTGATACACTCAGGTGTCAAGCTGACCACGGAAGACTTGTGATGGTTGATTTTTATTATCCAAATGATTAGATTTACAATGACTTAGAGGACACACCTCTGGGAATGTCTGCAAGAGTCTTTCTAAAGGAAGTAAATAAGGAAGGAAGAGGTAACTGAATGCCAGCAGCACTGTCCCTTGAGTTTAGGGTACAAACTGAACCAAGTGAGGGTCACATAAGCACTGGCACTCTCTAATTCTTGCTGATTTGGGAAAGAAAATCCCTTCTGCCACAATGGCGAACCACTCTCCTCTGAACTATGGAGCAAAACAATCCCTCCTGTCATTCAGCCGCTTTTTGCCAGACATTTTATCACATTGACAAGAAGAGGACTTGATACCATAAATATTCATAAACAGATGGGGAAGGTAGAGACCTTGAAAAGATTTCAATTCTCAGGTATAAATCAAATTGGTAGGACATGGCCCAACAAACAAAATTTTCAAAATAAGCCAATCAAAGTTGAAAATGGAAACTAGGAGTTAAGACTAAAAGCCCACACAAACAAAACAACCATGGGTCTACGATGTCCTTCAGTCCCCTCATCATGGTTATTTGCAAGCAATGCAAATGAAAATCGTGCTAAGAGCAGGGTTCCCTCCAAGATCTAGGTTTTCCTGCTTAAATGGCATAGCTGCATAAACACTGTGCATAAGCACAGTGCTTACTTCCAAAGGCTCAGATGCATCCAGATATCACACGTCGCTGACAGTCATCTAGCAGTGACAGTGACGGGGATTTCCCGCCACAGACAGAGGAGTCAATGCATCTCCCTAGCACCATTTGTGAAGGGTTTCGCTTGGGATTTAAGATTTGTTTTTTAAAGCCTTTCTAGAGCTGACTTTGCTCACTGCATAGTGAACCCAGAAACTATGATTTAAAGCCTGGGACTACAGAAACAAGGCAGCTTGGTGCCAACTTATTATCATATTGAAGCACTAATGGGTCTTCACAAAATGACTCGAAATTCTAAAAGGAAATGCATATTTTTGCACAGTCTTTATCCATGTCCAGTCTCTGTGTGGCTTGTCGGCCTGCATGCTTCTGTCTGTTAGAATTGCCAGCTATTTCTAGTTCATAGAAATGCAAGCCCCAAGCTTGAGTGTGTGTAGCGCTGTAGAACACTTGCCAGATTTCACACTACTGCTTTCCAGCCCTATGCCGCTATTCTTTGCTTCTGTGATCAGATAGACATCATCTCTTGAGGTCTTTTTGGAGTTAACTTGAATAGTATGCTTTTCCTCTTATTAACAGAATAAATATTGACATATGGTTACTATATAATTGTGAGTTATCGTTAAGCATTTTTTTAAATTACTCATTTGAAATTAATAGATGTTGAGAACTAAATGTCACCTACTATTATTGACTTGAATTTCTGAAGCCAAAATAATGAGAAATACTATACAGCTATTTCCCTTATTATAAAAGGTACATTCCGAGATCCCCAGGGTATGCCTGAAACTATAGAAGATTCTACTGCTATATGTTCTGGTTTTCCCTCTTCAGATTCACTGATGATAAATATTAACTCACATATTATGTATAAGATAGCAATAATATTACCTAACAATTAAATATGGTCATTATAACTATGTGAAATAATAAAGGCTATTTTAAACTTACAAACACTTATTTCTGGAATTTTTTTCTCAATATTTCCAGACTATGGTTTGCTTTAGGTAACAGAAATCATGCAAATTAAAACCATAGGGAAAGGGAACTAATGCCATTCATATCAAAAACAAAAAACAAAAAACAAAACAAGGAAATGGTACGATTGGGTAAATGTCCAAACAATGGAAAGTTGGAGCTTGCCCTTAGAGTCACTAGTCTCCAGTTACCTCCATGTCCTGACGGAAGGAACTTAGACCATAAAACCTTGCCTGAACCTAGACTCCTAAGCTGTAAAACTCCACAGTTGACAAACTGAGAATACACAACCCAACTGTTCTGTGAGACCCTTGATTTCTGCTTCATGATCCACTGCCAGCCTGTGATTCTTCTTTATTCTGTATGTGGTGCTTTAATTAAGATTATCCCATGAATCAATTAAGGTCTACAGACCGAAATTGTCTCCGGACGCCTATTCTCCCAAATAATTTTAAAAATCATATTCAGTTATTTGCAGAATTCTATAGGGCTCACCTCTGTGAAATTGTAGGTGATAAGAAATAATAGGATTTTTGACTTCTGTCTTTCCTAACTGTTGAAATTTCTAATTGAACGCAATTCCCATTTCATTTTAATCTGAAATATATGTTCAATCAGGCATTTCCAGTCACATTAGGACAAGGTATTACTATTATTGTTCAGTCTAAAGCATTTAAAATACATAGAAAAAGAAAGTATATGTGTTCTAAATGTAAGTTATAAACACTGTCGATTTCCATGCCCTGCTACACTCACGTGTTGTTCATAGAGCAAATACACCTTTAAATTGAAATGGATGTAACAGTGAACACAAGTGAAAATCCTGATTTTTCTTTCTGCAACTCATTGATTGGTACCCACCCCCAGATTCTGGCTGGGATGAGAAATCACACAGCTATGTCCCCGACAACATGACTCTTAGATCTAATGAACTCTCCTCCATTCAACGCCGTCACAATCTCACTATGCTTAGATGTAACTTGAATCTTTTTGCCTCCCTGCTTGCTCTTGTAAGCCGGGTAGCACATAGATTTATTCATGGGCCATAACCTTTCGCTACCAAATGGAAGAAAAAAAAAAACAAAACTCCCCATGCCACCCTGTATTTGTCTCCTTTTTTGGCAGAAAATAAAACCGAGATGTATTTCCACAGTAAATCCAAATGTCTTCTGTATCACCAGGTTTTAAAAGGTTATGTACGTTAGCTATTGCATCATTGTTTGAAGTACATTAGCGCTCTCAAAAACAGCTGCCTTCAATCTCCATTCTCATAAAAAGAGCAACCGCACAGTCTGCGCTCTTTCTAATGGCTTTAAAATGTATATTAACTTAGAAATTCTGATTCCCACTAATGTTTGTGTACCATAATATAGAATATTAATGGAAAGCATAAAGGAGGAGAAATCTCTACAAAACAGGACAGAAGGAGAAACTTCTGTTTCTCGGAGTGGTTTGGTCTCAAAGTATGTTCCCTTTGGCAAGGGAGAGGTTTTTATAAAAAACCTTGGTGAAGCCGGGCGGTGGTGGCGCACGCCTTTAATCCCAGCACTTGGGAGGCAGAGGCAGGTGGATCTCTGTGAGTTCGAGACCAGCCTGGTCTACAAGAGCTAGTGCCAGGACAGGCTCCAAAACCACAGAGAAAACCCTGTCTTGAAAAACAAAAAACAAAACAAAAACAAAAACAAACAAAAAAAAAACCTTGGTGAAGCAAAGTTACTAATAGACACGTGTATTTAGCACACGATGGGAGAAAAGACTAAAGCTATTGATGTTGATGAACTTTTCTAGATATGAAAAGTTGTGGCCTTCATTTGTGCATCGAGTATCTACCTTCTATGACTGACTTCTCATTAAAGACTGCCCTACTGTGCACAGGAAGTGTGTGGACCTGGGCAGTATGGGCTAAACATTAGTACCTTCCCTACATCTATCAAATAAGAATTCCTGGGGCTTCAACCCAGCTTTCTGCGAGCAAAGGTTTCCTCAAAAACTGGGTGCACATTGCTTTTTTTTTTTTTCCCCTGAAGAATGTGACCTTTTGGATTTAATCGGGAGCACCATCTGGCTTACTGGTCTGGGAAATAAAACTCATCCTTACAAAGCGTACCCCTAATGTCCACCTCACAGTGCAGGAACGGGATGGTCAGAGCGCCACTCATATTCCTACTTACTCATCCTTTACTCTCTTTGGGAGAATAAACACAATAGAAAATCCGGTTTTGTTTTGTTTGTTTGTTTTTTTAATGAGAGCATAAAATGCCAGCAGTCACAAGAAGCTCTGCCTGAGGGACAAAATTGGCAGGAATGTGACTAACAGGACCTTGCAGGTCACCGTGGAAATAGGTCATGAGCATTTTTTATATGGCATCCCTTGTCTGAGCCAGGAAGAGGACACATACATGCACGTGCGTGTATCTAGGGAGGAGGGGTGGCGCTGAATACTGCATTTGGCTTTCTTAAGAAGAAAATGGGATGGTTTTAGGAAAAGAAAAGCACAATGCCTGGAAGCTCCATGGATCTTTTCTTTTTTTCCCAAATGTTATTAGCAATGAATTTTTTTAAGATTTTTCTTTTATTTTAATTGTGAAGAAGCATGCATCTGTATGGGGGTATTGTGTGTGTAAGTGTGATTGCCTATGGACGTAAGAAGGGAACACTGGATTCCCTGGGCCTGGAGTTATCAGCCGGAATCTGAACTCGGGTCTTCTGTAGGATCAGTACGTGCTCTTTACCACTGAGGCATCTCATCAACCCTTTCATGGTTCTCTTGATGGAGATGTTGTGCTTGACCTTGCTAAGAACGTGGTCATGAAGTCTCATGCTCTACCTGGGAACCAAGCTGTCTCCCAAGCATCTGGTAAGAAGGAAAATAATACGTATGTTCTGCAAGCAAGCTCACAATTCACCTTGGGTGTATAGTTTGCCCACTGAGCTCAAGAAGTTTGTAAGCAAAAGAGTGATGGGAGCAAACACTAGAAGAAAATTTTGAGTCATGATGCCTGAGTTGCTGAGCAAAGTTCTTACAATCCAAGTTGATGGGAAGTAAAGGCAGCTTATACTAACAGATAGATGCATTTGGACCACAGGCAATAAAATCATTTGATTATGAAAGTGAGTTTGTTATTTTTTTTCTAGTTTGCATTTGCTCAACTCCTTTCAATACCCAGCTCTTTCTCGCACACTCCTTAAAATTCGTACAAAGGATCCAAAATGTTGATTCTCAATCTCGCAAAGCAATGATTCCATAGCACTCAGTTTTCCCTGATAGCAAATGAATAATACACAAATCTAAAACGTGTTGTTGTGTTAGTGATAAGCAATGGGGATAAATCATTTTTATTGCCTTATTTGGTCTATTTTTTAGCTTCAATTGTACTGTTTTTGAATGAAGGTATTTTATTAGCTTGCTGGTAATGAGACAAAAGAACTGGGGAAGTACTTGCCACAAAACTTCGTAACCTGAACTACCAGTCCAGGTAGATGAAGGGAGAGAATCAACTCTATAATGTTGTCCTCTGACCTCCACATGGGTGTTCACAAACATGCATCAAGTACACACAAAATAACAGTAAATAACCATAAGAATAAATAAGAGTACATGTACAAATTTGTATGTATATAAATATATGTGTGTATAGAATATATCTATATATTCTAATAATGCCTGTTTTACCTTGAAGAGAGTTTTAAAAGGTATTAACAGAACTTGATTCTCCAAGCACCTAGTATGTATAACTGCAGCATAATCTCAAAGGTGCTTTTATAACTTGCAAAACAACAGAGTGATCATGGAAGGTTCTAGAATAGTTCTTGCATTTAAATCTAAAGAATTTAGTACCCTGAAAAGAGAACTCAGAAGATGCAAAGTGAGGCTACCTCCAAACTTAACAAGTGTTCTCTGTCTTACCACTGAAATATTTCTTGAAATTCTTCATTGGGGAGACAAGTTCTGGAATCCTCTGCCTCCATGTCTGGAGCAGAAGGATCTTTTCTAATGTGCTGGGGGGTGTCGTAAGGTATAGGGGACTAAAACCAGAAGACTTTGCTACTAGACTCCATCAAGCTATGAGATTGTGAAGATCACACATATTTTTGGAGGATTCTTGTTCATTTAGTCAGTCAAGAAAAATCACAGGCTCTCTGTGGCCTAGGCACCTAAATATGTGAGGGATGCAGTGAGTGACATAGCCCCTCCCACAGTCACGTGAGGGATGCAGTGAGTGACATAGACCCTCCCACAGTCAAGTGAGGGATGCAGAGAGTGACGTAGACCTTCCCACAGTCACATAAGGGATGCAGTGAGTGACATAGACTCTCCCACAGTCATATGAGGGATGCAGTGAGTGGCATAGACCCTCACACATTCCTGGGAGCTTCCTAACAGCATCCTTTCTTGTCCTTGATGATTACATCATCAATGAGTTCTAGGCATGACCAGAATGCATTCAACTTAATGGAAAGTATTGTTTAAACAGACAACATGAGGCTGAGTCTTAGAAAGCAGGTTTGGTATTTGTTGTACTAAATGCAGGGAAAGAATATTTAAGATGAGCAACTGTGATGGCCAGGCAGGTTATGCCTCTCAACAGAGTATAGTAGATATCTCAACATAGAAAGACAAAAGTGGCCAAGTACAAGTCCTGGTTCTTAGAGTTATTTATGGATCCAGACTTTAAAACATATTGATATATTGACCCCACCTGGAAATAACTAAAATTTGGATTTCTGATCCTGTGACTGAACACAAATATTAAATACGTTCTTTGAAGAGTAATTAAAATCAATTCTATAAGATATAATAATTAAATATGATATAGATTTTTTAAATATTACCCATCCTTGATAAAAATAATCATTTTTAATGTCTGGATTTTCAGAGTTGTTGAAAAAGAAAGACAGCCTAACTCTTAATTTCTTAATTTTATCTCATTTGTGAACTTGAATGTAATACTTATGCAATGATGAAGTCTAATTTAGTCTTACAGGTTTTAACTGGCTACATGCACTTGCCTCTGCATTCTTGTAAAGACAGTGGTTTAAATGTGTTGTCTAAGTAAGTTGGGGTTGCATTCACACATCTGCTTTGGTTGGCAGAGAGTAGCTGGTATTATGTTTCCTTTTCCTGACTACAGTGGGCGTGGTGAATCCATAGAAAATTTGAGAAATAAAGGAGCACAATGAAATCTTCAAGAAAATTAAAGAATGGGCCAAGTGAGGCGGCTCACCTCTGGAATCCCAGTACGTGGGAGTCTGAAATAGAATTGGCAGAAGTTCACGGTCAGACTGGGCTACACAGTGAGTTTGTAGCCAGCCTGGGCTGCAGTGTAAGAGCCCTGTTTCCACAGTCATCATCATCATCATCATCATCATCGTCATCATCATCATCATCATCATCATCACCATTGTAAATGTACAATATCATTTTAAAAAGCAAAGGAATTAAGATGGAAGGTATTAAACTAAGATTTGGTTTTTTATTTAGAAAATGTTTATTATAAGTGTGGTGGTGCATAGCTAGCACTAAGGAAGTAGAAGCATAAGAATAAGGTCATTTTTAGCTGCAAAATGAATTGGGCTACATGAAACCATGTTTCCAAAACCCAAACATTTTCTTAAAATTATAAATTCTTTTCTAATTATATATACATATATGTGTGTGTGTGTGTGTGTGTGTGTGTGTATATATATATATAGAGAGAGAGAGAGAGAAAGAGAGAGAGAGAGAGAGAGAGAGAGAGACTGTATATATGAAATTTAAGAGAAAAGCTTACAAGAGTTGACTCTTTTCACCAGGTGGTCCTAGGGATTAAACTCAGGTCATGCCATAGGAGCCTGTACAGGCTAAACCATCTCAATTTCTTCAGAATTATTATAGATTCTTTTTAAATATTAATATAAACAGACTAGTGTGTTCTCCTTTTCAAATTATTAAAGAATATAATTTCCATTACTTTTCCAAGAGTAAGTACTGACAAATTAGAGTCTTGCTCTAAAGTTTTTGAGACACACTTTCCCACCATAAATCTCCATGTTAGAAAGCCACACAGGAACTTCGGACGTGTCTAACACAGAGTATCCACACAGCTGGGGAGGGAGACAAGATCACCAATATTTACACAATCTTAACATTGTCAGTGTCCCAGGGATCATCCTCCCACTTCGTGTCTACTAATTAACATTAATTTTGAAAGGTTTAGGAGTAAGTTGCTGCCCCTCGGCTAGGCAAGCCCATCAATGTCTGCGAGCTGGTGACCTTCACAGTTGAAGAAGTTAATTACCACCCCTGCGCTGTCTGTCAGAGAGAGAGAGCTGGACTATTGAGACAGTTGAGATATTTCTAAGCAATGTGATCTTTTACCAGAATCACAAGGTTGAAACGAAAGTCCCACTGTAGTATTGACACTTCCTTCATATCTTAGTTTTCATTTTGTGTGCAGTTGTGTACGTGTGGGTTTATGTTCGTCCTAGCACACATGAAGAAGACAACTCATGGGAATGGGTTGTCCTTTCTTTCCACCACGTGGGTTTTGGGGATTGAACTGGGATTCTCAGGCTTGACAGCAAGTGCCTTTACCCACTGAGCCACCTTGCCAGCCCCCAGCTAGTCTTAAAAGCCTGGCTTATTAAACACTGGGGACAGTGTAGAATGTGTCACTGGGTGAAGCTAAGGAATGGAAGTACATGAAGAAGCTTTTTAAGAACTTAACCAACCAGAGGGGGCAAAACATAGACACATGTGTTGACCAGAATGTCCTGATGGGAAGTCTCTGACATACCACACAGAAGATTAAAGGTGGAACTGAGAGATAGATCCTTTGGTTAGAAGTATATACTGCTCTTGCTGAGGACCCAAGTTCAATTGCTAGTACTCGCATTAAGTGGCTCACAAACACCTGTAGCTCCAGCTCTGGGGAGCTCATGGCCTCTGCAGGTACCTAGTGATGTTCACACACACACACACACACACACACACACACACACTTAATTTTTAAAAGAATTCCTAATTTTAAATTAAATTACAACATTATTTGTAAGTTAAGTATAACCATTTTTAAGACTTGAAGGTATCCAAAAAGAATATGGCCTCTGGGAGATAGAAAGTGCATACACAAACATATATAGAAAGAAAAGACACTGCTAAAATGTATATTTTCTAATAAATATGTATAAATAGACTTTGTGATGCGTAGGCTTATTGAAATAAAACATAAAGTCTTTTATCTTTTAGATTTCAAATACACTGTTGTCACATTTGCTAATATTTCATATTTATAAAGGCAAAGCTACCATCCAAATTAATGGTAGCAATTAGCAGATTGGGTTTCTCACCACAGGCAAATGTCTGTCTTTTAGTGTTATAAATGATCATTTAAGGGTGGTAGCAGCAGGTGGTATATTCTCTGAGAACAAAATGATTATTTAACACAATTTTATGAAGAATGAAATATCCATATTAATTACCACTTAAAGACAGATTATGTAAATAAATTCTTAATATTCCCTTTTATTTAAGTTTTGTTTAACTAGCCTATGAGAAACACTTTTAAAAGTTATTTTTGACAATTTTGCTCAGATTTTACTCTGTTGACAAAAGAAATTATTAATTTTGCCCACTAGATTTAAGTGACGAGACTTTACATATTCGCTATAGGTTGGAGGTGGCTTGTCCCACAAAGGTCCCATGTGAGAAGCCTGGTCCCCAGTTTGGAAGTGTCCACTAGAACTGACATTAAAGAGGTTGTGCCCAGAGTCCTAAAGAAACGGCTCAGCAGAGAAGAGCACACGCTGCACTTCTATAGGACCCAGGTTCTATCCCTTGCACCCATGGCAGACAGTTGACAATCACTTGTAACTCCAGCTCTGCGGGGGAGGGGGGAGGTCTGGCACCCTCTTCTGGTCTCCTTTAGTACCTGCACATCCATACGTACACTCACCTTTACACATACACGGACACAACAATGCAATTTCTTTAAACTATTTTTTAAGTGCGAAGCTTTTAGGTCAATTGTGGGTGTGCCTTCAGAAGGGACTGTGAGATCTTAACCTTTATGGCTTCCTGTCTCACCATGTGAACTTCATCTTTTCATATACATACCACCAGGATTTGACAAGAGTCAAGAGGGCCACTACCAGAGCTGAGGCTTCAGTGCCATACCCTTGAACCTCCAAAACCTTGAACTAAACAAAACTCTTTCATTTGTAGAAATAGTCTTCTTCATGTAATCTGTTCCAGCAATGCAAAATTAACTAAGACATTACTATAGTTACATATTCAGAAATACATTTTCACCTGAAAGGTAGCTTTAATATTTAACATTTACTTTATTAATTGACATGATCCCCTGATAAGACTTTAACAATTGCCTGTGGATTATACTGATGAGCGATTGAGTCAAAAGAATAAACCTATGCAAATACCTTTAAATATCTTAAATTGATAAGGCAACCTTGGGCAATAAAGTATATGACTCTTGCCGAACTACAAATCCTAGATGGATTAATTAGTCTATTGAATTCAGTGTGATAACTGTAATCATGATTGCCAAGCAGGGGTGTGATGTGGGAATGATTTCTTATTAATAAAGAAACTGCCTAGACCCATTTGATAGGCCAACCCTTAGGTAGGCGGAGTAAACAGAACAGAATGCTGGGAGAAAGAAGCTGAGTCAGGGAGTCGCCATGATTCTCCCACTCCAGACAGAAGCAGGTTAAGATCATTCCTGGTAAGCCAGCTCTTGGGCTACACAGATTAATAGAAATGGGTTAGATCAATATGTAAAAGCTAGCCAATAAGAAACTGAAACTAATGGGTCAGGCAGTGTTTAAAAGAATACAGTTTCCATGTAATTATTTTGGGTAAAGCTAGCCGGGTGGCGGGACACAGCCCGCCGCTTCGTATTACAACAGAGTGGCGCCCAACGTGCTAATGAACTCCACGTAAAACCTGAGAGGGCTTAAAAAGGAGAGAGAGAGAATTTAAGACAGCTTTTTGCTGTTTGTGGGTTGCATGCCGCAAATAAATTGTCCTGACTCAGCAGCAGGAAAAAACTGGCTGTTTTAAAATGTCGGCTTTCTGGGCTGTGCCGCCATTGCGATCTCTGTCTGGCTCCTGCGGGAGACAGAGCTTTTGAATGGAGCATTTGGAGTAAAGCTCTATGGCTTGCTTGATGGCAATGTGGACTGCTGTGTGCCTGGAACTGTGTGTGGCTCAGGGGCACCAAATGGCTCTGAGGCAGGAGCGGCTTGGCTCAGCTCTGCCATTCTGAACTGTGCTGGTCTCAGGCAGGAACTACCGTAATTACCATAAAAACAGCGCATTTAAGGTTTCAACTGGGCAGGACACAGGCGGTACCGTATTACCTGTACATGGTGCAACTTAAGTTTTTAAGAACTGCTTAACATTTTAAGAAATGTTCCTGGATAGTAAAAAAATGTTATAGATTCACAATAAAACAGATTCAGACATAAAAGACCACACTGTTGGATGAATGCACATAGACTTGAGAGAGAGAAGAAAAAGAATATAGAAAATAAAGTTAATGGTTTAAAAAAAAAGGTAAAGTCTTTAAAGAGACAGAGTACAGATAGTTAAGAGATTAAAAGAAATAAAGAAAAATAAGCCACGTAAAAATGGAAAATTCACAGAGAGTCTGGATTATGTACATTGTGTTTTCTTTAAAATTTTTGACTGTGAAGGAGCTAAGTACAGAGAGACATTTCATTCTATGGGCTGCCAAGTGGAACCAAAACGGATATCATGAGGGTATGACTTCAGAATTTGGGTCTAAGGATATGATGCTTTGGAGAGGGTCTTCTTTTGTTTTCACAGAGGACCAGACCCTGTGGATTGCATCTATCCCGATATGGTATGATAGACCACGACCTCCCGAAAAGTTCCTGTGAACACCCTCAAAAAATTACTTCACTCAACTGGCAACTGAGATAAACCTGGCACACAGGTTACACCCTAAATGATCTGATTAACAGCGCCCCCATTCAGCAGGAAGCAGTTTGGAGAGAAAAAACTGCGCCCATGTTCCCAAAATATTGTTTGTAAATGTTCTTTTACATTTAAAGGGGGAAATGATATAGGTATGAGTAATTTGCATTGGTGTGGATTTTACAGTCAATTTTGTTATATGTATATGTATTTCTGATCTTGATTAAGGTATTGTGATTGTGTAGTTCATTTAAAAATGTAATGTATAATTAAGAAATATAGGTTAATGGTTAATCATCAATAATAGTCAAGCTTGTAGTCATGTTAGTTAGATTTTCTAGATATATAGAGATACATTTCAGTTAGATAGACATTTTTCATATCTTTCAAAGACTGCAGAATATGGCATTTAATGTTTTAATAACTTAGGACTTTTCATGACAATGAGACATATCTGCTCCTGGTGGCACCAATCTACTTCAAGAGGAAGATGGGCATCGAAGAGGATCCTTATGGAGTTGGATAGCCATTTGGGCAAGAAACTGCTCTTGCCTGGACTGTTGCATAAAATGGACACAGAGAACCCGCAGAGAGAGGACTGTTGAACTTGCCTAAAGGTGAGACGGTCTTTTGGGGTTCATGACTCATGAAAGAGTCTGCGAGACATTCTGCAGGACACAGCAGATAGTGACTGAACTGTCTTTGAAATTTCCTGCTTCATGGAAATGTCTGCTGGATACTATGGGCCTGAAGGCTGAAGATGGATGCCCCAACCATACAAAAGAACTTTGGGTGACTGTCCAGGCAGCAAGATGTCTCTGTCATTTCTAGAGTTTTCTTATTTCTTGTTTACTTAGGTAGTATTATATCCTTCTGGAGTCTTTGATGGAGTTGAAGAATGAATAGATAGTTATAGTTTTCCTTAGTTATGATAAAAGATAAAATAGATATAAATATTGTAACTGTAATTCTTGCTTGATAACTGTTTTGCTATATGTAATTTTACTATGTTAAAGTTAAAGCCTTTCTTTTTTGTTTAAACAGAAAAAGGGGAAATGATGTGGGAATGATTTCTTATTAATAAAGAAACTGCCTAGACCCATTTGATAGGCCAACCCTTAGGTAGGCGGAGTAAACAGAATGGAATGCTGGGAGAAAGAAGCTGAGTCAGGGAGTCGCCATGATTCTCCCACTCCAGACAGACACAGGTTAAGATCATTCCTGGTAAGCCAGCTCTTGGGCTACACAGATTAATAGAAATGGGTTAGATCAATATGTAAAAGCTAGCCAATAAGAAACTGAAACTAATGGGTCAGGCAGTGTTTAAAAGAATACAGTTTCCATGTAATTATTTTGGGTAAAGCTAGCCGGGTGGCGGGACACAGCCCGCCGCTCTGTATTTCAACAGGGGTGTTTAACTGGAAGGAAATGTGCAGTGTTATATCTGCTTTGACTGTCAACTTGTCGCAGCTCAGGGTCACCTGAGTAGCACATCCCTAACAAAGGGCTGCATTGATCAGATTGGCCTATAAGCATTTCTAGGCGAGAGGGTTGTCTTGATTGTTAATTGTAGGAAGGCCCAACCCACTGTAGGCAACCCCATTTCCTGGAAAGGTGGTCCTGGGACATGTAAGAAAGCTAGCTAAGAAAGCCTGGGATGAAGTCAGCAAGTAGCATCTCCTATGGTTATGGTTCCTACCTCCAGATGCCTTGAGTTCCTGTCCCGACATCACTCAATGATGGGCTAGGATCTAAAAGCATAAGCTAAATAAATCCTTTACTCACCCTGAATTGCTTTTGATCCAAGTGTTTGATCACAGCAATGGGAAGGAAATAAGAACAACAGGTGTACCTTATCCCGGAAAACCTAAAAACTTTGCCTCTGTCATCCCCGATCCTTACCCTCTAAAACACGCATGCTCTCAACCTCCATATCTCCCTCCAAACAAAATTATCTGTATTTCCACATGATAACTCTGTTTCAAGCTCGAGTCTCCAGCAGCAATGAAAAATAAGTACAACTAAAGCCCTAATCATTAGGGAAACACACGTTAAAACCTCCTCTCAGTTCCTTCTCTTCTTTTTTTTTGCCATGGTTCTTCCAGGGGAAATCTGTGACCGATATAAGTCGACTTAATGTTTTAGTTGGCAGCTGTCACAGCGTTCAAGTGTTTGCAGAAAATTCCCAACTGAAAAGCACTCTTCTCCATCAGCGTTACTAAGATCAGTGACTCGGCGTCTATGTCTGTTTTGTGGTGTTGTGAAAATTTTATATGAAAATGGTAACATTCTCTTCTGTTTCAGGGATAGTCAACATATCATTTCCATGGGGTGCTATCAAGAACTCATGGCAAATGTTTACAATTTTTAACACTCTTTGGTCTAGCTTGATAAAGTCTGGCAGGAAATCGATGTTGTACTTAATAGGGTTGTTGAGGAGGTCCATTCAGGGTATGGGGAGGCACTAAGCAGAGCAATGGGTCACTGTGTGATGCTCTAAGCTGATGACATGAGGAAACTCTAAATTGTGGGGAAAGACCCAAGGGGTGTGTGACGCCAGGAGAAGTTGCTCAACAGAGAGTGATAGCTGATGGGAGGTGCAGCCATCCACAGAAGGAGACAACGAGGCCACAAGGATGGCAAGGGTGAAATGTAGGCAGTAAGACTCCTCTGTTTCCTGCTATCTTTATAAGCAAAGAGATATGGGGTGCTCATGGAAGCCCCTAGCCATTGTTTGGCTGGTTGTTTTATTTTACTTTGCTTTGGTTTTGTTACCGTTATTTTTGAGGCCAGATCTCCTGTAGCTCAGACTGGCACTGAACAAAATATATATAGCTGAGGTTGACCTTGAACTTCTGGTCCTCCTGCTTCCACTTCTCAGTGCTAGGATTATTGTCATGTACCATCATGTTTGGTTTGATGTGGTGCTAAGATCCAAACCCAGGACTTCAGGAATGTTAAGTAAGTAGCAACCAACTGAGCAACATCCTCAGTGCCTACAGCTGTTTTTTTATAATTAATCTTTGTTACTACTAATGAATTTATCTTCTCTCAACTTTATCAAGTGACAATATTTCATGTTTTAAAAAAATATCTATCCCATATCTTTCTCTCTGCTTTTAATGTTCTTTTTCAAGAGTTTGTATGTCATGTATACTTTAATATCATTGTCTTAGCTATGAACTTTTTTCTTTAGTTGTCATTTGATCTCACTTTTTCAGAATGCCTTCAGCCAGTGTACAAAAAAATTATTCCTTAAAAATTAAAAATATTCCCCTTTTCTATTGAGTTGTTTAACATATGTATAGGCTGGCGACATCTGTGATGCAATAGGTCTTTAAAGCAGTCTAAAATTTCCTTTCACGTGTTGGTGGATAAACACTCTAAGGGAGTATGCTTTTTATTTAAATATTTTACTTTTTTCTTTTTATTTATGTGTGTATGTGCACATGCCTGCAACTGTTGGAGGTGGCCAGAAGAGGGCATCAGACTCCTGGAGTTGGAGGTGGGAGCCACGTGCCCAACATCTTGGAACTCAACCCCATTTTTCTGAAAGAGAAGTGAATGCTCTGAACCACAGAGCCAACTCTCCAGGCCTGGATGTGTTTTATTTAAAAGATGAAACTGGATCATCCGTTGCTAAACAGTTCGTTGATCCAGCAGTGATTCATGAACCAAGCAGTGCTCAGTCAAAAAGATTCAAGTTCCCAAGGCTACAAAAGTGGGGGAGAAGTTTGTAGAAGATCAAAACAGAAGTACAAAGGGTTACAATTCTTCAGCACCAAGTCCCCTTTGATCTCTGTTGTATGGACATGTATGGACTGCTTCTGATTGGCTGCACTTGAGTTCTGCTTTCGTTCTGATTGGTCACACCTATGCCATCATCTGAACTCACAGGCTAGAAACAGTGCTGGGAGGTGGGACTCAATGGAGGTCTTTTTGCAGGAGTGGGTTCACTTTTCCTCTGCTCTCACTCTGCCAAGACAACGCCCCTATCCCCTTTTATCCCTTCATCTGCTGCCTTTAGGAGCACAGAAAAAAGCACTCACTCATCAGCAGAGGTCTTTACCCCCATCTTGGACTTCCTAGATACAGAACCACGAGGAACAAGATATTCTGTCCTTAACAAATTACCTTATCACAGAAATTCTGTGCCAGCAACGTGAGCAACTAAGAAAATGAGCAGTTGTGGGAAATAACTGAAGGTAAGTTGTTGTGTGATATAAATCAAGTAAGGTTAAGGTCACTTACCCACGAAGCAACTGGTTCTGTGTGCTCGGGGACTCTTCAGACCCAGTCCCCGTTTCGATCCGTTTCAGTGATTTTGATAGCTAATTATCTCGATAATCTTTTGGATGTCTATTCCTCTATGCTGTCTTATTTGCATCACATCTGAGTCTCTTTAAAGAGAATGGAAATTGTTTGACAGCTCCATGACTGCTCAGCATCACACTGCTCTAATTACCTTAGATGTAGCATTTTGGGATTCTGATGAGCAAAGTTACTTTGAAGGCTGTTTCTGTGTATTAATCGTCACGATTAGGCCGAGTCCTTCATTTGGTTATTTCCATTTCCCACTCGGAGAAGAGAAGTCCAACAGCCTTCCTGGGTTGAGAAATCTGGGGTGTGTGCAAAGTTTTACTTTTTCTAACTTGGCAACATAAATCCATCTTTGTACTGTGTTCGTATAAATTGGTTAAGGTGATCAAATTAACTGTCACCCTCTTTCGGTTGTTATTCATGAGCACATACTAACTTCTCGGCTGTCAGAAAACATATATGAAAAATTGTTTGGTTTGATGTCAATATGTTTCTAGGCAATGCTGTCGTTTTGAACTGGGAGTTAAAGATAACCCAGATCAGAGCAAAGTTATGGCCCAGCTTCAGGTCTGATTCAGATTAAAGTAAGAGTTGTTGCCACACTTTTAAAAATAACTACCAACATGTCCAGGAGCCATGCCTGCTTTCAATGATGAATGTGTTTTTTGCGGCACCTTGGGAAGCCAGGCCTGTGAACGCAGTGTTCACCTCTCTCGTTCTCTGGGCCACCTGCTAATTTGCTTTGCTGTATGCAACTGAATTGATGTTAATACTTTTGTTTCTTCACCCACTAAATTAGCTTCGTGCCCCCCGAATGACATTGTTGGTACCCTGCCTACTGGAAGCGTTGATAGCAGGTTTTCATAAGGAAATGAAACTAATAGGTAGTGGAAGGATTCGTGGCCTTAGCTCTTTGCTAAAAAGACGACGCCCATGATGAGCTTACTGCCTGCAGCCCCTGCTTAGCTCAGCACTACCTGATGGGGTCTCACATTAAGTCTTAGACATCTGACTTAATTTGATTATTATTCTAGAAAGTCATTAGCTAGTTCCCCCTTCACCCCCAGCCTTCATAGATCTTTTACAAAGTCTGTTATGAATAAGTCGATCTGGCAATCTATAGGCTAAGGTTTGTTTTCTTACAGTAGTGACCAAAACAGCTGAATTCGAGAGGCCCGTACTGGCCATAAGGCCTCAGAGAACAGCAGGACCGAAAGGAATATTTGAGGATGCAGAGAACTGAATGTAGTCAGACAAGGCAGCTCCAGCCTGGCAGGGACCCCGCAGGGGCTCTGGTTCACATGCTGATTAAGCGAGCAAAGAAAATCTCATTTAAACCAAGTGGGAAATTATAGTTGCCAAATTGGCAATTACTTCATTCGCATATATATCTTTCCCAGCTACATTTCCATCATCGCATGGGTCACTTCTGACCTTAGGGCTCTCTGCAATTCTTGATTTCATTAGTCAAAAAAAAAAAAAAACTCTCTGTTCACTAAACTGGCACAACTTCCAGGCAGACAGACCAACTGCAGAAAGCAAACTGAGTGTCTTCAGCAGCCCCTGGCATGCTGCGCTAGGCGCTGAGGGTACAGCCTACTAATGCTTAGTTGGGCATTTCTTAAATGTGAAACCTATTTGATGCACCTTTTTTAAAGGGGTATGGTCTGCACATGCTCAGAAAGGCAAAATTCTAAGATCTTTTCCTCTGAAGAGTCCAATGGCCATACCGGTCTCAGATTGCATCAGACCACAACCCCTTCCCAGACTCCAACAGTCTCCACCCTGCAGATCTAATACTCTGGCGTGCTGGGCTGTTGATTAACAGTGTGGAGAACTCTGCCCCACTCCAATTTCTGGCCTCTGCTATCACCTCATTACACTTCTTTGTCATTTTTGATGAGTCTGATTTGTTAAATGTTTCGTTTACCCAAACGTTTATGAGTGTCCATTACAGGGGAGTCTTGGCAACAGGCGACGCAATTGAAAGGGGGAAATAGAACAGTCATGGCCGGCTTTCTCTGAGCTAAATACCTTATAAAGGAGGCAGGTGCAAAAAGTAGGCAGCTGTGTTAACAACAGACTTATGTGAGAGAAGGCGAAGGGTGTTAAAGAAAAGGTATACAGTAAAATTACCCTGCCTCGTAAAATGAGACCAGGCAGAATGCTTTAAAAATTCTTGTAAGGTATCATTAAGCGCACGAGGTGATATTTAGGACCTGGAAGATGATTTGGAAAGGTGGCAGTGTCAGTGTCAGGGTAGGGATGGAGATCAATATGGACAAAATGACCAGCCTGGGAGAAGACCAGGAGCCAAAGAGAGCAAGGCATTTTGAGATACTGAAATAAGGTCAAGACAGCTGTCTCAAGGATATACCCGGGGGAGGGATTGGAGCGAGACTGCCAAGTCTGAGACTCTGAAATGCGTCTTTATGCAACCTGCTACAGTCAGGATTCAGCGAGGTAGCTGCGAAATAAGAGTATCTTCTCTTCTCTATTATTAATGACATCGGAGCTGTACATTTCTGAGCTCTAACTAAAGGTGTCATATGAAAAACAGTGGTATGCAGAGGGTACTCAATACATGTTTAATGATTCTGCAACTGAATGGCTTTGCCAAATAAAAATTACAACTCCATCCATTTGTAATGATTTTGTAATACGCAGGTGCAAATTTTCTTATCGACCATCTTAACAAATAGTATTTTAGCTCGAAAAGCAGCCCTTTAACCTTTAGCAAAAGCCTAATTTAAAAGAAAAACCCCTTAAAGGCATGGAATTAGATGATTGCAAATTTCTAATGCACTGAAATATAATTATAAGCACATTGAATGGAAGCCCTATAAATAAAAATAACTCATCAGGTTACTTTCATAACCTGAGCAAGGCAGAGTAATTAAAGCAAGAAATTAAATTCTGTAAAATTAAAAATGCAATTCTGTCTATAAGATTTAGAGATGGTAAGGAACCGGCTGAGCTCATAGCTTGAAAATGGCCAGGTTTGCTCAAACTGTAATCGATGTTTCTGTGTTATCTCAAAGATTCTCTTCTTGCAAATTCACAATGTCAATTTTCATATCAACTTGAGTAATCCATACAACTTTAAAACTATCTGTGTACATATAAGTATGCATTTCTTGCAAAAATAGTCCTCCTAAAGACATCTAATAGTATAACTTGGGTTATTTAAAGATTTTTATTATTTTTATGTGTATGTAGTGCAGGTAACTATGGAGGCTGGAAGAGGATGTCCAATGCCCTGGAGCAGTAGTTATAGGTGGTTGTGAGTGTGTGTGTGTGTGTGTGTGTGTGTGTGTGTGTGTGTGTAGTGCAGGTAACTATGGAGGCCTGAAGAGGATGTCCGATGCCCTGGAGCAGTAGTTACAGGTGGTTGTGAGCTGCCTGATATGGGTTCTGGGAACTAAGCTCAAGTCCTCTACAAGAATGGTATGTGCTCTTAACCACTGAGTCATCTCTCCACCCCCAGTAAAGCATCTTGTATTATTGAATACATTCCATAATTATAAAATATAGGCTACTGATGGTAGCAGATTATTTGTGTTATGTTTCTTAATAATGTTCTGGTTGAATAATTATAAATCTATTGAAATAAACTTACAGTATTTTGCTATATTTACAGGTAGAATATGACCCAAAGATAGAAATGTAGAGGGCCTGGATGGCAGCATTGGAGGAACTCCCCATTGTAGTCTTGGGTTTAATATGGCCAGGCACCAGGCCAATTTCAGGGTCAGGTTTTGGGTGATGAATAGTTATATTTGCCACCATGCCTGGATGTTGAAACAAGGGCGGCGGGCTGCGTCCCCGGCACCCGGCCGCCCCCACTGCTAGCTTTACCCGAAATAATTACATGGAAACTGTATTCTTTTAAACACCGCTTGGCCCATTATATCTAGCCTTTTCTCGGCTAACTCTCGCACCTGGACTAGCCCATTTCTAATAATGTATGTAGCCCACGAGCTGGCTTACCAGGAATGATCTTAACCTGCATCTGTCTGGAGTGCGAGAATCATGGCGACTCTCTGACTCAGCTTCTTTCTCCCAGCATTCCGTTCTGTTTACTCCGCCTACCTAAGGGTTGGCCTATCAAATGGGTCTAGGCAGTTTCTTTATTAATAAGAAATCACTCCCACATCACCTGGACCTGTAGGATGGTCTATCTGCCACCATTTCATTCCAAGCAATGTCTTTTAACTCACTCCTGTGTCACTCACGAAATCCAATCTCGGTATGTATGCAAAATCTTACAAAGTTATATGCTGTCCAGCTTATTGTGGTGTGCTTTGAAAACCAATATTTTATACACCAATCCATAGGTCCAAACAGCAAAAGGTTGAAGCATCCCATTCATCCTTAAACAAAGAAATAGCCGACTGTTTCATTATTATTGTTGTTTCCTTGGTAATACTGTGGCTGAGAGGATTTGACAATCCAGGTGCTTAAAGGGACAGTGTCTACCACCAAAGAAAACAGTCTGGGATTGGTAGAGCTGGATTACAAAACAGATCCCTGACTCTTTGGGGATCTTCATGAACCCTCTTATCAGGCTAGGAAAGGAACCACAGACTGGTTTATCTAAGGTGAAATTGAATTGTTGTACATAGCAGCAGGGGCAGGGTGTAACACACAAATGATATGATGTTCTGAACCCAAGAGTGTGACTGGAGTGTATTTTAGTCCCCACTGTCCAATATTCCCATTCAATGAAAACACAGCACAGCAAATTCCACAAAGTATAAGACCGCTAACAATTTAAGGTTCCACTTAACTTGGTTAAGGAATGGAAGTTTGGCTTGCCACTCCCAAATGCATTGCTAACACAAAAGAACAGCAGTAAAGGGAGACCCAGAGAGAGTGATTGAAAAAGAGACATTTATTATGCTTGCATTCAGGCACCAATAAGGTTCCAGTTGTTGCTGTTAATTGTCCATCCCTCCTCACTCCTTTCTCTCCCCCCCCCGCCACTCTTATACATATAGAAATGATAATACTAGTGCCGCAGACTTACAGTCAGGAATATGTAAATATATCCCGATTGATAGGGCCTTAACATTTTGGAAGTTGCTGTATTCCATACATAATTTTTCTAACAACAACAAACCTCACACTCAAACCCAAGGTTCAGGGAACATCTCAGAGGAAGGGTTAGAAAAACATGTAGCGCTCAGAGGTTGCCGGAGAGTACTCTGGACCCGTGTCTTCAGGACGTGGCAAGACCTCTGCATACATGGCTCACCGCAGCTGTGGTTACTTCACCAAGACCTATATGAGATTTTCTGGGCTTGTCAGTATTTCATCATGAGAAAGAGAAATGCTCCTGAGGCCTCGGCCCACTCTGAGAAATCATTATTGTTTAGTTAACTAGTCAACCATAAGGGCAGAGTTAATGCCACAGTGTCAATTTCTTCAGTGCTGTACGCACCGCGGAGTTCTCTGTGGTCTAGTAAATGACCTCCCATCCATGGGTTGCACGCCAGCACACAAAACCAACCACCAAAACAGGAGGTGGGCTTGATGGGAAGAAGTATGGAGGATTAAACAGTCATAGGTGCTTAAAAGGACTAAAGTACATGAAACTGTTGAAAATTAAGTAAGTAAATATGGATCGTGACTAAGACATGACATTTGAGGTTGTCCTTTGGCCTCCATATGGATGCACACAACTGCATATGCACTTTCACATATGAATGCACACGAACATTCAGGTACACACATAGACACATGCACAATACTACCGCTAAGTCCCCCCTGGGGTGAGCCTTGGCCCCTTCTTCACTGTCAAGGGGTACCAGGATGCCCGTCAGTAAGTCAACAGTTGCTAAAACCTTCTCAAGTTACCATCTGTAAGGAAACCCAGCCAAGCAGCACTGGAGTCCACTAGAACTCATTCAGAGAGTGGCTGAAGTTCAGTTCTTTATTTTTTTTTCTTTTGGAATTTCACATGATGCACTCCAAACAACTTACTTTCTCCTCCTCCCATGTTTACCCTTCACTCTTGTGGCCTCCCTCCCAGAAAAAGATTTCAAAAAAAAAAGTCCAATTTGTGTTGTGCTTATAGTCACTGAAACATGGTCAAACTCCCAGTGGCTACCCTCTAAGGAAAAGTATAGTGGGATATTATTTGAGTTTTTAATAAATTAAGCTTGCCTGATGATCAGAAAGTAAAGCAGCTATACTAGTCAGCCACACCGTCCAGGGAACAGTGCCATGTACCTTTAATCCCAGGACTCAGGAGACAGAGGCAGAGGGATCTCTATGAGTTCAAAGGCACCCTGGGTTACACAAGATCAAATCTGTCTATAAAAGAAACAGCTCACACAAAGGTGATCCCAGCACTTGGGTTCACAAGCCTTTAATCCCATCGCTAGGGAGGTGGAGACAGGAGCGGAGCGATACGGCTAGGTGGAGAGAGGAATAGAAAGGGGAAGAGACTGAAGTCCAATGGAGTGTAGAGTCAGGGTTTGGTGGAGAGTATTGCTGGATATCCCCTTTGTCTGAGCCTTGGTAGAGGTAAGATCTCTCTAGTGGCTTGGTTGCTTTGCTTTTCTGATCTTCAGCTTGAACCCCAATATCTGTCTCTGGATTTTATTATTTGTGCTACGGAAAAGTGAGTTCTTCCCCACCCCCAACCTCCTCCAATAGGTGTCTGTTGTGGAGATCTCTACTTCAGCATGTTCATCACATTTAAGAGTTCTCTTTGATGCCTTTCTGTCTAAGTTGTTACTATTTTTTCAGGGGCAGGGTAGACATGAGGGAGTAAGGGTTGTCACAGAAAACTTTTTATTATTAATAATAATAACAACAATAATAATTAAATTTATTCATTTATTTTCCATCCCAACCACAGTTTCCTCTCCCTGCTCTCCTCCCATTCCCTCCTCCCACCTCCTCCCCGTTCCTCCCTAATCCACTTCCCTCTGTTTCTGTTCAAAAAGGGGCAGGCCTCCCATGAGTGTCAACAAAGCAGGGCATATCAAGTTGAGATAGGACTAGACTCCTCTCCTTGTATTAAGGTTGGGCAAGTCAACCCAGTCTAAGGAATAAGTTCCTAAAAGCCAGCAAAGCACTGGGGACAGGTCCTGTCCCCACCACTCGGAGTCCCACAAAGTAGATCACAAGCTATACAACTGACACACGTATGTAGAAGGCCATACAGCTGTTGGTCCAGAGTCTCTGAACTCCTAGGAGCCCAGGTTGTTTCTGCAAGTTCCCTTGTGATGACCTTGACACCTCTGGCTCATACAAAGCTTCCTCCCTCTCTTCAACTGGATTCCCTTGGGCTTTGCCCAATTCTTGTCTGTGGATCTCTGTATTTGTTTCCTTCAGTTACATATCCCAACTGTGACACTGGTAAGGCATGGAGATGGGAGCCAATGTCCTCCCTGCTGAGTCTCTTTGGGTGGGCCCCATCAGCCAGGACCATCCCTCCATTCCCAGGGGTTACTGCCCTGTGTCTCTCCAAGTCCAGAGGAGGTAGAGGTCTCCTCGCTGCTACTGAGTCTGTATACTGTTCCTCTCTGATTTCCCTAAGTCCTGCCCACCCTGTGTGAATTTTCTCTCAGTAATGTTCCTCTTTGTTCCCAGTTAGCTAAGGACAAAAGCAGGAAAGAGCCATTCACCTTGAACAAAACGTTTTCCAGGCTTCTAGAATAGGGCTGCCATTTTTCCTGACTGCTTTTTTCTTTTCTTTCCTTCCTCCCTTCCTTCTTTCTTTCCTTCCTTCTTTCCTTTCTTTCTTTCTTTCTTTCTTTTTGGCGTGGGTTTCTAATTTTATTGTGTTTGTTTTCATTCTGTGCTGCTGGGGATCGAACCAGGAACCTGTGCGCACAGTTTGAGTGAGTGTTGGGCTGCAGAGCTACACACCTGGCCCCTTTCATGTTGCAGTATTTAACTAATGTTAAAACTAAGTATTTAACATTGTTCCTAATGTCAGACTTTACAACTGGAGTTAGAACTGAAGAACACATGTGAAAAAAATATATCTAAGTTCATAATTCTTGTTCTCTTAATTATTT
The DNA here is from genome assembly GCF_018167655.1 of Microtus oregoni. NCBI lineage: Eukaryota > Metazoa > Chordata > Mammalia > Rodentia > Cricetidae > Microtus > Microtus oregoni. The sequence goes on from NW_024543063.1 coordinate 41,180,578, forward strand.
CTTGCTTTTTATAGCTTTACTTTGCAAAGTCTTCCCAGTGACTTACTATGGCATCTTGGCAGTGTGTTCAGCTTGGATGCATGCTTCTAATACATTTTGACCAAATTGCTCCCCCACTCTCTCTTCAGTTACTCTCTTACCCTTCCCACTGCTTTCCCTCTCCCAACTTCATGTATTACTTTTTAAAAAAGCAATCACTGAATCTGCTTGGAGCTGCCCGTATGGGCATAGTGTAGAACCATCTACTAGAATATGTCTGTGTAGCCTCTCCAGGAACATGTCCCCACACAAAACTGAAGCCACTAGCAGTCATCAGTTTCCAATAGCTCCTGAGAACATCCTCTTCCATGCTGGGATTTTGGCTATGTTCTTGTCCAGGTCTTGAGCATGTAGTCACAGCCTCCGTGAGTTCACGTGTGCCATGGCCTTGCCATGCTTGGCTGAAACTGGTTCACTGACATCGACTACCTTTGGATCTTATCTTCTTGGACCTTCCAGGGATGCAAAGTATCCCATTAGCACTGATGCATGTGGACCGATTGTTAGTCTCTGTGTTAATCAAGACCTAATGTAAAAAGAAGCTTCTCTGTTGAGGGTTGATAGATGAACTAATCTATGAGTATAATTACAAAAACATAAGGGACAGTTTATTCCTATGTCTAATTAGTTAGAATAATAATATAACCACACTGGTACCAACCTAGAAACTTCATTCCTGCTGGCTAGCTTCCATGGTGATGGAACATGCTATGCACACTATCAAGGAATTAAAATAATCAATAGTCTTAGCAACTGTGAACCTAGCAAACTGCAGTGACCACTAGTCTGGCAAGATATGCCCACTGGTGTGATAGTGGCACAGCTATTATGGGAATAACCAAGTGTTTTCTGCTTGGACTTAAAACCCATTCCACAAGAAGAAACCATGCTCGGTACCATTAACTAGACCAAAACCCTTTGACTGACTAGGTCATAGGCCTTAGAGGAGAACCAAGTACTATCATTCAACTTCATTTTTATGTAAAAAAAAATTGGTGCACAAATCTATTTTCATTCGATGCAGTATATCAAAATAATGACATTCCCAGGTGTTCTTTACAGATTTGGAAACAACAGCAGCAAAAACACTAATGACAAGAAACAGTGAAAGAATTAGAGAATCCAGACACTGACACACATGGGTGGTTCAACATACTGTGGGAGTCACGGGGCATATTTCACTGAGGACAGAGAGCATCAGCCAAGCCAGCACACTACTTAGGCAGAGTCCGGTTAAGAGAATCTCTGTGCTGAAGAGAATGTAAGTGAGAAAGTCCAGGACAAACCGGAAAGGATATAGTCATGTAATAAAAGAGGCAACAAGAAGATGGGAAGGAGAATCACGGTGACATCAGGAACAGGGGAGACATCCCAAGAATTATACATTACAGGAAAGAGCAGATTTCATATCTGAAGGCAGTTAGTTCACTTCACGGTCTGCTCTTTAGATCTGTGTTATCTGGGCTGCTCCCTGCTGACACAGAGGGGAGTGTTTGCTTCTCAGGAAGTACAGCGAGATGAGCACACGACCATGAAATAAAGAGCCCCGGCTACAGCTCTGCTCCCGACACCGATGGGCTGCTCAGGATCTCTCTGGCTCATTTACCTTGACCATAACAATGAACAGCGGCAGCTCAGAGAATGGCCATGGCCATCATGGAAAATGTCTGACACAAAACCGCCTCTCTGAAGCTGCTCGACCAATGCGTGTTTCTTTCTTTGCTTTCTGTCTGTTATCTCTGAGATACAGCATGAAATGACCAAGTACCGAGAAGGATTTCCTGACCTTCTTTTTACAATGTGTGAATTGCTGGCTCTTGTCCATTTTATTCCTAACCCGGGCCACTAACTGACAAATCTCTCTACAAAGAATGGGAAGTGTTCTGCTTCATAGCCCAGGATATATGCTTTGTGATTTCCTGATTGATTTTATTGATTTTATTTCACACTACTTTGGTCATATTTCTCAATTTAGGTGTTCCTTCACCCCATACCATTTCAATAGTTTAGTGAAACCCCGAGACTTGTGCAGTGTATCAGCCTGGTAGAGACTCGATTCTCTTCTGGAGGACCGCTTCCTGCAGGAAGTCAGAGAGCTAGATGTCCCTTAGCAATGCATGCCACAGAAATGACATCAGATCAGTCTGAGGGAAGCCCATCATTTTCAGGTACTCTGTAGCCCATGTGTCTCACTTTGAGTGTGTTTTAGCATGTGTTTGAGACACACATGGACAAGCTGGTCCTACGAATCAGTCACCCTACTCCGTTTTACACATATTCTTGTCCTACTGGGTTTTGCTAACTTTTTCATTTCTTTGAGGGGGAAGGGCTGTTTCTTTTACTTTTGAACTTGGTTCCGTTCTTTTCTTTTTCTTTCTTCCCACATTCTGTTCATTCTACTAAACACTGTGTGGCCTGAGAATTAGTTAAAATACAAATGCAGTGTATGAATAGATGGTTGAAATTAATGTGATCCTTTCTGTGCACAAAGAGTTCATTTTTAGGTGCCAGCATACAGATATCAAGGAAGAAATAAAGTGCACATTTCTGTGTGCGTTCGTGCGGGTTGATGTGCGCGTAGATGGACTTGGGTGTGCGTGTGGAGGCCAGAGAGCGACCTAACTATTGTTATTCAGGCATCAGTCACTTTTTTTAAGAGAGGACCTCTCGCTGCCCTTCTCTGGCAAACTCAGGCTTCTGCCTGTGTCTTCCACATCCCTAACACTCAGACTATGTTTACAGGTTTCCGGGGATCAAACCAAGTCCTCGTGTGAGCAGGGCAAGTACATTAATGACTGTGCTATCTCCCAAGTCTTTTATTATTAAAAAAGCAAATCTAGAAATTTTAGAATTCAAGTTTCAGGGTGTCTGGTACCTACAAATCCCCAGACATAAATTCCCACAGAGTTGCAGAGAGGTTCAGGGATCTTCTCACAAGGAACCAATGGCTGCCTCGCTAGCAACTAGATTCCAACCCTTAGACCAAGCTCACAGCCAGAGGTGGTGGCACAGGGCAGCTGTCGTCAGCCCTGGAAACACAGAATGCTCACAACACAGCCAACTGGTTAGTTACTGAGATGCACTGTTGAAAGGTTTTCATACTTATTACAGGTGCCGACAAACCGGTGGGCATGACAGTTACATCACGGCAGAGACTCGGAGGGGTTTATTTTCTGGGTTTCAAACTGTTTTGAAATTTCTATTCATTAAAATGCCTCCAAAATGGCAATTCAAATTCAGAGGCTTACTTCTGAAGTAATAGATGGGATTAGAAGCTCCGTGTCCCCAAGCCACTAGTTTAGGAGCAAGTGGTGGTGGTGGTGATGGGTGGGGGAATGGTGGCAGCTGTTTTTACTCAAATTTAGTTGTGCATACACGGACCTTATTTTTCCTTAATGGAAAATAGCATTTTCTGCATAAACCATTGCTTCTGTCGTGTGTATAAATTAACATCTTTGACCTGAGGATGGTCTGGTTGAAGCAAGGATGGTTCTCGATGGTCAGCATTGCCAAGGTGTTAGTCATCTCGGGCTGTCTACAAGAAACAGATTAAATAAGAGAGTCCGTGTTAATTCTCTGACAGCGGTTCAGTTTTCCCCTGTCGGTCCGAGCCTGCCGCACACACCATTAGAGTACAAATTAACTGTGGGAAACATTGTGGTTGCTCAGCTGAGAGCTGCTGAGCTTGCAATACGCCGCAGGCCTCATGCTGCATACTCTGCACCAGTATCTGATGATGAGGAATGACCATCACACCCCTGAGGAGAGAAGAGATTTAGTGATGTCCACCTGCTTCTCCAAGGTGACACACCTGGCTTACTAAAGTCAAGTGGATTAACTCCGGACTCCGCATCGTCTCAAGCACTTTGAAGCTGATCCCTAACTTCTGGAGAGAAGACAGCTCCAATTAGTGTTTATAATAAACAGTACAATGGCTGCAATCTCTGGGGCCTGGATGCATGCCACAAAGGCCCATTCGATGATACTGTCCCCTCTCTTGTCCTCTGACAGCCGAGATGTTCTGGGATGGATGCTCCCCATATACACATTCTTCTCCCTGTTACAGATCCTCATTGTTCTGATATAACCTGATTATAGTCTAAGATTTGTTCCGTGATGTTCAGTGTTACAAATTTTTAAATATCTCAGCTGAGTGGTTCAACCTGGGAGGTGGAGGCAGGAGGACAATTGAAGTTTGCGGTTAGCCTGGGTGTGGTAGTTTGAACAAGAATGGCCACCAAAGGCTCATATATCTGAGAGATTAAAAGATTAGGAGGTGTGGCCTTGTTGTTTTAGTGGGTGTGGCCCTGTTTTAGAAGGTATGGCCTTGTGGGAGGGGGTGTGTCACTTGGAATAGGCTCTAAGGTTTCCCAGGAAACCTTACTCTCCCTGCCCCCACCCCTCCACCCGCCTGCAGATCAAGGTGTAGCTCTCAGTTACTGCTCCAGCATCCCAGCATCCTGTGTGCCTCCATACCCTGCCCTGATGATAATGGACTAAACCTCTGAAGCTGTAAGCAAGCCCCAGTTAAATGATTTCTTTCGTAAGAGACGCTGTGGTCATGAGGTCTCTTCACAGCAATAGACCACTGGTTAAGATACTGGCTATAGCGTGAGACTCTGTCTTAAAGAGGACAACTCAGAATATCATGCCCTGAACAAACCAACAAAATCCTTCATGGGGCTATGAAATGAAGAGTCACAAACAAGTCATAATGACTTTTTACACCGGGAAAAAAAAAGGAGGATTTTGGAGTTTATTACATACTTTTTCATCTGGCTGTGTCTATTTCGCACAAGTTCAAAGCTGGCATAAAGAAAAATATTGAGCAATTAAACACTGCAAATAACTTCTGTGTTATGACTTATGACAAATTAAGTATTTGTAGGTAATTTCATGTTTCCAAAAGGAGCACTGTAACTCTGAACGAGTATTAGAGTGAAATAAATCTTAGAGTATGCTAATTTAGTAGCCATCATATATTACATTAGCAAAGTAAGCTAATTCCATTTGTAGAAAAGGCTATGACATCTTAAAGTGTCTCTCGGAAAATGAGGAGGAGGAAATGATTAAGTCAAAAAAATATCATTATTAAGAAATAATGATTTTAGCATGTTTTCAGTAAGAGCCCACCGTCTCTTTTTTAAATGGACATTGAAGCTTTGTGCTGGATAGAAAAATGTGTCGTTTGAAGAATAATGCTTCAAATAGAATTTCGAAAGTCTTTTCAAAATATTGGTAAAAATTTTCCCATCAGTGAAATATGTTTTAATCTTCTGTCTCTGGATTGTATTTATTGTCTTAAAGCCCAAAGAAAGCTTGTGTGCATGAATGCAGAATGTTGCTATTGCTGAAGGAAGAAAACTTACGGGGCTGGGAAGATGGCTCAGGGATAAAGCACCTGCTGTACAAACAAGCATTCCTATGATTCCCAGAGCACCCAGAGAGCCAGACATGGTGGCACACATCTGTGACCACATCTGCAACCTCAGCACATCCACAAAGAGATGGGGGAAGGCGGCTGCTGGTGGGTGTACCAGTGAGTGAAAAACAGACCCTTCCTCAAACAAGGCTGGAGGGTCCTACAAACACCTGAGGTTTTCCTCTGACAGCCACTGTGGCATGCGGCACCCCGCCCCCTACCGGAGATGGAGGAGAGGGAGAGAGAGGGATGGAGAGAGATTTTTTTTAAAAGAGAGAAAATTATGTGTAAATGGAAAACTGTCAAACTTAAAATAATCTCACCCACCACTAATAATTTCTTTTCTGAGCACAGACTCTCTCCTTTGTCATCATTTTCTTCCCTCTCCACAGCCATCTGCAGACGGGCATCCTATCCAGGACCAGCAACAGCCACCATGGGGTTTTTCAGGGTTCAGGTATTTCTGCTTACATCAAATAATTTAATCAGAAAATTCAACCAGAGCTCTAAACAAAGATCTTTTTTTTTTTTTAAGAGTAACTTGATGGCTCTCTAAGCAAATGTCTAAACACATGTACTGAGTAATTAAGGGAAAAGCTGACAACCATTTACGGCGGCGGATGATGCTGATGGGAATTTGAGGCGTTAGTAGAAACTCATCCCAGGTTCCCTGGGTCAGCGTTCTGACCCTGCCTTCGGAGTGGGGCCGTGGCTGCTCTCTGGCGCCCTCTAGCTGCCACCCGTTTGGAACTGTCTGGTGCACCTGTCTGTCTCTACCCACATTTTCCACATCCTCCCTCGGGAATTCTGCTTTCCTTGTGTTGTTTTGCTTTCCGTTTTGTTTGGCCCAGCTTCTGTAATTTACTACGAATGTTATTTTAGGAGGACACTACATATGCCAACTTGTTTTGTCTACTGAGTGCCCTTGCACAGAAAACACTGCATGCTTTTCCTGCTCACAACAAAACGAAAGATGCACATGCTCTTTGAAAGCATAGTCGTCTGCACTTTGTCCACGACTAGGAATTTTCCTGCATGGTGAAAAGTCATTTATGTCAGGAGGATTCCAGTGGAAAGTCACGAGCAGGAACACCCCCCCCCCCCCCCGCCAGGAAGGAACAACCTTCCAGAAAATCCAGGCTCAGATGCACCTGTCTTTCTACACAGAATGGTCTCTCCTGGAAAATGGGACATCAGACATTGTGATTGGCTAGAGGAAGAATAACCCCAGTCCATTAAAATGTTTACAGTAGGGACTGGGGAGATGGCTCAGCAGTTAAGGTGCTTGCCTTAGGTGATGATGGGAATTCAGATTCCCAGAAAGCCACACAAATGCTGAGTGGGCAGGATGCGAGATGGCCCACCCAGGATTCTAGCCACGAAAGATGGAGTCAGGGGATCCCCAAAACAAACTGGGTAGTGAGATGGACCAGATCAGCAACCTCTGGGTTTAATTGAGATGCCCTGCCTCAGTGAATGAGGTGGAAGAGTGATTGTTAGGCCTCAACATCAACCATGTACACACATGTGGACATATATAAACATGCAGCCACACATGTGCAAAAACATGTAGACACATGGAACATTGAGAAAGAAAATAAAGATCTTTCTTGGGTGGGTGGGTGGGTGAATGGCTCAGCAAGTAAGGGTGCCTTCCACGAAGGCATATGACTTGAGTTCTGTTCCCCGGAGGAAGCAAAACTGACTCACGCAAGCTGTCCTCTAACCTCCGCGTTCGTGTCTACTTGCACATACATACACATTAAACAAATAAGTAACGCGTAATTTGACAAAAGCTCCTGCGTGAAGCATGAGAGTGTTTGAATTTCATCAGACATTGGACAAACCCTTATGTTTTGATCTAACTTTCACCCTGTTATTTTAGGATATGACATCATGTAACCTACCTGGGGCTGGAGTTGGCAGAGAGGAAAAGTAAGATTGCAGTGCTGATCCCCCAGCTTCTGCTTCTTTAGTGGCCAGGATGACAGGCCTGTGTGCCTTCACAACCCCGTTCTAGGTATCAAACCTAGGTCCTCTGGCATTACAGCTCAGTCATCCACCCACTGAGCCAAATGGCCAGTACCAAGCATTCCATTTTGAGCTAGTATAATGAAGGACATGGACTCTATACTCTAACCTCCATCTTCATTTCCCTAACCATTCACCCATGTTTTGGACTGAGCCCCTCACAGGTAATGTGCACAAGCCACAAGGCCACTCTGTTCAGTCCTGTCTCTTTCAGCATCCTTACTAAGGATGTGAATTTGGACAAAGAAACAGCCCTTACAGTGCACAAGAAAGCACAAGGATCTTATCACTAAACTATACATTGACCGAGTCCTTCCCAACAAACTTGTGAGAAGGATATATGAAAAACTCAGGTAACAGCCAATTTGTTGGTTGCAAAAAGTTTACATTTGGGAAATGGTCCTTTCTGTTAGCAGTTATTGGGTGATAAAATATTTAAGGACCACATTTTGTAAATCAACTATAGCATTGATGTTAGACTGGCTGGGGAGGGGGGAAGTCCAAACGCCGATCTTTTTGTGACTTTTGGAAATTGTTTACCATCTCTCAGCCTTATTGGATATTGTCAGGACTAGCCTGGTAATTCCTTGGAGAGCTAAACAGTGGGAGGGATGTAGATCACCTAAGCAGTAGCAAGCTGACAGTACGAACTCAGAAAAACCACTGACGATTGTCTCCTAAGTTTTACAAATTTCTATATAAGGGGACAAGTCTTCTGCAGCCAGGCTTGCACTGTGTCTTCAGTAGGAGCAATGTGTCGGGAGAGTCCCTCTGTTAACTGAATCCCACTTTCCACGAATGCACTTGTGGGTATGTATAGACAGGTGCCCATGTATGCTTGTGCATGGCAGGCAGAAGTCAATCACAGGTGTCGGTCCTCGGGAGCCACCCTCCTTGCCGTGTTCTGATACAGGGTCTCTCATTGGCCTGAACCTTTCCAGGGAGGCCGAGTGGCCAGTGAACCCCAGAGATCTGCCTATTTCTACTTCTCTGACCCTGGGATTATAAGTAAACCACTACACCCAGCTTCTTTATGAGGGTTCGGGGTGGGCGGCAGTCACACTCTGATCCTCCAGTTTGCATAGAAATCATTTTACTGAATGAGCTATCACTCCAGCTGTACTGGTTAGGTATTTGTTTTCCTCTGCTTGATTGTTTCTGTCAACTTGACACAAACTAGAACAGTCTAGGAAGAGGGACTGTCAAGTAAGGGATTGCCTCCATCAGATGGGTGTGTAGGCACATCTGAGGGACATTTTCTTGACTGATGATTGATGCGTGTGGTCCCAGCCCACTGTGCATGGTACCACCCTGGGTCGGTGGTCCTGGGTTGTATAAGGGTGAGTAATCGATGTGGAGCAAGCCAGTAAGCAGCACTCCTCCATGGTCTCTGCTTCCGTTCATGCCCTGACTGCCCTTCATGGTGGACTGTAAACTGGAAGATAAAGTAGACTCTTCCCATTTTGCTTTGGGTTGTGGTGTTTAGTGCAATAGAGAGCAAACAGTTGTTTGCCAAGTTTAGATAGGGTCTCTTGTATCCAAACTAGCCCAAGGTGACCTTGAGGTCCTCACCCTCCTGCCTCCACCTCCCTAAATGCTGGGATGACAGGCGTGTGTCATGGCACCCAGTTTTTGCAGTACTCGTGAACCAGTTCTGGGCTGGCTCTGGGCATGTTTGGCAGGTGCTCAACCAGCTCAGCTACATCCACAGCCCAATTTTCCCCTGAATGGCGGGGTTTGCATGTTCACACAATATTGGAGAACTGGGAAGTTTTCATCAATGAGACAGCCCACACTTCAGTACTGCACAGGAAATAAACAATTTAAGAGGAAATTAGATTAGATCCTTAAATTAAATTCCAGATTAAAAAAATCCTAGTAGAAAAATGCACCCACATGCCTTGTTATTAAGATCTAATATTCCCCCAATTGTGTAGTAATGGGGATGAAGGCCATCCCCTAGGCGTTCTCATGAAAAGATTTGGATAAACAGTTTAAATAGACGGTGTGATTAAGGCCTTCTCAATAACATCAGAATCACCTACAACTCAATTCTACTCCTTCAAGGAAAGAAATTACTTCAGTTCCAAGTTAATACGTGATTTCTTTTTAATGTAATAATTGGCAGACAATATTATTTGGCTGTGATATGCAATAATCCTAAATGTATCTGGAGGGTTATTAAATCAAGGCCAAGGAGACTAAGAAGATACAATTGCTTTATTTTTCTCATTCCTTCCTCTGTGGCCTTAATGTTTAGATCTTATTTACAATGTGTGTGTGTGTGTGTGTGTGTGTGTGTGTTTGTGTCTGTGTGTGTGTACTGGAAAGATAATATTTAAAAATCATGATTTTGCCAGAAAAAAAAAACCAAGATGGAAGTTAATATAGCAGAAGAGAAAGAAGGACCCAAAGTAAGACATTCTACTCTGATTTTACCCACTTCTATCTTTTTTAAGAATTTTTTTAGATTGTGTGTGTGAGCGAGTGTGTCTGTGTGTGTCGCACAGGTACCCCAGACACCAGTTTGTGTCTGGTCCTGGAAGCTAAATTACAGACCACCAGAAGTGGGTTCCAGGAACTGAACTCGGGTCCTCTCAAAGAGCAGCAGCAAGTGCTCCTAACCACTGAGCCATCTATCCAGTCCCATGCAATCACTTCCTATCTGTTACATGAATAGAGAAAAATGAATATTTATACTGCATTTCAGAGAGCTGATACATTCTTACCTAAGTACATCTTCAGCAGTACATTGTCAAACTCTTAAAAAACGCCTTTGAACCCTTTCCTAAGAGCAAAAGAGATTTATTTTTAACTAAATTTGTAAGCCCTGGGAGAGACACAAGCTTTGCATCTCCGGAGACGTGTCTGAGGTAACTGCCTCACTGAGCACGCTGGTCACGAAGCCACTCCTCTTTCATGCATGAGTTGAGCTTCTGTGGTGTGGGAAGACCTAGAGTGCCTGGAGGACTGCGAATGTGCACACTGTGCCGAGCCGCAATGTGACAACATTTGAGGAGCTTGACTTGGTCTTTGACCCAAAAACAAAAGTCTTTTTACTTTATGAGCACATCACAATGCTGTTGCCAGCTGCCTGTGCATCCTCTCCCCACCAAACACCTTCAGTATCACATCCTGCCTCTAACACAGTTCCACCGATCAGTCCTCTGTGTTACTGCAAGCTGAATTTTTAAATCATTTTTACATGTATTTGTTTGGTGCCATGATTAGGGGGATGGGGGGAGTAGACAGGTATGCCAAGGTATGGCTGTAAAGGTCAGAGGATGACCTGGGGGAATTGGTTTTCTCCTTCCACTATGTGAGCCCAAGGGGTTGAACTCAGGTCATGGGGTTTGGCGGCAAGTGTCTTTACTTGATGATCCATCTTTCTGGCTAGAAGCTGAATTTTTAACTCTTGTATGCTTCTCATTATTCTACTATGAAAGAAAACCATACCATCTGGTATCAGCTACTTTTGTTTCTTCCTCTCTCTGTTCTAATGCTGTTCAGCAATGCCACTGTGGGTGGTGTCCCCTCCCTTGGTCACCCTTTTCTTGTTTCCTACCCTCCTTGTGGTTGCCCTAGCATATGCCTTCTCCTAGTCTTTTTTCTTCTTACCTTTACTTCACTTCTGCATGGTTCTCCCTCTGTTTAGACCTTGGTTACAGTGATCTGCACTTTGAGGATACAAATATCTTTTGTGGGTTCCTTTTCTGAACCCAAGGCTGTGTGTGGAAGCTCTTTATCTGGAAAGGTTTAAATCAATTAGATTATTCGGCCTTTCTACCCTGTCTGGTGTTATTTTCTCCTATCTTGGTTCATTGGATGGCCCTACATCTGGGGCTCAGTGGTTAAGAGCACTGGAGGCTCTTGCAGAGCACCCAACTTTGGGTTCCCAGCACCTCAGGTGGCTCACAACTCACTACCTTAAACTACAGTTTCAGGGGAGTCCAGCATCTTCTGGCCTTCAGAGAGAGAGAGGGGGGGGGGAGAAGGGAAGGAGGGAGGGAGAGAGAGAGAGGAAGGGAGGGAGAGGGAGAGAGAGAGAGAGAGAGAGAGAGAGAGAGAGAGAGAGAGAGAGAGGGAGATCAAAATAATAATAACAAAATTTAATGTAACTCACACATCATTTCTGGTGATCAATGTCCTCTTCTCCTATGAAATATCTCCAGATCCCTTGATTTTAATGTCAAAGTCATTTTAATTCTCAAGCACTCTCAATGTCTCCACCAGTGTTTTGGTTCATTACCACTCATTTGATTACAATAACTTCTTGATTAAGTTCAGGCTTCCAAGGTTGAGAGTCAATAACTCCTTCTCAAATTCCTCTCTCTTGCCTTGTAATAACACCTCTCTTGAAAGCTTCCTAGAGTTTTCTTATTTGTCCCAATAAGATGCCACATTCTTAAATCTTTTAGAATATACCACTAGAAAGATCAATTGCCTTGGTTGCTTAGAATCGGATATTATTGACTATTTTAACATATCCGTGACTGTTGGTGAGAAATGTGACTGGAGTTTACTCAGGGTTTTCCTGACTTTTATGTACAATTCCTTAGTCTCTTTATTGATCTAGTGACTAAGCAGAAATTAGATATATAATTACACAGAAAATTTTAGTTTTTCCATTTGGAACTCACTTGGGAATGCCGGAAACTTCACTGTATATGACTTTAGACAGAAATAAAAACTGGGATACTGAAAGTTGATGAATTAGAATCACATTTGATTCCATGAGTCATCCAGTCTACACCACCAGGGGCACAGTCCACAGCCACCTAAACTGAAAGAAAGATTTGCCATCAACCTTTGAGACGGAGAGGAAGAACCAAGTGAGAAGTCCCTTGTCCCTCAAGATAGGCCAATAAAGAAAGCTTTGCTGGGATGCAGGTTGTTTTTTTTGGGGAACTGGGACATTGGCAGGAACTTCTGAGGGTTTTGTAGTGGGTGAATGTTAATGGAGCGTGAAAATTATTAAACACCTGCAGCGTGAGATGGGGAATATGAGGAGAGAGGTAGGCAGATGTGTGTGGGACCCACATTAGATTAACAAAAAGAAATAAATCTGAGAACGGCATGATTGAGTGTAGCAGGTACTGACAGGGATACCAACCAGTCTAGGCAGGAATCTGTGCCGCTGGAGATGGGAGACCAACCGCCAGCACCATGGACAGCAGACATCGCAAGGCTCAGAACTCAGAATTTGGAGTTTACATCAGACAAGGAGGTGAACAAATTTTCTGGGAGTGAGGGGGGAACCAACAACTTTTTTATCCAATGGAGGAAACTAAAATTTTGGTATCAGAAATACTGTGTTTTAGCCAGGCATGATGGCACATGTCTGTAATATCAGAATTACCGAGGCAAAGGTGGGAGGATCACCATATGTTTAAGACCAGCCTGGTCTCCACAGCAAGTTGCCAGAGCCAAGACTTCATGGTGAATTCCTCACTCAAAAAGTCAAACAACAACAGCAGCCAGAAAAAAAAACTTTTTAAAATCCTGGTTTTCCTTAGTTGACAATTATCAAGAATAATTATACTGAAATGCTAATTTTAAAAAGTAATGCATTACATAAGGAAGTCAAGTTTCTATACTTGCACAAGGAGACACATGATTAATGACTCAGTGTTCAGAACTCCAGGCTCCTCTGCCCCACCATCACCCCCTTTCCTGCCTCCCACCCCTGTATGACTGGAGATCCAACTAGATACCTCTTCCCTTTCTACTCAGTCCTAATCCAAGCATGTTTCTGTTGACCTCCTTTGCTAATTAGTGTCCAACCTCCTTTCTATTGAGCCTTGAAAATTCAGATTTTTAAAAAAGGATTTTTTAATGTGTACGCACGTGTGCTGTGTGTGAATATGGGGGGTGGGCATGCTGAGGAAACCAGAAGAAGGTGTCGGATCCCTGGAGCTTGAGTCACAGGAGGTTGTAAAGCACATGGCACGGGGGATGGAAACAGAACGCCACTCCTCTGCAAGAGCACCAAGTGCTCTTAACCCCTGTGCCATCTCTCCAGCCCTCAGATCACTTTCCACCTCTTCTGAGCAACTTTTCAAATCAGCCCAAACCTGAGTCACACTTCTTAGTGCTTGGCACACACTCCATTATTGTATGTGATGGGCTGCACTAAAGTCCACAGGATCCCCATTGGCTTGCCCAAGGGTTCCAACCTGTGCAGGAAAGTTATGGTCTCTTTCTTACTCTTTCCATTGCCTGAGCATAGTGTTGAAAAATAATAATCAGTTAGTATTGCATTGAGCAAATAGAATGCTGTCTGTTGCTGAAATGATAAAAGATTACAAGTGTCGGGGGGACACTCTTGTACACAGCTGTGGGTATGTAAATTAGCACAACTTGGAGAAAGAGTATGGAAGTTCTTCAAAAAATTAAAAATAGAGCAATCTATTTTTTTGTATGTCTATATCCAAAGGGGATGAAGTCAGCATCTGATAGAGACGCCACTTTCCTGCTATCTCTACAGCAAAACTCTTAATAGCCACACTACAGAATCCACATAAGTGTCTGCTATGGTTTGACTATTTGTCTTCTGTAATTGGTGTGTTGAAAATGGGGTCCCCAAGTCATCAGTTAATGGTATTCAGAGAAGGGGATCATTGGGAGGTAAGCAGGTGTCCTGTACCATGTCATGATATAGCAATAAGGCCCTCCATAGGCTGAGCTGATACACTGTTCTTGTACTTCCAACCCTTATAACCATAGGCTAAATAAACTACTATTCTTTATAAATAACCTACCTGGGTTTTTTTTTTTAACTGCAGCAGAAAGTAAATTCAAAAGGTACCCATCAAAGGCAGACAAAATAAACAGCAGATGGGTGGGTGGGTGAATGGATGGATTGGTGGGTGGGTGGACAAATGGACACATGGATGAATACAGAGAGAAATATTTCTTTGTCATCTGTGGCAATACGGGTGAATCCAGAGGAGATCAGGCTAAAAGAAACAAGCCAAGCACAGAAATAAAAACTACTATGGTCATCTTACTTACATGTGACATCTAGGTACCACTAATAGAAACAGAGAAATAAAATGAGATATTGACTAATGGGGACAAAGCTTTCATTAAAGGGGATGAATAGATTATGTTTATCTATTATAAGCATAGTGACCATACCTAATATTAATGTAATATATACTAAAATTACAAATGGATTAAGTGTTAGATGTTCTTCACAAAAGAGTGAGAACTGATGTATATGTTACTATTTTATTTAATAATTTCGAATGTATACACCTATAAAAATACATTAAACAATTAATCATATTCTACTAAGACTGAGAGAAATAGAAACATAAAATACTTAGGAATAAATTTAATCAAGGAGTTAAGAGGGCTGTACGGTTTAAAAATAAAACAGAAAAAGGGGATGTCTTAGTGAAGTTTCTATTGCTGTGAAGAGACAGTATGACCATGGCAACTTTTATAAAGGAAAACATTTAATTGGGACTGGTGTACAGTTTCAGAGGTTTAGTCTATTGTCATTAAAGCAGAAGCATGGCAGCGTGCAGGCAAGCATGATGCTGGAGAAGGAGCTGAGAGTCCTGCATCTTGATCCATAGGCAGCAGAAAATGAATTGTCTACCACACTGAGCATAGCTTGAGCAAATGAGACTTCAAAGCCCACCGCCACAGTGACACATTTCCTCCACCAAGGCCATACCTCCTAATAGTGCCACTCCAATGGGGTCATTTCCTTTCAAACCACCACAGTAGATGAATGAAACCAGAGACAAGCATATGAAAAGCTATCAGTGTTGAATGAAACGAGTGAAATTGAACCATTATTTCACACACCATTGAAAAATCAACTCAAAATTGATTAAAGACTTAAATATGAGACTTGAAAAAATACAAAATCACCAGGAGAAAACAGGTCAAGTCTTTATGAATTTGTTCCCATAAAGATTTCCTAAGATGAGACCCCAAAGCACAGGCAAGGAGATAAGTATAGGTAAGTCATATATATATAAACAATATGGAAGAGAAAGCATCAACAAAACAGGAACAATCTATTGACAGAATAGGAGGAACTATCTGCAATCCATTCTGCTGATACGGGATCGATACGCAAAGTAATAAGAAATGCAAGCAATCCAATAACAATAACATAAGTAACACAGCATTGATATGAGCAGAAGATCTGGAAACATGCTTCTCAAAAGAAGGCACCAATGACACATTGTGTGTGCAGCAGGCCCCAAATCAGGAAAAATGCAGAATAAAAGCATCATGAGATATCACATATTTGAACGACTACTGCAAACGAACAACGTTAACAACAACAAACAGATAGGAAGTGTAGAGAAACACCAAGCCTTTTACATTACTGCTGAGACCATAAATTGGCACAGACATGAGAGAAGACAGCATGAACGTTCCTAAAGATAATAAGAATAAAATTACCCCATGTTCCAAGAATTCCACTTCTGCATAGGCACCTAAAGAAAATGAATTCAGTGTGTCAACAATATTGCAGCTCTCCCATGTTCAGTGCAGCATCATATACAACCTCCAAGAAAGTGACAGGCTTAAGTTAATGTGTAGAAGACTATGAAGCTAGACTTGATGGAGCAAGCCCGTGATCCTTGCTACCGAGGAGGTTGAAGCAAGAAGAAGGCAAATTCTAGGCCTGCCTGAACAACTTAGTGAGATCTTGTCTCAAAATTAAAAACCAAAAAGACCCAATGCCCACAGGACTCAACTATCTGTAATTCCAGAGAACCTCACTTCCTCTTCTAATCCCCGAGGGCAGCAGGCACACCTGTGGTATGCAGACATACATACATGCAAAATATATACATACACACACAAATTAATAATTAACAAATCTAGAAAATTAATTTCTTACATTCCTAATATAAGTAGGGACAGTTGAAATCCTTGATGTCATTAAAATAACCATCTTTTTAAAGCTAAATACCTTTTGATTTAAATATAGAGAAAACAGTTCTTGGACATAGCAAACAACACAATGATCCACCGATTGAATATCAGAGAGTTCATTGAGGTGGTTTTGTTTGGGTTTTGCAGTCTCCCTATGTATCCCAGGCTAGCTGAAAACTTGTAACCTTCCAGCCACAGCCTCCTGAGTCCTGAAACTGCAGGTGTACACCACCAAATCCAGGTTCACAGCTGCTCTTAGAACAAGAGAGGTCTTACAACAGCTGATCTTTAGGTTGGCTATCAACACGAAGTCTAATTAGTAATACATGATTCGCTTTTCCAACATAAATAAAGATATTAATTAAATTATTTAGGTGTAAAGAGAGCTATGGATGTAGCTCACTGGAACAGCATTCGCCAATCATTTGTGAGGCTATAGGTTCCATGCCCAGGGCAAAACAAAGCAAACACCATAGAGGCAGAAAGCAGAATTGCAGTTGCCAGTGTGGGGATGGCAGAGGGGATGGCATTCTAATTCCACTTCTGATTCTGTGACAAGTACCCTGACCAAAATAAGAGGAGGAGGAATGGGTTGGTTTTTTTTGTTTTTCATAGTTCCAGTCCATTGTTTCAAAGAAGTCAAGGCAGAAAGTCAGTAGCTAGTCATACCACACATCCACAGCCAGAGCAGAGGGAAATGATGGGTGTACACTGCCTGCTTGCTTGCTTCAGTTCAGATGACTTGCTGGACTATTCTACAATCCAGGACCCATTCCATGAAACAGGGCTGTGTACATCCAGGGTGTGTTTTCTGCTTCAATTAACAATCAAGGCAATCCTCAATGACATGTCCTAGGGTCAGTATGCTCTAGAAGACCCTCCATTAAGAACCTCTTCCCAGTTGATTTGAGGTTGTGTTAGATAGATAGCTACAACTCGCTGCCATAGACAAGTGACTGTTGATCAAAGGGTCCTAAGTTCCAGTCACGTAGGACAAGTAATCCTGGGGACAAATGTACAGTTTTCTGATTATAGTCAGTGGAGTCTTCAAACTGTAGTATAGTAATAAATATTAAATGTTTTTACCACACTGTTGAAAAGATTGACTTGCCTATGAAGTGGTAGATGTGTTCAGTAGTTTAACTGATGATTCCCTTCACAGTTTATATCAAAGCATCATACAATTCTCCTGAAATGATGTAAAATTTCAAGTCTGGAGAGATGGGTCAGCAACTAAGAGCACTCACTGCCCTTGCAGAGAACCTGGGTGGGGTTCCCAGCACCTACATGGCAGCTTACAACCGTCTGTAACTCAGTTCTAGAGGATCTAACATCCTCTTCTAGCCACTGAGGGTTCCTTCATGCATATGGTACGCAGAAACTCCCTCAAGTAAATACAAAGAACATAAATAAAATAAATAACAAATAATCTTTCAAATATTTAATTTACATTTCTCAGAACTGGGACCTTTAAAAGAACACAAGTCAGTGAATTATTAACTTTAGCATCCTGGTGTTGAGAAACCAAATGCATCATGAATGGGAATAAGTTTATGAGATACGAAATGTACGTGTTAGACTTAAACACTATCCATCATAATCTCATTAATTTGTGCTTCTATGTTGGTAGCATTACTCCTAGTTAGCCAACATTACACACTGACGTGCATAAAGTGGTTTCCTGACACTTCATGTCATTCTGTGTGTCGAAGATTCAGAACAAGAAGACAACTCCCATCTCTGAAAGAGTTTGACAAATAAATTTTAGTGGTCTTGGAAGAGAAATAAATACTGTAAAAGATTATTGGCAATGGCATAATAAATTCAAATTAAGGGCAACACCAATTTCCATTCAACTAGATGATATGGATGTGTTTCAACAATATGTACCATTATCTCAATTTAGGTACCATTTTTTAAAAAAAGGAATAATTTGCAAACTGTAGTGCCTCTGTGGGGGTTGGTGAGGAGTGGGAGAGGGCAAGAGTACTTTTTGTCATCATTTAATCCAGCATGGAAACTTAGCACAAAGAAACCCCATTCTAGTTCAACAACATTAGCAAATGTGTTTGCATCTCAGGCTGTTGTATAGAGGCGAAGAGAAATGTAGATTACCCTGGACAAAAATATTTAAAAAATGCTCAATACACAGGCAGTCATCCTTGTTTGGGGGCTCATCACTGCAAGATGTTGGTTACTTGACCAAAAAAAATTCTATTGGAGCCTAAAAAAAATTTTCAATTTAAAATGTAGCTAAAAAAAAACAACAGAAGTAAACAAACACACAGTAGAATCAAGAAATTAAATGTCCTACTTTTCCCCTTCATTTCACAGAAATTTATTCTCAGATGGTAAGAGGAAATGCCAGTCCAGTCAATGCAGGCATCAGAGCACTGATATTTTTCAAGGAAAAATGTATTAGAGCTTTAGATACCTAGGCAATAGCCTCAAATATCATATCATTTTTTTTTCCTTTTGCCTAGACATTTGGTCAGAGCCTGAGAATCTCAAAGTAAGGCAGAGGGTCATTTGTATCCAACCTGCAGAAACCTAGCGGCCATCATCTGCAGGCAGCCAGTCTGAGAATATGTCATTATCAAAAGGGGGCCAGGGAGGGTGCTCTCCTCCTGCTGGCTCAGCCAGGGCCCCACTTCCTACTTACAGCTGAGGTTTGTAAGGGCTGGGTTGCATTGTTTTCTCAAGTCCTTTCTCCTAATTGTTTCAACTGTGCTAGCTTATACATTGTGTTTGCTTAAGGCCAGTAACATATGGCCTTTCTAGGCTCTCTCTTTTGAGCCAGATTAATACATTATTTTGTAGCAATATGTTTTAGACTGTGATTAGGTCTTATAAAAGGAGATAGATGACCACAGAAGAAAACAAATGAAAGAGAAAGGGCTGATTGGATCTGAAATTCACAGTTTCTTCACACATAATGATGTAAACATGTTCATTTGATGTAATCATGGTATAATTTGGTTTTTAATGAAGTAATAGAGGAATGTGCTGATACAAGAAAGGGGTAAAATGAGACACGGTCTTCTCTGCCTAATCAGATCTATTTCCTCAATGCACGAGGGATGTGCAGCAAAATGGCACAAAGCTGATTCTCTCTCTCTCTCTCTCTCTCTCTCTCTCTCTCTCTCTCTTTTCTCTCCCTCCCTCCCTGCTTCCCTCTCTCCCTTCCTCCCTCTTTCTCTCCCTTCCTTTCTCCCTCCCTCCCTCCCTCCCTCTCTCCCTCCCTTCCTCTCCTTCCTTCTCCCTCCCTGTCTCTCTGCCTCTCCTTCCTCTCTCATCTCTTCTCTCTTGGCCATTTGCAAAATATATTTGAATTGTTTCATTTCAGCCAAGAAACTACACTCAAAAGTTTGAATTTCTCTCTTGTCATATGCAGAACAATGGAGCATAGATCATCAAACTGAGAGGAATAAATCCCGAATGCCCCTGATGTAGTTAAAAATGAAGGAGCACTCCATATGAAGGAAAGAGAGAAAGTCAGAAGATGAGTTCTACCCAGGCACACGGACAAATCCAGAACAGTCATAGGCTAATTAACTGACTTCAAAAACGGAACCAAAAGCTCCAGGGTCCACTTTACATAGGAATATTTACTTTTTAATTCAATATAAATTCTTATGAAACCAAGTCAGTCTGTTTTTTCCAAAAATAACTATTTTTGTCTAAAATGGATTTCTTTTTTTTATGTGTTGTATCTTTTTTTTATTTTTTTAAAATGGATTTCTTAACAAAAAAAAAATCAAGCAAAAAAATTCAAAAAGAGAACATCAGCCGCAAATCTCAGCAGCCAGGTAGCATCACTGCTGTCTGTAACATATATATATACACAATGTTAATTGTGCTTGTAAAGAACATACCAGCATAATGACCAAAAATGACTGGCATCTGACTTTCTTACTTAATGCCATCTACCACTGGCTTTATTTTAAAATCAATACAAATAGATCTGCTGTTTCCAAATTGCCAGTGATGTCGATAGTCATTTATTTAATGACCTCCCTCTTAATGGAACATCTAGGTAAGCCCAACATTGTGCTACCACCATCAACATTATAATTGACATCTTCCTATGTACTCAGATGGAAGCACTTGAAATTTCATGAGATTTTCAAATCAGCAATATACCAAGATGCTTG
The DNA here is from genome assembly GCF_018167655.1 of Microtus oregoni. Classification (NCBI taxonomy): domain Eukaryota; kingdom Metazoa; phylum Chordata; class Mammalia; order Rodentia; family Cricetidae; genus Microtus; species Microtus oregoni. The sequence goes on from NW_024543063.1 coordinate 41,201,134, forward strand.
CTCTGTTTTTTCACCCCAGCCCCCAGTCTCAAGCCTAAGCTTCCAATGTGCAGATGCTGTTTCATTCAGAGCAGAAAGAAAATGCTGACCCTTAGCCACCGTCACACAGAAAACAATACAAGTGGAAACTGTGTTCTTTGTCACTGGAGGGAACTTTATTTCTTTCAATATTTGCTGGACTTCAGACACATGGATCTTCTTCATGCTGTGCCAAAATATGGTACATCATAATCCGCAAAAACTCATCGTCTAAAACACCGTGTTGCACAAGGCATACCGTGTATCTCACAGTCATGGATGGTTCACCCTATGCCACTCTAACCACACCCAGCATAACATTGTGCAATCTACCCTATGCCCCCCATCCTCATTGCACCACAGTGCATCACACTTGTCACACCACACACCCAACACTTCCCAACCACACCACATACAATGCTTCACAATGTCCTCGCATGAGACCCCGAGTGCCACACTGCACACACAAAACACCAGTTGTTTGGTTATGGTTCAGTCATGAGTGAAGGACCAGACATGTTGAGATTCAAAGGTCTCTCCTCCATAAAATACCAGAAATCACTGTAACCAATAAAACTAGTGTGAGAGAAGAAAAGAAAAGCAAACCTATGTCCTGAACTCTGTGAGTGGTCCAGAGGAACTTTTAGATCCACTTCTGGTCTGTCGCCCAGTCCCTGTTCTCTGACCATAAAGCATTTGTGACAAGATGCTCCAAACCTTATCTTTTTAAAATCTGGTATCCTGGCCACTCGATGAGAACCTATCAAGTCTCGTTTATGATTCCTAGGAACTTCTCTCATACCTGGCACACAATAACAATTCAAAAAATTTCCATTGAATCATTTCCTTGAACAGTGAGATTAATTGACTGTTACAGAAGTGATAAAAATATAATTTCAAGATACCATACTCCCAGGAAGTCTATAAAATTAAATAATATTGTTCAGGGACTTTTCAAGCCCTTGCTCCCTCATTCATTTTCATCCTTTTTCAAATTTCATGGGAAATTCTTAAGGCACTCAATTCCAAACAGAAGTGTGCAACAGACTTCATATTAAATAAAAGTATATATGCTGTGATTTAAATGTGGAGGAAGTTTCTGATCAGATATGCACATAGTTCTTTTGCTTGTCCTTCACAGCATAGAATTTCTAATGATGTATAAAGTTGGGGAAACCATAAACAGACTCTCTCCCATATGCTATCGTTTTCTTTAATTACAGTCCTATTTGGTTTCTTAATGAAGTAAAAATAAAATCCAATATATAAATGTTATGACATTTAGGGAGATCTAATTCATGTTCTCATCCCGTGATTGATTTTCCTTGATGAAGAATTAAAGTGGGTTAAGGTCTTTAAAACCAAATATATCCTGAGCCTCTGAACATATCACTTTCCAAATAATTGTATTTTCTTTTTTCTCCAAAGACACTCAAGTATGGCATTTTATAGCTCCTGGGAGGCCATCTTTCTGAACACAGGTATCTTCGTGGAAATTCGATCAGTGTCATTTATCATGCACCTGAACTTGAAAGAAAGCCAGCCCAGCCCTACTTTCATTCTGAAAGCAGCAACACCGATTCTCATTTACCTTGGGAATCTTTTTCTATCATCTTACTGTGTTCATATTTGGTGTATGAGTTAGCTGATGGAAAGTGGACCTGGGGATAATACATAAAAAACAACTATAGTGAAATCTAAAATTTGGGACATACATTGTGTAGTTTTAATAGCGACTGTGTCTACTTTGACTTGAGTAGTCACTTAGAAGAACAGGGGATGTATGATTGGGTAGGGCCAGATAAGAGGACCGGACTCTCTAGTAAACTTTAACCTCACCATCAATTCACACAACTATCCAAAGTACTTCTGTAGAAGCTAAGAAACCAGGAAAGAGATGGTGGTGCTTGATGTGATACAAAGAGTCAAAATGGTTTGAATGAGAATGGCCCCCCATAGATGCATAGATTTGAGTAGCTGGTCATCAGGGAGTGGCATTACTTGAATGAATTAGGAAGTGTGGCCTTATTGGAGGAAGTGTGTCACAAGGGGGTGGGCTTTGAGGTTTCAAAAAGCCTATTCCAAATGGAGAGTCTCTCTTTTCCTGCTGCCTGAAGATCTGGATGTAGAACTTTGAGATACTTCTCCAGCACCACACCTACCTGTATGCTGCCATGGTGCCCCAATATGATGATAATAGGCTAAGCCTCTGAAACTGTAAGGGAGTCCCAATTAAATGCTTTCTTTCATAAGAATTGCCATGGTCCTTTTGGGAACCTGTTCCCCATGCTGGATTACCTCATACAGCCTTGATGCAGGGGGAGGAGCCTGGTCCTGCCTCAACTTGATGTGCCATGCTTTGTGCAAGCCCATGGAAGGCCTGCCCCTTTTGGAATGGAGACAGAGGAGGAATGGATGAGGAGAGGGTATATGGGAGCCAGAGGAGGGAATGGGAGGAGAAGAGGGAGGAAAAAGTGTGATTGGCATGTAAAGTAAATGAGAAAAATGTTAATTAAATAAAACTTTAAAAAGTAAAACTTATTTAAAATGGTTTTTTTTTTTAAAAAAAAAAAAGAATTGCCATGGTCATGGTGTATCCTCATATCAATAGATCAGTGACCAAGTCAAGAGTTGTATGAAGAGGACAGAAAGACAGTTTGCACTAGTCACACTATCTCTTTCCCAATCCAGGGCATAATAGTTTAGAGAAAAATAAGTGTGGGAGAATGAGCTTTGTTGAATCTACCATAGTTAAAACCCAGCTACTGAAAAGTCCGACTTCCCAGACTCCAGAAGGGTACCTTATGCTAATTCAGACCCAGAAACCCCAGTCTTCAGGCCTTTGCATGAGACTCATCCACTTATGGTCCACACTACTGTCCAGCAAACTATATATAGCATCTGCAGGTCCAGAGACTTATTGGTGGACATTCTGTCCAGTGCCATGCCTCAGCAGCCCAGACTTCACATTAGCTGCACCATGAGGCCGGAAAAACACTTCCCAAACTCTGTTCCTACCCCACTGCTACCTCAAATCTAGTTTCCCAGACTTTGGGACTCTTCCACTTCTAATGAATGGCCTTACCCTTCCCTAGTGCCAGTACTGGTTATCTAAACTCTGGCCTATTTTATTATCAGGCTATCCCCTGAAAACAACCTTTGGGAATCTGTCCAGGATACAGGCTTCTGGAAACATCAGAATATTCAATTAACAGACCCACCCAGATAGATCCAGGCTCCCTTGCCAACCCTTCTCACGACTCTTGTAGACTATGACAGACAGCTCATGGCAGATGGGACGAGTATTGGAGGGTCTTACCAGATAAAGCAAATCAGCAAAGACAGGAAAAATATTTACTCCTACCAATAGACAATATTAATGCATACCCATAAAATCCAGAACAGCCAGGGAAAGCAAAGAAACAAAGCAAATTACCAATGACTAATCGTATAGAAATAAATGTATGTAAACTGCCTGACAAAGAATACAAGCATCTGTTTAAGGAAGCTTGGCAAACTTCAAGAAAATTCAGATAAACAATTCTGTGAAATATAGAAAATTTTAAATGGCTACAATGGGAAATTAAAGAGATACTAAAATGATTTTTAAAAATCAAAGGTTGAAGGTGGAAACTTGTTTTTTTTTTCTCCTTTTCTCAATAAAAAAAATATTAATTAAAAAAAAATCAAAGGTTGAGGCTAAAAATCATAATGAATAACGTGAAAAATGCAACCCAAACCAACAACAGCAGAACTACTGATGTGTAAGAAAGAATCTATGGATTATGGGTATTTGAGGTTATATAATCAGAAAGAGAAAAATTGAAAAGAAATAGAGAATACTCACAGGATTTGTAGGAGTTCAAAAAGAAAAACTTTTAAGCCCACAAATGTAAAGAAAGAAAAATTGCACAATGCTTTCACAGAGAAAATAATAAAACACTCCAAATTTGGGGAAAGATATAAATGTTCAGGCACGGGAACATCAAAAGTCTCTAAATAAAGTCAATCCAAAAAAGAATACACCGAAACGTAACTAATTAAACAACTAAAATTTTAAATTAAGTAGAAAGAGAGAGAGATCTCAAAACCATCAAAAAATAATATACAGTGGAGTTTTATTTAGTATAACTAAGCCATTTTCACAACAGAAACCTTAAAGGCCAGGAAGGAGTGGGATGATATCATCGAATACTAAAAAAGAAAAGATTCAAATCAGGAATGTTATACTTAGCAAAACTGTCCCAGTAACAAGGAAAACAAAGATTTCTCAGGTAACAGCCAAGAGATTTAATCACCAACAGGCTTGCCTTACAATATTTCCTTAAGAGGAAAGCAAAGGACATTAACGTTTAACACAAAACATCTAAAAGTATGAAAATCACTGACAAAGTAAGTCATCTTCAGAATACTTTAATACTGTAATCACAATATGTTAATAATACACCTTTAGTATGAAGATTCAGACACAAAACATGAAAAGTAGGAGTTGCAAAGATTTGTTGAAGCATATACATGTCTTAGTAATAGTCTTACTGTTGCTGTGATAAAACAGCATGACCAAAAGCAATTTAGGGAAGAAAGTAAGTTTGGCTTACTCTCCCACATCACTGCTCATCACTGGAAGAAGTCATGACAGGAAACAGGAACTCAAGCAAGGCAGGAACCTGGAGGCAGGAACCTATGCAGCTGATTCATGGAACAAGGCTGCTTATTGGCTTGTGCCTCATGGCTTGCTCAGCCTTTCTTATAGAACCCAGGACCACCAACCCAGGGATGGCACCACCCATAAGGGGCTGGGCCCTCCTCCATAAATCACTAATTAAGAAAATGGCCTTTCAGGCTTGCACACAGCCCAACCTCATAGAGGCATTTTCTCAATTGAGGTTTCCTCCTCTCAGAAGGCTCTAGCTTGTTTCAAGTTGACATAAGACTAGCCAGAAGAAATGACCCCTTGTCAACTTAGCACACAAATCACTATTAAGCCACAACCTTTCATTCCTTGTTCATGTATCCCCAAAGGCACACATTAATATGAACATCAAAACATAAAATATCCCAAGTCTTAAAAGTGCCACAGTTTAGCTAGGCAGTGGTGGTGCATGCCTTTAATCCCAGCACTCAGGAGTCAGAGGCAAGCAGATCTCTGTGAATTCAAGGCCAGTCTGGTCTACAAGAGCTAGTTCCAGGACAGGCTCCAAAGCTACAGAGAAACCCTCTCTTGAAAAACCAAAAGAAAAAGAAAAAAGAAAAAAAAAGTGCCACAGTTTAAAAAAAATCATACACCATACACTTTAATTTGGCCTATTTAAAAAATCCAAATTCTCTTTTAAAATCTTAAATCTCTTACAAAATTCAGTCTTCAAGACTGTAGACTCCTCAAAAAAAAATTCTGGGCCTTCAACTGCTACTGAGGCTTCACCTTCAACAGTGACTTCTCCTGGATTTTCACAGTGCCAAAACTTGGTTACTCTCCAAGAGCCCTTCATACCTTCAAACCAGTACCACCTGGGTGACTCTTATACTACCAAGTTCAGCTACCAGCAAAAGGTACAACCTTGGCTGCCTCTGGAACACAGCTTCTGTGTCCTGACTCTGAAGAAACACTTCCCAGAACATTACACTTCAGTGACGCTGGTCTCTTTTTAACCGTCGCTAATTTCTTAGCTCCTGCTGACCAGCATCAAGTACCCCAGTAACACAAAGGTTTCACAACTGACTCCTCAGAGTCTTCACACAAATGCTCCCATAGAGTCTTCGCTTCCCTCTGAAACCTGACACACCAGGCCTTCATTGTCTGCACTGTTCTCAACATTCTTATCTCCCAAGTTCCTATGAGGGGATTTATTAGAGCGCTTACGGGCTGTCATCGAGCTAGTCCCACAATGGCTGCCTACCAGTGCAGGTCCAAGAATCCAGTAGTTACTCAGTCCGTGGGGCTGCATGTCTCTGTTGGTCTTCAATATTCACTGGAATCTTGAAGAAGTAGGCTCTACTGCCTGGGAAGGAATGGACTTGCTAGGGAGATTGACAGCAAGCAAAGAGGAAAAGCTTCCTTCTTCCATGACACAAAGGCTGCCAGCTGAAGGTGTGGCCCAGACTAAAAGTGGGTCTTCCCACCTCAAAGATCGAGGTTAGAGGTAATAGTAAATTACTTACTTATTATTATAGCTAAAATAATTATATGTAAATACAATCATATTTTATATATTGATATTAGTAATTTATATGTTAATATATCATATTTTAATATATGTGCATGTTGTGTAAATAAATTTATAATGACAACAAGTAAAATATCATATCATATATGTTTATTGTGTAATAAATATGATTATGTAATTATATAATTAAAATATGTAAGAATATTTATTATATATAAAAATAGATTCCACTTCAAATGATTTAATTAAGAAAAAAATCCCTCACATGCTCCCAGCCATTTGGATTTAAATTAATTCCATATACAGTCAAACTGACACAAAGAATCACAATGCAATATATATATCATGCCATCAGAACCACAAAAATGTATATCTGGGGTTACAGTATTTGAACGCCACAGTTATCAGCCAGCATAATGTAGATCATGCCTATAATCCCAGACCTCAGGAGGAATTACCTTGAGTTTGAAGCTGTTCATGGCTACCCCAGTGAGTTCTAGGTCAATTTGAACAGACTAAAAATCTGCCTTTTAAAAAAAGGTTGCATCTTAAAATAATTGGTCATGGAGTGGAAAGCAATTGCACTCCGTCTGGTACTGGAAGAAGAGCAACAAGACCAAGAAGGGAAAAATTGAAAGGCAATTTGAAATTCAGCAACGAGGCTCTAATCCCCACCCTGACCTGACAGCCCTCTTCAAGAGTGGGAAGAGGGGACTCTGAGACCAAATGGCAGCCCCAGCAAGACCCTAATGACTACTGTCAAAGAGGTTATTCAGCGGGAGATATCACATAATCCAGTAGTCAGGCTGGGACACATTTACAATATGGCTGCTGCGGGCTCTTCAAAGGAAGAAATTTGTGGCAATGAAAGTAACAAAAAAAAAATTATAGCAAGATGGCATTAGATGGAATACAGTTGCAGAAATCAGCTCACAGGTTCAGACCACATGCTCACCTAGAGAAATGGCTACTGGCTACTAGGTTACTTTAAAGTATCAAGCATTGATGGAATGTTACTTTTCTATTCTTACGATAAAACACTGCAGCCAAGGCAACTTATAAAAAGAAAGTATTTAGCAAAGGCATGGTGGCGGAAAGAGCCAACAGCTTACATCTTGAACCTCAAACAAGAGGCAGAGGGAGCTAATTTAAAATGGCACAGGTCTTTTGAAATCTCAGAGTCCACCCCAAGGGACATATTTGCTCTGGCAAGTACACGCCTCCTAATCCTCTCCTAACAGTCACCAACCAGAGACTAAGTATTCAAAAATGCCTGAGACTTGTGATGGACATTTCATTCAAATGCCTCATTATACTCCCTAGTCTGCATAATCCCATGGCCATACGAGAAGGCAAAATACCATTTGTCCAATTTCCAATTTCCATAATCTTTCACAGTCTCGATGTTGTCTAAGAGTCCAAAACCTCTTCTGAGACTCAAATTAATCTCTTAATTGTAAACACCTGTAAAATCAAAAGACAATTACATAATTCCAACATACAATGCCAAAGGATATCCTTACCATTCCAAAGGGAGGGATAGAGTAACAGTGAGAAAATGCTGAGGCAGAGCAAGACCAAAACCCAGAAGGGAAAACTCCGAATCCTGTAGCTCCATGTCAAAGGGCTTAATTGTCACTGTGCTTTCCGCTTTTCTGTCTGCAAAGCACAGCTGAGCTCTCTATTCTAGTTCTGCTACCTATGTGCAGCTCCCCTGAGAAGATGCCTCATTGCTCTTGGGCCACTGACATCTTAGAGTCCTCAAGGCAATACAGGTTTTATCTTCCAAGTGTCGCACAACGGCATCTCGGGGCCTTCCTGGAGGAACTGCTCTGCCACCTCCTGCCTGGCCTCAGTGAATTATCATACACAAAAACAATTTACAATTTAGTTTCTAATATTGCTCCCCCTGAAACCTCTTGGGCTGACTCTCCACAGTCCACAGAGTTCTCAGCACTACTGTCTGCCAAGCTCCTATGTGGATGAGCCATTAAATGCTGCTTACGGCATTCAACTTTCCCATCCAAAGTGAAAGACCCTGCCTCAATATATAAAGTGGAGACAATTCCACAATCCCTTTACTTGATTATTTTTCATGACTCCAAAGCCAGCACCCTGTAGATGACATTGCCAAGTTAGGCTGCTCACTTGGCAGGAACCCTGGCCACTTGAAACACATGTACAACAGCTTTTTATTAATTTCTTAGGCCTTTTCCTTTCAAAGGTCCAAAGATTAGTTGGTGGCTCTCACTTAGGGGCACCCTTCCCATTATCCCAAAGTAGTTCCGGCCTCTCTTCAATGGCTCCAATCTTCTTAATAATTAGAAGCTCTCTTCCAATACAAGCTTTTACATAATATTAAGATTTAAGCTTGCCAATGTCCTTTTTCTTTCCAAACTAGACACGAGGTATTTCTTTATGACCCATTTATACCTTTTCATTGCAGGTCTGCATTAGAGTAACTACTAATAACCACATGATAGAGTCAATATTTGCTGTCTTGAAATCTCCTTTATCAAAGTCATCAGTCTCTTATTTTAAAAATTACTCCTTTTATTTTTGAGATTACAATTTAATTACATCATTTCCTCCTTCCCTTTCCCCTCTCCAAACTCTCCAATACAGCTCTCCTTGCCCTTTCAAATTCATAGCCTCCCTTTTTTATTATTTAAAGTTATGCACACACACACATTCCTCAATGTATCCTGCTCAATTTGTATAATACTACTCATACGTATGTTTACAGGGTTGACCATTTTGTACTGAATAGTCGATTAGAATTATTTTCCCAAGAAAAGACTATCTCTCCCACTTTAAGCATTCCTTATTCACCCCTAGTTATATAGGGTTGAAGACTGGTGATCTTTTCATGGTCCACTTTGGCAAGTCTATTGTTGTCTTTGTTCAGCTGATGGAGGAAGGTCATTGGTTAAATAAAAAGAAACTGCTTGGACCTCATTGGTTAGAAGATAGGTGGGAGGAGTAAACAGAACAGAACGCTGGGAGGAAGAGGAAGTGAGCTCAGACTCCACAGCTCTCCTCTCGGGAGCAGATGCCTCAGAGAGACACCATGCTCCCAGCTCCCAGGCAGACGCACGCATTGAAGCTCCGACCCAGGATGGACATAGGCTAGAATCTTCCCAGTAAGCGCACCTAGGGGCGCTACACAGATGATTAGAAATGGGCTAATTAATTAGAAATTAATATGTGAGAATTAGCCTAGAAGAGGCTAGATAGAAATGGGCCAAGCAGTGATTAAATGAATACAGTTTGTGTGCTGTTATTTCGGGCATAAGCTAGCCAGGCAGCCTGGGTGCTGGGGACGCAACCCTGCCTCCCCTATTTACTACATTCAGCTCATATTTAGGCAGTCATGTTGGTGCGACTTCATTGGTGTAGCTCCTGACATCACTAGGAGATACACTCTCACAGAGGACTTCCTGGTCCTCTGGCTCTTACAATCTTTTCACCCCCTCTTCTGCAATGTTCCCAGAGTCTGACCTAGTGCCTGAGTTGTTTTGTAGATTCTTCCATCCTCAAAAATGTGTTCCATAACTGCATTTTGGTTGGTTATGGTTTTCTATAATGGTCTCTATTTGTTGCCAAGAGAAGCTTCATCAATGAGGGTGGGGGACTTCACTATCTGAGGTTATAAGGAAAAGTATTTACAATGTAGTTGGGTGTTTGTTGGCTTAGTAAAGTGGTAGCTGTATGTTCTCCTCAAAAAGCCATCATTTACTGGGTATTGTCTAGATTTCCAGTTCTAGGCGTGGTTTCCTTCTTGTTGAGTAGGTCTTAAGCCCAACTAGAGAGCTGTTGGTTACTGCCAAGGTTCATGCCATTACTGCACCTTAAACATATAGTCCATTGCTTTTCCATTTAGCCCCAGATACACTCTTAGGACAAAGGCAGAAAGCAGTCACATTCATTGCCAAAGCTTTACAAGAACAATCTATAGCTTAGTTTCTAATATTGTTCCCCCTGAAACCTCTCAGACTGACCCTCCACAGTCCACACAGTTCTCAGCACTACTGTCTTCCAAGCTCCTATGAGGATACACCATTAAGCGCTGCTTACAGCATTCAACTTTCTCGTCCAAAGTGAAAGACCCTGCCTCAATATATAAAATGGAGAGTGCTTGTGGACAGCTAATGTGAATGTCAAGCCTTTATATATGAATGTTTACACACACACACATGGGGTGGAGAGAGAGGAGAAGAAGAAGGAGGAGGAGGAGAAGAAGAAGAAGAAGGAAAAGGAGAAATAAGAGATAGCTTAGTTGTTAGAATCATGCCTGGGATACAAGAACACTGGTTCAGTCTCAGGCATTATAGAACCCAGGTGGTACATGCCTCTAATCCCAGTGCTCAAGATGTGAAGGCAGGAGGATGAGAATTATAAGATCATCCTTCGCCATACAGCAAACTTAAGATCAGCCTGGGCTACATAAGACTTGTATAAAATAAAATAAAATAAAATAAAACAAAACTTTTGGTAAATCAAATATTTAAGTGTAATAAACTCACAAAACAAATCATAAATAACAAAAGACTATAGAACAGTCATTTTACCCTAGAAGACAGGCCAGTACTTAAGCATATAAAACACAATCATCACTACCATCCATTATTAGGGAAATGTATGCTAAAGCTACAATGTGATATCATTTCACACCCACCAGGATAGCTGCAATAAGCAACCATAATAAGTTTCAGAAAGAATTAATGTATTTCTTGTGGAAATTAAAATGGCATTGCCACTTTGGAAAAGGGTTTGATAATGTCCTGGAATTTTAAGGTAATTTTCTTATATATCCCATCAACTTCACTTCCAATCTACTCAGGTAATATAAAACAGATGTCCATATAAATATTTATTTAATATTTCTGGCAGCATTACTTGTAAGAGTCATACATTAAAAGAAACTCAAATGCTCATCTCTCGATGAATGAATAAAATATTAGTGTGTCCATTCAATGGATTGTTCCTCAGCTAGAAAATTTGGTGAAGTACTCCTAAATAGAGAGTATACATTAATTTCAAAAACACTTTGATAAAAACATCCAGAAGCTTTTTCAGACCCAGGCCAGCTGGCCTTGGTGAGTTCCCGATAGAACATCCCCATTGTCTCAGCGTGTGGGTGCACCCTTCGTGGTCCTGAGTTCCTTGCTCATGCTCTCTCTCCTTCTGCTCCTGATTTGGACCTTGAGATTTAACATAGTGGACAATGAGGACTACTGAGAACTCAAGAACAATGGCAATGGGTTTTTGATCCTACTGCACGTACTGGCTTTGGGGGAGCCTAGGCAGTTTGGATGCTCACCTTACTAGACCTGGATGGAGGTGGGTGGTCCTTGAACTTCCCACAGGGCAGGGAACCCTGATTGCTCTTTGGGCTGACGAGGAAGGGGGACTTGATCAGGGGAGGGGGAGGGAAATGGGAGGCGGTGGTGGGGAAGAGACAGAAATCTTTAATAAATAAATAAATAAAAGAAAGAAAGAAAAAAATCCAGAAGCAAAACGAAAAAAATTTAAATTTTCCCCCTTTGGTTTGTTTTTGTTTTGTTTTGTTTTGTTTTGTTTTGTTTTGTTTTGTTTTGAGACAGGTTCTCTCTACAGAGCTCTGACCATTCTGGAACTTACTATGAGAGACCAGGCTGGCCACAGACTCAGAGATCCACCTGCCTCTGCCTCCTTAGTGCTGGGATTAAAGGTGTGTACTACCATACCACACCCAGCTCATGTTTTCATTTCTAAGAAAAGTCTAGGAAAGGACAGATTTTTGCTTGCCTGGGACTGGAAGTAGAAACTGAATTGATTTCTTGTGGGCATAAGGAAGATTTTTGAAGAGACTGAAATAGTGGATTGTGTTGCTACAATGAAAGTTCACACGGGTAAAATGCATGATATCTCATTTAAGTAGATAGTGATGTTTAAACTATTCTCAGTACAATATATATGGACTTGCTAATGCAGGCACATCATCTTCACAGCCTACGCTATAGTACAAACTCCCTAAGGATGCTAAGCTTCAACAAATATAAAATATACTTTGAGCCTTGGAATATGTTGAAGTGTAAGGCTGACTCCAAGGAGGTAGATAAAGGAATGGGGAAAATAATCAAATATTGAATTATAATCATTGTGAACCTTCCATTTTAAGGGGTACTAGTCCATCTTGATAAATAATACCAATGATAGATAAAATAACCAAGCTAAGTTTACTGATCCAAAACCACAGCACAGGATTTTTGGAAACATTCTGAGAGCGATCAAAGGCACTTCTGCTTCATTTGGGGATGCTGGTAAACATTTTCCATCTCTCTTCAATAGAAGTATCAATTAGGCACACATTAGAGAATTTGTTAGAAGTCTCTCTTTGCCTTGGACATTCACCAGGCAAATTCTGGCTATTCTGTTTGATGTTTATGCTGAAAGTATAAATTAGGCCTGATTGAACAACTATAAATTGGTAAGCATCGTTTATAGCTTTCAAAATCATATTTAGTCTTCTGACTGTGTCCTAGTGCAAATTACCTTCAGGGCATATTAAATTTGTATGATATTATGAATGGTTTGTGAATCTGAAGCAACACCTATTCATAATAGAGAGAAAACAGGACATAACATGGAAACCATGCTATACAAGATGTGTCTCTTATTTCAGGAACCACTATTACTTTTTGTTGATCCAAGGGGTACTGAAATTGATTTAATGTTTAGATATCAACTGCCTATGCTTATTCAAAAAGCCAATTACTTAAACTAGAAGTTCTCAGTTGATGTATATGTTTCTCAATATTTTAATCTTAGTATTTTCCTTTACATCACTCAACTGAATTGCATTAATTACAATTAATTGGACACCGTCTTTAAAATGTTTATCTACTAGAAACTTTCCCCCTACTGACTATATAGCGGCAGAGGGCGCTGCACACCCTGCCGCAGGGGAAAAGCCATCAGTGATCATACCCAGTAATGAACCCTGCATGGCGCAATACTGACCTACTAAGCAAATGTGGCCGCTGCTAAAGTAGTGGCATGATTGCTAGAGGAGCCACCAGTTGCTTTATGATTGGATTTGAGGCCTTCCCTATAGGAAGAAATTCCTAACAGGTACCTGATCAAAAGCCCATGTGTCTGGAGACCATAAGCCATGGGAGTGAGGAATTGATACTATTATTTTGCTAAATTGACATGTTGTCAAACTGTCTTCTAAATATCTATGTTTATACCCATAGATTGGTGTTGCTCTCAACCTTGGTCAGAAGAGGTTCTTTTTACAGATGGAAGTAGTCAAAGCAGAAACAAAACTTAATGAAGCACTGAGGATAAGTAACTGTTGAATGTTCAGCCAAAAATGGGGCATCAACTGCCTCCCAAGGTTCAAGCATATCATATAGGAGAGGGTGAAAAGAAAGTAAGACCCAGATGATTCTGTCACTCATTAACAGGGTTTCACTTTTACCTGACAAATCTTTGTTTCACAAATGTTAGCTGTGTGTTCCAGTCACAAATTATCACCCAGTGATATGCACATCTAAGGTCACGATTTCCTAGAACACCATATGTCATAACTTTTTTATTTCCAAAAGCATTTAGCATTGGGAAGAAGCTGCAATAGTTACAATTTTAAATAAATGTAAAAGCAATGTTTCCCCATGGGTTATTCAATGTGTCCACAAAAATAGTTTACTAAACCAACGAAAGAAATCCCGTTGAGTCAAGGGATTACAGGGTGAGGATACTGACTGTCAATGGTGTTTAGAACTAAGTCATGACATAAAAGATTCTATCTTAAACCTGCAATAGTGGCCCCATACTTATATGGGAGGTCATACTGGGCTACATAACAAGTTTGAGGTCAGCCTGAGCTAACTGAGTCTCTATCACAGAACACACACATGCACACACATACTTGCACACATATGGACATGCACTCAGACAAATACAATGGATCAGTTCTCAGAATTGCAACCAGAAGGAATAGCACCAAGTAATGCAGGTTAAAGATACTTGCTGTGAAAACCACAGGTCTGGGAGGGCTGGGCCACGTATGGCTCTGCACAGTACGCTTTGGTTCCTCTGGCTCTGATTCTGAAGTAAGTCCTTTCAAATGAACAATCTCCCAGCATTGGTGATGTGCGTGGCATCTCGCATGGGAACCGATTGTTTTCATAAATACATTTACGTAAAGCAAAGCACAAAAGTAACTACTTATCTTCTAAGAAAGTAGATTTCTTTCTTCTGGATGCATGAAAATGTAAGGTCAGGTTAAAAAAAGGAAAAAGAACGAGAGAAAGAAGAAACCCCTGCTAAAGAAAGCAGTTCCACGATAGCACAGTCTGTTGCTTTTATTTCAGATTTTACAACCGGTATGTAGTTTTGCCATAAACATTCTTACACAAATTAAATTTTATGAATAAATTATTCAGAGACATAACCTTTTGAATTTAATAAGCTGGTTTCCCCTCCTGTACAAATTTTAGAATTATACTTCTACTTCGCCTTCCCTCTCCTTTCCTGTTGTCTGGCAAATCATAACTCTCGAGTAAAGCATGAAGTAACAAGAATAGAAGGGACATAATACAATAAACAGTAGTCAAACCAATTTTAAACTTCATTCGCTAAATTGCTATGCAATCAAGGACTGGGTTCCTCATTATTCTGCAGCTCACTGAGCAGTGATGTGGACATGTGTCTTTCCATTCCAGGGATTAGAAAACGGGAGGGGCACGGGGAATCTCCAATCAACTTTACATTAAAGCAAAGAATTCTTCAAGTATTGCTTTCCTCACCATCTCATAGAGGCATCAACAAAAGCACCATTTGGTGTGTGTGCGAGGGGAGGAGCTCATCTTAAGAAAATAAAATCACTTTTCCCAATGCTGCTTATTGCTTTAAATGTTGTTTAAAAGCTTTTTAAGAACACAACTCTTTTTCTCCTCCTTCGACATCGACTATGGATAATTACCTTAACATGCTTTTAAATCATTCTGTTTAAAACACAGACTAACATCTGAAGCCTGTGCTTGGGAAACTTTTCACTTAAAGGGAATGCGTGGGAGTGGATGTGGGGGTCAGCCGTGGAGCCTTGCTGCAAATAATGGCACTCGGGGTTTTCTTTGGGGACAATTTTTTTCCTGATTTTTAAATTGCTGCACAGGAAATGAACTTTTTGGAAACAACAAATGCTGTGCCTGTCTGTGGATGCGATATATATAGGTTCCCAGAAACATCACCACCAACGAGATACAAACAAGTTCGTCATCCAGGAAGAAAAAGCCCTATGATATCCCTGTTCCTCGACATTCTTCCCCTCAACCTCTGGCAACCAGCAGTCCACTTATCTTTCAGGCTGTCATGTAAGGACATGTGTGGTCCATGACCAGGAAGACAGGAAGATGGTTGGTTTAGAAGAGACATGTGCCCTAGGTTCTACATAGAAGATGAACTGAGATCATGACATCAACTGAGAAGTACAAACATTCTTGAGTCATCTGTTCCTCCCTGTACTTTCAGCTCTTGGATGCAAGTTATTTGCACATTGTGTGTGTGTGTGTGTGTGTGTGTGTGTGTGTGTGTGTGTGTGTGTGCTGGGACCTGACAAATCAGAAAGAGCCACGTCTGTTCATAAAAAGTAGACATTTGAAGTTGCTGTTGCTTCTAGCCCTAGAGACACGTTGAAGTTTAAGTGTGAAATGCTCTCCATGTGCTTGTGGGTTGAAATATTTAGTCCCTGAGTGGGATTTAAGGGGGATTACAGAACCTTTAGGACACAAGACCTAACTGGTAGATGTAGCAGCCAAGCTTGAGAGTTGCTTACAGTCCTTTCTCTGTTCCCAAATATCTGAGAAGCAACAACTCTGAGCTCCCCTTCCCAGACTAAGCCACTCTGCCAGGGCTTCCCTATGAGCCATGATGATCTTCTCTTCTGAGACTATAAGCCAAAATACAGTTTTTCTCCCTTTAGTGGCTTCACTTGGGCATTTTATCATGCAATGATAAAAAGCAGAACAAAGCAGTAACTCCTCCTTCTTTTGTTAGCTGTTGTGTTATAAGTAGAAGGGATTTCCAGGCATTTTTTATTCACTAAACATGAACTAAGTCGCCTCTTAGCTTCAATATACGGGGCAGGTTGGCATCACTCACCCTAAGAAAGACTGAGTAGCTTCAGCTAATAGTTGAGATCTACATGGTGACCTCACTGAAAACTAATTGACTCTCGAGTTTATTAACTTTAGATTTCATTTTTAAGAAAGTTAAAGAAGTGATATAAAGTTAAATTAGGAAAATATATCCAACTATTTTTAGCATACCAAAAGAGCTGTATGAGGGGAATCAGTTTTATAGCATTGTATGGCTTGGAAATAAAAATATTTTGGAGTCAGTTTAAGACACATTTCAAAAAAAAATTTAATTGTGTAATAATTCTAAAGAGGCCGTATGAATTTCAGCATTGCAAAGTGTTATATACTCTCTGTTCCAGACTAAGCTGGGGCGAGCAGATGTTCAACAATTTGAAGTCTGTTTAGAATCTTTCTACCTGCTGGGTTTAATTCCAGAAGCAAGCATGGTTCTTGAAGATAGAGAAATGTTATTTTGTTCTTTTACCCCTACACCACATTGTACTAATTTCCCTCATTTCCACCTCCATCGATGGCAGGTCACTTTAGTAAACATAAAATCTGATGGGGGTCGTCGGAAAGAAAAGGTGAAGCTTATTCTTCTGTCTGTGAAATGAATTACAAAACCATCCGAAATGGACGCGGAGTGCAGAGCAGTGTGTGGTTTTGAGCTAAAAGGGAAAACGCGTGTTTTTTTCTAATAGTTTTAAAGACATGCACGGATGTGGGCAAAAGTGTTCCCTTGTCTTCCATACGCTTTGGTAAGATAGTACTGAAGTAATTTCATATTCAGTTTAAATAGAGTGAACTATAAGTGTGCTCTGGTTTCTGTGTTTGGAATTTGCGTGCACATGTTCACACTCACAAAGAGCAGCGGCAGTTTCGCCTCCTTTGTCCTCATTGTTTGTTCCAATGCCATACCTATTGAACTGAAACTTCCTTTATCGTGATGAGTTACCATAACAACAGACTCCTCCATTTGATTCTCTTCTGTCTGAACACCCAGAAGTCTTTGCGGTTCTGTATATATCACATTGAAAAAGCCTTCCCCTATAGATAGTACGCTAAGTGTCATAAACCTAAAAAGGCGTGGATTCTTAGATGAGTTTTAATTATCTGTTAAAGTGATCATTTAACTTTCCTATTTATTCTGTGAATACTCTAGTAGTATTTAGTTAGGTTTAAGAGTGTCTAATCAACTTAGAATTTCTAGAATAGAATTCACTTGTTCACAACACAGCTTTTTATTTTATTTTAATTAGCATAGGAAGCAGCAGAAAGCACTCTCGTGCACACTTATTTTTAGTTGACACTCCCTGTCCCCATCCTTTCTTATCCCATCCCACCCCCAGTGCTGCCTCTTTCCTTTTAGTATCACGTGCATTTATTATGACCCACCTCCTCCTTTAAAGCCTGTCTTTACCCCTTCTCATTGACCCATAGATGCGCATGAAAAACTGCATAGGATAAATGCCTGATTCCTCCTAGAACTCTGCTGCATGGAAAAGATGGGAGCAGGATGACTAGATTAAAGAGAGACTTAACAGATATATAAATAACTCACAATGCTTGATCCTTATTTAAATCTTCATGCAAGAAATTAAAGGATTATATATTTTTGTTTGTTTGCTTTTTTTGTTGTTGTTTTTTGAGACAGGGTATTTCTGTAGCTTTGGAGCCTTTCCTGGAACTAGCTCTTGTAGACCAGGTTGGCCTCAAACTCACAAAGATCCACCTGCCTCTGCCTCCCAAGTGCTGGGATTAAAAGTGTGTGCCACCACTGCCCAGCAGGATCATACATTTTGCAGAGTCAGAATTCCACTAAGTTTTACAATTGACAAGCCCCATTCTTTTTTTCTTTCCTCTTGGAACTCACTCTGTATAACAGGTTGTTCTCAGACTTAGAGATCCACCTGCTTTTGACTCCTGAGTGCTGGGATTAAAGGCTTGTACCACTACTGCCCAGCCACAAGCCCATTCTTAAACTTGTATTAAAAAGCAGAAGACCCAGAACAATAAATGTGAGATTGAAGAATAATAAAAGAGAACTGATACTAATTTTTAAAAGTTGCTATAAAACCACAGTAATCAAAGCAATCCAAGCAGTGTGACCTTGATCAAAGAAGAGACAAATGCAGTGGTGAAACAGGATAGGAAAAGGCCCAAATAAATATAGTTAGTTGGTCTTTGTCAAAGAACTAAGGACGACATAATGGCAAAAAGTAGTTTGATTCTCAA
Organism: Microtus oregoni; assembly: GCF_018167655.1. Lineage (NCBI taxonomy): Eukaryota > Metazoa > Chordata > Mammalia > Rodentia > Cricetidae > Microtus > Microtus oregoni. Next base: position 41,219,681 of record NW_024543063.1, read on the forward strand.
CATATGATGCTAAGAAAAAAAAAACTGGACAGGCATATAAAGGAGTAGGGTGTAGCTTAATGGTGTGGGAGGTCCTTCTGCCTATGCGTTGCTTTTATTGGTTAATGAATAAAACAACTGGCTTGGCCTATAGTATGGTAGAAGGAAGGCGGAGTCAGAGAGAAGCCATGGAGCCATCACCAGAGTTAGACATGCCCAAACTTTGCTGGTAAGCCATTGCTCTGTGACAATACACAGATTAATAGAAATTGGTTAAATTAATATGTAAGAGATTAGCCAAGAAGAAACTAGAGCTAATGGACCAAGCAGTGATTTAATTAATACAGTTTTTGTGTGATTATTTCGGGTCTAAGCTAATCGGGTGACTGGGAACCAACAAGCAGTCTCCTTGTAACAGTAGGAAATAAGAAGAAAAGGAGGGAGAGAAAGAAAAGAAAAAGGCTGGAAGGGAAAGGAAAGGAGAAAAAGGAGGGGGAGTCTTGGTGCATAACAAAAATTAACTTAAAATGGATGATAGACCCAAACACAAAACTACAGAAGTAAAGAACTCCCAGAAATAACTAAGAATATTGAAGTGACCTCGGGTATGGCAATGACTTTTTGATACAATACCAAAGGCATGATCTGTTAAAATAATAACTAGTAACCTGGGATTCATCAAAATTTAAAATCTTCCATTCTTCAAAAGACAATGTCAATAAAACAGTAACACAAGTCACAGACTAGGAAATGTAATTGGAAAAGATGTGTTTGGTAAGACAAATATGGTATGTACTCACTTATACATGGATTTTAGCTGTACAGAGTAAATATGCTACAACCCACAAGCCCAGAGAAGCTAAGTAACAAGGAGGGCTCAAAGGGAGGATGCTTGGATCTCCCTGAGAAGGGGAAATAGAATAGATTTTAAAGGTGCACTGGGGCTGGTGGATATGGGAATAGGAGGAATCAGGTGGAGAGATGGAGGGGAAGAGTACTGGAAGAGATGGCTGGAAAAGGGGCATTTTGGGATGAGGTAGAATTCTCGTACAGTGGAAACTCCCAGAAATCTACAAGGGTGACCCTAGATAAGAGTCCTAGCAATAGGGTTATGTAGCATGAACTTGCCATACCCTGTAACCAGGCAAGATACCAATCTAGCCACATAACCTTCAACCTACAGTCTGTCCTACCTGCAAGATGTATCGGGATAAAGGTGGCAAAGAAATTGTGAGAGTGGCCAGCCGATGATGGGTCCAGTCTGAGACCCATACCATGAGACGGAATTCACCCCTGCACGACATTGACTAGGGGCACCAGGCCCCAGAGGCTGAATAGCCCACACACATGTACATATGCACCTGCACACATGAGCACACACACATTTATTTGCACATACACACAAAGTGGGTAAAAGAATTTAACCAGATAACTCAGCAAAAAAAAAACAACAAAAAAAAATTTACAAGTTAAGTGTAGTGGCATAGGCCTGTAATCCAAGAACTTCAGAGTGGAGGCTGAAGAATTTAATTCAGGACTCTATGAGTAAAAATAAGTATGCGAAAAGTAAATTCTTTTGGGTCAACAAGATGGCTCAGCAAGGAAAGGCATGTTGATGGAGAGAGGATCCTTTTGTTTGTCCTGGCCGCCCAGCTAGCTTACACCAAAAATAACCACACAGAAATTGTATTAATTAAATCACTGCCTGGCCCATTATCTCTAGCCTCTTATTGGCTAACTCTCACATCTTGATTTAACCCATTTCTAATAATCTGTATATCACCACGAAGTCATGGCTTACCAGGAAAGACTTAGCATGTTTGACCTGGCAGCTCCATGATGGCTCTCTGACTTTGCTTTCTTCCTCCCAGAATTTAGTTCTGTCTTCTCCACCTACCTAAAGTTCTGCCCTATCAGGCCAAGCAGTTTCTTTATTGATTAACCAATGAAAGCAACACATAAGCAGAAAGACCTCCTACACCAAAGGCACTTGCTGCCAAGCCTGATAACCCAGCTTTGATCCCTGAGATAAACATAGTGTAAGGAAAAAAACAACTCTCAAGAGTTGTCCTCTGACTTCTACATTCACGGACTGGCATACACACACACACACACACACACACACACACACACACACACACAATGCTCACACACACAAGCAAATGCACACACAATAAATGCAAGTTTAATTTTCAAAATAAGCACACCTTATGTCTTTAGGGAAATTAAAATATCTTCCTAATATCCGTCAATTTAAATGGATGAAATCCAGAAAATTAATAACTCCAAGTGCTGCTAAGGATATGGGACAAGAGAAATTTTCATTGTTTATGAGACCACGGAATCCCACAGCCACACTGAGAAATAGTTTGTTGGTTTCTTTCCAGTTAAGGACACTCTTAACATATGATCCAACAGTTATGGTCTGTAGCTTTTACCCCAAAGCATTGAAAACACGCCCACTCAAAAACTTGCGTGTGGTGTCTATATCAGTCTTATTCATAATTGCCAAACCTTAGAAGGACTCAACATGTCCTTCAATGAGTAACTGGAGAAGCCCTGCTAAGCGCAAACAATGAAATATTATTCAGTGCTGCCTTGGTTTTGTTCCTGATGTTGCGATATAAAACCATGACAAAGGCAACTGATAGAAGAGATTATTTGGGCTTGTGGTTCCAGAGGGTTAAAGTCCATCATGATGGGCAGGCATGGCAGCAGCAGCAGGGAGCTGAGAACCCACACCTTCAAGTGTAAACATGAAACAGAGAAAGACAACAGAGTATGGGACACAACTATAAACCCCCTAAGATCACCACTCATGACACATCTTCTCCAGCAAGGCCACATCTTCTACCTAACCAAACAGTGCCGCCAACTGGAGACCAAGTATTCCAACATTTAAGCTTATGGGAGACATGCTCATTCAAACCACTAAAGCAGCTGAAAAGAAGTGAGCTATAAAAGATGCAGAGAAATCTTAAATGTAGATTACCACATGAATGAAAATAAAAAACAGAAGAGCTATAGAGTGTATGCTCCCAACTGTGAAACATTCTAGAAGAAAGCAAAAGTATGAAAACAGTGAAAGGCCAGAGATTGCCAGAGATGGTGGGGGAAGTAACGATGAACAGGCAAGGCACAGAGGACAGTCAAACTATGCTCCATGCTGGTGTGTGCGCGCCATTGTATCTTAATACCCATAGAGCACACAGCACCATGAATAATGTCTAACATACATTGTGGACCGCGTGGAAATGGTGGTGCTTCAGGGCCCCTCAGTCGTCACTCTGGCGTAAGTTGGTTGTAGTGTGAAGGGTTGTGCATATGTAAGGTCCAGGTGGTGGTTTGAGCACTCTGTAGCTTACGCTCAGGTTTACTGTGATTAAAATTTCTAATAAAGAAGTAAGTCTACTTAAAGTGGAAAAAGAATGATGCGTGTCTGTGGGACCCATTTCATGATGACACACAATTGCTGATCATTTCACATTTGGAAATGAGTGGTGCTGGTTTGCAAACCCACAAGTTGTGCTTTAACTGAGTAACGCAGTAGGCATTTGCTAATGACGCTGTAGACGCCAGGAAACAGTGTCTTTCCCAGGCCATTACCTGTGCACCTTTCCCTGGTTTCATGCTCAGAGCACACTTATGCATGAGTATATAAAGAAGACATCTCTTTATGCATTAGCATTCTCTGAGATAGGTATTTTATTTTCTAATCAAATGAAGAGGGTCTGCAGAAGCGTGTGACAAAAACAAGGAGTGAATGCCGAGGGAAAACAAACTCAAATGGCACACTTTTATCTGAACATAAATGTTTTCATTTGTTTTTAAATATGTATTTATTTTGCTGGGGATTCTTCTTTTACTTCCCATATTTCAGCTCTCATTATTTTCAGAGAAGATGAATGCTTCTCTCATTTCAGCTCTCTGCTCCAGTGGGTATTAAGACAGTGTGTATTCATCCTACAAAGAATATAGATTCACACTCTAGGCAGGATAAGCTAAGCTGCCATCCCACAAAGACACACACCTAATTACAAAGTGCCGTGTGTTTGTGACAGTTACAATGGTTCTTGGGAAGTCTCATGCATAAGAAAATCTCTTTGTCTCTAGATGAGCTCATCTCTACTTCTCTTCTCCGGCTTAAAAGAAGAATCTATAAATTTCTAGAATGTTCTCCTGGTGGGTGCCTTTCTTGTGTCTGTTCCTCTTAATGTCAAGCCTAAAATAATAACATATGCTCTGTGTCCTTTCTCACTTTGTATTTTCATATCTGAAAGGAAGATGTTTTATTCTTCTTGCTATTGTGCTTATTTTAAGGCTAAGGTCAGTATTGGGCACTGTCATTTCCTGCAGCTACCATATCCTGTCACAGCCTGACAAGGTTGATGTCCATGGCTTATACTTAGCTATGACAAGACTGGGTTTCAAAGAATAAGGACAGTGAAGTCTAACTTTTCGCCAGGCTTCAGGGTCAAGGGCCCTACTATACTTGTGATAATATGGCTTAAAAAAAATAAATAACAACTTTTTTCATCATTCCAAAGTTTCATCACCCATAGGCAAGAGGAAACTGAAGTTCATTGTTTGTGCCTTCCCATCTCTGGAATGAAATATCAAATATGAGCCAATCCAAGTTAAATATTAAAGTTATTAGTTTTGGTTTCCTCTCAATCCACTAATCCAAATATTTACATTGAAATTTAATTTTTTTAACTTTGACAAATTCGTATATTTTAAAAGGAGGGACAGTTGAATAGAAAGTAGGAGCTTCCTCCATAAGCAAAAATAAAATCATGTTATTAAAAATCCAGAGCCCACTGTAGGGTCACATTGGGAGGCCGTGTGCTTCCTTTAGAGAAGGTCCTAGCATTTGATACTGCTAGTCTTGGAAGAAGCTTGAGTAGTCCTCCTACAAGCCCTTAGTATTACTCACAGTAGAGTGCATTGCAGAAAGCAGAACCTGACCCCACCCAGACCCCTGGATTCCTATCCAGAGATGTGAGCTTAGCTCCCATGTATGCTCCCACTGTGGGACAAGGATAGGACCTTATCAGAGCTGAGGGAAGGCCAGCAGCATGCTCTCTAAGCTCAAGACCTGAGAAGTCAGATCACTGTGAGTGTTTCTTTATAAAGTTATCCCATCGTAGGCATTCCAGCGTCGTAAAGACAAAGCGTGTAGGCTTCTTCACCTGAGCTCTTTCCCAACCGCCACTGTGCAGCCCCCATCACCTTTCGGGAGCCCGCCACTGCATCGAAGATGTTCCCCTTCTACCACTGCAGCGGTTCCTTTAGTAGGTCATTTACATAAGAGCACTGACAGTTTCCACATATGGTTAGAGCTATTTCTTATGCATGCATTTATGTCTGTAAACACAAAATGTGAATTTCAAGAGAGCAAAGGTCCTGTCTATTGGAGGAACCATTCCCAATCAGAAGCCTTCACACTCACAGGCACATAGGAAACACAGACTAAATGTGTTTATGCAAATGTGTAACTAAAATATTTATAAACATGTTACAGAAGATTTAACAGCGGTCAGGTAAAATAATCTAAGCTTGCCAAAGAAGAAGCTATAACTGACAGCTCATGAAAAATGGGAGCTGGGAAGAAAATGAATTAGTTATAGAAACAATAAGGATACTTTTTAAATTAGGACAGCAAGGGGGTGGGACCTATAGAACGAGGATGTAAAGGCCTCCGGAGACATAGTCTATGAGAGCTATGAAGCAAACAATAGCCAGCAAAAGGCAGCAAAAGCTGTCTGTGGGGGCAGGCAGTGTGATGAGGCGGGAAAGCAGGCAGTGTGAGGAGACGGGAAAGCAGGCAGTGTGAGGAGACGGGAAAGCAGGCAGTGTGAGGAGACGGGAAAGCAGGAGTCTGTAGGGCTCGAAGTGACACAGACACGACCCTACACACATTATAGTCAAAAAGAGCTACTATAGATATATGGAAAATGAAAGGGACTCATGCTTAAAGAATTAAGAGAAAGGATGCTGAGAGGTGGCTCAGCAGGTCGAGATGCTTGCCACCTGACTTCAATTGCTGGGACCATGTGGTAGAAGAAATGAGTCACTCCCCCCACCCCAAGTCATCCTCTGGCCTCCATAGGTGTGCTCTGACACCTCCACCCCACCACAATAAACAAACAAATAAACAAATATAATAAAGAATTAAAGGAAAGAGTATTGACAGTAATGCAATAAGCAAAATTATCAACAAGGAGAGAGAAATGATTTTTTTTAAATAAAAACTAAATTAAAATTCTGATTTGTAGCTAGTGGGATGGGGGTAAATTACTAAAATATTTCAATAGAAGGTTTGAGCTGGCAAAGATTATGTGTTGAAGATATAGAACAGAAGTGCACTATCAAAAGAAAAGACATGATAAACAATGCCAAAATACACACAATGAGAGGGATAGATGGAGTGTTGATACAGAAGGAAATGGAAGGAAAGTAGTTCTTAAAGAAATAATGGCCAGAAACATTCTGGACTTGATTTAAACACTAACATACAATTCCAAAGAAAATGCTCAACCAATTCCCCACTAGCACAAACCCAAAAGAGATATATACATCTGTATATTTCAAAGGTGTCTTGTTGTGATTGAATTGTATTCCCAAAAGTATATTGAGAGCTAAAACCATGAGACTAGTAAGTGTGGCCTTCTTTGAAATTAGATTATTTTAATATTTATTCAAGTCTGAATGAGATCATGTTGAATGCCATGGTCACTAATCTAACACCCAGCATTCTTGTGAGAGAAATGTGGACACAGAATCATAGGCCATGCGACAGAGGCAGAGACAAGGCCGTGGGTCAAGAAATGCAAAGAACAGCCTGAAGCAAGCAGAACTAGGAAGGAACCTCCCATCAAGACAGTGTGCCCCATTGAAACTTTGGTTTGGGGTTCTCGTTCCCATTTCTGTGCAACAATAAGTTTCTATTGTTTTAAGTCACCCAATTGTGGAACTTATTGTGGACATCGAGAAGAAACTAGTACCACAGCCTGGCACTGTGGCATATGCCTGTAAGCCTAGTATTCAGGAGGCTGAGGCAGGAGGATGACTCGTTTAGGGACCAAACTATGTTGTGTAACAAGATTCCATCTAAGAGAGAGGAGGCAGTGGAGAAAGAAAAGAAGAAGGGAGGAAAAGGGGATGATGGGAAGGGGAAAGGAAGACGTAGTTAAGCTGTCAAGTGGAAAAGATAAAAGCAGGAAAACAAAGGGTAAACAACATTTCCCCATCCACTTACTGAAATACAGGGAAGGAAAAGATTAACAACCGACTGTTCCAGAGTGCTGCAGTGCAGAGTGGGGGAGGGGAGAAGATTTTGTCACCCAATACTGTACCCCTAACAGGCATCCTTCAAAAGAAAAAATGGGATAAACATAAGCTCAGATAAACAAAGACTTGGAGTATTTGTGGACAACATATACAAAATCAAATCATACAAAGAAATAAACAGTAACATAAAAAGTATATCAGTCAGCAGGATAAGCACTGTGTATGTCCTTTCCTTACGGCTCTAAAGATCGTAGAGACACAATAAGTCATAACTGTATGACTATATCATTATATATATGCTGATATATGCATATATCAGCAGCAACACAAAGAGGGAGACAGGAGCTGGAGAGATAGCTTAGCAGTTGAGAGTGTGTGTGCCTCTTCAGAGGCCTGAGTTAATTTTTAGTGCCCACATCAGGGAGCACACAGTCATCTCCAGTTCCAGCTTCCAGGGAATCCCAAATCCTCTTCTAGCCTCCATGGGCAGTGCACACACATGACAGACACACAGATCTAAAAGCAAAATACAGCTAAATCTCCAACAAAGGATGTAAATGGTCAAGACAGTGATGGAGAAAGAGATCAAGTCAAAGACTAGAAGGCCCATACAAAGGACATACGGACATATTAACATCGCAAGCATAAATTTATAACCAAAATCATTTCTGGGGCTGGAAAGGCAGCCCAGTGGTTAAAATCTTGTACTGGTATTCTTGCAGAGGACCCAAGTTTGGTTCTCAGCCCCACATCAGGTGACCCACTCCAGGAAATCTAATGCCCTCTTCTGGACTTTGAGATTACCTGTACTCATAAATCTTTTTATTAAAAAAAAATTAGCAGTTAATTAAATGTCCATTGGTAGAGACTCTAAACTGAAAGCAAACATTGCAGATTGGACATTTAAAAAAATCTAAGTGCATGGTTTCCTTAAGAAAGGAACTCGGTGCTTGCTAGCGGTCTGCATATGGAAAGATGGGAGACAGGCTGCCGCAGGAAGAGAGGCCAGCTAGCTAAAAAGACTCGTGTCAGAGAAAGTGGATTTTAAGGTAAAAGTGTTAGAGAGGTGGGAGACACATTTCATAAGAATAAAGCCTTGATCGGCCAACAGGTAATGCCAATTAAAATTAATACGCATCTAACAAATTCAAAACACACGGAGCAAGAAATGACAGCGATGAAGGAAAAATAAGCAACCCAACCATCGCAGCTGGAAGCTTTCTCATTATTACCATGTCAGCAATGGGTATCAGCCAGGAGAGAGAGGATTCAGACCCAGGTATATTACGTTTGACAAATACTTTAAAAAAGAATAAAAGGAAGTAGTTCGGGTAAAAAGAGAAACGTGATCCTTTCAGCAAATTAACTAAAATATTTTCTGTAAATACAAACATTCAATTTGAAAACTTCTCCAAGGAAAAAAAGGAAGAAAGTTTTCTGGTCTTAAAATTAACAAAAATGTCTTACATGTGGCACAATAAGACAAAAAGGAACGTGTTTTTTAAAGATTTGAATTATAATTTTAACTATGTGTATATGGGAGAGCATGTGCACAGGTGTAATTTTGCATGCATATAAGTATATGTATATATGTATATATCCTCAAATAAAACCAGTTCAGTCTGCATTGTGTTTTCAGGGCTGACCACTCGGCACTGGACAACCAGGCGGTATGCTCTTCCCTGGGGAAGGCCATCTGCCCCATTCCCAGATCTCCTCAGTTGTCTACGGTTGTTTGTGTAGGACTGAGTTCTTGTGGGCTTTCTCCATCCAGTTTAACACGTCCACTGATGTCATTCTTGTTTGACTCACATTTGGGCAGTCATGTTGGTGAGACTTTATGGTCTAGCAAATGAAATCATGGTTGTTGAAGGAAAATCTACAGTCCCTAATTTACTAACCCTTACAACAATCTAGAAGCATTTGTTCTTAGACCCACAGATCAATGTGGTCTTCCCCCCTCGTTGAGTAAAATATATGTTTAACAAAGTGTCAGTCAAGAGGACAATTTTAAGCGGGCAAAAGTCATGCACACTTCACAGAGAAAGCATGTAAATATGAAGCTTCATTAGCCCTCCAGTTAATGTTAATGAAACCACACAAGACACAATAATACCTGTTAGGACAACCAGCACTGGGAGATTCATCTCATCAAATCACAGAGGATGTGGGGACACTGGGATTCTCACATACTGCTGGTAGAAATGTAAAATCCAATCCGTCAGAAGCTTCTAGAAGGGTCAAAGGTAATATGTGGGCCATGCGGTTTCTGTGTTCCACTTTTTCATCTGTGGATTTTCTCCCCCAGAAACAGAGAGCTTTGGTTTCTTTTAAGATCTAGATGTAAAAGTTCCAGCTGTGTGTGCGTGTGTGTGTGTGTGTGTGTGTGTGTGTGTGTGTGTGTGTGTGCGTGCATGTGTGTGTGTGTGTGTGTGGTATTGATGATAATGATCTAAAACTTCAAACAACCTAGTGACCATCAGCAGGTAGATGGATAGTCAAACACTGATGTGTTCCTACGATTGAATACTGTGAGAGTCTGAAAGCACAATCTGCGGACAAGTACCACAGCATGAATGCATGCCAACACACTCATAGGGAATGAAAGAAGCCATGCTTTACAGAGAGTACCTGTTAGGAATATTTCCTAACGCAAGCTCCCTGCCAACACAAAATTCCCAATCAAGCCAAATCAAAACCAGCCAAATTAAGAAATATCCAGGTTTAATGGAAGTTCTGCACCCGGGGTGGCCCCCAGGGGGAACCTCACTGGGAGGAAGGAAAAGGGACCATGTGTTCCTCTTTGGGGGGCTCATTTAAATACCCTGGGGAGGGGTCCTGACCCCATTCCCAGGGAGGGGTCAGGACCTGGCCTGCTGGGATTTGGAGTCCAGACCAGGCCTGGGGGCTGGAATAGATGCGAGGGGCTGGGGCCTAAGCTCCCAATTTGACAGTACCCTTTCTCTAAAGGGAGCTAGTAAGCACCAACCTCCATGAGCTACAGAAGCCCCATTGTCACTCTGCTATTGTTCAGCAAAAACAATCAAACAGTAAAGTCGGTGTGGGGGCCAGAGAGACTGACTCAGTCAGTTAAAGAACTCGCCATGCAATCCTGAGGGCCTGAGCTCAAGTCACAAATCCTAAATGTTGTCCTCTGAACTACACACGCACACACACACACACACACACACACACACATACATATACAGCGATAATAAATAAAACTTTGAAATGTAAAATCAATGTGACTGTGTGCCAATAGCATTTGCTCCCAGACTAAATCTAACCAACAGACTATTGCTTGTTGAGCTTTGGTCTTAAAAAAGTACAAACTGATCTACTGTGACACCAAACAGTTGTGATTGTGGAGGTGGGAAGCAGGCAGGAAGGAGGGAGACCATGAGACTAGGAGGGAGCTTTGGCAGAAGGTAGCAAAGGCAATTATCTTGATTATGGTGATTGTTTCACAGGTGGACACATATATTAAAATCTAATGAATTATGAATTTCAAATATGTATGGTTAATTATATGTCAATTTCACACAAATAAAACTATTAAAAATCAATCAATGCATTTTTCACACTAACAATAAATTAGAACTGTTACCTGAGCATATTAATACATTCATTTCTTTTTGAAATTTGACATTTCCTCATAATATATGACAACACACCACACACAGGGTATATAGTCCATATTCAATAAAAGTAGTTATGTGTGGGACTTGGGAGTATAATTGGAAAATACGATGTGATTACATTAGCTTTTGAAGCAGTGAAGTCTATATAAGCAATTGAAAAAATGTGCACATTAAGGTTAAGAGTAGCTACTCTACGGGCTAGAGAGACAGCGCAGGGGTTCAACGCACTTGGTGAGCTTGCAGAGGACCTGACTTTGGTTCCCAGCACCTGTGATAGGGCTGCTCACAACTACCTGTAACTCTAGCTCCGGTGAAGCTCTGCACGTGTGTGCACATATACAAAGACACATAATTAAGAAATAAAATATTTCAGTAATACTACTACTGATAATAATTATAGCTATCTTACTGACCTTGTAATCAGGGTATCAATGGCATTTTGTCTCTAACTCTCGGGGTAGTGAGTGCTGAGGTTACTTAGTCTAATGTGATAGATATAGATTGTGGCATACTGTGTCCAGTGGATTCGCCAATAATCAATAATAACGAGTCGGTTACACTTAAAACTACTTACCATGTCAATTTCCACCATACACTACTATAGAGAAATCAGGGTAATGAATTTGCCTGTGCTCAGAACTCAGCTTCCACTGTAAGCATTTGCCCTCTCCTTATCTCCTGCCCCCTCTTTTCTGGCTCAGGTATATCAAAATTAATCTCCAGACATTACGGCATTTACCTGAAATCACTTAAGTATGTCTGAGATTTTTTTTCACTAAGAACCATGTTGGCTCCCTGTTTGGGAGACTAGGTATCTAAATTCACAGAGTCTCTGCTCACTGAAGGCTGCCTTCTCCCTGCAGCTGTGACCAGATGAGACTTTCTCAGAACTACAGCAGTGATGTTCCTCCTGACCCACCCCCACCCCATCTTCCCTTCCTTCTCTCCTTTCCCTTTACCCCTTCTTTCACTTCCCTTCCTCTTTCCATACCTCGAAACTTGGCGTCTTGCTCCGAAAGCCTCTCTACTCTGAGCCCCCTCTATTTCTCTCCCCACAGGTCATTCGCAACAAATGCTGTACATATCTAATCTCATCTTGGCCGCTGATTCTTCACCACCAGAAGCAGACTAATAGGATGTTTAACACCTATTTTTAAAAATGAAATAAATGCGTGGTGCTAAGAATTCATCGAAGGAGACGGAGGAGGCAAATAAGCAGGCAGAATTCTAGAGCAGCCCGTGTGATAATGGGTTTCAGTTGGAAGCACCAATAAAAGGTCAAGCTTATCATATGTATATGAAGGTGGTTACAGGTAAAATATTTGTAAGCATGTGTACGCACATGGGTTAGTATACAGGAATATCTTACCTTAATTTCTCAGCTTGAGGTTCTGGTGGCAATGGATAGACACACCATTCCAATCACGATTTCTTCATTTAAAAAGGGCTAAGCTTTGTTCTGTTTACATTTTTTTTTGGTTTTGCCTATGATCATCTGAGATAACTGTTTTAATCACAATCTGACAAGCTATTATAGGATTCCAAATACCAGCTAATTTAACAGATGAAAATGGTATTTAGTTGCTTTAACCAGAACAAGGGCCAGAAGGGAATATGAAAATGATGGTGGTGGAGATACATGGATGGTGAACTCGTCTATCTTCCTCGCTAGATTATTTCTCACAGTTGTCCACAAAAAACAGGTGTCGGAATACCACGTTGCCATGTTGCGGTTAAAGAGGAATGGCATCATTACGTAAGCTGAGAAGGAAAATAAACCTACGCTTTCATCTTTTTCATGAAACTTTTTCAAAAGCAATTAATAAAAGAACTGAAGTATGCTTTTAAAGAAATGGTTGCTTCCAGGACTGGGCCAGGATAGCTCCAAAGTGACACTCCGGGTTCACCTTGGAGTGCCAGAAAGCGAGAAGATGTTAAATGCATAGCTATATAGCTATATATTTGTATAGAGATATACATATATGTGTATGTATGTATATTGACAAAAGACAAGCAAACCACAAGCACACTTACACGAGAATCTATCAAAAGGATTTAACATCCACCATACACATTCCCAAAACTGAAATAATGTGGGTCACAAAATGAAGTTGTACTGTATTATAAATCAAGGTAAAAATAAATAAGCAAACACACACGTGGAGGGGCTGGACAGATAGATGGCTCAGGGGTCAACCATTTGTACTGTTCTTCCAGAGGACCCACGTTCAGTTCCTAGCGCCTCTATTAGGTGGTTTACAACAACCTCTAATTCCCCATCCAGGAGAATTGGCTCCCTTCCAAGTACCTGTGTGTGCGCTCTCTCTCTCTCTCTCTCTCTCTCTCTCTCTCTCTCTCTCTCTCTCAAACACACACACACGTGTGCACAAGCAACACACATACACATAGTTAAAAATGAAAGGAATCTTAAAAACTAAAAACAAAAAAAATATCTGAATCCATGTTGACCTACAAATACATGATTGGTAAGTCAATAAGTGGAATTAGAAGAAGAAATCACCTGAATGGAATTCCAAATAATTTACATGGCTGCTCCACCTTCAAGGGGTAAAACTGTAACCATACACACACACTGTCTTACTATGAGTGTCCCTATCAAGGGAGAAGCAACAACAGGAGAAGCGATGCATGCCAAAACTCACAACCGACCCTAACCAAGAAAACTCCAGACAACCAGATGAGCCCCCCAAGAGGGCAGGCTACTAAACGCTTGACCTGCCTCCTCCTAACCAGCAACATCATTAGGAATAAGGAAAGTCTGAGAATCCATCAGAGCAAGAGGCAGATAGAGACATGAGAATCTAAATAAAAGATGAACTTTAAATAATATATTAATATTGTCTGTTATTTATAATAATTGAGCATCTCAATGACAGATATCAATAGCAGAAAATAAGGATGGGTTATGTGCAAACCCGCTGTATGCCTTCACAATTTTTCTACAAATCTAAATGTGTTCTAAAATAAAAAGTTTAAAATAAAAAATCTATAAGCTGAATGCCACGTGGATTATGATTACAGCGACTAGTGTTTACTTGGACCTTTCCAGGGTACAAAGCACTTTCTACCGCATTAACTCACTAAACGATAAATCCATTACCTTCCAGGATTCTATGATGAGATCATGTTATAAAGCTTGTCTGAAAAACACATTAATAAAACATGCAACTGTCATTATTTCAATAAAATCTTGTTCTGCTCAGAAAAAAAAAATGAATCGTGAAGGACCAGAATTTACCAGCACAGCTCTTAATTTCTGGCAAATTTCACATCTCTGCTCCATGTGTCAAATCTGCTCTGGGCGTGTTGGGCTTCTATTTTGCAGATCTCTAGTGATGTTAACAGCAGTTCTGCATACCTAATGAAATCCATCACGCCTTTGCAACAAGCCCCTCGCCTCGCCCAACCCCAGAGAGCAGTGGGGAAGGAGACGAAAAGGAGCTGGTGATGCCTTCTCTCCCTCCTCACCATAGCAGGGCTTTATTGACAGCCCAGAGCCTGCCAGAGCTCTGCCAGCCACTCTGACATCCAGCAGCATGCCCTCTCCCTGCTCCACCCACCCCCACCCCACCATGTCCCTGCTTCTTCCTTTTCCCCTGCTCATGAATCACTTTGCGCTCTCCTTTTCATTACTTTAGATTAATCAGAAAACAATTAATTTCAAATCTTACTGGTGCCCATATGGGTACTCAGGGGGAAAAGGTAACTAGGTATACACGACAATATTTTTTTAATGCATGACTCTGTCCCCACACAGGTACCCAAACTCTCACTTTTACCTACTAAGTGTCTCATTTCACTTCCCTCAATATGATAACTCGTTTCAATTGCCATCTTAACACTCTGTAGGGTTAAGCTGGGAAAAGAGTGTCTGCGAGGAACCATCTAGATCAGGTTGGCCTGTGAGCATATCAACCACCATGATTATGGTAACTGGTGTAGGATGATTGAGCCTAAAAATGGATGACACCAGTTCCTGAGGTTGAGTCCTGAATGGTATAAGAATCAAGAGGGGATCATCACAATTTTCACACATCATTCCTTTATTCTTTGTGTTGTTGATCATGGATGTGACTAAGCTGCCTTGACTGCCCACAAATAATGGACCGTAACCTAGGATTGTAAACTGACTCGTTCCTTCTACCCTAAATTGCTTTTCACTAGGATATTTAATCAAAACAACAGAAACAAGTATGAGCATAGAAGACTCAAGTAGCGGGACTGGAGAGATGTCTGAGTGCTTTCAAGGGACCCAAATTTGGTTTCTAGTCCTACATGGGAGTGTGGCTCACAACTGCCTACCACTCTAGATCCAGAAAATACAACATCTTCTTCTAGCCTCTTTGGGTACCCTTACACATACGGCATACACTCATATAGACACACAAATTAATAATAATAATAATAATAATAATAATAATAATAATAATAATAAACAAAAGAATCAAGAGGGAGCTATAGGGGCAGCACCTGAGAGATGATCCACCATTCTAATGCTACTTAAAGCAAATGATGGTGGGGGCCTTCACCATCCCAAGGCTCTAAAACAGAATTGGGGTGTAGCACGGTGGTAGAGCCCTTGCCAAGCATGCACAAAGTGCTGAGTGCAAAAGAAGAAGAAAGGGGGAGGAGAAGGAGGGAGGAGGGGGAGGAGGAGGAGGAGGGAAAAGAAAGAGGAGAAAAAGGAGGAGGAGGAGGAGAACCTACAATAATTTGTATTAGTTAGCTTTCTGGTTGCTATGACAAAATGCCTGACATTTAGGGTTAGAGAAATAGCTCGGCGGTTCCAGGCTAAAGCTCATAAGCAAAACGTCAAAACACCTGACAAAATCAGAAAAAAAGGGATTTGTTTTGGCTCACAGTTTGAGGGTTCAATTTACCAAGGTCAGAAGGCACAAAGGCAGAAGAACAATGCAGCCAGGTAAGCCATGCTAGAGTCAGGAGCATGGAGAAACGAATGTTGTCACTGGGCAAGCTCTCTCTCTGTCTCTGTCTCTGTCTCTGTCTGTGTGTGTGTATGAAAGAGAGGGAGAGAGAATTTGTGTCTGTTTGCCTCTGTCTCTCTCTCTCTCTCTCTCTCTCTCTCTCTCTCTCTCTCTCTCTCTCTCTCTGTGTTTCTGTCTCATTCAGTACAGGACCTCAGTCCATAGGACAGGGGAGGTTCTTTCCATCTCAGCAGACTCTCACAGACACACCAGAGGTTTGTCTCCTAGGTGATTCTAAATTTGACCAGTTGACAATCAGTATTATAACCCTCACATACATAAGCTGAAAAGAAAACCCTTATGGAAATAATCAAGAGGACTCAAGGTCCAGTGTTGAATCCCCACCACTCCTCCAGCCTCAGTGTCCTTCTTGGTAAAGTAAGAATTTAATGGTAGCACATCACAGAACGTAAAATTTAAAGGAAACAACATTTAGGGTATGTTACTAATGCTGTAAATATTACGAAAGAAAGTGTTGTATCTCAGATGAGAGTCAGCATAGAACACATTGATTTTTGCTTCCAGATCCATAGTGTGTAAAGATATTGAAAATCTATCTTGGTCTATGCTAGGGTTTTTCCTATTCTGCCATTCTTTTGAAATAAATATTGAGCATTAGTTTACAGAAATCATATACATGGCATTCATAAATAGAACCATAGATGGGTAGCACAATGCAAGTATCTAGCCTTTAGCTTGGCATTTATTTTTGAAAAGGCAAACTCTGATTTACTGTGTGTGTGATTTGGAAGACAAAATTATCAGTGTCCCTCCATCTCTTTTGAAGCAAATCACTTTAATCTTCTTTAAAACAGCCTCTTAGAGACATTCTGAGTATTGCGGGAATGCGCATGTTGAAAGAAGGGGTGGATAAACACATGCTAACACATCTAACCTAGGAAATAGGTAAGTGGGGCATCTGAGGGGTATAAGTTACCTCACCTCATCGATAATGAAATAATGCTATTTTTATGTTGCTTTATGGTAATTAAAATAATAATAAACCCTATTCTAGCCATCTCAAATCACACCTTTCACTCGCTGTTTACTGTCACTGAATGGCTGCCCTATCACCAAGGAAAGGGTAGAACTATCTCCCAGACATGTTTCAAACCTTTGGATATGGACTACTTCAGAGTTCAGGATGCTTTGGTTGTGGGCAGTTAAACACACAGAGGCCTTGAGGGATAAGAAGGATAATCCAAATTGCTTCGGATCTTACATTTTTCTTCAGCAAATTACAAAGTCTGGAGCAAGAGGCTAAAGGCCAGGACTGGGTCAGAAGGGGAGCTTATGGTTTAAGGCAATGAATGGGTTAGCCTCCTCTACTGTGCTGGTATGAATGAGGAATTTACCAATTTGTCCCAGAGAAGCTTGGTGACATTTTCACACCCTCAAAGTGACTCTCCTAGGAGGAAGAAGTGAATAACATCCCAACAAATATTTTTTTTTCAAGCAGAGTAAAGGGTTTTTTTTTCCCCCTTTATTTAATTGGCAAAGAGATAAAATTGGGAATGATGGTCTTTCTGATCAGTCTGATTCTGTGGGATAAAAATTTAGATTCTGACTTGGAGGCGGGGATGTTTTGAGTGTGGATGGGTGTTTTAGTCTGAATGTGTAACTGTGAACCATGTGCACATCTGGTATTCACAGAGACCTGAAGAGGATACCAGATCCCCCTAGAACTGGAGTTATAAAAGATTGTGAGTCATCATGTGGGTGCTAGGAATTGAACCCGGAATCCCTGGAAGAGCAGCCAGTGTTCTTAACCATGGAGCCATCTCTCCAACCTTCATGGTTGTCTATTTGACAAATAAGACAGGTGCAGGTGCCCACTTGCCCTATTCTTCTGTAATGTGCGATGTGTTGTTAGCGTGTTCCTTATGTCCTCAAATGAGACGACCCTGAGGTGGCAGCCATTTCTTTAACATCAGAGCAAAGTGTTAGAACGTATCATTAGAACAACCAAAACTTGTAGCAGTCGGTATGGCCATATCACATGGTTCCTGGTACCAATAACTCCGTTCATAGGCACAGCTCTCTGAATATATGAGACTCTGAGCTAAAAAGAAACTTATTGGTGCTCAGAGAAGCCTTAAGCAAGTCAATAAGTTGAAAGCTGGAAAATAGGTCACCGTAAAAGCCATTGGAAAGCCAAGTTCCAAATTCAATGAGGGTATGACTTTTTGACCCGCTACCAAGAAAGATTGAAATGTTATTCATTTTCCTAGATTTTTATGTAAATTTAATTTTCTTGAAATTGTTGACTTACTAACCTTGGAGACTGGTGATGTCTCTATTAATCTACAAAATGAGTCTTAATCATGAGTTCCTCAAACAACCACTTTTTCATCCCCTTAACAGTTCACTTTCTCTGCAAAATATTATGCTGTGCCCCTCCCGAACTGTATTTACTGGACAAAAAAAATGAAAAGATTTATGAATGTTTCATAATGCCCTCCCTCCCAAAGGAATGATTCTTGGAAGCCAGATAATTACTCCCTGAGCACTCAGCAAAAAAACAATAGCAGATCTGAAGGTATATTTTTCCTTGAAAATGGGAGCAGAGAAACTTATCCATAATATGTAGAAACAAAAAAATAAAAGAAAGAAAGAACCAACAAGAGGTCAAAGGTGATTCACAGAGTGATAGCATTAAACCTGGACTGAGTTTTGTTTTTTGTTTTTCCCACAACTACAAAATTGAACGTTCCGTTTTAAATGATTTGGGCGTTTTCAAAATCCAGTGAGGAGGGTAGTGAGTGCTTTTGGTTCTCATTAACGTTTCTTTAACTCACACACGAACTTGTGAAAGAAATTGATTTCGGCTATCAGTTCCATTGGACCAGCTCCCCCACTGAGAACCACTGTCATAGCCAGATACATTTTTTAAAAGTCTGTTTGAAGGAATCAGAGAGCTATCAAATGAGCAAGGATTCAAAGAATCAAGAACCCAGGAGAGGAGCAGCGAGTATTTAGGAGCGCTTTTACCCTGAAGGCATCTTCTAACTCCCAAGCAGTGCCCACTGGGATGAAAATCAGAGCAAAAGGCAAGGCGTGACTACCCATATATCCTCACTGGGTGTCTCTGGAAAGATACTGCGAGGTTTTAAGTAGTTCTCTTGAGACATGTGAGGACCATCAAGTAAGAACAGATGGAGAGGAGGCAGCCTGCAATGGGGTTCCCTTTTACTTAGCAAGATCCTGAGGAACGCTGCAGCTTAAGGCTGGAGGAACTGGAAAATGGCACACAGCACTAACCTTGGATGAGCTCCACCTAAGGGCTGGTTGGTATTTATGCACCCTTTCCTATCAGACATTGCTTAGCAACTATTTCTTAGGGTGTCCATTACTTTCACAGCACATAGCGCTTCTTCTGGACACAAACAGAGTCGTGCCTTCTAGCATAACCATTCAAGCATGAGGATGCAGATAGCAGTGATTGCCCATTGTCTAGAGCACACTGATGTGGTAAGCAGTAGGGCTTATGAGTGATAGCTGACAGCATCTGCCATAGTCAACCCTTGGAGCGCTCAAAACAACACGTGCCCCAAGTTAGTACATTCGATCTTGTCAGCACTTCTTCCAAGTCAAAATTTTTAAAACCAATTATGCAACAACAATTTTGTGGAGTAAGAAGTATGTCTTGCCAAACACGGTGGAGGTGAAACATGACTTTAATCTCAGCATGTAGGATACAGGAGTATCAGGCGTTTAAGTACGAGCTCAGCGAAATAGGAAGTTCAAGGTCCATCTGGGCTATGAGAAGCCCTGCCTCAAAACACCAAACAGGTGCCGGTAGGGAGAGCACAGGACTGAATCTTCCTCTGAAAGTTACAATTAATATATGGTCTCCTTTGTCATCCAGAAAAACTCTCCTAATAATTGGCCAGCTTCTCTAATGATCTGGCATAAACCCAATCCTTATCCTTAAGGGCCGTGGTTCCCTGGTTACCATACTCTGTCAGGGCGTGCATTTCCCTATTCATTTTGGCTTAATCACCAGGTGTGGACACACAGTGAATCTTCCTGCCTTCATTAGGAAACAGGCTCCATACCCTCATGATAATAATGACCATTTTCCACTGACAGGATGGAACTTCACAAAATGCATCTGTAGTCCTGTTGAGAGCCCAGAATGGCTAATGGAGGGCTGTAATTTGAGCTCGCTGTGGGGCCTGTTAGAAGCATCTCTCCACTGGGAGCTGAAGCACAAATTTCTCAAGTGGGTCATTGGCGGTATCAGTGAATGAGGCTGTTCCCTCTCCCACTCATGGTCCTAAACTGTAGGGGGGACCATGATGACACTCTCAGGATGTCTGTGAGAGTACTATTATGGCCATAATAATGGTAAGATGTTATCTTCCCTTATCACTGTGGACGTTTGCATGGATCCCCGATACAGAGGCGATTGGCGATGTTGTTTTGTTAGTATCTCTCAGTCTTCTCTGTTTTAACTGGTATTCTCAGGATCAAGACGAGTGTGTTGACAAGAGATGTGACAGGGACACCAAGTCTTCATCTTTTCAGCCCATGGAGTGGTGATAAACTTGCCATTTCCCTCAGATACATTATCACTACTTTTCTTGTCGATGTAATTAAATACCTGACAGGAAGCCACATACAGGAGGAAGGGTTTGCTTTGGGCTTACAGTTTAAAGGGATACAGTCCATCATGGTGAAGATGGGGCAGCAGGAGGGGAAGGCACAGGAGCAAGAGCAGGAATCTAGCTGGTCATGATGCAGCCCTACTCAGGAAGCAGGGAGTAAACAGAAACCGGGGTTGAGTTATAAAACCTCTAGGCTCACCCCAAGCAACCCACTTTCTCCATCAAGGTCCCATCCCCTAAAGGTTCCACAGCCTTCCAAACAGCTCCACCAGCTTTGGAATAAGTATTCAAACATGTGAGCTTTGTTTGTTCAAACCATAACAGCTAACTCTTGGTATTTCTTGACCAAGGAAAAAAGTTAGGTACTTCCTCCTCTTTTCTATGAGAGAGATAATAAATATAAGCTGCCTGTCAATGGTGACTCTACATATCTTGCATAATAACACACCAGAGGATTTCCCGGGGTGCTAGGGAAGACCATTGGATTCACCAGAGACAACAGATAGGGTAGGAGGACTTCCTTGGTCTGACGTCCACTTTTCCTTTTCTAAAAGAGAGACGCATTTGGTCTTTTGGGTTTAAAGTAACCTAAGATTCTAGGATGAGAATTTGAGCACAAATGGTTTGTTCTTGAAAGGAACGTGAAGGAGGTTATGCAAATAAAGGAATTATAGGTGAGCAGCTAATCACATAGAACAAACTGGGGAAATTAAAACAACGTCTAAGATACACAGTTATCCCCAAGGATAACTATTATATTTATAGTCTAATAACTGTCAATCATCAGGTAAGGACTACATGGGAGCATTTTTTATTCTTGATCACTGCTAATGTCACCACGCAAACAGGTAGAATTAACTTCTAAACAAATACATAGACATACATATATACATATGGCCTGGCCCTCAGTGGAGTAGAGATATAGGCTAAGTCCCTGAGAACAACAACTGCTGAATCACAGAAGATAGAGCTGTCCACATTTTCAAGGAAAATCAACACCTATCACAGTGTAAATCCTACAACCAAGTAGAGGAGAGGAAGCAGCACATTCCCCCACAGTGATAGTTATCACTGCAAGAAAACTATGAAAGCCAAAAAAACTGATGGAATATTACTATTATGGTAAAAATTATTTCAGCCGAGGTATCTAAACCTAAAGAAAAACGTCCTCCAAAGCCAAAAGGAAATGAGTTCCAGGAAAACAAAATGGGGAACATTCAGCACCAACAAAAGTGTTTTACGCACAAAGAATACCTTGTATTCAGAAAGTATTTGTGAGGTGTTAGTGATTATCAGACACACAACAAGAAAATGCTTAAAATAAAATAAAGCCCAAATAATAAGATATGAAAAAAAGAGTACTTCAAAGCAAAGTTTTAAATAATTAAACCCTACGGTGGCGCATATCTATAGTTTCAGCCCTTGGGAGGTAGAGGCAGTGACATCACCAGTTCAAGGCATGTCTGGGCTACATAATAAGACCTCCCATGTCAAAAAAAAAAAAACCAACAACAAGGTTTATATGTAAAATAAATTCTGTTCTTAATTATACACATAGCTGTAGCTAACAAAAGAAAAAGTATCCTTTAGGGCATATTTAAAAATGAATAAATGCTGATACTCTTGGCTTTATCATTATTACAGAGGTGTTTTGATCTTTGACTTTTTATCAATTACATTTGCTCTTTGACAATTTCCCACAGGTACATAATGCATAGAAACCACTCTTACACCTTGCCCTCCCCTATTTCCCTCGACCTGTGTCTACCACCACCTCCTTCCCTACAAATCTCTTTTCCATGCCCTTGTCTACTCATTTTGGTTTGTGGCCCACTGAGTTTAAATAGGCCCATCTGTGTAACCACTGATATGGTACTATCTGCTCCAGCCTGATAGACGCAGCAGTGAATGAGCAGGTGTAGACAATGACTTCCCCCTCCCTAAATCTATCAATAGCCAATAGTTCAGCAGTGAGGAGTAGGGCCCTGTGAGGCTCACCACCCTTGATGACAGATTATTGACAGAGCCATTCTTGTGTGGTCCAGTGCAGATAACCTGTGAGTTCATGGTCACAATGATTGTATTCAGTCTAGAAGCTGGCAATGATGATATTTAGTCTAGAAGCTGGCAATGATGATATTTAGTCTAGAAGCTGGCAATGATGATATTCAGTCTAGAAGATGGCAATGATTGTATTTAGTCTACAGGATGGCAATAATGGTATTCAGTCTAGAGGATGGCAATGATGGCATCCACAGCCCATCATGAGGATTTTGCTATGTAGCTCAAGATGACCTAGAACTTACTATGCCAGTTGGCTTCAAACCTTCAGCAATCCTCCACCCATTCCTTTTGAGCACTGGGATTACAGATATGCACCACCATGCCCACCGCAATGCCGGCACTCAGAATGGAAGTTTCCATCTCAGTAAGTTCTCCAGTGATAAGAAAGGGATATGAAGGCAACTTAAGATCAGAAATTAAAGGAATACAAAGCGTTCACACCGCAAAAACAATTGAAAAGTCAATTTGAAAAGCAATGAAACTACTAATTCTGTGAGAGTTTTAAGAGAGCGGGGGATGCAAACAAAAAGTATCAAGAATGAAACATTTATTTGTTAAGTTACTGAAAATCAGACTTGAGTGATGCATCAGCAGTTAAGAACATGGGCTGTTCTTCCAAAAGAAGCAGGTTCAAGTCCCAGCACCCACCCAGCACCTTCTGCAGTAGGTACCAGGCTTGCATGTGTTGAACAGATACACATGCAAAATAGTACACATTAAGCTTCATATGAATAAGTATGGAAGTTTAAACAAAATGGAGATTGATAGCAAAGCAGAATGTACTAAGACAACACAAAGAGAAATAAACAGTTCAGATATTGACATAGCTATTTTAAAAACCTGGTGCTGAAGAGCCAGATGCAACAGACACTATAATCCTAGGTCTTGGAAGAGAGAAGTAGGAGGATCGAAAGTGGATGATCATCTCCAGCTACATAGTCAGTATGAGCCAGCCAAACTTGAAACTCTATCTCAGAAAACCTACCAATTAATAAATAAATAAAATTGTAATTGATACCCATGAAAATCTTCAGAGACAACTCAAGACTTCATAATGAGTCTTAAGACTTACCATCAACTGTTCAAACACTCTTTTCCAAAGAGTAGAAAGACAGACTCATAATAAATTCATTTCATGAAAAAAACTTAATTATGACCCAAATCTTACCAAAACATAAACATACATGCAAAAATATATGTCTATATTCTATAGACAGTATTGGCAAGATAACCAAGAAATGCCTACCAGTTTAATCAGTTTTATGAAAATAAACAACTGTTATTTAACATATTATTCAGAAAAAGAATAAAAACTACATCCTGAATTTCAAAGAATGTGTACACTGTGTGTGGCATCCCCCAATAAAAAGTAAGATCGCCCACTATCCTAAAAGAAGGATTTTTTGTTTTTTGGTTTTTTGAGTCAGGGTCTCTCTGCATAGTTCTGGCTGTCCTGAAACTCGCTCTGTAGACCAGGTTGGCCTTGAACTCATGGAGATCTGCCTACCTCTGTCTCCCAAGTACAAAGATTAAAGGTGTACACCTGAGAAGGATTTTTATAAGCTAACACATGCACACACACACACACACACACACACACACACACACATACATACATTCACACTATACACGAATACATAATATTCAGTAATGAATAATTAAAAGATTTGTCTATGAAATGAGAAATAGGAACAAAAGTATCCATTGCATTCTATTCAGTATAATTCTAAGTAAAACTATAGAAGAATAAGGTACTAAAAGTAATTTAAAATAATTTCAAGAAGACCTAAAATATGCCTCTAAAATCCACCTAAATCAGAAGACAATTTTTCAGATTTCAAATTTGATTTTATGAACACAGTGTCCAGCTGTCTTCTAAATGTTTATTTTCATGTCCATAGATTAGTGCTTTTTCTGCCTTCATCAGAGAAGCTGCTTTAATTTTTTGCAGAGGGTGGTGGTCAATGCAGAGACAGAGAACGGGTTGAGGTGTGGGGATGGGTGACGGTGTCGTGCCTGGCCCTGATTAGGACACCTGTATGACACGTGCCAGCACAGCTCAGGAAACATTGTGGAGAGCGGAAAGAGAAGAGGGAGATGTTGATGGAGAGCACCGCAGAGCAGAGCTAGACAATGCACAGCCGTTACACTCGTGAGCTCACTGCTGCTGTGATTACTGAAAAGACTTGCACACCCCTGGGCCTGTCACCACTTCATCATGCTTGAGTATGCAGAGCCCCACCCATCACTGAAGGTCTATGAGACTTTAATGGGGACTGGGAGAAGGGCTGTCATTTTCCTCGCTGGTGTATTCCGCGATAATGTTCCAGTAAATAACCTCCCACTGCCTCTTGTACAAGCAACCTTAATTAAACTCGGTAGGTCAAAAGCAAAAAATAAAGAAGACATCAAAGTAGGAAGAGGAAGCGTGTTCCAGCAAGAAGAGGGGAGCACGAGGAAGTGTGCTCCAGCAAGAAGGAAGGAGAATGAGGAAGTGTGTTCCAGCAAGAGGGGGGAGTGTGAGGGAGTGTGCTCTGGGGGGGGGGGGTATGAAGAACATAAAGGAGTGAAAGACCAAACTTAGTATACACATGTATGAAGTTATCAAAGAATAAAACACACACACACATGATGTGGGAGTGTCATATATCAATCTGTTGATTTCATTGGTTAAGCAATAAAGAAACTGCTTGGCCCTCATAGGTTAAAACATAGGTGGGAGGAGTAAACAGAACAGAATGCTGGGAGGAAGAGGAAGTGAGCTCAGACTCGACAGCTCTCCTCTTGGGGGCAGACACCTCAGAGAGACGCCATAGCTCAGCTCTCGGGGGGCACACACGATGAAGCTCCGACCCATGATGGTCGTAGGCTAGAATCTCCCTGGTAAGCGCACCTAGCGGTGCTACAAAGATTATTAGAAATGGGCTAGTCCAGGTGCGAGAGTTAGCCAGGAAGAGGCTAGATATAGTGGACAAGCAGTGTTTAAATGAATACAATTTGTGTGTTGTTATTTCTGGTGTAAAGCTAGCCGTGCGGGAGCCAGGCGGGACGAAAAGCAGGCCCGCAGCTCCCTATTACTACACACACACACACACACACACACACACACACACACACACATATATATATATAATTTTAAAAGACTGACATAGTCAGAAGAAATTTGTAGAAAATGTTTATTGATGTAAATGAGAAATGAAATTTTCCATATTAAAATTGTCAGATGACTTTTAAATGGAAAACACTAAATTACTGTAAGAATTTTCAGTTTATTTTATGAGTCTTACCACATAAAACGTCAACCTAAAGTTAATTATGCTTCCATTTAAAGGCAGAAGAAATAAAAATATTAAACCCATACAGTCTTCAGCAGCATTGGAAATATCAATTAATAAAGAATCATGCAAACAAAGGAATAGTCAAGGAAAGGAAGGACTATGAGATCAGGAACTATAAAATCTATAGGTTGCTTCTAGATAATATTTAACGATTCCTCTTTTTTAATGTTGACCAATAGATGTCCTACACTTACCATCAAAATTCAGGATATTTGTTTTCCAAAATGAACTTTTCCTTAGATGTACATGGAAGTGCCAGGGGCCAAGGGGAGCCAAGGCAATCCTTAACCAGCACAACGGTAGGGGAGCTCTCATGACAAGATGCCAATATTTATTATGAAGCTGCAGCATGTCCCTTTGCTGTCTTAAGTCAAGTACAGACAAACAGATGAGATGAACCCAGCAGGCTCAGAATCACACACCAGTGACAGCATTAGTGAGAAGTAGTTCACTACAGAAGAGCTGAGAAAGAGTGAGCATCTGAAGAAGACTGAGCTTGGTCTCCAAACAGGGACAGGGATTCTGTCCATCTATGCCAATAACATCTCAAAAGTTAGAATTAGCAGACCTAGCATCATATGAAACAATAAAAGCATGAATGAGTAAAAAGGAATGCAAATCATGAAAAATAAAACTAAGACTTCTGGAACAAGGTAGATGGTATTCATGGGACATAACTTAGGGTTTTATTGCTGTGAAGAGATACCATGACCACAGCAACTCTGACAAAGGAAAACATTTAACTGGGGCTGGCTTGCAGGTTCAGAGGTTCAGTCCATTATCATCATGGTCGGAAGCATGGAGACATGCAGGCAGTCGTGGTGCTGGAGAGAGCCCTAAGACTTTCTACATCTGGATCCACAAGCCATAGGAAAAGACTTAGCCTGAGCTTTGGAAACCTCAAAGCCCACTCCCCCGTGAGACAGATCCTCCAACAAGGCCACACCTACTCCGACAAGTCACACCTCCAATAATGCCACACCCTGTATGTCTATGGGGGCCATTTTTATTAAAACCACCACAGCATGGAAAATTATCTTATAGAATAATTAAAAATAAAAATATTGGTAAGTTAAAATGTAACAAATAAAGAAGGGTTCTGGTCGATGGCTCAGGGGGTAAAGAGCTAAGCCTGACAACCTAAGAAACCTGGGTTTGATGCCCCACTCCGGACCCACATGGTAGAAGGAGAGAACTGACTCCAAGTTGTCCTCTGACCTCCATAGATAGGAACACACAACACACACATACACAAACAAATAAATAAATGCAACAAAATAAAGAATACTCTTTACGAGCAGTTATTAAGACACTAAAATGCATGACACAAACCAAGAAGAAAGACAATAGATTTAATATATAAAAGTTCCGTTATCAGAATGCATGCAAAAATTCTACCAGTCAATAGGTAAAAAAAAAAGAGCTGGGGCAGCAGAGAAGAGCACTGGCTGCTCTTCCAGAGGACCACAGTTCAGCTCCCAGTTTCCACCCAGTGGCTCACAACTATCTGTAGCTCTAGCTCCAGGGGATCTGATGCCTCTGGCTTCCATGAACATGCAACATACACACACACACACACACACACACACACAAACATATACACACACAAACATATACACACAACAAATAAAAAATAAATATAAGTAAATTTTTACAAACAACTTATTTCATAACCTGTTTCAAAGGAAACCTTGAGTTTCCATCATGAAACACATGAGACAGTTCCCAGACTTGCTAATCACCAGAAAACTGTGAACTAATTTCGTGATTGACACTTGCATACATTAATACATCAATACATGGACATTTTTAAAGACTAGAAGTAAGCATTAATGAAGATGAGGAAAACCCAAAACTGTCACAATTTCCACTTTGGATATGTACTTGTCCTGGGATCTACTCTCATTGCAGCTCTCAATAAAAAATAAAGTACATACATACCCCCAAGTGAGCACGTACCATAAGAAAGCACCATTCTAATAACAGCAAGACAGAAACGATGGGAATATCAGTAGACAGTCACGAAACTAAGAAAAACAAATGACTCTTTCCAGTGCATCAGGATGAACCAAGAGCACGCACAGGTCCCAGGGAAAGAAGCCAGGCATGCAAGAGAACATACTGCATGACTCCAGTCAAGCAAACCAACCCCACAGTGAAAGACTTAACATCCTTTAGAAAGGAGTAGGCTAAGGTGGGACCTGAAGGAGACTTGGTGGGAAAGATGCTTGTCGGGTCAGTGTAACGACCTAGCTGAAAGCTGGGTGCTGTAGTGTGCACCTGAATTCCCAGTGTTCCTACAACAAGACAGGAGGCGTGGTAAAGAGAAAGGCCCTGCCTCAAACAAGGAGGAAAGTAAGGACTGACACCAGAGCTATTCTCTGATCTCAGCATGTGAACTATGGCATACCTGCACCTACATTCGCACACATACATGTACACACATGATACACACATGTGCCAAATGCACACATCTTATACTGCATATCAAGGAAAAAATAATAAAGTTTTAAAGGAAACAAATAGGTCATGACAGAGAAGAGACACAAGCTGGGTAAATGTGAACAACTTTCAAGGTCTACACTTGTCAATTTTGCTTTCTTCCCAAAGTGCATTAGAATTTGCTAAGAAATATTTTTAAATGCAGATTCAAAAATTAAAATTAAAACGCTAAAATGAAAATACATCAAGTTTATCACAAAGAGGAGTAGAGGATAATGGCTCTCAGGATTTTGTAGGAGGTCATAAATCCTATTTCATGACTTTTTGATAATTTAAATAAAGTTTTAAAACTCTGAAAAATCTAATTATCATGAAATGTAATTCTACACATTAAATTCAAATATACTGGAATATTAATTCAATATATCCGCGGGGTATTCTGGATTAAATGAGAAAAATCTCATGTATAGAATTTCTGTTAGAAACAGAAACTGTGGACACAGATGGACTTGTGTGTGTGTGTGTGTGTGTGTGTGTGTGTGTGCGTGCGTGCGCGCGCGCGCACACTCATTAACATGAAGGACTTTGCCATATCATCAACAGGAAATGCTACTAGCAATGCTTCAAATAATTTTAATGCAAATTCAAAGTTTTATCTTGTACACAAACATGCTCATCCTTCTGGTTCCTGGTTACTCTAAATGGCAGCCTTGTCTCCTCACCGTTTGCATTTCAAGCCTCGGGGCTCCCCTGGACACTGCCCCCTGTTTTCTATTGATCTTCTGTATCATCAGCTGCTCATCTATCACAACCTCGCTATCCCAGGGATCAACCTCACATCCAAGCCCACAGTAACTCCCTCCTTGAACACAGAAAACAGTGTGTGCTCATTTCAACTCCCTCTGCGCCCTTCGGTCCTATGCGGACTGTGATTCTCTTTGTGTGCGTGGAGAGTGCTTAAGCATGTTATGCATCATATCAAAAAGCTTGATTGATTTTTCTCTTGTGTGGAAAATGAATCTTGGTACCCTTAATTTAACCTCCAAGGCCATCCAAAATCTAGCCTCAAGCTGATTTCCACTAAGCATTCTAGACAGTAATCCAGGAATTCAATAGTCGGAGAACTCCCCACTTTCCTGCCTATGTCTTTGATTACAGTCCTCTGGTATTCAAAATAATTTTTTCTCATTTTCTCCAATTCCAAATCTGCTGCCCACCTTCAAAAATCAATTTGTCATGACGCTCTGTTACTGAGTGAGGTCATGGGAACTATAGAGTAAGAGCTCGTTTAAATGGTTTTTGGAATTGATCAGATTTTAGACTCACCTAAGGAACCTTTAAAATCAGCCAATACTAGGGTCAGGTCTGCTGAGATTCTGAAGTGAGGCAGCTAGAACAGCTGAAGTCCATGAATCTTTAAAGAAATCTGTGGCCAAGCCAGACTCATTTTAAAACGCTAATAGACCGAAATCTCAGACCACAGCACTAAATAGAAACTAAGATCATTATAGCAGCTCTCCCATGCATGACAACAGCCATAGGCACAAAGTAAAAGCAAATTGTCGGTGTCCTCCGCTGCAAAGAGAGGCTTCATTGATGAGGGGTGAGAGCGACGTTTACCTGTGGATGTAAGCAGAAGTATGGAGAATACAGCGGGAAGTTTCTTTGGTTTAAGAAAGTGGCCACAGTGGGATCTCCACTCAGGTCTGTGACCTCTCTGGCTATTGGTAATTGACGAGGTTTATAGTACCAAACATGGATTCCTTCCTATTGAGCAGGCCTTATGTTCAATTAAGCAGCTGTTGGTACCTACACCTAGATGAAGGGCTAAGCGTGGTCCGTGGACCCTGAAAGGGGAGAATTATTCTTCTGGACAAATGAATTTCCACAGAGGATGTCTTGTTCCAAGTGGTCAGCCCTGGACACATGGCCCGAAAAGCAATGCTAAGTGGACTCAGAAGGTTGAGTATTCATGCATGCATATACATATACAGATACAGATACACACATCTGTATATGTGTAACAATAATAACTAAAGAAGAGATCATGAGCCGGGCGGTGGTGGCACACACCTTTAATCCCAGCACTTGGGAGGCAGAGGTAGGTGGAACTCTTTGAGTTTGAGGTCAGCCTGGTCTACAGAGTGAGTTCCAGGACAGCTAGGGCTGTTACACAGAGAAATCCTGTCTTGGAAAAAGAAAAAAAGTAAAAGAAGAGATCATGAATTTTGGAGTGGGGGACACAGGAGGAATTTGGGGGATGGAGGAGTGGGAGAGTTTTAGATATGATGCTCATGGGCAAAGTCCTTAAAATAACAAAACTATTTTTAAAACTGTTAGTGTCCTCTTCTGATGCGGCTGTGAAAACTACCCAAAAGATAGCATTTCTATAAAAAAAAATTTAAACATATGTCTTTGAAAGACAAGGACAATAGGATTAAAAAAGATCCTGAAATCTTGAAAAACCTTCACCATTTAGAAGAAACACACATCTGAAAGCACCTAGTAAAACAGTCAAAAATAAAAAATAGAAGCAATCAGAAAAAAAAAAAACTCAAGTAAGGAAAACTAAACGATAGCTCACATAAGAGAGACCCTGGTTTGAAGGTCACTGACTTTGCATCAGAAACCCAAGGACAAGGAAAATCGGTGCCTCAAAAATGCTGGAACCAAACAAGCAACAAAAGCCTATTAACCAAGACTTCTGCATCCTCCCAAATGGTTCTTTCATGAGGCTGACTCCCAGATTCTACAGAGATGTAAAGGGTTGGTCAGCATCACTCCCAGCCTAATGGTGAGAAAGAGCACCCTAATCTACAAAAGTGTAATGTTTCCTGAAAACATCAAAAAGCAGAGGAAAGAGAGCAGCCCCCTGCAGGGATATCAAAGGGAAGGCAGGTTGCCAGCCCTGACTTAACACAGCAACAGAAGAAAGGACAGGATCTTCACAGAGAAGGACCAGAAAGGTCCAGCCAGACTTTTAATGAACTGTGAAATGCTTGCTGTGAACAACTAGAGGGTCCTAAAAGTTGCCACGTGACAAGGAATTTGCACCCACTCACTCACAGGCTTTCCCTGTCTGCACAGAACAAAAAGCGGGGACAGGAGAGGTGACGGGAGGGAGGGCCTCCCTGGAGCTGCAGGCCAAGAGAAGAGGAGTAGTGGGTTCTGAAGGGCACAGTGGCCCAGGGGCTTCTCCCTAAGCAGAAAGAGGTCCGGCCACCAAGGCAAGGAAGGTCAGCTGAGCCTTTGCCCAAGGGCAGAGGAGACCCACTGAGTCTTGGGAACATGGAATAGTAGGGCATTTTCTGAGACAGGGAATAGGACCTTTCTGCACCTTTGATACAGGGCTAGGACGGGGTCGCTGAGAAAGCCCCACCCTAGCCAAGGACACTGGATCTGCCCAGCCCTGAGGATGGACCGGGACAAGGGGAATCTCCAGACAGGGAGAGCAATCTGCTGCAAGAAGGAAACTTCTAGGCATGGAAACAGACTCTCTGGGATTGGCTAATCAGCATGCCATGCTCTGAGACAGCGTGCCATTATTTAAACCCATTATTTAAGTGACTCATCATACAGCTAAATAAGAATGACGGACACAGCTCTATTTCAGACACATGGGATCTAGGAAAAATCAAGTTGATGGGAGAGAATAATAGAACAGGATATGAGAGGATAGATGAATAAATAGATTAAAATAAAGAATTCTACAATGATTACAGATAGAGATGACAGATAACAGATAAATATTAATAGATCAATGACAATGGTAGACAGATGATGGACAAATACGTAGAGATTGATACACAGATAGATATTAATAGATCAATGATGATAATAGGTAGCTGATAGAGATAGATACATAGAAAATGACAATCATTAAAAGATAGATGATAGGCTGGGTGGTGGCAGCGCATGCCTTTAATCACAGTACTCGGGAGGCAGAGGCAGGCAGATCTCAGTGAGTTTAAGGTCAGCCTTGTCTACAGGGTGAGTTTCAGGACAGCCAGGATATTTTCACAGAGAAACTCTGTCTCGAAAAACCAAAAAATAAAATAAAATAAAAAATAAAAGCTATATGATAGAGAGAATAGAGATAGATAGATAGATAGATAAATAGATAGATAGATAGATAGATAGATAGATAGATAGAGATAGATGATAGATAGATATAGATGATAGATAGATAGATAGATAGATAGATAGATGATAGAGAATAAATTTAGATGACAATACATGAATACATGCATATACATGATATATATTAATAATTATTTACATACATAAAAATATAAGTAGGTGATTAACATTAATAGATAATAGATATATAGATGATGTATACACATGTATATGTAGATACATAAATGCTAATATTCCTACATAAATATATACATGATTATAGACTAGATTATATAACTAAGTGTTGATAAATAGATACAAATTGATGCATACTAAGGTATCTTGGAAGCAAATGCAGGAAGCGGGAGACGCTGATTCAGTCAGAGAGCAGGGTTGGAGAGAGTGGGGTGTTCAGCTCTGGTATCTTTTATTCTCATTTCATTATGTAGGTTATTTAAGTATAGTCACATCTTAAACCTTTCATAAAAAACAAATTACGGCAGTAATGCCAGTAAAGATGTGGCTCTCAAGAATCACCAATAAATTTTTAAATCAATATAACCATCTTGGAAAACACATCTATATCAAAGGTATTGACAAAGGTGTTTATTTTTCTCTTTGGCATAATTTTAATCAGACGTATATTCTATGACAAGAACCAAAATGGTAAAAGTACCATGGAGCAAAACTACATTTAAAAGCACCCTGCTGAATTTTCAAATGTAATTATTACTTTCCGGCTCTCAAATAATTTCATTTTTGTGTTGCTTGCACTTAAAAGAAAGGATGTACTCATTAGAAATTATTGTTACAAAGACCGCACCGTCACGCAGACAATGAGCACACGGTGACCGGTGTTAATTGCGAAGTAAAAAATAATGGGGACAATGCTGTAAAATTGTGCAAAGGGAAGGGTTATTCCGACGAGAGCTGCACCCTGGAAAACCACCTGCATCAGGCTTCACTCTCCCTATCTACAGTGTGAATTCAAATTCGCTTTATTACACAGGGCACAGATTTCTCACCAAAACTGAATGAAGGAGCTGGAATGCAGGTTCTCACCAAGTGATCCATAAAACCCATCATTATTATATAATATGCAAATGGATCTTATAGAATTGAACATGCAAAAATAAATTACAATGAAAGGGGACAGTCCAACTAATAAATATGGATGAAATATAGATCATTTGATTTGGGGTAATTACTGTAAATTTTTTCATTTTTGAATTTCCAATTATTATATGTAGATTATTATATCACCTTCATAATTTAAAAAAGATTGTATTAGAAATATGGCACTTTCCTTTTGAATTCTCACTGGAATTGTTTCTATGTACAGCAATTCTACTTCCTCTGAGACTTTTGTTCTTTCTGGAACTTCCTTCCATCTCCTCTGATGCTTGTTGTGGTAAAGAACTTCTCTCCCTATGCTCTGTGTAGGCATGAATATTAGCCCCCTTAATAAAAATTACCTTTTATTGAGAAGCTGAAAGCTTTGGAAGAAATAGCCTTACATTCCATGAGCACACAGGCACACTTCTAGAAAAGTCTGTGCTCAGGTCATCTGGACGTTGATAGAAAGACACCGTGGAGTGCAGCTGAGGAACAGGCTCCTAAGTGAGGGACTTAGCTCATCTTGAAGCCAAAGATTTATAGGGCCACCAGACAGATCCCTGACATGCAGGTGATAGATGGCGTTGCCCTAGATCTGGGGAGTTGGACTTTATTCAAATGTGTCCCTGCACTGCTGACAAGGCCCAGATCTTGACTTGTTCCAAATGAAGGCCTGAGAAGCAATTTTCAGGTGAACTGAAGAAGAAAATCATTTGTTTGCACCCAGGGAGGCAGCGAATTTATGAAAACAATATGGACAAAATGATGGACATGTGCTGTGATTGGACCCATCTGCTGTGCGAACTCACACTCGGCAGGGATGGCAAGGACAAAATGGGGAACGGGAAAAGAAAACCTTCTTCCTTACACATAAACTCAAATTCTTGAAAATAGTTTGGACATTTGGAATAAAGCTAAGGGCATGTGTGCCCATGCAATGTATGTTTTCAAATGCATCCCCTTAAAAGAAACTAAGGAAATCATTTTTAAGTAAAAAATGAAGTAATTTTTATGTTGGTGTGAGTGTTACTAATCGTGTCTGATTGCAACACCACATACGTCTCATTTGATAAAAATAACCTTTACATGATGATTATGAAAATACCCGAGAAATGTCACCAAATGGATGGATTGGTAGGGTTTTGTTTTGCAAACCAATTTCTTTTCAAACATGCTCTAAGACGCAGGCAATCTACCTCTCCTTCTTATGCATGTACATTCAAACAGAGTAAGGTCAGAGACAGTTAAGCAAGTTATCAGATCTCTGATATTCTGGCCATGCTATTTTTCCAGCCTAAAAGTACACCACAGATACTAAAGCATTTGTTGAACTGAACGCAGATGGTCAGAGTCTCATTTTTCAGCAAGAACTTTCCCTAGTCTCTATACACATACTCCAACCAGCAAAGCTAAATGCAGAAGAGTGTTACATCCCACACCCTTCCCTAGGAAGCCATAGGTCAGTTGAGTTGAGACACTGCAGTAAGGAAAAGTGTGCTATCATCATCTGTAGCAGTATTCTAAGGGAGAATTGGTGGAAATTTTAAAAAAACCAATATTGGGATGGAATATATGCATCATAAAGAAAAGAGAACTATCCCTGGGAAGGAAGGGAAAGGAAGAAGATGAGCAAGAAAGACCAACAGGGTGGGGAAAAGAGATGGGGAAGAGGACAGGAAAGAAAGCACAATGATAATATACATATGGAAATGTCATGATGAAACCCATTTCCTTGTACAATAAGTTAAGAAAATTTAAACAATAAATTAAAAAAAAGAAAAAACAATTACAGTTAAAAAGCAAAATAAATAAAAAGCAGTGTTGAACGAATGCCTCATTTGAACTTGTGAATCTTTTTATATCTATTTACATAAAAGTCCTCTGCCCAAGGATGACCCCAAGCAGAAGAGCAGACACATTCTACACAGGGGGCCATCAGAGACATTCCTAACAGCCGTCCCTTGGAAAGCTGGTAAGTATGCTATTACGTAATCATGCTCTAAAATACTGTACATGTGGGCTTGGAAAAGTGGCTTGGTTCTTCAAGAGGACCAGGGTTCTATTCCCAGCACCCACATTGTGGCTCACAACTATCTGTCACTTCAATCCTGGGGAGCCTGATGCCCTCTTTTGTCCTCCACAGATACCAGGCACATACACGATACATAGATATATAGATATACATGCAAGCAAAACACTCATACACATGAAATACAAAAAAAATGTGAATCAGGAAAAAAATAGGAAAATGGGCTCATGTGACAGATATTAAAAGATGTACAAAATTTAAAAGGAAGAAGTGATGTGCTAAAATATGGACATTTGTTGACAGAGGTTTCTGTCCCACCAGGTCCTACAGTCATTCAGTCCTAAGGAAATACAAGAGGTCAACATTAATCGTAAACTGGTTGGCCTAGTAGCTCAGGCTTCTTATTAACTCTTATAACTTATATTAGCCCATAATTCTTATATGTGTTAGCCACGTGGCTTGGTACCTTTTTCAGCAAGGCAGCCACATCTTGCTTCCTCTGTGTCTGGGTGATGACTACAGACTGAAACTTCCCTCTTACCAGGGAAGTTTCTCCTGTTCTCATTGTCCCACCTCTACTTCTGCATGATAGCCTGGCCTATACTTCCTGCCTGGCTGGCTACTGGCCAATCAGCATTTTATTAAACAAGTACAAGGAACAAATCTTAAGGGTAAAGCCATTGTCCCACAGCAGACATTAATTGAGTTGCACAGAGTAAAAATAACACTGCTCTGTGATGATATGACAGCACCATCACACAATAGATCTCTAGAATTTAGCCACCTTGTACAACAAACTTTATGGTCTTTCAGAAACAGCTTCCTATTTCTCCCTTCTCCCTGCCCCTGGAAACCAGAGCTCATTCTCCTCTCTACCACGAAGGACCTGGTTTTTTTGAAACAGAATTGTGGAATCATGGGTATTTATTTGTTCTTGTGACTGCAAAGTTTCCCTAGGTTCATTCTAGTTAGTCAAATGGTAGCATTTATTTAAATTATTGTTGCTACTTAAATTGTTATTGTTTATTCCCTGCTTTTATCCTTTCTTTCTTTGACTTTTGTTTTAAGGATGTCTCATATAAATAATTCTGGGTGGCCAAAAACTCACTAAGTAACCACACTGCCTGGTTTTATATGATGCTGGGAATCATGAACTCAGGGCTTAATGAATTTTAAATTCTACTAACTGAGCTATGTCCCCAATTCTGCTTTCTTTTATCCAGAGGTTTCATATAGTCCAAGATAGTCTTGAACTCATTAAATAGCCAAGGATGATGGTGACCTCCTAATCTTCCTGCTTTTGCCTTTCAAGTGCCGGGATTACAGTATGCACCACTACACCCAGCTGGAACTACTTAATATTTAAGGGTGACTAATAGTCTATTGTTTGTAATATTCCATTTTCTTAATCTATTCATCCACCAAGAGACATTTGGGTGGTTTCTACATCTTGGCTATGGTGGATAATGCTGAAATGAGCATGGCAGGGAGGCATGCCCTCTCAACAGTTTTCAGTAAAGTTTTTTTTTTATTTTAAAGTTGTGTGTGTGTGTGTGTGTGTGTGTGTGTGTGTGTGTGCGCGCGCGCACGCGCGCGCACAGGCATACACATGGATGCAAGTGCTCATGGAGGCCAGAAGGGGGCATCACATACCCTGACTGGAGTAATAAGCAGTTCTGAGCTGCCCAAAGTAGGCGATGGGAAACAAATGTGCTCTTAACAGCTAGAGAGCCATCTCTCCGGCCCCTCCCTTCAAGATCTTGATATTGGTCCTTTTGGAACTTAATGGATCATAATGCATTTCCCAATTAATATTACAAAAGAGAGAAAAATGAACAAAAGTAGTCGCTTGTAATAAACAAAGGTTTCAAAGGCAGCTAGAACTACACACATGAGAAGCACACACCACACAGATGTCACGTAAGAGAGAGATGGACCAGTTGAAGATATGTTTTTGTTTTCCTAAAACCATAGCTTTGTAATCATATCCTGTAACTAAAAATCACTTCCTGCCAAACAACATTAGCCAAAGAGGTCATGTGATGTGTTGAGAGTGAATGTGCCCTGTTTTCTGTTTTTATTAGAATGTCATGGGTTTTCTTTCTGAGAAAAAAAAAATCTCAAATAAGGGAACATTAATATTTTCAATATATATGACAGGTATAGAGAAAAGACTTCATGGAATTTAAAAAACAAGTAAATCTTCTTCTATACATATTTTCACACACAGTCAACTTCCAAACTGCCCCAAACAAAACATGTTGCACTTCATCAGTGGACCTCTTCAGTCTGCAAAGAAAACATCCTCATATAAAGCACTGGCTATCATCAGAGAGAGAAGACACAATGGAGCTAAGTGTGGGGGGAAAGGAACCAGTTAAGTGTTTAACCTGACATCTTTTACTAAATCTTTCTTCCTTCGTCTTTAAAAAATAAAAACTTACCAAACAATGGCAGTGTAGACTATCTCTCTGAACTGTTATGTAGTGCCAAATCTGCCTGTCACCGGGAGACAAAAGAGCGGTGGACACAAAGGCTCTGACAAGCAATGATGGCACAGAAATTAAAGCATAGTCTACAAGGAGGGACTCTGAAGTGTGTGCTAGCAATTTTGAAGAAACAATGCTTCGATTGTTCTTGTGTTCACGACTAATCTTATTGAAGGTGAAGTTTCCTTGTGTCCGACAGCTCTTCACAAAAATGAAACATTTTCTCTTCAAGTACATCCCAAACAAGATGCTGAAGTTTAGATGAGGGCTTCAAAAGGAACTACAATAGACCTCAAAGAGAAAGATTCTATTACATAGTTTTCTTTCATTCAAACTCTTTATTATCCCAAAGACGTCTTGAAGAGTTTTTGTCCGTCTGGCAAATAATTTCAACAATAACTGGACTTCTATTTGACCAAATAAGTTTGAGCAGCCTTATGAAATACAAGAAGAAAATAATGAAGTTGCTAGCTGCACGTTGGTTCCTGGCACCGTGTTTTTAATTATAATGAATGATCTACAAGAGATGGCCACTGATGCAATAGCGGCATAAATGTCACAGAAGTAATTAACCACTTTCTAATTGGATTAAAGGCCTATTCTATAAGTTGGAACTTATTACTGGCATCTTTATTGGGGTTTGAACCTGGGGTAGACAAGAGCATAGACCCTAAGAGAAAATCTATCACTTGGTAGCATTAAAACAAGTCCTAATGACTTATTATACTCATAGATTAGCATGGCCTTGTCCTCTTGGTGCTTCATTTGTTTCTATCATATCTGTTACTGAGTACAAATTCCTTTTTGTTTTTAAACTTTTTTC
This sequence comes from Microtus oregoni, assembly GCF_018167655.1. Classification (NCBI taxonomy): domain Eukaryota; kingdom Metazoa; phylum Chordata; class Mammalia; order Rodentia; family Cricetidae; genus Microtus; species Microtus oregoni. The sequence goes on from NW_024543063.1 coordinate 41,258,630, forward strand.
CTTAAAAATATTTTCATGACATAGGAAAATAAATCGAAAATCAACAAAATGAATTAAAACCACAGACACCTAAATTGACTCAATGTTTGCTTTCAATCTTTTACTTACAGTAATAAGCATTTTAAAACTGTGGTGGCATGTTGTTAGTGGGACATTCTTACTGTTAAATCATGGACCTTTAAGATGCTGGGTACTCTGATAAACCAGATCAGATGCCATAGCCTGGGAGATTGGGCCATGTTCCTCTGCAGCTCACTCTCTCTGGGACAGAGAGTTAAGAACTGGGTGGTGTAGTCAGAGACCACTCATTCGTTCCCAACCTCCCAGACCCCAAATAACCACACAGAAACTGCCTATTAGCTTATGAATATTTCTATCTTGCTCTTATATCTTAAATTAACCCATTTCTATTAATCTGTGTATCACCTGTAGTTGTGGCCTACTGCTAAGGTTCTGTCTGGCATCTGACATCTGTCTCCTGTGGCAGCTCTATGGCTTCTTTCTGACTCCACCTTCTCTCTCTCTCTCTCTCTCTCTCTCTCTCTCTCTCTCTCTCTCCATATATATATATATATATATATATATATATATATATATATATATATTCCAACCTGGCTATATTCTGCTAAACCATTGGTCAAAACAACTTCTTTATTAACCAATGGTAGTCACAGCATACAGAGAGGAATCCCACATCAGGGTGGCTATACACCTTTGTAGGCCCTCATTTATGGCCTCCTGTATATCTGACTGCTCTGTGCTCCTTGTCACATGGGTTATTACAGGGTAAATTGTATTGTGTGCCACTCCCAGTCACCCCTAGAAAAGATAAAACTCAAATATTTTCCTTTGTTCAGGAGACTTTTCTGAAAAATATTCTCTGGACTTTTTCCTGCCAACTGGTCTGGTAAGGTCCTCTCTTTTACTTCAAACTTTTCTACTTAACAAATTCCTGTGGAGGACTTAAAAGAGAGTCTTCCCTTCCCTTTAAGATTCTATCGTGTTGTCTCTGCCAGGGTCAACTGTACCCTTTGTAGTGTTCTCCCACCAAGGCCAGGTCACAGCTCTCAGGGTTGCGATGCCCTTTCTCCTCATACACTCACTTCTGGAGGATAATTGAATATCAGGTCCATCCCGGAACTCTCTCATTCTTAACCCTTGCCTTAATGGGATAAAATGGCTCTGACTGCCACTATGTCAGAAAAATAGAAATGGCTCCACTCAGAGCCCCAAAAGTAAACTTAGTTCCACAAGTCTGGATTTTAAGCTGATTGTCCCAGTGTATAATGAAAAAATAAAGACCTTGAAGAACACAGAATTCACTCTTCAGTTAACCTCTTTCTCGAGAACACATCTATTTCGCCAAGTTATTTAAACTTGCTAGAAAGTGCTCTGAAAGATAATGCCATTAAGCAAATTTTAATTGCTTTAATCATTTGCTAGATTTATCATTATTAACTTTTCTATCGTTTTTAGCAATGTGTTAATTTCGTTGTAACTGACATCAATCACACTGAGCAGCAAAAACAACCCAAATCTATTGTCTTCAGCTCTAGAGGTTCAAAGTTTGGAAACTGTCTTAGTCGGTTTTCTCTGCCATAACAGAACGCCTGAGCAGGGTGATTGGTAAGAAACCGAAATGTGTTTTCCCATAGTTCTGAAGGCAGAGGAGTTTTTAAATTGAGGTAAAAGCAGGATTAGTCGAGCTTGCATCCTTCCAAGAGAATGCACATTGAATTACCTGGCGGGAGGGAGGAAAGATAAAGGAGGAATCAGGCTTCCTCCATCAACCGCTCTTACACCACTGTTAGCCTTCCCAAGGATCCTGCCTCCCAATATTGCCGCACTAGAAATAAAATGTCTTGCAAATTCAGGCCAAGATGCTCTCCCTGACAGGGCTGAGACCAAGGCGTCCTCGGGTCTGTACTCCCTTCTGGCAAGTCGAATGTTTTTCCAAATAAGAATATCATTATAAATATATAAGAACCAAGCATGATGGGGCCGAATGATGAGAAGAGTGGACAATCATCCTGCTAACCATGGAGGGGTTTAAAGCGGAGGGCAGTTTGAAGAACTGTAAGCCTACTAAGGACTTCCTAAACCCAAAGCACCTGTTAGCACGGATGGCAGGCAGAACTCTTACACGCTCGGTGAGTATGCAGGGTTAAGGGTGGGGGCCAGGTGTTACTTTTCCTGCTGAGCCAGCTTTTGCTTCATCTTGAAGGAAAATCTGGGCATGCTGCTTGCAGACTTAGTTCCTCTGTCCTGTGACAGCTCTTCTTTGCCAGGTATTTGCCATTCCACACAGACCTTACTACTCAGGATGTTCAGATTCACACCAAAAGCATGGCATTAAGCTTCAAGTCAGGATTCTCAGTGTCATCTAGGTAGAAGAAGCTTGAAAGCCATACTGGTAGCCCAGCCCACAGCTGCTGGTGAAAATTTGGGGGAAGCGGCATCTAGGATGTCATAGGTTATCTGGTTTTCTAGCTTGCTTTCCTATGACTGAGGAAAGGGAGTTTCTTTCAGCTTCCACTTCCAGGTCAGAGTCCATCATGGAGAGAGTCAGGACAGAAACTCAAGCAGGAACTGAAGCAGGAATCATAGTTGACAAAACCTAACCAACCCACCAAGGGACTTTGGATCCCATCTCAGGAGTCTTGGTCTCATTCATAAGAGAATTTCAGAATGGATTCTGAAGGAAGCTTAAGAAAAAAACGAAAGGGCAAACAATCTGGAAATTTCCACAACTGTCTAGAGGAGGAAAACGGAAAAGAGAAAACCATGCCATTTGAGTGACTAGCTTGAATTTATCACCAAATGCCTGTGAACAGTTTTGTACATTTCCCATCACACACACACACACACATACACACACACATGCACACAGACATATACACACATGCACAAACTATGGTGTGCATATTCCACATGCATTGCACAAAAATAAATATTAAAAAAGAAAAAAATTGCCGGGCGGTGGTGGCGCACGCCTTTAATCCCAGCACTCGGGAGGCAGAGGCAGGCGGATCTCTGTGAGTTCGAGGCCAGCCTGGTCTACAAGAGCTAGTGCCAGGACAGGCTCCAAAGCTGCAGAGAAACCCTGTCTCGAAAAACTAAAAAAAAAAAAAAAAAATTGATTTTCATTCAGTCTATATCCAGAAATAGAAATACTGGTCTACAGTGAATACATGCTTTGCTTAATAGATAATACTAAACAAATCTTTTTACACAACAAAAGCAATATGAAAATTTCTTTTCTGTCTTATCTGTCAATACTTGAAGCCTATGGCCTCTTATTTACTAATTAAACTTTAATTTATTTAATAGCATAAAAGCTGTACATTAGTGAGGTATAAATTTTGTGGTTCTTCATTACATGAATATATCTTACCAAGGTCTAAATCGGGTTAGCCTAGATCTTGTATTGGGAAATTTTGGCTTTCTGTTTAGCCCTGTTGACCATGAGCGCAGTGGAGATTATCCGCTACTTTACTCCAAATTCTGGAGGAAAGAATTCAGAATATTTTTACCACAAAGAAGCAATCCAAAGTTAGCCTTTAAAATTACGGGAATTTTTTTGAGCAGGCTAGAGAGATTGACAGTCGAACCATGAGTTCAAGGTCGGGCTAAGGACAACATCTCAAAGAACTAAAGCGAATGTTACAAGTCTTTTTAAAACTAAATCTCATCATGGCTCAATTTTCACTGCTCGGGTTTTGTCAGACATCTTTTCCGGTGCACGTCAACGACTCGAGCCTGTTTGTTTTCCTTTTTGTTTATTAGCAGTTTTGTAGCTAGTGAAACCTCGTTACCCAGTGTTAAATTCTTTTGATTTTCATATGTCTGAAAATGTTTCTATTTATTAATTTCCAAAACGCATTTTCACTGGACCTAGAATTCTGTGTGACAGGCTGTTGTTTTCCTTTCAATATTATAAAGGTGAGACGTTTCTCTTGGCTCCATCATTTCTGATGAGAATCTATTGTCAGAGTGCCCTGGTTGGGGCTGGAAATCTGTCTCAGCAGTTAAGAGCACTGGCTGTTTGTTTGTTTTTTTTTTTTTGTTTTGTTTTGTTTTTTGCAGAGAACCCACTTTTCATTTCCAGCACCCTTATGGCAGCTCAAAACCATCAGTAACTCCAGTCCCAAAGAACCTGACTCTTCTGGCTTCTTCAGGTACTAGACACACATGGTACAGACATACATGAAAGCTAAACACCCACACACACTTAAAAATATAATAAAATATATTTATCTTTGTTTCTTTGTAGTTATTGATTTAGACTAATGTTAAAATATCTTCCTAGGACTGGAGAGGTGACTCAGTAGTTTAGACACTTGCTGCTTTTCCCCACGACCCAAGTTAGGTTCCCAGAGTCCACATTGTGTGGCTCACAACAGCCTATAACTCCAACTGCAGAGGATTCAACACCCTCTTCTGGCCTTCAAAGGCACACATGTGCATCATATATATTCACACAGACACAAACACACACATGCACATACATACTTAACATTCTAAAAAAAACTAAATATTCTCCTAATTTTGATTTTGAGTAATTTGATTATTTGTGTCTCAGTGTAGTTCTCTGAACTCCTTAGATATGGAACCTGGTCATTTTAATTAAGTTTGAATGTAAATAGCCTTTTCTTTATAGATATCCAACCAAGGTGTTTCATCAGAGTAACAAAAAGGACAAATTAATTCCTTTCTTGTTGTCCTTAGAAATATACAGGCATAAGAAGTACACATCAGGCCACTTACAGTACTGAACATGAATAATAAGATGTAATGGCTATAATAATAAATGTGCATTGTCGTAATTATGATCAATAAGCAGAATTATCAAGTTATTGCGAAACCTTTGAGCTTTTATTAAAAATCTTAAGCAGTAAAAGACTATTTATCTGATTCAAATGACTTTTCTCTATTAAGAAAAGTGAACCTTTATCCTATCTCAAGGAAATCACATTAGAAATCTCCAAATCCATCTTTGAAAAACGGTCCAGTCATTCTCAAAAACTATACATCGATTAGGACTCCTGGTAGGCTTGTGGGAACACAAGTTAAGACCCATCTTTTAGTGTTTCTGTCTGAGGTCTGGGGTGGGACTCCAAATCTTCCTTCCTAACAATTTCCCAGGTGGCCTTTTCTGCATCTCAACCACCCTGCAAACTACCGCATTAAATGGGTGAACAGACCCACCTGCGGGTCAACCCATTTCCAGCATCTGCGTGATTATTTTTCCCCCACTCTGAAACTCTGAGTCAGTTTAATGCCAGTGATAATTTTCCACATGGAAAGCTTGCAAACACTTAATTGAATACTTTCTGTAAAATGTTTGTTAGTGCTGGATCCAGTACCCAGAAATCCACATCCTCCTTCATGGCTGCTCGGGGATCTGCCGTGCTTAAATACAATAGTGGTCCACAATCCTCCTTCAGAGTTCTAAGAGAGTCCCAGAAGGTGAATTTTATTGTAGCATTCGGCCTTTCAGAGCTGTTCGCATCGTTGCTTTTTATACTAGGCCCTATTCCCATGAACACCGAGTCTCATTAAAGCAGGAAAACATTGCAATTGAAACCACCCAAACAAAGAAACCAAGGGTATCCACAAGATGCTAATCGTTGTCTTCTCTTTTTTTCCCCCTGATGTTTAGTGTGTTAAACTTCCAACAGGGAATGGATGCAAACAAAAATCTTATTAAGGTCAACAATAAGTGGGAAAGAAAATCAAGAGGGACATAAGACACGGTGTCTTGAGTTAGATTGGCATTCTGTGCAACAGAACAGAAAGAAAGGGGGCCCTCCTGGGATGTGTCTGATAGGACATGTGCAATGCAAGAAAATGCATCAGACCAGATCAGGAGTCATTGGGAAGCATCAAGAAGATGGCTTTCAGATCTCTAGAGTGTTGCAGTCGTAATAAAATCAGGGCAAATCAAATACGGTCTAGAGATTTGCTATATAACACCATACCTATAATCAAAAATATTGTATGAGACCCTTAACTATTTCTTATAGAAAATGCACTAGAGAGAGCTCATTCCAAAGTGCCTGCTATGGAAGCATTAGGACCTGGGTTTGATCCTCAAGACCCACTTAAAAAGTTGGGCATTCTTTCCTAGTTCCCATCAATGCCTGAGGCAGGTGGGACGGCTGGGCCTGGCCCTCATCAGCTGCAGCACTCAGGAGAGTGGCCCCTGCACCTTGCCTGAGGGACACAGTAGAGCTGACCCTGAAGGTGTAGGTATGGGAGGTCCAACCCTGAGGATGTGAAAGCAGGAGAACTGGTCCCACCCCTTGCTCATAGCTGCAAGGGATGAACTAGCCAGAGCAATGCAGGTCACCCTGTTGGTGAGGACAAGGGAGAACTGGCAGACTGACCAACCCCGCAAGTACTCAGGCCCAGAACCAGGGTTATGAGTTGGCCCACCCCACATCCACCCCATCTATGATCTGCTGGAGCACATAAATGGATTGGTCCTGCACCTCAAAAGCTGCAGGCACTCCACAACACAGGGCAACAGCAGGATAACCGAGAGGAGTTCCAGGCAGAGCCCAGCATCGATACTGTAGCAGGAGCCAGAGGACTCAACTAGATCAATGACTCTCTGCAATGAACACTTGCAAGTAAACATGTTTGTATAAAAGGGTTTACTGTGTGACACACTGTGTCACAATACAGCTTCCATGACGAGACTGATTTTTTTCCTTCTCTTTTTTTTCTTTTTCTCTGATTATCATTTTTTTATTATAGTTTTGGAGATGGGGAGGTTACAAGGGCAGAGGGCGGATATAAAGGGGCGGGGAAATGAATGGAATGGAGATGCATATGTGAAAGACCCAAAGGATCACTGGACTTGTGTGGATATCACCTTAGCTCCAGGCTCAGGGAGACACCCTATGTCAAGGGAATAAGCTAGAAAGAGATAGAGGAGGACCCCTGATGCTCCTCTGTCTTCTGAGTACATGCACAGGCACATAGGAGCACCCACGTGTCTCCACACCCACACACCCCCACACACAGAGTCTTATTTTTTCCATTAAGAGGCCCAGAATTTAGTTGTAAATGGATGGCAATTTCTTTAAACATTTTTAAAGTCTAGACATTTTTTTATACTGTATTGGAAGAATACCTAAAATGTTAATGTCAGCTCGAAAGAACACTCAGATCTGATCTGGTGTTGTACAAGGTCTTGAGTCCTCAGAACATGTAACTTGTCCACCATCTGTTTGTTGCTCACAGGGCACATTAATAATCCTCCAGTTGTGCAGGTTTCAAACGAAGCCAGAGTGCACACTAATCAATCCTGCACTCACAGATGGCCGTTGTCCAGTATTGTATTGACCTGTGTCTTTTAGTCAGAGTGTTCTAGAGCAAATTCTACACAGAATGGTATCTTAACCATAAACACTGATTATCTGTGTGTCCTCTGAGAAGACAGTTATATAACCACATGCGTTAAAAGCCAATTAAATTTCTTAATATGTATATAAAATAGATTCGAAAATATGTTATATGCATTTATTTGAATCAAGATCCTCCCAAAGAACATGCAATGCTGTAAATTTATTTATTTTTGTGACAGTTGTCTCTAATTTATTTACTCTATCAATATGTACAAATAAGTACCTCACATTCTGCATTTGACTAATTACTCCTATGAATGATAATGAAATTTATGCCCTGGCAATGCTGAATCATACATGGGTAGCCCAACTATGGCGGTTCTGTTGAACTTATCCATTTTGGGTTTCATGATCTAAGTTGATGAGGATAATTGACCTCATCAAGAGGGCACCATATCTCATTATAGTTGGTTGTGAGCCACCTTGTGGTTGCTTGGAATTGAACTCAAGACCTTTTGAAGACCAGGCAATGCTCTTAACCACTGAGCCATCTCTCCAGCCAATAACATAGGCATATGTTAAGTATCCTTTCGCCCATGCATAACCTGTAAACTATCAGGTTTCTTTGAGAACTTTACATAAACAAGTCTCAATTTGTTTTAAATTTTCTAATTACCGTATGCATGTACATGTGTATATGATGTATGTGTGGGACATGCATGTGCCATGGCACACATGTGGAGGCCAGAGAACAGCTTTATGGAGTTAGTTTCTCCTTCCATCTTTCCATGAGTTTGGAGGATTGAACTCAGGTCATCAGGGTCTCACAGTCCTACTTTACCTGCTGAGCCATCTGGTTGACCAGTCTAAAACATTTTTATAGAAACAATTCTCCTCTACATTCTTCTGCATGCCCAACGACTAGACATCATTGAGAGCCGGCACTAGACTGCCTTGTGGTTAATGATGTAGAGTCGCCTGCAGGTTCAGATGATGTCAACCTGCTTCTCACAGTAAAACTCTCATCACTGTGTTCCTTGTTTGGGGATTCAGTGGTGACTGTTACCTAGAAACATCTTTTCACTTGGAGTGGCCAATGGGTTTTAGAATTGTCTTCCTATACCACACACTTACTCACTGATCCTCATGGAGTACTTTCCTTCCCAGTTCTTCCAACTAGCTTCTATGTTCCATAGTTCAATCTATTTGTGTCTTTTTCTGAGAGATATTTTCCTGCCTCTAGGAGTCTAAGATATACTCACGTCTGTGTTTATGTGTATATCCATGCTCTAGGTGAGTGCCTAGGGAGTGTTAAATAATGCTCACAATGAGCCTGATTGTCCCGATGCATAAATTATCCTCGGGCTTACATCCCTTGCTATGAAAGCGTCATTAATTGCCTTAGACACATTAACTTTTATAAGCCATTGGGGTCCCATTTAGTTACAGTTATCCTATGTTCCCATCTGAGCTGCTTGTCCCCAGAGAGGCATTTGTGAGCTGAAAGAACTTTGGGTGACAACAGAGAAAACACATCACTTTTAGTTACAAGTTAACACAGAAATAAGAAGTTTGACAAGAATCGCCATGAAAGCTATTTATTCCAAAATTCTTTAAAATTTAATTGGTGGATGTGTGTGTGTGTGTGTGTGTGTGTGTGTGTGTGTGAGAGAGAGAGAGAGAGAGAGAGACAGAGACAGAGACAGAGAGAGAGACAGAGAGAGAGACAGAGAGAGACAGAGAGAGAGACAGAGAGAGTTAGTTTGTGTTTTAGGGGAGTGCCTGCAGGTGTGTGGGCAAATGTCTACACATGTGTGTGGAAGCCAGAGGTTGAAGTTCCCCAAGAGATATCCATCTTTTCTTTTGAGACAGGGTTTCTCACTGGCCTGGGTTCACTGACTGTTTCCACCTTTCTATTGCTGGGATTACATACAAGAGCTATTTAAGTTTTGAGATTCTAATGGGGATGTATACAGTTACATGGCAAGACCTTACCAATTGACCCAGCCCAACTGATGTACTTTTAATAGTATGGTTACACATTTTTTAATGGCCTTCTTTTCACAACGCGATGAAGCACAATTCTCACAGGGCCTAAGATTGCTGTCAGTAGACAGACTGACTAGTCATTATTGTGAAGACAACGATAAACAACTCAAGGAGCTCACCTTGATTCTTGTGGCCGCCTTGAAAATGTGCATGCCATCAAAAAAGACAGCATCTTCAACAAATGGTGCTGGTCGGCCTGGATGTCAGCAGGTAGAAGACTAAAAATAGATCTCTATTTATCACTCTGCACAAAACTCAAGTCTTATGGATCAAAGACTTCAACATAAAACCAGACACACTGAACTTGGTAGGAAAGAAAGTGGTGAATAGCCTCAAACACATTGGCACAGGAGACAACTTCCTGAACAGAACACCAATAGGGCAGGCACGAAGATCAGCAATTAATAAATGGATAACAATATCTTCATGAAACTGAAAAGTTTCTCTAAGGCAAAGGATACAGTCAATCAGACAAAGAGATGGCCTACAGAATGGGGAAAGACTTTTACCAACTCTACCTCCAATAGAGGTCTAATATCCAAAATATATAAAGAAATTAAGAAACCAGATATTAAAATAACAAATAACTCAAAAAATCCAATTAAAATGGGATACAGATCTAAACAGAATTCTCAATAGTGAAATCTCAAATGGCTGAAATGTTCAACACCCTTAGTCATCAGGGAAATGCAAATGAAAACCAGCTTGGATTCTATCTCACACCTGTCAGAATGGCTAAAATCAAAAACACAAGTGATGCTGAGGATGTGGAACAGCAGGAACACTCCTCCATTGCTGATGGGATGGGAATGCAAACTTGTACAATGACTAGGGAACTGAATTTGGCAGTTTCTCGTAAAATTGGGAATCAATCTACCTCAAGACCCAGCTGTACCACTTTTGGGTATATAGCCAAAGGATGTCCCATCCTACCACAAGGACACTTGCTCAATCATATTCATTGTGGCTTTATTCTTAATAGCCAGCAATGGGAAATAAACATGTCCCTCAACAATGGAAGAATGGATAATGAAAATGTGGTACATCTACACAATGGAGTATTACTCAGCTGTCAAAAAATGACATTATGAAATTTGTAGCCCAATACGTGGAACTAGAAAAAAAATCATCCTGAGTGAGGTAACTCAAACCCCAAAAGACAAACATGGTATGTACTCACTTATAAGTTGATATTAGCTGGTAAGCAAATGATAACCAAGGTACAATCTACAGACCCGGAGAAGTCAGGTAAAGAGGAGGGCTACGGGGAAGAAGCATGGATCTCACTGGGAAGGGGAAATAGGATAGATTCTGTGGGTGAGTCGGGGGCAGGAAGGGACAGGCATGGGGTGATCAGGTAGGGGAAATGTAGGGATAAAGTACAGGAAGAGATGACTGGAATTGAGGGCCATTTGGGGGTGGTATGGAAACCTAGTTCTAACCACCAAACTTGAGACATGGAGAAAGATAGTAGTGTTTGTTACTAGAGCAATAACTGTTTGAAATAGATGTGACTTTCGGAGAGAAGAAAAGCATATATTTGAACAATGATAGTAGTGAAGACCTGAAGGCACAAGAGTAAGCAAAACTATTTGCTAGAGCAGAGCGTGCCATTAGATCCCATGAATCATTATCTATGGCAGATTCATGATATTTCTTCCAAATGTGTCTCTAGATATTGTCCCTCTTTTTTTTTTTTATAAAAAAGGCACAGCCTTCAAAATCCTCAGAATTCTTTTAACATCATACCGTCTCAAAAGGCAATTTTGCCTCTCTTCTTTTATTTGTTAACCGGGCTTCTCAAAAGAATAATTGAGATTCTGCTTTGAAATGGCAGAGAGAAAGGAAAAGAGAGGAAACAAACTAAAAATAAAAACTGAAGATTGTGAGCCAGGGTCTTGAGGGATGAACTTAGCAAAACAAAGATTCAAAGATACAAGAAAAACACATCGTTAATTTTTTTTTTTTTTTTTTTGGTTTTTCAAGACAGGGTGTCTCTGTAGCTTTGGTGCCTGTCCCGGAACTAGCTCTTGTAGACCAGGCTGGCCTCGAACTCCCAGAGATCCGCCTGCCTCTGCCTCCCAAGTGCTGGGATTAAAGTGTGCCACCACCACCCGGTTCCATCATTAATTTTTTAAAACTTAATGGTTTTTAAATAAAAGACATGAAGAAGTGATTAGAGCAGAATGGGAATGTGGGAGACTCTAGGCCTGCAGAGCGTCATGGAAAAACATGCCGTTGATTTTGCAGAGTCCTAGGGGCTTATGAAGAGGGAGGTTCCAGGTAGGCAAGACAGGTTTGAGATCTATGCCTAAGAGTAGCTAGACCCCAATGCCCTCTCCCCCACACAGGCGAGCCAGCACATCCTTGCCCACTCCAATCAGTCTGAGATAAATACTTATCCTCAAGAGAAAGAAGGCTGTGAGGCCCCACAAAATGTTGTTGGCCCTTCTGACCCAGACCACAGCCATCCTCCACATTGTTCTGAGCATCATGGCTGCGTGGTTTCCACGGGAAAAGTCTCTCAGAGGCTCACAGATTTGAACACTTGATCCCCCACTAATGCTGCTGTGTGAGGCTGTGCAACCTTTAGGGGGTGAGGGAAGTGGATCACTGGGGGATATGCCTTGAAGTTGATAGCCTATCCCTACTTCCCATTGAAAGACCCTACAGACCCCCTCCTCAAAACCCGTAGCTAGCATGCTCCCGGGGGAACGTCCTGTTTGCTTTTAAAAAAATTCTCCGGATCAGCAGCCAGCCTGCTCCCGTAAGAACATCCCATGTGCCTGAGAGAGCAGGAGATAGAGATAGGAAGACTGCAAGGCAAGATGTCAATAAGATAGGATGTCAACAAAGCAGGTTAGCTATAAGATAGGAACAGGATGATTGTTGCCAGGCATCCATGCTGAGAGAGGAAACCATTCATGCCCCCCACCGCATTCCGATTACCACGCTTTTGCTTCTGTAAACTTGCTTTTTGCTCTTCCCTATAAAAAGCCCGCCCTCCAGTTGGAAGGCGCACAAGTCCTCCGAAAGACTTGCTGCCCACAGGTACTTGTGTCTACTCAATAAACCTCTTGCAATTTGCATCCGTGCGGTCTCGGCCTGTTCCTTGGCGTTGGGGAGGTCTCCTCCCGAAAAGAGGTCCTCGTCAAGGGTCTTTCACCATCTGCTCTCAGTTTCCAATGTAACTGGACACTTCACACGGCCCCCATATTTTCCCTCCCACGGTGGGCTGTATCCCCTTAAACCATGAACCAAACAAACGCTTCTTCCCTTCGGTTGCTTCTGGTCAGATATTCGGTCACAGCAACAAGAACACAAACACTGATGAACTTGTGGATGTGTATCTGGTCCGGCACGCAGGGAGAGGAGAAAATGGATGGAAGATGAAGAAATGAAAGGAGGGCTGGTTGTACCAATTTGCAGACCAACTGGCTAGTTGGCCGCCTCTATGTCCTTCTAAGATTTAACCTGGTTCAGGACATTAGAAGCAAAATAGAATTGTTTCCATCGCAAGAATTTTAGTACCGAATCAGAAATCACACTTTGCCTGCATTGTCTTATTTATTTCTCCTATTATTAATTCTTCCACTTAAGAGAGCTTTTCTTTTCCAGACTGGCATAAAGGTTTTCTAACAATTGTATGAAAGGGAAGAAATAAAATTTAACTGTAAAACCTAAAGAGCAATAAGCTGTAACTGCCATATGTCAAGGTCCCTACCTTGAGCGAGGAAGAATGCTCCTTAGCCTTGTGACGAGAAATTCCACTGAGGCAGGCAGGCAGCGTGGGTCCTCACGTGTCCGACAGGCATGGGGGAAGCTCAAGTGTTTCCACATTAGCATGCAGTCAGAAGGCCATCCTCAGTTTGCATTATGCAAATGCATGTTAAAGAGAGTGAGCTCAAGTCCCGCACAGATACTGAGCTCTGCTGATAATGAAGTAAAGTTAGATATTAAAGCAATATTTGAAAAGTGTCACTGCTCATCAAAAATCCTGGGAATTCCAGCTCAAATATGAATGAGAAGAAAATAGCATTTGTCCAAAGATTATCTCCTGGTAACAACCGTCTGGCTTCGGTTATGGACTTGCTCAAGTCTGGCTTCAGGATACAATCACTGTAAAGCTCAGAATTGCCATCTCTCCAGAATCCTAATCTAAGCCCCAAAGGATGGACCCGTGTCTTAGAAATAGCAATTCATCTCCGCAAAGCCTTCAAACAGTACATGGACTTCAACCCTTCTGGTGAGCTGGACTTTGGTTACTGTGACTTGGAAGAAACAAAGGGACTGACATTGTGCAACACTGTAGGTAATTAAAATCCTCATTATCGCCTTCCCAGAACGATCACAGGGAATGTCTAGTTCAGACTCCATCCTGTGTGCGAGTTGCTGGGATTGCATTTATTTGCTGATTCTTGACCTTAAGGAAGGAGGGAGGATGCTGGAAATAAAGAAATTTCTTACTTTTCTGTATGCTGCCAAAACTGCAGGACTTCTTAAAAGACATACTTATTTTCATTTCATGCATATGTGTATTTGCCTGCAGGTATGTCTAAGAATCACATGTGTGCAGCCATCAAGCAGGCCAGGAGAAGGTGCTGGATCCCCTGTCACTGGAGTCGCGGATGCTTGTGATCTGCCATGTGGTTCTAGGAATCGAACCTGGGTTCCCTGGAAGAGCAGTCAGTCTCCTTAACCTCTGAGCCATTTCTCCAGCCTCTCTAAAAGATTTAATGAGAAATGGGATGGATATTCTGGTTTCCGATACTGATTTGAGTGTAACATTCTAAAGCCCTCCACTTCCCCAGTTCCCCTGAAAGACATCTCATCTATCCACCTGGAAAAACAGGACCTGACCCCCGCTTCCAAACAAGGACCCTCGTTACACTTGCCACATCCAAGCCCGAATTTCCTGTGCTCTGAAGCTACTCAAACCTCGCTCGGCCCCAACAGACAGGGGGCTTGTGGGTGAATGTAAACTTTTCCCACTGAGCACTTCAATTGTATCTGAATAATTCTAGGTTATTGTCACCTTGTCTTCCCATCTTCTCTGACTGTGAACAATCCCCTCTCTCTATACGGTTACCTTGAATATATTTATAGAGAGAGGCCGTTTCCCCTGAGCCTCCTTCTTCGCAGCCGATGATTGCCTTGCTGGAGGGAGGCGAATGGGGAGGAATCGTGCATTCTTCCCCCTTTAAAAAATAAAGCAACTCAGATTTAAGGTGTCACACTGTTTTACGGGAAAGTATAAAAAGAACTGTTTTATGGTGTCATTACAATGGCGCGGAGGAATGGTTGGCTCTGAAGGATACTCCTGCCTTGGGAGACCAAAGAACTTAAGACAGGAGCTATCAAGCGATCTTAGGCTAAACTGTTTATCCGTCACCAGAGAATACAATTGTTTTCTCTAAAGAAGGTTCCTGCATTTCCTGAATATTGAAATCACCACTGTGGAGACTAACACCGAAGGGAAAATTCATTTGATAATCCAGCTAAGGGCGCATGTTCCAGACTGAAGGAATTTCAGCCTCAATAGTCTGATAGAGACAAAAGAAAGAAAGCTAGTGAAAGATTTTTGTCTCTATCCTTGTGATTTTCAGCTGCACAGAATTAATAAAAGATGTTTTATTTGTATGTGGGGTTTTTTGGTTTGTTCGGGTTTTTTTGGTATTTTTTAATTGATATAATAGTTTTATTATCCTATAGTTTTAAGATATACACAGAAGTCAATAATAGTAATAATAATAATAAAGAGTAACATTAAAATGTCTCCTTCCTTTAGACTAGCCTATCAATAGTTTTTATTAACTACCAGTACACATTGGTAGTAGTTTAGATGGGCATTTATGAACAACTTGAGACAGGGTCTCTCTGTAGCTTTGGAGCCTGTCCTGGAACTAACTCTTGTATACCAGGCTGGCCTCAAACTCACAGAGATCCACCTGCCTCTACCTCCCAAGTGCTGGGATTAAAGGCATGTGCCACCACCACCTAGCTTGTATATGTTTTCTTAATGATTACTGTCTCGGACTAGCCATTCCAAAATCCAAACTGATAAGAGCTGTCCGTTCTCACTACTGTTTTATCTAGCTAGAAGACATTATTTTCACTACATCACAATTTGGTTTTTATTAGCACATGATCATTGTATAAGATAAAAAGTTTCTTTATTAGAATCCTATACATGTACAAAATGTACTTTGAAACTAGGCATGGTGGCATGCATCCTTAATACCTGTACTATGGAGTCAGAGGCACAATTGCTGTAAGTTCAAGGTCGTTCTGGTCTACATACTAAATTCCAGGACAGCAAAAACACATAATGACCCTATCTCAAAAAGAAAGAAAAGGACGTTGATCATATTTAACCCCCACTACCCTTTCTTTCACCTCCTCCCACTGACTCCCTCATAGAAGATATTTTTAGCAATACATATAATTAAAATATCTTTTGTTGTTGTTGTTCTTTCTATATTTTTATGGGCAGTAATCAAAAATGTGATCCAAATTAGATCACTGCTACAAACTCTTCAATTGTTACTATTGAGTTTAGGACAAAGTTCAGTGGCTCAGAGGTCAGTAGGAGAGCTCTTGCTATGATTCCAGAGGTCCCAGGTCGGCCACCACTCGAGAGGTGGCAGGACCTGGGAGAATGGAGATGATAAATGAGGCAGACTGATAAACCTCCTGCAATAGCCAACTTTATTCAGAGTTCAGACTATTGAAACCCTGAGAGTTAAAAGAGGTCACGTGAGTAAAGTTTTCATGAGTTCAATCTGTATACAATCGCAGCAGCAAGTCACACACGGCAAAGAAACATGTTTTTTCCTTAGTGGAACATAAGGGATAGAGTAAACATTTAATTGAAAAACCAAGAGCAAGCAATACTGAGGAATCTGAAGTAACCTCACTCCTATCTGCTACACCTGGGAGGAGCACGAAATGATTTTCCAGAACAATCCCATGTTTGAAGAAACTGAGATCACAAGACTTTTGTCCTCTTTTCTTCCAGTTTTCTCATAAGCACTCAGAATTCTCACAAGACTCCTTCCCCGAATCGTGTTCCAACACTAGTTCTAGTCCCAGCACCCACACTGGGAAGCTCACAACTGCCGGTACCTCCAGTTCCAGGAGCCCCAACACCCACTCTGGCCTTCGTGAGCGTCTGCACACAGGTAGTATACACAGAGATACACATAAATAAGAATGGAATAAAATCTAGATGTAAGTTGATCAGTTTCCTCTTTGAGTGACGTGAACTCCTATCAAGTTCCCTACCCTCCCTCCCTCCCTAGGGCATTGGAACGTGCTGCGTTCTTTATCTGGAATGCTTCTCTCCCCACCCTTCGCTGAGATTGGCATTTTCCTTTATCCGAGTTCTCTATCTAAAGCCTTGATGAATTTATTCATAGCTTTTAAACTTCACAATCATTTTATGTTCCATTTACTTTCTATGCCAGTCTATGACCCAGGATTTAGAGGCATTCAACACGTCCCCCTCATCTCCGCATCATTCGGGACAGTGCCCGTTCCTAAAATGTGTTGGATGCATGAATGAGTGAGTGATGAACCTAGGGGAGACCTTTTTAAGGCGTGCCTTGTTCTTCCCGTAGGTAATTCAGTGCATGTATGCCAAAGTCTGTGTTCAGGTTAGCATTCAGTCCCTATCTTCAGGAATCGGCTACCACATATTAATTTCCACAAAATAAAATGCAAGTCTGTTCACTCCTTCTGCCTTTCTTCCTCTCCTGCCCCGCCCCACTGCCTCCTCCTCTTTCTCCTTTGAGCATCCCAAATATCCTAGACCTAGTGCAGGGCACCGACTTTAGCCTGAGTGCATGATTGGAGCATTTACATACATGCTTCTTTCCATAGATAAACCTTTTCACAGACGATCTCATAATAACAGGGTTTGTCTAATGCCCAGTATTTGAATCATGATTCTGACAATGGGACTAGATAAGAATGGGAGAGGGTTGAGCAAATCAATCTTCAGTGTGAGCCCCACAAAGGAGGGCGTTTCCTTATTGATTGGACAGAGAACCAAGAATTATCCCAAGGCTTGTCAGATCTGTAATTAGGAAATTTATCTAGAGATCAGCCATATGGCCGTTTAAGCTTGAAGTGGCATTGCACTTCAGCAAGGCATCTCGTGAAGAGTTTCTCCATCCCTGAGACCCTTTGGTCATCCTACCTCATCTCCCCAGTTCTAGACTAGGCACTCCAGGAGCGTTTATTGAAGAATAATTGCTTAACTAAACAAGAGTTTCAAGTGACAGAAATGCCAAGCAGTTCACCAAGTTAGGTATTATATGCCTATACATAAGCTGAAACTTCGCATTTGGCCTTACAAATACATGTGAATATTATCTATCAACCAGGAAAACTCAATTTTTTAAAAGACACGAAATGAGGGGGATTTATTGAGAAGAAGGTGATCAGCGAGAAGGGAAGAAGGGTCAGAGTTCAGTGGGATGTGAATATGGTCAGGGTTCTTTATGTACGTGTGAGTGTATTTGTAATTGTGAAAGAACAACTCAAAAAAAAAAAAAAACCAAACAAATCACTTAGGTTCTCCCGACTAACCCTCATGCTCAGACCCCTGCCTAGAGACCCATTGCTGTCCGAAATGTCCTTCCTAGACACCCTGCGGCATCTATGAATGCACACAACAATCCATGCTAATACTTTTTTTTATTCCGATGTAATACTCCATATTTCAGCTTGCTCTTGGCATGTCGTACTACGTCTTACAAATTCCTCCGTGACAGGGCATCATATCTGTAATTCTTCCAAAAATGACATGAAATTTCCCCTTATTTTCTCATTCTCCACCAGTGGTCACGGAGTGACATCTCAAAGGAGGATTGCGGGGTCTTAAAACACACATAACTAAAACTTACCACTTGGTACCAATTTCCTCTCCACAGTACCAATGACTTAATATCCACTAGAAATCAAAGGGAATGGCTGTTACCCACACTTAACTAACAGCAATTTCTGTAAATAACCATTCTGTATAATAAAAGGCATTTAATGAAGGAGCATTACAGTGAGTTCTTAGGATGAAGCTACGTGTGGAGGCTGATCTTAGCCATCGGTCTAGGTCTAGTGGGGTCACAGGGTACCCAGCTAGCTGGTTAAATGTCATGATGGTATTCCTAGAAGAGATTAAGATATAAATTGGTTAGATGGCATTATGGTTAATCTTGGGTGGCAATTTTGCCACATCTGGATCAACTGCAACCCAAGCAGCCCTGTACACCTGTGAGAGATAGTCTTGATAGTTCAAGATGGGAAGACCTACCCTAAGCCTAGGCCATGCCTTCTGGTGACTCCCCACATAAAAAGGACATGGAATAGAGAGACTTTTGCTTTTTGCTTGCTTGCCCACACTTTCAGTATAAAATTCATCTATCCTGCTGCTGGAGCACACCTTCACTGATATTGAAGCCTACTTCTTCAAAATTCTAGCATCGGTTAAAAACCAACAGCTCTCTAGGAATGCTCTGGGGCTCCAGCACCAGATTAGGACTGTCGAACCATCCAGTCTTGTGAGCTGAACAACTACCAGATTCTTAGTTTTGGCATTGGGAGACAGGCATGCCAAACCACAACCTGTAAGCCAATATGATAAATCCCATTTATAAAAATAAAATATATAACTGTATGATCTTAACTTCTCTTGGACTGACACCAGGACTTAGACTGTTTGTGGTCCTGGGTCAGGCCTTCAACTCAAACTAAAATTGTCACCACCAGCTTTCCTGAGTGTCCAACTTGCATACAGCAGACTATGGAATATCAGCCTCAAAACATATGAATTGATTCCTTATAAGGAATCATATGTATATACACATTTTATCACTATGTATGTAGAGAGAAAGAAAGAGAGACTGTTGTAGAAATCCGCTTGTTTGTTTCCGGCTACTCAGCCCTGAAACAACCACAAAGAAACTGTATTAATTAAATCACTGCTTGGCCCATTAGCTCTAGCTTCTTATTGGCTAACTCTTACATCTTAATTTAACCCATTTCTATTAATCTATGTATTGCCAAGTGGCTGTGGCTTACCGGCAAGTTTCCACCTCGTCTGTTCCCGGTGGTGGCTTTATGGCCTCTTTCTGACTCTACCTTCTTTCTCTCAACATTCAGTTTAGTTTTCTCTGCCTAGCTTTATTCTGCTAAGCCAGTGGCCAAAATGGCTTCTTTATTCATTAACCACTAAAAGCAACACATATACAGAAGGACTTCCCACATGGGAGAGACAGACAGAAAGACAGAGAGCAGAATCAATAGGTGGTGTGTGTGTGTGTGTGTGTGTGTGTGTGTGTGTCTATGAGTCTGTGTGTGTTCAATTAGTCCTGTTTCTATAGAAAACCCTGTCTAATGCAATATACAATTGATGTTAAGATATATGCTTATTGAACGTGAATGTCTCGTTTTTTTTGTGATTGTCTTTTCTGTTCCTTTCTCCATTTTTATTGGGTTAATAATATTCTTAGATATTTCAAATGTTTCGCTTTGAAAATCCTAGGTATTTCTCCTTTGCCGGAAACGCATAACAAGAAATATTTTTCCTATATTGTCACTTATATTTAACTCTGTTGGACTGCTTTCCACATATTGTTTATCTTAATGGAATCAAATTTACCATTGGCTCTTCTCCTGAAGAAACAGCGTGTCAGGTGCTGTTTGAAATCCATTAGATTCTTTATTGGAACCACACAAAATTTATACATGAACTCGGAGATGGAATATATATTTAAAATATTGAGCTTTCCATGCAAGCAAATAGCTTGTATTTTATTTTCTTGGTATGTTTTTATGTCCTCAAAAAATTTTAATCACAAAAATATTTATGTGACTTTATAAAATGCACACACTAAAAGAAATGCATTATATCAATACAGCTAAGTGTGGGTCGGACACATTTGTTTTCTTGAGGATGCTGTGGTTCACATTTGCATTAGAAATAGACAAGATCTTCACACACAGAAAAACAAGTCAGGCACTACATTCACGTTGCCCCACATGACCTATAGTTGCCCTTTTCTTTACTCTTTCATAAGGTCCACAAGGCAACTAGAACAAGGTGTTTCCCTCCGGTTTCTACACACAAAGCCAGCATATGGAGAGATGTCTTGACAAACACCACTTCGAATACAGTAGGGAGAACCTGCTTCTTGCTTGCAGGGCTACTATGTGTGGATTATATGTTTTTAGAAATTCAAAGTGATAAAGAAAATACTTCTATAGAAAATTTCTAGGTGAATTTTATGAATATAATTTTTCTTTTAATAAAGGAATTATTTTAGTTGATCAAAGCCTCATAAATAGACATAGTGACTTTGGACTAAATAATGTAACTGTATGTGCTACTTTTAAGTGGAATATTTGAATGCTGCTTATCCTGTAGAGCATCAGACTACAGAATAGCAAAAAAGAAGAACAAAAGAAAAGAAAAGAAAGAAAAATGTACCTTGAATCAAACTCTCCAAAGAATTCTGTTCTGAAAAAAATATATAAACAGTCAAACACCAAAATATAAATATAAATTAAAATAAAATATAATTATGAATCAGCAAAGCTGTACTATAAAATATGCATTTGCATTAACTTCAAGGTATTTGCTTAATTAAAAATAAAAAGAAAGTGAAAATAGGAAATATGTAGAGAATTTTCTTTGCCACTTCATAACAATTACAAAATTAGCAGCGCCTTAATCCTTGTAATAACAGTAAGAAAAGTAGTAATTATGTGTCTGGTCCTGCGATTACTCCATCATCATGGATACAATTGCAGCAAATTGGCAAAGCTGACCCCGATGCCCAAGATGGTATGATGGCATTTAATAGACAATAATGACGGTCGACAATGGCCTTTCAAGACCTCTGGACCACCATTTTGTTATTTCCCTGGCTGCTGAACATTTCCGTTGCTACATATATGATGCTAAACTTTCTCTCCCTTTCCTTCTCTCTCCTCCAGGTCACTTTATCATCCTCACACTGATGCTCTTTCTTCCCTTCCTTGATGATAAACAGCCAGACTCCCCTACTCATGAGTGCTGCTGGAACTCAGTCCTGAATTCACTGCCTCTTCTCACATACCGACTCCATTTCCAGGCTCAACACCCTTCTTCCCCACGCTCCTCTCTTTCTGCTCTTCTTTGACAGAGATTTTAACGATCCCTCCTGTGTTTTCTTCTCTCATTTCCATTTTATTTTACAGGTGCCAGCTCTCTTGGTAGTACTCAGTACTAATGATGCCTTTCAAGTCCTACTCTCGTGTGCTCATCAGCAAACCTTACAATTATAAAATCAGACTGGTATTTTCAGCCTCAGTGATACGTGGAGAACACAGTCGTTCTATGACAGTTGTTAAACTCATTATGTCAACCATGTGCAGAAGGAACATGTCTTTAAAACGATGAGATGATGAGAACACAACAGTCAATCATATGAAAGCCCCTGCCCAGGCTTCCCCTGCTGGGCTCAATAGTCTCTTCTTATTTGGGGCTTTTGGCACTTTGATTTGATAGGCTCAGGAGTAGAGCCTTAATCCTAACAATACTTAGTTATTTTTAAAAATAAAATATCTTTCAAAAGTGCAATGGAAACATTTGTAAAGGCGTTCTAAAACACTGGATATGTGAGAGAATGACAGCAAGAAGATGGTGGCACAGGAAGCCCCAGACCACGTCCCTCGCAATAGCAATACCATCGTGAATACAGAAAGCCTTTAGTAAGACTTCAGACATCAACCAAGGCATGGCACTGACCTAAGCTATCTCAAAGCCAAGAAAAGCTGCCCTGTAACAGGTCATAAGAAGAGTTCCATTTCACGCACAAGTGTCCTTGCTGCATTCCATCCCAGTTCAGCAGAATCAAAAGCAAACAACTAACTTACAGCTTTGCCTTGAGATGAAGAGAGGTGTGGAGTATTTGTCCAACAGTACATCTTCTTAGAGAATTGTACAAGAAACTGATTCAGACTCGCATGACGCCAAACTCTAACAGAACTGCTCTGGGTGTCCAAAGGGCACTTAAGGACCTATTGTGATACCAGGGAACATAAAAACCTTTTTAGATGGGGAATGACATATACAAAACCATCCACACACTACCAGGAAAGATACACACTGAGAACTAGAAGAGGTTTGTGTGGCATCTGTAATCCATAGCTGGCCTTGTAGGTGGAAGTTGGGATCTTAATGAAGCTGGTTGCTTTAACAAACAAGTCTCTAGACACCAATAAAACAGAAATAAAGATGAATTGCTTGACAAATAATTTGAAACAATCATCATGAAGAGTCTCTGTGCGTGTCAAGAGAACAAAGATAAAATATGAAAATGCGTGCACAAACAAAATGAGAGCCTCAACAAAGACATAGAAATCACTTCTAAAAACAAACGGAGGTTCTGGGGCTGAAGAATGTAGTAACTGGACTGTAAAATTCATTAGAGAGGCTCAACAGCAGACTTGCCCGAGCAGAAGAAAGAACTGGCAAAGTCAAAGGCAGGTCTTCAAATTCATAGAGCAAGACTAATAAAAAGAAAACAATAATGAAGAAAAGTGAAGATAGGCTAAAGTATGCATGAGAAAACATCAGGTAAAACAATATATAGCATAAGAAGGAGTGAAGAGCAAGCAAAAAGCTTGAGAAATCATGACTAAGTCAACATGACCCCCCACCCCAACACAGCTGTATAACTAAGTCAACATGATCTCCGCATCCCAACAGAGCTGCGTCACTAAGTCAACACAATCTCCCACCCCCACCCCAACACAGCTGCAGGGTTTTTGACAGTTTGTGGCTTCTGGGGAAGGGAGAGTCAGCTTTCTTTAAGGGTTTAGCCTCTGGTGGGTCAACTGTGCTCTGGTAGATGTCCCCACACGCATGAATAGAGGATATGAAGTTGAGAAAGGGGAGGGGACCCAGGTTCTGTCCTCGGTCTCCACATGGAAGCTTACAGCTGTCTAGTTGTTTATAATTCTGGTTCCAAGGGGCCTGATACTTTCTTCTGGCCTCTGCAGACACTAGGCACACAAGTGGTACATATACATGCACGTGGACAAAACACTCAAACTCATAAAATAAAAGAAATAAGTAAACTTTTAAAAAATATAAAAAATAGGCTGGAGATAGAGCTCCGCAGTTAAGAGCCCTGGCTGCTCTTCCAGAAGACCAGGGTTCAATTCCCAGCACCCATAAGGCTGTTCAGAACTATCTGTAACTCTACTTCCAGGAGATCCAAACCCTTACACATATGGAAATGCAGGCAAAACACCAAAGCATAAATTTTTTTTTTAATTTTAAGAAAATTTGTTTTAAGTATAATGATAATATATCCGTAAATAAAATGATGGAAAAAGATATTACATGCAAAAAGATAAACAGAGAAGGAAGGTAATCTTTATATCACACTAATAGATTTTATGTCAAAAGTACCAATATAGGATAATAATATAGAGTTTATACTATTTATATCTTCCTGGTAAATTTACCCTTTTATTTTCCTAATACTTGCTAAATTCAATGGTGTTAATAAATGCAGGGTGATTCCTACAACATAGGGTGCCTTATGCCACTCCTACATACAGTTTAAATCATTGCCATTAGAAATGTTTTATTTTGTCAAAATCACATTTTAAAACAAAACAGGTTCTTTCGCCCAATTCATAGTAACTAAGACATTCGAGATGGTTTTGCTCTAGGAAGAGAATTTACAGACTCCTGGTACCAGAACTTGATGGGAAGGGTAGAGAACAAGACTGGACTTCCTTGATTCTATTTCTCCAGACTTCTCTTGGCCGCGTTCTCCATGTGTTGGCTCCTTTCCAACACTGATTTTCCTCAAGGTCTCCTTTCAACCTGTGCACCAAGCCACTCAGAAAAATGCCTTTGGACATGAAGTTCAAAATGAATTCTGAGAGTCACTGGGATTAGAGTGCCTTGGGATATATTTTTATTTCTTCATCAAGTTCTCTGTCCAAAGGATAGAACAGAGAGTGAGTCCAGCTTCCCCCTCCCCCAAAAAGAGAGAGACTAAAGAGGTATTTGATACCCTTGGAGCAGGGCAGGTGTCCTTGAGCCAGTCCTCTGGGGTACAGTCATTATGAGTGTAAGGGAAGGCACAGTGAAACCACCAAACTGGACCACTCCATGGGTGGAGAGAAGAAAGGCTTGTTGTAAATTTTTAAAAAGAGGGTAGCCAGAGGCATCTGGGGGAATCCAAAGATGCTGTGGCTACCTCTCAGGGACACAGAGAGGAGCAGACTGGTGATGGCTGGTACGCAGAGAGACTAGGGATGGCATGGACTGGGGCAGGAGCTGAATGAAGGTAGGTCAGGTAGCTGCAGTATGTGGGAGAAGAAGCAGGAGATGGAACAACCTGAAACAGGGGGAAAGAACGGGGGAGGTGAGAAGAGGCAGGAGGCTCACATGGGGGACTTTGATTTGTGGAACAGGTATATGTTAATAGGGATGAAAGGAACCTGAGGTTATTGTGGGCGTTGATATGTAAACATGGGTACATGCCAGTGGAGAACCAGATGCCCCATTCCCCGAGGTAGGAAGTAAAAAGGGAAGGGGCTCTTTCTGTCAGACAGAAACCTTACTGAGGAACATTGTGTATAAGCTTTTCTCTATTCTCCAAAAATCCTTCCATAATCCAGCCTGAGCTGAGCCTAGACTGTCATTTTGGACCATGTTAGTGCCACCGCCATTTTGAGAGATTTAGCACTTGGGACAAAACAGTGAGATAAGGGAGGGAAGAAGAAATATTAAATATGTTAAAGACAGAACATCAGAGAGACAGCTCCGTGAGTGAAGGTGCTTGCCAGGCATGCTGGGAAACCTGAGATTGATCTCCGGAACTCACTCAAGAAAAGGTGGAAGAAGAGAACTGATTCCACACTGTCGTCCTCTGACCTTTACACACACTATGGCACAAGTGTGCCTTCACTCACACAAATGCACACACACACATGCACACACATCATACACACATGCATGCACACATGCATGCACACACACACCATGCACACGCACACATACACCATGCACAAACATGCATATACACACCATACACACATGCACACACACGCAAGCACAAACATGCATCCACACACATGCACACACATGCATACACACACACCATGCACATACACACACACGCACACACACACATTAATAATAACATTATAATGATAAAGTGTTTCACTAGAGGTGGGATCTAGAGAGAAAACCTGAGTTCTTTTAGAAAAGGAAGGCATCCATATAGAAATACATGCAGTCACACCCAACGGCACTCGAAGAAGCAATAAGAACAAAGTTACAACTGCTGCTTACTCTAGATCTGAGTCTGGATGCCAACACAATCTTCTCACTGGAGAGTTCAGAGCGGTAGCTCCCGGAGCTGTGTACAGAATGAGGGTTGAGTGGGAAGGACACCCACCTGTATCAAGCAATTCCTTCACATCTGGGGACTTGACATGCACTTTCTAAACTTAATATTTCTAGAACTCTATGTGTTTTTTAAACTCCATTCAAATTATTACTGATCAAGAAGCAAATTTTTGAGCACTGGCCTAAGGTCACATGATTTGTTGAGGGCAAAACAAAGATGTCAACATAGACTGAATCAAAAATAAACAGCATCCACTGGGTCTCGACTGCTTTTTAAAAATGGAATCTGTGGTAAATATGTATAAATTTTTCTTGTGTTGGGGCTGAGGAGAAGGCTTAGTCAGTAAGGTGTTTAGCATGAAGACTTGAGTTCGGATCCCCAGGACACAAAAATATCAGGCATGGTGACCCAAG
Organism: Microtus oregoni; assembly: GCF_018167655.1. NCBI lineage: Eukaryota > Metazoa > Chordata > Mammalia > Rodentia > Cricetidae > Microtus > Microtus oregoni. The sequence goes on from NW_024543063.1 coordinate 41,284,868, forward strand.
CCTGTAATCTTAGCAGTGGTCAGTTAGAGTCAGCAGAGTACCTGGGGCTCCCCAACCAGATACTCTTGTGCAATCAGTGAGATCCAGATTGAAGAAAAGACCCCGTCTTAAGAGATAGAGAGCATTGAGGAAAACATCCAATACCCACCTAGCAACTACACAGTACTATGAACTATAAATGACCTAGATATTATTATAGAAGACATTCTTAGATTGTTTTGACACCTGCAGCTGGGAGAGGTCGAACCTGACCTGAAACTGCTTCTCCGTGAATACTCAAGATTAGGCCAAGCCTTCATGGGCACTATCTTCCGTAGCCCCTCTATCCTCTTTGCCTCTTAATGGTTACTGCTGTTATTCCTAACATAGGCCTGCAGCCTACACATCACTCTATACTGTAAGACTAGAAGAAGATCTGATGACCTGGCCAAGTTAGCACATGAGCTGGTGAAAGACCCCAGCTTAGCTGCTGTAATGCCATTTTGCAAAGCCTTCACACAAATAAATGTAAGTTCAAGGTAAAGTTAGTACTCCTAGGTGGTCAAACAGGATATCTGTGGTCAGGTACCAGGCCTAGGAGGGGAACGAACAGTTCTGGGGAAAACTACATGTACCCTAGATAGGGCCAAGTCTGTTATTATTATCAGACCTTCATGTCTCCGGGGAACTTGTCCCCTAAATGAACCCATCACCTCATTCAAACTGACCAATGAGATCCCTGTAACCATGCATTGCTTCTGTATGCCTGCTTTTGCTACCCTTTTCCTATAAAAAGACCTTCTCCCAGCCTGCAGGCGCGCAAGTCCTCCGAAAAAACTTTGCCGCCCACAGGTACCTGTGCCCACCCAATAAACCTCTTGCTAATTGCAGCCAGTGGTGTCGACTGTTCCTTCGGTTAGGAGGTCTCCTCCTGAGGGAAGGACCATTCTGAGGGTCTTTCACTGGAACCAGGAAGGCCATTCACCATGCAAGCTTCACTTATTACCTCACTTAGTTCCCAAAATCTACATAGCTACATGGCAGTTTTTCCCATTGATACTGGGCCACTTTGGGGGAGAGGGCAGAGCAGATAAATTGGTGATAAAATTGGCTTTTCTCTCCTGGTTTATGATGAGGGAGGTTCACACGTGTTCAAATGTGAACTCAGGGCTTCAATTACAGAAAACACTCAACAGATGTTTACTGTGAAAGCAGATGGATGATTGACAGGATGGAAAGAATGATCCTCTCCCACCCGTGGGTCTGAATAGGGAGATGAATGAGGACACGCACAGAAAAGGACTTGAAATACCCATAGGCATAACCTTTTGCGTTCCCCTCTCCCTGTTGTTTTCTGAGTCCTGTCCCTGGCTTTGCCGGTTTCCTCTCTGAGAATCGCATTCCTTCAGCATCGTTCAATTGAAAAAGGAAAAAAAAATATCCTGCAGCTGGAAGGACTGGACACAGGTGGCTCTCAGCCCCGGAGGCTCAGCCTCTGCCCTAAGGAGCCCACTTGAAGTCATGCCACTCAAGGGAATGCCCCCATAACGAGCACTCATTCTAATTTTCAAGAACATAAAGCTGCCTCCATCACATTGTTCTAATTCTGGGTTCTCTAAAGAGAATTGTACCCCCCAAAAAAGGCAACCTTAAAAAAATTTAAATGGGAAAAAAGTATACAGCAATTGCTGAAAACCAATCCACTCTCTTAGACCTTAATAAAGACATAAAATAAAATGGAACGTCTCAAACCCTGTGTGAGAAGGAAAAGCTAAACCCACCACAAAGGGGCTGTTAAAACGGGCTCATTATTTTGCCTAGGACAAGCTTTACTATCTAAGCATGTCAGTATTTCAGCTTTTCCCCCACTAGATTATTTCAAGCATCATTTATAGGGAACGTATTAAATGCAGAGACGGCCCAGCACGTGAGTGGATCAACTCATCACAGCCATGCGCAGTCCCACAGTGAGTAGCATCCCACACTCACCGGGACTGTTCCAAAACAGAGGTGGAGGGCAGAGAACACACTCTGTGGTTGCTCTTGGCTTTCACTTCCCTGATTTAGCCCTTCAGTCGTGTTGGGCACTTGAGGTTATGAAATGATAACGTGTAAGCACTAAATAATAGGATCTTTCAAGTGCAAAGGATTCCTGGGATTTTTAGGTCACCCCATAAACACGGAGTAAATGTTTACGTGCTAGATACTTACTTTCAGTAGGCAAAAAAAAAAAAAAGAATGTCCATATATGGCCTAATTAAATTAGTAGAAAATGTGTGCTGCTTGTATTCTTTTCAGCCACATCCTGAACTATTCCTTTGTTCTTTCAATCTCCCATCTCTTTTATGGTTCATTTCAACTCTATTATGGCTGGACGTGAAATGTCCTCCCCAGGCTCCTGTATTTGATCAGTCCCCCAGCCCTGCTGGTGCTGTCTAGGGAGATGGAGGGTCCCCGGATGAAATGAGTCACTGGGAACGGGCCTTGGTATTGAACTGCCCTGTTTCCTGTCCTCTCCCTGCTTGCAACAAAGATGGAAGCAAGCAGCTGTCACACGATCCCGCTACCACAGGGCCCACTGCCCTTCCTTTACCCTTCCTTCAGAACACAAGTTCAAACAAACCCTCCCTCCCTTGGCTTGCTTCTTGTCAGGGATTTGGGCTCATCGGCGAGAAAAGCAACAAAAATGAACTTCTGCCGGTGAGCACGTGTTTCAGTTTACCACAAAAATTACACCACATTTTGCTTTCAGTATTGTGGGTACGCTCTGTTTCCAAGGGGATGTGCAGTCCTCTGAGAAGCCCCTTCTGTCCCGCCCCCCTTTTTGTCCCATTACCCCCACCCCAAGCTGATCCGTATCCTTGTCCGCATTATTCTCTGTAGCTCACATACAACACTGCCTTGTTTTTCCAATTGCAGATTGCGACATGAGACCAATGCCGCACATTATAACCAGAATTACATTTGTAATGGAAGTAAGGCGAACAGCCCAGAAAATGTCAGAGAGCATCACATGTAGAGTTATAGTTTGTGAAGTTTTGCTGCAACTGCATACACAGCGTGTCTCTAGGGGTGGGGGATACAATAACATGGGCTTCTTAGGGTATAGGCAAATCAAAATGTTAAACACTGGTGTATATACAATCATCTTTGTTTTTCCCTCTAAGGCTTCACTGGGGAAGCAGGGCTTCATTTCTCATAGGCAATGGTAAGTGATAAGTGCCTTCTATACAGTTCTCACTCTTCATGAACCAAGCATGACAGGCGTTCTAAATTAGAGCCAGTATAGCTCACACTGGCCACACCCCTCCAATCTGACTTCTCTAAAGAAGAACAATACGATACAATAGGTTGGTCAGGTTCAAGCTTGGCTAAAGACCTACGTGTGGGGTTTTCACTCTTCCAGGGAAGTGAGAGGCCATGATTTACCCTCCAAACAAAGGAGGCCTTTCTGCTGAAAGAGCAGAGAATACTGCTTTCCCTGCACTGAAACACTTGCATTAAAAGTCATCTGATAGAGGGAAACCCACTTTGTTTGATGCTTATGACAATTTAATTTATTTTTCTATTCCCTTATTCTTGTTTGAATTACTACAAAACTAGCTAATTTTAAATCAATAATGACAGTTCATGGGATCACAATGATAAACATGATGACTGTTTTTCCTGGCATACTAAGATTTTTGTTAACTTTTTTCCATTTTTATGTGTGTGGTGCATTGTGCCTGCTTATGCTTTCATGTTTGTGGGTACCAATTCAAGCACAATTTCACATTTTATGTGGGTGCCTCTGGAGGCCTGAGGTTGATGTCAGGAATCAGATTCTACCACTTACTATGGGACAATACTCTTGTACACTGTAAATATTTGTCACTCATATTGGTTTAATAAAACTCTAATTGGCCAGTAGCCAGGCAGGAAGCATAGGCAGAGCAACAAGATTAAGAGAATTCTGGGAAGAGGAAAGACAGAGAGTGAGTCACCAGCCAGACACAGAGGAAGCAAGATGAGAATACTGCACTGAGAAAAAGTACCAAGCCATGTGACTAAACATAGACAAGGATTATGGGTTAACTTAAGTTAAGAGCTAGCTAATAATAAGCCTGAGCTAATAGGACAAACAGTTTATAAATTAATATAAGCCTCTGTGTGTTTCATTTGGGACTGAATGGCTGCAGGATGGGTCAGGACAGAAACTTCTGTCTACAACCACTCTCTCACATATTATGCATTGAGCCGGGTTTCTCACCGGAAGCTCACGAGCATTGCTAGTCTCACTAGCCAGCTTGCTCTAGAGGTCTCCAGTTTCAACCTCCCAGGCCTGGAATAACAAGACCACCAGGCATTTTCATGAGTTCTAGGGACCCAAATTCTGTTCCCTTAGGCTTGTGCAGTGAGCACTTTAGCCATCACTCCAACTAAGTATTTTAAAAAGATGTGAGATGAGAAGAGAGTGTGTTCTCTGAGTCTACATCTTAAGCATATTTTTGGGAATAGTGCCAGAAGGAGAATGAGCAATGAAACACCCCGGAGCTGAGAGATGAATCTGAGAAGTGAAGAGTGGATGATGGGAGACACTTCTGCCGACAAGAATAAAGGGGATAGAGAGCGGGAAAGAAATGAGGCAGAAAAGTAAAGAGATGAGCAAAGGAAGACAATCTTGGAAATGTCACAGGAGATGCAGAAGCAAGTAGCTAGGTATCCCATGAATTTGTAAGTCTCCCTTAAGAATTCTCAATCAGTCCACACTGAGGAGCTACTCATGGGTCACACAGCTAAGCAGTGGTGAAGAGATTCAAACACAAGTCTGATTGCAGAGTTCGGATGCATACCCACCATGCTGTGAGTGGGGAAAGGACACTGCTTGTCTAACAATGATCTCTTCGTCTGTGTGCTGAGACCCCTCCTTTCAGACTCTGTCTTATGATTCATTTGTTTAATGTGGGTCTTTGCCCACCTGATCTTTGTGCTTCCTATGGCAAGGAACAGCAAAGGGGAGTGTGTTCATCTATTATTTGGTGAAGGAATAGAAAGAGAGAGAGAGAGAAGGGAGAGAGTAGGAAAGAAGGGACAGAAAGGAAAAAACAGAAATGAATGAAATGAGCACATGGATGAATAGCCACATAATAATCAGGGACATTATAACTTCATTGAATTTTTTCTTTTAGATCTACGTTTTCTCAATTCTACTTTCCTTTAGAAACTTCTGGCTAATATCTTACCCAGACTGAAATAAGCAAATGAATTACCTTTATGTGACATAGTTGATGAGGTATCTAGCCATGTTCCTTCTACCCTCAGAGTGACCTCGAAGGGCTGAGTGTACCCTCAAATTCCAACCTGAGAATGGAAATCAGCATGGGATGAGATGCTTCCCATCTTCAAAGAATGATTGGTGACTAGGGTGAACTTGGCCAAACCCAGAAACAGGGCAACAAGGGTGGAGATCTGCTCCTGTACACACCTGGCTTCTCGGAAATCAACATCGCAAACCATCATCTGAATAACAAGTTACTTAGAACTGCAGGAAAGTGTTTGATGTGACTTTAACTTTTCTACTACACATTAGTAAATACCAGCAATCTCATTACAGCCATCTGCAAATTAATATTTCTATCGCTTACCAGACATACTCCCAAGGTAGAGTTTGTACAATCATTGACATTGAAAGAAGAGGCATGAATAAAATTGTTTAAATTGCTCGTAAAAGCCCCTAAGCCAAACCCAAGTGGAGTGGCATACATTTCTAATCCCAGCATTGGGGAAGTGGAGCCAGGAGTAGTCAAGGTCATTCTCCCTTACACAGGGAGTTCAAGGCCAGTGTGAGAAACATGAGAATGTCTCAAATATATAAATAAATAAATTTCATAAGCCAAAAGATTAACCTTTTCAGGCCACATCAAACTATATTATGTTTGAATCTTATTGTTATTTTTCTCTTTTGTTTGTTTTCCTATCCCAATATGCATTGTATAGGCAGATAACAACTGTAGGCGTAGGTCAATCTTATCATTTGTACTCTGTAAAATGCGAAGGAAATTAACAGCAATTGTTCATTATCTCTCCTTTCTCTGTTATCAGTTTCAGCTCCATGAAGAGTTTTGAGGATTGCCTTCTGGTAAAACATCAAATCAAGTTAATTACTCGGAGACAGTTTAAAGTTCAAGATGCACAGAACAATTCTGAAGATAAAGAGCACAGCCGCATCCTCCTGGGGACGCGTGTTGATCAGCTTTGTGCTGGCTGTTAGCGGTAACAAAACAGGGTCTCAAACTAACAACGGGGAAGAGCACAGGTGAGAACACGTCACTCATGGAAGGATCTCCTCAGAGACCCCCCTAAATTTACTTCTGAAGCTCTAGGCAACAATAGCCGTCTCTCTCTCCACTTTATTGTAGAGTTAACTCCACCACAATAGAATGGTGTTTGGACTCTAAACTGTTTTCATTAGAAAAAGCTCCGGTTTAACTCTGAGGGAGGATGTGCTTGCTGCTCATGAGCTCAGTTTCCAGTTCTCTCTCCTACAGGCTCTATCCCAGGCTCCAGGGGCTTTTCCTGGATTCATAGCCATACAGAGACACAGTCATAACACAATTTCTCTGTTCGTTCCCTCGAGCTTTAGGTGGAGATAGGCTGGCAAAGTGCTTGTATTGTTGATAGACTCAAAGGATTACACTACGGTTTTTTCTTAAGCAACGGAAATTAAACCTTACGCAGGTTCTTTGTTTTCCCCCTTGTTTGAGGCACGTGAGTATTTGCGTGCATGTGCGTCTGTGCACCACTTGCACGCCTGCTACCTGTGAAAGACAGAAGAGGGAGTCAGATCCCCTGGAACTGGAATTAAAGATGACGGTGAGTGGCCACTTGGGTGCTGGGAACCAAACCCAGGTCTTCTGGAAGAGCAGCCAGGGATCTCAAGTGCTGAGCTGTCTCTTCTGGCCCAGATTCTTTGGTTTTTTAGTGACTATTTCTATGTTAAACATTAAGTTTTTCATTTTATAATGTCCATTTTAATGCAGACAGGTTGACTCACAGCACACTATGTCCATGTGGGTATGTGTGTACCTGGGTACCATTCACAGAAGCAGCCTAGCCGGAGCTCTGCCCAGGCATCTCACAGGAGCTGAACTGCTGCCAAGGCCAGACAGAAACAAAGAAGAAGCACCTATGGGAAAGACTCTATTCAAGGTGTGCTTGGAACGTGTCACTAGAGACAGAGGCGTGTTTTAGGCAGAGTTTATATCATGAAGGGGTAGAGAGGTAAAAATGTGTGAGCTAATGTAAAACATGCAAACTGGGACAAAAGTACCTGTCTAGTTTGTGTACAGTGGCTAATGTCTGCACTGTAACTATAAGCAAATCAAACAACCACATTTTAGACAAAATCTCGTTTAACCCGAGCTGGGTTTGAACTCACTATGTAACCAAAACTCCACCCAAGATCCTCCTGCTACTCCCTCACAAATATTTGAAGTACAGGTATAAGCCTCTATGCCTGTCATTCAAATAACAGCTACTCACTTTGTAAATGTAATTTATTTTATCTTACATAATATAGAGGAAGAATATTTGGGGAAAAATTATTCAAAACTTTATGTACCCTTTTACAAAATACTATTCATTTACCCTGAATAAACGTGATCTTTACCCTTTAGGTCTATGGTGTAAGACACTTTTTCTAATTAAACAAATTTAAAAATGATACAAAGACATCAGAGTTAGTAAGATGGTCCAGTGGCTAGAAAATTAGAAAAAAAAATCTAATTGTTTTATTTTGCCATGATAAACACTATGGGCAAAAGTTACTTGGGGAGGGAAGGGTCTGTTTCAGCTTACAGGTTATAGGCCACCATCATGGGACACCAAGGCAGGAACTCAGGACAAAAGCTTGACGCAGAAACCATGTATAAGTGCTGCTTACTGGCTTGTGCCCAGCCTAGCTTTCTTCTACAGCATAGACCCATCTGCCTAGGGATGGCACCACCCACAGCGGCATGAGCCTCCTCCATCAAATAGCAATCAAGACAATATGCCTACAGACATTCCCACAGACCAGTATAACTAAGGCAACTCTTCAATAGTGGTTCCTTCATTTATGGTGTGTCAAAGTTGGCGACCAAAATCAGCCATCAATGAGGAAATTTGAGCAGCCTGGGTTCCATCCCATATCCCTTGGTCATAGGAGGCAACCAGCTCCTGAAGTTGTTCTCTGGCCTCCATTGGGAGCCCTCAAATACACACACACACACACACACACACACACACACACACACACTCACACACAACAATAATAATTTAAAATTTTTATTGACATCAGTTCCTTTAAATGCCTCTCTCTGTGTTTTATCCACAGACTTAACCATTTTTTCTTACTTGACATGGTATCAGTACTAATTTCCTTTCTCGGGTTATAACGGTACAGGGGTGGAAAAGAGTGAAAATTAAAATTTAATGAATAAACTTAATTTTAGCCTAAAACCTATACTCAATGTTCAAGACACACAATACATACAAACAAACAAAAAAATAGTATAGGACCATAGCTACTGACTAAATAAAGTAGAAAGAGAGAAAAAAGCAAAAAAGAAAAAGAAAAGCCATTTTATTTTTAGAAAACTAAAGCTGATCCTTCACTACTTTGTTCATTTCAAAAACAAAACAAAAAATCCTAGTGCTCTGCTTCTTTGAAAGGAACTGAATTACGGTGTCCATTTAAACATTAATGCCAAGTTGAGCACTAAAATGCATTTTTATGGCACATATAGATATGTAGACCGCCTTTATGTACTGTCGTAGTTTAAGTTCTACAACAAGCAGCATAGATGAGTGTTGCCATAATCACCAGGGATTCATTCCTCCCAACATATCAGGGGTTTCTCATGAGGGTCTTGTCCCTGCTGCAAAGTCCTGCCTCCCTGATGTGTCCTCAGGCGGTAGAGAGAAAACTAGCCAGCTCTCTGTCTCCCTCTTAGAAGAGCACTAATTCATCCATGAGGGCTCTGACCTCATATCTAAGGGAAATTTTCTTACATCAATCAAACTTAATAGTGTTTGCACGGTCAAAGCAGAATCAAATCAAATGCAATTCACACATCAAGTAGCTTCCAGAACCACAGCAGGGTCTGGGAGCTCCAGCCAACAGGAGCAGTGTTTTCAGACACTTGGAAATAATGTATGGAAATAAGCTAAGCAGCTCTACCTGTAGTCAACCAGCCAATTGGATAGAGCTTAACTAGTTAATTGGTTAGAAGCTCTGGAGTAACCAGTCAAAGCTCATCTACTGCATTTAAATTCTGTATTGGTTTGGTCTGTTGGGGTCAGGGCAGGTGTCCAGTCTAAATCTATGACCTCCTACCAATTTCATCGAATTTCTCATACCTGATTGCCTCTGAACAGTCCATCTCCTAACACCACTGGAGGTCAAGGATTTCAATATATGAACTTGATAGAGATGCAGACTTGATAGAGATTCAGTCTCTGCCACAACGCTGCCAGTCCTCTTATTCTCCGCAGTATCGATCCTGCAGGTTGCCAGTGAATCCTGATGATGCCATCTACCCCAGTGCTCCAGACTGGAATCCCTCTCCAACTACGGAAGCTGAAGCAATAGGCAAGGTTGCAGATCGCTGGTGCAGGAGGGTAATTAGGGCCTTGCAGTGGGTGTTCATTCTTTACAGAAGTTGTTGGTCTCAGTCCGCGGTGACAGTTCAAAGTATGTTTTCCGTGAATGTGAGGAAATGGTTTTTCTAACAGAATTATCAGAACATAGATTATTACTGAACTCCCCAACTTCCTACAAAGGTTCCAGGGTCTGGTGCGGAAAACAGCACTTCCCTTTGCTCGCCGAGCACCTAGCTGGACTTGGAGCTTTGTCTGCAGCTAAATGGGAAAGGACTGTGGAGAAAGAACAGAACATATTGACCTTCACCCAGTCTGATTCTTGGTTAAGCTTTTCTTGCCAAACTGCCCACATGCCCTACCTTCCCTCTCCCCTTTTCCCCTCCCCCTTCCCCCATTGTGATTTGTGAAATGTTTTCCTTGCCTTTTTTTCCTCTCCTGAAACCCATTCCCTCCTTGGATTTCTTTGCAACATTCGCTGCAGACAGCTGCTCCCACACTCAGCACAGCTGTCCTGGGGTTTCAGGCATCCTCCTTGCTGTTTAAGTCTTCTCCACTCACAGTCTCCTTTGCTCTCAGCCCCAGAACTCATTCTTTCAGGCGAAACATCCACTCTATCCCCATAATGCCAATTTGTAGCTCTCTTCCTGATAATCCTCATTAATTAAACCCACAGAACATAACCAGAAAGTATGCCATTGTACTAGCTATCTGAGCACCCCTTAGCCCACTCAAGTTGGTATATTCAGTTAACCACCCCAGCCATAAATACAGTGTGTGGAGGAGGTGTCTGACCACAGGCCCTTTTTGAAGATTCATGTTACTCACATAACCAATTGGAGTTGAAGAATAAAGGACAATTAATGTCCTAAAGAGGTTAATTTTCAGGTTCAACCTGACTAGCAACTAGTGCATTAGTGGGAAGCTTCCCATGCCTTAGTTGCAAAGTAAACCACCATAGCACTCCTCAATTCAAGGGGGCAAATTATTAGTTAACCCACAGCAGAGAGGAGATAAAAGGCACTCTGATCTAGACAAGGAGGCAGGAATGTGGAAGCGTGATTGCCAATACAAGACCTGAGCCAAAGGCAGAAATCTATGATCAAGAAGATCATCAAATAGACTGGACCAGAGACAAGCAGGTTTGATGTGGGAGATGATGTATGCTGTGAATATGTTTTACTGCAATTGGTTAATATAGGAGCTGCTTTGAGCCAATGGCTTAACAGAATATAGCCAGGCTGAAAGAGATATATAGAGAGATATAAAGAGAGAGTAGAAGGAGTTAAAGAGAAGCCACATAGCCACTTCCACAGACAGACATGCTGGAACCTTGCTGGTAAGCCACATGGCAATACAGATTAATGAAATGGGTTAACCAAAGATATAAGAGCTAGCTAGCAATACACTTAAGTGATTGGCCAAGCAGTAATTAAATAATATAGTTTCTGTGTTATTATTTCGAGAGACTGGACGGCTGGGAAATGAATGAGTGGCCTCCCCCAGCACAGGTTTTTCAATAGGAAAACTAAGGCCAGGGATGGAAAGACAGCTCAGCAGGTAAAGCATCCTGCTGCCAAGATTGATAGCCTGAGTCTGATCCCTACTGCACATGGCAGAAGGTGAAAACTAATTGTTTGTGTTGTCCTTTGACCTCCACACATATACTATGGCATGCACACACACACACACACCCCAACACATAGACACACTAAATATAGATGATGAGGATAGATAGATAGATAGATAGATAGATAGATAGATAGATAGATAGGAGAGAGAGAGAGAGACAGAGAGACAGAGAGACAGAGAGACAGAGAGAGAGAATTTTTAAAAACTAAACTCAGTTTATTGACTCATCCAGCAAAATCCAGGGATGTAATTAAGAAACAGACATTGAGCCAGGCGGTGGTGGCGCACGCCTTTAATCCCAGCACTCGGGAGGCAGAGGCAGGTGGATCTCTGTGAGTTCGAGTCCAACCTGGTCTACAAAGGGAGTTCCAGGACAGGCTCCAAAGCTACAAAGAAACCTTGTCTCGAAAAACCAAAAGAAAAAAAAAGAAACAGACATTGAAGGTCATTTGCCCTTGATGACATGTTTCTGCATTCACATGTCTATACAGACATTTATTTCTGGCCCTTTGAAAAGATAAAATCTTTTAATTTTTCAATTCTTTTGTAATGATTATTTAACAAGCATTCATGTCATATGCTACTTTTACAGCAATGTTTATTTTACAAATGTGCACACAAATCAGGCTCTTGTAAGTACAGCTGAAAAATGAACTTGACTGCACCTGTGTGTATCTACATATAAATGGGATGTTTTAGGTAAATAAATACAGTTCTATATACTGCTTTTAAAAATGCAGCCTTCTCTACACGGGCACCGTTCTGTTTCCTGTCAAGCCCATCTGTTTCAATTATTCTAATGACTATCTTTATTATTCAATTTCCCAAAAGCACATGTCTGCCTCCCTGGTCTGTTGCCTCTCTACTCTTTTGTATGCCTCCTATACAACAGTCAGCTCTATTCATTACTTCCCACCTTTAAAACATATTGTAGGGAAGCCCAGATATAGGGCAGCCTGAGATAGCCGCTAGTGCTTATCATGGTGTGAGATAAACAACTGTGGTTCATCCTTTAAGTAAGAGCTCCCAGGCAGGATCATCTTCTTATAGCTCTGTGAGACAAGAGGGAATACATTTTATCTAAAGTTATCGCATCAACAATGAGTTCCATCCCGAGATCCACATGATGGAAGGAGAATTGATCCTGCAAGTTGTCCTCTGGCCTCCACTTGTTTGCCACGGTTTGAACACACACACACAGAGACAGAGACAGAGAGACAGAGGGAAACAGAAAAAAAGAAAGTAAAAGACAGAGAGAGAAATATCTGAATTGTTTTTAAAAGAAAAAATAACCTTGCGAGTGGATAATTTATTAACTAGATTTAGTCACTTCACAATGTGCGTGTGCGTAAGACCAGCATGATGTGCACAACTAATACTACACATTTCATCCATCAATTAAAAAAAAACTAAAGTAAAAATATTCTTCCATGTTCTTGACAACATCAAGAATATTCAGGTTTTTTTTCTTAATTTATATTAGTTCTAAGCTCAAAGAGTTAACACACAATAATATGATGTCACGGAAAGCTGAAATGGCAACCACCTCTGGTCCAGAAGTACTCAGTAGTTGTTCTTCCTTGTGGAGTATATCAACCTTCCTTAGGGAGTATATCTATATTCCTTAGAGAGTATGTGGACCTTCCTTAGGGTGTATATGGACCTTCCTTAGGGAGTATATGGACCTTCCTTAGGGAGTGTATCTACTGGTTAGACAATATATTTATTTACTCACTATCTACTGTCTGAGACAATGTCCTTCTCTGAGAAACATGAGGGTTTTGTGAAACCCTGAAATTCTATACAGTGTTTCCATGTGTCATAAGATCTTGAGCCCCTGCAAAGAGGGATGTGCAGGTGACAGCAGGTAGTGACACATTTTGTATATTGTCTCAACTAAGTATCACCCGTAAATAATATTCTTTACTGCTTAAAAACCACATCTACCAAGCTTCTAGTTCATTCTCTACTACATCAAAACCTATCTTCCTCCTCTGTAGGAGTGGAGAATGTGGCTTTAGGGCCCTCTTAGCTTTTTCTTTTTCCTTTTTGTTTAAACTCAACATTTTTTTCAAAGTTCATGGAAAAGATGTTATAATAACCTCAAGCTAAGAATAGAACCCCCCTTTTCCAGCCATGCAGAAACACTTGCACAGGAAAAGACTTCCCTCTTAAAATAAATAGAGGATTTTATCACCGGCTCGGGTTACAGGTAAGAAACTATGAAAAAGCAGGCAGAACCAAAATCATGTTGTTTCTCAGTCATCTCCTGAAGCTTCTTTATAAGCCATCTGTTTTGGTTCATTTTCTTGGTTCCAACATCAAAGGTGCTCTGGTAACCTAAGGAAATGGTTCTTCTACAACACATCTTGAATCTCAAACCATCTCCTCCTTTTCATCCTACAATGGCACAGCTTAGAAAAGAAACATAAATGCTAGGTTATAAAGTAAATGTTTGCCTCCAGTCTATCAATGCCTCCTCCTCCCAAGAATGTACTTTGATGTCATTTCCTCAAGTATTTGCATAATAACTGGGAAATACCAAAATCATTCTCTTTACATTATCAGTCTCCAAAGCAAAAGCAAAATTCCCTAGCTTATGGTGATGTAGAGAAAGCACAAAGCATCTGGCCCCACTGGGGAGACAGCACTGGTGGTATTTACAATAAGTGCTTTCTAGTACACAAACAAGGATTATTGCAAGAAAAAAAATATAAAGAAATAGGCAATAACCTAGTATTCGTGGGGGCATTTAAACATCTGTTACATAGATCTCCCGTTTTTCATTTATGTAGAATATTGTAAGCGTTAAAACTACCACAACACATTTCTCTGTCTGTTCCACAGGTGATGAACATGTGGGTTGTATCTACTTGTAGCTATTTGGGTAGAATGTTCCAGTGTGGGAGAATTTATGTTTGACACCTATAGAAACATTTTGGCTGAATTTCTAATTACAATGGAATGTTTAGGTAGTTGGGTGCGGTCAAATTTAACAGAAAAGAAAAGATTAAATTCATATATGTCTGCGTGTATGTTTCTCTCTGCCTCTGACTCCGTGTGTCTGTATGTCTGTCTGTCTGTGTGTGTCTGTGTGTGCCTGTGTGTGTCTGTGTTTCTGTTGCCTGCGTATGTTGAAGCCAGACACTGACTTTGGGCATCTTCTTATTCACTTCCCACCACAGTGTATGAGAAAAAGCCTCTCACTGAACCTGGAGATTCACTGTTTGGGCTAGACTGGCATGCCAGCAAGCTGTTGGGAACTCCATGTCTCTGCCACCCTAGCTTGGGGACTTACAAAAGACACATCACCATATTCTTCTCCTCCTCTTCCTCCTTCAGCTAACTGCTGAGATCTTACTGTCTCTTCTACCCTAGCTTGGGGACTTACAGAGACACAGCACCATATCCTCCCCCTTCTCCTCTTCCTCTCCTCTTCCTTCTCATCCTCCTCCTACTCCTCTTCCTTTTCCTCCTCCTCCAACTCCTCTTCCTTCTTTAGACATGGGCTAGAAATCCAAACTTAGATCCTCATATTTGCACATTAAGCATTTTCCCCACCAAACAATCTCCCCAACCCCAAATGCTTCTTCAAAGTCACAAGTCCCAGTTGCACCTCCCTCAGAAGCCAAGTTTGAGCCCTTCATCTTAAATGTCCAGTACCTTCCCAGTCAGTTCCATTTGCCATTCCCTGGTCATGAACAAAACTGAATCTTTTATGTTACTAGTCATTGAGATGCTTGTTCAACACTCTCATCTGCAGTCTTTATACTGGTTTGTAGACCTTCACACAGTCTAAATGTAAAACTTACCAAAATTGTATCTGTAACAAATCTGCCCTCCTCCACTCTGCGGCTTGACTTTCAACACAGCATCATCGGCTGTGTGACTTTTCTTGCTGTGACAGAATACAAGATAAAAGCACCTTAAAGAGAAAGGAGTTTTTTTATTTTCCAGCTCTTACATCCTAACTGAAGCTTTCCTCCCTCCCCTCTTCCCTGCGCACCCCAACTCACATCACAAAAAGGAGTTAAAGGACTCATGGTTGACTTAAGAACGTACAGTCCATGGTGATGCCATTGTGTGAGAAGCATGAGGCAGAGTCACATTTCCTCGGCAGTCAGGAAGCAGAGAAAGATGACCGCTAGTGTTCTGCTTGCTTCTCCATTTTATTCAGCCCAGCATCCCAGCCCACAAAATGGTACCACTTCCATTCCCTCCTCATTTCAACCTCTGTGGGCGTACTGCCAGACACGTGCCCAGATGCGTGTTTCCCTGGTGTTTCTAACCCCTGCAGGTATACAGTGAAAATTAACCATCACATTGTCTAAACATCATTCTTTAATTTAGTAGTCAGCAAAACATCACTTGGATCCTTGGTGGTTGGTGCTATAAACACCCACAGGGACATTTTCATGGAATCTAGCATGCAGTTTTTACTGTTAGTGTCTGTATATTAAGACTTGAGATCCATCCAAAAGTATTTTAGCTATGATGTAGAAAAGGCCTTGTTTCCCTACCACACACACTGGGGCATACAACTGACCCAGCACTATCTTGGAGATTTCCTTTCACCAATGTCAAGTATAAACTTGATCATTAATCTCTTATGCGCAGGCTCATATGCAGCCTCTATGCTAGTGATTTAGCGATCTGTGTTAGAATCAGCACCACACTGCAATAGTTACAGTTTGGTCAGTATTGTCACCATTTTATGAGAGTGATTCCTCCCTCTTTTTCCTTCTTCAAACTCTCTTGACGTTTTATGATAGGTTGTGGTTCTGGCTACATTTTAAAATCAGCCTGTCTACTAACTTCAAAAATGAGTTGGTTAAAACTGCGTATCATTTTTAATACCCCTTTATACCATTGAATCTTCCAATCTCATGGTGTGATGTATCTCAACACTAATTTGCTTTCAGGAATTTTTAAAATCTTTTAGGTGTCAACGAAACTTTCAGTTTTTCTTTTTATTAATTTATTATCTCTGCTACATGTAAATGTATTTTAATTGACATTTTGCTCAGGAACATTACCAAGTTGTCTTTAAAATTCTGTATATCATTTATATATAATGTATAGCATTCTGTATATCATTTCCTGTTTCTGCTTTTGGTGAACTGTGTTGGGAATTGTTTGTAATGTCTAAACATTCGTTATATTTCCAATGAAAGAATTTATTTTTATAACCTTTATTGGCTTCCTAATGTTTAATATTTTTATTTCCTTTTTCTCAAACTGTATTGTCAGGGATTTATCAGTTTTATTTTATCATTTCTGTGTCTTTCCAAGGCAGAGCCTTGCTTGTAGCCCAAGCTGGCCTCTTATTTGTAACTAACCTCTTGCCTCGACCTCTCACCTGCTTGGATTACAGGCATGCGCAACTGACTGATTTGACATTATTATTACTTTCATATCAATTATTGCTGTTGTTCTTTCTCTCCATATTTTTTTAAATGGCTGTTCAGAAATAAGTCATAATGTGGGGTCACTAGCTTTCTCCTTTATTTCTTCTTTGGAGAGTTAATTTATTGCTTTATATTGAACTTCCTGTAATGTATAATAAAGTCTCACCCAGTGGAAGGCAGTAGTCCTGTGGCAGACTCCCATCCCAGCAGCTCCACTGCAGACTGAGTGATTGTCTGGAGATACAAAGTTACCTTCTCACTGCCATTCAACTCAGAAACACTCACCTTTCTCTAGGATTTAATATATGCTTATACTTTTAACATAATCATTAATAAAGGACTTTTTAAAGGGCATGTGAAAATGGGGTTGATTGTCAACTTACCTGGTTGTTTCCTTGATAATAGAAAAGAGAAAAAAAAATGTTTCCCCAATCCTCTAAATCCTCACCAGAAGTAGCTCTTTACAGCAACATTTTTTAAAGATCTGTGTGTGTGTGTGTGTGTGTGTGTGTGTGTGTGTGTGAGAGAGAGAGAGAGAGAGAGAGAGAGAGAGAGAGAGAGAGAGAGCGCACATGGGTTATGTGCACCCGAGTGCAGAACCTACAAAAGCCAGAAGGGGACATCAGATCCCTTGAGGCTGGAGTTATAAACAGTTTTAAAATCACCTAAGGAGCGTGATGTAACCTGATTGCGGGTCTTCTGTAGGGGCAGAACACACTTTTAACTGAGGAGCTGTCTCTCCAGTCCCCCACAGTAACATTTAATGTAAAACTGGCTTTCCACGTTTTGCTAAAAGTACAAGTTTGCTGACGTCATTCTGATGTTTACAGTTCTGTCCTTTATGTATTCAGGAAAGTGAGATGATAAGTGAGGATAATTAGTATCATTCTCTATGATTCACCGAAGATGAATATATCTCGGGACACCGTACAACTGTCAAGTAATACACAAAAGTGAATAATTACCTCCAGTGATTGATAATATTTTTGCAATAAATGACACTCTTCTATACACACAGTCAATTCCTACTGGTTCTGCTAGGTAGCCTTGACAAAAATCTCCTGTTCTTGTCTGGCCACACTAAGCTCTAAAAACCCTTGAGAGTTCATTCTGTCAAACATCTACCTTCTATGATGTCTTTTAAAATATTGTTTTTCTTCCTGTATCTCTAAGTGTAGAAAAATTTCCATTGCCCCTAAGAAATTTTTAATTTGGTAATAAGATTTTAATAATTATATTTTTTTCCTGACAGTTTCTGAGGACTGAACCCAAGGCCTTTATGCATGCTAGACAGTAACTCTACCACTCAGCTACAAATACAACCTTTAATTACATATTTTTAATCTCTCATTTCCTAATTTTTAATATAATTTCCATTTATAAGTCCATATGTTATTTGGGCAAATGCAGTTGCCTATCTTAACTTATACCCTAGAGGATGTAAACAAATTAGCCATACCTCATGTTTAGAAATTATAGTCATCTACATACATTTCTATTCAAATCTATTTTAATTAGTTTTACGTTAGCTTGCAAAGCATATAAAATACTGGGTTTTGTGGTGATATTTTCATACAGCTATCATTATATTTTTCTTACTTTGTCTTTCTTAACACCTATCTCTTTCTCCTTTTTTTCTAGCCAAAACAGCTCCCTTTCTATCTCTATGTCGCATATATTAATCCACTACCTCTTGAACTATATTTATTCAAAGTAAGACTATGTGCTGGGGTTGGAAAGATGGCTCTGTGTACTTGCACAGGACTTGTGCCTCCCAAACCCACATGGAGGCTTAGAATGCTCCATGACTCTAGTTCCTGGGGTTCCAGTCCCCTCTTCTGGCCTCCTCGGGCACCAAGCACTTAGGCAGTGTATTTACATACACACAAGCAAAACACTTGGACACATTAAAATAAAAACAAATGAAAACATATTTCTTAACTGAGTAGTGGTACATGCTGCTATTTAATATAATAATCTACTAAAGTATCTATCATCACTCTCAATCCATTGACTTCTAGCTCATTATCACATAGTAATCTTTATTTTGTAGTAATGTATTAGGAAGTCTCCTGCTGTAGTGTAAAAGCTTCTTCAGAGATTAAATCTTTCCACTTGGAGTGAAATGCAGTGAGATACAGGGAGTGAGAAAAGGGGTGAAACAACAGTCCATCCTAAGGAAAGGTGAAATATCCACTCTGCTGGGATGCTCCTTAAGCTTAAGAAGTGAACAACCAATATTTGCCTTTGGTTCACCAAGTTGGACTTCGGTGCTGCCCTTACTTTGACCTGTCAACAGTTCCCTATCTGGAGTAACTAGATACTTGTCCACGTCTCCCTGAGAATGGCATCACACAACATATGTTTATGAAAATTCTAAGAAATACAAATAAAAATTTTTTAAGTCACGTTCCCTATTCTTGAATTTTAGTTATGTCTTTTCTTACCCTTTCTGAACTCAGAATTTTCCTTTACACTTGGTGGAAACCTACAGTATGTACATACATGTGAACTGTGTCAAAGTTCCTTTTATCAGACCTGGTCTCAATCCTACTGTCCCCCACATTTATCCTCTAAAGCAGTAGTTCTCAATCTTCCTGATGTTGCGACCCTTTAATAAATAATTCTTCATGCTGTCATGACCCCCAGCCATAAAATTATTTCATCACTACTCCATAACTGTAATTTTGCTACTGTTATCAATTTTGATGTAAATATCTAACATGCCAGATCTCTGATATGTGATTCCCCCAATGGGGTCACAACTCACAGGTTGAGAACCACTGCTCTGGAGTCTCACTGTACAGTTTTCTGACTAGAGTCCATGGACAACCAAGTTACATGGCCAATGAGCTAACTAGTCTTTCCCAGCACCAAAATAATATTCATCCAGAGCGATAAGTTGCAGTTGATGTTAAAAGTTACTTTTAAATCCTGGACCAAGATCTAAAATTTTTTGGTGCTCATAAGTTTTAAGACAGTTTCAACCTCTTCACTCTCTATTTTGAATTGTGTAAGAGTTGGCTCTATTAATCACGAAATATTCAGAAAAAAGTTCTGTGCCACGAGACTCCTCTCAGAACTCTTAAGGACTGAAGCACTGCATGGCTTCTCTCAGTAGTGTCTGGTGTTCTACGTGGTTGTTCACCCCACTTTAGGGCTCTTCTGATCTCACACCTGTACCCCACCCACATTCTCTGGTAGACCCTGTATTAGGTCTTCCTCCTGCTTCACAGATGATCTGGTCTGCGGAGAGCCCTTTGGTGGTTTACAGTGTTTGCAGTTGAGAATGTCACTTAACTGGTTTGGAAAGTCAGTATTAAGGAACACATACTCATCAGTGCAAGTTCCAATAGCAATATCAATTTGTCAAAAATAAAGACAGAATCATAGCCTCTACTTCCAGTCATTTTTTACTTACTTTTGGATATGTTAAGAATTTGAATAGAAAATACAGATCCTACTTAAGAGTTCTCTCTCTCTCTCTCTCTCTCTCTCTCTCTCTCTCTTACACACACACACACATGTGGGTATGTATGTGTGCATGGCCCATGTTTATGTGTGTGTCCATGTGTGGTGTGGTAGATATTTCCAGTGTGAAGAGGGTAGAATATCAGGTGTGTTCTTCAGTAGCTCCTCACCTTGTTTTTGAGACAATGTCTCTCACAAGACCTGGAACTCACCGACTAAGCTAGACTGGCTGATCAACAAACTCCAGTGACCCTTTTCTCTTGGCACCTCCCACCCAGTATTGTACTGCCATGTCCAGGCTTTCTGTGGGTACTCAGATCTGCACACTCGGTTATCTCTTGAGCTGTCTTTCCAGCCCAGATTCCTTAACACTTTTTGTAGCCTTCTCTTGTCTAATGTCTACCTTTCAGCAATATCTCATGGCTCTAAAAATACCCACTCTTGGGTTTATTATGGTCTGCACCCCACAAAAGCTCACTTTCACTCTTGTATTGAACATGTGAAGACTTCTGTGCTGTCAAGAATTTTAAAGGAAAAAAAAAAACTCACTCTAATTGTAGCAAGGAAGTCTTCTTAAAAGTAGCAACCATTTCTTCAGCAAGACCTCTCTGAGCATCCTTCCTAAACTGGCCCATCTCCAGGAACTGTCCGTCACAGTTTTTCAGCAGTGTTTAACGTTCACTTTTCTTCTCCTCACCGAAGAGGACAGCAGGGGAGCCGACATTTCTCCAGTCCCAGGTTCTTCTGTGTGTTCACGGCTCAGAAAAGTGATGCACACTCCATACACAATGGATATTGTCGGTTTGCATAGAGTAGCAGTTCTCAACCTGTGGGTCTTGACCTTTTGTGGGTTTAACGACCTTTCAAAGGGGTCATCCAAGACCATCGGAAAACACAGATATTTGCATTATGATTCACAACAGCAGCAAAAGTACAGTTATGCAGTAGCAATGAAAATAATTTTATGGTTGGGATCACCACCACATTAGGAACTGTATTAAAGGGTCACAGCATCAGGAAGGTTGAGAACCACTGACACAGAGCAACAAAATGAAGTATCAGTTGCATAGTTATTGAACAATTGTTGTGTGCCAAACACTTGGATAGATTCTTGTGGTCTTTTTAAGAGCTTTATTGAAGTACAATTGGCATGCCATAAATCTTACCCTTTTAAAACATATGATACCATTTTTCTAATATATTTAGAATTGTATAACAGTGACTGCAACCTAAGTTTAGAATTGTTCCAAAGACTTTCTTTTGTTTCTATTTTTAGATGTGTGTGTGTGTGTGTGTGTGTGTGTGCAAATGCCCATAGAAACAAGAAAATGGTATTAGATCTTCTGAAGCAGAAGTTGCAGGTGCTAGTGAGCCACCTGAGTACTGGGAACCAAGCTCCAGTCCTCTGGAAGAGCAGCAAGCACTCTGAACAGCTGCATCATCTCTCCAGACCCATTTGAGAATATCTTTATCCTTCCTAAAATGAGCTTTTGTGTCCATTAGCATCCATCTCCTATCCACTCTACTTTCTCCAGCTCTGTTCAGCCACTGATATATTTTTTATCTCTACAAATTTGTCTTTTGTAGACATTTTGTATGTGAGATTATATAGCATGTGATTTTTTTTGTGAAAGGCTCCTTTAGCTTATTATAATGCTTTTTTAGACTTGTTGAGCTGTGATATGTATATGTACTTCACTTATTTTAATACTGAAAATTCTCATTCCCTGGATATGCCCAATTTTGCTTATACAGACTTCAATGGATAGGTTGTTTCCATTTCAGGAGGGAACTTGGTGACAGGTTGTGTGTGGACAAATATCTTCATTTCTCTTGATACATGGGAGTTAAAATACTAGATCATATGGCAACTTCATTTTAAAACATTATTAAACTATTTTCTTAAACAAGTGTATCATTCTATAATCCCACCAGCAATGGATGTTGGTTCATATTCTTGCCCACACCTCTTATTATACCTGAGGTGTAACCCTTTGGGTCGATGCTGTGAAGTGATATGTCATTGACTTTCTCCACATTTCTCTATCAATGACATTGAGCATCTTTTCCTGGCATCTTCAGTTCCTTGTACTTTTTTTTTTTTTTTTTACAGAAATTCTTACTTACTTCTATAGTGAATTCCACAATTAGAATCCTGTATTTCAATTTAAAGGTATTTATATATTCAGAATAACCATTTATTAGGTTATGATTCTCAAATATTTTCTACGTTATACAGCTCATCTTCCTTAATTGTGTCCTTGAAACACAAAGTATGTAATTTTCAAAAGGTCCAAATTCTCTTGCTTGTATTTTTTAGTACATAGGGGCCAGGAAGAAGTCTCAGAGGGTGAAGTGCTTACTGCGCAAGCATGAGGACTGGATTCAGATCCTCAGGGCACACATGAAAATCTGGAGGGGTGTGACCAACTGCCTGTAATCCCAGCACAGAGAAGGGAGAGACAGGAACGGCCAGAGTACCCTGGCTAGCCAAACTAGTTGAAATGGCTAGGTCCATGTTCACCAAGAGATTCTGCCACAATGCATAAAGGGAAAAACAACTGATAAAGACTAAAGGCATCACCTTTGCGCCTCTGTTCACACGTGTATGCTCATACATATACATACACGCGTGCATCCACACTCATGGGACTACACATCCATGCATGCACACATACATAAGCAAAAATAAAGTCATTGATAAAAAAATTTAAAAAATTTAAATCAATAGAATGTAGACCTAGAGGCTTATTTTAGGTCTTTCTATTTTCTTCATTGGTCTATATATCTGTGTCGAATCTGTGACTTCTTAGCCTTCTGACTAAGCTCAAGCATGGTATCATGGCATCATGATGCTAGGGCCCCTCTTTGCTCACTGATAAGCTTTCAAGTACATACATGATTCATGATTCTTCCATCTTTGCTTTATCCCCCCCCCCCCCAAAGATGTTTTTGTTCTCTGGGCTCCACTACATTTCCTTAAGAATTTTAGGATTGCACAAAAGAAATCAGATGGTATTTTTGTGGCCATTCTTCTAGATATGTACATCAGATAGGGACTAGATCATCATCTTAATAATAGTAAATCTCCAAAGCAATAAACGTGGATAAAGTTTTTATTTATTTGGATCCTCTTTAATTTCTTTTAGACATGTCTTATACGTTTTATTTGATTTTTTTAACTGGTCTGGGCTTAGGAAGGAGTTGTTCCCTTGGGGGATGGTGTGTGTGTGTGTGTGTGTGTGTGTGTGTGTGTGTGTACTCAAAACACTAATATTCAGACTGAGCCTTATACATGCTAGCCATACATTCTACCACTGAGATATATCCCCAACCCTGTAGTTAATAGCATAAAATTTTTACACTTTATTTTTTAATTTATTCTGAAGTATTTACTCTTTTGACCTTATCTTCAGTATATTTTATTAAGCTATATGTTTAGATCTAGTTCACAATATTCCTCAAATGTATAAACATGTGCCTGTCTCATTGATTTTATGTGCTGCAGCCTCAATGATCTTGTACATAGTGCTACATGCTTTGCAATGTACAGGGCACAGACAACATTACTACAGCATTCTTATAGATGATGCCAAAAATCAGAAAGGAATTCTGACATGGGCAGAAATTGAGGAAATAATTATTAGCAGGCAAGCTACGGAGTAGAAATAGATAGCTCAGGTCCTTGTCTTTTTCTCCTTGTGCTTAGCAAATTATTCCCAGCATGAACAAACGACACATAAGAGTTTTACCTATTTGTACATCATATGTCAAATCTGCCTATTTTACTGTATCAATTTGCAGAATTCCTCTCATTCAAATAGTCCTAAGATTACTCAGTGCTTCATAATGCCCTATGCAATTCACTTTCCCAAAACAAAAACTACAGGGTTAGGAATATGATTCTGAGGGTTAAGGGCTTGCTGCACGAACATGAAGCCCTGAGTTCAGATCTCCTGGGAAAAAAAAAAAAAGAGCCAAGCCTGACAGCTCGTGCCTAAAATCTCAAGATGACAAAGCTCTTTGGCAAATCTTTCTAGCCAGTCAGTGATGTCTGGGTTCAGCAATGAGTTTCATTTCCAAAAATAAGGTAAAAAACAACAGAGGAACAACTAAACATAGATCGCTGGTCTCATACAGGCATGTATATGGATGTGTATACCCGCACATGTACCCACAAGAGTAAAATTGGCTGTTATTCAGAAGAAAAACAAACATTTTCTCCTTTAACTCTCTTGAAGGTCAACTATAAGTGGTATGTGAAGTGAGAAGAAAAGGAAAGGAATTATTTAACATTTACCATTTACATAGTTCTAATCTACTTTTTAAAAAATGTTTAATTACATGTCTGGGCGTGGGTGTGTATACATGTGTGTGCAGGTGCCCTCAGCGACCCAGAAGAGAAAGTCAGAGCCCCTGGAGCTGGAGTTACAGGCAGTCAAGAGCTACCTACTGTATATACCCTGAAGCACACTCAGCGTCTTTCCAGCTTCAGGTGAGATGGAATTTGGCATATTAGGGCAGTTGACAGGACTGTGGGGGCGTGGCATAACTGAAATGTGGACAGTTAATGAAAGGTCAAAGAGGATCCAGGATGAGAATTAAATAAAACTTTCATTCTCTTGGGTTTTATTTCAGAAATCTAGTTAGTCCTCCAGTTCAAAACTCTAGAGAGTAAGGGGCCGCGTGTGGTAGTGACATCATATCCAAGTGATCCTGGATTGCGTTTCAACAGCTTTCAAGCAGGTTTGAGCTAGAGTTCACTGGGAAGGATGGCGCTCCTCCACTCAGGATAACAAACAAACCTCTTGGCACTCTCTGTTGACTTGAGTCCCCTGGAAAAGGGGAGCGTGCTACGTTACAATTTCAGAACTAGTCAGAGATTGAAAATTAATGCATCAAAGAGCACGTTGTTTGGGCCTTTTGTCTAAAGGGCAAGTGCAAATAAATAGGAATTTGGAACCGCTGTGCCATATATAGGGATTTGTTTCCTGCACGAAGCGCCAAAGAAAACAGTGCATTCAGATGGTAATGACGAGAGGGCCTGGGTGTAGATAATAGTGTGTTAAACTCCGATGGGCTAATTGTGCGTTTTCATGTGAATCAGCCTCCTGCTAGGACTCATTAGGAATGCACATTAAAGATACAGACAAGTGTGCCGCCTTTTAATCAAGTGTCTTATTTCTCCCAACTATTAGTATTGCAAGCATTCTGGTAGGTGCAATTTTTGGCTAAACTTAATTGTGAAGCCTAGAAGCTCGATTCTATTTCAAAGCTGTGGGAATATCTCCGCATGAGGGTGAGTGGGAGGAAACCGGGGGCCAGAGGAGTGGACCAGAATAGGAATTGATCAGTTTCTTTCTTTTTCTCTTAACTAAATAAGCCGAATTCTTACTTGGAATCCATACAAAGCCCTCCACAAAATACCAGTCCACAGATGGTGCCAGGGAAATGACGGCAGCGGCCACAGGAACGGAGCTTAGGAGACTCGCAAGCAGATGAGAGCATGGGGCTCCAGCCATGACCTCAGACAGAGTGAAGCCATCTACACAACAACTGGCACCTAGAGCAGCAAAAAAAAAAAAAAAAAAAAAAAAAAAAGTACTCATATGACCTTTATCATAGCAGGAGAGCCACACGTAATTAAGATCATTAAAAAATTAAAATCAGACTGGAGAGAAGGCCCCACGGTTAAGCGCACTTGCTGCTCTTGCAGAGGACCTGAACGCAATTCCCAGAACCCGCATCCAGTGACTCGCTACCCCCTATAACTCCAGCTCCAACGCAATCCAATGCCCTCTTCTGGCCTCCGTGGTCATTCACACTCACATGTATCTTATTCACATATCCACACAAAACACACATACAAAATACAGAGGAACCCTGCCTCGGAAACACACAGACACACAAAAAACCTTCAAACAAAAGAAATTAAAATCTAAGTGGGTATATTTTTTAATTCTCAACTTCCTTGCAAAAGAATATTCTCTTTGTTTCTAATTTATGTTATACTCGCTTCTAAGAGGCAAACACTTACCTTTGATTCTATAGCATATTCAAAGGTAAATGTTTGTGAAGACTACCACAGATGATCTAAATATTTGAACTGTATCTCTAAGGCTGTGTAATAGGGCAGAGTCACCACATAGTCCAGCATCCTGTCTAGAGGGGATGGCGGACCACAGGGAGAATGCTACTGGGGAGGTAATAAAGAGATATGGAGGCTGACATCTTGCTGGAATTTCAAGGAAAGAAATCAAGGCAGGCTTCCTTCTCAAGGAACCTAGAGTAAAAAAAAAAAAAAAAAAAAAGTTTGTTTCCATCTGGAACAGTGTTCACGAAGACAGCAAAGTGACTTCAGCATCCAGGTCTTTCAAGGATGAACAATCCGAACAATCCGGGTCCATCTACTGATCGTGGCCTTTAGAGCAATTTGCCCTCGAAAAGACGCTGGCGCTAGACCTTGTGCTCCGCTAGCCGTTAGTGAGGGAGTAAGATAAATAAAGAATAATATTAGTGTGGACAAATGACAAAGAGGACAGTCGTCCCAATTCAGAAGGTTCCAGCCCAAGAGCAAAGACCAGCAAATCCAAGCACATAAATGCAGTTAGCTACTGCCCACCAGTATTGACATTAACTACAGTAACAAACATCTTTCCAGGTGTTTGAATCCAATTTAAGCCCATAGTCCCAGAGGAGTTTGCAGATTTTAATTTAGACTTTCTAATAGAACTTTACCATTTTCAGTGAAATGTATTCAAAAGAAGTTTGGCCGTTTTTCTAAGTCCGAACAACAAGAATGATTGGCACCTGTGGTTCTCAGGAAACCCCTCCCCCAGGAAGCCTGTTCACACTGAGTTCTGCTCTGTGACAGCAAGTAACTCTTGGTTAGCCCATAACATCATCTAGTGTCATGTGGAGACTCATAATGAGACACTAAGAAACAAGAGACTTGATTAGTCTCAACGATGTATCGACTTAGGAATTCTATTTTTGCTTTGTTTTGGGCTCCTGGCTGTGTGTGTGCGCGTATGCTTGTTTGTTTTAGGGTCTTACTATGCAGTCATGACTAGTCTGAAATTCACTATGTAGAAAAGGATACCCTCATGCTCAGAGCCATCCTCCTGCTTTCGACTCCTTGTGCACCATGCTGCCTGACCTGGAGTTCTCTATATGAAGCAGCAAACAGAATGGAGCGCTGAGAACAGTCTGGCCAATACAACAGAAGAAATCTGGACTCCAGGTCCAGAAATGCAACGAATAATGCCTTATCATCAAAATTGTTCCCAAACTTCTTTGAAGTCAAGATAGAAGTTTCCGTTTTAAAACTGAGAAACCACAGAAGCTCCCTAATGAGATTTTTATCTTGTTAACAAAATTTTAGTGAAAGTGCCCACATAAGAGCTGAACAGATTAAAGGATGAATACCGTTCCCACCATTATCTCCAACACAGCAGATTCGTAATAACCATTGCAACTTTTTAATACATCATGTCTCTTTCTTCTTGGCTTCTGTTCACTTATTTATGTTTAATTGACTTCCAGCTGTAATGTCCCTCTTCCTCAATAGAAGAAAGTTCGCACAGGCCTGCGCAAAGAGAATCTTTTCTGCAGTGAACAAAAGGATGTAGGCAGAGAACAGAAAATGTAGCAACTATGCATGCAGACGTACCAGGAGGGAAAATCCTGTTTGTTTGGCTTCCTTACAAGTTTTGTAAAAACACGCTTTATTAGGAAATGGAATAAGGAACAAAGCAATAGGTTTAATAACCACTGTTTCTAGGCTGTAGGATTATAATTTGGGGGAAATTACCACCATCTCTGAAGTTAAGACCCGGTGGTGGTGGTGGTGGTGGTGAAGGAGAAGAAGGGACAATTGTAATTTAAAATAGCTGCTCATCTGCCACTAATAATAAGAGAAGTCTCCATCTTCCATATATAAATGCAACCATCAGCTACTGCTCTAAGTATGCAAATCTTTGCTACACAAGAATCATGTCTCTTACATCCTTTAAGAAACTTGGACAGCATTTATCGTTTGGGGAATCTACGTGGGGACTTGTGTTTATTTGTTTACTGTCTGGTTCCTCAGTTAACGGCTCATCAAAATCGCCACTGTAGTGGACATCCAGTAGGTATCCAGGGCACACAGTGTTTACAGTAACTGAACGAATGAGTGGAGGAATAAATGAATGACCGGCATGTAATCTCTGCCTTCTGTTTCCACGTTCCTTCCTTCACAGCCTTATCTATTTTTATATCTAATGAACTCTAATTTCACATTCCTTAAGCTACCGGTAAGGTCTCCCTAGAGTACCAATGTGTCGGTGTCGCAGTATGAAGGGTAATGTAGAGGCTGGAGCCTGAAAATTCAAGATGGACACATTGAAGAGGCCGGACGATAAAAGACAGGAAACCCTTCTCCACTTGGGCTTCGTCTGAGAAGCTGAGCAGGTGCCAAACAGTGAAGACGAACTCTACAGTCATGAAAATGGTGGGTGCTAGGTCAAGTCTCTACAAAGGGTTATCCACCTAATAGCCTGGTGCTTCGGGAGCGCATCCTTAGCTCAACAGCCTCCTCCCATTTAGGGGAGTGCTTTTCCTTTCTGCTGTTTTCCTACGTGTATTCATGGTTGAGGATGATGCACATGGTAACATGGCTTGTGCAGGTGGAGGTCCAAGGACCTGTAAGAGCCCCGGCTCTATCTTCAACAGTAGATTCAGCATACTTATTTGAATTTGGTGAAACAAAACACGCTTCTTTCCTCTGGCCACTTCTTCATGCTTAATTTGACTTTAGCTGCGGTGATTCTCCTCCCTCAAATGAGGAAAGGTCACATAGGTGCGTCCCAGGAGAATCTTTTCTAAGGTGAACAGAAGGATCTAGAATCTAGGTTCTAGATGACATAGATCAAATGTGGCAGTTACACAGGTATGGCTGTCCCCTCACATGGGTCCCATCCAGGGTCAGAGCTTGGGTTCTCAGGCTCAGGGACAGAACCACCAAGCACCGAGCCATCTCACTACTAGCAGGCTTCTCTTTCTTAGCAAGCTGTCTCTATTTCTTTTTCTAACCACGTGTCCCCGGTGTAATCCTTTGTCCTAGGACACAAGATCCTGGAATCAGGTACCCACTGAACTCAAACCTATGGCCCTGGCACTAAGCATGTTTTCCCTTTTCCTTCTATTTCATCTTTTTCAGATACAGACAAAAGTCTGTGTGTGCTTCTCTGACACTCCAGGCTTTCACTGTTTCTTTGACCTCCATGCCTGATTTTAGAAGCATGGCCTTTTCCCCACCCTCATCCTCCTGGTAGCTGCTGGAATTTTCAGCTCACCTGTCCTATTGGTTTTGCTTGGTTGGTTAATTGTTTTGGTTTGCTTTTGGGGGTTCCTTTAGTGTTTGCTTTGGTTGTTGGTTTCTCAAACTTTAAATGAAATTGTCCTCAGACTTCCTTTTGAAGTTATTTTATGAATGGCACTAAAAGGACTGGTATGGGCACAAAACACCCAAGGACTAAGTTCTCAGCACAAAGATTTATTTGCCCCAGAGGGACAAAGGCCAGGGAATCAGAGACAAAGACAGGAGATAGAAGACAAAGAAGAAAAAAGAAACAAGGGAAAAGGGAATGCATACTCCCCTCCCCCCACTCCTTCAACCTTCCCCTCCACCCTCTCCCCCATTGAAATGGATATAGGAGAGATAGTGAGGCAGTAAAGAGTGCTTACTGCTCTTCCAGGGGACCTGAGTTTGATTCCCAGCAGCTTTACTGGGTGACTCACAATTACCTATAATTCCAGTTCCAGGGAAATCAACGATCCAGTACGCTCTTCTTGCTTCCATGGGTACCTACACACATACACACAAACAAATAAACAAATAATAAACCTTTCAAATATAATGATGCACACATGATTATACACACATGCATAAATAAATAACAAACTTCAAAATGTAAGGATAAGGCACGCATACACATACACACACATGCACACAAACATGCACACACACACACATACACACATTTTCTATGTCATATATTACATTGCTCACCACTTCTGTTCCAAAAAATAATAATTGCCACAATTTTTTAAAAAAAAAATGTGAGACACTTCATTTCAAGATTTGATTTTATCCCTGTCCTTCAAAACACAGAATGTTCCCTCTGACCTTGGTTGAGACTCACATTGCTGAGTATCTGTCTAGTTGGAACACTACTTCACAATTTTTGTAACAACTGTTCATTATTATATGACCAGATGATACCCATATGCCCTGTACCTACACACATGTAAACACACGTATAAATATATACTCATGCAAACATAGAGTGTACATTTGATGTATAATCAGATGGTGTGTGTGTGTGTGTGTGTGTGTGTGTGTGTGTGCCTACATGAGTTTATATGTACCACATGTGTGCAGGAGCATGTGGAAGCCAATAGAGAACACTGAATCCCCTAGAACTGAAGCTACAAGTACTTATGACCTGCCATGTAGTTGCTGGGAACTGAAGGTTCCACAAGATCAGGTCCTCTGCAAGATCAGTAAATGCTTCTAACTACTGAGCCACCTCTCCAGCCCCCAATTTCCATCTTATAGCAGTGTGAATTCTCACGATGTTCACTGTAACACACTTCTCACACCCTCAAAGCTGCCTATGGTGCTATCTTATTATAAAATGCCTTCCTCGAACATCCCATACCTGATATTTAGTAAGCAATTGCTGTGATGTGTTAAACGTCCCCCAATGGCTATAAAGACAGGAGAGTTTGCATTGTTAAGTACTTAAAGAACCAGAATGTAAATCAGTCACTGTAAGCATACAACAGCCCAGGGCCTCAGACTGAATTTTGCTGTTGGCTGGAGATTGTTTGCCAACCACATTTAGAAAGGTGTTTACTGCTTTTTAAAATTTTTCTTTATTCTTGAGAATTCATGTGTTTACGTAATTAAATATAATAATATACACCACAGCTTTCCCATAAATCTCAACACACCATTAATCAATTTCATATATATATATATACATATACATATACATATATATGTATTTAATAATGCTGTTCATATGTGCATGGATGTGAAGCATCTGCTGGATCATGGAAAACCTACAGAGGTCACATCCTCGGATAAGAGTGATTCTCCCTTTCCCATCAAATGTTCACTGCCAGTAGCTGCTCCGTAAAAGTTGGAGCCTGAAGATCATCTCTCCTGGGATTTTGGCCAGTTTAACCTTGTGAAGGTAGCCACAGCTGCTGTGAGTACAAGCTACACAGTTATGTCATGTCTAAACGACAGCACTTCATGGCTCCCTTCCCTCTCCCCCAGCTCCTGTGTTCTTTCTGCCCTTTCTTCTGGGATGATCCCTCAGTCTTGATGGTGGGGTCAATACAGATGTCCCATTTAGGGCAGAGCATCCGGTCTCTCATCCTCAGTGCTCTGACTAGTTCTGCATCTCTCCACTGACTCCTGCTGACTGGAAAAGAATCTCCTCAGACCAAGGTTGAGGGTAGCCTGGTTCTATGAGTACAAACATAAACACTAAGGTGTCACTTTTTAAAGGTACTTATTATTTTCAAATCAGTATTGACTAAAAATCATTTACTTTTGAGACTGAGCCAAAGAAAAATTATTCAGGAATTTTTTAAGTGTGTGTATTAAAGAGGTTGTGAACATTTATTCCAAGCTGGGGGTGGCGGCCTGTCTTCTCCTCTGCAGTGGTAAGCACTATGAACAAAAACAATGTGGTGGAGAAAAGGATTATTTCAATTCACAGGTTACAGTCCATCATCAAGGGAAGCCAAGACAGGAACTCAAAGCAGGAGACTGAAGGAAAAAAAAAAAAACAAAAAACAAAAAAAAAAAAAAAAACAGAAGAATGCTGCTTGCTGCTTGCTTACTGAGTTGCTGCTGCTGGCTTGTCCTGCTATTTGTCATATACAGTCCACCTGCCTAGGGATTGCACCAGTCAAAGTGGGCTGGGCCCTTTTACATCAGTGGTGGCATGGGCTTTTAGTTCCAGCACTTAGGAGGGGAGGCAGAGGCAGGCAGATCTCTGTGAGTTTGAGCCCAGTCTGGTATACAAATCGAATAGACAGGACAGCCAGGGCTACACAAAGAAACCCTGTGAAGAAGAAGAAGAAGAAGAAGAAGAAGAAGAAGAAGAAGAAGAAGAGGAGGAGGAGGAGGAGGAGGAGGAGGAGGAGGAGGAGGAGGAAGAGGAGGAGGAGGAACAAGAGGAGGAGGAGGAGGAAGAGGAACAAGAGGAGGAGGAGGAGGAGAAAAAGAAAAACGAAATGCCTCCCCGGCTGATCTGATCTAGACAATGTTCCATCTCCCCTCCCCTGATGACTCTAAGTTCATAATATCTACACAAAGGACAAAAGCAAGAAGATTATAAGTTTGAGGCATTTTTCAGGGCTACATAGTAAGGAGGGGCAGGGATAGAGAAAAACAGGTCCAGTCAGTCAGAGAGACGGAGAAATATTACTAATTTTGCTGGTAAAGTTATCCATTAATGAATTGACTAGCACACCAAAGCATATTTACCTATGAAACTGATGGACTGGAATTTTCATGTGATGTCTGCCAATAATTTCTTTTCATTTAAAGTTAAATCAAGGGTCAATAAATAAGTATATAGATAATAGACTTCTTAGAGTGTGTGGTCATAACAACAGTTAACATTAAATATATTCTTTAAACGCTAAAGGTTTTATGACAAAGAATATAAAAACAATATAGGATAAGATATAAAACAAAGAAAACATTGAAATAAAAATTATACAGAGTATATACCATATGCATGCATATGCCCACACCCATGCATACCAGCACACATATGCACCTGCACACACATGAAGATGCATACACACACAGAGAGAGAAAATGGAACTAAAGTGCATAACTTAGAGTTGCTATGCATAAAAACATAAATGACAAGACTTTATGCCTTGAGCATTTAGAAAACTATCTTAATAAATGATTTTCACTGTTAATCATGGCTATTGGTTCTTCATGTCATGACAGCCACGTGAAACGCTGAGGACAGGGCCTGCACCAAGCAAAGGAGCCACAGAAGGCTGTCACTTGTGCGTGTGACTGGTAGAAACTCAAGTGTAGTAATTTGAAAGGGACAAACAGCAAAGCCTGTCTAGTTTCCATTCCCCTCAGTGACTACAAGTCACAAGGCAAGTGGTACAGGCAACATAATCTGCCGTCTCTTCAGCCCGTCTTCCTGCCACAAATCCAGGGAGTGACTCAGCTCATTAACTATGATTCTGGCGTTAAATATACACATTATAAACCCAAAACTGAGTGCAAGGGCAGACAATGCCTGCATTGGGGCAGCAGCGAGCTGATGCCTTTGTTGGCCATGTTGAGGTCACCCCCATGCCTACACAGGGCATCATAAGTGATCTGTGGGAGAACTCACGAGGAAGGTTTTGGTGATTCCCAGTTACACCTCTCAGGCCAACTTTCAAAGCCTCCCTTGAATAGGACAGAACTCTTCTGTATAAACATAAAAGACAAATGCATTCTCGGCGGTGTGTGTGTGGGAAGGGGGGACAAGAAGTACCTGAAGGTACCACTAAATGGAGGGATGGCAGAAAAACTCAAATCCAACCCAGAAGCGTAAACACAGAAGATAGTTTGATTGTAGGGAGCCTGATGAAAGCATACATGGCCCGTTGTTTTAAGAATAAAGAGCTAAGATATATCAAAGGCAAACTTGGTCATTACTAGCCAGAATGTACTTCAAGATCTTGAGGAGCTGGAGAGTCGGTACTGGGAAATACAAATGGCGGCATTTCTTTGCAGGCTGCAGACACACCCGGGATCATAAGAAGAGATGGCCTTTTTGCAGGCAAATCCTCCTTTGTTGGGGGGTAGGAAGGGTGCCTAGGTGGACATCTTTGTTCACAGGAAAAAGAGATAAAGGCAGACTGAGGTGAGGAGGGGCAGTCGGGGAGACTTGAGGAGAATGCTAGAATCTGCTGCCAGATGATGCTGGGCTGAACATTTGGGGCCTACTTGGGGTTGACAGGCTGGTCTCTGTGGTCCCCTGGTGCTAGAGAAAAGTACAAACCCCTTTTTGGTGGGGCTCTTGCTGATGTTGGTTAGGGATCGCTGACTGATTCTTCCAAACATTTCAGATCCATCAGTCTGTCAGAAATTGAAAAGCTGGAAACAGAACAAAAGCAGAACCTCCTCCTCCAATCATCTCATTGAAAAGCGTGCCTCGCTTTCGGTCACAGGCATGACATCCAGGGCAATTTTCAAGCCAGCTGGCCGTGAGAAGGCGACGGCACAGCCCGAATGTCAGACCTGTTACTTTACGGGAATCTTTAAGGCCTGCCAGCCCGGAGCCTGACCATTCTGTCAAATAGCCCTTTTCAAAATATTTACCTGCCTGATAGTCCCTTGGCTGCAGTAGTGTTGGGAACAGGGATGGAAGACACCATTGTGAAACACTGCTATCGCTTCCATCTCTACTGTGAGGGTGAGGAACTGGGCACAGAGACAGAGATTTGGACAAACATTCATTTGGTCTTTCAATAGAGACTTCAGACTTAGAGCTAGAGGGAAACAGTAGCAAGATCCATTGAACGAAGCTGGCTACATCTCCACCAAAAGGGAAGCAGGGAGGTTCTGTTGTCTTCAGACCTTTAGAATACACAAGTAGCCAACACTGCCAGAAGCCCTGGTGTTCCCACAAAGGGGCAGTGATTATGTCAACACACACACACACACACACACACACAAAAAAATGCATTGTCTATCCTCAAGATTGTCTGCTTGCTATCCATTTCTAGGTGGGGGGGGAAAATATCAACTGCTCAGTAAGACAGAATTGCTAGGCAGCTGGCTAATCGTGGACTCTGCAATTATTGTATTTTCATTCTGGCTCTAAAAAAGGAAACACTTTAAAATGAATGAAATATGCAAAACGCCTCTAGCGATGAAATTAAGCCACCTTATTAACTGTGCAATTTTTATAAAGGTTTCGAGAAATACTCGTTAGGCCTTTTGTTTGAATGCAACTTCATCTCCAGCCCCCCATCTTAATTCCTAGAATATGAAGTGACGCCCACTTAAACACCTTGGTCTTTACTGAGAAAATACTTGACTATCTTACAGCTGGAAATCCCGTTTGTTAGAAGGTCGATATTAGCTGTGTCGTATCATATTTTGTATACGCCTTATAATGTTTACCTTATTCTTACTATTATCACTGTTATGCTTAGCAAATTATATACTATACCATTACTATTCTAAAGAATCAGACAAGACAGGAACTAGGATTGTCATGTCCTTGATAAGGTAGAGTTATCTGAGAACAATTAACCTGTTGAACCTCCAGCTGGTGATAAGTCCCGCGACTCCATTAAATGCCTTGTGGAATGTTTCCAGAGTCTACAAACATCCCATCAATCATATTTCTATATAAAAACTTGTCAAGGATCAATGAGAAAATGCATAATTTATATCTTGCTAGTATATGGGTCAATCTAATAAAACTAATGTAATTTGAGACATTTTCATTAAGCATTAGCTCTCCTGCCCATACATGTTTCATAAATATTAATCTCAAGTTATTAAAGTCTCTAAATACTTAATATCAAAATCCCACACATTATCGCCTCTTCATCTTCAGAAGCTGATCCACAGAAATGGTCATAAAGTGAGGGATGTTGTTGGTCAAATTTTATCACCTGGGTTTTGATCACTTTGAAATGATATTTAGCGTTCTCGGCTGGGAGAATGGGGCTCTATATTCACTGAAGAGCTTATGACTAAGAGGATTAACAGTGGATTTGAGGGACAGGAAGTTGCTACCTAGAAATGGTGTTTGGTCTTGGGAATTCTTCCACCTCCTTCCCACATCCCACAAACTCCTAGGTAAAACTAGAAGGAAGAATGAACAGGTGAAAGAACTAGGCTGAACAAGAGCCACAGCCCCTACACTTAAAAAAATAAAAATTAATTCATTTATTTGCTTCACATTATACATATACCTTCACAATGACCTTCCAAACCTCCCAAGATCCTTTGAACCTCCAAACAAAAAGCCTACATGTGGAATGATCAACTAACATGTGGAATCACTGCACCATTAAAGCTTTTATATCTTAAATTAACCCACTCCTATTATTTTACATTTTACCACGAGGCTCATGGTTTACTGTACAGTTCCCAGGTGTCTGTCTCCTTTGGTGGCTACATGGCTTCTCCCTGACTCTGCGGACTCCCTCTCTATATCTTTTCCAGCTGGCTATATTCTGTTTTGCCATTAGCCATGGTCTTCTCAAAATGAAAATAGGAAGGAAAGGGTTATAAACATGGGAACCACTCAGCCAACTGGATTAAACTTGAACAACCATAGCCAGCTGCCCTTGGATGGGTGGGATAGGATACTTGGATCCCTATTTAGATGTGGCATGGATGTTTATAAAATCAAAACCTGTGACATCATAAGAATCAGCAGACAGACCCAAGAGAAAGCAGGCACCATGTCCAGATGAGGATTCAGCT
Source organism: Microtus oregoni (assembly GCF_018167655.1). NCBI lineage: Eukaryota > Metazoa > Chordata > Mammalia > Rodentia > Cricetidae > Microtus > Microtus oregoni. Next base: position 41,321,516 of record NW_024543063.1, read on the forward strand.
GACCTCCCAATGAGAGAGGCCGCCACGGCTGAGCATTCCCTGTTTGGAAAATTAATGATCGACTACCCCTTTAAAGGAGGTGTTAAAGCCATTACTTCACATGTATATTTACTTCCTTAAATACGTTTAAAAACAATCAAATGCCTAATGAAAAACATTAAAGGCTGAAATCTAATAGAGGCATTTAGTACATTTCAAAAGAAAGCAAATAAATGGATCAGTTTATCTATCTCGAAGCGGATATTTCAGAAGGTTTATCCCTCCGTGTCAACAAAAATGCAGTGCTATAATTACACCGTCCATATCCCAAATCAAAGTTTACACAGAATATTTTAAGTAGCTGTTTTTACCTGTGTATATATGTGACAATATGTGAACACCATGCTTGGATATGTAACTATGAATATGCAAACATGATTTATTAAGGTGAATGTGAATGTGTGTGTGTGAAAAAGAGAGACCAAGGCAGTTTACATGTTCTATGTATAGGCATGTGGGTGTGAACATGTGTGCAAAGAGTAATTACTAATGTGTTTTTCTTTATGATGTGGAAAATCACTCAAAGATCATAATCAGAAACACAAAACTTCATGGTACTTTTTCCCACTAATCACAAATTTTATACCTGTACACATGTAATGGCGTAAATGAATGCAGACAGATTGTAAAAATATATACAGTTTTAATGGGGAAATAGACTTACAGAACCACCATTCCGCTGAGACCAGGAAAGCAGAAGGGGTGCACGGGCTCCAGCTCGCCCAATTTATAAGTAAACATTCGCCCAAGGCGAACACGCCCCCTAAGGGGCTGGGCTTATTCCTACATACACACAGTAAGAATTGATCCTTGGCAATTTATAAAAAATATTTAAAAGAAATATAAAAAATTGGTGACATCTTGTCATATATATGAATATAATAATTTCTTTAAAGCTTTGACATGGACCAAGAAATAAAGTAAATAAATACTAACCACATAAAGGAAAACATACTGAAAATGGGAAGACTATAATCTACATATTGTACACACGATTATTAACCGTGGTATGTTTTTCTAGATGGAGATTCAATTCTCAAATTAATCCTATCACCATAAGTCCAAAGTCACGATGATACAACGGAAAGTGACTTGAGTCATTTTTGCACAGATTAAATGCTTTTAGAAATGACAAAATTATTATGTTAAGTGCTGGGGTGGCGATGATGCAGCTCCAATTTTTCAATGGTTATTGGGAAATTAGGCAGTTAGGTGTTAATGGTCATGCTGAACCTATAATGAGGAAGAGAATGAGCGCATTAACATACACCATATGTTTACCAGCGCTTTGCTACGGTTACTCTGCCATCTCAAGGAAGAGGGAAAGTTCAGTTTAGGCTGGGAGGAGAAATCAGAGTGCATTCAAAGCTGGAGCTAGAAACGCAGTCAGCGCCACCGTCTCCTCTCCAGCAGAAGCCAGCCTTCTTCTCGGCGGATGAGCCTCTAATGAGCTGTCATCAGATTTTCTGGGTTTCCTTAACTCGCCTCCTCATTCCACATATGATCAGCACTCATCCTTCTCCCCTCTCCGCCTTATCCTCGATTCACCTAGTCTATATCTGGCTTTTCCCCTTCATCGTTTATCTTAACCATTTCAAATCCCCAAGCCCCACCATCCATCTGCTTTATGCTAAACGTACGGATTCATTTTGATGCCACCCCGAGTCGCACCTACCTTCGTTATCCACCCCACGCTTAATACGTATAAAATATGATCTTTCCCATTTAATTGCTAACTCCCTCAATGTGAGTTCCCAGAAATCTACACAGTTTAGACACACACACTGAGAGACAAAATTTATACTAGCCAGCTCCTGTTTTTTAACTTAGTTTTATAAAGTGTGCTCCCGAGGCATGGCAGACAAACAGCATAACAATAGAGCGACTTCGCCCCCACTACCCTCTTTTGGCGCGTGGCATCGCCCAGCGCAGCCTATCTGGGCGCTGGGTCCGAGTACCCGGGGCTCCCGGGCGGGCAGCAGTTCCTTTGTTTCTGTGGCCTGCCTGCACCAAGCGGGGTAGGCGCTTTGTCTGCGAGCTGCCCAACCAGCACGGAGGCCTGATCTTTCGGCGCCAGGAGACCCAGCATTGGGGTGAGTTTCTGGCCCACGGCGCCAGCCTGGGACGGGGAGCTCGGGGGTTTCTTGGCCCCCTGTCCTGCTTGGGCTCTCTGCAGGGCCTCTACTCCCCGGGTGCTGCCTCTTTCTTCCTGGCCCACCCAGCTTCCGTCCAGAGTCCTCCCCACTTCGCCCCCACTGCCCTCTTTTGGCACGTGGCATCGCCCAGCCCAGCCTATCTGGGCGCTGGGTCCGAGTACCCGGGGCTCCCGGGGGGGCAGCAGTTCCTTTGTTTCTGTGGCCTGCCTGCACCAAGCGGGGTAGGCGCTTTGTCTGCGAGCTGCCCAACCAGCACGGAGGCCTGATCTTTCGGCGCCAGGAGACCCAGCATTGGGAGAGCCAACATTGGGGAGAGACAGCAAAAGTTTGGTAGGCAAGGAGACCTAATCCGGTAAAAGAAGATCCATAGGGAGCATTTGGAAGAAGAGATGGGCCGACGTCAAGGCAAGAATTCGCCCAACAAGCTGAAAAGCAACATGAAGCTACCAGAAACAAGCGACCCCACAACGGGAGGACAAGAACCCCTTAATCAAGAGGAAGGAGAAAAGATTGACTTCATGAAAGTGATTGATACCCTTAAACAGCATGTAAAAAACGCCCTTATAGAAATGGATGAGAAATATAACAGAAAGTTTGAAGAATTGAATAAATCAGTGAATGATACCCTAGAAAACCAAGGAAAAACAATCAAACAGATAATGGAAACAGTTCAAGACCTGAAAACTGAAATGGTGGCAAAGAAGAAAACACAAACAGAGGGCCGTCTGGACATGGAAAATCTAGGTAAACGAATAGAGACTACAGAAACAAGCATAACCAGCAGAATACAAGAGATAGAAGAAAGACTCTCGGATTCTGAAGATACCATAGAGAAAATAAACACACTGATCAAAGAAAACAGCAAGTCCAACAAACTCTCATCACAAAACATTCAGGAAATATGGGACACAATAAAGAGACCAAACCTAAGAATAATAGGAGTAGAAGAAGGAGAAGAAGGGCAGCTCAATGGTCCAGAAAATCTATTTAATAAAATTATAGAAGAAAACTTTCCCAACCTAAGGAAAGATTTTCCTATGAAGGTGCAAGAAGCATACAGAACACCGAATAGGCTGGATCAAAAAAAAACATCCCCTCGCCATATAATTATCAAAACACAAAGCATACAGAATAAGGAAAGAATATTAAGAGCTGCAAAGGAAAAAGGCCAAATTACTTATAAAGGTAAACCTATCAGACTTACACCTGACTTCTCCATGGAAACCATGAAAGCCAGAAGGTCCTGGATAGATGTACTGCAGAAACTGAGAGACCATGGGTGCAAGCCCAGATTACTATACCCAGCCAAGCTTTCATTCACTATAAATGGAGAAAACAAAATTTTCCAGGATAAAAACAAATTTAAACAATACGCAGCCACAAATCCAGCCTTACAGAAAGTAATTGAAGGAAAATCACTAACCAAGGAGTCCAACAATGACCACAATAACTCAGACATCTAGAGACCGTTCACCAACACAAAACAAAGAAGGGAAACACACAAACTCTACGACTAAAAAAAAATGACCGGAGTTAACAACCACTGGTCATTAATATCACTTAATGTCAATGGACTCAACTCACCTATAAAAAGGCACAGGCTAAGAGATTGGATAAGAAAACAGGATCCAACATTCTGCTGTTTACAAGAAACACACCTCAACCACAAAGACAGGCACCTACTCAGAGTAAAGGGCTGGGAAAAGGCCTATCAAGCAAATGGACCTAAGAAACAGGCAGGTGTGGCCATACTAATCTCTAACAAAGTTGACTTTAAACTTAAATCAATCAGAAGAGATGGAGAGGGGCATTTTGTACTCATAACAGGAACAGTTCATCAGGATGAAGTCTCAATCCTGAACATCTATGCCCCTAATATAAAAGCACCCACGTACATAAAAGAAACATTGCTAAAATTCAAGGCAGCCATCAAACCGCACACACTAATAGTAGGAGACTTCAACACTCCTCTCTCACCAATGGACAGGTCAATCAGACAGGAACCTAACAGAGAAATAAGAGAATTAGTGGAGGTAATGAATCAAATGGACTTAACAGACATCTATAGAACATTCCATCCAAATAGGAAAGAATATACCTTCTTCTCTGCAGCTCATGGAACCTTCTCGAAAATCGACCACATAGTCGGTAACAAAGCAAACATCCACAGTTACAAAAAAATATTAGTAACCAACTGTGTCTTATCAGATCACCATGGATTAAAGTTAGAATTCAACAATAATGCTACCCCCAGAAAGCATACAAAGTCATGGAAACTGAACAGTCAACTATTGAACCATAGCTGGATTAAGGAAGAAATAAAGAAAGAAATTAAAGTCTTCCTGGAATTCAATGAAAATAAAGAAACAACATACTCAAACTTATGGGACACTATGAAAGCAGTCCTAAGAGGAAAGTTCATAGCACTAAGTGCCCACTTAAAGAAAACAGAGAAAGCTCACATTGGAGACTTAACAGCCCACCTGAAAGCTCTAGAAAAAAAAGAAGCAGGCTCACCTAGGAGGAGTAGAAGACTGGAAATAATCAAAATGAGGGCTGAAATCAACAAAATAGAAACACAGAAAATAATACAAAAAATCAATGAAACAAAAAGCTGGTTCCTGGAGAAAATCAACAAGATTGACAAACCACTATCCAAGCTAATCAAACGGCAGAGAGAGAATTTGCAAATTAATAAGATCAGAAATGAAAAGGGGGACATAACCACAGACACAGAGGAAATTCAGAGAATCATTAGATCTTACTACAAAAGCCTATATGCCACAAAATTGGAAAATGTAAAGGAAATGGATACTTTTTTAGATAAATATCATATACCAAAGTTAAATCAGGACCTGGTGAACAATCTAAATAGACCTGTTAGTCGCGAAGAATTAGAAGAGGTTATCAAAAACCTCCCTACCAAAAAAAGCCCAGGACCAGATGGTTTCAATGCGGAATTCTACCAGATCTTCCAAGAAGATCTAATACCTATACTCCTTAATGTATTCCACAAGATAGAAACAGAAGGGTCATTACCAAACTCCTTTTATGAAGCCACAATTACTCTGATACCAAAACCACTCAAAGACTCAACCAGGAAAGAGAACTACAGGCCAATCTCACTCATGAATATCGACGCAAAAATCCTCAACAAAATACTGGCAAATCGAATCCAAGAACACATCCGAAAAATTATCCATTATGATCAAGTAGGCTTCATTCCTGAGATGCAGGGCTGGTTCAACATACGAAAATCTATCAATGTAATCCAGCATATAAATAAACTGAAAGAAAAAAACCATATGATCATTTCATTAGATGCTGAAAAAGCATTTGACAAAATTCAACATCCATTTATGTTAAAAGTCTTGGAGAGATTAGGGATACAAGGGTCATACCTAAATATAATAAAAGCTATATACAGCAAGCCGACAGCTAACATCAAATTAAACGGAGAGAAACTCAAAGCCATCCCACTTAACTCAGGAACACGACAAGGCTGTCCACTCTCCCCATACCTCTTCAATATAGTGCTTGAAGTTCTAGCAATAGCAATAAGACAACATAATGGAATCAAGGGGATTCGAATTGGAAAGGAAGAAGTTAAACTTTCGTTATTTGCAGATGATATGATAGTGTACATAAGCGACCCCAAAAACTCCACCAAAGAACTCCTACAGCTGATAAACAGCTTTAGTAATGTGGCAGGATACAAGATCAACTCCAAAAAATCAGTCGCCCTCTTATACACAAAGGATATGGAAGCAGAGAGGGAAATCAGAGAAGCTTCACCATTCACAATAGCCAAAAACAGCATAAAATATCTTGGGGTACATCTAACCAAGGAAGTGAAAGATCTATTTGACAAGAACTTTAAGGCATTGAAGAAAGAAATTGAAGAGGATACCAAAAAATGGATGGACCTCCCTTGCTCTTGGATTGGTAGGATCAACATAGTAAAAATGGCAATTCTACCAAAGGCTATTTATAGATTCAATGCAATCCCCATCAAGATCCCATCAAAATTCTTCACAGATCTAGAGAGGACAATAATCAACTTTATATGGAAAAACAAAAAACCCAGGATAGCCAAAACAATCCTATACAATAAAGGATCTTCTGGAGGCATTACCATCCCTGACTTCAAACTCTATTACAGAGCTACAGTAATGAAAACAGTGTGGTACTGGCATAAAAACAGAGAAGTCGACCAATGGAATCGTATAGAAGACCCGGATTTTATCCCACAAACCTATGAACACCTGATTTTCGATAAAGGAGCTAAAAGTATAAAATGGAAGAAAGAAAGCATCTTCAACAAATGGTGCTGGCACAACTGGATGTCATCTTGTAGAAGAATGAAAATAGACCCTTATCTATCACCGTGCACAAAACTCAAGTCCAAATGGATTAAAGACCTCAATATCAGCCCGAACACACTGAACCTGATAGAAGAGAAAGTGGGAAGTACCCTACAGGAGCTGGGCACAGGAGATCGCTTCCTATGTATAACCCCAGAAGCACAGACATTAAGGGCAACATTGAATAAATGGGACCTACTTAAACTGAGAAGCTTCTGTAAAGCAAAGGACATAGTCAATAAGACACAAAGGCAACCTACTGATTGGGAGAAGATCTTCACCAACCCCACAACAGACAAAGGTCTGATCTCCAAAATATATAAGGAACTCAAGAAACTAGACTTTAAAATGCTAATTAACCCAATTAAAAAATGGGGCACTGAACTGAACAGAGAATTCTCAGCAGAGGAAGTTCAAATGGCCAAAAGACACTTAAAGTCGTGCTCAACTTCCTTAGCAATCAGGGAAATGCAAATCAAAACAACTTTGAGATATCATCTTACACCTGTCAGAATGGCTAAAGTCAAAAACACCAAGGATAACCTTTGCTGGAGAGGCTGTGGAGGAACGGGTACCCTCATCCATTGCTGGTGGGAATGCCATCTTGTGCAACCTCTGTGGAAGTCAGTGTTTCGGTTTCTCAGGAAATTCGGGATCAACTTACCCCTGGACCCAGCAATACCACTCCTGGGAATATACCCAAGAGATGCTCTATCATATGACAAAAGCATTTGTTCAACTATGTTCATAGCTGTATTATTTGTAATAGCCAGAACCTGGAAACAACCTAGATGCCCTTCAATGGAAGAATGGATGAAGAAAGTATGGAATATATACACGCTAGAGTACTACGCTGCGGTAAAAAACAATGACTTCTCGAATTTTGCAGGCAAATGGATGGAAATAGAAAACACTATCCTGAGTGAGGTGTCCCAGACCCAAAAAGATGAACATGGGATGTACTCGCTCATAATTGGTTTCTAGCCATCAATTAGCGCCACGGAGTCTACAATAGGTGAACCTAAAGAAGCTAAGTAAGAAGGTGAACCCAAGGAAAAACATATAGTTATCCTCTTGGCTAAGGGAAGTAGACCCAATTGCCGGGGAGAAAATTAGGATCTTGGGGGTGGGGTGGGATGGGGATAAGGGGAGATGGGGAGAGAAAAGGTAGAAGGGAAGGAGGGGGGATTTGGGGAATCAGGAGAATTGGGATAAAGGAAAGGTGGATAGGGGAGCACGGAACCACAATTCTTAGTTAAGGGAACCACTTTAGGGTGAGCAAGAGATTTGACCCTAGAGGGGCTCCCAAGTGCCCAACATGAGGTTCCCAGTTAGTTCCTTGGGTAGCTGAGGATTGGGAACCTGAAATGACCCTATCCGAGAGCAATACTGACGAATATCTTGCATATCATCATAGAACCTTCATCTGGTGATGGATGGAGACAGAGACAGACCCACACTGGAGCACTGGACTGAGCTCCCAAGGTCCCAATGAGGAGCAGAAGGAGGGAGAACATGAGCAAAGAAGTCGGGACCACGAGGCGTGCACCCACCCACTGAGACAGTGGAGCTGATCTACTGGGAGCTCACCAAGGCCAGCTGGACTGTGACCGAAAAAGCATGGGATAAAACCGGACTCTCTGAACATGGCGAACAATGAGGGCTGATGAGACGCCAAGGACAATGGCACGGGGTTTTGATCCTACTTAATGTGCTGGCTTTGTGGAAGCCTAGCCAGTTTGGATGTTCACCTTCCTAGATATGGACGGAGGGGGGAGGACCTAGGACTTACCACAGGGCAGGGAACCTGGACTGCTCTGTGGACTGGAGAGGGAGGGGGAGAGGAGTGGGGGGAGGGGTAGAAGGGTGGGAGGAGGGGGAGAAGGGTGGGAGGAGGGGGAGGGAAATGGGAGGCTGGGAGGAGGTGGAAACTTGTTTTTTGTTTATGTTTTTTTTTCTTCTTTTCTTAATAATAAAAATTATTTAAAAAATAAAAAAAAAAAAAAAAAAAAAAAACAATAGAGCCATGCTGGCTTCCTCCCTGTGTTTGATCGCTGCCTTGAACTAAATCTCAGTCACGTGACACTCTGCTTTATGCTGCAGCTAATCCTCAGAGCAATGCTGGGGGTCCATGGTTGTATTTGAGATTGGGACTCATAAGAGGAAGCAAAGAAATTAACTTCCCCCATGCTGCTTGGCAGACATGGACTTTCCTAATCTGGGTGCATTTATTTACGCTGGCTTCTCATTCGCTGTGGCATTAAATGAGAAATCTCATTTTACAAGCCAAAAATCCTTTTGGTGAAGATGAATGTGGGGTGCCCCTTTGTGAGGGTGTGGATTCATGTGGGCACACATTTTTTGTGAACTATGGGTATGGGGTGCCCGTTTGTGAGGGTGTGGCTTCACCTGGGTATACACGTGGATGTGTATGGGTGTGGGTACGGTATCCCTGTGTAAAGGTGTGGTTTCATGGGGGTGCCCGTCCATATGTGGGCAATCTTGAACATCCTTCATCAGGAGTCACCCACTTGTTTTCTGAGACAGGGTCTCTCACTGACCTAGAATTCGCCAATTAGGCTGGCCTGGCTGGCCAGCAGCACCAGGTGTCTATCTGTTCCCACCTCCCCAGTGCCGGGATTACAGGCGCGTCACACTGACTTCTTTAGCTGGGTTCTGGGCTTGAACTCAGGCCCTTTCCAAACTGAGCTGTCTCCTTAGTCTAACAGTCTCAGCATTAACTCTCTCCCCACGTTGTTATTGTTGCTGCTGCTGCTGTTGTTGCTGCTGCTTCTTTGCGGATAAGACCGTTAGCAAGGTCTAAAGCTATCATGGCATCGTGTCACGTCATCATAGTTTGTGTGACCTGGACACTTAGTAGGGAAAATAAGGTGAGTGGTGCCCCTCTTATCAGCTTCTACCTGGCGCCTTTTTCAGAGTTTTAGTAAGTCCATCAAGAAATGAAAATTTCCATAAACCTCTGCTCCATTAAAAAACAGAGAGAGGAGAGAGAGAGAGAGAGAGAGAGAGAGAGAGAGAGAGAGTCCAGGACCAGGTGCGGTGACAAGGCAGGGCAATAGTGCAAGCACAGCAAGTGCTTGTAAACTCACAATGAGTAAGCAAAACTGGCCAAAGCAATCTATCAGCCAATCAAAAGCGCAGTAACTAATGGCACACACTCCTAGCCAATCACAACACACCAGCAGCAACCTCCAGTTTCAAAAGGACTAACCAAAAACATTCCTGCGGAGGCTTAATTTTCCTAACCCCCCGCCCCCCCCCACACACAAAACCTACCCTTTCACAATAAAGAACTCTACATTCGAAACTTTCGGGGTCTTCTCACCCCCTGCCCCAGGGAAATGGGGATCGCACAACAGGCAGCAGCAACAAGTCTACAACACGGTGGCACACATTTTTAAAAAAAATAAATATATTTATTTATTTTACATCCTGGCCCACAGTTTTCCTTTCCTCCTCTCCTCCTAGTCCCTCCCCCACACACTTCCTCTGTCCCCATCTGCCAATCCACTCCTCCTCTGTTTCTGTTCTGGAAGGGGCAGGTCTCCCAGGAGTATCAACAAAACATGGTAGATTAAGTTGCAGGAAGACTAAGCACTTCCCTGTGTATTAAGGCTGGGCAAGGCAACCCAGTATGTAAAGTAGGGTCCCGAAGACCTAATAAATAAATAAATAAGTCAGAGACAGTCTCTGTTCCTGCTGTTAGGAGTCCCACAAGAAGACTAAGCTACACAACTGTAACATATATGCAGGGTGCCTAGGTCAGTCCCATGAAAGTTGTTGGTTCAGTCCCTGTGAGCCCTTATGAGCTGTAGGCTTTCTTGTGGTGTCCTTGACCCTCTGGCTCCTACAATCCTTTCTCCCCTTTCTTCTGCAGGATTCCCTGAACTTTGCCTAATGTTTGGCTGTGGGTCTGCATCTGTTTCCATCAGTTGCTGAATGATGCCTCTCTGATGACAACTGGGCTAGGCACCAATCTGGTCACAGGAGATAACTAGTTCAGGCTACAAATACACTATTTAATCCCAGTACCCAGGAAGCAGAAGCAAACCAAGCTCTGGAAATTCAATGCCGGTACGGTCTACATAACAAGAACTAGGCTAGTTAGCACCATATAGTAAGATTCTGTCTAGAAAAAAAAAAAAGTCAAAATCATCACACTTGTAGGTCTGGGATTAAATCAAGAGTGTTTTCAAGAAATGGTGGTAACTCTCTAGCAGAACCAGGAGCTTTGTTATGTTTGCCTGGTTTGCCTTGCTCCTACTGCCCTGTGCCAGTCTTGATACCAGCCTCACGAATCCAATGCAACTCAGTAGTGTGGCCGCCAACAGAGGGAAAGCCAGAGCTCTGCCAAGGCTCGCCCAGCCTGAGAGGTCTCATTGCCTGATGGGTCTGGTAGCTTTCCTGGATGATTCTGCTCACAAAGCTGCCTTTAAGTTTGCCACTAATGAGACTTTTCCAAGGAGACAGAGAAAGGGGCACATGTTTGGGAACAACTGGGGGCAGTTGTTTGACATCATGGGTGACCAAAGTACAAGGTGACAGTTGAGGAAAACAGTTGCTTAATCATAAAATTTGAAAGGAGATGTTAGGGGGTTGAAGTGCAGGCCCAACCGGTAAGACTCACACTGCTCTTGCAGAGGACTTAATGCAGATAAATCCCTGCCTTCCATGTTGGGTGGTCCAAAACCACCTGTAACTCCAGCTCCAGGGGATTTGATGTCTCTGCTTTCCTGGGCACCTGCACTCACAAGCACATACCCACACACAACTTAACAATAATAAAAATAAATGACTTTTTTAACAAAAAAAAAAAAGCAAACAAGCTAGGTACTGCCAAGACCAAACAGTATTGAAAAGATCTAACACACTCCTGTATATCTAGAAGGCCATATATAAAGACCTCTGGCAGGCTTCACATGCCCAGAAAGACCCAGAAATATTCTAAATCCTCAACTCTGTTTAAAGCAGAGGCTCTACACACATGGGTCATGCAGGCTAGCAAGTGTTTACAAAATGTCAACCAAGTATGTGAAGCTTTAAGACAGTTCCTGATCAGCAGGAAGTGAGCTTCTTCCTAGCAGATTCAACCTCCATGTAAAGCTCAAAAGAGTCCTCCTTCTGGTGGAGATGGGAGTCCTGGACAATGGAGCAAATCCACATGCAAAGATAAAGAAGCCTGATAAAGCCGTTAACTAGCGATGCTTTAAATCCATCTGTGAATCTTCCACTGGACTTCTGCACCTCACAGTTGAGACAAAGTTATTTTTAAAAGAATTTCAAATGGACATTCTCCTTCATCTCTTTTAAAAGTTCGTTTACAATGCTTGACATAGGCACGTGGCATATTTTTGTTTGTTACAATAAAAGCTAAGAAACAAGCTATAGAAATAAATGTAGCTTTTATTTCCATTTTGAGACATGGTGTCATATAGGTCCAACTTGACTGTAACTCATACACAGTCAAGGCTAGCCTTGAACTCACTGTACAGCCAAGGCTATCCTTGAGCTCAATATACAGTCAAAACTAGCCATGAACTCACTATACAAACAAGGCTATCCTTGAACTCACTATACAGACAAGGCTAGCCTTGAACTCACACACAGTCAAGGCCAGCCTTGAACTCACTGTACAGGTAAGGCTAACCTTGAACTCACCTACAGCCAAGGCAAGTCTTGAACTCCTAACCCTCCTGGTGCTACTTCCCAAACAGCAGGATTTTAGGCCTGCGCCACTGTGCTCAGAAATGCTCCTAACTTTTGTGTATATTGCATAATGTGTTTAGCAAAATCATACATATATGCACATGCATCTATATTTAAATGGATACAAGTTTGTGTATATATGTGTTTTTAAGGATCAGATAAAATTGATGAGATGATTTTTAAATCGTTGATTTTCTTTCTAATTTCCATCTGATGGCAATCAATGAATTTTCATTTTACAAAAATACACTGCGGTGCTGAAACATCTGGTACTTGAGAGCTTTCCCGTAGGAGGGGATGTGCGAGGATGCAGTCCTGTAGGGCTAGTTCATCACTTGACACTCCGGAGAGAAGAAGATGAGCTCTACATAAAGCAATAGTAGAGCCTTATGTAATATTTAATTTGTACTTTGTACCTCCTCCCGGGCTTTCCAAGTATCATGAGGTTTTGCTCTTTTCTCCATAGAAGGATGTGTTTCCTGTGTCACCGTTTCCGGACACGTATGTCACACGCTGGTGGCCAGATACCCCATCTGCTACAGTTCTGTCTCCATGGACTGAATCACCTTCCTTACAGACACACTAGTGGCGAGGCAGTAGAAGTATTACACTGAAATTTTTATATTTGAGCTGAGGGTGAAGCCAAACAAATCATTTAAACCAGACATAGTGCCACAGGTCTTTAATCCAGCACTCAGGGGCTAGAGGCAGGTTGACCTCGTGAGTTAGACGCCAACCTGGTCTACATAGAAAGCTCTGGCCAACCAGGGATACATAATAAGGCTTTGCCTCAAAAAGACAATGACTTAGGTGTCACTGAGAAGCAAGACATTTTGTGTGAGAGGAAAACACAAAAGAGAGAGAGAAGGGGGGAGAGGAGAAGAGAGGAGAGAGAGGGAAGGAGGGAGAGAGAGGAAGGAATGGAGGGGGAGAGAGGGAAAGAGAGGGAGAGAGGGAGAGACACATAACGTTAAATGATAACCACAGTATTAAGTTTGCATCAGAATGATCTGTGCTACTTGACTACATATTTTGTCTCTCATAATACATTTCCTAGTTCTTATACTGTACTGAAAATTGGATAAAAACCATCACCAATGTAGCATCACCCAAGTCTGCAAACTGCATACACTGCCAAGCCCAGCAATAATTAAAATTCTTAAAAAATATATCGCATAATAGGCAAAAATCATATATATGTGGATCTATATTTAAATAAGAATTTGTATATATGTTTTAAATATCATAAGTTGAAGAGATTCAGGTTGTGGAATGTTCCAGAAAAACAAGGTCTTCATAGGGAATTGGTTAATTTTAGGGTTCAGGGAGATGGCTCAGAGGGTAAAGGTGTTTGCTGCTCCAAGCCTGACGACCAGAGTTCAATCTCCAGCACCCACATGTGGAAGAGAAGAACTGATTCTTGCAAGTTGTTCTCTGACCGCCACATACACCCTGTGGTGCAGGTACGCCCCCTCCCAGACCCCCCCCCCACACACACACAATGTAAACACTTTAAAAAAATAAAAAAAGAAATGGATAATTTCAGGTAGAAAACAGGAAATAGACAAAACGTGCCTGGAATATCATTTACTAGAAACATGAATGCTATCAACATATACTAGAATTATCTCAAAAAGACACATAATCCAATGCGAAGTGAGATCCTGAAGTCAATATAGAGACAAGCGTCAATGCATATAATAACTGTATTTACACACTCATTTCCTGGCCTCCATGATTGCTGATAAGAAATTAACTCTAACTCCTACCAGTGGGATCATCCTCCTTTCAATTCTCTTTAAAATATTCTTTTAATGTTTGGTTAACAATAGCTTAATTCTGATAAAAATAGTTGTGTGGGGGTGGGGTGCATGCATTGCATTTGTAGTTTTATTTAGTCCAGTATTTTCTGTGTGTCTTATATTAGTGATTTTAGCATTTTTTCAACCATTTTTTAAAATCCTCTACCATTATTTCTCCAATACATTTCTTCCCCTTTTGTTCCATTTTTTTCTTGAACCCAAATCGCATATATTTTAGTTCGCTTGATGTATAAGGCTAACGCAATTGGATGTTCCCAGCCTCTGTTCCCTTTGCGTTTCAGTGTGAGAACTTTCTGTTGATCTCTGTTAAAATTCATGTTCTTTCCTCAGTCCGTGTGTCAACCGATAAAAGCGTTAAAAGAATTCTTCATCCCTGCCCCGGTATGGTCATTCGTTTTTCATTTGCACCTTTGGATCTTACCACATCTCTGTTTTTCTACTAGAACCTCCAACCTGACTGTATATGTTAAACATCCTTTTTTCTCTCATCCCTTAGCACTGATCACTTTAAAATCCCCTGTAATGATCCTAATGTCATGGTCATATGTGAGAAGTCTGGTTCTGTTGGGTGCACTGCTTCTTAAGAGCTGGTTAATATTCCTTACCCCTTTTGATGTCCTATAATTTGTCATTAAATTGGAAGACTAACAAGTATTGTAGCAATACTGGGAAGGGTTTCTTCTGTCTGGATATCTGTGTGAAGGAACAAGAGAATCTTGTGCAAAGAAATTATGTTTGGTTTTTGTTGCTGCCTTCGGGAACCAAAAGATAGCTACCAATCCGAATAGGGAAAGTCATATGAGCAGGGTATGCAGCTTGATAGTAGAAAGTTTGTGCACGTGGCTGTCGGTTCAATCAGCAGCATCAGAAGAAGCCAAGATGTCTTGGTGTATAAAGAATCTCATTATCAAGTCTGGAGCACTGGGTTCAATCCCTTGAACTCACATGGCTGAAGGAGACTTTCAAGTTGTCCTCTGACTGCCACGTGTGCACTATGGCACACATTTATACATACATATACACACATGATGACGATGATAGATAGATAGATAGATAGATAGATAGATAGATAGATAGATAGATAGATAGAAACATTTTAAGATGGGGGAACTCATATTTAGAGCCTGGAGCATCTTAATATTTAAAAAGCATCCCCATATAGTTAGAACCTAGTAATAAATTTGAGTCTAGAGAGAAGTACAAGATCATGCCTGAGTACCCTGTAAGCCATTGTGAAAATGTGAATTTCATTTTGCATTCAATAGATAGAATGGTTTATAACAAATTAGTTTGTAATTATATTTGGATTTTAGATTATTCGGCCTATAGTCTGCACTGCAAGTCCAAAGACAGGCTGAATGAAGAAGCAGCTCCAATTAGCATTACCCCTGACATGAGGACTCGAGAAACAAAATGGATCAAATGTCAAGGCAGGGTTCTGTGCTGAAATACATTTTTCTCCTCGTCAGTGGAAAAGGGAACAGAGAGAAGTAGATACACTTTTAAGATACTTAGGAGTTAGAAAATAAAACCAAAGGTAATATATGATTGAATGCCAGGGCTGAAGTATAAAAGAAGAGCAAGTAGATCATGATATCTAGTTTTCTGTCTTGAAAAGATTGGTGGATGATATTTGCATAGCGCGGATGGAAGATTTGTGAGGAAGCCAAGACGCAGCAGGCAAAGAGCACAGTTCCTATTTTAGACACTATTCAGACTCTCTGTGGAACGTCACACTGAGATGACAAGTAAATTTGGCTTGAAACTCAAGGGCTCAGTGCTAAGACAGTGATTTGGGAGCCGTGAACATGGAGATGCTCGTTACACCCCTGAAAATAATCAAATTGCTTAAGAAATAACATCAAAGGGAAACAAAGGGGTAAAACTCATCATGGAAATCTAAAAAACATGTGGAAAAGCTATACAAAGACAATTGCATCTTTTGAGAATCAGCCGAGGCACTTCGAGAACACCTAAGGTGAAACTACACAGTAAACAGAAATCTATTGCACTGAGAAACTCATAGTCCCGGGACCAGTGTTGTCACTCAAGCTAGAAGATAACAGAACATCACTCAGTGGTGCTCAGTACTAAAGAATTTACTGGTGAGGAAGGAAAGAAAGATTTGGAGTCAGAAAGAAAGGAAGGTAGATGGATATTAGAGTGATACCATGGAATAAAGATGTAGAACCAGTAGCCTTCTTATTAAAAAATAAATAAAAATGGGGTGGATAGAAGAATGATAGGAGTAAATGGGAAGTAAGTTCAAGAAGGTGGGGGGAGAGTTAAAGGGGGAAATTGATGATAATATCACACGACTAATATAAAATTGCCCTCATTGTTGTGATTTAAAAAAAAAAAACCTGACGAATGCAAGGTACGGAAAGAAGGAAGCGTTTAAGAAGCAACAGAGCAAATCCTGGTGAGGAAGACCAGACAACAGGACTAAGACACAGCTGGAAACATTGTGTCAGCAGTCGGGATATTAAGAGTAACAAATAGTGCGGGGCTATGAAAACTCAAATGTCCACTTGCTCCAGCAAAGTTCTGCTTCCTATAGGTTCCACGACCTTCCAACACGGCACCACCACCTGGGCACCACATGTTCAAAATCAAGTCTACTGGGGATTGTAAGAGGGACTAGAAGAGATGGGTTCTGAGCATCTCTGGGTATAGGATTTAACTGTGAGATGAAAAACGGATAGCTTGTATGGTGGCACATATCTCTAATCCCAGGTCCTTGGAGGCCTGAGGCATGAGCATCAGTAGTTCAAGGCCAACTCCATCAACTTAGAAAGACCCAGCCTCAAAATACATTTTTTCAAAGGGGCTAAGGATATAGTTCAGTATATAGCACTTACCTGACATGCATGAGGCCCTGAGTTTAATCCCAGTACAGAAGGAAGGAGGGAGGGACAGAGGGAGGAGCAGAGGGATGGAGGGAGGAAAGAAAGGAGGGAAGGAAGGAAAGAAGGAAGGAAGGAAGGAAGGAAGGAAGGAAGGAAGGAAAGAGCATAAAAGGTTACAGAGGGTGGACTCCTTTCCCGTTGGTATCAGAGGTGGACCATTGCTGAGCGTAAGATGGTGGTGGTGGAGTATTGAGGAGGTGGGACTTAAGTAGCTTCTATGAACAAAGGAGAGGAACCTAAATACATACCACACTGACGTACAGTTCTTTGCCTCTGATAAAAATGATTATTAATTATATCTATTAATGTTCAGTACTTTTAATATTTTTAAATATTTTTTAAAAGATTTATTTATTATGTGTAGAGTCTTCATGTATGCCTACAGGCCAGAAGAAGGCACTGGATCTCATGACAGATGGTTGTGAGTCACTATATGGTTGCTGGGAATGGAACTCAGGACCTCTGGAAAAGCAGTCAGTGTTCTTAACCTCTGAGCTATTTCTCCAGTCCTTTAACATTTGTTTTTAAATTAAGTGTATGTGTGTGTGTGTCTGTGCAGGTATGTACATGTGAGTTCAGGTGCCGTCGGGACCAGAAGACTGTGTCAGGTCCCCCTGAAAATTGCCTTACAGATAGTTGTGAGAAGCATGTTAAAAAATTGATTAATGGTGACATAAACTTGCTGCAACCCTGGAGTCAGGGCAGTGTGCATGGCTCTCAGAGGCAGTTAACATGCCTCCGCCATGTTGGACTGGGAGAAGCCAACAGGCAGAGCCATGGAGTTGGTTCTAGCCATGCCTGCTTAGCATTTAAGGGAAAAAAGTGCTCCTGGTCAGAAAATAATTACAGTTATGCAATAAAGACAGATTCAGATGAAAAAGAATTCTATATGGGGCATGGTGTTAGACAAATGTATGTAGGCTTGGGAGAGAAAGGAAATAGTTATAAAAAGAAGTAATTGGTTTAAAAATATAAAGTCTTTAAGGAGACAGAGTACAGACACTCATAGATTAAAGGATTAAAGAAAAATAAGCCACGTAAACATGGAAAAAAACACAGGGTCTGGATTGTGTATATTATTGTTTTTCTTTAAATTTTTTTTTTACTGTAAATGAGCTACGTACAGAGAGACATTTCATTGTACAGGCTACTAAGCTAAAGAAACATATATATTTTAAAGGTATCTTGATTTCAAAATTTGGGTCTAAGGATTTGTTGCTTTGAAAAAGAAGTTCTGCTTTTGTTTCCACAGAGGATAAAAAGCTATGGATTCCTTGCTGGCTAATATGATTTAATCAAACAAGACCCCCTGAAACAATGGCCCAGATAGTCAAACATCCATGAAAGCTTCAGGACTGCTGGCTGAGATTGACCTACCATATATAATACCCCATAAAAAACCTTACAGTGACCCCAATCAGCAGGAAATAGTCTAAAGAACAACACTCAAATTTGCTAAATGATTGTTTATAAATGTTTGTTTACATTTAAAGGGAGATATGCTATAGAGATGAATACTTTACACTTGTATGGATCTTGGTTCATTAATACAAATTTAAGGTCAATTTTGTTATATGTATATTTCTGTTCTTTATTAAGATATTGTATTTGTGAAACTCATTTAAAATGTAATACATAATTAAATACAGTTTAATTGATAATCACTATAATAGTCAAGCTTGTAGTCATGTTAGTTAGGTTTTCTAGATACAAAGAGATAAATTTCAGGTAGATAGGTAATCTTCCAAACCTTTCAAAGACCTACAGAATATGGCATTTAAAATGTTTTAAGAACTTAGATTTTTCTTGACAGTGAGACATGTCTGCTTTTGACAGTACCAATTACTTCAGAGACGATGGTGGACATTGAAAGAAACACGTTATGAAATTTGCATTCAATGTGACAAGGCTAACAATTTTGGCAAGAAACTGATCTTGCCTGAACTGCTTTATGTTATGTTATATAAACTGGACATGCAGGACCCACAGAAAAGTGACTGCTAAACTTTCAAAAAAAAAAAAAAACAGATGGTCCTTCAGGGTTCCTGCTTCACAAAAGAAATTGCCAGACATTCAGCAGGTCACAGAAGAAAGCAACTAATGGACATTGCCATTACAAAGCACAACATATCTTCAAAGTTCTTTCTTCATGGAAAAGTCTGCCAGATACTATGGGCCTATAGGCTGAAGATGGATGCCCCAACATTAAAGAAGAACTTTGGATGAGTGTCCAGGCAGTAAGATGTCTCTGTCAATTCTAGAGTTTTGGAAGTTGCTTACAATGAACTTCCTGATTAGTTAGGTAATATTATATCCTTTTGGAGTCTTTGAAGAGCAGAAAATAGTTATAGTTTTCCATAGTTAGGATAAAAGATAAATTAAACATAAAACTTTAGACTTACAAAAATAAAATATACGATGGAGTATTTTCCTTAATTTTCTAAATGTAAAAGAACTAAATAATGTAACTATAATTCTTGCTTGATAATTGTTTTGTTGTATGTAATCTTGTTATATTAAATTTAAAACCTTCCTTCTTATTTAGACAGAAAAAGGGAGGTGATGTTGGATTCCCCTCTGTAAGCTGTGAATATGCCTTATTAGCACTGGTTAATAAAGAAGCTTCTTTGGCCTGTGGCAGGGCAGACTAGAACTAGGTGGAAAAACTAAACTGAATTCTGGGAGAAAGAAGGTTGAGTCAAGGAGATGCCATGTAGCTGCCAAAGGAGACAGACACTGGAACTTTACTGGTAAACCATGAGCCTCGTGGTAATACATAGAATAACAGAAATGGGTTAATTTAAGATTAACCCTTTTAGTTAATAAGAAACATAAGCTAATAGGCCAAGCAGTGTTGCAATTAGTATAGTTTCTATGTGATTATTTTGGGTCTGGGTGGCCAGGAAATGAACAAGCAGCCTCTGTCTACATCCAGTGTAAGTCCTAGGAACCAAACCCAGGTCCTTTGCAAGAGCAGTAAGCACTCTGAGACTGCAGAGCCATCTCTTCAGCATCCATTACTCTTGAAGCATCAGGACAATCCATGTAAAGGCTTGAATAAGACGGAAAACTAGATTAAGACAACAATTGGAATTTTTCCAGGAAAATATGATGAAAGGCAGATGAATCAAGAAGTTGACATTGGCTTAGAACTGAAGCTGAACTAAGATGAGCACCATGGAACTGAGTGTAAGAGAAAAGAAAGGGAAAACTAGGGTTGTGATAGAAATAAGAACAGTCCCAGATGTATAGAATCCCTTGAGATAGATTCTGCTATCCATGAATATAAAATTATATTCACTTTGAATGTTAACTTCTTGAGCAGCTCCTTGGAGCCTCCAACTCTGTTATCCAATCAGGTCTTAAATAAGCAACACCATTTTCAAGTGTCTGTGTGTGTAGCTCAATGACAAAGCATTTGTCTAAACACATATGAAGTCCTAGGTTAAATCTCCTCCAGTTCAAAAGCAATCCTCTAGATTATACATGCAGGAATGCAACTCATAAACTCTCATTAAGACCCCTCTTCTGGAAAAACAGAGAAATGCATAATGGTTTAACAAAGATGCTAAGCAACCAAATTTCTTTTCCCAAGGCAGAATCGGGATGAGAGACAAAAACAGCTTAAAATATTATAAAGCCTTCCACAGAATTTAAGGCCAAGCTACATGGGTGTTAGTGGTGTAAAGTAGGAATAACATCTACAGCTTATCATAGCCCCATTATAAATTGCTTCTTGAACTATCAAACACTTCAGTTTAGTTTTATTTTTCATTTAATCACCATATGTGTGTGTGTGTGTGTGTCTGTGTGTGTGTGTGTGTGTGTGTGTGTGTTTACAGGCTCTTCTTGCCTCTTACATCTCCTAAATAATAAATAACACTTTGAATGGTCTCCATCCTACTGCAGAGGGAAAAGGCTTTGTAATTAAAACACAGTGTTACAATTCAGGTAATTCTATCTTTCATATTCAAGGTTTAAGTTACACAGTCAGGGGTTCCATAGAACAAAGCTTCTCTGTCTATAAGTATGGAAGAATAAAAATCACAAATATAATGCAAAATTCAAACACATAGTTTAACTTAGCCTGCAATAACAAGTGAACACACACCCTGTGTGTGTATATATATATGTGTGTCGGAGGGCTTGTGGGCGGGCATGCACTTGAGTGTGTGTGTGTGTGTGTGTGTGTGTGTGTGTGTGTGTGTATAGAAACCACAGGTCAGTACTAGAAGGTCTTCCTCACATTGCTCTCTACCTTATTTCTTGAGACAGGGTTTCACACTAAACCTGGGGCTCACTGCTTAGCTAGGCTGGTCAGCAGGGCCCAGGGATCCTCTTGTCTCTGCCTCTCCAGAATTGCAGGAATGGAGCCATCACAACCTGGCTCTTTACATGGGTGCTTAAAATCTAAACCTGGGTCCTCATGCCCATTACCAAATGAATCATTTCCCCAGCCCCAGTTTGTCCTAGGCTGAGTTTTTTTCATAAGAATTTTTTTAAGTTATATCAATTCCTGTCTTCCCTTTTCTCCATCCAATCCTTCTCATACACCCCCCCCCCTGCTCTATTTCAAATTCCTGGTCTCTTTTTCTTTCATTGTTGATATATATATATATATATATATATATATATATATATATATATATATTTCCTAAAAATGTAAATACAAATCTGTTCAATCCAAATAATATTGCCTGCATGTATGTAATCTCACTAATTGGAGGGCTTTTCCCCAGGAAAGACCATTTCTCCAGCTCTCAACATTCCTCGGTTGTCTATAGTTCTTTGTCTAGGGTTGAGGACCCTCAAACGTCCCCCTTGCATGTCCATTGGTGCCCCAACCCAGCTGATACATCTACAACACAATTTCTACAACTAAAGCTCAGAGATCATTGCTGAAGGAGGGGCAGAAAGATTGTAGGAGCCAAAGAAACAGGAAGTCTGCTCTAAGATTATCTCCTAGAAATATTAGAGAGACTACACCCATGAAATCTCATCAACATGGATGCCTAAACAAGACCTGAACAATGGCGTAGGTTGTTTCAGTCTCTTGCTTCAGAGAAAGGAAAAACCAAATGTACAAATTATTTTCTATTGGACCTATGCCTTGCCGTTTTAAAATTAAGAATGGTAAGTGGACTTTCCTCTATTTAAGGAAAAAAATGGGTTCTAGCTTGAGACACAAGGAGTTTGAGTACACTATTCTTTTTAAGACTCGTAGTATTATGACCATCACTGAAGAAATTACAACATATTACTCAGACTCTAGAAAGCAATGGAAGTAAACCACACCTTAGCCACAAAGCATGGATGCTCCTAGACACGTTCTGTCTTGCACATGTCAGCCTGATTAAAGCTTGCTTTGGGAAGGCGCAAGACCAGGGGAAAGAGCTGTATACATGCGCAGGGGACCTTGTGCTAGCGTGAGAAACCTTGGTGGCAGTGATACATTTGAAAACGTAAGTATGAAATAGAAGAAACACATATTTCAAACTAAAAGCTTTAAGTGATAATACTTGATGTTGGTTGTTTCCGTCAAAATCTGTTTGGTCCACATCCCTGGGTTTTTAACCTAGAGACTTCCTAAATCCCTTTCAAAACTAGGAGCGACCAGCATCGGCTCCAAGCATTTTCCAGGAGCCTCCATATTGAGATGCTGGCTTTCCTAGTCAAGAGCTAATGCTTTCATATGCACTTGTTAAGGTTTCCATGACAAAGCTGAAGGTCCCTTAATGCATTTCCATGCCTAATCTAGTTGCAAAATGAATTTTCTCCTAGCCTTGTGAAATAGATCTCGCACAGTTCAGCAAAACCATCTGTGATGGCAACAGTCTGAACATTTAAACTACCAATGATGCTTAGGGTGATGGCAACAGTTGGAGCATTTGAACTGCCTGTGATGCTTAGGGTGACGGCAATAGTCTGAACATTTAAACCACCGTAATGCTTAGAGAAAGCTGTCTTTAAAGACTGTTCTCATTTTTGTTTCTATCTAGAACAACAGACATCACAGAGAAGCCACTTTGTGGCCAGAAAAACAAGCACACACACTGACTTTGTTAGGTGAACTCTTCCTGGATGTGTTAGGCTAAACACTGCCTTCCAGAACCACATCATAAAACCCCTCTTGCATTGCTGAAGATACAACTGCAGCTGGCAAGATAGCTCAGCAGGTCCTTGCAGTGCAAGCCTGACAACTTGACTTCCATCACTAGAACCCTCATAAACGCGAAAAAAGAAATGACAACTCAAAGTGTTTCTCTGACTTCCACACTCATGCTATGAAACATGCACCCCCACCACACACACATACATCTCTCTCTCACTCACACATACCACACACCACATGCACACACCACACACCACACACACATCACATATACACACATCTCACACATACATATCACAATACACATCACATATATACATAACTCACATACACTGCATACACATCACACATACACAATCTCACAAACATCACACACATCATACACACATACATCACACACATGCAACATATACACATATCACACATGTACATCACACCTGTACATCGTACACATGCAACACATATACATATCACACGCTTATCACACATAAACATCACACATACACACATCACACACACCACACACATATCACATATACACACATCTCACACAGACCACACATGTACATCACACACATCACATACTCACATCACACACATATTACACATGTACATCACACACATCATACATACACACACCACACATACATCACACATACAATATATCTCACACACACATCACATATACACAAATCTCACATTCATCATCCATATACACATCTCACACACA
The DNA here is from genome assembly GCF_018167655.1 of Microtus oregoni. NCBI lineage: Eukaryota > Metazoa > Chordata > Mammalia > Rodentia > Cricetidae > Microtus > Microtus oregoni. Next base: position 41,345,376 of record NW_024543063.1, read on the forward strand.
TCACACCTGTACATCATACACATGCAACACATACACACATCACACACCCATATCTCTCTCTCTCACACACACACACACACACGTTTTTGTTGTTTGATTTTTTTAAGTTTTTAAGGTAGAAATGAATGTGGTCACACACCTGCAATCCCTTATTGAGGGCTGAGACAGGAAGATCATCAATGCTGAGACCATGCTAGGTTATCTAATGGGTTCCAGACCTACCTGGACTACAGAATGAGACGCTGTCTCAAAGAAAGTGCAAGAAAGTGGTGAAAAATAAAAACTCATTGCCAGACCTTAGGACTTTAAAAAAAGGTGTCACACATAAGCTTGAGTGCTAACAGTGATGGAGGTATAGTCATTGCAAAATAGAGGTTCACAAAACAAATACCCTCATAAAAATGAAACAAGCAAGAAACTGGCTATCAATAAATACAATCCTCAGAAGGAACACACACAACATTCTCTTACGAATTATTCATTCTTTTCATCATATATATGATGATTAATTCTGATTGGCAACTTGATTTGAGAAGAACCTGGGAGATTAACAAAGCACAACTCTGGGTGTTGTGGGAGGGCTCCTAGCTAGAAGGAAGACCTGCCTGTACATGGATGACAGATAGCATGGGCTGCATTCTCTCTCTCTCTCTCTCTCTCTCTCTCTCTCTCTCTCCCTCTCTCTCCCTCTCTCTCTCTCTCTCTCTTTCTGTCTCTGTATCTCCCTCTCTCTGTCTCTGTCTCTCCCTCCCCCTCTGTCTCTGTCTCTCCCTCCCTCCCCCTCTCTGTCTCTCCCTCCCTCCCCCTCTCTGTCTCTGTCTCTCCCTCCCTCCCCCTCTCTGTCTCTGTCTCTTCCTCCCTCTTTCTGACTCTGTCTCTCCCTCCCTCCCCCTCTCTGTCTCTGTCTCTCCCTCCCTCCCCCTCTCTGTCTCTCCCTCCCTCCCCCTCTCTGTCTCTGTCTCTCCCTCCCTCCCCCTCTCTGTCTCTGTCTCTCCCTCCCTCCCCTCTCTGTCTCTGTCTCTTCCTCCCTCTTTCTGACTCTGTCTCTCCCTCCCTCCCCCTCTCTGTCTCTGTCTCTCTCTCCCTCCCCCTCTCTGTCTCTGTCTCTCCCTCCCTCCCCCTCTCTGTCTCTGTCTCTCCCTCCCTCCCTGTCTCGGTCTCTCTGCTTTCTTTTCCTCTAAAACTGTGCCAAGCACTCTGTTTTCTCCAAGAGTCCATATTTTGAGTATATTTATCCCTTTCACAACGTATTCTTTTTATTTCCTTATTCGCTTATTTTTATTACTGCCATCATTCTCTCAGTATATGATCCCGTGCTTTTCATTAAATAGTTGCTATCTTTACTGGGGGCAGGGGCTTCTTTTAATTGCAATAATTTTTCTCTGAATAAAACAATAACTATGGCACATAGGCTTTTCTATAAGCTAATCTTTTGGCCTGTTCCTACCTAGATAATTTATGATACTTTAAATTTCTACTTTAAGTGAAGTTGTTTTTAAATTACAAGTAGTTGAGATTTTGCAGTAATTATATTGATTCCTATTTTTATTGGCTACAATTAGAAATGTGATCTGCAGTCTCTAAACTTTAATGCATTATGATCTTACTCAGTTTTTTTTATAATTACACGTGCCTGTGAAGCAAAAAAATATTGCTTGCTCATTGTGCATAGACTGTAATGTTTTTAAGTACATATTGCTCTGAGCTTTTAGTTGCTTAATTTAAATGTAAAGTAGACTGGGTTTTATTGAATTTATTATTAATAGTTTCTTAATAAGTTACATTAAAATCTTCTCCTAAGGGGAGCAATTTGGGAAGAGGGAGTAATGAACAAGAGTGGAGGGGGGACATTGAAAGGGAAGTAGGGGGTGATTATGACCAATGTATATTGTACATATTAGGGGGAGCGCCAGAAGTGACCCACTGTTTTGTATAATTATTATCTGCTGGCTCCGGGGTTGAGAGTGCTTGCTGCTCTTCCAGAAGACTCAAGCTTGATTCCTTGCACCCATGCTATACAGCTCACGACCCCTCAGGGAATCTGACACCCTCTTCCGGCTTCTGAGGGCACCCATATCTACACATAAACATACAGAGAGACACATGTAATTGGCTGGGTTTACCCTTTTCTCTTTGGGGGCCTGCCATCCAGCTCCCAAGTAAGTACACAGAGACTTGTTCTTATTTATGAATGCCCGGCCTTAGTGTGCCTTATTTCTAGCCAGTTTTTCTTAAATTATCCCGTCTACCTTTTGCCTCTGGGCTTGTACCTTTCTCAATTCTGTATACCTCTCTTTCCTTCTTACTCCGTGGGTGGCTGTGTGGCTGGATGGTTGACCGCTGGTGTCCTCTCCTCCTTTTCTCGTTCCTCACTCCTCTCTCATTTTTTTTCTCCTGTTATTTATTCTTTCTGCCTGGCAGCCCCACCTATCCCTCCTGCTTAGCTATTGGCTGTTCTACCCTTTATTCGACCAATCAAGTGTTTTAAACAGGCAAAGTAACACAGCTTTACAGAGTTAAATAAATGTAACATAAAAGAAAGCAACACATCTTTGTATTATTAAACAAATATTCCACAGAACAAACCAATGAAACACATCTCTGTACCAATATTCCACAATAGACACACACACATTAATACATGTATATACATACATACATACATACATATACCCACTACTATCATTTTACTTGATACAAAACATTTATACTTTTTTGAATTTTTAATATGCTTGGTACATTTAAACCCAAATTATTTTGTTTATTTGTTTGATTGGTTGGTTTTGGTTTTGGAGACAGGGTTCTCTGTAGCTTTGAAGCCTGTCCTGGAAATCACTCTGTAAACCAGGATGGCCTTGAACTCACAGAGATCCGCCTGCCTCTGCCTCCCAACTGCTGGGATTAATGGTGTGCGCCACCACTGCCCGACTTGTTTTGTTTTTTGAGACAAAGTCTCACCTTGTATCCCTGACTGGCCTTGAAATTATGATAATCTTCCTGCCTCAGCCTAGTTCCCACGTGCTGAGATTACTGACATAGACCTCCACTCCCAACTTAAACATCCTGTTTTGAATATTCTAGTAATTGTTCTTAATTGTGCATCTTGCATCTTGACCCAAAGATGTCGGTGGAATTTTCTGTCCTGCCAGTTGCTTCCCAAATAACCAAACAAAGACTTAATATTAATTACAAATGCTCGGCCAATAGCTTAGGCTTGTTTTTATCTAGCTCTTATAAATTAAATTAACCCCTTTCTGTTCATCTATGTGCTACGCCAAGGCTTGCTTACCTCACCTATGAACTTTCCATGTTACTTCTTCCATGTCTGGCTCACGACTCTCAAATGCCACCCTTTCTTTTTCCCATCATCCTTCTAGTCTGGCTCTCCCTCCCAGTCTCTCCCTGCCCAGCTATAAGCCAGTCGTCTCTGTATTAACCAATGAGAGTAGTACATATTTACATTGTACAAAGACTGTTCCACAGCACAGAGTCTCTGATATGTTATGGAACTTTATTCTACATTGTTTATATATTGTTATAATTAATATCCCTTGTATTTATGCTTTTATATTTTATTACTTTTAATTATATGTATGTGTGTATGCATGTATGTGTGTATATGCACATGTCGGTATGTGCACTAGCATCCAGGCACCTGGGGAAACCAGAAGCCTTGGATCGTCTGGAGTTATTTAGTTATGAGTCACCTAACATGAGTTCTCTACAAACTCAGTTCCTCTACAAGAATAACACATGCTCTTAACGTCCGAGCCACCTGTCCATTCTTGGACTTTTAATTCTTATGCAGTATTTTAAACTCATTATTAGCACTTGTTGTGGTGCTAACGTTTCACTCTTCCTAGCTAGTCCAGTATTCTTCATATTCTTTCCCACCTCCACCATACCTACCTGCTTTAGAAAAGTAACCATACCTATTAGCATTATTGCTGGTTGCACACCAATTCCTAATACTTATGAAAGGATCTATGTACAAATCGAGATCAAACATCCATGCTGCCACCCGGAACTATCTGCTACTTCATAACTGTAATTTTGCTACTGCTATGGGTTGTAAATATCTGATACACAGGATATCTGATATGTGGACCCCCCATGAAAGGGGTCGTGACCCACAGGTTGAGAACCACTGCCCTAGACTGTTTCTCTCAAGCCTCACACTCGCTTCTTTTGGTTTTTTTTTTTTTTTCTGAGATGGTTTAAAAACCTTAGTTCAAGACTCTTAGTTTTGTCTCCAAGTACATCCCTTCTTATTTCAAATAACCTTAAGATATAGTTTGGATTGTTTGTTTCAATGGTAGTAGTGGTACGGGTGCATTGTGTGGTGTATGGCACACATGTGCCTGCTCTATCACTCTCCACCTTGTAGACAGGGCCTCTCGCCGAATCTAAAGCTATGCTGGCAGCCAGAAAGCCCCAGTGCTCTTCCTGTCTGCACAGAAGTGGAGTTACAGGTGTGTATACTACCATGCCTGGTTTTTCACAAAGGTGCTAATATCCAAGTTCCAGCCTTCACACTTGTTCATCTGTAAGACCATTTCCTGGGATGAAATATATATTTAAATATTTTCATTTTATATGTATTGTGAATGCCTGTGTGTGTGCATGTGTGTGTGTGCGTATGTGTGTGTGTGTACACTGCGTGCATGTCTGATGCCTACAGAGGCAAGTAAGGATATCAGATGTCCTGGGATGACAGTAATAAACAGATGTAATTTGTCGTGTATGCACTGGAAACAGAACCCTCTGCAAGAGCAGTAACTGCTCTTATTGGCTGAACCACCTCTCTAGCCCCATAAGATACATTCTTATTATATATAACAAATACCCGCGTGTTTGCATGCTCCTCAGTCATCATTGCGTTCTACCCCAATGAGCCTATTGTAAGTTGAAGTATTGTTAGTCAGTCAGGTGTGGTGGTATAGACTGTAATCCCAGCTCCTAGAAGGTAGAGGCAAGAGGATCACAGGTTGAAGGTCAGCTTGGGCCACAGAGTGAGGCCATATCTCAAACCCCCAAAAAGACACAAAAAAGATTATAAGTCAAAAATGCATCTACTCCAGCTTGCGTCCTGAACATCATCGCATAGCAACACAGTCGGATGTAGCGTCCCTTCTGTTACCTTGCTGAGCACACAGCTGACTCCAGCTGCAGCTCACTGCCTCTGCCCAGCGTAGAAAGAGAGCATGGTCCTGCGTATCACAAGCCAGGGTAATGTCAAATTTTAAAGCACAGTTTCTACTGAATACTTGCCACTTTGTATCGTTATAAGGTGGACAATCATAAATCAAACTATTGTAAGTCAGGGGCCTTCGGTCTAGATGTAGATATTATAGATACAGATATCAATGATATAAACAGGTAGTGATAATATAGGCAGAACTGATATTGACTAGAGATACACAACTCTCTCCAACTCATATTATGCTTGTTATTTAAATGAACCCCCTCTTTTTATACAATCTAGATAACTAACGTATGGCATATTGGTGTACCAACTCTTTAGCAACTGAAACTTGTGTTCTCCAAAGTAATGTCTTTTCCCTTGGAGAATGATGGTCCATTTGCTATATGCAGGATTCTTAGAGTTCTGTCCTTATCTTAAGTAGCCCATGATGTACTGTTCTTATATCTTCCGCTTTAATTCCTGTGCTGTTCTGGCGTCATGGAACCTTTTTAAGTCTTAGATTTAAGCCTCTCTTCCCCTCAAGGAAAGGCCCATGATTTATTTCCTTATTATATCTCTCCTCCGTTATTCTATCCCCTTTTCTTTAGTCGTCCCAGTCCAGGATCTTTGTTTACGATTTCTATTTCACCTGTCTGTGTTTTTAAGCAACTTTCTGCTCCATTTTCAGAAGCAGTCAGCGGGCTTGGCGAGATGGCTCAGCGGTTAAGAGTTGCTCGCATGGAGGACTGGAGTTCAGTTCCCTGGACTCACACTGGGCAGCTCACAACCTCCCGTTACTCCAGCTCCCAGGAAGCTCGCACCCTCCTCTGGCCTCTGTGGGCACACCTGTGTGTATACTCACACACACACACACACACACACACACACACACACACATAGATAAAAATAAAAGTAAAATCGTTTTTCCTAAAGGAAAAAAAAAAGTCATTGAGGTTCTCATTTTTTCTCATTCTTTAGTGAATTATCATCTTCAATTTTTTTTTTCCAAGAGTAGATGTTTGGCTATTGTTTCATTTTTGCCGAGAGGGTTTTGTTTTGAGTTAGTGCTGCGTTATCTCTTTATTGGTTTTCCTCAAAATTAATCACCACTTTTAGTGACTCGTGTGGGTAGTCTGGGGCATAATAAATGAGTAATTTGCAACTCCAGCCTTACATTAGAGTCTCATGTGCAGACTGTAAGATATACTGTGCTTGGGCCACATCCCCAGCTCTTCTGATTTAATTGGCCTGTGCAGCATCCAGGCAGAGGTATTTTTAGAAGTTCTAATATTCATCTGATGACTGAGGTCTGCAGTCTTACAAGAATGACAGTGACCCCTGCATGCTCGTGGCTCTATTTTCCTACCTCACCCACGGGGACTGTAAGTAGCTCTAAGCTACTGTCATAAGCCAGGCAGCTCCTGTGATCGCTCAGCAGGGAGCAAGCTGCCAAACTGCAGTCAGCTTTGTGCTGTGGGAACTAGGAAAGCTCCATGGGGTTGGTGAGGAAGGGTTGTCTCTCTTCAGACAGTGGGAAATGGATTAACTGACATAAGCAGTTGCCATCTGGCTCTGGGAAGATTTAAACAAGGAAGCTCGTTCCAAGGGCCAGAACCACTGCCTCAAAGGAGAAAGTGGAAGCATAAGAAAAGCACCCATGTCAATATCATGCCTGCACACACACACACACAGACTTGCATACACACATAAAAACATACATAAACATAAATACATATATATTGTATTTCCTGTTATATACTTCCCCTCGTAGCATTGAAGGATTAAATCATAGACACCCTTCAGCCCTCTTCTGAGATGTGGTCACAGCAGAGAGGCCTAGGCCATCATACCAGGTGGCTGAGTCCCATATACCTGCTCTTTCAGAGCTGAGGAATTTTTATCACCAGGGACACACCCTCCAGGATCAATCCACATGTTCAATGAGAATCTTGAGTGGAGGAGGACCCCGCAGAGGACTCATATGTGCTGTCGGCACATCCCTTCCAGAATCCCACACTGTGGATGCGACTGTGCATGTCACATGACATGCATAGTGTTCTTCCCGAATGCGAAGAGAATGTCATCCTCAGCTGAATAGTGAGTTCCAGGCCAGCCTAGGCTACAAGAGATCCCATCTCAAAACAAAGCCTAAAATATAGCAGTTTTTGATTTTCATTGACAAGTTAAAAAAATGTATTGTATAGTATGTAATGTGATCTTTTAAAATGTGGAATTGCTAAACCAAGCTATTCAGCATATGTATTATATATGTATTCATATACCATTTTATTGGTATTGTGAGCACCCTTAAGTCTCCTCTTAGCAATTACCAATAAATCTTTGTCAATGAGCTATGAGTCATTCCTGCCCTAAATCCCAGAATCCGAGGACAGCTTCTGATTTCAAAGTGATATAGCAGCTCTTCAGAATCCCTGATTGCAAATCATTTATGATTTGGAATCAATATTGATGCTTTGTTTATTCAGATTCTCCTTGATTATTGCAAACTTTTCCACTTTTATGTTGGCAGTGCCCACTCTGTGAGACTATGCAGAGAAACTCTCACAGCCAAGCTTGAATTCAACTGTCATTGTTGCTTGGAATATGTGGTCAGCAAATATTCATTGATTTTTTTTTAGATATTTATATTTTCCTGAAGTTTGTGAGTGGGTTCAGTAAACAAAGTACTTGCCACATGGGCATAAGAACTGGAGTTCAGATCTCTGATCCTACATAAAAGCCAGGTAGGCATCATGGCTACCTGTGTAGGAAGAGAGGAAACAGGGATCTCTTGGGCAAGCCGGCTAGCTAACGTAGCAGGAATTGGCAAGTTTTAGGCTCAGCCAGGGACCCTGCCCAGTGAATAAAGCAGAGAGTGGTTGAGGAATATGTCCAATGTCAACTTGAGCTTCCACACCCAGAAACACACACATGCACTAGCAAACCCACACGTACCCCACACAAATAAGCATTCTGAGGCGCACACCACATATATGCACGTACACCTGCAAATAGTACTGTATTTTCCCTCATTCACCTTCTCTTAGTGGAACTGGAGATTGGTCAATACAGTTTATAGCCCAAGGGGGGAAAAATTCTAACTCTTTTCTTACATGAATCAAATTCCTGTCTCTTTCAAACAGACCTGAGCATCTCTCTCTCACTGGTGATAATAATGGACAATTAGCGGTAACTGTACGGAGTCATTTTATTGTTGAAGAGTATGCCCCTGTACGCTCTTCGCAGCTCCTTCTTCATATACTCTGTAGGAGTACAGTTTGGTTATTTAAGAAAAGAATTATACTTCGCATTCCCTTGCCAATTATATTTGCAGCAGTTTCCAAATTACCCAGACATTAGAAAAGAGTGAATGGCAGATTAAACCCCAGCGCACACAGGCCACACGCGAACTACACTGTAGCGATTTTACAGAATGTCAACGGCGTCGAGGTTGAGTATAATTAGGTAATTCACAACGCTGACTCTTGGTCTAAAAGCTAATAAAATACTCCGAAGACGCCCTTGTACTCACATCCTCCTGAGCTAAGCAATATGAGATTTAAAAATATTAAAAAACAAAAATATATTTCATGGAGTGTTTTTACTGGTTTTCTGTCTGTTAACATCTCAGTTGAAATCTTAAATGAAGCCAAATGGCTGACTTGATTTGTTGACATTTAAAACGTCTCTGGCTCTTTGTGATAATTATGGGAAATACTAATGGCATTTAAATTTTATTTAGTTATTGGGCTTCCTTAGAGCTAGGTCCAGGATCCAGGGTGCTTTATGAAGAGTTTGATAAGCCCCATTATTCAGAAAGCAAGAATCAAAAGAATTCATTTAGCTGTGCATATCTTTGTAGCGACGCTTATGCCTGCACTTGGGAGAAAGAGGTCAGACTTCCACGAAGTGTAATCTAGCTGTCCCTTAAAGGCCCTGACACCAGCGACAGCCATGTTGGGGGATTAGCATTTCAACCTGTGAATTTAGCAGGAACATAATCTCATCCACAAAAGGGCCGAGCATGAAAGGATGAATGGTAGATTCAGGCACAAACTCGAACTACAGCTGCTACCTACGGAGGAGGGTGGATCACCAATTTAAGACGGACTCCTCCGTGTTCATCTGTGGATGGGTAACTTTCAGGCACTCTCAGACGCTGCCTCTCTGGGTAATTTGTGTTGATTTAAAAAAATAAAAAATGTCAGGCAGTGGTGGTACATGCCTTTAATCCCAGCACCAGGGCTGTGAGTTCGAGGCCAACATGGTCTACAGAGTGAGTTCCAGAACAGCCAGGGCTACGATGCAGTGGCTCTCAACCTGTGGGTGGTGACCCCTTTGGCAAACCTCTATCTCCAAAAATATTTACATTATAATTCATACAGTAGCAAAATCAGAGCTATGAAGTAGCGGCAAGAATAACTTTATGGTTGGGGGCGGGGTCACCACATGAGGAACTGTATTAAAGGGCTGCCGCATTAGGAAGGTTGAGCACCCCTGTGTAAAGGCCAGCAAGGAGCCAGGTGGCCAGGTGCAGCCAGTCAAGAGTATGCCTGGGTTCCTTTGTTGCACCTCTGGGTGAGTCCTGAGGGCACTGAGGGTTTTGAGCACTCGGAAACACCCAACACAAGGGAGGAATGGCGAGGAGCCAAGAGAACAGCAGGGAGAAGAGCTGTGAACTCTGAGCAGATGCACTTAAAGGTCCCCAGAAATTTCAATTAGCCATAGAGGAAAAAAAGCCGAAATGAGACGAACTTGACCTAATTGCTGGACACATCACTCTTCTAAGACAAATGATTGATTGCTTCAACAAGTTCTGGTGATTACAGCAGATATATTTACATATGACATTTACCCAGAAAGGAGAGGTTTAGTACGCTAACAAAATCTGGAAGAAAAAAAAAAAAACTATTGAATACCTCCACAAAAGACTGTATCTCATCCTTCCTAAGCCTGTCTAAACATGAACCTAGATTCTATGATAATAAATACAACTCTGACCCCTCTTTAAACGTGCCCTTTCCGTTCAAGCTTTAATCTAGCCTGGCCGCTGCCTACAGTGACAGTTGTGAGTGTTTGGAGCTACAGCACTGCCATAGCCCATATATCATGGTGTTCTAAGACCGGAAATGGACCCAAACCCAAACATGACTTCTTTGTTCATGAGCGTTCCACAGCCATTGTTCTAACCGATTATTGGAATTGCAGGGACCGAGAGTATCATAGATAGAGAGTCTGGCACAGGTGTCGCCAGCCTACAGAGAAGGCCGGGAGGGTCTACACTCTTTCCCGGAAGCTGTTCTGTGGAGTCCCTACCCCTGCTCAAGTGGATTAGTAGTGGAATTTTGATCCTTGAACTGGGGCATTGAGCTCTCTTGTCTCCAGCTCTGGAGGTCACCAATACTCCTTGGCTGGCCACCTCCTTCCTCCATCTTTAAGGAATGACAAGTCTTTCTTACACTTGAATCTCTCTCCTCTTACTGGCTTGTCAGCTATGTGATCCAGAGAGAAAAAAGTTTCCCACTGCACTTTCTTGCATGCATGCATGCATGTATAGATGTGTGATGTGTGATGTGTTTTCCCACTGCACTTTCTTGCATGCATGCATGCATGTATAGATGTGTGATGTGTTTTCCCACTGCACTTTCTTGCATGCATGCATGCATGTATAGATGTGTGATGTGTGATGTCTTTTCCCACTGCACTTTCTTGCATGCATGCATGCATGTATAGGTGTGTGATGTGCTTACACATATGTGTGTGGGCGTGTGCGTTTGCAAGTACGCATGCACCTCATGTATTTGTGGAGGACAGAGAACAACCTGGGGTGTCATTTCTCAAGAGCCATCCACTTGCTAATCTCTGGGACCAGGCTTGTGGGTTAGAACAGGCTGGCTGACTAGCAGCCCCGGAAGTCCCTCTCTCTCTCTACTTCCCCAGCTCTGGGACAATAAACGTACAGCACCACAGATGGCTTTTATAAAATGCACTCTAGAAATCAAACTTGGGTCCTGTGTGCTTTCCCAGGAAGCACTTCACAGACCGAGTTATCTCCTAAACTAGGTTATTCATTTCGAAGGAGAGGCATGACCAGACTGGGTCAAGCTGCTTGTCCCTAATGGAAGTTCCAAAGCTTCTTTTGACATGAAAGGTGGAGCATTCACAGGTTCTGGGGTCTAACCTGGATCTGTAAAGTCATTTCCTGCCTCCCATGCCACTCCAAGACCTCAGTGTCTGTGGAGTAGACATGTTCTAGCTCTCGACTTTCCTTCCCCGCAAGTACGTACTAAAAATTAGCACGGAATACAAAAGCACTGCTTCCCCTGCACTGGCCTTTTAGCCTCTCTCTTTCAGGGGATATTTGAGTGGTCTAACTGACACTCTGTTCTTCAAAGATCAACTACACCACGCCCACTGCAGATCCTCCACAGGGACCAATTCTGCTCCCTTTTCCATCCCATACTTCAGATCTCAGAGTTCAGCTTCTCCTGGACCATTCGTTTTACCAGAAAATCAAAGTTAAAAAAAAAACACACAGTAATAACTCTTGGTGTTGATTACTTCGAGGAAAAGTACTTCAAAACATCTTTGATTAGAGCATATATACATATATGCATAAAATATATGCATAATACATCCACACTAGGGCTGTTGAGATGGCTCAGCAGGCAAAGGGGCTTGCTGCCAAATGTGATGACCAGAGTTTGGTCCCCAGGACCCATGTGGTAGGAGAGAACTGGCTCCTGCAAGCTGTCCTCCAGCCTCTGCACTCACACAGTGACATGTATGTGCAGGCACACACACACTGTGTGTGTGTGTGTGTGTGTGTGTGTGTGTGTGTGTGTGTGATTTAAATTTTAAATGTTTAAAACCTGCTTTAATGGATAAAATGAATCTACGAATATGAAAAGAGTAGGGAGAACAAAAAGGCCCTCTTTAAAGCTAGAGAGACATTATTTAGCCAATTTAATCATTTGTCTTCTACCACCTGAACTGCTATTAAAACCCTAGGTCATGCTTGGACTCCACAGTCAGGAGGAAAGCTAATGGGCACCCCTTCTTACGTCTGAAATCTTTGTAGGGACAGATGCAAATGAACGAGGCCATTCAGTTAAAGAAAATGGGTCCAGCATGTAACCGTTTACGGCGGAGCAATCTGCATATGGCGAAGGGCATGTAAAGGGGGCAAGTGCCTCATCTCCATGATTGCAACCTCATTTTCCCAGTGCTTGAGGCTTCGCCCGCATCTGCTCCATATGGAGCTATTTAACCTGCCACCTTGGAAACTGTTTAAAAGAAGACGTTCCCACGGCTGGCTGAGGGTGCCCTCCTGTCACCGCCGCGCCTGTTCCTTCCCTTCTGGATTTTGTTTCCTCCCTGGTGCTTTTTATTTAGCATATTATGTTTAAGGTCATTTATTTGTTTATAGATAAAAATACTCCCGTGGCATCTGTGCCTAAATTTGATGCCCGAACCGACAAAGGAAAGCAATCTCTCCTCCCATCCAGCTCCCACCCCACCCTGCACTTTGCTCTTTGACACTGCGCCGGCGCCATGGGTCCTCCAATCAGGAATATAATGACGATGACACACTAGAGCCAAAATAGGAGCGATGACACTTATTTTGAAGGAATGATTATTTTTAAAAGGTTTTATTTTAATCATTTTCTTTGTGAGGGTGAGGGCGGAATGTTTGATTTTTTTTTATTTTTATTTATTTATTTATTTATTTTGGTCTACATTTCTTCTGTTGCTTGGTTCAGTTTTCTATCCCCTCAGGTGAATTAAACCTAACAACAGCTGTCAACAGTACAGTCACTACAGAGTGACTCAAGCCATCTCACATCTGCAATACTGAGACTTCGGAAGACCTGGAGGATTATTGTGAGTTCTGGGCCTGCTTGCGTTACAGTGTGAGACACTATCTGAATAATAATAATATAATCCAGAGACCTGGAGATGGTTCACATGTAAAATGCTTGCTATGTAGGCATGAGTACCTGAGTCTGGATCTCTAGAATCCATGCAAAGCCAGGCATGGTGGCATGTTATGATTCCTGTACTGGGAAGTTAGAGGCAGGATGATCCAGGGCCTGCTGGCCACCCAGTCTAGCCACATCAGCAAGCTCCAGGTTCAGGGGAAGACTCCACCAGCAAAGGCAAAGTTGAGGGGTGTATTTACTTACTGAGAGTATAGGTGAGGAGCTACCTGCAGGTGCATGGGTGACCCCAAAGTTGTCATTCTGGAAAGCCTTCACCTAGTGTGAATGATGGTATTGCCACAATCAAGTAGATGGTGCTTCTTTGCAATTAGCCTTTGTGTCTAGTAGCTCCCAAGACCCCACAGTATGCAATTAGATTAGAATTGCATATAAATAGAAGCGATGAACAACTGGGATCTCAGGCGATAATCCATTCACACACACACACTCTCTCTCTCTTTCTCTCTCTCTCTCTCTCTCTCTCTCTCTCTCTCTCTCTCTCACACACACACACACACACACACACACCTTCTATGAGAAAATGTCAATAGTCAAGAGGTCTGATTCTAATAGACTGTTGCATGCAGGTACAGCCCATATGACAAAGATGGTGGCTGTTTTGCTTGAAGGATTGAGTTCTACAACAACCCATGATATTGATCTCTGGCCTGTGCACCATGTTCCAGAAACAACATGCATGTAGCACATCACACACACACACACACACACACACACAAATAATAATAATAATAATAATAATAATAATAATAATAATAATAATAGTAGTAGGAGTAGAAGTAGTAATAGCAATAATATTCCATGTGTTCTTTTCTCAGCCATAAAGAGTCGTAATCCTACTGGAACAGTTCCTATGGGAGTATGAAATCACCTCTGACAAAGACAAAGAATTAAAATTCATTTGCAATGTTCGACATCAAATAGAAGCCATAAACCAAAAAAGTAAAAACCTCCAAACCAACCTCTAAACCTGTTCTGGAGCCCAGGAGCCATGACCTTCCCTTCCAGAAGCACCAGAGGCACCAGAGGCTCTGGCCTAAGTGAATCCTAAAAGCTTTCAGATGCTCCCCCATTTATCCACATAATAAACCTTCTCTAGCAGAGGGAAATAAGCTTCCCTCCAGCTAGAATGTTCCACAATTTCAGAATTTTAATGTAAAAAAAAATTAAATTGCACCTACAATTGGGAATATAAATTTTTAAATTATAATTAAAAAACATAATGGCCAGCCCTCTGGCGATCTAAAGCCTGCCTGGAATTTGGGACTTACTGAGTGGATCCTCACCTCATCCAGGAACAGGTTGGCTTTTTCTGTTTCAGATGGTGTCTGGAAGTCTACTCCACACCTGCATTTCAAGAACAAAGGGCATGGCTGATGAGGCAAGTGTTATTTCAGCCTATCACTCAGCCCACAGATGAAAGCAAGGCCTGCGAGCTCCTTCCCAGATAGCCTCTGGAATGAATATTTAACTGGCTTCCACCATCATTTGCTGAACACCCAACCATGTAGCCGCGATGTGCTGGCTGGTACCACCACAATGCGAAATTAGACCGCGGTCCTCCGCTTAAGAATAACCTGACCATGATCATTAGAACACATTATTAAAATACCACTTGCAATAAAACTCACTATGTATCGTGTTAGCACGAGAAATGTAAGGCTCAGGCAAACTTTATTTGGCTACAATGCCCGCATTTCCAGAGAGAAAGTTCCTGTGTGCTGACATCGTGCAGCGAGAGAAGATAAAAATTAACAGCCTCTGAAGAGCTGACATGGAAACAGGACCCAAGCTTTTGTGCTAGATAAAGACATCAATTTGTCCACTCTCCGTACGTATGGTAAAGAATCATGATGGAATGTAAAAGGAAATAAAAGTTAATGGTTTTAGAATGAAGCTGCATGATGCAAGTACTCTATTGGGGAATAAACAGAAGAGGAGCGGTGAGAGGGTTCGGTGAGATGAAGGTCAGTCTCCAGTCCATTCGGCGGAATCAATACAGTGCCTTGGACTTGCAATAGGTCTCATAAGTCACAGATTGACTAGGCCATGTATCAACTTCCACCCTGCATTGCCTTTAATGCGTCTCATCAACAGACTTTGCTGGAAAAAAAAATCTGTGATCAGAATCGCAATTGAGTGGGACCCTGCCCACCCATAGCCTCACAGGGAAGGGGTGTGGGTGACTAGCAGAGTGGAGGGCTCATCACTTTCAGAAGACCATATGTCAATCCCAGAATTGAAACTGCCACCAGAGGCTTCCTATGAACATCCATTTCAATGATGAGTATTGTCTCGATAAAAATCACCGTCGCATGCATCAGAAAGGCCCAGAGATTCCTTCTGGCTTGGCTTAGCTCATGGACAAACGCTCAAAGAAACAGAGGGGAAAGCAATCGGTACTAAGAAATGTCATCCAAGTGTCGGGTACATCCTGAAGCAGGTGATCTTCCAGACACCTTAAGCATTATAGTCAAAAAGCCCTGTCTTCCTGGATCTGTCCATCCAGGGCAGACACACAATGCAGAAGTAAGTTAGCATGTCTGGTGCTGCGTGAGGGAGGACCATGAGTCCCAGTAAGTAAGACAAAGCAGAGCGGACACACCAGGGTTACCTTTGAAAAAAGGGTGTGCATCAGGCTTCCTGCACCAGAAAGGGTTCGCTTACTCTTTGAGCAACAGTCAAAAGAGAACACTTAGAGTAGGTCAGCTTGAAAACCCGTTCCAGATCCCTGCTTCCATTGGACAACTGACAGAATGAACCAGAAAATTTAAACTCTCACTCTGATAGTAAGATACCCCTTTGTAGTGTACACTGTATCTGTAAATTATTGTGTGTTATTTGGGCCCACTGAGAAGATGGTTATGAAAGCAAATCTGACACGAATCTATTTCAGACCCAAGCCTGTTTGTCTCAGAGTGTCCTCCAAGGGCCTTTGTCTGGAGATGGCCTGCCTCTACCCCTCAACTCTGTAGAAAGAGAATAAAGAGATGAGCAAAACAGTCCCAGGAAAAAAGTTATGTCCTTGAGAACAGCTGGAAGGTAAACCATTTCCAATCTATATAGATATCATTTATTTCATGATATGAGTACCGACAATGAAAAAAAGAAGCCAAGAATGCAGCCATGGGAAGCTCATCCTTGGAGGAAAATCTCAATTGCGAACTCCAGCTGATTGCCTCCCTTCCCCAGCTGGTTTCTGTTGGATGCTGTGAGTGTCTGGTTTCCTGGTGTTACCATTCTGACATCGTTTGTTCTTTTGCTTGGAAGCTTCACCCCAGGGGATGTTGTGCTCAACCCGGACACGCTCCACTGTAAACTCCAGCCAGCTGCCTCAGCTTCTCCACTTGGTTTCTGCTGAATGTTTGTAAGTCCCTGATTCAATGATGTTTTGCAATCCACCCATCTATCTATCACTTGGTATCTTTTATTTTACTCTGGCTTGCTATGGTACTTAATAAACTAGCTCATTCAATATCAAAAGCACAACTGTCCTAGATCATTCCCCAGACCATGCAGAATAACTTTGATTCTGTCACCTTAGGTACATTAACTACTTCCATCCCCATGCCCCTCATGAGACATGCTTGATAACATCTGTGTTTTTCACAGTAGAAGACCACAACAGCAAAGTTCCTACTGTGAAGAGTGAAGTTAGGATTTGAATCCAGATAGCCTAGCTCTGTATTCTAAAATGCACAGCCCCTTCCAACAAAGTTCTGCAAGCTCTGCTCACACAGTGGATGCTGGTGGCCAACCACGGTCCTGCCTTGATAGTCTACCTGGTGGCCAACCACAGCCCTGCCTTGATAGCCTACCTGGTGGCCAACCATGGCCCTACCTTGATAGGCTACCTGATATCTCCATTTACATAGCAGATGGGCCAAATGAAATTAATGCATTCAGAATTAATTGTAAAGCGTCCTTCGACGCACCCTGCCTTCCTCTTGTTTTCCACCTCAGCACACCTGCATATCATGCAGGCTTCCAGAACTATCTTTATAAATAGCTCTGCGCTCACAAAGTTTCTCAAGTTCCCAAAGTGAAGCTTTGATCTATCTGTCGGCTTCACATCTGTGATAGTTCCTCTTCCTGCTGCTGTGATAAAATAACCCTGATAAAAACAACTCAAGGAGAGAGTTTGCCCTTGAACCTGTGGTTCAAGGTTACAGTTCACTGTGTCAGAAAAGTCACAGCGGCAGAAGCTGGAGGTGGCTGGTCACCGTTTAAGAAAAAGGTCTTGGCCAAGGAAAACAGAATGGCAGACATCAGTGTTCAACTCAGTTCCTCCCTTGGATGCCTGGGAAATGGTCCCAACCACAGTGAATTAACCTAACCAAGCTAATCTCTCACAGGGACTCCCAAAGTGACAACTGAGAATAAACGTCACAATATCCTTCATCTGATCTGTTGGCAATTTCTCCACAGAATTGCCCAAATCCAGCACCTTCTATAGTATCCATATCCCAGCAACCACTGGGGCTGTGTCAGGACCTGAATCCTTCTAGCTCATCCCCCTCCTTTCTCTTTCTCTCAATTTTCCCTGTAGCCAATCAGACTGATCTTTTTAAAAATGCAAAGCAAATCATCTTATGCTGGAACCAAACCAATAGGATAGTTTTGCTATTAGTCAAGGATCTTCAACAAACATAACTGCCAGATTAGAGAAACAAAGATCTACTTCAAGAAACTGGCTCATAGCATGATGGAGGCAGGCACCTTCAAAATCTGTGAACAGACCAAAGGCTGCCGATGTCGGCAACTATTATTCCAAAGACTGGAAACTAAGGCAAGATTTCCGAGCTACAGTCTCCAAGCATTCCTGTTTCAGGGACCCCTCTCTGTTCTCTAAAGGCCTTCGACTGAGTGGATGCAGTTCATGTACATTAAAGAAGAGAGAGAGTCTGCTTTACTCCAAGTCTGTTGACTTCAACACAAGTGATACCTGAAAAACTCATCCACAGTACCAAGACTGCATCTGACCCAACATTCAGCACCAGGCACCAGCCAAATTTATGTGTGATTAACTCCCATGGCTTCCCCTTACCTTGAGCACGAAGCCTGTGGCCAGCAGGCTCCTCTCCTATCCTCTGTTCTCACATCCTGTGTTCTCTGGAAACCCTGCAGACAGGCTCCTCTAATCGGCCACCACAAATAAGGCTTGTTTTGCTTTCCTTTTCCCTGAATGGCTCCAGACCGCCACATGGCTGCCTTTTTTGTTTTATTTAGATCTTGGTTCCAATGTCCCCTTCTCAGAGAATCCTTGCCTTTCCATTTTATTCCAAACAGATCAGCAACCCATGTTGTTCTGGCTGACTCTCTGTCTCCCTTCATATGGCCCATGCAAAGATGTTATTCTTTGTGTATTGTACACACACATGCTCTCTCTCATCACACACATACATGCTCGCGCGCGCGCACACACACACACACACACACACACAAAGTGCTAAGGGAGGTTAGAACTTGCTTTTCTGCTTTGGGTTTTGAGACAGAATCTCATGTACCCAGAGGTTGACCTTGCTCTTTCTATACAGCTGAGGGAGTCCTTGAACTCTCGATCCTCTCGTCTCTACCTCCCAAGCTCTGGGATTACAGGCACTCACCACCACTCCTGGCTCTTCACCTCTAGATTTATTTTTTACCTCACGGAATCAGGTCACTTTATAGGTACTGAGTGAAGGCCTTCAGAAGGACCTAATAAGAGCTTCCTTTTTAGTCCTCTGGTAGTAAAGAATTGTAGAAACAGTAACAAATGTTAGAATCGCATTCAAATACTAGTGACATAAATAAAACTGCTACCCGTTGGCTGCAGTTTATAATGTATGGAACATAGATGTTTGCTTTCTGTTTTGTTTTGGCTGCTACTCTCTCTAATCTTTTCTGTCTCTGATTTTTATTTAATTTGAGACTACAACTCTGAATGTTCTCTGCCTCCTAGGACATTGTAGTCTAGCTAACCCATTTAATGAACATACACTACGCTCATTAACCCTTCCAAAAACCTTATAAGCTCCTCTCCACAGGACCTTAATTTCTGACTAACTGTTCTGCGGATCCACTTGGCTTCAGCATTCGGCCGGCCCTTTGTCGGGAGAGTGTGAACCAGTGTGGCCTCTTATACACTGGAAGAGGGTTAGGAAAATTGGTAAAGTCAAAAATTAAAAATGTTTATCGTGACTAATAATGTTGTTTTCAAGTAAATTGTTAATCATTCATTTTATAAGAGTGATCTAGAAGAATCTTGAATGTTCTTCAGTCCCAGTCTTCAAATTAGGTAACCAAGAAAAAGAATTAATGCTGTCAGATTCTGCACTGAATCAAAGAAATGTCTCAATGAATTAAAGGAAAACTAACGCAGATTTATAGATGTATAGTTGATGCTCCTGTGTTTGTCTGGGAGGACAATTGCTGGTAATTTTATACAGTATATGTCTTTTTTTTTCTTACAGAAAAGAGTTTCTGAAATCTCCATATCTACTGATGGTCATACTAGGCCTTTGTAGAGGCAAAAATCCAACCCAGGATCATCTGGCTCCAAACCCATTGTCCGTGTGACCTGGCCTCACATGGGTAGCATCTCCCCAAGAAATTCAACATAGTTCTACATGTGTGCCATACAATTCCCAATTGCTGGCTGTCAGGGACACTTTGTCAAGGGTTCCTTTGCCAATCCACGCTGGAAGAATGGCCAGCACCCAATGATGTTCTCAGACTATCTCTGGGCTTTGCCATGAGAGAGATGCTGTAATCTCTGGGCAAGAAACTGTTCCACTTCTCAGGCATCAGCCAGCACAGATGCCTGCTTCCTCTGTGAGTAGAACTTGGAGGCTCAGTGTTGACTGGAGAGCCGATGATGCTCAAAGAAGCACCAGGACCTCCGCCCTTCTGCTCTTCTGAAATCATATGAACGCAATTCATTAGTTCTCTCTGTAATTAAAGTCTTAAAGACAAATCAGGGAAATGGGTGTGTCACTCCTAAAGTAGGCATTTCATTGAGACAAAAAGTGATGTCCGGAGAGAGAACCCTATCCAGAATTGTTCCAGCGGCATGCACCCACCACGAAATACTTCCCCTCCAAGCTTTGCTTTGCTTAGTCAGGCTGTGATTGGACAGGGCTTCTAAACAGCCCCTTCCCACTCACTAGGTTAAACTCAGGCACAACCTTCTTTTTCTCTCAGACATTACTTTACCTTATTCATCTCATCTCAGTTAGACGAAATGATATTCTATTTAAATAAACTTCCTTTTGCACCTAAGAAACAATTAAATCACCTTGCATTTTCTTTGGGGATCCCCTTTTGGTGCCTCCTAACAGTTCCCCACTTCAGATGCAGACCGGTGTTGTGCTGATTTTTACTTCCTTCAGCTTTCCTCATTTTTTTTTTTTGAACAGCAGGTACCAAAATAACAAGGCAACGTGAAACTTACAGAAACAATGTGCTTATACAGTTGGCTGCTTTATCTAGAACATAGTGCTCTTCAATTGAAAATCAGGTGTCTGGGCATCCGCTACAAGGTACATGGCTAATGCAATATCAACCTAGTTTTGCACATAGGTAGAAGGCTCTGAAGTTACTTTAGTTAGATCCAAACTCTTCTATATGAATACATTTTGCTTCATCTCTGTCTCAGTTAGGGTTACCTTTGCTGTGAATTAGCACCACAAGCTACAGCAACTTGAGAAGGAAAGGATTTATTTGGCTTGCATATCCCAAGTCACAGTCCACTGAGAAAACTAAGGAGAACTTCTGCCAAAGCAGGAACTCAAACTGGGTTGCAATCTGGAGGCAGAAGCTGATGCAGAGGCCAGGGGCAAGCACTGCTTACTGGTTCGCTCCCCGCGGCTTGTCTTCTTATAGAACTCAAGACCACCAGGCCAGAGCTGGGCCCTCCCCATCAAACACTAATTAGGAAAATAGTGACTTCCCATGGGAAACCTTACTAACCCTCTCTGAGGAGTGGGGGAGGTGGAAGGAGCGGGAGGAGGGAAGGAAGTGGGAACTGGGATTGGTATGTAAAATGAGAAAATATTGTTTTTTAAAAACTAATATTTTTAAAAAGAAAATGTCTTACAGGCCTGCCTATATCCCAATCTCACGGAGGCATTTTCTCAATTGAGATCCCCTCTTCTTTTTTCATGTATTTTTTATTTATCATATATACAGTGTTCTGTCTGCATGTATGCCTGTAGGCCAGAAGAGGTAGACTTCATTACAGATGGTTGTAAGCCACCATGTGGGTGCTGGGAATTGAACTCAGGACCTTTGGAAGAGCAGGCAATGCTCTTAACCGCTGAGCCATCTCTCCAGCCCAGAGATCCCTTCTTCTAAGATGACTCTAGTTTGTGTCATGTTAGCATAAGACTAGCTGACACAATCTATGTTGTAACTAAAAGAGCCTTCAATTAAAATTACTGTTTATTTATTAAAAACACACAAAATAAAAACCTCATCACAACATTAAGAATTCTTTCCAAAATAAAGTTTTAAAAAGGAAGAATTCTTTCATAGCCAGGTGGAGGTGGTGCATGCCTTTAATCCCAGCAGTCACTAGGCAGAAGCAGGCTGATTTCTGTGAGTTTAAGATTTTGTCTATCTACATAGTGAATTCCAGAACAGCCAGGGCAGCACAGGAGAAACCCTGCCAAAAAGGAAAAAAAGGAATTCTTCCATGTAACAGCCTGGTATGGCAAAATACATCTGCAATCTCAACACTCAGAAACAGGGAGATCGTGAGTTCAAGGCCAGCTGGGGTCACACATCAAGATCTTGAGAGATGGCTCAGTGGTTAGGAACACCAGATGCTCTTCCAGAAGACCCAGGTTCAATTCCCAGCAACCACATGGCAGTTCACAGTCATCAGTAATTTCAGGTTCAGAGGATCTGACTCCCTCTTCTAGCCTCCATGAACACCAGGCACACATTTGGTGCACAGACTTACATGCAGGCCAAAGACCCAGGTGCATAAAAATTATTTATTTGTTTATTACTTATTTGTTTAAAAAGATCTGGTCTCAGAAAGATAAAGACTCATTTGATTCAAACACACTAAAACTCTTGAGTCTTTGAAAGTCCAAGTAGATAGACACTATAAAATATAATTCTTCTTCGAACAAATAAAAAGCATTTCAAGCACAGCCCCTTTCCTTGTGATATTTGCTTTGTGATTGTTTTATGAGAGCCCTCTCTCAGATTTAGTCTATTTTAATTAAAGTTAGAAAAGCAGAGAGGGTTTTGTTTAAAGTCATGTGTGTCAGCCCGAAGAGCAATCAGGGTTCCCTGCCCTGTGGGAAGTCCAAGGACCACCCACCTCCATCCAGGTCTAGTAAGGTGAGCATCCAAACTGCCTAGGCTCCCACAAAGCCTCTTCAGGCTGACGAGGGAGGGGGACTTGATTGGGGGAGGGGGAGGGAAATGGGAGGCGGTGGCAGGGAGGAGGCAGAAATCTTTAATAAATAAATAAATAAATAAATAAATAAATGTGTTCACATGTATAGGCCCCCATACATATACATGTGCAAATAAAATCCTAGAAAAGAAAAAAGAAAAAAAAGTCATGTGTGTGACCTGGAGAAACCTCCCATTTGATCGTATTGAAAAACATGTTTGAACTTCTCTTGAATCTGAGATATTGGCTGTTGCCCGCTACTCACCCAGGGTCAATGGTAAAAAAACTGATAAGGTATAATTGGCTTCCTGAGTCTATAGTTCCTGTATGGTGGATTCAACCAACCACGGATGGCAAATACCTTGGAAACCTACAATGATCGCCTCTGTAGTGAGCATGCCCAGACTTCTATTATTCACTAAACAGTACAGTCTAACAGCTATGTGCACAGCCTTGACATTGATTTAGGTGCCACGCGTAGTCTAGAAGTGATTGAATGTATACAAAAGGGGGTGTGTATGCATTATACACAAATACTGTGCAGTTTAACACCACGCATGTGGAACTGAGCCCCAGCAGACATACAACACGGACTGCAGTTATGTTTTACCGTATCTGACATTTCTAGATCTTTCCCTGCGGCAACATTAGCCCACTCCCTATGGGAATGGGTTTGTATGTTCAAGTGAAAAGGTAATTAAAAAAGAATCAAGTCCTGAGTTCAAAGTCAACCAGTGTTTTCACAATGAGTTGATTTGTCTTAAAACTATTTCCAATTGTATGTGTGTGTATGTGTGTGTGTGTGTGTGTGTGTGTGTGTGTTCTATGTCCAGGTGTGTGTACATACATGCACACAGATGAAAACCTCAAATGTTAAATGTTATTTCTTGGACACTGTCTACCTTTCTAGTTTTTGGGACAGGTTCTCTCACTGGCCCAGAACTGGCCACGTGGGCTGGGCTGGCTGGCCATCTAGCTCCTGAGGTCTGCCCATCTCTGCCTCCCCAGCACTGGGATTCCAAACACATTGACACCATACCCAGCTTTTTGTTTATTTTTTTTTATTTTGTGAGAACTCTGGAGATGTGGAGGTCCTCATGTTTGCAAAGCAAAGAGTTCACTCTCCGCAGACACTGAGAACTTATTTGTGCTGGGCCTGGAAAGATGTCTCAGAAACCAAAAGCTCCTGGTAGGCATCCAGAGGATCCAAATTAGATTCTTAGTACGCATCTCACAACCATGAGTAGCTCTGGCTCAAAGGAATCCTGCTTCCTCTCCTCGCCTCTGAGGGTACCTGCTCTCTCATGCATGTAACCACACAGAGACAAGCGTATATACATATCTACACACCATTAAAAATAAAGTCACAATTAGGGGCTACAGAAGTGGCTCAGAGGTGAAGAGCACTTGCTGTTCTTGCAGAGGACCCAGGTTCAGTTCCCAGCGCCCACATCTACAATTCACTGCCTGTAACTCCACTTTCCAGGAGATCCAGTGACTTCTCCAGATCTTCACAGGCTCCAGGCACACACAAAGGACACATATGCACATGCAGGCAAAATACTCATCCACATTATTTTTTTTTAATTAACCTTTTAAAAAGTAACAAAATAAATCTTTTTTAAAAAAAAAAAAAAAGCTAATTGTTGTCGTAGCCTATACCTTTAATCCCCAGTACTGCAGAGGCAGACAGGTGGATCTCTGTGAATTAGAGGCTACCCTGATCTACATGGTGAAACGCTATCCCAAAAAAGTAAAACACTTGTTTCTGCATTGTGAGCGTCTTGTTAGCTGTGATAACCTCTAAGAGATTCTTGGTGTGAATTGGGCCTTGGGCAGCACCCCACGACAAAGAGGGAAAACAGCAGACGCAGCAGATTCAGTATGTTCGTTCTCCCCGGTGGGGCACATGCGCAGTAGGAAACACGCGAGGAAGCACAGAAGAGAGCATTTCTCATCCTTGGTGAGTTTATCATGGTTTGGGGAACCAAGGAACCCCTCTTGTATTGAAACGACAGGGCCCAAGCCGCTCTCCCATTCCTTTGGAGCGAGACCTTGAGCCCAATCGTAGGACTTCAGCAGGGTCTCTAAGGATTGATGGAGCCCGTTAGAGATGGACAAGGGGGCCTACTCTGAACAATCTCTAGTCCATTTCCCTTAGCAGTGTTGATATTTAGAATCACCTGACGGAGCTTGTATGGAGACTGTGAGCTTGATGTGGAGCCCGGGGAATCAATATCTCTTCCAAATAGGAATTTGAATAGGAAACTAAAACCCAAATCTGTTCTCTCTTACATCCCTTCAACTGTGCCTCTCTCCTTCCTCTTGTTTTGCTTCTTCGTGCTTCTCTGCTACCTCCCCCTCTTCCTCTCCTTCAGATAAATAAAGAAATAAAGTGTGGTTAAAACGCTAACTGCCAAATTATCTTCCAGGTGAAGGTTCTGGGTGTGATGACCAGAAACCTTCTGCGCCATCTTTATTAAGCATTATGCGAATAACATGTCAAAGGGGTGTGTGTGTGTGTGTGTGTGTGTGTGTGTGTGTGTGTGTGTGTGTGTGTGGGTGCGTGCGCGGGGGTGTTTGGGGTGGAGTGGTGGCTCGCTGTTAAGACAGTCTCCTACTTTTCCAGAATTTGGGTCCCGGCAGTAACATAACAGCTCACAACTGCCTCTAATGCCAGTTTCCGGGGATTAGACGCCCTCTTCTGGCCTCCAAGAGCACCTACATGCACATGGTATGCATTCACACAAAAACAAAAAATAAAAGTAATTTCTTAATGCCTGGTAATTCTGTTTATGTTGATGCCAGACACAGGCCTTGTTTTTGTTTTTGTTTTTAGCATGAACACCTTATTCTGAACCAAAGTTTAGGGTGTGTTTTAGGCCATCGTACACCTAGGAAGTTTGAAATATGAGTAAGGACACCCTCACATTGTCCCAAATGTGACCCTATAATTACCTCCTCTCTTTGCAAACATGCTCAGCGTGTGTGTGTGTGTGTGTGTGTGTGTTTCCGAGAGGCGTGAAGAGAATTCTCAAGGGTTCTCTTGTCTTTAACT
The DNA here is from genome assembly GCF_018167655.1 of Microtus oregoni. NCBI lineage: Eukaryota > Metazoa > Chordata > Mammalia > Rodentia > Cricetidae > Microtus > Microtus oregoni. Next base: position 41,371,010 of record NW_024543063.1, read on the forward strand.
TCTGCATAATTCTCCCATCAATTGTTTGGTTTTAAAGAACATTTCTTCAACCACATTTTATACATGTTTATGACCTTATACCTGGAATTTTAAGGCTCCAAGATTTGAATTTACAAACAGGGTGGTGTCTGGGATTTTTTTTTTTTTTTTTTTTTTTTTTTTTTTTTTTTTTTTTTGCTTTGTCTCTACAGAAAGGAACACATGCAGGTTGTTATTTGGGGGAAATGTTCCGCTGTCATTTATTTTATCGCTTGCTTATTTTGGGCTCTGTCATATTTCTCCCACATCACTGAGTCTAATTGCTAATTATCCTTCCCTTAAATTTCTTAGGATTAATTTAAAACAAAGTTGATATCTCATTCGCCTTGACTTGGTGCACTTTATTTTGTATAGCAAACATTTATTCCATTGGTAAATATTATATGCAATATAAATCAACTTGTCGTTATAAACTGGGACAATGCACAAGTCCATTGTCTTAAGAAGATTGCTTGGGATTATTATTATTATTATTATTATTATTATTATTATTCAGTCTTTTGTGAAAGGGTGTTATTCGTATCTCTCAAAGTCATCAGCAGTGCGATTTTAAGATATTCGTAAATATCTTGGATTTTTGGTACGCATTTCTACCTCTCATCTGAAAATAAAAATATCTTGCTTTTAATCTAGAAATAATCTTAATCAATTCCTCCCACTAAAAGGCCGTTTCACCAAGTTACTTTGTCTTGTACACTCTAATTTATTTCAATTTTTTCATCTGTTATTAAAAGTAATTTAATGCAAGCACAAGGAAATGTAAGTTGTTTTATCCAATTATTTCATGATCAATAGCACCAGCAGGGTAGACTTAGCACAGGAGTTGTTCACTTTAATAAGTGAAACAATCCATTGAATTATAATATACCAAAGCCAACAAATGAAAGATGTATTGAAAACAGACAAAAATAGGAAAAACAAGAAAAATACAAAAATAAGAGCAACAGAATAAAGTTGTTCTTTGATGAGTTCCCGCTAGTGAGCATGCCCACGTGAACACCATATATAGAGAGAGCAGTGCCAGCCCTCCCCACTCCCAGTCAGGTGCTGCCGACTCCTACCTACCCTGACTACAATAAGCATTTTCTTGACTCCTAAAATTACATGTTGGCTCATCTGTTGCTGATTTTGTTTAATGTATGGTCTTACCTGGAAAGGTGAAATCTTGAGGCAATTTGATTTAGAGCCACTTAGGTGACTGGTGAGACACCTCGGGCTGTATCTGTAAGGATGGTTGTGGGGAGGATTAATTCGCAGGGAAAGACGCACTCTGAATGCAGGTTGTACGGCACTGCAAGCTTGGACCTCACACAATATAAAAAAGAAAGCCAGCCCAATACTAGCATTGCCCTTCTCTCTGCTTCCAGTCTCTAGAAAAGCTCAGGGCATCCCATCTCCACCATACACTCCCATGACCACAGCATGCCGGCCAAGCCCTGGGGCTGACCCTGGGGCCCTTTCTCTTGTTTCCATCAGGAATGTTGGCCATGGTGATCAAACAGTGACTAAAACACCTTTACTTTGCTGTCATTTTGTTTTGTTTCATCTGGTGATCGAACCCAGTACCTTGAGCATGTTAGGTAAACGCTCTACCACTGAGCTGTAGCCTCACTCCCTTCCTCTGGCTTCTTTTACTCACCATTATCTTTGGTACGTCAGTTCCTATTGTTGGCTCCAATAGTTCACTCATCCTCGTTATTTTAGAATATGAGTATATTTTTAAATTTTTAACATTTATTTATGCTGTATGTGTGGGTACGATGTGTGGGTATGTATGTAGATATATGTGCCACAGAACACATGTGGAAGTCAAATTCTAACTTGCAGGAGCTGGTTCTCTTCTACCACCATATGAATCCCAGAGCGCCAACTCAGGTTATCAAGCTTGGTGACAAGAATCTTCACCTGCTGAAACATCTTGAGAGACATTGGGTGCCTTCTCTTGGAAAATATTAAAATTCCCACTGCTCTGAGCACTCAGTGGGTTATATACCTAACAATGAAACTGTTAGGCTACAGAGTGCGCACACACCACATAGTCTCCAAAATGGTCATACCCATTTATGCTCCTACACACATGTGTTAGTTACTTTTCAATTGCTGTGGTAAAGCACCAAGGACCAAGGCAACACACAGAATAGCAGTTCTCAATATGCAGGTCATGATCCCCTTTGGGGTCACATATAAGATATCCTGCATATCAGATATTTACAATTCATAACAGTAGCAAAATTATAGTTATGAAGTAGCAACAACAATAATTCTATGGCTGGGATCACCACAACATGAGGAGCTGTATTAAAGGGTAGCAGTATTAGGAAGGCTGAGAACCACTGATAGGGAAGAAGGAGTTTATTTTAGCTTATGGTTGCAGGGTGTTAAAGTCCATAAAGGACTCAGGGAGGCAGAGGCAGGCAGATCTCTGTGAGTTCAAGGCCAACCTGGGCTATGCTACAGAGTGAGTTCCAGAGATAATCAGAGAAACCCTGTTTCATAAAGGAGGGGGGAAACCTACTATAGCTTAAATCACATATTAACCCTCACACACTGATAGTGGGAGACTTCAGTACCCCATTCTCACCAAGTGACAGGTCATCCAGTCAGAAACTAAATAGAGAAACGCTGGAGCTAACAGACGTTACAGACTAAATAGACCAAAAAGATATTCACATTACATTCCACCCAAACACACACACAAGACCTTCTTCTCAGCACCTCGTGAAACTTTCTCCAAAACTGTCCGCATATTCATATACAAAGCAAGTCTCAACATATTTAAGAAAATTGAAATAATTCCCTGCATCCTATCAGGGCTCCATGGATGGAAGCTGGCTATCAACAACCACAGCAACAATAGAAAGCTTACAAACTCATGGGAATTGAACAGATCTCTACTGAATGAAAGAAAAAATGGGTCAAGATAGAAATAAGGAAAGAAGTGAAAGACCTCCTAGGATTCAATGAAAATGGGTACACACATACCCAAATTTATAGGGCACAAATGAAAGCAGTGCAAAAAAGGAAGTTCATAGCACTAAGTGTTTACATAAAAAGATTGGAGATCTCATACTAGCAATTTATCAACACACGTGAAAGCTCTAAAACAGGGGTCCTCAACCTTCCTAACCCTGTAACCCTTTAATCCAGTTCCTCATGCTGTGGTGACCCCAACCATAAAGTTATTTTCATTGCCACTCCAAAACAGTGATTTTGCTACTGTTATGAATCATAATGTAAATATCTGTGTTTTCCAATGGTCTTAAGTGACCCCTGTGAAAGGGTCCTTCAAGCCCCAAGGGTCACAACTGATTGCTTGAGAAACATTACTCTAAAACAAAAGGAAATAAGTACACCCAGAAGGCATAAAAGGCAAGAAATGATAAAACTGAATGCTGAAATCCATAAAATAAGAACAAATAGAATAATACAAATAATCATTGAAACAAAGAGCTGATTCTTGGAGAAACTCAACAAGATAGACAAACCCTTATCCAAATTAACTACAAGACAGAAGAGAATACCCAAATTAATAAAATCAAAACCAAAAGGCAGACATAATAACAGACACCAAGGAGAATCATAAGGACATACTCTAAAAACTTTTATTCGACAAAATTGGAAAATCTAAAAGAAATGGATAATTTTTAATAGGTACCACTTACCAAAGTTGAATCGAAACCAGATAAACAATTTAAATAGACTTATAACCCCTAGTAAAATAGATCCACTCATTAAAAGTCTCCCAACCAAATAAAAAGCCCAGGGACAGACAGTTTTAGGACAGAATTCTACCAGACTTTCAAAGAAGAGTTAATACCAGTAGTCCTTAAATTATTCCACAAAATAGAAACAGAAGGAACATTGTCAAATTCATTTTATGAAGCCACAATTACCCTGATACCCAAACCACATAAAAACTCAACAAAAAAAGAATTACAAAACAATTTCCCTTATGGACATAGATGGAAAAATACTCAATAAAATAGAATACATACAAGCCAATTCCAAGAACACATCAAAAAGATCATCCATCATGACCAAGTAGGCTTCATCCTAGAGATGCAAGGACGGCTCAATATATGAAAATCAATCAGTTGCAATCATCCACATAAATAAACTGAAAGAAAAAATCCCATATGATCATCTCATGTGATGCAGAAAAGACCCTTGACAAAATCCAACACCCCTGCATGATAAAGGTCTTAGAGAGATCAGGGGTACAAGGGACATACCTAAACACAATAAAGGAAATTTACAGAAGCCTACTACATCAAATTAAATGGAGAGAAACTCAAAGCAATTCCTCTAAAATCAGTAATAAGACAAGCCTGTGCACTCTGTTCCTTATCTATTCTATACCACTTAAAGTTTTAGTTAGAGCAATAAGACAACTGAAGGAGACCAAGGGGATACAATATGAAAAGAAGTCAACATATCATTATTTGCAGAAGATATGAAACTATATCTATTCCATATAGTTCTTGAAGTTTTAGCTAGAGCAATAAGATAATTAAAGGAGATCAAGGGGGTGCAATATGAAAGGAAAAGGTCAACGTATCTTTATTTGGAGATAGCCCATTGAATCAACTAAGTAGGGCCCATACGGGCTCACGGAGAACAAAGTGGCCAGTACAGGCCCTGTATGGGAAGGCTTTTTTTGCCTTTGCTTTGTCGTCGTGGGTTTTTGTCTCTTAGAGGTCTGCTCTTTTCTTATGGGAGGCAGAAGTTGAGTAGATCCAGAGGGAAGGAGGAAGTGTAGGGGGATAACTAGGAGGAGTGGAGGGAGAGGAAACTGGGTCAGGATGCATTGCATGCGAGAAGAATCTATTTTCAATAATAAGAATTGTTATTAATAAATTCCACAAAAAGAACAGAATCCTTCAATATAGTACCTCTCCTCAGTACTCAGATTGTTTTTCAAATCACATTGCACTGGACTGGGTTAATCCCAACATAAAATAAATACTTATATGCCCCCAAAGTTTCCAACTAGGAAGGCAAAGAAGCTCAGATATCAACACCCAGCATGAACAGCGATGTGGGTGAATACAGAATTGCTGGAATCAAATTTCCCCAGCTTTCAACTTGTCGCTATTTTTCTAAAGGACTAAATATGTTCCAGATAGTTGGGAACCTGTTGTTAGACAATGCATCTGAATTATTAATTCTCACAAAGAGAAAGCCATGGGAAGAAAGAGAGAGGCTAGCATACTCTTGGCTGTGGGGAAGGTATTTGCAAACGGCTAAGCTCCACAAAAGCAAAGGAATAGAACGTGAACCATAAATCCTTAAATGTGTGGCTCTCATCCACTACCTTCATAGCAGGAGTTATGTTTTACATAACAAATGATTTCTCCATTCATCTTACTATAGCAGTTTGCATGGCAAAGACTGCACAGAGAAGAATGGATGCCTTCTGCTCCCCTGACTCCTCATCCCCACTGGTACACACCCACATGGAAAATGAGCCTTCCATTTGTGTTTCTCAAATACCAGGCAATTTGCATGCACTCTTAAAAAATGTATGGTTATTATTTTTAATTACGTGTAGGTGTGTGTATATATATCTACATGTCAGTACGTGCACATAAGTGCATGTATCTAATGAGGGTATGTGCACCTGAGTATGTATATCTACATAAGAGTATGTGCAAATGAGGGTATATGTACCTGAGTATGTGTATCTGCATAAGAGTATGTGCACATGAGAATATGTGCACCTGAGTATATGTATCTACATAAGAGTATGTGCACATGAGGATATGTGCATCTGAGTATGTGTATCTACATAATAGTATGTCACATGAGGGTATATGCACATAAGTGTATGAATCTACATAAGAGTATGTGCACATGAGTATATGTATCTGCATAAGAGTATGTGCACATGAGAATATGTGCACCTGAGTATGTGTATCTACATAATAGTATGTGCACATGAGGGTAGGTGCACCTGAGTATGTGTATCTACATAATAGTATGTGCACATGAGGGTATGTGCACCTGAGTATGTGTATCTACATAATAGTATGTGCACATGAGGGTATGTGACCATGAGGGTATGTGCACCTGAGTATGTGTATCTATATAATAGTATATGCACACGAGGGTATGTGCACATGAGTGTATTATCTACATGTAGAAATGTGCACATGAGTGCAATTGCTTGCAGCTGCAGAAGCTAGAGGCATCAGATTCCCTGTTGCAGCCTGATATGGGTTCTGGAAACAGAACTTGGGTCCTCTACAAAGCAGCATGCACTCTTAAATGCTGAGCCATCTCTCCAGAACTGAATGTGCTTTTGACTGATCTGTTGCTGTGAACATCTTTGGTCCAAGGAAAGTTCCTTACTTCCTTCACCCTTGCTCACTACACAGAAAAAAAGAAAATGAATAAAAGCCAGAGCTCAGAAATTTCTAAGCCAGAAAAATTCTTCCCTGGCCACAAGTACATTACTATCAAATCATTGCCCAGCACGGCTGATGCATGCATGGGTGCATCAAGTCATGCACCCACCATGCCTCTGTCTGCTTTTTCTCTAAACCTTACACTGACCCAAAGAAGTTCTTGTCTTTCCCACTTAGGAGCACACACAGTGACACTGGAAATGGGAGTGTCTTTCTGAGCTAGGCAGCCAGGGCGTAGTTTCCCCAATTAATAAGCATCCTTCTGTAAGTCTCCTGGCTATGAAGAAACAAGAGTCGCTAGGACTGGAGTGCAGGTCTCCAATCTTCTGTAAGACACTCCTGAAATTCAGTTGAGGTCAGCAGAAGAGGCACTGGAGTAGCTAGACAGGACTGGACTAAACATTTGGAATACTTGACTCTCCACGGCCTTTTGGATTTAGGAGGAATCCAAGCTCCACAGAGAGACACTTGATGTGGGAGACAGAGCTACGCTTGGTAAGCAGGCAATGGGTAGCATCCACCCTTGCTGCGAGGGGAAACAAAAAATACTTGCTAGGAGAAGAGTCTTAGATTTGGTAAGGGATCTACAATGATGTCTGACCCACCAGCAATACTCTTTCTGGCCTTGTAGCATCTCTATCTCGCTTGTCGAATACAATAGACACCTAATTACTAGATCCCGATCCCTCCGGTGACAACTGAGCACCCTAACTAGCATTCAGGGTGGTCCTCTTGAGAGTCTCTTCAAACAACATTGGATTACCATCCACCTGCTGTCACATAAAATGTGCTCCTTTCTGCACGACACTTACTCGTTTCTCCCCCCCTCCTGTGGTCCAACTGAAGCCTTGTTTCATTTAGGAAGCAACTGTCTACATAACAAATATTTGCTTTGCTATAATTCCTTCCCCTTCTGCACTGCCTCAGATTTGTTCAGATGTTATCTCAAAATGGCCTCTGCTGCCTAAGAGTACCTTATCTCCCTACAGGGATTTAAAAAAAAAAATCTCAAAATGTACTAAATGCAGGATTCTTACTGGTAGTTCAAAAAGCAGAAGGCTGCTGGGGTCAATGAATCCCTGACCCCGAACTCTTGCGATGAACTGTTCTCTGGCCAGCACTGTAAACACCTGGCTTCAATGAGAATACATTTCTCCTTGTCCCAGGAATCTACACTAAGAAGCAGCCCTCTGAGGTGGTGATGGGGTAGAAGCATTTGAAAGGGGAGTGCCTATGGCTGAACTTCACCTCCCAGATATCCCACACACTGGTTGGTGGTCTCTAGAAAGTCTTTTCTAAGATGTAATCACTTTCCCATATATGCTGCAACAAATCACCTCCAAACTTGGCAACTTAACAGAAATGTGTTCTCCAGTGGTTCTACGGTTCAAAAACAAAATCAAGGTATCACAGGGCAACACTGCATCCAGTCTGCAGGAGGGTCCACTCCTTACCTTTTCCCAGCTTTGGATGGCTGATGATAGATTTCGGTTTATAGCTGCATCACTCTAATCTCTGTCTCCATGGTAACCTGCTTGTTCCTCCTTTCTCTGTCAAATCTCTCTTAGGTATCTTTTGTAAGGAACCTTGTCATTGGGTTTAAAGGCCACCCACACAGTCCAGGCTGGTCACTATCTAATGGACCTTCACTCAGTTACATCTGCAAAGATCTTCCTTCCAAATAGTCATATTCACAAGATTCTACAATTAAGATCTGAACCTTTTTGCAGGCCACCAGTCAACCTGCGAAGCAGGGATTTCCTAGAGCTAAGGTGAATTCAATTCCCACAAATGCTGCAACAAATCACCCCCAAACTTGGTAACTTAATAGAAGTTTATTCTCCAATGATTCTACAGTTCAAACATTCAAAAGCACAGTATCATAATTCCCTGAACCTTTTCTCTGAAATGGTGGTTACAAGGCAAGCCCATCACAGACCTGAAGAATGGCAAACTATAAAGCCACCTGCTGCTCCTACATTATTGCCTAAAGTGTGTAGCAGGAGTACAGATAAGTAGTTTGGGGGAAAGAAATAAACTAAGCCTGCCCTCCACGATATTTAGCACAATAGGAAAAGTCAACATGTGCACAGTATAGGAGAGCTGACTAGCAATGAGAGAAGTGTTTTGCTGGCAAGAACAGAGCTGAAGACCATTCGTTCCCTTCCCTTCTGTTTCTTTCTCTCACTTCCTTATTAACCTGTATTCAAACATCTGATATGTACCATAACTAGCCCATTATCTCATGTTTATACTCATCTCTTTTATGAACAGTAAAAGGACTAGATACCTTTGCTCACTGTGGCCTTATTGGAGTTTCATGAGTTCCAAATTAAAAATACAGATTGTATAAAATACTTGATAAATAGTAAAAAAGACTCTGAAAAGAAATCAAAAGGTATAGGAATGATAGTATTGTATCAAGTTCATTTTCTTTAATAATGTGAGTCTGTGGGTAATCCCCTGTAAAGAGATTACATTGGTTGGATATAGTGGTGGACATCTGTAATCCCAGCAATGAGGAAAGAGGATCACGAGTTCAAGGCAGCCTCAGCTACATAGCACAACAAAACAAAAGGGGATCTGGGAGGTAGCCCAGGTTAGGTAGTGCCTTCCTGACTTTCATGAAGACCTGCCCTTGATCCCCAGCAGTGACATGAATAAAGAGGACACACACGTAGATACATATGTATATACACATCATAAATAGGTACAAACTATTTTATAAAATGTATAACATGTGCCCTTTATAGATCTCCAGTTATCTTTGTTGCATGTGAGACTGGCCATAATCTACCACAAACAATTTTAACGATTTTGCTTCTGCTTCATGGGAGCCTTCACATCTCCATTTCTCCGTCTCTCTCCATGAGTCTTTGCCTTTATCTGGGCAGAAATAACATTAAATCACTTTCCCATAAAGGCTTAACTTCTGCCGGCAGCTCAGGGTCAGCAGTCAGGGATAAGATGGGAAAACGTACTGATTAATAGGGCTTTAAAGACTGGTTCAGGGGCTAGAGAGATGGCTCAGCAGTTAAGAGGACTTGTTGCTCTTGCAGAGGACCTGGGCTCAGGCCCCAGAACCCTTATGCTGGCTCACACCCATCTGTAATTCCGGTTCCAGGAGATCCAGAGCCTTCTTCTGAACCAGGTATGTATGTGCCACATATACATACATGCAAGCAAAACATACGTACGTACGTACGTACATACATACATACATAGTACTTGTTCAGGTTCAGATGTCTTAAAAGAAAGGCAAATATCTACAATGGCTCCTCATCTTCAAAGCTTCACTTTCAATCACTGCTTCTCATCAAATTATACTGCTTTGCCGCTTCCCAATAACAAAGGTCCATCTTCTTTAGTTTTAGGATGTTTTTGCCTTGGGTTCAATTTGTTATTTGGTTGGAGCTCTTTGGATACCTGACAGACAACCCAAAAACACAGTGAACTTATTATAAATGCGTAGCTGCAGAAAGAAAACAAGGAAATGAGAAAAGAGACGATCTCCTTGAGGGATCCGAGTGAACACATGGTGTATACATTGTGTCTGAGTGAGCAGATGGTAGGAGGCTCACAGGAGAAAGCCTCCTTAAACGCTACTTCAATAGGAAAAGCTTCATCGAACGTCAGTGCAGAATTCTCCATAAAGGATGTCTATCCTTCAAGAATTCATCTTTCTAATCCTCAAGGCTCCAAGTTATAAGTTATAGAAGAAAATCTCATTTAGCAAAATGGGAAATAGAACGTCTATTAATGCAATAATTGCCTACCTGGTGCCCTACACACAGAGAGGACTCCCTACGTGGAAAACATCCTAAGATGGTAGAGAGTTTTACGGCTAGTACTTACTCTTTTAAGTTAAGCGACACCGTACTGCCAGGAAATCGAATTATTGATTAGCATGGGGTCACATGCAGCTTCACAGACCTGAGAGTTTGGGGCTGAGGGCTATAAACTGATCATCTAACAATTTTTCAGTCAAAGAAATGCCTGACTGTATAGGTCCAAAGTATGTGCCCTTTCAAAGAGGTCAGCAGTGTGGCCTCATTCACCCCCTGTGCCTCCATGGCACTCTACTCAGAAAGAACACTGGGGGAAATTCACCATCAATGGCAAAACAGTCATTCGAATCCATGAAACTGAAAATACATGCGTACTGACATGTACCTTTGAACTTTCTGTCCATTATTTTCCTAATTCCCTATTGAACTCCTCCTTTTAGCTTCTCCTCATTTAGATGAGGCCCAGTGTGCAGCCCAGAGTGACCTTGAACTCATAATATAAACTGGGCTGAACTCAAGCTTGAAACAATCCTCCTGCCTCTCCCCTCCCTCCCTCCCCACCCTCGTCAGGAGTGCTGAGCTTACAGGTGCTCACCACCTGTATGCTATGGGATTCTTCTGAAGGCAGAGGCTCAAGAGTGCAAAAGAATCCTCTTGTCTTCAGCAGAACCAACCTTACTACAGTAGCCTCAAGTCTACAAAATTATTTCCACATGCTAGCTAATTTGCATGCAAAATATCTCCGACGAATACTCATCAACTTCTTTGTCCTTGAACCAAATTAAGAAAAGTTCCAAGAAGATCTGGAAGGTAGGAAAAGGAGCCAATGATAGTAAAAAAAACAATGTAAGGATTTTAACAAGTGACAGCTGACAACTGGCCAAGCCTTCCAGAGAGCCCTTCTACAAACTGCCAGCTTCAGACACAACGGCAAATGGATTGTCTGGCAGAGACACCCTGGCTTATGAACTTACTAGAGACATTTGTCTCCTGTGGCCTTTCATTCATTTTTAAAACCTCCCCCAAAGGATGAGCAATCATACCACAAGGACACATGCTCAACCATGTTCATAGCAGCTTTGTTTGTCATAGCCAGAACCTGGAAACAACCTAAAGGCCCCTCAACCAAAGAATGGATAAGGAAAATGTGGTACATTTACATAATGAAGTACTACACAGCAGAAAAAACAATGACATCTTGAAATTTGTGGGCAAATGGATGGATCTAGAAAACATCATATTGAGTGAGGTAACCCAGACCTAGAAAGACAAATATAATATATACTCACTCATAAGTGCTTTTTAAATATAATGCAAAGAAAAACCAGCCTACAATTCACAATCCCAGAGAACCTAGACAACAAAGAGGATCCTAAGAGAGACATACATGGATCTAATCTACATGGGAAGTAGAAAAAGACAAGATCTCCTGAATAAACTGGGAGCATGGGGACCATGGGAGAGTGTAGAAGGAGAGGAGAGAAGAAGCAAGGGGAGCAGAGAAAAATTTAAGCTCAATAAAAGAAATTTAAAAAAAAAAGAAAGCCTCCAATGGCCTGTTGTAATTCGCACCCAGTTCCTCAGACTACCTAGAGTGATCTCCGTTCTCCTGACCAGATCCTGACTAATCCAATAAAGAACAACAACAACAAAAAATGATTCTCAGATTGATTGCTTTGACACTTACAATGAAATGGTATATTTGATTTCAACCAAACACTTAGGTTTATAATTAACTCTTCTACTGAATCAGATAATAATGGTCTTTTCCAACCAGTCTTCATCTTCTGAAACAACCTAGAATCGGGGTTCTATGACTTGATTAACCAGCATCCGTTTGACCATGGAGGAACTTTGTACTCCATGCAGACTGTTGCTGGATGTTAACCATGGTCCCCTAGATAATTTAATATCATCTCCAATTTACGGTTGAGGACGCCACAGCTGAGGTACGTAGGATGATTCACCCTGGGTAACGAAGCCAGGAATGAGAAAGATTTGAAATCAAAGCCAATCCCATCCAAACTTTTTCTGCTTCCCTAATTGGCTTTTCACCATGGTTGGTAAGCCTCGATAGCTTTTAGTGATCGATACACCATAATCAACATTGTGCATTGTTCTGTGGTTACAACAACATTCTTAAATCTTTCTCCCAGATGTCATGGCAACCCTCCCAGCCAGTTCCTGGTAAGCATGCATGTGGCATATGAGATGCATGAACACCATTCAGAGCCGTCTCAAAGGAAGGGGCTCTTCAGAGTCCCAAAGTCTCTAATAAAGGTCCTGATTGAGGGGAGTGGATTTACAACAACCACCTCGAAAACACTGTTCTTCAGATAGCATATCACCAAGAGATATGCATCCTGGATTCTTCTGGATCTTCTAGAATGCACAAGTAACGACATCCTTCTTCTGAGGACCACTGCTTCCTTCACTCTGTCTGGAAATTTTGAGGCTTTTACAAAGAACACGCACCCTTTCTCCTTGGGAACAATGCAACAGCAGAGCTCTCTCTCTTTGGCAGGCAGCCTACTCAAAATATGCCCATTGGACTTCACAGCGAGAGGTTTGGCATCACCTAGAGGCAGAAGATTGTAGCCCTAGCAATCTTCCCTGCCAGTTCTTCCGCATGACAAGGCACATGTGCATGCAAATGAGCCGATCCTTCTCTGGCAGAGTAAACCGCACCTGGAAGTCAGTTTGCAGGGGTGCCAGACAGAGGAGATGTGACTGTGAGGTACCTGGGAGGCTGCCACAAAGCAGGCTGGGAAAATCCCCACCTGGGATGCCTGAGATAACATTTAGTCATCTCCTGAGATAATTGGACTCGGAAAGGGATCTACGCTAATAATAGAATCAAGTCGGAAGGTTATCAACCTGTTGAAAGGTTAGGAGTATTTGCCTATTGACTCAAGTGTTCCTCAAGATGGAGAGCCGTCAAAGTTCAAATAAATTAATGAAACGCAAGTCGACAAGCAGACTGTGTGTATCCTGTTAAGTAGTTTTAGAAAATCTTTAGCGTAAGGTCATCTCTTCAAATAATAGAACATGCAGAATTTTTATGAAGAGCCAGAAAAAAAAATCTCAGTAAAAAATGAAGAAACATATCTCCATCACTGAGCCACCACAATAATGATGCTATTGTAGAATGGATTTAAAGCAAGAAAATACTTCTTCTAGGCGTTTTTTAGTCTATGATCCAACCCATTTTCAAACACCCTTCTTCTTTAACTACCATGAATTTTCTAATGACAATATTGGCTTTTAAACATGTCCGCCTGTGTGTTAACTGAGAGTCGGGTATGCCACCCTTTTAAACATGTCTGCATGCTAACTGGGAGTGGGGTATGCCACCACTTCTAAGATATTAGTTACTTGCTGTAGCTCCAATTCCAAGGGCTCCGACACCTTCTTCTGTCCTACTCAGGCCCAAGAAACATTTTTGGTACACATACAATACATGCAGGCAAAACACACATAATATTAAGTAAATATTTTTTTAAAAAATGATGGAGAATGACTGAGGATGATACCCAGAGTCAACCTCTGGCCTCTAAATGCTCACACACATGAACACATGTGCACACACATGAACACATGTATACACTTGGGGGATGAGAAAGAGAAAAAACTAACAGAATACAAGTCTGTAACTTTGAGTAGCCTCCAAGGCTAGCACATGAAAGACGATGTAATGTCCATCCTGTCCTCTCGGGATGCTCACTCCAGGGAAGCCAGCCTTTGTATCACATTGACTAACCTGAAACCATCATCCTGGAGAAAGTGAGTAAAGATTTTCTACCCCACAGCCTTGTTAGCCACCATTTACAGTTCTTAGTCATGTTTGTAAGCTGTCTCGGACACTCTCCCCACCAGGTTCAAGATGAGGGCAGCCACAACCAGCATCGATTGCAACCCTATGAGAGTCTTCAAACAAGGCCTACCTGGTTGGGCCCGCTTCAAGTTCCTGAAGCATAAAAGCACAGACAAGTCAAATGGTGGTTGCTTTATGCTACTAATTTCTGGGGTGATTTAGTATGCAGCCAAAGGCTCTGAAGCAATCTATGAAAAGCAATTTTGATCCCAAATTTCCAAGTAATAATCGCTAATGCCTTTCACTTTACAATTGATAATTTTCAAAGTACAAGCGTATAAATGTTCTCATTTTATTTTTTCAAATATCACGTGAAAAGGTATAATTAACAAAAGAATCCCTGAGATGGAGACGAACGTTTAATATCGCAAACGGAACTCGGATTGCTGTCGTCTTACCACACAATAGATGTTGACTCTGCTGCCTCTCAGATGTGGCAAAACGTTTTAAGTAGCTAAGAATTTTATCTTTTCAAAAGCACTAGACTATAATGGAAGCTACAGCATTCATCCTTCGTTTGTTGTTTCCAGATTGGCCATCTCCTCATACATTTCTATGTTCTTATGCATTTTAAAAATATATAATAAAGCAATTGGTAGAGTGGCTATATGGCAACCAATTCTTGTTTTCCTTTTTATCTGTAACCAGGAATATGATTTCCCTGTAATTTGCCTTCAGTATTGCAAGAAGTAGGCCAGGTTTCAGAAACTGAAATAAAGCTGAATGTTAACCAAGTGTGGAAACAGATAATTTCCTAACCACTCTCTCGACTTCACATCTTAAAACACACACACTGGGAACTGATTGGTTGGGGTCCTCAAAATTTAGAATTTGCTTAATCCTAAAAGTGCTTACTAAATCTGGCGTGCTGTCTGGGTGATTCTGAGTTCCCTGTATCAATTTCTACAATGGATCAGTCAACAAAAGCACAATGACTTTTTTCATCTAAGAGTACTGATGTGCTGCAGAGAAGCATAAAATGTGCTTCCAGTCTTAGGGAGGCCCACAGTCTCCGGATGGGGCTGTGCAGAGGGAAATTTGCATATGTAGGAGAGGCACAATGGTAGGAATAAATTTCCCGGTGTACCTGAGTGTTGGAGAGCTGAAGAGGGAAATGCTTTGTAAGTTACAAAACACTGAGCAAATTTAATATAAATGAATGCATAAATTAAAACAGAATGCTTTCATCTTTTAGTGGTGAGGAGGGGTAAAGACATGGCTCAGGGGTTAGGAAAACATACTGCTTTTACAAAGGGCTGGGATTCAGTTTCCAGCACCAGCATGGGGCAGCTCACAATGTCCCATAACTCCAGCTCTGGGAGATCCAATGCTCTCTTCTGGGCTCTGAGGGCACTGCAATTGCATAGATAGATAGATAGATAGATAGATAGATAGATAGATAGATAGATAGATAGAGATAAGATAGATAGATAGATAGATAGATGATAGATAGATAGATAGATGATAGATAGATAGACAGATAGATAGATGATAGATAGATGGATAGATAGATGATAGATAGATAGATAGATAGATAGATAGATAGATAGATAGATAGATGATAGATAGATGATAGATGGATAGATAGATAGATAGATGATAGATAGATAGATAGATAGATAGATAGATAGATAGATAGATACATGTACATAACCCAATGCGAATTTTAAATTTAAAAAATGGTGGTTAACAAGTTCCATATTGCTTCTGCATCACTTGTAGAAAATGTTAAGTTGTATCTTCCTGGTTGATTTCTACCATGAAGATGTTAAACTGTTCCTTACAGGCTTGCCAAAAAGAAAAAGCCTGTCACTGGCTACCAATCTCTTCCAATTATGCACAGCACAGAAAAGAAACAAATGCTTTCCGAGAGTTTTAATCAAATAGATATTAGTGAGAATTAGAAAGGATTCACCATGAAGTATGAGTCACCAAAACTGAATATCAAACTGAGGTTCATTTGCATAGATGATACATAATTAGAACAAAAAGGGCAATCAGGGTTTGGTGGTGTACATTTAAATAGTCTCACAACTTGGGAGACTGAGGTAGGAGGGTAGTATGTTTGAAGTAGCCTGGGCTACCTAGTGAGTTCCAAACCTGTATTGCTACAGGGCAAACCCCTGCCTCAAATAAAAGGAAGAAAGGGAAGAAAGAGAGAGAGAGAGATGTGGGAAGAAAAAAAAGAGTGAGAAAACAAAGGGGAGAAAAATGATGATATTTATAAACCACTTTTAAAAATATTTTAGAAACATCCTAGATTCTACGAGAATAAATATTTACATACTCTTAATCTTTCTGGTTCTTCTTCTCTACCATCAGGTGACATGCTATCTTCCAAAGAAATAAAATAAAGAACCAGGTAAAGTTCTGAGTGTCCCAGATACTAGATTGGGTGTTACCATAAAGATATTTCTAAGAAATACGAGACATGAGAAATACCGAAAACAAAACACTTAGTTCATTTGGATATGTAAATAAAAAAAGAAAGAAAGAAAGAAAGAAAGAAAGAAAGAAAGAAACCAGTACCAAATTTTGTTCTTTTTCGAACAATTTAAAAACCACCAGGATACAATAGAAACATCCTGACTCAAAAAGCAAGGACAACAACAGCAAAAGCAATGTCGATGGTACCTAAAAAAATGACAACTAAGGTTGTCCTCTAGTTTCTTACACACACAGACAAGCACACATGTGCCCTCACACCCGCACACACACGCACACACACGTACTGACATGAAAATATACCCACATATGTGCACACCAGAGAGAAAGAGGGAGGAAGGGTGGAAGAGACGAATGAAGGGAGGGAACAGAGCTAAGCTGATTGGGATAGTTCTCAGTCTTATCTTAACATGATTGATTCGTGTATGTGTGTGAGTGTGTGTGTGTGTGTGTGTGTGTTTGCATGTGTGTGTAGCACATGTGTAAATGTCAGAAGATAACATTCAGAAATTGAGAAGTCAGTTCTCTCTTCTCTGTGTGTATGCATGTGTGTGTACATGTATGTACACGTATATGTGTGTGTCCCAAAGTTTGAACTCAGGCCACCAGGATCAGCCACAAAGCACCCTGACTCACCAAACCATCTTGCTAGACAGCACTTGAATCTTTAGGCGGCATAACGCTTTGTCATTTTGTGCTCTGTAGACATCCAGTAATGTGTATCTTCCAATTGTCATAAACAATAATAGCTGAAGACATCGTCGAGTATCCCTGGAGACACTGGCCATTACACAGGAGGGAAGGGATGACCCCTGGCTGAGAACCACTCCCCTGAGAGTCACTAGACGACAGCTTCCAGCTCCAAGTTCCTAGCAGGGTATCAAGAGTGCAAGAGAGATTCCCCCCATCCTCCGTTCCCATCCAACCTTTGTAATTACAGATGTCACTTTCTTCTCTGTATCCAACTGTAAAACTTGACCAGCTGTTCACCTCAATAGCTTCCAAAACTATCTCAAAAACACCATCAAACACTGTAAAACAGATGACAAGGTGTCCTGAACTATTGACATAGTTAAGAAACCTGATGGCTAGGGCTTCTCTGCCGTTACCCCGGGGTTGACAGGAACGGTTTGGACTTCTCCCCACATGAAAGCACTCATCAGTGGCTATCAAAGATAACCTCTTACTGTGGCAGGAAATCAAAACTGCAATAAATTTCAAAAGAGAAGAATGAGAAGGGGGAGGAGGCGTAAAGGGTGAGGGAAAAATCTCCTGTGAGAACAGACTGGGTGCAGAGAAAGGAAAGAAGCTGAAGGAGCTGTGGCAGCCCTGACAGCTTCAGAGGGGATGACCTTGGCCTGGCAGAATACTTCAAAACGGGTGCAAACGCATCAAGAGGCTCCAGGGGCTTAAAAGCCTTCCCTCCTCCATCAAAACGGTTTCCAAGTCAAGT
This sequence comes from Microtus oregoni, assembly GCF_018167655.1. Classification (NCBI taxonomy): domain Eukaryota; kingdom Metazoa; phylum Chordata; class Mammalia; order Rodentia; family Cricetidae; genus Microtus; species Microtus oregoni. Next base: position 41,389,016 of record NW_024543063.1, read on the forward strand.
TGAGACCATGACAAAGAAAATCTTTGTCTTTAATTCTGGCTACAGAGAAATTTCATTTAGAATCTGCTAAATAGCTCATGAAATTAAAATTCACACCTGAACTAAAAGTCTTCATCTTCTTTCATTTCTATTAAAATTCTAGTGGATGGGGAGTGGGAGAGACGGTTCAGCAGTTAAGAGTGAGTACTACTCATGCAGAAGACCCGAGTTCAAGCTCTGGCACTCACGTCCATGGAGACCTGTACTCATCTGCAAATATGAGTGTGACAAAAACACATAATTAAAAATAATAGAGGAGAGCTGGGCGGTGGTGGCGCACACCTTTAATCCCAGCACTTGGAAGGCAGAGGCAGGGAGATCGCTGTGAGTTCAAGGCCAGCCTGGTCTACAAGAGCTAGTTCCAGGACAGGCCCCAAAGTTGCAGAGAACCCCTGTCATCATCATCAACATCATCATCGTCATCATCATCATAATAATAATAATAGATCTGAAAAGATGGCTTGGCATTTAAGAGCACTGGCTGCTCTTCCAGAGGACCTGGATTTGATTCCCAGAACCTACATGGCCGCTCAAAACATTCTGAAACTCCAGTTACAGAAGGATCCAATGTTCTCTTCTGCTTCCATGACCTCCTGGCACACGTGATGCATAGACATACATGCAGGCAAACACACACACACAAAAAATGATTTTTTCCATTTTTAAAGAGTATATATTTTTTTCTCTATGGTATAGTCCACAGGAGGTTTTGGAGGATAGATTTCATGCAGCCTTATATGATTGGCATCAAATTTACTGTAGCTGATGAGAAGCTTGAACTTCTGTCCTCCTGTCTCCCCTTCACAGTGCCAGTCAGGATTACAGATATGTATTATTCTGCATTAGAAATCTCATAAACTTCAGGGGATATTTTCAATGAACATAAGAATAAATAATTGTGAGACTGGGGTGATAGTTAAGTCAGTAATGTGCTTGCTGCGCAAGCCTGAGGACCTGGGTTCGATTTCAAGAACCCACATAAAAGGCTGGATTCATCAGTACATCCTTATAATCTCTTGTCAACATTAAGTATAATATTAAGCATGATTTAACCATAGTTAATTAAGCTCTGTACTAGCTAGTTTCTTGTCAATGACACAAGTTAGAATTATTTGGGATGAAGGAGTATCACTGGGGAAAATATTGCTATATGATGTGTTTGTAGGTAAGCCTGTGGTGTATTTCTTTTTTTTTTTCTGTTTGTTACATCCATTTAACGTTTCATTAGATCAGAAAATAAGCATTAGTAATTTCTAGATTCTTTTTGTTTGGCTTAAGACAGAGTGTTATTTATTTTGTTTTTTTTTGTTGTTGTTGTTGTTTTTTATTTATTTATTAAAGATTTCTGCCTCCTCCCCGCCACCGCCTCCCATTTCACTCCCCCTCCCCCGATCAAGTCCCCCTCTCTCATCAGCTCAAAGAGCAATCAGGGTTCCCTGACCTGTGGGAAGTCCAAGGACCACCCACCTCCATCCAGTTCTAGTAAGGTGAGCATCCAAACTGCCTAGGCTCCCCCAAAGCCAGTATGTGCAGTAGGATCAAAAACCCATTGCCATTGTTCTTGACTTCTCAGTAGTCGTCATTGTCCGCTATGTTCAGCAAGTCCGGTTTTATCCCATGCTTTTTCAGACCCAGGCCAGCTAGCCTTAGTGGGTTCCCGATATAACCTCCCCATTGTCTCAGTGTGTGGGTGCACCCTTCGCGGTCCTGAGTTCCTTTCTCGTGCTCTCTCTCCTTCTGCTCCTGATTTGGACCTTGAGATTTCAGTCCGGTGCTCGAATGTGGGTCTCTGTCTCTGTCTCCTTTCATCGCCTGATGAAGGTTAATATTCAGGAGGATGCGTATATGTTTGTCTTTGGATTCACCTTCTCTAGGATTTAGCTTCTCTAGGATCGTGAATTATAGGCTCAATGTCCTTTATTATGGCTAGAAACCAAATATGAGTGAGTACATCCCATGTTCCTCTTTTTGGGTCTGGGATACCTCACTCAGGATAGTGTTTTCTATTTCCATCCATTTGTATGCAAAATTCAAGAAGTCCTTGTTTTTTACTGCTGAATAGTACTCTAATATGTATATATTTCATACTTTCTTCATCCATTCTACCATTGAAGGGCATCTAGGTTGTTTCCAGGTTCTGGCTATTACAAACAATGCTGCTATGAACATAGTTGAGCATATACTTTTGTTGTATGATAGGGCCTCTCTTGGGTATATTCCCAAGAGTAGTATTGCTGGGTCCAGGGGTAGGTTGATCCCGAATTTCCTGAGAAACCGCCACACTGCTTTCCATAGTGGTTGCACAAGTTTGCATTCCCACCAGCAATGGATGAGTGTACCCCTTTCTCCACAACCTCTCCAGCAAAGGCTATCATTGGTGTTTTTTATTTTAGCCATTCTGACAGGTGTAAGATGGTATCTTAAAGTTGTCTTGATTTGCATTTCCCTGATCGCTAAGGAGGTTGAGCATGACCTTAAGTGTCTTTTGGCCATTTGAAGTTCTTCTGTTGAGAATTCTCTGTTCAGCTCAGTGCCCCATTTTATAATTGGGTTGATTAGCCTTTTACGGTCTAGTTTCTTGAGTTCTTTATATATTTTGGAGATCAGACCTTTGTCATTTGCGGGGTTGGTGAAGATCTTCTCCCAGTCAGTGGGTTGCCTTTGTGTCTTAGTGACAGTGTCCGTTGCTTTACAGAAGCTTCTCAGTCTCAGGAGGTCCCATTTATTCAATGAGGCCCTTAATGTCTGTGCTGCTGGGGTTATACGTAGGAAGTGGTCTCCTGTGCCCATGTGTTGTAGAGTACTTCCCACTTTGTCTTCTATCAGATTCAGTGTGTTCAGACTGATATTGAGGTCTTTAATCCATTTGGACTTGAGTTTTGTGCATGGTGATAGATATGGATCTATTTTCATTCTTCTACAGATTGACATCCAGTTTTGCCAGCACAATTTGTTGAAGATGCTCTCTTTTTTCCATTGTATACTTTTAGCTCCTTTATCGAAAATCGGGTGTTCACAGGTTTGTGGGTTAAAGTCAGGGTCTTCTATTCAATTCCATTGGTCGACTTCTCTGTTTTTATGCCAGTACCAAGCTGTTTTCAATACTGTAGCTCTGTAATAGAGTTTGAAGTCAGGGATGGTAATGCCTCCAGACGATCCTTTATTGTATAAGATTGTTTTGGCTATCCTGGGTTTTTTATTTTTCCATATAAAGTTGATTATTGTCTTCTCCAGATCTGTGAAGAAGTTTGATGGGATTTTGATGGGGATTGCATTGAATCTATAGATTGCTTTTGGTAGAATTGCCATTTTTACCATGTTGATCCTCCCAATCCCAGAGCAAGGGAGGTCCTTCCATTTTCTTGTGTCTTCTTCAATTTCTTTCTTCAAAGACTTAAAGTTCTTGTCAAATAGATCTTTCACTTCCTTGGTCAGAGTTACCCCAAGATATTTTATGTTATTTGTGGCTATCGTGAAAGGTGATGCTTCTCTGATTTCCCTCTCTGCTTCCTTATCCTTAGTGTATAGGAAGGCCACTGATTTTTGGAGTTGATCTTGTATCCTGCCACATTACTAAAGTTGTTTATCAGCTGTAGGAGTTCTTTGGAAGAGTTTTTGGGGTCGCTTATGTATACTATCATATCATCTGCAAATAACGAAAGCTTAACTTCTTCCTTTCCAATTCGAATCCCCTTGATCCCCTTATGTTGTCTTATTGCTATTGCTAGAACTTCAAGCACTATATTGAAGAGGTATGGAGAGAGTGGACAGCCTTGTCGTGTTCCTGAGTTTAGTGGGATGGCTTTGAGTTTTTCTCCGTTTAATTTAATGTTAGCTGTCGGCTTGCTGTAAATCGCTTTTAATATATTTAGGTATGACCCTTGTATCCCTAATCTCTCCAAGACCTTTATCATAAAGGGGTGTTGAATTTTGTCGAATGCTTTTTCAGCATCTAATGAAATGTTCATATGGTTTTTTCTTTCAGTTTATTTATATGGTGGATTACATTGATAGATTTGCATATGTTGAACCAGCCCTGCATCTCTGGGATGAAGCCTACTTGATCATAATGGATAATTTTTCTAATGTGTTCTTGGATTCGGTTTGCCAGTATTTTATTGAGAATTTTTGCATCGATATTCATGAGTGAGATAGGCCTGTAAATCTCTTTCTTGGTTGGGTCTTTGTGTGGTTTGGTATCAGGGTAACTGTAGCTTCATAAAAGGAATTTGGCAATGACTCTTCTATTTCTATATTGTGAAATACATTAAGGAGTATAGGTATTAGCTCTTCTTGGAAGTTCTGGTAGAATTCTGCATTGAAACCATCTGGTCCTGGGCTTTTTTGGAAGGGAGATTTTTTGATAACAGTTTCTAGTTCTTCACGACTAACAGGTCTATTTAGATCGTTCACCTGGTCTTGGTTTAGCTTTGGTATATGGTACTTATCTAAAAAAAAAATGTCCATTTCTTTTGCATTTTCCAGTTTTGTGGCATACAGACTTTTGTATTATGTATCTAATGATTCTCTGAATTTCCTCTGTGTCTGTGGTTATGTCCCCCTTTTCATTTCTAATCTTATTTATTTGTGTGTTCTCTCTCTGTCGTTTAATTAGTTTGGATAGGGGTTTGTCGATCTTGTTGATTTTCTCCAAGAACCAACTTTTTGTTTCATTGATTCTTTGGACTGTTTTCTGTGTTTCTATTTTGTTGATTTCTGCCCTCAGTTTGATTATTTCCAGTCTTCTACTCCTCCTAAGTGAGTCTGCTTCTTTTTTTTCTAGAGCTTTCAGGTGGGCTGTTAAAGTCTCCAATGTGTGCAGCTCTTAATATTCTTTCTTTGACTTGTGTATTTAGTGTTTTGATTATTATATGGTGAGGGGATGTTTTTCTTTGATCCAGTCTGTTTGGTGTTCTGTATGCTTCTTGAATATTCAAAGAAACATCTTTCTTTATGTTGGGAAAGTTTTCTTCCATAATTTTGTTAAAAATATTTTCTGGGCCTTTGAGCTGTGACTCTTCTCCTTCTTCTATTCCTATTATTCTTAGGTTTGGTCTTTTTATTGTGTCCCATATTTCCTGAATGTTTTGTGATGAGAATTTGTTGGCTTTGCTGTTTTCTTTGATCAGTGCATTTATTTTCTCTATGGTGTCATCAGAATCTGAGATTCTTTCTTCTATCTCTTGTATTCTATTGATTATGCTTGTTTCAGTAGGCTCTGCTCATTGACCTAGATTTTCCCTATCCAACTGGTCCTTCGTTTGTGTTTTCTTCCTTGCTTCCATTTCAGTTTTCAATTCTTGAACTGTTTCCATTACCTGATTGATCTTTTTTTTTTTTTGGTTTCCCAGGGTATCATTTACACATTTACTCATTTCTTCAGACTTTTTGTTATACTTCTCATCCATTTCTATAAGGGCGTTTTTACATGTTGTTTAAGGGACTCTATTGCTTTCATAAAGTCAATTTTTTTCCACTTCTTCTGTGTTAGGGTGTTCAAGTCCTTCTGTTGTAAGATCATTGGGTTCTGGTGTTTTCAGGTTGTCTTTCAGATTATTGGGTGAATTCTTGCCTTGGCGCCTGCCCATCTCCTCCTATCGATGCTGTCTAATGGGTCTTTCACCACTCAGAAGGGTCTTCAGGACCAGGGCCAGGCTCCCCGTTCGCCAGGAACCTTGCCAACAAAAGGCCTACCCCTCTGCAGGCCAGTCACCAAAACAGAGAAACTCGCGCTGCCCTCTGCCCTAAGCTTCCTATCCAGCGCCCAAACAGGCTAAACTGGGTGATCCCGTGGCCCCGCCGAAGGGAGGGGGAGTGAAGGAGGCCCCTGGGTGCAAGCTGCTATATGCCAGGGAGAGAGAGGTCGCAGCAGAGGAGGAGCAGCCCCAGCAGAGGGGACCAGCCCTTGCAGGCTAACGGGGGGGGGGGTGTCAAGGGGGTCGGGGAATGCCCCCGTTCTGTTTCCTGTGTCCCGCCACAGGCCAAGTACACTTTCCCCACTCAGGGTGGTCTTCAGGGACAGGACCAGGCTCCCCGTTCGCCCGTGGACCTTGCCAATAAAAGGTCTACCACTCTGCAGGCCAGTCCCCCAAAAACCTACTTGATTTAGTTGTAGTGTGGCAATCTGCTCTCAGTGTGGGCTTCACTGTTTCAGGCTTGGACTATCCCGCATTCACTGCCGCGTCTGCGCGCCGGTGTCCGCCGCCGCCCTGTGGTGTATTTCTTGATTGATGATTAATGTGGGAGAGTTTATCACATTGTGGATGGTTCGAGCCCTGGGATAGTCGTCCTAAGTTCTTTTTTAAAAGGGAAGCTGAACAAGCCAGCAAGCAGCATTCCTTCATGGCCTCTGCATCAGCTACTCTCCCTTAGGTTTCTCCCCTGTTTTGAGCTCCTGCCCTGACTTCCTTAAGTGGTGTACTATGGTGCAGAGGGGTGAGCAAAATAAACCTTTCCTCTCCAAGTTGCTTTTGGTCATTTTATTGCAGAAGAAACTCTAACAACTGAGAGATGGAGACAAGTGGATCCTAGGAGCTCACCAGGTCCCTAGAGCTCTCTAGCGTGCTGGTCTAGCCAAATGGGAAACTCCAGATTTAGTGAGAAACCTTGTTAGGTGAGGAGTGACAGAGGAAGATGCCTGACATCAGTCTATGCTTCTACATGCACACATGCACGCGCACGCACACACACACACACACACACACACACATACACATGCAGGTACCCATGCATACACAAACACACACACACACTAATTAGTTAATTAATTTCAAATATTGAGTGTCAAATTCTGTCCTTTGTGGCAGCAGAAGTGGAACTGAAGATCACACTATGTTAAGTGAAAAGGACCAGACACACAGAGGCAAGGACTGCCTGGTATCACATACATGTGGCCCATGAAAAGCTGATTCAGGGCCTGGATGTGATTCAGGTAGAAAACTTGTCTAGCATCCACAAAGTCCTGGATGTAACCCATAGCACCCCCTAATACATACACATACACACACAAATTGATATTATGGAAGGTGTGCTCCTCAGGGTATTCTGGAGAAACAGAATTTACAGAATGAATGAAGAGGTAGAGAGTTATTAGCACGGCTAACAGGCTGTGGGCCAGCTCATCCAACAATGATTGTCTACAAACAGAAGGTCCAAGAATTCAGTAGTTGTTCAGTCCATGAGGCTGGATGTCTCGGCTAGTTCTCAGAATAAGTTAGAACCCCCAAAGAAGTATGTTCTAATGCCAGTGAAGAAATGAGCTTGCCAGGGAGAGCAAGAACATGCAGGCAAGGAGAACAAGCTTCTTTCTTCCATGTCCTTTCTATAGGCCGCCAGCAGAAGGCGTGACCCAGATTAAAGATGTATCTTCCCACCTCAAAAGATCTCGGTTAAAGGTATAACTTTCTGCCTCAAAGGATACAGATTAAAATTGGGTCTTTTCACTTCAAATGATTTAATAAAGAAAAAAATCACTCCCAGGTGTGCCAGACACCTGGTTTTAGTTAATTCCAGATATAGTTAAGATGACAGCCAAGAGTAGGCAACTCAGGTACACCCTTGTCAACTTGACACACAATCGCATATCTTTATATCATGTCAATTTCCAAGTGAAAACAATAACCAGGTCATAATTATGCCTAAGATGATATAAGTATCCCACGTGCAATCACAAATACATTTAACCAGGTCAAAATTGCATCTCACATGGTAGTTTGAATATTTGATATTTTGGCAAAGAATTTGGCTCCTTTCTACCCATGTCCAAAAAAAAATCTACCTGTCATAGGTCCTCCTTTGGTCCAGTATTTTCTCACTATGCTTCCTTTCCTCCCTTTGGAACGGTACTGTATATTCCATGCCATTGTATGTTGGAAGTATGTGATCTGATTTTTGATTTTTGATGTTTCAGGGGTTACAGTAAAGAACTTGCCTTGAGTCTCTGAAGAGTCTTTGGATTTTAAAGCAGTCTTGAGACTGGCAGACTATGAAAACTTGTGAAGTTGGACTAAATGCATCCTGTGTTATACCGTGGCTATAAGCCTGCTGGGGCCAGGGAGTGGAAAGTGGTGGTTTGGATAGATGAGGCCTCATAGACCATATATCCGAATGCTTGGTCTTCAGGAAGTGGGACTGCTGGAAAGGATTAGGAGGATTAGGAGGTGTGGCCTTGTGGAGGAAGTGTGTCACTGGGGGCAGGCTTGGAAGCTCTTGCTCTTGCTCTCTCTCTCTTTCTCTCTCGTTCATGAATGCGCTTCTAAATCAGGGTATAATTCTCAACGACTTCTCCAGCACTGGATCTGCCTTTGTGTTGCTGTGCTTCCCCTAATGATGACAATGGACTAACCTCTGAAACTATAAGCAAGCCCCCAAATAAAGCTTTGTTTAGTAACAATTGCCTTGGTCATGGTGTCTCTTCACAGCAATAGAACAGTGACTAAGACAGAAAGAGAGACATCAAAAATAATATGAGCTTGGAGACAAGTGTCAGTGGTTAAGAGTAGAGAGAACCCAAGTTCAGTTCCCAGCACCCAGATGACAGTTCACAACCTTATGTAACTCTAAAACCAGGGTGATCTGACACCCTCTTCTGACTTTCACAGGCACTGCACAAGTATGGTACACCCATATATTTAAAATCAAATTTAAATTTAAAAACTCTTAATCATATACGATCCCATTACTTTGTATACTTTTCATGTTTTTGTAAATCAGCTATTAAGTAAACTTAACTTAAACAATAAATAAATAATACCCAAGAACCTGGAATAGGCCCATCTATTAGTATAGCTACCTAAATGCTTCCTTAGAAAATGTTTACAGATGGTTAATATAATCTCTGATCTCTGCTCAGATCCAAAAGTCCTACGAAGCCCCCTTATATCTCAAAATGATTAGATATTATTAATCTCAGCTTGTTAGTGAGAAACTTGACACTGAATTTGTTTTATAGCTTACTCAATGTATAATTGATATCAAATGAGGTATTTCATATCCATAAGTATGGTCTGAGTTTAAATGTCTTACATGCATGCTAAAACAGGTCTTTAAAAGGCCTTGGGGCCATTTCAAATCTCAGTATTGATGGACATGATCTTTGATTTGTTACTCCTCGCTGTATGTTCTTAGAAAGATGCTAGAATCAAAGTGCACACAACACACTACGACATAGACATGCCATACCCAGGACAACCAGCAAGGTCCCTTCAAGTTATGTGCTGTCTGCTGCAGGGCACACATCACACAAACAATGGCAGGTGCCTCTGTGTGAAGTCAGAGGACATGAGCTTCATGAAGAATGTCACTGAAAATGTCCTCTGCATTCCCAGACCCACGGACACTGGTTGTCACTGATGGAAAACTGCCATCCCAGGCACTGAAGGACACTGCAACTGTTCCTCCAACACGAATAATGCTGTGGAATCTGCAGCTGGGTAGAGCCATCCCCACCCAGGTAAATCCTTCACCCGCTTATTTAGTGGACTTGTATCCTTTGCACACCCGTATTGAGAGCTCACTGTCCATCACTCTCATAAAACTCATAAGGGGGTGGTTTGGTGATTCAGAAATGCCAGCTGCACATCCAACGTTCTTCTGCTCTCCGCTTAATAGTTAAAGGAATTTTATAATCCAAATCTAATAAATCACCCAACTGATCCCTGCCAACCTTTCTAATTGGAAAATAATAAATGCTTTCAAGTTATTAAGGGAGTTCTGTTTCTGGTGAATGACGCAAAAGGCCATTGCTTCTCACTGTAGTGATAAGAACAAGCCACTTTCCTACTAAGCTATACAACAGCCACAGATGCAAAGAAGCCTAAATGAGCTAGAGCAAGAAGCCACAGATACTTTCACACCTTAGAGCAGATGCCAAAGCTGTCCGTAGTGGGATAGAAGAGGATGCTTGTCATCTGTGGAAGGAGAGGATGTGAGGAAAGATCGGTCAGGTTTCAACAACAGCAGAGGCCAGCCAAAGAAAGCAGAATCTAGGCTAGTGAGATGCCTCAGCAGGTAAAGGCCCTACCTCTAAGCCTAATGACCTAACTTCAAACCTCAAGACCCACACGGTAGAAAGAGGGAACCAACGCCCACAGGTTGTTCTCTGACCTCCACAAGTGCACTGTGGCATGGCCATGCCCATAAACGAGCACAAATGCACACACATGCGTGCACACACACAATATAAATAAAATGCTATGAAATAACAAGAAAATAACAGTTATCTCAGCCAATGTATTGCCACTTCAGGATTTTTTTTCCCCCTGAAATACAGATGGACACAGGGCTGGAAGGCAGAGGCAGTTTCAGCCATTTCATCGGGTCAGATCTCAGGGTTCTGCTAGAGCTGAATTTATAACCGAGTCCTAACAGCTGTGCTACAAATCAAATCCCTCCGAGCCCGAATCCTGAGAGGAGGTTGAGTTGTCCTTCGGTCACAGCAGCGGCTGTGAGGAAAACTGAGAGTTAGGCTGCAGGACCGACAGCGGGCTCCTAAATCAAGTCAGACGTACAGCATCCGAGGAAGCAGAGCTACAGTCCAGCCCTGAACCCACCTGACAAAGAATCAAAAAGAATGTATCACGTGCCACCCCCATTGGCCCTCTGCCTGAAGAGCGTTCTCTCCGCTGCTGAGGAAAATGGTAAGAAGAAAGAAACACAGCACATTCTATTCTCCGCTGCTCTTTGAAACTCCATGCGTGACATACAACAAACATATGTAAGGTGCATAAAGAAGCAAGAATATTGATCTGCAGCCCAAAGGTAGTCCTACTCTTGATATGTGTATTGAAATTTGCTGACAAAATTTTCAAAACAGCTACTATAAACACATGAACATTTTAGAAATTGTGGGTTAAATTGACAAGAGGGATGGTGGGTATTGTAAGAAATTTAAGGACTAGCAAAAGGGCTCAGCAGGTAAAAGTACTTGCCACCAAGCCTGACGACCTGAGTTCAGTCCCCAGTATCCACACAGTAGAGAGAACTGACTCCTTAAAGTTGTCCTCTGACCTACACACACACACCAAGGCATGTGCACACCCATATACACACATAATAATAATAATATATAAAAATAAATGTAATATTAATTTTTTATTTAAAACTTCATTTAAATAATTTGCCTGATTAATCAAATATTGCAGAACTTGTTTTAGAACAGCCAGGGCCTTGCCCTGGTGCAGCATCACCTCCCTCACAATGTCCTGGCTGTTCTAAAACAAGTTCTAAAAAATTCTTCTGTTGCTAAGAAGAATCTGAACTTGAATTCAAGAATGGAGACCCAGACATCATTTCCAATGAGAGTGAGCTCAAAGAATTTAGAGGCCGTGATTGCCTCTACCCCAGCAGGAGAACAAATGAACAAGGTCACCAGAATGATTCTGTGGGTAAAATGCTTGCCCTGCTCACCCGACTTACCTGAGTTCAGTCTCCAGAACACGCATGATGGCTGGAGAGACTGACTCAGGCAGCTGTCATCAGACTCACACAGGGGCACATGCATGCTGTCTTAGTCACTGTTCTCCTGCTGTGAAGGGACACCATGACCAAGGCAGCTCTTAGAAAAGAAAGCATTTAATTGGGGGCTTGCTTACAGTTTCAGAGGGCTAGTCCATTATGAGGATACACAGTGCTGGAGCAGGAGAGCTACAACCCCATCAGCAGACAGAGAACAAGTCACAGGACCTGGCACGGGCTTTTGAAGTCTCAAAGCCCATCCACAGTGACACTTCATCCACACCTACTCCAGGAGAACCACTCCTCGTAAGCCTTCGCAAACAGTGCTGCTTTCTAGGGATTAATCATTCAAATATATGAGCCTACAGGGGACATATTAATCAAACCACCACACATGTACACACAAAAAATAGATAGATGATAGATAGATAGATAGATAGATAGATAGATAGATAGATAGATAGATGATAGATTAAAAATCTTAAGTTAATGGATAAACAAACCTTACTGCATTAATACAATGTATTTAAATGTATCAATCTTTAAAAAGAGGACTGTCTATACACACATGATATGTTTTTAAACACTGTGTTTAATATAAGAGGCTGGACTAACAGGAGTAAAAACTAAACCAATCCATTTATGCAGTTCAAGATCAGTCGGAACTAATTTAGAGCTGCCTCTGGGGTGGTACAGATTAAAGGGGGGCACCCAAAAACTGTAGAGATTAAATTTTCTTTCTCATTATTTGCATGTTGGTTTTCTAGGTCCAAACTCACTTACTGTACACTTACGATCTTCAGATTTTCTGTACCTGAATTAGGCCAAAACTGAGTCAACCAAAACACCCACAAAATTACCCGAGTGCGGGCCCCTTCGTGGTACTGTACTGACATTGATTTGTACAAGCCAGCTGTAAAAAATATAATTAGGACATTTGGGAAATCTCTACTGGGTTCAGGTAGGCGATAAAAACATTTTGATCTGTAAATACCAAAGACAGTCAAGTGGAGAATATGCACCATATAAAGTGTATGTATAGTGTGATCTTGTGTCATTAAAGATATAATATTACATACATTTGTAGAAAAATGTAAATGAGTATATTCTGGTATTACTGTGGTATTCTCCACATCATGAGAATGTCATGCTTTTATTTTATATTTTTGCTTATATTTATTTTCTGGTCTCACTCTTTGCACAAGGACCATTCCTATTAAAAAAGTTTATATGAGTAGCTCGAATATTGTTTGAGAAAACAGCATGAAATTTTTTTCCTAAAATCTATTTTAGTTACTTTTCTCATTTCTGCAACCAAATACATTATCAAGAAGAACCTTAGGGGAGGAAGGATTTATTCTGGCCTACAGCTCAAGAAAATACCATCTACTGTGGCAAGAGACGGATGGTGGCGGGAGCCTGAGGCAGCTGATCACGTGGCATCCACAGGCACGAAGCACAGTGAGGACCGAGTTATTAAACTGGCAGGCTCCTAGTGACTCACCCACTCCAGCAACACCGCACTTCCTAAAGTCCCCACAATCTCCAAATCAAGCACCATTAGCTGGGCACTAGGTGTTCAACCCCCCCCCACCCAACCCGAGCCCACAGCACTGTAGCACCTCTTCCCACAAGGGTGCAAACCTTTTCAAGCTCAAGTTGAACTGAAACGTTGTGTACCGCGTTTGATGGCACACTAAGGGGATCTCTGGTGATCCCTCAGTAAGGCTGGTGTTGTGGCCCAGCAGGTAAAGGTGCTGGCCATACAGGCCTGGTAAATTGAGTTCCACTGCCCAGGACCAATGGAAAGATACACACAGGTACATACACACACACACACACACACACACACACACACATACACACACACACACACACATATACACACACACACACACATACACACACAGAGCACGTGCGTATAACAAGAATAGATGCTAAATTAGAAAAGAAAAAGAAACTTGCTAAATATTGATCCCTGAGCTTGCATTTGGTTCTTGAGAGCATTTTCTAAGAGAGGTACCACAGTGGGGTCAGGAGGTCTGAGAAGAGTTGGAGGGGTAAATATCGATCAAAATACATTGTATGCAATCCTCAAAGAATAAAATCTTATACTGAGAAAGAAAAAGAAAGGCGCTGTAGCCGTACCCATTTGCAGATGAAATAACTGAGTCTCTCTCTACAGTCACCACGCCAACCAAAGGCAGGATCCCACTTCCTTTTCACTCTGATTATACAACCACGCCTGTGTCTGCGCCAGCATGCACAGTCTCCTTCATTCCTGGAACACTTATGAGACGGAAGATGCTCCCGGAGTGAGCAACTCATCAGCCATCCATTTGTGGAACCGGAAGATAAGAGCAGGTGTGGCTACTATCGCCCAACAAATGCCCGTGCTTCCTCCAGCTTTGTCAGCGGGATGCTGTCTCTTCATACAAAGGCCTTGCAGAAACTAAAACTTCATGCTTCCCCTACAGAGCTTCTAAAATGCCCAGATAAGACAACTGATATTTATGAAGGGTTATTTGAAGGAAATGAGCCCATCTATTTCTTTATAATCTAGAGCTAAAGCCCCGATCATCAGAACATTGCAAGTTCGGAACATATTATCTTGGCCTACTGCAAAATTGCTTTCCCCCGAGTTCAGCATTCTATCCTCTGTGCTTATTGAGGGATAAGTCAAGGAGACATTGCAAAAATCCCACAAATGTGTTTGTAACAGAGAAGTCACCAGAGAACGTTTCCATTTCGCCTCTTACTGTCCTATAGGTAAGTCAATGCTCCAATGAAAACTAGGGCATTATTATTATTATGATTATTATTGTTGTTGTTGTTGTTGTTGTTGTTGCTGTTTTCTCACTTTTCATCAGTTGTTTGAGGATTGCATATAACATATTTTAATCATATTCACCCCAGCTCTCCCAGATCCATGCCCACCTCCCTACCCTCCCAAATTTGTGTCTTTTTTTAATCCTTCAATCCAGTGGTTCTCAACCTGCCTAACGCTGTGACCCTTTAATACAGTTCTTCATGTCGTGGTGACCCCCAACCATAAATTATTTTTGTTGATACTTCATAACTGTAATTTTGCTACTGTCAAGAACTGTAATGCAAATATCTGTGTTTTCTGGTGGTCTTGAGTGACCCCTGTGAGCCCCAAAACTTCGAGACCCACAGGTTGAGAACTGCTGTTCTATGTGGCTCGACAGTATCTATTAGGTGTGAGGTGTGCATTGATTTCCTGAACCATGAACACACAGAAGAGCCTGGGACTGGAGAAATGTCGGCTCCCCTGCTAGCCTCATGAGGGAGGAGATGAAAGCCAACGAAGTCACAGCTGAGAAACTGAGCTCTGGTTCTGTGACGGACAGTTCCTGGAGGAGGGCCAGTTTCGGAAGGGTGGTCAGAGAAGTCTTGCAGAAGAAATGATTGCCACTTTTAAAAAGACTTCCTTGCTACAATTTGGGTGATGGTTTTGCTGTTATTGTTCTTGTTGTTGCTGCTGCTGTTGGTTGTTTATTGAGTTGTTTTGTTTCGTTGTTTGTTTTACAAATTCTTGACAGTGCAGAAGTTTTCACATGTTGAATACAGGAATGGAAAGGAGCTTGTGTTGGGTGCAGACCATAATAAGTCCTAGTGGAGACCCACAGGTGGAGAACCACTGCTTTAACGCATCAAGTACAGGTCATGCTGCTCTTCTAGTCTTGGGCGTGGGATCTTCCGGTGGAGTGAGTTCAGGGGCATCCTGGAAGAAAACAGGCTCTCCCTCTCGCAGCAGCTCCTCAGCTGGGGGTGGGACTTCACACCACCTCCCTTCTCCAAACTGCAGTTTTGTCCGGCTTGAGCTCACAGATCTGGCTCATGCTGCCACAAACGCCGTGAATTCATATGTGTAACTGCCCTGCTGTGTCCAGAACACACTCTTCCCTTATCACCTGCCACCTCTGGGTCTTAACAGTATTTCCACCCCCTCTTGCACAATGATCTCTGAGCTTGGGAAGAGGATTGTGATACAGATGTCCCATTTAAGGCAAAGCACTCTACACCTTAACCAGTTATGAGTCTCTGCGATGTTAAACACCTTCTACTACAAAAAGAAACTTAGCTGACGAGGGGTGGTTTTCTTTTAAAAATTAGGTTCCGGCTAACGTTGTGTGTCTTTCGGGATTTCCTTAGCACTTGTTTTGTTATTTTGAAAATATGGGAGTAATGTTTACCTCTCTCCAACCACAGTTCTCAGCATTGCCAATAACTGCGTTTATATTGAATCTTCCTAAGACAACACTAAGAACTTACTTCTAACATTCCAGTTTGACACGTGAGGAAACTGAGGCTGGGCAATTACCCTAATTTGCCCAAAGTCTTACAGGTTGCTTTCCCCTGTGCTTTACAATATTCTCTTTGTTTTCTTTCTCACTGTGCCTGCCAGGTGGTTCGCAGGCAGACTTCTTACCGGTCCTAACAGCTCTGCGGGACACCTTCACCTGTAAACACGCACGCTGTTTTCCTTTGTAGTTCTGAGTCTGCATTACATTCTGAAAGATCCTTTTTGTTCCGAAATGGGTGGGCATCGGTTGGTGAAGAATAAAATAAGAATGCAGCCAAAGTTTGAGAGCTAGACAAAATTACCGGCATGTGTTCACTTCCCACGTTCTTTGTAATATGAAACCAAGAACCAACACACAACTCTGTATTTCATTAAAAGTTTGATAGATTCCAAAAAATACATCCCATTTTTGAAACAAAGATACGAATGAAATTGATTTAAACGAGAGATTGTTTAGACGGAGGGAAGAGAGCGATAATATTTTATTTACTCTGATGAACAAATCCAATGGGTTCAGAGCGGAAGAAAGGAAATAAAAGTACGTACGCTCAGGAGCTTGTCATTGTACTGCCCGGAGCTTATATTTTTGAAGTGATTTTTCTCCTATAAACACCAGAAAAGCAATAAACTTAACAAAGCCCGTGAAGGCATTCAGGAGCCCGACCACAAAAGCCCCTTGCTAGAGAGCGCGCTCACACTGAGCAATGCCTGCCCTTCCTTGGCTTTGTTGCAGGGCACGCAGCCTCAACAACAACAAACTTTTATGTGTAATCATTCACAGCCAATTCCAATTTACTACTGAGGTGAGAGTTTATGTTGACAACTAAACCCGAGATACTTCACGCCGCAGAAATATTTTTCAACTTTGACTCTATCGCATTCCTGTGTCAGAAAAGGGACAAGATCTGTCTCCATGGGTGACAGATGGTCTCTGTGGAAATAAACACCATTGCGCTTGGATACAGCTTCTTCCCTTCTTTTCTTGTTATTTATTTGTTTATCTGTTGAGGCAAGGTTTTCCTATACAGCTCTGGCTGCCCAGAAACTCTCTATGTAGACCAGGCTGACCACACACTCACAGAGATCTGCCTGCCTCTGCCTCCCGAGTCAAGGCGCATGCCACTGGTGGGAACACTGACCCCTCTGTCCTGTTTGGAGAGCTCTGGATGTTGGAAAGCTAAGTCCCCGATCCCAGCTTCTACATTTCCCTGAAGCTACCCTAGTGGCTTAAAGAGCTGATGATTCTCTCTGCCTGAAGCACTTGCCACACTCACAGAAGAAGAGGATTTCAACAACGACAACAAAAAACTAAACCAGAATCCCTGTTTTCCAACTCATGTGACATGAATGTCAGTTGAGAAGATATCTTGAACTGTAGCTATCCATCATAATAGCACTGGAAATGGAAATAGCACTAATTTTTTGGAATTCTTCTAAGCAAGAAAGAGCTCAGAGGATAACAGTCTGGGAATAAGTGGACAAAGGCAGCCACACTCGCTAGAAAAATTTAAAATTCATGATCCTCTTAACTGAGAATACAAATGTCAGACTAGTTAAAGCTTTACTCGCAGGCCCCCAGATACACGCCTGATAGAGTCATGTTGACCACTAGTGTATACATATTTTCCTAATCGATAGTCTTCCTTTTCACCATTCGCAATGTATTTCCAAATGTGTAAGATCACAAATGAAATCTAAATAAATCTTATAATTTTTCTATTAAAATATGTTTTAAGATTTATCTTCTTTTATGTGTGTGCCTGTTGATACATACGTGCACCATGTGTGTGCAATACCCAAAGAGGCCAAGAGAGGGTATTAGATCCACTAGAACTAGAGTTACAGGCGATGGTGAGCTGCCAATGTGAATGTTGGGCATTGAACCTCAGTCCTTGAATGAGTGGCAAGTGGAGCCATCTCTCCAGTCCCCAAACGATGATTTCTGTGGTGCTTTCCTTCATTTGCTTCCTAACATTTTTTCTCTCATAATCAATACTACAACCATTTTTAATATAAAACTAGTATTTCTCATTTTTATTATTAAATATGTACTCAGAAAATCATCTCTTTCATTATACAACTTTCTGATATGCCAATCCTCTTAAACAAAGGTAACCACCAGACATACAGGTTTCTTATGCTCAAAGTAACCGGTGCACAGGGCAGCGCCTGAAGTCCTGGAAAGGTCCTGTAGACCCTCTCTTTAGCACAGCCATGCTCAGTGATTTCAACAGCACAGTACGTTCTGATTGGCTGGGATCATTCTTTCCATATTCAGCTTGCCCTTACAGAGTTCCTAAAATAACAACAAACTCTGGCCCTATTTGTGTTTTCAAAAACATTCTAGAAACTAAAAATAAAATCCCAAGAGATGGTTTAGCAGTTAAGGACACTGGCTGCTCTCCCAGAGGACCCAGATTCAATTCCCAGCATCCACATGAAGGCTCACAACTGTCTGTAATTCCAGCTCCATGAAATCCAACACCCTCTTCTGGACTCCTCAAGTACTGTAACACATGTGGACAAGACATCCATACACATAAATAGTAAAATTTATAAAACTAAAAAGTGTCCACTCATCATATTTCGTTATACTCCAAGATTTCTAGTCAGTTGCCTTCAAGGGAGCCCTGAGTTTCCACTAAAGAATACAAGGAAACAAGACATGGTTGCAAATGGCTGTAATCCCAGCACTGGGAGGCTGAGGCAGGATTGCTAGTTCAACACTAGTCTGGGCTGCATAGCCAAATCCTCCTGTTTCTAAAGACAGGATCAGGAAAACGGCTCAGTGAGTAAGAGCACTTGCTGTATATAACATGAAGACCTGAGTTCAAATCCCCAGTGGCCACATAAAGCCAAGTATATTTCTTGTGGGTGTAACCCCAGAGTTTGAGACAGAGACAGGTCAATCCCAGCCAGATGAAACAGCAAGCTTTCAGTTCAGTAAGACACCATGTCTCAAGGTGGAGAAATGACAAAGCAGGACACCTGACATCGTCCTCAGGCCTCTGATCACATGCGTACATGCCTGCCCATACACACATACACATATGCCACAAACACACACCTATGCCATACACAATACACAAATTTTTAAAAAAGGGAATGGTTTTTGTTGTGAGCTATGCCCATGAAATAAATGGCTCCATTTTAACTTTGTGTTTTTACCTTAGTTGATTTTTTTATTATTATTTTATTTTGGGAAGAGAATAGCACATGTGTGCCGCAGTGCATATATGGAAATCAAGAAAAAAATTCTCCTGTGGGTCCCAAAAATTGAAGTCAAGTAGTCAGGTTGGTAATTGTTGACCAGGGTTTCTGTCCCACCTGGTCCCACAGTCATTCAGTCCCAAATAAACACACAGAGGCCTACATTATTTATAAACTGATTGGCCTATTAGCTCAGACTTCTTATTAACTCTTCTAACTTACATTAGCTCATAATTCTTGTTTGTGGTAGCCACGTGGCTTGGTAACTTTTTTTTTGGCGAGGCAGTCACATCTTGCTTGCTCTGTTTCTGGTTTCCTCTGTGTCTGGGTGATGACTGCAGTCTGACTGTCTCCTTTTCCCCAAATTCTCGTTGCCCCACCTCAACTTCCTGCCTGGCTACTGGCCAATCAGAGCTTATTTAAAATACAAGTGACAGGGTACAGACCATTGTCCCACAGCAGGTAATAAGTACCTTTAATTACTGAGCCATCTCACCCGCCCCATTTCATTGGTATTTGGCCGAAGTGTGAGAAGGGGATCTCTTGGCCTTCATGACATCATAGGGTCAGGCATGATGTCATAGAATCAGGCATGATGTCACAGGGTCAGTCTTTTGTTCTTCCTTTAACCCCAGCTGTACTAACTCTGTCTTACCAGTGCTATCATCCAAGTCAAAGATCAATCTCTTTTTGTGTATAAATTCCCTTTTACTTTTTATTTTATTTTTAAATATGAGTATGGGTGTTCCCCTGCATGGATGTCTGTGTACCTTGTATACCTGCATAGTGCTCACCAAGGCTAACTTGGGACTGAAGTTACAGATGGTTGTGAGCCACCATGCAGGTGCTGGGAATTGAACCCAGGGCCTCTGGAAGAGTAGCCAGTGCTCTGAAATGCTAAGCTGTCTCTCCACTACCTCCCACCTCACTTTGACTTCTAACCCCATCTTAGAGAGAATGATGGGCCATGCCATAAGTTCTCATACCAAATATGCATTTCAAACATGTTGGCTAGAGTCTTGCAAACTATGATTTCTGAGAGCTTTTTTATATACAGTTGTCATAAGTTTTCTCTTTCTCCTTCAGCTCAGGATGGATGGCCTTCAGACCAAGTCTGAATGATCCTCCCTGTCTATGTTACTTGAATATAGCACCAAAATGTTTTTTAGGTGAAGACATTATTCTTACCTCAAAAGAAACATTGAGAACTACAGCATATAAGTCACTGTCGTAAACAGACTCTGTGTTAACATTTATGATAAAAGGAACGTGTAACAGGTTGTAGTTTAAAATTAAAAATATATATATTAAGGAATATCCACACACAGAACATTCATATAACCAACACCTCCAACCTTGCTCATGAACACTTGCAGTGTGATGCAATATGCTAGCTCTCAGAAATGAGACCGTGAAATGATAGCGCTGGATACATCCCTGTCAATGTCATAGATGCAGGTGAGGAAAAGAGGAAGGAAGTATGTGGTCCTGGAAAGTCTAAGCCTCGTGAAAGAAGGAAAAGGTGGAGGAGTGTCAGGATGGATTTGCGTAAATAACAGCATTTCTGTGGAGAATGAGAACTATTCAACCAGGAGACCTGAATGCATTTCACGTGTGATGCCAGCCTGCTGCTGCTTTTCCAAGGGAGGTTTTGGCCATAAGTGAATAATGCAGGATATACTAAAATACATTGTCTTTCCCAGTTCCTCTTGGCCAGCACTTCTGTGTGGTGGTAGTAATGAGCCAAGTGGAGTGCTGTTCACTCTATAGGAGACTTTCCTACATCAGCCTGGGTGGCTACACTTTGCACAAAGCCTCTCTCCCAACTCCTTCAAACCTCTGTCCCGGGCTCAGCCCACCTCAAAGGAAAAATCCACTATATCAGACGAACAGTTGCTCAATTGGGAAATTATTCATCTAGTGTGTGTAAACCCTTGAGTTCAGTCCCTAGAACTGAGTTAATCATACAATGGCATACACCCGGAAATCCAGCAGTCAGGAGGAGGAGACAGGAGGTTCAGAAATTCAAGACCAGTCTCTACTATGTAACAAATTTAAGATCAGTCCAGGACACATGAGACCCCATCTGTGGTTGGTAGGGAGAAAGAGAGATTGGAGGGGGCTAAAAATAAATTATACTAAAATAAATTGCATACAAGAAACAAGCCTCATTCCAGATAGAAAAATCTGAAATATTTATATGCACACGTGTGTACACAACCATGTGTGCATATGGGTATGTATGTTCAACAGGCATGTGTTGAAGACAGACTACAATGTCCAGTATCAATTCTTGCAGAACTACTTTATTTCTGATTTTTCTGCTGAGTAAGTAAAGACAAGAGAATCAAATAAAAGAATTATATCCTTGAATCGATCATTGTGCTCCAACAGGGGAAAAAATTACTGAGATTTGGGTCAGTCTGGTCTACACGAGACTTTGTTTTGTTCAGCTTGTTTGTTGTTTTGTTTGGTTTTTACTCAAATCTTCTTTGAGAATTTGGCATGATGATTCACTATTCACAGACTTAATTCTCTCACTGCCTCTTGAAAGGAAAACAAAGCACCCTAACGAGATGAATGGGTGCTTCACAGGTGAGACAAGGCCTGGACCGTTGATCTTTCTCAGTCTGATTGATGGATTTAACACCGTGATTTCCAGTTCTGCCCGTTTTTAGCAAACAATATGATTTTGTTCTTCTTTTATTTTTTCTACATTTATTTACTCTGTTTGATTGTGTCCATGTGTGTGTGTGCATGTGTATGCGTGTGTGTGTGTGTGCTCACCCACAAATATGTAACACAGCACATATATGAAGGTCAGAGGAAAGCTTGGAGGATTCATCTCTTTTCTCCCACTCTACAGACCCTGGGGATCAAATCCAAATCCTCAGCATTGGTGTCAATCATCCTTGCCCACTGAACTATCCCACCAGCTCGTTTTGGATTTTTTTAAGGCCAAATAATACTTCACCATGCGTATACACCATATTTTTCATGCATTTGTCTGATCCTGTAAATTGGCTATTGTGGAGATTAGCACAATAAACACTGTGTGGACATCTCTGTTGTGTCTGACCTTGGATTCCTTTGGGTCCATGCTGAGCAGTGAGTTGTAGAGCTGGATCCTACAACACTTCTATTTTTAGCTTTTCTAGGCCCCTTTTATATTGGTTTCTGTGGTGTCTGCACTAGTTTGTTTGCGTTCTGGCCAATACTGTATAAGAGTTCCTTTATCTCTCTCATCCTCGCAAGCATCTATTGTTTGTTCTTGATGACCGCCATGTAGGCTCAGTTGAGATGGAATCTCTACTGTTCTGATTTGCATTTTTCTGGTGGTTAAAGGTGCTGAACACTTTTTCATGTATTTGTTGGCTATTTGCGCTTCTTTGTAGAAGCTTCTATGTGGTTCATCCACCCAGCCAACTGAGTCCTTGAGGATGCTCATAGTCAGTCTCTTCCAGAATGTGGTGCTGTCGGTTTGGTATTTTCTCCGATGCAGAAGCCAAGTCAGGATTGGTGGCGCTGCCATTTGCTGAAGCAGATTCCTGTGCCACCTGGAGAGACGCGGAAGACAGGGACTGCTTCAGAATGTGACCCGGGGCCACTGCTGTGAAAACAGAGACAAAAGGAAGAGCCTGACCCATGGCACGGCTTTGCAAGAGCCAAGTAGAACTATGACCAGAAGCTGCTTGTTATAGGCGTAATCCTGTGCTGGGGAAAATGTGGAATGACACCAGCTTCATCTCCACGCTCAGTCATGGTTGAGAAGCAGCCTGAAGACGCGTGGTCCAGCGCGATGAGGAGTCACGCCAGCTGGTGCTGTCAGTCAAGCGTGCTCTCAGCAGCGGGCTCTTCCAGAGTCCCTCTACCATCGCAGAAGACATATGTGAAAGTGTCATGGGGACTCTGCATCAAATACTGTCCTTTGCTATGGCATCTCAAACATGACAGGAGACTAATGAAAATTTTGTACAACTTATTAGCTGAGCCCCTGCTTTCTTAAATGGACTGTGCGGAGCATAATTTAGCATTTGAGAGCTTCTTCGATGCCCATTTGTAGGATTAATTACAAGACCCAGGGCTTCCGTGATGACGCCCTCCAGGACTTTGTCATGGGTGTCTGCTCTTCTGTCAAATAATATAAATCTGATAAAACTGTTGGGAACATTTTAGTCATTTTGTCTTGTGACCCCCTCATGCTATCGGATGACCACCCATCACTGATTTCTGCCATTAGATTCTCCTCCCTCTACGAAACACACCTGTTTATAAAAAGTCATTATTGGCTCAACAAGAGGAAAGATCGGTATGAATGAATGACCACTGTACGGCCACACAGCTACTGCCATAATGATTCTCTGATCCCCCCCCACACACACCCCAACTAAAAGATTAGAATAAATTCCTAGACAACATGTTAATTTATCTTTAAATATTTCAGCAAGCATTTTTTTCAAACTGACATCATGACTGAATAGAACCATTTTGTGGAATATTATTTTAACTGGGCAAAGATGTGTTACATTTGCTTCTGTTGCCGGATATTACTTTAACTTGTAAGGGTGTGTTACTTTTGTCTATGCTGCATTTGTGTAATGATGGAAAGATGTGTTGTATTTGTTTCACCTTGCCTGCCTAATGTACTTTATTGGTCCAATAAAAAAAAACTGAATGGCCAATAACTAGGCAGGAGAAAGGATAGGCATGGCTCACAGGCAAAGAGAATGAATAAGAGTAGAAATCTAGGCTTGCGAGGAAGAAGGAGAAGGAGAAGAAAAGAATGAAGGAGATACCCAGGGTAAGAAGCCAGGCAGACACCAGCAAGACAGTGCTCCCACATTGAGCCCACACTAGCTCAGAATTGAGTATAATAAAGGGTTCTTTGTTTAGGGGTAGACTCACAGATCACAGTCCTCTGCACAAATGGGGAACTGGAACCAAATCCAGCAGCCGAAAGAGAGACAGAGACACAGAGAGATACAGAGACAGAGATACAGAGAGAGAGCACATACACAGGTAAGCTTTATGGCTATATTTATAAGAAACTGTGCCCAACTGCTCTGGTATCTTAAAGGCTATTGGCTGAAGGCGTTCCCACAACAAGACAGTTATAGAGAAGCAGTGAAAACAAGATATGCAAAAGTAAGAAAGGTAATAAACCCCAGGGCAAAGGGTAGATAAAGCAAACAGGTTAATTTAAGTTAAAAGAGCTAGCCAGAAATGTGCCTAAGTGAGGCCATGCTTTCAAAACTAATAATAAGTTTCTGTGTCGTGATTTGGAAGCTGGTTGGTGGCCTAAAAGAAAAAAGCCTGGTACAAAACTACAGCAATATCATCAAGTATTTGTAATCCTTTACTATCATATATCCAGTCAATATTCCCTTTGGTCCAGTGGGTATGTAAACTGTACATTTGCTTTCTCAGTAAGGAGTTAGTTGGAGAGTCTTTAGCTGCAAGACTGTTGTGAAGCACTCTCCTCCTAGATTAAAACCTTCTGCCTTGGAATGAAATTCACAAAACGCAGGATATTGGAAAGGAAGTGAAACAATGCAGGGCTCTAAATAGAGGTGAAGGATCTACCCTGCAGGGAAGTCCCTTAAGCTCAGGGAGTGAACAGTTCAAAGGCTTAGGAAGTCCCTGACACTGACCAGATTCATTAAGCCCGTCCCTTGCTCTCAAAGCATAGAGAAGCAGTAAGGACTGATGAAAGACACTCTCAGACAAGCCCAGCTGTCTGCAATAAACAGAGACCAGAAGAGATCAGAGCAACAGAGCTACCTGGAAAGGACCCTTTCAAAACCACTGAGGAGAAAACTCAAGTAGCTGTCACCCATGCTGGGTCTTCCCTATGATCCAGCTCTCTGAATTTTGAGTGCATCCCAGAAAATGAAATCAACATTTCATAGAGACATCTTCATATCCACATTTACTACAACAATGAGCAAAGTAAAACAGATAAGGAACCAATGCCCATCAAGAGATAAATAGAAAAGATATGTGTTATTTGTACATAACAGAACACTATTTGTCCATCAAAAAGAACATTGCCCCACAATTTTCTGTAAAATAAATGGGGTTGGAGGACATTGTGCTAAGTGAAAAAAGTCAGACAAGAAAGACATCTAGTGCATGTTTCATCTATATGTGGATGTTTTTTTTTTTTTTGAAAGATCAGTCAGAATGTAGAATAGCAAGTGCTAGCCTGGGGGAGTATTGTCAGAGGAGTGTAGAGGAAGTCTAAATAACGGGGACAAAAACACAGCTAGAGGGACAGTAAGATGGCTCAGCCAGGAAACAAGCTAGTTGTTAAGCCTGACACCTAAGTTTGATCCCCAGGACCCATGTGGTGGAAAAGGGAGCCGACTCCAGCAAGCTGACCCCTGACCTCCACACACATGCCATCATACATGTATATTTACACACATACACACTAAATCAAAATAAATAAAACACAGCTAGATAGGAGTAATAAGTTCTAGTGCTATATAGCAAAATAAGGTGAGCACATTTTCTAATAACCTGTTATATATTATGAATAGCTAGAATAAAAAAATTCTCAAATGCTCCAAAAATGAAATCACATAAAAAGTGTTCATTTCTCTGACCTGATCAGTACATATACATATATATTTTGAAATATCATCCTGTAGTTCATACATATATAAAATGATCACATTAGTCAAAACCATTTTCAATGTTTAAGAAGGTAGAAATGTTCACGACTCTGATTTAATCATTATGTACTGTATCCAGGTACAAAGTGATCACACTGTCACCGGTGTGATCAGAGTTAACTGATTACCTCAGTCAGCAAGAACAAAACTGAAAGTAGTGATGCGGAGATTTGCAGGCAGAATTAGATGGTGTTTAGAAATAATGTGGATGCAGAATGGAGACCTTAGATGATCGTGGAAAATGGGAAGAGGCGTGCATGATGATTTCTGGGTTTCAGGAGAATAGCCCTGTCTTCTACTAAGCTGCCAAGAAATAACAGGCATAAATGAAGAAAATGAACTATTCTCCAGTGAAGCTCAAAGGGGAGAGAAGATGGAGGAGAGAAAGGGGGCAGAGGAAGCTATAGACAGATGGGGGGCATTTGTTATAGACAGACAAGAGCCATGGTTGAATGCTAGGAGCCTGTAGAGAAAACAAAATCACATGCAGAGCACTGAAGTGTGGGTCTAGAGAGCCCCCTCAAACTGGGTTAAAAACTTTCTAATTCCTGAAGCCTTTCAAAGGTGGGACCTAGTGGGAGGTTTCCGTTCCCTGGCAACAGGCTCCTGACAGAGACTGTGGGACCCTGGACTCTGGTACTCATTTACATCCCAAGTATGAAATGAATGGTTTTATAATGTGTTGTCACCAGCTACATCATCACAGACCCAAAGCAATGTACCAGAACCTCCAAGACAGTAAGCCAAATGAAACCTTTCTTCTCTATAAGTTGATCCTATATGCTACAGTGGCAGAATGGCAATTGAAGTTGACCTCTGGCCTAAACATACACCAAACATGCACATACCCACAGACACATAAGAAAATGGTGGACCTCATATATTATTCATAAATATTTCAGTCTATTTACTTTTGTTGGAACAGGGTCTATCACTGGCCTGGAGCTCACCAAGGAGGCCCTGGATGGTCAATGAGTACCAGAGCCCCACCAGTGTCCACTTCCCCATAACTGGGGTTATCAGCATGCATTACCATCCTGGCTCTTTCATGAGGATTCTGGAAATAGAACTAGGGTCCATACTTGCATGGCAACCACTTCTCCAACTGGACTATTTCTCTAGACCCTGACATTTTCTTTTGAAAGTCAGTGGAACAGAATTGGACATCAGTTGAATCTGGGTAATAGAAAATAAAAACTCATAATCTATTGTCTCTACTTTTGTGTGAGTTGATGTTTTCAACAACTAAATAGTTTTTAAGTGTTTTAAAGAAAATAATTCTCTAACAAATGTGCTCATTCATAGATTATATGTGGCTTCCACCTGAGGTAGAAAAGACTCTAAATGTATGAATTCCAATTATGCTATTATTACCACCAAATCTTGGGGATTATTTTTATAAAAGACTAAAAATTCAGAGGTTAGTGAGATGGCTCAACAAATAAAACCATGTTCCAAACAAGCTTAATGGCCTGAGTTTGATTCCCAGAACCCATATAAAATGTCTGATACACACATCTATAATCCCAGCACTCCAACAAGACAGAAGACAAGGACTAGAGAATCACTCAGAGGTCCACAGGCCAGTGTAGTAGGAGGCCACGTGTTCGTTCCCGGCTACCCAGACTCGAAATAACCATACAGAAACTGTTTTAATTAAACCACTGCTTGGTCTATTAGCTCTAGCTTCTTACTGGCTACCCCTTGCATCTTAATTTAACCCATTTCCATTATTTTATATTTTACCACAAGGCTCATGGCTTACCAGCAAGGTTCCAGCTGGCCGCTTGCATCTTTCTCCTCTGGCAGCTCTATGACATTTCTTTGACTCCTCCTACTTTATCTTTTCCAGCCTGTCTACACTCTTTTAAGCCATTGGCTGAAAGCAGCTTCTTTATTCATTAACTAATAAGAGCAACACATATACAGGACTTCCCACACCAGGCCAGCTGTGGAGAGTTGAATGAGAAATGTCTCTCATAGGCTCAGATATTTGAACACTTGGTTTCCAGTTGGGGGTACTGTTCAAGAAAGTGGTACCACCTTGCTGGAGGAAGTATGAGTCTAGAGGCATATTCCAAGAGTTCATAGCTTTGTTCTACTTCCAGTTTTTGCAGTTGAAGCTGTGATCTCTCAGCTTCCCACCACTATACCTTCTCTGTCATCATAGACTCTCCCTCTGGAATCATAAACTGAAATAAATTCTTCCTTCTGTATGTCGCCTCTTCATGGTGTTCTACCATCATGGTGTTCTACCACAGGGACAGCAGCAACTGAGAGCCAGCAGGCCAGAAATGAGCAATAGAGCAAAAACAAGAGAACTCAGGGTTGAAAGCCAGAGCCAACTCGTCAAGCTTGCCCTCTGACCTCCACAAATATGTCACAGTGCACACACTCACCACATATTAATAAAAAAAATTTCTAAAGACTGAAAGTTCATTGCTGAACAACATAATAGAATTGAGGAAGTATTTTTTATCATCCAAGAATTTCAGTAGTTTAATTTGCTAAAGATTTATTTTATTTTACTAAGAAGTCTTATCACCAAAAGTTACTAAAACATTTTAATTAAGATTTTTCAGCTTCTCTTTCAGGATATGTATATGTGCGCTCTCTCTCTCTTTCTCTCTCTCTCTCTCTCTCTCTCTCTCTCACACACACACACACACACAAGCACACACATGTTTCACTTTATGATTTAACACTTTTCTAGATTTCACCCTAAGAGATCCCTCCTGGTCATGCTTACAGATAAGTATCAAAATTTAAACGAATATACATTGTTAGGGAAACCAGTAAGAACATGTTACCTAACTTCTAAAACTTCTACAATGACTAAACCCCTTGTGTAGCAAGAAGCAGAGATCTCTGCAGGCCACCATCATCTAAAACAAATCTTAAAAGATGAGGCTAGGGCCATGAGCGGGCAGCGAACCATGCAGAACTCGCTTGGAGAGGCACCAGTTTGAAAGAGCATTGTCAGACTGACAGAGCGATTTGTCTCAGTAAACGTTCTTCTTCATCCCGGAGCTGCTGGAGCATGAGAAGGCGAACACAGACAGAGATCCGGAAGTCTCTACTGAGTACTTATAACACGTGGGCTGGAAAACTCTCAAGCCACCTGGTCTTTGTGAGAAACACAGGCTGATGAGAAGGGGCTAAAATGAGCGAGAGGCCTCTACTTCCAGTCATGCTGGGCTGGCAAATTGAGCCTCTCATCAAGGAAAATCTGTGCAAGATGGATTAAGGACAGGGAATGTAAGGCTGCTAGGGCTCAAGGACTCACACGGTTTGTGGTGTGACGCCCGGAAATGATGTCAGCTGCTGGGGCCGGGTTCCACTCAAGCATGTGGTAATCCATAAACTACAGGTAATAGGGATGGTGTGTGTGCACCTGCACTGGGGATCCAGGACCTCCACATGCTAGACGTACATCCTTCCAGTGAGCTACAACTCAAGCCCCAAAGGATTTCTTTCTTAATATCTGAAATAAAAGGGAAATGTGTGCCAATTTGTTTAATGAGGCCAGGCTAACTTTCCTATTAAAATTTGAAATGGATCTTGTAAGAAAAGTGAACTATGAACTAATACTCATCAAGAATATAATCACAAAACTGATTTCAATGTAATTTTAACTTCTATTTTAAAAAAGAGATAATATGTTGCGACCAAGTGGAATTATTTATGTTAAGATTCAAGGTTGGCTGTGTGTCAGGGGATGGAAAACTAATCAATACTTAAAAAAGAAAGTAGATAATAATAATAATAACCTTTGTGTAAGTTCCAGAAAAGCACCGGAAACTCACTGTAAAAACTTCCAGCACTGTTGAAACAGGAGAGTGTTACTTTGATTTGATTCTGAGGTTCTACAAAATATCAATTTAAAAAACATGATGGTGAGGAAACGAGAACTTGATATCCAAGGGACCCACACTGCTGCTTCTGTTTCTCGCTGTAATTTAGGTCCCAGGATGAGCGTTAAGTAAGGAAACTACCAAAGTAGAAGACTGAAAAGCACAAACCTCTGAGCATCAGACGGAGCATTCCATGAGACAGATCCAAATATAACCCACGGAAACACTCCTAAAATTAAGGTAACCAAGTGAGATTTCTCAGGCTAGTCAATATAAAAAGCTTGTACTGTTATTTATCAGAAAGAAATACAAATGAACTTTTGCGTGGGTACTTGTGCATGGTGTATGTGTTTGTTTGCACATCTGTGGAAACTTGTGTGGTGTATGAGTACACCTGTGTGCGCTCGCCCGTGGATGCCCCAGGTTGACTGTTTTCCCCCATCACTCACCACCTTAGATACTGAAGCAGGGTCTCCCTTGATCCTGGAGCTTGATGGCCTGTAGTCTAGCCAGCCTGCTCCAGAAATCCCCTACCCCAACTTCTCAGATACAGGTGGAATGCCACGCCCACTTGGCACTTACCTGGATGCTGGGACTCTGAGCATTCATCCGTTCTCTGGCTCACCCAACATGGACTTTACCCACTGAGCCATCTTCCAGCCCCACAGAAATTAGCTTTTGTGATCCTACTCACAAAAACATAAAGAACATGTAGATATTGAATATTCTTTGCTATTCGCTAAGTTGAGTATGTTCAATTCTTCACAAAACACTGAATACATCATTGAGAGAAAATTCTAAAAATGCAAACAACCAATATTCGTGTCTATGAATTTCAAAGCAAAATATCGTGGAGATATTATTTCCCTTGAAACCAATACAAGTACTTAGTAAAATCTGAATTAAAGCCAGGTGGTGGTGGCGCACGCCTTTAATCCCAGCACTCGGGAGGCAGAGGCAGGCGGATCTTTGTGAGTTCGAGGCCAGCCTGGTCTACAAGAGCTAGTTCCAGGACAGGCACCAAAGCTACAGAGAAACCCTGTCTCAAAAAACAAAAAAAAAAAAAACAAACAAAAAAAATCTGAATTAAAATCTTCGCCTGGATTCTTTTATTGTGGGAGCTGAGATGCTGATAGTAGACTGCTTAGGTGAGTACAGAACTCCACAAATACCCAAGATGATTTTGCAAATGAACCCGACCGGAGACTTCACACAACTAGGTACTGAAATGTTTATTCTAAAAGCATTTAAGTAATTAAAAGTAATTAAGATAATGTGGCATGGCCCAAGGATGGAAAATGAGTCCAGCTCAGAAGAGAGTCCTGAAGCAGAGCTTCAGTGAGAGGCACATGTGGATTTTAACAAAGGTGATGCTTCAGGGATGAGCAAGAAAGAGTGGGCATTTCAATAAAAGGTGCCACGTCCCTTTGGGTTTCAGTGTGGGGGAAAAAAGTGATGTGTGACCTTTCCATGCACAATACACAGAGAGTGTTCAGAGATTTTGAAGATCCAAATAGCAAAGGTAAAAATAATAAAACTTTTATGATAAAAACTTGGGAGAAAATATTCATGACTTCGGGGAAGCAATCACAAATGATTTGTATGCAGAACAGTTCTATCTGAATGTGCACACAACCACTATAAAATGGACAACACAATAACAATGCATTTTACCTAAAACAAATATCCAAATGTTTAAAAATGCAAAAATTAATAGATGTTGAACCTCATCAATTGTCACGAACAGACAAAGGGGCTAGCATGCTCTTGCAGAGGATCTGAGCTGGGTCCCGGACACACATGGCCACTCACAGCTGCCTGTAACCCCAGTTCTAGAAGATCCAATGAGCTTTTCTAGCATCTATGGGCATCAGGCACACACATGGTACACATACATGCATGCAGACAAACATACATATGAAATAAAAGGCAATGAATCTTTTTAAAATGACACACAAAAATTAAAATGATAATATATCACTGCACAGAGAGACTAGAATGGCAAGAAGAATAAAAACAATAAATAATGACAACCCTAACCTATTCCCATGCTGGAGAGCAAGTGGAAGCATCCCATGCTGCTGGAGGGACTAGTGATTAGTTCAAATACACAGGGCAACTCCTTGACAGTATCAGATAAACTAAATTCATCATATGTATTATTGTCCCAAAGAAATAAGTCATATGATAAGTTTTGGGAGTTGTGTTTCTCACTATAAGGGAAATGAGAAACATGAGGTTGGAGAGATGGCTCCGTGGTTAAGAGCACTTGTTGCTCTTGCAGAGGACCTGGGTTTAGTTCCCAGCACCCACATCAGGCAGCTCACAGATGCTAATAACTCCAGCTCTGAAGGATCTCATGCCCTCTCCTGGCCTCCAAGGACACCTGCACATACATGTGAACACACACAAACAAATAAATGAATAAAAATATGAAATAATTTCAATTGAAATATGCAGAACAGACAGCACTGGAGGAACAACATCTGAGGTTGGGGATGTGTGTGTGTGTGTGCACCTACATGCATATTCATACGCATATGCACACAAAAGAAATACACATTGGGTTGATTCTGAACTGAGGAGTCTACACTAAGTAAAATACGGACCTTAACTATAGTAAGGCAATGCTAGTTCACTAATTATGACAAATGTTACATTTTAATGTAATAGAAGAAACAGGAGGTGGAATAAATACTAGCTTCTTGATTTTATGTAGTCCTAAAGCTTTTTAAAAAGAGTTTATTATAAAAGAATTATTTGTAGTTGGCATATAAGTACTTGAGTTAAACAACCAACAGCAAAGTAACCCCACCACTGTCTTCCTGAGGGGTCTAGTCTTATTTGCGTGTGTGTGTGTGTGTGTCTGTGTGTGTGTGTGTGTGTGTGTGTGCATTTGAGATAAGGTCTCATGTAGCCCAGGCTGGCCCTGTTCTCATGATCCTCCTGCCTTGCCTTTTCCCCCTCTTAAGTGCTGTGATCATAGGCTCACAGCACCACACGGGAGTCTGGGGCTTTCCTTTCCCATGTAGTGTGAAGACTGAGAAAGGTGCCTGGGGCTAATGCTGCTCACTGCTCAGCCGTGCCACAAACAGCCCCCTTCTCCCCATCTCTAGGGCCCCCATCTTACACACTGCGTTCACACTCCTGCTTAGAATTTAGCTGTTGCCACTCCAGGCACACATCTGTGTTCTAAAGAAAGAAGAGAAAACAGGAAGGAGAGAAAAGTCTTACTCCTTTCTTTTAAAAGCTTTTTGCTCTTGGATATGTGTCGCACGGGCTAGAGTACCTGCGAGGAATTTAGGGGAATGAGTTGTGTGCTGAAGTTAGTAGCAATTTTCACAGGACACACACACACACACACACAAATGAAGGACTAGAGACCTGTTAAAGACAGGGTACAGGGGCTGGGCATGTCGCTCAGTTGGCTGAGCCTTTTCAGCATACACAAGGCTTGCACTGCAGCCCTCAGACTGGGAGCTGAGTCTCACCAATTAGACTAAAGTTGGAACTCTGCATACGATGCCTCTGTGCGAATGCTACCAGATTCCTAGCACTAAAGGGAACCTGTGCAAAACCAAACTCAGTGTGTAGTCCCAAATGTACATCTATACCATCGACCCTGCCCCAGAGTTCAGGGGTCATTGTGGAAGAATGGGAAGAAAAAGTGTCGAGTTCAGAGGCTGCAGATGTCTCCAATGAAACAGTGCTCTCCAGACACAACAGGGCAGTGAACTGTGACATGTGACTCACAGTGATCGTGACATACAAACTCATGGTAATTGTGACATGCCCACTCACAGTGAGTGTGACATGTGAACTCACAGTGATTGTGACGTGAGAACTCACAGTAATTGTGACATGTGAACTCAGTGATTGTGACAGTTCACACAAGACCTGCACAAACTCAAGCCAGACAAAACTCCAGAATGGGCAGCAGGGTGGGGAGAATGAGGTCCCTCCCTTAAGTGAGGAACTGTGGACTTTTGGTAGCTGTAGGGAGAGAGTCGGTTTTCTTTAAGAGTGTGACCTTAAAAGTAGATTGTCACTAGGACAGGCCTCACACCCAAGAGTATTTGGGCAGCACAAGTTGGACTCGGTGGGTATTTTTTAAAAGAGAAGAACATGAAGCTAGCTGTGTATGGAGGTAGGGGTGGATCTGGAGGAAGCTGAAGGAGAAGAGTGAACATAACCAAAAAACTTATATGAAATTCGCAGAGGCTTAATAAAAATAACTTTAAAACAAAACCTGAGGGCTGGAAAGCTGCCTTAGTCTGTAAAATGTTTGTCGTGCAAACACAAAGACCTCAGCTCAGTCTCCTAGATCCCACCCAAGAGCCAGGCAGTGGTCCTCACATACAATCCCAGTGCAGGAGAGGCACAGACAGTGGACCCTGGGGGATGGCAGCCGGTCAGTTGTAGTAATAAGGGCGGTGGCGGGGCTGCGTCCCCAACACCCCAGCCGCCTGCCCGGCTAGCTTATGCCCGAAATAATTACACGGAAACTGTATTCATTTAATCACTGCTTGGCCCATTCTCTTCTAGGCTAATTCTCACATATTAATTTAGCCCATTTCTAATCATCTGTGTGTAGCACCCCAAGGTGCGCTTACCGGGGAGATTCTAGCCTAGTCCATCCTGGGTCGGAGCTTCATGGCGTGTGTCTGCCCGGGAGCAGGGCATGGCGTCTCTGCTGAGGCATCTGCTCAGGAGAGCAGAGCTGTGGAGTCTGAGCTCACTTCCTCTTCCTCCCGGCATTTTGTTCTGTTTACCCCACCCACAGGGCCAAGCAGTTTCTTTATTGGCTAATGACCTTCCTCCATCAGTCAGTCTAGCTGAATTGGTAGGCTCGAGGTTCAGTGAAAGACAATGTGTTGAGATAAAGAAGACATACATGCATATACACACATGTGCACACATGCACGCACACACAAGCACACACATATACACACAAGCACACACGCATACACACAAGCACACACGCATACACACAAGCACACATGCACACACACGTAATACACACATTTACACACACATACACATATGTTCACACACATGCACGCATACACAGTCAGAGCATATAGACTTACAAAGCATGTTTCCAACAAAGGACACACAACTAGAATCAGCATAGAACTATTACAGCCCAATAGCACAAAGACAATTAAGTCTTCTTCAAAACTGGAAACATTTTCTCAGCGAGAAGACACTGTTGAAAGAATGAAAAAACAGTTGCAGAAAACTAAAAAAAGATCTGCAAATACCACTTCCAGATTATATAAACAACTCTCGAGCCTCAACAATAACAAGACAAGAAGCATGATTTTTTTTTTTAGTGAGCCCAAACACTGGCATACTACTTCGCCCAAAAAAATGTATACGCTAACAAAAACATACGCTGACCATTATTACTATTCATTAAGGAAATGCAAAGTCTGTGATTTTGCACAAGATGCTATGAGGCACTCAACAAGATGACTAAATCCTTTTCATCTTTATCCTCTCTGGTAAGGACGTAAGCGGTGAAGCCACACTGGAAAATATCTGGGCAATGTTTCCAAAACCTAAACTACATTATCATATCCGTGTTTTTCTACTCTTAGGGATTTACCCTAGAGAAATGAAAGACAGTTCAGAAAGTCAAGGGCTTGCCTGACAAGCAGGAAGAACAAGTTCAATCCTCTGTATATATGTCATACAGCCAGGTGTGTCCCCCTCGCCAGCTGCAGCCCTCAGGAAAGCGGGCCCTGCTCCTGGGACCCTACTGACAGGGGTACGGGTGAACCGCCCTGAGGTGGGGGATCTGGCCCCACCCCTCAGTGGCTGTATGGTGGTGTGGGCCTGGGAGAGGGTCCCATCCCCATTCATTGACACCTGGGACAGGTGGGAGAGATGGCCTGAGGTTCTACGAGCAGGTGGTCTGTCCTTGCACCTTACCAGTTGTAGCCTCCAGGAGAGTGGCCCCTGCACCTGGGCAACACAGGAGAGCTGGCCCTGACGGGAGAGCCAACCCTGAGCATGTGGAAGCAGAATTGGCCCCGCCCCTTGCTCATTGCTGCAAGGGGTGAACTAGCCAGGGGGCAATGCTGGAGAGCTCACCCTGACGGTGAGGATGGGGGAGAACTGGTGAACTGACCAACCCTGCCACTACCCAGGCCCAGAACCAGAGTGAGGAATTGGCCCACCCCATCGAAGGGGCCGGTCCTACACACCCAGAGCTGCAGTATCTCCATGACACAGGGGAGTCCCAGTGAGGACCAACATGTTTGTAGGAGACCAATCATTCGTTCCCGGCCACCCAAACTCAAAATAACCTCATTAAAACTGTATTAATTAAATCGCTGCTTGGCCTATTAGCTCTAGCTTCTTATTGGCTAGCTTTACATCTTAATTTAACCCATTTCCATTATTTTATGTTTTACCACGAGGTTCGTGGCCTACAGGCAAGGTTCCAGTTCACTACTGTTTCCCCTCTGGTAGCTACATGGTGTCTCTCTGACTCCGCCTTCTTTCTCCCAGCATTCAGTTTAGTTTTCACCTCTTAACAGCATACAGAGGGAAATCCTACATCAAGGACCCAGCATTGATAGTGTAGCAGAAACCAGAGGCCTTGAACCAGACCAATGACTCTTTGCAATGAACATTCACAAGTAAAGACATATGGGCTAAAGGGTCTACAACGTGACTCACTGTGTCACATTGCAGCTTCCATGGTGAGGTTTTGTTGTTGTTGTTGTTTAAAATTTTTTCTTTTAAATTTTATTCTTTTGAGGGGCAGTGTTGCAAGGGCAGAGAATGGGTAAGACGGGACAGGGAAACGCATGACATGAAAGACACAAAGAATAAATAAAAAGAAAGTTTAAAGAAAGACAGGGATGGTGGCACACATTTGATGTTCCAGTGCTAGAGAGGCAGAGGCAGGAGGGCCCTGCGGCCCACTGAGTCATCCTAGCCTTTTGGTGAGCTTTGGGCCAATAAGAGACTCAGTCTCATAAACCAATGTGAACGTCTCCTAAATGACACCTAAGATTGATGTCTGGGCGGTACACCAATACACGTGTATGCATGCATGCACACGCACACACACACACACACACACACACACACACACACAAACAACTTGATGCTCAAAAAACTTATCTGTCCTAGTCCCAAATGTCCAGCAGCAGCAGCATCATGCCCCAGATAAACAATCTCTGAAGCCAACCCCCGCCCAGTGGGTGGCAACACCTGTAAGTACTGTGCTGTCGCTCTCTTAAGTAGACAGGGTCTGGAGTGCACCCAGTTTCCTGGGTAACTGGATCCTGGAAGCCTCTTTAAGTGCTGAAGATTGGACCACAGGCAGCAGGAGAGCCAAGTCTCTGGGTGGACTTTTCCCAGCAGCCTGGCTGATTGGCAGCAGCTGGACAAGGTTCCTCATTAACATCTGTCTGAGAACAGAGTCATAACATCACCGCGTGGTGGTATCAGGAACTTTGTTATGAATTCTGTATTGAAAAAGCAGCCGCCTGCTGGGCAGAGAGCTCAGTTGGTGAAGCACTTGCTTTGTAAGCATGAATGTCTGGGTTTAATCTCTAGAACCCCCATGTTCTTCTGAGGATGCAGAAATAGATTCCTGGGGCTCGCTGGCCAGTCTACTGGCCTCTTCACACATGTACACACATGTGCACATGCCCACACAAAAAAACAATTAAAGGGAAAGAAGAAAAGAAAGAAGCAAAAGCCCCCTGGATTTCAGTATTGCAATGGCTTCAAAGACAACCAACAGTGACTGATGAAAGGAGAGGCCAGCCTAATGCCTCCATGTTACCTCACCCTTACTCAGAGCCCCCAGACAATAAAACCCCATCATTGGGCACTAACAGTACCAACTAGGTCCTGTGTGAAGGCTAAAGCTACCCATGTTATCGGGAATTCTCTGGTCACAAATCAGACCTAGGAGAGCATCCTGCATTTTTGATAGCAGGTGAGCTGGCTCACCCCTCACTGAGCAAGACAAGTACCTCAGAGTAGCAACAAAACCCCACAAACTGAAGTACACAGAGAAGAGGCAACACAAGAAGAAAAATAGCTGGTCCCAGCCCAGTCTGCTCCAAGCAGGTAACTTCCCCCCACTCTCTTCAGCAAAAGACCAGCCTGTTAATTGACCTCTGGTTCCTCCACAGTCTCTCTTGGCCCAAATTCTAACCTGTGGGTCCTGGAGAAAAAAATCATCACAACAGAAACTTGCTAGGTAAATGGAGAGTCCATAAACCAGGACCCCTCCAGAATTCTGATTCTGGGGGTTCTAACATCTGTTTCTATGAAAGGAGCCCAGAAGGTCTCTCCCATGGAGCTGATACATACCCCAAATCACCTGAGAGGCTACACAGATCCAGCAGTTTCCATAGACCTCACTTCCAGTCATGTGACTTACTGTGCTCATGGCCAGTGGCCACCAGGGTGTTGGCTACCCCAGCAACACACTGTCTTGACTCTGACATGGCAATGATGTGAAGAGTGTGTCTGTGTCCGTGTGTGTGTGTGTGTGTGTGTGTGTGTGTGTGTGTGTGTGGTGATGGGGATGGAACTCATGGTCTATCATATGCTAGGTGAATGGTACACCACTAAACTATATATCCCAACTTCTCTACAACATTGTATTTTAAACTTTATAAGAAAGCTTGTAAGCAAAGGTTTAATTGGAGATGTAATTGATTTTTGAGCAACATTAATTACTGCAAAGCTTGTTCTTGTGAAAGAGCCCATTTTGTACTGTGTTTAAATTAGACTTGAAGATAATAGCAACAGTGAAGTCTGGGGGACCCTCTTGACCTGTTTTCATATCAGTTACTCTAGACAAAAACTTTGATCGCTGTTCATTAGGTGTTCGTGCTAGACCAAAACTCAGGCTTCTTGACCAGGATCAATTTGAGCACTTAAGAATCACGTGCAGGCTATTAAAAAAAATTGCCTGAAATTTGCAGGCAGATGCATGGAACTAGAAAAATTCTCCCTGAGTGAGCTAAGGGAGACAAACATGATAGATTCCTAGCCCAATTATCATCGAAGAGGCTTCACCCAGCAACTGATGGAAACAGATGTAGAGACCCACAGCCAAACATCGGGCAAGGCACAAGCAATCCTGTTGCAGAGAGGGAGAAAAGATTGTAGGAGCCAGAGGGGTCAAGGACATCATAAGAAAATCCACAGACTCAGCTGGGCTCATAGGAGCTCATAGAGCCTGAACCAACAACCAGAGAGCCTGCATGGGACTGACCTAGGCTCTCTGCATGTATGGGACAGTTGTGTAGCTTGGTCTTCTTGTGGTACTCATAATGGTGAGAGCAGAGAAGGGCTGTCTCTGACTCTTTTGCTGTCTTTGGGGATCCTATTCATATTGAGTTGGGTTGCCTTGCCCAGCCGTAACACATGGGAAGGTACTTAGTCTTACTACAACTTGATATGCCATCCTTGGTTGATAACCATGGGAGAACTTCCCTCTCTGAACAGAAACAAAGGAGGAACGGGTGGAGGGCAGAGAGAAGATGGGAGGAGGGACCAGGAGGAGAAGAGGGATGGGAAACTGCAGACGGGATGTAAAATAAATAAATGTAGCATTAGAAAATCATGTGCCCACTGACTAGTTTGGACATGCCTGAGCTTGCTTCTCTCTCCTCTATCATCTATGATCTATCTATCTATCATCTATCATCTATCTTTATCTATTTATCTTTATCTATCTTTATCTATGTCTCTCTGTGTCTCTCTCTATCTCTGTGTCTCTCTGCATTTATGCGTGTGCTTGCATATATGTCAAAGGAAACCTCTCTCTCTCTCTCTCTCTCTGTGTGTGTGTGTGTGTGTGTGTGTGTCTGTCTGTCTGTCTGTCTGTCTGTTTGTCTGCAAGTGCCATTGTGCACATGAGGAGGTCAGCGAACTACTTCCAGGAGCCAGTTCTCTTCTTCCTCCATTGTGGACTTGAGGATCAGACTCAGGCTGTCCAGTTTGGCTGCAAACAACTTTACCTACTGAGCCACCTTACCAACACAAGCTTCATAGTTTTTTTTTTTGTTTTTTTTTTAATTGAAAAAAAGGAAAAAAAAGTTTCCGCCTCCTCCCAGCCTCCCATTTCCCTCCCCCTCCTCCCACCCTTCTTCCCCTCCCTCCACTCCTCTCCCCCTCCCTCTCCAGTCCAAAGAGCAGTCAGGGTTCCCTGCCCTGTGGAAAGTCCAAGGTCCTCCCCCCTCCATCCATATCTAGGAAGGTGAACATTCAAACTGGCTAGGCTCCAACAAAGCCAGAACATTAAGTAGGATCAAAACCCCGTGCCATCGTCCTTAGCTTCTCATCAGCCCTCATTGTTCACCATGTTCAGAGATTCTGGTTTTATCCCATGCTTTTTCAGTCACAGTCCAGCTGGCCTTGGTGAGCTCCCAATAAATCAGCCCCACTGTCTCAGTGGGTGGGTGCACCCCTCGTGGTCCTGACTTCCTTGCTCATGTTCTCCCTCCTTCTGCTCCTCATTGGGACCTTGGAAGCTCAGTCCAGTGCTCCAGTGTGGGTCTCTGTCTCTATCTCCATCCATCACCAGATGAAGGTTCTATGGTGATATGCAAGATATTCGTCAGTATTGTTATAGGATAGGGTCATTTCAGGTTCCCTATCCTCAGCTGCCCAGGGAACTAACTGGGGGACATCGCCTTGGGCTCCTGGGAGCCAACTATGTTCATAGCAGTATTATTTGTAATAGCCAGAACCTGGAAACAACCTAGATGCCCTTCAATGGAAGAATGGATGAAGAAAGTGTGGAATATATACACATTAGAGTACTACGCTGCGGTAAAAAACAATGACTTCTCGAATTTTGCTTGCAAATGGATGGAAATAGAAAACACTATACTGAGTGAGGTAAGACCCAAAAAGATGAACATGGGGTGTACTCACTCATAATTGGCTTCTAGCCATAAATAAGGGTCACGGAGTCTACAATTGGTGAACCTAAAGAAGCTAAGTAAGAAGATGAACCCAAGGAAAAACATATAGTTATCCTCTTGGCTATGGGAAGTAGACAAAATTGCCGGGGAGAAAATTGGGATCTTGGGGGTGGGGAGGGATGGGGGTAAGGGGAGAGGGTGAGAGAAAAGGGAGAAGAGGAGGATGGGGGAACTTGGGGGAAAAGGATGTTTGGGATAAAGGAAGGTTGGATAGGTTGCACGGAAGCACAATTTTTAGTTAAGGGAGCCACCTTAGGGTTGGCAAGAGACTTGAAGCTTCATAGTTTTATGCAACACTTCTTACCAAGAGAAGAAAATAAAGAAATTTCCCTTTGTTTTTCTTCATTTGATGGGTGTCTACTGTTTTGAACACTGATTCAAATACCTGCTGTCTTTATCTGGAACCGTGCTTTTTGTCTACATGAAGTGCTGACCTTCTCATAGACTCCTGAGAATCTGGAATTATTAGGGGAAAGGTCATAGACTTATGTCTCCCAATATATCTCATGTACTGAAAAAGCATCTCCACTTTCTTTCTTAAACGTGAGCTGAGGGGAAGACTATAGTTAGTCTATGGAAAGCTGTAACATGCAACACATGTGTGGACCCCAGCATAGTCATCCTAAGCAGAAAAAAGCAGGTATGAAGGGCTACATG
The DNA here is from genome assembly GCF_018167655.1 of Microtus oregoni. NCBI lineage: Eukaryota > Metazoa > Chordata > Mammalia > Rodentia > Cricetidae > Microtus > Microtus oregoni. The sequence goes on from NW_024543063.1 coordinate 41,430,210, forward strand.
TGATAGGAATGTGCTTTTGTGACAAACATGGGTAAGTCCATAGGAACTAAAAGATAGTAGTGGGAGCAGCAGGAGGAAGGGGTCGAGCTTTCAGTCTATGAGGGAGACTAACTAACATTACTGGGTTCTATTTGAGATAGTGAGAATGTTGTAGAACTAGGAAGTCCTATGGCTAAGCAACACTGCAATGCTAATTAACTAAATGATGCTGACTTACTTAGAAATGGTTCAAGTGACAAATGTTCTGATGTATGTGTCTAAACCCATTTCTAAAAGAATATGTGTTTTGTGGTTGCGTTTAATGACAATTTAGAAAATCCAAACAAATCTGGAGTGATGGCAAATGGATCCGTTTTGACAAGGCTGCACTATGAAATCTGTGGAACACAATAGGACACTGGAATTTCGGGTGGGATGACATGGTCACTGGTTTCATTGTGACAATGGGTTCATTGAATGTGCCTTGCCGCAGCTCATCAGACTTTACACTTCACCTGTGTGACTTTCATCTTTTGCAAATGAAAACAAATGAGCAGTGTGGGGCTGGTGAGATGGCTCAGAGGGCAAAGACACTTGGCACACAGGCCTGAGGACCTGAGTTTGGTACCCAGGACACACAGTGAGAGGATAGAACTGACTCCCGAAAGAAGTCCTTAGACCTTCATAGGCGCTCCGTGGTGTACATGCACCTGCGCTCTCATACACAATAACAGAAACTAGAATAACTTTTAAAGGAGTATTATGGCATTGAGAACAGTCCAAGTGAAGCTCTTATCCTAAGAAGCAGACTTGTGATGAAGGAATTAAAAATGTATTTTGGAACCCACCAGTCTGATATCCAAAGGGGTTGTACCAGCTTGCATTCCCACCAGCAATGCAGGAGTGTTCCCTTTACCCCACAACCTCTCCAGCATAAGTTGTCATCAGTGTTTTTGATTTGGGCCATTCTTACAGGTGTAAGATGGAATCTCAGAGTTGCTTTGATTTGCATTTGTCTGGTGGCTAAAGATGTTGAGCAACCCCTTTGGATACCAGTATGGCAATGTCTCAGAAAAAGTAGGAAACAACCATCCTCAAGACCCAGCAATACCATTTTTGGGTATATACCCAAAGGATACTCAATCATACCACAAAGACATGTGCTCAGTTATGTTCATAGCAGCATTGTTTGTCATAGTCAGATTGTGGAAACAATCTAAATGCCCCTCAACTGAAGAATGGATAAGGAAAATGTGGCATATTTACACAATGGAGTACTACACAGCAGAAAAACATAATGAAATCTTGAAATCTGCAGTCAAATGGATGGATCTAGAAAACATCATATTGAGTGAGGTAACCCAGACCCAGAAAGATAAATATAATATTTTCACTCATAAGTGGTTTTTAAACATAAAGCCAAGAAAATCAGCCTACAAATCACAATCCCAGAAAGCCTAGACAACAATGAGAACCCTAAGAGAGACACACATGGATCTAATCTACATGGGAAGTAGAAAAAGACAAGATCTCCTGAGTAAATTGGGAGCATGGGGACTATAGGAGAGGGTTGAAGGGAAGGGAGGGGAACAGAGAAAAATGTGTAGCTCAATAAAATAAATTTTAAAAAGAAATTTTAAAAAAATCACCAGTGTCTGTCTCCAAGAATGTTCCACTGGTCCAAGCCACCGTCATCTCAACTTGCACCATTGCAAGACTATAGCAGTTTTCCCTACTTCCGTCTTTGCCCGTCTTCCCCATCCCCTGCCCCACCTCCTGGTATTTTAGAGATGTCAAAAAGATCCCTCTAAAGCTCAAATCCAATCGTTGCACTGTCTTGTTCCAAATCCCCAAATAGCTTCTTGTCTCATTCCAAATAAAAGCAAAGTCCACACCATGGCCTGTAAGGTCGTCTGTGACCTGGTACATCTCCTTATTTCTCAATATACCTGTTTCCATTTTATCCCATTGGCTTCTGAGTTGATTCTAGAAACTGTTACATAGCTAGCCTCCTTCCTTAGTTTTTACTCCATCCGCTTCTCAGGGAAGCTGTCCTCGTTTGCTTTCTGTTCCTGAGATAAACACGGCTGCAAGGATAAGTTCTGTTTACACTTGAAGATCACAGTCCATCACTCAAGTCAGGGCAGGAGCTGAAGCAGAAATAAGACAGGAGAGCGGCTTACTGGCTTACTATCAACTTGCTCAGCTAGTTTTCTTACGTAGCTCAGGCCTAGCTGCCTAGGGATAGTACTGCCCACAGTGGGCTGAGCCCCTCATGACAGTCATCAAGATGGTTTCTCACTGATGTGACCACAAACCAATCCGATAAAGGCAATTCTTCAACAGAGGTTTCCTCTCCCCAGGTGACTCTAGGTTTTGTTAGTTTGATTGTTTGGGTTTTTGTTTTTGTTATTACTGTTTGGAAGTGTTTTTGTTGTTTTTAAAAGATTTATTTATTTATTATGTATATAGTGTTCTGGCTGCATATGCGCCTGCCTGCAAGAAGAGTACCAGATCTCATTACAGATGGTTGTGAGCCACCATGTGGTTACAGGGAGCTGAACTAAGGATTTCTAGAAGAGCAGCCAGTGCTCCTAATCTTTAAACCATCTCTCCAGCCTAACTCCCAGTTTTGTGAAGTTGACAATAAAAAATAAGCAGGACACTGTCCATGACTGTCCTTGTTCTGCTTCCAAGCTTTCATGCACACATGTAGAACTCTCAGCTCCCTCTCCAGCACCGTGTCTGCCTCCATGCTTCCCACCCACCTACGGAAATGGACTAAACTGCTGAACTATAAGCCAGCCCCAATTAAATGTTTTCCTTTCTAAAAGCTGCCATAACCAGAAGCCAGGCCGGACCTAGGGATTCAATGCAAGACACCACCCATCACTGGCTAACACTCCTTAAAGCCTACCCAACAGCCTCACACTGAACCCCCTTTCCTGGACCCCATATTCCGGCCCACAACTCTCAACAGCTTTACAGGAGACCAAGTAGATCATAAGGACCCCAGGTAAGACTGGTGTAGGCTGGTGTAGCTATGCTACTATTTAACAAAATAGACTTTAAACCAAAGTTAACCAAGAGTGATAGAGAAGGACATTTCATACTCATCAAAGGAAAAAATCCACCAAGAAGAAAATTCTTAAAATCTATACCCCAAACACAAGAGCACCCACATTTGTAAAAGAAACATTACTAAAGCTTGAATCACAAATCAAACCTCACACTTTAATTGTGGGGGACTTCAATAACCCAATCTCACCAGTTGACAGTTCATCTGTACAAAATCTAAACAGAGAAATAATGGAGCTAACAGATACCTACAGTACAATGTACCCAAACACAAAAGAATATACCTTCTTCTCAATACCTCACAGAACATTCTCCAAAATTGGCCATACACTCTGTCACAAAGAAAATCTCAACAAATACAAGAAGAGTGAAATGTCCCCATGCACCAAGGAATAATGCTGAATTTCAACAAAAACAGAAATAACAGAAAGCCTACAAACTCATAGAACAACTCACTACTGAATCAACACTGGGAAGGAAGAAATGAAGAAAGAAGTTAAAGACATTAAAGACATCCTAGGATTCAATAAAAATGAATTCACAACATACTCTAAATTTATGGGACACAAAGAAAACAGCGCTAAGAGGAAAGTTCACAGCACTAAATGCCTACAGAAAGAAACTAGAGATGCCATACTAGTGAACCAAAAGCACACCTGAAAGCTCTAGAACAAAAAGAAGCAAACACACCCAAGAGGAGTAGAAGGTAAGAAATAATCAAAATCGGCTAAAATCAATATAATGGAAGCAAAAAGGATAATACAAAGAATGAAACGAAGAGTCGGTTCTTTGAGAAAATCAACAAGATAACAAACCCTTATCCAAACTAACTAAAAGACAGAGAGAGAATATTCAAATATAAAAAATCAGAAATTAAAAGGATATAACAACAGACACGGAGGAAATCCAAAGAATTATTAGGTTATATTTCAAAAACTATACTCCAAAAAAATAGAAAATCTAAAAGAAATTGACAATTTTCTTGAGAGATAACAGTTATCAAAGTTAAATCTCAATCAGATAATCAATTTTAAAAGACCTATAACTGCTAAGGAAATAGAAGCAGTCATTTAAAGTCTCCTAACCTTAAAAAAAAAATAAAAGCCCAGGACCAGATGACTTCAGCTAGGAATTCTACTGAATCTTCTAAGAAGAGCTAATACCAATACTACTCAAATTATTCCACAAAATATAAACAGAAGGAAGATTGTCAAATTCATTTTACAAACCCACAGTCACCCTGATGCTCAAACCACATAAAGAAAGAGGATTACAGACCAATTTCCCTCATGAACTCTGATCCAAAAACACTCAATAAAATCTAAATTGAATCCAAAACTGCATCAAAAAGATGGTCCTACCTGATCATGGGGGATCATGATCATCCCTTCATCCCAGAGATGCAAGGATGGTTCAACATATGAAAATCTGTCAATGTAATTCATCATATAAACAAACCACATGATCATTTCATTAGATGCTTGTTTTAGTTAGGGTTTCTGTTGCTGTGAAGAGGCACCATGACCATAGAAATCTCTTTAAAGGAAAAGTATTTGATTGGAATAGCTTACATTTTCAGCAGTTTAGTCCATTAGCCATGATGCAGACATGGTGCTGGAGAAAGAACTGAGAGTAGAGAAGAAGCAACATCTTGATAGCAGCCACAGGAAGTGGTCAGAGACACTGGGTGTGGCTTGAGCATATGTGAGACATCAATGTCTGCCTCCACCATGACAAACTTCCTCCAACAAAGCCATGTCTGCTCCAACTAAGCCACACTTCCCACTAATGATATTCCCTGTGAGCTTATGAGGACCAATACATTCAAACCAACAACATTAAAAAAAAAAAGCTTTAACAAAATCCAACACCCCTTCATGATAAAAAAAAAAAGATCAGGGATACAAGGGACATTCCTAATCATAATAAACTCAATATACAGCAAGCCAATAGCCACCATCAAATTAGAGAGAAACTCAAAGCAATTCCACTAAAATCTGGGACAAGAAAAGGTGTCCACTCTCTTCAAATCTATTCATTATAGTACTTGAAGTTCTAGCCACAGCAATGAGACAACTACAGGAGAACAAGGGGATGCAAACTGGAAAGGAAAAGTCAAAGTATTTGCAGATGATATGATAGTATTCAAAAGCAACCCCAAAAATTCTACCAGTGAACTCCTACAGTTGGGGATTCCTGTGGAAGAGGGTAAGGAAGGATCATGGGAGCCAGAGAGGCCAAGAAAACCCACACAATCAACTAACCTTGGCTCATAGGGGCTCACAGAGACTGAACCGCCAACCAGAGAACTTGCATGGGACAGACCTAGGCCCTCTGTATATATGAGACAGTTGTATAGCTTGGTCTTCTTGTGAAACTCCTAACGGGGAGCAAGGACTATCTCTGACTCTCTTACCCACTTTTGGGACCCTTTCCTCCTACTGGGTTGCCTCGTCCATCCTTAATAGGAGAGGAGGAGCCTAGTCTCACTATGACCTGATAGGCCATGGCTGCCTGATATACATGGGAGACTACACTTTCTAAAGAGGAAGGAGGAGTGGGTGGGGGAAGGAAAAGAAGGGAGGTTGTGGGAAGGGCTGGAAGGAGAGGAGGGAGGAAAGGGAAACTGTGATCCCACTGGGAAAAAATTAATTATTTGTATGATTGATTGATTAAACACTAAGACATGCCCTTAAAATCATCGTTAACACATTATAATTTTCTCTAGTGGCTTTGCCTTGCCTTTCTCCACCAGATCAAGCAATTGTTTTTAATCCCATGTTGGTCTCTATTGAAACTTCACATCCCAGAAGAATGCTCAACCTATGCATACTGAAAGATAAAAAGAACTTCTCAATAAAAGGGAAAAAAATGAATGAAAGATACCTAGTGAGGTGAGTTGAAACACTGGTACAAGAGGCAGGTGATCCACAGTGTAGAGGATTAGTGAAGAGATTTAGAGCAAGGACAAATCATGTGCTGGTTGTTGTTAGCTGTCAGCTCGATAGAATCTAGAGTCACCTGGGAGATGGGGTGCTGGGAGTGCAGTTAGGTTAAGTAATGTGGGAGGAGTCATGTTAGGTGTGGGCGGGGCCACTTCCTGAACTAAAGAAGCAGACTCTAGCTTCTGTCACTCTGATTTTTGACTCCAGGTGTCATGTGACTAGCCGACTCAAGTTTCTGCAGCTAAGACTTCTCTGCACTAAGGGACGGTTCCTGGAACCCTGAGCCAAGCAACCCATCCTTCCTTTGAGTGGCTTATGGCTAAGCATTTCCTCACAGCAACAGGAAGAGCAAGGTTTTGAGTAAAGAATGATACACTCTGGCTTTTGTTCTTTATTTATTCTTTGAGAGCAGGCACATAGGTAGAGCACAAAGGACACGTGAAGAAATCTGTTCTCCTCTTCCACCATGTGGGTCCCAGGGCTTAAACTAAGGTTGTCAGGTTTGGTAGCAAGTGCCTCTGGCTGTCAAGCCATCTTTCCCGTGCACATTCTAGCTTCTATAGTTATAGCAAAGGAACTGAAGGAAGGAATCAAAAAGGAGGCAGTACCCTGGCTCCGGACATGACGTTAGTTGCGAAGGCACAATCAAGAAGGATATTGTCAAAAGGATGTGATGTCACTGGGACCATTGAGACACAATGCTTTAGGGCTGAAGGCAGTTCCTCTAAGGACAAAGTGGGTGCCAAATGCTGCCTGACCATGGCAGTGGAGGCGTAGACCAAAGAGGGCCCATGGCATTCAGTGACATGGAAGTCATAGCTAACCTTAGCTGTCACGGAGAAGCATTAAGGCCACCCACAGAAGACAAGGATCTCAGGAAACCGACCCCCAAACACATGCGAACTCAATAATGTGGATAACTTAGCTTTGAGAAGAGATAGTACTGGTTTTTAAATCACGAGTATATTGATCTCACACGGAGGTAAAAGGAAAAGAGCTGACACAGCAAGATCCGCACCCTCCTGATGTCACCTTACAAACAAGCCTTGGTACAACCGGACTCGATCTAGGCAAAAACGCCCTTGAAGATGGGGGAATAGGTTGGCCTTCCCTAAGTAACTCGTTCTTCTCTTTAACCCTGGCTTTCCTAACTAATGCCCTCAAATCCCAGGTAAATCCCCCACACTGCAGGCTATTTTAGAGCCGTAATCTCTTCTCGATGCTGTAGCCAACCATCTCTTCAAACAAGGCTCGAGTTTCGTTGTGCATTGAACATAAGAGTCAAAATAGGTGTCGGAAGGGGGGAATTGTATTTGGCTGTATTTCTCCACCGCTGATTCTGAAAGCCCACCTAAACCAGCATTTATCGTGTCCTTGTGGTGTTGCCTGGCACCGCCTGTCATTTGCTAATTGCTGTGGCTCCGATATTCTTCTTGTAAACTTTCTGCACCTGACTCCTTGTCATGCCTGAAGGTTATGCACAGGTGCACTATCTTAAACAACCATCAAATCGTCTCTGCAGAGTTCTGATGTAACAAAAATTACAGTATTCCTGAACACAGAAGCAGCAAATCCATAACAAACAATAACTAAAGACTCCACGAAGGTGTTCAGTGAAGCCCTGCTTTTTCTTTACTGCACATGTTTTAGGCTTATAGTGTTACTTCAGATTTTTCTATGTAAGGAATTTCAACAAATTAGTTGATCTCCCAATTAGAAGGCTCAATTACGTGAAAAGAAAATATTCTCAGTACTTAATTTGATCAAATAAGAATGCCATGCCATATCTGTAACAGGCCCCAGACCTTAGCACAACTGACACCATGATAGAAGCCCATTAAGGCCTTGGAACCCAGCATGTAGGTAGCCATGACTGCCAAAATGAGAACAAATACCTAGTCCACAGCCAAACCAAGAACAAAGGCTAAGTCAGCAGTGCCAGGACACACCTGGGAAAGTCCCTAAATATGCTAACCTTGCCTTCTGGCTTCTGTCGTTCCATTTCTTGCTAACTGCTCCCGTTAACTGAAGGGTGTCAACCCAAGATGTGGTTTTTCGGCTTAAAAAGCCAAGAATGGCTAAGCTCAGGGCTGCATGATTTGGGTGAGCTCCCCACGCAGCCACTGGCTGACTATAAAGACTTTCTATTTGGCTTTTATGAGTCCATGCAGTCTCTGGAGGAGTTACCTCACAACACATCCTCTTTCTATTCTCTTCACTGTTGTACCTGGCACATAGGAAAGATCTGATTTAAACCTTGTGGACTGGCTGACGAGATGGCTCAGCGGGTAAAGGCACTTATTGGCTACACAAACCTGTAAACCTGAGTTTGATCCCAGGACCCCACAGTGGAAGGAGAGAACTGACTCCCAAAGTTACCCTCTACCCTACACACACAGACCATAGCATGCCTGTGCGCTCTCTCTCTCTCTCTCTCTCTCTCTCTCTCTCTCTCTCTCAAAATAACCTAGTGAATAAGTACTTGAAGGCGTTTCATAAGTTTCCGACTGAGTGTGTGATGCTCTAAATGTGTCCAACCTTGTGGCTTTGAGACACAGTATTGTCATCTACAAGGTTTGTACACAGAATTATTTTAAGAAATCACCTACAAAAAAGTCTCACAATGTTTTAAGTAAGTTTAAGATTTTCTGTGGGTCGAAAATGGATGGAGCTAGAAAACATTATTTTGAGTGAGGTAACCCAGACACAGAAAGACAATTATCACAAGTACTCACTCATAGGTGGTTTTTAAACACAAAGCAAAGAAAGCCAGCCTACAAATCACAATCCCAGAGAACCTAGACAACAATGAGGACACTAAAAGAGACTTACATAGATCTAATCTACATGGGAAATAGAAAAATACAAGATCTCCTGAGTAAATTGGGAGCATGGGGACATTGGGGGAGGGTTGAAGGGGGAGGGGAAAGGCACAGAGAGGAGCAGAGAAAAATGTAGAGCTCAATAAATATCAATAAAAAAATGAGATAAGAAAAAAAAGATTTTCTGTGGGTCATGTTTATAGCCTCCTGGTACACTCAGGCCAGAGACTAGACATACCTGGCAGTAAAAAGAGAATATTTGTGGAAGGAAATGGTTAATTGGGATTTTAGCTTAAAGACATGTGATTTGTTTAAATTAACAGTATGCTATAGGATCTCTAAGATGATGGGGATAGAGTCCATACATCATGTTGTTCAGTAAGGCATCCATTAGGTACATGTAACCTCCGAGGTCTTTGTGAAGGACAACACCTGAGAAATGGCCCTTATCATTTTACTGCAACTTATTGAACTCAAGTAGTCACATGAGGCTACTATAGTGAATGATTCATTTAAATAAGTTGACACAGGTCTTGTTTTGGGGAATAGACTGGCCTTTTTACCACTAGAAGACTTTTCCTGATAGGACCATAAAATGTCAAAAGTAAGCATACAAATATATACATATATATATATAGATACATAGCAAGAGAGAGATGAGAGATGAGAGAGAGAGAGAGAGAGAGAGAGAGAGAGAGAGAGAGAGAGAGATGACAAGGGAGGGGAGGAAGATATGACAAGGAAATTACACCCAAAGTATATTGCATATACTTACAAAGCCAGTACTATGTGTAATGGGTACATACTAATGAAAATTACAAATATGCACAATGAGAATCAAAACTAACCCAGACACCACTCTGGCATATTTGTATCAGCGGATGCATTGTGCAAGGGACTGAGACAGGAATAGGGCCTAATCCTGAAGAAATGCGGCTTTGAGGGCCATCCACTCCTCACAGGTGACTGTTGGTCCCTCTGCCTCGGGGTTTTCACGTGGCATTTCTGAAGCTCCAGGCTGAGCGTTGTGAATCCCAGGTGTCCATCCCCTATGGTGTCTGGTACAGAGGAAACACTCAAGTGCGGGTAAGCACCCATGGAAAGGTGTCAATGGTACTCGCTCCCTGAAAGGTAAATGAGCTTCTGCAGCACAAATATTACACACCCAGAAAGATCCATGGTCAAGCTTACAATTTACCCCTTTTTGGCACAGATAAGACTACCTAAAATCCACTGTCCCAACATCCCCATCTGGTTTGCATTCTTTTTCATCCAAGGCATTGCTATGTGGAATTTGAAGACAGCGGCACTTGCCTACAATCCTAGCACTTCTGCTGGGGCAGGAGGACTGTGAGTTCCAGACCAACCTGGGCCATGTGGTGAGACCCTGTACACACACACATGGTATCACTAGGGGCACCACCAAAGCCCTCTTCTTCATCAACTCTCCACAACTGTATTCATTTGGGTTGTTTTGGGACAGTTTGTATTATTATTACTAATTTTCCTTCTTAGTATAGCCAACATCAATGTATCCTACAATATGTTCTTTAAGATTTATTTTTATTTATATGAGTGTGGGTATGGGTGTCTGCAGAGACCAGAAGAGGGTGTTGGATCCCTTGGAATCACAGACAGTTGTAGGATGCCTGATATATGTACTGCTATTCAATATCAGATATAATAATATTGAAATACAAATGTACTATCATAACATTAAATCATATTAAATTATATTTAGGAAAAACAATATTAAAAATATCAAAGCTGGCACTGGAGATATGGTTCATCAGTTAAGAGCATTTGACTGCTCTTGCAGAGGACCAGGATTCAGTTCCCAGAACCCACATGGTGGCTCACAACCGTCTGTAACTCCGGTCCCAGAGGATCTGACACTCTCTCCTGGCCTCCAGAAGCGCTGTGTACACATCATACACAGACACGCCTGCAGGCGAAACACCCACACATAATAATCTTCATAACAAAAACAAAATACATGAAACCTTCCAGTCCTCAGTAAAAAGGAAAGCCCGTGGTTCAAGAAATAGTTTCAGATGAGCTATGTACAAATGTTGAGACTACATAATGAGCTTAAGGCCTCATTAACATCCCATGTATTGCCAAGAACGCCAGAACAGTAATAAACCTTGCCAGGATCAGGAACCCTGTGTTCCCACTGAGCTGACCCCAACCTGCCCCCACCCAAGTTGTCCTGCAGGTTGGACTAGAATGAGAATTCTTGCATTAAACATTGTTCAAACTAATTTGAAACGTAATTGCGTAGTCACATCAATATAATCAAGGAAATGTGTTTTTTACAAGGTATAATCATTTTGTAATTACTAATTAAGAACTCTCCACAGTTTATGAGAAAATTCTACCTTAGAATTGTTTGGTGATGTACAGTGTGTGAATTAACCCAATTGCTTTCTGGGCGTCCTTGGGTGACAGAAATATAAATAATTCATTGTGAAGCTGTAAGCTTCCCATGCCCTCAGCTAACCTGGTTTTCCAGGACCAGAGCAGCAAGTGAGCAACCCTGTATTAATGGGAAATGAAGGGGCCATTGCGATGTGTATTTACAGTGTCTTTCTCGCCCTCCCATTCCCTGGTGGATAGTCTCATGTCTAACTGTCTGACCTGCTGCCAGGGGCCTCTCACATGGGACATATGTGCATACTGCAGATGCCCTTGTGGTAATTATCTGACCTGCACCCAGTTCAGGCGACTCCACCATCTCCAGTGGAAGGCGCCTAATCTTGCGCTCTTCCCCACCATCCAGATAAGACCCACCTAGGACAGCCCCTAGTTCATTAAATGGAAGGTTCGAAGGCAATACACCTCCGAGTAATTTTTACTTAAAGATCCTTAGCAAGGAAAACCAATATATCAGAAGAACCTGCCTCTGTTCCTGGTCAGAGGAAACAAGAATCACGAACCAGAGGGAGATGGGGCGAGATAGAGGATGAAAAAGAGGCTGGTATTAGATACAGAGGTTGGGTGGGGGTTGCTAAACCCAGTGGCAGGGGCTTGAATAGATTTTTCACAAGAGGCTACCTGAAAGCTCCGGGCTTATGCTGCTAGCAAGAGAGAGGCTTCTAAATGCACGTCTCAGGCCACTAGCTTGACTACCTGAGTAAAATACAACTGGAACTAGCATCAAAGTGACCGAGCCCCACCCACCTCCGGTGTAAGAAAGAGCTCACACACATAGGGGCTGCCGAGACAAGTAAACTCGTAAACTCGCCCTTTCTCTACACCCTGACCTAATTAGCATTCTGACAACCAAGCCCACCTCTCCATGCTTCGCACCTTCTCTTCCCCACGTTGGGTTTATTTAATCCGAGTTCCAGAGGAGAGGGGTATCGATTCCAGGAGCGTGGAGCAGCGGCTTGCTGTAATTGCCCAGGAAGAAAAGGCCAAGCTTTGTAGATTACTCTTTTTCAAACATGGTCCATCTATATACCGTGCAGTTTAAAGTCCTCCTTAAGACTCCTTAAGTATACAGCTAAAACAGTTGCCTGTGTTTATCCACAGGCACGGGCAAGCTGGAAGAGGCCCTGCACTCTGTCACCCGTCCCTGGACCTGTCCCTCATACCAGCTGGGTTGGGTTGGGGTTTGCTTTGATTGTATTCTTTGCTTGTTGGATTGTTCACAGTGCAGGGGCCTAACCTCAGGACCTTACACAACCTACACAAGCTGCCACCCTTAAACTATGGAAGCCCAGGTTCCTCACTTCCCTGGGATGGCTAATCTTGTGTCAACTTGATTTGACTTACAATTACCATGGAAACACACCTCTGGGTATTTCCAGGGAAGCAAAAGTAGAACAGGAAAAAAACCCACTCTGAAGATGGGTGGCACCATCCCACAGGATGGAGTCCCAGACTGGACAGAAAGGACAAAGTAAGCGGAACATCAGCACTCATCTCTGTTTCCTGGCTGTGAATACAATGTGGCCAGCTGCCTCAGACTCCTGCTAGGCTTTCCCCACCTTAATCGGTAATAACTCCTCAAACTATAAGTCAACAAAAACACTTTTCTCCCTTAAATTCCTTTGGTCAGGTGTTTTGTTACATCAGTGAGAAAAGTAACTAATATACTAAGCAAGACAACATGTTACTCAAAATCAGAAGGGCAAACAAGTTAAAATAGCACAAAACTGACCTATAAAGTAAATCACACAGAATTAAATGTTTAGGGTACTTTTCAGGCAGAATTATGTATACAGTGACATAATCTCTTCCTATAAAGGAACTAGAATACTAAGTGGAAATTATAAATACTCATTGACATCTTTCTCTTTTAAGATTTTTCTAAAGTATATGTACTTCCAAGTATGGGTATACACACATGAGTGCAGGTACCCACAGAGGCCAGAAGAGGGCGTCATATCTCCTAAAGCTGGAGGTCCAGGCAGTAGTGAGGTATCTGACATGGATGTGGGGAACTGAACCTGGGTCCTCTGCAAGAGCAGTATGTGACCTTAACCTCTGAGCATCTCTCCTGCCCCTCATTGCCATCTTTATGTGTACAAGATCTAGTTCCAGATGCAGACAGTCATTACATCTCTTGCCTCCACCTCTGAAAGTCTCATAATTCACGGAGAGTAAGTTCAAACTTGATATGCTGCCTCACCCAACATCTGTTATGGCATAAATCTTACATCTACCCTGTTGAAAGGAGTTTTCTATATTTGCATAGCCCCTATGAAAAGAAATTTTTGTGCCAAAAAATTATTTTGAAGCGTATTTTCACATATGCAAATCAATTAAAAGTATGCTGTCCTATATTTAAATACAGCTTAAGCTGCCATGTATAGACTATACTGTGAGGCTGATATGTTCTTGTACCCATTAATTCAATAAGCCTTTAACTATATAAGCATAAAATTATATATAAGCTAGAACTCGCAACTAGCATCTTAGTCATTTTCTGTTTATCTCATTTTTGTGTTCTTTTTTACTCTTTTGAATTAATTAAGCTATCTTATTATTCCATCACTTCATTTATATGTTGGGGGCACCCAGGCACCACAGCGCACCTGTGGTAATCAGAGGACAGCCTTCGAGAATCAGCATGCTCCCTTCACCTTGCTCAAACAGGACCGCTCTTGTTTCAGATGCTAAGCTGCGTGCTTGGGGCTAGCTGGCCCAGAAACTGGCCGATCCTCTTGTCTCTGTCTTCCATCTTGCTCTAAGACGTGCTGGGAATACAGATGCAGACCAATACATCTGACTTTTTCACGTGAGCGGCAGACATCAAACTCAGGTCATCGGGCTTGCGCAGCCGCACTCTCCCTGGCTGAGCCGTCTCCCCAGCACTGTTCCGTTCTTCTGTGTCTATCTGTCTCAGTATTCCGTGGCTATGTCCAAATTATTGCTGGACTTCAGCATCCCTACTCTCCTCAGTTCCACACAAATCTGCACTTTCCCGATGATACTTTAGAATTCTTAACATCTTTTCCTCAGTTTCCATTGTTTTCATCCTGCCAGCTTCTTGTTCTGTGCTGTCAATATACATCTATATTTCCCCGCAGATTTCCCCTGCCTCTGTTAGCTCCTCTCTTCCTGGGATGCTTCTGCCTGAGCTCACATACCTTCTGCTTGCGGAATTTCTGTTATTGGTTATTTTATTTATTTAAACTTCTGACAACGGATACTTTCAGTCTTTGCCTAGAAATTTCTTTATCGTGCCTTTTTTATTTAAATGAGACTTTCTCTAGAATAAATTAATTCTAGACTTTTAGTTACTTTCATTTCCTACTTAAAAAGTTATCACCCCTCTCTTTTGGGAGTCCATCACATCTGTTGCTACACTGTCTGTGATTTGTGTTACTGTCCCTCTGAAAGTACCGATTCATCTACGGCTTTGGGCTGTGACTCTTTCGCTATAGTTGCATACACACTGAAGCAGGCTGCCTCACAGAACCCGGAGCTCACCATTTCAGATTGTCCCAAGAATTCTCTATCTGCAGCTCTTGCATGCTGAGAATTACAGAAGGATCACTGTCCCCACCAGTTTTTACATGACTCTGGGGATCTGAACTCCAGTCCATACACTTGCACACCAACTAATTTACCTACTAAGCCATCTCCCAAGCCACTTCTCCCACAAATGTTTAAGTTTTTAAGATTTATTTTTATTCATGTACTGTATCTGTATAAGTATATGTAACACATGTGTGGGTACCTGTGGAAGCTGAAGAGAGATAAGACTTTATTTTTAGATAAGATCTCACTATGTAACCTTGGCTGGCCTAGAACTTACTGTGTAGACCAGTCTGGCCTTGAACTCATGGAAATCTATCTGCCTCTGCCTTCAAATTATACTGGGCTGAATTCTTAATTATGTATTAGACATCATTTATATATAGACCACTCATGGCCCATATGATATTATCCACACTGGAACTAGATTCCCATTTCTTGATAAGGCCAGCACTTGGATTAAACCAATTGTCAATAGATCTAGGCTGTGGCTGGCTAAGGCTCTCCACCTCTGTTTGGTTCACGTGGGTTGCTAAGGCATGGATTTCCAAGCTTTGCACCGGCAGCCTGAGGTGTCTCTGTCCTCGGTCCTGAAAAGCCCTAGCTGAGATCCGTCTCATCTCCCGAATTTCAGTCTCTGACCACCCAATCACAATGGTTTTCGACTCTTTCTTCCTGGAAAGGCCCCCACATTATTTTATCTCAGGTGGGCCTTCAATCCCTCAGGCGCCTCTGGACTGCAGGGCATTTTACCTCCTTCTCAAGACACCTTGACTTAAATTTGCTGGCCTATATTAAGACCAGTACAATATTCTACTTCTGTGGTTATTCCCTCCATGCATGGCCAAGAAAGTTGGTCACTGTTGTCCCCAAGACTGTCTACCTTTGCAGGTTAGTAGTTCACTCCCGAAATAGGCAAATGCCTTCCTCCAAGTGACAATAATACACACCTCTCCTCCCTAGAATTTAGTTCATCCAATCTTTGTGAAGTCCTTAGTTCCCTGGTAGCTTTCACCTTTTTTTTAAAACTCTTGTTCATAATCTTTTTCTATTGCTTAAGAATTTTATACAAGTGGAGGGTGGTGGTGGTGCATGTCTTTAATCCCATCTCTCGGGAAGCAGAGGCAGGTGGATCTCTGCGAGTTTGAGGCCAGCCTGTTCTACAGAGCAAGTTCTAGGACAGGCACCAAAGCCACAGAGAAACCCTGTTTGAAAAAAAAAAGAATTTCATACAGGTATATGCTATGTTTTGATCAAAACTATGCCCCAATCTTTTCCTTTCAATGCCTCCACTATGCCCCCTTCACCACCACAGGGTCTTCTGTAACCCATGTTGGTTTCATTACTATGTAGCCAAAGATGACATTGAACTTCTGGTCTTTCCACCTCTACCTCCCCATTGCCAGAATTACAAGCATGCACCCCATGGCCTGTGCTGGAGATCAAACCCAGGGACTCATGCATGCTTGGTAAGCATGCTACAAACTGAGCTACACCCCAGCCCTTGTTAAGTGTTTTTATTACACAGAGGCTGCAGTCATTTATTATGGCTCATTACATGACCCTTGGAAATAAAGGTCATATTGGCTTCTTCTTAGTTCTGTCCAGTATATTTTATATGTGCCCTTTAAGTCAGTTTTTAAATTAAAACTTGGAGTTTATTTACACTTTGGAGTCCAATTTAATAATGAATGGTATATTTAACCTTGAATCCTTGTTGATGATGTTTTATTCAGTTTTTATTATTATTATTATTATTTCAGCTTATTCTCTATGGCATAGAATTGATAGCAATATTATTTGATTTTGTTCTTTTAACATAGAACAAGCCCACTCCTGGGATCACCTGAAAAATTTTTTTCATCATTGCCTTAAGCAAATATTAATCAGAAAAGTATGTTAAGATTGTGGTGTTATTTCTACCAAAATTAAAATGGAATTAAACAAGTCATTTATGCATTGTTAAAAATGACAGAGCAAGCCAAATGGTGGTGGTGCACATCTTTAATCCCAGCAATTGGGAGGCAGAGGCAAGCAGATTTCTGTGAGTTCGAAGCCAGCCTGATCTAGAGAGCGAGTTCCAGGACAGGCTCCAAAAGAAAGAAACCCTGTCTGGGGGTGGGGGGAATGATGGGACCAAGGAGATGGGTATTGGGTAAAGGTAATTGCAACCAAGGTAACAACCTGAATTTAATTCCCAGTACCCACTTGGCAGAAGGAGTCAATTAATTCTTGTTTCCTGCAAGTTGTCCTCTGCCTTCCACATGCTGCCATGACATGCTCATCATACACACACACATGCACTATAAACACAATAAATAAATGTGATTTATATATAGAGATATGTGTGTGTATATATACATACATACATATGGTAATAGCCTCCTGCCTCTGATAAAGAAATGTAAAAACGGAGTGATAAATTGGCAGAGTTTAGAATTAAGTAGCAGAAAAGATTAAAAAATTAATTAACCCAAATTTCAAGGACTGTCCTTTTTAGAGGGCTGATTAACACTTCTACTTGACTCAGCAACTCTCTCCTTCGAGAACAATGACCCACTCAGAGCCATATATGACTAATGCATGCTAATAAAGATCACTTAAAATGATTCTGCCCCTGGAGTATGGGTTAGCAGCAGCTTTGGGCCATTGAACTGTTTATTCCCCCAATTCCAGGTATGATCCACAAAAGAGAAGAGACAAGCGCATGAGTGAGCTCTGCGATGATAAGAGATGAGCAAAAGCCTGCTAAGATCCCCCAAGCTGGGTCTGCAGCCTGTCATCCTGGCTACTGAGGATGCTGAGGCTGTGGAATTGGCAGTCAAAGTCTACACAGGCTACAGTGAGTTCAAGGCCAGCTTGGACAACTTCGGGAAACCCTGAAAGAAGTCAGAAGTACTGGCAAAGCTAGAAGGATGACTCAGCAGGTCAAAGCCCTTGCTGTCCAAGCCTGATGCCCTGAGCTGAATCCCATGGAAAGATGGATGCACCGCTGTGAATCTGTAACCCCAGAACTCAAGAGGAGAGGTGCAGGAGGGAGAATGGTGTAGAAACTCACAATAGGAAAGGTAGCAGAACCAGCAAGAGAGACCCTGCCCCAAAAACAGATGGAAGGAGAAAACTCATTCTGTGAGAGCCAAAGTTACATTGTAAATTTTTAATTACTAAGCCTAAGATACACATGAAACAAAAATGTCTCTGGTCTGCAAGCCCCTTGCCCAAGGACAGACAGTTTCTGAAATGCTGGAGGCTGGTATTTATGGGAGATAATAAGCCACCTGTTTTCACTCCCCTAAACAAGTTTGTTTTGCACCAAATGTGCCTGATCTGTGTTTGCAGGCGCTTTAAATGTAGAAAATGCATCCTTATATACTTGCCCCTGATTGGATGTAGGCTGGAGGTACGTCAGGATGTATGCTTGTCTCTGACTGAACCTTATGGGAAATGCAATGAATTATAGATTTTCCTTCTTAAGCCTTTGCCTTACTTGATTCTGAGACATTCCCTGGGAACCTGGGTATGGACCTAGCCAGAACCCATCTACCTGGCCAGTATTTAATTAAAGCTTGGTTCAAATTTGCCTTTAAACTGTGGTAGTGGTCTTATTCTCAATCAGTGGGATTAATGACTCCTCTCTTAAAAGGTGCTGACCTCCACATGCACCCTGTGGCCCACACAATCCCACATTGACACACATACATCATTCAGGCATGCACACACACTAATAACAATCATAAATTAAAATTTAAAAGTAGTACTGACAATATAGCTCCATGGTAGGGCACTTGCCTAGCATGTACAAGATCTGAATATTAGATTAAATTCCAGTACTGAAAATACGACAACAAACAAAAAAGACTATTCATGATGCTAGGGTTAGGGCTGGGACTGTAGCTTACTGGCAGAGCCCCTGCCTAGGACCCACAATACCCTTGAGAAGAAAAGTTGGGGAGTCAGAGAGGAAGCTATAGCTCCATGGTAGAGTGCTCATCCATTATCCACAGGGCTCTGGGTCCAAACTCCCACACAGATGGAAAAGAAGATACTAAAGCAATATATACCAACGGAGGACAATTAAACAGTGAGAATCTCCTCTCTTTAGGGCCATGAATGCGTTTGAGAAATTCCCAGATGAATCCATACGAGATGCTTGACAGGCATCTACGCAGGAAACGCAAATACTTGAAGACACGCAGGTGGCCCAGGGCACTGTTTGAACAGCTCTCCTCGGTTCAACTATTTGTTTAATGAGATAGAATAAATTTCAGGTTATGATTTTCTTAAGCTAATCTTCTTCACCTTGCATCATCTAGGAAATTGATTGTGGAAACACTACATGGGCAGATCCGATAACAGGGGTGTTTGTTCTGGCGTCGTCAGTAGCTGACCGTATGGTTGTCAAAGTATGGGTTCTCTGTAGTCTGTATTCACTTGTCTGTAAAATGGAAATCATGTACACATTCCCCACTTACTGTGGGAGATGCAAAGGAGAGCGCTATCTATGAAACGTGGAAACCATAATTTGCTACCCATAAAAATCAAGTTAGTGTAAGAGAGATTAGTTTCCACCAGGCTGTAGACCTCCAGAGTAATTCTTACTATCATTATAACTGGTAGTCATTTTTTTCCTAATCAAAACTACAAACACTTAAGTAAGAATATATAAGTGAGAATTAAATCAAACGGGACACTGGGATTTTTCAGTGGGTTAGACACTCCAACAAATTCCTCATTATGGTGAACAAAATGAGGCCTCAGAACAATTCATTGGTGAAATTCTGACCTCTGGTTTGATAGTATTAAAGGTGGGGCCTCTTGGAAGTAATTCAGTCATGAGATGGAGACCCTCGTTAATGGGATTAACACACTGACGAATGGGACCCTAGAGAGCTCTCTCACCCTTTTCCTACCATGTGCAGAGACAGTAAGAAGATCAACAATCTGCAACCCTAAAAAGGGTCCTCCATAGAGCCCACAATCTGGCCCCCTGGTGTCGGGACTTCAAGCCACCTGGTCTGAGATAGGCAAACTTAGGAAAAGCTTGTCAACTCAGGCTCTGCTTGGCTTGTGCTAGGGACACACCCTTCTCCCTACATTACCCTTGATAACCTAGGACTCAGCCCTGCATGGATCTATATGTATACCCCACTTCAAACAGCAAAGTAAGTTTCTCCTCCCTGAGCAACCACTTGGTGATGCCCCTTTTGGGGTCAGTTTCCAGTCTAACACTCTAGAGGACATCCAGGAATAAGAGAGAGGGGGTCAATTAGACCTGAACTGGTACAGGGTACATGTGCATTGAGGCAAAGTGTGGCCTCTGAATGAATATTTAAAGGAACGCCCCTATTTGCCTGCCATGCTATGCCTGTGTGTAATAGAGCATGCATATGAGCAAAGTCATGCTGATGAGAAAGAACGTGTCAGAAAGCAAAGTGTGGTGATCTGAATGGAAATGGCACCCATAGGCTCATAAGCTCATATTTGCATGTTCCGTCCCGAGTTTGGAAAGGATTAGGAGTTGTGGCTTTGTTGGAGGAGGTATGCCACTAGAGTGGACTTTGAGGTTTCAGAAACCCACACCAAGGCTTAGAAACTGAACTTTATTTGAGATGAGTGTGTGTAACTTCCTCCTGAAAGGACTTAACCACTAATGCTCAACTGTTTAGCACAGTCTCCTTTCTCTCCTCCCCTCCTCCTGAGCAGGGGAGGAG
Organism: Microtus oregoni; assembly: GCF_018167655.1. Taxonomy (NCBI): domain Eukaryota; kingdom Metazoa; phylum Chordata; class Mammalia; order Rodentia; family Cricetidae; genus Microtus; species Microtus oregoni. The sequence goes on from NW_024543063.1 coordinate 41,450,736, forward strand.
CCTGGATGAGCAGTGACAGGAAGAACACAGCAAAGCATTTAGTAAACTACCGTGCTTCTTATCTGATACCATTTGCAGGGGAGTGGGAAAGGTCTCACTCTAGGCCAGGCTAATCTTGGAATTCACTCTGTAGCCCAGGTTGACCTCAAACCCACAGTAATCCTCCTGTTTCGACCTGAGACTACAGGCGTTGTGCCACCACGTCCAGCTAGTACCTGATTCCTTTCGGAGACAGTTCTTGTCTGGCCATATTATAGCTTGATCAGAATGCATTAAAAAATAGAATGTTAACTGTACACGCTTATTACTAGATGGATCCGACAGCGTACTTCAGGAGACATCCGCGCGGAAAAGAATTTTTATCTGCAGGCAGGAATGAAAGAGACTAGAGAAAGTCTAAAAAGTCTAGGATTTGCAAAGTCAGACAGGCGAGAGCATTTCATCCCCGGCTAGTGGAAGATTAAAGGAAGGAGCCTTTCTTCTCTTCATTCCTGTCATGGTCTGTTTTCTCTCACACTGGGCAAACGGTGACATTTGTCACACTTTTCAGCCAGAGCCCGGATCACCCACATTCCAGTCCCCCCACTCCGCCCTCCCCTTCGCTGCTCCCTCCCCTCCACACGGTCCACACACACTGCTGTTCAGACCTCTGAATGCCATGGGCCTCCGGGCTTTGTCTAAGGACATTTTTAAAATTTATATATACCCTCCCTCCTTGGAGAGTGCCCGACTCTAATGCTATGTATGTGCTGATAAATCCCTAACTTCTGGTCAGAATTCTAGCTATGCAGGCTTGGTGGTAAGAGCTTGTAGTCCCAGCTACTCAGAGTCTGAGGCAAAACCATCATTATTAGTCTGTAATATAGAGAGCAGTAAAGGAAACCCAATCTCAAAAGGAAAGAAAAAGCTACCGTTTTCTACTTGGACTGAAAATGGGCATCTCAACCCTCTGCACAAAATAAAGAATTGGAGGCATATGCCTCTCCCATAGCTGCTCTTCTGAGGGCTTCCTGATGTCAGGAAATGGAAATCCCATCTTTCCAGTTTCAACGCTATTATCATAGTGTCCCATTTGTACCTTCTCCATACCCAACCTATTGGTGACTCCCTTCTCTGTTTTCTGAACCTATCGAGAATCTGAGCCCTTCTCGATAGCTTTCTGGTATGAATATTACGCCCCCAACTCCTTTCCCTACTTTCTCCCAAGCTGGTCACTTAGAAGCTATTCAAAAATTAGCGACCAGTGTTTCATTTCAAACAAGGCTAACCCATGTCACTTTCTCAGATTCAGTTTAGCTATAGCTAGGGAGGTGACTCAGGGGTTAAAACACTTGCTGTTCTTGCAGAGGATCCAAGTTCACCTCCCAACACCCATATCTGGTAGCTCACAGCTGCCTGCAACTCTTAACTCCAGAGAATCTGACACCCTCTCCTGGCCTTACAGGCACCTGCACTCATGTCTGCATACCACAAACACAGATGCATACACATAGTTTTAAAAGTAATAGTAAATTTTTTAAAAAATTAAAAACAGACAGTGAGTTGCCTTCTCATGACCAGATGATAACTTTTATTTCTCCTTAGTCTCTACAGAGAACACAGCAAAATACATGTCACCTAAGGAAGTGAGAACATCTCTTAGCAGACATCAAATTTGCTGGCATCTACATTTGAATGCCCAGCTCTCAGAACAGTGAAATGAAGCCTCTGGGTCTCGGTGAGAGGCTGTCACAGTATCCAGGGTACCAGAGAGCTAGATCTCAGACAAAGATACATGGTTCCTAGCTTCAAGATCAATGTTGATGGGACAGTGGCCTCACTGATCCCATGGTCTGCCTGGAGCTAATAGTGAAGGCTTGAGTAAAATAATTATGGGGGGTAGTAAAATAATTGTTATAAAAAAATAATTTACAGGATGAATCCCAGGGTTGCACAGTGTTTGTGGGCTAAAAAACAAGACTTAGCATCTGCCCTGGAAACTAGGACCCTGGGTTCTTTGCACTCCATTCAAAGCAGTTCACCTTACACGTGCATCTATGTGTGTATTCAGATATACATACGCGGATTTACGTGTGTGTGTGTGTGTGTGTGTGTGTGTGTGTGTGTGTTTCTCTTTAAATACCTACAGAGCCAGTGAGATGGCTCAGTGAGCAATGTCTGCTACCAAGCATGACAACCTGAGCTTGGACCATTCAGAAGAAGGAGAGAACCAAATCCTCTAAGCTGTCTTCAGAGCTCCACATAAGTGCCATAGTACAGATGCACTCACTCCCTAACACTGATGATAGATAGATGATATTGATAGGTAGATAGATAGATAGATAGATAGATAGATAGATGATAGATAGATAGATAGATAGATAGATAGATAGATAGATAAGGATAGGTATAATGCAAAATTTTAATGTTTAGATGTCTTAAGAATCAACTTTCCTGTGTGACACCGGGACAACAGACAAGATACCTCTCTCAGGTATTTGGCTTCTTTATAAACCCAGTATAGAGACCAGAATCAATAATACCTAAAAATACCTAATTTCCCTTCCAGGACTAAAGCATGAATTATCTGTTTTATATTCAGGCGATGTCTTCAGAGTTCAATACAGAGATAGACATTTGCACCCTTAAGCAAGTATCCCTCTCCAGAGCAGCTTACACATGCCAGGCTGCCAGAAGGCTTGCTCTGGGCTCAGCAAATCAGCTGCTAACGACCCTGCTCTTCCCACGCTGTTTTCTCCTGACACTCAAAAAAATTACTCTTCGAAGTTTTTCAAGACTTCCCTGCACCCATCTTTTAAGATGTCTTGCAAATTGGCCTGCACTAGTTTTAAGATTAGATTTTTTTTTCCATTTCAGAATTCATGTTTCAGTTTAACGAAAACCAAATCCTCTTACAAAGTATGTGTCGACAACCCAAATACCATCATGGCTGAATGGAACCAACTCAGATAAGCCAGTATCAGCTCCCAGAGCTTAGAAAATAGGCCCCAGCATCTCTTAGATGATATGCTCTGATGGACGGGTGCTTAACATTACTTGGAAGATCTCTGCCTTAAGTCTTACCGTTGCTAATAAATTCCCTCACGATAAAACAGGACACAGGATCCGGTACCAAAGGGGACATTTTAGTCACTTCTTCTCTTGCTGATCATAACACTATCTTCTTCTAAATAGACAGCTTAGTGGACATTTTAGTTTGGTGCATTCGAGGGATCAGCAAATCCAAACTAAAATGCATTTTCTCACTAGGCGGGAGTCTACCTGGAGACCACGAGGAATCCTTTATCGCTAGCCACCGGAGTAGATCCAGCAATCCATCCAGGGACACTTCCTGTCCTGTGTATAAAGTTCCCTCTAAATGCTGGCCCGGTACACTGTTCTCCAAGAACACAGCAGAGCTGGAATCAGTGACCTAGAAAGGCAGATCCGTGGCGAGAAGGCTGCAAGAAGCAATCCTCACTTGCACCCTGTCGCTGTTATGGTACAATGTGCCCGATATTCTCAGCACCTACCAAGAAAATGGCATGTGTATGCCCATTTATCCCAATTCTGGGCTCAATTAGGATAATTATAAATCAGTACCCCTAGTGTGAATTGAGTACATGTTGTTCAAAATGACACTCATTTGGGGGAACGATTATATTCATTTTATAACCACCCGGTCCACAAAACATCCTCCTTTTCCTTCGTTTAGGAAACAGCCAGCAAACTCCCTCTCCGGTTAAACAATTAGAAGCGTTCTCCTCTAAATCTCTGTCTTGGTGTTTCTAACTTTAAAGGCTTAAATGTTTTCCTTCCTGGGCACTCATCCTTGCTGCCATCTGCCTCCTTGTGTATGGGGTCACGGCGGCTCACCTTTTAAACGCTCTCTATAGAGATGCCACCCGTCAAGACCTTCGGATCTGGCTGGTAAACAGGTTGAGAAATCCATTCGCTGTGAGGGAGTAAAATCCATGTCGTTCTCGGTGCTCCTTCACCATCTTTCATCCATCGCTCTGCATTTCAAACCTGAACCCGGCTGGTGCACTCCTCAGGAGGAAATCGAAGGGCAGGTTACTACTGTATCCATTGCCTTCCTGGGTCTCTGGACTTTTGACTACATGTAGCCCTGTGGAGAAGAGAAATGGATCGGTGATTAAGAACACTTGCTGCTCTATCCGGAGGACTGGAGTTCAGATCCCAGCACCTATAGCTCTAGCTCCAAGGAATCTGATGCCTTATTCTTTTTTTAAATTTATTTATTAAAATTTTACACTTCCTCCCCACCTCCCATTTCCCTCCCACTCCCCCCACTCCCCCTTCCCCTCCCTCTCCAGTCCTAAAAGCAGTCAGGGTTCCCTGCCCTATGGGAAGTCCCTTCCATCCAGATCTAGGAAGGTGAGCATCCAAACAAACCAGGCTCCCACAAAGCCAGTCCATACAGTAGAATCAAAACCCAGGGCCATTGTCCTTGGCTTCTCAGTCAGCCCTCATAGTCAGCCACATTCAGAGAGTCCGGTTTGATCACATGCTCCATCAGTCCCAGTCCAGCTGGCCTTGATGAGCTCCCATTAGATCAGTCCCACCATCTCAGTGGGTAGACACACCCCTCACGGTCCTGACTTCCTTGCTCATGTTCTCCCTCCTTCTGCTCCTCATTTGGACCTTGGGAGCTCAGTCCAGTGCTCCATTATGGGTCTCTGTCTCTATCTCCATCCATCGCCAGATGAAGGTTCCATCTGGATGGAACTCCCTGCCTTATTCTTTTAAAACATACATCTGTCTATACATGCTATACATCTGTCTATACATTGCACAAGAGCAAACATGTGTGCTCACGCTCACATGCACACACACACACACACACACAAATAAAAATAAAATTTGTTTATGTACTCCTGAAAGGAACCCTCCCCCACAGCATTTCTGCTTAACTTTTCTCATTTCATAAGAAGGGCATCTGAAGACAAAGCCTACCGCAGGCTTTGTCTGTGGCTTCAGTATGCCACAGTCCCAGCGTAAAATCAAGCAACCCTTGGGCTTGAACACTGAACTTCCCTCCACTGGTACCATGATTGCCCTGGTGGAATACATCCTGAAGTTCTTGTAGTGCAGGCGAAATGAAACCCACATCTCTGTATGGGCCAAATTCTGTCAAAAGTGCAGCACACTTTCACACATGGCCAAACTGAGGAAAGCGTTCTCTCAGCTCCGTGGATGTTATCCATGGTCTAAGAAAAGTGATCAGCCAACCCAGTCACGCATTGCATCAGCATACAGCCCTCACTTCCAAGGCTGCCATGCTAGACTATTGGCTTTATATTAGGAAGTCACTTTACACATATCTAAGTGTGTCCAAATTATTTCTGGTTTCTTACTGTACTGGGTGGCTTTGTGTGTCAACTCGACACAAGCTAGAATCATTACACAAGCTACAACCATCAGAGGAAGGAGCCTCAGTTGAGAAAAGGTCTCCTTGAGATCCAGATGGAAGGCATTTCCTTATTTAGTGATCAGTAGGGGAGGGCCCAGCCCATAGTGGGTGCTACCATCCTGGGCTGTTGGTCCTGGGTTCTATAAGAAGGTGGACTGAGCAAGCTGTGGGAAGCAAGCCAGTAAACAGCTCCCCTCCATGGCCTCTGCATCAACTCCTGCCTCCGAGATCCTGTCCTGTTTGGGTTCCTGTCCTGACTTCCTTCAGTGATGAACAGCAAGGCTGAAGTGTAAGCCAAATAAACATTTTCCTCCTCAACTTGCTCTTTGGTCATGGTGTCTCATCACAGCAATAGGAACCCTAACTAAGACACTTTCCTAGGATTTCTTGACCATTTTTCAATGCAAAGAAATGGGAAAAGGACAGAGTATGGAGAGAATGAAGGAAGAAATAATCAAATGAGAGCACAAAGGTGTCTTGGTTGGCATCTACGGTGTTTCTGCTTCTCCTTTTCTCCAAAGAATGCTCAGTTTCTTTACTCACTGGCCATGTGTATATGTGCATGCATGTTTGCACATGCATAGTCACATATGTGTGTGCGTGTGTTTGTATATACACACATGCATAAATTACATCATTATACTTTGTAGATTGTTAGGTCTGGTTAATTTTGGCGTGTGACTTTTTATATGTAACATCTTTATAGTAAAGTTTAAGATGCAAAATTAAATAAAAGACAATAATAAATTATATTTTTAGTTTCTACTATATTCCTCTCCTAGCCTTGAGTGACAGCCACATTCTTGCCCTCTGTTCTGCTACCCTTTTCACAGTGCTTACTTCAGTCATCACCTACTTCACTGTTTCCAGACCAGAGGACGCCAAACAGCTTGTGGTTCAAGGAGAACATCATGCGAACACAGTAGAATAGGAGGATACAAACATGGGAGCGAGGGAAAGACGACTATGAGCATAGTTCTTGGGCCAACGAGATAGCTCCGTGTCTAAAAGCATTTGCTGCATGAGTCTAATGGCCTGAATTTCATGCTTGGTGCCCATGAAAACCCTAAATTGATGACTCACTCCTGTAATCGTAACATCCCTACAGTGAGATGGAGGTGGAGACTGAATTCACCTCAGAGTTCATGGTTCAACTAACCTGTATGAAGAGAGGCAGGAAGAAAGACCCTGCCTCAACAAGGTAAAAGAAGAAAATTGACTCCCAAAAGCTGTCCTCTGACCTCTACACACACAGTGTAACATTCACAGGCCTACATTCACTTCCATAAACATAATGCACATACCCACACACCCACAAATTGTTGTTGTTGTTGTTGTTATTACTATTATTATAAAACAATTATTTTTAAAAGAAAGAAAAGAGTTTTTATAGGCTGAGCATGGTGACCCACATCTACTAGCCTAGAATTGAGGAGGGTGAGGAAGGAGAATCATGAGTTCAAGGGCACCCTGAGCTATGTGGAGTGAACTTACATTGGAGTAGAAAGGTTTCCATAAAAATTTTATCATGTAGGGGTGGCACTCACTAACCTTTCTGTGCTCAAATTATTCTAGGAGAAAGTACTAGTTAAAGGTCACGGTGTCGCATGTTTGGACTAGTGGTAACTAATCAGAGATTTGTCATATGGGGCAAGCACTGGGATCTCAACAACCATAGTCTAGGAGCTAGATTGAGAATTCCTATTTCCAGAATTCTATCCCAGTCAATTAAAGATTGTGCCTTACAAGAATCAAGCCAAGAGGGAAAACCTACTTCTGTTCTGCATGTGTCAAAACAAGATTCAGAGTCCTGGAGCAATAAGAAAAAGATAAAGTGTTCTGCCAACCAGGTGAGAAAACTTCAGACATTTTCATTCTCCAACAAATCTGGAAGGCTGTTTGCTTCAAATGTAAAGAAAGGACTATAGAGTAAATTGTTGATTTTACAGCACAGATTAACTACTCCATAAGAACAGTAACACATAAACTTCCAAATGCCTGGTGTCCCCCCCTGCCACGTAATAACCTCACTTAAAGTTGCTGTCTTTGAGTTTTTAATTTTTTTTCTTAGAGACAAAACATGTGAACTCAACAAATAAATAGCCAAATTAAGATGAATTGGATGTGTTTGGAATGTTGAGAATCTATTTACATTTTAATAAGATATTTCCTCAGTGTAGGTCTGAGATAAATCTCCCTAGAGAAGAGACTGGGACAGAGAATTAAGAAGAAAGACGTGCCCTTGACGATTTGGAGGAAAGGAAAGATAAGCAGAGGGGTGGTTAACGGAAACAGATGTGGATGTAATCCCTTCAGGAAGAAAGAAGCTGTACAAATACAACATGAGAGGAGGGGAAATGGCTTTAGAGGAGGATAATGGGGAAACTTGGGTGCTTTGAGAACTCCTGCTAAGGCGTGTGTGACTCATAAGTCAGAGCCCAGCCATGGGTGTGTCGTGGAGGTCGCTTAAAGACAGGCGAGATGTTATGCACAATATGTTTCTTGTGAGGAAGATTAACAGGAATTTCTAAAAGTGGCAACAGAAAGCTGAAAAAGAACAAGATGTGGACCTAAAGTTTATAAAGAACATCAAGAACAATGAACTACAGTCTATAGTAAAAGATAGTTAGTATTTATTTGTGGGAGGCATGCATACCTGTGTGCAGAAACAGAGGCCAGAAGGTGTTGAGAGCCCTCCTCTATGACTCTTCACCTATTCCTTTGAAGTAGGGTCTCTCTCTGAACTCAGGATTCACGTCTCAGCTAGGACGGAAGTCAGCCAGCACCAATAATCCTTGTGGAGCTGAGGTTACAGGCGCTGGGAAGACATACAACTTATTATGTGGATTCTTGAATCTGAACTCCAATCCTCAGGGTTGTGGAGCAAGATTTCTTAACGACTGAGTCCCTGCTCTAACCAATTGTTTTCTAGCCTAACCTAACCTTAAGGAAACCCTGTTAGCCAATGTTGGGTGTGGAAACCTCTCAACAGATGTCATGGACCTCTAGTAACTACATCTTTGTAATGACTACTTGTATTTCTGCCAAGCTTTGCACGGCTTGTGGGAATATGAATATAGTAGCCCTACAGCTACTATTCCATGATTCATACCACGATGGCTGATTAATGACTACATGACAAGGAGAAATATGGATAATATTAGTTCGGAGACTATGGCTCTCATTTACACTGAGTAAGAACAGCACCCCTCATACTTCAGGGGTACCCTTTCTACCTCCAAGAAAATGATCCCCTATACTTGCAAGGTTGTTTGCTTTTGCTAGTTTGGGGCGGGGGGGGAGACAATGTTGTTTGATGGTGGTGGTGGCGGTGGTGGTGGTGGCGGTGGCGGTGGTGGCGGTGGTGGTAGGGTGTGTGTGGGTGTGGGTGTGTGTGTACCCACACACATGCGTGCCCATGTATGTGTGTGGTTGGCTGGTTCATTTGTTGGTCAGTTATTTTGGCAATACTAGAGATTGAACCTAGGGCCTATCATTGAGCTATAGCCCAACCCTGGTTTATATTTTTCTCGGCTTAAAGAATGGATGCTGTGTGGTTCAAGCCCTCCATCTTTCTCTATGAAGGAAAACAGATGAACAGAACTGATAGTTGTTGGGGAAAAGAGAAACATTTTCTTCAGTGGGATAGCCACTAGCAAGGTGTTCATGCTCCCAATAATCCATCACCCAGACTCCTACAAATAATCATTATCAAATTCATTAAGTGGGCCAGTACAATGATTCCGCTAGCAATGGTGTTTACTGCCAAGGTCAACAACCTAAGTTCAATCCCCAGGGCACACATGGTGAAAAGAGAGAACCAACTCCTGCAAGCTGACCTTTGAACTACACATACACACACACACACACACACACACACACACACACACACACACTAAAAATGAAGCAGTTTGACTTCTCTAAATCCTTGACACATTTGCCCATTAGAACTTGAACAGAGCTCTAAAACTGGACTTCATCACTGGTGATGATACAAGAAACCGTGGACAACAAACCAACTGATGCCAGGAAATCAATTAATCCAAGGACGGGACTCTAGCTCTATGTAAGCTAAGCAAGGGTATTCTTAGGGAGTTTTTTTTTTTCTCACTCTTCCTTAAGAATTCTGCATTTGCTCTGATCCAAAAGAAAAGAAAGACAGTTAAGGAAGGTATTTCTGTCAACAAACTTTGTCACCATAGATCTGTTCATACTATGGTCCAAAGCAACAGCTTTCAGCAGGCACAACCTCAAGAAGCGGACTGGCAGAGCTGAACACTGTGGAGTTCATACTCCATCTGAACCCACCAGCAAGCCTGCTCACTGTCTCTTAATGCAAGGATTCTTCATGAAAGAAAGACAATCTCAAAGCCAAAAACCTGGATCCATAGTTTACCACACCTAGGATGGAGCATGCTCATAGAGCATGAAGGTGGAGCATGCACAAGACAAAGTACCCAGCCCCAAGAAGCTAGGCTGGTGAGGACGATATCCACTAACCTAGACAGCCTGAGTTTGTGTTCCAGGGGCCCACAAGCTAGAGAACCAGCTTCTGCAAGTTGACACATTGTCTCTCTCAAAGAAATTTTTAAATATTACTTTAATTCAAGTAATGTCAAGTATGCAGAGATTAACTATTGCTACTAAGTATCCCAGTAGAAAGTTCAGAAAAACTAATTATGTCAAGGGTTTCATAAATCTTGAATTTTTAACTTCATCCTTGCCTTTGAAAACAAAGAAGTTTCAGAACATGCCTTCAGTTTGGACAAAAAAACAGGTTAACCAATGCTTCCCATTGGAATGAAAAAAACAGGTTAACCAATGCTTTCCACTGGTATGAAAAACAAAGCAGATTAACAAGTGCTTCCCATTGGTATGTTAAAGGGGACATTCTCTCTGTCCTTCAGATTTTTTTCCTTTCAATATACTAAGTTGTTTTGAACAGATCTTTGCATTTGAAACTGTGATCCCTTGAGGGCTAAAACTCCAAACCATCAGGCTAAGACAGTGGTTCTCAACCTATGGGTCGTGACTCCTTTGGGAACCGAACAACCCTTTCACAGGGGTCCCCTAAGACCATCGGAAAACAAAAGATATTTACATTGCAATTCATAACAATAACAAAATTACAGTTATGAAGTAGCAACGAAAATAATTTTATGGTTGGAGGGGTCACCACAACATGAGGAACTGTATTAAAGGGTCGAAGCCTTAGGAAGGTTGAGAACCACTGGGCTATGCAAAGGAGGAACACAGAAGATCAGGAAAGCTGCAGCCTGGCTGGTTTACTGTCAGAAAATGAGACATCTCAGCCTAGACACCTCTGCAGAGAGATCCCCCCCCCCCCGCAGTAATGCAATCCAAAGAATGCCAATATTTAATACTTGGCTGTGCCTCTACATCACAGGCACCTTGGGTTACCTCTTTCTGGAAGCTGTTTCCTCCACTCCCTCTTCTCCCTTTCCAATCATGGCCTCATTATGAATCTCATCCCTCAGAACTACAGCTGCACCTAAGACATGCCTGGTTCATATCCAGCTCCCCACCCCACTCAATTGCTTGTGAGGTAGCATGACAGTTTGAACTGTCAACTTGACCCAATCTATAACAACCTGGGAAGAGACTCACAGTGTGGAGTCTAGGATCAGGCTGACCTGCATACACACAGGTCTTTGGGATGTTGTCTTGTTTGTCTCGACTGACATGAGAAGATCTGCCCACTGTGGGCAGCACCATTCCCTGCCGTAGTGAGACAGCATTGAGAGGAAACAGGGGGGCTGAGCACACGCACGAATGCATTAATTCACTATTCCCTGCTCTTGGTTATGGGTGCTGTTGTTTCAGGCCCCTTCTGCATTAGTTTCTCCAAAGTGATAGACCATAATCTAAAATGGTGACCATTTCTCCCGTATATTGCTTTTGTCAGGGTATTTTATCTTAGCAACAGGAAATGAAACCAAGATAGGTATGCTTTCTAGGCTGTGATAAAGAAACATGTCCAAAAGCAACTTAGGGAGGAAAGGGTTCATTTGGCTTAGAGGTTACAGTCCACCATCAGAGAAAGCCAAGGCAGGAACTCAAGCAGGACAGGAACCTGGAGACGGAACCGAAGCAGAGGTCATGGAGTAACGCTGCTCATTAGTTCATTCCTCCTGGGTTGCTTGGTTTCTCTGTCTATAACCCAAGACCGTCCCATTCCTTTAAAAACTATTTTATTTATTATTATTACCATGCATGTGATGTGTCTGCATCTGTGTAATATTCACACATCCCAGAGTCACACGTGAAGGTCAGAGGACAACTTTGTGGAGTTGGTTCTCTCCTTCCAGGTTTATGTGGCTTCTAAGGATGAACTCGGGTCCTCAGGCTTGAGCAGCAAGGACCTTTTCCTGAGAGCCAATGCACTGGCCCTCCATTCTGTTCTGTTTCTAAGTCTTTTATGTGGTTGATCCACATCCAAGCTACATGTCTCTGTTGATTCCGCTAGGAAGTACAAAAGGACATAGCAAGGAGAGCCACTGGTCCATTTTCTGTAGATATAGGACCTGAAAGATAAAAAACAGCAATCTGAGCTGTAATTGCTGGACCACTTTCTTCTGCCAGACAGAGTCCCTGAACCCAGCAAGAGGCATCCCTGATGAATGGTGGCTGGATTGCCAACCTGTGAAGACCGGCTCTCAGAGACCTGCGTTTGCCTCCCTGTGAAAAGGTACCAAGATGGGACCTCTAGATGCTGCGAAGTCTCTAACCCTTCTGAGTATCCCCTCCACTCCCATATTTAACAACATACACTACAAACTGCTTTGCCTTCTATACAGATGAGTCAACAAAAAGAAATCCCTTTAGCTTTCATCTCAAACAGAGTCTCCAAAAAAGAAAATCCTGGCATGAAGCTTTCCAGTTCTCTGAAAATCTATAAGAAATGTGATTTGAATTCATTTGGTACTTCTTTCTGCCACTCTTACGTGTAAGGAGCCATTGATCGTGTTTTGGAAACAAAGGGCCAGTCTCCTTTCAAAGTGTCTGTAGAAGCAGCCTTCTTATGTTTCTGTATCTCATGGAAATACAGACCTGAGACTTGGGCAGATTTGAGTCGGAAGCTCAAGGTCTCACTTTCTTTATAGTACGATCCTGCAAGCTTTCACTTCCTTCCCGAAGGCAGGACTCATGTCTGGCAGACCTCACATTGGCAACTGATGGACACCTTCAAAGAGTTATTTGACAACTTTGACAGGTGGATCATCCCAACCCTTTGGCAGAGGAGGGGAGAGCCAGTCTAGTGGCAGAATGCTGGCTATTTTGATCAGGGGACTTCCTGTTTGATCTCTGCATGTGTCTGCTTGGATCTGAAGAGGAAAAAGTTCACTCTGGAGACACAGTAGAACAAAGGTCCCCGGATCATGGCAGACTCCTTTAATTATCAGCTGACGATTTTTTTAAACTGAAATTATAAAGACGTTAGATTAAGAAGATAAACCTCTATAGAGGAAATGCAGTTCTTCCCAGCATCCCTTTATGTCCAGCTGAGACTTGGTTAACTCTGTGGTGTCCAAAAATTGAAGAGGGAAGCTTTTAACCTCTAAGAGTTAGGAATGCTATACAATATTTAAAATTTGTCAGTAGTTGGAGAGATGGCGCAGTGGTTAAGCACACTGACTGCTCTCCCAGAGGACCCAGCTTCAATTCCCAGCATCCACATGGCAGCTCACAACTGTCTGTAACTCCATTTCCAGGGGATCTGTCAGTCTGACACAGAAACACATGTAGGCAAAACACATAAATGCACATAAAACAAAAACAAGTGAACATTTACTTTGACTTAACTCTCGGAACAATGTATTATTATTAACATTTATTTTATTCTAAAATTATGTTTTTGTTTGCCTTCAGGGTTCGAAAGAGGGTGCTGAATTCCCTGGGGCTGGAGTTGCAGGTGGTTGTGAGTTGCCTGACGGGGGTTCTGGGAAGCAAACCTGTCTCCTTTTGCAAAGCAGTTCATGCCCTTAACCACTGAACCATCTTGCCAGCCCTGTTGCTCTTATTTTATTAAGCTAGTTCCTTGGCAGTTTTAAACACATACATAATATATCCTAGTTACTCTGTCTTAAATTTGGTTTTGATCTGACATGTCATATTCCAAGGTGGATATAGTGTAGGACGGACACCTAAATCCTGTCTCTATGCACCATTATGGGTGAGTTTTTCTTTGAAATTGCTAGTTAGCCTAAGGACCACAACGCCTTACACTGCAGATTATAGAGAGGGTTTTTATTACCCTCATATAAAAAGACAGACAGTCACTGATTGCTCTCCTTTTGAATGCCCCAGGAGCAATGTGGGCATTTATGTGCAAAAGGGAAGAACAGCTCTGAGTGGGAGCCCAATTGTGCATCCCACAGTGCACTTCATGGACATCAATCAGGGGACATCGTGGGGAGTGTTTGTGATAGAATTGTGTGTTAAGTATAGATACACGCCATACTGTTTCTGGTCACTCTTATTTGGCTTCTGATTGGGGTCTTATCCCACGGCCTCAAATGAAACTGAAGATCACTGGAGTCTGGCAATACTTGTGAAAGTATTTTTTTTCCTTTTTTTATTATTTTTTTAAATTTATTTATTAAAGATTTCTGTCTCTTCCCCGCCACCGCCTCCCATTTCCTTCCCCCTCCCCCAATCAAGTCCCCCTCCCTCTTCAGCCCGAAGAGCAATCAGGGTTCCCTGCCCTGTGGAAAATCCAAGGAACCCGCACCTCCATCCAGTTCTAGTAAGGTGAGCATCCAAACTGCCTAGGCTCCTACAAAGCCAGTATGTGCAGTAGGATCAGAAACCCATTGCCATTGTTCTTGAGTTCTCAGTAGTCCTCATTGTCTGCTATGTTCAGCGAGTCCGGTTTTATCCCAGGCTTTTTCAGACCCAGGCCAGTTGGCCTTGGTGAGTTCCCAATAGAACATCCCCATTGTCTCAGTGTGTGGGTGCACCCCTTGCAGTCCTGAGTTCCTTGCTTGTGCTCTCTCTCCTTCTGCTCCTGATTTGGACCTTGAGATTTCTGCCCAGTGCTCCATGAGGAGCATGGGATGTACTCACTCATATTTGGTTTCTAGCCATAAACAAAGGACACTGAGCCTATAGTTAGTGATCCTAGAGAAGCTAAATAAGGAGAACCCAAAGAAAAACATATAGGCATCCTCCTGAATATTAACCTTCATCAGGCGGTGAAAGTATTTTTAAAAGTGAGTTTTCTCAGTATTTGTGAGGTTTAGCTCATCCTTAGATCAGACAATTACCATGCACAAGACGAAAATTGTTCTGTGCGGCTGTCAGGTAAAACTCAATTGCACTGATTTCTTTCTTTTAAAAGGGTGCTTTATTCTTTAAATCAATCCATAAAACCATGAAAACGCATATGTATTTATGGGCCTCCGTGTGATGTTTGGTATATGAATACCTTACGCAATGTTTAAATCAGGCTGAACACACCCTCTCTACTGCTCGTCTTTTACTTATAGGGAAAATAGTCCAAGTCATTTCTCCCAGCTTTCGGAATGAGCAATATATTGTCACTGTCTGCTCTGTCACCGCTCTGTGAAAAAGCACACCAAGTTTCCCACTTCCCCATGAATATAACTCAGTGGCTACTGATGCTCTACCACGCCCCTCCCATTCTTCTCTCCCCCAGCCCTTAGTAACCAGTGCTCTATTCTCAGCTTCCTAGAAATTAGCTAAATAGTTAACTTCCAGGCACCACCCCCACCCCCGTGTCTGCACTTGGTGCGCTATTACCCAGTTCACAAGCTTCGGGCAAGGGAGCTCGAGGTTAAAATACACAAACACACAGACAGAGAGACAGTAACACGGGTCATCCTTGAATTCCCCAAGAATGCCCTCTTTATTGTGTTCGGGGGAGATTATATAGCCATGCCCCAGCCAAACCCACCAGAAACCACTCTCCTGCCATCAGGAACTCCTGAAGTTCTCGTGCTCAGAGCAGCTGTAGGCACTCAGATCAAGGGATTACAAGAAATTCAGGATCTGGGGGCTCGCTGCTCCTAACAGTTAACTAATAGTCTCCCATGGGACTAAGATCATGTGGCCTTGCTTCTCTTTTATTTATGTTTGTTTTGAAATGTTATCTTATTGCTTGCCAGGCATATGGGTGCACAGGCATATGGAGTTCTGAGGTTGGCATCAGTGGTCATCCTTGGTCGCTCTCACGTTATTCACTGAAGCAGGGCTTCTTGGTTGAAGCCAGAGCTCTCCCATACAGTTAGTCTAGTTAGCCAGCTTCTTCTTGGGACCCCTTGTCTCTACCTACTGAGCACTGGGATTACAGACAGACCACCACACCCACTGGAGTGTAAGTAGCTGTGGGGATCTGAACTACAATCTTCACCCTTGGGTAGCAAGTGCTTTAGCCGCTAACCCAGCTCCCCATCCCATATTTTCTTCTTTTTTTTCAAGACTTATTTACTTTTATTTTATGTCTTTGAGTGTTCTGCCTGCATGTATGTATTTGTGCTATGTGCACACAGTGTCCACAGGGACCAGAAGAGAGAGTTGAATCCCGGGGGTTATAGCCAATTGTGAGAGGCCGTATGGGTGCTACGAGATGAACTCGGGTCTTCTGCAAGAGCATTACACACTCTTAGTCTCTTCACCTAGACCCCCTAAATCTTTAAAGATTTATTTTCTCCCATGTGTGTAATGTGTATGTTGCGGGGAAAGTCGATATGAGGTCAGAAAGGGTGCTGGATCTCCTGTAGCTACTTAGTGTGAGTGTTGGCGACTCAGGTCCTCTGTAAGGGTGGTATTGCTCTTAAACACGGAGTCACCTCACCAGCCCCATCTCCACCCTGAACTCCCTCGTGTTTGAGACAGTGTGTCTCACTCTGTAGCCCTGGCTGACCTAGAATTCACTACGTAGATCAGGCTGGTCTCTAGCTCACAAAGATCCACCTGCCTCTGCCTTGAAAGTTCTGAGATTAAATGCGTGGACCACCACTCTCAGCTCCAACCCTCAAGCTAATTAAAATAGTTTGAAATATAGAGTCTCATAATACAGCCCAGCCTGGCTGTGTAGACCCAGTGACCTTGAGTTTACAGTAGACTTTCTGACACTGTTTCCCAAGTGCTGGATGTCAGCTTGTGAGGTCATTACTGGTGCTATGTATTTTTCATTTATTATTATTCTTTTTTGAGATAATGTTTCTCTATGTAACAGTCCTGACTCTTCCTGAAACTTAACTTTGTAGACAAGGCTGGCCTTGAACTCACAGAAATGGACTTGCCTCTGTCTACTGAATTCTGGCATTAAAGCTGTGTGCCACCACTGCCCTGGCATGTTTGTTTGTTGGTTTGTTTGTTTCATTTACTTTTTAAAATAGAATCTCATGTATCCCAGACTGACCTGAAACTCTCTATGTAGCTAAGAATGACCTTGAGCTCTTGTTTCTCCTGCCTTTACTCACCCCGAGCCCCAGCTAGAATATGGTGTACATCACAATTCTAGTTTGCGTGGTTCTGAGAACTGGACACAGGGCCTTGTACATGGTAGGTGAACACTCTACCAAGTGAGCTGCATCCCCAACCCTGAAGGTCCCCTTGTGGCCATACCCTTGCCACCATCTATCACAAGACTTTTGACAATACCAGTACTAGAATGGTATGGTAATTTCTTTTGTTTTGAACCTGAATTTCCCCAATGCTTAGTGATGGTGAGCATGATGTTGCCCATTCTCACATCTGAGAAACATCTGTCTAGATCAATTGCCCACTGAGAATTGGGGGGGGGGGGTGTATATACTGTGGGTGCCAATCCCTTGTTGGATATATAATTTGCAAATGCTCTTTCTCTATTTCACAGGTTCTCTCTACTCCAGTCACTGTTTCTTTTTGTTCCTTTGCTGGACAGAAGTCTCTTAGCTTAAAATAATCTCATTTGCTTTATTTCCTGTTTGGTGAGGGTTTTAATGTCCTGATTTATTTCCCTTATTTTTTTTTCTAGTAGTTTCACACCTTACATGAAACAATTGGTCTACCTTGAGGGTTGTTTTTTTTTTAATTGGTAGGAGATAGAAGTTTAGTTTGACTCTTTTGCATATAGACATTCAACTTCTTTCCATGGTCTGAAAAGACCATTCTTTCTTCGCATTGTGTTCTCAGTTACTTTTTCAAAAAAAAAAAAAAAGCCACATGGCTCTGGGGGCCACTGGTTGGCTCAGCATGTAGAGGTGATTTCCACAAAGCGTAACATTCTGAGTTCAGTCCCCCAGACCCAACTGCTAGAAGGAGAAACACAACTCCTGCAAACTGCCCTCTGGTTACACCTGTACTGTGGCATGCAAGTGACCCCATGAGCACACGAGTGCACGCACACACACATGCAAGTGACCCCATGAGCACATGAGTGCACGCACACACACATGCAAGTGACCCCATGAGCACACGAGTGCATGCACACACACATGCAAGTGACCCCATGAGCACACGAGTGCACGCACACACGCATGCAAGTGACCCCATGAACACACGAGTGCACGCACACACACATGCAAGTGACCCATGAGCACATGAGTGCATGCACACACACATGCATACACATGTGCACACACACACTTAATTGGCTCTAGCTCCACAGGTTTACTCTCAGGTTCTAAAATTTGTTCTCCTAGCCCTTGTGTCAACCAATTTCTCAAATGATTTCCTTAAATTGCTCAAGCATGATTATAATTTCATCTTTGGTTTAGGATAAAACTCGTGGTTTCATTATTCCATTCTCTGAGGCTAACATATTTGCTGTACTTAAAAAAAAACTGTTCTTTTAGTGGCTATTTTAGAGATTGTAACATATCTCTTCAGCTTATTACCATCTAATATACATTCTTATACCTCTAACGTAGTAATGTGGAACATAGAACACTTAATAACATTTATATTACCTGCTATCTTTTGCATTATTTTGGTCATACATTTAAAAATTACATTTAGGAGCTGGAGGGGTGGCTTGGCAGTTAAGAGTTCTTGCTGATCTTTTACTACAGCTGATCTTTTGGTTCCCAGCACACAAATCAGATGGCTAACAATCACTTGTAACTCAAATTCTAGAGGACTTGACACCCTTTTCTGGCTTCTGAGGACACCAGGCATACAAGTTATACACATGCATACACTTGGGCAAAATGCTCATACACATAAAATGAAATAAATAAATCCTTTTTAAGGGAAAAGGTTAACTTATTAATAAAAACATAAATAAGTGCTTGGTAACATGATGCAGTTGAGATGAAAGGTTATTTTATATTAGAAATCCATAGACTACTTCTATCTAGTAGGGATTGGTAAGAAAATATTTTTAACACAGAAACTATTTAGTCCTTGAAATGAAAATAGTAAAACTATGGGAGTAATTATTATCTTATTTAAGAACTTTTACTACATTTATTTATTTATATGGGGGGGTGACCATGTGGAGTTCAGAAGTCAGTCAGCTTCTGGAGGTCCGTTCTCTCCTTCCTCCGTGTGGGACTTGGGAATCAAACCCAACTCATCAATCTTGGCAACAAATGTCTTGACCTGCTGAGCCATCTGGCCAGTCCATGAATTTTATTTTTAATTAATAGTTATTTAAACTTAAATGTCTGCATGTAACAATCATACTGGATAACATAGCTTAGAGTGGGAAACTTTAAGACAGCCATTAGAGGCTGTGATATTTAAGTCTTTTGAGTCCTGAGTATTTACAAGTATTAGACAAGGCAGAGTGAATGAATGAGGGCTGAAATAGGCTGGCAACAGTGACATTCCTTTTCCGAATGGTGTCATAGCACAGAACCTATAAAATAGCCCATAATTATCTAATTTTAGACTACCAACCAAGAAACCCAATGCTCTACAAACATCTTAAATTCTTGACAATCCGAAATGATTTCAGTATCTCTCCCAATGTCCCCTTTCCATTACTGACTTATTCTGCTTCGATCATATTAGTGCCAGGCCCTTTATCTGAATCACTGACCCTTGGTACTGACAGAGCCCACCATACAGTGGGTACAATTAGATATAAGCTTTCAATACTTGCACATATGCTCATTATTAGTCTATACTTCTTTAAGACAGGCAGCTCAAAGTCTGCGGTGAATATCTACTATCTGTAACTTTATTGAATATTAATAGCTGTATACACGTATTCTCCCCCTCCCTGCAACTACTTTCACTTTCATACCAACCAGAGAAGTGTGAATCTCTCCTCTCCTGTTGACTTCCTGGTTTAGAAATCTGCTGTGTGTTAAATGTTAACTTTATTGCCAAGAGCGACGAGTCTTCTACTCTTGGAAAAGAAGAAATTGTATGACATGGATGTATCAGAAGTCTAAGGAAACGCACAGATTTTAAAGTGTTAATGTGGCTCCCAAATCACCTTTACGTGGAAGCCAAAGAAACCTGCCTGTCATCGCACTGATCACGTCTTCAGCATCGGAGAGGCTAGCATTTGCCTGATCGTGTTTTGCTTTGTGCTTGACATATTCGTATAGAAAGGGGCTTTTTTTTTTTTTTTAAAGAAAGCTCTTTCCTGAAGTGGTGTTTTGGGTTAGTGGAAGTCTCAGAAACAGTATGAAGCTGTTGGCTTTAGCCTTGTGGTCCTGTGCAGCAAGGGCATTGTTTTGTGTCAGGTCTGCTGAGAGTATTTGTTGAAAATGGGTTCAGAAAGAAACTGAATGTCTGAATTCTTACAAGATTGTGTTCCTCCTGCCCAGTGTGGTGTTTCAGAGTTGGGGCCTGGGGGATGGGGTTACCAGGACAGCGCCATCTGCACCAGTCTGCAGAATGAACCACTTACTTCTGCAGGCTTCGGTTTTGATTCTTGCCCCTTTGCGTCCCTGTCTCCTTTAAAGAAATCTTGCCCATGCAAGTAGTGTCGCCTGGCAACTTCTGCGATTGGTCTGCAGACTGTGCCCTGCTGCTGTGCGGAACGTTTTCCCTCGCCTTAGTCACAGGACATGGCTATGTTGTCCAAGTGCCCTTCAGAGTTGCTTAGCAACATGGCACTCACTCAAGTCCCCACTGTGCAGGGGGCACCAGGCCGGGAGGGACAAAGGCACAGAGTGCTAGACCACAGAGACGCACTGAAATCAAAGGTCCCTTTCCCCCATGAACATCACTGCGTGCTAAGAGCAACTAATTTCTGAAGAAAGATTAATATGAATTAAGAATGTTGGCTTAAGTATTTCTCTAGGGCAAGAAAGATTTCTTGGCAAAAATCTGGTAAGAGGTCAGGGATGCAGCTTAGTCGGTAGACTCCTGGCCTGGCACACGGAAGATCCTGGGTTGGATTCCCTGACCCATGAAAGCAGGTGAGGTGGCGTACATCTGAGATCCCAGCACTTGGGAGGTAGTGGCTACAAGTTCAGAAATTCAAGAGTATCCTTAGCTGCATAGAGAATTCAAGGGTAGCTTGGGCCTGTGTGAGACCCTTGTCCTAGTCCCCTACCAAAATAAATAAGCTCATAACTTGTGACTACTAAGTTGGAAGCTTTTGTCACGGAGTATGTGTAATCTCCTTTAGAACTTCCACACACTACAACAGGTGCCAAATAAACACCAGTCACTCTGGTCCCTACTTGTGCTGGCTAGTTTTTGTTTTTTGTTTTGTTTTGTTTTTTGTCTACCTAGCACAAGTCATCTGAAAAGAGGGAACCTCAATTGAGAAAATGCCTCCCATAGATTGGCCTGTATGCAAGCCTGTGGGGGCATTTTCTTGATAACAGTTGATGTGGGATTGGCCCAACTTACTATGGGCAGTGTAGCTTCCGAGCAGGTGGTCCTGGGTGGTGTAAGAAAGCAGGCGGAGCAAGCCGTGCGGAGCAAGCCAGTAAGCAGCACCCGTCCAGGGCTTCTGCATCAGCTCCTGCCTCCAGGTACCTGCCCTGCTGGAGTTGCTGCACCGACTTCCCGTGATTGACTGTGCTATGGGAGTATAAGCTGAAATAAACCCTTTCCTCTCCAAGATGCCTTTGGTCATGGTGCTTCATCACAGCAATGGAAACCCTGACTAAGACAGTCATGATGTTTTGTCACGGGTATCAAAAGCAAGCTAAAACAAAGCAGGGCAGTCAATGGTGCTACAGAGTGTCGACTCAACACCCACTGCAGGGAGTCCCTCGTAGTTTACAGGTAGGTATTTTTATCTCCATGTATCTCAACGAAACAGGCCTATTACTTACTTAGGAACCAAGACACATTATACGCTATGATTACAAACATATAGAGATGCCTACAGTATGATTATACATTTCCACATAGATCCCTAGGCTAGAGTTCTTCATTTGATGTATAACCCTTTCCATATCGACCAGCAAATCCCAGAATTCAGTTCTCTGGTGATGAAGAGAGGCTCTGAAGATGATGACACATACAGGAATGCAGGAAAATGCAGGTTGCATTCACACATACATTCAGTGTTTGAAGCCCACCATTTCTTCTTCAGTAACTGAACACCAGGTGTGTTCTATCAGAGAAGAATGGAGGGCCTTGCTAGATGCCTGTCCTGTCGGTTGATCCCACATACATTTATCAACGTGTCTCTGATGATGTGCCAGTCACTGTTGCTGGTGCAGTCGCTTGTGGTAAATTATTCTATCTCCGTAACATGTTATTTGGAGGCAAATTGGCACTATTCACAAGGAACTTTGGGTTTAATTAGCATCTAAAAATTTTAAACAGCCATAATTGGATATGGCCAGAAACATTACCCATGGTTCATTTGCATGTTGTTCCTATTGTTCCTATGATGGGGACATTGAGCAATCGCTACTTCAGGCCTCATGATGCTGTACACTAGACTGACGGCAAAGATCACTCGAAGTTGATGGAAGCTGGCCTGGAGAACTTTTAGGGTCACTATGAACTGCGAGACAGTTTAGCACCCTTGTATCTCATATATACCACTTCTCCCTGCAGAGCTGGGCCCTGCCTAAGCTCTTGCAGCTTCCTCCCTCCGCTGTCTGCCTTGGTTATCTTTGTCCTCCGAGGCTATTAGCAAAATCACACTTCAGAGGTTCCAAGGGCTCGTGGGTTATCCATCAGGCCAACTCCATTTCCAACAGAAAACTATCTCGTGCACTCTGGCCAACTGACATTTTCTCCCTCCCTACATATCAGTAGCACAAAAGTTGTAACTCCCTCCATCTTGGGATTCTCGGCTTCCTGGTCCTTTGGAATGGAATTTTCTCCCAATCCTTTCTCGGGCTCCTTGACTGCATCTATTAAAAAATATTCTTTGCTTCCCCTTTTTAGTTCCTTTACTTTTGAATTATGAGTAAAGTAGTTATGCAAACCTTAACCCTGAGAAATGTTAAGAGTGTCCAACACTGTCAGTCCTCAACTCTGTATCATACACCAAAAAGAATGAATGAATGAATTAATTAATTAATTAATTTAGGCTCTATGGGGGAAATGGAACTCAAAGGAAAGACATGCATTGTCTATACATGAACAGAGTTGACAATTCTTTTTGTTTGGTGGGTGTCAGTGTTTTGTTTGGATGTAGAGTTTTGCTCCATAGCCCACGCTGACCTTCAACTCACAGTCCTCCTGCCCATCCTTTACAGGTGCTCAGATTATAGACCCATGCCAAACATCCTGGCTAGAGCTTAAATTCTATGGGAGCTATTTTATGTCTCTGTAAGCTGTAAATTACTGATAACAATGAAAAATAATTCCTCTCTATAGAAATGCAAATTCTCAGAGAAAATTGGCTTCCATCCTCCAGGACAGAGAAACCAGAATTCTCTGTGATTGTTAAGATATAGTTATTTCTTATGTAATGTATATGAGTGTTTGACTACATAAATGTATATGCATCACATGCGTGTCTGATGCTCACAGAGGCCAGAAGAGAGCATGGGATTCCACCTTGGATCTGCACTTGCAGATAGATGGTTGTAAGACACTATGTGGGTGCTTGAAACTGAACCTGGGTCCTCTACAAAAGCAGCTAATGCCATCAACCACTGAGCCCTCTCTCCAGGCCATCAGTTGCACGCTTGAAACATCTTACTAATTCACTTATTGGCTGACCAGCTACACAGAGTCCTCACTTTATATTTCTATAGGACTTTCTATTTTCCTTTTTTAAATTCTCAGTTAACTGCTGCACATGGGTGGGGGTAATTTAATTAAGGTTCTGACAAGAAAACTATAAAAATGAGAGGAAAAGAGAGTCATATCAACCAGAGGAAATCAGTCATGGTTTCCAATGTTTCCTAAGTTCAAGCATGCTATTTTTCCTCTGAAACTATGAAGCTAGTAAATCATTTTCTCTAATTATCTTTCTCACCTCCACATCAAAGTCTGGCCGGACATGATTAAAGAAGACCCTGGTAGGGTGGCACACAGCTGCAACCCCAGAATTGAGAAGGCTGTGGCAAGGGAATTCTAAGTTAAGTCCAGTCTATGTGGGACTGCCTCAGAGAAAGAAAAAGTGACTAAAGGCTGATGGGAACGCTCTGGAACTACTGTCAATGCAGGACGTCATGTGTAGCATGAATTCTAATTGGTCTGAACAATAAAAACTCAGAGTCAGATCAGAAAAGCAGAGTAGCCAGACACTAGTTCTTACCTCTACTGAATCCTTAGACCAAAGGGGTGATCCTATCCCAACAAATTCTCAGACTGAATGCTCTGAGCTCCTATCTCCTCCCGCCTTACATTCCTCTCTCTGCCCAGTCTAACACTCCTGTCTCCACCTCCCAATTGCTGGGATCAAAGGTGTGAGCTCTGTTTTCTCTTTTTGACTGATTCAATCTCAAATAGCCCAGGATACCCTTGAACTCACAGAGATCCATCTGCCTCTGTCTCCCAAGCATTCCACCAATGGCTGGTATGGCTAACTAGTGTGGCTATCTTCACACTCTGATCTTTAGGCAAGCTTTATTTGTTGCAGCACAAAGTATCACTACAATCGGGAGCAAAATTGAACAGGAAGAGAGATTAAGATCAAGGCTGTTGTTGCAATAGGGAAGACAGACCAATCCTAACTCCAATGAAACAAGGAGTAAATAGAAGAGTTTATAAGAACCTATGTTGCCAGGGCTAGAGAGATGATAGCTCACCAATTAAGAGTTCTTCCTGTTCTTTGAGAGGACCTGAGTTCAGTTCCCAGCATCCATGTCTGACGAATCACAGCCACCTATAGTTCCACCCCCAGGGAATCCAACGCCCTCTTCTGGCTACCTCAGGTACCACGCTCCTTAGGCACGCACACACAGAGGCACACCTGCACTTCATTTTAAAATACTAAAACAATAAATTTTTTAAAAACCTGAGGTGGGAGAAGCCTGGGGAGATTTCCCAGTTAGTAAAGTGCTTTCCATATTAGCATGAGGAGACCGGAGGTTAATCAACCAGATTCCACATTAAAAAAAAAAAAAAAAAAAAGTCAAGCACACCCATGCACACTGGTCATCTCAGTGATGGAAAGGCAGAAATGGGAGGGGGAACCCTGGAGTGTGGTAGCCAGCCAACCTAGCTAACCTAGCCAGCAGTTTGAGACCTTGTCTAAAAAAATAAGATGAAGATTACTGAGGAAGATAATCAACATTGACCTTTGACCTTCACATACAAGTGTACAAACATGCAAGTGCATCCCTCAGCACACACACATACACACACACACACACACACACACACACACACACACGAAGTTGGGGGAATACACAGAGCTACCTATGGAAAGGAAAATGAATTTCCCATTTTCCCAATGGCAGTGGTCTTACAGTTAGGAATAAAACTCTGAGATTAGGCTCCCACCACACAGATGGGGGTGTAGGATGCTAGCACCTTGATTATTACATTTCAAAGATCCCTGAGAATTACAGTCCTTGGTCCTGTCTAGAGGCAGCCAGAGACTATTTACATCTCAAAGAGGTAGAGAAAGAATTTACATTACAATTTTTCTTGTGTAAATGCTCAAAAAAAAAAAAAAACCCAGGAGGTCAGGGGCTGAGAATGAGGGAGAAACTTCTACAAAATATAACTGAAGCTGCGGGGAACATTAAGGCCATCTTGGTCAGTATCTTTATCATCATTTCATTGGTATTTCACTGAAATGAAGTTAGCAAAGGTATTTTCATCTGGCTTCTCATTTTCATTTCCATAGGCACTAAGATTCGTTTTGCAGTTAACTGCAAGTTCAAAAGGTCAAGCCATTGGCTTCAGGTCTCAAGTTCTCCAAAGCAAGAACCGAGAACTGCACCCCTTTTCCTGACTTTGAGTTCAATGTATTTCAAATGCCAGAATAGAATACTGATACCACCTTGACTCTGCAGCTAACCAGCTCACTTAGGTCCCTCAAATCCCACTCTAGTTACAAAATAAAGCATTGGAGTTTAACAGAAAACTCTAAGAAGACAAGTTGGTGGGGTTGATGTGGTACCTTTCAAGAAAACAGAAACCGAAGGGCTAAAGAGTTGGCTCTGTGGTTAAGAGTGCTCGCCACTCTTGAAGAGGACTAGAGTTTAGTTTGAATTACTAACATCAGAGACTTACCAAGTGCAACTCCATCTCCAGGGATCTGATGCCCTCTTCTGGCTTCCAGGAGCACCCACATGCTTGTGCACATACACACAAAGAGACATACACACACACAAACATAAATAAATAAAAAGAAATAATTTTTAAAAAAAAGAAAATAGACGCTATAACTGGTGGTATACACTGTAACCCTAGCATCTGAACGTTGGACAAAGGGAGATTGAAATGTGACCTTGGCTAGCAAGTTCCAGGCCAGCCTGGACCACCACTGGGAAAACAAAAATGGAACAGACAATGAAATGGTGTGGGGCCTCTCAGTTTTAGATACACGTTTCTTCGTTTCTTCCTTACACTGTGTTGAAACACAAGAGATCCAAGCAGTCTATGAAGTAGCCTTGTAGTTATAGCTGAACAACCATTGTTCACTCAAAAGACACTCAGAATCAATGTTGCTTTATAAGACAAAAGGAATTTTCCCAGGTGTGATCAACTTAAGGAATCTTGAAAAGACAATCCTGCATTCTCCAGGCGAGATCAAAATGCAACCGAGTTTTCATTAAACAAAGGAGGCATGGAGATTTACAGAGAAGAGACCATGACGTAAAGATAGAATAGAAAATCAGGGGAAGATCCTGGCCTTAAGACTAATAGAGCCCAAGAGTGCCAGGAGGCACTAGGAGCTGGAAGAGACCAATAATTCTCCCCCAGGACCCTAGGGGAAAGCCTGATTCCACCTTGACTCTAACCCAGTAATACTGACTTTCTAACTTCTGGCTTCCAGGACGTTAAGATGGTAAATCTCTGTTGTTTTAAGCCACCAAGTTTGTGTTAACTTGTGGCAGTGGCCACAGAAAACAAAGACAGATATTGGACCAAGAAGTGCAGTGAGGCTGTGACAAACCAATACAGGTGTGCAAGTGACGGCTGGAAGAATCCAAGGCAAGCGGTACACAAAGTGCTTCAAGCAGACTCCTGATAGAAATGTGGACATTTAAGGTCCTGCTGCTGGAGGGAATGAGAAACTCAGCAGCTGGGGATGAGCTCAGCTGGCAGAGTGCTTCTCTAGCATCCACAGACGTGGGTTCGCTCCCCTGCAGTACATAACCTGACATGGTGGTACAAGACTAGACTCCTAACGCTCAAGAGGTGGAACAAGAGGATCAGAAGTTCAAGGGTATGTGAGACCCTGTCTCTAAAAGAGAGTAGGGCTGGAACCTAACAGAAAACTTAGATCCCCATCAAGACTGTGTGCATTGCCATGAACAGAATATTACCAACAGGGCCGTGAGTAACATGCACGCTGCTCAGAGCGCTCAAAAATGATAAGAGAAGCTGGTGCCTCACTAAACTGTGACCTGCCATTGTGTGGAAAGCAGAATCTGTAAATAGCAAATATGATTATTTAGCTAAGTAATTTTTTTTAAGATTTCTTTTTATTTATGTGTGTGTGTTTGTGTGAGTATACGCCATGTGTGTGCAGGTACCCACAGAGGCCAGAAGAGGTCATCAGATCTCCTGAAGCTGAAGTAAAAGGTCATTGTAGGCACACGGTATGGGTGTTAGGAACTGAACCCAGGTCTTCTGAAAGAGCAGCAAGCACTCTTAACTGCTGAACCATTTCACAAGCCCTAGCTAAGGAGATTTTTTTTTTTTAAGCAAAGTGTTAAAGATACAGCCTGGTTTGTTTTCTTATCGTTGACACTAAAACACTAGAGGAGCGGCACATGGGAGAAAGAATTGCTGGGAAATCTCAGCTTATCCAATTGTAAAAGACACTGACATGAGATGACAGTCAGGAAAGTAAGTTCTGGAAGGAAGTCCCAAAGTAGTGTTGGGAAAGCTTCTGTTAGGGCTGAAGAGATCTGGTTGAGAAGAAGGAAACAGACTACTGAAGCCACAGCTGTAAGCAGGGCTGGTCCAAGGTGTTCTCGTGGTCAAACAGCAGTCTGTGTGAGGGAGGTGCTGCCCTCAGCGTGAAACCTTGACGAGTCCACTCAAAAATGACTATTTGGAAAGGGTAATCAAACGCAAGAATCTAAAGATGAGCATCTAGCTCATATGGCAGCTATGATTTGGGGTGACTGAGAGATTTTTAAAGCCCTGATGCTGGAGATCATTATGGAAGAGGCTTTGAGCCTAAAGAAACTGAGTAAGCGGGAGCTGACAAGACAGCTCGGTCGGTCGGTAGGAGCTGAGGGCTGGAAAGAGCTAGGGCCTCTGCTCCAGGCATTGTCTTCCAGCTGCTGTTTCTTATGATGGCCAATAGCTCAGGCATATTCCTGGATAACTCTTACATCTTAAATTAACCCATTTCTAGTCATCTGTGAATCCCCCACAAGGCTGTGGTCTTCTGGTAAGGTTCCAGAGTTCTGGCGTCTTTCTCCTTCGGCAGCTACATGGTGTCTCCTTGACCCCACCTACTCTCTCTATATATCTCTTTCAGCCTGGCTATATTCTGCCCTGCCACAGGCCAAAGCATCTTTATTCATTAACCAAGAAGAGCAACACATACACAGAAGGACATCCCACATCAGTGGTCCAGTACTTGCCCAGCACACACAAAGCCCTAAGTTTGATCCAGCACACACGAAGCCCTAGGTCATTTGGCACAGTGCTTTCTCAACACAAATGAAACCCTAGGTTTGATCCCACCATGCATAAACCAGGTGCGGTGGCACATACCTGAAATCTCAGGACTCAACAGGCAAAGACAGGAGGATCAGAAGTTCAGGGTCATCCTTTGCTACAAGCTTAAGACTAGCCTGAACGATATACATGAGACCCTGTCTCAAAAAATAATAAATAATGAGAACTTCCATAATTAAAACTCTAGAAAACGCGGAGCAGCAAAAGAGACTGAGAAGGAGTAGGGTAGGTGGGAAAACCAAGAGAATGCAGCCTTCTGCTAAGGTAAGGAAAGAAAGCGTTTCAAAGAAGAGCATTAAAAAATACAGATGAAGCCAGGCAATGGTGGCACATGCCAAGATAGGTGAATTTCTGTGAGTTCGAGGCCAGTCTGGTCTACAGCACTAGCTCCAGGACTGCCAAGGCTGTTACACAGTGAAACCTCGTCTCAAAAACAAAACAAAACAAAAAACAAAGTACAGATCATATAGTGGATAACAATAGAACCAAGAAAGTGTTCCCCCCGCTCGCTCGCTCTCTCTCTTTCACACACACACGCGCGCGCGCACACACACACACACACACACACTGGATTTAGCACTCCAGAGTCAATGGAGATATTGACGGAGACATCCTACAACAATATGGATAAAAGTCTGACCTGTTGCCTTCAGAGAGGATTCAAGAGAGAATCTGAAGACAGTATACATAAGAAATGAAATCAGTTTGACTGGAAAGTTGATTGATTTTGCTTTTTTCAACTCATTTGGCCAGAATGAATTCTTTACTAGTTTAAAGGGAAGAAATTCTGCTAAAAGGCAGCAGCAGAGTGCTGGAGATGGGGAGGGAAGGAGTGTCCGGCATGGCCGTTCAATTAGAGTTTGTAGTTAAAGGAAGGGGGGAAGAGCATGGCTGCTCAGGATCTGAAGGGAGTGCAGATGTCATGGCTTTGATCTCCTCAGGCTATAAGGAAAAGTGAAGAGGGGAAGAAGGGGAGATGGGGAAGTGAGGGCTGGGGTGGTGAGGGCTGGGGTGGTGAGGGCTGGGGTAGTGAGGGATGGGGTAGTGAGGGATGAGGTAATGAGGGATGAGGAGTGAGGGCTGGGGTAGTGAGGGATGAGGTAGTGAGGGCTGGGGTGGTGAGGGCTGGGGTGGTGAGGGCTGGGGTGGTGAGGGATGAGTGAGGGCTGGGGTAGTGAGGGCTGGGGT
This sequence comes from Microtus oregoni, assembly GCF_018167655.1. Classification (NCBI taxonomy): domain Eukaryota; kingdom Metazoa; phylum Chordata; class Mammalia; order Rodentia; family Cricetidae; genus Microtus; species Microtus oregoni. Next base: position 41,480,512 of record NW_024543063.1, read on the forward strand.
GGTGAGGGCTGGGGTGGTGAGGGCTGGGGTAGTGAGGGCTGTAGTTGTTGAGAGGTTGAAAATGAGGTGAACAAACACGTAAATGAAAACATCCTACAGTTGAGAATTCACCAGGTACATAGAATGCTGAGGCAAGAGGATTGCTGTGAGTTCAAGAACAGCCTGGGCTATGCCATAGTAAGTCCCAGGCTTAATAGTGAGGTTTAATGTGAGACCCTTCTTCACTAAAAGAAAAAGGGGGTTGGGGAGAGGCGACACGGTGGACAAAAGCATATGCATGCTCTGATCCCCAGAATGTATTTACATGTTGGAAGGACGGAACTAACTCCTCCAAGTTGTCGACAGACAGACAGACAGACAGACAGAAAAAATTGGTGAAATAATGTATATTTTAAGTAAGAAGGGTAGGGAGACGGCTCCGTAGCTAAGGCACTCGCCATGTAATGCCAGGGACTCACCAGCAGCTTGCCTAGACAAGTAGAGCACTTTGCATTTCCTTCAATGAAAAGCCTTGTCTCAAAACATAAAGTAGAGGTCCAGCACGATGGCTCCACAGCTCTAAGTACCTGTCTCGAAGCCTGACCATCCGAATTCAGCCCCTAGAAACCATGTCTGGGCGAAGGAGAGCTCAGACGTCACAAAGCTGTCCTCTGACCTCCACGTCACTGTGACTGCAGACTCACATACTAATAATGTTTTTAAAGTAAATAGAAAAAAAGCCTTAGAACAAGCTCTAAGGCACATTGTTTATTTTCTATGCCTATATGTCTACTATGAAATTGCTATATATATACTACATCATGGTGTCCTTATTTTATAGGTGGCAGAACTAGGGCTGATTAACTCTGCCCAGGCTTCTGATCGTAAGCGGCAGACATGGAGGAGGAGCAGTTACCTTCCCCTCAAATTCTCTTTTTCCACCTTACCTGCCTGAGCTGCTGTCAGTCAGCAGCCTCGGGAGGCAAAGAGGAACAGAATTCTTAAACGTATCGACCCTGACCTGGTGATAAATGGCTCTATATTTCATTCTAATAAAGCTGGTAAGTGAATAAAAGCCCTATCCAAGGTAGCATCTGATGACAATTTAGGAAGGAGTCAGAGGCACAAAACTGAAAGGCAAAGGCACTGGCTTCACAGATAAAGTAGAGAGTTTCTCGCCTCTATTTTCTAGGGCTGCCTGATGCTCATGAGCCACTCACATTTGGTGCTAGCAGATGTCCCAAGAGTCTAGTGGGACCTCAATCAGCCCAGGAGCATTGGCTTTAATCTGCAGTAGGAATAGAATATCAAGGGTGTGTATGAGTGCTGTGAGTGCTACACTCCAAGCCTTGCTTCTTGCAGCCTCTCACCGTCACAGGCATCACCTCCAGGACCCTAGCCATGCTATGCTACAGTGACAACAGTGGCCGTGCTCACAGAACATTCGGGCTGTGGCGGTAGACCACAACAAAGCCAGCCTCGCCGTTTATTCACTCGATTTGTTAGAAGCATAGCCACCCAGGGAATGATGCTACCCAGGGACTGATGCTACCCAGGGACTAGTACCACCCAGGGACTGATGCTACCCAGGGACTGGTACCACCCACGGGCTGGTGCAGGCGCACTGTGTTCTCTGGATGAACACCTTTATACCTGTGTATGATCAAACCCATTAATAACTACTAAAAAAAAATATGCCATAATCTTAGGATGCCAGCACTGGAAGGGGACTTTTAAAATTTTATTTCTTGGATGGGGGAGCCTACATCACAATGGTCATAGGAATATCTGAGGGCAATTTGTGGGAGTCAGTTCTCTCTACTGTGTAGGTGTTGTAGGTAGAACTCAGGTTTTCAGGCCTACTGGCAAGTGCTTGAACCTGCTAAGCCATCTTGCCAGTCCAGAAATGTCATTTTTGGGGGTCACAGTACCAAATGGGTGGATTTATTCTAAAACTGACCAAGCACTCCTCTGCAATCCCTGGACGTGTTTCAGAATCCTAGAGCACTATCATATTCAAGAGAAAGCCTGGGGTTAGAGAGATAGCTCAGTTAGTGAAGTGCCAGTCATGCAAGCCTGAAGACCTGAGTTCAGTGCCCAGAGCCAAAAAAAGGCTAGGTTTAGTATCATCCATCTATAATCCCAGTGCTGGGAAGGCACAGATGGAATCACTGGAGCTTGCTGGCCAAGCAGCAGAGCCAAGTTGGTAAGCTCCAGTTTCAATGACAGACACCGTCTAAAAGATAAATAAGGAAATAGGGGTGAGAATGATCATGGACACCTGGCATCAAGATTTAGCTTCCATGCTCACAGGCACACACGCACACTCATACCAAACATGTACATACACACAAATATAATATTATTCATATTACTATTAATAATAATAATGAGAGCACCCATAGTGCCTTGTGACAGTCAAAAGGCACCTCTTACTTTGAGCTAGACATTGCCTGTCTGTAACTATAATACACGCATTAGCAGACAAGGGCTGGAGAGATGGCTCAATGGTAAAAGCCCTTGACAGACTTGCAGAGGACCCGGGTTCACAAACTGACACGGTGAATCACAATCCAGTGTTCTCTTCCAGCCTCCAAAAACACCACATGTATGTGATGCACATACACACATGCAAGCAAACATATGTATAAATATAACAATTATTTTACTCTTTAAAAAAAGAAATAAATATCAGGCATGATTAACATGATTTAAAACAGCTTGTCCGGGTTAAGAATCAACTCATCCATTTAGTGTCTCAGTAACTGAGTGATTGTCTACCCTCAATAAATTTACTTATAGGATCACTATGTTCTGATCAGTTATAAATACGAAATCCAAGAAAGAGAGGCTGGAGAGATGACTCAGCGGTTAAGAGCACTGACCGTTCTTTCCGAGAACATGGTTCAATTCTCAGCACCCACATGGTGGCTCATAACTGTCTGTAACTCCAGTTCCAGGGTACCCAACACCCTCACACAGACATACATGCAAGCAAAACATCAGTGCATGTGAAATAAAAAAAGAAAGAAAAGAAAGAAATCTAAGGAAGAGCTGGTATGGTGGCACGCATCTTTAATCCCAGCACTTAGGAGGCAGACACAGGTTGATCCTTTTGAGTTCCAGGCTAGCCTGATCTACATAGAAAATTCCAGGCCAGTGAAGGCAGCATAGTGAGACCTTGAAGAGAGAGGAGAGAGAGAGAGAGAGAGAGAGAGAGAGAGAGAGAGAGATTTAAGAAATGATTGCTTCTTTCAAATACAAGAAAGCCAAAAAAAAAAAAAAATCCTAGAAGGAAAATGCCAGAAGCAAGGTTTGATCATTTAACTTTATATGGCCATTTTCTATGGGTGGAAAGACATGTGACTTAGCGGGACTAGTAAGTAGTTGTTCCAAATTAAATTATTTGTTGAAATTAAGATGAGCTCCGGGTTTTTAAATCAAAGTGAATTCACTGTGGCAAATGAGATCCGAGGAAAAATAAACGAACATCACTCAGAGCATAGTTAATGTGCTCGCGTTCCTGTCCTACCTGCTTGTGTGTGGGAGCGATGCCGTCCTAAATGAAAGCTGAAAATTGTGCTTTAATAGGTTTGCATATGGTGATAGAGAAACTGTGATACAGATTTTCTTTTGAATTTTCCAATTTGCGCTATTTTCCTCTAATAACTTCTGCTTCGATGATTGTATATTGATCGTCACTGCGTGTTGTTTTTTCCTAAATGCTCTACTCGTATGTTGGCGGGCTGTGGAGGGGGGTACACTCTGTAAAGACCGATCCAAATTCTCATCTTCTGTTGGCCTGCCCTTCTGTCGTCAAAATAACCCCCCCCCCAATTTTTTTTTTTTTGCTATGAGTATTCAGGAATTGGCATGGTTTTTTTCTTCATATTTGATCTTGATTTCTGCCTTGAGTCATTTCACAGTTAATTAATTTCTCTACCTTCCAAATAAGAAGAAAGACAAACTAACACAAGCCATTCTAGTAGTCTGAAAGTTAGATAAAGCGGAGAACTAGGCTGGCACACTGAAAACAACGCTATTCAGATGTTCCCAGACGCCCGCCTGTTCCGGAAGCTCTCCTGATGGTGTGAGAGACCTTTCACCATATTATGTCTGACCAAACATATGTGTGTGTCAATAACACCATCAACTGCCTTGTGGTGCCAACTCTTGCTTCCCAATCCAAGAATCTTAGATCTATTTACTGACCATTTTCTTTGTGCCCTCATAGTTGATCTCATCTTTAAAAAATGTCTTTACAGAGGGGCTGGAGAGATGGCTCAGCGGTTAAGAGCACTGACTGCTCTTCCAGAGGTCCTGAGTTCAATTCCCAGCAACCACGTGGTGGCTCACAGCCAATGAGATCTGGTGCCCTCTTCTGGCCTGCAGGCATACATGGAAGGAATGCTGTATATATAATAAATAAATAAATCTTGAAGAAGAAGAAGAAGAAGAAGAAGAAGAAGAAGAAGAAGAAGAAAAGGTCTTTACAGAGGGCTGAAGCGATGGCTCAGAGGTTGAGAGCACTGACTGCTCTTACAGAGGACCCAAGAGTTCAGGTTCCCAGAACCCACCTTGTAACCACCTATAACTCAAAGTCCAGGGGCATCCGATGTTTTTGGTCTCTTCAGGAAGCTGTACTCATGTGTACATAGATACACACACTCTCACACATGCACAGAACTTAAAATACATCCTTTTTTAATGTAACAATGGAGTTAGGGAGACGATTCTGTCAGTAAAGAGCTTACCTTTCAGGCCTGAGGACCTGAGTTCAACCCCCAGAACCCTAGTAAGATGAGAGAGAGAGAGAGAGAGAGAGAGAGAGAGAGAGAGAGGTACAATGGACTTTGTAATCTCAGCCCTAGAAAGGATTCATTAAATTCTTAGAGCTTGCATGTAGACCATCTCTCAGCAAACTTAGCAAGTTCTAGGCCAGTGAGAAACCTTGATTCAAAGAGAGAGAGAGAGAGAGAGAGAGAGAGAGAAGAAGAAGGAGGAGGAGGAGGAGGAGGAGGAGGAGGAGGAGGAACGGAGGGAAGGAGGGATGAAGGAATGGAGGGAAGGAAGGAAAGAGGGAGGAAAGACAAGGGCTAAAAATTCATACAATCTGAAGAGAAAGAAAAGCGGCTGCCATCGCGCCTGTGAATGGCCCTACACCCAGGCACATCCTGGCAGCACTAAAATGAGTCAATGGCTTTTTAAAAGAGTACAAGAGGCTGGAGAGGTGCCTCAGCAGTTAAGAGCACTGGTTGATCCTCCTGCGGTCCCAAGTCAATCCCTGGGACTCAAAGGGCATCTTACATCTGTAACTCCAGTCCAGGGAACCCAGTGCCCTCTTCTGGCCTCCTCAGGTACTGCACATAAGGTGCACAGACATTCTCAGGGAAACATTCATACACATTTAAAAAAAATAGTAAATCCCCTCAAAAAATTTAAACACAAGGTATATGTGAAGTTGGGAAGGGAAATTACTGGGACTATGGGAGGGACTTGAGGAGAGGGTGCAATGGATTTGATCCAAACATATTGTGTGTGGAAATCTCAAAAAATAAAAATACATTTCAAATTTTTTAATGTGAAAAGACCTAAGGAGTAATACTAAGATTGTCTTCTGGCCTCCATACACCACACACACACACACACACACATACACACACACACACACATACACACACACACACACACACAGGATGTGTCTTTTTTTTTTTTTTCTGACCATATTCTGTCTTCCCTGGAGGGTCTAGGGTCCTTCTGTTCTGTCTTAGTGTGAATATGTTTCTAACGATGAGCCCAGCCAGCCCCTCCTCACACCTTTGCCTCCTCCCAGAGACCAGACTCTCCGCCTGGAGAACCCAACAGTCTCAGGAAAGGTCTATACTGAGAGCCTTGTGAGGATTTTCAACAATACAGAGCCCAAGAACGCCACCCTATAGAAAGAGCAGCTGGCTTGATGACGGCTCTCCTCAGCCCTTTTCTGGTCAGCAGTCCTGTGGAAACTTGGGCACATTGGTTGATGATAACTCAGCCCTTGCTTGTCATGTGCACAGCCTCTCTCTTTTCCTGTCTCTCCTTCTACCCCTACACTGCTCAATGCTCCTTCTTATATATGTTATGTTAACTTTTTGATTCATTTTGCCTTTGCTTTTGACTTTTTAAGACAGGATCTACGTAGCCCAGAATGACTCTGAACTTCTGGTCCACCTGCCTCCACCTCCTCAGCCCTGGGATTACAGCTATGCATCACCAAACTTGGCTCACACCTAATTTAATGTTATCTTCTTGTTACTGTTTGTCATTTCTTTTTTTTTTTTTTCGAGACAGGGTTTCTCTGTGGCTTTGGAGCCTGTCCTGGAACTAGCTCTTGTAGACCAGGCTGGTCTCGAACTCACAGAGATCCGCCTGCCTCTGACTCCCGAGTGCTGGGATTAAAGGCATGCGCCACCATCGCCCAGCCCTGTTTGTCATTTCTTAATAATCAAAAGCTGTCAGCAATTATAGGAAAACCAAGAAACTGTGTTAGATTTCTCTATAGCCAGTTTCTTTCCTGCAAGGTTGATAGACTGTACAATAAGGGCTATCAAAATAGCTCAAGGGCCAGGCGATATAGCACACACCTTTAATTCCAGCACGCAGGAGGTAGAGGCAGGTGAATCTCTATGAGTTGGAGGCCAGCCTGGTCTACAAGAGCTAGTTTCAGGACAGCTAGGACTGTAACCCAGAGAAACCCTGTCTCGAAAAATCAAAAAGAAAAAGGTCAAAAGAAAAAGATAGCTCAAGGGATAAAGGTACTTGCCACCAAGACCGATTCCCTGAGTTCAGTCCCATATGGTGGAGGGAAAGAATCAACTCCTGAAAATTGTCCTCTGACCTCCATGTGTTCACTGTGGTGCGCGCGCGCACACACACACACACACACACACACACACACACACGTGCGCGCGCTAAAGAAAGTAGCATAATTTTTAAAGATAACCAATAAAACTAAGTGAAAAGGTATAAAGCCAGCCTTTCTGTGGTTCTCTGAAAGTCCTGGTAAATGTGAAGAGAGCCTAAAGGAGAACAACTAGCCAAAAGACTTAACCCCATACTGCTGTTTAACTACGCACTCATGAAAGGAATTTAGGAATAATAAAATGGAAAAAAATAGGAGGTCACTCTGCCTTAATGATTGCTACATTCCCAGTCCCTATCGAAGTAAATGTGCATAGTGGGTTCCTATTTTTAAAGATTTTTATTACTTTATTTGTATGTGTGCACGCACACATGCATGCAGGTGCCTGCAAAGGCCAAAAGATGACAAAACATTATGTCAGGTCCCATGGAGCTGGAGTTAACAGGTAGCCGTAAGCCACTCAGTATGGGTCAAACTCGGGCCTTCTGGAAAAGCATCAAGTGTTTTTGATTTGTGGGCCATTTCTTCAGCTATAGTGGTTTCCTATATACATAAGCTGTATAAATGAGAAGATAAGCATAGGATCTTGCATCTGGTTTCAAAGCATCAAAAGTAAGTAAATAAGCATCAGTTATGGGAAAAACAATGTCCAAAAGTGAAGCGTTATCTCTGTAAACACCGCAAACAGTAAAGAAAACAGAATCCTGTGAGGAAGTTGAAGAAGTCAGGTATGGAGTCCATACCTATAATTCCAGCACTTGGAAGGTAGAGGCAGGAAGCTCAGGAGACCAGGGTCATCCTGGGCTACATAGTGAGTCTGAGACTAGCCTGGGCTGTAACAGACCCTGTATCAAGAAAACAGCAAATAAAAAGTAAATTTGACTGGGTGTGGTGGTACACACCTTTAATTCCAGCAGTCAGGAGGCAGGAGCAGGTGGATCTCTGTGAGTATGAGACCAGGCTGGTGAGTTCCAGGACAGCCAGTGCTGTGTAGATGGAGCCTGTCTTGAATAAAATGAAATAAAGTAATTTGGAGCAGACTCTTTAGTGGTAGCTGGGCATGGTGGTACAAACCTGAAACCTCAGAATGTGGGAAGTAGAAGTCCTCCTTAACTACACAAATGAATTTGACAAGACTAGCCTGGAATACATGAGACTGTGTGTTGAAAAGAAAGAAAAGAAAAAAAGAATGGAGTGAGGGAGAAAGGGATGGAGGGAGGAAGAGTGGGACAGGAAAGGAGGTAGGAAAAAGAAAAGAAAAGAAAAAAGAAAAGAAAGAGGGAAGTCAGAACTAATTTGACCTGACTTTTCAAGAAAAGCTTATCACCAGGCAGAGAGAAACACCATTCCTGGCACACGGATCAGAACCCATGAATACTTGCAGGTTCCAAGGAACATGGACCAGTGAGGAAAATGACTCTATTGGACTGGAGCTTATATGGGAAACAGTTAGATGGGAGGTTCGGAGCCAAAAATAGCATTAAAATTCAAGTTGAAAGACGCTCAGCAAAGCACCAAAGCCTGCTTGGGTACTTTTTTTTTCCTGCTGTTAAGTCTTTAGCTTCCTCTATTTCACGTGGCCAATTTTTCCAGAAGATAACTGAATGGTTGTGTGTGTGTGTGTGTGTGTGTGTGTGTGTGTGTGTGTGTGAGAGAGAGAGAGAGAGAGAGAGAGAGAGAGAGATCTGTGGTAGACATAAGAGCCCAGGGTGAGCCAGTGGATAAAGAAATAATCTTACCCTCAAGCTGGGAAGATGCTCACAGTTAAATCACCTGCTATACAAGCATGAGGACCCAAGTTCAAATTCCCAGAAACCACATCAATGCTGGGAGAGCCTGAAGGTCTACCTGCAGCTCCAGCCTCAGAGACGGAGGCAGCACTGCTCCAGAGCAAACTGGTGCATGAACTAGCCATACAGTCAAGCTCTGGGTTCGACAAAGACCTTGCCTCAATGACTAAAGGGAAAAAGCTGTGAAGAGTGATTCCAGACAGCAAATCCCAGGCTTCCATATGCATACATGTGAGACAGAAAGACACATACACACAATGGAAAAAGAAAAGAAATTTTATCCCTCAGATTTCATGGAGCAGGAAGAGAAAAACAGAAGGCAACAGACAAAGCAACATGGGTTATGAAGGTGTCAATCGCTGGTTCCCTCAAAAATGCCACCAGAACCTGTGTTAATTAAATAAGCTGAGCTCGTTGCTCATCATGATAAGGGAAATTCCCAGGTCAATGGTGATGTCCCCAGCAAAGGAAGGCCATATTTATGATATACACTGATATTTTAAAATCTGGGTTAAGCTAGGTCTTCCCATTTATAAGCTTGATTAGAGAAGATAACATAAAAGTTTAGGATTGAAAGAGACCCTAACAAGGGATTTCGAGGCAAAGGATTCAAAGAGTCTTGTGTCAACTTCCTACTGATGATTGTGAGTTCCTAAGACTTTATCACCCCTTGGAATGAAAAGCAAAATCAGTTAGAACTTACATCTTCCTGGCAAGGACTCTCATGGGGTGCTTGAGTTCTGCAGTGAGATAACAAAGTCTTGCTAATGTTGACAGAGTCTCAGGGGAAATACAAGAAAAGAGTTGAAGATGCAAAACCAAAGAAGAAAGAGTCTACACTGTATGAAATCAGAGAAGCCTTCAAAGAAGAGCTTGTCTTTCTGGAAAGAGCTTTAAAATAAGCAGAGGTTTGACTAGTTTGCAAGAGAGAGAGAGAGAGACAGAGAAAGAAAGAAAGAAAGAAAGAAAGAAAGAAAGAAAGAAAGAAAGAGGGAGGGAGGAAGGAAGGAAGGAAGGAAGGAAGGAAGGAAGGCAAAGACAGAGAGACAGAGGATTCAAAACAAAATCAATGCATTCTACTTTCGTACTGTTAGCATTTCAAAGGACATTCTTGGGCATAAGTTTTCATTATGGCTTTTCATTGGGCTTAAGGTTTCATTTTAAGAGGTAGGTACAGGAAGGTTGTAACATGGGCACCACAATACAGTGAGATGGGAAGAGTAAATTCTAGTGCACTGCGGCTACTGTTGTTAAATAGTTTTACAAAGAACTAGATGGGAGAAGTTTGTAGGCTCCAAACACAAAGAAACTGTAAGAGTGTAAGGCGTGAGAAATGCTAGTGGATCTAATTCAGTCATTACACTGTGTGTGTTTGTGTGTGTGTGTGTGTGTGTGCGCGCGCGTGCGCGCATGCGTGCGTGTCTATGTTGAAATACCACACAATTTCTACAATGTGTATGATTATTATGTACCAATTAGGAAATACTTTTTCTAGGCCTGGTGGTGTACACCTGTAATCCTAGCCCTTGAGAGGTGGGAGTAAGAGGAGCTGGAGTTCAAGGCCAACCTCAGTCACACAGCGTGTTCAAAGCCACCAAGGGCTACAGGAAACCTTATCTCAAAAATAAACAAGGAGCTGGGGAGAAGGCTCTGTGGTTAAGAGTATTCCTGCTCTTCCAGAGACCCCACATTTGGTTCCCAGACCCCATGGCAGGCAGCTTACAACTAACTGTATATAATTCCAATTCCAAGAGATCCAATGCCCTTTTCTGGCCTTTATTGGTACACACACGCACACGCACACACACACACACACACACACACACACACATATTTATTTGCACACACAAAAAAACTTTTAGAAATAATTATTTTTAATTGCTCCTTGAAGCACTTTTGTGTTTTAAGATGAAAAAAAAAAAAAGATGAGCTAAAAAAAAAAATTATGATTGAGGATGCAACCATAAGATCATGTACGGTTTTTTTTTAAATATGCCTTCTTTAAGAACAAAACATTAGGGCACACAAAAACTCACTCCCACCTAGGGAGAGTGACAAGCAAGGGAGCAGGGGGTTGGCAGTGGAGTTTAGCATTTCCAAAGTCGTGGAATGGAGCTCAAATCCTCTAGGAAGTGCTGAAGCCAGTGCTGGGAGCACTCAGATCTCCCTTCTGCATGTCGGAGAATCGGCGGCAGGCTAACTTAGAAATGAATCTCAATGGATTAGGATTGCAGCGCGCTTTAATAGAAGAGGTGGCCTTGGAGGAGACTTAATCAGAGAATAAATTTCAAAATCAGAAGCACAATTTGGTTCGAGAGCATCCGGAAACCAATCAGCACCTGATGCTCCTAAGAGCCGCCACCAAAACCAACATCTTCATCCCTCCTCCGGTGCCCTTAGTCTGATAAGGGGCAAAGTACCCCCAGCCGGCTCATGCCTGGGTTGACCAGACCCAGGGCTGCCAGGCAGTGATGAACATGGATCAGATTTGACAAGCTGTAAACCCAATAACCCCACACCTGAGAGCCTAGACAGATTCAAAACAAGCAGCTAATTAAACCTGGAGCAGTCAGCTATCATCATCCGAGATTCATGGGCGGCCAACGAGCAGAAGAACGAGGAACACGGCATTCGGCAACAGCTGTCACCTGCTATAATGTTCTTTAATTATCTTAAAATCTGTAAGAACTGACAAATGGGTGACAAAATGCAATTTTCTGTGTCAGGAAGCGAGAGACAAGCCTGCGTTCCTTTGATGAGAGGAAACACTGTAAAATCTCTCGCTCGGCTCTCCTTATTGGAGAGGGGGGATTGTTGTCGCTCAACTCTGGTCTATAAACACGCTCATTATGGGACTACGGGAGGGACACGTTTCCTTCTCTATAAGACTGAGTAGGAGAGATTAAAATGGTTTGGGGAGGGGGGTGAGATGGCTAATCAGATAAAGGCGCTTGCCACTTTATCGGGGGGACTTGAGTTTGACTCTGTGGACCCACTTAAAGAACAGGAAACTGACTCCAAGTTTTTTGATCTCCACGCATGTACACATATACACATGCGTGCATGTACACACACAAAAAAAAACTATTTTTAATGATTCCTGAGCTATTTCAGGCTTATCCCCACAAGCTCAGTGTTTCAAGTTCAGCCCTCAACCCCACTATACTATAGATATCCCGCAGAACTGCATTCCGGGGAGAACATAAGCAAAGGCCCACCCGAGCTCACTGGAATCATGCCATGCCTCTTGCCTAGATCCCTCCAGGGGCCTGTGCACACTGTGGCCTAACCCCTCTAGGCTGCCGTGATGTTTATGACCTCTGTAAGGGTTTCCATTAGTCTCTCATTTCATTGGGTCATTATAGTCTCCCCAACTTGCATGATAGCATCCTTTGTTCCTTTAGGGTAAGTTTACTTCTATCATTTACGCAGTTTTGCCAGTCTTTATGGGTCAAAAAATGTTCACCAGAACACAAAATAAATTGCAGAAAGAAAGGTCACCGGGTAGCAAATAGCTTTTAACAACATTAGCTAGAAAACCACATCCTCGGTACGAAGTCATAAAGAACTCATAAGCCAAGAGCATTGCACCACTCAGAGTCCCAGGACATAAAACAGAGGAAAATATGAGCTAGTTCACATTGGCCAAGAGCACAGGGTGGCCCTTAGAGTCTAAAGGAAGCATATATATAACAGTACTACACAGATCTCGCTATATATAATGAAAATGTGTACATTGCTTTATCTTTTGTTGGTTCTTTTTCTTGGCTTTTGTTTATAATGGTTTTACCTTAAGTAAATAGCACAGTCAGTCAGCATGCTCTGAGGGTGTTGACAGTCCACCAGGATCACTCATAACTCTTAAGACATGCAGTCTTCTATTTATGGCTAGAAACCAAATATGAGTGAGTACATCCCATGTTCCTCTTTTTGGGTCTGGCTTACCTCACTCAGGATAGTGTTTTCTATTTCCATCCATTTGTATGCAAAATTCAAGAAGTCCTTGTTTTTTACTGCTGAGTAATACTCTAATATGTATATATTCCATACTTTCTTCATCCATTCTTCCGTTGAAGGGCATCTAGGTTGTTTCCAGGTTCTGGCTATTACAAACAATGCTGCCATGAACATAGTTGAGCATATACTTTTGTTGTATGATAGGGCCTCTCTTGGGTATATTCCCAAGAGTGGTATTGCTGGATCCAGGGGTAGGTTGATCCCGAATTTCCTGAGAAACCGAAACACTGCTTTCCAGAGTGGTTGCACAAGTTTGCATTCCCACCAGCAATGGGTGAGTGTACCCCTTTCTCCACAACCTCTCCAGCAAAGGCTATCATTGGTGTTTTTTATTTTAGCCATTCTGACAGGTGTAAGATGGTATCTTAAAGTTGTCTTGATTTGCATTTCCCTGATCGCTAAGGAAGTTGAGCATGACCTTAAGTGTCTTTTGGCCATTTGAAGTTCTTCTGTTGAGAATTCTCTGTTCAGATCAGTGCCCCATTTTATAATTGGGTTGATTAGCCTTTTACGGTCTAGTTTCTTGAGTTCTTTATATATTTTGGAGATCAAACCTTTGTCAGTTGCAGGGTTGGTGAAGATCTTCTCCCAGTCAGTGGGTTGTCTTTTTGTCTTAGTGACAGTGTCCTTTGCTTTACAGAAGCTTCTCAGCCTCAGGAAGTCCCATTTATTCAATGATGCCCTTAGTGTCTGTGCTGCTGGGGTTATATATAGGAAGTGGTCTCCTGTGCCCATGTGCTGTAGAGTACTTCCCACTTTCTCTTCTATCAGGTTCAGTGTGTTCGGACTGATATTGGAACATGGGATGTACTCACTCATATTTGGGTTCTAGCCATAAATAAAGGACATTGAGCCTATAATTCATGTTCCTAGAGAAGCTAAATAAGGTGAATCCAAAGACAAACACATAGGCATCCTCAGGAATATTAACCTTCATCAGGCGATGAAAGGAGACAGAGACAGAGACCCACACGGGAGCACCGGACAGAAATCTCAAGGTCCAAATCAGGAGCAGAAGGAGACGGAGCACGAGCAAGGAACTCAGGACCACGAGGGGTGCACCCACACACTAAGACAATGGGGATGTTCTATTGGGATCTCACCAAGGCCAGCTGGCCTAGGTCTGAAAAAGCATGGGATAAATCCGGACTAGCTGAACATAGCGGACAATGAGGAATACTGAGAATTCAAGAACAATTGCAGTGGGTTTTTGATCCTACTGCACGTACTGGCTTTGTGGGAGCCTAGGCAGTTTGAATGCTCACCTTATGAGACCTGGATAGAGGTGGGCAGTCCTTGGGCTTCCCACAGGTCAGGGAACCCTGATTGCTCTTCGAGCAGATGAGGGGGGGGGGGGACTTGATCGGGGGAGGGGGAGGGAAATGGGAAGCGGTTGTGGGGACGAGGCAGAAATCCTTAATAAATAAATAAATTAAAAAAAAAAAGACATGCAGTCTTCGTAACGCGCTCTTACGAGCACCTCACAACGTGAATGTGTGCAGGCGGAGTTTTGAATCAGCAGATCAGCAGTCATTAAAATTTAAATTTGCATGCTCATATTTCCACCCACTAATTAGAATAAAACTGTTGAAATTTTCAACTTAAAAATCTTTTTTTTTTTGCATTTGCAAATCCCATTTCCTATAGATTGACAGTGAAGTTGATCTTTTGTGGGTATGATCTCTAAACTGTGATCTCTCTATGGACGGGCTGATTACTATCAACATTCCAGCATGATTCCATCCTTACTGAGCTGGCCTTTGTAAAATACAAGTTTGTACTTGCCCACCGAGACACAGCTAGCGTCCGCCTGGGTTCTTCCTCGTGACTTCCCAGCCCCACACGTGGATTTCTGTTCTGTACAAATGTGCTTTCTCGCTTTCCTGTTCAGTCCCCATTTGTGGGACAAGCCCTGTGTTCCACACTCGTGCATTTTCTTGGATTCTTAGTTCGATGGGGTGCTTTTCTCCTAGTCTTTAATTTCCTGGGACAATATTAGACCCAAAATCACATGATGAAGCCTTGCCCTGCCTTATCCACTCAGTAACATCAAGGCTGTGTCTCTCTCCATGGGCCCATAGGCTTCAGCTGCGAAAGATCTGGCTTTCCAAAGCTTACAGAATTGTACAAGATAGGCCGGGCATAGGTGACAGTTGATAGTGGATGGCATGTATAAAGTCAGGGTGATAGCCAGTGTGTGGAGAAGCCGAGATTTGAACCCAGGTTTGCCCGGTTCTAATGCTGTCACATCAGCCTGTCCACCGCCCATCATCCTTGCGGTTCACTAGAGATCTGTGGTTCCTTAATTTAAGATGTGATACTCCGTGCTCAGCGACTTGGCAGCGCTGGGTACTTCCTCACAGGCTTCACACATTTTTCCCTAGACTTAGCACCTACTGAATTCCTCCCCATAACCACACTTCTATCCAAATTGGTTCTCTTGCCTTTGCCAAGTTGCTGTTTGTTCACACTCTCTCTTCAGTCCAGAGTGATCTGAACCAATTTCCTTTATGTATCGTCTTGTTAGTTCAATGCTGAGTGGAGATAAGTCACTATCGATGACAGCAACACACACTTGTCATATGTGCCCTGAAGGAAGGGCATCCAAAAGATGTGGTGAAGGTCACTGTCAAAACGGAAATGGCTCAGCACCTATTCTTCCAAAGGACCTGAACCAGTGTCAGAGAGTTCCAACCACTTGTGATTATAGCTCCAAGACATTTGACTCTCTCTTCTGGCCTGCAAGACCATCTGTGTCATGTATAGCACACACTCGACATATCCAGAAATAAAAATAAATCTTTTTTAAAGACAATTTCAGAACTATCTACTGGAACAACTAGTTGGTTCAGCAGATAATGATGCTTCAATTTCTGGGACCTGCAAGGTGAAAGGTAAGTTGTCCTTTGACCTCCACATATGCATCATGGTACTCCTGCACATACACACACACACACACACACACACACACACACACACACACAAACAATAAATGTATTTTTTATTTTTAAAGAATTAGGCCAGGTGGTGATAGCTCATGCCTTTAATCCCAATACTTAGGAGGCAGAGGCTGGTGAATATCTGAGTTCAAAGTCAGCCTGGTCTGCCATGTAAGTTCAAGTGATGAAAGATGATGTATGCTGTGAAGATGTTTTATTGCCATTGGTTAATAAAGAAGCTGCTTTCAGCCAATGATGTAACAGAGTAAAGCCAGGCTGAAAGAGATATATAGAGAGAGTAGAGGGAGTCAGAGAAAAGCCATGTGACTGCCCGCAGGAGACAGACACACCAGAACCTTGCCAGTAAGCCACAGCCACATGGCAATACACAGATTAATAGAAATGGGTTAATTTAAGTTATATAAGAGTTAGCCAGAAATACACTTAAGCTATTGGTCAAACAGTATTGCAATTATAACAGATTTCTGTGTGATTATTTCAGGAGTCTGGGAAACAAATAAGCCACCTCTGCCGATATTGAAGTGCTGTAGGGGAAAGTTTTTGTCCACTGTAAAGATGGTTCAGTAGGTGTGCTTCCTGCACAAGTGTAAGGACCTGAGTTCAGATCCCTGCACCCACAGTATACACAAGGCATAACCATGCAGGTCTGTGACCACAGCACTGAATAGCAGAAACAGGAGAATCCAGAGAGCTCACTGGCCAGATAAGCTAGCTCAAACGATCAGCTCCAGCTCCAGTGATGGATCCTATCTCAGAAAACTAGAGTGCAAGAGAAGAATACGCCCAACATGCGCCTCCGACCTTCACACCTGCCTCCATGGAAAAGCACATGCCTACACCACATACAAATAAATTGAAAGGAAAGTGAGTTATCCAGGAAAACAAATGATAGAAACGAAGACCCAGGCAACAATACGAAATGCTCTAAGCACACAATGTTGCTCTCTAAAAGAAGAAAACATCCATTCTTGTTTTGTTCTTTGAGACAGGATCTCATGTAGCCCAGATTAGCCTCAAACTTGCATGTGCTGTCTACTAAAGAATGACGTTGAGCTCCTGATCCTCCGGGCTCCCCTCCCACATGTTAGGACTACAAGGCCTGAATCGCTATCAGCATAAACAGCAATGTTTTTATTTAAAAAGTAAAAATTCCAGAAAATGGCTAATTGTAAGATCTAGGACATGGAATACATAAAAACTAGATGATACTCTACAACACCTGAAGCAGAAAGCTCTCTCTCTTTCCCAGGACACTGTCACAAGGACAAAGGGACAACTTGAGGAGGCTCCAAACTGGCCAAGGCAGTGATAAGAATAATAACTTCAAAGAATGCTCACAATTCAATCATATTTTTTGAAGCCTGCATTTTAAATGTTACAGAAATAGAAAAATAATACCTTCATTAGCCACCAGTAAAGTGGCTCGGGAATCCATGAATTTTTATGGAAACTAGAAGATATCTAATAACATCAACTATTTGATCCAATTTCCACACAATAACTATACTACAAGGTAACCAAATATTTGATGAAAAAAAGTTCCTTTTAGGGGGAGGGTATTGAATAGTAACATTTTGCCAAATCCCAAGGAAGGTGGGCAACGGTTATAATTGGCTCCTAACGTTCCAGAAGAGGGAGTCAGAAACCTTGCAGTCATGACGAAAATGCCCAACACCACTTATGTGTTGCCAAGAAAACTGAATCTCAGTCAAATCACGCTTCTGAATATAATTATCAATATTCTAGGAATAGAGTTGGCAGAGGTGCGAATTGCATGACATCAATGAGGCAACCAGGAAAAGCCAAAGCTTGGGAACTTGTGGAGGGCAATTAGCCTGCTTTTTCTGGGACTGGCTGCACCCACTCTTCGGGTATATGGTCCCTTCTGGAGTCAATTGTGAGGCGTGTGCTTTGTCTGACCTTTCAGAGCTTCCTTAGAGGATGGTGTCCCAGTAGTCTGAGTGGCAGCTGGCCTGGAAAGTCCTTTGGTTTCACAGCCTGTCTCTTCCCTTATCCTACATGGTTCCCTACTTCCCCTTCACTGTCCCCATGGCTTGCCAACTCCCTGTCTCAGGGTCTGCTTTGGGAAGAATCCAAACTAAATATACATCAAATGAATGATAAGTGAGCTTTCACTAAACTAAATTCACTTTAGAATGTTGTTATGGGGACAGGAAAATGGCTCAGCAGGTAAAGATGTTTGCTGCCAAGACTGAGGATGAGTTTGACTCCCGTGACCCACATGGTAGAAGCAACTAATTCTTAAAAGTTGTCGTCGGACAAACCAGGCATGGTGTGCACACCTTTAATCCCAGCACTTAGGGGGCAGAGGCAGGTGGATCTCTGAGTTCGAGAGCAACCTGAACTACAGAATGTGTTCCAGAATAACCAGGGCTACACAGAGAAACCCTGTCTCAGGAAAAGAAAAAGAAAAAAACATTGAAAAAGAAATTCAAGGTCAAGCCGGTGGTGGTGGCACGTGCCTCTAATCCCAGCACCTGGGGGGCAGAGGGCAGAGACAAGTGGATCTCTGTGAGTTCAAGACCAGCCTGGTCTACAAGAGCTAGTGCCAGGACAGGTTCCAAAGCTACATAGAAACCTTGTCTCGAAAAACCAAAAGAAAGAAAGAAATCATTAAGTTCATCCTCCGTTATACAGCAAGTACAAGGCTAGCCTGGGCCACATGCTATCTTGTATCAAAAACATCAAAATTTTTATTATTAGTAATAGTAGTATAAAGAAAAACATAAATTAACAACTTGACCAAGATCACACAGCCAGTAAATAATGAAAATGATATCACATTTTTTTAATGATGTTGATGCTGTTACATTCAGGGAGAGTGTGCAGAGTGCATACTTGCTGTAAATTCTTCACTTGGAAAAATAATAAGGCTCATGAGCCCTCATTTTAAAAAAATATATATACATGACTCAAAAACCCTGTTTTGCTATACTTTCTGAGAAGAAATAGGAAGAGATGAAGAAACCCATCTTTTTATCCCATCCCTTCTCCAATAACAGAGGTGATCTTTTTCTCTCTCTCTCCTTTCAGGAAAAGAAATATTTTGAGGACAGAATTAAGAGGAAATGTACTCTGGCAGGATAATTGCGTCACTCCAGTCTTCCTACCCACAGAGAAGAAAGCCTTGCTGAAGTTTAAGATGTCACTTCTCACAGAGCTCCTCGGCAGCTCAAGATCAGAAAACACACATAGTCAGATCACCAGACGAGCCAAGCAGCAACATGCAGCCAGCTTTGAGATCTGCAAGAGGCAGTTCCCATCAAAGGAGGCCTTTGTTAAAATAGAAACATCAAGGACATAAACATGAACAATCCTTGGGACAATTCTTTTGTAGCTTGTACCAGAAGAGGTAAATGCTGTTCGAGATGCTTCCTGGCCCTCGGACATTTCGATGCTGGACATCACTGAACTGAAATCCCTCATTCTTAAGAGCAGCTGTCCTCTAGTTTAAGAACATCCCCCCCCCCCAAAAAAAAAACATGCAAGTGAGCAGGGTTTTCTATTTTTAAAACTCATCAGACCACTTATGCTGATGCTTATCAAAATGCAAGTTATGTTTCCATTCAAACATTTGGAATGTCAATTCAAACCATTGACACAAATACATAAACAAACATGTATCCGTAACATTTTTTATTTGCTCAATACTCTTGTTTGTTTGTTTGTTTGTTTGTTTGTTTGTTTGTTTTAATAAGGAGAGGCTCTTGTAGCCCAGTCTGGCCTGGAAGTCAGTGTACAGCCAAGGGTGACCTTGAATTCCTCATCCTCCTGCCTCCACTTCCCAGAGAACTGAGATTACGAGTGTGAACCACCACACACAATTACACAGTTTCAATCAATATACTCAACAGCAGGACGAGAGAGAGAACCAAATAAATGAGGTCTAACAAAATGATGTAACGTAGGACAAGCATTTACTCTCACACATTATCTTAGATCCCTGTCTTGTTGGTGCTGCAAAAAGACCTAAGAGAAGCAACTTAAGCAGGGGAGGGTTTATTTGGGCTCCTATTTTGAGGGTGTGATCTATCAAGGAAGAGAACTCATGGCATCAGGAGTGTGAGTCAGCTGGTCACACCGATCCAACACCAGAAAGCAGAGAGGCAGGAACGCTGCTCTCAGATCACAGTCTGCTTTGTAGGCAATGCAGGTCCCCTGCTCACAGAGCATCTCAGGACCCCAGTCCATAGAAGGGTGCTGCCCACAGTTAAAGTAGACCTTCCCAACTCAACCCAATCTAGAAGCCCTCTTCCCGTCACGCCCACAGGCTTGTCTCCTAGGTAATCCTAGGTTGTGTCAAATTGGCAATATTAACCACCACAAATGAAAAGCCCAATTCCAGACCATATGGTATAAAAGCCAGTTCATTTGGCCCCTTTATTTTAGACATGAGCAAAGAGGCAGACCTGGGAACACATGCCCGTAATTGCAGCAGCTAAAAGGCTGAGGTTGGTGGGGGAGGGGGACTGGAGAGATGTTGTCTTAGTGGATAAGAGCATCGACTTAAGACCATCTTCCAGCTCTGAGTCCCAACACCCACATGGTTTCTCACAACTGCCTGTAACTCTAGTCCTGGGAGGGAGCCAATGACCTCTTCTGGCCTCTGTGGACACTAGACACATGGGATGTCCTTACATGCATATAGAAATACGTATAGACAACTACGCAATCACATAATATAAATAGTAATAATATTTTTTTTAAAAACTGAGGCAGGAGGACTTCAGGTTTGAGGCTAGCCAAAGCTATATAGCAAGACACTGTCTCAAAAGAGAGAGCGGTATAAAGTAGATAATTCTCAAAAGAAGATATTCAAAGGGTATATGGGAAAAAATGTTCAACATCATTAGTCATCTAGGGAAATGAAAATTGGAACCACAAATGAGGTACTACCTCACATATGCTGAAATATTGTTAGAAAGATAAAAGATATTTGTGGCGATATTTTTTTAAAGTGGAGGAAACTAGGAACTGTGTTGGTAAGAGTATGAACAAGTATGGTCATTATAGAATATAGCATGGAGGTCCACAAAAAGGTTAAAACAAGATGACCATGGGGTTGGAGAGAGGGCTCAGCAGTTAAGAGTGATTATGGGTCTTGCAGAGGACCCAGATGGGGTTTCCAGGATCCTCACCTGGTGCCGACAGCCACCTGTAACCCTCGCCCTGGAGATTCGATGCCTCTTCTGACTTCCTTAGGCACACACACAAGTGGTACACAGAATCTCACAAAGGCACAAGCATACACGTAAATAAAAATAAATGGCTTTTTATTAGAGGGCTGGAGAGATGGCTCAGCAGTTAAAAGTGTTAGCTATTATTCCAGAGGACACTGGTTTGATTCCTAGCACCCACATGGCTAACAAAAGTCTACAAGTCCGGTTCTAGGGGATCCAACACCTTCTGGACTTCTAGGACACTGCACATGCACTGTGCACATACATATATGCAGGGGAACCAACCACACACATAAAATAAAAAATAAATTTTAAAAATGATACATGAATAAAACTCAAAAAATAATATTTATTTTTATTTATGGCTGTTTCACCTGAACAAATTTCTTCTGTGCACTATGTGTATGTAGGGCCTATAGAAGTCAGAAGAGGGTATACCCGCAAAAACACAGGCAATAGATGATCCCACACCAGCAAATCCCAAAGAAGAGAAACACACATACAACATTAACAACAATACAGAAACAAAAATAACAGGAACTAGCAATCACTGGTCATTAATATCTCTTAATATCAATGACTCGATTTGCCTATAAAAAAGATACAGGCTAACAAATTGGATATGAAAACAGAATCCATTATTCTGCTGCATACAAGAAGCACACCTCAATTACAAAGACAGATATTACCTTTGAGTAAAGGGTTGGGAAAAGATTTTTCCAACCAAATGGACCAAAGAAACAAGCAGATGTAGCTATCCTAATACTTAACAAAATAGACTTCAAACTAAAATTAGTCAAAAGAGAATGAAGAAGGTCATTTCATATTAGTCACAGGAAAAATCCACCAAGGTAAAGTCTCAATTCTGAACATTTATGCCCTAAATACAAGGGCACCCACATTTGTAAAAGAAACCATACTAATGCTTAAATCACACATCCAAGCCCCACACACTAATAGACTTCAACACCCCAAAAATAGGTCGCAGGTCATGGTGACACACGCCTTTAATCTCAGCACTCAGGAGACAAAGGCGAGCAAACTTTTGTGAGTTCAAGGCCAGCCTGACAAGCGAGAGGGAGGGAGCTCTGTGGCCACCATAGCCAGGAGAATAAGGAACAATCTGCAAGAAATCAGTTCAGTTAAACATGACTAAAGAGCCAGTGTTGGTTCAAACTTCAGGAATCTGACCCTGAGTAGCTTATTTTAGGGATGTTTAAGCACAGCACAATTTAGTGAAAATTTTCCTGGCAATAATTCACTCAATCCCATGTGCACAACAAAGTTTAAAACATGACCTCATCAAAACTCTTTGTAAAATACATGGGACATCTTTCATAAAGATGAGTTGAATAGACAACTAAGAAAAGTAAGCTCACAATAAGGGTCTGGGGAAGGATCCAGTGTGGTCTTAGTCACACAGATAGTGCGAAGATCACCAGGTTCTTAGCCACACTCAGTCACAGCAGTGTGTGTATCCCTTTATTTAAAGGAAAAACCCTGCACATTTAATATTCCAGGTCCTCCTAGTGCTTATCTGGGAACACAAAAACATCTGTGGCTCCTACCAGGAAGGAGTGGTAAAAAATCACTGAGGGCTAGAGAGAGGGCTCAACAGTGAAGAGTACTTGCTGCTCTCGCAGAGGACCTGGGCTCAATTTCCAGAACCCACATTGGGCTGCTAACAACCACTCTAGTTAAAGGAACCTGGTCTACATAGGGAGTTCCAGAACAGCTAAAGTACAAAGTGAGACCCTATCTCAATAAATAAATAAATAAATAAATAAGATAGAGGATAGATAGATAGATAGATAGATAGATGATAGATAGATAGATAGATAGATAGATAGACAGATAGACAGATAGATAGGGATTGCCTTCAATAGGTGACCTAAGAATACATCAAATTTCTAATGTATCAATGAAAATGTTTGAATTTTTTAAAGTAGGGCATTTGCAGCTAGAGCGATGGTTCAGTAGTTTAGAGAACTTGCTGTTCCTGCAGAAAGCCAGGGTAATTACCAGCACCTGCATGGTTGCTCACACCCGAGCTGAGCTCCCATTCTAGGGGCCCCAACTCCCTTTTTGAACTCATGTACATCAAATTAAATAAAGGTAACTCTTTTAATAAATAAAAGCTAGGAAGCTGGATTTTGAAGTATGAGTTTTCCTGTTTAAGACCAATAGAACAAGCCATGTCTCTAGCTGCCTTAAAGAGAATCTAAGTTTATTTATTTGACTCTTTCTCTCCTCCCCCCTCCACCCCTCCCTCTCTTGACGAGTGTTCTAGTTTGTCTTCTGCTGCTGTGATAAACACCATGATCAAAAGCAACTTGAGGAAGAAAAGAGTTCATTTGGCTTTCATGTCTGAATCACAGTCAATCGCTGAGGGAGCCAGAACAGGAATTGAAACCATGAACCGTAGAGCTGAAGCAGAGACCATGGAGGAGTGTTGCTTACTGGCTTGCTCCACTTGGCTTGCTCAGTCTGTTCTCTTATATCACCCAGGACCATTTTCCCAAGGGCAACCCTGCCCACAGTGGCCTGGGCCCTCCCACGCCAATCATGAATCAAGACAATGCCCCTGTAGGCTTGCCTACTGCCTAATATAATGGAGCCAGTTCTTTATTTGAAGTTCCTTCTCTAACGACCCTGAGTGTCAAGCTAACAAAAATGAACCAGTATAGATTTCCCTTCTTCCTTTTAATTTTTTTTTTATTTTTATTTTTATTTGAGTGTGTTAATTTTTTAATTTTTACTTACATGTGTGTCTGTGTGCAGCTACTGGTAGACTGCAGATGAGGGCATACGATGCCCTGAAGTTAGACATATAGGCAACTGTGATCCACCTAACATGGGTGCTGGAAACTGTGCGATCCTCTTAATAACCGTGCCATCTCTCAAGCCTCTTAGAAGTCTCTAGAGCCAGGATCGCCACTGATATTGACAGGGTAAATTATTCTGTTACACTTCCTAACAAAACAAAACCGAAGAACAAAGGACTGAGCCAGGTGTGGTGTCCTGCATTGGTAATCCCCACACTTGACAGTTGAACACAGAAGGATCGGGAGTTCTAGGCCAGCCTCAGCTCCATAGTGAGTTCAAGGTCACCCCCAGCTATAAAGACTGACTCAAAAATATAAAATAAATAAATAGAGCAAAGGACTCACCCACTCTAAAGAAGCAGAAGCCATGGGAAAGAGGCCCATGTGTCCTATGTGTTCTTAAATTAAGATCCTCCCCATTATTTCCAACTTATTGTTTAATTTCTTTTTGCATGAACAAGGAAGATGTCTTTGTAAGTCTTTGGCACCCTCTTTTGGACAACCTGATTATTTCAAAACTGAAAGGTTTCATTTCTAAGTATACTGCCAGCAAATTAAAATTGGGCACCTGGAGACAAGTATAAATAAAGATGACATAGCTATAGAGGATATAGGTTTAGGGGGGTATTAAACTTATTTTTACGAGAGTTTTAGATTTGCAGAAAGATTAAACAGTACACAGCCCATCTATATCCCTCCCTCCTATAATTTCTCCTATTATTAACACCTCACACTGGGTTTACATGTGTTAAGTTAATGAACCAATACTAACCCATTATCGTTGACTGAAGTCCATAGTACATATAGTATGAAGTTGCGTGTTTCCACGAGTGAAAGAATTTCATATCTCCACCATGACAGTATCACAGGAAATAGTTCCACTGCCTTATCAAACCACCTCTTTTAAGCTGGAGAGATGGCTCAAACAGTAAGGGCACTTGCCATGAAAGTCTGGGGTCCCCAGAAGCCACAAAGGTGAAAGAAGAGAACACACCTACGAAGCTGCACTCTGAAAGCCATGTGTGTATCACAGCACATGTGTACCACCCGTGCACATATCTGCAATTTCACACACAATAATAATAAAGTTTTATCTCTTCACTCTTCGCCTGTTTCTCCAGAACAGAATCTGGCAATCGCCACTTTTTACTCTCTTTTTAATGTTGCCTTTCAAACTTTCATGTTGTGGAATAACAAAATAGATCCCTGCGAAATTCATTCCACTAAACACATCCATTTCAGAGTCCTTCACGGGAAGACACCCAGGGCCTGCCCATCACCTCCAGCATGTGTGGAAAACTGTGTGGCTGGAAGAAGGGAGAGAGAGAGGGAAGTGGAGCGGCATGTGCACTGTGGAGCGAGGCAGAACTGGAGAAGCAACAGCAATGAGGAGCAGGCCGAAGTGAGCAGCCTCCACTGTCATCTGAGCCATCGTGATATCCAGATCCCTGATGCTGCTGGGGGTCAAGTATAGAGCCTTGGTCCTGCTGCATCCTGCTGCAGCCAGGTCTGTGTTGATGTCTTTGGACCATGTTACTAATGAAGGGCATGTGGATTCCTGTGGACTGGGCTCCCTCCCGAAGCTATGTTCATAACTGAGGACCACGCTGCTACCTTGGACTATGATGATCTGAGTGACTGCACTGCCATCTGAAGCCATGGTGACTTCCGGGCCTATGCTGCTACCAAGGGCTATGTCTGCTTCCATGGTTCTACCACAACCAAGATCTATGTTGGTATCTATGGCCCACATTACCACTGAAGGCCATGTGGATGTCTGTGGTCTGGGCTGCTGTCTGAAGCCATGTCGATGTCCATGGGCAGTACTGTCCCCAGGAACTATATTGATATGAGGGGCAAGTGCTGCCACCTAGGGCAAGGTTGTTGTCTGCGGTCCAGCCTGCCTCCAAGGGCATAGTCTGAGTAAATGGTTCTACTGCAGCCAGAGGATGTGTTTTTGGGCTCTGCTATCACCAGAATACATGAGGAAGCCCATGAACCTGCTCCTGCTGACTGTAAAGAGAAAGGAAGATGCTTTTTCACTATATGATGATTGCAGATGCACAGTCAAAGATAGAAGAAAGGAGTTATTGTTGTGGAACAATCCTTTTCTACACTACAAACATATATTACTCTTATTGGTTAATAAAAAGCTGACAGACTGGTAACTGAGCAGGAATTCAGGGGAGAAAGCCAAACTGAGAATGATGGGAAGAAGGAGGGCAGAGTCAGAGAGACATCAGCCAGTCACCCAGGAATCAAGATATACTAAAAGACAGGTAAGTCCGTGAGCCATGTGGCAATACATAGATTAATAGAAATGGGTTAATTTAAATGTAAAAGTTAGCTAGTAACAAGCATGAGCTATTGGCTGAGCATTTATAAGTAATATTAAGCCTCTGAGTGGTTATTTGAGTTTATGCAGTCAGGATATGAAAAGTCAATTTACAGGTTATGGAATCTCCCCCCAAGACTAAGAAGTGCTGCTAAGGCCAGACATGTGTCAGGAATATCCCTCAATGGAGGCCTAGAGAGGCCATTGTGTGAAACTGCCAAGTTGAAGCCTGGATTGCCTTTGGAGACCCCAAAATGTTGGAAATGCCAAAGTGAAGGCGTAAGTCACAAACAATGCAACATCAGTTTGGAATTATGATTAATAGGGTGGTATTTATTTAAGGGGGAAAAAACTTACAGATCACTGTCCCAGGCAACAGCCCTCTACGCAACCAGGAAGGGAGTCTAGTCACCAGTGGAGCAGGAAGTGAAGAGAGAGAGGAGAGGGAAGTGGCCACTTTTTTAAAGGGAGAGAGACCACGCCCCAATGGGCTGGTATTTCAGCAGCTATAGGCTGGAGGAGCGGGAGGACCTCCCGCAACACCTCCCCCTTTTGTTTAAATAAGAGAGTTCTAAACCTACTATGAAATTATATACAATAAGTACAAATATCCTATTCTAACTAGCTTAGGTCTTGTATAATAAATAACTTGACCAAGTCATGAGAGAAAGTAACTACATTTATATAGTCTTCAACCCCATCAAAGATCTGAGAAGGGAAATAATGTTACCTGGGTAATTTGGAAGTTCACTAAAACAACTTCCAAAACATGCAACAAATCACAGAGACAACTAGCTACCTGGGCAATCACCCAAAGTCACGTTAGCAGCGTTGAAGCAACCAACTTTGGCTAAGGCCTCACATAACTGACATACCATTTTCAAAGGCAAGCAACTTTTCAAAACTATCTTACCCTGTCTTGGCAGGATATGACAGTCCTGTTTTATCCATTGATGCATGCTCTGTATCTCTGTCAGTGGTATGGGCATTTCTTTGCCCAAAGGCCAGTTCTGCCAAAAAGAAAGGCTCCAGGTGGAGTGTCTTTGGTGCTCAACATTCTCTCGGGAATAGTGCGGTGTTGCCAGGAGCAATTGTGTCTCACTAACGCAAAACTCTGAGTTAGATTAAAGGCCATTTTCTACAGCTCTTTGAAGAAGTTGAAGATTATCTATCTATACTGAGTATAATCTCTATATATCTAAAGAACCTGATTAGTCTAATTATAAATGACAAACTTAGATAACTATTAATCTATATAATTCTCAATATCTATCTAACTTAAAGACTAAGAAAATAAACAACTGTGAAACAAATGAGGACAATGACCTCCAAATATAAACAATGTACAAATATACATTGCAGTAGGTAAATATATATCAATACACAAACATTATATAAGTATCTTAATCAGAGGTAGAAATGTACACTGCAATATGGTAAATATATACAATATATATATATCAATACAATATATGACAATACATAAAAAATGTTTTAAACAGAGGTAGAAACATGCATGCATACAATAGTCAATATAATTTAACTTTGTATCAATATACAAGAATCAATACCAATATATTTGTCTAAAAACAGTAACTCACAATTACAAATCTATTATCCCATCATCCCTCTTTGTTTTTTCCAAAATGATCCCTGAGCTTATAAAATTCCTCCCCCAACCCTCAATCATATACTAATTATAATCAACCCCTAAATGATGTCCCTAAACCCAAGGGCAAACTTTACTGGGAGAGGGGACGTCGTCCTCTAGAATTACTTCCAGCTGTCATGGGGGCCATGTTCTTTCTGGGGGATCCTGTGAAAGTAAAATGATGGTTAAATTTCAAGATCAATGTCTTTTAAAATTGCCAATAGTCTCTGAGTATTTTGTGCAGGTCTGGCCAAAATGTTGTATAAGATGTGCACCATTTCAGCTAACCAAGTTGGAACTGTCTTGTGCAGCTGGTACCCAAAGCAGGTCTTGTAGTAGCGCTATCAGTATCATGACGTCATACCAAACAGGTGGAGTTGTTGTTAAGGGGCCCCATCTTCTTCCTGGAAACTTCAAATGTCACTTCAGGAAAAACTCATTGTTCATTGTGAAAAACTTAAACATTAATCATATAGACATATATATATATATATATATATATATTCAATGAAAGGCATGATAGATATATTCAATGAAAAGTATGATAGATATGAAGAAAAGCAAAGATGTTTTCTAAACTCATATATCTTTCTGTCCCATATCATGGCTCTTGACATGAGACAGAAACTCCAGAAACACTGGGTTTTTCTCTTACTAACAGGCTTGGAATTGGAGAGGGACTGAGCCAGAGTCCAACTTCAAAACCAGCTTTATAAATTTAGAAATATGGTTTAATATTACTTACACAACCCATTCAGTTTTCTTGATATTTCCTATTGGGCAGGTATTTTTCCATCTGTCAGTATCCAAACATCCAGGGTCCCTTGAATTTTTCAAAGATGAGTGTTTTCCTGTGGAGATAAGAACAGAACCCTGCCCCCATTTTATATGTTTTTCTTACCACCAGTATGAATATCATCATTGTGGATGAGTTGTCATTTCTCCTTTCCAAGAGGTTTCTCCTCTTCAAATTGAAACTTTATTAATTTTGATGGTATCCACAATTTTTCTTCTCCTGTGGAAACAAGAGCAAAACCCCTTCCCCAACGTAGCACATCTCTTGGCTTCCACTGAGAGGTCAGCACATCTTTGAAATAAATCGGCTGATTTAGTTCAGCAGGCTTTTCCATTATCCAATGTCTTTCTGCTGCTGTCGTTCCTTTCTCATTAGCGTTAAGAAAATTCAAGGTTAATAAAGCATTATGTAATCTATTTCTGGGGGTATTTTCCGTCCCTTTCTGTTTGTTCAGCATATCCTTTATAGTACGATTTGATCTTTCTATAACTGCCTGACCTGTAGGATTATTTGGTATACCTGTAATGTGTTTTATATTATAATAATCAAAAAAGCGTTTCATTTTCTTAGATACATATGCTGGACCATTATCTGTCTTTATTTGTGCAGGTATACCCATGATGGCCATAACTTCCAATAAATGTGTGATTACTGAATCAGCCTTTTCTGAGCTCAGGGCAGTAGCCCATTGAAAACCTGAATACGTGTCTATGGTGTGATGTACATATTTTAATTTACTAAATTCCATAAAGTGGAACACATCCATCTGCCAGATTTCATTTCTCTTAGTGCCCTTTGGGTTACTCCCTGCAGGCAATGGTGTTTGATTATAGAAAGAACAAGTAGGACATCTCTTTATAATGTCCTTAGCTTGTTGCCAAGTAATGGAAAATTCTTTCTTTAGGCCTTTACTATTGACATGATGCTTCTTATGAAATTCTGAGGCCTGCAACACACTTCCAATCAATAATTGATCAATCTCAGCGTTGCCTTGGGCTAGAGGACCAGGCAGACCTGTATGGGACCGGATGTGTGTTATGTACATCGGACAAAGCCTATTCCTGATTATGTCTTGTACCTGGATAAACAATGAAGTCAACTCTGTGTCGTCTGGTATAAATTCAGCGGTTTCAATATGCAAGATAACTCTTTCTGCATATTGTGAATCTGTAACTATATTAAGAGGTTCTTTAAAATCCCTTAGCACCATAAGAATGGCATATAATTCTGCCTTCTGGACAGAATTATAAGGGCTTTGTTCCACCTTACTCAATTCATCTGACTTGTAACCTGCTTTCCCTGATTTATTTGCATCAGTATAGAACGTATGGCCTCCAGTTATTGGAGCATCAAGTACAATTCTAGGAAGAATCCAAGAAGTTCTTTTTATGAGGTTAAGTCTACCACTTTTGGGATAGTTGCTATTAATTTCTCCCAAAAAAATTAGCACAAGCTCTTTGCCACGGTTCATTGTTTTCCCATAACTTTTTTATTTCTTCAGTAGTAAAAGGCACTATAATTTCTGCTGGGTCTATACCTGCTAGTTGACGAAGTCTCAGCTTACCTTTTATAATTAATTCAGAGACTTTTTCCACATAAGTTTTTAATTTTTTACTTGGTTTAGTAGGTATAAATATCCACTCTAAAATAATATCTTCCCTCTGCATTAGAATCCCTGTAGGAGAAATTCTGGAAGGCAATATGACTAGGATGCAGCTAAGATTTGTGTTCACCCTATTCACATGTGCCTCCTGTAATTTTTCCTCAATCATTGTCAGTTCCTTTTCTGCATCAGCTGTCAGTTTTCTTGGACTATTCAAATCTTTATCACCATCTAAGGTTTTGTTTAAATGAAATATTAGATCAGGTGTTATCTCAACAGCTGGTCGGAGACTGGAAATGTCTCCTAACAATCTTTGGAAGTCATTAAGAGTCTTTAATCGGTCTCTCCTAATTTGTGCCTTTTGCGTTTTAATTTTCTCTAACCCTATTCTGTAACCTAAGTAATTAATAGAATTTCCTCTTTGAATCTTTTTAGGGGCAATTTGTAATCCCCACCTAGGCAAGACTTTCTTTACTTCTTCAAATATCCTTTCTAAAGTATCTTTATTTGAATCAGATAACAAGATGTCATCCATGTAATGATAAATGATGGACTTGGGGAATTGTTTACGAATTATTTCCAATGGCTTACTTACAAAATATTGGCACAGTGTAGGACTATTGAGCATACCCTGGGGGAGGATAGTCCATTGATATCTCCTATTAGGCTGAGAATTATTATAAGTAGGCACTGTGAAGGCAAATTTTTCTCTATCCTTTTCTTGTAATGGTATAGTGAAAACACAATCTTTCAAATCAATAACTATAAGAGGCCATCCTTTTGGTAACAGAGAAGGCAAAGGAATTCCAGATTGTAGTGGGCCCACAGGTTGAATTACTTTGTTGACAGCTCTTAGATCTGTCACCATTCTCCATTTACCAGATTTCTTTTTTACAACAAACACAGGAGAATTCCAAGGGCTGGTTGATTCTTCAATATGGTGAACATCTAGTTGCTCTTGCACCAGCTGTTCCAATTCCTGTAGTTTATCTTCAGCTAGAAGCCACTGTTTGATCCATATTGGCTTCTCAGTTAGCCATTTTAAAGGTAGGGCTGTTGGTCCCTCTAAAGGTTTGGTATTTGCTGTATGTTCTTGTAGAGCCTGAATGGCTGGTGACCTTTTTCCATAATACCTCATCATATCCTTCCCAGAATTATGAGTTCCTGGAACTACAGGAATGTTAATCTGGGTATTCCATTGCTGTAGCAGGTCACGGCCCCATAAATTTATGGCAATATTGGCTATATATGGCCTTAGTCTTCCTATTTGCCCTTCAGGTCCTATGCATTCAACCCATCTTGTGCTTTGTTTTACACAAGATAGGGTTCCAATTCCCAGGAACTGAACATCTACCTCTTGAAGAGGCCAATTCAGATGCCAAGATTCTGGGGTAATGATACTTACATCCGCACCTGTGTCTAATAAGCCTTCAATAAAAGTGCCATTTATACAGACTCTTAGCTTTGGTCTTTGATCATTAATAGAAGTCTGCCAAAATATACATTTACTCTGTCCTATTGGGTTTTTTGACTCATCCTCCACACGTAATTCATCATTTAGACCAGTATTACTTTTTACAGCAGAAATTGGAGCTTTTAATTTTCTTGGTGAGGCACGTTCTCCACTGTGACTGGGAATGACTGGGTCACTGTTGGCTTGGGGGCCTGCGAGAGGCCCCCCAAGGAGTTTCCCGATGATATCGGATTACCTCGTCTGTCTGTTGTTGACCTGCATTCGTTGGACCAATGCCGTCCTTTACCGCATCTTCTACATATACCTGAAGGCCAAGGTCTCCTATTTTTGTCATTCCCAGAAGAGATATTATTCCTAGAAATTCTTTGCCTGCAATCCCTTCGCAAATGTCCTAATTTACCACAATTAAAACACCTGGCAGTTTGATGTCTCATCATTGCTGTGGAAATCGCTTCTCCTACCCAAGATTCATCATTATAGCTAAACGTCTCAACATTCATCGTAGGCTGAATCCATTCATCCATAGGTGCTGATCTAGACTTTAAAGGCCCAATTATCTTTTTGCATTCTATGTTTGCATTCTCAAAAGCTAGAGATTCAAGAAGTATTCGTCTAGCTTCTGGGTCTGTTACCCCTATGTCCAGAGCCTTAATCAATCTTTGCAAAAAGTCAATAAAGGGTTCTCTCTGTCCCTGCCTAATTCTGGTATATGATTCAACCCTTTTTGCTGGATCTTGTATCCTATTCCAAGCATTTAAAGCTGCTTGGTGACATAGACACAGTACTTCATCATCATAAAGAGCTTGGGCCTGTGGATCAGCATATTCTCCTGCACCAAGAATTTGATCTTGGGAAACCTCAACACCTTTTGCTCTTCCTTGCTGTTCCATATGTTTGGATTCTTCTCTGAAATAAATTCCAAACATCAAGGAAGGTCCATTATCTAAAACTGCAGACACTAACTGATGGAAATCATGGGGGGTAGCTCTAGCATTAGAAGCCTAAGTCCTTATCATTTCCTTTACATATGCATTGTGCAAGCCAAAATTAACAACAGCTTGCTTAATTTCTTTCAGATCATTCATTGCTATTGGCGTCCAACTAGCTTCTCTGACTCCCTTTGAGCCTTTAGAAGTTGACGATTTTTCAGAATTAAGTATAGGGTATGTCGCTAGAACCCTGGGTAAGCCAGTTCTACTAGCTGGTGGAGGCATTGTATCCTGTCCTTGTGCCTCCTTACTCTGTTCACCAGCTGCAATAATTTCTCCAATCTTTTCAAATCTTTTTATCATCGTCTCTCTTAAATCCTGAATCTCCTGACCTGTATATATTTCCAGTGATTTCACTGAGGCATCAATTTTTTGGTCCCCATTCTGCACCTGTGATTCCAAAGCTTTAATTTTTTCCTTCAAAAATAACATGTCCTCCTTAAACTTTTCTTGTATATCATGTAGATTCCCATCTTGGAGGTACATTCTGTCTGTCACCTTATCAAAACTTTGTGATAAAGTCTGAACGTCAAATTCAACAGCCTGAACCCTTTCAGGTAACTTTCTAATACCCTTGGATATGGAGTCAATTTTGTCTGTCATAGTATCCACTTGTTCAGATAACCTCTGATTTTCAATAATTTTAATCCTGTCAATTAGTTGTTCATTATTAGTTCGTAAAGATTCTATCGTTCTTAGGAGTGCCATATACTTCCTTAATGATAGTATATGGAAAAGAAAACTGAAACCTAGTAACAAGCAAATTAAGGTATCCCCATAATCATATAAACCTTGTATGACATAATGCATTGTATTAGTAAATATAAATTTACTAATCCATTGTATTAGTGAAAACAAAGCAGTAAAATTTGTGTTAGAAACGAAAACTGCCATATTACATATTATCCAGCAGGTGGCGCTGTTGCAGAGTTGCGATGAAAACGGGGTTCTGTTTCAGTGCCTTAGTAGATGTTAAAAACTGGAAAATGCAAGTTTCTCAACAAAGTAAATGTAATTAAATCAATTCCAGAGACGGAACCAGAAACCCAGAATCCAGGGGTAGAGAAGAGCAACCTGGAAGGCGCTTATGCCTCCACGTGACAGAGTCACCCTGAGGGGTTGCAGCTTTCAGCAACCGCATGCTCTGGTTTGCACCACTTAAGAACTGATCTTGCAAGGGAGATTTAAAAACGACTCAAAAAAGAGCAAACCACGCGGGCAGAGACTACGCGGGCCTGTGGAGCCTGTGGAGTTTAAATCCCACGTGGGGAGGCCAAGGCCACCGCTGCAAGGCACAGGCGGTGGCTGAGGAAGGGAGGGCTCCCGCCAAGCAGAACTCGCGGCCGGCAGCCGAGCGGGGAAAGGAGAGGTTCTAAAACCAAACGTTGGGCGCCAACTGAAGGCATAAGTCACAAACAATGCCACACCAGTTTGGAATTATGATTAATAGGGTGGTATTTATTTAAGGAGGAAAAAACTTACAGATCACTGTCCCAGGCAACAGCCCTCTATGCAACCAGGAAGGGAGTCTAGTCACCAGTGGAGCAGGAAGTGAAGAGAGAGAGGAGAGGGAAGTGGCCACTTTTTTAAAGGGAGAGAGACCACGCCCCAATGGGCTGGTATCTCAGCAGCTATAGGCTGGAGGAGCGGGAGGACCTCCCGCAACACCAAAGCCATAGGATACCTGCTAAGGAGAGCTGCTAACAGGGAGTGGAACCAGAATAAGAGAAAGAAGTGTGTTACAGTCAACAAAGCTGAAAGAAGTTGAAAATCTGAAGAATGTTTTGACATCAGACGTGGACATGAAGAATTTGAAGTTTGTTGAAAGTATGTGATCTAATTTTGGTTGGTTGGTTTTAAAAAAAATATAGGGAATTATAGTTAAGAGACTGCCTGAACTCAGAAGAGACCCTGACCTTGGACTCTTAAATATTGTTGAGACTGTAATAGGCTACAGGGACTTTTGAAGTTGGACTAAATGCATTTTGCATTGTGTTATAGTTATAAGTCTATGGGGACAAGGAGTGGAATGTGGTGGTTTGACTAGGTTTGGCTCCCATAGACTCATGTGTTTGACTGCTTGGTTCATAAACTGTTGGGGGCTGTAGACCCCCAGACTCTAAATTTCCTGTAAACAACTTGCTTGCAACTGCTCTGAGCAAAACAACTTGTTTTCCTGTATTTGCAGCTGCTCTAAGCGCAAGACCCTCAGGAGTTCCTGATGGCGGGAGAGTGGTTTCTGGTGGGTTCGGCTGGAGCGTGACTATCAGTTAAGGATCCCCATATAAGCTGCCCTGGAACACAAAATAGGGGGCATTCTTGTTTCAAAGATGACCCGTGTCCGCATGTCTCTGTGTGCACAGGTGCCTCACTACGGGCATAGTACACGTAGTACAGGCAAACAGTACAATAAACATCCCACTATTAGAAGGTGTGGGTTTTTTGTAGTAGGTGTGGGCTTGTTGGAGTAGGTATGGCCTTGTTGGAAGAAGTGTGTCATTGTGTCAGGGTAGGCTTTGAGGTCTCATATGCTCAAGCTATGCCCAGGGTGACACACAGTTGCTTCTGTTGCCTGTGGATCAAGGTGGAGAACTCTCAGCTTCTCCAGCATCATATCTGCCTGCCTGCATAGTACCGTATCTCACCATGATGATGATGGACTAAACCTCTGAACTATAAGCCACCCATCATGTTTTCCTCCATAAGAGTTGCCACGGGACCTTAGTTCTCCTTCCTATCTTGAAAGATGGCAGCTGAGAAGCCTGGCATAGAAGAAACCTGCAGCCAAGAAGCCTGGCAATGATGCCCCTGCCGTCGGTGCAGCCAAAACAGATGACCCTACTGTTAAAAAGCCCAAGAAGGAAAAACCCCCTTGAAGCCGAAACCCTGCCTTGGTTAGAAGAATCGGCAGGTACTCCCAATCTGCTATGTATTCCAGAAAGATCTTGTACAAAAGAAAATACTCAGCTGTGTAAAGCAAGGTTAAAAAGAAGAAGAAAAAAAGAGGTCCTTGCTACTGTCATAAAACAGGTTGGTGGTGACAAGAATGGTGATTCCCCCGGTGGTTAAGCTTCAAAAAATGCCCAGGCACTATCCTACCGAAGATGTGCCTAGGAAGCTGCCAACCCACGGCAAAAAGCCCTTAAGTCAGCATGTGGGAAGGCTGCATGCCAGTATCACTCCTGGGACGGTCCCGATCATGCCCGCCGGGTGCCACAGGAGCAAGAGAGTGGTTTTCCTGAAGCAGCTGGGCAGCGGCTTGCTACTCGGGACAGGACCTCTTGCCCTCAACAGAGTTCCTCTGCAAAGAACACCCCAGAAGTTTGTCATCGCCACCTCTAAAATAGTTGATTATCAGCAAGGTTAAAATCCCCAAACACCTGACTGGTACTTACTTCAAGAAGAAGCACCTGTGCAAGCCCGCACCAGGAGGCGGCGATCTTTGACACAGAGGGAGAAATTTGAGATACAGAGCAGTGCAAGGCTGATCAGAAAACTGCGGACTGGCCGATTTTGCCAAAGATCAGAGCTATTCCTCAACTCCAGGGCTACCTGAGATCTCAGCTCTCTCTGACCAATGGGATGTAGCCTCACAAACTGGTTTTCTAAATTGCTAACAACCTGCTTAAACAGCTTCATGCTTTTAAAAAAAAAATTGCCATGGTCCTGGTGTCTCTTTACAGCAATAGAAACCCGAAGGCAACTCAGCTCTACTTAAGGGGCAGGCCACTGTCAGTTTGACCACACCACAGTGAGTATATAGATGACACAAATTGGATTTGTTTATTATTTTTTATTTTCATTTTTTGGGGGGAGGTCACAAGGAGGGAGGGCAGATGTAGAAAGACTGGGAAATGAATGTGGACATGGACCAAAGAGAACCCTCTACACAGCTGGAAGCAGGTAAACTAGACTCAGAGAACTAAAATTATATCTTCCATGTAATCCAGCCTCAGCACTTCTGGGAATTTACTCCAAGTTAGCAACAAGGACAGCTGCACCTTGCTGTCTACCATGGCACTACTCACAACAGCTAAATTATGGAACCAACTGAGGTGTCTGTCAGCATAGGGCATGGTGTATAAACATGCCAAGAGAGAGCATGGTGTATAAACACAATGAAATTTTACTCAGCCATTAAGAAGAATTAAATAATGCCATTTGCAATGTCTTAGCTAAGTTTTCATAACAATGCAAAATGCATTTTGTATAATTCTAAAAAGCCCCATAGCCTATCAAAGTCTCAATCTCTTGGGAGTTTCATGCAATCTCTTAACTGTAATCCCCTATAAAGTCAAAACCAACAAACAGATCACATACTTCTAACATATAATGGCATAGGATATACATTACTTTTCCAAAATGCAAAAAAGGGAGCATAGTGAGGAAATACTGGACCAACACAAGACAGAAAATCAGCTGGGCAAATTCTAAACTCTGCATCTCCATGTCTGTCATCAAAGCATCCTCAGATCTCCAACTCCTGTAAGCCTTGTTGACCGCAACACACTTCTTCCTCTCTGGCTGGTTCTATGCCCTGTTAGCACCTCTCTTTGGCAGCTCTGGCATCTCCAACATTTTGGGGTATCCAAGACAATTCAGGCTTCAACTTCACAGCTGCACACAATGGTCTTTCTGGGTCTCCTTTCAGGACACCCATGACACACGCCTGGCCTCAGCAGCTTTCCTTAGTCTCAGAAAGATTCTGTAGCCCCTTTCTTCTATTCTTGACTCTAAAGCCAGAACCACATGGCCAAAGCTGCCAAGTTCTGCTACTTTTTAAAGCTGGAACATGGCCACCCTTATTCAATTACAACTTCGCTAACTTTCTGTTTGCTGGTGTCCTTCACTGCCTAATCTTGGCTGTCCTGAACTTGATCTGTAGACAGACTGGCCTCAAATTTAGAGATCCACTTTCCTCTGTCTCCTGAGTGCTAGCATTCAAGGCCTACACCATCACACCTAGACCCAAACTGTCCCTTAATTCCTTTTCTCAGGTTGGAAACTTAGAAAGGTGGGATCTTTCCCTGAGGTCACCATTTCCTTTATTCCGTTCTTAATCTGTTTATCTCCTTGAACACAGGACTTAAATCCATTCCACTTCCTGGTGCCCTTTTTCCCCTCAATCTGTACATTTTGTATTTTTAATTGTTCAGCTTGCTCCTTTTCATTATAAATTTGTGTAATAACCACGTGACAGAGTCAATCCTAGGCTATTTTAAGATTTCCTTTGCCAATACAATTAATCCATATCTCTTTACTTTAGCCTCAGGCAGTCTTTTTGGACAAGGACAAAGAGCAGTAATATTCTTTACCAAAATATCACAAGAAAGATGGCTCAGCGGTTAAGAGCACTGACTGCTCTACCAGAGGTCCTGAGTTCAATTCCCAAAAACCACATAGTGACTCACAACCATCTGTAATGAGATCTGATGCCCTCTTCTGGCCTGTAGGCATACATGCAGACAAAACACTATATACATAATAAACAAATGGGTTTTTTTTTCTGGTTTTTCAAGACAGGGTTTCACCGTAGCTTTGGAGCCTGTCCTGAAATTAGCTCTTGTAGACCAGGCTGGCCTCAAACTCACAGAGATCTACCTGCCTCTGCCTCCCAAGTGCTGGGATTAAAGGTATGTGCCACCACCATCTGGCAAATGAATCCTTTTTAAAAAGAAAAGAAAGAGAGAGGGGGGAAGGAGGGAAGGAGAAAGGAAGGAGGGAGGGAAGGAAGGAAGGAGGGAGGGAGGGAGGGAGGGAAAGAAGGAAGGAAGGAAGGAAGGAAGGAAGGAAGGAAGCTTTCTAGACAACATACTAAAATTCTTCTCCTCTGAAACCTCTTGTGCCAGGACCCCACAGTTCAAATCACCCTCAGCACCACTGTCTCCCATTCTCTACTAGGATGGCCCATTAAGCAGTGTTTAAAGCATTCATTCCACTGCTTTCCTAATTGAAACTCCCAAAAGTCCAAATTCCTCCAAACAAAAGTATGGTCACGCCTATCACAACAATACCACAGTCCCTGGTACCATCTTTTGTCTTAGGGTTTCTATTGCTGTGAAGAGACTCAATAACCGTGACAACTCTTTGTTTTTTTTTGTTTTTTTTTTTTTTTTTTTTGATTTTCGAGACAGGGTTTCTCCGTAGCTTTTTGGTTCCTGTCCTGGAACTAGCTCTTGTAGACCAGGCTGGCCTCGAACTCACAGAGATCCACCTGCCTCTGCCTCCCGAGTGCTGGGATTAAAGGCGTGCACCACCACCGCCCGGCCCCGTGACAACTCTTACAAGGGAAAACATTTCATTTGTGCCTGGCACACAGTTTCAGGGGTTTAGTCCATTATCATCAGAGTGGGTGGCATACAGGCAGACATGGTGCTGGAGGAGCTGAGAGTTCTACATTTTGATTCGCAGGCAGCAAGAAGCGAACTGTGTACCACACTGGGTATAGCTTGAGCATATAAGACTGTGAAGCCTACCCCTACAGCAACACATTTCCTCCAACAAGACCAACCTCCAAGAAGGCAACACCTCCTGATAGTGCCACTCCCTATGGACTAAGCATTCAAACACATGAATCTATGGGGGCCATACCTATTTAAACGATCACAAGCAGGAAAATGGGGGCAATGGAGACCATCACATAATTAAGTCAGTCTCAGAAATGCTGTAGGACAATAGTCTTGTACTTTGTAAAGATTTATCACTTGTATTTTAATAAAACGCTGATTGGCCAGTAGCTAGGCAGGAAGTATAGGTGGGGCCACCAGGCAGGAAGTAGAAGTGGGGCAATGAGAACAGGAGAATTCTGGGAAGAGAAAAGGGTCAGTCTGCAAATGTCATCCAGACACAGAGGAAGTAAGATGAGAATGCCTTGCTGATAAAAGGTACCAAGTCACATGGCTAACACAGACAAGAATAATGGGCTAGTGGAAGATGTAAGAACTAGTTAATAAGAAGCCTGAGTTAATAGGTTAAGCAGTTTATAATTAATGTAGGCCTCTGTGTGTTTCTTTGGGACTTAACAACTGTGGGATCCAGGTGGGACAGAAACCTCGGTCAAGACAGAAAGACAAAAATTGCATGTTTTGCCGGGCGATGGTGGTGCACACCTTTAATCCCAGCACTCGGGAGGCAGAGGCAGGAGGATCTCTGTGAGTTCGAGACCAGCCTGGTCTACAGAGCTAGTTCCAGGACAGGCTCCAAAGCCACAGAGAAACCCTGTCTCGAAAAACCAAAAAAAAAAAAAAATTGCATGTTTTCTCTTTTGGGGGGCTCCTTGGTTTTTTTTAATGATACATAAAATTGTGTGTGTGTGTGTGTGTGTGTGTGTATGCACACATATATGAATGCTCTCACCCAAGGATGCATATATGGAAGACACAGGTCAATATTGAGTATCTTCCTCTATTTACTCCTATTTTTTGAGATAGTGTCTCTCACTGAACCCGAAGTTCACAGAATTGACTAGACTGGCTGCCCAAGGGACCCCAGGATCTGCCTGACTCTGCCCCCAGCCCCACTATAGTTACAGTTGCTTGCTGCCACACTCAGCCTTTACGAAGGTGTTAGACATCTGAACTCAGGTCCTGGAGCTTATGCAACAAGTGTTTTATCCACTGAGTGATCTGCCCAGCCCTATCTCTGCTTCATTACTACTCCATTATGTGGATATACCAAAGTTTATAGATCAGTTCCCTGTCGAAGAACCTCTTAGTTGCCTACCATATGAAGCAATTATGATTAATGCTGCTATGAACATTTGTGTGATGGTTTTTTGAGGGCATAAATTTTCAATTCATTTGGATAATCAAGCGTGTGGTTTCTCTGCCATATGAGAATACAATATTCATCCTCATGAGAAACTGCCTGTCCTAGC
Source organism: Microtus oregoni (assembly GCF_018167655.1). Classification (NCBI taxonomy): domain Eukaryota; kingdom Metazoa; phylum Chordata; class Mammalia; order Rodentia; family Cricetidae; genus Microtus; species Microtus oregoni. Next base: position 41,520,906 of record NW_024543063.1, read on the forward strand.
TTGATTTCTGTTACCACTGGCCAAACCATCTTGGGGGAGAAAATATTTTATTTGTCTTACATTTCCACATCACAGTCCATCACTAAGGGCCATCAATAGGAACTCAAGCAGGAACCTGGAAGCAGAAACCAAAGCAGAAAGAGACCCTGGGGAGATGTTGCTTAGAGACTTGTTCCCCTGGCCTGCCCCTACCTTCCTATGCAGCCCAGGACCACCTATCTAGGACCGGCACCACTTAGAGTGGGCTGAGCCCTCCCACATCAGCTAACAATCAAGACAATGCCCCACAGACATGCCTACCAGCCACTTAGAGTGGGCTGAGCCCTCCCACATCAGCTAACAATCAAGACAATGCCCCACAGACATGCCTACCAGCCAGCCTGGTGGAGGCATTTCCTCAGCTGTGGCTCCCTCTTCCTAGGTCTGTCTAGTTGACAGCCAAGATTGACCATCACACAGCCAAACCAAAAATGACCTCTGCCATTTTGTGTGTGTGTGTGTGTGTGTGTTTCCACCTACAATAAATGAGAAACTCTGATCCATATACTTGCCAACATTTACTCTCCTGGGATTTTGGCCATTCTCAGAAGTGCACCCTGATATCTGTCTTAATTTTTAATTCCCCAATGCCATATGCTGTGTGTGCTCCTGGGCTCATCGCCATCTGCACGTCTATGTGGTGTCTGTCCGGGTCTTGGCCCATCTTTTTTAACTGAGTTGTTTACTTTCTTATATTTAAATTCTCTGTTTATTGGAAGCAAGTCCTTTCTTGGGTCTGTGTGTCACAAATATTTTCTCTCAGTATATGGCTTCTCTCAGTCTTTTTTTTTTTATTTATGTATTGGGGGAGTGAGCACGCACATGCCATGCCCATGGGGGCATGGGGTTCAGATGACAACTTCCAGCAGTCAGTTCCCTCCTTCCACTGTGTGTAACCAGGGATCAAACTCAGGCTCTCAGGCTTGGCAGCAAGCACATTTACCCACTAAGGCCTCTCATCAGCCCAGCAGCCTCTTTACATTCTCTTTGGGGTGTATTATATGAGAGAAGAATCAGAAGAAAGGAAAAGAAGAAAATGTTTTTAACAAAAGAGAGAGTTTCAAGCAAGTTTAATTTTCTCTCAAGGTCTGTCCTTCTAGAGTTGTATTTAAACATTACTGTCAAGCCCAAGGTCTTCTATGCACTCTTTTAAAAGATTTATAGTTTTGAGTTTTAAATTTAGGTTTGTCACCTGGTTTGATTTCTATTACAAAGGTCTAGAGGCAGCCATTATTGGTCTCAGCCATTATTGTTCTTCCAGAGACCCAAGTTTGGTTCCCAGCACCTATATTGGACGGCTCATGATACCTATAACTTTAGTTCCAGAGGATCTGATACCCTCTTCTAACCTCTACACACACACATACACACACACACATCACACACACACACACACTGCAGAGAGAAAAAACATATAGACATAGAAGCTTTCACAATTTTGGGGGGTTCGGGGGCACTCCAAGATGGGTTTCTCTGTGTAACAGTCTTGGCTATCCTGGAACTCACGCTGTAGACCAGGCTGGCCTTGAACTCACAGAGATCCGCCTGCCTCTGCCTCCCAAGTACTGGGATTAAAGGTGTGTGTCACCACCACCCAGCCTACAAGGTTAATTTTAAAAAAAAAATAAAATAAAATAAACCAAAGTCTTGCAGAATGAGACAGTGTCTCTCTACATAGTATGGCCAGACTGGAAACCACAAAAATCCTCTTGCCTCTGCCTCTCAAGTGACAGGATGAAAAACGTGTGACTAACACTGGCTGAAAATTGCAAAACTACTTCAAATCTTATGTCTGTCTCTGTGTGTGTGTGTGTGTCTCTCTCTCTGTCTCTCTGTCTCTGTCTCTCTCCTCTCTCTCACACACACAAACAATAGTCACTTCGAAGGGAACAGCAGCAGCAGCAGGAAAGAGACTAGAACTGAACACAGAGAATGAGATCATATGTTTAAAACATGATTCATTTGTTTGTTTGCCTCTCTCCCTCCCTGTACCTCTGCCCCTGCCCCCGCCTCTTGAATGCTGGGCTTAAAAGCAGGTACCCATGCCTGGCTACCAGGAAGTGTTTGACTCTCAGGCTAGCCCACATTCAGCCTCTAAGTAATTGGCTAAGTGTGCAAGCAGTCCTGCTGGTGAGCAGCTCCCGCTGAACTAGATAGTGGCTGAGTTTCCTGCAATCACCTGTCTCTCGGTTGCGACTATGCCACGGAAGCAGCCGTGAACTTGGCTGTCACAGGTATGATCTGCGACATGGCTGTGTAGGCAGATGCTCCTGTACTTTTTAATTATTCATATTCCTTTCCATTCCAACACTGTTAAGAATTAAAATGTATCTCCCCAGAATTCGTGTTACAATCCTGACTTCTGGTGCTACGTAAGCCCTTTTGGAGACAGGGCCTTTAAAGTTGCAATTAGGAGTCAAACATGGTGGTATAGGAGTGTAAGCCCAGCACTTGGGAGGGGGAAGCAAGATCTTTGGTTCAGGGCCATTTTCAGCTACCCAGGCTGAGGCCAGTCTAGGCTAAAGAAACCCTGTCTCAAAACAAACAGAAGAGGGATGTTTAGGTTAAAATGAGGTTATTAGGGTAAGTATAACCCAGCATGGCTGGTATCCTTGTAATAATAATAAATTGGAGCCTGTGGTGGCGGTGACACTCTGGAGGCAGAGACAGGTGGATCTCTGTGAGTTCAAGGCCAGCCTGGTCTACCAAGTGAGTGAGTTCTAGGATGCTAGCTACAAGACAAGGAGAAAGGCCTCAGAAGAAACTAATCTGATACTTGGATCTTGAGTTTTAAGCTCAGAACTATAAAAAGATATGTTTTCCTTACTCAGGCAACCAGTATGCAGAATTTTGGTTGGGTTTCCTTCGGTTTGGTTTTGGGCGGGGTGCAGGGAGTCGAGACAAGCACTCATTGTGAAGTCTTGACTGTCCTGGAGCTTGTTCTGCAGACCTGACAGGCCCGACCTCTCTCTCAGTCCTTCTCCTGCCATTACCTCCTGGCTGCTGGAATGACAGGCTCACGGGTACTTCAGTCTGTCGTGCTTTGCTGTGCAGCGCACTTGGTCATGGAATGTTATTCAAACATTGGGGGTGGGGGGGAGACGTACTGATACACGCACAATAGAGATAGATCTCGAAAGCATTGTAGTGAGTGGCAGTATCAGGCACAAAGGCAAGCTCATAACATACGACTTCATTTCTACAAAATGTCCTGAAAAGACAGATACACAGAAACAAGCTCCGGGCTGGAGCAACAGCTCAGAGGTCAAGAGTGCTCGCTGCTCTTACACTAGACCTAAGTTCAGTTCTCCACATTCCTGTTGGACCACTCACAACTGTAGTATGAAGAACGGGCCGCGTCCTGTCACCCTACTAGCTTAACCCTGAAATAATTACACAGAAACTGTATTCATTTAAACACTGCCTGGCCCATTATTTCTAGCCTCATATTGGCTAACTTTCACATATTAGTTTAACCCATTTCCATTAAATCTGTGTTTTGTCACTTGACTGTGGCTTACCAGCATGAGTCTAACCAGCATCCCTCTCAGGCAGGAGAAGCACGGCATCTGCCACACTTCCCCTTCTTCCCAGCCTCCTGTTCTGTCTATTCTACCCACCTAAGGGCTGCCCTATCAAAAGGCCAAGGCAGCTTCTTTATTCAACCAATGAAATCAAACACAAATATAGAAGGACCTATGACTCCAACTCAAAGGGATCTAATGCCCTCTTCTGGCCTCCTTGAGAACTGCACACAATGTGGCATACATACACACAGACACATACCATACACATAAAGAAAAAAATAATAAACTAAATCTTTTTTTAAAGTACTGTCAGCCAGGCGGTTGTGGCACATGTCTTTAATCCCTGCACTCAGGAGGCAGAGGCAGGTGGATCTCTGTGAATGTGAAGTCAGCTTGGTCTACAGAGTGAGCTCCAGGACAGCCAGGTCTACACAGAGAAAACCTGTCTCAAAAAAGAAAAGAAAAGAAAAGAAAAGAAAAGAAAAGAAAAGAAAAAGTACAGTTGTGGTTTCAGTGTTTTGAGTACAGGAAAATATTCTAAAACTAAATAGTTGTGACAGTTACATAACCTTGTAAAAAATATTCAAAATCACTACATTGTGTACTGTAACATGGTGGGTGCATTTTAGAGCATGCGACCTGCATCTCAATTTTAAAAACACTTAAGATTTAATCAGATATTGCTACTGATCCCACAACCCTGACCTGAAGAATGGGGCTGACATCAGTCAGAATGAGAAGCACCCGCTCCCCTAATTTTGCCACGCATTCTCCGTTCTTTAAAGGTCCAGTATTCCCTCAATGAAGCATTTTCCTGTTCCGCTCCATAACAAGAAGGGCCCTGGCTGTCATCGTTCCTCGACTGACATGTGATTTGCTTTTATTTCCACAACACAGTGAATTTTGATAGATCACAGTAATTTCAATCCAGACGGATCTTTTGACTGTAGGAGTGAATTAGAAAGATATTTTTATATCGCCTATTTGAGATAACAGGTCTTAGCACCACGCTCCAGGCAAAATACATCAAAAGAATGAACTGAAGGTTAACTTTCCTTTTAGATCTCGATTTTTATAACATCACAAAAATCCTTGCCTAAAAGCAGCCGAATTATTCAATGGTGAGACATTCTATATTCACCACGTCCGGCCAGAGGTAAAGAACAAAGGCAGCGCAGAGACGCCCGGAAGGTGAGGTGCATCCGTCTCCTCGTTGTGCCCTTCGAGGTCTCCGTCCCAGAGCCACACACCAGAACCCTGTCCCAGCAAGCAAGGCAAGGAGAGACTTTCTGCTCTTAGGCCTGGTGCGCAAAGATAATTCCCACGTGAAAAGAAGTGATACAGATCCAAGCAATGAAACGTAATTTGTGTCAAACAATTATTACCATTTTATCCTACCCAAATCAGTCAATTAAATATAGCTGTGTGTCTAAATTAGTTTTAGATAGCTTTTAATTCCAACGTGATTTTTTTTTAATTATCTCGCGTGTATACTTCTAGGCAGAACTTCTTCTCTTTTTAATGCTGTTTGCTGGGCAGCAGTGTTCACACGCAGTTTAAGGGGAGTCCCTGGGGATCTCTACCCCCAAGGTGTCTGTTTATGGAACTACTCAGAGATCCTTGCCGTCAGATCACTTCAAACATAAGGGAATTCACTGACGTATTACCCAGAAGCGACCCTGTCGGCAAATTTCTGTTTGATCAGTTCTTTCTTCGCTTGAACCTCTTCAGTCCGGGGCCTCATCCTGTACCACACAGGCAGAGCCCACTGGGAGTGTGCTGCCACCTGGTGAAGGCTCCTTGACACTGATGCCCTAATGACAATAGACATGCTATCAGATTCTTCCGGGAATATGCATTTAATCACGTGTGATTTTTCTATCTGATTATTCGACGTGTACAAGGTCGTCTCTGAACACTTGTGATACGATGATGAACGAGAAAAACTAGTCCCTGCGCTGGAGTGTAGCTTGCTGCTAGAGTGCTCGCCTAGCATAGGGTGTCTGTACTGGCACACAGAGAAAGAAGAGAGGGAGAGGGAGGAGAGGAGGGAGGTGGGAAAGAGGCTGGGAGGGAAGAAGCAAGAAAAGCAAGAAAAGGGGAGATAAAGAATGGAAGAAAAGAGAGGGAAGGAGGAGGGAAGGAAATGGGGAGAGAGAGAAAGAAGAAGGGAGAAAGGGAAGGACAAAAGGAGGAAGGAAGAAAGAGAGAGAACCCCTGGTGACCAGCAGGCAAACATTTTGGCGAAAGGAAACTGTGCCGGCTAGTTTTATGTCAACTTGACACATGCTAGAATCAGCTGAGAGAAGGGAGCCTCCACGGAGAAAACGCCGCTGTTTTGTAGGCAGCTTGTGCTGCAGGGCGTTTTCTTCATTGGTGATTGATGTGAGAGGCCCAGATCACTATGGGTGGTGCCATCTCTGGGCTGTGGGTGCTATAAGGAAGCAGGTTGAGCAAGCCAGTAAACAACACGCACCTGTGGCCTCGGCATCAGCTTTTGCCTCCAGGTTTCCATCCGGCTTGCATTTTGCCTTGCCTCCTGTCAATGAACTCATGGCTCAGGCCTGGATATGAGAATCTAGTAAAACTAACCCTTTCTCTCCCCAAGTTGCTTGGAGGATGGCATTATTTGGTTTACACCTTCACACCGCAGTTCATCACTTTAAAAAAAGTCAAGAAAGGAACTCAAGCAGGGCAGAAACCTGGAAGCAGGAGCTGATGCAGGGACCATGGAGGGGTGCTGCTTACTGGCTTGCTTCCCAAGGCCCAACTTGCTTTCGGTCATGGTGTTGCATCACAGCAACAATGATGTTTCTAGAAAGAGATGATGTGGGAGTGATTTCTTATTAATAAAGAAACTGCCTAGACCCATTTGATAGGCCAGCCCTTAGGTAGGCGGAGTAAACAGAACGGAATGCTGGGAGAAAGAAGCTGAGTCAGGGAGTCGCCATGATTCTCCCACTCCAGACAGACGCAGGTTAAGATCATTCCTGGTAAGCCAGCTCTTGGGCTACACAGATTAATAGAAATGGGTTAGATCAATATGTAAAAGCTAGCCAATAAGAAACTGAAACTAATGGGTCAGGCAGTGTTTAAAAGAATACAGTTTCCGTGTAATTATTTTGGGTAAAGCTAGCCGGGTGGCGGGACACAGCCCACTGCTCGTATTTCAACAGAGTGGCGCCCGACGTGATGGACTAAATCCACTTAAAAACCTGAGAAGGCTTAAAAATAAGGGAGAGAGACTTTAACACAGATTTTTGCTGTTTGTTGGTGGCGTGCTGTAGAGAGATTTCCTGATTCGGCAACAGCAACAGAAAAAAAAGCTGCGTCATTTTAAAGTACAGCTTCTTGGGACTGTGCCGCCAGTACAAACTCTGGCTTTAAAGCATTTCAATGGATTTTATGGGACTGGATGTTTGTGTTCCCGCTTGGGATCGGAAGGAGAGTGCTCTCAGCGCTCCCCGCCTGCACCTGGGCAGATGGCAGAATCAGGCTTAGGCAGGCGGAAGAGCATGGTGAAAGAGACGTGTTTTCAGACTGCGCAGTGCTCTGCGTGTCAGATTTGGTTGTAACTTGGATAAAAAGAGTTTCTGTGCTGCATGCTCAGTCTCAAAATTAAACTACTGAGTGCGGCTCCAATGAGGACTTGCTGTGTGCCTGGAACTGTGCACAGCTCAGGGGCACCAAATGGATCTGAGGCAGGAGCGGCTGCTCCTTGCTGAACTGTGCTGGTTGGCAGGAACTACCGTAATTACCATAATAACAGCACAGTTAAGGTTTAGACTGGGCAGGACACAGGTGGTACCGTATTACCTGTACATGGTGCAACTTAAGTTTTTAAGAAGTGCTTAACATTTTAAGAAATGCTCCTGGATAGTAAAAATATTACAGATTCACAATAAAACAGATTCAGACATAACAGACCTCAGTGGATCACAGCGTTGGATGAATGTACATAGGCTTGAGAGAGAGAAGAATAAGAATATAGAGAATAAAGCAAATGTCTTAAAAAAAAAGGGTAAAGTCTTTAAAGAGACAGAGTACAGATAGTTAAGAGATTAAAAGAAATAAAGAAAAATAAGCCACGTAAAAATGGAAAATTCACAGAGAGTCTGGATTATGTACATTGTGTTTTCTTTAAAATTTTTGACTGTAAAGGAGCTAAGTACAGACAGACATTTCATTACATGGGCTGCCAAGCTAAACCATAATGGATATAAAGGTATTACGATTTCAAAATTTGGGTCTAAGGATATGATACTTTGGAAAGGGTCTTCTTTTGTTTTCACAGAGGACCAGACCCTGTGGATTTCTTCTATCCCAATTTGGTATGATAGACCACGACCTCCCGAAAAGTTGCTGTGAACATCTTCACAAAATTACTTCACTCAACTGCCAACTGAGATGAACCTGACACACAGGTTACACCCTAAACGATCTGATTAACAGCGCCCCCATTCAGCAGGAAGCAGTTTGGAGAGAAAAAACTGCGCCCATGTTCCCAAAATATTGTTTATAAATGTTCTTTTACATTTAAAGGGGGAAATGATATAGGTATGAATAATTTGCATTGGTATGGATTTAAAGGTCAATTTTGTTATATGTATATGTATTTCTGATATTGATTAAGGTATTGTGATTGTGTAGTTCATTAAAAAATGTAATGTATAATTAAGAAATATAGGTTAATGGATAATCATCAATAATAGTAAAGCTTGTAGTCATGTTAGTTAGATTTTCTAGATATATAGAGATATATTTTAGATAGACATTCTTCATGTCTTTCAAAGATTACAGAATAGGACATTTAATGTTTTAATAACTGAGGACTTTTCATGACAATGAGACACTCTGCTCCTGGCAGCACCAATCTACTTCAAGAGGAAGATGGGCATCGAAGAGGCTCGTTATGGAGTTTTGATAGCCATTTGGGCAAGAAACTGCTCTTGCCTGGACTATTGCATAAACTGGACACAGAGAACCCGCAGAGAGAGGACTACTGAACTTGCCTAAGGTGAGATGATCTTTCGGGGTTCCTGATTCATGAAAGAGTCTGCGAGACATTCTACAGGACACAGCAGATAGTGACTGAACTGTCTTTGAAATTTCCTGCTTCATGGAAATGTCTGCTGGATATTATGGGCCTGAAGGCTGAAGATGGATGCCCCAACCGTACAAAGGAACTTTGGGCGACTGTCCAGGCAGTGAGATGTCTCTGTCATTTCTAGAGTTTTCTTATTTCTTGTTTACTTAGGTAGTATTATATCCTTCTGGAGTCTTTGATGGAGTTGAAGAATGAATAGATAGTTATTGTTTTCCTTAGTTATGATAAAAGATAAAATAGATATAAATATTGTAACTGTAATTCTTGCTTGATAACTGTTTTGCTATATGTAATTTTACTATGTTAAAGTTAAAGCCTTTCTTTTTTGTTTAAACAGAAAAAGGGGAAATGATGTGGGAGTGATTTCTTATTAATAAAGAAACTGCCTAGACCCATTTGATAGGCCAGCCCTTAGGTAGGCGGAGTAAACAGAACGGAATGCTGGGAGAAAGAAGCTGAGTCAGGGAGTCGCCATGATTCTCCCACTCCAGACAGACGCAGGTTAAGATCATTCCTGGTAAGCCAGCTCTTGGGCTACACAGATTAATAGAAATGGGGTAGATCAATATGTAAAAGCTAGCCAATAAGAAACTGAAACTAATGGGTCAGGCAGTGTTTAAAAGAATACAGTTTCCGTGTAATTATTTTGGGTAAAGCTAGCCGGGTGGCGGGACACAGCCCACTGCTCGTATTTCAACAAAGAGACATAAAGCAAATAGCACGAGAAAATAAGACAATTTCAGAGACAGCCAAACCTTTTTTTCAATTTATTATATATACAATATTATGTCTTCATGTAGGCCTGCAGAAGAGGGCACCAGACCTCATTACAGATGGTTGTGAGCCACCATGTGGTTGCTGGGAATTGAACTCAGGACCTTTGGAAGAGCAGGCAATGCTCTTAACCACTGAGCCATCTCTCCAGCCCCAGCCAAATCTTTTTTTAAAAAAATACAGTTGACTGGGCAGTGGTGGAACTTGCCTTTAATACCAGCACTAGGGAGGCAGAGACAGGCAGATCTCTGTGAGCTCAAGGTCAACCTGGTCTACAAAGTGAATTCCAGGACAGCCAGGGCTACACAGTGAAACCCTGTCTTGAAAACCAAAGAGAAGAAAACAATAAAAAAGAAAAAAGAAAATACAGATGAATAGTGAAATGCCAGGGCTGTTTCCAAATGTTCAAAAAAGTACAAGAAGAGAGTAGTCAGTCAGGGCAATTGCGTGCCTCCAAAACCTACTGAGGCTTCTGTACTGAGGCCCCTGAGAGAACATGAACCTTTCCAGTCACTTCTCTGCATGTCTGCTAAAATAATAGATAGATAGATAGATAGATAGATAGATAGATAGATAGATAGATAGATGATAGATAATAGATAGATAAATAGATGATAGATAGATAGATAGATAGATAGATAGATAGATAGATAGATAGATAGATAGATGATAGATAATAGATAGATAAATAGATGATAGATAGATAGATAGATAGATAGATAGATAGATAGATAGAAGAAAGAAATAAGAGAGATAGATGATATATAGAGATAGGTAGATGATAGATAGACAGACATATAATAGATGATAGAAGAAAGAAATAAGAGAGATATATGATATAGAAAGATAGATAGATGATTGATAGACAGACAGATGAAGATAGATAGATAGATAGATAGATAGATAGATAGATAGATAGCGGATAGATAGCAGATAGATAGATAGATGAAGATAGATAGTAGATAGATAGAGAGAGAGAGAGAGAGAGATAGATAGATGAAGATAGATAGTAGATAGATAGATAGATAGATAGATAGATAGATAGATAGATAGATAGATGAAGATAGATAGATGATAGATAGATAGATAGACAGACAGACAGACAGACAGACAGACAGACAGATAGATAGATAGATAGATAGATAGATGATAGATAGAAGATAGATAGATAGATAGATATGGAAATAAGTGTCCCTCTTATACTTGGCAGACATCCCTTCCAGCACACCCTAGATTCATCCTATTCTACCTGCCCCTGAATCCTGAATTCTGGGTGCTATTTATTAATACCTCGTTGTTGTTGTTTTTACTGTTACTCTTTTGGGGGGCCCACCACCCAGCTCCCAAATCGCACACGGAGAATTATTCGTAATTATGAATGCCTGGCCTTAGCTTGGCTTGTTTCTTGCCAGCTTTTCTTAAATTATCCTATCTATCTTTGGCCTCGGGGCTTCTAACTTTCTCTATTTCTGTGTACCTTTTCTTTCCTTCTTACTCCCTGTCTGGTTGTGTAGCTGGGTGGCTGGCCCCTGAAATCCTCTCTCATTCCCAGATCCTTTTCACCCAGGTTTTGCCTTATATTTATCCTCTCTGCTTGCCAGTCTCACCTGTTTCTCTCTACTGCCTAGCTATTGGCCGTTCAGCTCTTTATTAGACCATCAGGCGTTTTAGACAGGCAAAGGATCACAGTTTCACAGAGTTAAACAAATGCAACATAAACAAAAGTAACACACCTTAAAATAATATTCCCCAGTGCCTCATCGTTTCTAGAAAACTCCACAGTACATTTAACTAGAATGAGAGTCAAAAAAGAAAAGCAACTCAAAGTCTAGTGTTGCTATTAAAATAGTATTTTAATATAGTGGTACACACTTGTAATCCCAGAATTTGGAAGGCAGAAGCAGGATGGCCACAAGTTCAAGGCCAGCCTAGTCTAAGTATTAGTCTCAGGCCAACCAAGACTCAGAGAGAGACCCTCTCTCAAAAATCCAAGATAAAAAAAATTCCAGTATTTGGGAAATAGAAACAGGAAGATCAGGAAAGCAAAGCCAATCTGAGGCCTTGTCTCAAAAAAAACAACAACAGGTGCTGGAGAGATGGCTCAGCAATCAGAGCACATACTGCTCTTGTTTGGCTCCCAGCACCCACATCTAATGTCTTACAGCCACCTATAGCTTCAGCTCCAAGGGAAGCCAGCACCTCTGGCATTCATGGGCACCTGCACATGTATATCACACACACACACACACACACACACACACACATATACATATACTTTCAAATTTCATTTATTTAATTAATGTATGTGAGTATTTTGTCTGCATATATGTCCACGCACCATGCATATGCCTAGTGTCCTCAGAGGCCATAAGAAATTCACCTGGGACTAAAGTTACAGACAGTTGTGAGCTGCCATGTGGGTGACAGGAATCAAACCTGGGTCCTCTGGAAAAGTAGCCAGTACCTTAACCTCTGAGCCATCTCTCCAGTGTGTGTGTGTGTGTGTGTGTGTGTGTGTGTGTGTATGAAAAATATTTCTAAGGCAATAAAAATAAATAAATAAAAAATAAAGAAAAGTGGTTTATTTTGTTTTGTCTTGGTTTTTGTTTGTTTGTTTGTTTTTTCAAGGCAAGGTTTCTCTGTGTATCAGCCCTGGCTATCCTGGGAACTCACTTTGTAGACCAGGCTAGCCTCAAACTCACCGAGATCATCCTGCCTCTTCCTTATTTTATTTTAATAAGTAAAAGGAGGCTGAATTTATCATAGTCCTAACTGGGCTGTTTTTTTTAGACAAGAGTTCTCCTTCCTGTTTGCCTCATGAACTGTGTGTATTAACTGTGATGGATGGAAGACAGATAGATAGATAGATAGATAGATAACTGATTGACTTATGTTTTTAAGTGTGAGGGTCCTATATTACCCAGGCTGACCCTCAATTTCCGTGCTCAGACAGCCCTCCCCTGTAACTGGGCCAACAGGTGCATATAACCACACAGCGTCAAGTCTCTATCTCCCTCTCTGTGACACATGCGTCCTTAGGAGGGGACTGTCACTGCTTCTTTGTCTTTAGGCTGAGATCAAGTGTAGGAAAAGACTGTTATCTGCCTGTTTTCTCAAGTGGAAAATGTTTTCCAGACCTTGCTCTGTGGTTACCTGCGCTCAGCAGCTCCCACGCTCCTCCAGGCAGCTGCGCTCGTGGTGTCCTTAGAGGCCCACTCATGACTCCCCATGAAGCCAGGAACCCACTTGGGACACGGGACACGATTTTTTAATTCTATATGTGTGTATGCTGTGTGTGGAGCGGGCGCGTGCAGGCCATGGCACACATGTGGAGGACGAGCGGACAGCTCTGTGGAGTCAGTTCTTTCCTTCTCTGCTGGAGAAGCTGACACTCGCCCGGCAAGAGCTTTTGCGCGCTGAGCCACCCGGCCAACCCAGGAACCGGATGCTCATTTCTTACCTTATCACTCTTCCTTGATTTGGTCTCATGCAACAGATCAGTGTCCTTGTAAATAGATTTCAATCTCTTCAGAGGTAGGCATTTTCCCCAGCAACTGTATCATTTCTGCTCCTAAAAACCTAATGAAGAGCGAGTCATAAATCATTTCCGTCTACAGTGTATATTATCTTAGGCAAAATATCTTAATAAATCTTACACTGACATTACAATTCCACAGATACAGCAATAAAATGGAGCTCAGCGAAACAGACCTGGGTACCCAAACCAAGACCAAATCTATCATCTCTCCCCACAGTATGTATCTCTTAACCTAGAAACACCGCTTTTGCCTCGTTCCTTTTCTGTATTTCAGCTGTATAACACTGCCACCTAGTGGTCTGTTTTCAAAGCACGGTAATGCAAACCACATTTCAGGTTACAAAGATCAAGATCTAAAATAAGACTTAGCTACTTAGCCTCTGTCCTGACAAAATGGCCCCCAAAGGAAGTGGCACTATTAGGAGATGTGGCTTGGTTGGAGTGGGTGTAACCTTGTTGGAGGAAGTGTGTCACTGTGGAGGCGGACCTTGATGTCTCATGTATGCTCAAACCACACCCAGGATCACAGACCACTTGCTATGGCCTACAAGTCAAGACGTAGGACACTTGACTATTTCTCCGGCCCTACGCCTGCCTGCATACCACCATGTCACTAAGCCACCCCAATTAATTTTTTTCCTTTAAGAATTGCCATAGTCAGCCAGGCGGTGGTGGCACACACCTTTAATCCCAGCACTCGGGAGGCAGAGGCAGGCAGGACAGACCCCAAAGTCACAGAGAAACCCTGTCTCAAACCAAAAAAAAAAAAAAAAAAAAAGAATTGCCATGATCATGGTGTCTCTTCCACAGCAATAGAAACCCTAAAACAGAGTTGGTACCAGGGACTGGGATATTGCTGTGAAAGGCTTGACCCTGCTTTCTTTCCTTTGGAGGAATTTGAACTTTGGTACCTTGGTTTAGGAAAGGAGTGGAATGCTTTAAGCACTGCTTAATGGGGTACAGCAGAAGAAGCATGGAAGATGGTGAACGGTGCTGAGGGTGATTTGAACTGTGGGGAGCTGACCCAAGAGGTTTGGAAGAAGAAGAATTTTAGTACGTTGCCTAGAGATTGTTCTTGTGATATTTCGGTGAAGACTGTGGATGCTTTTTGCTGTTGTCCTAAGAGTCTGCCTGAGGCTAAAGTGAGGAGTTTTGGATTAATTCCCTTGGCAGAGGAAATCTCAAAACAGCCTAGTACAGTCGTGTGGTTATTAGTGGTCATACTTACACAGATTTATTTTGAAAAGGAGCAGGCTGAGCAAATAAAGATCCAAGATGTACAGATTGAGAAGAGGGGTACCATGAAGAGGGATGGAGCCAAATCCCGTGTTTAGGGAGATAAGCAGGTTAAGACAGGGAATAAAGGGAGTGGTGAGCTCAGGGCAAGATCCCACCCAGTTCAATTTCCAATTGGTGAAAAGGAATTAAAGAAAAGCTTACAGCCAGGAGTGGTGGCACACGCCTTTAATCCCAGCACTTGGCAGGCAGAGGCTGGCGGATCTCTGGGTTTGAGGCCAGCCTGGCCAGCAAGTTCCAGGACAGTCAAGCTTAGGCAGTGAAGGAAACTATTTGAAACAGAAAGCTGGTGCAGATGTAATTGAACGAGGGGGGCCCTGCTCCAGCCAAATAAACAGCAGAACTTGGCAGCTTTTGGCCACATGGCTCCGACTTTAGAGACAAGAAGAGAAGAAAGGCATTATGGACTCTCCCGCTGAGACTAAGGAAAGCTGCTAAGACCCGCTATGTATCAGGAAGGCCTGACACTTGTCTGAACAGGAGGCTATTGCATGAAACTGTGAAGGTGACGTCTGGCTTGCCTTGAAGACCCCAAGATGTTGGAGATGCTCGAGCCACGGGACACCTGCTGAAGGACCTGCTAACAGGATATAGAACCAGCCCAAGAGAGAGAAGTGTGTTGCGGTCAACACACTGAAAGGGGTTGGAGATCTGAGGAGTATTTTGACATCAGACACAGAAATGCAGAGTTTGGAGTTTGCCCAGTTGGTTTTTGGTCTTGCTTTGGTCCAGTGTTTCCTCACGGTGCTCCCTTCCCTGTGTTTTGGGATGGTAATATATATCCTGTGCATTATATGTTGGAAATATGTGTTATGTTTTTTTTTAATTTTGATTTTACAGGTGATTACAGTTAAGGGATTGAATGACTCTCAGAGACTTTGAACTTTGGACTTTTAAACATTGTTCAGACTGTGATAGACTATGTGGTCTTTTGAAGGTTGGTTCATGTGATAGACTATGTGGTCTTTTGAAGATAGGTTCAATGAATGTTTGCATTATGGTATGGTTACAAGCCTTTGGGGGCCAGGGAGTAGAATGTGGTGGTTTGAAAAAAAATGGCTTGGCAAAAGGAGTGGCACTGTTAGAAGGTGTGGCTATGTTGGAGTGTATGGCATTGTTGAAGGAAGTGTGTCACTGTGGAGGCAGGCTTTGAGGTCTCATGTATGCTCAAGCTACACCCAGTGTCTCCGACTACTTCCTATTGCCTGTGAGTCAAGATCTAAGAATGTTCAACTCCCTCTCCAACACCATGCCTGCCTGCAGAATGCCATACTCCCAGCCACCATGCTCTGCTCCCCGCCATGACAACAATGGACTAAACCTCTGAACTGTAAACAAGCCACCACAACTCAATGTTTTCCTTTATAAGAGTTGCTGTGGTCATGGAGTCTCTTTAGGTCAAAAGACACCCTATGACATAACTGTCATACCATGATACTATAACCAAAGCAACTCAGAGAGGAAAGCGTGTATTTGGCTTCTATATGATGTGATACTTATGATACCTCCGTATCACTGTTTATCACTGAAGGAAGCCAGGACTGGAACTCAAACAGGGCAAGAAACTGGAGCCAAGAGCTGATGCAGAGGCCATGGAGGGTACCACTTACTGGTTTGCATCTCTGCTTGGTTTCTTATATTTACCCAGGACCACCTGCCCAGGAGTGACACCACCCAATCACCAATCAAGAAAATTCACCCACCAGCTAATCTGGTAGGAACATTTTCCCACATGACTCTAGCATATGTCAAGTTGACATAAAACTAGCCGGCGCAGAGTCAGAGTGCCACAAACCTGCCATCTAGCCAGGCTTCTTGAATCAACTGTACATCACTAGAGGCCTTTTATCTATTTCTGGAGATCTAAAAAGTTGATTCTAACAATTTTAATCATTGTTTTTCTCATTTCACTGATTCATGGATAGGGAAAATTCACATTTTGAAAGCTCTCACTTTGCTGGTTTTGCTGATGCCATCCAAATTTTCCACAGGGGTCGGTGAGCAAAGCTTTTCAGAAAGGAACTGTGGTGGCAAGTTTATGTCAGCTTGACCCAGGCTCGAGCCGTCGGAGAGGGGAGAGGCTCAATTGAGACTAGAAACACCGACTAAGACACCCTGATCCCAGCCCATTCTCCCTCAGAAACAGGCTTTACAAAACTACTCGCCTGCAGGGCTCATGAAAGTTGTTTTCTTAACCTCCACGCTTAGGTGCCCAAACACACACACACACACACACAAACGAGAATAAATCCTGCTTTTCAAAGGGGATTGGTTCAAGATGGGGGCTGCAGCCAGCACCTCCTCGGTCACCGGCAACTCCAATGAATCTGAGAAGCTCACAGAGGCTTTGAGGGAGCTGCAGCAGAGCAGAGTGAGCCAGCAAAGACCGCAGTATCTCCAGAACAACCAAACAAAACAACAACAACACAAAGCAAAAGACCAAAAGGCAGGTCTAATGGGAAAGTGCTTTTAAACAGTGGTTTCACAGAATTGGGGAAAAGGAGCACGTGGCAGAGAGAAGCAGAACTAGTGGCGTGTTGGCGACAGGCATGGAAGCGTGGCTGCAGCAGACGAAGGAGCATGTTGCTAATGACTGGAGCCAGTCCTTGGGCCACCACTGGGCCCAGCTTGGCCCTGTCTCACCGACCCACTATGTCTGTACCCACTCCTGACCTGCAGTAGCAGAGCTGCCGCAGCAGCTGCTACTGCTGCCCTAAACACCACCCACACAGCTCACCCTGCTGTTGGGAGGAGAGCTCTCAGGTCACCAAGCTGTGCGTGATGCCCAATGACAAGGGCAGGGTGGTGTACAGTAGCCTGGAGCTCACCTAGGTCCTGCCCCCAACATGCTGCCTAACCTCACTGACCGAACAACAAGATGTCTGAGGTGAAAAGGGGTTCATTTTCTGGATTAAGTCTCCTCAAAAGACTTTTGTGGCCCATGCTGCCATCAGAGGCTGTGTTTATGTCTGTGATCCATGTTGCTGCCAGATGCTATGCTGATGTCCACAGTCTTGGTGGCCGGGATCCCTGCCGCCAACTGAAAACCATGTTAAAGTCCATGCTACTGCAGGATGCTATGAGCAAGGAGGCTTCTTTTGCAGTGGTATTGATGAGTGCAGACTCATAACTGAGAATGAGAGACATTGATGTGTAGGCGGAAGTGTCTGTCCCACCTGCCAGCACCCAAATAACCACCCAAAGACTACTTATTAACTGTAAATGCTCAGCTGATAGCTTAGGCTTATTACTAACTAGCTCTTACGTCTTCAATTAGCCCATATCTCTTATCCACACTCTACCATGTGGTGATACCTGTTTTCAGCATGGCATGTTCATCTCCTGCTTCCTCTGTGTCTGTCTGGCAACTCCACCCTTCTTCCCAGCATTCTCTCAGTCTGTCTCTCCCACCTAGCCTCTTCTTGCCTAGCTAGTAACCAGTTAGCTCTTTATTAAACCAATGAGAGCAACACATCTTCACAGTGTACAAAAAGATTATTCCGCAGCATCGCAGGCTTCAGTGATGACCTCTCCCCTACTCCAGAAAGAAGTAGCCAGACAGAAAGCTATTAAAGAGAGTCCTTTAAACCATGGTAAAGATCCTGAAGTGTAACAGTTTCAGAGAAAGCAAATGCCCCTTCTGGCCTCCTTCTGCTACCACCTGTGTGTTCACAGTGCACTTACAGACAAGCAGGCTCACACATATCTAAATAAAATAAGTAATTTAATTAAAACACTTTTAAGTAAAGTAGAGAGTGATAAAGGGAGACACTTGAAGCCCACTTGACTCCTCGGGAGCAGGAACAGGTGAGTCCGCCTGCACACACACACACACACACACACACACACACACACACGTGATTATTTCGGGTCTGAGCTGCTGAGCAGCCAGGAACCAACAAGTGGCCCTCCCCCAACAAGCAACCACTAAAGCTAGTGCGTGCTTCTTCTGGCATAAAACTGGAATGTAGGGCTACTTATTTCATGTTGCTAAGTCTAAATTATCAAGTTTGGAAATAATCTCACACCAAAGGCTGATTTTGCAATTGTATGGCTCAATTCATAGAGAACCAGGAGACTGGAACTAAAAACATAAATGAGTTTCTTAATCCAAATGTCATACATTGCCAAGTCAAGTAGAAATGCGTAGCTTCACATGTCCAAGGAACATAAAATAAAAACAAAAATCTATACTTCCAGCTCTTACTCAGAGCCCATCAGCCAGTATTTGTTACGCTCTGCTCGGTCACTCCGGGGGAAAAAACTCCTCTTTGGCTCCGCTTCCAAGAACATCTCAATTTCACAGGACCTGGCTGGCATATGGTTCAGCCAGTAAAGATACCTGACGCCAAGGCTGACGACCTGAGTTCGGTCCCCAGGACCCACATGGCAGAAGGAGAAAACTGACTCCCACGAGTTATCCCCTGACCTCCTCACAAGCTGTGGCGTGCAAATAAATAAATGTAAAGTTTAATTATATGGGCTAGGCTGGGAGAAGTGGTTCAGTAGGAAGAGCCCTGGCTGAGCAAGCACCAAGACCTGAATTTGGACTCCAGCACAGATACCTCTCAGGTAAAAAGTCAGCCATGGCCAGGCATCCCCATAACTCGAGCACGGTGGGGGTCAGCTACAGGAGCATTACCGGGGTGTGGTGGTAGTGGTCAACCTTGTTCCAGGGTCAGTGAGAAGCCTAGGCAGAGAGTGCCGGAGCAGGACACCCTACATCCTCCTCTGGCCACTGCACACACGCACAGGCACACACACACACACACAGCACACACACACTCCCTCTCTCTCTCTCTCACACACACAGCACATACACACTGCTCTCTCTCACACACACGAAGTATAGCAAATAAATTACACATGCCAATTAAAGGACTGGATTGTAGGTAGCTTCTTTGAATAAAACAATGCCGGAAGTCTGTGGCGAGTCGGTATTAGTACACATTGCACACACTACGCTGTGCTACTATTCCATTAACCACCGGGAATTCAGATTTTAGAAGTCGTCAAGAGCAGGCACGATAATGAAAGCCCGCAATCTCAGCACCCAGAATGCTAAAGCAAGGGGATTGGGAGTTTGAGGTCATCCTGGGATACGTAGTGAGCACCGGGTCAGCCTGGGCTACATAACAATACCCCGTCTCAGGTAAAACCCAATGTTAAAACTGAAGCATCTCATCAGTACCCCACCAATGCATGCAGTTTTTATACTTTATACAACTATTTAAAATTATATATATAGTTATATATATACATATGTGTGTGTGTGTGTGTGTGTGTGTGTGTGTGTGTGTATATATTTGGAAGACAAGGTTTATCTGTGATCTGTGTAACTCTGAAACCTGTCCTGGGACTAGCTTTGTAGACCAAGCTGGCTTAGAACTCACAGAGATCCGCCTGCCTCTGCCTCCCAAGTGCTGGGATTAAAGATGTGTGCCACCACTGCCTGGAAATTTAAAATAAATTTAATGAAAAAATCTAATTCGTTCTTTCATGTTTCTTTCGTTTTTTTGTTTTAACATCCTGGCCCAAGTTTCACCCTCTCTCCTCTCCTTCAAGTTCCTCTCCGCTGAAAAAGATAAATTTTTAAATGTCAAAAATGACTTTGATGTTCCTCTGGCTTCTCGCTTTAGTCACACAAACGAAAACCTAAAATGACAAGATGGTCTCCTGGGTACAGGCACCGCTGCCAGCCCTGAAGACTAGAGTCCCACGTGAATCAATCCCCGGGACCAACACAATGAAGGAGAGTGCCCACTTTGACAGCTGTCCTTTGACCCCACTGCACTCACGTGCCCACACGGACGCAAGCACTCATTAGTAACGAAACACACACACTGTGAAGTGCTGCAGATGATTTTTAACTCTCTTAATAGTAATCCCATCTGCTCATTTCACTGAAAGAGATCAAGCTTCTACAAATCGTGCATTTGTGCCCAGAAATCCAAACAGTCAGGGAAGTGGAAGACTATAAAAAGGGCAGGAGTAACAGCATAGTAGAGCAAAGTCATGTCTCATCTATGACCACCAGGTGGCGCTAATACACTATGACTCCAGCAAGGAAAAGCCACCAGAGCGTGAAATGAAGACCCCACAAAGGGCACAGAAACTCCAGCGTCCCTGCCAGTTGTGTGAAATTCTCCACCAACTGGACATGGTCTTGTGATCTTGGGTGGTATCCGAGGATACAGAGTACCCCCAAAGACCACCACTGAGCCGGTAACCGATGCAAACGGTCTTACTGATTACAAGTTAGCTAACTAGGACCTAATCTGACATTCTGGAACAGCAGCTGGGGGGAGAACAGCCCGAGCCCTTAAGGAAAGGGATTTTTAAAAGGAAAAACCGCAAGGCAGGATTAAGCCTTGGCATTTCAGGATTGGTTAAAGGCATATAACCTCTGAATTCGTTGGTTGGTGTATAGGGGAACTTCAAAACAGTAACTGAGCAGACTAGAATTTCAAAACAGTGGTTCATCAGATACTCACAAGAACACTTGAAGCAAGCAAATGTTGTTTGGACACCCGGATGGGGCGTCACTTTGTCCGGAGCAAGCATAGTTTGTGGTTATCCTTGGAACTGTTTGTGTCTTGGCTGGGGCTGTATTCACTCCCCCAGTTAGACTGTGTTTTAAATAAAGTTCTTTTTCAAAATGGAGTTTGTCCTGCTCCTTTAGTTAACAGAAGAGAAGACTCCATCTCAAGCTCCATGGGGAGAATACTGTCAGTGATGTGGTTTTTTGGCATCACCCATATTATGCAAGCAAACCTTTATCCACACTATATAAGCAAGCCTAAGAAACTCATAAAGAAACTTATCTACTCATAATAATATTTTTTTTCATTTTTTTTTGAGACAGGGTAGCTTTGGAGCCTGTCCTGGAATTCACTCTATAGACCAGGATGGCCTCAAACTCACAGAGATCCACCTACCTCTGCCCCCCAAGTGCTGGGATTAAAGGCATGCTCCACCACCGCCTGGCATATCCTATTGCATGTAGTCTGAACGACCTTGAACTTCTGATCTTGCTACCCCCACTTTCTGAGAACTGGGATTATGGGCTTGGGCTGCCACACCTGGTTTGTATAGCTAACTACATATAGAACATTTATACATATGTGTATATATTAGGGTGTTTCACTCACATTGTGTGCTACTTCCAGTTATGATAAAAATGCCCTAACAAAGCCAAGGCAGGGCAGTCACAGTGACAGGAACTTCAAAGAGATCACCGCTGAGCTGCAAAGCCAGGAAGCAGGGAGAGGTGAGTGCTTGCAAGCTGCTCAACTTGCTCTCTGCTCTCTCCATTTCGTACGGTTTAGGATCCCCTGCCCTAGAAATGCTCCTGCCGCCAATATAGTGGATCTCCCCGCATCAAGTGATGTAAGAAACTAACACGGCACGGGCATGCCCAGATAGATGCCCATCTCCCAGTGACCTAGGTTCTGTCCGATAGTCGGTTGATCGGTCTAGCTCGCTTTTCTGTTGCTGTGATGAAACACAATGGTAAAAAGCAACAAAGGAGAGAAAACTGTTTAACTCGGTTTACACTTCTAAGTCCTAGCCCGTCCATCACTGAGGGACCCATGGGTAGAACTAAAGCAGAAGCCATGTAGGGACGCTGCTTACTGGCTTGCTCACTGGCACATGCTCAGTAACAGTTACACGCAGCCCAGACCACCTGCCTGATGGGGAAAAAAGAAAAGGACTGGTCCCAGGTATGGTGGAGGAGAAAGTTTATTATAGGTATGTGGGAAAATATAGCCAGAGGCAGAGGAGACATCTGGGAGAATCCAGAGTGGACATGACCCCAAGCTATGTGAGGAGAGTCAGGAGGGGAGAAGAGAGGGACCAGGCATTTTTCTTTATAAGAATCGCCATGAGCCAGGTGGTAGTGCACGCCTTTAATCCTAGTGTAATGATCTATCCTTTCCTCTTAAGAGACAAGCCCTGCCCACTCCCTCCCCCATCCACTGCTGAGGCAAGTGGCTCTTCCTTCTGCTTCCAATCTGAGTCCCTTTCTCTCTCTCTCTCTCTCTCTCTCTCTCTCTCTCTCTCTCCTACCCTTCCCTTCCATAACCCACTAAATAAATATCCAACTTCACTCTACATGGTGTGCCTATCTTTCTTGGTCTCTCACCTGCCACACGGCTCTCTGCCCCAGCTGCCTTCATGGCCTGCCATGTTCTCATGGCCCACTGCCCACTGCCACCACTCAGAGACCTGCACACGCCTTTAATCCCAGCACTTGGTAGGCAGAGGCAGGTGGATTTCTGTGAGTTGAGGCCAGCCTGGTCTATGAAGCAAGTTCCATGACAGCCAGAACTGCTACACAAAGAAACTTCATTTCAAACACCAAAAGAAAAGAAAGAAAGGAGGGAGGGAGGGAGGGGAAAAGAAAAGAAAAGAAAAGAAAAGAAAAGAAAAGAGGAGGAATAGAGGGAGGGAGAGAGGGAGGCTTTTCACTGAGTAGCAAACCCATTAGGATGATACAGGATCAACTTTTCAGAACATCAGTTGATTATATAACCCAAGCAAAGTTACAAAATGACCCCACAGATTAATGGGGTGTTTGTTTGCTTGTTTTATTACCACAAATATATGCAGTTCTCACTTTTCTTTTAAAAATAATTAGGAAAAGAAATTTGAACAGAACAATAAATTGTCTCCTCTAAACTTATCCATGAACATAAACTCAGGATATCTGGATGTTCCAAAAATAAAGACACCTCATTAGAGATTCAACTGCTTCAAATTTCTTCCCTAAAGTGTTGAATATTTAAGGAAGAGATTAAATCCCAAGGGCCTGCAAAAGGGGGCGGGGTCATCCCTTCTTAACCACCACCTCAGTTCCCTTCTTCTCACACTGGAGTCTGGGTCTGTTTGTGGAGATGAACCCCTTCAGCCAGCCTCTGGGGAAGCACCCACCAATGTTCTCAGATTGTGCCAGACGCTTTCTGTTTAGAAACGTCAAGTCCAAGGTGGTGGGAGGGACAGACTGTTGGTAAAGAAGGCTTTCCAGTGGCTTAGGGATGGGGTTTTGAGGTTGGAAGTGAATTTTACACATAAAATGGTGGCTGGGATATTTGTTTCATTTTGTTGCCTAAAGTTTCAAACTTGTCACTTGTAGTAAGGAGGTGGGAGGTACATAAACCACTTAATAGGTTTGATATTTAATTGTGCATATTAGTTTCATTTTTAATTAGTATCACTTCTTGTTTTTTATAAATTTTCCTCCTGCCTATTGTTCCCTTGTGATTTATTTATAATTTTGTGTGCTTTCTAAATCCTTGTCCTTTGATTTTTCAAGACAGGGTTTTTCCATACAGCCTTTGCTATTCTGGAACTCTCTCTGAAGACCAGGCTGGCCTTGTACTCATAGAGAACCCTCCCGCCTGTTCCTCCCGAGGATGGGATTAAAGGCATGTGTCACTTTACCTGTCTCTAAGTCCCTGCCTTGATTATGTTTAGGGGTGTGTGTGTGTGTGTGTTGGTGTTGGAAGAGCACACACATCACACATGAAAGTCAGAAGAAATTTTACAGGAGTCAGCTCATTCCTTCCATCATGTGGGTCCCAGGGCAGAACTCAGGTCATCAGGCCTGGTAGCAAGTAAAAAGTTTCTGTGCCTCAATAAATTTCTCCGCCAACGTAATAATCCAAATCAAACTGAATTAGACAAAGCCCAGTTTAAATGGATACCAACGCTCCCGGGAGGCCTTCCAGCCCCCCAGAGATGAGACCTGGAAGGAAGGCCAGAAAACCACATGTTTGTTCTCTGGGGTGCAGTTTAAATACCCCGTGGGAGTGGTCTTGAGCATCTCTGGGGTGGGGTCACCGTTTGGTGGGCTTCCTCAGAGGTGGAGTCTGCACTGAGGCAACTCCCAGGGTAGGGGAGCTTGGGATGGAATTTCCACCCAAACATCCCAGACTCTTTGGATATAGGGGCACTGGTTCAAATCTGGCTACTTCCTGCGGGCATGGGGTGATGTGGGGGAGGGGAGAGTTGGGAGGTGTGGCTGAGGAGGCATTAGGTTACCTGCCATCCTGGAGACCTCAGGCATCTGTTCCTTGAGGGAGATGAGAGGGCAGGTTGCTAGGAGAAAAGAAATAGATTGGTATTACCGGCCCTATGAATGGGGCTAGCCATGGGAAGGGTGATGAGCTACCAGAAAGAACTGCCCTGGTTGTACAGGAGAGGCAAGGGTGAAGAAGTGAGACACAAGAGCAGATATGCCCTTTAAAACAGATTTTAGTTGTTGGGTAGGTGTCCATTTGAGCCAGGAGAGGTGGTACCCTAAATGGTGAAGTTCTAAAAGTTAGTGTAGGTGCTGGCTTTATCTGGAAGGCCCTCTGTAAGTTGGTCTTGACTCAGACAGCAGGAGTGATCTGTAAAAATATGTGGGGTTATGAAAATGGGTGGGGTTAAAATAGGCTCTGGAGACTGTTTTTACACCAGATTTCTTGATACAACAGCAGAACTTTTCCCAGGAATCTGCAGGCACCTTTAAGACAGCTAGAACAGATTTACATCTTGGTGTCATAGCAAAGGACTTTGGCTTTAGGTTAAAAGGCACAAAAATTTTAGAAAACAAAGAAACTGGGAACTCTGAACCTCTGAAGATACATCTGAAACCTGTTCATTTGGGTCTATGCAGCCCGTGAAAGAGGCACACCTGTCTGTATATTTTTTAAATATTTATTTATTATGTATACAATATTCTGTCTGTGTGCATGTCTGCAGGCCAGAAGAGACACCAGATCTCATTACAGATGGTTGTGAGCCACCATGTGGTTGCTGGGAATTGAACTCAGGACCTTAGGAAGAGCAGGCAGTGCTCTTAACCTCTGAGCCATCTCTCCAGCCCCCCTGTCTGTATTTTTTTAGCAGGAAACTTAACAAAGTCCCTTAAATGCCTTTCTCTATGAATGGAGCTTGTAGGAATAAAACTTCTTTCTGGAGCTGCTTCATCAGAGCTCTAGCTCCAATTTCCTCCGACTCAAACATCAATGTAAGCACAGTTCCCACAAACAGGCACAGGAATGAGAGTACACAGGAGCGTCCGTTCTTTTGTTTGGGTGACAAAACCAGCAAACATAAAGGTTCAATGGTGCCATCTGCACCTATCCCCACCCATGACAGTCCTGAGAAGAGCACTTTTAACCTATTCGCTCCTCGGCTCTTCAGGTTCACGGAGTCGGAGGAACCCAAGGCTTCTCAACCCATCCCAACCCGGGCTGTGGAGGCAGTGAGTTCCGGGTTCTACAGAAAATGACAAAGGGCACAAATCTTTTGAGGACAGGCAATGTGGACGTGTATGGAGGATGGGGCGGGTTGCGGAAACCGGGAGTCCTGCAAATTCGAGAGCGCGAGAAACCGCGTGGGACAGAGAGGATACTGTACCTGTTCGGGGATGGGGACACACGGGACGATGGGCACACTCGCTCTAAAGAGACGCAGAAGGGCGTGAAACTCGGCCGCTTCGGACAGCATCGGCCAGAACCGAGCCGCGAAGCAGAGACTGACGGTTCCTTCTCCCGGTGGGGACCGGGGTCGTCGTGGATACCTCAAGAAGGTCTGCAGGTCTCCTCCGCCGCGGCCACCAGCCTCGGTGCCGAGACGGTGACCTCGGGTCCACTGCGCGCCCGGCCTGCGGAGCCCGAGGTTGCGCGCTGGAGGCCGCGGGAAACTCTGAGGAGCCGGACGCCGGGCGAGCTCACCCCGGACGGGCGGCCCCACCCTCCCTGGCTGCACCCCGCTCTCAGGGTAGGAGGAGGGGGCGGGGGCGCCAGCCTCCGCCGCTCGGTCGAGTCCAACGCCTGCTTGTGCCTTGGGTACGCGCGCAGCCCCGGAGTGCACGGTGGCCGCAGTCGGCTCCGGACGACGGAGGCCGCCACACCGAGTGGCGCGGACCAGCACGACCCGAACGCTCGGGGCGGCGACTTCTCGTCGTCTAAGGGGCTTCCTGCTGCAGGAAATTGGCTCGAGCCTCGGGGCCTCCTAGAAAGGCAGAAGGAATGAGAAACCGGTGAGAGCTTCTCAATGCCAGGGCCAACCCTGCACTTAGTGGCCCCCTAAGGAGATGGGCAGCTCTCCTTGCCTTGTTGTCTAATATATATTTAATATAAATTTATATAAATATATATTTAATATAAATTAATATCAATGTTTATTTATGTGATGCAAGAGATCAAACTTGGACCTTTGTGTCCTGTTGGACAAGTGTTATACCAATAAGGGGTATCTCCAGGCGCTAAAACTTTTTTTCTAATCCTGAAGGCAATTTGTAAGGTTTAAATATCTATTATCTTCAGGCAGATATGATGGCTTGCACCTGTAATCTTGACACTTGGGAGGCTGAGGCAGCAGAATCATGGCTAGCCTGGGCTACAATGAGGGACCCTATCTTTTATTTAATTTAATAAATGTTTAATTTTGCCCCAGGTACCCCTCCCTCCCCTTCTCCCTTTCCCCACCCCACACCTCCCATCCCACATCCACTCCTCAGAGGAGGTAAGGTCTCCCTTGGTGAGGCAGCAAAGTCTGGTATACCAAGTTGAGGTAGTCAGTCTACCAGTGACTTCAGCTAACGCCTGGTGGGAAGGACACAGCATTATTGTGCTACCGTTAAACTAAGAAGCAGACAGAAAAGCACAGACAGTGAGTGCTAATGGAGAGGCAGAGAGGCAGCATCATGCATCAATGCAGGAAAAATGCCGTAGGAGAGCAATTCTGGCAGCTTAGGGAGTTACACATGCTTTTATCACGCAGCCTAGCAGCCACTCACACCACAAGGCGGACAGAAATGAAAACCTAAATCTTGTCAAGAACCTATGTTTAGGCTGGAGAGATGGCACAGCAGTTAACACCCCTTGTTGCTCTTGCATAGAACCCTGGTTCACTTCCTAGCACCCATATAGTGATTCACAACCATCTGTAATTCCAGTTCCAGGGCATCCACTGCCCTCTTCCAGCCTCCGTTTGCACCAACCACACACACACACACACACACACACACACATGCATGCAAGTAGAACACTCACACATAAAGAGGAATGAATCAATTTTTTAAAAAAAATTAAGCTACACGTAAGTATTCATAAGTTTTATTTGTAATTGTTCCCAAACTAGAAACAATCCATTTATCCTCCAGTGGGAAATGGACCAGCCATGGTACATCCTTCTAATGAACTACATCCCATACGGGCTGGAGAGATAGTTCAGGGGTTTAGAGTTAAGCACTGACTGTTCTTCCAGAGTATCTGGTTCAATTCCCAGCATGGCAGCTCACAGTTCCAGGGATCCAATGCCCTCTCTGATTCTGCAGGATCCTACCTGTTTGTGGGCACATGAGCTCATACAACCACACACATACACATAAAATAAAAGATAAGTAATTCTTTAAAAAAAAAAGAAAGAGAGAGAGAATACAAAAACAGCTCAGTAGCAAAAAAGAAACAAGCTGTTGATGTCCTCAATATTCTGTATGTCACATAAACTCTCTCTTAAAAATGATAAAATTATAGTGATATGGGTTCTTGCCATGAGCTGAGGCTGGGGAGCAGCTGTGACTTCAAGAAGAATCTTTTGCTGAGGTAGTTCTGTGCTGTGACTGTAGCAGAGCTCATGAAATGAAACTCTGTACAAGGGATGAAATTTCATAGTGCTGGATACCAAGAAAACAGCAAGCATATAAAAACTAATGGAGCTGTCAGTCTTCTTGTTTCACGGTGTGCTGTTTCCAGTTATGTGGGGTGTTCATCATTCGAGGAAGCTAGCTGAGGGGATACAAGAGCTTGGGCTTAAATAATTCCAAATAGGATTTTGTTTGTTTGTTTGTTTGTTTGAAGAACATAGGTCAAATTAGCCTGTACTCTGCAGAAGTTTCAAGGTCTCAAAAGACTTACCGGTACCACTTTTTTTTTTCCTGTTAAGGACATTTGGTGAAAATTTCTATAAATTCCCCATATTAGATAGCCTAGTAACGTTAGTTACACTCACTAAGAATATTGTGGCTGTGTAGAATGTTTCTGGACCAGAGAGATGGCTCAACAGGTAAGGGCATTAGCTGCCAAACCTAACTATCTCAGTCTGACCCCTGAAACCCACAGGGTGGGAGGAGAAAACCAATCCCCACAGATTGTCCTCTGACTACCACATGCCCACAAGCGTGTACACAGACACACCCAACAAGTAAGTAAATAAATAATAAAAACAAGAATGTACCTGTTTCCTAGGAAATGCACAGCAATAGGCAGGCATTAAGGTCCATCTGTCTGTAACACACCCTCCCAGATTTTTTTTTTTTGGAAAAAAAATATTGTATGAAAGTGTAATGAAAAATTTAGCACGTGGGCTCCATTCTTTCTTCTTCAGACTTCCTGGTTGTTAATTCCATTCTCTCTCCACCTCTCTCCACTTCATTCTTCATCTTCCTTTGTTACAGGGCATTGAATATCAAATGTCTATGGAATGTATCCAGAGCAGAGAAGGTGACAGGTGATACTGCAAGCCCAGCTGTGTGCATGCCAGGCGCTGTGATTCCGGAGCCAGCAGAAAGTGTTGGCTTCGTTGCCCTCTGAAAACATCTGCTCGGGCAGCTTCTCTTCATTTTCAGAACACAGAGGAGATAGTCCATATTCTTATTATTAGGATTATTTATTGTCAGATTGTTCTTAAACGGCTCTATTTCATTTAAAATAAGCAGTGCGTTGATATGGTTCAGCCCATTGGGTTTATATTCTTAATTGTAAAACTATTTTTTTGAGGAAAGTCTTTTGACCCTCTTAAGACATCTGCCTAAAATAAAAGGGAATCCACAATAAAAGTAGCTGTTTATTTTGAATCCTTTGCTTACAAAAATGTAATGTATAACATCCATACAGAGAATTACATAATTCAGATGCACACTATAACAAATTATAAAATGTGTATGTGGAAACATTACTTACCCAAGAGCCCCTCACATGCTCCTCCGTAGAAACTAAGGTAATCATTTTGCTGTTTTTTCTCTAGTTCTCCTACTTCTTTATAAATTCCTAGACTGTAAATGTTTATAAAGTTTTCCTAGTTTTGAACTTTATCAATCTGTGGATATTTTGTGTCTTGTTTCCTCACCTTTATACGGCATCCTTCCAAGTTTCTGCGACTATCTCTAAGGCAGCTTTTGTTGCTATGGAGATTTATCTCCATAACTGTATGTGCAAATTCTGTGTCTGAACCTTTGGTTGTTTCTGCTGTTAACTGTTGGAGTCAGAGCTGCTACATACACTCCTCTGAGATTTCTAATACACACAGACACTTTCCCAGCCTCCTAGGAAGCTCAAAACCATCAGTCCAGGAATCTGACCCCTTTTCTGAACTTAGAGGGCTCCAGGCACACATGGTGCACAGATGTGCACACATGAGTATAAAAATCACTTGCAATCATAAAATAAAGAAATGAACTGTCACACCTGACCGTTTTGTTTTGTTTTGTTTTGTTTTATAACAGTCCTAGCTGTCCTGGAACTAGCTCTTGCAGACCAGGCTGGCTTTGAACTCATAGAAATCCGCCTGTTTCTGCCTCCCTAGTGCTGGATTAAAGGCATGTGCCACCTTAGAATGCTCGCAAGTGCAAGTGTCCCAGTATTCACCTCACAGGTTTTTGTGTTCTGGTACAAACACCCTAAAGTGTATGAAGGTCAGGGTATAACCTGTGAATGTCATGTGTCACAGTATGTATGAAGGTCGGGGTATAACTGTGAATGTCATGTCTGCAGTATGCATGAAGGTCACGGTATAACTTGTGAATGTCATGTCTGCAGTATGCATGAAGGTCAGGGTATAACTGTGAATGTCATGTGTCACAGTATGTATGAAGGTCATGGCATAACTTGCAGGAATCACCTCTCTGTTCACCTTGTGGATGCCAGGGATCAAACTCAAGTTGTCGAGTTTAGTGACAGTCACCCTTACACAATCAGCCATCCTTTTTTTGGTTTGGTTGGTTTGGTTTTGGTTTTTTGAGAGAAGGTTTCTCTGTGTAGCTTTGGAGCTATCCTGGAACTCGCTCAAACTCACTGGGCTCCGCCTGCCTCTGCCTCCCAAGTGCTGGGATTAAAGGCGTGCACCACCACTGCTCTTGTGAGAATTTGAGTTTGGTTTCTAGCACCCACTTCCCATGGCTCACAACCACCTGTACCTCCAACTCTGGGTGATTGAAGGCCCTCTTCTGGCCTCTGTGGACAGGTGTACTCACATGTCCACAAACCCTCAGGCATACACACATATACACACAAGTAAAAATAAAACACCTTTAAAAAGTTCGAGACCAGCCTGGTCTACAGAGCTAGTTCCAGGACAAGCTCCAAAGCCACAAAGAAACCCTGTCTCAAAAAAACCAAAAAAAAAAAAAAAAAAAAAAAAAAAAAAAAAAAAAAAAAGAATGTCATTGATTTCACAATATTATAGAAAAACCCTTAAGACATTTGTATATATTAAACTTTTATTTTGGTGGACAGCTATAATTTTTGTTTTGTTTTGACATTTAGGACTTATTTAACGTGCATGGATGTTTTATTTGCATGTATGTCTGTGCACTGTGTACATTTGGTGCCTGCAGAAGCAAGCCAGGAGGGGGCGCTGGATCCTTGGAACTGGAGATAGAAACAGCGCTTAGCTTCTACGTAGGTGTCAGCGGCTGGAAGCTGAACCCAGGTCCTGGGCAAGAGCAACAAGTGCTCAGTAGTGGGCTGTTGTTTTAAGTATTGAAAAGCTTAAAGGTCTGCACCACCATGTCCTTGTGTGTTCATTTATTTCTGAAAAAGAAAAAGAGTTGGAAAAATGAGACAGATGCCTGTCTTAGTATTCCTTTCCTAGGACCTGTGTATGCTGTGTACAAGACAGAGACTAGCTGGAGGGAAACCCCTGGAAGGCATGTCAGTCACTGCATGGTAACTGAAACCAGGATGCGTTGTAAACAGACCTTAGCTTACTGACCACTATGCAAGTAGGTCTCTCGACCTTTGTTTTCTTTGAGCAATTCTCCTCTGCCCTAAACCACAAAGAAACCAATCTCTGGAGACTTGGATGCCCTATAGCCAGGGCTAGCCCTAAGAAAAGGTTTATATTGTGTAGATGACCTAGAGGAATATCTTCCAGCTTCCATAGCCCCCGCCCCCATACACCAAGATACCTAATCTGATTTTGGTCATAGTGCAGTATAGTCATACACTCAATGACCGAACTATCCAAGAACGTATGAAGTGAACCTACTTTGTTTTCCTATCCTTGTGGAATAAAGGGGAAAACAAAAGGTCGGGCAAGCTGGAAAAAAAATAACTAGTTTTGGGGCTGGAGAAATGGCTCAGAGGTTAAGAGCATTGCCTGCTCTACCAAAGGTCCTGAGTTCAATTCCCAGCAACCACATGGTGGCTCACAACCATCTGTAATGAGGTCTGATGCCCTCTTCTGGCCTGCACACACAGACAGAATATTGTATACATAATAAGTAAATAAATATTTTTAAAAAAATAACTAGTTTTTTTTAGAATTCATTTTCTTTTTTTTTTAATTTATTTATTTATTAAGGATTTCTGCCTCCTCCCCGCAACCGCTTCCCATTCCCCCCCCTCCCCCGATCAAATCCCCCTCCCTCATCTGCTCGAAGAGCAATCAGGGTTCCCTGACCTGTGGGAAGCCCAAGGACCTCCCACCCCTATCCAGGTCTTGTAAGGTGAGCATCCAAACTGCCTGGGCTTCCCCAAAGCCAGTACGTGCAGTAGGATCAAAAACCAACTGCGATTGTTCTTGAGTTCTTAGTATTCCTCACTGTCCGCTATGTTCAGCTAGTCTGGATTTATCCCATGCTTTTTCAGACCCAGGCCAGCTGTCCTTGGTGAGTTCCCAATAGAACATCCCCATTGTCTCAGTGTGTGGGTGCACCCCTCGTGGATCCAGCAATACCACTCTTGGGAATATACCCAAGAGAGGCCCTATCATACAACAAAAGTATATGCTCAACTATGTTCATGGCAGCATTGTTTGTAATAGCCAGAACCTGGAAACAACCTAGATGCCCTTCAACGGAAGAATGGATGAAGAAAGGATGGAATATATACATATTAGAGTATTACTCAGCAGTAAAAAACAAGGACTTCTTGAATTTTGCATACAAATGGATGGAAATAGAAAAATAACTAGTTTTAACTTACATGTTAGAAAAAATATCTTATTTTCTAGCTTTGGTCTGGTCGTCAGCTGGAATGGATTTGCCCAAGTGATGGCCCACAGAAAGGCCAATTTTGTTCTTTTTCTGCTCCTCTTGAACCTCTTTTTTCAGTACAAATCCCGCCTGGAAGTTGAGGTCAAACATGCTGCTTGGAGGAAAGTAGAGTGTCTTCTCATCCCAGATAGTCTCCAGCCGCTTCTTCCACCCTTCCAGAATCTGCTTCCGGGTATCTGGTGGGGTATGGCTAATGCTGTACACCACCTGTGGTTCCAAGACCTGGAAGCCACAGAAATGCAGAATGCCACTCTGCAAGACACAGAACACAGAGATAAGTCTCAGGAGCAGTCTGGCAGGTTGTACTGTAAACAGGTATCAGAAGTTGGTCTGGGGCTGGAGAGATGACTCAGTGATTAGCAGGGCTTCCTGTTCTTCCAGAGGACCTGGGTTCAATTTCTAGTACCCACATAACAGCTCACAACTGTCTGTAACTCCAAGATCTGACACCCTCATCCAGACACACATGCAGGCAGAACACCATTGCACAGAAAATAAATTATTAAAAAAAAAATGAAGTTGGTCTGGGGCTGAGAGCTGGCTCAACCATTAAGATTTCTACCCTCTCAGAGAACCCAGACTTGGTTCTCAGCGCCCATGTGGAGTGACTCACAACTACCTGTCACTCCAGCTCTGAGGGACTGGATGACCTTTTCTGATCTCTGTGAGCACCTACATAAATGTAGCATAGCACACACAGAGCAATAAAATAATAAGTAGAAAACTTTAAGTAAATAAACAAAACCGCCTGGGAGCTGGAAAGAGGGCTTGGTGGTTAAGAGCACTGGCTGCTCTTCCAGAAGACCTGGGTTGGGTTGCCAGCACCCACATGATGTCAACACATGTTCCAGGAGATCCAATGTCCTTTTCTGACCTCCACTGACACTGCATACACACGGTACAGAGATACATGCAGGCAAACTCATGAAGTGAAAAAGTATTAAAAATTATTTTTGGATTTTGAGACAGGGTTTCTCTGTGTAGCCCTGACTGTCCTGGAACTTGCTATACAGACCAGGTTGCCCTTTAACTCTGCCTCCCAAGTGCTGGGATTAAAGGCATGCATCACCACCACTTGGCTAAAGTTTTAAAAATCTTTCAAATGGTGATCTGGGACTGGAGAGATGGTTCACAGTCTGCTCTTCCAGAGGTCTTGAGTTCAATTCCCAACAACCACACGGTGGCTCACAACAATCTATAATGAGATCTGGTGCCTTCTTTGGGCCTTCAGGGATACATGCAGGCAGAATACTATACATATAATTAAAAAGAGAGAGTGTGTGTGATCTGGGCTTGCCAATGAGAGAGTCCAGTCAGACCTGTAGTGCCCTGGGGAATTGTCACAGTTCCTTCTCTTACCTCTGCCCTCCCTCCCTTTCTGTCACCTCATTTAGCCTCCTTGGTGGAGCGTTCCGTTGAATGAATAAATTCTTGGAACCGTGCCAACCTGGATCCTCTGTCAAAGAGCTGGAAGTTCTATTACATTAGGGAGAGCGCTTGCCCCTTGGCAGTGGCTCGGGCCAGGGCATGTGGACGTGCATTCTTCTGCAGCTTGACATGGTGAGCTTAGTCTTTACACTGCACACCTCACTCACTGTCTCCTCCAATCCCCTTCCCTCATCCTCAGGGTCCAGTGACCCCAAAGCCCACCTCCAGAGCAAACTGAGTGAACTCAGTTCTTAACTTGTCCTGGGGAGCCAGATGTACTGGTCCATGCCCTAAACCCAGCACCCAACACGCTGAGGCAGGAGAGCTGCCACAAGTTCAAGTCACCCTGGGCTTACATAATGAGACCCCCCTTTTTACAATTATTATTTTATTATATGTGTATTGGGGGTTTGCCTGCATGCATGTCTTGAGGGTATTGAATCGCCTGGAAGTGGAGTTGCAGACAGTTGTGAGCTGCTATGTGGGTGCTGAGAACTGAACCCAGGTCCTCTGAAAGAGCGACCATTGCTCTAAACTGCTGAGCCATCTCTCCAGCCCACAACACACCACATTGCACCACCACCACCCTCTTTAGAAAAAAAGGGGGGTGGGTAGACGGCTCAGTGAGTAAAGGCACCAGCCTTGCAAGCCTGATGGAGTGAGTTAGAACCCAGAGCCCATGTGAAAATGTGAACACAGTGGCATGAATCAGTCAAGATGGGAGGCGGGGACATGAGAACTGCTCAGTGCTCCTTGGTCGGCTAGTCTCCACTGTACAGTACCACGACAGAACAAGGGAACCCCGGCTGTCTTCCCAAAGTTGTCCTTTGATACACACACACACACACACTCATGCACGCCCCCCACCCTTTTTTTTTTTTATTAAGGAAAACCAAAATGTTCTGGAGCTGCAGATACAATTCCAGGAAGAATGGGAAGCCCAAGGTTTCGGCTCCACCTGCTGAGGGCCGGGTGCACTTAGACTGTTTGGCCATGTACCCCAGCGGCCTGGGTCACAAGCTCCTGAAGGAAGCCTGGATACAGCTGCATCATTGCCAGGCTTTCCTCCTCACACTTCCGGTCAGTTTTCAGATACTGCCTGGAGGTTTAGACTCTGAGGAAACCTCAGCTAACTAACTCTCCTGAAGTTCACCCACAACAGGTACCTGAAGTGGCCAGAGGGTGATGTTTATGTCCCCGTGGACGCCGTTAACAGAGTACATGGAGTCGTTACTCCCAGTGGTGAAGGAAAGCAAGGCCTTCTTATTCTGAAAGAGAAAACAAGTGTCACCTCCTCCTCTCCTGGGACCCACTGAGTTAATGAACGGGGCCCCAGGGAGAGGGGAGATTGAGTCCATCCTAGGGGTGCTATCATTTCAGCTCCTCTGCAGCTTCGGCCTGACTCTGCACATGTTCCAATTGTGGCTGTGACTGGCATGTGGCCGTGGACAGCCATGGCTGCCGCACAAACCACACTCACTTCAAACATTAGGAGATGACCGCCATGGTAGATAACCCAGCACGGTGGCACATGGCTTTAATCCCAGCACTAGGGAGCCACAGGCAGGAGGATCTGAGATATTGAGGTCAGCCTGTTACAGAGTGAGTTCCAGGACAGCCAGGGCAACAGAGAAAAACAAAACAAAATAACAAAAATATTGATGGTACACATCTTTAATTCCAGATCTCAGGAGGCAGAGGCAGGTGGGTCTCTGTGAGTTCCAGGCCAGCCTGGTCTGCAAAGTGAGACCCTGCGTCAGTTTTTTTTAATTTAAATTAAAAAAAAAAGTCACAAGATCTTTCTTGCCACTGTTTGGCCTCCAATCAACAAAAGGTTTTTTTTGTTGTTGTTGTTGTTGTTTTGCTTTGCTTTAGTTGTTTTATTTTTGTCCACGCAGGATCTCAAGTATCCCAGGCTGGCCTAAAAATCTGTTTGTAGCTGAGGATGACCTTGAACTCCTGATCTTCCTGCCTCCACTTCCCAAATAAGATTTTAGGTGTCTAGCATGACGTCAGCAAAATTTTCATTTTATTTTTCCTATGGAAAATCTCAAACATGAAGAGAAAACTAGCACAAATGTCCACCAGACATCTTAAAGTCTAGTTTATCTGTTCTTTGTTACTCAGTAATCCCCTCTGCACTCACTTTTTCGTTTTCTCTGGAAGACTCTAAAACAGTCCAAGGGCCGGTGAGGTAGCTTAGCTGGGGAAGGTGCTTTTCACCAAGACTGACAACCTGATCTTGTACCTCGGTCTGCACGTTGACCTCCACATACACAGTGGGTCACGTGTGTACCCCTCCCTCATAAACAAGCAAACTAGGGGACTGGAGAGACGGTTTAGTGGTTAAGAGCACTGGCTGCTCTCCAGTCAACCCAGGTTCAATTCCCAGCACCCACATGGTGGCTCACAACTGTCTGTGACTCCAGTTCCAGGGGATCTGATGCCCTTTTCTGGACTCCTTGGCTGCTGTAAACATGTGGTACACAGACATACAAGCAGGCAAAACACCTATATACATGAAATAATAAATAACAATGTCTAAATAAAAATCAAATCCAAAACATGTTAATTTTTTATTTATAAGAGCTGTGCAATGCTCCCTGGTCTTAGAGTCCACCTGTCTACCCAGGAAATGCCCAATGGTTCACCTACCCGGAAAGGACCGTGGTCATACATGGTGGCATATGTATAGGCGAATTCCCGCACGAACACTCGCTCAAACCAACCTTTCATAATGGCGGGCACTCCAAACCAATACAGAGGGAACTGTGGGAAAGAAGAAACCTAAGGTCAGCTCTGGGCACTCCCCTGTGGTTCCTTCCTCCCATGGCCAGGAAGAGCTCGGGTGCTGAGCAACTGTCCACAGTGTCTCCATAGAGCACCTTCACCCTTGTGAGTCCCTCAGGGAACATTAGCACATTTAGCAAAAACAGGGATAACCAGGGAAAGTGCCTTGCTCACCTAGTGTAAACTATTCATTAAGGCTGGGCTGCAGGACTGCTGAATGCCAAG
This sequence comes from Microtus oregoni, assembly GCF_018167655.1. Taxonomy (NCBI): domain Eukaryota; kingdom Metazoa; phylum Chordata; class Mammalia; order Rodentia; family Cricetidae; genus Microtus; species Microtus oregoni. The sequence continues at coordinate 41,557,901 of NW_024543063.1, forward strand.
AGTTTGAAGCCAACTTGGGTAGCATAACACAGACACACACACACAGAGAGAGACCTGCCCCACAGACACACACACCAAAGCTGGATGTGGTAGCAAGCATCTGCTATCCTAAAACTCAGGAGGATTTAGGGCCAGCATGGGCTACATACCTAGACCATCTCAAAAAAGCAAGAAAAGAAGAAACATAACAGGGCATGGTGGCAAACAGACACAATCCCAGCAACTCAGGAGGCTGAGGTTGAAAAATTGTGAGTTCAAGGCCAGCCCAGGTAACATAGTGGTACTCAAAAATAGTCCCAGCACTCGAGGCAGAGGCAGGTTGATCTCTGTGAGTTTGAGGCCAGCCTGGTCAACATATCAAGTTCTAAGTCAGCCATGACTGTATAGGGAGACCCAATCTCAGAAACAAACAAAAAACAAAAAATAAAATCCAAAAATTAAAACAACAACAACAAAAAAAAAACAAAATAAAAGGGCTAGAGAGAGCCATATTAACAGCACATTCTTCGCCGGACAGTGGTGGCACACACCTTCAATCCCAGCACTCGGGAGGCAGAGACAGGCGGATCTCTGTGAGTTCGAGGCCATCCTGGTCTACAGAGTGAGTTCCAGGACAGCCAGCAGTACACAGAGAAACTCTGCGTCGGAAAAAAAAGAAAAAGAAGAAGAAGAAAAGAAAAAAAGGGCATGCTTCTCTTCCAGATGCGCCAGCCTCAGCTCCAGTGCCGACGTTGTTAAGTGGCTCAGAAGTCTAGCTGCAAGGGACCCAACACGCACTTCTGGTCTCCACAGGCACCTGCACCTCCATACACATGCTCACTCACAGGCACACAGCCTACATGATTTTTTAAAAAAATATTTTCCTGATGTGGTGGACCACACCTTTGAAATCAGCTCTCTGTGAATTCCACAACAGCTTGTTCAACATAATGACTCGAAGCCAGCCAGAGATGCACAGAGATACCTTGTCTTGAAACAAAAAACTAAAGAAAAATATATGGTAGTAACTAACTCAATAAGAAAAGAGAAAATTCTATCCTGGATCTTGACTCTCTTTTTTTCCTCCTAAAAGCTACAACCGTTGGTTGGTTGTGAACAAAGTCACAAGCAAATAAGATCCGTTTCCATGGAATCCAACTGATAGCAAAGGCCAAGTAGCAAGGACTGCAGGCGAGTTTGCCTCCATGAGCAATGACTGAATATTTTCCCAAGAGCTTGTGCTAGCAAACATCCTCCCAAGACAGGCCTCCCAAGTGCACACAGACCTACAATCCCATCATCTAAAACAAACAAAGTCACTCAGAGTGTAGGCCACTGGTCACTGTGACTAAGGTGTATCAGGGGCCCCATGAGAAAGTCTTATCTGGGGTACTGTTCAATGGCAGAGCAAACAAGTTTGCCTCTCAAACAAGTCTGAGGCCCTGTTAAACATCCCCACACCCCAAAACTGCATCTTGTCTGCCCTCTGGTCCCAGTAAAAGCTGAGGAGACTCTGTTCAAGTCTTCACTCTCCTCAAAACCTGGTTCAAAACTCACGAACACATCCAGGAAAGAAAGCCAGGACAGAGGAAGAATTTGTAGGGCTTTGAGACGCGGCTCAGTGGGTAAAGAGCTGTCTCACAGGCACGAGTGCCTGAGTTCAGTTCCCGAGCACTCCTGTGAAAAGCTGGTGTGGTCTCCCATGCTTCTGATCCCAGCAACAGGGAGGTGGGGAGGTGTAGACAGGTGGAAACTGGGACTCTTTGGCCAGCCATCCTCACTGCAGGTGAGCTCCAGGCCAATGATAGATCCTGTCCCAAAAGAGATGGCTGCTAATCCTAATTCTGGCCTACACACCTCCAAACTCCCCACACACACAAATCAAAAACCAAAAAAATTTAAGAGCTAAATAGCTTTCTCCAGTACTCAAAAGGTTCTTGACCTACAGAAAAGGACTAGAAGTCAGAGGTTAGGGATGCTATTTGGTTGTTGTTGTTGTTATTATTTTTTTATGGTTTATTTAACTTTATTTTATGTGCATTGGTGAGAAGGTGTCAGATCCCCTGGAACTGGATCTTCTGACTGTTACGAGCTGCCATGTGGGTGCTGAGAATTGAACCCGGGTCCTCTGGAAGAGCAGTCAGTGCTCTTAACCACTGAGCCATCTCTCCAGCCCCTGCTGTTGTTATTATTATTATTAATTATTATCATTTAGTGTTTTTTTTTCAAGATAGGGTTTCTCTGTGTAACAGCACTGGCTGTCCTAGAACTCACTTTGTAGAGCTGTCTGGCCTTGAACTCCCAAGTGCTGGGATTAAAGGTGTGCCCGGCTGTGATTTGTTTTTAAAGACAAAGTCTCTTAAACTGAGCATGGTGACACACATTAGATCCCAGCACTCCGGAGGTGGAGGCAGCTAGATCGTTGAGTTCGAGGGCAGCCTGATGTACAGAGAGATTTCCAGGGCAGCCAGGACTACACATGGAAACCTTGTCACAAAAACAACAACAACAAGAATAAAAAACAAAGAAAGAAAAAGACATAGTCTCACATAGACCAGGCTAGCTCTGAACTTGCTATGTATGTAGCTAAGGCTAACCTGCGTTCACTTCTGCAGTGTTAGGATTACTGCTGTGTGTTACCATACTGGCTTGGAGGTCAATTTCCTAACTGGAGTGAGAAACAGGACTGGAGCTGGGCCCGTGGTGCTCACATTTTCCTGCGATGCGCTACCGGCAGCGCCTGAATTGCAGCTGAGTCTTTCACACGACTACAGACTGTGCAGAGACTCACACGTTGGTGGAAGACAAAGCTGAGGCTCACACACGTGCCTTCTACGTCTAAAACATGGTGACTCAGAGACAAGAACCGGAAGCCACTCCTGTTGCTCCCCTTGGCTGCACTACAGTAAGATGGAGCAGCTGTCGTGTGTGGCTCAGTGCTAGAGTACCAGCCTAGCATGCAGGAAGCCTTCCCTGGGCTTGATCCTTAGCACCACATAAACTGGATGCTACAGCCTGTAACTCCAACACGGGGTGCGGTGGTGTAGAGGCGGGGCATCAGGCACACAAAATCCTCACATCAGGAAAGGCGTGCTGCGTGCTGCAGGGATGCTGCACATGCGCAGAAGTCACTATCACCCCCAAACTGTCTGGGATACAAAAGGAGCAAAAGTACAAACTTTAAGAGATCCCACAGGGAGAGTCCACTAACCAGGCACACTGGGGAGAAAAGCTGGGGGCTTCTGTGTCATCCTCGGGGCCCTGTTCCTACATGAACGTGCAATTAACTCCAGAGCTCAGCAGAGAGAGTTCCCGGCCATCCTAGGCTCTGCAGCCAGACCCTGTCTCAGAATACTGTGCCAGAGCTAGGCATGTTGGCACAGCTATACACCCAGCGCTCAGAAGGCAGAGGCAGGAGGATCACTGAAAGCTTGAAGACAGCCTGCTCTACATAGTGAGTTCCAAACAAGCCAGGACGTCATAGCAATACTGTGTCTCCAAAAACCAAAGTTAGGACTGGTCAGCAGATAAAGTCACTAGCCACCAAGATTGATGACTTGAATTTGATCCCCAGGACTGCATTGTGGAAGGAGAGAACCAACTCCTGAAAGTCATCCTCCAGGCACATAGGGCATGCACACACACACACACACACACACACACACACACACACGTTATTTAAATAAGTACACAAAGTGCAGGAAGCTAAGCTGGGTACCATTTGTGAACCTATGCAGTGTCACCCCTCACTGACATCATTAATTCAGAGAGAACGCAGAGAGTGACAGATCCAGGGCAATAAGGACAAACACCCCAGACATTGCTTCCTTATGATCTCTGCCCTAGCCATACCTGAAATATCAAGAGGTCCGCAGCTTCCAGCTTTTTCTGTTCAGCCACGATGTCTGGGCTCAGGCGGCCTTCTTTATGGGCAAGAGCTGTCTCAAAAGCATACTGAAAGTTTTGAGGGTCCTTCAGCTTACCTGTCGGGAGGAAAGAGAGGCTAAGTCTGAGCCGGAGGGTCCACGGTCAGTGGAGAGAGACAATTCTTACCTGTGACGTCCTTTCTGGAAGCAACGGGGTTAAAGTTCATAGCATAGAGGTCAGATTCAGCCACCTCCCATCCTTTCTTCTTCAGAACATCTACAGCAGCCTCCTTCATGGCATAGTTGAATGAAGTCTTCTCCTCATGGGCCAATATAATCAGGGCTCTTCTCACTGTTTAGAAACAACAAAGTAAGATGCGGAAGGGAGACTCAAACAGGCTGAAAGAGTCTCTCATCTAAAGTGCTTGGGACCAGACATGTTTCCACCTTGGCTTCTTAGATTAGGGAATAATGGCTAAGATTATCAATTAAACAGCTCTAATCTGAACATCTGAAGTTCAGCAGGCTGGTGAGATGGTTCAGCAGGTGACGGCACTTGCCATCACACCTGATGACCTAAGACCAATCCCTGGGACCCAGATAGCGAAAGGAGAGAACTGGCCTCTGAGGTTATCCTCACCTCCATATGGAGTTTGTACACACACATGCATACACACACATGCACACACACATACTCCCCCTAAATGTAATTTATTCATTTTTAAAAATCTAAAGTCCAGAGCCAAAAAAGTGTTGGTGCACACCTTTCATCCTAGAACTCAGGAGTCAGAGATAGTTTGATTTCTGTAAATCTGAGGCCAGCCTGATCCACAGAGTGAGTTCCAGGACAGGCTCCAAAGCTACAGAGAAACCCTGTCTTGAAAAAAAAATACTCTATAGATATATATGAAGGCTTTTTGGTTCACAGCATTAGAGGCACTAGAGGGAGGAGGCTGCACCTGCAGAGGGTCTTCTTGCTGGGGGGAACTCTGGGGAGTCCTAAGACAGCGCTGGGAAACATAACAAGAGGGACAGATTCAAGATAGAGCCACACTGCTTCTTACAACACTCCCCACTCTAAAGCAATCTCTCCACACACTAATCCACAGATCTAGGAAGGGTTTAGATCATTTATGAGGACAGAGTTGCTGTAACCCAAACACCTCTCACCCCTGGGAGAGAGGGCCTCAGGTAGCCCAGGCTAGCTTCAAATGCACTGTATAATACACGATGAACTTGAACCCCTGATCCTTCTACCTCTACATCTTAAATTCTGGGACCTCCATGTCTGCCCCCAATCACCTCGTTAATGCTCCATTTAGTTCTTCAGGAGCAGCTAGTGCACTTAACAAATGAGCCTCCTCTCCAGACCCTTCAGGTTTGTTTGTTTGTGTGTGTTTGTTTTCTAGACAGGGTCTCTATCTTAAAATGTAGTGTTGTCTGCCCTGGGGCTTGTTATGTACACCTCAAACTTGTAAAGATTCTTTTGCCTCTAACTCCTAAATCAGAGAGAGAGAGAGAGAGAGAGAGAGAGAGAGAGAGAGAGAGAGAATGAATATGAATGTTGGACAGAACTTGCAGGAGATGGTTCTCTTTCCATGTGAGTCTCAGAGATGAAACACAGGTCATCAAGCCTGGTGGCAGGTACCTTTATCCAATGAGCCATCTTGCCAACCCTGACTCTAAATGTTAGCCATTGTCATCATTTTACTGTTTCATTTTTAGCTTTGTTAATTTCCTCTAATTTATAAATTAAATTTAGTTAGGCATGGTGGCACACAGCTGTAATCCCAGCACTGGAGAGAGGGGCAGGAGGATCAGGAATGTAAGATCGGCCTAGACCAAATTGAGTTCGAATCCAGTCTGGCCAAAATGAACAAGTGGATGAACGAATAAACCAACATTAAATTGAATCGCAGGCAGGGGTATAAGAGAAATGAAATGTGCACGCTCTCTGTCTGTCTGCAGTGCCAATGCAGGGGTCTTACACATTTATCCCTCGTGCATAAATGGAGAGCAGTGTAGAGACAGAAACTAGCAGACACAGCCTTACCCGCTGCTGGAAGCTCCTCCCTGCTGGTTCTCCCAGCAGTTCACAGTAGAGCTTCGCGGACACACCCATTTTCCTAGAAAGTTACAATGGTGCCGTGCCAACCTCAGCACTGACCTCGTCCCCTGTCTGCTTTTATCAAGGGAAGATTGTGAGTGTATCTGTGGGGGCTGCAGTAGTTTTAGGGGAGAAGTTACTACAAAAAGGTAGACTTCTGCCCCGACTGTGGAAATGCACCTAAACCTTAGCACTGCCCAGACTCAGAGCCAGCCACTGTGGGGAAGAAGCACTTAGTCCTGGCGGCTAGCTGCTCAAGCAAGCAGTAGGTGCCAGTTAGGTTCTAGACAAGTGTGGTGGTGACCTCCAAGGACCTCTACCCATACCTACCCCCTGGGATGACGACAAAGTGGGGAGACTGTCACAAAAAGAGGCCAAATAGCAAATCAGATTTCCTCTTCCAGGGTCACAGTAGAAACCATCCAGGGCCAGGCAGGCTGGAGTTGGGTCCCAGTTTTACTACACTGCTTCCCTGCTCCAGCCCAACCCCATCTCCCCATCTTCTTGTTTTCTTCCAGAACTTGACAGTCACCCCCCCCCCCTTTTCTTTTTGTTGTTTTTTAAGACGGAGCCTCTCTCTACTATGTAGCTCTGGCTGTCCTGGAACTCACTTTGTAGACCAGGCTGGCCTCAAACTTGATGAGATCTGCCTGCCTGTACCTCCCGAGTGCTGGAATTAAAGGTGTGTGCCAAGCCTAGCAAGAGTCTCTATAAATTGCCTCTGCATTGTTAAATGTCAGCACTTATTTCCAAATGCTGGAATCCTCTCTGGCCTAGGCCGGGGGATGGGCACAGAGCTCAGGTGGTAGAGAGCTCACCTAGTATGCACCAAGTCCTGGTTCCAATTCGATACCCAGTGCCATATAAACCAGGCATGGCAGTGCACAGATACAATCCTGGCACTCAGGCAGTGGAAGCACGAGAACCCATATGTGGGTGCTCAGGGTAGAGTCACAGCTCATAGCCTTTGCTATGGAACAGTTTTATGGGCAGCTTGGGCTACATGAGCACCTATCTCTAAATAGGCCAGCTCTGTTAGGGAAGGGACATTGAAGGGGCAATGCTCAAGTTGCCTTAGGTGAGGATGAGCTGCAGAATAATCTGCCTTTCTGGCTAGGAACAGAAACTTCCCTTCCAGAGACCAGCCAAAGCCAAGGCTCGTCCAGGATCCTAATCTTTTCCCTTTTCCTCTTTGAGCAAGGAACAAAACTCATAGCCCCTGCATACTCCCTGGAATGAATCCGGCTGGCGTTGACGCTGCACTCACCTGCCATGGTTCCAGATGTTGAGGGCGAATTGTAGTACCAGATGCTAACTGGCTGAGCAGCTGGTTGCCAGGACGACTCTGCAGAGTTCTGAGAGATCCTGTGGGCTGCAGTCTGGGCTGAGCACTTGTTGGCTTTATGTCTTGCCTAATCAGCCCTGCCCACTGTGTGTGGCAGCCCTACCCATCATTTGGGGCAGCCCTACCCATCATATGATGTAGCCCTGCCCACAGTGTTGGGCAGCCATCAAAGGCGGGGCTGGATTCCAAAGCCCAAAAGCACTGGGCGGAGGTACCAAGTTACTGGATAAGAGAAGGCTGTAATAGGACTCCTGCATATGGAAGTCAAAAGGGTTCCCTGGGACTCGGGGAGTGAGAGGGGGTTTAAGGAAATGGGTACATATGGGATAAATTTAACTGCCTTCTGCTGGAGACCTCCTGGGTACAAAATGTAAATTTCCGACAAATTACGGGAACTTCATTGGACTTGCCTGCATATCCCGCCTACATGGATTAATGGATTGATCTTTACTCAACCCTGAAAAGTAGCCTTTGTCAGCAAAGGGAAGGGTGGGGTTGGTAAAATCCTGGCTCAGATTTTGCCAAGTCACTGTGACTCTACACTGTGTGCCCACAGACTTTACACAAGTCACCGTGACTCTAGACTGAGCACCACAGACTTTACACAAGTCACCGTGACTACACTGAGCGCCCACAGACTTTACACAAGTCACCGTGACTCTACACTAAGCGCCCACAGATTTACACAAGTCAAGTAAAGGGGCCGGAGAGATGACTCTGCTGTTTAGTGAACAGGCTGCTTTTTCAGAGGACCCTGTGGTTCCCAGCATCTCATGGGCTGCCCACAAAGGACCCTTTGATTCCCATCACCTCAAAGGGCTGCCTACTGAGGACCCTTTGGTTCCCAGCATCTCATAGGGCTGCCCACAACCAGTTATCACTCAGCTCCAGGGAACCCAGCCATCTTCATCTGACCTCAGTCAGGGAGGTAGTGTCTGTTAGGTCTCAAACCCTGTACATAACAGATTTGACCTTCTGTTTAACTGAGGTTCCTATTTAACAAATTAAAGCAGACCTGGCCAGCACATTCTCCCAGCATCCCTCAGTCCTTATCTGTCACAGGGTATGGCTGGCATACCCCACTCCCTGCCCTAAAGGCATCAGTCCAGGGGCCCCCTGCCTTTACCCCAAGCAAGCAGTTCTTCCCTATATAATCCAGACATTTGGGCTACACCTGTCATCTTTACTTTTTACCCTCCTGGTCTCTTGGTCTCCCTGATTTCCTGGTTCTCCCCTCCCCATTTTCCTCAATGACCAGACTCAGGGTCCTGTTCACTCTGGACTCTCCCAGATGTCTCTGCCTCTGGCTGTGCTCTCCCTTTTATCTACAATAAACCTCCTTCTTCCCAATACCTAGGATCAGCCATGTCTCCTTTCCTTTCTATTTTTCATTCAGGACCTGGAGTTGCAGTCATCCTCAGTGTTGAGGTCAGGCTATGCTCTACGCTAAGTCCCTCCATAGTGTATAAAACAGTGGTTCATCAGGCAGGGCTCTGCTTCATAGAATCCATTTTACCAGGACCTAGAAACTATTCCATCTGACCCACCATCCATGCATCACCGACTAGAGAAGAGTTAGTCTGGAAATAGAAAGGACACATCCTTAGCTTTCCTGGAGAGACTTACAACAGGGAAGATCATGTGGGATAGCAGGCAAGGAGGTCCTTGTGCTCACAGATAGGCACTAGGGGAACCAGGAATGCTAAACACACACTGTTGTCTCTAAAGGGAGAGATGGATAACCTGTTGTCTGCCCAGAAAGGTGGGAACAGATTGCTGAATAGCCTGGAAACTTGGGCTATCTCTGTAGCAGAGACTACACCAGCTCCTCCCCAGACCCTATCTCAAGCTTCCTTTCTCAGTTAATCTATAGAACCAATCTTTATGGAAGATGGCATTTGTGCTTAACACAGAATTTTGATGTGGTCATGTCTTCGGCTTTGCTGTGCACATGAGATTGAGAGAATTATCACCAGGAAAGTTCAACAAATTTGGTGTGCTTAAAAATGCCTCAGTTAAACTACTTGGCATCAGACTTGAAGTTTGAACCACCATCGGATTGTTACTGTGCTGGCTGTGGTGTTTGCAAAGACCCCACAACATGGGTGCATTAAAATCGTATCAGGGAATCCAGGCCCAAGGACTTACCAGACACTCCAGGTTGAGAAAAGGGCATAACTTCTTCACATGGACTGCATAAAGTGGTGTCTCCTAAGACTGCAATGGCAGGAGGTGGGGCATAGCTTGGTGGTAGAGCCCTCACCTAGCATGTGTGAGACCTTAGGATCGATTCCTAATAGTCCAGAACAGGCAAACCATAAAACAAACAAACAAACAAACACTGCATTGTCATGACTACACACCAGCCCATCATCTGATGTTGGTGTGCGTGGTGAGAATAACCGAGGACTCCCCTGTTCTGCCCTGTCCCTCAGTGCTGACACAGCCTCCTTGCCTACCTGTCCATCCACCTGCCTGCCTGTCTGGACCTGGACCTGACCCACTGCTGTTCCCTGCTCCTGACCCATTTCTTGCTCTGCACTCGGCTCAGCCTTATCCTCTCACAGGCGAATTTCTCATTCTCAGACCTGAGTCTAGCAGAAGTTCCGCCATAGCTCCTTCCAGACATGGGCCTCGCTCCTTAGCTATGGAGCCACTTTCCCAGCACACTGTTGAAACCCTTGCACTCTGCAGTAGCTTCCTTTCCTTAACCTGCCTGGATGTGGAGAGATGTGTAGCTACACTCACAGTGTGATGGGAGTTAATATTAGCAATTAAAATAGGAATAAAGCCAGGCAGTGGGGTGAATAACTTTAATCCCAACAGTTGGGTGCCAGAGGCAGACCAATCACTGTGAGTTCAAGGCCAGCCTGGTCCACAGAATGAGTTCCAGGACAGCCAGAACTACACAGAGAAACCTTGTCTTGAAAAGTCAAAATTAAACAACCATACAAACAAAAAGGACTAGAATAAAGAAACATTTGCCTTGGCCAAACCACCAAGGTAGGCAGACTTCCACAAATTGCCATCACTAAAACTGTTCCGTCTTACAACTTCACTGTTATTCAATAAACTCTGACATGGAAGAAATAGGTGAGGTCGTTCTTCTGTGTGTGCTGACAGGCCAGTGACTGATGGATCTCAGTGGATTCCTGTCTTGGCCAGCGCTAAGCCTATATGAAGATGCCAAGATGGAAGGGAGGGCAGAAGGAAGGATCAGCTGAAGCAGGAAGAACCAGGGCATCCAGTGTTCTTCCCAATCAAACAGGGGAAATTTATATGGAGTCCACACTTGTTCCTATGGGGAGGCACTTTAGGGAGGACACATCTCTGCACATGCCCAGTTTGTGCCATAAAGCTTCATCTGGAATAAAAGGACACCTGTCATTAACACAGAGACTTCCCGTGAAGGTGCCGGCTCTGCTTAGCTACAAACAGTGTGAAGCCACTGAAGCTACAGGAGACCTTGTTTCAAAAGCAAAACATAGGAGCTGGGGATTTGGCTCCATCTGTAGAGGCTCTCTGCTTCCTGACTGCGGGTGCAATGTGACCAGCCGCCTACGGCTCCTACTGCCGTGGCTGCTCTGCCATGACAGTCACTACCCTCCAACAGAGCTCTAGTAACCTAACAAGTCACTGTTGTCTCAGCAACAGGCAAATAACCAATGCACCACAGTACAGTGTTCAACACTGGATTTCCCAGCGTTGCCAAACATTTTGTGGCTGAGGCACTGCCTTGTGTTAACTCTCAGGTGTAAAGAAGTGCCAACATAAGAACCAGAGCTCTCATTTTAAAGGAAATAAGCAATAGTTTTATTCTGGAGCCATTTTTGTTTTGTTTTGTTTTTCGAGACAGGGTTTCTCTGTGGCTTTGGAGCCTGTCCTGGAACTAGCTCTGTAGACCAGGCTAGTCTCGAACTCACAGAGATCCGCCTGCCTCTGCCTCCCAAGTGCTGGGATTAAAGGCGTGTGCCACCATCGCCTGGCTCTGGAGCCATTTAGAGTGAGCATGGCCCAGGAACACAAATTTAAGCTACCCATAATTCCTTGTTCCAATGTGGAAGCCATTTCACCGAGTTCATGAAGTTTTACAGAACAAAAAGGCATAAGTCAAGACAACTTTACAATGCATTTTTGTGTCAGCAGAGCAACAGGTACATCGAGAGAGGGGGGTATTTTATAGCCTGAAGGGGTGAACTGATGACCTTCTTAGAGCTCTCAGGTTGGAGAAGCTAATGTTCTGCTAAATTAACAGTTTCAAGAAGGTTTTTATGTATTATCATGAGATGTTAGTTCAGATAGAGTGGGAGCCAGGCAGTGGTGGCACAGACCTTTAGTCCAGCATTCAGGAGGCAGAGGCAGGCAGATCTCCAAAGTTCCAGGCCAGCCTGGTCTACTGAGTAAATTCCAGGACAGCCAGGGATACACAAAGAAACCGTGTGTGTTTTGAAAAGCTAAAGAAAGGAAGAAAGAAGTTCAGATATTGAATACAAGATGCTAAAACTAGTCCAAGATAAAGTACTTAGCCTCAGAACTTATCAAATTCCAATCTCTTCACACTGCTGAAATTCCACCTGGCCCATCTGTCTCTGCAGACACAACACAGACTCCTTCCAGGAAGTTTATTGTTGATGTTGTTGTTGTTCACGGCCAGACAGCTTCTTTGCAGGTGTTGTTGTTCACACAAACTAAGTGAACTGTATTGTTCATAATACAAAGTAAATCAAACCAGATATGGGGAAGCACACCTGGAATACCAGCACACAGGAGGTAGAGGCAGGAGGATTCCCATGAACTTAAGTGCCGGCTTGGGAATATATCTACTACATTTGACAGCCATATGTTGTGAACACAAATACACACACATCCATAGGAACATACACACACATAGGAACACACACATACACATAGGAAAACGCAATCACACACATAGGAACACGCAGACACATACATATAGGAAAACACACACACAAAGTAATAAAAATAAATAAGAATTTTGAAGGCACTGTCAGGTATGGGTTCATGCCTGCACATCAAGAACCTGGGAGAGGAAGGATTAGAGGATCCAGGACACTTTTCACTACTTAGGGAACTTGAAGCCAGCATGAGCTACCTAAGACCCTGCACCCTCCCATTTTGGGCTGAACTGTTGTGGAGGGGGGCATTGATCTTTTTCCAGGACTCAGGATCACATCAGGGAGTCTATTTGGCACCTTCTGAGTATTTGGATGTAAACTGCTTTCCTCCTCTGTCATCCCAAGGTCTGTTTCTGCCCCGTTCTCTACTCTCTTATCTGGCTGTGTCTTTGCTTCTGGGATAAGAAAGCCTTGCTGAACCCAAACTTGTGAAAATGTAGAGAAATGTTTTCATCTTCTTTTTTCAGGCAGAGTCTCCTGTAGTTCAGGTTGGCCTTAAAGTATGTCTGGGGATGACTTTGAACTCCTGATCCTCCTGCCTTCACCCCTCATTGGTGGGATGACAGGTGTGTACCAATATGCCTGGCCCCCTATCCAATACTAACCTGACTCAACCCTGCTTAGCTTAGGTGACATGGTCAGAGTCCAGGATGCCTGGAGTGTGATATGGGGTAGATAATAAAGATAAGAACCAAGCAGCCCCATCATTTCCGCATTATATATTTCTTATTATATATAATAATAGTCCAGAAGATAAACCTAGGACACCAGGCAACAAAGTTGACTTTCTGCCCCTGCTTACTTGGCATAAGCCACCAGAAATATCAGCCATTGAGGTGACAAGACCTAGCTTCACACCGTCTCCCTCAGCAGTCTAAGAAGCACTGTGGGCTCTTGGGGATCTGCACTCAGTACAAACCAGGATGTGTGGTTGTGACACTGAAAGGGATTTCAGAAGTGGCCTCGATGACAAGGATGTTGACATAGGCTTGAGCGTGAGCAGACCGTGCATGGGGAAGCCTCTGCCTGAGGCCCTGCTGCCAATGCCACCAGCTGAGCCCACCACCATGCTGGGCCTGATCCTCTGAAAGCCTGAGCCAAATCACTTCTCCCTCTCTTAAGTCTTGGCATTGATGAGGACCACCTGCCAACACACACTCACCAGGGCACCCCTAGACAAATGTCAATTAGGGATCCTAAACCTCAGAAACTCCTCACCCCCATCTTTACTACTATAAAACCCTATTCTAACTGAACTCAGGGCTCCCTGTTCATTCCAGAGAGACCAAGTTTGCAAACTTAAATGAAATAAAGGCTCTTTTGCATTTACATATGGGACTCCCATCTCCTTGTTGGCTTTTTGGGGGATTTCAGGGACTCATCCCAGACCCCTCAAGCCCACTGGGACTACCACCCACAGAGCCTTCAACCTTCCTGTAAGTTTTTTGTTTTGTTTCATGTTGGTAAGTTTTCTATGTTTTGTTTCATGTCTCATGTCTGTGTCTCATGTCTCATGTCTTTCTGTGAGTGGGCCCAGGAACCGTAAGTGTCTGTAGATGATCTGCCGATGTGCAAAAAGATCATAGGTGGGGCACCTGGAGGAGATGGTCCCAGGGCCCTTATGTAGAGGGTGGTTCCCTCTGGTGAGATGTGCAGGTAGTGGTCTCAGAGACACACGGGTAGCATCCTCAGTTCTGTATAGAGACATGCGGATAGCAGTCGGGTCACACCCGCAAAACAGTTGGTTTGGTTTGGTGCCATTATCCTGTTCATTTTCCTGTGTGTTTATGTGTTGTGTTTTTGTCCTGACTTAGACTGGCGCTGACATGGAACAGATTCAAATCATGACTACTTCGACTTTGATACTATAATCACTTACAAGACTTTAGAGATATGGCCAGAAGCATAGGGGTATATTTTCCTAAAAGGGATAAGACAAATAACCTCTACCCACCGCCTTAATCATATCATGGAAAGGAGTCAGCCTTGGCCCCAAGCACGAGGCTGCCGGCTTGTGGGGCAGCGTGCTTGTGTGGCTGGGGTGGCTGGGCTATGCAGCCTTGTTGCAATGTAGCAAGGCTGCCAGCCACAGTTGTAGAGGGCGGATGTACCCCAATAGGATTTCAAACACTGAAGAGAGAATCTGGGGTTAATTGCTATGGCTGGAGAGGTTAACATTCCCCCATCCCCCATGCTGAATAACCACCCTGCCCCCTCCCATGTTGGTGGATGAGTTCTCTCTGCCTCAACTTCTGGTCAAACCTGACCAACGTTTGGCTCCACGGGTCAAGGACTCTGGCTATAGGTGTTGTGACACTACAGCCAGACTTCCCTCCACCAGAGCTGCTTTGATTATTCTGATCCAATGTATTATAAATATCTGTCAAAATTTATAGGGGCTGGTTACAAATTATTATTGGTTAGTGTATAAAAAAAAACAACTGCTGGTCTCAAATGTTTCACACTGGTATAGGTTTTTATGTGATATAATTTTAAAGTTTTTATTATAATATATGCATGTTTCTGTTCTTGTTTAAAATACTGTAGTCATACAATATAAAAGTTATAAAAGGTCAGAAGGGGATGTACACTATGTTTGCTGTGGTTTCTCATACTTGCAAATACTAAATATGCTTGTTTTGTTAAAAAGTTTGTCTATATAAGTTTTCTTGCAAGCATGGAGCTGAGACAGAAATGGTCTGGCTATTTTTGCTTTCTCTGCCACCCATCACTGCTGTGGCCACATTTATGGGACTAGCTTCAAAAATTTATCACCGAGCTCTGATTACAAAATTTGGGTTAGCAAAAGTTCAGATGACTTTTTGGTATAGACAATGTTAAAACTGCTATATGTTGGGGTTTTTTGTTTTGTTTTGGGTTTTTTTTTTTTTTTTTTTTTTTTGGTTTTTTCGAGACAGGTTTTCTCTGTAGTTTTGGAGCCTGTCCTGGAACTAGCTCTTGTAGACCAGGCTGGTCTCGAACTCACAGAGATCTGCCTGCCTCTGCCTCCCAAGTGCTGGGATTAAAGGCGTGCACCACCCGACTGACTTTTTTTATATTAAAAAGCTGGCTCTAGAATTGAATTATGGTTCTTCCTTTGTTAGACCCATATTTTATTTACTTAAAAATCCATGCATGAGGGCTGGAGAGATGGCTCAGTGGTTAAGAGCATTGCCTGCTCTTCCAAAGGTCCTGAGTTCAATTCCCAGCAACCACATGGTGGCTCACAACCATCTGTAATGAGGTCTGGTGCCCTCTTCTGGCCTGCAGACATACACACAGACAGAATATTGTATACATAATAAATAAATAAATATTTTAAAAAAATCTATGCATGAGTAGTTTCAAAGAAACCATAAGGCATAATTCCATTTTAAAATTGGGATTGCCCTTTTGCTATAGTTAATATTGTTAATATTTAAACTTAAAATAAAAGGCTAAAAATTAAGGTCAGAGCTATAAGCACCAAAAGCTAACCAGAAATAGAAATGTTCATTTCTTATGATGTAAAAGACAATGACCTAAGCAGTTTAACAGGACTTGGAACAGCGTCTAAGCCTATAAATCTCAATTTTTTGGAGGTTTTTATACAGGGGTAGTCTATCCGCATGTCTGATGTCTGAACTGAGATTCACAACTTAGACAAAACTGCAGTTGTAAAATAACAACAGGGAAAATTCTGTAGTGGGAGGATCTGTAACGTACAAAACTATCCTTGTCCAAGGTCTATTCAGGCTAAAAAATGTACGCTTAGCCTCCTGTCTTTGCTAACTCTGTTGGGTTTAAGCTATTTGGATAAGCTAAGTCATAAATTTTTGTATTGATACTAAGAGGTGTGGACCTCCTCTTCTGGGGAAAGAATGTTGCTTCTATGTAATTAGAGATTCAATGGCCTTCTTAATGATAAGAAAAAGGAACACTCACAAGGAAGCTGGATGAAAACTTGTTCAACTGGTCTCCTTGGTTAACAACCTTAGTCTCAGCCCTAAGAGGCTGCTAATGATCTTCTTATCAACAGACTTAATGACTTTTGTTCTGAATGGGTCAATATTGTTCAACTGATGGTATTGAGGTTCCAGTATCACCCCCTTGAGCTCCTGGACAGACAGGCCCCATGATTGAGTCCTGTCATCGGTACTTGTGAAGGGGGAAATACGTAGGGCCCAGGGCAGCTTTTCCAGGTCAACTTGGTACACACCTGCCAAGATGGGTTCTATAAATCAGCAGGGAGGTAGACCTGAGTCTCAGTTTGCCCTAGGGCAATGCTAGCTCTTAGACTCCCTCCTGTTCCCATTTCACCCTGGAACCTTTTCCCTGCCTTTGCAGGAGACAGCATTAACAGCTAGATATAAACTTCTTCTGTGTTTACCCTCAGAATGACTAATTCAGGTTTGTTATTAGCTTTAATTCAAATGCATTACATAGTGTGGAGTTCTAGCCTTATAAAAGCTGCTAACTTGTTCTGCCAGTCTGGGCGTGAGTAAACCTGGGTCCTTCAAGGGAATGGGCAGGAACCAGAGAAAACTTTCCCTACCAAAGAAAGCTATGCCTATGAAGATACAAGAAGCTTACAGAACACCAAATAGACTGGATCAAAAAAAAAAAAAAAGTCCTCTCACCACATAATAATCAAAACACTAAACATACAAAGTAAAGAAAGAATATCAAAAGCTGCAAAAGAAAAAGGCCAAGTAACATGTAAAGGTAGACCTATCAGAATTACACCTGTCAATCACCATAGAAGGACAAAACAAGATATTCCATGACAAATCTAGATTTCACCAATACCTAGCCACAAACCCAGACCTACAGAAAATACTAGAAGGAAAACGCCAACCCAAGGAAGATAGTTACACCAACAAAAACACTATTGATGATCTCATAACAACAAATCCCGAAGAAGAAAAAAAACACACAAATTAACATCACCAATGATGAAAACTAAATTAACAGGAGATAGCAGTCACTGGTCATTAATATCCCTTAATGTAAATGAACTCAACTCACCTATAAAAAGGCACAGGCTAACAGAATGGATACAAAAACAGAATCCATCCTTCTTCTGCATACAAGAAATGCATCTCAACCTCAAAGACAGACATTGTCTCAGAGTAAAGGGTTGGGAAAAAATATACCAATCAAATGGACCTAAGAAACAAGTGAGTGTAGCTGTCCTAATATCTAACGAAATAGACTTCAAGCTAAAATCAGTCAAAAGAGACAAAGAAGGTTATTTCATATTAGTCACAGGTAAAATCCATCAAGAAAAAATTTCAATACTGAACATCTATGCCCCAAATACAAGGGCACCCTCATCTATCAAAGAAACACTTCTAAAGCTTAAATCATATATTAAATCCCACATACTAATAGTGGGAGACTTCACCACTCCCCTCTCACCACTGGACAAGTCAATCAGACAAAAAAATGAACAGAGAAATGAGAGAACTAACAGATGTTATGACTCAAATGGACTGAACAGACATCTATAAAATATTCCATCCAAACAGAAAAGAATATACCTTCTTCTCAGCACCTCATGGAACCCTCTCAAAAATTGA
Organism: Microtus oregoni; assembly: GCF_018167655.1. Lineage (NCBI taxonomy): Eukaryota > Metazoa > Chordata > Mammalia > Rodentia > Cricetidae > Microtus > Microtus oregoni. The sequence continues at coordinate 41,575,675 of NW_024543063.1, forward strand.
CCACATACTCAGTAACAAAACAAACCTCAACAAATACAACAATTGGAAAAACCCAATGTACATTTCAGATCACCATGGTTTAAGAGTAGAAGTCAACAGCAATACTAGTTGTTGAAAACCCACAAACACATGGAAATTAAACAATGCTCACCTGAATTATCAATGGGTGGTTTTTAAACATAAAGCAAAGAAAGCCAGCCTACAAACCACAATCCCAGAAAACTTAGACAACAATGAAAACACTAAGAGAGACTTACATAGATCTAATCTACATGGGAAGTAGAAAGTAGAAAAAGACAAGATCTCCTGAGTAAATTGGGAGCATGGGGACCTTGCAGGAGGACTGATGAGGGGAGGGGAGAGGCATTGAAGGGAGCAGAGAAAAATGTAGAGCTCAATAAATTTCAAAAAAAAATGTTTTTAAGCTGCTAACTTATTATAGACTGTTAGAAAATACAAGTTAGTCATCTTTAATGTACTGATATAATTAGTTACAGAAATAAGCCTTATTTAGTTCCAGGTATATGTTTTTAAAGTCAACCTTAAGACAAATACTGAGAAACAAAGTTTGTCTAATCAGACATACCTAGGCAGCCGTCACACTTCAGATATCTGAAAATATGACATTTAAAATAATTCTTAAAAAGCTTATTATATTAGAGACTCCGAGATCCTAGCAGTAATCCAGTATCTCCAAAAAAGATTATGAGACACCATGATGTCTCCACCTGGATTACAATGACACTGACCACTGGGCAAGATGTCCCAGTGAAACAACTTGCTGCCAGGACCGGGTCCAGACTGTGGACAAACAGCAGGACCTTGGAGAATTGATTTTTTTGCATCACTTTTTCCTAGACAAAATAAAGTCAGTCTTTTCCATGTCCCTCTTTCACAGAAAAAAATTACTCACCTTCTGGGCCTGCCTTAGACAGTCAGACTGATGATCTGGACACTTCTGCCTCCAATGCTATGGAGATCTGGGTATAACTAACCATATATGAACTCTGGTCCCTGTCATTTTTAATAGATTCAAAAACTATTGGGTCTGTACTCAGATATACTTTATCCTTCTGAGATCTCTGACAGTATTAATGGCCAGGGCAGTTGTAATGTCAGTTTAGCAACAAAAGGTACCCAGATCCTCCACAAAGCTACAGCCAGCTTGTTAGCTCATTAAAAAATGTTTTAAGGTCTGAGGATATAAAAGTTTATAAGCTTTGAGAGTCTAAAAAATGACTTAAAACATAAATACAGGTTAAGATATGAAAAATGTTTCTAATTTCTTCCCTCCTCTATGGTATAGTTCCAATAAGCTACTAGAGCAATAACCACTTACTGTGTGGGTCCCAAGCTCAAGATTTTAGACCTACTCTGGTAGTCATTTAAATATGAACTTAAAGGTGTTTCTCATCAGGCCAAAGACATCTCTGTCCAAACCATACATGGTTCTCTGAAGAGCAGAAAAATATACATTCTTCTAACCAAAATCTGTAGTTTTTGCTAAGACTCAATGGTATGAGTCTATTCCTTCTGTTTACAGACACCTGTCATCTGTTCTTTTTCTAAATTTTAAATTCTGTTCCAGGTTTAAACTCAATAGGCTTCCACTTGGCTGGCAGACACATCTAAGTATCAGTTGCTGATTGCAACCTGCTTTAAATGGCGGCAAGCCCTGGACTTCCTGAAAGCTGATGTGGACCAGTCCAGCTTATATAAATACTCCCTGTTCCTTCAAAGAAGTCTGATGAGTGCCCCATTGCCTAAATTTACCCCTACCTTTGGCTAGCCTTTCAACCTGCTTGGGCCCAGATAACAATGTACCTATGTCAGCTTGAAGTAGTTGCGGAAAGAAATACATCAACCCATGTTCCCTGCCCAAAATAGGTTAAAAGGCTAAGACAAGGGAAAACTCCTTGGCATGGGGGACAAGATAACTACCTACAGGGCCTGTCAATATACTAAAAAAAAAAAAAAAAAAATGGGCATTAATTTAAATAGTTCCATACCTCCTTAAAACCAGGGACCCTGTTATGCCCAAATCCGTGCAATCCCCACAAGCCAACAAGGAAACCAAGTACCATTTTAAAAGCAAAGAGCCTTTATTTTAATCAAGTTTGCAAATTTGGTCTCTCCGCATGTCCAACATATTGGAATAACCCCAATCGGAGAGCCCCAAGCTCAATTAGAATTGGTTTTTATAGTAGTAAAGGTAGGGGTGAGGGGGGGTCTCTGAGGTTCACGACCCCTGATTGGCTGACATTTGTCTAGGGGTGTCCTGGTGAGGTGCACTGGCAGGTGATCCTGTCTACAGCAGATGGAATGTTAGACATTTCCTTTGAATGGTCTGTTCCTGGGCAGTGGTCTTATAATCTCAGCTTGTGTTTTTTTTCCTGCTACCAGGTATTGCTTCAGGGTGACCTACTGAGACTCGGGCCTCTTACTAAATTTATCAAGGGCCAAGTTCTACTCTGGCAGGTGATAATGGTTGGAAGTAAAGAACTTCCTTTGAGTGATCTATTCATATTTAGTTTATCATGGCTGGCTCCTACATTTCCCCCTTCACAGGACTGATGACAGGACCCAAGACTGGGTCTGTGGGGGCAAGCCATGATAAACCAAATATGAATAGATCACCCAAAGGAAGTTCTTTACTTCCAACAATTATCACCTGCCAGAGTAGAACTCGGCCATCAATAATTTAAATGAAGGCCTGAGTCTCCTGAAGCAATACCTGGTCGCAGGAAGGACCACAAGCTAAGATTACCTGAGCACCAGCCAAACACAGGCCATCCAAAGAAAATGCCTAACATTCCAACTGCTGTAGATAGGACCACTTGCCAGCACACACTCACCAGCTCTTGGGAAGGAGGCAGGAGGACTGAGAGTTCAAGGCCAGCCTGGATTATATGAGAGTCTGCCTCAAAAAACTATGCATTTTTATCTTACTGAGAAAGAGCCTCATGTAGCCCAGGCTGTAGCTAAGAACTTCCGCTTAACACATAGCCCCACACCATGTAGCTAAGAACTTCTGCTTACAGGTAGGCACCCCCCCCCCCCAATGTAGCTAAGAACTTCTGCTCCTCCTGCTTCCACTTCTGAATGCTCAGATTCCAGAACGCATCACCACATCTGCTTACGAGGGGCTGGGGATTGAGGCCAGGGCTTCTTGTGCATTGACCAGGCACTCTGCCGACTGAAATACATCCCAGCCCCCAACAATTCTCCAGCCAACTTCAGGCTGCTGCTGTTGTGCTTCTCTTCCAACCTGGGTTGCCTGACCTGAGACGTCATAGTTAGGGTTTCTATTGCTATGATGAAACACCACGGCCAAAAGCAAGTTGGAGTAGAATGGGCTTATTTGGCTTACACCTCCCTACCACAGCTCATCATTGAGGGAAATCAGGACAGGAACCTGGAGGCAGGAGCTGATGCAGAGGCCATGGGGGAGTACCGTGTGCTGCTTAATGAGCTGCTCATTATGCCTTGCTCAGCCTGCTTTGTTTGTTTGTTTGTCTGTTTGTTTGAGATAGGGCTTTTCTGTGTAACAGCACTGGTTGTCCTGGAACTCACTCTATAGACCAGTCTGGCCTCGAACTCAGAGATCCACCTAGGACCACCAATTCTTGGATGGCACTACCCACAATAGCCGTGCCCTCCCTTGTCAATCACTAATTAAGAAAATGCCATGCAGCTGGATCTTATGGAAGCATTTTCTCATTTGAGGTTCCCTCCTTTCAGATGACGCTAGCTTGTGTCAAGCCGACATGAAACTCACCAGGACACCAGAAAACACGGGTTAGCACAGTGAGCTGTCTTTAAGCTTCTGTTATATTTCGTTTGGGGTCATTACCAGGCCTTAGAATTCCCATGGTCCTGCATGAAACAGGCCTTCGTCCCAAGGCTATGCATGCAGTGGGCATTGCTTGTGGACCGGAATGGTGCTCTCAGGGTTCTCCCATCCCAACCCAAGGGGAGAAGGCAAGGTCAGGAGCTGTGGAGCTTTGTTGATGTTGTCTAGAAATAACACGTAGTCAATTCCAGGAGTCGTCCTCCTCCTGGCGAAAGTACAAACAGGCTCATAATCACCGCTAATACACGGTGTCCGGGTGTGGACCGGCTCTTTAGCACAAGAAGTCCCTGAAGCCACTAACATTACCCTGAGCTGAGATAATGAACATGGCACATTGCTCACAGCCATTCTCAGGTCTGTCTGTTGTCCTCAATGGTCCCTGTGAGTGCCAGCCATATCCCCGGGGGATACAAGGCCTCAGCCTCAGGGGAGAGAAGTTTCTGCTCTAAACCCTATCTTCTCTCCACCTCTAGCCATCACTATGGCATAGGATCCAAAAGCTCTTGCATTGTTGAAATTTGCTCTGTTGTCTAGTGCCTGAATTAGGACATTGATAAATGGGAGGGCCTAGTAAAGAAACCAAAAGAGCCACTCTGTGGGTGGGAAGGGGAAAAGTTTATTATAAACTGTCCAGGTCGTCTCTCGGGAAAGCGGAGAGGGCAATCTCCAGGGTTCTAAGGGAATAGGTACCTGGGAGGAAGGGAGCCTGAGGCTGGAGTGGGAGCTTTGAAGTGGAGCATTGTGGGTAGGGACTGAGGACATCTGGAGGCCAGCATCGATATGCTGATAGGTAGGTAGTACAGGCACATGTTGATAGAAAAGCCTTATGTCCCTTTTGGTAGAGATAAGGAGAATGACTTTTTGACAGGCGGGGACTAGCTCCATCAGTTCCTGAGAAGATGCTGGCTTTTGTCTAACTAACCAGAATTTGGGAAACAAAGTTTCTTTAGACCTGATAATCCTCATCTCCTCCCGCCCACCCTGCTTTTGGCAGGGTCTCAATATGTAGCCCAGACTAGTCTCAAACTTACAACCCTCCTGTCCTGCTCCCCAAGAGCTGGGGATACAGGCTGTACCTCCAGACCCAGCAACACATCCTCTATAGGGTCTATAACAACAGTTCAATTGAAATGACCCTCCTAAACTATGAAGGGTTTTTTTTTTTCTCATGTAGCAAATTAAATTCTGGTTGCAGCTCACAGAAGGCAAAGTAGAGAAGGTACCCCATTGTCCCTGCTTGGTCTTCAAGGATGTTGTTTGTACATTCATCAGAAGGAAGAATACCTCCAGGAAACTGGAACTCAATTGTTACCAAAGAAAAGGTCCTGCCTGTGCTCTGTAGACTGGTGTGACTCATGCATTCAATAGCAAGCATTTACTGAAACCTCACCAGATCCCAGCAGGCTTTCTGCGATGGGGGTAAACAGCCTCCTGCTCCCAGCACTTGACATCAGGCAAGTCGATGACTGCCACCCTGCCTCAGCACGCACTGGCTCACAGAATTACATTCTCAGTGACTCAGCTTGCAGAAGTCTCGTGGGTAAGCAGCTTTAGACCAGTACAAGAGCACTGACACTGGGTATGTAGACACACTTGCTGTCTCAGTTCTGGATTTCTTTCCAACCCTGTGTGCTGGTTTCACAGGCAGGCACCACCAAGCCTGTGATCTAAGCTAACCTTAAACTGCTGATCCTTGTGCCCTAAGCCTCCCGAGTGAGTCACCACACTTGACCTTTCTTCTTTCTCTTTTGGTTATCATATTTATCTGCCTATCTCTATCTATCTATCTATCTATCTATCTATCTATCATCTATTCTTGCTAAGGACTAACTTCAGAACCTTGAACATTACTACCAAGTCACTTTTCTAGCTCCCCTTTCCCCTCTGTGCTACTCTCAAGGCTGGCTTCAAAGTCCTGATTTTACTTTAAATGGAAGGAAGGAAGGAAGGAAGGAAGGAAGGAAGGAAGGAAGGAAGGAACTGGTCCATTATCTATTTCTATGGTGCATGAGTAGGGGTCAGAGAATAACTTGTGGGGGCTGGTTCTCTCCTTCCTCCATAGGGGTCTCAGGGGTCAAACTCAGGTTGCTAAGCTTAGCAGCAATGAATTTACCCACTGAGCCACCTCACTTGCCCCTGATCCTTAGCCCTCTCTCTCCCTCATGCTGGGACCTCAGGCCTGCGCAGCCAGCCCAGCTATCTTTTGTAGACTGCACTGACTTTTGCAATACTGGATCCTATGTTGCAGGACCTCCTGCAAGCTAGGCAAGTGCTCTACCATGGAGCTATAACCCCAGCCTTAAAAAGTCCTTTTGCCATGAGCTCTCACTAGTTTGTCCAGACTGGTCTTAACTCACGCTGTAGTCTAGACACGTGATCTCCAGCCTCAATCACCAAGCTGGCTTATCCTTCTTCAAACACTACGGGAACCAGAAAGGCGGGCAGGGCATTCTGGGCCAGGACCTAAGACACAGAGGCCCTGCCGTAGGAATGGATCACAGAAGGAAAGAACGTGCTCCAGGAGTTCGAATGGCACTTTACATGCGAAACAACTTCGCACTAATCCTCTGGCAGGAAGTGAACACTAACAACACAGCAATGTTTATAAAAGTTTGTTTAGTAGTTTTTTTGTTTCGAGTCAGGGTCTCAACACATAGCCCTGGCTGTCCTAGAACTCACTCTGTAGACCAGGCTGGCCTTGAAATCACAAAGAGCTGCCTGCCTCAGCCTCTGTGCTGGGATTAAAGGTGTGCACACCAGCAACTTGATGTGACAGAGGTAGTTCTCAGCCTGCAGGGCCTTCTTGCTAAACTATCTTACCTCCCCCTTGTGGCAATCCTGGGAAGTGCGGTACTCCTTCCCATCTGGCAGAAAAAAGGCTGAGTCTCAGAACCACCCCCCACCACTCCACCCTACCAAGACCCAAGACAAGGTTTCTCTGTGTAGCTCCTCTAGCTATCCTGAACTCACTCTGTAGACCAGGCTGGCCTCGAACTCAGAGATCCACCTATCTCTGCTTCCCAAGGTGTGTACCACCATCGCCTGGCTAATCTCAGAGATCTTTTTCTTAGGGTTACCATTGATCCAGGAACTTGAATCCACACTTGGCTCCCAGCCTAGCCCCTTTCTCTTGCATACTTCCTGGGATCTATAGTAAGCAGTGCCAATATATTGTTACGCTGTAAGTCAGCAACCCCTCCTTCCAGCTAGACGCCAGCTCTCAAAAGGAAGTACAAACTGGGCACCAAGGGTTCAAACACATGAGGTTGTGAGGGATATTTTTCAATCAAATCATAACAATAGCTATCAACACATCTTTGAGCATGGGTAAAAGGTCAGAAAGATGGAATCTTGCAGAAGTCCAGAGCGAAGGTCGTTCTCAGGCTGCTTGCCATGCTCCGCTGCCTGTTTGGATGGCACTGTGTGCCGGGGCCTCCAGTTTCCTGCCACTTCCCTGTACGAGCCCCAGCACACAGCACCCCGCTCCTCCAAAGGAGCTGGCTGACACTGGTCATCACTGTGGAGGACTCGCTCATGGCACAAAGATGAGGACTAGAGTTTGGAGTCCACCACTCCTGTCAAACACTCAAATTCATGATTCTCTTGCCTCAACCTCTTATTCTGAGAAATAAGACAACATGAGACAGGAAAGTGAGTTAAATGCAACACCGTGCTTTTGTCTTTTTCTGAAAAACCAGGAGAACCCTGCCTGGTTCAACCCTTCACCGAGTAGAACTTACCTGCAATTCCACAACCGAATGGTAGGTGGCAGTGGCCACCACCATTTCCCATTCCCTCTCATCATGAAAAGGTCTGAACATCTTTTGAAAACATGCAAATTCTTAACTACCTTAAATTTAAGAAATCTTAATTTTTTTCTTTGCAACCCAGGTATATTTTATGTTTTTTAAAAAAAAAAATTTTGGAGAGCTGGGCAGTGGTGGTGCACACCTTTAATCCCAGCACTTGGGAGGCAGACGCAGGTGGATCCCTGAGTTCAAGGCCAGCCTGTTCTACAAAGCAAGTACCAGGACAGGCACCAAAGCTAGAGAAACCCTATCTTGAATTTTTTTTTAAAGTTTTAAATGTACTGTTTGTGTGTATTGCCTGCATGTATACATGCATACCATGTGCATGTATCAAACTACAGAGTCTCAGATACCCTGGGACTGGAGTTCTAGATTGTGAGCCTAGAAACCAAACCCAGACCTGCTGCAAATAGCAGCAAGTGCTACTAATTACAAGGCCATCTCTCCAGCCCCACCCCCAGTTGTGATCTTATTTTAGGGTATTGGTCTTTTGCCTGCATGTATCTTAAACACGACATGTATGAAAAGCTCACATAGGTCAGAAGAGAGCATTAAATCCTATGGAACTGGAGCTGGAACTAGAAATTGAACCCAAATCCTCTAGCAGTGTTTTAAGTGCTAAGTCATCGCTCCAGCCCCCTTTTGGATTTTGAGACAAGGTCTTGCTATCTAGCCCTAGCTGGCCTAAAAAACTCAAGTCTTCCTGCCAAATGCTAGACATACAGGCATTTATCATCATACCTAGCTGAAAAGCTTCTTTTCTCTTCCCACCCATGAGTCCTGGGGATTGAATTCAGGTCACCAGGCTGTGCAGCATTTCCTGGCCCCAAAAGGTTTTACCTTTTCTATTTTAACTTATTTAAATGTATGTACATACACGTACTACACACACACAAACTTTAAAAATCTTGTGTATTCTTGAACGTGCTAGCACAGGAAACCACTTCCTAAATAGAACCCCAGCAGCATAGACACTGAGAAAAAATTAATAAATGGGACCTCCTGAAACTGTAAAGCATAGGACACAGTCAACAAGACAAAACGACAGCCTACAGATCTTCACTAACCCCACATCAGACAGAGGTCTCATCTCCAAAATATACAAAGAACTCAAGAAATCGGACACCAAAAGAACACATAATTCAATTTTTAAAAAAATGGAATACAGACCTAAACAGAGAACTCTCAACAGAGGAATCTAAGATGGCTGAAAGACACTTAAGGAAATGTTCAACATCCTTAGTCATCAGAGAAATGCAAATCAAAACAACTCTGAGATCTTAAACCTATGAGAATGGCCAAGATCAAAAACATTGATGACAACTTATGCTGGAGAGGTTGTGGGGTAAAGGGAACACTCCTGCATTGCTGGTGGGAGTGCAAGCTGGTATAACCCCTTTGGATGTCAGTGTGGCGATTTCTCAGAAAATTAGGAAACAACCTTCCTCAAGACCCAGCAATACCACTTTTGGGTATATATCCAAAGGATGCTCAATCGTGCCACAAGGACATGTGCTCAACTCTGTTTATAGCAGCATTGTCATAGCCAGAACCTGGAAACAGCCTAAATGCCCCTCAACCGAAGAATGGACAAGGAAAATGTGGTACATTTACACAATGGAGTACTACACAGCAGAAAAAACTACTGCTTGAATTTTGCAAGAAAATGGATGGAACTAGAAACATTATTTTGAGTGAGGTAACCCAGACACAGAAAGACAATTATCACATGTACTCACTCATAGGTGTTTTTAAACATAAAGCAAAGAAAGCCAGCCTACAAACCACAATCCCAGAGAACTTAAGACAACAATGCAGACACTAAGAGACACTTACATAGATCTAATCTACATGGAAAGTAGAAAAAGACAAGATCTCCTGAGTAAATTGAGAACATTGGGGCCTTGGCAGAGGATTGAAGGGGGGAGAGGAAAGGCAGAGAGGAGAGCAAAGAAAAATGTAAAGTTTAATAAATATCAAAAAAAAATAAAAAAATACCTTGTGTATTACCCATATGTATAGCCATGTACCACGTGCGTGCCTAGTGCCCAGGGACCAGAAGAGAGGGTCAGGTCCCCAGGAACTGAAGTTAGGCAGTTGTGAGCCCCAGTGTTGGTACTAGAATCAAATGTGAGTTCTCTGTAGCCAGAGATGTCTTTTGAGGCAGGGTTTCTCTGTGTAGCTAGCCATGGCTGTCCTGAACCTCTCTGTAGACCAGGCTGGCCTCTGCCTTCTCAGTGCTATTTTCTGTATCTCAGTGGAGGGAGGTGAAGTGGGGAAGCAGGGTGTGATGTGCCCTGGGTTCTAGCCATTGCTTCCTCCTGTGGTAGGCTCCCAGAGGCTATTGGCCCCTCAGCTGGCTCCACGGGTCTCTCAGAATCCCCACAGGCGCACACAGTTTTGATGCACGGGCGCACACATTAAACTGACATCTCGGTCTTCTAGTGATAATCTGGTCAAGTCACATAAAGCCGACATTGGTATCATCTCCTCCATGCCCTGACTACTTGGTAACTGTGTGAAGGAGTACTGGGCGCTGTAACAACAATGAGCAGTCGATATAAATGAACTATCCTTTAATAGAAGGAATCTTCTGTGTTTGATTAATACACCGCAGTTATGTAAATGACCCTCCTTTCCCCAGGAAGATGCACACTTTACACAGCAAATGTTAGTCAGATGTGGATTCATGATCTGGATGAAGAGTTTTTTTGTTTGGGGTGAAAAAAAGTTAAAAATTTTATTGTAGAATACTTTATCATTCAAGCAAAAAATAATCTATATGGTTGGTTCTCAGGCATATGTCGTGTTTGCATCCATGTCCACCAAGGATACGAGAACATAAACGCACCTGAGCTGGCCATCAGTTTATTAGGAAAGATTCCATTTGGATAGTTCTTCCTTTGAGTTCAAGGTTTGCTCCAGGGCACCCTTCCTTCTCCTTCAAGTTTCCCTTCCCATGGCCGAGCCTGGGCTCTGGATGCTCACAGGCAGCGCAGCCACGTTGCACTGCAGCCCCACACAGTGCAGTCTCAGGCAGTCCAGACACCGGGGTTGGTACTCCAGGCATCCCCAGCAGCCAGCTGCAGTCTGTTTGCCTGCAGGGCTTGCAATATCACCTTTTCTTTACAAACTTCTTTCTGGAAGCATTGGGATTTAAGCGTCTCCGTCCAGCTCCTAAGGTGCTGTCCCGGACCTGCAGGGTGGCTGAGCGGCTGGAGATGTCATTTTCCGCAAAGGGAGACACCCCAGCTATGTAGTCAGGGGCAAACACGTTGGTCTTCTGCCTGGCCTTGTGGGAGAGTCGCAGCTGGGGGAAGCGCTGATCCTCGGTCAGATGGGGGTTGACGGCGTATTTGCCCCCTTTGGGAGCAGGCAGCGAGTACTGCAGTAAGAGAAAACGCTGTCAGGACAGGGACCCTGCTCACACAGCTCCAGTGCTGTCTTCTGAAGTGTCCCTCACATCCTCATCCTGGCAGACAACTGTCTTGCCCACTGTGTGCCAACAAGACACGTGTTTGCCACATCAAGCTTACCTCAACTGACAGATAAAAACCTGAAGGAGCATCTTAACTACACATTCTCAGCTAAGGACAAATGGACAGAGAGCTGCTGCCATTTCCACAGAGGTGTGCCTTAGCAGTCTGAAACGACCACGTGGGTTTTAGCCAAGCAAAGGCAAACCACCATGAAAAAGGGCATTAAACAGGTTTTGTGAATGGGTGAGGTGGCCTTGAATGCACTCTGTGGTGCTGGGTTCATATCCAGGCTGCAATACTAGAAAGCATTCTTGGCTGGGCACAGTGGTACACACCCAAAATCCAGGTATAAGACAGGGCTAGGAAGATCAAGAGTTTAAGGTCACCCTTGGTTATATGGCAAGTTCAAGGTCAGCAAGAACTATTTTAACTAAAACAGGTGCTAAACTCCTGAGAGAGGAGCTGGGGATGTGCGGTTCAGTTGGCTGAGCGCCCACCTAGCATGCAGGGAAGCCCTGTGCTTGATCCCCAGTACACATAAGCCAGAAGCATTTGCGCAAGCCAATAATCCAGCACTTATAAAGTAAAATCAGAAAAAACATGACTTTGTCTCAAACCAAACCAAAACATACACACATACACCCTGTACTACCCCCACACCACACTCACATACACAGCTAACAGTACGGCCTACACACACCCTGTACACACCCCCACACCACACTCACAGACACAGCTAACAGTACGGCCTACACACACACCTAAGAGAAAGGGCTATTCTAGGGCAGGGACGAGAGTGCGGAGGTCTGGAAACAACCAGCTGTGTCAGAAGAGTAAGAGCGAGAGAAAGAAGAGCTGAGACCTGTCAGGGGGCATGCCTTGTGAGGGCTCTCAATGACTAAGCCTGGAAATACATGAGCTTCAAAATGAGGAGCGAAACAGCATAGGCTACAGCAGAAAATGAACATAAGCAAGAGCAACCAGGAGCTGGTGGCTCACGCCTTTAATCCCAGCACTCAGGAGGCAGAGGCAGGCAAATCTCCAGTCTACAGCGAGTTCCAGGAAACCAGGGCTACACAGGGAGACCATGTTCCTAAAGAAAGAAAATAAAAGGAGAATACAAGCGGAGGATACCCAGTACCTTCCTCTGGCCTTTGCCTGTACATGTACAACCACCTACACACAAGGAAAACAAAACAAGCAAGGGCTGGCCTGTAGCTCAGCAGTAGAGTGCTTGTTCTGTAAGCACAAAATCTGGGTTTGATCCCCAGCACCACAAAAACAAATAAAAATACAAAGTTCTTATTGTGAGTAGAATGTCCTGGACTACAGAAGGACAGACAACATTAGAAAACAATTATGCAGGCTTCCACCCCAGCAGAGGCAGGTGGACCCCTCAGTTCCAGGGTAATTGGCTACACAGAGAAGCCTTGTCTGGAAAAACAAAACCAAGCAAGCAAGCAATCAAGCAAGCAAGCAAACAGTACAATTATGTGACCATCAACAGTCATAACTTACATAAACAGTTATCAGAGCGACTGTACTTTACAGTGCAGAAGCCACCTTACCCAAGAGACAAGTGCCACCTGATTAGCACATACGCTCTACCACCATGTGGAGATGTCCCCACAACACCGCCAAATTTCCCATGTCCAGAACACAATGTGGCTGGTGTGGTGTGCACACTTGCAATCCAGGCACTTAGGAGACTGAGGCAGGAGGACTGCTGAGTTTGAGGCCAACTGGTCACGAAAGCCCGAGACTGGCAGACGACTCCAGCTTTAGAGACTGGGGGAGGCGGAGGATTCCAGCGGAGTGGCAGGCAGTCAGGCCGCTACACTCTTACACTCTCCCCATTCTGGTCCTTGTTCTTCACTGCTGAGCTACCTCTCCAGGATCACCTCCATCTTTTGGTAATAGAGTTTTACTCTGTAGCCATATGGGCGTCCAACCTTGTAGAAAGTCTCCTGCCTCAGCTCCTTGAATGCCAGAATTACAGGCATGAGCCACTATAGCTGGCTATTCTTTCTTTCTTGATCCATTCACACAAATCCAGGACTCTCCTGTGCTCACCTTTAGCTGCTTCACGGAGCTCAGACCTTTCAAGCACCCTTCAAACTCCTGTACAAATCTGGCCTCTACTGTGTTCCAGGTAACCCTGGCTGAGCTCTGCCTTCCCCAAGTCAAGTGGCTACCACTGAGCACTCACTGCCCAGAACCACTGCTTGTTTCTCCTTCTCTAAAGCCTCAGGAAATACACAGGTGGGAGGCTGGAGAATTGGCTCAGGTTAAGAGTTCTGGCTGCCAATTCCAAGCCACCACATAGTGGATCCCAGTCATCTATAAAGAAATCTGGTGCCCTCTTCTGGTCTGCAGGCAGACCATACACATAATAAAATAAATCATTTTTTCAAAAAAGGGTGGGAGGTGGAACACACAGCTGTCTTGTTTCACACCCTTTCTTCCAGTCTGTACACTGAGACCACGGGCTCCTGATTCCACCAGTGGGGTGACTAGGCTGGCTCTCCTTTTTTCCTCTGGTCTTTTGAAACTGGGTAGCAGCCAAAGCTCGCCTTGAACTCTTGCTCTTCCTGCCTCCACCCCAGTGCTGGGATCCCATAGTGCATCACTCTCCCGAGTTCTCCCTTGGTCATTTGATTCTGAAGTTATCAGGAGGAAATGCCACCTACCCGGAGGCCTCGAGGGTTCAGCACCTTGGGATTCCGGGAGAAATGCATGTGCAAGGTACCGTCGTCATTGACAGTCACTGCCACTTTCTTCAGGGTCTTGTTCCCACAGTGCCCACAGAACACTCGATTCATGTCCGATGTTGTCCTGGGAGACACAAAAGAAAGGGCTGTAAACGCACCGTGGGCAGGAGACCCTACCACCAGCCTCACAATAGAAAATGACAGGAAATGCAGAAAAAGCTAAATTTTGTTAGACCCATCTTCCAAAACAAAAGCTGCTAGCCTCATTATAAAGGGAGATGCATCCAAGGGCCACTGCCTTCCTTAGCAGAATCTCATCAAGAGTCCTTCAGGCCCAGCAAAACCCCCCAGTGCTTCAGCACCATCCCACACAAGGCCTCTGCAAAGCTGGGCTCTGCCAGATGACCTAGAAGACGTCCGCAGACTCAGCGCACAGACACAGAAAGGCCATGAACCTGCCCATAAATCCTGGGAACATATTTCCACAGCAACCAGCCCCAGGGTCTGTCCACAGAACACCGGCCCTCACAGAATACAGACTAGGAAGTAGAAGGGAGCGGTCAGCCTGCTGACAGTCCATCAGAGGGAGCATCTCCCGTGTGCCAAATACCCTGCTAAGTCCCTGTGACATCTGCTCCCAATTCCTTACAGCAAATCTTTCAATTTAAAGACCATCTTAAAGAACTAAGAAGGCAGCTAACTGTTAATATCGGCACATCACTGAGGGAAGGCATCAGAAGTGAACTGTACACTCTGGGTTCAGACATAAAGCAGCCCTGACAACCAATGAATCCCCATGACTCCATCACCCGGCTTGACTCTCAGCTCACAGCTACTGTGTTTCATCTCTACCCCATGACACTTGGGAGCAAATCCCAGACCTCTCTCCTTCTACACAGCCCAGCATGTGCCACTGGAGAACAAGTGACCTCTGTCCCAGAACCCACAGCCTTAACTCTAGGCTCCTCAGAGACGTATGTGGAAAGACAGGTCACCGTAACCTGCCCCAGGGATTTCAGTGGTGGAGACAGCAGGTGGAGCACAGGGAACACCGAGATGGAAGGAAAGGGTTCCCTTCTGAGGAACCATCAGCAGGTCCAGACCCTCAGCACGTACTTGAAGCAGCCATGACAGCGTAGGATGTAGCTCCGGGCCTCTCGGATCAGCATGCCGTTCACCGCCAGCACATGCAGCCCCATCTGAAGCAGAACATTCTGCAACCAACAAGCTAATCAAGGACCGAAACCAACTTCTTTAACATCAATTTGGCAAAAATTTTGTACAGTTATGGAAATCCAACTTGATCGTTTGGTTTATAAGCCCTGACTGTGCTAAGGGAACACATGAGAGGCCTGGCTGGGAAGACAGGGACCTGGGTTACTGGGCAATTGCAAGAACAGAGCCTGGGTTCACTGGCAAAGCCTCTCAAAAAAGACATTTTTTTTTTCTCTTGGGCAAAATATTTTCATTTTGGGGCTGCTAAGCCCTGCTTACTTTTTCTGCAGATCAGAAGATGGCATCAGATTGTGAGCTGTGCAATGGGTGCTGGGAATTGAACCCAGGTCCTCTGAAAGAGCAGCCAATGCTCTTAACCACTGTGCCATCTCTCCAGTAACTAAATATTCTTTTTGTTTCTTTGTTTTCAACACAGGGTTTCTCTGTGTAGCTTTGAAATCTGTTCTGGAACTCGCTCTGTAGACCAGTCTGGTCTTGAACTCAAAGATCCACCTGCCTCTGCCTCTCGAGTGCTGGAATTAAAGATGTGCACCACCACCACCCTGAACCCTAAATATTCTTTAAAAACTATCGAATCCCTTGTCACTGTGTGATGGGCTCCCCTCAAACAAACTGAACCATCAGTCAAGTTTACAGAGGCTCTGCACCTCTCACCCCACAGCACTGGCCCGGGTCTCCCCCACCCACCTGCATGGCGAAGTCTGTGGTCACACACCCAACCCGCACGTCCTTCGGGATGTCACACTGCTCCAACTCCTGCTGGATCTGCTTGATGTTGCTGGGGGTTATCCACCCCCCACCATCGTCATCACTGTCTTCAAATTCGTTCTCCTCGTCCTCATCCTCCTCTTCCTCCTCTTCCCTTCTGTCACTCTGAAACACCAATAGAAGGGCTCTCAGATTCAGGACTCTAGAGGCTCTAATGTCATTAGGAGACTACAAGTCAGGGCCTTACCAGCAGCTCCTGCAGTTCATGATCAATGTTAGGCAGAGGGTTTCTCCAGAACAGGAAGGAGCTGAATTCCAGGTCCTCAGGCCCATCAGCTGGGTGGCCACAATCCACGGTTTCATGTGAGGGTTTAGGCTGAGATTAAATGAAACATCAGCTTTCAGTGCAGGGGAAAGAACCCTGGGCCTTACAGATACCAGGAAAGCACTCTTTTCGGGAGCAGAATAATTTAAAAACATGAAAATCGAGAAGTTTAGAAGTGAAACCACTGTATTCAGCTAGGTCTCGGAAGGACTAGGAAAATATGCTTCTGGCCCAGGTCAACTTGCTTTGTTAGCAAGAGCTATGGCATGCTGTAGAAAAGAACCCAGGGATCAGGTTCCTGAAGCGTTACCTTGGAGGGCAGATGGAAACCAGAAACGTGCAAAGGAGTTTCGGGGTGCTGAATTGAGGAGCTCACTGTAACCTTAAAAAAAAAAAAAAAAGTCAGCACTGAGAAAGGGCGTTTGAAAATACAACATCAAGGCTAATTAAAACAAAAATCAGATCTCTCTTCCTAGTTATTGAATAAAATGCTAGAAGTCACAAGAATATACAGACAAATGACAACACTCAGACATTCCGACACCATCATTAAGCACTCTTAGGGTGTTTGTGCCAGAACACAAACACCTGTGAGGTGAGTAGGTGACACTTGCGAGCATTCTGTAGTGAGAGCTGCAGGCTGAACGCCATGGCGCTGAAGCACTGTCAAAGCATGCAGTGCTCTAAAGCTTTGAGACGGTTCACTTAGTCCAGGCTGGTCCTGAACTCACTACGGATGACTTGAACTTCTCATCTTCCTGGCTCTACCTCTGAAGGCACAGGCCTGCAGTACATTGCCTGTTTACGAGGTGCTGGGGATGAAACCTAGAGGCCCTGAGCACACGATATACAACATTCTACCAACTGAGAGATGGATACAGCCATTCTAAGACTTTTGACACAGAAACAAAATACGATAAACAAAAAAGGAAGAAAATGAGTCTGTTTTAGGCTTTTATGGTTTTTTCGAGACAGGGTTTCTCTGCGGCTTTGGAGCCTGTCCTAGAACTAGCTCTGTAGACCAGGCTGGTTTCGAACTCACAGAGATCCGCCTGCCTCTTGTTTTAGGCTTTTAAACTGGAGGCCGCTAAACTTGACTGAAAAACAAGAGAGGGTAGCTCTGAATAGTGTTAGAACAGGAGCCTGGTGTTTAGCTATTATTCTAGCACTAGGAAAGTACAGGCAGGAGGATCAAGAGTTCAAGGCCAGTGCTAGAGGTGGCTGAATAAAGAACACTAACTGCTCTTGCTGAGGACCCAAGTTTGTTTGCCAGCATCCACATGGTTGTTCATGACCACTTATAACTCCAGTTCCAGGGTAGCCAAAAGCCTCTTCTGAACTCCCTGGGCACTGCGTATGGACACAGTGAACATACATACACACAAGCAAACTGAACATGTAGGCAAAACACTCTTAACACACAAAAAAAAGCCACTTTTTGTTTTTCTTTTTTAAATGAAGCTTAAAAAACAATCGAGTTCAAAGTCTTCCTTGGTTATATAGCAAGTTCCAGGCTAACCTAGGCTACAGAAATTCTGTTTCAGGGGCTGGAGAGGTGGCTCAGCGGTTAAGAGCACTGCCTGCTCTTCCAAAGGTCCTGAGTTCAATTCCCAGCAACCACATGGCGGCTCACAACCATCTGTAATGAGGTCTGGTGCCTCTTCTGGCCTGCAGGCATATAAGCAGACAGAATACTGTATAAATAATAAATAAATAAATATTTAAAAAAAAGAAATTCTGTTTTAAAAAAAAAAAAGATGAATACATCTGCTAAATTTATTAAATATAATATATAAACTTCAGACCCAGGCCAGCTGGCCTTGGTGAGTTCCCGATAGAACATCCCCATTGTCTCAGTGTGTGGGTGTACCCCTCGCGTTCCTGAGTTCCTTGCTTGTGCTCTCTCTCCTTCTGGTCCTGATTTGGACCTTGGGATTTCAGTCTGGTGCTCCAATGTGGGTCTCTGTCTCCTTTCATAGCCTGATGAAGGTTAATATCCAGGAGGATGACTATATGTTTTTCTTTGGGTTCACCTTCTTATTTAGCTTCTCTAGGATCACAAATTATAGGCTCAATGTCCTTTATTTATGGCTAGAAACCAATTATGAGTGAGTTCATCCCATATGGCCTGGGTCTGAAAAAGCATGGGATAAAACCGGACTCGCTGAACATAGGTGACAATGAGGACTACTGAGAACTCAAGAACAATGGCAATGGGTTTTGATCCTACTGCACGTACTGGCTTTGTGGGAGTCTAGGTAGTGTGGATGCTCACCTAACTAGACCTGGATGGAGGTGCGGGTTCCTTGGATTTTCCACAGGGCAGGGAACCCTGATTGCTCTTCGGGCTGATGAGGGCGGGGGACTTGATTGGGGGAGGGGGAGGGAAATGGGAGGCGGTGGTGGGGAGGAGGCATAAATCTTTAATAAATAAATAAATAAATAAAAGTAAAAAAAATATATAATCATCATTTGGATTTTCACCTAAACAAACAATAAATATTTACAGAATGGGAAAGTGTGGATACTGATTGGATATTTGGTGACATTAGGAGCCCATTATATAAGTCCAATGATACTCTGATGTTTTATTTTGTTTTTTGATATAGGGTAGCTCTGAAGCTTTGGTTCCTGTCTTAGAACTAGTTCTTGTAGACCAGGCTGGCCTTGAACTCATAGATATCTGCCTGCCTCCCGATTACTGGGATTGAAGGTGTGTGCTACCACTGGCTGGCTCTGAGGTTTTTTTATGTTTGAAGCAGGGTCTAATTTAGCCCAGGTTCACCCTTACACTCACTTTATAGACCAATCTACCCTGAACTTCTGATCCTCCTGCCTCCACCTTCAGAATACTGGGATTACAGGACGTGAACTTCCACTCCCAACATACACACTGCTGGGGACGACAGTTCCCAGAATAAAAAGTACTAAGAAACAAACCCGGGCGGGAGACACGGCTCAGTGGTTAGGAGCAACTAGTGCTCAGTCAAGGATTAGAGTGTGATTCTAGCACCTGTGTGTGCTGCAGGTTAAGTGGCTGGCAAACACCTTAATTCCATGCCAAGGGACATGACGTTCTCTTCAGGGCCCAGAGGCACCCTCTCCATCACCCCAAAAGCTCACACACTCACAGATACACACATACACACAAATTTAAAAACCAAACCAAACAACCCAGCCCCCCAGATTTACCTTTTCTGGTTCTTGTTTGAGATGAGATACCCCAACAAATTCTGCTTCTAATTGGTAAGTCAGAGCCAACACTTGGATATCTACAGCAGAGAGGCTGGGATAGTCTCCAGTTTTCTTGGAAAACTCAGTAACTGCAAGAAAACAAGAGAGTTCCAAATTTAAGTTAAGGGAAAGACTGACATCCTTGGATAATCACAGTATCAAAAAATCATATGTAGGGGCTGGAGAGATGGCTCAGCAGTTAAAGAGCACTGGCTGCTCTTCTAAGGGACCCAGGTTAAATTCTCAGCATCCACATGGTGGCTCACAAATTTCTAACTCCAGTTCCAGAGGGTCTGATGCCTTCTTCTGGCCTCTGAGAACACCAGGCAGACATGTGGTTACTGTGAAAATGTGCTGCTCTCATTGTTAATAAAAAGCTGACTGGCCAATGGCTAGGCAGGATTTGGGGGCAGAGAATGCTGGGAAGAAGGGCAGAGTCAGAGGAGTCAGGGCAGACGCGGAAGAAGAAACATGGAAAGTTCATAGATGAGGTAAGCGAGCATCAGGATAGCACACAGATGAAAAGAAATGAGCTAATTTAGGTTGTAAGAGCTGGCTGGAGACAAGCCTAAGCTATCGGCCGAGCATTTATAATATTAAGGCTCTGTGTGGTTATTTAGAAGAGAGCTGTCTCACCAAAAATTGCCTACACGTGGTGTACAAACATACACGCAGGCAAATCACCTGTGCACATAAAACAAAACTAAGCCATATAGAGATGGCCTAGTAAAGGCGCTTGACAGTGAATCTAGCCACCTGAGTTTGATCCCTAGGATCTACTTGATGGAAAGGAAAGGAAACCAATCCTCTCACCTCATTTGAACCCTGTCACGTGCACAATCGTTTTTCAAAGAACTTAAAATCAATCTCCCATCTGGGAGTCCTGGCTCACTCCTGTTATCTTAGCACTCGGGAGATGAGGACAAGATGGTCAACTAAGTCATCCTCAGCCACACAAAAGTTCAATACCAAGCCATGCTGAGACCTTGTTTCAAAGCACCACCACCAAATTAACCAAAGAACCAAACGAAAAAAAGAATCAGCATAGCATTGCATGAGAACTGCAACAACTACTTTCTGTCCTTTCTCTCCTTGTGATTAAAAAGTCTGTGTTTACCACGACCAAGCCACTCGCCAGGAAGCAACACTCATCCACTGGATCAAGGAATAGAATCAAGGATAATATCTAAATAAATAAATAAATAAATACAAGATCCAAGTTAATAAAGAACTTGTCCATGATAAGTGTTCCTCACCGGTTTTGGCATAGTTAGAAGCCTCTTTTGTTTTGTGTTTAGAGACAGGGTTTATCTGTGTAACAGTCCTAGAACTTGCTGTGTAGACCAGATCTGCCTGCTGCTGCCTCCCAAATGCTGGGATTAAAGGCGTGAGCCACCACTGCCCAGCCTAGAAGCCTTTTCTTTCTTAGCTCTAAGTAAGAAGAGATGGTCGGATTTCAAAATAAAACAGAAGGTTAACTGTGATCATGGTCTATGATAAAATCCAAAGAAGGTTCTGTCCAATAATGGACGGTTTTGCAAAGATTTTAAGAACTGCACACCTAGGGCGGTGGTGGCGCACGCCTTTAATCCCAGCACTCGGGAGGCAGAGGCAGGCGGATCTCTGTGAGTTCGAGACCAGCCTGGTCTACAAGAGCTAGTTCCAGGACAGGCTCCAAAACCACAGAGAAAACATGACTCGAAAAACCAAAAAAAAAAAAAAAAAAAAAAAAAAGAACTGCACACCTATACTTCAGCCAAAGTGAAGGTTACTGAGGTGTTTGAGACAGTGACAATAAACACAATAAAATTTTCTCATAGAATGTTTTCTGGTAACAATGGCATAAGTAACAATAAACACACTGCTAACGTTTTCTATAAAAATGGTACTAACAGCCAGGCAGTGCTGGCACACGCCTTTAATTCCAGCAGGCGAGGAAGAGACAAGAGGATCTCTGTGAGTTTGAAGTCAGCCTGATCTACAAGAGCTAGTTCCAGGACAGCCAGGGCTGTTACACAGAGAAACCCTGTCTCCAAAAAAAAAAAAAAAGAAAGAAAAAAAATTGTACTAATAGCCAGGTGTGGCGATGCATTTCTTTATTTTTGTGCTTACAAGTGATTTTTATATGGATCTGTGCGCATCTGGGCACCATGTGTGTGCCTGGAGCCCGAGTTCAGAAGATGGGTCAGATTCCTGGACAGACGGTTTTGAGCTGAGATATAGGTGATGGGAATCGAACCTGGGTTCTTTAGAACAACCGTCTGTGATCTTAACTGCTGCGCCATCTCTCTAGCCCTACCGTGGTACAGCCCTTTAATACTAGCAAGTGGGAAGCAGAAGTAGGTAACTCTGAGTTCAAGGCCAGCCTGGGTTAAGTGGTAAGTTCCAGGTCACCTGGAGGTACGTGATGAGACTCTGTCAGGGGTGGGGGTCGTATTACCAAGTCTACCTGGGCACCCAGCAAATTTCTCAGTACTTTTTGTTGTTGTTGTTAAAAATATTAATTTGGTGGTCAGTGATGGCACACCCCCCTTTGACTCCAGCACTTTGGGAGCAGAGGCAGGTGGATCTGAGTTTGAGGACAGCCTGGTCTACATAGTGAGTTCTAAGACAGCCAGTGCTACACAAAGAAACCCTGTTTGGAAAAGAATGAAAACAAGAACAACAACAACAAAAATCATTTACTTTTGTTTATACCCATGAATGTTTAGCTTGTATGGAGGCATGTGCACCATGTGGATTCATTTCGTCCTCAATCACGTCCTATGAAATATTACTAGTATTTTGGAAATGAAATAATACAATAAGTTGAAGCGCTTGGCAAAGGTCCCATCACCATCAAGTTGGTGAAAACTACAGAAATCACAAACTAGCAAAGCAGGCAACAGTATGTCCACCATGCCCTCAGTAACACTTCCCAAACCCTACCAGCCCGGATTCCTATGGAGTTTTCTTTCAGACTCAATGCAAGGCCTAAACATATCCCTTTTTCTTCTAAAAACTTATTGTTTATCTTTGAAGATGAGAGCTCACTATCTACCCTGGTTGGCTTGGAACCTCTGACTCCAGAGGGCTTGGACTAATTGGGACTACACACTGGGTTCATCTTTTATTTTCAGTAAGGCTGAGTCTCACTATCTAGCTCTGGCTGGCCAAGGCAGGACCCATGATCCCATGCCTCTGACTCCCCAGCGCTGAGATTACACCACCCAGGCCGCTGCATGCCGTTTTCTTAACTGAGGCTAGAATCACCCTACAGATAGGACCACAGATTTATGGTCTTTAAAGCAGGCTGAACTTTAAAACAGGCTCTACCCGCACTGCGGAGATCTGACTCCACTCTGCCCAGCTCCCCCGACAGGGCTGGACTGGGGCACTCACCCAGCCGCACGTACTCCGGGAAGGGCTCCTTGAACCGCAGCTCGTAGGGCAGCACTGCCAGCCGCCTGCGCGTGGCCTTGTCCCGAATCTCTCTGACCACCTCCCGGATGGTGTAGATGTTTTTTCCTATGTCCTGCGGACAGATCGGTTTCGTTATCACACTCGCCTGACCACACGCACACCCCTGGGGGGTCTCGAGCCCAGGCCCCGCGCCCCTCGGCGGAATCTCCTGTACCTGCAGCGGCGCATCCCTCAAGAAAGCCCCGGCGTCAGCCACAACGTGCTCCACAGGCGCCATGCTGGCTGCAGTGGACAGACCGCGCTTGCGCAAGGAGCCTACGTCGTTTCCCTACGTTTTCAAGGCAGTCCGCCCCGGACCGGAGGAACGGCCTCTGCGACTTGGCGGCGCCCTCTGGCGGGCACAATCCGTCGCTGCAAGACTATGAGCTCTTGCGCAGCTGCGCCGTTTGCTCAGCCTGGGATTGCTAGCATGATTAAATTTGAGGGACACCTGAGGTCACATGACTCAGGACACACTTCATAGAGCTTTCTTTACTTTTAAAAGCAAACACTGGCCGGGCGGTGGTGGCGCACGCCTTTAATCTCAGCACTCGGGAGGCAGAAGCAGGCGGATCTCTGGGAGTCCGAGGCCAGCCTGGTCTACAAAAGCTAGTTTCAGGAAAGGCACCAAAGCTACAGAGAAACCCTGTCTCAAAAAACCAAAATAAATAAATAAACTGTTCTTTTTTTGGGGGGGGGGTCGAAACAGGGTTTCCCTGTAGCTTTGGTGCCAGTCCCGGAACTAGCTCAGAGAACCGCCTGCCTCTGCCTCCCGAATGCTGGGATTAAAGGCGTGCGCCACCACCGCCCGGCTAAACTGTTCTGTTTTATTCATGTGTCCTGTATCAGAAATCTTTCTGGCCGGGCGATGGTGGCTCACGCCTTTAGTCCCAGCACTCGGGAGGCAGAGGCAGGCGGATCTCTGTGAGTTCGAGACCAGCCTGGTCTACAAGAGCTAGTTCCAGGACAGGCTCCAAAACCACAGAGAAACCCTGTCTCGAAAAACCAAAAAAAAAAAAAAAAAAAAAAAAGAAAGAAAGAAAGAAAGAAAGAAATCTTTCTGTACCCTTGATGGTACCCATTGTCAGTGACCCAAAATCTTCTGATGCCCAAGCATTTTAAACTCTTTAAATTACATTATTTATGGGGGGGGGGGCATGTCAGGTGCTCATGTGAGGGCCAGAGGACAACCACGAGAGTCAGCTCTGTCCATCTGCTAAGAGAATCCTAGAAGGAGGAGTGGATGGAGGGGATGGACAGGAGGTGGGGGAGGGAACGGGAAGGGAGGAAGGAGGGGCACTGTGGTCGGTATGTAAAATAGATGAAAAATTCATAATGATAATAGTAATAAAGAGATTCCTGGAGGCAGAACAGGTAAGGTTCTCAGGTGGAGGTGCTTCTTGCTGCCTCCTCTCCCTCGAACTCAGAGATCTTCCTGCCTCTCTGCCTCCTAAACTCTGAGATTAAAGTCGTGCACCACACACCTAGTCCCCGAATATTTTATAGTGATAATCTTCCTAACCCTCAGTCTCCCCAACCTTCAGAATTTATCATTCTGCCTGTTCTGAAATTACATCCCAGTTGAAGACTATCTAACTCCTAGAGAAATTTTTTCAGTGTTTTGGCGTCTGTTTCTCTGCAGGCTCTGACATTGCCTATTGTCTCCTCTTTCTGGATTTACCTGATTTTGCTGAAGTTTCACGCTAATCTCCCTCCCTGCCTTTGGATGGCCTCCCACCCTCCATCATCATATTCTCTTCTTGCCCTGCATATACGGTACCTTCCACCACAATCATTTCAAGTTCTTTTCTTTGGTAATGCTACCTATCTGCCAGATATTAATGATCGTGGTATACAAACTCTATGCACAAGTATGTTTTTTATTTATAAGTTTGAGGGTGCCCGAGGAGGTCAGAAGAGGGTGGCAGACCTCCTGGAGCTGGAGTAACAGCGATTTTGATCCACCTTATCTAAGTGCTCTGAACCAGTTTTCTGGTCTGTTCCTAAGGGCCCTAGAGAACGCTTTCTAAACATTTATGTCCAATCTTCACGCCCATTCACGCCCAGTCCACATTTCCTAGAAATTTTAGCTGGAAATTTCTGGCATCCACCCATGTCAGCGTTCCGACGTTATTGTTATTAGCGTAGACAGTCTCACTGTGTAGCTCTGACTGGGCAGGCATAAAATCTTCCAGGGCTGACGCCACAGTCACGTGCTACCACTTCCTTTTTTAATCCAAAATTTTAAGACATCGCCAACAAAAGCATTCGAGGTAGGAATCTCTGAGCCACCCCATCTCTACCACCACCACCAACCAACGTTCACTTCACTACAGTCGGCATCACCAGAAATGCTTGTCCGGGCCCTTCCACCTCCAGTCTCTTTACTCGAGTCAAGAGTGATCCCTCGCCGGGCGGTGGTGGCGCACACCTTTAATCCCAGCACTCAGGAAGCAGAGGAAGGCGGATCTCTGTGAGTTCGAGACCAGCCTGGTCTACAAGAGCTAGTTCCAGGACAGGCTCCAAAACCACAGAGAAACCCTGTCTCGAAAAACCAAAAAAAAAAAAAAAAAAAAAAAAAGAGTGATCCCTCTTCCAGATTTCCCTATCTGCAGTGGACTTTCCACGATGTCCTAAACAGTGAGTAAAGATACAGAATTGGAGTCTAGTCAAAGAGATATGTATAAGTTGAAAGGGATTCTATGGTTTAAAGCCTAGATGAAGAATGATCTGGAAAGTTGGTCCTGGCAGTTCATGCAGACAATTCCACCACTTCAGATTTAAAAGCAGGAAGATCGAGAGTCCAGGGTCATCCTAACTTACGTACCTTCCTCTGTGAGTTCAAGGGCAGCCTGGTCTACAGAGTGAGTCCCAGGTTAGTCCAAGGCTACACAGAAAAACCCTGTGTCAACACCACCACCAAACTGCTTCTACTTTATAGTATTCTTAAATTTAAATTTTGTTTTCTTTTGTTTTTCGAGACAGGGTTTCTCTGTAGCTTTGGGGCCTGTCTTGGAACTCACTTTGTAGACCAGGCTGGCCTTGACCTTACAGAGTGCTGAATGGCCATTAGCAAGGAAGTGTAGGTGGGATTTTCGGGCAGGGAGAGTAAGTAGGAGGAGGAATTTAGGCTCAGGGGAGAAAGGAAAAGAGACATCAGGGAAATACCAGGGGCTACAAAGACTTGGAGGAAGCAGGAAAGTAGGACAGGAAGGGAGGGAGGGAGGGAGGAGGGAGGGAGGGAGGAAGGAAAAACGTTCCCAAAGCAAACATAGATGAATAGAAAGAAGATAACTTAGAAGAGCTAGTGGGACAAGCCTAAGCTACACCTGAACATCTGTAATTAATAAGAAGTTTCCGTGTCTTTATCTGAGAGCTGGTTTGTGACCCAAAAAAATTCCAACTACAGATACCCAGTAAATTTTGATGTCTTACCCTCTGTCAGAAGAATATGGCCTAGCTGAAAGTCTGTCTCCAATCAAAAGATATGGTTAGACTATCTCTCTACCAACGACAAAGATTCCTGGAGGCATGGGCAGAAACCAGCCCACCAGGACTGGCTCAACACCAAGGCCCTCTAATTCATTGTTCAACTAACCAGTTCAGCTACTCCATCCAGATTAAACAGTACCCAATGACCCTGGAAACAAAAAGAGCAATTGCAGTCCATATTACCTGGCTTGGAGAGATAGGCGTCCTGGTGCCCTGGCAGTCACCGTGGAATACACCTCTCCTGCCTATGAAGAAACCTGGGGCCTCTGACTCTCATAAGTTTGAGTCCTCCGGAGAAACAGGTGCACACTGTTCTTGGATCTGAAGGATGCATTCTTCAGTTTTCCATTGGCAGAGGTGAGTCAACCCATCTTTGCTTTTATGTGGACAGACCCAGTGGGAAATTATATTGGGCAACTTACATGGACCAGGTTACCCCCAAAGATTTAAAAATTCACCAATCCAGCCAGGTGGTGATGGCTCACATCTTTAATCCCAGTACTTGGGAGGCAGAGGCAGGCAGATCTCAGAGTTCAAGGCCAGCAAGTTTCAGGACAGGCTCCAAAACTACACAGAGAAACCCTGTCTCAAAAAAAGCAAAATGAAAACAAAACAAAACAAGATTCGCCAACCTGTTTAATGAGACACTGAGAGCTGACCCTCCTACCCTTCCATTAGAGGGTTCCTGGGAAAAGATCAGGAAAGGGCTCCAGAGGGTCTAAGAGTTACAGACCCGGGCTACAGAATGTCAGCTAACAAGTCCCATCAGAGACTTTCTCTCCTGGATACCAACCGAGGAGAGGCAAAAGGAGCCTGTCTCAGAGTAGGATTGCTGCCATCCTTCAGATCCCAAACCAGAGACTAAGACACAGCTCCAAGAGTTCCTAGGGGCAGTCAGGTATTGCTGCCTCTCGATATCAGAGTTTGTGGGACTAGCAAGGCCCTATACACCAGCACAAAGTGGACACGGAGCACCTAATCTGGACTGAAATGGAAGAAAAGGCATTTGAGGCTTTAAAAACCGCTTTGAATCAGGCGGTGCTGGCACGTGCCTTTAATCCCGGCACTTGGGAGGCTGACGAAAGTGGGGATGTCTTTGAGTTTTAGGCTAGCCTGGTCTACAAAGCGAATTCAGCTCCAGTCCTAATACTTCCAGATGCCTCAAAACTGTTTCATCTGTTTGTCCATGAAACAAAAGACAATAGGAATTCAACCCAAATTTGAGGGCCATGGAAACACCCTGTGACATAGCTGTCCTAATAAGTGGGCTCTGTAGGAAGCCACAGGATGGACCACCAGTCTAAGAGCTATGGCAGCTACAGCTAGTCTAATGGAAAACAAACAAGTTAATTCTGGGTCAGGATCTTCTAACTCACAGTACCCAGGTGGTTGAGACCTTCCTCCGAGGAACACCAGAACTCTGGCTGTCTAATGTCTGTGTGACCCAGTACTGTGCCCTGAAGTCCAGTTTGAGAAATCCAGTGCCATCAGTCCTGTTACCCTGTCGCCTGATGACGACCCACAGGTGCTCACCCATGACTGTCATGAGAAGAAAGATGAAACCAATACATGGGAGCCGCAATAGCCACTCTAACTGAAATTATTTAGGGCCGGTAGTGCGTACCATGGCGCTGTCATGTCGTGGGCACGGAGCCTGGGTGCCGTTTGCTGTTTCATGTCAAACTTGAGAGAACTTGTGCGCATGCGCGTGAGCTCCCCCCCTCCCCCCCAGCACAGGGAGTCTTTCGATCTGGCCA
The DNA here is from genome assembly GCF_018167655.1 of Microtus oregoni. NCBI lineage: Eukaryota > Metazoa > Chordata > Mammalia > Rodentia > Cricetidae > Microtus > Microtus oregoni. The sequence continues at coordinate 41,603,720 of NW_024543063.1, forward strand.
TCTGATCTGGCCAATCATTATTTAGCACGTTTATCGCTCCATTCTGGCCTGAGCCATTGGGTTGATGACACGTCAGGGCTTTGTCTGGCACCGTATATATTCTTCTGCTTCCACGGGGACGGGGTCTTCTTGCCTCTTTCAAACCTCAAGTGTAAGTGCTCCAATAAAGGGCGTTCTGAGAAGGATCCTGTTGCAGTCGTCTCTTCTGCTGGCAGTAGCGGCGTGCTGCAAGGGCCATGTCAGGTACCCTAGCAGAACTGATTAATCTGACCCAGGTTCGCAGATGGGGAAAAGGAAAGTCCAGCATCATACACACAGATAATCACTATGTCTTTACTACTGGACACGTCTGTAGCATGATGCACAGAGAAAGAGGGCTTCTCCCTGCTGGACAAAAGGACACTAGGAAATTTTGGCCCTCCTAGAGACTATTCGGCTTCCCCTATGAATTGCTGTCTGATGGAGGAAGGTCATTGGCTAATAAAGGAACTGCCTTGGCCCATTTTATTGGTTAGGACATAGGTAGGTGGAGTAAACAGAACAAAACGCTGGGAGGAAGAGGAAGTGAGGTCAGACTCGACAGCTCTCCTCTCGGGAGCAGACGCCTGAGAGAGACGCCTGAGAGAGACGCCATGCCCCGCTCCCGGGATGAAGCTCCGACCCAGGATGGACATAGGCTAGAATCTTCCTGGTAAGCGCACCTTGGGGTGCCATACACAGATGATTAGAAATGGGCTAAATTAATATGTGAGAATTAGCCTAGAAGAGAATGGGCCAAGCAGTGTTTAAAAGAATACAGTGTCCGTGTAATTATTTCAGGGCATAAGCTAGCCGGGCAGGCGGCTGGGGTGTTGGGGACGCAGCCCCACTGTCGCCCCTATTACTACAGCTGTCCTTCACTGCCAACTGAAGGCCTGGCTGTCTGACAAATGGCCCTCACATCAGTGGGGCCTATTGACTCCATAATAAAGAAGGAATGGACAGCTCAAACCCACACGTTGATGGAGGACACCGAAGGGAAAGATCATTCTCCCAGAAACAACAGGCAGGACTCTGGCAATGACCTTTACCAGGCTACTCATTTGGGGTCCACAACACTTTCTGAGTTGCTCAGACCAAGGTATGTTATAACTAGACCAAAAAGGGGTTCAAATGAAAGACCAACACTTCAGTGAACTCTCGGAAAACTGACATCACTGAGATTGGCCTGCCAGGGGAGGATACAAGTACTTGCTAGTTCTTATAGATACCTTTTCCAGTGGGTAGAAGCATTCTACCCAGACTGAAATTGCACAAATAGTAAGAAGCTCCTCTAGGAACTGGTCCTGATTTAGCCTCCCCTTAGCAATGGGGTCTGACAGTAGCCCAGCTTACATAGCCAAACCTCTCAATAACTAAAGATTTAGATAAAGACTGGAAACTTCACTGTGCACACAGACCTCAGGATGTTGGGCAGGGAGAAAGAAGAAGCAGGACACTACCAACAACAACTACTGTCATTAGAGTCCAGGGAAGGGTGCATGGACCTCCTCCCTTGGTTTAGCTTTGGGCCTGCTACACACCGTACAGGGAAGGATTTACTCCCTACGAGATTATATTTAGAAGACCTCTCCCAATACTTCTCTAGCTCAGAGACCAGCAGTTGACAGAACTCTCTAAGCGTTCCTTTCCTAAGACATTATGAGCCCTCCAGTCCTCCATATAGGCTATCACTGGACTAGCTGAGAGACCTAGCCGACCTCCGAAACCACCACCATCTATCCTTGTTCGAGTCCTTTGATACAAATGACCTGGTCAAGCTGGTAACAAAAGGGGGTGCTGGAATCGACTTGGAAAAGAGCCGAGGTGGCAATTCTCTCCACTCCTCTGATTGTGAAAGTAAGTAGCACTGCATCATGGATCCAACACACCCAGCTCAAGGAAGTGGAAGACACGAATGTTGATGCCAAATAGACCGTCTCTGGGCTAGGGACCCGTTACAATTAAGGCCCTTCCCCCCACTGCCCCTCTTCCTGCTCCCGGGCCTTATGTTTGGTATGAATACAGGGTGATGGTCCCAACCCTACTGCCTGGACCAGGGAACTGAGAAAGACAGATACAGGGGAGGTGACAGCTAATGTGGCTACAGACCAGCAACACATATTCCATCTTATTTACCCTCTGACGCCCAATTTAAGCTTCTGGTTGTACTGGAGAAAAGAAAGATATGGGAGTTTATCTTTGGAGGCAGGAATACGGAGTTTATAATTCTACGCATGCCTTGAGGTTGGGCCGCCTGGAACAAGGGAATTTCCATTGCGAAAATGAAGAGTCGTGAAACTGAGGCTTCCTGAAGAAGTCCTTAAGAAAGAGTCTGGCTTTTACAAAACAGGGAAAACCTGGAGAATAAGACCCTATGACACAGGAAGGGACCCTGGGGATAGAGTTAATCATTTCCAGCCAGAAATCAGCCAGGATTACTGATTGGACTGTCAGCCCATTGACTGACAAGTTCATTGTGACTGGGGGCAGCCCAAATTAGTGTGAAAGGCTTTGCAAGGAACTGGAACTTGTCTAATACCCACAGCCTTCCATCTAATTATCACTTCCCCGTATTCTGATGCCCGTTTTCCAGCGGGTTAACTCATCTGTACAACAGCAGCATTCCTGGGCCCTGAGACTGCCTGGTGGGCGTGTACTAATGGTGACTAAGTGTGCCTCTCTCTCTTTTTTTTTCTTTTGGTTTTTCGAGACAGGGTTTCTCTGTAGCTTCGGAGTCTATCCTGGAACTAGCTCTTGTAGACCAAGAAGGCCATGAACTCACAAAGACCTGCCTACCTCTGCCTCTCGAGTGGGCTGGGATTAAAGGCCTGTGCCACCACTACCTGGCTAAGTGTGCCTCTACTAATGCTTTCCAAACTAAGTAGACAGGCTCATCAGGACCTAAAGGTATTTAAAGTTCCCACTTCTGAATTAAAACAACAATTGGATTCCCCGGTAGAAATGTTTGTTCAAAACTGGAGAGGCTTCGATTTACTGCTCATGAGACAAAGGAAACTATGTATGGTTTTGTTTTAATGATAATTGATCAAGAGTAATTAGAAAAAATTTAATGGTTGAGGAAAACCTCCAAAAGAAAAACAAAAAGACAAAGACGTAAATCAAATAATTAATCCCAGTTTAATTAATAATTTAATCTGTTTGCTTAGAGCTCCTGGGTCTGTTGGCACTGGCTGGACCTTTAATTCTCATTCTGAATGGATTAATGGTTGGCTCCAGCATCTTAAAGTATATGGCCAATAATGTATCAGTTCAGTAAATTCAGTGGCTCATAGTACCAACTACCCCTGCCCCCGTTTTTATTTTTGAGACAGATTTTTTTTTTCTGTGTAGCTCTGGTTGTCCTGGAACTTGCTCTGTAGACCAGGCTAGCCTTGAACTCACAAAAACCTGCCTGCTTCTGCCCCCTGAGTGCTGGGATTAAACGTGTGTGCCACCTTTGCCAGATCCAACTACATCTCTTTAGAGTAGGGGTAAGTTCACAATTTGACTCATTCACTAGGACCAGTGGGGAATGTAATAGGGCCTCAGACCTTAGTAGGCACCCAGAGCTCAGCACAACTGACTCCATGATGAAAGCATCACTCGGGCCATGAACTCTGCATGCAGACAGCACCACCTGCCACAGCGAAAAAGGACCTAATCTATTAAAGCCCATAGTTCTGGGAAAGTCTCTAAATGTACCAACCTTGCACACCCAGTGTAGTTGAGGGCTGGCTAATAAAGACTTTGTATTGGCTTAGACCCATGTCTGAACAGTCTTCTCTAGTAGATAACCCACGACAAAGGCAGCAGACACACAGGTTGTACGCAGATGTCTATGCAGGCAAAACAGCCATATCATAAAATACTAATGAAAAAATTATGATTTTCAGTTAACCAAAACTAAACTCAACAAAAAGCCAGGTGGTCTGACACTCATCTATTATCTGAACCATCGGCTGGGAAGTGGGTGCCAGCCTAGGTTACACAAAACTTTGACTGGACCTGTCTCCTCCCACCACTCCCCCACAGGCACAAACTGGTAATCCTAACTACTCAGAGACTAAGGAAAAGGGTCAAGGCCAGTTAGAGAACTTTAAGAGAGACCCTGCTACAGGTAAAACTAGGAAGGTAACAAAAGGGCTGGCAACAGAGGTCAGTAGTAGCGCCCTTGACTAGTATGGGCAGGGGCCTGGGTTCAACCTTCAATCCTGTAAAACCTAGAAAGTTTCTGCGGTGTAGGCTGTGATGAGGCATGCCTGCAGCACCAAGAATCAGGAGGCTGAGGACAGCGTTGAGTTCCAGGTCAGCCAGGGTTCCACAGAGGCCCTGTTTGCTAATCCATAACATTCAGTTTGCTCCATACAGGGAGGAAATGGGATTGGCTCCCCATAGGGACACTTATGGACTTGGGTGAAGTTTTGAAGTGTGCTCCCCCTTTCCCTTTTGCTTCTTGGAACAAGAACAGATGCTCTACAAAGGCTAGGGCATTTATACTTCTAGAACTGAGAACAAGGCCTAGCATATAGTTGGCACAGCATATAGTTGCCAACATTAGCAAATACACGAGATGCTTAAGTTTGATCAGGATACTTTTGTAGTGTCAATACATCCCTTGCAAATTTGAAGACGCGGCTATAGTTACACGGTTTATCAGACATTCAAACTTAGGATGAGCATACGGTTTTTTGGTTAGCAAGTTTTTTGGTTTTTCAAGACAGGGCTTCTCCGTGTAGTCCTGGCTGTCCTCGAACTCACGCTGTAGACCAAAGTCAGAGATCTGCCTGCCTCTGCCTCCCAAATGCTGGGATTAAAGGCGAGCACCCGGCTAGCATACGGTTTTTGTCCAGTAATCCCCGACAGGGTCGCTGACTTAACTGACCGGATGGTCTTCTCCCACCTGTACCACGGAGGGAAACAACTCTATCTACTTCCAAAGGAAGAAATAAGACTCCTGGTGCCCGGTGAGCCCCCAGTTTATACGTTGGCTTGGGCACAGCCACAGGGGGATGAGATCCTTTCCTTTGCGGACTTCAGTAAGTCAAAGGCTCACAGTCTAGGTTTTAGGTGGTCCGCACCTGCTCGCCCCGGCCAGCCTCTTCCGGGTCAGGTGACCGCGCGCGCTCACGTGACCCGGTCTGAGTGCGGGCGCTGGAAGGCGGAAGTGGAGCGGAGTTAGGCGCCGCTGGTGTGGCCGCTGCAGGTAGGTGGCGCGGCGCTGGGGGCTCGGTGGCGAGCGGGAGGCGCGGGGTGGCCGGGGGCGGCCGGCGGCGTGAGGGGCCGGGGGCGGCGAGGGGCGGGCGCCTGGGGGCGGCGGCTTCCTGTGGGAGGGGCCTGGCGAGCGGTTCCGGCCTCCGAGGAGGGGTGTCCCGGCTCGCGCCCGAGCGGGGTGGGCGCTGGGCCCGGTGGGAGTCGCCAGCTGCTGGCGCTTCCGGAAGGGGGACCCCTGCCTGGGCGCCTGCGGTGCGGAGGAGCCGCGTCTGTGCAGGGGTTCTGACCTCGGCCGGGGAGACTTGCAAGCTCCCTTGGAAGGGGCTGCCTGGGAGTGGGCGTCTGGCTTGTAGGGACAGGGAGAACAATCTGGACGGTGCGGCCTGGACCCCATTCCGAGAGTGGACCCCATTCCGAGAGTCTTCCTTACGTCCTCTTTGAAGAGGATGGCGACCTGAGAGTTTGATTTCGGTCCCGTTCAGTTTTTAAACTTCAGGAGGGATTCCTGAGTCTTGATCGACTGACTCTGGTCACACCCACTTGGCCCTGTAGGGTTTCCACTTGTTGGGAGCCTAGCCCTTCAGATCATCTTTCTTTGAGATGCTCCGGGATCGGCTAATCTTCGAGAACAAAAAAAATTTAAGACGTGTAGATGCTTTACCTGACTTACAACCCACACTGTTGTCAGCGACCTGGGCCAGCGTTACCTCAGCAACGCCTTGACTGCTCAAGTCTTGGACAGTTGAAAAGTGTACCGACACTGCTCTAGACATTCTGTCTGAGGCTTAAATTACGCAGCTTCTTTTACCATGTGACTTCTTATCTTGACCAGCTGTGACTAGGTGGGGTGACACAGAAGTTTCCGTGGTGTTCCTTAGAACTCTGTGACCTAGATTATATATATATATATATATATATATATATATATATATATATTTTTTTTTTTTTTTTTTTTTTGAGGTTAAAATACCCATCTTAAGGTTGTTTATCCTTCAGGCTGAGGCATGAAGTTGCTTGCCTCTAAGTTCCAGGCTAGCCTGGGCTACACTGTTAAGTCCTAAACAAGCAAACGGGCCACCCTCTTTCTCTTTACATTTACTAAACTTTGCAGAAGGGAAATGAGCTTTATGAATGTGATGAAGGAGTAGGGCTTCAAATGGGACGCTGACAGGAGCCAGAACCACAGGTCACTAGGGGAAAGAAAGTACTTTGCATTGGTACGTTAAGAGTTGACGGCTTTGGGGTATATGACAAACATTCAAAAGTTAATTTTTGTAGCAGTCTTGAGAAGTCATTTACTCTTAACAGAGAACAAACAGCTAAGAGAGTTTGACTTAAAAAAAAAAACTAGGTATGTGCATGCGTGTGTGCGTGTTCCTGTCTGTGTATGTATGTCGTATGTAGGGTGTGGGTGCCCACAGAGGGCAGAAGAGAGCATTGGGTTCCTTGAAGCTAGAGATACAGGTGGTTGTGAGCCTCTGGAGTTTCATGCTGGATCTCTGTGAGTTTGAGGCCAGCCTGGTCTACAGAGTGAGTTCCAGGACAGCTAGGGCTGGTACACAGAGAAACCCTTCCTCGAAAAACCAAAAAAAAAAAAAAAAAAAAAAAAAAAGAAGAAGAAGAGGAAGAGGAAGAAGAAGAAGAAGAAGAAGAAGAAAGAATAAAAGGTCCTAAATGAATGCTGTAGCTGCTAAGCCAACCCGGCTTGTTATGCTTTCCTTCCTTGTTTACTCATCTTCCTGCTAGACTAAATAATTCAAGGGCAGCAATCCTATTTTATGTGGCTCCCTTGGCTACTAGCTTCTTGCCTGGTATGTTGTGAGTACACGGTCCGTGTTAGAGGAATAAGGGGGTTTCTAAAGGTCGCACTGCTGTATGTAGTGAAGAAGGGGTTGGACTTAAGTTTTCTGTCTCTTGGGTCAGCGAAGCTAGCTCTGGTCTGTGTTCTTGGTCGACGGGAAAGGCTTGGGTGGGCTTGTCAATCGCTTTCACTTTGTTTTTTGTTGGCGAGCTTCGCAGCCATAGCCTTCCTTTTTGTAATTTTTTCTTTTTAGACAGAATCTCTGAAGTTTCCCTGGGTGGCCTCAACCTCCTGTAGCTCAGGCAAGCCTTGAACTTGTGCTTCTCCTGCCCCCGCCTCCTGAGTAACTGGGATTGCAGGCTTGCACCACCAGGTAATCTTTACTAAATGATAGCTTTCCCATCTGCAAAAATCTTATACCAGAATCTCATTTATTCTTATTTCTTTATTTATTTAAGACAAAGTTTCATTAGGTAGCCTTGGCTGGCCTAGCACTCACAAAGATCCACCTGCTTCTACCTCCCAAGTGCTGGAATTAAAGTTGTGTTAAATTAAAATTAAATTAAAATTAAAACTATGCTCAGCCTTTCTTTTGTTTGTTCTTTTTTTTTTTTTTGACACTGTGTCTTTTGGCTTTTTGATACAAGGTAAGTTGTAGCCCAGGCTGGCCGCAGGCTGGCTATGTTGCTAAGGAAGCTAAAGCTATGATTGGCTGAGTCTCTTGTCTCTACCTTCCAAGTGCTGGAGTTGCAGGCATTCATTTACCACTGTGTGTAGCCCAACATCTCATTCAAGCCATGATCTGTGGAGGATGAAGAAGCTGAGGCTTCCTGAAGTCCTTACTTTAGATTCCACACTAGTAAATGAATGACGGAGTTGGCTCTCTCCTTCCACCTTGTGGGTCCTGGGAATCCGGCTCCAGCTGTCAGGCTTGGTGGCAAACACCTTTACCTGCTGAGCCGTCTTTTCCACGTAGGCTTTTTTATTTCTAGATCTATTAGGTTTTATTCATAAAAGCAATAAAAGGTTTCATTTAAAAATAGTTTTTAAATATAAAAAGTGTGCTATTAGGGTGGGTATAAGTGGCATATACCTGTAATCCAAGCAGTTGGGAGGCAGAAGCGAGAGGATTGCTCACTGCTACTTTCTTACAGGCATCGTGCTGGAGTTTGGCCATTCGGCATGGAGGCCGCTGGCCATGTAGGACTGTTGAACCCTGGTATAGCCTGTGAATGTCAGATCCATCAGATTTTGAAGATTCAATATGAAAGCTGAAATGTTGCCTTGCCCCCATCCCTCTGAGCCATTGTTTCTCTGTGTAGCTCTTGCTGATCTGGAACTCACTCTGTAGACCAGGCTGGCCTCAGATCCACCTACTTCTGCGTCCTGAGTGCTAGGTTTAAAGGGTGTGCCACCATTGCTCTGCTTACACTGATGTTTTTATATTCTAGTAAAATCATATAAATGCAATCTATAAATACATGCTACAAATGGTAATATTTTATATTTATTATGTTAAATACAATATAATTAAGTTTCAGTGGGGAACAGTGACTCATGCCTATAATCTTAGCACTTTTTTGGGGGGTTGGGAGGCAGGTCTCACATTTGCTCAGTGCTCAGGCTAGCCTTAAACTGACACCCCCTTTTGAAGCCCGAGCCTCTTGGGTGCCAGGATTATAGGTGTGCTGGTTCCTGAATAAAGATTCCAAAGAGGAGAAGCCATGGGTCACGTGATTGACTGAGGGTAAAGCAGTGCAGGGGAAGGGATAAGCACGATCAAATGCCTGGAAGGAGAAACACTTTTGGAAGGTTTAGGGATCAGCCAGGAACACGGTATGGCTAGAGAAGGGTAAGTGAGTCAGGGGTGGAGAGAATGAATTTACAAGGGTGTTGGTTGTGGGAGGAAATAATTGGGAAGGCCAGGGAAGGCCTTGCAGGCCTTTGTGTGGATGTTGGTTTTCACGGGATGAGTGAGGCATTTGAGCTGAGGAGTGGATACAGTCCATCCTGCCTTTTGGCAGACCCACTGGAATTATTGTGTGGAGGAGAAAGGGAACCAGGGAAGAAGCAAAAAGATGGGTGAGGAGAGCATTGCCACACTTGGTAAAAAATGCATTGGGCTAGATTTTGAAGCTCAGCCAGTGGGATTTGTGGATGAGGTGACAGGGATGTAGAATGTGGGAGGATGGGAGCAGGCGAAAGTGACTCCAGGTTTTGGGTATGAACAAGTAGAAATGGAGGGACAGGAGCTGGAGATGTGCCCAGCTGGTAGAGTATTCGCCTCATGTGCATAAAGCCTGGGGCATAAACACCTCCTACACATGTCTGTAACCCCAGTGTTCGTGAGGTAGAGACTGGGTTATCCTTTGGGATCAGCCTGGGCTACATAGGACCCTGACTCAAAAAAAAAAAAAAAAAAAAAGGAGGGGGAGCCTATAGTGTAGCCAGGAGTTGTGTTCGGTTTTGTTCACATTCATTGTGCACAGCCTAGTGTAGACCCAAGGGAAGATGCTGGGGCAGTTAGAGGAGTCCCTGGTGTCAAGCAGGGACAGGAGGTCTGTAACCAGGGCTGGAGTTGAGAGTGGACAAGGTCACCCCGAGGGTAGTGTGAACACAGTGCTGCAGGGTTTGAATTTGTAGAGTAAATTTCAGTCCTCTGGAGGCCTGCTAAGTGCTGCTGCTGGTCAGCAGGAACTTGGTCTCTTCTTTTGTCATTTAAAGACCCTTTTTTGTTTTTGCTGCAGGATCTCACTAACTAGTCCTGATTGTCCCAGAACTCACTGTGACCAGGTTGGCCTTGAACTCAGAGATTTCTCTGCCTCTTCTAAGTGCTGAGATTAAAGGCCCTTTTAAAAACAACAGGCTTGAGGTTGGAGTGATATCTCAGCAGCTGAGAATACTGGGTGTTCTTCCAGAGGATCCTGGTTCCCTGGTTCAATTCCCAGCACCCACATGGTGACTCGCTACTGTCTGTAATTCCAGTTTCAGGGCACCTGACACCTTCATGCATGCCAGACACCAATGCACATCAACAAAAATGAAACAAATACCAACAAGCTGATAGATTTTTTTTTTTTTTCAGTAGTTGAGAACTGTTCTGAGATCGGCTCAAGTGCTAACTTCAGGAATTTCTGGCTTTCTGTGTTGACAACCAAGGTTGGAAAAGAAAAAGGCAGGTGGAATATAAATGGTTTTTCTCTAAAAATTTATTTATTTATTATATATTCACTTTCCAGGAGACAGTGCCAGGTCTCATTACAGATGGTTGTGAGCTACCATGTGGTTGCTGGGAATTGAACTCAGGACCTCTGGAAGAGCAGCCGGTGCTCTGAACCTCCAAGCTATCTCTCCAGCCCTAATACATGGGTTTTTAAAGTTTAAAATACCAACTTTGCCAAACACAAGTTGAACATAGTTCACACACACATACACACACACCCCACAGTCTGCCATCATGTAGATTAAGCATAAATGTAATCTCATACTGACTGGTGAGTGACCCTTGGATTTCAGTCTTGGTCTTGGGATCTGATGTTTTTCTCAGTAAGATAGTCTATTCATGAGCATCAACTCAAATTGTGATTAGAGCAGTGAGCTGTTAAAAAATGCATTTGTGAAAAAAATACATTTGTGTATTCATTGCGTGTACATGTGTGTTAAGGCACATGTGTGGAGGACACCATGAGATGGAATTCAGATTCTTAGTGCTGGCAGCAGACACCTTTTCCTGCTGAGCTATCTGAGTAGCCTGGCCCAAGAGAGCTTTTGAGTACCTGCATCACTTAGGACTGTGATGGACTCTGGAATCTCTAAGATCTTGTTCCATTGTATTCCAACTGGAGTCTTTATTATTAAAAATTTCCACCTCCTCCCATGTCCCTCCCCCCCCATTCCCCTTCCCTCTCCAGTCCAAAGAGCAGTCAGGGTTCCCTGTCCTATGGGAAGTCCAAGGTCCTCCCCGCCCAACTGCAGTCTTTAGAAGGCTGTGAGCTCCCTGTTCTCATCAGTGCCCTCAGCTTAGAAGCAGTGACTTGCTGGTAACTGCGGGAAACGCCAAGTCTTCACTCAGGGCAGGCCTCTTCCTTTGGTCATTCATGCCTTATCTGTTGTGTTTTTGTTTATCTTGAGATCTGTTTTGTCATCTCTGTTATTATTAGCTGATCATTTTCCTTCCATAAGTTTTTTTTTGGTCAGATCTATCAAAATCTTTTTCCATCTTTTTTTTTTTTTTTTTTTTTTTTTGAGGCAGAGTTTCTCTGTGTAGTCCCCTGGCTGTCCTGGAACTTGCTCTGTAGACCAAGCTGATCTTGAACCCAGAGATCTGCCTGCCTCTGCCTCCCTAGTGGTAGGATTCTAGGATTAAAGGTGTGCACCACCATGCCCAGGCTCCTGTTGCTTCCTAATAGCTGGGTATTCCACTGCATGGCTGCTGACATCATCTATGATGTCATGGGAACAGCAGCCATCCACATTGCAGCCCGCAGTATCTCAATAGTTCCAAAACGTTCTCTAGCTAAAGATTGGTGCTGCATCTGTGGGCCAGTGTTGACAGTCACATCAGAAGTGATGCTTCAGCTGTGTTTAATGTTGTTCTGTTTCTTGATGGCTCCTTGAGAGCTTGTCTACTCCAAGCCGTCAGTCTCACCACCACCCTCAGACCTTTCCCATGACCAGCTGCCTTGGCAGTGTCGTCACCTGCATTGTTTTGGAGACAGATCCAGGGCACTGATGTTGGGTGGATGTGGTGCTGGTCTTATCTCCAGTGTACCTCAGACACACCACTTTGGTCTCCTTCGGGCTGAACTTGGACTGCATGGTGGAGGCAGCTGGTGCTGGTAGCCTTTCCTCTCCAATTGTTACCTGCGAGTTGGCAAAGTCTTCCAATTTTGATTGCTTTTCTATTTGGGCCTCTGGTGAAAGGAAGGCAGTTCAGTGCTAGACGGTGGGAAGAGGGCGAGAAAGAAGCCTGTGTGTGTGGAAAGATCTAGACAAGCTTGAGCACGGGAAGGGAGGAGAGGTCTTTGGGATAGACTCTGCTCTTTTATGTCTTTCAGAAGAGCAACAGAGTTGGTCTTTCCTTATAAATAAGCCTGTTTCTCTCGCTAGGAATTGAACCTGGGGCCTTGTGCTATCAGGCCTGCTTATTACCTCTGAGCTATGTCCCAGTGCTGCTTCACCATTTTTATCCCTCAAGATGGTCTCAGCTTTTCAGTCTGCTCTGAACTCACTGTTGTAGCATAGGCTAGCCCTGAACTTGTGATTCTTCTGCCTGAGCCCAAGGTTATAGGCCTGTCTTTCTTTTCCTTCTCATTCTCCTCCTCCTCTTTTTCTTCTTCGTGTGTGTGTGTGTGTGTGTGTGTGTGTGTGTGTGTACGTGTGCACACACACGCGTGCTCATGCATGTGTTGTTTTTGGAAGTGCAGGGTATGAACCTAGAGCTTCATGTGTGCCAGACAAGAGCTCTGCCACTGAGCTGCTACTCCAGTACACCCCTCCTCCTTTTTTTCTCTTTTCTCTTTTTGAGACAAGGTCTTACCGTGTATCCCTGACTGGCCCAGAACTCTCTGTGTAACTCAGGCTAACCTTGAACTGACAGAGATCTACCTACCTCTGCCTCCCTAGTACTGGAATTAAAGGAGCCTTTTCTTTTTATTTTTTTGAGACAGGGTCTCAAATTTACTGTGTAACTATCACTGGCCTTAAAATCCTGATCCATTTGTCCCTACCTCCTGAATGCTGAGCTTCAAAGATCTCTCCCTCCCTCCCTCCCTCCCTCCCTCTCTCTCTCCCGTTGCAGCATGTAGCCAAGAATAACTACAACTTTCTCCTGGAGTGACAGAGGACGGTACTGATGTCCCTTTCTGGCGTAGAGGACAGCACTGACATCCCTTTGGCATGGAGGATGGCACTGGCATCCCTTTCTGGTATCTGCGTGCACACAAGTACATGTGCCTACACACACAAGTAAAAAAAACCCTAGCACAGCAAAAATGCCTGTCAAGACTCAGGAGGAGGAGAAGTTCAGAGATAGAATGCCATTTTATTTATTTACTTAGAAATTGGGTAAATCTGCCCAAACTAGTAAAGGAAAGAAGTTTTGATGTCTTCCCCACCTTTCACTGGCCCATTACTGTCTTCGGGGATGAAGTTCTTGGCCTACCCAGCCCTCAGTGGTATTTAACCACCAGTCTCCCTCCTCCCTGCCTGCCTTGGGCTCATAGGTAGCTCCATTTTCCTGACTTTTTTTCTTCTCTTCTCCCTCCTCCTTTCCTCTCTCCTACTCTGTCTTTCCGATTGTATGTAAACACTTCCTCATTACTAGCTAGAAAAAGTTGTTGGTCATCCCTGTGTATCTGAATCAGAAGCTGAACTCATTCTGTGTGCAAGTTTTCCTGTCGTGTGCATTGGAACTATGAACCTGGCACAGTACTCAACTCCTGTTGATGGTGAGGCCCCACGACAAGCCAATAGGTTCTAACTACTTGAGGACCAGTGTCTCTTATTTATGTATTCATTTTGCATAGAGTTTTGCAGTATTGCCTAGGCTAGCCTCAATCTCTGGCATCTGTCTCGGCCTCCTGTGTGGAAGGTTTAATGGTGTGAGTCAACACTCAGCACACTGATGTCCATCTTCACTTCCTGGTTGTGGTTATTTTCCTTTATATGTACACTGGGCAGGTTTTACAGTCCGCATAGCTTACTTTGTAATGGGCAGGTGGGACCTGGCTAATTGGATATGAAACTACAGACAAAGCTCACATAATAACAGAGATCAGTGTTCATAAATGGTGGGCTGTAATTACAAATGGCTGGTGAGAGAAGGCGATGGTGGATTTGGGGGCCCTTATTTCTCCTACACTCGCAGCTGCTTTCTGGACTTTCTTTAGCATTCATCCTTGATTTTGTTTTGGGGCTGTTAGTTGTAGCTCAAGATACTTAGTCTTTCTCTTCCTTAGCAAAGTCATGTGCGGGCTCCAAATTTCATTGAGTATGGAGCACAGCCCTAAGCTCAGGAGAACAAGCTGGTTCAAAATCTCCCCTTCAGTTGCCTTAGGGAAGAGAGAGCCCCGGTAGACATCAAGATTTTAAAAAATAGTCTTTTGTTTATAAAGTCTATAAATAGTGGGCCTTAACCTCTTTTAAAGCACTGACCCGAGGGCCTGATTTATCGCAATTCAGTATACTGTCATTTCCCCTAAAAGTTGTTCACTTAGAGAAAAAGGTCAAACTTACAAAATGGTTCAGAGACCCAGGTACATATCGTGAGAACACTGATTTTGGACTGGAGAGAGGGCTCAGAGGTTAAGAGCACTGGTTGCTTCTCCAGAGGACCCAGGTTCAGTTCCCAACACCTGCATGATGGTTTGCAATCTCCCATAACTCTAGTTCTAGGGAATCGGAACCCTGGCCTCCAAGGGCACCAGATATGCATTTGGTACACATATATACACACAGACAAAATACTCCTACATGTAACAGAAACATATAATATAATATGATATATATTAAAAGACCAAATATTGCCCATACAGAAGTTTCTCAGTCTCCGTTCTCCAATTCCCCTGCTTCCTGCCTTTTGTCCTGCAGAGAGGGAGCTTCTGCTTTGGCCTCAGTGGCCCCTTCCTTTCCATGCTGTCGTGTTTTCTTTCACCGTGTGTCCCCTGTGACATGCTTATTCTGTGTAAGTTCACCTGTTCACCAAGGGCACTGTACTATACTCAGACTGCATTTCCTTCTCTTTCTGCTTCTCTTGCCTCCTCTTGCCCCGTTTAAGAATTGTACATGTGAACTGGTGGTATAGCGTCACATTTTAGAAACATATCACACTTTTTTTTATGATATTCTTTATTATTTGGGCAATGATATAAATAAAAAAATTGTATATGACCAAAAAGTATATGCTTATTTTCATGTTTAGAGAGAAGATTTTTTTATTTTATTATGTGGGTGATTTTTCTGCATGTATGTGTGTATACTACATGTGTGCCTGATGTTTTTTTTTATTTAAATTTATTTATTTATTAAGGATTTCTGCCTCGTCCCCACAACCGCTTCCCATTTCCCTCCCCCTCCCCCGATCAAGTCCCCCTCCCTCATCATCTGCTCGAAGAGCAATCAGGGTTCCCTGACTTGTGGGAAGCCCAAGGACTGCCCACCTCTATCCAGGTCTCATAAGGTGAGCATCCAAACTGCCTAGGCTCCCACAAAGCCAGTACGTGCAGTAGGATCAAAAACCCACTGCAATTGTTCTTAAAAAGGCAGAAAATCCAAAGAAAGTTGTGGGGCCAGGCAGTGGTAGTGCACGCCTTTAATCCCAGAACTTGGGAGACAGAGGTAGGTGGATCTCTGAGTTCGAGACCAGCCTGGTCTACAAGAACGAGTTCCAGGACAGGCTCCAAAGCTACAGAGAAACCCTGTCTCGAAAAACAAAACAAAACAAAAACGAAAGTTGTGGGGTCCTGGAAGCTATCCTTTCAGAGTTGAGCGCACTCAGTTGTGTTTGGTGCTGTCTGCACAGCTGTGTGGAGGGGACCGAGAATCATTGTTGGAGGTGGCAGCAAGGTCTCCTGGGATCTTGAGCTCTAGACTACTATTCTACAAGGAACATTCTGGAGGTTTCTACCAGAGGCAGCATATCTATAAAGACCAGTCCAGGGTCACAGGTATAATTTGAACAGAGGACTTTTCCTGTCGTGAATACAGCTCTGGGCTGATGGTTTGTTTTAATTTTTGTAGCGTAGGCTAACCTCAAACTTGTGACCCTCCTGCCTCAGCCTCCGGAGTTCTGCTAGAATTATAGGTGTGTGCTACCCAGTGCAGCCCTTTCAATGTTTTGTTTTTAAGGCTGAGTCTTCCTGTGTAGCTCAAGCTGACCTTGAACTCAAAGAGGTCCTGCTGCTTTTCAGGTTCTAGGATTTTATTTGTGTACCTCACCTCTCAGCCTGTACGCTGCTTCTACACAACAGTTTCAGTATGGTCCTTAGATATCCAGAAGTCTCCGAGGCTTCCCATCGTCAAAACTAAAACAACACTGGTCCATCCCTCACCACCTCACTGTGATCACTCCTGCATTGAAGGTGCAGAAGCAAAGACCAATCAAGCCCTTGGTGTTGCAGCCAAGTGTGCTGTTGTCCCCATGCTCCCCATCACCATACAGTCTTGGTAGGAAGGAACACAGAATCCTCGAGTGGGCTGACTGGGGTCACACTGTTAATCTCAGAACTGGGTGGCAGAGGCAGATGAATATTAGTCAGATGATGTTAGTCAGAGGCTAGCCTAGTCTACAGTGTAAGTTCTGGGATAGTCAGAGCTACATAGTGAGACTGTGTCTCAGAAAACAAAAATAAGCCAGGAAGTGGTAGTGCACACCTTTAATCCTAGCACTCAGAAAGCAGAAGCAGCTGGATCTCTGTGAGTTTGAGGCCAGCCTGGTCTACAGAGTGAGTTTCAGGATAGCCAAGGCTGTAGAGAGAAACCCTATCTCAAAAACCAAAACAAAACAAAAAATTTAAAAATTCACTATGTTTTTATACTTAAAAAGTTTGCATCTATGTGTATGTCTGTGTGTATTTGTGCCACAGTAAGTGTTGGAAACCCTGAATTTGGAGTTAGAGGCAGTTGTGAGCTGCTTGATGTGGGTGTGGGGAACTGAATTCAGCTCCTTTAAAAGAGTAGTACATGCTCTTAACAACAGAGCCATCTCATCAGCTCCTATTTATTACTAATATTGTGTGTGTGTATGTGTGTGTGTGCATGCACATACATGCAAGCCATGAGTAATGTGGAGGTCGGTGGTCAGAGGACATCTTTGTGGAGCTGGTTCTCCCCTCCTACTGTGTGGGTCTCAGGGATTGAACTCAGATCTTCAGGCTTGTGTGGCAGGTGTTGCACCTGCTGAGACATCTGGGCAGCCGTCTTTTTCTCTCGCTGCTGGAGTGTGCACCTGCTGCATGGTGAGCTGTAGCAGCTGCTGGAGACAAGCACTTGAACAGTCCTTGAATGTGGAGCCAAAGTGTTGCTTTCTTCATGAAATAACCATTTTCCTTCAGAAGACAACCGAGAAACAAATTGAAGTTAGTAGATTTGAGAAATTGGCAGACATTTTGTTCAAACTGAATGAAGCAAACATGACACTAAGAAAAACAACTGACAGAATTTGTTGCTAGTGACAAAATCATTCTTACAGAAAAATTACAATTTTGGGACACTACCACAACGGGCTTGACAGCTTTCCACCGTTTGGACGCCTATCTGATGAGATCACTGATGACATTCACAAATGTGTGTGTTTTAATGCTGTATAATGAAATGTGCTAAGGTTTAGAATATCTGTACAGCTCAAAGAACCAATATTTTCCGAATGAAAAATGATGATGTTCCAAAAATCACTTGAGTAAGAGTTCTGTTTCAAGTGAGCTTCTACTTCTAGCTTCCAGGCGTGACAGGAACACCTGTTAGGTGGTATCGTGTATTTTTCATGGCTTTATTAGTCGAATGGGATCATTGGAGAAATGTTCAGTCAAATCTTCAGGTTCATCAGACCCATAAAAAAGTTGGGTTAATAGTTTATTTATTTATACTTTTTGGAGACAACATCTCCTAGTTATCATAGTTATAGCTGAGAATGACCTTGATCTGCTCCTCCTGCCCCCACCTTGCAAGTGCTGGGATCACAAGTTTTGCTGTCATACTAATTGCAGGCATGCATCATCATAGCTGTCCTGGGGCTGAGTTTTTTCTTTTTAATTTTTTAAAATTTATTTATTTTATGTGGATGAATATTTTATATTCTGCATACCATGTTCATGCATGGCGTCCTTGGGGGTGAGAAAAAGGCATCAGGTCCCTTAGACCTGGAGTTCCAAGTGGTTGTGAATACCATGTGGATGCTGAGAATTGAGCCCAGGTCCTCTGCAGGGTCCACAGTGTTCTTAACCACCTAGACGACTCTCAGCCCATTGGGTTGTTATTTCGTCTCTTTCTCAGTTGCCTGACTCTGCCTCCTGCTTTTCTTGCAGTTTCATGGTGATGACATGGCATCTGCCAGTTCCAGCCGGGCAGGAGTGGCCCTGCCGTTTGAGAAGTCCCAGCTCACCCTGAAAGGTGAGTGGAATTGCTTGAAGTAGTCGAGGCACCTGTGTCTGGAGAGCAGGTCTTCTGAAGCAGTGTGTTTCAGAAGCCTGTGTTCTCAAAAGCTCACCACATTATGACTAGAGTTCTTGGAAAAGAAGGCAAATCATGGGAAAGTGAGAAAACTGGAACTTTTGGCTAAAATGTTCGGAGATGGTTGATTCCTTTGTGTCCCGGGCTCCCATCTGTTCATTAATGCTCTATGTGGTCCCTTCGAGCCTCGTGGCTTTAAATGCCTCCAGTAAAAGGTCACTCTCAGATTGCTCTCTGCAGCCCAGACCTTCCTTGGAACTCCCAACTCGTGTATCTAGTAGCCGACTGTCATCCACTGGTGACCACAGAAAAGTGCCCATGTCTGGAACCACACTCTGGACTTTTTATTCTCATAGCTGGCATTAACCTAGCAGTGAAACTGGCCTCTGGCACTCAGTATTCCTCCCGGCTCCCAGTCGTGCCGACCCCTAGCCGATGGCGCTCTGTTCTGGGCTGCAGTCTGCAGACCTGCCTCTCTGATTTTGCCCTTTGCCTTCTTTCGTTCAGGCTGTAGTTACAGCAGGCAGTAGTCTTGTTGCAGTAAGACACCAACTCTCTGCATTTCAGTGTTCTCGTGTGTGTCCTGTTACCTTCTGCAGTCACTTCCTGGGTCATCTGGCCTCCTAACTACCTGGAACTCACATGGCAGGCCTCTACCTCTGGGCCTTTGCGCTTGCCATCTCTGAAATAACTTGCTTGGGTCTTTACCCAGAAATCCCCATTCCCTGGTCTACGTATATAATAGCCACAACTGCCAGCTTCCTCAAATGTGTCCATCCCCACTTTATTATTTCCTTTTCAAGATTGTAATTGTTTAACACCAAATGCTTATATTACAGATACTTGGAGGTTGAACCTAGGGCCTCAGATTTTGACCACTTTGACTTGGGGAATGCAGCTCAGTTGGTAGGTTGGTAGAGTTTGCCTAGAATACACGAAGCCCCGGGTTCAATCCTACTGAATAAATTGGGTGTTGTGGTGCATGCTCATATCCCAGAACTCCAAAGACGGGGCAGATTAGAAATCCCAAGTCATTCTTAGCTACATAGTTTGGGATCCCGGATCTCATTCGTTTAGGTGGGGATACCACACCAAACCAACAACAAAAACTAGGGAAAGAGCTGGGTGTTTGTGATGCACGTCTTTAATCTCAGCACTCAGGAGGCAGAGGTAGGCAGATCTGAGTCTGAGCCCAGCCTGGTCTACAGAGTGAGTTCCAGGACACCAGGGCTATACAGTGAAACCCTGTCTCCATAAACAAACACAAACAAGACAATAAACAATAAAACAAACGGTGAAAAAGAGCTAAAGGATAAAAACGAAAATCAAAACAGCAGCAACAAAAAATCCTGTCCTTGTTGAGCTGCGAGAGTTGGCTTGGGAGAGTTGTTTCTAGCTTCAGCCCTGCCTTTTACTAACTCTGATTTTAGATAAATTAATTCACCTCCCTGAATCTTAGATGGCTCAACTATGAAGTAAAGGGTTTAAACCCTCTCCCTAAGATTTACTTATTTTTTTTAATGACTGTTTGCCTGCATGTATGTGTGTTTCCGAATGCATGTCTGGTACCCATGGAGACTGGAAGACAGCATCAGTTCCCTGGAACTGGAGTTACATATGGCTGTGAGCAGTTGTGAGGGTGCTAGGACTGGATTCAGGTCCTTTGCCAGGGCAACAAGTGTCCATAACCACTGGACCATCTCTCCGGCTCCCCCTTTTACTTTTTGTTTTTGTTTTTTTTTTTGAGACAGGGTTTCTCTGTGTAACAGCCCTAGCTGTCCTGGAACTAGCTCTGTAGACCAGGCTGGCCTCGAACTCAGAGAAGCCTGCTTCTGCCTCCTGAGTGCTGGGATTTAAAAGTGTGTGCCACCACTACCTGGCTTCCAGCCCCCTTTTTTGAGGCAGAGTTTCACTACGACTGGTCTGGTCTGGAATGGTGTAAATTAGTCTGGCCTGGAACTCATAGAAATCCACCCTTTGCCCCCTGAGTGCTGGGACTAGAGGTGTATGCCACCACGCCTGGCAGGAACTTGCTGATTTTAAAGAAACTGTCTAGGGGCTGGAGAGATGGCTCAGTGGTTAAGAGCACTGCCTGTTCTTCCAAAGGTCCTGAGTTCAATTCCCAGCAACCACATGGTGGCTCACAACCATCTGTAATGAGGTCTGGTGCCCTCTTCTGGCCTGCAGACATGCACACAGACAGAATATTGTATGCATAATAAATAAATTAATTTTTTTTTAAAAAAAGAAACTGTCTAGGACTGATTAAAACTTGTCCCTATTTTTAAAGTTAAGATATGCAGCTCTCCTATCTCACCACCAGGTGGCCTCAGATAGCCTCGATGTTCGTGTAAAGCGGTACATGCTCCACTTAAGTCTGTGACGACCCTTTATTCTCTGCCCACCACTGTTGCTTGACTCTTAGCCCCCAAAAGAGTTTTTGTTTTGTTTCTTATGTCCTCCCTACTATTGCTTTTAGGTTTATAATAGTTACTGTTTCAAACAACCTGAGGGTGGCTCTGAGCTTTGTCAAGTTGTAGAACTTTGTAGAGCTTGTCACCTCCCTGAGGGGTCTGGGAAGGAGCTGAGCTTACTTCGTAACAGGGCCCTCAGTGGAGATCAGTCTTGTCATGATGGGTGAGGCCCATCAGTTATCCTCTGATTTAGGTACAGGGTTGATGGCGTCTAGGTGTGCTTCTTCTGATCGGCTTGGAGTTCCGCTGGGAGACATGAATGCTGCAGGATATATGCCCCTGGGAAATAATAGTCGTTGGCTTTATGTTCTATGTGTTTTTACCAGTTTGTTGGTGACAAGTGACTATCACAAGGACTCCTGTGTGCTAGGCTTGGTGGTATGCCTGT
The DNA here is from genome assembly GCF_018167655.1 of Microtus oregoni. Taxonomy (NCBI): domain Eukaryota; kingdom Metazoa; phylum Chordata; class Mammalia; order Rodentia; family Cricetidae; genus Microtus; species Microtus oregoni. Next base: position 41,624,781 of record NW_024543063.1, read on the forward strand.
AATCTCGGTACTCAGGAGACAGAGGCCATTTTCAGCTGCTTATAAGTTCAAGTCAGTCTGGGCTGCACAGCAAGATGCTACTTAAAACCAGGAAACAAATAAAAGAAAACCAAAATGAAAGAGGAAAGAGAGGACAGAAATGAAAGACAGAGAGACAGAGGGTAGGAGATTGAGAGATTGATTGAGATTAATTCTCATGAAGGCTGGTAACTGAACAAGCAATATAGGTGTCTGACCATCATGGAGTTTGTTCAGTCTTATTGCTATGGAAGAAAAGTGGCAGAGGGGAGATATGCAAAGCCCAGGAATGGCATACAGCTGGGGTGGAGTCAGGCTGTTGGGGGCACTTTCTGGCTCATAGTTCCTTCTTTATGTAACTGGAGAAGTGACACTGCCCCCCCCCCCCCACACACACACTGTGGCCCAGACTGATCTAGAGCTCACTCTGTAGCCCAGGGTGGACTTTTGAGCTCAACGTGATCCTCTTATTTTGGCCTCTCAAGTCAGTGGGATTATAGGCCTGAGTGACTTTGTCTGGCTTTTTTGTTTTGTTTTTTGAGAGTAGCCCTGCCTGGCCTGGAACGCTCCACGAAGACCAGGCCAGCTTTGAACTTATAACAATCCTGCTGCTTCTTCCAACAGCTGGGGTTGCAGGTTTGTCCCCATACCCAGCCTTAGTGGGCTCTCTTTCCAAACCTCTTTCCTCCTGGACACAGGTGATAGTCTATTCCTCACTTCCTGAGTTGGTTGTGAGGCTTCAGGTCGAGGATGTGTGCACTGCAGTGTCCTAGTCACTGTTGAACGTTAGTGATTGTCCTTTGGCTATTTCTAAAAAACCTGTGTGCTTTGCAAAGAGTGGGGAAATAGCACTCAACTTTGCAGTGTGGTCAAAGGGCTGCTCAGGGCACCACGGGGAGTGCATGCGGGCTTCCAGAGAAGCCCCTGCAGCTGCTCAGCAATGCCTGTGAGCAGCATTCTTGCTGACCGTCACCGAGTGAGGAGCTCACAGTCATCCAGCAGTGTAAAAACTTAACACAGCCGTGCAGTAGGTTGTGTGACATTTAAAAGTTGGTTTGGGGGTACTGGGATGTAGGCCAGCAGGCAAAGCACTTTGCTATCTCATGTGGTTTTAGGTTAGAAGTGAATTTTTTCCCTTTGCGTTTCCGATTGTTTATATAGCCATACTTTTTTTCTTCTTTGTTTATGCCCTTTTTTTGTTTCTTATTTTAAAAATCATGTGTGTGTGTGCGCGCGCATGTGTGTACAAGCATGTTGAGGTCAGAGGACAACCTTGGGTATCATTACTCAGGCACTGTCCACTTGGTTATTTGAGACAGAATCTCTTGCCAGAACCTGGAACTTGCCAATTAGGCCAGCCTGGCTGACAATTGACCCCAGGGGACCTGCCTGTCTGTGAGATTACAAACAGTATTGCCACACCACACCTGGCCTTTTACATGGGTACTGGGGATGGAAATAAGGTTCTCAGGCATTCATAGCAAACATTGTCCTGATTGAATTATCGCTATGTAATTCTTAAAAAGTTTTTTTGTTTTTTTTAAAGAAGACAAAACAAAACAAAAGAAAAAGATCCTTTAAAAGGAAATAACCGAAAGGAGCCCCGGGGACAGGTAGGGTACTGACTCATCTGTTTTTGTTTTCCATCCCTTCTAGTGGTGTCAGCAAAGCCCAAGGTGCACAACCGCCAGCCGAGAATCAACTCCTATGTAGAGGTGGCAGTAGATGGCCTCCCCAGCGAAACCAAGAAGACTGGGAAGCGCATCGGGAGCTCTGAGCTTCTCTGGAATGAAATCATCGTTCTGTAAGGACATTGCTTTAGAATGTAGAAGGCAGGGTAGGAGAGAGCGCTGGGGGTTGCAGACTGCACTGCCCTTGGCCCCCCCATGGTGCTCCTCTCTTAGGTGTTTGTAACTCATTGAGCTCACAGAGCACTCATTATTAGCTAGGGGCTTACAGGTCAGTGTGTGAGCTGTGAATGTGACTGTCTTCTTGTTTTGTCCCCTGCAAGATGTGAGCAATGCAGCTTTCAGCAGTTTGTTCCATGTTAAAGGGGTGACCTGCTCATATTCTGGGCTGTGATGAGACACTTATTTGTTTTCCAGGAATGTCACAGCCCAGAGTCATTTAGATCTGAAGGTCTGGAGCTGTCATACCTTGAGGAATGAGCTACTAGGCACTGCCTCTGTCAACCTCTCCAATGTCCTGAAGAACAATGGCGGCAAAAGTACGTATGATTCATGTCTGCCCAGGGAGGCTATGGCAGCCAGTCCTAGGACTGACCATAGTATCACTGCTCCTTACAGACCACTTACGGAGTTTGAGGAAGGCAGGCAGGCTTTAGCATGCTTGGTGCAGGGACTATAGGATGCAGGACTGTGTCCCCTAATTCTTCTTTGGGGATGGAGGCTCTCCTTCTACCCACTTTCTCACTCAGGAGACATGTGATACATTGAATAAAACTGTCAAATACCTCCAGCTGAAATCATTGCTTTTTTTCCTCTGAGCCCTGGAATAGAACAAAGGCGCTGTGTGCATATGTGTGAGTTCTGTGTTTGGGATAGGGTTACAGATGGTGCCCTGGCCTCCTAGACTCTCAGTAGGCCTTACTGGCTGTTGGGATGTGACAGCAGCTCCATCTGAATTATCGAGTGTGCCTCTGCTGTCCGGACATATAAATCCTCAAGTCTGTTCCTTGCTGTTTGTGGCCAGTGGCCTAACCCACGCCTGTGGGCTGTGGACCCTCCCTCATAAAGCCTCTATTCAGAGCAGTGCCATATGTGGAAGCCAAATGCCGTAGAAAGAAAGACTCCTTTTTCTCCTGTTGCCTACTGTCGAGAAAATATTTTTTGAAGGTGGACTTAGCCTAAAGTGAGACATCGGGGCGGGGGTGTTGAGGCTTAGGGAGGGCAACTGCAGCAGTTTGCATCTTTTTCTTCAGGGTCCATCGTTCTGTCGGGCTGCTTGGGAGGTCTCGGCTCCTCCTGTGCTCTGTTCCTTTCTGCTGGACACACAGTGACACAGTGAAGGATTGTTTAAGATCAGGGACATGTCTGTATTTTGGTTGTTTCGTCATTTGAATTGATGTGTGTAATATATGTCTGTGCATGTGTGTGTTCATATGTATGCATACATGTGGTGGTCAGAGGCCAATCACAAGTGTCATTTCTCAGACACCATCAACCATAGTTTTTGTGAGAGACCTGGAGCTCACCCAGGTTAGACTGGCTGGCCAGCAAGTCCCTGAGATCCTCTTGTCTCCCTTGCCCGGGGCAGCATTATAGGCATGTGCACTGTGCCGGGGGTTTTGTGGGTCCCGGGGATTTATGCAGGTCTTCATGACTGTGTGGCCAGCATTTTGCCAGCTGAGATGCACGCCCCACCAGGCTTCCCCACCACTTTTTTGGTGTAGAATTTCATGCAGTCAAGGCTAATCTCACACTCTGTGTAGCAGAGGAGGACCTTGAGTTCCTTATCCTCCTGCCTCCACTTCTCAGATGTTAGGATCAATAGACAATTTGATCTTTATTTTTCCAATTCTTAGTCTGCTTTTTGTGATTTCAGGGTTATATTTATTATACTTGTGGACTTTCTCACATTAAAACATAGCACCAGGACTGGGAGGATGTCTCAGCAGGTAGAGATACTTGCTGCTGGGCCTGAGAACCCACATGGTGGAAGGAGAGAACAGATTCCCACAAGCTGTCCTCTGACCTCTAATGCTGTGCGCGCGCATGCACGTGCTGCCTAACTGTACTTTAAAGAACTAACGGCGGGGAGCTGGAGAGATGACTCGGGTTAAAGAACTCATACTGCTCTTGCAGAGGACCTGAATTCAGTTCCCAATGCTTGTGTGGGCAGCTCGTAATTGCCTGTAATTCTAGCTCTGTACATTCTTCTAGCTTGTGTGTACACATATACAAACACGCATAATTAAAATTTGTTTTAAATCCACAAGTCTGGGATTAAAGGTGTGCACCATCACAGCCCGGCCAACTCTGAGTTTTAAAAATAATAGTGTACTGTTTTCAGTTCTTTTGGAATTGCTTGCTGGTGGTGGGGAAATTCTGTTTGGTTTATAAAGGTGCTAGAGATTGATTCCAGGCTCCTTGCATGCTAGGCAATGCTCTACAACTTAGTCTTCATTTTTGAGGGGCTTTTCTATTGTTTCATACATCTTTTGCTCCATAAAAGGTATCACTATATCTTTAATTATTTTTCTAAAATCCAAATTTTGGTAGCTTTCTGGTATGCAGCTGTTTGAAAACTGAGGATAAGCATTTGAATACTTTTCAGTCTTCAGCAGGTAGGAAAGCAATGGTATCTCACAAGTTTGTGAGTCTCCGTGCTTATGGCTGAAGGTTTACTCAGGATAAGTTCCTGAACATGAATTGGCTAAGTTTAAACATTTTTCAATTTTATGGACCCATGTTGCCAAAAAGTTTTGTCAGTTTATCTTCATATCAGCAATGGCTGTGTTGCTGGTTTCTATTGTACTGAGGCGTGCAGTAGATTTTATTTATTTATTTACTAATTTGCTTGTTGAGAAAGGGTCTAATATCCCAGAGCTGCTGTTTGGTTTTTGCAGCTGCTACTGTACACTACTGTCCAGCCACCTGTTTTCTGCTGTAATGGCACCAGCTTTTCTACTGTTTTCTACCTGTTTTTTTAAGTTCTAAATCAGAAAAGTATAATTTTTAATCTCTTTTTCTTTAGTATACTCCCCAGAAGCCTAAGCATGCTTTTTCCAGTCAGTGCAGCTACTTGACAGCCTCGTTTGTTGGACACAACAGCTTCCTCAGACCCTCACTCACAAGGCACATTTGCTCTTTTCTAGCTCCCTTCCCTTCTTTTGGCAGCTGCCAAGATTTGAGCCTTGCTTGCCCTGAAGTGTTTCTTTTAAATTTTGATAAAATTGTCCTAGAGCAGTGTTCTCAGCCTTCCCAGTGCACTGCTCTCTAATACAATCCCTCATGCTGTTGTCACCCCAACCTTAAAATTATTTTCGTTGCACTTTATAACTATAGTTTTGCTGCTGTTATGAATTGTAAACATCTTTGACCCCTGTGAAAGCGTCATTCAGCCCACAAAGGTGTCACAACCATGAATTGAGAACCACTGTTCTAGAGCTTAAAAAAGAATATTTTTAAATTTTATTTAACAATTATTAGTACTTTTCGTTAGCTGGGTGTGATGATGCACACCTGTAATCCCAGCATTCAAGAGGTGGGAGCCGGAGGATCAGGAGCTCAAGGACAGCCTAGGTTACAGGAAATCATATAAAACACAAAAATAAAAAGGAAATACTTTTTTAAAATTTATTTGTGCTGTGTGTTATGTGTCTTTGTGTATGTCTGCGCACATGTATGTGGGGTACTCTCAGAGGCCCCAGGAGCTAGAGTCACAGGAAATTGTAAGCTGCCTGACGTTCGTGCTGAAAACCAAGCTCTAGTCCTCTGCAAGAGCATCAAAGTATTCTTAACAACTGAGCCATCTCTGAAGCCCCATTTGCTTCTTTTAAATATTTAGAGTGTATATTTGTGTGTGTGTGTATGCTTGTATGTGCCAGCTACCACACTGGTCTGTGATTTTTCTTCAGTTTATTGTACAAACTTTCCAGGCTATATTTAAGCATTCAAGGCTGATTATTCCTGGAAAGTTTGGTTAGATTCCTTTATTAATACCAGTTTAGGAATTTTCCATCAGTATTCCTAGTGACATCTGTAATTTTTTTTTTTTTTTGGCTCTTCCGTTTTTGTCAGTTTTAAAGTTTTAAAAAGTAAGCTTTTTTCTTTCTCTTCTTTTTTCTTTTTCTTTTTCTTTTTGGTTCTTTGAGACAGGGTTTCTCTGTAGCTTTGGAGCCTGTCCACGTCAAACTCACAGAGATTCATCTGCCTCTGCTTCCTGAGTGCTGGGACTAAAGGTGTGCGCCACCATTGCCTGGCTAAAAACTAAGCTATTTTAAAAGTTATTTTTATTAATTTTTTAAAAGATAGGGTCTTACATCAAGGCCCAATTTATTATATAGCCCAGGCTGGTCTTAGAATTGCAGCAATCCCTGAGTCAGCCTCCTGAGGGCTGGGATTATAGGCTCTCAGTACCTGACTTTAAGGCTAATTTTCTAACGTGAATGGAAGCACTTACCCACTGTGGGAACAGACTGCAGGCAGCATGGGAATTAGCTGTTCCATGAGTGCAGGAAAGAGCCCAGGCATGAAACCAACCAGGCCTGGCATCTTCATTTGAATAATTTTTTGATGACTTCAGTCCATACACCCCTTTCCATAATTATTGGTTTATTCAACTTTCCTGGTTCATCTTGAGTCAGTTTTGTTAATTCTTTTTTTTTCTGAGAAAAATCGATTATGAACTCTTATGTTTATTAGTATAGGATTTTAAACAGCGTTTTACTTAAGTTTTTCCCAATCTGCCTCCACCCCCAACACTTATTTAAACTGTTCTGTTTTACCTTTTTTTCTTGCCTCATTACTGGAGACTGATTCAGAGCCTCTTTTACATGCTAGGTAAATATACCACCACTGAGTTACAGCTCCAGCCCTGTCCTCTCCTCCCATCTCCTCTCTTTCCCTCCCCTCCTGTACCTTCCCCTCTCTTCTCTTTGTCTCCCCTCCTATACCTTCTCTCCTCTTCTTTTTCTGTGATGCTGGGTCAAAGCCAGGGTCTCATGCGTGCTAGACATTGGCTTCATCTCTTGCTGCCATTGCTTGTTCTGGCGTGAGCTGTAGTACATTGTGTGTGTGGCTGGGTGGGCAGGAAGCCATCCGATGAGAATCAGACAGGAAATATAGGTCATAACAGGGCAGTGGGCTGCCTTTCCTTAGAGAGACAAGTGTTTGAGCAACAGTAGCATGGTATGTCTGCATGATATTCTGGTCACATTTCATAAAGCTCTTTTGGCATACATTATAAAGAGAGGTGACCTATCCCTATCTAACATGTATTTTGTTTTGTTTTTCTTGAGATCGGTTCTCATGTAAATGAAACTGTCCTCAAACTTGTTATGGAGCTGAGGATGACTTGAGCTGATCCTTGTGCTTTAATCTGGGTTAAAGTTAATTCCTTTATGTAATATATGGGGCTATTCTTTTTCTTTTTTTCTTTTTTTTTTTTTTTTTTTTTGCGTATTTTTCAAGACAGGGTTTCTCTGTAGCTTTGAAGCCTGTCCTAGAACTAGCTCTTGTAGACCAGACTGGCCTCGAACTCACAGAGATCCGCCTGCCTCTGCCTCTTGAGTGCTGGGATTAAGGCATGTGCCACCACTGCCCAGCAGGGCTATTTCTTATATGTATTATTTGATAGCAATAACAAGCCAGCTGTCACAGGGATGGGATTACACTTGGTTTACATATTGGTTTGTTTTCTTTCTCCCTCTCTCTCTCTGTCTATCTAGTACTGGAGATAGAACCCTTGGCCTTGCACATGCTAGGCAAGCTTCTAACACTGTCCTATATCCCTAGCACGCACGCATTCCCTGCCCCCCACATTTATTTGTTTTTATTGTGTATGTGTGTTTGTAGGTGTATATGTGCATACAGATCACAAGAGCATGTGTGCAGATCAGCAGACAACTCACGGGAGTTGGTATGCTTTTTCCATCTTTGGGTCCCAGGGATTGAACTCTATTGTCAGACTTATGTGGCAAGCGCTCTACCTGCTGGGCCTTTTTGACGGTCCTTTCGCTGTCCTTTTGACATGTTCCCACCATTTGTTTTTGTTTATATGTAGTCTTGGGCCAGGCGTGGTAGCACATGCCTGTAATTGCAGCACTACGGGAGCAGAGGTAGGAAGGTCACTTCAAGTTTGAGGCCAGCTTGGTCTACATAGTAAGTTCTAGGCTAGCCAGGACTATATGATGAGAGTTTAGCTCAAAAAACCAAAACAAACAAAACAAAACAAGAAAAACCTCACACCAAAATCTAGAATCAGTAAAATTTACCCTGTAAGGAAGATGGTTTATTTAAAATCAGAAAAGGCAGAGCCGGAGAGGTGGCTCGGGTTAGGAGCTGTTCTTCCAGACAACCTGGGTTCATTTCTTAGCACCTGCATGGTGATGGCCATTTGTAACTGCAATTCCAGGGGCTCTGTCACTCTTTTCTGGACTCCATGGACACTGTGTGCACGTGGTGCACAGACATAGATGCAGACAAAACACCCGTGTATATAATGTCAGATATATTTATATCTATATATACAGCCATATGTATATACTAAGATAAAGTAAAAAATATCTTCAAAAATTCAAAAACAAAAATCAGAAAAGAGGCTTGGTATGGAGTTCAGTTGGTAGAGTTTACCTAACACACCTGGGTTCAATTCCCAACACCTCGTAAAATGGCCTGGTGACATACCTTGACTTCATAACAAGTTCTCTGTCTCAATAAATGAGTAGGTAAATAAATACCAGGAAAGAAATGGCATTGGTTCAGTAACCCCTATTCCATTCCCATGCTGAGGACTGAATCTGGGGTTTTGTACATAATTAGGCAAGCATTCTGGCTGCGTTTTACCTTGTAGTTTAGGCTAGCCTTGAACTCACTGCGTAGCCTGTGTTGGCTGGAGTTTGTATTGTCCTTTTGACTTATCTTCCCAAGTGCTGGGATGACAGTGTGTACCACCATGTTCAACCCTAGGGATTTTTAAACCATGCTCCTGGGACCAGTGCATCGTATAAAAATGTAAATTCTCAGGTCAGGCAACCCGCAGAATCAGAAACTGGGGGTGACATCCGATAGTCCTGGTTTGAAGATGGGTTTGACCCTAAGCTCCAGTCTGAGAACCATTCAAGCTAACTAACTGTGAAAGTAACGTCAGATACTGACCTTTCCAGCACCATGTGCAGCAGGTTTGTTCTCAGTGAGTTTGTTTTGGGGCAGACCCCTAGCTGTGGTGATCCTTTGTAGGTCATACTGTTCTTAGTGTTTTTGTCAGACGGAGAGTCGGTGTCATTGGACATGTTCTCCTCAGTGGTCTTAAGAACTTTCTTTGCTCTTCAACTTTCTTTTTAATTTTTTTTTTAAGACAGGGTTTCTCACTGTAGCCCTGGCTGTCCTGGAACTTGCTTTGTAGGCCAAGTTGGCCTTTAACTTAGAGATCTGCCTTCCTCTGCCTCCCAAGTGCTGGGATCAAAGGCTTGCACCACCACTGCTTAGCAGACCAGCTCCTTTTTTTTGAAACAGGGTTTCTCTGTACCTTTGAGCCTGTCCTCTCTCTGTAGACCAGGCTAGCCTTGGATTTTTTGCGTTATAGGCCAGGCAGGGCTTGAACTTTTGACTCCCAAGCAGCAAAGAGTAAAGCCTATGTTGTGATGCTGGGTTTTGATAACAGATAGTTTTAAATAATAAATAGTCTTAAGAAATAGCTAGTGTGGTGGTTCACACCTCTACTTCCAGAACTTGGAAAGCTGAGATAGGTGGGACTCTGTGAGTTTGAGGTCAGACTGGTTTAAATAGCGAGTTTCAGGTCAGTGAGGGCTACATAGTGAAACCATCTTGGACAAAATGTAAAAAAATATTCCTGTGTGTGTGTGTGTTTCTGTGCACGTGCATTCAGGCACAGGCATATGGGTGTAAGCATGCCAGTGTGCACATGGGGTCGGATGACAACCTTAGGTGTCTGTCCTCACCTTCCACCTTGTGTGAAATAGGGTTTGGTATTTTGCTGCATATCCCAGGTCATCAGGCCCACAAGTTTCCAGGGATCCCCTCTCCCCATAGGAGTGCTGAGGTTGCTACTGTTTATGCTCCGTGGCTGGCTTTTGTGGGTTCGGGGGATTTGAACTTAGGTCACTTGAGTGGCAAATACTTTGATTCACTGAGCTGTCTAACCCAACTCTCTGATAGAGTTTCCGTGTGTGCATATGTGCATGCACACACAATCGCATGCACACATAATTTGTGCACACAGAAAGCAAGTATCTCTCACCTGTATTAAACACCACGAATTCACACTGAATGAACTCTCTGATTCCAGCTAAACCTCACAGCTTTCTCTAACATTCCTCCTCTCCATAAATGAAGCTTGGTTCTCAGCATCGTCTGTATGTTTATTCATTCCCTTGCGTCTATTTGAGACTCGCCACACTCATCCTGCCGTGAGTGTGAAGTGAGCTTTCCAAAGCTCCCGCCCCTGCCCACTTCTGTGTAGCTCTTTTCTTTCAGAAAGCAAACAGTTCCCTGTTTATTTAAACATCTTATAAGCAGAAGTTTGTCACTTGGCTTTACCTCCAGAGAACAGACTAGCCAGTCAGGAGCCCAGCCTCCGCCCAGGCTCCCAAGGATGGAGGCTTCGGTGGGTGGGCCACGGTGCCTGACAGACAGTGCATGCATTTATTATAAAATAAATAGAGTGCTGTTTTCCCCGCTTTCAACTTAAAGGGAAATTAAACTCCTGAAACTTGAAGGCTGATTCAGAGAGAGAAGCAGGGAAAATGGTGAAAGGCTGCTGTTCAATTACAGTTTACATTGAAATCTGTAAAACCATTCAGTCTTATCTGACAAGTAGGCAGGCAAGGGAGGGGAGGGAAAGGGGGTGCGTGAGGTGCTGTGTGCTGGGGGAGATAGTCCACAGGACACGCTCTGTGCCATGGTGCCTTGAGCAGGCCTGTGAAAGAGGCCACTGAAGCCGTCCTGCTCCGCTGCTTATGCTCGTAACCCTGGTAAGCCACTGCGATCATGTTTTCCAGCTCATGGCCGGTTCACTAGACTCAGAGACTCTTTGTCTTGCTTGTGGGATTGAGTATTCTTAATACTCCTCATGTTCATAAAAGCATTATAAAATTTATGTTGTATGTGGATTTTGCTAAGACTAAAAATGGGGCCTAGAATGATGGATCAGTGGTTAAGGAAGTTTACTGTTCAGAGAACCCAGGTTCAGTTCTCAGCACCCACATGGCAGTTCAAAACCATCTGTAACTCCAGTTCCTGGGGATCACATGCCCTTTTCTGTCCTCCCCAGGTTCCAGGCATCTGTGCAGTGCACATTATACAATGCAAGGAAAGCATTCATACATGTAAAATGGGAAAAAAGGCAGAAGTGAAAAAATTAAAAGTTAAAAAATAATACGGGCTTTTAAATTAAAAGTATTAGTTGGTCGGTGATGGTGCACACCTTTAATCCCAGCACTTGGGAGGCAGAGGCAGGCAGATCTCTGAATTTGAGACCAGCCTGGTCTACAAAATGAGTTCCGGGACAGTTAGGGCTGTTACACAGAGAAATCCTGTCTTGAAAACGAACAAACCAAACAAAAATGTGTTTATCCTCTGATTATTTCATGTGTGTGAATGCTTAATATGTGTTAGACGTTGCTTTGAATTCTCTGTTTATATTATCTAGAAACTGTAGATGTAGGTAGATCCATACTTAGTTACTCTTCAATTTAAGAGGTAATGCCTGGATAAACCCTCTCAGGCTACAATTCCCTAAGCTGAAGTTGAATTTAATGCCCCAGACTCACTGAGCATCATAGCACAGAAGCACAGCCAACAGCTTGCTGTTTGGGAGTTGTCATTCCCCTTCCCCACTCAGTGTCTGTAGAGAGGAGTAGACTCTACTGCCATCTCGCTGTCCAGACTCAAACTCTGGACTATGGTTTCATTATGCGCGCACTGAAGGCCAACAGAATACATCATAGCCCCTGGAGCTGGAGTTACAGGTGATTGTGAGCTGCCTGGATAGGTGCTGAGCCTCGAACTCAGGTCCTCCTCTAGACGAACAGCGTTTTTTAACAGTTAACCTATTTCTCCAGCATTCTGCTCCTGTAACCATCTCCCCACCCATCAATGGAACAAGATCAATTGAAATACTTTTAATAGGTTTGTTTGTTTTGTGTTTTGAGATACGGTCTCACTATATAGCCCTCTCTCGTCAGGAATTTCCTGTGTAAACCAGTTGCAGTGATTTTTCAGTTTCTGCCTCTTGAATGATGGAATTACTGTAGGTGTGGGTCACCGTGCCTAGTTTAGGACTTTTTATTTTTGTTTTGTTCTGTATGCATCAATCCACGGTTTAACCATGGCCTATGGATTTTGTTGTGGTTCTTAAATTCTTCCAAAAATATCTTTGTACTCCTATCCATTTTGGGGGGGGGGGCAGGGGATGTGTGATAAATCTCTAGGCGTGTGATTGCTGGGTCAAAGGTCTGGTGTGGTTTGTGTCTTTTGTTGCCAGCTACTAAGGTCTGCTGTCAAGTCTGGTTAATTCATATGTTCACCGTGGGTGTGCACATTTGTCTTTCTTCATGTGACTTAAGTGACTTTGGGTATTGTCAGTTTTTTAACATTAGCTAGTCTGGTAGGCAAAAGTGATTTTATTTTTTGGTGTGTGTTAGGGCCTCGTGTGGCCCAAGTTGACTTAAAAGCAGCTATGTACCTTCATAGAGCTTCAATTCCTGATCCTCTTACCTCCATCTCCCAAGTGCTGGGGTATGTTCAACCCTTCTTTTTTTCCTTTTTTTTTTTTAATGTGTATTGTGCTGGGCTGGCACCCAGGACCTTGAACTGCACCCCAGCCCTGTCTTTTCCTCTTAGCAGCCTCCGGTTAGATCCCTGTCACCATAGTTCTGCTGCAGTTGTTTGTGCGACATTGCTAAACCCAGAGCCAGTTCTCAACCTCGACTCGCTTGTCTCACAAATGAGCACAGCTCACTGATTCCTCTGTGTAGCCGTCTGTGTTACTCGCTTTGGTAGACACGCTTTACCAGTTCTGCCTCTCTGCTGGCTCTGACTCAATCATTGGCTAGTTCTCCTTCCTGCCAGTCTTGAGACACTAAGGTGCTCCAAGCTGGCTTAGTCCTGTGTCCTCTTTTGCACCCGTCCTCTCATGAGATCATGTGGCCTCGTGGCTTTAAATTCCTCCTGAGCATCCATGCTTTGTCATCTGGGTCTTTCCTCACAACAGTACAAAGCAGTGTTTATTCCTAATCAACACCCTGAAATGTAAAAAACACTGTGCAGCTCAGCTGGAGAGTAACACACACTGGTTAACACTCAGGAGGCACCCCAAGGTTCAGTATCAACTGATCTACACAACGAGTTCCAAGCCAGACAAGGACTACCTTGTGAGACCTTAGTGTAAAAAACCAAAAACAAAAAATGAGGGACTGGAGAGATGATTTAGTGGTTAAGAATATAGGCTGCTTTCCCAGAGAACCCGGGTTCAATTCCTAGCCCCCATATGTTGGCTAACAACCATGTGTAACTTCAGTTCCAGGGTTTCCAACACCCTTGTCTGGCTTAGACAGATTCCAGGCATGCGTGTGTGCACTGACATACATGAAGCAAACACTCATCCACATAAAAATAATTAACTTGTGAAAAGCGCAACATAAAACAAAAAAAATGTACAACTCAGTGATTTTTTTTATTTATTTATTTTGAGATACGGTCTTACTTCACAGCCCTTGACTGACTGGAACTCACTTTGTAGACCAGGCTGGTCTTCAGCTCTGCCTCCCCCAATGTCAGATCCTTAGGGATATGCATTTTATGTTTTGTTCACTCTTGTTTGCTGTGACCACCCTGTGCTAACTACCCTCCACACACGCACATGCACACACACCCTCCTGAAGCAGAGAGCAGGGACCATCAGTGTACTCCTGCCCACTCTAGAGCTGTGGGCTGACTGAAGTCTCAACTCAAATGTAAGCCTTTGTTCCATCTCTCCCCTAGCCAGCCAGCATCGACATCAGCATCTACTCTTCTCTTGATTGGCACCAGATGCCAGGCTCTGGGGTCTAAACCCACTGTTAATGGTCTCTGAAAGCTCCCTGTGTGTTGCCTTCCATCCTCCTGCACCTCGGGAAGACCTGCCCAAGCCAGAACCTCAAGGAATTCTCAAAGAAGCCAAAAGCAGCTTTTTCCCTGTAGCATTTCACCCCCATCCTCTCAGCTCCCAGCCTGGTCTGTTTTGCGGCTTTGCTGTCAACCATGAGCTGTTGGAAAGAAAAGCCCTTTTAACCAAAACTCTTGAAAAGTAAACACAGCCCCACAAACGAATGTCTAAACAAACCTGCTCTCAGTGCCCCTAGCTGAGAGGCTGCTTTGTGGAGCCTCAGCTGAGCAGAGAGAAGAGCCTTCTGTTAAGCATCCTCGTCCCAGGCGGCAGGGAGCCTCAGTGCTGCCTTTGACTGCTGCTCAGTGTTCTGGGAGGCAGTGGGCTTTTCTACCTCTGCAATGGATGAGCTGAGTGCTAGTCAGGGTGGCTTCATCTTTTCTCTCTCTGCAGGGATAGGGTGGCCTTTGCATTATTGCCTGTAATAGGTGGTCAAGATGTTTTTTCCAGGCTGGGTGTGGGAGCCAGAGGAAGGAAGATAAATTTCAGACTATACTGGTCTACCTAGTGAGTTTCAAGCCAGTTGGAGCTATATAGTGAGAGCCTGTCTCAAACAAAAGGAAACACAAAGTTTTTTCCTTCATTTCTTTCTTAGGCTTAAGAAAGCCCTTGGCATTGGACCTGGATTTGTGTGAAGGAAGCTTACTTTTTCTTTGCAGGGTGTTTTCTTAGGCGCGTGAGGCTAACCCGGAGATGTAAGGGTGGGAAGTTTGTTGACTAGCATTCACACAACACCTTCCTTTGAGTGCTGAGCTAGACTGTAGAGCTGAAGCCATGAATGAGGCAGGATGCATTGCAGTTCTCCTGGTCTTAAGGGTCTAAACAAGAAGCTGAAGCTGGGCTGACTAATGGCACAAGCCTGTCCACGTGGGTAGATGTGAGAAAGAAGGCACAGGGTGTCCTGGCCTGCATCATAGACACACCTTAGCCTGGTATCCATATTGAAAGCATTATAACTGTTAGGATGGTGGCCTTGCATTGGTGACAAGAAAAAGACCATTGTTGGATATGAGCTGTTTCTTTATCTCTGATATACTTATTTTTACATGGCAGAAATATAGTCTTTCTATAAATTTCTTTCTTTAAATATTGATGTCTTGCTAGGTGGTAGTGTGACATACATTTAATTCCAGCACTTGGGAGGCAGAGGCAGGCGGATCTTTGAGTTTGAGGCCAGGTCTAGTGTACAGAGTTCCGGTACAGCCAGGACTATACAGAGAGACCCTGTCTTGAAAAACAAAAAAGCCAAACAAACATGAATATTGAGTTTTGTTTCCATGTTGTGTACACCCTTTATATTCATTAACCCAAAGCCTAACGGTGCGGCACAGTGTTTCAGGCTTTAAAATTGTAATTTCTAAAAACCCAGTTTTAATAGCAGAATTTTAACTGTAAAAGTAATTTTTTAGGAGGTCGCCTGCTTTTGCTATGCTGTGAATGTTTAAAAGGAGTCTTGTTCAATGCAAACCTGTCTCAGTCCTGTGTGTATAAACATGGCTTTGGCCCTGCTGGGCAGCTGGAGAGAGGGTGATGGCTGAGGTTCCCTGAGGGCATGGGGATGGATGATCTGTGAAAGCTGGCCCAGGCTGCTTGGAGATTAATGGTGTGAGGAGGACTTTCCCTCCTCCCGTGGGCAGAGGAGCCAGTGAGGCAGCTGCAGTAACTGGCCGATCAGCTCTTCTAAAGACCCCCGCTTCTTTCCCAGCCTATATTCATTCCTCCCGAATCTCCATCGTAATGTAAAGCATGCTGCGTTGACAGGTTGGCGGAGATGCAGACTGTGTTTTAAGGGATCCTCTGCATTGGGAAACTGGTGCCTGTTAGATGGATGGCTCTGATGACTGAGCAGTTCAGGATGGGGGATGGGGGATGAGGAGTTGGGAGTGGGGCTTCATGGATTTTAAGAACAGCCCCTCTTCCTTGCTTCAGAGACCATGGTTTCTGCTTTGTTAGGACTCCTTTCTGATTCCCCCATCCATTCTTTGTGATGACATCCAACTATTAAATGCTATTTCATCTCACTCAGTCCCCTGGAGCGATTACATGTTCACATGCTCATTTAGACCCCCTTTCTCTCCATGACTACCTTGTATAAGCAGGTGACCCACAGATTCCAGTTTCTAGCCTATGTCTCCACCCTGAGCCCCACTGCCTTACTTCTGAGGACTCAAGAGCTCTTGTGGGGCGGGGCGGTGGTGGTGCACGCCTTTAATCCCAGCACTCAGGAGGCTGAGGCAGGCGGATCTCTGTGAGTTTGAGGCCAGCCTGGTCTACAAGAGCTAGTTCCAGGACAGGAACCAAAGCTACAGAGAAACCTTGTCTCGACAAACCAAAAAAAAAAGCTCTTGTGGGTATGTCAGAACACTTCAACATGGCCACCACAGTGTCCAAATCTTACTTTATCGCCTCCTCTTGAGAAGTGGCCCTTTCTCAGTATTCTATATTCCAAGGTTTAGAGCCACTCTAAGTCAGTGAGAGACCAGGTATGGTCTTTGGGACCCTGTCCCCTCTTGATAATCTATTTCACAGTTCTCTTGGGATTTACCTTGACAGGCCTGCCCATTTTTCAATTTATTTTATTTTGTTATTATTTTATAAATTATGTGTGTATTTCTGTGTGTGAGTTTGTGCACATGGAGGAGGCCAGAAGAAGGGTCAGATCCCCTAGAGCCAGAGTTAGAGATCGTTGTGAGCTTCTTGGAGTGGGTACTGGGAATTGAACTTGGGTCCTTCTCTCTAGCCTCTTCTCACACTTCTTTTTCTTTCTGAAAAAGGATCACAGACTGGGCCCAAACTTACTAAGTAGCTGAGGATGGATGACCTTGAACTTCTGATCATTGTGCCTCTACCCAGGTGCTGGGATCACAGGTGTGCCCTGTCATGCCCAGGGAGGCCAACTCCTTTCCTCTTCATCTCTTTCTTAGCTGCATCCTTTCCTGGTCCCAAACATCATCATCTGTGGCCTCTCAGTCTGCCTCTGCCTTTACTTCCCTCCAGCTTGTTTCCTACACTGCAGACAGAATGAGATGGAAAACACAAAGCTGATCTTGTCTTGTAAAAAGTAAAAGTTATTAAGTGCACTGTGGCACTTGAGATAGTGGAAAATGAAAACCAAAGCCTATTAAAAGACCGGCACCAGGCTTTGCAGTGTTTGGCCCTGGCCAGCTAGCACTTGGCCTCATTTGGATCACATACCATTCTAGCCTCATTCACTTCTGCTAAGCTTTTAAAAAAAAATATTTATTTTTTATGTGCATAGGTGTTTTGCCTGTATGTATGCCTGTGTAAGGGTGTTGGGTCTTCTGGAACTTTAGTTCTGGAACTTTAGTTGTGAGTTGCTATGTGGGTGCTGGGAATTGAACCCGGGTCCTTTCTCTAGCCCCCTCTTCTAAGCTTCTTGAATGTGTTAAGCTCATTGTGCCCCAGTACCTTTGCACATAGAATGATTTTTCTCATAGCCAACCCCATGCCATCACCTGCTGTGCGAAACTTGAGGTCACCATTGAATTTGTCATATTGGACTTTTCTTGCTGTTTTCATAGACCAAGTAACAGGCTTCTCATGACACTACACAAGCAATACATGAAACTTTCTCACAGAGGCCACTTTACATTTCTTTGTTGTTTCTTCTCCTAGGGATGGGGGCTTCCAAGAGGCAGGGACTGTATCTGCTTTTTTCTCCAGCAGAAACAAGCTTCTAGCAGGTTCTGACAGACACCATGTGCCCAGTAACTGTTTCTTGGAATGAACAAGAAAGAGGAAAAGAACAAATTAAGAGGCTGCGGATGTAGCTCACTTAGTAGTGCTTGCCTAGCATGCACGAAGCCATGGTTCTGTCCCCAGGACTACATACAATTGGGCGTATTGGAGAACACATCAAAGGTTTAAGATCGTCTTCAACTACACTGTCAGCCCTAGGCCAATCTGCTCTACATAAAAACTTGTTTCAAAAAAATAAACAAACAAAAAACCCCCAAGAAAACAAAAGAAATATTTATACATTGGTTTTGTAAAATGAGTCTATTTTCTATAATAGAGTTCATGAAACCCTCTGTAGACTCAGTTGTATAACTGTTGTTAGTTATAGGAAGGCTGGACTCCAGCAACGGCCCATAAGAGGCTTCAAGGCCAAGGTAGAGTCTGTCCCAGGAGGCCACACCAAGGCTTGACTGTTGGAGGCCCAGGGAAGGTGGAGTGAAGCAGAACCAACCTTGTATTCTTCACAAGAATTCTAGTGTTTACAGCCTGACTCCAGTGAGGTGGGAATGTCTTCATTTGTTAGGTACTGGCTACAGTTGGAAGCTAGAGAAACCTCATAACACTAAGTCCAGGCAGCCCCTGGCTTCCCGTGCGGCAAAGGAGATGTGAAAGAGGGCTCTCTTTCAGTCTAGGGCGCTGCCAGCCTGTGTGTGACTGAGTTGCAGGGAGCTGGGAAAGACCATTGACTCTGCCCTTCTGGAATTTCCCCCGGTTCCGTTTCTCTGTACACAGCTTCTCACAGTTACATGTAGAATGAGCACCAGCCTGCTAATGAATGCTCTACTCATTTCCACTTTCCCTGCTGGACCTGTGGGATTTTGGGCAGAGGGAGGTAAGAAGAAGGTGGCGACCCCACCCAACAGTTCAGTTAAGGCTAAATCCAGCTCTTCATCCACCTTGAGACTCTCAGCACTCAAACACGTGGGCTACTCAAACTAGCCTGCTTTTGTGTCATCTCTCTTTTTTTCTTTTCAGATTTCTAGGTAAATTCATATGTTCGCATTCTGAGTTAGGATGAAAAAGAAAGCTTGTTCCTTTTGAAAGCTTTGTGTGTCCAGGTCTGGGCACATAACTTGTTGTTAGAGTGTCCTTAGCATCTTAGGCAGGAGGTCCTAGGTTCCATCCCCAACACTGGGGGAAAAACATATGTACATGCATGCATGTTTGTTTTTTAGACTTATTTATTTTACTATATATGTACGAACTACATGTATACTTGTGCACCACATGAATGCCTGGTGTCTGAGGAGTCCAGAAGAGGGAATCTATGTTGTAGATGGTTGTGAACCTGGGTTCTGCGAGAGCGATAAGTGCCCTAAACTGCTATGCCGTCTCTCCGGCACCATGCATGTGTTTGTCAGAGAAAAGGTTCTCTGCTACAAGTTTTTTCATACACTCTGTGAAAGTGGCCATGCCAGAGCTCTGGATTTTGTGATGAGGTCTCATTCTTGTGGCATGGCTTGACAGTCCCGCTTTATGTACCTTGCCTCTTGCTGGCATAAGGAAGCCAACTTCACACCCTGCATATCCATCAATACTTACTAGTATTATTCAGACAGCATGTCGGAAACCCAAGTCAGCCCCGGCCACGTCAGCCCTGGCCCTTTACAGTCAGGAATTGTTAGCCTACAGCCACTCCTGTCTTTGCAGTTAGAAGAACAAGAGTAAGAGAGCCCTCTCACTGCTTAAGTGGTGTACTCTGGACCTTTTGCAAACAGTGTCTGTATAAGGCTGTGTTCTTGGTCAGTGCTTTTTTGTTGATTTATAGATACTCTGTGTCTTAATATGCTGATCTAGGGGAAAATTAAAAAATAGTGAACAAAGTGAAGCACAGTGAAAAATATTAAAGTGTAAAGAATAGCCAAGGGCTGCTGAGATGGTCCGTGAGTAAACATGCTCACCATACAAGCCTGATGCTTTCAGCTTGAACCCTGGAACCCACATACAGGTAGAAGGAGAGAACTGACTCCATAGAGTTGTTCTTATATGACATGCTTGCCTCCCGATCCCTGGGGTTTTAAGTACTTGTAAGAGCATGTGTACACATGCACACATGCACACACAACATGCATGAGGGGATGGGGAGAAGAGCCAAGTCCCTTCTAAAATTAGTTGTTGTGAATTTCTTTCATTTTGGAAAGGTGGTCTGTTCAGACTTTGACTACAGGCACCTAGCTTCAGTTCTGCTCTGCCTTGGCCTCTTCTTGTTGGCAGCATAAGCAGGCTCCCGAGATCAGCCAGCTTATTTTCTGAGAATCCCAGTGGCTGTAACTGTTAATAAAAGTTATGTGTTTTCCCCCCTTAAAAAATTACAGGACTGGAGCAGTAGCTTAGTGGTTAAAAGCACTGGCTCCTGTTACAGAGGATCCAGGTTCAACTCCAAGTACCACATGGCAGCTCACAACCATCTCTAGTTCAGGAGATCTGATGCCCCACTGTTTCCTCTGTGGACACAAGGCACACACACACACACAATAAACACAACATTCATGTACATAAAATTAATAATAAAAAGAGTGCTTTCTTTTCTTCCAGAGGACCCTGGTTTAGTTCCCAGTACCCAGATTGGGCAGCTTACAAACTATCACTCTAGCTCCAGAGGATCTAATACCCTCTGCTGGGAGACATTCTTACATGTCATATGCCTCCCAACACATAATTAAAAATAAATAATTTAGCCGGGCGGTGGTGGCGCACGCCTTTAATCCCAGCACTTGGGAGGCAGAGGCAGGCGGATCTCTGTGAGTTCGTGGCCAGCCTGGTCTACAAAGGGAGTTCCAGGACAGGCTCCAAAGCTACAGAGAAACCCTGTCTCGAAAAAACCAAAATAAATAAATAAATAAATTTAGATTTATTTATTTATTTTATTTTTATTTTTTTGAGACAGGGTTTCTCTGTAGCTTTGGTGCCCATCCCGGAACTAGCTCTTGTAGACCAGGCTGGCCTCGAACTCCCAGAGAGAGGGAGAGGGAGAGGGAGAGGGAGAGAGAGAGAGAGAGAGAGAGAGAGAATATGTAGGCACGATTGCCATGGCGCGTGTGTAGAAGTCAAAGGACAACTTTCAGGAGTCAGTTCTTTTCCTCCACCATGTGGGTCAGGTCATTACTCACTGAGCCATGCATATGGTTTCTTGATTTTTTTTTCTTCTTAAAAAAATTACTTCCCATATATGGATGTTTTGCCTGTGTGTCTGTACATCTTTATGCTTGGTGCTGAAGGAGGCCAGAAGAGGGTATTGTGTCCCTTGGGACTAGAGTTACAGACAGTTGTGAGCTGCCATGTGGGTGCTGGAACTGGAATTCAGGTCTTCTACAGGTCTGAAACATTCTCTTAACTAATACTGAGCCATCTCTCCAGCTCCTCTTTTTTTATTTTATTTGTTTGTTTGAGAAAGTCTTACACTGTAGCCCAGGCCCCTGGAACTCACTGTGTAAACCATGCTGGTCTTGAACTCATCAGTTTCCTGAGTGCTGGTATTACAGAGTGAACTAGTGCTGTCTAGGTTTCTGAAAGAGGTAGAAAAACCTTGCTGGAAGAGAAAGGGCCTTTGTAGAGTCCTGAGTGTGGCTGTACGGAAACAGAGGGCCTGAGGTGAGGCGGCTCAGGCTCCTATTTAGAACTAAGATTCCAGTATATGTTTCCCAGCCACCAGGTCTTTCAGCCTCTATGTCTCCAGTCTGTCATTCAATTAACTAACGGTTTCTTTAGTCCCATTATACATTGTAAGGCTCCCGCTCAGTTTTTTTTTTAAGAAAATAATAGGTTGTTCTGTTCTCAGTGGTTTAATATTTTTAATAGCTTTGCCAATTAAAAAACGTTTCCAACTGTTTATTATGAAATTCACAAGTGTACAGAATGAAAGGGTAATGGGATAAACACCCAGTGCCCTCCACCTTGAGCCACACTTGGCATTTCCTCCTCTCTGCTTTATCTTCTTTGTATATGGACCATGCATGTGTGTGTTGTGTATTTGTGTGCGATGTGTCTGTACATGGTGTGTGTGGGTATGCTCACATGTGCATATGCGTGTGTGCGTGCATGAGTGCATGTGAGTGGAAGCCAGACGAATATGTCTGTGTTCTGATCCATCACTCTCTGCCTTACTCCTCTGAGACAGAGTTTCACTGAGTCTGGAGCAAGGGTAGCTGCCAACAAAGCCCAGTCCCCCCTGCCGTGCTGGGTGACAGGAGTGCAGCCACATGGAGCTCTAAGAAGGTTGTTTTTTACTGTTATTATTATTTTTATTTTATGTGCATGGATATTTTTCCTGGATGGTGTGTACCATGTAAGCGCCTGGTATCTGTGGAGGCCAGAAGAAGGTGTTGGAACCAGTGAAATTAGAGGTATAGATGGTTGTGAGCTGCCATGAGGGTGCTGAGAACTGAGCCCATGTCCTCTGCAAGAGCAGCAAGTCCTCTTAACCACTGAGCCATCTCTCCAAACCACATATCTGGCCTTTTTTAAAAAAATTTATTTATTTATTTATTTATTTATTTTATGTTTTTTGGTGCTGGCTGGGATCCAGTTCAAGTTCAGGTCCTCGTGCAGAAAATGCTCCTTTCTGCTGAGCTGTCTTCCAACTCCCTGTGTGTATTTATTTGGTCTGAATTATTTGAAGGTAAATTGAAGCTGTTATGACTTTATTCTGGAAAATTGCAGAATTCGTGCAGATGCTCTCACAGTCTGTCACACATCTCCCAAGTATTGTATTATAGGAGCTGGGCATGGTGGCTCCCATCTGTCTTTGGCTCCTGTCTATAATCCCTTCGTTCCCTTGTGATGATTGTATTTGTAAACTTTGCCACTGCAACCTAAAAAGTCATAGAGAAGCCAGGAAGTAGTAGGACACACCTTTAATCTCAGCACTGGGGAGGCAGAGGCAGGCGGATCAAGGCCAACCTAGTCTACAAGAACTAGTTCCAGGACAGCCAGGGCTGTTACACATAGAAACCTTGTCTCGTAGAAAAAGAAAAGTCCCAGAGAAAATCTAATGATCTAAGAAAGTTCATGGTAGGTAGGTAGATTAAGGGGAAGCTGTACATTTTAGCCTGTAGACAGGAAAGTCGAGATAGGTAAGTAAAAATGGCAGCCAAGGAACTTCCTTGGTGCCTCCTAAGTTTTCACAAGTGTCCTCTGCAGAATGTGCTTTGATTCCTCTGTTTTGCCAATGAGTGCTGAAGTAAGTAACTTGTGACTTGCAGAGTCACAGCTCTTTGGTAGCAGTATTGAGATTGAGTCCAGAGTACCTGACCACACCTGCCCGCTCAGCCCCCTTGCTGCTTGTTGGAGGGTATTCTCTGGCCTTTAAATCAATCACATAGAAAACAGCACTCCCTCAAAAACCCAACCCAACCCAAACCAAACCATGTATCATTCATAGTCTCTTTTCTTTTCTTTTCTTTTCTTTCTTTCTTTCTTTCTTTCTTTCTTTCTTTTGAGAAAGGGTTTCTCTGTGTAGTTCTGACTTTATTGGAACTTGCTCTATAGACCAGGTGGGCCTCAAACTCAGAAATCTGCCTGCTTTTGCCTCCCGGGTGCTGGAATTAGAGGTGTGTGCCACCATGCCTGGCTTATTTCCTAGTTTCAGTGGAAATAGATTTGGGAACAGCATGGTCGGGGATGCCTCAAGGCTCCCTGGGATTGCTCTGTCTTTTTGGTTAAGATATATATAAAATATTATATATAAATATATGCATATTATTGTATATATTTTTAAAACTTTAATATTTATTTTAAATTTATTTATTTTATATCTATGGGTATTTTCTTTGCATGTCTGTCTGCATACTAGAAAAGGGCATTAGATCCTATGGGACTACAGTTATAGATGGTTGTGAACCACCATGTGGATGCTGGGAATTAAAACCAGGGTCTCTGGAAGAGCGAACAACCAATGCTCTTTATCACTGAGCCATCGCCCCAGCCCCTGTAATTTTATTTTTAATGTATATTTTCATGTCCATGTGTATTTACCTATATATATATATGTGTGTACATATATGCATATGTATGTGTGTATGTATGTATGTTTACCACATGCATATAGTGTCTGCAGAGTCCATAAGAGGGAGTCACATCCCCTGAAACTGGAGTTACAGACGGTTATGAGCTACCATGTGGTTGCTGGGACCTGAACCCAGGTCCACTGCAAGAGCAGCCAGTGCTTCCAACCTCTGAGGCATCTCTCTAGTCCCATGTTGGTTTGTTTTTTCTTTAAAAATTTTGTGTGTATGTTTGTGTCTGTATGGGTATATGTTGCCCATAGAGTCCAGAAGTGGGTGTCAGACTCCCTGGAGCTGGAGCTAAAAGTGGTTGTGAGCTGACAGATGTGAGTGATAGGAATAGAAGTCAGGTTCTGTACATGAGTAGTACATGCTCTTAGCTGCTGAACCATCTCTCCAGTCCTTCTGTTACGTTCTTAAAGGAGCTGGGTCTGTCTTGGGTTGGAAGCTGCCTTTCATTTTTCTCCCCATTGGGGAGAGGACCGATCCCCAGAAAATATTCAGATTTACTTTAGTGCTCATGGAAACTCTTTATCCATAGACTATCTTGAGCTAGAGCAATGGTTCTCAGTCTGTGGGTCTCAATCCCTTTGGGGGTGAACAACTTTCTCACAAGGGTCGCCTAAGACCATTGGAAAATACAGATATTTATATTATCATTCCTAACAGTAGCAAAATTATAGCTATGGAGTAGCAACAAACATAATTTTATGGTTGGGAGTCACCACAGCATGAAGAACTATACTAAAGGGTCACAACATTAGGAGGGTTGAGAGCCACTGCTCTGGAGACAGGAATGATCGCTTATCACAGTGTAACCCCAGGTAACACAGGAGATGAAGTGCTGGGTTGGGTGCAGGGCAGCCGAGGAGGAAGAATCTAGCATGAGGCTATTTCTTCTAATACCTGTGGACATCTGCCTGCTGGTTCTCATTCTGTAACTACTGAACGACCTGGAGATGGAGCCTCCAGCTGCTGACTGGACCAAACTGAAGAGAGCTAAAGTGTTGGTTGTAGATGGATATTGCCTGATTGGAAGCTGTTGAGTGTGCCCTGACTCAGGGCAGGTAGGGCTGGGGTATTTGCAGGCCTGTTTCTTGTTTTGTCCTTCCTATGCGTTAGTAGGGGTATAGCTTGCCCCCAGGTTTTTTCTGTGCCCCATCAGTAGCCTTGCTCTCTGCATACTAGTTTGTAAGCAAGCACACAATATAAAGCAAGCACACAATACTATAAAGATGTCGTAGCTAATGTGGGAGGGATATAAAGGGTCTCGGGAAACAGTGTGGGTTTCCACCTGCTCAGCATGAAGTTCATTACCATTCAGCATGTTCTGCCCCACTCTTCCTCTCATGCCACAAGACACATTGGAAAGGGCGGGAAAGCTCTGCCAGGGAAGCCAGAGTAGGTGGAATGGAGGCCTCTAAAGTAAAGAATTCTAATTTGTGCATTTGACTTAGTCTGTCCATGTTGCATTTTGTATCAAACAGTGGAGAACACGCAACTGACCCTGAACCTGCAGACGGAGAACAAAGGCAGCGTTGTCTCAGGAGGAGAGCTGACAATTTCCCTGGATGGGCCGACTGTTGATCTGGGAAGCGTGCCTAATGGCAGTGCAGTGACAGACGGTGAGTGGTGCCCTGCGCCCAGGCTGTGCCAACACAGGGGTGGGTGGACAGAGACTCAGAGCTTGGTTAGAATACTATTTAGCAGCCCTGACTCAGAGCTAGCTCTATCTCTTCTTATTCTCCCAGATCAAAACATGACTTGATTTTCAAGGACCAAAATAAGTGTCATGTCTCTGTGTGTGATTGTTTGGATCGAAGGCAAAAAAAGCATCTTTTCATCCCATATGGCCTTGGAAATAAAACCTCTTCAGTAGATATGATTCTAGTTAAATCCTCTGGGGAGCTTGAATGTGTTCCTATAAGATGGTGTTAGTTGGGGAGGACTGTGTATTCTTGTGGAGACACATGCAGCCAAAAAGGCTTAAGAAGGGGATAGTGAGTGTCCATCCCCCGCCTCCTGCCCTGAGTGTGGAGTGCTGGTAGTTTGTTCCATTTGATCTAGTCTGAAATTAGTCACTTCTGGATCTAGCAGGAAATTATTTCATGGAATCTAAAGTCTGAAGTGGGTTGTTTCTCTCTCCTTTTTCTCATTAAATGTTTTGTTAGGTATGATGTAAGATGGAACTTCTCAGGCCGAGCACACTCTCTATAGTTTCAGGGTGAAGTGTGAATTCCCAATTCAAAGGCAGGGTTGGATCTCAGTGGTTGAGAAGAACTCTGCTCTGGGGCTGGAGAGATGGCTCCATGGGGTCGAGCATTGGCTGCTCCTGCTGAGGACCTGGATGTTCCCAGCACCCACATGGTAGCTCATAATCATCTACAACTCTAGTTCCATGGAATCTGATACTTTCTTCTGACCTCCACCACATCAGGCATACACATGGCACACAGACATACATGCAGTCAAAATAAATAAACAGACAGATAAATCTTACGCACCCCCTTGCAAAAAAAAAAAAAAAAGGGCTGAGCTTTGCTTGAGGTATTTTTGGTGTGTCTTTTTGTTTGTTTGTTTTGGGGCATCATTGTTTTGTGTACTTTAACATGGATAAGCATACATCTCTCATTGATTCAATTCAGTTGTATATAATTGAATACCTGGTATGTACTAGGTCTTAGGTGGTAGCCAAATGGCAGTGTGCAAAATTCACAACTCTCCTCGAAGTTTCTAATCTACTTGGCAGTGGGGAGGGAGAGTTAGGCATCAAGCGAGTAAGGACAGAAATAGCCACTTAAGTGTCACTGTGACAAGACCTCTGAGAGAGAGGGCGGGATGGTCTGAGATTCCTGTAATCGGAGGGGCCTCATCCAAACTGGAGAAGTGTTCTCAGGAAGTTGGAACCTGGACTGTGAGTTCAGGAGTGGAGAAGGGAACGGGTGGATCTGTGGTGAAAACAGAGGGGTTGGTGTGGCTGGATTCTGGGGAGCGGCAAGGAGGGTAGTAGAGTTTAGGATGGAGAGGTGGGTCTGCCTCAGAGTATGCCACCACAGAGACCATGATCAGGATGAACGTTGCCCTAAGAAACAGATGGTTGCTCAAGGGCATTGTATTTCCCTCCTCTCTGTCTTCACTGTGTCACTATGTGACCCTGGCTATCGTGAAACTGCTTGTTGTAGACCAGACTAGCCTTGAATTCATAGAGATCCACCATCCTCTGCTTCCCACTGCTGGGATTAAATGTGTGTGCCACCATGCCTGGCTTCTGCTGGCTTTGTTCATTTGTCTGAAACAAGGTCTCATTATGTAGCCCTAGAACTCACTATGTAGACCAGACTGGCCTTGAACTCACAGAGATCTGCCTGTCCATCTGACTTCTTAAAAAACATTTTGTTAGCCGGGCAGTGGTGGCGCACGCCTTTAATCCCAGCACTTGGGAGGCAGAGGCAGGCGGATCTCTGTGAGTTCGAGACCAGCCTGGTCTACAAGAGCTAGTTCCAGGACAGGCTCCAAAACCACAGAGAAACCCTGTCTCGAAAAACCAAAAAAAAAAAAAAAAAAGTTAAAAAAAAATTAGCAGGACTGGAGAGATGGCTCAGCCGTTAAGAGCACAGGCTGCTCTTCCAGCTCATTACTGTCTGTAACTCCAGTTCCAGGAGATTTGACACCTTCACACCAATGCACATAAAATAAAGTTTAAAAAAGTTATCATGTAGTACAAATGTATGGAGGGCAGAAGACAGCTTATGGCAACTGACTCTCCCTGAGGGATCTGGGCAGTGGACCCCGGTCGTTAGGCTTGGTGACAGGTGCTCTAATTCTGGCCAAACTATCGTTCTGGTGCTGGCTATTTTTTTGTTTTCTTCATTCATACCCAGTGTTGGTTGCATAAGGCTGTTTTCATGAACATGTGTAATGTTGTTTGTGCATATTCTATCCCCATGTTCCTTTACCTGCTTTTTGTCATTTTCTAGTTAGTTCTCTTTGTTCCCAGGGTTTCACTTCTACCTTAATGTCACATATATGCTTAATCTTTAAAGATGTTTTTTGTGGCGTATATATGTGTATTCCACATGTGTGTAGGTGTCCCCAGTGTCCAGAAGGAGGGACTCTGAGCTTGAATTACAGACAACTGTGAGTCATTTGATGTGGGTGCTGGGAATTGAACTCTTGTCCTCTGGGAGCAGCAATTGTTCTTAACCACTGAACCATCTTGACATTTCCATATATACATAATTTTTTGTTTGTTTTGGGGATAAGAGCTTACTGTATAGCTCAGACCGGCCTTGAACTCACTGTCACCCAAACTGCCTATTATGATACCCTGTCTCCTCAGCTAGCTGTTGGAGAACTTCTTAGGTGAAGAGTGACATGATCTACTTTGGATTTACAAGATCTGTTTTCATTGTGGAAAATGTGTGCTTACTTAGCCTTATCTTTGAGAGGCTGGAGTTCATCTGGTGATTAAGACAGGCTACATGTTGGTGTCTGGGATGTTCTTGAATATATTGGAGAAGAGACATTGCTTCCTAGGTTTGAGTCCCATCTGTGTGATCTCACATGATTGTCTCTACTTACAAGGAGTGACGTGTAGGGTGGCTATAGCTGCATAGATGTCCCTATCCCATCATGGTGGGTGACTCCTAAAATCCAGAGCAAGTTCTCTGCCTGGTGACTAACTCTTAAACAAAGGCTGAGATTCTCAACATTTCTGTCTTTTCTTGTGATTGATTTCTTCTCCAGGAGCACAACCACCTTCGAGAGAATCCAGCGGGACTGCTATAGCTCCAGACACCCGGCACCAGCCACCCAGTACAAACTGCTTTGGTGGCAGGTCCCGGTAAGTATTCCTTGTTGGTGAGATGGCCCTGGGAAGGTACTTGAAGTTATGGAAAACACACTGGCAGTGGCAAAGGACCACACCATTAGAAATTTCTTATCATTGATTCAGTCTCTTAAGGAGTTCTTGAGGGAGCAGTGCTCCACATGCTTAGAAAGAGTCTGCAGTACACTGACAAAGACCGGGGCTGGCTGGGTAGGCATTTAGGTAAGAGAGGACCTGTTGAATAGACCCTGACCTTCTCTTATCCATTAGGGCTGTAGCAGTCATGATGCATGGAGAACATGGTTTTTTGGATGTAGAATTTTCTGACTGCATTTCTCTTTTGGGGGGTGGCTGATGGTTCTCATTCCCTGGTTGACTAAACCTTCTATGCTGAGGGTCTGAGCTTATTTACACTTGTTATGCCTATTGTAGATGATGTGATTCTGTTTACTATTTTTCTCTTAGACCTGTATTTGTCCTCTAGACTCATTTCCATGAAAACTAAATTTCTAGGCAAGAGAATACTTTGAAATGTACTGGATAGATGATAGAGGAGGAGGAGGAGGATGTGCTTAGTGTTTATTACATTGTACAAAATCCCCAGGCAGTTTCAGGAAGAGAATCATATGAATATTTGTGACTATTATCTTCTTACAGTGGGCAAATTTCTGTTAGAAATCTTCCTATGCAGATCCCAGCGGGTACAGAATAATGCTTTTGGGAAATAGAGTTGTGTTCTAGTCAGTGTCCACAGCATCTGACAGATTCCCTTGAGGGCAGAGGTCATCTTCTCAATTGCTTTGTTTGTGGCTTTATGAGGTCCAGGTGAGCAGAGCTTGTTGTCAGCAAGGGAGAGTGGATGTTTGGCCATCTGTCCCTGAGACCCTAGTTTCACTAGATGCAGAGATGATGCTTTTCTGTTCTCATTGCTCCTAGTCTGTGTAAGTGTCATCTCATTGGAAGACCAGTCACCTTTTCTGTGACTTGCTGTGCTAGATGGCTTGTGTGATGTAATACATAGTTATGTCTTACAGGATTAGGACCTGTAATATGTTTTGGCAAGTACTGTATCAACAAAAGAATGGTCCAGAACTGGAGGGAACAGGATCTCTTCAGTGGTGACTAGATTGAGCAGGGACACCTCAGCATTTCTTCTCCCTTCCACAGCTGGTTTCTTTACTGTGGTGTAGGATATCCTTCTGTATTTGTGTTGCTTTCATTGGTTGAATAAAGAAACTGCCTTGGCCTTTTGATAGGGAAGAGCTTAGGTAGGCGTGGAAAAGAGAACTGAATTCTGGGAGGAAGAAGGCAGTGTGGCAGATGCCATGGTTCTCCTGTCTGAGACGGATGCTGTTTAGCTGTTTAGATTTATGCTGGTAAGCCACAGTCAAGTGGCAATACACATTAATGGAGATGGGTTAAATCAAGATGTGAGAGTTAGCCAATAAGAGGCTAGAGATAACGGGCCAGATGGTAATTTAATTACTACAATTTCTGTGTGGTTATTTCAGGGGTTAAGCTAGCCAGATGGTGGAACGCAGCCCACTCCTTCTGCAACACTGTAGTGCTTGGTAACTACTTCCTTGTTTTTTGTTTGTTTGTTTGTTTTTTTTAAGATAGACGTGGAAACTTCGGGTCAGACACATTGACACCACTTAATTTGAGGCTTAAAGGATGAGTCAATCAAGCATGTGGACCTGAGTTCACCCCCAGCACCCTCCTAAAAATTCTGAGCCTGGCATTAGTTCTAATCCTAGTAGTGATGGCAGTAGTGGAGGGCAAACCGCAGCAGGAGGTCTCAGGCTTGCTGACCAGCCAGCCTTGCCCACCTGCGGAGCATCAGGCCAGTGGAAGACCCTGTTTTTTGTTTTTTGGGTTTTTTTTTTTTTTTTTTTTTTTTTTTTTTTGGATTTTTCAAGACAGGGTTTCTCCGTAGCTTTTTGGTTCCTGTCCTGGAACTAGCTCTTGTAGACCAGGCTGGCCTCGAACTCACAGAGATCTGCCTGCCTCTGCCTCCCGAGTGCTGGGATTAAAGGCGTGCGCCACCAACACCCTGCCGAAGACCCTGTTTTAAAGGAGGTAGAAAGCTTTCCAGGAGAAGACATGGGAAGTTACTCTCTGGCCTTCACACATATGTACCTGCATGTGTACACCTGCACTCGTGAACATGTATACATTTAAAAAAAAGAGAAAAGGTACTTTATTAGATTCTATTTTTTTCTTTTCCCTCTCTCCTTTCCTTCCTTCCTTTGAGACAGGAACTCATATATCACAGGCTGGTCTTGAACTCCTGCTCCTCCTCCAAAGTGCTGAAATTATACATACGTTCATCACATTTAGATTAACAATACCTTTCTGTTTGTTTGTTTGTTTATTTGGCTTTGGTTTTTCAAGACTGGGTGGTTTCTCAGTAGCTTTGGAGCCTATCCTGGAACTAGCTCTGTAGACCAGGCTGACCTCGAACTCAGAGATCCTCCAGCCTCTGCTTCTTGAGTGTTGGGATTAAAGTTTAAAAAAAAAAATGACATCTGTTTATTTGCTTATTTATTGTGTGTGTGGTGTGTGGTGGTGAGAGGATAGTTTGCTGGAGTCACTTGTCCCTCACCGTATGGGTTCTGGGGATCCGACTCACCTTATCAGGCTTGGTAACAAGTGCCTGAACTTGCTGAGCCATCCACCAACCTTGACAAATACCTTTGTAATGGATACATTATTCATAGGTAAAAGTATAAAAAAAAAGATGAGACTGAGGCAGGAGGATTACTGTCGCCAGAAATTTGATGACAGCCTGAGCAATATAGGGAGATTATGCTTCAATAAAAACAAGACAAGTAAATTAAAATTGATAGGAAAAATAATCTTGAATACAAGAAAATGGTTGATTTTGGCCAGAGGACACAGGAATAATAAGCAAAGGCTGCAAAGAAAGTATGCCTAAGGTCATGCTGTTTCTTAGCTTGTGTGGTAATTCCTAAATCTTCTTCTTTTTCTTAAGAACTGACTATATGTTTAACATTTTCCTATGTTTATGGGTTTCACAATACAATAGCTAAATAAAAAGTGCCATTTGCCACCCTAAGGAAACGGAGCAGCAGGGATACGGGGTTGAATTATTTTATGTTTTCGAAGACAGACTTCAGATTCCAAAGGTTCTGTAATAATTACTTACATATGTTCTGCCTGATTTATGTGTGTCACAGGGTAGCCGGTGATTCTAAGGGGATGCTCCACTCTGGCCTCTTAAGACACCCTGCAGCGTTTTTTTTTTGTTGTTGTTGTTTTGTTTTGTTTTTTTTTCCTTCCAAGACAGAGTTTCTTTAAGCAGTCTTGACTGTCCTGGAACTTACTCTATAGACCAGGCTGCCTCTGCCTCCTGAGTGCTGGGATTAAAGGTGTGTACTACCACACCTTGTACACAGCCTTAGCTCTCCTGAAACTCACTCTGTAGACCAGGCTGGCCTCGAATTTAGAGAGGCCTGCCTCTGCCTTCTGCTGGGACAAAAAGCCAGCACCACCCAGTCTTACAAACTCAGGCCTGAGAGTTCAGTGTGAGGCTCGGAGTCCAGGTGAGAGCATGCTCACTCCAGGTAACTTCAGAACATCCTTCATCTCGGTGGTCTGAGAGGGCTGGTCACAGGCTAGTCCATATTTGGTTAGGGAAGAAATGGGTATGGATTGTCCCCAGACTGTTTCCATTGATGTGCATTGTATACCGTGCAGCATCCCATGTCCTTGGAGGGCCTGGTGTGTGGTGGAGGCCTGAGGGAAGCGAGTGCTTGTTGGCACAGAGACCGTGTAAGGATCCCTCATGTTTTGTTTGTTGCTGGAGTGAGGCTGGCTTTGGACACTTGTCCCATGTCTCTGGTGCTGTGGACCATCATTCAGGGTCCCGTGCAGGGTGTTTAGTGCTGAGAGAGTTTCATGGAGCAGGCAGATGCATGCGAGAGAGAGAACCAGTATGGCAGGGGCAAGGCTGAGCAGTGTGGGCTGTGGGTTTGTCCAGACATTCAGTACATGCCCCTGATCCTAGGAGTTAGGGAGACCCAGGGGAATGTTTATGGAGGGTAGAGGAATCCAATAGAAGGGGCTGTACTGGGACTGGTAGCCTTTCCTGTAGATTAGAAATGGTTGTGAAATTTCAGGCTGAAGTTGGAAAGCCAAGAGTGTCTGGATTTCCTTTGTGGTTTGCTGTTTCTTGGTCACCTGTGATCTTCTTTTTTCTTTTTCTCTCTGTGTGTGAGGTGAGTGATGGCGGAGGAAATCTAGCCAGTGATACTGTCCATGTGGTGCACTCTCCCTTCCCTGCCCAGCCTCCCTGCCCAGCCTCGTTAGGCCATCTAATGTGAGTGCTGGCTTTGTTGGAATCGCTATGAAGCTTCCACAGATGAGAAAATGAAACTTAAAAGAAATGTGCTTTTATTTCCTTTTAGCTTCATAAAGTTGTTGTTTTCCCCTCCAGCGTTAGGGATTGAATTAAATGTTCTATGTATTCCAAGCAGGTGCTCTGCTATTGATCTATATGTACTCCCACCATCTTTTTTCATTTCATTTTATTTTTTGAGATAGAGTCTCACTAAGTTGTCTAGGTTGACCTTCAACTCACTCTTGTAGCTGGGACTAGACTCAGCCTCCCAAATAATTGGGATTGTAGACCTGTGTCATCAAGCCTGGTGGAGCTTTTCATTACTAGGTCTTTACAAGGCATCTTGGTTAAGAAGCTGGATATGTGGGCTCAGTTTGTTGTCCTTTATTATATGTATGTTTGTTGGCTTTGAAAGTAGTGAATGTGAATGTTTTCTGATACTGGGAGCTGAACCCAGAGCTTTGAGCATGTCAGGCACGCATGCTAGCATCAAACTATACTCACACGTGTGTGTGAGGGATGGAGATCTGAAGGCCTTGACTTTCCCTAGGTCCTTCCAACTCATGTTAGTTCAAATCTGCTTTTGGCTATGTTCCTCCCCAGTGACGTTCTTACTGGGACCATTTTAGGACCTCCTTGTAATGGTTTTCTGTCTCCCTCTGTGACACTTCTTTTTTTTTTCTGCTATGACGAAAGCATCTTAGATTTATTAGCTCCCTTGCCTTGGCATTAATAACACCCCACCCCCAAACATTGAAAAGAACTGTATTCTGGGAAGCCTGCACAGCCCAAAGTCTCCTGTGAGCTCTGAATAGCTCATGGGCTGTGTCTGCAGACAGCGGATCCCAGAAAAGAAAGACAAATAAACTTAGGCGGGTGTGAGTCTGCTGGGAAGCCCTGGGACGGCCAGGGGAGAATGGGGAAGCAAAGCTGACAGGGAGAGAGGGACTCTGGGACCTGAGCCTTCGGGCTCTGAGCCACTCATTCAGTCATTACTGGCTACTGCCACCCCTTCTTCCACAGCGCTGATCAAAGCTGACTTGGAGATGTTACGCTGTTGGCCTGAATGGAGTTTAGCACCTTTCTACTCCCTTAAAATATTCCTGTAATCTCATTAGAGCTACTGGGAAGGAGAAAGGAATACATGTAAACCCATTTCATCATTCAATGGCAGCAGGCACAGTCCATGATTCCAGGGAACCTACAGGCTGTCTCCCGAGCAGGTGAGACTATGGGCAGCATAGTCTGGAGCATTTTTAAAAAGTAATTATGGAGATTAGTACC
The DNA here is from genome assembly GCF_018167655.1 of Microtus oregoni. Lineage (NCBI taxonomy): Eukaryota > Metazoa > Chordata > Mammalia > Rodentia > Cricetidae > Microtus > Microtus oregoni. The sequence continues at coordinate 41,658,883 of NW_024543063.1, forward strand.
ATCTAAATATGCATATTGATGTACTTATTATCTACTAATAAAAGTGACATTATTGTACATTTACTTTTTTGTGTCTGTTTATTTCATAGCTAGCTGTTTGGCATTTTCACTGTAGGAAAGGAGCCAAGGAATAGGTGGTGCATTCCTATTCAGAAAGCTGAGTAGATATAAGAGTAAGGAAGCCTGCTATCTGCAGTGAACACACTGAAAGCCAGGCTCACGGTAGTCATGGCAACGAAAAGGTGGAAAGACACAGCGTTTGATAGTAAGGACTCTGGAGCAGGAGGACACTAGGTACCCACAGTGTGTACACGCTCAAGTGCTAGTGTGTACACACCCAAGTGCTAGAGCATACACACCAACACACCCATGGTGCTGGTGTGTACACAGGCAAGAGTGAGGCATTTAAAGATACTTTGAAGGAGTTTGCTGACCCAATGAAATGGCGGTCAGGGTGACCCTACAAGTAGAGTCTTCTGCGTGGACAAAGGCAGGGAAAATAAGAGAGCTTGGCTTACTGGGGGACAGGAATCCTTTGGTCATGCTGACATGTCCCCTAATGGGGATGATCGCTTTAGCAGCCTGAGTCCAGCTGCCACCTGCTTTTGTCTGTTTTGTTTCTGTGAAAGCCTAAAATAGCAGCAGCACGGCAGTTTTCTTGTGCTTCCCTAGCCCATAATCAGCCTTGGTTAGAGAGGAGCCTAGGTGACACATTGTCTCTCAGAGCCATTGTTTATACTAGGGCTCTGGCTTGGTGGTGTTCATTCTGTGGGCTTTGACAAATTCATGGTGTATAGCCCCTGTTACAGGCTCGTGCAGAGTAGCCTCTGCACTCCCTGACCCTGGCACTGTTCTTCTACGTGTCTTCAGGTTGTTTTCCTTTTCTAGAATTATGTTCACTGTGGAGCTTTTTCATATTAATTTCATTGACATAGAATACAGTTAAATTCTGTTGAATATTGAATAGTATTCCATTGTTGTTTGGATTCAACACGTTGTATTTATCTACAGGCTAACTGAAGTATGCTTTAGTTAATCCTAAATTTTGCTAACTATGAACAAAGCTGTAGTTAATCGGCTTCTCAATGACGCAGCCTATATTTTACCAGAACTTCCCCAGAAGGGAGGCTGGGAGTCTTCCAGTCCCTGGGGAGGGAGCTACAAGGAAATGTCTGGCATAGGACATGTAAGACTCAAATCAAAAGCCATTGAAATGATTTCCCTTCCTTGTAGAAATTTACATTTTACCTTTTTGTTTGTTTTGTGATTTAGGATTTTGTTTTGTTGTTTTTGTTTCTCTATGTAGCTCTGGCTGTCTTGGAACTTGCTCTGTAGACAAGGGTGGCTTTAAACTCAAGATCCACCTGCCTCTGCCTCCTGAGTGCTGGGATTAAAGATGCAAGCTACCATTGCCTTGCTGACTCTTAAGACTTTAAGTCTCCACAGTCTAGACATGCAAGCCTCCATATGAAGACATGCAACTCTGACTGAAAAAGAAACTTAGACCATTTGGACACCACCATTTCAACTGCTTCTTGTCTGGAGTCTGTGTGGGCCTCAGTTCTCATTTATCTCTGGCACATACCTGCCACAGCCACAACTCCTAGCCCCAAGAAGCAAGAGAATTTTTTATTTTTAAAGAATTAAATGAGGAGCCAGCCAGTGGTGGAGCGCGCCTTTAATCCCAGCACTCAGGAGGCAGAGGCAGGCTGATCTCTGTGAGTTCAAGGCCAGCCTGGTCTATAAGAGCTAGTTCTAGGACAGGCTCCAAAGCTACAGAGAAACTCTGTCTTGAAACCAAAAAGAATTAAATGAGGACTGGGCCTGAGCAGTGGAAGTTTAGAGATGACAGAAAAGATACTTCAAGCTACGTAGGAGGTATAGTCATGGAGGAGATTGGAAGACGAAGAGGAATAGAGAGGACTCTTAGGCTCTTGAATTGTGGTGTCATCCACGGAGAAAAGGAACTTCAGAGAGAGGGGTGTGTGCCACATCTCCTGCAGTGTTGGCTTTGGTGCTGGGCAGGCTCCCTGAACAGTAGTGCTACGTGACTTTGGGAAACATCATCTTTCTGAAAGGAGGAAGAGGAACAGAAGCCAAACTTTAGAGACACAAACTCAAACACTATTCTTTTTTCTTTTTTTTTATATAATTTTTATTTGTTTTTTTATTTTGTGAGCTTTGATGTTTTGCTTGCATATATGTCTGTGTGAGGGTGTTAGATTCTCTGGAACTGAAGTTATAGACAGTTGTGAGCTGCCATGTGGGTGCTGGGAATTGAAACTGGGTCTTTTGGAAGAGCAGCCAGTGCTCTTAACTGCTGAGCCACCTTTCTAGCCCCAAACACTGTATTCTTGGGCATGGACAATATAAAGGTGACCACAATTTAGAATGCAGGACTGATATTCTAGAACTTCTCAGATCTAGAATTTGTGATTAAAAGGGGAGGTCTATAGAGAAGCCAGTGAAAAGAGCACAGGTCTCGGAGGAAGGGCTCTTTAGTCCAAACTTGGGCAGCTTGGCACGTGTGGAAAGATGAGAGCAGAACTGACAGCAAATGCCCTGGGCAGACGAGCACGGGAAGAAGAGCACCCGTTCAGGCAGCTGTGTCGGTAGCTGTGCTGTGCTGTGCTGTGGTGAGGTCAGACTTGTCCTCCGGTGCTCTGTTGGCTGCATTGCTCCCTGCGAAGCATGAATGGGTAATGGAGGTGGTAATTTGGGGTTTGGCTTAGTGACTGTCTTTGTGATGACCAACTTACTAGCCTACATAGAGTGACTCCTTTCAAATGCTAAAGCAGTTCTATATTTGGGACTTTCTCCATTTTGTAGTAGATAAAGAGAGCTATTGAACTAAACCCTAGAATTTGTACTGCTTTACAGTTTCATGAAGTCATGCACCCTTATTAGAAATTTAGCAGAGATACTGGTTTCGGTATTCCTGTGCCTCCCATCTTTACTTTCTATTTATTTACTAATTTGCCTCACTCTGGCATCTGCCTCCAGCATCCTGTCGATGCTACACCTGCCTTGTAATACCGTGACTTCGTCCTTTCCGTACACATACCATGCCTCAGATTCTCAGATTCTAAGGGAATCTCGGAGCATTTTTTTCTTTTCTTCTAATTTCATTGAACTTTATTATTTTAAATACTGTGGTAGCATATGCCTACAACTGCAGTGCCTGGGAGGGCAAGGCCTTTGTGAGTACCTAGCAAGACCTTGTCATCTTGTCTCTCCTCAAAAGTTCAAGTGGAGGACAGATTTAAAATAGGCCGTTGAAGAGAGGCATCGTGGGAAGGTGACCTTTGAGTTCAGATCTGAGGAGGCTTAGGGCTTAGGGACTGAACATTGAAGTGTGAGCTGGGGAGGGTGTGGGAGTTGTGTGTCTGTCTTTTGGTGGGTAGGTGTGTGCCTGTGGGGATGAAGCCCAGGCCCTCTGACTTGCTGGGCAAGCTCTACCACTGAGCTCCATCCCCAGCCGCTTCTTTCTCTTTAATACTTTCTCTCCTAAAAGTTATTTGGCTTGAGCAGTAGGTTCACAACTGTCTGCCCCTCCAGTTCCAGGGAATGTGATGCTCTCTTCTGGCCGATACACAGACACACTTGTAGCACCAACAGCCATATACATATTTAAAGATGATGACACCTTGGGAGAAACTCATTTAAAAATAGTATGTTAAACATAACAAGCCAAACACAAACTGTTTCATTTTTTATGATTTCACTTGCATAACACTTGAGAAAAGGCCACATGACGGAGATAAATCTAGTCAGCCGTGGCTAGGGACCCAGGGGAAAGAAATTTGGGGGCAGTGGAAATGTTCCATGTCTGGATTGCGGTGGTGGTCAGGTCACATTAGTTACCACTCATCAAATGATGCCTGTAAAAAGGATAAATTATATTGTATATAAATTGTTCCTTAATTTGAAATGTCTTCTAAAATTATGTTTTTATTTATGGTATGTGTGTGCCTGCATGAGCTCATATGTACCACAAGGGTGCAGATGCCTGTGGAACCCAGAGCTTTGGCTCTCCTGCTACTGGGTTTAGAGGTAGTGTACGCTACCTGATGTGTGTGCTGGGAACTGAACCAAGATCTGCAGTGCTCTTAACTGCTGAGCCGTTTCTTCTCTTCCTAATCTAGTTTAATGTTAGTGAAGCTGTCTACCTCCAGCTGCTTTTTGATCCACTTGGCATTGTTTTATTTTATTTTTTAAAAAGCTGGGTTTGTTGTTGTTCTTGTTTTTTAAACATTTATTTATTGTGTGTGTCACATGCTTGGTTTCTTGTTCCACCATGTAGGGTCCAGGGATCAAACTGAGGCCCTTGGATAAGACAGCAAGCCTCTTGACTTCCAGAGCTATCTCACAGACCCGACTTGACCTTTATGCCCCCATCCAGTTAAGGTCAACCTTTTCAAAGGGTCCGCTGGCTTTAAAACAAGAAATCGATGTGACCGTTTGTAGCTTTGTAGACCATGGACTGTTTATACTTCATATGATCCTTGATATTTTTGGACTTGTTTCCATCCTTGTGCCTCATAATTTCTGTCTGTCTGCCTGTTACTTTCCCTGAATGTTCAGCCCAAGGTGAGTGCAGGAGTGTGAGGGAGGGCCCCAGTAATCCTAGCCATTAGGGGGTCCAAACAGGAGGATTGTGGACTCGAAGCCAGTCTGGCTCTTGTAGTGAGAACCTATTTCAAAAAGAAAAGAGAACTTTCTTAAAAGAAGCCTCCCAAATAAACAAACAAAAAAGAATCTCAGTGAGTCGAAGATGTTTCTGGCTCACTCATCGCTTGATAACTAGATATCACAGAATTGCCCTGTATACACTCCCTGTGTGCGTATTTTCTGTTTGGCTTTTTGAAGACTTGTAGCATTTCTGTGCATTGGATATACTTTGTGTGCTTGCAAATGGCCTTTGAAGGAGACATATTTTAATAACAAAGGGAAAAAGAAAAATCAGTGAAGATCCAAAGTAGGATGTGGTACTAATACTTGTTATTATTATTATTTTGTTTCTCTTTTAAAATGGTTTTCCATCCATGTGTATGTGTATAGTATGTGTATATGTATATATGTGTGTGTTCATGTGTATAAATGTGTGTGTCTGTATGTGTGTACATGGTGTGAGTATGGAGGTCAGACAACTTGCCGGAGTCAGTTCTCTCCTTCCAACAACATGGGTTCCAGAGATTGAGCTCAGGCCCTTGGGCATGGCAGCAGATGCCTGTACATTTCACTGGCCCATTAAAGGTCTTTGCCATTTTTGTCTTTAAAACTTCTGTTTGTGTGCTGAACTCAGACTGCGCCCTTGGTGGAGTGTGCCTAAGCACACTTCCACTGCCTTAGTCCCAGCCCTCCCCCCGCAAGTTTTATTTTCAATTAAATCATAATAGTTTCCTTTATTCTTAGAGAACTGAACTAGAGAGTCAAAGGAATTCCTTCTTCTTCCGTAGTCTGTTGGTTTTCTTACAGGAGGAGATATGCCGAGAGAGTGAACTGAGACTCTAGACTGAGCGCCACATCAGGGTAGTGCACACCTCATTCGTCTCTGTCCCTCTGGAGCCTGGGGTAGTGCCTTGCTGCACGTAGCAGCAGCTCACTCAGTGTTTGCTCAACTCAAAGAGCCTTTGTGTTTCTGGGCTTCGTTTGCCAGGACTTCAGGGTGGGTCTTGCCTACTGGTTTACATTCCTGTGCCCCCAGCTCTGAGGTGTGAGGGCATGGTTCAGGAGCATGGGTGGAGGGGAGCTGGTCCTTTCCCAGTCTGACTCCTTTTCACGCATGTGGGGATCTCCCAGCCCACCCTCTCCTGTTTCATCTGCTGCCTTTCTCCTGTGCTTGATCTTTCCATATTGAACTGTTCTCATGGACTATTCTTTTCAGAACCCCACAACTTTTTTGTTTGGTTTTTTGAGACAGGGTTTCTCTGTGGTTTTGGAGCCTGTCTCCCTGGAACTAGCTCTTGTAGACCAGGCTGGTCTTGAACTCACAGAGATCTGCCTGCCTCTGCCTCCTGAGTGCTGGGATTAAAGGCGTGCGCCACCACCGCCTGGCGAGAACCCCACAACTTTTAAGACTGATCCTAGACTCAGAGATGAGTGGCCATGAGCCAAGGCTGGTTTCAGGAAAGAATGTGTAAAGAACAGCCAAATCTCATATGTAGTTGTCCAAATTCTCGAGTGCCTTTTGGACCTTGAAAGCCTGTGCCCCACAAAGGATGCAGTTCCTGCCCTGCTGTCCCGTGGTGATGGGCAGGGGATTCCAGAGAGATGCCCTAAAGGAAGAGGGTGAGATGGGACACTGTGCAAGGATTGTGCTGATGTTACTACCCAGCTGTATGTCTGAGAAGTGGTACCTTTGCAGTCTCCCACTTGGCTCCTGTCCTTATGCCAGGAATGACATGTCAGCTCTCAGGATCTCTGACTCTCTGATTTTCTCTTCTGCCACTTGCTAGAGAAAGCACTTTGCTTGGAGATGGAGGCTTTGAGTTTCTTCTTTTTATAAGAGAAAAGGTTGCTCAATATTGAGTCCAAAAGCTAAGGTGGAATGGCTCTACATCATGTTTGTATAAAAAACAAGAAACAATTACTACTTGTGAGACAAAGACAGATAACTTACACAAACTATTAGCACTATGAATATCAAAGTTAGTCAGAGAGCTGGGTAGCATGCTACCTCCTTATCTATGCTGGCTGATTTCATGTCAACTGAGTGCTTGCTGTGAGCCTCTTCAGGAAAATGACACCGTGAAGGGGCTCCGCCTTGACACAGATCAGTTGCTGTTTCTTCTGTTCTGACACAACCCACTTCAGACTGCCTGCCTCCCGACCTGTGCTTCGAAACCTCTTATCTAGTCTCCCTACGGAGCTTTCCATTGTGCCCTTAGCATCTCTCAGCCTTCAGTGGATCTCTCTTGAACCCTGTAGTCTCCTTCACGAGGCCTTTCCTAATCATATGTAGCTAACACACACACATACACACACAGAGAGAGAGAGAGAGAGAGAGAGAGAGAGAGAGAGAGAGAGAGAGAGAGAGCGCTGTGAAAACGTGATATGTGATTGGAGAGTTAATATTTATAATTAAGATTGGCGGCTGGAAAGATGGCTCGGTGGTTAAGAGCATTGCCTGCTCTTCCAAAGGTCCTGAGTTCAATTCCCAGCAGCCACATGGTGGCTCACAACCATCTGTAATGAGATCTGGTGCCCTCTTCTGGTCTGCAGGCATAAGTGCGGGCAGAATACTGTAATACATAGTAAATAAACAAATCTTAAAAAAAAAGATTGGAATAAAATTGCTTGCAGTCGTGAATGGCTACAGTATCAAGTGAAATCAAGAATTGGTGAAATCCAGTTGGCAGAACTGACATGGCTGGCACTGTGGAAAGATGTGAACCTGTCTCTGCTTCTGGTGTAGTTCACTTACAGTGGGTGATGCTACACTCGTGGGTTTTAGGCATCAGGGTAAGGGATCTTTGAGAGGAGAGCAGAGGTCGTTTTAGAAATTGGGCCTCCCATAGTAAGTTTCTCGGTTCTTGTTTTTTGATCATGTGCTAGTCTTTGCTTGAAAATGACTGTTAGAAAAAACTGCCACACCACACCAGGGTATGGAGTTGATGTGGGCACAGTAGGAGTCAGATGAGGTAAGTTATGATACTAAACCATTTCACATACTGTTTAGGGAGACCTTTGTGGCAATGTGACATTTTAGGCCTTAGGTATAAAAGCTTCCCCCTCCCCATGTGCACTGGAGTTTTACTAGCATCTGACCCCTGGTCTCAGTGATCTTCACACCTCAATCTGCCTTATGGGTAAATTTCAATATTCGCTAATGTCTACAAGTATGCAGTTACAGGCCTGAGAATGTTTCTGGACCAGTCCCCTACTGTTCTCATTCATTCAGCTATTCTTACACGCCTCCTACGAAGTCAGATTAGATGCTTGGGTATGCAGTGCCAACAAAACAGATATGGACCTTTCATGGACCTTATTGAAGACAGATGTTAAATTTAACAGTCAAGAAAACAAATACAAGCTTGAACATCAGAGTACCACAGTGGTGAGAACAGGATGTGATGAGGGTATAGGCGGGCATAGCAGCAGCTGGAGGAATGTCCTCTGAACATTTCCTTCCCTCTCTCCCTCCTGCTACACATCTACCTTGATGACTTGTTGTGTCAGAACATTTAGAAAGAACACAGTGTCCCCAGGTTTCCTGATCCTCCGTAGACTCTAGGATCTATGGACACTCAAATCACACAGGTAAAGTGGTGTAGCATTTGCTATGTAACCTACCTAAGTCTTCCCCTCTACCTTCTACACATACCCATTAAAGACCATGTACATGATTTAGGGAATAATGCCAGAAAATAAAGTCTATCTGCATTTCAGTACAGCTGCCACTCCCATACCCCCAGTTCTTTTTGATCCTCAGTTTGTTGAATCTGTGGAGATAGAACCCCTTGGATAGAGCGCAATACTAGGGCCTGGTCAGTGGTCAGTTCAGGATTAGAGCTGTCAGCCTGGAAGGCAGTAGGAGGCCGGGTTGAGATACACCCACTTCAGTAGGAAGAATGGGGGATTGGATAGACACATTGGTGTTCCTTCCTACCCTCCTTGCAGGCCAGCCCCCTGCAGTTTCCTCTTCTGTGTTAGTGGAGGTTGATGGCGCACAGAACTGTTCCTGTAGGAGTATCCCATGCCCTTGCAGTACAGGTTCTACAGGCTCAACAGTCTGCTGTGCCTGTCCCGGGAGTCCTGCTGTGTCTTCCACTGCTGTGCTGAGTCGGTTACATACTTCCTCACTAAACTTGATCTGCCTCGCAAGTTTGACAGTGTTAGAGTTTGCTGATCATTAATGTGGGACAATTAATTCTCTCCTAGGATGAACTTTGTCCAAGAAAGTAGCACTCTTTGAGAGGATTGCGTCCCCTCCAGTTGAGCGGAAGTCAGGCATTTGTCTCACTGTAGTTGAGAATGAACTTGGCCGTGCTGTGCTCTCTACCTTCCCAGTCATCTCTGAGGCTGGCAGCTTAGAATGGGGTGTAGAATGGAGCCATAAATTACCCTGGGAATGACTCAGATGGGCTCATTTTAGCTGTGATTGTGCCGTTCTCCGGTCACCTCTCCCTTCACCTCCATTTCCTTCTTCTTTTTCTAAATCTGTGCTTGGGTGAGGAGCTTTGAGAAGAATATGAGTAGGCCTGCCTTTTAGTGTGGCGGGGATGCTTGTTTCCCCATCACCGATTGCCTCCCTCCCTGCTCCATCCCTCCCTCCGTCCCTCCCTTCTTTCTGTTTCTTCTCTACTTCTATTTTAAGTGCCCATTTCTTGCTGATTCTGTCTTACTGGAAACTGGGCCAGCTCCATTTAATTTTTTTTTCCCATGCTGCTATTAAAAGACAATGGCCAGCTAAGAGTCTGAGGTGAGGACAGTATGGTGAGCAGGTACCCTTTTGATTCTAGTGCTCTCAGACAAGTATTGATTCTGATCACACAGATTTGACACATTTATTAGGACGTTTTAGTGTTTGTGCGTGTTCTGTTAAGTTGGAGGAGAGCCATCAGTTGTTAGCTCCTTAAACTTCTCTTTCCTGCACCAATGGGCAGACCTGAGGTCAATGAACTTTGGGTCTCTTCCTAAGATGAGCTGTGTGCTTGGCGTCTGCAGTTCAGCCGACACTGGGCTTTCAGGAGTCTCCACACCGACTAACACAGGGATGTTTGTTGGTCTTGGGCTTTGCCTAAGTCACAATCCTATCAAGGCTGTCTATATAAATGTGTGGTATTCTCTCACTGCAAGTTACCAGCCCTCTAAGATGTGTGCATACTTTTATTTCTTCTCAGTAAGCGAGGTAGTTCTGCAGTGGCTGAAATATACAAATTATTATTATTAGGATTTTTAAGTTACAAAGTAAGCTGGGAATGCCTTTAATCCAAGTACTTGGGAGGCAGAAGCAGTTGATCTTTGTGTTTGAGGTTAGCCTGATCTACAAAGTAAGACTCTGTCTCAAAATAAAAACATAAAGCACAAACCACAATGGAACAACAAAAATAGCTTGTTGTAGTTTTAGTTTGCATCTCCTAAGAACTCAAGATGCTGGTTACCATGCTGGCGTTCATTATTGTCTGCAGATCTTTGATGAAGGATCTGCTCACACCTTTTTTGTTTTAAAATATTGGGTTATCTTATTGTTGAGTTTGAGACTTTATGTGTTCTATAGAGAAACCCTTTTGTAGTTCTGTATTTGCAGTCTGTGGACTATCTTTTCTAATTTAGTGGGTGGTTTTTGTTGGTTTTTTAGTTTTGTTTTGTTATTGAGACAGGGTTTCTCTGGATAGCCCTGACTGTCCTAGAAGTTGCTTTGTAGTCTAGACTGGCCTCAAACTCACAGAGGTCTGCCTGCCTCTCCCTCCCAAGTGCTGGGACTAAGGTGTGTGCCACCACTGCCTAGCTTAATTTAATGTTTGAGACTTATTTTTCAATTATGTGAGGTGTGTATTTTACATGTGGTTGTGTATATAATGAGTGCAGGTGCTGGTGGAGGCCAGAGGCATCAGAGCTCCTGGAGCTGGAGTTAGAGACATTTGTGAGCAGACTGATAGATAGTACTAGGAACTGAACTCGGCTCCTCTGGAAGAGCAGCAAGTGCTGTTAACTGCTGAGCTATCTCTCCAGTACAATTCCTTTAAAAAATATTTATTGTATGTTTGTGTGTGTGCATGTGCCTGTATGCATGTGTGTGCTGGGGTCTCGAGTGTGGAGGTCAGACGATAACTTGGTTCTCTCTTTCACTTTTGCATGGGTTCTGGGGAGTCGGCTCAGGTTAGCAGGCTTGCAGAGTAAGTGCTTTATCTGCTGAGCTAGCTTGCCAGCCCATCTTTTCATTCTTTTCAAAGAATTTCTTATCTGGTTAATAGTTATTTATTTAATGTGTATGTACGAGTGCCTGCATGTCTGTCTGTGTACTATATGTGTGCCTGGTGCCCAGCGAAGGAGGCCAGAAGAGGCTGTCAGGTCCCCAGGGACTAGAGCCATAGTCAGTTGTGAACCACCATGTCAGTATTGGGGAATCAAACCTGGGGCCTCTGGAGGAGCCGCTGGTGCTCTTAATTACCAAGCCACCTCTCCAGTAGCTTTTCATTTTTGACAATGTCTTTGGAAGAGCAGTTTGTCACAATAGCATTATGGATATGCACATGTGTTGGAGCAAGTGACTATAGGTCACTGTATTTTGCCATGGTGTCAGCTCCTTGGGGATCAGGGACTATTTTGTTCCAGAACAGGGACTGGCCATCAGAAGTAATGGTTGAATACAGTTCAGTGAGCAACATGAAGGGTGAGGCACCCAAGATGTTGTAGTCAGGGTGCAGACAAAGTTTCAGGATTGAGATGAAGAGCCAAGAGCTGTTGCCTGAGACCTCTTCTGCTTCAGAACCACTTCAAGGAGTGTGGAGAGAATCCTAAACTTGGGCTTGACTGGCGTTCTTTGGTGGTTTCAGTTTCTGAGGGAGGAACTGAGGTAAGGACATTACCAATGTCCAAGGAAGGACTAACAGCGCTAAGTTTCGTAACTAGGCAACTTGAAACCATTATGGAGTTGGCCTAACTGGCCTGGTGGTTCAGCCCTCTCCTCACTGCCTGAAGGGCTTCACAGAACCTCCTTGTCCCCACAGTGCGGAGGGGGATGGACCCAAGGCTGAAGTCATTGGCAGACTGAAGCCAGGCTGTCTGTGGCAGAGGACAGCTCATCTCCTCCCATTGCCTTGAGTTTGTCCTAGCGCTATTTTGGCCTGTGGTTTCAGCGAATGGGCCAGTTTGTAATCACTACACAGTCGCATCTTTTAAGGGTTGAGTGAGCAAGCCAGGAGAGGAAACTGCTGAAGAGATTCCCCTCAATTAATGAGGCCTTGTCTTCTTTGAGAAGGTCTTACTTTAAAGTTAATACAAGAGTAAGAAAAGGGAGAGGAAGGTGGAGGGAAAAAGAGAGAGAAGAGGTAGAGAGAGCACCCAAGTGCCTGTGTGTTTCATGTCTGGGGGAGGTGGTGGCATCTCTCCATCCCCCCACCCCTGGCAGGGAGGCAGCAATTCATGCAAAGTGCTCCCAGCTGCCCCTGGTTTATGGGCTAATCCAGGCCCTGCTCCAGCCTGTCATTCAGGGTAAGCTGCTATCATTAGTGGTCAAACATTTCTGAAAGTATTTCTTCTCAACTCTGACCACATGGCCTTTCGTGGAAGAGAGGTGGGGAGGAGCCAGGAGAACAGTGAGCCCCACCCTGTTGTCCACGTCCAGCTACTCTACAGAGTGACAAGGAGGAAGTTGGAAGACAGGATTTGTCAAAGCCTGTGTTTCTGCTTCTGCTCCCTGAGGGACAGAGGCCCTACCCCGAAAGCTGTAGGTTCCAAACCTAGGAGGCCTGTTTTTGTCCTTATAAGGAGATTTTTGGTTGGAATAAACCTTTATTAACCAGTTTCACCGCTCAAGCTCTCTGCCCTCAACACATGCATACACTGGGCTGTGCTGGGCAGTAGCTGATCACCCCGAGCTGTGCTGGGCAGTAGCTGAACGCTGCCTTTCCCTCTGGAGCTGGGGTCTGCTTTCTGCTTTTGATGAGGGGCTGTGGTGAAGGTTTCAGAGTAGTATTTCTTCCCACAAAGTAGGGGTTTTGGAATCCTTTTCTTTGACTGAGGTATGGTTGACAACTTTGGTTTATGAAATTAGTGCAAGGAAAAATAAGATGGCATGGGAAAGCTAAACCGAACCCTCCCTCAGCTTTCAACAGCTGCACCATCTGTAGGTAGTGTGGACCCAGAGGCTGCTAGAGCTGGGGTCTCTCTCATTCTCCCTCACTTTCACTGTATTTTGTTTGTTTTGTTTTATTTTTGAGGCAAGGTCTTGCTTGGTAGTCTTGGCTTGCCTGAAACTCACTTTGTAGATCAGGCTGGCTTTGAATTCATAGAAATCTGCCTGCCTCTGTCTCTTGAGTGCTGGGCTCAAAAGTGTGTGTTACCGTTACTAGTTTTTTTTTTTTTTAAAGATAAAATCTCATTATATAGTCCTTGATGTTGTACCTGCTGTCTAACCAAGGCTGTCTTCAAAACCTCAGCAATCCTCCTGACTCAGCTTCCCAAGTACTGGCTTCACTGACGTATGCTACCATGCCTAGTTCACACACACACACACACACACACACACACACACACACACTATCCCAAGAACAACTGCTGCTTCTCTTCTAAAAACTTTCATGGGTTCTTTTTCCTACCAGAAGTGTACAAGTGCAGAGAAGAAAACTAGAAAAATCTAAGAACACAAACAATAAAAACAAAGTATCCTTATTCCCAGCTCCCAAGATAATCACCATTAGTGTTATGGCTTATGTCCATCTTGTCACAGAATCTGTTACTGAAAGCTGGGCATGGTGGCACATGGTAAACATCCTAGCACTCAGGCAGCAGAAGCAGGTGAATCTCTGAGTTCAAGGCCAGAACAGAGCAAGCTCTAGGACAGCCAGGGCTATACAGAGAAACCGTGTTTTTGTTTTTAAAGAATCTGTTACTGAGAAAGAAGGTGGTAGGATGGTTTCTGACCCCACAAAACCAACTGTTCGTTGTGCTGCAGGCCTGTCCCACCTGCTGGAGAGATGCTCTCAGTAGCAAGGGGACTCTGGTGGGTTCCTCCCAACAAGGAACTCCGTTAGAGATCAAGTCTTGCCACTTTCCCAGTAACTGGGGGAAAGTAGCTCCAGAGAAAGTCAGCAATGGTCCATCCATTCCACCATGTCCTCCAGCCAAGGAGGAGGAGGCTGTGTGAGAATGCACTCTGTAGAACTTCCTGTTGTTGATTTACATACCTATAAATGGAGGTCACAGAGCCGCTCTCGGTCAGAGTGGCCACGCTAAGTGCGATGGCCATTAAAATAATGCCCGGCTCCCGGTGGTGTTCCTCTGGGTCACAGTACTCAGTTCTCTTGTTGCTGGTTGTTCTGCCCCATCCCTGTAGTCTAAGTTGTTCTCTTAGCCTTTGGTTCCGGGCCTGGGAAGAACCAGGCTTGTCTTTTGATGATGTTTAAGCCATCTAGTCATTGTAAATTAAATAGTGAGCTGTGGCATACCAGTGTCTGCTGGTGAAAGAGCCAAGTCAAAGGCAGGGAGGCTTAGGTGTTTTCACCGAGTCGAGTGGAGGAACACTACAAAAGAAACTTGAAAACACATTTTTCATCACTGCTTTGTGCTCTGAGAAAATGTCAGACTGCTTCTTCAGCTATATCTCTTCGTTTTTGTAAATGGAGACATCTCACTCATTTCCTGGCTGCCCAGACCTGAATAATTACACAGAAACTATATTAATTACAACACTGTTTGGCCAACAACTTAGGTGTCTTTCTAGCTAGCTCTTATATCTTAAATTAACCCATCCTAGTAATCTGTATACCACCACAAGGCTGTGGCCTACCAGTAAGTTTCTAGAGTCTTTCTTTTTTGGGCAGCTACATGGCATCTCCCTGACTCTGCCTACTCTCTATATATCTCTGTTTGGATTTTCCACCTGGCTTTATTCTGCCCTGTCTTAGGCCAAAGCAACTTTTTTATTAACCAATGGGAATAAAGCATATTCGCAGTACACAGAGAAGAATCCCACGTCACATTTCTGTGTTGGTTTTCACTTGCTTGAAGAGCTGATGAGCCCTTATCTCTAGTGTGGTGTCCTATCATATGCACTGGCTCATGCTGCTTAATTATCTTTCCAGCTATAGAGAAAATTGATTTGCATAAGTTTGGGGGCTCCTTTTACCTAATGGGAGAAATAGATCATCTTCTGTCTGTCCAGAGATTCTTGTTTATTTCTAACATTTAAGCCCAATAAAAATAATGTGATGGTCCCAGGGTATTTTGCCAGTTATTTCAGATGTGGGGTGATTTGCTCCAGATTTGTTTACTTCAAGTGGAAAAGTTTGCACAAAGCTGCCTTTGGGCTTTTACCAAGAAGGAAGCTTCCCTGGGTCTCCGCTGGGCGCCAGCTGCTGTTGAGTGCAAAGCTGAAGTGACTACAGGGCTTGTTGCTAACAAATAGCGGGAGCGGGAGCGGGAGCGGGGAAGCGGCTCCCTTTCTCACAGTGACTTATGTCGGTCTGCTTTCTGCTCTCAACCCCCAGAACGCACAGACATTCAGGTGGCTCAGCCAGAACAGCAACAAGTGACCAAAGCCCTGGTGCTAGAAACCGGCACCGCCAACCCGTGAAGAACCCCAGCAACAGTGGCTTAGCCAATGGCACAGGTGAGTGATGACACCCAACATTAGCCTGGACTAAGAAGGAGGTCCTTGCCTGTCCTGTGTACACTCAGGGCTGTGCCAGAATATAGTGAAGTGTGTGAATTGAGCCCATTACTTATCCCATTGACCCATCTGCTTTGACCTCTGGCTTCTGGACAGCCAGGATGATTCTCCCTGTTCCCATGCATGTCCAAAGTACTCCTTTGGGCCTGGGGATATAGCTCATTTGGTAGAATATCTATCTAGCGTGCATGAGGCAGACCTGGGTTCAGTCTTCAGCACCTTATAAAACTGGCTTAAGTATGCATGTTTAGGATTCCAGTCCTTGAGAGGTAGAGAGAGGTAGGAGGATCAGAAGTTAAAAGTTATCTTTGGCTACATGACAAGTTCAAGGCCAGCCTGGGATACATGAGATTCTGTCTCAGAAAATAAAAATGAAAAACAACATATTCTTTGTGGAGAATATTTTTAAAAGTATGCTTTTTATTACTTTCTTATCA
This sequence comes from Microtus oregoni, assembly GCF_018167655.1. Lineage (NCBI taxonomy): Eukaryota > Metazoa > Chordata > Mammalia > Rodentia > Cricetidae > Microtus > Microtus oregoni. The sequence continues at coordinate 41,674,657 of NW_024543063.1, forward strand.
ACATTGGGTTTTATGTGAATTTAAAATAGATTTATTTAGTTTAGTTTTTATGTGTATCTATGACTGGGGGTTCCTATGTGCACCACGTGCATACAGGTGCTCTTGGAGTCCTGAAGGGGGTGACATATTCCCTCAAACTAGAGTTACAGCAGTTATGAGACACTCACTGTGGGTGCTGAGATCTGAACCCCAATCTTCTCTAAGAACACTTAACCACTGAACCATGTCCTGCTGTGTTGTTTTTTGAGACAGGGTCTCATTTTGTATCACTGGCTGTCCTGAAACTCCTGGTGTAGACCAAACTAGCCTCAGACTCATAGAGATATGCCTACTACTCCCCCAAGTGCTAGCATCAAAGGGGAGGGCTACTACCCTCAGCCTTAGGTATCTTATTTATCCCTGACATATCTGAAGAAAAGAAATTTCCTATTTAGGGAGTTTATCAACTAGGAAAAAAGACAAGACTGAGTTTGCCCTAAGAGCTGAGGGGGAGAAGATGACAGCATTCCCAGGGGTCGAGATGCTGACAAGTGTTAAGTCCCCACTAGGTACTGCTGTCACCATTCCAGCATCAACACCGTAAGAGAAGAGACACTTGGTCCTTCCACACCCAGGAACTTTTCTGCATTTGACTGTTTCCCTGTGCTCAGGAAGGAAAAGCCTGCTACAAAGTAAATGAATCATTTTCATCCTATTTCTGTCTCATTGAGACAGTGTCAGGCAGACATTCATTTTCTGGAGTTCCTGAGGACTGTTAAATCTTTAGTGACAACAGGTCATTTGTTTGTCTGTTTTTGTTTGGAGCCAGTAGAGGGGATGTGGACGTTTGCTTCCATAGACTGTAGATAGGAGTGAGTAATTCCAATCGAGAGTGACACAGAAATGACCTTTATAGATGCTGTTTGGGAATGCAGAGGTGTGACGTAAAGACACAGTAGCATGTTTGTTGTTGTGACAGTATTATTGGCCTGTGTGTGACACTGAGTAGCACTCTAGTTAAGTGCTCTGTCATGGATTTCAGTTCTCTGGAAGCAGCATGTGGGGCTTCAGGGCCCCTCTGTGGCGAATGTTGCCTGGTTATCTCACTGTGTACAGGAATGGTAGGGTAAAGTGACAAGCCTGGGACATGACTTGACTTCCTGGATTTGGGGACATGCCTGAAAGAAATGAGTTAAGCAGCTTCCTGTAACCTCTTGGATGAGGTCACTGCAGGTGTGAAGTCCCAGCAGATGCTGTCTCAACCTACCCAGTGCTTCAGGTCTAGCTACCACATCCTTCCCATCTGCATGAAGGGATGGCTAGCAAGTGACTATGGACTGTTCCATAGAGCCGCGTGCAGCTCTCTGAGCAGCCGCAAACATGCTCTTCTTAGCAAACATTTGTTCGTAGAGAAGCTTGCAGTAGCCCTGCTGGGCACAAGCCATGTCACCCTAAAATCCTTTTATACACTATCCAGGTGACACATGAGGCAGTCTCCTGGTGCAGTGACCGGGCACCAGTCACTTTATCCTTCTGTCCTTGTGTGGGTATATTCATGAGTGCAGGCGCCCTCAGAGATCAGAGGCATCAGATTCCCCCCGGAGGTGGAGTTACAGGTGATTGTAAACTTCCTGGTATAACTGCTGGGAATTGAACCCAGGTCCTCTGCAAGAGCAATATGAGCATTTAACTTCAGCTCTTCTGGGATATCAGTAGGTTTTTATTTGCTTTATATTTAGTTTTAGGTACCTTTGCTTCTGGTTTTTATCTCTAGAACATTGTATTCTAGTTTGTGAGGTAGGTTCCAGCCATGTCTTTTAAAAGCCACATGTGTCTAAGTCTAGACAACCTTGGGCATGTTTTATGGTAGTAGTGCATCTGAATGCCCAAACCATTCCTAAAACCCAGCTTCAAAGGGCAGCTCCTGCCTACTAAAACACAAAGGCCTTGGCCTCTGCCTCTGCCTTTTTGCAATGATGACATTTCTTCTTGACCTCACAGGCAGCCTGGACTATAAGAAAAGAGAGAGCTAGAACTGTTACTAGGGTGGGCAGACAGAGCCCCCGCCACACACCTCTTGGCAGTGTAGGATGTGTATGAGGATGTCTCCATCCCTCCATGTTAGGTCTGTGAGGACCACTTCCAGGATGGCACTATAGGAGTTGTGTCTCCTGCTGTCATTTTCACGGGCATGCAAGATTAATTTAACAGCTCCCTATTGCCTGTGTACCGTATTTATGCTTATAAAAGACATTAAGGGCAAAACCAGAGCCCAGTCTCAGCTGTCTTTTTCACATCATCACAAATGTGCAATACCCATTTTTGTAAAATGAAAGTAACTGGAAGACTGTCTCTATGAATGCCATGTTTCTAAGTTTTGAAAGTGCTGGGGCTGAGAAGTAGACTGATGGCATAGCACATCATTGACTGTGTGCACAGGGATTTACTGTCTGATTTTTTTTGTTGTTGTTGAAAACTTCACCAAAAATTTTCATCTGTTACAGCTCCCTTTAATGTGATTTCCGTGCTCAGTGGTTATACAGGCTTGGTGGGACCGAGGCTCCCTGTACATAGTATATGTTTAACACTCAGTGACTTACTTGCTGGGGCTTTGTTTCCTCATTTGTAAAATTAGGGCCAGAGTGTGTATCTTGCATGGTGTTATAAGGAATAAGCCAGATAAAATTTATACAGAGTATAAGGCATGGCACCTAGCACATAGTTTTTATCTGTATGAATAATGTAATGATGAGGCATAGATATTTGTTTTTGTTTCATTATTTTTTTAATCCATGTTTCCATTTATCTGTGTGGTCTTTTTGTTTACTTTTTAGAGGATTATTTTTATTAATGGCATGTGCATTTTTCTGTATGCACACATGTGTGGGAGTTCCCAAGCAGGCCAGAAAAAAGTGTCAGGTCTTCTGGATCCAGAGTTAGTTATTGGTGATTGTGAGCTTGCTGCGGATGCTGGGAACTGAGCTCTGGTCCTCTGAAAAAGTAGCTAGCTGTGCCTCCTATTGGAGTTTTCACAGACAGCAGGATTGATTTAACAGTCTCCTGTTGGCTGTGGATTGTATTTATGAGTGTAAAAGACATTAGGGGAAACCCCAGAACTCCTAACTACTGAGCCATTCCCTCTTTCCAGCCCCATTGTTTCCTTCTGAAAAGTGGTTTTCATAATGGAATGGAGCTTATCTGTAGTTGGTAGAGTGCTTGCCTAGCTTGCCTGAGCTCTGGGTTCAATCCCTATCCCCGCATAAACTGAACTCAAGGGAAGCTGGGACTATGAGACCCTATCTCAAAAACTCAAATTAAAATAATAAATTCTAGTGTAGTTAATAGCCATCCATCATCTTCCTTAACTCTGATGTAGTCCTCTATCTTTTGTTTTGTTTTGTTTTGTTTTGGAGACAAGAGTAGCTAGCTTGAAAGACTGTGTTCACCAGGCTGGCCTTGAACTCCTTCTGCCTCTGTGAAAGGGTTGAAAGGGCTGCGACTACAGTCTGCACCACCTCCACTGGCACGTGTCCCTCTTTGCAGACAGCTTTGTTCTGGGGAAACCTGAAAACATTTTTTTAAGAAGCAGTTCTAGCTGTGTTGAGTACACTGGCCTTGAATTCCTGGGCTCTGGCTATCCCGCGGGGCCATGAGTAGCTGATCCTATATACACAGGGGTTTTTCTTTAGTGTAATTCTTGGGTCAATGGATGTGAATTTTTAAAAATGAGATCAGTTTCCTTTTAAGAGAGGATTGCTGATGTGTTCAAGGCTGATAAAGCTCTCACAAAGTTGTAAATACTGTTTTGGTTTTATGCTGTCAAGGTTAAGTTCTACCTCGTGGTTTATTCTTGCTATTTTTTTTTTAATTTTATTTTGCTGTTTTGATGTTGGGGATTGAACTTCTGGCCTTAAGCATGCTGTGTACACACTGTGTCTCTGAGCTACCCAGCCCTAGAGTAATTTCTTCTGTGTTGGAGCCCTGTGCTCACCGTGTCAGTCAGGCAGCTTCCGCTGTGGCTTCTCCTCCAAGCAGAGCACTTCCCACTGTCTTTTATACTGTGAGGATTTTTTCTTGTTTTGAGTAAGTCCCACTTATTTTGAATATTGGGATAATATTTTTAAATTTTTTTATTTCATGTGTGTATGTGCTTTGCCTGCATGAGTTTGTCACCATGTGACTGTCTGACAGGAGTCAGATGCCCTGGGACTGGAGTTACAGATGGTTGTGAGCCGTGTGGTTACTGGGAATTGAACCTGGGTCATCTGGAAGAGGTGCCAGTACTCTTAACCCCTGAGCCATCTCTCCAGCCCTGGCATATCATATCTTTAATTCTGAAAGGGCTAGCTCTGCCTTGTTACTTTTTCCTCTTTGAAAGTTCATAAATTTTTCAAAAACAAGTTTTAGACTTTCAACTTTTAGAGGCATGTGTTGTCTACTTAAGCTGATTAAGACTTTAATCTTACCACTAATCAGGCATGGAGGTATGGTTTGTTCACCTTTCCCCTTTATTATTATATAACTTTATTTTTTCCTTTTGCATAAAGATTCATTGTTATTGTTTTGTTTTAGAGAGAGGGTATTATTATGAAATTCTAACTATCCTGGAACTTGATGTGTAGATCAGGCTGGCCTCAAACCCACAAAGATCCACTTGCCTATCTGCCAAGTGCTGGGATTAAAGGCCTGTGCCACCACGCATATCTATCTTTATTATTTTTAATCCTGTGTCTGTGTGTGGTTATGTGCCAGAGGTGTCTGCTGTGGGTGCTGGGAGCCAAACTCAGGTCCTCTCCAGCTCCTAATTTAAAACAAAAAATCTTGTGTGTGTATTATGATTTTATGTGTTTATGTGTGGGTATATACATGTGTGTGCGCACGCACTTGTGTGTGTATGATGATTTTATGTGTTTATGTGTGGGTATATACATGTGTGTGCGCACGCACTTGTGTGTGTATTATGATTTTATGTGTTTATGTGTGGGTATATACATGTGTGTGCACACGCACTTGTGCACCTTTCTGTATAGGTCAGAGGTCACTGTTGAGTGCCTTCCTCAGCTGCCCTTCACCTTTTGTTTTGAGACAAGATCTCTATCTCTCTCTTTACCTTCCTTGCCCCTCCCTCTTTTTCTCTCTGAACTTGGAGCATGCCAGTTGCTAGGCAGGCTTGCCTGGGATGAAGAAAAAGAATGTCCAGTTCCTGATCTTTTTCTTGGCTAAAAGGTTTCCTGTTCCTGAATGGATGTGATTCATAAAGTTGAAGTGTTAACCACCATCACAGAAGAGCACGTGAAACACTTGTAGTTGCAGAAACCAGTAGCTGTTCAGCTGCCTTGGTACCTCCCCTCCCCTCCTGCCCTTGGTCCTCCACTTTTCTTCCTATCCAGGACAACATCCAGACCCTCTTCTTTTCCTTCTTCCCCATTATTTCCACCTCTTGATACCCTGGATTTGAGTGTCAATTCTGCTGCTCGCTGATTGCACAGCACTCTAAGCAGTCGTGGAGCTTGCATGTCTTTGAAGGGGGAATGACATTTTCCGCATGGGCTGTTGGGATTGCAAATGAGCTAATAAAAGTATCCTTGCTAAAGGCAATGAGGGATCCTGGATTGGATTCTTGAACAAAGTCTAGAGTTTAGTTAATAGTATTATACAGATTCTTTTTTTAGTTTTGTCAAATGTGTTATAGTTATATTAAGGAATAGCACTAGGGAACATTGGGTAAAGGACCACCGTCTTTTCAACTTTTCTATATAAAGATTCCTTCTAAAGTGGGAACTCAGGAGGTTGAGGCAAGAGGATCATAGTTCAAGGTCAGCTTGAGCTACATAGGCACTACTCCATCTCACACAGTAAGCAAACCAAAGCTAAATAATTGATCACTCCCAAATATATTTGAAGACCTATTTTTTAAATGGTAATGTTATCAGGTGATTATAGTTCTAATATCTTTTAAAATTATTAGATTTAGTGAATGCTTATTTGTTAAATAAATATTTATTAAATACTGTTTTGCTGGACAGTGTAAACTATAAGCCAGGACAAGACCCCTGCCTTTTAATCTTTCAGTGAAAGTTGAAAATACATCCCAATCAAGTGCCAGCCGCTGTTGCAAGAGCTCTGTGCTGCGTAGCGGAGGCCACAGACACTGCTGGGTCTCTGCAAGCCGTGACCAGCTGCACCGCAGTGGCTTAGAGAACATCTGGGGGAAAGGGCTGGTGTGACAGATAGGCAAGGACGTAGGGGATAGAAAGGAAAGTGTTGCTGGGGCTGTGACTCAGACCGTAGAGTGCTTGCTTACCTAGTGTGTCCCAAGCTCTGGGTTTGCTCCTCATACTGTATACACACGCTTAGTGGTGCATGCCTGTAGTCCCAGCACTCCAAAGGTAAAGACAGGAGGCTCAGATATTCAGGGTTAGTGTTGGCTACATAGTGAGTTTGCGGCTAGCCTAGGATATGTGAGACCCTGTCTCAAAAGAAAAAAAGAGAAAGAGAAAAGAACAGAAAAGCGGAAATATTGGTTGTACCAACAGCAGAGACAGCCTGAGTCATTTTCAGACTTCCACTGAGGTAAAGCTAGATCCTTCGGTTTGCCACACAAAAGAATTCCAGGATGAATATTATGAAGCAGAATTGGAGTTTATTAAAAGTCAATAATAATAATTATTATTACTGTTATTATCATTACTGAGATGGTTTCGCTATGTAATCTATGGCCTAGAACTCTGTGTAGACCAGGTTTGGCCTTGAACTCAGAGATCCAGCCAACTCTGTTTACAGAAGGCTTTATTTTTATTTTATGTATACAAGTGTTGTGCCTACCTGTATATTTATATCCCACTTGGGTGCCTGGTACCGCTTGAGACCAGAAGAGAATATCAGATCCCCTGGAACTGGAGTTATAGATGGTTTTGAGCTGCCATGTGGGTTCTGGGGACCAAACCTGGGCCCTCTGCAAGAGCAGCAAGTGCTGTCAACTGCTGGGCCATCTCCAGCCCCTTTAAAGGCATTATAATATAGATATAGATTTAATATGTAATGTAAGCTCAAGGGCTTATGAGGAGCACAAGACACTGAGAGCATGATTATGGGCTAAAGAAGAGTCACAATACCATTGTCGTTACAGTATTTTTATCTAGAACCTGATATCCCTGGGGCTGAGGAAATTTAATTAAGAAAACTTGCTCTTCTTCTAAAGGATGTGAATTTGGTTCCTAGCACCCACGTTATTCAGCTCATGACTAACTGCAAACTCCTGGTCTCAGCAGGCACCTACATTCACATGTATACACATACATCTATTAACAATTTCTAAATAAAAAGGCATTTTAAGTTGGCGTAGTGGTGCAAGCCTTTAGTTCCAGCAATGGTGAGTCAGAGGTAGGCAGATCTCTGAGTTCGAAGCCAGCCTAGTCTACAGAAAAGTTCCAGGACAAGCAGGGCTATACAGAGAAACCCTGTCTCAAAACTGAGAGAGAGAGAGAGAGAGAGAGAGAGAGAGAGAGAGAGAGAGAGAGAGAGGAGAGAGAACATAGCTCAGACAGACATGCAGAGGCAGCCTCTATTGTGTTTCTTGTGATTTCCCCTAGAGCCATTCTTTAAATGTACAAGTGAATGCATGTGTGTTATCTGAGGGGAAAAAGACACGTGTGTTCGTGCACATACAAACGATAACAGTATATATACCCTGTTCAGCAATTTCTCACTTAATTATATTAGAGTTTTTCCATAGGACTTGAAGCTAATGTGAAGAACTTTGTCCTGTATATTCCTCCAACTAAACCTAGCTAATTGGGCAATAACACATCAATTAAAATGTTTGAATCCTATACCTCTGTGTTTTTTTTTTTCTACAACATTTTAAAGCTTTATTTGTAATTCTGTGCGGGCGGATGCGTGTAGAAGAGTAGAGGGAATGGAGCTGGCCAGAGCTACCAGATCCCTGGAGTTAGGTTACAGGTGTTTGGGAGCCATCAGAGGTGCTGGGAATTGAAGTTACATTCTCTGGAACAGCAGTGTGTATACTTCCACCCCCTCAATAAATTTTTAAAGAAAGTGAAACGCCATTTTCAGATGATGCAAGGTCATCAGCTTGTTATTCTGGAGACTGGCAGAGGGAGAATCAGGTTTTTCCACAGGCTCCATCCCCCACAGTCTGAACCCTGGGGAAGCAGAGTGGTTGAGGGCCAGCTCCTCTTTACTTAAATGAAGACCACACCAAGGGTATTAGAATTGGCATTTTGCAACCTCCAATGAATTATTGAAGTATTTGTCAGTTTCTGACTCTTTGTTAATTTACTTATTCTCTGACTTTTCACAATTTAGTATATTACTATAGCTCTGTAATAAGTCTGATATGCTGGAGAAAATCCCCGACAGAAACCAGCAGTCTTCTTTAGACTTTCATCTCTACTCTTGCAAATTTAGTTTCCCTTATAAATTTTACAGTGAATTTATCTACGACTTAAAAAGGCATGGTGGGTTTTTTTTAAAGATTGGAATTGCATAAAGTTTATAGATTTGCATAAAGAGGATTGCCATCTGTTGTAGGTACTATCTTAGCTCAGATAGAATATGGAAAACAAGCAAAGTTTTGCATTTATGTTGGGAAAACATTCTTGGTACAGATTTAGTTATTAAGCATCTGATGTAGCCTCTTTGCCAGATAGCATTAACACTTGGAAGAAAGCAGCAGTCTCAGGGTAAGGATACAGCCCAGCTCAGGGACAGTGCACTTGCCTAGCCCTTGCAAGGCCCTGGCTTTGATCCTCAGCACTGCAAGATAAATAAATAGAACAAAATCCAAGGGACTCAATCAGAGGCAGTTTCACGTCTCAGGGTCACAGTCATTTGTTAAAGTCAAGCTTGGTCATATCCTGGGAAGACATTTTGGTTTCAGCTGACTACCAGTGTTAGCCAGTTGGATCTGGTTATATGTAATCTTTGTTCCCACTAAAGGATGTGCAAAAAAGTGGAGAGAGTTACTTAAGCCCTGGAGGCTGACAGCAGAGTATGAATTAGATGTCTTATGACCGTGCCAGGTTATTCAGTCTCCTGGATGCTTGATTCCTCAGTAGAAAGTGGGACGGTTGAGGTGCCTAGCTGTGGGGCTGTGTGTGAAGCTTCAGGAACAGAAACTAAAGAAAGAACTTTGTGTTCTGTCTAGCACACACCCCACCCCATCCCATATTCAGTAGTAATGTTTATTATTCTTATTTAAATTTGTCGTCTGGAACTAGAGAGATGGCTCAGCAGTTGAGAGCACTTTCTGCTCTTTCAGAGGACCCTGGCTCAATTCCTAGCACTCACATGGCAGCTCAGAACCTTCCCTATCTCCAGTTCCAGGGAATCCGTTGCCCTCTTGTGAACTCCTCAGACACAAGCACACAAGTGATGTACATACATTCATGTAGCAAGCCATTAATACACATAAATAAAATAAATCTCTTAAAAAGATAGTCTTCTGACTCTCTTGGCAGATCCTGATACTATGTAGGAGAAATGCAGGCAGTTAGACAAGGATAGCCTGGAAACAGTGAGGAAATAGTAGCCTTTGTATCAGGGTCAGAGGCGGGAGACTAATGCGGAACAGGAAACATACCAGGTACTTCTTTTGGATTGCTTTGGCATGGACAGTGGAGGGCAGCTGATGGAGTTGAGCTGAATCTCCTCCAACCACATCTGCTTTACAGTAAACGGTAACTGTGGCATCTCCATGGAGGTCCAGGAGCAGGTGCTCACCTGCTTTTCTAGGAGAACTACAAACAAATTTCTGAATTAGAAAGAGGAAACTAAATGATGACTAAGCTGTTTTGCATTGAAATTCTGATTTAAATGTGTAAACAGTTCTGCATATAACTCCTCTATTTTCAAAGAATTGCAATTGTTTGAAACCATTTGCTCTCTCTGTTCCAAGTCAGAGAATTTAGAGTGCCTTGGGGTCCTTGTAGACATAGTGATCATCAAAGACCTGAAGAAACTAAGTGAGGTAAGGAGGTTAGGAGCTGCCTTGTTCACTTGTTGTTGTCTGTTGTTGCCTTGGAGACAAGTCCTTAGTTCTGAGTCCCTTTTACTTTTACATACCTGTTAATCCCTGATTCTGTCCTTGAATCAAGAATCTTTTCTCTACCTTGGGTCACAACCCTTTGGGATTGAATAATCCCTTCACAGAGGTTGTGTATCAGATATTTACATTACAATTCATAACAGTAGAAAATTACAGTTATGAAATAGCAATGAAATAGTTTTATGGTTGGGTCACCACAACATGAGGAACTGTATTAAAAGGTCACAGCATCAGGAAGGTTGAGATCCATTGCTTTAAGAGAACACTATGGGGATTGGTGAGATGGCTCAACAGTTAAAAGCACTGGCTGCTTTTGCAGAGGACCTGGGAACTGATTCCCAGCACCTCGGTGGTGGGTGGCTCACAACTGCCTGTAACTCCAGTTCCGATGGACTCAACATCCTCTTCTGGTTGCAACAGGCACTGCATTCGTGTCGTGCACAGACACACATGGGAACAAAACACTCAAACACATAAAATAAGATTAAAATAATAAAAAAGAACATTATGGAAGTTTCTGCCTTTTTCTGTGTGCTGTCCATGTCTAGCAGACAGATGGCAACTTTAAAGGAAAGGATGCACTCCTGTAAACGTGGCCTTGGCTGTCTTCACTTACAGCAGCACCCTCCCTCGTTACCCTGTCCTGTTACTCTTTCTTGTATTGATATCACTGTGACCACAGCATATTAGAAAACCCTAATAAAGTTATGTTTAATTAATTTACTTTTGATCTATTTTCTGGGGCTGGGGAGGTGGCTTAGTGAGTAAGACTGCTTGCTCTTCAATCAAGGAGACCTGAGTTTGAATCCCCAGCACTCATAAAAAATACAGGCATAGCTTCCATGTGCCTATAATTCCAGCATTGGGGAGCAGAGACGGGTGGATCCTGAAAGCTTGCTGGTTAGATAGCCTAGCCAAAACTACAAGCTTCCAGTTCAGTGAGAGACCCAGTCTCAAAACTGTAAGGCAGAGAGAGATAAAGGAGGACACCCGCTACGCTGCTGCAGCATCTGCACACAAGTGCACAGGGTGCAAGTGCACATGGATGTCACTCACATGCACACACACATAATTCATTTTCTCATGTCCTTTGGGAAGACATCACTAACCTAATGTAATTTTTATAGTAATGCTTTTGTTGTTCTTTTGTTTGTCTGTTTTTGGAAGTAAGTTCTTATATAGCCCTGGCTGTCTGGCCGAGAGTTTACTGTGTAGCCCTCTAACCAGAATACCAGAGTTTACTGTGTAGCCCTCTGACCAGAATACCAGAGTTTACTGTTTTGCCCTCTAACCAGAATGCCAGAGTTTACTGTGTAGCCCTATAACCAGAATACCAGAGTTTGTGTCACTTGTCACCAAAACACTGATAAGCAGATACAGGAATCGTATTTTTTTCTCAAAATTGTTATTTTTAATTATGTGTAGGTGTGTGTATCTGCATGTAGGTATGTGCATATGAGGCCAGAGGTGACGGATGCCCTAGAGATGCTCGACAAGAACACTGCAAACCTAATGCAGGCCCCCTGCAAGAATAGCAAGTACTCTTAACCACTGAGCCATCTCCTTAGCCCCAGGAATTGAGTGTTTAAACTATACTTTTTAGATCTGACAACTTGTGAAAATAGGATTACTAGCCCATAAAATCTGCCTTCCCTCCCAGCTCTTGCCACACACCTCCTAGGGAGTGGGAACAAAGGTCATGCTGGAGCCTTGTGGGAAGTCTTGTCTGTGAAATCCACAGTGCAGCTCTTCTTATTGTCTCCTTATTTTCTCTTGTTACTAAATCTCGCGTGTAGCCAGCTCTCGAGTCCCACTCGGGTAAGTTAGCTCAGGACACACTCATCATTGTGTCTGCTGATTATGATTATTCTGTAGTGTGTATGTGCAGAGTCTTTCCCACATTATGGAATACAAATGTGCGCTTATAACTAGAATATAAACGTGTCCCCACCTACTGTTTTGGCTACCATCAGACCTGATTGGCATAAAATTTACTATGTGGCTTCAAACATCTTCCTGCCTCCACTGTCTGAGGGCTGTGACCAGCGTGCAAGGCCTGGTTTTGTAAAACTCACAGTTGTCTAGTGTGAGTAGGGCCGGTGTCATAGACGCAGTGTTAGTGAATGGTGTGCAAAACCTAGTCAAAGAGAGCAAAATTCTTATTCCTAGTTATCATGAAGTATGATTTGTGCATTTCAGTGAACGAGGAACCTACTACAGCCAGTGATCCCGAAGAACCTTCTGTTGTTGGTGTGACAGCCCCACCAGCTGCAGCTTTGAGCGTGTCCCCAAACCCCAGCACAACATCTCTCCCTGGTCCATCCACACCAGCGGAGGGAGAAGAGCCCAGCACTTCGGGGACACAGCAGCTCCCTGCCACCGCCCAGGCTTCTGATGCTCTCCCTGCTGGGTGAGTAGCCTTGTGTCCCATCATGTTACTCGACTCCTCAGCAAATGCCTTCTCCACCAGGTCAGAAGCAATGTGGTCAATTCATACCTAGTGGCCAGGGGTCTCTGGGAAGGCTGCCATGTTTAGGAGCAAGAGAGGTGTAGAGGTGCTTGCTTGGCAAACATCTGAAAGATCCTAAACTATCTCAGGAGGCAAGTTAGTGCTACCTTCCCCTGGGACCCAAGTGCACAGCTTCTGTGGGACAAGGAGCTTGTTGCTTTTGTGAATTGTTTGTGTGTGTGAGAGAGGGAGGTGTCTGACTAGATGCTGCCTAGAGAATAGCTTTTTCCCTCCTGAGTTTGACCTTGGCAATCCATGAAGGACTCAGGCTTTAGGTGCTGAATTGCTGTGCCCGTTATCCCCATAGCCGTGGCCCGTGTCAGCACAGGTACTCACTTCTTTGACCCCTTTTACTCTGGATAGCAAAGACCTCAACCAAGATGACAACTCCGGCAAGACAAAGAGAAGCTCAGTTTTGACTATGTAGTGAGATGGGACAAGGAATATGGATTCTGGGGACTGACCAGATGGCCCAGCGGATAAAACCACTTGCCACCAATCTAGGCAACCTGAGTTTGGTATCCATATCCACATGGTGAAAGGAGAGAACTAGCTCCTACAAGTTGTCCTCTGACTTTTTTAATATATATATACACACACACACACACACGCACGCACACAGAAATAAGCATATGTAGAAAAAAATTAAAAGAACATGGATTTGGAAGGGGGGGATCAATTAGATTGGGGATTGAATCCATTCCTTGACTTCACCTGTGTGGCCTTGTCTGTGTGAGTTACATGTTAGTTATGTGGTGACAATAAGCATCCATGTCTAAGAACTCCAATAAGATGGTGTGTATGAAACATGTGCTGACAGACAGGCAAGCCTTGCCTTGAAGTGGCTGTGAAGGAGCCGTAAAAACAGAGACTGCTTCTGACCTGGGAAACAAAGTCTTAACCTCAGTTAAGGCCGAGTGTGGTCAGGGCCAGTCCCATTGTCCATCCTGGTTATCAGTATGTCCCATGCTGGCAAGATGGCGTACTGTAAGTTGATTGCCACCAAGCCTGAAACCCCCCAGGTGGAGGAGAAAGCCGATCCCTGCAGGTTACCCTCTGACTTCCACGTCTGCCCACTGTCACGTGCTCCCTGCCCCTAAGTAAATGTTGTTTAAAAAATTGTTCTAGGGCTGCTGGTGCCATGGTTCATCAGGTAAAGGCATTTGCTCCCTAGCCTGGCAGCCCAAGATCAATCCCCAGACCCTCGTGTAGGAGAAAGCTGAGCAGACTCCTGTGGGTTGTCTGTTGGTCTCTCCAGGCTCTTCCCCTCACAGACACACAAACAAATAAATGCCGAAAAAAGTAGTTTTAAAGAATCCCGTTTCTGTCCTCCTCAGTCACTGGTGATGTGTTGATGTAGGCTTGAGGATGGTGAGTATGTCCTTGATGTATAATTCATAATGGACGTGGAAAGCTGTCTCTTGCATCCTGAGGATTATGACGCCTTGTTCATAGGGCCGCTTCTGATCTCCCAGTTGTTAAAATCCTGTATCCGAGAGCATGTGTGGTTTTTGCTGCTTGTATTCACAGAACTCTTTTCTCCTAAATAGTGTGCTGAGCAAATGGGAACCATTATAGATAAGTCTTATTAACTCAAATCTCAAGAAAATTGGAGCGTTGAGAGGCAGTTCTGAAAAGGCCATCTTTTTGGTCAAGGGTTTGATTTTGTGAAAAGCCTATTCACCAACTACTTGTGTACCCCTGCAGAGATTTTCTTTCCTCTTTCACATGTGCTATGGGAGGCTTGAAAGAACTATGTGTTGTTTGTACTTTCAAATCTGTGTGCTATAATTTGGGGGACCAGAGCAGAATCATTTTGGCAGAAAGGAGAGAAAATGGCGGCCTCTGTCCCCAGTGAGCTGTTTGTTTTCTTTCCGTTGAGCAAATGCCTGGAAGCCCGGCCTCTCTCCTGTGTCAGTCACAGGCAATTAGGGCTAATGGCTCAGCATGTCTTTATGTGGGGTGTGTGTGAGGGTTTACTGTTCTCTGGGATTGGGCTCTTCCTGTTTCCAAGCAGTTGGAAAACTCCAGACTCTGAAAACGCGCTTTATTCAACAGTCCAGGGAAGCCTGCCCCCACTCACCCCCCTTGCCAGAGGCTAAAACACTTTTCTGAGGTAGAATTTAGACAGTGACTTTTTCTTAGAGAATTTAGAATGTGACAAGGCCCATGCATGTTTGTGTGCGGGAGTGTGTGCGTGTGTGTGTGCTGCTACCCACTTTTATGTATAGAATATTCCAGAGAAGAGTTTGGGAGTCCCGGTTTTCCAGGAGTACTCCTACCTCTGTATCTGAAGGACCAGGTCAGTGCCCAGGGCATGCCACTCCTCTTGGAGCGGGCCACCAGCACTGCTGAGCGCATGGCAGTGCAGACAGCAGGCTTTTTGGTTGGCTTTGGTATTGGAACCCAGAAAGGACATAGTTTCTACAGCGGTCCTCCCAGTTTGTAGACCCAGTGCCTTCCTCCCTCCATTGTTTCTAAGTTGAGACCCAGGCAACAAGATGGTGAACACAGTCTATTATATTACCGTAAATACTAGAAGAGGAGTGAAGTGCAGCTCCATGTGGGGCGCCGATGGGGACCACAGAATACCTTTATCACTTATGAGAATCTAGAAAGGAAGCGTCTAAGCTGACGTCTCTAGTGTCCAAGTTACAGACAGGTCAATGCCTTTGTAGGATGATATGCATTTTTTTATTTAAAAGTTTTTCATTACATTTTTTTCATTACATTCTTTTTAAAAGCATGTGTAGTTGTGTGTACAAAACATACAGAGCTCAGAGGACAGCTTTTAGGGAGTTTCTCCTTTTCTTCCATCATGTGGGTTCTGGGAGTTGAACTAAGGTTGTCAGGCTGGTGGCAAGAGCCTTTCCCTGCTGAGCCATCTCACTGGCCTGCATTTTTCCACCAGACAGGATAGTCGTTACTGTTTAAGGGACGGCAAGTCCAGGGCTAGGCCCTGCAAATGGACAGCTAAGCAAGAAACAGTCTGTGAAGTCTGTTCTAGTCCCACTGAATTCTCTCTCTGGCACCAGATTCGATCCCTTGCCTTCGTTGAGAACTGATGCCAGCTCTCATTTCTATATCTTGAGCCCACTGTAGTAGCTGTGTAGCTTAACTCAGCCTAAAACAGAACCATTACCTGACCCATCCTAACTTGTCCTGCACATAGTACACCATTGGCCCAGGCGACCACCAGGCCATTGGTCTGTCTTTTTTTTTTTTTTTTTTTTGGTTTGTTGAGTCAGGGTTTCTCTGTGTGTTGCTCTGGCTGCCTGTCCTGGAACTCCCCTTGTAGACCAGGCTGGCCTCGAACTCAGAGTTTCCACCGACTTTTGCCTCCTGAATGCTGGGATTAAAGACTGGTGCTACCACCATCCAGCTATCTGTCTTTCTTTAGACTAACCTTTTAAAGTAAAACTTCTAAGCATGACCTTTCCCACTTGGAGTGCCACAGCAGCTTCCTATTGTCTTTAGGGATAAGTTTCCAAATCCTTAACTAAGCTGCAAATCTCCGACAGATGGGCTCCACCTGCCCCAGCCTCCTGTGGAAGCCGTCCTCCCTTTGCAGTCTCAGTCATAATAAAGGCCTTTGGTCCAACCCGACCCATGCCTGCCTCCTCCAGGCCGAGGGGCCTCCCCATGACAGTCTTTCTCAGTGCTTCTTCAATGTTGTTTTACATTTAATTCCTTGTGTTTCAGGGTAATGACAGTCCTCAGGGAAGCAGTCCTTCCCGACCCCTGGTAGACAAGGTTGAATAAGGCCATATCTCCTCTCACTCTTGTCATTGCTTGTTCAAGTCCCTCATCATTCTGGGCTGTAGGTGACTAGGAGCCTGGCACAAAGTAGGCCCAGGACCTACTTGTAATGAATACTTCTAAGTGCTGTCTTTCTCCTCCCCCATTTCCTTCCCCCTCCCTTTAAAAAAAATCTGAATTAATGCTCTGCTTCACCGATGCTTTAAAGAAAAGGCATCTCTAAAAGAATATTGCATTTTTCTTCATTCGCCCTGTTGACCGGCCTTGGGCTCAGTGGTGTCTGTCACAGATCACAGCCCACCCCTTCATAAAGGCTCCTCATCTCTGGATTCTCCTCAGCTTAAAATATTTTTAAGCTAAACTAGATTGTTTGCTTGGGCCTCAGGCTGACTCCTCCATCTCATCTGCTTTATTGAATGATAAGGAGAGAGGAAGGGAGGGAGGGACGGAGAGAGAGAGAGAGAGAGAGATTTATTGGGGATTCCAAGAGTTGCCACATTGGTGCTCTGAAGTTTCCAGCAGGAAAAACTGGTCACACACATCTGTGTGCTTCCAGGCCAAGGGCTTCTGAAACGGGGACTGCCTGAGGCCAAATACAACATTCTTTATTCCATTTCTCTCTGTCTGGAAATCCTTTTTTTTTTTTCTTTTAACCTAATTAGCCCCAGAGAAGCTACTGGAAGGTGTGGAATTTCCAGGTTATAAGTGTCTATTGAAAGAAGGGGTGTTGAACACACGTGAGGTAGTGGCCCAGGCAGGGAGTAGAAAGCGTGGCCACTTTGGTCAGTTGGCCCTGTGTCTGGTTTTTGTCAGTGTTGAGCCCACTCTGGAGACTGAACACCCATGAGCAGACCATGTGTACATAGCTTTGACAAACCTCCAGCACGCCTCGGTCTCTCACTCTCAGAGTCCCTCACACAGAGGCGCATTATTTCGGCCTGGCAGCTAGCGCATGGCTGTGGTTTCTTACATAAGAGAGTACGTTGTGTTTGGACTGCCGGCTTACCTCAGCTCTGCCATTTCACACCATCCTTGTTCTCCCCAAGTCGTTGGCTGCCCTGTTTCCTGCCTCAGAGTAGAATTAATGGGGTGGTGTTTTCACATTTGCCATCTGTTCCCGTGCCCGTGCTGGAGACACAGAGGCTTCTCTAGGTAGACCTTGAGACAGCTTTGGGAGAGTTCTCTGATATTTTGTTTGTAGAGACACCAAAAGGGATGGGGGAGTTGGGAGCATCTCTGCTAAGTTATAACTAGTCTGGACCATGGAATCTCATTCTGCATTTGATTTTGGCTTAAGCCAAAGTGCTTCTCACTCCGAGCGTTTATAGTGTTACACAAGGTATAAATGAAGAACCTGCTTTGGTGGGGGATGCTATTGATTTATTTCTAAATTTTTAACCTATGATGAATCTTTATATTTGTTTTACCTTCTGCTCAAGGTATCACATACATATCTAGATGCTGTGGCAATGTCATAGACACAGAAGTTACTAGAAGCTAAGAAACTTCTCTGTTTCTGGGCACAAACTCTTAACAGTTTGGACCATGGACCACATTTTGAGTGTCTTGGGATTCACAGATTATATCGGGAGACTGTGCTTTTTTCTCACCTTTTGTTTTGTGGAATATAACTTTGTTTTTGACGCTAAAAGGATTATTACATGCATAGATAACTCAAATAGTGCGTGTTGTCTTCTTTCCAAAAGACTCTGCTGTCACTAGTGGACTCCGGGAGCCATGAGCTGTTCCTCTCATATCAAAATTATGTGATCACATGTAATCCTTAGGCCATTTACTATGCTTTCTTGAGAGCTCCTCAGGAATGAGGGGTATTGTGCCCATCTTGGCACCCTCAGCATCTTCCGTGGTGTGAGGAGACGGAGTGGCAAGTTTAAGTAGATAAGGGACTCACATTCTTACTTGTCCTTAGTATTTTAATTTCCATTTGATCTTATAAAAGACCATTGAGCTGAACATGGTTCCTCACACCTGTAATCCCAGAATTTAGAGAAGCTGAGGCAGGAAGATGGTTGGATCTGAGACTAGCCTAGGCTAGAGTAAAAGACCCTGTTTGAAAAAGCTAAAAAACAAAACCCACAAAACAACAGCAAAGCAAAACCAAACAAGATTTTTAATAGGCAGGGTTGGGGATGGGGTGGGGAGTATAGACACAGCACAGCAACAACAGATATTTTTGTGCATCTTTTGTCATTTTCCTGACCATTAATAGTAGCCACCAGATGGAATGCACTTTCACACTGACTTGGGGATCGCTGAGTTTAACCCAGAGATCATTTTGTTCATTCTTTCTGCAATATGAGTTAGCTGCTTTTGTTTTCATGCCCCAAGTGAGGACACCTTAAACAGTTCACCTGGGGTGACAAATTTTGACACCAAGATTACAGATATTGACACCAAGGGGACAGTTATCAACATGGGATAAACATGTATCTATCAGATTTTTGTACTTATAGAACTATTAAAAGCCTGTAGATAAAAATGGTGACTAGGAGGCAGGTGAGATGCCTTAGTTGGTAAAAGTGCCAAGCCTGAACCTGAATTTGGTCCCTGGAACTGGGAAGATGGAAAGAGAGAACGGCCTCCCGCAAATTGTCCTCTGACTTCTTTACAAGTGCCTTGCAGCTCCCCAACCCCCAATAAATATGTAAATGTAAAATTTTCTCCCCAGAGACCTTGAGGCCTAAAATACTTTGAAAGTCTTACACACCCCTTTTTGATGCAGTGTCCGTGTACAGGAATACCTAGTCGTGGTCACATCCACATAAACAGCCATGTGGTTTTCTGTTATATGAATAGTGCAAGTTTACATGATCTTGTTTCTCTACAATTGCAGCTGTGCTGCTCTCAGGCCATCCCCTGTACACAGCTTTTTGTACACATGCTTATTTCTGTGAGAGCTGTAATACCTGGGGCTGGTAAGACCTCCAGTGCAGTGGCAAAGCACTTGCTCAGTATACATAAGGTCCTATATTCGATCCCCAACACTGCCCTGAGAAAAGGGCAGAGGCAGTGATGCCTAATTAATGGTGTTTTGTCAGGCATGGTAGTGCACATCTGTAACCCAGCACTCATAAGAAAGCAGATCAAAGAGGAGCTAAGTGTGAGGCTAGTTTGGTATAGACAAGGTCTGGGGCAACCTGGAACGAGATTCCATCTAAACAAAACAAAACAACAAAACATAAAAACAGACCAAAAAAAAAAAAAACGAACAAGAAAAGCAAATGTCCTTCTGGAAGTGAATTTCCTGTACCCAGACCTTCAACTTTGGGGACCCCTCTCAAATTGCTTCCTTGGGTCAGCTATGGGGGACCCTCTCAAATTGCTTCATCAGATCTTCTTTGGGTACACATATGTGATCTTACTACAACGCACATGGTTGGCTCTTTTTCATCTTTTTGTGGTTTGAATTTGAATTTCTTTTATTATCATTGATACTCTTTTTAATATTTTGCTTTTTTATAATGAATTGCCTTATTGGTGTAATTTTTGTTCCACTTTTTCATTTGGCTATTTGTGTTTCTCTCTATTTATTTATTTATGTAAGTACCCTATTTGCATATATACCTACATGACAGAAAAGGGCATCAAATCTCATTATAGATAGTTGTAAGCCACCTTGTGGTTGCTGGGAATTGAACTCAGGACCCGGTAGAGCAGCCAGTGCTTTTAACTGCTGAGCCATCTCCCTGGCCCCCTTAAAATTTCTTTTTTTGTTTTTGTTTATTTGTTTGTTTTGGGGGGGTTTATTGTTGTTTTTTCGAGACAGTTTCTTTGTGTAGCTATGGCTGTCTTGGAACTCCCTCTGTTAACCAGTCTGGCCTTGAACTCGCA
This sequence comes from Microtus oregoni, assembly GCF_018167655.1. Classification (NCBI taxonomy): domain Eukaryota; kingdom Metazoa; phylum Chordata; class Mammalia; order Rodentia; family Cricetidae; genus Microtus; species Microtus oregoni. The sequence goes on from NW_024543063.1 coordinate 41,694,825, forward strand.
TAGATGCACCTGCTTCTGCCTCTAGAGTGTTGAGATTAAAGGCAAGTGCCACCACAGCCCTAGAGTGTTTCTTTCCTTTTAAAAAAGACTTATTTATCTTGCTTTTGAGTGTATGAATCTTTGTCTATATATATGTATGTGTGCCATATGGTGCCCTGGAGGTCAGAAGAGGGCAGTGGGACTGAAATTGGAGTTATGGACAGTTGTTGTGAGCCATCATGTGGATACTGTGGAACTGAACCCAGGTCCTCTACAAGAGCAGCAAGTGCTCTTAACTGCTAAGCCACCTCTCCATCCCTTTGTTTTCTCTTTAGCCAGCAGGATTTGTTTGCTTGTAACAGGATCTCTTGTAGCTTAGGCTGGTCTTGAATGTGTTTTGTAGCCTACGCACATGACTTGAACTCCATATCCTTCCTTTGCCTCTTGAGTACAGATATTGCAGATGTAGCTTCATGATTCTTAATATGTGCTAGATAATGTCCAATGATATATATTGTCAAAACTTTTTCCCAGACTGTAGCTTATCTCATTACTTTGTTTATAGTGCCTTTAAAAAAAATGGGTCTAGAGAGATGTTTCAGCGGTCTAGAGCGGTCTAGAGCAGTCTAGACCATCTTCAATTTCTAGCATCCACAGTGGCCCACAACCATCCTAACTCCAGTTCCAAGGGATCTCTTGCCCTCTTCTGACCTCCATGACACCAGTCATGCATGTGGTGCACATACATACATGCAAGCAAAACATTCATACTCATAAAATTAGACAGCTTTTTAAAATTTAAAAATGATAGCCGGGCACGGTGGTGCATGCCTTTAATTCCAACACTCAAGAGGCAGGTTTTCTTTGAATGTGAGGGCTGTTAATACCCATTGCTTAGGTAAATAAAACAAGCATAGTAATGACTAGAAATAGTCCATACTCTTTCTTTTTTTAAAAAAATTATTTATTTTTATTTCATGAGCATGTATATTTTGCCTGCATTTACATCTATAAAAGTGTCAGGTCCCCTGAAACTGGAGTCAGACAGTTGTGAGCTGCCGTGTGGGTGCCGGGAATTGAACCTGGGTCCTCTGAAAAGGGCAGCCTGTGCTCTTAACTGCTGAGCCATCTCTCCAGCCACATCAATACTCTTAGTAAGAATGTAGTTTGAACATTTAACCATGTAATTTTATAAAGGTCATTTAGGAAGAACCCTAGTACTAACCTGAACTCCTTGTCATTATCAGCACATTCCCAGTTTTGCTTTTTTTTTTTTTTTGGTGAAACTGAGATCTGTCCAAACACAGGATCCGACTAACCAATGCATTGATCCGGATGGTTTGACAATATAATGTAATGGCAGCTAGTGGGTAGCTCATTTCCTGATGATTTTTAATGGAGAATTACTTTTGGAGGGAATTTCTGCATGACACTGAGAGCTCAGCCCAGGGCTTTGTGCATGCTAAGAAAGCAATAACAGAGTTCTTGATATGAAGCTTCCGCTGGCTCAGGCTATCGTGAAGTCCTGATCCTTCTGTCTTTGCCTCCTGAGTGCTGAGAGTCCATGTAGGCACCACACCACGCTGATGGTAACCTTTTAGATAATGGTGTAGAAAGTTAATTGACATCATCCTAAGAATGGGATCGAGGATTTGTCTTGGCCTTTAAACTCTTTAATGTGGAGATTGTGGGGAGACTGGGGATCAAGGGTAGAAGATACACAACAGAATAAAGGAATGAAGGTAAGAGAAAAATTACCTTAAGACTGAATTAAATGGGAAACTTCTTAAGTCTTCAAAAACAAGACTCAGTGTGGCCACTATTCAGTCCGGTGTCACTCACTGAGGGCCAAGGAGCAACAAGTTGGGTAGTGACCTGAAACAAACTCGCTGCTGTGAACACTGTTTCTGAGAGCATCAAAGAAAGCTGTTCAGTACGTAGATAGAACCTGTGTGACCCGGATGCAGCGCTGAGCAAGACCCACAGCAATGGATTGAAAAGGCTTTTTATCTCAGTGTGAAGAAGATGCTTATAAGGGACAGAAACTCAACCCCTGGCAGGGATATGCTGACAAAAGTCAAAGCCAGTATCGTTTTCTTGGCATGAGGAGACCAAGCCAAGATAGTCGGGAGGCTTAATTTATGTGGGTCAAGCAGAAGCAGGAGGCTCGTGCACGGCTGGTGACAGAAGTGACCCACTGTGCTGAATGAATGAGGGGAAGGCTGTGTGGCTCGTGAATAGCTGTGCAGGTAAGGGAGGAGTGAGAGTTCTCAAGGAAAGGGAGGCAAGCCAGGCCGGGGGTCAGGAAAGACCCCACGGTCATTTAATCTGAGCAGGGGTCCGGTTTTCAAAGGCTGTGTAGATAGTAACAGGTGGAAGGAAGGTCTGGTCCTTCGTTGTTTCCTAGCAAGTCAGTTGAGAAGGTTCATAAGGACACAGAGTAGGGCTGGACAATAGCAGTCCCTGAAAGAGTGACTGTTGCCATCAAAGATGAGAGGGCAGATCTCACCTAGGCCTGTGTGCTAAAAGAGCAGCCAGAACCGTGGGCTGCAGGGGAGAGGAGGGGAGGGGTAGCTCATGTGTCTTGGCAGTTCTGTACCACTGTGTGGATTAAAGGCATCCATTGCCTGGAATTTCAAGTATCTGCCTATCTTCAGATTAAAATATTAAGCAAGGCATAATAAAACCATTTCCTTTGTTTCAAATGGAAGCTGCATATAAGATGAGTTATATACTGAAAGGGTTTTAGGAATAAAAGAAAAATATGTTCAGGGTTTTTGCTTTTAACTTTTTCAGTGAATTTTATTAGTTGTTACATTATGATTCAGGGTCCCAGGGTAAGGACTATCATAAATCCAGGTCCCCTTTTTACTCTCTGAGGAGAAAAGAAAAACAGAACAGAGGAGAGGTGGGCGGAGCCAGGTCAGCTCTTCCCAGGAAATGTGCCCTCTGCTCTGCAGCCATCCCAGCTGAGGCCCATGATACGGGGCTAAGGGATTGTACACACAGGGGAACCACTCACACAAGTCACCCAAAAGCCTTAGCAGTCATTGTCGTCTCCCAGCAGTGTGGCTCCAGGGAGTTCTGCCAGCAGCTCCTGGTCTGCTTATGCTGTGGGTTGGGTGTTTCGTAGTTTTTTATTTTAGTCTTGATGTCTGCGGCCATGGTGCTGACTCCTAGACTGCCCCGGAGCAGCACTAGTTCAGTGTGACCCTTAGCAGAGTCACCAGTGCCAGTTGTTCATTTTTTAGATCTCCGTTTGCTACAACAGATACTCTATCTTTTAAAGAGGGGTGTTCCAGACCGGGTTTGGTAGGACATGACTGTAAGTCCCAGCACTCAAGAGGCTGAGGCAGAGGATGGTAAGGAAAGTTTGAAGCAGCATGGACAGGGTTTCTCTGTAGCTTTGGAACCAGTTCTGGAACTAGCTCTTGTAGACCAGGCTGTCCTTGAAGTCTCTTAGAGAGAGTCACCTGTCTCTGTCTCCAGAGCGGTAGGATTAAAGGCATGAGCCACCACCCGCCCAGCCTGGGTGTGGATAATTTCTATGTGAGTAAGTTTGAATGGGGTAGTTCCTGTCAGTGTTTCTTTTCTTTTCTTTTTCTTTTTTTTTTTTTTTGGTTTTTTTTTTTTTTTATCTTTTTAAAAGCCTACCTGTCTCATGTGTCGGCAACTCTGCCAGTCTGGTTTTTATTTATATTTTTTTAATTTATTTATTTATTAAAGATTTCTGTCTCTTCCCCGCCAATGCCTCCCATTTCCCTCCAAATTTTTTTTTTTAGGAATTCATTTTAGAAAGAAAACATTCTCTGTTTCCATTGTAATCTTTTTTTAAGATGTATTAATTTATGATGTATAGTGTTCTGCCTGTACACCAGAAGAGGGCACCAGACCTCATTTTAGATGGTTGTGAGCCACCATGTGGGTGCTGGGAATTGAACTCAGGACCTTTGGAAGAGCACTCAGTGCTCTTGACCTCTGAGCCATTTCTCCAGTCCCTCCACTGTATTCTTTTTTTTTTTTTTTTTTTTTTTTTTTTGGAGACAGGGTTTCTCTGTAGCTTTTTGGTTCCTGTCCTGGAACTAGCTCTTATAGACCAGGCTGGCCTCGAACTCACAGAGATCCGCCTGCCTCTGCCTCCCGAGTACTGGGATTAAAGGCGTGCGCCACCACCTCCCGGCCCTCCATTGTATTCTTAAGGAATCTTTGATCCTATAATACCCAAGAAACACCGATTTGAACAATTCACAGAGCAGCTGGAGAGATGGCTCCTCAGAGGTGAGGAGCACATACTGCTCTTCCAGATTGCGATATGATGGCACACCACTGCCTGTAGCCCTAGCTCCAGGAGGATCCAGTTCCTCCATCTGGCTTTCTCGGACACCTGCACTCACTTGCATATACCCTTACACAGACACATAATAAAAGATAAATTTTTAAAAAAAGAAAAAAAATGATCATGGCATGCAAGCTTGTGCCCAGGGGGATTTCCAGTGCTCTCTGTTGTGAAGGGATGCACAGCAGTCTTGTCAGGAGGGTTCCAGCAGCAGCATAGAACTGGTGTGACGCTGGGCTGACCAGTCATCTTTGTGGTGAAATGTGTGAAATGTCATCTTTGTGGTTTTTGTTTTGTTTTTCTTTTGAGCCCATGGACAGTGAATGCCTTCCTTCCTGCCTGAGACTGTACCTTTCAGCTGTATGTGTCATGCCTCCCCTTGGTGTTATTTTCCAGATGGGAACAAAGAGAGCTGCCCAATGGACGTGTCTATTATGTTGACCACAATACCAAGACCACCACCTGGGAGCGGCCTCTTCCTCCAGGGTAAGGCCTGAGACTCTGGAATGGGTACCAGGGATCTCCCATGGGGGAGTCTTTCACTCTGCCATGCTGTCTCAGTCATCCCCTGTCTTTCTTTGCTGGCTTGCCCCTCCTTCCGCTCTCCCCTGTCTCCAGCCTGTCCTTTACTCCACATGCATTGTATTGGACTCGACTCATGGCAGGACCTTCATTATTGTGTGATAGTCAGTGCTGACAGGGCTGTTGAGACCTGGAGACAGGTCTGAGGAAGCCTCCTAGATCTCGGGGTCTCAGTGGCCTTACCTTTATCTTTCCCTCTCTCTTTCTTCCTTTCTTTCTTTTTTTTTTTTAAGATTTGTTTATTTACTATGTTTACAGTGTTCTGCCTGCACACCAGGAGAAGGCACCAGATCTCATTATAGATGGTTGTGAGCCACCATGTAGTTGCTGGAAATCGAACTCAGAACCTCTGGAAGAGCAGCCAGTGTTCTTAACCTCTGAGCCATCTCTCAGCTTTCCCTTAGTCAGCTTTCTGTATGGAGACACCTTTGTGAGGATTGGCAATTCAGCAGTTCAGTTCCTTTCTTTAGAGGCAGCAGACATTTACCCTAGTTTGGGTTGGTCTCTCTCTCTCTCTCTCTCTCTCTCTCTCTCTCTCTCTCTCTCTGGTTTTTTGTTTGTTTGTTTAATTTTTTTTTAGGCGATTTCTCTGTGTAGCCATGGCTGTCCTGAAACTCGATCTGTAGACCTGGCCTTGAACTCACAGAGCTCCATCTGCCTCAGCTTCCCGAGTGCTGAGATTAAAGGTGTGCACCACCATCACCTGACACCCCGTATCTCTTAATGACTTTTCCTATCCAGTCCCCTTAATTTAGTCTTTGTTCTTAGGATATACTATAATGTTTTAAAAGTTTCTGGGGTTAAATAGGGCATAGGGTAAGTAAGAAAGATGGCCACGGACTAGGGAAGTTCTCAGAGATTAAGAGCACTGACTGGTCTTCCAAAGGACCTGGGTTCAGTTCCCAAAACCCATATCAGGTGACCGACTACTCATAACCACCTGTAATTCTAGCTCTAGGGAGTCTGATTTCCCTCTTCTAGACTCTGGGAGCAGTCACACATGTGCACACCTACACACATACATATAAATGTAAATTAAAAATCTCTTAAAAAAAAAGAAAAAGAGGAACAGGACTCAAAGCTGGAGAGATGGAACAGTTGGTAGAGTCCTTGCCAGGCAAATATGAAGACCTGAATTTAGATCCCAACACCTGTATAAAAGCCAGTGTGTACCTGTAAGCCCAACACCGAAGGGACAGAGACAGGAAGATCCCTGGGGGCCACTGGCCAGCCAGTCTAGCTGAATTGGTAGGTTCCGGTTCACTAAAATACCCTGCTTCAAAAATAATAAGGGGAGCAACAGAGGAAGACACCAATGTCAACCTCTGTCCTTGTACATATGTGCATATACATGTGGCAGATATGAACATGTACACAAATGTAACATGTATACAAATGTACATTTCCATGTACAGCCTGCCCCCCAAAGCAGGTTGCTCCTAATTTCTCTGGGCTTGGTGAGAACACAGTGAAGTTCTCCAAAACCGAAAGCCAAGAAAGACTGTGCAAGTTCAAGGAGAAAAGGGGTTTGATTTCCTGTCTGCCAGGGACAGAACGTTCTTTCCACATGTGTCTCCTGGTCTTGAGAACTTCCGAAAGGGAATGAATTCTGCTCTCAAGAAAGATTCGCCCTCAGCCCACCTAGTGCAGCCATGAAGAGCGCCTGCATAAATATGAACACCATCCTCCCAGTGTACCTAGGGGAAGGATGGTGGCTGTGGGGCTCTGGGAAGAGCCTCTGTGCTTTGTTAAGTGTGTGCCAGGCAGTCCCCACCTCACTGTCTGGCTCCACAAATTTCCACAGGCCTGCTGCTGTTGCTCCAGTTTCCAGCAGAGCCTTTGGTTTTCCTTCTTGCTTTCCTGGGAGTGGTGCTCCTCATCCGTTATCCCTAGTGCTCGCTCTCTTTCCTGGGAGTGGTGCTCCTCATCCGTCATCCCTAGTGCTCGCTCTCTTTCTACTTGGACTCGACGTCAAGTGAAGGCTACCGAAGTTAAACATTGGCTTCTTAGTTGTTTTTTTTTTTAAATTTCCACAATTTATTGTGGGAATGGTGGAAATTTTTATACTGTTACGGAAATTTTCAAGTATAGAGAATGGTATAATGAGCCTCACATAGTCGTAGGCAGTTTTATCTGTAGCACGAGTTGTCCCCTTATAGCAGCATGTGGGTGAAATCAAGCCCTCCACCCATTTTTGTAAATATTTTCTGGGAACATGGCCATATTCATTTGCTAACCACTCTCCTTTTTCCTTTTTTCTCTCCTTTCAGTACTAGGGATTCACACTCAGTGCCTTGGGTGTGGTCGCCATGGTACCTCTGAGCCACACTGAGGTTATGGGAGGGTTTTTTGTGGCTGGTTAGCAGGTTGGTTGGTTGGCATTTTGTTTTGTTTTTGAAACAAGGTCTCTCTATGTACCCCTGGCTGGCCTAGCACTCAGTATGTAGCAGACTGGCATCTAACTCAACATAGCTCTGCCTGCCTCTGCCTCCTGAGTCTAGAGCTAAAGCTGTGTGTGCATCACCACATCTGCCCCGAGTGGTCCCGAGTCTAGAGCTAAGGCTGTGTGTGCGTCACCACATCTGCCCCGAGTGGTTGGGTTTTTGAGACAGGCGTCTCACTCTGAAGCCCAGGCTGTTCTGGAACTCACTTTGTCTCATTAAGTAATGAAGGCTGCCCATGAACCTTTAGTGATTCTTTGCCTCAGCCTCCTGAGGGCTGAGTTTATGTTTCTAATGGTTGCTTTTATTCTTCAAGCAAGCATAATCAAGTAACTGCAACACAGACTGTACCAGAAAGCTTTAAACATTTACTTTATAGAAAACCTTTCCAGTCTGTGATCTGTAACCCTCATCCACTTTCCTTAGTTTTCTTGGTTTAGGTTATTTTGAGGCAGATCATATACATTATCATTTACCCATATTTCAGTACACACTTCTAAAATATGCCATTAGCCAGGCATAATGGCACATACCCTTGATCCAGAGCACTTGGGAGGCAGAGACTGGTGGATCTTAGTGAAGCCAACCTGACCTGCAGAGTGAGTTTCCGGACAACCAGGGCTACATAATGAGATCTAGTCTTGAAAAGACAAACAAACAAACAAACAAAACAAAAACAAACAACAACAACAATAATAACAAAAAGTCACTAAGGTAAAATCTCCATGTTGTTAGTATTTGTGATGGTACATCAAAATTACAGAACCAGACCACTTCATAAGCAGAAAAAAAAAAGATTTATTGGGGCTCAAATTGCAAAGGCCGTCTCAAGGTGGTGGGGAAGCAGAGAAGCCCATTTGTATGGCAGCAGGGGAGAGCCTGAGCTGATACATACTGTTCGTATTGATCCAGAACTAGGTGTCTTGTGGTTGACCTTTCGGGGAAGCTTAAGGGAGGTTCAGCTTTTCTAGTAAATGGAAACCTTTAGGCTTGTCTGCCTGGTAACAGTTCTGTTTACCTGACCTAAGTTCTGTGTAGGACTGCCACCAGGACTGCCATGTTGGCTGAGATGGGGCTTTGGTCCTGGCAGTTAGCAGTATTTATTGTTCCATATCCTCCAACACACAGTCAACGTTTGTATTTCCCTAAATGTGTCACAGGTCAAGTGTTGACTTAACAGTATGACTTGCACTTTTAAACTTTAGAACAAGAATGCTGTAAAATGTACTGTTACTGTCTCTGAACCCTCTGGTCTATAAGAAGTATAGATGTTGTTTGGGCTTTCTTTTCCTTCCCCCTCTCCTTTCCTTTCCTTTTCATTTCCTTTCCCTGCCTTTTCCTTCCTTCCTTCCTTCCTTCCTTCCTTCCTTCCTTCCTAATTTCCTTCCTTTTATTTGAGACAGGGTTTCTCTGTGTCATCCTGGAACTCGCTCTGTAGAACAAGCTGACCTCAAACTCAGAGATCTTACTGCCTCTGCCTCTCAAATGCTAAGATTACACATCATCCCTAGTTGATGTGTAAACATTGATCTATTGAGCATTTTGGAAGAGCTAAAGTAAATATGGGGTTCTAAGAATGACTAGGGTCTTACTATTCATTACATATTAAGATGGGACACCAATCAAGCTTTCTTCTTTCTAGGATAGGGTTTTTGTGACTAGATTTTTCTTTTCTTTGTGGTTTTTTTTTTTTTTGAGGCAGACTCTCATGTAGTGCAGGGTGGCCTCAACCTTGCTATATAGCCAAGGCTGACATCAAACTTCTGATCTTCCTGCTTCTGTTTCCAAATGCTGGGATTCCCAGTATGCACCGCCTCACCTGGCTTATGCAGTTTTGGGTCTCATGAATGCTAGGCAAGCACTCTACCAACCTAGCCACAGCTTGGCTCCCAGGATACTTTTAATGTTCTCATGGGAGAAGCTCATCTTGGTACCTAACACAATTCTTCCAGAATTTTAAGTGAAGGGTTCTTACTTCTTTGTATAGTAAGAAACCTAGAAAGAACATAAACAGCCGGGCGGTGGTGGCGCACGCCTTTAATCCCAGCACTTGGGAGGCAGAGGCAGGCGGATCTCTGTGAGTTCGAGACCAGCCTGGTCTACAAGAGCTAGTTCCAGGACAGGCTCCAAAAAACCACAGAGAAACCCTGTCTCGAAAAAACAAAAAAAAAAAAAAGAAAGAACATAAACATTTAACATAGTTAATAACAGAAGTTTCTGCCCAAGGTAGCATGAGATACAATTATGATCAACTTTAAAATAGCAAATAAAACCATTATCTCAGCAAACCTACTGATTGAAACAAGATTAAAGCCAGGTGGTGATGGCATATGTTTTTAATCCCAGCACTCGGGAGGCAGAGACAGGCGGATCTTCAGGAGTTCAAGGCCATCCTAGTCTACAGAACGAGTTCCAGGACAGCTAGGACTGTTAACAGAAAAACTCTGTCTTGAAAAACCAAAAAAAAAAAAGGAAAGGAACAAGATTGAATCAAATACTTGTATCGGCGTAAATAAATGCAAGGCAGATATTAAAGAATATATACAGCTTTAATGGCTAAATAAACCTACAGAACCGAGGTTCCTGCGTAGCACAGGAGGCAGGAAAAGGGACAAGCCGCCTCCCACGCCCGATTTATCAGTATACATTCGCCCGAGGCAAACCCGCCCCCTAAAGGGGCTGGCTTAACCCTACAAATACTTGATCTATTATGGCTACCCTATTATAGCAAATTCCTGGCAGCATATGTGCAGTGCAGTCCTTTTATTCTGGAGCACAAAGTATTGGGCCTGTAGCCAAGGCTGCATCAGGTGCTCTTTGGTCCGACCTGAGCAATGCTCAGACCAGAGCTCGGCAGGGGGGAGGGAGACACTAGCAAGCCCCACAGACAGTTGTAGGAGGGCTATACTTACATAGGAGGATGGCATCAGTGGAGGTGCGGTGGGAATATGAAAGGTTGTAGGGAGTGGTGCATGAAACCGTTTGCCAGAGTGGAAGATTCAAGTCAAACTGGATGCTCCAGGTGTGCCCTGTCAAGCCTTTGTTTTTGGTGCTCGGTGGAGCCAGAGCGAGTAGGCTAACTCATCTCTGTTCTTAAAGATTATGACTCCTCTCAAGATTTATAGGGAAATAAATAATGAAATTACACAGCTTAGAAGTTTGAAACTTTGGAATAGAGAGATGTTAACAGCTTGACAACTGTTAAGAGTACTTGCTGTTCTTCCAGAAGAGCTGAGTTTGGGTCTTAGCACCCATGTCAGCTGATGTACAAGCATCTGTAACTTCAGCTCCAGAGGACTCTGTACCTTCTTCTGTTGTGGGATATTTGAGCACAGAGGACTCTGTACCTTCTTGCTGACACTCCCAAGACTGCCAATAAAGTTTACTTTGAATCAGACAGCAGAGCTAGCTACTAGCTGGCCAAAATTAGCCTTACAGGGTGACCTCCTCTCTCTTTCTCAGTTGATCCACAACATTCTTCTGGCCTCCTAGAGCACTCGTACACATGTGGCATGTGAATGTGCACACACATGTGCATACACACACGTGCACACACACACACATGTGCATACACACGCATGTGCACACACACGCGTGCGCACACACATGCACACACACGCACATGCACACACATGCGCACACACACACATGTGCACACACACACATGTCTTAAGAAATTTGAGGGCTGGAGAGATGGCTCAGAGGTTAAGAGCACTGCCTGCTCTTCCAAAGGTCCTGAGTTCAATTCTCAGCAACCATATGGTGGCTCACAACCATCTGTTGTGAGAGGTCTGGTGCCCTCTTCTGGCCTGCAGGCATACACACAGACAGAATATTGTATACATAATAAATAAATAAATATTTTAAAAAAAAGAAATTTGAAATTCACCCAGCAGATGACTTCTAGGTAAACATGTGGACTGAACATGTATTTATCCCATTCTTCCTGAAAACTTGCTAAAATGGCAATAAATTCATTTTAGGAAAAGCACAAATGTTCAAAAATAAGACATAGCCAGGCATGGAAGCACATGCCTATAATCCTAGCATAGGCCAGAAGATCAGAGAAGTTGAAGGAAGGATGAAGGAAATAGAAGGAGAGGGAGACAGACAAACAGACAGCACACAGGAGATAGTGACCCAGGTGTCTTTGCTGATAGGCAGGTGGTAGAGCTGAGGAAGCCTGCGGTCTGAAGGTCTGGCTGGATCTCAGCACAGAGCACCAAAGACCCGAGGAGGGTGTGTATGAGATGAAAGCCTGGAGGTCACCTCACGGCTTCTTTGCAAGAGCAGTTCAAGTCTCAGGCTGTCTGTCATCTTTCCCATTCTGTTGCCTCATGTATATGTTTGAGCACATGCATCCTGCCACATGTGCATACACACAGACATACACACACACAGACATGACTGTCATTGGCCCTGAAAACTTCTCAGAGAGCCAGACCATCGTTAGGGGCACAAGTCATAATTGTAGCAACGGATGAACTGAAGAAACCATCCTTAGGTTAAAGACTGGAGGGTTTTTTGTTTGTTTTGTTGTTTTTTTCTGTTTATTTGTTTGCTGGAGAAATTGGCCAGCCTATAGTAGGAAAACTGCAACTGATGTCCAAGGACCCTCAGATGGGCTAGCGGAGCCTCTGCCTCAGTAAGACATGTGCAGCCTGCAGCTCCTACCTAAGTACTCAGCCTGCTCCTGGCTCATTCACAGTGATTCTCCTGTCTCGGCTTCCAGAAAACTGGGATTACAGACATGAATCACCATTCCCAGCTTCTAAATTTTAATTAATATCCTCAAAAGTTTGGGGAAAATGAAAATATAGCCTTGGTATAGAGCAGGAGATTGTGAATCTCTTCCTGCTTACTGAACTCTGTATAAATAAACACTCTGGTTGATAGTCAGGCTGCAAGAGTCTCCTGATCATCCTTCCCTCATGACACTTTACCTCCTCCCTAACCACTGGCAGTTAATGTGTGTGGCAATAGAAATAAAATCAAAGCCAAGTATAGTGATAATATACTTGTAACGTTAGTTCTTTTTGTTTGCATATTTTTATTTTATGTGTGTGAGTGTTTTGCCTATGTGCATATATGTGCACCACATGCATGTCTGGTGCCTAGGGAAGTCAGAAGAGGGTGTTGGATCCCTAAGACTGGAGGTATAGACAATTATGAGTTGCCATGTGGGTGCTAGACTTGAACTCGAGTCTTCTGTGAGAGCAACAAGTGGTTTTAACGAGTAATGAATCAACATGGCAGCCCAATAATCTCAGTTCGTGGAAATAGAGACAAGAGGATGAGGCATTTAGGCCATCCACAGCTTCATAAGGAGTTGGTACAGTCTCAGCTACACGAGACTATGTCAAAGTAAACAAACAAAAAGAACCCAAAACTTATTAGAATGTTTGGAGACATGAAAATTAGAACGTAAATTTAGGGAAGCTGGTACCCCAGTACGAGACCAGACAAACAGAGAATAGGGAGTGACTGTTGTAACAAAAATAGGAAACTACCAAACCTCGGAGCTGCCAAGATGGGTGAAAGTGCTTGCCATTAAACTCAGCAACCTTACTTCAATCCCTGGAACCCGTCGACTCCTGAAACTTCCTCTGACTACCATATGTGTATATGTACACTGTGGTACACACATGTGCATACATACACATACACACACTAAAATGGCCAAGACCAAAAACACAGATGTCAACTTATGCTGGAGAGTTGGGGGATAAAGGGAACACTCCTGCATTGCTGTGGGGAGTGCAAGCTGGTACAGGCCTTTTGGATGACAGTGTGGCGATTTCTCAGAAAATTAGGAAACAACCTTCCTCAAGACCCAGAAATACCACTTTTTGGTGTATATCCTAAGGTTGTTCAACCATGCCACAAGGATATGTGCTCAACTATGTTCATAGCAGCGTTGTTTGTCATAATCTAAAAAATTTTAAAGAAAAAAATGATTACACAGAGAAACCCTGTCTCAAAAAAGGCAAGAAAGAAAAAAAAAAGAGCTGGGCAATGGTGTTGCACACTTTTAATCCCAGCACTTTGGAGGTAGAGGCAGGTAGATCTCTGTTGAGTTCTCGGCCAGCCTAGTCTACAGAGTTCCAAGACAGCCAGGGTTATCACACAGAGAAACCCTATCTCGAAAAGCAAAACAGACAAATAAACAATAAAAAAAGAAAGGAAGGAAGGAAGGAAAGAAAGGAAGGAAGGAAGGAAGGAAGGAAGGGAAAAAAATGAGGTGACATGGTGGTGCACACCTTTAATCCCAGCACTCAAAGACAGAGGCAGGTGAATCTCTGTGAGTTCAAGACCAACTTGGTTTTCATAGTGAGCTTCAGGACAGCCAGGGCTACATATGAGACCCTGTCTCAAAAAACCAAAATGAAAAGAATTGCCAAAATGGAAATGCGAAGCATCCTGATTAGCAGGGCCCACATCCAGTACTCAGCCTGGAAAATGAAGAGTGACCCACCCAAGCCACATCTAATGGAATCTCAGAGTGCCAAGAAAGATGTTGGAAGCTTCCAGAGGGGAAAATAGGGTACATAGAAAGGACTGGGAGTCGAGAAAGCCGCAGCAGCAGCGGAGTGGGCCGTCACAGCGAGGATGGAAATAGCTTCCTTCCCATTTTTTTAACATCCCTCAGATAGGGTGAGTTTCAGAAACTTGACTTTGGAGCCTTTACGTGGGAAGTACTGTGTCACTTACTTCAGCAAATGAGAGCAAGCTGACCCAGAAGAGAGGATGGGTGCAGCACCCAGGGTACCCAACCCAGAGTCCATTGAGAGCCCTGTCAGGAAGATGGGGTGAGACGACTTGTGACAACAGTGGAGAGCAGAGTGTTATGGACATACAAGAGCCAACATTAGAGGAAGAGTATGGGAGACCCTTCAGCTAGGGAAGTAATGACATCAAGAGATAGCCTGTCCTTTTAGAGAAATAAATCACAAAAATTCAGGAGCCAGGAAGATATCTGATGTCAAAGCCAGCTTGATCTACAGAGTGAGTTACAGACTAACCCAGAGTACATAGTGAGACTCTCTCTCAAATACAAACAAATCAAAACCCAGTCTGACTTAGGCTTTGTAGGGACTTTATCAGCTCACGTGATGAAAAATTCTAGATGCCCTGACTTCTAATGAAGCTTGGATCTTGTGTTTAAACACTATAGCCCTAAACCCAGCTTTTCTCCAGTGTTTGTATCCTGCTGTCTACTGGGCCAACCTCACTGTGCAGCTGAAAAGTGAGGTTCAGAAAAGATGGAAGACTGTTTTCTCCCCTAGGATTTCCCAGAAAATACCCTGAGGTTCATGCCTACCTGTGGCCCAGACAACTAGTCAATTCCTTATAAGACCTCCTAAGACTATGTTTAGAATTTGGTGGGGTAGGGTCATGGGGCAGCAAAGATGGTGAGGTACCCATCTCAGCATGAGCACCTTGTTTCCAGGTGGGAAAAACGCACAGACCCCCGAGGCAGGTTTTACTATGTGGATCACAACACCCGGACAACCACCTGGCAGCGTCCAACCGCTGAGTACGTGCGCAACTACGAGCAGTGGCAGTCCCAGCGGAACCAGCTCCAGGGGGCCATGCAGCACTTCAGCCAAAGATTCCTCTACCAGGTGAGAGGGCCAGGGCCTGCCAAGCCTGGGTGACTCGCTGCGCGAGCCTTTGCAGATGCACTCACTCTGCGGTGCTGCGACACTACAGACCTCCCTCAAGTCTCTCACTTAGTAACACTGTGCCTGCCTGGGATCAGTGAACCAATGACCAATGTGTCTGAAGCTGGGTTTGCCATCGTTCTTTTCGTTTTCGTAGTGGTCTTGGCTCCCAAACCCGGAAGGCCTCAGACAGCTTTCTTTGGCCCCTTTTTTTTTGTCCAACTTCTCTATAAACTTTAAAAACATCTATGAGAAGAACCTTCTTTTCTTCTGGCCCAGATGTCAAGTTCTCTAATAGGTTGTCTAGGTAGGACTGGAAGAGTTCCGGGTTCTCTTCTGCTTGGTCTTTCTGCAGTTTTTCTTTTTGCCAGCCTCTCTCATTTTAGCAAGCCCTTGGGGTAGAAATTTGGAGGGGGGGGTTGTCTTAAGAAGTGAAACTTAAATACCAAATCCGTTTTCTTTCTGAGTATCGTGGAGCTTTGCTCTGCTTGGCTGGGGAAGCTGCCTTGTTCTGTGAATAGAAGACGTCTTGTACTGAAGGACCTTTTTTTTTTTTTTTTTTTTTTTTTTTTTTCCTGCGTAAAATGTCTCTGTTGGTTTTCTGCCGCGTTTGGTTTTCCCTCTCGTTTGCTATGGTGCCATGTCCTGGTTACAAGTAAGAAGGCTGCTTTCATACAGCTATGTTGGGGTTTGGCCTTGACCCAGGGTTTTACTAGGAAGACTAAGAACTGATACTGTGCTAGCGGCCCCCTCCCCACCCCACCCCCGCCTCCTCCTCTTGCTGGGCTTAAACTGAGATCTTGTTCTTTGCTGCACTTTAGAGAACATGAAATATAGTTTAAAATGGGCATCAAGGGCATCAGGATTGCTGGCTCCTGCCATCCCTTCCTGGACCGCCCTCCATACGCACCTTTTCCATGTTCCCTGGGTTACTGTTCTCTGTATTTCGATGTTTTCTTTTTTCACTGCCTAAGGTGCGTTTGTTGCTCTGAATCAGCGTGCCCATATTTTTGCTCGCTTCACCCTTGCCAACTCCTTTTGCTCTGTGCTGTGCTCCTGCTGTGGTCCACTGAGGACACCAGCACAGTCTTGCACTAGCACTCGTCCCACAGGCTACTGTTTAGATGACGCCTCTGTCTTCATTCCGCCTGTCCTCTGACAACTAAAGGAGGAAGTCAGGGTCTACACTACCAGCCCAGTTGCTGGTGTGGACTCGGATTGTACCTTCCAGAAACAGATAGCTCCAATCCTTCCCTCCGTGAGCCCTTGGACCACATCCTCGGGCACCTGGATTTTACTTTGACTCCATCAGGTCCATCCTGCAAGCATGATGCATGCCTTCTGCTCTGCACCCTCTGGCCTTCCCAGAGTCTTTTCTGCCCTCGGCTGTGATGGCTAGACATTTTTATTTCTGAATTTGTATCTTAAAATATTACAGGGACCTTGTGCTTAATCCCAAAGGGACTTGAACTCACGTGAGCTTTCTAGCTCAAGGCATGCATCCTGGACCTCCAGCCCTGGGACATTTCCCAGTCACACTTGTGCTTCTGGTTATGAAGGACACCACTCTGTCCTCAGAGTTATCTGCACTGCCAGGCATCAGCCCCTTGTGCTGTCTGTGTGCTTCTCCGCCTCTGCTCTGTGTAGCACACTTGGACCCCCCGGGAAGCTGAGGAATAGGGGCATTTAGTCCCCAGGGAAGGCATGGGGGTTTGCTTTGGGTTTTCTGGTCATGGCGCAAAGTTTTTATTTATTGCTTTTCCTTCACTTCATGTCCTTTCCTATGATTTGAGTTGTAAAATGTATCTTATGGAATAAATATCCAAAAGAATCAAGTGATCCACTTTAGCTATGAATAGTAAAATTACTGTTGGTGTCCATCGGCTCTGATTTCCCATGTGTTCTTCAGTCTCATTTCACTCTTTCCTGTCTGTCTTTCTTCAGACTCAGGGTGTGGTGAGTGGAGTCCGTGTGCTAGAAACTGGAGGGTGCCAAGGAAATTCAGTAGAGACCTGCTGTAATGAGGGAGAGCCAACATCTTAGGAAGTCTGGAGTAGAAACAATGAAACTAAACATAAATAGCAAGGGTTAAGAAGAGGGTTGTTAGCTTGGTTCGCTGGTCTACACCTGTAGTCCTAGCTGTTTGGGAAGTTGAGGCAAGAAGGAAGTGTGAGCCTGAGTTTGAAGTCAGCCTCAACTATAGAGATTTCTTTTCAAGAAAGCAAAGAAGAGGCTGATGACTATTTTTGTTTCAATTTCTGTGCCATCAGTAAGGAAACTGCTAGAGCCTGGAATGTTTTATGCATTATCTATACATTCTAAAGAACCTGAAGCATCAGATTTATATGCCAGTTGCCTCTTCTTTTTCTTTCTTTCTGTTTTATGTTTGTTTGTTTGTTTGTTCTGGTTTTTTTGTTTTTGTTTTTTTGAGGCAGAGTCTCTCTGTGTAGCCCCGGATGGCCTGGGCCTTGCTATATAGATAGACCAGGCTACTAGCATTGAACTCAGAGACCCATTTGCCTCTGCCTCCCAAAGTGCTGGGATTTAAGGTCTGAACCACCACACCTGGCTTGTTTCACTTGCAGGCTGGGCATGTTCTCAGTGGTAAGAGTATTCACTTAAGGTATGAATCCCTGCGTCCAGCCCCTGAAAACTGCAGAGTGATGCCTATTGCTCGCACTGACCACTGCCTTCGGCTTGGCTCTTACCTGATGGATGAGTTGTGTTTCACATCCACATTTGGCTTCACTACTAAGCGGTGAAGGCTTCCTACACCTTAACTCTGAAGCACAGTTGAAGGAGTGTTACTAGATTTCCAGCATTGAGGCATATCTGAATCGGGGTGGAGTTGGCAGTAACAGGCCCCAGACCCTAGGCCGACTTCCCCAGCTTTGCACAGCTTCCTTTTTGCCATGTGGCAGGAGGCCCTCTACTGAATGGAGCCCTGTCCCACCAAGGCGCCTATGGTTTCAAGACTTAAATGACTCTGTTGGAGCTCACTTGGAAGAGGAGCCTGTATTGCCACCTTGGGAAGAAAGTTCCTCTGTCCCTTCGGTTGAGGGTAGAAGCCGGGCTGTGGTGGGGTTGGTTGGCATGGAGCACCACCAGTGTTTGTTCAAGCCCAGACTGAGCTCCATTCATCCTCCTGCGGGAGTGTGTGTGTGTGTGTGTGTGTGTGTGTGTGTGATCCCCAGATGGGGCCAGCCATGTCTGCAGCCTGAAATCTGCATTTAGTACTTGATCCCTAATGTGATGATTAAATTCTAGTAAGTGAACTAGAAACGCTTGAGTTGGGGAGAGAAAGGTGCACAGAAATACTTGTTTCATTTAGGTATGAAAAGTTTTCGACAGTGCACCCCTGCTTCCCGGAGGCTCTGAGAACTCTCCATCCACTGCTGCTCTTCCCCTGGGACCTGGAAGCAGAAATAGCTGAGGGGCACTAGTGTAAATAGTGACCCTGCCGTCGTGGAGCCCCTTCCCCCTTCTCTTTCACCAGCCCCAGCCCCACCTCCCCAGACAGGCAAAGGCAGAACACTGAGCAACTTCAGGTTGAGGCAGGGAAAGAATAAAGGTGCTTTGTGAGGGAAGGAAAACATTCCTGGGGGAGGTGAGGGGCTTGGGGCATGAAAGTGCCCTCAGTCTGGGTGGATGCTGAGCTCCCAGGAGGGAGGTGGCGGGAGGAGGGCCGGGCCCCAGCCAGGAAGCCCTGGGCGTGGGCAGGGCTTGTGGGAATGATTTCATTGGAAAGGCCTTCGGTATTTTTTCCCCTCCTGTGTGTGGTTCTTGGAGAAAGTTGGAGGTGGTAAGGATTTCAGTTGCTTTGGCTGCGTGGAGCAGGAGCTGAGCAGAGGCCGGCAGTGAGCTGGCGGGGAGCTTGCTCTGAGCCTGCCTGCCATGCTCAGGCCTGGCTTCTGGGGCCCTTGCCCACCATCCTCGGATCACCTCTAACCCCACTTGCTCTCCCTGGCCTAGCCCTCAGTGCTGCATAGAATTCTTTTTCTGGTTTTTCCTAAACAAAGACTCTAAAGGAGCAGATGCTGTCTAAAGTGTCGCTGCGTTCTCTCCTAAGGGCTAACATGTGGAAGTGAGTCTTTGGCTTTCCAACTCTATTGATCCATTTATTTTTAACCAGAGTCTTCGTTTTCTTAACTTCTGTGTTCTGCTGTTTTTTGTATTTAGTCTTCGAGTGCTTCGTCTGACCATGATCCCTTGGGCCCCCTCCCGCCTGGTTGGGGTAAGTATTGATTTCTTGGCCTTCTCTTTGGCAATCATAGCATTCTGTCCCCATCTCCTGCATGTGCTATCCCTCGGATTTTCGTAGCACTTAAATGCGTGCTGAGGATACCCAGTTGGAGCGATGGCAGTGATAGAGCCTGTAGGGTTCTCCTGTGCCACTACAGTGGTCACCTGCCACAGCTAAAGGAGTCTGACTCCAAGAAAGATTTCCCCAAGCATCCACGGGACTGTTGTGCTTGTGTCCTGAGTTTCAGGGTGGCCACTCAGGAATCCACTGAATCCCACAGTTATTTTGACCTGTCTGATGTCCACGCAGGCTCTCCTCTGATTGTGACTCTGGCATAAGTGGCCATCTTAACAAGTCTTCTTCTTTGCAGCTCAGACACCGGAGGACAGACAACAGCCTAGTTTTGACTAGTGTCAACTGCTTATGTCTGTGGTTCTGTTGTGAACGAGACCACAGGCAAGCAGAGTTGCACACTGGGTATTGGCCTTGAGAGTACAGCACTGCTAGTTAGTGGCTGGGGCTCCCTTGTCAATGGTAGCCACTTCTCACCTATCCCAGGGCTTTGGTATGATTTGCCAAGGGTTAAGGCCCAGGCATCCATTAAAGGCGAACTATCATGACTTGGGAGAGATTGCAGGCTTCATTGCTATTCTAGGAAGGAGTACTGTGCAAAAAAGTGTTATTAGAAATGGCAAGACTCAGGAAATTCTGCAACTCTCAGAGCTGGGCAGGATTTTATTCAACCTTCTAAGAGTCTCTGATGCCAAAGGGAACAGTCTTCACAGGAATAAGCAGGTATTGGGTTTAATTTTTTGGCTAGGGTATCAGAAGACGGTAGGTGCTGATTTAGGTGCTCGCAGTACTATGTGGGTGGGGAAGTGCCACTGGGATGCTGACAGTGTCAAGGGCATCTCCAGGCTGTGCTCCTTTGATGCAGGCACAGCTGTTCCCTGGTAGTAGTTTAAGAAGTTCTATCAACTCCCCCAGAGTATCATTGAGCTCCTGTTACATTCCAGAGTGCCAAGAGGCTCCTGTATCCTGGCCGGAAATATTGATTAGTAAAAGCCCATGGATTTTTTTTTTTTTTTCAGCTAGGAAATCCCCATACATACAAACAACTTGCCTGGCTCTCCGGTCCCTGATGTAAGGTTACTGGCACCCTGAGGATTAGTGGGTCAAATGTGAGAGTAAAACTTGGGGATCCTGACATGGGCATCAGAGAAAGTGCATCAGGCTAAACAGGAGTTGGCAGCACCGTATGGTAGCTGGTGACTGGAGTCTGGACTGGAGTTTGGTTGTGGCTGCACGGGCAGTCCATGCAACTCAGTCAGATGCACTTTCTTCTTTCTGTAGCCATTTTGCTAAATGACAGTCACCGGGGAGAGAACTGTGGAGCCTGGGAGAGTTCACAGGTTCAGAGTGTGCAGACTTGTGAGGTAGGAAAAGAGAGTCAGGCATCAGAAAAGCAGAAGTGCTCCGTAAGTGAGAAAAGAACACTTTAGGCTGGGCATGGTGGCCCTTGTCTGTAGTCGTAAAGCTGTGGAAGCTGAGGCAGGAGGAGTGCTAGATCCGAAGAATTGGAAGAAAACACTGTGCCAATACAATGTTTGGGGCTCTGGGCTGAGGTCACCAGGACGGCGGCAGGGCTGCCTCTTCCAAATGGTAAGAAGAATGGAAAAGTAAGGCCAAAAAAGAATACCTTTAATGGTGAGCCTGCTGGTCTTCCATTTGCCTTGAGGTTTTAAGTGCCAATGTAGTCCTCCAAGGAGCCCCCATGGCTGCCCCTAAGTATTGTTTGGGGGGGGGGCGCATCTCCAGTGTAGAGCTACATCTGCTCCTGAGCAGCCGTGGCATGTGACAAATGTTTCCAAGTCCATTTGTCCCAAAAACATGAGCCGCTGTGCTCACAAAGGCTCCCCGATCCCCACACTACAAAACTCTTCCCGGAAGGCTGTCCAGGGGGTACATAGGCCTCCAAGCAGTAGCAACACAAGGCCAGTGGCCAAGGGCTCTGACCCACTGTACAGATCACCCTGCTTTCTTATTGGCCATGGCTTTGACCCTTGACTGAGCAGCCATGGAGGATGCAGTTTACAACAGTGGATCCCACCTGGGGCAGCCAATCCCTCAGAAACCTTAGGGTGGGGACTGGGGTAGGGGTGGGAGCTGCTCTCCAAGGCCAGACATACCCACTATCTGGAGATGGAAAGCCTGTAAAGGTACCACTGCCTCCTGCTCCCTCCTTCCCTTTCCTTTCTTAGCTTTGTGAGGGTGTGGTTGACAAAGTCTCTTTATAGTTTCAGTTGTGTAGAGTCGGAGACGAGACCTCGGCATACAAGAACTTTCTCAGCATGGTTCTAGAGGGGAGCAGGGGCTGCTGGTCTCCCCATTTCTTCCCCCTTTTCAGTTGTTAGGGTCCTCTAGCTCCTGGAACTAATTATCATTGTTTCATTACTGTACTGTGTCACGGTATGGAGTGAGTGCGTTAGTCTGCTGATTGCCAGGACAGACACAGCTCCCTGCTCAGGAACTTCCTGGAAAAGGTGGCCTGTTGAAGCTTGGAGCTTGCCTCTGGTTTTCTTCTACCCACATTCCATTCCAGCCTGAGGGAGAGGAGGTGGCAGGATAGCTGTACTGCACAGCTGGTTCACAGGGTTGCCCATCTATACTACCACACTGCCCTTCCATCTGACAGGGGTTGGGAGTGCGTGTCCCCTTCCCCTGCCCTGCAACAGGAAAAGGCTCTTTGGTGACAAGTGTGACTGGGCCAGACTCTCTCCTCTTAACCTATAGTAGGTTGGTGATGGAAACAGAAATTCTAACTCGTCACACGGGCAGCAGGAGCCGAGGGACAGACTGTGTTAATCTGATTGCACTCTCTCCTTTCTTCTCCTGTGGCAGAGAAGAGGCAGGACAATGGACGGGTGTATTACGTGAACCACAACACCCGCACTACCCAGTGGGAGGACCCGCGGACCCAGGGGTGAGGACTCAGGTGGAGGGGCTGTGAGGGATGGGGCGAGGATCAAACAGCCTTTGCATTTGCCTCATGGTACTAACATTTGGGGACTGTGAACCTTCCATGAGGACGCATAGCAGTCTACTGAGAGCATCACACTCTTCTAGTGGGCACAGGGACATGGGAGGAGGTCAGGCAGGCGCTGAGAATTGGACTGTCAAAAAGTTGAGGGTACTCCTGCCTCTCAGAAGATGGACAGGAAAACCAAAAAAAAAAAAAAAGGGGGGGGGGGGGAGAAAGAAAGTAAAATTTAAGCTGGGCAGTGATGGCTCACACCTTTAATCCCAGCCCTCAGGAGGTAGAGGCAGGCGAATCTCTGTGAGTTCAAGGCCAGCCTGATCTACAAGAACTAGTTCCAGGACAGGCTCCAAAGCAACACAGAAAAACCCTGTCTCAATAAACCAAAGGGGAGAGACAGAGTGAGAGAGAGACAGAAACAAAGAGAGAAAGAGAGAAAGAAAGAGAAAGAAAGAAAGAAAGAAAGAAAGAAAGAAAGAAAAAAGAAGCAGAGCAGGGACACTTGATATCTCAAGACTGCTAATGATCATGCAGGCTAATGTCACCCACCCTGGACTGGCATCTTAGCCCCGTAATAAATGGCCCCCTTTTGCACATGACCTGTTTTCTCACAACTTGAGTCTTGCCAGGTGTATATCCTTGGGGTGCCTAGAGAAGGCAAAGACAAAGTAGGACTTTGGGGACCCCAGCCTCTAAGCACATGACAGCCTATAACTCCTCTTCTGTATTTTTAGGATGATTCAGGAGCCAGCCCTGCCCCCAGGGTGGGAGATGAAATACACTAGCGAGGGTGTGCGGTACTTTGTGGACCACAATACCCGCACCACCACCTTTAAGGATCCTCGCCCAGGGTTCGAGTCAGGGTAAGAACCTTCACAGCCACAGCCTTGTCCCCCAACACAACCCCAGTCTGTCTTATTCAGCTGGCTGGGGAGGAGGGGTCTCTATGTGTTGTGCCAATCATTGCCTCTAGTGCCAATGTGGATGTCACCACTCAGGGATGGGCCCGGGGCCATCCTCCTTACCCAGAGCAGGGTGTGGAGGTGTGTGCCCTCTAAAAGTGAGCGGTGTGGCATTGTCTCCACGCGTCTTTCCCTCTCAGTGGCAGTCGCTCCCTCTGTGTCTCACTTTACTCCTCTTTAAATTCGCGGAGCAGAGCATCCCCGTTCCCTAGGGCTCTCAGAAATGGACTGCTCGTTTTCTGAGAGATCAAACAGGTTCCAGCGTATCCTTTGCTCTTGCCAGGACAAAGCAAGGCTCACCTGGTGCCTATGACCGAAGTTTTCGGTGGAAGTATCACCAGTTCCGGTTCCTCTGTCACGTGAGTCCTGGTTTTAGGGCTCCCATGGGAGTGGGGCTGTTAAGTGCTGTCAGTTGGGTCTCTCAGACCCACCTAGCACTGGGGGTATGTCTTAGATGGGTGCAAGATGCTTGCCCCACTCTGAGCTGCTTGTCTCTAAGGAGTAGTCTTCTAATCCTGGGCTATGGGGCTGTGCTGTCACAGATGGGAGAGCCCATTGAGCCCCAATTGACAGTGTTCCTTTCCTTTTTAGTCAAATGCCCTACCCAGCCATGTGAAGATCAGCGTTTCCAGGCAGACACTCTTTGAGGACTCTTTCCAGCAGGTTAGAGAATATTATTGATGCTGGGATCCTGGGCCAAGCAGGTTTCCTCCCATCACCTAACCCCACCTCAGGGTGTAAGCATTGGTGACTATATCTGCTAGACAATAAGCCTCAGCATCCCCTGCCCCCACATCCCTGCCTGCTGTGCTGGGGTCATGGGCAGGATGGCCGGATGCCCTGTCTCCCCAGATTATGAACATGAAACCTTATGACCTGCGCCGCCGGCTCTACATCATCATGCGTGGTGAGGAGGGCCTGGACTACGGCGGCATTGCCAGGTGAGCTAGGGTGCCCAGAGGGCTCTACTCTACTCCATGTCCCCTCGCTATAGGGCCCATGGCTAGAAACCTCCTCCATGCTGTTCTTCATCCCCTGAGTTCTCCTGCATCAATAGGATGGGCCCTGGTGTGATACTGAGAATCATCTCTTGGGTTGGTGATGTGGCTCAATTAAGTTAGGATGCTTGTCTAGTGAGCAGGCCCTGGGTTCGATCTCCAGCAACACATAAATCAGGCCTGGCAGGTAGTTCACATCTATAGTTGTACCACTTGAGCAATAAAAGCAAAAGGATTAGACATTCAAAGCTGTCCTTGGCTACATAGTAAATTTTAGGCCAACATGGGTCTCTGAGATCCTGTCTCCGAAAGGAAAAGGTGGAAAATCCCATGACAAATGTCTGGCTAGTCCCAGTGAGCCATGAAGCAGGGGCAGGCCTTAGCCCTTTGGTTACTAGATTATAGGGGTGCTGAAGGGTTCTCGAGGAGGGACGTGATGCTCTGTGCCAGCCTGTGTGTCATTTTTCTCTACTCACAAAGCAACCTGTCAAGTTGTATCAGTGGGCAGTAGGGTCTGTGGGTACCCCTTAAAATCAGCTCTCGGCTTTCCTTTTTCCTGAGGCAGCCAGAGCAGGTAAAGTCAGGTTTCTCAGCGTGTATCTGATGTCTCTAAGCAATCCATCCCCTGCTGCATCGTGTGCACCAGTCAACAAAGTCCCTTAAAGAACCCAAAGCACTGTGTTACCTTCACCCCACAAAACTTAGCAGGCTGTTTGGCAAAGCATCGCCTTGGACGACAGGCAGAGGGCCCTGGCAGTGAGAAGGAGCATCTTGGCTGTGGTGACCTCTTATCTGCTGACCTTGTGGTGGGGGGATATCTTCCTGCTTGGCATTGGGCTCACCCACCTCTGGTCCTGTTTGCTGGTGGTGTACTCTTCTTGTTGACCCCATCCTGCGAATGGATTGTTCTTTTTTCGTGGTGACCTCCCCAGGCTGTGCTTGGTGGGCTTCTGGTGTGGCTCCCTCCCTGTGTGTCTCTCTCTGTGTCCTGCCAGTGGTTTTACCCTATGGTAGGTTACGTCATGCTGTTCTACCACAGGGTAGAACCACGGACAGGATACCGGGGCACCCTCTACATCGAAGGACTTCGTCTACACAGCCACAAACAGACCAGCAGCCAGAGGCTGGCCCTCTTGGCCCGTGTTCTCTGTTGGTTTAGCTCAAGCCCTAAAAGACCCTGATTTCTGGCTTATACTTGGGGTGTAGATAGATGCTGAGGCATCTGTTGGGTGGTGTCAGTCGAGATGAATGTGTCCGAGTTTGGGATAGGGTATGCCGATGGGTTCTGGGGTGAAGGGAAGGCAACATGCAAGTGAGGTAGGTACCTGTAGGATAGCTAGAATCAATGAGGTTCCTGGAGGCTGAGTGGATCCCAAAGCCTTCAGGGATGGGTTTTGGAACATGCAACTGTCTGTGTATTCTTCACATTGCATTTCATACCAGGTTGGGTGCATACTGTCATAGAGCAGAAATGTCATTGTAATAAATGTGTATATTTACGATTTCATTGCATTTATTTGTTTATTTGGGGCATAGATGTATGTGTGTGGTTCTTATGGCCCATACAGCATGTGTGAAGGTCAGAGGACAACTTAAGGGGATTCAGTTCTCATCTTTTACCAAGTAGGTCCCAGGGATTGAACTCAGGTTGTCAGATTTGGATGCAAGAGCCTTTATCAGCTTACCCATCTTGCCAGCCCAGTCTGTAATGTTGTGGTGTAGTGCCTTTGTAAAGTACATAGCCCCACAGGGTGCACGGTGGTCCTGCGTTTGAGGACCCCCTTTGCCACCAGAAGCTCTAGATACTGTAATGTAAATGTCCTATGGGAGCCAACACGCACCCAGTTTTCCTGAGTGCCACCTTCAGGTGCTATTGTTTTGCTTCACCCAAGAACTGGGATGAGCTGGTACTCTGACCTTCCAGGGCACACACGTTCAGATGGTCTGACACAGCAGAGGGCTCCATTGTTCTGTCCTCTCTCCTCTCACAGAGAGTGGTTTTTCCTCCTGTCCCATGAGGTGCTCAACCCTATGTACTGTCTATTTGAATACGCTGGGAAGAACAATTACTGCCTGCAGATCAACCCAGCCTCTTCCATCAACCCTGACCACCTCACCTACTTCCGCTTTATCGGCAGATTCATCGCCATGGTAAGGGGCCTGGGATCTCTGAGCAGGGCAGCCTCTAAGGAGGCTGGCTCTAGTCACCAGGCGGCAGCAGTGGCATGCGCTGCAGACCTTAGGGATCAGGATCCTGCCCTCTGTCTAGGATTTGCCATGACTCTCCCCTCTTCCTCACACGACTTCTAACCGAAAATTAACAAACAAAAAGCAAGGTAGTTGTGGAGAAGGGAGATACTTTGCAGTGGCCATCTGGGGCAGTTACAGGGTTTCTCATGTGACTTACTACACAGAAGCCCAGGAACTTCACCTAGGTCCATTGGGACTTACAGGGTGTAACTAGGCCAAGCAAAACCCTAACTGTCTGCCTGCTGCCTCTCACTTGGGGGTACTGCATCTTTCATGAGCCGCAATAGCAAGGGGACCTTTGGAAATGTCTGCCCGAGACACAGCCCTCTGGAAGAGAGTTAGGAATCGGCGTGGGCTTAGGTCAGAGCCATAGTGAACTGGCTGCTGCAAGGCCAGGGGCCTTCCCAGCAACTGTAGTCACCTAAGAAGTACAGGCTCAACATAGCAGTGAAGAGGGCCTTACCGCATGATGACCCACACTGATGAGCAGGGGCCTGCGAGGCTGTGCTCCGACTGTGCCCCAATGATAGCTTTTCTTTGTTGATGTCCTGAGTCTTACCCCACACATTCCCTTCTCTAGAATACCAGAGGCCTAAGGCTCTGTCACTAAATATGGCCATTCCCATCATCTGGAAGTTCTTGTTAAGTGCTGGCAATGGCTCTAGAAGTGGGCACGTTCTTCCTAGGTCTAGAGACCTGCCTGGCCCAGCAGCAGACAACGGCAGAGCGGCCAGACTCTCAGACTGTTACTCACCACTGGCTGCCAGTTCTCGCCAGCCTCAGTGTCTGCATTATTCTTGGCCTCTTGTGCCACCCGCTCAGAGTGCCAGTGAGTCAGGACTAGAGCTGTATTGAACAAGTTTTCCATGGACGTGGGGAACAGGCCTTTGCCCGAAGAGGGAGTGGCCTGGCCAGTGTGCTGGGCAGACAGTGGGCCTGCTTTGCCCATGCCTGTGGCTTTCAGGGTGGGATGAGTCTGTCCATAGGCCCAAGTCAGAGAAAAGTGCTTGTTTCCCACACCTCCCCTTCAGCTAGGGCAGCTGGCTCCCAGGGAGTCCTTTCAAGGGGAGGGCAGCTGACATCCAGAGCACTCCTGAGTCTGCCTCGGGTGCTGTCCAGAAAGTAAAACCCTCTGCTGTGCCTCTCCCTTGCCCAGGCTCTGTACCATGGAAAGTTCATCGACACAGGCTTTACCCTTCCTTTCTACAAGCGGATGCTCAACAAGAGGCCGACGCTGAAGGACCTAGAGTCCATTGACCCCGAGTTTTATAACTCCATTGTCTGGATCAAGTGAGTCCTGGCTTGCCCTGCTCTGATGGAGCTGAGCTCTGATTGGCCACTTGGCACCCTGACCCTGATTTCCTCTACTAGGAAATCCCTGGGTGCTTACCTGGCTTCCCTAGGTCTATAGCGATAGAGCTTCTAGGTCCCCTGTTCTCAATTCTCTCTCTGGAGCAGAGACTGTATGTACCAAGCCACTGGTCAGGGTTCCTGGCCACCTAGTGAGTTTCTAGTGCCTCTCGGGTGCCTTAGTAAGAGGTTGAGCAAGTCAAGGGCAGGCCTTGATAATGTGGACATCTTCCCACTTGGCCTCCTGTGTCCCAGAGAGAACAACCTAGAAGAGTGTGGCCTGGAGCTGTTCTTCATCCAGGACATGGAGATCCTGGGCAAGGTGACAACCCATGAGCTGAAGGAAGGCGGCGAGAGCATCCGAGTTACAGAGGAGAACAAGGAAGAGTACATCATGTGAGTCTCAGATCCGGGGACGGCACATTACAGAGAAAGGGCGTTTGCCTTGTTTTTGTAGCATTTTTGACCAGTCCCCGCTATGGGGCCCATAGTGCCCACAGACTGCACTAATACCCTGGCTGTGTCTGCCTTGGTTGGTGACATAGTGACTTGAGCTATGGACCTGGAGCCTCTGGTTACCAGCTCCGGGTTGATCTGTTTGTGTTCAAGAGGCTTTCCAACTGCAGGGAACTTTTCAAAGAAATATAAAGCTTAGATGTTATCATCTCTCCTGACCCAGAGGATTTCTGTGTCCAGTGAATTTCAGTCTCTGGCTCTCCACTGCGCATGTACAGACTTCCCGTTCGGGTCCTTTAGGCTGTTTGCTCTGTTCCATTAAACCATGGAGTTGTTACTTGTGAGGTTAAGTCTGAGGCTCAGCAGTTAAAGAGTGCACCAGGCAGGGCGGCCTGGGCTCCTTCAATGCCTTGTCCTTGGTTTTAGGCTGCTGACTGACTGGCGATTCACCCGAGGAGTGGAAGAACAGACCAAAGCCTTCCTGGATGGCTTCAATGAGGTGGCCCCTCTAGAGTGGTTGCGATATTTTGATGAGAAAGAGCTGGAGGTGGGTGCCAAAAGTTGTGGGCCCTTGAGTTCAGGTCTTTTAGGGTATCCCAGATCTGTGATGTACACCCACAGAAACTCACCCACCAAGCCCCACACTTCAAGCTAGAGGCAGTAGTGTGGGTAGTGTCGCCTGGATCTTCAGCCCTAACTTCTCTGTGCATAGAGAGCAAGGACATTAAAATTTCTGAAAAAAGTAGCAGGTTAACAGAGTTCGGGAGTCATGTTATGGTGGGAGGAGGCAGCACCGTGTGGGCGTGAAGCAGTGCCATGCAGAGGGCTTGCTGCAGGCTTGCTGACATGTCCCTCCCTACAGCTGATGCTGTGCGGCATGCAGGAGATAGACATGAGCGACTGGCAGAAGAACGCCATCTACCGGCACTACACCAAGAGCAGCAAGCAGATCCAGTGGTTCTGGCAGGTGCGTCCTGGGCTCTGGGTCCCCCTGTTGGGCTGGGGGTTCTTGTCAGGGATGGTTACCAGTTACCCAAAGGACATGACCCCAGACTCAAGGACCTTTCATCTTTGACACATTCCTCCCCTCCCAACTTGGAGAAGTAGAGGATAAACCTATCTCTGGGCAGGATAGAGGTTGTTGTAGCTACAATGTCGCTAGTTTGCATGACATAGGTTGTCAGCAGTCAGCAGTGGCTGGGAGCCAAGGGGACCTGCGGCCAGGAAGTTCAGCTGCAATGGTTATGTAGTCTCCTCCAGTCAGATGGGGTAAGAAAGGAAGGCACACGTGTCTAGAAAAATACAGTGAGCCCATTATCTTGAATTGAATGTCTTAGTCCCTTTATATATGTGGATTTTACAGCTGTTTAACAAGGAGAGTGTGCAGTGAAAAAGACATATACAAGTATCCTTATATGATGTGTGTGTGTACTTGCATGTAAAGTTTTTGTGGAGGTGTAGTTCACATGGCATGCAATTCATCATCTTAGATATTTTGAGGTGTTCAAATCAGTGGTTTTAGCTCCTTCATTGTGTTGTACAACCAACAGCATTATTCAACTTTACTACAGTTCATTTCCCCAAAAAGAAACCCTGTTTCCACCAAACAGCTACTCCCAACCTTAGTGTGTCTTTAAAAGCAGACTTGGGGAGAGGGTAGGGAAATACCCAGCCCAGGATGTCCCTGAGACTCATGGACCTTTGTGGGACATTCTACAAACACCCTTAGAGAAAGCATCTTTGACAGTCCCAGATTGCTGTCTGTCTCCCCTTCCTGGTGTGGCCCCGCCTGGCCTGGAGATGTCCCTGCTGAGGCCTGAAGTGCTGGGCTAACGGCACCCCTGACGCCTTCTGGAATTGCAGGTGGTGAAGGAGATGGACAACGAAAAGAGGATCCGGCTATTGCAGTTTGTCACTGGAACCTGCCGTCTGCCTGTTGGGGGATTTGCTGAACTCATTGGTGCGTTTTTCCTTTGTCCTCCTGGGGCCTTGGCTGGGGGTGAGGACAGCATGGGCCATACACATCTTCCTGGAATTTGGGGAGGGAAAGGGTCTTGTTTTGGGAAAGGCCATCTGTGTTGACACAAAGTAACACCTTGCCTTGGATGACAGGGAGCAATGGACCCCAGAAGTTCTGCATTGACAGAGTTGGCAAGGAAACCTGGCTACCCCGAAGCCATACATGGTGAGTTTGCTGGAAGACGGCAGGCCGGGAGCCTCACTGGTGGGGGCAGGACTCTGAAGCCCTGGTCTCCCCATGCCACCCTTCTGTCTTTTACAGCTTCAACCGCCTGGACCTCCCGCCCTACAAGAGCTATGAGCAGCTGAAAGAGAAGCTGCTGTATGCCATCGAGGAGACCGAGGGTTTTGGGCAGGAGTAGCCAAGGCTGTCCCTCCCATACCCTCCAGCACAAGTAGTCCTGAGTCCTTCCTGCCTGAGACGCCATTGGCTGCACAGCCCTTGGAAGGCCCCTTTGGATAGTGGCCCTGTATGGATCCATGCTTGGATCATGTTGGTGACTGAAGAGTCTGACCCCAAGAGGCCCTGTGGCTCCTTTCTCCTACTTGATGATGGCAGTCTGGAATAAAGCCCCCTGTCACCTTTGACTTCATCACCTGTTGCAAAGTCAGAGGGCTGCCCTTCTGCAATTTTGTCCCCTCCACTAGGACCAATTCTGGGTGTGTGTGAGTACGTAAGGGAATGTGCCCTGCCTCAAAGGGCTGCCCCAGAAGCTGGGCCTCACATGGTAGGTGAAGAGATAGGCTGTGTTGCTTGGCTGACTGGACCCAGAAAGCCAAGGGTCTTTGGCCGCAGAAGAGGCTCCGCTTCCGTTGACCTTTGCTGGAGTCTGTGTGGAGCAGGCCTGAGAGGAGCAGCTCTGCATCAAAGTTGTCTTTGCTGTACTGCCCGGTGGGCTGCAGCCCAGGGGACCGAGCAGGAAGCACTCAGTACTACCAGTCCGTCTCTTCCTAGCAAGCAAAGGGTTGAAGAAGTCACCACTTGTGTGTCAGTGGGAAGAGACAGACTCCCTGGACTGTCTTGTGACATAAACTTGAAGTATATTCATGTATAGGGTTGCCTTCTGTTTTGTTTGAGTATGCCGCTATCACCTTCTGTCAAAGAGCTGGTGCCCCAGGTGTTCTGGGTCGTTGAGGGGCTCAACCCTCTTGATCCAGTAGCTTCCCCAACAGCTGCTCCCCTCAGGAACCTGCTTAGCAGTTCCCCAGCTCAAGAGGCCTGGCCCTGCAGCCCAGTGCATCCCTGCCACCCTCAAATCCTCCATTGACAAGATCCCTTTGCTAGACCAGGCAAGGCCGGTTAGGACCAGGTTGGCAGTACTGTCTCTCAGTGGCTTCTGGAGCTCGCAGTGGCTTAGGATGGGGCACATCTCGGTCAGCCGAGTGTTTGTGCTGTTCAGGCATGAGGAAAAGACACCGGTTGGATTTATGGCGCTTTTGACAGCCTCCCATGTAGGTCCACAGGCCTCTCTGGGGTTTCAGAGCAGTTATAGTGGCGCACTCCCTCATGCAGCCTCCCTGCACATACTAGCTCTGGGGTACCCCAGGCATGCTCTTAAACCAGTCACAGGAGCCTTCCGAAGACAGGCCCTTTCTGCCTTCATCCTTCCTCCAGTACAGCCTGTGACCCCCCCCCCCCCCACACACACACACACACTGCACATGCTGATTTGAGTGGCTCCGCTTACTGCTGCTCACCTTTCTCTCCCATGCAGTCTCTTGCCATACTCCCCATGCGCATCACAGAAGCTGTTCAGTACTGGGTGGGGAACCAGCTGCCAGCAAGGTCAGTCAGGAAGCATCAGGTTCACAGGTGTTCATGCGTGTCTGTGTGTGTGTGTGTGCGTACGTGTGTGTGCGTACGTGTGTGTGTGTGTGTGTGTATGTGTGTGTATAACTGAAGTGTGTACTGAAAGGTCTGTGCTAGCTAGCACCAAGTTGGTTGAAAGATTGTTTTGTAATGCCTGCCCCTGCCTTGGTATTGCCAGTTTCTTGTGCAATAAACAATCAGCAGCCGTGGGTGGTGTCAGTGTGGCTGTTTACACACACTCTTCTGGGAAGAGGCTGCCAGCCCCACAGGTCTTCCAGAATCTCCAGGCCAAAGCAGAGTGATAATGCCCTAGCCTTGCTGCCTTGGAGGAGTTCGGGTACCAGTAACCAAGTAGCTTTATGTCTGGGCTGGATGGCTGGGTACCAGTAACCAAGATAGCCTTACTTCTGGGATGGATGGTTGGGTACCAGTAACCAAGGTAGCCTTACTTCTGGGATGGATGGTTGGGTACCAGTAACCAAGGTAACCTTACTTCTGGAATGGGTGATTAGGTACCAGTAACCAAGGTAGCCTTACTTCTGGGATGGATGGTTGGGTACCAGTAACCAAGGTAGCCTTACTTCTGGAACAGGTGGCAAGTTCTTCTCCGGAGGTCACTTGCCTCAGCCCTGGTCACTGTGTTACTCTCTTAGCAACAAAATCGTTCCTTTTGGAGCAGAAGTGGCTCAGGTTGCATGAGTCCCATGACAAGGGATTCCTTGATGCTGAAGTCAGGGTCACACCTTGGTTTAACACACAATTATATTGACAGGTAAAACTTCCAAGATGGAGCTGGGTATAGTGGTGCATTTCCTACAATCCTAGTAATTGGAAGGCTGAGGCAGAAGGATTGCTCCACGTTTGACGCTAGACTACATAGACTGCCCCTGCCTCCAAAAGAGCCGAAGTGGGTAGAGAGATGATTTGATGGTCTTTATTGCCCCACAGTGGACCCAGATTCAGTTCTCAGCATCCACACGGTGGCTCACATTGCCTGTAACTCAAGTGCCAAGGGATCTGTCACCCTCTTCTGACCCCCACAGGCACCAGGCACAAATGTCACACATTAATACATGCAGGCAAAACATGAATACTCCCATATCACAAGACTGTTCCTAAAAGCCAAACAAGTGTGGGCTAGACCACCACCTGATGAGTGGACATTGAAATGACTACATGTTCTTTGGTTTGGTTTGGTTTTCTGAGACATGATCTCTTTGTGTAGCACTGGCTGTCCTAGAACTTGCTCTGTAGACCAGGCTGGCCTCAGACTCAGAGATCTGCTTGCCTGTTCCTCCCAAATGCCAGAATTAAAGGTGTGCGCCACCACAGCCCAGCTAGTGACTGTCACATTCTAATCACACTGATAACAGGAGGTGGAGGCTGGCTCCTTAAAGTGTAATGGCTAGTTCACTTCCTCATTTTACTTCGGGGTGCGAGAGCTTGAAAACTTTGTGCTTGCTAAGCATGCAAAACCCAGGTCTATGCCCTTCCAAAGGCTTTTTTCCACTTGATGGGGAAACACTATACTTTGATTAAAAATTATTGGAGAACATTCACATGGTATACGTAAGTTTCATAGTAAGGCATTTTTGTTGTTGTTGTTTTGTTTTGTTTTCTTGAGACAGGAACTCCCTATGTAGTAGCCCTTGCTGGCTTGGGAACTCTGTGTAGCCCAGGCTGGTCCCAAACTCAACAGCAGTTTGCCTGTTTCTGCCTCTGCAGTGCTGGGCACTTTAGTAAACTTTAATAAGTTTTAGTATGACCTGCCACAGTGGGGACTCACCTACATGTCTCCAGGCATAACTGCCACTTAGCGGGCAGTGGTCCTTCCAGACAAGTTTGTGTCCATATGCAAATTATAGATGTCTTAGTTAGGGTTTCTGTTGCTGTGAAGAGACACCATGACCACAGCAACTCTTACAAAAGAAAAACATTAAATAGGGGTAACCTACATTTTCAGAGGTTTAGTCCATCGTCATGGTGTGACATGCAGGCAGACTTGGTGCTGGAGAAGTAGCCGAGTGACCTACATCTTGACTTGTGGGCAACAGGAAGTGGTCTGTCTCACTGGGCGTGGCTTGAGCATATGAAACCTTTCAGACCAGCCCCGTAAGTATGTATGATTTTTAAATATACTGGAAATGGGATTGCATAGCTGTTGTTTCATTAATGAGGTGTTGGGGCACTTAGCATGTTGGTCACTGTATTTCATTTCTTCTCTGCCATGTGACTTTCATACCATTGTTCTATAATGTACCCATTGCCTTCCTGAAAGTGAGCTGTGGATGTCTCCAGCAACTTGGCAGCGTCTACACGGCTTCATCAAATGACCTTGGGCAGGCCCAGCAGGAGACAGTTCTAAAAGCCCGATTGTTGTGTCTTGTGGGTTTTGTTACATTTGAGTCCATTACTAAGGAACACAAACTGTCTTAAAATAGTGATCTTCCTGGATGATGGTGGCACAGACCTTTAATCCCAGCACTCCGGAGGCAGAGGTAGGCAGACCTCTGTGAGTTCAAGGCCAGCCTAGTCTACAAGAGCTAGTTTCAGGACCAAGAAAGCCTGTCTCAAAAAATAAATATATAAATAATAAAAAGAAGAGGAATCTTCTTGCCTCTCACCTAACCGCTAAGATTTCAGACACTCACCACCACTCCCAACTAGACTTTTTTTTAATTTATTTTTTACATACCAATCCCAGTTTCCCCTCTCTCCTCTCCTCCCGCACCCCCCTTTCCACCATCCCACCCTCACCTACTCCTCAGAGAGGTTAAGGCCTCCCCTGGGAAGTCTGAACTAGGTTCTATGCAAATGACAATGGTGTGGCTTGGGCAGTATATGGGGCCACTGGCAGGGAGACCAGGATCGAACTCTAATGCATGAACTGACTCTGTGGAGCCCAATCTCTATGTAGTTATACCCTGCTCAGCCTCAGCACTGGGGGAAGGGGGATTCGTCCTGCCTCAGCGAGGTAATGGGATATACTTAGTTTCCAACTATACTTTTTAAAGAAAAAAATGTAAAATGTTCAAGTTCAAAGATACAAAGGTCTGCACAAAAGGCCTCTGTCACTCTGGTGTCTGCCCCCCCCCCCGCCCCGCCCGCCCAATCCCCAGTCCCTGTCTGTCCTGAGCTATTCAGATCTGCTGCCACCGCTCCAGCAACTCGGCCTTTCACCCTTGTTAGGTCTCAGGCTCTCCACACGTCTAGAAGAGCTGGACTATAGGAGGATTTCTGCCCGATAGGTAAAAGCCAGCTTTCCTCAGGGGCTCGTGACATGGCAGTGAGATGGCCTTCCCGTCCTCAAAAGCTGTCCCTCATCCTGCACAGAATTCTCATGATTTGTCCTCCCGCGCTCTCTTGCTCCCTGGGGCTCTCTCGCTTGCTCGTCTCCACTCTTCTTTCCTGTATCTCTGGCCCTGGCCGTGTCCAGCCTGCTTTCCTTTCTCTCTTCTCTGGGCTTTTCCGGGTGCTTTTGGATATTCTGGAGTGGAGAGGTCATGTCGGCAGTTTCTTTACTGTTCCCTGCATATACCCATGTCAGGCACGGGCCACAGTGTCCGGTTTCCTTTTCCTGTCTCCCCTTTTTTCTTTTCAGATCTTAATTGCCGTTATTTATAATATATAGCAGCTCAGACCTAAAATGCTTCCGATTCCCCCAGTTTCGGTCTTGCTTACCACTTTGCACGTGGTGGCTTCTGACCCAAAGAATCTGTGGTCTAGGTTTTATTTATTTATTTATTTATTGGTTTAGGTTTTTTTCCTTTTTTTTAATTTATTTATTTATTTATTAAAGATTTCTGCCTCCTCCCCTCCACCGCCTCCCATTTCCCTCCCCCTCCCCCAATCAAGTCCCCCTCCCTCATCAGCCCGAAGAGCAGTCCGGGTTCCCTGCCTTGTGGGAAGTCCAAGGACCTCCCACCTCCTTCCAGGTCTAGTAAGGTGAGCATCCAAACTGCCTAGGCTCCCACAAAGCCAGTACGTGCAGTAGGATCAAAACCCAGTGTCATTGATCTTGACTTCTCAGCAGTCCTCATTGTCCGACCCAAAAAGAGGAACATGGGATGTACTCACTCATATTTGGTTTCTAGCCATAAATAAAGGACATTGAGCCTATAATTCGTGATCCTAGAGAAGCTAAATAAGAAGGTGAACCCAAAGAAAGACACATAGTCATCCTCCTGGAGATTAACCTTCATCGGGCGATCAAAGGAGACGGAGACAGAGACCCACATTGGAGCACCGGACTGAAATCTCAAGGTCCAAATCAGGAGCAGAAGGAGAGAGAGCACGAGCAAGGAACTCAGGACTGCGAGGGGTGCATCCACATACTGAGACATTGGGGATGATCTATCCAGACCTTAACAAGGCCAGCTGGCCTGGGTCTGAAAAAGCATGGGATAAAACCGGACTCACTGAACATAGCGGACAATGTGGTCTAGGTTTTAAAGCAGGCTGTTTTCTTCTGTTTCATATGGCTTTATTATGTTTACCCCCAGAGAAGGGAAGTGTGAATTAACGGTGCCCTTTTGAAAGTCCCGGGTTGACTTCTCTTGGCTTTAACTCTCTGTGTGTAGGGAGGGCATGCACTTGAGTGGGGGTGCAAAGGCCTGTATGTGCACAAGCCGAGGCCAGAGCAGGTGTCTTTCTCTGTAACGCCCCATGGTTACTGCTTTTACACAGGGTCTGTCATGAAGCCAGAAGCTGTTTTGGCTGAGCTGGTTGGCCAGCAAACTTCCGGGACCTGCCTGTCTCCACCTCTCAGTTTAACTGCTGGGGTTACAGTTATGAACAAGTAACAAGAAAAATCCCAAAATTAATCAAAAAATTCTGAAATTTGTATCCAATTCCCCCTTCCCCCGAGCCCCTGGTCATCACCATTTTACGTTGTGTCTACAGTTCTATGTCACATAAATGGAATCTCGGTGGTTTTCTTTTTGCGATTGGCTTAGGTCACTTGGCATGATGTCCTTGTTTCTACAAAGAAGATATTCAGATGAGTAGAGGATGTAACTTAGTTGATACTGTGTTTGCCTGATATTCACAAAGCCCAGAGTTCAGACCCCAGCCCCAATAAGCCAGGGCCGGTGATAGGTGCTTGTAATCCCAACATTTGGAAGTGGAGGGGGGAAAATCGCCAGGGCCAGTGATAGGTGCTTGTAATCCCAACACTTGGAAGTGGAGAGGGGAAAATCAGAAGCTCAAGGTCAGTCTTGGCTGTATGGTAAGTTCAAGACCAGGCTGGGATACTTGAGACTTTGTATCAAAAGGGGGAAATGGGCCTGGTGAGATAGCTCAGTGGATAAAGACTTGAGTTTGATTTCCCAGAACCCCATAGTGTAAAAGAGAAGATGAGTTCCTACAAGTTGTCCTCTGACCTTCATACCTGAGCCATGGCATGCCCCTCTCCCCCACGACAAATTAAAATGTAACAAAATATAGATCTGTCCCACCTGGCAGGATGTGCTCATAATTCCAGCACTTTCGAGGTGAATGCCATAAAGAAGGAATTCAAAGCCAGCCTCAGCTACAGAGCAAGTTTGGAGTTAGCCGAGGTTACATGAGCACTTGTCTCAAAACCAAACAGGGCTGGGGAGGCGGCACAGTGAACAAGACTGCTCTACCTGTGGACCTGAGCCCATGTAAAGTCAGTAAGCAGTGTCCCTCCGTGGCCTCCGTTCAATTCTTACCTTCAGGTTTCTGTGGTTCCTGTCCTGATTTCCCTCAGTGATAGAGTGTTACCTGAGACTGAGCTGCAAGAAACCCTTCTTCAAGTTGCTTTTGGTCATGGTATTTTAATCACAGTAGAAAACCCAAGTCATTGCATAACCCCCTCGTATCCCCTGCCCCTGCTGATACACCCCTGAGGTGGGTGGACTTCTTAGGTGGTCCTCGACACTCTCCTACTGATGCTTGCAGCTTTGTGCAGTAACTCTTTCCTTGAGTGTGGACGGACGAGTTTTGCACCTCTTTCCAGCCAACAGACCATGGCGACTATAACGGGATGTCCTGTCTGATGGCAGACACCTGTGGCCTGGCCGCCAGCTGACTCTCCTTACTGTCTTAGGTTTCCAACATGTACACTCCGAGGATGTGGCTGCCGTGGTGAAGAAGCCCTCGTGGCAAGGGATGAGCGGGGGGGGGGGGGGGGGATTCCTATCAACTAGTGTAGTCGCATTTCCGATGTATTTTAGTAAATAAAGCTTGCCTGAAGATCTGAGGGTAAAACAGTCCCCCTGGCCAGCCTTACAGACCAGGTTATGGTAACACACACCTTTAATCCCACTAGCAATAATGACACACACCTTTAATCCCAGTAGTCATACTAGTTGCCATAGAAACTAGGTGCGTGCCTTTAATCCCAGTCCTGGAGAGGAATATAAAACGGGGGAAGACAGCTTTCAGACACAGTCTCCTTCTGAGATTCCAGGAGGCAGGATCGCCATTTCAGAGCAAGATTGAGGTAAGAGCCAGTGGCTGGCTGTTTTGCTCTTTTGGATCTTCAGGTTGAGCCCCAATTTCTGACCCGAGTTTTTGTTATTCGTGTTTCAAACCAGCTAGCAAAAGAGAAAGGATGTCCAGTAGGCCATGAGGCCTTGAGTCCTTCTAATGGCTAGTACAATAACTGGCCCCTTGCTCCCTTGAGCTGTCAGATGCCATCATCCCAGGGAACAGCTGGATTGCACCCTGTGACCAGCCCTGAGCCAAGGCTCCAGGTAAACCATGCCTGGGACTGCTGACTCACGACACCATGTGGGAGGTGGGAAAGCTGTGTTGTTTTGAGCAGCGAAATCATAGGGTAACTTGTTACCCAGCTGTAGATGACCTACCCTTGCTGTAGGATCAAATGTGCTTAGATTACCTTTGCTTATATTGCCTGGTACCCAGGTGTGGCTGTTCTTAGTAAATATGAGGGTCACGGTGTGGAGAAAACGTGATGTTGGGCATGACAGGACAGGCCTGAAATCCCAGCACTCAGGAGGCAGAGGCAAGAGGATCTCTGAGTTTGAGACCAGCCAGGGTTACATAGTGAGACCTTGTCTCGGTCCAAGAAAACACATAAGCAAAGCAGGAAGCCAGCATCTTGTTAGCCTGTTCTCCATGCAGAAAGGCCATCATCATATTCTGGGGGGAGCAGGTGCCACAATAGTGTCACTCCTGTCCTTGCACCCAGTCCTCAGCTGGCACCCTTCTCCTGGAGCTCGGCCTAGCCTGAGACTGCAGGTGGACTCAAATGCCATTTGGACTTGTCTGGGCCTCCAGCCAAACCCAGTTGGCAAGGGTCAAGCCAGTCTCTCCAGGACAATTTTGGGTTCATTTCCTGTGTAATTCCAGGGTGTGGAACCAGGAAAACAGTATTATTACAGCAGTAAATTAGCCCAAAGAGTGGCCATTGCAGCCCTGGACTCTCTCTGAGGGTGACTTGGGGTCACAGTTCCTGCTCCGGGGGCTGCTTGTGTATATCTGGGCCCAGGCCGGTGGTGGGTGAAGAACTCCCTCCTTCCTGGAGGAGGTCATTTCACCTCTGTGAAGTGGTAGCTGTTTACCACCTGCCTGCCATTGCTTCCCGTTGATTAAAATGAGAAACAGGTGACAAATGTCCTATGCATGAAGTGGTGCAAACTGTCACCTCGTCCTGCGCTGAAAGTAATGCTGGCCAGGGCACAGGACAGGCGTTTTTCCTCTGCAGATTAAAGAACTAAGGGAGGACAGACGTGCTGCTGGGAGTCCCAGCGAAGCCATCTTATAATACCTGGGAGGTCAGTGCCCTCTTTTGAGGTTCTCGGTTTCATTAGTAAAAGATTTTAAGAATGGACACTGAGGACATTAAGGCGTACCCCTTGAACCCCAGCACTCGGGAGGCAGAGGCAGGCGGATCTCTGTGAGTTCAAAGCCAGCCTGGTCTACAGAGTGAGTTCCAAGACAGGTAGGGCTGTCACACAAAAGAACCCTGACTTGAAGGGTAGAGATAAAAAAAAAAAAAAAGACAGAAGCAGAAGCTTGAGTTTAAAATGAAAACAGGACATTCAGGTTGTAAATCTTGAAGCTGACTCGAAGGGAGGAGAGTGGAGAAGAGGAGGAACCAACGCCATGTTGCTTTAGACAAGGCAGGGAGCAGAGCTTTAGAAAACCTAGACGAGTGGGGGAACGTGGGGCTATGCGAGGGACCGGTCCATCTGCAGACTGGAACTTAAGGAAAGCGTCTCTCTCTGTATTAGGGTTCTCTAGAGTAACAGAACCCAGAGAATGGGTGTCTGTATAGAAAAGGGATTTGGTAGAATGAGTTCCAGATCCAGCTAGTCCAACAATGGCTGCCTATGAGCAGAAAGTCCAAGAATCCAGCAGCTGCTCCGCCCATGAGGCCGGATGTCTCGGCTGGTCTCAGTTAGACGCTGGTATCCTGAAGAAGGTCTAATGCCAGTGCAGACTTGCTAGCCGGGTGAGTGCCAGGGGACAAAGAGCAAAAGCTTCCTTTTTTGACATCCTTATCTAGGCTTCCAGCAGACAGCTGTGGCCCAGATTAAAGGCGGGACTCCCCACCTCAAGATCCAGATTGAGCAAAAATCCCTCACAGGGGTGCCCTCCGTATTTGCATCTTAGTTAATTCCAGATGTAGTCAAATTGGCAATCAAGAACAGCCATCACAGGCTCCATTCTAATGAGGAGGTGGGATTTAATTCTAAGGAAAATGTGTGTTGGGGTGGGGGTGGGGGGGACAGGTTGACTCTGGAGACCCAGACACAGGAGTGGTACGACCTGAGTATCTGTCCCAAAACGTGGAGTGCGGAAGCTGGAGCGTCAACAGCTGGGGAAAGCACTAGAGTAGCTGGGTGGCTTCGCTGCCAGAGATAGGTCGCGGTTGTTGGTCAGGCTCTGACGCTGATAAACACCATACAATGGACAGACATGTGCTGCCTTGTGAGGTGAGATCGACACGATAGATGTTGCTAGTGAGCTGGAAACGGCGTGTGAAGGAAAGAACGGAATCCAGGGTGATTTCTAGCTTTGGGGGCTTGAGAAGCTCAAGATGGCGGTATTGTTTACATAGACGTATAAGCATGCAGGAGAAAGTTAAGCTGAGCTCCTCTTCCTGTAAACACGGGGTAGAAAATATCTGGTCTTAACCACGGAGGGCAAAGAGAACCCAGGAGGATTCCAGGTAGCGATCTCGCCCTCCCGGCTCTGTGGGTAGGGGACTGAGAGTGGTCAGCGGGAGTGGGACAATACACGGTGCCGGGAATGCTGGTGTGGACTGGCCACTTCCTGGAGCAGAACTTGGAGTGGAGGGACGGTGTTTGTGATCCCAAAGCTGGGGAAACCGAGACAGGCAGATCCCTGAGGCTTGCTGGCCATCCTGTCTAACCTCGTTGGCGGGTTCCTCTCTAATGAGAGACCATTGTAGCAGACTGTCTTGGACCTCCAGCCCACCATCATGACATGGAGACATTATTAATTATGAATGCTCAGCCTTAGTTTAGGCTTGTTTCTAGCTAGCTTTAAAAAAAACAACAACCTTAAACTAACCCATTTCTATTAATATGTGCCGCCCCAGGCTGGCTTATTTCATCTATGCACTGACCAGCTGCTTCCCGCTTCCTCCATGTCTGACCAGCGTTTCTCCCTGCCCACCAGCCCTATCCAACCCTCCTCTCTCCGCCTCTCATCTGTCTTGTGGCCACGTACGCACGGGATAATGCCCTCACTTCCACCCATCGATGCCTAAGGCAGATGGGAGAGTTGGCCCTGTGGTCCTGAGAGTGGGAAAACTACCTGATCCCCACAAGCTGCAACACTTGGGAGAGCAGGCCCCATGCCTCGCCAGGGAAGCACAGTAGAGCCAACCTTGTTAGCGCAAGTGGGGGTGAGCCAGCCCTGAAATTGTGAGCATGAGAAAACTGTCCCCATTACCCATCTGACTTATGGTGCCATGGGCAGGGAAGAGTTTCCCTCCTCACCCAAGCCCATCAAAGTCTGGGGCAGGTGGGAGAGCTGGCCCCTGGTCAGAAGAGTGGCAGGCAGCCCTGAAGCTTAGTTGTAAGCATGGGAGAGGTGTCCCCATTTCACATCTGGTGGACCAACCCTAAGCTGCAGGATCTCTGCAACACAGGGCAGCGACGGGATATCCAGGAGTTGGATATCTCCAGAAGTGCCCAGCTTCGGTAGGTAGTAGAGACCAGAAACCTCAAACCAGACCAACGACTCTCTGCAGTGAACACTTGCAAGTCAAGCTATCTGGACAAAGGGGTGCATGGGGTGACTCACGGGGGTCACACTGCAGCTTCCACGACGACGTTCTTAAGTTTTTCCCTTTTTATTTATTTTTCTTTTATTCTTTTTCTCTTAAATTTTGTTTTATTTGGGATATTTTCAGGGGTGGAGAGCAGATTCAAAGGGACCATGAAATGAATAGGATCAAGATACATAGAATAAATAAAATTAAAAAAAAGAGTGAATACAACTCTTCCAATGGTGCTCAATTCTAGCTCCAAGTGATCCAGCGCCCTCTGCTGGCCCCTGTAGGCACCCGTACCCCAGCACAGATAGACATACACATAAATGATAAAATAAATCTTAAAAACAAAGACAACATAAGGTGATAGCACCTCTGGTCTCCATATGCTCATACTTCACATAAAGAGGCCCCTTGGGCACTGCGCTCATGTACCCATACCCACAGACACACATAATGAAAGCAAATCTAAGACAGCCTTTTAAAAAGGTTGCCATGGCTAATTCTGACGTGTTTGTTTCCGTCTTTGGAGAACGGAGCTAGCATGGAGCTGACGGGCAGAGATGTAGCTCTGTAAGTGGAACACCTGTTGAGCATGCATATGACCCTGGGTTTGGCCCTCAGCACCACAGAAACTGTGCCTGGAACGGTAGTTGTCTTAGGGTTCCTATCGCTGATGTGAAACACCATGGTTTG
Source organism: Microtus oregoni (assembly GCF_018167655.1). NCBI lineage: Eukaryota > Metazoa > Chordata > Mammalia > Rodentia > Cricetidae > Microtus > Microtus oregoni. Next base: position 41,737,882 of record NW_024543063.1, read on the forward strand.
TTGAGGCAGAATCTCACGTAGCCAGGTGGGCCTTGAGCTCCTGATCCACCTGCCTGGCTCTACCTCCCAGGTGCTGGGAAGGCAGGAGTCGGCCGCCACGCTAGGATTCACGTGTGCACTCGAGGTCACTTCGCCGTGTCTTTGTGGATATACTTCACAATTCTTCGAATCTCTTGGCTCCTGTAGTTCGGCTGGAGTTTGCCCTGAGATGTTTCCATCAGGGAAATGGGTGTAAACGATAGCAAATCCAGACCTCGCACCCCGCTGAGAGAACTGTGTGCTAAGAGACTGCAGTGAGGACAAAGTGGGCCCTGAAGGGGTAGATTTCTATACAGGCAGTTAAGTAGTGTAGGCAGAGTACAGGGTCCTGTGCCAGCTTCACCCAGTCTTAGCACTCAGACACGTTCTAGGGTGTTTCTGAAATCTTTCCTGGATGGTTGCAGCTCTAAACAGAAGCGGCAAGAAATGACTTCAGAGGAATTTCTCGTTTATCTAAAACTAGGAATCAAGAACGTCGCTGCTTTGAAAGGGGTTAGCAGACAATGGCGCCACCTAGTGTCCAAGAACAGATTGCCTCCAAAGAGGAATAAGGAAAAACCCTCTTTATCTGGGCTCTCGATGACCTGGTTTCCACAGGGGCTGCCTAACTATAAGTGTGACAAACATGGGTGACTATTAACTTGTAATTTTTAATACCTATATAGCTTAAAGACTAAGGTTTCACGTTATAAAATTAAACTGTCCTTAAGCATATGTGAAGCAAATCAGGACAATGACCTCAAAATGTAAACAACATATTTAAGTATCTTGATCAGTGGTAGAAATGTAAAGTGCAATATGATCAATAGATCCTAAAATTGCATCAATATACAAAATATCTTAAGCAGCGGTAGAAACATGCATGCATACAATATGACAAAATAACTTTGCATATGTGTACACATATTGTAAACAGAAATAGGAGGGTACTCAACATCACAAATATAATTTGAATTTCTATCAATGTACAAATTATCTTAGACAGGAATACAAGGATAATTTTACATATGTATCAATATGCAAGAATCTATACCAATGTAAATTATCTATAGTTCACAAGTAGACACACTAATCTATCTACTATCCCATCCTACCCAATCTCCCGGTCTTTTTTTTTCTTTTCCAAAAGAGATCCCTGAGCCTACTTCATTTCCACCCCCAACCCTATACAACTTATAACCAAGCCCTAACAGATGACAATTGTCCCTAACTCTGAGGACAAATTTTTTTTGGGAGAGGGGACATTGTCTTTTTAGAATTACTTTTAGCTGTCAAGGGGCTGATGTTATTTCTATGGGATTCTGTGAAAACTAAAATGATGATTAAGTCTCAAGATTATTGTCTGGTACAATTGTAGATGGTCTCTGAGTAGTTGATATGTTTTTTTTTTTAAGTTCTTATTCGAAGTTCTGGCCAGAATGTTGTAAGTAGGTGCACCATCTCAGCTAGCCAAGTTGGAATCATCTTGAGCAATTTGTAGCCCCAAACTGCCCCTTGAGTGGTGCGGTAAGCTCAATGGTATCATAAGATCCAGGTGAAATCATTGTTGTGGGGCCCCACCTTCTTTCTGAAGACTTCAGAGATTACTGGAGGAAAATTTATTGTTCACTGTGGAAAACTTGAACATTATTTATATCAATATGTAAAGTTTGAATTTCAATAGAAATATATTTAAAGAAAAGTAGCATAGAGACAAAAATAGGTATGGGGAGAAGTAGAATTTTTGGAAGCAGAGTTTTGATAACCTCAGTCCCTAGATTTTTATTTTCCTTTGTCCAGCACTAGGGGGCTCCTGATATGAAACAGAAACCCCAAATTTTTTTAAAAGATTTATTTATTATGTATATAGTGTTCTGCCTGCATGTATGCCTGCAGGTCAGAAGAGGGCGCCAGATCTCATTATGGATGGTTGTGAGTCACCATGTGGTTGCTGAGAATTGAACTCAGGACCTCTGGAAGAGCAGCCAGTGCTCTTAACCTCTGAGCCATCTCTCCAGGCCTGATTTTTTTTTTTTAACAACATGCTTAGGTTTAGAGAAGGCTAGCAGCTGTCCAACTCCAGCTTTGATTTGTGAGAGTGTCAGGGCTACCATTATGCTGAGAAGTAAGGAGATAGGTAGACTTAGGTAGAGAGATTTCACTCCACAGAGACTATTGGCATTATAAGTCAGATAAGTCCTTCCTATTTTCTGGAAAAAGTCCGACTAAGTATTATTTTCTCGCGGTGAAGTCTGACAAACAGTTCCTGATTCAGTCTCAGTTTTCACAGGCAGACGGGTGGAATAACTGCCCAGAACCCCCTGTGGGTTGCTGTATTTTACTTTATCAGGGTCAGCATCATTTATTTGAAGAGACATGTTGTGTGTGGTTGGACTCTCAATTGAAGGGGCTTCTAGGAATGGGAGTAAAGCCCAGTCTCCAATTTCTCCTTGAAAGACAATGTGTGCAGGGCAGTGGAGAGACAGGCAGATCTCTGTGAGTTTGAGACCAACCTGGTCTACAAGAGCTAGTTCCAGGACAGGCTTCAAAGCTACAGAGAAACCTTATCTCGAAAAACAAAAAAAAAAACAAAAAAAAAAAAACAAAAAAAGAAAGACAATGTGCATCTAGCACATTGGAAAATTAGGGAGCCCCTCAACAACAAACCCTCTTTGTCCTTTTAGTGACTGATAATCTGAGATAAACTGAAGGACATTAATTGGTTGGCTCTGCACCCTTCCAATTCTGACAGCTTCCATCTTATCAATAAGGAGAAACTCAAGGACAGCTCTTTATTAGTTACTCTCTGTTGCTACGTCAAGACTCCATGACCAAAAGCAACTTTCATTATGGAAATTTTGTTTGCGCTTGTGATTCTGGAGGGATAAGGGCCCATCACGGCAGTGAGGCAGGGCAACAGGCACATTCCTGTGGCATGGGAACTGAAGTGGGGCAAGGCTATGAGCGCTCAGATCCTGCCCCCAGTGACACACTTCCACCAGCAAGGCCTGTGCATCCCCAGACACCACCAGGCGTTCGAAGCTCTGCATCTATGAGGGACTTCTATGAGTGAAAAACTTCTGTTACCGCTCTATTGCTGTGGTTGAGAACACTACAGTTTTAGAAGTTTATTTGGGCTTATGGCTTCCGAGGTTAGGGTCCACAGTGGCAGGGACAGCAGGTGGCAGACAGGCAGGGCTGAGGGCTGAGGGCTGAGGGCTTGTCCTGAGCCACAGCAGGGAGCTGAGCTAACTAACACAATGGGACCGCACTGGGGACACAATTGGCTTTTGAAGCCTCAGAGTCACCCAGTGACATAATTCCTCCAACAAGTCATACCTTCTACATCTTCCAAAGCTAGATGCACTAGACTTACGGGGGACATTTTATTCAGACCACCGTACTATCGCAAGGCTATTTCAGATACTTTCAAACAGAAAACCAGGAAGGAGTAATGCTGTCAGCACAGGTCTGACGGCGACGCTGCTGGGGAACTGAAGGGAGGCTAACGTGCCTGTGTGTGGGAGAGAGCCCGCCCTGGGACCACACTTCTGCACCGGCCCCAAAGAACAATTTATTTAGGAATCTTGAGACTGCCAGGTTGTATAAGCACAAATCTTCTTTTTAAGCCTGGCTCATGGGTTGGCAGTCAAATCCATGGTCACTTGTATAGGCGACTTTATCAAAGCCTTCTAGGCTGACTATCTACGGGATAGTAATTTGGCCTTAGAAAATATACTCAAGTTGCAAGCTGTTCTTGCTTCTTGGCTTTTTCAAAACCCTGGCTGTTGTGGAACCTGCTGTGTGGGCTGGGTTGGCCTTGAACTTATAGCAATCTGTCCACCCATGCCTCCCGTGTGCGTGTGCTGGAGACTGAGCGCAGGGTTCACCACTGAGACACAGCACTAGTCTACTTCCCTTAGAGACTGAAGGCCCCGCTAGGGAACAAACAGTCTGTGTGCCCACATGTGAGTCACACTATTAAACAGAGAAGTCCAGCCAGTACCGCTCTTATTCAACAAATACCCAGTTTATTAAAAGGGATGAGCTTAACGCTTCGGCACTGGGAAGGCTCTGAAGCCCAGTCTGCATGGCCTCAGTTCAGATATGCACGCAGCCCTTGACTTCTACATGAAGGACCCATCCTGTAGATGACTCTCCACGTTCCTCCTACCCCAAGTTTCAGGACCATGGCAACCTGGTTTTTTTTTCCCCCATTCCTTGGAGAAAAAGTTTAACTGTCTAGTTTCTTCTCATCAGCATGTTCTAAAAAACGGCAACCCCGTCCATCTCCAATTCAGTGATCTGGGGTCTATCTCATCTTAAATTTTTTACTAGCATGTATTATACCCTAACGTTTTCATACACATATGCATTTTAATCATATCTACCCATTGCCCCTTCTTCCTATTTTCAAGTCTTTTGTGGGTGTTTGTGATCCAGTGAGCTGACTTAGGGTTTTCTTACAGCAGTGTAATAGCAGCTACCTTACTGAGGACAAACAACCCAGCAACAAGGAGGGAGGGAAGGGAAAGGCCTTGGGAGCTCCTCCCCATCAAATTTAAATTACGTATTCCACATTTCTTTTATCCAGTTAGATGTGGCAAACATCTCAATTCTAGACGAAACTGTCATTTGACCTTCATATCTCAGAATCTTAATTAACTTCAGTGACCTAACACAGGTTTCACCTACAGCTCTTTACATTTTACCGTCAGCATTTGCACTGACTGGTCTTTGCGCAGGTCTATGCTTCCGATCTTAACCCCATTCATTTCACCGTTAGCTTACTTTTCATTATAGTATTCTAGAGCTTGTGAACATGTTAGCTCAAGTGGTAGACTTGAGAATTCTCAAGAATGCTGTGGGTGTTCAAGGAATTAGCAGGGCAGGCATGGTGGTGCATGCCTTTAATCCCAGTACTTGGGAGGACAGCCAGGGCTACACAGTGAGATCTTGTCTCAAAACAGAGGATGAATGGACAGCTGTGTGACTGTCCTGTGCCAAATTCCTTACTGTGTGCCTTCCCTGGGGACACCCAGTTAATTTCTCAGTGCTCCATTCTCAGCGAATCCTCCCATTAACCTGTTGCCCAGAGCAACACAAACCACTAGAACACAGACTTAAAAACCAAGCCATTTAATTGTATCTTTGAAGGTAAACAATACATGGACCTGGACCCCAAGCCCTAACAATGCTAGAGTTACAGGCCCAAAATGTGGTGTGGCTGAAGAGTTCAGAAGGGTCAGAGCTCAAGTGTTTGGTAGCATAGAGTATGTGATCCAAGAATTCCACTTAGCGGTTTCACCAATTACCGCCAACAGATCCCAAGGATCTTCTAAGACAGGAAAACACACTCAGTCCTGGTTTTAAGGATAACAGAATGAAGGGTGCCAAAGATTATGCTGTTCTCCTCCCAGCACACCCCCAATACGTGCAGCTGAAGCTGCAGTGTAGGGCTGAGATCGGTCCTTCTGTCCACTCAGCTCCACAGAATGCCACAGGCAGTGTGCTTGTCAGGACAGCTTTTTAACAAGCACCGAATGGGAAAAAGAACCCTCTAGTGGCACACCAAGTTAGTTTATAAGATTTTACTCTTTACAAATAAAAAAAGCTACATGATTTACTTTTTCTCCTTTTTCTCTTCTTTCTTTCCATCGCCCTTCTCCTTCTCTTTCTCATCCTTCCTCTCCTTCTTGCTCTCTTCCTTTTCCTGTCCCTCCTTCTTCTCTGCATCCCGGTTGGCGATCTTGTTGTTGATGAGGTTGTGCAAGGCGACCACAGAGCGGATCAGTGAGGCCAAGTACACCACCACCATCTGATCATTGGTCTTCAGGTAGAAGGCCTTGACGAACTCCTGCAGGCTGGCGTCCGGCAACAGGTTGAAGACGTCCTGCAGCTGGTAGATGATCTGGTGGTTGATGGGCAGCTTGCCACTGGCCACTTTCTCCAGGTAGCTCCTGATGTCCAGGAGCTTGGAGTTCAGTCCCTTCAAACCATGGACCTGGTTTGTGATTCGCTGGGAGAGAGTTCCCACTGTAGTGTCCTTAATGTCTCTGGAACAACCCAAAAGGCAGAAAGTGCATAAGATTACACATTCACAAATGTAAGGACAACAGTTCAGATCAGCAACAACTTTCTGGTCATCTGGGTCTTCAGAAAATTTTATTTTTAACTTTGTGTATATATGTGTGAGTGCAATGCTCCCAGAGGCCAGAAGAGGGCATCAGATTTCCTTGAAGTTTAGAAGCAGTTGTGAGCTATCTGACCTGGATGCTGGGAACCAAACTCAGGTTCTCAGCAACAACAGTCAGTGCTCCTAACCAATGACCACACATCTCTCCAGCCCTCACAGGTAACCTTGCTTAGTTCTCTGATTTGGCATCCCTGGTTTAGAAAGGATGACATTTCCCCATCTGTTTTGCTATAATGTTGAGCAGCTTACATCAGTCAGTCGTCATTTTCAAAGCCCAGAAGAACTTAAGTGTAGGTGAACACGAAATCTTTCAAGTACGCTCTCACACAAATACCATCCCAGGATTCTCTGCAGAAACACACTGATCACTGGATAGCACAGGCCTGTGTTTACACGTGTGTGTGTGTCCTGTCACAGCATGTAGCCTCAGCCAAGACACTTCAGAGTTGAACTTGTTCAACCACATTGATTTGTAAGAAATCAAAGAGCTGGAAGTGGCAGCTCACGCCTTTAATCCCAGTACCCTGCAGGATGAGGCAGAGGATGGCGACTCTGACTAACCTGGGCTACAGTGAGACCCCATTTTAAAAAGCCAGAAAGAAACCAAAGGCTCAGAAAGGGGCTGTGACTCATTTACAAGAGAAGCGTAGTGGCTAAGCTGACCCTGAGGTGAACTCCTAACAGATAGATCCCTCTACAAATGGCTCACTAGGCAGCTAACTCTGGCACTGTACACGATCTCCATTCCCTCCACCCCCTGCCCTCAAATTCAGAGATCCACCTGCTTCTGCCTCTCAAGTGCTAGAATTAAAACTGTATACTACCATGCCCAGACTGATTTTTTTTTTATTATTTTTGTTCCTGGTGTGCACGCCCGCTTATCTATATGTGCACCATGTACGTCCCTGGTGCTCTTGGAGGTGAGAAGAGGGCGTGAGATTCCTTGGTGCTGGAGTCACAGGTAGTTGTGAGCTGCCATGGGGTGCTCCTACAAGAGCAGCAAGTGCTCCTCACTGAGTCTTCTCCAGTCCCCACCGGCTCACCTCAACAAGTGTTCCACTCCAACTTCCTCAGCTTCCTCTGCCCCAATTTCACTGGTCACATGCTCAAAAGTTTTTGATGTTGGCGTTCCGTCCTGTGAGAAGAAGCTTAACTTTTGTTATTTATTTTCAACAAGCCAACTGGCACGTTTCTCTTCTCACAGCCGAATTGCTGGGACACTGCTGCTAGCTTGTTCGCATCATGTTGCCACTAAATTGTTCTCTACAGAAATTTGTCTTGTCAAGGAAAATTGTATTCCCTCAAGCCCACACTTGGGGAATCAGTGCTCAGAAGACTCGAGTTAAGAATTTAGTTATTTCTAGAGTGGAAAATACTGCACTCGATATACATGAATATACATGTATATTCATGCCAACAAATTTAACCTAAACACGTACCATCCCCTGAACCAAATGACCCAAATGTGATACAACCAGTGACTAGTGGTTTGAAGGAAAGCATCCACAGGGGTGGGGGTGGGGCCAGGTGGGCGGTTGGTTCACCTGACCAACAAGTGATTCCATGGTGGTGGAACTTGAGGAAACTTTTTAGCCCGACTGCCAGCAGAGGCTGTGCTCCCATGAGGGCTCTACCAGCTTGTGCACAGTAGGCCACAGGCCCTGGACAAGCCTTTAAGTCATATCACACACTGAACCTGCTGGGAGTGAAGCTGGCTCTCATGTTATGCAGGATTGTGTGAGAAGCCCCCCAAAGGTACTCTAGCCTTTGGACACTAAGATGGCCGAAGCCTTCTAGTTTTTTAGGACTTCATGACAACTGGGTCAAGACCAGGGATAAAGCTTTACTGCAACCAAACATACATTTGGATTTAAGTTCCATGGAGCTACAAAACAAAAGCAAAAAACAGGACTAGGCTTAGGAGGGAGCCACCCTAGAACAACCCTTTCCAAATTCTAAATCTGTATAGTAAGAGAAATATTACAACCTGAATCCCTCTTGACTGTGAAGACTGGACTCTTTGGAGAGCCTAATACAAATATTTTGTGCTCACTCCCCAACCCTGTTTTATCAGGCTCTCCCCACGAGCTCACAACCAGCTTTCCTAAGGACAGAGAAAGGCTGGCTACTGCTCACTGCTCTACTGACTGCAACCCAAGTGTCAGAAGATCACAGGCCTGGCACTTGACAGCTCTTTGTACTATATTTGAAAACCTAGGACCTGTCTGAAGGGATCGAAATCTTCAAAAGGAACCTGTACACTGTACTAAATCAGGACCTCGCTCTTGGGCCTAACCTCTCCTTTGCTGTGAAGGTCTCTGGGTTTCATCTGACTACTCGGGGCTTCAGTGTCTTTAGTGAAAAAGGATTACAGGTTTCTTGGTCCTTTTCTAGTTCTAAAATCTGATGATTCAAAACTCAAGGCTAGTCTGCTAACAGGAACCAACACCTTCTTTTCATCACAGAGAGATAAAGATTTGTTGAGTTGAACATGAACAACAAACCTAAAAAAGCTACCCAAGAAAGAACTTGCTAACCAATCTCCAGCCCGGAGCGAGTGACTTACGTCATGAACCTCTTCCACTGAAATGTAAGCTTCGGTGGGAAGTCCCAGGTCCTTCGGCTTCACGTCAATAATGACCAGCACCTGGCAAAAACACAAATTAGCAAACCTCCCTCCTGACAAGGCACAATTTCAGCCTTCCCTCTTGTCACTTGGATCGTTTCCTTCTTTCAATTAGACACAAGCCAGAATGTTCAACAAGAAATAAGCTGGCATTTCACACGATCCATCAAGTCACAAGAATCCAAGTTTCAACCTCTGCCCCACTAAACTCATCACATTTTACAAGAGTGAGAGAGGGAGGGAGAGAGGGAGGGAGGGAGGGAGGGAGGGAGGGAGGGAGGAAGGGAGAACAATTGAGGAAGTCAGTTCTCTCCTTCCCCAGTGTGGGTCCAGGAGAAAGAACTTGTCAGGTTTGATGACAAGGGCCTTTACTCACCAAGTCACCTTGCTGGCCCCACTAACCATTCCTAACTTTAATATTCTCATTTATAAAGACAACATATAGTTACTGAGATGATTAAGTCAGTTATATACATGGCACGCAGCAGGTGCTTTACTTGCTAAATACACTAGTTACAACAAATTACTCAGAAACACACTCTACTGAAAGCTATGGAGAAGCAATGATGAATGTTTGCTACCCAGGTTCTTCGCATGATGCCCTTGAGCAGCTGGCAAAGGATCATGGGAGCAGTGTACTTACAGAGTTGGGGCAGTATCTTTTCATGAGTTCATTGATGGCGATATCATTCTTGTGCAGTTTGGGGCCTGTGTGGTACCACCCAACTATTCGTTCTCTGGCTAAGAAGCAAAAACTTAGTAAGTTTTAATTATTTCACTGAGATCTGTGCAATTGGCTCAAAATAACAAGAACACCAGTACTTAAGTTTTCTTTTTAAAAATTCCAGACAAAAATGAATCTTGACACATTTATGAAATCTCTCAGAAAATAAGCAGCATGTGATGTAGATACAATGTATCCCAGACTTGCGTAGGGACCAATCCCATGTGAAGTGACCATCTATCAATATCAATCACAGAACAATATATGAACAAACGGGAACAACATCACATTCCCATCACACAGGCGGCAGCTGTGTGAAGGGGTAACATGAAACAATGCACTCTGCCACTACATGCAAGGGGCATATAGACCCAGGGCCAGCCTGCCTCCAGCCCAGAGGGTCTACAGGGCCTTACACTGCTACTGTTTTATCCATCCTACCTCATTTCTTTATTACCCACCACTAGTCTATTTTCACTTAGTCCAGCTAAGTGAACCGATTCTTGACAATAAACAAAGACAGACACCAGGTTTAAACACAGACACAGACACCACAGCACACAAGCAATTAGAAACTCAGACTTACCATTGACCTTCTTAAACATTCCATACATGTTTTCCAAATAATCATGGTCTAAAAACCAGACAGAATCATCTTTGTCATCTTCATCGAATGGTACTAAAGAGAGAGAGGGGGAAAGAAAATAAAGATTTCTGCTAGGGGCTAGATACTCAGTCACAGTGAAGCCCCTCACTTGTCCACTGCAGGACTGCTTCACCTTTGTCCAAAACCTCCAGATTCCCAGCTACTCTTAAAATGCTAAAGACTCTTAAAAAAGGACACATAATCTCTGGCTCGCTAAAGGCCCAGTTCTTTCTGATATTTCCCGCATGGCCAATTATAGACAATACCCACTGTCCTTTTCTAGAACACAGATCCTGCCAGCAATACAGGGAACATAAATGTAGCATCATGGCTAAAGATTCATGACAGAGCATTAAGGCTAACAGCCCCACACACAAATCTTTCTTTCCTCCTTGCTCTACCACAACCAGTGTTCAAATATTTAGAGTCAGAGCCGACAGGCTATCCCGAAGGCTTGTTCTGAGATGCAACCACACTTCTATGTTCACACAATCGGGAGCAGTTCTTGCACTCCAAGAGATGAGCAGCTACAATGGACACTGCGAGTTAAAAATACTCACTTCCTGGTCTAGTGTGTAGCCATTCAGCTCAAACAGCAATTCTGAAATAGGATCTTCAGGTTGTAGTAAAAAATGCTCATTTTCCATAAGTAAACCACATCCCAACCATGCAAAACTTTACCTGCAAAACTGTTGGATACATCAAGTACTTTCTTTTGCCATGACCCCAAAAGCACACCAACGACTCGCTTCTGGTTTCCAACCTTGCCAATTCTGAATGAGAAAAACAGGTGGTCAGGTTTTAGAGGCGGGCAGACACTCAACCCCAACAGTTAGCTACTCAGTGGCGAGTTTCAACAGCACAGATACAATTTAGTTTATGTGGGAACTAAGTCCATAAACAAATGTAACAGATCAGTTCCCGATAAGGAAAGCTAAGGAAACTATCCTAACACACACTGGAAGGTTACTTTCTAAAGACGGCAGAAGCTTGCTTGGAGAAAATTCATACTTTCTTTTTTCTTTTCCAGTTTTCCTTTAAACTGTCTTCTCTACACTGAAATCTCAGGGATGAGGTCGCGAGAGCAGCACCAGTTTTATGGCACAGCCAGTTCTCTCAAACCTCTGTGCTGTGCCAACCCGCTCCAGATATGTACTTCATGCTCTGGAAGGGCTAGTGGTCCAGGTGGATCCCCACTCAGAAGCCACAATGTGCCATTTTGCAGCCTCTCTCTCTCTCTCTCTGCTTTATTAGGCAGAGGCCAGCAAGAAGCTGGTGACAAGCACATGGGGAGAAAGGCTGGATGAACAAGGAGGCTTTTACTTCACAATGTCAACCTGTCTCAAACCTCCCCTGTGGTTTTCTGCTAAGGAGGTACAAGCATCTCGCTCTGTAAAGATTTTTTTCTTTTTAAACCACTAGTAAGTTATACATTTGGAAATAATTTAATTCTCTGCTAAGGAAACACATAAGCCGCAGTGAAGTCCCGAGCTTCTCGTTAGTTTAACTGTAGTGTTTTTAACACAGAGCCTGGCAAATCAATACTAAATCTGGGGTATGGGTAGAATGAAATCGAGGGTTCTCTATTCCTGGTGCCCCCCCCCCCCCCCCCCCCCAATTCACTGAAAATACTTCATACAGTGAGCTTCTACAGGCCAATGGAAACTTCACCCACGGGCCTTTTAGTTTACAAAAGTCCACTTGTGTCTTTAGAGTCCTCCAGCTGTTCCAGGACACAGCCACCAGCAGAGTCTGCCCTTCCTAGATTCTCACCAAGTGTCAGAATAAAACCGATGCTGTCCCAAGGGAGTAAAACTGCGTCTACTGTAGAAAGCCCACAGATCCAGTTAATCCCAGGCATCGACAAGCAATACAACTGAACCCGGAATCAAAACGCTCCGTCTCGAGGGTGTTTTGGGCTCTGGTTGAGTTAGCTGCACAAAGCTTGGCTCGGGCCGGGCACTAGCATGACTTTACAGCAAGCTCCCTACGAGATATTCACATTTGTGAATTCAACTAATTATCTCGTAAAACTTCCAAACACGTGCAACAGGTCTGGCAGGCTGAACGGCTGAGGAAGGGTGGAAGTGGCAGGGAGCTAACTAACCAGGGGCACTGTAGGATGACCCAATCTGGACAGGCCTCATTTTTTTTAGGGAAAAAAACGGCACCTTATCCACGTTTTTAAGGTACCATCCAACCAGACTTCCGGTTAAAACTGGGTGGTTACAACCAATGCCCGTCTATAGAGTCGTTCATCGGGGGCGCCGAGACTAGAATTTCGGTGACAGTTTTCACAGGCACGGACACTTGAGACTGAGGCGCCGTCCCGTGACACCGAGCCGCCCTGGTGAAAGGCGCGGCTGAGGGCGGGTAGCAGGGTCCAGATTCCGGTCACTCAACAGGCGGGCCAGGCCCGGGAGTGGCGACCGCGGCGGGGGCTCCGAGCACCGCGGTGTGGAGCCGCCAGGGTCTCCCGCCCCCCACCCGCGTCCCCATCCCGGTACCCGGCCGCCGCGTTATGCCGGGAGAGCCCGTGACTCAGCAGCCCTGCGCCGTGCGGCCGCCATGCGCCGCCCGCTCACCGGTTGAAATGATCCACCACACTGAGCAGCACCAGGGGGTGAACCACCACCTTCTGCACAGCCAGCTCCGGCATCGCGACACAGCCCGCCCGCCGGCCCGGCTCCCTGCGACCCACAAACACCGGCAACCACAGCTACACAGGCCGCTCCTCCAGGCCCCAGTGCCTCCCCTTCCGGTTTGACGACCGCCGGAGAGGCGACTTCCGCTCCCAGAGTGCTTCGCACGCGTGCCCGCACTGTCGCCAGGGCCACCATCTTGAGAAAGGGAAAGGGCCGACCGTGGGACTTTGGATGCTGTTGATGAAGCTTGACTGGAGCTTCTCCTAGCTTTTTGCCTCAGTTCCTCTAGCTCCCTGTTTTGTTTTTATGAGCGGTTTCTCTGTGTAATGGCTCCTCTGGCAATTCGTGGAACTCACCATGCTGGCTTTGAACTCACAAAGATCCACCTGCCTCTGCTCCCCCAAGCACTGTGATTAAGTGCTCCCGTCACTGCCTGGCATTATCTCATCATTTTTATTGTTGGAAATTTTCCTTAATGTCCAATTGAACATAATGAAACAGTGACATTCGGGTTTTGTTAATCCTAAAGATTTGAGGAGAAGGACCCTTGACCCAAATCATCATAACCAAATTAATTAAAACAAGCTTTTTAAAATTTGCATACATGGGCTGCCCCTCCCTAAAAGTGGAGTTTAAGAAATCAGCACTAAATAAATAAATAAGTGGAACTTCATAATTTAAAAGGTCAGGCAGTGGTGGTGCACGCCTTTAATCCCAGCACTTGGGAGGCAGAGGCAGGCAGATCTCTGTGAGTTCGAGACCAGTCTAGTCTACAGAGCTAGTTCCAGGGCAGGCTCCAAAGCTACAGAGAAACCCCGTCTCGAAAAACAACAACAACAACAACAACAACAAAAAAACAAAAACAACAACAACAAAAAAAAATCAGCACTAGACATGAGGGAGACAAGGTTTTGATAGCTCCAGGGTAGGAGATTTGGTGGGCAAAGTAGGTGAAGGTGCAGGAGCAGACCACGGGCATAACAAATTGGTCATAATGAGCTTCCGAAACAAAGACATGATTGCAAATTGGTTTTAACAAGATACTTATCATAACAACAGGTAGTCATAACCTTTTGAAACAAAGGTAGGACTGCAGGATGGTTTTGAAACAAAGACATGGTTGTCATTTCCTGGAACAGGCAGTACAGAGCCATTTGTAGTTAAGGTTATAGGTGGGGCATAGCCCAATCCTTGAGGAACATTGATTTAATCGTAACCAGGACTGACCTGTATGCATGTGCACACACCACACACACACACACACACACACACACACACACACAAATGCACTCACATGCACACTTCACACACACATTCACACAAACATTAGGAAAAAAAATCCCTAAAGACCGGGTCTCACTGTGTGCCTTGATTGTCTTGGAACTTGTTACATAGACCAGGGTGACCTCAAAACTCACAGAGGTCCACTGGCCTCTGCCTCCTGGACCCTGGAATTACAGACAAGTGCTTCCACACTCAGCGTGAAAATGTACTTTGTCAGCCTTCATTATACAACGTGTTAAAGCATGCTTGCTGGTGTGCAGTGCCTGATTCGGGGTGGCCTTCTTCATTTCATGCCTCGCACAGCGCTCTTCAGCCCAGGAGAGACGTGTCTAGTATAGGAAGAGCTTGGGAAGATTTCCTCTAGTTTTGTCCTTAGAGATTTGGTGACTGTTGAGTGATCAAAGGCTGATTTAATTTTCCTTATGTGCCAAATAAAGCTTAATATGGAAGTCCAAAGGAAACATCTTTTTTGATGAATATATATAAGAGATATAAAGAAGACAGTTTGAAATAATAAGAAAGGCAGTTTTTTCCATGTCTCATTCTGATTTTTAAAATATGGAAATAATCCCTGAGACTAGACCCACTCCCGGGGACTGAATTCTTTCAGAGTAATACGGAAGAGGTGGGTGGCTATAGAAAACCCACTGTCTTTTGTTCCTCAGACTCTAGACTTAACTTTTGAGGGACCTGATGAGATTTTAGGGATAATCTGTTTTTCTCTCCTTTGATCATTTTTGAGTTTAGTTTAGGGAGTTAGTCTTCCTGACCCAGGATCTTGAAGGAGTTCTCATTTTTGTTAAATCCAGGGAAGGAAAAATCCTATAAATATTCTGTCAATATCTTGAATTTCATGACCTCCAGTTTTCATCTTACTGAATTTAGAAGGAAGAAGGAGGGGGGGGGAAGGAGAAGGAAGACAAAGAGGAGGAGGAGGAGGAGAAAAATGAGGATGATGGTGTTGTCAACAACAAGAGACTTACCTCTAGCCCAAGTCTGTGTTCATTGCTCATGGTTCCCCAGCAAGCTCTTTACACGGGAAGACATCTCCCTAGCCCACCTCTTTTCTTTGTAAGGAACCTGAACTCTGATGTTTTGTGCTAGAAACAGAAAATAGACTAAGCCAGTGTCTCAAGGCAGTCTGGTGTCGGTCCTAAGTGCTTGTTGACTGCATGTAATTCAAAGCTATGCTTTCAGAAACCTTTAATAAATTTATGATTTATTTTTATTCTTTCCAGGAATGTGGGCAAATTAACATTAGCATGGCTAGGATCTTCTGTGCATACTGTGCTGACCTTTAGTCTGGTTCTGAATGCTTTAAACCCTGACTTATACTCGAGGAAGCCCAAGTGATCACACATCCAGCCCTCAGTTTGTCTCCTGTCCTACAGGTGACTCCCAGGGCTCCTCTTTTACGGCACATGGCATTTTCCAGTGATTCAGAGGCTCTTACTAATGCCGGAAACACAAAGTTCTTGTCTTAAAATAATGCTGTGTAAATACTCAAATGTTAATGTGAAATATTAGTAGATCATGCTTCAGAAAAAAGCCTGGAAGGAAATACACCAGACAACTCACAGTGACTCTCTGAGCGATGATGGCTAGTATCTTCTACTCTCTCTTTCTGTGTGTGCAAGTGTATGTGTATGTGTGTGTGTGCACATGGGTGAACATGCGTGTATGTACATTTGTGTGGGGTCCAGAGGTCAATGTCAGGTGTCACCTTATTTATTTTATTGGAGATAGAGTCTCACTGTATTGCCCTGGCTGTCCTGGAACTCACTATGTAGACAAGGCTGGTCTTGAACTCACTGGGATCCACTTGCCTCTGCCTCCTGAGTGCTGGACTCAAAGGCATATACCACCGCGCCAAGCCCCCATTTTAAAATAGTTTTATCAAACAATTTAACACTACTACGTGTCTCTGTGTGTGCCTGTGTGTCTGCAGTTGAGTGCGATGCCTGCAGAGGTCAGGAGAAAGCTTTGGATCCCTTGGAACTCTTGTTCCATGCAGCTGTGAGCTGTCTCAGGGGTTGTTGATAGCTCTTAACCACTGAGCCATTTCTCCACTCTCTCCCCCCTCTGAGACAGGGTCTCTCACTGAGCCTGGAGCTCACTGATTAGGGAAGAATAGTTGACCAATGAGCTTCAGAAAGCCTCCTGACTCTGTCTCCTCAGCACCTGGGTTAGAGGAGCTCACCACGAGTACTGGCTAACCTGTGGGTTCTTTTCCTCCATTGATTAAAGAACTAAAAGACAGGCCAACGGCTCAGTGCAAAGTGGAAGTTTATTGACAACTGTTAGAGTCTTCCTGGGTGGAGAAAGCCTCCCAGGGCTGTGGAGACAGACCAACAGCAAGTAGGAAAAGTGGGGCTTCCTTTAGGTCCAGGGCATCCCACCCAGTGACTTCCTCTTCCCTGTATCTCTGTTACTGAAGCTCTGGGCTCCTTCTGTAGCAGGGATTGGGTCTTTGTTTCTGTAAGTCTCGATTAGCTGGGGTAAGAGTGGGTGCCCTGACTTCTCCCCCTCTTTGTGCTGTAATGGTACAGAGACAGACCCCACATGAGGGGAGATGGCCTATGTTTCAGGGAAACGGGAACTTACTGCTGGAGAAGGACACCATGAAGAGATGGAAAGTAACTACCCATTGCTAGGGATAAAAGGCATAAAACATTCTAATGGGTTATTGTATTTCATGTCTCCCAATCGAGTGGCTCACAGCCTCACCACCATGCCTGGGTTTGTGGGTGGGTGTTGGGATTTGAACTCTGGTCTTCACGATTGATCACCAAGTGCTCAAAACTACTTAACTGTCTCTCCAGCCTTTATTTATTTATTAATTATTAGCAATGGTTTTCTTTTTTTTTCTTTTTTTGAAAATTTTATTTATTTATGTTCTGTGTATCAGTGGATGAGCAGCTAGTGCTCTTAATTGCTGAGCCATCTCTCCAGCCCTCTTTTTTGTCTTTTTCCTTTTTTTTTGAAACAGGGTTTCTCTGTGTAGCTATAGCTGTCCTGGAGCTAGCTCTTGTTGACCAGGCTGGCCTTGAACTCACAGAGATCCGCCTGCCTGTGACTTCAGAGTGCTGGGATTAAAGCCGTGTGCCGCCACCACATGGCACCTGGCTATTTATTTATTTTTGAGAGAGGGTTTTATGTAGTTGTCAGAATCACTGTGTAGCTAAGGAAGACCTTGAACTCCCAACACTCCCGCCTCTGCTTCCAGTGTACTGAGACTGCAGGCATGTACCTTCATTCCTGGTTTATGTGGTGCTGGGGGACTAAACCTATGTCCTTGGTCATGCTGGGTGAGCACCCTCACAACTGTGCTACAAGGGTACAGTTTCCAGAGGGGGAACAAGTGCAGGAAGTGGGAAGAGGTCTATGGTGTGATAATGTAGTGGACCCCGCACAGCTTTAGGAGCATGCCAAGAGCTTGGTAGATGTCGGTAGACACAACTATCGTCAGACGAGGGAAGTGCATCAGCCTTCTGTCTTATGATAGGGAACAAATTCTGTGTTTTTATTACCCGATGTTTGTATTTTAGGTAACCCCAGAAGAGTAAGAAGCGACACTTTCTTTTGCTTTTACTAAATATTTCTTTATCTTTTGCCTGATGTACTTTTATTATGAAAATAGTATATTTTAGAACCCTTTTCACTAAGATTGCACCTGTGACTGTTTTGATCTTCCCAGTGCCCGCTGGTGCAGGGAAAACTCGATTTATTGAAAGAGGTCTCCTGCTTCTTTTTTTTTTTTTTTTCTCTGTACAGGTGATGGCCCTGCGTGCTGGCCTTGGATCCTATGTGGCCGTTGTTCGTCTTGCTGTTGTCATATTTCATTTAACTGCAAATTAAAAAGGAACTGAACAAAATTACAGCAATTTCTGTTCACATCCAGGAAATAGAACTCTCTGCAGGAACCCTTGCATGAGTTAGAAAATCATTTTGCATTGTGCTGCTAGGCCTGCGAGGTGCCCGCCGCGCAGCACGGCTCACCTCTCTTGGATGAAGCCCAGAGAGCCCTCGGTGCAGCGACCGTAGGAAATCACCCCGCCGAAGAGCCCATTTTCTTTCAGGATCAGTGTTGGAAGCCGCTGTGCTCCAAACGAGGTCCCGAGATTGGGCGCGGAGCAGCTACAACAGAGATTAGGAAGAGAAAACCCAGGAGGTCACACCCAGCCTTGGGAGCTGCTTCAGCTGGGGCCTCCCTAGACCTTAATTTTGAATGTATCTCTTCATTCTATTATCCATGGTGCCAGTTTTAATAAAAACAAGGCATTAACATGAAACAAGCAAAGAGAACTGTTTTTTATTTTTGGGCTTCATACTTGCTAGGCAAGCTGCTCTGCCACTGAGTCCGCCCCCCCCCCCCCCTCCGGTCCAGAAGTTAATGTCGTCTATGTTTTAAAGTGCCTTGAGCCTGCTCTTGCTTTTTTGTTCTCCATTCTGATACTGTTTTTGTTTAAGCTTCTTTTGCACAGCGTTTTATTTATCTTTCAGGCGTGCCTGTGTGTCTCTGCGCAAAGGCCACAGCACCTGTGTCGTGGTCAGAACACAGCTTCTGGGAGTTGGTTCTCACCTTCACTGTGTGAGTTCCAGGCACAGAACTCTGACCCTGGCTTGGCAGTAAGAGTTCTCTCACTGGCCTGTTTGTTTAGTTACGGAGATAGTCCAGGCTGGCCTTGAACGCGGTCATTACTTTAGCCTTTCGATTCTTCCTTCTCCCCTCCCTCTTCTTCTGCCTGAGACAAAGTTTCCCGTAGCCCAGTTTGGCCTTAAATTAATTCTATAGCAGAGACTCCTCTCATGACTGCTACATTTCCCTGCTCCTTTGAGTTTGTTCTTTCTGTTAAGGGCTTTTTGGGAATTGTGGGAATGCTTAAGATATAATGACAGTTTTGTTTTGTTTTGTTTCTTTTTCAGAATAGTCGCGAAAAATGTTTTGTAAATGCCATTAGGGTTTTGGGGCTGGAGAGATGGCTGAGTGGTTAAGAGCATTGACTGCTCTTCCAGAGGTCCTGAGTTCAATTCCCAGCAACCATATGGAGGCTCACAACCATTGGTTATAAGATCTGGTGCCAACTTCTGTTTGCAGGGACACATACAGGCAGACCATTGTATACATAATAAATAAATAAATCTTTAAAAAAAACACATTAGCGTTTTCTATAACTCCACAATCAACAGTATATTAAAGTATCTTAAGAGGATATAGAGATTGGTTAAAAGTATTTTAAGCCCTAAAAGACAACATTAAGCTTTGTTTGTTTGCTTATTTGTTTGTTTTGGATTTCCAAATCAGGGTTTTTCTGTGTAACATCTCTGGCTGTTCTAGGACTCACTTTGTAGACCAGGCTGATCTCAAACTCACAGAGATCCGCCTGCCTTTGCTGTGTGCCACCACAACCCAGCACTTTGTTTTTAATAAATTTGTAAAAATAATTAAAAAAATTAATTCTATAGCTAGATAACCTTGAAATCCTGATCCTCTTACCTCACCTTCCAGATGCCCAGTTACAGGTGTGCACCACTAAGCTCCGCCCTCCTAATTCCCTCCCTTCCTCCCTCTTTTCTGTCTTCTCTTCCACCACCGAGTCTTTTTTTTTTGGTTTTTCGAGACAGGGTTTCTCTGGAGCCTGTCCTGGAACTAGCTCTGTAGACCAGGCTGGTCTCGAACTCACAGAGATCCGCCTGCCTCTGCCTCCCGAGTGCTGGGATTAAAGGCGTGCGCCACCATCGCCTGGCCCGAGTCTTCTTATATACCGAGCGAGGCTGGCCTGTACTCCCGATTCTTCCGCTTCGGCGGGGGGGGGGGGGGGGGGGGGGGGGGGGGGGGGGGGGGGGGGGGGCGCGGCGGCCCTGACTGCTGGTATTACATGTGTTTGCTACTATCCAATTCAGTTAAGGTGTGTTTGTCCTCAAAGTGAAATATCTATCAAACAGGGCTGGTTCCTTAGGGAAAGACGCTCGCCACAAAACCTAATGACCTGATTCAATTCTTGAAACCCAATGAAAGGCAGATGGAGAGAATCAACTCTACAGAGTGGTTTTCCGATCTCCACGTGTGTGCGCATGCACCCATAATACTTCATACACACACAAAAACACACACATATTGAGAGAGAGAGAGGGAGAGAGGGGGAAAAGGAGGGAGGAAAAGAGAGAGCGAGCGAGAAAGAGAGAGAGAACCCAAAAATCAACTTGCCAAAACCTTTCCAATGTTTATAGGATAGAATCTGAACACACGCAGAGTTCTTCGATTGTATTTTCTCCCAGCCTGGGCACAGTGATGCACCCCTGTAATCCCAGCTGTTGGATGGTGAGTTCAAGCATGAACGACAGAGTGATAGCCCGTTCCCTGAAACTAAACACAGCTCAAAACCCAAACTCAAGTTTTCTCTATTAGTCCATACAATTTATTTTTAAAAATCTATTGTTTTGAATCCAAATGACCTACTCAAAACTGTGACTGAAAGGTGAGATGCTCGAGTAAAATCTCTCAAAAATCTAAATGATTTGTTTTGGGTCATCTTCCTGAAGGCACTGTGCACCTTCAGGTGTAAGGACGATGTACTCTGCATTTTTGGTTATCGTCAAATAACCTCTTCATTTTTCTACCCCCCATCATAATTTCTGAAGCTCCCTTTGTAGCTAGAGTTGGAGGAAGTGAGCTCTTTGGAACTCCACACGGGCCTAAGGCTGAGCCGGGGCCACGCAGAACAGCGGTCTTTTCACACAGCACTTAGCATTTTAAGCAGAAGATGTTTGAGAGGTAAAGGGCACACACAGAGTCGGGGAATCCGCTATTAACTCCAGGCCCAGGGATGAGAAGCTCTTTAGTGGACTGATACCTCAGCTGCTCAAAACCCCTTTTTCAAAGATAGTTCGAGCTTGATTCTGATCAAATTAAACTGCCGAGAATGGAGACTTTTCCTTGAGCATAGATTTATGCTTTTACCTTTAAAATTTAAACTTCTTCCCTCTGACATCAAAGAGAGAGGAATGCAGGCCTTTAGAATCTCATTTTTAATATCTGAAAGCTCTAGGATAATGTTTAGAAGTTAGGAAGAAAATGTTGAAATTATTGCAATTTCCTTTTTATCTGCTATTTGATACTGAATACACATCATATTCTGCAAAAAATCTCTCTCTCTCTCTCTTTCTTTCTTTCTTTCTGTCTCTCTTTCCCCCTCCCTCCCTCCCTCCTTCCTTCTTTCCTTTCTACTTCCCTTCCTTTCTCCATTCTTCCTTCCTTCCTCCCTCCCTCTCTTCCTTCCTTCCTTTCTTCCTTCTCTCCTTCCCTCCCTCCCTCCCTTCCTTTCCTTTCTTTTTTTTTTTTTTGAGCCAGGGTCTCACTTAATATGTGGCTCAGGCTGATTTTGAACTCTTCTACTTCCATATCTTAGCGACCATTTTTTTTTTTTTTTGGTTTTTCGAGACAGGGTTTCTCTGTGGTTTTGGAGCCTGTCCTGGAACTAGCTCTTGTAGACCAGGCTGGTCTCGAACTCACAGAGATCCGCCTGCCTCTGCCTCCCGAGCGCTGGGATTAAAGGCGTGCGCCACCACCGCCCGGCCCTTAGCAACCATTTAAAAAAGTGTATGGATGAATGGCTTTGAATTATTCTGATGAATTTTAGTAGGCTTTCTCGGTAATGTTTTGAAGTTATGTATTCAAGTTAAAATAATGGGAAAAAAAACTTTGTTCTGCAAAAGGAAAACAGTTGTTTAACATGTGCTTCCAGCAGAGGGCGCTATGTGACCATGGACGTGGTGTCACTACTCGCCAGGCTCCTGTAGCCCATTTTATCAATATACATAAAAAACTCAATGTTCAAATTAACTAGTTCAATAAGTAATTTAGCTCATTGATTTTTGGGCATATCCTAAGTGCCATTACAAGCTGCGGATATTTTAAATGCCATTACCTAATAGAAGGAATGTTTTAAGCACCTTTTATTGATTTTATTACCCCTTTATTTTGCTGTCTTGGTTTAAAATCATTTTAACCACTCCGTAATCAAGAAGAAATATATCGTTGGTGAAATACGGTCAATTTCCTAAAAACCTTTGACATCATTAAATAAGGAATTACAGTTGTTAAATCATGTCAGGCAATAACGGAGGGACAGAGAGATATAAAATTTGGAGCAGCGGGCCAGCATACCGTAAGCCCCGCTGACCCCGTGCCTGCAGATCCCTCGTGTGCCAGTCACACTCCAGGGTTGCTTATGGGTCTCACAGCCAGCAAAAAAGATTTAAGATCCCAGGTAGCCAGGAAGTTGGAGGGACCATAGCAGCCGGGATCATTTGGGACGATCATAGACTTTCTTAACAACCTCGTACAATCTTTCATGAAAATGATTATCTATTTGGTAATCTCATTTGCTTTTCTTGCTCAGTTCTAGCATGCTATTAATATTCTGCTTAAGATGGACGCAAGGTAGTCTAACTTTTTTCTTCCCTTTTTTTTCACGGTTCTCTTCTTGTGCTCATTTGATTTTATATTAGTGGTGTTAGGGAGCTGATCAGCTGGGAGACAGGCAGGGAGTATGGCCCATATACTGCTTAATCAAAGAGAGGCAGACGCAGGTCGTGAGCACCGGGCCTTGCTACAAGCCCGCTAATGAGTTGATTGCATTGACATTTGATATAATTTAACTGCAAATATCAATACGTGTATATGATTTGGCGCATGGCTGTTGAGGTGTGATTAGAAGTTGAAAATGATTCCTGGTTAAGAGACCACCTGGCTGTAGCCCAAGACCGGAGAATGGAGTTCTCCTCGTTAGATGGAAAAGATCCAGAAAGTCAAGTGTTTTGATTATTAATAGAATCTCCCCTTTTCTCTTAGCAAATGTTAGCTCCGAGAGGAAATTGATAATTATGCAAGGTCTGCTAGATGATCGTTGGGCGAACTCATTTCATTCCTTCAAATGAGCTCATGTCTAGAGTTGCGGCGATCACTCACAGGCCAGGAAAGAGAACCAGCTCACATGACAGCGGGCATCACTTCCAACACGTCAGAGAGGTTCCGAGAACCTGGAAAGAAGCCGTCTTTTGGAGGCTGCGAACCAGACTTGTCTGTAATGTGGACGATTAGCCTATATTAGCTCATACAGTAGATAAATATATTATCCTAAACTGCATTGAGTAGACACTGAGTATGCAAGACGTTGTTATAGGAGTCTCAAATATAGAGAATATCAAGTCTTGTTTCTCCTTTGTGGGGGTGACATGTACAGAACCTACTGCAAGGGAGGGTTGAATAGCGATGGGAGCCATGGGACAGGGAAATGCTAGGGAGGGCTATGGGGAGGAGGCTTCTGAAAAGGACCTTGAACTTCGGGTGATGGCATTCAGTAGATTAGCAATACAAACAGCATTGTGCGCTTAAGAGGAAATAAGGGGGAATGTCGCAAAACTACAATCTTATTTGTTCTGTTTCTTTTTTTTTCCATTTTGGTTATGAAGTGTTCAATATGCTATGAAATGTGTGCGTGTAAGGACAGGGAAAAAACTAAGATCGCTTTTCTTTCCCAACAAGATGTAGAATCTTAACAATTTCCTGAAGACCTTGTGGCTCCCGGATCCTGCCCGCCCGCCCAGTACTTCAAATTAATTAATACGATTTCACCCAGGTGAAAAACACAGGGACTTCTGGGTTGGCCAAGGTCTGCAACTTTTATTCTTTTCTTTGGTTGGACCCAAGAGAAATGAAATGAAAGAATGTGTTCGCACTTTGCTGGTATGCTGTAATTACGTAGAAAATCCGTGTGTGTGTGTGTGTGTGTGTGTGTGTGTGTGTGTAGGGGCTGGGAAATAAAGGGAATCCCAGACAATACAGGTCAAAAGAATTTAAATAAATGAAGTAGTTCAATTTATTCAGATTTATTTACTTATTTGTTTTTAATTACACATGTGTGTTTGTGTCTATGTGCACTATGTGTGTGAGGGTTCCCACAGAAGCCAGGTGTTTGTGTCTGTATGTGTACTATGTATGTGAGGTTTCCCACAGAGGCCAGAGAACATTGGATATCC
Source organism: Microtus oregoni (assembly GCF_018167655.1). NCBI lineage: Eukaryota > Metazoa > Chordata > Mammalia > Rodentia > Cricetidae > Microtus > Microtus oregoni. The sequence continues at coordinate 41,762,062 of NW_024543063.1, forward strand.
TGGACCTGGAGTTCCAGGTGGTTGTGAACTACCTGATGTGGGTACTGGGAACCGCACCTGGGTCCCCTGCAAGAGCAGTAAGCGCACTTAACTGCTAACTCATCTCTTCAGTCCCCAGTTTTACTGATTTTTTTTTTTTACTTTCTTTGCCCAATATACCCAGATTGAAGTAGTAAATCTGAAACATTGTAGCCGAGCTGTTGAAATAGGAGTGGTGGGCTGGGCTGCCTCCCGCCACCCGGAAACTGTATTCTTTTAAACACTGCTTGGCCCATTATATCTAGCCTTTTCTCTGCTAACTCTCACACCTGGACTAGCCCATTTCTAATAATCTGTGTAGCCCACGAGGTAGCTTACCAAGGAAGATCTTAACCTGCGTCTGTCTGGAGTGGGAGAATCATGGCGACTCACTGAATCTGCTTCTTTTTCCCAGCATTCTGTTCAGTCTACTCCGCCTACCTAATTTTCTGTTCTCTTAAAGGGCCAAGGCAGTCTCTTCATTTAACCAATGAAATCAACACAAAACAGCAGACTCCCACATCACCGAGCCACAGGTTTGACTCCAGGGAGTCAGGCACAGGTTTCCCACAGAAGGGCTCCCGTGTCCCATGGGATGTGCATCTGTAAATTGAGCAATGGGTGTTTTCAGATTGGCTCCCTAATTCGACTGTTAGCCCTGCTTTTCCCTCTCTCCCCTTTTCCTGTGCTGGTTTCCTAAGATCTCCCGGTAGTCTTTCAGGCTATAGGTGGTGGTAACTTGAAAGGAACAAAGCATTCTGGAATGTAACTCATTTTGTCCTTCTCAGCTATCCTGCTCCGTGAGCCACTTTTGGGGGTGCTGTCTCAGGCACATTCCTTAGCTTTCCTGTCTACTCTTAGACGTATGAACTATACTCTGGTTACTTGTGTGGTAAGAATGTCTGGATTTCACTAATAAAAACGACTGTCCATATAACCTTCCAACTCACATCCAAAGTACGCGTCAGCCTTCTCCAGCTTATTACCTCACCCTTATGGCAAGAGCTTTCAGAAGGAAAGAGAGAAAGACAAAACAGAAAGGACTTCCTTGATGAACCCTGGCATGACTTTCAAGCCATGCTCCCTGGGCTTGGCAGGTGCCTAGCACCAACTCTCCACATTGGAACAGGGGCTACCGATCACATGCTGTTTCTCTGGCTCTGTTTCATGGGCCATCTCTCTCTATCCTGACCCTTTTGAATGTAGGTCTCTTTTAGGATGCTTTCTGGCCAACTCATACAACTCTTGTGAGGGTTAAATGAGACAATATATGTAAATGATTCTTCCTGGCACATGTTTGGACAAGTCAAGGGGTGATGTATTGGGCACTGTCTATAGGGTACTCTGCAAGTGTTTTATGAACCTTAGCATGCCCCAATCCTATGAGATGGATTTAAATGGACTCTGGTATGTTAGATTTGCAATGTCTCAAAGTAAGAGAGTAGCAAGCTTGAATTTATGCTTAGTTTATCCCAATGCCAGAATCTCTACTTCTTTTTGAAATATTTATTTCATTTTAAAATGTGTGTGTGTGTGTGTGTGTGTGAGTGTGAGTGTGTGTATGTGTGTGTGGGCGTGAATGAGTGAGCATGTGCATGCTTGTGTGCAAGTGCAGTGCTCTTGGAGGCCGGAAGCAAGTGTTAGGTCTCCTGAGTTACAGGCACTTGAGAGCTACTTGAGGTGAGTGCTGGGACCTGAACTTGGTTCTCTTCAAGAGCAGGGCCTGATCTTAACTGCTGAGCCAGTCTTCTGGTCCGCCCTGGTCCTTTATGGATGTGGGTTTATTTTGTTCTAAATCTAGTGCGTACCCATGGACCTCAGTGCCCATTCTGTCTCATCGTGGTTTGTTTCTGCTATCAGATTTTTTTTTTAAATGTAATTTTTTTCCAATACAGCTTCTCACTATGTAGCTCAGGCTGGCTTGTGAGCTTCTGAGCCTCCTGCCTCCCGGCCTTTCGAAGTTCGGGATTATAGTTGTATGTTACCCCCTTGCCTTTCCCAGGTTCTTGAATGTCAAGTGTGCTGTCTAAGGTGTCTTCTCTTGGGTATTTCACCCACCTGCACCTGTCTGATACTTAGGTAGATTCGACTTCCTCCCTACATGTCCTTGACCGTCTGAGACCCTGGTGCGTTTTCACAAACGGACTCCATCTGAGAGTCAAGGATAGTCTTGGTGATAATCCGGCTAGAGAAGGGATCTTCCTTTTAAAGGGATGCTGAGAGTGATATGGGTGCGTGGCACAAACGCAGATCTGGGCCTCAGGGAGTCAGTCATCTCTGTAGCGAAGGAAGAGAGATGGTCGAATAGCAGGAGCTGCCATTTGAGTTCCCGGAGCTCTCGTTCTGCCAAGAGCTTCGACACAATCTACCGTGATCAGAAATCTCACTGGAACGCTAGGTATTATTTGTTTTAGTAAAATGTCATTTAATGCAATGCCAGTACCAAAACGGGGTTCTGAAGGGGTGCTGCTCTGAAACGTGGCTTCTACATGCCATTGTGCCCAGTGTGTGTGTGTATGCACCTGCACGCGTGCACATGGATGTGCACATACATACCTGCACCACACCCCTTGGTAAAGCTAGCAAGCGTCTTACTCCTGTAACTTCACGTTTACCAAGAAGCTGACTGGGCCCCAGTAGATAATGGGAAAATCTGATTTTTATTTGTTCCTGTTACTTGGGCCAAAGCGACACAGAGCCCAGTTTCAACTACTGTCCAGACAGCTACTCAGCCGTGTAGATGGATTCCAAGTGCTTCAATCCTCTGCTGTGGAAAACGCATTCAAAAATTGTGAGTTTCTGCGCTTTTAAAGTAAGTGTGATCTTGCGAGAATGAGTCTAGTCCTGTTTGGGGCTTCACGGGAGATTTGGCAATAATCAGGGAAAGACGTGGCTTGCCTTTTGTATTTCAGCTTTGTCCCCGGGCTCTCGCAAATAACAGAATCTGCCCTTTAGGAGTTCATACAGTTGTTGGGGGAAGGTATCCAGAGCTCCGCGGAGAAAAGGCTGCTCAGCGAGGCAGGGTTCTTTCTAGTCCTCTTAGCATCAATTATGCTCTGAAATATGTTTTCAGAATTCCAGGACCTGGGGCCTGAGACTGAGCTGGCAGCTGGTCAGTTCAGCAGGATTTAGAGCTGTCCACCTAGACACCGAACCCAAGTTTGCTTTGGCTAAATGAGGTAAAATGTACAATTACGTCCAGAAACGAACTACTAAATCTCCTGTAACAACCTCCTTACCACGTATCTTTTCTGGTATTTGGCTACAGACCCAGGCTGTGAAATCTGCAAGTTTGTCCTTTCAGTTGCACTAGCAACACCCTGAGCCGAGGAAGCTGTTTAAACTTGGATGTGTTTGTGTTTTTCCAGTGTGTGTGTCTGGAAGGGTCTCTTCCCCCGCCCTCCATGAAAATCCGAGAGAAGGCGACCTGCGGTTAAAAGCTTGGAAGGGCAACGCACGCCGCTTTTTGTACACCTTGAAGACTAGCAAAATCTTTAATATGAGACTTTATTTGTACAAAGCCAAACTTCAAAACCACTCAAAAGCTTTTCTTATTAACTGCTGTCAGTCCCGTGATTTACAGAGGCAATAAAGAACTGGAGGGGGTACATTCATCACACACTTCCACACCAGAAGCCATTCTGTCCGGCGGTTAAAGGCAAGCGATGAAATGGATTCTTTTGTTCTAAAGCCCCACGCGTATCTCTGCTCCCCATTCTCCCAGTTGGGCACACCAGGCGACACTGGGTGGCGGGTCGCCACCCCGTCCTCGCTTCCTGATAAACTGCGACCGTGAAGACCTTGAGGATCCACTTAGAATGCTTAGCCAGGAATAGCAATTAGGATCTTTACCTGGCAGCATATTTAGAACATAATTCTCGGTTTGCTCTGAATGATGGGTGCTCGCGCGCACTGTCTTCCATCTTGGAAGGCCCGGATGATGCTTAAACAATGTGGCCTTTGCTTTGCTCGGTAGAGCTCTCAAGATTTGGATTTTGAGGCTTGTCTGAGTTTTGATGCCAGAAAACGCCCTGAGTTTCAGAACACCGTCTTTGAATTCGCTTCGTATTATTTTATGTTGACTTGTTTTGTGTTCTGAGAAGACAGGGATGATGGGAGATGGAAGATGCTTTTAGTCACCTTCTGATTGGATTACACACTTACACGTTGCCCAGATGCGTCAGGCACTGAGCAAGGTGGACATAAAGGCTACAATAATTTTGCTGTTTGAGACTTAAAAAACGGGGCAGTTTTGAGTTCAGGCAGTTTTGAATATTCTATCATAGCGTACATCCATCACTCAATAGTATTTGTTAAGCAATCACTGGCGCGTGACCGTGAGCCAGGCACAAAGATTACTGGGGGGAAACAGCAACAATTTGGAACCAGGCACAGTGGTAAAGGTTTTACACTTGTGGGAAAATGTACACCAGGGTTAAATTGGGAGCGTTATTCCTAACTGGGTCAGTTACACGGTTAATTCATTCTCAGAAAGAAGCCAAGAGGACCAAACAAGAGATCTTTCAATATTTTCTAATTCCACAACAATCTGCTATATTTCTTAATTGCAGTGTTAATGAAAAATAATATGGGGGGGGGCTGGAAAGATGGCCCGGCAGTTAGAAACACTTGCTGTTCTTGCAGAGGACCTGGTTCAATTCCCAGCAACCACATGGGTGACTCCCAGTCAGTCCCTGGATATTTGGTGCCCTCTCTAGTCTCCATGGGTACTTGCACTAACATGGGCATGCCCACACACAGAGAAAAAAACCCCACAGATATATGTGATCAAAAAGTAAAATTATTATTTCTTATCTATTTAAATTTTTTGTTTTTGAGACAGGGTCTCTCTACATAGGGCTGGCTATTCTAGACCTCACTAGGTAGATCAGTCTGGCCTCAAACTCACAGAGATTTGCCTGCCCCTGTGTTGGGATTAAAGGCATGGGCCACTGCACTTGTCTTATTGAATAATTATTTCATATAATGTATTTTGATCATATTTTTCTCATCCCCTGACTCCTCCCAGATCCTCCCCAGCTCCTTAGCCCCTCCAACTTCATGTTTTGTCTCTCAAACAAACAAACAACCCCCCCCAAAGACACACAGATACTCACAGACATACAAAACTTAAAAAATAAAACAATCTTTTTAAAAATAAAACAACCAATGTGTCCATAAGGCAGAAGCCACGCAAAGATCCAGGAGGGAAAATGTCAGGTCAGGAGGTTTTGTCAGCCATTCTTACAAAGTTTGAGCGGGAAGGACTTTGGAATGGAATTGTGTGGGAGTTTCGTGGAACCCTTCGTCCTTTGCGATATATAATTTAGTGGTTAAAGTGATTCTCTTGCTTCTGTCACTATCAGTTGCTTCCACAGGAAGAGGAAATAGGTCCTTCTGTCAGTAATTTGGCAGAAGTGCTGAAAAGGCCATTATCCCTGTTGGAGAGAAAGCAAGCCGCCCTGGTGTGAGGACGCGGCAGGCTTTGCAGAACAGTCAGGTGGGACTTGGAGCCCTGACCACCACACATTCCAGTTGAGCCCACTTTATGCTTTTTTCAGATGTGAGACATTTTCCATACCCGTTCTTGACCGATTTTCCTTTTCTTCCTTTCCTTCCTTCCTTTTCTTCCCTTCCTTCCTTCCTTCCTTCCTTCCTTCCTTCCTTCCTTCCTTTTTTCCTTCCCTCTTTCCCTCCTTTACGAGCATGGAGGTGGTTTCTTAGGAACTGGCCACCTTTTTTTTTTAAAATTTAATTTAATTAATTGAGCCTGTTTGAACAGACAGGGTTCCAGGACTATGACAACACCAGGCAAACCAGCGTTCCAGAAGGTGGCTAGTCCAGGTCCCAGGAATCTGCCCATTTGTGCTTCCTCCGTGCCACACTTTCAAAGTGTGCCTCTGTGCCCTGCCCCTGATCTTAAAAGAAATTTGTTGTTGTAGAAAATATGGGAGGGGGAGCTGGTGAGGTGGGCCAGTGTGTATGGGCACCCGCAGCCAAGCTAACAGTACAAGTGCAATCCCTTGGGTCCCAGAGGGTGGAAGGAGAGAACAGACTTCAGGAAGATCTTCCTGACCTCCACGTTTGCACACATGAACACACACACACAGCTGTCTCACACTGATTAATAGGATAACAACAAAGAAAAAAAGAAAAAGAAAAAAATAGGATATGGAGAAGGAAACATACCAACTCTCACACCTTTCATTTTTATGAATTTTAGGAAAGGGTTGCATTTGTTGGCTGGAAAAATGTATGTGTGTTTGCACATGCATGTGCATGTGTGCGTGTGTGATGTATGTGTGAGTGTGGTGTGTGAGAATGTGCCTGTGGTGTGAGTCAGTATGTGTGAGCATGTGTGTGGGTACGGTGTGTTGTTTGTGAGAATGTGTGTGCGTGAGTGTGTGGTATGGTTGAGTGTGGTGCACGTGTGTGTGTGTGTGTGTGTGTGTGTGTGTGTGTGTGTTTCCCTTTGGAGATAGGGTCTCACTTTGCTCTTAGACTCAAGGGATTTCACATCTCGGTCTCCCGGCCCCGGGATCTACAAGCTCATGCCACAGTGCTCAGTACTAATGGTGGAAGGCTGAACTCTATTTCCATAAGAAATAGGTTATTCTGGTCTATTTTCAGTATGAGGCGTTCTCAGAGTTCATCAGAGGTACGGAGAAGCAAGAGGTACTATGCCCTTCTTTTCTGTAGCTGGTGGCTCTGTGAACTGGAAAGATCCAGAAAGCCTTCTATAGACCGAGGCCAAGATCAGCAAAAAGGGGTCAGACTCAAGCCCCAAATTAGTCATAATATAGAGCTTTGGGTCCTAAACCAAGGAGATGGGGAATTTGGGAACTATGGGAGAAGGGGACAGGATGGGGGACTTTAAAAACCACTCTCTTGTGCCAAATCAGCACGCTGGTCATTTTTGCTTTGTCTTTGTGTTGTCCCTTTCTGCAGAACGGTATATTAAAACCATTTTATTTTCACTAGTCTCTTGAGTTTGTTACCTTATTTCAAACCTTACAAGATTTCCTTAACCCAAGGAGGGAGCGGCTGCTAGGAGTTGAGGGATTGCCGTTACCAGCCAGGGCACCCAGAAGTCTGAAGTTTGGGCCGTTGTGGCTGTCTGGCCACCTTTAGAGGAATCCCATCATAACCGTTTGCTATGATTTGAACTTCATGCTTCGCTGTTGGAAAGAAAACCTTTTTACAGAGATTTGCTTTTTATATGACTTTGAAAGAAGTTACATTTTATTTCTGACACTTATTGTACTCTAAAGTCTCTAGTCTCTGATATTTAAGGTGGTAACTTTAAACTTTCTCTCTTTAAACACACACACACACACAACAGAACTCATGGGGCTTTTTAGTACAAGGGCCTCTCAAATGATCCTAACACTTTGAAAAATGAAATGCTTTATTTTATGAAGCAGTTTCGGGGTCAACTTTTTCCCCCCTAAAATGTATGCTTTTATGTCGGGCAGTTAAAAGAACAGCTGCTAACTGGAACCAACCGTCAATGAAGTTGCGTCAAGTTGTGTTTCCTATTAGTCTTGTATCTTTCCTATTAGTCACTTATGAAAGGGCACAGGGACATCTAACAGCGCTCCAAACAAGAATGGAAAAAACAGATGTTGAAACCCTCCTGCCTCAATCGTTTGCTGGTATTTTTTGTTAAAAATCTCAGTGATTATTAGTGGATTATGGAATAAAGTTTGCTTGCCCGGCTTATGACAATGCGGTTAGTAGCAGCTTCTAGTGGGAAATGAGTGTGTGGCTAGAACTTCAGAGAATACAGAAAAGGAGTTCATGGCTATGCCTGGGAGCACCGTGAAGGGGGAACTACGACATTTGCGATAGTTAGGTGAGCGGAAGCCTCTGAGGGTGTGTTTATTATGTTGTCATGGTGAGCGGTGAATTGGAAAAACAAGACCGGTCCTTGGGTAGCTGTGACTTATGGGTAGTTATCTTTACAACAGTTCCATGCTGACTTAAGTAAAGATCTTCAGAGGGGAAAAACCCGACAGACTTTATTTTTCAAATAAATTCAGCTAAGAGCCTGTGGGCTTCCATGACACCACATAGAATTATTATTAATGTGTGCTGCCATGGGGGTAGCGCTTGCTGTGTGGAGCATCCGCCCTGGCCTCTGGATCTCAGGAAAGTGGTAGGGAATGAGAGGCAGACTCACGTTCTCCAGCTGAATGCAGTGTGCGAGTGATGGGCACGGCGCTTTTCTTCTCTCTCTCCCTCTCTTTCTCTCTCTCTCTCTCTCTCTCTCTCTCTCTCTCTTTCTGTATCTCTCTCTCTGTATCTCTCTCTCTCTCTCTCTCTCTCTCTCTCTCTGTCTCTGTCTGTCTGTCTGTCTGTCTGTCTCTCTCTCTCTTAAATCATGAGTGGGGCAGGGGAATGGAGAGAAAGAGACTACTATTTAGGGTTAGGTCACACATGGGGTTGGTGAAATTGTTCAAGAATTTTTTGTCTGTTTATTTATTTTGTTGCCAATGATGGTCTTGATATGGCCAAAAAAAAAGTGTTCTTAAGATTTTGCTTTTGTCTGGCACACTCCATTTTCCATCCTTCTCCCAAGGGTGCTGTGTGGTGGTTTTGAAGGCAGGAATGTGATCATTCATGGGTCAAGCTTGTTGCCAATAAGTCTATTGTTGAAACCTAATATTGGGCTCAGCACCGATCATTAGCACGTGTAAACTCCACCAATTCCTAGTTCTGCTTTGAAGCCCACTGTTACGCACAGAGGCTTTTCACATTTGATTACACACTTTCTGTGTGTCCACATGTTCACGTGTGTGCGGTGCACGCGTGTTTGTATGGGAGCCAGCATTAGATGTTGGGTGTTTTCCTTGATTGCTTACCACCTTCTACGTTGGGACAGGGTCTCCCACTAGACCCCAGAGCTCCCTGGTTCTGCTGACGGGCTGGCTGGTCACTTGCTCTGGGAATCAGCAGTCTCTGCTCAAACAGGCTGAGATTATAGGCAGGTTGCCTTGCCCACCTGGCTTTCCTCAGGTTCCAGGAAGGTGAAGCCTGGACTTCGCACAGCAAGTGTTTTACCTGCAGGGCCTTTCTTTAAATTATTTTAAAGTCAATATTCCTCAGTCTTCATCCCCACATTTGTATCCAGTAACCTTTCTACCCTGTTGCTCGTCCTTCACGCCGTGTCTTCTAGACTTGTGACACTGCTGTTCTCCATCAGCGCCCTCTGGCAGCTTGCCTCGTGCCTTGGCTCCTGTTGTCTGTGTGAAAAGCCCAGCATTCATCATCCCTACAACCCAGACCATGTTATATCACACCAAATAGCGGATGCCAAGGACCTGTGTCTCACTTCATGGAGTAAGCTGCCCTCTTTCTCTCTTTCCTGTTGCACGCTGTTACCTGTGCATAAACTGTGTCTTCTTCCGGAGGTGTGAGGCCTGGAACTTGGAGGCAGTATGAGCCCTGCCTTTTCCACCTCAAACAGGCTCTGACATAGTCCCTAATGTGGTTATGAGTAGGACGTTAATTTTCAGTGACCACAGTTCAACTGCGGGTGATTGCTGTTGATGCTTCAGAAAAGTCTCCTATTTATTTATTTATTTATTTATTTATTTATTTATTTATTTATATTTACTTAAATGTTTATTTCTTTATCTGTGAGTTACAACCCCACATATGGGGTCACAGTTATGTGAGTGGGGATCATGGAAAATTGGACAATGGCAAAAGGTTTCTGAACACAAGACCAAAAATTATTTCAAAATGAAACTTAGGGCTGGAGAGATGACTGTGATTAGGAGCTTGTACTGCTCTCACTGAGGGCTGGAGTTCTGCTCCCTGGACCCATGACGTGCAGCCCATAGTCGCCTGTAATTCCAGCTCCAGGAGGTCTGGTGCCCTCTTCTGGCTTCCATGGGTTCCTGCATACACACACCCACATTTGCATTTCATACAGGGAATGCTCACCATGCTGCACAACACACCTTTGCTGTTGCCTTGTCTCTGCACACACAGCTTGAGCCCCTCACACCACACAAGCCATCCAGACATACTGATCCACCCAGCACCGCCTGCAGCACCTTGGCTCAGATCCCAGCTGTCGTATGTTACAGACTGCAGCGTTGTCACGGTACACACACGGTTTCTGCTCCCACAGGAACACAGTGGTTTAATTACAGACACTCATGTTCTAATGTTTTCCTGGCGCCGTTTCTCAGTCTGTATCCAACTTGCATGCTTTTGGATTGTATTGTGGGGGACAAAGCCACCAGGTCCCACCTCATTTTGTCTTTAATAAGTGGTGAAATTACATGTAAATCAAAGAATTGTTTTGAAATAAATTCATGATTTATTATCAGTAAGTGTTTGATTTGCATGCTTACATGACATACCTACATACTGGAATCATACAACTCCCCCCCCCCCCCCCCAGCAAATAGGAGTTGTGAGTAGAGAAAGCTTAAGACATCCTGCCTTGACTATTAGAGTCAAGGAACCACACACTATTCGCTAGTAATTTTAATTTTATTTTATTTTGTTTTGGTTGTTTTCTTCCCATTCACCTCTTCCTCTTCTCCATTGCCCTGTTCCCACGTCTGCTTATACCATCACCCCAATATTCTCCCGTTTACTTTTCAATCACATCTGTTTTTTTTTTTACCCTCTCCAACCCTGCATCCAAGCCTCTGTTGCCCTCCCCCCTCCCGTGCCTCCCCACCCCTGTGTTCAAGCCTCTGCTGCCCCCCACCCCGCCCCATGTCTCTCTCTAGTTTTCTGGCCTTTCCACATGTATTCCCACACAAATTATATATTTTATACAAATATATAGACATTAGAAGCTAGGATTCATGTGTGAGAGAACTTGCAGAATTGTTTCCAGTTCTATTTATTTCCCTGAAAATTTCATTATTTCCTAAAAAACTTATACTTGAGAATTTTATACATGTACACAACAAAATATAATCATAGCAAATATCATAATTTAATTTTTCTGTGTGGCTGACTAAAGTACCATTGTGTATATACACCATGTTCCTCTGTTGATGGACCCCTTCGTTGAGTCCATTTCCTTGCTGCTGTGAATAGAGAGCAATGAGCATAGGTGTGCAAGCGCCTCTGAGGCAGGAGTTTTTTGGATGATGCTCAGGACCGGGACAGTAGATTGTATGGTTGTTTCTCCTGTGCGGACTGGGCACAGTCCTAAAGCCTGCATCCTAAGGTTATTAAGGGATCTGCCATAGCAATGTACTCCTAGCATCTCTTTCGAAAGACTGGTCCCCAAAATGTTAGCTAATACTGCCGGTTGGAAAATGGCTGGGGAGACGGCTCCATTGGCAAAGCGTTTGTGGTACAAGCACGAGGATCTGAGTGTGGACCCCCAGTACCATGTACCTGTACTCTCAGCTCTGACAAGCTAGAGACAGGAGGACCCCTGCTGGCCAGCCAGTCTAGTGAGAACACTTGAGAAAAATATGGTAGGGGGTGGTTAAAGAAGACACCCAGGGCCAGCCTCTGGCTTCCACATGCTTGTGCGCATACTCAAACATGTGTGGACACACATACACGCACAATAAAAAAAAATAGCTGTGCTTTGTTTAAGTCCCGAGAGAAAATGTTGCAAATGTATCTGTTGGACACAAAGTGAAACATAGAAGTTAGAGTTCTGAGCTTCCTCGTTCCTGTTATTTTGCTACTGTTATGAACTGTAATGTAAATATCTGTGTTTGCGGATGGTCTCTGGTGACCCCTGTGAAAGGGTCATTTGACACTCATAGGGGTCACGATCCACAGGTTGGAGGCCTTAGTGGGTGTTCAAGATGTAAAGCCTTCCACATAGGTGGTTTTGCTATATTTTAGAATTTGATACATGAGAACTGAATTTACATATTCACTTTCTCCTTTTCCCCTTCTAACTCTTTCTGAGTCCCCTCGCCTCCCTTTCAAATGATCAACCTCTTTTTTTAAACTTTTTTTTTTTTAATTTTTTGAGACAGGGTTTCTCTATAGCTTTGGAGCCTGTCCTGGAACTAGCTCTTGTAGACCAGGCTGACCTTGAACTCACAGAGATCCGCCTGCCTCTGCCTCCCGAGTGCTGGGATTAAAGGCATTTAATTATTATTGCTACATATACACATATAAGTATGCATGTACATACACTCCAAACCTACTGAGTGCATTTATTGTTGCTTGTGCATATGTGTTTAGGGCTGACCCCTTGAGATTGGGGGCTGGTTCCCGGAGAAGAACAAGTTTCACTCAGCAGTTAAGAGCCTGTAGCTCTTCCTCTAGGGTGGAGCCCTGCGAGATTCCCCTTTCCACTCTGGCGTGACAGGGATTTTAGGATGGTTTAGAGAAGGACAGAGAGAAATGAGCCCACAGATGGCAGTATTGTAAGACTTGAAAACCTGCCGCGGGGCCAGGGAGGAGGCAAGGTACCTGAAGACCTGAGTTAGATCCTTGGGTCCCATCAGGTGGAAGAAGAGAAATGACTCCCAACAGTGTCTCCTCACCTCCACAGGCACGCAAATGTGAGACTCCTCCACCCCCAAAAAACTAAATAAAAAAACTAAAAAAGAAACCTACTATGCTTCACTGTTTCTAAACTTGTTTTTTTGTCTAAAGAGACTGTGCTTGAGGATCTAAGTTGAGCTTAGGTATCTTCCCTCTGTATATTAGTCACTTAGGGCTAACACCAGAATACATAAACAACAAAAAATTTTTTTTCTCTTCCAGAACATCAAGGTGTTACTTTTTGTCATTGTTGTTGAAAGAGAGCTTTATGTATCTCAGGCTGGACTGAAATTTCCTGTGTAGCTGAGGCTGACTTTAAACCCCTGCTTCTCTTGCCTTCCCCTCCCGAGAGCTCGGGTCACGTCCTGTGCCACCACACCCGGTTTTTCTGCAGGCCATGTGCTTCCTAGGCAGGCATGGACTAACTGAGCTACATCCCCAGTCATTCAGCAGCTTGTTTGCTATTTATCTATTTATTTATTTTATGCTATTTGTGGCTATCGTGAAAGGTGATGCTTCTCTGATTTCCCTCTCTGCTTCCATATCCTTTGTGTATAGGAGGGCGACTGATTTTTTGGAGTTGATCTTGTATCCTGCCACAATACTAAAGGTGTTTATCAGCTTTAGGAGTTCTTTGGTGGAGTTTTTGGGGTCGCTTATGTACACTATCATATCATCTGCAAATAATGAAAGTTTAACCTCTTCCTTCCCAATTCGAATCCCCTTGATCCCCTTATGTTGTCTTATTGCTATTGCTAAAACTTGGGGTAACTCTGACCAAGGAAGTGAAAGATCTATTTGACAAGAACTTTAAGGAATTGAAGAAAGAAATTGAAGAGGATACCAGAAAGTGGAAGGATCTCCCTTACTCTTGGATTGGGAGGATCAACATAGTAAAAATGGCAATTCTACCAAAGGCAATTTATAGATTCAATGCAATCCCCATCAAGGTCCCATCAAAATTCTTCACAGATCTTGAGAGGACAATAATCAACTTTATATGGAAAAACAAAAAAAACCCAGGATAGCCAAAACAGTCTTATATAATAAAGGAACTTCTGGAGGCATTACCATCCCTGACTTCAAACTCTACTACAGAGCTACAGTATTGAAAACAGCTTGGTATTGGTATAAAAACAGAGAAGTCGACTAATGGAATCGTATAGAAGACCCAGACTTTAGCCCACAAACCTATGAACACCTCATTTTTGATAAAGGAGCTAAAAGTATACAATGGAAGAAAGAAAGCATCTTCAACAAATGGTGCTGGCACAACTGGATGTCAACCTGTAGAAGAATGAAAATAGATCCATATCTATCACCATGCACAAAACTCAAGTCCAAATGGATCAAAGACCTCAGTATCAGTCCAAACACACTGAACCTGATAGAAGAGAAATTGGGAGGTACCCTACAACAGATGGGCACAGGCGATCGCTTCCTATGTATAACCCCAGCAGCACAGACATTAAGGGCAACATTGAATAAGTGGGACCTACTGAAACTGAGAAGCTTCTGTAAAGCAAAGGACACTGTCACTAAGACAAAAAGGCAACCCACTGACTGGGAGAAGATCTTCACCAACCCCGCAACTGACAAAGGTCTGATCTCCAAAATATATAAAGAACTCAAGAAACTAGACTTTAAAATGCTAATTAACCCAATTAAAAAATGGGGCACTGATCTGAACAGAGAATTCTCAACAGAAGAAATTCAAATGGCCAAAAGACACTTAAGGTCATGCTCAACCTCCTTAGCGATCAGGGAAATGCAAATCAAAACAACTTTGAGATATCATCTTACACCTGTCAGATTGGCTAAAATCAAAAACACCAATGATAGCCTCTGCTGGAGAGGTTGTGGAGGAAGGGGTACCCTCATCCATTGCTGGTGGGAATGCAAACTTGTGCAACCACTTTGGAAAGCAGTGTTTCGGTTTCTCAGGAAATTCGGGATCAACCTACCCCTGGACCCAGCAATACCACTCTTGGAAATATACCCAAGAGATGCCTGATCATATGACAAGGGCGTTTGTTCAACTATGTTCATAGCAGCATTATTTGTAATAGCCAGAACCTGGAAACAACCTAGATGTCCTTCAATGGAAGAATGGATGAAGAAAGTGTGGAATATATACACATTAGAGTACTACTCAGTGGTAAAAAAACAATGACTTCTCAAATTTTGCATGCAAATGGATGAAATAGAAAATAGTATCCTGAGTGAGGTAACCCAGACCCAAAAAGATGAACAAGGGATATACTCACTCATAATTGGGTTCTAGCCATAAATAAAGGTCAGTGAGTCTATAATTTGTTATCCTAAAGAAGCTAGATAAGAAGGTGAACCCAAAGAAAAACATATAGCTATCCTCCTGGGTATGGGAAGTAGACAAGATTGCCAGGCAAAAATCTATTTATTTATTTGGTCTCTTTCCTCAGCTTGCAAATGGCTACCTCCTTGCTGGGTCCTCTCCTGGTCTTTTGCTTTTTATTTTTATTTTTCTATGCCTGAATGACCCTGACGTCTCATTGTATAAATCCTCTCTTCCAAGGACATCAGCCTGTTTGATATAGAGCGTAATCTATCAGTCTCATTTTTCCTTAATCGGCTCCTTAAAGGCTCTAGCTCTAAATATAGTTCTACTCTTCATCTTTTCCTTAACGACCGCTTTCCCATTGGCGAAGAACTTACGCTAGACTCTCATTTATTCTTTTCCTTTCTTTCTTTCTTTCGACAGTCTTTTGGTCTACACTCACAAATATCCACCTGCCTCTCCTTTGCCTCCTGAGTGCTGGAATGAAAGGTGTGTGCTACCATAGCTGATCAGCGCACATAATCTAAAAAACTAAAATGAATGTTTAAGTTTTCCTGGCTTTCTTTATCCTTCTTGCCTCCAGAGGAGTTTACAGCAACTTCCTGCTTAGGAACTCACAGATTCCTCCTCCTCAGTTATTCGAATTTTCTGGCTAAATGAGTGACACCCTAGGGAGTGACTTGAGCTTGTGTACTGTGATTCGCTCTACATATCGGCCTCTAGGAAGCACTGTTTTCTGTCTGCTCACAATAATGAAGAAGGGCTTCTAATGTTTGACCTTCTGGTCCAATGACATATTGCTTCAGAGCTTCTCAAAAACTAGTGACAGTCCTTTTAATTTTCCTTACCATTTTTATTAGAGTTTAGAAAAGGTTAATTAGGCAACCACTGATCTCAGGGGAAGAAGATTTTAAAAAATATATAATATTACACAATGTCCTCATTGGGTGTGAAGGTAACACCACAAGGGGGAACTATAATTTTATCAAATTTGTCCTGGCAAGTTGGCTCAGAAGGTAAAATGATTAGAGCCCGCAGAGTTAATTTTAATATGCTAATACATCACAGCAAGTTGGGAACTTAAATAAAATGATACAATTAATATACTTTTATGAGATGTAGAAAGACTTAGTAAGGTCATTTGCAGATTACATTAGAGCTACATTTAGACTTACCGGGTTTAAAATTCAACATTCTTTAAAGGAAGCTGTGGATGTCTCAGCCAACCTCCCAGGCACCTTTGAACAAGTGAACGTCCAATCGGGCGGATCTTGAGCTGGGCTCATAAAATGAATGAACGTTCAGTTTCCTCTCTAAATACAGCCAGGATCAAGCTTTTAGATCTTAATTTCTTTAGTGTTGCAACCCAGAAAATGACATGCTAATGCTGGAAGGGATTTTTCTTTGGAAGGCTATTTAATTAATTGTAGAAGAATTAATTCCCTTTTTATCGTGCCCCTGGAATTCTACTGTTTTGTTTGGCAATATATCTGAGTTTCTGGGTCCTTCTTGGATGGACAATTTTGTTATTTTATCTGAAATCATTGAAAGCGATTCTATTTATTGCTGAAGGAACTGTAGGCGTGCGTGTGTGTGTTTGTGCGTGTGCACGTGTGATACACTTATATAGTTCAGAGAACAGCTTGCAGGAGTCCATTCCTTCCCTTTACCATGTGGGCCCTTGGGATAGATAGAACTCAGGTCGTCAGACTTGGCAGCAAGCAGCCTTACTGCCTGGATCACCTCACCAGCCCTCTCCTTTAGAGTTTAGACGGGACTCCCCACTTTGCCTCCCCAGTGCTGAGACTGCAGATCCGCACAGCTGTTCGGAGCAGTGCTGAGGGGTCTATCTCACAGCTGAGAGGCAAGTGCTCTACCAATCCAGCCACACCCCCAGCCTCCTCACCGACTAACTTTTAAGCTGATGTTGAAACTTGTTCTCTTGAACCTCTTTTTAGGACTAAGTATACACACACACACACACACACACACACACACACACACACGAAAAACCCTTCACATTTCCATGGAGTCCTGATTACCACGGGTTATTCCTGAGTGTCCCCGTGAAGCCTTAATTAGAAAGAAGAGTAATATATATCTGAAGCAGAGAAGTCACAGGAATAAGAAATACTTCAAATAATTCTCAGTTTCTCATTAGCGAGCCCTGATAGAGCGCAGACGTAATTAGAGCGATAGCATCTAACTGGCACGCGTACATTTGACTAAAAGCCAAGAGCAACAGAGGCACGATCTTTATGTTCATGTTTAAATTACTCAAGTGCTTAATTGTATAATTTCAGTTTCAATTACCAAACGCCCTCACTTTTAAAATTAGTCCTTTGAGTATTAGCCGCATGATGTTGTTATTAAAGTTGGAAATCTGCTATTAGGGTTTAGAGGATTATTGAAAGTTGTTGGCATATGTCTTGTTTAATAAATAAGTTTAATTGTGCATGTAATCTGGTAATTGAGTAATGATGAATTATGCTTTTTACAGAAATGTAGAATGACTCCTCCTCCTCCTTAGGGTGAAACAAAGCCACTTTTTAGGGATTTATTTCTCAGAGAGAATATTATAAATCACCTAAGATATCACGTTTATACTGTAGAAAGCCCTGTAAATAGTGTGACTTTTAGACAAGGTTTACTTCTGTTTATGTGTGTGTGCATGTGTGTGTAGATGTCCTTAGAGGCCAGAAGAGGGCATTGGGTCCCCTAGAGCTGGAGTTGTCGGTGGTTGCTAACCGCCTGAAGTGGATGCTGGGAACTGGACTCAGGTC
Source organism: Microtus oregoni (assembly GCF_018167655.1). Classification (NCBI taxonomy): domain Eukaryota; kingdom Metazoa; phylum Chordata; class Mammalia; order Rodentia; family Cricetidae; genus Microtus; species Microtus oregoni. The sequence continues at coordinate 41,779,675 of NW_024543063.1, forward strand.
CTCTGCAAGACTAGCAAGTGTTTTTAGCCACTGAGACATCTCTCCTGCCCCAGTATAAATTTTTTTTTTTCCTGAGACAGGGTTTCTTTGTGTAACAGCCCAAGCAGTCCTGAAACTTGCTCTGTAGACCAGGCTGGCCTCTAACTGTCAGAGATCTGCTGCTTCTGTCTCCCAAGTACTGGGATTAAAGGTGTGCACCATCACCACCTGGCCAATGTAAGATTTTTATCTTTCTTTTTTAAAATTTTAAAATTTTTTTTAATTTTTAATTTTTTGAGACAGAGTTTCACTGTAGCTTTGGAGCCTGTTCTAGGACTAGCTCTTGTAGACCGGGCTGCCTTCAAACTCACAGAGATCCACCTGCCTCTGCCTCCCAAGTGCTGGGATGAAAGGCGTGCACCTTTAACCAGTGATGACTGCCTGGCCAATGTAAGATTTTTAATGGAAAATTTACATTAAATATTTCTGCCTGTCTCCCATCCTCATATAAGAGAGGTTGGGGGCAGGGGGATAAAGTTCAGTTACCACGGCAGCAGAGCTTACGTATTTAACCTGCTCTCTGCGTTTCCTGGGATCGGAAGAGAGAGCATGGCAGGCTAACACACACAGCAGTATTTTCACCCCATGAGGGTCTTTCCTGCTTGGTCAGCAACTCAATAGCTGCTGTTAATGGGAGCGAACTTCAGCACTCATGACAGTCCCTGGTGTCATCCTGCCCCATTGGGGCCAGAGCCTTCTGATCCACACTGGTCCTGCTCATGCTTCCACGAGCCTGGCTGATCTCTGTTGAATTCTGGGAGTGGGGGTGGGGCAAGCAGCAATGGTTTCAGACCCATGTCTGAGAAAAAGAAATCAGGAATTGAAAATTCAAATACATTTTTTCTTTCTAAATGACATTGACTTCTATCTTGATTCTGAGGTGCAACCTTTGCATCTGGAAGGGTTGCAGTCTTGTCTGTGACTTCCTTTGGTGCATAAGCAAGCCAAGGGACACATAGTGAAGACTTGCTTGAGATCACATAGTAACTGATGAAGGACCCAAATCCAAGATTTGTACCTTGGTTCCCTAACTTGTACATGTGTAGTCGTGGGAGCATTGGAAGGAAGGGTCTTGTTTCAAATTGCATGTGCTACAGATTCCCTTCTGACCCTTGGGTCTCGGTGAGTTTTAGAATTCAGGTTTTCTAGGTCGGTTATTGGTTCCTCTCCAGCTCCATTCAGACGCCAGGGCTGGTAAGACGGCTCAGTGGGTAACGTGCTTGCTACCAAACCTGATGACCTGACTCTGATCTCTGGAACCCACAGAATGGAAGGCGAGAACTGACTCCTCTAAGCTGTCCTCTGACCTCAACATGCGTGCTGTAGGGTGCGTTTGTTGTCTGTTCTCCTTAAGTAAATAAATGTAAAGACGACAGTTAGCCACCAAATGGGGACAAACGGAACAAGCGTAGACTAGAGTTTCCACTCCAACCTTGAGACTAAAACACAGAAAGAAAAGTGGTGATGAGTTTGGCAGACCAGACGAGATGGAGTAAGACCAGCCTCGGAGAAGAGTAGGCCTTGCCGTCAGTCAAGTCCTCTGAGCGCGAGAGTGGAATGAAGGCTGAGGATTGGCTGAAATCCCTTAAAGGAAACAGTACGATTCTCTCTCCCTGAGGTGTTGCTGGGATAACCCCTTCTCCACCTAGTCAAAGCGGGGTGGGCGCCTCTGGAGAGAGAATAGAGATCCTAGGCTCAGCTAGGGCAGGGCAATGACACATGACTGGAATTGGAGCTAGGATGAATCCTGAATGCTGATTGGGTGAAGTACCCTGTTTCCTGTTGCAGCCTCCAGGAACCCCGGAGCAGAGTTCTATGCTCCTAGTCAGAACACAGTAGAGTCTTCTCTGGGGAGATGGCCATAAAGAAAAGCCCTGGAAACAATGATATTCAAGTCAACGAAAGGGTGGGGGCTTCATTTGACTCCCCATTGAGGTCAGCAAGCCTTTCCCATAGGCTCGTTCATCAGCCAGTCTTTTCCTGCCTCACGCTGCCTGCCGTGTGAATAGATGGCGGACAGTTTTCAGGTATCAAAATGTACAAAACGGAAGAGAACAGAACCGTTGTAAAAAGGACTTAATGGATGTAGAACCCACACACTCACACATTCACACTGTAAATGTAGCTTTACAAATCAGAGAGCGTAAGTAGAGACTCAGAAGGATGTTTTGGTAGCAGTTTGGGACGCTGGAAAAGGGAAAACTATCTTCTAAAGACTTAAAGAAACTCATCTAGAAACTGAAATTCCGTATCCAGTAAGTTGTGAACTGACTTATGTAAATTATTTAAATAAGGTATTTTTATTTGCCTGCAGAGAAAGAGCTCCCCTCAGGGTCTCTAGCTCTTCCTATGTTGAGAAAGGGTCCCATGTAGTGTGGGCTGGCCTCCAACTTCTTACATAATTGAGTATGTCTTTGAAGTTCCCATCCTCCTGCCTCCATCTTCTGAGTGTTGGGATGACAGATGTGTGCCACATCTGGCTTATTTGTGCTGTGGACCAAACTCAGGACTTTGTGCCCATTAGGTAAATAGTCATACAACTGAACGATATCCCAGCCCTTCTGAGCTGGCTAGTTTTTATGTCAACTTGATAACTGAGTCAGGAACTTCAACTGGGAATGTCTATCCATGTGATTGGGCTGTAGGCAAGCCTGTAAGGCATTTTCTTAACTGGTGGTGATGGGGGAGGGCATAGCCCATGGTGGGTGGTGCCATCCCTGGGCTGGTGGCCCTGGGTTCTATAAGAAAACAGGCTGAGCAAGCCATGTGGAGCAAGTCAGTAAGCAGCACCCCTCCACAGCCTCTGCATCAGCTCCTGCCTCCAGGTTTCTGCTCTGCTTGAGTTCCTGTCCTGACTTCCTTCAATGATGAACAGTGATGTGGAAGCATACACCAAATAAACCCTTCCCTCCCCAAGTTGCTTTTGGTCATGGTGTTTCATCACAGTGATAGTAACCCTAACCAAGATATGATATCTAGTGTTTTCATTGATAAAGAGTCTGATTTATTTTAATATTTTAATTAACGAATGAATTATTATTCTGCGTGGTGCATGTGCACATGGGCACACAGATCCTGGAGGTCAGGGGCTAACTGTGGAGTCAGTTCTGCCCACTTTTACGTGGGTTCTAGGGATCAGACTTATCTCATTAGGCTCATGCAGCAAGAGCCTTTATATACCGGGACATCTTGCTGGCCCCAGAGCCCGATTTATTACTTGTTCATAAGTGGTTTTGGCTGTGATGTGCAGTGGAAAACCACATTCCATACAAGAGATGAGGAAACCCAAGAAGAACCCTTACAGTTATGGTGGGCATTTTCAATCCCTTCCCCATTGCATTCCCCCAGTCTGCCAGCATCGTCCTCAGCTGAGGTGTCAGGCATCCTGTCTTCATCTTAGTCCCCTAGAGCAGTGGTTCTCAACCTCTGGGTCTCCACCCCTTTGGGGGGTCACATATCAGATATCCTGCTTATCTGATATTTACATTTCAATTCATAGCTATAGCAAAATCATGGTTATGAAGTAGTGATGAAATAATTTTATGGCCGGGGGTTCCCACAACATGAGGAACTGTATTAAAAAGGGTCGCAGCTGAGGAGGGGGAGACAGGTGCAGCCTGTGAAGAGCTGGGTGGAGTTGAGTCTGAGTCACAAGATTAGGAAAACCGCGTTGTCTCTCTGGCCTCGGCTGTCTACGCCAGTTCCAAACTCTGCACTGGGTATGGCCCCGAGGATCCCAGCAGACCATGCTTGTCTGAGAGTTGACTTGCTCATGGGTGCCCCTCAGTAGGCATGGGGCTGTCTCTCAGCCAAATCACTGGCAGCCTTTCCTGAGAGTTATTTTTTGGGGAGGGAAGCAGGGATATTGTATATGAGTTTTCTGTGCTAAAATCCAGACACAGTTCCCTTTGAATTCTTTGCAAATAAGAAAATATAGATGATCTGGACAATTCTGTAGTGATTTGTAAAGTGTGGTGTTTTCTTCCCCGTTTTATTTGGGGACAAACTAAGAGGAGAGAGGTGCCGGGGTGCCGGGAGGGCAGTCTTCCCCTTTTCAGTTTGCTGGGTACTTCAGTGTACTTTTCCCCTTTAAAATGCTTTAGAACTATTCCATATTACTCTGGTACTTGACTATGAAAGTAAACGAATAAGTCTTTCTAGAAATTTCCATAGGTGCTGTAGTATTAGCATATTGTGATGACACCTTATTCCGCCTAGGAAGGTGAGAAAATGAACAGGGATTAGAATCAGCACATGGGTGGATTCTGGGCAAAGAATCTGTTCTTCAGGAAGTTGTATATTTTCTTCATTTCTCCCAGTCTCCCCTTTTTCCTCCTCCCTCTTTCCTCCTCTTTTCTCCCTCCCTCTTCCTCCTCCTTGGTTTCAGTAGCCCAGGCTATCTAATTGCTAGATAGTGGAGGATGACCTTGATTTTGATCCTCTCTTGAGGATCCCGAAGGGGGAAAATCTGGATTCTCTATCTCCAGCAAATGTAATGTTTTTGACAGTGGATTGAGGAACCCTGAAATGTTTGTGGAATATCAAGTGAAAACCTGACATTATTTCTGTGCTGGATAGGTAGCTCAGGCTTCCACCAGCTGGCCCCCGAAGTCAGCACTATTTATACAGCAGAGCTGGGCTGGGAGTATTTGGAGTTCTGTCCACATCGACTCTTGGAGATTGCCCCAAATTGACCTCTGCAAAGTACAAAAGAAAGGAATAGACGACACTGTTTATCCGTTGGCTGTTTGCAAATAAATCAAGCGTTCCAGTGATTTGATTTATTCTTTTTCTTAGGATGATTGTTTATGACAAAGGTGGGGGAATGACAAACTATTGGAAAATGAGATTGAGAATAACTCAGAAATCAAATATGCCACAGCAAGAAATGCCAGAGATGATTATGAACACAAAATAGCCTATAATGGACATGGTGGCACGGTGGTTTTGGGGCAATGGAGAAAATGCTTGTGGATGGCAGTGTTCCATCCTCTAATGAGACATTAGACTGACTTAAGTGAACGGCTCTTTATATTCTAGGATAAAGGAAATGTTCATAACAGATGATTATTTAAAAGTTTTCTTCATTTGATCATTAAGATACCTGTATCCATATCTATGTAAGATATCTGCATCCATATCTATATATCTACATATTGAAAGACAGGATTCTTGCTGGGCAGTTGTGGTGCAAGACTTTAATCCCAGCGCTTTTCTCAGTTCAAGGCCAGCCTGGTCTACAGAGTAAGTTCCAGGGTCCCAGGGCTACACACAGAAGCCCTGTGTTGAAAAACAAAAACAAAACCAACAGAAAAGTGACTGGCTAGGTGAGCAGGCAACTTTTCTATTTCTTCTTTCCTTCCTTCCTCACTCTCTTGCTTCCTCCTCTTCCCTCCCTCCTTCCTTTTCTCCTTTCCTATCTATCTGTCTGCTTCTCAATGAGGCTGGCTAAGAACTTGCTATACAGTTCCAGATAATCTTGAATTTAGAATCTTCCTCCTGTCTTTACTTCCTAAGTGTTGGGGTTATAGATGTATAGTACCACACTCTACTTGTTGGGGTGCTGACCATCAGACTCAGGGTTTCACACCCAGTAAGCAAGCACTCTACTCACAGAGCTACATGCCCAGCCCACGTCAGTGGCCCTGATCTAGGTTTCTTAGATTGCATTGGGACACCTCTCATACCAGCCAGTCAGATAAGTTCACGTTCACAGATTCAAGACCCAGACGTTTTAGAGTCACCCCAAAGTTAGTCAGAGCAATCTTACGAATAAAAGCTGTATACCTCGGCTTGGGCTGTGGATATAGCTCAGTGGATAAAGTGTTTACTGCGCAAATATGAGGACCTGAGTTCAGATCCCCAGCATCCAGGAAAAACTGGGCATGGTGATGAGTTCCAGGTACAGGAAGAGAGTCCTTGCCTCAAAAAAAAAAAAAAAAAAAAAAATAGGTGAGAGCAGTAGAGGAAGAGCCCAGAAATTACCCTCTGGCACCTGAACGCATACTGGTAGACATAGGCATCTACCTTCTAATAGATGTGCTTTTTTTTTTTTATAGAACTCTTAGTTTAGATGCAAATATTTAAATATTTATTTTATTTTAGTTACTCTCTTACCCCTGCCATTCCCATTGCTATCAGGCTATTACAGAGTTGAAAGGGGAAGTCCCTTCTGGATTGTGTGAACTTCAAAAACAAAGCAAAGAAGGACAGAAGAAGCCCGGCTCCCCGTGAGCTCACGGGGTCAATTACATGCAAACTACCACACGGGGATTGGGTGCAGCTCCTGTGCTCATTGGGAGTCTGAACACAGACACTGAGACAAGGTCACTCTATTAAGGATGTCACCTACTGATTGGTCCTGCTGGGCTTTGTTACTCTGAGAGAAAAGCACTTTCCACTGGGGGGGGGGGGGAGTACTCCACAAAATCCTAGATGTCTTAGGGAGTTTAGGTTTATTCTACCCTGTTGAGGTTCATTGGTTACCATGGTTACTGCATCAGGTAGGATGGCCTCCTCAGCTGTTTATCTCTTTGTCTCCGTATTAGAGATACTGGGAGTGGGGGTGGGGGTGGGGGGGCGGGCAATGACTGTGACTCCCTAGCTGCCTTGGCTGTTTGGCCATGTGGTTTCTTCTTCTCTTCTTTCACTTCCATAGTCCTGTCCTTATTTCTCCTTTTCTGTTCCAGCCCCACTCCCAATTCCACAAGGCCTACGTGTTGCAGGATAATTTTTTTTGTGTAACCATTCCACTGTGCCAATAAAGGCACCTGAATCAAAGGATGGAGTCAATGATTGGCTGGGGGGGATTAGCCATAGAGTTCCTGGAGGACTGGGGAGGTCTGCTAGAGAGGATAGGAAGAGATAGATTTTTCTGGGGGATTTCCAGGGCTGATGGGTGGGTGGAGAGTGGAGAGAGGGTCAGCTAACCCAGCTTCCTGTCTTTGGATTTATCAGGTCTTTATCTCAATTTCTTACCTTCTAAGATTTTGCTACACTGGAACAAGTTAGATATTCCTTACACCTAAGCAATCTTTGAGTAATCATAATTATGTCTTAGTCCATTTGAGTCGATAAAACAAAATACTCACACTTGGAATTCCATGGTCCACACTAAAGTGAGTTTGGTCAGCTCAGGGAGTTCCACCTATGTTTCCATTTCTGCTTTTCTCCTCGTCTTCTTTCACCCTGCGCCATTACAGTGGAACACCCGAGGCTGGGTCATTTACAAAGAACAGAACTTCCTCTCTCTCAGTTACAGAGGCTGGCAAGCTCAAGATCGGGGTGTCGACACGTGCTCAGGGCTACTCTCTGCTTCCAAGATGACACCTAGAATGTTGTCCCCCTGCAGTGGAGGAGGAAAACTTGGTTTCGAGTGGAAGATGACAAAGGCAAAGGGGCACAAACCATCCATTAGCTCTTTCAGAAGGCCATCTAATGCCATTCATAACTGGAGCTCCCTTAAGGACCCACTGCCTCTTAAAAGCTCCGCCTTCAAGGGCTCTGCCCCCAAGGGCCCCGCCCCTCCAGATTAAAGTTATTCTGTTGCTAATACTGGACTTCCGGAAGGTGTGCGTCCAAACCCTAGTCCTCCCTACCCAAGTCTTTTTGGAATTTAGGAGCAGACACTCGCCCGAGTCTGTGAAGCTTCCCGGTGTCACGCTACCCTTCTGTCGCCTTCCTCAGCAGCAGAGGTGAGGAGAAAGGAAGCCTAGTGTTCACTTCTGGGAGAAGGTTGTGAAAACATCGGTGTTCTTTTTCCTGTTTTCCTTTAAAAAAATTAGCTTACTCTCTATGCTTCAGTAGTCAGCCAGGAATGACCTTGAACTTCTGGTTACCACGCCCCTGATTCCTGGGTACTGGGATTGCAGGGCCGGCTGCTGTACCCGTGGCTTGTCCCCCTTATCGACAACGTGTTGAGGCCTGCAGTGAACAGCCTGCTGGATGACCAAATGTCTCTCTCTTAGGAATGCCCAGGCTCTGAACTATGTAAAAGATTGAAGTGGGTTTAAATCGAGGCTCACAAGAGATTTCACTCAGAATAGGCCTTTATGAATATTCATGATGAAGTACTTAGCCTCGGGGTGTGAAATATTAATCTCTTACCTGAGTTTTACATCTAATTCTCTTTCAATGACACAGAAAAATTAAATGTTACCTGCCACCAGGGGCATCATTAGGATGGGCTCTGTGGATTAAAAGCCTGAGTGAGGGAAACTCATGATCTCAAAAAAAAAAGAATTTTTTTTTTGTTGCTATTTCCAGTTATGTGCCAGGCAGAATTTACAAAGTTATCACCATTGTTTTTGTCCATGTCTGTTCATATTTGAGAAGCAGATAGCAGCAGAGGGCAGTTTCTGTAAGATCCACAGCTTTGACAATATTTGTTAGAAATAGATGTCCAGGCCTGGGAGTGGCTTGGTTGGTAGAAAGCTTACCCCGCGGCATTCATGAGTCCCCAAGGCTGATACTCGGAACTGCGTAAACCAGGTGTGACGGTGCACAGCGGTGTCCCAAGCTCTTGGAAGGTGGAGGTAACAGGAGTTGAAGGCCATTTTCAGTCACACAGGGAGTTTGAGGCCAGGTTTGGATACATGAAACGTGCACGCGTGCACGCGCGCGCGCACACACGTACGCACGCACACACGCACAAATTAAAGACCAAAGCAACATGACGCAGGTCCAGAGAACACGGCCTTTGTGGAGAACAAAGATTCTCAGGCCCAAGTGTGGTGCTGTGCAAGATAGAACACAGCACTTAGGAGACCGGGGAGAGCATGCCATGAGTTCGAAACATGCTTCAAAAGCAAACATGGAACGTCAGTGAGTATTGAAAGTAACGGAACAGAAAAGTTGAAGAAGTCACACAGAAAGGTATTTCTGTTGTGATATGTCTTCGTCTTGATTTTTCTAAAGATGTATTTTATGTATGTGGGTGTTTTGCCTGCATGTGTCTGCACTACATGTGGGCCAGAGGCCCACAGGAGCCGGAAGCGGGTTCCGCATCCCTTGGAACTGGAGTCACAGATGGTTGTGAGCTGCCAGGATGCTGGGAACTGAGAAGCTAGTGCTCCTGACTCTTGCCATCTCTCCAGCCCTTTGATTTTTTTTTTTTTTTTTTTGTAGCTTGATTGATTGTGTTTGTTTGAAAAGTTGAAGGGAAAAAGGTAGCTTGAAATTTTTTTGTGTCCTTATTATAAAAACATTTGTGGAAAAAAAATTTAGGAATAAGGGACAAATAGAGATGCTTCTGACCATCCCAGCAAACCTACTGTTTTATTGTTTGTTTTACTCAGTCTTTTATTACCTACTAAAAGTTCAGATGTGTGTATTTCACAAAAGTAGACTCACACTACCGTTTTGGGTATTGTTTAAAATAGCTGTCTGGGATTCTATTATATGGATGTCTTATAACTCACTTAAGCAATGAGGCGTTTTGCTGCTTAGTTGCAATTTTATGTTTGCATTTTAAAATTTATTTTGTGTGTGCCTGTGCACATGTGTAGAAGTCGAATGTTAGCATTAGTGTCCTTCCTCAGAAGCTGTCCACTTTGTTTTTTTGTTTTATTTTTTTTTATTTTATTTTATTTTATTTATTTATTTTTTTTGAGACAGGGTTTCATTGTGTAGTCCTAGTCATGGCTGTTTGGGAACTCTGTAGACCAGACTGGGCCTGAACTCATGAGATTCACCTGCATCTGCCTCCTGAGTGCTGGGATTAAAGTGTGCGCCCCCATCACCTGGCTTAACTTTCTTTTTTTTTCTTTTTCTTTTTGAGACAGGGTCTAATTATGTAGCCCTGGTTGGCCTGGCACATAGAGATTGTCTGCTACTATGCTTGGGAAATAGAAAATTTTGTATGTGCCCATTTCTTCATATTGTGAACTCCTCGAAGGAGAACAGCTGAACCAGACTGGGCTAGTGGCGCAAGCTCTTATTCCCAGTGGAGGGAGGTAGAGGAGGCAGAGGTAGGTAGATCTCTGAGTTTCAATCCTGTCTGGGCTACACAGTGGGAGTGTGCTTCTGGCCGGGCGAGGGGAGCATGGCGTCTCTCTGAGCTCACTTCCTCTTCCTCCCAGCATTCTGTTCTGTTTACTCCTCCCACCTATGTTTTAGCCTATTAGGGCCAAGCAGTTTCTTTATTGCTTAACCAATGAAATCAACAGATTGATATATGACACTCCCACATCAATGATTTGTGTGTATGTGTAGGTGTGCTGCCATGGCATTCCTATGGAGGTCAGAGGAAAATTTTGTGGGGTCAGTTTTCTCCTTGTACCTTTTTGTGGGGTCCAGGGATTAAACTTGGGTCACGAGGCTTGCATGGCAAGTGTTTTACCTGCTGAGCTGTGTCACCAGCCCCATGTTAACACCCTGGATGCGTGTTGTCAAATTGCCCTTCCAGAAATAGTGTCCCATCACTTGGTTCCACACCTTCCCTTAGCTATTGGTTATTACCCATACTTCCTCCCATCTACCCATCCACCCATCCATCCATCCACCCGTCCTCCCACCCATCAGTCTGTGCAAGTGTTTTAGGGGAAGCCAGTCACTTGTTTCTCTTTTTTAATGGATTGAGAAATTTACCTTCATCTCAAATGAAACGTCTTCTCTTTTTCTTAAAAGTAATTATTTCTTGATGAAGAATAAAAGAACAAATAAAACTTTTTTTTCTTCCTGAAGAGCTAGAATCTCTTCAATAGGAGTGCTCCGTTTCCATGCAGGCTGGGTAATGGTTGCCCAGCTGTGCCAGTCAGGGGCCTGGCCGGGCAGTCCTCTCCCAGGATGAAGCTCTTTCTCCACATCTCGTTATAAGATCCATTGTGGTGGGATTTCAGCTGTACATAATTCAGCACATTTACATCTTAAAAATTAATTGTGGGTTTGTGGAATGAACCCTTCCCGTGAGTTTCGCCTTGAGCATGGGCTAGCCAAGAACAAGGGATGACTTTCACCTTCGGGGTTCAGTCCTAAAGTGTGTGTGTGGGAGGACACAAGGTGGCACGGGAGGGAGGGTAGCCTTTCTGCCCATGAACAGCGTTTGTGTCTGCACAGATCGCTGTCTCGGCAATGAAAGGGCAGCTGCAGGGTTTACTAACCCAAGTTCACGCACGTGAACATGAACGGACTTCCCAGGCTCCATTTGGACTTTGCTAAAAGTCTCTTTCCATTTATTTTTGGCAGTTTAAGTTGGAAGAGCAGCCTGGGTGTTACGAATTCCAACAAAAAACGGTAGCCTGGGGGTATCTTGTTTGTGTCTCCTGATTTAAATGCTCCTGGAGGTTGATCTGTCTTTACTCTTACTGCTGAGACTGGAAACATGAATTTCTCCTCCTTAGGTCCCCCCCCCCCCCCGCCCCGCCCAGAGTTTCACAACAGAGCTCAGGTTGGTTTCAAACAGGCAGTCTGCTTGTTCAACCTTCAAAGTGCTGGGATGACTGTAGGACACCATCACACCTGACTGTCGCAGATAGGGTTGTTGTTGCTGGGCAGAAACACCGTGACCAAAAGCAAACTGGGGAGGGAAGGGTTTGTTTGACTCACAAATCCTGAATCACAGTTCACGAAGGGAAGCCAAGACAGAAACTCAAACCAGGCAGGGACTTGGAGGCAGGAGCTGATGCAGAGGCCATGGAGGGGAGCTGCTTACTGACTTGCTCCTCATGGCTTGCTCACTCTGCTTTCTTATAAAACCCAGGACCTCCCACCCAGGGATGGCACCACTCACAATAGGTTGGGTCCTCCCCAATCAATCATTAATTAAGAAAATGCCCTACAGGCTTGCCTTACAGCCTGATCTTATAGAGGCGTTTTCTCAATTGAAGGTCCCCCCTCTGAGATGACTCTAGCTTGTGTCAAGTTGACATAAAACTATCTAGCACAGATAGCCTAAGCTACTGCGGTAGCCCATACTGAAGACGGTTCTGGTGGTGGTCCCTGAGCCTCCATCCCAGGAATGTTACAGCTATGTAAGATGTAATGATGCATATCAAACTTGCTATATTATAGACGTGTTATATGTCATTACTCCAAGCCCTGCTGGACATCTCAGTGGCCACCTTGCCTGTGGAATTGTGCACTGACTATTCACCTGTCAGTTAAAACCAACTGCAATGATAGTCATGCAACATATTCCTATTTTGCCTTTACTTTACATTTTTTTAAAAGTTAAAACCCTTTATTATTTATTTATGTTGTGTATGTATGTGTGTGCACGTATGTATGTGTGTATGCCCATGTGCAGGTCTGTGTGTGTGCATGCATGGGTGGACAGAGGACAAGCTTGGGTGTGATCCCAAGAGCACCACGCACCTCCTTGCAGACAGGGTGACTCCTCAGCCTGGAGCTTATGAATCAGTCCTGGCTGACTGGCTTCTGGTCCGTGAGCCCACCTGCCTCTACTTCTCCAGGCACCAGTGATGAGATTATAGGTGCATGTAACCATTTCTGGTTTGTCAATTGGGTTCTGGAATCCCTCTCAGCATCTCCCAGACTCTGGTTTATCTTGCTTTGCGTACAGTGTCTGTGCCCGGAGTAGAAGCTTTCCTTTCTGCCTCTTTGTCAAAACAAAACTTTTATCTCAACTTTGCTGTGCTTTAAAGTGTACAGAGAACCTTGGGATGGCAGTCCTCTTGAGTGTCTGTGCCCTTGTCACAATGTCCTTGAGATAACCTTGACCAGGTCTTACTCCTTGTCTCACAGATTAGAAACTGAGGGTCCAGGTGGTTCAGCAGGTAAAGGAACTTGCTCCCAACAAGACTGCTGACCTGAGTTTGACCCCTGGGTCTCACATAGTGAAAGGGTAGAACTGACTGCCTCCCACCAGCTGACTTCTGACCGCCACTGTATACTATAGCGCCTGTGTGCCCACCCCACATAGATGCCAACACATAATAAATGAATGTAATACATTCAGAAATTGGGACCAGGGACTTCATTTTACTTTTAGTCCCCCGCATAGTGCCAGGCACATTAAGTGATCAATAAATGCTTAAATGATGATATAGTGGAGAAATTATTGTGTTTTTTTTAAAGCTGGAATTTGGGATGGGGTCTTGCTCTGTAGCCCTGGCTGGCCTGAATCTGTAGACCACGCTAGTCTTAAACTCACAGCAATCCTCCTGCTTCTGCTCCCAAGTGCTGGGGTTACAGGCACATAACCGCCGAACCTGACCAATGTGACTTTTGCTCGTTTGCTGATGTTTAAGCCTGCCCAGGTGGTAGGATTACAGGTGTACACCGCCACCCCGGAGTAGCTGAGTCATTTGTTTTTAAATGGCAGTTTAAGAACTTTTCTCTTTGCATCTCTGGTGTAAACTCAAGTTTACTTAAAAAAAAAAATACATAGAGAAAATGACCACCCTTTACAGGAGCATGCTTGGCTGACCCGAGAGGATAACCACCTGAGTTCTCGCTTCCCCCAGCTTCTCGGTGCTGGCAGTGCCATGCCTTGCCCTCCCCACAGGAGGTCGCTACACCCATCACTCGCTCTAATTAGTCTTCGCACACAGCTTGTGGGCTCCTTCCCTGTCCTCTAGCTGCCTTGGAAACATTTAACGTCACCTGCTCAGGCTTGTTTTCTCATTAACACTGCCACCCCCAATGTTTTTGAGGCACTGGGAACCTCTTGAGACTCACCTGCAGAAAAGACACCAATAAAGCCCCAGCCCAGACGTCAGTCAGGGCCTCCTCTGATGAAGCCCCAACTCAGGCTTTGCAGTTCATGTTCTTGATATTACAGCGCCGTTCTAGCAGGGCAGCCTCTTTGTTAGCAGTTATGCTTTTAAGTACATGCTTAAAGCGTTTATTATTTTTATGTGTATGGGTTTTTTTTTCCTGCACATATGTCTGTATACCATGTGTCTGTGATGTTGCCAGAGGCCTGAAACAGGAGTTGGATCCCCGGGAACTGGACTTAACAGTTGCTTGTTAGCCACTATGTGGGTGCTGGGAATGGAACCCGGGTCTTCTGGAAGAGCAGCCAGTGCTCTTACCCACTGAGCTGTCTCTCCAGCCCCACAGCTGTTTTTACTTAGAGTACCCTGTCTTTCGAGCCCTTGACATCCAACGTGCTAACTCTTGATAAGCCAGCCTGGATTTGCTCTGTCGGGAACAGCTCCTCCTCCTCCATCTCCACGTCCACTTTCTACCTGGCTGTATTTCCTCTCCAGGAAGTCCCTGACATCCAGGACTTTCTCTCCGAGCCCATTAACGAGAGGGTCAGCTTTGCTTATGAGGCCTCGCGGGCCAGCTGTTGTCTGTCTTTGGTCTTCTGTAATGAGAGCTTACATATGGTCGTTAGCTGGAGAGCTGCCCCATGACGTAAGGTAGAAACTGTTTGTCTCTCTCACGAGTTGTCCCGGCACTAAGCAGCGTGGCTGGAATCTGCTAGGGGTTTGTATCGTCACCAGGCTAACCTGCCTTTCAAAACTTTCACACATTTTCATGACTCTTTTTGTTTTTATGATAGTGAATATTTCCCCTCTTCTTCTTTTCAGTGTTTTAGACATTCAAAAGAACCATCAGATATGGTACCCTTTGTGTGATACTTTCAGAACGGTACTAAATAACACTAGCACGTTCTCAGGTCAGGCTGAGTTCCAGCCCTCAGGAGGCTGAGGCAAGTGGATCTCTGTGACTTCCAGACTAGTCTGGTCTACATTGAAAGCTCTATGCTAGTCAGAGCTATACACAGTGAGAACTTGTCTCAGAAATGGACAACGAAGATTTCAATTGTTCTCTAGAATGGCCAAGGCAGGTTTGAGGCTTAAGCCATGGCACTACTTGGCCTTTGGTTAGCTGGGCGTTGTATTCGTGGCTCAGGGCTTGCCTTCTTCTTTCTCTGTGTCAATTTAAAACAGCTCCCACACGCTTTCCTTAAATAAACAACCACTAACCCAGAGCAGCTTGTGAACCCTCCGAGCTTACAGGAGTTGCTGATGGGAGTTGCCTGTCCTTTGCCCGGGCAGGCTTGGTGACAATGTACAGTGGCGGCGCCCCCTGCACCTCCCCCCTCCCCCGTGTTCCACATTCTCTAGGTGGGAAATAGAACTGCAGATATCCAGGGCTGTCTTGCAAATTCTGCTTTCCTTTTTTCCTAGTTATTCAAAATACATTTTCGTGTCTATTATTAAAACTCGCTGTAATCTCTCCTTTTTCTCATATTAAATGGTTTCTACCAGCTTAACACCTGTCTTGGCTTTATTGATTGTTCGAATTCTACTCTTCATTTTCTTTTAAATGTTACTGTGTGTGTTTTTTACTTTTTTTTTCAGTATACAACATACTCCAGAACAACGGCACTGGAAATGTAAGAGTAAGATCAGTACAGCTAACATCACTAACAACATTGATTTGAATAGACAAAAACAAAAATAAAAACAAAAACTAAGTTACCTTGGAAGCAAACATTCTTCTGTATAAAATAACCTGGTGAATGATGAGGAGTGTTTACTCTCAAAAAATCGTTCCCTTTCCCCACGTCATGTTTCCTTACAATAGTGAGTTCTGTGTTCTTTTTGCTGCTTGTGCGTCCTCAGCAGAGAGACCCACAGGTTCTACTTTTGATTGCAGAACAACATTTCACAGCTAGTAAAATTCTGTGAACACCTGACAACCCACCTCTGACGGCAAATCATGCAGAAGCCTATAACCGGAGACTGCTTTTTTGTTCCCAGCCGCTCAGACCCCAATAATCACACAGAAGCTGTATTAATTACAGCACTGTTTGGCCAATTAGCTCAGGCTTCTTATCAATTAACTCTTATTCTTATATTAACCCATTTCTATTATTTTATATTTTACCACAGGGCTTGTGTTTTGTTACCTCTTGCTTCTTGGGTGGTTACATGGCATCTTCCTGATTCCTCCTCTCTTTCTTTCCTCCTCTATTTCTGCTTGAGTTTTCCCGCCTTGCTCTGTTCTTTCCTGCCATAGGCCAAAGAAGCTTCTTTATTAACCAATGGTTAGAAAATATATTCACAGCATACAGAGGGGAATCCCACATCAGAATCCACTTAAAACACCATCATCAGGGCTGGGGAGATGGCTCAGCGAGTAAAGAGCTGGCTGTGCAAGTCCAAAGACCAGAGTTCAAATCCTCAGCACCTATATAAATGGCTGGGTGTGTGAGGCAGCCTGTTTGCAGTCCCAGGTTGAGATCCTCTGCTGGAGAGGCAGAGACAGGGGATCCCGGGGAAAAGATGGCTAGGTGGCCTCGCTGTATTGGTGAGCTCTGGGTTCAAGTGAGAGTGTGTACTCCTTCATATAATGTGGAGATCCATCAAGGAAAACACCCGGGCGTCACCCTTTGACTTCCCATGCACCCCCAATATGTGCACCCACCGACATGTGAACTTGCATCCATGTACAAACTTCTGCAATTGAAAAAAAAGGACGCCGTCATACTGATGCGGCTCCAGAACTCTGTATTTTCTCCACAAGAGGGCAGGGAAGTCTGGCTTCTAAGTAAAATTCTTCACGCTGTCTTCTTTCTCAGAAGCCCCACTTTACTTTCCGTGTGTGCTTTTTAAGACGTGGGCTTTGCCCTCTGTGTGGCTTCCATGAGTGGATGATTCTGAAAGTGCCTCAGATTTTCTTGGGCTCTGCTTCTCCTGCCGAGCCTGTCACTCATTGCTTCTCCAGATTCTAATCAAGTTCTAACTGCTGGACTTAGTGCCCTCATCAGAGGCTGAGGCAAGCCTGTCCTCACTGACTTGTGAATATATGTACGTGTTCCCTTAAAACGTACACGGAGAGGAAAAGACCAGAATTTCATTAGATTGCTATTGCCAGTGTAAGGATGACAACCGTGTCAAGGGAAGAAGAAAATCACAAGCAGGCTAGAGACCAATCCTTATTTGTCTCCAGCTGCAGATGATTCGACTTTCCGCCACTGGCCCCCACCCCCAGACTTCTTTTGCCGCCCCCCCCCCCCGCCCCATCCCACTTCTTTTTTGTTCTTTGAGACTTAAATTATAGGCCATACTGCAGAACCATTCTAAATCTGTGATAGTCAAAACGGAATGCTTCTGGTGATCCTGACGGGGACCGAGTTTCAAGCGTGAAGCCGTACTGCGCTGGCATAACAATGGGACATGGCAGCGAAGGAGGCGATGTCTGGCAGGCTCAGCTTATTTTGACAAAAGTACAATTGGTGGAATATCGGGAGGATTTTGATTTGGAAGTTGAGCGTTTCTGAATTCCTGGTATCAACAGGGTCCTTTCTGTTTTGTATTTTATATTTTTATAAAGAGCTAATAGACTACACGAAGGATAAATGGTGCCACACAATAAAGCATTAAAGACTCAATTTTTGTTTAAGGCCGATTGCGATTCCCCCCTGTAGAGCATGAAATTAAAATGCACACACAGAACCAAATGATTGCCGCAGAGCCGTGTTTTCAGAGGAGCTTCGTCCCCTGAAGTGGTGGTGCCGCTGACAGGAAGTGAGGTGGAACAATTGAGGTGGCCAGGAATGGATTCAAAGAGGATGTGTATGCAGAAGAATTATTGACAGCTACCGACATAATCAGTTGGCATAGCATAATCGGTTAGTGATGGCCATGGCCAAAGCACATGAGAAAGACATCACAGAAGGAGCACCGGGATGCTGAGCCGCTGCACAGCAAGTGTGACAGAGCTCACTGCTTTCATAGCACAGTCCCAACCACCCTGTCGGATGCAGGCAACTTGCATGCTGTTCCTATGAGTACCAGAAGAGTTCAAGGCAGTAGGAGAAGCTTGATTTGCAAGACACAGCCTTACTTCAGCTGTGTGAGTGGTTTGTAGACCAGTTAGCAGTCCTGAAAATTCTTTGTCTTATTTTTATGTTTTTTGAGTTGGGTTCTCATGTAGCCCAGGCTGGCCTCCAACTCACTATGTAGCATGAAATGAACCCGAACATCTAGTCTTTCTGCCACTGTCAGCGAAGGGCGAGGGAAATAGGCACAAGCCACTACCCCCAGTCTACGAGGTTTTGTGCTTGCTCAGCAAGCACTCTGCTAACTGACCTTGCCTCCCTGCTCGCCTTCTGTGGTTTTTTTTTTTTTTCCAGACACAGACGGTGGGAATTCCTTGTAAAGAAGTACAGTGGCTTGTGCGCATGTCTAGGTATATAATATTTATGCTTTCATTTTTCTTTTATATTATAATTCATCATACTTGCACTTGAGACAGTGAGTCTTGGTCAAGGGATATCATAGTCATTTTGGTTCCTTTCCCTTGCAGAGGGAGGAATGCACTAAGGGACTTGGCCCACAGGAAACATGAGGAAAACATCTTATGTTAAGATATGCATTTAATACGTTTTCTCAGGTTTGGAAAGAAAAGCTTATGTCTGGGAATGTCTTTTGATTCACTAGCCAGAAGGACTGGTATTCTGCATCTCCTTTTTCCCAAGTGCCCCTCACCCCCATCTTTAGATTAGAAATGATTTATTTACAGGGGAAAGCATGGCACTTTGATCTACAATACAAATGTTAAACATTTATGAGGTTTGAGAATATTTATGAATGTGTAAAAGTTATTAAAGTCAATGTGTTTTGGGTTACCTTGCGATCAGGTAGAGTCTAACAACAAACCCAGCAAGATTTAAACAGAGAAGAAAGGGCAAAGAAACACTACGCTATGAGTAGATTTGTGAAGTTTAATAATCATAGGGCATGCACGTGTGTCTATTTTGTGTATAATTTAGAATGCATAGCCTTATAAAATATTGACCTAATATATATGTACATTTTTAGAATCATGAATTATAATGTTAGAACAAGAGGAAAATTTCATTATAACTCTTTACTTCTAGACACTCAAAGATATAAAAATTATTCTTTTTCAATTAAAAAAACTTCTACGATTGGTTAAAATAATATTTGGAGAATACTGGCTGCTGGGCAGCATTAGTTTTAAAGGTAAGGAATTGTCGAAGGTTCTTTTGCAGGCTTTATGCTGACTCACACAAAAAATATTCATTATGGTTGCGGAAACTTTTACAATAAGTAGGAATGCTTCACATTAACCTAGAGCTTCTTCTGTACCTTTATTAAGTCCATCTTTCTTCTAGACGCATCTGTGGGGCTTAGAGGGATAAATGCCCTTCTAACAACTTAATACAAATTGAGCATGATTTTCTATTTTTTTTTTTTTAAATTCAGGAGGCTAGAGAGATAGTTCAGTGGTTAAGAACATTTGCTGCTCTTACACAGGGCAAGAATTCAATTGCCAGCACTCACATCAGGAGACCACAACTGCCCATAACTCCAGTTCCATGGGCTCTGTCGCCTCATCCAGGCTCCATAGTGTTTGCGTGCATGTGGTACACCTAAACATATGCAGGCACACACTACATACCTGAAATAATAAATATCAAATTTGAAAGGTTTATTTAGTATTTATGAGTGTTTTGCCGGCATGTATATGTGTGCACCACATATATGTTTGGTGCTTACAGAAGTCAGGAGAGGGAACTGGATCTCCTGGAACTGGAGTTACAGATGATTGTGAACCACAATGTAGGTGCTGGGAACCGAACCTGGGTCCTCTGCAAGAGTAGATAGTGATTTTATTCACCGAGTTATCTCTCCTAAGTAAATATTTAAACAAGTTTCTCAGTCTGAAGAGATAGCTCAGAAGTTAAGAATTCTTGCTGCTCCGAGCAAGGAACTCAGGACCGCGAGGGGTGCACCCACACACTGAGACAATGGGGATGTTCTATCGGGAACTCACCAAGGCCAGCTGGACTGGGTCTGAAAAAGCATGGGATAAAACCGGACTAGCTGAACATAGCGGACAATGAGAACTGCTGAGAAGTCAAGAACAATGGCACTGGGTTTTGATCCTACTGCACGTACTGGCTTTGTGAGAGCCTAGGCTGTTTGGACGTTCACCTTACTAGACCTGGAAGGAAGTGGGAGGTCCTTGGACTCCCCACAGGGCAGGGAACCCTGATTGCTCTTTGGGCTGACAAGAGAGGGGGAATTGACTGGGGGAGGGGGAGGGAAATGGGAGGCGGTGGCGGGGAGGAGACAGAAATCTTTAATAAATAAATAAATAATAATAATAAAGAATTCTTGCTGCTTTTGCAGAAGACAGGAATTCTCTTCTTAGCACCTTCATTGGGTGGCCCACAATTGCCTATAACTCTAAATCCAGGGACTCTAACACCCTTTTCTGGTCTTAGGGGACACAACCATAAACATGAGCATGTGTGTGCATGTGCTCAAATACATACATATATACTTACGATGAAGGTGCAAAGATACCACAATCCACTACTCTCAGTTTATTTATCTTACTTACTCCTCTCTCTCCATGTGTATGTACTTGTGTTTGCGTGCACATCTGTGTATCTCATGGCCCATGCATGTGGTGGTCAAAGGACAACCACAGGTGTTGGTTCAACCTCTCACCTTAGCTGACAGAAACTTTTTTTTTTTTTTAATGTTTGTCTGTGCATACATCAGCCCGGCTGGCCAAAGAGCTTCCGAGGATTCCCTGCTCTCTTTAGTCTCGCGACGGGAGCGTAGCTTTGTGTGGGTTCAGGGGCTCCAGTCTTAGGACTGTGTGCAGCAAGCTCTTATCTGCTGAGCCATCTCCCAGCCCCACAGAAAGTCTTAGATGCTTCGCTCTCTTTTTGCAGCACAGATTTATAAGCATAAAATGACACTCAGAACTCCTGGGGAGGCACGATATTGCACATCTGTAACTTCAGCACAAGGGAGGCCAAGGCAGGAGGATCCTGAGCTTGAGGCCAGCCTGAGCTATCTAACAAACCCCTGTTTTGAACAATAAACACAGACAAAAATAATCGTAGATTTTTTTAATGGTCATCAGAATAGGGGGAAATGTGAAGAGGCCAGCTTCAGCAGATGAGAGAGAATCCGTCCTCTTGCTCTGCCATCCCTCCAGTCCAGAACCCATCTGTGACTGTAGCCAACCAGGCCTGAGCAAACGGGGGCCTCCCACCTACCTTCACTGAGAGATGGGCATTTCCTGAGGCAACGGAGCTTCACTCTCTGAATTTTTACCAGATAGGCTATTTCTACACCACAGACAACTTTGGTGTGTTTACAGGTCTTCAGGAAGTTTGGACTCTAACCTTGAGGTCAGACTGGGGATTGGAGGTCAGTAAGAGTCTGCAAACCCACACCTCAGCTTCAGGCTTGGCTGCAATAGCTGTGTCTCCTTACTTGAATGACATGCAGTGAGTAGTATGTGCAGAGAGTAGTATATGCAGTGAGTAGTATGTGCAGAGAGTAGTATGTGCGGTGAGTAGTATGTGCAGAGAGTAGTATGTGCGGTGAGTAGTATGTGCAGAGAGTAGTATGTGTGGTGAGTAGTATGTGCAGTGAGTAGTATGTGCGGTGAGTAGTATGTGCAGAGAGTAGTATGTGCAGAGAGTAGTATGTGCAGAGCATAGTATGTGCAGAGAGTAGTATGTGCAGTGAGTAGTATGTGCAGAGAGTAGTATGTGCAGAGAGTAGTATGTGCAGAGAGTAGTATGTGCAGAGAGTAGTATGTGCAGTGAGTAGTATGTGCAGAGAGTAGTATGTGCAGTGAGTAGTATGTGCAGAGAGTAGTATGTGCAGAGAGTAGTATGTGCAGTGAGTAGTATGTGCAGAGAGTAGTATGTGCAGTGAGTAGTATGTGCGGTGAGTAGTATGTGCAGTGAGTAGTATGTGCAGTGAGTAGTATGTGCAGAGAGTAGTATGTGCAGTGAGTAGTATGTGCAGAGAGTAGTATGTGCGGTGAGTAGTATGTGCAGAGAGTAGTATGTGTGGTGAGTAGTATGTGCAGTGAGTAGTATGTGCGGTGAGTAGTATGTGCAGAGAGTAGTATGTGCAGAGCATAGTATGTGCAGAGAGTAGTATGTGCAGTGAGTAGTATGTGCAGAGAGTAGTATGTGCAGAGAGTAGTATGTGCAGTGAGTAGTATGTGCAGAGAGTAGTATGTGCAGAGAGTAGTATGTGCAGAGAGTAGTATGTGCAGTGAGTAGTATGTGCAGAGAGTAGTATGTGCAGTGAGTAGTATGTGCAGAGAGTAGTATGTGCAGAGAGTAGTATGTGTGGTGAGTAGTATGTGCAGAGAGTAGTATGTGCAGAGAGTAGTATGTGCAGAGAGTAGTATGTGCAGTGAGTAGTATGTGCAGAGAGTAGTATGTGCAGTGAGTAGTATGTGCAGAGAGTAGTATGTGCAGAGAGTAGTATGTGTGGTGAGTAGTATGTGCAGAGAGTAGTATGTGTGGTGAGTAGTATGTGCAGAGAGTAGTATGTGCAGAGAGTAGTATGTGCAGAGAGTAGTATGTGCAGAGAGTAGTATGTGCAGAGAGTAGTATGTGCAGAGCGTAGTATGTGTGGTGAGTAGTATGTGCAGAGAGTAGTATGTGCAGAGAGTAGTATGTGCAGTGAGTAGTATGTGCAGAGAGTAGTATGTGCAGTGAGTAGTATGTGCAGAGAGTAGTATGTGCAGAGAGTAGTATGTGTGGTGAGTAGTATGTGCAGAGAGTAGTATGTGTGGTGAGTAGTATGTGCAGAGAGTAGTATGTGTGGTGAGTAGTATGTGCAGAGAGTAGTATGTGCAGAGAGTAGTATGTGCAGAGAGTAGTATGTGCAGAGAGTAGTATGTGCAGAGAGTAGTATGTGCAGAGAGTAGTATGTGCAGAGCGTAGTATGTGCAGTGAGTAGTATGTGCAGAGAGTAGTATGTGCAGAGAGTAGTATGTGCAGTGAGTAGTATGTGCAGAGCGTAGTATGTGCAGTGAGTAGTATGTGCAGAGAGTAGTATGTGCAGAGAGTAGTATGTGCAGTGAGTAGTATGTGCAGAGAGTAGTATGTGCAGAGAGTAGTATGTGCAGTGAGTAGTATGTGCAGAGAGTAGTATGTGCAGTGAGTAGTATGTGCAGAGAGTAGTATGTGCAGCGAGTAGTATGTGCAGAGAGTAGTATGTGCAGAGAGTAGTATGTGCAGAGAGTAGTATGTGCAGTGAGTAGTATGTGCAGAGAGTAGTATGTGCAGAGAGTAGTATGTGCAGAGAGTAGTATGTGCAGAGCGTAGTATGTGCAGAGAGTAGTATGTGTGGTGAGTAGTATGTGCAGAGAGTAGTATGTGTGGTGAGTAGTATGTGCAGAGAGTAGTATGTGTGGTGAGTAGTATGTGCAGAGAGTAGTATGTGCAGTGAGTAGTATGTGCAGAGAGTAGTATGTGCGGTGAGTAGTATGTGCAGAGAGTAGTATGTGCAGAGAGTAGTATGTGCAGAGAGTAGTATGTGCAGTGAGTAGTATGTGCAGAGAGTAGTATGTGCAGAGAGTAGTATGTGCAGAGAGTAGTATGTGCAGTGAGTAGTATGTGCAGAACACACTACTTTTCTTCTTGGGATGGGGCATTGAGGGTCCTAGCCTGACTTTACCTTAGTATGTAGTTGAGGAAACTTTGAACTCCTGATCACCCTGTCTTCACCTCCCAAATGATGGGATTTCAGGTGTGTGCCACCATACTCAGTCAGATTTTTGTTGTTTGTTTTGAGACAGGGTCTTACTATAATAGCTGCCCTGCTGTCCTGGGACTTCCTATGTAGTCCAGGCTAACTCGAACTCACAGAGATCTGTTGTGCATCACCACAACCAGAAGATTTAAAAAAAAAAGAAAGTGTAGCTACATAGAGAACTACTATAGTATTTTAGCTATCAGACAGAGCTGTAAAGCATCCAACCATATCTTCTAAACCTTATATTTCCCATTAATACAGCTATTGAGCATTCTAAAAATGGAACCAGAGAAATGACTCAATGATTAAGAGCACGGGATGCTTTTCTAAGGGTCCAGTTCAGTTCCCAGCACCCACGAGGTAGTTCACAACCATTGGTAATGCCATTCCCAAGAGATCTGACTCTCTCTGTGGCCTCCTTGGATACTGCACACATGTGGTGCACAGACAAACATTCAGGCAAACACTCCTACACGTACAACAACAAAACCTCAAACAATGTAATTGCCCTTTAAATAGCAGAAAATATCTTCCAAGGCCAATCTTGCTCAGACTGTGCTTAAATGGGAAACACCTAAATGTTAGTGTTACATGGGGTGAATTCATTGAGCATTTTCCACTGAGAATTGGAACCAAGAGATGTGTGCAGCATTAGAAGTGGAAATCTCTCTCTTAAGAGCCTTTGCAATACAGATCTTTCTACGTTCCAATCATTTCCTGCCTGAAGCACTGACATGTCTAATTAATAATAATATTCTATTAAACAGTATGATTAATCCGAGAGATCATTATGCACAAGTAGATTAAAAAAGCATCCTGAATCCCTTTGGTCTGATTTAAGATAAGATAAACCTGAACTTCTTACCCAGTGTGGGTTTTCCCACTCTCCTGTGTTATGTAACTGGAGGGGACATTCTCTTTCTGTGACTAGTTTGGTGGATGTTTTTTATTGTCTGATAAGCTTACAAGAGACTCACAGATAAATAGGGCCTATCTAGTTACCCCCAATTTAATTGTAATTTTGCAATTTGGTGTATATCCCTTACACAATTTCTGTGGTTGGCATACTATGGCACAGAGCTGTTCATTGTGGTATTTGACTAATAAGGAAAAAGAAATACTTTTGGGAGAAATTAGACAGAGAAGGATTTCATGGGATCTATCTCAGTGGGAGAAAGGGCTGTGATGGTGTTTCACAAGTTCAGCAGTGGGAAACAACACAAGACATCGGGCTTTATGGCTTTGTGAAAGAGACTCATTTCTATACCTCTTTGGATTTTTTTTTTTTTTGAGACAGGGTTTCTCTGTGTAGCTTTGGTGCTTGGCCTCGAACTCACAGAGATTTGCCTCCCAAGTGCTGGGATTAAAGGCGTATGCTACCACCACCCAGCCCTCTTTAGATATTTTAAGAGTTGCTGTTCCTTAGATTTTTTTATTTACAGGTAGTGATATTTTTGGTAAGCTTTTCCACTGCTAGGTGCTGGAGGAAAAAAAATCTAGGTTGGGGTTGAGGAGTTGGCTCTTGTGGGTAAAGCGCTTGCCATTCTAGGGTGAAGACCTGAGTCTGAACCTCCAGAAGCCATGGGAAGCCAGGTTCTGTGACACACATCTGCAACCCCAGCACGTCTGTAGTGAGATGAGGGTGGAGATGGAAAATGCCCCAAAGTTCAGGGGTCAGGTAGCTTTGACACCATAGAATATAAGCAGGAGACCGTTCTTTAAGGCCAGAGGTTAAAGCCAACACACATCACGTTCTTAAAAATTTAGTTTATGTTTTAAAAAAGCCAGGCAGTGGTGGCACACACCTTTAATCCCAGCACCAGGAAGGCAGGGACAGGCAGATCTCTGAGAGTTCGAGGCCAATCTGGTCTACAAGAGCTAATTCCAGGACAGCCAGGGCTGTTACACAGAGAAAACCTGTCTCAAAAAGCATAAACAAAACAAAATTTTAGTTTATGGCTGGGCTGTGGTGGCTCATGCCTTTAATCCCAGCCCTCAGGAGACAGAGGCAGGTGGATCTCTGTGAGTCTATTCTACAGAGGGAGTCCCAGCACAGCCAGGGCTACACAGGGAGACCCTATCTTGAAAAAGCCCGCCAAAATTATGGCTAGCATTGATTATCACAATTTTAAAATTTATTTTGTGTTAAATAAATTTATTAGAGGCAGCATCTCTGGCTGACTTGCTCAACCTGGCTTCCTACCTCTGCTCCTCAGAGCTGGGTTACAGGTGTGTGCTTCCAGGCCTGCCCACATTCGGGGTTCTCCAGCATCTTCAGACACACTGTGAATTGCAACCACTCACTTGGCCAGCCAGCATCTTCAGCAGGAAGCAGGAGGCTGACTCCCTCTTTCCTGCAGAACTGGGCCACCTTTCTCTCTAAACGTCCTCAATGGCTGATAATTTTTTTTTTACTCTTTAATATGCAAGTGTAGACAGAGAATCTCATGTCTATCTATCAAGTGTAAGCATTGGATCAAAATGCTTATTTCTGTATTTACTCTTTGGGTTCTAGGTAAACAAGCTGTCTACCAAAGACCTACACCCTGGATTGAAGCAGTTTTCATACAAATGCATGTGGTCAGACTCACTCTTGGTTTAAAGAATCCTCTCATATCTGGGCAGTCCCTCAGTTGAGACTCCCTTCTCGGGTAACTCGAGGCTGTGACAAGTTGACTCTTAAAGCGAACTGGGACACTGGCGTTCTCCTGTTTCCTTTTTGTTCCATCTAGGGTCCCAGCCCATGTGATAGTACCAGTCACATTCAGCCTGGGTCTCTGTTACCTCAATCCAGAAAGTCCCTTAGAGACATATGCAGAGGTCGTCGTCCACAGTGGTTCTAGATCCCTCGGTGATAATCCAGACTAGACTGGCCACCACAGCGAGGTTGGCAGGAACTTTCCCAGATTCTTCATTTTGAAACCTCTTCTGCGGTTCCTCAGAGGCACTGCGATCATTTGCATCTGGTTTCAGAGTCTGGGAATTTTATTTCTGGGATGCTTTTCTGCAAATCTGAGAACTTAAGATAAATGAATTGTTTTCAAAGAGTTGAGAAGCATCTCCCGATGGACAAGACGGTTATGGTGGAGCCAAAGCTTATATAATGGAAGCCGGGGCTTTGCTACTACAATTTGCACTGTGTCTGCAGTAAATAATTACAATAGCAGCCCCCAGTGAATCTCGCCTTTCTGTGCCTGCACCCCTTGTTATGTGGCTAGCTTGTTCACATAAAGAATAGGAAGAGCCCTTGACTTTGGGCTGTCTCTGAGACTTGATCTGCCTAGCAACCAAGGAAGATACCTGCTGATGTTCTCTGGTTTCTACACCATGTGTGTAGAAGA
This sequence comes from Microtus oregoni, assembly GCF_018167655.1. Lineage (NCBI taxonomy): Eukaryota > Metazoa > Chordata > Mammalia > Rodentia > Cricetidae > Microtus > Microtus oregoni. Next base: position 41,806,532 of record NW_024543063.1, read on the forward strand.
ACATGTGCCCCCACCAGATTCTGCTTCTATTTCCTGTTAGATTTAACACCAGATATGAACTTCTTTCCTGGGTTATAAGTAAACCCTGTAATATATTTTTAATCAGTTGATGGAGGGAGGTCATTGGTTAAATAAAAAGAAACTGCTTGGCCCTCATTGGTTAGAAGATAGGTGGGAGGAGTAAACAGAACAGAACGCTGGGAGGAAGAGGAAGTGAGCTCAGACTCCACAGCTCTCCTCTCAGGAGCAGACGCCTCAGAGGGACGCCATGCTCCCAGCTCCCAGGCAGACGCACGCGATGAAGCTCCGACCCAGGATGGACATAGGCTAGAATCTTCCCGGTAAGCGCACCTAGGGGCGCTACACCGATGATTAGAAATGGGCTAAATTAATATGTGAGAATTAGCCTAGAAGAGGCTAGATAGAAATGGGCCAAGCAGTGATTAAATGAATACAGTTTGTGTGTTGTTATTTCGTGCATAAGCTAGCCAGGCAGCCGGGGTGCTGGGGACGCAGCCTTGCCGCCCCTATTACTACAAATGGTGCCCAACGTGGGGCTCAAACCCACGACCCTGAGATTAAGAGTCTCATGCTCTACTGACTGAGCTAGCCGGGCAGCCGGGGTGCTGGGGACGCAGCCCCGCCACTTCCAATTACTACAATCAGTTATTTTTATTTTATGTGCATTGGTGTTTTGCCTACATGTATGTCTCTAGGAGGGTGTTGGATCCCCTGGAACTGGGGTTACAGATGGTTGTGGGCCACTGTGTAGGTGCTGGGAGTTGAACTGGGGTCCTCTGAAAGAGCAATTAGTGTTCTTAGATGTTGAGCCAACTCTCCAGCCCCTAAACCCTGTAATATTAGCAACCAAATTCCAGAATGAGTTTTAGAAGGGGACAAACCCCTGCCAGGCTCATTTGCCTTTCCTGGTTCACCTTGGTCACCATCCACAGCCTCCTTGGTCACCATCCACAGCCTCCTTGGTCACCATCCACAGCCTCCTTGGTAGTCATCCACAGCCACCTGGGTCACCATCTACAGTCACCTTGGTTGTGCACAGCTACCTTGGTCGCCATCCACAGCCTCCTTGGTCGTCATGCACAGCCACCTGGGTCACCATCCACAGCCACCTGGGTCACCATCCACAGCCACCTGGGTCACCATCCACAGCCTCCTTGGTCGTCATGCACAGCCTCCTTGGTCACCATCCACAGCCACCTGGGTCACCATCCACAGCCTCCTTGGTCACCATCCACAGCCTCCTTGGTCACCATCCACAGCCACCTGGGTCACCATCCACAGCCTCCTTGGTCACCATCTACAGTCACCTTGGTCGTCATCCACAGCCACCTGGGTCACCATCCACAGCCACCTGGGTCACCATCTACAGTCATCTTGGTCGTCATCCACAGCCTCCTTGGTAGTCATCCACAGCCTCCTTGGTCACTATCCACAGCCTCCTTGGTCGTCATCCACAGCCTCCTTGGTCACCATCTACAGTCACCTTGGTTGTCATGCACAGCTACCTGGGTCACCATCCACAGCCTCCTTGGTAGTCATCCACAGCCACCTGGGTCACCATCTACAGTCACCTTGGTTGTCATGCACAGCTACCTGGGTCACCATCCACAGCCTCCTTGGTAGTCATCCACAGCCACCTGGGTCACCATCTACAGTCACCTTGGTTGTCATGCACAGCTACCTTGCTCACCATCCACAGCCTCCTTGGTAGTCATGCACAGCCACCTGGGTCACCATCCACAGCCTCCTTGGTCACCATCTACAGTCACCTTGGTTGTCATGCACAGCTACCTTGTTCACCATCCACAGCCTCCTTGGTAGTCATGCACAGCCACCTGGGTCACCATCCACAGCCTCCTTGGTAGTCATCCACAGCCACCTGGGTCACCATCTACAGTCACCTTGGTTGTCGTGCACAGCTACCTTGGTCGCCATCCACAGCCTCCTTGGTCATCATTCACAGCCACCTTGGTCTTCTCTGTCCTGCACACCAGCCTCCTTTTGTCCTCCAGGGTTTTGCACTTGCTCTTCCTTATGGAATACACTTTCCTCAGATCTCTGAGCAGGTTTTTCCTCTTAGCCTTCAGAGACTTTAGAGCATCTTTTGTGGCTTTTCCACAGCCAGTAGCCTGCCCTCCACCACTTATTTCTTAGCACATCTGTTTATTTTTTTCAGAGAACTTTCTCCTCCTCTTCCTCCTCTTTCTTCTTCTTCTTCCTCCTGCCTCATTCTCTTCCTCCTCCTCCTTTTCCTCTTCCTCCTTCTCTTCTTCTTTCTTCTTCTTTTTCACCCTACTACTGTTTTAGGTAGCTATCACAGAATGCTGGAGACAAGGTTGTTTATGAAGAAAATGTTTATTTAGCTCTGGGTGCTGGAGTTCAAGAATGAGAAGCTGGGTCTGGCAAGGGCCTCAAGCTGTTATAAAACGGCAAATGACACATGGTGAGGGTGGTGAGTGAGCCATGTGCAGAAGAGGGACAGAGACAGAGGCAACGACTTACTTCATCACAGTTGATCTGGAATAAGAATTAATCCAGTCTCAAGAGAAGAACATAAACCTCTTTTAATAGTCCCTGCTACATGGTAAGCACATGCCAAGGACTCTTGGTAGAGATGAACCACATCCAGACAGTAATGCTGGCCTCCGGTTTCCTTTTGCGTTCAGTGACTTGGTTCTCAGGTTTGGTCACTGCAGTGTCTTCAGTTTTGTAACCCGGCGCCTCTCAGGTAGGAAGCGGTAAAGAGCAGTGATATGGTAGCAGCATCGATGTTAGAAGCAGGTGTTCGTTCTCCACCTCTCTCATGCTTTCTTCCTAGAACCACTGACCAAATCCTATAGACTTTAGACTGTTGGACTTTCAAAGCCGTTCCTTCCTTTGGCATCTGCTAACATTGGGTTTGTTTCACCAGCTCTTAGCCAAGAGCCAGCCTGTGATCAGAGGCTTGGTAACTGGCTACGTTTCTCTTCTCTTGCAGAAGAGCCCAATCATTCTCGATGACAGGGCGATGCTCGAGACCTTCTTCTGCTACGGGGCCTCCAGGCTCATCACATGCACTGTGTTTAATGAAGCCTTCCGCCCTACCCTAACCCGGGGGGACAGAGACTACTCTTTCATCTTTGATATCTAACATGTGCCAGGCTTGGAGGAAATACCCAGGAAATGCTTAAAAAAGAGAATGAGCCAGGCAGTGGTGGCACGTGTCCTTAATCCCCACACTTGGGAGGCAGAGGCAGGTGTGTCTCTGTGAATTTGAGGCCAGCCTGGTCTACAGATCAACAGCCAAGGCTACACAGAGAGACCCTGGAGAGAACCTGTCTCAAAAAAACAAAACAAAACAACAACAAAAAACCCCAAAAACTTAAAAAGAAGGGAATGAAGCTGGGCAGTGGTGGTGCACACCTTTAATTCTAGCACTTGGGAGGCAGAGACAGGCGGATCTCAGTCATGGCAGCTGTGGTTAGCCACAGAAGGTCAAGCCAGCCCGTGCTCCAGCACGGATGGGGAGGCGTTTGAAAGGCCCCATTCCTAGCAGAGGAGCTGTTGGCAGTTGAGGGCCGCTTGGGGAGAAAGAGTCAGTTCTCTTTGGGTGTGTGGCCATGTACAGACTGCCCATACCTCAGTGGATGGCCCCTCACCATATGAGCAGCACTAATTAGACTCACTAATTATAAAAAAGAAAGAAGTTGGCGTGAAATTGAGAATGAAGATGTATTGGAGGACTGTGGGAGTGGAGATTACAAAACACATCACATACATGTTCAAAATTCTCCAAGAATGAATAAAAAAAAAACGGAAGAAAAATAGCTATCAAAACCCACAACCTCAAATTTACTAGACCACGCCACTGTGCCTGCTATGTGTCATCATAGTTTGCGATGTCTGAATCGCGAACTTCAGGGAGGCTTTGGAGTAAGGGCAGCTCGTCTTAGGCAAGCTTCAGAGAGCCGAGGCAGAGGAAGTTTTTGAGCCAGCCGTGCCTTTTATTCCAATGTCTTCAGCTTTTAACTTTTTGAGATAATTACCTAAAAAACAAGAAATTTACAATCCTAAATTTCAAAAACTCTCTTTGGACAGTAATTCACACACTGTAGTTCAAGCCTGTAGTTCCGATTGTTTCTGGACTCCTGGCAGTCCTCCTGCCTCAATCTCTAATGTGTGGGGATTATAAGGTGTGAAGGAGCGAATCACCACACCTGAACCCTCTCGCAAATGCAAACGGCTTAGGGCAATGAGCTCTGGAGCTCAAAGTCTCGAAGTGTCTACCTTTTATTGTGTCTTTTGCTGTCTATAAAATATACCTCTATGTCTTAAGCAATTTCAGAAGATTATTAATAAAGCTATTCACATACTGTGATGCTCCAGTCTAACCCTGCAAGATTTGAGTTTCTTATTTTTGTTACTCCATGGGCAGCCTTTGTGTCTCTAAGTATTGGAACCAGAATGTCCTTGTCCATGCTAGTTAGTGAAAGAGAAGAAGCCTTAACTTTAGGGTCTTTCCAGACAGCGAATGAATGATATATTTTTGCATGTAATTTTTTTTATCCGCTTCCATCAAGAGTAACAATATGTTGAATTTGCCATGGGTCTTGAAAGCTTGGATGCTGAGAGGGACTCGGCATGAAATTTTAAAGAGACTTTCATCCGTCTGAGCAGCAGGATGTCTCACCATGGGAACAATGAAGGAGGAGAGCATATTTCTAAAGCAACAGCAAAAAAAATAACAGCTGAGGCTGTTATTTCATCAAAAGTAGACTCTCTCTCTCTCTCTCTCTCTCTCTCTCTCTCTCTCTCTCTCACACACACACACACACACACACACACCTATAAAATCTTTCATATGCTTTAGCTTGAAATCATCTACCCCATTGCCTGCATCTCTTGGTATACGTTAAGTTTCCAGGTTTCATGTGGTCAAAGTAAGGAAAAATTCATAAATGGAAACATTTATTTTAGAAGGTACTGTAATTGGTAACCACAGTTAAGTACGGGCAAAGGAAGGCCACAGATGAGTAAACCTGGTGTTCCCTGGAGTCCGAGTCTTTTGCTGCTTGAGCTCGTGCCTGATGCAGAAGCTTTCTTGCTGATCTTGTGATCTCTTTCCTCTCGTGGATGGTAGCATGAACTTTGACTGGTGAGGGTCGGGGAGTGCCAGAGGACATGCCTCCATGTCTGGGTTTGATTCTGACACCCTCTCTCTTTATCTGGATCCTCTTTGGTGTGGAGTCCCTTTGTATCCCGTTGTGTGGTGCGGATGACTTTACTCTCCCCCAAGTAGCAAGGAAACACAGATGGCAGCCATATTCTTTTTCTCTGATCCCGAGTTGACATCAGTGTGAAATGTTCAAAGTATACCATGTTCTGTACCATGACTGGTATAGAAATCTGTCACTCAAGTGAAACTCCAGAGATCTGTGTCTTTGAATTTGGGAGATCCATATTCACTGTTTGATAGCCTTAGTATTTCTTCCTCACTTTTTTTGACTTTATTGTCTTGGATCATTCTAAAGTCTTATTTTTGACATTTTCTTGTTGAGGAGAAAATAGCGTTTGCTTTGATATTGAGGACTGGCTTCAGATTGAGCCCTTTTCTCTCATCATAGTTTCTTACCGGCTCTGTAGCAAATGACTACATATTTGATAGCTTCGAAGAACACAAATTTATTACCTAAAGTTCTGGAGGCGAGAATACAAAATAAGCCTTTGAGGTTAGAGGAGTTGTTAGGATGTGTTCCTTCTGGGGTCCAGGGATGGGGTGAATCTATTTCCTTATCTCGACCAGTTAATAGTAGCTGCCTGCATTCTGTTTGGCTCACTCTTCATCTTGCAAGTTCTCAATGTCTTTTTCTACCTCTGTCCCATCTTTCTTGAGCTCCTTAGTCACATACACCAAGTTCCTATTGGTATATAAAGCAATGTACCCAGAAGTTCTGGGGATTAGGATGTGGACATCTTTGGGGCATGCTCTTCAACCTAGCACCTTCTTCAATTTTATATTACACAACAAGCTTTGTAATTCTCACATTGCTTTGCTGTGTTTGTGGATGTGCGGATCATCCCGGGCCTGAATGGTAATGACAATATGCTTCTTAAATGCACAGGAGAAAGGTCCTGACACCTGAGGAACTCAAAAGATTTAAAACCATGGCCAACTCTCTCAGCACATGTGCAGAGATTAGAGGACACCCTCAGGTATTGCTCCTTCTCTTCCACCTTGTTTTGAGTTTGATTCGGTCCTCTGGAAGAATAGGAGTGCTCTTAACTGCTGAGCCATCTTTCAGCCTCAGTGGCTTCTAATCTTAAGCGACGTCTTTGCATTTTTAAAAATCTTATAGCCTCTTTGTATTCGTAGTAATGTTTACAAGACTTCCTTCTATTTAAGATTATAGTTAGGGGTGAAGATTTTAATTACGAGGGCTCTTTATGGCTATACACTAGACCCTTAATTAAGAGGCTAAAGCTACTCCAGAGAAAATTACTAAACACCAGTTGTCTCAATCAGCTATAACCACAAATATCTGTAGTTACTTTCCAAAGAAAAAATTTAAAAGATTTATTTTCATTTTTATTGTGTGTGTGTATGCATGCGCATGCGCGTACACCACGTGACATGTGTACACTCACCCAGAGAAGCCAGAAGAGACTATCAGATCTCTTGGAACAGAAACTTCAGGAAGTCATGGGTAGATTGACACAGGTATTGGGGACTGAGCTTGGGTTCTCTTGAGCAGCAAGTGCTCTCAACCACTGAGTATCTCTTCAGTCTTTTCCTGAAGAATTTTAAGTCTCTTTAAACAGCCTTTATGTAGGGGAAGAGAGCACTGGTCAGTTCTTCCTTCTGCCTCATTGGTGTCCTAAGGCATTCTTCCTTAAAGCAAAGGAATGAATGGTTTCTTTAAAAACATCTCATGTAGATTCTCAGTATGTTTGACAGGCAGGAGCGTGGACTTACACTGTATCCTTCCAGAAGAGTTCCAAGTCCCCTTCTCAATGCCAGGGAGGTAGCGCCTTTACTTTGCCCCCGTATCTCCTCCGCCTTTTGCCTAGGTTTGTGACATACTTATGGTCTATAAATTCAACAGTGTCTGTGCCAACTACTTATATGTAGATTATGAGCATTTGAGATAGACCTAAAATAGCAAAGGATAGTGGAAATCTACCTAAAGGGTCAGACACACATTCAAAATAGGGAAGAAAGTCATATAGGGTTAAAATATTATTATTGCATGTATGTGTGCAAGAGAGCCCAATTTTATGCATTCTGGCCTCTTTGTGACCTTACGATCTGTTATGCTATGAGGAGTCTAGACCACAAACCTTGAGTTCCACCATGCTGTCTGACCTCCATGGACTGAGTTCTCTGAATCCATGAGTTCAGATAAGCTCTTCATTTGCTCCTGGCAAGCATTTTGCTCACAGCACCATGGAGGTAACCATGACAAGGGGCAACCGCAGACTTGGTTACTCCAGGCAGCCTCTCATCTTTCTCCTCTCACCCACATTGTTGTGATTTTCAAGTCTAACCTTCACATTAACCTTCTTGATTGCAGATTCCAGGAGGATGCTCCTCTGTGGTCTGGAGGAGTAGAACTCAAGGCCGCCAGCACAACCCACTGCTCCGCATTGTCCCCCCCACCTCTACAGAGGAAATCAAGCTTCCAGGGTCCTCAACTCAAGCACAAGTTCGCACCCGTGTGTAGCGTCTGTGCGAGCCACGCTGCTCATTCCAGCTGTGATACGCTGAAGGCTTCTGTAGAACTTCCAATTCCTTTTTGGGCTCCGTGGTTGAAGCTGCCTTTGCTCCCTGCTCCTGCTACCCAGGTATGTACAATGGAAGCAAATAACAGTCCTAAATGCGTCCTTGGAGAACACAGAAGGATCCAGAATGCCTCCACTCTCCTGAGGATACTGGCCCCCCTTTTCATTCTGTCATAATAACCAGCTGCTATGTTACTTCGCTTCAGTCTTGACTACCGTTTGTGCATCTGTATATCAGATGGCTTAGAAATAGCATCGCTTTCTCACTTTCTTTTGGCAAACTGTCTTGTTAGAAAAGTTTTTTTGTTTGCTTGTTTTGTCATCTCGTGGCAGTCCGTACATACTTGTCACATTCTTTAAAATCCTTTGCGTAGTTTTTGTATATGAGTGAGTCAGCATTTGGCATGAAAGGCGTGATAAATGTTTAGCTTTTGAGTTCAATATTGAAAGTAAGGTTTCAGTGAATATTTTCAGACCAAAAGGCATATGTCTCATATTATGGTAGATATTGCCCCTCCCCCCAAGCTTTTTTTTTTTTAATCTAAAAGCTGTACTGGTTTGTGATATTATCGTTGGTGTGCAGGAAAGCCTGATTTCACATACTCTTACCAATAATCTTGAATCTTTAATTTCAGTGATACGATGGCAGAAACAGTTTTTGTTTTAATTTGTGTTCTGATTTCTTGTAAGGAAGTACCTTTTTCTTTTCATTTATACCCCTAAGTACCCAATTTTCTTCAGAATTGTCTTTCTTTATCATGTATCTGCTTTTTATGGATCATAGACCTTTAAGTGATAAACCTAATTCCCCTCCCCAGTTTTTGTTTTTTAATTGTACTTTTTTTGTGATTCATGTGATTATATATGTTGAGTTGATTTTTAATTGCTTACTAAATTTATTATATCTTATATATGGAAAATCACTATTAACTAATTTAAAAAATTACCGAATCCCCTCTGTGCTGGGATGGGCTAAGTTGATGTATATGTTACAAATGAGAAAAGGTTAGCATGTGACAGACTGACGCCCCTTCTAGATCAGGCTAAGTATTTACTGAAAAGGAGTTCAGTGTGCTGGCTGCTAAAAAATAAATATAACTCGTATGGAAATTATGAATCATACTTAGATGGCCCTTAGAAAATTGTATGAGACATGAGTTAACCAAGCCCTAAATTTTGTGTCAGTAAAAATAGTCGTCAGAACTGAAAAGGAACTAGGTCAGCAGGTACGTGCTTCAGTGCGTAACAGAAGCCACAGTCACATAGTGGGAAACTTGACCTAGCGCCCAAACTTTGGAGGACTTCTTTGGAGGCTTTGGAACTTGTATCATGGTTCTGTTTCTGTATAACAAACCACTCCTGAACTTGGTCATTAAAAATGTAGCCAGTTAATTTAGCTTTGATGCTGCAGGCTGACCGTTCTGAAGGGCTCTGCTGGCTGGTTCTGCTGGCTTGAGCCAAGCGTGACTAATCTTGTCTAGGGTTGCTGTGGCTTATTGTCAGCTGGTAGGTTGTAGGGGTTGCGTGGTCTATGATGTCCGCAGCTATGGTGATGGAGGCCTCTCCTTAACAGGGCGCCTCACCCTCTCACAGGCTCGCCCAGGTCTGTTGCCATCGTGGTCTCTGAGTTGTAAAAACTTGAGAATGGAACTTATAAAGTCTCTAGAGCAGTGGTTCTTAACCTGTGGGGTGCAACCCTTTGTAGGTTGAATGACCCTTTCACGGGGGTCACCTAAGACCATTCTGCATATCAGATACTTAGATCATGACTCATAACAGTAGCAAAATTATTGTTATGAAGTAGCAGTAAAAACAGTTTTATGGTTGGGGGTCACCACAACATGAGGGACTGTATTAAAGAGTTGCAGCATTAGGAAGGTTGAGAATCGCTGCTTTAGAGGCTTGGGCTAGGGACCTATATACTGCCTTTTCTGGATGTGAGGAGAAGCTGAAATATGACAGTCATCATTGTAGGTTATCACAGAACTCTGGTTCAGATTTACCTTTGTTGAACGATTTAATCTTTACCTTTATGTTTGATCACGGTCAAAAATACCTCTTTACAAATGCCAGGTAAAATCATATAGGACAGTAAGCCTGGATGCACATGTACTGGCCTTTTAGGGAATGCTTTCTCATCTTGCTTCAAGCGGGGTAGTTAGGAAAAGTTCTGGACTGGACAGAACACTGTATGATCTCACCATCTTCTGCCATCTTTATTTTCCTGAGCATCCTTAAAGGTGACGGGGGCTGAGATGCTGGGCTCAGGAAGGGCACGTCGTGATCACTCATACAAAGGGTTAAATCAGAGAGTCCCGTATGAGAGTCTTCAGGTAGTCGCTGCTTCTAGTCCCTATTTTCTTAGATTATTTTCACTGTCAAGTCAATTGTCTGCTTGCTCTTTTGGTGCCTCTTTACTGTTCTTTGTCCTTTAGAAGTGCTGGAGAGTCTCCCAGGCCTTGGTTTGGGCCTTGGTTGTGCTGTCTGCAGTTCAGAGGAAGTGCCATCAAGTCCTTTCTCTTGCCTTGTCTGGGCTGTAGAGATAATGAGGACTCCCCAGTTTACACAGATGTGACCTCAAGGCTCAGAAAAGAGACCTGCTGGTTTATAACTTCACTTACAAAGTTATGATCTCTTGGCCAAACTTTTCCCTTAGAAGGACCCATGATTAATGTCAGGGTATAATCAAAATACTTTTATATAAAGATGGTGCCTTTTTAAAAGACTCAAGGTCATTTTCTGCTATTCAAGAGCCAGAGACAGCTGGAGAAATCTATGTATTTACGTCTCAAAAGCCTGATTCCCTCTGGTTCTTGGATACATCCCAAATGATGTTAATTAAAACAAATGCATTGCTCCACAGAGGTGCAGCGTGTCGTGGTGGAGCTGTCCCTGAGCGCTGGAGCCAGAGTCTTGTTTGAATTAGGAGGATGTCTGTATTCTAAGGCGCCCCATAGAGACGTCTACGGCTAGGGCTTTCAGCTGTCCATACTGTCTCTATTGAGAGACATATTTATATCTTCCAGACTAGCAATTAATCACTCAGTGGGGTTTTATACGGGGGAGGAGTCATGAGCTCACAAGAGAATCTTTTTGTGCTGCCAGGAACCACAAAACATGGGCACAATTAAAATGCTGATTTAATTTATTAGACAGCGGCATAGGACAGGAATGTTTAAATGATGTTGACAGGGCCAGAATCTTAGCACCACCTATTCTTAAAAATAGAAAACAAATGCCTGCCCCTTAAATGAAATTATATTAATAACATGTTTCTGTAAGCTGCTTGGAAGCAAAATAAAGCTATTGACATTAATTAAAATCTGAAGACGTATCATTTGTTGTTAACGTGCAGCTTTTGTTAGAGGGAAACAGCTTTCAAAGTGATCTATTTATGAAAATTAAATGGGGAAAATTGCCTATTGAGCAAATGTTGGTTAATAAGGCTGCCTTTCTTAGAAACATGGGTTTTTAAGTAACAAAAATGTTTTTATATCCTAGTAATGGTTTCTATTTTTTGATCATTGCAAAGATTGCCTTTGTTACTTGAATTTTAATATTTCCACACAGGATTCCATTGTTAGGGATATTATAAATTTTAAAATCTAGGAAGATGTTCATCATTGTCAGGGTGTTAGGTAACATATTGGTAAAGAGAATTTCATGGGAAATCAATGTGGCTAGGCATGCGGTCCTTCTCCAAACACCGCGGCAGAAGTAGGAGCCAGCAGGCCCCATCAGCCGCCTTTAACTAACTCTCCTTAAGGGAATGCTGTTTGTTGCAAAACATTACTTCTCTGGTTTCACATAAGATAGAAAGTGGCTCACCCTCCATAGTATAGAAATGTAGTATAGTATAGCCAATGTAGCGGGCCTGTGAGGCCTTACAAGTAGGTACTGTTCTGAAGAGCGGGAAAGAGTCTTTTCACACCAGGTTAGCTTTCTTGCTGTTATGGAGACACAGCAACTTGAGTTTCCAAAGTTGATATCTTAGATGATAGATGATGCTCTTAGATGATGCTAAAATACTGTGCTCTTCAATGAATGAGTCCAGAAATCATGAACCGTGTGCACTGCTCCCTATTACACCTCTGACATTTTTGTAAGATTTATTTTTATTTTTGATTTATGTGTCTCTCTGTGTGTATATGCCAAAGGTATGTGGGGTGTCGGGGGAGGCCAGAAGAAGGTGTTAATTCTCTGGATCTGGAGTTACAAGCTGTTGTTAGCCACCTGATGTAGAACTCTGGTCCTCTATAAGGGTAGCAAGGGCCCTTAACTACTGAGCCATCTATCCAGCGCCCCGCTATTATGGGACATTTGCACTCTGTGCGAAGATATATTGCTATGATTGGTTTAATAAAGAGTTGAATGGTGAATAGCTAGACAGGAGATATAGGTATGACTTCCAGGCAGAGGGAGAAAGCAGGAGGAGGAATCTAGGTGCCTGAGAGACATGAGGAGACACGGAGGATGCTGGATGTCCAATGCGTGACAGAACATAGATTAATAGAAATGAGTCAATTCAAGCTATAAGAGCTAGTTAGGAACAAGCCTAAGCTACAGGTCGAGCATTCATAATTAATAAGAAGTCTCTGTGTCATTATTTGGGAGCTGGCTGAAGGGACAGAAATAGACTTGTTATACCCCTCCCCAACCCATTTCTGAGACTTCTGGTCTAGTTATGATATGAGACTTCATTGGCCTCCATTGGTCTTTATGACTCTGGAAGAGGTGTGCAAATGGGATGGAAGAGCTAAAATGTTCCCACACTATTTAAAAGTCAAGCAGTCCCTGGGAAGGGAATTATGAACATTTATGTGGTATGAATTTGCTTTTGGTAAATGGTGCTATTTTGTAGAAAAATTCTATTGACATGGGTAATAAATAATAATTAATCACGATTGACATTGTAAGAGTTGTTTTTCTCTCCGGCCTTTACTCCTTCCCTCCCATCCATTTAGTTCAGCTCCTGCGGCTCCTGCTCTTAAATAGCAAAGGTTCTGCCCCCGCTCTTCTGTGCGCCTGTGGGCTCCTCATCTGCTCTTTCCTTAAATACCGAGTTGCTTTGCCTGCTCTGTTGGATGGCTCAGATCACATCCTGTTCAGCCTGGCTTCTGTGCCAGGCATATAACAAGTGGTTATTATATTTCTGAAGTATTAATGAAGGCTTTCATATCAACCATTTGATTCAGTCATCTTCAACAGAGCAAGGGTGTGAGTGTGGATGTAATCTTTCCCCTCTTCACCCTGAGATTTGGCAGTGTGTAGAGGGACTTTTGGTGATTGCACATGAACTGAGGTGCGTGCGTGTGTGTGTGTGTGTGTGTGTGTGTGTGTGTGTGTGTGTGTATGTGTCTGTGTCCACACATTATTGGCATCTGGTGGATTGAGGCCAAGTCTGCTGCTAGATGTCCTTCAGTGTACAAAACTGCAACAAGTAGCTATCTGTCCCCAGACATCAGTAGGGTCTTTTTTTGCTTTTTGCTTTTCATTCTTTCTCTTTCGTTCTCGACCAGATGGATGTGCAGTACATGTTTCTCCCCGTAGACCTGAGACTACAGATGAGGAGAGATTAAATGCCTTACTCAAGTCTACTACTTAAGGGAGAACCAGAAACTGAACCCCAGCTCGTGGTTTTAAATCTAGAGAATTGCCAGACTATTTCATGGACTTCAGTAAAGACTGTGATTCTTGAGTTTATCTATCCAGTGGCTGTAGAAATCTATACACATGCTGCTCAAAAGCAGTAACCAGAAGTGAGGGCAGAAAAAAGTTTTTGGGTGCTCATTTGGAAGATAACTTTCAGTGGACTTAAAAATCTTGCATAAGAGTTTCAGTTAGCTAGGCTTATATCCTCCCTTAGCGAGCAAAATTCTTTAGCACAGTGAGTCAATCTATCTCTGTTTCCCATTAATGCTGTTCTGAAAGATTGACATTAATTACATATTTTTGGATTACTAAAATGGATGTCTGAAACATCTGAATTGGACATTAATTATTTTGTGCTAATCGCCTAGTTAATTTTAACACCAGACCTACTATTATGTCCACAGAACATGGCTTCCTCAGATGTGCGGGTCTGCTCACTAGCCAGTTATGGAACTGAAATAAGACTACGAACATCTGTTCTTAGATTGGATAGATGGCCATCACAGAGTAGCTAAGTCAAGGCGGGATGAAGGTGGTGTAAGATGTAGAATCGGGTATAAGCTTATAAAGCCATAAGCAAGTAGGTAATTACGTTTATAAGAGGACATCATCTCAGTGATGTTCCGACCAAAGACGTGAAACTGCTGACCACATCTGTGCATCCAAGTGACGTGGCTCTGAGACTGACTCATTCTGACCAATAGAATGGCAGTTTCAAGGACCCCCTCGACAGTGGCTAGCAATAAGCTGGATTTCTGCCCTCAGTTTGATTATTTCCAGTCTTCTACTCCTCCTGGGCGCGTCTGCTTCTTTTTTTTCTAGAGCTTTCAGGTGTGTTGTTAAGTCCCCAATGTATGCTTTCTCCGTTTGCTTTAAGTGGGCACTTAGTGCTACGAACTTTCCTCTTAGCACTGCTTTCATTGTGTCCCATAGGTTTGAGTACGTTGTCTCTTTGTTTTCATTAAATTCAAGGAAGACTTTAATTTCTTTCTTAATTTCTTCCTTGACCCAGGTGTGGTTCAGTAGTTGACTGTTCATTTTCCATGAGTTTGTCGGCTTTCTGGGGGTTATCAATAAGCTGGAAACTGAACTATTTCCAATTCAGAAATCAGTAGCTGAAGAAACATTGTGGACGCATTACTAAAACACATTCTGAACATAGTAACAAGACATCCTGTTCATGGAAAAATGTGTCCCAGACAAGAATACCAATATTGGTAAAATAGACTGATGGCAATCGAACAGTTAAATTGCCTATTGGTTTATGGGATTTCACTTAAAATTATGAACTCAAGAGACTATCAATGGCCTATGAAATAAAATCGGAGGACTTGGTGATTTAAGTTTTAAAATCTTATTTTAAAAACTCCTCAGTAGCTTGTTTAAAGTTCTGCCGTGAGGAATCTTTGAACATATTATTTAAAAAGGCAAAATTAAACAGACCTCCAAGAGACATTATTTTATACTGGGATATTATGCAAAGATCTCTTAGTTCACAGTATATGGCAGCTTAAAGGGTTAGTTTTAAGTTTCTGACAAACATGTCTAAACTGTAAACGGTAGAAAAACTACGATTCTGGATTCTGTGAAGTCCTGTGCTCAGCGGGACAGAGGGACACTGCCCCTCTGAGTAGGGCTGGGACCAAACAGAACTGAGGAGGGACAGAATGGCAGAGCTTCCTGTTAGGTTCTGAACTCTCGTCAATTCCTGTGAAAGTCCATTTTCAGAGAAGGACAAGGCAATCTCGTGTCCAGGAAAGAAAAATGTCTGAGGTTTTTGTTCGTTTGTTTTGTAACCTCTTTTGCAAGAGAGTTCCAACTGGAACCCTTCTAGAATCTAACTGTAACTTTTGCCTGGAAGCAGGGATCTGTGCCGGGTCGTTCAGAACCATTAGAGTGTCTCATAGGCCATAACTACCATGAATAGTGAGAGCAGACCACAGAGCCTCAGCGAGGTCAAAGAAACTGTTTGTTTACTTCAGCATTTCCCATTGTGTAAGCTCAAATCCTGGGGATTTCTCAAGAGCACACCTTTCTATGACAGGTGCAGCCAGGCTGGCCTCAAGCTTGCTATGTAGGTGGGGCTGGACTTGAACTGCTGCTTCTGTTACCATCTCGGAGGTGATGGGTGATAGGCCCACATGACCATGCAGGGAGAGAGGGGCATCAATCTGTGAAATAATCTCTCTGCTTGTATGGGAAGCTGGCAAACAAAACATTCCATTTTTTTAAATGTTCTGCTAAAGCAGTAATTTTGAAATTATATTTTTGAGTTCATAGATAATCTGTTTTGTGAGAATCTGTGTTCCACTTCTCTTAAATATAACCTTAGCAAGAGAATTGTTTGCACAAAGTCACATTTTCACTCTGACTTTAGAGAGGAATATTTGTTTTCATACATTTTAAGATTATGTTTTGCTACATGTGATGGCACACACCTGTAATCCCGGCGTGGATGTGAGTTAGGCAAGAGGATTGCTGCAAGTTCAAGGCCAGCCTGTTCTACCCAGCGAGTTCGATGCCAGTCAGTGCTACATAGTGAGACCCTGTCTCAAAGTAAAACCAAGGTTGGAGAGATGATTTGGAGATTAAGAACAGTACAGTACTGCTTTTGTGGAAGACTCAGGTTTGGCTCCTGGAACCCACACTGTGTGGCTCAAAACTGTAACTCTAGCTTTAGGGGATCGACACCCTCTCCTATCCTTCATAGACATGTGCATGTACATAGACACACAGACACACAGATACACAGACATAGACACACACAGAGATACACACACAGACATCCACAGACATATACACACAGAGATATACACACATATACAGACACACACAGATATACACACACAGACATATACACACAGGCATATAATTCTTATTATGCTTCGAATTCTCTGTTAATCTGGCACTGGTCTCAGGGCAATGGTCTTGGTCACTGATACTGTCTTTTATGAAATTCCAGTATTTCTGTTTGATGGTCCATAAAGGTTTTTTTTTATATTTGTTATTTATTTGTTGTGTGTGTGCATGTGTGTGCCTCATGGTATGTGGTGGTCAAAAGACAACTTTTGGGAGTCTGTTCCTCGGTTACAGGCTTGATGGCAGGTATTTTTATGTGTTAAGCTGTGCATTCAGCCCCGTGGTGTTCCATTTTAATAATTCCCATCTCCCAGCTTGTATTTCTTCTCTGTTTGTTCATGTTGTTCATCTTCATCTTTTTTACTAGATGCTTGGCCATACTGATCATGGTTAGTGACTCCCAATCTTTCTCTTTGTATAATTGATGATGGAATCTCTCTTCTTGCTTTTTATTAAATGCTGGACATGTAAATGAAGATACTGAAGTCAGTATATATTTTGCCTGCTAATGGACGCCATATTGCTTTTTTAATTTATTATTTTTTGCATGCCATTGGTGTGAAGACTGGATGAGAATAGTCAGACTTTGAGCTGGTAGACTTTTAAGTTCCATTAGGAGTGACTGATATCCACTTGTACATGGAATACTGGATGTTGTGCTCCAGTGTCTGTCCTGCCTGCTCCAACCACAGAAATGTCTCCTTACCTTCATGTTCTTCCTGATGGCAGCATTGTTGCTCATCCACTGGTGTTGGGCTTGCGGTAGGGGTAGAGGCTTTTCTTTCTGGCAGTTGAGTCTCAGACTCAAGCAGTCCTTGGAAGCAGGTCTTCTTGGCATACCTCCACTTCTCCTATGACAGCCAGTCTTGCCCTGTGTCTGTCAGCTCTTAGGTGGGGAAACATTTTTTTGTCACTCCTGGTATGACTGGTGTCTTGAAAAAATTCTGGGCACTTGGGGTTGGAAAGTTGGTTCAGCAGTTAAGAGCACTGACTGCTCCTCTAGAGGACATGTGTTCAATTCCCAGCACCCACGTGTCAGCTCACAACTGCTTGTAACTATAGTTTCAGAGGATCTGACACCTTCACACAAACATGCATGCAGACAAAACATGAATACATGTGAAATAAAAATAAATAAATTATTAAAAAAAGAGAGAGAGTTTGAGAGCGAGAGAGTTCTGGGCCCTGGACAGTTTCCTTTCCAACTCCAGAGGCAGACAGGTATCTGCTTCAGTCACTTCCTTAGAAGCAGTAGGTCTTTTTGTCTGGGCTCGAGGGACAGGAGTTTGTTGTCCCTTCTTTAGTAGCCTAAGTCTGCTACTTCCTGTGTGGAAGTTCTATCCCCACCAAAGCAGGTGGATCACTGGTAGGGCTCTCCGACATCCCATCCTGTTCCCATCTTTCTCCAAGAGTGATCACTCAGCATGGGTTCTTGAGCATTAGACGGTCAGTAGAAACATTGTTTCTAGGGCTCCAGTTGTTTCCAATGGACAACACATCAGCCCACCTTTTTCTTCTAAAAGCCTCGTTTCAGCACCACCCAGCACTGGGAAGGCCGAGGAGAAGGTTTACGTATTTGAGGCCAGTCTAGACTCCATAGTAGAGACTCTGTGACATGGTGGGCGTGACCAGCTCTTTCTCCTCTGGCAGAGAGTGTACTGTGTGTGTGCGCTCCCTCTCTCAGGAAATCTTGTCTTTCTTTGTCTCTTTGGACAGCAGTTTTCTTGGTCACATTATGCCCTCAGCTTTCTGATGAAATTCGTAGAATTTTATAGACACCTGACTTTTCTCTTGTTGGCATTCAGCATCACAGAGGAACTGGAATTTGGAGCTTTTCATTAATGTGTGTCCATGCATGTTAGCATGAAACTAAACTGAGATCTCAGGAACAGCTGGAGAACTGAGCAGAGAGGCACAAGCGCTTCCTCCCGGGAGTCTCAGGAAGGTAATGGAAATAGTCGGATTCATAGCATCAGCTTTGAACTTGCCTGAAACCATGTCTACAGCCTGTGTCCTGATTGTTTTGAGCTCCATGCCTTTACCTCCATCTCTTCTCTAAATCATCAGCTGGGAAGGGTGAGGTCAGAGTCTCTCACGGCAAACTGGTTAAAGGCTTTGGCAGCTGCACAAGCAATACAGAATCTGCTGGCTTCCAGCTGTAGCCACTGCAGCCGGCCGCTCTGTGGGGAAGAGGATGCCTGAACTCAAGGAGTGAACAAGAGAAGAGGATGCTGTTTTTCTTTTAAAGTAGAATCATTCCACACCAGGCCGCATCTTTATACAGGTTCTGTTTTGTGTGTTTTTTAAAAGCCCCCCTCCAACCTCTCTTAATTCTAAGTACTTTAAAAATAGTATAATCCATGAAAAAAAAACCCAACACATTAAAATACATTATGAGGTAAAACTATAGAGGAAAAATTGGAAAAAGGAAAGATTTTTGAAGCTGTAGAGATAAGTTGATTTCCCACATTGCTTGAGGGTTAACTCTTTTCGAAGGCATTTATTATGCTTTTAGTGTTCTTAGGCAGGTGTCCTACTGTAATGCTGAGCAGAATTCTTATTTCAAGTGAGTGTGTGTATGTGTCTGTGGGTCTGCATGCATGTGTGTGTGTATAAAGAATTTTGTAAAGTCTAAGGTGCACACACACACCCATTTTAATTTCTGAAATTAGAATTTGTTTTCCCTTTGATCATATGTCTTGGCCTCATTTTCATTTGTCAAGATTTACTTTTAATTTTTGGGTGTGTGTATACATGTGCGTGAATGCCGCATGTGAAAGCAGTACACGAGGAGCCCAGAAGAGGGAGTCAGAACCCTGGAGCTGGCATTACGAGCTGCTGTGAGCTGCCATGTGCATGTTGGGCACGGATCTCAGGCCCCTTGGGAGAGCAGCAAGCAATCCTAACTACTGAGCCATCTCTCCAGCCTCATTTGACATTTTTTTCCCTCCTTGGGAAAGGAACTGATAGTATTTTTAGCATGGATGTTATTTTAGATATGAAGACATACAGGACTGTATAGATGATTTTGTAGATTAAGGACCCAACACCATATACATTTATATATAATTAAATTTGTTAGTATTTATTTATTTTTGAGATGGAACTTTCTTGAAAAGGAATAACATGTTTGTGCTGGAGATGTTTGGAAACCTTATGTTTGGGATTTAAAAATGAGGTAGATTATCTTGGCTTCAGCTGTGATAGAAGATACGCCTCTATCCCTATGTGTGCATCGCATCTTAATCTTCCTCCCTGCTTTTCATTTTAATTATGCTTGTCACAGAGCATCAGCCACTCTGGATTCATTTTCCCTGCTGCTGTTGCAGCAATTGGCTGCCTATGCATGATATTCTTAAAGAGATCGTCCGGCATTGCATGAACGTGGAGAAACTGTGTTCGAGGGAGCGTTTGGTGCTCCTACCGCTCTCACAAGTGTTGGACTAGCCTAGAATACTATTTTAGGATTATCACTATAAGTGATAGCAGAATCCTATAGAAGAGAAAGCCTTTCAGTCATTTAAGACCAAATGTTGCTAATTCTTTGTATGTACAGTATATGTATGTATGCGTGTGTTTGTGTGTGTGTATGTATATGTGTGTCTGCGTGTATGTGTGTGTGCATGCATGCATGTGTGGGTTTGTGTGTGCACACACATGTGCATGTGGTCGCTATAGGTAGGCATTGGGTATTTTCTCTCACTTGTTGCCTTGCTTTTTGAGACAAGGTCTTTCAGTGAACCTAATGTTTTGCATTTGGTTAGATTGGTTGGCTAGAGCTGCCAGTGCTCTCAATGGCTGGGCCATTGCTCCAGCTCTGGTAACTTCTCTTCAGTGTAGTAGAAACCTTCCTTCTACCTCATGTATACACATCTCTGGTAAAACAAGTTCTTTACCCCAGGTATCCTGTGCAGACATGAAGAGGGCAACGAAGTGGCAAAAACATAAGCACACACATAGTTTTGACATATATAATGAAATCGTTACACGGAGCTTCACGATCTAGTTGGGCTCATTCTAGGGCCACTTAAATTTCTTTTTAATGATTCTCTTTTATTTTTTCATGTTCATTGATTGGTGTTTTGCTTGCATGTCTGTAGGTGTTGGATCCTCTAGGACTGGAGTTACAGACAGTTGTGAGTTGCCACGTGGGTGGTGGGAATTGAACTGGGGTCCTCTGGAAGAGCAGCCAGTGTTCTTAACTGGCTGCTCTTCCAGTCATCTCTCCAGCCCTAATTCTAGGGTCACTTTTGAGAAGAATTTTTTTCTTTATTATGAACCACGTATCCTGAGTCAAACACTACAGCCGAAGCGAATAAATTATCAGTGGTATTTAACACACTGAACTGAGAGGTTCTAAGCTCGGCCACACAGTCACAAATGCTCCTGAAAGAGGGATGTCACTCACAGATTGCCAGAGAGAAAGATTTGCTAATTTTTGGACTTTGGTTTTTGTCGAGCTCAGTCTGATTTTTTTTTTTTTTGCATTAGTAGGAGTAAGAAGAGACAAAAACAAACAAAAACGAAACAAAAAAAAAAAACCCTAAAACTAAAACAACAACAAAACACACAACCCTGGGTGTGTTCCTCTGTTGTGCTCTTTGTTGTTTGAGACAGAGTCTCTCGCTCAACCTGGAGCTCACAGATTTGACTATAAACTGTCTGGCCAGTGATGTCCAGAGATCCTCCCGTCATTATCTCCCCTGCATTGGGATCACAAGTGCATGCCCCCATGCCTGGCTTCCGAACTTAGATCTTCACACTTGTGTGACAAGCACGTTACTAAGTGAACCATCTCCCAACCTCCCCATGTATCAAGGTATGTAAGAGATAAAGGACAGGGAGGAAAAACTGACCCACTGAGGTGTTCAGGACTTACAAGATGGACATTACAGCTGGCTAGTGAACGTTTTTGAAGGAATTCAAAGGAATAACGGGGAACCCTAACGACTACATATCATACCATAGCTTCATTTTTTCTTCAAATGTACAAGAATCTGTCAAAAATAAATTACAAACTTCTACAGCTTCCATGAAGGTTCCTTCAGAGTAGTAGGGGAGGGGAAAAAAAAGCCTCTTCTAAAATACAGGAACCATCTTGAGTTAAACAAAAGCCAGAAAAGATTATAATTGTAAAACCACGATGTTGGCTATCATTATTCCAGGGGCTGTGTTGTTTCCAATAACAGTTTGGCGCTGTATTTAGTCTATAGCAATCTACAATTGAAATATAAAATAAAGATTTTCCTTTTATTTCCCTCTGAAGTCCGAGGCCAAGCTAAGCAGAGCTGAATGTGGCATCTGTGGGTGATTTAAGACAGGCTTTCCTATGGGGTTTCGAGTAGAAAGTAAACATGGATTCTAGCCACAGTCAACAGCATTTACAAATGTAAAGAGAGGAAGCTACTGAGTGTTTGGAGAAGGAACCCTTAGAAAGGAGGCAGAAAGAGAGCGGCTGATGGTGATGAGTTCCATATGGTCCGAGACTGCATTCGAAGGAAAACAGAGGCAGCTAGCGGTTCTGGCTGATGATACTTTATTGAAGCAATTTCTGTGTCTTATTTTCTCTTTGGCTTCCGAGAAGGGTTCCATCTCATGACGCCAGAAAAAGGTGACTTATATGCAAGAGAAGAGGAATTTTGTTTGGGAGGCTAGTTAAGGGGGTGATGCAGCCCATGGAGCGCCCCCTGGAGGTTCTACCTGGAAGTTGACTGTAACTCTGGGCTGCGGAGGTGGCTCAGTCTGCAAAGAGCTCGCTGCTCAGTGAGGAGTGAGAACCTGGGTTTGATGCTCAGCACTTACCTAAAAGTTTGGAACCTTAGCGCTGGGGAGGCAGGGACAGGAGGATCCCTGGTCCTTGCTGGCCAGCCACATTAGTCAAAGAAGCTCATATTTGGGAGATGGTGTCTCAAAAACAAAACAACAAAAAGCAAGGAAGGTGGTTCTTGGGGGGCGACACCTGGGGTTGACCTCTGGCCTTCACGTGCACGCACACACGCACAGCACACACACACACACACACACACACACACACACACACACACATCCATTCTCTAGTTCTTTTTGCTTAATTTGGTGTTTTAGGTCAAATGCACTTTTCTAATTTCATGAGATTATGTCACTGATTTGGTGCCAGAGGAGATTCCAACTCCGCTTCTTTAACTTACAGGCTGTGTGAGCCTGGGAAACGACCAAGTACCCTGGGCTTCAGTGACTTTTGTCTTCAGAGGAGGATAGCTCTAATAGTCATCTCCTGTTTGTTTCTCCGACTCTCTCTAGTGGTTGCCTACAACTGGAGAGCACCTGATCTTACATATGTTTCTGTGCTGTACGTACGTAAGAAAGTTGTGTTTGTAAGTTAAGAGCACAGTAAGTATAATATAATGAAATTACTGGAATAATATGCCATAACAAGTTATTTGGATGTGCTCTGTCTCTAAACTGCTGAGGAGTGGCTGGTGCTTACAGCGTGGGTGCCACGAGCACACGGATAATTGGCGCCTTGGGTGGGACAGGTAGACTGGTAGCACAGTTCATCATGTAGGCTGACAATTTAAAATTATGCATTGCTTATGTAACTTCCACGAATATTTCTGGAAAGTGGTCACCTATGAATTATTGAAACTACAGATGAGGCGGTGATGTAGATTGGAGTACTAGCCTTTGTGTTTTCTACTTTGTGTGAGTGTGAGTGTGTGTGTGTGTGTGTGTGTGTGTGTGTGTTGTACATCAGAGGACAACTTGTAGGCTCTCTCCTTCCACTGTGAGTTCTGGGAATCACACTCAGGCCATCAGGTTGGCTCAGTGAGTACTTTTACTGCCGAGCCATTTCACTGACCCGGCCTGTTTTATGCCGCCGAAATGTAGACTTGTAACAAAGAGTGGAACGAATTTATCTAGGTAAAATGCCCATGAGAGTCGTTTGGAAGGCCGAAACAACGGGCACCCCAGGGCCTCACACCAGCACTTCTGTGCCAGCATTTTTGCTGACCACAGGCCAGTCACCAAACTTTCTTTCATTGCTTGTTTTCTTGAGGCAGTGTCTCCCCAGGTACACCAGGCTGGCCTTTTGTGGCCTTGTTAGCCTCTTGCCTCAGCCCCTCAACATTGGGATTGTAGGCGTACACCACTACACCTGCCCTGTAGATTTAAATAAAAATCATTCACTCTATGGTTTTTTTTTTCACTCTGTGGTTGTGTTCAGTTTAGTAATCTACATGTATTTCTGTGATATTCTGTATTTTATAAGATGTGCAAGTTAGACCTTATAAAAAAGATTTTAAAAATACATTAAACTTTGGGGGTACCACTGATTAAAAAATACATGACAAAAGTTGGGACATTTAAAGGTTATTGCTGTAGAACATGTTTGCGGAGTTGAACTAACTAGGCAGAAATGGGTAGTTCTGAATTCAACTGGCCAAAATCCCCAGTGAAGGACCTCATGATCCACAGCCTTGGTAATGGGCTCCATCCTGCTGCCTCCGTGCCTGTGTGCTTGTGTAGACCAAGGTCAAATGGGAAAGCCCACTCCTGGTTCCCTGCATTTTGCATGGCGAGGATATTTCTGTTTACTTTTCTCCTTTTGTTCTTCGTCTCTTTTAATATTGTGGAACCACTTGTTCGCAGCTGTGACCTTGACGGTATTCAGAACAGCTCTGCTCTTAGCCACAAATATCTGTAGCCTTCAGAAAAGAGAGACAGCCATCTTCTTTTGTACTGAGCTGTTGTGAACCGTCTGATCCCTGGATTCTCATTTCAATTTTCTTCCCATCTGGGGGTGACGCAGCAGCTCTCTGAGTGCAAGGTCCCCAGCTCCTGCCTCAGTTACACGGTGTCGCCTGACGTGCAGGAGTGTTAATCTCCTTTGTTTCCTCTGGAAGCCTCTCTCTAGCATTGTAATTACCCAAGGTGGTAACAGTTCTTAAGAACAGTCTGTCACCTTGACATCCACTGAAAACTCAGGCAGGGTCTGGAAGATGCACCGCTCTGAATAAGTGGGGGAGAATCGGGACACGACATCCTTGGGTGGTGATGATATTTAAATGATGGAGTCCCATTACCCTGCATAATGTAAGATGTTGACATTTTATTCAAACATGTAATCCTTGTCATCGAGCGTGGGCAGGGGAACGATTGCCACCCCGAGTAGGAGCAATACGGGATGACACTACAGAGAAATGACATGAAGCCCTAATATCGTCAGTAATTACTTCCCATCTGTCGTTATGCCATTTTTGGATTCCCGTGATGGCGTGCGGGACTGGGTTCACCACAGAAGTGGTTTCTGCAGTTCTGAGTGATGTTTGGGGCACACCTCCTTAAGAAGAGGCTGTAAACGTATGCTAGGGCTGGGGAGATGGCCCAGTGCTTAAGAGCGCTTGTTAGTCTCTCTGGAGGACCAGAGTTCAAATCTCAGCATCAACATCAGGCAATTCCAGCCGCCTGGGACTCCAGTGGAGTCTGATGCTCTGTCCTTGTCTCCTCAGGCACCCGCACATACATGTGTACATAAACTCCACACGCACATAAATAAAAATAAAATGAATCTTAACATACGTACCTGCTAACACCGATTATACATGGTTGGTTTTTTTTTTTCTGAGATAGGGTCTTGCTATGCAGACTTGGCTGACCTAGCTACCAAAGGCATGCTGATCTCAAAGTCAAGGCGATGAGTCCCCCTGCGTCCCCTCCTAGTACTGAGCTTACAGTTGCATCTTACCACACCTGGCTTATACACGGTCACTGAAACCCTTGAGCTCCCTAGGAGCATCTCCTGTACTCAGAAGAGTCTCACCGTTGAGTGATTGTAGGTATGCTTGCATTTGGGCAATGTGTATTGGTTTTGGACACTGTCAACAGGCCGAAGATAGAAAAAATATATATCACTCACTGGTAGGAACTTGGTGGTGTTGATGAACAGCGGTATGGTGATATACATTGTTGTTGACACAGAAAGATGTAAGAAGACCTGGATTTGCTACGTAACCATGCTGGCCTTGAACTCAGAGAACCCCTACCTCCCGAGTGCTGAGATTAAAGGCATGCACTACCTCATCTGTCCAGGACGAAGAGTGTTTCATTGAATTTGGATGCTCCATGTGGACCATATACTCACAGTTTATAAATTACTTGAGTAAAATAAAATTTTATTAATTTTATTAATTCAGTCCTTCAGGGATCTTGACAACAAATGGGATGAAATCTTCTTGCCCTCTAAACACTGTGTGAGGGAAGGAAACAGCACAACCTTGGCAAGGGGACTGGTGGCCTTGTGTGATGAGTGACCTCCACCACTGCGGGTCTGTGGGGTCAGCCATTGCAGCAGAGGCCACAGTGTGACTGCCAAGCCCTGGTGGAAAGGAGGATAGGGTACCAGGGGAAGAGCATGACCCATGAGACTCGATTAGAGTCGCCAACAGGAGAATGTTAGGAGGTAACGGAGGATAAGCAGGCAGGACCCTGAGCAGACCTTTAGACTAAAGTGAGAAGTTTGTGTGTGACAGTGTGATGTGTGGTCCACAAGAGCATTGTGTGCACGGTCTGGTTGATGCTACAAAAAGTGGCCTCACTGTTGGGACAACTGGCAAAACCTGAACAAAGGCTGTGGGTTAGATGATAAAGTCGCAGCCCTGTTTCACTAACTGCTTACGCAAGAGAAAGTTTCTCCTTCATTAGGAGAGGCATCTGGAAGCATTTGGAGGGGGAGGAGACCAAATGAGATGCTTCAGAAAGTACGAGTGCATCTGTGGTGGCAAGGGTGGGGGTGAAGTGGGAGGGGTGGGGGGGGAGAGGTGGGAGGGAAGTGGTGAGGGCAGGTAATGATAAGCAAATGCTGGCTTACATTTTCCGGAGTGAATTTATAGCGAAATTTTCATAGGGATTCTTTTAAATTTTTTTATTGCATTTTATTTACTGAGATTGTGTGCACATGTGTCTATGTATAAATGTGTGGAATCAGAGCACAGCTTGTGGGAACTGATTTTCTCCTTCCACTGTGTGGGTCTTGGGGATTGAACTCAGGTAGTCGGGCATAGTGGCAAGTACCTTTACCTGCTGAACCATTTTGTCAGTCTAGATAGGATTTGTGTGTGGTGTGTGTGTGTGTGTGTGTGTGTGTGTGTGTGTTAATGCAATCCCCTAGCCCCTGAAAATCTGAAGTCATTATAAAATACAAAATAAAAAAGAGAGAGAAAGAAAAAGAAAAGCCATCATGTTGGCTCCTATATAGGGAAGTTTGTCGGTCCCCCAGTGTAGACATTGGGAGGCCAGTGAGAGAACAACCTTGCTGTGTAGGAGAGAGGCAGCAAGCTAGGAGAGCAAGGTGATGGCCGTGAAAGGTGAGAAAGGTGGCCACACTCAAATGTGTGTTTCTTGAACATGCTCATGAATTTGTGTGGTTGGCAAAGGAAAGAAATAATGGGCGACCGTAGGGTTCCAGGAGACCTGAAGTTGTCCGGAACATGGAAGAAGACATTTGGATTCCTTGAGGATCTGGTGATAATGGTGCAGTATGCTCATATAACTTTTATTTAAGTATGTGTGTGTGTGTGTCTAGTTGAGTAGAGGCCGTGCATGTGTGCAAGTGTCCATAAAGGTCACAAGAAGGTGCCAGGTTCCCTGGAGCAGGAGTTACAGGTAGTTGTGAGCCATCCAATGTGTCTGGGAATGAGACTCAGGTCCTGTGGAAGAGCAGTCAGGACACTTAACCACTGAGCCATCTCTCCAGCCCTTGCAGTATGCTTTGGGCGGGATTTTATCCCTTAACCTGACAAGGGCAAGGTTCACTCCCTATAAAGGTCAGTTAGTTTTGCTTTTTGATTGGATATGGGCTCTGTGCCTTTGAAAGTGCCCCATTTACTACAACAGATGATAAACTTGTGGGTGGGTTGGTGGGAATCCAACTCTCTCTTATCCAAACAGCTCAGAGCAATAGCTCATCATTGCTAAAGAGTCATGAACACACAGAGTAATTATCCAGACAACTTTCCAGAAAATAGGTATTTAGATCTGGGAGGTAATTAGGGCTTGCCGTAATCAATTCAAGTGATATGCAAATAGAAAGTGTAACCTCCCCTCTAATTTCACACCCCAGAAATAGCTTCCATTAGCAGATGCGTGCCTTCCTCCAGGCTTCTGTCCCCCATCCCTGTTCCTAACTCTACACAGACATGCATACACTTGTGCATGTGTGTGCACGCCGCCCATTCCCCCGCCCCGCAACTCCTTAGTTTAGACTGTTCATTGTTTTGTATAAAAGTAACTAGACTGTTTATGCATTGTACAACCTTTTCTTCCAAAACATATTGAGCTTATAGCAATATTTATTGTCTTATAAGTTCTTTGGGTCAGGAATGAGGTTGTGGCTTAGTTGGATATTGAGCTGCCTTGCAAGTCAGGTGTTGTTAGGGTCTGAGGCCTCACCTGAAGGTGTTGCTGAGGAAGGATCTTCTCCAAAGGCCATCTGTGGCACAGGATCAGTTCTTTTTGGGGTTGTTCGGACCTAAAGAACATGGCACTGGGGGCTGGGGAGATGCTCAGTGGGTAAGAATACTGCTACACACGTTTGAGGGCCTGAGTTCAGGTCCCAGCAGTCAGGCAAAAAGCTCAGTGTGGCTGTGTCCATGCCTGTAACACTAGTACTGTTTGGGGCAGGAAAAGCATGGTTTTTAGGGCTTGCTGCGTGCCAGCCTACCTCCAGGCTCATGGAAGAACCCTGTGTTAAGAGAATAAGGTAGAGAGAAATACAGTCATCATCTGCCCTCCCCAGGTACCTGCGTTCATGCCTATGTGGGAATATAACACACACACACACACACACGGATAATAAAGTAAATGTAAAATGAACACTAACCCTAATCAGTTTCTGTCAGTTGTGCCTTCAGCTTTGTTTTTCTCATTTGTATTACTTTCCTATTGTAATAAATTAGTGCAGATTTAATGGCTTAAGTAACACAAATGTATTCTTCTGCACACTGGAGATGTGAAAATTTAAATTGGAGCTGACCCACTGGTTCTCCCTGAAAGGTCTGCTGCCTTTTTCATCCTGGAGAGGCTGTCTGTGTTCCTGATGATACAGAGGATGCTGTATTCTAAGTGTAGGAGCTCATGACCCTGCTCGACACTTAGGGTATAGCATCGTCAGTTTTCCGAGTCCTATCTCTGTCCCTTCCCCAAACCCCATCCAAGGAACTCTGTGTGTTTGCAGCCACATCCTCCCAGACCATCCAGGATTCCATTCCAGTTCCTGGCCACAGAAGACCTTATGTGCTGCCATGTGGGTTTCAAGTCAGGTCGCATATTCAGTGGTTCTGAGGGTGGGAACTTGGGCACCTCCTGAGTGTGTGGAACGAGGAGCTCCTCAGTCTATGCTAACACAGCATGCATTTGACATGCTGGATATTCCAGATTGATCTTGGACAATTTCTGCCCCGTATCTAGAACCTCCTAATTTCCCAGTAATTTCTGGTCTGATTCATGAGAAATACCCTTAATTTCCCCCTCGAATTGTATATAATTTCATTTGTGGATGTTGAATTATTCTGAAGAATGGTTTTAGTTTTCTAAGTGTTTGGTTTGGGGCTTTGCATTCAATGCTAACTTCCCTATTTTGCTGCCGTGTGGTCGGAGAGCGAGGTTGTATGATTTTCTTTAGAGCCTGTTGAATTAGTTGAGACTTGCTCTGTGGGTATTTGAAAAGAATTCTATAGAATCATTTCAATAATTCTTAACTTTGCTGTTTGTAAATACATTCTCTCTAGGTTTTAAAACAGTTACAGTGGAAGCAACAGCTACGGGGGTGCTTTGCCAATTATTTTATTTAATTAATGATTTAGAGACAGAGCCTTGTTATATACCTTAGACTGACCTTGAACTTTCGATTCTCATGCCTTGCTTGGCCTGTTCATACTGAGATGACAGCTATGTGCTACCATGCCTGGCTGCCCAGTGCTTTGGTTGTTAAAAACATATTCTAGTTACTTTGCTTTGAAAGGATGTTACTTGGCTCTATACCATTAGTGACAAGATAGAGAACTTAGCCATTTTCATCTATAGGATGGGTAATTGGAAACAGCTCAAGATTCAGCTTAATTCTTTTCATTAAGGAGTAGACTCTACAGAGGGAAAAACAGAGATTTTCCGCTTTGATTAAAGGTGTTCTAGAGTTTGTTGAGCGATCAAAGAAGTCAGAATTTAGGAATTCGCTTCCGAGTTAGTGGTCCTGATATCTTCATAGGATGGTGACATGCCAATAGTTGAGTGAATAAATGGGAATCTATTGGACGGTGGTCAATAGAATTATTATCAGTTTTACGCATTTCCTTTCAATGCTGTTCCTGTGGTGGCCTGGGAGTCTTAGGAAAACAAAGACTGTGAGAGTGAGAATCCAGCACAATGCACATAGATGGTGCCTCCCCCAACCCCCACGTGCTATGGAATCGCAACTGTGCTGACTCCAAGGCCCAGTGTAACACCCGAACACTCCATGGTTAGGCCAGCCTTAGCCACTCAAAGGAGGGACCAGGATGCTCGTGTGTCATTACGGTATACTAGGTTGTGCCCAGTGAAGGCAACCCACCACCTACAAGCTTCCTACTACTTGATCTGTTTAAAAATACAATTTTATACATCCCTCCATTTTGCTAATGGAACGCTCTGCTTCAAACCCAGGGTCTGCCTGCCAGGCGGAGCTCTAATTACCCTTGGGCAGTGAGCAGCTGTGCTCACTTAGAGCGCTTTGCCTGAAGAAAAGAGCCCAAGTTGCCTTTATGCATCTCATAATATTACCTGAAGTCAGCGTGTTTATATGACAATTTAATTTTTTCCTAAGAAGAGAACTGGCCTTAAATTCTTTTTTCATATACTTCATATATTGTTGCTAAAATGATGTGTGTATTTGTTATCTTTCCACAAATTTGACCCTCAAACTGCTCTTCGGTTTCTTGAAAAGTATTTCTTTGGTAACTGTTCTTTCTCTATCCTGACATTTGCTACCCTAACTGTGTACAAGTTTTAAGATAGATCCAGGATCCAATTGTTCCTCAGTCTCTGAATAATGTAATGGAGCCCCCCACTGCCCTCATCTGCTGGGACCACGGTGTGGCTTACCCATAGAGATTCCCATGTCCCTTCAGCAATGTATTCTACACACAGCAGACTGAGCTCTTAGAAAACAAAACAAACAAACAAAAACCCTCAAAAAGGCATGTTGGGGTGTGCCTCCTCTCACCCCGGAACCTATCATCGTGACTTTTTCTTAGAACCCAGTCTGGTGTGGTTGCCATCATGCACCATGGTTGACATCCTTTACGGCATTTTGGATGTCTATTCGCCTCTCCCTCTGCTTTCGTTTGTGTCTCCATCAGGGGAACCATGTGCACGTTCTCACCCAGGGCCATTGCACAGGTAGCTGCACCTTGCTGTGGAACATCTTGCTGTGCTTGCATGCATGACCTACTTCCCGACCTCCTCTGAAACAGCCTGTTCTTTCCTGGCTACTGTCTGCTTCCTTGCTGGGTTTATTTATTTATTTTCTTAGCATTTATTGGTATAATTTTATGTCTCTGGGAAGATAAATGAGGAGTCCGAGAGTACAGATTTTTGTGTTGTGGTTTTGTACCCGGAATACTGCCAGCCAGCCACCTCACAGATGCCCAGTCAAACTTTAGTGAGTACGTGAGCCGCTTTTCTCCTGACCACATACCTGGCAGATGCAACTACAAGGAGGAGGCTCTTGTTTTCAGAAAGTGTAGACTGTCATAGCCGTGGTGGCATGGCATTGCAGGGACAGCTTAGCATTGCAGCTTGGTCTGTGGTGGTGGTGGCTTGCAGCTGCTTGGTCACAGTTTGGTGAATAGAGATAGAATTGGAAATGATATACCCTCAAAAGCCTGCCCCATGCGACCTGTGTCTACCAGTTAGGCATCGTGTCTCAAAGGGTCTACAACCTCCCCAAACAGTTTCACCAGCTGTAGACCAAGGGCTCACAACCTGAGTGTCTTAGTTAGGGGTTTTATTGCTGTGAAGAGACACCATGACCATGGCAACTCTTATAGAGGAAACAATTGGGGTGGCTCACTTACAGTTTTGGAGGTTCATTCCATTATCATCATGGCAGAGGGCATGGCAGCATGCAGGCAGACGTGGTGCTGGAGGAATAGCTGAGAGTCTTACATCTTGCAGGCAACAGGAAGTGGACTGACAGTCACCCTGAGGGAAGCTTGAGCAAAAGAGACCTCAAAGCCCGCTCCCACAGTGACATTTTTCCTCCAACAAAGCCATACCCATTCCAACAAAGTCACACCTCTTAATAGTGCCACTCTTTATATCATAGGGATCAATTTTTTTCAAACTATTACAGTGAGCCTGTGGGAGACATTCAAACCTCTAACATGGAGCAAGCAAAAACAGTGTCCATGGAGTTGTCTTTGTTGAGTTGGTGACCCAGTTCCAGGAAGTCACAACCCAAATTTAAGCTTATGGAAGTTGCATAAATGGAGCCACTTCCATATGGGATTCTAGTCTATCTTTCAGTCTATGGCGACACTTGGCTCATATCTTATCATTTTCCAACCATTTATAAGCCTTTCCTACATGTTATGAGCTGAATGCCCTCCTCCCCCGAATCTGTCTGTTGGGAACAGGACTTGGGTCCTCTGGGAGAATACAAGCACTCTTAACCAGAGAGTTATCTCTCCAGCCCATCCTCATTTTTTTAAAGCTAGTATTTGTACTTTGTAGTAGAACTTGACTAGACTAGGGGCTGGAGAGATGGCTCTGGGGTTAAGAGCACTGGCTGCTCTCCCAGAGGATCTGTGTTCAGTTTCCAGCACCCACACGGCAGCTCATAACCTTCTGTAACTCCAGTTCCAGGGGATCTGGTACTCTTTCCTGGCCTCTGAAGGCACCAGACATGTGATACAAAGACATACATGCAGGAACACACCCATACACATAAAATACAATGATAAAGAACTAGATAGGGCTGACGTTATAACATCTGTCACAAAGCAACCTCAACAAGACAGTGTAAAACAATTCCCAGCCACTTCCCTTAGAATCAAATTCAAGGT
Organism: Microtus oregoni; assembly: GCF_018167655.1. Lineage (NCBI taxonomy): Eukaryota > Metazoa > Chordata > Mammalia > Rodentia > Cricetidae > Microtus > Microtus oregoni. The sequence goes on from NW_024543063.1 coordinate 41,838,898, forward strand.
ACTATCACCTGTATTATTAATACATGATCTTGCTGTGTTCAATAAGTGCAGAAATGGGTGATAGCCATCTTTCAGACGGAAGAAGCAATAACAGCATGGGTGCTTTGAACCTGTTATTATTCATTAACCTCTGGAAATATTCCTAGCGTAGTGCTGGACCCATGGGGATCTCTGATTACCTTCCTGCACCAGGTTGGTGGTGTGCTTGGTTCTAGACATTTCGTTTAACATTTTAAAATTTTATGCTTATTTGTTTGTACACATGTGCATGTGCGTGGCTGTGTGCCCGGAGCGCACGGAGCTCAGAGGACAAGTCGATTCTCTTCTTCTACCCTGTGGATACTGTAGATTGAATTCAGATTGTCAGGCGTGGAGGCAGACTCTTACCTGTGGAACCATCTTGATAACCCAAGGCATTTCTTTTTGGGGGACAAAATGATAGACTGAAGTTAACCCTAACTAGAATTCTTCTAGGCAGTACTCTTCGGGGGGCGGGGCATATGCAAATAGCAGCAATACAGGCAGTTGGTCGGTTTAACTTGGCCTCCTTAGTTCCTGCATTTTGACTTTCTGGTCCCCTACCTTGCCTCCCTCCCACCCCCATCTGTCCTCCGCACTTGGCAGGATGTTGGGTCTGGAATTGCTGAGTTAACAACTTCCTTTGTTGTGTCATGACATTCAAGTCTTTCCCGTCACAGAGAACGGTCTGTGAGTTCGCAGCCCATTTTCAGAACCAGACGCAGGCTTGTGACAGTTGTGGTCCAACTGTTTACAGCCGACGCCCAGGGGAGCGTTCTGACCAAGAGACTGGGAAACCGGGCTCCATTCACAAGGAAGTTTCTATTTGACTTGACGGTTGTGATCAGTGAGCTCTCCAGAGCAAATCCGCCGCATCTGGTTGTCTGGATTCTTGCACAGGATGTTTCTGGAAAGGAAGAAAGAAGGAAAAGCGGAAGAGGCCATGTGGACCATTTGACAACCTGTTGTCCGCACTGGCAGGGTTTTCTGAGTTTAAATAAGAAGTTGGCGGAGGAGGTTCTGAAAAGTTTCCACTCTCGGTCACTGAACATGCACCAAGTAAAAGTGCTTGTGCTTTTAGAATGGGGCAGCGATATTTCAGTGGAGCAAGCATAGTTACAGTGCATTATAATCTTGTTTCAAGAAGAGAATTGGGGGTGGCTGGAGAGATGGAGCAGTGGTTAAGAGTGCTTACTGGCTTCCTAGAGGACCCAGGTTCCGTTCCCAGCACCCCATGGTGGCTCACAATTGCCCATCACTCCAAATCCAGGGACTCTGATCCCTTCCTCTGACGTCTGAAGGTTCCTGCATGCAGTAGTCTATATAAACACATGGCACACATATATAGTAAATCTCAGAAAAAAGAAAATAGTTGGTAAGCTCGACATGCTGGAGGGGTGCAAGGTCAGGAGTTCAAGGTCATCCTCAACCAAGTAGAACCAGGTTAGTCTGGGCTGTATGAGACCCTGTCAACACACACACACACACACACACACACACACACACACACACACAGAATAAAACAGTTATTGTTTTTTCTTAAGATATAATTATCTTGTATAGTGTTTTCTTAAAATGAAGTTAGTTTATTTATTTAAAACGATGTTAAAATTAATAAGCATACAGTATTAGATTTTATTCTGGCATTTTCAAACAGAACTGATTTGTTGATCCTGCTCCTCTCCTCTCCAATTCCTTCTGACATCCCCTTTGTATCCCTGCACAGCCTCCTTTCTAGTTTCTCCTGATACTGCCCTCCCCTACCCATTACTTTACATCTTTAGGATCCCATTTAATTAAAAGAAACAAGAGCTTACCCATCTCTGGAAATATTTATTGCTATTTAATTTCATAATAAATCTAGGTTAAAAAAACGACAATTTGCTTATCTCTTTACGGTTTAGCCAAACATCTAAGTAGCTCAAGCTTCCCAGGTAACCATTACCCATGGAAATGTAATTCACTAAAGGAGAAAAAAAAATCAAGAATTCTCCTAAAAATGTCCTGAATATGTGTTAAGACACATACATTTTTCTTAAAATGTGTTTGCCTCAGGGATAATCTGTATTTGTTGATTTTTTTTTAGCCTACTATTTGTGCTTCAAATGCTTTTCTTCTCCTTATAATGCACAGTAATAAAAGGTAATATTATATTCGGAAGTATGTTGCCAAAGGAAACTAGTGGAGTTAATCCAATAGCATGGAGCTCCGTGGAGAAAGGGCGCTATGGAAACCCGAGCTTATTATCACCGTTGTCCCTGTGTGGAGCTGGGGCCCCGCCCGCTCTTCAGAAAAGCTGCCCATTTAAGAAAGATTCGGAATCATCATAGCGGGAGTTGAAGAGATTCATGCTTTGAAAACTGCAGACCACTGGGTAATAGGGATTTTTGTTTTTCCTTAAAGAAGCTTGCCTTCTTCCATTTCTTGCTCTTGAAGAGGATTCGCTGGGTGAATTTTTTCAACTATAATCTGTAAGCCAGAGTCTTGATGTGGGGAGGGTTAGGGTGGGAATTGCAATGGACATAGGTTCAGCATGGCCGGAAAGATACATAGTTTCACGTTCAAATAAAGCACTTTGCATGACCTCCTTTTTTGATTTTTGAGACAGGGTTTCTCCGTAGCTTTTTGGTTCCTGTCCTGGAACTAGCTCTTGTAGACCAGGCTGGCCTCAAACTCACAGAGATCCGCCTGCCTCAGCCTCCTGAGTGCTGGGATTAAAGGCATGTGCCACCACCGCCCGGCTATGACCTCCGTTTTTTATTTTGTTTGTTTTAGTCTTGGAAAGAGTCATCTTTCAAGAGGCAGGCAGTGCCGTGCAAGCTCAGCTCTGAAGGTAGCCTGTTCTCTGTCGAGAATATGACTAGTCACAGGGACCGATGTCTGTGAGCTTGAGGTTTTGAATCTGTAAATTGAAATGGCTGATGATCAAAAAGCACAGCGAAATCAGTGCTTCCCATCCGGGTGAGTTCTCAGCCACGGCAGCCATTGTCCTAATTAAATGTAACCATCATCTTGATTAAACTTGACCTAGAACTACACTGATGGCTATTAGCTCACTTGGTGCCAAGCTAATGACACAGTTTCAGAGTAATTCAGGACTCTGACTTCTATCTGTCTTTCTCTTTAGAAAATGAGACTGGAAAGGACATGAAAACAGTCTCCGGGGCCGGAGCTCAGTTCTCAGCATCCATGTTGAGTGGCTTACACACACCCATAACTCCAGCTCCAGGAGATGCAGCACCCTCTTATGGTCTCTTCTGGCACCACATCCATGCGTACACACAGACACACATGTATACACATAAATAATAATTAAAAAAAAACCTTTAAAAAAATCTTAAAATTTTGGAGGGAAGGAGATTTTTTTTTAATAAATGTGCTGGTATGATGTAAACTTTTACTGCACAAACATCATTTTTTTTTCCAATATAAACATAATTTTTAGGAAACAGGGCAAGTTAAAGTCAAGTTGGCTAATTGGTCGTATACCCTTATCTTTTTGGTTACCTCCCTCTGCCTGTTACTGTTACCGCTTCTTTTTGGCTATCACATTGTGAATGATCCCTTCAGGACTATGGTTTTAAACCCACAGCAGCAGATTCGTTTGTTTGCTTGCTTTAGAATTTACTCTTCGGGTTTCTCTGGCTATCCTAGTCTTTTCTTTGGGACTGTGGGGAGGGTGTGTTCAGACAGCATGGCTGGTCTTTCAGTCATTCTGGAAGTTAGCTCGCAGATTGGAAGGGATGGCTCTCAGTGCCTCCGTGTGTCTTGGGAGGATATTCTAATGTTCCCAGTTAGCTTTAGACAAAAGAAGGAGAAATCAGCCAGTTCATTTGTAAATGTGGTCTCGTGGCTAGAAATAATTATGAAAAACATATCCTATTATGAGGGAGATTTTCAGGGCATCATAACAATGGTTTTTAAGACGCTGCTGCTTTAGCCACAGGTCTCACTCTAGCTTTGATGATAACGTGGGGTCTGATGTTGGAAACAGCTAATTTCATTACTGTGGATCACTTGGCTGGGTGTATTTGTATTCAGAGAAGTGAGGAACTCAGTTCTTATTTCAAGGTGCTGTTTAAGTTAGATCCGCACAAAACCCCTAAGGTCACCGTAGTTCATTGGCAATCCACAATTTCTCATTTCTATTTTCTTTCCTAAGGAGAAATGCTTAAAGGAAGAGCCCAGGCAACCCCTTTCTCTCCAGTTTTACTCAAGGCCCTCCATTTACGCCTGCACACACACACACACACACACACACACACACACACACACACACACGCACGAGTCCCTGGCTGGTCTCTTTTGTCAAGTTATCTATGTATTCATTCTCCCTTAATTTTTTCCTTGTCTTCTCCCTGCTGGTGTCAAACGAATTTGTCTTTCTGCAGAAGCCCAGCAGGGAATGGATTAATGCAGCTGAGGCACTGGGACTGCGGTGACAGGATGCTGGGGTGACCTCAGCATGCGAGAAAGAAAAGAATTGAAAAGTGTCCAACAACTACAAGTCGGGGAGGGGGGAATCTCCATGCATCTTGTTCATCTCCTCTGTAGAAGTATTTCAGGATCTCTAAGGTACCTTGTAAAAGAAGAGTTATAAATGTGTGTGTGCATGCATGCATACGTGTGCATGGGTGTGCAAACACACACCCATGCACACACACTCCTTCACAAGCATATGAAATGGGAAGAAATGCTGAATCTAGGGCCTATTTTAATACTTATCAGGCTAGTGCCTCACAGGGAGCCTGAATCTTGAGGTGTGTACTTACTTGATGGAGCCAGAAATGAGGCTTTGTCCCTACCCTTCCTACTCAAATCATTTTATTTCCAGCAGTGCAAGCCACCTCCAGAATAAATCTTACAGAGATAAAATGGGCTCACATTTCCAGCCACCCTTCATCACTGTTGGCTCACTGGGTTGGTTACTGCCTGGTTATCCTTGATGCGGAGGGAGGCCAAGAGCAACTGAGCCAGACCCGGAGGATGTCCGGATTCTCTCCTGCTGGGTCGTTCGCTTGCCAAGAGTTGGGCTTTCTTCCTCCCTTTCCTTTTATGACTAACGTTCAGTGAAATATTTGATGTTTAAAAACAAGATTGCTTAGCCTTGCAATTGTTAATAAATTCTTTCCCTGGTCTAACGTCCCTACCGTTGCTTGAAAGACTTGGCGTGATTACGATAATGCGCCCTGCTCTTTTTTGCTATTCCTATAGGGAAAATAAACCCCATATTAGTTCCATATTAGTACCTGACTCGGGGAAGTTAAAAAGCACCAGAAAAAGGTTAAACAGAGTCAAGTACACATGAGAGAGCGGTGTTATTAGTGCTCAGGGAACCATTAAGAATTTCTGCTTATACAGAAGAATTTATTGGCGCTCTTGCTCCTGGTTGCTTTATGCATTTTAATAAAGAAGTCTACTGGTGTGTGTGTGTGTGTATGTGTGTGATGTGTGTGTGCTGTGTACCTTTTATGACTGTAATTGAACAAGGACTTTAGCTCTTTGCTATGTCACTAATTTCATCCATTTTCTCTCTGGTTCCCTGAGCTCTCTCTGACTTTCAGGCTCTCAGACAAAATGATGATTCTGAAAATCTCAGTCCCATTTTGTATAAGGTAATTCAAGAAAAATGTGCCTGTTAGTTCCATGGCTATGTATGTGTTTTTTTTTCTTTCTGGTCTAGGTAGACTAGGAAAAATGTTTACTTTAGGGAGACATTTGAAGGTAATTATTTAGAGATAAAATTCTAAACGTGAAGTTTCATGAAACAAGAAAAGTTTGTGAAATTACATATTTCTTGGTGCTTTGAAAGAGGTTTAGGGCGATTTGTTAAGGATTTGATTAGCTTTAATCTATCACCTTGCCTTTTTTTTTTTAAATCCTATCTCTTGTCTCTTTTTAATATTTTCCCTCCTTATTCTTTTTGGTTAATTGAACTGTATTTATGACTTTGTATAGCTATCACTTTGGCTTTTCAGTAGTTAATTAGGGTTATAGAATACACATTTAACTTTTCATAATTCATTTTCAGGTGCCGTTATATAATTTCATACATAGTATAAAAGCTTTAAAACAGAATACCTCAGCCAGGCAGAGTGCTACACACTTTTAATCTCAGCTCTTGGGTAGTATAGGCAGGCAGATCTCTTAAGTTTGAGGTCAGCCTGGTCTACATGGAAAGTTTAGATCAGCCATAACTACATAGAGAAACCCTGTCTCAAGACAAACAACAAACTAAAAGCATATTTATGTTTTCCTTTCCTAATCTTTGCCTGCTATATATATTTTTACCATTATATTATAAATACCACATTATATATGGTTATTTTTGTTTAAACATTCAAGTATTTTTTAAAAAGATATACAAACATATATATATATATATATATATATATATATATATCTGTTTTGTTATGGTTGTTTTCATTCTTTATGCAATCTATATTTTCCCTTTTTTTAAAGGCTTTATAGATATTTCTTATAGTTATTATAGTGTGTTTCTATAAGTAAATCCTTCTTCTGGTTTTCAAATATAAAAATGACTTTAATTACTTTTATTTTTCAACAATGCAGTAACTGTGTGTTAAATTCTGTGACTACTGCCAGGGAGTTTACTGAGCCTCACCTTTGCTTCCCGGCCTTGCACCATGACCTGTAATGGCTCAAAAGAGCAAGTGGAGACACTTGCTTTCTGGGGTCATCTCCTGGGCTTTGGGTCTCAGGGATTAGTGTCTAGCATCTTCAGAACTGGTTTTCATTGCCATGCAGTCCTTTCTCAAAGAGAGAAGAATCTGGATCCTGTTAATTCCATCTCCGTGAGAATGGAAGTCTCAGGTTAGTGGAGATGGCTCAGCAGGTGAAGGCGCTTGCCACCCAGCACGCTGATGTGAGTCCAGCCCCGGGCCCACACAGTGAAAAGACAGACAACTGGCTGCTGCGGTTGTCCTCTGACCTCTACTCCCACCCATTAAAATAAAGGTAAATCTTTAAAAAATAGAAAAGGGGCTTTATCATAAGTTTACTATGAGGGTCAAGGGAGAGAAAGATATTAAAAATGGTCCAGGTTTCTAGATTGCCCATCTGGACAGCTGCTTCTGGAGTAGTAAGAATGTTCTTTTCACAGAGTATATTTTGGGAAATTATACCTTTATTTTTTTTTTAAATCTAATACTAGGAATTGACTATGTGTATACTAGGCAAGCACTCAGCTTCTGAGCTCCCACCCCTTTCAAACAAACAAACAAGCAAACAAGACTGTTTTTCTGTTTTTGAGACAGGGCTTCCCATATTGGCCAGATTAATCATGAACTCACTCTGTAGCCCAGTGGGGTAAGAGGGTGAGTGGGTAGTGTGACCAGAATGCATTAAAGAATAAATAAATTGGCCGGGCGGTGGTGGCGCACGTCTTTAATCCCAGCACTCGGGAGGCAGAGGCAGGCGGATCTCTGTGAGTTCGAGGCCAGCTTGGTCTATAAAGGGAGTTCCAGGACAGGCTCCAAAGCTACCGAGAAACCCTGTCTCAAAAACCAAAAAAAAAAAAAAAAAAAAAGAATAAATAAATTAATTAAACACCTAAAACAGTCCCCAGACTAGTTTAGTTTTGAGACAGGGTCTCATGTAACCCAGACTGGCTTCCAACTTGCTATGCAGCTGAAACCAGCCCTGACCTTCCAATCCTCCTGTCTCTAGCTGTTTGGTGATGGGGTTACAGCCCTGTACACCATACCCCTGCTTTCATTCAACAATCTGTTGAAGGTTTGGCCAGCCACAGCAAATAAAATTGAGGAACCAAAGGTATCCTAACTGGATGGCAGGAAAGAGAGCTTTACCGATAATAGGAGTCCATGGAAAAGGAATGTGCAGGTAATTCAGAACTGACAACTGAATCTAGGAAGCTTGTTGATTCAAGATCAATACACAGAAGTCAATTGTGTCTCCCCATGCTGGCAACAAGCGTTTAGAGAGTGAGTAAAAAGATGGTTAGAGCCGTGCAAAGAGAGGAAGAAATCCAACAAAGGAGGTGGGAGAGCTTGTGGGGACCAGATGGATCAGAAGAGGCCATACTGCACATGTGCCGGCTCTCCTGGCATCGACTTAGAATCCAGCGCCATTCTCTTTAAGCTCATCCAGGATTGTTCTCTTCGTGACACTTGGGAAGCTACTTGTAAAGTACACACAGCCGTGTACGGGGTCAAGGGTGGTCCTGGGGTGGGGCTAGATGGGTAGCCGAGAGGTTAAGAGCATGCATTGCTCTTCCAGAGGACCCCAGTTCAATGCCGGCACCCACGCGGCGGCTGGGAGTTACCTATGACTCCATCTCCCGAGGCATCTGCAACTCACTGGGATGCACTCAGACATACGCACATACGTGAAATTAAAAGTAATATAATAACACCTTTAAAAAGAAAAGTCTCGGTGTACTCAATGAAAAATAACAGTGGTGTATGGCAGTGAGGTCCTGCAGAGCTGGGGCCAGGGCTGGAGCTTGGTTGGCAGAATATCTGGTCCTTTCAAATCCCTGGGTTCCATCCCTAGTACCACTTAAACCAGAAAGAGGAGGCAGGAGGATTGGGAGTTCAAGGCCATCCTGGCACAGAAAAAGATCTTGTCTGAAAAACAAAAGCAGTGCTTTGTCAGTTAAGACATGCTGCTGGTGATGCAGGCGGAGGATCAGCAGAGGTTTTAATGGCTCAGGCAGATCCACAGATGTGGGGAGGCTCCGTAGAGGACAGACATGTTGGTACAGGTCAGGTCAGGGGTGGGCAGGACCATGCACGGTCCTGGGGTGTGCTGAAAGGCTGTGCCCCTATCTTGCATGCTTATGAAAATCAATATCAGGTGCATTAGAGACCTTATGAGTCTTTAAGCTGTAGGTTTAAAACTAAAAGCTTTCAGAAAACGATATAGATTATTTTCGTGACCTTGGGGGCAGGGACGGCACTCTCAAACAGAACATATAATCTCTAAACATAAAAACAAAAAGCAGGCCATGCTGTTTGCAGTAAAAACTGAGAATCTATCAGAAATTGACCATATCAAATAGAGAGCTCACCAAAAGCTGGCCGTTGAGACAAGCAGCTAAACTCCCAGAGTTCTGTAAACTTGGAGAAGGTGCTAGAAATACAGACTCTGGCAAAGGCCTAATGCGCAGAAGCATCAGGGAGCTGAGACTCTACAGAGTCCTTCCCCAGACTTCCCAGCAGTGGGCTCCCAATTAGTAAGGGGACATGAGGCTTGATGGGAACTAGGGCAAGACCTTCTTTCTCATCTTTTCCTGTCACTGCTGACGTCACCACTGATGTCAGCCCCCAGTCTCACTCAGCCTGTCTGATTATCACTCCCCTTGGGATGGGTGCTGTCGTTTGGATCCAGAATGTCCTTTAAAGTCCTATGTGTTGAAGGCATGGCTGTCAGCTCGGTGCTGTTGACAGGAGGTGGCTTCCTCAGTGCAATGGTTTAGATAAAATGGTGGAATTCCCCGAGGTCCAGTGAGCCCCCTTTCCATCTCACCCTTTGAGCTCATATATGGGCGGCCGGTTTTCACCCCCGGCCTCTCACCCCAAACTTCTCCCCTTCCTGATCACCTGCTGACTCCACTGTTATCCCATCTTCACTCCCTATTATAGGATTTTACCGACTACTCATTCCCTCAGCCATGTGCCAATTCATGCCCACTGCTGATTAAAATAGGGAGAACTATTTATTCTCCCCCTGCCAGACCAACACCTCTCAGCCCTCCCCCTAAATGGCAGGGCTCCTTTAAAGTAATTCTTGTAACTCCCACAGCTGCCAAGCTCGAGGGTCTCCCTCATTGGATTCACCTGTTGCATCTCAAACCTTTTACTCTTCCAGCTCAAGAGTTCAGCTTCCTCGTATAAGGTAACTCAAACAGGACCCTTCTCCCTTAAGTTCCAGAGGACACCAAGATCAGGCACTTTTTCTCCAGTTCCAGAAGAATAAAGTCTCATCACCATACTCAACTCTCCTGTGCCAAAAACTCCATATAATCTCCCTTTTCTTCTTTCTCCTATCTGTTTTACCAACTTCTCTCTATCTCCAATATACTTAAATTTCCAGTTAACTACTCAGCCGTTATTATAGGGACCATCATTAAACACAGAGCCAGAGGTACAAGGACTGCCAAAAGCCCAGGAGGTAAGAAACAATAACGAGTTTGGGGACATTCACAGCCCCAGACTCCAAAAAAAAAAAAAAAAACCCACAAAACAGACTTTAACATAACAGGTTGGTTTATCACTGCCTGCAGCTAAGGTAAAACCATGATGCTAAAGAGGACAAGTGCCTTAAGATTTGCTTCAGGTGAAACATCGAGGGGTCTAATAATTCCCCTTTCTAATAATTTTCCCTTCTTTTCTTCCCTCCTCCCCACCATCTTCTGTCCCAACACTATACTGTTGTAACCATAAGCTTTTAATGTGTCTAATATTTATTTCTTTGTGAACATTTTTCATAAGCTCCAGGGAGCCAAATTGAACCTACCTAAACGGACCAGACTCACCCAGAATAAGTATCATTTAATTTTTCCCTTATCATTCCTGGTCTCAGGAACCCTGGGAAACTCCCTCCTCCACCTCATATCTCCCTCCCCCACCTCAGACCCCCTTGCCCCCACAAAACCCCCTCCATCTTCCATCTTGGGACTCTTCTCCCTCAATCACTAGGATCTAAAATTTTTTCCAGACATAATCTTCTGCCTTGGCAGCATCTTGCATGGTGCAAGCTGCCAGCCATCCAGTTCCACAGAGCCCGAAAAACACGGAAGTAATCATCCACCCCAGGACATGGTCAAGCACCTCAACTCTCTGATGCCCACAAAATCAGCAGCAAGTAGTCTCGAGAGACCTGATGACACCTCATTCCCACCCATTAAAGACCCCCAACCCCCCAAATTTTACAATAAACAAAAGGGTGTAATGTTATGATCCCAGCCACATAGTGGTGGCGGGCACTTCCAGGTTCCAGGGCCACGCATAGGCAGACAAGCTCTCAGGCAAAATACTTAGCCACACCAGGCAGGACATTAAAAGGCCCTGTGTGACCTGCATGCAGCATGGTTGTATTACCTACATATAAGCTACATAAGCCCTTGAGCTCCGTCATCTGCATATGATGTAGCTACATTACCCCCCCCCCCCATGCACATGTGTTAGGCAGCCTTTAGAAGCTGTATGCACCATCTTCAAGCTCTTTTTCTCCACACCGATGTCCCCAGGCCTGTACACGTCTCCTCTAATACTCTTTAAGTGGGTTTGTTGTGTGCTTCGTGATTCGTTCTCACTCACGCCAGGTAATTTCACCCAGGAGGTGGCTTCCTCAGGAGGTGGCTTCCTCAGGAGCTGGGTCTCACTCGAAAGGACTTTGATTTTGTGCCCTCAAAAGGGGTTTATGGGATACCAATTTTTTTCTTGCCCATTGTCTATTTTCTGCTCTTGTGAGGTGGGCAATTTGCTTTCCCACGCACCCCCAGCTGTGATGCACACAGGCACGGGCCCCAAAATAATGGGACCATGGAATGATACACAAACTTTAAGCCTAAACAAACTCTTTTCTCTCTTTGAATTGATAGGCTCAAATGCTTTGTTTTGGTTATGAAAACTAAGTGTTGGCTAGCATACTGCAGTGGCGGTGGCAGTGACCGTGGCAGTGGGGCAGTGAAGTGGAGGATTCCTTCCCTGAGCTTTAACGCTATGTCCAGCATCTTCTGGTTGTATTCATAGCTATAGGGCAACGAGTCCACATAGCCGTGACTGCTTGGGGCTGTAGGGAGGCCTCCGTCTGCATTCTCAACTCCAGCCCTATAAATGGTAGTTAGGGAGCCCACTTTTTAAAAACTTTATTTTTAATTGATTATTTGGGAATCTCACATCATGCACCCCAGTTACACTCACCTCCTAGTCTTCCCCTGTCTGCCTCTTCCCCCGTCTCCCTCCACACCCCTCCCAAGAAAAAAGGTAAAGGAAAAATCAAGTCCGTTTTGTGCTGTCCATATATTCACAGGAACATGGCCAAATTCCTAGGGGCCAGCCTAGGGAGAATGAGTTGTTCTCTGCTTCCATCCTTGCTAGAAGTCATCAACTGGGGGGAACCCTGTGGTGGCCGATGAGGGGTGGCACCAGCTCTCCTGCCCCCACTCCACCACTGGTAACCTGCTTCTAACACGGGCTTTGCTCTGCTTCCATGGAAAGACTAGTGGGCATGCATCCGTCAGTCTCTATGACAGCTGGGTACCAGCTGTGACCGGTTCTCTCACTCCCTCTGGGCTGTCTGAGAACCCACTGGGCTGAACTTGCAGCCCCAGGACTAGCCCTCTGACAATCTTCTCATTTCTCCCATTCCTTCAGTGTGAGGAACTGAAGCTTCTTCCTGCGGCTCATCTTTAGGTGAGCTCAGGACCCTCCAACTTCCAGCTGTGCAACTGCAACCATTTCCCCATTTTCATTTCTACCCATTTAACAACTCTCTTCCTTTTTTTGTTTTTTACTTTAAGAACTTCAACTTTTAGTCTGCATATATTTTTAACACGTTGTAAATCATTTAAAAATTTTCTTTGTCTTTGACGCTCTCTTTACTGTATCTCTCTCTGTTTTTCTGTCCACATGAGTCTTTAATTTACCAAGCAATCTCAGTGGGACTAAAGCCGTGGCTTTGACGGCTGGATCCAGCCCATTTCTTAGCTTTCCAGCCTCATGGCTGAGGTACTGGCTGTAGCCATGTTTACTGCCACAACTCTATGGCATTTCAAGGTCCCTGCCAGCAAGCGAGCTTCAGCAGCCTGTGCTTGCAAACCGCATGAACCGCCTGCGTAAAAGAGTTAGAGTTTGCCCTGGCAGGACAGCCTAGAAAGCCGGCATTTTTAAACGGTGCAGCTTTTTTCCTGCTACGGCTGAAAACCGAAAAGCATGCGTTCAGCTTTTCATCAACATTGTTTAAGTGTTTCATGGCAGGACCTCTTAATGAGCTGCAGGCTTTGCAGGTAAAGCTGAGTCAGGAAGCCTCTCTTAGATGAGAGTGCTTGCTTGCTTCTAGCAAGCAGAGTAGACCCAAGAGAGTGCTGCTACCAAAAAACCATGCACAACACTGTCATTTTGTTCTAGAACTACTTCTCAAGCTGTCTCAGGCTTTCTGTGGACTCAGTTAGCCCCACGTTGGGGTGCCATCTGAAGTAATATGAGTGGCGGGACTGCGTCCCTGGCACCCGGCCGCCCCCACAGCTAGCTTTACCCAAAATAATTACACGGAAACTGTATTCTTTGAAGCACTGCTTGGCCTTTTAGCTCTAGCCCTTACTGGCTAATCCTGATATCCCAATAAACCCATTTCTAATAAACTGTAGCACCGGTCTTACCGGGAAGATTCTAGCCTATGTCCATCCTGGGTCGGAGCTTCATCGCGTGCATCTGCCTGGGAGCTGGGAGCATGGTGTCTCTCTGAGGCGTCTGCTCCTGAGAGGAGAGCTGTGGAGTCTGAGCTCACTTCCTCTTCCTCCCAGCGTTCTGTTCTGTTTACTCCTCCCACCTATCTTCTAACCAATGAGGGCCAAGCAGTTTCTTATTATTTAACCAATGACCTTCCTCCATCACCAGAAGCTAGACGAATTCTACTTGAATCTCTAGCTTTTGAGAATGCAAACATAGAATGCAAAAAGATAATTGGGCCTTTAAAGTCTAGATCAGCACCTATGGATGAATGGATTCACCATACGATGAATGTTGAGACGTTTAGCTATAATGATGAATCTTGGGTAGGAGAAGCGATTTCCACAGCAATGAGGAGGCATCAAACTGCCAGGTGTTTTAATTGTGGTAAATTAGGACATCTGAAAAGGGATTGCAGGCAGAGAATTTCTAGGAATAATATCTCCTCTGGGAATGACAGAAATAGGAGACCTAGGCCTTCAGGTATATGTAGGAGATGCAGTAAAGGCTGACATTAGTCCAACGAATGCAGGTCAACAACAGACAAACAAGGCAACCCGATACTGTCGGGAAACTCCTTGAGGGGCCTCTCGCAGGCCCCCAAGCCAACAGTGGCCCAGTCATTCCCAGTCACAGTGGAGAACGTGCCTCACCAAGAAAATTAAAAGCTCCAATTTCTGCTGTAAAAAGTAATACTGGTCTAAATGATGAAATACGTGTGAAGGATGAGTCAAAAAACCCAGTAGGACAGAGTAAACGTATATTTTGGCAGACTTCTATTAATGATCAAAGACCAAAGCTAAGAGTCTGTATAAATGGCACTTTTATTGAAGGCTTATTAGACACAGGTGCGGATTTAAGTATCATTACCCCAGAATCTTGGCATCCGAATTGGCCTCTTCAAGAGGTAGATGTTCAGTTCCTGGGAATTGGAACCCTATCTCGTGTAAAACAAAGCACAAGATGGGTTGAATGCATAGGGCCCGAAGGGCAAATAGGAAGACTAAGGCCATATATAGCCAATATTGCCATAAATTTATGGGGCCGTGACCTGCTACAGCAATGGAATACCCAGATTAACATTCCTGTATTTCCAGGAACTCATAATTCTGGGAAGGATATGATGTGGTATTATGGAAAAAGGTCACCAGCCATTCAGGCTGTACAAGAACATACAGCAAATACCAAACCTTTAGAGGTACCAACAGCCCTACCTTTAAAATGGCTAACTGAGAAGCCAATATGGATCAAACAGTGGCCTCTAGCTGAAGATAAACTACAGGCATTGGAATAGCTGGTGCAGGAGCAACTAGATGCTCACCATATTGAAGAATCAACCAGCCCTTGGAATTCTCCTGTGTTTGTTGTAAAAAAGAAATCTGGTAAATGGAGAATGGTGACAGATCTAAGAGCTGTCAACAAAGTAATTCAACCTATGGGCCCACTACAATCTGGAATTCCTTTGCCTTCTCTGTTACCAAAAGGATGGCCTCTTATAGTTATTGATTTGAAAGATTGTTTTTTCACTATACCGTTACAAGAAAAGGATAGAGAAAAATTTGCCTTCACAGTGCCTACTTATAATAATTCTCAGCCTAATAGGAGACATCAATGGACTGTCCTCCCACAGGGTATGCTCAATAGTCCTACATTGTGCCAATATTTTGTAAGTAAGCCATTGGAAATAATTCGTAAACAATTCCCCAAGTCCATAATTTATCATTACATGGATGACATCTTGTTATCTGATTCAAATAAAGATACTTTAGAAAGGATGTTTGAAGAAGTAAAGAAAGTCTTGCCTAGGTGGGGATTACAAATTGCCCCTAAAAAGATTCAAAGAGGAAATTCTATTAATTACCTAGGTTACAGAATAGGGTTAGAGAAAATTAAAACGCAAAAGGCACAAATTAGGAGAGACCGGTTAAAGACTCTTAATGACTTCCAAAGATTGTTAGGAGACATTTCCAGTCTACGACCGGCTGTTGGGATAACACCTGATCTAATAGTTCATTTAAACAAAACCTTAGATGGTGATAAAGATTTGAATAGTCCAAGAAAACTGACAGCTGAAGCAGAAAAGGAACTGACAATGATTGAGGAAAAATTATAGGAAGCACATGTGGATAGGGTGAACCCAAATCTTAGCTGCATCCTAGTCATATTGCCTTCCAGAATTTCTCCTACAGGGATTCTAATGCAGAGGGAAGATATTATTTTAGAGTGGATATTTATACCTAATAAACCAAGTAAAAAATTAAAAACTTATGTGGAAAAAGTCTCTGAATTAATTATAAAAGGTAAGCTGAGACTTCGTCAACTAGCAGGTATAGACCCAGCAGAAATTATAGTGCCTTTTACTACTGAAGAAATAAAAAAGTTATGGGAAGACAATGAACCATGGCAAAGAGCTTGTGCTAATTTTTTGGGAGAAATTAATAGCAACTATCCCAAAAGTGGTAGACTTAACCTCATAAAAAGAACTTCTTGGATTCTTCCTAGAATTGTACGTGATGCTCCAATAACTGGAGCCCGTACGTTCTATACTGATGCAAATAAATCAGGGAAAGCAGGTTACAAGTCAGATGAATTGAGTAAGGTGGAACAAAGCCCTTTTAATTCTGCCCAGAAGGCAGAATTATATGCCATTCTTATGGTGCTAAGGGATTTTAAAGACCCTATTAATATAGTTACAGATTCACAATATGCAGAAAGAGTTATCTTGCATATTGAAACCGCTGAACTTATACCAGATGACACAGAGTTGACTTCATTGTTTATCCAGGTACAAGACATAATCAGGAACAGGCTTTGTCCGATGTACATAACACACATCCGGTCCCATACAGGTCTGCCTGGTCCTCTAGCCCAAGGCAATGCTGAGATTGATCATTTATTGATTGGAAGTGTGTTGCAGGCCTCAGAATTTCATAAGAAGCATCATGCCAATAGTAAAGGCCTAAAGAAAGAATTTTCCATTACTTGGCAACAAGCTAAGGACATTATAAAGAGATGCCCTACTTGTTCTTTCTATAATCAAACACCGTTGCCTGCAGGGAGTAACCCAAAGGGCACTAAGAGAAATGAAATCTGGCAGATGGATGTGTTCCACTTTATGGAATTTGGTAAATTAAAATATGTACACCACACCATAGACACGTATTCAGGTTTTCAATGGGCTACTGCCCTGAGCTCAGAAAAGGCTGATTCAGTAATCACACATTTATTGGAAGTTATGGCCATCATGGGTATACCTGCACAAATAAAGACAGATAATGGTCCAGCATATGTATCTAAGAAAATGAAACGCTTTTTTGATTATTATAATATAAAGCACATTACAGGTATACCTAATAATCCTACAGGTCAGGCAGTTATAGAAAGATCAAATCGTACTATAAAGGATATGCTGAACAAACAGAAAGGGACCGAAAATACCCCCAGAAATAGATTACATAATGCTTTATTAACCTTGAATTTTCTTAACGCTAATGAGAAAGGAACGACAGCAGCAGAAAGACATTGGATAATGGAAAAGTCTGCTGAACTAAATCAACCGATTTATTTCAAAGATGTGCTGACCTCTCAGTGGAAGCCAGGAGATGTGCTACGTTGGGGAAGGGGTTTTGCTCTTGTTTCCACAGGAGAAGAAAAATTGTGGATACCATCAAAATTAATAAAGTTTCTATTTGAAGAGGAGAAACCTCTTGGAAAGGAGAAATGACAACTCATCCACAATGATGATATTCATACCGGTGGTAAGAAAAACATATAAAATGGGGGCAGGGTTCTGTTCTTATCTCCACAGGGAAACACTCATCTTTGAAAAATTCAAGGGACCCTGGATGTTTGGATACTGACAGATGGAAAAATACCTGCCCAATAGGAAATATCAAGAAAACTGAATGAGTTGTGTAAGTAAAATATATTAAACCATATTTCTAAATTTATAAAGCTGGTTTTGAAGTTGGACTCTGGGTCAGTCCCTCTCCAATTCCAAGCCTGTTAGTAAGAGAAAAACCCAGAGTTTCTGGAGTTTCTGTCTCATATCAAGATCCATGATATGGGACAGAAAGAAATATGAGTTTAGAAAACATCTTTGCTTTTCTTCATATCTATCATACTTTTCATTGAATATATCTATCATGCCTTTCAATGAATATATATATATATATGATTAATGTTTAAGTTTTTCACAATGAACAATGAGTTTTTCCTGAAGTGACAGTTGAAGTTTCCAGGAAAAAGATGGGGCCCCATAACAACAACTCCACCTGGTTGATATGACGTCATGATACTGATAGCGCTACTACAAGACCTGCTTTGGGTACCAGCTGCACAAGACAGTTCCAACTTGGTTAGCTGAAATGGTGCACATCTTATACAACATTTTGGCCAGACCTGCACAAAATACTCAGAGACTATTGGCAATTTTAAAAGACATTGATCTTGAAATTTAACCATCATTTTACTTTCACAGGATCCTGCAGAAAGAACGTCACCCCCATGACAGCTGGAAGTAATTCTAGAGGACGACGTCCCCTCTCCCAGTAAAGTTTGCCCTTGGGTTTAGGGACATCATTTAGGGTTTGATTATAATTAGTATGCGATTGAGGGTTGGGGGAGGAATTTTATAAGCTCAGGGATCATTTTGAAAAAAAAAAGAGGGATGATGGGATAATAGATTTGTAATTGTGAGTTACTGTTTTTAGACAAATATATTGGTATAGATTCTTGTATATTGATACAAAGTTAAATTATATTGACTATTGTATGCATGCATGTTTCTACCTCTGTTTAAAACATTTTTATGTATTGACATATATTGTATATAGTTACCATATTGCAGTGTACATTTCTACCTCTGATTAAGATACTTATATAATGTTTGTGTATTTATATATATTTACCTACTGCAATGTATATTTGTACATTGTTTATATTTGGAGGTCATTGTCCTCATTTGTTTCACAGTCATTTATTGTCTTAGTCTTTAAGTTAGATAGATATTGAGAATTATATAGACTAATAGTCATCTAAGTTTGTCATTTATAATTAGACTAATCAGGTTCTTTAGATATATAGAGATTATACTCAGTATAGATAGATAATCTTCAATTTCTTCAAAGGGCTGTAGAAAATGGCCTTTAATCTAACTCAGAGTTTTGTGGTAGTGAGACACAATTGCTCCTGGCAACACCACTCTATTCCCGAGAGAATGTTGAGCACCAAAGACACTCCACCTGGAGTCTTTCTTTTTGGCAGAACTGGCCTTGGGGCAAAGAAATGCCCATACCTCAACCACTGACAAAGATACAGAGCGTGCATCAATGGATAAAACAGGACTGTCATATCCTGCCAAGACAGGATAAGATAGTTTTGAAAAGTTGCTTGCCTTTGAAAATGGTATGTCAGTTATGTTAGGCCTTAGCCAAAGTTGGTTGCGTCAACGCTGCTAATGTGACTTTGGGTGATTGCCCAGGTAGCTAGTTGTCTCTGTGATTTGTTGCATGTTTTGGAAGTTGTTTTACTGAACTTCCTAATTACCCAGGTAACATTATTTCCCTTCTCAGATCTTTGATGGGGTTGAAGACTATATAAATGTAGTTACTTTCTCTCATGACTTGGCCAAGTTATTTATTATACAAGACCTAAGCTAGTTAGAATAGGATATTTGTACTTATTGTATATAATTTCATAGTAGGTTTAGAACTCTCTTATTTAAACAAAAGGGGGAGGTGTTGCGGGAGGTCCTCCCGCTCCTCCAGCCTATAGCTGCTGAGATCCCATTGGGGCGTGGTCTCTCTCTCTTTAAAAAAGCGGCCACTTCCCTCTCCTCTCTCTCTTCACTTCCTGCTCCGCCGGCGACTAGACTCCCTTCCTGGTTGCGCAGAGGGCTGACGGTGATCTGTAAGTTTTTTCCCCTTTAAATAAATACCACCCTATTAATCATAATTCCAAACTGGTGTGACATTGTTTATGACTTACGCCTTCAAAGGACCAGTGAAAGTAGGAAAAGATTCTGACTGTCTTGAACAACCACAGAAATGCAAAGTCACAGCATGATGAGGTGGCCTAGACTGGTAGCTTGGGACCGCCCGATAGCAGTGCTGGTGAGGTGTGGAGGGCAGGGGTTTCTCCTGCACGGTCTGAGTCCAAATTAGTGCGGTTACGTTGGCAGAGCATTGAGTGCTGCTGGGGAGGTTGCGATGGGCATTTGAAGTAGTCCTTCGGGATCCTTCACAGAAATTACTATATTATGTGCACCAGAATTCATTTCTATAAATGTGCATAGCATCAGTGTTCATACACGCTAAAATAGTAGACTGAAAACTTGACATAAGTCAAACACAATCATACGCTTAAAATCCTGGATGCTGATGGATTGGAAGTTTGATGTCAGTCTGGACTGTAGAGTGAGACCCTCAGATAAAATTGGGAATGACTGAAGCCAATAGCCATTAACAATACGTCATTTGGTATTTGTACCACGGGAGTGTAAAACTAACAAACTATATTTTTATGCCATATGCAGGGTTCTAAAAACATAAGGCTCAAACATTGGCTGGATGAATGCTTACTGAGTGAGCTGTGTTGGAGGCATTGTGCCTGCTGGCGAGGCTCCAGTGGCATTTCCATTGCAAGGGAAGATGACAACAGACAGGAAACCTTTTAAGTTCTTTAGCAAATGGAATTTGAGAATATAAGTTCTGTGGAAAGCTAAAGAAAACCCTCAGAAGAGAAATCAAGACTCATCTGGAGACAAGAGAGAATGTGTGTGTGCATGTACATGTATGTGTGTGTGTGCTTGCAGATTGAAACAGGGAGACACTGGACAGGGGTGGGTCTCAGGGTAGCCTCTTGAGGCTTTCTGGTTCGGATGAATCTTTCAATAGTATTCACTCCATTGACATTTGGACTTATAAGCTTATATATAAGTCAGATTGTGCATGCATGCATACATGTGTACTCGAGGGTGCACGCACACATGTGTACCAGTCACAGGTGAATGTCAAAGTAGGTCTCTTTGTTACTCTCCACTTCAATTCATTTTTGTTCTCATGATTCCTGATGGGGCCAGTTACCTTGCAAGAGAAATTATGTGTATTAAAAAAACACATTCTTTTTCTCTAACCCACATCTTCATGCCATTTACAGTAGCCTTCTTTTTTAAAAATAGCATTTGTTTATTTAAACCACAAAATTAAGAATGCAACACATGGTAAGTAACATTTTAAATCAAATAAACGAGAATGATACCATTTGACTTTTGTTTTTCCTTCAAAATCCTGATGCTTGGTGTGATGGCTATTGTTGGTTGTCAGCTTGACTGGCTAGGGAATGAACTACAATCCAGAAATGGAGGACACTCCTGGGAGGGGTTTTTTGCTTGGTTTGAAGTAGATGAATCCTCTTCTAGCCTGGACCTTTGAGGTAGGAGGACCCGCACCTTTGGTACAGATCTTGAGGCAGGAAGACCCATCTGGGCCACACCTTCTGCTGGAAGTCTACAGGACATGGAAGAAGTTTTTCCTCTTTATGCTCTTGCCCTTGCCTGCCAGCACACCTATCCCTTCCCTGGCACTGGAGCCTGCTTCAGGATTCCAGCACATAGAGAAACCAGCTGAGCCATCAGCCTTGTGGGATGAGCAACTCCTGGATTCTTGGACTTTCTGTTCACTGCCAGCCATTGTTGGATTAGCTAGACTGCTGCCAGTCAATCAGTCCAATATATCTTCTGTTTCTTTTTGATGTTGTTTTCCTGACGGGGTTTTTCTGGTAGCGCTGGATGTCCTGGAACTCACTCTGCAGACCAGGCTGGCCTTAAAACTCACAGAGATCTGCCAGTTTCAGCTTCCTGAGTGCTGGAACTAAAGGTGTATGCCACTACCGCCCAGCTATGTCTTTGTCTTTCTTAACATGGTTACATGGTGGAGTCTGTGAAGGAAACAGAACCTTAGCAAAATTGGTTCTGCAGAAAAGAGCTTCATGGACACTAGGGTCCCCAGAGCTCCAGCAGGCAGCATTCCCCCAACCTGTAGAGCGCTGTGTTTGAAAAGTATTCGAAACTTCCATGGACGTATGTGATATACCTTCATCACATCAGGCCCCCACTCCCTCCCTCCCTCCAGTCTCCCTTCCTCCAGTCTCTCCCTCCAATTCACATCCTCTTATTTTTTTTCACCTTCTGTCATTGAACCTGGAAGCTCATTGATCTATCAAGGCTGTCTGGCCAGCAGCCTCCAGGTTTCTGGGGTTACATATACTCACTGATGCATCAATGCTTTAACATGGGTTCTGGGGATCTGAACTCAGGTCCTCATGTTTGCACAAAATACACTTTACCAACTGAGCCGTCTCCTTAGTGCCTATGAAACACGTTTTACATAAAAAAAAAAATTGGGACACCAGGAGAATCTTCCTCTTAGCAAACAGGCGCAAACTGTCGACTCATTTATACCACAGGATGATTGTTTTCTAGATCTGGGCCAACTTTCTACATGTGCCCTCAATGTCTGGGAAATGTGAATAAAAGAATCTTGGTGCATTGTTTTGTTTTGGCCATTTTAAACAAGCCGGTACCAGTTTTAGCTGTTAAAATGACAGAAAGGAATGGAGAATGGGATGTCAGCCTATTTGGGGGACAGTTAAACATGTGTGCCATCAGGAAGTCTTTATTGGAATACCCGCTACACGAACAGGATGTTTGGGAGTCTAGGGGGATGTTAAATCCTGCTTTCAAGGTGGAATCAGTATAGTATTCAAGGAATCACCCAAGACACCACTAAAGTATCAATAGCGAAACTGTGTGGCCCTGGACTCTCAGACACCATGCGTCAGAGCAGTGCGCGTCTCAGTTAGGCTCCGTGGCAACTGAGTACAGAGTTTTACAGTGTTTTTTATGATCTCATTAGCAGAAAAAGTATACATGTGATCTGCTGCTGTGTGTTTGTGTACATTCTGAGAATCCGAGATGCGTAGGATAAACAGTGTAGAAGGCATGTGCTGCATGGGCGGGGCCAGTGCTGCTCTGGTCCCTCCTCCCCTTCCTTCTCTGTCTTCCCCCTTCCTCCTCATGCTTCCTTTTTCTTCTTTCCTCTTTTCCTCCCCTTCTTCCTCTTCCTCATCTTCTGAAAGAATCTTGCTGAGTTGCCCCAGGCTGTCCCAGAATTCACTGTGTAGGCCAGGATAACTCTCAAGCTTGAGATTCTGCCCCTTCTTTCTCATGAGTGCAGGGGTCTCAGTGCTCTGCCACCGCATTTGGCTCCAGTTCCCCCCCTTTTTTTGTCTGTCTAGAATTTCCCCATCACTCTAAAAATGCTCTTAGGAGGGTGAAGCATTTTTTTTTGCTTTATCTTTGGTATGAATGATGTTATTAAATATTTTAGCTTAAGTTGCTCCTATTGGGTCTTGTGAAATATAAGTAATCAAGAGATAATATTATAACTTTAGGAATTTATTTACTGAGCAATCTCCCTAGTTCTCAATGTAAGGAAGAAGGAATTTTAAATTTCTTCTTGTGAAATATTTCAGAAAAAATGTGAAAGCCAAAAACATCTGAAAATTGGGGGTACTGGAGAGATGGCTCAGGGGTTCAGAGCAATGGCAGCTCTTCTCTGGGTTCAATTCCCAGCACCCATATGGCAGCTTACAATTGCCTGTAACTCCAGTTTCAGGGGATCTGACATCTTTGCACAAACATACATGCAGGCAAAACATGAATGCATATGAAATAAAAATAGTTTTTTTTTTAAAAAATCTGAAAATTGGGAATTGTCTTCATCAAGCAAGTTCAAGAAAGCATGCTGTCACTTTTGGGTGGAACCTTCATGAGTACCACTTGGTTTGAAGTGGTGGCTTGTTTAAAGATACTAATTAAATAGATTACTGTCATATTCAATATGATGTTGCATATTGCTGGTTTCGTACAAACATATAGGTCATTAAATGTCAATAGTTTCCTTTTGGAGCTCTTGAAAGAAGGAAAATATTTTGACATACCTGACAAGAGGCGGGAACGAAATTGGCTGTGTAAATAGCTGGACACGCCTCTGCTGTTATTGAGGCATTTGAGATGACAGAGTTTGGTCTTGCTACTATGCTCTGGCTATGTAGCAGAACTCAAAACAATTGCTCCGCAGTGGGAGAGTTTCTGGTTCTTTGTTGTGTATGGATTGGCTTTGGAATATTATCTTTGGAAACATTCGTGCATGATTGTCTAAAATTAGACTTTAAGCCCACTGAAGTCTAATTTGCTTTCCCCACCCCCCCATCCTGTCCACTAGCCTTGAATTCTGGTCCTGTTAGTATTGAGAATAATGCAAGAAGAACCATGAAAACGAGGAAAGTGTGGTCTCGGAGGAATGTGTTTTTCCTTCGATTTCTCTTATTTGACATTGTTTTGGCCTTAAGCAAGAAGAGGGAATTTGCTTTTGTAGTTTGCTTCTATAAAGGGGAAAGGAGCCTCCTGCTCTCTTTTGGTTTCTAAAGAAAGACATCCTTAATAATTCCGTTGTAGGATTTCTTCAAGGTGTGACATACATTCAGATTACAGGTCCTGGCACCGTCAGCAGGAGTCTTGCCTTGGTTCCTGTGGATGCTGGCAAGGGTCGATTCTTTCCCAGCACTGGTCCAGGGATAGCGCCAACAGCAAGGGGTGGCCCTGCAGGGATGTCAGCATGGAAGCTGCCTGGCTGAGCGTCCAGGGTAGCATCTTACCTGCTTGGGAATTTTAAATGTTCTGAAGGATTTACAAGAACTTAGGACAGTCTAAACTTGACTTTGCTTCCTCCCTAGTTCTCAGCGGGAGATTTAAGCTACATTGTCTAAGAGGGCATTCCTTGTAATCTGCCCAAGTCACAGTGGTGATGCTGGCAGGTGATGGGTGACTGGGAAAATGACCCAAGAAAACTACGGCAGGCCTGGAGGTCATGATGCTGAGACAGGTTCATGAGTTCAGTGAGCCAGGCTCATTGGCTCTTTTCCAACAGCTGCCCTCCTAGGCTATTAGACCCTTAGAGGTATTTTGTAGGGAGTTTTGATAATGTTTGCATACTAAGTATTCCCCATTTTGTTCTGATTCTTGAGGTTTTGATTTCTATAACCTAGGGCTGGGAAATCTTTCTGCTCCTCCATTGAGCCCCACAGTGACCTCCTGGAGGGTGAGGACGCTTGTCTTTTCCTGTGTTTCCCTAGGGTGCCTGTCATGTTTGTAGAGCAGAAGTGTGCCCAGTTAGCCCAGTAACCCTTTCCTCCCTAAGGTGCTTTGGGTCCTGGTGTTTATTATAGCAATAGAAAGCATCCCAGGACAGAACGAACTGGGATGGACAGGGAGATGGTCAGGAGAAGGACAGATAGACTATTGAAGGCACTAGGGACACAGTCCTGCTGATAACCGCAGACAAATGTGTGATGCTTGTCTTAGGGTTGTCCAGGACCCAGGAAGAGGGGTTCTCCTTCCACTGTTTGTTGTGGGGATATAGACTTCAGGTATGTTCCGGTGGCCACTCCCACCCCAGGCAGTCACACAGCAAAAGACTGTAAGCACCTGTGGTTACTAAGGTGAGGGTTTCGATGTTTACATTGTCCCACGAGTACTTAGCTACTTCTATGCAAACTGGAGTGAACTGTCCAGGGAAAGAAGCTTCTATAACTGCTTATAGGAGCTGTCATTTTGTGTTTTCTCTGGACCTCCCCTTTCAATTATTGGTTGATCTTGCCATTGTGTGTGTGTGTGTGACAAATTACGACAAATCTTAAATTTTTAGTCAGGCCGTCAACTACACTGTCAAACACATATTCAAAAACAGCCTCTTAAAAATGCAAAGTTCACACTACACAGCAGAAAAAATAACGACATCTTGAATTTTGCAGGAAAATGGATGGAGCTAGAAAACATTATTTTGAGTGAGGTAACCCAGATACAGAAAGACAGTTATCACATGTACTCACTCATAGGTGGGTTTTAAACATAAAGCAAAGAAAACCAGCCCACAAATCACAATCCCAGAGAACCTATACAACAATGAGGACCCTAAGAGAGACATACACAGATCTAATCTACAAGTAGAAAAAGATAAGATCTCCTGAGTAAATTGGGAGCATGGGGACTTTGGGAGAAGGTTAAAGGGGAGGGGAGAGGTAGGGAGGGGAGCAGAGAAAAATGTAGAGCTCATAAAAATAATTAAAATAAATGCAAAGTTCAAACCTCCTCAATGTTTTGTGCTGCAGAGGATAAAGCCTAGAAAGGCAAAAGAATTTCCATTCCCCAGCTTTTCACAGGTACAAACCAGAATGCTCCTGGAGTCCATGAGACATGGCAGATGCTAGAGGGAGAAAGGCTGATTAAAAACTAGGAAGCTGGCAGGGTTCCTTAAAACAGCCGAGCAATGGGCAGACCAAACTGAAAAGGGTTGTAATAAAATGGGAAT
Organism: Microtus oregoni; assembly: GCF_018167655.1. Taxonomy (NCBI): domain Eukaryota; kingdom Metazoa; phylum Chordata; class Mammalia; order Rodentia; family Cricetidae; genus Microtus; species Microtus oregoni. The sequence goes on from NW_024543063.1 coordinate 41,864,783, forward strand.
GTGCAGACCTTGTCTCTACCAGCGGAACAAGTCTGGATGCCGTCAGCACGTTCCCCTGGAAGCTGTGTTTCCATTCTGGTGGAAGGAAGAAAAAGTGATGGGAAAGTAGAGTTTGAAGGGTTTCTAAGAAATGACAGGTAGGATGGTTCGTGTCCCGAGCATTCGGTGAAACTTTGCTTTCATCTTCAAATGACATCTAAGCCATTTACAGACCTCTCAGTTCCCTCTGGTCTTCCACAGAGGCCCCACAAGAAGGTAATAAAAATGGATGATGTAAACATCCCTGTGTGTGTCTTGAGCCCCGAAGCTTGGGTGGGGAAGGCTATCTGACCATTTCTGGCATGACTTGTGTCTTCGATGTCTCAGCCTCCAGAACCATGAGCCAAATAGACTTCCATTCTTCATTAATTACCAGTCTCAGAGATTTTGTTAAGGCAACAGAAAACAGTCTAAGAGTTTGGCCAACATCTCTCCATTATGGGGTGCTGGTCTATTCTAGTGTCATGGTAATGTGGTGTGTGTCACAGGAGAGCCCCCACAGCAAGTGCTTGGATCCTCCAAATTTGGGATTATAGACAGTTCTTAGTGGGTGCTGGGAATCCAGTCCTTCGAAGAGCAGCCTGGAGCCATCTCTCCAGCCCCTTCTTTGTGTTTCCTAGAAACCCACATAACAAACTGGGCATGGTGGTGTGCCCGTGTGCTGTACTAGGGAAGCAGAGACAGGAGGGGCTCAACAGTTACCCAGCTCAGCCTGGTTGGTGTGCCACAGGCTCCAGCTCCGCCTGGTTGGTTTGCCCCAGGATCATGAGAGATCCTGCCTCTAAAGGTTGACAGGGCCTGAGGGATGGCACCCAAGGTCAGCTCTGTCTTCACATATGGATATGAACCTACACAGAATGTGCATACACACAGAGGAGAGAAAAAGAACAAGAAGAAGTGTGTATGGGGGGGGGAGGATAGGGGGAGAGAAAAGGAAGAAAGAAGGGCCAAGAATTTCAAGGATCCCTTGTGTTTTTTCAACCATTCCTGGCAATGACCATGAGTAACTGATTTATTATTCACAAAGGGAATAAAAAAAAACAAAATAGAGTGTAATGTATTCTGAAACCATGAATCAAATCTCAATAAAATTATGAATTTGAACAGGCTGATAATGGCTGTGTCTTAAATATCAATTCCATGTAGGGACAGAAAAAAAACAATAAAGTGGCTTTTGGTAAAAAATTCAGGCTTCCTGAAAGTGAGACATAAATTACAAGTTGTTTTTCTATAGGTAATGTCGGAGAAAGAAACAATATTTCCTCTGTGGGCAAGGAAGCATTAGCTTTCAAATGGGCTTGGTATCAAATGGTCCTCTCAACACATCTCTCCATACACACAGACTTCCCAGAGAAGGCTGTCTGGACAGCAGACAATGACTAAGTAGATGCTCACAACCTGTCAGAGCAGAGGATCAGCGTCTGTGGGGTTCTTGCCCACAAATGGGGCGTTTGCATCCACCATCTTCCAGACTCGGGGATATTCGTGGATGAGGACAGTAGGAGGACTGAGGGGTCAGAGGCAGGGAGGACCCCAGAGAAAGTGTCTTTTCCACATGACAAGGCCCTTACTGCCACGAACCCGTAGCACTCGTGTTTGCCTGGAAATCAGTCCATGACCATCAAGCCAGACAGCGTTTCAGCACAGGAAGAGGGAGGGGCTCATGAGCCCCCATCCTGCTGCCCCCACCCCCTGAATTGTTGACTGGAAATGTCTCCTGGATAGGGAGAGTCAGCTTTTTTCCTTCATTCCTTTCTTCCTTCCTTAATTGAAAATATTTTTTTTCATGCAATATATTTTGATCATGGTTTCCCCTCCCTACCTCCTCCCAAGTCCTTCCCACTTTCCCACCAACTCCATCTCTACACCTTCTTTCTCTTTCTCTGTAGAAAACAGAAAAAGCTTGAATTAAAAAACAAAACAAAGAAAAAGCACAGGAAACGCTCACACACAGACAGACAGAGCCCCCCCCCATACCAAAATCAGAAGTCATAATATATAAGCAAAAGGTTAAGGTTAGTTTAAAATAATAATAATAATAATAATAATAAAAACCAAACAAGGCAATATGAAATAAAAATCTACAAAAATACCATTGACTTCATTGTATGTTGGTCATCTTGCTGGGTGTGGAGCCTGCCCTTGAGTGTGGTTTATATGCCCGGTGCGATTTCACTGAAGAGACTCATTTGTTCCTTTGCAAGCACTTTTCCACTTGGAGAATCATCTTTCTTTAGGACCTTGTTCTGGGAGGGGGTGCTGGAGAGATGGCTCAATGATTAGGAGCACTGGCTGCTCTTCCAGAGTATCCATGTTCAAGTCCCTGCACCCTCACAACTGTCTGTGTGAGGACCCACAGATATGAGCCTGTTCCACCTTGACTAGAGGTCAGAGAATCTGAGCTTGTTTTTGCTCTCTCAAAGTTGTTGACAATAGGCGGGACTACTAACAAGAGATTCCGACCTAGGGTGTGGCTAATTAGTATTTGGGGTATAGAGGTGGATCTGCTCCATCTGAACCTAAGGTTGGAGAATTCAGATCTATTCTTTATATTATGTTCATTAAGTCTGTTGCTCCCCCCTCCCCTTTAGGAGTGAAGTATACAAGCGTGTGGATAATAACCACCAGTGGTTCAGTAGTCACTGAATCTCCCTCCTGGTGCTCTTCTGTGTTTCTGCCTCTTATTTCTCTCCTATCTCTGTTTCTTTTACTTAATATTTCTAATCCCCATGCTCCCACCCTGGAACATATGAATTTTGTCGAGGGTGGTCTTCGGCATGTCTATAACTCAAGTTCTAGCAGATCTGACACCTTCACACCAATGCACATAAAATTAAATAAATTATTTTTTTTTAAAGACTTTGTTCTTTGGTAGATTGACTGGGCTCCAGTGGGGAGTTTCACACTCTTGCCTATGTAAGCAGGATAAACTGGATACAGTGGATTATCAAGACAAAAAAGAAAGAAAGGAAAAGGAGGACATAATATTGGAAGGGAGTGGGGTAGGGGCAGATCTGCGAGGAGTTAGGGAGAGGAATAGAAGGAAAACATGATTAAAATACATAATATGTTTGTTTGAAATTCTCAAACAATTAGCTCTTTAGCAGAGTGGTTAGGGCTGTCACTGGATCCCCTTTGCAGCTGATAACCAGGGAACAGGGGCCATCACAGTACCTAGTACATGTTACCCAAGATAAGAGGTTACAAATAATTTGATTAGCAGCTTCTCACTATCTTTGGCTCCAGTAAATATGGTGGTACACTCAGTTATCCCAGGGCGTTGGAGGTGGAGGCCAAAGGATCAGGAATTCAACGCTGTCTTTGTTTACTTAGTGACTATGAGGCCAGACTGTGCTACCTGGGACCCTGTCTCAAACAAACAAAAAAAACCCAACCAGCTGGGTGGTGGTGGCACACGCCTTTAATCCCAGCACTAGGGAGGCAGAGGTAGGTGGATCTTTGTGAGTTCAAGGCCAGACTGGTCTATAGGAGCTAGTTCCTGGACAGGCTCCAAAGCTACGGAAAAATCTTGTCTTGGAAAAAAAAAAAAAACCAGAAAAAGAAACAAATAAAAAACAACCAACTAACTGACCAACAAATCACACACACAAACACACACACACACACACACACACACGCACGCACACATGCACACATGCAAGCACACACGTTTAGATAAGTTAGAGTTACCAATTACCTAAAACTTGGAAAATATTATTTTTTTTTCTTGGATTCCGAATGGAAACTGAAACAGCCAGCCTGTCACAGGACAGGAGTGGGACCTTGCAGGGTCTGTTCCCCCCAAGTTCCAAAGCTAAGCCAGGGGAGGGCAGTGGCTTGCCAGAAAGAGCGACATGCTGTATAGACAGGGAAGGGACAATGGTGGCTGTCTTTGGAGAAGACACAGCTCCCAAGTGGTGCAGCCAGCACTGGAAACAAGAGGGGGCTGATTTTTCAACTCGACACTTTTGTGCCAAGACACAGTGATGACTTTGAGGAGCCTCTGTGAGATCTCTCTGGGTGGCCACCAACACCAACTATACCAGTCAGTTGACTCCCCGAGTTGTGCTTCCAGAACTTCTTGAGATAGGAATGCCTGCTCATGGCACAGAAACCCCTGACAAGTTAGTGCCCTGAGATGTCTCTACAAATGGAAATCGCCCCTAAGTTTTAAAAAATTAAAGATTTATTTTTATTTTAAAATTTTATTTATGTATGTCTGTGGCAGTGTATGCCATGTGCGTGTGGGTGCCCATGGAAGCCAGTTAAGGGTGTTGGAGCCCCTGGAACTAGAGTTAACATGCCGTTATGAGCCACCCAAAGTGAGTGCTGAGATCTAAACTCAGGCCCTCTGGAAGAGCAGCAAGCTCTCCTAACCTCTAAGCTATCTCTCTAGGCTTCCCTTAAACTTTTTGATTTATGGCTTCACTGAAAGCAGAGACATTTTTTTCAGGACTTGTACAGTAAGTACTCTGACATCCTGTCCCCGGGGGGGAAAATCATCTCTCTGTGTCTGAATATTATTACCCATCCCCGTGGCATGGCACGCATTTCTCTATCCCAGCTCATAGCCCTTTCTTGTCTAATATTAGCATATCTTAATTACATTTTTGCTGCTGAAGACTTAGACAGTCGCTATCGAGACTAGAGACACTGTCAGCGGGTTAAACAAATAGAGGCCTGCCTTTCGCCGTTTCGAGCCGAGGATTCTTGTCATGTTCTCTGGCAAACATTGCCGTCTGTTAAACTAGCGTGTTCCTTTAGGCCGTTAGGACTTTCCGAACGTTCCCCTGTTTCCCTTTGATCTTCATATTTTATATTGCTGGTCAGGTATCTGCGGTTCACTCTCATTAAAAAGAGTTAAATTGCTCAGTCCCGGGCTTCAGATTTTTATTATAGCTCTTTAACTCTCCAAAGCCTGTTTCTGTGGTGGAAATGTCAAATTATCCAGAAGTTGGTTGGCACTGGGTGTTTGTGTAAGTGCTATCGTCTTATGGCATTAGTTATCAGAGAGGACTAAAACACGTGCAGCTAGAAAAGAGTGTAAAACATCGTCAGAACCAGGTTGGTTTCCATCCCTCTCTGCCCTGATTCAGGAGTAGGGCAGTCCTCAGTGGTACTGTCCTCCTGTTTTAGTGCTGGGGTGAGAATCTGAATCCAAGCTTGGAATTAGAGCTGCGTCTTGGAATCTTAGATCTGAAATACTGGACTTCTTTTTTTTTTTTAATTTTCTTTTATGTGTATGGATGTTTTTCTTGTATGTTATGTCTATGTACCATATGTATGTCTGATGTCCATGGTGGCTAGAAGAGGGCATCAGATCCCCTGGAACAGGACTTGTAGATGGTTGTGTGCCAGAAACTAAATTCAGGTCCTCTGGAGGAATAGCTAGGACTCTTAACCACTGGACCCTCTCTCCAGCCCTAGGGTAAACTTTTAAAAAGATTTTATTTTTAATTTGTGTATGTGTATCTATGTGTGGGTATACCCACGTGAGTACAGGTACCCACAAAGACAGGAAGAGGGCGCCAGATCCCCTGGAGTTGGAGTTACAGGCAGTTGTGAGCTGCCTGTAATTCTTCCTAGTGCTAGGAACTGAATTCTGGTCGGTCCTCTGGAAGGGCAGTCAGTGCTCTTAACTTCCAGGCCATCTCTCCAGCCCCTGAATCCGTGTCTTTCATTAACATTTCCTCTGCCGTTTCGTCTTGACATTTATTCGGTTTTGAATTGCTGTGTTTTGAAGCTCTACTGTGTTAGGGGCATATGAATTAATGCTTTATGTGCCTGCATGTGCACTTGTGCTACTAGCATGTATATACGTGCATGTGTGTATATATGCACATATATTCTTGCCACACACACACACACACACACACTCACACACAGAGAAGGTCTCATGGGTCCCGTGTTGACACTGAACAGCTAGTGGGTAAGAGATTACTGTACAAGTGTGAGGATCTGAGTTCAGATCCTCAGAACCCACGTCGAGCTGGATGTGGTGGCATGCATGTGTAATCCACCACGCTCTTCTGATGAGGAGGAGGCAAAGCTGGGAGACGCTCTGGGAAGAGAATTGCTGGAGCACATGAACTAGCCTGAGGTGTGCAGTGAGGAACATCAAGAAGCCCTGTCTCAAACATGGTAGGAGGCAGGGACAGACACCTGAGTTGGTCTTCTGCCCTCTACACACGCACTGTGGTATTCACGCGCATGCACAGACCCCCATACAGATGAATGAGAATAGCGTAAGAGCCTACAGATGGGTTGGCCACGAATCCCCATTTTAATAGTTTGTGACGTTCTTTATTGACCGAAGGAGGAAATGCCAGAGGCTCCCAGCAAGCCATGTCTCTTTTTGCTGTTCAGGTCTGAAAATGCAACCAGATATGTTCAGTGCCTACGTGGAAACCAGTTAAGAAACTCTCCCAGCTCAGGCGGTGGTGGTGCATGCCTTTAATCCCAGTGCTCGGGAGCAGAGACAGGCAGATCTCTGTGAGTTTGAGGCCGGTCTGGTCTATAGAGCGATTTCCAGGACAGGCTCCAAAAGCTACAGAGAAACTGTCTCAAAAAAAGAAAAGAGAGACTCTCCCACTCTGTTGCCCCATAGGCATGGATCTCTTCAAGAGTTTATACATCGTATTTTCTACTTTATTTAATTGTTAATTTTAACATTATTGAAATTTAATATTATTAAAAACATTTCTAACTATTTTTCAGTTTCTCTATTTTCCCGATAGCCTTGCTGTACTATATATAACTCAGTCTTTGGCGGTTCCTTTTAAAGGCATTCGTACATCACGTTTACTGGATCAACATTAGGGTGAAATTCTTTCTATTCTAATAGACTGTCCACTGCACAAGGTCGCTCACAATAAATACAAGGTAACATGCCTATTACATAAAAATAAAATAATTGTTTTTGTGAAATGAATTGGAAGCTGTGGTGCAATTAGACAGTGGGCATTTGTATTCTCCTATTATTGCTTTAGAGCTGGGGAGAAATGGAAGTCATTTATTTCATCTTGGTTATGGTCCTTCCTTCTGGTCCAACAATTTATCAGAAATGTTAACCCAGCAAGCAGTAAGTGGAGGGGGCAAAAGGAGAAGGGGATTTAAAATTAGCTTGGAAATATTGCATAACTCATTAAAAATGTAATCATGTGTAAAATGAGATCAATGGAAATTTATCTGGAAGTGCGGGGAGAAGGCATTTTCTAGTATGATACTGGATTTAATAGACTGGATTTTAATTTAGTCAGTTTGCTACCAAAAAAAAAAAAAGAAAAAGAAAAATCCCTCCAGGCTAAATAAAACGGTTTTTCCCTCCCAGTTGTTGTATGGACAGCTAATTTTCACACGCCTCCCCTCTGATATTCAATCTTATCTTTCTCTGGATAAGGCTTCAGTATATTGCAGAATGTGTTTTCTTTACATTTTCCATTACTGCTTTCATTTGCATGATAAATGATCAGAAGGAGAAGCGTGGGGTGGGGTGGGGGCGGGACAGGCGAGCCACGCAGAACATTTCTTTATTAATTTTGTTGGAATTGAAGTAACTTTTCTTGTATTCAGCCCTGTTTCCCGTCTAGCAGCAGCAGGTCTGGAAGTTATTTTAAGACTTTGTCGTACAGAGGAAGGGGCTGCACGTGCTCCGCCTGGCTCCTCCTTCATGGAATCTTTGATTTCTTTGTTATGTTTATTTTTTTTTTTTCCACTTTGGTTCCCATCTCGAACCACTGGTAGTATCGGGATGGGTTCTTCTCTTGAAAAGAAACTCAGTTTTAGGAGGACCCCAAGGTATCGAGGATTACAACAGATGTGTGGGAGGGCTCTGGTTGATTGTGTGGGTCACAGAATGCAATTCTAAAACAATCATTGGAGTTTGTAAAATTAGGCTCCATTGAAGTCTTCTGCCTTCACTGCTTTTCTGGCCTGCTAATTTAGGAATGCAAGAGGTTTAACTAATGGAACACATTACAAGGCGTTAGCTAATGGACTCCTCAGCCTCTCTATCCAGGCTCCACATAGAAAGAAGCAAGCTCCCTCAATAAAATCTTGTCAGGGTAAAAATTACTATACAAACTGCCAGGGTGCTTTCCCCAAAACTTCTGTAAGGAACACATACATCTGACCTCCTAATAGCCATCCACCCAAGAACAAGTTCCCTCTCACAAACACTAAATAGCCTCCTGCTTCAAATATTCAACGTCTAGTCTTTTCTCCTATTCTGCCTTTTCCCCTTACTCTAGGACTCTGGGGCTGGAGGGTTGGGCAGGTAAGGTTACTGGCTGCTCTTGCAGAGGGTCTGGGTTTGGGTCCCAGCCCCCATAGTGGCTCACAATCATTCTTAACTCCAGTTTCAGAGGATTGGGTACCATCTTTTGAACTCTGTAGTTACCAGACACATGAATGGCGCACACACACACACACACACACACACACACACACACACACACAGCACTCATCTCATATATATGTGTGTATATGTATATAATAAAAACAAACAAATAATTTAAAAACCATATAATATTCTATATTACGTATCTTCCCTTCCTGATTTCTTTTGAGAAATAGAGATGTACAAGTTTTTAAAAATGTAACTATAATCTTGAAAAGGTATCATAACATAACACTTTGATTGTGTTCCTGCATTTCAGTATTTTTAGTTAGCCTTGTACTCTTGGAAACATTTCCATTTGCGGGCACTTCATCCTACTTAACTTCCGCATGGTGTTCCGTAACATAACGTTGGACAAACCTGGAAAAATCTAAGTGTCCCTCGGGGCGGGCATGGCCAACCACTGCAGTCACAACTAATCTTTGCTCACGGTGAGGTCAGTCCTTTGGAAAAGAGATTACGAAATGGAAGAGTAGATTGGGAGGTGTCATGGTTGAAAAATTTCTGCACTCTGATAAGCCTCTCCGCCGACGCAATAACCAAAATCAGACTAAATCAAACAGAATTTGAAAGAGCCCAGGTTTAATGGCTACCAATGCTCCCAGATGTCTTTCCAGCCCCCCACCCCCAGAGGACATGGGGAAGGAAAACCAGGTGTTTGTTCCCTGGGTGGGGGGCAGTTTAAATACCCTGTGGGCATGGTATTGAGTATCTCTGGGGAGGAGTCATCACTTGGTGGGCTTTCTTGGGGGAGGGGGTGGAGTCTGAACTGAAGCAGCTCCAGGAGGCAGGGCTTGAGCTGGAGCCCCCACCCGAACATTCCAGACTCTTTGGGTATATGGAAGCCCCCACCCAAACATTCCAGACTCTTTGGGTATATGGATGCCAGGGGCTGGGATGAAGCTTCTACCCAAACAACGGTACAGATAAATTTCACTGAAATCCTAGAGATTTTACAGGTCTTACTACCGTTCATTTCTACGCACAGTGTGTTCACCACGCACATTGTCCCATGGTGTAACTGCTGATGGTTGGCATTCTGGATTCTGAATAGCGTCTAAGTTCTATATTGATTTTTTTCTTCTCTGGCAAGTCAATCTCAGGTGTTTTTTTTTTTTTAAAGTTGTTAGTTGTTAAGCCTGTGGGTTGTTTCTGTCTTTTGTTTTCATGATGAGTCTAATTTTGCTTCATTGTCGCTAATCAATATGGCATACCTGACTCCTGCCCCATGGGAGCTGGAGGGGTTTTCCTTCATGATCTAATACGTGATCAATGCTCCGCTGTGAGGATTCCTGACTCTTTGAGAAGAAGTTCTTTATGGAGTTTAATGTTCTGTTTTATATCTGCTAGAGCACACTGGTTAATTAGACTTCTCAAATATGCTGTACTCTCTGTGTTCTTGCGTTTTACATGTGTCTTTTGCACTCTGTACTGTTGGGCATGATCTAAGGCTTATGTGTTACATCGTCTGGGCAAACACTGCTTTTTGCCTTGGTACTACCTTTGGGTAACATTCTGTCTTTTCCCCTATGCGAAGAATGGCTTGGTGTGTTTCTTCTTACATGGCTATTTTCATTCTTTGTGTCTTATTTTAGACTCGTCTCCTAAAAATAGCTAGTGGAGTCTCTCTTTTTTCCATTATAATATGAAAATGTCTATTTTTTAAAAAGAATCTATTAACTCTTATTTCATTTGTGTATTTTGCTTGCGCACACGTGTGTGTCCTCTGTGTGTGTGCCTTGGAGCTGCACTTAAGGAGTGGCGAGTCACCATGCTGGTGCTATAGAAATCAAATGTAGATTCCCTCTGAGAGCAGCCAGTGCTCTGAGCCATTTCTCCAACCTTGAAAATTTCTAATAGGTTATTATCAGCAGTTATTATTATTGTTATATTTGAGACAGAGTCTCTCTATGTAGCCCTGGCTGTGTGTGGGACTGGCTACATAGACCAGGCTGGCCTCTAACTTATGGAGACAGTCCTATTTCTGCTCCCCAAGTACTAGGAATAGCGGTGTGGTCTGCTACCACCTAGTACCAACAGTGTGTTTTAAACTTCATGCAATTTCATGTTCTTTCCTTTTATACACTACTGGGGAGCAAACCTAGTGCTAGGGGGTTGAGGCCAAGATATTATCATTATTACTATTATTATTATTATTACTATTATTATGAACAGATTTCAAAGTCATCTTCTGTTAGTGAGAAGAATGTAACCTCTACACAGCTCCTTCTAAAAGTAATTTTTTCTTAGCCGGGCGGTGGTGGCGCATGCCTTTAATCCCAGCACTCGGGAGGCAGAGGCAGGCGGATCTCTGTGAGTTCGAGGCCAGCCTGGTCTACAAGAGCTAGTTCCAGGACAGGAACCAAAAGCTACTGAGAAACCCTGTCTTGAAAATCCAAAAAATGAAAAAAGAAAAAAAAGTAATTTTTCTTGAAAATTGTGTGTGTGTGTGTGTGTGTGTGGAGGGCTATATCACGGCACACGTGTGGAGGTTGGTTTTCTTTTCCCACTTTGTGTGGATTCCAGGGATTAAATTTAAATCATCAGGCTTGCATCCTTCAGCAGTTGCCTTTACCTTCATCTTGCTGGCCTTAGAAGGTATTCTGTAATTTCATTTTTTTTTATTGTTAAGAAAATATTTCTTCTTGTCCTTGCTAACATCGTGTGTGTGTGTGTGTGTGTGTGTGTGTGTGTGTGTGTGTGTGTGTATCTGTAGGGCTTCCTAGGGCTTCTGCGATAGAAGGAGGTTGCCATCTTAGCATCCTGGTAGGAACTGACAGAAACACAATTTAAAGCAGCGTGGGCGAATTAGCGCTGTGTTAGGTCACACACTTGAAAAGCTCAAGCAGGCCTCAGGCACAGTGGGGTCCAGGAACTCAGATGCTGCCGTGAGGACTAAGCAGAGCCCCGTCCATATTCACATTGTTTCCTCTGGGCTGCCTCATTCTAGTCCATTCTCAAACATCCACCACCTCTTGTTAACAAGAGGGCGCCAAGCCGCTCCGTGTTTACAGGGCTCTTCTGGGGTGAAGAAAGCTATATGCTCTCTCTGCCTTGAATGCTAACTGCAAATGGTATCAATTTGATTACCTCCGATTTGAGCTATGTTCTCCTTACTGCTGTTCTGGGATGGAATAGTCTGGATAGTAGGACACAGATCACATTTCTGCCCCTGGATCTAAAGGTGGATCCAGACAACTGTTGAATCATGGGCGTTCTGGATTGGACTGAGATGATTCATGAAGGAAAAGCTAAGACACAGGGTGAGGAGCCACCAAGACCAGCAACTGTCTGTAGTGATATTTTGTTTGTGTTTTAACAGACAAAGCTTTCCTGAAGATCAGAGTGCAGAGCTAAGCCACTAAAGGTCAGGCGGTGGTGGCACACACCTTCTATCCCAGTACTTGGGATTCCACGCCTTTAATCCCAGCACTAGGGAGGCGGAGACAGGCAGGGATACGACTGGGTGGAGAGAGGAATGTAAAGGTGGGAGGAGACAGGAGCTCTGTTGCAGTCTGAGGTTCGGTGGAGACACTTGCAGTCCGAGGAGGCAGTCTGAGGACAGAATCACCTTTGGTCGGAGCATTGGTGGAGGTGAAAGGTCTCTCTAGTGACTGGCTGCACTGCTTCTCTGATCTTCAGACGACCTTTATTTGTTAGAATACAAACAAAATATCACTGCAGCTGTGGACTAGAATGGGGACACAGAGGGCCAGGTGACTTTCCAGGGCATCCAAGGACAGAAATGCCATGAGGAAAAGGAAGGACGGCTGGAGATGTTCATTCATGACATTTAACTAGCGTGCCAGTGTTTTAGTCTTAATAATTGAATATATTGAAGTAACTATTATTCAACAAACAATAACAATAATAACAAAATAAGTAACAAATATTCAAATATTTGAGTTTTGCTCCAGACTATGAAAATAAGACACATTTATTTAGTATTCCAGGGGAAATCATATGTGTCAAGTCTTGCAGCTTGACTTCCTGGTTTAATTACCATAAGTTGACAAATCTCTGTCGTTGCTCCTGTGTGATAGTTTCTGTTTCTTCCTTTTAAAGAATCTTGAATCGGGATCTCCTATAGCCTTGACTGGCCTTGAAATTGCTGTGTAGCTGAATACGACCTTAAACCTCAGATCCTCTTGTTCTGACGGTCTCAGTGTTAGGATTACAGGCATGCACTTTCATGCCTGGCTTTTGAGGTTGGGACATGCGACCCCCCAGCTTTGTGGATGTGAGGTGAGCGCTCTACCAGCTGAGTTCAATCCCCTGCCCATACTTTGTGCATATTACATAGAAGCCAATTTTGTGCTCGCTGAGAAAGGAAAGTTAAAAGGGCGGGGAGGTACATTTTTAAAATGAGCTTGCTACGGATATACTTAAAGTTGATCAGCGAATTCTGGGTCCTTGAAATAGTCTCAGCACAAAATGGTTTTGAGGTGGACTCTCACAGACTGGTTGCTGGATTTTCATTTGTTATGAAGGAAGAGAGCAAATGCCATCTTGTACTTCCGCTTATCACCAGCAGGGGGCTGTGGCTTGCATTAGCTGTGGTTCAGTGGTGCAGATGGTGGTGGTAGGGGTAGCAACTTCCTGGAGAAGAGGGCCAAAGGAAAGTGGGAGGGAACTCTTGCCAATAAAGCAGAAGTTGGGATCATAACGCGTTAGAGGGAGGATTAGAGGAAGGAGGGTATTTGGATTGTCTTCGTTGTATTTGCCCCTTGATATGAGAAGAAATACAAGAAAAAAATAATTTGTTTAGAAGCTTTGTGGCTTTCATGGGACAGTAAATACAGAAGGGACAAATTAAATGCATAGGAGAAGAGTGGTTCTTGAATGTCCCCTAAATACCAAGATGAACAAACTTTTCTGTGTGTTCACACCATGATGTATGGAGCTGCCATAGACCCAAAACAACAGGGCCAAGTTACCTTGGATGGAAACCTGGAGCTGTGAGCCCCAAAGCACCTTTGTCCACCTAAGTTAATAGTCTCAGGTGCTTTGTCACAGTTCTGGAAACTGACTAGCACACACAGTTGTGGAGTCATACAGAAAAACGTAGTTTCTGGGGGCTGGAGAGATAGCTCAGCGGCTACGAGCACTCTGGCCGCAGACAGACATACATGCAGGCAGAACACTATATACATAATAAATAAATAAATTTAAAAAAAGAAAAGCATAGTTTCTAATTCTTTCATGAAGCATGCCGGCTGGAGTCCATTGTGTAACTTCCAGTGACTTCTATTAAAATGTGTAGGGGGCATTGAAGACGCTACGGTTGGGGGAGAGTTGATCTTCCCTGTCAACTTGACCAGATTTGGACTCAGCTAGGGGACACACCGCTGAGGTGTGCTGGGAAGGGCAGTTATCGACATGTTTAACCGAGGTAGCAAGACTTATCCTAAATGTGAGTGGCAACATCCTATAGTCTGTGTTGGTGGGTGGGGGCAGAACGCAGTGTGATCTCATACTTCCTGTGGCCATACGCTCCTCTCCAAGAGCCCACGTGAGTAATAGGAGTGGCGGGGCTGCGTCCCCGGCACCCGGCTGCCCACATGGCTAGCTCTAGCTTATGCCCCGAAATAATTACACGGAAACTGTATTCTTTTAAACACTGCTTGGCCCATTATATCTAGCCTTTTCTCGGTTAACTCTCGCACCTGGACTAGCCCATTTCTTATAATCTGTGTAGCCCACGAGCTGGCTTACCAGGAATGATCTTAACCTGCGTCTGTCTGGAGTGGGAGAATCATGGCGACTCCCTGACTCAGCTTCTTTCTCCCAGCATTCTGTTCTGTTTACTCCTCCTACCTAAGGGTTGGCCTATCAAATGGGTCTAGGCAGTTTCTTTATTAATAAGAAATCACTCCCACATCACCCACGTAACTCTTTCCTAGGTTGAGTTACCTCTCCCAGCTATTTTGTCACGGTGATGAGAAAACTAATCCAGTGGGTAAAACGCCAGCTAGTGGGCCCAACACAGTGTGCTTGGTAACCGTACCCAGCTCCCTCCCTGTGAAGGAATAGCCACCGCCTCTTCATTTCTATCTTGAAATGACTTTGTGGTCCTTCACTCTATAAAGCCCAGCACAGTGTCATCAATTAGTGTCAACAATCCATTTGTATTTCACTTATTTGATTTTGGAGGGGGGACCCTATTATTCTTCACGAGGACAGGACAGGTCGGAGTCAATATTTATTCAGCAATATTAGCTGTCGCCTTGTATATTAAACTTTAGGGGATGAAAAATACTTTCCTCTATGCTCTTCCTAGTCCATAACTTGGAGTTCACTTGATGAGAGAGAACAGCAGTAGAAACACATTTCAGGATGTGCAGATCTGTGCACAGGAGACTGACCCAGAGAAACCAGCTGATCTCCAGAGCTCTGGATCACTTCATACCTTAGGCTGCCGTACCACCATTGCTGAACCCAAAAGGGAGGGTTTGGGTCCAGGGCTTGGTTCAGAGGAGAGGGCCAGAACAAGCCGTGTGAGCAAAGCAGAGTTTGGTGCATGGTTGGAAATGGAGCCAAGTGGATGCATGTCTCTAATGACTTAGGCAGTCTTCTTTCCCTAGTACAGAAAGGGAGACAATCTCACAAAGGGAAATTTGTAGCACAGATATAAATTTTATCAAAGGGCTGGATTTCAGAATGAATCTTGTGTCTGTAGTTTCTCAGAACAAAGAAGCTATAGTTTGAGTGTGTGTGTGTGTGTGTGTGTGTGTGTGTGTGTATGTGTGTGTTGCTTGCAATCCAACCCGCACCCTTGAGCATGCTAGAGAAGCACCCTGTCTCTGGGCTATGCCCTGAGCCTTTTAGTTTAGACCTTGGATGTCTCTCAAAGGCACCATGAAAGCTTTGTCCCAGAGATGTGGCTATTGGGAGGTTGGGAGAACTGTTAGTAGGTGGGGCCTAGGGAAAGGTCTTTTGATTATTGGAACTGTACCCTGGAGTTGGATCATGGGACCTCCTGCCTGCTTCTTGATGGCTCTTGTTTCCTGGACATGGTATATAATGCCTCGTTTCATGTCCAAAAGCAACGTACCAATTGTTCATGGACTAAAACCTCTAAAACCATGAGCCAAATTAAATCAATAAACCATATGTATATGTGTGTGTGTGTGGTATTTGTGTGTATGCGTTATGTGTATGTGTTGTATATGTATGTGGTGTGTGGTGTCTGTGTATATGTGTGTGTGTTGTGTGTGCATGTGGCTGTGTGTATGTGGCGTGTGTGTGGTGTCTGTGAATGTGAGTGTATGTGCATGTTTGTATATATGTGTGGGGAGGTATGTGCACACCTGTGAACAGGGAGGTTAGAGATCAAGCATGAGTGCTATTCCTCAGGAGCTATTGGCCATGTTTTCCACGGCAGGGACTCTCGTTGGCCTGGAGCTCACTGCGTAGCTCCTGAGCTGGCCTGCTCTCCTGCCGCATCACTGGGGTTGTAGGTGTGTGCCATCACGACTGGCTTCTCTTGTTTTCCTTATGGCGTTTGAAGCATTGAGCTCAGTTTTTCATACTTGAGGGATAGACACTGTGCTGACGAACTTCTCCTTGGCCTCTCTATCATCTTTATAACTGGATTGTGTCATGGAAGGAGAGTTGACTAAACAGCCATGTTTTAGAATGGTGTGCTCTGAGCCCCATCAAAATGGGTCTGATTTAAGGCAGATTCACATTATTAAATGGAGCCAACACAAGCCTAAACAGAGATGTAGCTATCCAGGGTAGCACAAAGTGATGGCACAGCTCCCCTGCCCCCTCCTACCTTTCAGCCTCTTCCTCTGTCCCCGTCACCAGGTTCGCGACACCTCACCTTAGTTGTATTTTCTATATGGTCAAATTGGTCCCTGATTTTGGCCTTTGTCCCAAGCTTTCCCAATACCAGGCTCGCTCTTTCTTTACCCACCCTGTGGTGGTGCCTCTTGTTACACAGATGTTCTCAGAAAGGGCTTTTCTGGCCCACCGATCTGACAGGGCCTCTGTCATGGGCACCCATTGCAGCCTCACTGTGGTGTGGGTAACATGCTTGCTTGTTTGCTGACTGTTGTCTGTTTCTTCCCAGCAGACTGCAGCACACTCGACATGCTTCATGGGTCTCCATGTCTCGAATTTCCTCTGCCAGGTCATGTGGCTTAATTGTATATTTCTGGGCAGTAAGCCATGAACACATTTGTGTGTGGCAGGGCATTAGATCTTACACTACCCAGAAAACAGAGATGGGAAGGTATGTGCCAAGCAAAGAGGATGGGAGTGGATAGATATTGGCTACACTCTTAATTTTGATCATGGAAGCAGATGAAGGGAGCTAACCCCTTGGTTTGTCAAAGAAAAAGTTCTAGGTGAAGGCAGTTTGGGCTGGAATTCTTTTCCTCGCCTTTTAGCATGATCTTGAGTTGATGGAACATTCTGTAGTCCACAGAAAATGTTGGCAATGGTGTTTTGGTGTGAGTAAGTGCCTTCGCCATGTGATTGGCATCGAACATTTCATTTGGTGTGCGTGTGTGTGTGTGTGTGTGTGCGGACACATGTCTGCCTTTGCTCATGGCTCATGTGTGTGTTCATGTGTAGGGTGGAGGTCAACATCAGATGTCTTTATCTCTCCACCTTGATTTTTTGAGCCGGGGTCTCTCTTTCTGAACCTGGAGCTCGTAGCCCATGAGCACATGTAGGCTGCCACACACGGCTTTCCCGTGGGTGCTTGCTCATTCCATTAGGTCCTCATGCTTGTGTGGGAAGCGCTTCAGTGACTGAGCTTTCTCCTCAGCTCTGCTTCTGATTTTTTGGCCACAATTTACCAAAAGGAACAAATGAGTGCAAAGTAAATCAAATGCTTGCAAGGCCTTAAGTGTGTGTTCTTGACAGTAATCCTTGCCCAGCTCCAATAGGAAGTGTTGACAGAGATTGTTTCGTAAGGGAGGTGGCTTCTTACTTTCATATGCTAATCACTTGCTCCTGGTGACATTTTTCTCCTTGACTGTAGTCAAGGAACTGAATAATTTATAACATGAATTTTGTGGAGAATTTATTGTGTCACAAGCAGGTTGTAATTTCACTAACAGTTCACTTAAGTTATTAAGTTTTAAAAAAAACCATGGTTAGTAGAATGGTGCTTTTGGAGGGGACCCCCGCCCCCAGCACCTTCACATCTTATGTATTTTCAAAACAGAGCACTTGCCTGACTTTTATTCTGAATTAGATATGAGAGAAAAAGGCACACATTAAATAAGTTAACTTATGTGCACATTATTGTTGAATTTTGAGAGGCGTAAACCAATTACTGAAGATTTTGTAGAGACAGGAATAGCATTAAACACACAGTGCCCTGGCACTGCTGCCACCGTTTGGTGATTGTCCCCCTTGCACTGGTGATGAAGCATCCGTGGTGTTAAAGAGAGTCCTGCAAGATGGCTCAGCTGGTATGGGTGCGTGCTGCTAACCCGGTGACCTAAGCTTCATCTCCAGGTTCCACGGTGCCAGAAGAGAACCTGAAAGTTGTCCTCTGACCTCCACACATGCGGTCTGTGTGTGTATGTGTGTTTTGCTCTCTCAACATACATGTCTAATCAGTATGGATGAGAACAAAAGGAAGAAAACCTTCTTAACAGCCTCTCACTGGGTCGCCTGAGTCTCCATCTCCATCACTAGCTCATGCAAAACTCCCTGCCATGGCCCGTCCACTGTGATAAAAGGCAACACTGGCCAAGGAGGAAAACTCTGCCGAGCTTCTGCCTCCCAATGTCTCCACAGTCCAGCAAAGACACATTTTAGGTTTCCTGTTACTTACATTGAAAATTTCTATAGATTCGGCCAGTGGGTATTTCAAACAAGTCATTTCTTTCTCCAGAGAGATTAGGTCCAGGCTCCTGGAAGGAGCTGACTTTTGATTCCTCTGGGAGTTGCCATGTTCTTGTTGGTACCCTAGTGGTCTACTTTCTCATCCTGCCCTACTCCAACCCCAGCCCAGGAGACACTGGATTATACTTCTTCCTCCTGGATGAGAATACGTATCAGCCTTCAAATTAGACATCTTTATCATCTGTTCCCTAGACTCTAGAAACAGTCGAGATGGATCAAGTTGTAGTTATCCATAAAAAATCCCAGACAAGACTGTGTCTCGGTACATCCAAAGTTGAGGCAATGACCTCTCAAATCTCAGTTTAAAACCATGCAGCTTTATCTCTGCCTCCTCCTAACAGGATTTATTTTTAGAGCCATTTTAGAAAACTCACAGGGTTTACTATATGTCCCTTGCCTATCTTGCTCAGTTCTTCCCAACTAGCATCTTTTAAAATGTTGTGTACAGTGTGTCTGCATGTGTGAGTGCATGTGCCCGTGGAGCCAGAAGGGGGCGCCAGATCCCTAATAGCTGAGTTGCTCATGTTGGGAACCCAATGTGGGCTCTGGGAAGCAAACACATGTCCTCCGCAAGATCAGCAAGGGCTTTTCACTGCTGAGCCATCTCTCCAGCATCTTCCTGATAAGCATCTTACGCTTGTATACATAGACCATTTATGACAAGGGATGAGGGAATGCTGGTGCACTTGCACCTAAGTCCAGAGTTTCTCTGCTTTTCATCACTGTGATGAAGTATCTGAGGCAGGCTACTTTGCAAAGAAAGGAAGTTTATCTGTCCCCTAGGTTTGGAGGTGGAAATTCAAACAGCATGACATAAGGACCACACCATGCCACACCACACTACACCACACCACACCACACTACACCACACCACACCACACTACACCACGCCACACCATACTACACCATACCATACTACACCATGCCACAACATACTACACCACACCACAACATACTACACCATGCCACAACATACTACACCATGCCACAACATACTACACCATGCCATACCATACTACACCATACTACACCACGCCACACCATACTACACCACACCACAACATACTACAGCACGTCACAACATACTACACCACACCATAACATACTACATCACATCATACCATACTACACCACACCACACCATACTACACCACACCACGCCACATCACACCACACCGTACCACACCGTGCCACACTGCACCATACTACACCACACCACATCACACCACATCACACCACACCACATCACACCACATCACACCACATCACACCACATCACACCACACCGTACCACACCGTGCCACACTGCACCATACTACACCACACCACCGATTAGATATATTGATGGATGTCACTGTAGTAGTGGTTAATTTTTCTGGATCTACTCAGTGAAACAATAGTATTTGGAGCCTTGCTCAAATGTTATTCTAGAAATTCCTATGAGGGATTTTTTTTTTAATTTGAAGGCCTTATTAGAAGAAGAACTGAGTTGAAAAGAGGGGCTTCTGCCTTCTTACCTATGACTCAGCTGAAATGCCATTTTCTTGGGTCTCTAGCCCGTTGGCCAGTGCTGTGGATTTCAGTCCCTGTCACCCCTCACATGAGCCAATTCGTTACACTACCTCAGCCTCTGACTCTTTTCACACGCACACGCGCACATGTACACATGTGCAACCCCATTGCATGCATTTCTTTGGAACCTAAAACTGATGGCTCTAATATATTAAAGCTATGAAGGCAAAAGATACTGTTTTCAAAGTCTGCACCAAGTTCAGCACCAACTTGGTAATGAGAGCTAAAAAGCTTTGAGATCAGTGTGTCTCGAGCTTCAGTATTTCTCATGTGGCCCATTTCTTCATCATATCCTTTCCCTCACTCTCCTTGCTTCCCGAACCTTCTGGGGGTTTAAACAAAGTCATCTCTTTAAAGATATTGGTGTCCACTCCTCATGAGAATTTGGTTTGGAGCTGGGCATGATGGGCCATACATGCAATCCCAGCACTTGGAGAGCTGAGGCAGGAGGATGGAGGGTTTGAAGACAGCTTGGGCTATAAGTTGGAATCTTATCTAAAAATGGGGGTGGAGGCAGCTTATTTGCACTTAAGCTCTGGGAATTCATGCATTGGGTTTGTTGGGGGGTTGACTTGAGAGATCTAGTGACCATCAGCAGTTTGGGTGAGCCCAGTCTTCCCTGGTAAAGGATGTTCTAAGGAAAATATTTAATTGGCTTTAGAGAAGTATGGCTGGACCTTTGTGGAGTGTAGCCTAAAAATTTTGTTATGAGTTTAGAAATGTCAGCATGAATTCTCTTGGTATTTGTGCCCTTGAACTTCTAGCTCCCTAGATGGAATTGTATGTAGGAAAATAAGGAAGGGCTGGCAAGCTGATTAGTGGGTAAAGGCACTTACGGCCAAGCCTGAGGACCTGAGTTTGAGTCTCTGGACCACCTACAGAAGAGGAGTGCTGCAGAGTGGTGATGCATGCCTTTAATCCCAGCACTTGGGAGGCAGAGGCAGGCGGATCTCTGTGAGTTCAAGGCTGGCCTGGTCTACAAGAGCTAGTTCCAGGACAGGAACCAAAAAGCTTCGGAGAAACCCTATCTCAAAAAATCAAATCAAAACAAAACAAAACAAAAAAGCAGAAGGGGAGTGCTGATTCAGCAAGATGGCCTCCGACCTCCACATGAGTGCCATGGTAATCGTGTGGACACATACACACCTCACACGAATAAAATGTAATAGAAACTTAGAAAGAAATTAAGAGGAAGGAGATCTTGTGTCCTCTTTACAGTCACCTGAGATTATAGAATAGGGGGATTTTGAGTGAAAAAGAGGGCTCAGGCACGGAACCACCAAGATCAGCCCTGCGAGAATTCCAGAATCCTGGAGGGAGGTGGCTTTACTTCTCTTTCTCTCCCTACCTCTTCACTGGCCCTACTCCTGTGAGTCTTTGGCCAACCATTAGTCTATTGTCTATACAGTATCTATTATTCTGGACTTCCAAAGCAAAATTCAGAAATGGAAAAAAGAATACAAAACTTCATTATGTATCTGACAAATAAAGGATAATTTGGGGGAATTTGGGTGCTGCCCAGCATCGCTAGGTGTGTAGCTCAGTGGAATGAAGATATTAATGAAAGGGACTGGACCAGGAATTCCTTTTCTGTTCACACTAAGGTGATCTCTGACACATGGGAGGCTTCCTCGTGGGGTGGAGCCTTACTGTTGAGAATCATATTCATTATTTTAACCTTTGCCTGGGTCCAGACATTGGTCCAGTGTTCTCGAAGTTAAAGGAGTATTGATCAGTTCGCTGGCTTTATAGATCTTCATTCAGCAAAGGTGCTCTTGAAGGCGACACGCAGTTCTCTTGGGGAGAAACATCTGTCCCATGAAAATTTCGAGAGCTGCAGTAACGACCATCCGTTTTCATTATTTGAAGCGCAGCCCTCTCTGGCAGTTGGTACAGACGACCTCTCGGAGTCCTTTGCGGCAGCGGATCTAAAGACTCTTTCTGTGCGGGAGAAACGAAGCAACTCTTCAAGGAGCAGATCGACAGGGGACTCCTAAGTGTTCGCTGTTTTACAGTGGAGGCTTTCACAGCTCTGAGGATAAGGATTGGGATTAAAGGGTTTCCAAGAAGACCGAATGATAACCGGCTGCTATAGAGGTCAGCTTCTTCCACTGGTGTCCCAATGACTTTATAGTAATAGACAAATTCTGGACGAATTTGCCATTCCTATGATAATGTCCCAGACACAAAAAAGTAGGCAGAATAACATAGTCACGGGCAGTTCACAAGCCCCAAGGAATGGCAGACTTACTAATGCTTTCGGCAGTACCAGAGACAAGACTGGAAAAACTGCGTATTTTCACCAACAAAAGGTGCTTAGAAAAATGAATCTCGATGACTCAACTCCTCTCTCTTTTTGTTTAGTAATTTTTTAATAAAGAAAAATTATACAATTAAGAGGGAAGAGATAGCTCAAATAAGATGGCTTTTGGGTAGGCCTGCAGACAAGAAGTCCCAAGGGTACTCAGGGAGGGTGGGGACCACCCATCCTCCGTTTCTAGGCAAAGGCAAGAATTATGGTTGTTTTTCAATCAAAGCTTTTGTGTATGTGTGTGCCACGGGACACATGTGGACGTCAGAGGGCAACTTGAGGTGTTTGTCGGTCCTTGTCGTCCACATTCTTTGAGACAGGATCCTTTTGCCTGCTTCATGCGCGGGGTCTGCAGAGGCAGGGATTTTCCTTCTTCACCTTTCTTCCCTTTGTAGGATGGTGTTACAGATGTGTGTTGGGATTAGAGACAAGTTCAGGCTTTACTTGGGTCTGGGGATCTGAGCTCAGTTCCCCACACTTGAGTGTCAAGCACTCTATCTGCCCGGCTACCATTCCTGCATGATGCTGTCTTTTGTGGAAGGAACTCTCCTCTGGGATAGAAGGCCGCTTTCTTCTTCATGGGGAAATCGCAGTTTGCTCTCCAAGTTTGTTCCATCAGGGTTCTGAAAAGATGCTTGCATATCTTGCATCTGACAGCACAAATTCAGGCCTGACAATGGCCCCCTGACTATACCAGAAATGGGGAGTGGGGCTCTGGGACAGGAGATGATGTAAGACAGTGTTCTCAACCTTTCTAATGCTGCAACCCTTTAACACAGTTCTCAATCTTGTGGTGACCCCCCCAACCATAAAATTATTTCATTGCTACCTCATAACTGTAATCTTGATACTGTTATGAAGCATAATGTAAATATCTGATATGCAGGACATCTGATATGCGACCCCCGTGAAAGGGTTATTTCCATCCCCCCCAAAGGAGTCACAACCCACTGGTTAAGATTTGCTGACCTAGAGTGTGTGAGGCTTGAAGCTTTTCAAGCTCCGTAGAGAAAATATAGGGCTGGGGTATAGCGCAGTGGTTAAGAGCACTTGCTGCTCTTCAAGAGGATCCAAGTTCCGTTCCCAGTATCCATGTCAGATAGCGCTGAATCGCCTGTAACTCCAATTCTGGGGCATCCAGCATCCTCTTCTGGCCTCTTTGGCAGACACTCATATTTGCATACACGTGAAACAAAAATGATGAGTTCAAAATTGAGTATAGACATAAAGTTTGAGATTGAAAATAGTAAAAGAAAATGTTGTGGAATATTAGTTCAATATGTGTTACATTCATTTATGCTGTGATGCTGTGAAATATTTGTTTAATGATGTAAAGATGTGTTGCATTCTTTTATGTTGCATTTGTTTAACTCTGTGAAGCTGTGTTTCTTTGCCTGCCTAAAACACCTGATTGGTCTAATAGAGAGCTTAATGGCCAATAACTTGACAGGAGAGGGATAAGTGGGGCTGCCAGGCAGAGAGAATAAATAGGAGGACAAATGTAGGCTTGAGGAACAGGGAAAGAGAAAGAAAAGAATAAGGAGAGGAGGATGCTAGGGGCCAACCACTCAGCTCCACAGCCAGCTACGGAGTAAGAGGGAAAGAAAGACATAGAATAAAAAAAGGTAAAAATCCCAGAGGCAAAACATAGTTAAAGAGAAGCAGAATAATTTAAGTTAGGAAAGCAGGCTAGAAACAAACCAAGCTAAGGCTGGACATTCATAAGTAAGAGTGAGTCTCAGTGTATTTGCTTGGGAGCTGGGTGGTAGGCCTCCAAAGAATTAAAAAAAAAAATACAGTTTATAGCAACCTCTTCACAACAGTCAGGACATGGGATCAGCCTAAATGTCACCAGTGGACAGCCACAAAAGGGTTAAAATCCTGTCATCTATGACGACATGAATGAACTTGGAGGATGTTATTATGTCACGTGAAATAAACCAGGCCCAGAAAGAAAAATACCAAGACTGACTTTATTCATACAAGGAAGTTTGAATACATTGGATCTCCTGGAGATGGAGCAGGTGTGGTGGTTCACAGAGACAGTGTGGAGGGGTCGGGGGAGGTCGGTCTGTGGGTCCCCAGTCCTCCTGGACTGGGCGAGTCCACTTGTGCTTTCTGGAACACTAGATCAAATGCTCAACAATAGTGTATTGCATGCCCTGTGCTCACCATAAAGAAATGGCGAGGGTGTGGGGTATGTGTGCTCCTTATTCTGACCTGAGAACCAGAACATTACATTGTAGCTCATAAATACGAATCCAAGACAATGGCATACCATTTTTAGTGATTTGAAGAGAGAACACTTGTGTATGTGTGTACGAGTGTGCTCGCTCATGCGTGTACAAACTGGAGCTCTACGCTGAATGTTTTCCTCTATTGTTCTTTGGTTTGGGGTTCAGCGAGCACCCGGGAGCTATTCTGGCCATCGGGTTTTCAAGCTCATACTTATTTACAGCACTGTACCCACGGAGCCGTCTTCACAGCCCTTGAGACTTTAAAACTCGTCTTTTATTGAGAGTTTTTCCTTAATATTTAGTTCTGTAGTCTTCATTTATCTTAATATCTTGCCTTTGTTTGTTTGGTCTGTGGTGGTATACATGGATGTATTTGGATATACATGTACTTGCTGCAACACACATGTAGCGCTCTGAGGATAGCTTGAGGACATGGGTCGTCTCCATCATGTGGGTTCTGATTGAAGTCAAGCTTGGTGGCCACTGCCCTTGCCCACTGATCCACTCTACTGGCCTCGTTGTGTAGTCTTGACAATGTTGTTTTTGATTTTGTTTTTCTTCCCTAGCATGGTTGGCATTTCAAAAGAATTCTATAGTGAAGTTTATTTTATACATCTGCTCTTCTAGCTTGGTCTGTTTTTGAGCCAGGGACCTCAAACTCACCACCTAGCTGAGGATGGCCTTGAACTTCTAGCTCCTTCTGCCTCCACCTCCCAAGCACCTGGTACTACAGGGCATGCAGCCCTATGCTCAGTTCTTGTGGTCCTGGGGATGGAACCCAGAGCTGCCAGCATACCAGGCAAGCACTGGATTGACTGAGCCACATCCCCAGACCAAATCAATCAAGCCCTCAACTGACTAGCCATGTCCCCAGGCCAAATCAATCAATCACTCAACTGGCTAACCCACGTCCCCAGGCCATGGAAAACTTCTTTTAGTGTCCAAATCCTTTGCTGCAAATTCCACTTGCATTGTTAAGATTTGTTAGGGTTCAAATTAGGAACGTGAGCCGGTTTCCCTTTATCTAGGCCCTGAGATTTAGAGGCATTTCAAGTGTCCTCAGCTAGTGAAGAGTCTTGGCCTCTGAGTTGACAGCACCCACTCTTGAGGTCCTTGTACATTGTACATTTTGTGTTATCTTCATTAGCGTCAGAGCTTTTTGCTGTCAGGTCCGGAAGATTAACCCCCCGCCCCCATGTATTTAGCTGAGTTCTCTCTGTTCGTTAATTCGATGATCACACAAACCAAGAGTGCGTTCATTACCAGCCAACATTTGCCGCCTCTTCAAATGATTATCATTTTGCGTGTGATTTAAAAATTTTTGGTACATTTCTTTTTCTGATGCCAGAGCAATTTCTATTTCAGTCATCATGTTTATCTCCTTCATCATATGTTCCATTATGTTTTTGACCCAAGCTCCCCATTACTTGATCAATTTAAGGAGACAGAAAAAGTACTCTTTTTATAATCCAAATCAGAATTCTAGGCTCTTCCCCCTTACTTTATGGAAAGGTATTTTTCTAAGTCACAGATAAAACAGTGTGTTTAAACTTTGCTGGTTATAAAGAATAGGAAGAAAGGGCACACACAGTGGGTTTCAAATTATGCATATGGTTCCCTCTCTGACAGGAAAGAGAGCCCTGTTTTGACTGTGGGCGCACTAGCCCTGAATCTTCTTGCAGTTTTATAGATTGATGATGGGAAGCTGTTTTTGCAGAGGAGCTTCAGACTTGACACCTTGCACACCTTATCAGGTCAGAGTGTGAGCCCCGACTCTTGTCCTTCCATCTCGTTGCTGGAAGAGTCAGCACACTGGGAAGTAGGGCTGTCCCCACTCATTCCTCCAGGGAGGTGAGCAGCACTGTAACTGTACATGGAAGGGATGGGAAAACACATCTCTACACCCCACGCCCCCACATCAATGCATCCCCAACTCAATGTCCCTTTTTATCAAGCCCTGGAAAGGTCCCCAGTCATCTTAATGCCACGTGGCGCAATAGAAAAGACGGTGTGGAAAGAGATAATGCGCTATGATCAGGGGGTGAGATGTCCTATACAGGCTTGAGTTCTGAGTGCTGGTTCCCAGATGACGGTGCCATTTGGGGAGGTTTTGGGACTGTGGCAGGACCAAGGGACCCCAGGTGCAGGCCTTGGAAGGTTATAGCCTGCTTTTAGGTTCCAGGGCCTACTGAGTTTCCTGATCTACCACATTGGGCCTCCCACTCCTACCACCATGGGCATTCTTCCCTGCCAGGTGGGCGGTAATACCTTCGGGAGTTCCTGCCAGTTATTTTGTTAAAGTGCTATTAGTGACTAATATGTGTCTAATAGTAACTAAGATGGTGTCTTAAGAAATTAGGCCAAGCGGTAGTGGCACACGCCTTTAGTCTCAGCACTCGGGAGACAGAGGCAGTCAGCTCTCTGAGTTTGAGGCCAGCCTGCTCTACAGCGGGAGTTCCAGGACAGCCAGGGCTACACAGAGAAACCCTGTCTTGAAAAATTAAAAATTAAAAAACAAAATAAAAATGTATTGGCTTTGAAAATATGCGTACAAACACTATCAGGACCCTCCCTATTCCTACTCACTGCTCTGCAGGAGGGAGGTCCTAGTGTGGGGGACCCTAAAGTTTAAAACTCATTTCCATCACAGTAAACGCACCTCAGGGGTAAAGATAAATCACAATCATGAATTCTTGTTTATCCATACGGTTTTCTTTCTGGGGTGTGAACTTGGAATTTATTTTCTAATTGGAATATTTTTGTGTATGCATGTATGTGTCTGTCCGTGTGTTTGTGTATGCCTGGAGTATGTCTGTGTCTGTGTGTGTGTCTCTCTGTGTATATGCTTCGGTGTGTATCTGTGGTGTGTCTGTGTATGTGTGTGTGTCTCTGAGTGTGTGCTTCTGTGTGTATCTGTGGTGTGTCTGTGTGCAGATCAGAGGTCCACCTCTGCTGGTGTTCCTCCGGAGCCATCCACCTTGGTTTTTGAGGCAGAGTGTCCCTGGAACTCAGAGCTGTCCAGCTAGGCTGTGCTGTGCTGAGGCATCTCCTTTTCTCTACCCCCTCAGCACTAGGGTTATAATTTCAGGGCACCATGTCTGGCTTTACCTTGAAGGCTGGTGACTGAACCTAGGTGACCAGGCTTGCAAGTCCATTATTTCACCCACTGCCCCATCACCCTCTTGACCGGATCAAAGGCTTTCAAACCTGTTTTGTGTTTCTTCTTTCTGTTTTTAATCTCTTTTAGCGCCTCCTCTCCCAGTGTGTCTCGTAATGGGTCATTTCTATATAGTCTTATGTATCTTTGCTTTGGTCATCTTTCTGTTACTGTAAGCAACTTCTGAAATAAATCAACTTAGAAGGATGAACAGTTTATCCTGACTCATGGCCTTGGAGGCCTGTTCACCACTGATTGACGTGGCTTGATAGGGACATATAATAGTCCATTGTATTGTGGTGGGAGTATGTAGTGGAACATGACTGCTCACCTAGGGAAGTGGGGGGGGGGGGGGGAGAGAGAGAGAGAGAGAGAGAGAGAGAGAGAGATAGATCAGGAATCACAGTCCCAGTCATGGACTGTTCTCCAGTGACCTGAAACTTGATGTTAGCTTCCACCCCTTGAAGGTTCCATTACTACCTGTTCGTGCCAAGATGAGCACCACACTTTTAACCCAGGGCTTTGGGGGGATGTTCCAGATCCTAATTACATGGTAACTTCTTAATGTAATTAAAATAACTATTATATTATATTATTTTATATTCTGGGTGTTTTGTCTGTGCACCTGGTGCCCATAGAAGGCAGAAGAGGGCATCAGAGCCTTGGAAACCGGAGTTACAGATGATTGTAAGCCACCATGTATATGCTGGGAATTGAACCCAGGACCTTTGGAAGAGCAGCCAGTACTCATAACTATTGAACCACACCTCCAGCTCCTCTTAATGTAATTTTAACTTGAAAGTGGAGCCAAGTGGTTCCCCATACCCTTTATTCTTGAACTTGAAACTGGTTGGTTTGTTGGGTTTGGTTTTCCAGGGCTTTGTTGCAAGACCTTACATCCTTGAATACCATGATGTGACATCATTTTAGGTGATTTTTATTTTTTACCTTTTTTTAATTGATTTTATTGACCTCTACATTTTCTCTGCTCCCCTCCCTGCCTCTCCCCAACCCTTTAACCCTCTCCCATGGTCCCCATGCTCCTAATTTACTCAGGAGATCTTGTCCTTTTCTACTTCCCATGTAGATTAGATCCATGCATGTCTCTCTTAGGGTCCTCAATGTTGTCTAGGTTCTCTGGAATGGTGAATTGTAGACTGGTTTTCTTTGCTTTGTGTTTAAAAACCATTTATGAATGAGCACATATGATAATTGTCTTTCTGGGTTTGGGTTACCTCACTCAAAATGATGTTTTCTAGTTCTATCCATTTGCCTGCAAATTTCAACCTGTCGTTATTTTTTTCTGCTGTGTAGTACTCCATTGTGTAAATGTGCCACATTTCCCTTATCTATTCTTTGGTCAAGGGGCATTTAGGTTGTTTCCAGGTTCTGGATATGACAAACAAAGCTGCTATGAACATAGTTGAGCACATGTCCTTGTGGCACGATTGAGCATCCTTTGGATATATACCCAAAAGTGATATTGCTGGGTCTTGAGGAAGGTTGTTTCCTAATTTTCTGAGAAATTGCCATACTGATATCTAAAGGGGCTGTACCAGCTTGCATTCCCACCACCAATGCAGAAGTGTTCCCTTTACCCCACAACCTCTTTAGCATAAGTTGTCATCAGTGTTTTTGATCTTGGCCATTCTTACAGGTGTAAGGTGGAATCTCAGAGTTGTTTTGATTTGCATTTCTCTGATGGCTAAGAATGTTGAGCATTTTCTTAAGTGTCTTTCAGCCATTTTAGATTCCTCTGTTGAGAGTTCTCTGCTTAGGTCTGTACTCCATTTTTTTAATTGGATTATGTGATCTTTTTGTGTCCAATTTCTTGAGTTCTTTGTATATTTTGGAGATCAGACCTCTGTCTGATGCGGGGTTAGTGAAGATCTTTTCCCATTCTGTAGGTTGTCATTTTGTCTTGTTGACCATGTCCTTTGCTTAAAAGCTTTTCAGTTTCAGGAGGTCCCATTTATTAATTGTTTCTCTCAGTGTCTATGCTTCTGGGGTCATATTTAGGAAGTGGTTCCCTGTGCCAATGCGTTCAAGTGTACTTCCCAATTTCTCTTCTATAAGGTTCAGTGTGGCTGGCTTTATGTTTAGGTCTTTGATCCATTTGGACTTGAGTTTTGTGCATGGTGATAAATATGGGTCTATTTTCATTTTTCTACATGTTGATATGCAGTTATGCCAGCACCACTTGTTAAATATGCTTTCTTTTTTTTCCATTTGATTTTTTTTGCTTCTTTGTCAAAAATCAGGTGATCAAAGGTTTGTGGATTAATATCCGGGTCTTTGATTTGGTTCCATTTGTCCTCCTGTCTGTTCTTATGCTAGCAGTTGCCTCTATATGCGCCTGTGCACCACATGTATGTCTGGCACCCCTGGAGGCCAGAGAGGCATCAGATCCTCTAGAACTGGAACGGCAAGTCATTGGAGGCCACCATGGAAGTGCTGGGAACTGAAGTTAGGTCCTGTGGAAGAGCAAACAGTGCTCACAGCTGCTGAGCAGTCTATCTCTTTACATTTGATTTAAAGCCATTTCTTTGAGTTTAACTTTGCATCAGAGTTTTGATTTTACACAATAACTACAACTATGATATTACACAGACAAATGGGCTTTCCTCGGTATGTGGTGGTGGGGGGGAGGAGGGTATAGCGATTGGGGCAAAGTTCCCAATGACAGAGTTGCCACATAGTCACAAGCAAATGGTCTTTCTATGTGCTCACATAGGTGTGTGCAAGGAAACCGGGTTGAAGAGATAACTCAGTGCTTATACGTGCTGTTTTTGCAGAGGACCAGGGTTCGGTTCCTAGCATGGACAGAGTGGCTAGCAACCACCCGAACTCCAATTTCAGGGGATCTGAGCCCTCTTATGGCTCTTTGGGCACCAGGAACACATGGAGTACATAGACAAACAAGAAGGCAAAACACATGCGTGTAAAATAAAAACAAGTAGCTCTTTTAAAAAATAATTTCAAATTTAAGAGGAAGAGGTGGTGATGCAGAGGACATCTTCCTGTTAGTGAGAGTCACAGACTCTGCAAAACTCTTGGTCACTGACTCAGCCTTTTGGGACAAACTGTGTTCCATGACTTGACCAGCTTTGACTTTAAGCCAGGTGGTGGGTGGGTGCCCTCCTTCCCAGAGAAGGTGACCTTACTCTTCACAGAGATAATTTCCTTATGTCTCTTGGTCAAGGGAACTGATGCTTAATAGCTTTTTACTGGTGATTCGTAACCATGGGAAGCAGCAATAATCAAAGGAATGCTGTCTTTTTCCTCGGAGACCCCCTGTCAATTCAAAACTGAGACTTCTCCCTTGTCAAGGAAACTCAACACGGCTCAGCCATGAGAAGCCAAGTGAACAGACAGTGTGTATTTTTCTCTCCATATTACTCTAATCTCTTTCTTTAGGTCAAGGTTAAGCGGGTTTAGAATAACAGACATCTGTGTTTGTAATGCAATAAAGTGTAATGAGTGTGGGCCCTTTTTTTTCTAATTTACCTCAGCTGGATATGCAAATGAAACAATTAAACTTATAACCCATAACTCTACGGGGAACTGATGGGTGACCAGAGTGCAGAGTGTTTACTGTAGCTAATGGGAAAGTTGTTAGACGCAGGAAATGTAGCGCGTGTTCTTTGCAGATGCACTAAAGAGCTGGTTAGCAGGTGCAAATGAGGACTTGGTTATTTAGGAATAACCTGCAAATTGGCAGAATGAGTCCCGACAGCACGATCTAAGTTTAAAAAAAAAAATCAATCATTTGTTTTACAGTGTTTGAATTTGCTATCTAAGGCTTGTGATGTGTGTGTAGAAATCCAGTTTTGTAAGTGGGAAGTTAGTAGTCTCAACATGAGCCAGCGTATCAATTCTTCCCTTCTCTCTCCCTCTCTTTCTCCTTCCCTCTCCCATGCTCTCTCTTCCCTGGGATCAAATGCTCAGCTTGGGCATTCCAGGTAGGCACTCTACCACTAAGCTACCTGCCCAGCCCTTGGTTTTTATTTATTTATTTTGAGATAGGGTCTCAATTGGTAGCCCAAGTTGACTTCAAATCATGTTCTCCGAGGGCTGGGGAGATGGCTCAGTAATTAACAGCACTGGCTGATCCTGTAGAGGATCCTGATTCGATTCCCAGTACCCACACGACACTTTACAACCCGCTGTAACTCCAGGGCTGGAGTGTCATATGCACTCCTTTGGTCTTTGCTTGTACCAGGCATGTATGTGGTGCACAGATTCACATGTTGGCAAAACACTCATGATGTGGGACTCCCCTATGTATGTTGTGAATATGTTTTATTACCATTGGTTTTTAAAGAAGCTGTTTTGGCCAATGGCTTAGCAGAGCAAAGCCAGGTAGGAAATCCGAATGGAGACATATAGAGAGAGTAGGCAGAGTCAAAGAGAGGCCATGTAACTGCCAAAGGAGAAAGACACCGGCTAGAACCTTACCTGGTAAGCCACAGCCTCGTGGTGATACACAGATTAGTAGAAATGGGTTAATTCAAGATGTAAGAGCTAGCTAGAAATATGCTTGAGTCATTGGTCAAACAGTGTAATTAATATAGTTTCTGTGTGATTATTTGGGTCTGTGCTGCTGGGAAATGAAAGAGCAGTCTCTGCCTACACACACATAAAAAGATTAAAAAAGTCACAAAAAGATGATTATCCTCCTGTATTAGTCTCCCAGGTGCTGGAATTATAGGCAAACACCCCCTTGCCTAGCTCAGACTTTTATTTTTTATGTAGTCTCTTTCTAATCCTCTTTATCTTCTTCTTCTTCTTGGAACTTAAACAATTTTACACTGATCATTAGTTAATCTGTAAGACTCTTGTTAGGAACATGAGAGTCAGGGTATATTTGTGGATATAGACACTTGCTCATATCTTACACTGAAGACATTCAGAAGAAGAAATCTTAGGCAATTTGACACAAACAATAGGTTATTTTTGTTGCAGAGAGAGAAAGTTTCTGGTGATTGAACCCCAGGCCTTCTTCTTGCTAGACAAATGTTTTATCACTGAGCCATATCCTAGCCCTCCTGTAGTCAGTTTTAACTTTTCTTCCTTTAAAATTCTTTACATAGTCACTGTACATTGGACTCTGTTCCTTATGGACATTTTCATATAAATATATGTTGTATGTCTATTCTGTTCCCCCGTCCTCCCTTTTTCCCTCCTCCCACTCTTACTAGACCCCTTTGTTCCTCCAGACACAATCACATCTACTTTCATACAATATATACATACATGATTTTAGGCACCTATAGTAAATGCTAGGAGCTACATATGAGAGAAAACATGCAATATTGTCTTTTAGAGATTTACTTAGTTTGGCTAATATTGTGTCTTAGGTTTCTATTGCAGCAATAAAACACCATGATCAAAGACAACTTAGGGAGGAAAGGGTTTCTTTCAGCTCACAACTCTCAGGTCACGCTCCATCACTGTGGGTAGTTAGGGCAGGAACTCAAGGCAGGAACCTGGAGGCAAGGAACTGATGCAGAAGCCACAGAGGGACACTGCTTACTGGCTTGCTGAGCCTGCTTTTTATGGTAATCAGGATCACCTGCCCAGAGTGGTAATGTCCCCAGTCAGCTGGGCCATCCTACATCAATCATCAATCACTAAAATGCCAGGCCAATCTTATGGAGGCATTTTGTCAATTGAAGTTCCTTCTTCCCGGATGATACCTACTTGTTATATGACTATTCCAGGTCATATCTAGTTTCCTGCACATGGAATAATGATTTGAACTTTTCTGTTTTGTGACATACCTCTGCACATCCTCTAGTGTTTAGCGTCACCCTACTGCTCTAGGCTCAGGGACACAGCCTCGAGTATTCACAAGTCCCAGGGATAAATGACCTACCAGTTGCCTGACTGTGTCAGAGGTAAATGCATCACATTCAGGAAAGAGATTGAAGCCCCTCTTCTGGCTCCTTCTAAAAGAGGAAGGTGTGGGGGCCCCTATGGCAGAGGGCACACCTGTAGTGTGAAGGAGTTTAAGTGACACCGAGTACACTGCCTTGCTCTGGCAGCAGCTCCTTGAGTGTGTGGGATTGAGGGAAGCCAGAAGGTATATGAATTTTCTGCCCCATAACCACTGAGGTTATTAGAAAATGACAGTTACGTGTGGTTCACTCTGACAAGTTCTTCCTTACCAAGACTGAGATCTGATTGTCCCATTGCAACACAGCAATTAGCCACTGTGTATACAAAAGGGATTTCATTGGCATCTCTAGTGTGTTGTGGTAGCTCACATTCTCTCTTCCCCTCCTCCCATAAGCACTGGGTGTAAGAGTAGAACATTCCATACTTCCCATATTTATTTCCCGTGTTATTTCAAAATTATGATTTCTAAAAATTATCAAGAGAGCCTGAATTACACTGACTGCTACCCTATCCATTTAGCTCTGCTCTGCTTCACTGATCCATCTGTAGGTGCCCTTACACCATTCTGGAAAGAAGCACATGTTTCCGTGATTAACCCTTAGTGGGTTACTTATAAGTAGGGTTATATTCTCTCCTTGACCTCTTCCTCACGTCCTCCTCCTCCTTCTTTGGAACAGATTTACTTATTTTTGTTTTATGTGTGTGTGCATTTTTATTATATTCACACACACACACACACATACACACACACACACACATTACCTGCATACAGTAGCTACAGAGTTCAGAAGATAGTGTTTGGTCAGAAGAGAGTATTAGATTCCCTGGAACTCTAGTTACAGATGATTGTGCTGGGAACTGAACCTAGGTCCTGTCTGAGAGTAGACAATGGTCTTAACAGCTGAGCCATCTCTCCAGCTCTGAGCTCTGATTTCCTTAAACAACATCCTTACATCTGTAATGATTCACTCTAGAGTGAAGACAGGACAACATGCCCGGGTGCTAGTAATAGGATCTGTTAGAACCTTTACACCATCTAAGTAACAACTAGTCAGTTCAGTATTTCAGAATTCTCAGTGGATGGTTCAGCTGTTTTTTTTTTCATAAGAATTTATCTCTTGTTAGTTTTAATTTGTGTGTGTGTGTGTATGTGTGTATCTGCATATAAGTATGTACACATGAGAACAAATACCTGTGTAGGCCAAAGGTGTCAGGTCCCCTGGAGCTGGAGTTGCGGGTAGTTGTGAGCTGCCTGATATGGGTGTTGAACACTGAACTTGGGTCTTCTGGAAGAGCAGTTGAGAGCTGTTAACCTATTATTCCCCTCTCCAGCCTCAGGCACTATGGCTGTTCGTCAGTGTTCTATTGCTGTGAAGAGATACTGTGACCATGGTAACTCTTATAATAGAAAGTATTATATTGGCTTACAGTTTCAGAGGTTTAGTCCATTATCATCATGGTGGGAAGCATGGTGGCATGCAAGCAAACATGGTACTGGAGAAGTAAGTAGCTGAGAGTTTTACAGGCAGCAGGAAGAAAGAGAGAGAAATACAGGGTCTGGTTTGGGCTTTTAAAATGTCAAAACCCACCCCCAGTGACACACTTCCTCCAACAGCACCACACCTACTTCAATAAGGCCACACCTCCTAATCCTTCTCAAGTAGTACCACTGCTTGATGACTAAGCATTCAGATACATGAGCCTATGGGGGCCATTCTCATTCAAACCACCATAGGGAGGAACAGGGCATTTGTCTGATTTCAAACTCACTTCCAACCAGATGTGAAAGTAAAAATAGTCACTTTATAGGGAGAAAAAAGTAAAACAAAAAGCAACAAAACAAAATCTAGCAGAAACCGCTTCAGCTAAGTGACCCTAGTGGATATTACTACCAATGGCACAGAACGAGAGGGTCTGTCTGCTGATAGGACCGGTGCTGTTCCTGCCTGAAGTGAATCTAATCTTCATGATGTATCAACCCCCAAAGGAGAGAAACTTTACAAAGTAATTATTCTGTTATCCTCAAAACATCTTGAGGAACAAAGGCTAAGTCTCAGTTAGAAGAGGCCAGTAGGCATAGTGTCCAGCTATGATATGTGAGGCCTTATTACATCCAGTACCAAATGCCATGCAGGAAAGTGTACACACAGCTGGAAAAATATGGACATTGCTTAGCAGACACCAGTACTATACTGGTAATGAACTCCATACTTTATGATGCAGCATAGTTCTACCAGAGAGCACGGACATCTTAGGAAATATACGCTGAGCCGGTAAAGAGGGGAAGGGTCAAAATGTCTGCAGTTTACCCTCAAACAATTCGGAAAGAAATTATGGAGGGTTGACAAGATGGCTCAGCAAGTAAAGGCATTTGTCTCACTTATCCGATAACTTGCGTTTGATCCTGCGATCCCTGGGTAGAAGGAGCAAACCGCAAAAGTTGTCCTCTGACCTCTTCACATGTACCATGGCCTGTGTACCTCCACGCTCATGCACCCATATCATACATATACATGCACACGATAATAGACGAATAAATAATGAAACAAAATATAGTGCCCTTGCAACCTGAAATTTGAAATTATTTCAAGACAAAAGGTTCAAAAATATGTTGCATAAAAATCTATATATTTTCCTGGTAATTTTTTTTGATTTTATGTTGCCATTAAAATA
Organism: Microtus oregoni; assembly: GCF_018167655.1. Classification (NCBI taxonomy): domain Eukaryota; kingdom Metazoa; phylum Chordata; class Mammalia; order Rodentia; family Cricetidae; genus Microtus; species Microtus oregoni. The sequence continues at coordinate 41,900,941 of NW_024543063.1, forward strand.
ATTGGTGTGTTAGCTTCTGTAGGAAATCATAGTGGTATGTAAGAAATGCCACCAAATGTCACTCATCTCAGAGCATGTGTTTTTATATTGTGCCACATTGATAAACATTATTTTATCATCTGGGAGATCAAGATGAATCTTTAAATTGGTGTTTAGTACCATAGCTTGATTATAGCGTTTGTTTGGGGTGCTACATAAATATTTGATGAACCTCAGATTTGATAAACTCTGGTAGCTCCTGTTCCTGTAGATTCTGGATTGGTTCAAAAAAGAACTGTGAGCTGGCAGACTTTATATTGTTCATATCATTTTCTTTTCAGGAGTGGCAGGGGGTCCTAGCTCCTGTGTCAGTCATCTCAAACTTTCAGAGGTAAGATATATGGTGGACCAACGAATATACACCTAAGATGCACACTGCCTATTCAACACCCAGTCTTCTATTAAGTGTAGCCTGTAATATGACATACTACTTACCTTCTGAACCACGATGGGGAGAAAGGGTAGGGGTGGAGGAGAGAGGAGAGAGCATGACTCATTTGAGCTCCCGACCCTGTGCCTCCCACCATGGTGCCTTGAAACCTTGGAAACCACCTGACCAAACAAACCTTGGGCCGTTCCTGCTATCTATTGTGTTCAAAGTGGCATAAAAATGATCAACAGAGGAAAGTGTGTGTGTCCTTTCAGTGAGCATCTGGCTTCTTGTGATGGGCTGGAGATAAACCTCAGATTTAGTTTTCCAGGAGAGAATGCTCAGCGTCTACTTCTGAACTGATTCAGCTCTTCCTCTTCTCATTGGGAGCTAGCTGTCTTGTTTATATGTGAAACTAAACATAAATCCCAATGCACTGTTAAACTGGTTTTATTGAAACACAGCTGGTGAGCTGATGGGGTGTTGCACGCCTATCTGCATTGAGGGTGTTTTTTTTTTCTTCCATATCTGGATGAAATACAACTAACCACTGAATATATACAATGACGAACATTCTTCTGGAGGCAGTTTCTTAAATACAGAGGAGTTGGAGAGAGTTCATTTATGTCTCTAATGTCTTGACCTGAATGCTAATTCGGGATGCAAATGTCACAGTCTGCAAGCTTCAGGAGTCACAATGATTACCCCAACAAGTACAATATTTGAATAATCATAACAGAGTTTTTTTTTCAGAGTTTTTTTTATTTCATTATGGAAGAGCGGAGATGATCCTTCGGTGAGCCCTGAGTTCCAACAGCTGTGCTGTTAGTCAGACATGTGCTCAAAACATTGTGTTCGCTGTTATAAATATGCCACTTATAATTAGACATCAGTTATGAAATAACACGGGGTTTTTCCATGAATCTGTAGAAATAGATGCAAATGAAATGATGACTCACTTTTTAAAACCTAACCCATGAAAAGCAGCAATTGAGAATAACCATTTTCAAACTGTACCCAGGTGAAGGCAAACACTATTTTGCCAGGAATTCTTATGTTAATGAGAGTGTGCCTGAATTGCTTCCTGAAAGAAGTGAAACTGTAATTATTTTTAAAACTTCATTAAAATTAGAGTTAAATTATTTCCCTAACATGTAGAATATTTATGGGGCTAGAAAGACGGCTTGGTGGGTAAGCATGCTTTCTCTACAGGAACGAGAGGCAGTTCTAGTTCCCAGCACCTAGGTAGAAAGCTGGGCATAACTACATGGCTACATGTGTGTGCTTGTAATCCCAGCCTTAGGGAGGAGAGACAGGTGGGTCCTGAGAGCAGACTGGCCAAAGTGCCGGTGAGCTTCTGGCTCAATGAGGGACCTTGTCTCAAGGCAATAAGGCAGAAAGCTCTGGACTCCATATGCACATGCGCCAGCATGCCCATGCAGGGGCATACACACCTGCGCAATTATGTGCACACACCACACCCACATACACACTAAATTACACATGCCCATACCCCCACACCCAATATACACATATACATTTGTTTAACACAGTGTTTCTCAAAGTCCATCTAGCTCCCCAGATCAACAGTACCAATATCACCCAGGGAAAACCTGTTGGTAATGCCTACTTAGGTCTGGTTCCCATCTCTAAAAGAAAAAATAAAAAAAGATCAACTGGGTCTGGAGATTGTGAGAGATTGCTGAGTCCTGGGCTTCCTGGGTGTGTGGGGTGCATGCAAATTCTCTGGTCGCATTCCAGACCTAATCAGGAACTCTGAAGGGATGGGTTATGCTTGCCCTACAGCCTCTGGTGGTTCGGATGCATTGACCCTGGAGCATCACTTGAAGGAAGGAATCTTCTTGTAAATTGAGGCTGAGAAAGCTGCGCTCATTTGCGTCTTGGAGGATGGTGCTGTCATGCGCCTGGGTTTAAACTGTTAGCTGAGGCTAATTAGGATTTGAATCTGTTTAGAATGAGTAAGGACAGCCTTCCCAGACACCACCCCCACCCCACGTGTAACGTCCAAGTGATCATTTCCATGCTTCGGATGAAGGTAGCGAATTCGTCTTTGGCTTTCCTAACTGTAACTAATTCAAGTTAACCAGGAGAGTTTTGCTTAATTGGATCATCAATTTGCTCAGTTCTATCAAATGCTGATGGATGAAATGCATCAGAACTAATCTGGATGCTGCTGACTGACTATTTCATTTCTCTTTCTCAACGAACAAAGAGGCGATGGGGAGAAGTCGCCGGTAGTTAACTGCATTCCTGGATACACTACGGCAAAACTCGTGGCTATCTGCTTCAACCTCGTGTGTGCGCGTGTGTGCGTGTGTGCATGTGTGTATGGATGTAAAAGCCTCGGGTAAATGTTGGATGTCTTTCTTCCATTGTTCTAGACCTATAAAAAAAGAGTTATTTTTTATTTATGTTATACATGCATGTCTGTCTGTGTGTGGATGCAAATACATGTGGGTGCCCACAGAGGCCAGGAGGAGTGTCGAATCCCCTGGAGCTAGAGTTAGAAGTGGTTGAGAGCTGCCTGACAGGGGTGCTGGGAACCAGATTTTAGTCCTCTGTGCAGCAGCAAGTGCTCTTACCTGTTGAACCGCCTCTCCAGTCCCTCTGCCTTATTTTCTCGATACTCTCACTGAACCTGCAGCTCATTGATTCAGTTAGGCTGGCTGGCCAGTCTTCCAAGCTCTACCCATCTCAGGTTCCCGTCCCCAACTCTGCTGACTTTTGACCTAGGTTCCTGGGTCTGAACTCAGATTCTCATGCTTGTGAGGCAGGAGCTTTACAGACTGAGCCATGTCTATTATCAACATCTGTTCGTAATCTTTCAAGCTAGAGGGAAGCTCTCATGTGAGGTGAGCGAGTAGTCAACCTTTTTTTTCCCAAGCCATGAAACAGTCAAAAACAGTGTCACCTTTCTGTCTGCCAAGGGCTGGGAGAGGTCTTGGAAGGGTGAGTCTGAGCAGGTCTTCCACCTTTGTAGGATGGAAGGTTCTTGATGCTGGACTACTCGGAAGGATGGATGTTGTGGAGATTCACAGCTGTGCACCATGCTGGAAAATCGCAGCATGTGCTGAGAAATTTCATGTGAGTTATGGTGGAGGCATTTGCTTTCTTTGAACCTGGTGATAAGTATTGGACAGTTTAAACCCAGGCGCACGACAGCACCATCCTCCAAGACGCAAGTGAACGCAGCTTTCTCAGCCTCGATTTACAAGAAGATTCCTTCCTTCAAGTGATGCTCCAGGGTCAATGCATAAAATTAAAATAAAAAAAAAAGATCAGTTCTAGGAAATGGACTTTCAGGAATAGACTTCAAGTTTGGCTAGGGACTATACTTAGTAGCATTTATCATCTTGTATTATTTTTCTGTCTAATGGTTCTGGCTCTCCCGAGGTGGGGACCACGCATAGCTTTAATGCTACTGTCTAGCACGGTTTCTACTGACAAGCCAGTAGACAATATTAGCTGAGTGACTGGAGCTATTAGAAACTACAGGAAGCAGCAGGACTCTGCGAAACAGGTTCAGATGATGTCCTTCCCATATCCCCTTGGTTTGCCGCTGAGGCCATGATTGTCTGCTGCAGTTCCCCTGCAGAGTGAAGGCTTTTAGTCCTGTGTCTAGTCTTCTACCTCGGCCTTCCTCTTGTCCTATGTGGGGTCCATTGAGGACTGAATTTTCTCAGGAGTGGCTCTCAACTACTGAGAGATGGAGTTTAATACATATGTTTTCTGACTTTCCATTCCTTGAAGAAACTGCTCTGGGTGGTGACTCAGTAGGTCCCAGGGGGACTGAGCCCGCCATCTTTGGCACTATCTCCTTCTCAGCTCACCTTTTTGAATCCCCCCTTCCTATCTCATCCCTCTTGCCAATTGTACTCTTGTGATCACATACCAAGTCTTTGGTGGCTCAGTTCTGGCTTTCTGGGGAACCCAAGCTAGGGCAGTGCCTACCTAACTACTTTCCAAATGGCATTATTTCTCCAGAACAGAGCCTGGTGAGTATTGGTGACATTTACAACAGAAACACAGACACACAGCAGCAGACAGTGTGGTCAGGAAATCCAGAAGAGTCGGAAACAATCCTGAATGGGCAGACATACAGTCTCTCTCTCTCTCTCTCTCTCTCTCTCTCTCTCTCTCTCTCTCTCTCTCTCACACACACACACACACACACACACACACCTACTTCTTGTCTCTCCTCACTCTCTCTCTGTCTCTCTCCCTTCCTCCTATTACCCATCAGGTACATAGAAACTCCTCTGCCCCTTATTCCTGCCACCATGATGCTCTGCATAGCACACAGACCTAGATAACCATGCACTGAATCCCTGTAACCATGTGCCAATGCTAATCTCTTGAAACCCTGTTTATCTGTTTTGACGCGACCATTTACCCAAATGAAAAAAAGAAATGCCAAACCTAAACCAAATAGAATCAAAATCCAACCAGAACCCCAACAAAACCTCAACAAGCAAAAAACGACAGCAGAAGAGAGAAATCGTTCCACTGGAACCAGCTGCTATTAAGCACGGGGTGAGCAATACGCCAGCCACCTGGGGAGACGGCTCTGTCCTTACGTCACACTCCAGCCCAGTAGGTACTTAATTCTCTTTTGGCTGCAGGATCTTATACTCTAATTAAGGAGGCAAGGCGTATGCTTCTTGATTAAGTAATTCTTAAAGGTGTTATTTAATTAAGGATAATAATTAACAGAATCGGTAATAAATGCCTGATGTTACTCCTCTAGGGCCTGGAGCCTGAAGAGAGGAGAGAAAAAAATTACAGAACTGGTTAAAAAGGATTCAATCCTTCCTAATTTTACAGATGTACAGAGTCCCCCGCTTAGCTGAGCAGTCTTACATCATTCAATATATAGTTAAACAAAATTAGTTTTATTATATGAGTATGTGCATTTTGCCTGCATGTATGGCTATGCACCGTGTGTGTGACTTCAGGTGCCTGTAGAGGCCACAAGAGAGTGTCGGATTCCTGGGACTGGAGTTACAGATGCTTGGGAGCCGTCATTTGAGGAAAGAGCTCTCAGCGCTCTTCACCAGGGAGTGGGATCTCCAGCCCCTCCGCTGTATTTCATGCTGTCAGCGTGGAGAGTCAGCTAAAGGGTGGGGTTCATCCCTCTCCTGGTTACTAGAACTCTACCCCATCTGCAGTGTGGTTTTTAATTGTTTTAAAAGCTGTTTTTCATTCTTGCTCTTGACTTGGGGTCTTCTGAAGAGTCAGTTCTTGGTGTCTTAATGTTTTGTGCTCATGTTGACTGGTTTGTTAACTAGTTTTTATTATTTCTATTTGCCAAAGACAACTTAAGGGGAAGGATTAGCACTGGCACATGGTTACAGGGATTCAGTGCATGGTTATCTAGGTCTGTGTGCTATGCAGAGCATCATGGTGGCAGGAATAAGGGGCAGAGGAGTTGTACCTGATGGATAATAGGAGGAAGGGAGAGAGACAGAGAGAGAGTGAGGAGAGACAAGAAGTAGGTGTGTGTGTGTGTGTGTGTGTGTGTGTGAGAGAGAGAGAGAGAGAGAGACAGAGAGACAGAGAGAGAGACAGAGAGAGACACAGAGAGAGAAACAGAGAGGGGGAGAGAGGGAGAGACAGAGAGAGGATATGAGGGAGAGGGAGAGGGAGAGGGGAGAGACAGACAGACAGGGAAGGAACAAGAAAAAGGCAGTTTCAGGGATGCAATGACCAACATCCCCCAGCTAGGCTCCATTTAATCAAGATGTGAGAGTTAGCCAATAAGAGGCTGGAATTAATGGGCCAGGCAGTGTTTAAAAGAATACTGTTTCTGTGTAATTATTCTGGGGCTAAGCTAGCCATGCAGGAGTCGGGCGGGAAGGTAGCCTGCAGCTCCTTCTACAAAGGGAAGAAGGGAAGTGAGACAGATGCTATAGCTCTCCTCTCCAAGATGGATGCAGGTTAAGATCCTTCCCAGTAAGCCACCACCTCATGGTGCTACACATATATCATTATACTTTGCTCACATCTGCCTCACTCCCACTACTTTATTTTAATTAATTTTGTAGCTATTTTTGTGTATAGGAGTGAATAGTGGTCTTTCTCCTTATTTTCAACAATTCTGTGTATGTCTACCGTGTACCACAATCATACCCACCTCCATTGCCATCACTTATCCCCTCTCCCCACCGCTCCTGATGACTTTCTTATTCCCAGATTTGGGGTGCGTGCAGGTAGCCTCACATGCTGTGTGTGTTCATGACTGCAATGGCTATGTCTCACCCAGAAGTCAGCACTCCTCCCTATCCCTCAGCAATTCCAGTCTCCCTACTCCACCCCACCCACCTCTCCAGTGTGCCTTAGACTTTGAAGAGGGTCATAAGGATGTCATGTGTGATGTTGTATTCCCCTCTGTATGCTGTGAATATGTTCTATTACCATTGGTTAATTAAAAAAGCTGCTTTGGGCCTATTGCAGTGCAGAACAGAGCAAGATAGAAATTCCAAGCAGAGATAAAGGAGAAAAGAAGAAGGAGCCAGAGAGACGCCATGTAGCTGCCCAAGGAGACAGAGGCCCTGGAACCTTACTGGTAAACCACGAGCCTTGTGGTAAAACACAAAATAATGGAAATGCGTTAATTTAAGATATAAGAGCTATAGGGAACCTGAAATGATCCTATCCTATAGCCATACTGATGAATATTTTGCATATCACCATGGAACCTTCATCTGGCGATGGATGGAGATAGAGACAGAGACCCACACTGGAGCACTGGACTGAGCTCCCAAAGTCCCAATGAGGTACAGAAGGAGGGAGAAGATGAGCAAGGAAGTCAGGACCAAGAGGGGTGCACCCACCGACAGAGACAGTGGGGCGGATCTATTGGGAGCTCACCAAGGCCAGTTGGACTGTGACTGAAAAAGCACGGGATAAAACCGGACTCTCTGAATATGGCGGACAATGAGGGCTGCTGAGAAGCCAAGGACAACGGCACTGGGTTTTGATCCTACTTCATGTTCTGGCTTTGTGGGAGCCTAGCCAGTTTGGATGTTCACCTTCCAAGACCAGGACAGAGGGGGGAGGACTTTGGACTTTCCACAGGGCAGGGAATCCTGACTGCTCTTCAGACTTGAGAGGGAGGGAGAGAGGAGTGGGAGGAGGGGGAGAGGAGAGGGGGGAGAGGGGGAGGAGTGGGAGGCTGGGAGGAGGCAGAAATTTTTTTTTTTTTATTGAGAAAAGGAAGAAAAAAAAACAAGATTCCACCCCCAGTGGGAGGCTGGGAGGAGGTGGAAATTTTTTTTTCTCAATAAAAAAAAAAAAAGAAAAAAAAGATATAAGAGCTAGCTAAAAATATGCTTAAGTGATTGGTCAAGTAGTGTTGTAATTAATATAGTTTCTGTGTGATTATTTTGGGTCTGGGAGGTTGGGAATGCACGAGCAGTCTCCACCCACACATGTGCACCATGAAAGGATGCTTCTCTGAAAGAGACTGATGGCAGCACTAGTCTATGGTGCAAAGCCTTACAGGGAAGCGTGACACCATGTCCATCTAACAAAGCATCTGTAGTAGGCATTTTCTAGGACCTGTGAGCTCCCCAATCAGAGGCTTTAGCTCAGGTGTAAAACACCAGCTGCTCTTTCCCATGGAATGAACTTCAGATCTGTCCAGAAAGTGGTTAGCTATCTATCTCCCAGCAGTCATTGCGCTAACAGGTATAGCTTGCCTCACAGGTTGGTATTATGGCTCACAAGGCTTACAACTGGGAAAGACTGTTGGGTTTTCTCCCCCAGTAGCCTGCATAGAGCCTCCTAGCACTATGGACTGTAGCCAGCAGGAAGGAATTTTCCAGTTCAAACACTACCCACCCCAGCCCCCATGCTGTGCATATAAAGTGGGGGTGTCTTTAGCAATGGAATTTACCATGTAATTCTGGTGGATAACCAGGAGTTATAGCAATGTCTAGCATTGTATTGGTTTGGGAGCCTCTGGGACCTCTTTGGCCTGGCCAGCGATTCCTAGGAAGTTATCCTAAACCTAGAATGTTCTGGGAGAAACATCACCCTACTGTTCAATATACTGATGTTCAAACTCATCTTTAAAAAATTATATTTTAGGCCGGGCGGTGGTGGCGCACGCCTTTAATCCCAGCACTCGGGAGGCAGAGGCAGGCGGATCTCTGTGAGTTTGAGGCCAGCCTGGTCTACAAGAGCTAGTTCCAGGACAGGCTCCAAAACCACAGAGAAACCCTGTCTCGAAAAACCAAAAAAAAAAAAATTATATTTTATACTTAGCTTATATAATGGTTAGTTCCTCTGTGGCTTTTAGTACATCCTTAGTTTTGGTTAGCTCTCCCTCCCCCTTCCATCCTCCACTCCACTGATCATTTAAACAGTTACATCCCTGGTATTCCATTGCTTTACTTTAATATTGTTGTGTTTTACTGTGTTCTCCTGAAGGCAGAGTAAAAGGCCCTCTTGCTTCCTGATCTCTATAGACACCCACTCTGACTTAAATAAGACATTTAAAAATTCAAAGCTAGGATCTGTATATGAGAGAGAATATACGACATCTTTCTTTCTTTCTTTCTTTCTTTCTTTCTTTCTTCTTTTTTTTTTGAGACAGTTAAGCCTTAAACTTGTCTGGCCATCTTTCCTTCACCCTCTGCGTGCTAGTGTTACAGCCTGGGCTACCGCACCTGTCTTTATGTGGTGCTGGAGATCGAACCCAAGGTCTCAAACATGCTAGACAAGAACTCTACCAACTGAGCTATGCCTCCAGCCCAGCTTAAGTTTTAATTTAAGTAAGCCTTATTTATTGGGCGATGGCTCAGAGGAATATCTTTGCAATGTTCATTCCCAATAGTCCCCCTTTCCACTTAATTTTTCTCTTCTCTCTAGCCATAGATGTTTCTTCCAGATGATAACTGAATGACTGAAGGTTTGTTTTTTCAATTGAGGCTATAAAATCCCTATAGATCCACTGAATGGTGGCTTCCTGTAGGTCTGGTGCTTGCTTCACATAGCAGGAGCGATGTGGGGAGACCTGAAAAGGAAAAGCAGATGTTGCATAGACGCTCCTGTGTTTCTTCTCCATATAACCTTTTTAAGACCCAGCCTGCTGTGCCTGAATGTTAAAATTCTTTCCCAGATCCCAAATTACGAATGTGCCATGTCACTTTAATCCATCGCATCAGAGTGGCTTTATTAGATTAAACATCCTGTCCCTGGCCAAAGGCCACTGGGATTATCACATATCCCTTTGAAAAACCTGGTATAGACAAAATAAATGGTTAACAAAATACTGCAAATTCAGTTTGCAGGTGTTTGGAGGCCGTGCAGTCCCTGATAGAATCTCAGTCTCTTCACCTCCTTGCTTGCAGAATGCCTTTTAAGTAGGCTGCATACCCTTGGTAAGAAGGAAGCAGGGGGTGAAAGTTGCCTTCCTCTCTTCTTGATATGTTGTTAATTGTCTCATGCCTGCTGCAGGGGCCACACCACGGAAGTCTCAAAATTTTGTTTTGTTAAGTTTTCCTTTTGACCGCACCCTGGGTGTGCCGATAACAGCTCTTTGCCACCCCCGCCTCCCAGAGTGCTGACTCCTAATGATTGATTCAACAATTGATTCCCTTCCCCCTTGGCAAATCTAATTAAGTATTTGAAGTATTTCATCAATGGGGAGATGGCAGTTACTACACGTGCTTGGCGGGTGGTTCTCGGAGATTGTCTTAAAAACTCAGTTACATCCCAGCACTCTTCAAAAGTCTTGTCTGCTAGAGCAATTTGAATTTTGTTACCAGTGTCTGCTGGAAATCATAATTCAATAAAGACAAACTCACTTAAAAATGCTTCATCCTGGGCATGCATTGAATGGCTTGGAAGATGAGGTCAAATGGGAAGGTGCAGGACTATTAGGAAATTGGAGTGTGGCTTTTTTGGAGTTTTAAAAAAGGTATAGGTAGATCAGCTGGTGAGTATTTGCATGTATGTATGTGTCTGTGTGCATGCCTATACACACTGTACTTTCTTTCACCCTCTAAATGCAAATTGGCAGGCATAAAAAGACCCCATTGATATTTAACACTAAACAGGAGCACTCAAATGGATCTACCTATAATCTGCTTGTTTTTGAGCCTGGCTTTCCACACTGAATGAGAATGTTAAGGTCCTGGAGAAGTCCCACAAAAGACTGCCATTGTAGCAATCTGTTGGAGCTGTCCTATCCCTTAAAGAGACAAGCCACACTCACTCCCTCCACCTCCGCAGAGGCAAGCTGATCTTCAGCTTCCAGCCTGAGCCCTTCCTTTTCCATCTCCCTCTCAAAGAGGCAGCTTCCATTTCTCCCTTCTCCCTACTTCTCCTCCCCCCGTTTCTCTCTCTCTCTCTCTCTCTCTCTCTCTCTCTCTGCTTTTCTCCCCTTCTCCCCTTTCCCCTCTATAACCCACTAAATAAATATCCAACCTCACTCTGCATGGTGTGCCTATCCATGTCTCTGTTTCTATCCCACCATGTGGCTCCCTGCCCAAGATCAGCTGCCTTTGGAGACCTGCAGCATGGTCTCATGGCATGCCCATCCATCTCTCCTTGCGGGACTTGCTGCCCCATCAAGGTCTCTTACCCACCACACAGCTCCCTGCCTGGGACTTGTCATCTACTGCAATCACTCGGGGAACTGTGCCATCCCTGCCTGGGACTGGCTGCTCTTGGGACCCGGCTGCCTTTGTGGCCTGGTGTGGTCTTGCTGTCTGCTGCCTGCCACCACTTCAGGGACCTGTGACATGGCCTCGGGACCCACTGCCTGCTGCAGCCACTCAGGAATCTGCAGCATTTTTCTTTTACCATTATAGCCATCCAGGTATGCAATCAGCAAGAGCGTTTATTATCTAGAGAATAGAAGTACCAGCACCCCAGGGTCACACATCCAACACAAAGGCAAAGATGGTGAATGGTGACCCACAAGAAAAGCTTGCAGGCTCTTTGATACAACTAAAGGAATTCTAAAAGCAGTGTGATTATTCTATCTAGGATTGGCTTACACAAGTGGCAATCATATTAGTACGTTTCTAATTGGTTAGGAATAGCAGGGGTGTGCTAAGGCTAAAGCTTTTACATTCTTGGGCAAGTCTGGACAAGTTCTAGGCTTTGTCCTTAGGTGGTTATTGCCTCAAGGAGATGTGTGTGTGTGTGTGTGTGTGTGTGGTGGGGGGCCCAGGCCTAGTAGGTGCAGTTCTTCCCATTCTCACTGGTCGGGCATTTGGCAATTGGTAGCCCTTTGTTTGTGTCTTCCTCAGAAGCTGTCTTGTTTAGTTTCATGAGGAAGGGACTGAGGCCTAGTTCTTAACTGAGTTACTAGGGGCCTATCATGGTGTTTGCCTGGCCCTCTCGCTCTCCATCACCTATCATCTTCTCTGCTCTTGTTCCTGTGATGGATGGGTGAGTGTGGCTGGCTACAGCAAATCTGGTCATGCTGGAAGGAAATGAACTTCCGGCCTAGACTGTGCCCCCCCCCTAAAAAAAAGGTACATCAGGGGACTATAGCCCTTAAAAACAAATGCACACACATACACATGCATGCATCCCTGAGTCCTTTAGAAAGAATGAATCCTTCCTTGCAGGACACTGTTTTGTCTCTTAAGTTTACCCAGCATACTCTTAGTCTTCCTTGCAGGTCATTTGCTGCCCAGAGAGTTCACAGTTTGACATATATAAGAACATTTAAATCTTTTGTTCCCAGAGAAATTTGTTTCAGTTTTTGCAAGCCTGGGGCTGCCTGTGGTTTTTATAGATACACTCCACCTTTCCCCTCCTTTCTTCTACCTTCTGCTTCCCTTTGACCAACCCTGAGTGGGGGGACATTGTCTTGATGACCCATCTCGCGCACTGGTTTCCCTTTGCCTTCTCAACTAGGTTCAGAAAGGACCTTCCCTGGCTTATCTCCCTCCTTGTGTTCAGAAAGTTGCCTCCCTCCCTTGTGCATCCCCCTTAGCCTTTCTTACAAACTCCTCAGATTTTGCAAAATACCAAGAGCATGAAATCTGCAATTGCTTTTTCCTCTCTTCACTCTTTTGACCTCCTTTCCTCCCTCCTCCCTCCTTCCCTCCCTTCTTCCTCCCTCCTCTCTCCTCATCCCCCCCTCCCTCCCTCCCTCCATTATTTCATTATGTTTTGTAGTTTCCATGATAAGAATTCCCTTGCTCTTAAAATTAAATCCAGTGTCAAGAGAGATGTTCGTCTTTCCCCCCATTGGAGGGGGTGGTTATTTAAAGACAGGTATTTTATTTGGGGCCATGGGCTGGTCCTCTAACCATTACTAAATACTAAACACAAAAAGGACCATCCAGATTTGATAGGTGGAAGGCTGTATCCTGCCAAGAAGGAAAAAGACAGCTGGATGATGGGGGATAATTCAGCATCTACAGAAAGATACTTATCTCCTGAACTTCTTTATAAAAAAATATCTCAGACTGGAATCAACCTTGATGTGTGATTTTGTAGCTCAGCTGAATAATCAAAGGCCTAAAAAATATGTTTTCAGAGACTGCTTAGTTTTCTATTCTCTTTTAAGCCTACAAAAAAAAAAGTCCAGCTATTGATTGCTTTTTAATGACTGTGTGGTCGCTCCTGAAGGCCTTAAAAAGGGAATTTAGACCCTAAAGTTGGTTCTTTCTGGCCAGTGCAGGGGTTCATGCTCTCATGCAAGCTTATCAGTTGGCATGTTTTGAGGGAGCATTTTGGTCCTTTGGCCTTTTAGGCAAAGGTACGGTTAGTGTGTTGGCCTGAAACTGTGTCAGGGAAAGTGGATCCCGGTGTGCGCATCTGGTCCGCACTTCCCTTGCTCTTCATTCTGTAAAGTGTTGTAAAGTTTTACATATGGAGTGCATATGCCTTTCTGTTCCAGTACCAGAGGGGGAAAAGAAGGATGAAATAAGAAAGAGAAGAATCACAGAGAAATCAATAAACACCTGTTATTTCCAGGTCTGCAGCTATTGGGACTGAGATGTGCCTGCAGGCAAAGTTAAAACAAAATCCAAGTCTGCCTCTCTGCCTTCATAGATTTCTTGTAGCTGGTGTGAGGGTTTCTTAAAAGTTATTTTATATTTATTTCATTTTGTTTCATCTCATTTGATCCCGAGGTAAACCCTTCACCTTCTGTTATTTTCCTGCCCCCGATTTGTTCTCCACGCGGTGTGTTTTCTCTCCTTTTGCTCTATGCCATACTTTGTATTCAGCAGGGGAGATTTACTTTTTAACAGCTGAAGGATGCAGTCTTGTTTTGCTCTTACCGTGGTAGGCTTCCTACGTTAGATTGCCCCCTGCTGCTGCTGTCACCTTAAAAAATAAAACACCAAACACTTGGGGAACCATCCTTTAGGAACTTGTATATCCCTAAAACGTATTGGGGTGGAGTCCTGAAAACAGACTGAAATCTAGGCGGTGATCGGGAGGTGCTTTGCTGTGCCATGTAGGGACTTCTAATTTAGGAATACGTGTGTGCACACATGTGTAGCCGTGCACATACATGGCCCCTTCCCGATGAAAGTGAGCGGTGAATCAGGAGCTATTGTTGTAGCTGAGTCACACCATTCCCTTTTCCATCTGTCATGGACAATGTGGCTCCCATCAATGAGTTCCTAGTCAAGTGGCCACTGTACTGTTGAAGCCATGACTGTGTTACTGTGAATTTGGTAAGGGCAGTCACTGATCTGATTGTTTCTCTGCTTGCAGCCCAGACCTGACACATACAAGAAGACATTAGTAATAGGTCTCGTTAGGGATACTCATTCCGCAAATCTAGATTAGCGCTGAATTAATCTGCTGAGTTGGCTTTTTGTTGGGTTTAGGACCAAGAGGAGTAGATAATACAGCCAATATTTTGGCCAGAAGAGGGTATCAGATCCTCTGCAACTGGAGTGACAAGCGGCTGGTAATTGCTGTGTGAGTGCTGGGTCTAAACCTGGATCCTCTGCAGGAGCCTCAAGTGCTCTTACGCACTATGTTGTCTCTCCAGCCCCAGAACTTTCCTGTTTTTATGGCTTCATAGTTTGGATACCAACCATACTTTCTCTTCTAAATATTCCCACCCACATGTATTTCTTGAACATTACGGGGATTGTTGTTGTTATTGGTACTTGTTGGGAATTCTCTATTGAACCTATGACTTGGGGACACTTGTCTGATTCATTTCTGTGCCTCTGGTGTTATCCATGTTATGTCATTTCTATTAAATAGTTAACATAGCAGCATGAATATAGCACTCTCCAAAGCCAGTGGGCATTTAATGTGGGACAGAAGTAATTGAAGATATGTTAGAAATAGGCTCTAGTTTTAGGGGTGACTCAGATAGAAACAAAGAGCAGCGATGAGGTATTGAATAATTATGGTGCCCAAGTTAGGACTGGATAGTGGCATGGAACATGAAGCTGATCATAGTGAATTGCCCTCTTTCTTTGTCCCTGCTGTAACTGCTAAGGCTTTTCTCTGTGTATGTATTCTAATATTTTTCCCTCCTTGTCCTCCCCAGCGACTTGACATTTTGAATAATCATCATTATGACCAAGAGCTTGATTTCAGCAGCTACAAGATTTTCAAGACCCTGGGTTGAGGTGAGGGATTATGAGAACCTACCCCACCAGACCATTGACTTTACTTCAACTTTGGCCTGCAAATGACTGAGTTCCTGGAGCAAGTGTTCACTGATGAGATAGTGTGAAGAGAGGTCAGACCTTGGTGCTAGTGTCTGCTTAGCCATAAAAGGTTCGTCCTATGTGGTCCCAGTCTTAGGGCTGACTCCTCAATTTTGGTTTCACAGTTTTCATAGTGACATTTGTGGAAAACATGATGTGTGTGTGTCCTCTTTTTCTGGTTCTGGAAACCAAATCCAGGACTCTGTGTATGATTATGTTAGACAAACAGTTTACCACTGAGCTACATCCCCATGCTAATGTGTTTTTTTTTATCTTTTATTATCTAAATAAAGAGCTGCTGATAAATCCTGTGGGGATTCAGTCTCCAAACCTAGCCTGAAGGAATTTAGCATCCTGATTCCTTTTCTTCTCATCCTGACTTTTGAAAAAACAATGAGGTTCATTGTTATGTAGTGGTGAGGTCATGAGTGTGTGCCTTCACAAGTGTCCTTTCACTTCTTCTGTCTTGGACACTCATACCGTGTCACCCTGTTTTACACACTAGTTTGCAACTTAGTCTTTCCCCATGGTAAATCTGACTGTTTACTCCTAAGATTCACCCACAATGTTATTTACAGCCGTGCTTCATTCCTTTTCCTGTCTACGGGGCATTTTGTTGACGAATGTGGCCTACTTGGGAACAATCAGGTTGCCTCCATTTTCTGTTCTTCTCCCGATTGCTCTAAGGAATGTGGTTGAGCCTCTACACCCATCCTTCTCCTCCTCCTCTTTGCCCTCTCTCCCTTCCTTCCTTCATGCCCGTCTCCTCCCCTCTTCAGTAGGGTATGAGTCTAGCAAACATCTACTTGGTTTGTAGATGATGCACATTGTCAACATTGCTTGATAAAGCTACAGTCTTCTAGATCATTGGTTCTCAACCTGTGGGTCATGAGACTCTCTAGGGCTCACATATCAGATAGCCTACATATCAGATATTTACATTATAATTCATAGCAGTAGCAAAGTTACAGTTATGAAGTAGCAATGAAAGAATTTTATGCTTGGGGGTCACCACAACATGAGGAACTATGTCAAAGGGTCATAGCATTAGGAAGGTTAAGAAGCACTGTTTTAGGTGGTGATTTATATCCCTATTGTACTGTAGTTCACAGTGTTTCTAGCCCTGACAGCTTCTTGACCTTTGCCTGTCTAGTAATCTAAAGTTGTATTTCAGTAGAGTTTGCCTTCGCATTCCCATGATTGCATGTGCGGATGAGACGCTGATATGAGTGTTGACTTTTCTCTTTCCTTTTCTGTTTCTGTATTTTGCTCATTTTTCTACAAACTCTTTTTAAAATAATAAAATATTACTTTAATCGGAGCATTAGCGATTGAACCCGAGGCCTTGTGCATGGCAGGCAAGTGCTCTACCAGGCAACCTCGTTTATCTTTGTCCTATGACTGTGTGGAATGTGGAAAGACAGTAGATGCTCAGGCTTTGTTAGCTGTGAATATGTAATTGTCTTTCTTTATTTGGTGACTTGCCTTTTTCAACTCCTTTATGGGCACATTTAATAACAAGAGAGCTTCATTGCTGTAGAGATGGCTCAGAAACTGGGTGCTCTTGCTGTTCTTCCAGAGGACCCGAGTTTGGATCCCAGGGCCCTCACTGGGCAGCTTACAACTACCTGTATCTCCAATTCCAGGGGACCCAACATCTTCTTCTGACCCACACAAATAAGCACACACACACACACACACACACACACACACACACACGAATACAAAATAAGACAAATCTTTTTTAAAAGAATAGCTCTTTTAATTTAAGTTTTTAGTCTTTTCTCTAGGTTAGGATTTTAGCAAACTGTTCTTTTAAAACATCCTTCCCCACACTGAAGCCGTTAAATATCGTTCCCATTCTACAGGACTTAAAAACGAAAGTTGTGCCTTTCCCCATAAAATTCCCAATCTTCCTAGGATTCACTTGGGGGGGGGAGCTGTGATATAAGGACTGGAACTAACTTTGCTTCCCCACAAGGGTAGTCAGTATACCCCAACACCGTTCCCCCTTTCTCTATTGATATGCAGAGCCATTACTGTCTTCATGGTGAAGGCTCTGCTAGCCTACTCACCATTCTCTGCCTTTATTAACTCCTTCTCTTGCCTGCTTCCCGAGACGAAAACATATTGGCCTTGAACAAACACAACCACAGTATGACCTTCTGTAAAAACTGCCTTTTAATGTATAACATAAAAGGATATAATTGGGAAAATATTTGTTTGTAATCCTGTGTGTTTGCAACAGCTGTTTTGAGGAACACGTTTGTGTGCTCTGGTGCCAACATGAGTCTTGTTTGAAAACCAGAATCCCTGTGTCCACCATCCGGTGCTGGGGGCTCTTGTGTTCCAGGCAGCTGTGGCTTCTTTGTCACTGTGGTTCAAGCTTCCCTGTGAAAGCTGCTGATTTGCTTTCGTTTTCATATCACAATGCAGAAAAATCACATGGAAACGGGAAGGGATGCTGCTTTCACTAGTGAGAATTCTGCAGAGTCCCGCAGCGGAGACGGCCTTGGTGAAGGGTCTGGAAATGTTTGGTTACAGAATGACTGTGTTGGAGAAGCCATGACTGCTGTGTGTTTTGGGGATGTTTGGTACAACATGATGTCTCGCTTTGTCAGAATCCTCAGTACAGTGACACACATTGTGAGTGTTCATTACCTACAGAACATCGCAGGAAACAAAATTCAAATTTAGAATTTTTTGTTTTGGTTGGGGCAGGGGAGTGAACAGGTTCTTTAACAAAACTAGAATCTTCAAGGACTAACATGGCTTGGTTTTGGGAATGGTTACCTCTTGGACTTTAATGAAAGCCATATACTTTTGATTCAGTTCTGTGGTAACTTGTATATATTTTCAAAGATAACAAATCACAAGAAAATAAAGACTGAGGCTTTTGCCTACCTCAAGGGTCTGATGTAATTATGAACTACCCAGTCTTGACCTTCTAGATAAGGCCATATAAACTGGGATTTCCTATTTGTGTGAGGTACCTGTCCTTGTTTGACCTTCCAGATAAGGTCACGTAAACTGGGATTTCATCTCTTTGTGAGGTGCTTGTCCTTGTCTCATCTCTGTTGCTGTGACCGTTTCCCTGACCCAAAGCAACCTAGGGGAGGAAAGGGCTTATTTCATCTTAGAACTCCAGGTCATACTCCGTCTTTTAGAGATCTTGAGGCAGGAACTCAGGACAGGAACTTGAAGGCAGGCCTCCTTCCTCTTCTACACACCAAGACCTCCAGCCAAAGAACTCCCTTCACAGCCAAAAGATGCCAGGCAGGAAGCCTGGAGGATGCTGCCTGCTGGCTGGAAGGCAGTATGGGATTTGAATGAGGATGACCCTCAGGCTCATGTTTGACTGCTTGGTTCCCAGTTGATGAAACTGTTTGGGAAATATCAGGATGTGTGGCCTTGCTGGGGGAGGTGTGTCCACTGGGGGGTGAGCTTTGAGGTTTCAGAAGACCATGCCATTGACTAACAGTGCTTACTTGCACTCCTCCCCCACTTTGTGGTTGTTTCAGTTTGTAAACTCTCAGCTACTGCTCCAGAACCCTGCTGTGACGATCAAGACTCACCCTCTAAACCAGAGGTTCTCAACCCATGGTTCACGACTCCTTTGGGGGGGGGTCACATATCAGATATCCTGCATTTCAGATATTTACATTATGATTCATAACAGCAAAATTACAGTTAAAAAGCAGCAATAAAATAATTTTATGGTTGGGGGTCACCACAACACGAGGAACTGTGTTAAAGGGTCACAGCATTAGGAAGGATGAGAACCACTGCTCTAAACTGTAAGCAAGTCCCAATTAAATGCTTCTTCTTTTTTTTTTTTTCTTTTTCTCTAAGTAGCCTTGGTCTTGGTGCTTTGTCATGGCAACTGAAAAGTAACGAAGACAGGCAGGGTATGTTCAGTTAGCTCATGTATACAGTTCAGGATCACCTGCGTAGGGAATGGTGCCGCCTACAGTGGCCTGGACTCTCCGAAGTCAGTTAATCAAGACAGTGCCCCATGAACATCGCCACAGGTTAATCTGATCTAGGCAAATTCTCAGTTGAGATTCTCTTCCTGTGTAATTTTAGTTGTGTCAAGTTGATAACTGAAGCTAATCAGGGTGATATTATTCTCTTAAGTCACACTGTGAGGGCATGGACACGCTGACTCATATTTGTGTAGAGATGACATGCTGTGTGCACAAATCACACTCTACGGAAACTTGCAATTTTATGACTTCCTGTGCTGCTCACTTCCTCCTCCTCCCCTTCCTTCAGTTCTTCCTCCTCCTCCTCCTCTTCTTCTTTCTGCCTTCCACTATGACTTCTTTCTTCTGTCTTAAGTTGCACTAGAATGTTCCCTATCTCAACGTAAGGATTTATAGCTTGGTGTGATAACAACACTATAATGTTAGGCAAAGATGTGCCTCATTTTGTGCTATCCCAACAAGCTAGGTGACTTTTCAGAATGGCAAAACTCATCAAGCAGCATGGTCAGTTGAAGAACAAATAATAAAAACTCGGGGTCAGAAATCATGGTTCAACCTGAAGATCTGAAAAGCAAAACAGCCAGCCACTGGCTGTTACCTTGCAATGCCCAGAACATAGTGGGTCATCATTAAACACATGAATGAATTAATAACCCATTATACAAATCCTCCTGTAAAAATGTATAGCTCTGGGGTGGAGAGACTGCCCAGTGGTTAAGAGCTGTATGCTGTTACAGAGGACTGGAGTTTGGCTCCAAGTACCCACACCAGGAATTCACAACTTCCTGTAACTCCAGCTCCAGGGATCTGACTTCCTCTTCTGGCCTCTGCACGCATCATGTACAGGGCATACATCCATATAGACATTCGTGCATGCACACAATTAGAAATAGGATAAATCTTAGGAAAAATGTGTTGTTGTGCCTACTATGGCTTTGTTTTCAGTTGACTTCTACAAGGCTTTTAAATATTTTAAAATATTATCTGCTGTTAACAAATATGAGCAGGGCTACCCTGCTGCCACCTCCCACTGCTTAAAATACTCAGAACAGTAAGTGTCAGTTCTGGCAAGTAAACAGGCTTATTACAGGGATCAATCAGTGAAAGATTTATTGACCACAAGATCCTTGCCCAGGAATTTTTCTCCTGGAAGACAGAGAGGCCAATCTGTTCATCCATATTTTGCTTTCTACTTGCTAGAACCCAAGGCGAGCAATTAGGACTTTTACTATCGGAGGATGCAAATGCACATGATGAATGGCGGCCATTATTTTAATCTTTCCCGTGTCATTTCACGGCTGCGCTATGGCCACTTGTCTGATATATTTAATTTCCTAAATTTCTGCTCCATGAAAAATGGAAACTGTATTGATTTAACATCAGCAAAATGTACAGCAGTTACTAGAAAAAAGCTGCATCTAATTTTGTTAATAAACTATAGATGGAAAATGACGTACAGTTTAGATTTCTGAAGCGCTCGGAACCCACATTTTTCTGTAGCATTAATTATGTAGTTTTAGTTTTTGGCAGGAGAATAACTCCACATTATGATATCTCTACTTTATTGTTCCTCAAAGTCAGGTCTAAAATGTTAATATAACTGGAGCAGGTTCCCTGGCGAGTTGTGCAGGAAGCTGGGAAGGTGTGAAGTTTGATTTAGAGGTAACTCTTGCAGAGATTTGCAGAGCAGACCCTCTGGCCCTTGTGAACACCCTCAATCTTGACACACACAGATTTTCTTTTTGTCAACTGATACACATGTGTCTTTAGCTGTCACAAATTCAAATGTGTGTTGTTCAGATTATGTCTGGGGCCACGGTGAGGGTTAGAAGTTAATGCTGGAAGCGTGGTTGCAATCCTGGTGCCTCTGCGTGTGCACTGCGCTGTGTTTACTTAGTTATTCTATGTCTCAGTTTCTTTGTCAAATGGGGCTGCGCTCATAGCAACCCATGGGTTGCCAAGTCAGTTCAAATAAATATTTAGAAAAGTTATCAGAACACAATGGGTACTCAACAAATATTAACTAAAACCTTTCTTCATGGGTTATGAATATTCTTAGAAGTTGTAGCACAAATTAAATTGCAGTCTCGGAATGTTTGGAAGAAGTTCAACGCACGACAAATCGTGCTGATCTATGCATTAGCCTGGCATGCCAAGCGTCCTAAGACGAGGTCAGATTAAGACTTCAAAGAGAGTGAGAACATATGTATTAAGGGATCTAAAGTTTGGTTTTTCAGAAGTGGTGAGAGATGAGATGAATCCCAGGATTAATCTAGAATGTTTGATGGAGTGCTTGGCGATGGCCCCAGAGCATAGAAAGCTCTGATGGAGCCCAAGTAGGACAGTGCTCCATTGAGAAGTGACCCGCATAACACTGCCATCCCCGAGTTCAGGAAATGCCTTGGTGGAGGACTAGTAAGTAGAGGAAATGAGCAAAGAGGCAAGGAAGAGGGTGGCCAAACTCAATCCAGCTTGTGCGCCAGTGGGGATAGTTGAGTAGCAGACTAGACAGTGGTGGAAGACACAGTATCGGTGAGACACAGTATCGGTGCTGGCTCAGGATTATTTAGATGTGGTAGGCTAGAGAAGGGTAAGTGCTGAGTGCTGGTCAAGGTGCCTGGCAGCAGCCAACCAGGGAGCCTGGTACTGGGGAGGAATGTGGTCAGCCAGAGCTGATGTGGAGTGGAGAGCAGACAGGCCCGAAGGACTCAGCCCTCATACCAATGACTTCTTCAACTGAGGATTCAAGGAGTCTACATTCGGTTTCATACAGTCCAGAGAATGGCTTTCCATAGCTGGATCTTCAGCTTTGAGTAGTGAGTTTATTGTATCTATAACAAGGCAGAGTAAAGAAAACCTGGCAAATAACAGGTAGACAGATGGTGTGTGTGTGTGTGTGTGTGTGTGTGTGTGTGTGTGTGTGTGTGTGTGTGAGAGAGAGAGAGAGAGAGAGAGAGAGAGAGAGAGACTGCCCCATCAGTGCTCAAAACACCTCACAGAAACCTTCAAGCCAGGTAAGTTCCCAATAGGGAGAATTCCAAATGAATGACATTTGTCTTAATTAGGCTTTCTATTGCTCTGATAAAACGCAATGATCAAAAGCAACTTGAGGAGGAATGGGTTTATTTCAGCTTACAGTTCAACATTCCATTCCCTCATCAAAAGAAGTCAGGGCAGGGACTAAGGTAGGAACCTGGAGTGGGATCACTTTTCACTTGATCCTCGTGACTTCTTCTTCCTGTTTTCTTATATACTCCAGGACCACTTGCCTAGGGGGTAGCACCACCCACAGTAGGCTGTGCCACCATACTTCCATTATTAGCCTGCTTGCCTACAGCCTGATCTTGCAGAGGCATTTTTTTTTTTAGCTGTGTCCTCAGTTTCTTTTCTTTTCTTTTTTTTTTTTAAATTTATTTACAGAGGCATTTTCTCAATTGAAGTTTCTTCTCCTCAGATGACTCTAGCTTGTGTCGCTGGGGAAAAACTAGCCAGCACACTGCTATAGGTACTTTTATACTGTGGGATAAATAGCAGTAACCTGCTGGAGATGGCTTACCTCTGGCTGTTTCCAAGGGCACACTGTTTTACTGTATTTTCCTACCCCAGGTAGAGTTGGGTGGCAGAAGCCCCTCCCCAGACAAGAAGCCTTGAACGTGCTTGTGTCTGAAGTAGAGGGAGCAGAAACCCCAGTTCCAGAGTGAACTTCTTAGTGACGTCAAACAGCATATACAATATACCAAGAGAATGTCTGTTCCACAGATGAAAATATTGGGAGAGAAAAAGATGCATCTGCACTGAATACTTAGGATCTGCTCCCTTCCTGTTATTCCCTAAACAATACAGGCTAACTCCTTATTGGGGACTCTTCCCTATGCACAGGAAGGCTTGATAACATAAACAGATAGTATGCTATTTGTACAAGTGGCATGGATATCTGTATATTTCGGTATCTAGGGCCCCAGGAATGAATGCCCTGTAGATTCCAAATGGTGACTGAAATTGGCCACAGGCAGAAGGGTACAAGATACTTAGAGGTAACAGGTATATGCTATTAAAAGTACAATGTGGAGGGGATTGGAGAGATGGCTTAGTGGTTAAGAGCACTATCTGCTCTTCCAGAGGACCCCGATTCAATTCCCAGCACCCACAAGGCAGCTCACAAGTGTCTGTAATTCTTGTTTCAGGGGATCTGACTCCCTCACACAGACACATATGCAGGCAAAATACCAGTACATGTAAAAATTAAAAAATACAATACAGGGATAAATCTCTGACCAGTATCTATAGGTGCCCAGGACAACACCACTCCCCAGTTCTTACATGGTTTGACAAAGCAGATGATGATATTTTTAACTTTTTATAACATTTATTTTAGTTTTTTAAAACATTTATTTATCGGTGTGTGTGTGTGTGTGTGTGTGTGTGCATTCTTTCACACGCACATTGAGGTCAGAGGAGAACTTGCAGGGCAGACTTTGGTTCTCTTCTTTCACTGCGTGGGTCCTGGGAATCGAACTCAGATTGTCAGGCTTGGTGGCTAGCACTTTAATCCCCTGGACCATCTCACTGGACCCATCTTTTAATTTCTAAAAAATACTTCAATACGACTCTTCCTGTGACTGTTTAGGACCGATAATGTGACCAGGGAATGCTTTTCCCAGAACAACCCTTCTAGGGTTTAAATGCCTTGGGCACTTCCAGACCTCAGGTGAGTTTCCCCTGTCTGCCCTGGAGCCTTGCTTCCAATCTTAAAGCCCAGGGCTCTGTCCCTGAGGCCAACTGAAGGTCATTCTGGAATCTGAGATTTTCTTAGGCTGACGTTTCTAGGTTGTTCATCAGCATCTTTTCTGAGCCAGTGGCCATGAAAAACTAAAGTGGAGAGGATTTTTTTTTTAAATCTCAGACAAGGTGTCAAGTGTCTCCGGCTGGCCAGGAAGTAGCAGAGGATGACCCGAACTTCTGACCGCCCTGCCTTCATCTCCTAAGGACCAGGATTACAAGTCAGCTCCACCACTTCTAGCTTATATGGTGCTGGGTGACAGACCGAGATCATGCATGCTCAGCAAACACTCCCCTATGACAAGGCAGGATGGCTCCTTGTAGTCCAGCTTGGCCCAGAACTCCCAATTCTCCGGCTGCATTCCCATTTTCTGTTTGGGCACAGCCATTTGTGACTTGTCCAGGCCAGTCACTTGAAGGAGTCTTTTAAACCATTTGGGAGAAAACTTTTAACTTTTGAAGCGTTTTAACTGGGTTCTTCTAGAAGGTGGCTCTAGGGATGACCTCAGTTCACTGAGAATTTGTACAAATTCAGGTTGTACACATTGACCCCCCAAGACAACTATAGAAACACATATCTGAATAGATGAGACTTGCAGCCTTGGGTGGAAATTTAAAAATTAATACTGCTCAGAAGTTCCTGAGCCCTGAAAGAATGGGAAAATCATTCCTTTGTAGGAATGAGGTATGAACTTTCCCCCCTTTATCTGTTTAATCTTAGAAATTAAAAAAGAACATTTCAGAATGTTGGAAAACTTCAGACGATCATTATAGCAAGCTTTGCAGAACGCAAACAGATCTTCAATGGTTCTGGTGAGGATGAAATTAGCAGGGAAAGTATTAAAATATTGATAGCAGTCATTCCATGGCCAGGCTTTGCCAATTAATAATTAATTTTACCTTCAAGGTAACTGTTGGAGTGGGAGTCACCGCCCTCCAGCATTTGCTAGGCGACAGGGGGGCCGGTGTTTGTTCCTCTTTCCCACTGTTACCAAGTCTCTAACAAATGACCCATGTTCTTCCTTGGTCAGTGACTGGGAGTTTCCGATGGCTTCCTAAAAGCGAAAACAACCACCGACCAGCAAGCTCGCTGGGAATGGTCTCCAGAAAGCCTCAACTGCTCGTCTCTAACTGATGTCTCTGTGCCTCAGATGGATTTTTACAGTATTGATTCATTCGTGTCTGCTGCATGTGTGTATATGTGTTCATGTATATGTGTGGATGCGCATGTAGAGGTATCCATGGACATGTATACACGTTGGAAGGTCAGAGGCCAACATTAGGTATCGTCTCAAACACTTTCCATCTCATTTTTTTATTAATTTTATCTTTAGTTAAAATATAATTGCATCATTTATCCCACTTCCCCCATCTCTCACATACCCCTCCCTCTTAAATTCATGGCCTCTTTCTCTTTATTATTATTTTGCACACACACACACCACACCACACACACACACCACACACACACACACCACATGCATACTACACACACATACACACACACACATCACACACACACACACCACACACGCATACACATACCACACACACCACACACACACATACCACACACACACAGACACACACACACACACCACACACACATACCACACACACACACACACACACACACACACAGAGATAAGCATATCAATACCTCCTGTTGAGCTAGGTGTTGCTAGGATTCCTTTTTTAGGACTTAGTATTGGGTGACCAGTTAGGGGTCTCATCCCTGGGGAGCACTAACACTCCCTTTCTCAGCAGTTGTTAATGGCCTATAGCTCTTTATCTAGGGGTGAGGCCCCCGAGATTTCCCTCATCCATGTTGGCATGTCATCGTGTAGTATCATTGTTCAGGTCTTGTTTTGAAGCCACAGTCTTCTAGCAGCCTTCCTGGTTCTCTGGCTCTCCCAACACAGGAATGTGGTGGCCTCTACTTAGAATCCTGGCTTCAGGGAGGCGGAGACAGGAGCATCCTTGAGGTACTCTAGCCAGGCAGTCTGGCCAAACTGGTGAGCCCAGACCAGTGAGAGACCCTGTCTCAGAACACAAACGGAAAAAAAAGGCGAGTGTCTCCCGAAGCTGGCCTGTCTTCCACACATACATGTACATGCATGCATCTGTACCCTCTCCCCAGTACACAGATATGTAAGCCCCTCGGCAATACGTGTACACACACACACACACACACACACACACACACACACACAGGGTCAGGCATAATTATTTTGAATATGATGGTCTTAGAGTCATCCTTGTTTTGACTAATATACAATGAGACAACCAGGCCAATGTTCATTTTGTTTGTTTGTTTTGAGACAGAATTTCCCTGTGTAGTCCTGGCAGTCCTGGAACTAGCTCTGTAGACCAGGCTGACCTTGAACTCTGAGATCTGCCCACCTTTGCCCCCAAGTGCTGGGATTAAAGGTGTGCGCCACCACTGCCAGCCAGGCATGTCCAGTGTTCTTGTTTTTTTTTTTTTTTTTTTTTTTTTTTGAATTTTCGAGACAGGGTTTCTCCGTAGCTTTTGGTTCCTGCCCTGGAACTAGCTCTTGTACACCAGGCTGGCCTCAAACTCACAAAGATCCGCCTCCCTCTGCCTCCCGAGTGCTGGGATTAAAGGCGTGCGCCACCACCGCCCGGCGTGTCCTGTGGTCTTAAGTGAACCCATTTTAGTGTTTGGACAGTGCCTGGCGTTTATATTTGTGGCAGGCGAGTGATAATCCCAGGGTCACAAGTCCAGCCCCACCCCCTCATGGCTACGTCTTCCTGTTTTGTTTTAACGTGTTGCTTCAAATCCAGTTTGACCTGGACCATCCAACCTGCGTGTTACATCCCAGCCCATGACAAGCAGCTTTCATAGTATTATTACAACCAGTGTAAGATTTTAAATGATCAACTATTTGGAACAAGCAAAAGAGTCACAGTGGGAGACAATACTTTCAT
The DNA here is from genome assembly GCF_018167655.1 of Microtus oregoni. Taxonomy (NCBI): domain Eukaryota; kingdom Metazoa; phylum Chordata; class Mammalia; order Rodentia; family Cricetidae; genus Microtus; species Microtus oregoni. Next base: position 41,927,742 of record NW_024543063.1, read on the forward strand.
TTGTATGGTGACTTTTGTAAGCCAACATGAGCCGGCGGATGGAGTATTGTAAGCCACCAGATTTAGTGCTGATAGAATTTGTGTGCTTTATATTGTTTCTAATTTTTCTAATCCAAAGGAATCCACGGTAAGAGACCTTTGTGGTGAGTTAGACACTAATGCAATTTCTACGACTATGTCCATACTTTAATTTCTTTCATTTAAGGTCTATAGACATTGTTGGTTGTGAAATGTCAGTAAAACCAGAGCTCCTAATGGTTGTTAGAAGGTTTCTACTTTGCATTATACAGTTGCTAGTGGGGGTAGGATTGGGAGAGAGTGAGAGAATGAGAATGAACGAGGACAAGTTTGTGCAAACAAAGATGCTTTGATGGGGTGCAGTATCCATCATTCTTCCAGATTAGGAGAGTTCACCCCCACGGGTTCTTTGTGCCGGTCACCAGAGGCTTCTCAATGTAAGTCGACAAGAAACGCCATAATGTTTTATATCCAACCTTTCAAAACCTTCTTAATTATGCATAGGATAAAGCTCTTCAATAACATCAAGAGCAGACAAATGAAATCATTAGTTGAATATTCCAGAGCTCCGTACACATCTGTTACGGTGATGTGTAAGGAAGCTTCCACCCCATTCCTCATGATCAGTTTTTTGTATATTATAATGTGATTGCGTAGGTGAATATGAACAGCGCCATGGTGCGGATTAAATTATATAGAAGAGCCCTCGCTTTGGGCAATGATAAACCTAGCTCGCAGACACGGAAGGAACGATTTCTTGTCTGTGATGTGCAAGGGGAGGTGTTGATGGTCGGCCATGGTTTTTATTTTATCAAGCAAGGCTCTGACAAAGTTCCCTCCCTCGGATCTGCTGCTTCGGCAGTGGAAAGGGATGGAGGTGGTGGGTCTTCCTAGTGGCATCTTCTGTGAAGATGAGATTTTAGCAGAAGAGAGTACTGTACCCATCCCGCAGAGCAAAGTTGGTTATGATGGGATGGCCAGGGAGGGCGTGTCTCCATCTTCCATGGAGTTTGAGGCATTCTAGAGAATTACTTTGAGAGGGAAGAGAAGAAATGCACCGTGGACGTTTAAAACGACTTAGTCAAATGATATGATTTGCCAAAATGCACATTACTGTAATTTCACCAAGATAGGTGGCCAATTGAATGGTTCCAGAGATGTAATTACCTACATGCTATTTGCAAGGCCCTTTCCCATAGAGCTTGCAAAATGCACTTTTTTTCCTTTCAGTATCCATTTGGTTAGAAATACATCCATTACTTATAAATGATGACTTTGGGGGCTACTATAAATACAGGTAAAAGGTAATTTCCTGTAATGGGAGGGTTTTTTCCCTATTTTTGTGGTTGTGGAAATTGTTTTAAAATATACTATACCTTATCTTAAAACTCATTGGTAGCTATGTATTTGCTTAAAGAGAAAGGTGTATATAATCTGAGAAAGACAGTTGGGCCCAAATGGAACCCAGTTTCATGGTGTAGTTAACAGGCTGAATTCAGAACATGATATGGACTAGTTTCTGCATTTTCTTTATTAAAAACTGATGGATAATTTTTTCAAACTTCATTTTACTGAGTTTTGTCCAGAAATGATTAAAAATTTCAAAATAGGATCACAGAAGTAGTACTTTAAAAAAAATATTTTATTTATCTTTATTTTATGCACATTGGTGTTTTACCTGTATGTATATCTGTGTGAGGGTGTCAGGTCCCCTGGAACTGGAGTTGCAGACAGTTGTGAGCTGCCATGTGGATGCTGGGAACTGAACCTGGGTACTATGGAAGAGGACCTTTTAACCCCTGAGCCATCTCTCCAGCCCCAGAAGTAGTACTTTTAAAAGGGGAAACATGTGATTTTCACACTGGCAGGAATGGTGGTACTTTGATTTTACTGCCCTAGAGTATGCTCAAAAGCCATATCATGTCATCTTGGGCCATGACCGTGGTCATGACAGTGGTCCCCTACGGTCATAAAACAACGGAAACATTTCCATTGCCTACTGTGTGCGTGCTTCAAGCTAAGTCTATCGATATAAGAACGAGCTGAGAACTGGGAAGTTTGTAAAGAAAAGTGTTGCCCTAAGCTAAGACTAATTCCTTACTGAACAAAGAAATATTGAAAGGTGACTTCAGTACATGATATTCGTAACTTCTACAGAGAAGTGAGCTTATGTCTGAGGCCTTCATCCGCCTGGGACTCTCTAGCTCACATACCGTGTGGGGTAAGTGCCGGCGCAAGTGTGTGATTTGTGATCTTTTATACCACACTTGGAATGTGCCTTTTTTGTGTTGAGGTTTTTATCATCTACATAACCATGTTGTCATTGCTAGTCAAGTGCTGGGCCTGTAGGCACAGTAGGCTGCAGCATCTAGCTTAGGTGTGGAGTGGGCTGTCATAGCTGGGTGTGGGTAAATTCATCTGCTTGTTTGCACAATGATGCATTGCTCAGAACTCCTTCTGGTTGGTAAATGACTGTGTATACACACAAACTTAATTATAGAAATGATATTCTTTGTCATCTGTGAAATCTATTATTGTGGCAAATATTAAATATGGTTTCTTACTGAAATGTTTTTAAATATTTTTTTTTGAGACAAGGTCTCGTGTATCCCAGGTTGGTCTTGAACTTGCCGTATAGCAGAGGATGGATGGTGTTGTATCTGAATCCTCTTGCCTCCGCCTGTAGAATGTTAGAATTATAATCATGTGACACCATACCTAGTGTACTGGCTAATTTTATGGCAACTTGACACAAGCTAGAGTCATCAGAGGAGGGGACCTTAGTTGAGAAAATATCACCATAAGATCAGACCATAGGCAAGCCTATAGGGCATTTTCTGAATTAGTGATTGATGCAGACAAGCCTAGCCCATAGTGGTAGGACCACCTCTGGGCTGGTGGTTCTGGGTTCTATAAGAAAGCAGGCTGAGCAAGCCATGGGAAGCAAGTCAGTAACCCCTCCATGGCTTCTGCATCAGCTCCTGCCTCTAGGATCCTGCCCTATTTCGGTTCTGGTCCTAATACCCTTCAATGTTGGGCTACCATGTGCAAGTGGAATCCAAATAAACCTTTTTCTCCCCAAGTTGCTTTGCTCATGGTATTTTATCACAACAATAGGAACTCTAAGACACCCAGCTTTTAAAATATAATATTTTTATCAATTTTGAGAATTTCATACATTAATAAAATGTATTTTTTTAATAAAATGTATTTTTAAAATCATATTCATCCCTACTTCTCTTCCTAGTCTCCTAGCTCCTCTTAGATTCACTCCACACCTCTGAACTTTATCCTCCTCCTCCTCCTTCTTCTCCTCCTCCTCCTCCTCCTTCTTCCCACTAGTCAACCTTGTGCAGTTCTTAAACTAATGGGTATGGGGGCATCCACTGGAGCATGGCTGACCTAGCCAGAGGTCACAGCAACCATAAAAAATACAAGTCTCCCTCCCTCAGAAGCTATCAAATGTCAGTAGCTCTTCAGCTAGGGATGAGGGGCCCTAGAGCTCCTCCATGATCCACACTGGAATGTTGACTCATGTTCCTTTTCCATGTGGTGTGGAGGATTGAACCCAGGGCTTCATGTAAGCTAGGAAAGTACTCTATCTTCTGAGATACAGTCCCAAACCTTGAAATAGTTGTTATTAGAAAATAATTGTATAAATAAAGGGCAATTGTCATGAGGAAGAGCAGAGTTGTGTTTCCCGTGTTTACTTTACGTTTGATGTCTTCAGGGCATCTGGGTGGTGATGTCCCCAGTCCTGTATCCACTGGCATTTCAATCTCACACTATTTATTTATGCTGTTTTAAGCTCTGTACTCCACTCTCCTAAAATATGAACCAATGCAAAAGCAATATTTTCTTGTTGTTGTTTAAACGTTACAAGGATTCAGTGTTTTAACATAGCTATCTAGTATAGAAGTTTCAAAGGTATGCACCAATGATAATTTTAACCCATACTACATTTATACAGTCCTTAGTGATAAAAAACATTTTTTATTCAAAAAATTTTGAAATCAGAAAGGTGCAAAAGAACATATTAGAACGTCTGCAGTTGGCTCCCATGGATATGGTTCCTATGATTTAGCTGTATGTCACTCACAGTCAGCATGTTTACTTCCTGGGAGTACATATGTGTCTCTGTCACTTTGTTCTCAAAGGTTCTGTGTTCTTCTGTCATGTCCACTTCCATAATGAACAATGTGAACAATGGTTTCAGTTTTCTTCAATCCAGTCTATGACTTTAAAGGACAATTTAAATCATTTGTATTTATTGTGCTAGGAGTTAATAACTTTTAATGCCTGTGTATACTCTTTCCCCCTTTAAGGATGTATTTTTTTCTTTTTCTATATGCCATGTATTTTCTCACCTTTCCTACCATTACCTGAACAACCTCTTTCTCCTGTACATTTTCTGCCTTTTACTGAATTTGAAGATTGAATTCTGTATCAGTTTTTTCCATGTTTACCTTCAAATTTGTAACATAGACACTTAATTTTACATCTTCCTAACAAAGTGTCAAATCAATGAAACTTCTGACTAATTTTTACATAAAGCAAGGCCTCAAAATCCTAAATATCCACTCCCAGTGCTTAACAGTATTACAAAGAATTATAGCATAATTTGAAAAGCTCAAATTATTTTTGACTTTGAATAACCAACATTTTTATAGGTTATTTTCTCCCGTGTTATTTAGGTTGCATTTCTTCCAATGTTGCATCAGTAGATTAGAGTAGATCCATACTTTGCAATAGATTTTTTTTTAAAAAATGAAGTTTGGATAGTTGGTTAGCTCTGTGTGGGATTCTAGGGCATGCTGTCTTTCCCTGGTACTTTGAAATTGCTGCTGTCTTCCAGAACTTTCGCTGAGACACCTCCCATTGGTCTGACGACAGTCTTTGCTCCATTGCTGCATTCATAGCTTCCTCCCGTCCTTGAGCATCTGTGATCTCACATCGTGTGTTCCTGGTGGCTTTGTGCTCGCCAAACATGGGGCAGATGAGCTCTTCCTTCGGCTGACTTGTCTCTTCTGCAGAAGTTTTACCCATGGACCGTTTCTTCTTTCTCTGCCTTCACCTCTCAGAGAGAAGGTTTTTCTAAGGTTGGTTTGTTGTCCAGAACGATCTGGTATTGCAGTCAAAAACTCCTTAGTCTTACAGTGTTGTTCCCACTTCGTGATCTTGTTATTTGAGTTCATCAGTAGTAATTGCATATTTACAGGTTATCAGCTGAGTAGTGATCTGAATCCGTACAGAGCAGTTGGTGTTTCTCTCTGACGCAGATATAGCTGAGTTTTTCAGCCTTAGGTCATTTTTTAAAATTTGCTATTTTTAGATGGTATTTCTCTGTGTATCTTTGGCTGTCCTGGAACTTGTTCTATAAACCAGGCTGATTTTGAACTCAGAGATCCCTCTGCTTCTTCCTCCCTGAGTGCTGGGATTAAAGGCATGCGCCACTGCCACCCCACTTTAGGCCAATTTAAAAAAAATTACTTAAAAAATTTTAAATTTTACATAGTAGCCCTAGTTCCCCCTCCCTCCCTTTCTCCTACATCCCACTTCCTTGCTCTGTCCTATGCCCCATCCACTCCTCAGGAGGGTAAGGCCTCCCTTGGGAAGTCAACAAATTCTGGCACATCAAGTTGAGGCAGGACCAAGTCCCTCCCCCGTATCAAGGCTGAGCAAGGGAATGTGCTCCAAAAATCCAGTCCATGCACCCAGGATATGCCCTGGTCCCACAGTCGCCAGCCCCAACAGGTCAAGCCACATAACTGTCACCCATATTCAGAGGGCTTAGTTTAGTCCCATGCAGGATCCCCAGTTGTCAGTTAAGAGTCCCTGAGCTCCCTCTAGCTCAGGTCAGCTGTCTCTGTGGTTTTCCCAGTCATGATCTTGACCCCTCTTGCTCATATGATCCCTCCTCCCTCTCTTCAACTGAACTCCAGGAGCTCGGCCCAGTGCGTGGCTGTGGATTACTACATCTGCTTCCATCAGTTACTGGATGTAGGTTCTAGCATGACAACTAGGGTAGTCACTAATGTGATTATGGAGGAAGGCCAGTTTGGGCACCCTCTCAACTATTGCTAGGAGTCTTAGTTGGGGTCATCCTTATGGATTTCTGGGAATTTCCCTAGCACCTGTCTTTTCTCTAATGTGGCGGATTTCTCGACCGGCGACGAAGAATGACCACCACATCAGGATTCTACTCAGAACACGCTTTTACTGGAGTGCCCTTGATTGATGGGGAGCAGGGAACGAGAGGGCGGGAAAACGAGGAACAGGGAGCGGAGGGGCAGGGAATGAGGGGAGAGGCAGCAGGAAGCGAAGGGGGGGGGCGCTTAGGCAGCCACATAAATAGGGAATTGGCACACGGGTCGCCCTGTGATTGGCTGCCACCAACAGCTGACACCAGACAGCATCGGGATAGGCTCAAGGATCCTCATCCACCGCGCATGTGGGAAGCGGGGACGAGCAGCTCTCAAAGCCATAGCCAAATATGGAGTTGTTTATTTCCAACAAGACAGGATGTCGGCGCCATCTTGTAATGGCGATCCTGTCCGGCTCACTACACTCTAACCCCGTAATGACTCCCTCTATCCAGATATCTCTTTCATTGCTTCCCCTCGCCACCCTTCCCCCAACTTAGCCATTTTGAATCCTTGCATTCCCATCCCTTCTCCCTTCCTTTCTACTCCCCTTCCCAGTTTACCCAGTAGATCTTAACTATTTACCTTTCCTGAGGCCCTCCATATATGTCCCTCTTAGGGTCTCCTTTTTACTTAGCTTCTCTGGGGCTGTGGATTGCAGCCTGGATATCTTTTGCTCCATTGTGTAAATGGTCCACATTTTCTTTGTCTATACTTTGTTTGAGGGGAATCTAGGTTATTTCCAGGTTCTGGGTTACAAATGTCGCTATGAACATAGTTGAGCAAATGTCTTTGTGGTATGATTGTCTTTAGACCAATTTTTAACAGTACTTTCTAGATTTTGGAGCTTATGGGTCAAATAATTTTGCCCTGTGCTTGCATGTCCTACATGATAAGGGGTCAAAATGGTCATGATTGACTCTGCTTCTTGCCCATACCTTAAAACAAGTCCTGTCTTTAGGGTGATGGAAAGAGATATTTAAGTTCTCATTTTTACCTTGTCTTGCTTAGTGGAGAAATCCCAAGACTTAAAGAAGTCAGCCCAGAGCAGGGGAGATGACTCCATGATCAAAGGCTTGCAACATAAGTGTTAGAACCATAGTTCAGATACCCAGAACCCAAGTAAATGCTCGCGGGTATGGAGGCCAACCTCTACTCACACCCTCAGAAAGTAGAGCAAAGATGTCCAGAACAAGTTGGCTATCTAGACTAGCCACTTAGTGAGCTCTGAGTTTGACTGAGAGTCCCTGTCTCAATGATAAAGGGGGAGGAGCAATTGGAACTGATTCTCAGCATAAACCGTGTCTTTCTACATGTATATATATCCACAGATGTGGGCTTGCACACATGTAAACATGCATACACATATACATTTACCACACACCTATGACTGACAAAGTGGAAAACAGAGACAAGCTCAAAATTTGCCATCTTGACTTGTGTAATTGATATTATCTGTTTATACTTCATCCTCTGAGGGGCATAAAAGCTTAGTGTTATGGCTATCAGAAATTAACTTTCATTATGCTAAAGTCCATCTATAAGCTTTAAAATTTGTCTTTAAATTATTATTGTTACTAAAGATTTGTTTTAAATTATGAATGTGTATATGTAGTGGTGGTGGTGTGGGAATGTGCGTGTGAGTGCAGGTACACTCAGAGGCCAGAAGGGGGCGTCAGATTCCTCAGAGCAGAGTTCCTGGCAGTTGTCAGCTTCTCATGGTTGGTGCTGGATACCAAACTTGGGTCCTCTAGAAGGGCAATGTGTGCTCTTAGCCACTAAGTCCATTTCCTTTACTTTTAAATTCTGTGTGCACGTTCTGGGTGGGTATAGAGTAGAAAGACCATGAACTTCAGCTCTGTTGGCTGTCTTGGCTGAAGGGAATCTCTCATTTTTTTCTTATGTTATTTTCTTTATAAAATTAAGATTATAATAACATACATAGGTTGTACAGTACTTAATAACTTTTTAATCTTTATTATGAAGCTTATACCACTATTAAATGGCTTTCTAAACCTTCTAAAGAATGCTTCTATCATTTGCTTAGGAGTTCTCTCTCCATAGTTACATAGTAAGTTGTTTGTCTGGTCTGTTTTTTCTTAGAAATGATACTCCTGTGAGCATCTTTCTGTATCTGTATAAGCATCTTTGATAGGTATCTACTTGTAAGCAGAATCTCTATGCATCAGGGTAAGGTTTTGCTAATCAGAATGACTTAAAGCGGATATGTCATGAAAATTCTGAACGCTTGGAAAGGAAGGCCGCTGGTGTAGGAGGGGGACTGAGTACAATGGAGCAGAATTAACACTGACTCGTGTTGTCTCCTCTAGTTCATTTATTCAGTGGGAAGCTGAGTCACCCACCGTTCTATTACAGCAAGAGGGGGCAGGAGATAAGAAATAAGAAAGGTTAGGTTTTTTCATTCTCTCTTCCTTCTTCCCTTCTCTCTCTGTCTCTCTCTCTCTCTCTCTCTCTCTCTCTCTCTCTCTCTCCATCAGAGACTATAGAAATATTGGCAGTGGAGATGACTAGAACCTCGACACACTCTGCCTCTCACTAAACCATCAGCTTCAGTGATTCCCACTCATGACAGCAAAGTGCTAAGGGATCTCAGACAGAGATTTACTCAGTTCAGTTGGCCACGCCGCCATCTTAACTTAATAACACATCATCCCAAGGCCCTAAGCAGCAAGTGAACACAAGGGGCAGGAGTCACAGTTGCCTCCTTAATTGGTGAAGTGAGAGTGTTATTTCAATGAACACACCCTTCTGTGAGTGAGTTATGTCTTCATAGATCTCACTTCTAGTCTATGCTGGCCAGTTTTATGTTAACTGGATAGGCTGGAGTCATCTGAGAGGAGGGAACCTCAACTGAGAAGATGCCTCCATTAGATCAGCCTGTAGGCAAGCCTGCAGAGCATTTTCTTAATTAGAGATTAGCGACCCAGGGGTGGGGGCTCATTGTGAATAGACTAAAGTATGGGAACGCAAGCTGAAATAAACCCTTTCCTTTTCCCAAGTTGTTTTGGCCATGTTTCATCACAGCAATAGTAACCTTAACTAGGACATGGTCTGAATGCCTCATCACCATCACAACAGCCAAATGACACTGTCAAGATAGTGCTCTGGCTTCCTTTCCTCAGCCACACCCTAGCAGTCATTGCTAATGGGAAAGCCAGGACTCTGGAAGCTCCTCCCACACTGGCTGTGAGGCTCGAGGTAATGCCAGCCATTGGCACAGCACCCAGATCCTTGGTATTGACTCATAAGACACTGATGCCACTTGGGCAGAAGAAACGTCTCCCTAGGGCCTTCTTGAAGGGGCTGCAGGGAGAAAGAGGAAAGGATACCTTCCCTGGCCATCTTTGGGTCTGAGTGTGGGGTGTGGTCCATTTGCCATCATCCTCCCTCAAGTCCTTGTGTGGTGCTCGTGTTGGGGAGTGTGAGGTTGCTGAGAAGGCCACGGAGGCCCTACTTCATGCTCCATGGAGAAAGCTGATGGGACTTGGTTGTGCTTCCTCTCACCTAGAGCTCACATGAGCACTATTTAAATGAAGTTTGAAAGGACTCAGTTTTTGCAATCTCTGAAATGACTTTAGCACAATTGCAATGTGAAGATCTTGTAAACATTTTTTAAAGAACATTTGTCACAGGGTATGGCAGTTATTTGATGACCTCTGAGTCTCCCTTGAAGAACAGGGTTTGTGTTTGTGTCTGTGGTACTCTTAAATTTTATTTTTACCTGACCATCCCATTCTTGGAGCAGCTGAGCTCCTCAGGGCTTCTGCTCACTGCCATACTTAACATGGTCTCACTTGTATCTATCATTGAACTGCCTTAGATGGTGGGATTTTTTTCCTTGTCTGTTCTGGTCATTTCAGTTTGCAAAAGACCAAATTAAAGTCAAAATTAATGGTCACTTGAGATCTTATGGGATGTAGAGGCGAGTCCACATTTGGCAACTTCTCTTGGTTCTCAAAACCATGAGACAAGTTGATGGTCATTGTGGAAAATCAGAAAAAGAATTTATGAAGAAAATCATCACCACAGAATGTCTACATTTCCTTCCACTCTTTGTTCTGCAGGGCTCTGAAAATCCAAAGCTGAAGGTGCCAAGCCCCTTACATAAGATGGCACAGTGTTTGGAATAACCTATGTCCCGTCTCCTAAAAGCTTTGTCATCTTTAGATTACTTAAGATTCCTAACTCAAAATAAATGCTGTATAAACAGTTACTACATTCTATTGTCTAGGGAATAATGACAAGAAAAAAGTTTCACACATTTTTCAGTGAATTTTTAATTTTTTTAAAAATTTATTTGTGTGTGTGTTTACACACAATTATTTATTTTATTTGTGTGTGTTTATTTTTGAGTGTGTGCATGCCAGTGCAGATGCCTTCAGGGACTAGAAGGAGGGCATCAGATCCCCCCTCCCAAGCTAGAGTTACAGGCAGTTGTGAGCCACCCAGTGTGGGTGCTAGGACCTGAACTCCAGCCCTCCGCAAGAACAGTATGCCCTCCAAACTGTTGAGCCATCTGTTCAGTCTTTGAAATTTTTTTTCAGTACTGTGGATTAAACCCAGGGCTTTACACATGCCAGTCAAGAACTGTGTCAGCCAGATACATCCCTGTACCACCCAGTGACATCCCTGTCAGGAACTGTACCACCCAGTTACACCCCAGGCCTTTTTCTGAATTGTTGCAGCAAAAGTTAGCTGATTCTGTGTATGTGGAGCCATGGTCATGGTGGCCGCTTGGATTGGGTTGGAAGGAGGCTGCTTGTTGGTTCCCAGCCACTCAGCCCTGAAATAATCACACAGAAACTATATTATTTAAATCACTGCTTGGCCCATTAGCTCAGGCTTCTTATTGGCTAACTCTTGTATCTTAATTTAACCCATTTCTATTAATCTATGTATTGCCACATGGCTGTGGCTTATGGGCTAAAGTTCTGCTACCTGTCTCCGGCAGGGCTACATGGCTTCTTTCTGACTCTGCCTCCTTTCTCCCAGCATTCAGTTTAGTTTCCCCCGCCTAGCTCTAGTCCCCTATAGCCCTGCTATAGGCCCAAAGCAGTCCTTTATTAAAGCATACATAGGGGAATCTCACATCACCTCTCATTTTTTGTTTAAGTAAAAAAGGAAGGTTTTAATTTTAACATAGTAAAATTACATGTAACCAAACAGGTATCAAGCAAGAATTATAGTTACAATATTTATATCTACTTTAACTTTTATCATAACTAAATAAACTATAATTATAAATTCTTCAACTTCATCAAAGACTCCAGGAGGATATAATATTACCTAAGAAAGCAATGACTTCATTGTAAGCAACTTCCAAAACTCTAGAATTGACAGAGACATCTCGCTACCAGGACAGTCACCCAAAATTCTATAACATTGGGGCACACACCTGCAGCCTAAAGGCCCATAGTGTCTGGCAGATTTTTCCACAAAGAAGGAAATTTCAAAGAGTTCTGCCTATATTAGCAGTTTGTTAGTCACTTTTTTCTGTGTCCTACAGAATGTCTGGCAGACTCTTTCATGAAGCAGGAACCCCAAAGGATGGCCTCACCTTTAGGTAAGTTCAGCAGTCACTTTTCCGTGGGTCTTGCATGTCCAGTTCATCAAGCAGTCTAGGCAAGAGTAGTCTCCTGACCAAGTGGCTAACCAACTCCATAAGGAGCCTCTTCAATGCCCATCTTTTGTTTGAAGTAGATGGTGCTGCCAGGAGCAAATGTGTCTCATTGTCATGAAAAGTCCTAACTTCTTAAAATATTTTAAGTGCCAGCCGGGCGGTGGTGGCGCACGCCTTTAATCCCAGCACTCGGGAGGCAGAGGCAGGTGGATCTCTGTGAGTTCGAGGCCAGCCTGGTCTACAAGAGCTAGTTCCAGGACAGGAACCAAAAGCTACGGAAAAACCCTGTCTCGAAAAATCAAAAAAAAAAATATTTTAAGTGCCATATTCCATAGTTTCTAAAAAGATTTGATGAATGCCTATCTATCTGAAATAATATATCTGCCCATCTAGAAAATCTAACATGACTACAAGCTTGACTATTGTAAATGACTATTAACCTATATTTCTTAATTATACATTACACTTTTAAGTGAGCTGCACACACAATATCTTAAAATCAAGATCATAAATATATATATACACAGTATAACAAAATTGACCTTAATTTTGTATCAATTAAGCAAGATGCATACCAATGCCAAGTATCCATCTCTATAGTTTATCCTCCTTTAAATGTAAATAAACATTTATAAACAATATTTGGGAATATGGGCATAGTTCTTCTCCAAACTGTTTCCTGCTGTTTATTGGGCAAAGTAATTTTTTGAGGGGTGTTCAAGGTGACCTTTCAGGGGGTCTTGGTTCATCAAGTCACATTAGTCTGGAAGGATTCCACAGGTTCTCATCCTCTGTGGAAACAAAAGAAGAACCTCTTTTCCAAAGCAACATATCCTTAGACTCAAATTCTGAAGTCAAGATACTTTTATATTGGTTTAACTTAGCAGTACATACAATGAAATGTCTCTCTGTACTTAGCTCCTTAACAGTCAAAAATTCAAAGAAAGCACAATAATATGCATAATCCAGACTCTCTGTGTATTCTCCATATTTACATGGCTTGTTTTTACTCTATTACTTTTTAATACTTATTTTATTATCTTTACTCCTTTAATCTGTGACTTACTCTGTCTCTTTAAAGAATTTATTTTATGTTTTTTTTAGAAAAAACATTTACTTCTTTATATAACTCTCTGTACTTTTTTTCTTCTCTCTCCCAAGTCTGCGTACATTTGTCCAACACTGTGACCCATTTAGAGGTCTTTTATGTCTGAATCTTTCCTATTGTGTATCTTTAATTCTTTAATGTCCAAGAGCGCTTCTTAAAATGCTAAGCACTTCTTAGAAACTTAAGCTATGCCATTGCTAGGGGAAATACAGTACTTCCTGCTTGCCCTGCCCAGCCCAGCATGGCAGAGCTGCTCACAGCCCTGAGAGTCATGCACAGTGCCCCATCTCTAGGCACACAGCCAGTCCATGTTGCCACCAACCAAGCCATAGCAAACCCCATTTAAATGCTCGGTCTTCTGAAAGAGCCAGAGTTCACACTGGCAGAATGCCCAGAAAGCCAGCATTTCAAAATAGTATTTCTTTTTCTTTTGCTACTGATGAATCAGGAAAGCCTCTTTTAAAGGAGCCACAGTGTGCTGCCAGTGAGCCCATTAGGAAAAAAAAAAATGCGGCTAAACTTTGTTTTTTTTTAGTGTCTAGAATTCCTTTCCAAGCCTGCTCAGGCTTTACGTGGATTTAGTCCACCATATTAATGCCAATTTGTTGGAAGGAGGCTGCTTGTTGGTTCCTGGCCACTTAGCCCTGAAATAATCACACAGAAACTATATTTTTTAAATCACTGCTTGGCCCATTAGCTCTAGCTTCTTATTGGCTAACTCTTGTATCTTAATTTAACCCATTTCTATTAATCTGTGTATTGCCACGTGGCTGTGTCTTATGGGCTAAAATATGGGCATCTGTCTCTGGCTGGGCTTCATGGCTTCTCTCTGACTCTGCCTCCTTTCTCCCAGCATTCAGTTTAGTTTTTCCCTCCTAGCTCTTTTCCCCTATAGCTCTGCTACAGGCCCAAAGCAGTCCTTTATTAAAGCATACAGAGGAGAATCCCACATCAGGATTACTTAAATAAATGACCTCCAATTTGTAACAAACAAATTGTATTTTTTCATACCATTACAAAATTACATGAATTTAATTTTAATTGTTTTTTCAACTACTTCTTCTTCTGAAAATACCATGAGTTTAAAAATCCACCCTGTATTGCTTGGCATTCAGTGCCTAATCTGTTCTTTCAAGTGGTGTGTTTGTATGATGTTTCTGCTTATGTCAACAGTGCAAAGATTTACCTGTGGAAGAGAAATTCTTCAAGCCAACAGGAAAGTACCTGGTCAGAAGTACTAGCATTTTCAAGGCTCCTTTGGCGACTCTCTTTAGTCTCAGCTCCCTCAGGATTTCTGCCATCTGTCTGGTTCTTGCTGGATTTACCTGCCTGAGTTTCATTTGCATCTGGCTAAAGGTGTAGCCAAGAACCAGCAGCCATGGGTGGACCTCTAGCTCAGAGGCAATTAGTAGGGACTGCCCTAAGCTCTGGGTTGAGCATTGGGCATCCGCTCCTTTCTCACTGGCTGTTGGGCCTATAGTCCCAGTGTCTCCACTGGATTTTGCAGCCGCATGGCTTTTCAGAGGTGATGTGGGTGGGAAGTCTTGATGTAGCAGGGGCCTCCTTTCATTTCAGAGAGAGAATAATTTATATAAAAGGAAATGTTGGAACCAAATTTTTATATATTTAAAGAATTTAAGCTATTTACCCAGAGGCAGAAATGATTTGAGGCTTAGAAAAAAACCTTCATGGATAATTTGAAATTTATGCATTATTATTAGGCTTAAAGTCACATCCTTCTTTATCTACATCACACCCGTTTAACTTTAAGAGAAGCATCTAATGAGTTTGAATGGATTATCTATCTATGTATCTATCTTTGTATCTATTTATGTATCTATCTATGTATCTATCTTCTATCTATGTATCTATTTATGTATCTACCTATTTATTATCTATCTATCTATCTATCTATCTATCTATCTATCTATCTATCTATCTTTACTATAAAGAGATGGCACCCCTTTAAAAAAAAACCCTGATTTTTCACAGTGGTCAGCTTACAGCAAATAACTAATGTGTTAACAAGGAGTATTTACACACCCATTTCCCATATTACATATGTGTGTGCAGGTCTGCCTTAAGATCCTATACTTTCCTACTAAGAGAAAACGAAACCAAACCCACAAAAAACAAAGAACCCCCAAAATCCAAAATCACCTCAAGGATTAGGGACACTCAGGGAGAAGTGAGGAATAGAGAAAGCCAGATGCAGGGATGTGAATGACTGCCTAGAATGTCCATTTAGGATGGTGTGGAGCATTGATGTGAGCTTGGCATGGTTAAAGACTTAACTCAGCATCTGAGTATTGCTTTGGAGAGCCGCTGTGTTGTCCTGAACTGACCACACTTATGTTGTCAAGGCTTGAGTCTGACGGATCCTCTGAGCGTCACCCCGACAGTCCCTTGGGCAATGTCTGGAATTTCTTTTTATTCTGTCTGTGGTTGCTGTGTGATTTCTATCACCCCTTCCTTCATAATTCTTTCTTAATGTGTGAAAGAGGGTGTTTGTTTGTTTTTTCTTTTTTACTTGAATTTGGATTTATTCAAAATAGTTTTCGAAGACAAGAAATGGATCCTGCAGCGGGGCCGAGAACCTAGATTGCTAGTGTGGCCTGCAGGAGCATCTCCCAGCTTGCACGCTTTTTTTTTTTTTTTTTTTTTTTTTTGAGAATCCCATTAAGTTTTATTCAGGAGTCCCTTCCCAGCCAAATGTATTGTTTCCATGGATACAATTAATGGGGAAAGCAATTTATAAGACTGATGTAAAAAATGAGCACTCCATCAGCCCCCCTGCTGGTCGCATTTAGAGACTGGAGGAGGGAAGTCAGAAGCTCCAGCAGGAAACACAACAATGACAGCCAATGTCGGTAGTGTCTGTTGAAGTGTGAGGCTTCGCCCAGAAAGATGTGCGGAAATGCAAAGTACCACTAACCAGGGACATCTTTTCAAGCCCTTCTTACTTACAGAGCCCACTGTGTGACAACTTTAAAAAAAAAATTTCCTAAAACCAAAGAAGCCAAGACATCCCTGCCCTTTTCATGGATGAAAGAGGGTATTTGGTAGGCGGCAGGCAGAGCCAAGCTAGTGTGGCAGTCTGGAGAAAATGAAGTCACCAGTTATCCCCACCACTAATTCACACCCCAATACAAGATGTTACTAAGACCCAGTTGTTAGACTAGACTGTCTCAATTTGTATCTTCTTTCCAAAAAAAAAAAAAACCTTAAAATGAGTTGGTCAGTATTGGTTCACCTCATGATCCAAAACCTTGAAGCAAAGTGTGCCTTTCTAGGCATTTAAAGATGTTAACTGCTCCCCACCCCCTGTAACCCGAACTCCAGCTCAGGACCAGAGAAAATGCCTAAAGAGAATGGGTGTAAAATCCCAGTCCTCATTGTGCACGACCCACAAGGTTTGG
Organism: Microtus oregoni; assembly: GCF_018167655.1. Lineage (NCBI taxonomy): Eukaryota > Metazoa > Chordata > Mammalia > Rodentia > Cricetidae > Microtus > Microtus oregoni. The sequence continues at coordinate 41,944,071 of NW_024543063.1, forward strand.
AATGACTGCCTGGGGTTGGTCCGTTGGTTTTCTTCTTTGCTTGCTCTGATTTGGGGGAAGAAATAAGTCTGAACCATTGTGTTCATTTTAATAGCACCGGGCACCTTGCACGGACATCCACTAGGAAATGGCCTCTTTCTTGTTTCCTTGTACAACCATAACTGTTCTGGAATAAGCCAGTGTCAGAACAGAGGATGTGGGCGAGTCTCTCTGAGGGTGAGTAAGTGCAGTTTAATTGCTTACAAGCAAACACATTTGATAAACTGTTTGTTTATGTTTAGCACCCCAGCTGCCTTGTTTTGTTGACTGCCCCGAAAGATGCAGTTCAAATCCTTTCTTCCCTGCAGAGGGCAGTCTGCCTCCACAGAACAAACCCCGGTGCCCAGCCGCGGTGAGTGCAGAGAACAAGCTTTAGAATTATTTTTTAAGCTGTGAATGTAAATAATTCCTTTTTTCCTTTGGATGAGGCTATAGGAAGAGGGAGGAAAAAAGAAACCTATTCTACATTGGAAAATTATAGATTGTGCATAGCTCGGGTGTGTGTTTTCTGTCATCCTTTGTATATTGTCTTGCTGACCAATTTTTAAAAAGAGATTGAATGCATTTTTGAATAACCATTGAGCGAGAGATAACAAATAAGGTCTCAAATGGAGGGGGCAATGGCAGTTGGGAGAGTAAGAGACCCATCAGGCTGGGTTGTAGATTAAAAATACATTTATAATAAGAACTTGAGAGCCTACAAATTGCCCCACCAGTGTGACTAAAGTAAAACACCACGAGCTGCTATGTTTTTAAATACGGGAATTAATTCCCTTTAAAGAGGTTTCTATCAGAGGCTGCAGATAGTTAATCTGGAAAGTGTGAGGAAATAGGTATTTCTTTTGGTCGTATTTCTCTCCCGTTTGATGTGCGCCTCTGGCTGCGAGAGGAATGGATTAAAGAGAGGCAGGTAGTTCACAGAATCAGGGGCGCCATCCCAGTCAGAGCACCTGGTCACACCTAACTGATGCCCAGATAAGTACATTACAGCAGAATCCTCAAACAGTTAAATCTGCTTCTCCTGAACTCCAAGAGGAGGGAGATATTCTGCTGACGATGAGAACAGCTAGAAATACCCAGGCTGATGCTGAAAGAATGGAAAACAGTGCTATATAGGATGATCATTTTGGTCCCTCCGCTTCTGGGGGCAAAATCAACCACCATTGGGGTAGAGACGTCCATAAACCTGTCTCCAAATGTTTACATGATGTTTTAAAAATTGAAAAATATAAGAGAGAAACACGTAGAATGCCTCTTACGCACACAGTCACCCATCTGAGGAGAACCGAACAGATGCCCTCATCACAGGGATTGCCAGTTCACACTGGTTTTTACGTCTCCAGTGCAAGTTTGGAAACAGCACTGAGAGTTTCTTCTTCTGCCCGCCTCTAAACTTTCAAGGGTTTTCCCTGAACCTTTTCCTAATGCAGCTCAAAAATGTGATTTAAAATTTTTTTTGTGTGTGCGTGTAACGTCCAGATGATTTTGCAAAGCATCCTTTATTTATTTACCCTCGCTGCCCGTTTCTGCTCAGGTGTTATCACACAGCGCGATAAAGTGAGCACAAAGACGAATTGTCCCTTGGTGAGGAGGAAGACCTGGAAGTGATTTAAAATTTTTTTTAACTTATGTTTTTGGAGCTGACTCGCTTAAATCATGCAGCTGTGTTACCTGCGATTTATGACAGCTGTGCCCGAGCCAGGTGGAGCAGCAGCCACAACATGGCAGAAAAATGACTTGGGTGAGGGAGGGGTATAGACCAGTCTGGTCTCACCCATGTGAAGTTTAATCAGGTTACATAGAGTGACGTGATCTGTCTTGTTAGCCGTTGGGGAACTCTTTGGAAAAGACAAATGACCAACCTTTCAAAACTTAAAGCACACAGAGTGTGGAAGTGCAGGTGGCCCAGATGCACCCAGATGCTACAGATGTTCCTATTGGCGGGCTCATTTTGACCAAATGATCCATTCTATGCTGTATTGATATTCTCCATGCAATCGTGGCTGTGAGGGCCAACTGTTGGGATGGAATTAGGGTCCAATAGCCTATTCTGTTTATATTGACATCATTTTCTCCTTGTTGTAGAGGTCAACATATAATTCTTCTATTCAAGAAGTATGGGATAAAGTGGTCCTATACATCAACCTGGCTTATCTTTGAGAGCTAAAGAATTTTGTTTTAGTGAGTTGATAATGAGGGAACACCTTGATCTGTGTTATATTGACATCATACTATCATAGTCAATATTGGCAGGCTACATGTAATATTTTCTAGAATTTCAGAATAAGCATGCCATATTTGCATATATTTCTCTTCAGGGGTATTCCCTTGTGCTGTCAGTAATAGGGGGTACAGCTTTTTTTTTTTTTTTGTGGTTTTTCGAGACAGGGTTTCTCTGTGGTTTTGGAGCCTGTCCTGGAACTAGCTCTTATAGACCAGGCTGGTCTCGAACTCACAGAGATCCGCCTGCCTCTGCCTCCCGAGTGCTGGGATTAAAGGCGTGCGCCACCACCGCCCGGCTGGGGTACAGCTTTTGACCTTCATCTAAACACATGTCTACCCGACTTGTGTCTGTCCTTTTATTTGAAATGGACACTGATTAAAATTCCTCCAATATTAAACAATAAACACAAGAATAAACATGCAAAGGGTTTTGAAGGCTTCAGATATCTGCAGAGGTAGAAAATTGGACAGAAAGAATTTTGTTTGGTTGTTGTTGTTTTCTTTTTTCAGGAAGGTTTTTCATCCTGTAAAATTCATGGGCAGTTGGTGTCATTAATATTGATAAAATGGAGGACAACATACACTCTCCCTAGCTACATGGGTAGGTGTGTGTTTGTGCATATATAAACCCAGGAGTCTTTTGTATTAAGCAATGTCTAGTTTCTCCCATGGCTAGTGAAGCATACCGCGTCAGCTCTTTGTGAGTTAGCACCCTTGCTGAAATACATGAACTTACAGTGTCTACGGAGCGTAAGACACGTGCTACGAAAATTCTGCTTTGTTTTTCCTGACACTTTGGACACGGTAAAGGGATGGGCAACTTTTGTAAGGCTTGAAATTTTAAAAATAACATTCCAGCTCATACATGTGTATATTCTATCGTCAGTGACTCGGAAGCCTTGACTTTTAATCAGTTTTCTTACCATTTTAAGACTAGGTTCAGTTACAAAAAGGAGCATTAAAAGATCTCTTTTTTTCCCCATGGCTCCTCTAAAAAAAGATGTATGTGCATGAGTTTTTGTTTGTTTGTTTGTTTGTTTGTTTGTTTTTGACTTTGAAAGCAGAAGAGTTCAGCACCATGGTCCTCATCTCTGTCTCAGGGCAGCTTTAGGCTGGGTTCTCCTTGCCACCTTCCATAGACCAGTACAAATAAACCCACAAGGGGAACTTGATTCTCCAGCCATTCTGGATCTCTGTGGTTGGCAGACTCTTAATTCCTCTTGAGTTTATAATATTGCATTCATTCTTATTACACCACAGACATTTCTTGGAATGGTTCCTCACTTTCTTCCCATTCCTTTCATTTGCAGATGAAAGGCAAATGCATATTTTAAAAATATAAATAAATACGAGGTGGCTTAGGACCATTCATGGCTCTCTGTCTGCGGGGTCTTTGCGTCTGCCCCTGCTGTGTGTACTGCATTACATTTCTGGACCTGTTGTGAGTGACTGCTTTTTTTTCTAACATCTCTTTCTTTTGTAGTCTATTAAAAATAAAAATATTTTCATCCAGCAGAAACCTCCATTGGCTCTTCTACCGTGTTGCCCCCACAGGCCTTTGCAGGACAAGGAAAGGTTATCTGGGGCCTAATTCTGAGCATTGTTTTTTATGAGGAAATCAAAAGTATAATTGTTAAAACCCAGTGTGTCCTTTAGTGTCAGAAAAAGAGAATTAAATCGCTGGTGGCAAAGCAACAGGGAACAGAGGGAGAGAGCGAGAAGGTAGATGCAAGGCGGGCCCTCTGGAATTGGGGGTTTATGGCCGGGAGTGATGAGAGGGCACACACTTCCGAGGGTGAGGTGAAGTGCATTTGGCTAGTGGACCTAGAGAACCAGCTCGTGCTGTGCAAGGGGAGCTGGACAGGGATAAATGCGGTCACATGCCCTCTCGGCCATTCGCTTCGCTGCTGTTAAATTATTTCTTAAAAGTCCTGATTTGCAAATGGCCCCAGCGACACGGATGCAGACCTGGTAGGTGGACTCTCACCTCCAGAGCTGCTTGGGCTCGTCCTGGGATAAACATCACCACATGGCTGGTTTACAGAGGCATCTGCCCTTTTCAGCCTCGCTTGTAACAGGAGGACTGGAGCTGGTTGACCTGTGCTTTCATGTCTGATTCAGAGGGAGCGAGCAGCAGCTAGACATTTCCATTTCACTGATACTCACCCCTCTTTACGGTTTGGATGGCTAAACAGCACATTCTGATTGGGAACCCAGATCAAGATGCCTCTGGGATGCTAAACGGAGAGATGTCCTCAGACTGTCCTCAGACATCTGTCTGCCACCAGAATCCTCAGTTTTGAATTTTGCCCAGTGACATTTGGCCTCCCTGTGTATTTCAGGTGCGGATATGGGACAAAGGGTTCACGAACACTTCCTGCTTCATTTTTAATTGGAATGTAACAGAATAATTTTTTTTTTTTTAAAGGAGAGACAGTACAGTACTTCTCATCAAAACCTGGAGGTATGTCTCAGCAGACGAAGAGTTAAACTATCCACTCATCCGAGTATGAAGGCAGTTGCTCAGGCCGTCAGACAGGTTGGCCAGTGTCAGACTACCCTGACAGAGCAGCATACCTTCATTGCATCATAAATAAAACAGACAAATTACCACCCCCCCCCCCCTTAGGATGGAAAAAAGCACAGGGAGAGAGGGGAGGGAAGAGGATTAAGCGGGGGAGGGGTGATTTGGAGGGTGTGTGTGGGGAGTGAAGAATTAGAGGGAAAGGAAGAAAAAAAGATCCTTTCAGGCCCTCCATGAATCTCAGCATGGCAGCCGGGAACAATGAGAAAACCAGGCAATTACCTAGAATCCCGTTCCCTTATCCAGACATAGAAAATATATTCTTGCTCCATCCAGCCTCCTTCCATCCCCCACCCCAGCCGCCTCCTCCCCTTCCCCCCTCCTCTATCTAGTTCAGTTCTTTCCAGGAAGGCCCAGCAGATGTAACAAAGGGGGGAAGGTTTCCGATGATGGGGCACTCAGGCAGGACTTCAGGGCCAGCCACCTTTGATGCTGTCACAATGGAAAAACCCAGGCAGAAAGGTATCTTACAGCCTGAACTCTCATCCTGAGAGGCAAATGGTAAGGCTACGAGAGAGAGAGAGAGAGAGAGAGAGAGAGAGAGAGAGAGAGAGAGAGAGAAATCACCTCACCCTTATGCTAAGAGCTAGCCACATCCCCTCAGTCTTGGAGATTTCACCTTGAGAAGTAGCTGGATATTCTGGGGGGGGGGGGGGGATTCTGGGATGCGAGCAGGACTTCCCCACAAGGGGCTTCCCAAAGTCCCTGGAAAACTTTGACTCTGTTTCTTATGCAATTGGTGTGACTGCAGAGAGATTGCCCTGGTACCCAACATTTTCCTCCCAGGATGAAGATGTTGTGGGTTCAGTGATCTGACAGGTTTTGCACACATTTTGCACACATTCAGAAGAGTAAAATGCAAATGTTTCCATCTGGTCACAGGCCAAGCAGGAGTTGGAGCAAGAGAGTGTGTGCATCCCCCCCCCCCACTTGCACCCCTTACAGGCTAGAGTGGACTCCGTCTAGCATCTCACATCTCCTTCCACCCACTGTCTTTGCTGCAGCGTTAGATGGTGAGTCTTTGTACTGCATCTTCCACACGTCTTGTCTTGACTGGTAGTTCCTAAAGGGGGACAACTGCCTGGAGATTGGGTGTGGCTGGCAGCTGCCAACAAAGATTCCTCCCTGCGCGCTTGACGGTAGCTGTGCGACCCGCTGGGAAACGTGGCATACTCCCGCTTTCCCATGGCAACGCTTACTCGAGATAGTGCTCGAAAAGGACTTAAGTTTCTCCTCGGACAAACAATTAGCTAACTCTCCCAGGCTAGGAGATTGCCAGACTACCTCCCGGCAGTAGCAAAGAACACTTGCTGACATTCAGGAGCTTACTTAACCTTTTAAGTAAAGCAGACTTACGGGAAGGCCATTGTTTCAGTGGAGGGCTGGTGTTTGATTTCAAAGTGGATGCAAAATGCTTTGACATCTATTGAACCTTTAAAGTGTGATTTACATCTCAAATTATAGAGTCTTCACCATATCTGTTTTCACAAGTTAGTGGTTGGTCACGGAGGGCTGAAACCTTGGTCTGGACTCCCTTGAATCTTCTTGTAAGATTGGGATTCAGAGTCTGGTTCAAATTACAATTTTGCCTCTCGACTGGTGTGTTGTTTTCTCGCGTCTGTGACCTGACAGAAGCCACTTAAGGGAGGAAGGGCTTTTGGTTCATGGTTTCAGAAACAGAATCTGGCCTGGTGGGGAGGCATAGAGGAGGGACTCCGTCTGGGGTAGTGGGAGTTTGAGGTCAGGGCCAGAGATGGGCCAGGATTCTCACGTGTGTATCCTGTAGATTACGGTTCCACTCTCTTCCCCAAACAGGGTCACCAGCTGGGTCACCAAATGTTTAAACACAGGAGTCTGCTGGGAACTTTTCACATCCAACCTATCATACCTGGTTCCAATGTCAGGAAACGAGTGAGTCAAACTAAGCCTTAACTCCCCCGCTCCCAACCAAAAGAGTTATTCAGCAGAAACTTGGTTGGAGTCTATTGAAGTTTTAGGAAAACAAAAAATGTGTCCTATCACTTAGGTAACTAAGATGTTGGGCAGAGTTGGTTGTAATTACTGTACTATGTGCTTGACGGTCCATGGCTGTGGATTCTCAGCCCGTAGACTCACTCAGTCAACCTCAGAGCCAAACTTTTGGAAAGTCAGTATTGAACATGTATGGACTTCCCCTGCTCATCGGTATTTTCTGTACTGTGTGGTGGGACGATGCTTTGCTTAACATGTCTATTGTGTTAGGCATCATACATGAGAGTGGATTTAAAGTATATGGGAGATGTGTGTGCACACATCATGCACAGATAATAAATGTACTGTTAATATAATGAACTTGAGCCTTCTTGGATTTTGCTAGCTTTCGGGGAGAGGGGAAGAACAAATTCATTAGTAAGTAGGAATAAAACCAAGACGTTTCCCCAAGCCAGCAGACTGCACGAGGAAGAATGACCTTTGTGGCCATTGACGGGCCTGAAGAGCCCCAAGTTTATCTTGCTGGAGATTGAAGATGTCCGGCCCACCAAGACTGTTCAGACTCCTAATTATGTGAGCTTCCGTGACTGAACAGTAATTATCATGACTAATTTTTAAGTGATCAAAAGCAACCACCCTGCTTTTATACTAACATTGTTAGCTTTTAAATACACCGTCCAGAATTCAAAACTGGGCTTCAGCTTTGGGTTAGATCCCAAAGAAATCCAGACAAATGGCTGAGATTGCCTACTTAACACATCCAAGTAGACTCTGACCGCCAGTCACCCTCAGTCCCTGCCTGGTACAGAGCCCCCTGGCGGGCATATCCCACTTTCTACCCTAAAGTCACTTGGCTGCCTGACCCCAGGCTTGGATCCCTATATAACCTCATCCATTTTGGCTACTGCCCATTCTGGGCTGGTGGACTCTTGGTCCTTGGCTCCCCACACTTTCTCTTTCTGTCATATCCCCCCCACCACCACCACCTCTAGTGGCCCAGTTCATTCTAGACCCTTCCAGATGCCTCTGACTGTGCTCTCCCTCATATCTGTCATACCTAGTGGAGCAGTCACAGCCTCTTCTTTAAATCTTTTTTCTTTTTAATTCACTTTGGAAGACAAGTGGAGGGACAGAGTTAAAGATCTCACGTCTGAAATATACATTAACTCTTTCTTACTATTCTCCTTGGGTGTTGAATTGTTTTTTTATTTTTACATGTACGGGGAGTACAGATTTTTCTAGAGGGACATTGGGGGCAGGAGATGCTGCTGCATACTAAGGCTGCAGTTTTGTGGATCTTAGTAAGGCTTCTCCTCAGTATGATGTAAAGGTTTGTAACCTGTCATCTCCTGGCTTGTAGGCTGTGTTTTACATAAAAACCTCCGCTTCTTTGACACCAGCCTGGATGTCGTTATCATTGCTATTTACAGTCCTGTGTTAGTAGCGTGAAGCCCTGAACAGCATTAATAAAATAATTAACTGATAGACCGATAGAGATTTGAATGCTTGAGACAACTGGTACATCTTGACAGCACACACACAAACAAATGGCCTGCAGTTAGCCAGTCCTTTTAGACATTTGTTTTGCTAACCCTTTTCTTCAAATGTCTTCCCTTACACTCTGACCTTTACTTCCTCCCCCTCCCTTCCCTCGCCTTGCTCCTTATCCCATCTTTCAGTTTCCGTCCTCTTTTCTTTGCTTCCTTCCTGGTTTTTCATCCTCACTGCCCCTCTCCTTTTCCTTCTCTCCGTTTCCTTTCCCTCCCTTCCTTTTCCTCCTTCCCAGCTTCCCCCTCCCTTCTTGCCTGTCCATCCTCTCCCCACCCTCACTCTTTTGCCCCCTTTCCTTTCCCCCCTTTCTTCCTTTTCTCCCCTTTTTGTTCCTCCTTTCCGTCCCTCTCTGCTCCCTTTTCCTTGTTTTTGTTATTTCTCTGTGTGAGGCACGTTCTTCATAATATTCCATCTTCACCGCCTTGTCGTTAACTCTGTGATGATTGTGTGGAAATTGACCATCGCCTAGCAATCTTACGTGCTGGATCTGTTGGCGAGCTGCAGCGGCCTCCTTCCCACTGGGGCTCTGCCTTCCTCAGCTAGTGCTTCCTAGCTCACGCTGTCTGCAGCCTTCCACCTCTACACTCCGCGTCCTCCCGGATGCTTCCTAGGGTTCCTTTTGAAATTGATGCTAGCCTTTTGTTCCAGACGCACTCTGAGCTACTGGGTCAGGCAGCTTGCAGCCTCCCTGGGGCAGTGCTATGATGAATTTTGGCATGGCCAGGCTGTTTAACAACTCCATTGCAGAAGTGCCAGCTTCCTCCAAGATTGAAAGGAGCTGTGATGAGCTTTTTCCAAAGGCTCCACCAGGTTCTAAAATACCAAAGATTCCCGCAGATCTCTAAATTATGTGGCAATTTTTTAGAGCCACACCTACCCAATAAAAGTGAATTTTCTGTTGCAAGAAACATAGCTACTCTGTGATCTTATTAGTTGAGGGCTCGAATTTTCCTGAGACGCCTGTTGTTGCGTTCAATAATTTGTTATTTCAAATTTCAGGTCCTGTCACTCATTTCACATGGGTGATTGTCAGCTAGGCCTTATCTTTGTCACCAGCCACGTGTTTCTGCCTTCTTACAAGTCATAATTGCTATGAAAGATTCTGCCAATTAGTTTAATGTTTGTCTCTTCAGAAACATTTGGAGAGTTGTCTGTACTTAGTACATGTGTTCTTTAAAAGAATCATTTATGTTTACTTTATGTGTTTGGGTGTTTTGCATGCATGCAAGTGCACTACATGTGTGCCTGGTGCTGGTGTTGGATTCCCTAGTGCTACAGTTACAGGCAGTTGTGAGCTACTGTCTGGGTGTTGGGAACTGAACCCTGATCCTCTGCAGGAGCGGCAAGTGCCCTTAACTATGGAGCCTTCTCTCCAGTCCCCAAGACTACAGTTTTAGAGGATTGAACCAGTTATCTCAGAACCAAGCTCAGCTTGCCTGTAAAAAATTATTTGAGTTAGGGTATGTAATCAGCTTTCATTTCTGTGGATTCTGCACTCATGGGCTTCAACAGCATACTAAAAATGTTCAAAAAAGAGTTTTGTCTGTTGTAGACATGAAGACGATTTCCTTGCCATCATTCTTGAGAAAGTGCACACTGTAGGAACTGTTTACATAGCAATATGCACATGAGTTAAATACACAGGGGAAGGGCTGAGGGCACAATGGCACTTCCGTGGAGGTCAGACAGTAACTTTCTGGGGTTGGTTCTCCCTTCTGCCATGTGGGTTCTGAGAATTGAACTTGGGATATCACACTTAGTGGCAAACACCTTTACCTACTGAGTTATCTTGCTGGTCTGGTCATTGTTTTTATTTATTTATTTATTTATTTATTTTTAAACATCACTCTGTTTATATGATTCCATCATCTGCAGGTTTGGCTGTGGAAGGCATATTCTGGGGTTATCTCCAGAGGATACTGCAATGTATTTTTCGTGGTATTGGGACTTTACCTTTGATAATTACTTTATCTTTTGTTTTTGTAGCACTGGGCATTGAGCCTAGGACCTTGTGTTCTACCACCCAGCTGCATTTCCAGCCCCCTTTTCAGGATAATTTTTATTTTAAATCATGCAGACTGGGCTTCAGGATTTTCCTAGCTCAGTCTCACGAGAAGCCGAGGTTTCAGGCTTATGGGACCGGACCCAGCTTCTGTCTCCTTCTATCTACTTAAAGAACATGGTCACTAAAAAGCGAGTGATGATCTTTAATTAAAGCAATGCTCGTGCTCTGTAGCCAGAGAAAGCAGTACCACTGGGGCCCTTTCCATGTTATTCATGAACGAGAAAACATTCCAAGTGAGTTTGTGTCTCCAAACCATGCAAATGTCTCAGGGCCTCTTTGTAAACTGGGCTCTGCCTGTGGACTTGAGTTCATCGTAGTCACCAGGTCTCCAGGTCCCACAGCAAGCCTCTCTGCTACAAAAAAGAATGGGAGGAAGGCACATGTCTGTGTTTTCAGCACCAGTGATGAGTGGTCTCGGGAAGATAGCTTGGGCAGAGTCTATGGTGTCCTCTTCCCCATCCGTTCTGGAATTCATTAAGTTAATACACTGTTGCCGGCATGGGGCACCTTCTTTGATGGTGAGTACAGTTAAATGCCTATTTAGACATGTCATTGGCTAACTGATGCAAGGAGGCGCATGAAGCCCGCTTGGCTCTGGGGGAGGGCCGGGGAGAAGGAAAAGAAGTGTCGCTCTCGATATTTTTTCCACTTAAAAATGCTTCTTAACAATCCCTTGCAGCTGGCAGGAGGCTAAGGTTTCTCACACTTTGAAAGGAAGTCAGGCCATAAATAACCCAGGCAGGCACACCTGGAAAGAATAATGCCTTCCTAGGCTCTCCGCTGTGCTGAGGACGGATGCCAGTCTGGTGAGTGTGCTCACATGGTACGGGAGATTGTGTCAAAGCCACACAAGGATGAAGCCAGGGAGACACTTCCATTTTTAATCTCTAGTCTTTCAGCTCACAGTTTAAGGGGCAAGTGCAGAAAGACATCTGTGGAAGTTGAACGTGGTATCCTCTTGCTGAGTGTGATAGACCTTTCCCCGCAACAAGCAAAGATAAAATCAGACAAGGATATTGGGATTCTCAGAACCAGAGACTGTGGAACTTTCCAGAAGTTGTTATGATTATTGTAATTAGGGATGGGACTCGGAGGGCAAAGATAAGCAATGCTTTCTTTGTCTGGACCATGGAATAACAGCTTGTGTTGGGCCAAGAAGGAGCTCAGTGGGTAAGTGCTTAGTAGACACTCAGCAACCACGAAGGAAAAGCAGAGCATGCTGGCACATGCTTGTAACCCCAGTATTAGGGAAGTAGAGACAGGGCTGCCCTGCTAGGGCTCACAAGACAGCACACTTGTCAACTCTGCATTGAGTGAGAGACCCTGCCTCCAAACAAAGGTGGAGAACAGTTGAGGAAGACACCTGACATTGTGTTCTGGCTTCCATGTCTACACATGTGTATGTATATATACCCCAGCTCTGCACACAAGAACATGTATACGTACATAACGAAATAATGAAAAACAAACAAACAAACCACCCACTGACTGAGTGGTTATCCAACTTTTTGACCTCATCCATGTTTAGAAGGCTACACGGGATGTTTGGTCTGTTGGGAAGGATGGGTGCTTCTGGGGAGCCACTTGGCCATTGACACTAGCTGTGGGGTTCAGCCAGTTCTCTGTAAGCCCTTCCTAGATTCTAAGCTGGAGCAACCCAGCCTCCCTAGGAGCCAGGCACAGCTGAAGGTAGTGGGCAGCGTTAGCCTGTGTTCCTTTCACCTGAAAAGCGTGCATCCTGCCTTTCTTCCTGGCGCACTGGGTTCATGTCTAGGCCACAGGATAGCATGGAAGTGTGTGGCACATCCACCCTGGGTGTGACTGGGAGCCTACACTTCCTAGGTGAGAAGGAGTAGCTGGGTCCCTACAGCTCATTCCTTATTCTGCTGACTTTGTCTTCACTCTGAAGTCCAGATGGGAAGGAAGGAAATCTCTTTTATGTTTAGTCTCTCTCAGCGTTTACAGATTTCCCTCCCTCTGAGTTGATTGCCAAGTACATTTTATAGCATTGGTGGGTGTAGCAAGGAAGGGAGAACAAGTGTGTTTGGGTCTATGGGAACCGGAGTCATAATCTTCCCTCCTTCTCAAGGTGACCCCGCCCCCCCCCCCCACACACACACACTGACTGCCTCCTTTTCACACTGCATCAGAAGACCCTTGAGACCTCAGAGAGCCTGCTGAGAGGTCCCTGATGATCTACTGCTCTTTCTTCAGGTAGCTTCTTCCCCAAATCTAGGCAGTGTCTCCTGGAGTGAAGCCGGCCCACTTCCTCCATCCTGGCCCCACCTTCTGAAGGCTCCCTCACCTATCAATAAAGTCCCACAGGTGGGGATAAGGGCTGATAATGTGAGCGTCGTGTCCACCCCCACATTCAAACCATGACACATAACGATATGCCCTTCCTTCCTTCCTTCCTTCCTTCCTTCCTTCCTTCCTTCGTCTCATTTATGAATTATATATGTACCAAGCATTTCCTGATGCAAAGTATTCATGGTGCCATGGGGAAATATAAGAATTGCAAGGCCTGGACTTTATCTTCTGCAAAGGTTCACCCTAATATGTATCATATGTTATTATTTTCATGCATGTCAATCACAGATAGTCTAGATCAGGAGGGGTTTTTTGAAGGTTTTAAATAGTGAAGTAAAGAAACCAATGGCCATATCCGCTTCTCTTCTTTTCAGAATGATGAGAGTTGCCACTAATTTTTTTATAAGTCAAAACACATTTGACTTTGAATCATGAAGAAGACTCTTGTGCCATTAATTAAACAAATAAAAATACAGATTGAGCACACTCAGGGTGATTGTAAAAAAGAGTAATTGTTTGAACAACAGGTTGTGAGTTGAAACTTTGCTTCAATTACAGTTGAAGCTCAGAGTCCTTTTGCTATGGACATGCAGGATCCACAGAGAAATGACTGCTGAACTTGTCTAAAGGTGAGACGATCATTCGTTGTTCCTGCTTCATGAAAGAGTCTGCGAGACATTCTGCAAGATACAGAAGAAAGTGACTGGCAAACTGCCAATATAGGCAGAGACCTGTCTTTGAAATTTCCTGCTTCATGGAAAAGTCTGCTGGATACTATGGGCCTGTAGGCTGAAGATGGAAGCCCCAATGGTACAAAAGAACTTTGGTTGACTGTCCAGGTAGCAAGATGTCTTTGTCAATTGTAGAGTTTTGGAAGTTGCTTACAATGTACTTCCTGTTTACTTAGGTAATATTATATCCTTCTGGAGTCTTTGATGGAGTTGAAGAATAGTTATATTTTTCCTTAGTTATGATAAAAGGTAAGTAAATAGAAATATTGTAACTAATTCTTGCTTGATACCTGTTTCGTTTTATGTAATTTTACTATGTTAAAGTTAAAGCCTTCCTTTTTGTTTAAACAGAAAAGGGGAAATGGTGTGGGAGGTCCTTCTGTCTGTATGTTGCTTTAATTGGTTAATGAATTAAGGAACTGTTTTGGGACTATAGCAGAACTATAGGGGAACAGAGGTGGACGAGGAAAACTAAATGGAATGTTGAGTGGGAGGAAGAAGGCAGAGTTGGGGGACACCATGGATCTGCCACCTAAGATAGATGTGCTGGAACTTTGCTGGTAGGCCACGACCTCATGGTGATGCACAGATTAATAGAAATGGGTTAAATTAAGATGTAAGAGTTAGTCAATAAGAAGCTAGGGCTAATGGGCCAAGCAGTGATTTAATTAATACAGTTTCTGTAGCGGTTCCTTGCAACATAACACTGAGAATATGTGAGCCTTGGGATAAAGATGTGATCTGCCGTGCAGAGTTACTATCTACTCAAGAGGATAAGAGTGACACCCTAGCTGAAAATATTTAATCTTTTTTATTTATAGGGGGAAATGTCCCTCATAATTCAAGTATGGTAAATCTTGGCATACCATTTGTTTATATAATTTCTTTTTAGCTTCAGTATTAGGGAAGAGGGAAGGAATAACTGAGAAATCCCTTTTTGTGTCAGTGAGATGGCTCAATGGGTACAGATGCATGCCACCAGGTCAGATGACCAGGATCCATATGGCAGGAGAGAGTTGACTTCTAAAAGTTGTCTTCTGACTTCCACACTCATATGTATATGAGCACAAAGTAAATAAAATATAATAAAAATTTAAAAGAACATTTTTCTTGAGTGACCAGTAACAGAAACAAACAATAAGGAAATCAATGAGATGGTCTGTGTTAGCAGGTATTTCTTATGTTTGTGTTCCAGTGGGTGATATTAGAAGCAAATCTATCTTGTGATGTTTTTGAGTTTTCTTTCTTTTTAAGTTAACACAGTTTTAGTTCAGTGTGTGTGTGTGTGTGTGTGTGTGTGTGTGTGTGTGTGTTTGAGTTCATGCTTATCCTGGTATACATACATGTATATGTATGTGTGTGGATGTAGGCATGTGGCATTGTGCTGGCTAATGTTTTGTCAACCTGACACAAAGTCATTTTGGAAGGGAGAAGCTCAGTTGAGAAAAATGATCCTACCAAATTAGCCTGTAGCAAGCCTGTGGGGCATTTTCTTGGTTACTGATTGGTGTAGGAGCAAAGGTCCAACCCATTGTGGACAGTACTGCTCCTGGACTGGTCCTGGGTACAAGAGAAAGTAGCTGAGCAAGCCATGAGGAGCAAGCCAGGAAGCAGCACCCCTCCATGGTCTCTGCCTCAGCTCCTGCCTCCAGGTCCCTGCCTTGACTTTCTTTGATGATGGAATGTGATGTGGATGCATAAGGTAAAATAAACCCTTGCTTCCCCAGGTTTCTGTTGGTCATGGGGTTTCATCAGAGCAATAGAAACCTAAGACAGGTGTCTATCTCCATCACTTATTTTTTGAGACAGAGTCTCTCACTGCATCATGAGCAATATGACTAGTCTAACTGGCCAGCAAGCTCCAGGGCACTCACCTCTGGGATTCCACCCTTGGGATTACAGGTGCACACTGCTGCACTTGACTTTTTTATGTGGGAGAGACCTCAGGTCCTCATGCTTGTGGCAAGCACTGTACCAACCAAGCCATCTCTCCAGCCCCTAGTTCCACTTTGACTTATAATCCAATGGAGACACGCAGCACAAGGATGAAGGGACAGTTTCATCAGTCAGCAAGCAGCGTTGTGTCACATTGGTGGACATGATCCGCTGTGGTGTCATGGGACATCCCTGTGGGGTTGATAATTTTACCGTCACCGGAGAGTGACAGTCTGGAGGCAAGACAGAGAGATTTACAAAACCAAACCATAATCAGAAATATTAGTGAGTGGTTCTCATTTTCCCAAGCACAGTTTTTAGATTTGTATTTCTTCTGAAATGGCACTATGATTTTTTTTTAAGCACTAAATTTGACAAGCAGTAGGTCTAATTGCTGCTGAGCGCGTGAAATAAGTATACATGTACATAATTCGAGAGAGCTGGCATCTAAATATTTAGCTTTCACCTTCATGAGATATTTGTTAATAAAGTTTCATAAGGATTTAAAAATCACTACCTATCACAGTTGTACCTCTAATAAACTAATTACATTTGCTGTTTCTACTCTGTAATTAGGTATAATTACACTAATTGCATAAACAGATGCTAATCATCCTGAAATTACTTTATAAAATAAGAGCATTTACACAATAATAATGCCATTAAAAAACATAAGCCCCCCAAAAGGAGACAAAGAAAATGCCACCAGGAAGTTCTGTGAGGGATTAAGTGTCTGGGACCTAGGTACAATAGGGACCCTGTCACCGGCCCATTACCCTAATGCACTCCGTTCCTCCTAGATATAGTATGTCGAAATCCCGGCTGTGAATTTCCAGGCCTTTGTGCCTTTGTCTCCCCCCACCTTAACATTGTTAATGTAGTTTTTGTTGTGTAAATCTATCTAAGTGCCATCACCCGTCAGCAGCGACATCCGATGGCGTGAGGCCGACCCAGTCTGCATGTATTAGGGCTTTTTTTGTGTTTGTGCAGGGGAGACCACTTAAACAAATTCCAGTTGAAGGAATAAACCTGCAAAGAGAATACATTTCCCCCCTGGTGCTGAAACAATAGCTCCATGCAGAGTCGGTGCCCATGAAAGAAGAAATGGCGTGGAAACACAAAGTTCTTTCTCTCCAGAAGGCACGGGGAAGGCAGTGGTGATCGTTTTGACTTCTGGACAAAGGAGAGCTCTTGATTTATCAGCTTACTGTAAGGTCTAGTCTAGAACGCACATCGGAAAACCTCTATGGAAGATTGCTGAACTTTGCATTGCCAAAAAAAAGAATCTCAAACAACAACAACAACAACCACCACAGCAACAGACAGTGAGAATTCACTAATTCCACAAAAATATTAAGGCTTCCAACCAGGCAGGAGCCTTCTGGACATTTCGTCCGCAGCTCTTTGAAGCTCCGCAGGTCTGTCAATGCTAGACACCAGTAAACCGAACACGGGAGGGCTATGGCTGGGGGTAAGGCCAGCATGTGTTAAAATACAGTATTTGTGTGTGGTAGTTGACCTCTCCTGGCATCTGTGAACAATAGCTTGGCAATTTGAGATTTGTTATTAGATACACCTTGAACAGGATTTGCCATTGTTGACAATGAATTCGGAACCTTGAGTAAGTCTTTGGGCCTCCAGCTCCTAATACTCTGGGAGATGGACATTGTAGAATTCCAGACCTTTAGTCCCTTGACTGTGTAGCACAGCAATTGGAAAGTATTTAAGAGCATTTGGGGCTGGAGAGGCCATCTCAAGTGTAACCTGGCGAGTTCGAGGTGTAAATTTAGCCTCTTGGATTCTCCAGCAATTAACAGCACAGAGGTGGAAAAAATAAGAGAAACACCTTCCTGACATCACGGGCTGACGATACAAAGATGCAGGCTCAGTGGGTAACGAATAGATATAGAAATCTAGAGGGAAAAGGAAAAAAGCAGTATAGAAAAAGTATCTCTACAGAGAAGGTAGAGGTTAAGCTTTGCTTTACCCAAAGGCTTGGTGACATTATTTAAATTTGGGGACAGTGAAAAGTTTCTGCACCCCGATAAGCCTCTCCTTCAGCACAGTAATCCAAATCAGACTAAATAAAACTGAATTATAAAAAACCCAGGTTTAATGGCCAGGTGGCGGTGGCGCACACCTTTAATCCCAGCACTTGGGAGACAGAGGCAGGTGGGTCTATCTGTTTGAGGCCAGCCTGGTCTACAAGAGCTAGTTCCAGGACAGGCTCCAAAGCTACAGAGAAACCCTGTCTCGAAAAACAAAAATTAATAATAATAATAATAATAATAAAACCAAACAAACAACCCAGGCTTAATAGATACAAATGCTCCTGAACAGCTTTCCAGCCCTCCACAGAGAGGAGACAGGGAAGGAAGAGTGGAAAACCACGTATTTGTTCTCTGGGCGGCAGTTTAAATACCCTGTGGGAGTGATCTTGAGTGTCTCTGGGGAGAGGGTCATTATTTGACGGGTTTTTCTCAGGGATAGAGCCTGGACTGAGGCAACTCCATGGGAGGGGGGCTTGGGGTGGAGCTTCTCTTTGAACATTCCATACTTTTTGGATATATGGATGTCAGGGTCTGGGATGAGGCATCTACCCATTCAGACAGTACTTTATTTTCTCTGATTATAAGATACTATTCATTCTAAAGATTCTAGAAATGATAGATAGGCACATGGAAGACACAGAAGATGCTTTGACTACGTGTTGCTCTGTTCACTGACCCGGCTGCCTGCTGTTCTGTTCTATGGGGTATAACGAGGCCATTTCCCCGTTGTTGTGGTTGCAGTGTGAAGTGTCCCAACAGGCTCATGTGCCTGAATTAACTCAGTGCCCAGCTGGTAGGCTCGAATCTTCCTTGAGCTGTTTCCTTTTCTGTTTGCTGAGTCCAGATGCAATGTGGCCTGCCAGCCTCCTGTCCCTGTCACCATTCCTTCCCTGCCGTTGTCATGTCTTCTCTGCCATGGTGAACTGTGTTCCTTTAGAACTGTAAGCCAATCAGGAGCAGGAGAGAGAGCACGAGCAAGGAACTCAGGGCCATGAGGGGTGCACCCACACACTGAGACAATGGGGATGTTCTTTCGGGAACTCACCAAGGCCAGCTGGCCTGGGTCTGAAAAAGCATGGGATAAAACCAGACTCCCTGAACATAGCGGACAATGAGGACTGCTGAGAAGTCAAGAACAACAGCAGTGGGTTTTGATCCTACTGCACAGTACTGGCTTTGTGAGGGCCTAGGCTGTTTGGATGCTCACCTTACTAGACCTGGAAGGAAGTGGGAGGTCCTTGGACTCCCCACAGGGCAGGGAACCTGCTCTTTGGGCTGATGAGAGAGGGAGAGTTGATTGGGGGAGGGGGAGGGAAATGGGAGGCAGTGGCAGAGAAGAGACAGAAATCTTTTTTTTTAAATTTATTTATTTATTTAAGGATTTCTGCCTCCTCCCCGCCACCGCCTCCCATTTCCCTCCCCCTCCCCCGATCAAGTCCCCCTCCCTCATCAGCTCGAAGAGCAATCAGGGTTCCCTGACCTGTGGGAAGCCCAAGGACCGCCCACCTCTATCCAAGTCTAGTAAGGTGAGCATCCAAACTGCCTAGGCTCCCCCAAAGCCAGTACGTTCAGTAGGATCAAAAACCCACTGCCATTGTTCTTGAGTTCTCAGTAGTCCTCATTGTCCGCTATGTTCAGGGAGTCCGGTTTTATCCCATGCTTTTTCAGACCCAGGCCAGCTGGCCTTGGTGAGTTCCCTATAGAACATCCCCATTGTCTCAGTGTGTGGGTGTACCCCTCGTGGTCCTGAGTTCCTTGCTCGTGCTCTCTCTCCTTCTGCTCCTGATTTGGACCTTGAGATTTCTGTCTGGTACTCCAATGTGGGTCTCTGTCTCTGTCTCCTTTCATTGCCTGATGAAGGTTAATATTCAGGAGGATGCCTATATGTTTGTCTTTGGACTCACCTTCTTATTTAGCTTCTCTAGGAACGTGAATTATAAGCTCAATGTCCTTTATTTATGGCTAGAAACCAAATATGAGTGAGTACATCCCATGTTCCTCTTTTTGGGTCTGGCTTACCTCACTCAGGATAGTGTTTTCTATTTCCATCCATAAATAAATAAATTAATTAAAAAAAATAACTTTAAGCCAAATAGGCTCTTTCTCCTTTAAACTGCCTCTTTTGGATCAGGCTGTCATAGTTTTCCATTGACTTTAATCACAGGACAAGGTAGCACCAAGAGATGCCCTAAAATTTCTCCTGCATTCCAGGTATAACCCTCATCTCCATTGTGGGGAAGCAATCCAATTTCCCTTTGGTAATATGGAACTATCACTCGTCCTAACAATGTTATTCCTTTCTTAGCTTGTTGCCTTAAGGACATGAGAAGTTCAGTGGCCAGGGGGCTGTCCGAACTTCCAGTTCAATAAACTGTTTGTTTTGGTTCCTGGAAGGAGAGTGCTTCCCACTTTGGATATAAATTCTAGGCCAGAAGAACTTAAGGTCATGGGAACAGGAAGCAAATTTTTTTTTAGGGAGTCACTGGGGGTGTTAGTGAGGGAAACTATTTCCTTTTCCACCCTTGATTCCTGAATCCATGGATTCTGGCTATAGGAGAACCTGTACCATATATTAGATCCTGATTCAAAACATATATCACCTTCTGGAGACCCCTACCCCAACCCTCCAGGCTGCTGTCACCTAACTGGTACTGCCACTGTCTTCAAAAAGCCATTCCATCTCTCTATCAGGCCTGCTGCTGCAGGATGGTGGGGAACATGGTAAGACCAATGGAATCCATGATCCTGGGCCCACTGTCACACTTCACTGGCTATGAAGTGAATTCCTTGGTCGGAAGCAATCCTGTGTGGAATAGCATGATGGTGCATGTGGCATTCTGTAACCCCACAGATGGTGGTTTTGACAGAAGCATTATGTGCAGGAAAGACAAATTCACACCCAGAATAGCTATCTACAGCAATAAGGATAAAACATTGTCCTTTCCACAGAGGAAGTAGTCCAATGTAGTCAACCTGCCACTAGGTCGCTGGCTGATCACACTGGAAACGGTGCCGTAGCTGTGACTCAGTGTTGGTCTCTGCTGTTGGCAGATCTGACACTCAGCAGCAGCTGTAGCCAGGTCAGCCTTGGTGAGCGGAAGTCCATGTCGTCAAGCACATGCATAACCCCCATCTCTGCCACCATGGCCATTTTGTTCATGGGCCCACTGGGCAATGACAGGGATGACTGGGGAAAGAGGCTGACTGCCATAGAATAGGTCATCTTATCTACTTGATTACTGAACTCCTCCTCAGTCCAAGGCCCCTTCTGCTGAGCATTCTTGTGGGACACAAGTATCTCCACATCCTTTGCCCATTTGGAGAGACCTATCCATATGCTTCTTCCCCAGATGTCTTTATCACCAATTTTCCAATCATGCGCTTTTTAAGTACAGACCATTGACTGTAGTCAATCAATTGGCTACAGCCCATGAGTCAGTGAACATCATAATCTGTTTCTCCATCCCAACACAATACATGACCATGGGTACTACCTGAAGTTCTGCTCACTGTGAAGAGTTCCCTTTGTCTTTCAGGTTTGTCCCAGGAAGGGGTTGCAATGCTTCAGCTGTCCTATGTGCTATACAATGTGCAGAATCATCAATAGGTCTGGCCATGGTCTTCTCTTCCTCAGTCAACCAATCATAGGGACTACCCCATGAAGCTATAGGGGTGTGCTTGGCAGCAGATGACATTGTAACAGGAATAAAACCATAGGCATTTGGGTAACTTCATATAACTTGTTTGTGTCTTTAGAACTTGCTTGGGTCCGATCTTGTGTATACTACTTGCATTTGACAATGGATTGCTGCTGTGCACATCCTACTTTATGGCTCAGTGGATCAGATAACACCCCACTCATGGTGGGAAGCTCAGGGCACATAAAAACTTGGTGGCCTATTGTCAAATGTTCAGTTTCCACTAAGGCCCAACAGCAGGCCAAGAGCTGTCTTTCAAAAGGAGAATAGTTATTTGCAGATGACGGTAGAGCCTTGCTCCAAAATCTCAAAGGTCTCTTCTTTGGTTCTCCTATAGGGACCTGTCAAAGGCTTCAAATAGCATCCCCATTAGTCATAACACTAATATGTTATGGTCCAAGTGGTAAAGCAGCCTTCTCAGCAGCCTGGATCTATTGAAGAGCCTTCTCCTGTTCTAGGCCCCACACAAAGCTGGCAGCTTTCTGAGTCACTTGGTATATCAGCTAGAGAAACACACCCAAGTGAAGTGTGCTTCTCTCTTGGTGGTAGGAGAGGCCAGGTGCAATCACTTAGCTTTCATCTTAGAAGGACTACGTCTGCATGCCCCACACCACCAGGATTCTAAGGGTTTCACTGAGGTAGAAGGCCCTCGAATTTTGTTTGGATTTGTTTCCTAGCCTCTGATGTGTGTGTGTGTGTGTGCGCGCGCGCGTGTGTGTGTGCACGTGCGCGCATGTGCATGTGTGTGTGTCTGTGTTACCAACAAGTTCAGATCTCCTGCTTACTTGGTTCAATCAGTATAAGGTCATCAACATAGTGCACCGATGTGATATTTTGTGGAAGAGACAATCAAGATCCCTTCTAAGTTATGACACAGGGTAGGAGAGTTAATATATCCTTGAGGTGAAGCTGGAAAGGTGTACTGCTGGCCTTGCCAACTGAAAGTAAATAGCTTCGGGTGGTCCTTATGGACAGGTACTGAGCAAAGGCATTTTCTAGATCAATAGCTGTACCACGAGATGTGTTAATTAGCTCAAGTAAGGAAGCCACCACATCTGGTACAGCACCTGCAATTAGAATCACTACTTGATTGCATTTTTGATAGTAAACCGTCATCCTCCACGATCCATCTCTCCTCTGCACTGGTCAGATAGGAGAGTTAAAAGGAGATGTGGTGGGAACCTCCACCCTTGCATCTTTCAAGTCCTTGGTGGTGGCACTAATCTCTGCAGTTCCTGCAGGAATGCAATACTGTTTTGGGGATCACTATTTTCCCTGGCAGAGACAACTCTAAAGGCTTCTATTTAGCCTTTCCAACCATAATAGCCCTTCTTCCACAGGTCAGGGAACCAATGGGAGAATTCTGCCAACTTCTAAGAATATCTCTCCCAATGACACATTCTGGGGGTGGGGAAATAACCACAGAGTGAGTGTGGGACTCACTGGACCTACTATGAGTGGGACTTCAGCCAGAGCTCTATTAACCACGTGACCTCCAGAAGCACCTACTTTAGCCGGAGGGACACAATGTTTCTTGGGATCTCCTGGAATCAGTGTCAATTCAAAGCCAGTAGATTCCAGAAAGTCTGACTGTTTCTTTAACTTCATTGTACAGTTACTCCTGTAAAAGGCCCTAGGTCCCTCTGGGGAAGGACTGGAGAAAGACTAACAGTAAAACTCTTAGGTATTTTTTCAAGGTTCTTCAGGGGAACCTGGTCATTCCTTTAGTTACAGGTTCTATCTAGGTCTGCAAACTGACTCAAGTCTGGAAATTCATTCCTGGGCCAAGATTCCCTTTTACCACAATCCAATGAAGCCTTTCTTTCGTTCGTTTGAGAGATTTTCCACTTATACAGATCAAACAAAAATACAGTAGGCTTCTCATCTATTTTATGCCCGGAAATACCATGATTGATTAGCTGGTATAGAAAGCCCATATGAGTCATGCTACTGTAAAAATCACTTTGCCTGCGCTACTACTGATTATGGATTAGGTCATTATGGGCATTGCTTTATCTGTGCTGCCCATTACAGGGACTACGATCACCTTGCCTTTGACAGTTCAGGGCTGCCACTTTGGGGCCCACTTAAACCCATTGCTTTAACTTTATCTACTTGGGCAGCAGCACCCCAGCCCTAAGGCCTGACACAAGGAAAAGGGCAACAGCAAAGCTCCTGTCACCATTTCACATCTTAAAGAATCAGTGAAGGACATGTCTTCTGGGCCTGCCCACTGTGGAGGATTAGGTTTGACAGCGTTTCCATCTAGTATTACAATTTCCCTGATCATTAAAATCCCTTCATCAACACTAAGCCAATGGCTATAGGGCATCACCAGCTTCTTTTCAGTCGGCCATCTTTTCATAACCCCTTGACCAACCATGCAAACAAACTTTTGACACTGTTAAAATAACTGTGAACGTCCATATTAAACCTAGAATCTCCTCTCGGTGGGTCTATGTGGTGGTTTGAAAAAAAATGGTCCTCCAAGGGAATGGCACTAAGGGGGAGGTGTGGTCTTGTTGGAGGAAGTATGTCACTGTGGGGGTGGGCTTTGGGGTCTCCTATGCTCAAGTGAGGTAGTTTACTTCCTATTGCCTGTGAGCAGAGAAGTAAGAACTCCTAGCTCCTGCTTCAGCACCATGTCTGCCTGCTCGCTACCATGTCCCATCATGATAACAATGGGCAAAACCTTGGAACTGTAAACCAGCCCCCTCAATGAAGTGTTTTCCTTTATGAGAGTTCCACGGTCGTGGTGTCTCTTCACAGCAACAGAAACCCTAGCTAAGCAGCCCATATCAGTAAACTCAGCCTGATCCAGTTTTACGTTCCCCAGACTTCTGCTTGAATGAATTAGCAAACTCCTTTTTTAAAAAATTTATTTATTTATTAAAGATTTCTGCCTCCTCCCCGCCACCACCTCCCATTTCCCTCCCCCTCCCCCAATCAAATCCCTCTCCCTCATCAGCCCGAAGAGCAATTAGGGTTCCCTGACCTGTGGGAAGTCCAAGGATCACCCACCTCCATCCAGGTCTAGTAAGGTGAGCATGCCAACTTCCTAGGCTCCCACAAAGCCAGTACGTGCAGTAGGATCAAAAACCCATTGCCATTGTTCTTGACTTCTCAGTAGTCGTCATTGTCCGCTATGTTCAGCAAGTCCGGTTTTATCCCATGCTTTTTCAGACCCAGGCCAGCTGGCCTTGGTGAGTTCCCAATAGAACATCCCCATTGTCTCAGTGTGTGGGTGTACCCCTCGTGGTCCTGAGTTCCTTGCTCGTGCTCTCTCTCCTTCTGCTCCTGATTTGGACCTTGAGATTTCAGTCCGGTGCTTCAATGTGGGTCTCTGTCTCTGTCTCCTTTCATTGCCTGATGAAGGTTAATATTCAGGAGGGTGCCTATATGTTTTTCTTTGGATTCACCTTCTTATTTAGTTTCTCTAGGATTGCGAATTATAGGCTCAATGTCCTTTATTTATGGCTAGAAACCAAATATGAGTGAGTACATCCCATGTTCCTCTTTTTGGGTCTGGCTTACCTCACTCAGGATAGTGTTTTCTATTTCCATCCATTTGTATGCAAAATTCAAGAAGTCCTTGTTTTTTACTGCTGAGTAGTACTCTAATATGTATATATTCCATACTTTCTTCATCCATTCTTCCATTGAAGGGCATCTAGGTTGTTTCCAGGTTCTGGCTATTACAAACAATGCTGCTATGAACATAGTTGAGCATATACTTTTGTTGTATGATAGGGCCTCTTTTGGGTATATTCCCAAGAGTGGTATTGCTGGGTCCAGGGGTAGGTTGATCCCGAATTTCCTGAGAAACCGCCACACTGCTTTCCAGAGTGGTTGCACAAGTTTGCATTCCCACCAGCAATGGATGAGTGTACCCCTTTCTCTACATCCTCTCCAGCAAAGGCTATCATTGGTGTTTTTGATTTTAGCCATTCTGACAGGTGTAAGATGGTATCTTAAAGTTGTCTTGATTTGCATTTCCCTGATCGCTAAGGAAGTTGAGCATGACCTTAAGTGTCTTTTGGCCATTTGAACTTCTTCTGTTAAGAATTCTCTGTTCAGCTCAGTGCCCCATTTTATAATTGGGTTGATTAGCCTTTTACGGTTTAGTTTCTTGAGTTCTTTATATATTTTGGAGATCAGACCTTTGCCTGTTGTGTGGTTGGTGAAGATCTTCTCCCAGTCAGTGGGTTGTCTTTTTGTCTTAGTGACAGTGTCCTTTGCTTTACAGAAGCTTCTCAGCCTCAGGAAGTCCCATTTATTCAATGAGGCCCTTAATGTCTGTGCTGCTAGGGTTATACGTGGGAAGTGGTCTCCTGTGCCCATGTGTTGTAGAGTACTTCCCACTTTCTCTTCTATCAGGTTCAGTGTGTTCATACTGATATTGAGGTCTTTAATCCATTTGGACTTGAGTTTTGTGCATGGTGATAGATGTGGTTCTATTTTCATTTTTCTGCAGATTGACACCCAGTTTTGCCAGCACAATTTGTTGAAGATGCTCTCTTTTTTCCCTAGCTAAGCAGCCCATATCAGTAAACTCAGCCTGATCCAGTTTTATGTTCCCCAGACTTCTGCTTGAATGCATTAGCAAACTCCTTAAGGTCTTTAGTAGTGTAGTGTACTTCCTCCTATTCTTTCTTTTTCCCCCCTCTAGGAATCTGCAATGTCTTATGTCTGGCTATCGGTCTAGAGGCAACTACTGTTGGGCCCTGAGGGACATCAGTATTGTCTTGCCTGGCATCTCCTTCAGGGAAAACCACTGCTGGTTTAGCAGACAATGAAGGATTAATTTCTTCAGTCAAAGATAGAAAAAGCAGTAAGTAGTTCAGGGGATTGGGGGATATCTTCTGCTGAGGGTGGAGTGACTGCCCCCTTGAGTGAGATAAACCCCTGAGAATCTCAGGGCTTGAAGTTCTCAGCCCCACACATCTCTATCACACATTACAGGGTCCTGTTCTTTACCAAGCAAAGCTCTGACTTTAACCACCAACACCCTCTAAAGCTGAGACATGAATTTTTGCTGGAATTCTGCAACCTTATAATGAGGGCTTTGGTTTGGTTTTTGAAACTTGAGTTCTGTGGCTGCTGGAGAGAAGATGCTCTTCCAGGGCACATTGGAAACTTTTAGAATGTTTAGACTGGCTATCTGGAGCTGGTCGATTTTTCTTAATGAGTTTGTTGTCTTTCGTTGTATTCTGAGATGCCAGAAGTTGGTTAATTTTATCATAAAGCTCATTTTTTTGTCAGTTTATCCAGAGATTCCAGGAAGAAGTCAGCATTATCATTTTCCTTATTTTTCCACAAATTGCCAAAAGTTTTATATATACTGAGTCACCAACTCCATTGCCTCTCACAATTGATGAGTCAGGATAATCAAATGCAATTGTCTCCTTAGGTTTGTGAAATTGTTCATGTCATGGGCTTTCAGTACCCTCCAAGCTTCTAAAAGAGGTTTTAGTAATTGGATAGACTGCAGTAACTGTAGGTGTTGGCAAATTTGAAGCCTATTCTAGGTATTTAATATATTTGTCTTTATACTGTTGTTGCTATTGACCCATTTTTGGTATCAAATATATATTACTTAGGACACTCTAGAGGAACAGAACTCTATCTATCTATCTATCTATCTATCTATCTATCTATCTATCTATCTGTCTAGAGAGGGAATTTATTAGAATAACTTACGGGCTATGGTCCAGCTAGTCAAACAGTGACTGTCTGCCAATAGAAGGTCCAAGACTTCAGTAGTTGTTCAGTCCATGAGGCTGGATGTCTCAGCTGCTCTTCAGTATATGCCAGATTCCCAAAGAAGTAGATCTTAATGCCAGTGAAGAAATGGACTTGCCAGTGAGAGGAAGAACACGCAGACAGAGAGCAAGTTTCCTTCTTCCAAAGGCTGCACAAAGGCTGCAAGCAGAAGGTGTGGTCCAGATTAGAGGTGGATCTTTTCACTCAGAAGATCTGGATTAAAAATGGTGTTGGGGACTGTGGACCCCCAGACCCTGAATTTCCTGCGACCCCTTGCCTGCTGGAGCAAACAACTTGTTTTTCTGTGTTTGCAGCTGCTCTGAGGAGGAGACCCTCAGGAGTTCCTAATGGCAGGGGAGTGGTTTCTGGTGGGCTTGCAGCTGACAGTGAGGGTGTGGCCACTGGTCAAGAAAGAGCTCTGTATAAGCTGCCCTGGAACACAACAAAGTGGGCATTCTTGCCCTTACCTGTGCCTCTGTGTGCATGTGTTTCAATCTCCAGCCCCTTGCCCGACTCACGAACCATATCATAGTGCGTAGCGTGTAGAGTTGTGCTACAAAATGGTCTTTCCACTTCTAAAGCTTTAATTAAGAAAAAATTCTCTCACAGGTGTGCCCAGCTGCTTGGGTTTTTAGTTAATTCCAGATGTAGTCAAGTTAACAATCAAAAATTCATCACAGTGTGGCTATTATAATCTGGAACACACAGAGAGAGTATGATAGTGGTTTGAATAGTCTCAATATTTGATGTATTGAAGGAGCTGAGACGCTCAAATGAGATTTTAATGAGAGAAATTCATTCCTGGTGACCTGAGGTCAGGTGGGAAAAACCATGACTTCTTAACAAAGCCTCAAGGCAGTCGTTGGTTTACATGAAGAGAAGCCAAATACCCTCAAGAAAGGGAAAACACAGTACCATCTCAGTGTCTTTCAGGGTTCGAGTCTTTCTAAAAGTGCCTGATGCATTTTCCAGGGTAACTAGACAATTGGGAGAGAGAAGTACAACTAGGCTTTACAGAGACTTGTAGATGTTCACTCCCAGCTCACGGTGCGTCCTGGGAGGCAGGAACACAATAGGAATGCAGGAGTTTAGAATTCAGGAACGTGAAGATTTGACATCATCATAGTCCTGGAGGGACTTAACTTTTTTTTCTTTTTAGGTTAGAGAGAGCTTAGACCACTACTGTTTATAAAAGATTTATTTATTTTTATTTTGTGTCTATTTCACCTGAATGTGTGAGTATTGTAAACAGATGTTTCTCTGTCCCGTCCCATTCCACAACCACTTCTAAACAATCACTCAGAGACTCAATATTAATTACAGAATGTTTGGCCTATAGTTCAGGCTTATTACTAACTAGCTCTTACATTTAAATTGCCCATTTCTATTAATCTAGGTATTGCCATGTGGCCATACCATTTACGGGTCTGCTGGCATCTTGTTTCTTGGGCAGCTGCTTGAATCTCTCTCCACGCCACCCTTCTTTTTCTCTGTATTCAGTTTTGCTTTCCTGCCTACCTATATCCTGCCTTGCTGTAAGCCAAAGCAGCTTTTATTATCAACCAATGAGAGGAACATATAATCACAGCATACAGAAGGATTATCCCACAGCAGGGTACCTTGTATGTGTACTTCTCATGAAAGCCAGAAGGGGGCAGTAGACACCCTGGAACTGGGGTTATAGGCATTTGTGATCTGCCATAGGGATGCTGAGAACTGAACACAGGTCCTTTGCAGAGAGAATCCAGTGCATATAACCACCAAGCCATGTCTCCAGGTCTCCACCACTTCCCTTGCCCAGGGAATTTCAGTTCATCCCTCTTTTATAAAAGGAATAAGTGAATTGTTGGAATATGTACCGTCAGTCACGACAGACCCTCCTAATGACTCCTGATCTGTTAGCAAGGGCTGAGTAGTAGAAGCTGCTATTATCCCGCTCCTTCAGAGGGTAGATAAAAGTACAATTATGTCCTTTGGGAGACAGTAGAAATGCTGTCCTCTTAATCACTCAGAGAGGGTGGAGATGTTGATTCCTGTCACTTCCTGATCGAACTCACTATGTTGGCAAGGTCTTGTGTAGTGTGAGCAGGTCATCTTAAATTCAATAATGTGGATGTCGGTTAAATCAGCTGTTCCAGACACAGCAGCTGTACTGCAGTAAGAGACATGGCCTCAACTTTTCACCTTGCAAGGCTTTCTCTCAAGAAATATAGACTAGTAACTGTAGAGGAGCTTGAATTTCTGCTCTTCTGACCTTCAACCCTCCCCCAACTGCTAAGATGGCATATACCACTGTACCTGGTTTATATAATGTCTGGAATGGAACTTAAACTTTGCCAAACTCTATCAACTGAGCTATACCTCCAGCCCGGTTTGTAGCAATTTTTATTCTGCTAATCACCATCTTTCTTGTTGTCCCCCTTTTAATGTCAAATAAGTCATCCTTGTTTCAGACAAACTCAAGTCAAGTCTTTCCCATTGCTTCCTGTATTATCTTTCAAGACAGGGTTTCACTGTATAGCCTTGGCTGTCCTGGAACTCACTCTGTAGACCAGGCTGGCCTCAAACTCACAGAGATCCGCCTGCCTCTGCCTTCTGAGTGCTGGGATTAAAAGTATGTGCCACCACCTCCTGCTGGTGTTTCTTTTTCTTATTACCTTACACAGATTAATATCTTTCAGTGGTTGCCAAAGATAATTATGCTTTATGATCATGGTATTACTTCACTCAGGATGTTTTTTTCCTAGTTTTATTGGTCTGCAAATTTCAAGATGCCATTGTTTTTTTTACCGTTGAGGCCCAGAAAGACAAACATGGTATGTACTCACTCATAAGTGGATATTAGATGGAAAGCAAAGGATAACCAAGCTACAATCCACAATCCCAGAGAAGCTAGATTAAAAGGGGGACCCTAAGAGGGACATACACTGGAGGGCCCCAGGAAGGAAAATAGTTAAGATCTCCTGGGCAAACTGGGAGGGTGTGTAGAAGGGAGGGGATGGGGGATGGGAGCATGAGGGATCAAGAAGAACAAGAGGGGGGAGAGATAGAGGGGGAGAGCAAAGAAAGAGATATCTTGATAGAGGGGGTCATTATGTTAGAGAAAGTCTCAGAAATCCACAAGGGTGACCCCAGCTAAGACTCCTAGCAATAGTGGAAAGGGTATCTGAAAGGGCCTTCCCCTTTAATCAGATTAGTGACTACCTTAATTGTCATCATAGAACCTACATCAGTAACTGATGGAAGCAGATGCAGTGACCCACAGCCAGGTACTGAGCTGAGTTCCTGGAGTTCAGTTGAAGAGAGGGAGGAGGGATCACATGAACAAGGGGAGTCAAGAGTGTGGTGGGGAAAACCACAGAGACAGCTGACCTGAGCTAGGGGTACTGACAGTTGGGGAACCTGCATGAGACCAACTAGACCCTCTCAGTGTGGATGAGAGTTATGTGGCTTGATCTGTTGGTGGGGGGCGGACCTGGCAATGGCACCATGACCAGTGCATGAACTGACTTTTTGAGCCCATTCCCTATGGTGGAATACTTTGCTCAGTCTTGTTATGGGGTAGGGGTGGGTAGGTGGAGATGGTGGCTTGGTTCTGCCTCAAGTTGGTATGCCAGACTTTGTTCATAGGAAGCAACAGCCATTACTGTAACTGGAAGGTGGCAGCAGATCCTGTGGAGTGGATGGGGGTAGGAATGGGGGGAGGGGGCGGGAAAAGAGGAGGGAGGGGAACTGGGGTTGGTATGTAAAATGAAAAGTAAATTTTTAAATAAAAATTATGGAAGAAAAGATCATGGCATTAATAATACAGACTTGGGGACTGGGAAGATGCCAGTCTTTAAAGTGGCTGCCACACAAGCCTGAGAACCTGGGTTCGAGTCTCAGAATATACATGAAAAACCAAGCATGGTGGCTTGCACTTGTAATCCCAGCTCTGGGAAGGCAGAGACAAGAGGGTCCCTGGGGCTTGCTGGTTGACCAGTCTAACCTCAAAACAATGAGTCCTAGGTCCCAGTGAAGGATGCTGTCTCAAAAATAAGGTAGACAGCTCCTGAGGAATGACGCTGGAGGGTAACCTCTGACTTCTTCATAAACTCCACACACTTCCAGACACACATGTTCACCCACACATGAACACACATGAACATCACACACATGCACATGTTTTCTCTCCTTCTGGACATTCTAGGTAAGACTCAGTTCAGAAGAACTGAAACCATATTGTCTCTGCTCCAAGAGGAATCAACATGTTTGTTTACTTTCTTTCTCTTTTAAAAAACATTTAAATACATGTAGTTTATGTGTATGTGTTTTGCCTGCATGTACTGATGTTCACCATGTGTCTGCCTTTTGCTCACTTGCTAGCCCAGAAGGTGCTGACAGTTATTTTTTCATTCTTCTCCATGTATTTCCTACAGCACAGCTCCCTTGTCTCTTGCCTTTCATCAATGCAGTGCTTACCCTAGTCATCGGATGCTCCTTCTTGGCCTTTGAGTAGCCTAATGCTGATGGGGGAACAATGACTTTTTTATTCTCAGTCGGTTACATAGTTGTCTTATGCTTTTCAGTTTTCTGTACCACTGTTTAGTCTTTTAAATCTGTTTAGTCTTTTAGAAAAGAACTCGCTGTAACAGTTTTGTGTTTAGCTGAGTATTTTGTGTTACTTTGTACTGCTCATGTTGGCTTTAGATACTTAGGATAGAAAACCTCGCCTCTTTTCTGTCCTTTGATCCTTGGTGCCTTTATCTCAGGCTTTTGAAATTTGTTGGTTCTCCAGTGGTGATCAGGTGTTCCTAAAAGTTTTTATTACTTATTTGTTTCTTTCTAATTTTCAAAGATGGTCAGTATAATGGCAGCGTTTTGTGAACCAATGAGCAGGGATTGCAGTCTTTAGCCTGACTCTCGCCAGTTTCTAGAGGAAGCAGCCATGGGAAGCAACAGCCATTACTGTAACTGGAGCCTGGTAGCAGATACTGTAGGCTTTTGTAAGGATGTGTTTATGATTCGTCTGTTAGCACAGGATGACGCAGGTACCTTGAGACCAGACTGTATCTGCTCCGAGAATAGCACCAGTTTTTTCCTTTTCTTTTTAAAGATTTATTTGTTTGTTTGTTTGCTTATGTGTGTATGGATAGTTTGCCTGCATCTATATCTGTGCGCCATGCGTATGCCAGTTGCCTATGGACAGCAGAAAAGAATATCGGAGCCCCTGGAATATGAGTTACAAAAGACTCTGAGGCACCGGATGAGCGCTGGAAACTGAACCTGGGTCTTCTAGAAGAGTAGCCAGTGCTCTTAACCACTGAGCCATATCTTTAGACTGGCATGTTAGTTTTATTGTCCTTCAGAATTTGAATAAAAAGGTAATAGAAACAGAAAAGACCCAAAGAAATGTATTATTGGTGAAAAATATTGCAAATAATTAAAGACAGTTGAAACGCTTCCGATAATAAATCCTCTTTGTTATTGTTTGTTCTTTGAGACAAGGTCTTACTTTGTAGGCATGCTAATGTTGAAGTATTTTTCTTAAAAGATTTTATTTAACTATGTTAAACATATGTGTGTATGAATGTATGAGTGTAGTGCCCGAACAGTTTAGAGGAGGGACACATCCCCTGGACCTGGAGTTAGAAGTGATCAAACATAATTCGGCCGGGCGGTGGTGGCGCAAGCCTTTAATCCCAGCACTCGGGAGGCAGAGGCAGGTGGATCTCTGTGAGTTCGAGACCAACCTGGTCTACAGAGCTAGTTCCAGGACAGGCTCCAAAGCCACAGAGAAACCCTGTCTCCAAAAACCAAAAAAAAAAAAAAAAAAAAAAAAAAAACCATAATTCATGTCTTTACTAGTCTTTGAGTCAAATTTAGTATACCCAGTGATAAGGTTTGAAGGAAAATAGACCCCAAAGGAAATGACACTATTAGGAGGTGTGGCCTTGTTGGAGGAAGTATGTCACTGTGGGGGCGGGCTTTGGGGTTTCCTGTGCTCAGGATACCTCTCAGTGAGTCAGTTGACTTCCTTTTGCCTGCAAGACATAGAACTCTCTGCTCTATCAGCACCACGACTGCCTGACCTTGGCCATGCTCCCCCTCATGATGATAATGGACTGGACTTCTGAAACTGTAAGCCAGCCATCCTAATTAAATGTTTTCTTTATAAGAGTTGCCATGGTCATGGTGCCTTTTCACAGCAATAAAACCCCAAGACATCCAGTTAAGAGATTTTTTTTCCCCTTAGATGCCTCAAACCAACTGCTTAGAGATGCAATGGGCTAGCACAAGATAAAGACAGAGAAGCAGTTTGATTTTGGTGGTGTTGGAAGTCAAATGCAGGGGACTGGACATGCTAGGCCAGTGCTCTACCTCCGAGTTACATCTCCATCCCTAAGCAAACATTTACAGGAATTACTGACAAGCAGATAAGAAACAGGAACCTACTCAGTAGTAGTATGACATTTGGTCAGCCCAGTGTGGCTCACGAAGGGAACTTTTCTGCAACTGTTTAAGAAGCTGGGTATGTGAGGTGGCTTACCACTAGCTTTGGTAAGGGAAAAGTCCTGACGAGAGGATCCAGTGTGTGATGCACATATGTAATCCCAGAATCTGGAAGGAAGAAGCAGGATGGTGAGAACCAGCTTTTGCTATTTGGAGGGCTCGAGACCAGTCTGGGCTTTATAATAAATAAGTAATATTTATTTAATTTAAATATATACAATAAATAAAAGGAAGGAAGGAAGGAAGAAGAAAAGAAAGATATTACTATCAGAATGTGTGAATGTTGTAACCCCATCAAATAGCATGATATTTTGCATATAGACAATAACCTATCCAAGATTCTGTAATTTACTTTTGCCTTCATTTCCCCAAGAAATGTATTGTGAATTCATAAGCTTTAGGCAAGATGTAGTGGCCCAGGCCTGTGAATATGGTTAGCTTGAGAGCAGCCTAGGTTACAAAACAAATAGCAGCCAACCTCAGATACAGAGTAAGACTCCAATTAAAAAATTAAAACTAAAACTGTTAATAGAAATTAAGTTTAGAATATACTATATGTATGATTTTTTTTTCTCCAATAGTTCAGTGTTTATGCCTTGATAATTTCACTAAGTAGCCTGTACTGTCAAGTAGCATATCTGTTGTTTGGAAACAGAACTGCACCACATAGCTCAGGCTGGCCTAGAACCCAGCTTCCTACTTCCGACTCCCAAGTACACCCAGCAGTTTTATTTGAAAACAACTACGCAGCACATCTGTACAGTAAACCATTTATAAAACCTGCTTATTAATAGAGAAGACACAGAGTATAAATTTGGAATCACTACCATCTCTCTGGGGAGTAACCCAGTGGAGGGAAAGGAAGTGAGTTTATGGATGTCTGTTCCTCTGCAAAAGCCACTTGTTTTTCTGAGTTTACAAAGATCTGACCGTGCCTTGGAGGGGTTTAATTTATTTTGCCTACTTAGCATCTCTCTAGTCATGGACAGGTTACACAATGTCCTTCCCCAGCTCTGTATCCAGAGAGCTGAAGACGAGATGGTGGCTCTTGCGGGCATCAACAGTGAAGACAGCCAGCATATGGCAGGCATCTGTGACACCTGATTCTTTCTCTCCGCACAACTGCCACCTGTCGATGAGGGTGCCTGAGCTACATGGTGACTTGGCCTGGTGTCCTCTAAGAAGATGTGCTCTGTGTTTTGCTCTGTCTTGGGTTTATTGAGAAAAACATTTCAACGGGTCTCACCGGGCAGACAGACTGCTTAGGTGCCCCAGTTACCCATATATCCCCCAAAAGTTAAACTGTAATTTTTTTTCTGAGTAGATACTGGCTATCGAGGGCCATCTGTGTCTGGAAAACATTGTGAGGACAAAAATGAAGATTTTTCAGAAACACAATGAATATGGATTTGAAGTAGATGCTAAAAGGGAAAATCAGAGTGACTGTGAGAATTTTTCAGCTGTCTCGAAGCATGCACACTTATTTATGTTCCATCATTTGTGACATAGCAGGTGATGTCACCCGGTTCTGGTCCCCGGAGGGGAACCAAAGTGTACCCAACCTTAACCATCCAGGAGCGGACTTGCCAAAAGTTTAAAGAGAAACACATGACTCCCAGCTTGTTTGGCTTGTTCCGGTATCTAATTAGATACCCAGCAGTGGAAGAATGTTGAATAATAAGAGCGGGAAGAAAATCTGGCATGTCTTTTGTTGAAATTCAATCCCCTGGCTCCCCCTACCCCCAGTCTTTGCAACAGCCTGCAAACTTTTCAATCACTTTTTAAAGGATACAGTGAATTTTATCACAATTTTGTCAATCAAAACCACATGGGCTTGCTCCATTGATGACAGGGAAAAACAAAATCATATTTGTTAAGACTGAAACTCAGGTAATAAATAACGGGGGTGCAACGGGAGACCTAAGTAAGGTTCTACACAAAGGAACGATGAATCTTGCCTAAACGTTTAATTTGGAGAGGAAAATGAACTTCCGGAAGAGCAAACCTTATGAAGTTGCCCTTGGGACTCAAAATGACTCTCTCCTCAGACTCAAACCCATTCTGTCTGTCTGTCCTGAGGCCCCGGTGTCACCATGAATGTCCCACATGCTGCTCAGGATAGGAGGAATGCAACTACAAACTTCCTCCGGCTCAAAGGAGCTCGTTCTGTAAAGCAGTGAAGTATGGGTTCTGGTTATGATGCTTTTATAGTACGGTCAGAAAAGGACTGGTGTTCAGCCGGGTCTGGACTGAAGCCTACTTCTGTAAATAGAGTGTTAATGGACTGTAGCCACGCCCGCTCATTTGCATACCCATCTGTAACTTCTTTCACGGTCCTGCTGAAGTGAGCACTCGTAAAAGTCAAAGAGGCCGTAATCTGACCTTTTATAGACATTTTCTAAACCCTCTTTATGAGCAAGGGGATTCCGACAGCACACAGCTTGCTGCTGCGAAGTGAGGATTAAGAATTGTGATAATAAGGGACATTTCCTTCTGATTCTTGGGGACTGACGTTGTTTTATTTCTAGTGGCATGGAGAAAAAGGAGTCTTTTTGTACCTAACAGGGGTCACCAGCTGCCACTCAAAGGCCTCCATCCTTTGATACCAAAGTTGTTTGCTTGGGGTTGCTTTTGGCAAAGAGCCAGGGTTTCTCTCTTTCCCTCTTACACTTCTCTGGTTTGAAGGAGCCTGCCTTCAATCCAACCGCCTAGCGGTCCCCTGAGGATCCAGGGAGACTTCCGGTTCATCTTCGTTCTAGCATCTGTAGCTTGGCCCATGGGAAGTGATGAATGAGAAGCCGTTGTGTCAGTTTTTATCCTTAGCTCTGACTTTCACAGTGCTATCCATTTTAATACAACGGCGCAAAGAGAACAAAAGAAATGTAATCGTATCTCAAACAAGATCTTTGATCACTTAATTGATGAATTAAAGACGCTCAGAGGCCGTGCACCAGGCCGAATGCTTCAGATTTAGCGGTAATTTTAGAAGCGCCTTGTTATTAGATCCTTATTTCCAGCAGTCCTGCACGAAGGTATTTCCAAATGTGTATTAAAGTCGAAGCCAAGTTGCCTCCCTTCCCCAGCTGCTTCAGAGCTCCAGGGAACTTTTTCCTAAGAAGGCGATGTCAGAATATTTGGAAAGGTTAATTCATCTCTAGGTGATAGGAACCAGGTTGGACCCATTTGAATGGAAAGAACTAGAGGAGGGAGGGGGGATCAAAATGAGACAGTAGGAGAAAAAAGACGTCTGCATAACTAGAGAAAATAGCCATGAAATGCGTAAAGCCTGTGCATCTAGGCTCAAAAGAAATCAGGCTGGGGGCAGTTACGAAGTACAGTGGTCATGAAAAAGCTATCTCCTCTTATGAGAGAGTCTCAGGTGTCCCTGTATCCACAGCATTCTTGCTGGTTAGGATGGAGATGGTGGTTTTGTATTTTGTTCATCTAACAGAGCTGAGATGGCGAGTCTATTCCTCCGCAGCCTCTTCCAGCCTGGTCTTGCTTCTGTAACTGAATCTCAGCTCTTGAACATCTTTTGGGGGCTGGGGAAATGGCCCAGTGGGTAAAGTACTTTTTGTGCAAGTATGAGGGTCTGAGAATGGATCTCTAGCCTCTATGTAAACATCGGGTGTGTATGTAGTGGGAGCCTGTAGTCACCCCATATTGTGAGCTCCAGATTCACTAAGACCCTGTCTCAAAAAAATCAGATAGAGTTAAAAAGACATCTTAGCGGCTCCCTGTAGACTCTTAAGGTTGCACTCATGCATGGGGGAGTGAAAACTCACACACATCCCTAAAGATATCTCTCTCTCTCTCTCTCTCTCTCTCTCTCTCTCTCTCTCTCATACACACACACACACACACACACACACACACACACACACGTACGTACGCATGTCTGCACGCATGCACACAGGCAGCATGCGTTCCGGCACACACACACACAGTGGGGGAATCTTTTGAATTAACAGTTGTCACTTTGACAATACACTAGTATGATGTGTCCCTGGAAGTCCCTGGACAATAGAGACTTTTGGGTTCCCAGTAGGGACAGAGAACAGGATATACCCCATATGCATCTTGGAGTCAGGGTAACAGATCTACTCCTAGCTAAGATGTTGAAATCTTTTTACATGGAGATCCAGGTTCAATTGAAATCCTCTGTCTGATTCAGGCTGCGGCACACATGTGTTGGGCATCTGTACTCAGACCCCTTGTTAACTTGGGATGTGTAGGCACTGTAACAAACTATCAGAAACTAAGTAGGTTATAAACAACAGAAATGTCCTCTTTCCATCCTGTAGGCTGGAGAATCTGAGACGAAGATAGATCCTGTATATGCTGAGGACTCTTTCTGATAGAAACTTCTTGCTGAGTCTTCACTGGTGAGGGCTGGGAAGAGACAACTTGTCTCTCTCCAGTCTCTCAGAAAAGTCCCTAATCCAAATGTTAAATCATCACCATCACCCTGAACATCAGGATTTCCGCTTGGGAGTTTGGAGGCGGCAGAGAAACTCTGAGCTTTTTTTGTTGTTGATGCTGTGTGTGTCTGTCTGTAATTAATATCCCAATGTCTTGATTACTATTGTTTTCTATATTTATTTATTTGTACATCTGTATATGTGTGCATGTATGTGTACAATAGTATGTACATGGATATTGGAGAAAAACCTCATGGTAATTGGTTCTCTCCTTTCAGGGTTTAAACTTGGTTGATCAGGTTTGGTGGCAAGAACTTTTAACCACTATGCCAGCTGTTATGTTTCAGAACGAGGAAGCAAAAAAACCTCGTAACTTTTAAGATCATTTGGTTATTTAGGATGCTTTACTTTTCCTGTAGGAATTTTAGTGTCAACTTTTTGTTTTCTGCAAAAAGTTTGCTGGGATTTCAATATCAATTGTGTTGAATCTATAGATTACTTTGGTAACTAGCCTCTTGGATAATATTGCCTGGTCCCCGAACACAGACTACCTTTCTGTTAGGTGCTTGTTCATTTCCTTTGGTGGCACTGTGTAGTTTTCAGGTGTAAGGCTTGCCTTAATGTCTGTCTCCCTCAAGATCTCCTGAGTAAATTGGGAGCAAGGGGACCATGGGAGAGGGGAGAAAGGGGTGGGGGGAGAGGAAGGGAGGAGAGTGGAGAAGAATATATAGCCCAATAAAAATAATTTAAAAAAAAGAGATCTGTCTCCCTTTACTCTCTTGAAAAACTACCAGTTTTGAGTTGCCCTTGCTTCACAATAGGTTATGTGTCTTTTGGTGTTTCATCAGAGTTGGTGTTTAAGTCTCTTAAGACCCTTATCCCAGTTGGTATGTGTGTGATGTCTCTGTAGTGTGTATGTGATATAAGTGTATGTATGTTGTGTATGTGTATGGTTTGTGTGTGTGCAATGTGTATGTGGTATGTGAGTGTATGTGATGTCTATGTAGTGTGTGGTATAAGCGTATGTATGTGTAGTATGTATGTTGTGTATATGTATGGTGTGTGTGTGTGTGTGTGTGTGTGTGTGTGAATTGAGGAAAGTTTCAGAAGGTTGCCTTTTATTCTGCCTCATGCCTGGCTCTGATTCTTCCTGAGTTGGGGAGCCTATGTTAAGTGTGCAACCTAGGGCAGGCATGCTGTCCCCTCCAACTTCAGGGCTGATGTGATCTAAGATCCTCTTATTGCATCTCTCTCTGCCTGGTCCTTATTATTAAACGTTTGGAACCATCCCAAACAGAAACTCCTTGCTATTTAAACAGTGACTTTGCAGTCAACTCTGGCCCTCCATGCCTATGATAGTAACTGTTATTATAATTTATATGTTTACGTATTTGCCTATTCAAGTTTTTCACTTACGGGAACGAAGTAATATTGGCACTTTTATGTTCATTTCACATAGCGTGTTTATAAATGTTCTCCCAGTTGTGGTATCAGAATTTTGTCCCTCTTTAAGGGTGATTGTGTCACACGATTACACACTGTACATATTGGTTATCTCTTTCTCGATGGACATTGGGGTTGTTTCCACTCTTGGCTGTTATGATCAAGTTTCCATGGCCGTTCCTGTACAAGTATCTTTCTAAGTCTACCTAGGAGAGTGACTAGATCATGTGGTCATTCTGTTCTTAAATTTTTAATTTTGAAGTTGCGTTTATTTTCTTCCGTATTCATGCTGCTTGTGCGTTTGAACATGCATGCGCCACAGCCTGTGTGTGGAGGTCAAGTACAACCTGTAGGAGCTGACTCCTCCCTGAGTCTCGCATTCACTGCTGAGTGTGCCAGACTTAGCTGGGCAGAGAGCTTCAGTGTTCTCTCTCTGCCTTCTACCCCTCTGCAAGAGCACTGGGGTTCTACATAGAGATATTGCTGCGTCTGGGGATTGAACTTAGGTCCTCACTGGGAGGCAAGTCCTTGAACCATCTCTCAGCCCACTTGTAATAACCTCCTTCTTTTACCATTGCCAGGCAAAAAATAACTCTTCTTATCTTGTACAACACATAGAAAGGAGCTCTGTAGTACAAATTCATCCTCTTTTAATTGGGATTATCTCTGGCATGAGGATTATATATAAGGACTCATGAGATCAGACTTATCACAGCTTATCATTTTTCATATTTTCCTCCTATTTCATCTTTCACAATTTCCCTGGTGGACTTCCCACTCTCCAGTGGTCACCTGACTCTAAGCAATAACCTCACTGGGGCATTCGCTCCCTACCAGGTCCAGAGCAAATTCCTGACCATCACAATCTGTTGGTTTGCTTTAAAAATCCCTGTTCTGTCTTCCCGCTTGCATGGAAGGATATCTCTGCCCGTCAGGATGTAGGATGAAGTTTTTGTGATGTGCAGACAGATACATAGGCAAATTTATCTTTCCTTATTTCACATCTTGCTTTAAAAATATCCCGCTACCTTCTTCTTCCAAGAGCTTCACCTCCAGAGATCGTACAGATCTCTGGAATTCATACACAGATCCTACAGAGTTCATACACAGGGAAACGGAGGCTTGCAATAGGATGGAAGAGTCAAATGAACAGGTAGAGAAGCTGAGCCTTAAAAGGAATCATGAGGGCCTGACAGCCATTTCTGAGACAATGTACTCACTTTTCTCAGCTGATGTGGGAATTTCAGAAAATCTTGCTGCCATTACTTTTTTCTTTTTATTTTAAGCATTCCTGTGAAGTAGTATCTCTATGTGTGATGTAGAAACCCGAAGGTTTTATGGATGCTCAAAGCCCCAGACACAGGCAGAGTTGGTAGTGGCTGGGATTATTCAAAGGCATCCCTGGCTAGGGTACACAGGTCCCTCTACAGAGGTGGCGTGCAGACATTTTACAGATGCAATGTGTGAATCTGAAGATGCTAGGATTCCAGAAAGACTGGAATACCAATGACAAAGTCAACAAAAGAAATATAAATCATCATTAAACTCTTTTGAGCTAATGGAATTATTAATAGTGCATATTTTTCCAAAGACCGATTTATTTTGATTGTATGTGTGTGAGTGTTTTGCCTGCATGTATGTATGTGAATCACATATATGGTGTGTACATGATACTTGGTGCAGCCCAGAAAAGGGCACTGGACCCCCTTGAGCTGACATAAGGTTCTGGGATCGGAATCTAGGTCCTCCGTGAGGGCAACAGTGCTTTTAGCCACTGAGCCTTCTCTCCAGCCCCAGTAGTTCATGCTTTAGTGATTGATATATCATAAGTATTTCATACTCGTTGCCTCATTTTATTGTAACAACTGCCCTGAAAATTTTTTTTTGAATACTCATTTTGTAAGTTGAAAAACAAAAGAAAACAAACAACCCCCTCCCCTAAACTAAACAGGGCCAGAGGAGCGGTCGCAGTTGGTAAGTCTTGCTGGACCGGTGTGAAGGCCTTCGTCTGGATTGCCATCATCCATGTCAAAAGCTTGGTGTGTGGTGGATGCCTGTAACCCCGACATTGGGGGATGGAAGCAGGTCAATCCCTGGGGCTTCTTGGCCATCTGGATAAACAAAACAGTGAGTTCTAGAGATGACCCAGTTTCAAAACATAAGAAGCAGGACTGCAGGGAAAGACATCCGACACCGGCTCTGGCCTCTACACTTGCTCGCACACACAAACACAGGTGAGGACCCCTGCGTGCACATAGTGCACACACACACACATACACAGGTGAGGACCCCTGCGTGCACACACACACACACACATAACACAAACGGAAAGAAGGCCACGACTTGTCGTCGATCAGGTTGTTTTACAAAATGTACCTCATTTAGTCATCACGACATGATAGAAGCTTCTATTATTGCCCTGTCAGAGCTGAGGAGACTGAAGTCACAGGTACGGCATAGCCTGCCCAGGGTTGTCTGGGATTGAGTTCTCTTCCTGTCATCAGAGTTTATTTCTAGATATTCTTAGCTTGGAGGAATGTCTTACATTGCTCTTTAAGTTTGTTCGTTTATTTGCTACAGTGCTAGACATTGAACCTAGTGCCTCGCATATGCTGGCTCGCGTTCTCTCTCTCTCTCTCTCTCTCTCTCTCTCTCTCTCTCTCTCTCTGTCAGATGTGTGCCTGCAAGCGAGCGGGGTGCTTGTGTTATGTGGAGGTCGAGGACAAGCTCTCAGGAATTGAGTCTCTCCTTCCGTCTGGAACTGGGACTTGAACACGGGTCACCAGGCTTGCACAGCTGTGCTTTCTACTGCTGAGCTGTCTCTCTGACTTTTGCATTTTATTTTGAGACAGTGTCTCCTCAAGTTGGCTAGGCTGGCCTTGCAATCACTCTGTAGCCCCGACTAGCCTTGAACTTCTTTCTCATTGACCTGCATTTGCCTCCTGTTCCTGGTGCAGCACCAGACAGAGGTAAGTGGAGACAGGACTAAAGAGAATTCAAGAATCCTGTCTCGCCAGCCACAGTTCAAGGGCTCGGTTGCCACCGTCTGTCGCGCGTAGCAGTGCAGCGGGGGCATGCTTGGTTCCATTCTGTGGACATTTTGTAGAACAGGGCTTCTAGAGAACCTGCTCCAAATGCCCCAGAACTTCGTGACAGACCTGTGTGCCTGCTGAAGAATGGTACCAGGTGTGATTAAGGAAGGAAGGGAACGCCAGTGAGCCACGGAGTCTGCTGGCCGTTCTGTTGATGTGGAGTCTGACGCATGTGGCGTGTATTACCCGGTACACACACAACAGGAAAAGAGGAAAAGACAGGGTCCTTTTGTCCGAGCCTGGGGAAAGGAACAGGAGGCGGTGGGGCGGCTGCCTCGCAAACGCGGTAGTTTGTGAATAAGTGTTCGTGTTGGTAGGATGCTGCTTCCGCGCGGGATGCTTGAGGGGCCATATTAAAGACAGACTCGGTCTGTGCACGGTTTGTGGATCCTGTGATTTTTCAGAACTCCCAGAAAAGCTGACAGGAACCGTGCAGATAGAAACCATTCATTCCGTCAACAGTCATGAGCGAATATTGGCTATTATTTTCTTCCTCAACAAATGTGGGAGATAGATTGCCTCAGGCAAAATAGTATTTTACACATGGTTTCCCCAAAGCCCTGTGCGTATCCAGCGCTCTTCTCAAAATGTTTGCATTTCTCCTTCCAAAAAGGAATTTGCATGACATTTCAGACTCACATTCTGTCTAGAAAGCAAATCCTGGCTTTTCATATTTAAATTCAAAGCTTTCTGATGTAAAATCTGCCAAGGCAATGTATGTTCCAAATTAGGTTCTTAGAGACAGGAGGGTTTTTTTTTTTTTTGACCATTAAAATAATTTTGGGGGGAAAATTCCTAACATCATGTCATCCTTCTTTCTTGGTTAAGGCAAATCATTGGTGTTGACTGAATGTGCTGTCTGGTCTTCTACTTAGAGAAAATTGAACCTGGATTCCATTTTGGTGGCACTGTTTGGAGACCCAGGCACGTGTTGTTATTGGCTAGCCATATGATGTCATGGGCATTCTCTTTGCAAGGCCATTTGCAGCTTATTTGACAGCAGTTGCCAAAAGAAAAACAAAATACAACAAACAAACAAGAAATACCCTGGAGGGGTTGATTGAAAAGCAATGTAGTTAGCAAAGATGGGTAAGTTGCTGAATTTGAATGGAAGAACTCGTAAAATTTACCACGTGTACCGTCCACATTGACTTCTTAGGGCTTTGCTACTGATAAATATTAAACATTGATAATGCCAAATATTCTGATTGCTTCTCTTTAGCACAGACACAATTTTGAGGAGATTTTAATATTATATTTGTTTACTTGTGTGCTTTGGAGGTGGGGTGGGAAGACACATGCCATAGTGTGTGTGTAGGTCAGAGGACATCTTGTAACAGTTGGTTCTCTCCTTCCACTACATGGGTCCTTGAAGCCCGATTAATAAAAACTCAGAGAGAGAAATTGGGGTTCAACCTGAAGAGCAAAAAACCAAAGCAACCAGCCACTGGCTCTTAGCTCTACCTCAGTCTGAAATGGTGATCTTGCCTCTAGGAATCTCAGAGGAGATTGTGTCTGAGAGCTGTCTCCTCCTGTTTTATAATCCTCTCTAGTTCTGGGATTAAGGGTGTGCACCACTACCACCTGGTTTCTATGGCAAGCTAGTGTGGCTACTGGGATTAAAGGTGTGTGTCATTGCTGCCCAGTCTGTAAGGCTGGTCAGTGTGGCTGTTTTACTTTTCTTATTCTCAGGCAAGTCTTATTTGCTCAAATACAAGAGAAACGCCACTACAGGTCCTGGCTTGGCAACAGTGCCTTTACGAGCTCAGTCATCTCATAGACCCAAGGTGGATAGTCATAAGAGGAAACTGTATCCCTAGCAGCCACCACTTTGAGTGAATACCAATATTTTCATGTTAGCTACACATTGTTTTTAGTAACATGCAAACAGCCAGCTGGGATTGGGGTGGGAAGGTCTAGATGGGTGGATGCCACCCTCAGCCATCTGAGATGAATGGCTCTCTGGTCTTTAAAGACATCTAGAGGTGGAGCTTGGCTTGGGAGCAGATATCAACGTTTATGTCTTTTTATGATCTTTTGAAGGTATCGTTCTGGGCTCAGTTTTCCCTGTTCACGGATGCATGGGCATCTCAGCATCTTTCCTGTTAATATTATGCGGCAAAGGTGAACAATTCCTATGTGTACCTATTTTTCATGCTCTCCTCTGTGAATGACTTTGAAATACCACTCCCACCCTTTCATGTGTTTCACACCTTGGGCATGATTATTGGCTTGGGTGGGAGGATGAAAGAGCTGATGGAAGAGACTAGCAGCCCCA
The DNA here is from genome assembly GCF_018167655.1 of Microtus oregoni. Lineage (NCBI taxonomy): Eukaryota > Metazoa > Chordata > Mammalia > Rodentia > Cricetidae > Microtus > Microtus oregoni. The sequence continues at coordinate 41,988,718 of NW_024543063.1, forward strand.
AACTGGAAAATACCAAGCATACAAGAGAGGCCATTTGGCCTCATCCCATTCACTAGGTGACCTCAAAGGTCAATGATACTGGTTCCGTGACTCACCCATGGAACATCCAAAGAGCCAGCCCTTGCTTTTGCTCATCTTTAGTATTTGTTTTGTATCATCTAATTTTTGCATTATTTCTCCTCTCAAGCCCCTTCATGGATTGGATGCTTCTCTTCCTCGTTTGAAGCCCTTTAAGGAGTCTGAGACACCTTGGTTTCAGGGAGTATTGAAAGCGGTTGGTGGTAGGTGAGCTACCGGGGAATAAGCAAGTCAGAAGCATTTGAACAGGTATAGGGATTAGAATACATCTAGATTGGCATTTTCTTGGCTCTGGAGATCCCAGATTGGTGGACTCCATTTATGTCAGTTCAGCTTCAACAGAAGTCTCGATTGCCAAGTGAAATGTCACATAGTAGGTAGCTTTTGCTGTCTGTGTGTGAGATGAACTCTGGCCAAACAGAATCATTGCAGAATTAGATGTGCCAGAAAAGCAACAAAAATCCAAACTAAGTGTAATTTACTATTATTATAGTTATTAGGTAGACCTGGTGCAGATCTCAGCATAGAAGTTTGCAGTGGGTAGGTACCACAATGAACCTGGCAGGGGCTGTCACTAAAGTGGGCACCCAAGTCCCTGAAGTGAGTCCTTGACCTACCCCATCAAACATAAGTCCTCTTAACTCTTCAATTAAAAAGTTGCTATCAATGTTGCGTTGTGTTGTGGTGGTATGGTGTGGTGTGCGCGTACTATGGTGTACATATGGAGATCAGAGGACACTCGGGGGAGTCAGCCTCTCCTACATGTTGCTTCGGGGAATCAAACTCCAGCGGTGAAGAACTCAGGCTCGCAAGTCGAATGCCTTCCTGCCTGAGCCATTGCACCGGCTCTGGTCTTAATTCTTTGCCTTGCGGTATTTTACACGTAAGCCACGTCTCCTGCATCCGTGAGTTCTTGTCCTCTGATACCATGGTTGAGCGGTTCATCACCATCTCTTCATGTTCTGCACATGAAAGAATGACGACATGGAGCAGGGCCATGGAGTCGTGGCATTGGAATGACACACCTGTATTCCACGGTGGTGTTCAAAACCCTAAAGATCTGATTGCTTTTGAAAATCCCCCGTCATTGAAGACAGGCATGGGATGAATTTCCTTTTTTAATTTCTGTTTGAAGGAAGAGTCTGACCTGCTTTCCTCTGGACAGGCATTGGCTGTCCTGATCAGGTCCAGTTAGGAACTGGGGAGTTTTATGGACCTGGGCAACTGTTGATCCCATCCGGCCCCCGCTGTCACCTGCAACATCATCCCAGAACTTCTTTTTGACCTCCTCACTCTTGAATTCCACTTCTTCTGCAGAAAGTTACTTTCTTTTCCTCTTTCCTCTTGGGCTCTCTCAGTAATTACAATTCTTTATGTTTAACCCAGGACCCAAGCATAAGGCCTTGTGTTTGAACCCTCGTGTGGCGCTTTTTATTAGCTCTTACTGGGTTTCCACCAGGAATACCCCTCAATTCTCTTTGAGGTAGATGGAAAGTCTGCCTCACACTAGCTCCAGCGACTGAAGAAGTATATTGAATAGTGCTGGGTGCCCTGTTGGTGCCCAACAAATAAGTTGTAATACCGGTGAGAAAGAGTGGGCCAGGGGAGAGCCATCCATCACTTCCCTCGCAGCATTGAAGCCAAGTGACAGAAGTACAGGGGGCCATGGTGGAGTGGGCAAGGTACCAGGGCCAAGCCGTGTGGGTTGGATCTTGCAGAGAACGAAAATAACACCCGTCTTTGATCATTGCATCTGATTACCGGTAGCACAAAGAACACAACTCAGGGGGAGGGGAACCGTGGATGTACTTCAGCATGCAGGAAGCTGGAGTTTTCGTCTCAGTACCTCTAACTGGGGGTGGTGATAAGCCGATAATCTTAAACCTCCAAAAGTAGAGGCAGGAGGATGAGAAGTTTAAGGCCCTTGTTGATGGAAAATAAAACAAACAAACAAAAAAAAAAACCAAAAAAACAAGAATGCATTCCATCTGCCCTGTTCTGCACAAATTTCCCACTTATGGAGCGCAGAAGGGAAGCCAGTGACAGTTCTAGCATTGTGGGCCTTTTTTGGCACGGCATCTTGAAGGTTAGCAAGGCCCTTCAGTTTCAGTAAGATTTCTCATTGGATAGAGTAAGGTGGAAAATGTAGAGCTGTCCCATGATTTATTTTCTCTCTTGAGTCTTAGAACAGAACACTAACCGTTACCCAGCTGCACAGGGAAAAGATCTTTCCTGCTGCCATTTCCAGCCCTGTTTTGAACCTACAGAGCCACAGAACTGAGTTTCTTTTCCTGGGTTTACAAATCTTCTCTTTCTGCCATTCCCTTGATGGAAACTATAAATTGTCTTAATAAGGTGGCTGATTTCATCCCACTTCTAAAAAAAAAGATTAGGCATTGCGGTTAATCATTTAAAAGCGTCTTGCCTGCCACTCACACATGTGTGGAGCCGAATGGGAATCTCAGAGGATGGAGTTTCCACAGATGACCGTGTTCTGTCATAACAGGAAGTGATCCCTCCTCCCCCCAATGCCATGGTCAGCTTTTCGTCTCGGGTGCCACAAAAACAAGGGCCTCATTCTCCAAGTACTTGAAAGAAAACGGCGATTGTGCTTTCTTCCACAGTCGCCTCCATTTGAGAAGCCGAGATCCTTTTAAAAACGCGCCTTCCAGATTGGAGTGGTGGAGGGGACATTCCACAGGGCAGCTCTGGGCAGGATCTAGGAGTAGCGCTAATGGGGACTGGGGCTGGGAGCAGAGATTCCTGCAGTTGGAAGAAATAACTACTTAAAGCAAATGCTAATGACTGAAAATGTTATCCCTTCTGCGCTTTTAGAAAAAAAAAATTAAAGTAATAAAGGCTCACAGCCTGTACCTCATCTCCAGTCACCCCACTGAAATTCCCAGGAGGGGCTTGGCTCCCCTCTCCTCCCTTTAAAAATGGTGGACCTGGAACCACTTATAGGAGAGGTTTAATAAGAGGCAAATGTGTTTTATATTTTGTATCTTGTTAAGTGAAAAAAGATGGATTCTCACAAGTAGTCTCTTGGTGCAGATTTGAGTGGTCTGTGCAGGCCAGCCCGGGATGCTTAGCCAGCCAGCATCTCTGTTCTGATCCCCCATGGCTACTTAAAATCTCCTCTCCCATGCCACCGTCCACCCGCCCCTACTACACCCCACATCCCCGAGTCAGCAGAGACGACATTGCTTCATCTGTAGACTGGAACTGCAGAGCCAGGAAACTTGTTTTCTATCTATTTTACTAATAATTTACTACTCATTTGATTTAAAGAAGAAGAAGAAGAAGAAGAAGAAGAAGAAGAAGAAGAAGAAGAAGAAGAAGGCGAGGATGACCTTAGATCATATAGTTTTAAAACACAGGAAAAAAGGGATTGCCATACAGGATGGAACAAATCATGATTGCCAGCAACTGAAACAGTTTGCAGAGATTTATGTAGAGGTTGTGTGTTTATTAGACGCAAAGCTGGGGAAGGCTTGCACCTGTGACAAAATGATGCCCCTTCCCCCCAAAAAAATCTACACTTACAATAGCTCACTGGAAACTGGATGAGGGAGAATGATTTTTTTTAAAAAATGTATTTTATCTTAGATATATAATTTTACAATGAGACACATTCCCTTTCTTGTAATTTTTTTTTATGACCTTTGGGTGCCAGATAACGCCATTCCTGCTGTCTGCTTTCACTATTCAGCATTGAGGAAGCCCATTATATCTGTCTTTGATCCAGAGATCGGGACTGCTAAAACTGATGGCCACAATTAAAGACAGTCCTGTTGAAAACCTGACCTCCGTCTGCTCTCAACTGCATGTAAACTTTTCAATATGGATGTAATTTGGTATTAAATTACCCATGCTTTATTGCTTTTTAGTACAGCCCTGTCTGTTGCCTTTTAAAGATAAAGGTAACATAAAAGAAAAATTGTGGTGTGGCTGCATAATTATGTAATTATAAACTTGTTTTCCTACATTCAGAAAACCCTTTGTGTGTGTGTGTGAGTCTATTGAAAAGTAATAGGCTGGTTGGATCTGAGAAGTAGCCTCTGTAGGGTGTGTGTGTGTGTGTTTTCCCTCTTCTGATCTTTTTCAACTTAAATATCCACTGTGCATTTAGGTCAGTGTATTTAACTATTCCTGTCTACATTTTCAGAGAGTCGTCTTCATTTAGGTGGGAGGGAGGTTTGTAAAAGATATCTTCTGCCGTGCGTTTAGAATGGGCTCCATCAGGATGGAGTTTGCACCAGGACTCTAAGGGCAAACCCTACTTGCTGGTAGAAAGCAGAGGCCCATGAGAGCCACCTGGGCAGCTCCCGAGTGTCTGGTATGAATTCTTGCATTATTTCAGCCTTACTGTGCTTGAAATGAAAGGTGATGGCTGTGCTTTTTTTTTTTTTTTTTTTTTTGATGTGTAGGGTGTTTCTTTGCAATGAATTGTATGTGTGTGATGTGTGTTTTGCAGAGAGGGACTGGAACAGACTCCCTCTAGCTTGACAGAACTGTGTGCATATCTTGCATAGGGATGTACACGCCGGTGCCATTCTGTGATTCAAGTCACGAGGAGTTGGGTAGAGTTCGAGGTAGGTTTGGCTAGGATGGCATTTGATGATTACCGACAGAATGTATATGTGGACAGAGAGTTGAGATCTGACATCACCATCCCTTTATAAAATGTGCATAAGGACCAATAGAAATATCTCAGCAGTTAAGAGCGCTGGCTGCTCTCACAGATGACACGGTTTTGATTCCCAGCACCCACAGGGAGGCTCACAACCATCCGTGGTAGTGATATTTTGTTTGTTATCTAACAAATAGAGCAGTGGTGGCACACACCTTTAATCTCAGTACTTGGGAGACCGAGGTAGCTGGACCTCTGTGAGTTCAAGGCCACCCAGGGGCTACAGGAGAATGAATCTGTCTAAAAGAAAACAAAGCTCACACAAAGGCCACCCCAGTACTTGGAATCACAGGCCTTGAATCCCAGCACTAGGGAGGTGGAGACAGGAGTGACATGGCCGGGTGGAGAGAGGAATAGAAGCAGGAGGAGATTGGAGCTCAGATGCACTCTGAGGTTTCGAGGAGACAGGATCGCCCATTCGATCTGAGGTAGATAAGAGCTGGCTGGCTTTTCTGATTCTCTCATCTTTAGCATTCACCCCTGATAGTCTACTCCGAGTTTTTCTTATTAATACCAATTAGAATTCGTACTCTAATCTGTAACTCCAGTTCCAGGGGACTTGCTGCTCTCTCTGGGTTCTGTAGATGCCATGCACATGCGGCACACTTATATACACGCAGGCAAAATACTCATGCACATAAAATAAAAACTTAGTCTTAAAATCGGGGAGGAGCTCTAGGAGATCCATGGGACTGAGCAATATCACTGCTGTGTGTTAATGGAAACGTAGGGGCCCCCAGTTCCTCTTCTTGTTAAATATCCCATGGCAAGAGTTTCTAGCGGAACCACATATAAAACCCGCTGGATAAAAAGCTGATGTTGGAATCAGCCATGAGAAGTCCAATGGAGTTTTCTAGAAAGCCGAAGGTTACAGGGGTCTGTAACATGGAAGCCAGCCCTTTTTGCCTGTTCACAGAACTTCTGTCAAGCTATGTGTCTGGTCCGTGGTTCCCCCAGCCCCATCCTTACAGAACACCAAGGAATTGAAGCTTGACCCATTCTGTAATTCATCTGGTTGTTTTATAAACGTTGCATGCTGTGAAAAGCATATGCGGGGTGTGCTTCTGTTGACTCGCATGCAAACAGGCAATTCCAGAATAGCAAGGAGACATTGAAAATAGATTCTGGTCTAAATTTAAATTTTGTCGCCAGCATCACTTCTTTTAGGGCCTGAAACCAAACAGAGGCTCTGCTTCTATTGAACCTCTATGGAGCTACTGTTTGAACAGGGCACCCCCTTTCACCTCGGGGCTTGCTCACAGCCCTGGTTAATGTGTCATGGGCATTAGACACGGCAGGAATTGAGGACTGAATCACGGGGCTAGATCCAAGCTTGCCAAGATGGTTGTTGTTTGCCGAGGTCTATTGGTGTTTGAGTAAGTAACAGTATGTTAGACTTCCAGTTCCTCAGCCGCACGCTGTTAACCAGTTTTCTGTCTCTGTAACAAGCGCTCTAAATAGTTCCTTGATGCTGAAGAAAGGCTTAGTTTGATTCACCATCTTAGAAGGTCCAGTTCGTCGCCTTTGGGCCTTGCTTTAGACCCATGAGAACATGTGGTAGAACACACCTCCTCCTCAGGACAGAGGAGGGAAAGAGAGAGGAAGTGATCAGAGAGGCAGAATCCACTGCAAGGTCACAGCCCCAGTGACCTAAGACCTTTTCTAGACTTCAAGGTCCTACCCTATCCCAGGTGGCACCATAGGCGGGGGAGCACACTTCTAACACGGGGCATTCCGGATGCACTGTGCACGCCCCTACATCTCAAGACGGTAGTCACAGGGAGCTCATGGCTACTGTCGCAGGCAATCCAGCCATGGAGTCGTTCAGCTCTCGGAGGTGAGCGCATGGCACTGGGCTCAACTCCATTCTTACCTTGGCCACGTCATTGCACCTCAATTTAGTCTTCTGTACAGTGGGAATGATAATAACATCTACTTCTTAAGACAGTTGAATAACTAAACAAGGTGCGCGTGGATTGCTCTATGGAGAACAGAATGTTCCTGCCTGTGCAATATTCTACAGTGAAAACACGAACTGCACTGTTCCCCATGGAAACCACTGGCCAGATGTGGCTACTGGACACTAAACCGTTGGCCTAAAGGAGAAAGAAAATAGAAGTTTTAATTTTGCCTATTCTCAGTTAAGAATAATAAAGTTGAAATACTCTCATGGGGATAGGGCACAGGCTTAGGACAGGGAGACCATTGCTGTCAAGCTTTGACCCAGGCTGGCTTTAAACCAGCCCTCCCGAGGGCTGGGGTGGCAGGCTTGGGCATCCCTGTACCCTGTCATTGGCTTTCCTTTCTATTGAACCTTTCCACTAACTTGGAAAGGGGAATAGTGAGGTATCACAAGTTTGTTCTGCAGTTAAATGAGGAGGCCCGCTAACATGCTCTTGATCGTATTATTTATCATAGTATTCATTACAAATAAATAATAGTTCCCATTTATTTAACGTTTTATCGCTGTGAGCCAAATTTGTTTATAAAGCTATGGAAACAGAAAAGTTAGGAATCGTACTCAGCAGGCATTTTGAAGTGATTAGAGACTGCATAATATAGTTGTCTTTTGTTTAAACTGTTCCTGTAGCTCTGAATTCCGAGAGAGTTAAAAATGCATAAATTACTCCAAAAGACGAGCGGGAGTATCAGTATTTCCTTTTCCGCTTTATGCCAGCACTCATATGAAGACCACATTTGATATCTTAAAAATGGTGGTTGTGTTAGTTGAGTTACTGTGCAGTATTACATAATTCCATCTGGCAGTATTTTTGCTCATTTTATATAGAGCTGCAGATCTGAGGGAAATGGGTTCCTTCGTTCTTAAGGACGGAGAGATGGTCTCTGGTGCTGAAGTGTTAGCTTAAGACGCACAGTAGAACGCCTGTTCTGGTTCTCCTTCCTTGCACAGTTAGTTTGAGACTACTTATTCATTCCTATTCTGCCACTATGATAAAACACTGTGACCAAGAGCAATTCGTGGAGAAGAGTTCATTTTGGCTTCAGGTTCTGGAAGGGTAAGGGCCCATCATGGCAGGGAGCCGCGGCTGCGGGCAGCAGCAGGCATGGCGGCAGGAGAAGGGAGCTGAGAGTTTACATCTTCAACAGCAAACACGAAGCAGAGAGAGGAAACCGGAAGTTGTTTGAGGCTATAAACCCTCAAAGTGCAGCTCAGTGCTGTACCTCCTCCAGCAAAGTTGTTCCTCCACAAAGCCCCCAAACAGCGCTGTAGGCCAGGGGATTCCACACATGAACCCCTGGTAAACGTTTCTTATTTAGACCTCCTCAGATTGGGCTTCCCAAATTTCACTTAGTTTTCTCCGGTGGTATCAATGACAAGCTTCTCGAAGGCCAAGCCCAGGGCCTGATGCTTCTGGCATCTAACAGGAAGCTAGGAGGTAAGCGTTCTGAAAATCCTGTCTAGCAGAGGCTGCGGAGTGGCTAAGCCAGGAAAGTGCCAGAACTGAATTCAGCTCTCATTATCCGCACTGAGGAAAAGAAAAGCCAGATGCTGTGGTCTACACCCAGTTATCCCAGCACCAGGGAGGCGGAGAGAGGAGGAGCCCCAGGGCTCACTGCCAGCCAGTCTAGCTGAGTTCATTATCCCTAGGCTTGGTGAGAGACCTTGTCTCATGTGGAACCCAATGAGGAAGAGGACTAACAATGACCTCTGACCTCCACACGCATGCTCACACATGAACACATTTCTTGATTATTTTATTCCTGGACTTTCTTTACTGCTGTCTTTTCTCTCTTTCTTTTTTGACAGCACATCTTACTAGGCAGTTGTGGAAAAGCGAGTAAGAATTCTTATTTATCTCTGCTTCTAGAACCTGGTACTGTGCTTTTTCCCACAGCCCAAGAACTTGGACACAGCTGAAGCCTCTATTTTAAGAGAGTTCAGATTGCCAGGGAGGTCAGCACAGCCCAGAAGCACTATGTAGAGGTTGCCATCATCAGGATACGTTTCTAATCTTTGTTAAAAAAGAAAAAAAAAGCTCATTTTTATTCGGAAACATTTGCTAAATATGACAGTATCCATTTGAAAGAAATCCATATCGATTAAAACTGTGAGTGATGGAAATACAGTTCGATGGTAGGGTACTTGTCTAGAATGTCAAACCCTAAATGTCAGAGAGAGAAAGAGAGGGGGAGGGGAGGAAAGAGAGATTCCATACGGAAGAGTAGCTATCTTTGAGGATAACGTAAAAGATGAAGTTCTGTGAGGGTTTGAGAATGATTTCGCCCCCTTCCTCCAGCATCCCATGGATTATCTTCATCTATATCCACTTGAACATTCTTTTCTCAAAACTCTTTAAACCATCTTTGCAGTTCTCTCAACTCTTAGAGAAGTAACTTAATCATAGACCTGGACTTGGAAGAAGAAGCCTGAGTCCAAAAGGGTTTGCAGCTCCAGGGTCCTGAAATTAGAAAGCTAACGACCGAATCACAGATACAGCCAAGTTCAGACTCAGCTCAACTCTGAAGAGCCCACAGCTTGCCTGTGTAGACACGAGACCTAATTTGCTTCCAGGAAAACTGCATCAGGAGCTCAATGCTGGGCAAGCCCGGTTTCCCAATTGTGCTACTGTGTGGGGGCCTTGGCTGTGTTTTTATTAATCCCTCACTCCTCATTGAGATTACTTTATTTAAATGTCATCACCCAGCTCTAAAATACGCTTTCAAAATAACCGTGGTGGCCATGGGATACAAAGTATTGGGAGAAGAAAAGGACTCCATGAAGCCAACTTCTGTTTGATAAGTAGACACTTCTCAGTGCTCGGGGGGGCCCCGGTGGTGGGACCGAGTCAGCTTTACAGCTGGGCCTGGCCATCCCAGCTGTGCATGCCATTCAGAGGGGGACTGCCATCGCCACTGGCAGGGTTGTGCCTTGGAGGCATTTGGGTCATTGGCGGAGTGGGATCAGAGGGAAGGTATAAAAAGTGAGCCGAAGCAAAAGGGGTCTATAAACTAAAGTCTTATGATGCAAGGTGGGGTGGGGGAGGTTCCTGGCATTCGACAGATGGAAGATCAGAGCCGGTTAATAAGTTTGGGGTGCTGGCGACTGAAACCAGATCACTGGTGTCTGCCAGCTGGAGAGAGGCGTCATCCCAGGTGGACGGCGACCTGGTCAGCTCCGTTGCAGCGTGTGCCTGGGCATTCATTTCTCTCCACTCTTGTTCACTCTTTTTTCCAGTCCTTTGTCAGGAGACAGTGAAGGGTCGGCCTTTCCTCCCCCATGCTGTTCTGGGTAAAGGCAGAGACTGACGGTGCCAGCCGTAATTCCCCCAAAGAAAAAGGGCATCCAGATTTATGTGAATCGCTTTAGTTCTGAAACGAGAAAAGATAAAACAGGACGCATTCACGTATTCATGAAGCAGGCAGTGTGGGCGACGGGCGCATTCTGCACAAATTCGTTTATTGTCCCTGCCCTCTTATTTCTGAAGACCCGGCTCTCGTTTTCCCTCAATAACATGAAAGCAGCTTCAGCATGTGTGAATTGTCAAACTTCAACTAGGTATCCATACTTCAAACATGCCCCGGTGTGTGTGTTTGTGTGCCACGAGTTGATTAAAAAGATCAGCGTGATTCTACCAGGAACAAAAGCCCCCACCCCACCCCGGCCCTACCCCACCACTACCGTGGCTCATGATATTTATCTTTCGTAAAACTAAGTAGCCTCTTGCAGTTAGGAGACTCTCCAGAGAGATGGTGAGTCCTGGGTCAAACATCCCATTTTCCCTTTTGGATTTCTGTCACTAGGTCTTGCCTTTTTGTTTGCAAGAACGATACCTTATAGGGGGACTGTAGTGGGAGGAAATGGGTCCAAGAGGGTGGTTTGTTATGTCCGCTCACCATCCAGGGTAGCTGCTCCTGAAAAGGCAGGTGGTGATTCTGTAGGCGTGGAACACACCCCAGGACCCTACCTTTCAAATACATACCCAAAGGATTCTCCTCTGCAGCTATGCTCAGAGAGATCCTGGACTAGGATGATGGTGTGGAAACTGTCTAAGGACCAAATCTGGCCCACTGTCTGTTTTTATAAATAAAGCGCTATGGAAGCAACCATATTCATTTGTTTTTGTGTTGTCTGTGGCTGCTTTCTAACACGCGTGCACACACGCGTGTGGTAGGTAGATAGGTGGTTAACATGCACATGGGAGCCCCAGCGGGTTACAACAGTGAGTGCATGACTTACGATATCCAAATAAACCCTGGAGGGTTAGAAGTTGAACATGGAGTTTGTGCTAGCAATTTGGAGGAAGAGAGCTGTTGAGACAGAAGTTAGTATCCGTTGGTACATGCTCTAGCTTTGATTCGCATGAACGATATCTTGTAGGAAGACTGCGAGGGAATACAGATCCAAGATGCTGGCCCTCAGATGTTTATTATGTTCACATGCCATCCGGAGTAGCTGTTACTCTAAGGCAGATGGTGATGCTATAGGTGTAGAACACAGAGAAAAACAATGGGCCAAGTTTGGTTCACAGACAGTTCCCATACCCTCACCCCAGGCCAATATCCCTCTGAGCATGGCTGCAGATACGAATCCTTTAGGTATGTACTTGAAGAATAGAGTCCTAGGGTGTGTTCCACACTTAATCTTTGCTTATAGGGATCCAAGAGCTGTGTTACATACAAGACTTGTGGCATGGCTAAGTGACCTAACTCATGGACCCTCAGTTTCCTAGTCTGTGCAAAGGGGATGGTGACAGAGTCCCCTCATGAGCCAGCAGTGAGCCAGTGAAGTGTTTAGTGTTGTGTCTGGGACATATTAGGTGCTTAGTGGACTCTGTCATTTAGTGTCGTCCCCATCCTGACAAGTATTGCAGGTGGCTACCAGTCTGCAGGTCACCGCTGTGCCTCTCCAGGTTCCCTGAGATGATGGTGTCAGGACTTTGCATGGCCCAGACCTCAAGTCTGTCCATTCTAACCAGGCATCTTTGCAGGCATGGACATCTCTTAATAAATGTCACTTCCAATTTTCTCCTTGATTACACAGTTTCAAGGAGGTGCCCACACCTTTGGAAGTGGTTATCCTGATCTCTTTTGAAGAATATTACTTAATCATGGCCATGAAGCCCTGTTCCTCATCAAAAGTTCTATCTGACAACAGAGGCAATATATGGCAAATTAAGGTAAGGTGTCTCAGTCTCCTGTGCATCCCCGAGGGTGGAAAAGATCCGAATGTGAACTTCATATGAAGTGAAAAGATCTGCCTCCATTCCAAGGGTGATTTCCTTGGTACTCAGCAACCATGGGCTGCAAAAAGAAAAGTCTGTAATCACAGATGCAAGTTAAACAGCGCTTCTGTCCTGTTTAGAAACAAGCTGAATCTGCTCTTGAATAAAGAACAAAATTGCTTCCTCCTCCTCCTCCTTCTCCTCCTCCTCCTCCTCCTCCTCCTCCTCCTCCTCATCATCATCATCACCACTATTACCACCATCATTACCATCACCACTGCCACCATCGCCACAGTCACCACCGCCACCATCACCACCATCACCACCATTACCAATGTCATTACCATCACCACTGACACCACTGTTACTACCAATTTTGAAGGATTTTGCCTCGGATACAACTAGGGTGCAGTTCAGGGTGGCAGGACCACAGTTGGGGTTACTGAGCAGAGGTGAGGGAAGCCACAACCATCTTCAGCGCAGTGTCTAGCTGGCACCCATGGTCTCCCTGACAAGAACGACCTCCTTCTGCAGAGTTAGTCACAGTCCAGTTGGAGAACCTTGGCTCCTGCGGAGAGAGATGAAAGTCTTCTCCTGCTCCTCACTTAGTGATAGGGCGAGAAAGGTTTTCGCAGAGAGTGACTGTCTGAATCAGAATGTGGCTTACAGATTGCAAGTGACCAAGCCTTTACTCTCATGCCCATCTGTCCATTATACCAAGGAGATCCAGCCTGATTCTGACTTCCTCCCCTTCCTTCTCATTTTACTGTAATGAGCATCACTGAGCAGACCCTCTGAGCAGACATCCTGATCTCTTGCCCTCCTAAGCATGTGTGATTATCTTTCTCAGGTTGATCCTCAATGGGGGTGGGGGGGGGAATAAAACCCATCTTTAGGGTTTGAGTATCCTTCCATCAATGTACGGCTCACATGAAAAACTTTTGTTAATTGGTTGTTTGTTTTCTTTTCCATTTTTTATCATTGTCTTTTCTTCCTCATAAATGCATAAGGTATCTGTACATTCAGAATCGCAATACTAAGTTATGTGGCACCTATTTTCATCTGGTTTCTAGTTTGCCTCCCCATCTTGGTTAAGGTGTGTCTCAGGTAGAAGTCTAAATTTTAAATGAGGTCCACATTATCAACTTTGTCTCAAAATTTTTCTTTATGTATATGAATGTGTGTCTGCTTGTCTGGCTGTGCTCCATGTGCATGCAGTGCCCTCTGTGGCCAGAGAGGGCATCAGATCCCTTGGATCTAGGGTTACAGATGGTTGTGAGCCTCCAGATACAGGTTTTGGAATCAAACCTGGATCCTCTGCAAGAGCAGCAAGTGCTCTTAACTTCTGAGCCACTTCACTAGCCCCTCAGTTTATTTATTTATTTACTTTTATTTTTATGGTGTATACTTCTTGAGTTTTATCTAAGAAACTGTGAGTCCTCAAAACAGGCAACAAAAGCACCTGTGGAGAAAAGGGGGCACATCAAACAGAAAAGGGTGCCACATCTGCAGAGCAAAGGTAATCAACAGAGCAAAGGGCAAACCTTTCCCAGGGAAGAACACTGCCTGATTCCACTCTTAGGTGGAATCTATAAACATTGGTTTTGTAGATGTCCACAGTGACAGGGGCTGGGGTGAACGAGGGGAACTGGGGGAGATGTTGGTCCAAGGATACAAATTTTCAACTGGACCAGAGGGGTGAATCTAAGATACTTATATACAGTTTGGGACCTATAGCTAATGAAAATGTATTTTATTCTTGAAAATACCAAAAACCCAAATAAAAAGTATCATCATCACACACACAGACATACTGACACAACACACACACACACACACACACACACAATGATAGCTGTGAATACATAGGCTATCAGTTTTTATGACAATTTACAAAGCATAGGGCTAGGGATGTCTCAAAGAGTAAGAGTGTGTCCTCAAGCATAAGTCCCTGAGATCAAATCCCTAGTGTTCGTGTAATAAGATGTTCATGGCTACTTGTACCTGAAACCCCAGTGTTGTGGGGTGGAGGCAGGAGGATCCTGAGAGCTCATTGGATGGCCAGACCAAGAGAACAGCAAGATTCTAGTTCAGTGAGTGATCCTGTCTCAAGACAAAAAGGGAGAGAGAAATAGAAGATACCAGATGTCTGCCTCTGGCCTCTGCATGCATGCATGTGGGTGTACAGATGCATGCAACATATCATCCATACAGTATAAATATACACTTGGAATAAGTTCTTTCCTGTTGGAGTATCATAAGCATATTTTCTCATGGTATGTATATTCAAGTGAAATATTCAAAATTAAAAAATTTTATCGCATGCATCTTTTTCTCCTCCTCCTCCTCCTCTTCCTCCTCCTCCTCCTCTTCTTCTTCTTCTTCTTCTTCTTCTTCTTCTTCTTCTTCTTCTGTCTTCTTACTCTTCTTCTGTCTTCCTACTCTTCTTCTTTGCATGTTTAGGGAAAGCAATGAAATGTAATTCTTTCCCTTCCTCATGGACAGTCCATCATGTTACATGGTCAGTGGAGTAGTCTCCACTCCCCATTGAACTTCAGAACCCCCATGCCTTGCAGCCAGCTGCCCTCTATCTGTGAGGCTCTGTGAGTCTATTTCTATTCCAGTATTAGGTAAAGTCATATTTACTGTTGCTTTTAAGGAGACTTGGTATCTGGGAAGGTTAAGCTCATGCCCGTTATTTCTTCTAAGTAGGGCTTTGCATGCTTTTTACATTTTGCTTGTGTTTGGATGTTAGAAGAAGCTAATCATGAATTACTCATAAGTGCTCTTGGGGGGGGCGTGTCTGGGGTATGGCTCAGTGATGGGGACTTCGCTAGAATGACCAAGGCCCTAGATTCAACTCTCTCTGTTCAAAGAAAAATCAGAAGAATCTCTGTTGAGTTTTGGCTGGTTTTATATCTAGTTCACAGATTATTCTGAGGTCAATTTCCATCTTAAAACCAAATCTCACCACCCTTGAATGAAGTATAGGTCTCTATGCTTTCAAGTTTTTAAATTAATTCTAACATTTAATTTTAAAATTGATTATTTATTTATTTATTTATAGAAAGCATCTCATTATGTCGTCCAGGCTGGCCCGGAAATCACTATGTAGCTGAGGTTGACATGAGGTGTCGTGTCCCCCCCGTCCCCCCCCCCCCCCCCCCCCCCCCCCCCCCCCCGCACCCCGCTCTCTGGAGAAGTCACTAGCTGTGCGCATGTCTCCTGTCTGCTGAGCCTGGAAAGCCCTTGGACATGCACTGCTCTCATGGCCATGGTCCAGGTACTGTGGATATGGGGTCTTCCTTTGCTTCTGGTCAGCCTGTTGCTGAGGAGCTCGGGGTTAAGTCCAGGTGCTGTACTGGAACAGAACGGAGGAGCTGGAGCCCGGCCGCTGGTCTGAGGAAAGTCTTGTGGGGCAGTCAGGGTGAGTGAATGGATCCTTCCTGGGCCTGTTGCTGTTGGTGTTTTGCGCAAGTGCATTGGATTAGTCTCCCGGCCACTCCGCTTGCGTTCTAATCCCTATCTCCATCATTCACTCCTGGAAAAGCCACCAGCTCATGCCTCAGTTTCTTCTTGTGATAAGGGGAGAACCTCACCGAGTTGGGGTGAGCCATAGGTATCATGGAGGAAGTTCCTAGAATGCCGCTATCGGGGGCTATCGGGGATCCTTGCTCGCTGTTACTCATGCGTGTTGTTACATGTTGTTACTTCAACCACATTGAGTCCCTGTTTTCCTATCTGCGCTTTCTCTCGGCATGAGCTCCTGGGACATGCCCTGCCTACCCTGTGGGAGTTCGACACCACCATCAGCATATTTCCTGTTCCCCACAAGTCATAGTGAAGGAAGCCAGTAATGGCCCAGCCTTTGTTTTCTGGACTCCACTGTCCCCCCACACTCCCTCCCTTGTAAAGAAGTCTCATGAACACTAGTGTAACCAGCATTCCATAGGAAATAATTTGAGGAATAGTCCTTGCATAAAAAAAAATTACTGTTTTTTATACACAGTACAGGAAAATATCTCAAGAAGTTATTTTCTTATTATTGTTTTGTTTGTGAGTATGGACGTGTGAACCTGTGTGGGTGCTTGAGCCCAAGAGGTCAACGTAGGTCTTTGTTGACATCTTCCACTTAAGACATCTATGTTTATTCTTGCCAGTGGGGGTGCATTGCCATGCTGGACTTGTGGAGGTCAGCGGGAAGCTTTTGGGAATTGGTCTTCTCCTTCCACCAAGGGTACTGGGGAGCCAACTCAGGTCACCAGGCTTGTGTGCAGGTAGGAGCCTTTACCTGCTGAGCCATCTTGGTGGCTTCACTTTAGCTTTGGAAGCAGGTTCCCTCACTGAACAGAGAGCTCATTGGTTAGTGAGCTCTGGAGAATGGCCTGCCACTCCCGGCAATGATGGCTTTGCAGGTATTTGCTGCTGGGTCAAGCTTTTAAGGCTTTTCTGTGACGACTGTGTGGCTCCTGGGGCTCAAACTCAGCTCTTCAAGTTTAGTGTCGGGTTCATTTGCCGCCTGAGCCATCTTGCCAGCTCTCAAGAAGATTTACACTTGAAAGAGGGTTTGAAAAGAAAAGTTGGCTAAACCATGGAGTCCTCCATGGGTAAAAAAGCTTATTGGGAAAAAAATGATCCTTTTGGTATATCGAAAAAAATCTATTTTATGCATGAATGAAAAAGAGTCACATTCATGCTATGGAGAAACGGGAGAAGTAAGTTTTGTTTTTAAGGTAAAAACATTTTCATGTCAAGTCCTGGTTTGTTCTCTCTCTCTGTGTGTGTGTGTGTGTGTGTGTGTGTGTGTGTGTATGTGTGTATTTGCATGTGGGAGCCCTGGAAAGCATATCAGAAAGAAGCATTCTTGGTCATGCCTTGGTCATGTGTGTGTGCTGGCTAGTTTAATCAATCTGGTGACGTGTGTGTGTGTGTGTGTGTGTGTGTGTGTGTAGGCCTGAAGCTGACAATGGATGTCTCCCTCACTTGCTGTCCACTTTGTTTTACTGAGGTAGGGTCTTGCTTGCCAAGGGATCCTCCTCTCTGCCTTCTGAGTCACTCCTGTGCCCTGTTTACACAGGTCCTGGAGAGCTGAACTCAGTCTTCTTCATACAAACACTGTATTCATTGAAACAGCTCCCCAGCCTCCTTTAGATGCCCTGCCCCCCCGATGGTATTTGCTGCCTGGGGTGCCAGGGAAATGTTTAATTTTTTACAAGCACACGAGATACTTAACAAATGAGGAAAATAGGGTAGGAAGTTAAGCAACTTTCCCAGTTAGTAAGCAGTGCAGGTGAGATTTGAACCCAGGTAATTAAGTGTGATGCCGTGTTCCATAAAATCCCAAGTCCTGCTGGGCTTCTTCATGGATCTCTGTAGTTAGTTGTTCTCTTTCTCTCTCTCTCTCTCTCTCTCTCTCTCCCCCCCCCCCCTTTTTTGTGGTGGAATTGGGTATCCTAGGTAGCCTGGAACTCACTAAGTAGCCAGAGTTAACCTTGAACTCCTGAACCTTCTGCCTCAATCTCTTTATTGCTGGGATCACAGAGCTGGCTGCCAGTCCCAGCTTCTGTGCCACCCAGGGCTTCCTGAAGGATAAGGAGGGGCTCTGCCCACCAACCTGCAGTCCAGCCCTAGGCAGTCACTTCTCAGCACGGCTCATTGCGCGGCCTGTGTTTGTGTCCTGAGGAACTCAGATTAGTGCTGGGAACGGCTCTGGGAATGCGGGTGAAGCTCTGATGATGGATGCCACCATCCCGTTCCTTTGCCTTCTCTGGTGTGTTTTATATTAGCTTTATTTCTTATCAAAACAACCCATGAAAATGCTTGATTGCTCAGCTGTGAGTCCAGAAGGATCTGTCAAGACGCAACAAAGAGCCAGAGCCTCGTCCTGGGCTTCTGATGAACTTCAGAGTCAGGTTCCCACCGGCCTGTCTTCAGAGTTCTCGCTTCCACCTGCTTAGGAAGGGAGGTTTTTGGCTTCTTGTTTTAAGTAAGCAAAAGCGAACACTATGACAGACCTCTATGACTGACTGACTGACATGCTATGATATAGCTAGCCCACGTGTGTTAAAATACAACTCCTCATTTGCATTGTGTATATACACTTTGGATTTTAAAACTGGTTTCTAGTCTTGGTTTCCTGACTTCTGTTGTATCCTTTCAACACACTCCTGCTAACTAAGATGTCTTGGCTTGACAGGAAGTAGAATGCTTTGTTGTTTTATAGCTTTGGGAATGAAGTTTTTAAAATGTGTTACCATGTATTTTTTTTTTTCTGAAATTAGCTTCTTAGAAGTCTACAAATTCTCAGACATGAAGCTAAAGAAGTGTCTCTGGACTTATGTGTGGAACCTCACCCCCCCCATGTGTGTGCTTGTACATGTGTGTGTGTACGTGCTTGTGTGTGTGTGTGTGTGTGTGCGCGCGCGCGTGTATAATGGGACAATTACCATTGTACTTAGAAACATTAAAATATGAAAGGAAGCTTGTTTTCATTATAAAGGAAACTGGTAACACTAGCAATATGTAAATATTATTTCCTGGTAAATTATAACCACATTACTCTTGGATTACATGTTAGGACCATGCACATGTTAGGACCATGCACATGTTAGGACCATGCACATGTTAGGATCATGCTGATGCTAAAAGACCAGTTCCCAGTGACCTCATCACTAGGGACAGAGGTGGGCAAGGTCCAATCCCTCCCGTGACTGGGGTAGAACTCACTTCCTTTGGAAACAGGCATTTCTTTTTCCCGGGACACTGTCATTTCTTCCAGTTGATCACCGAGGCAAGATTCATCAGACATAAACATTTGATAAATACCAGGAGTGTCCTGGATGCGGCCCGGTATGTTTCTCTGCCTGCCCTTAACCTTTACAGGAGGAGCCAACCGAGAGTTGAACTGGGCGCGACCAAGCTTTTCTCTTTCTGTGTACCAGTGCTTTCACCGTATGGGAACAATAAGAATTGAGTGGCCACACCAATGCTTTATAAATCAGATGCATTTTGTTTTATGTTCTTTTGTTCGTTTTTGATTTTACCCTTCTGTGATGAACACACTTGGTCTGCTGAAGGTACCCTGGAGACAGGATGTGGCTGTGGTTCCAGAGTGTCCACTAGTGGGCACTGCAGTGCTACCGACATCGTGTACATGCGTATATATTTTTCATCCAAGCACAGTATTAAAAAAAAAAAAAAAGCCCACAGAGTAAATGGTGAGTTTTCTTCCCTTTAGAGCGGCTCTCCTGTCAAGCAAGACACCAAAAATATAGCTGGAAGATGCTATCTACTGAAATTATTTACTAAAATTTTAGAAGAGAATGGCAGGCTGGGGATGGGTCCTGTTTCTGCCAGCGTTCATTGAGGTTTGCGAATTGTCACATTTGTTCTCGTTTGATAGGCACGCACTCTGAAGCCCACATTATGCAGAACGGAAAGGTACTTAATGGCCTAGTCCCAAATTAACACTATTTATTAGGCAAACATCCTGCTTTTTCCTCTCAGAGAAAACCTGGTCCTGTGTTCGGACTGTGTGATTTTTGAGTAGGAAGCAGTGCGGTTGGGGCTAAGATGTCTGTTTGATATTTAGAGCCGAATTTGATGCTTTAATAAGGGAATCCTCTGTCTCCCTCATCCATCATCCTGCATCTTCATCCATCCAAACACCACTGTAAAGTTGTCAGAGCCTTTTCCATATTCAGGACTTGTATAAATAATGGCTGCTGTGATTGAGGACAAAAAAAAAAAAAAAAAAAAAAGGCAAAGGCGGTGTGTGTTTCCTGGCGCGGTTATATATCTGATCGCAGCCCCGGCGACACCTCGGAGTTTTTGTTTAAGCACACTGCAGCCTCGTGCATCTCATTTGGGTCCTAGACTCAAAGGCCGTTTTGTATGTTGACCATGATGGTGGTTAGCACTTGCCCAAATGGAAATCAGTTTGGCGGTGGTGTGTGCATGCGTGTGTGTGTGTGTGTTTGTGTGCATGCGTGTGCATGCCTGTGCTGTGTAGCAACAGAACACAGCCTCTGCCCATCACTACATTTTTTTTTTTTAATCATTGCCCATCGCCTTCCCTTCTCTCCTCTCCTTTGCTGTCTTAGGGATTATGCAGGTTCAGTGCAATATTCTGAAATTAATCAAAGCAAGCAAAACCCCATGCCTTATTATCCGTGGCAGGGGAGAGAGAGGCTTCCCGGACCCACGGAGCTTTGTGATGCTGTCTGGTTGTATAACTAGAATTTTATACATTATCTTACAAAAAAAGGGGTCTGGTTTTCACACAATGAAACCTTTTCATGTGAAAGTTGTCCAGGCAATGGACGGCTCCACGTGTGAGTGACAAAGGCTTGGAATTTAACCAATGTATTGTAGTTTTCCTTATTTAAATGAAGAATTCATGGGGGGGGGGTGCTGTCGACAATATCTTTTTTTTTTTGAGCTTAGTGGACCAACTCTCAGTCCTTAATGCAGTATGGGTCACAGCAGCTTTGAATAAAATGAGCCAAGAGCAAACTTCCAGGGTGCTTATCCAGTCTGGACCTTGTGTTCCGTCTCATCTTTTGATAATCAGGCTCTCCAAATTATTTGTTTCTACTAAATTAGTGGCCATTGTACCGATTGCAGACACTTAGTCTGATTGAAAGTGATAAAAGCGGATTATCCACTGGGCTGCTTGAGCTAGGGTTCTGATTTGACCCACTGCCTGGAGAGAAGATATCTAATCTTATAAACCCCACTCACTTCTGCTATGCTTTGTGACACCCCCGGGAACACAGTAGACCTCTTTGTCTTTGGTTCAGAGGAAGACGATGGTGGGTTCTGTCGAACATGGAACAAATGGATGGAGGCCCCCGTAGTATCCTTTAGTGGTGTCTTGAATTCTGTGTGTGTCAGGGTAGAGGGGCTTTGTCTTGGTTCCCGATGGTAAATTCCCACCATCTTGGAAGAAGAGGCTGGTTCATTATTTATCAAGTGTATTCTCGGTGTCGGAAGCGGTTACAGATCTTATGTTTCAAATCTAAAAGTATTTATGTGTGTTTATGCAGCTTGTCCCCATGAAATAGAAACATAGCCTGCCATCTTTGTGGGTTTGGAAACAAGGAGAAGGAGATGGGGGTGACAGTTCCCGCAGCTGATGGGGGAGATGCCTGGCTCTGCCCACTAGAACATCTGCCATGAATTGAACATCCTCCGGCTGCATCTGGTACAGGGATTGGAGTCGAGTGAGGGAATGAGGTGACCAGTAGGAGACTACCTGCAAAAAGAGCAATGAAGGAACTGAATGTCCAGGGACACGTTCTGGCACAGTAATCTGGAAACAGCACAAGCGTTGGGGCCAGGCGGACCTAGGTGTGCCCATCCTGCCTCTTCCCTTTAGTGTGTAGTGCCAGCCTCCCCAAGCCTCTGTGCCTCCAAGTGGCCAGGGGTCCATAAGACTGCAGGGTTGAATGTAGTGGTCCACCAAAGGATGTGCTGAGCTGTCTGAGGAGGAGGGAGGAAGTGATGAATGCTGCCTGGCAACAGGAAGAAGGCAGGGCAAGCCCCAAGCATCAGCATCCTGGAAGAATCTTCCCGGAGTGGTTCTAAATTGCAGCTGTACATTAGAGAACCCATCTCACTCACCTTTGGTGCCTCAGTGGAGAACCCTGCCTGCCAAGCTCTTTTTTGGGGTACACTTTAGGTAAAATGGCCTTCCCTGCCAGTACACTATCCAGTGAGCCTATGACTCATCACTGAACACACAATGCTGTTACTCTTTTCATCCCATTGATGGGGCAGCTGCGGCTTCAGGGAGGAGGCACCAGATAAACAACTGGCATTTACGTCTCTCTTGCTTTTAATTTTGACTTCTGTTTTCTTATGGGGGAGAAATTCCAGAGATGGAGAGAAAAGGAAGAAAGTTATCCATGAAGTGCTTGTGGAATATGAAGTTCAATCAGCCATGGAGGAAGCCGGGGTGGAGGGTCATTGAAAATGAAAATTGGAACTACTCTTTGACCAATCAACACTGGGATTACATCCAGAGGAAATGAAATTGGTGCATCAAAGAGTCGTTTGCACGGCCAAGGTCATTCAGTGTTGTGCACTATGGCTGAGGCCCCGGATTTACCTGCTTGTCCGTCACAGAGTGCTGAGACAATGTGCAGTGGAATACTATATACCCTTAAAAAGAAGGAAATAATGTGATCTGGGGAATAATAGTTGAATCTGGAGCGTGTTCAGTCAGAGGAAATCAGCCAGGCACAGAAAACTAAATACCATGGGATATCATTTCTATGTAAAATTCTTAAAAAAAGAAGAAGATATGAAAAAAGAAGATTTCAGAGTTTAGCACAATGGTTGCAGGAATATTGGAGAGATATTGATCAATGAAAGATTTCAATTCGACAAAACAATTAGTTCGGGTCTACTGTCCGAGAAGGTACTCACAGTTAATAATTACAGTCGTATGTTTTGAAACTTGCTAAGAGAGAGTCCAATGTGTTCACACCCGAAAACTAATCGTCCGAGGCAGTACGTGTTAATTAGCCCAACTGAGCCATTCTACAATGAACACAAACTTCAAAACAACAATAAATAGAGCCCGCTTTTAATTCATGAATTAAGCAAATGTTCTGGAACTAGCTCCTCCGCCTTGGGGTTGTGAGGCGACTCTGAGAGGGTGTTCGCTCTGCTCTTCAGCTTGTTAGGGCCGTCGCTGACCCGTGTTCCCTCACAGCTCTCGTCTTCTACAGGTTGAAATCAGACGGGCTGCGATGAGATCTGGGAGAGGGAGGGAGGTCAAAGGATGACATGAAGTGGTGTCAGGCTGGGAGGGGACCCTGAGGACCAGGATGTATGTGGCAAGGATGGGAGGAGATGGCCATGGGACCAGGGTGCGCGGTGTACATGTGTTTACAGTCAGAATTCACTAGACTTTTCCTGTCTTCCACTAGTGAAAGGAAGTGTCCCACCAATGGTACCCTCTGTACCTGGTCCCCAAGTCAGTGGGGTTAACCTTACATTGTCATTGGAATAATTGGCAGAGGACTCAAATGTTCCCCTTTTGCCTATAGCTTAGGTGTAAGAGAACAGTTATTTAGAGATCCAGGACTCAATCTAGGTTTGCTTCCTTTAATCTCTGACACTTTTGTCCAGTGTTTGAAGAAGTCAGGCGGGGTTCAGCACCATGAGTGAGGGACCCACTTGTGTCCTTTCATGACTCTTCACCACAGTCAAGAGGTGCCAAGTGAATGTTCTGTCCCACCCCTCAGGTATCCAGTGAGGGGTTTGCCTGATGGTCCCCAGAACATTTGGTTTCATGAGACCCTCATGTTTCTTTCATTCTGGTTCCCTCAGAGGGCAGGAATGACACAAGGAAGGAGAGAGGGAAGGCCCTGGAGTCTCATGGTGGCTCTTCTCCAGTTCCCTCTCCTTGCCTTTTGTCTTACAGAGGGAGCTACTGGTCTGTGAGTCTCTGTGCAGATGGCTAGGCTGCTCTGCTGGCCCTCCAGCTGGGCTGACTTAACCTCTGAGTGTTTGTGTTTGCTTTTGACAGCCAAGACCAGGAGGAGGAAAGCTGTTTCCAGCGGATGAGCCTCCCCTCCTTTCCCTCAACAGCAGCTGGTGGACTGTCTGGGCCGCCCTCCTGCCATGCACAGAGTGGAGTTTGGATGAGGGACAGATGTATGGTCTAGGAAGAGCATCTTCCAGAGCATGCTCAGTCATTGCCTACCCCAGCACACAGGATTCCTCAGCATAGTGCTGAGGGAAGGCCTCTCAGCAGGAGACTAGTATCCAGCTCTGAGACACCAGAAGTGAGCAAGAAGCTCGGGGTAGTTTACGTCTATTTTCCGGATGAGATAATAGAGGTGCGGGAAGGCAAGCAGTATTCCTAGACTTAAAATTATTGTTCAGAAGACACGGGTTAAATCAATTGTCTTAAGTGTGTGTCTTTTGTGAGTGTATATGTGTGTTTGTGTTCATGTGTGTGCTCCAGGATGTGTGAGTCAGAGGTTGGCATTGGTCCTCAGTTTCTTTCTCCTGTACTTTTGAGACAGTCTCTTCCTGAGCCTGTAGCTTACCCTTTGGGCAAGACTGGCCGACCGGCATGCCCCAGGGATCTTCCTGTCTCCGTCACCCTGGCACCAGGATTACAGCGTCAGCTTTTCCATGGATACTGGGGAGTGAACGCAGGTCCTTACGCATTCATAGCCAGCATTTTACTGACTGAGCCATCTCCCCAGTCTCTGGGAATGCACATTTATTTCTAACGTGCTCCATTGTGATATTGCAGCTACTGATCTGTGACCCGTTCTTTAGAGGGTTTTTTTTTTTTTTTTAAGCAGACCATCTAAGCACAGAGGGAATGAATGGGAGAAACATATACTAACACATGCTTTTTGTGTATACGCCTAGAACACTGGCCAAGCTGTGTATTTCCTCAAAGGACACCTGATTGATGGCAAAAAGATGAACCAAGATCTGGATAGGGAACACACAATGGTGGTTTAGACACCAGGACATAAAATAAATAAGATGGGCAGATGCTGTTTAGCAGAATTAGCTAGTTAGACTGCTTTTGCATAGACTTACTTAGCAGAAGCTAGAGGACTTCCAGGGAGGCATAGACAGGGATTGCCAGTTTATCCATTCTCACTGTATCCCACTAAGCCCCCCCAACTTGTGTGTGTGTGTGTGTTTGTGTGTGTGTGTTTGTGTGTGTGTGTTTGTGTGTATGTGTGTGTGTGCGTGCACGCACGTATGCTTGCGGGTCCAGTGTTACCGCTTCTAACTGCATGTCTGTTGTCTATTTCCTGTTGTTATCAGAGGGTAGCTGGCCCCAAACAGCCTCTGCCACGTGCTGCCGCTCACAAACCTCTCACTGGCCAACAGCGACTCACACATCTGTGTAGAAAGAGCCGCTGCCCTCAGCTGCAGGGGTTTATGCCTTCCTTGCCTCCAGATGATTACCCTGAAGTATGTAATAGTCATTTAATGGGGAGCAGGTGGGAGAAGAAATGTAGTCATTTTGAACAAAGGGACTGGATGTAAATTGCAGCATGAAGGATTTAGGTTAGACATTCACGTACGAGGACAATTCTCCCCTGCCGGTAAGAGCAGTAAAACACTGAGACGTGGGGTCAAAGCTGAGTTGTGGCACATTTGGGGGCATTTGAAAGAAAAGGGCAGGTGGTTTGATTTCATGTCTTCAGTGCTGGCTCTTCTCTGTAGGGAGGAGACTCAGTTCTGAGGGGCTGGTGGTCATTTCCACTTCTGTGTCACTAAAGATGAATTCTGAGCACCTCTGGTGAAGAGAGCCATGTCAAAGAGAGAGACAGACATAGAGACAGAGATAGAGCTAGAGAGACAGACAGACAGACAGACAGATAGATAGACAGACAGACAGAGAGGAGAGAACATTTATCACTGGTCTGGGGTTTGCAGTTTAGGTTAGGTTGCCCGGCTGGAGAGTCCCAGGGATCCGTCTTTGCCTCCCTAGGGCTGGGGTTGCAAGCTTGCGTGGCAAGCTCGTCCCTGACTGAGCCAGCTCCTCAGCTGGTAGAAGCTGTCTTTGTCAAAGGGTTCAAACATCTTAAGCATCATCAGCAGTAGCCAAGGCGTCAAGAGGCCCATCAGCCCATCACATAGTCTTTCCTCTAAGTTTTGAGTCTTCCACTTCTTGTCGTCTGCGATTGGAATTGCGTCGAGTCGACAGGCGCGAGCTAGGGCCTGACCTGGAGTGAGCTGGCAAATGGATGCCCACATGTGGATCTTAAATTCCCACACCACTGTCCTTCAGGCCCAGCAACATTCGGAAACTTCTCTCTCCAGAGGGAATGGCCACGCCTGAAAAGGATGGAGATGAAGCTTTGACATCTCTTCTTCGGGTTGTGAAAATGAGCTACAGTCTGTCTTCTAGGTGACTAAAGCTCACTTCTTATAAACAACATCATAAGATCACACGCACGCATACTGACGTGCACACACATACATGCACACACATACTCTTTACACACGCACACAAGCAAATACGTACTCACTCAGGCAGTACACACACATGCCCAAAATACATACATACAAACACACATAGGAACACAAATATGCGTGCTTACACGAGCACACTTGTAGGCATGAATACACATATAAAGATGAGAATCAGGTATTTGAGTTTCTAGTGAAGTATTTCCTGTGTCTGTTTAGATGGGGTCAGTGTCATTGTGTGCACAGTGGCACTGGGGACTTTCTCCAGCATCAGGGAAGTTGGGGTACCCTCGAACTCACGAGTGGGACCAGCTCTGAAAGCAAGAATGAAGAAGAAAAACTGTGAAGAACCTGTTAGCTGGCTGTGAGGCAGTAGGTGTACTGTACCGGCTCCATCTCTACCCCTGTCGTGAGTCAACCTCTCCTGGAGCTCTTCAGGCAGACAGACCGACAGACAGCTCACGAGAAACTGCATTCTTGGTGATGGTGTTTTCGAGTTTTAAATCCAAGGTTGTGGAAGTGACAATTTCTTAGTCCAGAAAGTCCCCAGCGGTTTTCATTTCGTGAATCATTACATTAAAATTTTTTGCCAATCGAAAGTCTTTCAGGGCTGAGGACACGTGGTGGAGTGCCGGTCTCACATGCACGAGGTCCCGGGGTTTGTTTTTAACGGGACTAAGTGTCTGTGTGGCTCAGTAGAGTGCTTGCCGTACAAGCGAGAGAGCCTGAGCTTGTCTGCTAAGAACCTACATTAGAGAAAGCCAGGCGTGGTGGAGTGTACATGGGTCAGATGGAGGTGGATGATGCCTGGGGCTCACCAGGCGGCCAGCCTTGCCGAATCAGTGCACTTCAGTTCACAGAGAGACCCTGCTTCAAAGCACAAGGTGGGCAGCACCTGAGGTTGACCTCTGACTTTCCCACACATGGACATTGCTCATAAAACTCAGCAAACATACTGTGTTATTATAGCTATTTCCTAAGAGACATTTGAATACTAAAAGCCCGTGAAGTTGCCAGTCTTCAGATACAGGATTGCTTGCATGTTAAATTTAGCTTTCTGACCACTTGTGTGCCCTGGCCAACCATTTGGGAACTTTTGCAGAAAACCAGGTATTTGCCCCCCAAAGTCATCTCATTGCAGAGAGGTAGTGGCCTGTGAAGGACTTGAGTCAGGCTTTCGGTGACTTACCCTGATGACACTGGGGTTCTATGGAAAATAAGAAACATGGGAATATCTTTACAGATATTTCCTCATAGGTGAAAGGTCTTCTTGTTTTGACTAAGCTGTTCTTGGAGCAATTCCTAGTGTCTCCTCAATACAGAGTGATAGGAAAATTCACTTTGTTGATATGGCCACGTGGCAGCTTCTCAAACCAGGGCTCTGTTTGTGTTGTAACAAACATGAGATGGTTCAGCAGCTTCATTGAAGAGACTCGTGCGCGAGGATGCCTGAAGCGAGAGACCTTATCGCTGCCCCGTGCTTCTTTGTTATAAGTCTTGGCGCCGCAGGCTACTGGGAAATGTGTAGAGCTTTCCGAACAAATAGACCTGGCTCAGTGGAAACAAAGTGAGAAGCTGTAGCTGAGGACTGAGCTGGTGGAGCTTACCCAGCCTGGGTCCAAGTGTTCCATGCTTGGTACCGTGTTTAGATGTAATAGTTTCTGGGACCCAACACTGGGAATGGGGTAAGTGTCCCAGGACCATACTCCATTTTAACATGACAACTATTTGGAGCAATTCATTTTTGTAAGGGATTCTAGGTAGGACTTGAGAGCCATCAACATAGAGTGACACCGGATGGAGGGACTTGGGGACAGCACAGGTACCAGGGAGGCATTCAAGTTGAAACGCAGATATCTAAGAAACATTCTAACAGGACCCGCAGTAGAGAATTGGAGAAGATGATGGAGTTGAAAGATACAACAGTATTTCAGATAAAATTCGTGGATTTCTTCCAGTGCCGCGAGCCCCACAGCAGGGGCCCAGCCATTGGCTTGGTGTCTAATGTGTTCTCAAGCTGGTAGAAGATGCCAGATGTATGAATGTCCCAGCACAGCCTGTGCTGCAGAAAGCCTCTCTGCTCTCACTATCCTACAGTGGCAAATAAGCTCCAGCTTTAAGAGTCTTGGGCCTCATGAGGGAATTTTCTAGGTTCATTCCAAGTGGGGTCCTTCTGTTGGGAGTTGTGGTAATTTCAACCAAACAAAACAAAATCAGAAGCAAGGGAAGATGCAGCACTCATGAGCGAAACCCCTACAGAGTCCACTCCAGTTAATCCTGGACTTTCTTTCTTTTTGCTTTCTTTCATTTAAAAAAATAATAAAATAAAATAGGAAATCAAAAACTAATACATTGGAATTGGACAAAATAAACAAACAGAAGGAAAAGAGCCCAAGAAAAGGCACAAGAAACAAAGACCCACCCATTTCCACACTCAGGAATCTCGTAAAAACACTAAACTGAAAGCCATAATATATACACAGAGGACCTGGTGCAGACCCGTGCAGGTCCTGTGTGTGCTAACCCTGCAAAGTCTTTGGCCTTGAGTGGCTCGACTCTTAAAGCATATACTGCTTGGCTTGAAAGAAAACTCGAGAGGTGATCATCCCCGAGTCGATCCACCAGAAGCAAACAATCTAGCTGAAGAGCCACCTGTTCTCCATGTCCTTACGTCTGTTTCTCTTTACATATTATTATTGTTTTGGGCCATTATACCAAGGCACCTAAATACTTGGGTCTTCATCATGCCGTTTCTTTCCTCCACTTGGGTTAATACAGATATTAAGTCTAATAGTATCTACTTAGCATAAACAAGAAGATAAAAATGATTTCTCTGATTGAAATGTTTGTTATTTAGCATTAAGCATCTTCCGACTCCCTCGCGTTTTCCATTTTAATCCACTCGGCGCTTGGTTTGGGGATTGCTAGATTAGTTTTAATCCCCTGTCTAATAGCAGAGTAGTGGTGAGATTTATTACACAGGCAGGGCCTGGTTCTTGGATTTAAGAGGGCTCATGTGCACTCTTCATGCATATTCAATTTGGGCAACCACTGGTTGTGTAGGAAAGGTTGGGGAGACCTCCTTCATCTCAGAGTGTTTCTCCTCCGGCACACGGAGTGCAGACGGCATTTATTGCATTAATCAAAAGAAAATTGATTCCAAGTGTTTCTCTCTTTGGGGGTCAGATTAATGTTCTTAGAATCTGTCCCCCCACGCTCAGAATGTACTCCGCTATCATTTCAAAGTGTTCTAGATGTTTTCTTTACTTCTTAGGAGGCCAGCTTGAAAGGGAAGATAAATACTTTACTATATAATGGGTTCTTTCCAAGGAAACTGGAAAAAAGTTGAAGAGTTCCCACCCAGGGGACTAAATATTCAGACGCCACGGGAAAACAGGTTTCTGTTTCTAAGGAACCTAATGGTTGCCATTTCCCCTCCAAAATGACTAAAAAACAAAAGTGCCTGTTAGCTTGGATATTGTAGGTTTACAATTATTAGTTCAGTATTTTCTGTGTGTCATGTGATGTGAGTCATGTTGGATAGACAGGTTCAGGGGGACTTGGGTAGGCCTTCAGGCAGGGCCGCAGATGTATGTGGCCTTGTGGGAGCTGCCACCACAGAGCCTGAACCCACCTGCTGAACGCAATGGGGACCCAGGGAGCCCTTTCTAGACTGGTTTTGGGGGATGGGGAGTGATAAATAATTCAGTAGACTTCAGATCAAAATTTAAAATTTCTAATACATTTTTTTAGCCATTTTGTGATATGAAAAATCCAAAAAGAGCCCTTCCTCTTTCCTTCCTCTCCCCCCACTTTTCTTTCCTTCCCACAATCCTTTCTTCTGGTTTCTACTCAACAGAGTCATAGTACTCAGCCCAGACTGGCTTGGAACTCATTGTATAGCTCTGGCTAACTTCAAATTTGGAGTGATCCTCCTGCCTCTGTCTCCTAGGCTATAAGATTCCAGGCATTTATAAACACACCTGAAAGGGCATTGTTTAATTTTTTGAAGGGTATTTTTCTTCAATCTTCAAATTTTGAATTGGCTTCCAAATTAATATTCCATTCATTACATATGGTGCCCGGCATGACTATAAGTTATCCACAGTTAATGTAATTGATTTCTTTTTGATGGAAAAGAACAAGAAATAGATATGCTCTAAGAATGCTACTTATGCAGTGATTTAAAAAGCCATTCCCTACAGCTACTGATAGATACACATGTATTATTTATATGTTACCAATTTCAACAAATGGACTCAGTGATTTTTGCCACATTTGGAGCCCCGATTCAGTTTTTTGACCTCTCCGAGCAACAGATCTGAGTCAGCTGTTGGGTCTAATAGTCTCTAAGGTAGCTTTAGGCCCTAGGATCTTGTAATCATGTTGGATAATGCCAGACACACACTCCAAACCTGTGACACTTCCGCTCTGGCAGCTCCGCTTATATAAACTTGGAAACATTTCCTTCGTATTGAATAAACCAAGAATGGGATGGCAGTCTTTCCATCTGCATTCTGTAGCCATCCATACCTTAGTTCCATGAGGATGGGGACATGTCCATAGTCGCTTCCACAGAGAGCAGGGTCTGTCAGTGTCTTAGGCAACAAATGAACTCATGGTTAAATGGCTGCATCTATGGAGATGCCTGTGTTTCTTCAGGATAAGTTGTCAGATAACAACTTCTTGAATTGTAGTTGTCCCCTTTATCCAACTGGGGACATCTTCCAAGGCTTTGTCTCACTGTTTAAGGGGATACAGTCCACTATGGTGGGGGTGTTGGCAGCAGCTGTACGGTGGTGGGAGTGTGTAACAAGGATACCTCTCCCGCTCATAGGCAGAAGAACAGGAAGCAGAAAGCGGTTAGGAAGTAAATCATGGCATTACTGCTTTTTTTTTTTTTTGTGAGGTTTATTCCTAAAGTTTCTAGAACCTTTCAAAAATGGCAGCCTCAGCTAGAGACCAATCGGTCAAACATCTCATACAGGAGCAACACAATCATTGTGCACCTACGACTGGAGATTAGAAATTGTGCTTGTCCCTTTGTCTGATATGATTAGCAAGTTTTACTAGAGTTTGACAGATGTCTGTTCTCACCATGATATCCTGGAAGGTAGGGTTTATGCCTTAAATTATTACCCATAAAACCTTAGCAAGTTCACAATCTTTGGGAGACCTCATAAACATGTATTTATCTATTACTTCATACAGAGGATTGAATTATAGTATAAATGACTATGGGTACAATTAATATTTTTCTAAAATTTTGTAACATGTCTTCATGTAAAAGAATGTGAGATGGTGTATCTGTACAACCTACATACACGTGATATGTTGACCACCCCCATGCTTGCTTTATTTATATGTATATGTCTTGCCAAATTCCTTGGGAGTTGCCAGCCAGTATCATCTGTTAATTATTCCTTAGATTTTATATGCACATTGACATATAAACTGTACCCACAAGCAATGGCTGACTTTCGGTTTGCGTTGTTTTGGCATTTTATGGAAACAGGCTTACCCAGAATGAATTCTTCTGTGTATTTCTTCACGTTTTAGTCTAACAGTGTGGTTTTGAGATTCATGGATACCACTGCATGCAGGTAATAATTTGTTCAACAGAACTGTGATGTTCCTGGCGAGTTGGATCAGTGTGTTAAGGGCTTGCTGTATCAGAATGAGGACCTGAATTCAGATTCCTAGAAGCTATGGAAGGGCTTGCAAGATGGCTCAGTGGGTAAGGATACTTGCTGCCAAGGCTGATATTCAGGATCCATATGATGGAAGGAAAGAACAAGGTTACAAAAGTTGTTCTCTGACCTCAAAGTGACTCTGTTTCTCTCTCTCTCTCTCTCTCTCTCTCTCTCTGCCTCCCTCCCTCCCTCCCTCTCTCTCTCCCTCCCTCCCTCCCTCTCTTTCTTACACACACACACACACACACACACACACACACACACACACACCTTAATACTGTGGTGTGTGCTTTGGTATTACATTCAGTAAGTCCTTGCTAAATGCAGGATTTTGGAGCTTTTCTCTTCCGTTTTCTTACAAGGCTCTCACACTCTTAGGCCTTACATTTAGAACTTTGATCCGTTTTGAGTTCATGTTTTGCCTATGGTATAAAGTAAGAGTTTGACTGAGCTGCTTTATATGGAGATACCTAGTTCTTGAAGCGGTGTTTGTTAAAGACTGCCCTTGTGTGATCTAAGCACCCTATCAAAACCACCTAACCATATATGTGAGCATCTCTCTGCCCTTTATTCTACCACGTCTGCTTGTGCCCCTGTCCCTATGCCAGCAGCACACTGACCCAGTGACTGAAGCTCTCTAAAACATTGTCAAATCAGAAAGTCTGAGACCGCAATAGCTCACATTGGGTTTAGTGACCTTTTTAATATGGTGAGGTCTTCTACTCCATGAACATGGGATGTCCACTCATGAGTTTATATCTTCTTTAATTCCCTTTGAGACCACTGGAGGTGGATTTCTTTCCCAGCTACTAAGTGCAGTGGTTCTCAACCTTTGAGTCACTTTGGGGTTGAGTGACCCTTTCACAGAGGTTGCTTAAGACCATCAGAAAACACAGATATTTACATTTATGCTTCATAATAGTAGCAAAATTGCAGTTATGAAGTAGTAATAAAGATAACCTTATGCTTGGGGGGGGTCATCACAACATGAGGAACTGTAATTAAGGGTCATGGCATTAGGAAGGTTGAGAACCACTGGGCTAGTGCATAGTTGGCCCCTGTTATACATTTCAGACCCTTTTTATCCATAGCGGTTCTTCCTTCTGTTATGAAAGTCTCAGAGTTCATCCCCTTTGTGCGGTTCCCACATTTGGGGTTCCTGTGGTTCCCATTTACCGTGTCTTGCCTTCTACAGCCTCACTCTTCTTGTGAGTTCCCACAGAGATCTGAAACAACGGCAGTCCTTCAGACTTTGTCAGGCTACCTCTTCAGTAAAGATTCACTTCAAGCACTTACCTGCTTTTCTTCTTTTTGAACATTTATTATTATATTTTGCATTGTGTATGTGTGTGTGTGTGCGTGCTGTTTGTTTGTGTGTGGTTTACACATGTAGTTTAAAGGATAGTTTAGGGGAGTTGTTTCTCTCCTTCTTCTCCCAAGATCATCATCAGCCTTAGTGGAAAGCACCTTTACCCACTGAGCCATCTCATCAGCCTCTATCTGTCTGTCTGTCTGTCTATTTGTTTATTTATGTATGTGTTTATCTCTGGATGAGGTATTGGACATGTGCTCTATCATGTGCTGCTGGTGAGGAGAGAGGGAGGAGATGAATGTCCCTGCTACTCTATCATGTGCTCTATCATGTGCTGCTGGTGAGGAGAGAGGGAGGCGATGAATGTCCCTGCTACTCTCTGCCTTGTTCCCTTGAGTCTGGGTGTCTTGCTGAACTTGGAGCTCATGGCATCGAGCCCTAGAACTCACCCTGTCTCTGGCCCTCAGTGCTGGGCTTACAGACAGACATGGGACTGTGTCCTGCTTTTGTGTTGATGCTAACATTGGAGGTCCGGTTGGTCCTCATGGCTTTTACCGCAAGCGCTTTCAACTGCTGAGCCATCTCTCCATCCCAAAGTGCTCTATTTCTGCAGCCGAGAAGCACCTTTATCTAGGGGTGTGTCATTTGATGCTGAAGTCTTGGGTTTTACTTTTTTCCATGCTTCTCCTCCTAGTCTCTGCGCACTAACGGGAGTGCTTCAGCCGGAGCTGCATCCGGGGTCACACTGTCCCTTTTTGCTGCCCCTTTGCTTTGGACTAAGCGAAAGGTTTTTGGTAGAGTCTGAAGTTCCGAGTCCACAGAGACTCTCCCTATGACTTACGAGATCAATAAGCCTCAGAACATGCCTATTCAGAATATAGTTGTTGTGAAATAAGGTTCCCCTCAGGGCTTTTGAATAGCCATAACGCTAAAAGAGCAGTCATGGAGTTTCTTTCAAAGTATTACTTGTAAAAACTAATGGTTACTGCTGTAAGGGAATCTATGAAGTTTATCTTAACTTTTTTGCGTGTATTTATTTTATTCCTTGGGTAGTGATGATGGTGTGTGTGTGTGTGTGTGTGTGTGTGTGTGTGTGTGTAGGCTGCCTAAGTGGAGGTCAGAGGACAATCTGTGAACATTGGTTCTCTTTTCCCATTGTGTACGCTGCAGGAATGGACTCACAGGTCCTCAAACTTTGTGGTAAGCTCTCTCTCACCTCTTAAGCCATCTTGACAGTTCAAAATTTATCTTGACTTTACATATTTTATCTCTGATTTTGTTTGGAATTTATCTGTACACACTGCTATCTCCTCCTCATAAAAAAAAAGATTATTACTGCTTTTCTGGACTATGCTTATAGCTTTTAATTCATTTTATTTTCTCAGTGCGTGGACTAGAACTTCCTCTAGCCCAGCATTAAATGCAGTGCAGGCAATCAATGATTTTCCCTCAACCTCAGATGCTCCTGTCTTGTGATACAGAGCCACCCTGAGATGTGGCATGACAGATTCCTTCTTTCACTAAGATAAAAAGCTCAAATAGTCCCTCGCCTCAATATCTTTACATTTTGAATATCTTTATATTAACCAGACATTAAAATGTCACGAACTTTCTTTTTTTCAGTTATGAGAAAAAATACTTCTACAATTTATATCTCTAAAAGTTATAATTTGGTATTAAAAAGTATATTACTTAAAATGAAGAAAAATAATATATTACGAGTTTGTTTTCTATGATTAAAATAAGTAAAGCTCTTCCAGTAGGACAGTAAAATTATAGTTTTCTCTCTAAAGCTCATATATATTATGCTTTTTACTTCTGTGTGGTTTACACAGTTTTTTCTTTTATTGAAAATAGATTTTTTTTCTCACATGATATATCCTATTTACAATTTCCCTCCCTCTGTTCTTCCCAGTTTCTCCCCACTGGACCCCATCTGGACCCACTCCCTTTCGGTCTCTTATTAGAAAACAAACAGGCTCTGAGGATCATAACAAAGGAAAATAAAAAGATTAAAAAAAAACTAACACATTCAAATTGAGGGAAAAAAACAAACAAAAAGAAGGAAAAAGTCCAAGAAAAGGCACAAGAAACAGACCTACTTGTTCACATGCTCAAGAATCATATAAAACCACTAAAATGTAAGCCATAATACATACACAAAGGACATGTAGGGTAAAAAGAGAGAAGAAATGTTAAGTTATAACATTTTAGAGATGTAAATGAACTCTGGAAGTATTTTTTTCTTGACAACTGAAAAAAAAAGTTCATGACATCTTATTATAAATAAACAATAAGATATAATTTTTTTAAAAAAAGAAAAACCCTGACATGACATTGAGGGAGAATGAACCTCTAGGGATCTCAGCAAACTCTTCAGTAGATGGTTGGGTTGGCCAATTACTGCTGGGCGTGCAATCTACCCTTATGAGTAGTTTGCTTCCCCAGTGAGACTCCCTTGGAGGAAACTAAATTTTCATTGGCAAGTGGTTATCAACTGAAGATGCTTCCGGGTTAGGGGTGGGGGGCATGTGTTCCATACCTCCTTTCAGCTCTAGGGCCCACCTGGTGCAGACATGTGCAGGCCCTTGGCATGCTGTCTTGGTCTCTGTGAGCTCATATGTGCTTTGATGCTGTTGATTCAGAGGGCTTTGCTTTCTTGGTGTCCTCCATCCCCTCTGGTTCTTACCTTCTTTCTACATCATCTTCAGTGGGGTTTCCTGCATTCTGATGGGAGGTATTTGATGAAGACATCCCATTTAGGGCTAAGTGTCCAAGGTCTCTCACTCTCTGCATAATGTCTGACGGTGGGTCTCTGTATTTGTTCCCATCTGCTGCAGGAGGAAGCTTCTCTGATGGTGGTTGCGCAAGTGTATCAGATGAGTGTAACAGAATGTGGTCAGGAATTACTTTATTGCTTTTCCCTACCCCCTAAAGCACTAGTATTAGGTTTTACCCTAGGTTCCTGGGCTATCAAGTCTCGGGTTCTTGTTCACCCAAGCAGTGTCGCGCATGGGTTCCATCTCACGGAATGGGCCTCAAGTCAAATCAGATACTGGTTGTTTACTCCCATAACCTTTGTGCCTCCATTGCCCTAGCATATCATGCAAGCAGGGCAGATCGTAGACCAAAGGGTTTGTGGCTGGCTTGGTGTTTATGCTTCTCTTTTCAGTGTGCGGAGTACCTTCCTGTACCAAAGATGCTAGAACAAAGAGGCAAAGGCTCTATGTGGGCACCAGCTTGCCTTCTGGTCAGTGAGTTGTGTAGGTGTTACCTTCAGCAATCAGTTTCTAGAAAACAAAGTATAGTCTTGGCAACAACCTGCTTTGTTGGGGGATTCCTTTAGGGACCCCGTTGGTTAGCAACTCAATTAGATGTAACCCAATCCTGGAAATGGAAGTTTCATTTGGTGGCAAGAGCTATCCAGTTGGGGTTCTGTCTCCCCCATTATTTGGTGACTTTCTTTAGACCGCCTTCATATATGCATGTATTTTAGGAACCTTCTACTGTATTTGGTTGCCCTACTACCTCTCAAATGGCCATTAATTTTAGCTATATTTTGCCATATTCACTCTTAGTTCCCCATTTCCTTACCCCTCCCCATTTGATGTGCCTATTTCAGGCTTATCATTCATTCATAACTATTTATTCCATGTCCCTTTCCTAGGGAAATCTTTCCGTACCCCCTAACCTCTTACTCAGTACCTAACCCCTGCGGTTCTACGAATCGTAGCTTGATTATCATTGACCTAACAGCTAATATCCACATATAAGTAGAGGCATACCATATTTGTTTTTCTGTATCCGGGTTACCTCAGTTGAATTGATTTTTTCTAGCTCCACCCATTTACCTGAAAATTTCATGATTTCTTCTTTTTAATGGCTGAGTAATACTCCATCGTGTAAATTGCCACATTTTTTTTTAACCATTCTTCTGTTTAGGGACATCTAGGTTGTTTACATTTTTGGCTATTATGAACAGAGCAGCAATTAACATGGTTGAACAAGTGTCTCTGTGGTAGGATGAAGAATCCTTTGGGTAATATATACCTAAGAGTGGTATGGCTGGGTCTTAGGATGGCTAGATGCCCATCTTCCTGAGAAATAGCAACACTGGTTTCCATAGTGGCTGTATAAGTTTGCACTTCCACCAGCAATGGAGGAGTGTTTCACCTTATGCCACATCCTTATCAGCATGAGCTGTCCTTTGTTTTATTGATCTTAGACATTCTTATGGCTATAAGATGAAATCTCAAAGTAGTTTTGTTATGCATTTCCCTGATGGCTAAGGATGTTGACCATTTCTTTAAGAGTTTCTCAGACATTTGAGTTTCCTCTTTTGAGAATACTCTGTTTAGATCTGTACCTTATTTTTGATTAGATTGTCTTCTTGATATCTAGTTTTTTGAGTTCTTTATATATTTTGGGTATCAGCCTTCTATTGCCATGGTTTCCAACCTTTTAAACTCTATGACCCTTTAATACAGTTCCTCATGTTGGGTGACCCCAACCATAAAATTTTTTTTGTTGCTACTTCATAACTGTAATTTTGTTACTTTTATGAATTGTAAATTAACTATATGTATTCTCTGATGTTGTTAGGTGACCCCCGTGAAATGGTCATGTGATCCCCCCAAGGGTTCATTAACCACAGCTTGAGACCTGATACTCCATTTGATATAGTTGGTAAAAAGCTTTTCCCATTCTGTAGGCTGATGCTTTGCTCAAATGACAGTGTCCTCTGCCATGCAGAATTTTTTCGGTATCTCGAGGTCCCATTTATTAATTGTTGATCTTAGTGCCCGTGTTTATGGTGTTCTGTTCAGAAAGTCTCCTGCTGTGCCAGTGAGTTCATGTCTATTCCCCACTTCCTCTTCTGTTAGGTTCAGTGTATCTGGTTTTATATGAAGCTGGAAATTAAATTGTCCTTTCAAGATCTGTGAAGAATTGTTGCGATTTTGGTAGGAATCACATTGAATCTGTAGATTGCTGTTGGTAAGATGGCCATTTTAACTATATTAATCTTACTGATTAAAGATCTTGGGAGATCTTTCCATATTCTGGTATTTTCAATTTCTTTCTTCATTGTCTCAAAGTTTTTAATCATACAAGACTTTCACTTGTTTGATTAGAGGTACCCCAAGGTATTTCATATTTTTTGAGGCTATTGTGAAAGGTATTGTTTCCCTGGTTTTTTTTTTTAAACTTTATTTTTTTGTATCTTTCATACTGTGCATCTTGATCCCTTTCACATCCCTTTACCTTTGCATCCACCCTCTGCCCTTGCAACCCCCTCAAAATAAAATAAAATTTAAGAGAAAATAAGAAAAAAGAAAAGAAAAAAGGAAAGAAAAAGGAAGAACAAAGCCTCATCAGAGTAGCTGCAGTGTGACACGGGGGGTCCCGCAGTAACTTCTGTCCATAGATCTTTACTTAGCAGTGTTCATTGCAAAGACTCATTGGTCTGGCTTGAGGCCTCTTGTTTCTACTACACCATTGATGTCCATTTGTTATTTGTATATAGGAGGGCTACTGATTTTATTGTGAGTTAATTTTGTATCCAGTTGCTTTGTTGAAAGTGTCAGCTGTAGGAATTTCCCAAGGAAACCTTTGTGGTCATTCATGTATGCAATTATATCATCTGCAAACGAAGATACTTTGACTACTTCCTTTCCAATTTGTATCCCCTTGATCTCCTTCAGTTGTTCTATTACTCTAGCTAAGACTTCAAGAACTGTATTGAATAGGCATTAGGAGAATGAAAAACCTTGCTTTGTTCCTGATTTTAGCAAAATTGCTTTGGGTATTTCTCCACTTAAGTTGATGTCGGCTATGGGCTTGCTGTAAACTTCCTTTATTATGTTGAGGTATGTGCCTTCTATCCCTAATCTCTCCCGGATTTTTAACATGAAGGGGTGTTAAATTTTTTCAAAGGCCTTTTCTGCATGTAATGAGATGCTCATGTATTTTTGTTATTCAGTTTATTTATATGGTGAAATACATTTATCATTTGCATATGTTGAAACATCCCTGTGTCTCTGGGATGGAGCCTACTTGATCATGATGGGTGGTATTTTTGATGTATTATTGGATTTGGTTTGCAATTATTGATAATTTTTACATCTGTGTTCATAAAGGAAACTCTTTGTTCACTGGGTCTTTATGTGGTTTGGGTATCAGGGTAGCCTTGTAAAATGAATTGAGTGGTATTCCTCCTGTTTCTATTTTGTGGAATAATTTGAGGAGTATTGACAACTTTTTATTTGAAAGTCTGGTAGAATTCTGCAATAAAACCATCAACCCCCTGCCTTTTGGGTTGGGAGATTTCTTCTGTTTCACTAGGAGTTATGTGTCTGTTTAAATTGCTTATCTGATCTTGAGTTAACTTTGGTAAATTCTGTGTGTTGAGAAAATTATCCATTTCCTTTCGATTTCTAGCTTGTTGGGGTGCAGGATTTTAAGTATGAACTTATGGTTCTCTGGTTTCCTCAGCATCTGTTGTTATGGCCCACTTAACATTTCTCATTTCTTTATTTGGATGGTCTCTCTCTGTCTTTCAGTTAATTCGGATAAAGGTTTGTCTCTCTTACTGATTTTCTCAAAGAACCAACTCCATGTCATTGATTCTTGGTATTGTTTTTTTTTTTTTCTATCTTGTCGATTTCAGCCCTGATATTGATTATTTCTATTCCTTTTGGGTGTGATTTCTTCTTTTGGTTCTAGAACTTTCAGGTGTGCTATTAAGTTGCTAGTATAAGATCTCTCCAGGTTTTTTTCCTTTTTCTTTTTTTATGTAGGTACTCAGTGCTATGAATTTGCCTCTTAGATCCACCTTCATCATGTCTCATAAGTTTAGGTATTGTACGTTCATTTTTATTTAATTCTAGAAGGTCTTTAATTTCTTTCGTATTTCTGTCTTGACCCAGTTGCCATCAGTAGAGTTGCTCAGTTTTCATGAGTTTGCAAGCTTTCTGTTGTTGTTAATATCCAGCCTTAATCCATGGCGGTCAGGTAGGATGGATGGTGTCATTTAAATCTTCCTGTATCTTTTGAGACCTATTTTGTGCTTAGTATGCGATCAGTTTGGAGAAAGTTCCATGAGGTGCTGAGAAGAAGTTCTATTCTTTAGTGTTTGAGCGAAATGCTCTGTAAATCTTTTAGGTCCATTTGGTTTGTAGTGTCAGCTAGCTACAACATTTCTCTGTTTAGATTTTTTTCTGTACAATCTGTCTATTGGCAAGAGTTGGGTATTGAAGTCTCTCACTATCAGTGTGTGAGGGCCTCATGTGATTAGGCTGTAGAAGTGTTTCTTTTATGAACTTGGGTGCCCCTGTGTTTGGTGCACAGATGTTGAGAATAATAATAATGTCATCTTGGTGGATTTTTCCTTTGCTGAGTATATAGCGTCTTTCCCCCATCTTCTGATTAGTTTTGAAGTCTGTTTTGCTTCTTAGGTCCATTTGCTTAGAATATTCTTCCCATCCTTTTACCATGATGATGTCTACTTCTTGAGTGGAACAGAAGGATGGATCCTGTTTTTGCATCTATTCTATTAGTCTGTGTCTTCTTATTGGGGAATTGAGATCATCGATATTGAGGGATATCAATGAGTGGTTGTTTGTTGATTCCTGTTATTTTGTTTTTGTTGTTGTGGTATTGGTGGTGGTGGTGGTGATTGTTGTTGGTGGTGGTGGTAGTGGTACATGTGTGCATTTCCCCTTTTTCTGATTTTTAGGTGTGGGATTATTTATTACTCGTGTTTTCTTAGCTGTGGTTAACCTCCTTAGGTTGGAGTTTTCCTTCTAGTGTCTTCTATTGTGCTGGCTTTGTAGGTAGATATTGCTTAAATTAGCTTTTGTCATGGACTGTCTAATTTTCTTCATCTGTTGTGACTGAAAGTTTCTTTGGGTATAGTCTGGGCGACATCTGTGGTCTTTTAGAGTCTGTAGAACATATGTTAAGGCACTTCTTTCTTTTAGAATCTCAATTGAGAAGTTAGGTGTTATTCTAATAAGTCTGTCTTTACATGCTACTCTGTGTTTTTCCCTTGCAGCTTCTAATAGTCTTTTTGTTGTTGTTGTTCTGCATGTTTAGTATTTTGACTATTATGTGTCAAGGAGACTTTTTTTCTGGTCTAATCTATTTAGTATGCTGTATGCTTCCTGTACCTTGATAGGCACCTCTTTCCTTAGATTGGCAAAATGTCTCTTTAGATATTGAGTTCTAGCACTTATGAATGGGGATGGCCTAGGAGAGAGGGGCACTGAGGGGTTTCATGTGCAGGAGTAAATAGGGTGTTCCACGAAGACCTGCTTAGTTATTCTGGTGGGAATGGGGGTAGAGAGTGAGGAGAGGCCACAGTAGAAGGTCTGTTATAGAGCTGGGGCTAAGGCTGGGGGATTGGGCTTGGAAGAATGGAGGGAGAGGTGAAGATCTGCAGTGGGCTTATATGGTATCCTGCCTAGAGTAGCTGTGGACCCCAGGGGTTGCCTGTCAGTTAGGGGCTGGGATAAGGCAATGAGTGTAGATGGGGGAGTTTGGAGGGAAGGTCAGTGTTCACTGGAGATGGGGGCAGGGGAAAGGGAGGCTGCAGCAGAGGTCTGCTTCAGAGCTCAGGGTGAGACTGTGGGGTTGGACTAGGAGGATGGGGGGTGGTGAAGATCTGTAGTTAGTCTACCTTCTCCCCTTGCCAGGGTGATGTTATGGAACATTCATTTGTGGATAAAGGAAATAGAAATACTTCTGGCTATTTCTAATGAGTGCAGATAAAACCGAAGGTATTCAATCAATCAATCAATCAATATATTAATCAATCAACTAATACATTAATCAGACTATCTATCATCTCATGTTTGTAACAGTCTTGGGAAAACTTAGAAAAGTAC
The DNA here is from genome assembly GCF_018167655.1 of Microtus oregoni. Lineage (NCBI taxonomy): Eukaryota > Metazoa > Chordata > Mammalia > Rodentia > Cricetidae > Microtus > Microtus oregoni. The sequence continues at coordinate 42,030,528 of NW_024543063.1, forward strand.
AGAGACTAAAGGTCCCAGAATAAAGACCCTGAATGGAAAGTGATCTAGCATTCAAGTCGCTAAGGTCCTGGAAGGAAAGGAGAATAAAGGTGGGACGGAAGAAATATTTCAAACTCCTAGGTTGGCAAATGTCAGGAACCTGCAGGCATGTACAGTTAAGATGAACATGAACAAGATAAAATTAAAGAAATCATAATGACCTGGGATGGGGGACAGAGAAAAGAAAATATAAGACCAAGTCTGAACTTGTTAATAATTACACTAAATATAAACAGTTTAAATATACAGGTAAAAGACAGAGATTGGCAGAGTTGAATTTGAAAATCCACTTTACCTGAGTGTATGTTGTCTAGAAGAAACTTACTGGAATATTATATGGGAAAATTGAAAGTAGCAGAATCAGAAAAGATACACCATGCCAATACAAATCAAATGACTGAATTAGTATAACTGAGGGAGAGGGAGAAAGAGAAAGACTACAAAATCATTAAAGAAAGACCCAATGTTCCTTGGTGTGTATGTAGTAAACAACCCAGCAGCAGAGGTGACAGGACAAAAAGGAGAAATAGACGTGCTGACAGTTACAACTGGAGAAATCAATTCCTTTCCTGGAACATGCTGAAGACAGCACAGTAAGCGCCATTAACCAACAGGCTCTGATTGACATTATGGGAAAACTACCCAGTGTTGACAGAATGTACCTTTATTTCCAAATACCTATGGAATAGATAGTAAGATGGACCATGTCCTGGGCTACAATACAAACCTCAGCAAATGCAAATGAGTTAACCCAGAGAACACTGTTTCCTCACCGTTAAATCAAAGGATAAGTCAGTAACTTGACAGAAAGATGACAGGAAGTTCACCAAACACGCAGAAACTAAGTCACATCTATAATTAATTATAAATTAATTAATCTATATTGATAACTATGTGGAAATGGGTGGGCATAGAATCAGAACCACCCCAACAGAGCATATAGCTAAGGCAATTCTGAGAGGCAAAGTTATAGTACTGAATGCTTAAATTGTTATAAAAAGATGGACCCTCAGTGACTTGAGAGCTTACTTCAATGAACTGGAAAAAGAAGCTTAAGATAAACCCAAAGCAAAAAGGAAGTAATAAAGATTTGAGCAAAAAGAAAAAAAAAATCAATGTAACAAAAAGCAGTAAAGTAGAGAAAATCAATACAACAAAAAAACTGCTTCATTGAGAAAAATCAATAAAATCAACAAAGTTCCAGCATGACGGATGAAGGAAGAACGAGAGAATACACAAATTAGTAATATCTAAGGAGAAGCAGGGATACCACTGTGTCCCATAGATACCCAATGGTAAGAAGAAAACAGTAGAAACAATTCTATACACACAAATTTGGCAGCAAACTGCTAAATCTCATCATAAAATAGGCAATCTGAATAGTTCTTTAATGCTTAAGGAAATTGAATTTATGATTTTTTTCCTGAAAAGGAAAAAGATTCAGGTTCTGATAGTTTCACTTCATAATTCTATTAAAATGTATGAAGAATTAACTTCAATTATTCATAAACCCTTAAAAATTAGAGCAGGAAAGCAACAATTCTGAGCCCGTGGTGCCCTGGTAGCCAACCTGAAGACAGCGCTCTCTGAAGAAAGGGGAAAGGAATATCAGAGCTCAACTTCACTCCTGAACAAAGACAGAATCGTAAGATACCAAGCAAAGGCAGCATGAGGCAAGTGGAATCATACACCGTTGTTCTAAGAACACGGGACTGAAATTTAAAGTACATCTGACCTGCTGTAATCATTGGTGGTTGAAGTAAAACATATTATGACCAATCCATAGGCTGGGCAGGTAAACAAATTCCATGCCTGTTTGTGATTTAAAAACAAGTCTGATACAACTGTGAAGAGAGAGGACCATCTGCTAATAGCTCCAAGAGGATGAGAGCTATCTGACGTTCTCATGTGTAAAGACTGGGTGCTCTCCCCATGGCCGAGAGAAAAGCGAGTGCTCCCCTGAGCTCCTGTGCAGCTCTGTTCAGTGTCATGGTGATACAGTCTTGGGGAAATAAAGGAAGAAGAAATAAAAGGTGGAAAGTATATAACTCAGAAAACAGGAAGTCAAATTTTTCACCCTTTGTAGATGACATAGTTGTTGAAACTCGCCACAACTAGTGAGTAGATTCTGCAAGGGGTCTGGACACAGCCAAATGCATCAATTGCATTTCCATGCAGCAGCAGCCTGTGTCGACAAATGTAACATTGACATATACCAGCATTAAGAGAATGAGAAGACAAAGTATGAACAGGAAATATATTTTCCCCCCAAATGGTCTGGTATCCAAATGCATGAAGAATGCTTAGAATGCCACAGTAAAAGGGAAACGGTCCCATTAAAAATGGGCATTTAGAATTACTTCACCAGGCTGGGGGGTGGTGGCACAAACCTTTAATCCCAGCACTCGGGAGGCAGAGGCAGGTTTGTGACAGGATCACAACTCTGTGAGTTCAAGGCTGACAGGTCTATAGAGCGAGTTCCAGAACAGGTTCCAAAGCTACACAGAGAAACCCTATCTTGAAAAACCAAAAGAGAGAGAGAGAAAAAAGAATTACTTCACCAAAACTCATGCACAGATATTCTCAGTGTCTTTTAGGAAGGTTGCTTGGGAATTGTCAGTTAAAACAACAGGCAGATACCTCTACACACCTGTGGGGCTAAAGTCTTAAAAGGGTAACATTACATGTTGACGCCAGAGTGTAGACCACCAGGACTTCCCATTTGCTTCTGATGGGAATGCGAAAGGGTGCAGACAGTCTGAAGAAAGATGGGTGGTTTCCTTCTTTCAACACTAAACATGATCTTGTCACACAATCCCGCAATCACATGTCATGGTATTTACCCAAGTTCATTGAAAATCTACATTAACACAAAGACTCACACGTGCCTGGTTATAGCAGGTGTACGCAAGTAGAGTACTTGTCTCTCATGCATAAAATCCCAGGTTTGATTCCTATTTAAACTTGCATGGAACCTCATTTGGAAAGTGAATGGTTAAACAAACTGGTGCACCTGCGTAAAGAACGTCAATGATAGTGTTAAAAGCGAGGCCTTCAAGCTAGAAGAGAACTGAAAGAAACTTGGAACATGCATTGCTAAGTGAAAGGAATTGATCTGAAAAGATAAATAGCATGTCGTTCACAGTGTGATATTCTGGGAAACAAAAAGCCACGAGGCAGCAGAATGGAAGCAGTTGGGAGGGTTGAGGGAGTGAGGAAGGGAGGGTGGGATGAATGGCTGGACCGCGTAGGATTTCAGGGTCCAGAAATTACAGTGATGGTGGACATACTGGCTGAAAAACAGCCCACATCACAAACAATGGATGTTAGTGTAGATCGTGGGCTTCCGTTAACTTGTCAGTATTGGCTCCTTGTCAGTAACAGGGTAGTACATTAGCATTAGTTCTTGATGAAGCAGCAGAGGGGTCAGGTGAGGGGTATATGAGAACTCTGTAGTTCCACTCATTTTCCCCTTGGTAAACTTAGAATTTCTCGAAAAGGTCGGTAGGGTGGAGGATAGAGTACAGTAGAGTATTTGTCTCTCATGCATAAAACCCCAGGCTTGATTCCTATCATTATAAACAAACAAACAAAAAAACACCCAAAAATTGACAACAAAACCATTCTTTAGTAATTTATAAAACATGTTTAGGTAGGCATTGTGGGTGTGATAGACATCCACAGTGGGAGATGGATCCACAGTGGAACTTAGATGCTGAAAGCGCTAAAACATTGGTGAGGGAAACCAAAGATCAAAAGAAATGGAGAGACATACCATGTTCATAGATGCAAAGATTTGTCATAACAAAGTCGTCTGTTCCTCTGAGGTTGATACTAATACATGTTTAGTGCAGTTGCTATAAAACCTCAGCAATATTTCCTTAATAAGAATGAATATTTATAAAGGACATTGAGCTTATAATTCGCAATCCTAGAGAAGCTAAATAAGAAGGTGAATCTAAAAACAAACATATAGGCATCCTCCTGAATATTAACCTTCATCAGGCGATGAAAGGAGACAGAGACAGAGACCCACATTGGAGCACTGGACTGAAATCTCAAGGTCCAAATCAGGAGCAGAAGGAGAGGGAGCACGAGCAAGGAACTCAGGACCGCTAGGGGTACACCCACACACTGACACAATGGGGATGTTCTTTCGGGAATTCACCAAGGCCAGCTGGCCTGGGTCTGAAAAAGCATGGGATAAAATCAGACTCCCTGAACATAGCGGACAATGAGGACTGCTGAGAAGTCAAGAACAACGGCAGTGGGTTTTGAACCTACTGCACGTACTGGCTTTGTGGGAGCCTAGGCAGTTTGGATGCTCACCTTACTAAACCTGGATGGAGGTGGGCGGTCCTTGTACTTTCCACAGGTCAAGGAACCCTGATTCCTCTTCGAGCTGATGAGGGGGAGGGACTTGATCGGGGGAGGGGGAGGGAAATGGGAGGCGGTGGCGGGGAGGAGGCAGAAATCCTTAATAAATAAATAAATTTTTTTAAAAAAAAGAATGAATATTTATAAATGTACTTGGAAAGGTAAGAGAAGCAGAAGAGCGGGGCATGCTGGGAAGAATCATCACACACGATTTCAGCACAGAGTTGGTCATAGAACAGAGCATCGTCCACACTCACTGGGTCAGTGTCGAGTCCTGTGTCTGCTGCTGCACAGTAAGTATAGGAGATGGAGGAAACCCGCAAAGTATACCCGAGACTCTCCGTTCTACCTCTGTGGCTTCCTGTTGAATGTGCAAATAGTTCATAGCTAACGGAGCAGGCTTTTGAGATGATGACTGTGTTGTTGGTTGTGGTGATGGCCTCACAGGCCTGTACCTACTGCCCCCTCCAATTTCACTGCCTTTGTGCCAGTCATCTGTCAGTCATTTCTAAGATGCCATTCCCACCTCCCGTGTTCTCTTATGTATGCGAGGGACACCTGGACTTTGAAGTGACTCGCGTCAAATTTCTGTTCGCTGCCTTCTAGTTACAATAATTTGTGACCTTCCTCAGAGAACAGACTATGGGGAGAGATGGATCGCTTTTCACCTTCCTTTTCCGTCTGCGTGTGTGCAGGTGCATGTGTGCCTGTGTGCCCATGCGTATGAAGGCCGAAGGTCAGCCTTCATGTTGTGCCTTGGGAGCCACTCACCTTGCTTTTTGAGACAGCATCTCTTAAAGAGACCTAGAACTCACTGACTAGACTAGGCTAGCTTGTCAACCAGTCCCCTGGGATCTTCTATTTCTGGCTCCCCAGATCTGTGCTGCAAGTGTCCAACACCACACTGGCCTTTTGATTGGGTGCTGGGAATCCAACTCTGGTCTTCATGCTTTCTTAAGGAGCAATTTATGGACTGAGCAATCTCCACAGCGCTGCTTCTTAAAAATAAAGAAGCAGACAGAGAAACCCTGTCTCGAAAAACCAAAAAATAAAATAAAATAAAATAAAATAAAAATAAAGAAGCAGAACATGCCATTTGGAGCCTCTTCCCTGGTCCTAGTATGTAATTCTTACCAGTCCCGACTTCAGCCATAAATAAATACCTGATCATCATCTTCCCAGCGTCACATCTTGAGCTCCTGCAACCACCTCCAGCCTTGTGACAGTTTACTGCCACCATCTTGGTTTCTCTGCCTTTTCAATATCAAAGGAACCAATCACCAGTGTTACCTTCTTTTGTGTGAGATCACCAGAGTGGTCCTGTTTTCGTGTTTTACTTGGACTCATACATCCATACTGGGTGACACAGAACCAGTGATCTGTCCCAGGAAGCGACAACCAAAGAATCTGAGAAGAGACTCTATTTTCATTTCTGGGTGTGATAAAATAACACCGCTCTTGGAAACTGTTTCTGACTCACATAAACATGCGCTGTTTTTGCTTTAGGTTTTACAAATGGAAGTGGCGAATCAAAAAGTTTCCTGCTCTGTGATTTGAGGAATCTGGATGTACGAGTGTCCAGGAAAAGCCAGAGCACAGAGCTAGGGAGAGGAAGGTTTGCCCATTTTGTAACCAGAACCCATAGTAACTGGAGCACGCAGAGATGGCAACTCTTGGAATTCCTGGAGAAAGTGTGCTCCACCCAAGAGTCAGCTCCCGCTGTCTCCCAGTGAACCCCAAGAGTAATGACCATGGCAACACACACTCACATGACTTTGCTACCTTCCAAGCCAGAGCAAAATGGGACAGGTGATCCTTGGTGGGGGTAGCATACCAGGCTCTTCCTTCCAGTTCTCAGATGCTTTGTGGGAGTGGGTGGGCGGGTGGATGGGCAGCTTTGAAAAGGAATCGCAGGATGCTGTCAGTCTGTGGAGTGAGAACAAGAATTTGCTTTGATTGAGAATGGTGTGGCTCATTCACATCTACTGAGTGGTGAACGCTATTTGCTGATACTTCTTGGCTATGTATGGTAATAGATTCCAGTGCACAACAAATCATTACACTTATCAAGAAATGATGTTGGTATTGGCTTGGTTGAGTCTAGATGGCTGGGGTGGCTTTGCATGTTTATGGTCTCAGATGGAATGGCTCAAAATGCTGAGACTTTTGGGGCATCTTCCTGTGGGATCCGTCTTTTCCTGTGAGGCCAGTGTACCTGTTTGCATCTGGTGGCCTCGGTTTCCAGCATTAAGAAGGTGAAGTGCTCCCTGAGACTCTAAATGCATCGTGCTAATAATCTTACACCAACTAAACCATCCATCAGACCTGATGATGTTCAAACCTAACCTGCGTGGGAAATGGAGACCGCCTCACGGCACAGGGTCCTGATGTGGGGCATTTGTTCCCACTTGGCAACGTCCACACGTTGCAGTGTGAGAGGAGCCATAGTGAAGGCCTCAACATTGGGCTCCGGAAACACAGATGCATCATCGAGATGCTCAGCCATGCTGTGTGATTCTCCGTGATGGACTTGGCTTCTCCATCACTAGCTTAGCTGCTCTGGCCAGCATCAATATATTTAGTAGCGTGCCATTTATGAAGCGATTATCTTTTGGCTGTACACCCAACCTTACATATCCTGTTTTGTGATTCTAGGGCAGGAGTGCTCTGCAAGGCCCATTTTTTTGCTTTGCCAGCAGACTTCTTTCTCTATATATTCAGCCACTAGGGACCCCAAGAAGGATATGGAGGGGTAGAGTGGAGGAAGTGATATATTTGATACTCTGCTTCTGGTGAAGCCTCCTGCAGTTTTTCTTTCCCTGTGACTATCATTTCAGCACCACACTAACTGTCTGGGGACTATCATTTCAGCACCACACTGTGACTGTCTGGGGACACTCCTTTCCACAGCGGCCATCAAACCCCTTGGCATCCCCTTGGCATCTTCAGAGGCATTGCTTCGTTGGTACTCTGGGACTGGCCATTCAAGCCTTCCTTTTTAAAGCCCCAAAGTTAGCCCTTTCCCCAGACTCCTTACTCTCATAATCCCAACCTTTTTACCATATTTTCTCAATTCTAGAGTAGAAAACCTTTGCTTGAAAGATTGGAATTCCTTTTCTCTTCAGTTAGCTAGTTGACAATTCCACGTGCCCTGTTAACGAGTCTGTAGTTTTTCTTTTCTCTTCTATTCACCGGTATAGTTTCTGTCCTTTGTCTGGCCCTTGAGTAATTCTCACGGGGGAAAAGAAGAGCAGAGCAGGGAGTGGGCTTTAATTAGGCAAAGCACGGTGGTCTCCTGCCTTTTTGCAGCTACCCTGACTCCAACCCCAAAGTGTTTGAAGCATTGTAACTCATTTTATCAAGCTGGCATGGAGTCTTGATAGCAAGATCTCACAGGACAAAAAAAAAGAAAAGACAATTAAAGCCTGTTTTTCTCTGAAACACATATATAAAGTGTTAGTAAGTGAAACTGCCATGGCCTGGATGTGTTCTGTGCAAGGCCACAGGGGAAAGATTTGACTGCCATTGGAAACTACACCTCGTAGCCTTTCCACCCTATCATTCCTGGCTGCCATGAGGCGGACGGCAGTTTCCACCAGGGTTTTCCATCATGTTTGAGCTCTGCCCCAGCTCTAAGAACAATGGGACCGACCAGCCGCAGACTGACGCTATGAGCCAAGATGACTCTCTCTGCCCTTCAGGAGCATTCTCTGGCATTTTGTCACACCAATGCAAAAGTGACTAACACACATCCAACTGCTTATTGATTGATAATTGCTTTTTGAGACAAGGTCTCATGCATCCTAGGCTGGCCTTGAACTTGTTATTTAGTCAAGGATGACCCCAAGCTTTAGATTCTCCTGTCTAAGCCTCCCCAGTGCTGTGTTCACCAACATTGGGATCTAAACACTGTTTATGAACATAAGAGTTAGGGATGAACCCAGGGACCCGTGAGTACCAAACAAGCATCCTACCACTTGAACTACATACTCAGCCAAGATACATTATTTTATACAATGGATATTATTTAAGGACTTGGGCTTGTTCCTAGAATACATGTTGGTTTAATGAGAAACTCAGTTAATATATAATTTACTGATTATTTCATTATTACTATTGACACACTGAGATTGACCCTACATTCTTGTGTGTGCCAGACAAGTGTTCTGTTGATGAGCTCCCTCCACAGTCTTTTGCTTTTATTTTGAGGAGAGGGTCTTTTCAGGTTCCTGGGTAGGTCTCCAACTTGTCATCCTCCAGCCTCCTACTAGTCAAGACTATTGTCATGGTCATACTGGGCTTATATGTAATTATCTAAAGGAGAAAAATTGTATGATCATGTTTTATAGATTCAGAAACATTTTTGGCAAAGGTCATTATAGTTATTTAAAGTTGTCAGGAATGTAGGTTAGAAAGAACATTCTTTGTGAGTGATCACATTCATATGTAAAAACGTGTAAAATAAACATTCTTATAGAGAAATAATGGGGAAAAGTTATTTTTAAGAAATTACCCCCTTTAATTCCATTTCCTGGTACTGGGTGTTTTAATGTAGATTGTCGGAAAAAGGAAGGGGAAAAAAAACCTCAGAATCGTAAAGGAATAGGTAAAAGTGTCATTTTTCAGAGATGATCTGATCGCCGATTTAGATGATGGAAAAGAATCATTGTGCAAATTATTAAAATGTAAAATCTAGCAAAGTTTCCAGAAACAGAATCAATAGGGAAAAATGAACTGTGTATCTTTAAACCAGCCACAAACAGAAAACAAATTTAAAAAAGACAATTTTCAAGAATATAAAAATATGAAGAATCCAAGTCAAAATTACATCTCCTGTAGAAAGCATTAATTCTGTTGTCTTTAGAACTCTATTTTATTGAGCTCTATAGTTTGGAGAATTTTAATCCATTGGGATGTATTCAATAATCATTAAAATATATGAAGAGCCCAGTTATGAGGGTTAGCAAAATTCTCTGATGCCTGAAATGAACTGACGCTCTTGTGGTCCTAACCTTGGTCTCAACTTGAAAACAAGAATTGTACATTTGCAAAATTGTCAAGGGTGGAGTAGTTTCAAGGTTTTTTTTTATATAAAGGAAATATTTCAGGGAATATTTACTGTATGCCAGGATGCATTATTGGTCCACACTGAGTCAGTGTAACCATCAGGTCTCCACTGATTCATGGACTCATAGAACACAGCAGAACACTGTGAAATACAAGCAGTCAGTTGGTATGTCTGATTGGTTCATCAGTGAGGAGGGGAAAGGCTTTTTTATAAGTGGTGACATTTGTTCATCTCTATAAAAGAAGAAATGAGATTGGTTACTCTGTTCCTAGTGTTTGAGATGACCAGTTCCAGGTAGTCAAAACATAAAGATGTGATTTGGCAAAGTGGTGAACCATTTAGCAGATAACTGAGGAGAGTCTCTTCATGACCTCAGATGGAGGGAAATCCTTTAAATGAGGCCCAAATCCTTGCTAAAGGACAAATAGGTTAACAAGACATTGAAACTTTGAATTTGTATTTATTTTAAGATACCTCATGGATGTGAATGGGGCAGGGATATAGCTCAGTGCAGTACTTGCCTTGTATGGGCAAGGCCCTGTGTTCAGTTCCCATCACTGTAAAGAAAAGGACAATGTGAAGAAAAAGAGTCATCCAGGGAGGAACATTTGCACACAACTTGCCAAAGAGTAGTGTCCGAAACAAATACTAGAGGGGAAATCTGTATCTCCCCACAAAAGAAAAAAACAAATCAGCAAGGAAATAGTATGTAAAATGTTTGACTTCTCTCACATAAAAATTAAAACCAGAGAATCATAATCACACTTGGTTATATACCAAGTATCTAGCCATGTTTTTACATGTTGGCAAAGATGAACATGCTGGAAAGTTTGTAAAGAGAATGTCAGTTAGACAGCCGTTGGAAGAGTTGGGCTTACTTGGTAAAGCTTAACCAATTTATATACTAGAACACAGGGTCTCTGTTCCTGGTCTACATAACCAAGAGCAAACCTTGAATGTGAGACACCAACAAGAATGTTCTCAATGGCATCGTTTATAACGGCCTTATACTAAAAATGTTCAAAACATTCCTTAAGAGTAGAAATGGACCAATAAAGATTGGTAATTCATAAAATGGAATACCACACAGTACGTAAAATAAGTTGCCGATGCTACTGATACCGTCATGAGTGACCTTATGCTGTGTGTATGTGTGTGGTATTGTGAGTTGTATGGCATGTGTGCATATGCATGTGGGTATGTAGGTCTGTGTGTGTGAGCCTGAGGTTGATGCTAGCTATCTTTTCTTGGTGACTTTCTACCTTTATTTTTTTGAAGCAGGCTTCCTCACCAGCCTGCAGCTCATTGACCTGGGTAGACTTGCAGGTCAATGAGTTATAGGGATCCCTGTGTCTCTACCTCACCAGGGCTGGAAGTGTAAACAAATGCTGCCATTCTGGGTTTTTCATGTTGGTTCTGCATAGCTGAACTCTGATGTTTATGTGTGTGTGGTGGCCACTTTACATCTCCCCTGTTCTGGGTGAGCTTACATTGAAAAAGCACTGAAGGATCGTGAGTCCATTAGCATGAAACAGGCAAAATGAAGTGTTGTGTTGGTGCAATAATGAAGCAAGGGAATAGATAACGTACAGGTAGAGAGAGACATACAGGTAGGCCTTGTTTATAAATAAAAGAACAGACACCATTTGCAAGGATGGGATCATAAGGAGAGTCCATGTTAGGAAGCTGCTGGGTGGGAGGCAGGGGTTCCTAGGGAGGAAATTTCAGGCGAATTCATCTTCTGAACCTGCCTGGAGATTACACAGTGTATGTTTATGATTTACTTTCAAATATACATGTGACGTTTAGATTATTCTGAATGTGTTATGTATCCACACTTAAGATGTATGGTCCTCTTAGTTGCCTGGAACTCACCACCTAGGCTGGAGTGAGCCCCAAGGATCTGGCTGCCTCTGCCTTCCAGGCTGCATGCGTCACCATCCCATATTTTTTATGTAGGTTCTGAGACTCAAGCTCAGGTCCTCATGCTTGAGAGACCAGCACTTTACTAGACATCTCCCAAGCCCTCGGCCTGTGCATCTGACCTGGGTGGTTGGCCATGGCTGAAAGGCCTAGCTGTAATCCCTGGAAATCACTTGCATGCTGGTGAGCCAGAGTGACCCAGAATGCCCCATGGGCTCACCCTTGTATTCATAACCTGGAATGGAGCTCCAGCTAGCGTTTCGCCCTCTGCATTTCCCTCTGGGGAGCAGCGGATCCACTTAAAAAGGCAAAAGCAACAAAACAGCAATTATGCAAATTGGATGAAGGAAAGCAGTAGCCTCCTGTTGGAGGTAATTTCCCCCATAATGAGTGTTGGAGGAAGCAGGAGAATGGCAAAGAAAAAGGTTAAAAAATCAGGAACTCTGTGTGTGTATGTGTGTGTGTGTGCACGCGCGTGCGTGTGTGTATGTGTGTGTGTGCGTGTGTGTGTGTAATAAGTGCGCGAGGAAAGCAGACGCGCATTGCGGAAGTTGTGGATAGAGGCAATAATCTGTGACAGAAAGATTTACATAATACTCTATCTCGGCAAGTTCCCCGTTCTAAAGAGATGGTGAGATGCAGACGGCGGGGCCGCCTGTAATGAATCTAAATCAGGTAATAATTTGCACTCTCAGATTATGCCCCACCCCTGCCTAGCATCCATACTTGCTTAATGGATCCACTACAGCATAGAATCAGGAGGACAGAAGTTGCCCTGACGTGTGAGTGTGGCACAGGGAGGAGGAGCAGGGCATTTTGACAGGAGGATGGTGCTGATAGGCACTGTGGATTTTGGTCTTGGAAGCCGTATCTACCTAAGTCTTGATGGGATGTTGTTTTCAGCACATGTCCTCCCAGATGGCATAGCGGGCTCCAGGTTGGCAGGGGCACTGGGTTCTGCCTGCAAGGTTCCTGTTCTGCCAGGCCAATCAATTTGCAGATCAGTAAGGTTTTTTCCCCGTTTGACTGAATGTCAGAATGCCTCCTCCCAGCCAGAGAAGGCAAGCAAGAGCATGAGATGCCAGGTGCACCCTAGGATGTCACATCAAGACGCGGGAGGGGTGAGTCCCAACTGCTTTTCTTTAAATGTGAGGACAATGTTTACATCTTTATTCCCAAGCACCTTTCTTTGTTATTCTACCCATTGCACTCAGAGGACTTGAAGTGCCCCCCATGTGTGTTAGGTTGGTCTTTTGTGCATGTCTGCAGCTGATATGTGTGTGGGGGTCAATGCCCTGGTCATCAGCAGCTCCCTCCCTAGGCTTACAGCTTCTAACTCTACTGTCCCATAGCCAGGAGCCACTGTGGAGTCCTCACTACATACGTAGTACCACGTTACCTAAGTTTCAGTTAGCCTGGAAGTCTCTTGGTGTAATGGTTAATGACAGCTGGGCTCACAGTTGGCTGTCATGATTGCACAAAGCGACTTCAAGTATGTTTCACATGTATGTAAACAGGAAGTCTGGGTTTTTTCTTTCACGTATTGTACAGGCCACACACGATCCACCGTGTGCACCTATCCTGCTTTAAAGCCACAGGAGAATAACGAACAGGAAGCAAACCACAGCACGTGTTACATGAATGCGTGTTGTCTGTTTCCTCCAATCTTTCCACATTGCCTTCAGATCATCAGCTTGGATAACAAAATGAGATGTGTGAAGTAGAGGAAATTCACTTAAGTTAGCGGAAGACTGGTTTATTTGGTGACTGTCTGATTTGCCAAAGGATAGCCTTCTTTCTGACGCTGGCAACCATCAATTATTAATATGTATTTATCATCATAAAATGATGACTTAGACTTTTTTAAAGAAAGGGAAAGTATGTGTAGAAGTATGTGTATGTGGGAAACTGCACACATGCAAAGAGATACATTCATACAAAGGGCAGTGTAAGGGGGGCTGTCTCTCAAGGGCAGGCTATCGCTTGGACCTGCTTAGAGTCAAAGGCTTTCTCAATGAGATTATACCCTGCCCATAACCTATCAGTTGTCTGATCAGTAATTCATAACTCAGGTCACTCAGGGCTGCAGGACTGCATTTAAATAGACAAATGCCAGAGCCAGGCGCTGCCATTTTCTCCGTGTCTCTCAATCTCTTTCTCCTGTCCTCCTTCTAATCACATTGCCTCTCTTTTCCTCCCCCCTCTCATTTTCTTTTCACAATTTCTCCACACACCGGTATCGTATACTAGGCACGAGCCTACAGGATGGGAAGTTATTAGAAAACGGAGGAAGAATGGCGGCTGGAGAGGCAAGGCCCCGTGGGGGTGGGGCGCGGGGAGTGAGACAGGAGAAAATGGTAAATTGTTGCTGTCGTTTCTTTGTCGAGACAGTAAAACCGCATGGCTGGCTTTCCCTTTCTCATTCTGTGTTCAGAAGGAAATGTTTCAGGATTCACAGGTTAGCAGGACTCCTCACCCAGTGGGAAGATGTTTGTGTATTATAAAGTTTCCGTGGCTTCCATGTTCTATACCTCTTTTTCTGTAAGACTGGCAAGGAAGAGAATGCGTGAGAGCCTGTTTGCTATCAGTCTTGGTGTCTTCCCCGCTGAATGTCTACCCACGGGCTGGCTTCCATAGCGTTGTAACCTGATGACATTTCGCTGACCATATCGTGGTCTGATAAAGCCGTAATTCAGAGTCCCTCCTTCCGTCTTCTCTCCCATCTTCTCCCAGTCCTGCGCATATAAATCAGAACTATCTTGAAGCCCACATCCTATACTGGGAGGAAAATATGCCTAATTGATAACACCCTAAAATTATCTATGGAACCGAAATGTTGAAAGTGGAAGGTTTTTGTGTGCAGACGGAGGGGTAGATGTGAATCACTGCCCGGGCTTTGATGGAGATGGATTAAAAAAAAAAAAAGAAAATCGCTGTGAGCCAACTGCCTATTGCTCTGGTCTGCCTGGGAAGAAGGTGGTAAAGCTGGCGCATCTTCACGCCACATCACTATCTGTTAGAGGTTTTACATATTTAGTTTCCTCTCTTCTTCTTTATACAGTTTGTTTTGTCTCTTTTAGAGACAGGGTCTTACTGTGTAGCTTAGGTTGGCCTGGACCTCACCACGTAGCCGGCCCAGGCTGATCTAGAACACATGATCCTCCTAAGTTGGCTATCCCAAAACTGAGATGATGGGTATATGCCACCAGACCTGGAGATTCTCTGATGCCTTCTCATGAGGCACGAAAGCAAATCTTGAGCTTGGCATTTCATAGTGATGTTTGCATTGAAATTTTTTTTTCCTCGAGGCTACCTATAAAGGATCATCTTTTGGATTTTGATATTTTCATGCTTAGTTAAAAAAAATACTTACATGTATTTATTTATTTTAAATTGCCATCAATTTACTGGTGCTTAAATTTATTCCAGAGGTGAACTCCAAAGCAATTTTATCCATATGAGAACAACATATGGTTATGAGAGATACTATGTAACTTTAAACAACTACCCCAGCCTTAATAAAACCGAAAGCACGCTATAATAATACTGTTCAATTTCTGCCTGGGGAGGGACAGGCATTGTTTACCAGAAAGCATGCTAAATAGATTTCTTTGAAGAGTTAACCACTGTGTGAACCTTACAGCTTGGGTCATTGCGTTTAGCAGAGAATGGCTTTGATATCTAGAAGCAAAGGTACCACAGATGCTGATGAAGGTTTCTGGTCATCACTGCCTGACTGTCCTTTGGTCCAGGTAAGATGGCAAATTTCAACCCATGTTGTTACCGGCTTAAAGACGTTGCCTTCCCTGTGGGATTTGCCTTGATAAGGTAGGAGGCCCCTGTAGTTATTGTCCTTGCCATTCTATCCACTGGGTCAGATCTGATGGTTCCCTGGATCTTGCTTTCCTCTAGATTGCGGCTGACCTGGACATTTCTGACAGGTCAAGTAATAACAACAGTCTTCTTGAGATGCAGTTCACGTACAGTGTGATTTACCCATTTTAAGTACACACGTCAGTTGCTCTTGGTACAGTCCCAGAGCTGTGTAAGAGTCATGGCATGCTCAACGTCCAACATAAGAAAACTCCCAGCCGTGGTCACTCAGGCACCTCAGACCACAACTCACAGCTTCATCCTCTGAGCTTCCGGCAGTTGTTATTCTGCTTCCCCGTGTCTCTGAATCTGCCCACTTTAGGCATTTTCTGTAACCGGAACCACACGCCGTGTAGCCCTTGATCTCTGGCAGACCTGCCTGTCGTGTCTCCTGAGATCCCTCGCGTCTTTGAGAGTTCGTAAAGTGCAAATGCATTCAGAGTGTGAGAGCAATGTTGGGGTGAATGTCCTTCCTGGTCTGAGGCTCCCCTGTGTGGAAACATCATTCGCTCTCGAGACCGACGCTTCATCTATTCCAACAGACTCATGCCAGGGAGGAGAGGGCCAGGGCACGAAGCGCCGTCTCGAGTGCTGATGGCTCCTCTCTCTGTCCTCTTCCTTGATGCCCCTTGGTACAGGGAAAGATCAGAAGAGTCTTTATCTGACCGCCCCTCCCAAAAATGCCCATCACCTTTTCTTCCTTTGATAATCCTGGATGCATACTTAAATCATTTCTGTATTACTTGGTTTCTGCAGCTGAAAGTAGATTCAAAGAGATCCAAATGAGATGAAAACCTTCAGGACTGGGGATATGGCTCTCTGTAAAGTGATGGCCGTGTAAGTCTGAGGACTGCAGTTTCATCCCCAGAACCCACAGACACAGAGCAAAACCTCAAGCTGGCCATATTGACATGTATGTGGGGAGTCCCAGGCAAGTCCTTGGGGCTCGGGATCTGGCCAGCCTTGCCTGTGGGGAGGGAGAGATCCTATATTGTTTTTAAGTGGACAGTGCCTGAGAACTGACACCCACTGTTTTCCTCTTGCCTGCGCATGTATGAATCCCACAGGTACCGCCTACAAACATGCCCACCCATGTACACTAACATAAGTAAACAAACAAGAATCACAGATTCCTTTTAAATCGCCTCTTCCATATGCCCAGCATAGGTGGGGAAGTCTAACGAGGGCTCCTTAGATCTCCTTTTCAAAAACAAGATTTTAGAAATCATTTTTTGTGTGTGTATGGGTGTTTTGCATGTGACTGTGCACCATGTACATGTCTGGTGTCCATAGAGACCAGAAAAGGAACATCAAATCCCTTGGTACTGGGATTGCAGATCGTTGTAAGCTGCCATGTGGGTGCTGTGAGTTGAAACTGGGAAGAGGTTTGTCTGGAAGAGCAATCAGGGTTCTTAACCACTGAGCCATCTCTCCAGTCCCGGAAGTTCTTCTTTAGACTCAGCTGATGGAAGCATACATTGAGAGCTGCAGCCAGCTCCAGAGGCATGCTTTAGGAAAGGGCCCATCTCTGTAGAGTTTCTATTGCTTATCTTTTCCCTCTGTGCATTTCCTCACACTCCTGCCAGCTTCTGGTTCCTTGTCTGTTGAAGGTCAGTCCAGTCTACCTTCCCCTGGTTGAGGACGGTTTGCAGCTAAGGCTCTGAATGTCCTGACCAGAGGGCAGAGCATCCTGGCTCTTCCAAAGAGCTTCCAGGATTGCTTCCTCTCTAGCTCAGTGGACAGGTCTTAAGGTCTTTTTTCATACCAGCTCTTGTATTTCCTACTCCTGACCAGCTGCCATTCCAATAATGCTGATTGGCAAGGGAACCAGGCCAACACCTTGTCTCTTCTCTCTGGCTTTCTCCAGAGAGGAGCCACCGTGCCAGTTCTACCCCATCTAACTCTCAGTTCACAGGGAAGACAGTAGCAAGGCAAGGAATGCGGAGTGTTGGGGGTGGTTATTGTTTTCTTTTCTCTATTACTTCCTCCCATTTCGGTTGTTTTCTTTCGCACATATATTGCTTTTTTTTCTTACCTTGGGATTCTTATTTTTATTTCAAGAGCAATGGAATTTGTCGGCAAGCCAATTTTACACACACAATGAATCTTTATCTCCATATTATTATAAGCAAGAAGTACGAGGGAATACATGGGACAGAAACCATAATAAATTTATTTCTCATTTCCAGCTGTAAACTGGGGTCCAATTCTGTTGAGAGATTGATCAAAAAGAAATAGTGGGCCTTACACTGCTCTGTCAGGCTGGGTGTAGGTTTGGAGCACACAGCTGGTTCAGGGATCACACTGCTCATACATGTGTTGGCTTTGTACTATGTATTCTGGATTTGGGGTCAACCTGATTGCCCCTGGTTCAAGACCACACAGCTCTTGGTGACCAGGGACTTTTCTCAGTTCAGGAACATCCTCTTCAAAGACTTCCATGGCCTAAGTCAATGCAATCCAGCCTTCCCCACTTTTCCATGGTCTCAAATAAGAAACAACTTTTTCTTTTACAAAAATCTGCAGCGATACAGATAGTTCAGTGACGTTATTATGTATTTTGGGAAGCACCGGGTTAATGAACATCGCGGTTTCTGACTACCTTTCTCTGTTAGCGTCTGTCTTCTTGTTGCCCGGTCTCTTCTCCTTTTTTCTCTAGCCCATGCTCACCTCATTTTCCTCTTCCTGCTTACCAACTCATGTCTTTGTTTCTGCCTGGGAAGCAGTTGGGTTCCCACCTTTCCATTGAGGTGGTTGTTGTCCTCCAACAGCCGTGGCTTGTGAAAGGACTGGCCCAGTAAAGATGGCCATGTCCTGAACACGTTTTTTGCATGTTGGGAGGAGAAGCGCTGGCTTCTCTGCCTTAGAAAGAACGAAGACATTTAGGCGGCATTAAATCTAGTCGCTTTTCCCACTCCTAACAGCGCTGGAGGATTCCTGTCATGATTCCTTGGATAGCCCAGCTTGGGACGTTAAATATGGTGTTTATTATTTTTATATTGCACCTGTGGGTTGATTTTAAATCAGGGAAATATTTCCCTTTGAACCCTTAGAGGAAAAAGGAAGGCAATTTTTCCTTCCAGATTGGAAAACAGGATAAGGTACTGAGAAATAAAAAGGAAGGAACTGTAGAAGTTTCGAGAAAAAAAAATCTGAGAAAGTGGTTGGGATCCTGCTAGAGAATAAAAATACATGTATTGAAGAAAATGCTATTTGAATAATTTCTCAGGCCAGTTATGAAGCTTTATAAAGAAATGAATGAATAGACCTCATGGATAGTAAAAAAATAAAGAAATTCAAATTCATTTGAAACAAGTGTTTCAACACCTTGAAACAAAAAAGGAAATTTTAATGGAATCTGATGATTGGTTGTATAAAATAGAGAAATGATCAATATGTGGAAATCCTCAAATCTTTAAAAAGAGGTACAGTTTTGTAACTGGAGAGAGGGCTCAGCAGTTAAGAGTACTTGTTCCTTCAGAGGACCCACATTCAGTCCCAGCACCCACATGATGGTTTCTCAACCTCTGTGACTCCTTCTGGGGGATACAGTGCCCTTTCCTGACCTCCATGGGTACCACGCATGCATGTGGGGCATATATACACACGCAGGCAAACACACACACACATACAAAACTCATTAAAAGACAGAGATACTGTCTCTTAGCTGCTACTAGAGTCTCTCCCCAAAGCAGCAGTGTGACACGGAGGAGTAGGAGCAGAAAGTGGCGTCATCACTGTTCAACCAAAGCACACCAGGAGGGCTTGCTTTTGTTCAGGTGACTTGAGAACACGTTTTTTTAGAGTCTTCGCTGTCCTTTGAATTTGATTCCAGTCATTTCTACCTACCATTTAGTTGAGTGGGGTTTCTGGTCAAGGAAAACTTATATTTGAAAAAATGCCAGAGTTGAATGATTTCAGGAGCCCAAACAACAATGTGTTCATGTGCTGTTTAGATTTATTTCTCTAGCCAGAAGTCAACTGGTTTCCATCTGCATTTCTGCATCGGAGGAGCTCCGTCCTTCTTGGCTGGTACACCCTGGTAGGAATTACTTGCAGGTTAGCAGAGTTTTTCTGATGTCATCAAATATTTCCTGATGAGAACTCTTGGCCATCTCATCCCCGGTCTCTTTTCACATGAATATTTCAAATTGGCCGGCGTGTGAAATACAAGCCTTAATCTCCTGTTCAAACAGTTTGAAAGGTCTAGGCATTTAATATGTGCACACGTTTCGGAGATGGCTTCAGAGCGCTGAAAGCTGGGTTCGTTTGGCACGCGAAAGAGCTGATGGGTCTGTATGGCCGACATGTACCTGCCCTACTATTCTAGGGGGTCTCTTTCGGAAGGGTGCTGCCGAATAATACTAACTGGGTTCTCTGAGAGAGTTTCAGGGTGTCTGCAGACACAAAACAAAGGAATGAGATTGCCCCACAATGTCCCAGAGCTCATTATGAAACAGAAAATTAGAAATGTACCATTTCGTTTTGTTTTGTTATTTTTGTTTTTGAGACAGGGTTTCTCTGTGTAGTTTTGGAACCTGTCCTGGAACTAGCTCTGTAGACCAGGCTGGCCTCAAACTCACAGAAATCTGCCTGCTTCTACCTCCCGAGTGCTGGGATTAAAGGCGTGTGCCACCACTGTCCTGCAGAAATGTACTATTTTTATTATCCACATTTGGTTTTCAAAACCCTTGGGATAGGCATGCCTCCTCTTGGTGTGTAAGCATGTGTTGCTTGTGGGTGGGAGGTAAGTACTGAAAACAAATGCTTTTTCTGGGTCCGATCTATGGAGAGTCGTTCAGTTCATGGTGAGAGAAGACAGGGACACAGTATAGAGAATACAAGTTAACCAGTATCATGTCTTCTGTTTCCTGGACCAATGTAAAAATAGTCACATGTCACTTAATGACGAGGATCTACTGTGAGAAAGGTATTATTAGAAAGTTTTATCCTTGTGCCAACATCCTGGAGTCACTTACACAAACTAACATGTCTTCTTTGTCTCCGGGCAATGTAATGGTACGGTCTCATTTGGTGCAGGTGACCCATCATCGACAGCAATACTGTTGGTCATGAGATGTGTAGCTGAACTTCTAGAGAGTTAGGAGAGCTGAGTAGTCAGGGCTTACCCCCGTGTCTTTGGGTAGCTACTCGAGAGAGAAGTTTCAGGCAGCTTTTCCTGGACTCTCTGACACTTTGGCCCAACCCTGTAGAGTATGTTTGTATTCATCAAAATGCCCCTGAATGTATCTATTTCCATGTTGTACTCACTGGGGGTGCTTAAAGTCCAGTTTCCATCCTGGTGATTGTGACCATGACTGCCTCCCATACAGTCACTGACCTGTGACTTCACCTGTCTCGTGATTGATCGGGACAGCTGCAGAGAAGATCCTGAAAGTTACTGTGTTCTTCCTGACCCTGTCCGAGGGAGGCGGACAGAGAGTGCATTTGCCTCTAGAGTGGCGATTCTTAATTTATTTGAGATCATGGACTCTTGGATAGTTGGAAGCTCTGTACCCTACACACACACACACACACACACACACACACACACACACACACACAAGTTTTGCAGAGTATTTCAGAAGACTTTTGGACTCCTGATGCCCAGTGGTCTTCCTGTTAGGATGCAGCTTTCCAGGTCAAGATCTCATCTGCTAAAGAATGCATACATGGCCCAGAAAGATGACTCAATGTTGCATATACTTGCTTCTTCTTACAGAGCAACCAAGTTCAGTTCCGAGTATCCGTTGGCTCAAAGCCATCTGTTATTCCAGTTCCAGGGGATCTGACACCTCCTAGAGCGCTTGCACTCATATACCTAGACACACATGCAGAGATACACACCTACACCTACACATAATAAAATGAAAAAGGTGGGTCTAGAGAGATAGCTTGGTGGTTAGGCGTGCTTACTGAGTTCACAGAGAACCTAGGTTCATTCTCAGCACCCACATGGCAGCTTACAGCTGCCTGTAACTCCATTTTCAGAGGGTCTGACACCCTCTTCTGGCTTCCATAGGATTATGTCTGAACGGGGTACACACGCAAGCACTATTGCACACACATATGCATGGTAAATAAATACACACAAACATTCAGAAATGGTAAAAACAAATCTTTAAAGAGTCCATACATTGAACAGTCTGCATAGTAAGATCAAAAATCTCGTTTTGAAAATTGTCAAATGGAGGGCCCGTCGTCAATGACCATGGTCCTTTGTGGCTCTTGCGTTTTATTCTCCATCTGTACCCTGCCCGCCTCTTTCCACTCATCCTCCGATTCTTGCCCTGCTCTAACCCCCAATCCTGCATCCATCTGGAGTTTAACTCTATCTTAGCCTCCTTCTCCCACGGCTTGCCCTTGAAATGTTTTGCCATCCCTGCTGTGCTCTGCATGCCCCCATCTCCTGCTCCTTGGTTGCTGGAGGGGACCTGCCAAACGGGCTGGCGGTGCTCAGAGAAAACCTGTTTTAGGATGGGACTGCAGAATTTCGATACCAGTCACTCTGCACAGGGCCAAAAATATAGTGATCCCATTTTCATTCTGTCAATATCACAATGTAAAGAGAGAGAGAGAGAGAGAGATGGGAGATGGGGTGGTGACATTTTACAGGCAGGAGAATTTTGATGTAAAACAAAGAATATTGATGTTTTATCAGGAATGTTTAATATTTAATAAGTCAATGTGCTACAAAGTATAATCCAGGGAAATGAAGTTCTGACTTCATTTCCAAGGGTTTTTTTCCTTTCTTTCTTTTCTTCTTATTAATTTTTTAAAAATAGGATTTTTTTTTTTTCCAGAAGCAGATGTCTGATTAACTCGTAGCTGGGTTTTAAGTTATTTAATTCCATGACCCATTTTGAGTGAATTCTGTTGAAACCAAATGAAAACGACAAGCAATGTAGTCATCTCTGGCTACAGCTCAGAATGAAGCAGCTTAAATCAATGGAGACCAATTGGACGTGAGGAGGACCAGGAGAAATGACCTGGTCGGAGGGCAGCCAGGTAGAGAATTAGCTTGCATGCCAGCATCTGTCTGTTTGCCCTGTAGTCCTGGGCCTCTGTGGGTTTATTTGAGTGAATGATTTACACATTGCCATTTCCCAGGGTTAACAATTTGAGGTCAAATTCTTATGAAAATGCCATGTGTACCATCTCATATAAGGGTAGGACTTAGGGGATTTTTTGTTTTGTTTTGTTTTCAATACTGGTTATGGAGCCCAGGGCCTCGCCAGTGCTAGATGAACACCCTACCTCTGAGCGTCAGCCCCAGGCCAGCACTTAAAATATCGTAGAAGTCGTGGGAGAGCCTGAATAGCATTGCTTCTGCACTTTAGCATAGATTATAACCTAATTTAGCTGCCAGTCCTTAATGCTTCATCCATGTCTGTTACCTAATAAGTGCTTTTATACATAGAAAAAGTGCATGGGGCTGAGTTTATCTTAGGTTACAAAGTAATACTAATTTCTTCTTGTTCTGTGGTCTTCATATATGAATATCAGGAAATGCTGAGTTATCATTGGATTTAGGGACGTATGAACTGGGCAGAGGGATCCTTTGGGGTCCGGGGATATGCCAAAGGGGTTCTGCCTGTTGTCAAGACTACTTGAGGGCAGCTGAAGAACCATGCCAAGCACAACCTTTAATGAGCCGGCCTCCCGGCTCCAAGAAGTCGGCTTCCATTCCAGGCAATGTAAGGCATCCTGGTAGGGTGGAGCTGTGCACCCCCAGTTCTTTGTAGGAACCCATCTGGTTCTTATAAAGGCAATGTTTCCTAAAGCAGAAATTTCCTTAGGTTCCTGGAATTGATGGAAATTATTTTTAGTGATTTTTTACATAGCATATTATTTAAGTTGGGGCAAACACTGAATTAGGTATTAATTTCCTATGCATTTAGCTTTTATCCAGCTGTAAAACTGAGGTAGATTTACAGATTTCTATATACATTTACTATAAAATGCATTAAAGTTCAAATTAACAACATTAATTTAATGTCTTGTGTGATATTTTCTGGCACCAAGATGCTGCTGGTGGAATTAATTGTATAAGAAAGTGATTTTTTCCTATTTGATGTTTAACTTATTAAGTTGATTCTTTGAATTTTTGAGCCTGATAGGATTATCATTTTAATAATTTTCATTATTGTGGTTATTTTTTCCCCTTATATCTGGCTTCATTTCAAATCACTGATCCATCATTTTGATGGGCCTATCAGTTTAGTAGCGCAACTTGGAATACAGTGTTTTGAGATGAGGAAGTGTGCTTGAATGGAAAATTCCTCCCTGTTATTCTCCCTGCTTATTGAAAATAAATTGCTAAGTCCTTAGAAATAAAGATCCGAGTCCCACTTACTAGTTTAAAACAAGAGTATTAAAGCTGGAACAATAGCCTAAGAAGGCTTGCTGTGGGAGCGTGAGGCCTGGGGTTCAAATCCCCAGCACCTGTATAAAGAGGGGGGAGCCTGGTACACATATGCACACATATATACAACGGCAAAGCTGTGCTGGGCAGAGGCAGGAGGATCTCTGGGGCTTGATGGCTGCCAGGCTGGCACTAGGCTGTGCAAGAGGTCTTGTGTCCAGGGTAGAGAGTGACAGAGCAGACCACACGTCCTCCCCTGGCCTTTGTGCGTGTTTATCAGTGCATGCAATCCCCCACCCCATTGCACACGCACACACCCACATGGAGGATTACAATAGGGCCATTGACACAAGGGTTCTCTGGAGTCTGGTTGCCTCTGTTGCGGATGTGTGCCACACAATGTCATGGTCTTGGCTTAAACTATTCAGGAACACCTTTGTGCTGGAGAGTTCTTTGTTGTCAACTTTATGTAAGCTAAGGTCATCTGGGAAGAAGGAGCCTCAAATAAGAAAATGCCTCCGTTGGATGGGCCTATCAGCAAGTCTGTAGGATGTATTCTTGCTTAATGGGTGATGTTGGAGGGCAGTATCACCCCCGGGTTGGTGGTCCTGAGTGCTCTAAGGAAACATTCTGAGCAAGACACGAGGAGTCAGCCAGTAAGCAGGGCTCTCTGGACCTTGGCTTCCCCTGACCATGGCCTGTAATATAAGCCAAATACACCCTTTCATTCCCAAGATTTTTTTGCTCATGATCTTTATCACATCAATCGAACATGAACTAAGATAACATCAACTGACCCCAATGTCTTTTCATGATGCTATCTCAAATGCACAATTTATTAAACAACTTAATAACCTGCATCTTATTCTATGCAAACAGCTCTTGAATGGGTAATTATCACTGCCCAGAGGAATTTTGTCACTATAGTATAAACGATTCCGTGTGACTGCCTTGATAGACATGCTATCTTACGAGTGGGGTTTGGGTTTGTGGGAAGCTTTAGAGTAGCATGTGGGTATTGTATTTGGACACACTGCGAGGCAGAGATAAAGTTAAGTAGGAATGGGGACAATGAGATGACTCACAAGGCTAAGGCACTACTTGCAGCCAAGTCTGGTGACCTTTGTGTGATCCCTGGGACCTCCAAGGTGAATGAAGAAAACTGACTCCTGCGAGTTGTCCTCCAACCTCCATGCATACAGCAAAGGGTACATAGCATATGAGTTATACGTTATACATGATGCATACATGTAATGAAGAGTTTAAAGAGAGTGGAAATGCGAGACGCTTCCACGGTAGAGTAGACATGTCTGTGATCCTGACCACGCACAGAATCGATGTTTTGAAGGACAAACATCTATGTTGCAAAGAGTGTAGTGATCTCTTATGTGTAGGTAGGTGTTATGAATGACTGTGTATGTGAGTGTGTGCATATGGGGCTCAGAGGATGTTGATACGTGTCTTCCTTGATCTCTCCCCATCTTATTTATGACGCAGGAGCTCTCCTTTGGACACAGTGCTTACTGAAGGATCTAGTGTGGCATGCCACTTTGGTCCCCACATTCCCTGTCACTTCTCATGTGCTGGGGTTATAAGTGACCACCCACCCACCCAGCGTTTCAGTAGGTACTGGTGATTCAAGCTCTGGTCCTGGTGTTTGAGTGGAAAACACTTGTACCCACTGAGCCATCTCCCTGGCCCCTGCCCACCTCTTCCCATTTTAAATGGAGATATTGCTGTGAATAATTTATTTGAGCCCACAGCTCTGTCCTAGATAAGACACATTTGTCAATCAGTACTTCAGAACTTGGCTTAAGTTGTTGCTACTTTTGGTTGTTTCTTAAGCTTCTCACTAACACCCCTAAAACACTGGTTTGTTTTCAAGACATGTTGTGCGTGTATGTATAATTTTGTGTGTGTGTGTGTGTGTGTGTGCGCGCGCACTTGGGTTTGGGTTTTTGTGAATGTGTTTTTAATGTCTTGCTATGTAGCTGTGGCTGACCTGGAATTTGCTATGGAGGCAGACTGGTCTCAAACTTGCTACAATTCTCGAGTGCTGGGATTACAGGTGTGAACCATCAAGCGAGCTGGCCATGAGTGTGTCTTAAGGGATACTATAATTTGATGCAGCAATCAGACATGTCAGAAACTCTGAAAGTTAGTGCCACCTCAGAAACCTGGAAAAACCAGGCAGGGTCTGCAAGCTTGGCTTTCCTTGTCCACAAAACAGGTTTCACCTGGACCGATCTGAAACTTGAGAGAGCAAGGTACAGTAGTCTTTGTCATGGGAGATACATTTTAGAGTCCTTCGGTGGACACCTGAAACCATGGCTAGGCACTTTTCCTTATGCATATGTAGCTTTGATAAAGCTTAATTTGTAGTTAGGTCGAATAACAAATTAGTAGGAACCAATAAAATAGAAGAAGCGTAACATTGCAAAACGATCAAAGTTATGTGGACAGCAGGTCTCTTAAAATATCTTATTGAGCTGCTTCTTATGATGCTGTGAGATGGTCCAGTAGTTATGTGAGGAGGTCCACTGAGGTGGGTGGCATGAACATGGCAACAGGGTATGATGCTACCTTGTAAGGGCTAATCACTTGAACACAGGCAGTGCAGCAGGTGAATGGATATTCAGTCTCATAACCCTCCCCACGGGGTAGGGCTTATATATGCACTAGGGCAAGCGAGGAGTGTGGTGGCTCACCATTGCACCACGGTGTCCAAACCAGTACATAATTAACCTTTACAAATTCATTCTGGAAGATTTCACTTAAGATTATTTGGACCATGGATACCTGTGGCATCTAAACCATGGACAGTGACACCGTGAGCAAGCAAGGCAACGACTTTGGTTTGTGTTTACTTCATTTTGAAGGAACAAAACTTATCTACACATGGACCCCTCCCCCATCCAAATCACACTGATTAAAATCCTCCTGTGATTCCATCTTACACCTGTAAGAATTGCCAAGATCAAAAACACTGATGACAACTTATGCTGGATAGGTTGTGGGGAAAAGGGAACACTCCTGCATTGCTGGTGGGAATGCAGGCTGGTACAGCCCCTTTAGATATCAGTATGGCGATTTCTCAGAAAATTAGGAAACAGCCTTCCTCAAGACCCAGCAATACCACTTTTGGGTATATATCCAAAGGATGCTCAATTGTGCCACCAGAACAGGTGCTCAATTATGTTCATAGCAGCATTGTTTGTCATAGCCAGACCCTGGAAACATCCTAAATGCCGATCAAAGAATGGATAAGGAAAATGTGGCACATTTACACAATGGAGTACTACACATCAGAAAAAAATAACAGCTTGAATTTTGCAGGAAAATGGATAGAGCTAGAAAACATTATTTTGAGTGAGGCAACCCAGACACAGAAAGACAATTATCACATGTACTCACTCATAAGTGGGTTTTTAAACATAAAGCAAAGAAAACCAGCCTACAAACCACAATCCCAGAGAGCTTAGAGTACAATGAGGACCCTAAGAGAGACTTACATAGATCTAATCTACATGGGAAGTAGAAAAAGACAAGATCTCCTGAGTGAATTGGGAGCATGGAGACCTTAGGGGAGGGTTGAAGGGGAGAGAGGAGAGGCAGGGAGGGGAGCAGAGAAAAATGTAGAGCTCAATAAAAATCAATAAAAAATAAAACCAAAAAAAATAAAATTAAATAAAATCCTCATGTACTTGTAGTTGTGAGATTCTCTAATTGTCCCAATTCTAGTGGACAGTGCCATTTTCTCCTCTTTAATTATATTAAAAGTTATTGTAGATCAGGGGTTGACTGAGTCTTGCCTGCTGCTTGTTTTATATGTAAAGTTTTACTGGAACACAACCATGCTCAATGGTTTATGTATTATTGATTTCTTCTTTCTCACCATAAGGGCACTTAAATAGTTGGGATAAAGACTGGCTTATAAAATCTGAAAGATTTCCCATCTGGTTCTGCATAGAAATATGTTCTATCCTGATATTTATTACTGGACTCCAGGACTTATTATGGTCCAGTCTTTTCTGGAATCTAGATTGTTGATAGGTGGTATTGGGTGATTCAAACTCCGTTTTTCAGAACTCATCAGCTCCCAGAGCCCATGATAGTGGGCAGTCTTACCTCTTCTCCTCTCCTCTGACCTGTGAGTTCAAAGCGATGGGCATCTTGAGATTGGGTAACTGCAGTGGTGTCACCAAAGAGCTGACTTGGCATCTAGGTACATATTAAATCCAGTTGGTGACCAGCATATAGCAGTGCGTGCCGGCTACACCCCTGTCACCTTGTTTCTTTCTGAGACAGGGTCTCTCACTCAGACTCACAGCTACTGGTTAGGCTAGGCTGGCTGGCCAGAGAGCCCCAGGACTCTTCCTGTCTTTGCTTCCCCGGTGCTGGGTTTACAAGCAGTTGCCATCCTGCCCAGCTTTTTAATATTGGGTCTGAGGATCCAAACTCAGGTCCTCACGCCTATACAGTGAACCCTTTACAGACTGAGCTGTCTTTTCTGCATCCCCCCAAATTTAAGCTTAAATGGCACGTTGAGTAAAGCAAATGGCCAAGCCAGCAAACACAATGAGGAAGGAGAAGACTCAGTGGCTAACTTCACATTTGAAATGCATTTATCTATTTTCCACATTTCCGTATTTAAATTTCCAGGCATGATTTGTTCTGTTCAGGTGAACTGGAAGAGTAAGTAGGACAGTTGGGGAACCCGGCAGTCTGTGAGCTTTCTTTTCACTAATTTAGAAAAGTCAGAGGTGTCTCATTTAAGATAGAGACCTGTAGAGCTGAAATAGACCTCTGAGATCAGCATCTCCAACCTTTGTGACCCATGGATCATTTTCATAGTAATTTATAATGTTGTCAACTCTCTTCGGAATTTTTTAAATCGGCTCATCATTTTTGCATGCTATCTTATGAAGAGGTGATTTTAAGTGAAAACTTTAATCTTAGATCAGCACACTATTAAGAACTGCATTATACATTTCATTTTAACATAATCACTAATGAGAGTATATAGAAACACATTTTTGCCTTTCTCCATTTGAGGAATGATAAATACTTGAAAAAACTTCATAAACGAAATCATAAAAGTAAAAAGTGTGAATTTATAAAAAATAAATTGAAAAATGACATTATTTTCACAGTGTAATTTTGGAATTGAAATGTGGATTATCATAAAGGAGGGAAATTACTCTCATGATCTGATATTTCAATGTCTTAGATTCTTATGCTATAAAATTTATTAATTTTGATAATCTTGGTGTTTGTGATTTACATGATGACATCAGAAGTTTGGGTTCTCTGTTCTCCAAAGAAATAATTTTGACTGAAAAGTCTCAGAAAAATTCACACTGGGTATAATTGTGTTTGTGGGGGTGTGTGTTCACTTCAGCATTCCTTCAAGTAGCAGATGAGTGTAAATGCTCTACAATACTTTGTAGGTGTGCAAGATGGCTCAGTGCATAAAAGTGCTTGCCCTACAATCTGAGTTTGAGTTTGTGGATCCCAGACCCACTGTGAAGAAGAGAACCAGCTCCTAAAAGTTGTTCTCTGACCTCCACAGTACTCAATGTATACCTGAACTTACACACACACACACACACACACACACACACCTCTTCACACACACAAATAATAAATGAAGCCTTTTGATCAATGAGTGTATTCTGCAAACTTACTAACACTATTGGTACAATTATTACTGTTTTATTCTCAAGAAGTCCTGTTTTGTTATCTCACCTATTTTGACTTTGGTTAGCCAAACATCCTGGTCATGATGTATTGTGTTGCATGATAGCCAGGGGAGTTGAGGATCAGTCATACAGTGGTGAAGGAACCTTAGTGGTCAAGGGACTGAGATCAGAGGACCCACAACTTACCTCCCTTGACCTCAGACTTTAGTCACACACACTGGGAGGCTCTTGGCCTCTTCTATTGTTGAAGGGAAGAGTATTTCATGTATTTACTTATTTTTGTGAAGAAATGGAAACTAAGGATACTATTAATGAACACTCATTAAACTAAGGATACTATTGATGAACACTCATTGTGGGCATGAGGAAACTGGAGCCAAGTGAAATGCAATGAAACTCTCAAGTTCACACAGTAGTGTTCAATCACAGGCCTCCTGACTCCAAGGCAGCCTTCATGGGTTTTGAATATACCATTTAGCTTTTGGCCCAAGCTAGTTTTCAACTATTAGGTTCGCCAGTTAATTCATTCCACAGTATGCATGATGTCAGCGGATGGAAGCTGATATTACTCTTTAGACATCTCTTTTAAAGATGCCAACTCATAATGTGTCTCCCTTTACAACATGCTGATTTTCTAGTTATCACTGTGTCTAAGTCCATATAGCAATTACCCATTTTGTGTAAGGCACCTTGTCTTGAAAAGTATAGAAGTCATGATCACTTTTTGGAAGCTATACATCAACTAGATGAGCTTACAAAGCGATAGAAGAATCCAGAGGATACCTTGATGTGGCTGATATTCAGTGCGCATAGATTAATCTCCAGCAGTATAAACAATCCTTATAAATTTAGATTGAAGATTAAATAGAGTTCATCATAGTATTGTGATCTCAGATAGTTAGTTTAACAGAATTCAAGATGTGTCCATTTCCCAAGTTGGTTGGGTCATGATGGTTTCCCTGCAGATTGTAATTTCTTCAGTTGACTGATTGTTGGCTGCCCATTGGTCAAGCATATGCTTATTGATTTGCAGTCGTTACTCTTCATTGTTAAATTTGTCAAGTTGTGTTATCATCCAGTTCAAGACTATGACATCATTTGTGGGGGCGGTGGAGACTATTTTAAATCAATCCATTGCTTCCAGTAGAGTGGACGGCTTCATGTTGCTAAGGCTGTGTGCTTAGTTCTGAATGATACACACTGAAGAGGAAATCAGGATAGGAGAAGATGTCAAAGACCTCCCAGAAAGTTAGAAATTTCTGCTGACCAGATGGCACATCTTGATGAAGCGTCCCTTGGGTCTCCATGCCGACAGTTCTCGGTCCCAGTTATAGAATCATACGGAGAACAACAACCTGATCAACAGTTACTTTCCTCTCTAGGGTCTCTCTCTCCCAGTTTTCAGAGCATCTGCCTCCTTCTTGGGGCCCACATGGCACCTGTGCAATGTTCTGGGGAAGAGCCTTTCAGAAAAATCTGGGGAGACACTCTGGCTACCCTGATACCATCATCCTGAGTATCAGTGTTTGCAGCATCCAAGCTTGCAGTTCACAGACTCTTCTCCGTGCCTGCTCCTTCCATTTAACAACTGTTCCCATGATTCTTGTTTGGAAAAATTAATTTCTGACATTGGCATATGAACTGTCTTGGAAGAAAGCCATTCGTTGGAAGACTTTTGTCTAAAGTTCTAAGAAACACCTTTGCTCGTGGGACACATCATGAAACAAGCCTTTTTTTTTTTTTTTAAATTACATTTCCAGGATGCTGACCTGGGTGGAAGCCGATAGTGCCTGTCTTCTGTATATCTTTAGGACTTATAAATAACATGCTCTCAACAGAAAACCAAATTGTTAAGGGAATAGGAAATGGCATTCCCTAAAAATACTAGGTAAATAACCCAAACGGTCGCACCCTTTAGCTGTGATTAAGAGCCACGTAGTTATAAGTGGTGCACAACCTTACAGAGTAAGTATCATTTATGGAAACTTTATGGTGCTATCCATGAATAATCCAATGTCACACTGAGCATTCTAACCACAAATAAATACTTCTGGATGGTATTTCTCATTCTTTCACCTCTCCTGTCCAGTCCCCACCCCAGCCATGGAGGAGGGAGTCAGAGCTTAAACATATAAAGCCAGGCTTCCTCCCTCACGTGCTTACGATCTCAGGGGGATCCCCACCAGCAGATTATTCTCATCGCTATGCTGTAAAATCGTCGCTTTTTAAATATCTGAGCTGCTGAGTACAAACATAACATTTAAATAAAGATAATGCAGAGTTGTTTATCTCCACCAAACCTTCTCTGCCCCATCGAGGATGCGGGCTGTCTCTTTAATGATGCAGAGGCGTTGTAAAGTTCCAGCGGAGGGTGGGCAATAACAAAGAGAGTGATCTCACGAGGCTCTAATGTCCGTGGAGTGGCTTAGGAGGACAGCTTATTAGTTCTAACAGACTGGTCAGCACAGGGTCACCTCTCTGCCTCCATCTCCCCGCAGCAGGACCACTCATGTCTGGACTAGATTTGGGAAGAAAGAAATGAGGGGGAGGGGAAAGAATATATTTCAGGGTCCTCTCATCTTCCTAGCCTTTACAGCTATTTTTTTCTTCCACTTCTCCTCCAATGTGCTATTCTTGTTCTAAGTCCAGCCCTATCCTTCCCTTCCTCATAACTGCTCATTCTTCTCCCCCGGTAGCTTATCTGTCTTTACATTGTGTTGTTAAAACAGAAATCCTAGTCATGTTCCTAGTCTTCCTTATTTGTTTCATTTGTAGAAGTCACTGCTGAATAAGTGTTTATAAATATATAACTAAATGAATATTTATTTACACACAGACACTACACTACACACACACACACACACACACACACACAGAGAGAGAGAGAGAGAGAGAGAGAGAGAGAGAGAGAGAGAGAGAGAGATGCAAACTGGAAATAGTATCCAGCATAGTACTTCAGTTTCCAATTAACAGAACCAGCCAAAGGAAATAGGAAGGAATATAGATACACATGCCTACACCTTTTACTGTCTTCAAAAATCAAGATCAATCCCATTTTAGAACGTTATAAATCCATAGAATAGTGTAAATCAATCACACCAAGACCCATGCTTCTCGGATTTTCGCAGGAAAAAAGGGTTAGCTAACTACCCCCCTTTACACAGGCATTTCTGGGCTGTCTTTGATTTTCTTTCCACGATAGCTTTGCACCTCACCTCTTCTCCTCCTCAGTCCCCAGCCCCCAGCTCCCGTTCTCCATCCAAAAATGAATGCAAAGAAATACTATTAGGCTGTCTGGTTATGTATTTTTTATGAGGCCATACAAGACGCTGTCTGACCCCTTGCCGCTTGTGTTATAAGCACACTGAAGATGCTTTTCATTTGGGTTTTGCTTTTCAGCCTGGGTGACCTCTATTAAATAAAAAAAAGGGGGAGGTGGGGGCTGTGAGGGGAGGCCTAATATGTGACCCTAGGGACTGGTCGCTTCAAGGATTACATTTAATTCATATGATAATATTGAAATATAACGTTCCTGGGTCTAATGTTGTGGCTATTTTCTCTTTCTCTTTATTTCAGGGACTTGGTGATGAGTCTTGTCATAGATATTTTTCATCAGTTTGGTGCAGAGCTGTAGCCCAAGTCCTGGAGTCAGAGCTTTAACGTTACCTTCTTCCCCTTCAAATTCAGGCCAAGATCATTTTAAAAAGTCCCGTTTCCTGGTCTCTGTGAGAGACACAGATAAATTAATTTCTTTCTAATGTGTGTCTACCAAGAGTTTAGTATCAGATTAAAAAAAACAATTCATATTTCAGCATCTTTGTCACCCACACCCAGCCACTGACTCCCAAATTTTCTATTACTGCAAAGGGTAACATCTTTTTAGCATCAATCCATCCATCCTTCCTTCTTTCCTCCCTCTTCCCTCTCTCTTTCCCTCCCTCTCATCAGTCATAGATATATAATGCTAATCTTCTGTATATATACATGTGTGGTCATTTAGATACCGACCTGCCTTTGGGTCCTTGTGTCTGGTACAGATATATACTGTAATACCTGTTTGGCATTTCTCTAAAATTATCCTGCTCTCTGTAATATTAGTTGGTGAATTCCACTTGCATGCGT
This sequence comes from Microtus oregoni, assembly GCF_018167655.1. Lineage (NCBI taxonomy): Eukaryota > Metazoa > Chordata > Mammalia > Rodentia > Cricetidae > Microtus > Microtus oregoni. The sequence continues at coordinate 42,063,997 of NW_024543063.1, forward strand.
GGCACAGGACTTACGTATTCACCAAAAGAGTATTTGCCTCCTGCTTCAGCTTAACGTTGTTTATAGCATTTAAGTTTATGACTGATGCTGCAAAACAATTTTGCAAACGCAACCTCCTGGCCAGATTTCAGAATCAGATTCCCGTTAAAGGTCCCTCAGACATCTGATGTCTTTTTATTATTATTATTATTTTATTTTTATCCTGGTTGAAATAAACTGGTTGATAGATAGAACTCAACTCCCCGCTGCTCACTGTGTTTTGAAAATGTTTTTATTCCTTTCACTTTAATAGAGAACTACTTAATTTCCTGGTATCAACTGCCCTTCCTCAGTGCTGTGTGCTGTTGTCCTCCACGGCAGGTTCCTTGGAGGGATGGTAGCATCTCACCAGAGCTAATAAAGTCAATTAGGGTAATGTTATACAGTAGGCCACTAGAAAATCAGATGCGTCTGCATCGGTCCTTCTGTGTTTTCAGTTCATACCAGTCTTGCTCTTCATAAAGAATATATAGAGATGGCTTTTATTATTAGCTTGTAGGTATATATTAAATTATAATCTCTCTCCGGTTTCTCCTTCCCTTTCCCCTCATTTCTCTCATTTCTTCTTATTTATTTCAAGAGAAAAGAAAAAAAACCACCCAGAAAAATCTGTGGACATGTTGACGTGTTCTCATGACCAGAAAAGTACTGCCGAAAACTGACCAAAGCTGGGCAATTCACAGCGGCAACTGAAACAAACCCACATCTCCGGTTCGTCTGTTATTATTACCCAGGTATTACCACAAATGTGATTCAGCAAATAAAGCCCCTGCCTGCCTGGCTCCCTCTGCAATCAGCAAGCCAAGTGGCTCTGCCATGGGGTTTCCTGAAGGGACTCCTAATTGTCTTACGCGTGTTCGCCCCACAATCTGAATATTCCTGGCATCTGGGAAACTGGCGGAAATGGACAGTTGTCTCCATGTACATATGGAGTCCCTATATGTTTGCCTTTGTCAGTCACTGTGCGAGAGAATGTTTTGAAGCAGAGCCCGGGTTCTTTGTATGGCTTCAGCTATGACCCTCCTCCTCTCTTCCCGCCCCCAGTAGCCCTGGACTTCAAGATGCCTCCTTGACTGGGGCTTAACATGGAGTTGTCTTTTTTTTTTTTTTAAACCCAGTCACAACACAGAAAGAGGAGGAGGAGGAGGAAGAGAGAGAGAGAGAGAGAGAGAGAGAGAGAGAGAGAGAGAGAAACCCTGAAGGATGGGTCTCAAAAATTGTGAAGGAGCCACAGGGAATTCCTTTTGAGAGCTCCAGAAAGCAGGCTAGCTGAGGTAAGGGAGATGTGAAAGTCTTTCTTTTCTTTTTTTCTTTTCTTCCCTCTCTCTCAGTCTCTTGCTGGTGTGTCTCCATCTCTGCCTTCTCCCTCCCTCTCCATATCCCCCCCCCCTTTCCTTGCGTTCATGTGCTCTCCTCTCAGCAGCTGTTTCTCTTTGGATCTGGGAGGGTGGCTGGGGGTAGGGGGGAGCCACCTAACTTCTTCCCTGCTTAAGCAATCTGAGAACGGAACTCCTGTGAATATGCAAATAGGACTCCTGGCCGCTTGCGTTGCCGACACGTGTACGTGTTGTATCTTCCCCCCCACCTCCCTGTCTCAGCGTCTGATCTTCAACAGATTGCTGTTGTTTCCTCTGATCGCCGGCCCAGCGTGCTGGAAAGAGAGATGGGGGGGGGGGGAGGTGGAGATTGGAGCGAGTATGTTGTGGGGCTGGGAGGGAGGAAATCATGACAAGATTGCTGTGACTTTTTTATATTAATGTGTGGCTTTTTTTCCTAGCTCATTTGCATGTCAAAGTGGCGGAGGTGTGAGGGCAGAGATTAGGATGGGGATGACATAATGATGTAATGAATTAAATGTGATCACTTCTCCCAAGCTGGGGGTGAGGTGGGGGGGTGGAGCAGCTAGGTGGGGAGGGGGGGAGCTAGTGTCAGACAGCTAGAGCGAGCCAGCAAGAGGGGAGCACCGCTTCTGATCTGCACCGTGGTTGATTGATGTCACCAGCTCTAGGAATGCATCTTTTTATTGTGATGATGATGATGGTGATGGTGCTGATTGAGCTGATTACACTTAGCGTTAGTGTGAAATTTGAATTTTAAGTGGTCAGTGCCAGAGGCCCTCCCCCGTCCCCCCCAGCGCACGTGATTATTTGGTCCATCAGTGCAAACCCTTCACTGTCAAAATCTAACACCGCTCTGGCGTTCGCTTTTATTTAAAAAGGATGGTGCAACCTCCAGGAAGGAGTAGATGGCTAATTTGTGGTTTTACACAGAAGGCTGGAGCGCAGGGCCTTTTCATGTGGCTTCAGTTCTGGTTTTGAGTATGCAAAAAATAAAAGGAGGGGAAAGAAGATTAAAAAAAAAATTTATTATGAGAAGGGAGAGGGGGGCGAGAATCTTTCACTCTGTCGGTAGGGTGGCAAAGGTTTTCACCATCGACAATAGAGGAAACCCAGTTTCATCTCTGGCATTCAGTTATCTCCCTTTAATAACAAAACCAAAGAGGCTGATTGTGAACAAAGCAAATCGTCAGGCGGCTAGGTTGCAGGTCCGAGAAGCCGCACAAGTGGGACGGTTCCCCCTCCTCCTTTTGCCTGCTTTATATGCAGCACCTGAAAATGTGCATGCAGTAGTTGCAAAAGGAGGAAAGAAAAGAGTCGTTTCCCCCTCCTTAAAAACAAAAGAAAACGTGTATTTAATTAAAAAGAAAATGAAAAATATAAATTCAAACTCCAAAGATTTTTCAGAGTTGGAGCTTTGTTTTGATCACATTTATCCCGTGAGCCTCTGAGTTTCTTTTGGTTCCTTCTGGTGACCTGCTCCATGGACTTCCTAAGGTATAGGAAATCAGCAGAACAAGTTGGAACTAATTGTCCTTGTTGCAATAGCCCCGGTGGTATCCACAAGCACTTAGGAGTCCACAGACGTCACTACCATTAATTTATTGAAAAAGAAAATCCAAAGCAACTCCATTAGTTCCCCCCCCCCCCCCTTTATTGTTAAGGGCTTTAAATGGATTTCCTAATTGGATAATTTTATTCAGAAAGAATAATACACAGATGGCAAACAAGCCCGGACTCTGGGGTGGGGGTGGAGTCGGCAGGCAGGAGGAAGAAGGAAGCATCCCTGCAAAGCAGCAGGGTCAGGCTCACGGAGACCCCCTCAGGTGCTATGCAAAGAAGGGCAGAAGGTTCAGGGAACAACATGGATGTGAGAGCCACCTGACCTTCCGGCCTGCGGGAGGCAGATGGGTGTCTTAAACATGTTCAGACAACACAGCGGAGCTGTGTTTGCCTTCTCTCTGTCATGTTTAAAGTGAAGCCTGGCGTTACTGCGCCTTGTTCATCATAGCTCCTTCAGATCCATCCCAAGCGCAGTTTTCTTAAGATGCAAGCATCCGGGGTCTCCCTTCTCTCGGTTGTTGTCATCAGATCCATGTTTCGGGTCCCCCAAGTCCATCTTTTTTGGAGGTGAGCTGGGTTTCTCTTTTCTCACCCAGTTAGGATAACTGTAAACCAGGTCCCAGCGGATGCCACACCCAGACACCATTAGCAGCCAAACACATTGACTCCCAATCTTATGCCCTTCACCTGCCACACACACACACACACACACACACACACACACACACGCACACGCACACGCACGATGAAGTAGGACTCTGAGAGGGAAGTCCTGGCCCCCGCTGCTTCAACACCTGTGTCGTTCTCCGTTCCTTCCCCAGGTAGGCCGTGGCCTCCACAGCATCCTGCTTTCTCCCTGCCTTAGTCTTCTCTGCCAATAAAGAAGAAAGGCAGCCACGAGGATTGTTGCTATTGATCTGCCCAAGGGGATCATTAGGCGTCCGTATCAATCTACAAATCAGTAGGCCTATGTTACTAGCTTGGGCAGTCATTGCCAATTTGTTCCTATTAGATGGCTGAGCCTGGAGGTGTGTGATGAGCAGATCGGTCCTTATCTCAGCGCTGGCTTTACAGGCTTGCCGCCAGGTGCCAGAGTTCACTGGAGTTTTATTTTGGGGGTGTGGAGGTGATGGAGAGTGTGTGAGAGAAACAGGGGTCTCTGGGGGCTTTCTTTCTTAGCCTGACAGCTGTGTGCACTTTGATTAGACTACCAAGGTGTACCCCACCCTATTTTGTCTGAGTCATCACTCGTGGGTACTGGCCCCCAGTGTCTTCCCAGGAAAGCTGGCTGTGGGAACCTCTAGCAGAAGAGTCTTTTCTTTCTTGTTGTTTTGTTACCTTGGTCATGGTCTGTACTCCCCCCCCCATTGCCTTACACACACACACACACACACACACACACACACACACACCCTGCCTTATACACACACATACACACATACATACTGCCTCTCACACACACTACCTTTCACACACACACACACACTGCCTTTCACACAGACACACACACACACACACACACACACACACACACACTGCCTTTGCTACCAGCTGTGTATTTACTGTTGGGCAAGTGACATTTTTCCCTGATATTTTCTCTGTAGTTCAATTAGATAAGGTAAAAGTTAAAGCTGCAGGTAATTTTGTTTGGGCGAATCATATTTACCTTGTCTCTTTGAACTGAAATCTAGAAGGAAATGCATTCTGGCTGCATTCTTTATTACTGTTGTGTTTCTAAATCTTTAAAGATCGTCTTTGTCTGTGGTCGGAGGCTGCAAGCCCCATTCTGTTTCATGCAAGCAGATCGTGAAAAATAAAAATTACGTTTCCACGGAGGAAGGGAGGGAAAGAAGGATAATGAATAAATAAGCACAATTTATGCCGTTACCGCTGCCAGCGTGACATTTCCTCTTCATTATTTTGTGAAAACCTCAATTTTAAACCTGGTTTTACTCATTTCTGACGTGAGCATTATTCAGTATAAATATCTGTCCATTGCCAGGCCTCGATGAAGCTCCGAGTGACATTTCTGCTTTATAGCAACTGGGGGTGGGGGAAGAGGCGGGGTGGGGTGGAGGGAGCGGGGTGGGGGGGCAGGGAAGGTGGGCTGGAGCAGAGATGGAGGGGAGGGGCCAGGCTGCATCCACTTCCTGGGAGCTGTTTTTAATCGTGCAGTGTGTTTCTTCCTCGTGAATAATAATCTCTTTTTCCAGCTGGGGATAAGGGGTGCTGGGTCACACTCCCTGCCTAAACTGAATACTTAACATATGTATTTGCTCTTGAATTGGCTACTCAAGAGGCAGGAAAGTTCTGTATTTTTTTTAAAAAAAAAAACAATCTTTCAAATTTTGATTGTTGAAAATGAGACTAAACCATTTATCCGTAAAGGCCAGTTTCCAAGGGCTTTTGGCCTGCCTGTTAATTGTTCAATATATTTCAGCTCACTTCGTGGAAAAGAAAAGTCCTGTCCGATCCATCAGATGACCTTGAACTTCATATTAGCTGGGGCTAATATTTCCTCCCTTGTATATTTTTATTATTATATTCCTTCCCCCACCCTGCTCCTCTTCTTTTGGCTTCCTCCTGGTCCTCCTCCAGTGCACCCCCCTCTAGCTGACCCCCTCTTAAGCGACACTCATCTGGCAAGAGCCCGCCTTGCTCTCTGTTGTTATTGTTGACTTGCTCATAGAGCTTCCCCAGGAGCACGTCTGTGTCGAGCAGATGATTCTGGAAGTCCAGCCATCCTAATTCATCATAAACCGGGCATCAGCACACTTTTATCGTTGCAGACCATGTATAGAAATCAATTGGGAGTGGACTCAGGTGAACGTTGTGAAAATCTGTCTTGCAAATATTGATAAGATCTGCTTTTGGACCCGAGTCTCTTTTAGGATGCCCACCATGCCGGGGAGGACAGAGTTCCCTTTCAGGAGGATGCTGCCCAAGCTGTTGCCTGTTTTCTCAGAACTGGGAATTCAAATTGGTTTTACCAGTGATGTGCTGTCAAAGCCAGGTGTATCTGTGAATAAACTGGTCATTTAATAGTTCTGCGATTTTCCTGCCCCTCATCCCCACCCTGTCTGAATCAAGGAGAACTTTACAGTGAACGAACCCACAGCCCAGTGAAACAAACAGCCCAGGTGCTCAGTCTGCCACTTGGCTGAAGGATAGAAAGTAGACCTTTTTGCATGTCTTTGCAGCAACAAAGGGGAACCCATCGTTTTTTCTCATCACATGAGATCTTATTACTTAGGGTTGTTGACAGTGTGTCGCAACTTCATAGAAACTTTTCATCAGGGAGGGGCCAGCTCCCTGGCTATGACATTTATAGTTGGTGTTGGCCTAGCTAGGGCACTGCACCGGGGACATCGCCTTGCTCTCTTTCATTTTTTGACAGAAAACATTTTGATTTCTTAAGGTCCCGCTTCTCTACCCACGTAGTTTTCTTTGGTTTATTTAGTGCGGTTTCGTGGGTGCTGTGCCTCCGCGGAAGGGGTAATCCATTCTCTGCCTGATGTTGTCAGTCTTGCTTGCGCTCTCTCTCACACACACCTGAAACCTTGTGTAGATTAATGGTCAGTGTCGCTCACATGCACATTGGTGTTGAGATAGCGGAGAGGCGCTGCGAATTACTGACAAGATCCAGAATAATTCCTAATGCTGTCGAAGGCTTCATTTTCTTCTCGGCATGATGGATGAGCCTGAGGAAGTGCTTTCTGAGATCATTATGTGTGTCGTTCTGTTAAGTGTTATTAAAGTCTGTCTGTCTTACGCAGCGCCAACAATCTCCCCGCTTTCTGTTGTTCCCTGCTTTTCAGAGCAGCAACCACATACCCTTTCCTCCCCCCCTTTTCTCCTTCCTGAGGTTATCTATTAATTCCTACCATAAAATTATTGAGAATTGTGTTTTTCTTTCCACTTAGAATTGAATAGTATTAACCCATAAAAGGACCTGGCTTATTTTTTTTTAAATTGGTAAATATTTTAGAAATTCATTTTATTAAAAGAACCAGATGTGGCGAGTAGCAGGCCCTGGAGTGTGGGGTTAGGTCTATAACTTCAAAGGGATGTAAATGTCTTTTACTTTCTGGAGTCTCCGTTGTATTCTATATCGTTGATTCATTACCTCGAGCTGATGGTGCAAGACACAGGGCGAGGCTGGATGGGCTGAAAACGGCATTGCAATCTGCTCTAAGAGGCAGATGGGTGTTCGGAGGGGACCGTGCAAGATCACGTACACGAGAAGCAAAACCCTCCAGTGCACTGGGGTCAGGGAGAGTTGGCTTTTTCAGGACCGTGCCTTAGAAGAGCGGATTCCTATCAGAGAAGTTTGCTTCCATGGGTTGGGGGGCAGGGGGTCTGGAGTGAGAGCAGCATGAAAGCCATGTGGAATAAAGCAGCCAAGGAGACATGGCAGACAGCTCACGTTAAAACTAAAGCAATTTCACTGGAACAAAAGAATTAACTTTGAAGGTTCGGAACTTTCCCTGAGTTACAGATTGGTCTGAACCCTGTGAAAACACGTGAGGCTATTCTGCCCTATAGGTTGCTGTCCTTCTTCTGCTGGGGCCGTCCCTCCTCCTGCCCCTTGCTGTTGTTGAAGCTTCTTTAGGCCCCTGGAGGCACAGCCAAAGAAAACGAAACCAAAAAGAAGTAGCCCCTCACATTCCTTTTTAAAACACCTTTCCTCGTTTTGGGGGGATTCACTGCAACCTAGAAAGTCTGAGTCTTAGACTTTTAATAGAATTGCGTAAGTTTGATGCACAGCTGGGGTAAGCCCAGCCATCCACAGCACAGCTAGTTTCTGAACATTTAATTTTATATTTGAGTAATTCTCCAGATCAGGCTGTAATCATGGATGTCATATAAAAAGTTTTTTTTTTAAAAAAAAAGAAATTACATTATTTCGCAGATGTGCAAATACTTCTGAGAAAAAAATTACATTGATCAGTTTTTAATACCCCCCTGTCTCCCCCTTCAGTCAAAGGGAAAAACAGCCCCGTTCATCTTTGTCTTCAGAAAGGTGCTAGATTGTAAACATCTGAAGAAAATAAAAGGGGGTTGGCCAGTCCACCCCAAACTCTTTCCAGGTTTTCAATCCTTTCAACAACAGCCTTCAGTTTGCAGAAAGGAGGGAGGGTCTGTGGAATATAAAAGAGACAGGAGGTGTCTCTGTTACTACGTTTTAAAGCACAGAGCAGTCCTCTCAGTGGCCAACCCCGAGGCCACTCCTTCAAGGGGCAGCAAGAGGGAAAGATTTTAGGCGACCTGCGAAGAAAAGGTAGCGACTTGGAGATGCTGGAGGCGACTGTCACCGGGAACAGAGGACAATGGCGAGGTCACAGTCTTCCCCTCAGTGTCTGAAACAATGACATGTGGCCATTTCATTCAAAAAAACTGTCAGACAAACACTTCTTTTCACGTAGGAAGGGGCATGATTATTCTTTGTTTTGTCTGTTTATTCTGGTTCAGATAAAAGCACCTTGGAATTTCTGTGTTATTCTTATATGAAGCATTTCTGGAAGGACAACTGAAGTCAGGAATTGTGGTGGCCATTTCAGGAGAGTTACCTGTGTTTGGAAACACCCCACGGTCACTCAGGGCTGAATGACCAGGAGTTCCTGAGTCTGAAACCAAACAAGTGAATTAAAAATCTGGACTGCGTGCCTTCCCCCGCCCCTGTTTCCTTAACAGCTCTCACCAAATGATACGGCATGGCCTCTGCCCCATATAATATTTGGATAGATGATAGTTTGTCATAAAGGTATTGTAGAAGTGAAAAAAATTGCATTAGCATTCGGCCCGTGGACAATGATTTGTTTACGCCACACTGACAGCTTTTCAGGCCTTCTTTGCCGAACCAACTTAAATTTTATTTCTATCTGGCCCCAAAGAGTGAGATAACATTGAAAAAATAATAATAAACTAAGATACTGTATTCAGTTTAGAATGTACGGAATCTCAAGCACCCGTCGTCTTGCCAAAATCATACGTGTCAGATGGGAAAAAGAAAATGAAAACAAAAACCTAATCTAAAGATCCCGGGCTTATTTTCCGCGTGCAGGCAGTACCACACTCCGAGGGCTCTTATCACAGTGTACGGAAACTCCTCAGCACAAAAACGCGTAGCGAAAGCTGTTACACAGAGTGCATTTCACGTATCGGAACGTCTGTGACAGTGCCAAGCAGTTAAACACTTGTTCAATTATAAGAGAAAGAAAGTCAGAAGGGACCTGATAAGAATTTTAAAGGATCCTTAGAATCTCTGAGGGAACCCCCTTTCCAGCTTCCGGTCACAAACTGGAGCCTTCCTCTGGGCTGCTTGTCCCCTTCTCTTTCCTTACCCTAGTCCAAACCACTCTGAGGACCTTGAAAATCAGAGCTGCCTTTCATGTGAGCAGTTTTGCTTCTAAATCCTAATCATTAAAAAAAAAAAAAAATTGAGGAGCTGGGTTACTGTTATTTGCGAATTATTTCAAGTGTCTGATCTTTTATACCCTCATAGGAAATGAAGAAGTTCTCTGGTAGTGGGGCCCCTTTCTCCCCAACACTTGTTTCTCGGTTTGCTTCCAGATGATTCTGCTGTTTTCTGGCAGATAGACTTCTGTGAATATACAAAAGGCTCACATTGGTATTGGTACCCAGTATTTAGTTCTGGGAATCGGCATACTTGCTGTCATTTTTTTGTTGTTGTTGAGCGAATGCTCTATTGAAATCTGTGTGTGTGTGTGTGTGTGTGTGTGTGTGTGTGTGTGAGAGAGAGAGAGAGAGAGAGAGAGAGAGAGAGAGAAGGAGAGAGAGAGATTGTGTATACCTGTCATCTACTTGTTCCAAATTACAGATAATGTACATGTACATATACATATATGTGGCTCCTGAGCCCCTGTGTTTGTTTGACACATAGATTCATTCTTGGAGTCTCTGCATACTTAGGGAACCATATGCTCAATGGGTGAAATTCCTTTTGTTCAGGTTAACGTTTTATTTTCAAAGCTGAGTGTTCTGTGTGCTTTACTAGGCAGGGAGGACTTGTTTGTTAATACTCCCTCTTTTGAGACTGACACCTTAATAGTGTTTGTACGGTGGTCTCAGAAAATCTGCATTGTGGTATCATTTTGAAATTGCCCTCCTTGGAGGAAAAAAAAAAAAAAGCCGCCAACCTAAACCCAAACAAATTTCCAAGCTGCAAGACCCCAGCCTTTAAGCAAACAAAAGCCATGCAATATTCTTTAATCTGGAAGGCTACGGATTGCTTAACCTTGACTAAAAATAATAATCTCTGGCATTAGAGAGAGCGACCCAAATCTTCAGTGTTTATGACTAAGACCCCCTGGTAGACAGCAGGAGAACACTATCCACTTGTCTGTCTCAACTTCATAATCTCCACTGGCCTATGTATTTAAATCTCGGGAAATGAACAGAAGAAAGTCCTGGACTTGTCTAAGGAGTTTGCCGGGTCCCTTGGCATCCAAGAAGCTTAACAGCAAGGGTCTGTGCATTCAGCTTGGGCAGCAAAGGGGTCTGGGGGTGATGGAGAAAGCTATCTGTTTTTCAGTCCATAGAGGCTGGTGCGGGCCATTTAAAATAGGATGCTGGAATTTCCAGACCCTGTCTGTATCTTCTAAGTCATTTCTGTACCTGGAACAAAATGTTGCCGTAGAAATTATTGACATAATGGTCCCCAAGAGGACTCATGGCCATCAAAGGGAAATCTCACAATAAATCCAGAGGCCACCTGGAGAACCACTGTTAAAGAGCTTTTTAGAGGAGGGAGAAACTTTAAAAGCTTAATTCTTCTTAAGCACAAGTTCACCGATCGCGTCTCTGCTGCGCTTTCCAAGAGTTAGTTTTACTTTTAGCTTTGTTAAATAATCCTCCCGAGCTTTTTCTTTTTTTCTTGACAGCAAAAAATGCTGCATTCTGTATAGATGACATCACTGTCCCCCTCAGCCACGCTGAAAGCTGGGAGTTACCCAGCAGTGAACGGCAGTAGTGATTTCTGCGTGTCTTGGGCATAAAAGCCTTAAAACGTGAGGTGGGTCTTATACTCCTACCATACAATACCAGGGGCATTATTGATGAGTGTGGGGGAACCTCCACCCAAAGCTAAAGTCTTTGTGGAGTTGGGTAACTAATGCTGTTTTACACTTAGCGCTCAGGTTGTACATTTCATCCTCAAAATGCTTTGAAAACATTAACTAATTCATCATTAGTTAATTTAGCAACTGATGAGGAAAGTTGGGATGCTGAGTGGTGGGGGAGGCGGGGGGGGGGCTGGATTCCACCAGCATTTTGTGCACACACACACACACACACACACACACACACACACACCTCCTGAGGAGCCAAGGAAGGATTAACTCTGTCTGGAGAGGAGGGGCTGGGAGGTAGTGACGGTTGTTAGGTGTGGGCAATTTACAGGGCACTGACCAGGTGCTCACTGTAAGGAACAGAAAAAAAAAATCAAACTAAAAACAACAACAGAAACCTCGAAGGGACACACTCCTGAACAGCCATAAAGGTAAAGGCCAGATTTATTTTTTTAAATAATAAAAAAAAGTGAATAAATAAGAAGAAATGTAAAGGCCAGCTTAGGAGAGTCAACCTTAGCTAAGGTCCTGAGCTTGTGAAGTTACCTGAAATTTAAAAATGTGGTTAATCATGTCCAAAAATGGGACAAGGAAGCAATGGACGCTTTATTTTTTTAGATGCCCAAGACTTACCTTAGGGTTGGAGCAAGGTAGTCTCTCTCTCTCTCTCTCTCTCTCTCTCTCTCTCTCTCTCTCTCTGTGCTTGTGAATGATCTTTTTCAGCTAATGCTTCCTGGGTCCGTGTAAGCTCTGAGTACTGCCTTAGAGATCCAGCCTCATTTAAGAAACTCACCACAGACACGCTAGAGACTTGCCTGTATGTTACCACCAACGGAACTCTTTTTCCAGGGGGATTGTCTGCTCTGCCCTGTGGGCGCTGTGGCCCCATTCGCTCTGTGAATGAGATGTGAAAACAGTCCAGGAGTTTCTCCGAGTTATCAGCGGACCGCACAAGCTGAGTTTTCTTTAAAAATACGGAGACAGTTCATCTATAGAGTCACTGTGAATGAGGGCGTATGTGTGGTCCAGTTCTTTCAAAGAAAGGAACATTCCACAAAGCCACCAGCCTTATAGAAGGTGACACCAGTGACTGCATTTTTTTTAAACGAGTGAATATATTTCACATCTATTCAGTTTGTTCTGATTCCCACACATCCTTCTTCTGCAACAAGGAAAAGAATATTGGGGAAAACTGTGTCAGATGTAGAAAATGTATTCTCAAACCTCACTGGCGTATCACGCGGAAATGCTGCTAAAAAGGGCATCGGACACAGCTGCTCAATTGTCCAGTGTGGATCCCACCAAAGAATTGCTACCCCACGGAAAACTTCCCCCCTAGCGAACTCAGAGACGTGAGAAGGCAGTGGTAGTAGCCTTGGGCATCTAACACAGCGTATTAGAAGTGCATGCTTTCAGTGGGAGAAACTGAAAGCAGACGCTGCAGGCTCAGAAGCAGTATCTGCAAGGGCTCCCTTCTGGTCACGAACAGTTCAGATTCATACAGGTCTAAGTCTTCTATGCCCGATCTTGATGTCTCCTGACTTCAATCGTTCTCCTCACCCAGCTTGTTTTCTCTCATTCTGTGCGGGGGATCTAGGCGATTGTTCCACCACTGCTCCACACCCCCAGCTTTCCAGTCTTCCTGAATGGACTGCCCATGGCCCCCTGATTCCTCTTCCAGTTCTTCTAGCCTGATACGGTTTTTAAAATTTAAAACAAAATTGTTAATGACATTGCTAATTTAGGGAATTAAATTTTTGTTTTCTTCCTGGTAGATCTATTTTAGGGGGCAAAAGAGGGTTCATATTTAAGCATTGCTCATTTTTCACTTTACTTTTTGCTTTTGAATAATTATAATAGCAACTTCTGACTTTTCCCCACATCTTACCTCCGGTCTGTTCTGTTCCCTGCTATCTTGTCCTTTGCCAGCTGCTTTGAGAACATGTCTAACAGCTCCTGCCCATAGGTGACCTTCCCCTTTCCTTCAACTATGAGAACTTTCCAGGGAGGCCTTTGACAAGTCTCAGGGTCTCCAACTAGCCCTGTAGTTGGGAGAATTTGCATGTTGCCGGTTTCTGGACTCCTATTTACAATGATTCTACCCTTGTCTTCTGTCTTAAAAAAAAAAAAGAAGAAGAAGAAGAAAAGAAAAAGGAAAAAAGAAAAAAGTATCATTTCATGCTTCACTGTGAATCAAAGCCAGTAAACATCATGCAGGATAATACTTCCTCTAAATGGTATTCTATAGTGGTGCTACCAATGGGGAGGGGTGGTTCTGTTACTGCACACCCCCTCAGTGCAGGCAAAGTCTGGAGAGTTCCATTGGTCATTATAGCCATGTGTATGGGTGTGGGCTAATGACGTCTCCTGAGTGGAGACCAGAGATTCTGTTTGTCATCCTATGTAGTATAGGAGTATAATAAAGGATTCCTGGCCCTAACAGCAAGTTGTGTATTCCTGCTGTTTCTTACATTTTACCCACAATTGGAAAATGTTACAGAGACTTTTGGGTGTGCACTGAATTTAATTTTTTTTTCCAAAGCGGTTGCAAGAGCGTAGCTTCCTTTTGTTGGAGGTGCTGGACTTGTCTAGCTTCCTAGCCCTTCTGTTCCTTCGCATCAACAGCTTTGTATGCAGAATGAGAAACGGTGGTCCTAAACATCCTTACTGCTTCTCATGTTCGAAAACAGTGTCCTAAGCAGGATGGCATGAAAGAGAAGTGTGTAAAGAGCGAAGAACATGCAGGTGGGGATGTGAGGACAACTCCTGGAACCTGGCCGCAGCGTCTCACCCAGCGGAGGCATGCTCAGAGACCTGATGCTTCCGAGGCCAGGCTCTCTGTCTGCTTTTTTCCTGCTGTCATTTTATAGAGAGGAAAAAAAAATCCAAAAACAAAACTTCTGCCGAGTGGATTGTAGCACAAGCAACTTGTAAAATTCGCAAGCTGGAGATTGTAGAAATGGACCCAAGGTCACTCACTCGCTGGTGATTCTATTTTCTGGGTGTTGTTGGTGACTGAAGGGCAGATGAAGGGACCTGAGGGCAGCACAACTTTGTAGAAAATTAAAATAAAAAATTTTGGGAGGAGACCACAGAGGAAGAACATAGTGGTTCATAGGAATTGATGCTTCCTTCATATTCATATATATGTACATCTATATGTGTATGATGCATACGTCCGTATCCTACCATTTAGAACAGTAGAGGGTATAGGACTGGATGCCCCTGCAGTCGATCTATCAGTCTTATAAACTAACTTTCTTCTTGGCAAGGAGGTTGAGCCTCACTTTCCCAGTAGATGGCATTGTAGTCTGTTCAGTGGCGAGTGCTTCCCTGAGCCAATAGGACTGTGTGTGCATATATATATATATATATATATATATATATATATATATATATATTTCCCCCCAAGTGTCCTCCTTACTAACACCCCCTCCCTTGCATTAAATACTAGCTTGAGGTTATAAATAAGAATCTTGTTTTTGCTAGTTACCTGTAACTCTCAAAAGATTTGATTTAGAGGGAAAAAAAGATGCAGCAGATAATTTAATGTCGCTATAGCAAATGAAAAAATATATGGGCTAGATCTGGAAGCATGGGATACGGATAAGATATGCAAGCATGGAATATTCTCTGATGACAGTGCTTCAAAATGAGAGCTGCCTTTGGTCTTCCGAAGTCCACCTTTTGAGTATTAACCCGTTATTTTCCGAGTAGTTGAGTGTGGCTCTGGAGAGAAGGTTTGATAAAGTTTAATTCTGTGTAGCAAAGATTGCTCATCTGTGTAGCATTCTCTTTAGACTGACCCCTGACAAATGTCACATCTTTTTAGGCCAATTTACTTAAAAATTCTCCTGAACAAAAATAATCTGTCTGGAGTCTGTGTATATTACATGTAGACCAAAAATTGAATAATGTTTTTAGCTAATTGTAAATATCATCTTCACGACATTCTGCCTTCTTGTAGACTGTTGAGGCTAAAATAACAGCAGTACCTGATTGAACGAGCACCTGTCCTCATGGCCATGGTGTAGGAGAGAGGCGCCTATGGGTGCTTTCTTCTTCCTATCAGACTATCGTTTTGCATTCTGGTGGTAAGGGGCTCAGAAAAAACAATCAGTGCATGAAACTTGATTTCCACAAAAGAGAGAAATGGTGACACGGAGAATAAATACACTTGAAAAAAAATCACACAGTAAGACGTTTTGTAAATACCCTTTAAAACGAAAGAAGTTGGATTATATTAAGTGGGATCGAAACATTTCTTTCTTTTTGTTTTGATGAACTTTGACAAGGAAAATACCATACTTATGTGTCTGTGTGTTTAATTGACTCTGTAGTGCCATAAAGTTTATTTTTTCCGTGAGGCTTCCATCTTTTTCTTATAAAAATATTTGTTTTCTAAAAGTGTAAATTTCTCCCCTACAAACCCCACCCCAAACCCTCTTTGTACTAATATGCTCTATATTTCTCTGATAGTCATTTGGTAATTGTATTTGACTTCCATTTATCAATACCATTTCTTCCCATTATTTTTAACCACAAGATTACGAGCTACGTATTTAGTTATTATTTAAGCTAAATGGTGTCTTTGGCTGTTAGCTGGAAAAGATAATGTCCCAATATCAGGATTAAGTTTTCATCTCTATCAACTGGCTTAAAAATACCCAACTTGATTCCTTTTGAATTAACCGAGTCTTATTTTATTTTATTTTTTCCCCCCAGTATCACCGATCACCATAGTAACCACTAGCTGTCAGTTCAGCTTCTGACATTTTTCTCATTTGGTAAGATTTCAGAATTGCCATCCTCCCTGCCAACATGTCATGAACAAGAAAAAAAAATTGCATGAGAAATCTAATGGGTGTCTGGTCTGATTGTCCTCATTCGAGGCAGGAAAGACAAAAACTGATGAATTGTGAAATGTATTCAGAGGGATTGAAGGAAGCAAGTGCGGGGGACCCCTTCCCCCACCCGGTTTCTTTTTGTTATGCTTGATGCTCCATACATGCTCGCTCTGGCACTCGGGTTGTAGAAATTTAAGATTAACAATTTTTACATTCACCCAGCCAGCTGATCTTTCTCCCTTACGTTTTTTTTTTTGAAAGTCATCATTAAAAATAAAGTTACCAAGGCTCATATTTAGCTTGATTTCTCATATCATAGTTAGTTTTTTTTTTTTAAAGTCCAAATTGGCTTCCAATATTTAAGCTCTGCTGTACTTGCAATTGAGTAACGGGTTTGGGAGCCAGATGTGGACTGAAAACTTGGTGGGTTTGTAGGTAGGTGTGAGTGACTGAGAAAAAACTGCGGGCCCATTTGAGAAAAGAATCAGAGCTTAATCGAGACCTTTGCTTTAAATGGTAAAAGACAGCAAGAGAAAGCAGTATTTTCCAGTTCTTTCCAGTATTCCAATTTGACACCTGAATAGGGAAGGAAAAAAAAAGGTCCTGAATTTCTATCCCACCTCTGTGAATTGAGTGGGGAATAAAAGGAATTGTTTCTTTACTTCCACAATTCCTTCTTTTTGACAGCCAGGGTGGTCACAGCAAAAAGCAGAAAAAAAAGGGACGTGGTCCTGCTGTTTCCCTCACGTAGACGTGGAGATTAATAATACCTGTTCTGGGGAGAGCACAAACATTGAGCCTGTATGTGGATCATATCCCCAAGACCTAGGCAGGCCGTTTGCTATGTGTGCCTCTCAGTGCAGGCAAATACGCTGGTGACATTAGCCTGTGCTCGTCTGCACACCAGCCTTCCTGCAGGTAATGGGTCCTCGGGTGACGCGAGTGTACACAGGTTTGATAAAACTTCCGTGTCTCTCCCGAGGTTCCCCTCAGAGCTAGATCAATCTTTCGGATATGTTTTCATGGCTGCCTACAGACTCAGGCTCAGCAGCAGGAAATCATTTGAGGAACGAAAGCTGATTTGAGAAGCAGCTGTAGAACCGGGTTAGTTCCTTTTTCCTCCTGGGTGGACAAGTCCTGGATTATGCAAGCAGATGCTGGGATGTTAACATTTCCCATTTCAGAGGTTTTCAGGCTTTGGCTTCTTCCAAAATAGCAACAACATTCAGACACCGGAAGGTTTGAAGCATGCTGCTGAATTTATTGCAGGCTTTTTTTTTGAATTTTTTTTTTTTTTTTGTCACAGGTGTATTTAAACATTACACATGGCTAAGAAAGCATAGAGAGACCTGTCAAAAAAAATAGCATCATGAAAGACTTGAGTCTCTTATTCTGGGAAGCAAAATCACACATATATTTTTGATGTGGTTTGTATGAATATTAAAAACATTAATGTCCAGCATAGATAGATTGATAACATGGTTTTGTCATTGTTGATTAATGATGTACTGAGATAGACATGTATAAGTGCATACATATGTATACAGCTATCAGATGTGTGGAAAATAAACAGTTTGGTCCGTCAGGCTTTTATTATTTGATCCTTTTTAAATTTAAACACTTTGGAGAAACCAAATGAATAATTTCTGAATGTTTGCTGCAATTATTGTGCACAAATATAACCCTTGAGAAATAACTAGAAAATTGATATTGAAAGTCAGAGTATATTTTAAACATATATTTGGAGGTGGAAAATAGAAAGTTTTTTTTCTTCTTAATACTGGCAAATAAATTTACCTCATAAAAGAAAAAAGCCAGAAAAATATAAATCTTTTAATAAGAAATAATACTACTTTTATATGCCATGCTTTGTAATGAATGGTGTAAACAGAATATACTTTAATGCTTTTACGCTTTTTAAGATTTATAACAATAATCAGCGAAACCTTGTAACTGTGTTTGCCCCTTACGTGCCTTGAAGCCATTGGATCTCGCAGTTAATTGTATAAATTCCATACACTATGGGAAATCACAGCGTATCATTTATATTCAGCATGTGTCATGTGTATAAATATTAAAATATATTAGCTCAAAATGGCTGATTATTCCTCAAACATTTTGTGATAAATCTTATCTTTTTATGGGTTGGGTTGGGGGAAACTAAATATTTCATGTTATTTGGAAATATTCTTTAAGCAACCTAGATTTATTATTAACATTTTAAATATTTATAACTGCCTTACAATATTTGGGGACTTGGCTCACTTGATAGGCACATACCCGGGTGCTGTTGTTTGTGTGTGGTGTCCACACGGGTTCTCCAGCATCATCCGAGCACTCAGTCCATGCTGCTCTTCCTCTGTGTGTGAAACACACATCTGTGGAGACGTTCAGTTGCATGCGAGCAGTGTTTTGGCTCAAGATAGGGATCTTATACTATTCGTACATGTAAGGATGTTTTGAAAACTGTGCCAGTATAACCTTCATCATTAAAATAATCCTTTGAATCTGTTCTAGACGGTCAGGCGAGCGGCGATGTGAATTTTTGCATGTGAATACGCCGCCTTATTTGCGGCATGTCCTTCAGATATTTTAAAAATGTGGGTTGTTTATATTCACACGTAAACACATAAGTCAAATATACGAAGGTCTGACATAATAGCAAATGTAAAAAATTAGAGTGGTACATATTTATTGAGACTGATGGAGACGCATAATGAATAAACAAACACGGGGCTGAGCTTTTTTACAAATGCATTTGGCAACTGCCCGTAGCAGTCAGTGTGTACATTCTGAGGGGAGGAGATGTCAGAAGAGTCTTGTAAATACATGCAGCTGGAAAGAATAAAATAAAAAATGATGACTAGCGTTGACAGGCAGACTTGGGGTGTATGATATACTTTGTTCATTTGATTCTTAGAACTCAGTCGGGGGTTAAATTGGAATCCAGACATCAAAGAATTCTTCCACCAGACCCAAATTTTGCCCGCATAATTTTTTTTCTTACAGTTGTCATAATTTTAGCTAATTTCACAGTGCAATAAATTTTTTACCGTTTGAAGTCTTTTTTTTCTGTCTTAAGTATGCACACAGTATGTATATATCTCCTGTGAACTCCCCCACACTCAATCCTGATTGCACACGTGTATGAAAATGATAGACACGCACGTGTGTTCTCTGCACACGTGCCTGCTCACGGGCACATTTGCAGAAGAAATGGCGAGAGCAGCCCTCTTGTTGAGCTGACCCTAACCCTGACGTACTGAAGGCAAAAGGCAGACTGCTGTCAGTAGCTGTACCTTTGTTTCTTTTCTCTCTTTGCCTTTTTTTCTTTCTCCCTCCCTTCCTTGTGGCTGTTGTTTCGGAAAATGTTGGCAGTGCGGGGTGCTGGATGTGTGGAGGTTTTGCAGATTTCTGTACGATTTTGATCTGAAGGTCAGGGCTGAGGAAATACACCGGGATGGGATGTTTGCCGTTTGTCATTAGCCTTGCTTCTTCTTATCAGATGGTTTTCTCACGTGAGCCACAGAGGGCTCTTCTGAGGAGAGTGGAAATAGGCATCGTTTTGCTCCTACGCTGCCCCCCCTCCCAAGTTTCCAGACTCATAGTCCTATCTCTATGACTGTTTAACTTCCAACATTCCGTGGGTCCATTGACTTTTGATTATCATCCTGTTTACCATTTGCATTTCTTAAATAAAAATGTTAAAGGTAAATGTAATTTTTTCCCCCACTGTAAAAAATAAAAATAGTGACAAATCCCACCTGCCAGGTAATATGTCATTTCTGAGCCATTGGTGTGTGCTCCTTCCACGTGGGTTTATCTTCAAATGCCACCTTGGGAAAAGAGAGAGAGAGAGAGAGAGAGAGAATGAGAATGAGAGGTTTTCTTTCCCACGTATCTAAAGATTTTTTTTTTATTTCTACTTTGATTTTTATTTTTTAGACTTGAGTGTTTTCAAGTGAGGTGTAGGCCTGGCTAATTTGGTCGCCACCACCATCATCCCTACCACCATAAATAGTTCAGTATTTGTGCTTCCCATCCTGTGACATTAACATCGTCCACGGAAACATAAAGAAATAGTTTCATGCCGTGAAGTAGGCCAATTACGTTTCTTAAAGATAATTTTCCAACTTGTCATTTCACGCAGCCTTCGAATAGTGCAGAGCGTGAGGCGTGAACTTCCTGCCTCCTGCTATTTACTCTGAAGGGGGTCGTCTTCCATTTTCCATGCATAGTTCAAGGACAGGAGCCATTTTGGATGGAGGCCGGAAGCCATGAAGAGCAAGTGTTGGTCATGGTTTCTGGGCACCAGGCAGAGGGAACCTTTTGGCTCTTAGGATTATTACATAGCTGACTGTAACTCTTATTCTAGTCAATTATTCATTTGCAGCGAACATGAGCACGTGACTCACGAAGTTGACTGTAAAATCCTGCAGTTGGACTTAGGGAGGCTCCAGGCGATCCCCATTCTAAAGGATCCACCATTGTTCATTAGTGCAACTGTTCTTGGAAACAATCCTGGATTGTAGTTCTTTCTCCCTAGGAATTCTTAGAGGAAACCCTTTTTTATGGCCTAAACTTCACTCTTGCTCAGGGGCTTTGAAACTGGGCATTGCCTCTCACGCTGATTACTGATTTGGTTGGCTAACCTAGCCACACATCTCAAAGTGAAGCCACCACCATCAAAGGTTTCCAATAAGACTTAGTTTTCCAAAAGAGGGACTGGCGCAAGATGGCCGCCGGCTTTGCTGGGCTGCCCCTCTCTGAACATAAACGTTTGCTTTCCGTCTTGTCCTATCTTTCAGGTTATTATTTGGCCACTAATGTACTTCACCATTATTGAATTATAGTAGTTGATGGCTTAAAGCACCAAGGAACCATGGGCCTGTGGCTATTTGGGGCAAAGCCAACACACACACACACACACACACACACACACGCATGCACAAACACGCACGCATGCACACACACATACATTCTTTTTATTGTCCTCCCAGGGAGCAGAATTTGAACTTAATATTCCATGAAATAAGCCATTGTAATCACGTTGGGTTAATAGAAGAAGTAAAATTGCCTCTCCTCTCACAAGACAGAGCAAAGCTGCGTTATTAGAGTTTTCTTGCGGACAGGCGGTTTAAAATATATCCTGGGTGGCTGATGCAAGTCCTTTCAGTGTGGATGACAGCTTTTCAGATCTTAATAGGCTGCTCACTCCTGGTGCACGAGATCCCAGTATTTCTTCTTTTCTACGCAGGCTACGGCACGAGGGCTCAAATCTGGCTCACCAGTGCCGTGTGCAGAGCTGACTCTGCTCACAAGAAGCTTTCTGGGAGTTGTGTCAATAAGGTAAACAGTTAGAACTATCAGTTTTGAAGATTCATTCTTGTCCGTCTCTCGGATGACCTTCTTGGAATCCTCAGCCCACTGGTAAATACATGGCGATGATAGGAGACCGGCAAGGGTGGTGTTCTCCCTGCAGCTGGCCTATGCATTGCCCAGACAATGGGCAACATTGAAAAGGAAATATTAGTAGGGTGTAGCCGGTCTTACGGGAAACTTTAGTACAAGTTCTAAGGAGAATGCAGTGAAGGATTGTTGTCTAGGGCTGAGTGTAACAGCCCATCATCTTCATCAGAGCAGCCTTGTTTAAGTCTAAGAGAACCCCAGAAAGAGGCCTATTGACTGTTGATCCTCATGGACAGGTCTGTATGAGAGGGTCACCGGACCCTTAGTTTCAGTTGCTTCCTCCTGTGTCTCTTAGCTAGTCCTATACAATTCTGCCTTAATTGCAGATTGCCTGGCGGTCTCGCAAGGTTCATATAGGCTGGGCAAGGAATGGGGAGACGGTTGTTTATCTACCCAGGGAAAGAGTTTCCTAAACAGGTATTTATGTTTCAGGGTTTTCTTCCACATAAGAACTGCTGCGTGATAGCTCATGTTCCTGTTCAAATCTAGCACAGGGGAGGGCAGGTACTGGCTACCACGACTTAGGAGAAACCTTAACATTCCCATGGC
Source organism: Microtus oregoni (assembly GCF_018167655.1). Classification (NCBI taxonomy): domain Eukaryota; kingdom Metazoa; phylum Chordata; class Mammalia; order Rodentia; family Cricetidae; genus Microtus; species Microtus oregoni. Next base: position 42,085,891 of record NW_024543063.1, read on the forward strand.
CCTGAAACAACATAGAACCTGATTTACATTGGGGCCTGTGCCTCAGAACGCATTTTCTCCGGAGTGATTTTATGAGCAAATCAAAGGAAAAGGAGTTTGCTGTGAAACACTTTCCAAATGCCCGTTTTTCAGGTCACACCTTGTATAAGAGCTACAAGGAGAATGATGGGTACTTCTCTGAGGATTCCCTTGCAACTTAGGAGATAGAGCCTCTCTGGGGTTTGGGGCAGATGAGTGTGAAGTTTGTTTCGGTTGTTTCCTCTTTTTGTGGTTTCCTTTTCCTTGTAACTTGTCTTCCCCACGCATGACCTAGCAGATGTGTGGCCGGCTCTGCTTGGAGTGTTGCTTCCTGGCTCCAAGGGTTGGCTGGAGGCGATGCTTTGTTGCTGGTATTGCCTTCAGCCTCAGAGTTGACAGGGAATATCTAACTCACATGGCTTGTCCGATGCCCAGCAATATAGATTCCCTCTGGGTCCCTGAGTTCTTCAAAATGGTAGCAGCAACCCTCAATTGTGTACAAACTGGTTGTCAGAGACCCACTTTTATCTCTAGATATGATGGACAAATAAATCTATAGGGGGAGGTAGAAAAGAATTTGACCTTCATATAAACAGTATTAGAAAGTAGTTCAACATTACCTTCTAGACAATAAGGAGGCTTGAATAAATTATCCAATGCCCATCGGAGGCTGGGCTCTGAGAGAAAACCCAAGAGCTGATTGGATGGAACACATGTTTATAGGAGATTCCCTTTGGTGGAGGTGGAGTTCCTCGGGGGCCCATGATCTCTCTGTGTCTACATGAAACAGGCATGGAGCAGCGCCCTCTCGCTGTCTCCGAGTGTGCAGGAAGCGAGGGTAGAAACCATGAGATGCTTTTTGCCTTCTTTTTATATCCCACACGTGAGGAATACTGCTACCTGCCCCCTGGATGTTTATTCCACACCAGGAGATGAGACTTAGTTATAGCTAGAAATGAGTTAACAGCTGCCTTTCGTGGAGGGCTCAGTCTGTATATAAGCACCTTTTTATTTCCCATGACAAGCCTTAAGTACAGTCGTGTAAATATGCAAGTAAGATTTGTGTGTATATCCATCCTCCCTGGTCGAAAGCATCTCCCGGTTATCTTTCACATGGGCAAAGCCCTTTGTAGTAGTGTACTTTATCAGTGGTGCATAAACAGTTACCCTTTGCCTGGGTAACGTTTGCTTGAAGACGGTTCTCTGCAGTTGCATCATTTTGGGGGTATTGACATAATTCATTCTCTACTGATAAGTTTCAGCCCTTTCCCCCAGTCAAATGACGTCTAAAATTCAACTAAACATTCCCTCTGTGTTTACTCTTCAAGTTGATTTGGGTGGTAGGGGCTGTTTGCTTATTCATGAGCCGTATTTAAAATGCTGTCTCTTCTCAAACACCCTGTAGGTTGCTATACTTCGAATTTGAAGCGGTACTTCCAACTGTGTTTCCAAAGTTGTACAATCAGTGTACATCTTGACCATGATATTATTTTTAGAAGGGTGCTGTAAACATGTCAGGTGACTGGGGAGGTTATGTGATGTATTCTTAAAGGATACCGATCTGGATAATTTTCTCTAGAGAGCTGGGACCTTTCATCTTAATTTAAATTTAACAGGACAATGTTTACCATTTTCAAAGGATAGAATTGCCAAGGCAGAAAAATGTTCTAAAGAAGATTATAAAGTCCTAAGAAAGAATGAAAGTGTTTTCGGAAAACAGATCAATAGCTGGCTTAAAGCCCTTAGATTATAAAGTGATAATGCAGAGTATTGAAATAAAAATACGGACACCAGGCATATGATGGATCAAAAGAGTTGAGTTAGCTCACTGGAGGAGAAAGAGGAGGGGGAAAAGGGAGGAGGTGGAGGAGAGGAGGGGAAGGAAGAAGATGGGGAGGAGAAGGAAGAAGAGGGAGAAGAGGAAGAAAGGAGGAAGGGAATGAGGAGAAAGAAGAGACAAGACAGGAGGAGAAGGAGGTAAAGAAAGGGAGGAGGGAAGGAGAAAGATGAGGGAGGAGGAGAACAGAGGCAGCTAACAAGGAAGATTATGGGGAAGATGATGGGGAGAAGAGGAAGGAGGCCTGGCTCACAGGATGGCGCAGCAGGGGGAAGCATTTGCCTTGACTGATGTCTTGAGTTTGATTCCCGAAACTCACATTAGGGTGAAAGGAGAGACTTGACTACACAAAGCTGTCCTCTGGTCTCCACACTCACGCTGAGCATCATTTAGAGGCTCTAGCTAGTGAGGCAGGGATAGGAACCATGGGCCAGGGATGCTGTGAGGCTGGAAGCCTGAATAAGATGCTTCATGTCCCAACCAAAGTAGGAACAATCTTTAGGGCTGTCCTTGCTGTTTCTATGGAAGAATATTCACTTTCTTCCATTTTTCTCTTCCTTGCTCAAGAGACAAAGTCTTATAAGAAGGTATTTGATTGGTCAAGATCAGGCTACAGATCAGTGCAGATTATCCAATGAGAATTAAGGGCCTGGACCTAACAGAGCAGCAACAGCTCTCTGTGGAAAATCTGAGTGCGCTTGAGGGATGAGGGGTTAGGTGGAGTACCTAAGGAAATGATAGGTGTCCACGACATCTTCATATTTAATGTAGTTCATTAAATAAATGCCACAAGTGCTAGGAATTAAGTGTCATGTGGATTAGTATTAAAAAGACATTAGTCTTCAGGCTATTATCTTCGATAGTGGGACTGACCAGGAGATAAAAGACTTAGACGTGGGTAGGGAGCTCTCCCTGGGTCTTCTAGGATGCTGTGATTGTCATGCCCACTTACTAGGGTTATGGGGGATGTTGGTGAGTCGTCTCTCATGCTCCCTGATGTTTGGGTGCATGACTGAGTGAAACGACTCAGGCTAAACCTCCATACTCAGTCCTTTCATCTTAACTACGGAGCCATCTCTCCAGCCCTCACCGTCCTTTTTTTAGGTGAAGGAAAAAAAGGCAGAGTACTAAATAATTTATACACAGAAATTTAACTGGAACCAAGACTTCATGGCCATTGCCTCTGATGCCCTCTGGTGTCCTTGGCTTTTTTCCCCTTTGTGAGAGGAGAGTCACCCATGTTCCCCCTCCCCCCCGACACCAAACACACACACTCCAATTCCTGAGATACCCTCAATATGATCACCTAGAAACATGACTCCAAGACATGTTTTTGATTCCAAAATTCTCAGTGTGTGTGTGTGTGTGTGTGTGTGTGTGTGTGATGTGTGATGTGTGTATTATATGCACTGATTTGCACGTGTGTGTATAAAGGTCAAAAGTCAACATTAGGTGTCTTCTTGTATTGTTCTTTACCTTAATTTTTGAGACAATCTCTTATTGAATCTGGGGCTCACCCTTTGGTCTGGATTGGCTGGTTAAGCAGCCCCCGTGGCCCACCTGTCTTTGCCTCTCCTGTGCTGTATTGGGGCTACTGCGTCTGCCTTGTACGTGGGTGTTGTGCGTCTGGTCTCAGGTGTTCTTGACAACACAGCCAGTACTTTACCCACCGAACAATCTCCCAGCCCCTTAAATACGTAATTATTTGGAAACATTTTCAAAAAGGTATGGAGTGTTATTTCGATCAAAGAACATAGGAAACAGAGGATTAATTAAAAAAGAAAAACTGCATGCTGCCATGTAGGGAAGCTTCAACTTCTGGGGTTCAACTTCAAATGGGAGAAAGGACTTGGGGAACACTGGGAAGAGGGTTCCTGATCCTTTGTCTGACTTTGATGAAGTTGTGTGTCCTCCCTCCCTCCCTCCCTCCCTCCCTCCCTCCCCCTCCCTGTTTCTCTCTCCCCACTTCTCTCTTTCATATATATGGTGTAGGCACGACTGTGTGGAAGTCAGAGGACAGCTTGTGGCAGTTTGTTCTCTCCTTTCATGGTATGAACTTCCAGGGACTGAACTCAGGTCATTAGGCTTGGTGGCAAGTGCTCTCACCCTCTGAACCATCGCGTTGGCCCTGCCCTAATGTTTTTCATCATTTGCAAAGTGGTAAGACAAGTCCGGCACCAAGAGGGTCTGAACTTTTTATCAAGTGCTAGTATCTTCAGGAGACAGCATGGGAGAGATGGAAACCAGGCCCAGAGAAGGTGGGGAGTCTGCTTTGTCTCACCCCCACCCCCACCGGGCTATCAGTCAGAGCCTTCTGTAAAGCCCCGAAGGCTCTTTGCGGATTGCCGTAGTTGACAAGAGGTCTTTCACTTTTTACGTGATGCATTTGTATTGGAAACACATGTTAGAGGCCAAAGTCATTTTCTTTACAGACAATGAAACTTACAACTGGTTTGAACAATTTCTTAAAACTCGCGTGCCTTGCCGCTTCTTATGGTTGGTGGGACTAGAAAAATTAACAAAAGGGGAAAAGAGGCAAGAGGAGAAGAGGCAGACTGAAAAAAAAAAAAAGCAGGAACAAAATGAAAATGTGGCAACAGCTGCAAATGCTGGAGGCATCAATACAGCGGCTGCAGAGGCCGGTCTGCTCTGCCGCTTAGGACATTTGGCTCGTGTGGTGACACATGCTTAGGACAATTCTGTGTTTCATTTTTTAGAATGTTAGTTATTTGGCAATTTGTGATTTTTTATTTTATTTTATTCTGTAAAGAAGAAAGCTATTGGGGAAAGCTCTCAGAGGAATTTGGTTCAGGACGGCCTGTCTTCCTTGTGGGTGTCTTTGTCTGCATCGGTCGGTACCAAAGCTGTGTCTTTAAACAACAGGGAAAGATGTGGTGACCTTCGCTGTCAGACTCAATTTGAACTGGGCCCTGCGCCTTCGCATTTTATTTTTTAAATTAGCGGTTCCTGTCTCTTTGGTGTTTGTCAGCCCGCCGTTCCAGCTGCGTGAAGTGGACATGTGCTGGGATGCTTTTACGTCTGTGGCGTTATCTTCACGCCCGGGTAGATTGGACTGGGCCACTCTAGAAACGCTGAGCGCCAAAGCCTGCCTTGCTGATGTCCTGAGAGTTTTGGGTTGGAAGTCAGTGACAGCTTCTGTGGTGTTGATTCCGAGGCTGTAGTCCAGTGAGTCAGCTTCTCCGGGTTCCCTTTCTCCTTTCCCAGAAGTATGTGGCCCGGCTTCCTCTTGCTGGCTTATGGCAGTTGTGGGAATTGCCTTCTTTGGGTTGCTTTCTCTTTAAAGCCTTTTTTCCCTCTAGTGCTTGCAATGGAAGCCACGGACATGCTAGGGCTCACAGTAGCGTACTACTGAAGTACATCTGCAGCTCCCCACCCCCACCCCGTTGTCTTCCTATGTGCCCCCAATTCTTCATCCCCCAGCCTCTACTCCCTGAGTGCTGGAATCACGAGACGGTTTGGACTTCAATTACCCAGCATTCTTTGGCCGCTCATCACTGGAACTGCGAGTTCCTGAATCAGGAATAAGCCTGTCCTCTTTTCCACTCCTCGGAGAGGTGAAGGAAACCAGATGACGAAGGAAGTCAAGGACTTCTTCAAGGTCATCCATCTCTTTAGTGGCCTGTGGACTTAGATTCTGAAAACCTTCCCCCTGTCTCATGTGACTAACTGGCTGAGAGAGGCTGCTAGGGAGGGCATGACAGCTATTTGGTGGGCCCTCAAAGCTTTACTTTACAAAATGGAACAACTTTTGACTGCTCCCTGGGCCATGGAAGGGACACGGCTTAGCTGCACCCTCTTGACATTGTTGGTGGCTTCACAGATCATTTTTAAAGGAAGAGATTAAGGACATTCCCCAAGTTCAGTTCAGACACCTGGGTCATAAGTCTTCACCTGGAATCCACTAACTGTCCTCAGAGAACCTTTGGACCTCACTCCCGTTCTGGGGGAAACTGGGAAATGCTTTTATTTATCCATTCAGCTACCTCCGCCCAAGGGAGAGGAAGGGACTTCCATCTTTTACATCCCCTTAGATGGTGCTTCTTTTTCCTTCTCAATAGGTAAATAGGTTTGTATATAGAAAGACACAGGAAGGCGTTGGAAAGGAGAATAGGTTGGTGAGGGATTAGAAGCCGGAGCAATGTGAGATTGCTTTGCTCTGCGTCCTAGCTGCTTCGTGATGTACTGAAAATGGCACGTTATCAGGGCGCTAAGAACGCCATCTACAGCATATGATTCACCTGAAATCCCTGTTTTCAAAACCAGCTCGGGCCTTGAACTCCTCTCACTGTGGAAGCTCCCGGCACGCCCTTCCTGAGAGATTTGTACTTCACGCCCATGTTAAACTTCTTCCCAGACACAAATGACACACGCACCCATGTGGCAGCTGTTTCTAAATCACTGATGCTGGTTTCTTTAATAGTGGATGAGACCGTGTGACTTTATTACAGGATGCTGGAGGGTCATTTGTTGTCATCAGAGCATCTCGATGTCCAGACCAGTATGGTACTGGACCATAAGGAGATCAGCAGCGGCCCTTGCCAGGCTGTGTAGCTTTCAATGTGCAAGTCCTTCGTTGTGTTTTTTGACCCAGTCATGGCCTCTTTGTATTTTCTTCACCATTCTCAGCCTTGTGATATCCCTATCAGGTGTATAGCCACCAGGATTTTTCTGGTGTAATTTATCCCAAAACTCCTGTGCCAAAGGCTGGGGGAGAAGGACCCAGGGGAAGCCCTTTGCTAGGTTTGGTCAGGGTCACATTGTCTAGTTCTACAAGATGTTCATAGTGATCTCAGCTGCTGGGATAGGAACAAAGAACTCTCTGGTACCTGCCTTGCTAAATAAAGGTGGGGGGGGGCTTTCTTGGTGTGTGCAAGGCTCTGGCTTTGAGGGGAAGTTTCTTTTATGGTCTTTCTTCTTATCTGGCTCCATGGAGCCCATCAACTAGCCAGGAAAAATGTTACATGACTGCAATCCCAGCAAGTGAGAAGCTGAGGCAGGTGGGTCATGAGTTCAAGGCCAGCCTGCTCCACATAGTGGGGCCTCATCATAAAACAAACACCCCCCTTCCCAATCCATGTGGCCAATATGACTCCGCCATGGAACAATTGAGAAAGACAGAGTTTTCATATGCCAGCCTTTTTAGAATTAGAATTCGTTCTTCTTTCTTTGGTGGGGGGGGGGGCAGGGTGGTGGATTAAGAGGTCTGAGAGCAAAGAGCAAATGTCTTGAGGGACCGTCACTTTTTGTATTCGTAAATAAATTTAGGGAGAAGTGTGTTTAGATGCCATCTCCACTCATTTAGTCTTCAAACTGTAATACAGCACATTTTGGGTTTCAGTATATTGCATTTTAAAGCTAATGATGCATTCATTCTAGAGCAAATTTTATTTCTAAGCCCTAATTTAATAGAATTAAAGTCTAAGCTGAATTGGTTTTATGAGATAAAACTCTGAAGTTGATAACTGCATTTAGGAATAGTTCAGGTATTGAGTTTCTAATTTGCTTTCTGAGCATGGCAATCCCTCAGATAATCAATATTGACTACCTTTAATTGGTAGGAAAGGCTCTTGCTGCCTTTTCCGTCTTCTGCCAACAGGTTTTGGTTTTTGTGCTGCTCCCCGACTGGTCACAGCTGGTACGGCTTTGGCTGGACCATAAATGTTTGTTCCATACTAGTTGGCAGGAAGCTGTATTCCACCTCTTTCCAAACAATCACGATGCGTGCGAGCCCACCTAGTGTTTGTGGGTCCCTGGGGGATTGTGCATTTAGTCTCTGTTGTAGACATCGCTGCTTTCATTTGCCGAGGCAGAGGGTGGGCAGGCTGATCAAGACCTATCAGGAAGTTCTAAAGAGTGGATGTGTTCATGATTGGGCTCTGACAGTGTCAATCATCCCTGATAACTTCTGAAAACCACACTCTTGTTAATTGGTAAATAAGGTATTCTCAGGTGCTACTGACATTTGGAAGTGGGTTTCTCCAAGCCCATTAGTAATCAGGTGCTGGCTTATTTTAGTATAGAAATTTATTATTGGTATGGAATTGCTCACGTACGTGTGTGTGTGTGTGTGTACACGAATGCAGGATGTTGTCCTCTATCTGAACCCTTGTTTTGTGAGATAGGGTCTTTAAACCTGCAGCTCACAGTTTCTGCTAGTCCAGTGACTAGAAGCCCTGGGGGCCCTCCTGTGTCTCTGTTGGCTACAATGCTGGTTTTAGAGGGGTGTTCGCCCACGCTCAGCTTCTCACATGAAGTCGAACTCAGGCCCTTGTACTTGTTCAGCAAGTCTTCTTTGCCTCTAAGCTCTCTCTCCAGCCCTATACATGTATTTTCAATGTGAATTTAAAGGACAAGAAGAAAACTGAGAAGATGGTTTGGTGCCTAAAAAGGCTGGCACAAACACGAGGGCCTGAGTTCCTATCCCCAGCTTCACACAAAAAAGCAGGGAGCTGTGCACTGTGCCTGTAACTCCAGTGTCGGGGATGCGGACACAAGTGGGCTCCTGGACTCTCTGGCCAGCCAGTCAGTGAGAGACGCAGTCTCAAAAACGTGGGATGTGATTGAAGAAGACACTGATGGCCTCTGGCCTCCACGTGCAGGTGCGCAGATGTTTGCATGAACCCAGGACACATGTGCATACAAACACATGAACATATCCATAAGCCATATCCATGTAGATAAAGAAACATAAGCAATGTGTGGGTTTCTCTTCAGAGTGGAGTCGTCTGCTAATCTCATTCTGATTCCAAATTTTCTAAGAATTTTTTTTTCATTCTTGCTAGCATGGGATGGAGGGTGTTATTTAAAGGAATATATATTAGGGAATGTTGGAACTTCTGTATATTAAGTTTTTCCCAGAAGTGAGACTATTTTAATTTCTAATGATTTCCTTTCCCTTATCAAGATAGATACTTCATATACAACATGTTTTGAAATTAGAGAATAACACACAAAATAAAACGTAGTTCCACCAACTATATTTAGTTGCAGCCAATTTAAAGATTGTATTCTTCTCCTTCCACCTATACATATAGATGTGTACACACAGCACACATATTCATGCACACATACACACATTAATATACATGCATGTATACACATGTTAGTGCACTCTATACAATCAGTATCAAGACAGCTTTTTAAATTAAGATCATGTTGGAAGTATTTGCCTGTGCTATTAAATACACTTTACAGCAGAATTTTTTATTGTCACTATTGTATAGATGAATGATAATTTATTTAACAGATTTCCATGTTATTGGGCATTTATTTTCTTCCAAAATTCTTAATGTTTCAAATAATTCTATGATAGGTGACTCTGAACATAAATTCCATAAATGATTTTTAATACAGGACTATTTTATATGTATGGAAGATCTTGCCTCCGATCTCTCCCTCCCCATTTTTTTAACGCTTTTTTTTTTCTATGTACTCTGACTTCTCTGGGCTTTTATTTTCCATTTCAAAAATTTTTCAGCATGATGATGAAATGTTCCATCCACTCAGGTTATTTATGAAGTTCCGTTTAGTTCTATGCTCTAGTAAATTCTGAGCTCGTTTACATTTTCCAGAGATGAATAAATCCGAGTGTTTCATTTCGACCTATAAATTTGCATTCATTTTAAGGTATAGATGATAAAAGCGAACAAATCCACAGCTCAAGGAGGGCTTAGCCACTTGTTTCAGGTTGGCAGGAGTGTTCTTCCTCTGCACAACTGCCACAGTGCTGGTGGCTCTGCCATCTGCTCCTGCGGCCACCCACCTGCCACACTCTTGCTGTTTTGTGACTCAGGGAAGTTGGCTTCTTCTTTGAGGGTTCAGAAAGGCCACTGAATGTGACCCCCAGCCTGGAAGGCTGGAAAAGCAAATCGTGGGCCTGGCATATTTCAATGCGAGTAAATTACATTCTGTCAGCCTCATTGCCTTGAATTTCACGGCAAATGTGGGACATTGAACGGCTGGCATTTGACAATCAAGAGAGAGGGAGAGAAAAAAGGCTAACGCCTTATTAATGCAAACAATCTCAGATCCAAATGGCTGCAGGCAAGGAGGGGTTGCTATTTCCATGGCGGCAATTGCTGTTTTTCTTTCTGTTGATGCTAATTTCTCAGAAAAATTTAAGGTACTTTGTGTTTCTAGTTTTTGTTTCTTATTGGATTTGAACCACGTGTGCGCTTTCCCTGGGGGTGGGGAACCACACTCGGTTTCAGGGGTTCTAGTACCTAAGATTCTAGCTGATCTGTGGGTTGTCCCTGGCGTAGGAACATCGTGAACCTGCATTTGGGCGCCCCTTCTTTAGCTACAGCATGTCTGTGGCGTCTCAGTGGTCAAGCACCTAGAAAGAAACCTCACTGAAAAAAAAAAAAAAAAAAAAAACAGGCTCCAAAACAGCACAGGAACACTTCAGTGTCTTCATCAAGAATTATTTGCTTGTTTTTGACATGTGTGTGCACACAGGCTGTGACCTGTGTGTGGTCAACTTTCAGGAGTTGATCCCTTCCACTCTGTGGGTTCCCGGCACTGAAGGAAGGGACTCTGGTTTGGAGACAAGTGTCCTTACCTGGTGAGCCATCCTATTGTCTCCTCTCTTCACTTGGCACCAGGCCCTAACTTGCGATGCAGGCATGGGAAGATCTCCTGAAGTTTCGATCCTTCTGGTTCCTCCTCCTTAGTGCTGGGACGACAGGTGTGGGCTGTCCTGCCCAGGGTGTACGGTGCCGGGGATGAAACACAGGGCTTCCAGAGGGGCAGCCACTCCACCGATGGAGCTCCAGGCTCAGCTGACAGTCACCTTTTCCTAAGCGCTTCGTACTGCTCTCTTTACTCTCCTGGAGACACGAAGTCTGAACTACCCAGTTGTGTAACTAGGAAAGCATAGGCAGAGTAAAACAAAAGCTAAAAGTAATTGGTTTACAGTGGTGTATGTGCTTCAATTTGAAAATGCTAGGATGGCCACCACGGAAAATAATGAGGTCCCGTGTCTTTGGTTACACGTAGACTCCCTATGAATTGGACACCTGTAGTTTCAGACTGAGGGGTGGTGGGTGTTGCAGTAGGGGCCTGGCTTCCTTAAGCTGCTTTCTGATATGGTAATTAGCTCTTAATAGAGTCTAGACTGAGACTCCATGCATTTGTCCCTTGATAGACCTGCAGCTGCTTTGCTGGGTTATGTCCCAGTGAGTGCTGGGTGGTTTGTTTATGGGTGGAAGAACTTAAAGTCTAGGTTTATGCTGTTATCAACACACCGTTTCTTGGGATTGAGAGACTATTATTAGTAAGTTGTACTGGAGGTGAATGGAACAGGTTTTCATGGTAAGAGATGGTGTGGGGTTTAACATCCCTGTCCTTATCCATTGCGGTTAGTTCCCTTCCCCATCACCATGAGCATCAGATTTACCCAGTTCAAAGAGATGAAAGGAAATGTTATGGAAGATGGTGGCATGAGAAGGAATTTAAGGGCTATGGATCTGCGGACATGAATGGGAAAAGGCTTCAGAAAATATTTCAGCTCAAACAGACCAAGTGTCTTTCCAGTTCTTTCAAGAGAAAGACATGCCAGGACAGTCCATCTTCATAGGTTTTGCTACAGTGGTGCAGGTAGCCCATCATAATGTTTTAGGACTTCATCTTGCAGGTTTCTGTCCTTGCCAAAGACACTTTTTGAATGACTCTTACCAATACATGCTACATTAAAAAAATATAATAAGCAGAAAATCAAGTAAACTTTTCAACATTTTTCATTTTCTTCCTTTGAGATAGAAGCTCACTGTGTAGATCAAGTGGGCCTTGAACTCTTGATCTTCTTACCTGGACAGGCCAATTGTTAGTTTATTGATGTCTGCTACCGCCCCCAGCTCAAGCAGTTTTAAAACACTTCAAAGTTCTACTTGTAACTATTTTGTTATTGTTTCAAGACAGAATTTTACACTGTAGCCCAGAACAACCTCAACCTTGTGGTTTTCCTCCTCAGTCTTCTGAGTGCTGGATTACAGACATGAGCCACCAGCTTGGTTTCCAACTAGAATATTTTATCTTTTAAAATCATGGAGTCTCTTATAGCCCAGGCTGGTCTCCAGCTCATTATATAGCCTAGGCCTGCCTTGAACTCCCAATCCTCTTGTCTCAACTACAGGCCCATTAGTCTAATTCTACTTGTAGCTTGTAAAGATATTATTTTTTCCATTTAGCAAATGGTAAAATGGAAACTAAATGAGATGAAGTATGTTGGAACCTTAAGAAAACAAAACCAAATCCAAATTAGCTGCTAAGTTTCAGGGCAATTTTTGTTGTTGTTGTTCGCGCTGAGGATTCAATCAAAGTAAAGTTTGATCTCATGCCTTCCCAAAATGAACTAGACCAGCTGCCACAAGGAAGTTAACTCAGGAGGGTGAGGTAGCTGCATTTGCCCTCTTTGTATGATCTGATGCCAATGCAGGCCCATGATGTATTTCAAGAGCATGCAGCAATGCAACATGCCGTCCACCTCTGGGAGAATATGGGCTCTTGATTCTCTTCCTTGCTGGGCCTTCTTGTGGGTTCTACTCCATCTGCCGTGTTCCAGCAGGGCTGGTTTCCACCCCTTGTAGTGAGCTCTATATTTTAATCCATGTTTGAGCTCTTGGTAGGGGGAAAAAAAAACTAGTTTGTAACCATGTTTTGACAGCAACAAGACAGTCTGTAGCAAGCATGTGGAGCTGTTGTGTCTTCTGTAACTGTTCTTAATCACAATATATTTCAATAAAGGGAAAGTTTTGAAAGAAGAGGAAAGAAGAAGCGATCAGATCCTGTAGACAGCATAAAGCTTGGTGTTTTGTGCCAGAGGTCAAAACTGTTGGTAGTCCCAAAGTGTTCTTTTGTTTCTTTTGAGATATGTTCTCATGTAGCTCAGGCTGGCTTCTAGTTCTCTGTGTAGCTAAGAATGACCTGAAACTCTTGTTTTTAAATATATTTTTATTTATGTATGTGAGTGTTTGGCCTGTATGTATGTATGTATGTATGTGAACCATATGCATGCAAGGTACCCATGGAGGCTAGTAGGAGGGCATTAGATCCCCTGCATCTGGAGTTTCAGAAGATTGTGAGCTGCTGTGTGGGTTCTGGGAACAAAATCTAGGTCCTCTGCAAGAGCAGCAAGTGGCCTTAAAGGCCGAGACAATTTTTTTTTTCAGCTTTGATTTTGAACTCCATCCTCCAGCCTCCACTTCCCAAGTCCTGGGATTGGTGGTGTATGCCAATGCTGATGATACTCTGAGATCCCCTTTGCAGGTTGGAATTCCACCTCCCTACCTCCCAACTGCTACAAATGAGGCTGTTGCTTATATCTAGAACATTCCCTAGGTAACTGGCCATGAGATGCTGAGAGTTTATCTCTCACCCCACAGCCCTTGTGTCCTATAGTTTGCTCAATGCAGTGGGGTGGGAAGGAACCTGCTCCCTGTCATCATGGGGGTTGGGGTGGGGGACATGGACACTCAAGTTGTCCTGTAATTCATGCTCTATGGGGGTGAGAATGAGGTTAGCTAGATCTCATCCAGAGCCACATTCTCCCTCAGCTGTCTCCTCCCTAATGCTCTCCTCACTTCCTGGTCCAGAGTCCTTACTCAGCAGCTCCTACTTGTAAACATTCCCTCCTCAAGATGCTGTCTGGGAAAGCAGCTCCAGGCCAGCCTTGGCTGCAGAAGGAAACCACGCTGAGTTCAATCACATCTAGCAAAGCCTACTTCTAAAAACAAGGAGCATTTCATTGTGATGTCTGATTCTACTTACCTCTGTACACTTACTCAACAACATGCAGGTTATTAGATGTTGGAGATGATGTTTGATTTCAGAACTCAAGATCTGAATTGTTCTTCCTGCTCATGTCCTTGTCCCCAGGATAACAGTCTACTGGCAGTGAGAACCAAGGACTCACAATTGGGGTGGGGGGCAATTTCACTTTTTCTTCCTTCCTTCCTTCCTCTTTTTTCCTTCTTTCTCAAATAAGTGTGCTCCCTTGGGAGACTGAAGGAACACCTTGAATTCAGCACATCCAGGACGTTGACAATGTCACCTATGCTCCTTTGAAGACGAATCAGAGAAACTCAGAATGACTAGTATAGCATTGTTTGTTGATTATCCACTCTCAGCAAGCTTTTTACACCTGGGAGAACTGCCTTCCTTTTATAATCACTCCAAACCCAGAGACCCTGTTACTTTTTAACATTTATAGTCTTAACTTCGATGAAACCATGGAAACCGTACTTTTCGAAACAGGGAGAGAACTATTGCTTTGTCTGAAGTGCAAGTTGAAACTTTACCTGAAGGTCTTAGGACTGGAAACGTTTTGATTTCATACTTTGGAATCTCTGTATATACATGAGAGCCCAATAAGCCTTGCCAAGTTGGACTTTGGTGGCATACTACATTGGTCTGTTGTTAATACACTATCTGGGGTAAGCAGATTCCTGTTCCGTCTTCTGAGAAAGAGTTCAATTCCTGTAACCTCCCAATAAATTCCAGTGCTTAAATAGTTTTCAGTTAAAAAATTTCCATTTCCCTCTGGACACGAGTGTGTCTTGAACTTCTTTGATTGTAGAAAGCAATGGCAGAGAGATCCCCTCCATATCCGATGGGTTATGCTGTTACCGAGTTGCCAGGTCTCGTTTTTGTCCACTGGGGTGTCAAGTAGCATTGACCTAGTTCCATAACCACCCTTTCCTTGCACTTGAGCTGGGACACAGACAACAGAAACAAATAAGATTCGAAATACATGACTACCGAGTCTAACTCAGGCTAGGTTGGCCTGGGTTTCCTGATGCTTATGTTGTCTGTAAGTGTTGACACACATCCAGTTCCAGATGATATTTGGGGAAATGCTGAAAAGGAAATTGAAATCAAATTAGCCTATTGTTTCTCTGGGTCTTACTCTTGTGACCCTGGCCAATGAATATTGTTTATCAAGGAGTTAAAAGATACGTTTTAGAATTTCATTTTAGCATCTGAGCTCTTGTCATATACTCTCCACAAACTTGGCTCCTCAACTCCCCCGACTGGATGATTCCATGTGGACTGGGAAATGGTCATTTTACACCAGGACTCTGTGATGAAACTAGTTTTAGGAACCACCCTAATTCACTGTGTGTACATATGTGTGTGTGTGTGTGTGTGTGTGTGTGTGTGTGTATACATGTGTGCACTCATACATACACACACAGTCATATGGAGGCCAAAGGGTGACCTTGGGCACTGTTGGCATCTTCTTCCTTGTTTTTGAGATAGGGTCTCTCACTGTCCTGGGGCTTGGTGACTATGCTAGACCAGCTAGTGAGCCCCAGTTTCCAGACTGTCTCTGTCTCCCAGTTCTTGGATTATACACAAGTCCCACCATATTTAGTCTTTCGGTTTGTTTTATTTTTGTTTTCAGACACGAGTTCTCAGAGATCATATTAAGGTCCTCATGTCTCCATGGTGAGCCCTTTCCTAACTGTAACCCAACTCCCTGATCCATTCTGGACATGGGCTTCCGAAGTGGGACAGAAGACAGTGGTCTCCCTTCCTTAGATCTTTAAAGGTCCCCAAATTGCTGAAAACCAAAGAGACAGTTATAATCAAAGATCAGCAAATGGGGAAAAAGTGAGGGGGGAAGAAATGAGTCTAAAATGAAGTAAATACCTGGCCAAAAAGTTTCAACTGGGAACTTACTGATGACTGTGGTGAAAAAACTCGGAGCATCTTATTCTTTTTGCTCAAAGACATCTTTTAGAGTGCCCTAATGATGCTGTTAGTATTCTTTCCATGTTGAAAGATTAGCCTCCAGGGATGGGAAGTTTCCTGGCTTCCTTTCCTCAGCATGTCACAAGTTTTCTCATGCCCAAGTAGGAAGCAAGAGGGCGCCCGGGCATTTGCTGCTGAGGAATCTGGGCTGTGCTTATTCATGCATATTTACAGGGCAATTAGCTGTCCATTCATTCATTAGCGTGTTTATAGGGCCACTTGCAAAGCCTCAATTGCGGCTTGGAGAGGAGAGACAGCCAAGGAGGGCCTCAGGGGAACACTTGGGTTAAACAGCGTCACAGCTTGACGCTTGTAACCCACCCGTTGGAGGCCCCAAACCAGAACTAGTTTAGTGACTGGGATGGTCCTTGTCAGTCACCAGGAAGCAAGAGCTTTAATTGGCTTATTTATGTAGACTTTCATATCCCGTGAGAAAACTTCAATAGTTTCTTTTTAGTCCTCTGTCTCTTTTGCACGTGTGTGTGTGTGCCTGCACGCACGCATTCATGCATTCACAGGCACACATGTTTGCACACACATAGTTGTGCTGATATGTGCAGGTCCGTGTTTATGCATGGATATGGAGGCCACAGGACAACCTCTGATGTGGTTCCTCATGCATCTGCCTTATTTATTTACATATTTAATTATTGAGATAGAGTTGCTCACTGATTAGGTTAGGCTGGCTAGCCAGGGAGTCCCAGAGATTCACCCATCTCTGTTTCCCCAGCTATAGAACCACAAATGCAGACCATTATGCCCAGCTCTAGGCATTATTGGTTTGTATCTCACCTGGATTTTGAGGCTAGAACTCAGGTTGCCATGCTCGCGTGCCAAGCACTTTACTATCTTCTCATCCTCTTCTTTACATTGGCATATGTCATAATACTGACAGACACATGGACATGGGTTAAATACCACCATGACAAAATACAGAATACTTTCAAAGTGATTTTTAGCTCATTTCCCCTCAAAACCAAGGGCATAGGTCTGCAGGAGATGTCCCTGTCCTCACATAGAAGAAAAAGATGCTATTTTGAGAAAGAAAGGACAATTGGCAAGAGACTGGGCTACACTAGAGGTCTCAGGAGTTCTGTTGGACCAAGTTGTGCTGCTGACTTGAAGTCTATGGACAGCTCGCTCCCAAGTTTTACAGAATTCCCATTTAGGAGCATATGAGTGATACTGTCCTTGTACATGGTTTGATGGGAATTACTGTCCTTCTGGCTTCTGGTGACCTCTGGGTAGCTGGGTTCCAGCTCCATGGTTCTGAGAGTCAGCCACAGTTGTGGTGGCCATACAGGGTGGCCTGGGAGGAGGCAGGTACTCCGGAGTCGCTCCTTTGCATCAGCAATGAGTTCCTCCAGGATATCAAAGAGACAGTTTGTAGAACCCGTGCTTTTGAAAATCTGTCCCTACGTCAGATCTAAGAGAAAGCATGCCTAGCTCTTCAGATCATCTCCACACTTCCACATCCCCTCTGCACCTTTGTTTTTCCTGCTCCTGGGTCCTCCGCCGAGCTCCTGCGGTTGCCTGCTTGTTTCAATATTTAGTTCCTTCAGTCATTTCAAAATTACTTCAAACTCACCTTCTTCAGAAACCCGCAATCAAACCAACCTCTTGGAAGAGTAGAGGGCGCGAGTGCTTACAAAGTAGGGAGTCCCTGCTGTCGCCTGCATCTCTAGGACTTGCGTATTCTGCCCCGTGCCTGGCTCTCCCGTTGTAAAGTCATGCATGTAGACACAGCAGGCGTTGTGGTTCAGTGTTCTGTGTCTATAGTTATAAGTTGGTCTAATGTGCATCTATCATGCCTATCGTCTATGACATATATCATTTATTGTCTATTATCCCTCACTTATGCATCATCTATCTTATAAAGTCTATAGTTTTTCTATTATCGATCACAGATCATTTCTCTGTCATCTATAAATCTATCATTCACTTATCTCTATCATCTACCTTTTATCTATCATCTGTCTACATCATTTATTTGACACCTATCATATCTATATCTATGTATCTATTTATATATTTTGTCTGCCATCATTCTGTCTCTAGCAATAGAGATCTGTTTCATATTTATCTAATTTAGAGTTTATCAGTCTAGCTATATGTGGCTATCATCTTATCTAGTCATATGTTTGCTTATATAGTCTTATATACATATAAGACATTATATAATCTTATATACATATTCTCTGTTACATGTCTCTCCATCATATATTCCTCATCTATATCTATCTATCTATCTATCTATCTATCTATCTATCTATCATCTGTCTATCATCTATCTATCTATCTATCTATCTATCTATCTATCTATCTATCATCTATTTCTATTATCTATCTATCTATCTATCTATCTATCATCTATTTCTATCATCTATCTATCTATCTATCTATCTATCTATCTATCTATCTATTTATCTATCATCTGTCTATCATCTATCTATCTATCTATCTATCTATCTATCTTCTATTTCTATCATCTATCTATCTATCATCTATTTCTATCATCTATCTATCTATCATCTATCTATCTATTAATCATCTATCTATCTATCTATCTATCTTTCATCTATCTATCTATCTATCTATCTATCTATCTCTACTATCTATCTATCTTTCATCTATCTATCTTTCATCTATCTATCTATCTATCTATCTATCTATCTATCTATCTAGCATCTATTTCTATCATCTATCTATCTATCTATCTATCTATCTATCTATCTATCTATCTATCATCTATTTCTATCATCTATCTATCTATCTATCTATCTCTACTATCTATCTATCTATCTATCTATCTATCTATCTATCTATCTATCTCTACTATCTATCTATCTTTCATCTATCTATCTTTCATCTATCTATCTATCTATCTATCTATCTATCTATCTATCTTTCTATCTATCTATCTTCAATATGTAAACTCTAATACCTGCCATGGCTGTTCCCCGTCTTTCTGTCCTATCTCTCATTGATTTGTTGGTCTCTATAATCATCCAACCATACTCTGAACAGGTTACATATTCCAGGTCTCAGTCTCATCTTTCATAAAATTGGAAGGGTTAGAGTGACTCATGGGGCTGTTAAGAGATTACATGAACATATATATATTTTTTTCATCACCTCTTTTTCTTACTGTTCCTTCCATTTCTCTTCATACTAGCAATGCTATGTTTCTGCCTTTGTCTCCAGTTATGCTCAAGCCCTGGCAGGAGCAAAGTAGTTCTGCTCCACCCTTGCCACGGCACGCTTCTCCCCCGCCTCGGGGCACGAACCAGGTGAGTTCCTTCCATCTGTAACTCTTGACTGCTGTGGCATCACAGACTTGCTGCTTCAGGTTCCAAATCTCTGCAGGCTTCCCCTCCCCTGGAACCTGGTACTACTGGGTAGGAGCTAGAAGACAAGGATTATCTGAATCGTGCTGTTTTAAAAACCACATTATTTTATGTGTATGGCTGTTTCGCTTGCTGATATGTCTGTGTGTGACGTGATGTGTATGCAATATCCTTGAAGATCAGAGAGGGTGTTGAATCTCCTGGAACCGGACTTACAGACAGCTGTGAGCCACTGTGTGGGTGCTGGAAATTAAAGCTAGGTCCTCTGTAAGAACAGCCAGTGCTCTTAACCCCTGAGCCATTTCTCCAGCACTAGAAACACCATTTTTCCTGAGCTGTGGTTCCATGTTTTCAGTATTTCCTGGTCCTTGTTTGTGACATCTAACTGTGTTTGATGGGCTGTATATTAAGTTAGCTCACATTAAACTTCTGTGTCCATTGCCCGGCTCTGTGGACAGCTGTACAACCCTACCTTGTCATCCTGGAAAACCGGGTTTCATGGGATTCGATTCCTTGTTGGTGGCAAAGGCTTTGTTTCTTTGTGAACCCCAGGAATTTCCCTTGGTTTCTTTCATGGACATTTAAAACTGGGCCCTTTGTGCCGAATATCTTCACACATCTTTAAAAACAGAGAAACTTTGGGCTTTTCAGCTCTGCACACAGAAGGAGTCCTGGCATTGTCTTTCGCTCAGCGTGACTGACTCATTCCTTAAATAAAACTCCATTCTTTGTTCTCAGGGCCCCACTAACTGCCATATTCAAATTATTTGTTCCTGTCTAAAATGACTGCAGTCGGTGCCAGTTATTTTACAGTCTCACCAACAATTAAGCGCAATGTTTACAAAGTAAATTGACACCTCTTCTAGAAAAATTCTGCAAAAACAAAGGAGGAAATCCAAATAAGAGAATGGGAGAAACGTGCGCTCCATCAGGGTGTTTTTTGTTTTGTACCTAGTGTGCTGGTGAAGGCTTGCCCAAGAGTAGATCAGTGGATCCCTGCGACGTAAAGTGGGGGCTTTTCTGGCAGAGAGTTAGACGCAGAGATGCCACAATAGGCTTAGTTCTCTTTTGGCAGGGGCCATGCCTTTCTCGGGCCGTCAGAGCTAGGGCGGGGAAGAGGTAGTGGTTTGGTGGTAGAGGTTCACTTTGCATTGTGAGAACACTGTGCCAAGATTCTAACCCGAGTATCTATCACATGGTTATATAGTCCTGAACTTCCACGTAAGAATGATGTAGATTCATTAGGTGTATGGAATTAAAGCAGGGCAGGGATTTTGTTCTATTTGTTTTGGGACAGGGTTTCATGGAACCCAGACTGGTCCCAGCGTCTGTAGCCGAGGATAACCTTGAACTCTTTACTCTCCTGCCTTACCTCTGGAGTGCTGAGATTACAGTGCAGCCGCTACACACAGTTTATGGGGTACTGGGGACTGGCCCCAGGACATTGCGCGTGTTCGGAGGGTGCTCCACCAACCCAGCAGCACCCTAGCCCTCCACATTAAGGGGGAAAAGAGATCAATTCTTTCTTCTTCCTACTACAGATGGAGTACTCCCCAAATCTCAACTTTTCTAGCACTCATATAATGCCACAAATGTAAATTCAATACCAGGAAACTTGGCTTTGTGTACAAAATGATTAAAAATAGTATATTTACTTACAGGTGGCAGGTAAAAGGGATTCATATAGAATGTAAATAAATGCCATGCTTAGATTTGATTATCAACCCCGAGTTATTTCCCTATGCACATGCAAATACACACAAAGCGTGCTAGATTGCTAAAGTTCAAGCCATTTTTGTCCTAAGCATTTTGAATGAGCGATTCTCCCCCAACTTTTCCCACCTTCACCTCATCCCTGAAATTCTTGGAACCCAGGCTAGAATAGTGTTCCCTTTCTCTTATAGACCCTGGTTCTTACCCAGGACCTGCTCACCCTCAGCTACTTTCCCATGTGGCAGTCAGCATTGGGCAATTCCACTAAGAGATGTTATGTAAACCTTGTTTTCTATATACATATTCCTTTAGGCATAATATTAGAGTCATTTCCACACCTGTGCACACAATGATGATCAAAGAAAATGTAGGGTTTTACTTGCTTTTTTTTTTTTTTGGATACAGTGTCTCATTGTGTAGCCCAAAACTAGGTTTGAACTCACGGTCCCTTCCTTGCCTTAGCTTCCCAAGTGTCTACCACACTTAGACAAACAGATAAGCTTTTGAAATTGTCCGCGATAGATCTGCTCCCCCCCCCCCCCCAAGTAATTCTTATTTGCTGCTCATCAATGAAAGAGAAGTCGAGTTGGATTGAAAAGCTCCAGTTTCTAGTTGATTCGTTTCTTTGGGAAAGTTTTCCTTGGCTTAATTATTCAGCTTTCTCCCCTCCCTTATGCTCTTTTGCAAGAAGGCTTCTGGGTGTGTGTATGGGAGGCCTTTGGACTCACAGTGATGGTGACAGAGGAGAAAGTGGGTCATCCGTTTGGGGCCTTTTGTGGTTGGGGAGCTGCGAGCTTTCCAGGGGCTCTGCTGTCAGGGAGGCTTGAGTTTACCACTGTGAAACCGTGGTCCCTTTTCTCTCATCTCGGCTAAGCCAGGGATCTCCCAGCTGCTCCAGGTCTCCGCTAGCGCGGACTCTAAGGCCTTTCTTTCTAGTTCTTGGATCCCTAGTCTAGGACATCCCCCCTGTGTCCTGTGGCCCTCAGCCTGGAACAGACCCTCTCTCCCCTTATCCTCTAGACCATCAGGGCGTCTGGTTCCTTCTACAGGCTTAATCAAGCAGCCAATAGGTGTTTCTGTTGCCATACAAAGAATGAAGAGCATAGAAAGGGAAACTGAGACCTTCTGCCTTATGTTGCCTGTTCCCAGGTTGAGTTCTGGCCACCCTAGCTTAGCACTTTGTCGCTCTTGAGAGTTTAATGAAGAGGAAACTCTTTCTTCACGCCCATTTTCCACTGAACCTGAGTTTCTTTGTCTCCCTGCCCCTCTCAGGGCTCTAGTCTGGCAATGGAGGTCAGAGCACGTGTGTCTCCCTACCTGCTATCCTGTAGTCTCCCTGGGGTACAAAGGGCAGGCTTTCTCTTTCTTTTAGGAAGTTTCCCTTCATCTGGCCTCCTCCATTCCAGCTAGGAGAACAGAATGGCTGCCGGGGGAATGTTTCCTGGGAGGCTGACTGAAGATCGTGTCACTTTTCCCCTTCGAAGGGTTTGGTTACGCCGAGCTTCTGGTTTGCCTGGCTTTACCATGGTGGATGGTTGTGAGTCCTGATCAGAAGGTGCCGAAATCAACCTGGATTGTCAAGAACCACGGCTGGCCTCATTTTTTTTTTTTTTTCTGAGGATACAGAATGCTTCTGTCCTTGAATGTGCTTTACAGCCAAACACTCTGAAGCACAGGGAACATTAAGTACTCCTTTGTCAGATGATAAAAACAAGACAGTTCTCCATCAAAGGAAATTATTGTGATTGAAGAAAAAGCCAGCCAATTCCTGGGGATTGGTCCTGGGAAAATCTCATTGTGTGCTAAAGTGAAATCAGGTTGGGGTGGATATCTAGGGCGTTTGTGAAACCCAAACTAGCCACCCGGCTTGGCGCTGAGCAGGATCTATCAACCATTGAAGAGATGCACCCTGACGTTTTTGCCTGTGGTGGTGGGGACTTTGGGGACTGGAGAAAAGGTGACTCTTCATTTTCCTTGTTTTTGCTTTCCTTCTTATCTTGGTCAATGAATGCCGTTTCTAGCTCTTAGTTTAGCATGAAGTTTTATATAGGGATTATACCTACTGTGTGTATGTCAGATTCTGGGTAGTTTTATATAGTGATTCTTGACTGTGTGGTGGATTCTGGGTAGTTTTATATAGGGATTACCTACTGTGTGCCAGATTCTGGGTAGTTTTATATAATGATTACCAGCAGGTATCTTTAATATGAGTACATCATTTATTATGATGACTTGAGACACTCCCAGTGATGACCAGTAAGTTGTCCTAGGACATTTTATTCCCTTCTATTGTCTATATTGGTTGCATTGGACATTTCCACCAAGTTAATGTGCTCTTTTATTTATTGTAATCACCTTGGCAAGGGCATGTGAGGATTGCCTGTCGGTTGGTCAGCTTTGTATTCCAAGCCCCTTAGGAAGGTTCTGAAAATGTAACCCAAAGATTCCAGTGTATTCTCAGCTCACCGTCTATATGAACCTGACAATTGTGAAGCAGACCTGCTCAGCATGGATAGCTAGAGCTACTCACTGACCTTGGAAGCAGCAGCTAGCTGTCCAGTGTGTTCTAACTTGCCTCTTCCTGGGAGGACTGTTGTAGTGAGCTTCTTCGCCATCTCTCAGCCGTCAGTTTTTCATGACTGTGATGGAATGCTTGATAAAAATGCCATAGGGGGCAAAGCCTTGTTTGGCTCATAGTCAGTCCGTGGCTGTCTGAGCGCCATTGCTTTTAAGACTGTGGTAAGAGAGAGCCATCGTGGCAAAAGAGTGGGGGAGAAATCTAGGAAGCAGAAAGAGAGTGAGAGAGAGTAGACATGAGACTCATCATTTGAAGGCACCGTTCTAGCAACCTGCCTCTTCTGATTAGGCCTTACTCCCGAAGTCCTGTTCAGTTATGCTATCAATGGATGGATCAATTGACAAGGCTATTAGCCCCTCATGATCTAGTCACCTCTTAAGACTACTGCCGGATGGGGCAAAGCCTTTAGCGTATGAACTCTTGGGACTGTTTTTATAGTGAAACCACGACAGACTAGTCTTCTAGCCCAGGTATCTGAGCTTCAGGATTTCCCTAGGAACTAGGACTTGAGCTGAACTAGTAAGCCAGTGAAACACTGTAGGTCCCCATGACTTACACCTGACCTACTGCTCCCATGGTTGAAGTTGACTTGTAAGGTCTTGGCGAAGAACACAAGGCATTTGCTTATAGCTGATGTTTGAGCTCACCTCTCTCCCATGGAACAGGAAGTAACCATTCCTGGGAACGTCTGTCAACTCCCTCAATAACTGGGGTCGCGTCACCATCTGCAAGGGCATGCCTTCAGTGTCTTACTTCCTCCAGCTAAGCTTGGTTGCCGGGTTTTCATCACCTCCTGATATCTTCGCATGGTGACTCGGTTAATGAATCCATTGACAAAGTCAAAGCTTTTATGAGTTGCAGCAGGCTTTCTTTTTTTTTTTTTTTTGGCGGGGGCGGAGCACCAACCAGCTCCCAAATCATGACACAAGGACATAATATTAGTTATGAATGTTTGGCCTTATCTTAGGCTCATTTCTTGCTAACTCTTCTAACAATTTGTTTCTTTTCATCTGTTTTGCTTTGGGGCTTTTTACGTTTCTTTCCTTCTGTATATCTGACTTTCACTGCTTCTTGTGTCTGTCTGTCTGGCTGACAGCTGCCTGGCTTCTGGCCCAAGGTGTGTCGCTCTCTTTTTTCCTTGGTTTCTTCTCCTTCTTCTCTCTTGAGCCTAGATTTTTCCTCCTATTTATTCTCTCTGCCTACCAGTCCTGCCTACCCCTCTTCTGCTTAGTATTGGCTGTTCAGCTTTTTATTAGACCAATCAGGTCCCTTAGGCAGGAAAGGCGAAACAAAGGCAACACATCTTTACATCATTAACAAATACAGCACAATGTAGCATATTTACATAGTTAAAGTGATAGTCCGTAGCAAAACCAAATGTAAAATGCTTTTGCCTGGTTAAAACAATATTCCACGAGTCAGTTTATCAACCCAGTGTTTAACCCCTGACCCTTGCGGGAGAGCACTTCTCAACTAACCCATGGCAGGAGGTATCAAATCAGCCAGGTGACGCTAGAGTTCATGGTTGTTCCGAAGATGCCAAACATGTTCTAAGTTGTGCCTACTTGTGTGACCCATCCCTCACGGATGATGAACATCTGACCACTCCTTATTCTGATCTTTCAGAAGTTCTGTCTTGACACTGGCTCCAGGAATCCCAGAGGCAGGAAAATAGACTTGCGAATCACAAAACAAGTTTCAGGTTTCTGCACTGATGTGACCGTTCAGTGCTCCTCACATTTCATTGGCTAAAAGACTCATGGCCACCTCAGAGAAGAAGCCGATGGAGCAATGGGATCCTCTTCCTGGCCTGGAATGTGTCTTGAACATCGGCCACAGAGCTCCACGGATGACTACAGGCGTACTTGAAAACCACAGGCTCTCTCTTGCTTTAAGGTGCCACCCCATTTAAGTGTCCCCCCCCAGCCAACCTGACAAATGACCCAATTTTGTGTTTAGGAATCTCACTTTGAATTGATTGAGCTCACACCCATTAGTCCTGGGTTTTCTGCTTTGGTCGTTGTGTTAAGTGATATCCTTCCTCCAGGTCCCTGCTGCCTACACAGCATGAGATTGTCCGGTGAGTACTGCCCCGCAGATGGGTTTAGTGTGGAACGGGCGTGGCAGAGCACATGCTCCATCCAGCATCTGCTTTGGGGACGCCCCAGACAGCTCCTTATCCTGAAGGGAAGTTCCTCGTGTTGTGCGATCGCTCGGTCTCCCTCTTCAGTTCTCATTCTCGAGTGAAGCCTTTCATGCACTTGAGATCAATACTCTTCTTCATCTGTTTTCTCTCCCATGTACTGGGAGTGTGTTTCTTTTCATTTCCACGGGTCCACTTTGTCTTCTTTCATGTTCCTTTTCGGTTCCACTTTACTCTTAGCCTGGATGTAGAAAAAGCAGTAACCCAGGAAGTGAGGTCAAACCCAGCCTGGAGCATTTCAAGGGCAGGCAGGAATGCAAGCAGAGCTTTCTTGGTGGCCCAGAGGGAATCAGTCCTTCCCAGACTCAGAAGGGAGGTTGTCCTGAATCCAGTGAGGGTTCTACCTTCACTCTTTCCATCTCTCCTCTAGGTGCCCCCTCGATAAAGGGGACCTCTGGCTCACTCCCATCTCTGCACCTCGCTTGTGGCACACGTAGGAAAGACCTCGACTTAAGGCTTTGTCTGTCCTAAGTCAGCACAGATAGTCTCCTGGTTTGTTTGGGTGTTGGTGGGTGGGGAGTCAATTTGGGTTATGTCTTTAGCACCAGAAAACATTTCCAGTCATTCCTGAGAGTGCCTTCCTCGGCTGGTCCTCTCCTTCCACTCTCTACCTGCTCTACCCGTGGTCTGCAGAACCCAGCCTGGGGGGATTTGCTTCATCACTGAAGGTGGCAGAACTCACTGTGAGGACCCCTCCTTCCTCACAGCTGGTGTGTTCTTCCATCAGCAGAGGAGCTTGCTGGTGTCACCTCTGGCTTTCCCTCACTTACTGCATACACATCCTCATGCTTAGTTAGCTTGGGGACCATAACCAAGGCACTGGATTAGCCCTGTGCTTCTTTCTCTTGGGAGTGGCCTTCAATCCAGGAGCTCTTGCTGTCTTCTCACGCC
This sequence comes from Microtus oregoni, assembly GCF_018167655.1. Classification (NCBI taxonomy): domain Eukaryota; kingdom Metazoa; phylum Chordata; class Mammalia; order Rodentia; family Cricetidae; genus Microtus; species Microtus oregoni. The sequence goes on from NW_024543063.1 coordinate 42,112,251, forward strand.
TCAGGGCAAGATCCACCTGCACAGGAGACACACAGCAGACAGTTCACTCTGAGTGCTCCAGTTTGTCCAGCCACGGGGCTATGTGGCCCTTCTGTTGCTGTATCTCATTTTGTTCAGGAGCTCAGGGAGGAGCAGGAACAGGCATGTAGTCAGCCCTGAGATTACAGGGCTGTGATAGTGAGTGCCAATGGCACTGTGGCAACGAGGGGCCAGAGGGGTTAGAGAGGCCACTCTCAGCATTCTAAAGTGGTCTCAGAAGTCCCTAAACTATAGAGTCTAACCTGAGATGACTCTAACCCTTAACCATAGATTCTGACCTTTACCAGAGCCTCCTTAAACATAGAGGCCAACCTTGATGAGGGCCCCCTTAACGATATAGTCTAACCTGACGAGGGCTCCCCTTAACTATAGATTCTAGCCTTAACCATAGAGGCCAACCTTGATGAGGGCCCCCTTAACCATACAGTCTAACCTGACAAGGGCCCCCCTTAACTATAGATTCTAGCCTTGACCAGAGACCCCTTAACCATAGAGGCCAACTTTGATTAGAGCCCCCTTAACTACAGAGGTCAACCTTGACAAACTTCTGATGAACTTCTCTAGAGACTCACTCTGGGTCTCCTTCTCCCTTTTGTTTAAGGCATGGTCGCACCCCATGGTACATCTGAGTCTCTGTGCAATTTCTGTTCTTCATTTTAGAGCCAAATGCGATCTTCATAGTCTTGTTGGAGATTGAGGGAAATCATTAGGAACATGTCTATGCATCTGTAGGATTTTGTCTTTCTGTGTGTCTTCTATTTAAAATCCCACGTGCATCCTGCAATGTGGTTCCTGATGGGCTGTGGGCGGGAGGGGGTGCTGTGTAATTTTAGATTTCATTTCCTAGAGGCCCTGTGTTGCTTTGGAAAAGGAACCAGACTTTGTGTTTCCTTTCTCTCCCTTGTAAAAAATTGCTTACTGGTTTTCAATAAATATTAGAGTGTGTGACTACAAGAGTCTTGGTAAGGGGAAATAGATGAGATTTCTGGTAAACTGGGGGGTGGGGGCAGTAGAATGGAAGGGTTGAGGGATGGGAACATGAGGGAATGGGCTAGTCGATTGGGAGAGGGACGAAGCTGGAGAGCAATGAAAGAGATATCTCGATAGCGGAAGTCATCACGGGGATAGAGAGAAACCTGGTGCTAGGGAAATTCCCAGGAATCTACAAGGATGACCCCAGCTAAGACTCCTAGCAACAGTGGGCAGAGTGCCTGAGCTGGCCTTCCCCTGTTATCAGATTGGTGAATACCCTAACTATCATCATAGAGCCTTCAGCCAGTAACTGGTAAAACCAGATGCAGAGATCCATAGCCAAGCACCAGGCCTACTTACTGTAATCCAGCTGAAGAGAGAGGGAGGAGGGATTATATGGGCAACAGGGTGAAGATCATAACAGGGAAACTCACAGAGACTAGAACTTGTGGGAGTGCATGGACTCTAGACCTAGAACTGGGGAGCCTGCATGGAACCAAAGTGGGCCCTCTGCATGTGGACATCAGTTTTGTAGGCTTGTCTGTTTGTGGGATTCCTGGTAGTGGGACCAGGATCTATCTCGGTACATGAGCTGGCTTTTTGAAGCCCATTCCATATAATGGGATATCTTGCTCAGCCTTGATATGGGTTGGGGGGGGGGGGGGAAGGGAGCTTGGTCCTGCCTCAACTGAATGTGCCAGGCCTTGTCGACTCCCCATGGAGACCTTACCCTTTCTGAAGAGTAAGTGGGGGTGTGTTGGTGAGAGGTGGGGGTGTGGGAATAGGAGATGGAGGAGGAGCTATGGTTGGTATGTAAAATGAATAAAGAAAAGAATGAATGACTACAAGGCTATCTATATAGAGCTGCTGTATTCGTGAGAACTTCTGAGAGTCACCCTGGAGCAGGAGGGCTTCCGGCCCATGGTCTTTTCTGTGTGAAGTCTGTTGTAGACATTTGCTTAGCTCACGGCATGCAAAGCTCTCATGTTGAATATCACTCTTCCTACTGCAGCCACCACCCTGAGTCTCTGACCCTTAGGGTTTGACCTCGGATGGCGAGCATTTCTGAACAAAGTGGTTTAGCAACCGTCCTCAAAGAAATGGCCCACTTTCTAGACATTCATGTATAATGCTGGCACGTGAGCACACAGCAAAGAAAAAAACAGAAGCCAAAACAACGCTGGCTAAAAGCTTAAGAAGGACCCATCCTGTTTCAAATTAGCTTATAGGCCAGAAGTTAAACATGAAGAGATGACTTTTTTTCTCTGGGTCTGGTGCTGGGTGCCTGCAATCCTAGTACTTGGTCAGGGAAGATGTCAGCAGGAGCCTGAGGAGTTTGGAGTCAGCCTGGGCTACATAGTGACGCCCAGTCTCATAAAATATCACCATCAACAGCAGCAGGAACAACAATAACAAAACCCTGCTTCCTGAATGCTTTGTGTTTTGTTCATTTTAACCCTGTGCTGATTATTATTTTTTTTAACCACTTGACATATACTAGAGTCATGTGAGAAGAGAGAACCTCAACCCAAACAATGTCTTCATTAGACTGGCTCATAGGCAAGGCTGTGAAAGATTTTCTTGATTAATGGCAAATGTAGGAGGGCCCTGTTGATGTGTCCCACTGGGCAGGTGGTCCTGAGCGAGCCTTGAGGATCGTGTCCCACTGGGCAGGTGGTCCTGAGCTGACTTGAGGATCGTGTCCCACTGGGCACGTGGTCCTGAGCGAGCCTTGAGGAACCTGTCCCACTGGTTACGTGGTCCTGAGTGAGGAAAGAAGGAGCAGCCAGTAAACAGCCCCCCTCCACGATCTTGGCTTTAGTTCCTGCCTCCAGGTTCCTGCCATGCTTGAGTTCCTGCCTCAGCTTCCTTCCTGGATGGGGACTAGCAATTGTAAGTCAAATAAACCTTTCCTTCCCCATGTGGCTTTTGGTCATGATTGCTGTAATACAAAGCAAACAAGGATGACTCTTCTGTTCACAGCTGCTTAATCTTAAGCAATGGATAGCTGTAGGGTCCAGTCCAAAGGTCATTGCCTTCAGCTCATCATAGGTTAGGAATTTTGAGGAAATAGACCTTTTTTTTTTTTTTTTTTGCTCTTGTTTTCCCCAAATAGTTCCAAATAAACTGGTACTTTGTAAAGGTTTAGGGGGAGGCTGGGCGAGTTAGGGAACAGAAACAGATACAGGGAACAAGCACCAGCTATTTCAAGGACCCACCAGGAGCAGACAAACCTAGAGACAGCTGAAGGCCAGCTTCTGCCAGAGGAAAACAAATGGGTTTCTGGTGTTTCCACCCTCTTCGTGTCTTATTCCAGGAAACAAAGGTTGAAAAATAGCAAGGAAACTTTGTTGAAAAGCACAGCCAGTGAGCAGTGGGCCACTTGAGCAAGAGCTCACTCAAGGCCTTGTTGTTGTTTGGGGATTTCTATTATGGGATTCAAAAGACGGAGATTGGCTACTAAGGGGAGAGGCACAAGTGGGTCTCAGTTTTGATTGACAGGCTTCAATCATGGAGGCTCTACTGTATATGCCCTTACCCACAATGCATCTGATTTTAACCATACATACAACTCATCATAGGGTCATCAAGGATGAGTAAGTCAGTCCATTGTTGGAAGTGGGGCATCCATGCAACTGGATGGAAGTGGGGAGGGAGGGTCTCAGGTTTCTCTGTGCATTGTGAGGAGAAGGGCAGGTGGGGAGGGTCCTTGCTTGTCAGGTTCATTATTAAGCAAGGGGTGTATGCATTGTCAAGTAGAGTTCCATATGTTCCGAGAGCTAACCTATTCCCTATGCCGGTTGGCCTCAAATAGATGTCAAAATGTCTGCCCCTGTGCCCCAAGGAAGGCCCTTTTATAATAAAAACCAAGTGCCTTCTTCCCATTTCCTCATCTATCCTCCTCACCCCATGGATGCAAGGAGCAATGAGTTGAGAAATAATCGTTCTTGGTGGGAGAGTTTTACAGCAGAAACTTGTGGGATTGCCAATTATTTTATAATTAGGTGTTAGATTAAGTGTGTGAAGGGAGGAAAGCCGAGGGATGAATTCGCAAAGGGCTGTAGCTTCCAGGCAGGGTGCTGAGAGAGTAGCACCCAGGAATGTTAATGGGCACCCTAGAGACGAGTCTCCCAGGACCACACACACTCTGTCTTCCCAAGCCACCTCCTTCCAGCTGTCCCTTCACTCACTCCCATCTGTTTCTTATGCTCTAATAAACGAAAGCACTCATTTACTTAGCGCCTTTCAGCAGAGCTCCCCCCAGGGCCACTCCGACTCTGCATGGACCCACAGCCAAAGTGTGATGACTTTGGAGTGGACACATGGCCTGCTGTTTCTGGATGTCAGTATCAGACGCCGAAATAGGGCTTTGCCTTCAGGGAGGCGCACCGTCAATGGTGTGAGTTTTCTGTTGCCCTTTTCAGATCCCTTTAGCCTGGAGAATGGAAAATACAACCCATTTCTCCAGGGCTGTGAATATCATGGATGCTGCCTGCCATGAAGAGTCTAGAGTGTCTGTAGATATTGTGTGGTTGCTTCTGGAAACGTTTGTGGGATTTCCCTGGGATCTTTTGCATGTGTCCAAATGGGAGGAGGAGTATGTGACATTCATTTTCTTTTCCTCTTCTCTTTCTGTGATGCTGAGACTCAAACTCTGGGCCTTGTACATGCCAGGCAAGGACACCCTACAGAGCTGTATCACCAGACCTTTTTGAACATTTTATTTTATTTGTTTTGTTTTTCTTTCCTGAGACAGAATTTCTCTGTGTGGCCCTAGCTGTTCTGGAACTCACTATGTAGATAAAGCTGGCCTTGAACTCAGAGATCTGCCTGCCTCTGCCTCCTGAGTGCCGGGATGAAGATTTTATTTTGAGTCAGGGTTTCTCTTCATTGCCCAGGCTGGATTTGAACTCAGTCTGTAGTCCAGGGAGTTCTTGAACCTGTCATCCTCCTGCCTCAGCCTTCTCAGAGGCTGGGATTGCAGGCTTGTGCTATCTGGCCTGGTTCGCAACATTTTGTTGAGGTAACGTTAAATTCTGAGCTGATTACTTGAGCCTTCATTGGTGCTTAGAGATGTGGTGGGGAGAGGGGAGAGGCCTGTGAGCAGGAAGATTCAGTTGGCTGTCTTGACTGTGCCCAGTTGCTTTCAGACTTTGAACTTGTAGGCTGCTCCTCATTTGCATATTGTTCCAGTTCAGGAAAGGGCACCTTTTGCAATATTTAAGAGAAATTTGCCATACCGAATTCAGAACACAGTAAGACAGTTGGTTCACGGAGTTAAGAACATGCATTGATTTCTTATAAACCGACACTTTGAATTTAGAGTTTTTGAGCCAAGTGCAATTTGTTGATGTTGACAATTTGTCGAACATGGGAGAGGCAAATGCCAGAAGCTTTAAATAACAAGCCAGGGAATCCCAGGAATGAGAGAAGGAATGAGAACAAAGCCCACAAGTTTGAATCTGAGGGACTGGAAAGGTTAGGGGGTGAGGATTCACTCCCGGGGACCAACAGGTTTCTAGCTTGCCAGACCCCAGCCTTTTCTCTGCGACAATTGTGAAGTTATTTGGAAAGGAAACACCGCTGTGACATTTTTCTGGAGGATATCAGGAAGAAAGGGGCGGCTTTACAGTCATCAGAGATGCTTGGTTTAAAGTACACTTCCCTTACCTCCAGCAGGACGAGCCACTAGGAAAGACAATAAAACAAAATGGAGCACACCGTGTAAGTTTTTCTTTCTTCTGAAGAATTCCAGGGCATAAGAAAGAGTGAGAGGTGTTGATAGGTCTCTCAGGCTCAACTTTGTTTTTCCCCGTATGTTCTAAGTCGGTCAGAGCACCGTGTTTTCTGTTCATTTCTTGCACTGTAGCTCTGTGCCTTCTTTCCCAGAGAATGGATTTTGGAGAAGCCAACGTGCCATCTCCTTCCTGGGAGCACACGGGTCCCAAGAGTGAATATGCTTTTCACATCATGTGGTTTCTATGGTGCCATCAAAACTCCCTGGCTTGTCATATCCTTTCCTTCCCATGACTCTTCTCAATCGAAGTGGCCACCAAATGACATGTTCATGCTTTCCCAGGTCTGGGGACAGCGGTTGCTGCTAGCTTCTTTCCCCTCGTGGCCCATCAATTGCAAATCCCATCTCATCTTCTTTCTATGGGACAGCAGCATGCTTCTGGGCAGAAAGCTCCATGGTGAAGAGTTTTAGGTTTGCACTCCTGTACATCTTAAAGAGACATGCCCCTTTCATAGTCCCCAGAGGGTCGGCAAGGAACCGGTCTGCCTTGTCGCAGCATAACTTTAGAGTAACAAGTAGGGGTAGAATCTGTCCTGGAAGACTGTGCTTATCATGCCCTTGTCTAGAAACTGTTTGGAATCAATACTCTTCTTGGGGTTCTAGACCCTGGCCCACATTCTTTAAAATCTTTGTTTAGTGCCTTATTGTGAAGAGATGTGTCCCTCCCATCTGTCACTGATGTCATTTTAAAGACGGGTGAACCCAGGACTGTACCACGTCTGTCACTTTTCTGTGGAGTTTGCCTTTGTGCCTCCTCTATGGTTTTGTTGCCTGCATTTCCTCCCCGTTGTCTCTAGTCATGAAGCCCTAACTTGAAGCAATACCTTAGCCTACTGAAGCTTTTCCTGACGACCTAGATTTGGTAAAACCTCATTTGTGGGTGCTAAACTATGTGGGTATCAGACCCTTTGGCTCAAATAAAATCTCCTGTTTACTCTTATGACTCAATGGTTATGGTTTGTTCCTTTTACTAGGGTTCTAGCTCTTTAAGGTGGCTTTGAATAGAGCCCAAACCCTGATGTATTGAGAGCGCTCCGTGTAAATTTGCTTAAAGAATGAATGCATGAATTTACAGTGTGGGATTGGAATTCATTCATTCATGAATAACCCAGTGTTCTGTTTGGCACAGGTGTTCTCACCATAGTAAGGAATAAAAAGGAAGGATTGACTGCCTCTCACAGTATCTACAAGGGATGTGATGCCCGGATGTAGCATCCTGTGGCCACGTGTCTTTCCACACTCATGCACTTTAATCCAAACATTTGACTCCTTTTTAAGTTGAATTTAGCTACAACTTCCAGGTGCAAACTTTACGGCACCTGTCAGTCAGGGATTCCTGTCTGTTTGTGTGTGTGGAGGGGGGTTTCAATATCTGTGCAGACCAGAATGCAACTGGACATGAACACCCAAGAGCCAAGCATTCTAACTTTCTTTAGTTTCATATTTATATGTGCTAGCAAAGGGTATCTTTTCAAGGACAGCCAACCTGAGCAGAGCTTCCAAGTGGAAAATTCTGCGTTAAGATGCAATTGTGTTATTAATTGTGTTTTAGGGCCTCTTACAAAAGTCATAACATGGTGAATTTGAGATGAATAGTGCCTTTGCCTTTGAAAGTCGAACTCGGTGGCTGGCAGAAGCCTACTGTAAGTGAACTGTCATGCGTTTCCGGGCTTTTAGGGAAGAAAGCTCTAGCCTAGGGTGATATAGGGAGTGGAAATTGGAGCCCCGATTCTGGGTTCTCATCCGCAGAAAGAAAGAAAAAGAATCCCCAAGCAAAACTGCTTTAAAGGGAGTGAGAGAGACACACACACGCTTGAAGGACACAGAGAGAATAGAAAAGTCTCACCTGGGCTGGCACAGGGCCAGTGTACGCATTCGGTGCCAGTGAGGACGTGTGAAGGCCCAGGCACAGAGTCGTGCTGGAAGGCAAATGTAGAAGAGGAGGGAGAGGAACACTCGCTCCCCAGGGAAAGGACTGCCAGTCATCTCTGTCAGGCATGGAGTCTTTTTCTTAGACATTTATTTTATTAATATTTGAGAATTCCATACATGAATACTATCATTACACTATCTTCACCCATACTTCACTTTTCCCACTACTCCTGTTCTCCCTACCCCCTCTCAACTTGGACCTTTCTGCCTTTATTGTTATACACACACACACGTATATGTAAATACAACCTGCTGAGTTAGTGTTGCTCATATGTATATTTGTGTAAGGCTGGTCACCTGGGAATAGATAACCTATTAGGGGCTCGTCCCTGGAGGTGATAGATTCTCATTCTCTTAGCAACCATTAATGGCCTTGAAGCTCCTCACCTAAGGGTGAGGTCTTGTGAAATTCCCCAAGCACAGTTTGAGATGCATTTGGATCTAGGATAGGCAGGGATCTCAGAAGGACATAAGCTGTGCCTTTGCAAAGGTCACCCCGGCGTGTCTACTTCAGACAAGGGTGCCTTTGATTTCCCGTAGAGCTCAGCACTCTCGCCTCCACCTGCTGTGTGACGTGTTAGTCGGGCTGCCCTAGAGGACGAGGGCTGATGGAATGGACACACACGCAGTGTATTAGAGGGCCTCACGTGCTGTGGTCCAGCGAGGTTTGCAATAGTTGTCTGTCATCAGAGAGGCCAGGAATCCCATAGTTGTTTGTTGGGTCCAAGAGGTTGGCTGTGTCAGCTGGTAGTCAGTCTACGTTGGAATCCTGAAGAAGCAGGTTCTGATAATCATGAAAGAACGCCTCAGCAGCAGGATGGATGAACTTGTTAGTGAGAGCGAGGGCAAGCAGGCAAAAACCAAACCAAACCATTTTTCTTCCCTGGCCTTTTATGTGAGCTGCCACAAGAAGATGTGACCAAGATTTAGAGTGGGTATTCCCATCTCAAATGATCCAGTCAAGAAAATCCCACATAGGAGTGCCTAACTTCTTCGGTTTTAGTTGGGTCATGTTGGTGACTGTTATAGCTATTACGAATTCTCTCTCTCCTATGTCTGTCATGTACAGTTGAAGGGATGGGTGTTCATGCACACAGTTATTTTGACAGAGGCTAAATATAAGTTTTACAACTTGGTTTCCTCAAACCTCTGACCATTCAGGGCTGACACAGGGCCTAGGCAGGGTGCAGTTTTCAAGTTCTCCTACCTGACAAAAGTAGGGCTGTACTGGAATTGTCATGCCCTCTGTAATGGCTAGGAAGGATTCCCATGCTATAGCTAAGGGTTCTGTGCCTCAAAGAGTTTGTGATTTGCCTAAGGCCTCTCAGCTGGGTATTAAACAGCTGGGTTGCAGAGGCCTTGGAAGGGCTGATGGTGAATTTCCCCCAAGGTCTTGTAGATCTTTCTCTTCCCCTCTTCCTTTAGAATTGGCACCAGAGGCAGTCAAGTATGCTGCTGGCCACATCTCTGGAACAGGAGTAGCCTTTATGTTAGCCATAGGCAAGGTCAATGCTGAGGTCACCATCTGGGGATTTGTGGCCCCGTGATGGAGGTCTCTGGTGGGATTCCCTGTGTTTCTTTTGGGAGAACTAGCTCTGCTTCTTCCCTCCCGTCTCAAACTGCCCAGAGTTAAGTGGTGTAACTAGGATTTTGGATGCAGACTGTTGACATTTGAACCAGTTTTTCTTCTTTCTGTGTCATTTGACTCACGACCATCAGCCAAGGAGGATGGTAAGAGTAGCTGGCCCCTCAGTGGAATACAAGGATTAAATGAGATAATCAGTAGGAAGTATGGAGTCCCCAATGACTAGGGCATTGAGATCTGTTTGTTCATTTGACCAAGCTGCTCTCTGGTCTTGCTGGTGCCTTCGGTAGTGTAACATGGTTCTCTTTGGCATCAGAAATATCGGTGTGGCTCATGGTTTAGTTAGTTGCCATAGTTTAACAAAGTACCCCCAAGCTTGGCTGAACAATGAGTTTCAAAATTATGTGTATGATACCGGGGTCAGCAGGCTAAGAAGGGAAGTTCTTGCCTGGAAGCTCAGTGGGCATACCAGATGCTGGCTGGCGCTGAAGCAATCTTCGGCTTTGACTGGACTGGCTGAGAAGTTGAAACCCTTGTCTTGCCCCCCCCCCATGTATATAGAAAATGTGGCATCTGAGCTCTAAGAGGGTCTCTCTTTCTCATGAGTGAGCACTCCTAGAAGCTGTGACCCTGGTTAAGAGTCCCTCTGGTTCTGATGCTGTGTCCTTCTGGCTCTGTTCCACTGGTCAGGGCAGTCACAGAGCCACAAGGGTTCAAGGAAAAAGGAGAAACCCATGCCAAGGCCTGTTCTTGGAAGTCTTTTCTCATTGCTTCCATTTATAGGAGTTAGGATTGGCAGGTGCAACCTGTCTGTTCAGTCTCTTGAGTTCCAAGACTAGAGCACATATTAGTCAAAGGTTAAATACGGAGAACCCAAGTCTGAAATTTTGAGGCCCAGGAAGATTTGCTGTTAGGATGAAGGCTTTGGGGAAAAAAAAAATTAGTGTTCTGGTATCCCAGGGCAGGGGATGGCTATGCAAGCGTGAGAACATAAGTCAGAATGCCCGGACTCTCCCCTACCAAAAAACAAAACGAAACAAAACAGCAAGAAAAACCGCACAACTTAGTCTAGCCACATATGCCTATAACACCAGCGATGAAGATGGGGTTGAGCGGGGCGGGGGTGGAGACAGGAAGAGGGCTGGGGCTTGGTGGCTAGCCCACCTAGCTGGAAAAAAATGAGCTTCAGATTCAGCAAGAGGCCATGTCTCAAAGAAGTAAGGAAGAGAGTGCTGGAGAAAGTCTCAGTGTCTTCTTCTGGCCTTCCCAAGCACATGCATAGGTGTATTTGCCTGCACACATATAGACCAAACACACACACTCATAAATACATAAAGGAGAGAGAGAGACAGAGAGAGAGAGAGAGAGAGACAGAGACAGAGAGACAGAGACAGAGACAGAGACAGAAAGTTATTTTGTCTAACTCAGTGATTCTCAAAGGGAGACTTTTACCTCCAGGGACAGTTGGCCATGATTACAGTAATCTTTGGTTGTCATACCTGGAGGCAGTGGTGTTTAAATTAGCATCTAGATGGCGGAAGTGGGGGCTGCTACTGTGGATCCTACAGTGAACAAACCCTTCCCCCTACCTGGTCCTATCTGACATCCCTAGCTCAAAGTGTTCGCGGCACTGAGACTGAGAAATCTGCATCCCGCCTCACCTACTGCTGTCCCTGGGGGACTGTTTTCAGCCGTGCTATGGAAAGCAGCTCCTAGCTACCACCTCTCTGCCATTGGCAATCCGCAGTATGACATGACAGCCCCCTGGCATGCCATTTGTCTTGTTGGCAGACATAGGGAGCACACAGTTATGTGGGTGACTTGCTGGGGCATGGGGAGCAGATCCCTTGCAATCAAGACGTAGAGTTCATGATTATTTCATTGAGTCTACCCCGCGTGGCTTGAATGTGTTAATCACTGTCAGGACTCAAGTCAGGTTCCTTCAGTCATTTGTTATTTGCCGTTGTTTATCTCAACGAGATCTTAGCATCTCTTGAACTTCGCTGAGTAACCAGCTTCCCTGCTCTTCCCTGGCTGTTAGATAAAGACCCAAATTGCTAGCAGTTAAAGTGGGAAAACAAATTGAGAGTGTAATTTGGGAGGAGCAGTGGAGCCAGAAGCAGTTGGCCACAGTGCAACTCTGGGTCTCCCTTTGCTTTGAGGCATTTGAGTGTTAACTGTCCTTCACTTCTCTGGCAAGGACCCCAAATGAAGCTTCCTGGGGCTGCTGCTCAGATATGGACATCTGTTCCTTTAGCACTTTCATAGAAATAGTGGCTGATATGCCGGGGGTGCACCCCTACCCCCAACAATTCCTTAGGCTCAGCCTTGCAGACCTCTTGACTGTCTCTCTCTCTCTCTCTCTCTCTCTCTCTCTCTCTCTCTCTCTCTCCCTCTCTCTCATACATATACACACATATGTATATATTGTGCTTGTATGTTTGTGCCCAATCTCTGTTATACCATAAACAGTTGCAAATGATAAAAATAAATCACTATTTGCTAGTGTTAAGATACAGCCACATCCCCCAGATCTGCAAAGAATGATTTACACACTAAAGGATCTGAAGCCTGACCCATTTGGGTCTCAGAAAGCACTTAAAAAATAAATTTACCCTGGCCTCTCTCACCCCATTTCAAAAAGGGTGACAAAGATGAAGTAATTTATAAGTCACACTTTTATTAATGCTTTTAACTTTCATACATTTGGCTTTGTTGGCCTCCCCGTGGCATTAGTGCAGGCCTGGGTTGAATGGTAACCTTTGGCACTTTGAGGGGGGTTTGGTACAAATGATCAACTCATAAATAGGTGCTGGGCTCTGCATTATCCTGCCGTAAATTCACAGGGCCCTTCAAGTACAGCAAGGAAGAGTGAGGTGGACTTGGCGTTCTGCTCCGGGTGTACGGTCTAATGTGGAACTAATGAGTATCTGGCCAGAAGGTTTGCAGAGCCATGATCAGTGCTTTGCAACAGGACCTGCCTCCTGATGGGAGGGATAGACTGTGCTGTGTAATATAAGACTCATGCAGATGGGGCCTGTTTGCGGGGCGGGGCGGGGGGGGGCAAATGGATGCTCCCAAGGTATGCGAATACCTTTGCAGACAGAGCGAGAAAATGATGAATTGATTTGAGCTTCAAAATTTACCTGTCAGAACTGTGAGTTTTTTTTTTAAAGACTGGCCATGAACAGGTGTGTGTCACATGAAAAGGTAAGAGATTGAGAAAGTCGAAAGAGGATAATAGCCACCTATTTACCTGAAGTCTTTCAGAAGGAGTCTGGTGAGGTTTGCAGGATTGGTGCTGACAGGGGATGGGCTGTCAGGAGGGGACGCCACTGAGATGCAGTCATGGCTGCCTTGCCCCCTTTCTGGAGTATGTGGTGCATGAGTCAAAGTATTGCTTCAATGGGGCTGTCAGTGAAATCACTGGTTCCCCAAAAGTTGCCCTGGATTGGGTTTAGAGCAAGAGACTTTGATGCAGGCCTTTCCTTGTTACTGCACATACCTGAGCTTCATGTAGAGCTATCGGCCATGCTGTGACCTGGGCTCAGACTCCTGGAAGAGCCTTGGATGGTTGAAGAGCCTCCTCCATCCTCATCTCCAAACGCAGGGACCACAAACCATGGTATCAGGCTCTCTAGTGTCTCATTTGCTGTCACCTTAACATCAAGTCCTGCAGGTTCTGGGCCGCCAAGGCCTTCAGTATTGCCTGCTAGGAGTTAATAATAACATCTCTGCAAAACCACCAGAGCAGCTTGGCTTTCTCTTTCTCGTCCTTCTGCTCCTGTCACATGCATTCTCAAAGAGCTTCAACCATGGCCTCTTGGCTGCAGAATCGAGTCCAGTCTTCTGGCTCTGGATGTTCAGGGTTCCATGCAACGTGTCCAGTCTCTATCCACTTTATCTTTCCTACTCCAGACCGTCCATTCAGGTTGGCTGGTGCCCACCCTGAACCCACTGGGCGCATGCTTCTTCCTATCTGTAGAGTTCACCTGCCTGTTAGGTCCATAGCCACTGCCTTGGACTCAGCAGCGGTTCCCCTTCCTGTTGCTCTTGCTTCCCTCCTTCCTCATTCTTCTCTTCTTCCTCTTCTCTTCTCTTCTCTTCTCTTCTCTTCTCTTCTCTTCTCCTTTTTTCTTCTTTCCCCTTTTTCATCCCCATTTCTTCTATCACCTTCTTCCTTTGCTTCTCCTCTCATTCTACCTGTCATCCTAATGATTCTCCCCCACTCCCTGTGAAGTCCATTTGGGTTAGAAGTGAACAAACCTTGAATGCACAAGACTTGGGAGTAACATTTTCAGTGCCTGTAGCCCGTACTGTCACTTGTCCCATTTCGGCTTTGTAGAGTGAACACAGTTGTCACATACAGAAGTAAACACATGGCTGTGTTCCAATAACACTTTATTAGCAGAGATAGGCAGTCAACTTGGCTCATGGGTCTAGTTTATTGCCCCTTGACTTAGATCCAGGGTGACCTTCTGATGGATTTGTGCCCTGGTTGGGCATAAGCTAGAGCAAACTGGAGAGAAGGAACTGCAATTGAGAAAATGTTTCCATCCCAATTGCCTGTACACAGGTCTATAGGGTACTTCTTTGGCTAATGATTGATATGTGTGGGCTCAGCCTATCGGGGTGGTGCCACCCCTGGGCACCTGGTCCTAAGATGTATAAGAAATTAGGCTGAACAAGCCAGTAAGCAGCCCTCCTCCATAGCTTCTGTTTCAATTCCTGCCTCAAGTTCCCTCCCTGCTTTAGTTCCTGCTGTGATATCTTCTGTGATGGACTGTTACCTGGAATAGTAAATGAGAATACCCTTTCCTCCCCTAAGATGCTCTCAGTCAGAATGTTTTATCGCAGCAATAGGAAGGGCAGCTAAGACAATGCATATGGTGATTTGACCCTTTATTGTGTGCCTTGCTTTGGAAAGATAGACAAGATTATGTTAGAGACAATGTTGATGAATGTTTCCTGTCTTGATCATGCCTATAATTATATTGTAAATATCTCCTGTACAAGTGAGTGTCAGCCAGGTATGTCCATGTAGGAAAACAAAACCAAGAGAGATAATCATCTCTCATGCATGTTACCATGTCATACATACATATATATATATATATATATATATATATGTATACACATACATATGGGCTTTACATGTATATGTGTGTATGATTGTCTAGGCATGGGTTTCAGTCTTTACCTTCCCACTTGTCCTCTGTTTTATAGATTAAGATACAGATGCTGAGCCAGGAAAGGCAAGAGTTGCCCACTTCAGTTAATTTAAAAGCAGTAGCTTCCCCAAGACCCTCAGTCTTGTGTCGGAAGACAAGGTGCTGTCTTATGTGAGGTTGGTTTCCCTGCCAACCAGAACATGAATAAATACTAGGTGAGCCGGGGCTGCTTCGGTATTCTTGCAGATCCCAGTACTGACCCAGTATGGAGGGTGGATGTGGATAGAGAGATCCAGATAAAAGGGTTGCTATGCGGCTTGGGTGTTTGAAGGCCTTTGCCAGGGATTTCTTGCTACAGCCTTATGCGACTGAGTTCAGGTTTGCTGGGGGTGCGGGTGGTGGATTTGGCTATCTATGGCCCCCAGGTCCCTAGTAAAATGTCTATTGTTTCACTTATGTCTGAAGGAGGACCTGCCCTGTTTAGAAGTGGGAGCTTAGAAAGACCCAGCGTGGTAGCTGATGTCATGACCTACGTAAGGACCTACCTGGGATGGGAAGATATGAGCCATAATGGTGGGGTCTGACATAGTGACTCTCACTCTCATTTGCTCTCACACCTGTGACTTGCGTTCTGCACACTTCCCTGTCTCTAAGTGATATCCCCTGTGCTGCCTGCCTCTCGTGCTCTCATTATCATGCAGAGATGGCCCCTAAAATGGGTCATCCTACTTTTAAATGTAGTAATTAAAACAAACAAACCAAACTTCCCTTTCAAGAGCTGGGAGCAAGTTGAATTGACATGATATAAACTTTCCACGACAAAAGGCTTGTTGTTAAGTGCATCTAAAAGGGGCATCTTTATCAACTGCTGAGCCTCTTTTTCTTGCATTCATGGTAACTTCTGATGCAAGAATGGCTATGAGCACCCATATGACATGTACGGCTTTGCCCAAGCTAGAGATACTGCTGCTTTGGTTTTTTGTTTTGGCTTAGTTTTTTTTTTTTTTTTTTTTTTTTACATAATTGCAATGTGCTTGGTTTTGAGTTTGTAGCTAGAAGGTCTGGCTGCCCGGTAATGGCATCTGGCAATTGGCTGCAGCGTGGGCAGGGGAGGGAGAAGCTTTGTTTGATTTCATTTAAAAATAGATGCTAATGGAAAAACTTGAGGCTGCAGATCCCACTCGACTCCCCAGCCCTCTCTTCTTCCTGTTTTTAATTGCCAGTGCTACTCACAAAGAGGAATAACAGGGCCAACAGACTCCTGCATGGTGATTGGAGAAGGCAAAAATCACTTAGAACTTAAGAGTGATACCCAATAATAGAAGATTGAAAGAAATGAATTGCTACAATGAGTTAAATTAAATTCAGCCGAACTAATAGTAGATTAAGCAAACATTACAAATTAAAACCAAAGCTCCAGACAAACAAGGGAACAAATCTAGCCTGGCGCTGAGCTGCCAAGGGACCAGCTCCTAGCCATGATCTGTGCCTTACATTGGGGAAGGAGTCCCTGACTCCGGGAAGAATTTCTGAGTCTGGGGTGCAGGGAAAGTGAGGGAGCTTCCCTACCGACCACCGGGACAGCCGGTTCAGCTGACTCTGAATCATTGCAGGAGTTGTGGCCATCATGATCATGACTGTCAATCACTCAAGGAGCTTGTGAGGAAGATGCAGCTGTGTGTTTAGCAGACGTACCACGATGGATAGGAAGAAGTCTCCAGATTTTGCCATGGGTGGGAAGGAAGTGCCATGCTGATTACTCCTGGCTTCCTGCTTTTCGTTTTAGTGCAATTCTCATGCAGAAAAAAAGTGTGATCAATCGATTTTTGTCTGTGGAGAATTAGAGAGGGATTGAGAAAAATCACCTGATGTCAGTTTCTGGTCTACACACACACCATGTAACACATACCACACACACACACACATGAACATGGACATATGGCACACACAGGCACACAAAAAACATTAGATGGGGCAGAGTATGCAGCTCAGGGATGGTATACTTCTCCTCCTCCTCCTTTTTCTTCTCCTCCTCTTCCTCCTCCCTTCCTCCACTTCCTTGTCTTCCTCTTCTTCCTCCTTCTGTTATGGTAAGGGATGTAGGGTCAAGTATTGCAGTATGTAGGTTGTAGGGTAATATGTTTATTTCCTTGACTTTCTGCTAAGTAGAACAATAACAGTCCAGGTTGGTAGTGGGCTAGTCTGGGGAACTCTTCTGTCAGACTTGAGAAGGATATTGATACTGTAATGAGTCCTGGAAACAAAAGGCCAAATTGATGCTATGTGGGTGGAGGGTTTATTTTTTTTTAGGGGGCGCGGAGAATAAGAAGAACTCAAAGAGAAACTCTGAAATCCCTTCTACTGCTCCCTGAGCACATTCAGCAGCCCAGACTCCCCAGGTCCTGAGGACTATTCACATGAGAAACGGGAGAGAAAACACCAGGCTCACAGCCTTCCCACCCACTTTAGGACCCGGGTTCCACTGACCCCCAGTAAATGTACTTCTGTGAATAATTTAAATGATGAAGTTGGCTTGGCAGAAGAAGGGCCCAGAAAACACAGCTGGGCAGATCAGAATTCACATCACTATGGCTCCTCAACGCCAGGTTTCAGAGCATCTGATTGGGTGATGGACTGCCCCAGGGAGGACTCCAGGTTCCTTGAATAGGCCTGCAGGCCAGGCCACCTCTTTCTTCTGTAGGAATGCACAGGCTTTCAGGCACATTTTGAATGCCATTTCCCAGAGGTGGGTTCATCTAGCACTGTATCTGCTCTGGGCAGCTGACCCTGCGTTATACACAGCCTGGATGATTCTGTCACTGACAAGAGGTTTCAGCCTCCTGAATAGCCTTAAAGAGCCTTTTAATTCCCCCCGGGAGATCTGCCGCTACCTTAGGATGGTGGCAGGGTCACCTCCGTCTGACAGCTGAGGAGAGCAGGACTCTGCCACTGGCTGCCTCCTCCCACCTTTTCATTAAGCCCTCTTTAGGAGATGCTGCATGAACCGTACTTAAAAACGTGTTGCAAAACCAAGCAGAGCACAAAGCAGACCCACACCAGGAAACAGACACAATGGCACAGCTCTTTCCAGCATGCCATTAACCACGCTACACATTCTTCATCTGTAAGGAGCAGTTTGCTGAGACCCTCTTGACTTGTGCTTACCCCGAGGCCTTAGTGCCTTTTCTGGCAGGTTCTGGTCTAATGCTGCTCAGGATGCTGAGCCGCTGCCCTTGTGGGTTATCTACTCTGAGTGCTATGAGCTCATCTGTATCTTTTCATTCTGACTTTTTCTCCTGGGTTTCTGGAGACTGAGGCCAAAACATTCTTCGCTACCCTTTCTGTGATTGATAAACTAACAGGGTTGCACAGCACATGACCCGGTGTGTGTGCTTCAATCTTTTATCTCTCTTATCTTGGTTCCTCCTATACTCTATGCTGTCTTCCAATTATCCAGTTTCATTTCATTAAACCAGCACTGTATGAATTTTTGGTAGTTAAAAGTTTCAGATTAGATGCTGGATTCTCTGGGTTTATCTGTCTGGAAGTCTTGGGCTGTATATCTCTCCATCTATCCATCCATTCATTATCTGTCTGGAAGTCTTGGGCTGTATATCTCTCCATCTATCCATCCATTCATTATCTATTTATCCATATTCCTGCCCACCCACCATCTGTCCATCTGCTTGTCTACCTATCCATCTATCCACCCATCCAGTCACCCATTTATCCACTTACCCATTCATTCACCCATGATGCATTCATCCATCCACCCACTCACCATCAACCCATTCATTCATCCACCCAACCATCCACCCACTCACCATTTACCCATTCATCCATCCATCCATCCATCCATCCATCCATCCAACCATCCTCCCACTCACCATCAACCCAACCATCCAACCCAATTCATCCACCCAACCATCGATCCACTCACCATCAGCCCATTCTTCCTTTCATTCATTCATCTGACCATCCTCCCACTCACCATGAACCCTTTCATTTATCCATTCATCCATCCAACCATCCACTCACTTACCATTCACCCATTCACCAACCTACCATGCATTCATTCATCCATCTTCCCTTAGCCTGGAATGGTATATACAAGAAGTCTCGCTTTCATTATCTGTTTTCTCACCTAACTCTTATTTATGCCCTTAAAACCATTTTGCATCAATAACTATTACCGTTACAATGAAAAAACAAAATTCTTAAGCACTTTCGTCTTCTTTACCAACGTTGGGTGAGTAAAGTTAAGTGTTTCTTTCTAACATTAATTCCTTGATTGATCTCCCAAAGGAGAAGCTGTTTATGGAACTGTGGACTGTGCAAAGACACCCATAAGCCATAGGTAACATTTAAATAATTTCATTTTCTTCCGAAGTCTTTATTCTGAAGTGTTCTTGAAAGGGAAACCAGACTGTTCAAGTGGTTGTCTGTCTCTACCTCCATCCTCTCAATAGATGGGTTACTATTGGGAATAAGTTTTTGAGGATGATCTCCTGGGCATGGAAGCTAAACCTGACTTGTGAACCCTAATCCTCCATCTGTAGGCAATGTGATTTGGAACAAATTATCACTGGTTATAAAATGGCTACAACAATAAAACAAGTTTATAGGGATTTCTGGGAAGATGAAGTGGTGTGTGCATCTGAGCAGTGTGTCTGTTATGATGTCTCATTAGAGGATGTATTGGGAAAGAAGTGAGATGTCAGTGTCCCAAGAGAATAGGTGGGTAGCTGAGTGCCTTCCTTTGGAATGTAGACAATTTTAGAACAGCTGTTTTTGGATATTGATTCCATTAGTGTAGTAATGGGGACGGCATTACTTCACATTAGCGTCATGGTCATACTTATAAAACGCGAATCTCGAAGTTTTCTAAATGCGGATGTCTAGAGATCTGAAAATTTTCAGGAATACAAGGAGAAATGAGGGAAAGATGGGAAGAATAGATGGAGAAAGGGTAAGAGGAAGAGAAATGAGTCAAGAGGTACCTGTGGGTAGGAAGAGCAGGGCTGTGTAATAATTAAGGATTATATAGGCATGTACACTGGCTTTTGAAGTGCCTAAAGCTCAGACATCCTGCTATCACTGCTGCTTAGCCTAGAGTCACGTGAACTGGATAGCTCCTGTTTCAACACTGATGGTGTAGAACACTTAGGCATACTTAGTGAAACAGTTCTATGACATCTTTTAGTTGTCATTTTGCTCATGTTGACTCTTGTTTAGAGACTGAAACCTTGTGATGTGTCTTGTACCCTCCTTGTCTTAGTACCTAGTGGTAGGGGAGAACGTAGCCTATAAATGCTGTTGGATGGTTGGAGCACTGCCATTTGCTCGGACTAGGCTCAAATTTGCATATGAAATAATGGGTTTCACTAGTCCAGGGCCCATCGAGCCCTCGTCAGAAGCTGATCCAAGCCTGGAGGGGCTTGGGAAGTAAAACCAAGACCAGAAACTCTTTTTGGCCTCATTTCCCCAGAGTAGCATCTTTTTAAGAGATTCATTGTGAAGGTTAAGCTGGTGATTTCAGAGCAGGGGGATGAAGCATCAAGGAAGATGGTGTGCATGTAGCCAAGGTACCAGTTATGAAATAGTACTTGTCTTCTGTGCCCCACCTTCTCAGCTGATGTAGGATATTATAAACTGAGAACTCACCCAGCCCCATCCTGCCAGAAGCTCCTCTTTTGTGTGAAACCCTGAGTGTGTATCTGTAGGAGAGCAGCTCCTCTATCCCCAGATGTCCCCAAAGCCATAGATATATTCAGCTGACCTCAAGACATGGGCATCAGGACTCTCTGGGATCTTTGATTTCTCTCTCTGTTGATGTTACTTGGACTTCTTGGCTGCTTGTCAAACTTGCCCATTTTCTACATATCTTAGTGCTCTGTAGCAGAAGTTACCAATGGCCTTGTGACTGATTCTCTCTCTTATTCCATTCCTGTCTCTGACCCAACACCACTTCTCAGAGGGACTGTCTCTTACCACCCAATCTCCAGAAGTGCCCTCATCCCTCTGCTTTGATCATTGTGCTGTGCTAGACCCCCCCACACACACATACACTACTCCACCATAAAGGGCACATCATCTGTGCATTTGTCTGTGGCCGGCTTCTCTACTATAATATAAGCTCTATGGGACAGGGTTGTTGGGTAACTGAATGCAGGTGCTGGAGCAGGGTCCCCCACTCTGTAAGTGCTTGGCACCTTTGCTAATCATTAAATAAATAACAACCAGATTTTCACCATCTGTTCATTCTGTGACTGGTGACTGAGCATCTGCAATGTGAAGAAGAGATGGAAAGTGGTGGTCAGAATGTATAAAAACACACAGCTGTACACACATCAGTGTGCCAGCACACACACCAGCATACACCAGCATGCAGGAACACACACTAGCATGCCAACACACACACACACACACACACACACACACACACACACACACACACACTAGCAAACATACTGACGTGCTAGTAGCCGCACCAAAATACCAGCACATATATCAGAACACCAGAACACACACAAGCATACACCAGCATGCCAGAACACACACCAGAACACTAGCACACACACTAGAACACCAGCACACACACACACACCATCATGCCAGCACACACACCAACACACAGGCACACACACTAGCACACACATCAGCATGCCAACGCACGCACCAGAATACCAGGACACACCAGCACGCCAGCACACACCATCATGCCAGCACACACAGCAGCATACACCATCATGCCAGCACACCAGTACACACGCTGGCACATACCAGCATTCCAGCATATACACCATCATGCGAGCACACACACAGCACACATACCAGCTACACCAGCAGATCTTTATGGAGCAGTTTCACAGGTGCAAAGGTAGAACTCCAGGTGAGATATTTTCTCTAATCATGCCAGACAATAGTCTAATGCTGGTGACTGGTCTCAGAACTGAAGCCTCAGATGATCGTGTACTAAGGATACAGGCATCATTGTATCGTGGTAGGCTGTGCGCATGCCTTCTGACCTGGGCATGTAGGGGTCAGCAGAGTTTAGAAAATAATAAAAATGGCTTTACAGCAGCATTCCAAATTCCAGGAAGGCCGCGTTCAGTCTGCTGCCCCAGAGGAAACGGAAGCAGCTGCAGTTCTCCCAGGTGAGAGCAGGCATTATATAAGACCCACATATTTTCCGAGAAGCGACTCACATTTTCTCAGATGCTAGGAGTTTCTAAAGGGCCTCAGAGGGTTGTAAATTATATAAAATACTAATCTGTTGTTCTTTAGAGGACAGGGAAGTGAAGTGTGAGGATAAAGCTTTCCTTGGACCCCAAGTCACAACATCCTCCAGGCACATTTTATACATATTTTTGTAGGTTTAGCATGCATTCGTGCATTCATTCATTCATTCATTCATTCGTTCATTTATTCGTCAAACATTTGCTGAGACTTGAATTCTTGGGAGTAGCCTTAATGTGTTGTGGGGCCACCGTACATTCCTATGGTAAAGCACCTAGAATTTGGTGTAAATTTTTGTTGTTTCATTTCCTGCCTTTCTTGTTTTTCCATTTCCATTTTATGACTATTATTTTACTATAGGAAGTCATAAAATAACCAGGCATATAAACATGTGCAAAGAAAATGTCAGACCTGTCCCACCTTTTCTCTAACTTCCCACCACCCTTCCGGCCCATGTTCCTGGTAATTTGATGGGCACTTCCCACACCATCACCTACGCAACCACATATGCACCCGGAGAACTTGTTTTGTTTTTTGTTCCAAAAAAAAAAATTAGATCTACCTTAAATATTTATTTTGCATGTGTGTTGCCTGCGTGTGTGCCATGCTGTATAGATGGAGGTCAGAGGTCAACTTGGTTCTCAGCACACATTTTGGGCATCTCACAGCCGCCTGTAGCTCCAGGTTTCGTGAGGGATCTGACACCTTTTTCTGAATTCTGCAGGTACTCACATGTGTGTGCACATACCCCCTCATATATATGCATACACATAAATGATAAAATAAACCTTAATCAAAAGATTACCAGGACTTTCCTACTTATTTGGCAGCTGAGGAGATGGGAAGAGGGAAGTAAGGTGACGCACCCACAATGAATGTCAGATTTGCAGGGGGAAATCCTTGGGTCCCTATGCCCAGTTGTCAGCATTAGTCTTCCATCTCCTGCCTTCCGTTCTCCCCCTCCCCCCCCGCCCAACCGCCATGCTTGCTGTGATTAGCTAAAGGCTAATTTTCGGGTGGTGGAACCAGCATCTAATTGTGGGGCAAGATGGGTTGCCACCCTTACGCATGCCCCTTTAAGGCTGGCCTTGTTTATTCATTCAGAAAATACGAACTGGCCCCGGTAAATGCTTATGGACTTCCCTTGTGCTAGTTTGACTCATTAAGGTACCAGGAGCGGGGCACCGCATCTGTGACGAAGATTTTGTTTTACCAGTGAGGATAAAAGACGCAGCCCCACGAAAATAAACAAATCCCCTTTTAACAATTCTGCTAAGAACATGTGCTCCATAATTGAATATAAGCAGAAATAAAAGGCACCTGGGTACGGCTTGTTCCAAGTTCTCTTTCATTAGAATCTAAGTGGGAACATTCGTTTCCAGGCAGTGCCCCTGCTGTTGGTGCGGCTCATTATTAAGAGGGTGTAGCGACTGCACTGTGAAGGGGGGGGGGGGGGTGTGCACTGGGTCTGTAACTACCAGGGCCGGGAAGTGGCTGGAGAACTGAGACCCTCTAGCAGACGGGGTCTTTTATAATGTCACCATATCAGAAAATCACTGTCAGCGAGGACGGTGTCTCCATTCTGTGGTCTGTTCTCGTACAAAAGGACGGAAACATGTTTCTTCCTGGTGGCGAATGTAGCACAAACTTCAGCCTTAGAGATGCTGCCTGCCCTTGCTCAGGTATCTTGGGTGGGGGGTGGGCGACTTGTGCCAGGCAGCTCAGAGGGTGATGTGGTCCAGGTTCTGTCAGACTGAGAAGCCAGCTGAGAAGGCAGCGGGGACTGTAGCCTTGGAGGAGCGCTGAGGTTTCATTATTTTGATTTAAGCTGGCATGACTAGAATTTGTGGGTGGGCTTCAGAATGGGGAAAGAGGAAAAGGGAAAAAAATAGATCATAAATTATAGTAATTATTTATGGGCCAACAAAGGGCACTCCAGCCCTATGATCACAACTGCTGATAAGTAAGGGCTTGTGGCTTGTGAGGCTGGAGTCCTCTTCCAGCTGTGATGCTGTATGAGCTATTGCTGTTAGTGTGTGTGTGTGTGTGTGTGTGTGTGTGTGTGTGTGTGTGTAGCATGTATGTAATTGACAATGATGGACACAATCAACATGGGGGGAGGCTTTGATTTTTTTTTTCCAGTGAGGAGCCTGAGATTCTATTCGTCTTCAACACCCTCTATCTATTAGTGGGTAAAGACTCAAGAGGGCCTTTAGGGTTGCTCGTCTCTGTCACCTGTTTTGCAGATTTTAAGGAAGTGAGTTCCTGTTCTTTCATGGGATGCTCTGGGTGGGGTCTTTGCTATCTTGAGAAGGTTTTAAGAAAAGGAGCACACATGGAACCTGGGTACTAGTTTTTTTTTTTTTTTTAGAATAAAAATGAACACCTCCCCTCCTTTCTTCACATTTGTAGATGAGAATGCTTCAAGGGAGCATCAAAGCACCTCTGCCTGGTCCTACCTCAGCTACCCAGGCACCGAATAGACACAGACGAATGTCTGAGGGTCTGCTCTCAAAATGCGGACCGATGAGTACAGTCGGCTTGTAAATAAGATGGCTACTTTTCCTCTTATCTGGTGTCCTACTATCTTCAGAACTCATTACAGTTATTACTCATTTAATCTCCACACCAGCCCTTCTAGTCCATTGCCTGTGGTTCTTTTGTGAATGAAGAGGCCAAGAAGAACACTGTAGGGTGTCCAGACTCCGGGCTGCCTCATCCCCTGCCGTCCAAGGGCTTGTCTCACAGATTCTGAACAAGCACACGAGAAGCTCTGGGGACATTTGGTGCTTTGGGGGATATTGGAACACAGGGACAGGCTGTTGTAGTCTGTTAGTGTACTTCTGTTCCTTCATATTAGCGGGTTGTTTGGGGAACCCAGACTTCAGGCAGGAGAGAGAAGAGAGGAGAGAGCATGTGCACGTGTGTGCGTGTGTGTCTGTGTATTCATGTTTGTGCACATGAACGTCATGCTAGAGTCACACTTTGGTGCTGCTCCTCAGGTGCTCTCCACTTCTCTTCCCCTTCTTTTTTGTGAGCAAGGTCTTTCCCTGGCCCAGCCCTCATCAGGTTTACGAGGCTTTCTGGCCAGCAAGTCCCAGTGATCTGCCTCTGCCTCTCTCTTCATCACCGAGACTATAAGCACAGGTGGGATTTTTAATGTCTGAAAGTCTCTGGCTAGGATAGCTACATTTACCTGTGGGTAAAAGAATAAATACTTAGAATGCAGTTAGAAATGATGTTGGTTTAAGAAAATGAAATCGATTGTCCAATCTCAAGTAGTCAGCCCTGGAGGTGTATATATGAGCAATACTAGATCTATCTATCTGTCTATCTATCTATCTATCTATCTATCTATCTATCTATCTATCTATCCATCCATCCATCTAATGTAACAATAATAGCTAAAGAAGCATCTATGAATTTGGAAGGGGTAGGTGGGACTCAGGAGGCGTTGGAAGAAGAATGGGGTGATCAGGGTCATGTAGGTGCGAAGCTCATGTGTGACGTTCACAGAAAGATAAAATAAAGCAATAGCAGCAGTAGCGACAGATTTTTTTTTCCTGAAGAAAAATTTAGGTGCTGTCAGGGACTGTTTGTTTTTCCATTCTATTATGTAAACAGGTAGAAAAATCATAAATAAAACCCAGTATGGGATGGGTGATTGGTCTGAACATTATGACAGCGATGACCATGGTATTAACAGTATGTACTTGGATGATGCCAATAACTCAAATACCATAGCTAATAATGGTTACTGAGTCTTCAGAAAGCTTTCCCTGTTTATTAGCGTATTTTATATGCATACTCATCCACATTATTCTACTTTCCAGATGACTCTGAGGGTCCAGGGCTAAGCATGAGTTCCTTGACTCACCTGGCTTTTCCTTCCATACCCACATAGATCTGAGTCTACCTGTACCTGCTGCCGCCGTTGGTGGCATCTGACTTTCATTGTTATTTCGTGATTCATGCTCAGCCCATTTCAGCCCACCTCTTGCTATCACAGGTTTATAATATGCCCTAGCTGGGTATCTTCTGTTTTTGGAGACAGGGTCACACGTAGCTTTAGTTGGCCTAACTATGTAGCTGAAGATGACCTTGAACTCACTGTGTAGCTGAGGATGACCTTGAACTCACTGTGTAGCTGAGGATGACCTTGAACTCACTATGTAGCTGAGGATGACCTTGAACTCACTGTGTAGCTGAGGATGACCTTGAACTCACTGTGTAGCTGAGGATGACCTTGAACTGTTCCTTTGCCTCTACCTAGTGAGTGCTAGGATGACTGGCATGTGCCTCCGCATCTGGTTTTATTCAGTGCTGGGGATCGAACCCAGGGCCTCATCCATATTAGAACTCTACCAACTGAGCTACGACTCTTGGGCCTTAGACTTTGAGGATTTCACGGTGTGCTTTTTGACAATGCTAAACTCTCTCCCATTCACTCCTGGTGGCCCCAGTTTTTGTTATCCTTTCTCATTCTGGAAACACTGTTGACAGAGTCTATGGCCTCATGTGACAGATCCCAAGGCCAGTGGTTTTCCTGCCTCTGTTGGCTGCTAGGGCTTGCCTGGAACTGTCTGGCCGATGTGAGCAGCTTTTAGTTTCTTCCCATGTCTCCTTTCTTATCCTGGAGACTCTTCTGCACTCAGGGTTACGTGACAGGCCCAGTGAGGCAGGGGTTAAAATTATCCACAGGATTTCAGGAACAAGCCATACGCCAGTTTGGGGTTCCGTTTACTATCTCTTTATGTGGCTGCCCCCACTCTCTCCCTCAAGCGTGCATTATCCGGGCTATTATGGAACCCATCTGCAGAGGTGCCCTGACCTCCAGCTGACCTCGACCTGTTGATGCCCTGCCTTGCACACCAATTACTAGGATATGTGGAGGCAACCACAGCCTTTTTCGAGTCCCTCTACAGCTTATAGCTGTGTTAGACCCTTACCTCCTCACAGTGGCACTTGGCAAATTCTAGAGCTTTCTGCCATTTCTCTTCTCATGTGACATGTGCTCATTCCCAAGCGAAAACTGCAGAGCTCTGGTTGGTCTCTCATATCGGAAAACTGTAATTTCCCACTGCCTGGGCTATTTTCCTAGGGTGCTGGGCTGTAAGAGACAACAACAGGAATATGATAAGATTAGTCATTTCCCTGTGCCAGCCGCATTACTTTTCCATTCTGTCAGGGCATCTACAGTTTAGGTGATGGGTGCTGTAAGCTTCTCTGTACCGTGTACAGAGATTTTATCTTTTCCCCTGAGTTGACAATGGCTGTGTCAAAGGCTGAATGGCTCTGGTCATGTTTTATACTATATTTTTAATTGTTTCCAAACACAACTAATAAAATCATAATGCTTCCCTTTGCATCTTGGAAGATGTCAAACATTAGGTATATGATGTATAACATGATGATGGCATTTTGTACTCAATTCCTTCTCTTAGCAATAACCCGCCAAGATCTCCTGTTTCCCCTCTGCCAGTTCATGCGGGGGTTGTGGGATACCTGTTTACGAAACTCACAGATGAATTAGGTTGAGTCCTGTGGGTTTGCTGATTTTGTTGAAGCAAAGCCGAGGCAGCCACATAAAGTGCGGCCAGCATCAGCACCACACTGCAGAACCCCACAGGATGAAGAAGGGGTCCTGTGTCTAGGTAACTCTGCAGGTCAGCCAACGTCCTTGTAGCGCATACTCTTTAACGCCTGTTTTCAGCAAATGAAACTCTTCGTGAGGTTTTGAGTAGTGTTGAAGATGAAAGCCAGGAAGAGATGATTCTGGAAAACAACAGAAGTGGCTGTGATCTCCGCTCTTTAGGACACCTTCCAGAACAATTGGCACAGTTGGACATCCTTAATGGGTATGGCCGCAATTAAAAAAACAACAACTTTGTATGTGTGCGTGTGCATGCATGCATATATCTACCTCCCTGTCGGTGGGTGTATATGTGAGCATGTCACAGAGTGAGCCAGAGAACAACCTTGGATGTGTGTTCTTGCCTTCTACCTTGTTTGATACCGGGTCTCTTATTCAAAATTGTGTATGCCTAGCTGGCCCATGCTCTAGGGGGAGTGAGGGGGCACTTGTCTCTAGTTCCCATCATTTTATAGGAACATTGGGCTTACAGAAACATACTGTTGTGCTGGCTTCTATATCAGTTCTAGGGATTTGAACTCAGTGATTTTACCCACTGAGCCTTCTCTCACAGCCGTATAACTAGGGGTTTGATAGTATAGATCGATTCTCTATTCTTTCGTTTTTGAGACAGAATCTTATTGCAAAGCCCTAGCAGGTCTGAACTCACTAAGAAGACCAGGCTGGCTTCACACTCACAACCATCCACCTACTCTGCCTCCCAACTGCCGGGATTAAAAGTCCGTATCACCACATTCTACTACCAACCAAGCCCATGTTTCCGTGCAACAGCCAGGAGACACAGACTCCAGTTTGCTCCTTGCTTGAGCTTGTTTCTCCAATCCTAGCCCTGAAGAT
The DNA here is from genome assembly GCF_018167655.1 of Microtus oregoni. Taxonomy (NCBI): domain Eukaryota; kingdom Metazoa; phylum Chordata; class Mammalia; order Rodentia; family Cricetidae; genus Microtus; species Microtus oregoni. The sequence goes on from NW_024543063.1 coordinate 42,140,477, forward strand.
GGCAACACAAGCTGTTACACAGCCTGTCTTGGCAGTTAGCAGGTAGATTCTTTAAACACAAGGAGCGAAGTGGCTCTGTTTAAGCCATGAGTCCCTAGACAAAGCAAGGTCATGAAAGTCTTTTTGGACTCTGGATTGAATTTTCTCGGCATGTGTATCTGAGCCAGATGCTCGGGTATGCATGACCTGCCTCCCAGACTCCCTGCTGGGTCAGAGCCTGAGAACTTTCCCCGCTCCTGCTGTCCCTTGGGCAGCAGCTCATGTCACACAGGCCGTTTTTCCTCACGTATGTGTGTCCTCGAGCTAGCACCTCCCACACTCATCCAGCCCCTCTTCAGGAGCTCACTGCTTGGTGGCTAATCAAAATCCAGGCACCTGTCATGGATGTGTTTCCGAGTAGAACAAGAAGGCAGGCACTTCAGGGCCTGGGTCTATGTAATTTGAGTATGTGGAGATGTGGGTGCAGGAGGACCATGTGTGTCTCTGCCCAAGAACAACCTCAGTGCTGCTCCACTTTGGTTTTTGAGGCAGGGTCTCTCAGGAGTCTGGAAATTGTCAACGATGCTAGGTTTCACTGGTTCATAAGATCCAGGAATCCTTTTGTCTCCTCCTTCCTAAAATGCTGGGTTACTAGCCAGAGAAACCACACCTGGCTTTTCACGCGGGTTTTGGGTATCTTGAGTCTCAGTCTTCCAGGGCTAACACTATACTGGCAGGCTATCCCCCTAGTCTGAATTTATTATTTTTATAAAGAGCAAAGGGGTAGAAACCAAATATGAGTGAGTACATCCCATGTTCCTCTTTTTGGGTCTGGCTTACCTCACTCAGGATAGTGTCTTCTATCTATCTTCAATGAGTTTTTGATCCTACTGCACGTACTGGCTTTGGGGGAGCCTAGGCAGTTTGGATGCTCACCTTACTAAACCTGGATGGAGGTGGGCGGTCCTTGAACTTCCCACAGGTCAGGGAACCCTGATTGCTCTTCAAGCTGATGAGGGAGAGGGACTTGATCGGGGGAGGGGGAGGGAAATGGGAGGCGGTGGTGGGGAGGAGGCAGAAATCCTTAATAAATAAATAAATTAAAGAAAAAAAGAGCAAAGGGGCTACCTCCTCTATCTTACCTAGACACTGGACTTAAGAGAACCTTGGTTCACCTTGGTGTTGTTACAACTTGAAAAACCCAGATTTAGATTTGGAATATATGACCATAGAGATTTCTGGGTCACACAAACCAATGTTTAAAAATGAGATAAGTATCATACAGCCCTTTATATAGCTTTTTCACCATGAAAGGAAGATACAGAATAATAGGCTAAACAGAAAATGTAAAAGAGTAGTTGCATCTGGCCGGGTGATGGTGGTACACGCCTTTAATCCCAGCACTCGGGAGGCAGAGGCAGGCGGATCTCTGTGAGTTCGAAACCAGCCTGGTCTACAGAGCTAGTTCCAAGACAGGCTCCAAAGCCACAGAGAAATCCTGTCTTGAAAAAAAAAAACTAGTTGCATCTGAAGCTTCAGAACCTAGGAAGCCACTTGAATGTATGTATGTATATATATGTATGTATGTATATATATATGATTTTAGATAAACCCTTTTTAATATAAAACTTTAAAATCTTATTTCTTAAAAAGTTATGTGTTTGCTTGTATTTATGTATGTGTGCCATGTGTGTGCAGTACCTTAAGAGGCCAGAAGGGAACATCAGATCCCCTCAACGGGAGTTGCAGATGGTTGTGAGTGGTTGCATGGCTTCTGGGAACTGAATCCGGCTCCTCTGCAAGAACAGCCTCTTAGCCAATGAGATATCTATTCCTCCAGCTCTGGATAAGTCATTCTTTTAGGCCTCTAAAGTGGGCTTCATGTACCTCCACCAAGATTGTCTTGTGTCATAAGTACAATAATGGGAAGAAGAATGCTTTGAATAAAGGACTTCGCAGCCTGAAAGTGTTGGTCCTTTACCCTCCAGCCCTGATTCTTTCTTGGTTTCTTAATTAGCAATGTGTCTTTGCAGGATTGGGATTGGGCTGAAGCATGTCTTAGTGAGAGCCTTGTAAAGCTGGGAGTCTCTTGGAGTCCCCACCGATTTCTTCCCCAGATATCAGTGAGCCACTGTGGCAGAGAAGGGGCCCTGGGTTAGCCTTGTGGGCTGTTTCAGAAGGCTTCCCTTTCCACCCAGAATTCCACCCACATCCTCCTATAATTTGAGTTGCTCATTGAGCTTCATCCAAGTCCACTTTCCTGGAGTCTGATGAAGACTGTAGCCACCCAGTTGAATCACTTACTGCTGGCCTTTAACCTAAAAAGAGAGCATTTCAGTGGGGAGGTAGGTGAGTGGTACATGATCAGGCTGCTGTCACAGGGCAAAAATCATATTTTTATGTGATGTTGCTGCATGAAAAGGGCCAATCTTGTGTCATGTACCACGTGAATAATGGCTGTAGCTCGTGATGTCAGAATTTTCCACGCGCCTCGTAAATAAATCCAGCCACACCCCTCCCCCAGCCACTGCCCAAAGGCTATTCAGTTTAGCGCCTCAGTTTGCTTCCCAGATTAAGAACGCTTTCTGGCTCAAGGTTAAAGGTACAATATCCCCTTTCAAAAGGCACAGGCCAGCATCTGCTGAAGATAATAAATAACATTGGAAACAGGCTCTCCCTTGCTGGGGTTCCTCCTCCTCCTCTTCCTCTCTTGTCCTTTTCTTCTTTGCCCTGACTTTGCTGAAGGTCTGATCCTTTGGGGAGAAAAAAAAAAACAAAAAACAAAAAACAAAAAACCAGAGATGCCATATTAGGTCAAGACTTGATGGTACATTCTTTAAAGGAAACAACTTCAGTTAAGATCCTGAGGGAAGGGGAGCATCACACCCACTTCATCCGGTGATCCTCAAGGGGGAAGACGCTAGACACATGACAGCTGTAATTAGTATCATCACGGAGCCCAACAATGTGGTTTTCGTCACCAGAGTGTGTTTACGTTTGGGCCGTGTCAGCCTGCATGGGAAACCCTGAAATACTGATGGCTGGCAGCCTCTCCATTGTCTCCAGTGACCAACCCAAGTAGCTTCCACAATCAGTTCCCACCCCTGACTCACTGCCTTTCTTTGGACAATAAAAGAGTAAGAGCAGGGAGGAGATGCTACAAAATCTACCTTTGTCCAAGGCTCTCTTGTAGAAGCCAGGCTGTGCACTGGCACACACACTAGTGCCCCCCACCCCCACCCCCGTGAGAGAATGGTTTGTTTGTGGTGGTGTGCTTCCCTTTCAGTGAATGAGGAACAGGCGGGCAAAGGGTGGCAGAGAACCAGAACCAAAGAAGAGAACAGAAGAGGAATTTGGCTGAACGTCCCTGGGAGCACACCCCCACCCCTCCTTCCCCTCCCTCCAGCCACCCCTGCCATCTCTCCCTTCTCCCCCGACTCCAAAAACAAAGGCGGCATCTTCTCAGATAATGCCGCGTGTGTCAGAAGTGAACGTTCCGGGAATGTGCGCGGTGACCTGGTCTGTTAGGCAGACGCCAACCTCAAACCATACAGAAGTTGCTACATCTGTTTTGGCTTTGTTCGCAGCGCAGAGGGGCGGGGGGCGCACTCCATGGTCAAGGGCCAAACTACATGTCATATTTCATTACCTTCATTAGCTACTACACAGAGGGCTGCATTCACAGGAAAGGTTGGCATTAACTCTTGAGCCGCCAGCCTTTTCCAATGAGGGCTTTCGCCTCCATCCGTAGCCCTCAGTCCTCCATCCCTGCGAGCTGTGGGCGTTGATTGAACTAAACTGTAAATCAGGCTGTAGCTCCATGATTTCGCCCTTTTAACTCAAAGGAGGGGCGCTACTGTTTTCTCCTAGGTAGCGACTCACAGGCCGGTGGAGCATCTGGATCCCATTAGGGGGAACGCTAGTGTAAACCCAGTGGGGGAAGGCATATTTAGAATTAATAAAACTTTCTTCTCCGACTTTGTCCACAGTTGTCCTGTTCTTTTCCACCGCACATTACTTCTGTGATTTAGGGGTTGCCAGCTCCCTTTTCCATTCCAGCGTTGAGATAAGATCATGTTTATTGCTACCCAGACATTTCCGTGGAATTTTTTTCTTAGCGTTCTTTTGTGAGATGACACTGTGGTCACATGGTCGCCCCCCCTCTTCTCCAGGGACGAGAAGCTTGTTTTCCCATGTTGAAGTTACTTTTCTTGAGGCCCCCCTTTAATGGCCTGAAATAAAAGCAGGAGCATAGATAGAGCAGAGCTTGAGAGTCTGGCAATGAAAGCCGTCTGCTTCTGCGATGCCTGTGGGGTATATCACGATGCCACTAACAGTCACCTGCGGGCAGCACATGCTAGTATTTAATGTTATGAAGAATGGCCCATTGGCCAGCATAGGTCAGCACACACCTGGATGGCGGTATTAGGGAGCCTGGAATTTTGGTTCTTTATGTGGGCCCTGCCATTGATTTATCGCCTGGCATTCGTCCATCTGTAAACGAGATGGCTTGCAAGCTCAACGCATGGTGATCACATTACCAGGTTCTGGGGGGCTCCACTGACTGCATTGCTGCATGCTTTGGAAGCCCCGGTAAGACAGCGGTTTAGAATCCCACACTGTGGACAATGGTTTAGAATCCCACACCGTGGACACTGTGCCCTCACTCTTTGGTTTTCATTAACAGGTGTTTGAAAGATCTAAGCAAGGGGTTAGAGCTAAGTAAGGTGGTGTGATTCCCTACTCTACCAGAGTGGGCTTTGTTAAAAGTGTAAATTCCCAGTATGGGAAGATACCTAGTGCTGGGGCAGGTGTGTGTGTGTGTGTGTGTGTGTGTGTGTGTGTGTGTGTGTGTGTGCAGGGTGTTCTTTTCTGGGGTCTGCTGGCCAGCAAGCCAGCCTCGTTGAAAGTGGCCAGCCCCAGGTTCAGGGAAAGGTCCTCCATAAGGAGAATGTGGTAGAGGGCCATAAAGGAAGACAGCTGCTGTCTTCTGACTTCCATACATGCAGACACGAAAATGTTTTAATTTAGAAAAGAACATTTTAAAAGGAATGTAAATTCTCCACCTGCGTCAGACTCAAGGGACCAGTAGGTTTGTGAATGGTGCAGTTCTGAAAGCTCACTGGGTTTGAGACCCCACCAGTCCATACACTTGGCTTCACATTCAGAACTTCAAATTCTCCAGGCTCCTTTGAAATGTGTATGAGAGTGGAAGCTTAGCCCCAAGAGATGGTTTTTGGAGGTCACTCTCCTCCTGAAGGGATTGTGCACCACCTTCAGTCCTGACTCACAGAGAAGGCCTATGCAGGATTGTTTTCCTGGTTTGCAAATGGAAGTCACATTTTTCTGCTACACGCCTTTGGCACATACCACGTGACAGTCCACTTGGTAGATCACTGTCTGTTCTTCTCTTGAGTGTGATTTGACAGCCCAGGAAACACACCCACGATGTAGGTTAATATCCAATTGCAAAAGAATAAGGCCACCGAGCTTCTGTTTGCAGGTTACGTTTTGTGCAGGGACAGAATGGTGACATAGCAGGTATCCAGGTTGTCTCCGGAATTAGCACACCAGGATAAAGATGGGTGCTATGCCAACTATCTTTTGAGGAGCCGAAAGGAAGAAGAGTCTTAGACATAATTTTAAAGATCAGAGGTGGTGTCCGTGTCAGGATCGTGAACATCCATCCTTTTCTAATCGAACCCCTTCGAGTCATGATGTAAAGGGTCATTACAGGACCGACGCACCACTCTGTAAGCCGATTTTCTAAACCCACAGCAGCATGTAAATCGGGGTTTTTAGCTACCTGTATTTAGTGCCTCTGTGTTCCCATAGTGATTTCCACAAGAGAAACGAAAACAACAAACAACAAAATGCTAATTCTCCTTCTCATCTTCTTTTGCCATTTGAGGTCTCCATAAAAATTCAGGACACATTCTGAATCAGAATGATGGACCACCCGTGAGGGCATTTGGCTGTTTCCATTATTTTTAACCTCAGCACCGTCAATCGACTTCCTCCTCCTTTCAATTTGTCCCTAAGTTTGGCCTGGCAATGAGGCCTTTTGCATGGTAAGTTTCGGCCTGAAGCAAATTTTTATGGCTGAATTATAAACCCTTGCAAGAGGGGCGTATAATGGAGGCGCTGACCCTGCCTTAACTCCGGTGGTAAGAGTGTGCAGTGCCATAATAGACGAGGCAGCACAGCGGAGCGCTGCTTTTAATTCGTCATTTAGCCGGAGAAGGAGGCCTTGTTTACTTCTTCGTCTCTGCTTCCAAGACTTGCGGCCATTATTTTGAAATGTATTTTATAATAAAATCTCAGTGGTGATGCAGCCCCAGGCTCGAGTGTCCATTCTGGAAAAGGTGAGGGAGGGAGATAGGGAAACGGAGAAAATTAGGAGCTCAAGAAACACAGACGATAGAATGTGTTTTCCACCGTGCCATTCTTACCTGTCAATGGTTGTTTTTTTTGTTCCTGTTCGTCTTTTTTAAATGGGACTTATTTACTATTCTGCTATGATCCAAAGATGCCCCCACCTCGGGTCCTCAGATCCTATTTTGTCATTGTTTTGCCATAACAACAATAAAATAATTACTAATGTTCGAAGCACCTTCCAGCACTTTTTATTTTTGATGTTGAAGTGTTTGTGAGCAGGCAGGTTATATAATCTTTAGGTCATTTATGCTACAAAGTTAAGTTTCTTTCTCCCATGTCCCCATTTTGTGAACTGAGACACTGGGATGATTGGGTTCTGGGGTGATATTTACAAATGGAGTTCACTCCTGCCTAAGACTGCGCGCAGAGTCTCCTGTTGAGGGCAGCCAAATGAACAAAGCGAACATAAGCAAACAATGAGGTATTGCAGTGACAGAGCCTTGGAGAGTTGCTTTGCAACAGAAGCATTCGCCTGCCCCTACCTCTGGCTCCATTGTGTCTAGGTTTGTTTGTTTGTTGAGACAGGGTTTCTCTGTGTAGCCCTGGCTGTCCTGGAACTCATTCTGTAGACTAGGCTGGCCTTGAACTCTCAGAGATCCACCTGTCTCTGCTTCCCAAGTGCTGGGATTAAAGGCTGTCTCTAGTTTTCAATGGTCTGAGATCACCGGGTCCCTGCATACACACGTACTGCCTATGTCGCACTGGCTGCTGTTCTCTTGGTGATGCTGAGGGACACTACCTCCTTCTTTTTCCAGGAAGTGTCCACTTTGACTGACCCAATAGGGAGGCTCAGTATGGCAGACAGGAGGACAGCGAGGCCCCATTACTTCTCTCCGGAGTCATACATGTTGGCATCCTATTTCAGAAGACTCTAGGTCCTGTGTGCAACCTTCTCCCATGGGTGACAGCTTCTGATGACGACCCTCACCTGACACTTTGAGGCCCAGGGTTGTATTTGCTCCTGAGTTAGTGTTTCTCAAGCTGTCTTCTTTCAGACCAGCCCACATTTCTTCAAACAATTCATCCATGAAACTCTTTCCCAGTTGTACCCTTTGAATTGTGCAATTTGTATTCTGGGGGAATATGGCTGGTATACAATCTCTATAGGGTACATACACACACACACACACACACACACACACTTTTAAAGGAAATAGTGTCAGTGTTTAAGCAGAAAATTTATAGAGTAGGTCTATCCAATGTTGGGATTTGTGGCGAGTATATTATGAAGTCACTTCTTATGATTCTTAGGCCAGATAAGGCATCCATCAGGCAAAGCGGCAAGCCCTAGAAATTACATCAGATTTACAACATAATAAACTTTCATTAAGATGAAGCTACGTGAAACTTATTCCCCTTCATTCCCAGGGCTAAACAAATGCTGCCTGAATACATAATGAGGCCAGGGCTTGCTAAATTGGTAGCACTGGTGTGAAGACATTAGACAGGCTTAAACCAAGAACCACAGAGCATGCCAGTCCCTGGGCCATCCCGAGCATCAGAACATGACTGATATTGTTGCCATCAATTTTCTGTCAGTCATCCAAAATGGGGCACACGAGGCCACTTGCTGAGACTGCTCTGTTGCTTGCACCCACCATCCAGATTCCTGAGTGCGTATTCACATTGCGTGGCCTGGGCTTTGTTGAAGGGTTTACACTACCCACTGGCTTCTCCCTTTGATATTGCACTGGATAAATCAGTGCTGATCATGTGTTAGCCTTCCAGAGAGAAGACAGATGGTAGTGGTTCACCAGAAAGCACCTCAGAGAAGACTTAATACAGAAATGCAGAATCCTGGGCACACGGCTTTGTCTCTGCAAGTGCTCAGATGTACTGTCTCAACAGTTAAGGGTGAAAAGAAAGCACAAAATCCTGAGTCGTCGTCATCATCATCATCATCATCATCATCATCATCATCATCATCATCATCATCTATAGAAGAGGATGTGATGGCAAGAGAATTTTGGAGGCCAGACAACAATTGAATTGATGGCAACTCATGTAGAAGATGTCAGGAAGATGGACATGCCTACTTGACAGTACAGTGCCAAGAAATGAAGTATTTCAAGGAATGGAAACATAAAGAATTTAGTTATCGGAGCAAAGCCCTCCTCCTTGACTGTGGATATAGGTGAGGAAGGGCTGGGAGTGTAATGAAAGCTGTTGGTTATTGAGACTCCACCACCTGGTTCTTCTAAGAGAAGGCCTCTTTCTCCAAATTCACCAGATGCTTGAAGCTCTAGAGAAGCTGAACAGGGGTATCAGATCGGCCGAGAGAAGGATGCTGTCCCTGCCCTGTGGGCTAAATACTGTCTGCAGACTGAAGGATGAGACCTCCAGTTACCTGCTGCTGTGTCTGTTTATCTGAGCGCTTCCATCCCAAGAGGAAAGATCTGTAGATGCATCAACTGTGCTCTCAAATCTGGGGTCCCTTCCTAACCACAAAGGCCACCAGCACCATACAACGATTCCAACAAAATATGAGCCGACAGACTTCCTCCAATTATACAAGGAGCCGTTTACCATTATGATAAAAACAGAAGAGAGGGGAAGAACGATGAGCTCAGAGGAAACAGAGATGGTACACAAAGCAGAAGGAAGCCTAAAACTAAGTTAAGTATTCAGACAAAAAAGATGCCATGTATGTGAAAGAAGAAATAGGAGGACCCTGTTTAGAACAGTTTCCAAGGTGAGTAATCTCATGTATCCAGACAACCAAGGAATATGGCTGGCATTTCCTACAAATGGGGATCAAACATGTGAGAGAAAATCATGCCGATGGGAACGTCATTGCTATGCTCAACAGAGGCTGGGAACTAGATTGTATTATATAAAGAGTAGAAACATTTCTCCACTGTGGAAGCCCAAACTGCTGCCTAACCTAAGCATTGGTTTAGAATTCTCTTCTTCTGTCTCTTTACTGTAACAATTGAGAGATTAAAGAAAGAAAAAAAAAAGACTTCAGGACATAGGAAGTATGATAAAGAGGCAAATAGTGTTCTCAAGATGGTGAAGGAGGGCCCTAGAATACTTGCCAGGCAGAGGGTTTAAAATAGAAATCCAGAATCATTTGAAGAAACATGCCTGATTTTCTCTGTGTAGCCTTGGCTGTCCTGAAACTCGCTCTTTAGACCAGGCTGGCCTCACACTCAGAGAGATCCGCCTGCCTCTGCCTCCCAAGTGCTGGGGTTAAAGGTGTGCGCCACCTTCGCCGGCCTAATTCCATGTCTTTAAGGAAACAGAAACTATTGAATATATTGTGTACATTGTATAATATATCTAGTCATATTTGTAGGAAATTAATGACGAGGTGGAGAACTGGGATAGATTAATGATCTATAGAAAATCAAGAGAAAACCAAGTCAGTGTTTAACTCTTTTTTTTCTTTTTTTAAAATTTATTTATTTATTAAAGATTTCAGCCTCCTCCCCATCCCCGCCTCCCATTTCCCTCCCCCTCCCCCGATCAAGCCCCCCCTCCCTCATCAGCCCAAAATGTTGGGAAGATAAGAACTGTATCTGTCAGAAACTTCATGGCTTGTGTGTGGGTACGTAGACAGAGAGTACTAACTTAAAAATTGTTACATACATGCACTATATAGGGGAATGGTGTGCACACACCCACACAGTGTTCTTTAAGCTTGTGAATGGTTTGGATTTTCATGTTCCACAGTGCAAAATAAGAAGATAAAGAGCGAAGAAGAGAAAAGGCCATGGATAAGCTCTGGAGCAGCCGATCAGAGCGCTGATGTAAAAATAAGACAAAGCCAGAAAATAGTAAAGTGGACTGGTCAAAAGCATGGAGGCAAGGTGTGGGGAAGTGCCTACCATGCAAGGACAGGGACCTGAATCTGATTCCAGCTAGGTGCTCAAGCATGTTTTCTACTCAGTTGTGGAGACCGGCATGTCCCGGGGGCGAACTGGTGAGCTCCAGGTTCCGTAAGAGAGTCTGCCTCATATAATTGATGGAGAACAAGACCTAGTGTTGGCCTCTAGCTCCCTACCTCCACAAAATGATGCTGTATAACAATATTATAAAAAGAACCACCAAAAAACCCACAAAAAAACAGAAAGTGGGTCCCTGCAGGAGCAGGGCTCAGGAGCTTGAGGTGTATGAGGCAGGAGGCTGCAATTCCTGGAAGGACTTTGGCTTGTAAAAATGGTGAGCATGTATTATTAAATTAAGTTTTCAAAACATTTCTATCAGAGAGGATCTCTTTCTCTTTTTCCTCTTAGTCACAGCTGAAGAAGAGTCCTGGCTCTCAAGAATAGCTTTGTTTTCTCGGTGCCGGATGCTGACTTGGGAGCCTTGACAAGTATGGTCGTATCCAGTCTTTCAGTCCTACAGCGTTGCTTCTTTCATTTCCCCCTTGAGATGAAGGGACCGAAGAGATAATTGGTTCTGTTCTCACAGTTCTATACGATTAGAGCTGAAATGCTGACCCGACTCTCTCCTTTCCTCTATTACTATCTTTCCATTTTCTCCCACTACCACTTTGAGTATAATGGTGTGTGTGTGTGTGTGTGTGTGTGTGTGTTTGTGTGCACGTGCACATGTGTGTACACACGAATACACAAGTGCACACTCGTGTGCAGGTGTGCTTGCATTTGGAGGTTTATTACCCCACTTCTTGGGTGTTGTTCCTCAGAAGCCGTTCACCTAGTTTTTTGAGACAGAGTCTCTCACCAAAACTCTGGGTCTGTCTGATCACACTAGGCTGGCATCTACCTGCCTCCAGTCCCCCAGCACTGGGATTCCAAGTGTGTCCAACCACTCTTGACTTTATGTGGGTGGTGAGGGTTGAACTCAGGGCCTCATGCTCAGGCACCAAACGTTTTACTGATGGATCCATCTCCTGAAGCCATCTGTCACTACCTTTGCTCCTGTTAATCTTCCTGGCTAGAGGACACCCCTTCTTCCCAGCATTCATATCTTCCTCATTTCCTCACTTCCCAAACCCACGTTGATTTTGCCAGGACTTTTCCCATCCACAGCATTAGCTTGGTAGAGATGCTGCCAGCTTACCAGGTATCATCCATGATAAGGTAGGACTTGGCACCTAGAACAGATCTGCTTAAATACCTTGCTTCTCAGTTGCTGTTCAATCCTAAAGAGGTCACCCAGTTTTATGTAGCTTCTTCATCTGGAAAATGGGATAGTACTAGTAGCCATGTTATTATATTGTTAGAAATATTATGGGTTAGTACATATCGAGTTTATATAACTATGGACCTTGTAAATACCATATAATCGTCACCTGTAAAAATCGCTGGTCCCTGACTTACAGTTAACTACCAATTGAGAGTGTCTGAGTAACCCATGGGTTTCTTCAGCTACACTGGAAAGTCGTAGGTCGCAGACATGGTTCCAACTAAGTGCTCTCCAGGTACAAGAAGCAGCTGCTGTCCACCCTCCACCCCCGTTCATTCCAGAGTGTCTGTCAGTCTGGAGAGGCTGCACTTTGTGGGAAGAGTGTGTCGTGCAGACCTGTGTGTGTAAGATTTGGGATATGTATGCATGACCACGGAGAAAGTGAGGAATGTGAACTTCGACAGGGAAGGTGCCAGATGGAGATAAGTGGGCCTGCTGTAGAGGCTCTTTGCCAATCCTATGGAGTTGTGGAGTTGTTCCTTTATTGATTGTAGTCTGGGATACAGGAGTTGGGTCTTTGTAATGCCACACTACTTAGTCTCCGATGCAGGTTGCACTCAAATCGGCTTTCTTTATCCAGGTGTTCCCCTCCTCTCCCCATCCCATCCCTTCCCGATGAAATCATGGCTGAAGCTTGACCTCTACTCATGTCTCAAGATTCAGGTCTTTCGGCTCGAGACCGGAGGCTCGTGTAAGATGTCCTCAGTGTGAGAACTGACCAGAGAGAGTCATTCTCTGGAGATTAGAACCTAGTACTGGCCAATGACGACACTGAACAGACTCTAGTCTGGTATTTTCTCAATGCACAGACACATGTCTTCATTTAGAAAATGGGGAGTTAGGTTAGAGCAGTCCTTCCAGATCCAAGTTCTATGAGTCTGCCCGTTCTGTGAAGGGCCAAATCAATTGGTAAGTATTTTTATCTTCATCGGCTACACGGTGTGTATTGCAAACGAACCCTGCTTCTGTGGGTGTCACAGTCATAAACAACATGTAAGCAATGGGTGTGACATGTCCTAATGAAACGTTATTGACAGACACGTGCAGATGTGAATGCGAGGACACAGCAACACAACCTGGGAATGTGGTAGGAAGAGAGACTTTCAGACCCTCCTCAAGGCCATCGGTCAGTCAGCAGGGATATGTCCCCTTGAAGACCTTCTGTTAGATTTCTAAAATGGTTAAAGTTGGGTTGATTACTGGATCTGGTGACGTAGGAGGCTGAGTCAGGAGGATTACTCTTATAGGCTAGCCTGGCTATGTAGTGTGAGACCATCCTGGGTTATATAGTGCAGTCTTGCCCTCAAGTCCATACTGAAAGAACATCAACTTTCTTACTTCAAAAAGGAAGGAAGGAAGGAAGGAAGGAAGGAAGGAAGGAGAGAGGGAAGGAGGGAGGGAGGGAAGGGAAAAAGGAAGGGCAAAAGAGTATAGGAGAGGAGGGACTGGAGAGAAGGCTCAGCAGTTAAGAGCACCTGAATTCAGCTCCCAGTACCTTTGGGCAGCACACAGTTGCCTGTAACTCCAGCTCCTGGGTTACACAATGCCTCTTCTGGCTTCCATAGGCACCTGCACTCAGGTACGCATACACATAATTTACACAAGAAAAATCTAAAAGAAAAGAAAAAAAGAGGAAACCCCATTGATTCTGGACTGAATGCAGACAAGCTGTTCTCTTGCTCATCTGCCTATTAAATACACTATGGGTCTTTAACTCCCTACCTTCTGGAAAGTCCCCGTATTATACTTTCTGAGAAAGCAATGCCTTTCTCTTTTATTCTTCATAATCATGAGAATACCCTTAATGTGGAATAAGCAAAAGTTGCAGTGTTTATGGGTCAGCCTTCATTATTATTTCCGTTCTGAAGTAACTGGCACTACCTTTCATGGGTAGCTATGGAGTTTCCCGTAAATAGCAAACCGTAGTCTGCAAAAGCAACCCCTGATGATGAGCAACACTGGACATGTTCGTGGCTGGCAGTCATACATATATCCACCTGCTGAGTGTGTGTGTGAAAATGAGTGAGTTTGGGTGTGGGTGTGCACCTATGTGGATCCTGAGGCCACCTCAGGTGTAGCTCTTTAGTGCCACCTGCTTTGGTTTTTGAGATCCATCTCTTACTGGTTTGGAGCTTGCTGGTTCAGGTAGGCTGCCTCGATTGTGAGCGCCAGGAATTCTTGGGTCTCTCTCTCCCCAGGGCTGCAATTCTAAGCACGTACCACTATGCTTGGCTTCTTTATGTGGGTTCTGGGGATTGAACTCAGGTCCCTGTGCTTGTGTGGCAAGTAATGTACAGGTTAAGATCGCTCCCCAGCCCCACCCACTTTAAAAATACAAAGTTATTTGCCAACTGGGATACATTTACAAAGATTAATCCCTGTTGGGTTGCAGTTGGAAAAGCCTTCCTGGCTCGTAGTTGTTCATGATGGATGGCCTGAACCACTTCAGTCAGAACATGGAGGTCACCATTTCATGAGACTTGACCTTATCTTTGAACAAGGAAGGGTATGAGTCTGGTTTTGATTTTACTGTTGACCAATGCTTTTGGCCCTTATATATTAATCTTAGGAGCTACAGTCTTGTCCTGGGATAGATCTAGAAAAATGCCATGAGAGACTTACCTACACATACCTGATGGTACAGGTCAATCAACCTGGTGTCTTCATGTAATTAAGAGACATAATAAATATAAGACACCCAAAGCTGTGGCGATTGCACAGTGTATTAGTCTACAGTAAACCCTTTTCCATGAGTTAGAAGTACACCCTAAAGCAACAATAAAATGTATGGGCAAGAAAGACAAATATGGTATGTACTCACTCGTAATTGGATAATAGATGTAAAGCAAAGGATAACCAGGCTACAATCCTCAGCCTTGGAGAGGCTGGGTAATAAGGAGAAACCTAAGAGGGACGCATGGATCTTCCCCGGAAGAGGAAATAGATGAGCTGTCCTGCGTAAACTGGAGTGGGAGGGGGAAGTAGAGAGGAAATGATGGGGGGGGGATGGGAACATGAGGAATCTGGATGGTTGAATTGGGCTGGAAAGAGGGGAGGGCAATGAAAGAGATATCTTGATAGAGAGGGCTATTGTGGGGTTGGGGAGAAATCTGGTGCCAGGGAAACTCCCAGGAATCCACGAGGATGACCCCAGCTAAGACTCCGGGCATTGGTTGAGAGGGTGCCTGAACTGGCCTTCTCCTGTGGTCAGATTGGTGATTGCCCTGAATGTCATCATGGAGCCTTTGTCTAGTACGTGCTGGAAGAAGATGCACAGACCTGCGGCCAGGCACTGGGTCAAGCTTCGGAGTCTGGTTGAAGAGAAGGTGAAAGGATTACATGAACAAAGGAGAGGATTGGGTCATGATAGGGAAACCCACAGAGACAGCTGACTTGAGCTTGTGGAAGCTCACGGACTCCGGACAGACAACTGGGGGGCTGGCATGGGACTGACCTGGGGCCTCTGCACCTGGATGACAGTTGTGCAGCTTGGTCTTTTGTGGGTCCCCTAGCAGTGGGACCAGGACCTGTCCCTGTTGCGTGGGCTGGCTCTTTGGAACCTATTCCCTCTGATGGGATGCCTTGCTCAGCCATGATGCAAGTGGGGAGGGGGCAGAGCTCAGTCCGTTTCAACTTGGTATGCCATGCTTTGTTGATTCCCATGAGAGGCCTTACTTTACCTCATCTGAATGGAGACAGAAAGCGAGGATGGGGAGGGGTGGAGGAAAGAACAGGAGGAAAGGAGGGAAATGAAACTATGGTTGGTATGTAAAATAAATAAAAAATGAAGAATAAAAACATTTTTTAAAGGTATGGATAGTAAGTGATATAGTCTGCGAATGTAATTATTGTAGTTATTGAGTGTTACATGCTATGTGTAATTATATACTCTAGGCTTTTATGCTGTGGGCAGTGGAGTGGGTTTATTAACAGCATCATACCACTGACACCAGAGTGACATGTTGCACTATGACATTATCAGGGCAAGAGACAGCAGGAGTTTGGCTTAGCCCCATCCCAGTACTGCAGGAATACCTTTGCATATGTGATTCATTCCTGGTCTTTGCATATTAAACATTTCATCCTGCACATGGCACATTTGACAGAGCATATAAGGAGAAGAAGGAAGGACCACTTTCCACGGTATAAGGAGCCAGATAAGGCAGCCACATTTTTAGAGTTTCCATTTCGGTCACACACTGAAGTGAAACATTGCTACCTCATTGCCATTGCCACCGACCTTTCTTCATCTTCCTCCCTCTCCATATGAAGTAATAAGGGCGGCGGCGGGGCTGCGTCCCCAACACCCCAGCCACCTGCCCGGCTAGCTTATGCCCCGAAATAATTACACGGACACTGTATTCTTTTAAACACCGCTTGGCTCATTTCTATCTAACCTCTTCTAGGCTAATTCTCACATATTAATTTAGCCCATTTCTAATCATCTGTGTTGCGCCCCTAGGTGCGCTTACCGGGAAGATTCTAGCCTATGTCCATCCTGGGTCGGAGCTTCTTGCCTGCGTCTGCCCAGGAGCCAGGAGCATGGTGTCTCTCTCAGGCGTCTGCTCCCGAGAGGAAAGCGGTCGAGTCTCTGACCTCACTTCCTCTTCCTCCCAGCATTTTGTTCTGTTTACTCCACCCACAGGGCCAAGCAGTTTCTTTATTGGCCAATGACCTTCCTCCATCACTCTCCTTCTCTGTTTCCTCCCCACTTCCTCTGCCTCCTCCTCTTCCTGCACCTCATCCTCTTCCTCGTCTCTGTTGTCACCTTTTTCACACATGAAGTTCACTCATCACTGACTTTGGACAGCCCCTATGATTGGATCATGTTTCGTGCCAATACAGAGCTGCTGTGTTTGCTGATATTACTGCAGCCTCTGAATGTGTAAACGGGAGCCTAGTAATACAGAAGGAGTCTTCAGGATGCCCTAGCTGTAGTGTGGCAGTTGCTGGGAGACTCAGGAATGCTAGTGCCTGTTTCAGCTTTGTGCTGGAGTGAGGACCAGACCTCTCACTCTTGGGCGGGGCTACAGACACTCAGGGATTATTTTGGAGCAGCTGAGTCCACCCACTTCTAGCTTTTGTCCCCAGCGCTTGCTGTTAGCATCCTCCTTTTTTATTCACTGATTAGCATTGTATTTGGAAACTTTATGGCTAATATCTCATAGAAGAATCCTCGCTTGCACCTTCCCATCAAGTCCCCACATGAAGCGATCTGGAGTCCCCGTGAGTTAGATCAGCTATGAATTACTAGTCATTCTTTTTGTATTGACATAATTTCCATTATTATCTTTTAGAGGGTTATGTATTTCTATTTTATGTGTGTACTTGTCTGTATGTGTGTCTGTGTACCACATGTGTGTCTGGTGCATTTAGAGGTCAGAAGAAGATGTTAGATTTCCTAGGATGTGAGTTACAGATGGCTGTGAGCTGCCGTGTGGGTGCTGGAGATGATACCCCGGTTTTCTGTAAGAGTGGCCAGTGCTCTTAACCACCGAGCCAGGTTTCCAGCCCCTCTAGTATTATTATTTTTACTGATAGACACAGATTCTGCCTTGTAATTTTACTATTTGATTTTCATGAATAGATGAAACTCTAAGTTCCTGGAAGGTATGAACTAGCTGTCTGAGATCCTGGCAGATTCTTTAGCCTTTTCACTGGCCGCACTTGTCACAGGGTAGACAGGAAATGAACCCACCTCTGACCTCTCTCACTGACATTGTCCCTGACTCTCATAAAGCAAAACGGTTGACTCTAACTTGAATCTGAAGCGTTCACATTACTGGTGCAATTTAGAGGATCCTGATGAGTCTAAACCTGCATCTGAATGACATATTTTTCAATGTGTTCTCGTCAGTCACTTAATTCTTTACAAAAGCTTTGGTAAACAATGGAAGGTAATTAACACGACAAAGAAGCCGAAATCTCACCAAGCAATTGTCTTACCTCTCCCTCGGTGACTAAAGAAACCAATGTGTAAATGGGTGAATAACCGAGCTAGAAACAGCATGGTTCTTAATCGTTGGTTGCTTGTTCTTTTTTCTTTTTTGAGACAGTGATTTGCTATGCAGTCACAGTTAACCTGATACTCACTATGTAGCACAAGCTTGTGACAATATTCCTGCCTCAGCCTCCTAAATACTAGGGTTACAGGCACAAGCCTGGCAGTGTACTGTGCTCTGGTCTTTAACTTGTGATCCACATGCATAGGCCTTCCTATACGCCTGGCTTAGTATATATAGTGTTTCTGAGACCAGAGTTCCCATACCACATGGGAAGTATGTGCCCATGTGCCTTGTCCCTTTTACCCTGTACAGAGCGCTTCTTTATCATATACATATTTCCTGGATGTGGACTTCTGAAATCTCCCCAAGTCCCCTCAGCACTCAGCCATTGGCTTTGCCATTTTATAACACCCCATCATTCTAGGGTGATTTGGGGCTCTTGTGGCAAATAAATAGCCCTGTTCTGACGCCTGCCCTTGTGGAAAACTCGGTGCATCCAGTTCTTTAGGCTTCAGTTTTCTTACTTACAAGCTGGTGATGATGAGGCCTCCAGCCACAGTTGGTGTCAAAAGACAAAGTGTGATATGGCACTAGAATGGCTTGCCAACGATCAGCCCTCATTCTCATTCTTAGGCTGCTGTCTGTGAGTAGAAACGAATATAGATGTTCTTAACTGTGCTAAGCAGATGGAAGTCAGCTTTGTTTAGGAAGCCTATTGGTGCCGAGAGTGGCAAGGAACCAGGACCCCTGGTTCTGCAAATAATAGGAAGGGCAATTGTGGCAGAGGAGCTAGGACAGTGATTCTCAATCCTTCTAATGCTGTGAGCCTTTAATACAGTTCTTCATGCTGTGGTGACTCCCAGCCATAGAAGTATTTCGTTGCTACTTCATAACTGTAATTTTTTAGCCATTATGAACTGTAATGTAAATATCTGATATACAGAATACTTGATATGTGAGCCCTGTGGGGGTTGTGACTCACAGATTGAGAACCATTGGTCTAGAGAGATGGCTTAGCAATTAAGAACACACACTGCTTTTTCAGAGGCCACGAGTTCAGTTCCAAGCTCCCACATTAGGGAGCTCATAGTCTCCTGCAACTCCTGCTCCAGAGGACCCAACGCCCTCCTCTGGCCTATGCTAGCAAATGTGCACATGTGCACAAACCCTTCCAGCCAAATACACTTATCCATAATGAAAAACAAATTGAAATCTTTAAAAAAAAATTTTGTTTGGCAGTGTTGCAGTCATTGAGATCAACATGTCTGAGGATGCATGCTGTTGCTTACAAAGCCTAGCAATTCTAGCTCGTGGGATGCAGGCATGCAAGACCCCTTTACGACAGCCAGGGAGGAAGAGGGAACCCTCTGTGATGGCCATTTCCTTTCCGGTGTGAGGGATGAGACTTGCTGGGTCTAACCGTGTGCAAGGATGGAAATCCCATGATGCCATGCCTTCCGAAAAGAAAGAGTAACAAAGCCAGACAGCTCTGCCGCTTGCTCCCCTGGACAGCTGGCACACCTTAGCAAGTGAGCAGGGTGGAGGCGGGAATGGAAGAAGGCCCAGGAAAGTGGCAACGTGATAGGAATGACCTTCATTTGCAAGCATGGCTGAGATTTACAGTTTATTACTGATAGCTTTTATAAAGAGCCATTCAGTTCAGAGGTGAGAGGTTTGTCATCTGGAAACGCAATTAACTTTACCTTATCCCAATCCCCCTGGCCTTAGTGTGCAAGCAACGCTCGGTATTGCAGCAGCATCACATCCCTCCCCCCCAATTTCATTTCTATTGCATCCCCAGGTCCCGGGATTAACACTGCTGCATATTTTTACTATTATTATTTTCTATTATTGCTACTCTCTGTCAGTGATAGCCAGAAGGCACTTGTGTGGTTTTTTTTTTTTTTTTGATCTAAATTATTTGATTTTCTGAAAGAGGAAACCCCCAAACAGAAAGCCTTTTTAAACGACGGTGGTTAAGATGAACACACGGATTCAAGATGCACCCGTAGTAGGTGTCGGAAATTAATTATGGAAATTGAGAAGTTCCGTGAGCAGAGCGGTGAGGCTTAATGTGGCGGTGGGAACCTTCACAGTGCAGGCCTCAGAGCACGCACGCGTCTGGAGTGGACACGCCACAGCAATATCGGCTAGAAAAATGAATAAAGGACAGCATCTCTCTGCAGCCTGCCCTGCCCCACAGGCCTGTGAAGGAAGCATAACACGTTTGAAACACGAAAAAATAAAAGGGGTTTTGGTGCCCCTGC
Source organism: Microtus oregoni (assembly GCF_018167655.1). Taxonomy (NCBI): domain Eukaryota; kingdom Metazoa; phylum Chordata; class Mammalia; order Rodentia; family Cricetidae; genus Microtus; species Microtus oregoni. Next base: position 42,160,320 of record NW_024543063.1, read on the forward strand.
TGTGTGTGTAGGAGAAGTCCCGAAAGATCTATTTTTGTTTCATAGATTCAGTTTTACAACCCTCTCTTGTCTGTTAAGTCAGGGCTGCAGAAATGGAAGAACCAGACACAAAAGCAAGAACCTAGTATTTTTTTTTTTGCCAGTTGGTTTAGGTTATTTGAAATATAGTCTCGTATATTTTCCACACTTAGGCGGCTGCCAGATAGATCACAGGAGGGAAGTGGCTCAAAAGAGCCTGCGTCCTCCCATATTCCAGTCTCGGCGGAACTGAGGGAGAAGAGCTGGGATTCTATTGGGGGCTTCATTCCTTGAAGACACATTGTCTGAGGCTCTGGCCAATTCCTGCTTTCTCCAGAAAACCTCTACACCTGCCTTATAAAACCCCAAATGGAGGGACTCTTTTTTTTTTTTTTTTTTTTTTTTTACAAATTTCTAAGACCCTATCTGAAAACTGTTTCCTCTGGGGTGAGGGAGAGCCAAATAATTGCTACCCCCGCATTTGTCATCCCGATTTTATTGTGCCTATCATTTGCAGCTGTGTTAGAGGTTAATATCCCCATTTTTCCCCTCCGCTGCCTAAATATAACTGGGGCTCAGCACATCTCCAGACCAGGTAGTGGAGGAAATAGCATCGCTTCTGAAAGAGGCTGGGATTAGCCCATCTGAAATGAGGGTTTGGGGCCCTAGGGTAAGAATTACCCGACTGCTGTTGATAGCAAATAGATTTAAACCCATCGTGTTTCTTTCTTCAGCTGAGAGAGGTCGGGTGAAAAGATTCAGAAGGTGAACAGAGCATGAAATGACACCACAATAGAGCGGCATTACTAAGGAGAAAAGCATCCGAGGGCCATCTTTAATGAGAGGAGGGAACAGGAGAGCCATGGCTGTGGAACCTCCTTAGAGGACTCTTGGAAGTCAAATCAGGGTTGAAAGGTGCTTCACTTATGGGGCTGTGCTAGACTTACAAAGGGCCGTCTCACCTGCCCTCTTCCATGCAAGCACCGTTAGAAATTCACCTCAGGAAGGCTCAAATTTTAGACCTTCTCTAGGCCCCAAGCTCCACCTCCAATGGCATGGGGAAAGATGAGGGCAGAAGAAGCGGTCTTGCAAGGCTGTTGTACCTGGACTTACACTGGGTACCGGCAAGAATATGGGAGAAGGGAAGGGGTATGGCATGTGTTTAGGAAGTTGAACCTACAGCATACCTTTTGGGTTGTATATGATCAGGATGAAATACCTGGGGGCTCTGATGCCATCACGCAGTGGCATCATTAGGAGGTAGCGAAAAGTAGAGGCTGAGATCTGGTTGGCATAAGCAGGCCACTGTGGAACATCTTTGGGGATTCGGTCTGGTTCGTCCCCCTTGTTGCCGTTCCCTTTAACCTGCTTTCTGGCTGTGATGGTGGGAACGGCTATGCTTTTTTTATAAACCTTCGGAAGCCGAGAGTCCCAAGTAATTCCTTCTTTAAATGATTTCTGATAATGTTTTGGTCACAGGGAGGAAAAGTCACTCAGTGCCTGTGGCTCAGATGGGGCCCTGCTGCTTCTTACACAGAGGATGTGTTTTCTTTAGGGGACTCCTGGAGACCAGCGTCCTTATAATATCTCCGGTCTCCATCATGAATGAGTACAGGAGTCACCGTAAGGGTGAGCCAGGTGCTCATCTGCAGAAAGAGAACATAGGTCTTATTTAAGTATTTCTGGCTGCTCAGTTAGGATTCATGTAAGGCTATTGGTGTGCCTGTTCTGAGTAGTGTGGATCTTGAAGCCAGAATGATGGACCACGAGAATTGTGAACTCTAATCTCCTTATCCTAGTCTTGGCTTTATCACCACAAGCAACTTCCAGGACTGAGCTAGGTTGTTGGGACTGGGCAAGAAAAAAGTAGTTAGAGTGTAACTCAGATGAATTGGATCAAGGAGTAAAGAGGAAGGGTTAGCATCCTTTTAACCCATTATCCACCCTCAGGGTTTTTTGTAGCCCAGGCTAGAGTCAAACTCACTATATAACTAACTGATGATGGCTTTGAATTCCCAATCCTCCTGTCTCCACCTCCTCAGGGCTGGGATTACGGGCATGTGCTACTAGGCTTATTTCTGAGGTGCTTATGATTGAACTTAAAGCTCCATGCGTGTTAGGTATACACCCCACTTAGCCACATCCTCAGACTCCTCTTTAACTTTTAAAAGAATCATTATTTAATTTTAGTTCATTTAACTTTGGGGGACTTAGATGACTTTTAACTTCATTCAGTTTAAGTAGCTCCTTGATGCCGATGCCTAGCATAACAATCAAGATGGATCTAGGGCCCAAAGTCTTTGATGCTGGCTAGCGTCATACAGCCACATCCCAGAGCCGAGACTGAACTCATCTGCTTGCTGATGCCCAAAACAGATGCTCAGGCATCTGTCCCCACAGTTCAGAGTTACATGGCCAAGATGTCTTGAGAGGCTCACAAAGTAGAAACTTCTAAAGGCAGTGTTGGGTCCTCAGCCACACAGGTGGACTGACAATGACTTCAGATCGGATGACTGTTGAACTCTCTGTTCACACAAGAGTTCGCGGGTCCTGTGAGGCAGTGCTAGTGATGCGTGTGAGGCAGTGCTAGTGATGCGAGGCATCTACTAAACATGGGTTTAACCCAATCAAAAGTCTTATTAGCCAGCTGGAGGCTACAGTGGGTGTGCAGGACCCCAGTGAAGTCCTGAGCCTTTCTCAGGGCCAGCTTTTAAGCTCAAAAGCTGCATCCTGGGTTGACACACTTCAGTTAACAATAACAGTTAGCCAGAACTGGAACTTCAGAAGCCAAAAAGCAAGGTTAGTATACAGCCCTCTCCCAGAGCTATGAAGGTTTATGGGTTAAGTCTTTGTTATCTTTTTGGCAGGTGGTGCTACCTATATGCTGAGCTCCAAGGCCTGAATGGTACTTCCGTGCTGACATCTGGGGTCCTGTTACCCTAGGCTATGATATTCTATTGCCTGGCATATAAAATGCAAATTTAACATCAGCATTTACCACTTAAAAATTCATTTGCTTAAGTGTAACCCCATTTCAAGTAGAGAAACATCTGTAACTAGGTGCGTATATATGTTTGTGTGTGTGTGTGTGCATGCGTGTGTGTGTGCATGCGTGTGTGTGTGCATGCATGCATGCGTATGTGTGTGTGTGCATAAACTAGAGGCCAATGTATACCCAAGTATCTTCTGCAATTGTTTTCTACTATATCTGTTGAGAAAACATCTCTCACTGAACCTAGAGTTCACAGATTTGTCTGGATAAGCTGATCAACAATCCCCAGGGACCTCTTGTCTCTACCTCCCTTGTAGTCATGTGTTAGGATGCCCAGCTTTTACAGAGATTCTGGTACTCTGAATTCAGGTCCTCATGGTCGTATGTCAAGCCCTTTACTGATGGAGTCCTCTTCCCGTGCCCAGATTTTACTTCCTATTTAGTGACAGCCAGTTGAGATGCATAGGTAGGTAGGCTCCCACATAAAGTCACAACCAAGAGACCAATTGACTGGTACCGGTTAAAAGTAAGAATGAAGACACGAGGCCATGGGCTGAAAGTGAGGCATTGCTTCATCTCGCCTCACTGGGAAAGAAACATTTTGACTGCATCCGGAAACTTCGCTGTGGTTCCTATCCCGACAATGTGTGTGAGAGAGGCAAGCACACAGAGGAAATGAGAAAGACCACAAAAATGACCTCAATGTGGAAGACCACACGTGAGTGGACTGAAGAAGTCATTTGCGTCCTCCTTGAAGAAAGGGCTCCGTGGGGAAGTGACCGCGTCCTGTGTTTTCCTTCAAGGTAGAAATGAGAGAAAAGGATCCATCACCCTCTTAGACCAGAACCACGACCTACAGCTAAGAGAGAAGCGCTAAGGCCGTTAGTCAAAAATCTCTTGTAGCCAGTCAGCACTGGACAGCAGACAGGGCTCTTGGGGGAAGGAAAGCAGGGTCTCTCACAGAGACCAAGAACTGACAGAATGAGGTAGACATAGGAATAAAAAGAACATTGGGCCTGGGACTTGTTATGGTCTGTGAAGTAACTGGACTGATAAGGCTGGAAATCTGCCTTTGGTTGGAGCTGGTGTGCGAGGCCTTGAGGAAGGTGAGACTGTATTCCGGCACCTCGTGACACGTTGTTTTAAGTAGGCCCAAAGTTTGAAGTTTCACATGGCGTGACTCCATTTGCTCACCAGCTGCTGGTCTGGGATCTTGGTTTAGCTGGGTGGCTGTGCTGTGGGAGCTTGGCTGAGAGGAGCCCTGGTGCCTGCATTTGAGCGCCATTTCTAGAGGCTCCCGCATAGGGAGAGACTATGTAATGCCAACCAGAACTTTCTAGAATTAATCATGGCCATGCTGAAGCTGTGTAGACAAAGCAGGGCTGGGGTGACTTTAGTAACTGTCGGCAAACGCTTGAAGCCACTCTGCCCCTTTCTTTCTTTTCATTCTTCTTTTGGGGACCTGATGACTCTTTTTCATCTTCAGTCTGCCCAATAGGTTGATCGTTCTCATTCCAGTCTCTCATAACCCACACCTATGAGTTTCAAAAGCCTCAGGAACTAAACCATCTTGTCCTTGTCAGCCCAAGAAAATCAAAGCCCAGAAATAGCACTGGACTTGCTTAGAGTCACATGGCTAGCAAAGGTGTGGATTTGCCTTGCTAACCTGAGGGGTTAAAACCGTAAGTGCCTTTCACTCTGCCTCCGCTTACTGTCTTGGTCAGAGTAATCCACCTTTCTAATTTTCTGGAAATGTACTCCATCCAGCTTCCAAACTCTCCTTCCCGAGGACTCGGGGAGCCATCCCTGGTGGCATTCACCCCCTCACGCTTTGGTCTTTCTGCAGGTCTCAGAAAAGACCAGTTCCCTGAGAAGACATTGACTCTAGCTGGTCTACCAGGTGGAAACTTGACCTTGATGAGAAGGTGGAGTGAAAGCCCACAGGCATTTGCTTCAAAACCTTTCAGGCAAGTGCTGGGTCTTTGAGAAATCCAGAGGACCCACAACATCTGTGACTGCTAAACCTGTCTTGAATGACACCTTTGGTTTGGTTTCTACTGGAGACTTAGGAGGGCGGAAGCTGCGGCTCATATCTTTCTGTGCACAGCGCTTTTATTTCCATACGAAACAAAGGGGTTGGTTTTTTAGTAAGGCGTAGTTCAGCATCATCCTCACGTCGGGCAGCCAGTGTGGTCCACCTCCCTCTGTTGGAAGACAAACTCTGCAAGGTCGAGTTTGGTTTTGGCCTTTGCTTCTCTGGAGTGCAACCGTTAACACAATGCCAGATACACATGGGGCTCTAAGTGAACGTTTTTCGAACAAATGAAAACAATATGTCTGCTCATGGTCATCATGTTTATGACTCTAAGGGGGTCAGAGTGAGGCAGCTGGTGAGCCACACCCAGAAACATTATTAATACATTGCTCCTGCTTCAGCTTCAAATATCTTGACGTTTGGGTTGTGAACCTAGGCTTGAACAGTTGAAACATGCCTTCATCCCTCCGCTTCTAATTTCTAAGGTTCACCTCCCGATACTACATGCAGAGACAGTCAAGGAGGTCGTCAAAGCCCTGGTGCTTCCCACTCTCGCCCCCTACAGATGATGGGAGACAGTCAGAAAACTATGGACACATACTCTAGATCAGCATGCTGTTTCATTTCACAGGACTGACACCATAGAAGCATGAGAATTATGAAAGTGTGCTACAGTGCCTGACTTTATGTGAGTTTGGGGTTTCAAGTTTAGGTCTTCACATTTTGCGTGACAAGTGCTTTACCGGGAGTTATCTTCACAGTCTCAAAACTCACATTTTAATGGTTTTCAGTAGCCACTTTGTATGTATTTTCACATATAATTTACATTTATGTAGATGTGTATCATATATGTATATATATACACACACACATACATGATTCTGTATGTACACACACTTATATCTGTCAACTTTTGGTTCATAGTTAAAGTGGACCAATGATCCATTAGCTTGGTTGTAGGGTCAGTTCTGGTCTCGTGTTGCTCTGGGCATTCTTGTACTAAGCAAACCTGATCCAGTGTTTGCTGAATGCCAAGGTTTTCTTGTCCTCCTGGCTTTCCCTGAGAATTTAATGTGCCCACCTCATTAATCTTCCTGCCGAGAGGCTGTGAGAGTAATTTCGATCCTGTGTCCTCCTTGCTGCTCCTGCGCTATGGTGTATCTGCCACATGGGCTGTGCTGACCTCTCTTCGAGCGGGCCAGGCTCGCGGGGTGCTTTTCCTCTTTTGAGCTGTGGCTGTGTCTCTTTGGGAAACTGAGTGCCCAGGCAAGGTCAGTAGAGCTAAACGTCCTCATCCCTGTGGTCAGATGTCTCTGTTTTCACAACACGAAGCATTTGGGAGCCCTGAGCACCTCTAGCAGGCCCTATAGACTCTGCCTTTGTCTTTCATTCCTCAGGACCAAGCGTCTCCTTTTGTACATGCCAGGAGAGGGGTCTTCATTTTGTGGTTCTCATGCCATCTCGTCTCCCATGGTGGTCTCCGATTCCCTCCCCTTAGCAGAAGCTCTATCAGGCCTTCCTCTGGCTTTCTTTCCCTTACCCAGTTCTTGCCAATACAGGATGGGTGTTGACCAGAAGTTTGGGTGCTTCTCAGCCCCATGTTTTCATCTCTGTTTTTTTTTTTCCTAGTTTCTGGTTCTATATAGCACTATCATATTTTGATGATTCATCCTGGTATCTAAGTTACTTTTGCAACTCTTACTTTATGAGAGTTTTATAATTATATAAAGGTTTTGTTTGATAATGATGCATGCTTACCCACTGTATTAGTCAGGGCTCTCTAGAAGAAAGGAAATTATAGGATGAATCTCTATCGATAGAGAAAGAGGGTTTGTTAGAATGGTTTATATGCTGTGGCCAACAGTAGCTGTCCACTCACGGAAGGTCCAACAACCCAGTAGTTGCTCAATCTATGAGTGGATGTCTCAGCTGGTCTTCAGTGTATATCAGAAACCATAAGGAGTAGGCTCTAATGCCAGTGAAGAAATGGACTCGCTAGTTAGAGCAAGAACAGGCAGGCAAAGAGAGAGCAAGCTTCCTTTTTCCATGTCCTTCAGACAGGCTGCCAGAAGTAGGTGTGGCCCAGATTAAAGGTGGGTCTTCCCACCTCACAGATTCAGACTAGAGGTGGATCTCTTCATTTCAAATGATTTAATTAAGTAAATATTCTACAAAGGTGTGCCCAGCTATTAGCGTTTTAATTAATTCTAGATGTGGTCAAGTTGACAAGAATAGCTGTCATATCCACTAGTACATAATTATCGATAACTCAGAAAGGTAGTTATGAAACTCTTATATGACTTTTATAGTTAAAGAGTTCAATAATAGTATTTTAAAAACAAGACAGACTTATTATCTTACACTTCTGGAAATTAGATGTCTGAGTTGGGTTTCGTTGAGCTACAGCCATTCCCCAAAAGGCTCTAAGGGAGCCTCTGCCTCTAGAGTCTACCAGCATTACTTAGCTTGTGGTCCCTTCCATCTGCAAAGCCAGCACGGCTCAAAGAGGGCATTTGTAGCATCACATCCCTCTGATCCCAGTTCTCAGCCATCTTATTCCACCTTTGGGGATGCTTGCAATTACATCGGATCGCTCCCAATATTGAAGAATAATCTCCATTTCATAGGGTCAACCGATTGACAATCTTTCTTTCCTATCTTTTAATTCTTCCCTGATATCTACCTGGGTTGGGGTATGCCGACATCTTTGGACCCATTATTTTGCCTTCCACAAGTGACTGTTTCCATGTAAAGCCATCTTTTATCTCTGGAGCTGGAGCTGTGCACTGGGCAGGGGTTATGTTCAAGAAGAGGTGACTCAGTGGGAAGTGTCTCTGTGTGTTTATGGGATAACTGGGTTGTTCACATATCCGCAAATCTCCAGCCAAGATACGTGTATTTAAACACCGCTTTGCTTTGGTAAAGACGCAGTTTGAGTGGTTGAAAAGGTAGCAAGTCTCCTTTTTATGTTTTAAGCCACTTTCTAGCTCTAATAGGCTTTTGGATTGTCAGTGATTGTCTGTGTTTGTAGAAAACCAAATAGCTGTCTATTCTGGAACTATTGCATATAGATAAAGATACGCAAGCCCATTAAAATTTGAATAAGAATGGTAGCACGGAGCCGTTAGCTCAGTAAGCATTGATGAATCTGTGTAATACACTGCACATTGCAAACTAACATAACACCATTATGAAATGTCATTATGGCATTTTTCAGGTCATATTTTCAATCAATCTAAAAGAGCTCGTTAGGAGTCTAGCGGCTTGAGATGGGTTTCTAGGTGGCTTATAGATTAGCTTAAATTCACACGAAGTTTATGATCTAAGACGGATGCATTTTGGCGTCGGTTAGGAATGGCTTTGCTTCTGGCCCTGACTCTGTTTAAAGAGCTGTGCAGCACTGGGGAATGTTTGGAGAATATTGGCCTTAGATTCCCAAACTACAACGTGGAAAATATTTGCTAAGAATCTAGTCTGGAGTCAAGGTTGCCAAGAAAAACCCAGGTTGCCCAGGTTAATTAGACTTTTAAGTGAGCAATGAGGAATTCTCTTTTATTATATGGCATATACAGAATGTATGCACTAAAAATTATTCATTTATCTGACCGTCAAATGTAAGTAGGCATTCTGTATTTATATTTGGGGGATGATTTAATTTGTGGTATATGATGTCTCTCTCCTTGTTCCTCCGAGTGTGTCAGTTAGATTCCAAGTTTTTCCTCATTCCAATGCTCCAAATTGCCATTAGCACATTAGCAGTCACTTTTGAGTTGGCATAGGTAATAAAATCCAAGATGTCTTGGTTAGTTGTTTTTTTTTTTTTTTTTTTTTTTTTTTTTTTTTTTTTTTGTCAACTTGATACAAGCTGGAGTTACCTGGGAACAGGAACCTCAGTTGAGAGAATGCCTCCTCCAGATTGGCCTGTGGGCGAGTCTGTGGGGGGGGCATTTTCTTGATTAAGGATGGATATGGGAGGGTACAGCTCACCATGGCAGTGCTCTCCCTCCATATCTCGGAAGGTGGTAGGTCCTGGCCTGTATAACAAGCAGGTTGAGCAAGCCAGAAAGCAGCGTTCCTTTCTCATTATCTCTGATGCAGTTTCTGCCTTCAGGTTCCTGTCTTGAGTTCCTGGGCTTCCTCTTAGTTTCATAGACTCTTACTTAGAAGGGGTAAGTAAGATGGAATAAACTCTGTCCTTCCCAAGTTGCTGTTGGTCACAGAATTTGTTAAAGCAATAGATAAGAATTTAACAGAGATAGAAATTTGTATCGAGAGAGGGGTAATCAATCAATATCTGAGGATTAAAGAATAGTTGGTGTCTCTAGTCAATTCTCTTCATCTTGTTTCTCAGGTTCAATGATTTCATACAGTGTGCCTAGGAATAAGAGACGACAGATATGTGTGAACATGGACAAGCACAAAGTCTTTTGACAATAGGAGAGAGGTTGGTTTGGCTTTTGATCTCAGGAAGATGGAGATGATGTTTGGTCTTTCTCTTTCTACTAAAAGGGAGTTGTTTGAAATGGAAGATAAGCTCTCAGGTGAATCTTTGGTCTGAGAAAGGAGATACTGTGGAATCACTTCAGCACTCAGGTTCTGGGAGTACTGTGTAACAATATAAAAGCACCATTAAATAATACATAAAATGTATATTATTTATTTTTATATTTTAAATTATTTTTGATAATTTTGTACATATATAAAGCATCACAGTCACACACCTCCTCCACCCTCACTCATCTCCCTCCCACCCCACCCTCAATTCTTCCACCGAGTTCCCGTCTCATTTTGATGGTTTTCTGTTTAGCTCTTGGTTTTACTTTGTGACCCACTAAGCTGCTCACCTGGTAATGAGTGTGAAGCTATCCACCGGAGCATGAGTGACTCACCTATGGCTCTACCATAGGAAACAGGGACTCCCTTTCCCCCTCCACTGCCATTAGTTTCTTTGGTCAGTATGGAGCCATACGAACCCTCCCTGTCTATGACTAAATGTTGGTAGGCTTGGTTTTATATAGGCCCTGTGAAGGCAACCACAAATTTTGTGAATTTATGAGTGTCATTGCCACATCTTCTCAAGATAGCATCCCAGCTCTCCTGATCACGTGGTTTTTATATTATCCCCATTTTCTATTCTGCATTGTTCTCTGACTCTTGGAGGGGTGGCCTGTTTCAGGCTGAATTTTTAGCAGTTACTTGTATTAGGCATGAGTCTTTGTATTAATTGCTTCTTTGACCAAGGCTAAGGAATGGCATTTGTATATGTGTAGAAGCAAAATATTTAAGAGGCAGATTGACAACATGCCCACTTAACAAACAAATAGTGTGTTCACGCCTGGTGTATATGACCCTCACCAGAAACGGGCCTCTACCTAGATCTGTGGCCCTGGGCATGTGCTCCCTTCTATAAAACTGGCCTCAACCTGGTGGCAGTTGGTTACCACCATAGCACTCACGCCAGTGTCTCACTAGTAAGCACTTCCTGCCTTGAAGACTGGTGTCATAATAAACAAGATCCAAAGCTAGAAGACCACTGTTGACTCTTTTCCCCGAGTAGCAGTATGGCAGCTGCCGGTACCATGATTAATAATCTTCCAGCTCTGTTCTAGGATTGTTTCTCTTTTCTGCAACCAAGGTCTTTAATGTCTTCATCATTAGGTCCTTTTCCATTCAATTCTGGTGGGCCCCTAAGGCTAATTACCATAATCCGTGCAGGTCTAGGAGTCTCTGGGATCTTCCTGGTCAACAACTGCAATGAGGATGTTCATTTACTAGCCCATTGTTTTTGTTTGTTGAGTCAGAGTTTCATGTAACCCTAGGCCACTCTTGAACATGTGATCCTTCTCCCTCTGACTCCCGAGTTTGGAGATTGTAGGCATATGCCACTATGCTTATTGGTCCTAGATTTTATCATCCATGGAAGTGATTAATAGTGTCTACCAAAAAAATTTTGTGAAGAGAATTGGAAAGTTTTATTTATTAGGCACTGTGTTCTTTCTGTTTATTCATGGGCTTGTGTTTGTCTCCCTTCTTTACTCAGCGTTAGGCACCAGGAGGCCAGCACAATGCCCCTGGCAGGCCTTGATCTCTGGTTTCTAGCTGGCCTTGATAAATGAGATAGAGACTCCATCAAGGGATTGGAGAGTGGGAGGAAAGCAAAGATGGCCCTTGGTAAACCGTCCATGGTAGGCTGCATTCCTTTTACCAGAGGCCCTGGATCCTTTGAGGTACATTTGTTTGTGCTCCTGTTCTTTGTGGGTGACTGGAATTCCTCCTGACCTGTGCATGCTAAGGCATAGGGGTGGTGAAGGTTCCCTGCTGTTTTTATCCCACAAGATATTCCCTCTTTTTACGTCTCTCAGCTCCACTCTCATCTCCAGTAAAGTCTCCCCGGTTACTCCTTCTGAGTGTTCTGTCTGCTTCTTGATGGGGCTCTAGTTGGTACACGTAGGTGTTGCTCTCGCTGGTTACATTGGGTGGTGGTGCTCTCTGAGGGTGGATCAGGCATCCGAGATCATGGAACCCAGAAGGGGTAGAACTGAGGCTGAGACCCAGAATCTACAAATGGAGAGAATGGAGAGAGTACATAGATATCTCCTCAGAGAACCGATAATGGGCTTCAGAATTGCTAGGGAATAGTCTAAAAAACAAGGCTGTATCATCCATGAGTTGTACGCCTCCATTTCTATTTTCAGGAAGACAGACTAGGAACACAAAAGCTTACTTTTGCTCTTTCAAAAACCTAAGAATCAAATTAAAAAGAAGGGATAAGCTCTTCAACAGTTGATGATTCTTGTCAAGTGCTCTTTTCTCTACAGCACAATGCTCCTGGCACATTCTGTCTGTCTTCAGCTCGTGAAGCCCAGATAATTTTAGCTCCCCAGTGAAGGTCCTCCTGCTAAGCAGAAAGGTATTCCTGACATAATACCATTACTGGTATTGATATTGACAAGGAGAGCGGCATGCTCAATGCCGTACAGCTCCCCTGTCGGAGATCAAGATTGTCAATGGCTGGGACAAAGTCTCTTTTCTTGGATTGGAACATTTCCCATGAGCTTCCTTTGCCACGTGGTCTGTGGTTGTCTTGAATGATAGATGCATTTTGATGCCTGGGTTATTATCACACTTTTCCACATTCCTGTATGTATCCTGAGATCATCCTACCCTTTGCTTCTCTTTCTCTACCAAAATAACTTTCCTTTGCTTCTGGCTTAAGATCTTCCTAATTCCTACTTTAGACATTTTAGTATTTGCTATGTTGGAATCCATTTGTGATTCCAGAAGTACAAGCAGCATTAACTAATATAAAATGTGGTGTGGACATCAAGGGGATGATATATTGCTTCTGTTTAGGGGTAGCGAGGTAGGATGATACCCCAGAGATTAGCACAACCCAAAAGGCTCATGGGAAATGTGTAGGCAGTCCCGTCGGTGCTGCTGCTGAGATTCTTGTTTGAGCAGATCTATAAAAGTTTAAGTGAAAATCACTTAAAATTGTGATGCAATAAGTCAAAATATTTCTAAGGACAGGTAAGGATTTTGCTAATTGCAAAAAAAAAGTTGCTGCTGCGTAGTTTAATTTTAACTAATTTTATAAAGCTGCCTTTTATTTCTGCTGCTACCCAGGGGAACTTAAATGACACTGAGATGGAATGCTTTCTCCATAAAGAAATGGCCTTTCTTTTTTTAAATCTAGGGCTGCTCTTAATACACATATATGCTCCTTGTTCACATGCCAGTGGGTGCTGTGAAGATGTGTGCCCGGGGACAACTTCAGGTGTCATCAGAAACTCTGCTGTCTCCTCGGATACAGAGTTAGTACAGAACACACAGATTAAGCCAGGCTGGGGAGCAAGCCCCAAGGACCCTCCTATCTCTGTCTCTGCAGTACTGGCATTTGGCACGACCATACTCAGCATATTTACTGGGGACCAAATTCAGGTCTTTCTGCTCATGTGGTAAGCAGGTTATCAGTTAAGCTCTCTCTCCAACCCATCGAGAAGGTTTTAAGGAACTCTAGGGTTAAGATTTCCTACCCATCCTCCCATAAAAAGCTACACAATACATCTGTGTAAAAGAATTCTGCTCTAGAGCCTTGGCTGGTCAATGACTTTAACTTTTATTTTCTCCTCAATAGCTAAAACCCGAAACCATATTGAAACGGGTCGAAAGCAAAGACTTTGGTTTTATTCTAAGCATCACCAGCCATATAGATGAGAGCCTCCTGGCCACGCCCAGGGCATGGACAGACAGACATATGAATGAGATTTCTGCACACACATTTGCATCTAGGAAAATGACACCCCTTGAATTGGTAGTGACCTTCTTTCTCACAGAGTTCGACCCAAGCTCAACTCAATTGTTTTCATCGTGTGGACCAAATAATTGGTTTGGACTGGTTACTGGACTTGCACCCAAACCAAACTGAATGACGCTGGTCACTCCTGAAATGAAAATGTGACCGACCAATTCAAGTCCCACCTCAGTGTTTCATTTAAAGCTGAAACAGAAGCAGTTGGCCTCATAACCAGGGACAGGTGACCTGCAGCCTTTGCAGTGGCTCATCGCTTTGTCTGCTGTGCACGCCACATGTGGAATCCTGTGGGCAGCTCCCCCAGTCCCCAGGATCACACACTGTGCCCTCTGCTGAGCTCACCAACCATCTTTCTCACCTTCTGAAAAAAAAATCAAGATGTTTCCAGTAATTCAAAATGTTTCTCATTCAAAGGAGACAAAGACACACACTTGCATTGCAAGTCCCCATGACTCTTTGCTGAGGGGAGCCTGTTCTACACCCTCAGATATTGTCCTGGGTTCCTCTCAAAACCCATAAGACAGTTTGAAGAATGTGACTGGCTCTTGCTGATGCTGGTCACGTGACCTGAGGCTGGGATTTAAGGGGGTACCAGTGCTCTTTCATATCTCATAGAAAGGAATGAGAGGAAGATAGCCAGGGAATCAATAAGAGAATTTGACCGAGATATTTGGGGGAACAGAAATGTAAAGGCTACGCTTCTGGAACATAGCAGTGAGATTTCCCTGAATAGGCATTTGATTTCTATGAGACACAAATCAGGAAGGATATTTAAAACCCGAATGCTAGTAAAATTCTAAGATACACAGTGTCTAGAGTGCCAAGAGATGGGATGAAGGGAAAGCAGGGTGGTTCAAGACTCCTGAAGCTGGGCACCTTCAGGTTCTGGGCTTGTGGCAGTGTTCCTTAGGCATCTGAGAGTTTTCTCAGCATCTCTCTGGCTGTTGCATTCCTGGACCTTCATGTTGGCCAAGCATGCTGCATGGCTGTGCTGCCTACGAACACAGAAGGGTCCCTTCCCTCTTATCTCTAGCCAGAGATTGTTCCCTTCTGTATCGGCTGTTTTCCTTAGAAGCGTGAAGCATTAGCTTTAATCAGTTTATAGAGCCCCTGACCTAATTTTACATCGGCAATAAGATCACTATGAATTCTCTGCTTCCCCACGGAGGATAAAGCTCTGCCTTTCCCCTCCCCTCTGCAATCTTTCTTTGTGATGGGCGTTAGAGAGCCGGGCCGCTTCTGTTCCACGCTGCACCGCTCCAAGAGCAAATTTATTTATATATTAATTTTATATAAAAAAGATTTCTCATAGGGAGCCAGAGATTGAATCACAGGCAGAAACCTGATTTGAGGTTGGAGGCGGGATGGCAGCAAGTGATGCCCAAGAACAGAGGCTCCGAGGGTAGGAAGTAAGCAGGGGTTGGAATTTGCTTCCAGAAAGCTTCTCAGCCCCACATCTGCCCTCTTGGCACGCGGGCACATTACTTTTCTGTTGTTATGTAACAAATGACCACAAATGCAGTGATTTAAAACAATACCTGTTTCTTATCTCCTAGTCTCTGTTGGAGTCTGCACTCTGCTCGGCTGCATTTTCAGCTCAGGGTCTCCCAACTGAGATCAAGGTGTGGTTAGGATGCATTCTCATTTGCAGGATCAACTAGAGCACTGTTCCATCTCAAACTCCCCCCAGGGTGTCTACAGAATTCATTTCCTCTCAGGTCTATGATTTGTGGCAGCTTGCTTTTTTTTAAAAGCAAGAATTGAAGAGGAAGACACATACAGGCTCAGAGGCTCAGAGAGAGGGAGTGGCAGGGAAAACCTCTGATCCCTTGAATCTCTGACCTAAGACACTTATTTGTTTGTTATTTGAGTGTATGTGTGTGTTGTGTGTATGTGTGTGAGTGTGCTCACCGGTGGGCATCCATGTGACGGCCAGAGGTCGAGGTGTCTTCTGCTATTATTCTCTATGTTATTTGTCTGAGACAGCGTCTGTCACAGAAACGGAAGCTTGAGACTTCATCTAGACTGATTGGCCAGCAAGCCCTTGGGATCTACCTGTCTCTGCCTCCCAGTTCTGAGGTCCCAGACCCACACCACAATTCCTGGCTTTTTATATAGGTGCTGGGATTCAAACTCAGGTCTTAACCTTTTGCCTTGTGTGTTTTACCCACTGAGCCATCTCTGCAGCCCCAAGACTTTTTTAGAAAGACCGTCTTCTCCTTACTAGGTTACACAGCCCCAAGTGGACAGCCATAAACTCATTGCATATAGCAGCACTGCACGGACTCAGTAGGTTCTGTGTGTGTGTGTGTGCACGTGTGTGTGTGTGTGTGTGTTGTGTCTGTGCATGTGTGTTTAACAACAGTATTGAAGAAGAGGTCATGAATTTGAGAGGGAGTTAGAAGGACACAGGAGAAGTTGAAGAGAAAAAGGGAAGGGTAGAAATAATATAGATACAATATTCATATACAAAATTGTCAAAAACAAATATAAATTGAAAATAAATGATAAAATAAATAGAAGGGCTGCCCTGATTAGGTCAGGCGCGCCCACGCTAATCTTTTTGTAGCTCAGTCATCTGCTGAGAGATTTTAATCATGGCTGTGGAATCCCTTCATTGCTGCTATTTTCTGAGACTTCTGGGAAGGACCAGGTTCCACTTGGACTTAATGGGAGGGTGCTATGGAGGATGTGGCTCACTGAGTGTCACCCAGGGGCATGCCCTGCAGCCCTCATTAATGCCCTGAGATGCCCTGCAGTCCCTCAAGGCCCACCTCCATCTCTGCTCGGCCATTTCCAGCAATAAACGTGGTCACAGAGACAGGAAGTGTGTTGAGAAAAGCTTCCTTCCAGCCAGCTTAGTAGTCATTTGTGAGCGCGTGTAATAGGAAGGACTTAATTAGAGTTAATTGTTATTACGTGTCTCACTCCAGCCTCTTATGGTCTGCCTGGGTTGTTTGTTTGTTTGTTTGTTTTGCTGCAAGAGAAGTATGGCTGTATAGCTAAGATGTAGCTAATGATGTATGAGTAGAAGGGATGTGTGCAGCTTGTAAGTCATATTCTTTAAAGGAGACAGACAGGCCCTGTTCTCCCCTCCTTAGGAGCTAGATGTGAAAGTACAAGTAGTAGTAGCAAAAGTCACTCTTGAGGATGGGACAGAAGCCCTGTGTTAAGGATGGCAGGACACGGAGAGAGAAAGAACTGGGATATTAAGAAAAACATAGAACCACCGTGCCCATCCCAGGCTTCACATGGGAGAGAAACAAACTTTATCTTCCTTTGGGCCCTATTAGTTCAGGTTCATAGTTAAGTCTATCTCACTGATATAACAAGGGCACAAGGTTAGAGAGTTTGAATCGTCAAAGATGTCCCAATTGTGGGCAGCAGGCTTTGGTATCAGCCACACCTGTATTAGCTTGAAATGCCACTGTGCCGCCCTCATCCGTGTCTTCATCTGTTTCCTCCTCTGGAGAACGGGGATGATGGCAAGGGCCCCACAGCCTACTGCAGAAAGCAGATAAAGTTTGCCCGGTGATACACATGCATGTAGACCTCTAGCTGGAGAGGGGAAGGTGTAGAAGCGAGCGGGTGCATAGCCAAGGCCAGTGTGTGATCAGTACTGGAGCAAGGAGAGAATGAGAAGGATTAGCATAGGACTCCTTAGGGGGGTCAAGTTGTAATGAGAAGAAGCAGCAATGTGTCCCCATGACCGTTTTTGGTTATCCCTGTGTATCTAGGCTACATAAAGGTCATAGTTCCTTCCCTTGGCTCTTCATAAAGTTGCAATTAATATGTAATGTGGCAGTGAATTCTAGGCCAGTCTTGGAAATGCAGCGAGCTTCTGTTTCTAAAACGAACCTCTGTAAGTATGTATGTGTCTGTCTACCTGCCTGTCTACATCACTGTCATCATGGAGAGTCCTCATTTGAGATGCTTGAGACCAGAAATGCTGCCCATTCTTCATTTTCTCCCACTGTGAAAAACTGGCATATTCTTAAGGAGATCTCTTAGGGGCTAGGACTCAAGTCTAAACATAAATCCACTTACATTTCCTATATATCCTATACACTTATCTGCGGCGATTTTACACAGTCTTTTTGGTATATTTGACTTCTGACTGCACCTCATCACATGGGAGCAGACAGAGAATTTCCCAAGCGAAACATTGTGTGCATGCTCATAACATTTCAAATTTGAGATTTATGCTTTTTGGATTAAGGGTGTCCAATTTATATTTAGATTTTGGTTTGGGCGGTTCCCACCAACTAGTCAGTAGGCCTGAAAAAGGCTTCAAGTCTGAATTCCCCATGCTTGTTATGAATATACACCATTTTGTTATTAGTTAAGTAAAAAAAAAAACAATCTTTAAATTATGAAAAACCTGGGTTTTACATGTCCTAAAAGGGATTTAGTTGCATTATCATCCAAGAAAAGTGGATTGGGTCAAACTAGGAAAACAGTATCTTTGAGAACTCTGTAATGGAGGTGCTTTATGCAATTCATATTTGCCACTGAATTCATAACTCTAAGTATACTAGTTGGCCTAGAGTGGGTATTTAATAAACACTTACTGAATGAATCAGTTTCTTGATGAATGAATGAGACTTCACAGTTACTCATCTCAACACAATGGCTGTTATAACAATGAGGGCTGCGCGAGGCTGGATGAATTCTTCGGAAGGCAATACATACTCAGGGGTTGAAGGGATTCAGGTGTTTGTGCAGGATTTGGGGGTGGTCATAGTGATCTCAGCATGGGCCTTTGTCTTCCAAATGCCTGTGAACCCCCAGAGTGTTCAACTCTCAAAATACATGGTTTGTGTCTCCACTGTTTGAACTTCTCTGAATTTTAATCACTTTTATTTAAATAACATTCCTGCTGGAAGTTGCTTTCATAACTTTATGGAGATGTCAGGTTAAGTTTAGCTTAATGTCTTCTATCCCACTAAGTCTCTGGTTCTAAATGGTGCCACATCTTGCTAGGCCTCTCGGAGACTAGGGACATAGAGGCTGCAGAAGCCACCTGGACCCTGGAAACAAGGAGGCTGGTCCAGGTTGCCCTTCCATACCGGTGTTGCCTGTGATGATCCCCTTGCTTTTGTCTCTAAAGGATTATTAGTTATGTTTTTTCTCACCATGGAGACAGGACACCCAACTGAAACAACATAAAAGAAGACAAATTAGTTTGGGTTCATGGGTTCAGAAGTTCTCAGTCACGGAGGCTGGAATAGCAGATGCATACAGAAGAGGATTGCTCATATTGAACAGGCTTGTTCCTGATAGACTGGGGGAGTGGAAGCATGACTGGAAAAAACCTCAAAGTACCTCATCCTACCTCTTCCCAGTGATCCACCTTTGCAACCAATGCCTCCTGCTGCAAAGGCTCTTCCACCTCCCCACAGATAGCGGCACTAACTGGGAACCAGGTGTTCAAACACCAATCTGTGGAGGGCCTTATTCATCCAAACCATAACAAACAGCCTTTACGTATGTTATATCTGCCCCGGAACTCATAACATTATAGGATAAAGATCTCCTTTGGGCTCGTTTCTTGGCTAACCTCAGAGCTATCCTGGTGTAAGACTCCTGTTTTTCACAGTACGCCATACCTGCGACTGCACTCAGTCTTGATGGGTGCAGGAGGAATAGTTTTTGAATTCAAAACATCCTGTGCTATCCTTACGGGGAGAAAGGTGGGAAAGCAGTTCCCCCATTTTCATGGATGATACATCTAGCCCCGCTGCTGTGTAGAGGCCGAGGAGGACCGCGCCGCTAATGGGTCATGGTATTTAGGGCGAATAACTCTTTTCCCATCCGCCATGGAAGCCCATCCCCAGACACATGAAGAACTCCATGAAATGCGTGAGGTGGAAGGATCAGGGACAGGCATTTCTGGGCTTCATTCCTGTTGTCTGCATATTGAGCCTGGTTCCTCCCTCCCCTCCCACTGCTGTTTTACCCATCTTTTCTCATTACTGGCTTTCATAAACCCCCTGCCTCTCACCATTTCGGATTCCCACAGCTGTTCTCAGGAAGAGTCACCGAACCATCTGTAAGGCGTTCTGCCTTTCCTCGCGGTGACTAATGGGCAACACCTGTCCCGTGCATTCCCTCTTGCACTCTTACGATTGGATTTATCACTGTCGTAGTTTAACCATAACTAGAAAAATGTAGCTCTCTAAAGCCTCTATAATGTTGAGGCTCCTAATGTGGTTTAAGTTATTCCTTGCGTCATAAATAACGTAGACGGCGCTATTATGGACCGATACCCTGAAAAGAAAAGGCCCAGAGATCATAAATAATACATACAATAGGGACTTAAGGGGACTCAGGAGAGTGCTGGAGAAGGGTGGGGTCCTCATGTGCCATGAGGAAAGGGGTGGCTGTGAGAAAGGCTTGGAATGTCAGGGTACAACCCGAAAGAGATAGAGTTCTCCTTCCTGTCTGTGAATCCCTCTCACACTGACCCGCCCCCATTGTGCACTCAAGGGTTGCTCTCTGGTAGAGACCGAGGTCAGCAGGGGTTTCTTCCACTGTGAGCTTTTCTTATCCTGCTTACCCCCGTTATTACCAGAAAATGGAGGAAGATAGAAACGAGTCCGCATTGTGAAGGATCCTTTTCCTCACAAGGACCAAAAGTCACCCTTTGTGACGACCGATTTTCCCATCTGTCCTATCCCACGTCAGTCAGTCATCCTGCCTTTTACTGGATTAGGTCTATCGGATTATACTGTAAAGATGAAGAAAATGCTGCCCTTCCAACAAAGCAATTTCTCCCTTAACTCAAAGGCTTCTTATTCCCTTTGCTTTGAGGGCAGGAGAAAGAGAGTGCTCGCGCGTGTGCGGTGCCCTTTATTTGGACTTTTATCTTAACCCGGAATATCCGGGCTTCTGTTTTCCTCCTTCTCATGTAACTCTTCATTGATTTTCTTTAAATCAAACAAGCTACCATCAGAGATTCTTACAAAAGAAAGTCAGCCATGAAGGAGCCCTGGGCTTGAAATAGAAGCTGGTCCAATTCTAGTCTCCCTAAGAGGTGGGAAAGTGGTCAGAAGCTCACCTTGGTGCCTCTTAGCAGGACCCAGGCAGCAACCAGCACTGTCACATAGCCATGGGGGAGTGGGAGCCTCAAGGCTGACAAATCCCACCAGCATTTCCTAGTGAGGGGCCTAGTCTGCTCCAAGTAGGTCTTTCATTCTTTAATTTAAAACAAAACAAAACAAAACAAAACAACAGCAACCAAATCTCCACATCTGATTTATGGATTCATTACTGTTGGCGTCATGGGTGTGGGGTGTCTGTGTTGAGCCTCATATTCATGAGCAGCTGAGCCCCAAGTGCCTGCTTGTTTACTTTGGGGGTTCAGTTCCTTGCCTTTGACTGGAGTTAGAGGCTTGGGTCAACTGTAAGCCATTAGCATGACTTCCAGGACGTACCCACAGGATCTCTGACCTTCGTCTACCATCCCTCCAAATCTCATTATAAGGATACTGCATTATTAACAAAAATTGAATTGTTTGATTTGTGCACACTCATAAATTTCAGAAGTTCTTGTAGGAATTCTTAAAAAGAAGAAATGGATGAAGAATGACTCACATTTATGCACCATGCTGAAAAATTGTGCTGACCCCATCTATTTATTGGTATAGATAATATACTATATATATAATATAATATAATGAGAGTTGGATCAGTGGGATGGATTATCGGGTTTCTCAGGCCAGCCGAGAGCCTGAGCTCCAGATTTCCTTGCTCTTTCAGGTTTGTCTTTTCTATTCTTCTTTCTTCCATTCGAATTTATTCATGTCTTCATGTCATCGTATCTAGCTGATACTGGTTAGTGTCCAGGGCGTGAGACCTTGGTTGGTAAAAGCCAGAATGTTGGGAAATAACAGAATTTTTCAGTAGAAAGGGGACTTAGAATTAATAAGGTGGTATAGATGTGTAGCTAAGCACCCGGGGTCAGGGCTTAGGATGCCTGGATTTAAACTGTGACTTCGTAGTGTGGTCACTGTGGATGAGTTCATCTTTTATTCCTTCACTCATTCCCATTCTTCATTGAGCCGTTCTTTTGCTACTCATCCGCATGAAGCTCCGATTTTCAGTTTCCATGTATATAGAAAGAATAGGAATATAATATCTTCTGCTGTGTAAGGGTATGTGTGCCCATGCAGGCATGTAGGTGTGTTTGTACATTCATGCATTTGTGTGCATACACACATGCATATGGAGGCCAGATGACAAGCTCGGCTATTTTTTTAGGGATGAGTAAGATGGGTCTGTGTGTAGGAGTGTTTTGATAATTAAACCGAATCGTGTATATAAAGTGTTGCAATATTAAACATCTTATAAAAGTTGTAAATAATGACATTACCATTACCATTTAGTCAGACTGCTGCTTCAGGGGATGAGAGGGAATTGGCACTGAGAGAAGTCTGATGGTTTTTCTTCAGGATCTCAGAAATATAGGCAAGCCCTTCTTGAATTGAATATTATATATTGTGTCGTTTTGGGAAATCCTGACTCACTCATCTCTTCCTTGGATACATGCTTGTTTCTTCCTTTCACCGAGATAGAGCTTAGGTAGAAAAGCTTGCCCCAGTTCAGATCCACAGAGTCCAGGCTGGCCTGGTGTACAACTGCAAAACAAAGGAGCCTCTCCCAAGACTGCAGAAGCCCCCATCCACTGAGCACTGGCTTCTTCAGCCAACAGCTCTGTCTCATTGTAGATGAGATGCTGGCTCACAGGGGAACACATTGGCTTCACCAACCTTGAGTAAGGTTGGTAAAGGGATTCAGAAGAGCCAGGGAGGGAGGCAGGTCAGTGCCCCACTCCCAAGGACAGTAGGAAGCTGCCAGCTGTGGGTCATGAGTCTGTGGTTTTGGGTCATAAACTGTGTGGATGTCTCCATACCAGGATAAAGAATATGGCTTCCAGGCAAGATCTCTAGCCCTGCTTGGCCCTCGAATAAAAACATGGTTTTGCATTAATACTGTATTTAATTAGGTCTAGAACATACTCAGAGAGGGAAGATGGTGAACAAGAAGATAATGGTTAAGTTCTAGAAGTTTTTATTAATGAAAGCAGTTATTGCTGGGTGAATGTGGGTTGTTTAGCTAATATATGTGTAAATGTGCCTGTTCTGAAGACACACCATATATATGTATGATGATACGAGTGCTATTTATAACTTCTATTGGGTGTTTATTGTGGAGTCAGTAACATAATAAACATGTGTTAGTGATTTGAGGGTGTGTGGGTCAGCAACACAGCCCATATCCATCTAGTTATAAATAGCCACATTGAGAAACCTAAAAACAAAAAACTAGGCTGGAGAGCAGGCTCATGGGTTAAGTGTGCACACTGCTCTTGCAGAGGACCTGAATTAGGTTCTTAAAACCTATGCTGGGTGGCTTACAACCATCTGTAATTTCAGCTCCATGGGCCCTAGCGCCCTCTTCAGGTTTCTGTGAGCAGTTGCATTCATGAATGCACATTCTCATACATAGTTGCACACACATTCATAAAATATATAATATTTGAAAATATTCTAGAACATACACGGTATGAATTCTTTTTCAAGGAGAATGAAAAAACAAACTAGAAAATTGGGGAACAATCCTAAAGGATGTAAAATAGAATGATGTTTTCTGAATGAGCATGTGTATGTGTACACACACACACACTCTCATGTTGATTCTCATCGCTTGCAGTAGCTCTGGTCTATGAAGTTCCTCCAAACATTGAGTTAGTGCACACTGAACCATGGCTCCTAAGGGAAATACAGGGTTACAGACCTGCCAGCCTCTGGTCACAGTATTTTTTCAACCTATCAATACAAAGCCTTGTTTTATGTGTTTCTGTTTAAAAACACCTTATTTAATATATATTGTTGGTTCATGAACACTGCACTCAGAGGGAGCAGTGCTATAACTCATGGCTGAAGAAAGCTTATCTAACACACGTATTTTCTCTGTTAGGCACATCACGGTGCCTTTACGTACGCGGGTCATTGGAAGCTACAAAATCACTAAGAAACAGCACACACAAAAAGGAGCATGAAGCCTGCAAGCGGATATCCATTTATAGCGCGAGAGTTGAAAGGAAAGCAGCGCCCTGATCCCAGTCGGCTGAAGTTGCACTCATGTTTTTATAGGACAAGCCTATAGATGAGGAGACACCCCAGGTCTGATGACATCAGACAGTGGGGCAGGGAATCTGTGGACATGATGGTAAGTGTCCACCCTGGAGCTAAAGAAGAGCTCAGAGGCAGGTGGAGGCTCAGGGAGTTGAGGTTATGGGAGCAAGGAGCCAGCGGCCTCAGAAGACCACTTGCTCCGCGTTCTGGTTCCCAATTTCATTTTTGAAAAGTGCGGCTCTAAAATATAAAGCAATATTAATATATTAAAATGTGTATGTGTGTGCATGCATGTGTGTGTTCATGTATGTGCAGGCGCATGTGTTTGTGTACATGTATGTATGTGTGTAAATGAGAGGGCACCCATGGGTGCTGTTTCTCAGATGACTTCCATCTGTTCTTTAGCAAGCTGTCTCTCCTTGGCCTGGGATTCACTCAGCAAGTTAGGCTGACTGGGCTCTGAGCCCCAGCTCTGTATCTCCCCAAATGTTGGGATTACAAGCAAGCATGAGCTACTACTATACCTAACTTTTTGAATGTGGACCCTGGGACCCAGAAGTAGGACCTCGTTCTTACAAAGCCAGCGCTTTACTTGCTGAGTGCTCTCTCTCCAGCTTCTTTATTCTTCAACTATTTATTTTAAACAAACAAGCAAATATATGTTAAGCTATATATGTAAGTATGTACTTACCCACTGTGCTATATAAATACATGTACATGCATGGAGTGAACTTTTAAGTCCTAGTGGGGACAAGGATGGACACTTGACAGCTACAGCTGCTGCACAATGTTAGCCTTTGACTGAGGGTATAATTATGTGCTTTTAAAAGTACGATACATTATGACACTGACTTAGGACCTTTTGATGGTTTTCCATTAAATTTTGCCTTTTCTGCTCAAAACTCTCTAATCTGGTTTACTGCTTTGATGATGGTGAGGATGTGGGTCAAAGAATCCCAGGCTAACTCCAAAATATTCCGATTATATTTTCTTTATTATAATGGGCAAACTCACGAAACAGGAACAAGAAGTCTAACCTCAGCTGTCCAACCTCAGCTGTGTAGGGTGGGAAAGAGAGAGAGAGAGAGAGAGAGAGAGAGAGAGAGAGAGAGAGAGAGCCAGCCTGAAGGGTAGGATAGGCCAGTGGTTTTCTCTGGGTACCCAAAAGGTCATGCCCTAACCTGGTCCAACCTCTTAAAGGTTATTGGCTGACAGATGTTCCCCATCACCGCTTTATTTGTGTATTTTTTGTTGTTTAAATCTTTTTAGGCTGTGTCAAGTACAGCACAGGCACAGAGACATCTTGTCATCAAACACTTCTCGGGTGCTTCTCAGACAATGAATGAGGGGTTTGTGGCTCCAGATTCAAGGTCCCCATTCCAGTGGCCTTTGGGTTTCTTCCAGGGGTTGTCTACACATCTTGAAAAACGGTTCTGAGTCATGCATAGTTTCTGAAACCCAGGTCTGAACATTCCCGGGACACCACAGATTCCCCCCTGCTTTGATTAAATGGATACAAAATGTTGTCTTTCTCTCAAGTTTTCTAATGGATGTGACTCAACACACTCTTTAGAATTATGCCCAGGCCAGTAAACCTCCAGGCCCCATTTTGGATTTTTATGCTATGTAGATGGTTATCATGGTCCCCTAGGTTGTTATTTAGTCAAATTATGTGCATTTTATCGCCTGTGTCTTTCCTCATATTTCACTCCCTTTGATTTGTTTTTCTTTTCTCTTCAAAATTCCCAGTGAGGCATCGCATTACCCCTAATTGCCTGCAGCATTCCAAGTCTGGTCTCAGTGCTGACGCAGAGAGACTAACTCTTGCAGCCATGGCTGGGGATGCCCCGTGTGCCTGGCTGGAGATCTTACCGGCACCAGGAATTCCTGACTAAGAGGCTTCCCTTCTCCTCCGCTCTTCCTGCCCAGCTCTGTAGCATTCTCCATTCCTGCCATCCAGGAATGCCATTCTCTTTCAGTTCCACCTTTAAGCATATTAGTCCCCAGACAGAACGTCTGCATTTTCCCACCAGCGCCTCATTGTGTGGGTTTTGACGTATAACTAGGATCCACACCCTGCGTGGTATTGGGTGCCAGTCTGCGTGCCTGTTAGGAACACCTCCCTGTGCAATGCCATCTGCAGCAGCCATTATCATGAGAATAGCAATAAGATCTCCCCCCTCTCTTCTTTGATTCTTAATAAAGTTGGTAGAGTAGCGCTGAATGTCTGGGCAGACACCGCACTCCAACTTCCTCCACCCCCCGACTTCACAGTTCAGTTTCCTCTCGTGGCTGGGCTTGGTTTGGCTGTATTCTGTCACTATGTAGGGCTCTTCCAAGGCCACTTTCCAACCCAGCGGAAGCTTTTGCCTGAGCTGGTTGCTTCCTTCCTGTCCAGTCTCATCTCAGAGGTAAGGTACATGCCCTTGCCCTGCAAAGGGGCATGTTCACGGTGGGCTAGATGAGCGGTTGGGTGGATGGATGAAGGCAATGCTCAGACGCTGGCCTGTTCACTGTCCTTGAGGTTAGTGAGGTACACTGTGGCAATCCAAGTAGATGGTTCCTTCCTGTTGGTCTAATGTAACCCCCACTGTTCTGTGGGCAATTTGGCCTTCTTCCACATATGCTGCTGTTCAGGGAGATCCAGGCTGCTCTTCCAGTAGAATCCTTAACTGTTTTCTGAACAGAACCTTGCATTTCTTCCTTTAACTCACTCCTTGCATTTACCCGCTACACGGGAAGTCCAAGATTGTACATGCATATGACATTTGGTGCCAGTCTTTAAAGCTCCAGACTTTCCCCAGGACTCTTTCATGTGTCCGTTTGTTACTGGGTAGTATTCCCTAGTATATATGAACCACATTGATAATGTTTGCTAACGCTTCATTATATTACTTTATATCTCTTTTTGAATGCCTCAAAAGTATTTTATAATAACATAATTAATGATCTGTATTAATTCATAACACAGTAAAGAGATGTGAGCACTACAGGAAAGTGCCACAAAAGCCGTATGGTTTATGTGGCCCCAGATGAGGGAGGAGCCAGGAGATGCTGGTGGTATGACCAGGGATGTGGGAAGAGAGTTACAATGCACTCAGGAATGTTCTTGGGCTGGGCCTTGGATGGTGAACCGAGTTCAGCAGGCTGTCAAAGCACCGAGGATGCCAAAGAGCAGAGCCAGATAAAAGCCCAAAGAACACGTGCAAAGTGGTAAATTACCTAATAGGATGGAGGGGCTGGATCTGAGAGATTAGAGCCAGGGATGATTTAGAACGGCGAATTTGGAAGAGATTACAGATAATATGCTTACTGAACAAGGGCACTTGAATTTTATTTATGATCCAGGGTTTGTTTTCAAAAGGCGAGCTAGGCAACAACGCGAGAGTGGAGTGAGCTAGAAGCAGGATTGGCTGGGCTGCGGTGTGTGCAGATGGAGATGGGAAACGTTACCGAGCTGAGGGAAAATGATGAGGAACAGCATGACGGAGGGAGGGAAGATGGATTTACGCGAAGGATGAAGCTGTTAAGGTCTACACAACTACTTGGTGAACAATGGAGTAGGTGGAGCTAGGCAAGACCCTTGAGTGTGAACAGGGATGTAAACTTGCTTTACGTGATATTGAGGAACTATCGTTGGTTGTTTGGAACAGATGGCGTAAAGTACAGGGTTAGGAAAACCAGTCCATGTTGACAGCTAAGCGAAGCAGTCAGAGAGCTTTTGCTTTCATGAGACATGACGTAAGCTCCTTATTTTTGTGGCTTTGACTTACCCAACAAAGCGGTCAATGTCTACATTTTTAAAATACTTTTCCAGGGTACTAATTTAAGGTGTGTCTTCCACTATTTCCTTTTCACTGATGGGGAATTCCCTATGAAATTTTAAAATTTTGGATTTTAAATGTTCTCAAGTAGATTTCAGAGCAGTGATCCACAGTGGTTCCTACAAGTTCATTGATAAAATACGCTACAGATCATTCTGTGAGAGACTGAAGTTAGCTGCTTGTTTGGAGTCCTAAGCAGCTGTGTATGGTACTAATGGCATTGAATAAGATGGGAAAACTGGTGGGGAAATATTGTGTGCACGCACATCTGTTGGTGTATGAACAAGATTTTCCTCGGCAGCGTTACATTTGAAATGCTTATTGGTCATCTGAGTGGAGACGTTAAGTTGTATGGACACACAGACACACTGCGTATCTATATCTGTTTGGTTCTGGGACATAGATTAGGGAATTGGCAGCAACAATGATATTTGTTATGGTTAAATTAGTCAGGGCATGCTAGGCTCTGCTACAGAAACAAAACAACCTTGAAAACTGCAAAGACTTAGCATAGAACATTCGTTTCTTGCTTGCTGAGGCTGATATTGTTTCTGTATAAGCAGCTCTCCTCTGCTCCAAGACCTGTCTGGTTCCAACCGAACCAGGGTCCACCCACATAAGCCTTCTTGTTAAAGTAGCATGTCCAATTTTTTTCCATTAATCCTTCTACGTTTTTTCCCCTAATTATAAGAAAAAAGATTAATGAAACTTTTAAAATTCAATTTTAGAATTTATTGAACATTAATAAAGTGAAAACACAGCCCTTGTTTTTATACAACTACGTCCTTCAGCAGTAAGAGGAAGGGAAGGCCTGCCCATTAGTAGTAGGGAAGCATAGGCTCTGGCTAATTACATATATGGAGGATTTTGGTCTGTTTTGTTTTTACATAAATGATAATTTCGGGGTATTTGTTATCTTGCCTAAGGAATGACTGAGAGCGCTGGGTAATTTCCTTAATTTAGCTTTGATGTTGGGGAAGCCCAAACAGAATCATGCCATTATCTAGATGGCTGGAGCTCCATTGCCTTGATATTTTAAGAAAATTGGCCTTGCATACAGGAAATAGTCTCATCAGTTGATGTCCTCAGCAGAGGACACGCAGTCCTGGGGGTCGGGGCTGGAAATAAGCCAGAGACTCCCTAAGAGAACCTTCCTAATGGCCCTGGAAGCTAACCTTGGGTTTAGTATTCTGCCAAGAGACCACAAAGGTGCCACACTTACACATGGTCCCTGGAAACGGCTTAAAAGTAAGTGCTATTAAGCCTTCTTTTGTTCTCTATATAAAAGAGATATTTATACTACACATCACAAACAGGAGTTAGAGGAACTCTGGAGCTCTTCTCTGGGTTTTATTCTCTCGTCTGCTTGCCTTTCCCTGTTCGGTGGTAGGACAATTTATGAATCTGACGGATCTTCCCCCAGACAATGGCAAGAGTAGCAGAGTGCCCAGCTGAGCAACTCCAGGCCACTAAAGTTTACTAGACTGTAGAGCAATGGCAGCGGTGTGGATGCTATAATCAGATGACATGCTTGATTTGGGCTCCCCCCATCTCTCTTCCTACCCATTTTCATCCTGTTTCCTTACCTCCCTCCCTTTCTCTTGCCTATACCAAAAAGAACAAAACAAAACAAAAATATCTAAAGAGAAATTGAAATTGAGTAGATAGGCCGGGGTAGACTCCCAATTTCCACATACACTTAAGAAAGTGGAGGTGTGTGCCAAAAGAGTAAATAAAAATAAGAAATAGGACCTTGAGATTTCTGTCCAGTGCTCCAAATTGGGTCTCTGTCTCCTTTCATGGCCTGATGAAGGTTAATATTCAGGAGGATGCCTATATGTTTTTCTTGGGATTCTCCTTATTTAGCTTCTCTAGGATCACTAATTATAGGCTCAATGTCCTTTGTTTATGGCTAGAAACCAAATATGAGTGAGTACATCCCATGTTCATTGGGAACTCACCAAGGCCAGCTGGCCTGGGTCTGAAAAAACCTGGGATAAAACCGGACTCGCTGAACATAGTGGACAATGAGGACTACTGAGAACTCAAGAACAATGGCAGTGGGTTTTTGATCCTACTGCACGTACTGGCTTCGTGGGAGCCTAGGCAGTTTGGATGCTCACCTTACTAGACCTGGATGGAGGTGGGTGGTCCTTGGACTTCCCACAGGGCAGGGAACCCTGATAGCTCTATGGGCTGACAAGGGAGGGGAACTTGATTGGGGGAGGGGGAGGGAAATGGGAGGAGGTGGCGGGGAAGAGACAGAAATCTTTAATTAATAAATAAACGGGAAAAAAATAAGAAATAGGGCCATACACACATTGTGACTAAAGTTTTAGTTTAAATCCTAGTCCCAGTAGCCTAAGAGGCCAGAAGAGAAGATAATCGCAGCTGTTCCGCTGTTAGACCTTTCTGACTCGTAAGGCCACCAGCGAGGGCTCAAGGCTGACCCCAATGCTCACGGGTGAGGGCCGACATTAAGACAGAGGTCTGGAAACCCAGCTTGAAAAAAAACCACACTGCAGTTTGAAAACCATGGGGTCCACAAGAAAAGCTCCAGGCAAAGGCTAGGCTCTTAGAGTCAATCTCTTGGCACAAAATGGCAGCCTGGATGCTGACTCTGCCACGTACTTCTTTGGTTTGGGTAATACGGTTTGTAAGGCAGAATTTTAATGCTGGTGACACACAGGGCTTCACTTCAGCTTGCTATCTTCTTTTCCTTCTATACTTAAAAATTTTACCTCGTGGTTTGGGAAGGTCTTGGTGTTTGACCCATATGTCCACTCCGTGCTTCTGGTAGGACCATAGGAAGACTCCCAACCAGAACGAATAGAAATCTTAAACTAGCCTCCTTGTTCTGTCCTCTAAGGAGATAGAATTCAGAAGAATCTGCTAAATGTCACTGTTGTTCTGGAGACACTGGAGATGTTAATGTATTACGAGAAAACGGCTCGCTGACACCCAGCTCAAGAGACCTTCAGCGTTTTTCAAGACAGTGAAAGAAAAAGGTCTCTCAAATATCAAGAAACATACTTTATAACCAGAATAGTCGGTGATGAATGGGGTAATAATATTCCACCCTGCCTATAAAGAAAAGTGGTATGGGCATTATTGCTTTTTTGGACACTGGAGTAACTGTATCACTCATTTCTGAGAGGTTGTCAAAAAAATTGAAGGGTTTAAATATATGACCTTTTACAGGAATTGCTTCAACAATTGCTTATTCTATAGAGTCTGCCCAAGTTGTGGCTCCAACAGTGAGTTTCCTATTGCGAGATGCAAATGATGTGCTAATTGCAAGATTTAATCCAATCTGTTTGGGGCAGCCCTTGAAAAATTGGGTTCGTGCTACACTCTTTATGGGTCAATACCAACTATCATGACACCGAAGAGAAATAATGGTATGGGGGGAGAAATGGCAATATTTGGAATGCAGAAGCTGTCAAAAATATGGACTGGTCTGGAAGCAAATGGGTTTTGCTTCGTGAATGAAGATTAGGTAATGAGACGAGGCAAAACACCAACAAAGGCTCCAGGAATCGGAGCGTGGTGTTGATGTCTCGTGTGCACAGTGATGGAAAAGGAGGGGCTGGTCTCTTCTCTGGTTGGTTTCTCCAATGCAGGACGCAGTGCTCATCCACCTGTGTTGGTCATGTCCGTGGTCTGGTTCTGAAGGAAAACATTTCAGAAATACCTAGGCAAGGCAGAAGACGATGTCTGGTGGAAGAGATAATTGAAAGGCTCACTTCTGGCCTGTCAGTATGGCTTGCTAAATAATTACCTCAGAAGCCCTGCGTAAACTCTACCCATAGATGAGTCGTTCGGATTAAATGGTGTCACCTGCAGCCATTGACAGCTCCCTGGATCTTCTCTGTCAAGTGCCATATGCGCACATCCGAGACATATCCGAAGGCTACTTGCAAGCATCTTTGGATAATGAGCGCAAATTAATAACTACTTTTGGACGTCACTAGAGATCATGCCATTTTAATGCTATGCCCTTTGGGTGAATGAATGGGACAAAGATCTTTCAGATCCTAATGAATCGTGTCTTACAAGGATTAATTTGCCCAAGTTTTTTTTTTTTTCTTCCTGGGTTGACATCACACGCGAAGTGGCTTGATTCATTGGGTACGTGGTGGGGGATGCCTCTAAGAGAAAGAGGAGTTTGATCTCGTTGGCGTCTCCACAGGGCAGCTGTTCATGAAGTCACTGTGTGGAGCTTTGCTAACTCTGTCCTCATTTGTATAGACTGTCATCTGTGTGAATGGCGTCCCTAGAGCTGTCTGTACATGGCGAAAACAACTGTTTACCAGGACCCCGCCAGCATCCCACGACTCCGCATCATTTCTTCTTGAGTGACAGCATGCTACATTAACAGTAACCAGGGTGCTTCGTTGGGTTAGCAAGAGCGCAGTTGTCAGCAAGGGCCTGTGGTCATTTACATTAGAAATTCAGTGGCATTGGCTGTTGTGTATGGTAACTGTATGCAATATCATTGCAAATAATTAGGAATTGATGTTTTAAGATACTAGGCTTTTGTAAATTTGGGAATGGTTGTTCCATAAAGCATGTTCCTGTCCTTTGACCAATGACTGCTTTGTAGGACTGTAATGGAAATGTCTTTATAAAGGTCCAACTATATGCATTTCTGTGTTGTCTTTTGTGGTTTGTAATGGCAAGGGGAGTGCTGTGGTTTGGATACGAAAGGTACTCCCAAAGGTCCTCGTGTTTGAATTTGGTCCCCAGCTGTGGTGCCACCCCGGAAGGTTGTGGACCCTTCAGGAGGTGCTGTCTCTCTGAAGGAAGTATGTCACAGAGGTGGGTCTCATGTTTTATAGATCAGTCCCAAGACCTGTTCACTCTCTGCTTCTTGCTTGCAAATGTAACAACATGAGCAGCCTTCTGCTCCTCACCCTGACCCCAATTTTGCTCCAGCCGCCATGCCTTCTCATACTGCTGCTGAGTCTTCTTTGCGTGATGAGCTGTCTTGCCTGAGCTAGAAGCTAAAGAAACCTTCCCTCCTTACGTGGCTTTGGTCAGGTGTTTTTGACACAACAAAAGAAAATGAACCGAGACAGACAGTGAGATGTGTACACGTGGTCCAGGGTGGGGATTTGATCAGATCAGCTGTGGCGTGTGAATGAAAAGCATTGGTTAGCAGAGAAACAGTCTTACTGGCTGGTGAGTGACATTAGCAGCGGATGTGGCAGTCCTTCTAGTTTTTAAGAACTGATCTAAGAAACATCAAGGGGCGGGGAGAAAAAGCAAGCTGTAGCATGGCCCTTAGGCTATGATCCCATTTACATAAAAGTCCAGTAAATAATGATATTACACACACACACACACACACACACACACGAGCAACTGTGTGAATAGACAATGTGTCATTTCCTGTATGGATGTCCAGAGGATGAATGCTCTCTTTCCTTCTGTCATATATTTCTGTGGTTTGAAAAAACACACATTTGAAAGTGATAAAAATGAATTAAAAATTGTAATCACAAAGAAGTCAACTTTCCCACTATCTCTTTGAACTTGAGTAGGTTTTACTTGGTCTTGTTTATAACCAGTCATGGATTCTAGCATCAATGTGCATCTCCTGGCTGGGGAGGTGAACTCACGCAGCGCCGAGAGCAGCTAAGAGCTAATGCCTGACTCTTAGAAGAAAGGAAGACTTGGCTTTTTCACAATAATGGCCAGTACTATGTTGGAATGCTTTTCTGCTCTAGATGCTGGGACCCAGGTTTTGACGAAACATGCCTTCCCTCGGGTTCACATTTCATACATGTATAGTTACAAACCAGGTTCACCCTGTGAACTCTGTGCCTTACCCTGATAGAGGGCCAGAACCCAGCCAGCCCCCTTTGGAATGCGGGTGACAGTGGAAGGGCTCTTACTCAGTGTTTTGGGAAGTCTAATGGGAGCTATGGAGACAATCATCAATCTACCTGTTCAACATCTTCAAATACCATTTTGCCCATAGTTCAGGAGCTGTCAGGCCTGTTAGAGACATTCCATTAAAGTGCTATTTTTTGCAGGTTTTCATAATGGGTGATTGGGTTCAATATAATGGAATTGAATACATATTAGTGATCAAAGGCACATTCTAGACTAGCTGTAACTTCTGTGAGTTGATCCAAGATTTGAATAATAAAGCATTATTATGGGTTTCCGCATTGGCTATGGGTGTTGGTGAAACACTTCAAAAATGGGGTATGTACAGGGCAAAGTTCTGCTCGAAGTTAGTGTCTGGACTATCTGGGCTTTTCTTGGTTTGTTTTTACTTTGTGGACACTGGGGACTATGCAAATGGGAGGGCTTTCCCTTTGAACTGTGCTGCTGGAAAACCTTGGAGCATAATCCTTGAACAAGTAAGTAGCAGAGACCACATCCCACCTAGAATTTACCTGTCTCCAGGTCTACCTGGTACATCCTTGGGTTTTCGTTCTTTCTCTCCATTTTCCTACCTTACGTTATCTGTGTAATTGTGAAACAGCCATGAGTGTTTATTAAGAATAAGGAGGAAATTCCTTTAAAGGAGAGGTAAATGAATGGGTGTGGGGGCTTGCAACAATGAGTGTTTCTTCTTGTACCTGGTTCAGCCAGCTCTGGAGTTCTTGCTGGAAAGTCCAAGGATGCTAAAATAGAGATACCTGACTTCCTGAAGCTGCTTGGCCTCAGGAATGCAAGTGGGGGCCGTCTGGGTAGCATCTATTGTCTTTTCTATTCACATCTCAAATGCAGGAAAGACAAGAGGCCATGTCAACTCTACACCTAAGAGACAGTATGGAGTTGCTTTGAGCATAGGAAAAGAGCATGTTCAGGGGAAGTATAGATTTCTGAGATTCAGCCCCTCAAAAGCATTTCCCCCAAATTGCCAGCTCACTGTCTGCTTTAGTGGCAGCTTGACTCACATAAGGTGAATATTCTTTTGAAGTTACCTAAGTTAGTATGTGGTTATTTCCTAAACTATCTGATTGGGAGCTGTTCACATCATCAGCGTGCTAGGAACCCCTTCTGACATCTTACATTAAAATGTGCAAAGCTGGGGCTGAGGAGAAGCTTCTATTGGTAAAGTATTTGCTGCACAATGAGGAGCCTGGAGTTTGGACCCCTAGCTCATCCATATGAAAGCCATCTGTGACCATATGTACCTGTAATCCCAGCGCTGGGAAGGTAGAGGTAGGAGGAGCCCTGGGGCTTCTTGGCTAGCCAGGTTAGAACCAACAAACTCCAGACTCGGGGAAGCTCCATCTCTTCAGTGTTATCATACATACGTATATACATACACAATATGCAAGGCTAGTTATATGGATGCATTGGCCAGGTCTACAGCAGTTGGGAAGTCAACGCAGGGTGTTCATATTACAGGTTCTTTGCCAGTTATTTTAATTCATCAGCTCCCTAGCCTTCCATAAGGAGGAGCATAACTGGGGTGGGGAGCTGCTTTCTTGAGTCATTGACTAAGGGCCAAGAATCTGGGGCTTGGTGGTTCTTTGTCCTTCCAGTCCCATCTCAGCAGTCTTGAGAGGAAAGTAACAGAATTGTGTTGCTTCATCTTTTAAATAATTCGCATTTGTATTTTGCTTATTTTTTGGTAAGCACCCAATGCATGATAAGATGACCTCTATGATACTACAAATGGGGTCCTGCCCAAGGAAGTTACAGCTAACTTTCCAAAAATGATTTGGGAAACCTAGAGGCATGGAATTGTTCCTCCTAGCTCTGGCCACAGTCCTACTTAGTGGTCAGAAGTCCAGGTTAAGGAACATTCATTTTACCTCCTGGGAGCAAGATTTACCCAGTTGCCCAGTAGATAGCCAACTGGTTTGGAATGTCGGTGTGTGTGTGTGTGTGTGTGTCTGTGTCTATGTGTTTGTGTGACGGTAGTTAGCAACACAAAGCCAGCCCAGCACCCAGGAATGTGTGGAGGAATGTTAATTCTAGGAGTAGCCATAACTTGATTTTCTTGATTTCCTTGAGTTTAAAGTCTCAGCCACAATATTACATTACCAAAGTTATTTGCATTTGAAATATAATACCTGGGGGTTGACATTTAATTAAATTACAGTGCTACCTCCAGGCTTCCAGGAACCAGGCTGGCATGCTGTGTAGAAGAAGATGCTGGCAGTCCCTTCACGCCCTTTCTCAATGACATGACAATCAGATGGCCATGTCCCCTCCAGGGACTGGAAGGAGGAAACTCTTGTGCCCGCCGTTGGCTGGTGTGCATGAGAAAATGCAGATGTATGTGTGCCTGGTGGTGGAAGAGGGGAGGAGGTGTCATGGCATATGGTTCTTCAAGAAGATCCTTATTTTTCTTTTTTACCTCAGGGCTCTAGCCTGAAGGCATTGTAAAAGTTCTGAGGAGTGATGTGGTACATAAGGCATGGATATACCTTGCAGGGAAGGAAACTGGTTTGGGAGCTTTCAGAGTCAATTAGGGAGATGCTTTCTCCCATCCTCTTGGGACTTTTTTTTGGTAATCAGCAGATAGAAAAAGGCTCCTGGGGCCTCTCATCACAGCCCTTGCTGACTAGGTCCCTAAGGTGCAGACTCCATGAAGAGACATGGAGGAAGGGATAGCTGAAGGGCTGAGCCCAACTCTCAGAACCTCATCCTCTGCAGGATGACTTTTGAACTGGGGAAGATTTTAACCATTCTGGGAAACCCATTTGCAGCATCTGGGGACACTTTTCCTTGGGAAGGTGTTGCTGGAGTCTGCTGAGTAGAGGCCGGGGTTGCTGCTGAATTACCCCACAATGCACAGAATGTCTTCCCTCCCCCACCAATGAATTAGCCATCACTAAGAGTCAAGGTCTACTATACTATGAGAGGGTAGATTATAGCCACTGAGTCAACTAAGAGGACAGACAGCCTGCAGCACGTGTTCCCTGTGCTGGGGGCCTGGGCTTCAGGGAAGCAGAAGGCATTTCATGCAGTTTTATTGGAATGGGCCTGGGGAGGCTGGAAAGCCCTGACAATGGTCTCCAGGCCAAGATTAGCAACAAGATGAAGACATTCTCATTGCTTGACTGAGGGATAGAGGGAGGGGGTAGTGTTGGATCGCGCTAGGATTACAGCTAAAAACATAAACTGGTAGGTATGCCAACTCTACTAAAGAACAGGTTATGGTAGAAGGAAACTTCTGGAAGGACAATTTAAGAGGAAGGGGAAATAGTCCGATTTCTCCCCTCTCTTCTATCTTTCCTCCCTCCCTCTTTGCCTTCCCCCCTTCCTTCCTTTCTTCTTCCAATCTCCCACTCTTAGCCTGATGTTATGGGCTGCACTCCATGGAGAAGCTGCGGGAATGGGAGACTGGGAAATGTGGCCACCAAGAAGGGCTTGACTGGGTAATGAAACCACACAAAATCCCAAGAGCTGCCTAGAACTCCAGACCGAAGAGAACAGAGTGAACGTGGTGGTCTCCCGAAGAGTTCCACTTTGCAGCTGGTTAACCATGGCACCGCGTGTGGATGTGGATGCGAGCGGGGTAGGTTTTCCAGTGCCTCGAGACATCCTGAGCTTACAGACTATGCCAGTGCTCAAGAAGGAACGGACGGACCCCACTGGCTCCTTAGCCAGGAGCTGGCAAAGCATCGTGTGCAACGCGGCCGGGTGAGAAACCCGAGAGACTTGGGCCTCTATGCAGGCATCTGAGTTCAGCGGAAAGCCGCGGCCATGTGTTTTCAGTGTATTTTGTTAATTTTGCCGCACAGACAGCAAACCTAATCCTCCATTGTCAGGCTAGGACTCATTTTTATGCCAATGCCCCTGCTG
Organism: Microtus oregoni; assembly: GCF_018167655.1. Lineage (NCBI taxonomy): Eukaryota > Metazoa > Chordata > Mammalia > Rodentia > Cricetidae > Microtus > Microtus oregoni. Next base: position 42,197,425 of record NW_024543063.1, read on the forward strand.
CTGGCTCCACGGAGGCAGGTCCTCTCCACAGGTCCTGCCCCTCTCTAAGCTGGAGTCATGCTGAAAGAACAGCCTCGTCAGGGGCTAGAGGACCTGCTGGGACGACTTCGCCTTTTCCTTGCAGCGCATTCCGAAGAATCTAGACAAAACCAAAGAAATTAATTTACTTGTTTTCCATTAGAACTGCCCAACAGGTCCCCAAACACCCACGGATAAAAGTGATGGATTTTTTTTTAACAGAATATCTTCTTTAAGAAAGTTCTAGAGATGCTTAATTATTTTTGCCTCACTTTTGATTATCTGCACTAATGGAGATGTGGAGGGCATGAATCGATAAAATCCCTTGATAGTTCACAAAAAATCTCCATGTTGCCATTAGTGTTGACCCCCTCCCCCACCAAACCTTTTATCAGAGCTGCTAAAAAGTGCTGTGCACCCCCTGGGCTCTCGGTATATTCAACTTGTTGACAGGCTGACTGATAAAATTGTCTGATTTGAGTTTTATCTCTTTTCCCTTCTCCTGCCCACTCTCTGGGGGAGGTGTTAATGAGCAGTAAAGGAACAAAACCACAGGAAAAGAGGCTGCAGAGAGGCCCAGAAACACACAAAAAAACGATGAAATAGCTTTCCTATCCCTGAAACTTTAGAATACCAGCCTTGTGGGATTTCCCTCTCCCTCCACCCCAAAGTAAATTGAAATAACTAAAATGAGCCAAGTACATGAGGCCCTTACTGACCCAGGCTTTGTAACTCGGAATAGCATTGAATAGTTTATATGGCATTTGTTTCTTAGGGAGAGGTTTTTAATTTTAATCTATAGAGTTGGCATCCATATTTCTCTTCATTCTGGTCAAATTCTTGGGCAGCTATTATTATTATTATTATTATTAATTTATGTTGTAGTTGTTGTATATATTTTGTGTTGTGTGTGGGGGGGTTGCTTGCCAGAGGACAGAAAACAACTTTTGGGAGCTGGTTCTTTCCTTCCGTCATGTAGGTCCTAGAGATTGAACTCAGTTCATCTGGCTTGGTGGCAAGCACCGTTACCTAGTAATCCATCTTGATAGATACCCTCCTCCCAGGCATTTTCTCAGTTAGCTTCAGAATAGCTGAGAATTGGGATGGTGAGACTGTCTTAAACCCACTTGGAATGACTGTCAGTAAGAAGGTGGCTGTGGAATTCAGTCTTTATATATGGTAAGGGAGCCCTTCAGCCAAACTCAGGAGCTACCTGGATTGGAGGAATCGGGTTGTTGTTTCAACCCTGGTGAGCCATGACTCAGGGAGTGGCTACAGGGCTTATGTTTTACCTGGTTTAGGAGCTGGTGGTGTGCTCGCTCCGTGTCGGCTACTAGAATTGAAATTCAAGAAGCTAGTTAGAAAGAAAAACTGGAAATGAACAAAGAGAAGATGGGAGAGAGAGAGAGAGACTCACTGAATCCATGAATATTCCTCTGTCTCGGTTTTGGGAGTGACAGACAAGGGAAGATTGAACTTTTCTTTAAAGAGGTACAGGTGCATCTGGCTAGGGATGGGGAGAAGGAAGAAGCTGATGCAGCAGGAGCACCTCTGGGACCAAGTGCCACTGTAGTCACCCTGTGAACTAACATTCCCAGTGACGTACATGAGCATGGCTCCTCTCGTGCTCAGCCTGGGATGCCAGTCGGGGTACCCAGAAGACTGGGGCCGATGCTTCCTTTCTGCCTGCCTCATGTCGCGGGAGTCATTGCTGTGGACACCACTTGCTTACAACCACGCAGAAAAGAGAATGTCGAGAAGCTGTTTTCTGACTAGGGTAACCCAGCGCAAGGCCATACAGGGTTGTGTCTGGGAAGGCAGTGGCTCTCAACACACTGTTTTGAAGGGGAGGCATCTTGTTTTGGAAAAGAGGCTCCTTTTTAAAGGCTTGTCTTCCTGTCTGATGACATTCTCCATCATACAGTGTTCACATGTAATCTGAATTCCCAGGTAGGCTATTTTAATGACCATAAATCAGAACATAAGGTATTTTGAATTATGTTATGAGTTTTGTTAGTTTTACTTTTCTATTGAAATATGCAAATATTTTAGCCATCGTATCTCCCCAGTTTATAACTGACTGCTTTTGTTGAAAGGAAGCCTATGAAAAGTCTTAGAACAAAACATATCAAATTATCTGTCCTTTTGTAGTTAGTTCTTGTAGGTGTTCTGCCAACTAGAGATGAAACAAGAGTCATAGGCATTTTCAGTTTTTAGTTATTCCAGAAAAAAATTATGTAATTCCCACAGATTTATATAATTTCCAAAGAGTGGTTCCATCAAAATTTTCTTTCTACAATTTAAGATATTCCAAAACATAGCTAGAGACTTTCAAAATGAAATATTATAGCATTATTTGAACCATGGGTCTTTAAAATGTTCAAATCCTCTTGCTTGGGTGGGGGATGAATTTCAATGTATCGTTCTCCAAATTTTTCAAATCTTTGTGCCTCACTAAATAATTCAGACTGCAGGTTTTTATAATGTATTTTTTTTTTAAAAATTACACATCTTCATTTCTTTTGTATATGTGTATCTGTGGGCAGGCTTCTGTGGGAGTTCTGGGGACTGAAACCAGGTTGTCAGACTTGGCAGCAAGTACCTATGTCTGCTCAGCCACCTCACCCATCCTTAGTGTTTGTCTGTTGAATCTTTGCTCAAAGCATCCCAATTATAAAGAAACTGCAACTAAGCTTTAGAATACCCATTTATTTGGGACACAAACATCACTGTAGAATTTCTAGGTTGATTTATAAGGTTTCGAATCTAAATCCCAACCAATAAGCAGAAAAGGGTATTAATAATCTCCAAGGAAAGAAAAGCCATCCAGCTCTGATGAAATCTTTTTTTTTTCAAAAATTATTTTTATATCTGTATAGTCAACAGATTTTCTGTCCTTCAATGAATTGTGTGTATATAAAAGTGTCAATCTTAACAGCTGTTTTTATGGAAATCAAAACAAGTGAGTTTAACTTAGAAGGCCCATTGTTTGCCCTGAAAGAGAAGTCAGGACAACTAAGTTGAGGGGAGACTTCATCAGCAGGAACATGTATTTCTCCAAGGATGCTTCTGAGTCTCCCACGACAGACGGCAGATGCTAACAAGTGACTTACGAACATGTCCCCTGCTTGACTTTCTTAGGAAGCAGAAGTTCATACTGATTTTTTTTTCCCCAAATGAAAACAAAACTTTTCTAATTAACTCACAAATAAAAGCATCATACGGCTGATTTGAACAAAGCACTTGCCCGGTCCAAGCTTGATCTATACATACAGGTGGAATGGCCATTCTGAAACCATGGGGCTGCCTTCCTTTAAGGTTTGTACTCTCACTTCCATCAATTACAGTTATTTTTATGGCTCTTGAAACTTCAATACCTAAAAGGCTGAATTTACTTATCCATCAAGAAGAAAGGAAGAAAGGAAGGAAAAAAGGAAGGAAAGAAGGAAGGAAGGAAGGAAGGAAGGCAGGCAGAAAGACAGACAGACAGACTTTGGAGAGTTGAAATGGGAAAAAGCTGTTTGTTTTCCAACCTCTTCTGCCACTCCCATTCGTTTGCCAACATTCCATTCTTCTGCATCACTCAACGTTATCCTCTCCTGCTCTCCTTTCTGAATTTTATACTATTCTCGCACCGATACCCATTTACATAAACTTTTTTATTGTCTGTAAATGCCTCTTTTCATGGTTTTGAGCTCTTGAAGAAAAGTCTTATTTCCACAAGAAATAGTAAAAAAAAAAAAATGAGTAAATGATGGCAGGGTCTGATCATATATAAAAGGATAAACTCCAGTAGAAGAGACATAGAGGATCGTCATAACTTTCTACTTCACCAGCAGATCCTGTTACCGTTGTGTAGATTGTAGGTGCAGACCATGGCACAAGAAGCCAGTAAAGGCAGGAGCAACCAACACATCCTTATCGTGCTGACACCTCAGATCAGAGGACATAGTTCTGCCCGAGTATTTATTTTTACCTCTAAGTGTCTTCCAAGCTGTTTGTGAAAAAAGAAGTAGAAACTGCACCCAGGAAAGGTCTGGGTTTAAGACTGATCATCTCTTAGAGGAAACTGTTGTGTGTACATGTGAATTCGACCACAGGCTATTATTTTGCCACCCGCCACAGCACGAAAGAAACACAGCACAAACTGGAGCTGCAAAAAGCATGTGCAGCCTCTGTTTGAACGCGACGATGACTAACAAAGTTCACAAGACAAAGATAACGCCTAAGCAAATGTAGCAGCAGGGTCAACAGGAATAAGCTTGGAATGCTCTTGCGCAAATCAAGGCTGCCCTTCCCAAAGGCAGTGTTGCTGCTGTGGATGTCTTTGTCCATCACTCATCATGAACCTGATGCAGATTTGCTCAACTCTGGTCTTCTTTCATTGGCAAGCCAGACATTCCAGGGGGTCAAGGTAGCAGTCTTTGTAGTATTCGTATGTTCATTTTATGGGCGTCATCTCACACTCATTGGGTGGCCCAGGCTGGCCTCCGACTCGGTGTCCTACTGCTTCAGCCTTCTTAGGGCTGCCATTGCATCCTACACGGCCTTGATCACTGACAAAGCCTTTGTGCAAATAACATGTCAGTCTTGGCGTTTTCAATCAGCTTTCTGTCCATCCTCAGGATTGTTGATCCCATTTGAGTTGATAGCTTCAAATTTGGCTTATTTTGGAGAGCCGTACACAGTTTTCCCCCACTGACCAAACTGGTAGAGATGGTCACTAATGAACTAGTTTCATTCATGTTTCAAATAATTTCTAAAATTACAGCAGTTCCTACAAATAAAAACATATTGGATCTTGAAAACTTCAACCAGAGTTCGCATTTTTAACAAATCAGCAGGCAGTTGAAAGAGAAAAAAAAATGACAGTTTTGCTAGTCTATTTTACAAATTGTTATCTGTTCACAGTGCCCAGTTCCTGCTAGTCCCTCTTTCCCAAGGATGTATCCTTAACCCATTCATCCACCTGTGAATATAGACCATTCTATAATTCAGTCCCAAACATGTCAGCTCACAGGAATGTATTTTAGGTTAAAGACAGCAACAACAACCATTGTTTGAGTTTATTTTGAGCATCTGTGCCACTTGCCTGTCCTTCCTGTGTGTCATCTGTCTGTAACTTGTTTATTCCAGAAACTTTGCTTGCGGAGTTTGGAAGAGTTGTCTCTCTCTCTCTCCCACCTGCCCAACCCCCGTTCTGCACATGGCTGGTTGATGGGTGTGTGGGAGCCTCTGGAAGTACAGTAGCTGCTTAGAAAACACTATAGTTGCTTTAAAAAAGATGACTTTGATTGTGTTTTTTTTTCTGTTCCCATCACAATAACACTTTGCAGGTGATTATTAAATTAGAGATTTTCTTTGTTTTTCTAACAAAAAACCCTTTTTTTGTGTCAGCGCCAATTATGAGTGGTAATTTTTTTCACATTTTACAAAAGATTTTTCTGTTTTACCTCCACGCCCCTCCCCCAGATAAAGAAGGGCTTTGACATTCTATGACAGAGAGGGATTTTTTTTTAATTTTTTTTTGCAGACAACAGTGCTTTTGACTTTTTTTTTTTAAAAAAAATCTGTTGACTCTATTGAAAAGTGACAGGACAATATTTAACCTGAATAGAGGCATGTTGACTCCTCTTATTAAAACTGACAGTTAAGGACATTTCTCTCTTTATTCCTTCTGATACACGCAGACAAGTCTTCACTGCTAACTAGTATACAAAATCAAAAACAAAAAAATACAGAGCGTAGAGATGACTACCTGATAAACAATATATGAATGACAATCTCAAGTTTAATCTAGCAAAGAAACCTTTTTTTATCCTTTAAGAAAATTAAAGCCCTTTCAAATTAGTTTGATATATGAAGACATCCTGACATCATTAATTTTCAGGTAGTCACTCTTCTTGAGTGTGTCTTTCCTCTTGATAATATAGCATATTCCTATCAGCCAGGACAGGACCACAGCGACACCTATGGAGAGGCCTCAAGGCCTCTCTGGAGCCTTCTGAAGAGCTTCAAGTTCTGCTCTTTATAATTCCCCTCTCCTGTTTGCCCTCGAAGGACAAAAATGGTGATCCTGGAGGTTGTCCCCAAACCCAGTGCTTACTGATACTCAACTGTCTTTGTTTGAAAAATCTGGCCAGAAATACCAAGCTTTTGAGTCCTTTCTGTCCTGATGGGCTAATTAAGGGTCTCATTAGCATGAGTGAGGCTCGAGTTCCTCTCAGTTGGACTTGGAGTGGACCTCTCAGCAGCAGTAGAGTGACACCAGATGTCAACCATCAGAGGTAGACTGGAACCATATGGAGCTCAGATGGCGCCAGGTACTTCTTCCACCCTTGAGCTTCCATGAGCAGTCAAACCTCTCACAAAGAACTGATTAGGGCTGGAGAATGTGCTGGGATTTTGTGTGGCCACCGAGACTGGGAATGTGTATGTGTTTGGAGCGGGCGGCAGAGCTATTATATAAGGATTAACTGTGGAGTGATTTTTGTCAGTCTGAACTGTTGTGAAAGCTTGGGTGGAATTGTTTGCCACGGTGTAAGGCAAAGGAACCTCTTACTTTCCTTTCTGGAATGAACATCCTGTCCTAGCGTTCATTAAGGGTCCTACAAATGGCCAGGAGTTTTGTATATTTTCATTGTGAAGAAGTCAGAAATTCAAAGTTTGTTACATGCCAATCTTCCATATCAGGCACCAAGAAGAGCCGGCCTTCTATGTTGAGAGTAATCTACCCCTTTTGTCTTTGGAAATTATCCATTTTTTCTTGTTACTCTGAAAGGATGTTGTGGTTAGAGCCATGTGTAGGTTATACTATGGAGGGAGCAGGTTTCTTTTCTCTTCAGAAGGGCCACGGCCAGGTGGGGGTGCTTGCTTTTGGTATCAGTACTCGAGAAGCAGAGGAAAGTAGGTCTCTGAGTTCCAGGGCAGCCGGGGCTACATCGTATAACACTGTCTGAAGGAAGGGAGGGAGGGGGGAGGGAGGAACGAAGGGATGGATGGAGGGAGGGAGGATGGATCACTGTTGTCTTTTGGGATCTAGTATAGCCTGTGATAACAGAGAGCATCCTTGGGGATTCAGTGCTAAGACATCAAAAACCACTCAAAGTTGCCGTAGGAGAGATGCAGCTTTTATTTACCCTTTGTATGTGCGAATATTGTGGGTGAGGCTGTTGCATCCTTTATGGCTTCTTTGTTGGGGTATTTCCTCAAGGTAGAGCCAGGGCAAGCATTTTTACATAAGTGCTTTTCTTGGGTGGTGGCTCCAGGGATGTTCTTTGGGACTGGAGAGGACAAGAACAGCCACAAGGAATGCCAAAAATGTTTTGAGTGCCAACTGTGAGCCCCTGAAACTCTCTTCTTCCTGTATGGGTCCTCTGGGAGACTGCATGCACCCACCCTTCGGAAGAGGACTGCAGAGGGACCTATGACCTCTTGGTTGAAAATGTGGGTACCCCCAGTTGATTTGCCTGGCTCTCCTTCCCCTGTAGGGGTGTCCATTTATTTTATGGGTGGTGTAACAAATCCAGGAAAAGAAAGAAATTGCTTCACTATTTTCAGGGCCTGGTTGTGTGGCTCACTTGGTTGAGTACTTGGCTAGCACGCAAGAAGCCCTGGGTTTCATCCCTAGTACCACATATACTCAGCATGGCAGTGTACACCTGTAATCTCAGCACTCAGGAGGTAGCGGGAAGAGGATATGTAGCTAATAGCCTGGCTTACATGAGATCGTGTCCCACAAATTACCCTGCCCCCCCAGTTATGTATTTCAGAATATCTCTTTCCTCGTTGACTTTGGCTAATTTAGGAGCTATCACAGGGTTGGTTGGGGGCATATGATGCCAGGATGTGGGGGGACTGACTTAAAGGTGAGATATCGGGGTTGATATCCTGGCCTGTAACTCAAATCCCACATAGACTGAAGGGGAATGTCCCATATCACGCTGTGCAGGGGGATGGAAGAAAGGATAAGAAGACATGTGCCACAGGGGTGAGTCCTGTCTGCCCGGGTCCCAGCTGCCATCAGGTTCTACCCACGGTTGAGCACAGTCATCTCCACTCTTGGCACTGTGTGCCATCCAGATTATGTTTCTGCTGGCTGGGCAATGCTGTGGCCTCTGAGTTCCGGTCCCCATCCCCATCACGGCTGTCTTGAGGAAACAGAACCCTTTGTGGTTAGTTCTTGGCAAAGCAAGGGTCGTTTCAAATCAACCAGGCCAAGAAATACAGGCCCAGTTTGCTTTTTATATACAAAGTCCCCCTCCCCTTTAAAAAATTCTTTAAATTTGTTCTTCAAGAAGAAACAAACCTTTATGAGACCCTGTGTATGGCTGTAAATTTGATTGACCAGATGTTTGTCAGATTTAATACACGCTGTTTAAAAAGTTGCTCTCTACATCTCGGCCCAGCTCTATTCTGTGGAGGAAGGAGTCAGTTTATAGGAAACAATGAAATCAGTTTTTACACCTTACAGGTGCTCTAATCCTATTACAGACGGGAGCATTTAGCATTCTTGATGCTTTCTCATTTTATTTATGTGGTAGGAGTGATCTTGAAAGGAGAGAGCCAAGGCAAGAAAGTATTTAAAGGGATAGCAAGGGATGCTGGGAAAGGAAGCACTGTTAGCATAGCGGAGGTTTTGTTACACACTCTTAGGCTTGGGGTTTTAGGGTGTTTCTATGTCTGGTTTGCTTTCCAGCCCTGGATACTGGTGATATAGAAACGGCATTACTAGAATGTTGGTCATTGATGCTAAACTCTTGAATCAAATTCTAGGAAGTTGCCATGCAAATGAACTTGGGACTAGTTTCTTTCCATCCTCACTGAGCAGAGTCTATCTTCCATTATCCGCTGGAGTTCTCTACTGAACTGTTAGTGTACCCATCCACCCTCCACCCCCAAGATGGCATATTGAAGTACTGAGCCAAGCCAGGCAAAGAGCAAAACTGAAATAAACTGTATAGTCCATTGAAGCAAAGTAGATACCCCAGGCATCACAAAAGGAGGAAATGGGTCTTCAGTTATTAAATCGCCATTGACTAATGGGGGTATGCACCCAGTAAAGAGATAGCTCCCAACTCTAATACAAAGAATTCAGAAACAGGATCGATTTTGACCAAGAACTTTAGGTTGTAAATCTTTCTGCAATAAAATGTGTGTAAAATAGATGTTCATCATTCGTGAATTTGAAATCTCCATTCTGAATTACTGGGGCTAGTAAAATTGGTTTTAAATTTTGGAACTTAGGGGTTGGAGAATAGCTCATCAGTTAAGAGCGTTTGTTCTTCCAGAGCACTGAAGTTTGGTTTCTGGCACCCATGTTGGGTGGCTCACAACCACCTGTAAAGCTAGCAACAGGGTCTCTGACTCCCTCCTCAGGCCCCTGTGGGCACCTGCATACACATGTGCCTAAACATACACATGAGCACACCTGTACGCATGCACATAAATAAAAATAAATTTTAAATTAAAAAAGCTAGCATTGAAACTTAATTTTGTTACATAAAGCTATCGAGATGAAAATTAGTATTTACCATTGTCAACGATTTTCATAAAAGAAAGAACATTTAGATATTTCCCATCTATGGGGAATCACATCCTTTCCCCACAAAGAGTAGGAAAGAGATCATCTCAGACTCCAGGACAGCCATTTATGAGCATGGGTAAACTATAAAACCATTTTTTTCATTTCCTAGTGCACATATCACAAACTAATAGTGGTTTGTGGGCCACATACAGATTCCCCTCCCCTGTCGGTGTAAGCAGAGGTGGTTCTCAGCAATGCTGAAACAATTAAGGTGGACTTGGGTTCTGTCATCTTCCTACCCTGCTGCTGTCAGCTTCCTGCCCTTAAAAGGGATGTAGAAGACCCTTAAAGGCCACTGGATTCATCCAGTTCATCTTACATTCAATGAAATTATGTCATGGTTCACAGAATTCCTTGGCTTATTAATTTGGTTTATAACTACTTAAGTGACATATGAGAGAAAGAGGACTTTTCAAATTACACAAATAATATAAGCAAAACCAAAAACCCCACAGCAAATAAATGTTGCTTCAGCTCTGCTCCTAGTGGGAGCCACTACCAACTTTTCGATGTGTACCTTCTCATCTCTGTTCTGAATGTATTTTGTTTGTTCCCTAGTTCCTGCACTTCTTCGTAACCTGTTATGGTTTTTTTTTTACTTTAACATTGTATTGTAAATATTTTCTTTCCTCAATCATCTCCAAGAACACATTTGAATAGCTAATATTATATGTTGTGACACAACTTAATGTTTATGGTTTAATACTCATATTTTCATATTGAGTTTTCGAAACATTAGCGTCAATGTCATTGTAGCTAAAGAAGCCATCATCTAAGTGTTTGATTCTGCTTATTTTCATCTATATTCCCCTAGACTTCCACTAGATTCCCTTTACCTAAACACAATTATAGTTCACCTGAATTCAGCATCTAAATAATTTATTAAGCATCAGCAGTGGAAGATAGTTCTGTGACCAAAGTTTGTGTTTGTCATAGCGTCTGATACGAGATAGTTTGCCTCAAGTGACATTACACCACGTGGGTAAAAAGGAGGGCAAGATCTGCAGAAAACAACTGCACCCCGCACCTTTTGTCACAACTCTGCATCCAGCCTCGAAGCCATGCATGTGTGAGGTTGCCATACAAACCAGGAAGGACGAGCTCAGAGCTGGAGCAATGGGAACAGTAAGAGTAGGGTTGGGAAGGGATCATCTGCGAAGAGAGGAGCAGGGATGTATCATTCTTAGCTGCTCGTGGCATCCTGTACTGGGTTAATAGATTCCGTGTGTGTGTGTGTGTGTGTGTGTGTGTGCACAAGTGCGCTCACATGTGCATGTGTGTATTTAGAACCTCTTTGTATGAGACCCAGCATGTGCAGGAATGTGGCAACTCTTCCTTGGGAGCCCCTCTCTTCCGATTATGGAAGGCAGTTCATGAAGTGTGTCATGGCGTACATCCCCATTCAGAATCTGCTCACCATATAGCTACAATTTAGTTCTCTCAGAGAAAAAGTGTACTCTTTTTTCCCTGGAGATTTTCGCATATCTAATTTTCATGCCATTGTATTCCATGGAGTGCTCTATCTACTGTATTTTGAGCTATCTTCTCTCAATGGAAGGTGAGAAAGAAGAACTTCTGCACTCGAAAGGGGTTTAATTTTGCTGCCTAAGAATCAGAGCCAAGTGTGAGAGGATTTCTTGGTTCACAAAGTCAAGGTTAATTTTAGGAAAATAATGTTGGTGTCCCAGATAGCTTGAAATTGAATTCTAGTAGTTAAAATTGGTTTCGTTCCCCCCCCGCCTATATTTTTCATAACCCCACACTGCACATGAGCGATGCTCTAAGGGGTGTGTTGATTGAATATCACATTACCCTCCTTGACCTTTTGAACAATTATCTCTGTCCACTGAACACTTGGATATTGCATCTAAATTCCATGAGAGTAGAGAATAGGCCCAGTGCCCAGCATAACCCTAAACATATAGGAAGCGTTCAGTAGTCACCAAATGAGCAAATGGACGACTCAGCCATTCAGACGAGAAGCTTTACTAATACATAATCCACACTGCCAAAATTAATTTCTTTTAGTTACTGATAGTTGTCAGAATTGAAATACTGTTCTTATGATGACTGGATTGATAGCAATAAGCCGAAGAATATTAGCATCTCTTCATAAGCATATTTAAGATCAAAGAACATATACACAAAAAATCATATATGACACCTCAAAAAGGAGGTCTAGGAACATCTTTTTCCTGCGGTTCCAAAATGGAACTATGGCTAAAAAATACTAATGCCATTCGTTTTTTCCTCGAGACACCTTTTCTGTATACTCTCTGTACCCAGGAACCTTTATTTTATTTTCTGGATGCTCTCCGTACCCAGGAAATTTATTTGCACAGCTTTAATATCAGATTAACCCTCTCTCTTTATGGGGTCTGTATTTTCTATACCAATGAGATGATATATATTTTTTTTTGATTTTAATAATTTAGTTCTGTGCCTCCCTTTCTTTGTGCGATTGGCAGCTAGAAAAAAAGAAAAAAAGAAAAAGAAAGATGGTGGATCTGTATGGGAAGGATCATCTATCCTGACCCCCGTCATTCCTCTTCATGTTACTCTAGGCCCAAAGAGATGGTCCAGGGGCTAGGAGTGATTATGGCTCTCACAAAGAACCTGAGTTTGGTTCCCAGCACCCACATCAGTCAGCTCACAGCCGTTCGTAACACCAGTTTTAAGACATCTGATGCCCTCTTCTACCTCCATGGGTACCTGCACTCATGTGCTTGTGTTACCTCCCCCCGCCCACTAAAAATGAAACAAATACTCAAAATTTGAAATAAAATATCACTCAATTGGTTTCTTAAATTAAATAAAAGTTCATGAAGCCATCATGTGAGCAGAGCTTCCCTTGTTAGGAATTTGCAAAGGAACTTAGAACAGAGGCTCCTTTTTGCATTCAAGAGAGCTGTAATAAGGAAGGATGGACCAGGGTCAGATGCTGTAGATATTAGCTTATGGCTGGTTCATAGAGTTAACCCGTTGTGTATTAACAATATAGTAATAACAGTTGTTGATGCTAATTAACAATAGAGTTTACCCATTTTAAACTAACAGTGGTAGCCATAGTGGCTTCAAGCATACATGGCAGCGTGCACAGGCTTCATGGCAATGGTGTGGTATTCCTTGTGTGCTGAAGCCAGTGTCCAGTGGATATCCAGGGATTTAGCACCAAGAGCTCAGCATTCATTCATTTCAATATTTGAATCCTTATGCGTTTGTTCAGCCCAGCTGAATAGTGGAAATACTAGCACTTTAGGATGAAGAGGATTGCAGTTCCATCCTGGCCTGCTCTAAGCATTCAGTAAATAACAATGACTGTAGGCCATCTTCCTCCTGCAACTTAGAAAGCACAAGAGAGCTTTTTCTTTTTTTCTTTTTTTTCTTTCTTTTTTTAAAATTTATTTATTTATTAAAGATTTCTGTCTCTTCCCCGTCACCGCCTCCCATTTCCCTCCCCCTCCCCCAATCAAGTCCCCCTCCCTCATCAGCCCAAAGAGCGATCAGGGTTCCCTGCCCTGTGGGAAGTCCAAGGACCACCCACCTCCATCCAGGTCTAGTAAGGTGAGCATCCAAACTGCCTTGGCTCCCACAAAGCCAGTACGTGCAGTAGGATCAAAACCCATTGCCATTGGAGAGAGCTTTTTCTAAAAGTCCCCAGGTCCCTGATTTTTAGAGAAGTTCCCAGGGTGAAAAGGAGGTATTGGCATGGCACTGGTGTGTCTGTCAGGGGAAAGAAGGCTCCTGTATAGCCCACCCTTTCCGGTCAGGACTTCTGTTTAGCACAAAGCAAGAATCTAGCTCCCTAGCATAGGTCAATGGCTGCCAAGCAGATCCAAGAACTGGAAAATCAAGAGCCAATGCAGGAGTTGGGAAGGATTAGGTAAGAAATTATGGTGGAATGAGGGCTATGATGGGCTGAGATGAATAAAGCCTGCCCAGGTGCATTTAAATTTAAATTTGATGAATAGCATCTGGCCAAACAGCATCTATCTGTGGGCCATATATGACTTCTGGGTTGTCACTGTGCTCTCTGAGAACAAAGCCAGGACTTGCTTTCCTGAAGAGAAAGAGGGGGACATTCACTTGGAAAAACTACAACTAAATGATCTGTTCATTAGTCAAAATGAAAATGAATCTTGTACCTTAGGTTTGCTGTGTGTTTTTATGTTGATCAATATATTAACAAATATGGTTCATTATTAAAAGTTTGGAAGAATGAAAAAGTATCAGAGGAAACAAATGAAGGTGGCCCTCTTTACAGCAAGAGTCTCCTAGAGTTTCTCAGTGCAGAGATACAATGGAGATATCAGGGAATCACACAGAATGGAGACACATCATACAGTCTGTTTCATTTAACCCAAAATTATGATGTATTTTCCTGTGTCATTAATGCAGGATAAGTGCCACATGGCATTTTATCTGGTGAGTGGGCCAAATTCTATGTCACCATTTAACAGTTAACCATAGAAATGGATGTTTAGATTCTTCGTAATTTTTCTCACTTTTAAATAATACTATGTACATCTGCCTGTATGCAGTTCTCTGATGGTTAGGGTCAGCTCATGGAAAGGGATATGGCTATTCTCCAGAGTACTGACAAACATAGACAGATTGTCCCTCGGAAAAGCTTTAACTATTTGTGCTCACACAGCCCATGTCTATAACTCTTTTCTAAACTAGAAGTTGTCATTTATGATAGGAAATAGGATTGGAGATGCAGCTCAGCTGGCTGAGTGCTTGTCTAGCCTGGTGAGTGCCTGGGTTCAGTCCCTAGCACTGAGATGAAACTGTAGTTGCATTAGACATAATCTGTCACCTCTCAGTTCTTCCTTATGCTTCATTAATTAGTGGTATTCATTAGTCTGTTATATTCCTTGAGAATGTTACCTTATTCTTTGGTTTGCCCATCTAGTGCATGGGCGTTTGTTATACAACTACATATCCTAGGTACTGTTATAGCGCTGGGGAGACAAGACTGAGAGAAACAACAAACGTGTTGTTGTAAGGATTATGTGAAAGAATTCTATAACATCCTTAATGCAATAATGTCTGGCTCTCACAAGATCTCACCAAGTTATTAGCCATCGTTTTTGTATCATTGTAAGACTGTATTTATAGTACTGTTATTTAGATCCAGGGATATATCTGGAAGGTTTCTGGAAGGAGATGGCTAGCAATAGCTATGTTTTCCTGGCCATGACTTTGAGACTCATATAATGTACTGCTAGTGACCATACAGGAACATCTGGTTGTGGGAGAAGGAGGGAGCTTGATAGAGCCAGTGTGAGAGGAAGCAGCAGCCTAACTGATGGCTTTATACATTTTACTTTTGACAATTTGGCAAAAATACATGAATCTGCCATTAGGCAGTCTCTCTGTCTTTGTCTCTCCTCTTCCTCCCCCCTCCCTCCCTCCTTCCCTCCCTCCCTCCTTTCCTCCCTCCCTCCCTCCCTCCTTTCCTCCCTCCCTCCCTCCCTCCCTCCCTCCTTCCCTCCTTCTCTCCCTCCCTCCCTCCCTCTCTCCCTACCTCCCTCCCTCTCTCCCTCCCTCCCTCCTTCCTTTCCTCCCTCCCTCCCTCTCTCCCTCCCTCCCTCCTTTCCTCCCTCCCTCCCTCTCTCCCTCCCTCCCTCCTTCCCTCCCTCCCTCCCTCCTTCCCTCCTTCCCTCCTTCCCTCCCTCCCTCCCTCCCTCCCTCCCTCCCCCCCTCCCTCCCTCTTTCCGTCCTTCCCCACAGTAAATCTTCCCCTGGGTGGAATGGATCTCTTCAAGCTTGTATAGGATTGCCCAGACCACACACTCAGGAGCCTTCTATGTGTTCTTAATAAACAAAAATTTTTCCAATCCAATGCCCATCGCCATTGTGAGAGCTGGGGGGAGCATTATGGGAAACAGGCACAGTGAGAGCAGGTTTCCTAGGACCAATCCTACCTTTGTCCTCACTGAGCAAATTTTTCTGTAGGATCTGGTATAGAATGGCTGGCTTTTTTTTCCTCATACCATTTCCTTTCTGATCTGACTGTAGAAGGCTAATTCCTGAGCCTATTACAGGTCTGCCTCCTTCAGCTGGACCCCAATTCCTCAAAACCCAATCTATTTGTAAGTGTTCTCACACACTAGGAACAGAAATGGTTGGCAAGGTACTTGTTTATTTCCAATAACAGATTTCTTAAAGTTGGGTGGGAGAAGCGGGGTGAAGGGAACAGAAGCATGAAACATTAGATGTTGGATTTATATTAGAACAAATCCCCCATCAAGAAAACACCTAGGGCTGGAAAGATTGCTCAGTAGTTACTGTTCTTGCAGAGGATGCAAGTTTGGTGTCCAGAACGGAAATCAGGTGGTTCACAACCTGCAACTCTAAGTCCAAGAATTCTGACACTCTCTTCTGGCCCTTGTGGTCACTTGCACACACATTGAAGACAGGTGTGTACATGCACACACACACACACACACACACACACACACACACACACACTTGTAAAATTTAAGATCCTTAAAGTAAAAGAAACTTGAAAGAAAACATCACCAAGTTCTTGCCTTTTCCTATAAGCAAACTAGTACTAACATAGCCGTGTGTGTGGAACTCTGTGTGTGTGTGCACACGCGCATATACATGCAGGAGCCACAGGACAAGCTCAAATGTAGACAGTGTCCTTAGTCAGTGTCTACTTTGGTTTTTGAGGCAGTGTCTCTAATGGGCCTAGGACTTGCAGTATAGGAGAGGCTAGCTGGCCAGCAGCCCTAGGATTCCGCTATCTCCTGCTCTCTGTGCTCGTGTTTGTTTTTTAACCATTCTTAGGGATTGAATTCAGAATCCCCTGTCTGTAAGGCAAGCACTTTACTGAGTTATCACCCCAGACCCAAACTGGACACTTGCCGTCTTCTGTTCCCATGGCTTTTAACTGTAGATGCCAGAGGCCGGTGGGCTGTCTGCACAGTGCTATGGAATGGTGCCCTTCCCTGTGGCCTGTTCGCATCAGCATCTCAGAAGAACCCTAAGCAGCTATTACTTTTCATGGTTAATGAACTGAGCAACTGGGAATGAGACCCAGAGTCGGTGCTTGGATTAAATCTTCCGAGCCTCAAACTGGGCTCTAATTAGGAACTGGAGCAAAAGGAGAGTTCTGAACCATGAATGATGGATGATAAGCTCCCACCTTTCCCGGGAGCCCAGCAACCTGCATGGGAAGGCCACCAGTGACCAGCGGTGGCCATGAAGGCAAGAGGTGAATACCAAAAGGCTTGCCGGAAGGTCCAGAGCCCGTTTAGTACAGTTTCCCCTCTATTTTTTTCTACACGTTTTTCCTTTTTCTTCCTTTCTTTCGTCCTTCCTTTCTTTCTTCTTGAGACTCCTTTTCATGTTAGAAATATTTGAGGCGAGTATCTTGCACATTCAGAGGCAGATATATTTATTAAATGGTGCAGCCTGTGGGGTTTGCTGAGAAAAATGGGCCAGGGCAGGAACCACAAGAAACTTCTGGTACAAAGGAATGAAATGCAGTAGGGTTTGGTGGTCTCCGAAGGGTGGGTGGTCTGTGAACAAAGGAATTTCAAGATAGAGTCCTGTGGGTGTACAAAGGAAAGTAACACACACACACACACACACACACCACACACACCATACCACATACACACACCACACCACACACACACACACACACACACACACACACACACACACACACTCATTCTCCTTATTCCACAGAAAAGACAATGTCCGTCTGCGGATATTTCACGCCCCCGGGAGGAAGGACTGGAGTAACCACATTAGGGCTATTTCCAGTAGGTCCCTACCACTTTTCTTCTCGTGTGTGTGTGTGTGTGTTAATTTTTCTTGAGTGTCTGCAGAAGTCCTTTTTCCTTCTATTTTTCTGCTGTTCCGTGATGCTCGCGCTCATTTCCAGCGAAGGACGTGAACATTCTTCTGTATGGCAAGGTGAAAATAATTTTATTTTCATCACTTTCCTCACCCACCACCCCCATACCCCAAACCTTGTGATGGATTTCCTTGAAAAAAAAAATAATGACGGGGCTTCTCAAACTGGCCTGACAGTTGCGATGCGGAGAGCGAGCTGGCTGAGTGGGAACGGTGAGGCATCTCTGTACCTATTATGGCAAAAATCAATAATGCTTTCTGTAAATTGCTCCTCCCAAAGGAGGCGAACAAATGCAGGAGACGGGGGAAGCCATCATTCTGTGTGAAGGCTCTGCACACTCAGGCCAGTGCAATTATGAACAGGAGGGCGGTTAGCTTTGCCAGTGTGTGTGTGTATGTGGTCAGAGTAAGAATTCGGGGTGGGGGACTTATTTGTCATAAAATTTTAATTCTCTGCTTCCTTTCTCAGCAAGGCATGAGCTTCCGTCTGTCCTTTGGAGGAAGGAGCACTGAGTCTAGACACCCCCGCAAAGCCTTTGGAAGTTGCAGTGGGTGGATTAAGGCCATAGCCAGTCTATTTAACTGTTGATTTCCTGGCGAGGGACTTCACACGCTTGTGCGTTTCTGAAAACTCCTTTAAGTGCTGTGGGAATTTCACACTGGATATGTGTCTGCAAACCATCTTGTAGCTCGAGCTGTGCGAGCCTTAGATTCCAAATCGCAACAATCCCTTCCTAGTCCTTCCTCTTCCCAGCGCTCACTTTGCAGAAGCGAGTTGGAGAGGCTACCACGTTGTATCTCACGGATCACCGCTCCATTCACCTTTTCTCCCAGCAAGCAAAGCTGCAAAATTAATTACCGCCATGATACACAAGTTGATAGACGTAGACAAGTAAGACTATGGAGGTCATTTTCAATCCAATGTCAGGTTAGGGGAGAGAAACATGCAGAAGACATGGGCTTTCTGCGGATTGTTGTGAAAATAAGAGAGAAGGGTTTGTGACTATGTGACTGTTCCTAGGGAGATGAGGACAAAGGATTCTTCATGCCAGGTAGATAGGGCCTTGAGGTCACATTAAAGAAACTACTTGCAAGGCTGGTGGTGAGGGGTTGCACATGGCCTTGGTAACTAGGCAGCTGGATCACTGGAGGTGCCTGCGTCCCTTGTTCTGTGGAAGTCTCTTCTCTAGCAATTGTGCCCTGATCATATAACCTCAAGGAGGGAATTCCTAAGTGTCGCAGGCTTCTTGAGTCTGATCAGACTGTCTCATAAGGCAGGGGTCATTGTAACAGAGGAAATACACCCCTCAGCACACCCACGTTGGGAAAGTTATTGGGTATAGAGAAGACCTGGGTTTAAAGACCAGCTGTGCAATCAGTTCCATTACCCATAATAAGTTCCAACCTCCATGTCCCAATATGAAAAATGGATGGCAGCCCCCACTGTGACTCTCTCACAGGTCGTAAGAAAGTTTGGTGAGACTCGTCATCATGAACACCCTACACGGATAGAAATGAGACGTGTTAATGAATGGAAGCCAGGTGACCCTGGATACACTTGAGGGCAATGGCTAAGTGTGACTGTGGCCACATTGTGGTCGAGGAAACTGTTTGTTAAAATCAGGTTCCAGACATGCAGTTATGAAGGAAACATTGGTATTAGCCCAGCTTGGAGTTCAGTGGTTACGGTGTTAGAGGGAGGGAGAAGTAGTTGTGAAGAAGCAAGCGGTTGAAATTTTAGCTGGGTACTCCGGTGTGATAACGCCACATTTTCGTGGCATCCTGCTTGGATCCAGCAGGGATATTAAGGGTTGATGTGGTATTCTCAAGGGAGGAGGAGCTACAACTTCAGGGGAGTAAAACCGGTGGAGGGTAGGGAAAGAGAAAACTCCTTTAGTGAGCGCTGGAGGCTGGGTGTGGCGAGACACACATATAGGCCCAGGGCTTTGTGGGTAGATACTCAAGGACTGAGAGTTTCAGGTCAGCTCTATGATGAGTCTGAGGCTAGCCTGGGCTACACAAACAAGCAAAACAAAACAAGCAAAGCAAAACAAGGCAGTACAAGATTGTCGTCAAGATCTAGATTTTATCTGAAAAAAATGAGTTTCTGGCTTGGTTTTCATATTTTTTTGTTCAAGTCATCTTAAAATTATCAGGAAGAGTAATAGATTAGCGGGTGGGAGGATGAGCATGCATTTCTGAATGAGGAATTAAAAGGCAGCCAAAGTTGGAGCGAAGGTGAGAAACAGGTCAAGTTAGAGGAAGAAGGGGGAAGCAGTCAGAAGGCATCAGCAGTGATGCCCTTCCTTCTGACCCAAGGAGAGCACACAGTCCTGGTAGAAAACTCGTTCTGGATGGAGGAGGATGTTCACATGCATGCAAAGATGGTGTAAACAGATCCTTCCTCCATTAAAGAACCAGAGGGAGCTTGGAACATGAATGCAAAGGCAGCATGACTTGGAGGGCCTTTGGGTGAATGGACACTAGGGGGTGTAACATTTAGAAACAGACTCACAAATACCATGGGGAGAAATACAGTTCATGGAGCCCTATCAAGCCAATAGGACTCCAAGCTTTAAGCCTTTCTCTGCAGGAAAGGAGATAGAGTTGAGGGAGAGGGCATCTTCTAGCCCAGATGGGAGCCATCTCCTTTCCAAGGGAAATGTCTGATGTCTGCCCCCTGCTGGATGCAGCTGCCACCCTCCTTACAGATGGAGTGTGAGAAAGCAAAGGCAGGGGGATAAAGAAATTGGCCCATTAAAGTCAATAATTCCAGGATGCTAATGTATCTGAGTGCATCTGAATAGCATATTAAAATTACCAAAATTGTCTTTTAAAACCTACCGATGTGGGTCATCCAAGCGGCTTGCACCCGGTTGTTAATAATTAATACTGCTCATCCCAGGGAGGAATCGCTGTGGATAATTGTAGCCAGTGAGTACAAGTCTGGCAGCCCAGTGTGCTGTGGGTCAGAAAAGGGCAGCGAGGAAGGTATCATACATCATGCTGGTGCCAGCCGCTGGGTATCGGCGATCTGCTTCCTCTGGCTGTACTTATTCCTGAGATGCGAAAGCCTTCTAAACAAGGCTGTGAATTGGTTTTCATGCTCGCATTGACAGATTGGGAAAGCAGTTTGTTCTACCAAATTTAACAATGATATATCATTATCACAACTTTGGGGGAAATCTATAAAATCAATAAGTTTGTAGCCTGAACAGGATTTGTATGGCTCGCTTGCTGTGCCGGTGTCAAAGCGTGAGCATATGGATTGAGTCACAGCCTGAGATCAATGGAATTTGTGGACAGTCAGCTCAATAACAAGCCCGTCTGAAAAGAAATAGATGTAAAAAGCAAATTTACTAGAGTATAAAAAAAAAAAAAGCTAATATCTTTTCCGCGCCTGCCTGTAAAGTGCTGTTTGGCCGCTGTGGGCTGCGGGTACTTTGAAAGCAGGCTAGGGTATGTGCTTGCAATGCCCAATGCTCCTTCACGGGCTTCAGACACTGCATGCATAGTTAGGCACTTCTATTTGCAGGGTTCGTCCTAGGAAACTCGCCAAGAATAGGAGAAGGGGGGGAAAATCGCCCTTTATATTGTAAACTGAATAAAGAATAAAAACAGCCAGTGTGTCTGCCGAGGGGAAAGACCACGGTGGCTTTATTTACTTTGTGCTGGTAGCACTTGCTAACAGAGAAAAATAAAAAGGCATAATTAAAGAGTTTAATGAATTCGTAGCTCTTTTGTTTGAGTGGGACGGGAATGCATGTTCCAGAGAGGCCTCACAAAGAGCGTGGCTGGCAGTGAGTTAAGAGTGGGAAATCAGTTCTTTGAAGGCATTTTTATACTTCATTATCCCAGCATGTAAAATGACTTGTACTAAATGATCGAGGATTTTATTTTTCACTCTCTCTCTCTTGCTCTTTCTCTCTTTTCTCGAGACAAAAGAGGGCATGGGGCGGCTGGTGTCTAATTCCCATCCGGGTCCTGAGCCTGGAGATTAGCCTGTCACCAGGCTGGTGGGCCAGTCCTTGCGGTCCCAGGGACTGAACACCCGATGAACCCCTGTGGACAAGGAACAACCCTGTTCAGTGCCACAGGCTTGGGAAGCTATCGCGAAGGCCACCAGAGGCTTCCTGCAGCCCAGAGCAGGGCTGTGAATGGAGGAGTCTTTTATGTGGTGGTTTGGAAGAGACAAGATCACTTATCTTGCCCTTCTAGGGTGAAACAAAGGAGAAAACGAGAAACCTGGGGGAGATAAAACTAAAAATGAAGACTACGTCCCTTGATGGTTGATGGTGGCGTGCTCTTTCTCTCCTATAAGGAGGATGTTTCTAGGGCAGGTGACAGACCCTTAAGTGACAACAGTTGTCTGGAGCACCCAGCCAACCCTCCTAGCCTGGCCACAGGATTCTCTCATTCAAAGAGACTGTCTCCTGGGCACAGAGGGGCTGGTGAGGTAGGGGTTGGTAAGATATAGGCAGGTTCCCCAAATCAAGAGTCACACCGGGTTTGTATTCTCTGTGTAGACGCAGAGTTGAGTCCCCTAAAGGTGGCTTTCCAGGGCACCTGGGCCGAAGGCTGAGGATAGGCAGAAACTTCAGTGGCCTGGGTTTGGGTTCAGAATATTTGCTGATGAACTCTGGAGGAAAAGGCCAAGAGGAAGCTTCCCCTTGCTCCCTGGGGAAATAGGGGGACTTAGTTACCACGAAGCTGAGCATGGTCCTAAGGGGTTGGTGACTGGGGGCCCTCCAGGGCCGTTGTTTAAAACCAGCACTACTAAGTGACAAACTCAGCCTCGCAGATGAAGTAGTAGCAAAACTCAGGGGAAAGCTACCCCAGGGTAACTCCCGGGGGCCTGTGGGTCTCAGGACCAGTCCAGACCACACTTCTACCTGTCCACCTCTACAGAAGAGCCTACGGGTGGAGAGAGATGGCAGAATGCTCTCTTTTAAGGTCTTGCTTATTTTAAGTGGTTGACAGATATCTGTCGTCTGTCCCTCCCCAGCATGTGTGTGATCAGGGCTTTCCCAGATGGTGATGGTGGCTTTCCTTGGCTGCTCTAGAGCCCTTCCACACAAGCGGCATTATTTCTTACCACAGCCACAGCGCCAACTCTTTTGTTGGGGAGGGAGGAGTACTTCTCGTGGCAGTGCATGGGAGCAACAGAAAAACAAGTCAGCTGAGGTGGTTCTTGGTGACACACCTAATCCATCTCTGCAGGAGAAAGACTCTCTTGGGCCTGAGAATAATTATTGCTCCTGTCCATCAGCCTGCTGCCTCACCTTCCTTTCTCCCTCCACAGCGCTCGCATGTCCACATGGAGAGCCGCAGCATGAGTGTCTAGGCCGTCTCTCCACTGAAGCATGCACCAGGAAGACCCCTGAATAGCGTTTCTTCACCCCACTACCCCGCTGTAGAAGGCCCACTCTTGGTCAGTCTCTCTCTCTCTCTCTCTCTCTCTCTCTCTCTCTCCCCCACTTTTGCCTTCGCTGAGCCTCCCTGTGCTTGTTTGCTTCTTGTTAGATTTTACCTCATAAACAAAGATCGCTATGGAGGTTCCACCCGGTAATTGTTTAATTCGGAATCCTGACCCCTCTGGTTTGGTTTTATATACCTATAATGAGGCGACTATAAACTCACGGTTTTAACATCGTTATTGGATAACAATTTTTCTGGCTTTTCTAGAGGGCTGGATGTATGGGAACTCGAAAGGTTTGGGCTGATGTTCATAAATCCTAGGGAGATAAGGCTCTGTGGGGCTGGACAGAGTCAGCGAAACCCTCGGGCTAAACTCTAAATGGACTAGGCCTGCGTGATCTTCTAGCTCCTTCTTTGATGGGGGTCCTGAGAAGTGGGAAAGAAATGCTCTTCACAATTAGCCCTAACTTTTGAATGACGACATTTCTCTCCGTAGAATGAATGGGCAACGTGGTAATTTACAGCCAGTCCCTGGCCTTGCTGAGTAGCAGGGAAATGCCGCGAAAGTGACTGTTAATATTGATCAGTGAGGGCTAGAGAGAGTTGGAGACCCTCAGCACGGCCACTTAAAGTGGGCAGGAAACCCAAATTGACCAGTAATAAAGTGTTTGAGGTTGTACAAGGCGGCTCTTGGGAAACTGCCGGTCTGAGAGGGAGGCTGGGGGGAGGAGCTGTCAATTACTCTTGTTTGATACCCGGTTACTCAACAGGACAGAGCAGACAGAGGGCCCTGGCAGCCGGCTCTGTCGGCTTGGAAAGGGAGGTGAAATGCAGGCTGCTTTCTCTGTCTCTCTGAGGTCACCTGCTCTGGGGCTTAGTGTCGCTTTATTTGGGGAGAGGGTGGCGAATCTTGAGGCACTTGTGACCTTTCCCTCCCCTGTGTGCTAGCTAAGGGTGGACAACTGAACTTTGATTTTTTGTAATCGTTAGTGTTATGGGTGAGAAAAACAGAAACAAGTAGGAAGGAAGGTAGATCTGGGGGTGAAATTTAGCTTCTCATGAGTGTTAGGTAAAGTTGAGAAATAAGAAGGCAAAAACTGTGGCTTTCTTAATGCCTTAAACTCTTAGAGGACCGTGTTCTTATTCCCAGTTGGCAGCTTGTTTTTATTGTTATTATTACTAGTAGTGGTAGTATGGGTGTGTGCTCTAAATCCTTGATGTCACAGGGAGAAAAAAATATCTTTTCCTCACCCATCCCAAGGCTCACAGCTGCCACCCCAGTAACAATGGACGGACGAACAAAGGGCAAAGCCTCGGCGGGGCATTTAATCAAAGTTGTGTGTGAAATGACAGCATTCAGAAATGAAGACTCAGAGACCCAGGGAAAACTGGGTTATTATGCTAAGTCGGATGAAGAAAGGAGATGGTAATGGGGAAACCTGATTGGACAGAAAAGGGGTCATGACCTCACGGGATAAACCAGGGAGAATCTGTGAAACTATTATGATTCTTCTCCACCCCTCTGTGGAGTAGGGCTTTCCCTGGGATGGGGCGAGAGCCCTCTAGACAGAGAGTCCTGCTTTGGGGAAAGGAGGGTCCAAGAATGCCTTTAGCAAAGGTACTATTGCTTCCTATTAGTGCAATCCATTTTAGTTCTAGAAACAATGTGCCGAGGGTGGCTACTGTTATCTCAGTCACTGAACTAAAGGATTGAAGTCATTGCTGGCAGTGGCTTCACTGCTTGGGTGAGATGACGCAGGCCATTCCTGGAGCAGGTGTTCCTGTGGGGAGTCTGTGAGAACTCCCTCCCTCCAGTCTCAAGCGTTCTTGCTGGAATCCGAGGCCCCTTTCAGTGCGTATATGCCACCCCGTCATCACTTGGCCTAGATAGGAGTGGCCTTCCAGCTTACTGCGTTTCTATTTAAGCAACTTCATGTTTTTAATTGAGACGCGAGTGATTTAGTGTGAGCAGCTATTGGGTCATCGACCAAAAACAGATTATTGTGATTAATTTAGGAAAATTACAAAATCAAAAAGTATTGATAAAATGAAGAGTTTAAAGATTGTGGTAGTAGTTCTGTCTTTTCACATTTTGCCCAGTACTACATGGCACTCTTTATGTCATAGACCTCATGCATATCCACGTGGATACAGTGCAGCCCCTACGTCCCTGCCCTCCAAGTTAGAAGCATTTCTAGTATACAAAGAAGCATAGAGATCGGTATCTATTTTACCCACTTTGTCGAATCTAAACATTTATTTCATGTTTATTTTAGACTTTCCCCCCCAAATATAGATCATTCTGTGAGGCTTGATATCATAGTCCTATTTTTCTAGCCATTCAAGAGGCTGAAGCAGGAGGATTGCAAGTTCAAGGCCAGCTCGGTCAACTTAGTGATATCCTGTTTCAAAATGACACAAAAAGGAATTTGGAACATAGCTTGTGACAGAGTGCTTTCATATTGTGAACCTGACTGTAGGTTCCATCGCCCATACTGGGGGAAAGTTCATCTGCAGCCTTCTATGTGTACTTTCCCTTTATCTCTGGTCTCTTCCCCTTCCTCCTTCTTCCCCACCCCACATACTCCCAGGGATCCCAGGAATGAATATTGTTTCAGATTTGGCTTTCTTGCTCTTTGCATGCTGTTATAATATGAGCGGCGGGGCTGCATCCCCGGCACCCCGGCCGCCTGGCTAGCTTATGCTCCGAAATAACAGCACACAAATTGTATTCTTTTAAACACTGCTTGGCCCATTATATCTAGCCTCTTCTCGGCTAACTCTCGCACCTGGACTAGCCCATTTCTAATAATCTGTGTAGCCCACGAGGTGGCTTACCAGGGAGATTCTAGCCTACGTCCATCCTGGGTCGGGAGCTTCATCGCTTGTGCCTCAGAGAGCAGAGCTATCTCATCTGCTCGGGAGAGGGGAGCATGGCGTCTCTGAGCTCACTTCCTCTTCCACCCAGCATTCTGTTCTGTTTACTCCTCCCACCTATGTTTTAACCTATCAGAGCCAAGCAGTTTCTTTATTGCTTAACCAATGAAATCAACAGATTGATATATGACACTCCCACATCAGCATGCTTTTTCTTTTTCTTCTTTTTGCCTGTTTGCTTGCCATGATAAATGTTTTGTTTTGTCTGACTTTGAAGTCCATGCAGAAATAATTGCTGTGCACCCGTCTCTGCAGGTTGTTCACTGCCACTCCCTAACACAGTTCATTATCTTTATCAACTCGACTGAATCTTGGGTGACTTGGGAGATGTAAGACACACTGCTGGGGTATGTCTGCAAGTGTATTTCCAGAGAGGAGCAACTGAGGAGGGGAAATCCCACCTTGAATGTGGCCCCTAACCACACACCTACTCTATGGAATAGGAAATAGAAAAGGGGGAGAACCAGGGGAAGGCCCATATTCCTGTATTCCCTTTTCTGATTCTTCTCTAACACAGTGTGAGCGGCTCTGCCATATGCTCACTGCTCTGTTGGACAGAGCCCTCTGAAACCCTGAGCTAGAATGAATCCTTTGACCCTCAGGTTATATTGTTGCATGTATTTTGTCAGAGTACCAATGCACTTCGGTACTATTTTAAAAGCATCCCCTTGTTGATGCCCTTGGGACTTTACTACAGAATATCTGAAAGTCTGCGTCTTGGGCACCTTTATCACCATCCTGTCAGAGCACAGGGAAGCATACTTAATTGGCTCTAGGCACAGGTGTCACTCCGAATGGTGTGATACCAGCTTCAGCCCCAACGGGGGGGGGGGGGATCAAATATCAAGACAGGTAGGCAGAAAGCATTTTTAAAAGTCATCTGACCATTCAGTCGAGTTGAATTCATGGTTTTGTTTCTTCATTTTGAAATCTCTGACCAATTCAATACACCATGTGCTGGAACACAACACAACAATCTGGATTGACTTATTTGGATAAAAATGAACTGAGCATCAAATTCAGCAAGCATTGAAATTCAAGTGTGTGTACTTCACTGCCAGGTGCCTGAGGGAGGAGACTAGAATAAGGGAGACTAGGTAAATCAACTTAGGCAGGGGTTGGCAGGAGTGCCATGAACCAGTGAGACAGAGCCATCGCCATGTGCGTTGGGGAGTCTGGTTTCATGAGAGGAAGGCTGCATTGACAGGATAGACTGAGATTGCTTTTGCAAGGAGGGAGATGTGAAGAAGATATTTTGAAGAAAAGCACAGATGAATAACAGTAAGACTTTGTTAGGGATAGCATATAGTTTCATTGGTTAGATCATCCAGGTTGTGGGGGGGGGGTTGGGCTGCAGGGTTGGGCTTATTAGCAGGAGGACCCAAGCATTCCATCGAGATCAGCCATGATCTCTAAGACAGGGGTGGGTTATTAGCCCAGAAGCAGTTTCTGGCACTTAGAACCAAAGGAGAGTCGAAGCTGAGGGTTGGCTTTGGAAGCACGGAGAAGAATCTAGAAATACAGAGAAGAATCTGGAAGTCAAAAGAGTCCAGAGCTTCCCACCCTGAATGGAACTTGGCAGGCACTCTAGAGAGCCTTCCCTAGAGCTGGGTGTAGAAGATAGCAGATACTGTGAGTGTGCCAGGCAGCAGGAGGGCGCAAGCTGCGTAGGGAAGTAATGGTTCCTTATACAGAACCATGAAAGGAATAATTGTTTGCGGAGTGGAGACAGAGGTGGAGCTGGGGTTCTTTAGGCTGCATTCGGTCTTAATGTTCAAGGTGGGACTCAGTGAATGTGGGTTCAATAAACAGGGAGGAGCAGAATGTCTAGCAAAGAGTTCAGTCATTCCAGTTTAGAAGCAGCAATGCCACTACAAGTCAGAAACACAGCCAGCCTTGCATTCAAAGGAGCAGCATGTTCTGGGGGAGCCCCCTGGACCCTCTCACCTGTACCACACGGCTTCAGGCTGGGCAGGCCCAGTGTCCACAAGTTCTGCTGGCCTTGGGGTTTTACATTATTGCCTACCCCAGATCAGAAGTGTCCTGTTCACTTCTCCTTGGAGAGACCCTTCCATCAGTGAGTGAATGAAATTTGTGCCTGGTAGTTTGAAACCTCCTCGTACCGCTTCACCTAGCTGATCGTTAGCTTTGCAGGAATTTCGTGTGCTACTTGTTAAACACAGCTAAAGCTGTTATTAAAAATTAAATTGCATACAATTAAATAAATTATATCAAAAGCAAAGGTAATTGACGGCCACTTCCTAATTATTTTGCTACAGTTTCCTATTCTCTGTGCTCTTGTCTTGAGATTACGTCTTTGTGTCTATATTTTGGTTAAATATGTACATTTACTGATGCTGGGTTTCTCTTTCTCAGCCCCTTATGTCTAGTGCTGTCCTGTTGGCAGCTTGAAGTCATTCATGATGGGAGTACTTAGACCATAGATGTGGGCAGATGCTCTTAGATATATCTCTGCCAACCTCCTCCTCTCTGAAATGGTGTGAACAGATTGACTCAGTTGGTAACATGTTTACTGTGTATGCATGAGGACCTGAGTTTGATCCCCAGCCCTCACACTAATAAGTGTGTGTGTGTGGGGGGGAACGACTCACACTATTATCCCAGCACACTGCTGGGCTGGTGGAAACAGGTGGATACTATCTCCTGGCTTACTGGCTAGTCCAGCCAAATCAGAAAGCCCCAGGTATCCCTTCACCACTACCACACACGCATGTGTATACACACAGAAGCATACAAAATTAAATACATATGTACACATGCACACTACACACATACACACATATACAGACACACACAGAGAGTGTACTGTTATGCTGCTGAGGGGAAATATAAAATTCAAGCCCTTTGTGTCTCAGGTGGGAGTGGCTCTGAGGTGGGATTCTGAGGAGAGCCCTTCTTTCAGGTAAGAAGAAATGATAAGGCAAGAGCCATAAATACGCTGCACACAGTGAGTGGCAGGAACCATGGGGATTGGCCAGCCAGTTCTTCCTGCTTGGGAACTATTGTCTTTGTAATTCTAGAACGTTCGATTTTTAACCTTATTTTATTTCTTGTTATTTTATTTTATTCATGTTTTAATTAAACTCGGGAAAAGTCTCGCATGGCTCAGGCTGCCCTCAAATTTGTTGGGTCATTGAGAATGATTTTGAATTCTCGATTCTCTCTCCTCGTGAGTGACAGAATGACAGGCATACACCAAAATACCTGATGTCTGTGGCTAATCTGTGCTAGGGAAGCACTCTGTTGACTGAGCTACACTCGCAGCCTTCCTTTGTTATTTTTTTTTAATCTTTTGTATTCTTCTGTTTGAGAGAGCCCTGTGAGCACAGTTTCCTGTCTTTCGAGATTGATTTTCATTCCTGTACATGTATGTGTCTGTGTATATGCACATATGGGCATAGGTGCCAAAAGATGCCAGAAGGAGACGTTGGCTCCTCTGCAGTGGGAATTATAGGAGGTTGTGAGCCTCTTGATGTGGGTATTAAGATCAAATGCTCTTATCTGCTTAGCTCCCTCTTCAGCCCATCATTTCCTGTCCCTTTCTTGAAGAACAGTGGGTATGGTGAACAAAAGGTGCTGCACACTTCAGGGCCTAGAGGCTCCCTCCCAGCCCTGCAACATTGCAACTGCAGGAGAAAGCCACCAAACAACTGCATGTATAGTTGCAATGGATTGATTAATTGCATCCTTTGTTGTGTTTTTGGAGATGAGGTCTTAACTGTGTATCTCCTTGAACTCACTACGTAGTCAGGCTGACCTAGAACTTGTGATCTCCCAGCCGCGATGTTCCGAGTTCTGGGATTATAAGCCTACACCACTATACCTAGCTGTTTATGTCTTTTTCATCTAGTGTGAGTGAACAGAATCCTGGCCTTTTCTACCTAGCATTATATAATATGAAGCTGTATAATTTCTGATCCTTCTTCATGGCTTCTAGGAAACCAATTTCCCATGTTTAGTTAGCTCCCACATGAGAGCATGATCTTCATTCTACAAGGTAGTTTCCAACATCCATGGACATGATCAGAGCCAGCAGCATGGGTAGAATAGTCTGGGTTATGGGGCAGCCTCCTGTTCCCTTTCTCCCGACTTTCAGTTTTCCTACTTTAGTCTCAGCCCTCATCATTATGACGGAGATCCCTTGAAAATGTATCACACAAAGGCAGACAATTTTTCTTTAGTGGATCTTAAACCTGTATTGCCCGTCTGTGCTTTCTTCCCATCTACCCATACGCCCACCTTAATGTACTTCTGTTCAGTTATTGGAAAGTCTTGCCTGTTGTCTGCCGAGAACCTCCCAGGACTCTTAAATATTTCTCACTCCTCAAACAATTCAGGTAGGCACAGTATCCCGATCTCTGCACACTTCTTTATTGCTGGATCGTTATGGGTACCATTTCATGGCTCTCTCCGCTGGTACTGTAGGAAATGACAGATGCTGTTTCTATAAGCCTGCCCCTTCCTCTCCCTACTTCAGTTTTCTGCTTTCTCTTGCATTTTGGATTTCAATTCTTGAACCTAGAAAGCCCATTTTAATAGTATTGGCTAATATCTATATGTTATGTGATATATGTATATATATATATATATGTGTGTGTGTGTGTGTGTGTGTGTGTGTATGCACACACACATCCATGAATGAAAGGAATGGCTCTTGTTTTCCTACCCTTAGGTGGGTTGTTATTTTTAATGATTCTTTTAATGGTAGTCTGAGATGTCTCTGCCCGGTGAGGCCCCTTCTTTCTGTCCATAATGAGACTTACTTCATTTGCACTGTCCTGAGATTTATGGAGGGATGGAGCCGGGGTGGGGGAGCACCCTTCGGATTTATTGCATCTTAAATAAGCCGCTGCTAGGGCCAAACCTAAACAAAACAAAAGAGGCCATAAAGCAGTGTGTGCATACTGTTGAGTCCGATGTTTATTGAGCTGCAGAGGGTTTTTTTTTTTTTTGAAGAGTCTAAGATTGGGAGGTAGGGGTGATAACCAGTCTTTTGTGTTCTGCTCATCCTTTGTGTTTAATCCTTCACCACCCTCTCCACCATACCTCCCATCGCCACCTCTACTGGGTGATCCCCGAGATTTCATGCTCTCTTCCCGGTGCTTCTAGCTGTGATGGTTCTTTTTTTTTTTCTTTTGCCATAACCTGAATTTTGGATGGAAACAGGATGAGAGAGGAATCTCTATTTCATGCCGTTTGGCAGAGTGACGTCAGTTTTCAGAAAGACGCTCTCAAGAGCGTCTGCCATTTAGAAGAAATGGTCTTGTTCCCCTTTTGTGTCAAAAAGTGATGCATATTCCATCCGGGTTTCCACTGTCATATTGTCTCAGAGAACCCAGGCCCACATTCTGTGATGACCCACTTTTTCACAGAGTAACAAAGACTGTCACCCCAGTGCGCTGACTTCTCCCTGTTGGGTTGATGGTCATTGAGAACAGGCTACCTGTACAGGTGTGAAAGCTCCGGCTGGGGGTGGGAATTCAGATTCTCCTCTATTGGACTTAAAGAGCTGATAGTCAAGTTTAAGGGTGCTGTGGCAGGCCACTGTCTGTCCTCGGCTCTTGGTGTGCCTGGGTTTTATTGTTTTGTTTAGTTTTTAAATCCTGGAAAGAAGGAGTCGGCCCTACCCATCACCGCATTCTGACACATTCTAGGCAGCCCCAAGGTACAGACATCTCCTCTGAGCTGGGCCAGCATTGCCAATGAAAAGGCTTATGCCTCAGCCCCAGGGAGCTCCTTCTCTTTGGCATACCGTAACATTTCAGCCTGGGTCTAGGTGCCCAGGCTGCAGGGTCCATTCTCCCTTCCTTTGCAGCCTGTCACCTCCCAAATCTTCCCTTCACCTACTGAACAGAAGGGGTGAAGTTTTTTATCTCCCACAGTGTCGACATGCTCTCTAAGTAACGCGGTAGCTACCTCAGACGGTGTGGCTCTTCAGCATCCTTGATTTGGGAAACGAGGTTTTCTGTTCCTCACTGCAGCTTAAAGACTACAGAGACGCGTTCCGCATAGTACAAAACAGCAGCAGTACATGTATGGATTCCAGTATTGTCTCATTAAGAACCCCTTGGCGTCTTCCCCTTACTCCACTTGATAGGCGAAGCGATAAGAAGCTTCCACACACCTAAGCTTTCTTTTCTCCCCTAGACTCAAACTTTGGAATATTTTCAATATCTGCAACATTATCTTTTGAATAATAATTACCTCTTATATTAAATTATAAGACAGCAGGATTCAGGATTAGATCTCTCCATATTATTCTAGTGAAGGAAATTATGACAGGGGTCATTTTTTAGAATTATGGAGCAGGGTAAAAGGTCCCAGGCAGCATTAGAAGGCAAAGGCGTTTATAATTAAATTGTAATTTAGGACCGTGATTTATCGTTTTCTCAATGAAAAATTTGGTGCTGCTGAGAGATCCTAAGAGGAACTTTAGTGAGATACAACTTAATGAAATAATAAAAAGAAAAATTATTCTGGAATAGATTGCATTACAGCGCAGAACAATTGTAGCCTGCCTTCTGCAGGCTCCTCCATGATCCATCCTGTATTCCTGGGCTTTTTCATTTCAACTAGAATTTTCTTTTGAGGCTAAGGCAGGACATAGGAATTGTGAGCTTCATATCAAAAGCACTTTTGTAGACTGGAGAAATATGTCAAACTTTAATGTGCTACATTTTTTTGTACATTTGTGTATATATTTGCAAACATTTTCCAGTTTGCTAAAAGCTGCCCAAATTGAAGAGATGGTGCCTGGCTAATTACTGTAATAAAACTTGATTGATTGGTTCTATGATCGGTTCTAAAATAGTAGGTGATTTCTTATGCCTCATTTATCACTGAAGCTCGTGTCCATGAAGGTGGACCTCTGGTATGTTGATTAGCTGCCTTTGGGCCTAAGCTTCTGTATCTCCCTGGGTGGCTCTGGAGGAATCCATAGCCACAGATATACGAAGATACAAACCCAGAAGGGGGAGTGCAGAGAATGAATTGTTCATATTCCATGACAGCAAAATGTAATAGCAGAATTAGAAGAAAAATAATAGAGTCCTTGGCTTTAAGAGGAAATAAAAAAGACTTTTTTATAAGCTTCCAGTATGAAGTCAGCGATTTTATAAAACTAATTTTGACCAAAGATTTGTGTCATGATAAGTCCAATTCAGTGGGTGTTTTGAACAGAGAGATTAAACAGTGGAGTTATTAAAAAAAAAGAGTACATCTTGTACTGGTGATAAGATTCTTTCATTTATTGTAATTCAAATTGTTCACTTAAATGTTTTAATTGAATCCCTAGAACCTTGATTGCTTTAATGAGCTTGGTGGTAGTTCTTTAAAAATAAGCAAGCTAATAAACTTTTAATGGCATGTGTTTTAAATAATTGATTGGAAATGGTGTAAATAATCTGCTTATCTAGTTGTCTCTAGCAGCTTCCTTACTAAACACCTAGCCTGTGTGTTAAGTGTGCATGTGTGTGTGTTTACATACTAAACTTAAGGTATATTAAGAAATCATGTCTTTTCCATTTTCCTTAAAGATGTTTTCTTCAGTAGCAGACATTGGTAGTATTCATTGACTGAAAAACAGATTGTGGGGAATTAATCTAAGTGCATGGTTATATCAAAGTTCACCATGCCTCGCAAAGATCTTTTAAGTTGTAAACATCTCTGATCTCATACGCATTTTGCCCTTTTTATGTCTTAAAATATATCTGCTGACTTCAGAGACCTGAAGCCAGTGACATCTATTTTCAGAAAATAGGCCTTTCTTTTTGAGATAAAGTCTCATTTGAACAAGGCTTACTTTAAATTCACTGTAGCCAAAGATACCTTGACTTTCTGGTCTTATCAAGTGCTGGGATTATAGGTCTGGTACTCTTTGCCCAGAGTATATGGTGCTAGAAATGGAACCCAGGTCTTTGTGGATTCTAGGCAAGCAAGCATTCTACCAGCTGAGCAACTTCCATACCTAAAGAGACATCTTTACTAACATTTAATCCGTGATTTTTAACAATGTCCTTTTGAATATCATTTATATAATAACCCAAGATTTCTTATTCTATTTTCCTTCTCCATCTTCCAAATGTCAGGCAAGACAAATGTGGTATGGAGACCCTGGCCTTGTTCTCTGGTTGGCCCAGAATGTGTTATGGCGGTCCTGGCCTTGGTCTCTGATATGGCAGCTTTTTTTTTTTTTTTGGCATTATTCTCTGGCTGGTTTAGTAGTGGTTAAAAGCACAAGCTAGTAGCATGACTTTCCCAAGTGGTTAAACTGTTTCTCATCTGTGAAAACTGGAAATAAAGAATAATGTGTGCCTTCTGGGACTGCTAGACACATGCAAGAAGTTAACACATGTAACATACTTCGAACAGTGTTGGGTAAACAGTAAGTACTTTGTGTGTTGAAGTTTTTGTCCATTTACTAGTAATTATGGAGCATTTCCCTGGACATATTTTGATGGAAAATTTTTATCAAGAACCTTTAATAATAATAATAATAATAAAACAATACTTGGCCACCTACATTTTGCCCTAAATGAAATGGTTAATTCTGAAGGGAGACCATAAAATGTTATTCTTTCATGCATGTGAAATATGTTAATCTCTCATTTTCTCTAGACTGTCACATTTTTTTTTCTTTTTCTTTTCAAATAATTGAGACTTAGGGAGAAATGACTATTAGAGAAATTCTCATCCCTTCTTCCACCACTACTTGAAAACTCTCTTTCTCTCTCTTTCCCTCCCTTCCTCTCTCCTTCCCTCCCTCCCCCTTTCTCTCTCTCTCCTGCTCTTCCTCTCCCCCCTCCCCCTCTGCCAACACTGATGAGATGAAGTGGTGTAGCATCAAATCCTTCTGTGACTAAAGAACTGTCTTAAAGCCCACAGTGCGTTGGGTTGTCATGTCTCATTAGTTTTCGTTCTGTCTTCTGTTTCTGTGACCTCGACAGTTTTGAGTAGTGCTGGTCAGTTAGTTTATGGAATAACTCTCCTTTTTTTTTTCCAGATGGGATTAAGGGTATATGATTTGGGAAGTATCATAGACAGGTTATACCTTCCTCATGCCATCGTGCCTCATGCCTGGTGACATCACCCTTTTCTTCTCTGAACAGTTGCTGGTTTTCCCTCACTGGCATAATGATGAACTTCCTGAATAAACTGTATCTCCTGCTTCTTCTCAGCTTTTATAAGTTTTAACTTCTACCAGTGGACCTACCTGCATCTGCTCTTGCTGGGAAAATCTAATCGCAACTCCCTATCCATTCTTTAGCCTGATTATCTCAAACCGTCAACTTGACACACCCTAGACTCCCCTGAGAATGGAGTCTCAGTTGAGAGCTCATCCATCTATGTGGGCACATTTGTGGGGATTTGTCTTGATGATTAGTTGGCATAGGAAGCCTCAGTCCACTATGGGCATCACCATTCGTAGGTACGTGTTCCTGGGCTGTGTGACAAATTTAGCTGACCATGATCATGCAGGACTCAGTAAGCAGGAAGTGTGATTTCTGCTTCAAGTTCCTGCTTGATTTCTGCCAGTGGTGGACTATGACCCGGAAGTGTAAATAAACTCCTTCCTCCACAAGCTGATTTCAGGCAGGATGTTTAGCTGCCTATTCTCCAAAACTAGTTAATTAGTTTCCCCCCGGGTCACTTTCAAAATTAAAAATAGTTTTAAGACCCTTCTTTCTTCCTTCTGCATGGTTTTTTTCTTATTTTTCTCACTTACATTAATCCACAAATGTATCCCCTTTTGATGGTCTACATACACAAGTCTCAGAGTTAGTTGCTATATGCTGTATGTAACAGTTACTCTTGACTACTGTGCAATTTCAGTGTGGCATCTTCTGTGCCGTTCTTTAGAATCTCCATTAGAGCTAGGCCTGGTGGCCCAAGTCTATGGAAGTCGAGCACTATGGAAGCTGAGACATAAGGGCTACATCTAGTTTGAGAGTAGTCTGATCTACACAGAGAGTGCTGGGCAAGTCTGGGCTACAGTGAGACCCTATTCCAAATTATCTGTCTATCTATCTATCTATCTATCTATCTATCCATCCATCCATCATCTATCGCTTGAGTGTTCTTCTCACTTTCCAGAAATCTCTGAAAAGGCTCAGTTACAAAAGTCAGAAACATACTAAAATGTAAATTAAGAAAGGATTTTGTATAGTCTTGTGGGAGAATGAAGGTGATTAGAGGAAGACATATGACTGCCACTTGTATTGATACACTTGGCATGTCTGGTTGAGTTGACACCACACACTAAGGCACACCAAGGGAACAATGACTGTAGCTCAGCCACATCTGCATTCCATCCAACAGTCTTACATCTTATGAGACATTTTTTGAGGATCATGGATGATGGGGCTTTTAACTATCATTTCCATGTAGAATTCTTGACCCAACAGCCAATTTCCTTGGCTAATGTTAATATCCAACAGCCTCCGGAAGAGGCAAGTGTTGCAGTGTCTGCTTTAGGAAGAAGCACAAGGTCCTATTTATAAAGCCATATTGGTCACCATGGCAACCCCGGATGCTTTGTCACCCATATCTTATGTACACCCATGTCTCTTTACTGAGCGTTGCTATGAACAGCTGTAATCCATGGTATTTGGCTTTGTCTGGCTGCATGTTTAACACGACTGTGTGTAACAAGCCAGATTTGCCGTAGTCTTGATGTCACTAGATACAGCCCTCCAATAACCAATGGAGATTTCAGAGATGCACCTTCATGTTGCTTTGTTTGGACTAATAGCTGTCCCTAGTAGGGTTGAACCACAATTTCTCGTTTATCCAGAAGTCTTTAATCGAACCATTATTGTTGTCATAATTGTTGTTAGATTGTCTTTTGGGGGTGCGCGGAATCCTGCCAGGCTAAGCCTACGAGAAGTGTTGGCACAGATACTTTTAACTCCTGCTTCTTCGTCCTCTTCTTCCTCCTCTGCCGGATGTTATCTGCAGGGTTCTTTCAATCTCTTATTCTATTAATTCGTTCCATGAGAGCTTGGATTTGGGCAGAGATGCATTGTCAGAAGGCCGTCAAGGGCCTCAGACAAAGAGACCTTGTAAAGTTGGGGGTAGGAGGAAGAGTTGCTCGGTAACTAAGCCCTGCTGTGACCTAGGTCCTACAAGCAGGGGGTAGGTGGATGATGCCAATTTTGTAGATAAAAGAAGCTGACATGAGGAATCAAAGATGCAAATAAAGTTACAAACCTGCCAATGAGTGGAGTGAAGGTTAGACCCCAGCAGTAACTCCATCTCTCCTGTTCGCTTGCTTTCTACAAAGAGATTTAGGCTAAAGCCAGAAAACCTGGGTTTGAAGCCTAGATGTAATATGGGTTGTGGTCTTGGCATATAGAGCCGTTTGATCCCATAGAATCTGTTTTCTTAACTCTAAAATGGGAGTTTAAAAAGTAATAGGGAATAAATGGGGTGGTTTGTTTCTAAATATTAAAACCTAGCGTCAGTCAGTCGGGTGTATTGAGGTCATTACTATCAAGCACAAGAACGGTCACATGCAAACATTTGTCCAAAACCACTGGAGATAGGGGGCATCGTCCTTAAACAGCTGGCTCATGTACTTCCCTGTGTACAAACAGCTTTATAGTCAAGAGACAAAGCCAAGCACCTGCGAGAGTTGTCTCACCCCCTACAGGGGCCCACATGGCCTTGAGTAGCTTTTGCTTCTTGAGTTCTTGGGTCAGCCATGATTATTTTTCTCCCCAGTGGTCAGTGAATGGTCCTTTGCTTTGTATCTGTCACCATCAAGCTGGCTTTGTGCTTTGAAAAGCTCCCAATACTCATTTCAGCCATGATTAGAAGTAAAAGCAAAGCTGGGGAGTGAGGGAATTTTCACTGATGGGAGTTCATGTTCTCTGCACAGAGACCCGGAAGACCAGAAAGGCTCAGGGTGACCTTCTTACACTCTCCCCCCTCCAAACCATTCAACTTGAAAATTCTGTAAAAATACTTTTTAAAAGAAAATTACGAAAAGAGCCAGCAATGGCCAAACCTCATGGCTATTTAAGCCTGGAGCACTAAAGGCATCCCGGCTGCATCACACAATTGTAGATTGTAGATCTCATTTTGGTCCTGATCCTTTATTGTGTTCTTCCATTCGTCTTGCTCAGAAGTCACTGGTAAGTGTTTTAGAGTCCATCAGGAGACACACAGGCTCTTGAATGCTTCCTTTAGTCACTGGAAGAGAAGTGGACAATTTCTTAGAAAGTCTTATGAATGGAAGATAGACATTTGATGATGTGTTTTGCAACTGGGATCCTAATTGAAGGGAGAGGTCTTCTGCATCAACCTGCAGAGACTCTCTTCAATGGGTTTGACAGAGGCCAGCGCAGAGCTGCTCTTCCCTCCTTCCCTATGGCCTTTATGAGAAGGAAAGGAGTTGACTTTGATCTCACCCTTGAAGCTGCAGGATGTCATTTGGCCCATATTCTCACTTGTCATTTTCTTGCCTGCTGTGATGCTGGGGGCTGCTTAGAGACACTTCTGGATGGAGCCTAGAATCAAACATCTTAAAAAGCCCCAATCCAAAGTGAATCTGCTATAAATAATTACAGCACATTGGCTCCACTTACTTCTATTAATCCCCAAATAGGTCAGGCACATTGTTTAAAAATGCAAGCATCATAACAAAGCAGTCCCTAGGTGCGGAGCTTGACGTGTGCGCGCAGATTTTCTGGACACACTACGGAAAAAGTAGCCCACACCTCTACTCCTCTACTTAAAATATTTATATATTATCTCTGAAAAGTGCTACTTCTGAAATGCAATTTATTATAAGCTGATGGAGCTCAAGGGCTCTCCGTCCTCTGAGAGGCCCTTCTTATTCTACAACTGCTGAGTGGTTTGTGCTAACTTTACTTTCTTGGACCCACAGAGTCCTCAGGAGGATCGAAGCTGTTGCCAAATTTCTCCCAGTCTCTTGCCGAACAGCTTGGCACTCATCCTCAGTCCTCTTTTGTTTCTTCAGAGGGTCTAATTTCACACGTTGGGGATCTCATTGTTTGCCAGCCAAAATAAAATGGCATAGTTCAAAACTCTTCACACAATTCCAAACACTCCATCTCCATCGGAGTTTAGTCAGTTTTCCTTTCTGCTCAGGTCCGATGTTAACTTTCTTTCATGGCAAGAATAATTAGACAATTAGGTATTGGCACTTTCAATGCAACATGGCGTATTTTCTTTGATGCCCCTTCTGAAAATCAGATGAGTCGTGTTCCACTGAGAACATGAATGGTTAGAGCCCAGAGTCATCTACTTGGATCAAGATACCATAGTATAATTCCACAGAGAAATGGTGCTAATTACTTTTCCTGAGTAATTGTTTGCAATTAAAAAAATGTATACAGGTGACCTTCATTCCTGTATTTAAACCTCCTGACTCTTAAAAACTAATTGCATCCTCTAAGGTTGTTTGCGTTCCCTCCCGTTTCCTCCCCAGTCCCAAGAACGCTTGTAACTAAGAATGAAATAGAAGTCCCGTGGAGTTGGCATGGAGTGGACATCAGGCTGGATCCATTCAAATAAGAGGGATAGAAGATGGCTTACAGCCTGATTGCTGGAGTTCCTTCACTTGTTTCTTACATGAAGTCTGCACTGGTTTCTAATGAAAAACGGAAGCCTTTCAAGACTCCGGAGAGCATCCTCCCTCCCGTCCCCTCTTACTTTCCTTCCACTGTCTGCCGCTACCATCTATCCATCATGAATGAGCCTCTACCTCTGAGCCACACTCAGAGGAGGATCCATTTATACCCTGGGAGGAAGATGGAGTCAGTATAGTTCACAGATGCCGGAATCCTGGAGAAGGATCCCAGGCAAAGGAGAGACTCAGGTCATAGAGTAAAGGCTGATCAGAAAGCAAGGCACCCGGGGCTGACCCCAGGAGAAGCCAAGTCGCTTGGTTACAGCCTCCTTTCCCTGGTACATCTGAAATGCTGTTGTAAGGCAGGGTCCCTCACCAATGACCTTCAAGTCTCAAATTTTTTGCATACAATAAGTATTTGCTTCTCCGTGCCCCCCTTTTTCCAGTACTGGGGATTGAACTCTGGATATTGTATATGCTGAACACACACATTACCACTGAGGCACCTACCCAGCCCATGTAAAAGGTATTCCTTAAATACTCTTTGCATGGCTAAATCAATGGGTCAATAGCTCAAAACAATTAAATATAAATAAAAACAAACAAACACATGTGCGTGTTACCTGTGTTGCATACTTTTTAGAGACAGTTTCCTGAAATATTGGAGAATAGACCTTTTGAAACCATCCTGCCTGGGTCAGATGTATTCTCTACCACGTACCAGATCTATTGTGTTTGGAACTCACTGTGTCATCCTAAGCGCTGTGTAGAGATGAGGCTATTCCTAGAACCTGCCCCATAGAGTTATTGTAAAGATTCCGGGCTAGTGATTATTAGGCAACACATCAGATGCATAGTAAACACTTAATAAATAAATCCCACCTTTCGGACCCAACTTCTCTAGCTATTCAATAGCAGGGCCAGAATTTAAATTCATACTTGTCCCCGTCAAACCCCCACGGAGCTTCTAGACTCCACACTGTGGGTGGCTTTCTTTCCTGGACAGAAGTAGTTAGCACTTTGGCCCAGGTGTTGATGTGTTACGATACTTGTTTCTTATCCAGTCTCAGAGCTTTCAAAAAACCTTAGCTGTAGATGAAGACTGAGGAGCTTCTCTGACGTGGTGATTTCCTGGAACCTTTTCGGCAGACCCCTAGACTGTTGTAGGACGAGCAGTGGGCTGTGCCCCCCCCCCTCCCCCCGCTAGCTTATCACTGAAATAATTACTCAGAAACTGTATTCATTTAAACACTGCCTGGCCCGTTATTTCTAGCCTCTTATTGGGTAACTCTCACATCTTGATTAACCCATTTCTATTAAATCTGTGTGTCACCACATGACTGTGGCTTACTGGCAAGTTTTTAACCTACATCCGTCTCAGGCCGGAGATTCATGGCATCTGCCACACTTCCCTTCTTCCCAGAATTCTGTTCTGTCTACTCCGCCCACTTACGGGCTGCCCTATCAAAAGGCCAAGGCAGTGTCTTTATCCAGCCAATGAAAGAAACACACAAACAGAAGAACCTCCTACACCACTAGACAGCAGCAGGCGACCACAGCAGCAGGACTTGTTGTTTTGTTTAAGGCACACTTGTTTCTACTGAAGCCGACTGACTAGAAACATCAGCGGCAGTGAGAACGCACTGCAGTTGGGTTCCGATAACCCAGGGAGCCTGTACAGCCTGTGTGGGTGAGCCCATGAGCATCTTAATCCCTGGGGATGAGGGTTTCTTACTTTAATATGCACTATCTCATCCAGGGATCGAACGTTGGGTCTGTGTGCCATAGATTGTCAACATGTTGTTGGATAATATACCATTCAAATCCCGGAAGTCAGAGAAGACAACCATCTAATTCGCCCATCAATCTTGTGTGTCTGTGTCTGTGTGTACATGATCATGTGTGCAGGCATCTGTGTGTACAGGTATGCACTTGTATGTGGAGGCCAGAAGTTGATGTTGGGTTTCTTCCTCAGTTGCTTTACACTTCACACACATACGCACACACGCACACATGCACACACACACCTGCTGAAACATGCTCTCTTACTGAACCTAGAGCTCATAGATTTTTTTTTTCAGCTCATAGATCCAGCAAGCCCCAGGGATTCTCCGTCTTTGCCTCCCTACCCTGGGATTATATATAGATATACACTACCCAATACGCTCAGCTTTTGTACGCGAGTCCTGAGAGATCAAACTCAAGTCTTGATGCTTTTGCTGAAAGCATTTTACCATCTGAGTCATCTTCTCTCCTGCTCACTGGTCTTTAAATCAGAGATTGGGTCTTGGGTTATGTGGACGGTGCTGTATATAACCTTCACAACAGAGGGACTGTGATTAGGACATCAGTCTGGAGATGGGGACAGTGGTGGTCTGAGCCCTATGTCTCTGGTGTCCAGTGAGGTTTAGTAACATGTTGGGTTCAGGATTCCAAAGGTAGCCCAAAGAGGGAATGTCCTAGTCCCCAAGTGCGTTTCAATCCCCACCTTACATTATGTTGGTTAATGCCCAGGTTGAAAGGTAGGGAAATAAACACCCCCTCCTGGTTGGGGAGCTTGAAGGTCAAGTGGCAAAGGCATGAGATAAATCATCATGACCATTTTTTTTTTTTAAAAAAAAACAATTCCCAACGTGTGAAACATGGTTTCAAGCTTATGACGGCCAGGCATAAATTGAAAGTTTTGAAACACCCACTGAGGCATTTGCGCACAGAAGCCTACTGACCCCCAATTAATTTGAAGTGTGTTTCTTACTTCAGGCAGACTACTCGGGGGTCATATGGTTTTAGTCCAGGGTCACAGAAAGCTTAATGCATATTACAAAGTCTGCAAACAGAGCCTGGGCTGGTCCCAGTGCATGTAAAAGTCTCCTTTATGCTTCTTAAGCACCGCGTGTCTCTGGTTGTTGATAAGCTTTGCAAAGGAAACCCAGTAGTTGTGATTTCCATGGTTTCTAGGAAAATTAAAACCCAGGAAACTTTGTTAAATTTTACATATTCCATCTGACTTACAGTACAGAACCTTTCTATGGCCTTCTAGGAGATGCTATGCTGCTAGCCACACCCCTCTGACTTAAGTCCCCTTAACTCTTTGTCTATGA
Source organism: Microtus oregoni (assembly GCF_018167655.1). Taxonomy (NCBI): domain Eukaryota; kingdom Metazoa; phylum Chordata; class Mammalia; order Rodentia; family Cricetidae; genus Microtus; species Microtus oregoni. The sequence goes on from NW_024543063.1 coordinate 42,239,978, forward strand.
TAAACTCCTATTTAGGTGCTGAACAAGTACTCCCAGAGCAAAGGAGGCTTTTGAGCAAAGCCTAGCCTGCTTCTCCTCTTGTTGGATTAGCTGATGTGCCTGCACTGGGTGGCAGGACCTTGATCATCTGGCTCTGACTCACTACAAAAGCCGCTGCTGGGGTCAATCTGTGGGACTATGTGGCTACTTCTGTGGGATATTGTAAGGATTTTGAGGGCTTCTTAAAGCAAACACACATGTGGCGATCGGGGGAAGCTTAGGGTGTGGATCCTCACCTTCCTCCTTCTTTGAGATGGTCTCTTTGTTTTCCTGCTGTGTGTGATAGGCCACCTGGGCCATGAGCTTTCAGAAATTCTGTCTCGTGCTAGGGTTGCAGATACTTGTACTAAGTCTAGCTTCTGTGTGGGTTCTGGGGACCTAAATTCAGGTCCTGACACTTGTGCAGCAAGTTCACCACCCACTGAGTGATCTCCACAGCCCTGGTAACCAAAATTTTATTATGATCCTCACTCAAAGTCTTAGGGAATAGCATCCATGGCCCCCGTAATGTTAGCTCCTCGCAGAAAGTGTTCACTGCCCCGTGCTTTGCTGCTGTACCTTTGACCTACTTGAGGGGTGTTTTAGAAAGGAGATACTGAGGACCTGTCATTGTGGGCGCAGGCTTGGGTACTGTATCCAAGCATTTTTACACAGTAGGCAGAGTGGAAAGAGGTACCTTAAGTTAGGGGCCTTATTGTTGTCTCTGCTTATTTACTGACTGTATATGTGTATGCATACATGAATCCCAATTCATGTGTAGAGGTCAGAGAACCATTTGTAGGAGTTGGTTTTCTCATTCCACCACATGGAGCTGGGGAATTTGACTCAAGCACTCAGGTTTGGTGGTGAGCACCTTTGCCTGCTGAGCTACCTTCCTAGTCCCCTTATAGTCAGCTCTTGTAGTTGATCTGAAGATTATCCCACACCCAGTGGGTTAACAGGTAAATACACCGGACATCTCTCATCTTACAATGCTATAGGTAGGTCTCTCACTAGGCTAAAACCGAGGTGTGTTAAGGTTGTAATCTTCTTTGTGGACTCTAAGAATTGCTTTTCTCACTCCGTCTGGCTTCCCTGGGCATCAGCATTTCTTGACCCCTACCTTCTCCATCTTCAAAAAGAGCTGGTTCAGTCTCTGTTGAGTCCAATTTTGCTTTTCATTCTTCTTCCCTCTTCCACACTGTGAAGAATCACTGTGTTTATAGTACCCGCTTTGATAACCTGGGATAATCTCATTGTGAGTTTAGCTGGTTACAAATGAAGCTCCCTTTGCCATGTAACCTAAAATATTCTAAAGAGTAGGTGTTGGATGTCTGTCACAATCCAGCATACAATTATTCTTACTTTGACCTCTGGGATGCCCAGAGGCATCAAGGAACTGGGCCATCCTTTATCTTTTATTCCTAACATTTTTCTTTTATCCCTGTATTCTAATTCATGTTGTCATAAGTGCTCAAATATGTGTAAGCCACACTGAAAATAAATGTAAATAATCACTATTGTTGGTGAACTTCCAGGACATGGGTTAGTAAACTACAGACCGCAGGATAACTCTGGATCCCTTCCTGTTTTTGTAGATAAGGGCCCATGGGAACAAGGCTACTGCTTTACCGCCATGGAGACAGAATTGAATCAGGGTTATAGGTAGTCCTTGTTCTAGCTGCTCTGAGGCTTAGTGCCTGCCATTCTTTACTCTTTCTATGGCCTCTACGTTGGTGGTTCTCTTATCATTCTTGGAAAATGCTGTCTAGTTACCTGGTTTCTTGCAGATTCTGATTGGATTTAGAGATTGTAAGATGACTCAGGGACCTTGTGACAGTGTGGACTTGTCAAATTGTGTTGTATCTACACAATCAGATGGTCCTCTTGAGCATGGGCCCCCAAAGAGACTGTTCATTAGGGCCACTTCTCCTGCCCTGATGCTCCAATCTGCCTAACTCTACGGCTTAATCTCTGGAGGTCTGAGTGAGAAATGGGCAAACTTTGGACTAGTTACCATTCTATAAGCGGCATGGTGGTGCGGGGCTCGCCCATAATTCACGTTGAAGGTGGTTTCAAAATACAACGGCAATACTTTAAATGAACAGCGTTTGTTTAGTAGACAAAAATATAATGAAAGACACCTGTGTGTGCATGCATGCCAGGAGTCTCTGGTGTGTATAGTCTGTCTCGGAAAAAAAAATAAGCTTACAGTTGTCGTTTACTTTTTCTTAAAGCAGGGTGCAATGGTTGGGTTTGCAGGCTGTGTCAATAATGGCGCTCCTTGTGATTATTTCAAAGGAAATGGAGTTGAATTTTCTTCTAAGCGACTACCATGCTTTCTTTACACAATCACTCTTCAAAGTGCCATTCCTGGGGCCTTATGCATAAAAATACCTTGAGTTTGAAGTGTGGTTTATACACACAGGGGGGGTTGGATATTGAGTTTGGAGACCAGGATCGGTTACTTCCTATCTTAGAGAACCTACCTTGGGCGATGCTAGGCTCAGCTCATAGGGAGAGAGCTTTCATCCTGTAAGGGGCTGAGAAACATCAAGTGCAGCCATCACTGAACTTGCTCAAGACTTTCGACTGATCTGAACTAAGTCATCTATTTCTGGCTCTTTCTTCCTAGTTTTGGTCACTCTCACCCAGTTTAACCTCCAACTTTCTCTATTTCCAGAAGCTTCAGTTCTAGTGAAACAGTTTAAGGGGCACGCTGGACTCTCATGATTGTCTCTGCATTTGTCATGTCTTGGCTTGAGACAGCCATTCTTCACTCTGCCTTGCAGAGCAGAGGGTGACGAGAGCAGTAACTTAACTGTTTACCCCTCTTCCCGAGCTGCTCCCCTCTGCTGCAACAGCTGTCCTCCCAGCCTCCCTTCCTTTGTGTACTCGTTCTACTGTAGGGATCAGAACAGCATGTGCTTCTGAAAACCACCTTTTAGATATCTTGACTTTCATTTCTGTACTTAAAAATAATTCAGCAATAAGTAGGTTGTTCTCCGCATTAGACTAAACAGTGATTAATTCTTAAACTGGGCTGCATTACTGATTTTTTTTTCTAAATGATTTGGGCCTGTGGTGTGCCTATTAGATTCTGGACTTCGGATTTTCTCTTTGGCATTCACCTTGTGCATTAACTGTCTCTTACCTGTGAGCTGTCTGATGCTGCTAAGCAGAACTGTTGGTGAAGGCGGGGTGCTTCTGCCTTCTACACAGCACCTAAGGCATTATCTCTGTGTCAGCAGAGGTATGGTAGGTACATCTGCGACTCACACAATCATATACTCAAGTCCACCCTTTGCCAAAATAGAGCCTAAGGTTTCCCTTTTCATCCTAATTGTGTGTGTGTGTGTGTGTGTGTGTGTGTGTGTGTGTGTGTGCTTGCGCGTGCACACATGAGACTATTTTCACCGTATACTCCTGCCAGGGCTTTATCCTTAAGTTAGAACTTTGCTTTCTATTATTAGTAAAGAAAATTCCTGCCGGGCGGTGGTGGCGCACGCCTTTAATCCCAGCACTTGGGAAGCAGAGGCAGGTGGATCTCTGTGAGTTCAAGACCAGCCTGGTCTACAAGAGGACAGGCTCCAAAACCACAGAGAAACCCTGTCTCGAAAAACCAAAAAAAAAAAAGAAAAGAAAAGAAAAGAAAATTCCTTTTATATTCTTCCTAAATGGAAACTAGTAGGAAAACTCCACAAATTTTCTCGCATCTTTTCTCAGATTGTCTTTAGCAATGAATCAAAGTGTAACCGTGGACAGACACTTGTGAAAGTGTGCATCTCCTCCCATCTTCCTTCTATTCCTCAGAGAGGGAGGGCATAGGCTTTCTCTACAACTGGAAGACATGCCTTCCCTCTTAGACGCGGTGCCTTCTGTTCCCTACAACCAGTGCATACATGGCTTTGAAGACTTTTGACAGAGTTCTACAACCCCAGCCATGTCTCATGTTTAGCTAAGCGTACATGCTCTCAACTTCCACAAATGATGGAATCGATTCATATTTTCTAGATCTTTTCCTGAAACCAAACTCTTTTTTTTTCATATTTACAGGCTTCTGGAATTTTTTGAGCTCTTCTGAGACCGAAAGAGAAATAACTCAAAGAAGACCTTTGACCTTGGTATGTAGACACATCCCAGTTGGGGTGCCCCGGAAATGATGCAGGGCATGTCCTCGGAGTGCTTTGTTTTATCCAGAGTTCAAGATTGCTTGAAGCTAGGATTATGTGTTGCTGTCAGATTTCTTAGACATAGTGATTTGGAGCACACGTGACATAAGAACGAGCAACTTGAACTTTAACAGGCTTGCTTTAAAAACACCTAGATCTCTCTCGCGCCAATACACTGTCAAGGATTTGGCTTTGGCCATCAGGAGTCTATTGCACAGTAAGGTACTGTACCTACTGGCTAATGTTTGATTCTGGATAAGTGGATGTGGTTGCTAAGGATTATTGCTCCCGTATGAAAGTGGAAGCAATGGACAATTTCTAAGGGAGGTGTTGACCTTGTAAGGCTCTTGTTTGGATCGTTTTGGTGTCTACTTATGGCTGGGCCTGGGCAAGTGCTCATGGATGGCTTACCTTAACCGTGTAGACTTAGCCCAAGTCTGGATACTCATGGTTCTAAATCTAGGATGAAGCACACTGATAGATTCCCAGTGTAGTGGCTCAGGTGTTGTTGGTTGGGGCCATTTCTGTGTCTATAGGTGGATGAGGATATTGTGGGTCCACTCACCAGAAGATGGAGATGGGAGTTTTTCTGGATGGGAAGCAGGGAGCTTGGTTGACAGTTGCTTTTCCTGCGCCTCTTGCCTACCCTAAAAGAAGAGTGTTCATAGAGCTGCAGACTTTGGAAGCCTTCCACCATCCAGCGGCCCGAACTGCACAAGACAGAATTTTGCAGTGCTTTGGTGTAGACTTGTCATGTTGTCATTTGAAAATGGCAACACTTTGGACAGATTAGGGACGAGGGTCCAGTGGCAGATGCAGAAGACCATCATTTTGATGAAGTGTTGAGTAGTCTGTATCAAATGCCTTGACAGTATGTTTTAGAAGCCAGAACTCATTCCCATTGACAAAAACACTCCCCTCTGGTGAGATTGTCTTATGCCTTTTGACCAGTTTGGTTTCATTTACTTTAAATAGCTTTGCAAAGTAAGTGTGGCTGCAGGCACAAGCCACGCTTGGGCGGTGGATGTGAAAGGGTCTCATGCTTGACCTCAGCTACTTGGTCCCTGTTTGTTGTCACCTGCTGCTTTTCATCCTGGTGGGCAGAGCAGCCTCGGCTTAGACAGCGTGGGCCTTTTACATATTGAAGCTCCCAAACACTTGGCTTTTCTAGCAGTGAGAATTCTGGGTGTTTCTCTTTGTGTGTGCTAATGGTATGGACTGATCTTGCAGAATCATTGCAGCAAGCTGTAAATGATGTAGGAAATGAAAAATTCCTGCCCAGTGCACAGAGCGAATAGATACAGCTCTGTGCAATCACCGCAATGCTGAGCTATTCGTTTTAATATTTCCTTCAGACATACAGTCATTTTTTGGTGAGTCACATTCATATGCTTGCCTTTGGCACACTGCTCAGATTTCCTTTATATATGCTTCCAATGAATTTCTGTGCTGTATACGCATTTGAGAATGAATATGCACTGCCCGGCAGAGGAATTGGCCTCTCCAAAAAAATATTTCAAATAAAGACAACATCAGCGTTTTCTTTTTTGAAAAATGTTGAAAATAATGAAGAATGCAAATAGAAAAAGCAGAAAGGATTTGATTCCATGCTGAGAAAAGGCCCCTGCTAACATCTGGTATCTGTCCTTGAAGGCATTTCTCCTTCTGTAATTAGATAATCATCATCGTCTACTCCTCCCCCTGCTCCTCCTCCTTCTCATCCTGTAAAGTTACTTCGTAAATTTTTATTCTTGATTACTGAGAGGACTTGAATTCTTCCCATGGTTTTCTGTTCTGTATCTTTGACTCATCACCCATTGTCCATATGGTGAATGTAGCACACAGTCTTATTGGTTTCATGATTGGCTAGTATGTATTATTTTTTTTCTCATTTTGCTAATGTAGAGATTTTGTCTCAGTATTATCAAGTTCATGTACTGATAGCAACTGTGCAGTTATTTTTGTTATTCCAAACGTGTCTGTGTTTTCTTTGTCAATATTTCCTGACAATTGTGTTTGTTTTTCCATGTCGGATTTGGATGATAATTGAGTTGTATTTATAAATTATGGGATTGGAATTGTCGTCTCTAAGACGCGATGCTTATTTTACTTAGGGCTTCTGCACGTTATAGTTATACTTGTGTAGTTGTATTTTTATGTTTGCTTTTCTGGTCAAGAATTACAGTGGCCTCATATTATTGACTAGTAAACACTCTTCCATTTCTCCCAGGCTCTGGTGACATAGCACTGAATGACCTCCCCTCTTCTTTACACGGGAAAGAATTAGTGTGTGTAGCTGTCTTACTGGTGGGGGGCAGGAGGCGAGGGAAAGTAAGGTATTTGAACCCTCTAATTTTCTTTCAAGATGTCACTATGTTCCTGATTTCTTTTAAATTCCGGTTTGAATTAATTTTTGGTGAACTTATAGTCCTCTGTTGAAACATCAGTTCATCTGGAGCTTATGTTTGTGAACCCGGTCCCCACCCACATGTGCGTTTACAAAGTGAGTCTGTGTAGATAGTGTTAACCCACTTCCTCATTTGTCTCTCCTTGATTGTGAATGTCACAGATCATTAAGAAGAATCAGCCCTTAGGAGTTCTTACTTTTAACTTTGTTTTATATTTCCTTGCTGGGTTCTTTTTGTTTGTTTTATTTTTGTTTTTGTTTTCCAAGACAGGGTTTCTCTGTGTACCTTTGGTGAGTGTCCCAGAACTTCTTCTGTAGACCATGCTGGCCTCCAACACACAGAGATCACTTGCCTTTGACTTCTGAGTGCTGGGATAAAATGCATGTGCCACCATTGCCCGGCTCCTTGTTGGGTTCTTAAGTTGTGCTTAATTCATTTACCTTGCTGTTTACTAATGAACTTGTGAAGCTGTAAATTTTCACGTGGTTTCCATTTCACTTGGTGCCATACAATGTTCTACGTGCTGTGCTCTCACATTTACATCATTTAATATGCACCTGAGGTGGGGGTTTTATCTTTCATAATCCCAAATGATTTCTAAGAGTCATCTTAAAATTTAAATTCTAAGATTCTATTTGTAATATTATTCTATTTGTATTTGTAATTTTACTTAATCACATAAGATGTACATAACTTTAAGTTTAATTGTATCGACATTATCCTTTGGGGGGTTATAATATAAGGTCATTTTTGGGAAGGAGTCCATGGCCACTGGGAATGGATTGCTTAATATAGAGAGGGGAATTTATTCATTACTTTATTGGGCTCCTTTGGGCCATGCTTCCTGATTTATCTCTGGCTCGTTGATCAACTATGAGGAAGTTAAAATCTTTGATGAATTTGATGTTAAAATTCTTATTTATTTAACTCTGATTTATAAGGACATGTGCCTTCTCTCAGTGAACAGCGAACATTTGTGTTTAATTGTTCTTCTTTTATTGTTATCTTGATCCAGTTAACATGTTTGCTCTTCAGTCTGGCCTTAGCTAGTGTGAACTTCTGTAAGACTCACCCGTGACATGTATGTGCGCACATGCGTGTGAGGGGGGAGGGTATGTGTGTATATACATGTGTATACGAATGTGTGTGTGCACATGTGTGTGAGGGGGGAGGGTATGTGTATATATACATGTGCATACGAATGTGTGTGTGTGCACATGAGTGTGAGGGGGGAGGGTATATGTGTATATACATGTGCATACGAATGTGTCTGTGGTGTGTGTGTGTGCACATGCGTGTGAGGGGGGAGGGTATGTGTGTATATACATGTGCATACGAATGTGTCTGGGGTGTGTGTGTGTGTGTGTGTGTGTGTGCGCACGTGCGCTTGTCTGGTTTCTGTGACAGCAGTTAGCACCCAAATCAACTCGGGACATTTTTTTCTGATGCTTTTATGTCTTTGCCTGATTTCAGAATCACACTTAAAGCATCAAGAGGGGCCAACTCCAGTACACAAACCATTTTCAAGCCCAGTTCAATATTTTGCTAAGATTCTGTGGACCAGAAAATGTCATGTGACCATCCTGGATTTGAGAGGTAGAGAAATAGGCTCTGGATTTTAAATGGAGAAATTGTCTCCTACCATGTTCTTTCAGTTAATGTGGATCTGACTTTGGAAAACGAATCTATCTCTCATTCACTTCCTATTTTTCAAGGAGCTTTACTAACCCTTGAACTCTTAAGTCTCTGTTCTACAGAAAGCCATGAGAACTCCAGTTCCCAGCGTGCACTTCTACCCTCTCTTCTGCCCAAAGTTCAGTTCGGCACTTCAGTTTTGAGGCTGTTTCCATGGGAGACATCATGGTCTTTCCCATCCCTTTTCTCTATAGTTAGTTAATTGTTTCTGAGCAGACATCAAGTAGGTTAGTAGAGGGCGTTTTGTGGCGAAGATTCCAGCTTCTCTTGAGAGAGCCATGAGCTGCTCTAGAGACAGCTGTTAGGTAGCTTATCTTCTGGATTGACAAGCCAGGAGTCTCCCTCACAGTGATGGTTGTGGAAGCCATCAACAGTAAGAGGCATATAAGCCCTTCCCTGTTTTCTCTCTGTTCACGGCTGTATGATTTCTTTGCAATCATTTTTTTAAAAAAATCATTAATATGATATACATACAGAGTGAAATACATGCTGCGGATGCCAATTACAGGGCATATTAATGAAACAAGTGCCACAACCACATTAACTTGGTTGGAGACTAAGATAGCAAGACCATGGCTCATGCCATGCATATCTCCTTTCCAGCCTTCCCTCTAGGAGATGGTCACTATTCGGAATCTTGTCCTATGGCACCGTTGCCTTTGAAAATACTATTCAATTTGCTAGATATGTTGAATTAAGCAGTATATTGTTCAGATATTTTAAGTTTCAAGTATTACAAACTGTGTAATACCGAGTGTAGGTGGTATCTGTGACATGACAAATTGCACTCCGCATTGTTTCTAAGAACCGTCTATGCTATCACATTTGCATATGCTCTTGTCATTTCTATTGCTGGACAGTAGGCTTGTGTGTGAAACATTGTGTTTTAAAATCTATTTATTAAATTGAAGCTAATTTTTTTTAATCTCATAACCATTTTTTTCGAGACAGGTTCTCATACAGTATAGGATGGCTTCATACCTTGAACTTTTTCTTTTTTGTGTGTTTTTTCAAGACAGGGTTTTTCTGTAGCTCGGAACCGATCCTGGAACTGTCTCTGGATACCAGGCTGGCCTCGAACTCACAGAGATCTGCCTGTGATGTGCCGAGTGCTGGGATTAAAGGCGTGCGCCACCACCGCCTGACAACCTTCAACTTCTGACTCTCCTGCCTTTACAGTCTCACATCATCATGCCCAGTGTCTATAGAGCTGGGGATGATAAGAACCTATGGCTTTAATGTGCCGAGCTCCACCATTTGAGCTATAGTCCCAACCCCTCCCCATAAAGTTGCTTTGAATAGTTTTGAATGTTCTTATTCATGCATAAGAATTTTTCCAGTTTATAACTCATACTTCATCGCCATCAAAATGTGAAGTGTAAAAGATTACCTTGACCTTATATTCCTTGCTGTGTCTTAGATATTTAGTGTTGATCAGACATGCCGTGTGTCCCTCTGGCCATTTCTTAGTTTACTATGCTTCCTTCATCCTCTTGATTACTTGATTTCGGTATCACACTTTGGACAAGGTTTTGCAATATAGCCCAGCTGGCCTGAAACTCACAGTCTTACCTCCAGCTTTCGGGCACTGGGCTATTATGCACTGCCCCCCTTGGCTCACTATACTGATTTTTCTATTCTACCTTTTCTTGCTCTTACCTCTTATTTGACATGATTTCTGTGTTTGGAAGGGTAGGTATAATTTGGCCAACCGGAGAGCATACAGATGCTTAAATATTTGCCAGACATGAGGCGTTCTTGAGAGTATTCATGGGAGTATAGGAAACGCTGTTTCACTGTGTGTTTTAAAACTGGCTCATCCTGTTCGGTACCCTGAAGTTCAGAAATGTCAACGCAGAACTCTTGAAGCTTAAGGTCATTTTATTTCATCTGAGGGTGACTGATGGCATTTGAGGCCTTCTGTTTGTCTCTCAAGCTCATTACATTTCTCTTGTTCTCAGAATGTTCTAGTCCTTTCTCTTTCCCTGGTTCTTGATGAATTCTGTCTGCAAGGCAGAAATAAGCTTCCAAGGAATGTCAGTACAAATTGCATGCTGGGTAGTGTTTTTCTAATTGATCGGATGGGATACCCCAATCTTTATCATGTACGCAACTCCATCTTTAAGGTATATTGATTTTTATTTGCGTCTGCAAACCTCTGTTGCCTTTCAGGTAATTTTATCTCTTCAACTCCACCCTTCATTTTTAGGTCCTCTCAGTTTCCTTCACTTGGTATTTCAGTCTTTGGAAAATATGGACAGATGACACTGTCAAATGTGCCATTTAGCCGAAGAATGGTGTGGCTGCCCTTCCTTTTCCATATGTATATAATGAGAGCGATGTGTATAGGTTAATATATATATTTATGGAGGGAACTATTACAGCTATTTTATGATATTTAAAACTAAATGCCACGGATGTATTTTTTTTCCCCTAAGTAAGTCAAAACTTCCCTTAAAGGAAAGCCGAGCAAAGTAGTAATTTGGAACTAGTTGGCTTAACTTAAAAAGCTCCCCGGTGACAACTGAGCGTGCTCCACGCTATTGCTTTCTTAGGCTTCCTCATTAAAATATTGACTACTCGTTTTCCTTAGTAAATGCTAATCCCAGCTCCCATGTACACGTGTTTACGTTTCACCACAGGCAGCCTGCCAGGCTAGAAAGAAACCCAATTTATTAATTCCACCATTTCCTTTTCAGCAAAGAAAAGATACATTAAATTAAAGGTTTGCTAAAAATAACAAGAAACAGTTTCTGTCCGTGCCAGGCGTGTATGACTGCCCCTCTGGCTGAGGTGCTGACGGTTCTCGAATAAAGGTCCTCATGTGTCCGCTCATCCATGTCCCCATCTTCTCTATGAAGAGTTCTCTGTTCTAAAAGATCTCCCCCGTGGGCCCTGATGTTGGCCTTTCCTCTGCCTGGTGTACTTTTGCTGGCGCCTGCCGATGCCCATCTGAGGAGGCAGAAGCCCTTCTGTTATTGTTGTTAAAACGTGAACAAGTGTGGTTAATCCCCACTAAGCTCACGCTGCCCTGATGGAACACTCGCCTCAGAAATCTTGGAAGTTTCGGGGGTGCAAGAGTGTTCCCATTTGGTTTATGGTTCATACATGGCTTGGTGTTATTAAAATCCACACAGGTCCTTTGTTCAGAGTTATTCGGAGGGCCACCCGTTAGGAGGCCCACCCAACACGCGCCTCTTTATACTGTTTGAAGTGGAGCATCCTCCCAGATCTGTTTTTTTTTTAATTAATTAATTATTTATTTATTTATTAAAGATGTCTGTCTCCTCCCCGCCACCACCTCCCATTTCCCTCCCCTTCCCCCAATCAAGTCCCCCTTCCTCGTCAGCCCGGAGAGCAATCAGGGTTCCCTGCCCTGTGGGAAGTCCAAGGACCACCCACCTCCATCCAGGTCTAGTAAGGTGAGCATCCAAACTGCCTAGGCTCTCACAAAGAAAAACATATAGGCATCCTCCTGAATATTAACCTTCATCGGGCGATGAAAGGAGACAGAGACCCACATTGGAGCACTGGACTGAAATCTCAAGGTCTAAATCAGGAGCAGAAGGAGAGAGAGCACGAGCAAGGAACTCAGGACCGCAAGGGGTGCACCCACACACTGAGACAATGGGGATGTTCTATCGGGAACTCACCAAGGCCAGCTGGCCTGGGTCTGAAAAAGCATGGGATAAAACTGGACTCTCTGAACATAGCGGACAATGAGGACTACTGAGAACTCAAGAACAATGGCAATGGGTTTCTGATCCTACTGCACGTACTGGCTTTGTGGGAGCCCAGAGCTGTTTTTTAAATAACCCTTCTGCAGAAAGTGGCTAATTACCCAGCCAAACACCTTGCCCTTTTAGGAACTGTGGAATAAGTGTGCACATTGCATTCTCCAAACTTGCAAAGTCAAGGGAATTTTCAACAAAAGCCAACCATCATTAACCTTATCAGTGTTCCTTGCCTGAGTGGATGGTGCTCTTTATTCTGTGGAATATTTAATTTATAAACTGGATTGACTGATGGATGCTCACTGTGAGGCCCTTCATCCATAAGGACAAAGGAGTCATTTGCAAATGGAACTGTGTGCTTTGGTGCTGGGAACAGTGAAATCTGTGCCCCCCAAAATGGGTTTGTGTGTTGTCTTAGTTATTCTGTTTTATCCTCCTCATGCCTTGTGCTTCCCCACCGTCTCTCTTGCTGAGAGCAAATGGCCTTCCCTTTAGCAGGTCTAGAAGAACGGGTCTTGTTGATAATCTCTATGATCTGTTTCTGCTTTGGGGGAAACATTAAGAAAGCAAGGTAGTCCATTGATGGCCTTTGTTCTGTTTGTCTTCAGCGGCCTTAAGATTTAAAATCTTCAGCACAAAGTCCATATGCCTGTTTGGTTCAGAACCCAGGCAGGAGAGATGGCTCAGCTGGGCAGACTGCTTACTTTGCAAGCAGGAGGGCCTGAATTTGATGCACTGGAAACCATAGTAAAAATAAATAAATAAATAAAAACAAAAAACCCCAGAATACTATGTGTCATGTCTGTGATCCCAGTGCTGGGAGGGAGGATCTAGGAGGATCCTTGGGGCTCACAGGCCAGTCCTCCATCACACAGACACACACACACACACACACAGAGAGAGAGAGAAAGAGAGAGAGAGAGAGAGAGAAAGAGAGAGAGAGGAGGGGAAGGAGGGGATGTGTTAGAAACTCCTTCCCTTCCAGACCCCTTGCATTATTTTTGCTTTGCTTTTATTTATGTGTATGCTTATATGTCTTTGCATGTATGCTATGCATGTGCCCACAGAGGCCAGAGAGGGCATCAGATCCCCTGGAGCCAGAGATACACACAGTTGTGAGTGTCCCAGTGTGGATGCTGAGAACCAAAGGTGGGTCCCCTGGAAGACTGGGTATTGCCTTTTAACCACTTAGCCATCCCTCCAACCCTATTTTCGGGAGTTTTAATGCATCTTATTCTCACTCAGTTTGAGTGCTCCTTATATTTGTATTTTGGGCAGTGTGCTGTCACCTCAGTTGCTAAAGTCTGGTCAGACCTGAATTGGATGCAAACCCACAGCTTAATGGTCTCTGTGCTTTAGTTTTGCTCCTCAAAGTGGTCAACTTCCAGACGCTTCTTGGGAGGACATATTTAGCGTGAAGTGTTGTTTCACAAGGGAAGCTGCCTCATCCAGCTGGTAAGCAATTTATGCCCTGAAGCATGAAGATTTCATAGCCCTTGTAATTTTATCCTTCCTGGTGTCGCTGCAGGTGCTATTTTTATTCATATAAATATTTAATCTTCTATAAAACTTATTAAGCTGTTGGCCTCAATACTATTTTTTTGGCGAGTTCCCTAGGTTAAAGGGACACAGTCGAGTACAGCAGCTTAGCTCAAGATCACAGTTTTAAATAAAAGTATACAAGGCGATTTGCTGAGATTTAAAAATCAACCCCAACAAAGCCATTTGGGCTTGGCTGGAACATTCCCCCCATCATCCTGTCAGTCTCGTGAGCACTGTGCTGCTATCTGAGAAATCAGAAAGGAGACTCAGGGTAGCGGAAGGGAGGGGGCACAGTTAATGCCTGCCTTTCTGTACAGCTAGTGAAGAAAAGCAGAGGAAGCATGCAAACAGCACCCCTTAATTTTCTTAGCTCTTTGTGATAAGTTGTTTTTAGCTTTTTTTTTCTTATTGGTTGAGAATTTTATGCACACATACAATGGTTTATGGATCAAATCCATCCTCATTCCCTCCCCTCCAGTTTCTTCTCTGCCCTCCAAAAGCACATTTCCCTCCCAACTTCATGTTTAAAAAAAAACAACAACAACAACAAACCATTGAGTTCACTTAGTGCTGCCTATGTAGTCGGTGTAGGGTGTCTACTGGAGCATGTGTAGTCTATCAGGGTCTGCAACCTTGGAATAAACTCACTCCCACCAGCCCCCAACAACCAAGTACCACTAGCTTCTCCAGCTAGGGAGTGGGCCTTCATGAACCCCTCCTCCATCCATGTTGGGATTCTGGCTGGCTTAATCTTGCACAAGTGTTGTGCAGGCAGTCACAGCCATTATGAGTGCATGTGTACAATAGCTCCGTCATGTTTAGCGAGAAAAAAAATTACGGCTTTGCTGCAGGCATCTCTTCCCTCTGACTTTAATAATCTTCCCAACCCCCTCCTGAAGTTTTGTTTGACTTCTTATTCATGGACATATACCTTACAATCTCCAACCTTCTCTAAGGAGTCTCCTTCTTTAATGGATAGGCCATCTGCGTCTTACAAATATTTAAGTTTTCCAAGTTTCTCCATCAATTGGGAGGGCTAACCGGGTGTGTATTGGTGATATCTTCTTCCCTTTAAAAGTTAATAGCAGTAGGTTCTCCTTTAGGGCCTATGATTTGTCTAGTCACTGGTTCCTGGCTCTGATGATGATGTCTATGTGGGTATCAACTTATGGAGCAGGCCTTAAATGCAATAAGAAAATAAATGTTACTTTCTTACTCCTGTGGCATTTATGCCTCTGTTGTACCAGTTGGTCCCCAGCTGTGTCCAGATGGGCTTCTATTGGAGCATACAGGGTTCACATCTAGGTAAGATGTGATTTTCTCTCTCTTCTGGCAGTGCCATGGCACTTTCTAGCACTGTGAAAGCTAGCCAGTGGGAATGGAGCTTCCAAGTGAGTACCAGCTTGAGTTTTCCATGTTCTGTGACTTACCTATGTGATGTCTTCAGACAGGATTTTACCATCAAGTTTTAGAGGGTAGCCAAGGGCACTGGTAATAGCCTGTAAAGCTTCAGGGCCCATGGACCTCATTGTCCAACCAACTCCAAAAGTCCATTCATAGGACTGGATTTTTGTTAGTTCATGGTTTCTAGTAGGGGCGTTGTCACCACATTGTATGGTAACTGCATCTAAACTCATTTTATGTATGTGTGTATGTATGTATATTAGGAAGCTTCCACAGGAGTGTGTTCCTGTCTTTAGTGCTGGTTATCCCTCCCGTATTCATCTCCTCCTCTGCTCTCCCACCAGCCACACTATGTATTAATCATTCTCATTCCATTGTTTCCCTCTAACCCTTTATGCTGCTGCATTCTGTCTCCCCTGCCTTGGAATCCCTCCCCAATGGCCTCTTAGTAATTTTCTGACCTCTATATGTATCCCAAATTGAACATATATATCTGGAGTTGAACCTAACATCCACAGATGGGGGGGGGGGGGGGCGGAACACATGACTTTTGTATTTCTGGCTTATCTCACTCAGAATGATTGTTTCCAGTTCTATCCATTTACCTGCAAATTTAATAATTTTGTTTTTCTTAAAAACTGAATAATATTCCATTGAATACATGTACCACATATTCATTATCCGTTCATCAGTTGACAGATGTCTAGGTTGTTTCCATTTCCTGGCTTTTTTTTTTTAATAGA
Source organism: Microtus oregoni (assembly GCF_018167655.1). Taxonomy (NCBI): domain Eukaryota; kingdom Metazoa; phylum Chordata; class Mammalia; order Rodentia; family Cricetidae; genus Microtus; species Microtus oregoni. Next base: position 42,255,694 of record NW_024543063.1, read on the forward strand.
GCATCAATGACTATGGTTGAGAAGACATCTCCATAATAGGATACAGTCTTTTGGGTACATGCCCAAGGGTGGTATAGCTGAGTCATATGGCAGTTTCTAGCCTTTTGAAGAATCTCACACTGATTTCTATAGTGGTTGCACCAGTTTTCACTCGCAACAGATATAAATGTTTCCCCTTCTCAATATCTACACCAGTATTTGACATCATGTGAGGTGTGGGGAGGGGGGCGAAAGACATGTATCATGATGTGCCTGTAGAGATTTGAAGATCACTTGCAGAAATCACTTCTCCCTGTCAATCATGTGAGTCCCAGGCCTTGAACCAATATTGTCAGGCCTGGGAGCAAGCATCTTTAGCCACTGGGCCATCTTGTTTGTTCCATGCTCTTAGTCCTTTTTATCTCTCCCATTAGGCACTAAGACAGCATCCGTTTAGCCATTTCTTCTCCCAGACACTAAGGCTTCTTCGTTTTTGTTGGTTTGAAGCAAAGTGGCAATTCCTTCAAACAAGTGCTCAGTAGAGGTGTTGCCCTATTGAGAGAAAAATATGCCTGTCCTTGTATGAAGTCATTCTCTTTCCTATCAAGGACTGAGTAGTCTTTTGTTAGTTTTACATTGTACACTGTCCATTTTACTTTGATACTTACTATTAAAATTTTACTCTGATTTTCATGCCTTGTATTTTCCAAAAGGTATTCATTTCCTCTGGAGTAAATAACTACTTATCTCCCACCTCAGGTTAATCAGGGTCTTGGGAGGCACCAAACTACGGGACAAGAGTGAAGTATTCAATTCCTTGCCCTTCCAACCATGTGAAAGCAACAGATCTGTTATTTCTTAGGCCCACTAGGAGAAGAGAAAGGTTCGTGTCTTCCCCTGAAAATGCACAAGAAGTTCCTGGCCAGATTAGTGCTGGGAAACGCAGCTCTGTGTTCCCATGAACTCTGCCTTAGTTACACCAGGCAAGAGCTCAGGGTTAGGAGTGACCGTGGCCCAGGCAGCTCTGTGTCTAAGCCTGTGGCCTCTGTCTTTAGATTGTGACCTTCTGAAAGACCACAGAACTCTTCAGCAAACCATGCCATCATTCCTACAAAATGAGAGTCAGCCCCAAAGATGGTAGGCAAGCTATATTGAGTTTCCATTTTTTGGTATGTATATTTAGAAAGAGAGAAACATGTATATGTATGTATGTATGTGTACATATATATATGCATATATATCTTATATATAATTTTATAATGAATTGTGTGTGTGTTTGATTCAGAGAGATGGTGTAGAACAAAAGCAGTTTTTCCAACTCTCATGTCTGTCGAAACTAACCAGAATGTCTTTCTCTCCATGTCTCCGCTCCTCTGTTATTTTTGATTATTTTGCAAGGGGAGGGATGGCCTGGCTGTGTTTTGGAGTATGCCTATAGCAGCTTTTAGCAAATAACAGCCTCAGTGGTAGGTTCAGCTCTGAAGAAAGATTTACAAATCCCTCACTGCTTTATAAATATCTGCATTTATATCTTAAAGAGGAAGAAGAAAAAGCCCCTCACGGTGGCTCCCAGCCTCCTCACCCTCTCTCCCCCGCCCACTTTCCCCCTTTTCTTGCTTTTCCTCTTTCAGAAATTAAAGATTGTGATGTGTGCAGGAAATGAGGGTCTATAAAATTGTGATAAAATGTTCCTGCAAAATTGCCTTTGAATTTTCGCCCTGAATTGCAGGCGAAATGAAATTGTTCGCTTTCAGCATTGCTTTGTTTTTGACCCCTTTTTGTGAATTCTCAAAGGAAAGAAACATGTTCCCATCTTTTATAGTAATCAAATTTATCTGGCATCTTTCAGCCTCTTGGATTACTTATGCTAGAGTTGGCTAGCCTCCGGAAGGCTGTGGCTGGTTTATTTATTTATTGTTCCAAAGTGAGGGTTTTTGACATGACGTTCTCTCCCGTTCTCTTGTGGTGGTGGTGGGGTAGGGGTGGGGGATGTGGGGGAAAGGGCGTTTATGGCATCCTGTATATGTGTGCTTGTGTGTGCCTGTGTTTATCTGATGAGAAATAATGTGGGGGGGGGTGGGTAAACAATCCTGGGGCATAGACATTTCATTTGCTATTTTATCATGGGAGAATAAAAGTCTTCTTGTCGCTGATGGATTTTACATAAAGAGGAATTCTAGTGCCAGAGTTTTATACTGAAGTATTGATGCTTGGCTCTGGCCTGTGAGTATGGAGTTAGGGTCCACACAGGCTGTTCCTGGACCAGGTGATCTTAGCTTGAATGTGACTCTTTCCCGTAATAAATGCGCCCTCAGAGGCAGCTCGCTAGTCATGCTGGTGTCATCAGGCACTCTGCGCCTGCCAACACTGAGTTCTTTTTTTTAATTTTCAATCCCTTTCCACTCTCAGACCTCAAACAAGCTGATGGCATCGAGGCTGGGGGCACAGACGTGCAGAAACCAAGTTTGTGTTTCAAAACCAACTTTCGCGCTAAGAAAATAGAACACTGGGGATGAACACAGAAGTGCTGTTGCGTCTGTCCGTTAACCTCCGCCTGGCTCAAGTCGAAAATTAAGGAAGGAGATTTATTTATTTATTTATTTATTTTGGAAAAGCATCACCAAGATGTCACCTGTTCCTTATTAAACTGTTGTTTAGACTAAATCAGTGTTGGAAGAATCTGATGCACCCAGCTACTTTAAATCATGCTTAAAGACCTCGGAATTACATTGAGTTGATTCCGGGCCTCCCTAAACAATTAGTTCTTAATTTTTTTCTCTCTTTTTCCTTTTTTTTTTGTTTGCAATATAGACAAAACACGTGTATGTGACGAGCTATTCTCCGTGCTGATTTTCCACAGCCTTTCATTGCGCTGTTTTGATTTTGATTGTTTCCTAGGCAGTAACTCACATGTACAGCAGGAGTCTTTCTTTGCAGAAATGAAAGCTTAGGCCACTGAGACACCTGCACGCAGTTCAGGAACGGCACCGTGACGGTCCTGAGAACAGGTGCAGCACAGGCAAGTTCAGCGTCTCTCCTTTAGTCTTTGCTGAGACACTGGGCAAAGTTTAGAATCATTAGGATAGAAAATGGGCCGTGAGAACCCTTGCCACGAATTGGAATCTGTCTGCACTGGGAGTTTAGGTTAAATGGGGTTTAGGTTGAGCAGAAAGTCTACGAGTTCAATCTTCATGGGAAGGTCTGTGTTTAGCTAATCACATCCTATTCGCTTCAAAGTGATTCATTTGCAGGAATTAGTTTCTAATTCATTTGTGTAATTAGAGGTATCAACTTTGCCACCTGTCACATTAAAAAAAAAACCAACTTTTTAACGATAAAAAAACCCAACTTTTTAACGAAGAAGAGAAGAAAAAAGCTTATCAAGATTTACACTCAGAAGCGGAAGTTTTCAAAGCATTTCCAGTGGGATCTTGGCTATGAGGATGCTGTGTCTTTGTGCTTCATGTACAGGACACTTGCTACCTGCATGTGTGTACTTCAGCTCTTATATATAAATTCTCTCTCTCTCTCTCTCTCTCTCTCTCTCTCTCCTCCTTCCCTCCCTCCCTTCCTCCCTTCCCCCCTCTCTCTATAGATACATATATATTTATATATAAATGCTTAAAATTTATCAGAAAAATAAGGATTAATGTGCTCCTTAATTTTGAGGGATCTAGAAGGATTGGATTTATTCTGGAAGAATTTTCAAAGCCCTTTTCTCCCGTCCCCTCCAAGAAAGCAATGCATATTTCTAGTTCACTTGTGATCATTTCAAGGCATCCAGTTCTGTAGTTCCGCCTCTGAATCAGTGCAGTACAGCTTGATCCTCTTTGGAAGGAAAGTTAAACGCCGACGTTGGAAGAGAGGAACCTTCCGTAGCCCTCCTTCACTTTCAAACACAGCATGCGCTTGACTGTGAACCGTAAAAGCTTTTATCAAACTATTTTACTTCGGCTGTTTGCAAAATTCACAAAGAGCTGTTCTGTAAGCTCTCTTCCCGTGCCCCCCCCCCCTTCCTGGTTCCATCCTAAATTTTGCCTCAGGGGAATAAACAGCAACCATATTCAATTTCCCTTTCCGAATGTATACGCCAACACAGAGAGCTTTTATTACAAGGAAAGAAATCAAATCATTGTCACCTAAAGTGCTAATTATGTCTGATAAATGTAAGGCATACACTTAATGCAAAGAGCTTAGGAAATGATACACCTTCAGTAATTACAGTGACCAACCCAGCTCCATCAATCTACATTTTTTTTTCAATCCCTGTTCATTTGGGTGGCTCTATTTTTTATTAAATGGCTTGCCTAAGTCTCAGCAACCCCACTTGCTACTAATAGGGGAGCTCACATTGAGTATTTTGGGACTGTGTGTCACTTTTTTTAAAAAAAATGCCTGTTACACAATACATGCCCAGATGCATGTCTTCAAAGGGGCACGAACCACAAACAAAAGCAGTTACATTTCTGGTGTGTCCCTTTGGGGCACAGAGGACTGCGGAAAGCTGTTTGGAAGTCGTGTGTGGAATAATACCTGGGTGTGGCAGCTCAGAGAGCCTGCAGCTCCATCCCTGGACACATTAAGGGCTTGGGTATAGGTACTTCCTTGGCACCTCCCATCATAATACTGCAGAGTAACCCCTCCTGCCCACTTTCTCTTCACTAGGAAAGCCAGCGTTCTCCCCACAGCCGGTTCGTGACCAGCATCATCCAAACCTGACGGGTTTAAGCCAATGAAACACAAGTAGGTTTTAGTTAAACCAGGGAACGCTGGTTTCCTTTGTTGCGCCTGGAGAGTCCTCGTCCCCCTGGCCCCAGTGGGATAGGTGGGACCCTGCCTGTATGCTGGTTTGTGGGGAGGTCCTGCCAACCACTTGGATTCCCAGCCTAGGGTCGGCTCAGGTTCTTAACTTTGTCTTTGTGCTATGAGCCCTCCGTGTTTTTGTCCCTTGCATACCCGCAAAGGTGCACCCAGTAGGACAGTGAACACTGGAGTGACTTCCTTATCGTGAATTAATTGCAGACCTATTCTCCTCCTGTGCTTTTCTCGCTTCTACTTATTTCCCATATCTTGCTTCTCCCTTAACTCCCCACAACCACTCTTCACCCCCTCAGTTCCTTAGCCTCCCTCTCTCACCTTCAAGCCCCTCTTTACCCATGATGCTCTCTTCTTTATTCTGAATATTTAAGAGAAAACGGCTCCTTCTAAATATGTGTATTTGCAGAGACAGTAGAGAAGGGTCCCAATTCTTCCACTTCATGTTTTGACTTGGGGTTGGGCGGGAGTCGAACCCGGGGTTTTTATAAACGGAGCGCATCTCCATCCCATCCGTTCCCTCTCTGGTCTTACACCTTTCGGAGGTGGGGGGAGACCTGGGACAGGTGGGCAGCTACGTTGGGGAAGCTGGTTCACGGCGTTTCCCACTTCTTTTCTCTCTCACATTGTAGAACATCATGACAGTGCAAAAGATTCAGTGTTTCATCTGCTACATGGTTATGCGAATAAATCCTGGAGAGACATGCCATTTTCTGTAATCCTCTTTCTTCTTACTCTTAAGATAGAGTGAGTGCCCGGCTAAATTTGCAAATTGCCCATTCATTCCAGCCTGCTTTCGAAAGCATGCTTTGGGGTTGAGGTCGGTCTGGCATGGTGAAAATACAATGACATGTTTGGACTTATTCGGTTGGATTCTGATTACAGGATGGTTCACAAGCATACTCATAAGAAGAGAACCAGAAGGAATTTCATTCTAGCTTGGAAAACTCTCAAGGACTGTGGACTATTTTCAGGAAGGTCCCATGATGTTAAAGACTAGGGTTCCCTAAAACTCACTAGCTCTAGTTGAACAAATTTAATTACATTAGTCAGAAGGCTAAACAAGAAGCTAGTTGTAATACTGTATCCTCGGGGTAAGTTTTATGTCTGTCTCAGTGATGCTGTATTCAACACTAGAAAACTAACTTTATTTATAGACTCTGTTCCCTAAACAGAAAAGGAGAATCGTGCCTTCCAAACCATGTTGTTATAGGAGTGAAGCAAATATTGAAGTATTCAGACTAATTCTCTTTAGTGGCCTTCACCTCACAGAGATAGCATATATACACCTCAAAGAGACAGCGTTTATTTCTCTAAGTTGCACACAGAGTTTTATAGCAGCGGCATTCATATCAGATGGAATTGAAAGATAATCAGATGCCTAATGGATAAAGAAACTGTGGTACATCCATAAAATGAGATAGTATACATCCATGGAAGTGAGTGGCGTACTGATATGTGATATCATATGGATGGCCCTCAGAAACATCACAACTGATAGTCAAAGGGGCTGTACCAGCTTGCATTCCCACCAGCATGCAGGAGTGTTTCCTTTTGCCCGCATCCTCTCCAGCATAAGTTGTCATCAGTGTTTTTGGTCTTTGCCATTCTTATAGGTGTAAGATGGAATCTCAGAGTTGTTTTGATTTGCATTTCTCTGATGGCCAAGGATGTTGAACATTTCCTTAAGAATCTTTCAACCATTTTACAGCCTCTTTGGATATCATGTTTGGTGATTTGGATATCAGTATGGTGATTTCACAAAAAATTAGGAAACAACCTTCCTCAAGACCCAGCAATACCACTTTTGAGTATATATCCAAAGGATGCTCAAGCGTACCACAAATACATGTGCTCAATTATGTTCATAGCAGCATTGTTTATCATAGCAAGAACCTGGAAACAGCCTAAATGCCCCTGACATAAAAAGGGTTAAGGAAATGTGGTACATTTACATAATGAAGTACTACACAGCAGAAAAAAATGACATCTTGAAATTTGCAGGCAAATGGATGATGGATCTAGAAAACATCATATTGAGTGAGGTAATCCATACCTAGAAAGACAAATATTATATAATTGTACTCACTCGTAAGTGACTTTTGGACATAAAGCAAAGAAAACCAGCCCACAAATCACAATCCCAGAGAACCTAGACAACAATGAGGACCCTAAGAGAGACATACATGGATCTAATCTACAAGGGAAGTAGAAAAAGGCAAGATACCCTGAGTAAATTGGGAGCACGAGGGCCATGGGAGAGGACTGAAGGAAAGGGCACATAGAAGAACGTATAGCACAATAAAATCAATAAAAAATAAAAACATAAAAAAGAAACATCACAACTAGTCAAAGAAACCACACACCAAAGGGAACAGATCACACAGTTTCGTCAAGACGAGGCACATTTCTATAGACTGTAGCTTCAGGGTTCCGTGTTTCTTCAGAGCATGAGAAAATATTCTCAAATTGATGGTGATGATGGTTGTATGGCTCTAGGGTTAATATGCAGAAATCCTCAAAGTCGGCATCTTAGGTATGTGTGTTCGCTAGTGTAGGAGTTACACCTCAGAACAACAATTACGACTGATTTTAAGATTATATTCTGTTTAGAAATACCAACTAGCAAAGAAAACCTCACATTACCTCTGAAAAATAAAATTTCTTACCTAAAGGTATTTTGTGTAGGGTCCAGTCTCAAGTTAACACTCGGTGGAGCTGTGCTTATTGGTATTCTGTCCTGGGTCTCCCATTCCCATCAGGAAACAGCAACACCAGTAATAACAAAAACAAACCAAAACAACAACAACAAAAGCAATATTGTCTTGTGTGGCCGAAACTCTAGAAATGATGTTTCATGCTGCTTGTTTATAACACTTGATAGAACTCCTTTCTGAACTTTAGGAGGATAAAATGAGCCCACTATGTTTTAAAAACTGTATGGTTCTCTAACTCTTTCGGTGCCTTTGAATATTGATAGAACACCTTGCTTTATTTAAATCATCTTCTTGGTTTACTATTTTTTTTAGAATGAAATTTGCCACACCCCAGAGGATCCCACACTGCATGCTCACACATACACACCCTTCATCAAGTCACTGGGCAAGTCACACTCCTGTGTCTCTGCCACACATACGAGGGAGAGGCTTGCTGCCTCCCAGAAGTCCCCTGTAGTCTCCTCTCTAGTCCAGTCCTCCGTTACCCCTAAGATTTGTTACCATTTGATGCCACTTGCCTCATGTATGTGCCTGTCAGAACAATAGAAGTCTGCCACGTTGTTAGCATTCTATAATATAAACCATTCTGATACACATTCATCAGCTATGTTTTTCTGGGTCAACACTGTGCCCTTAAGGTTGATTCCTCCTGAAAGTTGGTATCTTATTCCATTAGGTCAGCTAGGGAAAGGTTCCTGTTTTTTCAGGCCATGTGGTTTCTGTTAAAAGTTCCATCATTGTGGTGTGAAAGCTACAAGAATGACATATAAGTAGAAAGTCACAGTGACATCCAGTGACACTTTACAGACAACGACAAGACATAGCTGCAGCCATTGTTGGCCAGCCTCCGATTTAACAGATCATATAACCACTCTCTACTCTTTGTTATTGTTATAAAATATTCTACCACGTAATTCTGCCACCATTCAGTTGTCTGCCCTATTCTCTATAGACTTTTGAGCAGTTCCTAGTTGAGGCTAGGAGGAAAGCTTTCTGAGAGGTGTGTGTACTTTCGTGCAATTGTGCAATGACCTCTCAGGATGTGTGCTTCCAGAGACAGGAGTCATGGATCCTGATATGATGATGCCTTTGGCCTGACAGTTCAATGTCAATGTTTGTTTACAGTGATCTCTGCATCCTACACTCTGACTGGGATGTTTTGAATTATCTCTCAACAGCTTCCTCGACATTTGGTGATGCAAGACTTTAAAATATGTGCCAGTTTATTGATCTTCAGTTGTAATATTTTGTCAGTAGATTATTCTGAATTTTTAACGTGCCCAACTATACCCCTATGGGAATAATTTCCTTTCTTTCTAGTTCTTAAAATATTTTTTGTATTTATTCATTTATTTTACTTGTGTGTGTACCTGATTATATGGGCATACGCTTTGTGTGTGTGTGTGTGTGTGTGTGTGTGTGTGTAAGCACACTCACATACCAAGTGTATACAGGTTCCTATAAAGATCAAAAGAAGACACTGGATCCCTGGACCTGGATTTATAGGCAGCTGTGAGCTGTCCTACAAGGATGCTGGGGAAGGAACCCAACCTTCACTATAATATTTTAATGTTTGTTTTGTTTTCTCTTTTATTTGCTTGGGATGGAAAGACCCTGAGCCTGTGAATTCTTGGCTTTTATCACTTCCAGAACATTCTCTGTTATTTTCTTTTCAAAGATGTACTCCTACCCACTTCTCTTCATTTTCCTTGACCTCCCCTCAGATGTTGCTTCTTCTTCACATGATGTCACCCTGAGATATAAGGAAGTCCGACACCAACTGTGACATCTTTCTGGCCCAAACATTTGTAGCCCACCATGCCATTGACAAGATGATGAAATTTCTAAGTTGATTTTTAATTTTCTTTCAAAATTATTGGTAGGTTGTGTGGTAGATTGATGTCGTGTCTGGACACCAGAGCCTTACACACATGCTTGCAAAGGGCTCTGTAACTGAGATGCATTATAATCTCTTTGAGTGTTTGCTTGCTTGTTTGTTTTGTTTTGATTTTGAGGTAGAGTCTTGCCTTGTAGCTCAGGCTGACCTTGAATGTGGGAACCTTCTGCCTCAGCCTCCCAAGTGCTGGGATTACAGACATGTACCACTGTAACTGTCCCAAATCTAAGTTTTAAAGAGATGATTATTTATTTCAGCCACTGTTATTAACTGGAGTAGTCAATTCTTCTATTTATATTAGGGAGAAAATCTAGACCAAAGACAGAAGCTCTGTACCCATCACTTTTAGATCCTGCCTCCATTTTTGTGACCACCATAGTCTTTGTGATAATGTTCAACTGTATGCAACTGTCCCCTTTATAAAGAAAGGACCAGATAAGTGTGCCAAGGAACTGATAAGCAGTTATTAATTATGACTTGTGAAGTCCTTGAGCTGTGCCTCGACCCCACCTTTATGTATAACCCTAGCCTGCACATGGCAGCAGTACACATGTCTTCTCGATCTAGGTACAAGTTTATTCTGCCTTTGGCATGTGCGCCTCCCTGCCTTGGAGTTTGGATTCCACGTCAGTGGGCATGAAATGGTCTTTTGCGGCCTGCTAAACTCCTTACTTACATCGGGGCTCAGGCATCTGAGTACATACCAGTAGGAAAAGTTGCTTACCTTACATGAATGTTACAAAGAAGCCATGGGTAAGGTCTAGGGTCTTTAGTGGTACAGAGATAGCAAAACTCGCACAAGGCCTGGGCTCCATCTAGCTGACTAGCAAGGACATTTGGTGAATGACCTTCATCAGATTCCCACACTCCACAATTAAACATAGCAGGCAATTATTTTTAATATAAAACCCGCACATTCCTTGTGGAAATCAGAAGACACTAGAGAGCAGATGGCATCTGGGACTGTCTCCGGAGACAGTCCCTTACGAGCCCTTCTGACATCTCCTTTGCTCTCACACACTCTTTATTAACAAGCATGCTCTCAAAAGGATCATGCAAGCCTGCTGCTCATGGCTGGTTTGGGCCATGGATCATATGTGGGAATGATGATTATACTCTGAACACTGTAGACTGAGACCAAACTCAGGAAGCAACAGGAAGCCAGACTGGATGCCTTTTATAAGATATTGAAGCCTTCACTTTGGGGGGGGGGGGGGGAGAGAGAGAGAGAGAGAGAGAGAGAGAGAGAGAGAGAGCGCTTAGTATAGGATGTCTTATTTTCCATAATGTTCTCTAACATCTTGCAGTAGTCGCCGTTTGCCCATGGAACACAGAGATGCAGTTCTCCCAGCAGCAGTAGTTATGATAGCTAACCCAGAGAGCTCGGCCTCAGGGGTTAAGGCTATTGTGGTATTTTGTTCTTGTTGCTCTTTCCGTGCGGAACATGGTAGTTACTCCAAAGTCTGTAACATAAAAGTAATCGCTCTGACACATGAATGCAAAGTTGCTCACATCCGTGGGGCTTTTTAACAGTCCCTAAGGAGCCAGAAAAATTAGAGCATGTTTTTGTGTTTCCTTTAACAGCCACACTACTGAAAAGAGCCCATACCTGTGGTCCCTGAATGGAGACCTCTGGGGCTTGAGGATCATTGTTAAAGTCAGCCTGAGCTTCGCGGTGAGAGGCTTCCTCCAAAAGAAGCAAAGGCAGGGCTGGGGAGATAGGAAGAGGAGGAGAGGGGAGGAAGAAAAAGCTGAGACGCAAAGTTAACTCATGCCAATGGTAGAAATAACTGTGGAGACCAAAGCTGATTGGTGCAAAAAAGCTAGTACATTTGGTCTTTGATATCCACAATGTGGGGACTCCAAACTCTCCCAGCCCCCACCTAAGTATGAATACTAAAACCCACTAATGTTGGAGCCCCATATTAAATGAGGTACTATTTATTACCAGTCTAAGTAACTAGCAAGTCATATCCTCTCGAAGGTAGCAGTGTTCACCTTCCTGCCAAGAGTGTCAGTGTTGGAAAGACTGTTGATTTTGCATTTAATAGGAGTAATATTTTTTCAATCAGATAGGCTAAAACATGAACATTTTTGTATTTTTTGTTCACCATTACTATGGGTTTGACTGTAATTTTCGTATATTTATGATGTTTTCATATTGTTGTTCCTTTTTCCTCTTCTGCGTTTCTTGTCTGTGAAGTGGGAAACCTGCAGTCAGCTCTGATGCTGACGTCCTAACTGTGGAAGGGTGCACCTTGAGAAGTCCAAGCTGGGGTGCTGGGCGCAGACATTTGCTCTGCTTTTCCAGGAGCAGGTCCTGACTCATCTCGCCCCAGCTTAATTATTGACAGCAACGTCTCTCTGCAGTTTAGATGATCCTTCCCACAATCCCCCTGGGATTAGCGCATGCTCAGGTTTGCTCGGGCCTGAGGCATTCAGGGGTCTGGGTCAAATATTTCTGTTTTTAGTGTGGTTACTGTCTATTCTGATTCTTTTGTTTGGTTTCCTTTTCAGCTAACTGGAAGTGTATGTGTTTTCTTAGAAAGCGACCTGCTTTCCCTCGGGGTTTGAGTTTGATCCCCATACGTCCCCGCAATTTCCATCCTCAGATTAATTGTAGATGTCACCCCATTTTGGCTTCTGCGTTTTTGTTGATAAGTCTCCTTTTTAGTACCTAATACTATTTATTTTTATTCCTGACAGTCATGTGTCTGTTTTCTAAGCTCTTCCCAGTTCGTTTGTAAGATTTTGCGTGGTTTTGTTTTCTGCTCCAGCCATCTCTGCCTGTTTGGATGTATTGTTCACTTCATTTTCTGGCCTTTTATATAAGATTCAGCTGATGCGTCTTTCTCTTGATTTTCAGTGAAAGGTGGTATAGGTCACAGGCTTTGATGCGTCTACTACTGTGGTCACATGTCTTAGATTATGGATAGCTGTCTCTTTGACAGCTTTAGAGTTTTCAGTTGTCTTTTCCCCACCAGCCAACAGATGTCCATCATTAAACTCCATTGTGAAGACACACCCTGCTCCTTAAGCCACTGCCTAACTCTGGAAGGTTACTCTCTAAGTTGTTTTTTTCTCTATAATAAAAATTTGTCCCTTGTTCATCTGTTTCTTAAGAATAAAGTCTTAGGGATGGAATTTTGCTCAAAGAAGAAAGCCACAGTGCTATTCATTTGATGTGTGGAAGAGCCCCTCACCTTTTAAACTCCCATCCATAGAGTGGGTGAGGCCTTGCTTCTAACCATCCCATGAAAAAGGCAGGCTTTAAGGCCATCCGTCACTGGTGTGTGGCCATCGGTATGGTGCTGCCATCATCCTCCTATTAACAGAAACTTTGGATTTACTGAGACAGGACATGGCGACAGTGTTCCCAGCTAGGAAAACAACCCAACTCTTCCTTAGTGAATTTGAAGCATCATTCAGTATGTCACGGCTACCAGTGACCAGCATTAGACATGTGCCTTGCAGCATATCTAGTCAAAGCAGATCGTAAAATAATTGTAGGCTTCAGATTTTGGTTCACTTACTAAGTTGGTGGTCATCTTTGTATATTTGTTATGAAATCACAAATCTAAATGCTGTTAGGATTGATCAGAGAAAAGCCATCTCCGCAAAGGCCCATTCATCTTTATATTCCGGAAAGGCTGATGTCATTTAAAATTTGACTTTATCTTTTTTGAGACAAGGTCTCCTGTGCCCTAGGCTGGCCTTGAACATGCTATGTAGATTAAACTCTGGATCTCCTGTCCTGACCTCCAGGATGCTGTGTTCTAGGCTTCCACATCCAGGCCCTGTTTATGATAATACCTATTATTAGTTAATATTAGTTATTATTATTATTATTATTATTATTATTATTATTATTTAATACCTATTTCCCAAACAGCTTCTTCAAAGGACAAGAATCTCTGGATGGCTTCTTCAAGAAAAGATCTGATGCTCTCTTCACTCGTACACATAACTATGGGTGTTTTTGCCTAAAATGCCGCTTTTAATTCTGTTACAAATGGCACCAACAGAGCCTTCCAATAGCAAATGTCTCTACTTCCCATTCCTCTGCGTGACCTTAAGAGTTAAACTACTACCCAGGGGAATTTTTCTTTAAAATTAATTTAACTGAAAAAAAATCTCTTCAAATTGTATTGTTGGCTTCGGCGCGGGCCATGAAATAATTTTCCATCGGACCCCACCATTCCTCGAAGGTCAGCTCTGAATTGGGCTGTTGCTGCCCTGCTTCAGAGTTTCCAAGCTACGTTAATTTTGGGTCTGCCGTTGATGGATGGAGCAGTTTGAATTCTGACATGTAGCAGGCTGACGTGAATGACCTGCCCAGGCAGCTGTCAGCCTCTTATTTCATGGCCGTTTGTCAGGAAGGAAAAACAGCGTCTGTTGGGGCTGCTGTGTTCTAGGGTGCCTGCGAGGAAGTGTACACACATGCCCTACACTCCATAGAGCTACAATGTGGGCAGTATGTGTAAATGTTTATATGACACATTGCCTCATAAAGGAATAGCCCAGTGATGTGTGCATTATGGTTTTATATGCTGGTTTATGTTTTGGTATATATAAATGTGGTGTGGATGCTAACAGAGGTGTCTGTCTTTGATACACACACTACAATGTTGCTTCTTGAGTATAAGAGTAGAGCCACGGATCATGTCCTCACACACCCTTCTGCGGACAGCTAGATAGCCATCCCATTGCAAAGCGGCAATACCCAGCTGGTCAATATGGAAGAGACCCAGCAGAGCGCACACGCTGCAGGGTAGGGAAGTGACCCTTTGGGGTAGGAGTGAAGCTGGGAGGGATGCAAGGAAGTGGGAACCTAGGAAAACTGCAGAGGATAGGTGCTGGCGTCTTTCAAAGCCTTGGCCCCGTGCTGCAGACAAGAGTGCACGTGGGGTAGGAACAGGCTGGTGGGCTGTCTTAGGAACTGAGAGAGCTGTGCTTCCTTGCGATCCGGCTGCTTTCATGAAAGAGTTGAAATAGCTCGGAGTTCATGAATCACAGTGACCTGAGGCCACTCAAGCCCAAGGATCACCTTCCCTGCTTAAGCAGGAGCCTTGAAGAGGAGGAACAAATGAGCTGGGAGGGTTCCCTGACACTGCCTTGCACACCGCTTTCTCTGTGTGTGGACCGCCCTCTCCATCCCAGCCCAGAACCAGCCTCACTCCCAGTTTCCTGCTTCTCCATCTGGGAAATTTGAAAAGTCCAGTTCACAGGCAACACATGTTTGTTTACAGACTTCTATGTCTGTATGCTATTCACATGTGTGGTGGCTTTCTTTTTGTAAAGTAAGAGATGTGTAGCCTTTTGAAAAATCAAATAGTAACAGAAAGCTTATGAGCATAGATGGTATTTCCCCAAGTTCACCTCCTACCCTACTCCTGATGCCCAAAGGAAGCTATTCTCCTTTCCCTTACCTAGCTGGTCCGCTGTTTCTCAGCTGATCTCTATAAGGCATCATCAATGGGCTTCCATTCCAATGAATGCAGATCCTACCCATGCCTATCATCCTTCCTCTGTTCCTCTTTCATCCCTAAACTGGTGTTAACGTATATATCTGTGCCATGAGAATATATTCAGGGGAGTTATGTTACCGTTCCTTAAAACATTTGTCTTCATGTATTTATTTCTTCTAGTGGTTCTATGTATATACTCTAACCCCTTCCCATTAAGACCCTCCAGCTAGTCATGCCTGCCAGGTTACAGATGGTGTGGGTCCCTCCTGAGACCTGACCTGTACACATACACCCACTCGAGTGTGGGCTGTCACCTTGCACGCCTGATTAAAGATCCCTTCTTTTTGTTCTCCCTCTTTAAAAGTCCTATTCCTGGGCTAGAGAGATGGCTCAGCAGTTAAAGGAGCCTGCTGCTTTGGCAGATGACCAGGTCCAGTTCCCGGCACTCCTCACTTTGCGTGACTCACAACTGCCTGCAACTCTAACTCCGGGGTCTCCAACCCCCGTTCTGGTCTCCCTGGCCAACTGCACTCACATGCAGTCACACAGATCTACACACAGATAAGAATAGTTACCACTTCCTCTTCTTGATTGTTCTGCCTTGATTTTTTTTTTTTTGTAATTTTCCTGGACTTTAAGCTGTCTGAATTCTTAGTTTTCCCCATCATTTTTTTTTAGAATACTTCATAAGTATATTCCTCAGAGACAAAAATGTGTAGAAAGAAAAACGTTTTGAACACTTACATATCTGAAAACATCACTGTTCCATCTGATGTGTGATTGTAACTTTGGTATAGAATCCAAAAATAGTTTTGTCTCATATCGTTGAAGGCACAGGTCTGTTTTCTAATTTACTGTTGGAGGAGGCCATTAGTTTGTTTCCCGACTGCCCAGCAGCTCAGACCCGAAATAACCACACAGAAGTTGTGTTAATTAAATCACTGCTTGTCTTATTACCTCTAGCTTCTTATTGGCTAGCTCTTACATATTCATTTAACCCATCTCCAATAATCTGTGTATCGCCACATGGCAGTGACTGTCTCTGGCGGGGGCTCCATGGCTTCTCTCTGACTCCGCCTCCTTTCTCCCAGCATTCAGTTTAGTTTTTCCTGCCTACCTAAGTTCTGCCCTATCAGCAGGCCAAGGCAGTTGCTTTATTAACCAATAGTATTCACAACATACAGAGGGGAATTCCACATCAGTTTACATTATCGGCTGCTATAATTCTCTTTCTAGATGCTTTCTTACAATAATTTCTCATTCAGGAAGCATCTAGAATCTTCTCTGTTTCCCCCAATATTTTGTGGTGGTGCAGATGTGTGTCTGAACAATCTGTTTACCTTCACTTAGCTGGATACCTCTTTGGGATTTTTTTAAGTTGTTTTTATTTAGTGATATATTTTTCTCCACTCCCCTCTCTTTCTCCCTCCTTCCCTTCTATCCTCTTCTATGATCCTCATGCTCCCAATTTACTCAGGAAATCTTGTCTTTTTCTATTTCCCCACATAGATTAGACCAATGTATATCTCTCTTAGGGTTCTCTTCATTGTCTAGGTTCTCTGGGATTGTGAATTGTAGGCTGGTTTTTCTTTGCTTTGTGTCTAAAAGCCACTTATGAGTGAGTACATATTATATTTGTCTTTCTGGGTCTAGGTTACCTCACTCAACTCTTTGGGATGTTTTAATGTGGATATTTTATATCTTCTGCTTTGAGAAATTTTCCTGGAATGTATCTTGGGTAATTTCTGTACCTCTGTTTTCCTTTTGCTTCCACAGAGATTTTTGTTGCCCACTGTCAGGCTACCTGGGTAAAGTCTCCAACTTTTCTCCTCTATTGCCTTTTCAGTCTTGCAGGTGTATTTATTTTCTTCAGCTTTAGTTTCTTACATTTTATTTTAAAAAATAACTTTTATGTTTATATATATATATTTGTGTGTGTGTAGGTTCCCCCAGAGGCCAGTATAGGGCATTGGATGTCCTGGAGTTACAGGTTGCCATGAGCTGCACTGAGGTCCTGCACACATAACAAAATGCACACTCTCAACCACGGAGCCATCTCTCCAGCTCCCGATTTGTTTTTACATTCTGATAGCACAGGATTCCGATGTCAGGATTGTTTCTTTGTCTATAGGATTTTGTTCTTGCTGGATGAGTCTACTTCCTTTGATGTCATCCCCTGTCCCCATCATTTGACTGCCTCCGTTTGCCTGGTGTTCTTTGTCTCCTGTACTCTAGAATGAGACACTGGAAGGCCAACTGACTGGCCCTGCTTTCTTTATGGTGTGCAGGGAGTGGGAGCTTTTGCTGGGGGACTTTAGGGCAGATGTTGGATTTTCCTAGAGAAAAATCCCCTTGATGTCTAGCCTAGTGAATAGCACTGTACAGTTTGCAGATTCTGGCTTATAAATGTTCTGTCCTTCTAGGATCTTGAACCACTTCAAGTAGAACAGCCCCTGAGATAAACGGTGTGCCATCCAAAACCTAAGTAGAAAACCTGGAATTTTAACAGCTCCTCCCACGGACATCCACAGCCCCTCCTCCTATTTTTAGACTTCTTGTAATGTGGATGTGTTTGTTTCTGTGTAGGGTATATGTGCAGTTTTACACACACACACACACACAGAGAGAGAGAGAGAGAGAGAGAGAGAGAGAGAGAGAGAGAGAGAGAGAGAGAGAGAGAGAGAGAGAGAGAGAGAGAGAGAGAGAGAGAGAGGGAGAGAGAGAGAGAGAGAGAGAGAGAGAGAGAGAGAGAGAGAGAGAGAGAGACTAGAGAGGGTGTTATCTGTCCTGTTCTGATGCTCTTTGCTCTACTATTTTGAGTCAGAATCTCTCAGTGAACCTGGAGCTTGGCTGGTAGCCCTCCAGCCCCAGAGACCCTCCTGTCTCCCCTGCTGCCTTCACAGTGTTGATTTATAAGTGCGTATGGCCACTCAGCCATTTACATGGGTGGTAGGAATTAGAACTCAGATCCTCATGTTCACACAGCAAGTGCTCACACCCACTCAACAATTCTAAATCAGTCAGTCAGTCAGTCAGTCAGTCAGTCAATGCCCCAGCTCCTCTCCTTAGCCATTTTGGAGTTCTGTGAGAACCCACTCACCTCTCTACAGAGATCTGTTTATACTTGGGGCGCTCCTCCCTTTTCTGCCATCATTTCTTCCAAAGATCTATACACATTTCTCCTGCTTTCATTTCTCCCACAATTTCCTTCTCAGTGTGGGCTTTGCCTTTAAATAAATCCTTTCATTACCGAGATTCCTTTCTTATTCCTCTTCATGCTGATTGCTTTGGTGGGATCAGGAGAGGAAGCGGAGACAAATATGTGTTTATTCTGCCGTGTTTAACTAGAAGTCCGTGAGACTTCGCTTTCACTCCTGCTCCTAATGCGGTTGGATTTGTAGAGGGAAAGCTCCTGCCTTCAGAGGAGACAAAAATCCTCATTTCTCATTCTGCCCTCGCCCCTGTTCTTCACACAACCCAGCCAGGTGGCCTGTTCCTGTTTTAATATTAACTCTCCGAAAGGGAGATGATTAAACCGTGGTGCTCTCAAGAGCATACCGATGAAGAAATGTTCAGCAATGGGTGAGCCCCCTGGGGCCGCTGTCAACCCAGGGTTTAGAGAGTCTTGGCTTGGAGTTTTCTGTTTGTGGACAAATGGGTTTATCGTCTCCCAAACATATTAGTGGCTTCTGTTGCATACACAGTATGAAGAAAATCAAGGAGATAACATAGACTAGTGGGATGTGTGAGCAGGGGAGCCGATACTTGCAGACTGGTCCAGGGCAAGAGCAGCCTGCTTAGCTGTGGGATGAATAGGCTATGGATAGGGATTCTAGAATGTTACATGACCAGTTCTTAGCTGTGAAGAAAGTGGAGTAGGGGAAGTAGAATAATGTTTCTCCACCTTCTCTCTGCCAAGAACCATGGTGCAGACTTTGTCTGCTTGTTTTTGAGTTTGGTGATTTCTTATGGTCAAACCACAGACAGGCACTCTGTGTGCCTGGAATAAATTGCTAATATGCAAGTTTTTCTTCATTTCCCTGTTTTCTTTTCAGAAGCTTTCTGTCACTGTCATTAGGCATCATACCCATATCCTTGATGTGTGCTTAGATACCTTTAGTTTTGGACTAGAGTTTAGGAACATGTATGTAACCGCCCATTTCTGAAGTGATCTGATTGCCTTGTATGTTGTTTATTATTCATTCAACAAAGCTTTGTATATGTCCTGTGCTTTAGAGTGGGTTCCAGGAAGCGGTAATTACACATATGTCTGCTTTCAGAGAGCCACGCTCCTCAGACCTTGAACCAGTTGCAACAGAATGATATATTCCAAGTGCTATAATGGATTTATTTGCTTCACATCTGTCTATTAAAGGTAAATCCCATGTAACGTTCACTATGCTACAGAAGAGAGCTCTTCAAGAATTTGGCCACTTGAGCTCACTTAAAGATCTAGTGCCAAAGGGCAGATGAGAATCCCTCATGCCATACATATAAAAAAATACAAGAAAAAATATTAATAAAGTACTTGCATTGCTTCATTGGTGTTTGCATGAATCCTCTTTGAGATTCCTCTCTTTACAGAGTAGTCAGAGATTCTAATGACTATTTCCCATTGTTTACTTGCTAAAAAAAAAAAAATCCTGTTTATCTCAAGCGTGAAAAAAGAAACCAGTCACTGACATTAGTATGTGCCTCTGTGTGAGCTCTAACTGGTGCTGAAGGGTCAAACACAGGTCCTCAGGCTTGGGGAGCAACCCCCTTGCCCAGCGGGCTGCCTCCCTAGGCTTCCTCGTCACAATTTATTTCAGGATTATCTGAATCAAGCTCTCTAAGAGGGCAATCTTTTATTTTCAAGATGGGTCCAACTGTGTAGCCCAGGCTGGCCTCAAACTGAAGCTGCCCCTGGCTCCGCCCTGCACAGGATTCACCATCTCAGTTAATGACTGTCGAGAGATGCTGACCTACCTGCCTCCTTTCATATGGAATCCATAATTTCCTATCATGAAATGTGGGGCCTGTGAGCACATCTTCCCTGGATCCTCTCTGACAGTAGCCTTTTAAGACTTAAAGAAATAACACCCAGAATGACACATCTTTGTTTTACTGTCAACGCCTATGTTTATATCAAAGGGATGGAAAGTAGCTTCGTGTTCCCCTATTGTTTCATTAGTGTTTTCTTCTCATCAAACTGCCTAAATCAATTATTTGTCTTATCTCTAGTTAGATATTCACCATTTTACACTGTTTTTAAAAATTATTGCTATGCTATAGTATTTTGTCTTATAGACAGTGTCTTGGCTGGTTTTGTATGTCAACCTGACACAAGCTAGAGTCAGCAGAGAGGAAGGAGCCTCATTTGAGGAAATGTCTACTTGAGATCCAGGTGTAAAGCATTTTCTCAATTAGTGATCAACAACCGGGGCGGGTCCAGCCCATGGTGGATGGTGCCACCGCTGGGCTGGTGGTCCTGGGTTCTCTAAAAAGGCAGGCTGAGCAAGCCATGTGAAGCAAGTCAGAAAGCAACACCCCTCCATGTCCTCTGCATCAGCTCCTGACACCAGGATCCTGCCCTGTTTGGGTTCTTTACCAACTCCCTTCAGTGACGAATAGCAATATGGAAGTGTAAGCCCGGCAAACACTTGCCTCTCCAACTTGCTTTGTGGTCATGGTGTTTCATCGCAGCAATAAAAACTCTAACTAAGACAGACAGTATGCAAGACTGATTCTGGATTTGTTCTTACAGTGTCTTTTCTTGTCTCCGTTTTACATCTGAGCCCAGTCTGCAAAGTCTCTCGATTCACATAATCTGGGTTTTTAAATTTTTAAGTGACAGTACATTTCAGACATTTCTAATGTAATATATGATAGCTCCCCATGGACCACCATCCTGCTTTAGCATTAAACACGGGCTTAGACATAGAATTGTTTTAAGCTACCTTTTGAAAAGATAAAACAGTGCTTTAATCTCATTTCCTCCCAATAGTAACTAACTACCATGTGTTTGATTTTAGCTGCTTCTCCTATTGATTTGAGACCTTAAATTATACAGTTCTGATCCATATTTGAGGCCACATCTTTTCTTCTCATATTGTCCCATTGTTCCACCCATTTCCAGACTAGAACTTTACCACTATGACCACGTATTAGTAGCTTCCTTGCTAATATGGTCTTCATTGCTGCTTCATGTTTTGACCCCAATTTTCTTTTTTTGGATTTTTCGAGACAGGGTTTCTCTGTAGTTTTTGGTTCCTGTCCTGGAACTAGCTCTTGTAGACCAGGCTGGCCTCGAACTCACAGAGATCCGCCTGCCTCTGCCTCCCGAGTGCTGGGATTAAAGGCGTGCGCCACCACCGCCCGGCTTGACCCCTATTTCCTACCTAATCTTTTGTTGTTTTTTTTTGCTTAGAAGTATTCATATCTCATTCTACCCCTAACCCCAGAGGAACAAACAGAGGACATGTTCAAGTTTGACAGGCAGTTTCATTGGGAAGTAAGCAAAGGAAGTGACTTAAGCAACATTGTCCATGAAAGGGAAAACAGGGGTAGATGAAGAGAGGGGTAGCTGATGTGGACAGGTGGCTCATGGGAGTGGCAGTCTAATCTGTGGTTGGTAGAAGACAGTGTCAATCTGAGAGGGATAGGAGAGTTAGCCTTTGTAACCTTTGGGAAAGGAAATCCACCGAGGGGGCTATTTGGGGTAAAAGTAAAGCAAGGTCGTTTCATCTCCTGTCCCCCTTGCAAGTCTGTTGTCTGCTGTCAGCTTAGCGATCAAACCCCTCACATGATGGCTCTGAGGGCGCTGGGGGCTGAACCTAAGGTCCTGCGCATGCTCTAAGCCCTCTACCAGCGAGCTCTCCCTCGTTCTCCCTTGTATGATTCAGCAGAACACTGGACTGAGTGTGCATAATGATTGTGTGTGTGTGGTATGTGTGTGTTGTTGTTTCAAAGGGGCCACGTCTTGGCTTGAGGGGTCTAACTGCAGCTCTTTGTGCCCATAGAATGAGGCTGAGCAGTTCCTAAACAGGTCCCTCAATCCATGCCCTTGAGCGGAGCAGCATCTCAGAGATGCATTATCATCATATCAGAGTTTGCAGATCTGAGTGTTTCTTCCACCTCTGCCACCGCTGCCCATCCTCTCGTATGGTTTGGGTGTAAAGTTGAGTTGAATGCAGTTACTTTGCCTGTTGTAAAGGAAATGACCCGGGGAAGGCAGAAACTACATCTTTTGTGTCACGGCTCAGGTTCGCAGGGGCTCACACTTACACCTTCACGTTTTAAAAAGAGTTTCTATCTGTGACTTGGTAGGGCTTGCTTCTTCTGAGAAGCTCTTCAGTTGACAGTCCAGGACACACAGACACTGTGGATCATTGTTGGGTAGCTTCAACGGATACCGTGGGGAAGCTATCTGAATGTCTTCTTAAAAAGCTTTTTAACTTTAATTTTACACTTATAAATGTTTTGCCTGCATGTATGTGTACCATGTTCATACCTGATGCCCAAAAAAGCTAGAGTTCTATGTGGGTGCTGGGGACCAAACCAAGGTCCTCCACAAGAGCGCCAATTACTGTTAACTTCCAAGTCATCTCCAGCCTCCGGTATGCCGTTGTTTTACTTGTAGGGTCTGTATATGCAAAACGAGTTAAAATAATCTGCTGGCGTGAAATTCTGTGAATATGTTATTTCTACTTTGCAAGAACCGTATCTGTAAGACATCTGAGTAAGTACACAGCTACCTGTGTTGGTGAAACTGGGGCTTTCACACTGAACCATATGTGAATAAAAGATTCAAGTTGCCTTCTCTGTCCCTACATTGTCCCCTGTCTCTTCAGAAGAGTCTACAGCCATTTCTTAAACTTCAGCCAACCCCTTCTATCAACTGCTTGGGAGTAAAACCTTTTCTGAGGAGAGGCAAGCTCTTGCGTCTTTCCAGGAGGGCAAAGATGAACGGTTTACATGAATTCCCTGGCAGAGGGGGCTAATCTCCGAATTCCATGTTACAGAGATTACATCACAGTCCTTTACATGCTACCGGCGCTGTTTAGTGTACATGTGTATAATGGTATCCCCGTGAGGACATATGTCTGCATACACATATATGGATAGAATTTTGTTTCCTGCTTTGATCACACAGCAACCATTTTGATAATTTTGTATATACGAATGTCAGAATATTATTTTAATCACTTCATAACAGTTTCTCTTCTATCTGTTTTATAATTATTGCACCCTTCTTTCTTTGTTGTGCTCATTGGGCATCTTAAATATTTTACTAATGGATGAGGCTTTATTAAATATCATTGCTCTTATGTGTGGGTTTCTGTGCACGGTTCTTCCAGCAGGAGACTCTGAGCAGTAGAATTGCAGTCAAAAACTACTTTATAGGTCTTGGTGGTAGCTGCCAGGGCTTGAAGAAGGGCCCTAGCCACCCCTACCTGAGCCACAGCCACCAGCATTGGGCAATGTTACATTTCTCTCCTTCTTAAATGGAATCCTTCGTGACAGAGAGAGGCTCTGGAGAGCAAGGGCCCAGCACCTGTGCATTCTCCCCACCCCCCATCTTTTCCTCCTCCTGCATCTCTGTACCTGGACTGGACCAGCTTTTCTAAAACATTCATTAATTGGGCAGATGACAAAATCTGGCTGTATTTTTGTTGTTGTTGTTGTTAGTATTTCTGAAGTTCCTTGCAGATCTGAAGGTATCTCCTAAATTTGTTTACTCACAGTCCCTAGTTTTTGCACCGTCCTTGTCTAGTACGTCTGAGAGGGCACTGCTTAGCCACGGTTGCAGAAATGAACTTATTTGCCATCGCTTTGTTTCGGGTGATTTCTGAGATGCAGAAATTAAAGCACAGCAAAATTGTCCGCCTTGCATCTTGTTGGCTTCATCCATTGCCTCAAGGACACTAAGTCCTCTCGTGGAAACCGGAGCCATCTCATTTTCTCCCACTGTTTGAATGGGAAACGGGCTGAAATTTTGCTGTGTAGAAGTCACTTGTAGTTTCTGCTATCAACTGAATATAAACATTTTCAAAGCGCCGGCCATTTCTTCTGCCTGTATCCAATGTCCTGTTTATCCCCCACCTTATAAGAACACAGAAACTGTTTTCGTTATTTGCTGGTTAAGGAAGTGTGTGGCTAATCCTGTTTTGTTTGCAGGCACCCTAGTGTAAATATTTCTCAGCCCCGTTGGAAAATTTGTCCTGGAGCCATTTTCTTTCTGTCTGTCTCTTTTTAATCTTCCTTTTTGTTGTTTTATTTTATTTTTTATTAGATTGGCATTTTAAGAAAAATGTTTCCTTGCTTTTTTTTTTAAATAAGGCTTATGTCTGATTGGGGATGCAAAATGTTTCATTACAAAAAAACAAAACCAGAAACAAACAAAAGGAATCCGGTTTGTGCTTCTCACACTGCAGACAGCTTCTTGTCTTCTAATCTTAACTCCGTGTGAGTTTGAGACACACACAGAGACACACACACATACATACATGGGGGTGGGCAGAAGGCGAGGGAGAAGAAGGGAGAGAGACGATCTCTTGGATGCCACATAGCTGAAGTTAGACACATAAAGATGAAATGTTGCCAGTTACCGAAGCTGCTGGCTGGAAGCTGGGGCATTTCCATACCATATTTTTCTTGAAATCTGAAACTTTGAATCTTCCATCCCAAGTTCTTAAGGAAAATACATATTTTGCAGACATTCAAAGAAAGAATTAATACTCACAGAGGACACCTGGTATCTGGGGACCACGAGGCTTTCCAATCTTTTGTGTATGGATACTTGGATGTGTGTATGAAACTCACATGGAAAATCCACACCTGACCAAGACCTATTTCCTAGTTTCTCAGGCTCTCTTGACGATGGTGAGAATTAAGGACCCAGTGCCTGCATCTCAGAACTTGCCCTTCTGATGCTTTGCCTCTGCTCCACCTTGAGGAATTCTGACATAGTCTATTTAGGGAAGTCCCTGATACCGGACCACATCACCCGCAGCAGCCAATGGGGACACGAGTAGATGAGCATTATCCTACATTTCACAGGGGACTCTCTCTGTATTGCACAGCCATCCATTTCTTGCCAAGAAATTATGTTTCAAAAATACATATTTAAAAAGCTTGAGGACTGGGCTAGCTCCTGATACCATCCAGGAAAGTCACAGTTGGATTGCTACTCTGTCCCTAACTGAGACTGGGTACTGACTTCTCGAAGGTTATGAACAAACAGCCAGACAACAGTGGAACTTTCCAGATGGCCTATGTCACAGCCTGGCTGGAATATAACTTTCAAATATCCTCCACAAGCTGTCCTTGTTCCTGGCATAAAAGGCACTGGCTGGTCCACTCCATAGATTCTACCCCTGAAGATTCTCTTGCCGGTCTCCTTGCTGTTTTAATAGCCCAGGGTCTGGTGACATCCTTTAAAAGGTAAAAAGTGTCCTCAGAATCATTCGCTAATATAAAATAGTCTTTAATCTCTTTATGGCAAACTAAAACTGACACCGAAGGATTATGTATTTGATTTTGCCGTCGATACAGAAAAACACAACAGGGGCTATGAACTTTCCAGGTAAAACCTGTTATTTGCAGGCCAGGATCTTCCCTTCTAAGAGGTGACATTAATTTCCAACTTTCTTTGGATTCTATTAAGGGCTTTTGTTTTGTTTTTGAGGTGACGTTAAGTTCGAGCTTTTGATTTGTCCAGGTTTTCTCGTGAAACGTAAACTACCTCCCAGAAGGTTGAAATGAGGCTAACATTTTCCTAAGTGTCTGCCTCTCAGTCTCACAGAAGAGAATCTCTGACTTTTTTTTCCCCCAGTGTGCTGAAATATCATGACACCTGTCTAGACCAATTAGAGCCAAAGCGAGCCCGAGTCTCCGCAGTAGAAATGATGGATGGGCCAGGGATGGGTTTAGTAACTCATTAGCCAAATGCTACTAAGAAATAAAGTTGCTGTGGTTTTTATTTTTCATTTACATCAAGAAGCTGCTTAAAAGCCCCAGCATTTTCTCCATTACTTCTTTTTTCTGTGCAGTTGAAAAAAAAAAACAAAAACAAAAAACTATCAATTCAAACCACTTTAAATTTCACATGCAACCTGTCTCCGCGCCTGGGCCTTTTTAGTTATCCCTGTCATGTTTCTTAACTCACAGAGTTTCTGTGCGGTGGGAGAAAAGCATGGGGACTTTCAGGGTAACTTGAATCCACCTCTTCATGGGCCTCTCACCTACAGGAGGGTGCTATGGGTGCCCTACCCCCCTTTTCATTTCTTCTTGGTTCATATCAATCAATCACTTGCTGGGGGGGATGTGCTTTTTGTCTTTTGGTATCCTCCCCCAGTTTCCATCTTCTTCCTATGAGTAGTCTTGGGACCTTGGAAACCACTAGGCCTTTCTTCATATTAAGTCCACAATATCATAAATGACATTTTGATTTGGGTGTCAATGTGGCCCTGCTTGTGATAGGAATCTTCAGCATCCATGCAATTTGAAGGATCTTCCCTGCCCCACCCCACACTCCTGCCCTCTCTCTTCTCTCGGAAGGAAGGGAGGGAGAAAGGGAGGGAGGGAGCAAGGAGGAAGGAAGGAAGGAAAGAAGGAAAGAAGAAAAGAAGGAAAAGAAAATGTCCAGATCTGCTGGAGTTGACTCCCTAGTTTTTCACTCTGAACAAAGGGCTGGACAAATAATTCAGTCCTTCTGACTGCTGCATGAAATCCCAGGCAACATACGGAGCAGGAATGGAAGCAGAGTGTGCTGGGAGATGGATTGTACCTTGCTCTGTGTTTATGTATCAGTGGCCTTGTTTGTGCGTGCATGCACACTCACACACACACACAGACACACAGACACACAGACACAGCACGTGGGAGGTGGGGGGAATTGGACTAGATTTATAGCCCCCATCACTGCTTTCTCTCCTTTGGGATCAACTTTGTTACAGGAGCACCAGCAGGGGTTTATTACAGTGTGTGGCAGCAGGTATGGGGCTGTGTGTGTACCGGCGATTCATTGTCCTCCTGCATCAGGATTTATACAGCCACACACCCCTTTCTTCCAGGGGCCGGCTTGGCAGTCATTCATATATCTATTGGGCTGAACCCAGTACTATGCCCCTTGGGTCCCTGGTGGGATTCTATATATCTCAGAGAGGGCTGGAGGCACACTTTAAAAGGTTTGCTTCTCCAGGATTCCTGCTTTAGGGACATAAATGCAATTGAAAGCAGTAAGAGATACACTGGGAAGCAAAATATTCAGAGGCTTACTGGTCCGAATTGGAACAATTCGAATAGACGCCTGTGCTGTCTGAAGCTATAGATGGTATACAAATGAGTCATCATTTACTGCGTATCTCTGTGGTCAAGTCAGGCCTAGGGTATGCTACCGTAGAGGACACAGAGAATTAAGAATTAAGTGAATTTAATTTCTCAGTAACCTCATGGTCCTACTTTCCTCTTCTCTCCCTCTGGTCCCCCGTTTTCTGATTACCGAAAACTTGCATAGGACTGAGCACAAACTCTGCCGGGCTGGAGCACTGTCCAGCAAAATGTTTTTTAAGCTTGAAAAATATACATATGGAATAGTTTGGGTATTTTTTTTCTCCTGTAAATAGATCCATAATTTGAACCCCAGGGACTATCGCTTTAAAGCTGTTGAAACCAGCTTTTAAGATTTATTTTAATTGTTTTTGACTATGTGTATGTGTGTGTGCATATGGATATGTTCACACGAGTCCAGGTGCTCACAACGACCAGAGATGTCAGATCCCCTGGAGCTGGAGTTACAGGCCGTGTGGCACACCTGACATTGGTGCTAGGAACTGAACTTTGGCATTCTGCAAGAGCATTAAGTGCTCTTAACCACTGGTCTGTCTTTCCAACCCTGAGAAAAGAAAAAAAAGCCATACAAACAAATACAAGCAGCCAAATAATGCTGAGAACAAGGAGGAGGATATAGGAGGGCTTGAAGGGAGGAAATAGAAGGGGAAATGTTTTCTATTATGATCGCAATGAAAATAGTAAAAAATTAAATATAATATTTCCATCTTAAAAAAATGAACACACGTGCCACACAGACATACATGTACGTACGCATTTGATCCAGTCATGCATACGTGTGAGTTGAGGAGATACCTTAGTTGGCTAAGCCCTTGTCTTGAAAATAGGAAGATAAGAGTTTAACCCTCAGAATTCCTGTTAAATGTTTTAAATTCAAGAGCGGCAGCACATGCTTGTAATTGCAGTACTTGGGCAACAGAGACAGACAGATCCCTGGGGCTCATTGGCCAGCTAACATAGCCTGCTTGGCAAGTTCCAGGCCGGTAAGAGACGCTGTCTCAAAAACAAAAATCTACATGGAGCTTGAGGTGTGTCACTCGAGGTTGTCCCTGGCCCCACGAGCACCTGTGTAGGTGCAGCGCTAACTCTCAGGTGGCCCGAGTCTGGCTTTAGCACAGCCCCTATCTTCCTCCTACCTCAGACCATCTCTCCACTGCTTCCTGCCCCTCGCAGAGTAGCACGGGGCTGGTGAAATGACTTGGCAGGTAAAGGCACTTGCTGTGCCAACCTGGGTATATGAATTCAGCCCTCAGAACCCATGAAAAGGCAGGATGAGAAAACGGACTCCATGAATTTATCCTCTGAGTCCGCCACCCCCAGCATTTCTTGCTGACACACACTGGAAAAAGTAAAACCGTTAAGTGCAGACCCAAATAATCTATGACTTTAAAGCGTTATGATCTACTCCTTTACTATGAATAATTTAAATTTCATTTGTGAAACATATATGTTTTAAAAACCCCACTAAGCCATTTCCAGATGTGATCGTTTGTATCAATAGATAGTTTAAGAGGTGCACATTTCTGGGTATCTCCAGACAGTTTGCGGAAGAGAGCGGAAATCATGAGACTCAAAAGGCAAGTTTCCTCTGACGGACTGATCAGCTTTGTCTGTCTTCCCACTTCCAGGGAGAACTTGGCAGCTTGTCCTGGTGCCCTCTAAGGTGGCAGCAGACTGTCAGCCCAAGCACAGATCTGGTGACGTCTTTTACATCATAGCATAAATAAGACGATCACATGTGACCTCTGTTTACCCGTGTGTCTCCGCTTCCCTCTGCCTTTCCCCAGTTTCACCAAAGGCAGTGGGATGCCTGGGGCTTGTTGACCACAGTATCTAACCAACTGGTAAGCTCCAGGCTCAGCGAGAGACACTGTCTGCAAACAAAATAAGGTCGGATGTGTTTCTAGCTGATGATCACAATAGTGTATGCTTCCTTTTCAATGCCAGTGGAGAAGGTGAACATGCATTGTTGACTTCTGGCTGACAGTTGCATGTGTGCGCACATGCAGGGATACCCTCACACATGTACACATATGCATACACAAAACGGGAGGGGTATTTAGCAGTTGGAAGGAAAGGATGGATCCCAGTACAAATAGTATTGGAAGCAAAGGGCTGTAGACTGTCCCTTGGTGATCACGTCGGCTAGGTCTTCTAGATGGCTCCAGTTTGTGGGACTTAATTTTCTTTAATGAAGGTCATCGATCATACCAGTGTCTAAATGTAATTTTATTTTTCTGCCTTTTACATTATTTTTATTTTTTGAAATTAAAATATAATTATATAATTTCCTCCTTTCCTCCTTCCAACTCCTCCCATAAAGACTCCTTGCTTTCTCGAATTCATGGCCTCTTTTTCTTTAGTTGTATAAATGTGTGTGTATATACGTATGTATATATATATATATATAAAATATATAATTTTATACTTTAAAATCTTTTTCTAAAAACAGATTTTCAAATTAGAATATATATTCCAATTTTAGGCTTGAAAATATGGGAACACATTTTTTGTGAAGATTTTCCTGTAGAGGGTAAAAACCTGTTGCCAAAGAAATATGTTCAAGGCAATCAAGGCCTGGATATTTTTCCTTTGTGGCTGGGCTTTATTGTCCATTGCTTCCCCTTCAACTGCGCCCATCCTAGGTGCAACCTGTCACATCCATTACTTGGTACTCTGCTGATATCTTTTAAGTGTTCATAGCCTGGAGAGGAGGGGAAACTCTGAGAACCTTGCTGCCCAGTGGTTTCAGGATCCTGATCTCTGAGCATCACTTGGAGTTCATTGGAAATATAGGATCCTGGACCCCAACCTGTCCCCACCCAATCAGAGTCTGCATTTGAACAGGCCCTCCTGGGTTCCATACATTTTCCCTTGGCTCACCAGGCTTGCAGTCCTTTTTTAGCTGGAGGTTCTTATCTGACCTATGCAAACCCGGGAAATGATGCCAACTTGTTATCTACATCTCCCCAAACGTGAATAGCACATTCTAGATACCATAGTAAGAAAGTAAATTCATTACACACCTACTGGCTGCCTTGGAGGAGCAGGGCTTAATTCTCTCACAGACTCTTAAACCCGAATCCTCAACTTGAAAGCAGATTCAAGTTATGTCTATTACATTTAAACTTTATGAAGTGTAGACATGTCGAGCGAGGCAGGTGTGAGCCGACGTCTTACTGGGAGGCGTGTGCCTGCTCGTTGATGAAGAGGGTTTTTCAAATATTATTCTGAATTATCAGAAAACATAACCAGCTTTGTCCAAACAGCAGCTTTCCAAAAATCTCGCACACTTTTCATGCTTGATTTATGAACGCAAATGGTGCCGCTCCAGCTGCGGCTAGGTTGTGTAAATAAAAAGTGTAGCGCGTGTCTCTCAGAGCTCCACAGCTATATTGTATTCAAATGACTTCACAATCCAGACATTTTTCTTAGATACCTAAGATAAAAGTCACTTCCCCTGCCTCGCGGAGAATGTAGAGCATTTGCTGGAAATGTGGCAATAGGAATGATAAAATTTTTCCATGGCCTGAGCCCATGATGTTGGGGCCGTAATTGAGGCTTTGGATTTTTTTTTTCTCCTTTAACATTCGTTTCTACAACTTCCGTCTGTCCTGTGGGTGGAAGCAGGTGTGAGGCTGAATGTGAGGCAGAAAGGAACGTCTGTGAATGTGAGGTGGCAGTTGACCTCAGTACCTGGAGTGAGAAATCAGGAAACATGGGGGTTTCTTGGACAGGGACGGGTGTCTCATGGTGACCGCCTACAAAACTGGATGCAGCTCTTCCTGGGTAGTCATATTTAGCTCGCACACTTGATGAGATATGCTTATGAAGTCCGTGTGTTTGCCGGCTTCCTTCCTTTTTTTTTTTCTTCTGGGGGATAGATTCTTTATTGTCTCCTGAATTCATTTCACTCTGTCAATATTCTGTAGAAAAATGATGGACATTCTAGAATTTTGACGTTGATATTAATTCACCCTTCGGATGGTTCTACCTCAGGGCAGCTTTTTCTCCCTTCTGTCGTTCACGTCTTCTCCTCCCTTCTGCCCCCGACCCTGGGTCTCAGGTTCGTTCATACAGCAGCTGAGTGTATGGCAGCTGCGTCCGTCCTTATTACCTCTGCATACTGCAGGTCTTTTTTCATATTAAAGCCCACCATCACAGCAATGACATTCAGATTTATAGTTGGAAATCAGCCTATTTGTAGTATAAACGTAAACATTGAAGCCCTATAAACAGCCGAGAAATTGATGCCTTTCTTCTTGCTTTGTGTTTTCCCTGTCTTGGAATTTCGTGACTTAGGTCTCAGCCCGGTCCTCTTTTAAAATTTTCTCAGACCATGTAATATAATTGATCATAGTGTATAAGCAGCATCTAATACCATCCTGCTTGGCACAAAGTGAGCCATCCTGGGATATGAGCTTAAAAAAAATTGCATTAACACTTAGACAAAATGAAATTTTTATAGTTGATTTGCTCGTGGTTGGATGGCTGCAACTAAACACAATTTGAGCTGTCACTTTGCAAAGGGGAAAAAAATATGCAACTTTGGAATGTTTCAAATGAGCCCAATATTAGATTCTATAACTCAGGGTGACACGGGAAATACTATTTGCTACATGATTGGTTCATTAATATTTGGTAATTGTAGTACATCATTTTGAGGGGGAAATAAAATGCAAACGAATGTCCCTCGCTTCTAGTCAGTCATCGCTTCTCAGCTGCCACCACCAGGAAAAATTTGGAAGCGGAAGGATACAACGGACTGGGACTTCAAGTTTCCCTCCACCCCAATTTCATTTTGGAAAAATAATTTCTCCATAAACCAACATGTCAGACAAAGCATCTATGCTTAAAAAAATATTATTTCACCATTTTCCACACGCATATTTGATGTAAACCCTGGGGGTGTATTCCCCGAATACCTATTACCTCCATTTTAGGGAAATTACATTAAATTATTAGTGACAAATTTACTTGTCTGCCAATGTATTTTTCTGGAATTTTACTACAACATCAATACGTGGCTGTTTTATATGGGCCCTCATTTACCTGTCTTTGAAGGCAGCCACCCCTTAGGGAGCTCTGCCTGTCACGAACAGAAGCTAGAAACAGTCTTTAAGTTTAATATTCCCAATTCTAAATTAGATGGGAAAAATATGTCACATTTTAAAAATGCAATATGCCCTTCTGGGTTGGACAATTAGACAACTAGTCTCATTATCCACCGTCTTGCTGTTTCGGACCAAGATCAAAACAACACTTATCACAAGTGGGAACCAAAGTGGATGATGGACATTGTGTTTAAAGGTAAGTATGTCCTTGGGTGGGTGACGGTGAGCACGAACCTTGGGCTTCCAGGACCTGGCTTACATGGAACCCACAGAGTTTCCAAAAGTCATAGAGAGCTCCGGAGGAGACTGGGTGCCAGCTGTTCCAGGACAGCCGACAGGACTCTCTGCAGAAAGGAATAGAGAATGTTTGTTCATAAACAGACCCAGGAGGTTTAGTGTGAAAGTGACATTTCAAATCTTTAAAAAACATAATATGCTATTCATTAATTTATTTTGTGTGCATGTGTCAGTGGGAGCATGTTTGCCATCGTGCACACGAGGAGGTCAGCACACAGCGCGTGGAACTCCTTTCCGTCATGCAGGTACAGGTCCCAGGGATCAAACTGAGACAGGTCATTGGTCCAACATCTCAAACTCATAAGAAGTCTCTTGAGGGAAGTGGTTGGATAGCTAAGTAAGAAGCATAAGGTAAACAAAGGGGAAAACACCTAGGAGGCAAATAGACAGCAAGAACGGGAGTCCAGAAAAGGGGTATTGTTGGTTTGTCCTCTCCTACAGCGTTCGGCTCTTCTCTAGTCTCCTCTGTTCGTGTGTGCTGAAGGCAGCGCCCAGCTCAGGTAGCATTTAGTTTTTTATTTTAAATTTATTTTTATTCATGTCTCTGTCTATCTGTGTGAGTTTATGTATATTTATGTGCGCATGCTTCCAGAAGTCAGAAGAGGGGATTGGATCCTCTGAAGGTGGTATTCTAAGTGGTTGCAAGCCACTTGGTGTAGATGCTGGGAACTGGACTCAGGTCTTCCATAAGAAAAAATGCTCTTTACCACTGAACCATCTCTCCAATCTTCCCTACAACAGTTCAAGTCCTCCTGTCCTGCTCCCTGTCTGATTCTCTGGTTTGTGGATCTACTTTTTATGGTGATGTTGAAGCAACATTGTCAGTAGACTTCCCAGCTGGGGTCCTCACGTTGATTCAGTTCTTTCTTTGTATCACCAAGAGCCTACACATTTGTTTCCCTAGATGTTTGATCTATAGTTGAACATTACACAGACTTAGCCAGGCATGGTGGTACATGGCTACATCACAGCTGATCAGAAGGCTGAACTGGGAGGACTGCAGGTCCAAAGCCTGGACGACAGAGTGAGTTCAAAGCCCAACCATACAACGCAGGGGGACACTGTTGCAGAACATCTATTTTGCAATATACAATACATATCCGAACAAATAAATAAACAAAATCAGGCTCGAGCTGTAGCTTATTGGCAGAGAACATATCTGGAATATGCAAGGCCCTGGGGGTTCAGTCCCTGGTACAAGAAGAAAACTACATAGATACTTCTTCCTTCTAATTTGTGGGAACTGTGTTGTTGTGATGTGAGTTCCATATGTTTAGAACTTCGGCTATTGATTGCTGCTTCTCCTCCATTCTATACCAGCCAGGAGCCTCCATTTTTCAAAGGCCTTTCCCTTCCCTCACCATATAAACACAACCATTTAGAACAAATTAACTAGAGTACCTGTTTGAACTGACCTAAATTCATCCCGTGCTATGGCTTGGGAGATTTGACCTTAATTAAACCTCTATTTTGCCAGAGAATGAGACTGCTGGAGGGTGAGACCATATGAATTTCTACTTTCATTTCAGGTGGAACATCTGTAGCACCTGGGGACAGATTGTTAATGAAATATTTGTTTTATCCAGCAGAGCTTTGTCGAGACCTAGAACTTTGGCAGCTTGGCATGTCTAAATGGGAAAGAATAGCAGGTAATGCTGCCTGCAGAAGGGAGGCAATATTCTAGAAGTCAGTATTCCAGAAGGAGAAATAAGAGATGGTGACTCAGGGTCAAATGAGCCTGTGGCAACAGGGTCACTTTTCCAATTCCCTTCCCTGGTGTCCCTTCTTCCCTTTATAGTGGTCCTTCGTGCTGGACAAATAAAGCTCAGCAAACATTTTCTAATCACAGTCCCTGTAAGACGGCTACTATGATACCTATTTTTTTTTCCTGTAAAGTGATCTAGGTACAGAGAGATGTAGCAGTTTGCTGAAAGACATTAAAAGGCTTGCCTGGGATTCCCATCAAATGGTGCCTCATCTGAACACCCACCTCGGCTCTGTTCCCCTCACCTCTGCCACTCATCTGCCATTTCTGATTGTTGAGCTGCTCCAAAGCATTGGCTCTTGATTTGCAGCCAGTTTCAGAGTCCCGAAGGATGATTCCATACAGTTCTTGCAGATATTATCAAAAGTAGAATAAAGGGAAATGAATAAAGAAAGATGAAGATGGACTGCTTTTGATCCACCGGGCGTTGCTCCTGCTAAGGGGTGAAAGGGTCAGTGGTCCACTCGCAGAAAGGTGGACTCTCAGAGGGTTACAGGAGCCCGCACCTGCCATTCTAGCCAGATGCTGCAGGATTCCCTTCATTCATGGCAGGGTCTGTGTTGATGTGGGACTGTTATTGCTAACACATTCCATACCTCCATTCTTGGCAAGTATGGAAGCTTCCAGACTGCTGTAAAGCAAAGAGAGAGTTTGGTGACGCTCATAAGTGGCAAAACCCAGGAGAAAAGCCACCAAAGTCATCGGGTTGTTTTTGTTCTTGTTTTTGTGTCCTTGATGCTGGATCTCAGTGGCCCATTTATAAATCCCCACCTAAGAACCAGATGTACTTACTGTAGGTTTAGTTCTTCAGATGCCACCAAATACTGCTTTCTTCTTCAACTCTCTAGTATCCTAGGTGTCCCAGCCTGCCCAATGAGGCATAGGCCTGGATCTTTAAAGCTAGTCTGTAGGTTAACATAGTTAAGTGAGTAATGACTATTTATTCAAGCCTACCAGATTTATGCTTAGGGATTTAGATTTAGAGATTTCGAATGTGTAGAAGAAAGTTTTAAAATTTGTCCTAAATTTAGAGAAACACTTAGCATAACATTGATAAGGCATTAAATGGTACAAATTTAAAATATTGGAGAGAGAGTCTTGGCGGTGCTCAGAAAACTTGGTGGAGCATTGATTGTTTGTGAGTGAAGCTCAAGGTTGGTTTTAAGCAGGCAAGAAACATACAGGAGCCTTTCTGGGGGAAACACAAATGAAGGTGTAGGTGGGAATGACCTGTGGTCTTCAGCCAAGGCTTGGCATGAGGCAGAAGCAGAAATAAAACTGCAGAGGCATCCTGAGTACTGATGGCTTGAGACATCCATTTGAGGCGTGGGAGAAGGGGATTCTCTGAGTTCAAAATCAGCGGAGTTGTTGGTGTAACTGTGAACATCACTATAGACCTGCTCATCTCTCTTTCTGTAGATCTCATTATTCATCGATTGCCATAGCTTTGACCTTGAGGGAGAACAACTGGGAACGAACGGATGTCTAAGGTTGAATCAGTCACCACCAAATTGTGGTTACATGGCCTCCTTAGGGCCACTATGGATGTGTAGCTATGGCTTCACTTCCAAAGGTGGGCAGAGCTTCCGGTGCCTTCTGAACATGCAAATTCCTTCTTTTCCACAGGAGTCTGTTTTGGGTACAAAATGGGAGGGAGAGTTGCAACCCTCTGGTTTAAAATCCCCATGTAAGCGCTTCTTGGCCCCTTAACCGTCCATTAGGCTGTCTAAGAGGATACTGAATATTGAATATTAACTGTCATGATGGACTGTGGAAATTCACGTCAGTTACAGAAGTTTTCTGGGTGCCAGTGTCCTATCCAGTCAACAGAGAATAATTTTATCCTAGGCTTATGATAAAAAAAAAAAAGTCGCACATAGCTGTAAACACGCGGGGCAAGTGCATGGGTCCTAGTGGCAGAACCCCCACAACTTCCTGATCGTGCGTTCATGATGAGGTTCTAGCACTCGGGAGGCAAA
The DNA here is from genome assembly GCF_018167655.1 of Microtus oregoni. Taxonomy (NCBI): domain Eukaryota; kingdom Metazoa; phylum Chordata; class Mammalia; order Rodentia; family Cricetidae; genus Microtus; species Microtus oregoni. The sequence continues at coordinate 42,292,058 of NW_024543063.1, forward strand.
GGCAGGCGAGTTTGAGACCAGCCTGGTCTATAGAGTGAGTCCCAGGATAGCCAGAGCTACATAGAGAAACCCCATCTCAAAACAAAAACAACAACAGCAACAAAGATTTCTAATCCTCGACATGCCAATGACAAATGACAAACAGAGCATCCTTGGGCAGCAATGGCCATCTTGCTTCTAAGAGGGTTCTGAGAAAACTCAGAGAGGCAGAACTGCCTGGCTTTCATGCTGAATATTCTAATCACAAGTTCTATTCCTTGGAAGTGTGGATTCTAGACACCTCTGCTTGACCACTTCTACCCAACTCATTTCCAGAAATGGGTTCATGGATTTTTCCACCATGATTGATTTGACAGAACTTCAGAGCAGTGGCTGTGTGACCTACAGACCAATATGCAGAGCCACAAGGACTTCATGGGTAGCATGGCCTTATGAGTCTGAGGGGGCTGACGGGTCCTTCTCTGAGACCCTCTAGTGAGACCGTATGAATAGAAGGTGACATGTGGGTAGCTGAGAGGAGGTGCTGCCTTTCCAGGAACAGCTCTGGTGATCTGACTGAGGTTCTTTTCAGGTATGTGAGCATTTTGGCATCTCCATTATGGTATGCTCTTTTATGATACATAATTCCCCACTGGTTAATTTACTTGACATCATTTTCTTGCAAAATCAGTCCTCATGAAGATAATACATTTAACTAATAATTTGACTCATTTCTGCTGCTCACTGCCGTCTTCCTCCTGGCCTTCTTATATACCCTAGGACCACGGGCCCAGGAGTAGCCCCACCCCACAATGAGTTAAGCCCACTCACATCAATCGCTAGTTGAGAAAATGACCTACAGACTTATAGGCCAATAATTATGAAATCATTTTCTCAGTTAAGATTCCTTTCTCCAAGATATGTCTGGGTTTGTGTCTAGTTGACAAAAGAATCAGCTAATAAAACTAGAGAGCACTATTTTGTTGCGATTGTAAATGACCCCATTGTGTATGCAGAGGTGCCTACCGACACTACAATTCCCAGTGTGCCATTTGGCAGCTCCTTCAGGAAGAGCCCACAGCCTGTGTTTGTCTTTACTATTCAGTGCCTCTGATTAGTCCTTTGCTATTTTCCTCACTTCATTGTCAGGAGTGATCAGGACTCAGCTGCCTGCTTGGTCTGGCAGGCCATGCCGCTAAATTCCCACATTATGAGCAACCTGCCCTATAAATTACAGTGGCTGCAAGGGATGCCTCCTCCCCATTCTCCCTGCTTGTAAGAGTTACTTACATTTCAAAATGGTGAAGAAACAAGAGTCTGGTTTTGAACAGAAAGACCTTCTCTGGGCATTTGCTGTGTCCAAACTCATCCACGCTTAATCCCCCATCTCAGCTCAAGATGGAGGGTTTATGATTAATACAGTTAGTGTAGAAAATGGCCGGCGCTTGGCTTCCTTTAAATATAGCATGCTCAGCGCACACAGACTCCGAGCATCAGTTAGAAAGAAGTGACAGCAAACTTGACCTTTCTCTCAGAATTGCGTGTGGAAAGGGGGAATTAGCTTTCTACAATAGCACTTGAACTTGCTTTAACTTATCGCTTTCCTCTTTGGAAGGAGGAATTGTGCATCAGAAACATGAAATCACCTTCAAGCCGTGTGCTATTTAAAATGAAACCGAGCTTCCACCCCGTCTTAAATCAGATGTGTCTTTGGGAAAAATTCACCACCGTCATCATAAATAACACCAAAGGCTTCTTTCTCTCCTCTCTCATCTTTTTTTAAACAAACCAATATTTGCATTATATGTTGACATGCATTCCATATGTATGCATGCACGTGTGGATGTGTTGAATTGTGCAATGGCTGTTGAGCACATATAGAAAAAACCAGGAACAATAGGTGTGCTACAGAGGGAAGAAGCAGAGAAGCTTTTCACTTGTTTCCAGTGTAACTGAAAACAAAATAAATGACTACATAAAATGCCAAAGGAAACCCAACAGTGTCCTCCCCCAAAACTGCCAGTTATTACTGTTAGTCTAGTTTGTCCCGCTTAGACCTTAAATCGAAGTGATTGACACACACCCCAGCCAATGATAATGTTTCCTTGTCAGTCGTCATTAACCTAAGATCAGTCACCATGACTTTAGTCCAGCCCAAATGGAAAAAAAGAAAAAGTAAAGTGAAATTGTATTGTTAGCCCAAAGCTCATCAGGTAAATATGCCAGAGAAAGAACTAGATCTTCCCTGACCTCGGTGACATTTTCAAACTGTTTAAAAGCTGAAGTTAATTCTTTATGATGGTCCTTTCATCTCTGGTTGACAACAGAGAGCCCTTGACAGCTCTTGTCAAGTGGGGATGTCTTATCAAAAACAATACCCTCCGGATCTTTCCATCCACATATTCTAATCAAAAATAATTGCATTTAAAATTTTTATGTCGCTTTCATGTCTCCCCTGCACCTTCCTGCCACAAAACCACTTGAAGCTTCAGATTTTCAAGACTGTGGATTCAAGGATGCATAAGCGTGATCACGTGTGAGCGCTGGAATCACAGAGGCTGCATGAATGGCTAGTTTGTTCTGCCGGGGCTTTTATTTGTATCTACAGGCTCCGGAGGTGTTTCTATGACTGCCAGTTCCTGCTCTGTGTCTGTGAGGCTGTCCCGTGCATGCACAGAAGAATGAGATCTGTGCAAATCCAGTGGTGGACCCAGGTTAGACTCCAGGATATCTCGAATTATCTACCGAATATTTAGAATTGAAGGTTGCATTTTTAGTTCCGTCTTCTGAGCTCTATTAAGGTTGTGATTTGGAGGAAACCTGTGATTGAGGTAGCTATAGGGGGGCGGTGTCTGCCCTGGAGTCTAAGCCACAGTAGACAGACTTAATACTTAAGGGACCTGGTGGTAACTGCCCACACCTCTTACCAGATGCCTTGAGACGCCTACCTCAGCTACAAAGCACTAGCTTTTGCTTCAGATTCGGAAACACTTCTTTTCTTTTCTTCTGTTTCTCAGATGGAGTAAGTGAAGGCCCTCCTGCTCCCATGTGTCAAGATTGCAGGCACCTGTCACAGCTCCCAGCTATAAATAATTCCTCCAACAGAATTTAACCACAGGTCTGTGATCTCCCCATCATTATGGGACCTTGGCCATCGACCAGTCCTATGCCATCATCATTGGCTACAGCCCCACTTGTCTTGAGACATGGGACATTCTGTCTTCACCTATTCCTTCCTTTTGCCCTCCACTCCTGCTCCTAGCACTGGGCACCTTCTCATGTCAGGATTTTTTTTTTTTTGCAGTTGTTCCCCTTCAAGCACCTTGTTGAGATTGTACACAGGAGAGACTCATTTCAGGAGGGAAGGGGAAAAATGCCCTTGTCCAGACCATTTTCACATGGTCAGATATGTTGCCCACCTCTAAAGAGAAGGCCAGACTGCCCAGCCTTTCTCCCGAGTGTTCAAAGAATAGGGTCTGGGGACTCCCCGACTTCAGTCCTAAGAAGGAACAGCGAAAAGCAAAGCGTGGTTCTCCTCCCTGACTGTTTTTCTCTCAGCTCCATCTACAGAATCTTTCTAGGTTTCATTTTCCACTTTTACCCAGGAAAAGGAGGGAAGAGGGGAAAATGGTGTTTGTAGCTTTTAAAGCTTCCCATCCCTGTCCTGGGAAGACTGTATGAAAGCTAAGCTACCAATGTGGCATGTAAGACCCTGAATAGTAAATTTATCTGTTCATATATATTTAAGTTATTATTGTTGTCTTTGTTTTGAGACAGGGTCTCCCTATGTAATTCAGGCTGGCCCACAACTCCTGGTTCCCCTATTTCACCCTGCCTCACATTAATGGAACCGGTGTGGATCACTACACGTGGGCCGGATCTTTATTTTTAGGTGGCTGGGTAATCCTGATGTGGTCATTCCTATCTGTACTCTCACCATAGGAGGCTGAGACAAGAGCATTGCAGTGAAGCTGGCGCTAGCACTGGCTACATCAGACCCTGTCTCAGTGAGGGTGTGAACGAATGGTACCAGAGATGCGGACTGGGAGAAACCAAGGCTCTCTTGTTAGTTTTCCTTGTATCCGTTCACATTGCATAGCATTCCCCAGCCCATTCCCTCCTTGTGCACTGTTTCTTCTTCTGTCCTTTGTCTGGTGCCTTTAAGTGGTATAAGGCAGAGGTAGGAGAAGATGCACTCTCATTGTGTCCTATGGTCTTTGAAGAAGAAGATGAGTTCTTATTGAGAAGAGTGAGGATAGCAGTATGGATGCCAATGAATTTAGGTAGGGAATGTGTGTGTGTGTGTGTGTGTGTGTGTGTGAGAGAGAGAGAGAGAGAGAGAGAGAGAGAGAGAGAGAGCAGGTCACACACACAGAGACAGAGACAGAGAGACAGAGAGAGAGAACAGGTCAGAGAGAGCGAGCAGGTCATACACACACACACACAGAAAGAGAGAGAGAGAGAGAGAGAGAGAGAGAGCAGGTCATACACAGAGAGACAGAGAGAACAGGTCAGAGAGAGCAAGCAGGTCACACACACACACACAGAGAGAGAGAGAGAGAGAGAGAGAGAGAGAGAGAGAGAGAGAGAACACATCATACACAGTTGAATCAAACTCGGAGCCTTTGCTAGGCAAGTACTCTATCACTGAGCCACTCTGTCCCCAGTCCCTGTTGTTTAGATTCTCTTCTGACTTTAGTAACATCTGTCCATACCTTCCCTCACTCTCTCCGCTTTCCAGTTGTTTACATTCTTCTGTTCCCTGGATACCTACATGCAGACATTAATCCTGAATACCACGCCAGGTTAGCGAGGGGAAATCTGCATAGAACGGTCCTTACAGAAACATCCCAAAGTAGGTGTGACCACCCTTTGGGTATCATATGGTCCTGTCAAGCTATTTTCAGGGTGAATCAGTGTCTCACCTTGCCCACACCCAGGTCATTTCTATAAACTTGATTCTCCTATAACTGACAAGTCACCTTTATAAGAAACGAATCCCAGCCACCCTACCTCTAGAAAGTTACACCCAGTTTCTTAGTTAAGTAAGAAAGTTTACTGTGAGTCTTAGAATTCCAGGGGGAAGAGAAAATGCAAACCCCAGAAACATAGTGTCTTCTTCCTGTAAGGAGTTGGCTTTCTTCATTACTGTTTGTTGCTTTTTGGAGCATTAGGAAAGACCCAGAGTGGATCAAAGCATAGGAAAGCCCTGACGCCCCACAGAGACCTCAGCATGGCCCCAGTGCTCCACAGGGGCTTCAGCATGACCCTGATGCCCCCCCATGGGAGCCTTAGCATGCCCATGGGCCTCAGCATGGTTCTGGTGCCCCATAGGGGTCTCAGCATGAGCCATGGTGAGGGCAGGTTTTGGCACCATTCCCTTGACCCACAGGCACTTGGGAAAGCATGGGTTTGAATTCCTATGGACTTGGAGAGCAGCCCTAATCTCATGAAATCTAGACGTTAGTCATAATTTGTCACACATATAGACGAAGGGCTGGTAAGATGGCTCATCAGGCCAAGGCACTAGCTGCCAAGCCCACTGAGTTCAATCCTCGGAACCTCTGTGGTAGGAGAAAACCAACTCCCTTATGTTGCCCTTTGAACACTCACGCACTACGGCATGTGCCTCCACCAATAAATAAATGAATATAAAGAATTCCTTAAGAATATATAAGTGAGAATGTAGTACTCGAGTCTTCTCTTTAGCAAATTCTCGTGGAATTAAATCCTCCATTTCAGCTCCTACTAATCTACTAATCTTTAACCTCAAGGAATTTCCAGCTCAGTGTTTCCCTCTCAGAGCAACCAAATGCTAGGAGCTTCATGGACAGTCTTTCATCATCTCTTTAAATCTGCCTTTCCTCTTTATTATTTCTTTGAATTCTCACTCCTTTCTGGTAACTTTTCTTTGACTCTTGAGTTGGGACTGTTCTTTCCTCCTCTCCCTGTCTATCCTCCTCCCCCTCTCTTTCTTCTTTTTCTTCAAATTCACACATAGGACCCTGTGCTCCCTTTATAAGCTTTAGAAAATAAGTCCAAATAATTTATTTTTTTTTAACTTGGGAGAGTTCTATCAGAAGCGAATCACACAGCATATGAAGCGTGCTGCCTCGCTCTCAGAACGCAGGTAATTACGATAACAGTTTCCCAGTCGTTAGCATCGCTTTGTCCTTATCGACTAGCCAGTGGCACAGGGCTCCTCGCACGCTCGTGGCTCTTCCGTCATTTTGTTTGGAAATCACTTTATTGCAATATAATTTACAGAGCCTACGATTTGCCCAGTTTAATTGTTCCGAGGAAATAAAAGCTTCCTTTTTGTTTAACTGTATATGATCATTTATTACTTGGACGTAGAAAAGCTGGGAAACATGATCAAATGGAAATCTGAAAGCATTGTGAGAGCCCCGTTCGTTTTAATGCATAATTTTCCTATTACAGCCCTGGATTTGCACCTCTGGAGTTAAGGTCACGGCAATGCTCGCATTATAAACCGTTTTTTTCAAGGGTTCATCAATGCAGCGGCTTTGTTTGCTCAGGACTGGAGCTCGCCTCATGAGGTTTCCCTGCAATACCACAGCTTTGGAAGGGTTGGGGGTGAGTTTTCCTGAACTAAATTAAAATTTTAAAACACTGTATTTCCCTTTTTAAAAATGCTGCCAGTGTCAAAAATCTTCGGTAGGAATTTCTCCCCCCAAATAACTGGCTTCTTCATGCAAATCCAGTTTTTAATTGTCTTTAGTTTTGAAAATTTCTCTACCACGTGTAGTTAGTGATTGATGTCATTTGTATTAAATATTTACAAACCTAAATCCAACTTGGTGTATAAACTAAAAAAAAAAAAGAGTTACACGTTACATTCAATTGCTGCATATGTACCATTGTTAATGGACTTGTTTGAAGGTGTCTAATACAGCCCAGAGATGGACCAGGAAGCCCGAGAGTCTGTGGAACCTTGTGACATGGAGACTATAAAATATTTAGAAAACCGTCTACATTTTAAAATTGTATTCTCCATTTTTCAAAACAATAAAAGTAGATGGTAGAGGATGAAGAAAATGACCATAAACTATTAATAAAATATATCATCATTAAGCAAAATACAACATTGGCATGTTATTTCAAAGGAAGTGTAGTAAAGAATCCTGGCTTTGTTTGGACACAGGTGCCAAAAATTTCTAGTCAGACTATCACTGGTAATTTTAGGATTTTTTTTCACTTTCCAGTCTCCTAGAAGTGATGCTAAATACCACCTCATGCTTCTGAAATCACATTTTATCCCGTTCATTTTATTTACATTTTTAGCTTTAATATGTTCGGTGAAAATTTAGATTTTGTGTGGGAAATTAATAAAATCAAAATGAAATTATTGTTTCAAAATTGACTTACGCCATTGTGTGTGTGTGTGTGTGTGTGTGTGTGCGCGCGCGCGCGTGTGCGCGCGCTTATCTGTATGTGTGTCATGTGAAGGCATTTTCCTCCAGAGGCCAGGAGACAGCACTGAGTCATGTGGAGCTCTTCTGTTACAGGTTGTTGTGAGCTGCCCGATGAAGGTGCTGGGAATTAAACACAGGTCCGCTCCAAGGGCAGCCCGTGTTCTTAGCCACTGGCTCTTCTCTTCAACTCTGTGAAAGCATTATTATTATTATTATTATTATTATTATTTGATTTTCGAGACACGGTTTCTCCGTAGCTTTTTTTTTTTTTGTTCCTGTCCTGGAACTAGCTCTTCTAGACCAGGCTGGCCTCGAACTCACAGAGATCCGCCTGCCTCTGCCTCCCGAGTGCTGGGATTAAAGATGTGTGCCACCCCCACCCGGTTTGAAAGCATTATTATTAAGAGTGTGTTCTAACAGGTACCATTTGATAAAAAATGAGTCTTCGTCCTTGTCGCCACCTATGATATTAGAGATAATTTTTTTTTCTGTGTGTCCATTTTGGAGGGGAGTGAAAATCCCTCAGAGTTGCTGGTCTTTTTCTCGGTCACATCTGTGTCTTGTCCGTTCTGGTGCAGTCTGCATTCAGAAATAAGTTTGTTGAGAGAAGAAATGACTGTACTGCCCACATGGGAAGAATCCACGGGCTTGTGAAGAGCAACGGACACCTCAGAAATGGAGACTGTTCTACTCTCCTCGCTACAGGAACTCCCAAATAACCAAACCAACAAAGAAGCAAAAGGCTTCCGCTGGATCCCTGAGACCTCACCCAAGGGGGACAGCTGGAGCCAGCAGCTCCGCTATTTGGCTCCTATTAAGTTAATGCTGCGTCTGGCAAAGGTGACAGAGAGAGTGAGGAAGAGGCTGTCCCCAGCTTTTCCTGATGTCAGTGTCCTGGGATAAGGCCTCAGACCTCGACTTGTGACCATCTTTTGGATATATATGCATATAGACACATATTATGCACACACACACTTCCACACTCACTACTGAATTACTTTTTTCCTCTATAGGGTTAATGTTATCAAGTGTGGATCCTTTGACCCCCCGAATACTCCAGAGTTCTTAGGTCCCTGCAGAAAATAAAACCACTCTATTGTCCAGGCCAGTAGAGCTGGGTATTCTCATTACGGGCTGAGATACTGAAGGATGAAGAGCGAGGTCCCTTTGGAGACTTACGTTCCGGGACATGGATTCAGCAATGGCTGTGAACCAGGCTGCCAGTAAGGACACTTCTAGAATGTGTATTTATTTATTTCAGATGGACTGGCTGGAGTAATGGTCCTGGAATTGTCTCAGCCTAAGAAGACTCTCCCCTTGTTCTACAGGGGAGCAGTCAAAGACTAGCATTAGGCTTCGGTTTTATTGGGTTTGATACAGCTGGACTCTTGAACTCATAAGGTTTCTAAGTAGGTTTCGAGGCGAAAACTGCTTTTTAATTATTCCTTATTTCTTCCCTTCTTCTCTTCCTTCTTTCTCCCCTCTGTCCTTTCTTTTCCTCTTTTCCATCTTTTCCTGGCAATTCCCCCAAGCTCTTAAATAGCCCCTAGTGTCCTTCTTTTGTTTTAGAAGTTGTATTTTAAAATGCAAACCATGCATGCACTCAGCCAACACACCTGGGGGTGGGAGAACACTAAAACTCCCCCTTGGTGTCTGCAGCTCCTTCCATTCCCTCTGCTTCTTTCAGGGACCAGCAATGGAGGACTTGAACTTGATACGTTTTTACCTTGACATAGGGGCAAAGTCAAATATTCAAATTCAACTTGATCATTTAGTTCTCAGGGGTAAAGAGTAAACAGAGCATGTGCGGCCTGTGTTAGCTCTGTAAGAGGCTATGGTGCATAAGTAGAGGGATATCATGAGGAAATCAGGTGGAGGGGGTGGATGATTGGGTGCATGGCAGCTGTCTTTGAGTGCCTTCCCGCTCCTGAAGTGGCGTGAAGTCAGAGCTTGTTGAAGACGGTTAAGCTGTTTCCAGCATCTTCTTTTCCATTAGAGTTGAAAGGGTTTAGCTTCTACCTAGGGAGACTGGAATAGCGGAGGCATCTGTGTCCTTTGCAAAGGAGTGAGGCACCGGCTTGCAGAAGGGTTTGGGGGTGGCTGAAGTCGGTCGCCTACAGCTGCAGATGACAAGCACAGATCTCGGAGCGTGCGAGAGGGAAAGAGAAGGCTGGCAGACGCTAGAACCTAAGGCACAGAGTAGGGAGGACGTATACTTACTGCACCCCCTGTTTTCAGTGGGGTCGTTTTAAAACCAGGCTGCCCATTGTGATCGTCTGAAGGGTTTGGTTTGCTGTTTTTGAAAAATAACCTGTTGATTCTCATGAAATCTGGAAGCGGGTTTCATCAAGCAAGACCTGGGGGTGAGCCAAAGCCGACATGTGTCCAGCTGCTTCCTTTCCCAGGTGATGCTTCGACCCACTAGGAAGGACCATCCATGTATACAGTCCTGCGTTAATATTCTGTTGCTGCAAGCAATGAAAGGCCACAAGGAAACCCTTCGCCTTCAAAAAGCATGTTGTTGTTTGCTTTGGAATATTAATATCAACAAATGCTGAGCTCTAGAGATTTTTTTATATAAAAATGAGAAAAAAAATCCTAGTCTCGCTTTGCCTTCCACTCTCTAATAATCTTTGTGGCTCAGCGACGAGTGCTCTCCACTGGCCTGTATTCATTCATTAAAGCAGGAAGTCCGCCTAGGCCAACACTCATAGTGTTAGTGCCTGCTCCGTGCAAGCACCAGGCCAAGTTCAAGACAGAATTTCCAGCTCAACTCTGTCATCCTGGGGGAGGTTGGTGTGCTGATCTTTCAGACTGAAAATAGGTCAGATTTCCAAAACTAAAAACATCGAAAAACAGGTGGGATGTGGGAAGATCTTGGACACAAGGTTTTCTGGGACTCAAGGCCAGTTTTCACATGTTTTTCATATATCTGATCTCCATTGTTTACAAAAACATCATCATGTGTGTGTGTGTGTGTGCTCACACATGAGTGTCGGGAGAATTTCACGTTGGATGTCTTCCTCTGTTGCTCTCCACTCACCGAACCCAGAGCTCCCTGTTTCATCTAGACTACCTAGCCAACAATCCCCACCCCTACATCCGCCCGTTTCTGCCTATTGGGGCTAGGTTAAAAATGGGTTTTCTCCATTTTAAGTGGAGCCTGCGATGCCCTTCCCCGTGTCGTCTTGATGAAGCACGCCCTCACCCCACTCCCCACGGAAGCTGGTGCTCATTTGAGATGACCAGGTCTGGTGTGTCCTGATGAAACCTGCTGTAAATAGCAGTACCCCCGTGGCACTTTCCTGTGGGAACAGAAATCTGAAATCAGTCGGTTCTTTCATGTTTACTTTTTTCATGGGACCTTTGCCAGCCACGGTGGTGTGTAATTACGGTGTAAAACATCTTACCCATTTTGTCGGTAAAGAACGGATTTGATTAAAATCACTAGGAATTAAAGTGGAACCGAGGCTCCCTCACTCTTTATGGACGTGTGTGTGTGTGTGTGTGTGTGTGTGTGTGTGTGTGTGTGTGTAGGGGGAGTGTGGAGTGTGTATGCATCTGTGTTCACCTGTCTGGGGAGGCCAGAGGTCAGTGTTCTCTCACTGAACCTGGAACTCACCAGTTGACCTAAGCGGGCTGACTAGTGAGCCCCAAAGGCCCACCTGCCTCTGTCTCTCCAGCCTTGAGATGTTGAGGGTGACAGCAAGCCCTTGACCAAGCATCTTATCAATCCAGTCCCCAGCCATCTCCCCAGCCCTTCCAGACCTCTTTGCTCTTAGCCCAGGACTGTATTCTCTCCCAGGTATCAGCTAATGAGAGCCCAAACCAGTCTGTTTTTTAAATAGACTCTGCGGGCTAAGAATGGTTTCTACATTTTAAATGGCTTCTTAACTATCTGTAGAATATCTGGTTTTACCTCTTGATCGCATAGCTCAGCTTGTTTGCCATCTGGCCCTTTAAGAGAATATTTAGTGCTCCCACCCTGTGCAGCCCCTCATCATGTATTCCCAGTCCAGCCGTCCTCCCTATCATGTCCTGAACTCCTCCACTACCACCACATCCATTAGCCTTTTGACCCCCGTAATGAAGGCATCAACTCTCCCCTTCCCTTCGCTAGCCCCTCTCAAACTCTTTGTAGGAATTTGGTTAACATTATTTGACCATTTAGCTTACCCAGACAAACCCAAATATGCCAGCTATGCCTGGAATCCTGACTTAATTTGAGGCTCAGGTTAGACATAGCGATGGAGTGGAGGGCGACCCGACCATAGTGTCTGGTTTCCGGCATGAAATTATTTTCAGGACGCCAGACACAAAGCTTTTGCTTGCGTACTTAGAACCAAAAACCTGGCTCTCAGCTTTCATTTCCTTCTCTCTTTGGCTTCCATTGAATTCCTTTTTCTCTTGTTTGCTTCTGTGACTTTTGTCTAGAAGTGGTTCCGTTTCGAGAGGCTTAAAAGTGTTGGAGTGAGCACATCGGTCCCTGGAAGGCGCTTCCCAGGATGAAGTTCTCTTAGATGCTCCTCAGCCGAAACCACTGATTCCTTCTCTTATTTCATTTTTAATTTTTTTTTAGTCCTGGCAGAGTTCAGACAAGGTTTAAAGCTGAGTGGGGCCTTGGTAGGAAGTCAAAACAGAGGCAGCAGTTTCCACGCACGAGAAAACTGAGTCCGCAAAGCTACACGAAGCAACCTGACTCAAAAAAAAAAAAAAAAAAAAAAAGCGTGTGAGACATTTGGAAGAGGGACTTCTCTGAGCCTACCCTGGCAGAGGGCTTTAAAATGATCCACTTATGGTTCATAGGAGCTCACGGGCTCATGGACTCTGGACTGACAGCTGGGGAGCCTGCATGGGATTGACCTAGGCCCTCTGCCTGTGTGCCACAGTTGTGTATCTTGGTCTGTCTGTGGGGCTCTTAGCAGTGGGATCAGGACCTGTCCCCCGTTCTTGAGCTGACTTTTGGAAACCTGTTACCCATGCTGGATTGCCTTGTCCAGTCTTGATGCAGCAGGAGTTTGGTCCTGCATCAGCTTGATGTGCCAAGCTTTGTTGATGCTCATGGAAGGCCTGCCCCTTTCTGAACAGAGATAGAGGAGGAGTGGATTGAGGAGACAGAGGTGTAGTAGTGGGGGTGGGGGAAAGGAGGGAGGGGAAGCTGCAGCCGGGATGTAAAATAAATGAAGATATTTAATTAATAGATAAGAAGTAGTATTTAAAAAAAAGAGGGATTGAGATAGGAAGCATTGGAGGGGAAAGATGGAGGAGTAAAAATGATATATACAGCATACTCATAAATGACATTATATGACATTATTTAAAAATTAAATAAAATGAAAGCAATTTTGAGAAAAATGTCCAGTTACGGTGATTAACATCGGTGTGTCATAGAACACATTGGAGTCAGGCATTTTTCCTGCCCTCCCCGTCAAGATCAGACCATACCCAGGGGCTCCTGATTGCCCCCCAGATGTTTTCCAGGCTAGCTCAGGTGCATTTTACATGGCTAGCAACATTCTGCTCAATTTAGGTAAGTGTTTTTCCCTCCTCTTTGAAGCAGGGTGTTCATTTGAGATACCATTCCAGGATGATCACCAGTAACCAATCACAACACACCTGGAGGGGAGAGAGGAGCCGCTTAAAGTTCCTGGGGCTGGGGAGATGGCTCAGTTTATAAAGGTGCTTGCTATGAAAGCCTGAGGACCCAAGTTTGAATCCCGATAACCACATACAAAGCCAGATGTGGCTGTGCACTCCTGTTGAGGCTGGAGACTGGTGAGTCTCAGGCAGGGCTGGCTGCCTTGCTCCAGGCTCCGTGGGAGACCCTTCTAGGCTCAGTGAGAAACTCTTTCAAAGAAACAAGCCAGAAGGTGTTAGAGCAGGCTACCAAGGATTCTCTTCTGGCTCCTACACTTTTATCCCACGACATGTGTATCTATGCTACACAAACACAATCACTCACCACACACACACACACAAAACTTTAGTCTTTCTTCCCAGAGCCACTAGAAGTACCATTCCAATGTATTTATCATTCTTGTTTTCTGTTTCTTGACATATAATATGTAAATATGCTATTTGCATATAATATACATGTATATACATTACATACAGATAATTTAAAGCAGTATTAATATTATACTAGCCTACTGTTCAGTTATGGCATGAGATAATTGTTTTTAAAAACCTGCCTGAAAGTATTTGAGTAATTGACCACACTTTCAAAATGCCTAAGTTTGGGCCTACATGTGTATATGTATACCGCATGCCTACAGTACCTATGGATGCCAGAAGAAAATGTCAGATCTTTGAGGAGTTACAGATGGTTATGGGCCATTCTGTAGGGCCTGGGAACCAAACCTGGTTCCTCTGCAAGAGCAGTCAACACTTTTAGCTGCTGTGTTATTTTTTTAGCCCTGACTGACTAAATTTTTAATAATAACGTTAATGACAAAATAGTCCATTTTATCACTGCTAGCATAATTTACAATAATATATGCCATTCTTTGTCCTAGGACTCTCCATGTAGCTTACCTTAGTTTGTTCATTTAGTAAATAGTGCTTTGATACAATGCTGGAATTTTTGTTTTCCTTGGGTAAAATCCCTTTTCAAGTTCCTCTGAAGTTTGAATCAATTCATATTTTTATTAGCTCTCTGTAAGAGTGCATGTTACTGACTTTCAATACTCTTTTATTTTTAATCTTTGACAATCTGATTAAAGAACATCTCGGTGTTTTAATTATATTTAATTTTATGGATTTATCAACCATTTGGGTTACCTTTGAGAGCTATCCATTCATGTCCTTCTTCCCACCGATTTTTTATTGCAGTATTTATCTTTTTTCTATGGACTTGCATGCTATCTATGGCCATCAGATGGTGATATTTGTAAACTAATTTCCCAAGGAGAGTAAAGGGAACCGGTGGAAGCAGTCGAGATCAGTCATCTTAGAGGAATCCTGGGGGATAGATTTGAGTAAGCCATAGAAGTTCTTCCTGGAAGTATTTCTGGAAGTAAAAGAGGAGATCAGGGGAAGGACTTTGATCATCCCCCGACCCCGAATCCCTCCCCTTCCCCCACCCCCACCCAGCACTGTGACAACTCTTCATAATGGGGAAATGTTTGCATCCTGTAGCTATCAAATTAAGTTCATTAAAAACTACCAGCTCCTATTTTTTGTCAAATTTATAGTGTGGACATCCCTTGAGGTAGATTTTTCTCTGTGATCCAACTTTTTATGCCTTCCCAAATTAAATAAGTAAAGCATTATTTTAGAATAAAATATTTTGAGTTTTGGAAACTGCTACACAGCCTTTTTTTATTATTTTATTTTATTTTTATTTTTATTTTTTTAAGTATTGCAACATATCTCATTTTATTTTTTTTAAATTTATTTATTTATTAAGAATTTCTGCCTCCTCCCTGCCACGGCCTCCCATTTCCCTCCCCCTCCCCCTCCCCCCCCCGATCAAGTCCCTCTCCCTCAGCTCGAAGAGCAATCAGGGTTCCCTGACCTGTGGGAAGTCCAAGGACCGCCCACCTCCATCCAGGTTTAGTAAGGTGAGCATCCAAACTGCCTAGGCTCCCCTAAAGCCAGTACGTGCAGTAGGATCAAAAACCCATTGCCATTGTTCTTAAGTTCTCAGTAGTTCTCATTGTCTGCTATGTTCAGCAAGTCCGGTTTTATCCCATGCTTTTTCAGACCCAGGCCAGGTGGCCTTGGTGAGTTCCCAATAGAACATCCCCATTGTCTCAGTGTGTGGGTGTACCCCTCGGGGTCCTGAGTTCCTTGCTCGTGCTCCCTCTCCTTCTGCTCCTGATTTGGACCTTGAGATTTCTGTCCGGTGCTCCAATGTGGGTCTCTGTCTCTGTCTCCTTTCATCGCCTGATGAAGGTTAATATTCAGGAGGATGCCTATATGTTTGTCTTTGGATTCACCTTCTTATTTAGCTTCTCTAGGATCGCGACTTATAAGCTCAATGTCCTTTATTTATGGCTAGAAACCAAATATGAGTGAGTACATCCCATGTTCCTCTTTTTGGGTCTGGCTTACCTCACTCAGGATAGTGTTTTCTATTTCCATCCATTTGTATGCAAAATTCAAGAAGTCCTTGTTTTTTACTGCTGAGTAGTACTCTAATATGTATATATTCCATACTTTCTTCATCCATTCTTCCATTGAAGGGCATCTAGGTTGTTTCCAGGTTCTGGCTATTACTAACAATGCTGCTATGAACATAGTTGAGCATACACAGGCTTTTTTTTTAAAATCCCTTTTCTTTCTTTATAATTTATTTTATGCATATGGGTGCTTTGCCTGCATGTGTGTTTGTGTACTACATGCATGCCTGGTGTCCATGGAGTCCAGAAGAGGGCATCAGATTCCCTGGGACTGGAGTTACAATTGTAGCTGCCTTGTGAGTGCTGGGAATCTAACCCAGGTCCTTTGGAAGAGCAGCTGGTGCTCTTAACTCCTGAGCCATCTCTCCAGGCCCTGCTGCCTGTGTTTTTAAGGCGGCATCATTTTATATTGATTGAACTAATTCTTGCTCCCTACCTCCCCTTCCCTTCCCTGTCTCCAAAGATACCCCCTACACAGCCTGTAATACTGTTTTTATACCCAGATGTCTATTCTACTAGTCTTCACTCTTTGGATTTAAATATGATGTTGCCATCTATTTTGGTAATTTGCTTTGTATTCTTTTGATTTTACCTTGAAGATATCTTCACCTTTTAAAACACTGAAGTGTATTCTTAGAAATTATTTGATTTGTGACCCACCAAGATCTATCAGGGCCACCTGACTGGGTTTAGAGCTACACATTGGAGCTGGATGTGCTCAGCAGAGGGCACACAACTAAAGACAGTTAAATGTTTCCCTAAATCTATCAATAGCCAGTAATTCCAAGGTGGTGGGTAGGGCCCTGAGAGCCTCTCCTTCTTCCTTGGCTGACTGTTGATAAGCCTGGTCTTTTGGGGCCCAGTTCAGATAACAACAGTTGATGTGAGCTAGTGATTACAATAGCTACTTGTATCTCCTGTTCTTGGCCAATGACATAAAAATGACATAGCATAAGATTTGGGTGGGTAGAACTGACATGGCTTAGTTGGGATGGAACCGTAGAGTTGTCTGGAGTTGGGGGACATCTGGTGAAGAGCGAACGTGAGAAAGTAAAGGCAGATACATATCAATGACTTTCTTGAGGTTCATGGAGGCACCTACGGGAAGTCCTAAGGACCTGACTTGCCCTCAGTAGTTCCCCACTCTCCTTCTGAGCTGCGCTAGAGGCCAAGGCTCCAGGAGTTCCCTAGTAATGTAACCGGAAGCCCTCTGGAGAAGCTCCTATGAAGAAGCTACCATAGTGGCTGGCTTGAGAGTAAGAAGTGGGTTGAGACGTATGGAAAGAATATACCGAGAGCGTATGAGAAATAGCCTGAGCCAGGAACCAGTGGTGAAAATCAGTGGGGCAAATCCACACAAAATACGAGTTGTTCGGAGAATAAAACATGTGCTGGGGGGCGACAACCAGAAAATCACAGGGGCATTTCCAGGAGACTATGAATGCCCAGTAGATTGGTTGCCCTCTGTTCGATGTAGGAACTGAAGCTTTCAGAGGGAGGTGATATGTTGAACTTCATGTTTTAAGTAGAATCAATATGGCAGACATATGAAGAATGCATTCATCCATCCAGCTATGCTACCATAGATACTCTTTTATAAATACTGAGGAATTGTAGTAGATCTGATCGTAATGCTCTCTTTTACTTGAAACTTAATGCCCAGTGCGTAAGAAATAGATGGTAAGACTTGGCTATTATGATGAACTGTTATATTGGGACAACGAGAATTTCAGAGAGATGCTTAACATAATAACGGGAAACATTTCTTAAAAGCATGACACCTAAGTTGCAGTGGGAATGAAAACGGTCAAGAGGATGGTAAAGGTAGCTAACATGCTTTAAGACTTCGGGGCCATGGCCATGGGATGGTTAATCTTCACTGTCAATGTGACTGGATTCAGGATCACTTGAAATGTCTACGGAAGTGTTTTCAGAGACGTTTGGGGAAGAAAAACATTCCCTAAATATGGGTGGCTTGCTCTCTCTCCCAGTGGCTGCAGGCCCAGTATGAATAAAAGCTGAAGCTCAGATAAGTGTCAGCATTCCCATTGCTCTGCTTCCTGATGCACCCTAATGTGAGTGGTTGGGTCCCACTGTCCTGCTGCGAGTTGTATCCACCGCCCTGCTTTCTCTAATATAGTGGACTGGACACTGTGGGCTCAAAGGAATATCTCTCCTCCCAAGTCACTCCTTGGCAGGCGTTTGGTCACAGCAATGGGAAATGGCTCATTTGGCCATCAGCAGAAATGAGGGGTATTTTCCATAAGAAGTATAAGGTGCCAGTCAGAAAGTCTCCATACATTACAGAAAGAAATGTGGAGGGGTCAGAAATGGAGCAGAACAGAAGACAGGAGTTCTGTCATTGAAGCAATGTCGCAGGCAGAGTGGCAGTTTAGAAAGACCCTCTCAGACCATCTGGTGGGGAAGAAATTAGAAAATTATTATTGGGGATGTGTTGCTATATCAATGGACAGTGGAGACAGAACATAGGAATTTGATTAGAGATCTCCAGTGAGACGTCTCCCACTGGGATTGGAGGCTGAAGAAGAAATGTCGCTAGGAAGAAGAGGAAGGTGCCACAGACGACCCTCAGGCACCGGTAATGAAATGCATCCTTTGGTGAGGTAGTGATCGGAGTGCAAAAAACAGACAGCGGGGTTAGGGGAGATGCTGGATTCGGTTTAAATGAATTTGAAGCTCTTAGGAGATATTTAAAAAGATATATCCAATAAAGAGAGATAAATTTGGATATCGGTCAAGATATCTGGGCTCAGATAAGTGTCAAGCCATCAGCGTATTAGCTGTAATTGAAGAGCGGGAGAGTAGATGCTATCACCCAGGAAGTGTGGATGGAATCAAAATGGAAGAGGACCTTGGCCAGAAGCCAGCACAAGCAATTAAGGAATGGCAGGCCAAAGAGAGCCCAGAATGTGACCAGAAATATCGGAGGCATGGAAGAGAATAGTGTAATAGTGTCGAAAGGAATGATGCTTTGAGAGTTGTGGCTTCTGAAGCTGGAGGTGAGAGGTCAAGCAGGCTAAGGACTGAACATCGCCCACTGGGTTTAATGACCAAGAAGTCCTTGGTGGACATTGGAGGCCATTATCCAGCCCATGGCATGTGCTGACCCGGAAGAGCAGAGTGGAGGCAGAAATAACTAAGATGATTAATGGTCAGGTAAGCAATCTTTAGCTTAGGTACCTAGTGATGTTGACAGAAAAGGGGACACAGGATGGGGAGGTTATTTTTGTGTGGGGAAGGGAGATAATGAGCTCCATTACTTGAAGCGGGAATGTCCTGCGTGATGCCTTCCTGTCTGCACAGCTGCCATGCTTACTGAGCAGCCCGTGCAGGAGCTTCTGGGGGAATTACAGAGAAATGGAACCGCTGACTCATGCCCGCGGTTACAAGGATGCCAGCGGCCCAGATGCTCTGCAGATGTTTCAATCGGGTCCTCCATTTAGTGCGCCCAGCATACGTATGTGAGGGCCCGTTCTCAACAATTCTTATTACTGGGCTTGCTAACATTTGCCCCTGTGACAGGTGTAAAAGGTATCCCAGTGTTATCTTAAAATTCTTTATTTATTTATTAGTAGTAAGATTGTATCTTCCTATGTATCATAGTTAGCATCAGCTATCAACTTGATACAAATCCAGTCATTTGGGGTTAGGGATGAGGGACCCTCAACTGAAGAATCGTCCAAAAGAGATTGGCTAGTGGTGCTTTATTAATGAGAATTGGTGTAAGAGAACCAAGTCCACGATGGACTGTATCATCCCTAGGCAAGTGGGCTAATGTTCTCCAAGATACATAGCTGAGTGAGTCAGAGGAAGGAAGAGTAAGCCAATAGGAAGTGCTTCTCCATGGTCCCTGCTTTGCTTCTTGCTTCCAGGCTTCTGCCTTGAGTTCCTGCCTGACTTCTCTTCATGATGGGCGGTGAGCCAGAAGATGAGATAAGCCCTTTCCTCCTCGGGTAGCTTTTGCTCGTGGTGTTTATCACAGCAGTAGAAAGCAAACAAGAACAGTATCCCTACTAACATTCAGATCCTCCCTCTGTCTCCTTAAACTACCTACTCTGTTCCTTTGCCCATGTTTCCTCCTGCTGGATTTCTCTTGTTTTCCACATTGGGCTGTTCATGACATCATCTTCATATCAAATCTGTGAAGCTTTAGGCTTTGCAAATAGCTTTTGTCATTCCATCTCTATGATTCCCTTTATTTTTCCCTGACATTACATTCTCCCTTTCCCTCTTCGTCCTGTAGGTCATACTTGTAACTCTTGTTCTCCAACCCTAGTCCACACGAGAGTCACTCTTAAACACAGTATGACCTAGGGGTTCACATGATGTTTCTCTTCTTCCATTGAACTAATATTTTCAGGCCATTTAGGGAGCAACACATCTCTTCCACTGACTGGTATCACTATTCTGCTAACGAACCACATCAACTGCAGTCCTAGACCTGTGCACGTGTGTGTGTGTGTGTGTGTGTGTGTGTGTGTGCGTGTAAAACGGCTCTCACATTTGTACGAAATATTTATTTTGATAAAAATATGAGTCTAATTATAGTGATGCCTTTACGAAATCCTTTTGCTATTTTAATTGAAATTGAGGGAGTTTTCGGGCTAATTTGGGGGCAGTTGATATCTTAATGATATTTGATTCTTACAGCCATAGATAGAATGCTTCCCTCATTCGGATCCGCCTGGGGTATTTTAATGTAACTGAATGATTTCCACATTTCCTTAGGACCCAGTCTTTTTGTCAAGTTTGTTATTTGATATTCTTTAGGTTTTGGGTGCTCTTGTATTGTTAACAACATCTTGTTTTCTATTCTATTTTCTTTCTTTTTTCTTTTGGTTTTTTGGAGACAGAATTTCTCTTTGTAACATCCCTGGCTGTCCCACAGCTAGCTTTGTAGAACAGGCTGGCCTCAAACTCACAGAGATCTACCTACCTCTGCCTCCCAAGTGCTGGAATTAAAGATACGCACCACCACAGCCCGAATCTATTCTATTTTCTTGTTGGTTATTGTCAGTAGAGAAATAGCGTTAATTTTTTTGTAGTTGATCTTATACATGGCAAAAATACAGAATGTTTGCATTACTTGCAGTTACTTATCTGTTATTCTGGATGGTTCTATGCTTTAGAAGACAACACTCTGTTGCAGATGACAGTCTATTCCCTCCACCTTCGCCGTACCTTTAGCTCCTCGGTTTTGTTGAAGGTTTTGTCTCAGGGAAAGATGCAGAGAATAGTTGGATGATTCATATGAACATCCCCTCTGAAATTAATGAACGTTTCCAATGGTTTTACTCAAACCATGATACCAGGACCCAGTTCAATATAAGAGACTTTTGCAATGTATTTAAGTTGAAGATCTTGTTAGGAGACCATCCTGGGTTCTGGGTAGACTGGTAGCCTCTGAATTCAAGAACTGGTATCCGCTGAAAGAAAAATTGAGGGAGATTTGAGACATGCAGAAAAGCCTGTGGTGGTGAGAGTAGAGACTCAGGTGCCGTACAGCAAGTTTGCACTCCCACAAGCAATGCAGGAATGTTCCCTTTACCCCACAACCTCTCCAACATAAGTTGTAATCAATGTTTTCTATCTTGGCCATTCTTACAGGTATAAGATGAAATATCAGAGTTGTTTTTGATTTGCATTTCTCTGATGGTGAAGGATGTTGAGTATTTCCTTAAGTGTCTTTTAGCCATTTTAGATTCCTCTATTGAGAGTTCTCTGTTTAGGTCAGTACTCCATTTTTTTATTGAATTATTTGTTTTTTTTTATGGCCAATTTGTTGATTTCTTTGTATATTTTGGAGATCAGACCTCTGTCTGATGTGGGGTTGGTAAAGATATTTTCCCATTCTGTAGGCTGTTATTTTGTCTTATTGACTGTGTCCTTTGCTTTACAGAAGGTTTTCAGTTTCAGGAGGTCCCATTTATTAATTGTTTCTCTCAGTGTCTGTGCTACTGGAGTTATATTTAGGAAGTAGTCTCCTGTGCCAATGCGTTCAAATGTACTTCCCACTTTCTCTTCTATGAGGTTCAGTGTGGCTGGCTTTATGTTGAGGTCTTTGATCCATTTGGACTTGAGTTTTGTGCATGGTGGTAGATATGGATCTATTTTCATTCTTCTACAAGTTGATATGCAGTTATACCAGTACCATTTGTTTAAATATGCTTTCTTTTTTCCATTTGATATGTTTTGCTTCTTTGTCAAAAATCAGGTGTTCGAAAATGTGTGGATTAATATCCAGATCTTCGATTCGGTTCCATTGGTCCTCCTGTCTGTTTTTATGCCAATACCAGGCTGTTTTCAGTACTGTCGCTCTGTAGTAGAGTTTGAAGTCAGGGATTGTGATGCCTTCAGAAATTCTTTTATTGTAACAGGATTGTTTTGGCTATCCTGGGTGGTTTTTTTTTTTTTTTTTTTTTTTTTTTTTGCTTTTCCATATGAAGTGGGGTTCCTCCTAGAATCAGATAAACTTTGTATTTGAGGGAGTATGTTATCCTTGATATATTTTATCATTTTTTTATGCAGCTTGATTTGGTACACTAATATTTTATCTAGTATTATGTACTTTTTCCCAGTGATGTTTTCTGTTATTTTTATTTCATTATAATATTCTTATAATGGTTTGGCATCAACTTTCTCATGATATTAATCAGGGTCTGTTTCCTTTGCTTGTATTTTAAAAGAGTTGATGCTGTTATTTGTTTCCTGGTTATTTGGTAAAACTCATTCATAAGCTATTGAAGGCTTCAGTTTGCCATAGGAAGAATTTTTATCACTGACCCAACTATTATTTCTATTTTTAATGTTTATAGGAATGTTAGTTTTTTATCTTGAGGGTCATTTTTAATAACTTACAGCCAGGCAATTACTTGGTATAGTTATCTCTAAATTTTCAAATGTACTGGTGTATGACACTGTTTCTGGAGAGATGTGCACGGACTTCTCGCCCCAGACAGAGAACTAGTGACAGACCAAAGTAAGGGTACCACCAAAGTCCTACCTGGTGAACCAGTTCGTTTACTGAGGTTACTCACAGGAGCAGAAATGGCTCAGATGTTTCATCACCGAAAGCCAGCTCAGCAGGGTGACAGCTCACAAAGCCTGGTAACTGGGAGGGCTGTAAAACCTAAGTCATGTATGGAACTCTGGGGTGTGAGCTTCTGTCAAGGAGAGCTGCAGCCACCAGGCAGAGCCAGCCTTAGAAACCAGGCACATGGGCTGTAAATAGCAGATCCACAGAACTTAGGGTTCTCAAATCTATCAGAGCTTCATCATGCACCATGCTCCTGGATACAGGGCATAATACCACAGGATTTGGGGTTTGCCTTGCTGGATTTGAATCTTGCTTTAATCCAATCTCTTTTTGGTCAGTCCCTTCATGTTTCCCTCTTGAGAATGGGAATGTTTACTCTATCCTACTATATATTTGACGCATCTTTCTTCTTGATTTATATTGGCTGGGTTAAGCGTGTGCCTGGAGTCCCTGAAAGGACCCTTGAATGGTAATAAAACTTAAGATTCGGGGAGTTTTGTAACTAAGACAAATGCATTTCAGAGTGGCCATGAGCCTCTGTGGCCAGGGATGCAACGTCGTGATTTGAACCTGAACTCTCCCCACAGGCTCACACTTTGGGCACTTGTTCCTCAGTGGCTGGTCACACTGGGGAAGCTGTTGAACCTTTTGCAGTGGATGCCCAGGTGATATAAGGAGACCGGTAGAGAGGTGGAGTCTGAACATTATGTGTGCTCTACTTCCTGGTCCTTGCCATGTGAACAGCACTACCACAAGTACCGCTGTCACAGATGAAGCCGCCCCCGCCACTGTGCCCTCCCTGTTAGGATGGATTGAAACACTGCATTCAGGAACTGAAATAGATCTTTCTCTTCTTCAGTTGGTCCTGACAGGTGTTACTGTCATAGGAACGCAAATGTAACCGATGCATGCATGATGCTCTAACCAGGTTCTTTGGCTCTCTCTTCAGGTCTACAAGTTCTTCTGTGTCAACCCACTCACACTTTCTCCTGCTTTGGGCATATTTATATTTCAATGTCAAAGTTATTGTTTTTCCAATTTAAAGATATTGTATTTATTTCGTTTTGCATTGCCTGCTCATGTTTCATGGTGAATTACTCTTTCCTTGTATTTTATAATCTTTCCTGTATGTCTTTAATCATTTTGTATCCATCGATACCTGTCCAGTCTCTATCAGAATCTAATCAGCATCAGATTGTTTTTTTTTTCTTCTTTTTAGCAGCTTTGGAAGTTCCTAATTTTCTGTTTAATGGGATTTGCTAATTCTTCTTTAAGGTAAATTATTTTTCTTGTCAAACTATAAATTTCGATTGATTATTTTAGTGTGAGTATTTATGGACTAGATTGGAGCGTGTCTGTCTAGAAGGATGTTGTAGTACATCCGCTTCTATGATTTGCTCTTCCTATACAACTGCAATTTGTTTTCCTGTCCAAATCCCAGGTATAGATAAATTTTATTTGAGGATGGTAAAATTTCATTGTAGTCTGGTTGTCACCAAGAATGAGCAGTCTGAGGTCCACAAACTCCATGAGGGTTATTTTAACTCCATAGCATGATGGACCTTCAAACTTATTTTCTGTCTCTACCTGACCACTGAAATCTAACTCACTGGAATCCTAACTATGAGATACTTTGCCCAACCCCACTATACTATCTCCAATGCAGCTTATATGATGAACTCTCTAGTTTTCCAGTATGTTTCTTTTTCCCTAGTACCCCTTTCTCCTTGTAAGATTAGTTGTAGAGTTTGAAAACACTGTTGAGTTTAATCCAGGTTTTCTAGGTTTGTTCCAATGGAATGGCTTCAGTGGGAGCAGATGTCACACTCTCACATTCTGGGGTGGAGTGAAATATGAATGTGGCCACAGAATAGAGAGAAAGGTGAGTGTGTCACTGGATATGGTCAGAGAATGTTGACATTTTTTCCCTCTAGTACCCTCTATCAGATCCTGCTGGGAGGGCTACGGCTTGTACACACTTCCCACAAGCCCACAGTTGTGGTTTATCTATCTGTGTCCTAAGAGTAGTACATGGTGCGAGAAATGAGCCCCAGAGGCTTTTATATTTGGTTTAGCAATATGCCACACATTCTGTTACACCAATACCACACTGAGCGGAGACTCACAGAGTGCTTAGTACTGAACATCGCTCTAAGGCAAGAGCTGGATCAGGATGGCGAACCTGGATGACAGACTGGTCCTTATTAGATACAGGCTCAAGTTCTTGTCTCCCTTTATTGATGCTGAAGAGCACTGAAAGTTTGTAAGAATGAGCTGTATGCCCATTTGGAGATTTTAAGGAGCAAATATGCAAAAACTTCATGTTTTGAAGGTCACCTATCACTCAAAGACTGAGTCATAGCTATTGCGGAGACAATAGTCTTAGGGTCCCATTTCATGCGGCCTTGTCTTTATATTGAAGCTTTTCCAGAACTTCTCGAGGAAAAGTTCACACTTATAGGGTCACTGATACTGGTGTTCTTTGCCTGTTTTCTACACTATGCTGTGGCTGTATTCACCTGCTAGATCCTAGCCATTGTCTAGACTGATATCTTGTCTCATAGAACATTGTTATTGTTTTGAAAAATAATGCTTTCAGCAACAGCAGTGTGGATGTAAAAGGCAAAGGAAGCATGTATAGTGCATGGCAAACTTGTTCAAAGTTTATATGATTGATTAGTTACACTGATGATGAAGCACATATTAACCCTTTGCAGTTCTTACGGTAGAATTAACAACCATAGAAATATAACACTGTAAAAATTCATTGCTACAACTTAAACGTTTCCAATGAATTCTTGGGATCTCTTTGAAGATAATAAGGGTCTCTTTATGTAAATGAGCACCTAATTTATTCCTGGAAATAAGACCAATTTTAAATGACAGCACAGAGTCAGAAGCCCACTACATAACCAAGGTGTCATGGTAGAAATAATGAAGATTGGCTCCTGACTGCTGTGGTCAAATGTTAACAGAAGCAGGAATCTGGAAGGAACCAATGGATTTCGTATAAAGAATGTACCCATGGAGGGAGCCACTCTTCCAGCAGGGTTGGTAGGCGTGTGCCTAGATTATAATAAACAGTTCCTCCTTCTTAAAAATCATTGAGGAAGCCCAGTGGTTTGACATAGTGCTGATTTGTATATCTGTTCCTCTTTCTATATGCTTAGTCCTATATCACAGTGTTTCCAAACTTGTTTCCTGGAATTCTGGTCTAGGGGAGGTAGGCCAGAGAGCTCCTGTGTTGACTATAACTGTGGATGGATGTTACACGTCCATCCTTTCGGATGATAGTGTTTATTTTCCTAAATAGCCTTTAAAGCCTTTGGGAAATTCTGTAGCAAACTAAAAAGCAATGAAACCATTAAACCTCTTCAGCTCAGTGTTTCCCAAACTTATTTAATGTACCCATTCTTCCCCTTGATTCTTCTCATTTAACACCTGTGCACCTTTGATGACAACCTCGGTGATTTCATAAGGACCCTTTGGTGCTAAAATTATGAAAATTTGTGATTCTTGTGAGCATTTTAAAGTCAATTTTAAAAAAATCAAAATAACCAGTTAATACACTAGGGGAAAAAAATCAATCAAATCAGTTGTCTGGCAGAAGTACCCATTTAATTCAGTCAAAATGTTTTATCAGGTAGCCCCAGGTAGACCATCTGCAACACTGAGCAAAAATAATCTTGGCGGCACCCTACAATTCCAAGGATTTTCACATTTGGGTAATGAGGGTAGCACATTCGTTGCTCAGCAGTGTGGGCCCAGGGACGTTGGGCAGTCAGAGGGCTCAGTCATCAGAAAACTTGTGATCTGCATCCTCAGACACTACTCTTCTGCTTAATATGTCCTGGTTGCTAATTCTCCAAAAAGCATGGCCCCCATGGCAAGGATTACTGAAGTGACCATACCATATAACTTGGAGTGGTCAACTTGCTATTTGACCTGGGGCATGAGTACAACTACCTTATTTCCTCCATACAGATGCATTTGCTAATCCTCATACAATTAATAAAATTCATAAAAAGGTAAATATAAAAATATGGGGAATACAAAGAGGCCTGTAGCCTTTCAAGATGCAGACTTCTAAAGTTTCCCCTCTTAAAATGAAAAAGTGCTTTAAGGGCCCAAGTACCCTCAGACCCCCAATATTTTTAAAATGTAATATTTTAATTCTTTGATAATTTTATACAGTATATTTTGATCTTATTCATCCCTCACTCCTCACCTTTCTGGATCAATCTCCAGCCTCCCCAACCTCTCCCAACCTTCCTGACCTCTTTTTTAAAAAACAACTCACCGAGTCCAATGTGTGCTCTCCATGTGTTCATGGGTGTGTAGCTACCCACTGGGGTGTGG
Organism: Microtus oregoni; assembly: GCF_018167655.1. NCBI lineage: Eukaryota > Metazoa > Chordata > Mammalia > Rodentia > Cricetidae > Microtus > Microtus oregoni. The sequence goes on from NW_024543063.1 coordinate 42,319,012, forward strand.
TTATCTTATCAGTGGCTCCATCCTTTAAAAAACAGCTCTGCCTCCTTAAGAAGCCATCAGTTGCCAAAAGTGCCCCAGTTAAGAGTTAGGGGCTTGAAAGTCTCTCTGCCTGCGATGCTAAAATGTTCATTGCCTTGGTCTTGTGCAGACACCCGCAGCTGGTGTGAGGTCCTGAGTCCTGCCACACCCAGAGGACACTATTTCAGTCTACCCTCCTTCAACATCCGGCTCTGACCATCTCTCTGACCTCTCTTCCGGGATGATGCCTGAGCTTTGCCTAGTGGAGGGATGATGCAGACATCCCAATAGTGTAGCTGGTATGATACCACAACAAAAATTGGGTGCATCGTTTTTAAAGGAGCTATAGGAGTCAAAGTAAGGAATGACAAAGAGGACACCAAGAGACAATTCTCTGAGAATTTGCTTTCAGATTGTCCGCTCACGTCCTAACACTTTGATAAAGAAAAATAAACTGCTATTTTCATCAGCAATGAGGCTTTCCTGACACTTTCCCTTTCTGTGTTTGAATGAGTGAATCATGTGTACTTTGGTACGTAACATAAGTATTAAAATATTCAGTAGCTACCTATAGATAGAAACATATACAGTACAACTTCCAAATGTTCCTATAGCCCGTCTGTCCCTACAGCCGTCTCCAATTGTTTCCACATGCAAACCAAACCAAGTGCATTAGCATTTACACTTTTAAAAGTGTTGTGGACTGGCTGACTTAAGAAAATTTAAGTTGCCATTTATCCTGAGCCCTCTGGAAGGGTCACTAGAGAATGGCTCTCTTCTAGGGCTATTTGGAATGTTTGTGTCGTCAACAGGGTGTTGGCCATTCTGTCTTCTTGTTACGTTTCTTGATGATGAAAAGCACATGTGTCCTTGTTCCTTCCTCCAATAATTACCTCAATACTTGATCTACACGAATCCTGTGGTAGCCAGAGGTAGATTTTCTATTCTTGACCATCACCCTGGTCCTCTGGTGATGCAAGCGCGCATGTGTGTGTGCCCAGGGTAAATATTTGACCATTGTTCCAGCCATCATTGCACAGCCCTCGAGTGACCTTGCATTAATTAGCCGAGAATTTCAGGGCTTTGAATCTGATTGAATCAAAATATTGTTTTTACAAGTTGATGAAGGCTCTTGATTGATGTGGGCCCTGCTGGTTCTTTGAAGGATTAAAGTGTATGTATAGATTACAGAGTCCTGGCTCTCGCTCCTCAATTGGGAACCGCTTTTGAACAAAGGTAAAACAAAATAGCCCACTAGAGCTATTTTTTTTCCTTTCCAATAGGTGTCATGGTCGCTTGAGTGGCCTTGTGGTTTTGTCAATATAACAGAATTAGAGAAATTGGGAGAAATGGTCAAGGGAAAAAATACCAGATAGAAACAAGAGGCGGATGAGAAGAATAAAAGGAAATGGAAAAGGGAGGAAGAAGAAACTTGTCTTTCATTCACCCTGAAAATGAGTCTCATGCGCATATAGCCCAGGGTAAAGCCTGCCATAGTCTACCCAGGGAGCAGAAGGAGGGCGATCATTGAGGTCTGAACTGGTCAAGGCTTAGAGGAATTGAATGGCAAGCTGCATCTCTAGTGACATACTCGCTGGGCCTGAGGTCACATGGCTCTCTGCCCGATAAACCCAAGATCCCCATGGCATGGGTGAGCTATGACAAGACTCTGGTCCAGAGAAAGGCAAGACAGAGAAAGCTCAAGGGGCGGGTGCTGGTATGAATAGAAATGGGATGGGGAGGAGCAGACTCCGGACGGTGCCTCTGTTTTTCTCTACCATGCGTCTTCTGTTGGTCCCCTGCAAATTTTTTTCCTACCTGCAAATTTACAAAACTTGAATGTAATTTCATTGTACATCTGTTCTCTTGAAAGCTGACTTGTTCCCATGGACTCTGTATTGTGTAATGAATCAAAAGCAATCAGCATACGGGGGAAATGATAAAACAGATAACAAATGCCCGTGTTGTGTGCTCCAGCAGAGGGATCCTAAGGCCTTAGGCAGGGTTCTGTGGGCCAAACCCTTGGTTTTCAAATGCATCTGGGACCTTGTCACTTTCTCTTGGTTTCTTTGGGGTGGGGGGGGGTGAAATAGCTGGAAACCTGGATGCCTTTTTAAGTTCTGTCCTTCTTTCCCTGGCACTATAAAAGGGATCCTGAAAACCAAATAGGCCATACAGTAGGTAATGGTGGTTTTTAACATGGGAAAGGGGAATTGGGAGGAATAAAACTAAAGGCACTTGTGGCTTATCTTTTCAAAATAATGATATGCACAAAACTGTATGAGTATCATTGAAAAGAATATGTCAAAGCTGGTGAGATGGCTGACCCAGTAAAAGCCCCTACAGCCAAGCCTTGTGTTCTGACTTTGATCCCCGGGTGTACACACAGCAGGAGGAACTAACTCCTCTATGTTGTCCTCTGACTGCCACATGTGTGTCATGGTACACATGTGTATGCCAGTAGTGCAAAGCAGAGGCTTTAAAATTCAACTCATAAAGATAGATGCTGAGTAGAACGAAGGAATGGGCAGGCAGGATGTTAGCTGGTGGTGAAGACTCGGGAGATCTGGGGATCTTTGGGGCCACCTCAAATGAAGTTTGCAGGGAGCGTGCTGAGAGTGGAAGAGAGGTCCTCAAAGTCAGGGCAGTTTGTAACTGGCTAGCTGATGCAGAGCTAAGGGAGTTTAAGGAGACCATCTGCTGGTGGAGAAATCTTGGCGCTCAGTCAGAGATACTGCTGTGATCCTGGCAGATGACATCAGGAAGAGGTCTACATGAGATCGCCACTGTGATAGCTGGTGTTTATGTCAACGTGACACATGCCTCCGTGAGATTGGGCTATAGGCAAACCTGTGGGATATTTTCTTAATTAGTAATCACTGGGGGGAGGGCCCAGCCCCTTGTGGGTGGGGCCGTTCCTGGGCTGATGGTCCTGGGTTCTATAAGAAAGCAGGCTGAGCAAGTCAGTAAGCAGCACCCCTCCATGGCCTCTGCATCAGCTCCTGCCTCCAGGTTTCTGCCCTGCTTGAGTTCCTGTCCTGACTGCTTTTGATGATGGACTGTTGCATGGAACTGTGCATGAAATAAGCCCTGTTCTCCCCTAGCTGCTTTTGGTCATGGTGTTCCATCACAGCAATAGTAACCCTAACAAAGACATCCACGTACCCATCATCAATGGCATGGCCAGAAGCCACAAGGTCAAAGTGTAACTGAATATGTCTTTACCCCAAAGACCACAGTTTTGTAGCTTATAGTAAGTTCAGAAATAGGCCATTTAAAATGCTTCAACCTTGATTTTCCATCTGTTGGAGTTTATAAAAATGGCCTGAGATATTATTGACAAATCTGTTGTGATTTGGTGGGAGTGGGGGGAGGCAGGCACGGCCTCTGGTTCTGCATACCCACCAGGCGCCAGTTGCCCAGGCCACTTCTTGAGAAGATTTTAGGTCCTGAGATCAAGGAAGGTGCAGCTACCTTTCTGGGCTACTGTGTATGCATTTTTTTAAGCAATCGAAAGAAAGAGCTCCCCTGCTCTGTGTGTATAGCTCAGGCTATCCAGAAACTCACCTTGTAGCTCATGCTGTCCTTGAACTCACACGGACCTCCTGCCTCAACCTCCTAGGTACTGAATTTATAGGCACGCATCACATTGCCCAAGTAAGAGGTGATTATTTTAAGAAGGGAAAAATATGTCCATCAAATAATGAGAGTATGTGTTTTTCACATCTATGAATAAGTCATGGTAACTGTGGCATCACATTTACCAGAGCAAGAAAAGCAAACAGAAGTCTTGAGATTTCCCCAGAATGGAGAAACAATGGATTGTTATTTCCCTGGGTTGTTCGTGTTTTAACCACCAAGCTGATATTACTTCAAAAGTCAGGAAAGAAGGAAGAACAAATAGTTGGGAGAGAGGGGATGGAGGCAGGAGCATTGAGTCTAGGGGGCTAGAGAGTTGCTGTAGGTTTTGACTTTCTAGGAAAGAACATAGTTGTGGAGGGAGAAGACACATAAATCATCCTGAAAATTATATTTATATAATATATGTAATTATAATTGTAATGTATCATTCACATAAATATTTGTGTGAGTTACATAATTATATGTCACAATTATGCAATAATTATATATTATACTAGGTTTGTATACATGTGCATATTTTATACATACATATGTGTACATATATATAAAAGAGATGGCTTAATTGATGTAGAGTAAACCATATAATTTAAACACAATAATTATATCTAGAGTTGTATGTACTACCTATATTATGAATATAGGTAAATATAATAGATCATTATCATCATCATCAAGTTTTGCTATCACAGTTGTCTGATAACTTAACCTTTGGCACACTTGACTAAAACAAATATTTTGTTTGTTTCAAATCTCTAAGTATATGTTTTCTTGTGGATTCAAGGTTAGCAGATGTTCCGATGGGGATTAGTAATAGTCCTTGATACATGACCCTCTCTCTCTTCATTGGTCCATTTGCAGGTTTATATTCCTCATTCTCTGTTAATATCAAAAGACCATTAAGCTTAATACCCTATGTAAAAGCTTAAATCCCCCTATATAGTGCCCCTTTGCTTCCTGTGTCTCCCTTTCCATTCCAGAGCGTCCATGACTCAAATTCTGTGTTCATTGTTTTTGTGTCGCACAAAGCAAGCATTTGAAATCACATACAGCCATGCCTAAGACTGGGGACCAGCCCCCACCCCACCTTCCAATCTATGCATATGAGAGCCCCAGATTCTTTTTCCAAGAAGCAATTCTGCTGTTTTTCTGTGAAGGGCCAAGAACCCTTGGGCTGCGGCTACTCTTGGTGTCCCACTCGGAGCCTGCATCACTTAAAGGATATCAGCAAGGAAGAAATGGAGTCTAAGCATCTCTGAGAAGTCCGAGTTCTCTTCAGATTCCCCCACTTGCCCTTCTCAGCAGAGGGTGGGGTGGGGAGCAGTCATGAGGGTCTTTCATGTTAGGGTGTAAGCCATAGCACAGCAGAGAGGCACAGACTTCAGTCATGCCTGCAGTAGGTTAAATATCCTTGCAGAATAGCAATGCATAAAATGCAATAAGATGTGCCCCTTTCTCCCGCTCACTATAACTCTCTTATTATCTTGGGCTCAGGTGTGTTGTATGAATATACAATAATGGGGCTAACAAGATGGTTTGGGGTCGCGGAAGGATAAACCATGGCATAATCCAGCTCCGAAAGCTGTTCTGGTAATGAAAATTGTAGAGCAGTCTTGTGGCTAGTTTTGTAATAAAGATATACAAAGATGAATATAGGTTTGCAGGAATTAATCTGAGAGCATTTGATCCAATTTATAGTGGAGTGGCTGCATGGAAGGCAGCTCAGAAGACAGAATTCCAATTTAGGTTGATCGAGTGCTTTGGGATCCCAGGGAAGAAGGGTTTCCTGTAATTGGGAGATGATTTTATTTCTGAGATGCCCATCTCTTGGCTTCATGAGAGGCCACACATCCATCTGCCTGGCCTATGAATGCAGCCCAGCACAAGACACTGAACCCCATGGTATGGGCTTTGGGCTCCTCATTCAGCTGACAGACAGGCTCCCGTTTTATTCTTTTCCAACAGCCCCCAGGACACGCTGCAGTTTGCGATTGCAATTGTCTGAGAGACCAAGCATCAATACACCTGCTGGGGGAAGGGAGGCTGCAGACAGCTGCAGTCTCTTCCAAATGCCTCCACGTCCTTTCTACGAGACACCAGGTTTAAGATTCCTGAGAGTTTTCACTTGGAGGCCATGAGCTTGAATCTAAGCACTGTGTAGAAAGTGTCCTCATGTAGTCCTCCAGAGGATGACGGTCTCTGGCAAACGGGGACAGAACTTGAGATAACTGAATTGATAGAGACAACTAGAGTCAGTGGTCCACTCTTAACAAAACAGCCCTGAACCAAAGCATGTTGACTGTGTGCCCGTTTTGTATCAGTGTGAGTCTGAAAATTCAGCACCGAAAAAGATATTCTTTGAACAAGAATGTTTAGGTTCAGAAGCAATTTGAGACTGGAGAGGTTGCTCAGTGGTTACAACCACATGCTGCTCTTGCAAAGAACTCCCAGCACCTCTTTTGGGTGGCTCACAACTGGCCTGTAACTCCAGCTCCAGGGACTTGGATGTCTCTACCAACACCTGAACTTGTGTATACATACGTGTGCATGCGTGCAATTAAAAATAGTAAAGTATTTTTTAAAATATTCAAACATGATTTGTTATTCACCGTGGGCTTTTCTTTTTAAAGTGGCATTAGGAAATTATTCTCAAACTTTGCAAGGGTAGGCAGGATAATTAAGATGGAATTCAAAAGCATTTGACTCTGGACATTTTTCCTTGGCAGCTTCTGGTTTCTTCTTTCTAATTGTGTTTAATCCCATTCAATTATTTAATATTCAAACATACATGCATTTCTACATGTTACCATGCATGAGTTTCTGTATTTACATGTGTGTTTATGGGAATGCTACCTTATACCCAATCTGGACTGGTCCTGTCACAATTCAAAAGGAGCTTGGTGTGGTAATAGGGGCGGCGGGGCTGCGTTCCCAGCACCCCGGCCGCCTGCTCGGCTAGCTTATGCCCCAAAATAATTACACAGACACTGTATTCTTTTAAGCACTGCTTGGCCCTTTAGCTCTAGCACTTACAGGCTAATTCTCACATCCCGATCAACCCATCTCTAATAATCTGTGAGAACCGGTCTTACCGGGAAAATTCTAGCCTAGTCCATCCTGGGTCGGAGCTTCATGCCGGGAGCAGGGCATGACGTCTCTCTCAGGCGTCTGCTCCCTAGAGGAGAGCTGTCAAGTCTCTGAGCTCACTTCCTCTTCCTCCCAGCGTTCTGTTCTGTTTACTCCTCCCACCTATCCTCTAACCAATAAAATGGGCCAGGGCAGTTCCTTTATTAGCCAATGACCTTCCTCCATCATTTCCCCTTTTTCGGTTTAAACAAAAAAAAAAAGGCTTTAACTTTAACATAGCAAAATTACATATAACAAAACAGTTATCAAGTAAAAGTTACAATAATCTTTATCATAACTAAGGAAAACTATAACTATAACTAACTATTCTTAACTCCATCAAAGACTCCAGAAAGATACAATACTACCTAAGCAAACAAGAAAAAAAGCAACTTTTAAAACTCTAGAAATGACAGAGACATCTTGCTGCCTGGACAGTCACCCAAAGTTCCTCTGTACCGTTGGGGCATCCATCTTCAGCCTTCAGGCCCATGGTATCCAGCAGACATTTCCATAAAGCAGGAAAATTCAAAGTCAGTTCAGTCACTATCTGTTGTGTCCTGCAGAATGTCTTGCAGACTCTTTCATGAATCAGGAACCCCGAAAGATCATCTCACCTTAGGCAAGTTCAGTAGTCCTCTCTCTGCGGGTTCTCTGTGTCCAGTTTATGCAATAGTCCAGGCAAGAGCAGTTTCTTGCCCAAATGGCTATCAAACTCCATAACGAGCCTCTTCGATGCCCATCTTCCTCTTGAAGTAGATTGGTGCTGCCAGGAGCAGAGTGTCTCATTGTCATGAAAAGTCCTAAGTTATTAAAACATTAAATGTCCTATTCTGTAATCTTTGAAAGACATGAAGAATGTCTATCTAAAATATATCTCTATATATCTAGAAAATCTAACTAACATGACTACAAGCTTTACTATTATCGATGATTATCCATTAACAACCTATATTTCTTAATTATATAGTACATATTTAAATGAAATCACAATACCTTAATCAAAATCAGAAACACTTATACATATAACAAAACTGACCTTAAATCTCTAACAATAAAGCAAAATCTATACTAATGCAAATTATTCATACCTATATCATATCCCCCTTTAAATGTAAAAGAATGTTTATAAACCATATTTGGGAACATGGGCACAGTTTTTTCTCTCCAAACTGCTTCCTGCTGAATGGGGGCGTCATTAATTAGGTCTTTCATGGTATAACCTGTGTGCTAGTTTCATCTCAGTCGGCAGTTGAGCGAAGCAATTTTTTGAAGGCGTGCACAGGAACCATTCAGGAGGACGTGGTCCATCATAACAAATCAGAATAGAAGAAATGAACAGCGTCTCATCCTCTGTGAAAACAAAATAAGAAACTCCTTTCCAAAGTATCATATCCTTAGACCCAAACTCAAAATATCTATGTTGGATTAGTTCAGAAGCATTTATAAACAAATATCTTTTAGTAGCTTTTGCTCTTTCCTCAGCATTCAAATAATTCAAAGAGAGCATAATAACATACAGTATCAAAATTATCTGTGTATTTTCCATCTTTGTGCAGCTTTGTTTTAACCTCTATTTTGTTTATTTTTACTTTTAACTCTTTGCATTTTGAGACAGGTTCTCTGTATCTTTGACCTGAAGTAACTCTGTAGACCAGGCTGTCCTTGAACTCTCAGAGGTCTGCCTGTCTCTGCCTCCCAGGCATTGGGATTAAAGGCGTGTGCTACCACACCTTGAAGTCACAGAGGTCTATCTCCCTCTGCCTACTAAGTGTTGCGATTAAAGGTGTGTACCACACACAACAACTCTCTTCCTTTTTTTTTGTTACTTTAAGAACTTTAAATTTTAGTCTGCATATATTTTTAACACACTTCAAACCATTTAGAAATTTTCTTTGTCTTTGAATCTCTCTTTACTGTATATCTCTCTTTTTCTGACCACACGAGTCTTTAATTTACCAAGCAATATCAGTAGGATTAAAGGCGTGGCTTTGCCGGCTGGATCCAGCCTATTCCTTAGCTTTCCAGTCTCATGGCTGAGGTACTGGCTGTAGCCATGTTTACTGCTACAACTCTATGGCATTTCAAGGTCCCTGCCATCAAGCGAGCTTCAGAAGCCTGTGCTTGCATACCGCACAAACCGCCTGTGTAAAAGAGTCAGAGTTTGTCCTGGCAGGACGGCCCAGAAAGCCGGCATTTTTAAACGGCGCAGCTTTTTTCCTGTTATGGCTGAAAACCGAAAAGCATGTGTTCAGCTTTTTGTCAACACCGTTTAAGTGTTTCGTGGCAGGACCTCTTAATGAGCTGCAGGCTTTGCAGCTAAAACTGAGTCAAGAAGCCTCTCTTAGATGAGGCGCTTGCTTGCCTCTAGCAAGCAGAGTAGAACCGAGAAATTGCTGCTACCAAGAAACCAGGCACAATGCTTTCATTTTGTTCTAGAATTACTTCCCAAGCTGTCTCAGGCTTTATGTGGAAGCAGTTGTCCACGTGGGCGCCATATGTGGTAATAGGGGCGGAGGGGCTGCATTCCCAGCACCCCGGCCGCCCTCTCGGCTAGCTTATGCCCCAAAATAATTACACAGACACTGTATTCTTTTAAGCACTGCTTGGCCCTTTAGCTCTAGCACTTACAGGCTAATTCTCACATCCCGATCAACCCATCTCTAATAATCTGTGAGAACCGGTCTTACCGGGAAGATTCTAGCCTAGTCCATCCTGGGTCGGAGCTTCATGCCGGGAGCGGGCATGGCGTCTCTCTCAGGCGTCTGCTCCCTAAAGGAGAGCTGTCAAGTCTCTGAGCTCACTTCCTCTTCCTCCCAGCGTTCTGTTCTGTTTACTCCTCCCACCTATCCTCTAACCAATAAAATGGGCCAGGGCAGTTCCTTTATTAGCCAATGACCTTCCTCCATCAGCTTGGGACCACCTTTTCACCTAGAATGTGAAATAACATGTTATAATATTTTCACATCAGTACCAGAAAAGTTAGCTGTGCAGTTCTTTATTTCATTCTATGAGAATGGCATGTAATTATTACCAAAGGCTTTTTATTTATTTGCTTGCCATTTTTAATTCTTACCTTAATAGTTTCCTAAGTAGCATATGGTAGCCTAATTCCTATACAGAAAAGGCAAGATGTGAGCTGCCTTTAATAACAAATAAGAGTAGTTTGCATTCAGATGAAATTAGCCCACAGCTAAAACAAAGGATAGAGCTCTTTAGCCACCCAACCAGGAGGGAGTTTAATCATTTAGTCTGCACATTTCAACTTAAAGCATTCTTAGAGGCATGCATTCTCTTTCTCTCTCTCTCTCTCTCTCTCTCTCTCTCTCACACACACACACACACACACACACACACATGCATACACGCATGCATGCAATACATGCATACATATGCACGCAGACATTTATATGCACTCTGGAACTTGGTTGTTACTGACATAAATCATCTTATGTACAGGAATGAAGCCTTTTAGTTCATTTTTACTTCAGTGTTTTAGCTGAGCTCAACGTTGATGGGAGGTGAGAGTGGTATTTCCAGATACTGCAAGCAAGAAATAAATGCATTTCCAATTGCCAGTAATATTTAATTTCTATCAACAATTTCTTAATTGTTCTTCTGAAGAGCAGAGCTTAACCATGTCAGCCTAAATTACAATACAAAAGAAATCAGAAATGGTGCTGTTACCATTCTCATTTTTAGATATTACTGATTAGATTAGAGAAAATTATTCCTCATAATTTAGCTATAGAAAACTATATATCTAGTCATACCACGACATCAAAACAAAATTAAAGAGGAATGGCTTTTTAATTCAGTGTTTGCAGACTTATTTTTGAGGGAAGAAAGGGTGGTAGCTTTACATTTTACTCATATGCTTATGAAAAGCTCTTGGGGAGGAATAAAAGCTTTTCAGGCAGGGCATTGCTTTAAAAATATGAAACTGGTCACAATGTTGTCCTGTAATAAAAATTAGACCGATTTTAATTTAAGGAGATTTGTAAGTAGGTCCCTTAGGAATGTTGTTGTTTTATTCAAAAGTTAGTAGATCTGAAAGGACCATATTAATGACGTTTACCTTGCAAGCTAATGAGAAGCAAATTCCCTATTGAAATAAACTAGGTATTTCTTTCCATATAAAGAGGTCAAATTCGCGTGCAAGAAACTTTTAAAGCTTAGAAAAGACTTAACTGAGTTTCTTTCTTGCATATTTAAGACCAAATGCCTTCCTTACCACGGAGTCCTTAGCCTTCTGATGGCATTTGGCGAGGTGGTATGTGTGTCCTGAGATCAGAGCATCTAAGAAGAATCAAACATCTCAACCTTCAATATTCGCAAGCAAACACCTTGAGAACTGTGTTTGTTGCGCACAAGCAAAGAGAGCCCCTCTCATGCACTAGCGCTGGCTTGATGTGTGATTAATGCCAGGTGACAGTCAGGAAACAGGAAGGAACAGCACTTAGGGGTGTGCTACCTGAGTTAGGTGGGTGCCCCAAATCCTAGGATTTCTCTGAATACCTTAGCTTTGGCGGGATCACCATGATGTGAGTTAATGGGCAGGTTAGCTTGTGTCTGGATGCAAATTTAAGCGTGGCTTTGATAGTGTTAATGTTTCAAAGCAACTTTGTTGAAGTTCGCTGCCTGTATAATATACACATGGAAAGTGCCAGATCACAGGAGAGGATGTTTAGAATTCAAGGAATAAGTATGCTTTAAGGAAAGCTTGGAAAACTGCCTCAGCGAGCCTTCCTCTTTAGAACACTCCTGCCTAGGAATGTACAGGGTCTCCTCATGGAAGGCCCTGGGAGGAGAGCCCAGGGCTGCTACTATGTATAGCTCACGATCAGTTTGATCTTTTTTCTTCCGAATATGCAGAATAAGATCAAAAGAGAGGGTAGTTCCTTGAGGAACAAACTTCCTTTCAAGCCCCACCCTGACCCCAATGGCGTCCTGGTGTTCGCTCAGCTTGGCGTAGGGAGGTGTGTGTTTGTACACCCAGGTTTTGCCGGCAGACCTAATTTCAGAATACATAATGCATGATTTTGAAACCAATTTGTTATTGTAATAAAATATTTTTTTAGGAATGCATGGAAGTGCTCAGAGAGGTGGATGTTAAATTATACATGCATTGTGGCCAAGTGGATTCATTTAGCTCTGTCTGCAGGTGAATCTCCCTGTGACCTTGGCACTTGCTGGCTAGTATAGAATAACAATCAAAGCTTGGATTGGAAATCCGACCATTTCCAAATATTAACAACTTCTTTCAAAGGAAATGCTGATTTCAGCACTTATGCTAATGGCCACATCAGTATCTCTTTCCAAGATTTTAGGGATGGGGGCGGGGGCGGTGGGTGGGACGCCGCCCAGAGATCTTAATAGGATTAAAAGCGAGGCTTTTTCTATTTTTCAAAATGCTAATTTGTTTTCTGCGTTCTATTTTTATATCTGGGCTCATTATTCTCTATCGAAGAACCATAACCCACTGAAGACTCACAGGCTCACATCTAGAGCCATGGCAAGGTAGCATCAAAGATTCTGCCTAGAAGGGAGTCTGCACTCCTGACTGGTGCATCTCCTGCATCTCCAAGTCCCTTGGAAGGAGAGGCTTCAGTGATGGTGGTGGACAAGGTAGGACAGCAAGCTTCAGGTCCCGACCGTGACTCCCTTCGCTTACCCCTCCGGACTAGAGAACCAAGTTGAGTCTTTAGAGGGGGGACTGACGCAGCCCATGAGCATCAGGAAGCAAACTGACTTACTAGGGTTGCAGAAGTTGGACTGTGAGGTTCAGTTGGTCAAGGTTAGGACATTCTGCTATCAGGTTACCTGAAAGCCTTTCAACCGGAAGCCTAGCCACGTTTGTGTGCCAGCAGCCCCAAAAGAAGGCCAACAGAGAGATAAACATTTATTATGGAATTGGCTTTGAGTTTCCTTGGATAGTTTTACCACCAAACAAACTTGCGAGCAAACAGATGTGCTCCTGAAGAGGCTAGCTAGACACCATGGGTAGAAAGCCAACATCCTCAGCCAAGTCTGGGGACTCCCTTCCTTTTCTCTCGCTGCTGCTTTTCTTCTTTCTTATACAAAGGTGGGGGCAGGGGAGGAAGGAAAAACATAGAAAACTAAGCTCCTTGCCTGTTGGTAAAAAGCAGCCACATGGCCAGGTACCTTTGTTTTTAGGTGTGTATGGTAAATGAGGCGCGCCATTTGGTGTGATACACAGTCTTGTTTGGCTCAACAGGTGTGGAGAGGCAAGGCAGACGTCTTCTAGCTGCCTGTTTTGAACCATATTCAAAACACAAAAGCTATTTAAATGCCCACAAAGCCCTTAACAAAACTCTTCCAAGTCTCAAAACCATTTCCCAAAAACTAGGAGGGGGAAGCAAAATCAAAGGAAAAGGACCCATGTGTTGGGGTTTGCTCAGTTATGTTTTTCATAGTTTTTAATAACCTATAAAGTCACTTTTCTCAGAAAAGAAACAAAGGAATTTGGTAACCAAAAAAAAAAAAGTGGGGGTTTGCTATGAAATTTCCTCCCAGTTGCTGGGAGGAACCAAATTCGTTGTTTTCTGGAGCTCTCTATATGTGTTGTGCATGTCCACCCTTCCTTCCTAATGGAGTTTGCTGGAGAACATCAACTTTGAGTTTTATTTCTTTTTCCTTCCCAAGGAAAAAGATGGTTTCTTCCCTGTCTAAAGGAAAATAATTACATATTCCTCAGGACACATTGGTTTAGGTTCAGTGTGGGTTTATTTTGATTAATTTTCTTATTTGGTTCAGAGGAGTGGGGTGGGGTGGGGTGGGGTCTTCAAATAGCCTTTCTCACCAAAACAATGATTTCGTTCTCTTTGAGGGCTGTTACTGCCAAATTCCTGGCATATTAACATCATATGAGCTCTTGCTGTGAAAACTGTGTGTGAATCATGACTTATATCAAAGGCCTCTTAAAAGACATACTAGCACAGATCTGGGATCGGCAAAGAGCTCATAGGGGGAGCCTGTTAACGTTCTTCCCAACTTTGCAGGGCACTGTCTTCCGTAGGACTTTGGCATGCATTATGGGGTCTGAGAGGACAGTGGTCCACGAACGCTGCCAATGGGAAGTGTTCTGCTTTAAAGGATGCTGGTGAGGATGGCTCCCTATCCAGGTGGTCCCTAGGAGGATGGATGAGGGATTCTACCAGGGGGTGGCACTAGCAGGTGCTCAATCTTTTTTCCAATATGACCCAAGAAGCTTCAAACCTCCACTTCACATGGAGAATTAGTTCAAAGAAAGAATTAGTTATAGGATGCTGGGAGTACTTGGAAGTGAGTCATCCCTCTGACACACACACCCTCTTCCATGTCTACCTGAAGTCACAGAATGTGGCCTTACTTGAAAAATAGATCTTTGTAGAAGAAGTCCATTGAGGATTTGAGATGATGTCTCGCATTTAAATGAGCCCTAAATCCGGTGGCTATGGCTTCCTTATAAGAAAAGAAAGAGGGAGCTGGAGAGATGGCTCATTGGTCAAGAGCATCTATCTGGTGCTGCGCACCGCGCTCCCGTGTCTGCGCTCGGTGCACTATTACCCAGTTCCTGAGCTTCAGGGAAGGGAGCTGGAGGTTAAAATACACAAACACACACAGACAGAGAGACAGCGACACGGGTCATCCTTGAATTCCCCAAGAATGCTCCCTTTATTGTGTTCAGGGGCAGATTATATAGAGATAGTCACGCCCCAGCCAAACCCACCAGAAACCACTCTCCTGCCATCAGGAACTCCTGAAGGTCTCATGCTCAGAGCAGCTGTAGGCACTCAGATCAGGGGATTACAAGAAATTCAGGATCTGGGGTCTCACTGCTCCCAACAACCTGTAACAGTTCCAGAAGAGTTCAGTTCTCAGCACCCATACTAGAGGCTCACAGCCCTCCATAGCTCCAGCTCAAGGGGATCTTATGCCCTCTTCTGGCATCCTTATGCATGCATAGGCACAGGCACATGCACATACAAACAAAAATAAAACTTTAACTAAAAGAAGAAAAGAAAAAGGAAAGAAGGGGAAACTTGAGACACTCGGCGACATAGGACAAAGCCATATGAAGGCAGAGGTAGAGATGAGAAATGAGATGATAAGCCAGCAATGGCGTGGACCATCAGAGCTGCTGCAAGCTGGGAAAAAGGCCTGGAATGAGTTCTCCCCCAGAAAGCCGGGAGGAATAAATCCTGATGATTCATTAATTTTAGACCTCCTTTCTTTCCATACTGAAAGACGTGTTTTTGCTGCTTTAGGTGCTTGTGTTTATAGCAGTTCATTATGATAGCTCAGAAAATGACTGATCCCTGAAACTCAGTACTCATGTGTATTCATATTGTATATTTCCAGCCTAACAAGAGACCCTCTTTTTGTGGAATAATCTCACTGTGATTTGTGAACAGCTTGTTGACCAGAATTATGGTGCACATGACTGTCAGGGCATTTACTGGATCCAAAGCCTCTTGGCATTGCCCTTCTATTCCCAGAGATTCAGAAAACATTCAGGAGAGCAATTGGAACCTTGGGCCAGTGTTGGGCTAGTAGCGCCATGATTTAAAACTGATCAAGAAGCCTTGACAATGATCATCTATTCGAATGGGAACATATGTTTCCTCCCAAGGACCAATACAATTTTAGGAGAATGTGTTACTTATATGCCCTAGAATGTGGCCAAAAACTTCCTACAAATTTAGAGAATTATAGGTACCCATCATGCTCCTGGCATAGTGATACAGGTTCGCTTAGCATCCCCATGTGTAGGTGCATCCGAGTGCTCCACGTTACCCTAGCTGATATTTACCAATTTCTGAAACAGGTTTTTAAAATGTATTAAGTCTTTGAGAATTTATGTTATGTATTTTGATCATATCTATCCCCCACTACTCCTGCATCTACTCCTACCCCTTGATTCCCTTTCAACTTCTGTTTTGTTTTGTTTACTCCTCGGGTCCAATTTATGCTGCCCCTGTTCCCGTGGGTGTGGGGCCATCCACTAGACCATGATCCTCATATCAGGGGCGATACCTTTAAAGAAAGCTGTCATTCCCTCCCCCAGGAGCCACTAACTGTTAATAGACCCTCAGCTAGGGGTGGGGATTCCACGCTGAAATGCTGACCGGCTCGATCTTGTGCAGATCTTGTGCAAGCAACTGTACCTGGTGTAAGTTCATGGGTGCTCTGGTCCTGTGGTGACCAAAAGCAACTTTTGGGCCCTGGACTCCTTGACCTCTGGTGCTTACGGTCTTCCACCCTTTCTTCTCTGATAACACTGAGCCTTGGTGTGTGTGTGTGTGTGTGTGTGTGTGTGTGTGTGTGTGTGTGCGTGTGTGTGTCTTATAGATGTCATTTCCTATATTAAAAGGACTCACTTGTGAGGTAGGGTTAAAAAGAACTAATCTATACTTGAAGGAGGTACCTAGATGGCGTTGAGTAATCTTAAACAGGTCACTGAACCCAGGAAACTCTTACTTTCTGTAGTTGAAAGAAATGTATTGTTCTCTGAGTTGGGAAGTAGCCCGGTTCATATGTTTTAAAATGATTTGTAAACTGAGATGCTTGAGTTCAACTGTAGGGAGAAGGGCCCAGGAATAGTTTTTTCACTCCCTACCGCCCTCTTGTGTCCAAGTTGCTGCTCCCAGCTTAGCAACCAGCCACTGAAGGCCATAATGTGAAGAAAACAGAGTTTTGGGAAAACTCCTGTCTAATCTGATAACCCAAGCAGGCTTGGCCACAGGGAAAGAGGGTTTTCAGTGGTATAATGTCAAATCTGTGAGGATTAACACTGGGTAAGGTTAGAAAACCAAGTTCATTGAGGGTTAATGACAGAGGCTGCCGGGAAAGCCCCAGGGGAGGGCAGAGATATGTTGGGACTGCTCTATGCCCCAAGCTTTTATAGATGGGAACTGGGTATGATGGGGGATGGGAGCAGATGGGTAGAAAGGAGACAGGAGAGGAGCCAGAGTCTTGGGACCATGGCCTGAGCTGTAATCTGATGTACTGATATCCGATCTCCTATCTTGGTATCAAATGGTACCCATTTGATGGTACAGGAAATGAACCCCACTTCCAACAGTTGGTAGTAGAGATGAGGCATGGCTGCCATCTTGGAAAGAAAACACAGATCTAAGTCAGGGAGTGGGGTAGGAAGGGGCATATTATTAAAATTCTGAGTGGGATGGGGGACCTGCCTGCATAAAGCCACCACTTCACTGCGGGAAGGCAGTGGGAAATCCTTGCCCCAGTAAAGGACACCTGAGCTGGAAACACAGAGAATCACTGTGGTGGCTTTGCTAGGGGACAAATTCTGAAGCATCACCCAGCAGCAAGCCATTGCTAGCATGGTTTGTATCTCACCACTGATGAACAGGAATGGTTTCATGGCAAAACTCTTACAAACAAGAACATTTATTTGCCTTCTTCTCATCCCCATTCCTTCCTTCTCTCCCTCCTTTCCTGGCTAATTGTGGTTGTTGACCTCATTTGTTGCGTGAAAAGCATCTTTAAAAATAAAGCTGTCCTCTGTCCTCCCTGAAAGACACGTGAACAAAGACACTTCTCCCACCCTCCTCTTGGATGTGGCCCATGGAGGCACTTTGCTGTTCAGAGTACGGGGCCCAGGTTTCACTCTACTCTCTTTTAGTGACTATTACAGAGAAAGTCCTAAGAGAGGCGCCATCTTTGCAGATCCCATGAAGTATTCAGAGCCCAAACCAGTCTCCAAGTCCCAATAGCTCTGTCTGAAGCAGGAGAATGGACTACTGTCTTTGAAGGAAGAAGTAAAAAAAAAAAAAAAAAACATATCCCAACTAGATACCATTAAAAAAAAAAATGTGTTCCATCTTTAGGCTGGGAAGATGACTCAGTGGATAAATATGCTTGTGTGCAATCTTGAGGACCTGAGTTCGGATCCCCAGTACCCACATTAAAGCTAGGTGCTGCCACACATACGTCTAATCCTAGTGCTGAGGTGGGAGTGCGAACATGGTCACTGGGGCTTCCTGACCCTCCTGCCTATCTGAAAAGCTGAAAGGGTTTTATTAAGAGTCTGTGCATGTCTCCAAGAAGAAAGGTGGAGAATAATAGAGAAACTGACTTCTCCTGGCCTCTGTGCCTGTTCCCGCACACCGTTTCTTCTTTTACCTGGTATTTGTTTATTCGGCACTTTCTTCCTAATGTACATTGCAGGTCTTCACTGTTGAGGTTCAAGGACATTGCAGGTCTTTATTGTTGAGGTTCAAGTGTAACCTGCACCTAATATGAACAAGGTTACTCCAAGGTTCCACAGTCATGGACAACATAACACAGGGGCCTGAGGCACTTAACATCAACTTTTGACTACCATTACCGACATAGAACGTGGACATTTTATTTCCTTTTCAGAGGTGGTGAGTCTTGGGAAACTGAAGGGAAAAAGGAAGAAATCAAGGGCAGATTAGCATTGGGAGTGAAATAGAATAATTAGCCCTGATTATTTAGAATTTGCTAAGTTCCAACCTGGTGATGATTTCACCTGGGTGGGATAAATTTTAGGTTCCCGTTACAATTGCCTTCATTTTCTAACTATGGGCTGTGAGGGATGTGGATGGGAGATTTATACACCAAAGTACCTATCCTCTCTTTGGTGAGAGTCAGTTTGGAGAACTGACTTCAACATATGTGTGCTTAACATTTGGCAGTCTGCCCATCTTTGCTAAGGCCTTCTTTCATCCTTGGCTATTTAGATAATTGTCCATACAGAAAATAAGGTATAAACTGAATCTTTGTTGCAAAGGCAATTATCAAATTAAAATATTTCATTAAGAATAACCTTAATGTCAGGGGCCAGGGAGATGGCTCAATGGTTAGGAGCACTTTAGTCTTGCAAGAGGACCCATGTTCAGTTCCTGACTCCCACCCCAGGCACCTCACAACCATCTGTGTCCTCGGTTCCAGGGTGTCTGATGCCCTCTTCTGGCCTCCATAACAGTACATGCACATGGTACACAAATAATTTTGCAAACAAGTGTATACATTTATATTGTATAAATACAATATAAAGAAAGACCTTAATGCATAGTTCCTATCATATATTTTTTTAAAAAATGGAACATGTTATATATGTGAGATCTTCTGTCTCTAGAAAGCTCTAAGAATTGACTACCCTGTTTCTGCAAATCATATCAGCTTGAGTCTACCATAGGGCTGTCAGGTTTAGCAATAAAATCACAAAACACCCACTTAAGTTTGAACTTCAGGTGATACACACATTTTTTTTAAATTATCTTTTGAAGTCGGCACACAAAGCAGTGGGTTTCATTATATCGTTTACATGCCTATGTATCATTATACATTGTTCTTTTCTCAACTTCATTATTGCCGTTGTGTGTTTGTGTGTGTCTGTGTTTGTATGTGTGTGATGTGTGTGTGTGTGTGTGTGTGTGTGTGGGTACACTTGTACGACAGCATGCACCCTGAAGTCAGGGCACTGCTTTAGGGACTCACTTCTCTTTCCAGCATGGATTAGGTGGCCAGGCTTTGCTGCAAGCCTCTACCCACTGAGCCATCGCACCAGCCCCGTTATATGTTTTTTCTTATTCATCTTCCCACCGCTGACCTCTCCCATAGCCCCTGTCCAGAGAGAGAGCATGTGCACACTCGTTATCTTTCTCTATTGTCTCTGCATATGCTAGTCCTGGAGTATCGGACAGTCATAATTAGGGATCACTGCAGACTCCTTTGCCTCCTTTCTCTAATGATTTCCTACCATTAAAATAAGACATACATGCCACCTCTCCGACCTGATGACCTGGACATCAAAATAGCTTACAAAGCGAAGGAGAAATTACAGAGGTTACACCACAGGGCATGGCTGCCATATCTTCCCAACCCCCGGGTATGAAGATCTTCCTGTTAAATCACAGATGGTACCTATGGACTTCCTGGGCTGTTCACCTTGGCAGTCTTCGGAGACTACTGAATCCCTCAGTAGAGCTCCTGCCTCAGCTCCTGGAACCTAACTTCCATGGGGATTCCATCATTTTAACTTGGACCCACTCCAAACCTTTCTAGCAATTAAGCTGGTGATTCAGGCTTTATGAAGTACAGACTTGATGGAGTAACATAAGAAACGAAGTCCAGGGCCAAAAACAGAGAGACTCCGAGAGAATCACTGGGAATGTTGGCATAGAACATGCATTTAAAACACTGCCCTGCTGTTGTCTTTGCAATTAAACAGCAGAGATTCCTTTCTTCCACACACACTGAGGACTGAGCCTAGAGCCTCACAAATGCTTTGTTGCCGAATGTATCCCCAGTCCTCTTTCTATTCTTTTGAGACAAGGTCTCACTCTGTAGTCCAGGATGGCCTTGAGTTCATCCTGTAGTCCAGGTTGATCTTGAACTCACTCTGTGGCCCAAACAGGCCCCGAGGCTGCACTTTTCCTGTCTCAGCCACCCAAGCTGCTGGGATAACATGCCTGAACCACCAGGCCCACCTTTAAGTAACTTTACTGTCTTTGGGGCTCTGAACCCAGTCCAGCCAGGATGGATCTCATCCAAGTTCTGATTGTTGCTGCTGACACCTCAAGTTTTGGTATGATACTTTCCTAGAAAGAATGAACTGACAATCTTTAGTGTATCTGTGGTCCTGAAATAGGCCTAGGAAAGAGTCTCATAACTGGGAAATCATTAGCATGCCATAACTTATTTTTATAATAAACAGCTATGGGAAAATAAGGAAAGTCAACCACAATGAAACCTACAATCTGCCAATCAGAATGGCTGGAGTTTCTACCCTCAGGTCTTCAGTGGATCAAATGTCTAGTGAGAAGATCCCTTCTAAATTCTTCTGTTAAATCCAGCTTTTAATAACATGCATCCTGGAAGAAGAGCTGATATTTGTCTTATGAACATAGATAGCATCCTTTTCTGAGAAGACACCTACTCCCAGGCCCTGTCTCAGACTCAGCATAGTTAAAGAATCAGATCCAGCTACGACTGGCGAGTCTTCATTCACCCCTTTTCCCTACAAGGCACAGTTGCCTTGAAAGGGACGAGGCAGAGGCTAGGTCTGCCAGAGGCCTTTTGATTCTGAAAAGTCTTGCCATGCTGTCTCTGTCTATGTTTGTTTCACATATGGAGCCTCAATGGCATCCAGCAAGGAAGCATGGGCAGGGAGGAAGATGCTAGGCAAAGGCAGCTGCTTATGTGACCTCTTCATCTGCATTCCTATGTCTCTGGCAACTCTGCCTGTGGCCCACTAGCTCCTAAGCTGAACTTGCAAAGACCTAGGCGTGACAGAAGACCTGAAGGAAGATGGCTTCGTCAAAGCTGGGGTTGCATTGCTGTCTGTAGCAGCTGGATTCAGAGTTCACCAGCAGACTGCCAAAAGCCATTGAAATTGGAACAAAGGGGTAAAAGAGGCAGAAAGCGGGGAGGGAAGGCAAAAATCAACTTCTCTCATGTGGGAACTGTAGGAAGGTTGGCCAATGGAGAGGTCACTCTTAAAGATTTGGGTCTGACTGTTTGACATCAGTCCCTCCTGCCACCATCATTCCTTTATAGCTGCCTTGTCTTCCTTACTTAAAAAAAAGACATATTTATTTTAGAATATGTGTCTATACATATGTGTCTGTGTGACTATACATGCACATGTGTGCAGGTGCCAATGGTTTCCAGAAGGTCGTTTCCGATCTCTTGGAGCTGGTGTGGCAGGCATTTGTGAGCTGCCTGACAGAGGTACTGGGATTCAAACTCCCGTCCAGATGATGGAGCAGCGAGTGCTCTTCATCTCTGAGCCACTTCTCCAGCCCTTCACCGTCTTTCTGCTACCTGTCACTCACCCACCGTGACAAATATATCCAGGCTTTATCAACTTGTCTCTGTGCTCCGTCTGCTTTTGCAAGGAGAAAAAAAAAAGAGGCCTCCTAACCCAGACATGTGGTTAAAAATGTAAAACAGAATCTCCTGCTTCCAAGCCATTTGACCAGGGGAAGAATTACCCTGCTGCCTCATGGCCCTGGTGTTTGGGGTGCTTTTCTTTAGAGAGCTCCAGGTGCCTTTGCGCTCAAAACACATGGACTATTTATGAGGCAGTGTCGTCCCTGTTTATAGGGGATCTGCTTTCTTTCTTTCTCTCTTGAAGAAACCTGTTATTCAGTGGGCTATAAAATGGAAAATAAAGATCAGAGGGGGTGGAAATCATATAATGTACCTGGGTAGAAGCCTTAGAAATCTCCCATAAAATGCAAGACATTTAGAAATTTGCACCCTATTATTTCAGCGGGGCTTGTGGGGAGTCTCTCTCCCTGCGGTCCTTCTGCCTTTGTCTGGGACAGCTTGGTACTCTGATGGTTTCTCTTCCATCATGTCTGCTAGTTTGCTAGAGGAAGGAGAGGCAATGAAGGCCATGAAATTTTGCTTTCCTGGTTAAAATTACTTTGAGGTACACCAAGATGTTGGGGTTCCATATAGACTCCGGCATGGCTTTGGTCTCCAGCAGCCACCCTTAATGGCGTGATTTGCTGGTATTGGTACAGGAGGTAGATCCTTCTCCCATAAACCCACACAACACTTACGTAATGTGTTTCCCTGAAGCCCTACTTGTCCTCCCTTCCTCCACTCACAGCCACCGTTAGCTGTGTTAAGTAGACTTTGGGGACGATCTGGGTCTTCTAGCTAATGCTATCACATTTGTGTTCTTGTTGGGTGCCCTGCCACTGCTTTTGACCAGGTGACAGTGGATTCCCCTGCCGCCTGCTCATTCACCCTGGAATCATCTGCTCTCCCCATTCTCCTTAGGCCTTCCTGATGCCATGCTGTTTTAAAAGACGGTGTTCAGAAATAGACTCTCAGCAGTACGGTCAGGCCGGTGGACGAGGTGACCAGACACCAGCCCAAGTGGAGTCTAGCCACTGTTTCATTTGGTCCCTATGTGTCACTTTTCCCTTCTGTCCTCTTTGCTCACCACTCCCCACCCCCATCACACACCCATAAAACCCCAGTAGGGTTTTCTCCAGAGAACAGCAAGCCCCCACAGTCTGTGGCTATCTGTGTCTAGCAGAGCTCAGAGGAAAAGTTGAGGTCAACGTGGCAGCTTCCCTCTGAGGCAAACAGATGGCGAAGGTTAAGTGACAGCTCCCTGACTGCCTCTTTTGAAGTAATTGGAGATAATTTGTATTTTGAATCAGAACTTGACCATTGTCAGAAGGGAAGGAGGTTAATATAGGAACGATTTTACATTAGCCCCTGTTTCTTAGGACACCCCCCCCCCCTTTACTCCCTCCTCTCGGATCCCTGTCTCTTTAATCTTTGCTCCAGGCTATGGGCAGGATTGTCTCTAGGCTCTGTGTGCCTCATTTTAGGCCATGGCCGTTATGAAAGCCAACGAAGCTTATTAAGGGCAGTGATAACCTCTTCTCCTGATGCATTGCTGTTTTTCCCGAGGTCCAGTTAAAGCCACACATCCCAAACCAGACCTTCCAAACCCCTAGCTTCTCACCTAGAACCATTTGCAAACAAATGCGCAGGCTCCTTCCTTTCGGCTTCTGACACAGCCAACTCCACACAGCACACAGTGGCAGAGTGTTTGCATTTATTTAAGAACGGGCCACGCTTGTCTTCCACCGCCCTCCACTCACCCTCTCCAAATACTTCAAGAAAATTTATTTTAATTTCAAAGCCTGGCTTTGGGGGCCCCCTCCGTGTGAAGTGTGGTATTGTTTACCTCCGGACTGCGGCCTTGCAAATACTTTAGAGGACCTCCTGGAACCCCACTGGGGAAAGCTGAGGGAGAGGAAGAAAGCCCCGGAGAAGCAGGAAGTGTTCACATGCTCCAGAAATACAAGACAAGACAAAACAAAAAACAAAAAACCCTATCTCTCTTTCTGCTCTTGTCACCAATTCTCCCAGAACCCACAGGTTTTTGTCACCATTGTCGCTCTCCTTATTTTTCTTCTTCCTCCTTCTCTTCCTCCTCTTCTTCATTTTTTGGTGGGCCCACGTGTACATATGTGTGCAGAGGCCAGAGGTTGACACCAAATGTCTTCCTCGATGGCTTGCCTCTTCCTCGAGGCAGAGTCTCGGTGAACATGGTGCTCACTAACATCAGACAGTCCAGGGGATGCATGTGCCCCATAAATCTTTGGTCTCTGCCTTCTGAGTTCTGGGATTGCAGGCTAACCATGCCATCAACCTGGCTTTCATGTGAGCCCTAAGCATCCTCAGGCTGGCAGAGCAAACTATTGCTCCCCAAGACCATCAACAGGTTCTGCAAGAGACCAGAGAAAGAGGTTGCATGTCACTGTTGATGGTCTACTTTGGGAGAAACCTGGGTCCAAAAGATGCTCCCCGGAAGAGGTGACCACAGTATTAATCTGACTCACAATTGCACCATCACGGAATGAGGCCTTTGGGAAAGGACACACAGCCTTGATCCCCTCACCAGCTGGACATTAGCTTACTGTGTACAGCTGATGAAGACAGAGAATCTGTGCCTGCACAGATACACACTTTCTGGTGAGTTGTGGTACTCAAGGGATGCTGGTCAGCCAAAGCAATCACCTTTATGTCTCCTGCTCCGTGATGTCAGCCCAAAAAGAGAAATCTGACCACTGAGCAAATGAAATGAAAACTCGTCTTTTATATGTGGAAACCTGTAATGCAAGAAATTAGTACCATCAGTCATAAAATGAGTCTGAATACAATAGCTGATATACTATATTAAAATATAGACATATGTTACCTGTATATATATAATGCATATATTTTAAAAACACAGGCTTTATTCTGTATCATCCTATAAAGTTTCAGTGCCCAGAAGCCAGGGAGGAGAAGAGAGCATGCAGACTGAGGTCTGTCTGAAGCACATGTTGGCACAATTTATAGCAGAAGTGCCGAAAGCCATATTTGTTTTATCATATACATCTGGTTTATTATAAAGCGCCTGGCCCTCCCCAACACTAACTTGGAGAAAGGAAAGAGTTTGTCATGTTATTCCTGGCTTTTTCTTAACCACTCCATAGAAATGGCTGCAGAATCTTCAGAGGCAATTCAAGTACCTCCGCAGCTTTCATCAGATGGTCTCTGTACAAGGGGAAGGGGGAAAAAAATCGTTCTATCTTTTTATTTTTACTTCGCTTTAATCTTATTTGATGATGTCTCAACAGGCTGGGACATGCTTTCTTGGATGGCAATTTCACCACGCCATATGTGTCTCTCACAAGATAGCAGAGTGAGATGAATCTTGGCAGGAAGAGAACTAAACACATCGACAAAGAAAAGAAAAAAAAAATTATTTACTTAACTCCCTGTTGCCTGCATGCATTTCCCCTTCGCAGAGACTCCTGGTGCAGTGCTTCAGACTGGGTTTGCTACAAACAATTGTGTGACACACGGTCCCCCATTTATCATGTTTTCCTCATCACCTGCCCTAGTTCTCCTGAAAACGCACATTAAATATTTCAGTGACCATGGAAAGAGACAACCCCGTTCTCCCTAGACCCTCGGTGCTGGAGAAGCAGGAAGCCTGCCTCTAGAAGCAACACAAACCCTCCTTCCATTTCCTTCGTGATGGCAGAGTTGGTGTCGATCAGGTGGTGGGGGTCCTCTGTTCTGCATGGTGTGATGTGGAACTCAAGTTTAGAGTTTTCTCTGCGGTCATTAACAGGTGACTCTGATCAGGCTGGGTAGCATCTGGTAGAGTCCTAGAGCTGTCAATTAAATAGTTATTGCCAGTGATATGGAGGTGGCCACTGGTTGGAACTGTACTGGAAAAGGGTCCTGATATATCAGACTTGCCTTGTTTATACCACAGGGAACAGAGACTGATTCAAAGATGACATCAGAACACTGGTCTGAATTCTTTGGTTATCATAAAATGGGTCTGGTGTCTGCTAGATGTCATGTATTAGGGCCATAGGTACTCAAATGCCTGATGATAATACTGAATCCATAGAATGTGTGCGTATGTATGCATAATAGGAATAACACATTTCTTATTTTATTATGCATATCATAAAGCATTTAATGCATGATAGTGTTTCTTTTGGAGAATTACTGACCTTCTTGTGACCTCTAGTGACCTGTTGTGAACTGCAGCTCAGAGAATGATGAAGTTCAATGAACCATTTTGAAATGTCTTGTGATTTAGGGGCTGGGGAAATGGCTTGGAGGTTAAGGGCACTTGCTGTTGTTCCAGAGGACCAGAGGTCTGTCCAGTGCAGCTCCTATCTTCTTGTCAAACTGCTCAAAAATGCCTATGACTCCAACTCCAGGGGACCCAACACCTTCTACTGGTCTCAGAGCACACCTACATACAAGTGGCATATATACACATATTTGAGTGTGGGTACACACGCACACACACACACACACACGCACACACACGCACGCACATGCACGCACACGCACGCACGCGCACACACACGCGCACACACACACATACGCGCACACACACACGCACACACACGCACACACACACACGCACACACACACACACACACACACACACATACACACCAAATCTTTCTTTCTTTCTTTCTTTCTTTCTTTCTTTCTTTATTTATTTATTTTTTGGTTTGGTTTTTCGAAACAGAGTTTCTATGTGGTTTTTGGAGCCTGTCCTGGAACTAGCTCTTGTAGACCAGGCTGGTCTCGAACCCACAGAGATCCGCCTGCCTCTGTCTCCCAAGTGCTGGGATTAAAGGCGTGCACCACCACCGCCTGGCCACACCAAATCTTTAAAACTTCATTGCCATCTAGATGAACTCTAAAACCAAATCCAAAAAATATAAAAAAACTGCAACCAACTCTATTTTGAAGAGAAAAGATGCTAGAAGCCCAGATGCCCTCCAACTCCCAAGTACCAGTTTAGAGCATTTCGAGGCGTTGTGTCACTGGGAAGCACCGAGTTTAGTGTGCTGTTGGCGCCCATGGGCTGCCTATCCATAGATCTTTAACCTCTGGTTCAGATCCGCAGGCAGTGTGGTTAGGGTAGCGAAGACGTAACCAAGTCCTTGGAGGATAGCATTTCCCTAGAACATGGAGGCTGTGGTGTGAAAATGACTCTGAAGAGGAATCTTGGCTGCTGAGAGCAGTGGGTGAATTGAGAATTAGTTGCCTTCAATTGTTCATGCTGACTGGTACTTGATGTTCTGAGAATCTCTTGGGCGGAAGGATCAATCATCTAAAAGGTGACATAAACGCGGCATGATGAGCAGCTATCTGCTGTTCTTTTGCTCCCGGACAAAATGCCTCCCTTCCCTCTGTTATTCTCACGTCCTCAGAGAACAGAGTTCTGAGAATCCCAGGCTCCCAGTTCTCAGAAAAACACCCAAGACGCTGTGGTCATGAGGAACCCATTCTGCTTCTCTTGGTTTTGCTGCGAGAATGCTATCTGTGCCGAGGAAATTCAATATTAATATGGAATTGCAGCTTTTGTATAAAAAAGTCGAGCTGACTCCATGGGCTTAGTGGGTCTCATGTCTTCTGCCCTTTTCAGCTTTTGCCCTGGAAATATACTGTCAAATCATTACTGCCTGCCATGGCAGCGTTTGCGTGCATTGCAGAGTTAACTGTTGGGTGACCTAACGGCATGCTTACACTGGGTGCTAAACACATGTGTAGGGAATAGTAAATACACCCAGATCTTAATTGTACATTTCCTTGGCTTTTGCAAAGTAAAAATAAGAGATGGGAGAAATTACTGGAAGCATGGTAGAGAAAGAAGGTTCTTGGCAATGAGGTCATTTCCCTTTGGTCTCACCTCCTACTAAAAACACCAGATTGCCCCATTAGAGGTGTCAGAATAATGCAGTTTATTCCTCGAGTTAGGGCTTTAGTTAGAAGCCTATTTGGATGGGTGGAAGATGTTGCTCATTGGGTAGTTTTTCTCTTGCTTCCTCCCTTCCTTCCCCATCATCCTCCCCTTGATATATACTGTACAACGAACACACTCATACGCTCATAGACATCTATGGTGGGATTATTTCTGTGTCTTCAGGCTAAGCCATCCAGGTTAATTGGTTAATGCTGAGAGTTGTAAATAGGAATATAGGATAAAAGAAAATGCCAACTGAACCTTGAGGAAAAGAAGAAAATGGCTGACCACAGTGGCTCATGACTGAATTCCTGGCTATTTGGGAGGCTGAGGCAGGAGGATTGCTTGAGCCTAGGAAATCATTTGAAGCCAGTCTAGGCTGTACAGTGAGACGCCCTTCCCCATCTAAGCAATAGGTCAAAATAAAAGTATACAGAAAGAAAAAAAAAGTGTTAGAGCGACTTCTATAAAGTACTCCGAATTATGCACACCCCCCCTCCCCGATCATTCGAAGTCTCTGAATTCACAAAAATCTCAGCTCTGGGAAGAGGATGTGGCAGAGCAGGGTGTGGGTGGGTGTTGTAATGTATCCAATTCATCCAGGATGAAACAGTGCTGAAATTGATTTGAAAATGAGATGTAATCTGCATGGTTTGATAAACCGACTCCTTTTTAGCAGAAAGGATTCTGAATTTTAGCAAGCACGAAAGCTTTCAAACACATTAGGAGACAAAGCCTATGAACTCTGCAAAGTCTCTGAGGTTTGGATAATGCGGAGGAGACAATGAGAACCTGACATTCAGCCCGCCTCCCTCACCCTTGGTTAAACATATCTCGCATCTGCTTCCTCGGTGTTTAGAAGGGTCACTAAGCACTTCAGGGACCACTTTGTCCTTTTAATTAGATTTTTACTTTTAAGATAAAAATAGATGTGTAATTTGGTCAAATTAGTCCATTTGTGCTAACTTGAAAAAAAAACTTAATTATTATGTATTTAATGATGGTGGTTGTTCAAAGAACGCAAGGTGTGGGAGTACGTATGTCTGTGTGTCTGTGTGTGTATAGAGGGGTTGTCTTAAATGATCCCTCTCTTTTCCCGTTCCAGTGCAGTGTCCGGGAAGTCTCAGGAGGGACCCAGAGAAGGTGTGAAAAGTAGGGGGGAAAAACCAGCTTAAGACCAGAAAAGCTGCTCTGTGGAACCCCAGGCCCCAAGGCTGGCAGGAAAGGAGAAAAAAGTAAACAGTAGCAATGTCTCGTGTAACAGGAGATTTGGGTGTAATTTGTTTAAATAGCAGCAATAATGATTATTAATTCACCCTTCCAATGCTAACAAAGACCGGGGTTCTGTTAGTTTGTGCTTTAGATTCATTTCCAAGCTCAAGTTTATTTTAGGCTAATGCTCCTATCAATGGGAAATGCAATTAGCTTTAGCTTCCCCCCTTCCAAATATATAGATAGATTTGATATTTGCCAATCCTGAATAAAATGCTTCCCTTTCAGACCGGTGCCCGAGAAACATGGTTCCCCCCAGCTTTCTCTTTGTAGAGTTCTTCTCCACTTTACCGGGAAACAATAAGGAATTCTTTTTGTTCTCTGCCACTGAAGGTGTAACAGACATGTTTTGAAATACCTACTCTATAGAAACGGTGCTTAGAAGAAAGAGAAGAATCAAAGCGAGAAATAAAATTACAAAATGGTAGAACCGGATCTCTTCACCTCCAATTTGCTTGTGCCCCTCATTGTGGCAAAACTTTGGGAAGGGTCCTGGTGTTGTCACTTTTTGATGCTGTAACCTGAAAAGTAGTTTTAGCTGTACTTTATCTTGCTGGTGTAAAAGGGACAGACTCCCTGGAGGCCCCGGGCTGCAGGGACCCCTTGTGTTCTCTGAAAGGCCACGGGGTTGGAGGGTTGCTGTCAACAGAGGCGGGCTCCAGAACAGGGTCCAGCTTGTCCTGTCTAGTTCATTGTCCACTCCATCAAAGGGTCTAATGGTCAGCAGAGGAGGCTAAATGTCTCCCCCGTGACCTGACATTAAAGGAGTGGACTGGTTTAAGTGTTACCGAGGGTGTCGCGGAATGATTCGGACGCCAATACCCGTTTCCCTCAATGAGCCGTCATTTGGGCATGACTTCATACGGCTTTGCCCTGACACAGCCCATCCCCGAAGTGCTCCTGGGGGACTTTCCTTCACCTCGGAGACCAGCAGACAGCCCCGCTGATCAATGCCCCTTGACAACAAGTGAAACCATCACCTCTTCCCTCACCCCTCCACCCTGTGTGCCTTCCAGCCCCTCGCCCGTCTGGCCAGCTCGAAAATGATAAAGATAAATTGTTTTATCTACACATAGAGGCTGACACGGAGAAAAGATGGGGGAAGGAGGAGACCCACCCAGTTTGTGGAGAGCCTCGGATTCCAGCCCTCTGCTTCTCATGTAATTTTGATGGGAGGGGAAAAAAAATCAGGCAGTATATCCAATATAGAGCTTGAGTGATCCAGCGGGGAAACATGTGGAATTGTGAATATTTTCTGCTCATTTTTAAGAGCGCCTAGAAGCATGAGCTCTGTGGAGGTTAAGGAGACACGAGGCATTTTCTGTGTTTGGATTGGGATGCTTTTGGAACAAACCATATGCATTGGAGATAAATATAAATCGTAAGGTTTTTAAGAAACAGTGTGTTTTTTCAAAAAGGAACCCAATGTCATGATATTTTAGAAAGATCTTTAGGAAAAGCCTTGAAATGCTTTTGAGAAAGATTTCCTGCAGGGTTCTAAAATAACCATTTAAACCAAATACACCCCTATGTATTTGGATTTGAAACAAAACTAAAGAAGAGAGAAAACTGTAAAATATTTTCTTCTCTTCATAACTGTTGTTTATTTCGTGACTTAAAAATGAAAGCCAGGGACCCTATAATAATATCCAAGAAAGAAATATGAGGCACATAAAAATAGGGATAAAATATTTTAAGTCTATTTGAAATGCTTGATAAGTGGATTAAAATGTTTGGGGTTATTCCCCACTCTAACAATAATGTGATTTTTCGTATTGTTTTTAATGAAATATTTCTTTATTGCATAATTTAAAAATCATTTTCTTTCAGGCAGAAAAGCAAAAATAAAAAACTGTTAAACTGAAAGTCACATTTCCTCATCTGAAAAGCAGGCATATGGCTACATATTTAAAAGAAAAAAAAAGTATATCAGAAGACATTTTGATTTCCAAGTACTACCTTTTGAACTATTTTTCAATGTCCCTTTTGTAATTTCTGAGAAGTGACTAGATTCCATCTCTGCTTTTTTTTTTTCTTGCAGCCAAATACTTTCTTTCATAGTTTTGGCTCTAAGAACTGTCTTGACTCAAAAAATTCTTTTTGTTTGCTGCAGTGAATAAGGAGCATAAATCAATTAGAAAAGAGTAAAATAATTATACTTTTATAAGGACTTATCATTGACTGGTGTTTTGAAATCATTTTATGCCTAATTTATTTGCATAGCGATTCAATAGCACTTCTCCACACAATAATTTCACAAGTTATCTTTTTCCTTTTGGGGTTTTTTCTTTTTCTTTCCTATTTTGTTTATACCTCTCGGCAGAGCAGCGTAAATACATTGTGTGGAGTATGTTTCTGTTATTTCAAAAATATTAGTTCCTTAAAGATGATGTTTGGAAAAATGGACATCCCTTGTGGCATATCTGTAACAACAACAAAAAGTCCAAAAGCAAATAATAACAAAAAAAATAAGAGAATATTTTTTTTTACAGACTAATATTAGTAACAGATCAATATCTCCCTTCCAGGGAGCATAATTATTTATTATGTAATTGCATTGAAAATATTAAAAAGAATTAGTCCCAAAGTGTCAAAAGTCAAGCTTAACAAATTTAAAAGCAATGAAACGAAAACTCAGTTAAGCACAAAAGGGCCCTTTTGAATTTCATGAAAAGCTATGCCAAGAACTGAAGAAGCCAGGGCCTGTGACTCTAGTATTTAGTTTATTAGGTCCAGCGCTTGTCTTCAAAGGAGAGCACAGCCGAGCAGCAGTTCAGGATTTAGAGGAATTCGGGGAATTTGAAAGCGTTTTTTTTTTTTTTTTTTTTTTTTTTGGTCAAAATGGATTCCGTGTGCACACACTGATTTGGGATCTTTTTACTCGGCCGTTTGCCTCTGGCTGTGTCTGTACATTTAGATAATTATGAAATTCCAAGTCAGGAAAGGTAGAAAAATCAAGGAGGCATGGGACCAAGCAGCCTTTATCCATATTAGGAGAGGACGGGCTAGAGTTCTCTGCTGAAGTGAGGGAAGGCAGGTGTGAGCTTTCTCCCAGTAAAGCAGCCTTTGGAGTGACTATTTGCTCACGCGCCAAGTTTTTCAGTGGTTTACAAGTAACCTTGGGCATTGTGTCTCTGATCACAAGTTCCTGGATCATCAGGAAAAGCCACATTCTCAGTTTTGAAACAGGAGCTGCTAGAATCTGGTGGCGGGGAACAGTCTGAAGCGCCCCGGGGGGAAGCACAGAGCCTGAGGGAGCCAGGACTTGCCACCAGGGCAGACTCGGTTTGTGTCCGTCAAGGACAAGCTCCTTTCTTGATTCAGGATTCAAACAAGGCTTGTGCTTGAGTGAAAAGAGAACAGGGTCCACTTTATGTTATGAGAACCAACTCCTATTCCCTGTCAAGATTACCAGTGAAGACCGTCCACCCCTCTGGATCTTCCAACCTGCGGTTTGCCCTCAGATGTACATAAAACCTGGTCCTAAGGTTAGGAAGGAGATCAATAAGGCTCTCCAGTGACCTAGTTTTGACGGGGGGGGGGGGGGGGGGGGGGGGGGGGGATTCCTTGTCCCTGAAACCAGAGAAATAGTCAAAGAAAGAGAAATTTTCTGGAGGCTCCGAGAACGAGAGTCTGAACTTGGAACAAAATAAATGAAGTAGGATTTCATTTAAACGGGGTTATTACTTTCTTTTTATTAGCTCTGATTGTGCGGTTTTCTTTCTTCCTTCCTTTCCTTCCCCTCTCTCCCTGTTTAATTTAAAGGCAATTGGGTGGCATGGGGCTCACTTTGTGAGTATGAAAATATGGTGGTGTACTAGCAGATGTGCGGGAGAGGAGGGAATGGGGCATGCACCCTCCCTACAAAGATCACTGGATTTTTACACAAAGAACAAATCTGTACGTCCTACGTTGTCATTAGGATGGAAAGATTTCTTTTTCTTTTCTTTTTATCATTTCAATATAAAAAAAAGGCCCCCTCTCAGGATGAGGTTTCTGCTTTTGCAATGTTGGATATGTTATTATTATAAAACGTGGTTATATTCTCTGCTTCTTGCACTAACAATGGGGACAGGGGTAGGGGGTGGGTCGGAGGGGCCTGAAATGACAGAATGAGGGACACACAATAGCATGGCCGTGACTCTGAGCAAATAAATAAAACATGTGAATCGCAGTCTCTGCTGTACCTCCCGTCTCCCCCCTCCTCCCCCCCCAACTGTGATTAAATTTGCTGTGGTCATTTCCCAAATGTCTGCCTGATTAAAAAAAAAAAAAAAAGACCAAACGAGGAACACCAAGAAGCTGCAGAAGCAGCCTCAGCCGGAGCAGCAGCACCCAGAGATGCTTCTCACACATGGTGGGTATAAGCGAGGACCCTTCCTGGGGCTCGCAATCTCCACTTCTGTCAATCATTTCTAAGGGCACAGACATGCGTGCCACTTTCATTAGCGAAAAATGCTCCCCATCTGATTGCTGTCTTCCTCCTACCCCCAAAAATGAAGAGAAAAAAACCCCTGCAAAACCTTGGACAACAGTCCTGTCTGGCTAACAAACAACTACCCCCCAAGTACTCCCAACAGCCCACTGCAACCCTAGCCCTCTGGCTGGCGCTTGCTGACAGGATTTCTCCTACTCCTTCCTCAAACACCAGCGGCTTCCCAGCAACCCACTGGATGCATAGGAGGGAGCCGAAGAATATATTTTAATAAATCGAGGGTGGCGGAGGGATGATTTGGGTTGTGGAGCCCTGTTCTTTAGTCCTATAAAGAGATGAGGCTGTTATGGGATAGGATGAGATGGGGGGTTAATATTGCGAGATAATAGCAACTATGTTAATATCCGGAATTTTCAATGTAGCATAAGTACATTTTGTTTTTCCTTTTAGCACGATTTATAATTAAAGATTTTAATCTGGCTTCACATTGAGTTAATAAGCCCTTTGATTGATTAGGATTCATAAAAAATTGCCATTTCCCGCTGATGCTTTGTGTTTCTGGGGATGCTCCTCTCAAAAGCTGGGTTAAGGTGAATAGGAAGCAGCCATTGTTCAGGCTGAGCTGGGCCAATTCTGGAAACTCCAAACCTCTGTATTCCGTTTGTCCTCCACAGTACCTTGTTGTTCAGCCAAATGAATGCAGATAGGATCGGCTGGGCTCCAGTTTAGCCAGTTTTAGGGGGGAAAGTTCTTCTTTTTAAAATTTTAACAGGGGTTCTGTATGCAGTCCTTTGCTTCTGTGCCCTGACCTGGGTTTTGGTTTATGCAAATAAATAAATAAATAAATAAAGCGCAATGAAATCTCATCAAATTGATAAATAGAAATGTTAGGAACTGCTCCCGAGATAAAGGGGAGAAGAGTACAAAGTACATCCATGTGGATGCGACAAACCCCAGAATGCTAAGCTCAGATTTTCTTTACAAAAATTCAACTTCAGAAGCTGTGCGAGCCGATAAATTACCCGTTTGCATTAATGGCCAATCCTGCAATATGTGGGAAGTGTCCTCCTTCAGCTAAAGGGATGTCTTAGAAATGTAAACACAAATGAATAAATAGGAGACAGAGAGAGAGAGGGGGAGAGGGAGAGAGGGGCGGGGAAGGCAGCCAGGCGGTGCGCTAATGCTATTTATCGAGTTAAATGATAGACCCTGCCACCCCATCCTTCCAAAACCAAACCAAAATTAAGAGCCAAATCAAGAAACAATGATAAATTCTGAGGAGAAGAAGAAAGACGAGGCATGTAAGCAGGAGTCTGTGATTTGAGATGTCCTGTCAGAAAGCCCCCCCCCCCCCCCTTCTCTACAGCTTATTGTACCCTGGATGTCTGCGCGGGGGTGTAGAGGAGAATTCCCGTCCTCCCTCCCTTCCCTCGCTTATTTTTATCAGGGGAAGAAAAAGTGGCTGCGTTCAGCTTCCTAAGGGCCTCACTGTGGGGACTGAATCACAGCAAAGTCCTTTTGTGTTTCTGCTTCTGAAGGGACCTGCTATTGTTGCGTGCAGAGACCCTGGTGCAAGCAGTCGAGGGAGTGGGGCTGCCGCAAAAACCTCCCCTGATGATGCTCAACTTTAGGGATCAATACTGTCTCTCCTCCCCTGTCATCCACCCCGATTCCTTGGCATGACTAGCATTTTTGTGTACTCTCATCGCGACTCAAAAGGGGTCCGAATACAAAGAGTTTTAGGGAACATGGGAAAAACCCAGAACCCTGTCCTGAGAGCTCAGGTGGTGGTGGGTTGCCTCCTCTGCCACGCCTCCACTCGGAGGCTCTCGCTGGCTGTGTTGTCAATGACATCATTCTTGAAAGCACCTTGGGTCCTGGTCCCACCACACCAGTCTCCCACTGCCACACTTGGGTGGTCCAGTCCTCTTCTTTAGCCCCTCTTTCCCCTGAACTGTTTCCCCCACTGTGCTGCCCACACAGACACAAGGTAGAGATGAAGCCAGTTTGAGTTTCCAGCAAGACACCCAGTGCCCCAACCTGCCTGGGGAGTCCCTGCTGGACCTTCACTGACCTCATGAATTCCGGACCCGCAGACATGGTGGGTGGGCCTTTTAAACCTGACAGGTGAAGAAAATGGACCCTAAGCAGGGGAAGCCTCCTCCCACATGACCACACAGAGTGCACCTTAGTGCATTTTTTTTTTTAAAGCAGGGAAGAAAGCAGCCTGGCACACACATCTGCAGCAACATGGAAATAAAATACATGTAAGGCAAACTTTCCCCTCCCCGCTCCCCATTGCTGTCCCCTCCCCCCCCCCCCCCCACACACAACCCAGGTCCCTGGGAATGACAGCAGAGAAGGAATAATTCCTGGTACAGTGTGCTCCATCAGTTAAAGGTACCTTTGAATGAGTGTCAGCCCCTTTCTACCTTAGTGCCCGTCGATCGATGCTTCATTAGGACTGAATTGTCTTTTGCTCATGCAACCTTGAAAGTAGTCTCTTTAATTACCTGTGAGGAAGTCTGGAGATTCTCTCTCTCTCTCTCTCTCTCTCTCTCTCTCTCTCTCTCTCCATCTCGCTCCCTGTTCCCTTTTGCAGCAGAAGGGGAAGTGGGGGTGTGGAGACAAGGGTCATTCACATTTATTTACAGTCTGTATCCATCAGTCTTTGAGAGAGAAGCTGAAAGGAGACGGGAGAGTGGGGGCAGGGGGATTTGGACAGGAGGGGAAAAAAATGGAAAAGAAAGAAATATTGGACCCTGAGGTGAGAGGGCAGGGTTCAAGTCCAGACTACAGATCTATTGAAGAGGTTTCAGCCAGGCAGGCCTCCACTTGACTTTCTCATCAGCTGGCTTTATGGATTCTCAGCAGCTCCCCTTTATATCAGAGCCCCTTACATTTCCTCGATGCTAATTGCCAGGAGGTGCTAAGTGCAGAACCAGGCCCTGCCTGCGCCTTCCAGAACGCTGGGCCTGAAGAAAAAAGACTTGTTGGCTCAATGTTTTACAGGGATTCAGGGATGCTCAGTCCGGTTTAATACCTCCCACAGAAACCAAAGGTTTTCCAAATAATTGTAGACCTAGCAAGGAAGGTCCTAGAAGAAAGTACATAAATAATCCTGTTTGTTATGCTCTATTAAAAATTCAGAAAGATTTTTAAATTCAAGTGATAATCTGGTCATCCTGAGGGATAGGCTTGTATTTAATAGCCAGGCATCTTTACCCATTCAGTTACGATGAGGAATATTCTAATGAAGTTATCACGCTCAGCTGAGGAATGATAATCACCTGAGTGAGTTCGGGAAGAGCCATGTTGAAAAACACACCTGAGCAGGCTGAGCCTCATCCTAACGTGGTGATTCAGCGTTGTCTATAGAACCTTCTTCCCATTGGTCCCCTGGCACTTGGCAATATAAGGCTGAAGACTACAAAGCTCATCTGATTGTCTCTCCAGTGGCCATATTTCCAACCTAGCGAGGAGCCACGGGTCAGGAGCGCATTTTCCCCAAAATTTACACAAGAGAGTAAAGATACATTGTTTTTTCCCTTTCCTGACTACACCACACACACACACACAACATACACATGCGAGAGAGAGAAAGAGAGAGAGAGAGAGAGAGAGAGAGAGAGAGAGAGAAGCTGAAGGTTTAGAATCTTTGGATAAAATACAGGATGGCAGTTAAATTTGAATTGTAGATAAACAACAAATTAGGTATTTACTATGAGTATATGGGATACATTTCTACTAAATAAATGCACTGTTTATCTAAAATTCAAATTCAGCTGAGTTGCTTTAAAACAACCAGGAATACTATTTAAGTTTGACAGCTTATGCAGATTTCTCTTACCTTCAGACATTTCCTACAAACAACTGAAGATAATGACATCAACTCAAAATTCATCATCATGAAAGGATTTATTTAAATATGTTTGAATGTAGTCTTTGACCCTAAAACTGAGATGCTGCACTGTGTGCCGGGGTCCCTGCTTCTTCTTGTCTTCTACCTCAGCCTTGACATCTGCACTCCATCATTTCAAGGTTCAAGGGTTACAATAGACCTAGCCACTCAGCTTAGCAGTATAAAAATGGAAGTGAGTTAAAAAAAAAAAAAGCACCCCATGATAGCTCCCAGTTTTGCATGTTCACTTCGCACTGGCATTACTCCCTTCCCCCTGTGATATATCACCTAGTCCTGTCCAGGATACATCCTAGGTGGGCACTATTTCCACTCCTGTATCTAAGTCCAGCCACTGCAGTGAGCCTGCTCATCACATGAGATCTGTCATGGTGGAGTGTGTAGGAGAGAGAGCATCCTGCCTTCCCAGGATTCAGTCTTACTCGAGGAGCGGTGTCCTTGCTACATAGTGGTAAAAGAGCCACCATCAGACTTGGAGATGGTTGGGTGGGTACAGTCCTTGCTGTACAAGCGCAAAGCTCTCTGTTCTAGCCTTGGAACCCCCATAAAGCGCTGACTGCACTGGTACACATCAGTAACCCCATAGTGGGGAGACAGAGATAGAAGGTTTTCTGGGGCTTGCTAGCCTGCTAGTCTAGATGAGCCAGGGAACTCCAGGTTGAGGGAGAGACCCTGTCTCAAAAAAATAAGGTGGTGCACTATTGAGTAAGACACCATGGCTTTTAGCCTCTTTGTGCACACATACATCGGCATGAAAACGTAGATACTTGCACACACCCACAGGGAAAATGATGGTGGTGATGATGATGGCAGGGAAGCAGGAGACAGGACTGAGAAGGGAGACAAAGGAGGGAAGGAGGGGTGGGTGTGTAGAGTACAAAAGATCTCTATGCACCCATTGTCTCAGTGAGAAGCAGCAGGGATGGCAGGGTCCAGGCATCGGTCACCATGCACTGGGTACTCACACTTTCTCTTAGCTAGGAGTGAAAGGACATTTTCAGAGCCTTTATTTAATCTTCAAAATAAATAGAAGAATTAGATTTCCAGCTATGTTTTTGACTGCATGTTTTTAATACTTCATGGAGTGGGGGATGAGGAGGAGGCCATATCAAATCCCACATAAATTTGCTGAGCCCAGGATAAATATTTATAAAGATGGGAAAGTGTTCCAGGGTATAGGTGGACGGAGGCTGGGCATGCAGAATGAGGCACCAGGTCAGGCTGACCTGACACTTTTGGCTAACTGCTGGGTGAACAGGGACAAAGCTGTCAAATCTGAGGAGAATAGAGGAAATGCGGTCTTTGAGATGTCTGCTCCCCTCTGTCCCAGAAAAGACATGTTGTTTGCCTGGATACAAAGACTGTTTACAAAGCATAGACCAAACAGTTCATACCCACATCTAGGAGCTCAGGTTGGCTCCCAGCCATGTCAGCAGCCACCTAAGCTGGCTGGTGTGTTTCTCTCCGTTCGGGGCTCACTGTGGAAAAGGATGATGGTGGGGCTTCTGGTCTTGGTTGCAGTAGACATGTATGCTTACAACACACCATTGTCAGATCTGGAAAACAGTAAAAAATACAGAATATGATGGTCTTTTATAATAGTGTGTGTGTGTGTGTGTGTGTGTGTGTGCGCACGTGCGTGTATGTATGTGTGTCTGTGTGTGTCTATCTCTCTCTCTGTGTGTGTTCTTGGGAGACAGGTCATGTGATTTCTCATGGGAGCAAGATAACTCTCTTCGTCCCCTTTCCCCCTTTGTTGATAGTAAAATAATTTATTCTTTTATGCTTTTTTTTCACTGATAAACAGGGAATGTCAGGGCATGGAATTTATTTTTTTCTTACAGAAATATTGATGGGATTAGAACGTAGAACTTGAGGACTTTGGTATCCTGAAGTACAAGAAGCATTTCCTCCATTTCTAGCCTGGAAGAGAGCTTGTTTACCCTGGAATTCGATGTGAGAGTATTTTCACTATTGGATGGAGATGAGAGTTTCACATGCATAGCAGACATTTTTGTCTCACAGGCACCCGGGGGTTCAGACGGCCCACAGGGTGTTTCATGAAACTATCCCTTGGGGCCATAGAAAGCCTCTCTCCTTGGGCTCATCACCCAAGACACAGAGCAGCCACATCATTGTCAAAGCAAATCATCTATCTGCATTAAAAACGATAACAACAGCCTTCATATTCATCACTCCAGTGTTATTCCCTGGAAGACACAGCTTCAAGGTGCTTAGGAAGAACAGGGCATGGTACCCAAGATATAACCATCAGAGCCTGCATTGGCCATAGCATCAGCTGTGAGGTCCTACCATTATCTATACATGGGAGTGTGGGGAGTAAAGCAGTATGCCTGTATATACTGGGCATCAAAAAGCAATTTCTTGCTGCAGTGACTTTAATGTATTCAGTAACCTTCTGTTTATTTGGGTATTATTTGCTGAAAACACTTGGAAAGCTTTGGCATAAGAGTGGAGGAAAACCCTGGCTGGGTGTTGATACAGAGCATCGCTCTTCACACGCCAGCAGCCTGGACCACTTGGACAGGCAGCGGAGGAGCTGTCTCTCTTTCCTGCACAGCATCAAATAAGGTCAGTGATACTGCTGGTACGCTGCCTTCTTTTATGGTTCGTGTTATCGAGGAGACCTGTAAAAGTTTCCTGCTTTTGATATCTTGACCCACAGTGTTACTTGCTTGCTGCTTTGTGGTTTGGAGATTTAAAGAAACAGACAAGGGAAGGAGTAAGCGAGAGAGTTGGCCTTAGGTGATAAACAGAACCATAAAGTCAAAGGCCTTTAAAAAAAAAAAGAGAGAAGGAGGACAGTAGAAGATGAAGAAGAAGGGAAAAAATATAAAAAGAAACAGTCTAGGGTCAAGGGAGTATGGGAATGTTCTGGGCCTAGGGACTGATAAGAAGGACATGGGAGATCCTAAATGGGGCTGTGACATGGGTTCCAACTAAAACAACATAGAATAGAATTTAAGACACTGGCAAACCCCTCCATGCTGTGGTTAGAAGGTAGAGATAAGTATTTGATGCATAGGTTGACAGGGTCAATAGGAAGGATCTGGAAGCCCCTGGGTGCTTTTGCTCAACTCTTCCAGTTTTCAGAGGCAAAAATGTTGAATAACAAGTTGTTGGCTTTAGTGAGAATTTAGAATTCCATGACCTTATGGAATCTTGATTCTCACTCTGTCAGGAAGACCGTGTGTGTGTGTGTATGTCCATGCTTTATCTGTGGTTGCTGGTAGTGATTCTTATAACATGGCCTGGTGATGTTGGGTTTGAAGAACACCCTTACTGAGATGCCCAGTGTAGTATGTGTAGTTTGCGAAGCATGGCTGTGTGAAGTCAGGGCGATGGTTGAAAACAAGGCAGGAAAAGGTGCATGGGTTGACAGTGGGAGTTTGCCCAATGATCCGGAAGGGCAGATCTGCCTGGTGAGTTTTTCCATCTGATCCCACGTCAAACCTGCCTCGGTCCTCACCTGTGCAGTGACTTTAAGCGTTCACATCTCCCTGTGTGAGCTGACTGACATGAGCCAGGAGGGTAGTGTTAGGGACTATAGGATGAATAGGAGCATTTGAGTGGTAGATGGTGACACTAGGTGGCCTGTTCTTTCCCTGTGCTGCTGTCTGAATGCCATCTTCTGTCTTGTTTTGTGGGGAAGTAGAATTACTTGCCTGGCAAGAAGAGAAGCAGTCTATGACTCTCTTCCAGAAGTAGGCTGATATAAGAACCACTAGGATTTTGAATTTTTGCGTACAGTCATGAGATACTTTTGAGGTGATTTCAGGGCTGACCTTGGATTTGGTTTACAAGTAGCTGGTGACTGTCTCCACCTCATTTCTGGTAGACTTTATTGAATCCTCTTGCAATATTCTCTGCAAAATTATTTCTAACACCTATACAACGAAGGGAACTGAAGAGAGCTTGAGGTGAGCAGATGATGATGTACCTGGGACATAGTGATAGAGGTACAACTTTCCAGCTCTCATTTTTGGGTGCTTCATGAAAAAAAAAAAAGAGAGAACAAAATGATCTTGGGACAGTTACACATGGGAAATGTTCACATGTTAGACAACTACATCCCGATCACGTCCAATACTCAGAATGCTCTTTCTTTCTGCATTTTGAGAGAGTGTCTAGGGAGGTAATCCAGGTTGGCCTCAAACTCTCAATCTTAGCCTTCAGAGTTCTGGGATTGTAGGTGTGCATGCCCACGGCCAACCAGAAGGTTCTTATGATTACCTACCTCTTCTATCTCACAGTTTTTATTTCTCACCATCAACGTGTGTATGCATGATGTGACATATGTGTGGTGTGTCCATGCCACGATGCCCATGTGGAGGCCAGGGGATAATTTTATGGAGTCAGTTCTCTCAGTGGCCCTGACCCTCACAGTTTAATCAGAAAACAAAAATCAGAATACAAAAATAATTCATCAGTATGCTTGTCCCTCAGTATCCTCAGGGAGTGTGGGCATTCAGATATTGTCCTTTCATTAAATATAAAGGTCCTCCATTTCTGAAGGCATTAGAGTTACCCACCCTTCACCCTACTGCCATGAAGTCAGTAAGACATGACTTTAGAACTGAAATCAAAACCCGAGAAAATGCTTCCTTCTCTTTGGGCTGGTAGGTGTTCTTTTCAGTGCTGAGCTCAGAATTATTGGCTGCTGAAGGCTTGAAGATAAACATCTTCAAGGAGCAACCGTGTCTACCTAGACTTGACCACTGTGTTGAGAGGATAAATTCAATTGGTTGTGACTGAGACAGGTCTCTTT
Organism: Microtus oregoni; assembly: GCF_018167655.1. Lineage (NCBI taxonomy): Eukaryota > Metazoa > Chordata > Mammalia > Rodentia > Cricetidae > Microtus > Microtus oregoni. The sequence continues at coordinate 42,361,019 of NW_024543063.1, forward strand.
TTCACTCGGCATGTGATGAAATAGATAGTTTATTGCTGGTACCTTTAGACTGCTGAGGTCAGGGCAACCCTAAGGCAAATTAACATGAGGCTTAAGGGTAGGTAGGATTGGCTGCTGCTCACGGTGCCGGTTGCTTTCTTTCTTTCTTTCCTTTTTTTTTTTTTTTTTTTAATAAAGAATGTCATTGAATTAACCTCTGCAAATACATCTTCCCAAATAATAAAACACAGATCCTTTGGTGAAATGTATGCCTACCATGTATTGCTCTCATTTTAATAACAGAAGATTAGTTTCTTCCACCACGGAGCCTGGAAATGTAGCCTCTGACAAATCTACACTCTCGTGGGCGACACGGGAGTAACACAGGGAAAACCTCAAGTGACAGGGACACTTTAGAGAATCAAGCCTGGCTGCTGTGATCTCTCCCAGGTATGGCCTGGGTACCTCCTCCGATCGCACGTGTAATAACAGTATACAATAGTTTGTTTAATGTATACTAAAATACTATTAATCCACAAAATCCATGACTTTCTAGATATTTTGGATTACGTTATAAGGAAGTTCTCCTTTACACTATACAAAAAGCAGGAGCATTTCCTTTCCATGGTGCATCGACTCTGATAGGATAAAGTTAGAGATAAATCACTTAAAAAAATGGTCCAAGCATACTAAGCTGTTGACCAATGACATACATTCGGATACCATTGGACATCATCAGCACAAGCACAGCAGCTTCCACACTTTCCACCTCCAAGAACACATTCTGCTACTTGTTGCTCCTATCCCTATTTTGAAATATTTTTAAAACCATTTTTTTTCTTGATGTAAATGTCATGGTTTGAAGGGTTCTTTTCACTTCACAGAGGTGCACTCCTTGTGCACATACCAATTTATTTTTCCACTTAAGGATATCTGTACCTGCTGACAAACAGACAGTAATCAGTGTGATCGACCAGATCAGTGTAACTCAGGCCAACCCCAACTCACAAAGTATCCTTAGAACATGCATTTGCATATATCCCAAACCATCCGCAGCTCTATGGTAACGGAAAACTTGTTTGAAGGATAGAGAGAATATGGAACCTAAGGGCCAAGCATCTGGAATAGATGGAGTCAGTACCTGGAAGATGACCAGCACCAGAGACAGAAGTCTTTCTTGGTCTCATATCCTCTTTGTAGATCATTATTGTTTCTCTGCAGCCTGTCTTTCACTGGTACACTGTCCAAACAAGATGGCTGCACACCCGCTCCCAACTTCCTATCTCAGCAGAACAAAGGATTGGCTTTCTCAGTGGAGACCATGTTTCTGCGGAGCAGGCTCCGACTCATATTGCTGCAGTCAGGTGTCCATTCTGACCTCACCAGTGATATGCTGATGCCCACTCATGTAGGCTCTTGAGAAAGTGTTCAATTTACAGTTTTTGGCAAGGAAGTTGTTAAATACAGCCACCATGAAGAATTAAACTTGTAATTGAATATTAATATAAAATGAATCACTTCCTGGTTGAGATATTTTACAATTACTAATACTTTTGATTATGCGTATAGTATAGAAGTGTGCTAGTGTATACTTCTCTTTGGTTCTATAGCCAGCGATATTTTATAACCTTGAGACCAACTGTGGTGGAAATTATCAGACACTGTAGGTAGGTAAGAGAGTGGTTATTGGTTGGTTTGTTTTATTATTAGACAACTACCAACATATCCTCTACCCACTTCAGAAGGCTCGTCCATTTCTCTTCTGTTACAGTTAAGACATTCTCTAACCAAACCAACTTAAGAGAGAAAGGAATCATTTTAGCTGGAGTCTATCAAGGTGGGGAAGGCACAGAGGTAGGATGTAAGGCCAGGCATTGCATTGCGTCATCAGCCTGGAAGAAGAGAGAGAACAGGGAATTGAAGCAGGCTATACGACCTCAAGCTCATCCCCAGAAGCCCCCTAAGGATTTCATAACCTCCTTAAATAGGATTGCTAGCTGGGCACTAAGTGTTAGAACACAGGAGCTTATCCATGGGGGATAGGAGTGGGGCCTGGCTCTCTCTCCTAGGTAAAAACAAAAAATAAAAGCAAAGTAAAACAGAAACAACAGCATTCCACTCTGTGGCAGGGTCATGGGAATAAAATCGATAAGGACATCACCACTCATGAACTAGATAGACTATGCCTACCCAGATCTAAAGGCCTTCCTTTTGAAGGAAATAAATTTCTTAAACTTTGTTCACATGGGATGTATTTATTTTCATGCTACAAAATGTCACAGGAAAGTCTTTGAGGCCTTTTGGTTTGGTGCCTGTGATGATAACAATAGTAGCAGCAGTAGCCATAGTTATTAAGTATGATTTTTAAGAGCATTGCCTATATGATTCCATGTTATCTGAAGACCCATGCCTTTCAAACTGAGTTAACTTTATTTAACAGCTATTTATTGTGTCTAATCTATAACAGATATGGTTCTATTTAAGTGCGACATATCAGTGGACAAGCAGAATGTGCTGGTGGTGTGTCTAAAGGGTTTGAACTTCAGATATACATTGCAGTGTATGGCAGACAGAATCGAATCGGGGAAAGTGAAAGGTCCCTGCATGGACACAGCAGCAGTTTTCACTGGAAGGTCAAAGTGGAACTCAAGGAGAAGGTATTTAACTGAAGACTCAGAAGACCTGAGGTTGTTTTCTCAGTACCTGAGACAGAATTGTAAGGACAATGGCTCCATGATACAAACAGGCTCACTGTGTCAAAGAAACTGAGGGGACCACTGTGGCTGAGCCTCCTGGGTAGGGGACAAGGCATGGGAAGTCATACAGGATGGGGGTCAGAGTGGCAGATCGCCCTGTAAGCTATGTAACATGATGGCATCTAGGTTTCTAAAGGATCACCCTGCTTTCTCAGCTGAGAACAGACCAGAGGAAAAAGGCTTCAGCTCTGACCCACATGGGAGCTGGTGCACCCCTAGTCTTACCAGGGTGGCAGACACAGGCAGCGAGAGTGGTGGGCCATCAGATGTTGATGGATTTTGAGAAAGTGCCAAGAAAATCACTGATGGGTTAGATAAGGGTGACAAGAGAGGGAGAATTTGAGAACAACACTGGTGATTATATTTTGGGTAGTTGGAAGAATGGCATGAACTTCAGGTGACACGGTAAAGGTGAAAACTGGACAGACTTGGAAAAATACTGAAGCTCAGCTTACACTAAGATGTCTAAGAAAGCCTAGGGGATGGTGTCTAGCTGCCCCTCAGCTATTCAAGTTTCACTTTTGGAGGGGAAATCCAGGCTTGAGATGCAAATTCTGACATCACTGGGCCATGGATGGTATCTAAAGCCATGAAACTGGATGTGGTACTCAAGAGAGAGAGGCCCACGATCTAGCATAGAGAGGAAAATAAATGTTCTGGAGATATATAAGGAAAGGGGCGGGGAATCATACAGCCGTCGGCTGGCAGGAGTGACTCGATCTGGAATGAAGCGCAGAGATGAGCTTTTGATGAGTGTGTGATTCGTTCATCTGTGGCAGAAAGAAAGCAGATGTGAAAATGCAGATGCTGGCTGGGTGTGATGGGCGACGTCTTTGGAAATCCACGTCACCTTTCTTCATTTTCCTGGGCTGAGAGTTGAGAGCGGGATCCCAGCTGAGAGCAAGGCTGCAATGGAAAGCACTGGTTCGACATTAATGGCGAAAGAGATCATCTTGGAATTTGTTGTGGAAAATGGAATGATAAACACATTGATGGCCAAACAGTATAAATTGTTCAGCTGAGGTCCAGGGTCACAATTGGGGTATAAATTGGTATTCCTATCACGGTCAGAAGACTTAGTCAAGAAGTTAAATTACTTGCCCAAGACTACCCAACTCTTTTTTAAAGTTAATTATTTCTCACCCTACTCTCTCTCTGTGTGTGTGTGTGTGTGTGTGTGTGTGTTTGTGTGTTCATGACATACGAGTAAGGGTACCTATAGAGGGAAGAAGAAGGTACCAGATCCTCTGGAGCTAGAATGACAGGGAGCCACCTGACTTGAGTCCTGTGATCAGCAAGTGTTCTTAACCACTGAGCCATTTCTGGAGCCCCTCTAATACAACTGTTAAGTGGAGGATCAGAATTCAAATCCAGGCAGCCTGGTCAAGGAGCTTTCCCTTTTGCGTACAAGAGACATGCTTTTAAAGTTAACTCATGAACAGCTGCAGTTTTTAACCTCTAATGATGAACATTAAAATATCTAATATCTTACCTATAGGTTCAGTATTGAGATCTTTTGAAGACAATACCCTTAGTTTGTTTTTTTTTAAAAAGTCATATGTAAAAATTCTCAAATATAACAGATGAATTCTGAGTCAGTATTTCTTGAGTAAAGATTTATTATTGAAAGTTTTTCAAAGGCATTTGAATTGTAGGTGATGTTGACCTGAGACATTGGAAAGGATCCACCTAGACATATTAGACATCAGGTATATTTTTAGCAGCACTAAAGGGCAGTGGAAGGTGGCCAGCCTGTACCAGCCAGAGCCCAAAACTAATTAGGTATGGAATAAAGATTCCCATTAGGAAAGACAAAATAGTTTAAATCTTGAAGAAGCTATGTATCGGGTAAGTTTCTTCAACAAACACAGACTATTCTAATGGTGGAAGTTCTCCACCGTCTGTGGCCTGGAGAAATTTAGAACTTGTGTTTCATCTCTTCTGCTTTTCAGGAGCATCCAAACAACTGTTAGGTTCACATCACGTTGGTTTTATTTCTCCCATATAACATTAAGGATTCCAACTACAGGTGAAGCCGGAATGAGGTAACAGATTCAGTTCAAGTCCACACCTGGTTCTCTGAGCCAGACTCTAAGCTGATGACGATGGGTAAAATTCAGGCCTGACCTCATGAAGACCATGATATGGACATAACAGTCAATGAACAGTGTACCACTGTTCCCCGAGAAAAGTGCCCAGACAGCAAATGCACAAAGCTAGCATCTCAGATGACATAATCGTCTCAATGGAAGTCTCCGATAAACAGAAGGGTGATGTTGAAGTTAAAATTCACACTGTAGAAGCCTCTTACCAAAACAAATAGACAAACAACAACAAGAACGACACAGTGCTTTGTAGGTCAACACCGGTGTGCGTTGTCAGCCCTGTGTGTGTGATACAGATTCGCAGCTCTGGTATAGAAGACTTTAAGGACTAATTTAACGACTTTGATAAGAGAAACAGGTTCCCAGCCATGGAATCACATCTAGATGTCCTGGTCACATTTGACATGATCAAGGAGGGTATTTAACCTGTGACACTGTTAATATATTAGCACGGCCAGCTACAGTGGAGTTCATCCAAAGCTCTACAAAGAATTATATTCCCTTATAGAGATGAATTTTAGATCTCAAGGGAGTTATTTTCTACCGTCTTGTTGCTTCCCATCATGCGCAGCCCCAGATCACCTAATTAAGCTCCCAAGAAATAGACAAAGCAATTGGAATGTGTCTGCCACTACTATGACATTTACAGTTATTTCCCATGCTTGAAATGAGAAGTTTAGAATGGGGAACTTATTTTTCCGTGAGTTAGGATCTAGGTTCCAGTGCTATTGACTCCTTCAGAAGTGTGTCCCTCTCTCCCTAGGGTCTTTCTGCAGACTCTGAGCAGCACTGTCCCATTTGATATCTGAAAGGTTTTTTTGTTTGTTTGTTTGTTTGTTCATAGTGGTATCAGGCCAGTCAGTTGAACTCAGCATTCTCCAAGAAGGCAGCATCTGTGGGGATGGGCTGCTCTGTCTCTTGGTGGTATCACTGTAGCCTGCCAGCCTACAGAGGCACCGTGTGAAATTTGTTTTTACGGGAAGCTCTTTGAAGCCATCATACAAGTGAAATTTGCTGAACTGGATTCTCAAGAAGAGCCAAGATAGGTTTTGTTTTGTTTTGGTTCAATGTATTTATTTTTCAAATCCCCCTTTTTTTGGCATCAAACTCTTTGATTTTTCTTCTTCTTCTTTCCTATACAGTGGTGGTTCTCAAGCTTCCCAATGCTGTGACCTTTTAATAGAGTTCCTTATGTTGTAGTGACCCCAACCATCTCTACTTACTATAATTTTTCTACTGTTCTGAATAACAGTGTAAATATCTGTATTTTCCCATGGTCTTAGGCAACCCCTGTGATAGGATCATCTAACCCCCCCCCCCCCCACACACACACACAATGGGTCGCAATCCACAAGTTGAGAACCACTGCTCCCTAGCCCCTCCACATTTTTTTTTGAGACAGGGTCTCTTACTGAACCTAAAGTAGAGATTTTGTTTTACCAATTCTAGTTGCCCAGAGAGCCCCAGAGATCCTTATATCCCCCCCAAGTTAGAATTACAGGTATGTCCCATCATTCCTGTCTTTCTCATGTGTGCTGGGGATCCAAACAGGGGTACTTTGCCACATGAGCCAGTTTTACATCCCCGGTCTAGGATCTAACGCTGTTAACCAGCCTCCTTGCACGTGGGTGGCAATTCTGCCACTGGACAGAGACACTGTGAACACTGCCCTGGTCAAGGGTTTACTAGTACTTTCAGGTGAGCTAACCACAACTCACTTGCCCTCTCACCTCAGAAGGTTGGACAGCCAGCTGCTTGTTCTGTGTTCAGGATGTTGACATTGAGAAAAGTATCACTGTAATACAGCCAGTGCCAGGAAACTGAGGTCCTGTGTGTATCCCACGGTGTCTGCTACCTTTGCTTTCTGGATTCACACCCAAATTCTCTTGGATTCTGTACCTACAAGCTGTGGTATGGATCAAATCTAGATTATCCAAGAGACTGTGATGAACAAATCATCACTACTTTGGGAACAAGAATGTATGCTTAGTCCATTCCTTACGGTTACTGTATCTGTCCATTCTTTCTTTAAGTCAAAGCAGGGCCCTGTGTTCTCTGAGGTTCCTGCTGTACTTTTCTACTCTTGAGGTATTTATCGTCTCCTGCTTTAGACTCCAGAAATTATTATTCACCTACAATCATCCATGCTGCAACTTGCAACTGCAAACTCCTCAAAGACATAAGCCATCTGGAATATGTTTTTATGTCTCTTATAAAGCGATTTTTGTATGCTCAATAAATATTTGCTGAAGGACTACATAAAAGAATGGCTGGATGGATGGAGAAATGGATGGATGAATAAGTGCCTAAGTTATCTTTGCAAATTTGTGGCTAGTACTTCTATGGATATCCGTCAAGGACAGATGACTCAGAGATGTAAAGTATAGTATAATAACCGCTCCTAATAACGACCCGACATCTTTCCAGACTAAGAAATCTGAGAAGGTAGAACACATTGCCCGCAATATGCGGATGATGCCTAGAATTTCCCATCCAACGTGTAAAATCAAATCCATGCGACTGTCTCCCATAATGTCATTCCTCTCCAAGCGGCTGCTTCCATTATGGAGAATTAGATAGCCGTGAGCAGTTGGATTGTTCTGCACACCATCAGAGTGTGCAGGTCAGTGGTGTGTGTGTGTGTGTGTGTGTGTGTGTGTGTGTGTACATTATATCCATTAATCCATAATTCAACAACTCCAACAACAAGTTCAATTTCCCATGGTTAGGAATGTGAGTGTAGCTTAGCTCAGTGCCTGTGAGTACTTCATGAGGACACAAGCAAGGGGCCCCAGAAGTTTCTGCCATTTCAAGGCTTGAGTGGTGGTTTAAATGAGAAGTGTCCCTCAGAGGCTCAAGTCTCTGAACACATGATCTCTACTTGGTGGTGTCTGGGGAAGAGGTTTTGGAGGCATGGCCTTCCTGGAGGAAGTACACCACTGGAGACAGAGACGGGCTTTGAGAATTCAAGGGCTCACTCCACTTGGAGTTCACGCTTTCTGCTCTGTGCTTGCTGTAAAGGATGTGATCTCTCAGTTCCTTATTCTGCCGCAATCCCGGGCTGAAGGACTCTTTATCCCTCTGCAACCACAAACTCAAATAAATTCTTCTTTATCTAAGTTGCCATAGTCAGGGTGTCTTATCACAGTGACAGAAATACCACTAAGACAGGTGGCATACATCTGTTTCCAGATTTTTTAGTGGTGGGTCACATGTTTTAGGTCCTCACTGGTCCTCTGAGGTCATAGATGACTGGCCTTGAGGGTTGATCCAGAGGGAGACACACCCTGGCGGATTACTCCCTCTGGTGTGCAGGCTTGCAGAGAACGCTACGGCAAGGCTGTGGAGGTCACAGCCTTTTAGCATCCTTACTACCAAAGAAAATTGTACCATGGTCAATGAATTCTGCTGGATCAAAATGTTTCATTTGGTCCTATTCAAACCCAAAGACAGAGATGACATAAGGACTCTACTTCCAGGCATGGTTACAGGTGATCTCAGACACTGCCGATCATAGCAGGTCCCCAAGGGTCCCCGAAAAACCACCTGTGAGCTGTCTCTTGCTTGTGTGTGCATGCAGCATTGAGTCAGAAGATAGTGCTAAATAGGAGATCTTAGAAGCATCCCCCTTCCAAAGTGAAATTTCTGGTCTCCATTCCAAGAGGATGCCATGGTGAGGATAGCCTCTTTCTGGGAACTTTTAGCCACCACCCTTTGTTCCCCGAGTGCTCCCCTGAGCCTCTCGCCATCCTGGCTCGAGCACTGTTAAACAGTGATGGATTTTGGAGAAAATGAAACATGTGTCTATCCCGACTCTGGGCGCCTCCTGCAATGGCACGATTGTTTTCCCAATAGGATTAGGGGTGGAAATAAGGAGTGTGTCCATGTATCCATGGAATCAAGACAACCCTGGCTTGCTGGTGGGAGGGAACCTCCCTTTGCATCCAGTTGTCTCAGGTATGGGGATTGTATACTGCATATTCACTAAAATCCCGTGGGAATTGACTCCTTTGTGTCTTTTTGAGCAAGGATTGACGGATGGATGTAATCGAAGAGATGCAGTGTGCTGCCTAAGGAGCGGAGGCTACCTTTAAGCCCCTTCTGCTCCAAACCCACTGTTAGTGCCAAATCTCCTTAACTCCTTAAGCAAGATAATGACATTTTATTAAAGAGCAATTGCTGCGTTATTAGCCACCGGGGTTCAAACACTGAAGCATCACGCCCCACCCCCACCCCCACCCCGATTCCCTTGGCTGGGTCAGCATGGTCTAAGCTCCTTTGGAGATGTGAAGTTCATGGTAAGAAGTTCTCATTCCCGCTCGGAATTAACCAATCAATTAGAATAACGAAGTGAGAGAGGTTAAGACGAAGGGGGTGTGGAAAGTGGAGGCCAGGGCCTGGGTCATTTTAAATATGAAGCGAAGCCTGGTTTATGTTTTGTATTTTATAGGTTTTAAAATGAAGTGTGAGCCTAACATTAAAGATCAAGGTCAGGGTGTTATCTTTGGTGGGGTGAATGGGGTGGGGGTGACGAGGTCACAGCTTCTGCCCAAGGCTCGGCCCCTCCTTCCTAAGGAGCATTTATTTTCCTGGGCTTCTGTCTAATTAATATAAGGCCTTGCTGGAGCTCGCTGGCCCTCATTGGGCCTGTCACTCATTAATCAAGCGACCCTTCTAGCCTTGGGTAATGACCTTGAAAGAATATATCAGCCCATGATGGCGGAAGTGAGGAATTAAATTGTTTCTCTGAGTGCTTATGGTCATTGCTGACAATTTATATCGCACAGCTGCCCTGGGCTGGCCAGGCCGGCCATTGTACGGCAATCATTTTCCTGGCCGGGAATGGATTGTGTGTCGGACAGGGACCAAACTGGCCCCCTGTACATCTCCATCTTTATACTCCTCTCCCCTCCCCCCACCGTCTTTTAATCACGTCTTTGTTTGAGAGGCAGGGATTTCACAAAGTTAAAAGCTCTGTCATTAAGGCCACCAAGAGCCAGGAGCTCAGGGTAAATCTTGATTCTCGCGCTGCTTCCAGGCTTTGTCCCTGAGCACGCGGCCCTCGCCTCTGCTGATGTAAGGCTTACAAGAGAAGCGTCTTGAGAATTACGTTAGCTCGAAACTCATAAGAGAAAAATTACTGGAAGTATTAAAAGTCTGCAAAGGGGGTACTGTGTATGAGTGATTAAGCACGAACCTGTTCTGGGTCTGTCTAAGAGGTCAGGGAGATATTGGTTGCTGGTCCTGAGAGAAATAGGGAAAGGTGGAGCTGCTTCTCCATACACCTTTTATGATGGTGTATTTAGGCCTAGTGCTATCATGGGGCATGTGAACGTGGGGCTAAAACTGTGCCTTCATACCAAGACAGATGTTCTCTGTACTTGAAATAAAATGCCATTTGTCCAGTAGAAGATTGTTTTCTCATTCCTCTCGATTTGCTCATCTTCAGGTGTGTGTGTGTGTGTGTGTGTGTGTGTGTGTGTGTGTGTGTGTTTACCTGCATGTGAACATGTCAGAGGGCAACCTTGGATGCCCTTCCTCAGAAGCCATCCATCCCTCTTGTTGGTGATGCTTTTCAGGTAAAGTCAATCACCGGGGTTCATCCATTTGGCGAAGCTGTCTGGCTAGCTAGCCCTACAGATCTGCTGTCCCCATCTTCCCTGGGATAGGATTGTAAACACATGCTAACATGTGCCTTTTTATGTGGGTGCCAGGGATCGAACTTAGATCCTTAGGCTTTTAAGGCAAGCACTTTATGAGCTGAGCCAAACACCAGTCCCTGTTTGCTTCTCTTCAAACTAAGTCAACCAATTTTAGGAGCTCTTTCCTGTAAGATAGACATCCTCATTGCTTTATAGTGTTGCAGTTGAGTTCACAGAAGAACTCAGAGGGACGGGCATCCAGTTAACTAACAGCAAGGAAGCAAACCATATGCCCCTATGCAGCCCTTTCAGGTCATTATGACTGGGTTTTGTGTGCAAAGTTTTATTCCCACGATGACATGTCCGTGACTTATTTTTTTTCCTGTAACTTATTCTTTTATTCCCAACATTTGATAGTGTTACTAAATGCGTGTGCCAAAATTTCAAAGAGAAATCACCAAGAGGACCTCATATGGTAGAAGAGAGGCAGTATCGGCCAGTTGAGTCTTGGTTTTAGTTCTTCCAACTTGTGTCCATTTAGCATTGATGAACGGTGCTTGCCTCATGCAGGTTTTTCCCCCTGGGTCTAATGGCATGAGTGCTTTTGCTGGTCCCAGCTGCTCCTTGAACTTGGATCCTGTCCTTCTTATGTGACCAAACTCGCTACATTGAATAGTTGGCAGAAGGGAATGGGCAAAGAGAAAAGATACTGCCTAAATTCCCCAGACCCCTAACGGTCTGTGAAGTGGTACATATATTTCTTCTGTCCTCAGCCTACCTATGGAAAGACCATGTATGGATCTGGAAAACCTCCTGATAGCACAAATGCCAGGGAAAGCAGAGGGAGAAAGGCATGTTAACCCTAATGGGAGTTGGAGCCAATGTTGTCCCTAGTAGAAAGAGCATGGGCAGCCAAGGACATTACGATTTCCCTTTGAATTCTTTGCCATACCGAGTGGAATAGTTTGTATCTTACTCAAGAAAAAAAGCCATGTGTTAAGTGGTGGAACTCATCTGTTCACTTATTAATTGGTCTAAACAGGAGAGTCCAGAAGGTTTTTCATTCTCTGGGAGCTGGTTTGAAGGGAACTGCCATGAAAGAGAGTTCCGCCCTTTGCCTTTCTGTCTCTTGGAAAGTCCACATAGCTGAACGTCTGAGGCCTCCCTTCCCATCCTCATGCCCCCCTCACTCTCAGTGTTAAAGAGCCACCATTCTCAAGAACCATCAACATCTATCAGTTTTAAATGAAGGGGTTGGACTTACTCTTGTCCATCATCTTGCCTGCATGACAGTTCTGTAATTCCAGAGGACTGCCTGCCTTTCTCTGAGAGAGAGCCAAATAGCAAGGAAAGAATGTGCTTATGTTTCTTTAAAAATGGTCAGAAATGCTTGGAACTCACACACACATGAGATGGTAAAGTTGTCCTGAATTGCCTACTGGAAGGAGTTAGCTGACAGAAGAGAAAGGCCTCTATTCAAATCCCTCAGCCTCCCATCCCCCAAACAAGTATTGGCATCAGACACTTACTTCATCTCCTGCTGTAAACAGAGCTATCAGATGCTTATTTCTCTAATGTGCAGTTCCAATAATAAGACGCTATGCAGCTTGTTGGTGGTGGCGCACGCCTTTAATCCTAGCATTTGGGAGGCAGAGGCAGGCAGATCTCTGTGAGTTTGAGGCCAGCCTGGTCTACAAGAGCTAGTTCCAGGACAGGCTCCAAAGCTACAGAGAAACCCTATCAAGGAAAAAAAAGCACCCAAAGGTTTCAGGTGCAATGATGGAGATTTTGGGTTTTTTTTTTTTGTTGTTGTTGTTTTTTTCCTTTATTTATTTATTTTTTAAAATTTATTTAATTATTAAAGATTTCTGTCTCTTCCCTGCCACCGCCTCCCATTTCCCTCCCCCTCCCCCAATTAAGTCCCCCCCCCTCAGCCCGAAAAGCAATCAGGGTTCCCTGTCCTGTGGGAAGTCCAAGGAACCCCCACCTCCATCCAGGTCTAGTAAGTTGAGCATCCAAACTGCCTAGGCTCCCACAAAGCCAGTGCGTGCAGTAGGATCAAAAATCCATTGCCATTGTTCTTGAGTTCTCAGTAGCCCTCACTGTCCGCTATGTTCAGAGAGTCCGGTTTTATCCCAGGCTTTTCCAGACCTAGGCCAGCTGGTCTTGGTGAGTTCCCAGTAGAACATCCCCATTGTCTCAGTGTGTGGGTGCGCCCCTCGCGGTCCTGAGTTCCTTGCTCGTGCTCTCTCTCCTTCTGCTCCTGATTTGGACCTTGAGATTTCAGTCCGGTGCTCCAATATGGGTCTCTGTCTCTGTCTCCTTTCATCGCCTGATGAAGGTTAATATTCAGGAGGATGCCTATATGTTTTTCTTTGGGTTCTCCTTATTTAGCTTCTCTAGGATCACTAATTATAGGCTCAATGTCCTTGGTTTATGACTAGAAACCAAATATGAGTGAGTACATCCCACGTTCCTCTTTTTGGGTCTGGCTTACCTCACTCAGGATAGTGTTTTCTATTTCCAAATGATGGAGATTTTGGAAGTTTCCTCTTTTTTTTTTTTCTCCCAAACTCTTCAACATCATCAGCTCATCATCCCCTTGATGCACAGTCAATGAGATAGTGCGAGTTTTTCAATCTCTTCCACAGTCAATGAGATAGTGCGAGTTTTTCAACCTCTTCCTCGCATGTTTTCAATAAAGGATGTGTGAATATGATGTATCTAACTCTTCCAATTTTGAGGTTTGTCTTAATAAAGCTTGGAGCACATTCTTCATGAGTTGTGTGTGAGGTGAGGAAAAGTAAGTATTTGAAGTAACAAGAGAAATCTTTCTTCTCAGTCTCCCTTCTTTCTGAATAGACACATGAAATAGCTCAGCTCCTCCCCTATCCCTGAGATCTTGTTCAAGCTGAAATGAAACATGGCAGACATCATAGTGACTGTTCTTCTCAGGTCTTATATTGCCGCCCGGGCCTGTGGAGCACACTCACAGGAATGTGCAGGTACATGAAACAGGCAACTATATCATGACCCAACCGCCTCTGAGGTGACACATACACCATTAGCAGAATGTATGTATACCTGTTCACCAGTTCAGAAACCATGGAGTAACTGTGGTTGAAGTGGTACAGGATCTTGTACATTGGCAGTGATGGATTTTAAAAACTTGTAAGTGTATATCTTCTTTCATGTGCATATAAGTTAATCTTGCCTCCAAAAAGAAAAGTTTTAAATTATTGTAAATCCCAAGTCATTCTTTAAGAGACCATGTAATATAGTCCCATTGCATGGGAGGGAGAGCAGAAAATCCAAAGAGCATGAAATCCTCTTTCTGGGACTAGAGTAGACTCCAAGCAGAACTTTACAGTGAGGGACATGGACTTTGATGGCCCAGGTTCTTCCAGATGCCGGGTGCCTTGACTATGCCCATCCTTTATCTCTTTTCCTGTCCCCTGTCTCCAGGAGATAGGGACACACAGCCAGTGAATGGGGCTCTTCCAATCCCTTCGCAGACCTGCTTGCCAGCAATAAGACCAAACACCTTACCAAATCAAATCTGCACTAACTGGTGACATCAGCCACCAATTGCATAAGCGTTTGTTGGGCTTCCTCTATCTTCACAGCGGTGCTGCAAGGAAGGTCGGATCAAGTCTGCTTTGTGATGTGTCTTTAACTTCTTCAACCTGTGTCTGGACTTTTTGAGAGGCCTTTTAGAATTTCAATAAATTTCTGATTTATTCTCTATGTTTCTCAACTTTTTTTAACTTTGACTTTATTATGCATAAAATGACAGACATCAATGTTCTAGCACCTAACACCATTGGTGGACTAATATGGAATTCATCCTGTAATCACTAAGTGAAAGCATGTTTAACTGGCAGTCAGAGCATCGTGGCAGAATTCAGTAACCACGGCTTCCTTTTGCCGAAAGGAGAGGAGCGTAGCTTTTTATAGGCACTTGAGAGATGGCTCTCATTAAGAAAAGCATTACCTTTGCAAATGTAGCATCCCAAGGCTCTACAGCTGGGGAGCCATGACTATTGCCAGCAGAATTTAGGACATCAACTAAGCAGCAATGCAATGGAATAGTCAGTATGAGCACCTATCATAGCTACATCGGCACACAACTAATAGGAAAGTACATTTTCTTGGGTTCCCTCAGTTTTTCTTTCTTTTCTCTTACTCTGGCTTCTCACAATGACTTCCTTAAGTGTTACCAGGACATAAATTCCATAAGAGTGGTATGGAACAAGACAGGGGGCTTGGGACCAGATTAAATATGGGATTCAGTATGAAACATATATACTGTACACACCCCACCCCACAGTTTGTAAGGGATGGCCTCTACTATTCCTATCCCTCCCATATACATATGGCGCAGTGTTTCAGTAGAACAAATTGTACTGGTTGTCATTATTACTGTTTGTGTTGTTAAGGGTTAGTTCACATCCATTGAGCTTAGCTACATGACACTTGCTTGTCTAAATACTACAGCATCCTTTATGGAAGATGTTAGCCTTTGTATTTTATTGATGAGGTTGTTTATCTAGTACGTGGCAGATCTACTTTAGTAAACATACTTTAAACTAATGTATGACGTCAACCAACCAGCCAATAACCAGACCTAGTTGAAGCTAATTGTGGAAGGCAAGGATTCTCTAATGCTTTTTAAAAGCATGTGTGTCATTGGGATCCTTCTTTATTTATTTGTTATATTATTGTTGTGCTTTTATCTCTTGCTATGTAATGTTTTGAGGTGTTTTATATAGTATTCTAGAGTTGTCACAAGGTCAGAGGGTATTTTTCACACAGATAGAGTTGCCCTGGACCTCTGATTGGATATGTTTGTATCCAAAGGACCATTATTAGCTTGAAGCAACAGGTGGTCATTATCACCCTGGTCTATCAGGCTTTCTGCCCTGCCTTTCACCTGGCTTTGTGATGCACTCTTCCAAGGCAAAAATGGAACAAAACAAAAACCCAACTGTGTCTTCCTCAGGATCATTTTTTCCTTCTTTGTAAATAGAAGATGCTAAATAAATCCTTGTTAAATTAAATTGATTTTGTCTAAATTTACATTTGACTCTGGAAGATGTGGTTTATTCGTGTTATAAACATTTTTTCAGATCTATGAAGAGCATGTGTTTGATACCAGATGTTTGTAGAAATGATGATCAGAAACAGTACTCTTAGAGAGCACACGAGGCCAAAAGATGAGAAAGCCAGAGGAGGTCTTGAAAGCTGTCTCGGTGTCTCTTCTTAGCCAATGGAAAGAAACAGGTCAACATTTGTGAACAACAACAACAAAATTACCCCAAACTCATCTCCTGTTTTAGTGAAAACTCACACAGATTTAGCAAAAACTTTGGGTTGACTTCCTACTCTCGGCTTTTATAGTTGTAGCTCTCTCTCTCTCTCTCTCTCTCTCTCTCTCTCTCTCTCTCCTCTCTCTCTCTCTCTCTCTCTCCCTCTCTCTCTTTCTTCCTCTACTGCCTATCATTTCTCCCTCTGTCTCCCTCTCTCTTGGCTGCCACAGGATGAGCAGTCTTCCTGGACTGTACCCCTTTGTCATTATGCTCTGCCTTGTTAGCTAGCACTATCCTACTGCAGTGACAAGACATGTATCCTAGCATAGGGCATCCAGTTATCTGCATAGAGTAGAAATGTGATCAACATCGGAACAACTTAAACATGATTTTGTGAGTGTGTACATGTGTCTCTTATAAACAGTTTGTAAGTATGCATACATATATACATATGTAGATACACACACTCTGGCGTTTTCTGCCTGTGCTGTTCCACAGACATCAGTTGTGGGAGGATTTAAGCCCTGCTTGTAAAGGAGGTCTTTTTGCTTTAATCTCCTCTGGATAGCTCTAGCTGCAAGAAGCAATTTGATGCGGTTCTCTTTCCTAGAGGTGATGATGCTTAATGCTGGGGTTTGGCATAGTTTGTTTAACATTTCAGAATGCATTTGAAGAAGTCACAGTATTAGACTCTTAAAAGAGTGTGTGGTTTAGCATCCAGGATGATGGTGAAGAGTTAGCAACAGAGGTGTTGACCTATGTTCCCCGCTTTCTGTCTTTTAGTTTTAATTTATTTTCTAAGGATCACTTAGTTTTGTGTTCTGGTCCATGAATAGCCAATAACTGCTGGAAACATCACATTTGCTTTTACACAGGGATGGGAATGCTTTCACTGTCTTGACACCATCTTTCAGGTGGGCTTGTTTGAATGATGTAGCCCATCAGTCCAGCCACACACTCCCCTCATTTAAACAGCTGGCCAGATGATCAAAATGGTTAGACAAAAGCATGTCTCAAAGAAATACCTTCTAAACAGAGGCCCGGTTTCTCCCATAGCATTTTAAATAACCTCTAAGCCCTTCTTCACCATAGATCACTTGAAGACATTTTTTCCAGCCTCTTCTGCATATCGTCATATTTGCTACCCCTCTCTCTGTCTTCCTCTGTCTTTTCTTCCTCTCTCAGCCTTCTGCTTCTCTACTGCTAGTTGGAGCCTTGCTTCATTGGCTTCAGACCTCCACCCCATCTGTGCTGCTTGGGAATCTCTTTACATATTGGACTTGGTTATCATTAGCCAGTGCATTCTGCTCCAATTTAACATGGTGTGTCCTTCACATCCCTGAGTCTACAGAACTGGTAATTGGCAGCCTGGGAAGTTGAACAAAAAGATGACAAGACTTGCTGAGCCTCCATTGTGCGCCCGTCTACACACACAAATCCGATTTAGGTCAATGAAAGTTATGTAGATAAAGGCATGGAAGGGGGGCCCTCAGAAAGTATATTTCTGGGCCTTGATGAGATTCAAAGCATTCTGGGAAACCACGGAAGAACCTCAAAAAAAGCACGTGGCATGTACGTTTTATAATGCATGTGCTAGAACATGCTTTAATTCTCAAACTGTGAGTTTTTAGATGTATGAGAATATAAGAAAACTAGAATATTAAGATAGCAAATTAACTAAGGCCAGTTCAGCCACTGTTGAATTTTGTCTGTTATCACATTTATAGGGGATTGTCAGGAAGAGGAATAGGGAAGAAGGCTAAGACAGCAACCTTTCTGGCATAGATGAGACACATAGATAGCTCGTTTCTCTGCCCATTCATCCTTTTCCAGCAGTATTGCCCACTTAACTGGCCCACCCCCGAGCAGCCTTCTACTTTGGACTTTTAGGCATGGAATAAGGAAAACAGAATACTCAATGGGAGATTGTCCCAGATCTTCGTATACTTGCACGGGTGGCGTGACAACTAACACGCATGGTCCTCTCCTCAGAACTTCTGTCCGTTATTATGCAGCAGGAATAACCATATTGGTATCAGAGGGGTTTTGACGGCTATAGCAATGATAGACACAAAGTCTTTGCTTGTTTAGAGTCTCATATAGCCCAGGCTGGCCTAATCTAATTGTATCCAAGGATAACTGGAGACTTCTGATAGTCTTCCTGTCTCCACTTCCCAAGTCCTTGGATAAGAGGCACATCTCACAATGCTTGCTTTTATGTACTGGTTAAAATCCAGGATTTCATCCGCGCTAGGCAAACACTGTACTCATTAAAATATATTCCTAGCCTGCTGAGGTATTTTCTTAAGCAGTGTCTATTCATAGAAATAAAAGTAAAACGTAACAATAGTAATTACAGCGATATTAATCTTCCTCTTGCACATTCCTTCCTATGTACAGTAGAGATTAATAATATCGTCTGCTGTGGTTGAAAATACAAAGTCCCTCAAAAGCCTTGATGACTTATTGTGGCTCTGCTTGGGAGATGGGACCTGGCTGGAGGAATTAGGTCCTGAGGGCCGAGAGTCCTGGACGAATGTCTAGTTCTTGATACCATCCGATCTCTTCGCTTCCTGGCGCAGGGAGATAACCAGCATCTGCACAGAGAAGTTTAGAATGGAGTACAAGAAATCCCAGCATGCTCTTGAGAGAGCTTACTGGAGAGTTCTGGTGGGAGGGCAGAAGATTAGAATGGCAACATCAGGCGGATGGTAAAGATTGTACTCATGAAGTTTTAGATGGATGTAGCAAGGATTCAACCAGCAACATGAATAGAGACTAGTCATGTGATACCGTGATAAATAATTTGTCTACTCCAAAACTTTGTGGGACTCTGAGTTTAATTAATTTGATGGAATAAATATCAAGGGATCCAGCATTCAGGCTTTGGCATGGTTCTGGTTGGCTGCTTTTAGCCAGGTTTTCAGCGATAATTGTGAGCACATTAGAGGGGAGGTTTAGAAACTTACACATTGAGCCGCATGAAGTGAACGTAAAGTTGAGGATAAAGGAGGCATGGTCATAAAAGGGTGAAAAAAGAAACCAACCACTTTACAGTCAATTAATGGCAAATACATCTTGGTACAATGTCAGAAGTCAGTGAGTTTCCACTCGCTGCAGGGTTTATTCTGTGAGAGTATAAGCTCATTAAAAGGACAGCCTTTTTTAATGCTAGGGGTACTCTGTACACAGCTTACACTGCTGTTTATGATGCTGGGTTTTTTTTTTTTTTGGAGGGGTGTTTTTTTATGCTCAGCTCCCTGGGTAGTCAGAGGCTAATGTGATCATGGTCCAGAGTGCCTTTGCTATTCCTTCCACTGCTGCTAGACTTTGGGGTCATTCACATGATAGTGGGTTTTTTTTTCCAGTGTACAAAATAGAAGAGTTATAGGATCATGATGGTTTCTGCTCAGATTTGCTAGGAAAATTCGGAAGCCCATGTCATTGGTGACAGGATCAGAGTCCCTATGGGCAGTCCCTGAAAGAGTACCTCATGGGCTGTCGTGGTAAGGCTTGCATTACAATGAAAATGCTAGGATATTGGAAATGACAGACACATGGAGACAAGGACAAAAACAAGACACTATATGCCAATGGCAGCAACAGCAAGAGGAGGGAATTCAAGAGAGGAGCCATGTAGATTGCAGATGGCAAGGCCTAAGGGCAGCAGTTCCCAAGTTCACTGGAGTTCACATCATGATACCACATGTTCCAGATGTTGGACATGGATCTATGGGATTTAGTGTTCCCATTGCTACGCTTTAGTCTTGTTTTGGTCCAGTCCTCCCTTGCTGTTCTCCTGTTCTTTTTTGTCTGGAATGAGAACTTTTACTCTGTGCCATTGTATTCTGGAAGTCTGTAAGTTCATTTGACTTCATCGGTGCCACATCTAAGTGTTATCCTTGAGACTCACAGGAGACTTTGAACCTGGTGGTTTGAACAATGTTAGAAATGGTGAAAGTATAGAACTCTTGGAACTAGACCAAATGCTCTTTCTGCATTATGAGATGAATGTGAGCTTTTTGGAGGGTGGGAGAGGTGTAAAAATGGAGTGTTATGGTTTAAGGAAATTTTTTTTAGTTGTCAAACTAACAAAGGGTTATTGTTCACTTGGTTAGATTGAGAAGAGGCTATGAATCACTGAAGCACACTTTGGGGTATATTGCCAAGAGCCTTTCCAGAACAGAATAATTAGAGTAAGGCCTGCCATGCACTGTCTTGTGGACTGGGGCATAGGGAGGATATATGGTACTAGAACTTGCCACTGTTTATCTATCTGTATGTCTGTCTATCATCCATCTATCTTTCTATCTATCATCTATCTATTTATCAATCATACATATATCTATCATCTATCTATCTATCTATCTATCATACATATATCTATCATCTATCTATCTATCTATCTATCTATCTATCTATCATATCTATCTATTTATCTATCTATCTCTGTATCTCTGTCTTTATCACCTCTTTTCCCTTTCTCCCTCCCCTTCCCCATCTCTGCCTCTGTTTCCCTCCTTTCCCCTCTTCCCCCTTCTGTCTACCTTCATCTTTCTTCCTCCTGCCCTCTCTTTCCTTCTTGTTACTACTCTTCTCAGCAAGGCCATCCCTATCATACTAGATTAGAACCTCTAAAACCGTGAGCCCAAAGGAATTTATCCTCCCTTCAGAAGCCTGTGTCAGACATTGTCAAAGTGGTGAAAGCTCGAAAGCACTGGGGTTATAATAAGTGGAAGCAGTTTTTTCATTAACTTCTATTCCCACATGGCCATCATTCAGGTGGCCCTGTTTAAATGTTGAATAGTACTCAAAGCCAAAAGTGCTGCATACACAAATATGGTCCATGCCTATAAAGAATTGGCCATCGCATGTATCCCTAGAAGAGGCAATAAGGTTAGAAGGGTGGGTCACAGGAGATTGTCTGTACGAGCTGACACTGAGATCTACATGTAAGAGCCTTTGTAAGGGAGACATTGGTCAGAGTAAGCTTGTAATGTATGAAGGAAACGAAGGAAATAAATTCTTCCCAACTTTCCTTCCTGAGAAACAGGAGTCTAAACCACTGCCACTTGGGGTTGAGCAGCTTGGATACTGCACAGCTCTTAGCAATTTATCTGTATTAGCAGGACGCAAGTTGCTTATTTAATTGCTTCTCCTAATTTTGGACTGCCAAGGCCAAAGCAAACAAACTACAGCCCCTACTCTTCAGTTATTGCTGTCTATTTGGGACTTTGGTTATGAAATCTATGGTATGAATGGTGTTTCAATTTTAAGCCCAAAGAGGTGTGATGGGAAGACAGAATGAATACCAATGGGATGAATTATGACAGAATTTGGGTCAGGATGGTTGTTCAATATATTTTTATTATTTTTGCTTTGTTATTTAAGACAAAGTCTTGTTAGGTATCACAGGCCTCAACGTTGTGATCCTCTTGCCTCAGGCTTCATGGGCTGGTATTACAGGTGCATATCATGGCACTCATCTCTCAATATAAATTTATCGAGTACTTACTGCCTAGCAGCCAGGGATGGAGGGTGAAGTAGCACAATGACAAAGACAGTCACTACTGTCATAGAACTTACGCTTCCATGGGATAAAACAGACCAAGGGGAAACCAACGTGGAAAATGTCAGACAATGATTCATACAGCAAGAGAAATGAAAATAGAATGATAGGGTAAAAAAATGACCAGAGGACACTCAGCACTCGTTGATCAGGGAAGTCTTCTCAGAAGCGGCATTATAGCCTAGGTCATAATGACAAGGATGCCACCGCACTACGCTCATTAGAAAACAGACCTTGGAGCTGCCCTGAAAGCCTGAAGACCTGGAGTTCAAGCTTCAGAACCCATGTGAAAAGGAGCTCAGTGTGGTGGCACACACTTATAAGTCCAATAATGGGGGGACGGGTAAGAGTAGGTATCTGGGACTCACTGGCAGGTCTCTCTAGTAGTCCATGAGTTCCAGACCAATGAGACACTGTCTCAAAAACTAGTGACCCATGAAGAACAACACTTGAGGTTGTCCTCTGGCTTTCATCACGAACATGTACACATGTGCATCTGCACACATATTCACACACACACACACACACACACACACAGCAGGCTCTAAAGTAAAGTAGCAATCTACACAAAAGTCTAAGATTGACACACTACGCATGTTTAACCTGAGAAGAAAACAAAGCTGTCTGAAACTTAGGAGAAGCAAAATACAAAAGAGTATTCAGGGTTGACACTATGCAAAATTGTGCAGTGTGACTTTTATTATAAATGGGCCCAGAAAATGATAGGAAGAAACTTTGAAATTACAGATGAAGAAGAGGTGTGTACAGAAGAGATAAGAATTAAATAGACAGTATTAAAGTTTGATGACTTACAGAAACATAGAAATCTGGGTTCTTTGGGGAATGTGCAAGTCCTTTGATTAGAAAGGACATTTCATAAAAATTGAACTGACATGAAAACATTCTATTCTAGTAGCTGCCTGTGAGGGTTGATTTTCGCTGTTGATGTGACTGAATTTGGAATCACCCAGGAGACACACCACTGGGTATGTCTCTGGCGGTGTTTCCAGAAAGGTCTAACTAAAGAGAGATGGACCTTGGGTGTAGGTCACATTCTCCCACAGGCTAGGACCCAGACTAAATTCAACTTGGGAAAGGGAAGAGGCAAGCTTGATGAGCATCTACATTCATCTCTCCCTGCTTCCTGACTGGGGTCATGTGTGACATGTGCCTCCCATTCTTGCTACCCCAGCCGGAGCCTCTCTTGCTTCCCTTCTTCTCTGCTATTATAGGCAGTGCTCTCAAACTGAGAGCTAAAGCAAGCCTTTCCTTCTTTTAGTTGCCCTTGTCAGACATTCTGTCACTGGAATAAGGAAACTAATAGGTCATCATTCCAGCCAACATGGACCCATGAACAGCAGCACCAAAATCAAAATAGCCACACCAGAGGAAAACCAGAAGAATACCTAATAGACTATTATCAACTTTTCACACTCTCATTGATCTATGAAATGACATTTGGGGTAGATCAGATCCATCACCCCTGGACTTATCTGTCCATCAAAGAATCTAGAAGTTTTCCTAAATGTTAATATCTTGGACTTTTATAAGTTTGGTGTAGGATTATCTTTTTTTTCCTGGCTTCTATTCAAAGGCATTGTAGACCCTCCACACCGTTCTAATTTTGGTGGAATTGTCAAAGGAGCACAGCTTCCTTTGATAAAAGAGAACAGACACCCTGTTTCTATTTTTGTCATTTAAGACTGATGTCTCACTGAGCCACAGATTTCATTCATGTCTAGACAGTAAAGCCCCACTGCAATGCATGTTCCAGTATACACGGTTCTCTCCGTGTTGTGTTTTGGCTATTTCTGATGGTGACTTGTTGGATGGTGGAGAATGAATTGAGTGTTGTTCATGGTTGAATGAAGTTCAGCTCACACTATTCGCCTTCACGGGAAAAGTGAAAGCCTTGTTTCTGTGCTTGCTCTGCCAGATTCACATGCCTGTAAAGGACAGCGGGGCAAAGTGACATGTGTTTGATGGAAGCATAGTGTCCTTCTACCCATAGGAGTCCATGCTGGTAGACTTAAACATTTCCCCCTAAATGAGTATCTTTCTTCTCTTCTACTCTTCCACCTCCTCTGTCTTCCTCTTTTACCTTCTCCCCCTTCCTCTTATTCCTTCTCCTATTCTTCATTCTTTCCCTTATTTTCTTCCTCTTCTTCTTTTCTTTCCTCCTTTTCCTCTTCTTCCCCTCTCCTTTCTCTTCTTCCTCCTGTTCCTCTTTTCCTCCTCCTTTTATTACTCTTCCTTCTTTCCTCTTCCTTTCTCTTTCTTTTCTTCCTCTTCCTCCTTTCTTCTGTAAAATATGTATGAAGATGAGCAAGCAAATGGCCCATAGCATATAATCTAACTACATTTTATATATTAAAAAAATTCCTCCTAAGCATGCTGGCTTCATATCTCGTCTCACTCCTTGCTCAGAGAAAGTTGGGACCTAGAGAAAAGTGCTCCCTGAACTCGAGACAAAAATATTTATAGAGTTCTCTATAAGCTTTGATTCAATATTGTTTTATCATGTTGAGTGAGCTGCGATAGTTTTGATTTTCCAAGAGGGTCAATAGATTTTGGGGCGAAATCATTTACCATTGATACCATAGTGTCCACCCTGTGCACACCCCAAAGGACCACATTATCACCCCTGCCCACCTACCTTAGGCCTGACATTCATTGAACATCTATTATAGTCAGATATCAATTTAACTCAAACTCACAAAAATTTTGCAAGCGTGCTGTAACTATTTCACATTATTAACAAGGCCTTGGAGGATCAGGGAGACTAAAATTTTCTGTAATCATACAATTAAAAAGTGACAGAAACAAATTTCAGTCTTTCTTTGATAGAGGATCTGGTATGTTCTCTACTGTGTCCTCTGGAGTGGACACTTCCTCCAGAGGTCACTATGGGGTTATGGCATTCAATATTGAACTTCAAGTTATCTGGCCAATAGACTCAGGGTCGAAGTGTAAACAGTAAACATGGCCCAACCTGGACCTTCTATTCCACCTTATTTTCTGATTGGACCCTTCTTTCCTGACACTTTACACACACCCTCGTCAAGCACCTGCTGGAGTCAGGTGGTGGATATCTAAAAAATCTAAAAAGCTTTATGCAGACATTCGGACACAAAGGCTTTCTAAAACCAGAATGCATATTAAACGGGTTCCAGAAGTGTCAGTGTATAACCAGAAATCCTAGAGACGAAGGGAGCACCTTTGGAGGAAGACATGCTGTCTTTTTAATCTGTGCAGGGGATGAGGAGGAGTCTTGTTAGAGTCCCATAGGTAATGCTGTCCGTTATATGCTGCCCAGTTTAGAATGGGTTTCTAGACACAAAATAAACCTTTACCTTGGTTCAGTCAGACGAGGACTCTCCCAGGCTGCGTGAATATTAAAGTGTGTAATCTTGCTGTTACTATGGGGAAATAATTTACAGGCTCATACAACTTGCTGTCTCCTATCATCTGCTAGGACCCCGTAGTTGCTGTGGCTGCACATGGGGACTTAGCTACAAAGTTAATATCACCTACTGTGCAAGATGTCACCTAAGCAGAAGGAGAAGGCCGATGGTCTCAGTCAAGACTCCATGGAGTGAAGGCTTAACTGAGAGAGAAGCCATCTGAGCTGTCACTCGGGACAAGGAGCTATCCTAGTCGGAGCTGTACCAGAGACCTGCTTTAGTCTCATGACATTGGAACGTTAGAACTGTAGGCATTGCCAACTAGTCTGTACTTAACTTTAGAACATTTTCTTGGGACTCTATGTTAACCTAAGAACGGGGATATCCAACAGGGGAACTAAAATCAGGAAGCCATTGCCCTGCGTCCCATGGTGTGCCAGGGAGGAGCACGGAGGTAGGAAGGTGTGGAGAAGTAAGGTAGGAAAAGTTAGAAATTGTCTCACCATTGGATTTCTTAAACATCCTTATACAGAAGGAGTAGGTCAAAGGGCACCCGGGGACTATCTTGGAGCCAGTAACACTTCCTGGAAACAAACACAACCTTGGCATCTCGAGTCAAGGGCTTCTGAGATTCCATGGGACCCATCCTACAACTTGATGAATGAACCTTATGGCGATTCCTGTCAACTCTGGGTTCTATTATTTTGGTCTGCAAAGTGGGGTCATTTGAATGAGCTAAATTCAAAGTCCTTCCCTTTCTAACTCTGCCTATGGCTTACCACAGCAGGAACTTCAGAACCTGTGCTGTCTTAGAAAATAAACTCCCACTGAGGAGCCTTGCATGCAGTAGGAAGGCAAAAGCCCACGAATGGAAGCAAAGAGCCATTTAAGAGTCACGTGCCGATCCTCATGTGTGGAGAGAGAGGGAGATTCGACTCGGGAGACCAATCTGAGTTAACCTGTCTCTGCTCCCAGGTTCTGCATTGTCGTTTCCCACCCCATGCTTTATATCTTAGAAGCGGGGACAGTTCTTCACAAGGCAGGCAGGACAATCTTGCCCTGTCTGCTGTAGGAAGTGATGTGACAGGCAAAAGCCTAGAGTCTGAGGTGACCAGACTGAGGGCTGAAGCTCTGTAGTAAGCTCCAGGGAGTCATTAAGAGCTGGGCATTTGGGACTATCACAATACAGACTGGAATATCTTCATTTTTTTTTGTCCTGCATTTCTGGGTGATTGATTTCATTTCTGTGTGTCTCGTGCCCATTTCTTGTTCCTTTGGTGTAGGTCAGAATCAGTCCAGGCATATGGGTGACTGGCTGAGCAGAAATGGACAGGTATCCTTGGAGCAGAAAGGCAAACAGCTGTTTAACAGGGTCTTCACGTCGGAGGGGATAGTTCACTGAGCTGGGGGGGGGGGGCGGTTACAGGAACAAGCCTATGAAAGAGAACAAGCTGTGTTCAATCCCAGGATCCTGGTCCTGCCGCCTGGGAGTGTCATCACCCAGCTCCTAGGGACCAGACAGGGTTTGTTATTTATTTATCTCTTCTATCAGGTGGTGCACCCCGCTGCCATTCCGCATCTAGACAGTGGAGCAGGGGGAACATACATACATATATATTTATATTTATTGTATTTCTTCACGCACATTCATCTGAAAAGACTTAGGTTGATTAATATTTTCCGCTGTCCGGTAACCATGGCAATAGGGTCAGCAGATATAATATTTAATTTAATCTTCCAGCTGCCTCAGTGAGCTCCACCGTACCCAGGATAATAGAAAGCCTATTGCCCAGCCCCCTGTCTCTCCCCTTCTCTCCTTCCCCTCATATATTATTATCTTTGCCAGCGGCTCACTCATATGACCCAAAAGGAATACACTGGGTGTTTTTTTTTAACTCCCCCTCCTTTCCTTTTGTATATGCACTTAAAATAAATGCCTGCATGATTCTGCTCACCACCAGAGTCCGTTCTCCCTCCAGTCGCCTAACCATTCTTCCCCCTCCACCTCCTCTCCCCACGGCTCCCCCCCCCCAGCCCCCACTCTAGCAGCCAGTCTCCACGGAGTGACAGGAAACGTGGGAAGATCCTGATAGCTTTCATAGCTGCACCGTAAGGTTTATGAAACACACTCCTCGGCCAAATGAACCCATGCCGACTCTCTTCCCGCCGCAGACCCCGGCGATTGGCTGAGAGCGCCTTGCTGGTCCGATTTGCTCTCCAGGTGGGTTAAGCGCCTTGCTTTGTCTTCATCTGGCCTGGTTCCCTCATGCCATCTCTCCTTATTTTCTTTCTCTTTCCTTCCCTCTGATAATTACCTTTTTTAAAAAAAAAAATATGCTGCCATGTTTTTGTGCACACTCAATATATGGTTGGTTCTAGAAAAATATTGGAGAAACTGGTTTTGAAGCCCAGCTAGACTCTGATGCCGAAGGAAACTAAAAATAAAAAAGCAGTTTGGAGATGGAGTGAAGGGGCGAACTCTGCTTTTCTTCACTCTCACAGATACTCTCACGTGGATTCTTCCATTCTAGCCTACTTCATCCTGTCAGCTGCCATTGCTTATTCTATTGCTATTAAAATGAAACACTGGGATTAAAACAGCACTTTCCTTCCAAAGCTGGGGAGTGGGTAGAGGTGTTGAGGTGGGCACCAAAAAGAGGAAGAGGGGATCATGAGAAACGCTTAGAGGATGGGTTTTGAGAACCATAGCAGCTTTTCCCATTCTGTTTATTAATTCTGTCACTGACTCAGACAATAAGCATATTTTCCTATGTACACATTTCATTGTTGTCTTTAGAATAAAACCAGTTTCCAAGGCAGAGAGGGATCCTTCCTCCTCCTCTTCCTCTTCCTGAGAAAATGAACAACTGCCACCTTCACTTATTCCTCAGGAGAACGCATACCCTACTTTGTTCCACTGGAATTTTTCATTTGACTTTTCAAAAAATGTGTCAAAAGCGTTAGGAAGAAATGCAAGCCAGGTATTCATTGACGCTGGTCTCAAGCTGGGCGGTCCAGTTGATAACATCTCCCCAAAAGTGGACACGCTCCACACACACCCTCCTTCCTATTTTTTTCTGACATTTTTTTGTGTGGTTATATATATTTATACATACATTGGATGTCTTTGATTATCAAGTGCAGAATCTCTTTCTGTTTTTTCTCCGTATTCAGCAAACTGTCTACCCAGTTAAATCCCAACACTATAATAGATGTGTTGATCTTCAGCCCCAGGAGCCTGTTTAGGGGCTGAAGGAGAAAGGATATGTGGCCTAGGGGCCACTGTGAAGCCACCACCACCTCAAAGCAGATGTGTGTAGCCACCTGCGTTATTTAGATGGGATTCATGTGGCATTCCTCACACTGAGCCTGTGTATGTGCAGTGACTTCTTGGCCAAAAGGAAACCTGTAGCCATAATGATACCCAATGCCATAGAGATCTTGTGGGCGAAGTTTCCTCCAAGCTTAGCTTGTATTGCTCGTACTGTTTGCCTTGGTCACTGAGAGACATAGACCCCAGAGGGTAATGTAAATCAACTAAGTACATATAGGACAAATGCCACTAACTTATCCCCACAGCTACCAGTGTTTTGCAACTGAAACTGAGATGGTCCCCAGGCCACAGATGCTCTACTTGAATGCCAGCTCCCATCCCAGGGGTACATCATTTAACTCTGTGCGGCAGAGGTATCCAACCTCTTGACATCAGGACATGAAGTTATCATCTACAGAGTGCATGCCTGAAAAATGCATGATCTAGTTAAAAAAAAAATGAAACAAAACATCCAAAGCCAAAAGATTCAAAAGATAAACTATCAAAACATTTTAAGTGAAAATTAGATTTTTTTTTTTTGTACCAAATTCATGACTACTACGACACATGTAGCCTGCAGGTCACAGGTTAGAGGCGCCTGCACCATCCCTGGGGAAGTCTGGAAGGTGCTGAAAGTTCTGAGTAAACACAGCACAGTGGGACTGGGCCACGAGGCCCCATGGTACAGCAGTGAAGGCATCGCGGCCAGGGCTCCTCATGGTGGCTAGGACATTGATGCTGCAAGTCACAAAGTTGCCTGCCAGTGACAAGAAGATGCTCTGAGTTCTCTTCCTTGATGGAGCCTGTTTCCACCGTACCCAGAGAACTGAAACGATTCTTGCCAGTACACGACCAGGCATCAAATACAACATCCCAGGGACTTCAGGGAGCTGTAATGGGCTAGCAGCCACCCACATCTCATGGCATGATGCAGTCATCCCTTCGTTTCTCTTCTAACACGGTGTCCATCAGTTCAAGCCTGAGTGTCTAATAAACTCATTGGCCTCTTTCTAAGCATTTGCCCTTACGCCCCTAAAGCCTCCCATCTCCACACTTCCCCTTTGCCTTTGAGGACTCAGTGTACCATGTGGTTTCTGCTCCGTGTGGCCTGCATGGTTCTCAGCACCTACGTGGAAGTATGTTAATAGGCTTAAAGACTCTAAAAGGTCATGAACTATGTTACTGTACTACACAGGCCACATGAAGCTCCTTGGGGGCCAGGCCACTTCTGGGCCATTGCCCCATATCTATGGTTGTCTCGGGACCAGGGTCCATCTCTGAGCCTTTGGTCAGTGACTGGGGCTATAAGTTGTAAAGAAAAAATGGAGACTTTTTCCAAAGAGAATCTAGTCATGGCAAGCTTTCCAGACTTCTACCTAATACACTTAATCATTCAGTGTTCCAGAATCGGGAACATAAGGCTGCCTGGCAGGTCTTTCTGGCATAGGACACAAGACTTCGAAGAAAACCCGAGGGGAAAATCTGCATTTCCAAACTCCTCTCCTAAATGACCTTCTAGATGTTTCTATTTATATAGAACTAACCATAGGTCTCTTACTCTGTGGCTCTTTTATACCCAAACAGTGACTTTAAAATTCTTTTACCATTTTTTTCAGAGTTTGACTCTTCCTGCAAAGAATCAGAAAAAGCTACTTTAGGGAGGCCTAGCTTTTCAAAGAAATCAGATGACTCTTCATTTCTTTCTTAAACCCTATATAACAACAGCGAAACCTCCCCCCAGAGTCCCTTCCTAGGTGTCAGCAGCCCCTCGTCCCCTCTTGCATCTCCTTACTCTGGCCCTGGCATCAAAACAAAATGAGGCTGACCCTTGGAGCATCTGTCTCTTCCCCCCCACAACCCCTCAGTGGCTTTGCTTGGGAGCGTCTTCTAATTTTTCTAATTAATCTTGAGAGCTCTATGAGATGTTTCCCATTCCGTTCACAGTTTGAGCCCTGCTCTGAGGTATTTTCAATAAATGTCATGGTATCTTTTGTGGAATTCTTGGTGTATGATGGAGCCTTTGAAAAAGACTCGTATTCCTGTTTAATTTAGATACCTAGTCTGATTGTCAGTTTCAATCCAGCTATGGCTCTGATTATTGATGGTGACTCGTAAATCATAAGCACCCACCATATGTTTCAGAGATGGGGTTGGGGCAGGGAGCTGCTAATGAAGTGTTCTAGAATTAGAGAGCGCCTTACGAACTATTTTTTTTAGTACAATAAAAAAAATTAGGAATTTTTAGGATTTAGGAATAGCTTTTCTTTTGAGTCAATTGGTATATTTAGTGCTAAAACAGATCTATTCCAGAAGCTTATGGTGTGTGTGTGTGTGTGTGTGTGTGTGTGTGTGTGTGTGTATTTCTTTAGGGAAAACAAACAAAAAAATTGCCAATTTGATTTAAAGTAAATTTTTGTGGTAAGCTTGTGTCTGCTTTTCCTGCTTCTGTGTTTTCTTCTCTAAATTGCTGAGGTGTTAGAAGACCAACATCCTTTGCCTGCATTTGTGAAGCCCCTGTCTGGAATTTTGCAAATTAAGTTTCCATCAGTCCTGTGGGGGAAGCTGCACCTCCGTGTGTTTGTCTATCAGGTACACGTTTGTACCATAACATGAAGAACTCAAAGGCAGTTCAGCTGTTTTCCCAAATGTGTGACTTGAAAACATCCAAGATTCTGTAGTTTGAACAACACAGATGTCCCCCCTCCACTTCAGAGAATGCCTGTCAGTCAGTTGCCACCTGTTCAGAAAGGGAACGGCCAAATGCGAAGTGGCAGCTTGTCACCAACTTCCCCAAACCGAGTGCGTTAATTAACTCGTGCCCCCCGTCCTACAAACTCATTTGCAACCCACAGGGAGGTGCCTGTCTCTGTGGCATGGTGGCACTCAAGGAAATGTCGCTGGGATGGACGTGCCTGCAGCTCTGGTTTTTCTTTCTTGGCTGTGACCCAACAGAAAAGGTCATGGGTATGAGGGACTGAGACGGTCCCTCTCGGTTTCCCCCGCAGGCCTTCGATTATCTTTAGCTACTTGCTATTTGCAGGCTTGATGTTCTTGTTGGAGTGCCAGAAGAAATCATTCTTTCAATAAATTAGCTTTATAGTTCAGCCATGACCCTAGCCCCAGCTTCAGGTTATAAACACGTAGCTCATATGTTTGGGGGGGAAATGGGATGTTACTCGGGGTGACTTTTTGTACCCACTTTTTCCCTTCTTGTTTTCGCCCTGTAATGGAGTCTTCCAGAATTGTTGAGCTCCATCTCCCACAGCGGAATTACACGCTCATTCCCTCGCTATTGAAAAGGGTGGGAACTGATGGGCTTCAGCAGGGTCCCTATGTACCACTGGATCCTAAGTATACGCTAAGCTTTAAAAAAGATACTATAGGCTGCAGATATGGCTTAGTCGGTAGAGTGCTTGCGTTCCAAGAATGGAGCACAGGATTCAACCCTCAGCACCATCAAACAAACAAACACACAAACAAACAAACAAAGATGTTATAGCCACCATTCTTCCATAAAGGAAACTTTAACATATCAGGTTCAAGACTCCACATCTTTTACAAATCAGTTTTCCTTACTTTGAATTTTTAATATTTATTTGTTTTTATTATATTTTATGGATGTATGTTTTTCCTGCATCTATGTCTATGCATCCTGTACATGCCTGGTACCTCTGGAATTAAGAAAGAGGGCATTAGATCCCCTGGAACTAGAGTTATAGATGGTTGTGAGCCAACATGTGGATGCTAGGAATCGAACCCAGGTCCTCTGCAAGAATATCAACTGCTCTTAGCTACGGAACCAACTTTCCAGCCTTCATCTTTGCTTTTATTTTTTAAATTAACCTTTGCAAGCATAGTAAATAGCATAAGTCTCGAGTATGAAGAATTCAGGTTAATGTTTACTTATATTTTTATATACTCATATAACCCAAATGCATACCAAAATTTTAAACATATCCAGCATTCCACAATGCTCCCTGCTGCCCCCAGTCAGTGTCTCCTAGAAGTGATCAATAATAATCAGACCTCTAGCCACATGAATTAACTTGAAGATGATCATTTCTTACATTGTGAGATCCCCATCTTTTATGTATGATCTTAAAAATTTAGCGGGTGTGGGTACAGGAACCACTTCTAATATATTTTTTTCTAATATATCTTTACAAGGTGATCCAAACCTTTGGGAGTCAGAAACAAGGTGGGTAGGGATCACAACTCAACATTTATACCAACACCAAAAAGTCTAATCCATGGTACTCCACTGAGGAAAGTTTCATTTATTTTTATTTCATGTGTACAAGTATTTGGCCTCCACGTCTCTATGAACCATGAATGTGTATTCCCCTAGGAGGCAAGAAGACATTGGGTCCCCCAAAACTGAAGTTTGTTTATTTTTGTTTATTAATTTGTTTTTGAGGCAGGGTCTTTGCAGTTCTGTCTCTGTAGATAAAACTGACCTCCAATTTGCGGCAATCCCCCTGTTTCTGCTTCCCAGATGCTGGGATGGTGAATATGTGCCTACCCCATTTTATTCTTTCCCCCAAAAGTCATACATTTCCCAAGGCATCACCTTATAGTCTTTTATTATTGCCCCTTCCCTGTTATCACTATGGAGGTCCCTTCCTCTTCCCAATCATGTCCTTTGGGGTGCTTTGATCTTCAGCCCCCTACTTTCAGAACTTTCTGGAAATCCAATGAATTTCAAGTAGTATTTGCTGAGATCTGCAAGTGAATCCTTTTTCTCTCTCCTAGAAGAAGTACAAATCAAAGTTTTGTGTTGTATATGTGATGCAACAAATTTATCAGCTGGATCTAATAGGCTGAGGACTGGACAGAGCTGGGAGCAGATTCGTATTTCTATTCTGTGGGATCAACTGGAGAGGGCAGGCAGGTCCCACGCAGGAACAGAAAGCCTATGTGTTTTATATGAGAAGTTTATATCAGAGCTTATTCCAAAGGCACAGGGAGAACAAGAGGCAGGCAACGGCAAGAAGCCAATCGGCCTGGTGGAAAAGGAAGTTGATGTGGTTAACCTGCTAGGCAATCAGGGATTGTAGAGGAGAAGCCAGCTGTAGCTTCTGGTCAAGTCACCCAGGCAGAGATAAGGAGCAGAGGAAGATGAAAAGGATCCACCTGTCTCTAGCTCCACCCTAAGAGGATCTGCCAGTGCCTCCTTGTTGTTTCTCAAACCCAACCAGAAGCTACCAGCAAGGGAGCGCTTAGGAAATATCCTTACACAGGATTGCTCTTAGAGTAGAGATCTATACAGGGGAGGGAGGGTCTGTATGTGAGGCAAACAATCAACCAATCCCCTTCCCTGTCCCTCACCAGGATGTAGATCAAACCTTCCTATATCAGGTAGAGATATATTTAAAAGGGGTGCTCCTGAGAAAAATGAAAGGCTAAGCATTTATTGTGCCTTTGTGTTTAGGACCCAAGGGTTTCCAAGTAGGAGGCTGTGTTGGTGGGGGGGGGGCGCTCTGTGCCTAGCTCTTGGGGGGTTTATGGATGCAGTGCCTTCCCTCAGGATTTACAGGCCATCTCAGTTTCATAAATCAGCAATGTGCGCTCCGTGTACGAGAGTCTGCAAATTCTAAACTAATATGTCGCTCTCTTTCTGTCTGGCATCATATTTATGTTAAGACTCCATAAATCGTGCCCTGTGTTTCTGCAGCACGGCCGTGAGAGAAAACGATGTAACCAACATCGGAAAGGAATGGAGAAGAAAGGCAGGAGGACAAGCGCTCAGTCAAGAATTCAGAGCGCCTGTAGCTTGGCAAAGGGGGAGGAAAAGAAGTGTGTCTTCCCTGTGGAGTGACTTGGCTGAGAATCTCCTCTGCTTGCCTTTGGTCAGAGGCCAGGGGATGGTTTCTGGGTCTGAGGCAAATTTCCAGAAGGATCTTAGGGACCAGGGCGTTGATGGAAGAAGTGGGAACTTCTCAGTTCAGGGGAAAATGAAATTCCTTGTGAGTAGTTGAAGACAGAAGGGAGACCCAAGGAAACCCTTTGTTGATGTAGGCCAGGAATTTTTTTTTTCTTCTTGGATATATCAGCCAGCCAGACCCAGTTGGATTTCATGCACCATTTTAGCAGAAGTCTTTTTTCCCCCCAAGATGATCGCAGTGTCTTTTATATGCTTCTGTCTCTTCCCTTGGTATTGCATGCCTAGAAGACTCGACTCTCAGACACGGCTACGCAGACTCACTAAGTGGTTCGCTCGGCTGGTAGAGGGCAGCGATTGAAAGAGGAACCCATCTCCGTGCCTTCCTTTCCTTGTGCTATTCTTGCTTTTCAAGTTTGTTTATTACATTTGAAAGCCAACTGAAGCATCAGGTTATGCATTAGACCCCGGAATAAAAGGCAATATTTTAACATGCTAAAGGAATTCTGCCAGCCAGTCATAAGTATCAATCCATCACAATTATTAGAAACAATATACTGTGCAGTTGTAAAGAGATACAGCCACTATGCAGACACACACTAAATAAATTCCCTGGTAGACCGCCTTTCTTCTCCTGCTTAGGCAACATAGGAAATGTTTATTAAAAAAAAAAAAAAAAAGGAATAGTGACAGATGATCCTGGACTTGGAGACTTACCTTTTTCTCATTTGAGTCATTCCTGAAGTCTCCGAGTCGAATTTCTATCTAGCATCCTAGTGTCCCTCTTTAAAGCCATTTGGTTCTGGATTCGGGTGGATTAATAAACACAGAATAAGGACTTAAGATCAATGGTTCTATAAGCATCAATAAAACACAGTCTTTGAGGAGGAAGAAATGCAGCGTGGGAGAAAAGAGGCCAATTGATGTTATTTAGAAAATGGACCTCAGTATTTATGCAGATAAAGATGCCCATTTTATTTTTGTTTCTGTTTCCTTTTTTCCCTAGTCATTTCTTCATTAGCAGAGAGAACACTGGAGGCTGCCCCTCTTTCCTGAAGCCATTTGCTTTACGTAAACCAGCCAGCAAACCGCTCCGTTCATATTGATGTAGACATTACCACAAATCGCCACTTAGGGACCTGAGCGAATTGACTAACTGGTTTCAGATCCAATACACATAACTTGATCAGACACAAGGTTTAAGTACACTTGCAGGCATGCCAACTACACCTACCGGGAAGTGACTGTGGCTGCCAGCTTCAAGAGGCCCCTAGGGAAGCTCTGGGAGGAAGGAGTGCAGACCAAGGGTGAGAGAGAGAGAGAGTCTGGAGGTTTCCTGAAGAGCAGCCCAAGGTGAAAAGGAGTGAGGCGTTCATCCCATAGTTCTGAGTGTGCTTGATTCAACTTGTGCTTAATCCTTCCTTTCAGCCCCTCTGACGTCTTAGAGCTGGATGTCAGGTGACATAGAGGGGCTGTTTGTTTCTTTTATATGCTATGTTTATATTATTATGAGTATAGTTAATATTTTTATGGAATTATTCACTTGTGTAGTGTGCACCTACTCCTCAAGATGTCACAAACGTGCAAACAATGGCTTCTCAGTCCCTTGTCTTTTCCGTGGCAAGACATTTGCCTGGGCAGAATTGAGGAAGGGATTTTGAACAAAGGACCAGGTCTACCCCGGGGGCTCAGAGGTGATGTGCAGTGCTGCTGGAGCTGAGGGCCACACGAACCTATCCATCCCAACATGGTACCCAGCCCCGTTCTCATTAAACTGCTGGCCCTCCTAAAAGTGGTCTCTCCGCTCTGCTTTCAGCTCAAACTGTCTGTTACTGATGTCAGTGCTTCTCCCTCTGTTGTAAGAATTTTAGCTTTCTTTCAATAATCTTGGGAGTAGGGATGTTGGTTTCCTAGGCACAAGGCTTTCCTTCGGTAAATTATGTGATAGAACATGGAAGGCTATATGGACAAATGGAACAAGTGGCTGTACATGTAATCCCAGAAGTTTCTACAAAGAAATAGGGAAAGGTTTGTCAATTCAACTGATGTTTAGGAATCTAAATCTGTCTCTATCAGATGTGTGTAGTGGGTTGGTGTAGTGGTATTTTCTTTATGTTTTAACAAGGAGCGGTGGCAGACACCTTTAATTAAACACAGGACTCAGGAGACAGAGGCAGAGGGATCTCTGTTAGTTCAAGGCCACCCTGAGCTACACAAGTTTGAATCTGTCTAAAAGAAAACAGAGCTCACACAAAGGTGATCCCAGCACTTGGGATCACTCACCTTTAATCCCATCACTAGGGAGATGGAGACAGGAGTGATATGGCTGGGAAGAGAGAGGAATAGAAAGAAGGTGGAAGGAGACAGGAGCTCAGGGAAGTCTGAGGCTTGGTGGAGGCAGTTGCAGTCTGAAGATGCAATCTAAGGACAGGATCGCCCCTTCAGTCTGAGCATTTGCAGAGGTAAAAGACCTCTCTAGTAGCTGGCTGCTCTGCTTCTCTGATCTTCAGCATTAACCCCTATATCTGACTGAATTTTTATTAATATTACCAACTAGAATTTGTGCTATAGGTAGGGACAACATTGGTAAAGGTGAACCCTGTAGGAGCGTGGCAAGAAAAGGGTGTTACTGTTTATTTGAACCAGACTGAACTGATAACTGTAGGAAGATAGGGGACCCAGGAGGCAGGAGAGCTAGAACAGGGAAAAGGGCTCTAGGGACAGGGATGGTTATAGTTAGAGTTCGAGAAGAGAGACTTTGTTCCTGTGGGAGACCCTTGAAAACTGGGAGGGTTCCAGCTTAATCATATGTTAAAATTTTTTCTTGTATTAGAATGCTTAGTTTATTTTGAAGATCTTTAATATTTCATTATATTATTCACTTGTTTAATGTGATTTTATCAAGCGTCTAGTAGGTAGTCAAGTAGGAGTGGCAACGGAAGGAAATAAAGCTACTCTGCTTGGGAACCAGATTTGATTTCTGGTCAGTTGTTCATGAGAGGCAGTCTATGAAAAGTTGAACACATTTGCCAATGAAAGCTAAATCCTTACATACTGATGTAGTTGAGGGCAAATTTAAAGGTATTCGTATAATGGCAACAAATACTGGGGATACATACTGAGCCTCTGTGGCAGCAGGGAGTTTAGTATATTATTTAATCCTTACAACCGTTTTATAAGGGGGATGCTTTTAGTTCCATATTACATTTGCAGCGTAGAGAGGTTCAGGTACAGTCTACATGTTCTGGAGGAAGACCTTGGTTTCTATGTCGGCTTGCCTAACCCCAGTCCTTCTCTTGTTCTGTCCTGCCATACAGCTTTTATGGCAGTGACGTGAAAATTGGACTGGCACAGAGAGGAACTAGGTAATAACTATGAATACATTATTAGCAGTATATGTGAATTGCAATAAAAAATATCTTGACCCAAAAGCAGAACAAGGAAATGGAGAGAGATTTCAAATTTCCGAGTCTTGTTAGACCTAAAAAAATCTCCATAATTGGGCAGCACGTGGTGTTGCAAAGTGGGTGAAGGAGCTGGAAGTGATTCATTTAAGGGTTCTGCCGTGGGTGGCTGGAAAGGATAAACAGTCAGTGCTAGAGAAGACAAAGAAAGTAGAGACAGAGAATACAGGGAACGGCGAGAAATTCCATCGTGAGCAAGTTTCAGGTAATGGATGGCCAGCCGGACATTGAGAGCTTATGGCCAGTGGATAGATAGCAGGAAAGGGAAGTTAAAGGAAGATCTACAGGGTAAGAAACTATCAATAAAGGAACCAAAGAAGCCAAAATGCTAGCTGAGAGAAAGCATTTGTGTCTAATGGCTCGGCTCAAAGGCACTCCGTAGACACAATAGGGAACTGGCATTTCCTGGGCCATCTGGTTGACCAGATTCTCAACCTCAGTACTACAGACAATAATTCATGATGGTGGGGGGTCTGTTTTATGTATTGTTGGATGCTTAGCAGCATTCATAACCTTTGCCCCCTAGGTGCCAGAAGCAAACTCCTCCCCTTACCTCTAGCTGTGAAAATCAAAAGTCTCTCTAGACATTGTCAAGTACAATTTTGCCTTTAAATGAAAACCATGGATGGAGACCAAACAAATTTCATTCTTATCCATATTACTACCTATAAGCACATGTATCTATAAGCATCAGTTTTCACCCTTCTATAAGTGCATGTATTATATATATTACATATGCCTACATTCCTGACATCTGTACTCATTGCTACCTCTGTGAGCACAAACAGAGATTTAGGGGTTTATTTGTTATCACAACAGAACTTAGCTTTATTCTGACTGAGAAATTTCATTTGCTTATAAAATAATTATAAAGAATTCATTTGCAAAAGAGTATTTTAATGAGATTTTGCCAGAGTAGAACTACTTTATTTTATAGGAACTTGGTATAAAATTTACCCGGCTTTGTATTATATGATGACCATATATAAAAACTCACTCAGAAGAGTAAAGACATGGATATCAGTTATGCCAAAAACCTTACCTTTTGTGATATATTCATTCAAAGAAATATCCTCTCCTATAGTTTTCTAGTTTTGATAGACCGGTGGGTTTCTTATTTTATATTTTTGTTATATGTTAAATGGAACTTGTGCCAATGAAGGTAAAATTATATAACATACCGATTCAGTTTTTTTTACTATTATGTATCATCAGTGTGGTGGTGCATATATAAAGGTAAGAGGAACACTTTGTGGAGTCTTTCTCTCCTTCTGCTTTAACATGGTTTCCAGATGCTGAACTCAGGTTGTCAAGCCTCTGCAAGCACCTCCACCCCCTGAGCTATCTGGCTGGACCCAGTTCAAATTTTATTTCAGATGTGTTGTGCATATATTGAAATTAATTTCTTCATTGCTTGAAACAAAATACCAATTTCACTTATGCGAACAATGAGAAAATTGTTCTACATATTTTACAACAGGCATTGGGCAAAAGTCCACAAAGCTGTGGTGGTAAAGAGAAAGGCTTCCTGTCTTTAGAAAATATGTTTATAGGATACTGCAGTTAATATGATGATTCTTAAGCTGAGGTTCTCAGTGCTTAGAGGCAGCAGATGGAATTCTTCCATTCTAAGCTGTAGTGAAGTCCTTGATAAAATTCTTAGTTTGCTGCCAATAGTATTTCCATTACGGTAGCTGTTAGAAGCAAAATAGAAAGACACCACGGTACCCTTCCTTAAGTATTTCAGTAACTGCAACATAGGTGGGGTGAATAATCTCCAAACCCCACCCCATACTGAGGAGTTATTGACAATACACAGTGGGTAGGGAGGAAAATCATTAGTTCTTGAGGATGTGCCCACTAGCCCACTGGTAGGTTTCCAGAGCCCAGTGGATGTCCCTACATGCATGCATGTATGAGCAGCATTAACTGTACTAAGTTGGCTATAACAACGACAAAAAAAGACATGAAGCTTGGAAGAATGTGTGGTTATGAAATACTGAGAGAACTGGAGGCAAAAGTAGGGATTATGTATTTCATTGTATATGTACATGAAATTCTTCAGAACAAAGGAAAAATTAAATTCGATTGAAAAAGAACTCAAGGAAGATATTTAAAGTAGACTTCTTATTTTCCTAATACTTAGTTTTGTTTGTTTTATATATTTTTATTATTTGAGAATTTCATGCATGTATATAATATGTTCTGATCTATACCTTCTCCTTTCCCTTCCATTTATTTTGCTTATGCCGCTCCATCTCTTTTCCCTTCTAAATTTGTGTGTGTGCTCTATTTTAAAACCCAGAGTCCATCTAGTCTGTTCGTGCACAGGTACAGGACTATCTGCCGAGCATGGGTAGCCTATCAAGAGCCACATCCCTGAAGCCAACTGACCCTCCCTCCCTCAACAGAAATCAGTGGGCAACAGCTCCTCATCTGGGGGTAGGGGGGGGTTTCATGACTCCATCCCCCATCTATGCTGAGATTCTGTCTGGTCTGATCTCACACAGGTCTTTTTTTTTTTTTTTTTTTTTTTTTTTGGTATTTCGAGACAGGGTTTCTCTGTAGCTTTGGAGCCTGTCCTGGAACTAGCTCTGTAGACCAGGCTGGCCTCGAACTCACAGAGATCCGCCTGCCTCTGCCTCCCGAGTGCTGGGATTAAAGGCGTGCGCCACCACCGCCTGGCTTCACACAGGTCTTAAACATGTGTCGTAGCTACTGTGAGTTCCCATGTCCAATCCTCCAGTCATGCCCAGCAAATATGACTTCATTGCAGTCATCCACTACCTCCTGCTCTTAAAATCTTTCTGCATCCTCTTCCATGATGATCCCTGATCCCTGAGGACAGGTGTGATATGGATGTCCCGCTTAGAGCCGAGCACTCCATAGTCTCTGGATCCTGACCAGCTGTAGATATCTATTATTGTAAACCTAAAAATTAGTTGGGAATATATCCCTCTAGAATGGAATATTGAGGAAAGAATGCCAAGGCAGTGCTATTTAAAGTAAAACAAGTTATAGAAGGGAATTTCTGACAATGATATTTGCTGCAATTTGAACTGAATGTATCAAGTAACAAGCACATGTGATATTAGTTGCTGAACTTCCAGGCGAATCGCAGTTCTTTTAAAAATTATACTGGACACAGATGGAAAAAGCCCTAAATGGGATGATGGAAGGGAGACACGGAATCATCCCGATGTTACGCATGTCACTTTGTCATAAAATGATCTTTTTAATGAACTTCAGTTCTTAAATCATATCTTAATGAGAACTTGCTAGCCAGATGGGATAGGCAGAGACATAAAGATCGGATATAGTTTGAATGTTCATATAGATTTTTATCAGGAATAAATTAGAATCTCAAACATAAGGGAAGTGCAAAGCTGTCTTCTCTCATTCTGATTTAAATGCTGGGATCAAGAGGCCATTTTCCTTAATTAATATATTTTAGATACAAGACAAGGTATTGATATTCAAATGGTGAAGTCATCCTCGATTATCCAAGAAATTTGAACATCTCAGAAACAAGGAAATGTGGATGACTAGACACTGAAAATAGTAACTGGCTAGGCAGGGTGTCATGTGCTTATCATCTCAGCACTCCAGAGGTTGAGGCCAAAGGAAAGTGAGTTGTGAGTACAGCCTAGACTATAGAGGGAGACCCTATCCCAATAAGAAACAAATGAACCAAAACTAATACTATTAAGAGTATTGTCAGGAAGTGTGCTAACCATTTTTTTGGAGGACGCTGGGATTCAGTTGCCTGTACTCATGAGTGGGTAAGCAGTTCTAAACCAGATACTCTTAGCCACCACTCTGCCTTGGCTCTCTGACGAGACCACTTCAACAAGGATGAGATGATTCAAGTTAAAAGAGAAACGATGTGAAGGCTGGCGGGCAACTTGTGCTGGGTTTGCTCTGTCTGGTCATGTGGGTTTATCCTCGAGGCATCCCATGCATCCCTAGTTTGTAGTCAGCTGCCTAGAATGAAGAAACTTGAGTCAAAGTGCTATTCTCACCCACATTGCCTCTTGCATTGGCAGAGATGATACTGACATTCGCATCTTTCCCCAACCATGTCAATACCAGCATCTTGTCTCTTAGCCCTGCGGGTTCCCCACCTTGGCCTTGAACTGGCTTGACACTGGCTGTGCCATCCTCTTGCTAGGGACCCTGTTATGCTTTCTGTTCTTCTGGTTCCCCTCTAGCCCCATTCTTCCCAGCACTGGTCCATCTCAGTTCCTCTCATCATTACAGTGGGATGTCCCTCCATCTCTCATACCCCTCCTACCTGCTACAACA
The DNA here is from genome assembly GCF_018167655.1 of Microtus oregoni. Lineage (NCBI taxonomy): Eukaryota > Metazoa > Chordata > Mammalia > Rodentia > Cricetidae > Microtus > Microtus oregoni. The sequence goes on from NW_024543063.1 coordinate 42,402,746, forward strand.
GACTTACAGTTGGAAACTGAGAACCTTCAAAGGTGGTTGAGTTGCTTTAGCTTTTCCCCAAGTTTTTCTAGCTTCCTTTTCTGGGGAATTTGTAATAATGATTTATCTATAGATAATGAAGTCACCCAAATTGGAAGTTTAAAATTTAAAAAAAAAAAGATATAATCTGTCCACTATTCTTTGAGTGGATCATTTTAGCTGGACTTAGTTGAGGTAGTTGATCTTTGTTCTTTCTGCCTCATGTTGGTGGGCTCACGTCCACATCTGGGACTTTAGGTGAAACAGCTAGAACATAGACACCGCCTCCCCTCTTCCTCCCTCCACATGAGTTCTCATTTTAAGAAATGCTAGACAGAGTGGGTTTTGTTTTTGTCTTTTCTTTTGTTTGGTTTTATGTTGCTGGAAGGAATCCCAACAGGCAGCAAGAGAAGAGAAGCCTAAGAAACAAGCTTTTCCCACTGTGTGCCTGCTAAGTAAAGTCCCATTGGCCAAAGCAAATCTCATGGCCAAGTCCAGACAAAGTGGGAGGGGATAATGCAGTCACATGGACATAAAGAAATGTGATCTGATGGGGCCATTTCTGCAACAAGATCTTAATTAAAGTCCTCCCAGGATGGTTCAAATGCTCCCAGGAGACGTTTGAATGACTGAGCCCCCTCCCCACAGTGCCTCATCTACACTACCTGCCACTGACCAAACCCTTTGATAGCTAAGTCTCTCTCTCTAATGTGATTTTCTTTTCAAGCTAAACTTTTTATAAACCTCTCCTCAAGAGTCCTATACTCTAGCCCCTGTCCCTATTCATAGTCTCTTCTCATTTCCTCAAGGTCAAAACTTTGCTGTGTCTAAATAGCAAGCTATTTCAGCTCAAAAAACACCATTCTTCCACCAAACCCAATTTCAGGACCATTTCTCATCATTTCATTTCTGCTATTGATGTCATTGTACAAGCTTATTTTTCCAAGCAGGTTTTTATGCCCTAAAACATATATACCCAAGATATAAATACTTAGTAATCTGAACTGAATGGAGCTTACAGTGGAAGGAATTTGCCTCTGTTTATTTGTGAAATTCCTTGTGTGAGTAGAAGTGGCCTTACTCTGAATTCTATGGGCTAAAGCCTGAGATCCTGAAGTGTGCAGAGCTGGCCACACCATGTTGAAGTATGTATCTTTGCAATATTTGAAGATGAAAACAAATTCCATTTTCTGGACAGAAAAAAAAATAAGGAAGAATGCAATGAGGAAAATTCTGAGAGATGCAAGTTGTATCACAAAAGCTCATAAAATAAGCAGTATCCAGATGCCTTGGGATTTAGGATACCTAGTAGTCTACATGGTAGGGAATCATTGGGTTGTGAACAAAATAGGCCTGGGCAAAACCAGTTTGGGATGAGGGTTGTAGACTTACACTGAAGGCACTCAGTTCAATTCCGGATACCCAGGTAGCATTCACCATATGTTTATGGCTCAGCTATGATGTGCCAGGCTCTGTGGTGGCATGAAGAGGCACAATGGTGATGGAAAGAGAGGTGTCCCCTGCCATTGTGCTCAGCGCCCTGGAAATGTGATCGATGGGTGACAATTCCCTGACAGTGGGCGCTTTGTGAGCATGTAGAAGGGGACCCTAGAGGTCAGACCTCGGAAGGCCGCCAGAGGAAATAACATGTACACAGAGACCTGGAAAAGAGAAGAAAGGTGAGCCAGCCTGAGGGGGTGTGTCACACACTGGCGCTTAGGGCAAGGTAGGGACATCTTGAGTATTTTACGTGAGTAAGAGATGAGAGAAAGCATCTTGGGTCCTAGATCCTGAGAGAGATGCTGAGCATGGCCAGAGTTCTGAGAAGGAGCAAGAGAAAGGAGATGAAGGCAGGGTCAGGAGCCTGGACACTGTAAGTCTCTCTGGCCACATCGTCTGGCAGCTCACCTGGATGGACCAAAACAAAACACAGTTGTGAAATCCGTGGCACTTCATTGAAAAGGGACTCTCTGTAATACACAGCTGCCTTGGGGTTCCCTCTCTCACGGGCTTCCCTTCAGAGACCCGGAGCCGGGATGGTACCCCACCCCACCCTTCGTTCATACCAAGCAGGGCACTGGGGCATGGGGAAGGCGGTACACATTGCAGAAAGAAACAGATTGGCATCTTTACTGGCACTTTCTCTGCTCACCCATCACATCCCAAGAATATCCATTTGTGGCATTACGAAAATACCCTGCTCCTCTCTTTTGGATACGTAGCCCTTCCTTAGGCGTTATTATGACCTGATCTATTTTTATTTAGTCTTCCTTGTGTTTTTGCTAATTTCCTAAATATATGTGTCTAGCCATATGTTCTTTCTCTATTGTTCAGAGGGCCTAACTGGTCTCATCCTTTTGTAGCCACGTCTCTGAGGATAACCTTGGGGAATAAGATCCTATTTTTGTTTGTTTCCTTGCGGGAAATGCAGCTTGGATTTGAAGTCGTACGTGGAAGGCTGTAACTGTCAAGTTATCCACGTGCAAGATCCTGTTGCTTTCTGTGTTTCCTCATTGCGCGTGCTTAGGACGTTTAAGCTGCAGAGGATTCTTAGCCACTCCAGAGTAACTGGGGGGGGGGGTGTCATAATTAAAAGACCCTGCTTCCAGAGAGGACTTTTTCTCTGAAGGTATTGTTCTGGCAGGACAAACATAAGCTAAAGCTCCTGGAAATTGAAAATAGATTGTTTTAAATGGGGAACGGCTTTTGTATGATCAGCCCACCATCCCTCCTGGGCATATATATGACAGCTTCATCCCCAGTGACATGGTGACTCTAATTTGGGGTAACCTTGGCCCTAAGATGACCAGTCCCCTTCACTCACCCATGCCACACAAAGGACTGAGCTCATTTCAGTGTCATCTGATATTTCAGTGGCCCATCTGGTCACCAAGCACCTAGTTCCCTGGGACATGGAATTAGGTCATCTCAAGGGACCACCCAGGGCAAAAGTTCTGAGTCTTTTCTGCTTGAGTTCGGAGTTTAATGTATTTTGATTGGAGGCGTCCAAGCTGGCATCTGAATTATTAAAATGCCAGAACTATTTAGAAGTTTAGAGTCTTCGAGAGTGACACAGATGACAAGGGCCAGTTAAGACCAGAAGGAAATGTCCACTTGGCTGAGGGGCGAGGTCCTCCCTGGAGAGAAAGTGGTCCCCACCCCATTTATTTTTAATCTTCTCTGTTGGCTCTGAGCTCTGGGCACTAGCCAGGGTCTCAGCTCAGCAACACATGTCAAAGTCAAAGACCCTAGACTCTGATGCACCAGAAAAGCTGCTGACCCCGAAGCCCCCTGCAAACGTAGCATTCATATTCTATCCCTGCACACTGGACCATACATGCAATCAAGTCCGTGCACCCTGTGTCTAACAGGGGATCTCAGACTGTTTTCTTATTACTAAATGGGGAGGTATTAACAGCACAAAGCAGAAATTTAAAAAATTATAAAGGCGGAGGGTGAGGAGTGGGAGAAGAAAAGAAAAGACAGCCGCCTGCCCTTTTCTTCTTGGTATTATTATTTGTGACAAAGCCCTCAGTCCATTTTTCTTCATAATTTGCAAGACCCCTAATGGGAACAGCACCTCCCAATTACCATGGCTGCCAAAGGCTAATTTGGTTACCCTCCAGATCCACAGTCGCAAAACTGTGTTGAGCCTTTGTCGATATTTGCATATATACATACCAGGAATGTAAAACAGCCGCCTGGCCCCTCTCCCCCTATCATGGCAATTATGGGTCATTAGCTTGAGCCCCCCCTTTTCTTGTTCTTGCCTTCCAGGGTCTGGTGGGGTAGTGGTAGACAGCTGATGGATTCACAGAGACGAGAAATGAGAGAGCCGGGCCACGTTGCCTTATTTGTGAAGAGTCAGGGGCTAAGGAACTGCCACTTGAATTGCAGGAACATAGCCCTGTGCCTTTATGTCTTGATCACCTCTTCTCCTCCTCCTTCCCCCCTCCTCCTTCTCTTCCTTCTCTTTTCTTTTCTCCAAGTCCTCGCCCTGGCTCACCCTCCCTTCCAGGCTTCAATTGGGGAGGGCTTAAAGAGAGTCCATGCCCAGCCCTGCATGTGCCTAGACAAACAAATCTATCCTGGCACCTCTAGGTTAGGCCTGGGCCAGCGCGTGGCACTGTGAGGGGGCACCCTTCTTAAGATCAGTGCATTGATGCCCCCCCCCATATTGATCCGCATTCAGAAGCAGAGATGTCTCGGTTTCCATTTTCTTATTGAATCTTCCCCTCCCGGAGGAGGGACTGGTGGGTGGGGCTGGGGAGAAGAAAGGGGTAAGGAGGGCTTCACCAGGAAGCCCTTTCTTTTTGCCACGGAGAGTTGTGTCTTACAGTAGTTAATGGGAAGTTATGGTTTTGAGTATAATTTTTCCCCTTCACGCCGCTAATTTTATTGACAATATGGATAGATTGAAAGACCCCAAGCTTTTGTCTTGTTTTGTTAAGGCAAATAAGTGAGGCGCAGATGTAAATTACATCTCCAGGTTCACATTTGAGGTTTGCAAATAATACTGAGCTAATGGTTATTGCGAAGGGAATAGCACAGGGATCGATATTCTATACGGTGCTAGGTGATGCCTCTCTCTCTCTCTTTTAATCACCTCATTGCAGAAATGGCATTGAAATTTGAAATCTCATTTTCTCCATTTGTACAAATTGAACATAAATCACTATGAGTGAGGGGAGGTGGCAGGCAGCTTCACTCTTTGTGGGATTGCATTACTAATTAGTGTGGGGCTAAAGCCCTTGCTCAGCCCCCGGGAAGAGGCTTCTTGAGACCTCTGGCCAAACAGGAGGTGCTCTGGGAAGCCGGATGGGTGGAGGAGGAGGGGCTGGGCCTCGCTAATGGGGGAGTCAGCCCTGTGAAAGAAGACAGGCCAAGGGCGGAAGCTTCTCAGACTTCCACGTGTTTTCTATATCATGGCTGCTCAGGGATACTGGTGTCCCACAATCCCCTTGGGTTGCAGGGATCTTGGGATGTAGAAGACAGCATTATTCCCAATGAGAAGCAGGTGAGATACTATCTTCTAAGCCTTGCCTTTTGTCTGCGGTTGTAGGGTTCAAAACTGGGGTCTTGGAGGATACGAAGCCCTGATTTGTATGAGCACTGCCATCTAACTAACCCCCACCCTGCCTCCTGACCACCAGCACTAGCTACATTTTCTCTTCTTCTAATCTGCTTTTTTTTTAAAATTTATTCTTTGTGGTTTTCGCATCATGCCTCCCGATCCCACCCATCTCTCTCCCAACCCCAAAATAAAACACAATAAAATTTAGGAGAAAAAGGGAGGCGGGGGAAGAAAGGGAAAATCTCATCGTGGAAGCTGCAGTGTGCCACAGTGACACATGACACAGGGTAGCAATGGGGATGTCCAGGAAGAGTTCCAGTGAAGGCCCAGCATCGGGGGTGTAGCGGAGACCAGGGACCTCGAGCCAGACCAGTGATTCTTTCCAATAAACGTCTGCACGTGAAAGTATATGGATAAAGCCATTTACTTTGTGACTCACTGTGGCACACTGCAGCTCCCTTTCCTTAAACTTGTGGAATAATAGCCAAGGTTCTCCTCAGACTTCAGTATGGGTGCCTGTGTGCATGCGTGTGTGCATGCGTGTGTGCATGTGTGTGTGTGTGTGTGTGCGCGCGCGCGCGCACACACACAATGGCATAGAAGACTAGGGAGCAAAACTTCAACTTGACTGGCAGAACATCTGCATTTTGAGCTTTGTTCCTAAGTGTCTGAGGAACCATAGCAGAGGAAAGAGATGGAGACAGTCCTTGACTCGTTCTTGCAGCTGGCCACACACACTGTCCCTGGAAGGAAACGGCTTCATGTAGCGTGATGGGTCGGGGATGATTCGTTTGTGAAACTTGATATTCAAGGGTAGGATGAGCTAATCAGATATTTATATATCGGTATGTGATTCTAATCCCACAGGGGACAGAATGTGTAAACCCACCAACACTGCGATGAGCTGAGTGTCAAGGTGTGGGCTCAGCCATGGCTTTCACGGCTTACATACCCAGGTGTTGCCGCTGTCAGATTAGAGGGAAAACCTTTTCATTTCCCGTGAAGGATGCCAGGTAGAAGCTCACAGGAACCTGCTGCAGAAGAGCAGGACACCATCACATTCGAGGCTCCTGTCTACCCCCTGCCTGTCTGTCCTTCACCACACTGGGCCCCAAAAGGCACAGCTTCTCCAAAGGACATGGCAACACCTTGCAAATTTCCCCTCCTTTATCCTACCCTCAGCAGTGACAGGAAGAATTTTTTTAAAAAAAATGGGGGCGGCAAGGGAGGAAGCTGGAAATTAGGTTCATTACCAAAGGTCCCATCTCACCCATCTCAATAAATAAAAGCTAAGAAAATAAAACCAGCTCCATCTAAACAGTCATTGGGGGAAGGGGCAGTCACTAATAGCGAAGAAATAAAAACCGTTTAGAAGTCCTGGTGACTACAAAAACAAAAACAAAACACTGACAAAGTGAAATGAGAGTTCTGAACAGCCTTTTCAAAGTAGAAGGTGTTTGAAATAAACCCTTAGAAACATTTCAAATGCTGAGGCAGGGGTGGGAGGGTGGAGTGGGGAAGGAAGATGCTTTAGATAGTTAAAGCCAGGATGACTTAATCTAGAGAGAGGATTCTTTGGATTCTACTGAAAAATAAGAGAGGAAGATAAAGACTGAAGGTAGAGGACTCGGAGGGAATGGCCTATCTCAGATTCATCTCTGATCCTGGGTTGGCCTGAAGCCTTAACCTCCCGCTGCCCCCATTTGCCCAGCTATAAACTGAGGTTACTAATAGGCATGTCCTCTCAAGTCCCCAAGGAGGAATACTAGGATAATGTACCCTATCATATTGATAGAAAATGTGTCGCTCCCATTTTTGCCCTCCACCTTGTCGAGGTCTTTTGTGGATCCCCCATTTCAATGAGACCATTTATTCACTTTGTATTCGACTGACATGCTATGTAGTAGCGATGGTAGCCCCTGAAACACAGTGTCCCCCCTTTAGATTGACCACAGGCTTAAAGGGGTGTCAAGGTATCAGACATGATGCCAAGATGGGGAAGCTGGGGAGAGGCTTCCGGGAGGAGGCTGGGGAGAGGCTTCCGGGAGGAGCTGATGCCTAAATTACGTCTCTGGCAGACAGAGAGGTAGGCTGGGTACCAAGGATGGGAAGAACACGTCAGGCCAGGAGAGCAGCAGGCATGGTGTATGAAATGGGTGCATTTTAAGGTTTGTGGCAGAAATCTGGGGTCCAAGGTCAAAGTGAAGAAAAAGCCTCAAGTGTGAAACAAGAATTCTACCAATTAATGTGGGTATAAGTCTAAGTTTAGAGTTATGTTTCCCAACTGTGGCTGGCGGTCTGCAGCTCGGAGTCATTTCAGCTCATGCTCACCGGAAACACAGACTTCATTTATTTTTCTGAACAGGTATCCTCAACAAGCTTCTTCCATTTTTATGTCGTGTGTGACTGAGGAGGTGTCAGGGTGAGTCAGGAACTTGGCAGATCTTTACAACTTGTTGCAGGTGTTTGGATTTTACCTGGGTGTGGTCTGCAACCAACATCATGAGATGCACACGGATTTGGCAGGCACCCTCTGTCGCATGGTTTATCTTACCTGTCCCTGAACAGAACAGTTTTTAAAGGCGATGAGTGATGGGAACACAGGAGAACTCTTAGGAAAAGATGAGAAAAATTAGAAATGTATCCAAATGAAATCAAAAGCCAAGACTCCAAATATATGATATAGGGAGGTTTGGAGCCCTGATATATATAATCTTTTTGTCTGAGATGTTGTTTTTATTATTTTTGTTTGTTTGGGTATTTTTTTTGTTTTGTTTTTTGTTTGGTTTGGTTTTTATTTATTTATTTATTAAAGATTTCTGTCTTTTCCCAGCCACCGCCTCCCATTTCCCTTCCCCTTTCTCAATCAAGTCCTCCTCCCTTGTCAGCCCAAAGAGCAATCAGGGTTCCCAGCCCTGCGGGAAGTCCAAGGACCACCCACCTCCATCCAGGTCTAGCAAGGTGAGCATCCAAACTGCCTAGGCTCCCACAAAGCCAGTACGTTCAGTAGGATCAAAAACCCATTGCCATTGTTCTTGAGTTCTCAGTAGTCCTCATTGTCCGCTATGTTCAGCGAGTCCGGTTTTATCCCAGGCTTTTTCAGATCCAGGCCAGCTGGCCTTGGTGAGTTCCCGATAGAACATCCCCATTGTCTTAGTGTGTGGGTGCACCCCTCGCGGTCCTGAGTTCCTTGCTCGTGCTCTCTCTCCTTCTGCTCCTGATTTGAACCTCAGCAGTAAAAAACAAGGACTTCTTGAATTTTGCATGGATGGATGGAAATAGAAAACACTATCCTGAGTGAGGTAAGCCAGACCCAAAAAGAGGAACATGGGATGTACTCACTCATATTTGGTTTCTAGCCATAAACAAAGGACATTGAGCCTATAATTAGTGATCCTAGAGAAGCTAAATAACGAGAACCCAAAGAAAAACATATAGGCATCCTCCTGAATATTAACCTTCATCAGGTGATGAAAGGAGACAGAGACCGAGACCCACATTGGAGCACCGGACAGAAATCTCATGGTTTTTGGTTTTTTGAGACCAGGTTTCTCTGTAGCATTGGGGCCTATCCTGAGACTTGTTCTGTAGACCAGGCTGGCCTCGAACTGGCAGAGATCTGCCTGCCCTCAGCCTCCCAAGAACTGGGATTAGAGGTGTGCTCCACCACCGCCCAGCTTTGTTGTTATTTTTTAACAGTGTTATTACTCATGATTGCATTAAATTATGCAACTGACTAGTTATTGTGTGCTAGTGCACACACACATGCATTCACACAGCACATGCACACACACACACACACACACACACACACACACACACGCACGCACCTATTCATCCCAGAAAGGGAAGCCACAAAGACAAAGCAATGACTGTACCATAGTCCAACATGGTCAACCAATGAATTTTTATTGGCGTTAGTAACAGAAGAATGGGCGAGGAATTACAACAAACAGGGAGGGATGGTTCAAAACACCGACACGAGAGGTGACTCATGAAGGCTGCAGCCCTGAGGTTCTCTGCACAGCTTGCAGGCAGCTGAACATCCCTAGAATCTCTGCTCCACAGCTCGGCTGGTCAGTCTCTACCCCCAGCAGTTGTCTGCCTTTTTATTCTGTTGTGGAGGGTCCATCTTCCCAGACACGTAACCTTTTGTTTATCTTCTGATGCTCCTAGGCTCCATCCCTCTTGGGAAGGCTCCAACTGAAACTACCATGGAACATCAATACTCCCTTCGTTCTGCCACCCTTCCGCCAGGGTGTCATGCCAAAGGGTGGGACATGTGCCTCTGGCAAATGGTGTTCTCCTGTTCACTTAGGGTGACGTCCTCCAGGGCTGACCTTTTACATCACTGTCCTAGGCATAAGGGTATTGATACCCTTGACCTTCTCAAATAAAGTAGGATGCTAGCTGACGATGCCTATGAGTTTAGGGATAATCACGTGAGAAGTTGCCACCACCTTCCCTACTGTCTACAGGGCAGTGGCAAATGCTCGGCTCTGAGAAGTATAGCATGAACTGTGAAGACACGTAGGGCCTTGTGGGTAATAATATCGGTCCAGTCCAAAAATGTAGGCTAGGCTTCCCTACACAGAGCATCAGAGAGTCTGAAAGTTCATGCAATATCAACTGTGTCAATTACCATACCACCTGGACCCAGGATAACTTATTGTAGTTATTGTTAAAACCTTTCATTAAAAATGAAAATTTTCAACAGTTATCATATCCAAAGGTTACTAGTGAGTGCTTCACAAATAATCATTGAATTTCCCTCTCTTTCTTAAATCCGGGAAATGTAACTTGCCCAAAACATCTGCCAGCACTAGCCATCCACTGTGGCAAATGATCTCATTAGAAGCACAAGGCAAAATTTGCAAACAAAATGCCAGCAGCCAGCTATGAAAACTGACGACTAAGAGAGTGGTGCTTAGCATCTCCAAGGTCCTGAGTTCAATTGCTGGCACTAGAAGAGAAAAAAAAACACAGTGAAAGGGAGAAAAATCAGTTATTATTCCTCAGTCTCCCACAGATGAAGAATTCACACAAATCTTACAGAAGGAGGTTTCACAGACCCCTCGGAAAGTCATGACTTTTCATGCATTGCATGTATGGTTTAAAGGTCTTGTAAAAGCCTCTGTGTTTGTGTGCATGAGTACAGTTACCATGGAGACTGGAGAGAATATCAGATACCTTGGAGGTGAAGCTACAGATGTGATGGCTGGGAAGTGGACTGGGTCCTCTGCAGAGCAGTAAGCGGCCAGCCACACAACCATCGCTCCAGCCTCGATTTTAGTCACTTATTGTTTATATGACACGTATTTCCCCCAAATTGTATTTTTTATTCCAAGTTTCCTTAGTATCTATAGAACAGAGATGATTTGCAGCTAATGAATGTGCCAGCACGTGAGACAGAAAAAAACCGCAAATAATTCAAAGGGTGTCATTTTGTCAGTGACGTAAAGGGTAATTTCTTGAAGTTTATTACCAAAGGGAAACATCAGAACTTATGGCTTTTCTCATGTTTTATACTAATTTTTAAAGTCCTTTTTATTTTTAAGTAATTTCAAAATAATTAAAGGGTTTCAAAATAATTTTGTTAATATTGAAGATAAAATTATGAGTTTTGCTTGTTTTCTTGCTAGGGATTGAACCCAGGGCCTCACACATGGTAGGCAGTGGTCCTATCTCTGAGCACTTTTGCCCTTTCTACCTTGCATTTTGAAATAAAGTCTTACTAATTGGCCCAGGCTGGCCCTAAACCCACTCTGTAGTGTAGTGCAGGTTGACATTCTCCTGCCTCAGCTTCCAAAGTAGCTGGGATTACATTTGCCTAGTATGATGTTCCATGCTTATAATCCCAGCACTGAGGAGGCTGATGCAGAAGGATCTGGAATTCAAGGCTAGCCTGGGTTATTTAGAAAGATGCTGCCTTGGAAACCCCACAGTTGGCTTCTATTGCAATAATACATCTCAGACTGTGGTGAAGTATGGCTGAATGGGAAAAGGAATGTCACTATCAATTTAAGTACTTCCTGGAGCAGAAGCCGGCTCAGAATTTGTTTGCCTTAAATTTGATGTCAGATCAGCTAAAATACAAACTAGAGTGTTTTAAATGTCCAAACATTTTATATAAATCCCAACATTTTTGTTATCAAGCTGACACTGAACACTTTTAAAAGATGATGACTCTGGTCTCTCTTCTGTTGCCCTGCAGTGGGGTTTCTGAAAATTTTCACATCAGAAAAACCACTTTGTAAATTTCCCTGAAGTCCTGGAAGTGGCCTTGAGCTTCCCTTGCGACTTGTAAGTTTTGCCTATATTTTATTCACCGGATATATATAATCAGATATAATCTGATATATATATATATATATATATATATATATATATATACACACAGAATCTCCAAAGAATCCTATGTTCAAAAAGCCATTAAAATATTTAGATGGTTGTAATTTTAAAAATAATAATAAATTTCCAAAACAGGAAAATGATTAGATCCATCCCTGCAATAAAAGGGGATCCTGGTGTAACTGCCAGGCTGCCCCCAAACAGATCAAGCCACATAACTGTTGCCCACATTCAGAGGGTCTAGTTCGGTCCTATGCAGGTTCCCCAGCTGTCAGTCCCGAGTTCCCACTAGCTCAGGTCAACTGCCTCTGTGGTTTATCCCCATCATGCTCTTGGTCCCCCCTTGTTCATATGGTCCCTTCTCCCTCTATTCAACTTAACTCCATGAACACACTTTTTGGAGCCCATTCCGTATGCTGGGATACCTTACTCAGCCCTATATAGAGTGGGAGGCTTAGTATGTCTTAAGTTGGTATCCCAGATTTTGTTGACTCCCCAAGGAAGACATTACCTCCTCAGAGAAGTGAATGGGGGATGGGAAGTGGGGTAGGTAGGAAGAGGGAGAAGGGGAGGGAGGGGGAACTGGGATTGGTATGTAAAATGAAATGTAATATTTCAATAGGAAATATGATAAAAAGAAAGGGAGAGAGCAAAAGACAAAATGTTTTGAAATCTTAAAACTTAATTTAAGGTTTTGGGTTCAGATTTACAATTGCTCTTTGGATAACCAGTGGGAGAATCTTAGGGATGGATGACCAGTGGGGGAATCTTAGGGATGACCAGCAGGAGAATCTTTGGATGGCTCTCTTTTGATTCAGATATTTATATTCTTTTTAGTGGGATAAAACTGACTTGGGGTTTGAGATCACCTTTCATTTATAGACAATTTACTGGAAAAGGTTTCCTGAATAATAATAATAATAATAATAACAAGCAAGCAAACAAGCAAAACTTTCCAAGCACTTACTAGGTAAAGCAGGAGAATCTTAGAAAATGCTGGAGCTAGCAGGCTAAGCTCCTGTTTGATGGGCAGAAGGCCATGGCTTTGATCACAGCACTGGGGAAGTGGAAGACAAGGAAGAGTTTAGCAAACGTGTTTGCGTATTTTCTGTGAAAGCAGGGAGGTGGGTTATGCTCTAGTAAAATTGCTTTAAACTTGTGGCATTTCCAGTAACTTTGGAGGAGTATTTTCTCAATTTAAAATATTATTACAATTTATAGTAAGACTCCACTGGAGATGTTTACAGTTTTAGACAATGAAATAGAACTTTAGTACTTTTCTCTCTACAATTCTTCAAAAAGCTTTAAAAATATAACTTTGAAGAAGAATACATCCAATTTCACAAAACGAAAAGATTAAAAAATAAATCCACATTAAAATAAATTTTTAGGAAAAGCCCATGGCACAGTAATATTAGATATGGCTATAGCTAAAAAAAATTAAAATATATGAATACATCCTGAACATCATTGCTCCATTAGTGGCGTTGTTTTGTAGATAAATGATTTAGCAAACTATTTTTATTTTGCTTCCGTGGACCCAAATGCATATTATATTTGTTTGGTAGAAAGAATTTCATTTTTAAAATAACTTTTAAATAAAATTATAAGCCCATCAACAAAGACCATATATTGTTGAATAAGTTAATATTTTATATTACATAGTTTCATTATTTCTAGCAGCCCTGTTAAAAATACATGCCTCCCTTTAGGTGTAAAGTAAAGCGGCCTCCCAGATAGCAGGATTAAAACCTGAGCAATAGTCACCGAGAGATACAAAGTAAAGAGCAAAGAGCAGCTTACAGGACAGGCAGAGAGAGGAAGACAGGATGGAGAATCCCAAGAAGCAGGACAAATGGCCCAACACCCCCCCCAAAAAAAGTAGATCCTTCCAGTTGGTAATCATCTCCTCCCCCCACTCCAAATGAAATAGTTTGGAGAGAGGGGGGGTGGGGAGAGAGAGAGAGCGTTATCTCTTGTTCATCTTTCTGCTCATCAGTTTGTCTTGTATCCCAGGCATCTGTGCTCCTAGGCACCTGATCAAGCCCTGGAGATGTACGAAATGGGAAAGAACACACTGAAAACATACACAGTCTAGTTCCAGGGCTAGATAAGGAAGCCAACAGTAGTGACAGAAGCAGGTTGAAGAGATTAAAAAGAAGCCTGTGCAAGTAAGTGTGTCAGGGAAGCCTACTCAGGGTGGATAGCCTAGGCTCTCTAACTGGGTCAAATTAACCCCGACACTGGGGTCAATCACCGAGTTGCCTCCTCCTGCCCTTGTTCTATCTTCTCTCCTTCTTCCCACTGGCCCAGTGTCATGATATCACAATTCAAGTCCCTGCTCTTTATTCTTACTATATTATTTTTTTTATTTTTCATTATTTTGTGATGTGTCTGGCATGCCTATGCTATAAGACACTGTAGAGGCCAGAGGACAGCCTGCAGGACTCTGTCCTAAACTTCCACCAAATGGGTCTTCCACCATGTAGGTCCCAGGGATCGAACTCAGGTTGTCGGGCTTTGTAGAAAGCACCTTTGTCTGCTGAGCTGTCTCTGCGGCTCTGATCTTGGTATTTTTCACAGTAAAAGAAAAGCAGCAATGCAGACCCTAAAGACTGAGTTCCCTTGGTATGGTTTCCAGCTCTTGTCTCATTCCTGTCTGGCTCGGTGTCCTGGAAAGTCGTACAGGAACCAGTAGCTGTTTCCTGTGCCAGGTTCCTTGTATGTTGTTTCTACACAGAGAAACAAATCCAATTCAAGCAAATAATGCTGTCATCGGGATCCTGTGCAGGCATCGGAGGGGAGGCGGCCAGGCCAGTGGAGTGTTGTGTTTGAAATATCCTGCGATCTTCTGAAACATTTGTTTTTATTCACGAGTGTTCATTTGATGTTTCCCTGACCCATGCAGCTTCCCAATGGGCTTAAGCCCCCATTTGTTAAAGAAACAGATGGGGAAAGCCAGCGCAGTTCATGTTTGTTTTAGTGTTTAAGACAGCTTAGCATGAGACTTGAGTTTGGATGTTGCAGGGAGCAGCACACACTATTTTTAGCAGGCAAGTAAGAGAAAGGATCATGGGATCCATATGTCAGTGATGGTACCAGAAGTGAGACCCTCCAAGTTTCCTGGGGCCACATTTGCCTTAAATGAGATGAGCCAATGTAAGCCGGGTGATAAGCTCGTAAGGCAGATCTTACCACCTGCTGCTGGTACCCAGATAACTTCTACATGTTTCCTCATCTCGCTCATTTTGCTCTGATTCAAGTGACTACACAGTCGGCTGAGCTACATATGAGTATCCAGTTGGCAGCATCAGAAGGTAGAGAGGTGACTTGTCACTAAAGGAGCAAGCCACTACCCGTATCTAACTAGCCTGGTTCTTGGCAGAACAAGAAGCTAACATGAAGTGTTCCTTTAATGAGGAGTCTGATAACAAAATTGTTTGCAGCATAAAAGTAAAGGAGACAGACAGATAGGGATGGGTACCTTTAAACATAGATATGGTCAGATGGAGAGCTGTGTGTCTTGGTCATGGTAGGGTCTGTGGTCATGAGAAAGGAATGTTCCATAGGTTATGGGACACAGCTCCTGCCAAAATCAAGATGAGGCAGAAAAGGACCAAAGCTACCAATTACCTATCTTCTAACATTTGTCTGGGCTTTCCATTGGTCACACCTAAATGGGAACAGAGGAGAAGCGAATTGGGGGATGTAGTCTTAGAGGCCAGTCTCCCTTAGGAGGGTCACCCTCCACAACAGGCTGGGGGTGGCGAGAGGCTGTAGGTAGATATAGGACAAAAAGAATAACAAACTTCTGACTCGAGCACTTCTGAGCTTGCCAACTCAATATGCTGCTTCTCCTCCTGGTAGCCCAAGTAGAAATGGTTCCCTTTCAGTATGATTGAGCTTTGGGTAGCCAACATGAAGATTTGCGGCTCCGTCCAAATCTACAGTGTAAGCAATGGGCTATGGAAACTGATTTCCTAGTCCCTCCAAGCCAGATAACCATGACTACACATTGTATAACCATGGATGAGATGGTTCAAATGGTACATTTTTTTTGGAGGCTTCGGTATGGACCTCTGCTCCCTTTTTAAAGAGATCTCTGAACTTAGAATTAAAAAAACACTTGGGTTTGTGTCCCATTTGTCTGTAGGACCCGTGGTATTTTCTCTTCTGTTTTGTAAATAAGGAGCTGTTCTTTTAAACCCCCCCCCCCATGAAGAAGGTCTCCAAGGCAAAACCAAAGACTAGAAGGGTTGAGTTGCTATAGAAGTAAGTGTCTATAGGAGACTCAGGAATGAGAATATAAGCTTTAAGAGCACTGGGTCCCCTGAGCATCCCATTGGCAGCATCAGAAGGTGGGAAGGTGACTTGTCACTATGAGCAAGCTACAACCCATATCTAACATGTCTCCCATCAGGTGTCTCTAAATGTCTTAGGGTCTTCCAGGTCAAGACTAGACATAAAGATATAGACTTCATTTCCCTTCCCTACTTCCCCAAGGGATGAGAATGGAGCTAGTGTAGTGTCCCTTGTGTGAAGGCCTCCCAAAAGGATTGCTAGAAATATCTTCCTCCTATATTTCCCTCTGACCTAGTCCCAAGAGTATCCTGTGCCAAAAAGATCATGAACCCTCATTTCCATACTATTACCCATGTCCATTGAAAGTACAGAGAATGGTACTCTGAGGACAGAGATAAAAGAGGCTTGGAGAAATCTGGGAGGCAGAGGTCTGTTTTGCTCATATTAACACATGTAGCATATGAATAGCCCCTTGGTCTAACTCTTTGCCTGGGATTGAACTTTGATGGACCTCTATAGTAGCAGCCAGGTGTGTCTCAGAAAGACAAGTTTCTGCTCCGCGTGCCATTTTGTGGCAACACCTCTGAAAAAGGAAACATTGCACAGCCAAAGAGCAATCAAGATTCCCATTAATTGTTGCCTGTGATAACATGTCTTGTTACAGGGTTTTCTTTAATGAATTCCTTAATAGGTGTCATTAGATATTAAGTGTTACATTGCTTCCTCTAAGGAAAAATACTGAGGGAAGCTACCATCAAAAAAAAAAAAAAATTCTATCCTGAGCCAGGCATTTTGTCCTCTGCAGTCACTCTGGAGGGTCTTGTTGATCTTGGGTGTATGGGTTTCTTTGGCTTCTGAGAGCATGGGTCTCTCAAGATGCAAGCCAAGAAGAGCAGGTCTTCATCCAAGGGAGGGAGCAGAAGACTTTGATTTCTGAGAAAGGCACCAGACTGCAGAGGAAGCATGTAACCATGGAGATAAATAGATAAACAATCTCAGCTTGTCAGCACCCCTTGTAGGGAATTAAACTCACAACTTCCATGTTAATGATTCTTGTACATTTAATTTCCTGGGTGCCACCTCTGAAAATGTCTCTGCAAAGGGAGGACTTTTGCTTTGTAGAGATGTCTTATTAAGTGAATGCGTGCGAGTTTGTGCCTGTCACAACATGACTCTGGAAGCTCATTTAGAACTATAATTTTGGGGAGGGGGGACCGTGGAAATGGTACTGTGTGGGGCTATTGATGTTTTCTTGATGTCACTTTTACTAGTAGGAATGACTTGCTTCTTAGCACTAATTATTAATGTAAAACTTTGCCGTGTGAAGCACTCGTGGTGTGCTTTCTGCAAGGCTCGATGCAGACCATTCTAGATCATCATTTAATGAACCACACACAAAGTAGGCAGATGAAGACCAACCAAGCAAGGGACATGGCTGCTTATGACAGGCACAGCGCGGTGTTAAATCAGTACAATGGGTGGAGTCTCCATGACGACAGAGCAGCAGGTACCCACGGGAAACATGAAAAGGGTCAAATTTCTCCTCAAAATGCGCCCCCCCATGAACATCAATGGCATCACCTGGTACTTCTAAGATGAGTCTTAAGCCCCACCTTCTACCTTATGAATAAGAGTTGGCATTGTCCTATACTCTCAGGGTGATGGATACACACATACACTAAAGGTAGAAGATCACGGTTCCAGGAAACCAATTCTCCCACTTCAGTGCACACAGAGAACAGTTGTGTTGGAGAAGTGAAATCTGAATGTTAAATTAGGAGTCCGTATGTTGTCCAAATCCCTGAGTGTTTTCAATGGCAAATAAACTCAGGGGCTTCTACCCAGAAAAATGGTGATGGTGGTTCTTTTAAAGACCCCAGAGAACTAGAGAATAGCAAAATCCATATTCAAATCTTTCCAGTAGATCTGAGGTCATAGCGTATCTGCAAATATCCTACATCACTCTGGACACTTCTCTTTGGTAATCCCATTGCATCTTCCTATGTATTTCCCCTTACCTCTGAGAGTGCTCAGTCATCCAGGAAATGACTCTTGTTGACCCACTGGTCTCCTTCTCTGCTGTAGGAATTTGCTTGTAGCTGCTTTGGTGGCTTGTTCTTACCCACCTGGCTCACAGGGAAGTATTGCCTTTTTCATGGACTTTTTTTATCTGATCAAGGAGCAGGGTTGGGTGATGGGGACCTTTGCTCTGTATCTTCAAGCACTTGAACAGTGGTCCACAGATAAGGACCTCTCCGGTTCTTTGGATTTAAATAAAACTTCCTTTCTTACCTCAGAGGGGTTCATGTCCGTTGCTTTTTAACCTACCGACACATAGGACCTACCTTATTTCCCTTCCTCTCCTCTCAGTAAGATCAAGCCAGAAAGGAGAAGACTGTTGCCAAGGTCTGTTGGTAAGGTCTTAACTGATGCTTTGGAGAAACAGACCAAGTCAAAAGCTATGGGTTTGTAATCAGGGCATTTTTGACAGATCTCGATAGCTCTTACCTCCTTTCTCCCATCTCTCATACAATGCAATACTTTCCATTATTTACATCTTGGCCATGAATAAAGACCCCTTTCCCCATTCTCCTCTGCAACTAAGTGGGGGCAGGCAAATAAGCCTGAACAGCGATTTCTAGGAACTTTCCTTGACTGTGTATGCTGTGGTCCCTTTGTTTCTTCCCTTTTTGCTGCTTGGCATTCAGGGATGGCCATCTTAGACCATGAAGATAGGGATGCCTTAAGGATATGGGAGAGACCAGAGCTTTGAGATGCAGGGTATGCCCTCAGGATGTCCTTCTGTCTCGAACTTGTCAGACATGAACATGACCTAAGTTTTTACTTTGAAAAGTAGACTTGTTTGGGCCTGGATCTAATCTCGGGTGATGTACCAGCTACATTTTCTTTTCCAGAACCCAAAATTTCACCCTACTTGCTCTCTGTCTCTCTGTCTGTCTCTGTCTCTGTCTCTGTCTCTGTCTCTCTCTCTCTCTCTCTCTCTCTCTCTCTCTCTCTCTCTCTCTGTGTGTGTGTGTGTGTGTGTGTGTGTGTGTGTGTGTGTGCGTGTGTGTGTTTATTGTGTTTTCCAAAATGCAACACAAGGCTCTGAGGTGAGGTACTTAAGGCTCTGCATGGAGAGAACCACACCAGGAGCACTAGATGCACCCCATACAATGGTGAGGGAAAGGGGCTTGCTGGTCACCTTTCAGACACAGGAGAGAAACCGTTGAAGATGACTCAAATCTCAGATTCCAAATTCAGCGTTTGCCTTTCCTCCACTGAGAGATAGATTGTTTAGCTCTGTATCTTGGGCTGCCCACTGTTTTATCACAGCACAGCCTAGAGAGAAGGCGAGCAGCCATTCAGACCATGGTAGTCAGAGAAAATGCCGGAAAGCATTCTCTGAGGACCTCAAAAGCATTGGGACTGTTTATGGTTTGCTCTGGCCCAAGCCGAGGAGGTCCTCAAGGCCAAGAGCCATGGATCAGGTGAGATGCTGACCCTGCTGGGCACATTCACATCCAGCCAGGACTGCTCTGTAACCATAAGACTGCCTGTTCCTGCCTAGCCTTCACAGTCCCCATTATGTCCCTTACCCGATGGCCTCGCCTACTAAGGAACCTAAACAGAATCATCTGGGATTAGAGACACGGAAGCGAATGAACTTTTCAATGTGGACAAAGGAAAGATAAGGAGAGATGGAACGGGGGTGGGGGGCGGGTCTGGGACTAGGTCGGACCCCCAAGCTCCTCAGCATGACCACGCCTCAGCACAGCTGTGACATTAACAGCCATCGTTTGAGGCCCAAAGATAATTCTTCAGATCAAAGCAGCCCCGTCTTTAGACAATTAGAGTAAAATTGAAGCTCTCCTCCAAAAGGAACACATGCTCTTGTTGTGTTTTCCCCTCCCCCACCCCTGCCTTATTTGATTCTTTATGAACAAATTGGTTTTCCGGGCTATAGAAAGAACTGATTGGAAGCTTAAATTCTCACTCTCTGCCCAGAGGTAGATTCGCGGGGGTGAACACGTTACATCTGAAAGCTGACTTCTTTTCTCTTCTTCTTCTTCTTTAAATTGATATCCAAGAATAAAAGAGGACGGCAGGCAGAGCTGATCAGGGCGAATAAAGTCTCCTTTTAAGCGGAAGCCACCCCTCCCCCCTTCCCTCCAGAAAAGCCAGGACTGTAATTGCTCGCAATCACCCCGCACAAATTGTCGGCTCGTGTTTGCTTTTTAATTTTGTATAATCTGGTCCATTTCGCTCTCTCTGCCTTTGAGCTTCACCTTCCCCTTTCTCCCTTCCTCTTGTTCCAAGTCTCTCTCTTTCTGTCTCTCTTTCTTTCTCCCTTCTCTCTCCTCTCTCTTTTCTCTCTTTCTTTCCTCTCTCCTCTCTTCTCCCTTCAATTCTTCAAGACTGTTTTAAAATTATTACCAAATTCCAGTTATTCGATGGCATTTCCTAAGCAAAGGCACTTAGAGAAAAAACAGTCACAGGTATACTGAATGGAATAGGTTTAGCATACATTGTCTTAGATGTTCATTCCTGTGCCTAAAGTAATTTAATGCATTAATACTGTTGCTTGAGGTGTAGTATGCTGTGTCTCCATTCTCTGAGCTCCATGAACCATTTTCCTCAGGAAGAGAAAGCATTCTTGGGAGGAAGAAGAAAGAGGCTCAGTTGTAGTTGAGTCTTGCTTCTGACCTGTGCTGGCTGTTCCTGGGCTCTGAACTTCTCTGTTCTTCTGTCTCTGTAAACTGAGGCAGAATGGTGTTCCTCAGGGTGTTACTCACGGGTGGAGAATGCTTGTCATGTTTTAGGTGTTTGGCGAATGTTAGTCAGGATCCAACCGGAAAAGCAGACAGTTGTGAGTACAGCCATTACTCCTTATCTGTAGCTTCAGTTATTCACAGGTAACTGTGATCCAAAGAAATTAAATTAAAAAATGCAGAAATAAATAGCCGCTATCTTTTAAGTCTGTCGTTTTCTATAGAGAGTGGTGAAGCCTTACACCATCTTGCTCTGGTCTACGAGCAATATGAATTTTCCTTCTGTGCAGAGTGTCCAGGCAGTATATGCTGCTCACCCATTGGTCACCTTGTAGCCATTTGAAGCATCAGATTGACTGTTGTGGCATTAGAATACTTGTGTTCAATTAACCCTCATACTACTTAATTATGGCCCCAAAGCACAAGAGTAGTAATGCTGGCAACTTGGTTGCAGTATATAATCATTATTGTTCTATTTTAGTATTGTTATTAATTCTTGAGTGTGTCTAGTTTATAAACTAACTTTTGTAGTAGTTATGTATGCCTAGGAATTAAAAGATACTATATACAGAGTTTGTTAGCATGTTCTGTTTCAGGTATTCTCTGGAGGTGGTGGAATATACTTCTCATAGGCATGAAGGTGACTACTGTATTCTGGAATAACTAGTTTATTATAATCATTCAGCTTTGCCCAGTTGTGGGAGGAACTGGGGAGGCAAGGTATGGAACATGTTTTGAAGAATTACAGAAAGCCACTGACCCTTGTGGGACTCACTCACTGGGGACAGTTAGTAAATGTCTGGAGAAGAGTCAACACCAATCCGACACAGTTTCATCTGGCAAAGAAACCCATTCTGTTTGCTTTATGGAATTAATATTGTCCTGATATCAAAGACAGACAAGAACAACCCAAAAGCAGGGCAAGCACAGCACAGGTGGCACAGGGGAAGTGCAGGTGCACAGGGAAGTGCAGGTGGCACAGGGGAAGTACAGGTGCATAGGGAAAGTTCAGGTGGCACAGGGGAAGTTCAAGTGCACAGGCGAAGTGCAGGTGCACAGGCGAAGTGCAGGTGCACAGGCGAAGTGCAGATGCACAGGTGAAGTGCAATTGTAGAAGGCAAGTGCAGGTGTACAGGGAAGTGCAGGTGGCACAGGGGAAGTGCAGGTGGCACAGGGGAAGTGCAGGTGGCACAGGGGAAGTACAGGTGCACAGGGGAAGTTCAGGTGGCACAGGACAAGAGCAGGTGGCACAGGACAAGAGCAGGTGCACAGGGGAAGTGCAGGTGGCACAGGGAAAGTGCAGGTGGCATAGGACAAGAGCAGGTGCACAGGGGAAGTGCAGGTGACTGGCACAGAGGAAGTGCAGGTGGCACAGGGAAAGTGCAGGTGACTGGCACAGAGCGAGTGGAGGTGCACAGGGGAAGTGCAGGTGGCACAGAGCAAGTGCAGGTGGCACAGGGCAAGTGCAGGTGCACAGGGCAAGTGCAGGTGGCACAGAAGAACTGTGCATGGTATTCCTGATGAACTTTTAGTAAGTGATAGAAAATAGATCCATTGCCATATAAAAAGAATTACATACTTTGACCAAAGAGTTGATTGTAGTGCTCCAAGATGGGTTAAAATTTATAGAGCAACTAATATAGTCCATTATACTAAAGAAGTAAGAATGGAAGAATCACATGATGTTATCAGTTGCTGCACAAAGTCTTTTTAACAGGGTTTAGTACTCATCCATGATTTTTTAAAAATGCTCTCAGAAAAAGGAAATTAAAAATCTTCCTCAACTTTATAAATAGCAGTTACAGAAGCCTATATAATGCTAATCAAAGAATGCTGAAAGTCTTAGTCAGTATGCTAAGGGGAAAGGAATGGAAAGAAGGAAGGGAAAGGAAAGGAAGGATGGAGGGAGAGAAGAAATAAAAGAAGGCAGGAAAATGAAGAAGAAAGATAGGGAGGGAGAAAGGGAAATAAGAGAGGGGATGAAATAAAAGAAAGATGTGGAGGGAGAGAGAAAGAAAGCAATTGGAAGGAGGAGAGAGAAGGGGAAAGGGCGCTGTCAAAATAGAAGTTCTTGGAACTTCCAACCATAATAGTAATAAAACTTCCTAAAATAAGCAAATTCATCAAAGTCACTAAATACAAAAAAAATTAAAAATCAATTGTATTTCTATATGATGCCAATGAAAACTAGAATTTAAAACACACTGTCATTTATGGTATAATAAAAGCAAGAAATACTTGGCTGCCAATCTACCAAGGTATGTGCAGGACTTGCTCCCTGAGAGGTACAAATGCTGATGAGAGAATTCAGAGATGACCTGAGGACAAGATGCACTAGCCTGTCAATCGACACGACTATAGAGAAGATGCCCGCTCCCCTGAGAGGGGCAGGTAAGCACGAGGTAATTCCTATCCAGATCCCAGGAAGTTATCTTTTCTTGTTTGTTTGTTGAAAATTCAAGCAACACTTTTAAAATACACATATGAAGAGAAAGAACAACTCTACCAATGTTGAGGAAGAACAGAGCAGAGGAGGTCATTCCACTGGATCTAAAGACTTCTTCCAGAGCTGGAGTAATCAGCACTGTGTGCCCCATCACACAGATCTATTCGGAAGAACAGAGAGCCTGGAAACAGACCTATGTGACTATTTCCAAACGATCTTTGACAGAGGTATAAAAGCAATCCAATGAAGGAGACCCAGGCTTGCAGCCAGTGTTGCTGCTACAGTTGGGCACCCATAGGCAAACAAAAATAAAACTTAACCCAAGGCCAGGTTGCATAGAAGAAGGAACTCTTACGTTCATAACAGAGTTAAAATGTAAACCGTAGAATTTTAAACTTTTAGAGAAAAAAAAAGGGGACTCTTCTGGATCTACAGCTAGTCAATGATTTCTTACATAAAACCAAAAACATGGTTCCTTTCTAAAGAAAACTTGCTAAATTAGGGCTGGAGAGATGATTCGGCATTAATAGTCCCTGCCACTCTTGCAAAAGACCTAAGTTTAGTTCTTAACACCCTTGTTGGGTGGCTCACAGCCACCTGTAACTCCATCATCTGGAAATCTGAAGCCCTCTACTGGTCTCTGCTGGCACCTGCACACACGTGACATTCATTCACGTGAACTCACACACATGCACATGGATTTTTTAGAAAATCCTTAAAAGTGCTAAATTGAACTTCAATAAAATCAAGCACTATTTTAGAAAAAGTTTTAATGGGACAGTGAACAGACCATTTGCAGATTGAAAGAGAAGACTTGCAAACCACATATGCAGCAGACTACAGAAAGAATTCTGAGAGCTCAGCAGTGTTGAAGCAGACCAGCTGGAAAATAGGTAAATAACATGAACAGAAATTCACCAATGATGGGGTACAAAAGTCAGATAAGCACATAGAAACATGTTCAATGTCATTAACTGTTCAGAAAATACAAATTAAACCTACGATGAGCTGTCATTACAAACATCTTAGAATGGATAAAATATGAAATTTGTGGCACTACCAAATTCTGGGAAGAATGCGAAGAAAGCAAATTGAATTTTGGTGGTGGAATTGTAAAGTGATACTGGAGGTCTTAAACAAAGAAAATCATCTGATTAAAGATGCATCTCAACTTACAGTAGGGCTACCTCCCAATGTATCCATCCTAAACTGAAGACATAAGTCAGCTGGGTGTGGTCATGTCTGCTTGTTATCTCGATGCAGAAAGGCTGAGAAGAAATGACTCAGGAGTTGAAGATCAGCTTTGACTACATAGGGAGTTCAAGGCCAGGAGGAGGAGGAGGAGGAGGAGGAGGAGGAGGAGGAGGAGGAGGAGGAGAAGGAGAAGAAGAAGAAGAAGAAGAAGAAGAAGAAGAAGAAGAAGAAGAAGAAGAGGAGGAGTGAGAAACATCAACAGGAAGAAAAGAAATAAAATAGCATATGTTGATGGTATGTTTAGTACAGGCAATCTATTTAACACAGCTAACCCCTCCCAAGTGTCATGCTTAGTACAAAGTTTGCTGTGGAGTAACATTTGCTCTTGTGATTGTGTGACTGACAAAGAACTGATTCTGTCTACCACTTCCCATCATCACATGTAAAACTACATCACTACTCCAAGAAAACACCAAAATTCAAAGTTCCTTTCCATTGAATGTGTACTGCTTTTAGCTCCATTGTGAAGTTGAAAAGTCACAAATTGAAGCACCCTAAGTCAATGACTATCCATATAAGACCCAGGAGCTGCATTCTTGGACATTTATACCAAAGGAATGAAAACTTACAGATAGACAAAAAACTATGCAGGAATTTTTGTGAAACTTTCATTGGTAATAACCCCAAAGATATAAATAGTCCAAATGTCCTTCAATAAATGAATGGTTGGTCAACTTAGTTGCATTCATTATGGGGAACACTACTCAGCAATAGCTATAGTACTGATTACGTAGTATTCTTCAACTGGCAAAGTTACTGAAATGCCAAACAATTTGGTAATAGCCTAGGGTCAAAAGGAGAGTAGGGGATGGAAGACAGTGTACTTATGTCTATGAAAGGAATCAGAATGGGGAGAGGGGATGGAGTGGTACCTTTCCCTTACTTCACCAACACCTGCTTCCCTGTTGGAATTCTGTCCTGTATCTGTAGAGGAAACTAGGTAAAAGATGCATTTTGTTTCAATGAGAAATGTACTCCATAGGTTCATGTATTTTATTTCCAGTTGGTAGCTGTGTTTGGTGAGGTTATGCTATCTTTAAGGAGGTGTGACCTTACTGGAGGAAGTATGTCATTAGGGGTGGGCCTTAAGGTTGTGTAATCTTGCTCCATTTCCTGTTTACTCTCTGCTTCCTGCAAGTAGACAGACTTGGAATCTCTGAGCTTCCTGCTCTCGTACCTGGCTTCCATGCCTCTCCACCAAGATGAACTCTTATCCAACTGGAACTGTCAACCCAAATGAACTCTATCTTCTATTGATTACTTTTGATTATACATTTTTTTTACATCAACAGAAAAGTTACTAATACAAAGTAACAGGAGTTGTCTATGTTGTTATTTTCAGTTGCTTGTGGATCCACAGTTATCTCAAAAAGAAAAATTTAAAAACAACAGCAACAACCGAAACAAAACAAAAGAGTTCAAAGGATCTATTACTCTCTGACATTTTCCACATTTAATTTTTTAATTTTTATGGTTTTGCTGCTCTTATTCGTGGTAGCTGGCTCACTCATGGTTTAAATACTCGTTCATTCTGTCATCTTTCCTCCATGTCATTGGTGCCTCTCAACTAAGTATATAGATGGAAGAGAAGGAGAAGAGTACCCCAAAGCAGGGTGATGACTGATTAGCTAAGTTAGCCAGGTAGGTTAGTAGGAGCACCATAGAGGTAGCTGTTGTCTCGTCATAGGTGAGTTTCAGGTGTGCCTGACATGAGGCCTTGCTGTGAAGACGGGATTTCTGTTGCTGTGAAGAGACACCATGACCCTGGAAGGCAACTTTATAAAGAAATATTTAATTGGGATTAGCTTACAGTTCACAGGGCTAGTCCATGAATGCCATGACCGGAAGCATGGCAGGAAGCTTGACTGCATGCAGGCAGACATGGTGCTGGAGAGGAAGCTCAGAACAGCAGTCAACAGAAAGAGAGAGAGAGAGAGATCCTGACTTGAGCTTCTGAAACCCCAAAGCCCACCCCCAGTGACACACTGACTCCAACAAGGCCACACCTCCTAATAGTGCCACTGCCTATGGGCCATTTTCATCTAAACCACCACATTCAGCTACATAATTGTTTAGAGTAAGAACAGGCCACTATAGAGAGTACTTTCAGTGTTTTTATTGAAGGAAAGATATCAAAGTATAGGAAAATGAGCTCGAGATGGGAGGTATAAGGAATGGGGGTGAAGGGCCTGAGAAGAAGCAAATGGCAATAGAGCAAAGTTGCTCAAGAGTACACATAGAAAAC
The DNA here is from genome assembly GCF_018167655.1 of Microtus oregoni. Taxonomy (NCBI): domain Eukaryota; kingdom Metazoa; phylum Chordata; class Mammalia; order Rodentia; family Cricetidae; genus Microtus; species Microtus oregoni. The sequence goes on from NW_024543063.1 coordinate 42,429,208, forward strand.
AGGTGGGTCACAGAAAGCCTCCCAAATGCTGTGAGAATCATATTTGCATGTCTTGGATAACAGGTAATCTCTGTAGGCCCGACAATTTTATTTTAAATGGTGATGGTAGAACAGAAAAACCATAAGAAGCAGGGAGGATAGGAGGAAATGATCCCGCAGATAGCCCAGAGAGAGGTTAGAGGGATGGAGGGAAGGAAGGAGGGAGGGAGAGCTTTTTGTAAGGGCTTCCCACCCCCTCCCCCAGTTGCCTAAAGAGGGGACAGAGAAATGTTTCCTGTGGGCAGAGTTTGTGACAAACCGAAATGGCTAAGGCATCATTCTGCAGCGTCAGTGCATACCAAAGGCCAGGAGGCACACCAAACAATTGACTTAAACACTTCTCAGCTAGATCACGTGTCAGTCTTCTCTGAATGAATGAAGCTGGGATGGAAAGAACCCACAAGCAAAGACAAACATGCCTGCTTCTGAGCTAGCTTGTGGGTTGAGATTTGTCCTCAAATTCTCTTTGAGTCACCACCATGAAGCCTAATTTTGCAGATGACTAACCGTGATTTAGAGCAATTTCACAGCTTCTCCAGGACCATTATGGAGGAATACAGACCCACATGGGTGGGAAGAAACCTTAAAGTTCATACATTGTAGTCAAAGACAGGGCAGGCTCTCCAAGAAATGAAGAGCCGGATTTTACTGTCTTCCACACCTGGGGCCAGGGGGCCCCAAGTGAGATATTTTCTCATTACCTCTTTCTCCATTGCTCTGGTTTGAGTGGGATGCTATCCTGTGAAAGAAAAAAATTAACTTCCTCCATATAAATCTTCCACAATCAGCACAGGACCATATAGCTAAGGTGGGATATTGGGGGAAAAGGGAGCTAGTATCACAGTCTACTCAGAAGCACAGAATTCAGCTGACTCGGCATGGAATAGCCTTCGCTATCTCTAACTACAACACTCCGTGGCTTTTCCTTCCTCCTAGGCATTATCTCCGAGCCTTTCCTCGAGGTTTGGATCATTCACTACATCATGCTTATGGGGAGTTAGGGGGTACACCCTTCACTTAGCCATTTGAGTATTTTGCCCAGGATAGAATTATGTAACTTAAAGATGAGGTAGGCAGCGAACTTTTCATATGAGAGTATATGTTTTCCAATAGTTAATGCCTAGCAACACTTTCTAAATCAAGAAATTGCTAAATTAATCTTGATTAAGTCTTTCTACCAGACACCTGGGCTCCTCTGTCCAGACCCAGGAACAACTCTCTATTAACCTTGAGGTTATAATTTTAATTTTTCTTTTTTTCTTTTTGAGATTGTAATGTAATAACATTTTCCCCCTTCCCCTTCCTCCCCTCAAACCCTCCTATACGCCCCTCTTTGTTCTCTTTAAAACTCACGGCCCCCCTTTTTTTTCATGAATTATTCTTACAAAGAGATTGTAATTTTAGTTTCTCAACCTACTTTTCATGCATTTTAGTAGTCTTTAGCTTTAAGTGGTCTATGCAGAAGAAAGACCATTTCAAAGAGTTTCCGCTGCTGTAGATGTTTTCTGGGGAAGCAGTCTCCATGATGCCTCAGTTGTCTATGATTTTGCTTTGTATACTATGATCTTTGCTCACCATGGGGGCCTTTTTTTATGCTGCATAGAAAATCAATGGATGACTGCAGGGATAAATGGATATATAGATAAATTGATAGATACATGGATTTATGGATGGATGGGTGGATGGATGGATGAAAGGAAGGATGGATGGATGGATAGATGGGTGCATAGAAGAATGGAAGGAAGGAAGGAAGGAAGGAAGGAAGGAAGGAAAATCCTCTTCCATTTGGAAGCTTCTCTCTATCTCCAGTTACCTTACTAACTCAGTACACTGAGGAAGCCTTCTTCTTTCCTTTCTAGGGGCTTGAAGAGAAAAACCAGGAACAGCAATAAAATGCCCCTATCCCATGACCCTGCCAGGCCTTCAGGAAAATGAACCCCCAAAAGGTGTCGAGCTATCCTAGCAGAGACAGAAGTCTCCTGAGCTGGAAGGAGCTCTGCCACCCAGTGGCCCCATCAGAGGGAAGAGGTGCCTAATCACCTGCTCTTGCCAGGAGCTCTCTGGGACCTCAAACCTGGTTTCCTGAACTGGAAAGACCTGAAAAGCAAGTTGTTCCAGGTAAGTGATATTTTTGATTTCAAGTTCTAAAAAAAAAAAAAAAAAAAAAAAAAAAAAAAAAAAAAAAAAAAAAAATTGAAGAACAAGTACAAAAAACAAAGTCATGAATGCAGTGAAGCTAATTAAAACCAGGGTATGCGCCATGAGTGGGTGGAGAGCTGGAAGGCTCCAGCTAACCCTGGGTCAAGGACTCACTACCTGCCACCCTCACATTCTGTCCCCAAATCACGCTGATGGCCGCAGTAAAAATAAACTGCCACCAGCTTCTTAACAAATACGACTTTGAGGATGAGGGGAAAAAAGAGCAATACATTTTAAAAGGAGGAAGAAAATTACAAGTGTATGTTCTCATGACACAGTTTTAAAAGCTGTTTGTAGCGGATGCACAGCGCTCAAAGTCCTCAGTTTTCCATTTGAAATTCTAATAAGGCCTTTGAATGGTTTAGAGTTTCTTACAAAGTAAAGAGAATGGAATGATTTAATTGAACTCAGAGGTTGGGCTGCCTTCTTTATGGGTATCTGGGTCTGTCTAGTGTCACCTTTATTCCCGTGGAATATTCCAGAAGTAATAAGGTCAATAAAAGTGAATGCAGAATAGGAAGAATGACTGGATAACCATCACGTGTATTCTGGTGTATGTTACTAGGGTGGGGGTGTCTTCGTTTTGTACCCCCTAATTTGTGTGGTCCTGTGATGTGGGAAAGAATTGGATGAACTGTCTTTTCTGCCATTCTAAGAAGTCTTCCTCTGTTTCCAAACGCGGGGATTATATAGACACGGGTACCGAGGAGCGTTTGGCCTCTCAGAATACAGGTACTCTTTCTGTGGACTAAATATTCTTGCTTTTGTTGTGGGAACACTCGGTGCCTATCAAGGGTCCTGGTCAAACTTTATGAGCTTATCCCACTGTGGTAGACATGAAACAAGGCCACAGCAGCAAAGAAAGGAAGAGGTGTTGCAGTTTGTAATAACAGCTTCCATTCTTAATTGACTTTTCTTGAGAATTCCATAAAAGCATAAGATATTTACATTATTACCACCCGTTCCTTTGCCCTCCAACTCCTCCTGTTTTCCCTATCAGATTCTTGATGTCTTCTTCATTATTCGTGTGTGTGTGTAAATATGGCCTGCTGAGACGATTTAGTATTGATCATGTGTGCTGTGATTGTTTGTTTGTTTTTAATGGCTAATCACTTGGCAGTGGATAACCCATCAGGGATTTGTCCCTTGAGAAGACTGATTCTCCCTCTCTTGGTAGCCATTAATTGCCTATGCCTCTTCATCTATGGGTGAGGCCTTGTGAAATTTCCCCATCCACACTGATTGTCAATGGGTGTTACTGTTCTGGTCTTGTTCAGACAATATTGTTGAGATTTCACGGGTATGTTTTCCCTGCCATGTATACGACGCTATCTTATAGGAAATGTCCCGGTCCTCTGGTCCTTACTGTTTTCCACGCTCTCTTCAGTGTTGTTTCCTGAACCCTAGGTACAGGGGTGGTACTGTGGATGTGTCTGTTGGGACAGTGCATCCCAGGGTCAGTTGTCTGCATATGATGAGGTGTGGCTTTCTGTAGGGGGCTCTGCATGCTGTCAAAAGAGGTTTCTTTAATGAGGGGTCAAAGGTAACCTTTGAACCTAAAGATCTGGATCTAAGAACAAATTCTGTTTTATGTGTGGCTCCTAGCTCTGCTTGAACATCATTTTTTTTTTAACAGAGTGGGTGGCTGGGCCAGAGCGATGGCTCAGTAGTAAATGCTATGTACTGCTCCTACAAAGGCCTGGAGATTGGTTCCCAGGATCCATGCTGGACTGTTCACTGAGGCCTGTGATTCATAGCTAGGGAATACAGTGCCCTTTGCTGTCCTCTCTAGGTGCCTGTAGGCATGGGCATAGACTCACACATATACAGGTAAGTGAAACTAAAGTTTTAAAAAACAATAGGTGGCATTTTCCTGGCATGAAAGTTCTTGATTTTCATGGAATCTGATCTTGGAAATGATAACCCAAGGCCCAGGTGAATTTTCTCTAGCACTTTATTTTTACATGCCCAATGCCTAGTGGTCCGACTCTCCCAACATTGTGTAGATAACGAGGAAGTCTGGACCTATTTGCAGAGATTTGTGACTCTAAGGAGAAGATGTGGCTCATACAAGCGAGATCCTCTCTTCCTGTCTTGTCTCTAGTTTCCTCCTGTCTCTTTGCCTTGAGCAGCTGCAGTTTTGTTTAGGTGTCTGTTGTTTGTTCCTTGGCTCACTTGCTTGGTTTTGGTGAAGGAAACCTTCTAACTAGAAAAGGAAGTAGTTGTTAGGTGCAGTGAGAGTGTGTTGGGGGATAAACAGAAGGAGAAGGAATTGAAACAAGTGTGAACAATTCTTTGGAGAAATCTGAATGGGGAGAATAAGGAGTGGCTTGCTTTGTGCTAACTAACCCGAGTAAAATTTCTGGAGAAAACACTGGGTTTGGCAGACCTGCTGGTCCAATGACCATGTTAGAGAAATCAGAGACACCATAAATGAAGCTCTCATGACGTTTGCAATCCTTGTAATTGACGTCAGCTTAGCATTCCTGTTTGCTTAAGTAACTTTACTGATGGTAAAGAGCCCACCAAATTCCCATCATCCTTGACAGAGTTTCAAGGATGGCCATACTTGTGTCTAGATTTTTCTCTTCCAAACAAAAAGAAGTTGGTAGTGCATTCAAGGCAGGATCATGGGATGTACCACAGCATTTGAGAACGACCTAGCTCACCACAACTGCCTTACAAAGCACCCCTACATGATGGTATCAAATGGCAATGGTGGTGGTGTGTCCCTGAGGCCTATGGGTGGAGACTGTAGGCACAGGGCAGGGGGGGAGATACATCTCTGTTCTTGACACCTCGTGTTCCACTGGAGAACTCAAGATGGTGCGCACACAGAGATAGGACAGTTCTGTCTGCAGACTTGTCCACATGGAGTCTGTCCCTGACAGTTTAATATACCCACAATGGCTCTTTATCTTCCATACCTAGCACTTTGGCCAGGGTGACTTAATTCGTGTGAATAGTGGAACTTTTAACTTAGCAACTAGAATTACCCAGAGCAAATCTCTAAGGTAAGGGGAGAAGAGCCTTCTAGGTCCCTTAAAACCTAGGCCCAGGTCAGCCCAAGATCACTTCCATTATGTAAGGTTGGGTAAAGCAGTCAAAGGCTGGCTCACTTTCCAAGAAAAGGAGCAATATACCTAACCTCACACTGGTGAACTGGTGATAGCCTTTTGGAAGTAAGTGAAGTCATGTCCAGAGGGTCAAGTAAAACCCAATAAATCAACTATTCCATAAGCAGACATTTATTCTTCTAATTACAAGTAGACAAAAATAGATAATAGATACTTTGTGGTTTAAGTAAAGTTTGATATGAAACAGTCATGCAAATACACACACATAAGAGAGAGAGCGGGGGCATGGTAAATCCAGCTAAAAGAAAGACTTATCCAGCGAGGGGAACAAAAGTTACCCTGTAGGGACATAGTTAAGCCACATTTCGAAGAATAAGTAAGAAGAGTGAATATCTAGTGCATTAAAAGAAATGGTAACCCTTGGCCGGGCATAGGAGAATATGCCTGTAATCCCAGCTACTTGGAAGATTACAAGTTCAAAGCCATCCTGTGTCACTTAGTAAGACCCTATTTCAAAGTAAGATTTAAGAGAAACATCTGGAGATGTGATTCTGTTAAGAGCGCTTGCTTAGCATGGGGAAGGACCTGTGCTCTATTTGAAGTACCGAGGGAAAAAGAATAGATTTCCATCGCTTCGCTTGGAAGGCATTAGCTGGAGACAGTGTCAAGGCAGAGTTAAGGAGCCCTGTCCTCGGGCCCTCACGCCATTGGAAACCCTGACGCTCCGTCTCAGACCCTTAAAGCAAATTGTACAAATGAAAGACCACAGTGTTCTGGGTCTCAGTGGCATAGAGAAGAAGAATTGCTTTGCTTGGCTGCTGGGTGGGAGATTCCTCCATGGCAGAACCTCCTGGTTAATGGAGCAGAGACCCCTGACTCTTGTCCTGAGCTGAGGCTGCTGCTTCGGGAGACAATGCCTATCACCAGGGCAGGCTGTGAACCTGCCAGAACTTCCTGCAGCCGCTCAGATCAGATTTCCAAGATGTTGCCTGGAGATATGCATTATATTTTTAATGTGATTAAAAAAATTGAAATGGTGATTTTATACACAGATGTTGATGAAAAATGTGTTTTAAAGGAGTAAATTAAAATCTCATTAATATTTCAGCGAGAGTATTTTGTGCTTATCTGTTTCATCTCTATTTCTGACCTATGGCTTAGAGTTCACAGCACGAAGGAGATGGTAAAATCTGCTCACCATAAAATGTTAATTATAACTAAATTACAGCACAAGCGTTCAATCAGCCACATTAATTCTACATAAAGTGAATTATTGTAGCAGAAAATTTTGAAATGTGACTGAATTTTGTAATCTTCCGTCTCCCTTTTTTTTTTCCTACCTCTCCCACTAACCCTGATTCCCATGTGCTTCTCCCAGAACCCCAGAGTTCTTTGTGAACCGGCCAGCTCACTCACCTAACACTGTTTTGAAAGTTAAGTTCCCTGGCAGCCCTCACCTCTCTGATGGTTCTGAGCTGGACTTCCATCTCTTTGCTCGATGGCAACATAAAGGAATGCTTTGACATTATGCCAACTGTTGTGTTCCTACGGTGAAGGCGTTGGGCTTGCCTTGTGGGACAGTTCTCTCCAAAAACACGCCCCACGTGCAGATATGTGTTAGCATTGTTAGAAATGCGATTTGGAGGCCATGGAAATGGTTCGGCCATGAGAGGCTAGGCTCACAACCAAAACTTCAACACACTGTGATTTTTCTCCTACGTCTATGTCTGGTGGGAAGTTACAAATTTGAACATTAATGCTTTCAAAGCCTAAACCCATTGTATGTCCCATTATGGCATTATCTCAAAGAAATACTTAAGAGTAACAGCAACAGAAGGGCAGTATTAAAAAAGTTTAGAAAATGCCGAAAACATCAAGAGTGTAGGTAGCTCATTCTGTCAGCCCCGCTAATTGTATTTTAGTAGCAAAACTCCTCATGCTCCTCCCTCCCCAGATGAGAGTACCCACATGAATTTAGTGTGTCATTAGAAATGGGAGGTTGCTTCGTGCTAATGGGATATTTAATGCAGTGATAGATGCCATTAGGTACTAATGGATACAGGGGCCAGGAGGGGCTGCAAATTTTGCAAAATACCAGGGAGCAAATAAAACTTTTCATTATGCGGTGCTGCTAAGAGCCACCCAAATTCCTGCCACAAGCAGCCTGAAAGCATTGCATGGTTGTTGAAGCATTGCACCATGGGTCTGGCCCCGGGGCATCCTGGGTCAAGCCCAGTGCTTTCCTAGCATAGGGGGAAAATTGGACTCTGTGGTGGATGAGACAGAAGCTGGGTACTCCCCAGTCTCCTTACCGACTACTTAAGCAGCTTTATGAGAGCTTCAGGCACACTCATGTAGCTGGTCTCACGAGAACACGAGGACCTAGGGGGACAGAGAGCACCAACATGTGCCCTTCGTCTCCCAGGGAGCAGTGTGGTCAGGTTCTGTCTTCCCGTTCACAGAAGGTACAGGCTTCACTTCGTTCCCACAGGTAAACAACTTTATTTAATACTCACAGGACCCCACAGAAGTCTGGAGAGCTGAGCAACATAGAAAGCCTCATATGAGGAAAATGCACTAATAACTACATTAATAAGGAAAATGAAGCAACAGGAATCATATACTACTAAGAGAGAAAAGGCTCCCCCCTGCTAGAGGGAAGAGGGAAGGAATTTTCAATCTGCTAATGGTTGAAGCTGTTAATCTGTGGATATGAGATGCAGGGTGGGGCTGGGAGTGGGATAGGGGGTGCTCCTTTGACATCCTCAGATACCCCAAGGATTAAAGTATCCGAGTCAGAGTTAGATCCGGTCACTAAAGCTCAACAAGCAGCTTTTCCTGGGGGCTTTAATCTTCTGAAGAAAATTAAGAATAAGAAGATATAGTGGAGTTGAGTGAGCGCTCCTTTAGCTTGGAACCACAAGCAAAATGATGATCGATAGATAAATGAAGACAATTGTGAGTCCACAGTTATCACCCTCTCCCCACTTTCTCTGCCCTAAATTCTCAGAAAACCTTAACTCCTAATTTCCTTCTTGGCCCCCTAGAAAATCAGGAAGACAGTCACAACCTGGTTTAAGAAGCCTGTTTTTGTTTCTCAGTAGAATAACTTTGTTTTTGTGAAAACCATCCCTGCCCACTGTGCAGAATACAAAACAGTCAGATCTGAGGAAGAGAATGAAATCTTACCAACACGTTCACCACACCAAGACAGCCGTCTCTAGATTCTGGACCACTTCTGCAGCATTTATCTACCATATATGTACATAAAGGAAAAAGAAGGTTGGACGACAGAAGCAGAAAATCAAAGAAACTAAGTCTGGAAAAGGATTTGGGGCACTCTAATGACTAATATTGTGTTGTTTATTGAAAATGAGATGAGAGGGCAAATTGTGTGTATAGGAGAAGCAAACTGCCATTGTTGCATGCCGTTAATAAGCATGAGTTTGCTTTTCAGTTAAATTTCAGGAGACTATGTATGTTAAAAGTCAGGAGTATTGAATTCGTTTTGTATGAGTGTGTGCAATGTATGTGGATATGTGGGAAGAATGTATGCATACCAGTGTATACACCTGCAAAGCCAGAGAAAGACCATGGGTTCCGCATTTATTGTTCCTTATTCCCTAGAGACAGGGTCTTACACTGAGCATGGAACTTGCCACATTTTGGCTTGGCCGTAGGCCAGCAAACTCCAGCAATCCTGTCTTTGCCATTCTTTCCACCAGCATTCGTGTTACAGGTACATGTGGCTGCGACCTGGCTTCTGTGGGTGCTGTCATCTTAACTCATGTACTCCTGCTTGTCCAGAGAGTACTCTCACCCCATAGTCTGTAACAACACTATAGTGTTGTAGTAGAAATTGGGGGGGGGGGCTATAAAGGTAAAATCAAAAGGATTTCTGATCTACTTCATCAAAACATAGTTCTTAATCCATCTATGATTAAGAAAGGAAAAAGTTATTAGGGGGAAGACATTGTCTAGATCCATCTTTGTGTGCTATCATGTTTTAGTCCTAAACATTACTAACCAATGCCCTGCTTAAAACATGAATAAGAAAGTTAGCACACAACTGCCCCATTTCCCACCTCTATTTCCTAATATTTCCTGGTTGTTATTTTACTTTGTACTGAGACATTTTCTGTCACGAAACTAAGAACCCCACATTTGCTTCTGTATTTTTATGTTTCTGTTTATAATGATCCAGTGCTTATGTTTTGAGATCTATGCTCCCTATATTTTGTGTGTATAATTTATCTCTTAGTTAGATGAATCTTACCTTGAAGCAGAATTGTTCTTTACTGTTATTTTAGTTGGTATTATTTGCTCATATTTGTAAGGTAAAGTGTGATGATTTGGCATATGTATACATTGTGTAATGATAAAATCATCAGACCTAGCATATTTCCTCTGTGATCCTTCAAACTCTTGTCTGCAAGTTCGTTGTGAATGTAGGCAGAGGCTGCAGTTGGTTCAGCAGTTTGGAGCATGCACTGCTCTTGAAGAGGCCTGGATTGTGGCTCCCAGCACCCATGCTGGCTACCAACAACTTCTGTAACTCCAGCTGCAGCAGATCTAGTGCCCTCTTCTGTCTGCTGTGAACCCCGGGCATACCCCCACACAGATACAAGGGAACACAGATACACGAGTACACATAGATACACGGGCACACACAATTAAAATAAAATAAATATTCTATGTATGCAACAAATTGTGGTGAGCTTTATTCAAACAACTATACCAAAGGACAAGACAATTAATTCGTCCTGTCGATCAGTTTTAAACATATTGCCCACCCTCTCTCTAGCCCATATTTTTGTCCCTTCCTACCCACTAGTCATGAGTATTATTTTTTTTCTTTAAGTAGATACTTAGAAAAAGCTTAAACACTACTTTTTAACTTCTTCTTACACTCCTAATGATACTGACTGTGTGTGTGTGTGTGTGTGTGTGTGTGTGTGTGTGTGTGTGTGCCTTAGCAGGGACATAATCTGGGGAAGCTATGCTCTGAGAGTATTGTAGGCCTTTGTTTGCTGTGCCCTGGCACTAAGCAGCATCGTTTAATTACACTTTAGATTTATGGCTGAGCTCATCAGTGCTATATACGCTTGAGAATTTCTCTCTGTTGAGATCGCACTCAAACATAAACTTCACTGGATACTACGTCCTGAAAAGCTTTAAAAATAAAAGCCCCGAGGAATGTCACCTTCTTGTCTTCTGGGAATTAAAATCTGTGGAGAAGATGAATACTCATCCAACCATTCTGCCTACAGAGACGCACGCCTTTAATCCCAGCACTCGGGAGGCAGAGGCAGGTGGATCTCTGTGAGTTCGAGGCCAGCCTGGTCTACAAGAGCTAGTTCCAGGACAGGCTCCAAAGCTACAGAGAAACCCTGTCTCGAAAAAAAAAAAAAAAAAAAAAAAAACAGAGAACTTACTGAATGAAGAAGGTTTTCACTAGCCTCTCAACCCATAAAGAAAATATTCGACATCAGCCAATTCACATCCATTTTTCCTAAAATGCATGTACTGTGCCCTTAAATTGCCGCATGCATGTATTCCTCTGTGGTGTGTGTGTGTGTGTGTGTGTGTGTGTGTGTGTGTGTGTGTGTGTGTTAAGGTATGTCTTCCCCTTATATATCTGGTTTTCCCCTTTCCTGTAAGTCTTTCCTCCAAGGATGTGTATTTTTCTTTTCCTATTTCCTCTTTGTGGTTTCCTTCCATATCTCTCACTAACATTCTTTCAAGTATTACCTCTATGTAAGAAATCCTACTTTCAACTGTGTCTATTCTGTGCTACCTGGACTAAAACTTGTGTATTACCTCCGTATTAAAGACCCAGACTTGGGTGCTTTGTTTGGTTTCTCTCACCGTACTGTTTAATAGCATGTCATCTACTGCTAACTTTAGTCTGCCATATTAAACTCTTCCGTAGCATGTGATGCTCAAAAGAAATCTGATTTCTTTGGGTTTTATTTTCTTGCAAAAGAATGCTCACCTCTCTCTCCCAAATGCTTGTGAGTCTTCATTAAGATCTAATCTATAATATGACTTAAGAAGCCTAAGGACTCCCTTAGAGTGACATCACTGTCTCTAAGTTGTGAGTCTTTTTTTTAAAGCTACATATTTTCTATATTCCTTTTTAACCAGAATATGGTAAAAATATTTAAATATTATATATGCTTTTCCCATTCATCTTTAAGCGTGATTATTTTAGGGGGAGGATCCTGGCTTAAAACAAGGAAATTTCTTACTAGATTCATCTCCCTAAATTGATTGTCTCCCCGACACAACAAAACTATCCAAACCAAATTTTCTGGCTTAACAGCTTTCTCCATCAGCAAACCTTTGTGGGTAACGAGTGCTTGCTTTCACAGTTTTGGCAATTTCTTTGGTTTGCCTAGCTCTCTCATCCCACATAGTTCCTTGGCGTGTTGAAGACCTTTTTAATGTTTTATCCAGCATATATTGTTTTCACTGGAAGGTTCAGTTGAAAGGGACTCACTTGACATTATTGAAAATGTAATTATTCTATTTTTATTCATGCATTTGCTGCCTTGTTCTTACTTCATGTACCTATCTTCTCAAACTTAACGAATGTCAGGGCTGGAGAGATGCACTTACTACTCTTCAGAGAACTCCAGCTCCAAGGAATCTGATACCCTCTACTGGTCTCCATGGGTACCAGCGTGCATGCATGCAGCACACACACACACACACACACACACACACACACACACACACACACACAGAGAGAGAGAGGGAGAGAGAGAGAGAGATTTTTTTTAATTTAATGAATGGACCTGCAGATAAACAGCAGAATTCTTTTGGGAAGTCTTAGAGGAAGTAAGAAGAGCTATTTTATTTTAGTGAACAAAGATGGGTAAACTATATATATATATATGTATATATATATAGTGAGAGAGAGGTGTAGAGAGGGGTACACATAGAGAGAATCCATATATATAATGTATAGGTATATGCATGTATTTCTAAATTTATAAATTATATCCATTACACGGTTGTCCTTGATAGCCATTAGATATTCTATGAACCCCTGCAGACAACAGAATCTGTGGTCTCTCAAGTCCCTTATATAAAATGGCATGGGTATTTTCAGATAAGCTATGCATTACGGCGCTGCACGCAATGTAAACACTGTTTATGCTTCATTGTCTAGGGAACGACAATAAAAAGTCTATGCATGTCCAGCCAAGGTGTGAATTTCAAAACCCTCTTTCATCTGCAGTTCGTTGCATTTGCAGACACAGAACGTGTGGATGTGAGGGGCTAGCTATCTGTATGTGTGAAAAGAGTTTTATCAGAGGTGAGCACAGGTGAGAGGGCACAGTCGTAGGTGCGTGTGATGTGGGCTGTGTGTGTGCTGCACGGACACTCCACTTGAGAGCACCGAGAGTGCCACTCCGTTGCCTCCCATCAGTTTCTGCCTGACACCAAAGGACCACATCTTTCTTATGGAGGCCACTACACAAATCTACCCAGCTAAAATTCTACTTTCAAATAATCTTCTTTTACAAAGATGTCACGCTGAGCTGAGTTTTAGAAGGGACCTGACTTTTGACTGGTATGTATCTCACAGATTTGAATGGAGTCACAAAAACCCAATCCCTTTCCTCTGTGTGAACTGTCTAACCTGGTGGCTACAAAGTACTGAGTTACATTACCACTAAGGGAAGAAACCTGAAATGATCTCTACTTCATTCGTTCGTTCGTTAAGGTGGGGAGAGAAAATTCCCATGCATAGAACAAAGCTAGGGGATTCCAATCAGCTACTTTGCATATAAGGTGACTAGTGCATATATAATTGTGGGAATGTACATAATTTTATAGATATGAATATTAAAAGTATATTTATGATTATAATTATACTTTCTATAATAGAAATATAAATCTGCTTTATATATTTAATTCATTCTATTCCATTATTTATATGTTGTGTTATAAATGATACACTATGACAATTTTATATTTAATATATTCAATTAAATGTTTCTTATAAAAGTGACAGTCTATTAAATATAGATTCATGATATGTTATGCTATGTTATAGTAGAAATATATTTTCATATAGTAGAAATTCTAAATTTTAATATATAACTTCAAATATATCTAATTATATTTTAATAGAAATCAAAATCCCCACCCAAGAGATCATATACATATGTATATTTGTGTGATGAATACCTCTAACATGTGTGCTTCATGTCATCTGAATAAATTATACATATTAGAAATCATTTTAAGCTTACTTAAATTTTTAAGTATTTTACCAAAGGAAAGCCAAATTTAGGATTCAGTGGGTGGGAAAATTGTTGTGTATATTTGGTATGTATTTGGTAAACTAAGAAACAACTGAAGAATACCTTATGTCCTCCTCAAATATGGTGGGATTTTTTCTGAATAATTCATTTCCATATTCGTGGAGAGAGGAAGAGAGAGGAGAAAGAGGAAAGTCAGTTAAGCTGAAACATCATTGGAAAACAGGAAAGAGAATGAATTCACACAAGCCATGGGGTCCCAGTGCTGAACTAAGGTTTCAAGAGATGGTCGGTCAGACATCATTGGTAACTTCCTGTAAGGCTCTGGGATCTGGATGTGATCTTGAGGAGTGTCCATTTGTGGAAACTTCTAGACGAGACACTACCAACTCTGATAAAAAGTTTCCATGAAGGATCAGCAGCACATTCTTGTGATCTACAGGAGTTCTGATCATTTTCTCAGGGGGAGCTGTATTTTGTTGAGTGAAATGTCCACAGGGAAGCACATCTCTGTGGCTTCCGTTCACAAAACATTTCCGTAGGCTTCTATCTTTGTAAACAGTTGAGGCTATCCCATAGGCTTGCAAATTTGTCATGCTTCACTGTCCTGTTGAATAAAGTCCTAGATTCGTCTAGGAATGTATATGCTGTCATGACATCATTGGCTGTTGATCGAATATGACACATTCCCCATTGACACATGTATTGAAGGCTTTGTCCTCAGTCAGTGTTGCTGTTTGGGGTGATTAAAGAGAAAAGCTTGTTATCCCCGACTCCTTCTTATTAGTCCACTGTTTCTGGACTACATTCATGTAAATGGCTCTTTTCCACCACACACTCCCACACCTGTGATGTCCTGTCCAAGCTCACAGGGCCAAATGAATCTAAATTAGACCCCCCCCCCCCCCGAAACCCTGAGCCAAAATAAATCCCTTCAATCTGTCAGGAATTTGGTCATAGCCCTCCTCCAAATTCATGTGTGTAAGTCCTAACTTACTACGGACTGTGATTGTATTATAAGCCTCTAAGTGTGCAGAGGGACAGTGGTGAAGAAACAGGGAGACACAGCCAGCTACACATGAACAGAGAGATGTCACACAAAAGCAGACCCGCCAATAGCTTCGTCTTGAATGCTCAGCTAGCAGACTATGATCAAATGTGTTTCTGTGGTACAAGTCCCCAGTCTGGGCCCTTGGTCACGGCAACCCTTGCAGATGCGTGTGTGTCGTCTCCCTGTCAGACCTCTCCCATCCTTTCTGAGTCTTGGTGAGAGTCAAGGCCCAGACTCTGGCTGGTGTGGGACTTTCCAAGCACCCAAAATCTCACTTCTTATTGGTCTCCTTTTATACTGAGTGTTTGTTGTCGGAGACTTGCCCTCTGTGCTTGCGGGACACGTTTGTTTACAGAGTAGTTCTGCAGATGTAACTTTGCTAACTCCTCACATCTCCAGTCAGTGGCTTGCAGCAACTCCAAGAAAATTATACAGACAGTAAGTGGCAAGGCAGGCAATGGGATGAAGCTTTAGATGTTCACTATCAAGGATGCTCAATGTGGGATGGTCAGGGACAGATGGTGGCTTCAGAACACAGCTGACTTGTCCTCCTGTTGGATGACCTCTCGTGAACATCCTGTTAGTACGTGCTATTACCTTTAGCTAGATGTTTGCACACATGGCATTCTTATTCAACCTACCTGGATTCTCAAGGGAGTCAGGTTCTGAGCTGTCTGTTCTATTTAGTCGCGGGGCTTGGGGAGTATGTGTTGATTGACAGGTTAGTTACATGTAGTTTTTAGCCAGAGTCCAACATATCACTCAGCCTTCAATGTTCCCCAAATAAATATAAAAGTGACAGGACACACATACAATGTCAACCTGGTCTTTTTTAAGATAAAGACTAGGAGGGGTTATATATAAAAGTAATACCATGAGTTGACATTATATTACAATCATAATTATAATATTTATTATATTTATACAGCATCTCTCTCTCTCTCTCCTTCTCTAAGGGCCTCATAGTCATTTGTAAGCAGTGGGCCTGATCCTGCTGCTAAATAGAAAATAAATTGCTTATCTCTTGAAAGAGAATTAACTCTTTCAGGGCACTGGGGTACCATTTAGTAAATTAATAATCCTCTAAATGACACTCCAGATACATAGGATCCCCACTTATAAACCTGGAAAATGAGCGCATTCCCAGTGCTTAAAAGAAATTGGGGCATGCCTAACAGAAATCAGACTGCAAGCTCAGAATACATGTAATGGACTCATCTCTCTCCCCTAATAACTTTATGTTCATTCTCATGGAAATCCGTGTGTGATGGAAGATGATTGTGTTTGCTAAAAGCTGGCACTTCTGATCTTTTAATCTACTAATATGAGAGCAATAAACGGGAAGGGGTAGGCGACCAGAGAAGGCAAGCCGTGGCGTCTGCACACATGGGAGCGGTGGTGGTTTGCACTGCTAAACGGATTTTGAAAAGACAATGACTTTTCCCCCAAAGCCCTTTGGAAGACTGACCTCAACACTTCCAGAAAGCATTCATCTACCTCCAAAAGAGTAGTCAGTGAGCTGGGCTTTACCTTGCGGTTCTTCTTGTGTCCGTGGCTAAGGTAGGTAGGGATGGATAGCGATCAAGAGGGGCATTTTCTGAGTCAGAAATCAGCTTCTCAGCCAGTCAGGAAAGAAACTGGGGACAAGTTGACTCAAAGCTGCCAGACATACTGTATTCCGCTGGGACTGTAGGCCAGCAGAACTGAAGGATGAGGCATGGCTTAGTCACAAAATGCTTGCTTTGCTAGCTTGAGGACTTGAGTTCAACTCCAGAACCCAGGACAAAAAAGAAAAAAACAATTCAGGTGGTGGGTGGCGCACGCCTTTAATCCCAGCACTTGGGAGGCAGAGGCAGGTGGATCTCTACAATTTTGAGGCCAGCCAGGTCTACAGAGCTAGTTCTGGAACATCCAAAGCTATTCAGAGAAACCCTGTCTCTGAAAACAAACACAGGCACCCAGCACCCGTGGCAGTAATGTTTATAGTCCTGGTGCTGAGAGGGAAGGAACAGGGGTACCTGAGGATTGTTGTTGGCCGGCCAGCCTAGATCACTGACTGAGTCCCAAGCCAATGAGAAATGTTGTCTAGAGCAAAACAAAAGAGCAGTGAACAGCATGAGAGAGAAAGAGAGAGAGAGAGAGAGAGAGAGAGAGAGAGAGAGTCCATTAACACTGAGTAGATCCATTCTTTAAAAAAAAAAAAAAAAGGTCAACTTCTCTCTCACACTGTTGCCTCTTTCTACCCCCCTGGTATATGACCTCATCTCATTATGAATTTCTAGAGTTCACTCATTGACTCCGACGCCTCTTGGAGTCTTGCTTGTCCGGTGTTGCCGTGGTGAATTCTGATTGTGATTCAGTCACACGCTATTGATTGGAGCCTTTCGGTTTATGTGCAATGAGATAGAATTTGGAAACTGGCTGTGTCTTATTGACTTTCTCATTTGCGCTTCTAGGAAACTCATGGGATGGTCAGAGGGGTTGCTAGCAGGTAGTTTGGTTGTTCAGTAAACACAGCATAGATATTCTCCAAAATGTGGGCCATTCCTGCCAGTGCCCCTCTCTTAGATGGCCCAGACTTGAGAAAAGCGTCAGCATGTATTACTTACTATACCTCATAATCTCTGTCCTCCATCTGAGTCCAAGGTTTAGCCTCTTTGTGAAGCCTCCTATCTTCCCCCTCGCCCCTTCTTGCCTCACTGACAGTCAGCTGCCAAGGGCCTCTTTACGCAAAACTGAGTTTTTTTCCGAGAGAAATCTGCCGAGTAAGTCCGATTTCAGCAGTCCGCACACCTCTGAGCCCCTCGAACTCCAAGGAGCAGTCTTAAAGAGAAGCATCAGCAGGCTGCCAAGAAGAAATCAGAGCAGATCAGCAAAATGTCGTGGACGCGGGGAAGGAATTATGAGCCACAGACAAACGGCCTTCATTTTCCAGTAAGCAACATGACTGGTAACAAAAATAAACATTGATGGGAGAAAGCGTGTGTTCGGTCTAATTGTATAATTGAAGGTTGCCCTCCATATATCGCACGGGGATTGAAATAACAGAGCGTCGGCAAGTCACTCCGCGGTCTCCCTCTGACCCGGCATTTTGCATGTGTTTGCACTGTGGTATGCGTAAGGATCGAAATACACTGAGTCTGGGGATTCCGTCCCTGGGATGGCTCAGTGGTCACCAACGCCGAAGTCGTACTACACGCAGCTCGAAGTTAGCAAAATGAGATGAGAAATGGAGCCACAACTTCACTTCCCGGGTGACCCTCCTCATCTTCCATATGCTGGTTCATCACCGTCTATGTGATAAGCTAGGGAGCCTCGTCAGCAGCACCCTTCTGCTGACGACTCTTCTCTCTGGCAAGTTCCAGAGGTGATAGATTCCTCACCCCCATCCGTGTTGCTGATGCTAGACCCTCAGAGCATTTCCAGGGAAAGCTGGGTCCTACTCATTTCTTTTGCTTTTGAGAAAGGGAAAAATCCGCCCTCCCGTGAAGGTTATGTCCTATGAAGGTGCTGTCTTTGTGTACAGATCCCCACCCCTTCCGTTCTGGTATTCTGTCACTCAAAGGATCACCCTGTCCTTAGCAAAGGCTTCTGGGTTCTGACCTTTGTCTCTGGGGTCCTGACCACCACTTTCTTTGCTATCCTGTGATGGCAGATTCCTCTCCAGTGGAAAACATCATCCATACAGAGTAACAGACAAGGAGTTTCCATGAAGGAGGGCTTGAGTTTCTGTGGGAAACTCCATGCATTTACTTAACTTGTATTATTTCCAAAGGGCTGAAAATGCAGGACCACCCTGAGGTTTAAAAATCCTACAGCAGAGGTTCTCAACCTTCCGTACACTTTGACCCTTTAATACAGCTAGTTCCTCACATTGTGGTGACCCCCCAACCATACAATTATTTTTGTTGCTACTCCATAACTATAATTTTGCTACTGTTACAAATCATAAAGCAAATATCTTTGTTTTCCAGTGGTCTTAGACAACCCGGGGAAAGGGTCATTTGACCACCAAAGAGGTCAAGACCCACTGGCTGAGAACCACTGTGCTATACAAACTTACTGGTGATAATTATCATTGATAAAAATTAGGCTATATTTGTAATTTTTAAAAAAAAGTCAGGTTTTCAAAATGTTTGTATTTTATAAAACCTGTAGGTGATATATGGTTAATATGATTTGCCTTTAACATTTTTCTTTCTTCTTACCAAAATGAAAAATGATGATTATCCATGGGATGTTGACACACATCGATTAATAGTTCATTATTCCTTTTATCTCATGGTTTTTGTTTTTTTTTTTTTTGATTTGTTTAATTACCTGCCTCTTCCTGGCTCTTGTCACCTTGGTTCAAATAGATGCGACTGTATTTGCACAACTATGAGTTTCTTTGGATTGATAGACTTATCCCAGGGACCATATTATCAGCATCCACCCTTCTGCAAGGAACTGGCTTTCCCAGAGAAGAAGCAATTTTTGTTTCCCACCGTTTGTTGTTAATCTGACTTGGTGATAATGTCATCAATCTGTAGTCTACACTTTCTTCTTGATGAGCGAGAATTCTCTGGAGCTGAGAGCTGCGGGCATGGGAGAGAGTGATAAAGAGGAGGCATAGAATTAGGCAAATACAGTTTCGACACCCTCCTGCCCCCAGATGTGGAATTGATGGGAACACATTTGTCATTGCAGAGGTATCAACCAACTCCCGAGTCACTTCACCTTTCAAATCAAACACTGTTAGAATATCCGAGTCAAGGAAAGGAAGAAGAGAAATCAAAAAAAAAAAAATGAGCATTTGCATCGGACGGAGGCAGTTGCTCTTATTTTTCAGCTTTTATTTATTGGTCTTCAGTTTAGAAGTGTGATCTGATTTGGGGAAACATTACAGAAGAATCAGTAAGGACTATTTTGCTCTGTTAAAAAAATGAAAATAACAACAACAACAGCAGACGTTAACGCTATTAATGTGGGAGACAATTACAAGCACACCACATTTAGGAAATGGTGAGATCTGACTTTCTTAAGATTCAGATTGGCCTCTTGCAAATAGTTTTGTCCCCAATAAAACCTAGTAAATCTAGATTTTTTGGTGGAAATAATTATCTCATTGATACAGAGATCATATAGACTAGTTCTGATTAGTGGGAGCAAAATAAAAAGCTCAAAAGAAAAGAAGTATGTAGCAAAACAAACAGCACACGCTACACACACATTAGCTGAGATTCTTTACAAGATGCATGTTTCGTGTGTTGTGGGCAATTTTCATTGAAACATTTCAAATGCAAACAGTGCTTTGGTAGTTGGAGAGATAAGCTTCCCTGTTTGGGGGCATGTTCATACATTGTATAAAAATTCCTACATTCTTAAAATTAACTTCTTAGTTTTGATGGCACGTTTTAGATCTTGCCAGTTGAGAACAGAGGACACCAGAAAGGTAACTGAGTATCTTCTTCTTGTCTTTGCTGCTTGCCACTTGTATGACTTTAATTGGACCTTTACTCTCTCTGAGCCTGTTCCTTTTAAAGTAAGGTAGCAGTCCAAAGTCACGTTTCTCCCATTTGCAAGCAGTTGAGTGACATGAATGAGTGTCACAAGGAAAACTGGTTAGATGTGGGAGGCAGCTGGACTTCAGGTCCCCCTAGGCCTTATCAGGCCAAAAGACTGTGGACATTTCAATCTAAGCAATGCCATTTGATCAGTCAAAGGAAGACATGGAGATAAGACAGGGGTTATCACTTTGGTGTGTCTGTGTGTCCATTGGACCAGGCTTTGTTTCGCTGAATCCAGTGGCTATCTTCAGTGATGTTCTGAGCTACTCCCATATAAAAGGTACATCAGGGGCTGAAGAGATGGACCAGTTATTAAGTGTTTGTGTTGTAAATATGGGGACCTGAGTTCATTCCTCAGAACCCACACAAAAATCCAAGAGATGCTGCTCTTCTAGAGGACCCAAATTCAGTTCCAAACACCCATGTCAGGTGACTCACAACCACCTGTAACTCTAGTCCAGTGTTCGTTTCTAGCTTCTACAGGCACACACGCATGCACACACACTAATACAATAAATAAATTTCTGACAGCTAGGAATGTTGGTGAGCAGTAGGAATCACAGCACTTGAGAGGTGGAGATGCTGGGGCTCCCTGGCCACCCAGCATAGCCTAATTGACAAGCCCTAGGTTCCAGAAAAAGACCCTGTCTCAAAGAACAAGGTAGATTGTTCCAGCAGATGGCACCCAAGGTTGACCGGTAGTCTCCATATGCCCATGCACAATATGCATGCAACCCCCACACACACACACAAACATATGAGCACACAAGCAAACATGCAGAGAAACACACAGGGACAACTATGGACCATTTCCATCAGCATACTAGAGAATCGAGACAAGCAGAGAGGAAGTCATCCTTCATTTACTAGGACATCCCCTACCTTTATGACATCAAAGACGTCAGGTTTCAGAGTAGCCTGGGCAAAGGAGGCTCCCAGTGTGCTGATGGTAGCCACTGTTAGCTGGAATGTGGGGGCGAGGGTTCTTCATCTACCCAAGGAATGACAGCAGGTAACAATGCTCTGGTGGGGAATCAGTGCTGGGAGGTTGCCTCAGATGTCCCTGATAGATAGGGACAGTCGCTGAGGCAGATGGCAGATTTCTAAGGATGCTGGTGAAACTGGTTTGCAAGGCCAATGAGACCCAACCCAGTTCTGGGGTCACCCCAAGCAGAGGCCAAGATTCTGTTCCAGAACATAAAGATACCATGACCATGACCATGGTTTAATATATATAGTTTTCATCCAGGGCTGGATTGCCCATTAGGGAACATTTGATCTTGGGTTGTCAAACCTGAAGAGACTGGTTCTACTGAAGAGAGGGTGCTACTGGCCACTGGTGGCAGAGAACACAGGTGCCCCTCTGAGTAGAACAGTCTCGAGATCAAGAATTAGTTGGTTGATAGTATCAACAGCAGAGAAATTATCAAGACTTACAGAAAGATTCTGCCTTCTTTGAACCAATGCATCATGTTCTTCCACATGACCTAGAAAATTTTTAGGCAGATTTTACCTGTATACATTGTGCTGGACCTTACCTCTATGTCTGTCCCAGCAACTGGGAAACGAAGGGTGGTCCAGCACTCCCAGAAGTCTCCTCCACATTGGGAGGCCAACCTCAGTTATGTTATCTGACCTCTCCTGTAAACACCGCATTAGGACCAGGGAGACGGCTCAATTGGTAGAGGGCTTGCTGTGTGAAACATGAAGACTTGAGTTCAATCCCCAATATCCACATTTAAAAAAAAAAACAGGCACAGTGCCACACATGTCTAATCCGAGTGCTCGGAAAGTGAAGACTGGAATTCCCAGGGCTTGCTGCCTAGTTAGTCTATGCAAATCTGCAAGCCCTAGGTCTAAGCAGAAACCCTGTCTCAGAAAATAAGGAGGGGAGTCTGGGTAGATAGTTCCATGGTGAACGCGCTTGCTGCAGCAAGCGTGAGGGCCAGAGTTCAGATCTTTCGAAAGTCCTAGAAACCTGTAATTGCAGCCTCAGAAGGTAGGGGTGGGGGTTTCCAGAGCACACTGGCTAATGAGGCTAGCCATGTCAGGGAGCTCAAGGCTCGACTGAGAGAGCCTGCCTGAATACAAAAGGTGGGAAGCGTGATTAAGGATGATTCTTGACCATCACCCTCAGACCTCCATTTATATGTGGAGACACATGCTAGTACATTCGCACACATATGTACCCACATGTCCAAAAGTGCACAGTGCATGCACACATGCCCACATACAGAAAGGGACACTAAAATAATAAAAAATATTTTAAAAATAAGATAAATTACAAGTTGAGGAAGGTATCTAATGTTAATCTCTGGCCTCCAGACACACATGCACATGTACACCGCATGCTGAAATAAGTAGACTTACACCATTGCTTTCTTAGTAAAGAATGGGAAAAAGAAAAAGATGTCCCAGAACCACAGACAAATGCACCGAGCACAAGGTCAAGTGGAAATGGGTCTGAGATCAAGGCATCAGGTTCACTAAAAATATCTGTTAAAGTAGAACACTACCTCCCAGGTTCTTTTGCTTAAATTATTTGCACACAGCAAACTGTTTTACACACTTCCCAAATGACTAGGGCAAAATAGTGTTAACCTATCTGCATCGCACTGGGGCAGGCAAGCTTCCTCTGGTAGCCTAATTAGTTCCCTAGCCCGTGGCCCAGTGGTCTTAGTTTCCTGAGACACACACACCACCTTTTATCTCAATCCATCGCCTTGTGTTTACCAGGGGCCCCGGGAGTGGAGCTCGAGAGGTCTCGAACATCCCATTTGTTACAGCACGTATTTTCAATATTATGATAAGAAGACAAGGGACCGTGCATTTTGTCAACTTACAAGTCCGAGATCGATCAGCAAATAGATTGGGCCTTGCCATATTCGGAATTAAAGTGTGTGTTTGGATGGTTTATTGACAGTTGATAACTACTGACCACACAGCCTGATAGAGTGACAAAGGTCAGGTCAAGGCAGGTCAGAGCCACGGAGGACACCCCCTGCTCTGGGGCTCGCTCCCCTCCCAGAATGGATGCGTGGGTCAATAACAAAGCCACCTGTAGGATGTGAAGGCTTTCCCAGGCTTTTTCCCTCTGCCTGGTGGTAGCGCAACCTTAATGGCAGCGAGTGTAGTCTTGCCCCTTCATGCTTATTCTCTCTGGTCATCGTTCTGAGAGTTACCGAGGCTCATCTGTAA
Organism: Microtus oregoni; assembly: GCF_018167655.1. Classification (NCBI taxonomy): domain Eukaryota; kingdom Metazoa; phylum Chordata; class Mammalia; order Rodentia; family Cricetidae; genus Microtus; species Microtus oregoni. The sequence continues at coordinate 42,452,597 of NW_024543063.1, forward strand.
GGGAACGGTGATTTACCCTTATTCCCCACCCCCAATGCCTTCAAAAGGGGTTGTCTCTGCCCCATAACCCCCAAGAGTCCAGGACACACAGGGGCAAAGACAGTGGCTGTCTTTATGGCTCCCCTAGGAGCTGTCTCTCCTGTGCATATACAAACCACTCTTGGCAAGCCGAAGTGTAATTAAAAGCCTCTCCGAAAGCCTCTCCAGCTGGGGTGGGCCTCCGTCATCGCCAGGAGGGGCCTTATCAAGTGGATTTGAAAACATACAAACGAGAGGCCTTGTTCCCAGGAAATGTCATCTGGTCTGCCTCAGTCGGCGTCTTGCTGAGGAGGAGGGGGAGGTGGGGGGGAGAGTGTGTTTTTGATGAGGTATCTGTTGTCTACCTGAAAGATGCAAATGCTATTCAAATTTGGCTCCAGTGCGCAGGCTGCTTGCATATACCCCACAGCTCCCCTCAAGCAAGCAGCTAATGGGAACATGTGTTCTTTCTATTTTTATAAGGCTGGGAGAACAAGGGGATGGAGGGCTGAGCTTGTGGGGTTTGAAATCTCTCATTGCAGGGGGCAGGCGGCTGTCTGAAGTGACAGTAATGCCCAGTGGCAGCTTCGTGGCAGCAGGCCCTGACCTGCCTGCGTGATCCATTCCACAGAGGCCTGTGGTTGAGCAACTATTCCTGCCTAGCCAGACAGCCAGAGGAGAAACCTAGGGAGGTAGTTGGGCTCTCTGGACAGTAGAATGACTGCCGTTGCCTGTGGCCTGGCCAGGTGGGATCTCAGTCTTGCTGGACACATTGCACGGCATCACTATCCCTGGGGTAATATTGACCTACGTATTTCTTTTTGTTTGCCAACCTAGAGACTGAACCCAGGGCCTTGCACATTCTGCGCAAGAGCTGTATCAGAGGGATATACCCTAGTCCTTGCAGTCTGGGTCATTGCTGACCTTCTCTATGTCAGGTCAACAGAGGGCAACTTTGAAAGGACATCACTAATGACATCATTAAAACCTGTTCCTGTCCAAATTCCAGTGCAGCCTCTTATATACCTAGGTGGACAAAATAAAAACAAATGGGATGAGTTTATTCAGCATGATCTTATTATGAAAATTCATCGTTGCGCCCCAGTTTCTGTTGCTGCTATTGCTACCAAGCCAAGGGTGAAAGTTGTCTCCTTGGCGATTACCTCAATTCAGTGCATGGGAACCATATGGAAGAGGGGAAAAGATGAGTAAAAAGCCGCTCTGGTGATTGGAATACTCTCTTATCATGAGAATAACAAGGTGTAACCAGCTTGTAAAACAAGGATTTAGATAGTTTAAAAGACATCAACCTGATGGGTGCTATTAGATGGGGCCTTGGAAGTCATCTCAGAGGAGTAGAAGTGGTTCATGCTATGTCTTCGTCACCCCCTGGAAAACAGTCCCAAATGGATCTGGCTGTACAAACCTACAATCCCAGCTACTTGGGAAGGCAAGACAGGAAGATCTCAAGTTCACAACCTTTTGGACTTTGGTGAAAGTTCAAGACCAACCCGGGCATTAGTGGGACCCTGGTTCAAAACCCAGGAAAATGAGGGCTGGATATGACTCAATGGTAAAGCACTTCCCTATGTACATGAGACCCTATTTTCATTCCTTGGTACCCCAGAAATATATTTTTAAAGTTAAGTTCCACTTGATATGTTCTATTTGTGTTTAAATCTATTGGCTAGACTGTGGAGTAACATGCTAACTCCAGCCATCTAATAGTGAGGATCTATGTTGCTATGCTGAGGACCCAAAACTCAAGTCCAGAGTCAATGAAAAGGATGGCTGTCATCCATAGGGACGAGACTGAAGAATAGCATCAAGCATCAGTTGGACCACACATTTGCTGTCCTCTAAGGTTTTAATAAACTCAAAGACCACCAAACAATATTCTCGCTTGTGGGTGAAGCTCCTCATCCAATCCTAGGCAGAGATACGTTTTTATTATAAAGATAGACTTCTTTAATGATCGGGGTACCTACTCAGTCCTCCATCTGAGATAATCAACCAGCTGCCTTCATGAAAAACCCAGCCCCAACTTTCCCTTTGTCAAATAAAGGGTGTGATATTTGAGATGAGATTAGAGTCCCAATATCTGGTTTCTTCATGATGTATGGAGATTAATCTCCAAAGGTAGTACTAGGGGACTGTGGTTCATCTTAAGGCCATTCATGTTCCTTACCAGGATGTAGAGAACCTCAGATGTCAGAGATTCAGAACCTTTTAAACATTATCATCAAGGTGTAACCCTGTAACAAAACTTCTCCAACATTTTTCTCCCACGAAGGTAAATTGTGAACTATATGTCATTTTCTTCACATTGTTATTATAAATGATTTTATATAAGATATAATATATATTAGAATCAGTTAGATGCCAAAGAATATAAATAATAGATAAATAATAGAACATTTATGAAGCATGTATAATATTTTAAAATATGAGTTAGAGAGCTCTATTTTAAACGCACAGCTCTAACCAGCCTACCCAGCATCCATAAGAAACAAGTGATGTGGGTATTAATGGTTCCTGGAGGTAATATATACAGTGTATAATTCAGGCTCCATGGAAAGCCACTTTTTCTCTGAATCTAGGTCTTTGGCCTTCTTTATTGGGATGGCTACTTCAATCTCTTGCTGTATAGGAGGCAATCAAAAATCCATGTCCTATCAGGACTTGAGCATGTACCAATGTAACCCACAGCTGGTCCATGGAGTTCCAGCAATGCGTCAGTATCCTGGCAAAGACCAAGGCACAAGAGCAATTAGAAAATTCTCCTTTCCTTGGAGGGGCTTGTTGTCATCAAGGGGATACAGAGACAGAAACAATTCACAGAGACTACCACATGTTACCCGAGTCCATGCATCAGCCACCTACGTCCTGCAGTCTGTCGTCCTACACCAATAATCGCCATGTTCGTCACCTCACCTGCTCGCCATGATTCACAAAGACACCAGGGCCTGTTGTAGAAATAAGGACCGTGTGAGCTCTCGGGCTCAACAGCATAACTGACAGTCCATTAGAGCCTCAACACGCTTCTATGACTTTTACAACTCTTGAACCAAAACAGCATTGAGAGAGAAGAAAATCCTTGATTCTACCTACAGAATGCAAGATCCATGTGCGAAAGAATTTTTTAGAATTTTGTACATTTATTATTTAGTGTCTGTGTGTGTGTGGATGTGTGTGTGTGCATGTGTGTGCCTGTGTGTGTACATGTACCTTGTGCTGGGGTATATATGTGACAGTCAGAGGACAGCCTGCAAAAGTCAGTTCTCTACTTCCAACTTGAGGGACTCAGGGATTGAACTCAGGTTGTCAGATTTAGTGGCAAAAGCCTTTACTAACTAAGCATTTCTCCTGGTCTGGAGTTTTAAAATAGATTTTATTTCATACAGTTCCTGCCAACACTAAGAAAAGCATCCCAAGGACATGGTGGGTGGTAAAGGCAAGGTGAGTTAGTTGGATTTAGCAACATAACATAAATGTAATAGCCAGTTAAATTTCAGACAAACAATGAATAATTTTTAGTAGGAGCATATCCTATGTGATATTTTAAACATACAAATCCTTTCAGTTCGTTATTAATTGAAATTCATGCTGTTTGGGGCACAGCAGTACACCTGGCAGTGTAGAGCTACCACAATGAAGACTAAGTTGGTTCTGAGTTTGGTGTAACCATGGTAGACAGCTCTCAATGACTACAGGGCAGGGGTGGCAGAATCAGGAACCAAGCGTGAAGCAGTGAGCATGCTTGTCTTTGCCAGGGAACAGCAAGCAACAAGCTCTTACAGCAAGAATGGGGTCCAGAGTTTCTAGTCTGGGGCAACCTTCTAATTTTATTTACTTACAAATATTCAAAAATGAGACTGTTCACGTTTTCGTATTTTTGTTTTTCTTAAAATCTGCAAAACTCTTTATGTCCCAAAGGTAGCAATAGAAAGGGGAGGGGGACCTGGTGTTCTTTTGTGAGGTCTGTGTTCCCCTGGTGCTTGTTTCAGACACTGTCTCCTGATGGACCCCATCACTTCTGTTCTTGCTGTCCCTACAACAGAATAATAAAGGATGACTCTCTCAGAGTTATACCTTATGTCCTTTGGAATATAACCCTGGAGGCCTTAGGAAGAATAGACAGGAGTATAGAGAGACTAGAATTGTGTGAGGGTACAGCCATAGCTCTCAGGAAAAACACCCCAGTAAGGAAGCTGGGGAGGGCATGAGCCAGAAGACAGCTTGAGTAAGTATGGTCCTTCCCTGTGAAGAATCTAGAGAGCTCAGGGTTCTACTGAGGATCCAGTGCAACCTTGTGGGTTTAAATGGCAACCGTGGACCGTGGAAAGTTTACGGAATGGAGCAGCAGCATAGGGTGGTCCCCTATTTATTCTCCACTAATTTATTTATGGTAGTGCAAGAAGAAGGAGGCAACAGATGGAGGCAGAAATGGACATGACTTTGCATTTGCCCTGCTTACTCCTCTCGACTTAGGGAAATGGAGCTATCCCCCTGCCCTATGAGTTGAGCTGACCCACACTGTGCCCCACGCCATTGCTAGTGGCTGGGGGCAGATGCGTTTGTAATGGGAGAGGTGAACTCCCTGTTGAGGGGATGGAGTGAGGGCATCACACCCTTCACCCCCATCAGGAAAGAGCACAGGGAGGTGTTTTCTTCTTCCATAATAAGATTGACGCGGAGCCCCTTCCTGGCCTGAACAGTGCAGGGACCAATGGTTGCTGCCAGAATGGAGCGCTCACTCTTCCTAATTAGCGCTAATGCAGCCGAGGCTGTTTTCTCAGCCTGACCAAAGGGAATAGTAATTAACATGGTGGGAGAGACAGACGGAGAGTTCAAGGCTAGCATGTGTGCCCCTGACCCTGGGGTCACTGGGTAAGGGGACCAAAGAGACAATAACCCAGTTATCGCAGGCCTGGACAAAGCCTGACTCCAGTTCTCAACCCCCAGCCCACAATGACCTTCCCATTAATGAGAAATTCTGTCCTTCTCCTTCTGGAAAGGGACTGGCTTATTAGGCCTCCCAAATAAGTGTGTCTGTATATGGAAATGTGTGTGTGTGTGTGTATGTGTGTGTTTATGTGTGTTTTTAGGAATAATTTTTTTCTTTCTCTTAATTAACAAAGCATGCCAAGTATCTTCATCTCGGCGCTAGGGAGTAACTACCGTGGGTGTTGGTGAGAGCTGTGTGGGGGACCGCAGCAAACAGATCACATCCTTATCCTTCCTGGGTTATTCATGTCACCCTGAAGAGCACCCAGCTTCCTGCAGCAAGAACCGAGTGGAACCTTTGCAGACTGGAAAGTAAACACTGAGGGGGAGCAGGTGGCAGGAGACCAGATGCTTCTGCCAGCACCAGGCAGGAGGATGGGTGGGTCCACCCCAGGGAGCAGGAAGGGAAACCAGAGAAGTTGAAGGTGATGCTTTACCTACCAGAGAATCCTAGCAGAGGGAAGGAACAGGAGCCCTTGGAATGGTGGCAACTGGGATCCCCAAGACGGTGACACACATTAAGGTAGACCTTGCCACTCACAAATGACACGGGGGCATACAACAGCACCAGTAAGTACAAATGCATAGGCTTGCTGTGTCTCTCCCCTGTCCTGGGATGTCTATCTTTCCCGAGAAGAATTTGGTTCTCTTAGATTCTGTGCTCCACTTTTCTCCAGCTTTTCCTTCTTCTTTTCTTTGATTAAATACCACTGCCTGACTCCTTCAGGTCAGCAGCAATGCCACTAGCATCAGCTATGAATCATGGCGAGGGTGACATTTTAAAAATGGCACCGTCAGGGCAGCGAGTACAGGCCAGACACCCAGGCGCAGTGGCTGGACCCCGTAAATTACACTAAAAGTGTAATCAGAATAACCAGCACACTGACATCTTTATGCATGCAGACAGAGCTTAGAAAGGAGCTGCCTGGGACTCTCGGAGCTGTCACTTCATGCCTGCTCTCTGAGGATGAGGGAGAATGGCCAGGGTGTAGCTTCTGCATTCTCTGCCCCTCTTTTCTCTGGGTTATGTCTTGTGATAAACGTGGGTCATTTAAGTACATCTCAACAGTGTCTTGATTTGGGTGCAGCTCAGGTAATAGAGCCAGCCGGTCACCTTTGTCTTACAAGCATCTCACATGGACATGTATCCACATGAATGGCTTCTCCTTACTCTCTGATATTCATACTGTGTGCCTGTAATGACCACAGTGTTAAGTGTTCCTAGCTGCCGAACCAGGCCAAAACCTTCCACTGTGAGTATGCGCGACACAATTCCTACCTACATCTTTCCTGGTTCCCCATTCATAAGATTTTCTGAAGTCAAACGGGACAGCCTCTGCCTAGCCTGACCTTTCCACCCTCCTTTGTCCTCCATTTCTCACCTGGCACCTATTTTGATTTCTTTTCATCCTTGAGTTTTTCTCTAACATTTCCACATTTCTGCTTATTGCTCGAGTTTGCAAATAAGTGTAAGCAAGCAAACTCTTCTGAAGCTCTGCCCTTCCTCCCTGCTGTGGAAGATCAAGACTGCTCTTGGCTGCATAAATGCAGAAAATGCAGTTTCCTCTGATTAATTGGCCCCACCAGGTCAGAGGCACAAAGGGCCCATTCATCACCAGTGAGCTCTGACCATCACAGCCAGTCTGTTCAGGGCTGTGGGCGGGTCCCCTAAGTACATCAGTGGGCATAAGCCAGTTAGTAGCTGCTGAGGTATGGCCAGCCAGAGCCTAAGGGAACATGCATGCTGAGAGGGAAAAGGAGAGGGCAAACAAAAGGAAGAGAAGCAGAGATGGAGATGTGGGTGCGCAGGCCGTAGATGCTTTCGTGTGTAAGGGGAGGTTGACTGTACTGTACGTTCATTTATTTCTCATCTATTAAGCACCTACTCTATGCCAAGAAGAATGGGCTGTGGCCCCTGAATCTGGTGCTGGAGATTACTGGTGCCCTCCCCAGTGCCTTCGTAAATTCTGCTCTAAGAGGGAGCTATGGTTGGTAACCAAGTGCTCATTTGTCAAGAGAGTAAACTGAGGCAGCACTGTGATTGGCTGTGCCGGTGGAGTGGTGACCGGCCTTCCTCCATTAGAATTTCTTTGCTTGACCTACAAACTGAAGGGCTCCCTGAGGGTGACCCTGGGTATTCCTCTATTTTATCCTGCCGTGGATATGGCTCCTAGACAGAGAAACACAGCCTTTGGTTTGAGTTTTGGCTTTTCTTATCCAGATCTTTGGACAAGTCAATTTACCTCTGGAATCCTGGACGTCTTTTATAAAATGGGCTTCATGTCTTAGCATTAGAATTCAGTGAGCTATGAAACATGGACATGTTGCTTCGCAAACATTAAGCACTTAATTAGTGATAACTGTACTAGTGCATAAAGTTTGATCCTAGCTGGGCTTCTGACACCCTCTAGTAATCTCAACGTCAGCATGCATTCTGAACCACAGTGACGGCATTGAGTCTGAGACCAAATGCCCCATGGGGAGATTCCCAGGTACATGCATTCCCCTCTCCCATACATCCCCCTACCACCGATCCTGCCCCTACCTGTGCTACAGTTATTTCTTTGCTCAATAAGTACTTCCTGTTTTGGGCTCTATGGTGCAAGACAAGAGGAGGGTAGCAGTGAAATCACAAAGAAGAGGAAAGCAGAGATGGCACTCTTCTGCTAGGGTTTCATGGCTCCAGTGGAGACCACCAGCCAGATGTGTCCTGCTTGATGGTTCCTCAGATTAGAAGTCCAGCCCAGTCAGCAGTTTCACAACAGGGAGATTCCTGTAGAATCACATAAAGTTTTCGGCTTAAGTAGAGATACTTGGCATTAGGTCGATAGTTTCTGTTCGCTCTGGCTTTACAAATGTGTTAAAGTTTCTTCAAATTTCAAGCACCTTAGAGGTTCTTATTACAATTCTGTGTTCAAAAGTATTGGTGGTTTAAACTTTTGGGACTGTTCTACCTATGAACAGCTATGTGAGGGATACAAGCAGAGCTAAGTCTGAGGTGCTAGATGTCTGTGTTCTATTACTGTGAAGAGACACCATGACCATGACAACTCTTATAAAAGAAAGCATTTAATTGGGGCTTACTTACAGTTTCAGAGGCTTAGTACCTTATCCTTGGAGCAGGAAACATGGTGGCATGCAGGCAGACATGGTAGCTGAGAATTCAACATCTAGATCCAAGGCAGCAAGAAAAGAGAGAGAGCAAGTGAGACTGGTTTGGGCCCTTAAAACCTCAGAGCCCACCCCCAGTGACATACTTCCTCCCATAAGGCCACACCTATTCCAACAAGGTGGCTCCTCCTAGTCCTTCCTTAAAAGCTCTGTTCCCTGATGACCAAGCATTCAAAAACAGAGCCGCAGGGAGCCATTGCTATTCAAACCATAACACCAGAAGTTCCTGAAAGAGTAGGAATCAGCAACGGGCACTGTCTGTAGACAGTTATATTGAACATTTGACACCCCTGATCTCACGGAGTTACACAATAAATATACCACGTGGGCATCACTCACTTGCTCCCAAATGAGGAATCCAAGGCCTTGAGCATGGCCAGTGAATGATAAGGAAAGAAGTTTGAAACCATTTTCTTGGTTGGGATACTTTTGTGGTGAGACTGGAAAAATTCTATCCCAAACTGGGATCGCTTTGCCTCACCTTTCAGTATGGTTAGCCCTAGCGTGGTTTCTCCGATGGGTGGGCTCAATGGCTCATTATTATCATCAAGGATGTGGACTTTTTCATCTCTCCTAAAAGTTCATTCTTGGTGTGGTGGCTTGCACCCTGTTCTTATGTATCCCTAAGATTACAGCATGGGTGAATTCCAGACATCACTTTCTGCCTCTGTTTTATTGTTTAAGAACTTTGTACATGCATGTGATATGTTCTGGTCAAATATACTCTCCATTCAGTCCTTCCCCTATAAATTCTCCCCAATCTCCTCTACCGCTATTTTCTCTCAATTTCATGTACTCTTTTTAAAAACTTTGAGTCCATGTAGCGCTGCCATGTATGAGCGTGAGTATAGGGCCATCTTCTGGAGCATGGGTAGCCTCTCAAGTACCACATCCCCAAAGAAAACTGACACTCTTCCTAGCAACAATCAATTGTCAATAGCTCTTAAGCTAGTGAGTATAGGGCCATCTTCTGGAGCATGGGTAGCCTCTCAAGTACCACATCCCCAAAGAAAACTGACACTCTTCCTAGCAACAATCAATTGTCAATAGCTCTTAAGCTAGTAGTAGGATTTCATGACTCCCTTCCATAGGCAGGTTGAGCCTTTGTCTGCCTGTATCTTGTGTCGGTCTTGTACATGGCGTTATAGCCACCGTGTCCAGAAAACACTATTTCCCTGTAGTCACATGCTACCTCTGGTTCTTAAAACATCTCTGCATTTCTTCTGTGCTCATCCATGAGCCTTGGGAGCAGGGGTTGTGTTGGAGATGTCTCATTTAAGACTGAGCGCTGTACAATCTTATCCTCCACACATTAACCTGTTGTGAGTCTCTGCTTTAATCACCATCTTCTGGAGAGCGGAAGAGCTTCTCTGATGAGAGTCTCACCATCAAGTTCTAGAAGGTGACCAAGAAGATGTGCTAATTTATGAGTATAAAGACAAGTGCTTAGAAGGTAGATTAATAGTATGGCCACTTAGCAGATTAATAGTCATAGATTTTCCCCTAGCGTCTATGGCCTACCCAGCTATGAGTTCTTGACCAGTTAATGGTATTAGGCATGAGTTCTGTTTGTGGAGTGGCTCTAAGCCAATCAGGAAGTGGCCGGTTACTCATATAACACTCATGCCACTATCACACTAGTGGGCGTGTCCTGTCAGACTGTGCTATTGTGGCTAAAACGGTTCGTGGTTAAATACTATGCATAGCGTCATCCAGAACTGTGAAAGCGGTTCTGTAGAGATGAGGCTTCTGGGTGAGCATTTTCTTGATTTATCTATATTCCAAGACTATGTTCAAGGATGAGTGTCTTCCACAATAGAGTCTCACTATCAAGTACTAGAAGGTGAACTACCAAGAACGTTGGTAACAGCCCATAATATTTGGCTGTCTATAGGACTCTACTGACCAGCAGCTTCAGAAGAGGTATGTCACTTCTGACACTGGACATGCTATTATTTCTCAGTTTACTAAATGAAAATCCTCATGGCTGGATCTAAACAAATCACTGCTGAGCATCTAGGTCGGCATCCTACAAATCACTGTGTAGGGGAGGATGAAGGCAGGGGAAACTAGAAAAGAAAGAAAATGAAGTCTTGAGGACAGAGAGATTAGCACTGTCAGCCCCAGCCATGGTTTCAACAAGGAAAAGTTAGCCTTTTCCCTATAATTGTGCCTACCTAGCATTCAGTATTTCAATGTCCAGGACCGCAGGAATCGTGAATTATTTTTCCTCACAACCCTTGATGAGCCAAGTATTGTGGTCTAAGTTGTGCCCACTCCCCTAATTTCTCTGTGAAGTTCTAATGTCCTGTTGCTCAGAATGTGGGAGTGTTTGGGGAGGAAGTCTTTAATGGGGCAATCACACAAAAGCAGGCCCGTAGGGTCTGCAAGACAGCCCAGTGGGTAAGGGCACTTGCACTGTACCTGACAATGTGAGATTGATCCCCCAGACCCATATGTTGTAAGGAGAGAACTGATGTCTGTATGTTGTCCTTTGACCTTCACTGGGCACCTGCTCGGATCGCATACAGACCTACAAAACAAGTAAATATGAAAAATGAAATTATTACAATGGGTTCTAATCCAATTTTGCTAGCATCCTATAAGAACAGAGCAGGCCCTGGTGTCACAGGTCTGTTATTCTGAGTATGTCAGAAGCTGATGTAGGGTTACGAGCTCAAGGCCAACCTTAACAGTTTAGCAAGACCCTGTCTTGAAATAGACAAAAAAGGAAGAGTAGCTAGAGGTTGAGTAAGGCTCATGAGATGCCACCCCTACTTAAGGACCTATAGGCAGTGAATAGATGCTGGGTTAGCCCATGAAATACTATTGCCTGTTTGGTTTTGATGAAGAGATTCCTGGAAGGCAGCAGGTGTTAGCACGGGCCCCTGGTCAGTATGAAGTCTTGTGCTCTCTTGAGAGGGGGCTTTAGTTGGGAAAACCTGGCAAGGTTTAATTTGGGCGCTTTGCTAAAGTTCTCTGAAATATCAGGTGGTAATAATCATTTGGGATAAGAGGAGGTTAAGTTTTTCAGAGAGAGAGAGAGAGAGAGAGAGAGAGAGAGAGCTCCCTTGAAAAACTAAGCTCTGCCCTGTAATCATATCTCCACCAAAGAAAGAGATGGAGCCATGTTCTCAGTTATCAAATTTAGAGCGTCTGGTGCTGTCCCCCACCACCCCCACCACATATGAACCCCATGCTTGCCAAGGGATGGCCACACACACACACACACACACACACACACACACACCAGACCCACAAAGATGATTATTTAGGTTCTCCTTCCTGGAGTTTCTTGATTTTTTTTTCCTGTTGATTTTTATTGGCATAGAATGTTTTATGTCTACTTTTCTGCATTTATCATGATGACAGGGACATTTAGATGGTGGCTGTAAATGAAATATGTACGTATCCTAAAGATATTTGTGTAATTTAGGAAAATTATTGTGCACATTCATTCAAAGGAAGCAGCTCCATCCATGTCTTGCTAACACTGCAAAAAGACTTTACTAATCGTGCCCAAACATAAAAACGAACACACATTACTTAAACATACCAAATACACGAACGTATAAATAGTGTTTAAAATATCTCTTACACAATAAATTACCATCACTATGTTAAAATACCAATTCTAGAGAAAATTGATTTAAGAAAAATAGCTAATCACAGTGCCCCATAAAAGCGGCATTTTTTTTCTATAGCATTTAATTTTCAAGCCAAGAGATTTGGATGCTGGTCTCATTTTGTGTGTGTTCCATTATAATTTTTTTCCATTCATTTGCTGAACAATCATCTTCTAAAACATCCCACTTCTGCCGTGGTATCAACTGGCGAGTTACCAAAAAGATGTAAATGATTTAATTGAATTAGTTTAATTAGGTAAATTAACAGTTAAGCATATCACACACACGCTTGTTCTGTTTATACTACGTTAGGGAGATAATTTAGTGCGGAAGCAGGAGGGGCATGACCAAAATTCCAATGTAATGAGCCAGATTAGCTGGCAGAGGGAGAAAGACAAAGATAACAGTTGCTGGAATTACATCTGGGTAAATAATTCATGTGCTGGAGTTATTGCGTAACTCCGGTCATAGCCAATCAGGTGACAGTCGGCAATAAGTGTGCAAAAACACCAATGTGAGAGTGGCTCCAGCTCCCTGCCCCTCCCGGAAACGTCCCCAGACAAACTGAAGCAGTGCATGGCAGCCTGCTGAGACAGACATCAGAGCGAATGCAGAAAGACACAAATAAGCCATGGTTTGGTTGTTATGGATGCATACCACTAAATTAAGCAAAAACCATGAGACTGCATGCCTTCTCTGTTTAGGGCAGAAGGTCACGTGTATCAGAAGATACTTACCTACGTTTCTAGCATCTATTACATACCAGTAATATTTTCTTTAGTGCTGACCAGCATATCTCCAGACATTGCCAACTGTTCCCAGGACAGTACGGCCAAAAACACCTGGCTGAGAACCCTTGGAATAAACCTATGAAGTGTCGTGTAATATGAGTGTGTGTGTGTGTGTGTGTGTGTGTGTGTGTGTGTGTGTGTGTGTAATATGTGTGGGTAGGGGCACATATGTGCAGATGCCCAGGTACATGTGTGCTTAATTCATGTAGGGGCCAGAGGTCAGCCTCAAGAGTCATTCCTCAGGATCTGTCCACCTATGTTTTAAAACATCTCCCACTAGGACCTGGGATTTGCCGGTTCTGTTAGGCTTCCTGGCTACTGAAGGGATCTACCTATCTCTACTTCTCGTTTTCTTATGTGGATGCTGGGACTTGAACTCAGGTCCTCATGCTTGCATGCAAGTACTTTAGTGACAGAGCTACTTTTCCAAACCCTCACCTACTCTGCATTTTTAGGGGTCTTGTTCTAGTAAATTATTCACAGCAAGATGTAATCTTCGCAGTACCTCTATAGAATGTTACAGAAAATACAAGGAAAAAAAATGTTGGTTGCTTCAAGTATCTGAAACTTTTTCGTGTTCTTTCTCATTCTCTCATTCATTTGTTCATTGGCTTGGCAGGCAGGTGTTGAGCATGGGTATAGACTGTCGTGCAGATACCTTCATATGTATCTGCATATGGACTGCAGTGTATGGTAAATGCTAACATATAAAAGCGAATAAGGAACTCACATGCATCTGTGAGCACCTTGAGTGACTCTCTATTCTGTGGGCAGGAGACCATGAGCCACCACTGTGGCATTAAAGGCGGACATTAGCTGGACAAGTGGCATTGTGACAATCTGGAAATTTGGAGCATGGGTCCTTGTTGACTTTTAGAAGGAACAGTCTTTAAAGCCACACCCATTTAAGTTAATGCTGACATGGTCACTTATCAGCAGTGTCCCATAGGTGCATTGCTGATGTCTGAGCTCTTCTGTCCTTACCTGTAAATAACAGTAGCATCACTGTGCATTTCCGTGAGATGGGCTATAAAGGTCCTTGGCATTGTATCTACCCCATAAAAGTCAGCCAGCAATTATTAGTTCTCCCATCTTTAACTAGTCAGCCGCTGCTACTGCCTCTCTTGTGATGGCTGCAATGGAAGGCATACAACTATGTGGTTTGCATTCCCAACATCTGGGTTGCATTGTGGCACGTCGCTAAAGTCGTCCAAAACCTTTGCCACTGGATTTTGTTTACTCTAATGTTGAGTGTTTAAATCCCTTAAATTGGTACCGTCAGTCTGACGTCCATGTTAATCTTCCATGAGATTTTTGGATCTGGAGTCTGGAGGTGGCTTTTTATACCACATCCATGGTTCTGGAGCCAAATGTCACCATCGTTACTGCAGGGAAATGGAGAGAATGGGGACGAGTACCCACTGGGGGAAAAGTAATTTTTTTCTATACAAAAGAATTTACATATTTTGCCAACTGAGTTTCTGGCCGTGTGTCCTGAACGCTGGTGTTTTTAATCTGTTGGGAAATGGACAAGCAAACACAGGGGCAGGGGGACCTGTTTCCCATTTGAAAATACAATCAAAACCACACACCCCCACCCTTCTGCAAATGTGCCACTAACACACACACACACACACACACACACAGTCTTTGTGCTTGTGATGGATTGCGTGGAGAAGCTGCCTTCTTCGGGGTTTGAATGTGTCTCTTTCTCATACACATACCCTGCAGTGATAGATGAATGAAGAGAACACTTCCAAAGACACATTTCCTGGCCAGAAGCACATAGAGAACACCCTGGACCAAGATGCTCTCTTTCCTGCTGCTCAGGCTCCCTGTGCAGTATCCCTTCCTGCGACAGTAGTGCATTCCAGGTGTCCAGGCAAGTCCAATGTAGTCTTTGGGACGATGGCCCGACTCCAGACTTCTCCCCTGCACTCCTGCCCCAGCTCCCACTGATGGAGAATATAGAATCTTTTTAAATCCCTCCCATACCCACAGATATATTTGCAGATATTTTTGCAATGTGTATGTGTTGTGGCTAGGGTAGCACACAAGTCCAGATTGAAATGGCCGGTTCCCTAAGGTCTCAGTCCGTCTTTTGGAATTCAGAAGGTGCTAGAAGGAATGGTCTATACTGTACCTGGACTCTCTCCCTGCCTCTGAAGACTTTCTTCTTTTCCTTTTAATTGATTCTGAAATCACTTAATACAAAGGACAGTTGGAAGAGTGCCTACACACACTCCACCCAGCTGCCCCAACTATAGCATCTACTACCAAAAATTAAGGGGTTAAATTTCTCACTTGATGAGTGCAATACTATTAAGAAGCTACAGATCCTACTTTGATTTCATGGGATCATTTTGTTTGTGACCTTTTTCCAAGCGCCAGGGTCCAGCACAGGATCCCATATTGCAGTTTGTGACCATTTCTGCCCCCCCCCCTTGGCCAGTCTCTGGCAGTGCCTTGGTTATACTTTGTCTTTCACAATCTGGATATTCTTGAAAACACTGACCTCATGATGACTAGAACACTCCTCTGTTCAGGCATGCCTGTTTTCTCATGCAGACAGTAAGTTTGTGCATTGTGGATAAGAATATCACGGAGACAATGTGTCCTTCTCAGTAGGTCCTACCAGTGGTACCCAACATCACTCTGTCTTATAATGGATAAGAACTTTGATCACTGGCTTAAGATGGAATCTTTCAGACTCTCCCATATAAAGTCACCATTTTTTCCTTGTGTTCTGAGTAAATATGTTGGCAGATCCCCTTCACCGCTATGTGATTGCCTGGTTTCCTCCTCAATTGTTGCTTCATTGAATCTGGCAATCCTAGAAGTAAGACTCTGGCAGGCAGTGATTACATTCAATGGTAGCATCCTCACAGGGTCTTTTAGACCCCTTTATTCCTGTGCACAGAGTGCTTGGAACTCTTCACTTTGGCTCTCCTTGGAGTCTAGACACTTACCTTGCAGGATTTTAGCTGGCCTAACACTCTAGTCCCTAAAAAGCATTCTACCTGTGTTTTATCAAAACTGAATAGGAAAATGAAGGGGGAGGGAGGGAAGGGAGAGAGAGAGAGGAAGAAAAGGAGGGGGAGAGAGAGGGAGGGAGAGAGAGAGCGAGAGAGAGAGCGCGAGAAAACCCAGATGGGTTCCCCATATGACAAATTACTACTGTCCTGTGGACTTGTTTTTACAGTGCTGGGGACAGAGGCCAGCTCTTTACATAGGCTAAGCAAGAGCTCTTTCACTGAGCTACATCCACAGCTCAGTCTCTTCTGGCCTTGAAACTCAAGGATTCTGTGATGAGATGAGGAACCATGACAAAAGTGGCAGCTACTGTCAAGTGGTCCAAGAGTGAGGGAGCATAGGGAAGCAACAGCACCAACGAGAATTCTCCAAGGGAAGAAATGGCCCATGAATCTTTTACAAGCCCCAATGAGGCCGACATTAATAATACTTTCCACACTGTGAACCCCTTGGGAGCCCCGTTGGGGTGAGCTCTTTTGTCTTTGCCCGGCCTAGAAATGGATGAACCAGCCCTTTTCTGTCCGGCTTGAAGAACCCATAGCATGTGTTTCCTTGTGTGTTCCATCACTTTGTTTCAGGCTTAATATCCATTTAAGGCTTAATGGCTGCAGAATTACACTGCATGTAAAATGCAGTTTTTTAACAGGGCAGTTTAAAAGTTAAAGTTTCACTTTCATCCTGCACAGAAAGCTCACAAAACATCCAGACGTAAAGATGCAAAATTCTCTTAATCCCTCATAAGCAAAGCTGGCTTCTGCTGACTTACAACAGAACCATTTTTATTACTATTTTAGATATACAATGAAAAACTGCTGGTTATTTTGGCTGTCTTGCTAGATAGCTTCAGCATATCAGACATCATTATTTAAAAAAAAAAAAGACAGAAAGCCAAGATAACATGATAAAAGGGAGAGTTGATTTCCAAGAGCTAACTGTATATGCTGACTCATGGAAGACATACAATTGCCCAGAACCCTGGTCCTCTGCGTCAGACAGAAAAGATCCCAGGGTTATGTGATGTCCAAATGGATCCCCGACTTTTTTACTTGAGATGCTTTACTTAAGCTCCGAGTCTATTTCAAACCTTCCAATACAAAGAGAAACTTTCTCACTAGTCTGTCTCCCCTCTTTTCCTCCTCTCCTCCCTTCCTTACTCTTTTTGTCTCTTACTCCCTCCCTTTTCTTTTTCTTTTAGTGTGGCACTGTGGATCAGACCCTGGGCCTTGCACATCCTAAGCACGTGCTCTGTCACTGAGCTACACCCCCAGCTTCCCTTCCACCTTTTATTGCTTGAGACAGGATCTCACCAAGTTGCCTAGGCTCACCTTGAACTTACGGTGTAGCCAAGTCTAGCCTTGAGCTTGCAGTTCACCTGCGCCTGCCTCTGGAGTAGCTGAGATTGTGGCATGTACCTCCCTGCCCAGGTGGATTCCTACCCTAATTAGTAAGAAACTTTTCTAAAACAAGACTGTTTTCTGTAAATATAATTTAGAAATTCACAGAGAAATTGAGAATGGGAGGCTGAACGGCAAATGTGTCGCAAATTATAGCTGAGAGACCGCACTACTGGATAAACTGAAGTTTAGCTCTTTACAGACTGAGATGCCTGTCTTAATTATAGCCGCAGGGCTAATTCCATAAAGTCTGTCTGGCACGTAGTAGGTACTCAGTAATCCCTGAGGCATGAATCAATGGTTAATCATAGGAATTATTGCTGAAGGGTATACCCTGAATTGTGTTCCCTTTCGGTCACTTCCTGAATGTGTGTGGTTGTAAGTGTGTGTGTGCTGGTGTACACACCTGTGTGAGTGTGTGGCAGCCATAGGCAGACACCGGGCATCCCGCTTTCTTACTCTTTGCTTCACTCCCTTGAGACATCACTTCTCACTGAACTGGGAACATACTGCTGGGATAACAGGTATGGACAGCTATGCTTGGCTCTTGACATGGGTGCAGGGGTTCCAAACTCAAGTCATATTGCTTGCACAGCAAGCACTCTTGCCCACTGAGCCATCTTTGCAGCCCCCTGTGAGCTTATTTTGAGGTGATAGATGAAGGGTGGAGGTGATATCGCTGGTACAGCTGTATGGAATCTCTCTGTCCCTTGCCATCACTGGTACAGTTCTATGGAAGCTCTCTATCCCTTGCCATCCCTGGCACAGCTGTATGGAAGCTCTCTATTCCTTGTCTTTATATAGTGCTTTATAACAATGTTTTTAATGCTCCTCTAGGAAAGTTTGTAAATACTGTTCAATAAAAGGATCCCGTGGTCAAAACTTGAACTCTGAAAAGCTAACCAGCTTGGTGCTGTTTTGAACTACAGGGCTTATCGAAGCCTTTGATACCTTGAATAGGTGTTGAGATTCTCTAAGAGAGCTATTAAACATTCCACTTCCACATCTTCGTTCTTAAAATATCTTTCAATGCCAGCGATCAGACGAAAACGGTTTTAAAACCATCATTTGTAACATACAGAACATTTATTTAGTAAATCATCCTAGCATGTTCAAATTTCCCTGTTTGTATGAAGAAATGTTCCATATGCATATACTCTAGATGGATGGATGGATGGATGGATGGTTGAATGGGTAGATGGGTGGGTGGGTGGGTGATGGATGGGTAGATGGATGGATGGATGGATGAATGGGTACATCCTTCTGTCCACCCATGCCCACAGCCATCTCTATGTGATATTCAGGTTCTCATCCAAGGTGACCCCAGTGCATCCTTTATGGATGGGCCCTTATGTATTGAACTCATAAAGCCCAGGTGAATGTAAATTGTCAATATGTGCATGGCCTAGTCAAGAATATCAATGCCTCAGACCTATGAGAATGGCAAGACTTTCCCCAGATTCGGCTCAGGAGAAAGCAAAGGTTTTCTCCTGGTCCTGCTCTGAGCAAACCAGCTTGTGTATGAAATACTGACCTCAAGCTTTCTCATCCTGGCTAACCATAGCCTGAGACTGCTCCCCTACCGAGAGTAGTGGATCCATTTCCACTATGAATGAGCGATGGTACAGGTGTGCTGTTGGATCACGCACTGTTGGTGCATCTCCACCTAAGCACAGGATCCACCTGACCCCAACTTTACATTCCTTGTGTCTATCATTCTTCATTCCCTACTGCCCAAGTCCACGTCGTGCTTATATGGATCACAATAGCCATGAGCTACCCAAACAAGCTTCCTCTGTCTCCTGACATTTTGAAATTCTTCACTCCTAGGAATTTACTTGCATTGATTCCTCTGTTAAGGATGCCTGGACAACAGCCCATGATTGCTGGGGTGGGCCACTTGAAGTATCACCCATTTCTTTACTTTTGTTTGAAGCCACCCCTTCGTGGGAGTCTCTCATCTTGCTCTTTTGTGGATCTTCAGGTCATTATCGGTTAACCATTCACAACTGCTGAGTCCGCCATTTGCCAGCCTTTTTGCTGGGCTGCCCTCCACCTGCATACTCAGTTTGCAGCTGCAGCCCTCCGTACCCACACCAACTGCATGACGGTGCTGTCTCCTCTTTTTTTCCAGCTCCTTGCACACCACGGGTGCTTGAGGGTAGCTTGATGATTTGCACACTTGTCTTAGGATCCAGCAACACACCTGCGCCATTGCTCATTCATAGTGGAACTAGATCCAGAATTGTCTTAAGAACTCTTAAGTTTCAAACAAGAATCCTAATTATTTTCAGGAATTTGGAAACACCATATTTTATTAATGGTTATGACGTGGTCCAGGTCCATTTCAAGTGCCTTGTTGGGAATCTGGGTGAAATTTCTCCTTAGAAACTAGATTCTAGCAATGGATGTGCTTTCCCCTCCTACTCACAGGGCCACAAAAGCCTGTTTAACTTGTAAGGTGTCTAAAGTCCACACTAATAGCAGCCCCAGGGGTTCCTCGGCCTCTCCTCTCAAGCCATTGCTGGTCTTAACTCTACAGACCTTGCCCGGGGCAAAGCACAAGACAAGGATGGATGAGATCAGGGGCCTTTCTTCAGCAGCTGTGGATGATGGAGGGGAAGAGGATAGAGGGAGGAAAGCATCTAATGTGAACAATAAGGAGAGAGGCAGGAATAATGCAAAGCCATGAGAAATGGCAGGGACACCCATCTGTAATGGCTACCTGGTTGTTATAAAGGGGATGTGCAAGACAAATGGATGGGGCATTGGTGGATAAGCACATTAAATAACATTATTTTAAAATAAAATAAAGCAAATATTCAGTGTGTGTGTGTGTGTGTGTGTGTGTGTGTGTGTGTGTGTCTTGTGTGAATATCTGGATCACGCAGGTGTAGCATCTGAAGAGGCCAGAAGAAATTATAAAATCCCCTGGAACTGGAGTTACAGGCAATACTGGAGTTACAGCACCCAATATTGGTGCTGAGAAGTGAACTTCGGTCCCCAGCAGGTAGTACTGTTTGGGGGATGTTATGGAAACTATGCATGGCCTAACTAGAGAAGTGGGTCCCTGCAGATTGGCCTACAAGGTTCTGCAGTCTCTGGTTCTGTTTGCTCTGTGTGTTTCTGCTTTTTGATTTGCCAAGATGTAAAGAATCTGTCGCACCTTGTCCTACCATGGATAAGGCTTCCACAGCCACCATGCCTTTTCTGCAATGATAGGCCAGTAGCTCCTAAAACCACAAGCCAGAGCAAATCCTTCCTTCCTTATGGTGCTTCTGTGAGGGAGTCTGTTTAAAGCAACAAGGAAAATAACAAATCCAGACCCTGTCTCAAGACAAAGCAAAACAAAGAGCAGGGACTGGAAAAATGGCCCAGCCATTAAGAATGCTTCCTGTTCTTCTAGAGGACCCAAATTCGGTTTCCAGCACCAATGTCAAGTGGTTGCCACTGTCTCTAATGCCAACACCCTCTTATGGCCTCCATGAGCATACATCCGCACAAGCACACACGTGCACATAAATAAAAACAAGTCTAAAAAACCAACAGGAACAACACAAAGCTTCACCCTTTCTGCGGTAACCACTAGGGTAGGCCCAGCAGAACCAAAGTGCCTCGGGAATGTCCAGCTGGAGTCTGTCAGCTTTTGATAGCATCTCTCAAGGGTGGTAGCTGTTCATTTGGTGTCCATCAGTGTTGTGATGGGAAATCCCCAGTACCATGACAGAAATAGCTTTGTCATGTATCAGAGCTGTGTGCTACTCAACTATAGAGAATAAGGAAAACTACAACATGTGGCATTTTGCCTTGAAGAACTGAGTGCTAGTTCTAGGGTTGCTGCTGCAAGCCTGGGCAGATCACTTAGACTCTCTGTGGTTCAGTTTTCCCATTCCCAAAAGTCACCTACCCTTGGGCCATTGTAGGACTAGGATGGATTCACACTAACACATGGCACTAACTTATGCTCAGTAGATGATAGCTATTGGGACTGCTCATGTTTCATTGGCTTCTTTGGCATCTTCAGAAGGTGTGGCCGTCTCCTTGGGTCCTCTCTCCACTCACCATCTATTCTTACTTGAGATTGCATTCTTCCAAGTGCAGTGGAGAAAGTAGCCTTTGTTGAAAGACCAGAGAAGAGATGCTTCTCAAATGAGAGGTGCAGGGGTGCCATTTGAGAGTGATTTCTTATATTCCAATGTGATGACTCAGCCAGGTTACATCTCCATGGATAAATTATTAGCGTCTTCAGGGGACAAGAGCCTTCACATGGCATGTCCTTCCCTGCCATCTGCAGTGTCTGGCTGGCTTAGAGCTACAGACTGAAGGTGCTAATCATTGGTTGGTGTGGTCTGTATCCTGTCAATTATATTTTAAATAAATGCTGATTGGCCAGTAGCCAGGCAGGAAGTATAGGCGGGGTGACCAGGCAGGAAGTAGAGGCAGGGCAACAAGAATTCTAAGAGGAGGAAAGTTCCTTCGCAGTCCTGTCCCAGCCATAGAAGAAGCAAGATGTGATTTCCCCACCAATTAAGGTACCGAGCCACGTGGCTAACATAGACAAGAATAATGGGCTAATATAATTTATAAGACTTAATAAGAAACCTGAACTAATGGGCCAATCAGTTTATAACTAATGTAGACCTCTGTGTAATTTCTTTGGGACTTAACAACTGCGGGAACCTGGCAGGACAGAAACCCTGACAACAATTGGTTATATAGCAAATAACCCAGTCAGGGAGTGAGTTCACAGGTTTGTTTCCCATTACCCCCCTTGACCTTAATCTTTTATATAAAGCCATATTAAATGAATAGGGAGAAAACCAACTTTTGTTTGTTTGGGGTTTTTTTGTTTTGTTTTTGCTTCTAAAGCTGATGTTTTAGACTTTCATCATATGGCAGAGGAGGACACCTCTGGTTGGGATTCAGCTTGAGGTCATCCCCCATATGAATTCCTGGGTGGCACACAAGGCCATGCCTGTCTCTCTTCTGAACAGAGGCTGAGCTTTCAGAGACCACAGCAACATCTGGACCAAAGGTCTGAGGGAAACATCAGGACTACAGCTGTCTTGACTTCGAGCCTAGATGTTCCCAGACTCAGCTCACTGGAAATCAGATTTCCAAAGTCTCACCCAGCCTGCGTTTCTTTCATTCCCCCAGAAAGAGCGTTCCTGGTCACAGTCTTCACACACTGCACCATGGTGCATCCAGCTAATGGAGTTCTAAATCACCCTTACTTCCTGGCCAGATTGCACTAAGGATGGGAGAGAAGGGAAGCCTACAGAGGATGAAATCAGTAGTAGCTGCATTTAGTGTTGGTTTAAGCTCTTGGCACCCAAATCTCTCTTTCCATCCTCTCTTGGCCTCAGACCCTAAAACCTTGCCAGAGACTGTCCTGGTTGGTTTCTCCCAGCTGAGCTCACCATCTCATCAATTCCAAGCCCAAGACTCTTTTCTCCATACATCTGTTTTTATGACAGCTACAAAAATAGACTCCTCTTTCTCTGAGCCCACTTGGGTATCTCTTTATGCAGAAATGCCTATGGGGGCAGAGAATGAACAATAATCCACACAGGTCTCAGACCAGATCCCTTCACCCAGAGAGGAAAGGCATCTTCAGGGACTTGTGACACCAAAGCTGTTCCCTGTCCCCTACTCCCTGCTGCTGTTCATCACCACTGCCCCCAAGTACCGCTGGGCGTATCACAAGCAAAGATGGGCATACATCCCTCAACTGCTGTTTGCTTTTCTCCCAGCCTGTGGGAATCAGAGGTTGGGGTAAGAATTGATAAAAGTGAGCATTTTTGCCATGAAAAGAATCTAAGAGGGCAATGGAAGGCCATCCTTGTGATTCCCCAGGCTGTCTGTCTTTGAAAGGGAAGATCTGGCCAAATCTACAGAACTTGCTGCCTCTGGAGTCTTCTCTTTATTTCACTCTGTGCAGCACGTCCTTGTGTATGAATTAAAGATTAAAGGCAACTTAACCTGTATTTTGCTGTATTTCTATATACAGGAGAGGAAAGGAAGGAGGGCATACATGTCTTTGGTGTGATCTCAGGGTTTGGACTCCAGATTGACAGGCAGAAGACTGAAGGTGGGAGGGCCAAGGGTCTTTTCCCAACCCTGCTGGGGCTTTGCATGATCATTGAACTAGACCATTCCTTTATCTCCTTATGAATGGGGGTAAGTAGGACCACACTCACTGGATTCCTCTTGCTATCTTCTTCTAAACTCTTTGGACCTTGGAGTACTGATGATATCATATCTCATTAGCCATTCAACAGCCTTAGAGGGAATTCCTATCCCATGGAAAACTAGCACTTGGGCTTCTATCTCACTTTTCAAGAGAAATCCATGATTGGATGATACACAACTGAAGCTTCTAGTCCAGAAGGGTAGTGGCCACCTGCTTTACAAACTCTCAGAAGAAGCTTGCTAACCCTTGTGAAGTCTGAGACCAGAGCATCCCTTCTGATAGGAGGGCTGTATCGTAGGACATTTAGTTGCATCTGTGGGTTTTCTGCACACACTGCTTGCCTCCAGTATCTCCTGAGTTGTGACAACCCAAATTATCTCTAAATATTGCTAAATGTGTCCTGCAAGACAAAATCACTCTCCACGGAGGGTTGCAGCTACTGAATCAGCTACCCTTGGAGGAGACATCCCTGAAACCCTGATCCAATAAATTGTTTCTCAGAGAAGCAGAGACACAGATGTGTAGGCTAATTTTATGCCATATTCAGAAATTGGAACGTTGCCAGAGAATATAAACCAGTTTCAACAAAAGCTCAAAAAGATAAGGCTGCAAAAAAGGAAAATACATTCCCGAGCCATTCTATGCTATCTTGCAGGCATTCTTCATGCCACTAATATCCTGTTTGTGTGAATCATGGATCATTGACCTGATAAAGACCACCCTACAGCCTGAGCCGGTGCTGTAACATCTGCCAGGCACTTGGGATTTTTTTCAGGTACAAGCAGGATGTGAGCAGGGAGAGAAATCTTTACATACATGTATGGGCTGGGTGTGCCCACTTGCCTCTGATACTGTGGTTAAATGGCTATGTTAACAAATGTTAAACAGAACATACTTCATTCCACACAAATGCCTGAGCTTGGAAAGGCTTATATTAATTAAGCTGTCAGAAAGGATGTGCATGCCTTGAGGATGAGCCTTCTTCAAGACGAGAGACTAAAAAGACACGCCGGCCTTAAGGGTGGGCATTATTTTATCTGTAGTGGTCGGAAACTGGCTTCAAATCGCACTTCTCTGGTGGATGGTCTGGTCACGTGACCTCGCCCACCCACCGAAGAAGGTCTTCCTACGTGGATACAGTGATAGCTCGGTAGCGTACCAAAGATTAGAGAGCTAGAATGATCCAGATGTTCCATGTCTAAGACTGGGCTCACAAAGCACACTTGGTGCCTTTCTGGGACTGACCAAAATGAAAGAAGGAATTCAAGGTGTTCTTTGCTAGTGATAACACAGTACAGTATAGGATAGAGTAGCCGTCTTCCAGGGAATGTTGCCCCTATGCATCTGCCCCACTGGCGTGTACCCCTGTGGCATCTGCGTGGGATGCCTCTTGGACACCACATCCCTAAGGAGAACCATGTGGATGGCATTCACACTCCTTCCCTGCTTGACTCACGTTTTGCTGCGGGTGCTCCCGAGGTCCCAGACTGTCCCTCTCTTTCCAAGAAGATTCCAAACGACCATAAATCTTGCTGCAGCTTCTGACAGCCTCCAGTCATCTGTTTACCAAAATAAACTTTCAGCATACATTGAAAACTAATTCCTAGTGAAATATGCATCCCCATGGCATTCCAGCCTGGTATTTAATGTCTTTTTTATGGTTAATAATGCATCAAAAGTATCTCTAGTCTGAAACTGTCATTACATCACACACATGATGAGCGGGACCCATTTCAGTGGCTAAAAAACTTGGAGTCAGGTTTTCTTTCATAGAAAAAATACTAATGTATAATTACAGCGGCCCGCTTCCCTCCATCTGTATTTCTTTTTATAAAACCGTGGCTTGATGAGATCAATCCACTAAAAATACCTGGAGAGAGTCTTTGCTTTGTACAGATAAAGTGACATGCTGTATAAACAAGTCCAAAATCCCCTCATTAGAACACGATTCTGTTTGGAGAGGACCCTGGCCTATTCTTTCATTCTTGTTGCTTTATTTAAGAGAAGGGGGGGGGGGGGATGTAGGGTTTTATCAGTATAAAGTGCCATTATTCACGCTCTCCTTCAGGTAACTCTGGGTGGGGAAAACAGGATTTGAGTCAGAATCTTGCCTTCCATTTCAATTCAGAGACCCTGAAGTTAAAAAAACAAAAAACAAGGAATGCTCCATTTGCGGGGGAAAAAAAAATGAACATCACTCTGAGAGCTTTACCTTCTTTCCTGCCTCACTTTGGTCATCGATGCTGCGAGCAGTGTGGATGGTGGTAATGATGAGGGTTAAAAGGCTCCCTCCGGAGTTATCTGGAGAACCATATCAGTCTTGAAGAACGGGAGCCCTTGGGCCCATCACAGACATCCATAATGGCCACGTGCATGCACAGAAGTGATCTCAGTGCAGCCCTGGACTGGTCCACATGCCTGAGGATGGTACGATTCTGTGGGAACGGCAAGTGCCTGGCTTAATTTGTTGCTCTAGGGACCAAACGAACTAATTAGATAATGTATATGTAAAGTGCTCGGATCGGGCTTTGCACCTGGGAAACTCATAGGAAATGGAGACAAGAGGAGGAGGAGAAGAGATACCAGAGGCTGCATGCTGGACTAGGGACTGGCATGGGCGCCTGGGACTCGGAGGCTAGGCCCCTTCCCTGTAAAATGGGAATGATGATGATGATGATTGTGGTGGTGATGATGATAATAATAATAACAATAATATAATGCTTACCTGCTGTCTTACATGCATATAAAGTTGGTTAAGATGATAGGCCTTTAGTGACTAGAGTTTCTTAAGGATCACAATCATTGCAAGAAGCGCCACCTATCTTCGTGTGTAGGAAAAGCAGGAAATGTGATTAAATCTGGGTCTGGTAAGTCTCCGCTCTATTAAGGATTTGCTAGTGCTGGGGGATTACCACTCACAGTCTGAAATTTGAGCCAAAGTGCATTGCAGAAGATGCTCACAGGTGTCCTCGGAGGCAGGGACACATGTGCACTGTAGCGTGTGGAGAAGAAGAGGAAGTTGGCCACATCTGTCCACAGGGCCATGGTGATGGACTGTTGTTTCCAGGAAACCATTTCAAACTTCTGATGGAAGGTAGAGACAGCTCTCTTCTGCACTTGAAGGGAAGTCTCCTACTTCTTGACTAAAGACTGGCTTTATCCAGACTCCAATGGAGGGGCAGTGAGGATACCATTTAAGGACTTCCCTTAACACATGCAACCCGTAGGAAGAGTTCCTGTTGAAGCATGGAGCTTGTCCTTCCCTCTAATGCTTTGCTAAGATCTGAATTTTGGGGATTCACTAAGAGGACTTCCACTTTTAAAATTCTGCCCAAAGGTTGGGGAGATAGCTCAGTCAGCAAGAGCGAGGAGACCTCTGCGCAGATCCCCAAGCACACACATAAAAGTGAAGTCGGGTAGAGGCTGTGAGCCATGCTATAAGGAGGCAGACACAGAAATGTGCCTTGGCCTGCTGGCTGGCCAGTCTAGCTCCAGGGTCTGTGAGAGACCCTGTGTCCTGTCTCAAAAAATCAGAGGGGTTGGGGGGCTAAAGAGATGGCTTAGTGGTTAAGAGCACTGACTGCTCTTCCAGAGGTCCTGAGTTCAATTCCCAACAACCACATGGTGACTCACATTCATCTGTAATGAGATCTGGCACCCTCTTCTGGTGTGTGGGATACATGGAGGCAGATGTTGTATACATAATAAATAAATAAATCTTAAAAAAAATCAGAGGGAACCCCACAGGCACGGTTGCCATTAGTTATTAGTGTCGTGCCCTGCTGTCGTCAGAACAACTTCTTACCGAAACCACTGTGGGTAATGTAGACACCTATACCTGGCCAAAGCGGGAGAATCTGTGATGGAGTGCCCAGCCACAACTGTGATAGTTATAACGTCCACTCCAAGGCTGGGGGGGACATCGAGGGAGAGGGAGTGGGAAGGATGTAAGAGCCAAGGATGGGGAAGTTTGCAGCAAAAAAGGTATCTCCTGCAATGCCCTAGCCACTACACTCGTGGATACGCCGCAACTGTGGGGATCTGCACAACCAGTCACTGTTTCATCATGGGGGTCCCGTGGAATGCAGATGACTAAAATTTATTACACAAATGTATAAAACTATCAAGCAATAAAAATAATGAAGTAAAAACATGTACAGATAAATAATAACAATAAGGCAAACAATGATAAAAGACGACGCCCATTGCCAACTTCTGATCCCCCACAGCTCTGTACAAGGTATTTTTTTTTTCTTCCACCTTTGCCTGGAAAAGACCATCCTGAAATCCAAAGCAACAGTCACCCCAGTGTCGCCAGCACCAAGACAGTCTTGGCAATCTGTTCATTAGGCTGACTCAGGGTTCATTCTGCCGCGCTTTGGCCTTCAAGCCCCCACCCACCCTGTTTCCTGGGAGCTGACAGGCCTCACTGTCTGGAGACAAACGTTGCTGGCTCTCCCTTTCAGGGAGCCTTAAGAAGTTCCCATTTTGGATGTGTTGGCCCGGCTTCCTTTGACTTTTCCGGGCACCTCCTGCCCTCCCGGTTCAGATCCTTTCTCAGAACGGCTATTGTTTGGCTCCACGGTGCTTTTTAAGTGTCAGGGCGAATTTGTGTTTCCAGGAAGAAAGCACCTTTTGCTCTGGGGGCCTGTTTTTAAAGATTGCATGGGATTTTAATTCCCGTGGAAAAACTTAACTGTATCCCTAAGAAAAGGAACAAACAGGCACAGAAAACCAGGGAGCGGACGTCCTCGTGCCTTCACACACCCTGGCAGACACACAGTTGCGTACAGCCAAGCTGACTATTGTTGATGTATCCAGGTTGGAAATGACAGGATATTGTGGAGGGCCAGTCACTTAATGAACCCCTGCGGGACCATCTTGGTTACTAACAATTTCTCTCCAACTCATCAGGCCCGGGAATCGCAGCCCCTAGTGTTTCACTCCATCGCGTTCCCCACTGCCCCCTTCTCCCTGCTCTGCACAAACAAACCAATTACGGCAACGGATATAAATTGGACCCCTTTTCTGAAAATGCTCCCTCAACCTTTTTCCTGCCCTTCCTTCCTTAGCGCCAGTCAGCCTGCCCACCAGGCACCCCGTGCCTGCATCTGGACTCCCCCACACACACGTACACACAAATGGATGCCCATGCACACCGGAGCGTGTGCTGTTTGCGGCCGTCACCGATTTTCCGCCCTTTGGTTCACCGTGGTTTTAGTCGTCTGTATATTCCTTTAACATCTTTTTTCATGGAATACAAGTTAAAGATCTTTTTAGCGTCTTTTCCTCTACAGCCAGCCCCAAACTCTTCCATCCTTCTGCCCTACCTCAGGGAGTCCTCCAGATGAATTCTCGGGTACTGCCTCTGTAATTCATATTGGCGTTAATTGTCCTCTGTCTTCGTTTTTCAGTTGATTACTTGGCTTAGAGATTCCGTAGAAATACTTACCCATGCTTCCACAAAGCCTTTAAAATACTGGCTTCACAAACTCTTATAAGGTGGAGGCGGAAGAAATCTCCGCGTTGTCACGCGAGCCACCGTCAGAAGATGAGGAAATTCATTTTATAGCCATGCGCTTCGAAATATGCTCACAGACTAGTCCTGACGAAGGAACTATTTGTCGGAGATCCTCAACAAGTTAGGAAACTGGAGTAAGCATTTGGAAACACAAAGGCCCGTGGGAGATGAGGATGTGAACCTGTAGTAGCATGCTTTCCTGTATGTTGAAAGGCCCTGGGTTTGAGAGTCAGGTCATGAAAAGAGTTAGAAGGTCTTACCCATTGATACAGTCTTCAAATGGTTGTTCCTTTTCTTTGTGTGTGTGTCTCTTTCTGCCTGTATCTTTGTGTGTCTGTGTGTGTCTCTGTGTCCTCTAAAGCTCAACACTCAGCCTCTTCCTCGGTCTTCTTCTCTGAGGCATACTCTCTCCCTGAACCTACAGCTCATTGATTCAGCGAGCCTGGCTGCTGGCTGACCAGAAGCTCCTGAAATCCTCTAGTCTCTACCTCCCGGGTGTTAGGGCTCCAGGTTCTCACCACCATGGCCAGCATTTTGCATGAGTGCCAAGGACCCATACTCAGGTGCTTGGGCTTGTGTGGCCAGTTCTCCACTCAGTAAGTCACCTCTGTGGCATCAGGATGGTTTCTTTTTCTGGTATTTCATCTTATAGGTACAATAGGATTGCTTCAGGGAAGACTGGATGTTAGCTGCAACAGGAGCTGTCCACGGATAACTTCAAAGCTGAAATGCTCGGTCCCCCTGATGGTGTGGGCGAGACAAGGGCTCTCTTCGCATAACTGGTTGCTTTGGTTCAATGAAGTCTCACCATTTAAGTAGAAGATGTGGTCATGAAAATACTGAAAAGGTGACAACTGGTGTGTGTCACCATGACCTAGGTTACCCCGCCCTGAGGAAAGGCAGAAAGTCTGCAAGGATTCTATTTAGAAACAACTGAGGGCAACAAATCTCTCCTGCAAAGCAACTTTGGATTCTTGTGTGTTGGCCCCATATGCACATTCTAGAAGGTGCTGGTGTGCTGGCATCCTTCTAACTAACCTATAGAAAGCCTGTCCTGGTTTCTGCGGAAGGATGTTGTTAGTCTTTTGGCTTCCATGGGGATCTGTGGAGACAGACCTCCATACAACCGAGTTCTCTGGGTGCCAGCCTCCACGCTGCTGTAGGCACATTTCAAAGGCAGATTTTTGTTCCCTTCAGCACAAAGAATGATTACCCAATTATCTAAGCAGAGTGATGGGTGTCTATGACAAATCGTAGGCTGGAGACATTTTAAAAATAATAACTCGAATCTTTAGTGTACCGTTTGATTTGCAAAGCACATCCAGGTCGATTCGTTCCCAGGACCCACAGAGCTGGCCGGTAGCAGGGACAGGGAAAGGCTGAGTATTTCTGTCAGAGGCAGAGCTCATCCATGCCGCTGTCCAAAGATGCTGTCCATCTGGCTATCCAAAGGCTGCACAAGGCTCAGAGGATGGAAAACTCTTCTTTCCACAGTCTTTTCAGTATTGTGTAACACAAACAGAGCCAGCAAAGTTTCATGGGCAGATCTCACAGTCCTCGGGGCTTTGAGGATATTTAGGGAAAAACACCTTTGGGCTTTCAGGGTTGTATTGTGCCTGGAGGGGAAAGGGAATGTGGGCTTTAAAAATGACAAAGCACTTTCATTTGTGAGGGCCATCCAAGGCAGGTGGGGAGGAACTGATTTTTCCCAGGGAGAAGCAATTTTATGAGCCCTGCCTGGGTGTGTACAGATGAGTGGGACAGCAGGACCACAGGACAGCTAGGATGACCTTGGCCACTCTCGGGGAGGGAGGTTTGTTAGGTGTTTTCTCATTATGGGATTTGTATGCAAAATTAAGAGGAGGGAAAAAAATCTCAGTTCCCACCCTTCTTCCTTTGCTGAGGGCCATGCTGGACCCCAGATAGATAGATACTGTGAGGGAACTGACCTTGAGTTATCCTGAGGGGATGGGACTCATTTCAAGAGCAGTAGCTGATACCCGTAGCCTGGCTCGGTTATTGTAAAGGATGATACTCCTGGGGGGTGGGGGCACACAAAGTAATAAATGCCTTCTGCAGCAATTAAAGTGGGAGCAAAGGTGGGCCTCCAACTCTGCAGTGTCCCCCCTTTAAGAACAATAACAAAAATGACCATGAACCAGCCAACCCGGAAGCACTTCGCCCCTCACTCAGAACTCACTCAGACAGCTGTCTGCTTTTCCTGTTAGAGAACATTCTGTTGCAAACTCCTTGGGTAGGTTTGCAGATGAGGTATTCAGAAGCAGCAGAGAGGGTCCCATTCTATCTTGCATTTGCTAAAATGCGTCTGGAATCGCATTATTATAGATTATGCAAGACTAGAACAGAATGAAGATGGAAACGTAGCCCCGCTTCTTTCTGCAAAAAGGAAGTCAGGCTGACCCCTTAGAGACCCTATCTTCAGCCTCTTTGTTTTTCTCACCTGATCTACTTGCCTGAGGGAACCACTCAGTTATCCCTGCCTTTTAATTCCTGTCTTGTGGGAGATGTGAAAGCCAGGAGAGATTCCTGCTGCACACTACCGTCATCTGCCAGTGCAGGCACACTCACGCACACACATGCAAGGGGGAAGGTCTTAGCGCTTAACTTGGATTTAGCAGCTTGATTAGAAGGAAGGGGGCTGGGAGAGGGCTCGATGAGTCTAGTACTTGTCACATGAGGGTTTGAATTTGGGTTTCCGGCGCCCATGGGAGTGTCTAGTCAGATCCTTGTCACTCACGGACCAGCCAGTCTAAGTGAGCTGTTGGTTCAGTGAAGACAGCCTGTCTCAAGAAAATAAACTAGGGAGATAGAAGAGGGCATCCAGTGCTGAACTCTGGCCTCCATGCACACGT
This sequence comes from Microtus oregoni, assembly GCF_018167655.1. Taxonomy (NCBI): domain Eukaryota; kingdom Metazoa; phylum Chordata; class Mammalia; order Rodentia; family Cricetidae; genus Microtus; species Microtus oregoni. The sequence continues at coordinate 42,484,224 of NW_024543063.1, forward strand.
GCATGCACACACACATTGTGATAGCTATTCTTGGTTGTCAACTTGACCACATCTGGAATTAACTAAAATCCAAATATGGAGAGCACACCTGTGTGGGTTGGTCCACTTCTAATATGGATCTTTGAGAAGAGAAGACACTGTAACTGGGATCTTAAGGCAAAAGACACAGCTGTAAGATGGGCCACACCTGCGGGCAGCCTATATAAAGACACAGAAGCAGGAAGCTTCCGCTCTTTGCCTGCTTGCCCCTCACTCTCACTGGCAAATCATTTCTTCCCTGACACTGGAACCTGCTTCTTTGGGGTTCTGGCATATACTGAAGACCAGCTGAGACATCCAGGCTCACGAACTGAACAACCACTAGATTCTTGGACTTTTCCCTTCTCAGCCAGCCATTGTTGGATTGGCTGTACTGCAGCCTGTAAGCCATTCTAATAAACCCCCTTTCTGTATATACAGAAAGATTCATTCTATATGTTCTATTATTCTATAGAACCCTGACTAATACACAGAGAGAGAGAGAGAGAGAGAGAGAGAGAGAGAGAGAGAGAGAGAGAGAGGCTAATCTTGGTTGCCAACTTGACACACCTGGGAAGAAGGAACATCCGTTGAAGAATTGCCTTCATCAAATTGGTATTGATTGATATTGGAGATCCCAGGACACTGAGGGTGGTACATTCCTAGGCAGGTGGACCTGGACTCTGTGTGTATGTGTGGTGTGTTTGTATGTATATAGGTCTTTCCCATTCCCACCACTTCCTTGCACTCTTGATGGCCCTGTATCTGCAGGTAGCCATCTCTCCTGAAAGTCATCAGGAGGGTGACAAAGCCAGCCCAGAAGCCAACCTGTACTTGGTTCCTGGCTGAGGCTGAGGTAACCACAGCCCCCGGGAGTGTGCCAGGAGACAGGCTACCTGCTCCAGTGCCCCATAGCATGTCAATACTCCTGAAGAAACTAATGAAGCCCTTTTCCCCATCACAAGAGTATGCCTCGGAGTCAATGAAATAGGTGTTATTAGAGACACTGCCAGCACTGAGTGGGAAGAAGAGAGTGAGAGTCATAGGGATCAGGAACTGGGGTGAGGCGGAGGCTCATCGGGTAAATACTTCCTAAAAATGTGAGGATCTGAGTTAGGAGTCCTAGAACCCATGTAAAGCCAGACTCAATAGTGCAGATGTAATCCCAGCACTCCCATGAAGAGAGTGACAGGAGGCAGAGACAGGGGAGTCCCCAGACACTGGTGCTCTGGCCAGTCTAATATACAGAGCAGATAACAGATATTGCTCAAACAAGGTAGAGGATGAGAGCACACACACAAACACTATATACACATACACACGCATACATACATACAGACAACACACACACAAACACAATACACACATATACATGCACACAAATACACGCACACAAACACATACATACACACACATATACATACACACACAAACACATACACACATACACATACACACAAACACGTACAAACACACACACACACAAGGTGGGAGGTCAGGCATGGAACTCCACCTTCATGCTTTCACCCACACCCTGGAGAAGAGGAATCTCTTAATCTTTCCCTTCCACTGTGACTGTTGTAAGGGGAAAGGCTAGTCTACATCTACAGGTTAACTCTCTAAAAAGTAGTCCACAGGCTCCCAACTTCGGCCTTGATGCATTCCTGTGGCTGCTCACAAACCATAGCCCTTTGGCCTCCCCTTGTGATGGCGATGATGCTGCACTGGACCACAGTTGCTGTAGAGAGGCTCCTTGTCATTGAAAGGGACCCTTATGGACCACACGTGACAAACGACATTCCATGGGAGTCAGGTCCTAGAGCAGCAAAGCACTGTGGACGTGCATAGGTGGCTTGGGGTTCTCATGCCACTCTCCTGAAGTGGGAATGAACCTCTGGAATGCTGATAAACAGGTCCTCACATGGCTAAGAACTCTAATTTTAACAATTGGCTGGTTTCTGTGCCTCAAACGGCCCCCAGCATGGTCTCTACCATGGCAGTGGCATCTATAGCTGCCATGGACAGCCACTGAGGATAGGTCCGCACCAACACACCATAGAATGCAATGCCACATGAGTCACTGTGTCCCCCCTTTTCCTCCAGAAATGATAGAGGGTTCTTGACCCCCCCCCCCCAGTTAGAAGGGAAAATCTGTAATGTCTCCTAGGCCAGTGGTGCTTTCTCCTTTCCCCAATCCCTTTTCCCAGAAGAATATATCTAAACTTGTGCATCTTAATCCCGCTGGCTGGAGCCGGCTACAGTGCCATAGCCCTTTAACCCCGCATTTGGGAGGCAAAGGTAAGTGTCTTTGTGAGCTGGAGGCCAGCCTCTCCTCCAGGACAGCCAGAATCATACAGTGGCCAGAATCATACAGTGAGACCCAGGCTCAATAAAATAAATGTCACTGATTTTTCTGAAAACCTCCCCCCCAAATGATCACCCTATCCTGAACCCCAGGTTCTCCACTTCATCCTCCTGCGGGCATCTTAAACTTAGCACTTACACAACCCTTTCCCATCCACACAGTCCTGCCTCAGACTTTCCTCCCCTGTCTTGAGCTCAGTGTCCAGCTGGTCAAGATACTGACTCTCCTTCTGCCTCCACCACTGGACCTCCCGACTTTATCTTCCAGCACATCTTCAGTCCGGTCCTTTCTCCCAGCCCCACAGTAATTGATGATCCTGTCCCAAGCTGTACCATCGCTGAGCCGTGAAGTTACGTCTGTATGTTCTCAGTTCTGTTCTTGATCCCCAGGATCTGTTGTTTGCACCGGGGTCATAAGTGTCTTCTGTGTGCCCGCTTCCTCCTTGTGCACACGTGCTAGCCCTCTGTTCCTCTGATGGCCTCTGATTGACTGATTTGCCGGCCTCACTAAGGTCCCCACCTACTAGTTCCTTAGTCTTTTCTTTATGCCTCCCCCACATCGTTAACTTCAGTCTTTGCCTTTGGCATTCTGCCCACCTGAGCCCTAGTATCTGCTTGGCTAACTGTCCTTACCACAGAGGACTCATCGTAAACATCACGTGATCTCCCCTGATCACCTTCAATCTTCATTATTTGTCTAGAAGAAAAATAGCACAAACAACAAGCAAACAGAAACCCCACAAACAACAAGATCAGCATAACTCTGAATACAGAGACGTCTCTGGGTTAGGTATTTATGTAAATATCAGAGACAGTCACCAGAAAGCCTGACAACAGAGGAGTTAGAAGAAAAGAGACACCTGTTTGCTCATTGGGAACTGGTCAGAGTCTTCCCCTCATGCTGCCTCACCACCATCCAAGGCATTGCGGACATCTATCGATATGAGGTCGAGATAGGTCAGTGGTATCAGCCAGCTTCCTGTCACTATGACCAAACACCCCAAACAAGCATCTTAAAAGGAGAAACGTTTTAATTTGGTTCCTAGTTTGGAAGTTTCGATTCAGGATCACCTTGTTTAATTTGGTTCCGAGTTTGGAAGTTTCGATCCAGGATCACCTGGTCCTGTTATTTGGGGCCTGTGGTGAGTTGAAGCATCTCAGAAGGAGGCACACAGTAAAGATGGTGTTCATCGCCTGGCAGCCAGGAAGCCAACGAGGAGGAAGGAGGGGCCAGAGTCCTAAAGGCTCCCCAAGCATGTGTTCCCAAAGATACTATTTCCTCCAACTGGATTCCACCTCTTTTTTTTTTTAAAGATTTAGCTCACTTTTTAAATTATGTGTATATATGTATATAGCGGTATATGTGTACAAATGAAGGGACCTATGGAGACCAGAGGAAGGTACCTACCTATTCCCCTGGAGCTGGAGTTATAGTCTGTTATGTGGCGCTGGGAACCAAACTTGGATTCTCTGCAAAAAAAAAAGTTTATGTTCTTAACAGCTGAGTCAGCTCTCCCACCTCTAGCCCTGCCTGTTAAAGCCCCCACCATCTCTGCCAGTGTTACCACTGGGGCCCCGTCTTTAGCACATGGCCTTCAAGAGATGTTGCTGATGTGAATCCCGACAGTGCAGCATGTCTCTGGGTCCCCTGCCGCAGAGAGAATTCTTTCTGACATGGCCATGACCAAGAAGGTGGACAGTGGACCACGGCACATACTATGGACTGAGCAATTGAAGGATAATAAAAGACTTTTCTAGATTAACAGCAAATACGTCCGCTTCCTTTTTGAAAAAGCATCAAAGCTGTGAAGGGAGATTCAGGAGGTGAAACAGACCCTCCCCTTCCTTTTGGTCCTCAGGGGAGCGACTGTGCCACAGAAAACATACGTGAATGAACTAATCATGAGTAATCAGAAGCTGACCCCATTTCATCCCCTCCTCCCTGGAAGCCCAGCCCTGCCATACAAGCTAAAGAGGGATGGAGCGAGATGCCCACAGAACCCTGTGTCTTCAGCTTTCTTGCAAGATGCCCGCAGTGGATGACAGAGAATCCTGTGTCTTCTTTAACATTCTGTCTCCCCGTCTTCCCTTCAGGTCCCTCAGCTACCATGCCACCGTTGATCGAGTGATGGCATTTCTCTGAGGCCCTGTCCTGTTTATTTCAGGTGATGGGGAAGAAAGAGCAAAGGTGTGGAGGGGAGAATGGAGAATTTTTTAGTATACATTGTTTTCTTCTACACCTTTTTAAAAGCCAGTCTCCTCCTAAGGAGCACACGTGATCATATTTAACAAAGTCCCGGGGGGCCACGGTGTGTAGGGGAGGAAGTCCCTGTTTTCTCTTTCTGCACGCAGAGTGGGGAACTAGGGTTTGCAAGTGGGACTTGCAGAGTATCTTGGGAAGCTTTGTACATCAAAGCCCTGTTATGAGTACCTGTGGGAAAGTCTAACTCCTCAGTTAGACTTTTGAAGTATTCATCGCATAATCACTTAACAAAGAAAAGCAATTGGTGTCCTTCATGTCGCATTATAAGTGCTTCTCAAATTTCAGGAAAAAGAGATCCATTCGTAAAACTATTGTAAGCCTACTGTGTGCGGGTCACTGTCCTCGGCACTAGAGGTAAGCCACGAGCGCTGGTGATTTCATGAAGGAAAATCAGTATGGTGTGGTAGAGGGGCTCTCAACTTTGACCCTATCGGGCATTTGTGGTCAGACGGCTTTAGGGACCTGTTTCCTGTGCATTGTAGAGTATTTATCAGGAACATCATCTACCAAATGCCAGTTCAGATGTCACAACTATGAAAGTATCTCTAGACATCACCAAATATAAATTCACCCCTTACCAAGGATCACTACACTAGTGAGTTTGATTATAATATTTGGGATCAGATCTAGATTCAAATCCTGGCCTCGTCAACCAATAGCTTTAAAAATTAAGGCAAATGTGTTTACCTTCCTGGGGCTTGGCTTATCAATCTATTGAGTGGGTGAATATGTTTATGATCTAAGATAAATGAATGTAAATGCTTGGACCCAGAAATTAGTTCACAGAAGTATAGAAATTCTCCCTAAAGGATACAAAACATGGTTTTCTCTGAGACCATAAAAATGCCTCAAGTAATCTAAATCTAGAAATGTATTTATGGCAAGAGTTTTTATTATCTCATCAGCGTTGTCTGTACCATGACAAGCGTGTCTGTGTCCTGTCTCTATCCACATAGACTATTCTTTTGTAATAAAGATAAGACATCAGTGGAAACACTAACTAATCCTCAATCTTTTTTTTTCAGAATAAAGCATTTTTATTTTTTCCCTCCGTTTATTTATTTATTAAAGATTTCTGTCTCTTCCCCGCCACCACCTCCCATTTCCCTCCCCCTCCCCCAATCAAGTTCCCCTCCCTTGTCAGCCCATAGAGCTATCAGGGTTCCCTGCCCTGTGGGAAGTCCAAGGACCACCCACCTCCATCCAGGTCTAGCAAGGTGAGCATCCAAACTGCCTAGGCTCCCACAAAACCAGTACGTGCAGTAGGATCAAAAACCCACTGCCATTGTTCTTGAGTTCTCAGTAGTCCTCATTGTCTGCTATGTTCAGCAAGTCCGGTTTTATCCCAGGTTTTTTCAGACCCAGGCCAGCTGGCCTTGGTGAGTTCCCGATAGAACATCCCCATTGTCTCAGTGTGTGGGTGCACCCCTCGTGGTCCTGAGTTCCATGCTTGTACTCTCTCTCCTTCTGCTCCTGATTTGGACCTTGAGATTTCAGTCCGGTGCTCCAAAATGGGTCTCTGTCTCTGTCTCCTTTCATCGCCTGATGAAGGTTAATATTCAGGAGGATGCCTATATGTTTTTCTTTGGGTTCTCCTTATTTAGCTTCTCTAGGATCACTAATTATAGGCTCAATGTCCTTTGTTTATGGCTAGAAACCAAATATGAGTGAGTACATCCCATGTTCCTCTTTTTGGGTCTGGCTTACCTCACTCAGGATAGTGTTTTCTATTTCCATCCATTTGTATGCAAAATTCAAGAAGTCCTTGTTTTTTACTGCTGAGTAGTACTCTAATATGTATACATTCCATACTTTCTTCATCCATTCTTGCATTGAAAGGCATTTAGGTTGTTTCCAGGTTCTGGCTATTACAAACAATGCTGCTATGAATATAGTAGAGCATATACTTTTGTTGTATGATAAGGCCTCTCTTGGGAATATTCCCAAGAGTGGTATTGCTGGGTCCAGGGGTAGGTTGATCCCAAATTTCCTGAGAAACCGCCACACTGCTTTCCAAAGTGGTTGCACAAGTTTGCATTCCCACCAGGAATGGATGAGTGTACCCCTTTCTCCACAACCTCTCCAGCAAAGGCTATCATTGGTGTTTTTTCTAATCCTCAATCTTAATTGAGCATGTTCTAGCACTTTGCTTCATATCTCTTTGGCCCATTAGATGTGTGGCAGTCCCTAAGAGCAGGTGTCTTCGTGCATACATCACTGTGTCTCGGGAAGGTTGAGTTCCAACTGGGTTCCAATGTTGTTTACTCAATGTAACTAGAGAAGGGAAATAGCAGAGAGTCTGAGAAGAGTCACGTGGTCAAGAACATATACATGTAGAAGCTAGCGTTGATCTCTGATTAAAGTTGTAATTAATCAACTCTCCAGGCACCAGTTTATCACCACTTCACACTCAAGACTATAACTTTGGGCCCGAGGAACGGGTATGTGATCACCTGGCTAAGTTGGAGGCACTGAGTGTAACGTCTCTAAGAAGAAAGAGGGAGGGCCAGGGTAGTGATATCAGGATGGGGGAATATGGCCAGCAGTTACAGATGTAATTGACTAGTAACCCGCTGACTTGCTGAAGAAAAGGGCATGCTTATTTTGGAGAGAGGGAAGAGAAAGTTATGCAATGAAGTCCATTTTTAAAGGGCCTGTGGCAGAGGACCATGAAAAGACACGAGGAGCCTGATAGAACTCTTCAGATACTTTCAAGAAAAACAAAGGATCCTCAGAATTCGCCTTGATGGCCCAGTATCAATTCCCAATAAACAGAGTAAACCTGAAAGGTTAATATAGGTAGGTAGGAAAATCCAAGAGTGGAAAGTAAGCTGTGGAATTCTGAGCCGAGGTTGAAATGTGCTGGAGAACGGACCCATCTGGATAAAGAGAAGAAAGGCTGACATCCTAGTGGGATTATACGAGAGACCACCCACGTGGACTGAGTGCTTGGTACATGCTGTGTTGCCTGGTGTTAAGCCTCACACATCGCAGGGGCTCATCATCTCCGCTACATTTGTGCATCTCCTGCTCAGGATGACATCTTAAACACTTAGGGCCCACCTTCCTCATTAAGTGGAAGACAGAGAACGCCAAAAGTGAAAATCGTGCTGGGCATCATTCTAACGCTTGGAGGAAGTGTGGTCCTGCCCATTGATGAGAGACAATAAACTCCATTGCGGACTTTCGGTTTTCAATGCTATTCACTCATTTAGTTCTTAAACTCAAACGATGATAACAGCCTTATTCCAAACATACATGGTTTCTCCCGGAGTCTTCTATTTGGTTCCCAATCCTTATAAATAAACTTTCAATTATTTTAACTAATTTCTTAGACTTTTACCTATGTGTTTCTGAATATTATCTTCCTAATATTTCTTTGTTTCTCACTGTCAGCCATTGTCTACGGACTTCCCTATATAGGAAATGAGGATCTCTCTCTGTCTCTCTGTCTCTCTCTCTCTCTCTCTCTCTGTCTCTCTGTCTCTCTCAATCTCTCTCTCTGTGTGTGTCTATATCCCCATTTCTCTCTCTCTCTGTCTGTCTCCCTCTCTCTCTCAATCTCTCTCTCTGTCTCTCACTCAATCTCTCTCTCTCTCTCTCTCTCTGTGTGTGTGTGTGTCTATATCCCCATTTCTCTGTCTCTCTGTCTCTCTCTCTCTCTCAATCTCTCTCTCTCTGTCTCTCTCTCTCTCTCTCTCTCTCACACACACACACACACACACACTCATCTCCCCACAAAGAGATACATAAAATCCTTACTCTGTCACAGTCACGACAGTGTTAATATTTCTAGAGCAGTATTTGGCCTAGCGAGCCGTATTACAGTTCCTTTGGTTTTTTTTTTTTTTTTCTTATATGGTTTCTGTCCCCGCCATCTCTCCGACCCTGTGACTGAACACCTAAAGCGGCGGCTTGTTTGCCTCAGTCTCAGGGTGCCATGATTGCTTTATCCCCTTTTTTGTCCAAATGGTGGATCAGAGCTGCTCTCCTCATGGTGGCCAGGAAACAGAAAAGAGGGAGCCAGGGACAAAAGATCCTCTCCAAAGTCATGATCCCAGTGACCTCCATCCTCACCCGCACACACGCACATTGTCTCCACGCTTCCCCATAACCTTACCCTCTGAGACCTGAATCTTCAACCCAGAAGTCCCTAGGGATGTTCATTTGCAAATTGTCAGTTCTCTGTACCCTGTGTGCGCGTCTCCTAGCTTCTGCTTGGTCACCATGGGCATATCCATGCTGCTCCCTGACTGCGGGTGCTCCACCTTGACATGTGTGTAAACTGGGTGTTTTATTAGTCCCACCTCACGAGAGTCCTCCTAGAGCTTCTGAGATGTTCTTATTGGAGCTAGACTGGAGCCCGGTTACTGTCCTGGGGTGTCCCCTCCAATTATCTGGGGGATTCTCTTTTCCTCTTTCGTGTGCTGAAAGCCCCCATTTCCCACCTCCCACTGAGTTTGTTCACACCAAGCAATAGACACTGTTCATCCCATTCTACAGGTGAGCCAAACCAAGGCACAGGGCACCTGTGTAAAACAATCCAATGTCACAAGTTTTTTTTTTATAAATGACACAGAAAGACCTCAAACCCGAGTCCACCTAACACTGAGGCCAGATCCTGATTATCAGCTGGGTAGTCACCACAGAAGCCTAGCAGTTCTGGTCAAGGGGACATCTCAGGGCAGAGCGTGGAGCACCTCCAGGTGCCAGAGCCTTGCGGGGGCTGTGCTCATGTCCAGTTCATCTATGGCAGCGTGCTTCTCTTAAAGCGGTTTTTTAGCCCCTGACTCACCATTCCTCATGGCAGTTTCTTATTTCTGGGATTAACTGGTTTAAAAAAAAATAGCTTCTGGGCATGTGACTATTCTCAGAACTTCAATGTCAGAAATAGTGTTCGTGTTAAATTGGAGCTCATTAGCACAGAATGAGAGACTTCATTGAGCCCTGATTTTTTGGGGGGGTGTCCTCTGTAGCTTTGCCATGGGGCGCCATGGGGGAATGGGGGTGTTGGGAGCAGTGAATTATAAAATAATAAGAAAGATCTCCTTTCAGTGATGCAGGGGGAGAGGGTCCATCGTCCATTGTTCTCACCAAGCCCTGGCTGTTCCTTTGTTGCGGTCTCACAGAAATTTCCTGAGCCCCTTAAGCCACTAATGCCAGTTGTATCCCCGGCAGCCATAACACATACTTAAAGCATTATTTCCAGCCGAGCTTTCCCCATAATGAATCTGACAATCCCGTTTTATGATTTGTTGAGTGGTTAATTCAAGCTACACAGTCTCCAGAATGAGCTTTCCTGGTAGAATCCGTGCTCAGCCTCCACTCACCAGCACAAAGGCCTGACACACATGGGCATGACAGGACCACGATGTCAGGTCCATGCCCGGAACTTCCGAAAGGGTGTCAGTCTTTACTCTTCTTCCTCCAGAAGAACGCTCACCGTGCACACAATAGTTCTTCTCTGATAAGCCATCAGTACTGTGGGTGCTGCCCATGAGACCCCAGTGTCACTGTAACGGGGGCCTAATGTCCCCAAAGCATTGGCCACCACTAAAAGAAACAGAGGAGGCAGGGCATCAGACAGCACCTCATCTGAGAGATAGAACAAGGGACTGGGAGAGCGTATAACCCAGAAATGCAAGGTCAAACAGTAAAGTGTGCCCACGTCCCCATGTCCTTGTGTTCCTTTACAGGGACAATTGTCTCCTTTCCTTACTGGCCGCAGAGGACAAAATGGGGACCATTGGAAGAAAATTATACTTTGATTTAAGAATGCCAGTCATAATTTGATCTAAGATGTTAAGAAAGGATCTCTGCAGCAGAGGGACATGTGTTTCCCCACAAGCATCTGTGTTTCCTTCCAATAAGAGTTAAGATCAAAAGAGGATGCTCTCGGGTATTCTGGTAGAGGGTCACACACTGAGCCCCCAATACCTTCTAACCTTCAGGCTCAATGAGTCAAAGATGTGGAAGTTTAATAAACCACTTTTGTGTGGACGTATGTGCTCACATGTGTGCAGGTATGTAGAGGCCAGAGGTCAACGCTGGGGTTTGTTCTTCAAGCTCTGTTCTTTGATACAGGGCCTTTCACTGCCTGAAGCTCACTGAGCAGGAGAGGGTAGCTAGCCAGAGAGGACCAGGGGTCTGTCTGTTGCCACACGTCCCCAGTGCTGTCATTTCCAGTGGGCCACCCCACTCCTGGCCCTTTGGGTGAGTGTTAGAAACCAATGCAGGTCCTCATGCTTACATGGCTGGCATTTTGCTGACTGAACGCTCTCCCTAGCCACACAAGCCGCTTTTAAAAGGAGGGAAACTTCTCTCAGCAGTTAAAGCAAGCACATGAATTTTCTACATATAAGATGTTATTTTAGCAAAGGAACCAGCAAATGCTTTCCTCAAGGACCAGAGGACAAAGATTTAAAACTTTATGGACTCTGTTATCTGTGTTGTAACCACTGTAGTATAGCCCTTTATAGGACAAATGCAGCCAAACACAATACAGAAAAAAAATGAGTATGTCTGTGTTCAATAAAACTTTATTTATGCAATAGGCAGTGGGGTGGTTTCCATGAGCCTACTGGAGTGGATACTGGGAATAACAATAGAGAGAGGAAATAAAGAGGGTGCTACTGCCCTGCTTGTGTCTGCAGGTGTCACACTCATGGTCTGTGTGTGTGTGTGTGTGTGTGTGTGTGTGTATAAATATACATATATATCTTTATCTTTGTGTGGATATATATACATATATATATTTGTGTGGGAGGGGTGGTGTGTGTGTGTGTGTGTGTGTGTGAGAGAGAGAGAGAGAGAGAGAGAGAGAGAGAGAGAGAGAGAGATTGATTCAGGGAGTCTAGGGAAGAGAAAGGAGCTGAACACACATACACACACAGAAAGAGAACATCCCCGAGATGGCGTGGTCATCATTACACAGCCAGGTTTTCTGTCACAGTGATGCAAAGGCATCAACCCCAGAGGTACCCCAGGGGGAGCTGTACACAGTGCCGAAATCTCTGCTACCTCACGCTCTTTACTTTGGGCATCTGCCTTGTGAAAGAAAGGCCCTAACTACATGTAACTATGTCCTGAAGGGAGGAAAATGTGCTTTCCCAGGTTGGTATAGCAGGTTGGCAGCTTGTCACCGGGGCTTTCAAAATGAAAATTCAGACCATATCTGTGCTTAAAGCAACCTGGAAGTTCTCCGCTCCAGAGGCAAGAATGCCCGGGAGTCAGCAGCAAGAGAGAAGATTGGCGAGGTGGGAGGCAGGGAGATAGATGCTCAGCCTTCGTAGCAAGCTTGCTCAGGGATAGCCCTACCTTCGCCTCCAGCCCTCGCCACCTTAGCTGTGGTAGTCACAGGCTTGCTTGAAACAGAATGCTTCAAAGGCAGCATATAAGTATTTCCAGAGATTAAGGCAGTGTGTATTCCTTGCCTTGGCATAGTGATATAATTTCAACTGTCTAAAATATGATAAATTCTGTGTCTAAGGGTTAGCATGCTTCCTTGGAGCCCTATTCATCCCAATGTTCCTCCGTTCTTCTCCAGCCGTTTTCTTTTTAACTGATCCTTCTACCTAAATGCATCACCCCGACTTTAAAAGCCTTGTAAGCCAGGCAACAACGCCCTGTAGATTTGAACACACATATCTCTTCCAACACCTAGGAAGCCCCACTGGACCATTTGCTGCCACCTCCTGTTTCCAGAGCGGACATTTTGTCACAGAATAAGGCAGAAAAACACCCCTGCCCTCATTCCTTCTCCGTGGTGCTGATCCCCTCCTATGCCCAGTCATCTCTAAATAGTCTCTCCCTTTCCTGCTAGCTTGGTGTCAGAGCGTGCCGTGGGTGTGCCCCGCCTTTGAAGTCTGACATAGCCTCTTCTGATTCACTTGTCTTCAGCTTGGCAGAGCGCTTACAGTCGCTGGCCCTTTAGCTAGGGAGCCATTCTTCTTCTGGGAGATGACCTTTTACACGGAAGATGGGGCTGTCATCAGTGATCTCTGGCATATGAAAGATTCCCGTGTTTTCAGCAGGGACCAGGATCACACCACACATGTGTGGGCATTCGTTGTGTGTTTCTATGCAAGCTGTTTATAAAGAGTCTTACTTTTTGACTGTACATAATCCCGAGACACTATTGTCCCTTTTTGAAAACACTGTTGGCCCTCACAGGGGATACTTCTCTCCAATGAGATCTTTTTTTTAATTGAAAAGAAAATATTTGTCAGATTCAACAGCTCTTGGAGGGAAAGATGTGTGAAAAGATCATTGCAAAGATGAGCCATTTCCACAGGTTTTCTAGAAACTAATTGCAGAGCTTTGAAGTTATGAAAATGCCCTTTAAAGAATTCTTCCCAGAGACTTGAGGAGTGAAAGCAATGATTCCTTTCCCAAGATAAAATCTCACACCCTGAAGCCTTCAACATCACCCTTTGTTTCTTATCAGGAGTCTAGTGTCTGATTTGCCTCCAAGCGGAACATTATTTGTTATTTGCTCGGATGTTAATCTGTTCTGCTGCAGAGTTGTGGGATTTAGGGTGAGCTTTGCAAAGTGGGTGAGGAGAAGGTTTTGTCACCTCATGCAAGTCCTCCTGGTACCCCACTCGAGATGGATGAGTTCCGACCTCAGGACCTCCATTCTTGGCTCACTTCTTTCACACCTCACAGTTAGGAGTACACCAAGGCAGTCTAGCCCACACGGGATCGTATCCTGTACTGTTAGGGAACATGTAAATGCCAACAGCAGACCAACCCCAGCCATTCCATCAGAAGTCAGGGATGATGACAGCCTCCAAGAACTAGACTTTCAAAGTCTGAGTATCGCTTAATGGCTACTCTAAATCTTTGGGTGTCCCCTTTGACTTCTACACATGGTGCCTGTGTTTCTAGATCATGGCCTAAAAGCTGACAGTTCCTGAGTGTCTTGACAACCCAAGAACAGGTTAATTGCTGCCAACACACTGACCACAGAGTTCCTTACCTTGGCTTAAGAAAGGAATTGATCCCCATGACTATGAAATGCTTCTGAAGCTGTAGACAATTTGATATTTTGAGTGCAATAATATTTAATATTACTTTTATATTTAGTGATAGTCTACCAACTCTCTCTGTCAGTTCAACAAGGGTAACTATTTTTATATGTAAACAGGGTTCAGAAAATTTAAATTTCTTAGCTACGCCCACATAGGTGAACCTGAAATTCAAAACCAGATAGATTAGATCCATGATCTGGTGAGTCTGGTTAATATGGGTCATATAATAAGAACTTTCCTGATCTAGCTGCTGGATAAAAACTGTTATCCAGAAAGAGAGGGAGAGAAAGAGAGAAGGAATGAGAGATGGATGAAGCTGGTTATTCTAGCGTTGAGGAGACTGGAGAAAAATACAGATACTTCTAAAGAAAACATGGCCTATTTTAGTTCTGTCTGGGCCGTTCTACCCATAGTGGGGTTCATGGCGACTCAGCTGACTGTGGCAACTTGGTTCCTGAGCACTTCCCCAGGACATTTCCTCTAGAATCTGGGGGACTTTGTGACATTATTAGTTGACTGCATTTCAGGAGAAACACCTGGATCAATGCTTAGGGGTGGCAGGTGCCCCAGCTTCTGCTGTTTCTGAAGACATGCTGAGATGCGCTCCTACCTGTAGGAGGATCCAAGAAAGCCTCAACAGGGTTGACTGAGCTGCTCTGATATGGCCGGGTAGAACCAGTTTTCCCATCGGGGTGGTTTGTTTTCTGAGGCCAAACAGAAACTTAAACCTTGTGTGGCAGAAACAGAGATTCATGGAACTGAAAAAGCCACGTGGGCTCCTGACTGGACCAAGTGTTAGCGTTTGATTAGAGGCTTAAACAAGGTCACCTGCTTCTTCTCTCTCCCGTCACTTGCAGCTCTCTGCCCCTTCATGCTTTCTTTCCCTCAGAGAGCTCCAGGGCTCTGAGTTACAGTCCACCTGTGCCCTCTCTTTCTCTCACTGAAGACTCAACAAAGAAAAAAATGAGAAGTCAGTGAGGTGGTTCAGTGGGTTGAGGAGCTTGCCTCCCAGCCTGGTGATGTGAGCTCTACCCCCAGGGCGAAAGGAGAAAACCAACTCCAACGAGTTGTTCTCTGACCTCCAGCCATGCTCTTGGCGTGAGTGTGCATGCACACATAATAAAACAAGCACAGAAGATTCTCTCTGCAAGCGTTCCTTGGAAACCTGTAGGGCTGTGTGCTGAAACCAGAACCAAGTAGGACGGTTGAGGGATTCAGTATTCTGATTGGCGTAGGATTGCATCAGGCGCTGTGTCCTTGGAGTCAGCCCCCACCCACAGGACATGAAGGATTTGAGAGGAGAGAAATGGTCATCTCAAAATGGTCACTGCCAGAAGCGTGATACTTAACAGACATCAGGGGTCAATGGTGACAAATGTCCACAGCCCTGCCTGTTTAGCTTTCGAGGCTGTCCACGAATTGGATAGGAGCGTTCTGGTTCTCTCTCTGTTCTTTACTGTTAGACTTGTATAAGCATATGAAGCCAGCGATCCAAGGAAAAAGAATGTCCTGTGCCTGACTCAAGGTGTGTGACATCATGGGGCTGTGTGTGACTGTGGCTGGTGTTGATTGGCTGGGTATATTTTTGTTTTGGGCCCTAGGTTTGGTTCCCAACATCCATATCAGGTGGCTCAGATTCACTGTAACTCCATTTCCAAGGAGTCCAGCGTCATCTTCCAGCCTCTTTGGTACTAGGAATGCACAAGGTTCCTGATGCATGCGCGCGTGCGTGCGCACATACAGACACACACACACAGAAAGAGAGAGAGAAAGAGATACTCACATATACCCATCAGATTTTTAAAGTTTTTTTAAAAGAAAGCAAATCACCTCAAATCTTGCTTATATAATTCATACCTAGAAGCATCTTTAAAAAATTGGGGTCCTTGACCCTAATCCTGACATGCTAAAGAAATCCAGCAACTAGCCAAGTTTTCTCTAAAGAATTTCGAGGTGATTATTTCAGACTTCAAACCTCACTTGTCATGGATTCTCACTTAAGTCTGGCTGCTCTTGCAACCCAAATCAGCCCCTACATTGAAAATACATTGGCTCACCGTGACTGTCTTCAATAAGTCTTTATTTGCAGAAACAAGCCACAGGTCACATTTGGTGTTCGGGCTTTAGTTAGCCCATCTCTGGCCTGGGGGACCAAGGCTGGGAGTGATTTCACCTGTTTGCCACCTCTGCCCTCTGGGCTTACATTTTCAGATGAATTGTCAAGAGCGTGATCCAAAATAATCTTCGTTTATCTTTCCAAAGTGCACAGATGGAAGTCGTCTTGTTTGGGAGTCATTGGGGGCACCACAGGCTCTACCGAAAGGACCCAGAATGTCCTCAGAGCCTACAGGAAATGTGGCGATGACTTGCAGCTGGAAGGCCCGCGGGCACCATGTGCACGCGCGCATGCGCGCGCACAATGTGTACTTGTAGACAGTACAAACCTCGGCTGTTTTGTTAAGGGCCTTTGGCAAAGTGGAGCTCATTGTGCCCATCTCCCTGGAAACCAGACACCGGCTCAGCAGCTATGGAAAACAGAACGTTCTCTCAACTTGCCTGGATGCCTCTACGAGGCCCAGAGTTGCAGGGGCGCTAACACTGCCCACCCCTACTCCCCAGGTCCTTGGGACGTGCCTCCCTTCACAGGCTCCACCACCGGGGATTACAGGCAGCGGTGAGGCCTCCACAAAGATAAGCCACACAGAGCTCAGTTGCCTGATGCCTGGGTCCCTCGGCGACACCACTATTCTCTTCCTTTTGCCGTAAATGTCAGCCCTGCTGCCTCTCCCAGCAGCTCACATCTGTGTGCGTTCTTTCATTTTTTCTCTAGAGATCCCTCCTGTCCAGGATGTTTTTTATTTTACACTTGAAAAAAGCCAAGGCTGTCTGCACGGAGCCACAGAGCCTGCCTTATCTGCTCCAGCCCCAGCTCAGCGCTGCAGCTTTTTGCCTCAGGGGCTTCCTAAACCCTGCATGAAGAGCAAAGGATATGCCTTTCTCCTGTCACTCTGGCTGCTACTGCCACTGCCAGGTGGGTGGACAGAGCTGGAAACCTGCTAGTCAGAAGTGAGTTACTGCTTCACTCTGACGACTCCGTACTTGAAAACTCTTGGTGGCATGGGTGGAGAGTGACTCGCAGCCTAATCTACCCCCCTCCTACTCCAAACCTCAAAACAGAACAGGGGCTGCTCGGTGCACACTGCACACATAATGGAGGCTATGGGTAGGTGCTTTTTCCACACTGTGATCGACATCATCCCAACCCCATCCTGTGTGTGTCCTGCATCATTAGGCTAAGACACAGCATCTTGCTGCTTCTTCCTCAGAGCCTATAACAACAGTAGGTCTGAGCCGTTGGGTCAATATGACAAGTCTTCTTAGGGCTCACCCTGGTCAGAGCAAGCTCTCAAGTGTACGTGCCCAGAGATGCACATTGGGTTTGCATTAAAAAAAAATTAGACATCTCCCACATTCTAAACCTCAAGGAAAGGATGGGAGAGTCAGCTCAAGGACATTTGGTCCATATGGTCTGGGACCGGAGCACAAAGTCCTCAGGAAAAGTCAACCCACGTTGATTCAACATTTGCTAAGCCTTCTCCAGGAAGTGTGCAGAGACACTGACTGTCCTCCCTGGTTCCTTGATTTCCCTGACCCTCACAACCCAAGACTACAGCCTGTGACTCTCAGTGTAGTTCCTGTTCCTCTCTTATCCAAAACCCCCACAGTGCAAATTGCATTTAAAACTAAAATCCGTGGTCTTTTCCACTTTTTGGTGGTATTTCTGTCTTTTTCTTCACCGTGGTAATGAGACTTTTAAGAGCTATATGTGGAGCAAACATTTTACCTGTACATTCTTCCTTTTTTGTTCCTGCATAAAATTTCTACATTTTCATGCAATCATGTGGATCCTTGTGTAGGTTCTGGTTTTCCAGTCTTGATTAACATGGATGTCCTTGGCATGCTTATACCTTAGTCCACTTGGATTTTTCTTCTAAGAGGTTTTAGTGCTTTTTTATTTTACATTTAAGTCACTACTTTATCTAGAACTTATATTTTGCCAGAGATAGGGGTGAGGGAACTAATTTTATTTTACTCCGGCATTGGCAAATTGTGGTCCACAGACCAGCCTCCTATGTTTATAAGTAAAGTTTTATTGGCACGCCACCATAGCCATTCATTTGCATATGTTTGGGGGCGGTTCTCTGACATGACAGAATTCAGTCATAGCGGTAGAAACTCGTTAAGTCCTCAAAGCCCCAAATCTTCACTTGACAGGAGCATCTTGCCAGCCCTGCTCTAGGTGGCTATCATTTCTGCCAGCACAATTTGTTAAATAAACCACTTCTGCCCTCTGTAATGGAATTCTTTCTCATATACGAAATCCTAATGTATCCTAGCATATTTTCCCGGATTTTCCATTCTGTTCTGATCTTGCCTATCTCCCTGCCAATACCACTTAGATTGGATTACTATGACTTTATATTTGGCAAGCTATATCCTCCATCGTATTTTTTATTTTTCATGCTCGTAGTTGCTGTTCACGTGTAATTACCCTTCCATTACAATCGAAGGTAGTTTTATCCGTTTTCAAAAGAGAAAGAACGACCGTTGGAATTGTAATTAGAATTGCATGAAATTTATATATGTCTTCTACGAAGAGTGGATTTTCTTGTAACACTAAGCATTCCTATCTGAGAAAATATCTATTTAGTTCTTGTTTGGGGTGCTTCAATAAGATTTTTATAGTTTTATTCACACAGGTCTGCGCTCATCAGTCTGCCCCAAAACAGAACCCAAGCCTGTAATTTAAACAGGGAAGTTTTATAGAAGACTTAATAACTAGTAAAAGCTGCTTAGCTCCTAAAAGGGTTAGAGAGAACTCTAAGGAACATAGACACAGCAAATGTAGAGAGTAGCAGCTGTTTCCAGGGCTGAGGATAAGCCCCCTTTAAAGGAACGGAATGAAGAACTTGCGAGAGAGCCCTGACCTCGAGGCTGAAATTCAGAAGTTACCAGACTCCCTGAAAGTGCTATACTTGCCAGGGGTGCAATAGGCTCTACCTCCCTCTTTATATTAAATTTGTCCCTAAGAGTTTTTTTTGTCATTTTCCTCCTCCAACCTTTCCTGTCATTTCCCCCCATTCTCATTTCTGGATACTTATTGCTAGTCAAGAGTGAAGCTATTGATTTCTGTATATTTATCTTTACTAAATTGTCTCATTTATTTGACCAGCATTTCATTAGCGTCTCTTGGGTTTCCTAGGTATTCAAACGTATCGGCCCAGAGATCATTTTATCTGTTTCTCGGTGCTGATTACTGGTGATTCCGTTTGCTTGCCTGAGCGCACTCCAAGTTGCTCAAGGATGTCCACTCTAGCAACTCCTCTCCTCTACCAAATTTTCTTTTAGACTGGATTCCCTCTGTTTTGGCTTGTTTGTTATCTACTGAGTAAGTATGTCAAATTCTGGGAGGTGTCTACAGCTGTGTCCAACTCTTATTTAATTAAAATCTTCTTATATTTTGATTCCTTGTTTTTCTTTTTATGTTTAGTTATTATGTGTATGATATATACAGGTTTGGAAACATATTTCCTTTGCAGGTTGTGGGTTTTTTTTTTCTTAATTCTGAGTGCCACTCCTCATTCTGTGTTCTTCTTGGCCCGCTGACCAAACAGTGCCACGGCTGTTATAAAGCAAGCATCTACATGCACAGGAATCTATATTTCTGGGCTCATACTTTGTTCCACTGGTCCATTTGTCTGTCTCTACATGACTGTCACACTGAACTCCTCGTTCTTGCTCTATAAGAAGACTCAGTACCTGCAGTCCTAGTTAGAATTAACTGCCAGCTCGACACAGCCTAGAATCACCGATTTAAAAAGAAAAGTCTCAATTGAGTAATTGTCCTTAATAGGTTGGATTGTAGACATGTCTGTAAGGGATTGTCTTAGCTGGTGTAGGAGAGCCCAGCCCACTGTGAGCAGAGCCACTTTCGGAGCAGGTGGTCTCCAGCTAGGAAAGCTGGCTGAGCACTGGAACCTGTGAGTGCTTGCTGCAGAGACTGACCCGGTAGACATTGTGCCTCTATGGTTTCTCCTCCAGCTCCTGTTTGAGCTTGAGTCCCTGGCCTGAATTCCCTCGATGATGGGCTGTGACCGGAGAGTGTAGCCTCTCCTTGCCTAAACTGCCTTTGGTCACCGTCACAGAAATGAAACTCGAATGCCTGAAATGTCTAATTTCCATGCTCTGGCCAATGGATGCAGGATGTAGGTAGAAGGACAAGATTAAAATAGGGAGACCATCTAGCGTATTATGTAATAAGCAAACAGGTGGTTGTGGTAAAAATTGAGACTCTTCTATTGTTCTACAAATCTCAGGTCACGAAAAAACAAGAAGTAAAAATTCTGCAATCAAGAGGCATGGCCATCAGTTAGAGCCAGAACTTCTCTTCTAGAAAACTGGAGTTCAGTTCCCAGACCACTTATCAAGCAGTTCACAGTTGCCAATACCTCCAACTACAGAAAGATTTGATATTCTGGTCTCTACATGCATGTGTACATACATACTTGCATATGTGCATGCACAAACACACACACACACACACACACACAGAGAGAGAGAGAGAGAGAGAGAGTGTGTGTTAAATAATGGAAGTAACTTGATGGATATAGAGCGATGTCCCCAACACCATCATACCAGTTTCACAGTTATCAAGAACAAGAAACTGGTCCCTAAGAATGGTGACGGTAAGGTTCTGCGCCCTCTGAGCCATCACCACACCTCATTTGGATGCATCCAGATACGGAGGAAGCACATTATCCTCTCCCAGCTCCACTTTACATCCGCCTTTCGCCAGCTTCTTCTCTACTGCCACTACCATGCCTTGCACACTGACTCCATCCATGGTGAAGGAAGCCAACCAATGCCGCTCATATCCCACACAGTAAGGAGCACACACGGCTAGGCAGCATTTTTAGGTAACTCAATAAATTATTTGAAAGGATTTCTTTCCTTCTGTAAAAATTGAAATGAATTAAAGTCCTGAAAATAAGTTATGAAAGTCTTGCTGACCTGGCTGGAAATTCTAGGAAAGACCTCACTCAAAGTCAGGGGGGAAAGATGGTCTAAGTAAAACCTAAAGCCATTGGTCAAGAATTTTCCACAGTATTAGACAATTCCAGGTCTGTAATGAATTATTCCAGGATTTCTACTGCACCTCTAGTCACAATAGCCAACAGCAGCCTTTGTTTTACTGTGGGCAGGGGCAGAGAGGGGAGGAGGAGAAAGAAGGAGAAAAGAATAGGATGCTGGGATTAAAGGAAGCCTGGTGCTTTGTATAGAGTGAATGGCTCTAAGCAAGGGCCACCAATGCCTATTCAAATAAGAAAAAACAGTTAGCAAAACTTGGGCTTTCTAAAAGAAAAGCACTCACAGTGCCTCCAGTGACTTAGTCCTGCCCCAGATGGAAGCAGATGAAGCCTGGGTCCAACTGGGAAGTAACAGAGGCTGAACTTTGGTTCTTGTAGATACCAAATAACACAGCAAGAAGCAACTCGAGAGAGGGAAGGATTTATTTTTGCTCATGGTTTCATGGCAGTGAAGGCATGGACTCCTAGGATTGTTCTCTATCTGGAACTTAGCATACAGCTTGGTGTATCTGTGAGGATCAGGAGACAGCTCTGGTCTAAAGCAGAACTGGCCTAGAGCCCTCAGGTTCAGCCCATATGGTTCCATGTTTGCTAGCTAGCTCCCTTTTCTGTCCAAAATATACCACAAACTCCACAAATAGCACCACCGGCTGGGGACCAAATGTCCAAACACATGAGTCTGATGGAGGATATTTCATATTCAAACCATAACATTCCGTTGTGAAATGCAAATCCACTTCCTGCCTTGGAGCTCTGTTTCTTCCATGCTTACAAGACATAAATGGCTGCCTTACACTCTTGCTACAGTAGCCATGAGCTCTCTGGCTGTCTGTCATGCCTTCCTTGCTATGATGGACTGTATTCCATCAAACCTTGAGCCAACATAAATCCCTCCTCCCTTAAGTCACTTTTGCTCAAGTATTTAGTCCCAGTGACAAAAAAGTGAGGTAGACACCAAGACTGGCCATGAATTGATTATGGTCAAAACCACCGAGGTCTATGCAACTGGACTTGTGCAACCAGTGTATTTAATAACAACAAAAAAACTTCCAAGGACAAAAAACAAAATTGAAAGTGAACCCCTTTGATTCCGGAGACTTGAAACATCTGTCAATATGTTGCAATGTATTGGCCTTACTGTGTCTTCATTCTAAAACAATAAATCTATGGGAGCATCAAAGGAATGAGAGTTCTGAGTAGATGATATTATAGAAGTGTTTCAGGTATGACAATTGATTTATGATTATAAGAGCCAAGAATAAATTTGCCTGCTCCTTCTTCCTCCACCTCCTTCGTGCTGGGATTACAGGCATATGTCACCATGCTTGGTTTATACTGTGACAGGAATCAAACCAACGGCCTCATGCATGCTAGATGAGCACTCTTTCAACTGATCTGTATGCCCAGACCAATGGTCGTGTCCTCAAGATGCCACTATCACTTAGAGATACAAGATGAAATTACGTATCTGAGATAGGTTTCAAAGGAATAGTTGGGGGAAAATATCAGTAGGGTCAATGAAGGAAGCTAGCCATGAAGTGATCATTAGCGAAGTTAAGGGATAAGTATAGAGGTTTATTTTTTCCATAACATAAATAAATATAATATACAAAACATAGATAATTGATATATGCTTGTGTACGTGTATGTATGTTTATGGTGGCCTTCTATATACTTGGGTTGTATCTATGGATTCCCTGAGATTCTAGAATTCAACAAACGACAAATTGAAAAGAGTCAGAAGAAAAAAATTCATCTTTGCAGATGCACAGACTTTTTCCTTGTCATTATCTCCTAAAAAATACAGTGTGACATCTACTTACATCTGTTTGTATGGTGATCCCTGTGTTGGGTATTGTAAGTCGACTAGAGATTGAAACTCGCAATAGGAGGATGCGTGTAGTTTATGTGACTGCGATACCGTCTGATGTGATGGGAAAACATTCATGCATTTTGGAATCCCAGTGGCTTCTGGTACCGATCCCGTGCAGATACCAAAGGGAAAATGTCTTTATGTTCGAAACATGTCATTCTTTAAGCAGTGGCCTGCCCACTCTTGTGATCTTCTAGCTGCCTTGCTTTCTCTACTTACTGGTTTCCTGCACTGCTACCAGACACGGCTCTGAGGGAGCAGCTGTAGGACCGAAGGCTCTGGCCCATCTACTGAAGCCTATACCTGACTTATAGTTCTTTTTATCCCCAGAGCACATGCACTATGAACTCTGCTCATGCAGGTCCTGCGGGGCTCCAGCACACCTTGCAGTCCGATGTCTTCCAGTAGCTAATGCACGTCACCAGAGTCCAGTGTTTACAAAGATGCAAGTCATCAAAAGCATTCGCTCACAGTAACTTCCAGCTCCTCCTTTATTGCGCTGTGCAGGGAAACTGTGCACTGTAGTAATGATGGAGGCAAGAGTTTGCAGAACTCATCTTGTAAAGGTCTGAACCAAAGAGGCATTCAGAGGTTTGGCCTAAAGAACAGGGCAGTTTGACTATGCCCTGCTTCATTTTGCTCTTTGAACATGAGTCATCTTCTGTACGCTTCCTCCGCAGAATCTATACTTTTGCTGGCCTTCCACCAACTCATAAGACATTACTGTAATGTCTTAGATTTGGGGTAAGAAGGAGTAAACTTGGACTTGTGTTTTTTGCAGTCCTGCATCCCTAAAACTCTTGCAGATCACCGCCAAAACAGAATATGAAGAGACTCTTCCATCATACTACCATGGGCCATAATCTCTTTGCAGGTTCTTGGCCCGGAGGGTTATAGGAGGTTGAATGGAACTGAACTCTGCCTGCTAAAATCACCTCACTCTTAGTCCCTAATCTAAGCTTCATAACAAAAATTACAGTTAAGCTGAGGGGGCCTGAGGTACAGAGCCACACAACTGGACAGACTTGGAAGCAGGGGAGTAGTGTTTGACAATGAGTTTGTCTGTCTCTCTTGAGTCAGAGAAACGGGACTAGACAACCCTGAAACCCTCCCAGCATCACCGTTGTGAGTCTCTGGTCCCTGCTGTCTCTGTTTTCCCTGCAGTGGAAAAGTTAGGAACCTCAGAAATCAGTGACAACTAACATTCTGTCTCCAGATGCTCAACTCATTAAAGTCTGTGAAAGCAATTTGACAGCACGGAGGATGTGTTTTGTCATTGGGGTGGGGTTGACACTGTTATTTGTTTTAGCCAGAAAGAGGTGTGTATGGAAGTGTCTGCGTGCGAGGGTGTTTCCGAAGTAGGTGTCACGTTGTTTGTGCGGGTTATGGGTGAGTGTGAGCTACTTGGGTGCTTCTGTACTCTTTTTGTCTGGTGTTGTTTCTGTGATGAAATGTCCAAGGTCCCTGAGTCTGGTTTCTGTGGCAATTCTGCTCTTTCTCCCGTCTCACTAGAACTGTCCAAGGCCCCACCCTCTCTCACCGTTTTAATCAAAATCACTTCTTTGTAACCTAAGAGAACTGGCTCCAAATTTCACACTGCCCTCCCTTTCCTCTTACCTAGAGGGGCAAACTGTCCTTCAAATAAAACGATTCCGTTATTGCATGATGCAGAGAATAAAACCTTTGAATTTCTTTGACTAAATTCTACTTTAAAATTAAATCGTGCAAATAATTCTTTCAGCACCAGCTATTTACCCATTTGAATTTTTTATCTGAATTTGGGTGGACTCAAATGTGTCCTGGCAAGTGCTTCAGGACAAATGGCTTGTGGAATGACCAGCAAACGTGGCTAGCCTTCTCATTTCTAGCACAGGATAAGCAGAACCGTTTCTATTTCATGTGTTCTTTCATCGCCCTTTGAAAAGGAATCTTGTTTAATAGATCACAGGCATGATCTTTTAAACTGTTTTCAGTGGTTATGCAAAATCTTCACCAAAGCACTGCTAGGTAGACTAGAGGAACTTCCGGACTCTAATCAGCCGCGAGAGTCGGCAGGATTTAGAAGTCGTTTCTCAACTCGGGATCACCTGCAGGTAATGAAAAAGTCCCAGGGAAGACTGCTGAGTGAAAAATGCCATTGTATACATAGACTTTTATGGACTCTGAAAAGCCCTTTGACTCCTTGGAAATAGAAGCTACGCTGGAAGTAGAAAGAGTAGAAAAATCCGTGTGACATGCGCATGTGAACGCGGCACTGATGTTTAGGCTTGAAAAAGAGCGAAGAGGTGCTGGAAGGGGGCTCAGAGCCACTGACAATCTTAACTGTTTGCCCAGAGGGGCTGGGCTGAGACCTTGAAGGGGAGGGAAAGGGCATTGCCATCCACGAGAGAGACTTTGAACTCTTTGCCAGCTTCCTTGACTTCAGAGCTCCAAACCAGGCAGCTGCAATCCCGGAATGGGAGCGACGCGGAGAGACGGGAATCCGCCTGGAGATGAAGAGACCAGAGAGAAAGCAAACACGATAAAGGATAGCAGCTGTTCCGCTGAAGCTGCCTCTGCAGGCCTTGCTTGTGTTTGCTAGAACAAACCAAGACGGACAGTAAGAGGCTGTAGGCAGTCCCCTGGTGGTTCTTGGTAGATGGAACTTCCTTCCCTTCCTGTCTGTAGTACTTCCCATCATCTGATCCTGGGCAACCCACTTCCTCCCCTCCTTCGGACCTTCCATCACTCATAAAGTTATTGGTAGGAAAGGCTGACCTTGAAAACATTCTACCCTTCGATAGTGACATGCCAAGAGGGAAGAGCTGGGCTTCCCAACAGAGTTATAACAAGGAGAACATTTTCCAGAAGAGATTTTCCTGTTTCGCTCATCACCCCAAATCAGGATCAGGTAGTTCCACCCAGAGTATGCATAAATTAGGGAGGGACTGGCTACATCTGCGATGGCCCAATAGAGAAAAAGTGAAGTCATCCCCGAGGCTGATGAGGCATCGATAGTTTGAAAGCAACACAATATGGTGCCAGGCTGGGGAGACAGCTCAGTGGATAAGGTTTTGTTCTGCAAGCATGAGGACCTGAGTTCAATACCCGGAAACCATGTTTTTAAAATAATGAAAGTGTGGCGGTGAGCTCTTTGTAGTCTTGGGGCCAGGGAGGCAGAGACAAGAAGGTCTCTTAGGCTTGCCGACCGGATAGTCAGCTGGACAAGCAAGTCCCGGGTGCCAGTGTGAGAGACACTATCTCCAAAAAATGAGATAATTTTTTGGAAATTGGCTCCTGAGAAATCACATACAAGGTTGCCTAGTGTGCTCGCTACATGTGTGTACACATTCATGCTTGTGCGTACACCATACACACACACACACACACACACACACACACACACACACACAATTAAAAAGTAACAAGATTTCCCCCAAAAGAAGCCAACTATATCCATAACAGTATCATCACTAAATTAGGGTGACGTACCGATCATGCCTGATGTCCTATGGTGAAAACCTCTTAATGCTGACCACACTAACATAGCCACCACATCCAAACTCCCCAGCCCTGCTATCCAGGTGGAGAAAGAAGGTGGAGATTGCAACCTTGGGATCTGAGCTGAGCCTGCAGTGTGTTATGGGTCGGACATGTGGACTTGACTGTGGCCCAGACAAATAATTGCAGGCACCCCTGGGGCTTCTCGGTCCTGTTTCTACACCCCCCCATTAACACCCGGTTAATGGCTACACGCGTGTGCCAGCTCTCCTTTGTCATCGCGGCCCTGCAGCTCCCAGTCACCCCCAACCTGCCTCCCCAGATAACAGAACCTTAATTAACACTAGTATTCAGGCAGAACACAATCTGTTTTTGATAAGTCGGGTAGCTTTGATGAAAGGATGAATGTGACTTGTCACGTGGAGCCATTCTTTCGTCCTCTGGCAGACACCAGGTGAGAGTGCCGCTGAGCTGCAGTGACATGTGCCGGGTCGCATCAAAGCCGTCACCCTCCAATCAGTTCTCTGCCTGGATTTGAAGTCTTTTTTTTTTTTTCCAAAAGAGGGTTGGTGCCGCATGTCTGTTCTCACCGGTGGCGTTGGTCTTTTCTGGTTACGTGGCAACCAGTAGCTGGAAGGTTACAAGTGGGAGGCACGGGGCTCAGTGTGAAAACTTTGGCCTTGAAGTTACAGTTTCAAGAGAAGAACAATTCCTTGCCTAGTGGCATGAAAGGAATCCTTTGTGTGTCGCGCGGCCGTATCATTGACCGACTGACCAAGTGATAGACCGAAAGGCTTTCATAGAGGGAGTTTCCAGAGACTTAGCCCTTCAAACGAGCCTTGAGTGCAATCTCAAAACAAAGACACAACCATCCTGATTCTGAATCGTTAAGCTGAGTGTTCTTCCGCGAAACCATACCCTGTGCTTGGTCATGTGGCGCCTCTTGATCTTGGCTGTGCCTTTGCCTTGCCTTAAACTGTTAATCATTCCAGATTGCAGGCCTGCCTTTGGGTGCTTGGCAGTGTCCAGTTAATGGATATGGACAAAGTATTTGAGTCGTTAGGGTAAAAACAACACCTGCATCTTCTACAGACTCAAAGGGGTACCTACTGTGAGGTCAGGACTGAGAACAAGCAGGATGCTATTTTGCTGTGAGGCTGGAATTTCCCATCCATCACTCCATGTAAGTCTCCTGATGACCTAGGAGGTCTCCATGTAGTGACGGGAAGTTGGGGAGACTTGAAAAGTACCACTGCTTTATCCAAGATTGCCACCCAAACAGCCTTAACTCCCTCCATTGGTGCCAACTTTATAACTCTGTGACTTTTGCATGTATGCATGTTCCCTGCTTAAGGGCCCTTTACTGGTTTGTTGCTTTGCCATATTGAAATCCTTGTTTGTCTTTATTTTGGGATGAAGTCTTACAATGTAGCCTTATCTGGCCTAGAACTCACTATTAAAACCAGGCTGGACCTTGAACTCACAGAGATCTGCCTACTTCTGTCTCCAGGGACTGGGATTAAAGGTGCATATCGCCATCTCTATCAGGATCCTTATTTTTTTCTAACCAAGTCAGCCCACTTTTATGTTGCTTCGGGCCTTGTCAGGTGCACAGCCTGCCTGCTGCCTAGACCCACGGCTGTGTTTTCTCAGCTGTTTTATACCCATGCTGGGAATAGTAGGCATCCTTTCCAAAGCGAATGCAGAATCACTGTCTTCAGTGTGCTAGCCGGGCATTCTGGAGGAAGCTCGCATCACATTGTCGCATTAATGCATCCATTTTGCTGAGCCCTGCATTGTGAGAGTCCCAGGAAGGATTTTACCAGTCCTCACAGCATTCCTGTGTAATGAGGTGGTGACCCAAAGGGGCAGAGAAGTATGAAAATGGGTCGTAGTCTTTATATCGATGACCATGGATCCGGGAGATGGCCTTCCCAGATCTGAATCTCAACTGTGCCATTCCTTAGTTGTTTGATCCTGCCTAGTTCCTTGACATCTCTGAATTTCTGCTTCCTTGTGGGTAAAGCGGTGATAGAGGTGGTCATCATTACCTAAGAGTGTTCATTGTTTTCAGGACTCAGTGAATGGATATGGACAAAGAAAGTGCTTAGCGTGCAACACACTCAGTGAACACTGGGTCCTTTAACAACCTTTGCACTCCAGAATATTCCCCATTATAGACTGAAATAGGTATTTAAATGGCACCTTACTTAAGGATCTGAAGTGTTTTCCCAGCACTGGGTAATATAGTCAAGGTGCAATTAGCCATACATTATAATATTTTTAAGTGATTCAAGTGACACTTCTTATGTCTAAGCGTAATCTCTCCCACTTTAGCATTTATCATAGTTTAATAACTATTGAATGCTGTTGAATTAAAATACTGTTCTGTCTGGGGACGCGTTGACCCTTCGCATAGCAGAACTCATCCATGGCTCCGCCAAAGCCTGGAAAAGAGCTCGCTACAGCAATGGGATTCGCGTGCTCTCTGGAGACAGAAAAGACTGGCGGCGTAACAGGGAAGCTGTGACCTTTGGAAACTAAGCATCTTCCCATCTGTTCAAAGGCTGGCTGGGGCTCTACTCATAGTAGGGATGGTTCTGTAACACTTCATAGGCATTTTGAGAGCATTGGTTCCTCTTACCCACCTGTGTAGTGGAATAAGGATGGTGTACTAAGACTCTCTCTGTCTCTGTGTGTGTGTTTGTGTGTGTGTGTGTGTGTGTGTGTGCGCGCATACATTGGGTGCATATATGTACCAGTGTGGGTGGGTGTACGTATGTATGTGGATGTATGTGTGAAGCCCAGTGTCATTCCTCGGGTGCTGTCTACCCTTTTTGAGACAGGGTCTCTCAGTGGCCTTGAACTTGTGAGACAGGTTGGATGCCTGGCCAGCTAGCCGCAGAGATCTGCCTTCCTCTGCCTCCTGAACACTGGGGTTATAAGGTAAGCCACCACAGCTGGCTTTTTACATGAGTTCTGGGCATCAGATCGGGTCCTCACACTTGCCAAGCTCCTCCCCGACTGAGCCAGTTCCCTAGGCTGATAGAAGTGCTTTTGGCAATTCTTTGAAAGGTTTCTCTAATCCACCCAGCAGCCTATATTGTAGTGTGGGCATGAGGTATTAATATTCTTCCATGCTTACCCCATGTGGTCCCCAGTGCCCATGTGATGCATTCAATTCCATGTATGCATTTGATCAGCATTCTCATGTCACTTGAAGATAAGTAGCACTGCCCACTTTACAGATGAAGACAATGAGGCCTCTGATAACTTGGCCTGATGGTAGAGGTATCCAGACCTAGGATGGACTGGCTTCAGCCTGTATTCCTTAACTCTCTCATTTCTTTCCACACCTGTGGGCGAGTCATCCTCATGTTTTGATGGGAAGGAAGAGGCTAGGTATAAGGAGGCAGAAAATCCTTGCTGGCCCAAGGACTGTGTGCTAGATTAGAGTAACAGCAGAACGGTTCCCCTCCAGGTGAACTGCTCACAGCAGTGACCCCGTCCGACATAACACTGTTCTTAAATTATTCAAACACTGTGAGACATTTGTTTCTCTAAGTGGCTATTTCTCTCCTCTTCATTGTGCATTGTTCTTCCTGCCTCATGCTGGGAAAGGTGTCAGCCTGATTTAAGACTCTGTGGTCTTCTGGGCAGGCAGCCATGTTGGTCCAGTGGACTCATGGGATCTCTTTCTGTCTGGTATGTCTTAGACTTGGCCCTGAAACTGTGCAGCTGGATCTAGCCGGTGACTGCTCATGGAGAGGCAAGTTGATAGATTTCTGTAAATCCATGGGATGTTTTAGTGAATGCTCCTTTACTCTCTGGGTGTGTTTCCCCATAAGCCTCTGGAAACCTCAAAGGTGGGTAGAAGACTTCTTGTGTGTGTGTGTGCACACGTGCGCATGCACATGCATGCATGCATGCACGTGTGTGTTGTATAATTATTCTTTTTAGTTGAATCCAGCAGAGGGAAGGCATGGCCTTAACTCGCTCTCTGAGTGTCTAAGCTACGTGGGATGTTGTGCCTTGCCCTTTAGAATCGTTGCCAAGTGAGCTTTCTTTCCTACCATGAATTATTTCTCAAGGCTCCTGCAGTTTTCTCTCTATCCACCTTTCTTTTTCACCCTTTTCACGTATGAGTTACACTAGGTAGGATTTTGTCCCCATGCCTGCTCCCCCCTTTTTGACCCCATTGTGTCATATAATAAACCATCCCCCCAGGGCTACATATCTTCATAACAATCATTGTCCATGACTGCATGCTATTCCACCCAGTAGCTGAGAATCTTTCGAAGTACACCCCTCTTGCTGGACACTAAGAATGTTTCTAGTGTTTGCTCCTTTAAATAGCACTCCGGTCCACCCTTTGACGGCAGTGCGTCCCCTTCCTCTGGCCATTCCTTCCTCTCCTCTTACAGTGTCTGTGACATTGTTTCCCTTATTTGACTTACATGCAGTTATATTTAACCCTTCCTTGCCTCGTGATGTTCTTCTTTCTTCAACTAGATGCCTGAGTCAGTCCCACCTGGCCACACTCACGTCATCCTTTTTTCTCTTGAGCCCTCCGCTTATCTCTTTCCTATATCCCTCCCCCTTCACTGAGCATGTCCAGTGGCTAATTCTCACTCATACCCATGAATTTTCATATCCAGGTTCCTCTAGAATATTCTTTTCTCCCACCCACTCCTGGCGTTTCATCATGATTTGCTCTGAGAAAAGGCATTCTTTCCATGGCTGTTAGCAGGATAATGCGACATGATACAGGGCTGAATTTTACAGTAAGATGGGGGTCAGCAGCTAGCATGACTTGGTACTTATATTTCGGGAGTGTCGGACTCTGTAAAGATGGGAATCTATAAAGAGTTGAACAGCATCTAGGAAAGCACACAGCATTTAGAATGGGGCTGGTATTGACCCAGGTCTCAGCTCCGCCATGTGCTAGCTCTATGACCCTCCTCGTGTCACTGAACAGGGTGCCTTCATCACTGAAGCGATTGGTGAGGTGTGATTCTCCCTGGGGCTCAGCCCTCTCAGCTTGACTTTCATAAATGGTTGGTTTCCACTATCCTAAGCTTGAGTGTAGTGTCTAGACTTGTGTCTCACTCACCAGAGAGACTTAATAAATATTTATCGAAGGAGTAAACTCTGGCTAAGAGCTCAAAGGTGTAGATGCCAGCCCTCTTCGGTAGCCTCGGTCATTCCACCAAGGAAGTAAGCAGGTGGCGTGTCTGCTGTGTGGGAAGCAGGCAAATCTGTGGCTGCACACGCACATATGGCCGGGCAGCAGCTGTTTCCAGATGGGAGGTGGCACCATGCCAAGTACCAGCGGCCTCTCTACAGAGTGTAGTAATGAGAAACGTCCCACGTGCCCCTTCTGGAGAGAGTCCCTCATTGTGGAACGTGTAGTGCTTCACAGACTTCCTCTCAGCGATCTTCACCACAGGCCCACAAAGAAGGTATGGTGCCACATGGCTATCCAGGTTTCCCGGGAACAGCTGGGACTGGATAGTAAGTGAAGAGAAAGGGTACAAACCAGGGGACATGCACATGTCCTATTCTACAGATAGAAAGAGGGCAGAAAGATGTCAATGACTGACCCCACAGTTAATGGGATGTGGGCAACAAATTTAGGAACCATTGTCCCAAGGTCTAAATATCACCAGGACCGCTCTTGTGAATAGAAAGATGCCCCTAGCAAGCTGCAGCCGTGACGTAATAGAGGAAGGAGACATAAAATCACAGACCTCTGGGGCTCACAGGCAGATGGCCAGGTCATAAGCTCCTCTAAATCCAGTCTCTGTCCTTCAGATCATTAGAAAACATTCCAGTTCAGGCTGTGGTAACCTTTTGCTAAACTGCTGGCTTTACCCAGAGTTCCCTGGCTACCTCTCTATTCATACTGGGTCATCCCCCAACCCACCCCTGTGACAACCCTATGCACAACCTTTTGTGACACTTGACTAATTCATAATTATTTATAGAAAGATTATAACCAAGAATGGAAACTCTAGGAATCAAGGGGGGAGTGCTTTGGTTCCGTTCACCTTACACACATCTACTACCAAGTATGACAAGTATTGGTGGGAAAAGTATGCGACGTATAAAATTTAAATGGAGACACCAATAAAAAGTCAAGTGACAGAAAAGGAAATCCTTTGTCCCAGGGTTTGCTGGCATTTCTTCTATCCAGTGCTACTGCTTTCGACCTACACCTTTGCTTCTCATGTTTTAAAAATCAGAAACAATTTTATTAGAGATTTAAAGAAAATCCCCAAAGCAAGTTAGGAGTAAATTCCAGCAGCTTCCCAGAGGAAGATGGAGGGGACCCGAAGAGCAAGTCATGTATTTGAGTTAGGCCAGCATGGAGATCAGCCACATGGCAGGGAGGAGATCACAGAGAAAAAGTCAATTCCAAAATATTAAGGAAATTACTCGAATTGTGTACCTCCAGTTCCAAAGTGAAACTGATTCTTATTTTACAGAATTAATGGTGTAAGTGTCTGTAGCCCATGAGGCCAGGGATAAGGCTATCCATCTTGATTATTCACTACATCGTCTTGTGTAACACACAGAACAAATTATGTGCTGATCAAATATTCGTTGACGAGTTGATTTAAAAAAAGGAGCCTATAGGTGCCTTAAAATTCACCAATCCATGTCCCATTAATTAAGAATATTTAAAAATTAAGGCATGGTCTAATTGACAGTTTTTCCCTTTGAAATTTTTCTTCTCGCTTTTAGTTTATCACTGTCCTTTGCCTCATTTAGAAAACAAAACTGGGGTACCAGCCACATAAATCTGCTTCTTGCTTTGACTCATAAATCTGTATTCAGTGTCTGTTCTGTCATGCATAAGATCAGTTGATAGAATAACATGGGAAAAGATGGTTCACTGGTTGAACTTCATAGATCCTAGAGTATGATAATATGTTGGTGAAGCAAATCATAGAATTTGGAACTGTGTTTCAAATATGTAACAGTTAGCTTCCTCTACATAACAAAGAACCCTGAAAGCTTATATATTAAAACATTAACCACTTATATATCTTATGGTCTGTGGGTCAGTAATTTGGCCTCATTGATCTGGGCTGTTCCGCTGGCTGACTGGATTGGGTTCACCTGATCTTGGCCAGAGTGATTTATGAGAAGCTAAGTTGACCAGTTGGCTGTTGGTATGTGCCTGGCTGAAATCTATGCCACTTGGCTTTGTTTTTGGCGTGCTAAATAAGACTTACATAGAAATCTCAGGGCTTCCAGATTGAGAGTGAAAGCCACAAGAACTGAGACCTAGCAGCCACCAGAACCTAGTGTCACCTGTGCTGTGCTGCATTGGTCAAAGACAGAGTGCCAGGCTGGATCCCAGGAGCAGAAAAACAGACCTCACCCATGAAATGAGTTACAATCATCTAAAATCCATTCAACAAAAACTATGCTATGTCTTTGCATCTTACTTCAGCATGTCTTAATGGCTGATGAGTTCCTGAAAGAGAGACAGGGGTGCCTGCAATTTCCTTCTATTGTCCCTTTAGCTCCTTTAGGCCCCGCCATGCAGGTAGTCCACCTTCCCCGCCTCTAATTCCGTCCTAGAGTCAGAGCATTGTCCCATTTTTGCTTACCGGAAATAAAAAAGGTTTCCTGCCTGTAAATAAAGCAGCAGGCTGGCTGATGGTCAAGGGTCCTTCTTACCCCATACAGTCTTGCATCAGTCACAGAAATATAAGAAGTATTCATCTGTGGTTCTGGATGTTTCTGTGACTCATTTGCAGGGTATCCAGCAATCCTTCGGAACACTCTGTGAAGTGCGCTGTGTTGGTCTGGTGAGGCCTAACACCCATTAGACACTCCTGCTGTAAATTGGATATGCCAGTCCCCGTGGGCTGGTGCCAAGGTGTGAATTAGATAGAGATACTCTTGATTTGGTCCTCTGGCCTCCTGATTCTGTTCCTGGGCCATCCTGTGGCCAGCCAAGCCTCTAGGCAGCCAATCTGACCTAGCTGTCATGGGACGAGGGGATTTGGATGTAGGTAACAATAGACAACTATAGCAAGTGTGGCATCCCATTTGCAAACTCTCACAAAACCGAGAGAGTTTCAGAGAGCTGAGCCTCTTCTGTTTCTTCTCCTGGGAGCACACCTTGCTCGGGTGACAAGGTGGTGATGGTCAGAGGTCCTGTGGAGTGAGGAAGACTCAAAGGCTTCTGGTCTAAAGTAAAAAGCCAAAATGTCCTTGGTTTGCAGTTGTTCCAATTCCTGTTGGAACCAGTAATCCAGGAGGGTTTGGGAAATGAAAGCTGGCTATTAGGTCCACTGGGAGCACATGCTTCTCTAAGGATGCTCAGAAAGGGAGGAGCCAGGTTGGAGAGGTGGCTCAGTCAGCAAAACACTTACTGCACCCCAAACCCACAAAATCCTGACACATTTGAGAGTCAGTCAGAGACAAGAAGGTCTCTGAAGCCAAGCCAGTCTAGCCCAACTGGTGAGACTAAGGTTCAGTAAGAGACTCTGTCTCGACAAAATATGGGGGAGAGCAATGAAGAAGACTCCCTATGAATGTCTGCCTTACATTCATGCAAACACATGTGCAGTACATACTATATGTACATGACCACCCGTATGTACATGCATACTGCATGTACATGCATGCCTACATGTGCGTGCACACACATGTACACATGCATGTACACCCACGTGTGTTTCACACCACATGTACATGTGCATGTATGCCTAAATATGCATACACACCATATGTGCATGCCTATATGTGAATGCACACATGCATGTACATGCACACACATTACATACATACCATATGTACACACCCACTTGTGCATGCACATACAAACACAGATATATACTGCACGCACATGAGGGCAGAGGAAGGAAGAAAGGGAGAGAGACGGAGAGAAAGGACCAGGGAGGGAAGGAATCAGTGTGCTGACATAGGGTTGCTACAGCAGGGAGGCAGAGGTGTGACCAGGTCACGATTGAGCTGGGTTTCTTCAGGCACTTGGGGCACATGTACTTTGGTTTTCTCTTTCTTTCCCCTCTTTGCTTCTTGCCCACCTTGTCCAGTAATATAGAGAGGAGGTCACATGGATTGAAGAGGTTTGTGATCTCCTTTCTTCTGCATTGTGTTCTGAGTGCCCCATCAAGAAACCACAGACAGCTGGAAAGATGCCCCTGGAGCTATGATACTGGCATGTGAGTGCTCTTCTAGAAGACCCAGGTCTAGTTCCCAGCTCCCACAGTAAATGACCCTCAACCACCTGTAACTCTAGCTCCAGGAGATCTGATGCTCCATCTGGCCTCCAGAGCCACCTGAAGATGTGTGCACAGTGTGCACGTGCATACATGCACATGCACATACACACACACACACACACACACACACACACAAATAAAAAGTAAGGCAGAAACGAGAGAGAGAGAGAACAGCTGACCCAGATTTAACAAAGGAATGGAAATGGACTTCTCGACAGGCCATCAACACGTATGGCAAACAGGCACTCAGTGTTTATTTGAAGTCTATGTGCCAAACAGTGCCATGCACACATGAAAGGGGTCTTTGTAGAGTTTACCAGCTCCTGAGACAGACAGCCTGGCTCCACACTCCATACTGTGTGTCCATGGTCAAGCTGCGGGGCCTCAGTTTCCAGCCTAGATGATTATGAAGATTAAGTCAGTCCTGACATGGAAAGCAAGAACAGTGCTTGGCACATAGAAGATTCCAGAGTAAGACAGCCTGCTGTCCCTGCTGCTGTCACTCATCCTGGGCTTAACCTTCACAGCCACCTTTGTTATACCTAGTGGGTGCCTACTTGGAACCTAACACCCAGAGAAGCTGAATCGGTCACACAGTTAAAGGGGTAGCCCTTGACACGGATCACCGTCGGCTTTCTAGGCTACGCGTTCGCTGGCTACCTTCTATCCATCTGTCCAATTCGGCTTCACCCCCCCCCCACACACACACACCATACAAAGTAGCTTCAGGTGGGCAGTAATTCTGCCGATCGTTGTTTGATCATCTCAGAAAAGAGTATCATCTCATAAGACCTGCCCAGTGATCAATACCCATACACACTGAATCTTTAATGCAGTGTCTTATCAAATTAGCAGCTTCCTCCACAACTCAGGGCAGAAATCAATGTTCCCTTGACCTTGAACATGCACAGACTCGAAAACGCTCCTGCCTCAGGGCTTCTGGGGCCAGTGGGTGAAGGGATCCACTCTTGGACGCATCCGCTGGGTATATTGTGCAGTAACAGACGTAGCAAAGGTGGCTCCTCTGTCCTCCAGCCCCACAGGGCCTTCCCAGTGGCCTGAGGCAAGTGACACCCAACCAGAAAGTTTCTGCTCTCCATGTTAAACTATGAGTATGGAGTCCCCAACCTTTAGGAACTACCTCTGACTGTCCTCCTTGTGGGGAACGCTGAGTAAACTCAGCTCCCCTATCCTGTGCACAGGTTTGCAGCTTTGCCATTCGTGAATACCTTCCTGCCCGAGCCGGAGTCACTTCTCCCCAGGACTGGGCCTCCTCTTTACCCACTGGCTCCCATCTCTACTTCTCTTCTCAGGCCTGGGTTCCCTATTTCTTCCTTTTATGCTCACTTGGGGTCTAATAAGCTTCCATAATGCCTTAAAAATCCCACCATGGAATGGCCTAGGAAGGCCCAGACCAGATCTCTTTGTCATCTATAAAGTTCTTCTGTCGTGGGAGCCTAAAGCATGCGGCTGGGGGCTGAGGGAATGGATGGCTTACCAGTTAAGATCACTTACTGCTTTGGGGCAGGACCTAGATTTGATTCCAAGCACCCACTTCAGGTAGCTTACGACAGTCTTTATCTCCATTTCCAGATGATCTGCTGCCTTCTCCTAGCCTCTGTGGCACCTGCTTACAGACCCAGACGCAGACAGACGCTATATACCCAATTCAAAAATGGAAAAAAATCACCATAATTTAGTATCTAAGTGTCTATGACTTTGTGTTGTCTTCCTTTGTTAAATGGCAGGATTTTGCTAGGCAGTTGGGAAAATCCTTTGTTTCTGAAGTTATATTCTCATATAAATAGTGAAAGGTATATATTGAGTGCTTATTGTATACAAAGTACTGTTTTAGGCAGTTTTGGGGCATCATCCTGTTTACTCCCATAGCCGCTTTAGCATGACTGCTATTAATGCTTGTATTTTTCATATGAAGAACTGAAGCCCAGAGGTCACACATTTGGCACAAAGCCATCTTGGTAACATGTGTGGGGACAGAACGCAAATTTGGATAGTCTAACATTGGCACCTAGGCTTTTAGCCATTAAATCTTTATGGCTCTTGTAGCTTAATCCCGAGTTACTTTCCACTTGGTGCTTATGGTAAAACTGTTCACCTGAGCACACACTGTCTAACTCAAGTGAGAGGCCACATCCAATGAGGAAGGATCATGTTAGTGAGGTATATGGCTGGTGTGTGTGTGTGTGTGTGTCCACACCCTCTAATGCTGGTTGCTCAGAGTAACCTTCATACCCTACCTTCCTTGGCTCAAGAACCTGTCACAGCTTATATAACTGGCTCTGGATCCCTCACTAGGCGACATTCAATGAGTTAGTCAAGGCTACACATGGTCTCAGGGCGGTACTGGGGATAAGCTTCCTAGTTTAGTGGCAAAACTCAAAGTTCCATGTAAGTTCCCAACTGCAAGTTGCTTTCCGCTCCTAACCATGGAGCCTTCCGTGGTGCAGTTCACAACAATCAAAGAGCTTCATCAGGCAAGGATGGGGTGAAGATTATGGGCCAATAGTCATTGTACCTTGACCCTTGACTCTTGCCCTATTATGATTAGAAGTGACACAAAACCTGGTAGCCATCTCAGAGCCTTCCTAGAACATAGTTCTAAGCAGGTAAGGAGGCCGTGCTGGGCCAGAGGCAGTGAAAGACACCTGCTGTGTACGTGAGTCGGACCAAGATGTTCAACTGGGTCAAAGTCCAGTTAGAGAAGACAGCTGAAGGCCCTGGAAAGAGCATGCCTGCTTCAGGGAGCAACAAGATGCCCCCCGAGAGTGAAGAGTAAGGATGGGGTGGGGTCAAGACTCTAGACAAAGCCAGGGCAGGAACTGGTAGAAGTATCTAAATTTTTCATCTTTCATAAAGCATAAAATGAAAAGTGTTTGGAGAATTTGAGGCAGGAGGATCTGATGAAGGTTAAATTTGAAGGAGGTGAAGAGCCAGGGACTGTGTTGGCTGAAGAGGAGGTGTGGCCTGAGCCCGAGAGCTGAAACTCTCAGGAAGAATTGACTCGAAAGATTTGCCACCCGATGCTGACCAGGGTTCAAATCTAGGTCGGCTAAAATGAGCTGATGGATGGAAACCCGTTCCCTTCACACTTCTGCTGATCTGAGCAAGTCTGCCTTTTTCAGGAACTTTTAGGAAGAAGAGTTCCCTGCAGCATAAACATTCTTGGCAAAACCCTCCAGACCATGGATGGATAAGCCCACCTCTACGATTCTCTTACCTACACCCTACAGTCATTATCGGTGCTATTGTGACCTGTGTCTTCAGTTGAGTTTTTTCTCAAAGCTAAACCCAGAGACAAACATTTTAAAAACCATGTGTTCTGAAAGTGATGTTTTGAAATACTACTAAGGCAATGGAGAGAAACCCATACAATGTGTGTGTTTGTGCATGTGTGTATTCTCCTGTCCCCCGCCAAAGGAATCACAGTTTGATGGCTCCTCCCCACCCTATTAACTCTTGCCTAAATCCCGGCATGGCTGGTAGATTCCCAGAGCTGAGGGGGAGGGGACCACAGATGTTTAAAGATAGCAGTTCTGTGTAAGTAGGGTAAGTAGCGAAAGAAGAGGCATGGGCTCTAACGAAACCTACGATAATGTTAATCAGAGTGAAAATGGTTTCCTATAATGAGCCGCTGGGATCCTCACAGAAATGCTAGTTCAGTTCTTGACACATGTAGGTGCTCAACAGATGTTAATTAAACTTGTTAGTGATTCTACCATGCGTCCAAGGTCACTGGACTTGTAAATGTCAGAGCCCCGGATTCCTACTGGGTCATCTGGTCCACAGTCCACTGGTCTTTAGCACGTAAAACATGGAAAGTGTCACTGAAAGCAGGGGTCCCGCCTGGCTCTGGAGACAAGCTGAGGAGACAGGTGGCCCTGGTGCTACCGAGGGCCAACTGCAACATGGCCGTCTTGCTGTGGGTCAGCCCAATTAGCAGTATTTGTCTGATAAAATTATGAAGATGAAACCCCCCAGAATGACCTGTGGGGCAGCAGATGAGCCTGTAGGAAGAACAAATGAGGGTGACCCAAAGTACAGGCTGCTGTCTGTGGCAAGCCAAAGGTACCAGGCTGGAAAACATTCAATTAGGTCCTATGTTGCCTTTGTTTCAAGAGACCAATGTAACTGATCCCGATGGGCATGGGGGAAACTCTACCCAGAGAAACTCCCTGGTCAACTGAGAAGAGTGGTCAAGCCCTTGGCTGTGTCTATTCTTGGCTTTGATCTCTCCTTTTATTCTGGAATCATTATTGCTTCAGAACTGTGTGTCTCTGGGATGTGTTTTCTGCAAAACGACAACCATGGGACAGAAAGATTGCTGGAGAGGCTGGGCAGATAGAAGGCAGAAATACAGGGAGCTTGGGAAAAGTGTGCTGTGCGCTTCCAGTTTTAGTAACCGGCAGTGTGAATTTGGCTAAGAGAAGGAGCGAGGGGCCCTGGTATGGCGGTGCACACCCGTAGTCTCAGCTCTGGGGAGGTAGAGCGAGAGTTCAAGCTCATCCTCCACTACATAGTTCAAGATCCGCCTGGGTTCTGTGAGAGCCAGAAAGCCAAGTAGAGAAGTAAGAGGGAGGGGTGGCTGCTGTCCTCCTTTGTCTGATTAAGCAGAGGAAATATTTGGACCAGTGCCACTCTGCCTGCCTCCAGACTCCTTGCTCTTTTCGTCCTGTTGTGCCTCAGTTTCTTTTATTATATCAAGTATATAGTCAGTGTCGTGTGTGTGTGTGTGTGTGTGTGTGTGTGTGTATCGGTACATCTGTGTGTGCGCACGCATGTGCACACACAAGCCTGAGTGTGGTGCACCTGTGTACAGATGTATGCAGGCCAGAGAACAACAGCAGGTATGGTTCCATATAGCCCACTTTTTATTTCAGACAAGATCTCTAGCTCTTCTGGAATTCATCGCTAGTAGTCTAGACTGGCCAGCCAGTGAGTCCTGGAGATATGCCTGTCTCTACCTCCCCAGCGGGCATTATACACACATATTACTACATGTAGCTCTTTTTCTGTGGGTTCTAGGAATTCAACTCAGGT
Organism: Microtus oregoni; assembly: GCF_018167655.1. Classification (NCBI taxonomy): domain Eukaryota; kingdom Metazoa; phylum Chordata; class Mammalia; order Rodentia; family Cricetidae; genus Microtus; species Microtus oregoni. The sequence goes on from NW_024543063.1 coordinate 42,524,726, forward strand.
CCTCATGTTTCCAAGGCTAGCACTTTACAGGCTGAGCTATCTCCTCAACCCTAGCCATGCCCTTAAACCATGTTTTCGATGTGATTACGCAGTCTGTTAGGGGAAGCAGGAACCGCAGATCCCGTCTTGCTGTTTGAGACCAGATGGCGGAAGAGGACTTGGTGACCTATGTGCTTTCTTTCTCTGCCCCGCTGAAAGAGTGTGTCTCCTGGAAGAACTCTCTGATATGTGCAAGCAAACGGGGCAGGGTCTAGAGAGATATGGGGGGCAGGGAAGGAATTTTAAAAGCCAGGTTTCCTTTCCTTTCGTTATTATTATTCATGTCAGAAGTCCACTGGGGAAATCTTTATCTGCATTAAAACACGCATGAGAAGAGGGAGAAGAAAGGCAGACAAGAGCCCGTCCTACAAAGCATCTCTTTGAGCCCCCGCTCAGCTCCTCTATCGAGTTCTTTCCTGTGCTCTCCACAAAGATGGAATCTGGGTTCAAGGTTGAATGGGGAGCCAGCTCCTGATGGAACTCTATCCCCTGAACACACCTCTAGGAGATTAGGCCGTCGTTAAATATTTGTAGGATAACAGGAGAAGCCTAATTTAGTTTTTGTTTCTTTCTCTCGGCGGCTTAATCACAGATGAAAGAGACTAATAGCTCTACAGAGCTTTCTGGTGATCAAAGGCCAATCAATCCTCTTTGTGGAGTAATTAACTATTTGCTAAACTTGCAGAATTGATTTCCATTTAGGGCTAAGAGAGAGGGTTTTAAATGAAGACCGATTCACCAGGCAGAGGAGGGAATCTCAGGGCTGATGCCAGGAGATAGTCAGGGTGATGGATTGGAATCTGCTAATTAGAGGCTGAAAAAATACAGCCAGAACCTGACCCTATTTGGGAAGACTTTAGGCGACAACCGCCAGTAGTGAGGGTGGGTGTGGGTGCCAGCTTTACCTGCCAGGCAGTTAGGTGCAGTGAACGCAGAGAAAAGCCTTGACGTCCTCATCCTCATTGGATGCTGAACTTGATACATGTGGTCCAGAAACCCATGTAGACACCTGCAGATAGCTAAAATGTGGAAGGGGTCACTCTGTAAAATGAGATCCCCTTTCGCCAGGGCAGATCCCCCAGTCCCTTGGCTAAGCGCACACTTAAGATTTTTCCAGATGCTTAAAGCTTTCAGTGGATTACCAGTCAAAGAATCTGGATGCTATTGGTATGTATGCAGACACCCTAAAAATCTATTCAGATAAAGACATTTGGGACCTCCAGTAACAAGTCCATGCTGGCTTAAAACTATTAAATCTTGAGACCAGCTAATAATGCCTCTGCCTAGGGTTGCCAGACATGTTTCACAAGACCCAGATCAGTTTGAATGTCTGATGAACAAAGAAAAATTTTTTTCCGTATCCAAAATAATCTGCTGTTTTAAGTCTAAGTGTGTCCCCAGATGATTGGGCTTCTTTAACAGTTCAGTTGAAACCAAGTAGCTCTTGCAAAGGCTAGGTTTGAGCCTTGTGCTTTTCATGTTGCGACCTCTCTGCGCCTCAGTCTCTCCCTCTCAGAAGGAGAGTCTTAGCACTAACTGTTTCATTATGAACTGTAAATGAGTTGACTGAATATGAAGCCCTTGGTACAATGTAGTGTCTGGCAGAATTTTACTTTCTGTACGTAACATCTGTCATTAGAGGGAACACTCTATTTGGTAAATAAGAACATAAAATGTTAGTAAACGTTAATAATTGTTTCCCTTTTGGTCATTTCCCTTTTTCCTTTGTCTCCAACCTCTTTTCTTCCTTATTTCACCCTTACTTCACTTCGGCCACCAATGCCTAGCCTTCTTTTCTGCAAATTGAGTCTGTCAGTGACACTCGTGCTTTTACAAGCTGCATCCTCCTCTACTTTCCCCCTCTAGATCATGGGAGGATGAGAATAGCCTTGAGTTATCTCATGGTCGTAGTTCTGTGTTCTTGCCATGTTCATTGACCCTTTGTGGTTGGGTTTCCTGAGATAGAGTGACAGTGGGTTTCCTCAGTGACAGTGTTGTTGTATGTACCAATATAAGGAGGGTGCTTAAAATGTGTGTGACCTATCATCTGTCTGGTGTGTGAGTGTTCTCCTGGCCTCCAAGAAATAACAGCGCCCATCACCTGAACCAAACTGGGTACTGGTTTGAACCAAGGAAATGAGTAAATAGATCAGGGTTCCAGCTTTGGTCTCCCCAAATCTCTCTAACCTTAGGAGCTCCATGCGAACCAAAATGCCTTTAGCCTCAGTAAGATAGACCTGTGGTGGATTTTTCGAGTTCAATTAAAATGAGAATATTTTCCTTGTATTCCACAGTCAAGTTTCAGGCAGAGCCTTCAACAAGCTAGTGAGAATTGAACAGCATTTCATGAGAATTTAAAGAATTGATGCCCTCATGGCCACGGTCACCATGACCTCCTGAATACAACTACGTAGATTCCTTCTGGAACGAGGTCAGAGCAGGCAGTGATGTCCCTTCTGGGACCTGATCTAAGACTCGGCAACAGCAGGTCCCCACCCCAGAGCACGGGTTTCTAGGAAATCAGTATAGTTCAGGCATACCTATGAGCTGAGCCCAGGAGCCCCCGTCTAAGGAATTAGCGTGAATCTGGGCTTGGTAGTGCTTCTGATTGGTTAGAGAGCTGAAGATTTCACAACAGATGAGGTCCCAAGTGAAGACTGGGGCTGGCTGACTCTGCCCAGCATCCCTGTGCTATAAACCAATGGCTGGTCTTGCCCCTTACCACTAGTGATTAGGTCAAGCACGGTTCCAAAAGCTTGACAAGCAGGGGCTTGTATAGCCTTCTAGCAACCCAATGCCGTAGGCACGGTTGTTAATGCCCATCTCACAGATGAAGACACATAGGAACACAGAGGCAGTGTTCACACAGACTTCTCCCAGATCTTTGCTGCCATTTGCTCTTTGGTCACTACAGAACCCTTTCATGCAACCACACGAATAGTTTCTGAGTCGCTATTTAGACAGTGTAATACACCAGGTACGAAGGATGCTGTGGACCCCACTCTTTCTAAAAGGATGTATGTGTAAGTCATCACTGGGAGATGATGCAATTTCTAGAGGATGACAGAAGGATAAGTGGAAGGAAAAACACCCATCTTTTGGGCTCACTAGAGTCCATCCAGGGAGGAAGTATTTCATTTGAATAGCCTGGACACAGAACAACCATTACAGAACTTCACACCAGGTCTCCTAGCTTGGGGGGTTGCAAGATTTTGGAAGGAGGAACTATAAGTTGAAAAGGCATGCATGCTGTTTGACTAGCCAGGGCCTGGACTATGCAGGTAATTGTCTTTAGGGGACATGCACTATGCTAGGAGGTCACCCCATGGGCCCTCCCTTGGCTGGCCTGACACACACAGTCACCCAAAATGGTGCCGTCAAGGAATTTTGGGAGGGTAAATATGGAGGCAGTATGAACACCTTTCATTTGAATTCCCCCACCAAACAGCCAGGACTGGCTATTCCTGGCCAAGTGAGGCTGATGGCACCTCACGAGCAAGGGCTTGGATGATACCCACTTAGGATAGAGTCATACAAAACTCCCCACTGCTCTCTGAGTGGTTTAGGAAGGAGGGAGAAAATGGCTGCTGAGAGAGAAGGAGGCTCCCCAATGGTGCTTGGAGAAGGCCCCTTGGTGCAGCCGCCGCTCTCCTGAGCTGACCAGCAGCGTTTAAATGCAGGGGCTGCCGTGAACTGACTCTCTGCCGGATAATTACGTTAGGGACCAATACGGCCTGTTGAAAATCAATTCTGTGGGACCAGTGTGTTTGTTCGGAAAGCCACTCAGCCAATTCAGGAGTATATTAGGCAGCAGGCCCAGTGCAGTGACCTCTTCCGGATTGGGGTTGACACTTGAACGAAGGCGTTTGTCCAGTTAAAGGACAGTACTAGCAGCAGGCTCTTATCTCCCATAAATTGGATTACTCCGATCTGCTTGTTCTCTTTAAAGATAGTGACTCTTGGGCTTTTCCCCTCTCTTTCCATCTGTCTGAGATGGTTACCTAGTGATTACTGTCTAACTTGCCATCCCTATGTATTCCTGGACAGTGTGTCACTAGTGTGGCTTCCCTTTCCTCCATGGGTAGAGAAGGTTACTGGAGCCCAACACCTCCATTTATTGGGTCTCTCTGGTTGAACTGGGGAATGGGTTTAGCTCCTGGTGCCCAGGCCTGTGTGTTTCCTTAAGAAACATGTAGTCCGCAAACCTGGGACATACTTTTCAGTCTAACCCAAGTCCTGTGATAGTCCACACTTCCTTTTGAACAAGTCAATTTAATTTTTTTCCCTAGGGGCTCACCTTAGCTTAGAACCCTAAGCCTGCTCACCATGTCGTCAATTCCTCTTGGGTGGGAAATGTGTCTGCCTGCAAGACCTGTGGGTGACAACTGTTTTTGGCCTTTGGGAGCATCAGTGTTCTACAGAGAAAGGCTAGAATGCTGGAGAGATTTTCATTAGGAGCAAACCCCGTGAGAAGCCAGAGAAAGCCTGTCTTCAACACTCCTAGTAGGGTCTCCACTCCCTGGAGCCACTGTAGATGTCTTTTCCACCACGCATAAGGTTGTAAGGGGAGTCACCAAGACCGAGCCAAGTCTGGGGAAGGGAAATGTGTATCCTCCTCCTAAGAGGATCCAGGAAAGACTTATGGCTGCAATTAGAGGTTCTTTTAATGACACATAAAATGAACTACTCCACATATCCATACCTTTGACAGCTGAGGATTTCTCTGTGACAGAAGGAGGGCCACGCACACTGCCAGCAATTCACGGGTCCGTATCCCAAACCCTGTCAACCAATTAGACTGCAAGAGCAAGCGGCACCATTTTCTAATGAAGCTATAATCAGGCTGCTCCCTCACCCAGAAAGAGCAGATAGTCTTGTCCAGAATGGAGAAGGTAATCGGCAGGGGAAAGGCCTGAATAAATCAGAGGTGATTTCAGCGCGTCTCGCTATAGGTCCATTATAATTGGAAAGCGACTGACGCAGACATGGCCTCCCCCTCAAACTGCCTCACTTGGGAGAAAGTGCCTCACTGCGTCAGGAAAGCAACATGGCTTCCAAAAGAAATGGCTACGAAGGCAGCAATTGTGTTTATTAGGACTAACTTCTCAGGAATTCACTAAAGTGTGGGAGAGGAGTTTGATGAAAAGGGAGAGGAGTGGGACAGGAGAGGAAAAACAGAGAGAGGAAGAGAAAGAGAGAAAAGAGGGGGCAGAAAGGAGAGAGGTATATTGATTGATTGATTGATTGATTGATTGATTGATTGAGAGGTTGGCATGCATACCCATGCTACAGCGTGTGTGGGGAGGTCAGAGGATGACTTGCAACATTTCTCTCCTTCAACTGCCTGGGTCCCAGGGATCAAACTGAGACTCAGTCTGGGCTTCAGGAGCCATACTGCTAAGCCATCTCCCTGGTCCGTGTAGGGAATAGATAAATGAGCTATCCTATCAACTACAAAACCTGACTAATGGCATCTCTAGGCCTTTTTTTCTTTGAACGATATGGCACCATCACCTTTGGTCACCAGACTGCTAAGAATACCCTCTCCAAGAGCGCACTGTACCACACAGAGAGTTGTCCCGATTCCGTTTAATGGTGGGGACTGGCCACAGGTCATTCTCCTGCTCAACAGTTACCCAGCACAAGTTGGAATCCTCAGGAGAGTTTGGAGAAGAGAAGGAGAATGGTGCACACACAGCAACCAGGGACAGTCCCCGTCAGTGGTTGACAGCACGGGGAGCCCGCACCCTTGTCAAATCTGAAGATTTTCAGTGCCTTCCTTAGGGGAGAACAAAGGTGTGGAGCCGCTAGGGAGCCTCCTATCCCCTTGAGGAATTCCCATGTAGATAGTTCTTAAAAAAGGATTTGCTGGAATCTGTTATACACCTTTTTTCTTTTTCTTTAGATGCCTATGTTTGGTATATGTGAATATGTGTATGTGTATATGTGTATGTGTATTCATGTGTGTACCATGTGCATGCACATGCATGTAGAGACTAGAGGTCAACCTCAGAGGTCATTTCAAGGACTATGCAGGTTGTTTTCAGAGATAGGGCCCCTCATTGGCCTGAGGTCCCATTGATTAGACAAGTTTGATCAGCTGGTCATTGAGACCCAAGAGTCCTCCATCTCTGCCTCTGCAGCCCTGGGGATATAAATGTGCACCCAACTCCCAGAGTTTTATCTTGGTCCTAAGAATGAAACTCAGGTCCTCCTGTTTACATAGCAAACATTTTGCCCCGAGCTGTACTTTCCCTACCCCAAGATCTATATTTTTATTTCCCTAAAAGGCAGTTTGAGCCATGCAAGATCTTGTGGTCCCCAATGCAGGATTTTTAAACCCTTTTCACTATTAGAGTAGACTCTGTTACAAATATGTGTTTCCACTACAATTTAATGAAATAATCAATTTCTCATTGATATAAGAGGGTGCCCTATAAAAAGGCTTCGCATCAGCAGAGTGTACTCCCCTGGACCTTCAGAGACTGAATGCTTTGGCCATGCTTCCTCGTCTTCCTGGATGAGAGCCAGCCATCCCCAAGGGAATTGTCCCATCTTTAACTAGGAATACAGGGTCCACAAGAGCTTTCTAAATGAACACCAAGGGTTCCGTATAGGCATCGCCTGTGTCAATTTGGCTTGTGTGTCTAATTGCTGTGTGCAGAGGCTAACATCTGTGAAGATCAGTCCAGCCTCTGAACACCAGACTGTCAAAGTCAACAGCAAAGCTCTCTGGGTGAAGCCCATCAGTAGAACACCCGTGGGAACATCAAACACGGCTTCAAGTGGAAAGGGGCTGAGCGCAAAACTTTCAAGATGAATGAGAAGGCTAAATTGAATACATTCTTTTAGGGTCTAAAGAGGATGGAGCGGGGGGGGGGGGGCAGATGACGTACTCTGAGGTTAAAGAACCCTTAGCAGAGAAGCCATTTTAACGACCCATCTCAGAAAGACATCTGTAAGGGCACAGAGGCTGGGCCCATACCCCACCAGCTTCCTGGCCAACGTCAACAACACTCACGGTAGTTGACTGCTTGGCATATGATTACACAGCGTAGATCTTAATGACCATGTAAACCATGACTTTGGCAGGTTGGGGCTGTTTGCTTTTAAACCATCTGGCTGCCCAAGTTCAAGGAAATTCGTAAACAAAAAGAGAGCGCCCTTGTATATATTATGGTGAGAAGGAAGCAGACCATGCTGGTCCTAAGAAGCAGGTTGGGAATGGGTTGTTTTTTTTTTTTCTCCCTTCATCAGCCAACTGACTGAAAAGCAAGTCAACATTCTGTTATCTTTTGAAAAACAGACTTTATCATGCAAGTCTCACTATTTCTGGGTGTGCCAAATGTCAGCTCAGAGTCCAGTGAGAATCAAGGTTCTTGCTTAGCATACAAAGGCGTATGAAGATTTTGCTAAGTAATTTTTATTTTTTATTATGTGTGTGTGTGTGTGTGTGTGTGTGTGTGTGTGTGTGCGCGCGCGTGCAGAGGGTATTTGCACATGAGTGCACTTGCCAGCAGGGGCCAGAAGAGGGAGTTATATCTCTAGAAGCTAGACTTCCAGGAGTTGTGAGCCACCTGACGTGGACTCTCAGACTTAGACTTGGATCCTCTGCAAGAGGAGCATGTGCTCCTAACCACTGGGCCATCTGCTTATGAAGTTTATAGCATTCAGGGTTTTAATCTGCAAAGTATGAGTCAATCCTCTTTGAGCAACCTGCAGCAGAACCCTGGTTGTAAATATGATTGCCATATGATTACCATATGATTGCCGTGGAGGAAGCCACAGCCACCTGCTTCCATCCCTCACCTCCAATAAGTATTTCTGGAAAACAGATGGAATTATCTACTGTAGCAGATGAATAGGGACCACCGTGCTCACAGCAAACATGTAACCACCCACCAGTCATGCTTAAACACTACTGACAGCTCCTAGGTGAGACTTAGCCTCCTACCAGCAGCAATGACTTTCTTTCCCTCTGAGCCCTAATGTCCCTGGTAAGCTGTGAAAAGAAAGAGTTGCACATGGACCACACAGTGAAACAAGGAGGTTATGAGTGAGGACCAGGCTGGACTCTCAAAGCTACCAGGTGGAACCAATACTTATTGAGTGATTATCTATAGCAATATTTTTAGCAGAGACGCAGGTGCCATTTTGGATTTCATGAATACACAGCTCTGGGCATCCAAGCCTGGAGAAGAGAGGAAAAAGGCCAAGAAGTGACCATGGATTGGGGGAACTGAGTTTGTTCTGGATGAAAAGGACTGTTGCAGAATGATGAATTCTGGTCATCTCACCTTGCTGAGCTTCAGTTTCCTTCCCCCTGCAACTGGAAATGAACTTCCCTCCTTACAGGCTGGCCACAACGAGGCCTTTATGATCATTAATTGAAATAATAGCAATTATGTGATGTGAACGGTAGACTCTACAGCTCAGGAGAAAAGAAGCTTCTACTTCTTCTCTACCATCCTCAGGCCATGGTATCTTTGTAGAGTACTGTGTGTGAGTCCCCCATCTTCGGGATCTAAAATACATGACAATTAAGAGTGACCCTTTCCTGGCATTCCATCCAGAGGTTCATCTTGCCTTTAACAGTCACAGGACTGGTCTGGGTAGGTGGCTGACTTCTCTTCTTCCCAGATGCTCAAGTGAAGGAGACCTGTGTTTATAAAAGTGAACGAAGTTGAAAGGTTTATTAGACTGTCAGGCAATACCCATGTGGCCTAGTGGAGGGACATTTCCCTGGATGCTGGGAAAGTTCTGGGCGGCAGACAGAGGTGACTTCATAATTCATCACACCTGTTCAAGCATCTGAATGTGATACTGAGGTGGTGGGGAGCACTCTCCCTCCTCCCTAAATGATGTATTTGCTCACTCATTTATTTCAGCATGGACTCATGGATTCTTACGGGAGACTCATTGGGTTGTGGTCCATTACTGTCATTATTTATTTTGACACTCGAATTGTCCTGGGGTTTGACACTGGGAGTCCCTTCTGTCCTTTTCAGGTGCCCTGCTCATTTTATTCATTGCTACCTAATGAACAAAGGCTCGCTTTGTCCCTCACCTGCCTCTGAATCGGGGATCACTCTGTGAAGTCCTGGATCCTTTTTTTAATTCATTCTTCCACATCACGTCTCCACATCATGTCTCCTGATCTCACCCATCTTTCCCCCTAAATAAAATAAAATAAAATTTAAGAAAAGAAAGGAGAAAAAAAAGGAAGGACGGGAGACTCTCATCACGGAAGCTGCAGTGTGACACACTGAGTCACACAGTAAACTCCTCTATCCATATTTTTTACCTGCAGGTGTTCATCCCAAAGAATCATGGGTCTGGCTCAAGGCCCCTGCTCTCTGATACACCACTGACGTTGGGCCCTCACTGGGACTCTTCCTGGATATCCCATGTTGCCCTGTGACGTGGAGATCCTGCAGCCCTGGGTCTGCAGAACTGACCGTCCCCTCCCTCCATGCTCCAGCAGATCTCAGAAGGGTGGGTGTTGGGGTGGACCAACACATAACCCTGGTTCTGGAAGCCCTGGATCTTTGTAGTGAGGAAGGGAACTCTGAGATTGTAGTTTGGATATCAGAGCTACTGGGTGTCATTGTTTTCTTTTTGGTTTAGTTTTTGAGAGTTTCATATACAAGTACAGTTGTTATAGCATTCTCCTGCTCCTTTGCCTCCCTCCATTTCCTCTCGTGTCCCTCCCACTCCTCAAATCCTTTGTTCTTGTTCTTTAATTATATTTGTTACACTTCCCATACACACATGCACACAGGCGGACACACGCACACCCATGCACACACACAGACATACATGCACACACACATTTATAAATATAATCGGTGGTATCATTTAGTATTGTTTATAAGTGTTTAGGACTGACCTTTGGGATTGACTAGCCTATCAGTGGGAGGTCCTGGGAGAAGATTGTCCCTCTTCCAGCAAATATAAATTTCTTGTAACTCCTCTTGCATGGATGAAGTCCCTTGGGAATTCCCCACTTAGGTTGGCATGTCTACTTGATATTATTTCTCAGGTCATGTTTAGGCAACCATGTTCCTGAAGTTCCTGGGTGCAGCTTCCTTGTGTCTAGAAGCCACGCTCTCACAGTAGACTCCCTGGCCCTTTGGCTCTTACAATCTTTCTATCTTCTCTCCCATGATGCTCCCTAAGCCTTAGGTCTGAGAACTGTGTTGTAGACATGGCAGCAGGAAATAGGCACTCCATGGCCAGCTGTCCTCTTCATTCTGCTGTTCTTTGATGGTCTTCAGCTGCTACAAAAAAAGAAAAGCTCCTCTTATGAGGGTTGAGAGCAACACTTACCTGTGGGTTCAAGGATGTGTATTAGGGCTGCAGTTAGAGACTTTTATGCTGTTCAATGAAGTGGCAGGCGGGGTTATTTTTAAGGTTCTCTCAATGCACATAGATTGGAGGAAATGATAGAGAGCAAGGGAGGAAGATGGTCAGATAGATGATTGATTGATTGATTGATTGATCGATTTAGATATAAGTACCTTTGAGCCTTGTCAGCATTTCCGTTGCAGTTCTGCAGCATGTCCCTGTTTTGTCTATGGACAGCACTTCTTCTGTAAAAGACAAGCAGCCCCCATTTCTCGCACTGTGTTTGTTCAGTTGCTCAAGCTTGGACGACAGAACACTGCTTTCAAATTGTCTGTGCGCACCCTGTGCAAGTCAAAGCTATGAACTAGGCTTCTGTGGTTTCTTTACACATCTTTTGAGCTCTGGACTGAGGAGCTGTGGTCAAAATTCCATATTCAGTCATCAGTTAGGAGCTGGGGCTGTAACTCAGCAGGAGAGCACTAGCCTAGCATGCATAAGCCCAGGTTGACCCCTACCCATCACAGAATATTCTTGCATCACTCCTTCCAAATCTGTGCTGATTTGTGTCTCTGTTGGAGGCTTTTTTCCACCTTTGTGAACTTCCTTAGCATATAAAACATTACCATAATTATGAGGGTCAAAATTAAATGAAAAGGTATAGTCAGACAGGTGTTAACTGGCACCACCACCCTACCCACTCCTTGCAGGTAGGCTATCTCATTCATTTCTGGTTTCCTTCATATTGTTTCTTTTTGCTGAGATGAGACAATCTAGGTGTCCATTGGTTACTTTGCTTTCTTCTATTAGAGCATACTGTAAACAACTGTTACGCCCTGTGTTTTTCTTACGATGCATTCTAGGAATCTCCCTTCATGACAGAGGGTCTCTCCTCATCCTGGGTTAAACAAGCAGTTCATGTGTTACACAGCCACACCACATCAATCCTGCCTTCTTCTATTCACAGGCACCTACACTGTGTGAAAATCTTGCACTTATGAATATCTTGATATAAAATCATAAGTGTGTGTGTCCTTGTTGAATTGTTGGACAGGTATCATCAAGACCAACTTCCTGGAGGAATTCCAGAAAAGCTAGCATTGAGTCATTTGTATCCCTCTAACAAAGTATGGGGTTAACTTTTGTCAACCAAATGCATCCAATTTTCTACATGTAGCATTGTCTGAGAGGTGAGAAAAAATGCTTTAGTGCAGATCAAAAAGAAAAATACTGCATTTAGATACTGTTCACTCATCTGAAATCCACAGTTGAATAGATTTTAATATATACCAGCACTTCAGATAATTTTAGAACTTAATGCCTTTTGCCTCTCATTGTCTAAACGCCCAGACCCACCAGTCCTGAGCTACTTCCAAGGTGAGTGCCACCAGCAGATTTACTATCTTTGACATTGCTCACAAATAAAATGACAAACCTATGGTTTTTGTCACTAGCTTCTTTTAATTTACATCTCATATGCAAAGCTTGCCCAGGTTACAGCATGGAGCAAAATTGTGTTCCTTTTTATGGCCAAATATTATTCCATTGTGTGGATGGAGCACATTCTATATCAAGATTCATTCATCTACTGATGGCTAGTTAGGCTATTCTTACCACTTGTCTTTTTTAAAAATATGACCATAAACAGGAGTGTAGGTTGGGGGGGGGGAATAGGTTGATTATTTCTGTTAGAAATCTACCGAGAAATAGATTTTCTGTATCATATATAACTTTGTGTAATTCTTTGAAGACATGTCAAATTCTTGCAATGTAGTTTTAATTTATATTTCTCTTACTATAAATAGGATCTTTTTCTCACACTTAAAGCCTATTTTAATATTTTTGTGATGCTATTCTGTCCCCCGTTTTGTTGTTTGTTAGTTTGTGGGATTTTGTTGTTGTTATTTTGGGTTTTGTTTTGTTTTTTTACAACAGTTTTCCCTCAGTTTTTAAGAAGTTCTTGGAGATGGAAAGATGTCTCAGTGGTCATGAGCATTGGCTGCTCTTTCAAAGGACCTAGATTTAATTCCAAGCATCTACATGCTGGTTTCCAACCATCTGTAACTCTAATACCACAGGATCCAATGCCTCTTTTGGCCTTTGTGGACACCAAGCACACACATGCTGCAAAGAGAAACTTACACGCAGGGAAAACATCCACACATGAAATGAAAGCAAAATAAAAATTTTTAAATGCACATGTATGTTTGGGCTGGAGAAATAGCTCAATGATTAAGAGAATGTGTTGCTTTTGCTGACGGGTCAGGTTCAATTCCCAGCACCCACATGTTGTCTCACAACCATCTGTAACCCCAGTTCCAGGGAATCCAGCAGGGCATGCACATGCTGCACATACATGCAAACAGACAAAGCATTCATATGCATGAATATGATAATTAAATCTAAATCAAACATATATATATATATATATAATTTTGCTAGCTCTGGCAATTGCTCTTTTGTCTCTGTTGCGACTGCAAGTCATTTGTCTTTTGCTGCCGTGTTTTTGAATTGGCTGATTCCATGCAGACGTTTTGAAATGTCCACGAGATCACATTTATCAATTCTGCCTTCCTGCACTTCTGAATATTGATTCTAGTTAGAAGCCATTTGTTTACATCCAAGAATTCATCCACGTTCTCTTTCAGGGCTTGTAAGTCCATTTTTACTTGTAACTCTCTTATTCTTTCTGGAGTATCCTCTTATGCATGGTCAGAGGACCAGATCTATCTTAGCTAACTTTGTGATCTCCCAGCTGCCCCACCACCATGTACTTGAAAGATAACCTGCAGTGAATTCCTATGAGCCCTGATAGCATCCAGAACATTTGCAGATAATGTCCTGGATGTCCAGAGGTTTCTGCTCTGACCCACTTGGACATGTACTCCGGTACTACTCTCAAGTTGTTGGAGGTCTTAGTTGTTGGAAATTATTTTGTGTGGGTGGTGGAGGGGATCATGGCTGATGTGTGTTCTGGTTTCATTCTAGTTGCTGTGAAAATAAAGGATGGAAAATATCTTAGGGGGAAAAGGGGTACACAACCACAGAGGCTGAGGATCTGGGAAGACAAGGATGGGCGGAGCGTTTGCACCTATAGGGAAACCGAGGTAAGGAAGGATGTAAAACATGATGGTGTTGAGCCTATTGGTCTTTAGGGGAAAAGTCTTAATGGTGGATCATTTGGAGATGGGTGGTGGTCAGACCAGGAGAGTGAGGACCCTGACATCTTTTTGGGGTTGGCACTGAGAGTGAATAGGAAGTTCTGAGAAAAAGTGGGGGGGGGTGTTTTGGTGAGAGACAGAAGTGACAAGGAGGAAATTTGCTTTTTGTTTGTATTTGTTTACTATCTGTCTATGATGTGTGTGCTTGTCTGTTTGCTTGTATGCAAGTATGCACATGGCATAGGGGCGGTCAGAGGACAGCCTTGGGGGTCAGGACATGGTTTCCACTTTGTTTGGAAGCAGAGCCTCTTTTTTTTTTTCATTGTTTCCCCTTGCACAGCCTATGCCAGGCTAGCTGGCCTGTGGCTTTCTGGGGACTCCTCTGCCTCTCATCTCACTATGAACGCTGCAAGGGCAGACACGCATTGACGTGCTGGCTTTGCCTGTTTTGAGGGATTCCATCTGAGGTCCTCATGCTAGGACAGCAAGGACCCACTGAGCCATCTTCGCAGCCCAAGAAGGAAATCTGAAACTGTGGTTGTTGTGGACTTGGCAAGAGCTGGTGACCTCTTGGAGATGATGAAATATGGATTCTGCACGAGGGAGCCTGTGGACTCAGAATTATTGGAACATTAAGTGAGATCATTGAGGTCTTTATATAGACCTCGATACTTTGTTGGGACTTCTTGAATTCCTTCCCTCCCTTCTACATTCCATTGCGATTGCACAGTGTCTATGGGAGTAATGGCGGGGGTCAGGCTAGATCCTTCCTTTCTTCCCCAGGTGCACTTCTGCAGAGAGCTAGGGGTAAAGCTGGGCACTGGATGGGAAGGAAGGAATCTGAAACGTTCAACTCGGAGAAAAGTGGTCTTTATATTTCAAAGCAGTTGCCACCCCCTCAATGGTGGTGAACCCAGTTACGGGGCAAATCAATGTCAAGATCTTGGGTATGCTAAAGGATATAGCATAGTTTGATGAAATTTAGCCAGAATGATTGCCGTGGAAACCCTGCTCTTGAGTCTTTTGGGCAAGCAACAGTGGAAACAGCTGTGGGATTGATTGGAGTGTGTGTTGATCACTTTAGCAATACTAATTGTGTCAGTATCTCAGGTCAATTCAACAGGAAGAATGTTCGGGGCTGAAATTGCTCCCTTGTGAAGGCTCAGAAAAGTTACAAAGAATAAGCAGTAAGTTCTTTTAACAAATGTTTTATTTATTTGTTTTATGATGTGTGTGGGGGGAGGGGTACACACACATGTGTGCGCAGACATGTGCACCAAGTCAGGGGCTGGCATCAGATTTCTGCCTCTCTGGCTTTTCATCTTATTTTCAAGACAAGGTCTCTTGTTGAAACTGCAGACCATCATTTAAGACAGTCTGGCTAGTCAGCAAGTTCCCAGAATCCTCCTGTCTCACAGACCCCAACACTGATGTTATAGACATACATGGGCTACCATGCCCAGCTTTAACTAGGTATCAGGTCTGCACACTTGCACAGAAAGCATTCACCTGTGGAGCCACCTCTCTTGCTCTATCTCTTTAATCACTGTATCTTTTCATCTCAGATCTGTTTGAGTGTTTGTTGAATTCGGCATTATAAAATTTCTGGAAAATTTGAAGTCCTGGGGAGAGCTATTTGATTGATTGATTTATTTGATTTATAAGAAAAACACAAGGTCTACCAATTACAATTTGGTAAATATTAATATTAATGTTAACATCATAATAGTTTGGCATCTTTTTCTTACAAAAATGAAACTTATTAAGTTAGGAAAGTGGAAAGCTTCATTTATTTCTTTGATTTTCTTAAAAAAAATACACGAGATATTTGAAGTCGTTGCTTTGTCACATAAACCTTGGCTTTATGCTCACTGGTTTGAATATACTCTTAAATGTTTTAAACTGTGTTGTGAAGAGGGCCGCTGAATTGAGATTGGTCTGGGGGGTCTCATTTACACACACACACACACACACACACACACACACACACACACACACACACACTGGTGAGAAGCAGGCAAACTCAGGAACAAAACAAATCATTAACATCAGAGTTGAACAAAGAAAGTTCTTCTGTCAAGCAGATTGGGAAAGTGCTCCTTTTCTAAGAAGACAGAAGAAAAGGAGGAAAAGAGATCCCCTCATCGAGCTGAAAAGAAGATCACAAGACCAGGAACGGAAAGGGGAGGGGGGGCACAAACTTGGCAACCCAGAGGCCTTCCACTTGTGCCGGCTTCTGTTCCCAGCCTCTTGAGCCCCGGGCTCCTTGGTTCTAATCTCTCCAAACACAAAGGCAGTGGCTGTGAGTAGCCACTCACAGGCCCTTTGAGGACTGGGCAGAACAATGGCCGCTCTCCCAGCCTTAGGAGCTGTGGAGACAGGAAGTTGACAACAGGAAGGCACCAAGTCCCTACCTCCTTAACTTCGCAGGATGAAGTGGTCTCCTGGAGGCAAAAGCGCATTTCATTCTGGCCTCTCAGTTCATTATTCGGTCTGTCCTCAGCATTTAAGATTAGTTAATGCATTTTCTCCTCTTATTGCCCTCCAGCCCTCGGCATCCCATCACTCTTTAACCCCCTGCTGTCTGCACTCTGTCCCTACTCCAGGAAAACAGACCTCTCACAGGTCAGTTCGCTCAACTGCCTCTTCTCCTTTCTCATGCCATGAGCTCATTCACAATGGAGAGGCATAGATGTTGCTAAGGACCCTCTGTGGCCGCCTCTATTTTCTTAAACCCCCTCTTCTGATTTTGGAGACTATTGTGCTTCTCTGGCAGCTAACATTTGGTGTCTTATTCCCTTCTTCCACCTGGAGAACACAGCTCTGTTCTCTCCTCTTCCTCATAGCTCTGGGTTCATCCGTGTTCCTTTCTGTGTGTGTGTGTGTGTGTGTGTGTGTGTGTGTGTGTGTGTGTGTGTGATTCAATCAGCTGAGTCAGCAACTCTAAGTGGAGGTGTCGCCTAGAAGGCATGAGAATCCAGACCCTCTGCCGCTGGCCAGGAGGCGGGAATCTGGCCCCTTTCTCTGTGTATCTTGTTTTCTACCTAGAGAGAAAGTTCCCGTGACCTGGCTTCATTCCACAACTTTCCCTGCTGAGCTGTCTCCTGTGCTTTGAGCCTTTCTCCGTGTGCCAATCCCTCCTCCCTTCCTTTCCATATTCACTTCCAGTGTGGGGTCCCTGTTACCTCTCTGAAAAAGCCAAATGTCTTCTGACCCTTCCACACCTGGCACCTTCATGACTGTTCCTGGTCAGCTCATTCTGACCCTTCCACACCATCAGCTCAGCATTTCCAAATGAATGCCATCCTCAGGACCCTAGTGGCCATGACATGCATTTTCAGGCTTTCCCTGTGAAAAATGCCTTGCAAATACATGTAGAGAGAGGAGAAAGGACGGGCAGATGAGAGGAGAGAAAGTTGAGCAGGGAGAGGACAGGTAATGTTTAGTTCTGGGTTTCCTGCAAATTTGGGTTCTGAAAACAACTCATTTCCTTGTGTGGGTGCCCTGGCCACAGCTCCTGTTGCAAAGGCCCCTCCACTGACCATCCAGTAACCCCATGCGCTCTCTTGTGTAGAGACCTTGCCAGGCCCCTCCCAGCAGAACTGCCCTGTCGCTGTTGTTTGTGGCTCTGATCTGTTTCAGGACCAACTAAGCATGTTCTAGCCAAGAAGACTCATCCAGTAGACTCCTAAATTGTAGCCCAATTTCTCCCCTTGGCCTTATCAAAAGTCTCAAGAGCACTTCAAAGAAGATCTAGTCGGCAAATAAAGTTGAAAGTGGTGAAATAAAGCCAGGCTAATTTTCTGTGTAGATTACCCAGGAGATACTCTGCCTCTTTTGGCTTCCGGTGTCCTTCGCGTCAGTTGATGAGAGGAGTTCATCCACATTTCCTGACTCACTCTCTCAGGAAGAAAGAACAGCTTCGGGTTCCCACATTGTCTGTGTGACTTAATTATCAATGGCTTGGCTTCATTTCCTCTTCTTCAGTGCTGAAGAAAACATTATCGCGCTTCCCTGCCTCCATATATATTTTTTGCATCCAGTAGTTTCTTGGATATATATAACAGCTCTAATTTCCCCAATTTCTAAATCTCTTCCATCTGATTTTAATATACAGGTTTTGGTTTTTTGTCTTTTTTTTTTTTTTTTTTTTTTTTTTGTGCTGTAGCTGTCTCTTGACTAGGCCTTCCTTGGGAAGGACCCTCAGGTCAAGATAGGCTCTGCAAGCATTTCAGCCTCCTGGAGTTTTACAGAACACAGATTGCCCTAACCCACTCAGCAGAAGGCATCAGGTTAAGCCTTAGCAGAAGAATCTCAGATTTCATTGTTTCCTTGTCTTTACAGTTCTTCTGCTGTGTGATGCCACTGTTAGTCACTGAGTCACCACCTCTGTCCCTGTGTGACCCTGGCTTCTCTGGTCAAGGGCACCAGTTCAGATCGAGGGTTCAATTATGGAAGTGTTCCCCAGATCTCAGGTACATATTATTAAGTAGAAGTATCATGGTTGTGGATCCAGCTTCATATTGGTCTGAAATTTCAACATTGGTATATAATATTTAAGTTTCAGATCACTATATTGGAGCAAGACTCACATGTGAGTGCTTTGGATGTCCTACACTGGCAGTTCATCATCTTCTAGAGGAAGCACTAAGGCCTAGGGTATCGTCAGTTCTGAAATAATCTCCAGATGTTTTCATCATAATCACAGCCCCTAGGGACACCGTGACACTCATGAGAACAACACAGGGACAGAATCTTCAAACACACCAGACAGTGGATTTTGTTATGTGAGGACAGAAGAAAAGGGGGCAACAAGCAGAAGGCCAGGGATGGCTCAGTTCCAAACACTACTCTTGGCCCATGGGGATGATGCTAAATGTGTTTTTTCCAGTCATCTCTTCTGCGCATTTTCTGTTGTTGGGTACCCTTTCTATTCACCCTGCCTGTGGTGCATCTAACAAGGTAATTGATGTACTCCATGGCTAATAAGGACAAACAAGAACATGGACTTCTGTCAGAACAAATCCAAAGGCATGGACAGGGTGCGGCATACCTGTGACCCTGAGGTTGATCTACTAGCCTTTCAGGAAAGACAAAGCCAGACAATAGGGGAAACCAGCCTGTCCTAAGCCTATTATCCCAGAGCCTGTCTTTAATTATCTCCCTCTCCTTCCTCAAACCACATTCATAAATATTTAATAAGGACCCAGCCTCTCCCCTAATTCCAGCACCCACATACCCTGGCTCCCCTTTCTCCAGTGATCCTGTTAGCTAACCTATCCCGCAGCCTCCCACAAACTCACAGACTCTTCCCGGTTCCAAGCCCATCAGCAAATTTCCACCAGGTCATGCGTTTCCAAGAAGCCCCTTCAATAGCAATGATGGCAGCTCCTGTCTATCAAACACTGACACTTGTCTCTGTCACACTTCTGTCACAATACACAAGCAGTAGGTCCCCAACACATCTTTGAATCATTGCCCCAAAGGCGTTAGCCACTAACAGACATGCTTTGGGTGTTACCCTCCACCCCACTTGTCTCCCTTTTAATATCCCTATTATTCAGAGCTTTGGCTTATATCACCCCAATAACCAGCTCCATTAAACCACGCAGGTTAGCTATAACAGCCACTTCATTCACTATTTCCGCTGACCTTTCTTCTCTCCCTGGTGATCAGCTACTTCCTAGGCCACGCAGGCTAGTTCTCTGGCCCATCAGTAGGAGGCTCAAGGCTCTTTCTCTTCCCCCATCCAGCCCTGAATGTGGGGCTCCTTCCGCTCATGAGTGCCTGCTTAGGGTGACCCTACTTGATCCCTGTTACATTCCTCTGGGCTTGTCAAAGGTTTGCATTGTGTCGCTGAGAAGCTGGAGCATGCCATGAGGAGTGAGCACGGCCCGGTCCTAATCATGACAACCTCGGCCCCGGCGAAGAATGAATAATAACAGCGGCTTCAGACCATCATCCTCGAAGAGCCCACTGAGGACGTTTGTTTTGGGAT
This sequence comes from Microtus oregoni, assembly GCF_018167655.1. Taxonomy (NCBI): domain Eukaryota; kingdom Metazoa; phylum Chordata; class Mammalia; order Rodentia; family Cricetidae; genus Microtus; species Microtus oregoni. The sequence goes on from NW_024543063.1 coordinate 42,544,268, forward strand.
AATGAATATGGAAATTTGGATTCCATAATAAACTGCAAAGCAGTCTTTCAACTCACTCGTGCCGAAAATTCACACTCGCCTTTCCCATAACTTGTCACTTGTGTTTTTTATTGTTCGATATGTAAACAAGGCCAGGAAAGCCTTTGTTCCTTGATGCCTACTTAGATTTGCCCATTAATCCCAAACCCCCCCTCCCTTACCCACCAATGCATGCAGGATTACACAAAGCAAAAGTCATTAATTTTTATCTCTGACTATCTGTGGGGTTTTTAATGTGGCCTGGCTTGCTCATGCACCACCAATTACATGTCATAAGTGCTTGTAGATGCTGGAGCTGTATCATGGGCTGATGAATCACCGCCTCCTCCACTGATTAGTATGCAAGGGGCCCCGTTCCTCTTTGAGCAGCTGGCATGCCAATGAGGATCTGGCTCGGCCGGTCAAGGCATCTGGACATGAATTCAATATGGATTGCTTTAATTAAATGGCTAAGCGCACAAGATGCTAAGAAACAACTCCATCATTGAAGGGAAACTTGAAAATATAGTCGACAGAAGCAAGCTGGGTAGAGAGGGTGGGGAAAGCTTTCGTCGGCACCGCCTGCTCCACCAAAATCCCGGGAATGCTGGGAAAGCAAACCAAAACCTACTTGCTAAAAGCAGGATGGATAGTGGAATCGGGACTGGTTCACCTGAGAGGAGTCCAGTACATCATCCTGGATATCAGAAATCAAAGCAGAAGGACAAGACCTCCTTTTCCGCTCTCTGGGAAAGGGTTATTTAAATTATACGCTTGCTCAGAAACTCAATAAAGCTGACTCTAAGAAGGAAGAAGGCAGTGCAAGCTGGCCAGGGAAGCCCACGTTCGCCTCTCAACAACGGCCCTGGCAGAAAACAAATGAACAGAGGCATCACAGACACGAGGCCAGCGAGGTCCATCTCTGTGCTAATTCACCTCGGAAGAGGGGGCAGCAACAAGGATTTGCCCCGATCACTTAGGAAGGACTTTTGCACACATCACAAATATAAAATATCAGTCAAACTGTGCTTGTTTTCACTCTCTCTCTTACTGATCTATTTCAGTAAAGGAACAAATGTAATGTTTTCATACAGAATAGAGAGTTCGGCTTCACAGCATTTTACACTAAGGAGCAATTATCTTTAACTCTATTGCAAGTCCCCTCTTTCTTCCACATCATGTTCTATGTTCTATGTTTACCTGTGTTTACCAGGTGGTGGACTGAATGACAACGCTGTAGATCCAGGCATGTCTGAACTAACTGTTATCCTGGGCTTTAAAATTTCTAGCTATAACAGGACCCTTTCCCCTGTATCTAAAACAGAAGTAAGAATAATACCGATATCACCATCCATTTGCAGTGGCAGAGTTAACCAGAGCTGAATCAGAACGTATACTGCAGAGTTTGAAAAATGAGGGTTCGTTTTGACTGTGTGGATTGTGGTCATGAGTGGGATGCTGTTTTCCTGACTGAATACAGAGAATGTTGCTCTTAACATTGGTAGCTTTTACCTCCGTATGCCAGGAACCATGGCAGAAAGTCATTTAAAGTGGTTCTGTGTGCTCATCGCATCTCCAGCTTCTACTTTGTTTGTTCTCCTGATGAAATATCTAGTGCAATCATTAACAACAATATATACCAAGGATGGGTCTAGGGCTACGTTTTCCTTTTTTAGTGAATGGTTAAGATGTCGTTATTTAAGAGGCCCCAAAGCACTCCACCTTTAAAAGTAAAAATGTAGCCTTGCGGTAGTGGTGCACGCGGCTTTAATCCCAGCACTCAGGAGGCAGAGGCAAGCAAATCTCTGTGAGTTCGAGGCCAGCCTGGTCTACAAGAGCTAGTTCCAGGACAGCCAGGGCTGTTACACAGAGAAACCCTGTCTCAAACAACCAAATTAAATAATAATAATAATAATAATAATAATAATAATAATAATAATAATGTAGCCTATAGAATTGGTTAGCCTGGCTCAGCATCCCAGCTGGATGCTGTCCCTTGCTATAGAAGAGGAATCTACCTACTGTGTCTCTATGTTCGCCCTACCCCTGAACATTCATTCTACTCTCTGGAGTTTTATAAATCTGTTGAGAACTAAAACATCCCATGCTGGGAAGAACATCGGATTCTAAGAGTCAGTAATAACAGACAAGAAAAAAGCCAGCCCATCCATGTACACAAAGCTCAGTTAGGCCACATCAGAAAAATATATAGAATTGCCCTGTTTCTCCACGATGAAGACCCTGTTCCAGGACAGTTCAGCATTCGGTGTGCCCACTCACTAGAATGAAGGATGACATAAAGGCAGTGTTCTTGAGCAGGAAGACAAGACCCTTGCTGCATCTTACTGTTCTCTATTGACTCTTCAGGAAAGTCCAATCTAGAGTCTCCTTAGGTCATCATGAATTCTCCTGCTAGGTGCCACCTTTGGAAGGAAACATGTTAGTATAAGTGACTGTCACAGGAGAAAGGATGGAAGCCTGTTCTTAGACCCAACCGCGGGCCATCACTGTTTTCAAAATGGCAGACCTGGAATCCTTCTGGAGCAGCTGGGACAGAGCAGAGGAAGATCTTTTGGTTGAACAGACTATTGGGAGGGAAAGGATGCATCTAAGGAAGACGTCACCTATCTGGTCTTCTGAGCAATCGCTGCAGTGACAGGGAGAACTCAGCAACAGGAACAGTCCACCCAGGCCTGGAAATGAGCTGCAAGCCATAAGTCATCTTCCTGTTTTCTGAGGAGATGAGAGGAACACGGAGCATAGTCAGAACTAAGGGGGAAAGAGAGAGAGAGAGAGAGAGAGAGAGAGAGAGAGAGAGAGAGAGGCATATTTTTACTAGAACATGATTTTCAACAAAACAAAACAAACAAGCATGATTTGAACATCGTGACCCAAGAAAAGAAGCCAAGCCCTGACCCTTGCAGCAGGAAGAAATCTAGAAAGGGAGAAATCAGGACGAATCAGTTGGAAAATACCAAATATTCAATTCTGTAACAGATATGACCTTTGGCAGAGCCTTTGTGGGTTGGGGTAACTCCCTATCTCTGTCGGTGTTTAGAAGTCCTACTGTAGCTCCTTAGAACCATAAACATAAATTAGACACTAACTGAGAATCCATATGTGTTTGCTTTATTGGCCAATCAGTTGCAATCCAGAGGAGAACTGTAGATTTTGTTTTTGTTAATAACTACATGGATATATACAATTTGCCATGAAATCTAAGCAGTTAGTGTATAATTCAGGTGTTTGATTCATAGAAATCAGCATCTAAAACTAGAATCTACACTGAGAATATTATCACCCCAAAGTAAATACCCCATCCTTAAAAAAAAAAATACTTGTTTCTTTTATTTTGTGTGAATGGATGTTTTTTTTCAGCACTTATGTCTGTGTACCAGTGTCTGCGATGCCCACAGAAAAAAGAGGAGAATGTCAAATCCCCTGAACTGGGAACTGAAAGTGCTGGTAACTAAACCTCGGTCCCTGACAAAACTGACAAGGGCTCTTAACTGCTGAGCCACCTCTGCATCCCCCAAATGCCAGTCTTACTAGTAGTTACTCCCCATTCTTCTCTTCTCCTAGCCTCTGGCAGTTAGTGATATACATGCTTTGTTCTGAACATTTCCTACAGGTGAAATCAAACATAATGTAGTCTTTTGTACTTGTTTCTTTGACTTGGCATGATTTTGAGGCTCTTGTTGTCCAGGCGTGTATTAGGACTTCATTAATTCATAACTGCAAGACCAAACCTCTTGCCAAATCTCTTTTGGTGCTTCTACAGCCTTGAGAAACAAACACCAGCTTCTTAACACAATCATGAGACTTTTTCAATGTGGTTCTGGGACACCTCTTCAGCACCCTCTGCCCTAGTCTTTATTGTGTTGGAGTAAACAGCTAATTCTGAGATGCAGGCACTTCTGCGTTGACCTTCTCCTTACCACTCCCACGTTTTTTCCAGGAGAATCCCTTCTTATCTTCTCATGCCTTTGTAGATTTCTTTCCCTTCTAAATGGCTTCTCTGGATCTCTGAGGTAACTATCTCACACTTTTTTCTTTTTTATGATTGTTTATGTAGTATTTATCTGTGTATGCATGTTTCTGAATTTGTGTCCCATGAATGTGGAGGCCCAATGTTAATATCAAGAATCATTCTCAATCTCTTTTTCACATTTTTTGTTGAAGAAAGGGCTCTCAATCAAACCTGGAACTAATCAATATAGGTATTCTTGCTAGCCAGCTTGTTCTGGGGATCTCCTGTCTCCCCCTTCGTGATCTTGAATTACAAGCAAACTACTGCACCAACCAGGCATTTTATGTTGGTTCCTATGACCCCAAATTCTAGTTCCCGTGCTTGTAGGGTAATCACTTTAACTGCTTTGTTAAAATGCTGAGCCATCTCCCCAGTTTCTAGTTAATTTTTAAAATATTTTTTTTATTTTATGTGTATAGATGTTTGTGCATGTATGTCTGTGAGCCATTACATGGCTATTGCCCTTGGAAGCCAAAAGAGGATGCAAATTCCCTGGGATGGGAGTTACAGATGATTGTGAACTACCATGTGATTCTGGTAATCAAGCCTGCATCCTCTGAAAGAGGAGCCAGTTCTCTTAACTGCTGAACTGTCTCTCCAGCCCTCTAGATCACATTTTAATTAGATTCATTATTTTACCGGGCCATGGCTACTTATTTGCACAACTGTCTCTGCATTTCCCAAAACACATTTTAAGCAATTTTAATAAACAGCATTTCTAGGTTCCCAGAACCCAACACCATGTCCACATCACAGTAAATGCCCATAAATATTTATTGTATCTATAAATTGACAAGTTTGGAATATATGATATCAAATTACCGATCCATTGCTTCCCATCCCCATGACAACAGCCTAGAGTGAAATATCATGGAGCCATTTGCCTGGCTTGTTTCTGAGTCCATGTTGGGGTTATTTTGTTTGTTTGTTTTGCTTTGTTTTTTCTCCCTTTCCATAATTCATTTTCTACAAGCAGTCAGGTTGGAAAAGAGACAAATGAGATATAATAAGTATGAGAAATATTTGCAAATTCCAAAGAGACTGTATACACATGATCTTTTTTATTCTTTAACTTTATGTTTTTCTGAATCTGACTTTTGGAATATAAGGTATCAAGAGAAGACTATACATGTCCCTTGTGATGACTTGAAGCACTCTACAATCTCACAATACTTTGGCTTAAAACTAGAGGGCGCATAATTGTTCTTTCTAAGTCAGTGCTCACACTCAGGGCCCTTCTATTCTCAGAAATTACTTATTCTTACTAGCAGATGTGAAATCAGAGATTTCAGCCTCACTAAGTTCCACATCTGAAGCCTCACTGAATGTAATGTTGGCATTGGGCTGGTGTCACGCCCTTCCTTAAATCAATGAGAGTTTCCTTCACTGAATTCTCCTCTCTCTTCCTTCATGCCATCTGAGAGTTCTTAGACTCACTCACTCTATATGATGATTTTCCTTTGTAGAAACTACTGTGTAATTTTCCTCTACAATTTTCTACAGAACTGACATCATTGTTCTGATCCAAATTCTGACATTTTCTCATAACAAACACTGTAAATAGAACTATGGGATTGCCAGTATTTCTGCAATTATCACTTATGGTTCCTTAAGGGAGAAGCTGATGAAACCCACATACTTCTCTGCTGCCTACTTTAAGGGTCTATCCTCTGCCTTGAAGAAGTGTTCTTTCTTTGTTTTTCCTTCTGACAGCTCATGGTCTATACACATAAACCCCATTAATTCTTAGAAACGACTTAGAAACAACTCAGTCAGATCCTGTTCGTTCCTTAGTCTTGCTGTATTTCCTGGTAGTGTAGAAACTGAGTCCAGATTCCTAGCTTGTGACCTCTATGTGATTTGTCCTTGTCCTGCTGTCTCCCTCATCCTCATCTTTATTCCCAGATCAAGCTAATCAAAGACTTTGTGGTAGTCATCCCACCCGCCTAGAGTCTTCTTCTGCTTCCAGACTTTCCTGTGACCACCTGCTTGCCTCCTCCAGGGTCCTCAGTTCAGCAAGCTTGTTTCTGCCGATGACACTAAAGAATATTGGATTGGTATGGGCAAAGAAGGTGGTACCATTCCCACAAGCAAATCCTACACTGCAATGAGTTAGGAGGAAATAACATTTTACCTCTTATGTTATTTTACTGGAGTTTTTGGAACAAATTGCCACAGTATGGGAAGCTTAGACAAAAGAAGTCTGTTTCTTCACAGTTCCAAGGTTAGGGTATCACCAAGTTTAGGTTCTCGCAGTACCCAGACACCTCAGCCATCCCATGTGTGTCCTTGTGTGATCTTCTGAGTGTATACATTCATGGTATCTATTTGAGTGCCTAGGTTTCATTTTTTTTTAATCAGGACATTGCTCTGATTATTTGTTTATTTATTTGTTTATTTATTTATTGGCTTTTTCAAGACAGGGTTTCTCTGTAGCTTTGGAGCCTATCCTGGAACTAGCTCTTGTAGACCAGACTGGCCTCAAACTCACAGAGATCCGCCTGCCTCTGCCTCCTGAGTGCTGGGATTAAAGGTGTGTGCCACCATCACCCGGCTGATTGTTTTTTTTTTTTTAATAATTTTTTTTATTAAGAAAAGAAGAAAAAAAAACATAAACAAAAAACAAGTTTCCACCTCCTCCCAGCCTCCCATTTCCCTCCCCCTCCTCCCACCCTTCTCCCCCTCCTCCCACCCTTCTACCCCTCCCCCCACTCCTCTCCCCCTCCCTCTCCAGTCCACAGAGCAGTCCAGGTTCCCTGCCCTGTGGTAAGTCCTAGGTCCTCCCCCCTCCGTCCATATCTAGGAAGGTGAACATCCAAACTGGCTAGGCTTCCACAAAGCCAGCACATTAAGTAGGATCAAAACCCCGTGCCATTGTCCTTGGCGTCTCATTAGCCCTCATTGTTCGCCATGTTCAGAGAGTCCGGTTTTATCCCATGCTTTTTCGGTCACAGTCCAGCTGGCCTTGGTGAGCTCCTAGTAGATCAGCTCCACTGTCTCAGTGGGTGGGTGCACGCCTCGTGGTCCCGACTTCTTTGCTCATGTTCTCCCTCCTTCTGCTCCTCATTGGGACCTTGGGAGCTCAGTCCAGTGCTCCAGTGTGGGTCTCTGTCTCTGTCTCCATCCATCACCAGATGAAGGTTCTATGATGATATGCAAGATATTCGTCAGTATTGCTCTCGGATAGGGTCATTTCAGGTTCCCAATCCTCAGCTACCCAAGGAACTAACTGGGAACCTCATCTTGGGCACTTGGGAGCCCCTCTAGGGTCAAATCTCTTGCTCACCCTAAAGTGGTTCCCTTAACTAAGAATTGTGGTTCCGTGCTCCCCTATCCACCTTTCCTTTATCCCAATTCTCCTGATTCCCCAAATCCCCCCTCCTTCCCTTCTACCTTTTCTCTCCCCATCTCCCCTTACCCCCATCCCACCCCACCCCCACGATCCTAATTTATATACACGCTAGAGTACTACGCTGCGGTAAAAAACAATGACTTCTCGAATTTTGCAGGCAAATGGATGGAAATAGAAAACACTATCCTGAGTGAGGTGTCCCAGACCCAAAAAGATGAACATGGGATGTACTCGCTCATAATTGGTTTCTAGCCATAAATTAGGGCCACGGAGTCTACAATAGGTGAACCTAAAGAAGCTAAGTAAGAAGGTGAACCCAAGGAAAAACATATAGTTATCCTCTTGGCTAAGGGAAGTAGACCCAATTGCCGGGGTGATTGTTTTTTTAATAAAGAATGTTTATTTCTTTAAAATGTTGTCTCCAAATATAATGACATTCTGAGGTTTGGGGGTAAGGTTCAGTCAGGGAGTTGAGGAGAGAGGTGTGGTTCAGTCCAGAGCATCTCTCTCACTCGGGGTCTGCTGAGGCTTCAAGCAATTCCTACTGGTTATTTTCTTCCATGCTTAGCAATTCTTGCTCCCAGCATTTCTACATAAACCCACCTCCATTATTGCCACATCAGGGTTTGAGAACTCAAGAAGGTTCACAGAAAATTAAATATCTGGCCCACAGACAGCATGAGTTACCCATCGCTCATTTCGTTGGCCAAATCAAATGGCCAGTCCCATCTTAGTTCAAAGTAAATAGAAAATACAACTCCTACCCATCTAAATGTAGAAGAGAATGGTAAGTTACAGTGATGCCTACCATTCTCAAAGATCAGTTCAACAAGCCTAGAACAGAAAACACGCCAGCATTCATTAATTCAAGATTAAGCCTCATGATCCCCAAGAACAGCACTGGTAGCGAAAAAAAAAAATCATGTCTATTAGATCCAGTCTAGAACCCTTGTTTCTTGGCAGCTACATTTATAATCACACGTTATAAATGTACCTATCCTGGAGCACTGGACTGGATCTTTCTAAGTCACTACCAACTTGAAGTACATAAGCCACACACCTGAGCCCCTGCTAAAAGATTTCTTTGAAGTGGCAGACCAAGGCTCCCATGGAGTGATGCTGTGACACTCAAAGGACCTTTATTTGTCCAACCTCTTTTTTCCCCATTTTTTATTGATTTGTATTGAGCTCTACATTTTTCTCTGCTCCTCTCCCTGTCTCTCCCCTCCCCACTTCAACCCTTCTCCAAGGTCCCCATGCTCCCAATTTACTCAGGAGATCTTGTCTTTTCTACTTCCCATGTAGATTAGGTCTATGTTAGTCTTTCTTAGTGTCCTCATTGTTGTCTAAGTTCTCTGGGATTGTGGTTTGTAGGCTGGTTTTCTTTGCTTTATGTTTAAAAACCACCTATGAGTGAGTACATGTGATAACTGGCTTTCTGGGTCTGGGCTACCTCACTCAAAATAATGTTTTCTAGTAATCCATTTTCCTGCAAAATTCAAGATGTTGTTATTTTTTTCTGCTATGTAGTACTCCATTATGTAAATGTACCACATTTGCCTTATTCATTCTTCGGTTGAGGGACATTTGGGTTGTTTCCAGGTTCTGGTTATGACAAAGCTGCTATGAACATAGTTGAGCACATGTCCTTGTGGCACAATTGAGAATCCTTTGGATATATACCCAAAAGTGGTATTGCTGGGTCTTGAGAAAGGTTGTTCCTAATTTTCTGAGAAATCACCACACTTGGTCCAACCTCTTGAGTCCAGATAAGTTCATCATCTTTGCTAGCTGCAGATGTCTTTTATTAAATAAGAGATTTCATCTAGGACTCATTGCCTGACTTATTTGACAGCTCCACCCAAAACATCTACCTGGTCTCCCCAAATTTTCTCTGGTTTTAGAGGCAAGAGATGGCCCTTCCTCTTTCTGCTTCCTTACTTTCTAGCTCCCTGTATTATCCCCTCCCTTTCTCTCACTCTTTTACTAAAGATACCCAATCCTAAGCTGGAGAATTCTGTTATTGGCTTTACCATTTACTCAAACTATCCACACCTACTGCTTCTGCTTCTTTATTTTCTTTTCCTGTCTTTCCTTCTGTTCTCCTGTCCTGCTGGATGACAGCATCAGCTACTTCTGTCCTCCTCCGCCCCGTGAAAAGCCGCCCTTCCTCAGCCTTAGGGATCCATACTCTTGGCTTGCTCCACGCCTTCCTGCCGGATGCTCTGGAATGAAACGGGAAGTTCTAACCAAGCGGCTCTTTTTCCTAATCAATCAGTAAGGCAGATGCCTCTCTCCTTTGCTCGACACTCACCACCACCACCATCACCATGTACGCCCTTCCCATTTCTCTTGGCGTGTCCTGGTTCCTCCAGACCCTACAAAAAAATACTATTCTTTCTACTGTCTCACTGTGGCCATTATGATTATCAACTACTGTGATTATTCTCCTTCTGACCCTAGGCCATCCAGACTTGGGTACAATGTACTAAAGGAGGGGATAGTAATATTTCAAGTGACCTGTGTAATCTTTCTTCCAACTAGTCTTTCCATATGTCCCAGTGTCCTACAATTTTTTGTTACAGGTAGAAAACATTTATAGATGGGGTGCTAGCAAAAACACATAGCTGTTTTCTTGAATATTCAAAGGAGCCTAGGCAGTTTGGATGTTCACCTTACTAGACCTGGCTGGAGGTGGGTGGTCCTTGGACTTCCCACAGGGCAGGGAACCCTAATTGCTCTTTGGGCTGACGAGGGAGGGGGACTTGATTGGGAGGAGGGGAAGGAAAATGGGAGGCAGTGGCGGGGAAGAGACAGAAATCTTAAATAAATACATACATACATACATACATACATACATAAAAATAAAAAATAAAATAAAAAAACACACAGCTGTGTTTCAATAAAGGTTTATTTAAAAAAAAAAACCACCAGTCTATTTTTGGCCCACAGACTTTTGGTTCATCAACCTCTGATCTAAATGATATGAGGATCTTGTCTCCTGAATAACTCACTTTTCAGATACAGCTTTCTTATTTTCCAACTAAAATCACTTAGTGAGATTCTATGAATGTGAACAGGTATTCAGCAAAGAGACGGGCTTGTATTCAGATATGTTCTTTCGTGGTCTGTATGGCTTCAGTAGAAAATGTCTCCAAAGTTCGTGTCTTAAGTGTTTTTTTAGGTTTTGAGCACATGAGGAAACAGGGCCTCACTGGAGGAAGCAGGCTAATGGGATGGATCCTTAGTTGTTTATTATCCTGGCATTTCCTGTTACTCTCTCTGTTCTGTTGAGCATGATGCGAAAAGTTCTCTGCTACTCACCGCTGTTGCCATGGCATGCATGGGGTCGAGCAACCATGGACTGAATCCTTTGAAACCATAATTCCAAATGAATCCCTCCTCCTCTGTCTTGTTTCTATCAGGCAGGTTGTTGTCTCAATGAGGTGGAAGTAACTCCTACGTGGTCTGTGAAGCCGGGTGCTGAGTGGCTGGAGCCACCAGCATGAGCCTAGGCATGTGAGCAGTTGGGTGCTTCCTATTTTGCTTGGTCCTAAGAAATATATCCAAAGTCCATGGCTGTTGAAAAGGATTGGAGTGTCAATGCAACTCTGCACACACTATAGGAGACATTCCTGTGCTTGCTCTACAGTGATAAGCAAACATACTTTCCTAGATTTCCTGCCCAGATTTCTATATCCCAAAGACGCATCTTTCTGACCACATGCTATGATACAATACCCAACTCTATTTTTCTCTTACGGTCCTTTTAATTGGAGAGTTTATTTGAACCAAGCTGCCTCACCCAAAAAGTGTACAAAATATATCCTAAGCTGCAAAGACTTCTCATGGGGATTCTTGTACCTTCTCTCTTATCTGGTGATTCCATCTGCCCCATGTCTGTATTATATCTGCCAGACTGGTGGACCAGGCAGGCAAGGACACACCCGTGCTCCATCTGTGAGCTGTCGGTGGGGCTCATGATGCCTACTTATCCAGTGAAGTCAGATGGAACAGAGGGAGGCACACGAACTATGAGGGTTGGGCTTTGATGCCATCTAGTTGGGAAATCATGAGTTTTACTTGAAGCATCTACCTCTGGGATTTTTCTATGCTTAACAATTCTGCACACTTTGTAGTTATCTTGGTCCTCAGGAGAGAACATGAGTGTGACTGTCATGGAAAGTTGACAGGCACCACAAGTATGCCTTCCCTGTCTCTCTCAAGTCTAATTCTGTCTGTGTCTGTGTGTCTGTCTGTATCTCTCTCTCTCTCCATCTATCTATCTATCTATCTGGAGTTTGCCACACTTAGAAGAAGCTTTCTTATTATTTGAGGGAGAGAAATAGAGCTGGTATTTTGTCAGTACTTAAAACATGAAACAAAAGGAAACTTGTTTAGAACAAAAAAAGAGTGAGGTTGAACTATATCCCAGGCCTGCTTTTTTGGCATAATCTAGGGAAGAAGGTTCTAGATAACTATATCTAAACTTTATCATTCCCTTGATTCTTATAAAATGGTTAAAAAGGTTACTGATCTATTGTTCAAGAGCATATTGTATGAAAATTATGCTTTCATTATTGTTGAAGTTACAATAAAATAAAACATCATGGACTGCCACAGATCAGCTGGGTCCACAAGGAATGACAATAATTAATAAAAATATTCATGCCTTGGATTAAGTAGCTGTCCTTTCTATTATTACCTCAGTCTCCTAACAATCCAAGGAGGCGAATTAACTATGATTAGCTAACTCTGTGCCTCAACTTTTCAAGTCAGAAAACTGACTCAGTGAGGTGACTCAGCTGGCCATTTACAGAGTCAGCCTTTGCTGTAAAGTCAAACTTTTAACCCTTGAGATACCCCGGCTCCTTCATGCCAAGACTGATTTAAAGAGCCATAAAAAAGCCAAGGACTTGTATGGATCCCTACCGACTGTCAGGAAGCAGTGTTTTGTGCCTGTGCATCAGGAACAATGTCAAATTAGGAGTGGACAGGAAGTGTTCATGAGTGGTGTCCAGATTCTCTCTCTATCAGAGTATGTTAGCCCTTTGAGGGGGTCTCAGGATCCTCTGCCCTTCTATGTCAGGACAGCCAAAACACAGCTTCTAAGGATCTGGAGCATTGGTGCAAAAGACACAAGTCAACAGTGGGTGTCAGTTGAACGCTCTGACTTCTTAGGCAGTTGTCATCAAAATACCTCGAGATGCCAAACTCATCTTATGCCGCGTCTTCTAACTTGGAGACATGTGGCTTAGAAGGGCTTTCCCTTCCCATTATAAGATAATCAAGAAAAGTACAGGCAGCCATGGAGAGATGAGAAGGGGGCTCAGAATGGGTTGTAGGGGTGAAAGAACTCGAGGCATTTAAGCATCCCACAGACAGTTTATGTTACTGCCTGGACCCCACCATGGGAAGATATATCCCTGCAATTCCTAGCTGTGTCCTATGTATGCCACAGCAGTGTGTGCTAAATGCCAGGAAGAATGGCAGCATGGGTAATAGGAAAGGCTGTTGGGATAATATCAACAGATTATCGCCACCCTCTCCACGTCAGTAGAAGGAAAAATTGTCACTGCGTTCAAGGGAACATGAATCCAGGTTTCCAAAGGAAATGCCCCCTGCCAACTCTTGTGTGATAGAATGTAGATGTGCAGCTGTCAACGGACTTTTGTATTTAATAAATAAACGCTGTGTAATTTGCCACCCTTGTCCTTAGGAGTGCTTTATTTAAGTGGCAATCGCTCCGCCATTCGCTACAGCAGCCTATGGATCGGGTGGGTTTAGTTTACCGCAGATGTTGCTACAACCAAGGTATATAGCAGGCTCATTCGGAACATGTTTTTTAAATAAGGGGCCATTAGCCTGATGGGCCAATTTGGACAATGAATTCTGTAGCAAAGCAAACTCATTGTCCATCTTCTGAATCCCAGGCCCTCGATTGAGATACAGAGCTGAGGATCTTTCTTTTCGTGGTTATTGTATCCCTGTGATTTCCCCCCAGACCTTCAACCTTTTCCTCCTCCTCCCTGACTCCCTCATTTGTACTGGATGCTAGTCTCTGTCCAGCGCTCTCTGGAGATAAAGACTTGCTTTAGCATACAGCACACTCTCCTTAATGCAACTGAGTTCACGCTCATCATTTTAATAGTGGACCTAAGGTATGTTGCCATGTGAACAAGCCATCATGTCACCATAGCAACAAGCCAGATTGCAGCACACCAGTCTAAGGACTGGACCTTTCTTTCCCCCAACCCCCCACCTCTGTGTCTCTCTGTCTCTCTCTCTCTCTCTCTGTCTCTCTCTCTTTTCCTTGCCTGTGCTCTTTTCTTTTGTTAAATTTGCTGAGGTGGTCACAATTCAGTCCGCTTTTTCAAGCGGGGTTCCGTTTAAACCTGTAAATTGTTGTATAAACAGAGAGGGCCAGCGTGGCGCTAGGCTTCATTTCAAAGATGACTTGATGAGGACTTTGAACGTGGGACCCACCCCCACTCTCTGCCATGCCTTACAGTTTGATCAAAAAAGAGACGATCACACATATTGGTGGCATTTGGACTTAACCCACCCTCCGCCCCTGAGTTTCTTCTTAGCTTTCCCCAGCGGGACTCATGACTCTCCCATCCAGGCCTGGTGACCACAGCTAGCCCTTGACGCTGCTCAGAAGCCCTTGACAGTTCCCGAGCTCTGTAGGACCTGAAATTAGACCCAATTAAAGATGTGGATTCTCCTTTCCCATTCCCTATTGCCAAGTAACCCGTGCCAGTTCTCGTTCCAGCCTCGTGGGGAGAGCGGGCATGTTGAAAGGACAGATGATAAAGAGACATGTACCACGTCTGCCTGCCCATATTCATCAATTTTTCTTGGCCTTTGATGCTCCTAACCTTCTCATCTTTGTTCGGGGAAGCAGAAAGCATCATTCTTCCAGGCTCTCACATCTTTCCCCCATTTGATTCCCTGCTCACTTGCACATGGCACGTCTATTACCTGCCTCGGCCCTACCATACCCCCAGTCCCCACCCTCTGCAGCCCCCCTGCCTTTTTGGCTCCTGGCCCTGTCACACATTAACTGCTGAGTGGCCTGAGGAGTGTGTTGGCCAGCCAGGCTGTGTGTGGGCCCCAGTGCAGGCTCAGCTGCAGGCCAGCACTGAGTGGGATGAACTGCCCACCAGAGCAAGAAGGACCAGTTCAGCTCGGTGCATAACATTACAGCAAACAAGCCTCAAATAACGAAGGACACTTTCATAATTGATTTATGCCGGCCGCCGAAACTTCTATTACCTTTTGTTTAGCTCAGGGGGCCTGACTCCACGCAATCCATGGCTGAAACTAATTACAAGATATAATTAAACTGCGACACAAAGATATTATACCGTTAGTTTACTAATGACACCGCGAAGCTGTACCGCCAGCGCAGGACAGTGATTACGCTTCATTTATTATTTATTCTTTTGCTAAATGAGACGCTGACATTTTCAAAAATTACTTTGAGGTTTCTTAATTGTCGGCAGCAGGATGGACGAGGAGGAGTTCGCCTTCCTCTTAGTTACTTATCCAAACCTCAAAAGCATTATTAGCCAAAAAAGAAAAAAAAGAAAAAACAAGTCAAATGGCGGGAGGGGAACAAAACCAGTCACCCAATAGTAATAAGAAAAGCTTAATTGCATCTCTGGACGTTTTTGAAGTCTTCCCAACCGTGCTCTGCAGTAGGCGGGGCCGCTGACCGAGGGTTTAGGTCCAAGAGAGAGACGCTGCTGTGTCATACGACTAAAGGTGACTCATTCTGCAATCTGGGCAAGCGCTGGTATCCATGGAGATGTTTCAGAAGAGACCGAGCTATGAGGGCTGAGAGGTGGCTCACCCCACAGTTTCAGCTTTCGCCAGCAGGCAGAAGACATGTAGCACTCTGATAGTATAACGTGATTGGTTAATCTCACCACTTCCCTCAAAACCAATTACTGCTTAGCATATGGATTTCCAACATGGAAACTTCCGCATACAAGACCCATTGAATCTGTTTCTTGGAAGGACTAGGGTTAACATGTGCCTCTCGTTTGACCTGTTTTAAAAGCATCGTCCACAGCGGGAAGGGTTCCCTGTGAGTGCTCAGATGCTCACAGTGGCTGTGTCCCCTCCTTGCCTTCCTCCCCTCCTTAACTGTCAGTACTGCTCAGTTGCCCAGCAGCCACAGCTCTAGGAAAAATAAAGGAAACAGGAGTGGGAATTCCCTCCATCAGCTCCCAGGACTGAGCTTGTCCGGGTCCATTTATTTACTGTCCCTTCCATTTCCATGCAGGAGCCTGGCTTTATTGCCCTCTCATTTATCACGTTCTCAGAACAATAAAAGATTAATTTACTTGCCGCCATTTGATGAGTTTTTGATGCTACAAACGTGTGTGTGCACGAGTGCCTCTCCTTGGGGCTCATCTGGGTCAGGCTTTCTACAAGGTACCACTAGCCCCGAATGGCCACTAACCTCTCCGTAACCCCAGCGGTGACGCAATCACAGCGACTGCTGGTCGGCTTGAGACAGGGTTTAATTTCTTCAGAGTATAATGGCATCCGGCATCTATAATTATGCTATTTTCTCTCCTGTGCTGATTAAATACGCTCTACCCAGAGAGCTAAATGATGAATATTTGAGTGGAGTGTGTTGAGCCAATAGCTGGTAAAATAGCCACAATAAATAAACTTGGAGGGGAGGGAGGAGCTCAGCAATAGCTATGACTCTGCCAGGTGACATTAGCAGGTACAGCTGGAATGAATGCAAGATTAATATTGGAGCCGGACATTACCCCTCCTCACTGCAAGTTCCTGGGTAAAGGAAAGCTGAGGATGGACCTCGAAATCTCAGCTTGGGAACTGAGTGGATTTCTGCGGTCACTGTCCAGCCAAACTCTGCCTGTGTCGGGAGCACGGCTGGCTGTTGTTTCCCGAGCATCTCTCCTCCCCAAGTGTACCCTAGCTTTCGACTGCGAAATTAAACTCAGCATCATTCCTGCTGTGTGTGTGTGTACATGTGTGTGTGTGTGTGCATGTGCTGTATGAGTATACCCATGGCACATCCCATATGTGGACGCCAGAGAACAACCGCAGGTGTCCGTCCTTATCTTCTACCCTGCTTGAAACAAGGTCTCTTTGTTGTGGGCTACTGCAGGCAGCAATCTGATTGGTCTACATGCATCTGTGGATTTCTCTGCTCCCCTCTCCCCCACTGTTGAAGCTGGAATTACAGACACAGTACTAATACTGCTCCCCGTTTTCCCCGGGCTCTCAGACTTTCCTAGCATGCACTTTACCCAGTATCGAGCTCTTCCGCCTTCTCTTGTGTTTAGAAGGAGGAGTTGAGACCAGCGTAGTCTCCATGTCCTGTGATTGTATCCCCAAGGAAGGCCCTTTTCATGGAAGGACCAAAAACATGATTCCAAATCTACAGGGCACCCGTGCCGTCATTTTCACCCTCTGAGCAACCTCTGAGCCAGGCACCAAACCAAAATTCATGAGTGATGGGACAGCAGCTCCTTTGTCTATGATAATATTTATGCAAAATAATCCCCCCTTGTTTGTCTCCGCTGACTGGTAACGAATGTGGTATGAGCATGGAGACCTGAAAAGCGGAGGCAAGGAGGTGATGATGAACAGTTTAAGAGTAAGATATGGAAGGCCCCAAAGTCAGATGGTAGTGGGCAATCTCCAACAGGTATATGCAAAGACCACTCTTTTAAGGCACGTGGAGGGATCTTGAAAGAGAAGGCCTATATCATGAAACCATTGCAAGCATACTGAACAGCTAGCTTGAATGGTAAAAATTACAGAAGCACAGGAAGTAAGAGAACCAATGAGTCATTGTAGATTGGGGCAAGAGGGCAGACCTAATGGAGACCTGACCTTCTAGGTGTGAACTGACTCTCCAGAGAGAAGTCTTGCATGGATTAAAGGTGCACACGGCTGATTGACTCATTACAGCATCTGTGATTGTGAAGAGTTGGGATGTTGCAGGTCTGGAACCAGATTTTCTTGGGTGACCTTAACAGTCAAGAATCTCTAGAGAAACAGGACTGACTGATGTCTGTGTGTGTGTGTGTTTGTATGTGTGTCTTGTTGTTGTTGTTGGATTTGCTTTCATGATATGGTCTGGGTTGCCTGGCAATGTTATCTTTTCTCTAGACAGACCAAGAACTCAGTAGTTTCTCCATCTATGAGTCCCATTGTGGTGCTGAAGGCCTAGAGGGTTCCTGGAGAGCCACTGGTCCACAGTCCATGTGAGAAGCCTAGGGATTCTAGGAAGCAGTAAGGGAGCATAGCAATAGTGTCAATAGCAGGGTAGATGAATTTGCCAACTAGGAGGCAATGAAGCAAGAAGAGAAAGGCTTTCCCATGGTCCCCCTTATGTCTCGGCTGCCACCAGAAGATGCTGCTCACATGTAAGGTGGATCTTCCACTTGGAAGAATCTAGTAAGAAATCCACCATGGGTGTGGCTTATCGCTCAGGTGATTCCAGACTAGGTCAAGGAGACAACCAAGATTGCCCATCACCTCCCCTCAATAAGCATTCTATGACCACCTTTATGTGGGGCCTAACATTCTTTTGATAAAAAAAAAAACCTTGGGGTTGTACTAACAGACCAAGAGCATCCACAAAGCTAAATGTGGGGCTCCTGCAAAAGCTGCTAAAGCTTATAAAAATTTTCCCCACTTTGCTGTTACACACCTTCCTACTGTTTCCATAAGTGTGTTTAAAAGGTACCTTCATCACGACTTTCTTGTGTTCTGTTGCTATGTAAACTCCATGAAGGTATTAATGCATTGCCTCATGGTCTTTGGTTAACTTAAATCCATGTTCCCAGGCTATGGTCACTAATATTTGACTCCAGAATAAATTATCTCTTATTCTCCCTCTGAGGTGATGGATGCTGGGAGCAGATGCAGGGAGGCAGGGATGGATGGGGTAGAACTGCCAAAAGGAAGCGAGCATGGGCTTCATCTTGGCAGTCCCACAGGTGTTGTTTCCTAACACCTCCATCAGGTGGTTTACAACTGCCTTGTAATTACAATTCCAAGGTATGCAGCACCCTCCTCTGGCCTCTGTTGGAACCTGCACACACATGCGCATATACACTCATACTGGTACACAATACATAAATAAAACAAAAATAATTTTTTAAAAAATGGAAGAACCAATTTTTTCAAAGAAAATTACCCCTTGGATGTAAGACGTGCTGTCTTTGGTAGAATGCTTTGGGACCTCACGATTCTGGATTTTCTTGGCCCTTTGCATTCAGCTTCCTAGTGACAAAACATTGACGAAAAGAAGAATCTGAGAAAGCTCTTCACAAGGACCTGGCTAGGGTAGACAAGCTGCCGGTGAGCCTCACTGGAGGTCAGGCAGGACTAGACTGGGCCAGGGATGCAGGTGGTGGGTGAGGTCGTAGTAGATAAGACAGTGTCTCGCTTGCCCTCTGCTTTGGAGCTGCGCATCTTCTTTAGTGGCAGCCCCTTCCTCCTCCCAGCTCCCAGCGGTCAAGCAAATGGACCTAAAAGCTTTTCTTACACTGAACTATAAACAGGAAGCAAGTGGGCAATGACACCTCCTCGGGAAATATGCTTTGTATGTTAATGCATACAAAGAAAACACCATTTCCTTAGCTTTCTACCTTTGGTAGGCATTTTGCTCTCTTCTCTTTTGCTAACTGTGCTGTTTTCTCTCTTCTTTGCTGCTGAAGCCTCCTACAATAAAACCATTGTGTTTCCGTTTGAGGGGCCTTTTCTTCCCCAGTACCTGGGACTGCAGCATGTTTTTGTGCTTCTTTTGTCTGTGCTGTCATTTTGTTTGGAAATTATATGAAAGGCGAAGCACCAAAAGAGAAGACTCTCTGGATGGGCCAAAGAGATAGCGGTGTTCCCAGAAGTCAGGCAGGCAAAAGGGAAATGAACGGAGTCTCAAGAGGGTGTTCCCCACCTGCGAACGGTCTGATAGGCTCAAAGGCAGGAACTTTACCATAGGAACTGCTGAAATCAGGGGAAGACTTCAGTTTGGAAAAATAACTATGCATAGCTTTTGGGGTTTTGCCGGGCAGGAAAAGCCAAGAAGAAATTCCATGATGTTGAATTACTTGAAGCATTCTGTTTTTGAAGACTCAAGGACCCTGTGAGGGCTGAGGGCAGGATGTCCAGAGAGTTGCCTCTCACTTCTGGAAAGTGAAATGTGTTCTATGAATCCTTCAACCAACTAGAACGACACCTGTGGTTAGGCAAGGTGTTGGCTTTCAGGTCTTTCATGTGTCATATGCTTAGAGATGATCCACGATGACTCTCT
The DNA here is from genome assembly GCF_018167655.1 of Microtus oregoni. Taxonomy (NCBI): domain Eukaryota; kingdom Metazoa; phylum Chordata; class Mammalia; order Rodentia; family Cricetidae; genus Microtus; species Microtus oregoni. Next base: position 42,563,981 of record NW_024543063.1, read on the forward strand.
GAGAGGAATCTGTGATCATTTGGCCAAGGGGAGAGCTGGAGATATCACCGTTAGTTGGCTAATATCAGGTCATCTAGACTCTAACACAAGCGGCATTTTGGGAGACCAAGCTCTCCACAGACCACTTTGAGGGTAATCCCAGAAAACAGCCAGCTGTCCACTCAGAACCCTACCATTTATCAAGTCTATGGCTTTAAATAAGTCACTAGGTATCCCTGGGTCTCATTTTTATTATATTTAAAATAGAGATTATAATTGCACCTGCGTATCGTATCCAGGGTTCTCCAGAGGAGCGGAAATTAGAGCATATGGAAAGACCAAGGAGCAAGGAGAACATTTAGTACAAGGATCTAGTCCATGTAATTATGGAGGTAGACACATAGATCCCAGATCTGCCTAAGAGCCCAGTGTAGCCAATCATGCAAGCGAAGTCCCAAGGCAGTCTGATGGAAGAATCCCCCCTGTTCATGGAGGTCAGCCAGCCTATTCTGCTTCGACCTACAGCTGAGGAAGGCCCACCCACCTGGTGGGGAGCAGCTGGCTTCCTCAGTTCACCCCCTAAAATGTTGATTCCCATCTGGAATGCACTCCAACTGGCATGTGAATTTAGTCACCGTCCTACATAATTACATAGGGTCCCTGGCATGTAGTGTGGACCGCACAAGTGTTATGCCAGCACTGTGATTATGTAAGGGACAGAAATGACACTGGCACCAGTGTGGAGTCTCAGGGCAGATTTCCAACCCCAGCTCTATTTATTACCTGTTAGCTAACCTTGACCAAGGCCTCCCACCTCCCCATGTCTGTATTCCTACATCTGTAAAATAGGAGAAAATGAGAAGAGCATTGCATTCTTTGGTTGTGGAGGAAGAGGTGGGGGTGGGGAGACTGAATGTATGTGTATGTGCTTGGGCATGTGCACCCGCGTAGAGACCAGAGGTTGACAACGGTTATCTTCCGCGAGCATTCTCTGCCTTATTTTTTTGGAACAACGGTTTCTTCTTGAGTCTTGAACCTATCAATTCAGCTAGTCTGGCCAACAAACTAGAGGGATTCTCTGAATTCCACCTCCCTGCACTGAAGTTAAAGGCATGCTCCTTGTCGTGTAGCTTGTACATGGGTACTGGGTATCTGAACTCGGGTCCACGTGTTTGTACAGCAAATACTTTAGCCATCTCCCCAACCACTGTAGGTTTAACATTTTAAACTGTGTTTCCCCTGCACATGATGACACCCAAGTATGATCATGGTGATGATGGTGGCGAGGAGGAATGGGGAGGAGAACCTGCTGTCATCGGCATTATGGGAGATTTGACCCAATGCTGGCCATGGGCAAAGTTGTCCCAAGTCTTCTTACCTGTCATTCAGGGGTGAAAGGAGGGCATTTGAAATTCTTTAAAAAGTATGTGTTTATTATGTAGGTTTAGACACGCACACACCACAGAACGCATGTGGGCATCAGAGTACAGCTTGCAGGAGACAGTTCTCTCCCTCTCCTTCCGCCATGTTTGTCCCAGGTCTCAATCAGCATTGGCACAAAGTGCCTTTACCAACTGACACAACTCTCTGGTTCCACATTTAGATTTTTTTAATTTTTATTTATTTATTTTTTGGTTTTCAAGACAGGGTTTCTCTATATAACAACTCTGGCTGTCCTGGCACTTGCTCTGTAGATCAGGCTGGCCTCGAACTCACTGAGATCCACCTGCCCCTGCCTGTCTCTCAAGCACTGGGCATATTTGGAATTTTATCTGATGCGTAATGTTGTGACAATCTTTGCTACTAACATGACGAGGAAAATCATGATGACTGTCACTTTCATCAGAATTACAGAATCGGATTTGCTAGCTCTTGAATTTGGACAAGTTTCTATAACACGCCTTCATTTCTACATTTTCTCATCCGGAAAATAGAACGACTGCGGATGAGCAGTTTTCTTTAAAACTAGCTGTAAGGAGCAGTTTGGAGCCGTGGGACAATTGACATCATCCCTAGTCCATGGACCACAGACAGTGTTAGGATGGGTTGGCATCTGCCATAGTTCCTGCATTGATCACTGGCCATGCGTCGAACTCATAGCAACACAGCTTTCTCGTTGCTCATTTCCTGTCCTCTCTATGCCAACCTGATACTCTGGCCTCGAGTCCGTATAAGGCACCATTTGCTACCCAAGTCAGCCATCCTACTGTGAACAGCTCTCAGATGTCAGCAAGTTTTCTCCTCGTATTGGGAAACGATGTGTAAGAAGATAGGCTATTGACTGTCATCAGCCATCGGTGCTCGCTCTGTGGTCCGCGCCCCTGGAGAGCACGTTTGTCCCTCTCCCACATGACAGCCTTCCAAATATTTGAAGACAGCTCTCACATCTCTCCTAAGCATTTTTTTTTCTCATCAGACTAAACATCTCTAGGTCCTGCACCCTTTTGTCACACAACACAGTTCCCAAAGCCCGCACTCTCTGGGTGGTTCTCATCTGGACTGGCTCCAAGTTCTCAGCATGGTCCTCTTAAACTGTGCCATAAAGGACTGTGTTCAGCAGTCCAGATGGACAAATTAGGAACACTCCATCCTAGGAGAGAGTTTTATTTAGACAACCTAAGTTTGTGTTCTCTCTTGCTCGTCCTCCCTCTCTCTCCCTCCCTCCCTCCCTCCACTCCCCCTCTTGCTCCCTTCATATATGAACCGGTCCTAAACAAAACCACCCTCCTCCTGCTCCCCACAGCTGAAGCATCACACCTATGTTCATAAGTTTCTTAGTCAACTCCATCTTAAGTTTGGCCTATGTTTTAAACCATTTGGGCATTTGGGGAGGAAAATTTGAAACTTGATTCATGCTTATTGTAAGATCTTTGGAATAAAAAGAGATGAAAAGATACGATGCTTAGCATTTTGGAGGCGTCCTCCCAGCCTTGTTCTTTGGTTGTGTGCGGATGTGGCAAATGCGTGCATGTTTTACTGCTAGGAAAAAGTCATGACTTCGTTAGAGATAGTTTGGATCTTTTTCACTCACCGTTATGCTGTGGGCAGTTTCCCCCACCTTTAGGCTATAGAGGGTAACTGCGCAGTGCTTCCTATGGGCATTTGATGTGGGTAACGTGTTTAACCAATCTTCTCTTCTTGGAACTGAAATTGGTTTCTAACCGTTGCTGTCATAAAGAATTCCTTAGTAGGCACCTCTGTGTGCATCCAAGTCTTTCACCCTTGGCAATCTGGGCATCTGGGGCTAGATTGTTCTTTGCTGCGGGGCTGGGATACACAGTATAGGATATTGGACAGCACCCCACACCCCAAAGATGCTAGTTAGACACAAGTAGCATCACCTTCATCCCCGCGGTGACAAACAAGAATGGATGGTGATGCTACCAGTCTTAGCCTCCTTGGTTGTCATTATGAGGGGACAGTCTCAGCCTCCTCAGTCAGCACTTAACAGACGTCCCCATGAGCAGAGCATAAAATGAAGGCATTGTTGGCAGAGAGTTTAAAGATAGTAAAACCAACACCAGTATTTCATCAGGGGCCAGGCATGTCAGTGCTGGGGTAGGTGTCTCCAGCTCTACCATCACCACCTCATCCCCCTCAGCTGGTTTCACCAGTGCCTCTTCTAGAAAAATCCTCAAGGCATGCTGCTTGTCTTCACCCATCCTATACAGAGTTTTAACAAACCAAAAAAAAAAAAGCCTTCCTCATGAGTTTGTCTACTTTTTTAGCCATAGACCCTCTAGAGGTAGGACCAGGAGACTGTTGCTATACTCACAAATATCTTGTTGCTCAATTAAGCCCTATTTTCATCCTGTATCAAATTTAACTCCTTCTTCTCTTAGAGTAAATTATCACTCCAAGGTTCCTAGAACAACATGCCTAAGAGTTTGGGACACCTTCCCTAGTTTACCAAATGTATTCTTGTTATCATTCTCCTCTGTTTAAAACTAACATTCCAGGGGCTGGAGCAATGGCTCCAAGGTGAAGAACACTGACTGCTCTTCCAAAGGACCCAAGTTTGATTCCCAGCACTTACATGGTGACTCACCATCATCCCTAACTTCAGTCCCAGGGGATTCAACATCTTCTTCTGTTCTTCACGTGCATTATACACATGGGATCCACAGATATGCATACAGGCAAACCACCATACACACAAAACAATAAAAATCTCAAAGTAATAATAATCAATAGCGTTCTGAACTTTCTCTTGTTGCTAGTTCAGTGTAAAAACATTTCTTTTACCAGACCATCAAATTCACCCTCCTATAATGCCCAGGTGGGCACTACCCAATCTCCTTGTGTCCCGTGCACATACATGAATGAGACTTGAGGACTTTAGACACCGTGCATCCTTAGACTGCCCTTCCTTACTCCCTGCAGGAACCACTCCTGATACGTGATTCCTCAGCTGCCCTTCTGCTTCTGCCGACTCTTGGCGTTGCAGTAGGGATTGTCTTGTGTCTCATCGTGTCGCTGTCTATACATTTTTGTTTTAGCGACTAGGTCTCATCTAGACCATTTGAATACAAACTCCCCGAAGACGGTAATGTGTTTCCCTTCTCAAAAATTATATATGCAAATAATAAATACTTGATAAAAATATCTGGCTTTTTTCTGTACTTTTTTTTAAACTTCCATTATTCCTAGCTTACTTGTATAACAATGAAGGTGAGATTTAAAAATAAAGACATGTATTGCCCAAGTAACAGCCTTAAAATTAGCTTGGAATTGAAACCTAGCTCTCAAAAAACAAACAAATAAAAAAATCTACCTGCTTTCTTTCATGGCTCTATCTTCCTGATAAGCATTTTCTGTGGTGTTCACGCTAACCCTTCTGGGCACCTTTCTCCTGGTGAGTTGTTGATATATTCAGCAGTCGAAGCCGAGCCTCCATGTGAACCCACGGAAGTCATCCAATATTGAAGAGAGCACAGAGGAGCACGGGGAGCTTCCTGTGATGGTTCATTTGCAAGGCACCTGATGCCCCTTTCCAAATCTTACTCCCCCGCTCGTGTAAACTGCAAGTAATATCTAATGCTGTTTGTGGTAGCCACCAAACTTTTCAAATTCTGAATGTCCATAAATTTTTTCCTATTCGCAATATGGGATTTTTAAAAAGGAAAAATTTAAACTACAAATTTAGCAGCCCATGATACCAAGAAATCAAAAAGCTGAAAAAGAGAAAAAAAGGTGGCCAAGAGTGAGAAAGGGAAAAAAGAAAGACCTTGAAGTCCAGGTGTCCTGTGAGGAAGCGGCTCTGGCGTGACATACTCAACTACGGTCTTTGTGGCTGTTGTAAGCCGTGAGGTAACCCAAGGCAGTACGCCAAAGCAAAACCAAGCCAACCTTGACCCTTGTCCTGGTGTGAGAGACTCCCAGGGCTGTCCTGAGGCAGATCGGGTTATCTTCCGAGAATATATCTTTGCAGAAAGGAACATGCTTCTTTTTCCAGTTTCAGGGAAACCAGAGAGTTCTTTTAAATCCAGCCTCCAAAAGCTCCTTGACCAACAACCTTTGGAGCTTGGTGTCCTCGTGGGGTCAGCTCAGATTGATTTGCTGATTAACTCCGGCATCTTCCTGGCTCCTCCAGACACTAGCACATTTCAGCTTTCTAAATATAGGTCAGCCCAGGCAATTAGGAGAGAACTTCTGATTTTGAAAGGTAGGCAGCAGGCAGAAAGCCCAGTTTGCAAACGAGAGATCATGAGGACAAGGTTTGGCCTCAGAAGACTTCACTGCAGGGACGGTGACGTTCTCAGATACCTGCTTTCAACCCATCAGGATATGCCGGAGGCTTCAGTACATCTTTACTCCAAAGATGACATTAACTAGGAGGGATTTCTTGTGTCATTAGAAACTCATTTGGCAACGACCCTGTTACCTCCACACTAGGTGGCCACTCTTAAAACCTTGCACGCTTCCTGTGTTGATGACGAATAGGTGTGAGTTAGATAAACCCATGGTCTCACTCATGGCAGACTTACATCTGGCCCTCCACAGCTTCATCGGTGCCAATTTCTGGTCCTCGTGCTTGTGATGTAAGGACCTTACCAGCCAAGCCGTGTCCTGAGCCCCCATTCAAAACATTCTCCATAAACTCCTTTGGGCAAGACCTAGCAGCCTGTCACCACAGGGAATGAAGGTCAGTGAACACAAACTGAACATTCACGTGGAATCTCAATTATGCTCTTGTCATTCTCTTCAACTGAGATGATGCATTCCGTTTGGGGGCAATGGACTTATATGAGTGTCATGTAAATGTATCAGTTACTTTTCTATGGCTATAATGAAAGTCATGACCAAGGCAACTTACGGAAAGAAGTTCTTACTGTTCCTGAGGGTTAAGAGTCCATCACTATCATGGCAAGGAGGTGGTAGAGCAGGCAGGAACAGTGCCTGGGGCAGTGAACTAAGAGCTCAACTCTTAAACAGCAAGCAGAAAGCAAATGCAAACTGGCAAAAAAAAAAAAAATGTTTGAAGTCTTAAAACCCACCCCCCAGTGACATATGTCCCCCAGCGAGGCCAAACCTTCTAAAACTCCCAAATCAGCACCACCAACTGGTGACAAAGCATTCAAATGACCGAGACTATGGGGGGACATTATCACTCAAACGGCCACATGTATGTGGCGGTGCACTTGGGAGGCACAGGCAGGCGGATCTCTGTGAGTTCAAAGCCAGTCTAGCCTACAGAGTGAGATCCGGAAGGGCTGGGGCTCCACAGAGAAACCCCTGCTTGACAACAAAAACAAAACAACCACATGTGCGAATATTGAAACTTATGTCATTTTTGGAATAGTTTTGATGTGTGTGTGTTTTAATATATGAAGAACTTGGATTATAATATGCAGGGCAAAAAGAACACCCAGGGTTTACCTCGGGTTTAGGGCAGGCATAGCCACTTGAAAAGAGCAATGCTGTGCACAGTAAAAATTCTATGGTCCCAGCCAGCAGCAGCAGCTTCAGGCCCGGGTCAGGCCAGATCCCTAGGTGATTCTGTGGGCATCACCCTGTAACTCAGGGTCAGGAATTTGCTGAAGTTCTGGGCTCGCTTATCAGGCAGGGATTGAGTGGATCTCAGCACACAGAAGCCAGGCCTGAGCATTGTTGGATCTTATCCTTGGTAAAAGAAAAAAAAAAAATAAGATGCAGCATGGGAAACGAAAGCACCTACTGTTGGGCGATGTTACCATATCAAAGCCATCTCCGCTTTCTTCCTTTCCTGAGCTCTCTCCCGCCGTAATAGATATAGGCTGGCAAGTTATTAATGCAGAAACTTCCTGGGACTCGGGGCATTTCAAAGAAGCGGAAATCCTTGGGCATCACAGTGGTGAATGCTGGCTTCGACACTGCTGGGGCTCTCAAGTTGCAGAGATGGGAACGAGGCAAACTCACTTGGCTGCGCCGACTCTCATTTCCAGTTCTGTGTAGATGTGTGCAAGGCAGGCACGGGGAGGGCGGCGGGGAGGGACAGGATGCTGGTTGCTCTTTCTAAACTCTAGCTGTGACTCCCTTGCCTTTACTTTCTAGAACACCACAATGCACTAGGATGTCGTCTCTGGGCTATTTCCAAATCTATTGTCCTCTCTCTATGGACCATCCAGAATCTGCTCAATGCAATGACCACCTACGTGACCCATAGAGACAGATGTGTGCTGCTGTGCTTTATGGTAGAGGGTTGACCCACGCGCGGGCATTGCTTTTACCCAGGCACTTTAGCAGGTAGAAAATCCCGTCCCCTCGTTACCCCAGGTCCATTGCTTCCTTCCAGAGGAATCCAGAACTACCCCCTCATGTAGCCTCCTCCTTCCAGTCTGTCTCCCTGCCTTCAGTTAGTCACCAGTGTGGGGTAAGCGTGGCTTTCCCTCTTCTTGGGCCACTTTTCCTACGCTCCTTTTCCCTGCCCCCCCCCATTTTTATTTTTATTTTATTTTATTTTATTTGTGGTCTCTGTCACTCTGCGGGGGCAAGAGGGTAAAGAGATCTCACACTAAGTGCGAGCAAATGCTGAATCTGGAATCTATCTTCCAGGCGGCACAATGATAAAAATTCATGGCAGGACAGCCACCACTGACACGCTCTCAAAGACATATTGCAGGTAGCATTATTTATTGTGGCAAGGAGTTCATAGAAGTGCTGCCTCGAAGCACCCCGAGAGATCCTAAAAAGCCCATCTCCCATCAGGTGAAGCAGATTTATGGCGGCTGCTCCAGAGAGGTCAGGCAGTACGGCTTAGGAAGCAGGCTCCTTTCAGAAAGCCTGGATTCCCTTAACATATTCAGTGCAGTGTGATTGGTTCAAAGGAGGGCTTGAGTCTGTAATGTTGACCATAAAATTGCAGTGACACGCTGCTTTAGATAAGAGGGCTGAAGGAAGGGGGCAGGGATGCTGCAAACGCAGGAGCAGCCAACACAGGCAAGACCCTGGAGCATGCGCTCAGATTTGAGGTTAATGCGTGGGGGAGATGCTGGGGGGATGGGCCCAGGCAGATGAATGTTCACACAAAGGAAAGCTGAACCCACCAGCCCAGACATGGCCGATAAACCGTGAGTCTGTGCACCGGCAAAGCCAGGTGCTCACGGGCATGTGGAAATACGTCAGAGCCCTTCAGGGGCATATGTAGTCATCCCGCTTGGAAAATATACAAAACGAAGGTCAGCTGGGCTAGGTTCACCATTGTCCTGGAGTAAAGGAAAAAAGGGGCTGCTCCTCATGTCCCCTGCCAATTTGATAGGTGTCTCACGGGCTTTTCACCAGTCCTGTTCATACGATGTCATCCCGTTAGGCTTACCAGTCCTGGGCGCAAAGATTTCTAGTTCACAGCACCCATCTAGGCCAGTGGTTCTCAACCTGTGGGCCATGACCCCCTTGGGGTCATATATCTGGTATTCTGCATATCAGATAGTTACATTATGATTCATAACAGTCACAAAATTACTGATGAAGTCGCAACAAAAGTAATTCTGTGGTTGGGGATCACCAGGACTTGATGAACTGTATTAAAGGGTCGTAGCGGTAGAAAGGATGAGGACCCCTGAGTGAGCACAGCAGCCCTAAGATAAGGCCCTTCTTTGAGCTCAGAGTTGCTGGGTCCGGTGGACAAAAGTACTGAGCTTCTCACTTCCGGAGTCAATAACGTCCGTGCTGGGCCGAGAACATGGCAAGCACCCTAAGGCGGCCTAGTTCATGGAGGCAGGCCCACATCTGCTATGTGAGTTGCTTTTCCTGGGTGATTCCCACTGACAATGTTACAGATTCGCCTTCTAAACTAGTAACCTCTTTGGTTTGGTGGGGCGACTGCCCTGCTGTGGATTTCCGTGTCCAAGTCAGAGAGACAGAAAGTAGGAAGGATGAGATGGCCATCTAAATAATCGAGGTGATCATCTTTGTCTGAATTATTCAGCCAGAACTTAAATGGTCTATACATTTAGAGAAAGGTAGGTTTTGTTTGTTTGTTTGTTTGTTTGAATTTTACAAAGAAAAGCTTTACTTTCCCTCCGCTCAAGCCCACACGTTCAGTTACACAGCCACTCCTCCTTGTTAACCAAACCGACATCATGTAGATTTTTGGTTCCATGCCCCTCCCAAACGTGTGTCCTTTAGATGTGAGGCCTTTGGGAGGGGGGGGGTCTTTCTGGGTTCAGAACTTTACCCTGGAGGTGCAAACTGAAGGGTGTGGAAACATGAGAGACGGAGGCTTATTGGGAAGATCCCCCTCCAGTCACGTTCTTATCAGGATGGCAAAGTCATTGGAATGACTCCCCTGCCTTCTGCTCCTTGGAATTCCTCCCATGAGAGGCTTCCCTTGGCTCGCTGATAGACTGTTGTGATCTCTCCCATATGTTCGGAAGCCAGGAACACCTGCCATTGTCTAATTCCATCAGCCCACAGCCGACAGCCCAAGATGCCGTCGTTTTGCTTCTTTCTCAGCTTTGTGTGTGTACACATATTTATGTGTGGGTGCATGTGTGTACACATGCCGGTGGATCACAGGCCAAGTCGGATACCTTCCTTGATCACCCTCCCCCTATATTTGAGATGGGGTCTTAACCGGGACTTCGCTGGTTCCGCTAGACTGGCTGGTCAACAAACTCCAACCACCCACCCGGTACTGAAGCGTCTATACACATGCACACGTGTATGCACATACAAGAACACGGGGCAGGGGGAGGGGGAGAGACAGACACTTCTGACTTTTCCCGTGGATTCTGGGGAATCTGAACTCAGGCCCTCACGCTTATGCAACAGATACTCTACAGACTGAGCCATTTTTAAGACATTTTATTTTGTCTTAAGATGGGATCTTCTTAGCCAAGCAATGGTGGTGCACCCCTTTAATCTCAGCACTGGGGAGGTTTGAGGCCAGCCTGGTCTATGAAGCAAGTTCTAGGACAGCCAGAGCTGTTACACAGAGAAACCCTCTCAAAATACCAAAAAAAGAAAAAAGAAAAAAAAAGAAAAGGAAAAGGAAAAAAAGAAAAAATAAATAAAGATAGGATTTTCTCATGTATCCCAGACAGGCCTCTGACCCATGATCCTCTGGCCTCAGCCTCCCACATACTGAAATTCCAGGTGCCCATCATCGCACCATGTCCTGTTGTTTTTCTGTTTTTTTTTTGTTTGTTTGTTTGTTTTCCAGATCTGTATTCTCCCTGTTAGCAATGCCCTAAGGGACGTGGCTACTGAGCCCAGCGAGATACTCGAAGTCTCTGAGTGCCATGGCTCAGATGGTCATCCCTGCCTACTGGCCTCTACTGTCGTTCCTCCGAGTACCACTGTTGACCCCCTGAGGTCTACTGCTTGACCTCATTAATACAAGGAGGGAGAGAGCTAAGTGAATGTTTTCACAGCCTCCTTTCTCTGCAGGCCACCTGGAGGTTATCAGGGCCAGAGGCTGCTGCGCAGTTCATAAACCTGTTAGGGTATTCGGAGTCATGATTCTCTTATTCAACTGTCTGTGCTTTTCCTTGGGACAGCTAATCCCTCAGCGTGACTGGTGGAAGCCGCAGTATTGATTTCTGTGTCTCTCTAAACCTCAGTTGTGTTCAGTGCTTGTTAGACATCTGAAGGGGTATCCAGTGGGCTCTGGGGGCAATTTGAGAGCTTGGCTCAATAGGCCGCTCTCCAGAGAAGTTTCTGTAAGGTTGCTCGGCCAGCCAATCGAATAGATTTCAAAATGAGAGAAAGGGGATACAGAAGTTGAGAGAGAAAAGAGGAAGAGAGAGGAGGCGAAAGATAAAGAGGAACGAGAGAGGGGGAGAAAGGAGAGGGATGGGAGGGAAAGAGGAAGACAAAGAAGAAATCTTTTTAAGGGCTCTAATGGAAATCTTGAGGATTGTCACCTTTCTCCTCCTTCGGCCTCTGTCCCTTTGTTTAAAACAGGAACATGTTCTAGCCAGTATGACTGGGCTTTGGGGAGGGCAGCCAAGCTTGAGGCTGGTGCTCTTGTTGAAGAGCCACGTGCGTGTACGGCACCCATGGTGGTGTCCCAGCTGGGTATCCACAGGGAACTGCCCAGTCATATTGAAGCCATGAGCTTGATGTAGATTGTGAGGTTCTCTTTGGAGTCAACACCTGTCTTCAAACAGTGCCCACAGCTGCACAGCAGCAGACAGCGAGGGCCAAGTTTCCCTCCAGGGAAGACCATTGTAGGTGGAAGACTAGCTCCTTGCTGTCAGTCATTGGAGACTTGGCAGCAGGCTTCTGTCTGCCCCTCTGGACCCCAGATTCTCTCCAGCCTCTAAGCTCGTGGCTCTCATCTCAGAGCAAATTGGCACCCCAGGATCCTCTGACACACACACATTTGTCGTGGCTGTGGAAGTGCTCCTGGCATCTCGTGGGTAGACACAGGGATACAGTCATGCATGCCGTGACGCACGGAACAGCGCCTCTGCCTACGAGCAATCATATCCGAAACGTCATTCAGGCTGAGATTAAGTAACCGTGCCTTGGTCTATGAGAAACTATGATCTCCAGGATTTTCTGTCTAATTTGCTTTCTATTTTACCTGAAGTTCTCTTTTCTTCACTCATGAACATATTAATCATCGCTAAGGTTTTTTTTTAATTAATAGGAAGGACAAAGGCCACACCATTCATCATCCTAAGCCAGCCTTTTTAGAGGTGGACCCTGGAAACTGTATTTGAAGTCTTACAATTATCTTATATACAACTGTATTTTGAGACATGTGGGGAAATATAGATGATCCCTTCCATGTGCTAACTAGTGCTAAGTGTACATCCTGGCATTATCTATCAGAAATCTACTTCCTGGGTTCTGGCACTGCAGCCCCCGGTAACAGTGCCATTGTATCAGATGCCCTGACATCGCGACTCATCCTGCTTGCTCACTTTCCCGCCCTGGCAAAGCGTGGGCTATTATTCGGCATGCTCAAAAGAAATTATTTGCTGTGAGACTCCGCCCACCCCTCACACCATTCTCTGTGTGCCTGAGAGCTGCAGCCACCTGCAGACAGACCCCAGCTTCAGGAGCACCCTCATTCTTCCAGAGAGGGGCTGCTGAGAGGCTTACCTGCTTTGGAACACCCCAAGCTTCTTCTCTCTCATGACCTCTTGAATCTTTATTTTCTTCAGGGTAGCATTTTTAAGGAATCCTCTGTCTTCTCAGGTGACCCTTGGGAACCTCTTTGGAAAAGAACAATAACAGAAGAATCACATTAAACTCTACTGAAAAGAGACAGCACATATCATGGTCGTACAAATCAGTCAGAATGAGAGGAACTTCTGGCGTGACGCCAGTCACGGAAAATTGTAACACCTGAACTGGAACTGTAGCTCAGTGGTAGAACACTCATCTGGCGCGTTTGAGGTTCTGGGTTCGAGCCTTGGCACTGCAACAAAAAAAAATGCATTTTTAAATTTTTAAAGATGTTTGCTGTTGTGTACAAGTGCGTGTGTGTGTGTGTGTGTGTGTGTGTGTGTGTGTGTCTGCACAGGAGTTCAGTTGCCAGAAGAGTCCAGAAGCAGATGTCAGGTTCCCTGGAGCTGAAGTTGGAGGTGATTGTGTGCTCCCTGCTGTAGGAGCTGTGGATTTAACTTGGGTCCTCAGCAAGATTAGGATATTCTGTCAACCACTGAACCATCCCTTCAGCAGCCCAAAATATTTTTTAAGAAACATTTTAAAAGCCTGGAGACATAGACACGAAGGTGACTGGGTGGTGAGTATTTCTAAGTTGCCCCCATTGGTTTTGGTGACTGACACAGTCATGTGAAGAGTGGTCTTGAGCCTAGAAGGCCTCTTGTCCCTCTTCTTTTTCTTCTTCCTGATCCTGAAGATAGGACAGGCCCCAAAATGTACAAGATGCAATATGGGCCACCATGTCTTTAGAGGGCCCCATGGGCAGCCCTTTGGGGGCCCCGCCTTAGCTTGGTGCTTCTGAGCTGGAGAACTGACTGGTTTTGTTCCTCATTTGATGCATGGGCTCTTGCCTCTCTTCATTATCGTTGCTTTTCCTAAGACTCGGGCCTGGTCCTAACCAAGGTTTATTGTGCCACATTCATGAGGTGATACAATACTCTCAACAGAATCCATGGGAGCAGCGGTGGCCTCATTATCTCCACAGTTAACCCCTGCTTCCCCGGTGTTGGTCCCTGTCAGGGATTTTGAAATTCAAATTAAATTTCCATGCAGAGGCTTTGATGTTGGAGGTTGGACTGCCTGGCCAGGAAGTGGCCAGTGATTAAGATTCTATTGTGAGGTAATTCTTATGGACTCCAGTTGAAATGTCCCTAGAAGTCGCTTTTCCTCTTCTAAGGGACTGAAGAGCAATATTCTGATGCGGCGACATCTTGTTTCCTGGCTGGAATAATGGATTAGCATATTGTTAAAATCATCTTTTTAGTTAATATGCAAATGCCGGGTTTTGTTATTAATTTTCACACGTGGATAAAATTTTGTTTTAGTCATCGTCACCCACCCTTACCCTTCTTGTCCCCTTCCTGCTCCAGCTGATCCCCTCGCCCGTCCAATAGTTCTCTTCTAGTTTCACGTCTTACATATTTCCATCTGCTTCTACACACATTGTTTGTCCCTCTTTCGCCACCACCCGCTCTCCTTCTGGTCTCTTCCGTCTCTTCAGACCCATTCCTGCCCTTAGATAGTCCCCTCAGTATTTGCTTGTTGTAAATATTTTTCCTTTAATTGAGGCTCAGCTTATGAGGGAGAGCGCGCAGCCCTTGTGTGAGTCTGGCTTACTTCACTTTATGTGATACTCTCCAGTTTCCCCTCTTTTCCTGCGGGTGATATAGTGCCGTTCTGCTCTATGATCAAATACGACGCCATTGTGTATATATAACACACTTACTTTATCCATTCATCACGGACGGCTCTTTATCTTCGGACGGTGCAGCAATAAACACATCCAACTGTCTCCACAGCTGCCTCCTGGAGTATGTTTTGAAGAGGAGTCCTGATTTTTTTTTTTAAAGTGATCTTCGGGATGCATATGACAAAGGACAGGGCTGGGAACATAGCTCAGTGGTAGAGTGCTTGTCTAGCCTGTGTGAGGCCCCAGGTCAAAGTCCTGGCATTGGAAAGAGAAAAAGATGGAGTAAGGAGAGCGGTGGGTGAGTAAGGAGAGAAAGAAAAGACCAGGAGAGGACAGGTCAGTAGCGCAGTGTCTCTCTGCTATGTGGACTGCTCTTCCTTTGGATATACCTACCCAGGAATGGTAGAGATGGACCATGTGGTAGTTTTTATTTTTCATTTCTTGATGAAAAATTGTTATCAGTCATGACTAAGGACTAGTATTTGAGTGCAGGTGTTCTATGTGATCCTTGGGTCTAGGTAGGGAATCCTGGTCTATAAAATTATAATGATGGTGGTGATGTTATTCGTTATAAATATTTAGAAAGGAAGTTAGGCTCCTGAGACTTTCCAATATTTTATACAAAGAATCTTTTCTAGAACTTTCTCTCTTTGTGGTCCCCTCCCATGTACACAAATATTAGCATTGTCTGAGATAGACACTTATTAAAAAGTTCCCAGCCACACACGAAGCTGAGAAAAGGTGAAGCCTTGTCTTATTTCCACCATCATTATGAAGAGATGAGAGCATTTTGTCCATAGTGGCATCTAAGGAACAGGTCCTTATCGATAGCCAGTTGGCCTTTCATGTCCTGTATCTCCTGTGCCTGCCCCCATCCTATCAGAGGCAACATCACCAGTAACAAAAATAAAAAAAGAACAACTCACACCATTGGAAGTGCCCGTCCCAGCCTGTGTTTGCTGGCCTTGGCAAACAATGGCATTCGAGTTGGTCCCCTCAACACATAGTAAGGCCCAGAAGCCTAAGCTGTGTTCTGAAAGCTTTCTACCTATTCGTTCCCCAGCTTAATACTGCCGATTGAAAGTGTAGGAAACAGCATAGAAAAAACACAGTCATGCTCCCGTTGCGCACCAGGCTTTGTGCCATTCATTCCGACCGCCCATGAGAAAAGTTCCTGCCAAAGGAAAGAAGGGAAGTGCAGAGCAATTAATTCTTGAGCCTGCACAAGGCTACGTAATAGGAGAATAAGATCTGAATCTGGTGTTCCCAACTCCAAGGCCCAGATATGTTCTTCCGCTATTGTCTCCTGCTCTGAAAGTGAAAATCCCATAAGATATGAGTGCTACCTCTGTCCTGTGTTTCTCTTATTCCTGTGTTGCTCTTAGATGCTTAAGCAAATGAGTTTTAGATGGAAGGATTTGCCTTCACTCCATTTTTGATGGTTTATCTTACAGTTACCTGGCCCTGCTCACTGAAGACATAGGATAGGGTGGTATGTTTTGTCTCGGTGGTAGAATGCATACCCAGCATCTGCGAAACCCTAGGTTCCATCTCCAGTACTACAAACGACAAAAAAGACACATTATAGTTAAGCCTGAAAATAGGGTTTATCATAGATGGTATACATACTTTCAATATAACTATTACATTTGTGTGAGGGAAAGAGGTCACCAGCCTCTGGGGAATTACAGAGCCTGCTGACACACAAGGATATCTGCCCTAGAATTGACACCTTTATCACCAGGACCATGAGGGGGCTCCTCATCCAACATGTGAGCTCCGAGACCTAGGTCTGCCTCCTGAAGTTCACCACTTGCTGGCTCAGAGACCCAAGGCAATTATTGGACCTTTCTTAACCCTCATTGCCTTATGAAAAAAAACAGATCATAATTATTCTTGCTTCATGTGTCTATTTTTAATGGAAATGAGATAGTGCATATAAAGCCCTCTGGATAGTAAACTGCCCATGATCTTGATAGATGCTCAGTAGATGCTTGTTATCATTATCATAGCCAATATCAGTATTTTCTCCTGTGCAGTTTGAAACAAAGACTCTACTCTTACCCAGAATTCAATACCAGTGCCATATCCCTACAGCTAAAGAAGTCCATCATAAGATAAAAATTTACTCAATACTCTTAGCCTAACTTCCTCGTACCCTGGGTACTTTGGTTGAGTAGAATCATCTCATCCAAGGTCCACATTTATAGTGAGGTGTTAAATATTCCGTGTGATTTGAGCTGGGGGTGTGACTCCATGACAGAGTGGTTCCCTGGTGTGTCTGAGGCCTAGGGTTCACTCACCAGCACCAAAATCTGCATCACTTTAACTCTGGAACTGCTGTACTCAATGTTTTCACACTGGTGCTAAGTCATCACTAGGTCAGGGGCTGTCTGTATGAAACTATCTTGGGTAGCTGATAACCACTGAAGGACCCAAATTCTGTTCCTGCCTCTCTCTGGATAAGGAATTAGTAAATAAAGGAATGGAAAGCAAGAAGGAAACAATGAACAGAATTACCAGTTGGTAAATTTGGGAACTTCTTAATGTATGAGTCGATCTTGAATACATTAAAAGAGAGTCATTCTAACGGTGCTGACATGTATGAGCCTCACTGTAGGAAGAGACTGTCTGACCTTGGTTGTATTTTCAGAGTGCGGTCCGGGCACAAGTCTGATTCGTGTTCCTTCCCAACACAGGCGTGGAAAGACCATTCGTGTCCTTTCATCTGTCCTTCCCCCGCTTCATTCCCAGTCTTCGTCACCGAGTCGTCATGTTGTGCTCAAACTTTGTCTTCCTAGGTCTGAGCTTGTAGTGCGGTTTTCATGAAAGAGTTTAGACATTTTTCTGTTTTTCCACTATGCCTCTTAAAATGAAATTTCATAAATATTTAGCTGGTGATAGGAACCAATTGCTTAAGTTATTTCAAAGCAGAACATGCAAAGGTCAGGGTACAATGGTTTGAACCGCATGCACACCCATGTGCACACACACCATACACACATACACACACACACAGCAGGGACTGTAACAAAGTGCCTGGAACTCTGAACCTCTCTGAGAATGATGCAAAAAATGAGTAAGCCATACAACCCCATGCAAGGGTGGCCAGGGTGTTATTTCTGCAGCTACTGCAGTTGGATATAGGTAAAGAGCTATAAGCAACTGTTCCAGGACACCGGCAGAGAAAATGACTTTCTGCCATGAATGTCCCCTATGGGTACAGTTCAAATGAGACTTCTCCCTTCTCCTATCTTGCCTTTACATCCTCATACCTCATGGCCTCTTGACCTCCCAGACCTTACAATGAGAATTGTCACTGCCTTGTCATTCAGTTCTGTCTAACCCAGGTCCACTTTCTCAAAGGCTCCCTGCCACCCCCACCTGATTCCTGATTCTTCCATCAAGTCAAGCAGGTGGGTTGACTGAGATTTTCAGTGTTATTACCTCTTCCTGGAAATGGAGTGAAGGCTACCCTAAGAAAATACTAGATTGTTCTGAGAATTTCAACATGGGGCAGAGAGGGTAGAGGTGTTCTCAAAGTGTCCTCAGGTCGAACCCTAATTATAACTTCATTCTCAGACCCAAGAAGACAAGTCTCAACAAGCTAATTAACCTATTTTTTAAAATGGACAATTTTATTTTTAATGTCATATTTTTTATTAATTCTTTGAGAATTTCAATGCATGTTGATCAGAGCCTTCCATCCTAAGGTTGTTTTGGTCAGGTAATTCTATCAAAGCCATGAGAAAAATAAATATGGCACGAGATTTTATGGTTTTAATTCTGAGCCTTATTCTTATAGGCACATCTACTTAGAAAGTCAGAAAACCATCCAAGAGTTGTCTGAGAGAGTCGAATCCGCCCAGAGAGAAACAAATTGCATGCATATGCAATGGCTGGTTCTGCCAATGGCCACAAACCCTAGAAATCTATTGGCCCAAGCTTACTGAATCTACAGCTACGTGTCGGCTTTGCCAAGAAAACCCCAGTGTGGCTCCAACTCCAGCTTGTAGCCGATTTCTCTGAAAGGTTCTCAGTGAGTTGCCTCCCTCTCTGTGGCCACATCTAAAGAATCCTGTTCCTGACAGACATGTTTTCCTGGTGTTCATGGGTGTCCCCAGCGGACATGATCAGACTGGCTTGAGTATCTCTTCCCTTACAAAAAAGTTAAACTTTAAAAGTCAATATCCCTTTAATTCATTTTCCTTCCCTCTCAGTCCTGGGGGGAATCCAGTGTTACCTTTATGCAACAACAGGAAAAAAAGGGGTAGACTAGGATAGAGTTAATTAAACTATAGGGACATTACAGGCGCTGGAATCTTAAAAGTCCTATTCATGGGCATCCATTCCTTTCGCTTACATTCATAAACTTCTCTATAAGAAACTCCAGCGGAGCCTCTGCAAGCAAGCCCTCTGAGCCTTGCTGTTGTTCTTAAATGGTTAAGTCATGGCTCTGGGGCTGTTTCCAAGTCCAGTGAGATTGGTTAAGAACCAATCTGTAGTTCTTAATCTTCCTAATGCTAAGACCCCTTAATGCAGTCCCTCATGTTGTGATGACCCCCAATCATGCAATTATTTTCATAATATTTCATAGTAATTTGCTACTATTATGAACCATAATGTAAATGGCTGTTGTTTTTTTGATGGTCTTCGGCAGCCCCCATTAAAGGGTCATTTGACCCTCCTCTACAAAGGGAAGGGTGACCCACAGGTTGAGAACCAGTGATGTAGTGTATCTTTCATATTTTGGATCCTGGAATTGCCCAAGTCATCTCTCTCAAACATTCCAGCCTTGCAATGGTATCTGCCCCCTTTCGCTCTCCTGTCTAGTGGCCACATGGGTCAGTGGTGGACAGCATTTCTGAGTCCCAGTTGTGCTGACTTGGCTTCATTCAAAGCTCTTAATGAATATTCTGCCTCTTTTAAAATTCATAATTCCTAGTGAAATATTCCAACATCTCTTCTAGCTCAGAGAATACTATCATGCGATAAAGGTCTTGTAAGGAACAGGATGAGGACTCTGGGTCTCAGTCCCATCCGTGACCTCAGGCCCTCTTTTGGGACTCTTGGGGGCATGGTGTTAGTAATATTTAATGTCCATATCACAGAGGTGGAAAGGCTTGTTTCAGTTGGCAGAGTCTTCAGTCCATCCTGGCAGGGAAGGCATGGCAGGAAGATCTTCCATCATGGCAGAGCAAGCATAGGAGGAGATAGGACATGGCTGGGGATGCCTAGGACGGGCCTCCTCTAGCTGGGTCCTGACTCTCAAAGTTTCTAAAACCTTCCAAAGCAGTACCACCATTTGAGGATCATTCATTCATATCCATAGCCCACAGGGACAGTGGATACTCAGCCATTGAGGTCACCTACCCTCTTCTGTGTGCCCACACAGACACAACACGTGAAAGAACGCTGATGCCAACCAAGGGAAGATGCGAGCACTTCTTCTAGGCTTTCAGAGAGATAGTTTAGCATACGAATCGAAAGGAACCTGTGACCATAGAGGATGGTCCTTCTTTACATCGCTCCTTTCCCTCCAGAATATCAGTATTTTGAGTTTTCATTGTATGACACCCACCTGTGACTCCTGTTCCCACCTCTAAGGCTGTGTCCTTTTAGAGAACCCTGTCAAAATGAAGCCTTGCCTATCTGTGTTCGCAAACATCAAAGGATTTTATGTCTGGGCTAGAAATTAAACCACAGACATTGCTGTGGCCCATCACCCAGGAGTAGGGGGCCAGAACTCTTTTGGAGATCATTCAGAATCTAAAACATCTGAAACATCTTGGTCGCCTTCCTCAAGGAATGTCTATTCCAGAGGCCACCACCTTATCCTGTATTTGGCCGTGTGTCCTAATTGCAGCTGAGGTTGTTTGTTACCGTGCCTTCCTTCTGATCCTATTACCTTTTAGTAAGAAATTATTGGCTGGGAAGAAGGCTCAATAATAGGTAAAGTGCTTGCTGTACAAACCTGGGGACCTGAGTCCAGATGCCCAGCATCTATGTAAAAAAAAAAAAAAACAAACAAACTGGGTGCTGTGGTATATATAACTCCAGAGCTGGAGAGACAGAGCAACCAATCAGTGAACTCCAGTTTGAGTGACAAACCTTGTTGTAAAACGTAAGGCAGTCAGTAATAGAGGAAGGCCCCCAGCATCAAACTTTGGCTTCTACTCATATACATATACGTACACATAGGTGTGCAAGCACATAAACCTGTATATATGTAAAAAACATACACACACACACACAAAGAATCAGTCTTCTAGCTTTACAAATGGCTGTGAGCAATATTTATCCTGTTTAGGGTTTTCTTTCCACGCGGTTATATATAGTAAGGTAATTAACGCGAACAACTTAAACACGAGTCTGCAGCGGCATCTCAGGACTTCCCTTACACCGGGGCTTCAGTACTGATCACGACGTCATTTGTGAGTGTGTCTCAAGGCTCCCCCAAAAGACCTTTCTACATGTGTAGCTGACACACTCTCAAACAAAGCAAACATCAAAAAGTTTGACAAGTGAACAACTCCCAAAAAGACTTTCCAGAACATTGGGCATGTCAAAGCCAGATTCAGGGCCAGCCCCAGTGAATCTGGCAAGGCTTGATCTCTCACCTAGCCAGGCACAATGCTCACATTGTTAATGGCTGCTCGTGGATGGCAGAGACAGAAGGCCTGTCCTGAGTTACAGGCTATCCCAGGGTATAGAGTGAGTTCTGGGGGAGCCTGGGCTACAGAGCACAATGGACCTGTTTAAAATAAAACAAACAAACAAAAAAAAGACGATAAACACAAACATCCAGCGTCTTCACTGTCTGTGAAGTCTCTGCTGTCTTCGTTGACATAACTGGGATGGCTTGTATCAAGCTCTGTTTCTGGAACACAAGCAGTTAATGGCACCCACCTGGTCCTCTGGGCCCGTCCACCTGCTGACAGGTACTCAGCTCTGCTGAGGACTGTATGTCAGAGAGAGGTGAGATGAGTAGATGCTGGCCACGATCCAGGCTTCCTAATCATTGGTGAGCAGATGCTGTCCTGAGCAACTCCATGTGGGGATACCACTAATGTAGAAATTAGTGTTTTTCTCTTTCTGCCAGAATGCAGGATTTACATGATCCCTTGCACATATCTCTGGAGGCCTGGGCTATAATCGCATAACCAGCAAGGAGCCAATAAACCTACACGCAGGAGAAAAGGCAACTCCCCAGAAAACTCCAGAAGCTTTATTTCACTGGCAATTTCCCAAACTGTTCTCTGCCGCACTGGGGAGCCTGGTCCCCTTTTGAGGTGTGTCTCGTGCGCCAGCCTGAGGTCTCTTGTCTGCCCATCAACAGGAGTCCTGAGCAAGCTGTGGGATGGATACCCCATGGTGTCAGTGGAGATGCGGATGGGAAGGGGGCAACTTGGGTAGACATGCATGAACTTGGCGTGGGTACTGTGGGGTACCGTCAGAGTGAGAATAGACAACCAACAGCTCCCTAGAGACAAGCTAGGGCCTCAAGAGAATCAACTGCATTCTGCGCCGTGGAGTTTGGTTGACCTGGATGTGTTGTAGCTAATAAGGGCATGTTGATAACTGTGGCTTTATATGCTTCAGGCTCTTCAAGGCTGCTGTGAAGTCTCCAGCCCTGTGTAAAGGGTCTCTGCATACAGTTTCCAAATGCCATGCTTTGTCTTGCCCTCTGCATTCTGATCTCCCATTTCATTCACCCACAATCCTCCTGGGTTTGCTTGCAGGAAGTACTTATTCGGCTAACCAACATTTCTTCATTCTGCTCCCAAGCCCACAGCAGTGCTCCAGGGCTAGCTGCAAAGTTGATGTAGAGGCAGAGTGGTTGGTGGCTCTGTGAAGACCCTCTGTGGCTGTTCCCTCTTCACTACACCCCGAAACTCAAAGAGCACCAAGAAAGGGGTGGGCTACTGTCCTAAGCATCAGCCATTGCTAACCCCTTACTACCCAAGAAATTTTTACATGTCACTGGGTATGCAAGTACCTAAAAATATGTGGACAAATTAAATTGTAACTACGTTTACTTATAATAAGTCACAAAGGGATGTATCTTTAAATAAGCTTTGTTCTAAAGCTAATTTTACCATGTATTAATAACCAAAGCAAATTTGTATATGGAGGTGAATATGTGTTGTAAGGAGAGGGCCCCTTGTTTGTCCTGGCTGCCTGGCTAGCTTACACCCGAAATAACCACACAGAAATTGTATTAATCAAATCACTGCTTGGACCATTAGTTCTAGCCTCTTATTGGCTAACTCTCATATCTTAATTTAACCCATTTTTATTAATCTGTATATCAACACGTGGCAGTGGCCTACCGGGAAAGATTTGGCTTGTCTGTCTCTGGCGGCTCCACGGCGGCTCTCTGACTCTGCCTTCTTCCTCCCAGCATTCAGTTCTCTTTTCCATGCCTACCTAAGTTCTACCCTGTCAAAAGGCCAAGGCGGTTTCTTTATTCTTTAACCAATGAAAGCAACACATGAACAGAAGAACCTCCTACACCAAATATGTTTATTTATTTTTACATAAAGAATTATATCTTGGGCTGGAGAGATGGCTCAGAGGTTAAGAGCATTGCCTGCTCTTCCAAAGGTCCTGAGTTCAATTCCCAGCAACCACATGGTGGCTCACAACCATCTGTAATGGAGTCTCTGGTACCCTCTTCTGGCCTAAAGGCATACACACAGACAGAATATTGTATACATAATAAATAAATAAATATTAAAAAAAAGAATTATATCTTGTATGGATATTTTATACTACATAAATTGGATCAGCTTCAATATTTTTTGGTGTTAATTAATATTTTAATTTTATAGTCGCCAAAACTGAGAACATCACTTTACATAAAAACATAGTACAAAATGGTAAAAGTATTTTTAATGTCATTCAGAAACTGTCAGGAATTTTGCTCTAAGCCCACACCAAAACTCACTGAATGTTTTCTGTTGTTGTTTTAATTTTTTATTCATTTGTTGTTTTAATGAGGCTATGTAATACGTGGCACAAGGAGCCTGGTGAGGCTTGACTAAGTCCTTCCCTATCTGCCCCTCACCCTCTACTCCCAGTTTGCTTCCTCATCTAGATTCCTCTGGCAGACTCTTGCTCCTCTGACGATTCCTCGGGGGGAACAAGGGAGTGACTGGTTGTCCCCTTAGCCTCTGTCAGCCAGTAGGACTCAGCCCCACTGAGAGGACATTTGAAAGGATGAATGTGACCCCTGCAAAAAGGCAGTCCTTGCAGGGGCAGGACCTGGCCTGCCAGCCTGAAGCCTCACTGTCGACTAGAGAGCAAATGCCCAGGAGTCACGGAGAAATGCTGCCTCCTCACACCTGCCCCTTGTTAGAGAGAAGTGGCTGACTGGTACCACACTGGAGGTGAAGCTGGGCAGGGCTTCCAGTGCTCTGAAAACTAGTAGTTGGGTTCCCCCTGGAGATGCCTCTTGCATTCCTTCCGAAATGGTGGAGTGTTTGCTGATGGGGAGACCACGTGGGCCCTTCTTTCCCTTGGCTCTGAGTATCTGGAAGAGAACACACACATGCTAGGGTCAGGCATGCCTCAACTCACCAATACACTTGATTAGCTCTACTTCGGAGGGCTATTTAGTCAGACATCGGCCTAACCCTTACAGCCACATGGATCCTTAAATATGCTTCAGAAGGGACCAGGCCAGGGATGGGCTCCTTCCCTGAAATGCCAGAGAGGTGCCCCTATTCAATCCCCTCTTTGGCCTCATTCTCTGTATGTTCACTTCTAAAAGGAGTCAGGTTGACTTGGGGGACTTGGGGACTTTAACACGAATTTACTATTAACAGCATCTTAGATTATATATATATATATATATATATATATATATATATATTTCTTTTTTGTAAAAGGTGTAACAAGAGACAAGGAGACTCTTCCCCCACACCTTGATGATAATAGCAGTCAGGCTGAAGGAACCCAGGGTCACGGAGCTGCGCTCCGATTGGTGGCTCACACACTGCATTGACATTTCTGCAGTTTCATCAGAAATTCCAAATAATCCATGTGAAAATGGGTGGCTATTTACTGAAGATAAACGCCCTGCATGTGCACGCAATGTTCTGAAGACATAATCTTGGCTCTCGGGCTGCTTTTTGTGGCCGGTGGAGGCAGCAGCTATTCCAAAAAGCCCTCGATGAGGTGATAGAAGATGTGTATGGAAAACTGCGTTCGTGGGTAACTAAGTATGAGGGTTTGATAACACACGTGCTGAAGAACGATATCTCCACGAGGGGCAGCAGGCAGGAGTAGCTCAGTGGGCACACCTGGCCAGCAGCTCACACAGGACCAAGCCTCAGAGCCCTGCGCAGGGCCTTTCTGTGTTTTTGAGCTGGTTCCTGCTTTCTGTAGACAAAGAAAAGCATCATCAGCTCTCAGCCGACAGGGATGTATGGGGATCCATCCTCCCTGGCTTGTCCACGTGTATCTGAGCTCACTTCTCCCTTATGCTAATCAGGCAGGATGGAGAAGCGGATGGGAGAGATATTGAGTCCAGCTTCTGCCTGGGAATCCTCAGGCCCCAGGCCTCGTTGGAAGAATGACTCCAAAAGCATCCCAAGATCCCTGTTGTGTGTCCTTCGTGCCTCCCTGCCTCAGCCATCATGGCTGCTCTTCCTTTTCACCCTCTGTGGGGTGGCAAGCAAGAGATGCCCACAGCCATGCTGATAAAAAGCCCTGGTGTCCTCCTTCTCAGTTCCCTGCTGAGGGCAAGCATCTTGGGGCAAATGTGCAGGTCAGTGTCTTATTGAGGGCATGGGCAGGTCACCTTTGATGGCTCAGACACTCAGTGGAACATTCTGGGTCCTGTGAGAGGGAGCAGCAAGGAGGAACAGCAAGAACTGGAATCTTGGTGAATGTGGGTGTTTGTTTGGCAGGGAGGGGGGGTTGCATGGAGTCTGGCGTGTTCACACCGAACTCTACATGACTTTACCAAGGTGTGTAGTGGGGGCTTCGGGTCACCCCTCCTATGCACTGACTAGAAACATGGACTCATATTCGGGGTCATTTGAAAAACACACTCTGTGGCATTTTCTAATTTGGGGTAGCCCAATCAATAGAGTTCAGAATTGTTACTCTTTATAAGATTATTTTGATGATTTTTATATGACTTTAAAAATTACACTCTTTCCCAAACAGAACATTCTTCTGAGACTGTTTTTATTATTTATGTGCCAGGGATGTGATGCACAGAAGAGGGGAGAGAGGACCATGTGATTGAGAGACAGACAGACAGAGTGTGTGTTTGGTGTGTGTGAGAGAGAGGGGGGGAAGGGAGGGAGAGAGAAAGTGAGGGAGAAAGAGTGTGTGTGGAGAGTGAGAGAGAGAGGAGAGAGAGAAGAGAGAGAGAGAGAGAGAGAGAGAGGAGAGAGAGGAGAGAGAGAGAGAGAGTGTGTGTGTGTGTGTGTGAGAGAGAGAGAGAGAGAGAAAGAGAGAGGAGAGAGAGAGAGTGTGTGTGTGTGTGAGAGAGAGAGAGAGAGAGAGAGGAGAGAGAGAGAGAGAGAGAGAGAGAGAGAGAGAGGAGCTGCAAAGGGAAGAATTGGTTCCATCTAAAGCTCTTTGTCCCTTCCAGAAATGTGTTTTCATGACAGACTGTTTCAGACCCAGCGAGACAAAGGAAGCTTTTCCAGCACATATTATGAATTCCAAAATGTATAATAAATACACGTTTTACAAAAGCAATATGTGTTTTAAAATATAATATATGCAAACAATCTTATAAATCACTCGGTTTGACACGAGTCAGCCGAAGAGGCTTCTGGGGAAATGGTGTCGTGCATGTGCGCGTGTTTTTAATAATGTAAAAATATGTGTAATATGTTTGAAAAACAACAGCCAAAAACCCCTTCTACCTGCCAACTTTATAATACTTATTTCCCCAGAGTCTGCTATATCCTAGATTCTTGAGAAAATAACAGGGGGCTTACATAAAAAGTATAAATATGAATAAGATGTAAAAACTCCACCCATCTCCATATATATTTCCCCAATGGACTTGACCAGCCCAAGGATCATATGTCAAAAAAATATGCATTTTATGGTCTTCATGCAAAGGTCTCTACGTTATTCTGTGAAGCAGAGCCACTACCAGGGAAGAGAGCTCTATTAGACACCCCATTCTGAGACCCTCACAGGACCTGGTGCTATCACAGTGTGTTAGGGGCATTTATGGCCTTTGTTCACTGGAAATATCTCTGCATTTTTTTCTTTTGGGGGGGCAAGGTAGGAGTTGTGCTGGGCAGAGTGGGGTTCCTGGCCTCTTGCTGTAGATTTTGTAATCTCCTCATGTAGCTCTATGGATTCCATCTACTTAAGGGTACTGAGTCACCAAATGTCAACATCCTAATCTGTGTGTGATGTGTGTGTACATATGTGTATGCCATAACACGCGTATAGAGCTCAGGAAACGACCTTAACTGTTGGTCCTTGCCTACCACCTGGCTGGAGACTGTCTCTTGTTGCTCACTGCTGTGTATCCTAGGACATCTCATGCCCATCCCCAGGCTTTGAAGGGTTCATTCACCTTGCTCCCCCTCCCATCTCACAGATGTGCCCTGCTAAACCTTTGCATGGGTCCTTAGGATTTGAACTCAGATTCCCCACACTTGTGTGGCAAGCACTTCACCGACTGAGCCATCTTCCTGGCCTATTCTTAATCCAAGATAGGTACATCTGCCTTTTCCTGTTCTGCCCAAACTAGCAGAATAAACTAGAATTTATCTTGTCACAACCAAACTTGGAACACAAAAGCAAGACAGATGCCTAGAAGGGGTCAAATCTACTTAGGAAGAAGACCCTACAGCTGGAAGAAGAGAAAGTCTGCCGCTTTGTAGATAGAGGTGTTCATTTAACTGCTGCTCCTAATACCAGAGAGAGAGAGGGTAAACTCACAGTGAGGGAGTCTTTCCATAAATTTGAGGTACAGAATACTATGCAACCATTGCAAAGACCCTTTAGAGCATGTCTGAAATGTTCATCATACTCATACATGACCGGATGCAGGATGTTAAACGAAAGCACCATGCTGAATCCAAACCCCTAATCATCACCTCCTCATTTTTCTCTCCCAGTCCCTGACAATCACTATTCTGCACTCTATGTTTGACTATTTTAGGATCCAGGTAAAATCATACAATATTTGTCTTTGCCTACCTTATTTAATTTAAAATGATACATTCCTGCCTGCCCATGTTGTCATTAGTAACAAGATTTTCTTCTTCTAGGGGCTGAATAATATACTGTTTTGAATCAACCATAATTTCTTTAACTATTCATCCATTCTAGCTTCTCAGAGGCTGTGGACTGTAGCCTGGTTGCCCTTTTCTTTATGTCTGGTATTCACTTATGAGTGAGTACAAACTGTGTTTGCCTTTCTGGGTCTGGGTTACCTCACTCAGGATGGGTTTTTTTATTATTTTATTTTCTAGTTCCATCCATTTGCCTGCAGATTTCAAGATGTCTTTCTTTTACCACTGAGTAGTACTCCATTGAGCAAATGTACCACATTTTCTTTATATTTCTTTGTTTGAGGGGCATCTAAGTTGTTTCCAGGTTCTGGCTATTATTATTAACACTACAAATGACCTTATGGTATGAGGGTGCATCCTTTGAGTATTTGCCCAAGAGTGGTATTGCTGGGTCTTGAGGCATATTGAGTCCCAATTTTTTGAGCCAGGCACTGTCCATATACCTACATTTGAGAATGATGATATACTGAACATGTCTATACATGTATGCATACATACATGTTTACATACAAATCTCTCTTCAGTATGCTGATTTCAACCCATTGTATAAATACCCGGAAATAGAAAAAAACATCAATAGTTCTTTAACTTTTTAAGGATGCTCCAGTCATACCCATTGTGGTGATGTGAATGAGAAATATCCCCCGTAATCTCAGGCATTTGAACACAGTTGTCTCTGGAGAGGTTTAAATGGTGAGGCCTAGCTGGGAGAAGTATACCACTGAGGGTGGCCTCCAAAGACGGTCTCACCCTGCTTCCTGTTCATCCTCTGCTTCACACTTCCTTTTGAAGATGTGAGCTCTCAGCTTCCTGTTCCTGGTGCTGTGCCAGCCGCTTGATGCTCTGCTTCCCCCCCCCCCCAATAATGCGCTCTTATCCCTCTGGAACCTCATGCCCAAATAAGCTGTCTTGATCATGGCATCTTATTATAGCCACAGAAAAATAACTAATACACGCGTCAACAATATACATGAGTTCTTCTTTCTCCACATTCTTACCAGCAAATATTTTTCGCTTTCCATTATGAGCTAACAGGTGGGAGGTGATAATGGCTGTGATTTAGGCTTGCATTGCACTACTAGCTGCAAACCTTGAAATATATTCCTTGGCAGTTGCCATACCTTGTATAGAGAAGTATTGTGAGGGACTGCCATTGAGTTGCATGAGCTCCTTATGTTGTCGATGTCAACCCCATCAGCTATGTGGGTTGTACACATGGCCTCTCATCCCACAAGTTGACTTTTCCCTTATTGGTTGTTTCCTTCCCCATGCAGGAACTTGAGTTTTGTGCGTCCCCACCTCTGTATCACAGGGGAATTACCTGTGCTTTTTTTTTTTTTTTTTTTTTGGTGAGAGAAGCATATTTTAACAATTTTTGCTAACTTCATCCTGTGTTTTCTTTGAGGAGTAGTTTACATTTAAATCTTTCATCTGTTTGGGGGCCAATTTCTGTGTGATACCAGATAGGAATCTAGTCTCATTCTTTCATATATGGATGCCTGATTTCCCAATAGCATTTACTACGGACGCTCCCCCTCTCTCGGTTGTATCATTGGTGCCTTGGTGAGACATGGTTGACCATCTATGGATTACCTATGGCTTACCTATGGATCTCCTGTTCTCGTCATTGGGCCATACCTTTCTTGTTGTCCTTCCTAACACCCACAGTTGCTGTTAGCAGATTACAGGTACAGCAGGGCACTCACCTTGCTATAGTGTCTTAGCTGTGGAGCTTGTGGTGGCCTCTTTGACTCAGCCTCTGAAGTCTCGTCTTAGAAGAACAAGCCTAGGATTTTATACATCCTCCTTAAACTGTAGTTATGGGTCTTCCTGGCTAGAGCCTGTTCCACTGGAGAGATGGCTGCCAGTATCTGCAGAGCGTTTAGGTAAAAGGAATCATGCCCTTGCTGAGATAATCCAAGACTACCTGCACACAAAGATCTGGTGGCCTTTACTAAAATTGTTCTGGTTTTATTTCTTTTGCTATGGCAAAATATTCTGACAGAAGAAAATTTAGGGGAAAGCGGGTCTATTATGCTTCCAATTTCAAATCATGCTCCCTTGCATGGGGAAAGACAAGAGAAAAACCTGAAGCAGCTAGTCATCACCACAGTCGTGAGCAGAGACGGAATGCAGGCATGGGGGCTTACTGCTCAACCCGCTCTGTCTACTCTTACACAGCCAGAACCCAACCCCAGGGAATGGGCCATCCACTTGTTGGCGGAGTCTTCCCACCACAGTTACCATAACGAAGACAATCCCCACAGACACGCTCGCAGGCCAGCCTGGTCTAGACACCTTATATTGACACTGTTAGCAGGTTTCTCTAGCGTATGTCAAGTTAACAACAAAGCTAACCAAATAAATATACAAGGAAGGAGTGACTGGGCCCTGACCCCATAGACAGCTAGCAGAGGAGCCTACTGGGTTCCTCATCTGAAAACACTTTTTTTTTATTTTTTAAATTTATTTATTTATTAAGGATTTCTGCCTCGTCCCCACAACCGCTTCCCATTTCCCTCCCCCTCCCCCGATCAAGTCCCCCCCCCCCTCATCTGCTCGAAGAGCAATCAGGGTTCCCTGACCTGTGGGAAGCCCAAGGACTGCCCACCTCTATCCAGGTCTCGTAAGGTGAGCATTCAAACTGCCTAGGCTCCCACAAAGCCAGTACGTGCAGTAGGATCAAAAACCCACTGCAATTGTTCTTGAATTCTCAGTATTCCTCATTGTCCGCTATGTTCAGCTAGTCCGGATTTATCCCATGCTTTTTCAGACCTAGGCCAGCTGGCCTTGGTGAGATCCCAATAGAACATCCCCATTGTCTCAGTGTGTGGGTGCACCCCTCGTGGTCCTGAGTTCCTTGCTCGTGCTCCGTCTCCTTCTGCTCCTGATTTGGACCTTGAGATTTCTGTCCGGTGCTCCCGTGTGGGTCTCTGTCTCTGTCTCCTTTCATCGCCTGATGAAGGTTAATATTCCTGAGGATGCCTATGTGTTTGTCTTTGGATTCACCTTATTTAGCTTCTCTAGGAACATGAATTATAGGCTCACTTTTAAAAAATTTAGAAGTTACTGAATTAAAATTATTTTCTCCCTGTGAAAAACTTCCTTTTTTCATTATAGTTACAGAAGAGAATATCACTTTACACCCTGATCCATAAAAATGCATTATATACTACTGATTCATGATATCCTGATAGAATAACATACCTAGTGTGCTTATTTATGGCACATGCACGCACACACGCGCGCGCACACACACACACACGATACACACAGACACACACACAATCTTTTAAGTGTCTGATAACAAAAATCTGGTGTTTGGTTTACTAAAGTTCCATTAAGGTAAAAAAAAAGTGAAAATAAAGGAAGGAAGAGAGGGAGGAAGTGAAATAAAATATTTGGAAAGAAAGAAGGCAGGAGGGAGGATCTGCGGCTGGATCATTGGAGTCTTTTTAAGCGTAAAAATTCATAAAAAGGGAAGTAAGTCTACAAGTGGGAGGAGGGAACTGGGAGATAAGCTAGCCAGCAACTTGATTTATAGATAGTTGTTGAGCTACACAGACAGGAGGGGCTGGGCATGACTAAGGGACTTGTCCTCCATGATGACTGCGATGCCGGTTTTCACTGAAAACCTAGCACAACCTAGAATCACCTGCATAAAAGACAGAGAGAGGAAGAGAGTCTTAACTGAACAGTTGTCTAGATGGGGCCAGCCTGGGAGAATATCTGTGAGGGATTGTCTTAAGTGTAAATTAAAGTGGGAAGGCCCAGGCCACTGCAGGCAGTCCCATTGCCTATCAAGAGGGCCCTGAACTGTGATGAAAGAGGAGATAGAACCCAGGCAAGCAGGCCTACCAGCACTCCTCTCTCTCTCTCTCTCTCTCTCTCTCTCTCTCTCTCTCTCTCTCTCTCTGATCCTGGTGGCAGATGTGGTGTGACTAGCTGCTTCAATCTCCTGCCACCTCTTTCTCTGCTGTGATGGACTGGGAGCTGATGTTGGCATCTGAATAAGCCTCTCTGCCCTAAGTTCCTTTTTCCCAGCATGCTTCATCCCCGCAACAGAAACGGAGCGAGAACACTGATTGTTTCCCGACTTAATAGAAAAGAATGGGGTCTCTAGAAATGTCTTCTCTGGGACACAAATATTAAAAGGTGCGTCTCTTTCTCCACCATCAGCAAGGTAGATGAATTCAAAGAAGAGTGAATCAGGAAATTACCAGGGACTGACTGCTCGCTCAGCTTTTATTAGGCCTGCTGGTGACCTACAGACAGAAATGCTTTCGCTACAATGTCATAAAATTTTAATTCTTTCTACAATTTGGGGAGTCATTCTCCTCTGTAAGTGATAGAGGAAAGCACTTTGATGCTTCTGGGTTTTAATAAAGAGTCCCTGTGCCCAGTAAGAAAAACAAATCGGATAGCACCTCAAGCTAAAAGCTGCAGTGTCTGGCCTTGCTCTGGAAGCCACTCTGCTGACCTTGAGAATGGTTTGTTATGGGGAGGCGGTAAGACGGGAATTCAGCAAAGCTGGGGTGACTGCTGGTTCATTCTGGAAATTAAATATTTCCATTAGGTAGAAAACAGGAGCGTCAACATTGCTGTTTGTCGGCCTTGAGATTTGTCTTGATTAAAATGTTGCCATCGTGCCAACTGCGTCTTGTAAATCAACTTAGCATTTGTCAAGCCCTCGGCAAGCCCTTTTGAGCAAAATCGGAACGTATCACGCATAAGCAAGCACTCAAATTAAAGAATTTAGCCATAGATCATGTGAAAGCAATTCAGGATACAAAGAGAAAATAGGTTATGTGGTTTAACCTATCTCTCAGTTGCTATGGAATCTGTCCTCCAAGACACTCAGTGCTTTGTATGTTAGCCGTCTGCTGACATCAATAGAGATGCATCCTAAACCTTCGAAGGTAAGACAGGAAATGGTAGCGATCTGAGTCTCATAGTCTTTACCTGTAGCCTCAACACAGAGGGGGTCTGGGTAGGAAGATTGCAGGTTTGAAGCTAGGCTGGCCTGCACAGTGACCGTTACAAAGGAACTAGCCTGGACATGACCAACTAGAGTACTAAGGACTTCCTGGTTTCAGAGATATCCTGGGTTTATCTTCCATCTGATGAAGTGTTTGTGACATCCACAAAAGATACTTCCTTCTGGTCAACAAAGATGATCTACATTCAGGGAAAACTTGACATTGGCCTTAAGTGATTTCATTGTGAGATTCTGAAAGTATTTTCTATTTTTGAAAAGTGAACAAGCACAGCAGAAATGTGACAAGGTTACTTCATGCTTCGGAATCTCAGAAACAACTTTACTACGAATAAGTATACTAAAACTCGTGTTGGGACCCTTAAATCTGAGGGGGGCAGGTATGTAATAAATTCACACATTGACTCGCCCACTACTGCTTCACTATAGAAAATATCAGGAGGAAGTGTTTAATAAGGAGCTAGACTAGGAAGTCCCCAAGGAACAGAAACACAGAGGAATGACAGAGACAAAAGCCATGGGCCTCATGGACTGGCCACTTGGAAGTTGACAGTGGCCACCTAGCGCTGAGCTCCCGTGGAACACCAAAGACAAGACTTGCCTGATGGGCAGTTGCTAGACTCTGCACTTGAACCACGAGTTCAGGACAGAGTAAGACGGCAGGAATGAAAGGGAAGGTCCTGTCTAGGCAGGGGTGCTGGCTATGGGGAAGTTAGAGAGAGAGACAGATGCTGAAGAGGACATTCTGCTCTGGTGGCTGGACCTGTGGTGTCTCTGAGCGTTGTGGTGGGGAGGGAGTCTCTGGCGGCTGTTATTATGCCTTGATTCCGCCCTACAGTTCAAGTGCTGGGTAGGACAATCATCAGAGCCTGAAATGACAGAGAAACCAAAACCTTTGATTCCTCATCCGCCTTCAGAACACTATTTCACACTACACACAGAAATCGGACGCAAATGGAAGCGGTAGACGCCGTCCGCCATCAGAGCATCAGAGCAGGGATGCAGCGTGAAGACGTAACTGATCAGAATGAATCTGACAGGAGCAAGTTAGAGTGTGTAAGGTGCTCACCAAATGGTCTCTGTCAGAGACAAGTGAAAGAGAAATACCCAGCTCATGTCATGATGCTGGGATCCCCAAATCCAGTAAGCCCACAAGAAAGTCAGAAATCGGGAGGCAGAGGCAGGCGGATCTCTGTGAGTTCGAGGCCAGCCTGGTCTACAAGAGCTAGTTCCAGGACAGGAACCAAAAAGCTACGGAGAAACCCTGTCTCGAAAATCCAAAAAAAAATGAAAAAAACAAAGAAATCAGCGTCATACATGAAGCCACATAAAGAGCTGTGACCAAGCAAGCAGAGGTAGCAAGTTGAACTCAGTACTATATGAAATGCAAAAATCATGTTACCTGCAAGACTGGAATCTCGGCAGTATCAAATACCTGAGAAGAAGGGTCAGAGCTGTTGCATTAGAAGATGATATGAGGACTCCTGTGAAATAGAGAAAAATCAATCAACTAAAATAAAATCTTATTCTTTGTGAAAATGCATAGCATCTTAGATATAAGGAAGTTACTTAAACCCACAAAAGGTCACTCTCAAAAATAGAGAGCAAACCTCATGTGTATGGACTTCCTTTAGAATCAGTTTCTTTGGGGAGATAAATTAGGGAAAGGGTACTGGTGATTATTGTGATATAAATATATAATGGCCAGGAAATCTCAGAGAGGGGTAGGGGAGAGCACTGGAGCAAATTATCCCTTTTAGGTTATCAAAACATATTAGGAAGCAACAATAATTAAAGCAATTTGGTGCTGCTAAAAATATAGATGGGTGGAATCAAGACAGGATCCGTGAATGGAACTGAACACAAAATAACAAATAGACCTGAACACAAAATACCTACAGTGTGAGACGTCGGTAATGGATAGATGGACTTCCTAATGAATACAGGAGATGCCTGGGGACAAAACAAACGTAAACTTCACGCAGATGAAAGGTTTTAGAAGAGCACTAGGAAACAGACAGGTGAGAACACAGGTCGACTTCCGCTCCTGAAGTAGTCACCTTTTCTAAACGGGGTATGGGCAACAGAAAAGAGGGACAGTTTGGGCTGAATAACTCAGAAAGGAAAACATGAAAGGGTGTGTTAGCCATCCACACTGCATTGGCAAAACGGAGAGGTTCGAGACTATGAATTTCTAGCTGGGGACTGTACCACCATTCTCTTTTGTGGAGGCTTTAAAGACCCTGATGATCGTTTTTGGCATTTTAGTACACGCGATCTCTTGGTCTAAAATGCTTGGACTCAAATCCAGGTCCTTATGCACACTATGACACCTATTCTACACTTAACCTACAACCCCAGTCCATAAGTGCAATCTTTAATCCAACATTCTACATACAGGAGTATACACATGTGCCTCACCAATACTTCAGACACACGCCTCCAAATAGCCCACTGAGAGCTGGGAGAATTTACTTCCATCTTATGGCATCTTGTTTTGAAGTTGAGTTTTCTAACCACATGGTAAAATACTTTTCATTTCATATCCAGCAGGGACGATTTAGATAGTAGGTTTATGGACCATTCATACCCTTCATGTTTTAATAAATATTCTTCAAATGGTCCTGAGTCCTTAGATCTATGGGACTTTGGGGGCTAGAAATTATACCACTCTCTGCAATTCCTCCTTTTAGCATGGGAACCCCAAAATATTACCAGCTGAGGGTTCAAATGTCCTCGCCAGTTTAGCCTGTCCAGGGACTGACAGACTGCTATAGAGCAAGAATTTAGATGCCCTCTGTGCATAGCTAGAGTCACCAATATTAAGTGTTGTTATTGACTGGATATTCTAATAATATATTGTTTCATATTGACATTCCTACTATGTGTGGGTTTTTTATATTTTCTAGACTGCTGGGATTGATAGTAAGATTACTCAGACACAAGCTGTAGTGTGTGTGTATGTGTGTGTACATGTGTATGTGTGTATGTGTGTGTGTATGTGTGTGTATGTGTGTGGGCATGTGTGCATATACGTGTGTTCACACATATGTAGATGCTTATCCAAGCGTTTACATACGAAGGCTGGAGGTCATTGTCAGCTATCTTCCTTTATTACACTCCACTTTTTTTTTGAGACAGGGTCTCTCACTGAACTTAAGGCTAGCCTGAGCTATGTACTAACATGCTAACCTGAGCTATACACTAAGATGCTAGCCTGAGCTATGCACTGAAAAGCTAGCCTGGGCTATGGACTAACAGGATGTGTTGAAATAATAAAATATTTATTACAATCTAGTTTTAATACCATACCATTAATGAAAGGACATTTGACACTTTTTCAAAGCATAAGAGGCTGTAATATTAGAGTAAAAGCTAGTCTTTTAGGTAAATACAGTGATTTCTTTCTGCTTTCTTCTCATTTTGCCTCAGAATGATAGAAGCTTTATCAAGGATGAGTGTTATCCTATAAGCTGTGTGACTTTGACTGGCTCCTTGGCTTCTCTGAGGCAGGAATTGTTTATCTGTGGACATTTGGTCAATGTCATTGTGGAAGATATTCTTTTTGTGAGATTCCCTGTAGAGAGTAGCAGGAAGCCTAAGACCTTATGCCCTGACCACTTCCTGTTCCCTTTCCCCAAATTTGATTTCACTTCTATTTCTGGTTCTTGTTTCTACCATGAACTTCTCATCTGAGTGAGAAGAGACACGGATGAGGAGAAAGTGGTTCAGGGCCATGTGGCCACTGGAGGGAGAACAGGACTGTCACCATGCTAAAGAGAGAAAGTACATTACACAGGAGGGGACTGGAGGAGATGTAGGACTCGTCAATCATTGAACATTCTCTATGCCCCTGGCCTACAGAGGGGAGTCACAACCATCCTAAATCTGTCTCCATTTGAAAACCATGCTCCTATTGTCTTTCCCATTTTAATGATGAGGAAACTGAGGTCTCGGTGTTAATAATATATAAAAATCCCAAAGTTGGCCAGCAGCACAGGTGGGATTCTGATTTGGAACTCTGGCCCACAAGCTAGGCTATCAGGTGGGTTCAACCATCTGCCTGAAGTTCTTGCTGGCTGGCTGTGCTGCCCTTACAGGGGTCAGCAAGCTAGGCACTAGACAGCAGAGAGATGAGAGAGACCAGAAAGAAGAGGCAATCCCTCAATGCCACATTCCACTGACCCACCTCCTCTAGGCAAACCCCACATCTGGGGTCTCCATCTCACAATGATGCCATCAGGTCATAACACCATCATGGAAGTCAGAGCCCTTATGATCCCATCAATTCCAAAAGTATACATCAACAAACTAAGCCTGATCCTTTCAGGAATGTTCTAGAATAAAGCTATTACACCCTCCCTGTAAAAATTCTCTAAGCAATCCACCAGCCCTCTCTGGTTTCTATGTTCCCTGCCAAGCCTGAGCACACTCCTGTGATGTCCATAATTTTTTCTCAGTCAACCATCCAATATTTAGTGCCAAATACTTATTTGTCTTTTACATAATATTACTGTAGGATACAAGAATGTGTTTGAGCACTTGCCTGCATTGAATCTGGAACTGGAAGCCATAGGGACTATGACGATTAAATTATAGCCTCAACTTGAACCCTGCAGGAGAAAGGCATTGGCTGTGGTCAGGGGCATCTCTGTTGCTGTTTTGACTTCCCTGAGCTTCATGTTTTGAAATACTATGGAGTGACCTGATAAGTCTCTGCAGAAATAAGTTGCATGAGAACCATTTTCAACACGATTTGAATAGAGTGGTGTAGGTAAATGTTTCTGTCTTGCCAGCCAGCTCCCAAATACGGAGACTGATTATTAATTATAAATGCTCTGCCAATAGCTTAGCATTACTACTAACTATCTCTTACAGCTTAAATTAACCCTTATTTATTAATTTCCATGCTGCCATGTGGCTCATGACTTGTTATGTCATCTTCCATATGTCCCGCTTCTTCTGTGTCTGGCTGGTGACTCATACTGACTCCGCTCTTCTCCTTCCCAGTGTCCTCTTGGTTTGGTTTTCTCCTACCTAACATCTTCGTGCCTAGATTTTGGCCAGTTGCCCTTTTATTAAACAAATCAGAAGGCACCTTGACAAGGACACATCTTCAGAGTATACAAAAAAGATCATTCCATAACAGAGTGGATTCAGGAGTATTTTTTTTAAAATAAGGATAGTATAAAAAAGAATCTTCCATCGTTAGGAAAGTGCTGCCTGAAATCCTAAGATAGCTTTACATACTTAGAATAACAAAACTTACAATAGCAAGTGTTAACAAGAAAATGAAGCCATCATAAGTAGCATTCGTTGTAGATAGTCATAAAAAATGATCATTTTGGAAAATACTTAATCTCTCACAGAGTTAAATATATAGGACCAAGGGTCAAGTTATCCTAATCTACCTGAGAACTAAAAATAGAGGCTCAAGAGAGATCTATCTATACATGAATGCCAACAGCAGTGTTACCCATGGCACTAAATGCTGAAAACAACCCAGATGTCCACCCGTTTGGGAATAAACTGACACACCCCACCCAGAAATACTATTTAGCAATGAAAACAGAACTAACTACTAGTGCCCATTACATCAAAGATAATTCTATGAAAACAAAACAAAACAAAAAGGTCCTCACAAAAATGAAGACACTAACAGAAGGATTCCGTGGCTAGCACGGCCTAGAAAAAGCAGAACTATCGGGACGCGATCAGATTTATGGGTGCTTGGTCTGAGACCAGGAAAAAGGCAAAGGAGCGTGCGTGCGTGCATGCCAAACGTGCCCATGAAAACCAAATGTTGACACTGGAAATATTTGCCAATCATTCTCCCCCCCCTTTTTTTCCTGAGTCTGCATCACAGTTAGCTTCAGCTGCCAACTTGACACTATGCAGCGTCAGCCACCTGGGAAGCGGGAACCTCCACTAAGAGACTGTCTTCACCAGACTGGTGTGTCTCTGAGGCATTTTCTTAATGGCTAATTGATGTAGGCAGGTCTAGCCCAATGTGGTGATGCCAGTCCTGGGCAGCTGAGTCAAGCCAGAGGGAGGGAGCCAGCAAGCATCTTCGGGCTCCGCAGTCTCTGCTTCAGTTCCTGCTTCTATTTCCTGCATCGAATTCCCGCCTTGATCTCCCTTGAGGCAGCATTTAAGTTGGAAGTGACAGCTGAATAAGCCTTTTTTCTTTTACCCACTCAGCCGTCCACCCCGCCCTGCAAAAAGACACCAGTAGTAGACCTCTTCTACTCCTTGATTTGGTGGCAGCTGCCCGGCTAGGTTTGTCAAAACTCACTACACCATGCCCTTGAACACGCGAGAATTTTCTTGCATATAATTAATATCGTAATGATCCTTACTTTAAAGCGAAGCTAAAGACCAACCAATAAATTATTCCAATCCAGACAGGGTGTTTTTTTGTAATGTAAAAAGCAGGTGTCAGGTCCGATGGGGAGGCTTAACAAAAATAAACAAAGAACTTTCAACCCCAACATGAGGTTAGCCCGGGTCTTTGTTTCCCACCTGTGCGCATAGTGGTTTCAGAACAGTCTCCAGTGGTGGGCACTGCCGTTAGCCAGGCATCTGCATGCCCACGGGTGTTCCCTGGGCCCACCCTGCTAGTGTTGGCTAGCAGTGAATAGCTGCTTTGGCTCTCAGCTGCTCACTGTCCTTCCGTGGCAGAAAGCTTATGTTCGGGTTCAAAAATCAGGCCACAGCCGCAGCCTCCCCTGGGCCTCCATGGTTATACTTCAGTGAGGAGAGAATGCAACCTTTGGGGTTTCGCCAACCCCTCATTTTAAAACAAAGACTTAATGAAAGGGCAGGTGTGCCCGGAGCCCTCCTCCATGGCTAGCTGTAATTCTCAGCAGAGTCAGACACGCTTGTTCCTGTGAATTAGCACCGAGCACAAGGCCTTTACCACGGTGCTAATTGCTATTGGGTGTAAACAAGAAGTCCCAGTATGTGGGCATGCGGCACGACAAAACAGATGCCAAAGCTATTCAGAGCCCTGCCCTGCACGGGTGCGGTGCTGGTGGCTGAGAGCGACTTTGTCTAAATGTCAATCTCCCGTGGGCCTGGTCCTAAGCAGTTCTAGCTGAGTAACTGAGCGAGCGCTCGCCCTTCCTCCTCCTGGTCGTACATGTGATGCCTGCCATGCTGTGCGGCCTCTCCGCTTTACTTACACAATGTCAGGGAACTATGCACCGCCTATAGTTTCTCCCCTAAATGCAATGGGGCTGGGAATTCACTCTTCTGCAAGGAAGAGCAGGCTGCAACCCAAGGATAGCTCCGTCCACCAGACCTCTTTTTTAAAATGTCTTTTAAGAGCATGTAGTAACTGTGCACGATGGACTTCATCATGGCGTTCTCATTCATGGATCTATTTTGATCAGATTCATCCCCTATTGCACGCTCTTGTCCTCTTCCCCCTGATCCCTGCCTCTTCCCAACCAGCCCTCCTTTCACTTTTCTACTTAACTGTGTGTGCACATTTGTGCGCGTACGTGTACGCATGTGTTCCAGTGGGTTTCCCTAGGCTTCCTTACAGAAGCATGAGTGAGGCTTGTTTATAGGAACATCACCAACTTACCAATGGCTTTGCCACTGGAGAAACTCAGCCCCAACCCCTGCCACCACTGTGCTTCCAGTTTAGACCACCAAATTTCCTTAAAAGCAACAGTCTAGGAACTAAAAGAGGGTTGTTGCTCGTTTAGTGTGGGATGCAAAATCGGTCTGCTTCCTTCTTTGTGTGCTTTCATGACTCCCCAACCTTCATGACCAACATATCGAGATAACTAGAAATATATATATATATATAATATAGAATTATATATAATTCTATATAATATAGAATTAACTAGAAAAAGACATTTCTGGAATCCTCCAAACATGAAATGGGTCATCTGTTCTCATGCTTAATTGAAACAGACATATCGACGAAGACAGAGAGGGGACTTCCAAGATGGAGAAATAAATGCCCATCTTTGTTGGTTTAAAATACTCCTTTAGTGAAAAACGAAAGGCTTAGGGGAAAGCACACAAGGCCTCAAGCCTGCACAAAGAACTATAAGCAACTAAGAAATGCCGAGAGCAGGAGAAATCGTCCTCCCCAGAGAAGAGCGCACCAGCTGGGTATCCGATCCCAAATGGTCAGCCCTGAAAACATACATAGAAGTGACATTATACAGACTGAGCAGGTTGTATTTATGAATGCATGCATGTGTGTATGTGCATGTATGTATGTAATGACAATTAATGAAAAAATAAACTTTTCCTAGGCAGAGGCAGGGGTTTCTGGGAACGAAAGGATAAAGACCAAGCGATATATGGGGAAGAAAGTCGATTTTAGGAGAAATCAGTCACCCTATCTGTCCTGTTACATTGCGGTCGTTGTGCTTATTGAAGTGAGGTCAACTTCGGGTTCGTTACCTTTAGGCTTTTGCTGTGTAACAAAGCTCAGCGGTTAAGAGCATTGCCTGCTCTTCCAAAGGTCCTGAGTTCAATTCCCAGCAACCACATGGTGGCTCACAACCATCTGTAATGGGGTCTGGTGCCTTCTTCTGGACAGTAGGCATACACACAGACAGAACATTGTATACATAATAAATAAATAAATATATTTTTTTAAAAAAAAGAAGAATTATAAAACTTAGTGACTCGCTATAACAAGCATTTGTGATTTAGCTCTTTGACTGTAGGTTGGCCAGGGTGCCTGAGTCATTACACCATCTCTTCTGCTCTGGGACAACTCAGCTTTTCTCTGTGGTCTGCCGGTGGCTCACATAGGCAGAAGAATCTAGGGGATCTTGCAACTATGTCTGTCCACTGGCCAATTGGTCAGTATATGGGAGCACCCGCCAGGGCCTCTCAGATCATCTCCATATATAGTCTTTCATGCCCCTACAGGCTACCCCAGGCTTTTTCACAGGGCAGCAGCCTTCTAAGAGAGGAAAAACAAAGCCTATGAGATCCCTTGTTGACAAAGTCTTGGGTCTCATGTTGCATCGTTCCAATGTGGGAAATAAACCAAATTGCTTGAGAAATGGAACTACAGGAATCTGTAGGTTATAAATCTACCACAGTGAGACTGGAAAAACGGCTTAGTGGTTAAGAAAAATGGCTGTTCTTCCAGATGCCCCAGGTTTGCTTCTCAGCACCCACAGGGCAGTTTCCCACCCTCTGAAATTCCATTTCCAGGGGATCTAATGCCCTCTGCTGGCATCCTTAGTTACTAGGCACACACATGGTACATAGATATTCATGGAGCCAAACACTCATATACATAATAAAACAACGAAAAGCATTGTTTGAACCTTACATAGCAAATGATCCGGGCATGTTGCTCTAAGGTTGATACCGGAGCTGACCATTTTGGCAAGGCAGGCTGGCCAGTAAGCCCCTGGGCTTCACCTGTCCCCAACCCCAGTCTCAGGGAGACAAATGCACATCAGCATGGCCAGTGTTTTCATCAGTGCTGAAGATGACTCAAGTCCTCATCCTTGTGCCTACTTTGCCCACTGAGTCACCTCTCCAGCTGAGAGTTGTGAATTTTGGTTTTTGATTTTAATTAATACCATAGTTTGACATGATTCTTTAATCTTTTGTGAGTAATAAGTATTTCAGCATAGGATTTAAATAATTTATCCAGCCAGACCCCTATTAACATATCAGCAGGCTTGTCCAATCCTTTGCTAGTCTAACTAATACTATAGTTAATGACTTCATATATTAGTCAAGAGTGGAAGATGTACCTGTTGAGTGGGAAACTGATGTCGAAACCACATTGTTAGGTTTAATAACAGTGGTAGGAAACATACCCAGCACCCAGATCTTGGATCCTAAGCGCCATTTTCCACTTAAATGGGTCAAGAACTCTTGGAGAATGGGCAGTACCAGAACAGAACAGGGAGGCACATCAGGGACCCGGGATGTCTTACTGTGTCAGAAAGGTAAT
Organism: Microtus oregoni; assembly: GCF_018167655.1. Classification (NCBI taxonomy): domain Eukaryota; kingdom Metazoa; phylum Chordata; class Mammalia; order Rodentia; family Cricetidae; genus Microtus; species Microtus oregoni. Next base: position 42,606,487 of record NW_024543063.1, read on the forward strand.
CAGTCAAAATGGAAATATGCCAAAAGACCAGCTCCAAGCCTGGTGAAGCTTGGGGAAATCGAACATCAAAGTACGTAGTGGTAGATACAACCCATTAATTAATCCATGAGTCCTTGCTGATATAAATAGGATATTCCAGTCTCACAATATCTCTCTGAAAGATACTTGCTAATTACAAAGTGAAAATCAAAGCCAAGAAGACACGGCTATAATGAAATGGTTTTTAAAAATAGCTTCTAGAGCCACAGGACACATAGTGTATCTACATATTTACAGTAACATATCACATCTCTGATACTTTCTTTAAAAACAAGCTTACTTAAAAACTTGAATCTAATCATGAGGATCTCAACAAGCCAAAACTGAGGGAGACTCTACTGTGGGAGACTCTACTGTGGGAGACTCTACTGTGGGAGACTCTGCTGTGGGAGACTCTACTGAGGGAGACTCTACTGAGGGAGACTCTACTGTGGGAGACTCTACTGTGGGAGACTCTACTGTGGGAGACTCTACTGTGGGAGACTCTACTGTGGGAGACTCTACTGTGGGAGACTCTGCTGTGGGAGACTCTGCTGTGGGAGACTCTACTGTGGGAGACTCTACTGTGGGAGACTCTACTGTGGGAGACTCTGCTGTGGGAGACTCTACTGAGGGAGACTCTGCTGTGGGAGACTCTACTGTGGGAGACTCTGCTGTGGGAGACTCTACTGTGGGAGACTCTACTGTGGGAGACTCTGCTGTGGGAGACTCTGCTGTGGGAGACTCTACTGTGGGAGACTCTACTGAGGGAGACTTTACAAAGTAACAATCAATAGTCTTCCGAAGTATGAAGTTCCTGAAGACCTAAAAATTCGTCCATGTTAAATGAGATGGGGGCCTGGAGAGATGGCTCAGTGGTTAAGCAAAGCTGCTGCTTTCTTTAAAAACCTGAGTTCCCAGCACTCGCCTCATGCAGCTCAACCTCCTGTAACCCTACCTTCAGGGGACCCGACTCCTTCTGGCTTTTGTGGCACCGGCAAACATATGTGCATATACACAAATAAAGTCTTTTGACGGAGAGATTGAATACAAGACATTAAATGCAGTGAACTCTTAGATCTGGAAAAGGCAAATGACTCTCATTCTGTGGAAACACTGGTGTGAGATGATGGTGGATAAAGGGAAAATAAGCCAGGTTACAGTGTTACATTAATGTCCATTTTCTTGTTCTACAACATTCCTATTGTTATATAAATTGTTTCCAAAATTTTTCAGAGATAAAATCAATGAAAAAACAGTGTGTGCCTCTACGTATGTAAACAGAGATACACAGAAAGGTGGATTAAAAAAAAGAGCAGGGCAGAGTTTTCCCTCTCTAATGCAGATGTGATAAAATGTTGAGATTTAGACAGTCTGGGTGTGCAGGAATTCTTCACACCATTTTGATAACGTTTTTGTAATTTCTGAAATTATTTCTAAGTTCAGAGCAAATATGTATAAATTTGAAATTTGATCTATGTTGTCATCTTGCTTCCTTTAGAGTGAGTACATGTTTTCTTCCCAACACCAGCAATGTGCAAAAAAGATGGTGCTTCCTATACACAAAATGCACTCACACGTTTATGATGACTTCGGAAAACAGGCTGCGGCATGTTCCCCATGTTTGTGTAAATGAGGCTTCCAGAAGAAGACAGTGAGAAGAGTGGTTAAGGACATGAGTGTTTGAAGCCATAATTATATGCTATTTCACCCCAACCAGACTGGAAAAGATTATGAAGTTTGAAAATATGGATGGTTGGCAAGGATAACAAGAGACATTCTTGCCGCGTATTGGAAGGAGTGTAATTTAGCACCATTATCTTGGAGAGCAATTTGCCAATATCTAATAACTTTAAAGATGTGCTCATCCTGTCACCCAGGAATCCCACCCACGGCCACCTGTATTTCCTAAATGTTCCCACATGTTCATGCTCACACAGCCATCTTTCCAGCGGTGCACCTTGTGGTAATGACGAATGCAAGATAGCTCACATGTGCACTAAAGGGATCACATCTATAATTTCAGCTTTAGGGGGGGCTGAGATAAGAGAATTGTGAGTTCAAGGCCAGCCTGAGCTATGTAGTGAGAACCTGTCTCAAAAACAGAAACAAACACATAAAAAAAACTTAATGTTTAATTTAGAAAGCAATTTGCAAAAGAGTAAGTACTCAGGTGCACTGTTATAGAATATCAAATACTACTGAGTGTAGTTACAAACATGTAAGGAAAGCATAAACTCTCTCCCCAACAGGATATGGCATCAGCTCCTTAGAATGCTCACTTAGACAAGGAAGTCTGGCAAGCAGGATCAAGAGAGATTCACCTGTAACAACATCTCACTCTTTCCAAATAGATATGGATATCAGATAGATAGATAGATAGATAGATAGATAGATAGATAGATAGATAGATGGATAGATCACCATTCATTCTATTGGAGGATTAAGAACTTGCATATTTTTTCCTTATGCTTTTTTTTTCTGAGTGTTTCAAATACTTCATAGCGAGAAGGCTAGAGAGACAGCACTGCAGCTGAGAATACGAGCTGCTCTTCCAGAGGAGCCCTGCTTGGTTCCCAGCACTCATAAGGGGCTCACAAACATCTGGAATTCTTGTTCCAAGGCATCCAATGCCCTCTTTGGCCTCCACAGGCATAGCGCACAAGTAGTGCACAAACATACATGCAAGCAGGCAAAACACTGATGTCACATAAAAATGTTAAGTTAATAACTATATACCAAGTTTCATAGCAAAAGCAAAAAGTGGAAAACAATGACCTTGAACCTCCTCTAACTCTTGATAATTATGTCTTCTTACACAATGTTTTTCATGTCTCTGGATCCGGGTGTTCAATGTGTGAGAAAAAAGTAATATAAAGGTCAACTCTAAGCATAATAGTATGTGGGAAAACTCATGCACTGTATCTCAAAAAGATCCTGAAAATAATTCTCATCACCATAATCCAGTGATTTCTACCCATGAACAGTTTCACCCCAGAGAGCACTTGGCCATATCTGGAGACATGTTGAACCGGCACTGTTGACTACAGAGACAGTCCTGGCATTGAGAAGGGAGAGGCCAGGGATACCGTTGAAGAGCCTGTCTTGTACAAACAGCCCCCATGACCATTTGTCCCCAGAGTGGTTCATAATGAGACCCCACCTATAGTTCTAGGTCACCCAGAACTGACTGCAGCTTCCTGACTCTGCATGAGTCTTCACGGCATGTGCGGTATTAGATCTTGGCCCTGTTACAAAATGACTGGAGAGGGACACTTACCGTCTTTCCTACCAATCTGCTTCGTGTTGGGAAACTTAACATCCTATAGAACAGAACAACAACCTGGCACACAGAAAGATTTAACTATGTGTCTCAAAGAATTGGGAGGCAGAGGCAGGTGGATCTAAGGCCAGCCTGGTCTTCAGAGTGAGTTCCAGGACAGCCAAGACGACACAAATGAAAAAATAAATCATTGTCTTGACAGATGAAAAATAAATAAAAATAAAAATAAATGAATGAGTCCTTCCAACAACCAGTCCATGAATGCATCCCTGTAAATTATTAAACCAGCTCCCTTGTGCTTTCTCTGACTCCTCGTTCATCTGAGGTGGTGGCTCTTTTTTCCTCTGTGTGTTATCTAAAGAGACTAATCAAGGAACAAGTGTGTCAAAAATTCTCAGAGCCTTATAGCAAAGATGCCCTTCTCACAATTCAGAATCATAGCCATGGATTAATCTTCACATAGTATTGTCAAGAAATATCTTGAGGCTGGAGAGAGGGCTTAACAGGTCAAGGCACTTGGTGCCAATCTAATGGCTGAGTTCAGTCCCTTGGGAGCCACACTATGAAAGGAAGAAACCAACTCCTAAAAGATTGTCCTCTGACCTCCACACAGGCACCATGGTACACACGTACACACACACACACACACACACACACACACACACACACAATTAAATGTAAACTTTTAAAAAAAATTAAAGAAGCATCTGGAATCTGTAGAGACCCAGAACTGATTAAATGGACAATGGCCACATGACGTGAAGTGAGTTTTTGATTTAAAGATTTAGATATAATGAGCGGAATTCTGACTCTTTAAAGTGGATTGCTTGCAGCATAGTGTGAGGCCAGCATGTGTTGTTGTTGTTGTTGTTGCTTTTAATGGAGTTATTTTATTGAAACTCTTTATCTTTGCTTTATTGTAGGTGCTGGTTTGGTGACTCGGTCTCTGCACATGCGCAGAGGACCACGCTAAGTCCCTGCTCTCAACTCTAGGACTGATCTGAAGAAGGTAAGTGCAGTTGCTCTCAAAAACCAATTCTTCCTAATATTCATGTTGTCAACGTGGAAGTTCTCACTGGCTGTTTCAAGGAATACAAAGGTGATTGCATGGCTATAATTCCATTTTAGATATTATAATCATATTATAACTTAGGCAAATGCATTCTAGTTTCTGCACATGTGAATGGACATTACCAGATGTGAAGGCAAAAAAAAATTCACCAAATGGAATAGTATAGGGAGTGCAAAGGACACTAATATTAGTTGTTGCTTGAAAGCCTAACTTTCTGTTTATCATCGATTGGGTGACCTCATGACAATTACTTGATCTCTCAGTTCTTTGGCCTGTGAAGCGAAAAATTTAAGGGAATTATTTTGAATGCATTTCCTTGAACTTGAATGTGTTTCACCCTTGCGAGAGCTGACAAAGCAGCGTTTTCAAAAGTGTGATGGGCAGCCCCTCTGCTCCATATTCCCCAGCCCTCTTCCGGCATCTCCCAAGTTGGGATCTCTAAGGCTAAAAGGGAGTCTGCCTTTCTGGCACTACCAAGTGGCTGAGACATGCTGTTGTGTAAGGGAACCTCTAACACATTGTTTTGTTTGCACTCGGAGCGATGAGACACAGGGAGCTGCGTGTGCACCGTGCAGATGTGACGAGCCGGTTCGCCTTTGCATTTGTAGAAGTAGAATTAGCAAGTTCAACATCTGATGGGGGCTTTACCCTTTGATCCTGGGCTCTGTACCATCCCTTTGGGTGGTGCCCTCCACTCAACACTTTCTCTGTCTAGAGTTCCTCCCTGCCATTCTTCCTCCTGCCTGCTAGTGAATGAGGTTACATTTCTTTTAGAAATGACTGTTGGAGAATGGTATCTCCTCCTATCTGGTATGCCAAATGTGAGCGTGTCCATGTGTGCTGCTTTCTGAGATGTCACTATTACCATCTTCTAACTTATGATCTGCTTTGAGGTCAGTCTTTGGCCACACCAAGTTGGGCTTTAACTCCCAAAGGGGCTATCACTGTAATATGCCTAAGAGGGTATGTGTTCAGGTGAGTGTATATTTGTAGAACCAAGATGTGTTCCTAGAGAAAAAAAAAGAAAGGTGGTGTTGACAGACCTCCACATCAGACTGCAACCGGCCACATTTAGAGCTCTAGACGGAGAATCGGAAACCCACTCGGGCTATACCACAGTCCATTTCTTCTGCCAATACAGGATTATGTGGCATTGCAAACATTCCACGTTGTGTGCCTTGAGGAATCACAAGGACCCCTAAAGAGCCTCACATCTTAGAGGAAAACTAAATCCTAGCTTTGAAATACAAACACTGTCTCCCAGTGCTGCCTACAGAGACTCCCCACCAGGATCAGGCTAATTGCTCAGTGGGGTGACAGTTGCTCTTCTCCAGGGCTTCAGCAGATATGATTTTCTGGCATCAAATAAAGGGAAATGGAGCCTTAAGAATATAGTGTCACCGTTGTCTGCTGTGGATTGAATATAAAACTCTTCTCCCAAATCACAGGCGAGGCGTTGTGGGTGATCTGTCAGGTAAAATACTAACAAGTGCCCATTCATGAGAGAGCCACTCACCCATAAAGAACATTCCAGACGACACCCACTGCTGGCTGGGATGGATGTGCCTTTATTTGATTTGGGGTTGATTTATTTGTTTGCCTGGCTTCTAGAACAGCATAACTTGGATTTAATGTCTCGAATACTGAATCCAATACTTCTAGGTTCACTGACTTGTTATTATTTAGCATTTATGAAGTATATGTCAATGCACTTAGCTCTTTACAATGACTCATAAAAAGGTCTGATCCCGGCCATTGAGCAGAAGGTTGCTATCTGTTGAAATGCTGCCAATGTGGAAATGATCCCAGGACAGCTCTGTCTACCTTTTTCCCCACCCCCCAAACAACAATGTGCCCCCCCTTGCTGAGTGCATCTGAGCCCAAACAAGATGTGTGTGTGTGTGTGTGTGTGTGTGTGTGTGTGTGTGTGTGATAGCTGCTGCTACCGTGTTGATAACAGTATTTATTTCAGCAAAAAATAGATTCAGTGTGGTGCTCCTGACACCTAAGAAAAGCTGAGGAAGAATGGGTGGATGGATAGATCAATGGATGTTATGGGTGAATGCATAGATACATGGCTGTATGCATGGATTCATAGATGGAAGGGTGCATGGATGGATGGATGGGTGGGTGGGTGGATGGATGGATGGATGGATGGGTGGGTGGGTGGATGGATGGGTGGATGGATGGATGGGTGGGTGGGTGGGTGGATGGATGGATGGATGGATGGATGGGTGGGTGGATGGATGGGTGGGTGGATGGGTGGATGGGTGGGTGGGTGGGTGGATGGATGGGTGGGTGGGTGGGTGGGTGGGTGGGTGGATGGATGGATGGATGGATGGATGGATGGATGGGTGGATGGGTGGGTGGGTGGGTGGGTGGGTGGATGGATGGATGGATGGATGGATGGGTGTGTGGATGCATGGATTTGTGGATTCATGGGTGGAAGGGTCCATGGATATATGGATGGATGAAGGGGTGGGTGGGTGGGTGGATGGTTGGATGGGTGGGTGGGTGGATGGATGGATGGATGGGTGGGTGGGTGGATGGATGGATGGATGGATGGATGAATGGATGGATGGGTGAGTGGATTGCTTTTTCCTAAGTGCACATCTCCCATTATCCACCTGTGTCTCTGCCTAAAGCTTTATTTCGTCATTCTCCACACCTTTAGCTTGTAGAACTGGCTGCCTAGGAATTAAACTGTTACTTTAGTGCTTTTAGGTGATCAGTAACTATGAGGTGGCCAGAGACATGAGAACCTGATTATACAAAATCTCTTGTCCTGGAAGCCTTCCTGTCCTCCGTTTCATGAGAAACTAACTCATTCTGTCAGTCATGTAGGTTGGACTCTGGCAGTCAAATCAAATGAGGCCCTGGCCTCACTATGAGCCCATTCTGGCCTGGAGCTCATTATAGTCCAGAATGGGCCTCCAGCTCACGGCAGTCCTCCTGCCTCTGACTCCCAAGTACTAAGATTACAAGCATAGACCAGCACTCCCAGTTTCAACTTAACTTTTGTATCCCTTGTCCTGACCACGGCCCCTCCAGTGGCCCTTCCAGGCGCTCTGTCCCAGGATCACTTCCCCAGTTCTTGCCTCACCCTCTGCCCTGTGGTGCCTCAGGAGGTTCTCTCGGTTGGACTTTCTACCCTATGTCTCTTCTCCTCCCAGTACTTAATGTTCTCTGTGGCAATTTTATTATGCTGAATTTCTCGGAATGTCTCTTTCATGCTAAAAACTTTGGAAGCGTCTTCACAGTATCGCAGCTCTTTCTGCCCAGCAGCTGAAGAGGATCAGCTCTACTTGGCTAAACATGTCTTTTCTCAGTACTTCCTTTCTTCTCTGTTAGTATGGAGTGGCTCGCTCTCCCAGCTCCCTCCCCCACCATCCCTGGTTCATAAAGAAGTAAAGATGGAATTGGGGCTGGTTCACTCTTATTACCAGCCCATCCCTATCTGTTTGGACTGGGGTGAACTATATTCCCAGGGATGTCACAATGGAATATCCCCTCGGGTTCTTCTCTGAAACAGAAACGGTAGTGTGGTGGCTAAGAACAAGACTCTAGATTTACCTGCTCGTTTCAAAGACTATGCCCTTGCCCCTGTCACTTACTTTCCTGAGCCTCAGTTTGCTCAACTACAAAATGGGCTAATAGTTGTATACCTGCCATCAAGGTGACTAAATGAGGTAATGCTCACTAGAGCCTGAGATCCACACCTGGAACCTGTGTTCATCGACTTTCTCTCAGTCCAACCCAGAACACCCTGGACAGTCAACTTAGGAGAAACATTTATTTTGGCTCATGGTTTTGGGGGATTCCATCCATAGTTGCACGCTCCCCTGACTTTGGACAAGTTGCAAGGCAGAACATTATCGGAAGAGAGCATGGTGGGGAGAAAGTTGTCCATTTAACAGCAGTTAGGAAATGGGGTGGGGGCTTCAGGGTCCCAGTGTCCCCTTCAAGGGCTCCCCCTCCCACCTACTACTTCTCACGAGGACACATCCCTGACGTCTTCACCATTTCCTAACAGTGCAATCAGCCATACTCCAGGTCTTCAATACCTGGATTAGAGAGGCAATGTCTAAGAGCTCAGTGTTAGATGTCATCATTGCTTGGTCATATATGACATAGGACATTATTGTGCATCATAGTTACTGACTGGCAGGGATACTAACTCTGGAAGTCTACATAACAAATGAGTTATTATCGTAAGCACTTCCTCTAAGACTTGGAGTACTTAAAACCATTACAATGAATAATTTTGTGATATATAAATTTTACAATAAAGAATATGTACTCACACCAAAATACCTGGGCAGTTAAGATGAATAGCTGCGTGTAATAATATTTTAAATTATTTAATTTTTGACATTAAAATATAATTACAGAATTTCTCCCTTCCTTTCCTGCCTCCAAATTCTCTTATCTATCCCCACTTAGTTCTCTTTCAAACTCATGGTCTCTTTTCCATTCATTGTTGTTACATGCATGTGTGTGTGTATTGTGTACATACATACATACATACGTGTATTCCTAAATATTTAATTACAATCTGCTCAGTCTATATAACGTTACTTGTATATGTATTTTCAGGGCTGACCACTTGGTATTGGATAACCAATCGGTGTGCTCTTCCTTGAGGAAGACTATTTCTTCCAATCTCAGCATTCCGTAGTTGCCTCGGAGGCTTGCCCTCCCCCACTCCACATTCACATGGCTATTGATTATCCTTGCTCGGCATCTATTTTGCCAGTCATATTGGTAAACTTGTATGGGTGTGGCTTCCGACATTCCCAGGAGACACAATCTTTTCACCCTGTCTTCTGTGATGATCCCTGGGCCTTGGGTGAGGGAGTTATATTGTAGATCTACCTGTTGGGAATGGGCTCCCCCGCTCATTGTTTTGGTGGGCAGTGGTTCTTTTATTTAAGAACTTTTCCAGTGTGTAATAGATAGGCTTCTGTCAACACACTGCTTGCTGAGCACCCACTGTGTGCAAGCCACTTGCTTAGTGTTCCATATCTGACATCTAGCTATGCTGGTGAGCTTCTGTGTTTGGGCTTCATGCATCATTAATAGTCAAAGGATGATTGGTACCTGAGATGGTAACTGACTGTGACTGTCTGGATAATCTTAGACCAGATTGTTGAAAGCGCACTTAACTTTATTAAACGAAAATAAAAATGGTTTCAAAGTTGATCAAAAAGTACCATGTAGATACAGGGAGATGAATTAGTTGGCAAGGTGCTTGGCCACGTCAGCCCGAACACTTCAGCTGGATCCCTAGTCCCACATCAAAAGCCTGGTCTGGTGCTGTGCATCTGTAATCCCAGCACTGGGGGTAGGATGGGGAGAGGAGGATCCAATAAGGTGTGCTAGCCAGCCAGTCTAGACCAATCGGTGAGTTCCAAGTCCATGAAGAGGCCTGTCTCCAAAGGTAAGGTGGAAAGGCAGAGAGACAGGTCAGCAACTGAGGATGCTTGCTGCTTCCAGAGGACCTGAGTTCAGTTCCCAGTACTCCTATCATGTGACTCATAACCCTCTTTGGGCCTCTCCAGGCATCCACACTCATGTGGTGTACACACACACACACACACACACACACACGCCACATGCAGCACCTTCTGCTTTAGATAATGTCACCACTGAACTCTGAGTCACATCCAGGACAGTGTAAGGTTTCCAGCTATGCTCCCAACTATTACAGTACAGTGTAATATCTGCCACATTTGTGCAGAAGCAGTCTCTGTATGTGAGCGCTGGATACCAGGTTTCTCAGCAGCATGCCCCTCCTTCCAATTGTCCTAATAGATGACCTTGCTCTTCTTTTTTTTTTTAACCTTACATGTCAGTTTTACTTATTGGAAAGACTGCAGTGGGATTTTCAACAATTAATTTTAAAACCTGTGGAAATATTAGCATAGTTGAGCAAGAGCACCGTGAGTAGCACCAAAAACCCAGCACAGAGGGTCGAGAATGTGCTTTATATATCCTTCTGTGTGTGTGACTATCTTCAGAAACAATTGGGGCTTTTCCTTCATACAACTCCCTAATGGAAGAGGCCAAATCCTGTAGGAGAAACTCAGCGTTCCTTCTGCAGTCCCCGAAAGTGCGAGTACAACCCCAAGGCCACCTTTAAATGGCAATAATGCAACTAAAATAGATCATCCAGGGGAAGGAGACATATTATTAAGGGCAGCAGAGCCATTGACACTTGTTAGCTTGTCTCTGAACAAACACTACAGAGCGGCAAAGCTCGGAATGAAGGAAATGGTATCCATTCTCCGGCTAATGAAAATGCTTTGGGCTCTGGGCCAGAAGAGAGATTTGGATCATAGATGGAGCTCTTTTTCCAGGGTCTTAAATTCAAATGACTAGAATTATTTTTAAAGTACCATCCTTCTCAGTCTTTTGGAATAAAAAAAAATGGTTTTCAATTTTAAAAGAAAAAAACTTCATTCAACATAAAGATGGAGTGCACCATTTTTGGCCAATCTCATTCGTGGGCTCAGTAATATAGTATACTCCAGTGTGGATGGGTTATATAGTGGAGGTACCTCCTATAGAGCCTTCCTTGTCCCGCAGTCCACATATGCATACACTCCATGGGCATGCTCATATTCATGCACAGTACATATGCACACACATGTAAGCACACAAAGAGAGATACATTATCTATATAATATGTATGTAAGCATACACAAAAATGCATGCATATATAAGCATGGTATATACCCATACATATATGCAGAGAAACACATAGACACATGTGTACATATACACACATACTGATGTTTTGCGCCTATGAAGCTTCAAAAATATGTACATCTGATATGAATAGAAAGAGATCCATTTCCCCTCTAGACAACATACATATGTTATATAATTTATACACATAGTATAATAAGTTCATATAATAATATATATTACACATACTATTTTATGGATTTCTAAAACACCTGCTTTTCAACCAGTCTAGAACAACTAAGGCATTTTAGAATTGCTAGTTTGTGTGGAATTTTTTTTTCCGGCTCAGAGTAGCATATAAGAAATATCGCCATAGTTCAACACAGTATGTATCCTCCTCATCGCCATTGTATAGAATTGAATTGTCTAGGAACTGAAGTCAGTTGCAAGATTTAAAAATGAAAAGGCAAACCTCGATTTATTGCTTATTTCAAGAGTGTCATATCTAAATGAATAGCCTTTCATTGAGACCCGAGTATTAAGAAGGAGAACATGTAGTTACTACTGTCTGCTCGCCTTTCTAATAACTGGGGTGGCATTGACAGGAAATAGACATTCATTGAGGCACCGTTCAGCTGGGAGAAAGCCCGCTTCTAAATGAGGTATGGTGAAGCTGTGCCCAAATCCTGGATCACCCAGTGCCTTAGGCCTCAGTGGGTGCCAGCCTGGATCCCAGACTCATAGTCCATCACTTGCAGACTTCTTGTCTTGATCCCTGTGTTCCCAGCTCTAAATTCATTTGAGGAGGTCATGTCTGGGAAAAGAGATAAAGAGCTGTGGCTGAGGAGCCCTTTGTTAGCCAAGACTTGTTCCTCCGAGCACCTGGTCATAAGAAGGAAGCCAGACCACAGCAGTCTCCAGATGCTGAATACCAATAGGAATCACAGGAATTCCTAGCACATCCTTTCCACAGCTGCACAGCCACCCCCATGGTTCTGGGAATCCGTGAGGACGCTGCTAGTGAGTGCTCACACTCTCTTGGTACAGCACTCAATACTTCTCAAAATTCTGTGTGTGCCTTCAGCACTTGCCTTCCACCTGTGAGTTCAGATCGTCTCTCTCGTGGACTCTTTAAAGAAATAAGTGTGAGTTTCCAGAGCCAGACAGGCAGATCCTCCTCTGTTGGTCGCATCTACCCATTCCCCGTAAGGAACAGAATAGCTAAGGAAGCCTCTGTGAGTGTCCCGTGCAAACCAAGATGGAAGAGCCCACATCCAGTTTCCCAGCCTTGCTTTCCATGAGGAGCAGCTTTCCACCGTGCAGTTAATCTTCCAGGGCCCCCAGTCATCAGCACTCTTCAGACTTGGTGCTCAAAGGGAGCCTTGGACTCTGGGGAGATGGCTTGGTGAATACAGTGCCTGCTGTACAAACTTGAGGGCCTGAGTTCAAATCCCCAACATCCTTGTAAACATCTGTAGTCCAGCACTGTGGAAGCAGAGGCGGGCAGATCCTGGCACTTGCTGGCCAGTCAGGCTACTCAGATCAACAAACTCCAGATTTAGGAAGAGATCCTGTCTCAAAGAATAAGGGGAAGAGATGTTAAGGATATTTACATATTTGCTTGAAGATATTTTAACCTCTGCCCTCTACATGCTTGTACATGAATGTGAATATGTATCTGCATACATGTGCACGCGCGCACACACACACACACACACGCACAGCTTTAGTCCAAGTAAGAATGACACTTAGACTCTGCAGCCTCTGGAGTTCCATGCTATCTATGACTTCATTGGCTATTTTTTCTGATTTCTTAGAGCATTTGATTGCTATTGCTATTATTGGTTCCATAATTCATTGCTTGGTTCTGGGGTGAATGAGGTTATTCTGTAAGTCCAAATTAAGCCACTAAACAGGCTGGACAGACAAAAGGCCAAAATGTTGGATGCTCCATTGGGGTACTTTTCTATATATTCAGTATATCACTGAGGCAAAAACCTCGTGGAAGCTCTTCATACTTTAGCATCTGCCATCAGACGGGAATATCAATTCCATCTACCAAAGAGAGGATTCCAGGCAGGCTCAATATAAAATGCAAATATAATAGCTTAGCAAGCCGCACTTCACCTGAGTCTATTAGCCTGGGAGCTTAAAGACAGCAGATGTTCTGAGGGGGTTGCTTCTTCCTCCAGCTACTGTGGGTCACAGCTTCAGCCGGCCATGTGTGGGATGAGGGCGATGGGTGAGGGAGACAGAGAGTAGAACCCGGGGATGGAGGTAGGGGAGGATCTGCCTGTTTTCTCTGAAAGACTGCCGTTGGCTCAATATGAGCTATTTCTGACAAAGTTTACCTCTTATGTAAAGAAGAAGGTGAAGGCTCAGCAGTCCCTCTGGTCCTGTCTAACCCAAATCCTGATAGTTTGTCCTAGAACCCATCTCTGCTGACCAGAGCGAGGTCAACCAGTCTGAACCATGGCACTGTCTCAACCTTGATGGTTCTGCAGCCACCTCCAGCACTCGGCTTCCTTTGTATGCCCTCAGGGTGGTAGATTCGTCTCTCAACGGCTCATGCCTCAGACTCTGGACTCTGCTTTGCCATTGTAGCTCGTTACGCTGCCACAGTTTTGTTAATACCACTGCCCTCCTAGGCAGAACTTTTTGCCGGAATGATCTGTCATCCCATGGTACCACCCACTTCTTCCAGCATCTTCTCCAGAATGGTCCCATTTCACTCTACAACTCACAGCTCCAAACTAACGGCCGAGCCTCGGGCACCGTGAAACTGCCCTCTTTCAGCCTTTACTCCACCACATAAGACCTGCTTGTTGGACACTAATCAGCCTCATCCAGCTGGGCTGTTACTGCATAATCCTTCCCAAGATCCGGGGCTTATATCTCCAGGGGCATCTCCCTTTTCCAAAGGAGTTGTCTGGCGAATTGCTGCAGAACATGACAGAAAGAAGTAGTCCCTTTCCAAAGAGCACTCTCAGATCCAGACTTGGCAGTGCTTCCTGTAATCCCAGCACTCTGGAGACAGAAGTAGGGATACCGAGTTTGAAGGGGACTGACTACCTAGACAGACCCTGTGATGAAAAACAGAAGGAAAAGGAAGAGGGATGTGAAAGGAAAACCAGAGGAAAAAGGGAAGGGCGTGCAGGCTGGAGGGGAGCTTTGGATGTCATCTGTTGAACTCCGGAATAGGAAAGGAGACGTGAAGAGAAAGGAGGAGGAGAGCGGAGTGGAGGGAAACAGCTTTAATGGATTTTTGAGCAGCAGCTTGCTACATGAGATGTAAGGAAAGATGTGACTCAAAGAGCCTGTGCTTTACCTCAAAAGGATACCTTGCAAGGCAAATATTTACACTCTTACTTACATTTCAAGGCCCAGACATTTTCCTGAGGTCATCTTTGAGTCCTTGATGCTGAGGGACAGCAGTGGGTGGCTTCTTTTAGCAGCCAATGGAATATGATCATCACCCAAGCTGTGTATCTCATCCCAGCAAACCAGTTTTGTACCTTTGAAAAAGGGGGGGGGGAGACCAAAACCAATATCCATTCACAAATCCAGACAACTTTTAATTTAATGAGTAGTAAAGCTTCTAAGAAAGCCAATTTGGGCCTGAAGAAGTGACTCAGTAGGTCAGAGACCTTGCTATACAAGCATGAGGACCCGAGTTCAGATCTCCAGTATCCACGTAAAAAGCTAGGGGTGGTTGCATGAGCCTGTAACCCCACCACTAGAGTGGCACCGAGACGGAAGGACATGTAGGGCTCGCTAGCCACCAGTGTCCCCAGGAAACACCAAGCACCCCATTCAGTGAAAGACCCTGTCTCAAGGCAGTCAGGCAGAGAGAAACAGAGGACAATCAATGTCCTCCTCTGGGCCCTACACATATGCACCAGACTGGTACACACACCTGCACACCCACATATACATACATGTATACACTACACGTCAGAAACATAACACAAGATTTAAGCAAATTACATAATAAATGTCAAAGTCAGGGCTGTTCTATGAGCCAGGTCTTCATAGTCTATTGGAAAAAATAGAAAAGAAAAAGCTCTCATTTTTGTCGGGTATTCTTGGGTTGTGCAGTCAGCCTCATATTGTAGATCCTGTGTTGGGGAATTTGCACACCCCCTAAAATTCTGCTGTGACTCCAAATGTATGGCATTTGCCTGGTTATTCGCGGGCGTGGAGAAGAGAAGTGACAAGTCCCCAGCCAAGCGAGGTGGCTCCATCTGATTCTGTAAACCAGGCTCTTGCCCTGGGGCTCCATTTCTCACATTGTGCATTTCGGGTTGGTGACATCATTGCTAAGGTGACGTCACTGTTAAGTTGCCCCCAAACATGACACACAAATAATAGCTAGCATGCCCAAGAAAAGAAAACTCCTCACTCCGGCCTGAGCTACCGTGCTGGTGGCTGAATTCACTGTTCATGAAGTAACTGTCGTATTTAATAAGATGTCCTAAGACACACATACTTGATGAAAGTGCGGTGATCCTAAGAGTCTTTGCCTAAGAGTAACCAAGAGCAATTTCTTATCCACTAATTCGGAATCAGCAGTGACTTCATAGATCAAAACAACAGCAAATAATAAGAATCAATGTATTTAGGGGGTCCTAATAATGTCAGGGAGGTGAGGTACCAATGATGCCGTGTCATTTTCTATTCTAGTTATTTAATATTTTTGAAATTCTATACATGATATAGTACGTCTTGATTATATCCACTCCTTTCTGCCCCCACAACTCCCCTTGTGGCCTCCCATCCTCTTCTCAAATCCAAACCCTTTTCTAATATGTGTGTGTGTGTGTGTGTGTGTGTGTGTGTGTGTGTGTGTGTGTATCTCCTGATGGATCCAGTTAATATTGCCCTGTGCACACAGAAGTAATGCTGGCCCCTGGGGCATGAGCAACCAGTAAGGGAGGGCTTGTCCCTGGAGTCACGGAGAGCACCGACTCTTCCTTGGTTAGCAGCCTTAGGCAGCCCAGAGCTCCTCACCTAGGGCTGTGACCTTGTGAACCCTCCACCCAGCCCTGGGACCATTTTCTGCTTCAGGGAAGAAGAGATCTTCCCGACCAACCTCAGTGTTCCTGTTAGCATGGGTGAATCTCCTCCTCACTGTTCTGATTCCCCCACATTTCCCCCACCCTCATACTGAACCCCACCCCCTCCTCTTGCATCTGCTCTGGGAGACAAGCAAAGAAGCAGTCCCTGACCTCAGGCGCTTGTACCCTTGTTGACACAATCAGACTTAAGAGGGCAAAAGGGAAGTAGAAACATAAATAGCAGGGTGAACCAGCTCCCTGAGGCCTGACTCAAGAGAAGCCCTAATGGTCACCTTAAACTGCTAATTTCCACGCTTCCTCCCAGGAACTCTGCAAAGAAAGTTTGGTGTAAGTGGGGCTTTTAATTAACTCCAAAATTCCTACTGCATCAACTAACACCTGTAGAGTCCAAAATAAAAAAATAAAAAACTGATGTAGGTGAGAACGGCACCATAGGAAATCCCTCTTTGTCTACAGGAAATGATGGCCGCCATTCCCTCGGCCTGATTCCACCGGAGACCTTGTAATCCTCCAGCTGAAGAAACAGGAGTTAAAAATAGAAATAATAACATTGTTTTATGAAGCTCCTAGTTTGTGCCCAGGTGCTGGGCACACGGGTAAATGTGAAGACTCCACCTCTATGCAGCTCATGGTCCAATAGGAAAACTTGGCCACCGTAATCACAGGACAAACGCTACAGGCAAGGGTGGTACAGAGGGGACTGTGGTCACACAGAAGCCAGGTGGAGGTTTAGAGGCGGAGCATAAGCTTCTTGATGGACCGGAGACTTGAAGGTGGAGGAATCCGGCAAATTAAGTAAGTAGGGTGTGACCATTCCCTCCTGGAGTGGTAGAGGTTACCATCCTAGTGTAAAGAAGAAGAAACATGACAGAATTAAGGGGCATGGAGTACATGGGAGATGTATAAGAGAGAAGGCAAGGGGGACGTGATGCCTGGATCGTGAGTAACCTTGAAAGCCAAGTAGGAAGAAGCAACCCTCTGAAGGATGCCACAGAGGCCATCAGAACCATCCCCTCTGCACTCCCTGTGGTGGCTCAATTAAAGAGGTACAGAGAATGAATGCATCATGGGCCGGGTACATCTGAGGATGAAGAGAGCAGTCTAGCTCTTGGGGGAAACCACTGAGGAAATAGACCAAGAAAAGAGAAGTGAGAATACAGGCAAAGGCCACCCGGAGAGGAAAGCGGTAGTCAGCTGCCTGGGGTCGCCGTACATTGTGCAGGGCGAGCTGTGTACACCTGAGAACAGAAGGATGCCGGCCTGTTCCGGGGCAGGCAGAGCTAAGAGAGAAAAAAAGGGATGAGGTGCCGAGAAGTGAATCAAGGGATAGAATAATGGCAGATATAGCAGAGGAGGGGGGGTATGGTGGAGGAAGGAGAGGTAGACAGAATCCCAGGACAGTGAGAAGAGAAGCGTGGTGTGATTGACCCTGAGGGGCCGGGAGGCATGTTCATGAGGAAGTACACAGAAGTGAAGAGGTCAGTGACAGGCAGGGGTCTGTACCTGGGCTACAGAATGAGTTCAAGGCCAGCCTGGATGACTTAGCAAGACCTTGTCTCAAAATAAAGTGGAAAGGGGCTGGCTGGATGGCTCCGTGGGTAAGGATGCTTGCCTGCAAACCTGGCCACGTGGGTTCAATCCCTGGAACCCACATAATAGAAGAGAGAACCAACTCTGATAGGCTCTCTTTTGACACTCTCGCATACACCTTCATACACATGTGTGCACACATGGAATATGTTTAAATAAATAAGAAAATATGGAAAGGCCATGGCTCAGGATTGAATGTCTGTTTGCCTAACATATACAAGGTCCTGGGTTCGTTCCCCAGCACTTGGTTCCCCCTCAAACAGCAAATGTAGATCGGCTGATGGTTGCACTTGGCTTTCAAAGGATGTGAGTGCAAATCCTAGAGATTAGAAGGTTGGTGGGCCGCTTGCTGTAGCCACTGTAGTGTAGCCATGGTTGCTTATAGCTAACAGGACACAGAGAACGTGATACAAACAACACAGCCCGCACAATGCGAGCCTCAGAATGAGGAAGGCAGATGAGCTTTTGGTCAGGAGTTCAAAGGAGGGTGTCTTTAACAAAACCTTTCAGAGAGGACTAGATCACGTCAGAGTCAGACCCCGATGCACCACCATGGCTTTCTCGCTAGCGTCCCCTTAGGCAAGTTCTGTCTTTGAGCGTGCCATCTGCACAGTAAGTCACGAAATAGCAAGCCATGTGTGTCGCTGGCTGCAGGGGGAAGCAAGAGATATGTGTGAAGAGAACTTTGAAGACTGGAAAAGCCTCGTATGATCGTGAGGTGTCACCATGTGAGAACAGGGGCCTTCTCGCTGCCATTTGCCCTTTGCCATTTGCCAAAGAGCCTTTTCCTGTGGGAAAAGCACCAGGGAAGCTTCCTTACAGACTTCAGGCAGGCCCTTTCTCTTCTGGAAAGTTTCATCTTAGTTTCTACCCCCCTAACTACTCAAGAGGGATAAGACACATTAAACAGAAAGAAAGAAAGAAAGAAAGAAAGAAAGAAAGAAAGAAAGAAAGAAAAAAGAAAGAGAGAAAAGAACGGAAGGAAGGAAGGAAATGTTGAGGTTAAGGAGATGACTCAGACTTGCCACCCAACTGTGAGGACTTGAGTTCGGATCGCCAGTATCCACATAAAAAACCAATACAAGGCACAAGTCTGTAGCCCTGGTGATTGGGAAGGTAGAGAGAGACAGGTGAATTCCCAGGGCTTGTTAGTCAGTCAGTCTAGCCAATCAGTGAGCTCCGGGTTCAGCGAGAGACCCTGGCTCACAACTAAGGTGAAAGAGTAGGCCGGCATCACCCAACATCAACCTCTGGCCTCCACATGCACGAATATGCACACCCATGCACACACCTGTGGCTGTATGCCCGCATGCATACACACATATACACCACACACAAAAATAATCAAATTAAAAAGAGAAGAAAGTTAAGGTAATCCTAACCATAAATGACTTTTAAAAGTACTAGAGAAGCTAAATATGATGGTTTATGCTTAGAACTCCGACGCTTGGGGGATTGAGGTAAAACGATATCAAACTGAAGGCCAGCCTGGGCTAGATGATAAAATATGTGAGAGAGAGAGAGAGAGAGAGAGAGAGAGAGAGAGAGAGATTTCTTCATTTCTATATATTTAATCTTCCAAGTTATGAAGTCAGGAAAGAAACCTTTGTGAAGGCCACTGCCTCAGATAAACTGGAATCAGCATGGCTGCTTTGAGGTGTTTTTCATTTCCCTCCTCCCTATTGTTTCTACTTAACCTTTTCCTCCTAAGCCAATAGAGCAAGGATTTCCATGATGTTTGCCATGTTGTGCTTAATGTATTTTCAATTACTAAAACATAAAATGACCCTTGCTAGGTCTTTTAGACCAAAACAATGGCCGCAACCTGGGTGGGCCTCTCAGCTCAACACTTGGAAAGCAGAGGCCGGCTGATTTCTGTAAATTCAAGGCCAGCCTGCGCTACAAAGTGAGCTCCAGGCCAATGGGGTCTACATAATAAAACCTTGTCTCAAGACAACAAAACAAAAACAAATGAAATAACTTCAAAGTGGCAGAATATATACCATTAAAAATATGCCAAGTATGAGTTATTTAAGCCACAGGTAGCATTTGGGGTTTTGTTGGTTGGTTGGTCCATTTTTAGGTTATTTTAAAGGTTTCTGTTTTATGTACATGTGTTGTCTGAATATATGAATGTGTGTCATGTGTGTGCCTGGTGGCTCCAGAAGGCAGAGAGGGCCTTAGGATCCCTGGAACTGGAGTTGCAGATGATTGTGGGCCACTGTGTGGGTGCTAGGAACCAAATCAGGATCTTCTGCGAAAAGAGCAAATGTTCTCAACCACAGAGCCTTCCCTCCAGCACCTAGCTTTTTAAACCATGTTCGGGGCTGTGCATGTGTCTCAATGGAAATAGCTTGCCTGAGATGTATGAGGCCCTTGAGTCAATCCTCAGTAGGGTATTTTTAAGTTAAAATTAGTGTATTTTTCTATTTAAATGCACCAATTCTAGCACCTGTTGGAACACTGGAAAATCAGGCAACAGGGGGAAGGGCTTTTATTTTCCCAAATGCCAGATAGGGGTAAGGGCTTTCTCTGCTCTCTAGATCACCTTAGCCAGCCCTTCTCCTGTGTATTGTCTCTTGAAACTGGGTCACTCATCCTTGAGCATTTCAGAATATGTGACCACACTTTAAAAGCAAACCAGCAAAGAACAATGCAACAGAAATTTGTCTCTAAGGATAAAGTGATCAAAATTAAAAATAAAATAAAATAAAATAAGGTTCCAAGTTTGTTGGCATAGACCTGCAAGGGATCCCAAGTTCAAAGTCCTCCTGTGCTACTGTGTGAATTCACGGTGTCCTGAGTAACTTGTTAAGACTTTTTCTCAAATTTAAAAGAAAAGTCAAAAAGAGGGTTTAGGGATATAAGTCAATGATAGAGTTCTTATCTAGTGCATCCAAGGCCCAAGGTTTAGTTTTAGTATCAGAAAAAAAAGGGGGGGGGGGAGAAGAGATAGAAAGAAATCTAGCACCTATTGGAACACTAAAGAAATGAGAAAAGAAAAGGAAGCATTTCACCAACCCAGTACTTTGGGTGACCTGGCCAGCTCTTAACCAGCATTCTGCTTACCTCGGTATTGCAGAGATCAAAATAAAAGCAACTACTGTTTTGCAAAAGACCCAATGCATAGTTTTTAAAAAAGATTTTTTTTACTTCAAAAGTAAAGGCAAGAAATGGGGACATGGCTCAGCAAGAAGGGTTGCCTAACCTACTCAAAGCCCCAGGTTGTGTTCCCAGGGCTTCATAAAACTAATCAGGTTGGAGCACACCTGCAATCCCAGCACTTGGGTGGTGGAGACAGGGAGATCAGAAGTTCAAGGGCATCCTTAACTTCATAGCAAATTTGAGGCTTAGCCTAGGCTATGTGAGACCCTGACTCAAGGAAAAAAAGGAGGAGGGGGAGCGGGTAGAGCCAAGCCTACTGAGGATGTTCATGCCTGGACTCCTGATACTTAGAATCTAAGAGAGAAAGATCAGCATGACTTCCAGGCCAGCCTGGGCTACAAAATGAGACTCTGCAAAAAAAACAGGGTGAGGGGGTGGTCAGGAGCAATTGCTCAAAAGGTTCCAAGATATTCTTCTGACCTTTTAAGGTCGAGAAACCTTGATAACCTGTGCCTGATCCTGAATAGAAGCCATCTGGTAGACCACACCTGTCATTTAGCCTTAGCATGCTAAATCTCACTGAGGTTTATTAACACAGACGTGTTGATCATGGCTGGTCTGTGCCACGTAGCAAAACTATTCCCTAGCAGCACATTCTTTGGCTTTCGTCAATTGGTCCGTTGTCTGTGGAATTTCCTATTCTCCAGCCACTGAGGAGAAAGCAAGCCCCACCCCCCTGGATTTGGCTGTTATGAGGTTTAAAGAGGATCATTTGTTTCCATTACAACCCCTTGAAGCCCCTCTTTCCTTTCTCATTAATGAATTTCCAGTCTTTCATTAAATACAAAAAGAAAAACAAGACAACAACAACAAACAAACAAACAAAAGGATCCGGCCGAGGACACAGTTAAGTGGCTGGCGGGCATGACTGTGCTGGTTTTAGAGAAAGGGGGACGGCCATTTATTGATTGTGAGGAGAGGTTGACGTCCTTGGTTAGTATGCTAATTTTGTCTCTTTCATTTAGCATTCAGATCAGGTCTGTGCAGGCCCTCCCTAGCCACAGAGTCCAGGGATGGGCGGCTGTCTGCCCAGCAGCATAGAACATGCTTTGCATGAATTACATAAATACCCAAGCATCCAGTCTGCCCCAACCTCACACGTTCCCTCCCTCTTCCAGAGACACACAGACCCCAAGCCACATGCATGTAAGCACGCCCTGCACATGACGCTTACACATGTACCCACAAACAGCACAGACACACACAGGTCTCTATGAACACTAACGGCACCCAGAGAGGTACCGTAACCATCCATAGCTGGATTTAGTCCCTATTCTTTGGAGCTCTAATAAATCTGCAGGAATGTTCTTTCTACTGCTCGGGGAAACTTGAGATATATTAAGGAGCCCAAATTAAGAAGCAAGGTAAAAGTTAAAAACCCCCATTTGTAGGAAGTTATCTTAACTACCATATCCAGGATGTTTTGAAAGTCCCATTTCCACTTGTGGGAAAGAGAACTGTATAGCTCAATTAACTGAACACCCAGAGAAAAGAAAATCCAACTGTTTTTATTCCTTGGGGGTCCCCACTCTGTCCATGTGTGTTTAGAACACTGTATAAAAAAGAGTTCACGGTTGGTTTGGGACTCACCAAGCCACAGCTGGGTGACAACAGAAGACTCCCCAAACCAGCTGCCATGTGTCGGTCCAAATGGCAAAGACGATCACCTGGCACGTTTGCCGAAAGCCCCGCCAATGGAAAACTGAATCTCCCCAAACTCCTCTTCCCAGTATCCTTTTGTGATGGTGGAGGCAGCTCCTGGAGACAAGCAGGAGGAGGAGCAACTCCTAGCAGAAGGCACACATTGGAGTCCCTTTAAATAGGTGGAGCGATTCTGAGCCAGCAGAAAGGCTCCAATGCAAAGGAATGAATATGTTGGCTTTCACTGTTTGGGTCTGGTGTGGATTTGGTTTGGGATTTTTTTTGTTTTGTTTTTTGTTTTCTCAGCATGAGGCATAGCTGTGTAAACTGGCATGCCATGACTCTTTTCTGATCTTGTCTTCTCGTGCCCACAACAATATTCCCAGACTCAGCTGAGGAACTCCAGCGGTTCCCATGTTCCCATCGGAGCTTCCCAAGCCATGGGTGTTTTCCCCGAACTGCAGACTTGATTTGCCTTGATTATTATTTTTTTGGCTCTGATCCAAGATGTCTTCCTGTCATCATCTCACCGTCTTTCCAGTAATCCCTTTTTTAAACATCGCCAACAATTAGTCGATTTATCTCCATCACCGAGGACCACCACCCACCCCCACCAACATCCACATGCAGACATCCCCTCGGCTGAGCCCCCATCCCTGTCTTGTTTTGCCTTGAAGTATAAGAAATCACAGCTTCTCATTAGCTGGAGAGCACGTTTGGAACGGCTTTGTGTTTACTCACTTAGTAAGTGATGCTGGCCTTTTTAATTATCCTCCTTCCGCATGCCATTTAGAGCAGCAAGCTGTTCAAATCAAACCGAACGGGTGCGCACATCCTCGGCGAGGCGGTTGGAAAGGAATCCTGGCTTTTTTTTTTTTTAACCTCACTGCTGGCTGCATCCTTCCTTGTCTGTCAGCAAGCCAAGGAATCCCCCCCACCAAAAGCTCTTACGTAGGAAGACACCAAAACCGTGAGTCACTTTTCGCTCCCAGAGCAGAAGAACCCCCCAGCATTTTGCACCTAGCAACACACCCAAGATGATGGGGCTTTCCTCCAAACCATTGAGATCCCTAGGACCAGATGTCCAGTCCTCATACCATTCTCTCTTGCAGTTGCTCCCTCTTTCTCTTCCACCCTTCTCCATCCTTGCATCCGGGAGCGGTCCTCCTCTTCTTCCTTCCTGAGATGTGACAGCCGCAGACCACAGCCAGAGCTGAGTCCCTCTCACCTTCTGTTATTTCTCCCCCTGCAGCAGCCTTTAGCGGCTACCCTCTGCAAGCTGGATCACCAAAGACACACGACTCGCTCACAATGAATAATCAATACGGATATTGATCTAGGGAAAAATGTTTGTAAATTCCTGAAAGGGAATCAGGAGCAGGGGGCAGGGAGGTTCGTGGGGGACGACGCTGCAGAGCTCAACGGCGCTAGGAAGCAGGACCGCTTTTGGATCCCCAAGTTTGGCCAGCTCCGAGGTGACGGGTACCGGAATGCGTGCCGATGAGGGTGTGCGCGTGAGAGGACGGTGCTGTGTAGTCTCATTTCTCTACAGCTGCTTTCCCTGAAGAATCAGGAGCCACATGGTCGGGAGCCCCCGTCAACGCCATGTCTTGGCTGCGGGCCAGCCCTGTTTTGTTTTCATTATCACACGCTACTTTGCAATTTGCATAAATACAGGGTTATTTTTTATCGTGTCGCCCAAAAGATAGAGCCAGGGAAAAAATAGACTCTTTGTTGTGTGCAAGAGGGGCTTGCTGCCTACTCATCGAGGCTAAGGATTTGCCTCTCGGCCAAGGCTTTGGGGCACGTAGCGAGGGCTCCAGAAGAAATGCAGGCAAAGGAGAGATAATAACACGGGAAGAGGGGGTAAGAAAGGGGGGGCGATGTAGGATTTAATGAGAACCTCAGGAAACTCAGCTTGGTAAAAACCAAATGTTAAAGATCTGCTTTCCTCTGCAGAGAATGTTGAAGGTTTAGGCAAATAAGGCAGAGGTAGCGTCCAGTCTCTCCTTAGACACCTTGTATTCCTTCTGCTGGAAGGAACCACTGGGGGAGGGGTAGTACAGTAAACATACGTGTACATATGTGTGCTTTATCTTGACTCCCATGCAAAACATAGAAAGACCAAGGATAGACCATGAGTTCCCTCTCAGCTCTGATGGTTTTCCCCAAAGCGAGAGGCTCCAAACCAGGTCTTGTTTCCTGACCTTCCCTACAGACCAAGCCCTTCTGCTCTACAAATTGCTCCTCTTCAGTAAAATGTGTCTTCTCCCCCTCCTCTCATCTTCAGCAAAATTGGCACCTGAGCATGAAGGCTCACTAGCAAGCCAAGGTGACTCTGTCCTGTATGTACCTCTTGGCCATGGAGACATGGCTCCCACTCCCAAAGCCACATCCCAAAGCGGTGTTGGGCACTCACGTGTTACTGGTAGTAGAACTTCAATTCAGAGAAACATCCAAGGAGATAAGGCTCTGAGCATGTCTACAGAGGATAATCTACATTAGGTTAATTGGAATAGGAAAGCCCACCTTAACCGTGTGTGGCTCCGTTCATTTTGCCGACTCTCAGCAAGTAGCTGGTGACCACCTTCCCCCAGTGGTCTCTGCTCCTTCCTTCCTTCTCTCCTCACTCTGAATTTGCAGTTTGATAATGAAAAAAGAAAAAAAAAATCTTTGTGATCAGTCTGCCCTTTCTCCCATGGCCCTGTCTCCACCTGGGCTGGTGACAAAGAGGATGTGTCACTTGAGATAGCCTAGCTGTCAGGAGTAAGACCCCTACATGAGGATTCAATTCCAGCACCCCTTGTTCTGAAAGGAGCTGTCCACTTTATCAGCCACCAGCAGCACCTCAGCTGCACGAGTAGCAAACACAGCTTTTTCTAATTCCCTTTCTGGCTTCTGATTAGCTCTGGCAATCCAATTAGCAGAGGCATTTATATCACACAGGCTGAGGTTCCCCTACACATCATGGCAGCTCGAACCCACTCATAAATCCCAACGATACTACATCTTCCTGTGACATGGATTAATTACAACCCCAGACCCTCCTAAGTAGGTCTACCAGTACCATAAGAATATTCGAATTAAAGAAGGGGCCAACAGGAATGTCTTTTGTCTGCCAGGGAAGTGACCATGGTCCTCCATCTCTGCACCAGGTCATTGCTCAAGCAGATGTTGAAGAGGCCAAGTAGGCCTGGATAGTGCACTGTGGGGGATCCCGGAGTCCTCTATAATGGTGCACCCATCTGTTTGCTTGTCTGTTCATATCATGGGGTCCTTTATTGCGAAAGTTCAGAGCTCTTCCTAACTCATTTCCTACTTGGCTCTATACACCACCCAAACAGTTAAACTGGTTTAAAACCCTTCACAAAGAGCGATGTCTTTACCTTCATTGGTATTCCGCTGCAGTCGGTTACAGTCACAATATTGTGGTAACTTTGCATCTTTCTACAATTTCATTCCACATTCACCCTTGCATCCATCAAGCCCTAGCGTCTTTCCGTCTATTCATCTAGCTATATTCATTTAGATATCAACTATTTATTCCGCTTCCCAGTCATCTATTCATCCATGGGCATCTCACTATCCATTTTCTAACCATGTATTGATCTATGAATTTCTTTCTATTATCTGTCATCTACTTGTCTATCCATTTGTGTCTCTCTTAATCCATTCATCTGCATTATCCATCTATCTGTTTTTCTATCTATTCATTAATCTATTCATATGTCTATCCATTCAATCATCTATCGTTGGCGTATTGGTGACCAATCCCTTCTTATTCTATGCCTTTTGTTAGCTATGGTCTTAACAGGATCCCAGATTCACATCCCCAATCACTTTTAAGGTAAAACACGGCCATTTTCCAAATGAAGTCTATACATGCTCCATGCTCCGCTGTCCACTCTTGAGTTTTAAAGAAAGAACTAAAAATAAATCAGTAGAATCACATGGCTTTAAGTGAGTTAGGATTACAAAGAAAATATTTCATCCTAGATTCCTGGAGCAGTTTCCTTGCTTAACAAAATGGGCATTTCTGCTCCCCTTCCACCATGCCTTTAGGAGAAGTGGATTTTAGACAAAGTTTACAACATAAATCTCATTCACTTGGTTACAGTTACCACTGTACATCCTTCATGCAAATGATCCAATTCAACCAGAAATAACTTGGGATTACTTTTATCATAAAGCAAAACAGGTATTAACCTTAACATGATAGTGGTATAGTTGTATGCATTTAGATTTCTTCCTTATCTAGAGAAGATTCAAGACCATGTGTGTTTGTGTGTGTGCACACACGCGTGTCTTGTGGCATGTGCTCATGCATGAATGTATATAATGTATGTGTCTGTTCATGTGTGTTCCTGGGGCAAACTGAGGACCAAAAAAATGGATTTTTTTCTTAGTACTTGTATTCAAAATGTATTTAAGTCTAGGCTGAAATTTAGACTTGAGTACTTTCTCAGAACCCTAGTTTTAGCTTCAAAGAAAATAGGTTCATGGGAAGGAGAATGAATAAGAGTCCCTTTCACTTAAGACAGAAACTCCAAGTTATTGCTCTGAATGGTGAAGGCTGAACAGTGTGACTGTGACTTCTTGGAGTTTGCAGAACATTGTTTCTCAAGTAGTAGCCCAAGTCAGAATCCTAACTAAGAAGCAGATCTCAACTCTGCCAATATTCACTGTCAATAATAATATTATGGTAGTATATAGACTACATTCCCAAGTAAGAATTCACTTGGATTTTTGTTTCTGTTTTTTTTTTCTTTTTTCCCCTTGTTTTTATTGCGTTATTTTAAAAAATATTTCTTTTTTTTTTTTTTGACTAAAACAAAATATGCTTCTGGGCCTGGGTAGTCACCAGCACTCCCCTGTCTTCACCCCAGAGTGAGCTCACCAGCATTGCCCAGAGTGATGTGTTGGCCCACCCCAACATCCACCCCATCTGTGCCCTGCTGGAGCATGGAGCAGGGGTAGGGGAATGCCCAGGGCTGCAGGATCACCACAACACAGGGCAGCAATAGGATACCCGGGGAGAATCCCAGTGAGGGTCCAGCATCAATGGTGCAGTAGAGACCAGGGGGTCTAGAATCAGATAATGATTTTTTTCGATAAACGCCTGCATGTAAAAATGCATGGATCCAGGGGCTTCCTGTGGGACTCACTGCATCACACTGCAGCTTCCATTAAGAGATTTCCCCTTTCTTTCTTTTTTATATTTTTCCTCTTAAGTTTTATTTTGTTTGGTGGAGGCAGGTGGGATTGGGAAGCATGGTATAAAAGGTGCAAAGAATAAATAAAAAAAATTTAAAAAAGGAAGCATGATATTGAAGGGTTTCACATCCATGGATTCAGCCAAGTGCTGTACAAAATCATCTTCTAAACTGGTCCTGCTGAGAAGATGCAGACTCTGTTGTCATTCCCTAAGCAAAGTGCCCTTATCTGAATAGCATTGACATTGTACCCACCATTGTAAGCCATCTAGAGATGGTTTAAAATACCTAGGAAAATATTGTTGAATTGGGTGTTACAAGTCACCTAGAAAGATTAGAACATAGGAGATTATACTCAGAGTACATGTAAATCACTTCACTGTTTCTTATGACTCTCCAACATCCTTAGACTAGGGTATCCCAGAAGGTCCTGGAATTGATCTCTTAGATTCTGAAAGATGGCTATATATTGAGATGAAGACCATGAAAACCAAGACAAATCAATGAGAAACCAAAGGGACAGGAAAAGATCCAAGACATGACAGTCACTCCGCCCCCAGAAAAGCCAAGGAGACAGAAATCTTACGTAGTTCCCATTCCCTCATCACCATGGTTTCCCAGATTCTATTGTAATCTGGAGTGAGATAGTGTGTGTTCGAACCCTGGTTCTATTTGCCATGCTAAGCAGCTGATCTCTCTGGTCATTACAATCTGGTCATTACTCTTTGTCTTTGATTTCTTATCTTTTAAAGAAATTTTATTTTTATTTTTAATTATGTGTATATGGGTTGGAGGTGGGTTGTGCATCTGAATGCAGACACCCATAGAGACCACAGGAGATGGAGTTACAGATGGTTGCGAACTGCCCAGTGTGGAGGTGGAAAAGCGAACTCAGGTCTGAGCAAGAGCAGCAAGCTCTCAACTGATGAGCCACCTCTCTGGCCTCTTGATTTCTTTTAAAATCATGCAAAAAAGAAATGAACTTGAGGGTCAAAAATAGTGTGTTAATGTAGTAATAGCATCACTTATACTCAAGTCCATTCGTATACTAACACAGTTTTTAAATGTTGTGTTTTTCTGAGGGAGGAATATCTCCTATATCCCCTGATAGAGAGCTCTGGGCCCAAGAGATTCACATAGAAGGTAGGTCCCCTGTGTGTGTGACTTTAACTTGTTACTCCAGAAGAATGTAGAAGGTAAAGACCTATTGGGAGCCAGACAGCCTATGTTCAAAGCTTGGCGCCACTACCTATTGTTGTCAGTGAATTATTGGATATGATGAATTATTGGATATGGTGGCCCACTTCTGTAATCCTGGCACTTGGAAGGCTGAGGCAGGAGGAGTACCATGAGTTCAAGGCCAGTCTAGGCAAGAGTCAAATCTTATTTCAAAACTCAAAGTCACTCAGTCTTTCCCTTTCCTCAGCTGTAACTGGAAGTAATAAAAGTAACTGTTGTGGTTTGGATATGAAATAATTCCCCAAACACCCATCTATTGATGCATTGGTCCTCAGATGATGGAGAGTCCATAACTCTTGGCTCTCGCCTGATCAATGTATTGACCCCTTCAGAGATCCATCATACATTGGCATAAGGAGAGATGAGAGGAAATGGGACCCATTTGGAGGAAAGAGGCCACTGGAGGCATCACTGTGGAGAGGATCTCACCTCTATCCCCTTCCTGTACCTCACTGTCTGCTTCCTGGCCGCCAAGAGCAGACCACGCTGTTTCCAGTCACAAAGGTCCTCCTGCCTTGCCTCGAGCTCAAAGCAATGGAGCCAGCCAATCAGAGAATGAAATTATGAATCCAGATAAACCTTTCTTCCCTTAAGCTCTCTCTGGTTATCACAGTCACGAAAAGCACTGTGCAGCAGCTAAGCCCAGGAATGATGTGGAGGTTAAACGAGATGCCTCCAATCGCACCTACGTAGAGTGAGGGCATACTAAAATTCACTACAGTGACTGTTGTTATTGCTTAAGCTTTGACATCTTGGCTACAAATGCCTCCTTCTTTGTGTTCTACAGTTACAGCTGAATCAATTTTCACTTTAAAAAAATATTAGACGATCTTCTTGACATAACGAAGGGAATAAGGAGGCGGTAATTGGACTTTCCTCTCTCCTGGAAATCAGAACATTTTCTCTCAGAGAAGTGCTAAATTCCGTGCTCTCTACCTGGAGCGAGGTCTTAATTCCATATTATAAAATTCCTTTAATAAATCAGCATCACCTCTCCTGATCGGGGGTTTGATCCCTTCCGAACTTAAAACAATCCTGTGAAAAACCTTATTAAGAACCACAGGTTGAAAAGAATATTGTCAAAACTTTCTCTCTCCTTTCCTCTCTTCACTTTATTATCTCTTCATTTTTTTTGTCATTTAACTCCAATTATGAGATGCTAAGTGCTTTTGGAAGTTCCATTGTTAATATCTTCTTACAGCACTATTAACGTAAATCAAGTTTAATAGTGTCCCAGCAACTGTAAAAGCAATCAAAAATTCAGTACTCACGAATCATTCTGTAATTTCAGCATAAAATGTTAATAGAAATAATATCTAATACCATAAAATATCAGTAAATTCAACTTTAAATATAGGTGATGAATCTCTTCACTATCCTATAGTACGTGTGGAATATTCTAGTATGAAGTCCTTAATTGGCCAAGCCATAGCTCAGTCATGCTCAGGCTGTCAGAGTCCCCTCCTTTGCTTCACCCCTGCCAGCCAATCCCAGCAAAATGAGAGCTATTAACAGGCATTTCTTCATGGCAGACACACCAAGTTAGCTGACCATGGTGGTGGGGGGGGCTCAAGATCAAGGTGGGAAGTACAGCCAACCTGAAGAAATTCAATTTAATGCACAGATGTCATCAGGAGCCGCAAGACCCTGGGTTGTATACCATCAAGCAAAGGTAGCTCATCTATAGGCTCTGTCTCTGGGAAGCAGTCCCCTTCTGGGATGAACCAAGGCTGACACACCTAAAACTTTATTGGGGCCTGCAGTGGGCACAGCTGTCGCATGGGCCCATAAGACACATTTCATTCGTCAATCGGTAGTTGACCTGTTTTTGAGTTACAAAATTTGATCAAAGTAGATCATATTTTTTTTGCTTTTAGGAAAAAAAAAACAAACC
This sequence comes from Microtus oregoni, assembly GCF_018167655.1. Taxonomy (NCBI): domain Eukaryota; kingdom Metazoa; phylum Chordata; class Mammalia; order Rodentia; family Cricetidae; genus Microtus; species Microtus oregoni. The sequence goes on from NW_024543063.1 coordinate 42,637,370, forward strand.
TGTTCTTTGAATGCTTCAACTTGCATTGCAGCATCCTTTTATCTCAACAGGTTCTCAGCATCCTATAGCCTGGACCACTACCATGTTGCTCATTTCTGTTTGCATTCAGTTCCTTTGAAGTAAAAAGAGAGCCTAAGGCCATCCGGGTCGGTGTGGCTATCACATGAGCGTATCTTCTTGTACTCATTCATCCTTGCCTTGTATTCAGTTTGATTAGCATGAATTGTTCATTGATTACCATGAACTTCCAGAAGGGGTTGGAAGCAAACAGCTGATTCTTTAACAAGGTGTGTCTGAGCTAGGGCGGCCACAGTGCTAAGATACTCCAAGGCAGAGATGCTGAGCTGGGCTCGAACAGAGCTGCAGTAGGCAACCCTCTGTGGTGCTCCCCAGGGAAAAGAGGGTGACCGTTCAGAGAGGGAGTGAGGGAGACAGGGCGAGTCACTCAGCGGTGGAGCTCTTGCCTGGCAGACATGAAGACCTGGTATCCCAGGGCCAGAAAAAGAAAGAAAGAAATGAAAGAAGCGAGGAGGAAGAAGACAGGAAGAGAGAAGGAAAAAGGGAAGAGAAAGGAAGGGAATGGGAGAGAAATAAGAAGAGATGGTTTGGTTGGTGTTATGTGGGGAACCAGATGCAAGTTTGCAACGTTGGGTCAGAGCGAGAACCCAGTGCCCCGTATTCACCCTGGGCTTAGAACACACTAGGCAGATCCCATTCATTGTTAACGAGTCCTGGCCTCTAGGACTCAGTATTCCAAAGGCTCCTCCTAACTGATGCCTAACTGTGGATCTGACCTCCAGGCATTCACCTGGCATCTTAAAGCTGTTTCATCATCGCCTATGAAACTGTTCTGAAAAGCCGTGCCTGGCACTTCTTTTCTCCTGAATATGTCATGTTTTCCACTTTCAGCCTCCCTTCCTCCAGTGTGGAACACTTTCCCATGGTGAGGTGCAGCGTTGGGCAAAATGCAAACACTCTTCGTCATTTTAACATATGTTTGTTTATAACTGCATGTAATTAGGTCATGATCTCTTAGTTTTATGGATACTGCCTTGAAAGCCGAGGTTAGATCTGTTTAAATAAAATTGTAAGTCCATCAAAGAAACCATGGTGGGTCACAATAGAGGGTTTTCCAGACCAGAACAAAATCATGACGGTGACTGGCCACTGAACGATTGAAGTTGAAGAAAAGAGCTGAAGCAGCAGTAGCGGTCTCTAAAGGTGCTGGTGGAGTGGAGTGCAAGCTGCTCAAGCCCGAGGACCTGAGTTCGTATCCCCAGCACCCACATAACAGCCAGGTGTGGGGACCTGCATCTGTAACGCCAGTGCTCAGGGTGAGGAGGAGCCAGGAGGACCCAGAGTTTGCTGGCTAGCCAATCTTGCTGAGAAAGGTGAGCTTTGGGCTCAGTGAGAGAAGCTTATCTCAAAAATAAGGTGGAGATAAATAGAAAAAAAAAAGACTCCCAACGTGGACTTCTGATCTCTACGTGTCCTGCATACGTGTTCACACATACATACTGGCATATACCATATGCATATATATTTTTTTAAGTTTCTGGGTTGGGGATGTAGCTCTGTTGGTAGCTTACTTCTTGCCTAGAGTGTAAGAGGCTTTGGGTTCAGCCCCAGAACCACATAAACTGGGTGCGATGAGACACACCTGCATTCCTAATACTGAAGTTCAGGGTCATTCTTGCCTACATTGGGAATTCAAGGCCAGCGTGAGACAGAAACTCTGTCTCTACAACAGAAAAAAAGAAAATTTAGAGTATTCTAAAGCTTATCCCTCTAGGGCCTTTTGGAGCAGAAGGTCCAAGAAGGTAGCCTATGTTCATGGGCAGCAAAAATCCTTTCTTACTGTTGGGAGCTTCTTGTCTTCGTTCGTTTGTTTGAAATGGCCAGGCCTCCGTTTCTTCCTGTGAAGGAGATGCTTTTGAGTCATGTTTCTGCAAATCTTTTCTTCTTTCATAGGCTACACCTAAAAGATGGTGGGCACACTTTAAAGCAGCATTCGGAGAGCTGTGCCTGTCTGAGGTGACTTGACAGGGTGAGCCTAACCCACTCTCCATAGCTCAGCTCTTAGAAGTCCAGGATGTCAGTGCACCCAAGACAAAGAGAAATGGACCTCACTGTATGGCTAGTTTGAAAAAGAAAACTTTCCATTAATTTTAGCTGTGCACCACGTTGCTAAGTCCGCTTTTTAACCAGGCTTTATTTTTCAGAGCTGTTTGTGTTCCCAGCAAAGCTGAGCGAGCACGTGACTGAGATTTTCCATGTGGTCCATGCCCCCATGCATGCAGAGACGCCCTCTGTCACCATCCCACACCAGACCGGTACATTTCTTACAACTGAGGAGCCTGGGTGACATCTGAGTGTCAGCTAAAGTTCACTGTGGACATCAGGCTTCACTCTGCGCTTGGACAAGCGTATAACCCTGTATTCAGCACTAGGTGAAGGATATAAGTCTGGCTCTGGGCTCCTTCCTACCTTCAAAGTTTAGTTAGTTGTCCCACTGTTGTTTATAAAGACCATCTTGGGGCTTGAGGAGATGGTTCTGGAAAATGAGGACCTGAGTTCAAGTCCCCAGCAGTGTGCCTGTTACCCTAGCCCTGGAGACTGAAGACAGGTGGATAGAACTCTCTAGTCAACAACCCTAGCCAGAACAATAATCCTTCAGTTCAGTGAGGTGTCCTGACTCCAAGTCACAAGATGACACCCTGCTCTGGCAGACTTCAAGACTCTTTCTGTAATTCTACCGTAGTTCATGAGACTATGTGCTATTGGTCGGGAGATAAATACACAGTTGAACAAATAGGGCCCAGAAGGGCCCACACAAATCAAGCCATAAAGTCTTTGAAAAAGAGTTTGTAGAATTATAAGAAAAAGACTTGAGTCTTCTAAAAATTTCCAGAAATATGTAAAAAATAAAGCTTATCAGTATGTTATGAGTAACAGAAAAATAAACGTTCTGTTGATAGAAGATGCATTCAATACAACAGAGTATATCCACACAACAGTGTGCCGGGACAGCTGTGTTGTGACATGATAAAGGATAGGAAGTATAATAATGTGTTATATGTGTTTTTAAAATAGTAAGTAAATTTAAAAGTGGGATAGATAAGGGTTATTGTTTTTATTTTAGAATCTATATAGATATATACCATTTAAAATAAATCTATGTAGCCAGGCAATGGGGGTGCATGCCTTTAATCTCAGCACTTGGGAGACAGAGACAAGTGGGTCTCTGTGAGTTCAAGACCAGCCTGGTGTACAGAGTGAGTTCCAGGACATACTCCGAAGCTACAGAGAAACCCTGTCTTGAAAAACCAAAAAACTAAAATCAATGTAGATATCTATAAAGTATATACTTCTATAGAAAATGAATAAAAATAATGTGCCAAAATTATTACTATGATGAAGTATTATCATTTTTTATTTTCTATTTTACACTTTTTTGAATTTTCCAAATTTTTTACAATGGTCATATATATCTTTTATAGATAGTAAAAAAAAACTATGAATAGATAAATATATAAAAGAAAGTCTAACCCAGGAGCCTCATGTATAGAACTACTTTATCCCTGAGCCACTTGGCTGTAATGACACCCACTTCATAATTCTACAAGTATGTTTGTTCAGAATAAGTCCTGCTTCCCATTATGATCATAGCCACAGATATGAATGTCATGCGTGATTTCTTCTTAGAATTATCCCACGTGCAGTAGCAGCATTCAGAGAACCCCATTATAAAAACAAGAATTATAGACAATATCAAAATAATTTAATCATCCTGCATTGATTCAGAAGGAATCTCTTAGGCCCTGAATGTCCCCATATTGTTTCATTTGGAACATTGGTGACCTCAGATCAGGGTAAGCCTGTAAGAAAGAGTTTATGGATGCTTCTGTTTGATGTCCAGCTCAGGTTCTCCCTGGGGACCTCCTGACCCCATTCCGCAGATGTTGGCTCCTTCTCTGGGTTTGGGGCTTTCAGAACCTGCACCTCATCCTTTCCAACCCATTAGTTCCTTCTGCCTTCCCTGGTTTCTGGGTCTTCATCCTGAGCCCCCCATTCCAGTATGGATGGAGGAGGGAAACTCCTTGTCAAGCTCAGTGTTCTCTGGAAGTCAGAAAGAATGCTCACTTTTGATGGCTCTATAGCACCATGGTTCTACTTCCAAGACTCTTTGTGCTCTCAGGGGTCAGCTGCTTGGTTCATTTGCCCTTGCCACAGAGATCCTCCCCAGACCCAGAGGGTGTCCCACAAAGGACCTGTCCACTAGTTCCCTGGATCACTTATACAAACACATCCACCCCCAAACTCCATCAAAACAGGCCCAGGGACTCTACTATCCTGCTGACCATTTTTGTGAAAATTAGAAAATACAGATTATTCCTGAAAGGTTTCAAATGCAGGAAGGAAGAAAGGAAATGTAGTGATTTGAATGAAATGGTTCGGCATAGGCTAGTGTGTTTGAACACTCAGTCCTCAGTCAGTGACACTGGGGAGATCTGGGAGATGTGACCTTGAAGTATGTCATCAGACGTGGGCTGGGAGACTTCATTGATGACTTGAGCCACTTTCGGTTCCCTTTCTCCACTTCTTCCTTATGATTCAAAATGTGAGCGCTCAGCTTGCTCCTCCCTCGTCTAAACAGGATGTCATGCCTGCTGTTTCCCCTTCGTGGTGGACCCTTAGCTCTCTGAAGCTAGAAGTCCAAATTAGCTTTCTTCTATAAATTCCCATAGTTATTGGGTTCCATCACAGCAACAGAGAAGTAACAAAGAAGGGAGGGAGAGAGGGAGGGAGGGAGAAAGGGTGGGAGGAAAGGAGAGAAGGAGGGAAGGGACAAATAGGCTTTTCAATAAATACAGAACCTTGGGGTGATAGACTATGGGGAATATACATTTCAACTCTCACTTGCCCCTTTAACTAGATGTTTTTGGTTAGCACAGAAGCTGCACCATGAACGTAGCATCACTAAATGACTCGACAATCAAAAGGATATTGCATATTATGTCTCATTTTTTGGAGCTTAATATATGTAGTGTGTTGATAAAGGCTCCGAGAACTCCTATACAACCAGGCCTGTTCAATGTTCAACCTGTTCAACCTAGCATTTCTCTTATACTCATGGAAACCTGCTCCTTTTATTTCTCAATTTGTTCACACTTTACCTAGTTTTCCCCCAAAATATAGTTTCCTGAGGAAGTCTTTTTCACTGTCTCCAGAGAATCCCTCAGTTTTTAGCACACTAGAATTTCAAACAAGACCATTCTACAGCCCGCTACCGTGGCATCCTCCGCCCACGCCCTCGTAAGAGCTCCTCTTTTTCCATGATCTCTTACCAGCAACTCTCTGTCTGGTAGCAATGGGGAGCTGCAATGCCCCTCAGACAGCAGAGTGCGGGCTATGCTCTGGGTGCTCCTCAGTGCTGCCCTGCCAGCTCGGCGGACCGCACACCAGGGCTTGCCTCCCTCAGTCTGCACAGCACAGACTCGTCCCTGTGCCAGGTGCTCCACTCTCTCATCATCGGTGCTGGTCTTTGCTTCTGCTCTGTCCAACAGAAGCCCATAGAGGCTGAGCTGTGAAAAGATCAAACCACACAGATCAAGCAGACCCTTGTCAAAAGAGCTCACAACACCAGACCTTATGCTGTTTCTATGATCGCTGGTTACCATGAAGGGACATAGAAGCCCTATGTGTGGATGTAAATACCTATCAACAGATAATACATGAACAAGTTCTGGTATATCCATATAAAAAAGAGTATTATTCAACCATAAAAAGAAACAAGGATCTGGAACATGCTACACTATGAAGGAATCTTGAAGACAATATTGTGTGCTTTTGTTTATGGGAAATATAGAGGAGATGAACACACCCATAGGTGCAGAGAACAGAATTGTGGGTACAGGATGCAGGGCAGGAGTGTGGGGAGGAGGGATGGAGAGGTGTCTCCTCACAGAGTGGATCTTCCTTTTGGGGGGGATGAGGAACTCTGGAGTTAGACGGCAAAGGTGGTGCGGTATTTTAAATGTACTCATTGCCACTGTAAAGCAGTAAATAGGTAATAAATGACAGCTCTGGAAATCACAGAGATGCTTAAAAGAGTTAGTAAGTAGGGGTAGTGAGATGGCTCCACAGATATAGGCACTTGCCTGCAAGCCTGAATACCTGAGCTCGATTCCTGGGACCCACAAAGTCAAAACAGACAATCAACTCCCACAAGTTGTCCTCTGACCTTCTTATGCAAGTCATGGCAAGTACACTCACATAAAAATAAGCACATAATTACGTGTAAGATTTATCTAAATTTTTTTTAAAAAAAAAGAGTTGGTTTATCACCACAGTCAGCCCAATATTACTCTTTATGTCCTTCTGTTCCTCATCTCCGAATCTCCAGTGCATCAATGAGCCCCTCACATCTCTACAGGGAGATCCAAGGTGGAGCCCCCAAGCTGAAGTTTGCCAGAAGTCACCGTCCTGTTTAGACATGGCTGGGACAGGCTGCAGCAACATGCCGTGTTGTCTCTTAGAAGACCAACACCTTGCTGTGTCGTATGCGGCGTCCTGGGGACCTGGGTCTTCAGGATGCACAGAGCCTACACGACGCCAGATAAGGGATGGGGTGGTGGTCACGGCTTTCATCCTCATCTCACAACGGAGGTGGCCATCACTTTTGTCTCCTAGAAATGATGTGTGGACGATAAGAGTCATTAAGGGGCTTTCTTAAGTCCCAACTATAAGTTTGCATTAGTGACAAAGCCACCAGGATGAGATTTGGGGCCCAAAATGTTCTGGATTCCTGTGTTATCAAGAAGGCTTCTTTTTGCCTTCTGTGAGGGTGGGATGGGGGGGGAGGGGGCTTTGTGAAGCTGTGAGAGAAACAACCTTTAATCCTTGCAAAGCCCAATAATATTATGTATATTGACTGAAACCCGTGGAGTGGGCCTGACGGGTTTTTTCATTACCAGGGTACATTGTAACCTAGCTACCTTTGAAAAGTAACCAACCTCGAGAGGCACTTGACATTTGCAAAGAATTATGGGTGTCCTCTCTGTGTCTTCTCGAGTTCCCAAATTTACAATGGTCTTAATTTAAAAGTTAAGCCAGGGGGATCAATTGCTTAGTGTAGGGCCAGGCTGCCCTTTTTAAAACAAAACAAAACAAAACAAAAAAATACCAAGCCCCCGTGGGCCAGTGTGACCTGACTTCCTCCCTGGGCTCAGGTTTTGGTGAGTCGCACACTGTCCTGTGTTTAATTTTGAAGGAAGATGTTTGTACTCCAATCCGACCGGCACGCTCCACTCCTCCAGGTGTGGCTGAGACGCACGGAGGCCGCAGCAGCTGGTAATGCGCCGGTGAAAATGAAAAAGGGACCTAAGGCGCTCCTTTAGCAAATCCCCTGGAAATGACACGGAGCCCTGAGGATCGATGCCATCGATCCAGCCGAGGCCTCCAGCCCAGCTTGGCTTCCAGCAACAGTCACAGCCCAGGAAAAACAGCAAAATCCTACTGGGCCAAACTTTGCCCAGATCAACTGGGGGGCGGAGTGGGGGAGAAGGGCTATCCAAGTCCAGCCCACAAAAGCTTTCTCTATTTGGGCAATGGCTGTAGGTCAACATTAGAGGAAGGATCAGGGTAAAATCCCAAGGGGACCTCAAGTGGGCCTTGGCCTTGCGCTCCCACTTAGCTTTCCGACCTTCGTTGGTTCTGGCACCTCTGCGTCTCCTGCCGAAGCCGTGTGTGAATCACGTGTGTGAGTCAAGGCTCGGGTATGGAAGAGGAAGGGAAGGTGGGTGACTCACTTGAACACCACAAGGCCGGTGAGGTACAGCACTTGGAAGACAGAGGCAGGGAGATCTCTGTGAGTTTGAGGTCAGCCTGAGGGGAGGGAGAGAGAGAATACTCACATACTATCTGAACCTGTGGTGGTCACATGGTCTATCTTTGTTTCCTATCAAAATCAGGCAGCAATAATCATTCCTAAGTGAATTCAAACTGTTTTACCACAAACCGGTGCCCAGACTCCAATGATGACCAGGGAGACAATCATCAGTAGAGTTTCCTGTCTGGGGATGGACAGAATACTAACTGTTTCCACTATAATTAGTGCTCTAGAATCCCAAAAGAGGGGAGTTGATTCAGATAGAGAAGGCTGTGTGTAGATGATGACCCTCAGTAAGCTACACCCATCTTAATGGGAGCCTTGAAAGACACCGTAGAGATTGCATTTTCTGTGGGAGCAGCACAAAGCATAAAATAAAGGACTCGCATAATTATGTGACAGTTTAAGAAAGATAATCTAAGGAACAAGTGTATCAGTCAGCAGCTGCCACAATGATGCTGTGTAACAAATCGTCCTCAACTGTCTTAAAACAGCAAGTACTCCATTTCTTCCTGACTAGCTATAGGTGTTCTTTGGTTCTGTTGGGTAAGATCAGCTGGGCTGGACTCTAGATTGTAAGATGAGTTCAAACCAACTTGATTGCTCAGGCTTCTCAAACCGGTCACTATCCAAGGTATATTTATCTATAACAGATCAATAAGAGCATAAGAGCATGGACCAAAGAGGCAATACCTCCTGAGGCCTAATCTAGAACCAGCACACACACACACACACACACACAAGCACACATGCATGCACACGCACATATAGGCACATGCACACAGAGGCATAAGCACATGCAAGAACAATCATACATCTCACACACACCACACACACCCAGAAACACGTGTGCACGTGCACACATATGCATGAGCATACACACCAAGTGACAAATGAAGTCACACAGTTAAGCCACACACCAACAAATGAGAGAGTACTCCCTGCATCGTGAGTGGGAAGACCCATAAAAATCACAAGACAAAGGCTGTTGACGTATGATCCTCAGAGGCAGAAGGCACGAGGAACTGTGAACAGCGATCCATCCTCCCGTGTCAGACGGAGGAACAAGCTGGGGGTGGAGAAACCGCAGGCATCTCATGATATGTTGAGTACAGTCCCATGTAAAACAGAAGGAAACAATCCATTGAGGAACACACAGAACCCTTCTGAAACCGAGGAATCCAACCGAGCTGGCCTTGCTCGTCTGTTTAGAACAGGGAGAGAACTCTAGCTGGAGCGTTATTAAATGGCTGGTTGAAACAGTTAGGAATTCCTCGTTGAGTTATAGTTTTGGCAGCGGCTGTCTTACAAGCCCATCTGGTTTGAGTTGGCCAAAGTGCAGCTGTGCTCGCTGGGTGGGTGCAGCCTCCCTTTTGAGTAATGGGTCGGCGTGGAAGGGGTGGAGAAAGGATGAGGCTGTTGTCATGAAAAATGGGTAGAGAGAACACAGAGCTACTAATGGTTCTGCTCCACCACGAGGAAGTGGGCCTGTGGTTCTGGGCTGGAAGATGGATTCTGGAAGATGACAGGGCCCCCTCGGTCTCCTGAGCTGACATATGTATTGGACTCATACTTCCACGTCTCATACTTGGGTCATGAATTGATTGTTCTGCTTTTATGGGGACTTGGATAATTAGTTTCACGTTCTTAATTTATCGCGTCAGCTAAGCTTCTTAATCCGTTATTTACGGCAAAGACTTGAGAACTAAATTGCCTCCCGCCCCCTCCACCGAAAGCATTTCGGAGCCAGTGATTGGCAATGGGTTGTTCAGTCGAGCCCGTAGACCTGTTAAAGGAAAACTCTTTTCTCAAAGATGAGTTGGGACAGGACCCTTCGATCTCTCCTCCCTGGCTCTTGGGAACATAACATTTGACTAGAGTTGTGTTTCTCTGAACCTGTTTTAGGGGGACAGCGGAGCTGCTGGGCTGAGAAAAGGTGATTGCCCGTGTGGAGAAAGGCCCTCAAGTGTGGTTCTTTTTCCTTTCTTGGCCCCTCCCTCTCAGTATTGCCTAGGTGTTCTCATTGCTTCAGAGAATCACAGGATCCTTAGGGAAGTCCAGGAGTAGAAAGTGGAGGTAAGTGTCATAGGCCAAAGGCCAAGCCTCATGGATGAGTTACAAAAGAAGAAACACACACACACAAAGAGAGAGAGAGAGAGAGAGAGAGAGAGAGAGAGAGAGAGAGAGAGAGAGAGATTGATTTTATGCTGGTCCTCATTCATTCGTTCATGGCTGTCTTCTGCCATACTGCCATAGGCAGCCCAGGGACCACAGTCTAGACACACCTGTATGTGACTGAACACATTCAAGCCCAAGACTGTAAGTGATAGATTCTACGTGTCTTCCTTTACATCTCGGTTAGTTAAAGGGACTCTCAGGCGTCCTGTCTAGTCCGAAAGAATGGCTGGCAGATTCCCAGAGCCCTCTTCCTTTGCACTGAGTCGTGTTCATAGCCTCATTGTAAGCCACAAGGACAAACCCCTGTTTCAGTGGTAGGGTCTGGGAAGCCAGGCCTCAGGCCTTCCACTTAGCCCTGCTGCTGAGGTGGCAGGAGACGAGGGTGGATTGCATCCAGACTGGTAGCTCCAGCCGTGAGCTACAGTTGCGGCTTCCGCCCCAGCTTTGATCCTCTGCCCAAGCCCTCTAAGCTGGAGTGTTGAAGGGTTAAATACAAAGCACCAGACCTCACTGGAGTGGTAACGGAGGACAAAGAGGATACTGATGGGGAGCTGGGGTCCTGCCCCTCCCTCCCCGCATCTAGGCCAAGGGGTCTCAGTGTTTACTGAATATTAAATAAATACCAATTGAATCGTCTGTTTAATGGGGTGTATCAAACATGTAATAAGATACATATCTATTAAACAGTTGTGAAATCTCAGTAAATATGTTCTTAATAATCAAGGGTGCAGATGGCTTACAGATTGGACCAAAGAACAAAAGATGAAGGAGAAGAGCCGTCTCCTGAAAGCCAAGAAGACAAATGATTCCTAGCCAGAATTTGATACATGTATCTGGGCTGAGCTAGAGGGAAAATGGGAGCCAGGCCCATAAAGGGGAGTCTGTAAACTTCAAAACTGCAAGACGAAGGGAGGCAGCCACTGAAATGAAAGACAGAGGAGCGGGTGCTCACAAAAATGCCCCCCATGTTTTAAACACACCTTCAAGTTCCAGGAACATACAGGAATCTCCCCCTCTGCAATCTCTCCTTGAGCATCCCCAGACTGCTGAGACTGGCCAAGAATGAGAAAACAAAAGAGTCACATGATATGTAGGGGAGGATTATTAACTTGTTTTTCTGTCTCTTAAAAAGTGGTAATTATCATATTATATTGCAATGTGCTATTAAAGTTACCTCAGAAAACTACTGAAAACTGATCTCTTTCTCCTCCTTGTGCATCTAGGTCAAACCCAGAATCTGGTTAGGTGTGATTGTTTGCCAAATAAGGGGTGCTTCAAACTGAGGAAAAGAGAGGGAGCAAAACGTATGGGGGAGGCGGAGTCTCTTAAAGGGAACTACAGATGAGCGTGATGTTCGAGATCGTCCTACCCAGCATTCCCCGGGTGGGTGGGCACAGTGAGAAAGATTGCCTCTGTCCACCACCCGGGAGTGACCCAAGGCTGGGTGCTCTCAGCTTACCTCTCATCCCACAGTCCCGACATCTGAAGGGGAAAGAGTCCTCCTCTCACGCTGTCCCACACAGACAGTCAGAGCTACGAGACTCCAGTGTCTATTGGGTCTTTCAGATGTGCAATCGTCTCAAATAGTCAGAAAGTACCGTGACGGTAATAATTGGCACTGTTATTCCTTCCTGGAGACCCGGCATTGCCCTCAGTGTTGACACAGACTAGTGTATCTAGACAACACATTCTCTGTGCACAGGTTCTTCTCTTTCCCTCCAATCAAGATGCGGGGCAGGCAGGCTAGAGAGAAGACTCTGAGCACTTGCTGCTGTTGCAGAGGGCAAGACTTTGGTTCCCAGCACCCATCTGGCAGCTCACAACTGTCTCCAACTCTAGTTCCAAGGGATCCAATGCCTTCCTCTGGCCTCTGAGGACAACAGGCATGCCCATGGTGCACAAACATACAAGAAAACACTCAAACATATCAAAAGTAAATGTTTTTTCTTTTTTTTAAGAAATGAAGAGAAGATGGCTGGAGGGGTAGTTCAGTAGGGAGGAGAACCTGCTGTGTGAGCATGAAGACCACAGTTCTGAGTGCAGCTCTCACATATAAACTAGGTGTAGCCATGTGTGTGCCTGCAATCACAGCACTGCTGTGGGAAAACACAGGAGGATTTCCAGGGGCTCTGGTTTTCTCCCTCCGGGTTTGGGGAGAGACCCTGTCTCAAAGGAATAATGTAGAGAGTGATTGAGCAGGTCACAGATGTCCTCCTCTGGCCTTTGTACATTCATACTCCTGCACACACAGAGAGAGAGACAGAGACAGAGACAGGGAGAGAGAGAGAGAGAGAGAGAGAGAGAGAGAGAGAGATGGAAACTGAGGGATACAGAAACAAAGCCACTCACCCAAGATCTCCCAGCAGGGAGATGACATCACTGAGATCCAAAGTTGCCCAGTCTGGTTGCCAAGGGCACACATGTAACTACTATGTCAGAATTTTGCAGGAATCTGAAAATCCTGGCTCCCATGTGTAAGCGTGTTTTTAGAGTGCGTGAGATAAACACTGGATTAAGCGCCCTGTTTTGTTTTCACTGTTTGATTTCTGCTCATCACAGTGTTGTTCTGTGTTTCGTGTATGTGGATTTTTCTTGGATTTTCTTGGATGATAACTGGGGTACTTAAACACTTAACCATTCTGTGGTGTCACTGGGACTGGACCTCAAGAAAAATACAGAAAGAATCCCAATATTAAGAAACCCCAATCACTCTTGCCCAAAATTGCTTTCAAGGCGACTTCCTGCCCTATGAAGTGGCAGGTCGAGAGTTGAGACAGTGCTTCAGTGGGTAAGAGCGTGCCAGCCAGGCCTGATGCCCTGAGTAGGCTGGACCCCCAGGAATTATCTAAGAGCTGATAGGAATGGCAGTACAGGTGTCTGTAATCACAACACATAGATGCTGGGTGAAGGGAGGTAGAGATGGGAGAACAGCCTGAAGCCCATGGGCCAGCTAGCCGGGCATATGCAGCGGATGGAGAGCAATCGGGAAGACATTATGGGAACCAGAAGGGGAGCAAGCCCTAAATCCCAAGGTTGTCCTCTGACCTACACACACACACGAAAAGAATTTTTCAAAAAAAAGAAAAAGAATAAACTTTGGGATTTTAATTTGTCCTTAAGCCAGATGGTTGTGGCACATGCCTTTAATTCCAGCACTGGGGAAGCAGAGGCAGAAGAATCTCTGCTCGTCTGGTCTACAGAGTGAATTCCAGGCTAACCAGGTAAGACCCTGTCTCAAAATAGAAGGAAGAGGAGGAGGAGGAGGAAGAGGAGGAGGAGGAGGAGGAGGAGGAGGAGGAGGAGGAGGAGGAGAAGGAGAAGGAGAAGAAGAAGAAGAAGAAGAAGAAGAAGAAGAAGAAGAAGAAGAAGAAGAAGAAGGCAAGAAAGGAAGAACAGTATCCTGTGGGTCATCCTCCCTTGTTATCTGTGACTTCCGAGTGCTTAGGAGACTGGGGTGATGTTTTGCAAGATCTTTTAGTGGACACCAAAATGAAGATGTTCTTCCCTTCATCCGTCGTGTTCTTGTGCTGCCTCAGTTGTCCCCCCACATACGAGTGGCCCTGGTGGCTCTGAAAGGGGATTAACTGTGGGGTTGGGGGTGTGACTCTTCTGAGCTGAACTTGCCTTGCTCTGTATGCTGCAGGTTCTTGGGGATAGCAGAAAGAATGCACGTTTATTTACTGAAGGTACTTTATAAATCAATACCTTGTTTGTGAATTCAGGTCAATAGGAATAACTCTGAAACACAACCAACAACTACAGCAACCCTAAAACAGCACTTTCAACTTATTGATTTCTTTGAAAAGTATCTTTTCCTGGCCTCATTCACACACCCTTGATAAGCAACTCAATGCAATCAAAAAAATGTAATGGATTTTTTAACCCCCAAATATGTATTTATATCTTCTTTTTTCCAGCATGTCTTTGAAGGGTAGCCAGGTGGCTTCATTGGACTAAATACGGTTGTAGGGAAGACGAGGAAATGAAGGCTGCATTTGTCCCCCTGCCCTTTCCCTGTCTGTGTAGAGAACAACCAACCAGACCAACAGCTATTTCCATTTTATCGTATCCCATCTTTTAGTGATTTTTGATACTTATCTAATTTCGCTGGAATGTGTGTTTCTTTCCACGCAGCGTCTACTGAATACCTTAACTGGCCACAGCCTCCACCTATGCACTTCTCCATGCATGCAGCCAGGTGGAACATTCTCTATCTGAGATGTCCAGAGACTCTGGTATTCGTGAACACCCAAGCTATTTACACATGGGTGCGTGCTTATTTCTTGCAGAGAGGAGAGCATGCATGATTCCAGGGGGGAGCCAGGACCCTGAAAAGCCGTCCCTTATTTCTTTAAACTGTACTCAGAGGACCCCGGGTTTTCCTGTAGCTTCTGGGTCAAAGAAATTTGCATATTCATATAAAGAGATTTTTGCCCAATTTTCTCTCAGAAGTAGTTTTCTGAAGGTTATGTGATACTGTACACACACATACACACACACATTATACACATATGTATGCACACATATATACACACATGTCTGTGTATGGTAAAAAGACAGACTAGATAAGCAACTCTCCTCTGTTAAGTTTGATGTTTAAAGGTTTCTACAACAGTGTTTCAACTTGTGCCCAGCCAAACTCATGTTGGAATATATTCCCAGTGCAAACATGCTGCAAGGTGAAGCCCAATGGGAATGTTTACCATGAAGACACAGAAAGGGATTGTCTAAACAGCAGACACTGCTCCGCAGAGGCGTGCTTCCCTGGCACTTGTGAGGCCTGTTCAGTCACAAGTCCCACCAACATGGAAGTGGGTTCAGGGGAATGGGTTTGCAGCTCTCTTCTGTGTTTCTCCCTCCCTTGCAGAAGATGCAGTATTAGCAAAGGCATCCCCTTACAGACAGAGACTAGACCCTCTGCCATCTTGATCTCAGAATCTCAGTCTTCAGAACAGTGTAAACTTCCTCTTGCCTTTAACTCACCCAGTCTGTAGTACAAATCCACAGTACAGATGAACTAAGGCAATGCTCACTCATCCTGCTAAATTATTTTGTGTTGGTGAATATTATTTTCATTGAAATTTGTTACTTATATTAATGTGATTATTTTTATGTTTTATTGGCATACAGTAATTATATATAATAATGGGTTTTATTCTGTAATGAGAGCCTTAGGGGTCCAGCCCCAAGACTCTCTTCAGGGTTCAGATTGACTGCTATAGCAAGTGAAAGGCATGTTTTGTATCTGAGGGCAAATGCGTTCTCTCACACTGTGCTGTTCCAAACAAGTCTCTTTATTCTTTTGCTCCTGTTCTAATTCTCCTGTCCTACTTCTAATTCCTCCTGGCTTCTTCTCCTCCAGCCTAAAAACTCTTCTCTTTACAGGAGCCTTGAAGCAATAAAAAAAAAAAAATCGCAAGCATTACCTCTCATTGGTCAAAAGCACATCCCTAGGCTAAGCCATAGGGAGCTGAGCCATTGCCAAGGCAACACAGGGTTCCAAGGTTACAGGAGTAAGACTGTGACCAGATCAGGGGTGGGAGAGGGGCAACAGTGCCCAATGAGAAACTATGAGACATAGGTCTAATGTGGGCAGACTTGACAAGCGAAGAATTGGCATACTTTTCTTAGGGTGCTCTGTGCAGTAACCTTGGTTGGACATTATGATTCCGACCTTGTGTATAGCTGTAAAGTTTGAAACGTATGATCTATTTACAAAAAGCCTTTAGTCTAGTTTGAATTGGCTCTGAGGTAAAAATGGACTAATTGTGTGCAGTAGTCTTATCAAAAGGAACAAAGTAGGCTTTGAAGTGTCTATAGTCCTCATGGGACAAATAGATCTAGTTATGGAGCTTGTTTTAATGCATATTCTGTATATCAAAATTATATAGCTAAATGAAAAGTTATCTTCCTGACCACCCACAGATATATGTGCCTATAAGACTGGGATGTAATCATGAGATCACACACACACACACACACATATATATATATATATATATATATATATATATATATATATATCATGAGATTACACACTACAATGCAGATATTGGGGATACACCAAGCTGCTTTAGCAAAAGTGAGCAACAGTTTCCAGGGTGGAGGGGTCCTGCAGACCTTGTCTAGACAGGGTTAACCTCCATCAGAGCCACTCCTCTGGATATCTCCTCACTGACATCTGAATTATCAATTCTCATATACTGTATATTTCCATGGCCTCTGACAATTATAACTTTTTCATATGGGTGCATAACATATCTCAATCATATTTATCCCCATTCCCCTCTTTCGCCCACCCCACCCCACCCCTGACATTAATCTCCTTCCTCTTCCCCAACTCATCCCTCTTGTATTTGTATGTCTTTTTTTTCTATGGACCAATGAACTTTGTTTAGGGTCTTTTACGTGAGCATGTGTGGAAGTTTTTTAATAGAACGATGTATCTATACCAATGAAGAAAATGTTTCTCCTGGCATCTTGAAATTTACGGGCAAATAGATGGAACTAGAAAACATCATATTGAGTGAGGTAACCCAGATCCAAAAAGACAAATATAATATATATTCACACATAAGTAACTTTTAGACATAAAGCAAATAAAAACCAGCCTACAATTCACAATCTCAAAGAACATAGACAACAATGAGGACCCTAAAAGAGACATACATGAATCTAAGCTACATGGGAAAAAGAAAAAGACAAGATCTACTGAGTAAATTGGGAGCATGGGGGCCATGGGAGAGGGTAGAAGGGAAAGGGAGGGGAGTGAAGAAAAATATATAGCTCAATAAAAACAAAAAAATTAAAACAATACCATGTAACACAGCAAAATTAGCAAGATTCTGGTTATAGTTCAGTAGCTGTGTATGTAGCTTCCCAAAACCCATCATAAATATCAATTGTAATTGGTAGACAATTACTTATTTGCAAATTTCATTACCTTAGATATGGAAACTTATATAAATAAACATAATTTGGAAAAAAAAGAAAATGTCTCTCCTCCCCCATAAACTGTTATCAGTATATAAATTTTCAGGAGGTGTGGTCCCCATGAGCCTCTCTCCCTTCCATAATAGGGTATTGGCAGGCCCAGTCTTGGGGCATTCCTGTGTAGCTGATCACAATTGACATGAGTTCAAGAATACAATAACCGTATCATATCTTGAAGTCAGTATTCCATACCATGTGCCCTCCCTTCTTCCGGCTCTTGAATTCTTTCTGTTCTGTCATTATGATGGTCCCTGCTCCATGAAGGGGTAATATAAGATGTCCCTCTGTGGCTGAACATTCAACAGTCACCAAGTCTCTGTATATTGGCCAATTAAGAGTCTCGGTACTTACTGATAACTGCTAGGAAAAGAAACTGCTCTGACTGAAGCTACGTGAATGTAGTGGTCTAGAAGGTCATTTGACAGGCTCTCATGTCCATTTAACAAAACAGTAGTAGCTAGCCTCCTCACCACAGATATTTGATCACATCTACAGTACCAGATGTGAATTCCCTCTGGGAAGCAGGTATCCAATTGGATTTTTAAAAGTAGTTGGTTACTCCTATAACAGGCTTGCCACTATTGCACCAGTAGGCTCATCTTGTTTGGTTACTCCATCTTCTTTTACACTTGGTCAACAGCTGAGTAAAACTGCTGATGACAATTCTTCCCCAGTGCACACTGTGAGTACTAGCCTGCAGAGAATAGGCTCCCAGCTCATTTCCCCCTGGGTTGGTTCCTGCAACCAGAATGCAGGGTATATCCCCAGCAATGTGATCTTAACAACCAGTTCTAAGCAACTGGCTGTTTTAAAAGGAGCGTGCATGCGTGTTTCTGTTTTAGTACTAATATATCAGTCTATACAATCCCAACAGCAAGAGCTCCTTGTCACCTTCATAACTCCCTAGAGTATAAATAGGGACTGATTTGAGAAATCAAATAATTTTATAAATAGGGAAGTGATTTGAGACTCGTTCCTCTTTCAGTCTCTTTCTGAGCAATACTAGCAATTAGAAATAGAAAATAAAAATAGAAAGGGTGACAATTCTTTAACAAGAATAAAATCACCAGTGTTTGGCTGTCACTCACTGTTGTAATAGGAGCGGTGGGGCTGCGTCCCCAGCACGCCAGCCGCCTGCTAGCTTATGCCCTGAAATAATTACACACAAACTATATTCATTTAAACATTGCTTGGCCCATTTCTATCTAGCCTCTTCTCAGCTAACTCTTGCACGTGAACTAGCCCATTTCTAATCATCTGTGTAGCACCATGAGGTGCACTTACCAGGAAAGATTCAGCATGTCTGACCTGGTGGCTGGCTGCATCGCTGTCTGCCTCAGAGAGCAGAACTATCACGTCTACCCGGGAGAGGGGAGCATGGTGTCTCTGAGCTCACTTCCTCTTCCTCCCAGCATTCTGTTCTGTTTACTCCTCCCACCTATGTTTTAACCTATCAGGGCCAAGCAGTTTCTTTATTGTTTAACCAATGAAATCAACAGATTGATATATGACACTTCCACATCAACTCACTTACAACAGAACTGGTCATTCCATTGGTCAAACCCAATAGAAATACAATCTTAGTCCTCTGTGTGGGTTACTGTTTGGGAATGTCTCAGGTGTCTGGGTAAAAGAATTTCACCATGTTTCTAACCCGGATTCTTTTTGGAAAATAACATTTTCTTCTTAAATGTTCGTTCATTATTTCTACTTATAAAAATAAAATAATACATCATTTGAAGAAAATACAAAAAAACACAGGTAATCTGACCATATAGAAACAGTCACTTATTTTTCCCACTGAGAATAAATAATAAAATTTATTTTGAAACAAAACTTGTATGTATATATAATTTTCCCTTACTAAAGACAAAGCATATTTGCATGCTAATGAGATGGGTATGCTTATATTCACATAGAGAATTATATTGTGGCTAAATATTTGATGCTCCAAGACATAGAGAATCTTCAACATTTTCAGAATTGATTGATACTTGATTTTATGCTTGTCAGTGCTGAGAACACCACTTCAAGTAAATACATAGTACAAAATAGTGAAAATGTATTTAGGGCCCTTTCAAAAATTGTTGGAAATCTGCCCTAATCCTAGATTAAATCTAGCTAATTTTTTCTTTTCTATGGTTTGAGAATTTCACACATGCCCATAGTGGTTTGTATCAAATCCCTCCACTTCCTCCCCTCTGACTTCTTCCCTATCACTGACTTCTGACTGCATTTCCTTCCTGCGTCATGTGTCCCACTTTTAAAACACCTTGTGAGTCTATTCAGTTCTGCCCCTTGTACAAGGCTTTACATGTGTATTTTAAATGTGTATGTGGGGCACAGGGTATGTGTGTGTTACCTGCCTGGATGCCTGTGCACCACTGATGTGTCTGGTGTCCTCAGAGACCAAATGCCCTGGGAGTGAAGTTACAGTCCATTGAGAGCGGTTACGTGGGTGCTCGGTATCAAACATGGGTCCCCAAGGAGAGCAAGAAACGCTCTTAAATGCTCCATCCACATTGTATATGATTCCTCAGAATTTATCCCTTTAACTCAGCTTTCTGGGTGCATTTACCTGGCTAAGACTTTTATTTTTTTAATCTTGAATCCTATTTTTGTCACTAGGCACTGTCTTGTAAATGTTTTTCACTTTATTTAAATCACCTTGTTAAACTCATGAAAATATTTATTTAGACTATAAAACCAGCGTGTTCGTTTTCTTAAGCCCTTAGGTGTAGATGACAGTGGAGAGTTAAATCACTGTTGATGTCACCCAGCTAAAACAAAGCCCTGGTGATCACAGCGTAAACTTCTCCGTCAACACAGACTGATTGGCATGCTCGGTAAATCGTTAGAAACATCTTTGGGCAAACACACATCTCTTTTCTCATCTGCAGGCTTTTCACTTTATTTCTTAAAAGTAGAATTGCCCAGTTAGCCTTCACAGGCTGCTAGCAGGCATATATAATGGCAATGATGATAAAACCAGGAAATAGTGGAGAGAATGTTCTGGAAAGTTTTGTTGTTCTGTAGGGTTTGTTCCTCCACCTTGAATTACTAAGACAAAGGAAGCAGACATACATTTATATCTTTTATTTCCAAATTGGTTTCCAAAATATCCCAATTTGCATTCCCACCTGCCTTGTTGGGGCTATTTCACACTTTCATGTTGGGATTAGGGTTTCCCATCCTTACCTCTTTTTTAGGTTTCCAGATGAATTTAACAGACAGAATGTTTCCCTGTGTCAATTTGCATGACTTATCTTCCTGATGTAGGCATTGTTTTCCCAATTATTTCTTGCTTCTCTCTAGTTTTGCCCCTCTGGTGAGTCATTTTTGTGTTAAAGATGGCTGACTTCAAGATGGCTCACTCACATTGGCCTCAGACCTCAATTCCTAGTCTGGAGCTATGAAACAAGTTAGCCAACTGGCTCACAAGACTGAACTAATAATGCCCTTGGCTTCCTTATTACTTATTGCTGACAAATGAATTAGCAAGACACTCTGAGAAATTTCTGGCCAGAAATACAAAATGTTGAAACCACAAGAAGGGTTCTCATTATAGCCTACACTAGTAAATACCCTTCTGCCGTCTAAATTTGTGCCCTGTAATTTAAAAGGAACATGAATAACTTATACTTTTAAAAAACAGCAACAGAAGAATAAAGTTAAAATTTGATTTATTTAAGGAAGCCTTAAGCCTGTGTGAATCATGATGGCTGAACCGTTAGCCTGTGAGTCTTTCTGACTTTCCCCTTGTGTCCGAGTTTCTTTGTACAGAAACCTTCAAATAATTGGGGTGCTAAACTTTGCAACAACAACAAAAAAACTGTATCTTTGTCCTTTTTTTAGTTATATGCAAATAGGTTGTGTTTGACTGTCGTTGTACTTCCTAAGTGATCCAGTAGACTCCCAGTGTCTTTCCTTAGGATCCATGGGAATCATTTTAGGAACACCAAAACCCAAGATGCTCAAGTCTCTTCCGCAAAGTGGCATCCCATTTGCATAGAACATACTCACATCCTGGTGCATGCTCTAAATCATCTCTAAGTTATTCACAGTACCTAATGCAATCAAAGTCTAAGTGAGAAGCTGGTACACTGTGTGTTTTAAGGAACAATGATAAGAACAGAATCTGTACATATTCGTCATACAGACACAATGAGGGGTGTGTGTGTGTGCTTTCCTGAGGCAACAGATGTGACCCTGGTGAGCACAGAGGGTTAACTAGCCACATGGAGATAGCAAACACAGTCAGGAGAAGGGAGAGCAGAAAGAACTATGGTATATTAAGAGAAAGCAATGCTAATGACAAAGGAGAGGCCTATGGTTGGCAATAAGAAAACCCTCAAGATGTCACAGATGATGTAACCATGCTCTGGCCTAGAAGTGAAAGGAAGAATGAACTCTGGGCTTCCCTGGGGAAAGCAAGAGATCAAAATTGAAAGGGAAACACCCTGACATAAACGTCTAAAAAACAGCAGACTCCCTGTTTTCCTGTGTTCTGCTGACCAGATCGCTTCATTAACCATCTCCCAAGCTCTCCAATGTCAATAGTGGTTCATAATGATGACCCGGGGGCACAGCAAGATCTTGAAGTGCCCTCTGACTCATCAAAGAAATATTAAATTAAATGTATTTTGCAGAGGTCTAATTCTTTTAAAATTGGTGATCCATGTGTGGTGTATATGATAATTCCCTATTAATTCAATATTTGATCCAACCAGAACAATATTTGAGTAATCCATTTTCCAACAAGAGTGAAGAGTTGGTGCTCGTTTTAAAAATGTTGAGTGCGCCTCCGTTGCACATCTGTTCTGAGACACATACAGCGCTGAAGGATTTACATAAGCGCGGCCCGATGCCTGCTCTTTTCTTGCTCTGTGATGAAAGTTCATTTTTGAAGCCTTACCCTGCCATTGGGCCGCGTCCATTTGCCAGCTCTTTAAGAACTTCAGCCGAATTGTAAATTGTAGAACTGTCGGCGTCATTTGCATACATAATCACGTCAGAGTGATGGGACAATGAGACACATCACTTATGGGAAGGAGGAACAATAGCAGACAGCTTCCAATCCTTGGGACACTCGGAGTAATTTATTACATGGCTGATGTTTTCTTTCTAATCTCTACGAAATGATCTCTTCTCAAATGATACACAGGCAGGGCTGCCCTCCCTTGTGTATTATCTTTACTGTTTTTCAAATCTTGAATTCAGAGCCACTGTGATCACCCGTCTCCCTCTCTCCTTCTCTCCCTCTCTCTCCCTCTCTTTCTCTCTCTCTCCCTCTCTTTCTCTCTCTCTCTCTTTCTCACACACATACACAGACTTCCTCTCTCACACACACACTGTCATATACACACTCTCTCAAACACACACACACATACTCACACAGAGTCTCACACTCTCATTCATATATACAGTCTCTCACACACACACACTCCCTCTCTCTCTCTCACACACACACACTCCCTCTCTCTCTCACACACACACACACACTCATTCACATTCACACTCTCTCTCTCAGACACATACTATCTCACACACACATACACACTCGCACACTTATAAACACACACACACACACACAGAGACATGGTAATTTCAGTCCAAATAACATCCCAAGAGTTCAATGAAACATCCTCTCAGCACAGCGGCCCTGTATTGAATTAATTTAATCTCTGCATCTAGTTATCGAGTATTGTTCTCTGGACATTGACAATGTGCCGATCGCTCACTTCCTATTTCTAATCAATCTCGCAGATAATTTGCCAGCCAACTAAATGGTTTTACTAGCCTGTCACCCTCCTCTACCTGACAGGGAGCAAAGTAAATACAATCAGCCCTGCTTTACACCCTCAGAAATTTATGATGACCCCAGGCAAGGAGCTTTCTGCAAGACTAATTTATGTATAGTGGCATCTGTCACTGTGGCACTTGGACACGTCCTGGGCTGTTTTATTAGTTATTCCTGGTAACAGCCCTGTGAGATCACAAAGTAGGGTCAGCTATACCCTTCTCCCAAGGCTTCTTAAATTACATTATACGTGTGCATCAAGGGTTCATCCCTCAAGTCAAGAATATGTTCTAGTAGACCATAGATCAAAGTCACCTTGCATATAAGGACTGGAATCTATGCCAGGCACAAAGACGTTTATTACACGTCTTTATTTCTTCCTCCGCCTTTATTTCTTCCTCTGTGATAAACAGCAGTTCAGGGAGGAAATCACTCCGCTGAAGTCATAAAACAATTAAGTATAGTAACATTGTCACCCTTGGAGTTAATGGTTAACCCCAACTCACAGAAACCTGGATTCCAGTCTTGACGCAGCTGCTTACTAATCCTTTGGCTTTGCTAAGTTACTTTAGTTGCCTACATTTTGGTCAATACTGTCAACATCTTTCCTCTTTCGTTCTTTCTTTTTTTATTGTGTTTCTCAGGCTGGCCTTGAGCTCATGCTGATCCTGCCTCAGTCCCTAGGGTGCTGGGATTACAAGCACGTGGCACCATACCAGCCTCTCAAGGCCTTTAAATGAAGAAAGCACGGGGCTGGGAAGGTGGTTCAGTTGGTAGAGTCCCCGCTATGCAAGCCTGAGGACCTGCGTTTGAACCCTAAGCACCCGTGTGAAAGGCCAGGCATGGTGGCACACACCTGTAATTCTGGCACTGCCAGGGACTGAGAGGCATGGACCCCTGTGGTCTAAATATCTTTGACCCTTACCAGCCCATTGCCCTAGCAGAATCAGTGATGGTCAGAGACCCTGAAGAGGAATAGGGGGATAAGGGAAGCCACCTGGAGTTGATGTTTGACCTCTATATAAACACAAATGTGTGGATACGTACTGTATGTGGAGAGAGAGAGAGAGAGAGAGAGAGAGAGAGAGAGAGAAGAGAGAATATGTACTTTAAACTCGCAGGGTTATTGTGGAGAACAGAAGAGTAATAGTTTCTCATGTAATTGTTTCACAGCCTAGGCTGTCTGCCTTTCCCTGTGAGTAGTCTGTGCTGTAGCCTGCAAGGTGAGGGATAGCTGCTGTTAGCAGGCTACCAGACTGTAGAGAAAACTAGCCTAGCCATCCATCTTCCCTGTCTAAACATCTGATGTTCTTACTAAAACACCTTCCAGTCCAGACGGGATGCTTTCTGTTACAAAATCACAGATTAATGAAATTTTAGACCTTATTTTATTTTATTTTATTTTATTTTTTTACTTCAAAGTCTCCAGTGTGGGCAGAGAGCAATTGAAAAAGTTCTCTGCCAATGGTCAGAACAACTTCGTAGCAATTCCACTTCCGTGCAGAAGCCAGAAGCACCAGGTGCAGCTTTCTCTCCTGAGTTATAGGTGCCTGATTGTCCCCACCAGAGAAGCCACCTCAGGCTTCCCGTACATTAGGAAATGGCATTTTGATATACATAAGTGACCTTTTTAGAACAGCCTGCCTCCTGTAGTAGGTGTTCCGTGCGTGTCAACAGTATTACTGTTATGAGCTTCCCCTGTGGTCATCGCCCCTGTCTAAGTTAGGATTCTGTTGCTGTGAAGAGACACCATGACCACGGCAACTCATAAAGGAGCATTTTATCGGGGCTGGCTTAGAGTCCTGAGGTTTAGTCTGTTATTGTCTTCGCAGGAAGCATGGCGGTGTGCAGGCAGACATGGTGCTGGAGAGGCAGCCGAGAGTACTGCTACTGCATCCACATACAGGCAGCAGGAGACTGAGACACAGAAGACCTGTTAAGCTCCTGAGACCTCAAAGCCGGCCCCCAGCGACCCACTTCCTCCAACAAAGCCACACCTACCCCATTCAGGCCACACCTCCCAATAGCACCACTTCCAGTGAGCTGATGGAGTCGTTTTCGTTCAAACCACCACAGCACCCCAACAGTTAGTCTCCATGACTCAGATGAGTTTTTGCTTCATTTTAAATTTTGTGTTATATTTGTTTATTAGGGGATTTCTGCCCATACTCTACCATATGCCTGTGAAGGGCAGAGGAAGTTGCTTCTCACCTTCTACCATGCAGGGCCCGGGTAGTGAAGTCAGATTATCAAACCTTGCAGCAAGTGCCTCTACCCCCTGATCCATCTTGCCAGCCCAGATCAGTTGGGTTTTAATCGCCAAAACTAACAAAGTTCTCCTGTAAGCTCGAGATGATTTAACAGCTGTGGTAGTTTGAAAGAAAATGGCCCTCCAAGGAAGTGGCACTATTAGGAGGTGTGGCCTTGTGGAAGGATGTGACCTTGTTGGAGGAAGTTTGTCACTGTGAGGGTGGGCTTTGAGGTCTCTGTTGTTCAAGCGTTTTGTTGTCCACTTCTTGCTGTGTCCATATCAACAGGCAGCATCTCCCTCTCCAGCACCGTGTTTGCGTATTTGCCTACATGCGGCCTGTCTCACCACCATGGTAATGGACTAAACCTCTGAACTCTGAACAAGCCACCACGACTAAATGGTGTCTTTGTAAGAGTTGCCGTGGTCATGGTGTCTCCTCGCAGCCATAGAAACCCTAAGACAACTGGCTTTCCCATTTTTCTGGTTTCATAGCACCATATAAATCCCGTCAGTGTTTACGACACAGAAACCAGTAGACCATGTGCACGAGACAGATTGAAAAGCTTGAAGATTTAAAAACATAAAACTTTGAATCTTGACCTCATGGAGCTTACCTCCTGCTGAAAGAGAGAGGGGGGCTATGCTATCATTGCAAATCTGGTAGTGAGATTTTATTTAGATCATGTATATATGCAGAATTCAAAAGGACTGACTGAATGGGCCACGGGACATCCTAGAGGACTCAACGTGAATGCAGAGTTGCCCTTCCTCACAGCAATCTGTATCTCCACGTGCCCGGTGAGCCCCAGGTACCATGCAGTAAAAATGCAAAGCTAGCTTTTGCTCGGTCTCAGTCTGCAAGGGCAGGTGTCCCAGGCACATGGAAGGGCAATCCGTGGAGATCTGTGATGCTGGACAGTGTATTGGGAGCCGAGGACTCCAAGAGGATCTTCTAACAGTGGAAGCAAAGGCCAGGGAAAGCTTGCAGGAGATGATGGGGAAAATAGGAGAGATTGAGAGCTATGTATGTCACGGAGGCAAAATTGAAGTGGGTAGCTTGAGCTTGGTGGCACCCCAGATTCTTCAGAGCATGCTGGAGGGCTGGCGATGAAAGCACAGGAGGGGTGGTTGGGGTGCACAGGACTTTGATGAGGCGAACACAGGTGGTCGTTCCAGACGGAAGAAACAGCGTCATCAAAGACACAGAGAGGTACAAAGCGCACAGCACGAAAGTGGACCAACAGCCTAAAGTGACGCGGGCAGAGGGGAGCCAAATGAGATCTGCAAAGGTAGAGGGGGTAAAGTCCACCTTCCTGCTGTGGAATTCCTGTCTGGGTCCCTCCATGCCATCTGGCTGGCCCAGTTCTCAGAGTGACAATGCAGTCATTCTAACTCCAGCTGCCCACACATCTCCCCCATCATAGTGATGGTTTTACAACTTTGATTTTGACTCTGGGCCAAACTGGCCATATGGCTGGGCTGTCTCGGGAAGAAAAAGTCTTGGAGCCTTTTGCACTGGGCCATGTCCAAGCTCTCCTCTGTGTCAGATCTCTCTGCCATGCGGCTTTTGGCTTCATGATTTGACCAGCAGCTAGCATCAGGAAAAGATGGTTGAGAAATAAACACCTAAGAGATAGTTGCTTCAAAAAAGGAATGCCTTCTTTTAGTAGTGCTTATTCTAGAAGATTCTAAAGGCTAAGAACTCCCAGGTCCAGCCCAGGTTTGGAATGCATCGATGAATCTTAACAAGGTACATATTCTTCTTACTCAGCTTCTGAGGGGAGAAATGTTGGTTGGCTTCAGGAGCTGTAGAGTGGTTAAAATCAGCTTAGATCTTTGCACTTAAATGCCTTTTTTATTTTTTGGTAGAGGGTGCTTCTGTGAGTCATAGAGAATAAAGATCTTCCTGTTGATTTATGTTCTTGGTGTTTTCTGGGAATTTTGTCAGTCTTCAGAAAGAACAGTCATCATTTTCAGATTGTATTAAGCTCCTTAGAAATATTAGCAAGCAGTAAATGCCATTCATTTTTTAATATATAGTAGCCATTAATAATAGATGACCATAGTTCCTTCTTGTAAGTTTAATCAAATAAGTTCATACTGGCCACCCAGCTCTCTGTTTGGTCTGGGAGATGCCTGTTCTTAAGCAGATTTTTGTATCTTTCAATATTACCCGAAATAAAGCAAAGATGGGAGATTTTTTTGTTTTTATTTATTTTTTAAGAATATCATACTATATATTGGTCATATTTTTTTTTACTTTACTCCTTCCCTACCTCCCTACCCATTTAATTTCTTATTCTTTCTTTCTCTCTTGGAAAACAAAAACAAAAACAAACCAAAATAAGGCAGGCACACACACAGAGGCACACACACACACACCAATTTGTATAGCATAAGGCCTACCACAGAGTGTGGGTGATATAACCACTCCATTGAAGAAAACTGATTTTCCCTCTCCCAGAAGCTATTATTTTCAAATAACTTCTTAGCTAGGGATGGTAGGGGTGGGACTTTGTGTCTCCCTCCCCTTTCCATGCTGGGATTCTGCCTGGCTTGGCCTTGTACAGGTCTTGTATGGGCTGCTCCTGTTTCTGTAAGTTCGTGTGTACATCAGCCCTGATGTATCTGGAGCATGTTTTTTTCTTGAAATCATCCTCTGACAATTATGATCTTTCCACTCACTCTTCAACACAGAAAGATCCCTGAGCGTTGGGAGGGGTATGATAAAGACATTCCATTCAAAACTGAGTGATCCAAACTGTGCAATGTTGGTGCATGCCTTTAATCCCAGCCCTCGGGAGGCAGAGGCAGGTGGACCTCTGTGAGGTCGAGGTCAGCCTCGTCTACAAAGCAAGATTCGGGACAGCCAGAGCTACACAGGGAAACCCTGTCATAATGAAAGAAAAAAAATGCTGAGTGCTCCAAAGTCTCTCGCTGTCTGTCCTTTAGCTACTTTTGAGTGTCTATGTTAATTACCATAGATTCTCCCTCCAGCAAACAAAATGGGCTATTGTCAGTGCTATTGGTTAACTTCCATAACCTTGCACAACAAGACCTTATTGCTGAAGATATCACATACTTAAATCACAGAACATGGAGAAATTGGATTGTATTCAAATGGAAGCTAGCTATGACTAGCATTCACAGCACTAGAAGATGCTGTGCACATTACCAAAGGAGAAAGGTTATCATCAATCTCACCCAGCTATACATCTGAGATCTGCAATAGAGACCTGCTTGCAAGGTACACTGGCACAATAGTGGCACAAATGTTATGGGAGTAACCAACCACTTTTTTAAAAATGGATTTAGGGCTCACTCTATGAGATGGGACTCATACTTGACACTGTTAATAAGGCCAAGAACCTGAGACTAGATAGAACACAGGTCTAGGAGAAAACCTACTACAATTATTCCACTAAATGAGCATAGCAATAAAGCAACTCCTAAAGACATATTGCTATACTCATAGATCAGTATCTCACTCCACCCTCATCAGAGAAACATCTTAGAGCAGATGTTGAGGACATTTTAAAGTATTTCCTCCTTGCTTTGCAGAAGTTGTTCCTATACCATGGAAATTGCAAGGTCAAGTCTAAGATTTTTTAGCTGTGTTTTCTCCTCCAGAACAAAATCATTAATTTCCCCTTAATTCCATGAACCTGCCTAAATGTTCTGGACTTATCTCAGAGCAAAAGGAAATTAATTTGAAGCATGCAGATTGCTCCTGAGCATAATTCTCCTCATTTCTCAGTGTCCATTGATTGAGACTAACTAGAAGAGAAATCTTATTAGCTTGAGTAAAATTGAGATTGTATTCAGTCATAGGCTAAAATACCTGTGGCAGGTAGAGTCAACGGCTCTAATAGTATTACCTGACTCGTCGCATCCTCCCCACACCCACTTTGTATGTTTTCCTCATATATTTGCTTCACTCTAGGTGGTGATTTGCATAAAATGGCCCCTGTCAAATTCAAGATCACATTAAATCAACACACCCCAAAGAGAAAGCTCCTCCATTGCCAAAAGTCCCAGTGAGATCCATGATGTGAGGCTCTTCATCTCTTAGTTTGGGATCATCACGGTGAAAAGATTGGGGTTGTACCCCTCTGATCCGGCTTGGGTCAACCTAGCACCCTGGGCGTGATCTGTCCCCTGGCAAACAAGTGATGTGAGAGGTGCCTCCACAGCTAAGACACTTGAAGGCTGTGCCCCCAAATCGAGAAGAGGCTACTCAAGCAGCAAGCCCTGATCAGTCTCATTTCCCCATAAATACTCTGATGTGAAAAGTTAAGGAGTGGGCGCTAGGGAGCCGACTCAATGAGGGAAGTACCTGTAGCAACTACAGGGAGACCTAACTCTAGAACCTCAGCACCCACGTAAAAGCTGGGCACTGCAGCTGCTCTGTGATCCCAGTGCTGGAGTGGGAGAGGTAGGAGGGCCCTGGAGCTATTGATCAGTCAGCACAGCTGAATCACTGAGCTTCCGAGCTTAGAGAGAGCTCCTGCCTCAAAATTAATGGTGGAGAGCAACACAGGGAGGTAGCTAATGTCAATCACTAACCTCTGTGTTCACGTGTGTGTGTGTGTGTGTGTGCATGAGTGCGTGTGCATGCACACACACACAAAGAAAGAGAGAGGAAGGGAGGTAAGGAGGGAGGGAGGGAGATAGAGAAAGTACATATACTGAACACTCAAATTTTTTTATAAGAAAGAAAAGAAAATCAGATGGTAGAAGTCCGTTGGGGACATATTACAAGTAATAGCCGTAAATAGAGCAGATAACAGAAAATAAGTTGTCATCAAAACTGCTTATTAATTTTAATCTTTAGTTGCTGAATGGCTCCTTTGATTGAGTCATTTGCACTGATTTCAGCAAATGAAACAAAAAACATCTTTTCACCTGAAGACACCCTGGGCCATTCTGTGAACGTTCATTGTTTTTGAACTACCTTGAATGGTTTTCAGGTCAAAGAGTTTGGTAAGCTACACGATCCTTTATAAACAACCCAACGTTGAATAGCTTTATTTCAGACTCCAGATTCCCCAGAGGCCACTGTGATAGCGCTCCTTCAGTCCTTCATTTAAAACTGTTTTGTGGAAGAAGTAAAGGATTCAACCCTATCTTTGGAGGAAAAGTACACCTTGCCATTTTTCTCTGGTTATTTCATAATCAAGTTGTTATTTCAGCTTTATCAAACCCCATTCTCACCATGGCTCTATAGTAAATGAGAATTCATGCAATGATTTTTATACCTAAAACAAAGAGCATTCCTTAGAAATATACAGCAGAATTGGTGAACACTTTTTAATTTAGAAATTAATTGTAAACTAACATACATAACATCGTACATATTAATGGAGAGCCTTGTGAAGTTTCAATACACTGTGTCATCAAGCTAAACATAACTATCTCTCAAATTGTTGTAGCTTCTTTATGGGAAGAGCATTCAGAATCCTTTCACCAAGCTTTCTGTAACATACAGGATGCATGGCTGTCGATAACCTCCTGCTATATGGTAGCACAATAGAGCTCCTATTCCCAGCCATGTATGAATACATGAATAAATATGAGTACAAGGTGGGTTTAATGATACATATTTGCAATCTAAATGCTTGGAAGGCTGAGGCAGGAGGATCATAAGTTTGAGTCTAGCCTTAGTTACAAAGAGAGCCTCTATCTCCACAATATACTTTTAAATCATAAATTTTTTAATTACATTGATTTATTCACTGGGAACAACACACATGCCACAGTACCTATGTGGGAATCAGAGGGCAACTTTGAGCAGCTGGACCACTTCTCACACCATGTAGGCCCAGGAATTGAACGCAGGCCGTCAGGTTCATCAGCAAGTAGCTTTATCTGCTGAACCATCTCACTGACCCAATTAAAGTAAAGCTTTCAAAAGGAAAAGGGACAAAAACTAATATGAGACTTTAGAAATCTACCAACTTAAGTTGACTGCTTTTATGATGGATCTAAATGATGCCCTTGTTTGAAAATAGTTACTTTTCAATTTGTTTCCCTCCTTCACACATTGGCATATTTTTCCTAAATAAGAACTTCCAGAAGATGCGTTCTGCTATTCTATTTTCTCTATCACAATAGCATGCTCATTCCTTTATTTCCATGTGAAACCTTGATTACAACAAAAGCAAACACACAGTTCATAAGTTGACAAGGAATGGTAATTAATTTTTCCTAGATCATAATAAATCCATCTTTACCGGCATTAAGCTGATCCCATGGGCTGCTCCTCCCACCCCCATTCCTTCTTCCATATTTAGACTGGTACCGTATGAAACACCCTTGACTCTACAGCCAAAATGAAAGTTGTCCTGCATCCTACAACACCAAGAGTGTGGCAGCACTGTCCTAGAGTTAGACCCATTCATCTCCCTAGCTTAGCATCTGCACTATCGTAACGTTCCCCGTCCACCATGGCCTCCCAAGGTACTTGTTGGAGTGATGAGATTCGCCACGTTTTCATCATTTGAGAACGGAGAGTAGCTGGCGTTCTCTCTCCAGCGGGCTCGCGATCTAAGCTGGAGGTGTTAAGAATTGCTAAGGGCTGTAGGACCTGTGTAAATTACAGCCATGCAGAGAGGCGTTGGAAAATCAATAAGTAATGAAATAGTACTGGAGTGAAGTAGCCAAGAGAGCAATGGGTGGGAAACTCCCAAGGATGCAGTTTCATTTTGTCAAAAGGTAAAAGAAGATGTTCCAGCGTGTTTCTATAAAGCCGGCATCCTAGGAAATAGGAAGCGTTGGGCATACATGGCAGTAGAGTTATCTGTGTGCCGCAAGAGCGCCATGGGTTGTGCACTGTCTAGTACTCGGTTTGAGTCTCAACAATCATGTATTTTATTCCGATAAAGCAATATCATTTGTATACTTCAAGACTATAAAATGCCCCTGGGGGGGGTGGTACTCTCGACCACACCTCGTTTCCTCCATCTAGATTGCCTACATGAAGCATCTCCATCCTTTCTGCTCATACAGCAACAATGGTCCCCCATGGTATGACTGAGTCAGGATCTCGGCTCCCAAGGACTCATGATTGACTCCAGATATGTGCAGCCTAGTGGCTGAAACTCCCTCACCAAGGCCGCTATCCAAATAAAGGGCGTTGTTTTTTTGTTTGTTTGTTTGTTTGTTTTTGTTTTTGTTTTTTTACAAGGGAATGTTTATTTTTTTATTTATTTTTTTATTGAGAAAAAAAAATTTCCGCCTCCTCCCAGCCTCCCACTCCTCCCCCCCTCCCCACACTCCTCTCCCCCTCCCCCCACTCCTCTCCCCCTTCCCCCACTCCTCTCCCCCTCCCTCTCCAGTCTGAAGAGCAGTCAGGGTTCCCTGCCCTGTGGAAAGTCCAAAGTCCTCCCCCCTCCATCCTGGTCTAGGAAGGAGAACATCCAAACTGGCTAGGCTCCCACAAAGCCAGAACATGAAGTAGGATCAAAACCCAATGCCATTGTCCTTGGCTTCTCAGAAGAAGGGCGTTGTTTTGAGTGAAGAGTTCATAAAGCCTAGCATCTCCAAGATGAAACTTCATCTGATGATTTTACTTCTTTGTAGTTATTACTTGAAAGCACAACCAACCCATCCTTCTTAGTAGATGGCTTCTACTCCTCTCACGGCCATCTGGAACATAAAGGAAGCTCTTCTAGAGAAGGCAAGCTATCAACTGAACCTGCAGGTCTCAACCAAATAAAGAAAGCTACAAGGGGTCAGCTCAGAGCTCACAAAAAAATGATGGGACTGCACCTGCATTCTGCATTTATCTTTATATATACAATCTTCAATCATAATAATCTACATAAACATATATCTATGTACATTTGTTATATACCTATGTCATATCCAGATGTAGCTTCTGGTCTTTATTTCTTAATAGAGAAATGAAGCTGGGAACATATTCTCAAGTTCTGTTTGGGGTCAGTTGATATCTCTCTATCTACTGAGATTGAAACTTTAGGGAAAAAAAGATACTATCGTGGAATGAAGAAAATAATCACTTGTTTGTGCAATTAAATGGTTCGTAGTCTTTGTGATATTATGACTTGAGTCTTGAGGCACCAGTATAACAGCCTGGCTTATCTCCGTCCCCTCTCTCGGCCCCCAAGCACATGTGCAACAGAGACAATAAGAGTCTTTTATACCTGATAAAACAGGCCAATAACCACAAGCAGAACAACAGCGAGATTGAAACCAACTGGCTGCCCATTCATGCTGTGTCACATATGTTCCCCAATAGCTAATGAACCAGCTTTCATTATGGTTCCAACTCCAAGTGCATGTCTGCCGTATTGCGCAACCCTGGGAATGAAGGCACGTTACACCAAATGGGAGGATATGTGACTCAACTCCCCAGTCCCCCGCCCCCCACAAAAAGCAATACTTTTCCTTGAACTTTGTAAACAGAATGGCTCTAGTCAGCTGGTTCGTCTCCCTCCACATACATGTGTAATCCAGTCGCTTTCAGCCTGTATGGAGATGAAAGACCTCGCAAATGACAGACAGGGAGCTTGCGCTACTCAACATACCCAGATGGCTCACTTGTCCTCTGCCTGATGGCCCCTAGACAGAGCAATACCCACCTCCTCCAGTGACGCATCCATAGATGCCATTAAGCATTGTTCATGACATTGCAGCCGCAATAATGAATTGGTATGTCTTGATCTTTGAAGTACTTAGGCAGGAGGCCACACGTTATGGGAAAAAACAATGAGAAGACTCAGTTGTGCTCAGCATGGGCTAGGAATGAATACTGGGCAGGAAACGGGTTGAAGTTGAAGATAATTTTGTTGAACACAATGGTTTCAAAGATGTAAACAGTTATGATGGGCAGTAACTCCTTCCATCAGAAGACCGCGAGGAGGCCCTACTTAGACCAGTGTGCTGGTGTGATTCCAAGTCACACTACCATCACAAAACACTAGGGGGCACCATATTAATACCAGTGTCCCAGCTCAATTGCCCTCCAGAAAGTCCTCCACCATCCAGACCTTGGCTCTCCGTTTATTCAAAGAATGTTGCTTAAGGTTCATGGCATGTGACCATCTGAGGAATGTAAGCTGAATTAATGGGATAGCGTCCTCTCCAGAACTCATTCTAGACAGTGGCATCTTAAGGACTACCTACATGTGTTCATTCCTCATGTTAGGCTAAATGTAATTTCTTCATGCCTGGTCCAGCATGGACTGTATTCATTCCAAAGCTCCTTGGCATTCCAGACCCACCGTGATCTGCTGACATCTGCTTCTCTCAGAGTGAAATAACGCTTGCTTTCTCAGGACGATGTTCCTATGTGGGGTTGATTACAAAATGGGTGCTTCTTCCTTTCTTTCTTAACTCCGTACCTTCCATCCCCAATTCAAAACTTATTCTCCAGAGAAGAAATGTTAGCATCTCCTAATAAGCGATCATCAGGCCTGGTCACAATCCCCAGTGTCATGCTGGAAGACTGTGGCTACGATTCCACTCACTCACGGTACAGACCCATCCACTCCACCCCCGCAAGCTGGAAGCTCTGGTTGTCTCATTCGGGGTAGGGCTTCTGCAGCTTAAAGCCGAGGAAGAGCTGTAAATGGCATTTAAACTACAAAAGGGTGTGGAGGTGGGAAGGGAATCCCAGGGGAGAGAAATGATCGCGGATGATGACAAGATCATAGCCGATATGGAATCTCTGTGTTGTACATTAATTTCAAAGCCTGTGGTATCATATGTATTCTCCTTGTTGATGTTCCATTGATTTATTGAGTACCTAGTATATATGAAACAATAAGAGAGATCTAAAGACATATAAGTGCAAAGAATAAATAGGAAATGCACATTCTCTTCTCTCTCCTTGCCATTTGTATAACTGCCTTACCCAGAATGCTCCTTTGTCACCGATCACTTTTCTCCCTGTGATGTCATGGTCTTCATCCCCATCTTTTTCCTCCACTATCCCTTTTAACTGAACACAAGTGTAAAGGAACCAAACCAGGGTGGGTCATGGCTCCATTGATAGAGCGGCAAGCATGAAGACCTGAGCTCAATGCCCAGAATCCACATCTACAAGGATTGGCATGGTGATGCATGCTTAGAATCCCAAGACTGGAAAGAGGTAGAGGAAGGCACATCACATACCTGGAGCTCTCTGGCAAGCTAGCCTAGCATAGCAGGCCAAAGAGAAACCCTGTCTCCCTGTCTCAATAAACAAGAAAAATGGCCTCCGAGGAATGGTAGTGGAGATTGTCCTTTAGCCTCCATCCACACAAGCACCTATGGAGAAATTAGACTAGACTGTGTAGCATTTATAGTCTCGGTGCTTGGTTTCTGGGGCGGGGGGAGGGACTTGGTGGTTGTCTGCTGGGTTCACCAGGTTGTGTTTGTTTCCTCCTGAGAGTCATCAGTCTCTGATAGAAAACTCAGGAGCCACCCACCCTTCTTCTTCTTTGCAAGGCTTTTGTAGAAAGGTGATGGAAGGCATTTCTGCAGAGCAGATGAAATGTTCAAAGTCAGTGGTATAGAAGTTGAGAAATAAGTCAGGAACTTGCAGAAGGTGGTATTTGCGAAGGAGGTCTACCAGGAAGCTGAAATGCCTGAGAGTTAACTCTTGTCAAGCTGATTTGAAGCCATGGCATGGCTAGTCAGACAGAAGAGTGTCTCTGGATTCATTGTTTTTATTTAAGATCTCACAGGCCCTGACCTATAAATACTATACCTAAGAGAAATCTTCATGGCAGGAAGTAAGGAAGTGTCTGCTCACTGCTAACTGGGATTCATGACTCTGACTTTCAGAATTGGGAATTCTTCACCAAATCGTGCTTGACAGTTGTTAGTTGCCATGGAAGGAAAGGAAATTTCTTTCAGGAGGAGCAGTGAGGGCTGGGGACTCATGAGGGATCTGCTATAGAGGTGCTTCCTGTCACCCCTGACAACCCGGGCTTCAAGCGCCAGGACCTACACAGAGGAAGGAGAGAACCAACTCCCAAAAGTTGTCCTCTGCTCAAGAATTGACGCATACACGCAAATCAGTAAGTGAAAGCGTGATGAGTTTTTCTTTTTTATAAATTGGCCATCTTTATTTTAAAGATTTATTTATTTATTATGTAGACAATGTTCCGACATATATGCCCACACATCAGAAGAGGGCACTATATCTCGTTATAGATGGTTGTGAGCCACCACGTGGTGGGTGGGAATTGAACTCAGGACCTCTGGAAGAGCAATCTGTGCTCTTAACCTCTGAGCCTTCTCTCCAGCCCCAGGGTTTTTTATTAACTACAATAGCATGCATCACAGGGCACTGCTTTAGAAGCAGAAAATAGAGTGGTGTAGTTCAGGGTTGGTGAGACAGCTCAGGAAGCGAAGGCGCTTATCATCAAGCCTGAAGGCTTGAGTTCTATCCCTAGAAGCCACCCTGGGAGGAGAGAACCAAGTCCTGGAAGTTGTGGAGCATACATGAACGTGCACAGCATGACACATGATGTGTGCACATACACACATCACAATACCCAGGATTAAAAAGTCAACATTTAGCCTAGCTTATCTTCAGTTACATCACTGTCTTTCCTTCGGGGACCTCCAGTGGGTAGTAGCTATTAATACGATTTTCTGATCAATCTTTACTGCCTCCAAAACCATATTTGGAAACCCTGTCTCGAAAAAACCAAAAAAAAAAAAACATATTTGGCTGGTCCTGATGATCCCATAAATAAGAAAACAAAGTAGAGGCTCCTTATTAATGACAATTCCATGAATAAGTGGAAAATATATGTGCAATTTGGGAGTCTATGTTAACCTTTCTTTAAAACGTCTGTAACATTTTCCATTTCTTCCAACAAACCACCGTCCCTAGAAATAAGGGGCTCACTGGGCAAGGAGATCTTAACATACTTCAGAAACAACTGAACTAAATCATGTGTCTCTTAATCAGGCTTTCTTGTTGCATGGGCCAGATAAAGATTATTTAATAACAATTATACTCAACATATATTGGGTATTTGTCATGTACCATGGCTGTGTGTGTGTGTGTGTGTGTGTGTGTGTGTGTGTGTGTGTGTGTGTGTATCTGGGGGTGCATGTGTCATGATAAATGTCTGGAGATCAGAGAACAACTTGCAGGAGTCTGTTCTCCCCTTCCACCACCCAGTGGGTCCTTGGGACTGAACTCAGGCTTGAACTCAATCTCATTTACTTGAAGAACCAAGTGAAGGTTATAGGACTGACTTCCAGCAACCATGTCTAGCACCCAGGTCTCCCTGGGCTCCTAGGGTAACCTATTTCTACTGCTCTTTGAATACATATATATCACCTGGCACTAAAGGATGACTAGTTTGGGAATGAACTGAGTTGATAGAATGCTCACCTAGCATGTACAAACCCCTTGGTTAGGTCCCCACATAACCTGAGCATAGTGGTGTGTGCCTATAATCCTATCACTTAGAAGGTGAAGGTAGGAGGACCAGAAGTTCAAGGTCACCGTCAGCTAACTCGTAGGTTCAAGGCCAACCTTGGCTGTGTGAGATCCAAAGAGGGGGAGAGAGAGACAGAGAGAGAGAGAGAGAGAGAGAGAGAGAGAGAGAGAGTCTGTTTCACATTCATTGAGCTCCTTTACAGAGGATGTCTTTTGATTTCTAGGTCATAGAAGCAGAGAAACACAAACTTAATAGTATAGTTGGTAAATTATAGACTCTAGACCCGGAGATGTCTGGATCCCTTTTGGTCACTGGGCCACACTATAAGCACAGTAGACAGAGAAAAGAGGAGGAAGAGAGGATGAGGATGAATAGCCTGGTTGGTGAGCAATGCCTTTTACCTTCTCTGATGAGGGCGTGAACGGAAATCTGCCGTTGAAAGCCCCAGTGTATGAGGATAAAATTAAAGAGGACAATTACAAGCGATTAGTCACTGGAGTGGGGCTCCATGGGTGTCTTCAAAAATAGGATTGGCTCTCACTCTTTGGACTGGGTACAGAGAAGGTAGCCATCAAAGACATCTCTTCTACGCCTGCAATTCTGTGATTAACTCATTTCAAGGAGCCAGATCCCTTGTGCTCATTAGGAACAATGACCCCATTTCTCAGGAGGTATAGAGTCGAGTGGTCCCAAGGGAATGTCTTTGGCACCCAGTGACGGTGAAATTAACACCCAAGAGGCTGCTAGTAGATCAGTCTCCTCTACTGGGTCCTTGAGAATAAAGCTGTCACTCAATCTCTTGGTCCTGAAATCCCAGGAAGTCCAGGTCCGCTACTGGTTTAGATTTCAGCCCCTCTGAATACCTTGTTAAACAGTCATTTTACTCATTTTAATT
This sequence comes from Microtus oregoni, assembly GCF_018167655.1. Lineage (NCBI taxonomy): Eukaryota > Metazoa > Chordata > Mammalia > Rodentia > Cricetidae > Microtus > Microtus oregoni. Next base: position 42,675,788 of record NW_024543063.1, read on the forward strand.
CATTCCAAAGTCCAAAGACAAGCAGCCTGGGCAGATGAAGAGGTGTTGTAGTGAGAAGCGGAGGGGAGGTGGCTATGGTGTTTGGGAACTGATCAAGGGAACCGGAGCTCTGGGAGGGAGAAGCCTGGAGCTGCAGAGAGAGGAGTGGGCCAGTGCCAGCAAGGAAGCCCCTGCCCCAGCTCTAACTCCGTTGAGGATAAGAAAGAAAGCAACCCGAATGGTGGCCTCTAGGGGGTTTGCTTGGACCGCTTGTCACTGACAGCAGGACAGTGAGACTGAGCTTTTTCCAGGAACAGTTCCAGGGAAGGGAGACATGGTCCTGGAATACTACAGCTTTGATGTGATGGGTGGGTAAGAGGTCTCTTTCCCAAACCTTTCCCTTGCTTCCAGGGTTACCTGGCCACACTGTAGATGAAAGCCAGACCAGCCAGCTGCCTGCTCCCTTTCCTGCCTTTTGAACCGGCTGGGGTCCTCAGGGTAGCCTCATGCTGTTACCTGACCCTAGATTCCAGAGAATACGGGGTGGGGGGGGCGGGGCGAACAGTCCCGCAGCAAAAATATATAGCTCCAGGCTTCTCTCTGAAAGCCACGGGCAGGAGGGAGTCCAAGAAAGATCAGACTAATGATCACTGAGAGGAAAAAAAGAAGCAAAGCCAGAGGAAAAAATATCAAGTAGGATGGGGAAGACTAAAAGGAGACAGTTTTTTAATTTTTTTTTTCCGACAGTGGTTTCTCTTTTGGAGATCTAAGGCCTGCAAGTGTTACGTCAAAGCTTTCTCCAAACCACTAGATGAGGGGGTTTTGTTGTGGTGCTGGTACACTCCCGGGACTCATTGGGATGGCAGGATAAAAATTAATTAGACGCTGTTTGGAGGGGGCTTTGCGAGACAGCCCGAGGCTACGCTTCAGTCGGGTTGTTAGAAGCAATATCATCACCACCGCCCCTGCCCAGTGAACAGACCTACACAGGGGCGGCCGAGGGGGAGCCACGGAGCATTCAACACAGACATCAGAGCCGAGAGCTCCTCCCAGAGAGAGTACTTACCACAAGCCAGTGGATCTACCTGCTGACAACCTCAGAAATATGTCTTGTTTCATTTTCAGATTTTTAAGAGGAGTTACATTGGAAGCTTGTGGAATCCTGATGAAACTGCTTTAGCAGGAGAGGGGGGAGGAGGTGGCCCTGTCTCACTCACACCTCTGACTATGCCATGCAGGCTGGGAAGAGTCATCTGCCAAGCCGGGAGGAAGGCGAGATCTTTCCCAGTCATGACCGTGGCTCTCGTTTTAGAGGATGGCACGCTAGAGCTCCAAGTAGCCGGCCTGCTTCTGCTGGCCAGTGATTCTTCCGGATTAGACGAGGCCGAGGCACAACAAAAGCCTATGGCTCTTGTCCTAGGGTGCTTCCTACCACTGTCACAAACACCATGATCAAACACAACTTGGGGAGGAAAGGGTTTATGTCATCTTACAGCTTACAGTCCACCATAAAGGTCGTCAGGGCAGGGCAGAAACTCAAAGACCCTGGAGTTAGGAACCGAAGCGGAGGCCATGGAGGAGTGCTGTCTCCTGGCTTGCTCCCCGTGGCTTGCTCAGCTTGTATTTTTATACAATGCAGGACCACTTTCCCATGGGTGTCACTGCCCACAGTGAATTGGGCTCTCCCACATCGACCGTTAATCAAGTAAACTGCCCACAGGCCTATCTGATTGAGACATTTTCTTAGCTGAGTTCCCCCCTTTCCAGATGACCCCAGCTTAAGTCGCGTTAACTAAACAAACGAACTATGGCACGGAGCCTTCCTCGGTACTTTCTGTGTCCTTGTCTTCCTTGGCTCTCTGTTCTGCTCTCCATGAAGAACCCTGCTCTACCTGAAGTCATAGTGCTGTGAGTGTCCTTGAGATTTGAGTCCCAAGGGGGGAACAAACTCCTTCCATACAGGTAAACTGGCTGAAAAGATGATGTCAGGCCTGGGGAGCTGGCTCACTGATAAAGTGCCTGCCTTGCAAGCATCAGGGGCTGAGTCTGGATCCAGCAGCCCCTGCAGACAGTAAAGCGCTACAGTGTAGATCTGTAACCCCCGTGCTGCAGCCAACCCAGGCAAACGGATGAGCTCCAGGTTCAAGGAGTGACTCGGTCCCAGAAAACAAACTGGAAAGTGACTGGAGAAGATGCCTGGTGATGATCTCCAACCTCCACATGTGTGCACCTACCCATGTGAACAGTCCACACACCACAGACATGCATGCACGCACATGCGCTCTCTCTCTCTCTCTCTCTCTCTCTCTCTCTCTCTCTGTCTTTCTCTCTCTCTCGCACACACACACACACACACACACACACACACACCATCCGTTGTATCGGTCTTGAAATGTCATGGCTCACAATATCTTTTCTGGCTGTTTCAGATGCTTGAGTCACCTTCTGGGGTACCTGTTACTATCCTGAGAGATCCTTCATAGTTACAACATAGAGTTCATCTCCAGATTGATATATATATATATATATTTCATATTCTAGCATTTTCTATGAAGCAAACAGTAATTAAGATCCCTGTTTTACGGATGGAAAAAGAAAAATTGTTCCCATTCCCCACACCCAGGGTTGGGGGAAAGCACTCTATGAGCGTAAAGAAAACTTGGCAACCCCCAGGACCCTTGCCCTCTCTCCAAACTTAGCGCTGTCTCTTTCTATTGTCAGTAATTGTTTCCTCGTGTCTTGGTGGGAGTAGGGCATGAGGGAAACCAACGGGAACAATTACCAACAGAAAACCAGCCAGCTTTCCCTCAAAAACAGTCATTTCTCAAATGAATTTGCCAGCTGTGGAATATAAAATCACACCATCACAAGCATGGCAGCTACTTCCTCTGGAGTTCCAGGAAGCATTACGTAGGGTGAGTCTGATTCCCTTGACCTTAGATTCTTGTCTGGCCTTGACCTTGACACTCATCTTCTTCTCTGAGGAAACAAGGGACTCTTCCAGGGGAAACTTATTTCAAAGTAGACATAAGACAGTGGTGAGCCACTCAGCATCCTTCCGCCCCTCCTTTGCTAGTCCGTATACATTACCAGGTAGGCAGCAAGGGTCCCAGGACATGGAGCCCACAGTACGTGGTTGCTGCACTCTGAAAGACAGCCCAAGGCAGTCCTTTATGGCTCCTCCACTCTCTGCCATAGGAGGTAAAAGGCAATATGGAACAGTCACTCCCAGAAACTAGGTAGCTTCTCAAGTGTGGGTCAAGGAGCTACGGCTACAGAAAGCCTGATCCCCTCCACTGAACACTCTCAAACCCTGCCAATCTGCCTGAAAAATTAATCTTTTGCTCTATACATAGTTGGCATATTTAGAGCCATAGAATTTAAAGATAGAAAGGGTCTATTAAGTCTTGAAGACAGTCTCTAGGACCTAGTGCAGGCTGGCTCCATGCCGTCCTCAGTGTCAAGTGTCCCAGTCAGTGAACACGTGCAAAACAGAAAGCGTGGTGTCTGCCCACCCCAGTGAACAATGATCACGTGACTCCAGTCGCTATGATCACTATGAACAATGATCACTAGCCTTTGGTATGATGAGAAAAGTTTGAACTTCCCAAGGCCTAGACCAGAAGGAAACAGAACTTTCTAGAAGGCAGAGACAGCTGAGAACACCTTCACCCCTTCCTGTTACACACTGTTGCATACTGCCTTCCGGAAGTATCCAGGCAGTGACCTCTCTGTAAGTAAATAGCCGTAAGGGAGGAAGAGAGAATATGGGTGGTTCAGAATTCATTTTGAAGCTAAGTAAATCTTACCTTCCAGGTCCAGTATCTCCTACCCCGGCCCCCGCACCTTGTGTTTCCTTATAGCTCAGTTAGCAGCTAACTAGACAAGGATTCTAAGCAGCATCGAAATGAGGGAGGTCAGGGTTTATTTCAGAACACACAGCACCAACTGATATGAAATCAAACACAGGCCTCTTTCCAACAGCATGATGCAGGTTTTCCTTAGGAACCTCTGTCCTTTCTTTCTGGACCAGCTAGAGCGGAATCAAGTTAATTCCTGGTATCAGGTAGGAGGGTCTACCTGAGGCTAAACAGAAGTGAAAGCAACCCAGGGCAAAGAGGGACCATGACTGGCAGTTATCTTTTTCATTTTCCATTTTCACATGATGGGAAGAGTTGCTTTATATAGTCCAGTTTAAGAACTCCGAATCTGGATAGCTAATTTAGTAAAGTGCTTTCAACACGAGTATGAGGATCTGAGTTTGATCCGCAGATCCCATGAGTTTTGTTGTTGTTTTTGCTTTGTTTTGTTTTAAGCCATGCATGGTGATACATGCTTGTCGTCTCAGAGCTGAGCAGGCAGAGATCCGTGAGTCTCTGGGACTCGGTGGCCAGCCAGCGAAGTCTACTTGGAGAGTTTCAGACCAGTGAGAACCCTGTATTAAAAAAGAAAGAAAGAAAGAAAGAAAGGGAAGGAGGGAAAGAAAGAAGAAAGAAAGAAACAAAGAAAGAAAGAGGGAGGGAGGGAGGGAGGGAGGGAAAGGGGGGGAGGGGGGAGAAAGAAAGAACAAAAGAAAGAAAGAAAGAAAGAAAGAAAGAAAGAAAGAAAGAAAGAGATGGACAGCCCCTGAAAAATGAATGGTTAACCACTAGCCTTCAACTGTATGGTAGGTGTGCACGCAGGCATGCATACACACACACACACACACACACACACACACACCTCTGTCACATCACATGGACAAGGTGACACCCTGCCTGCATCATAAAAACATCACAACTAGACATTCACAATCAAAAAGGACAAACAGCTAGCCTCTAAACAGGTCCACCTACCCATTTCTGGCCTAAAAGATGAGATCTCTTTTGATGCTGTTGTTGTCATTGTTTTGAGACAGAGTCTCACTAAGCATCCCAGGCTGGCTTCAAAATCAAGATCCTCCTGCCTCAGCTTTCTGAGCGCTGGAATGGCAGGCATAAACCTGGCCACACCCAGCTGAGACATTTTGTCTTTACGAGATCATATAAGCAAAGCTGAACTTTTAACAGCCTGAAATTTGACACTTGGGCCAACATCACCGTCTGCTTTGAAGCCTAACCAGCCCCCACACTCCGACCTCAGCCCTTTCCAGCCCCCACGCTCCCCACCTCCGTCCTTTTCTCTTGCCTTCTAAAATATTATCTCATCCTAGCATGGCAAGCTTTTTTTAAGTTCAATGTCAATAGCTAGTTAGCAGAGGGCAGAGGGTCAGGGATTAGGACTCCAAACTGTCCCTGACGCTTCTCTGTAGGCTGAACTGCTATTTGTATCAAACCACTGGGGGAAAAAAAATCCCACTTTACTATCTGAGGAAAGATCAGAACAGGAAAATGTCAGTTTGAGAGCTGACAGGAGTCAGATAAAAACGAACTAGAAATGAAGGCAAGAAGGGAAGAAATGCTGTCACTCGGAGAAGTTTCTAATCTAATGTTTTGAGACAAATATGCTTCCTGCTGAGTGTGTAATTTTCACACACAATTGTCCATCTCTCTACATCTTTCCCAAACATGCTGCTTGAGGCCTGATTTGATTTGATTTGTTTCTTGGATCTTTCCAAACCATGAAAAGATCTGGAAGGGGTCAGCCTTGCAGGCCTGAGAGCTGAGAGCATGTTCACCCCTACGGAACTTCTGAGTCCCGAAATAGTGTCCGCTTTCCAGTGTGTGTATCCGTATCTATTAGAGAGATGGCTGGGAATGAAGGGTGGAGAGCTGCAGAGAGAAACTGCGTGGTCATCTCTGCGTTTCCATCTCATGCCTACTTAGTAAAAAGGCCTGAAAACAAAATAATGGACATTCTTTCTCTGGCTTTTAAATGTGGACAGCAGTAGTGGGTAGTATCTGGTGTGTGTGTGTGTGTGTGTGTGTGTGTGTGTGTGTATACGTGTGCACGTGTGTGCATGTGTGTGTTCACACATCCAGAAACTAAAAGATATCCGGTGTCCTGTTCTATTGCTCTACCCCTTATTCGCTTGAGATCAGGTCTCCCAATGAGCCTAGAGCTTGGCTGACAACCAGGCAGTTCTGGTAATCCCCCTGCCTCGACCACAACAACTGAGTTACGGCACATATGGTCCAGCTTCGTATGTCAGTGTTGGGGATTTGAACTCAGGTCTTGATGCTTGTGCAAAATGCACTCTTACCTACTGCGCCACCTTCCCAGCCCCTATGATTTTTGTTTTTTAAATGCAGCAGCTTATCAGGAGAGGAAATGGCCAGTGTTCTAAAATATAGTCTGCGAGAAACATCAAAGAGAGGCCTGCGTTAAGAGCTTTCTCCTTGGCGAGGACAAGGGCAAGTCCTCTGACGAGTAAAATGTCCAATAGTTGAGTGATTTTCTAAACTAAAAAGGAAAGCAAATTTAATCTGGAGCCTAGAGAATTGCTTGTTTGCCCACAAAGTATTTATTGAGCACCTGTTGTATGCCTAGTACTCTGCTGAGCATTTATGTTATTCCAGACAATCCTTCTGTAAGTCTCTAAGCAGATAGTGTTGTCCACATTCTGTAGTCTCGGAGGTTGTCCTAATGAAGGATGGGGAAAGAGCAGGAGGAAGAGGAAAAGGAAGAGGGGAGGAGATCACTTCTCATTGATGTCCCTTCTGAAGCCTAACTTGGCTCAACTCATCCCTTCTTATTCATGGTGAGGGCCAGCATCAGCGCCTTAGTCCTGTTGCCTACAATGCTTTGTGTAAATTCTCCAAGCTTGCCACCTCTGTTTCCTGCTACCACGGGTAGGAGATGATCAATCACTGCTTGTCAACATAACTTGTCGAATAGTGCTCTGAATTTGATTAAGGAATGAGATACGGTACTTTTTTTTTTTTTTTTAGATTTAAGTTTAAAGTTCTTTTCTCCCAAGAATGATTTCACAGATATTAAATCCTCCTGCTTCCTCATGCTCACAAGTGGATTTCACATTTTAATTAAAAATACTAGATAGTTTAGGATATTCCAGAAGGACAAGAAGAAATCCCACCCTTGAACGCTAGAGAAAGTGTCTGTAGGAAGACTTTTCTTAGGAAACCCATCCATACTGTAGGTTTAGCCCCAACCCACCCCCACTCCACCTCACCCCCAAAGGTTTAGCTCCTACTCTACCTTCTGACCAAGCCCCTCTGATTAAAGCCCCACCTTGGGGAGTAACAGGGTACTTACCTCTTGGTTGCGAAGAAACCGGGCCATAAACAAAATGAAATTTTACTGGCTCATCCTCAGCTCTTTATTTTTATTGTTGGTGTTTCTCAGTTGACAACAAGGAGGCAGGGGTATCTTCTGTTAAAGCTGCACTCAGCCTTCCAAACACTCTCATCTGTGAAGGCCTTGTTGGTACCTACACAGCTGATGCTTCTCACTGCCAAGGTGTTGAGCCTTGGTCACTCTGAAAATGGATATTTGGATGTTGGCTTCAATGCCTGACCTTACAAAGACTATGAGAAACATCACTCGGTGCACGGAAAACGCCCCAACATCAGATGGAGCAAGGCACAATTCAAGGCTGCAGGAAGACTTGGCCACATCTTAAAGAACCTACATTCCACTGTGGAAGACAAGAAGCAAAGACCTGAGGGCTGGCGTGGTCAAAATCAAGGACACAAACCAGACCTCTTTCCAGACATATGGCCTCATCCCCAAGGCCCAGCTCCCCGCGGACTCGTGCACAGGCAGAAGTTCGAAACTGCTGCCAATTCTGCAACTGCTTTTTATTTAAAGGGCTCCAGGTCACGGTATTGCAGAGCAACAGCGTAAGGCTGAAGTGTGAACTCAGCCTCCTGGGCTGGAGAAAGCTAACCAATACCACCCAGTCACTACTATGTGCTTCCAAGGGAAGAGGAGCATGCCCTGGAAGCCAGTCAGAGGAAGTTCTGAGGGACAGAGGAGCCAAGCTCAGCAGCTCTGAACATAGCTTCCTTTAAAAAAAAGAAAAAAAGTCAAAGGACAGCTCAGAATTTTCCAGAACTAGAAACATGTGATGTCTGTCTTCTCAGCTCCACCACCTCGAGACAGATGGAAAGAGATGGAAAGGGCTCTGAGACACTCTCACACAGGGAACTCACCCAGAAACATGAAGAACAATACCTCGTAGTAACTCAACGTCAAGATCTCTGAGACTAGGGAAGCAAGCCAGAGTGATGAGACCGGCACCAAGCAGCCACCACCACCTCTTCAAAGGCAGAGTCAGAGCGTCTGTACCAGTGGTTCTCAACCTTCCTAAGGCCACAACCCTTTACCACAATACCCCATGTCGCAGTGGGCCCCAGCCATCAAATTCTTTTCATTGCTACTTCATGTCTATAATTGTGCTGCTGTTACGAGTCATGATGTAAATACCTGTGTTTTCCGATGGTCTTAGGTAAGCCCTGTGAAAGGGTCGTTTGACCCCCCCAGAGGTTGAGAACCCCTGGTCTACATGCTCTCGTTGATGCCTCTTGTACCCCTTCTTTTTCCCAGCTCTGAGGACAAGGTCACCATTGCTTGAAACCCTTCCAGATCATATCATATCTCAGTGCCACCGATAAATAGGCATCCGGCTCCTGAGGGCCAGGAAATGTGTCCCCATTCTAGCTTGGCAAACCCACATGGCCTGCATGTGAAAATATACCCCATGTGCCTCGGGTGGGCCCTAGGCTGTGTCTGCACACATGTAGTCCTTGGATGTTGGTGGCTGTTAGCCCGTAGTTACCCTCTCAACAGTTTTAGACAGCCTACAAAATGCCCCCACCACACACGGCAGCCTCACAGGAACCACATCCCCAACGTCCATCTCTTATGACAGACATCGCATAAATGATCCTCCCTGCCCCCGTTTGTCATAAAACCCATTTGTCAAGCAGCGTTTTTGCCTGGTGCTCTCTGGGAGGGTGTTGTATATCCACAGTCAAAGGTGTGAAAGGAAAGGAAGGCGCCTTGGGTTGTAAGGGCAAAACTTGACCCCCAAGACCATTCTGAGATAATGGAGCCAGAGATGATGTTTCACAGCCCCTGCGGGCTTCCACTGTCCATCACACAGAAACTCATGCTGCCCCTTAACAAATCAGAGCAATTTGAGGAGATGGTCCTACTTGCTTGGCCAATAATGGCAAAAGAAAATTCATGGGACATTGCAAAATGGGATACCCTTGCTTCCCCAGCCCTAATGGGACCTTATCCCCAGATGCTTCAAAAGCCATTTGTGTTTCATCTGTTTTCTTGTTAGTGAATATTAATTATATGAATTAATAACTTTCATTATGACACTCTCATGCAGATAAATATATATTGTACTCTAGTTATATACACCCACTAAAATGTGAAATGTCCCTTACACACTCATGGTTTTGAACTCTTGGTCCCCAGCTAATGACACTATTTTGGCAAATTGTAAAACCTCTGAGACCGTGAACTAGCTAACAGAGGGAGGTCACTAGGAATGAATCTTGAAGATATCTGCTTTCTGGTGCTGCCTGGAACACTATTTCCTGACCCTCTGAGAAGTGAGCAAGCTGTGCCACAGGCTCCTGCAGCCTCAACCAACAGCCCTCCCCTGCCATGGTGGGCTGCACCTTCTAAACTGTGAACCCAAATAAATCCTTCACACCTCAAGTGGCTTCCATCAGATCACAGAAGGCCCCAGCAATGAGAAAAGTCACTGATATGATTACCCATTTCTTTTATTCAAGAATGCTACAAAGAAGTAAAAGGAGACCTACCGGGTGGCGCAGCGGGTAAAGGTGCTCGCTCCCAAGCAACCAAGTTCAACTGCCGGGATGCACATCGTGCAAAGAGAGACCTGACTGCGGCAAGCTGTCCTCAACTTCACATTCCAGCTGTGGCCTGTGGACACACGCACAAATAAATATGGAACACTGAAGAAGCAAAATAATAGTCACCATGCAGTGAACTTGGAGAAACACGGGTAGAAGGGCAAAGCTAGGGAGCAGCAACATGAGCATGCCAGACTGCAATCGTTACAAGTAGCCAGTCTTGTATAGGGGTGAGCTTCACCGCCACTCACGATTCCTTCGCTACTCTTCAGAATCTACAGGCTCAGGACCTCTGCTGGCAGATACCATCGCAGAGTGGGTAGTCTAGCCCCTTCTGGTGACTCTAGGCCAGACTTGAGAGTAAAACAGGGGATGAATAAAAACATAAGTCACTTGTAATGGAGCTAAATCCCAAGTCTCTTCCCAATTGTTTAACTGCTTCAGAACTTGGATCCTCGTATAGTAGTAAGTCTAAGCTTTCTGGAACAAGTCGCTCCTTGGTGACCCCTGAATCCAAGAGTTGGCTGGAAACAGAAATAACTGGTCAAAGTCGGGACGGATTCGCCTGGGCTCAGTCCCTGTGGGCTTTGTTTTTCAATCTGTTTATACAGTTTCCCATAGGAGTCTGTAATTTTAATCAGTAAATATCTCCCTTGATTTATCGCCTTTTATTGACAGAGTGGTAATTTAAACTTCAGTTCTAATGCTGGGCCTGCCGTGCATGTTCTCCCCCTTCTCGAGTCCCACCTCTCTTTGATTTTTTTCCAGTACTCTTAGGTAATTGGGCTACCTCTGACACCCTTTGTATCACAAGTCTGTGGTCAGAGGTCAGTGGGTTTCCCCTTCCAAAGCCCAGAATGTTCTAGCCAATCACAACGCAATCCCATCTCAAGTTTGCAGAGCTGGAGCAGAAAACCAAGACTGATGGGAATCCGTGGATTTTAAAACATAGACAGCCATGGAGTTTTTAAAGGACACTGCTGTCCTCCCTAGCCCCAAAGACAACTTGAAGACTCCACCCACAGTTTTAGTTTATCTGAATTGAGCAGAGAGACCTCCCTCTTCAAACTACCTAGAAACACCAATTGCCACATTCGCAGGTTGAAACCTCTGTAAACATGGGTTTGCACAAGCCCTGGCACTCAGGTCTACATTTTTATTTGTTTGTTTGTGTTTGTGTGTTTGCTTGTTTGTTTGTTTGTTTGAGACAGGGTCTCCCTCTGTAGTCCTTACTGGCTCAGAACTTCCTATATAAACTAGACTGGTCTCAAACTCACGGAGGTCCGCCTGCCTCTGCCTCCTGAGTGCTGGGATTAAAGGGACATACCACCATACCTGGCTTAGTTCTACTTTCATTATTGTACATATTTAGCTTTTTCCCTACTAGTAAACTGCTACCATCCTTTGGGCTTTCAAAATCTCATGATTTCAATATCTCCTTTGACCATAAATGTTCATGATCTATTTGATGGTCAAGATAAAGGAATATCTTAGTCATAGAGCTGGGCGGTGTCAAAATTGGCTTGGTATCTCCCAAAGTGGTCCACGGAGCAACAGTCACTTGTTGTTGGCCCGCTACAAAAAGAAATGGCTAGATACTGGAGGAGAATCTTCAGGTTCTTAAAAAGAAAACCAAAATCCCTACTGTGAGTTGAAATGATAGACTGAGCCCCCAATGGATAAAATTAATATAAAGCAAATGACCTTTGGTTTCAGAACTCAAATACCAAGCAACCAATAAGGGAAGTGTCTCCAAACTTAAGTTTCATGAGAATATGTCACAAGTTCAGATGTTTACAAGCTCCAGACAGATGGCTAGAAAATATTAAGGAAATTTTAGGTCATGTTCACAAGCATGGTTCCCTATAGCATTATCTCATCAAACTTGTTTTTTGTTGATGGTTTTCACGGTTGTATCCCTGAAGTCATTACAAAAGTACTTAAGATCACAGAAGTTCAATTAAGTACAGAAAGGGAGGGGCAGAGGAGAAAATATGTGGCTGAATGGACAATAATAAAGTGTGGTGGTTTGAATGCAATTGGCCCCCAGAATCTCGTAGGGAATGGCACTGTTAGAAGATGTGGCTTTGCTGGAGTGGGCGTGGCTTTGTTGGAAGAAGTGCGTCATTGTGGAGTTGGACTTTGAGATTTCTTATGCTCGGGATACTGCCCAATGTCAACTTCCTATTGCCTACAAGATGTAGGACTCTCAGCTACTACACCAGTTCCATGTCTGCCCACCTGCCACCATGCTCCCCAACATGATGCTAATGAACTGAACCTCTGAAACTGTCAGCAACTCACCGCAATTAAATGTTTTCCTTGTAACAGTTGCCATGGTCATGGCGTCTCTTCGCAGCAACAGAAACCCTAAGACACAGGGGAAATCAATCAACTCAGTGGTCAACATACATAGACAATATTATATTAAACTTTCAATATTACATTTGAGGATGAACATGACAAGTTTGGAAACATATCAAGAGGCCAGCGCTTCAGAAGAGAAGGATTTGGGGATCAGGCCACGGGCAAATAAATTTTTTAAATTGGTTGTTACACTTGATCTGAAATAGAAACCAGCCAATGAGTGTTGGAGAAGAGGGCACTGGGAAAGAGAAGATAAATTCTATTCAGACTAGGAATGGTAGAGTTTTACGCCAGAAGCAATTGGCAGAAGCTATCAGTCCGCAGATAACACTTGACATTCTATTCATTTGGAAGAGTATTCCGGTGCACATGGGGAAGTGAGCTGATGAGGCTGTCTCTTACGGCTGCTCCAGGCGTCCCTTACCCAGAGCAGGGCTTCTCCGTTTGTGCCTCCGCCACTTCCAGCCAACATGACCTTCGTGATGTTCTAGTTAGCACCGCTTCATGTGGAAGAGGCCATCTATGTCTCCTCCATTCTGTTTTAGATTACTTGAAAACAACTTGGGGTGGTGGCTTAGTGGTTAAGTGCTTGTCAGTCAAACATGAGGACCAGAGTCTGGATCTCAGAACTCGTGTGAATGCTGGGTGTGGCGTGGTACCTGTAATTCCAACCTGAGAAGGCAGAGATAGGGGATCCCCCTAAGCAAGCTGGCTAGCCAGAGTAGTCATATCAGCGAGCTCTGGGTTTGCTTGAAAGATCCTGCCTCGATGTAGGAAAGGTGGAAGAACAATGGAGGATAATTGCTGACATCATCCATAGGCCTTCACGTGCATGGGCTCATATATGAAAGCGCACCGACACACACACACACACACACACACACACACACACACACACACACGTACTTCATACAGAGGAAGAATAGTGGTGGGAGGAGCAAAACCCTTGCAAACAAGGCCCACGCCTTTCTCACTTCCTATGCCTGGTAGACATTCAGCATTCTCTTTACTTCCTGAGTTAACTGGAGCTTGGCTACCTCACTGATTCAAGGCTAACACCAGAAGCTTGATTGGTCTGGATTGAAGTGCACTTATGATGAAAATGTCTCCTAAAGGAAACACCAGCATCATCTTTGCTTCCCTCAAGGCCCCACCATGAAATTCTAGAAAGCTCATTTCAGTAAAACCCATTGAGATAGTGCCCACTCAGGCAAGCACCTACAAACTAGTGGAAACGTCTTTTCTGGGTAATGTAAGAGGTCTCGATTGTCTCCTTCTTAAGAAAGTAGTCAATATTTGGGCCACTCCTAATAACTCAAAGCATTGAACATTTTCATCTATGAGATATCGAGGCTTTATCTTCTGATCATACAATGGGATCTGAAAGCCTTGAATGTGCAAATGAGAGAGACCGAGTCACTTGATGATATTAGTAAGGCCCAAAATGAATGACAAAGACACTTACCTATATGCTGTGTCTGTGAGAGGAAAGGATTGCTCAGATTGGGGGCACCAGTGCCGTTTCTCATTGTTGCATCATTACCCTCACAATGCATTAGATGAATGGGTAGGGTAGGACCATCCCTTCGGCGAGAAGACATTTCTTGATGCCTAGCTGATTTCTAGCCTATAGTCCATCACACGACCATGTTCCTTCTCGTGCTGCGGCGTGGGAAGTGAGGTGGCTTCCAGAGAAGTAATTAGCAAAGTGCATGGAGGAGGCTTGAGAAAAGAGAAAGAAAGAACTACAGGCTAAATCAATAAATAATAAAAAATTCAGTTGAAGGCATTTTCCATCTTGGTGTTCTTGGCTATGAGCAAGAAAGAGAGAAAGGAAGAAAACAGGCATGAAGGAGGGATCCATGGGCTGGCTCACGCAGCTTCAGGGGGATGCTCTGTGCACACAAGATGGGCACGATGAAGGCCAAGTCTAGGAAGTAGAATTTTGTTCCCCCTGACTTCCTCCACCATTTGAGTCTTCCAGGGAGGTGTGTGAGATACCTGTGCTTAGCTATTCCTGGACTAATTGCCCAGGCATTGATCTCTTAATGGTAGAGGGTGAGTTAATTTATTCCCAAACTCTTCTAACTTGGCAGAAGAGGAGTTATTAGTCCTTGGATTCACTCAGTATATTACATATTCTATTATTTATCATTTACATATAAAGGAAAGTGTGAGGCTCTCAAAGGAGAAGCTGGCCCAGGAGCAAGAGAGAAGAGCCCAGAAGTGAGAGAGTGGTGGGGCGGGAGTGGGTGATTTAGAGAGTTTCCATTTCCCAGCTCGCTGCCGTTAGCAGGTCAGTAATGGCAAAGGGTGGGGAAACGGATAAATACCGGACTGGGGGAGAAGAATGTGATGCGGGAGATAAGGAAGGGGGCTTTGATGTTCCAAGATGAAAGGTATAAAGCTCTCTCGTTCATGCATTCTTTCCACAAATATTCCCGTACTGGATACGGATATTAAACGTAGGCCTGCTCCCAGGTAAATAAACAAAATGCAGTCACAAGTTAGAAAAAGTGCTAGGATGGAAAGGGATCGGGCACTATGGGAGGAAAGAATAGGAATGGGGATTAAATATGTGTGAATAGACGAGTCTGGGAAGACTTCGGAAAGGTTAACATTTAAACTTGAACTTGAAAGATAAGGAAAAGTCAGCTGCACAAAGAGAAAAAGGGACTTGACAGAGGGCTTTATGAAGGCCTTGAATCAGGCACGTCCTTGGCAAATTCAGATTGACAAATGTTAATGGCACTTGTACTTATGGAGCAACCGCTGGCGCACAGACTACGTGTGTGTGTGTGTGTGTGTGTGTGTGTGTGTGTGCCCGCGTGCGCGCACACACATGCATATATGTGTTCATCCCTCCTACCCCTGTAGAAGGCATCATTATTCTCCCACTTTGCTAGTGAGAGAAATGAAGCTAGCATGGCGTCAAGATCAAACAGAAGCAGACAGGGACCAGCACGATTTTCAGCAGGGAGCTAGGCTTAACCTAATGTGGACTGTGTAAGGATCCCTACGGCTGCCATTGATGATTGGAGTGCAGGGGTGCCCCAGAGAAAGTGGAGGGGCATTGAGAAGGAAGGCGTGGTGGGTTTCCAGCAAGTGCCTTGTGGCTGCGCCAAGAAGTTTTCAGTAGAGGTGATGGAGGGAACAAAGGCCTATTTTGACTGTGTTGAGAGACAAGAGGCAGCCAAACAGTGAGGGCACAGAAAGAAAACACATAGATTCTAACCTAATCCCAAGTAATTTCTACCATTCAAGAAAGGGAAGTGGAATTGAGGAACAGAGTCCCTGGAATGAGAGAGTTTGTAGATGTGCCACCAGCATCCTGCCTCATCCAGTCTAACTTAGGTACCTGCTGCCTATGGCTGTCTTTGATTTCCCTGTACTCCTCCACATTTTTAAGCAGGGACACACACACACACACACACACACACACACACACACACACACACCCTACCTGATCCAGCAACCAATGAGATCACCAAGCCATCTTCCCCCTATGACCAAGGAAGAGATAACTACCATCAAGAAACCGCAATTAGGAAAAAGAAATGCAGGGTTGAATGTATTGTCAACCAGCACTGAGGAAGCAGAGGCAGGAAGGTCAGAAAGACAAGGTGAGACCAACATGGGCTACATAGCAAGTTCTAGAGCAACTTGGGCTACATAGGAAGACCCTGTGTTGAAATAAAGAAAAATACCTTCATACATATGAACATAACAAAAATGTAAGCCCAGTGCCGGGCGGTGGTGGTGCACGCCTTTAATCCCAGCACTCGGGAGGCAGAGGCAGGCGGATCTCTGTGAGTTCGAGGTCAGCCTGGTCTATAAGAGCTAGTTCCAGGACAGGAACCAAAAGCTACAGAGAAACCCTGTCTCGAAAAATCCAAAAAAAAAAAAAAAAGTAAGCCCAGATCCCCTGGGGAGAGAGGTCCCCTCGCCTGAAGCCATCCTTACCTCCTCAACTCCATCGAAAGCCTGGAAGATGCTCGCCCACTTGAGAAGTTGTATCCCGGAAACTCAGGGCGTTAGTTTGTTTTCAGAACAAGGCCCAATGAAGGAAGCAAAATAAATAAGCAAGGGTTGGGTGTTTCAATTATTTTAAGGGGTTTCTACCCCACCACCATTCCCAAATCTTACACAAATGAAGGACAGGCAGAACTGACAGGCGGGCCTTTCCATTTCCCTCTCCTCGCAGATGTACGACAGCCATGTGCCCCCACTCCCCAGACAGCACCTTTCTGGGCACACAAGTAGATGCATATGCAGCCACAGTGTGGCTTTGGCCGAATCTGAGTAGATGTGCCTGGTGAGCCGTCTGGGCCTCGGTGGTTGGCTTCAGAACAGTAGCCACAGCGTGTTCCCCGGGGACCATCTCTGCGTTTCATGTGATATAGTTGTTCATCTGGGTTTTATAGAGAACCAGAGGTCTTGACCCTAGAATACACTAGAGCACAGCCTTGTTAACAAAGTGTCCAGAGGGGGGGAGGGGGGACTGTTAAGGGAAACTGGGAAGGGCCTGTGGAATACAGTGCCTTCATCCCAAGGAGGCCCCAAACACGCTCCCTGGGTGTGGCCTTTCAAACCAGCAAAATCAACTCCAGATATCTGAGGGAGAGCAAACAGAGAGGACAAATGTGTCAAGGGGAAGGGGAAAAAAAAAATAACAGCTAATATGATCAAATGTGAAGAGAATACTACAAGCTGTGGCTCGTCGAAGATCTCTGGAGACACAGCGCAGAAAGCACAAAAGTCCTTCAGTGGAGGTAATGAGGCGCATCTAATTATATTTAAGAAAGAAACATAGAGGACGACCCTAAAAGCCTCCCCCCCCCCCGCCTTTTCCCCAAAAAGAATCAATCCAGTCTAAATGCTAAGCAGACAGGGACAGGACGGTTTCAGAGCAAGTGAGGAACTCGAGACAACATCACGGGAAACGAGATTGTCACTTTCCCAGGGCTGAGAAAAATATCACACACATCCTTCTCTGTCTATTGTCTTTTAACCACCCCCTCCTCCCCAAAAAAGTGTCAGGAAGAAGCAGCAGGAAGAGGAAAGGGGGAGGAAGAAAAGGAAAGAAGAAAGGGAAGGAGCGCACGGGAGCCCCACCCCCCCCTCGCCATGAGAAATCAAGGTAGGCCAAATGACATCTGACACCACCAGGCCACAGCTGAAGAACAAGGAAAAAGTTTTAGGGCGACTGTCATTGACCCATAGTCCTTCACTCCTAACCTTTCCCTTCAACATATGTTTCTCATTTCCTTGCTTATAGCTGGCCCAAGCTAATGATATGTGTTTTGGCCAGGGTCCCGAGCTCGGCATACAGCCGGTCTTGTTCTCATTGTCCGGGCTACTTACAGAAACCTCTTTCTCTGTGTCTTTCTCTCTCTCTCTCGCTCGCTCTCTTGCTCTCACTCACTTGAAAAAAGAATACAGCTTTAAAGAACAGTAAATATGCAAAGCAGCCCCCAAGCTCTATACAGCTACCATCTTGAACATGGCCCTCGCCACCCTAACACACCCCATCAATAAAGGCCTGAAGAGACTGCCCACGGGTGAGGGGTAAGTTCAACACAAAAGCAGTGGAAATTCAAACAAATTGGCCCATTAGAGTCTCACACAGCTATAAATACAGCTCGCACGGGCTATTTTGAGGGACGGTGGCATGGGAAAGTTCGGCCTGGAATCTTGAGTCTGTCAAAGGAGACAGATCTCTTCCAAGACATGGGAAGAGGACTGACCAAGCACTCACTCAAGGAGGACGGGGAGGAGGAGGAGGGCAGGGAACCGGTCCTCACAGACTTGGGCAACAAGCAAGGAGGTGAGGCTGTTTGCTCAGGCCTTACCCTGCACACTAGGACGCAAGACTCCAATGTTTAAAACTTGTTCTCTGCCAGTGTCACTCAGAGAGTCCCCAACCTCTGAGAAAGCTAGACATGCCCTTTTGCTCCTTCGGGGTCAATGGACCAGTTTGCTCTTCCTGAAGGACCCAGCAGGCCAGAGGAGGAGGGGTGGGAACCAGTGTGTCCTGGAGAGCCAGGGCAGCCCAGGCTGAAGGAGAAATTTCTGACTGACCCTGAAAGGGAATTCTGAGGAGTCTGCTTATTCTGCCCACCAGACTCTAAGGAGTGGCATCCGTTGTGGCTATATTGTGAAATGTGGGGTGCTATAACGTGGATTCGAGGAAACTGGAGCCCATAAATGAGAGTTCGTAAAATGTACAAGCAGACAATTCATATGCAAATGTCAAGAGCTGTTTAACACGTCCCTCGGGGTCTGTCAACAGATGGCAATGAGCTGCCAGCCGTTAGAAATTAGTAAACACAGAATACCCATCTCCTTAGGCATCAGGTACCTGCCTATCCTGTCAGGGCGGCTTCCCCTTCCTAGTCCTCCCGCAGCCTGGGATGCTTCCCGCCGGCCTGTCTTCAGAACATAGGCCCAAGAACAATCACTTTGAACCCTGACTGTATGCCAAGCCCTGAGACATAAGGGTGGTCCAGACACTGTCCAGGCATCTTGGGACTGGAAACCTAACTGGTCTGTCCCCAACCCTACCACAGCCTGGTTTGTATCTGTTGTCTCTGTGTGCTTATCCATAGCCCTACTTTTCACCCTCTGAAGTGTCCCAGTTTGGATGCTAAGTTATATGGACCCTGTAGTTAGAGGCCTTTCTTTACAAGTCCCATCTGGACATATGTGTATATTCTGATACCCAGAAATAAAAGTGCAAGAATATGGCATCCTCTATTTTAGAGGCTCTTTGCAGAAGGCAAAAGAGGGTTCCCAAATTATCAAGAAAATGGCTTCAGCAGATTAAATTTTTATTAGTTCGGGAAAAGTCTTCACTATATTCTGGGCTGGAGTCGTGGCTGGGTGCTGTAGTGGAGCCTCTGGTTGCAGATGGTTTTGGCTCTGAATTTTCCATGTTGTGTCTGAAACTTCATACTGGCTACTGTCCTCCCCTACCAGCGGGGCCACACGAGGGCACTTGTCCCAGTACAGCCTGGAGGGGAAGAGTCGGCACAGATTGCCATGACAACACCCTTTCCTGAAAGTCTCTGACTGACACTTCCTGGGGAGACAGGAAGTGAGGACAGGAAGACACCGAGGTCATTCTCTTCCCGTGTCCGGCTTTTCCCACTTGCCAGATTCATCTGAGAGCTGACGTCTTTTAGCTGTGTTCTGTGCTTTCGCTGTTCCCATTCCCATCTCTAACGCCGTTCCGGAGTTGGGGCAACAATCAGTGAATTTTGTCCCCTTCTTCCCAGCAGGCCACAGGGAGCTCAAACATACCCCTGTGGTAAACGACATACAAGTAACTAGTGAGAAGAAGCGACGTCAAAAAGTTGTGTAATTGATTCCAAAGTGAAAAAAAATCAATGAGTAATAGACTGACTTCTCCTTCGTCATCAACATTCTGACGTTAACAGTTAGCAGTCACTGTAGAGTGCTGACCGCGGCCAGGCTCGCTGCTAGGAATGTGCATAGCGTATTAAACAAAATAGACATAGGCCCCTTTTCTAAAGCTGACAGTTTCAAGGAGTGACGTCAAGGAGGAGACTGACCTTAAAGGAGTCACCTCCCAGTAAATACGTACTTATCAGTTGTCATAAGGGCGACAAAGGAAAAACACAAAGGCTAAGAGATGGCATCAGCAGGGGGCCTAACTTAAATTTTGCTGTCCTTGTACTAAATACTCAGAATTGAACATTGAACAAATAAATAAATCTCTGGACCCTGTTTTGTGCAGGGTTCACTCACGGGCATCTTGCCATTTCGACACCATGGTTTTAGCACACCTTTCTTAAGGCTAGGACCCAGTGTGCAGAACCGAGCAACAGCTCGGAAAATAATTACAAAATATAAGCTAATGAAGCTGGAAGCAGCAGTGAGGGGAGAACGGGACTTCTCCGGAAACATTTTGAAATAACAAGAGGAGATGCCAATGAGAAAAATGCAGGTTTACAAACATCCTGGAAGTGGGCTAACGAGGAAGCTATAGAGGAAGAAGTCCAGATGTGGTGATGCACAGCTGCAATCCCAACACTGGGGAGGCAGAGGCAGGAGGATCACAAATTCGAGGATAGCCTGGGCTATGTAAGAAGATACTATTAAAAAAAAAAAACATTGTTTTAGGGGCTAGAAAGATGGCTCAGTGGTTAAGAGCACTGGCCACTTTCTCAGAGGCCCCAGATTTAAATCCCAGCGCCCACATAACCCTCCTGCCTTTCTGTAACACTAGTTCTAGAGGATTTGATGCCTTCACCTGGCCCACATAGGCAATACGTGAGCACGGTGTACAAACATACATGCAGGCTAAACACCCATACACATAAAATAAATAAATAATCTTTAAACCACATTTTTAAAAAAAAAGGAAGAGCAAAGCGAACAGGGTGAGATGGGTGGAAAGGTTGCAACAGCTTTCTGGACATCCTGTATGTGGAAAGATGCCTGCGTCTGCATCCTGCCGTTCCCAGCACCAGAGCCAGAGACACCCCCAAAGGCTAGGGGGTTGAGGCTGAAGAAAACGGATAGACTGAGGCTCAGTTAGACATTAGGGTGCAGTTATGTTCCGAAAGGGTGAAGTGAAATCCTTCCGGGGCAAACGGGAGCCCAGAGCTTTCTGAAGTAAAAGTAATAAACCGGTAGAAGCTCTGCCCCTCCCCGCCCCCACCTGGCTGAAACTCAGATGGGAGAATGTGTCTGACAGCTTGAATCCCTAGTTTCAATCTGCAGTACCACACAGACCGGGTGTGGTGGCATAACCTTTAATCCTAGTCTAGGGAGGCTGACACACCTGTCTGTTCTACAACAGTGAGTTCCAGGCCAGCCGAGGTCACATAGTGAGACCCTATTGCCAAGAAGATTTTTTTTTAATCGTGTGTCTGTATGTGTTTTGTGAGCACGTGAGCACATGTGATCCCAGAGGCAAAGGACTCCCCTGTTACAGATGGCTATGACACCTCATATGGGTGCTGAGAACCCAAATCAAGTCTTCAGCAAGTGAGATGCACGCTTTTGACCACTGAGCCATCTCTCAAGTCCCAGAAGCAAGTCTTCATAACAACAGTTTAGAGGGGGTGGGGATGTTTAAACAGACGCTTATTTTATTAAAGACGGTGGTGGGAAGTGAGTTATCTTGCTAGAGCGGGCAATCGCCACAGTTTAAAGACCCATTCCCATTGGACTGGAGATGAACGGGAAAGAGAAATGCCTGGAAAGGTTGTGGGGGGAGGGGGAGCAAAGCGAGAGCTATGGTCCTTGGTAGAGAACGCTGGAAGAATTTTCCTCAGAACAGACATGGTTTGAAGTCACTGCAGCTTGGTCAGATCCCTGTGGTTCCTTGAGATGGTGACAAGTTCTGTAATTGTTCTGACTTTGTTGGGTTTTTTTTCCTCCACAAACCTATTTGTGAAAGTCCTAGAGAATGGCCTTAACCAGCCCTCTCTGTCACCAGAAATATGATACACAATGGATCAAGAAAAATTATTTTTTCCCCCTGACTTCACCGCCTCTTGGCACAAGTTCAGTCCTGAAATGGTTAAAATATCGGCACATTTCACTGGTCTTGAGTTACTCATAAACATCGGGCCAAGCAATTTCACTCAATCGCACATATTAACTTCTTAAGTTCTTCTCTCTGAGGATGTGGACTGTTATTTTATGCCAAAAGTCCTGTAATTAAGTTTGACATAAGCGCATGGATTAAATATGTGGTTGGGGGGAGGGGCGCGGAATGGAAGGGTTTCCTTTTTCCCAGACTTTTTTTTGCCATATGGAAACTGTAACCAAATAACGTGCAAAAATTTTTAAGACAATTTCCCGTTTCATTACTCAAGAGTTGTTTATCAGGTGAGTCTCCGCGTGAATGTAGTTAACCAAGCCGGTCTTTGTTGTTGTTGCTTTGTTTTGTTTTTCTCTAATTTATCCTTAACAACAACAACAACAAGGTCTGAGAGTCCTGTGCTCCTTCAATCCCAGCACTGGAGGCTGAGGCAGGTGGATCTCTGTGAACTCATGGCCAGCCTGGTCTACAGAGACTTTGACTGCCAAAGAGAACAAGAATTGGCCATGTCACAGTCGAGGGCACTGGTATTTTAATCTGTACAAAGCAGAGGAGATTAGCGTTTGAGGGACTACGGGTCCTGACTAGAGTCAATATAGTCCACTGATCTAATTCAGGAATAATTTAGACACTGGAGCCATAGGGGTGGGGGAGCTGGACATTGTAGTGACTTTGTCCGGTGTGTCAAGACACATGCTGCATCGTGGTTTCCTGTGTTCCGAGGCCACCCAGGTGCCACTAAAATCCTCTCTGTCTGAAGGTCCCTCTGAAAGGGTGGCTCCGAAAGCCCCTGCCCCTGCTCTCGCTTAAGCGATGTAACCATAATTTTACTTGCAGTTTCTAGCCACATTCATGAAGGTTTCTTGTGGTTTGAGAGAGGAATGCTGGTGCTCCTCCCTCCCCAAAGCCAGCTGAAAATAGCTTTTCCTACTCTCACTGAGAGAAAGCACCCTCCTTGACTTTCCCCTATCTGAGGAACATTCCGGAAATTAACCCTGAAAGGAAAGTCAGGCCTTGTGGCACCCCCTAGCCCGCCTCCTGCAGTCGGCTCAGCCCGGTGCCCTTTCCAGTCCAGGCCCGTGCTGATCTTCTGCTCCCTGCTTTCGTGGGCTTTTGTCCTGACACAACTCGCTTAACGCACCCCCCAAAGGGGTTCTCCGTCGCCGACAGCCTCAGAGTCAACATAGTCCAGCATCGTTCTCCAAATCCTCCAAATAGGACTGAGGAGTCAAGGGCTTGCTGGGTGGCCTGAGTTCCAGCCAAGCAAAAGGAAGAGTCAGGCCTAGCACTGAGGAGGTGGGGACAAGTAGCTCCCTGGGGCCCCCTGGCCCAGGTCAACCTTGTCAACTTGTTGAGTCCCAGGTCCCAGTGAGAAACTCTATCTAGAAAAAAAACAAAACAACAACAACAATAAACCCAAGGCAGATGATCCCTGAGGAGTGACACCTGAGGCTGGCCACTAGCCCTCCCAATCACACTCACATGCATGCACATGTAACTCCCATACACTGGCACCTGCACACATATGAACACACACACACAGAGTCTAGACCCAACCCCCACAATAGTCTTCTCATCTGTCCTTTCCGACACTACACGCCGTGCCTTTTCCTCTTCAAGAGACTAGACCAGGAACCTCCTACCATTGGCCTAGGAAGCCCTGTCCATCACCACGCCACAGCAGCGCCTGGTTCCCACTCCGCTAACATACTGGTTTTCATTTTACACAATAGGAGGCCCAGACAGAGTGCGTCACCACAAAGGCGTGAGAATAATTTGTTTAGGCTCAGTGTAACCCACAACACTCTATCCTTCATGCGGGAGGTGGCTCTCCACCACACCATTTAAATGCCCATCCTAAGCCCTCCAGGAACATTCTTGTCTCTTCATCTTCCTGATTTCAAGACTCATTAGGTTACAACAAGCTAATTGTTATTAGGTGCACATTTACTAGGTCCATAGTCCCAGGCATGCTGAACTGTATTACACTCTTCTGCATTGTTCCCTCTCTTAGCCACAAGCTAGGTACCAGGCACAGTGTGACCCAATGGCCTATCACCAACCTAAATGGGACAAAGTGCAGTATGTTAAGAATCCAGGTACTGAAGCGAGGTTATACAGACCTTCTTGTGTGTGTGTGGGGGGGGGGGGGGGACACTGTTGAAACCTTTCTGCATTCATGCCCCTGTTAAGTCTCCAAATGATAACGTAGACCCATTTTTTTCTTCTCGGATCTTGTCAGGTTTTTTGCCTCTCCGCTGGGACTAATTCCAGCTTGCATCTTGCTTCCTGCCTTTCTGGCTTCCCTCTGAGATACCTGCAGGGCTGAGACCCTGTTGGATCTTTAGAGTTTGGACTCATCATCTTCTAAACCTAATGGTAGTGATGCCGCGTGATGGAAACCCGGCCTTTCTTCCCTGGTTTCCGCATGCCGTCCTTCTTTGACTTCTAGACTGTGATTCACAGCGCTGCAACCCCATGCTTGTGAACAAATGGTGGGATGCAGCGGACAGGGAAGAAGAATGCAAGCTCAGAAGCCCTGCCGCTGGCATTCCCTTCCAAACTCAGACAGTTTTCATCTTTCTCCTCCAGCATGTTAACTGCTTGCGACTTACTGGCCTCGTGTGTCTAACAGAGATATAATGGCATCTACCTCTTGAGGGTCATTGAAGGGATTAGACACATACTGGTTAATGGTGGTGTTTGGTCCGTGGCTCGGTAAATATTGTTAGAGCTAGGAACATAGCTCAAGCAGATGGAGTGCTTGCCCGGCATGCACAGAGCTAGGGAGTTTGACATCTGCCACCATAAAAACTAGTTGTGGTTCTATGTGCCTTTAGTCCTACTACTTGGCAGGTGGAGGCAGGAGGATGAGAAGTTCCAAGTCGCCCTTGATTCCGTAGAGAATTAAAGACCTCATGAAATGCATAAAACTAAGACCCTATCTCCAAAACAAATCAGGCCAGAATGGTGGCACATACCTTCAATCCCAGCATTCAAGAGGCAGAGGCAAGTGGATCTAAATAAATTAAATAAATAAATAAATGTTGGTTATAACAAAAAAACATGGCTTAGACACCCAATTTTCTAAGGAGTAAGAGTCTCATTGTTTCGGGGTTGAGATGAACTGGTACCTCAAAGACAAGATACTCAGGCTAGGGAGATGGCTCTGGGAGTAAAGTCATGCCCAATGATGTAACCATATAACACTGTCCTAAAATCACAGCATTTGGGATGAAGCAGGATAACAACTTTGAGACCAGACTGAGTTGTACTGTGGTATCTCATCTCAAAACAAAACAAAGTAAAACAAAATCAAACACAAAAATAAGACAAACAAACCTAGAGAGATCACTTTGAAGTTAGAGCACATATTGCTCTTTCAGAGAACCTAACTTTGGTTCCTGGAAACCAACAGCCTGTAACTCCTGCTCCAGGGAACCTGATGCCTTTAGCCTCTGCAGAAACCTGCTTGCAGGTACACACACAATACCAATTATGACACTCTTTTTTTGTTTGTTTGTTTTTTGTTTTGTTTTGTTTTTTTGAGATAGGGTTTCTCTGTGGCTTTGGAGCCTGTCCTGGAACTGGCTCTTATAGACCAGGTTGGCCTTGAACTCACAGAGATCTGCCTGCTTCTGCCTCCCCAGTGCTGGGATTAAAGGCGTGCACCACCACCGCCCGGCTTGTTTTTGTTTTTTTTGAGACAGGGTTTCTCTGTGTAAGTCCTGGCTGTCCTGGAACTTACTTTGTAGATCAGGCTGGCCTCGAACTCACAGAGTTCCTCCTGCCCCTGCCTCCCGAGTGCTGGGATTAAAGGCGTGCACCACCACTGCCTGGCAGGCCTCTCTTTGCTTAAGGAACCACCCCCATATACACAAGTACAAACACTAACAAACATTTGCTCTTCTCACCAGCTGGTCCACTTGACCCTACTGTATCCTTTGGTTTCTGTGTTGAATCGTCTTTTTCCAGGAGTCAGCATACCATGTCTCTAAAGGCCCAGAGATAAAACAGTTTAGGTTTTGCAAGTCATACTATTTCTGTCACAAACCTTCAGCTCAGCTATGGTAGCACAGAAACAGCCAAAGCAGTGTGTCAGTAAGTGAGCGTGGTCCTGTCACAATAAAACCTTGCTTATCAGAACAGGTGGCTGGCCAGTTTGGGCCTTCACATCATAGTTTGCAACACCTAATCTATCTCCTGGTTTATTATTAAGACACTTTTTCTGCTATGTATTTTTTCACTAAGCAATTAGTTTGTCAGGACCCCAAGAACATGAACGACGGTTAGGTACTTAGGATGTCCTAGCCCATACTCTTTTAAAGCCAGCACCTATCTCCACGCGTGCTTGCTGGAATAAAGTGCCCCCACGGGAAGAGAGCAAATTTGGGGTGGCTAGATGGACTTGGGTATCAGTAGTCCCCGGTGAAAGGAAGACAGCTGTCTGCTGTCAAACACGTGCATCCAGAAGCACTCGTTCTGCCAATCACCACTGGGTCCTGAGGGAGAGCTTCAGAAAACACTTGAAGAGCACGTGTTCCCTGAATCTGAACTCTGTCCAGGAATCATGTCATCCAAGACCAGGTACTTGGGTGACCCCATGCTTTTCTCGGGACCCAGTTCTGACTGGGAACTCACAGAGGACTACGGTCCTCTACCGTCAACATGTCCATCATTATCCATCAACTCAAAATCACTTGTTATTTTTCACATTTAGACTCCTATGAAAACAAATAGTTTTCTTTGTGAAAATATACTTCTAACTCAAATAGAGCGGTGGCGGGGGTGGGGGCATCAGGGCCTGGAGTTAGACCTGAGTTCCAATTAGTGAGTCTTCTGCTAAGTTATTTGTGTGTCTTCACCTCAGTATTCCTTTCTGAGAAGTGGGATATTTTTGTGAAGGTTAAATGAGACTGTATATATGAAGAACTTACTAAAGGGCTCAGAGCAGAGTAAACATTCCATAGTTCCTAGCTGTAGGAGGAGAGGGCCACTTGTTGGTTCCCAGTTGCTCAGCCCTGAAATAATCACACAGAAACTGTATTAATTAAATCACTGCTTTGCTCATTAGCTCTAGCTTCTTATTGGCTAACTCTTACATGTTAGTTTAACCCATATCTATTAATCTGTGTATGCCCACATGGCTATGGTTTACCAGCTAACGTTCCAGCATCTGTCTCCAGTGGGGCTACATGGCATCTCTCTGACTCGGCCCTTCTTTCTCCCAGCATTCAGTTTAGTTTTCCCTGCTTCACTAAGTTCTGTCCTGCTATAGGTCCAAAGCAGTTTCTTTATTCGTTAATGGTAATCACAACATATGGAGGGAAATCCCCCATCAACTGGCAGTGACAGCAGGAGTAGTGAGGTACAGAGACAGATGAAAGGTAGTTCCTTAACCATAGATCTACCATCTCATCTAAAATTCTACTCCTAGGAATATAATGAAGAGAAACACATACTATTTCATAACATCCAGAGTAACACAAACCACATATACAACAAATGACAAAGGCATAAGATATGGCATGGCAATAAAACAGAGCATTAGTCAACTATAAAGGGTAATGAAGTGCTGACATCTATTACAATGCAGATGAACCTTGAAAACACTGTGCTAAGTGAAAGAAGCCAGGCACACCAAAGACAGTCTGGTATGTATCCATTGTTACAGACTTCCTATTCAACAAACACAGAGTCAGAAAGCTGATTCGTGGTTGCCAGAAGCTAAAAGAAGGAACAAGGAGTGACTGCTAATAAGTGTAGGGTTTTTTTTTTAGGGGATTATGAAAATGCTTTAAGAGTCAGTAATGGCTGCATAGTCTATAAAATATCAAAAGCCTCTGAGTTTTATACTTTGAAGGGGTTAATTTTATGGCCATAAAACTGTTACTCTTAAAAACTTGTCTTTAAGAAAACAAATTAACACAGCCATTCCCATAGATACCTTATCTATAATGTATGAGTTTGGAGGCCAGAGAGATAGTGCAGTGGTTAAGAGCACTTGCTGCTCTTGCAGAGGACTGAGTTTGGTTCACAGCACCCAGGTCACTGTATATATAACTGCAGCTTCAGGGGATCAAATACTTCTTTGGACTTCTACATGCACACACATACAGACACACACAGAGACACATGGTCGGAGCTGGGAGTGGGGGAAGAACATTTGAAAATCCTTCTTTTACTACAGATCTTCAAGTGGATGGAAACAGTTTACTTCTGGCCAGGTGAAGTTCCACCATCTTTCTGTAGATTCTCACACATCGTGGTACCCCTGTGGAGGCCAGAGGCCTGTCCCCAGTGTTGGTCTTCACTCCACCTTGTTTGAGACACAATTTCTTGCTGTTCATCAGGGTGTAGGGAGAGGCTGTGAGTTTCCAGGGATCCTCCTTATCCCCACAATTTATCTCACCACAGAAGTGCTGAGATTACACACAGAAGTCATGTCATCTGTCTTTACGTGGACTTGGAGACCTGGGACAAGGTCTTCATGCTTGGTATGATGAGTCCTTTACCCACTGAAGGGGGAAGAATTAAAAACCATGAGACTAACAACTGACCATACACACAGAATATTATCAGTAAGAGTGAACAACTGGAACCCTGTAGACCTCGGAAAATTTAGAAGAACAAAGAGCCCCACGGGAGATGCCTGCTGGAGAGACATCCTTTCAGCCAAACTCTTGTGAAGAGGAAAATGCAATGGCCTGGAGCAGAAAGTGGCCCGAGACTGTATCAGAGCCTTTGACTGGGGTTGTGTTTACGTGGGAATTAAGACTACAACCATTGGTAAGGCAGAGTCAGACCAAATTGGCCTGTGAGACCCTCAGAGACTGGCAAAGAGATTAGGGCTTTGTAGTTTGTGAAGCCCTCTGGGAACTTCTGAACAGGGATGCAGCAGGCTGGAGACAGGGATGCCAAAGAATCTAGTAGGAAGGCATGAGTGAGAACCTTGGGAATGAGGTCGTAGGGAACAGGGCCAGAGCCTGGAGAAGAAGAATGCCTTGGAAGATAAAGAGAAGGAAACCAATTGGTGGATCTAGGATCAGTCCGCCCTCCCATGACAACCTTTGCCCCCAAAGAATAAGAATACCTTGACAAAATTCCTGTTTTACTTAAAAGACCAAAGCAATCCTGGTGTTCTTTCCTTCTTACATTCGTGATAAGAGAGATACTGACTTGAAAGGAGCCATTAAGAGGTGAGATTATGATAGCAGCCATGAGGGACATGAAGATAGAAGACTGGGATCAGCCAGGCTCAGGGCTGGAGAACAGTGGCTGTGGGCTAGGGGAGGGAGGACAATGGAGAAGTCACATTGGCCCTGCTGTTTGGATTCCTACCTTTGGGGCTTTGTTCCTGATTGCTAAAAAGAGGACTGCCCACTCCTGCAAAACTGTAAGAAGCAGACACTCATTGGGAGGGGCCTTTTTTTTTTTTTTTTTTATTCCCGAATACCTGGTTAGATCCCCAACCAGACAGGGACATTGTCATTCTGTAACACTCGCAATCAGAATTCCAAACGGGGTTTTTCTATCTAAGGAAGATGTCCCTAATCAAGGAGTGAAGGCAATAAATGCAACGTTTGCCATCTAACAAGCCGCCCCAAAGTGTAGTCACCTAAAACAATCAATCATTTCTCACTGAAAGGAGAATTGGATGATTCTCCTATTGGGTCAATTTGACTGAGATGGGTGGACAAGAACAGCCCGGACCTCATGGCCGGCAGAGACGTGATGCCATCCCAGAAGGTTCTCTAGTCTCTCCACAGGAAAACACCAAGCTTCATTCTATGGTGAGTCCAAACGCAGGACAAAAGAATAAGCCTAGGCCTTCCAGCTGGGGCTGATAGTCCATCTGCTATTGTCCCAAAGGCTAAGGAAACCCCATAGCTGGATCAGAATCCAACGGAAGACTGTACCCAAGGCAAAGAGGGGAAAACGTGTGTGACCAATTTCTCTTCCCACAATGTGGTCCCCGTAACACAGTGTATCCCTCCAAGGAGGTGGCAGTTATCTTTGACCCTGCTTCAGGAGGATGATCGAGAACTCACAGCTGCCACGTTCTGCTTGCGTTCCTGTCCTCTAGGAGATGGGAGCCCGTGTTGAGATGTTGCTATACCTCTCCAAATGTGAAGTCTCAAAGTTTTGTGAAATAATTTCATGAACGTATATTACTTATGACGTTCTTATTGATTTATTTTGCATGTGTACATGTGTGTGGCATGCATACATTAAGTTTATGAGGGTTCACATGCACATGGGTGCGGAGGCCAGAGGTTGATATCAGGTGACCTCCTATATTGCTCTCCCCTTTTTCTTTAAGGCAGACTTCTCCCTGATTCGGGGAGTCTAGGCAGCCAGCTTGCTGGGGGATACACAGTCTCTGCCTTGTAAGCACTGAGGTTACAGACAGGCTGCCACGCCTGTCCTGCCATTTACATCACTTTTGGGGACCTAAAGTCCTCACACTTGCACAGGAAGCATCTTATCCACTGAGTCATCCTCCAATTTATTCTCCAATTTACTCATCCTTGATGAATTCTTTTTTTAAGGCACAAAGAGACAAGAGGAAGTAGAGAGAGGAGGGAAAGATGTTTTTCTTGGCATATTTCGTTTCATTACTCGGCAGGGGCTGAAACCTTCCTGTCTTGTAAGGGTCCAAAACAATTAGGTTGTGTCTCATAAAATGTCGACCTATCTCCTGCTTCGGGCAGATTTCAACACTGTGGGAATGTTCACAATATACGCCTAGAAGCTCAAGTCTCCAGCCCACTGGGTAGAAAGCGCTTTGACGACAGACCCTGCCTAGGAAGTACAGACTAGCAATGTTCCATTCTCAGGACATAATTAATGTGCTGGTCATTTTTTTCTTTTCATCAACAAAGGATTTACCAAAATACTGCATGGTTTCCTTCAAAACCGTGGCCCTCCCTTTCCTGTCTCACTTTTTTTTTTTCCTGGATCAGGACACCGTTTCCATTGGCTTCACAACGCTGGTTATTTCGGCTACTCTGCTCAACTTTGTCTCCCGGATCTGAAGAGTTCAGAGAGGCCAGTGCTGTGAATGGCGAGGCTCGGGTGAAGGCCCTGCTGCTTCTGATCTTCTCTGGGCCTCTCCTCATCCCTCTGAGCCCAGCGATTTCCTTCACAGCTCACAGCAAACCTCACAGTGTTATAAAAAGCCAGCTAACTAAATAATGCCATAGGAATCTTAATCACTAGGGTCATTTGGCCAACAACATGACATAGCTTTTTCCTCTCAGAATTCAAACATTCAAAATTACAAATATCCCATCCAATTCAGACTTAATTATCACTGTTCAAACTTTAAGAACTTTCTCTGTTTCGGTTATGTAAGATGAGAAACAGTGAGGTATGGCCAAAAAAGCGAATTAGCTTTTTTTTTTTTTTTTTTTTTTGAAGGGCCAGCGGGAAAAGTCTTACAACTGTATAGTTTCTCCTTGAAACCTTGCTATCTCTGGGTCAGGCTGGCTCTTTGTCAAAGATACCTAGGTCACCTGCAACAGATTCTGTCCTAAAAAGAATGGAACTAACCTGGATTGAGTCCTGATGTCTGTCTCAGCAGGCCAGAGAACACTGTCCCACAGAGGAGGTCCTTGGCTGTGTAGACAACTGTCCCAACCCTAGGACATACCAGTCACCATCCACCCAAACCGCTGTGGGCTAATCTGCACTGGCAGCCACGTGAGGAAAGGGCCCTGGAGGGGACTGCACCCTTGGGGTGTGACTTTGCCCATGGCATTTTCTCCTTGTGAGTGGCCCAACTATAGAACTGGTTGCATCTCAGTTCTTGAAAATTTACTTCAGACGGCCTTACCATCCAGATCATTGTCTTTTATTTTTTTGTTTATTACTTTGTCTTTTAATGTCCCCAAGCCTTGATCTCCCAATTCTCCTCCTACATCTCAAGTCCTGGGGTGGTGGCTATGCCACCATGCTTGGCTTACGCAGTACTGGGGCTCAAACGTGGGCTCTCATGCATAGAAGGCCAACTGTCTCTCCACTGAGCTACATCCCCGACTCCACATGGTTTTTAATTATACAGGTTTTTAAAATTACACAGTTTTCCTTCTGTACCAAAAATCATTCAGATAAATAGAAATTACCACCTAACCACCAGTTCTTCTAATGAGCCTGACTTTTGTATTACCAGGAAAGTTTTTAACACATTCTCTCTCTCTCTCTCTCTCTCTCTCTCTCTTTCTCTCTGTCTGTTTCTCTCTGTCTTTGTCTCTGTCTCTGTCTCTCTGTCTCTCTGTCTCTCTGTCTCTCTCTCTGTCTCTCTCTCTCTCTCACACACACACACACACACACACACACACACACACACTCTTAATATTCCTTATCCAAAATATGTAGTGCCAGAAGTATTTGATAATCCAGATCCCACTCCCATTTTGGAACATTTGTGTATGCATAATGAGTTATCATGGGAATGTGATCCATTTACTGTTCACATTGCACGTCGTACACATAACCTGAAGGTATTTTATACAGCATTTTTTGCATATCTGCATTGTGGTGACAGTTTGTCTTCTGAGGTCAGGGGAGGAGTTTTCTACACAGAGTGTCAAACTGACTCTCAAAAAGTTTGGGATTCAGGAGCGTTTCAGATTTCAAATTTTTTAAATCAAGGCACTCAACCCACCTCACCCTACCCCCATGTGTGTTTGCATGTGTTTGCATGTGTGTGTATATACATGCGTGCATGCATGCGTGTGTGTATGTGTGTGTGTACAAGTATATCAACAGTCATCCCCAGGGGACTGATTCTAAAGCCCTCTTCAGATACCAAACTCTGTGAATGCTGAAGCCCTTCATATAAAGTAGCAAGGCATTTGCATGGAACCTACGTTCACCCTCCTACACTCTAAGTCACTTCTAGATCACTTGTCTCTAATGCCATAAAATGCCATATAGGTTCTGTGAAAATCATTATACTGGACTTGTTCAGGGAACACTGACGAAAAGGGAGTCCGGGCCTGTCCTGTTAAATGAAACTTTCCCATATATTTTAAATCTGTGTTTGGCGGGATCGGCAGATGAGGATTGGCATTTAGGGAAGGCTGACCGCATGTTTCTGTGTGTATACCTATGTATAAAATGGCATATGTGCTCTGAGATGCATGTGTAGATAATTTTGCCTTGTGGTACCAGCACCTTCCGCTTGTCTTATTACATGAGTGGGTTTAAGTGAAGGTCTTAGCAGCAGGTCTGGGGTCAGTGGCTCAGCTTCTTCTTCTCAACAAAGGCCCTGGAATCTGGGAGATGCCTGTTATCTGTAAGACAATGTCCTTTATGCTGACCTGTAAAGCCTAAAACCCTAAAGATCACTTACCCTTAATGGTGCATTGTTTTGCTCTGCATAGTGCCTGCGATTGTAAGACTATATATATATGTTCCAGCTGGGAGGGGAAAAAAAAGAACATTTATTTTTAGGCTGGAATGGAGTTCATGCTACCACATGGCCATGATTTTAGCATTCTCCCTCATATTTCACCCATCATTAGTATAATGAGGTTTTCTGAAGGTTAAACCTCTGACTTATTCTTATTCCCCAGAATATATTTTTATTTATCAAAATCTCCAATTACCATGGTAACTGTCAAGAGTCCTTTAAAATGCATGCTGTTGTTTTGGTACCAATCTACTGCACAGTTACAGCAAGCCACAATGGCCACAGACATTGCAAAACAAAAAAAGTCACCCAGCCCCCACTCCCCTTCCCCCCTCCCCCAAGTCTCTCATTTCTTTCCATTCTGGTGCATCTCTGCGACGCGGGGACAACAAACCTACAAAGATAATAAACTTCTGTGCAGACAGGGAGAGGGAGTGGATACCCCAGGATGGGCACGCCTCTCTCTGTGCTGCAGGAGAGAAAAAGAGGACCTGCTGAAAAGCGGAACAGGAAACAGATGGGGGACATGATCTCTCAAAACCTCAGACCAGCCTGGTTGCTAGAAGGTTAGGCCAAATCAGAAGCCTGTGCATTCTCCAAAGAGAAGCCGTCTGAGGCAGGCATCAGGGCGGGTCGTGTGGCTACCAGTTCAACAGTTCCATGTGGGAAGGAGAAAGCCACGCCATGTCTGGATCAGCTGAGGCCAACGTGGTGAAGAAGGCGAGCATGCTGGCAGAGCTTGCCTCAGGCCCTGGCTCCGCACGGGCAGCATTGCGCTCTCCACAGCCGTGTGATTGCGCCTGGAGAAGGCTACTTCCTTCGGCTAAATTTAGGGGCTTCCACAGAAGCCTTTATTTACTGAAAATTAAGTTTGAAAAGGTGACCGAAAGAAGTGTCTGCATCATCTTCTGTCTTAAGGGCTCCTGTGAAGGGGAGAGACGGTCTGATGCCACGTGCTAGGGCCGCTTTCAATGACTCAAACTCAAAGACATCAAAGAATCTAAACGACTTCATCAAAATTCGCTCCATCATGCAATTATTTATCCACAGAAAGAAAATTATTCTTAACTCCTGGGATCAGTGATCGGGAAGGAACTTTTCAGGAGGGAACAAACATGCTGGCATGGAACTTTATCATCTCTTCGCAGGTTGTGCAAGTTGGGGGCGGAATTCTTCCCTCCCAAACTAGAGAGTTGGACCAGTTTCCTGAGATGCGGCATGCTGACCGTCCAGCAGCCTTGCCCTCACAAAGTGAGATGGCAGGGCTCTCTACCCAAATCCCAGGCACCCCTCCCCCTCCCCAGCAACTGCCTTTCACTTGTGACCTCTCCCAGCCAGTGGCCGGGAAGGAGCCTTTGAACTCGGCTCCAAAGCAGCTGTGATAGGGAGGACTTTGATTACCCTGCTCGGCTGGTCCTTCCATCTTGCTGTTTCCCTTCCCCTCCCCAACCCCCCTTACCATGACTCCTTTCCCCATCCCATAGTCCACGCAATTCGGGTTTGGGGTTTGGGTTTGCTTTTTTCGCAACCTTCTTTGTTTTTGTTTTTGGGTTTTTTTTTAATTATTATTTTTTTTTCCTCTCTCCCTTTTCATTTTCCTATTGCATCCTAAACCTCAAGACACAGTTAGCACTGATCCTGATTTGTTTAGGGTTTATCTCCGTTATTAATTCCAGTCATGCGAAGAAGAAGCAAAGTGTGAGGAGAGAGAGAGTGCTAGGGTCTGGTCTGTATACAAAGTTCGGGTGTCTGTGAAGGGAGCCAGCAATCCCTGGGAAACATATTTTCTTTAGATATCTTTTTAATCCAAACAACTTTCTTTCCTAGTCTGAAAATATTCCTTGTGATGGGACCCGTCCTGAACCATTTCATTTATTATTATTATTCTCTCCCCACCCCACCCCCGTTGATGTCCTTTGAAGCTGCTGCCTGCATTAATCTGGACTTAATATGGATTTAAACATTTACAATGGAAAATAATTTTGGTTATAAAATAATCTCTCTCGATAATGCTAGAGGACCCCCACTCCCCCCACCCCTGGCGCAACTGTCACCATCTCTGACAGCTAGGAATGGGCTGAGATTCTTGAATATGCATGTTGAGGGGAATGCAAACCAAGACTCACGGGATCCATGTAATATTTTATATTTGGCAGCTGTTATGACTGGCTGGAGTTGAGTGATACCCAGGGCCCTGACTTGTTGTTTGAATGAATTCATCATCTTTCAGGACATAGGAGTATCTGGTACCCAGGATATACTAAAAATACTTTCTGTTGGAGTTGAGGGGAGCTGTCTTTCAAGGAGAGCAGGCTGCATCCAGCTGTCATAGAGGGTATTTTCAGTAACTCAGGGCTGGAGGAGGCCTCTCAGCTCTCCATCCCACCCCTCTTCCCTGTTAGCATTGTTCATTCTCTCCACTGGCACAATAGAAATTTCTCATGTCATTGGGTTACCTCAGACAAGGCCAGCGTTATCAAGTAGAGTGGAGTTTGTATGGGTTGGAGTATGTTCATGGGAATTTCGAAAAATTAGATGAGATTTCAAAGTCTACTACTTTGTCAGCTCAGTTTGCAGAAATCAGCACATGATTTCTCAAAGACTGTAGAAGAAAACTGGGCTGTGTCTATGTGATGCCCTTCAGTAACAGAAAGTCTGTGGTTTGGTTGTCATTATCCCTCCATTCTTATGTCCATGCAGACATCACTAATCAATTGCAAACACTGTCACAGAGCAGGCAGCAGCTTCTATTTCCTGATATCAGATTCTGAGGCGCTCAGAATTCCTCAACGCATTGTTCCAACTTGACTCTGGTTCTGCTTGGACATCCTTCCTTGGGCCACTGGACAATCTTTGTATCTGGCACTTCCATTCAAGAAGATTCTTCTAGTGTTAACCCCCTTCATTTCCCCTTTAATATACCTGCCCTGCTTATCGGGGCTTCTCAATCACTTCTTGTTGCCGCTGTATTTTTTTTCTAATTTTTTAAGGTTTATTTGTTTTATGTGTTGGAGTGTTCTGCCTGTATGCTTGCATGTGCAATGCCCACAGATGCCGGCACGAGGCATTGGATGCCTGGAACTGTAGTTATAAGCCGTTATGAACTGCCATGTGGGTGCTGAGAAGTGAACCCAGGTTCTCTAGAAAAGTACCCTTTTAACTGCTGGGTCAGCTCTCTAGCCCATAATGTAATAGATTTATCTTTATACTACTTAATTCTTTCCATGGTAACATAATTCATTGTAGAAATTTTATGAACTATAGTATGCAGGAAAGTATAAAATTAAATCATTAATAATACATATTGATATATAGACATCTAAACAAAATATATAAATATTTCTTGTTTTTATTGTAAAAGTTTTAAATACAGGCACTCGGGATATAGCTCAGAAATAAAGCACTTTAGCGGGCTATATCAAACTCTAGATTCAAAAAAATGTAAATAGAGTCACTTGTGATTAAAATATATGGATGTAATTACACCCAAAGTGAGTGGCTTTTGTAATATATGCTATGCAAGGTACACATTAGTACAATGGTTGTTAGTCACCGGGCATGCTGACACATACCTTTAATCCCAGCACTAAAAGGACAGAGTCAGGCAGATCTCTGTGACTTCAAGGTCAGCCTGATATACCTGGAGAGTTGATAGGGAGACACGATCTCAAAAGGAAAAAGAAATCAGTCTACAGATTACACTTGGGAGAGCATACAGAATATGCATCCAGTTTCATACGTACTGGTAAACAAAAATACTGGTTTCATATTTTCTTCCCTATAAAGTAACAGCTGAGCAGTCTTGAAGCATAGTTATATTTCCAATTGTGTGTGAGTATTTATGTGTGAGTGTTTATGTGTGTGTGAACTTACAAGCAGTTGTGAGACACCTGGTACAGTTGCTGGGAATAGAACTTGATCCATTTCAAGAGCTGCAAACACATCTGGTCATGGGACCATCTTTCCAGTACTCTGAGGATACCTCAGAATGTCCCCCCACCACTTAAATTATTCATCACAACTGGAATATAATTCCTGTACTAAGCAATTCGTCCCATTAAAGACACTACTCAATGGGTGTAAGCATGTTCCCAGGACTGTACAACCATCACTACACTCACCACTCAGACATTACCATCATCATCCTAAAGGGGGCGCTCATCCTTGTTTCCATCCAAACCCCTCAGACCTAGGCAGCCACTGATCTACTTCCTGTCTCTATAAACTTTCATGTGGTGAGCACAGTCTATAAATAGAGTCAGTCAGTATGGACATCTTTGACTGGCTGCTTTCACTTAGCCTGGCGTTGTCGAAGGTCATCAGCGTCACAGCGTTCTGTCATTCATTTTTATTGCAAGGTAGTATTCCAGTGTATTCACCCATTCCATTAAGAATTTCTGCTCCATTTTTGCACTCCTGATGTTGACTTCAAAACATCCCCAACTGGAATGGTGTTCATGGTCCACATCTGTGCATATATCAATTGTACCCATGATTACTTTTGCTAGAATCGTCATGAATTTAGAAAGAAATCCAGCTGATTTCAGTAGGTGTGTATTGAATGTTGAACAAAGGTTTTTGCTAGAAAATGCTGAGGTTGGGAAGTCCAATGGGGGGGGGGGCTGGAGAGATGGCTCAGTGGTTAAGAACATTGCCTGCTCTTCCAAAGGTCCTGAGTTCAATTCCCAGCAACCACATGGTGGCTCACAACCATCTGTAATGAGATCTGGTGCCCTCTTCTGGCCTGCAGGCAGAGTACTGAGAATACTGTATACATAATAAATAAATAAATCTTAAAAAAAAAAAAAAAAGGAAGGCCAATGGGCCCAGACTTCTTTACAGTCTGTGGACAACAAAACCACTCAGAGCCATGAGTCAACCTTATACCCTCAACCTTTGACTGACTTACATTATCCAAGAGTAAATGAGTTGATGTCTTTTGACTTTGCCTTATGAATTTCTTATTATACCATGTTTTTCAAGCTACCCCAAACAGGAACAGTGTGTTCTATTTCTATTCTAGTATAGCAATAGAATGAAAATGAGAACAGTGATCATTTACTGTGCCTTTTTAAGATTAATATGCAAGACAGTGTATGAGGTAGACATGGCTTTTCACGGATGAAAAAGAAACCAAGGATCAGAGTGATACAAGGCAAGTTTCCGGTAAGGAACATGGGCAAGACTTGAACCCAGGGCTGATTTAATCAAAGCTTACACAGTTGACCACCTATGTAGAAGGCATTCTTCAGTTTCAGGAGGTCTTCAGAATCAGGAGGAGCTGATTGTCCGGGCAGCAACTCTGGATCTTGGTCTGGGTGACCTGAGCCAATCTTTGAACGTGGAAAGGTGAAGCCAAAAGGGCCTAAAGCCGTCACTCAGGGACTTTTGTAGTTGTGTGAATTCTGTTATTCTGTTCATGGTGATGGAAGACATGGCTTCTTAAGGGTTTCCTCTGTTTGGGACAAGGAGTTATGGGACAGCATCTTTGGAAGTGATCATTTAGTAATCCCAATACAGAAAATGCACTTAGGGAAAAGTAGTTAGGAACCGTTTGACATAAGCGGGGCCAGGAGGGGCCAGGGTTAGAGCAGTCTGCCATATCACCATGTCTTAGAACTTGGGCTTCCATGGGTGTCCAAGTGCTTTTCTTTTTTTTTTTTTTTTTTAAAGATTTATTTATTATGTATAGGCTCCAAAACCACAGAGAAACCCTGTCTCGAAAAAAAAAAAAAAAAGAATATTTATTATGTATACAGTATTCTCAGTACTCCGCCTGCAGGCCAGAAGAGGGCACCAGATCTCATTACAGATGGTTGTGAGCCACCGTGTGGTTGCTGGGAATTGAACTCAGGACCTTTGGAAGAGCAGTTGGTGCTCTTAACCACTGAGTCATCTCTCCATCTTTTCTAAGTTGTGTTTGACTGAAGTATTCTGTCACCTCAACAATGAGGCAGGTTATGTCTGTGCTCACGGAGCTCTTCAATATATATTAAATAATAATTGTTGTTTCTTTCCTATTCGCCGACATGATAAAATCCTGGCAAAGAGCATTGAACATCTAATTAATTCACTGGCACTGAAACCAAATTGCCAGCTGAAGAGTTAATTGTGAACCAGGCAGAGATAGAGAGGTAGGGAGCTGTTTTGAGCGGTGGTGTCATTCCGAACTCCAGGGAAGACAGAGCAATAAACACCAGGCAGGCTGCGTGGCACGCACCTGAGATCCCAGCCCTGGGGAAGAAGACGAGAAAGGGTCAGAATCTCAACGTCATCCTCAGCTACACATCGAGTTTGAGGTAGTTTGGCCTCCATGAAACTATCTAAAAACAAAGCAAAACAGAAAGCAAATGAATTCGTTGGATACACGGTTATATGAGCTGCTAAAAACGGTAGAGCAAGAGGAGGCTGGTTGTGCAGCTGGCACTGAGCGGACTTCAGTCACTCTTGGGTAACTTCATCACACAACACCTGTCCAGTGTGACCACCTACATTAACTAGCCAGTAAGTGTTGTGTTACTAGGGATAATTATTTTGTTTTTTACCTAAACCTAGGGTATTGGACAGGTTAAGCAAGCACTTTTCCACTTAGCTACATCCCCAACCCTTGTTTGGGGGACGTTTAGGACAATATGCAAATCTAGGCACAGCATGAACAAAGTCCCAAGTACTAGTAATAATTACAGGAAAATTGATATACCTAGTCATATTATTATGTTAACCTATTCAAATGAAATAATAGTAGTACTGTCAATATAACTGGCAAATGTTGTAATAATTGATGGTATTAACATCTGTGCTGATTATAATATATTAACATAATGTAGTTAAAATAACTGTGAGGCAAGCCTTATATTAAGTCAATATGTATATAGATGCAAAACACACAAACACATGCATATGAAAATCTCCTTTAATCCTTAGATTATGAGATGAGAAAACATACCCTTATTGTTTTCAAGAAGTATTTATTTTTATTTTCTATGAATGAGTGTTTTGCCTGCGTGTTTGTATGTGCTCTTAGGGTGTGCCTGGTGCCCCAGGAGGCCAGAAGAGGGCATCGGATGCCTGAACTAGAGTTTCAGGCAGCTGTGAGCTTCCATGCGGGTGCTGAAAACCAAATCCAAGTTCTCTAGAAGAGCACCAAGTTCTCTTAACTGCTAGACCATCTCTCTAACTCCACTACCCATTTTTTCCAGTACTGAGTTAACATGCCAGATCCTCAGTTCCATCCCAGCCTCTTCGTAAGAATCATTAAACTTTGTTCTCAGTTGTTTCCTTCCCCTGCTGCCTTCTCCCACCCCTTTCTAGAAATTCCCTCTTTCCCTAATCAGAGTATAAAAAAGTCCAGGTTTCCTGGAGCAAACACACTCACATCATCTCTTAGTAGACCACCGAGCATTTAGGAGCACAAGAAGCACCCAGCGCTGGCCCAACCAGCGCTGAACACTCAGACTACTACATGGAACCGGGAACATTTTACGAATAATAAAATGCTTGTGCCAAACAGGGAAGAGTTCAGCTTCCTGGAGAAATGTTTGATACTTGTCCCTGTTTTGAATATTAAAAACTCTCAGAAGATTGTAAACAAGTACCCGTGAGATGGCTCAGTGGGAAAAGGTGTTTGCCACCAAGCCTCACGGCCTGAGTTCGATCTCCAGGTCCCATATGGTGGCGGGATCAAACAGACTCCCTCAAGTTGTTCTCAGTCCTCCACATGTGGGCTGTGGTCCTCACACTTCGAGCTGTGGTACTCCCCTGCCCCCTCAGATAGAATGAATATAATTTTTAAATTATTACATTTTAAATAAAAAAAATACAAAAGAATATTCCCCAGTATAGATCAAAGCCTGAAAAACAATTTCTATGAAGGTATTTTTAGTAAGCGGGGCAGGATGGTACACGCCTTTAATCCCAGCACTCGGGAGGCAGAGGCAGGCGGATCTCTGTGAGTTCGAGGCCAGCCTGGTCTGGCTATAGCTGTTGCACAGTCTTGAGGAAAAACAAAACCGAAAAGGTCTCTAATAAAGCGATTAGGCCTTATGGACTATACTATCTTTGTTGCAGAAACTCTTATTATTTGTTATGTATTGGGTGCAAAGTTAGTATGGAAATGAATGAACATGGTAATGTTTCAATAAAATTTTATTCATGAAATTAAGAAGTGGGCCAGATTTATCCTTTAGGATATAGTTTACTGATGTCTAGACTAAAGTCATCCCTTGGTCAAGTTGGATGTACTTATATTTCTTTTTTTGTTTGTTTGGTTTTTTTTAATTTATTTATTAAAGATTTCTGCCTCCTCCCCTCCACCGCCTCCCATATCCCTCCCCCTCCCCCAATCAAGCCCCCTCCCTCATCAGCCCCAAGAGCAGTCCGGGTTCCCTGCCTTGTGGGAAGTCCAAGGACCTCCCACCTCCTTCCAGGTCTAGTAAGGTGAAATCCAAACTGCCTAGGCTCCTACAAAGCCAGTACGTGCAGTAGGATCATTTTTTTTTTGTACCTGTATTTCTAATAGTTACAGGCTTGCTCACAAAGAGAAGATTTATAATCCAAAACCCAGTACTTATTAATTCCTATTGTCAGAATAAAAACTCGTGCCCCAGCTTAAGGGAGAAAGGAAACAAGAACTGGAGATGTAATTCAGTGGTGAAGTGCTTTGCCTCTCAGGCCCTGAATTCTGTCCCCAGGGAGGAAGGAGAGAGAGGGAGGAGAAATGGAAGGAAACAGCCGAATGTGTGGACATGTGGTTTTAAGATGAACTTTATGCCAGGTTGTCAACGGACCTCTATCTGAATCAGTCTTTGTTGGACTGTGTCCAGCGGTCAGCATGATACTCTATCAAAGAACACCTAGGATTAAAGAAGCAAAAATGGTATCCACAGACAAACCAAAATCTCACCATACTGCCATGACTGCAATGCTTCCTGACCCAGCATGTGATATCCTAGAAGGTCGTTCTTCATAATCTAGGGTGGCTCCCCTATATGATTCCTTATTAAGTTATAGAATAAGAGCTAGTACCACTTCCTGAGACATAATACAAAGGCAGAGCACTATCCTCCAATCTGTGCCTTCTGATCCTTCACTGTCTGTCTTAGCAGTCTGTGTGTTTGCTGGCAATCTTCCGCCATTCGCATGACTTTTACAAATGTCACTTTTTACATCTGTACTTTGCTTGCCCTAAGCATTTTCCCCTTTCTTAAATGTACTGTGTGCCAGGAAACTGGGGGAATTTAAGTCTTCAGTAACCTCCTCTCCTTGAACTATCTAACCAAATCACCAGCCTGGTTAGAGTCCCCCAACCAGTAGATTAAAAAAAAGAAGAAGTGGGGCTGGAGAGATGGCTCAGCGGTTAAGAGCATTGCCTGCTCTTCCAAAGGTCCTGAGTTCAATTCCCAGCAACCACATGGTGGCTCACAACCATCTGTAATGAGGTCTGGGGCCCTCTTCTGGCCTTCAGGCATACACACCAACAAAATATTGTATACATAATAA
The DNA here is from genome assembly GCF_018167655.1 of Microtus oregoni. Classification (NCBI taxonomy): domain Eukaryota; kingdom Metazoa; phylum Chordata; class Mammalia; order Rodentia; family Cricetidae; genus Microtus; species Microtus oregoni. The sequence continues at coordinate 42,718,407 of NW_024543063.1, forward strand.
ATAAATAAATATTAGAAGAAGAAGAAGAAGAAGAAGAAGAAGAAGAAGAAGAAGAAGAAGAAGAAGAAGAAGAAGAAGAAGAAAAGAATAATATACAGGAAGAAAGAATAATAAAGATAAATCCACCTCTTCATTCTGCATGAGATGGATTGAAAGTTTGAGGTTAGGATATTGATAGACTACTGTGTCTCTTCCAGAATACTTTTGTTTTCTTTTTTTGTGTTTACCCAAATGTCTTGGTCTTTAAGGCTATTTTATATGCAATTTCAGTTCATTATGGGTTGGTTTCTTTTTAGCCCCATTGAACTGACATCAGAGGGTTGATGTCATCCTAAACCATGCCAAGACTCAGTGACAATATAGCCTCTAGTGGTTCTCAGTTCCTGAAAAATCTATGACCAACCATCACAGTGGTCTACCTCCACAGCAGAGTGGTGTCCCAGCTGCGTGGGAAATGGAAGGGAAATCCATCATATGTGGAAAACTCAGACATCAATAAGCAACTGTGTAGACCTTTCAGTTGGGGACCAACCACAGAACTGCCTTTCCATCAACAATCAAACAGTCTTTAGCTGTGATCAGCTGCTTCCATCACCTCGGAGACTGGCAGGTTTCCAATAAAGCCAGTCACTCCTTCCCCCAGGGTAAAATCATCGGCAGGAGGCGGCCATTGTCTTGGAGCCCAGCAATTTGACAACAGGTTAGCTTGCACTCTATTAGCCAACAGCTACACCCTGACCCCTGACCCTGACATTGACCTCTCATGGCCCTCTCAGAAGTACACTCTGATCTTTTGAGGTGGCCTGCCCTGCTGGTTAGCATAAGAGAAGGGTCTTGTCAGGGGTCTCTGGTCACCCTTGCTCCCAACAGGATGCTTAAGACTCCAAGTACAGAAACAAACTAGAGTTGAATCCAAAATGCCAAAGGTGAAAGTTCACAAGCATATCCATCAGCTGCCTGTCACCGAAGGACAACGTAAGAGCTATGGAAGCTTTCAGCACACGGATGGCCGCTGTCTCCAGACAGTCCTGTGACTTAATGGAAAAGACATATCAAAATATGGCTTACAAAATACAAAATAATGGGCTTAGATGTACATTATATGAGGGTGTGAGATTGCTCTGGTACTTACAGTAGGGGAATTAGATGGAAGTGTTCTGCCAGGGTAGTTAGGTTGAAATACAGATTGTCCCAGGAATGTTAGCTTCAGCTGTGCCTTATAACAACTGTTAAATAAGATGTATCGGGCAGAGCGGACATTAGCCAGGGATGTGCATTACAGAGCTCCTAGTGGAAGATGTGGGTTCCATGTTGACAGGGGTAGGACAAAGGGTTGGCTATTTTTCAAGTTACGAGACGCCCCCTGCATCAGATGGATTACAGGGACTAGGAAAGACCATGCAGAATAAAGTTCTTTCCCCGGCTTTCTCCCCAGTCAAACAATCTGCCATTTTCCCCACTTTTCCTGTTAGGGCCTTAAAGGCCTCCCCGTCAATAAAAACATTAACTCACTAAACAGCCTGATGGCTTTTCCTTCCCTGGCTTAACCCTTCGGGAGCTGGGGTTTCCTTTGGATTTGTAAAGATATTGATTCCAGATAATGTTTGCCTTTCTAACTCTCTCTTCCGTAGACTTGATGGATAGGTTCAGGGCTACATCTCGGCAGCCAACTCACCACAGCTACCCAGGGAAAGGGGAGTAGAGAGTCAGGCAAGCGTTCAGAGTTAACACCATTAGAATCTCTTCCCTGGGACGGGAAGGCAGAAATGTCTGGGTTGGGGAGAGAAAGAGGCAGGCCGGCTGTACAGTTGCTTCCGATCAGTGTGGGGCTCATTTGTAGCTCTCTGTATTCCTTTGACTCCTCTGCCGGAATCCCTTTTTCTTCCCCTTAGATTGGTTGATGGTTTCTAGTTAAGATCCGTCGCCATCTGGAGACTGGCTGTCGTGAGTCGCATTTTTTTTGTTGGTTTGTTTGTTTTGTACTGTAGCCCAGGTTAGTCTCATACTGGACACAATTTTCGTGCTTCAGCCTCCAAGTGCCGAGATCCAAATGTGCACCACCATGCCCAGCTAGAATTATTTTCCTTTTTACCTCTTTATAAGACAATGTCTCATGCCACCCAGGCTAGCTTCAAACTTGTTGTACAGAGCCAAGGGGAGCTTTGAACTTTCGATCATCCTCCCTCTACCTCTCAAATGCAGGGATTAAACAGATACAACCATGTCGAGTTTCTGCAGGGGCAGGGAGGGCTTTGTGTATGTTATGCAAGCGATCTACCAGATCAACCACATCCTCATCCCCCTGAGTTGTATTTTTTTAACTTTAAGAAATACTTTAAGTTGATTTGTTTTTATTTTCTGTGTATGAATGTTTTGATTGCATGTATGTGCACCATGTGTGTGCCTTGTGTTCAGAAGAAAGAGTCAGATCCCTTGGAACTAGAATTATGGATATTGTAAGCCACCATGTTGGTTCTGGGTACCGAACCCAAGTCCTCTGCAAGAGCAGCAAATGCTCTTAACCAGTGAGCATGTCTCCAGCCCTGTGTTGACATCTTGGAAACCTCCTTTCCAGGCCGACAATATGCTTTTCTCCAGCATTATGAACATGAGCAAGTATGGGTAACTATGTCTGCTTGTGACACTGGCCAACTTCAGGAAAACCTGGCAGTAGATGCAACCCTTATCCAAGAAAAACAAAGGAAGAAATGGGGAGGTCATCTCCCTCATTAACCACTCAGCCTTCAAAGGTTCGCTAAAAGTCTCCCCAACAATGCTGTCGTCTTCTCTTCCTTAGCCCGGAAGATACAATTCCTGACCTGCAGAGGTGTAGCACCATGCAATTGGATGGTGTCCAGCCTTACTGAATGAGAGAGTCGAGCCCCACCTCTCAAGTGTCTCCATGAAAGAAAATGTTATGCCAAGTGAGTTAACACAGTCCAAAAGACTAACCCCCCAAACAAGCACGCCGAACAAAACTGTACCGGTCAAAGGAAATTACAGTGTCACCAGACACCTCCACATTGTGCCTGACATTCTCAGGAAGAGGCCAGCGGGCATTCCTGCCTATTTGTTGGGCTGTGTTTCTTCAGAGAGAAAAGTGGCTTTGCTGGAGGCCGATGGTATTTGCCTTCTATAGCCGAGTTCTCTTTAAGCCAACCACAATGAATGGGGCGGGAATACGCTGTCCAGGTTCTAAAGTGTCCCCGCCTACTCTCATCCATCTTTGCCCACGTTTTCACATCTTTTAGTTTGTGTTTATTGACTTATGTATTTATGTAGACAGGCTCTCTCTAGGGAGACCTGGCTACCCTGGGACTCAGTCAACCAGGCTCGCTACACGTGTGGTGATCTCCCTCATCTCCCAAATGTTGGAATCTTAGGTGTGGGCCATTATGCCCAAATTTCCCAACCTCCATCTGTTTCCTCTCCTCTCCTCACCACATCGCATCCCTTCCTGGTATGCAGGCTCTTCCCTTCTGGGTGCCCATTCCTGCCTCATTTTCTGACATCACAGTTTCCTTAAAAATAGCCCATGAGAGCTATTTCTAATCTCCATCGGGGATCTGTCCAACCAGACTCCCAGGGGATATGGGAATGAACTTAAAGTTTGTCCTGGAGAAGAAGGGGGAAGCGTGTATTTGTGTGTGTGGAAAGGCAAACTTATTCCCAGACTTAATTTTTAAACAAAACTCCTATTGCATTGATAGAGATATTTGGGGAGACAAACTACAAACAAAATATGGTTCTCCTTAAACAGCACGCAAAAGGCCACCCCTCAAAAGAGACCAAGTAGTACCACTGCAGAATCGTAGCAGTGTCAGGATCAGAAACAAGCAGGCAAATTCCAACCCCTGCATAATTATTGCTCTGGGAACTAGAGGCAGTCACTGAACCTTTCCGAACCCCCATGTCCCTCTTCACTAACTGGAGGGTAACAATGCCGTCTACCCTAGAGGGATGTTGTGAATATCTAACAGGGTAATGTATATGAGATGCTTTATCTGTCCCTACCACAGGAGTGGTGAACTTTGCCATCTTATCAGCATCCTAGCAGGAAGAGTGAACCAAGCCACCATGGGTTCTGGCTGCACTGACATCTCACAAAGCTGGCCATCGTGCCCGTGTCTGGATTCAGAGATGTACTATACCACTTAACCTCTCTACTTTACACAATGACTGTATATAAAGATTTGCTCTGGATGGGGAGAATAGGTGGCCCTGACAGTGAGGGAAGACACAGATTGCAACAGCTTCCCCGATAGAGCATGGAGGACCCCACTCAGAGCTCCTATGGTTTTATTTCAAAAGTACCAGTTCATCTCCATCATGGTCATTGGTGTGCAGTGCATAAATAGGCCCTAATATGAACCAGTAGACTTGATTTCTCTAGCTGTATATTAAACAACAACAACAACACTCCTGCTACTGGTGGCTCTAAGGTCCTGACCTTTAATGAGGACTTGTGACATAAAGCAACTTGCCCAGGAGAACAAGTAGGCAGGAGGCCAGAGGGACAAGGTCATTGGCTAATGAAGCGGTCAGCATTGAGTTCCTGTCACTCAGCTAGTTAAGAGGAAGCTGAAAGGGAAGTTTTTAAAAACGGGAACATTTAAGAAACAAAGGAAAGGACTACACACACACTGGTACTTGTGCTCCAAAGATGCATTGTTGTTGCCAGAAAGAAGGCATGGTAACAACACACAGCCCATGGATGCCTTCACTGTGGTCCTGTTCAAGCCGGCATGCTGAGCACCAGCCAGCACAAAGAGCATCTTCAAGAGGCGAGCTGAAAACAATCCTCAAGCTCAAGCAAAATAAGCGGGCGCTGAGCAGCCCTGCCTTTTGGTTCCGAACTGTTCCAGAGAGACAGCTAGAACAGCCAAGAGTGTACCAGAGAAGGCGATCAGGACCCATTCCCTGTGCTCGAACTGACTTCCTCCCGAGCCACAGTTGCGTAAGAACAGTACCCAACTCTGGGGGAGGCAGGGGCACAGAAAGAGAAGCCTTATGTGAAGGGACAAGAGCAGGCTTTGGCATGGACGATGGCTCTGATGTCAGCAATGTCGTTGCTTTTTCTACACACTCTTAAGGATCTTAGAAAGTGTGCGCTGTTTTTAAAAAATGGCTACTTAAGTGTAAAGAGTACTAACACAGGGTCACTTTATGTGTCGATTCACAGTGGCGTGGTTTACAATTGGTGAAACATTTTAAGCTTTTGAACCAGTCACCCAGTCCGCAAATGTGTATGTGCCTGCATGCGTGTGTGCATGTGTGCGTGTGCGTGTGTGTGTGTGTATGAAGGGGGAGCACATATATAACGCATGAATGAGTTCAGAAGACAACTGACAGGAGTCTTTTCTTCCCTTCCACCGTGTGGGTTCTGAGGACTGACCTTGGCTCATCAGGCTTGGCGGTAAACACCGTTACCTACTGAGCCATCTCACTGACACAAAGCGTATGCTATTGAAAACTGCTTTGTTCTGTCCTATTCACAGCACTCCGATGAATCAGAAGTTTTTTGTTTTGTTTTTTTTTTAAGTCATGGTCTTGCTATAGAGCCCGGGCTGGCCTTCAACTTAAACACCACCTGCTTCCATCTCCCAAGTGTTGAGATTATGGATGTGCTCCACCAAACCTGGCTCTAGAGTTGTTCTTGACTTTGTCCTTCACGGTAGACACATCAAGATATAGAATATAAATGACAGAATATTACAAGAATGTGCTGTGGGTAGACCAACCAAGTCTTCTTGAGAAAGTTGGGAGAAGACAAGAAAGAGAGGACCTTCCTATCTATCCTACCACTTGGTTCCCCAAATAATGCCTTTAGCTAGAGAAGACTGAGGATTCTCTCACTGAGCATCCTACCTTAGAGAGACAAAAGCTCGGACAGACTAGCTCCTGTCTTTGAAGTAGCTAGAAATAACACTAACATGGTTGTTGGGGTCTTCAGACTTCTCCTGGGCACCATCCCAGCAGTAACCACTGACAGCCAAGAAGTCTCCAAAATATCCCTCTTATTGAGCCCTTTTGTCGTGCCCAGAACAGAATCCAACTCTCGAACATCCCAAGACACAAAGACACCAAAGGTTTCATGTCCATTTGGGGAGGGAGTCATAAAATATTATTTTAGCCCCTGCCTATCTCACTTCTGATGCATGGGTGGAGCGGTGAGCAGAGGTGGCAGACACTTGGTGTCAGTGGCACCCTGGTCTCTGTCAAGCCCCATAGCTTCTGATGTCCCAGGTCTCCAGAGATTAGTAAACTGATTTGTATGCCTGCCCTCCTCTGCGTTACAGACATGACAGGAGGGTGAACTGGGAGCATTGGGCCAAGAAATCCGTTCTGGTGTTCTGATGGAAAGTGCTATCAGATTAGAGCACCTTAGCCTGGAAACCATGCTGGGACATCACCAAGGAGACATTTTGTCCTCATGACCCAATCAAGCCTCTTGCCAGGACCCAGTGCTCTGAGACATTTGGGGTTTGGAAACTACAGGAAAGCACAGAGACTTCTATACTATTACCCAAGGCTTTCTTCTCTCAACTACAGACTTAGCTTTAAGAGTTTTTTCCTAGTTATAAAAATATTATTTATACCATAGAAACTATGAGCATTTATAAAAACAAAGAAAATTGAAACCAGCCCAAATATCAGTACCTAGAAGTAAACCCCCCCCCACACACACACTTTTTGAAACAGGGTCTCACTATTTAACCCTGACTGGCCTAGAGCTAACTATGTAGACCAAGCTGGCCTTGAACTCAAGACATCTGCCTGACTCTGTCTCCAGAGTTCTGGGATTAAAGTCACAAACAACCACACCCAATAGATACCTTAACATGTATTTTATCTTTTCAAATGTCTTTTAGGCAAACATATGTATGTAAGTATCTTATTTTATGGCCAAGGTCTTTTGTACATGCTACCCACAAAAACGTGCAGTATCAGTTAGTTATGAACATACATATTATTCCCTTCCAGCGGCCATCTTGCAATCTGGTATTAGATGTAACCTCATTTTGTTCATTCCCTTTCTGGGGTCAGTATTATAAATAATATCCCAGTGACCATCTTTGTGTTTGGTGAATCTTCCCAGTTGTCTCATTAGGATAGACTCCTGCTATGGAACAATGCTCTTGTACCCTGTAAAGATTTGTCACTTGTATTGGTTTAATAAAACGCTGATTGGTCAGTAGCCAGGCAGGACGTATAGGTGGGATGACCAGAATAGGGGAATTCTGGGAAGAGGAAAGACTCAGTCTGCAGTAGCCACCCAGACCAAGAGGAAGCCAGATAAGAATGCCTCACTGATAAAAGTTACCAAGCCACGTAGCTAACACAGACAAGAATTATGGACTAATTTAAAATGTGAGAATTAGTTAATAAGAAGCCTAAGCTAACAGGCCAACCAGTTTATAATTAGTGTAGGCCTCTGTGTATTTCTTTGTGACTGAACAACTGTGGGACCAGGCGGGACAGAAACCTCTGTCAACAGATTCCTAGAAGACAGAAGTGTTGAAAGCATTGTCTCTTTCAAAAAGTGGTGCAGGGAAGAAATAACAGAAGAGTGGGCCACAAAGCTGGAATCCCATAAACCCCAGTGGCTTCTGACAATTGCAGGAACCTCCTCCATTTATCTATGGGGAGAGGAAAGTGACTGAGAAAAAGCCCCTGGTCTGACTGACATCAGGTGGCTCCCATCCCCTCTACTGTGGATTTTCTTCCTGGTTGCTTTCTTCCACAAATGTTGATGAACCCCCTTCAGCACTAACAGGCACCCAGGGGCGAGCAGAGGAGGGAGTTGAGGTGGGTGATTACTTCGCAATGTTTTAATTTGCCTTTGGATGAAGTCTCCTAAGCTTTCATGAGAAAATCTCTCATCATTACATGTAGTCATTTAATTTAAGAACAGTTGGAAGAAGGGGATGAGCTAGGATGACAGATGGAGGGACGCAGATCTATGTCGTGGACCTGGGAGCACTATGAGGATTGGTATCAGGGAGGAAGCATAGTCGGCTCCTACTGCTTGTGATCATGAATATGGGAAAGTGTCAAGAAATTATTAAAATATAGGAATATACACAGGTGACAAACAGATTTCATTATTTTCTTCTGCCTATAAAGCCATGTTAAAGTCAACTGATGAGCCCCAAGACCAATAAACACAGACTGAACGAAACGGAAGCCAAAACAAAGCAAAAAAAGAAAGGAAAGAAAAATAAGGCTCTGGTTATAGAGCTTCATCCTTTTCCGCTGGCACAAAGATCACTTTTTAAACTTTAGGCTTCTTCTGGCTTTCTTCAGACAGATTTTCGGGACATCCTAATTTGGCGTTTCTGTAATTCAACATCTATTATTATTTTAGGACCACAGTTATTATTTTAATTATAATTTAAAGCTGCCTAATATACCCGGAGGTCACTGGGCACCTAAAAGGAATAAATAAAAACAACGTTCCGTTTTTAAAAGCACCGTGTTTATTTGGAAGTCCCAAGAGCCATTCAACCAAGACATCATAAAACCTTCAAATAAACTGAAACGGAAACAAAATAAAATGTCCGTTCCCAATCTCCTTAGAAGGCAAGCAGAGGGGAGGCCAGCAAACCGAATGCTGGCATGGGAACTCCAGCATGGGCTCCTTAGCAAGTCAGGAGCAGGAGCATACAGCAGCATGTCCATACTCTGCACTGTGACCTGCACAGACCTTTCCTAGATTTAAAATCCCTGAGCCCTGGTAGGAAGTTTTAGTCAACAAAAGGTGAGCATAGCAACAAATTGGATGCCAGAGAAAGGAGAAGGCAAGCTGGGCATGGTGACATGTGCTTGCAAAAGCCAGCATTCAGGAGGCTAAGGCCAAGGGTTCCTAGCCCAAGCCTAACCTGGTGGGTTACCTGGTAAGTTCGAGGCCAGCTTATGCTACATACAAAATCTTATCTCACCAAGAGAAATGGAAAAGGAAGAGTACGTGGTTAGGGAAATAGCTCAGCTGGTAAATGTTTGTCTTGCAAGTGACCTGAGTTAAATTCCAGAACCCATATAAGAAAAGCTGTGGGGCTGGAGAGATGGCTCAGCAGTTAAGTGCATTGACTGCTTTTCCTGAGGTCCTGAGTTCAGTTCCCAGCCACTACATGGTGGCTCACAACCATCTGTAATGAGATCAGGCATACATGCAGGCAGAATACCATATACATAATAATAAACAAATAAATCTCTTTTAAAAAAAAAGAAAAGAAAAGAAAAGCTAGGCATGGCGGAGGTGAGGACTGAGGAGGTGGAGGCAGGTTGCTTCCAACAGTTCACTGGCCAGTCAGCCTAGCCTACTTGGTAAGTTCCAGAGCAGTGAGAGATGCTGTCTTAGAAAAACAAATAAATAAAAAGGAGAAAGAGAGGGATGGAGAGAAGGAGGGGGAGAAGGGAAAAGAAAGAATCAGACAGACAGACAGAGAATGGAAGAAGGGAAGGAGGTGGAAGGGGAAGGGAAGAGATAATGGATCCCCAAGCTGACAAATTAATTGGGTACACAGGATAAACAAAGAATCCAAACGAGTGTTGCGGACCTAATGTAAGGTGATCAAGAGAACTAGAGGCTGTGGGGAATTTCTCGGCCCAATCAGCAACAGTTGCTCAACTTCAGCTGATGCTTTCTAACCCAGAATTCCGGGGGGGGTGGTTCTTGAAGAGAATATAGAAATACTGATATTTTCTCTGTGCGCACTTCCTCGCATGTGGAGTGTTGGCAATCAATACAGTACAAATGCCTGTGCTTAGACCGGTGTTTTATTGGGAATGGACCAAGTAAAAGCCTACATTCCACACTGAGTTGACAGGCCGGACGTTCGCAGTCTGGGAGACAGAGTAAGAAACTGGGACTAAACGTAGCAAGTAAAGGCAGGGACTGGATACTGACTTCGACAAGTCCTGTCATCTTTATTCCAATCGATAAAGGAAGACCTAGCCTTCTTCTCTCCTGTTCTTTCCATGTCCAGAATATAAAGCTTCGGCATATCCATCTGAATAGCTGGGTAAGGATTCTATGAAGGCTGGTGTACTGAGTCAGATGGATGGTTCTGGTCTCTGAGCCTTGGGAGTTAGGATCAGACAGATGCATAGAAAATATTCAGAGAAGGTAGGCCAAAATGTTTTGGCAGATTACTTCGATAAACTGTAATAGCATTTATTGATTACTCTCAGATGTTATCTCTACATTATGCCTGGCATTTCACATTAACTATATTGATATTTGGAGAATGTATCAGTCAGTTTTTACTGTGTAGCGACGCAATAACAAACAGCCCATACGTCTCAGTGGCTGTTCACAGAGATACAGTTTTCATGGCCAAGTTGTTTGCCTCGCTATTCCGTTTTATCTTTATACTACAACCCGAGCTTAGGGAACGGTCTAGCCCTGGCTTAACTCCTGCTAGGAGAGAGTAGCACTTGGTGGCTTTTTGAAGGACTTGCTCTTGTTATCACTTCGTCCCCCATTGTATTGGAAAGGAAAGCAAGTCACGTGCCACATCTGACGTTGATGAGGCTGAAGTATAATCCCCTCGTGTAGAGAGTTGACACAGCCAGGCCTGTATATCCCAGGGTTCCACATTCACAGGTTTAATTAAGCCCAGCTCGAAATATTCAGGGGGGAAAAAAAACCAAAATTGTTTCTATACTAAATATGCGCAGACATTTTTCTTGGCATTGTTCCTTAAACAATATACCCTGACAACCAACTACTTAGAGACATTCGTATTGCATTAGGTATAAATAACCTACAAGTGATTTAAGGTGCACAAGGCACCAAGTGTGTATCTAAGAGACGTAAGCATAGCAGGGGCCGACTATTGGTGAACAATTTGATTTCCCACCAAGAGCAGTACCTAGAAGGCTCTGGAAGGGAAACTTTAAAAGAGGATCCCCATTCTCTCCCCCTTGGAAAGCTTGACAAGCAAAGCTGGCTCTCTGGCTCTCCTTTGAACTCGATACCTTCCACTGGGATGGCGTGAGTGTTCGGCAGTTAAAAGCGTGGTATCTAGAACCAGACTTCATAGGTTCAAATCCTGTGCTACCATTTATGTCTGTAAGGGCTTAGATATGGTGGTCAATCCCTTTGTTCCCTTACATAAACACATACAAATGGCGGTGCCAGAAGGGTCCCACGAATGAAAGTGGAGAAATAGCAGACAACAACACTGTCAGCGGGAGACAGACAGACCGACTCTGGGTACAGCAGTTGTTACATGCTACTCACCATTACTGTGGTAATAATAACTGGAGAGTAACTGGTCCAAATGGAACTCAGCTACAAACTTAGTGAGATCAAGTAACTCTGCTGTTACCTAGAGAAATTTGCCCTTAAGAATCCCACATTAATTGGGTATACACCTTTAATCCCAGCACTTGGGAGATAGAGGCAGGAAAAGCTCTTGTGAGTAAAAGGCCAGCCTGGTCTACAAAGTGAGTTCAAGGACAGCCAGAGCTGTTACACAGAGAAACCCTGTCTCAAAAAACAAAATGAAACAAACAAGCCCCACATTAAGGACATATTTGGTGGCACTCACCCGCAACCCAGTTCTAGGACAGTTGAGGCAGGAGAATGGCAAATGCAAGGCCAGCCTAGACAGCTTAGAAAGATCCTGTCAAAAAAAAAAAAAAAAAAAAAAAACCCAAAAGCAAACAAAAGACAGCAACAACAAATATCCCACATGAGAGACAGCTCAACAAGGAAAATGTTTGCTGCCCAAATCTAAGTCATGAGTTCTAACTCCAAGTGTTTTGACTTCTCCACCCCACACAATAATAATACATTCTTTAAATTCCACATTAAGGTCTGGAGATATCACGTGTGCAATGCCCTGGGTTCTATCTGTAGTACAAAAAAAAGAAAAAAAGAATAGAATCCCACATTAAAAGGCAGGTGCTTCCCATAAGGCTAAATACAACCCGAAACCCCTACCAACAACTAATGGGCATTTGTGAGGGTTCCAGGAGGATCAAGAAGACAGAGAAAATGGGCTGAGGGAAATGAACTGCCCCTGCCGCCAGATTTCTTACACCAAAAGCTGTTGCCGTAGCGCCTCCCACAAGGCCAGTGATTCCCATCATTAGTGTGGTCATTTGCTCAGGCTGCCAGAGTCACATGTAAGAGACTGGGAAAGTTTCACAATGGAATTTACTTCCTCACAGCTCTGAGGTTACATATCCAAGGTCCTGATATTGGTGAGGCTGGCTTCTTCTAAGGCCTCTGTCCCTAGTTTGTAGATGGCTGACGGCCTCCGTTGACTTCACAGGATCTAATGTGGGAAAATTTTCCCCTCTTACAAGGAAACAGTCATCTTGGACTAGGTCCCAGCCAGGTGACCTTAGTTTACCTGAATTAACTCTTGAGGCATGTATCCGCATGCAGTCTAGGGATTCTGGGGATTAAGGTGTCAACACACAAGTGTGGAGTAGAGACAATACATCCTAAGACACTTGACTCCACATTGGAATCTTCAAGGGATACCCAGACCTTGCCTTAGACTACAACATCAACATCCCCGTGGGGTGCAGAACTAGAAACTGCTCGGATCTCCTGGCCTTCCCATGTAGACATTGAGCACCAATGCGGCCTGCTTGCCACTTAGAGAAGCCCCCTTTGTGGGTCAAAAGTGTGTTCCACTCCAACCTGTCATAAGACCTGGTCTCTCTGACATTCAGGCTGAACAAACCAGAAGCGCAAGTTGCTGTCAGAGAAGGAAATGCAGCCAATGTGGGGCTGTGATCTTCCTGCTCCCGCCGGCCGACCACGTTCTACAGTGATAAAACTTTTAAAAGGTTGACCCTGAACCGAGGCAGCGACTGTGACGTAATGAATCAAACCCTTGAAGAATCCCAGTATGTTATGTGATTCGGGCATTGACCCATTGCGCTGAAACTTAGCCTGAAATCCCACCTAGACACAGGATATTGGATCTATAAGAAATGACTGAGATGCTATCGATTACTTAGTGTCCCTGTGTGATAGACGATCCCCAAAGCAGAGTAGACCATAAAACAAGACAGATACCAGCCCACCAGAGATGTCATCAGCCCCCAACTTGCCCCAAATTGCTAGGGGTGAAGGTACAGAGACCAGAGGGCTTATTATGCTGTCTTTGTCAACCCTGCTATCATGCAACCAGATAGTAATAATACTGTCCACCAGTGAGGCCCCTGGGCCCCTTACCTGCTCCTTGAATTGGTCACAGACAATACCAGGATCTCTAGCACCATAGCCTCTTTCCCAGAGAAGGATATGTTCCGGGTTATCTCTAAATGGAAACTCTACAGGGTCCTGTGCAACCCTCCTCTTAACTCATAGTTCTCATCAGGCCAAGCACAGTACCTCAAAGCCCTGTGCTACACTTTCTAATCATCAACCAAGCCCTTAAGCAGCTCCAGACTGACCCCTTTGAGCCAGGATGTACAAACCCCACTTTACAGAAGTGGGAACTTGCCCGGGAAGTAACGCGAGTTGCCAAGGCCTTAGAATTCACAGCAGAACTGAAATACCAGGTTTCAGGGTTGCAGCCTGTGGCTTCTAGCAACTCCCTGCCCCAGGCAACTAGCAGCCCACAAAGGAAATCCGATCTTGTGCTGGCCCTAGGCAAGATCACAGTGTGGGCAGAGTGTCTTTGATGCCTTCCCTCCTCCCCCTCAGCCAGCCCTCCCCTCCCCTGCAGGCGTCCCTCCCAGCCTGGGCCCTCCCATTGTGCCAGCCCACACTCTAACTGAAGTTCTGGTGCCCAAAGTCTCCACGCTCTGCTCTCAAAGCTGCCCTGTCTTCGATGGCCTAGAAAGAAAGGAAGAATCAGGCAGATGTGCTCTCAAAACCCAGTTGGCCTGCAGGACTTAGTCATGTGACCTTGAGCAATTTACATTTTGCTTTTGAGTCTTCTCTTCTAAAGATTGGGTTTGGGCTGTTCCTTAGGACTGTATGGAAGACGGCGTGAGTCACATAAAATACATGGACTGTACTTGGCATGTGTTAGACTCTCGGAACAGTTGTTTCCGAATTGTTTATGTACAGGCATTAACTATATATCTGAATCTACTCTCCCGCCACCCCCAAGTGAGGACCAAACCCAGGGTCTTGTGCTTGCTGGGCAAGCCATCTACCACTTGAGCTAAATCCCCAAGCCCTATGTCTGTGTCTACTGTGTACCCGGTGCGTGACTTCGTCCTCCTTCCATTCAAGGTGTTCTTTCACTGACGTCTCTTGGCAACCCTAGGAAGCAGGGACTGCCACTGTTCCACTTCTAGGGTAGAGAGACGGAGATGGAAAAGTATTAGAGACAACATGATGTAGAGCCTGGACTGGAGGCGAACCACTGTGTCTTCACCCGGAACATGGATACTCATTCCTCATCATAGTTTATTTTTAAAACTTACCTTACATCATGAATGAAAATTTTTAAAATGACACTGTAGTCCGGATACTGTTGACACATGCCTATAGTCCCAGCCCTGGGGAGGCTGAAGCAGGAAAATAGCAAGTTCAAGACCTACCAGGATTATAAAGGGGGACCCTGTCTTTAAAATGAAACAAGGCAAAACGCTATGAAAACCAACCAGTGGCTTCGACTTCAGCATCAAGATCCCTGGCCTCTGGTTGTTCGTCTGACAGTGGCCATCGCTGTGCAGTTGGGAGCTTACGAGGTGACTCAGCGCCAAGTGCCAGAGATGACAGAGCCCGGGAGCTTGGCTTTGTTCCCAAACAAAAAGGCTTTCTCTGTAGCTTAGGAGCCTGTCCTGGAACTCGTTCTTGTAGACCAGGCTGGCCTCAAACTCACAGAGAACCGCCTGCCTCTGCCTTCCGAGTGCTGGGATTAAAAGCCCACACCACCATCACCTGGCTGGAATTTTCTGCTTTAATTATGATGGTTAGCTTGGAGCTCACCTTTGGCTTTTTAAATGCACTGACGACGACGGCTAATCCCTTCCATAAGACACACTTCTGGGAAAGCCTGGAGATAAATGTTTACAGGCTGAGCTGGGATAAGAGAAGCCAATGGTATTTAACATGATTTAAGCGCTACGTGTCCAAGTCTAAGACACTGGTATGGAAGAGCCACAACATCCATGTGCCGGGATGCTGGCCCTCATCCTCGGCATCACTGTCAACACTTGTAAATTGGCTGCTTTCTCCTTTTCCGGGATTCTCTTATACAAGAAGAGGATAGTAATTAAAACCATACATAGCATATTAAACCAACTATCTAAAGGAATGAAGTTGTTCGACACTGTCAAATATTAAATACAGAAACTCAAAATAATCTGAGCATGATTCTCTCGGTACACACATACAGAATAAAGCCTGAGTGTAGAAATAGGCAGTGTGCATAAATATGCGTCTGTATACACATGTGCACACGCGCACATACCCACACATGCTCACACATTATTATTTTTCAATCAGTGGAATAAATACATTATCTTCAGCATGTAAAATTGATGAGCAGAAACCATGGGTAGCATCCTTAGTAAAACAATTATGAGCCAGGCGACAGTGGCGCAGGCCTTTAATCCCAGCACTCCGAAGGCAGAGGCAGATAGATCTCTTTGAGGTCAGCCTGGTCTACAGAGCGAGTTCCAGGACAGCCAGGGCTACACAGATAAACTCTGTTTTTAAAAAGAAAAATAAATAAATAGCGAGGCATTACCAAAGAGTAAGGGCATTGTTGTGATAAACCTTGACCATGTGGGTTTCAGGCCTTGGGAACTAGCTTGTGGGGAAAAGGTGGGAGAATTTGAAGCTACAGGCTAGGAAATTCCTCCAATGCTATGCGCAGAGTGCAGGGGGTCATGCTGATGGGAGTTAGAAGACCAGACTGCTGAGTGAAATGCAGAGCACAGAGAACTGGCTGCCAGTGTTTCAGAGGAGACGAGGAGTCTGTGGAGAACCGAACTAGAGACAATTCACGATACGTTCTGGCAAGACGCCACCTGCCTTCTACCCACGTCCTGAGATTTTGGGTGAGGCTGGATTCAAAAGCAACAGGCTAGTTTGCTTAGCGGAGGAAAGGTCAAGCCAGGGTGGCGTTCAGACTGTCATGCTTTGGATGCACTTATATACGGGCCAACAGTAGGAGAGAACAAGACATCTTGGAGCAGAGAGCACCGAAAGTGCCCTGTTCGGTGGGGAAGGTACATGGGTGGATTTAGCGTTACAGACGAGATGGCTGTGAAAGCAGTTGGGGTCATGGCAGAGCTTGGTACCATTCTCTGTAGTGCTGCGAGAACAGCACATCACTGTGCCCAACCCTGGTCCTGGGCACAGTGTCTTCCTCTGGGCCCTAGTCCTCCTCTGACTTTTTATTCTGAGGTAGACTCTCACCAAGTCTCCTAGGCTGGGCTTGAACTTGCCATCTTCCTGCCTCCTGGGTAGCTGGGAGTTGTAAGTAACCTGTGATGCCAAATCCAGCAGGAGAAGCGTTTTTTTTTTTTCAATGTTACTATTAAAAGAGAAGACAGTGAGGTGGGTGATGCTAGCCCACTTGGTGTCTCGGGGGGGCCCCTCAGATATTCGCTAACCATCTCTCTCGCTGGATAAGAAATTCCCTCGTTTGTATCACAAATGAATAGGCAGTCACCGTGGAACTAGAGGAACAGTCCAGAATGGAGGACCACATGCAGACGAATGTTCCAGACAGGCTCACTCCCCGTAGAGGTTTACGTAGGAAGAAGGGCTATGACATGGTAAGAGTTCAAAATGAATCCTAGCTGTGTTTTTCTTTGCTTCCCACAGAGAGTGTGTGGATGTGGTTCAGACAGAAAGTTTGTTCTCAAGCCTGTACTTAGAGGTCTGTTGTTTGTGAAGGATCTGAGCTGGAAGCCAGCGTAACACGGTGGTCGAGAAAACCTGCTCTGGACCTGGTATACCTGAGTTTTAATCCCTGTGTGTCCTTTATAAACTGTGTGACCATGGGAATTCTCTCAGCCTCTCTGAGCTTCAAAGGCTGCACTTATACAGTGAGCACAATAGATTCTTCACAGACACGCTTAGAGGATTGCACCATTAATATGGGCAGAGATTTTGTCATGCTCACAACTAGTAGGTGTTCCTCATGCCAACTCACCTCAGGATAGGAGGAGGAGAGGGAGGAGAGAAGAGAGAAAGCAAGCATTTCTAATATTTTCTTTTTTAAAACATTTTTCTTTTATTGAAAATTGATTTTTTTTCCTATTTTTATTGCTGTTGCTGCTTTTATGTCCATTATATAAATTACCCATGCATGACCTGGGTGGGTTAAGCAATGGTCCAAACCATAAACTATAAGCAACTAGTAGACCAAGATTTTTTAAACCCCATCAGCAAAGATTCGGTTATGCTGAGTAACAAGCAAGCCCTGAAATGTAGAAGTGTAACACACACACACAAAAAAAAATGTTCTGGGCATCTACCTTTGTATTTTTTTCCTATCTTTGTATTTTAATCCAAGTTGATTTCCCTCATTCTCCTCAACATGAGGGACTGGATCCGAGTTCTAAGCCCATCTCAGGTCCCTGCTTCTGCCCAGAAGAGACATGCATCATCGCTTCAAGTTTCAGTGCCCACCACACGGTCCATAGTCCCAGCTAATCTAAGAAAAAGGACCATCAGTTCTGCCAAACATACAGAACTTCAGGAAGATAAGTTGCCAGTCGATGTCAGGCCTTGAAATGTCCCCCTCTAGTGACCCCCAGGGCACTGGTCAGCTTCTCTCTGTTACAGGACCCACTGGAGGAGTCAGCCGGGAGTGACTATACCGAATACCTGTGAGAAAGCCACTTTAAAAAGGGAGGAGATTTTGGTTTGAGTTTCTCAGTTGGCTGTTGCCACAGCTCCTCCTCCTCTCCCTCCTACTCCCCATCCTCCCTCTTCTCTTTTTCCCCTTTTCTTCCTCCTCCTCTTTCTCCTCCTCCTCCTCCTTCTTCTCTTCCTACTTCTCCTCTCCTCTTCCTTTTCCTCCTCTTCCTCCTCCTCTTCTTCCTTCTCTTCCTTCTCCTCCTCTTCCTCCTTCTCTTCCTTCTCCTCTTCCTTCTCCTCCTCTTCCTCCTCCTCCTTCTCTTCCTTCTCCTCTTCCTTCTCCTCCTCTTCCTCCTCCTCCTCCTTCTCCTCCTCTTCCTCCTTCTCTTCCTTCTCCTCTTCCTTCTCCTCCTCTTCCTCCTCCTCCATAAGTTTGAAGTACTCAGATCATAGTTGGTGACCTAAGTGCATTCGTGCAGATAGCAAAGTAGATCAGATCCTAACAGGAACACAGGAGAGAGAAAGCAGCTCATGTCATGATAGCAGGGGGAGGGAGAACTCACCTCATGGTGGTGGTGGGGTAACTCCCTTCACGGCAGTGGGGTCGGGGGCAAGAGGGGCAAGAGGGAAAGCAAGCATTTCTAATATTCTCTTTTTAAACAAAAACATTTTTTCTTTTATTGGAAACAAATTTATTTTTCATAAGGTATATCCTTATTATGGTTTCCCCTCCCTCTCCTCCTCCCAGTTCCTCCCCACCTCCCCTCCCATCTGGACCCATGCTCTTTCTGTCTCTCACTAGAAAACAAATGGACTTCTAAGGGCTAATACTATAATTAGATAGACACATCAGAATAGGACAAACAGAAGGAGAAGAGTCTAAAAAAAGGAACAAGAAACAGATAGAGACCCACTCATTGCACACTCGGGAATTCCATAAAAACAAAACAAAAAACAGAAGCCATAATATATGTATACAAGGACCTATAGGGTAAGAGAGAGAGAGGAAATAAAAAATTAAAAGATAAATAAAAAGCCACAACAAGACATTATGAGATGAGGAATCTCCAAAGATGACGCTGAGTTTATCCAGTGCTGGGCGTGCAGCCTCCCTTAAGAGTTGGAGCAGGTGGTGGTGGCACACACTTTTAATCCCAGCACTCAGGAGGCAGAGGCAGGCGGATCTCTGTGAGTTTGAGGCCAGCCTAATCTACAAGAACTAGTTCCAGGACAGACTCCAAAGCTACAGAAAAACCCCGGTCTCGAAAAACAAACAAACAAAAAAGAATAGTTTGTCGGGGCTGGAGAGATGGCTCAGCAGTCAAGAGCTCTGGCTGCTCTTCCAAACCACCTGGGTCCAACTCCCAGCACCCATATGACAGTTCACAACCATCTATAAATCCAGTTCCGGGGGGGGTTCTGACACCTTCACACCAATGCACGTAAAATAAATAAAATAAAAAGACTCGTTTGTTTCCCTGGTGAGACTCTCTTGCAGAAAACTAATTTTTCACTTGCAAGTGGTTATCATCTGGAGATGGCTTCTGGGTTATGTGGGGGTAGTGTGTCCACTTCTTCTTTCAGCTCTAGGACCCCCATCTGGTGCAGACTCGTGCAGGCCCGGAGGATGCTGCATGAGCATCTGTGAGTTCCTATCTGTATCAGTCTTGTTGGGTTTAGAAAGTCTTGTTTTTTTGGTGTCCTCCCTCCCCTCTGGCTCTTATACTCTCTCTGCCTCCTCTTCACAGGGTTCCCTGAACCCTGAGGGGTGGGATTTAATGAAGATTGCCATTCTCTTGAAGGGCACACCCCTAGTGACCCCTTTCCACCAGAACCTGCTCATTATGAGTTCTCCCACTTCCCCATAGCAACCACAAGCTGGAAACCAAGCTTCCAACACAGTGAATGGTCTCCATTCAAGATCCAAACTACAGCCCTGGCCACGCTTGCTCAACTTCCGGTGAAGCAGGTCATCCTCTCACAGTGCCCTGGACCAGCCACCCAAGCTGAGGCCAGAGCCTCTCGGCCTCCGTCTAGGGCTCTCTCTCTTCTTGGGAGCCAAGACCTCACCTGTCCACTCCCTGAGCTTGCTTGATGTCTCAGTTTGGAAGCCGAGCTCCTCCAGTAGCTCCCCAGGAAGGCTCCGGCCCCCCAAATATTTAGTTAGCCGTGATTCCACTAAGTGGAATTGACTTTTTATCGGCTCCGCTCGGCACAGCTGCCACCAGCGGAGGCTGTTTCCTTCTTCGCGCCTTCGCCTGTCAGTTTGCTCCACGTTCCTATGGGCAGCCTTTGGCTCTGATCAATACTAACTGCTGTGTAACAGCTCACGCACGGCTGCTCCGGTTGGCATCGATCAGACCTTTCTTCCAACAGGTAGTTGGCTGTTTGAGGCAATGACTTGAGATAAACACCCACTTTTACTTCAGGGCTAATTCTCGTTGGGTGAATTTCGAGAAGGCTCTGAAACCCGAACGTCAAGATCAGACTCCTCTTGGTGCTTGTGATCTTGCGCTCGTACTTCTAGTTCACCCTTGTATTTTGTTGGTGCCACTTGTAAAAAGATAGCAGGACTTGAGACATTGAAAACGCCGCTTGGGAAAATGTGCCGGCCAGCCATCCCTCTCTATAATGAGATGCATCCTGCAGAAAACACAGGGCCACTGGAGAGGTAGCATCCCCACCGGGCAACAAAGCCTACTTCCAAATACCCCAGGACGAACCTCCAGAACCCTAAAACCCTGATCTTCGATATTGGTGTAGGGGTGAGGGGTCTTTAAATCCATGCCTATGTACTGCAGGCTCCTAAGTGAGTTTTCCAGGAGAAAATACGGTGAAATGGGCCACCATTGTGCAGCCACTGAGGTCTATGTAGGGGATGCAATTCCACAGTATCTGTTTTGTAAGTGGAAAACACACACCTCCTCCCCACACCAATACACACAGTAAATGTGGCTGAATGTCACAGCCGATACCTTCACCGACTTGTCGCATAGGTCCTAAGCCACCTGCTCTTTTTCTCTTTCTTCAGCCACCCAGGACACACTTGCCTCATCAGTTCAAAGTCCGCTGCCGCCTTTGCACTGAAATTCCAATGCCCTGCCCCTCCATCTTGTTCAAGTTCTTATGGCCCACGTGGTGTGTGGGCCAACCGCAGCATCCTCCGGCTCCTTGCCGGGCTCGCAGACTCTCTCTGCTTTCTTGTTTTCACTCTGCACACAGATTCATTTCCTAGAACTCTCTTGGGCGTGCTTTTCCTCTGAACTTCCCAGTGACTCTCCACAGCTTATCAGCAAGGAGGCCAAATTTCTCAGCCTCTCCTCTGGCCTTCAGCTCCTTCTATGTGGTCTCCCACCACCCCGCAGCATGAGCCCTGTGCTTTAGCCCACCCCCCTGATTAGCTGTGCCCCCCTACTTTCGTTCCAGCTCTTTATCTGAGGGGAAAAAAATGAGGGGAAAAAAAAAGATGCCATGCCACCTCAGAGCCTGGCTAGGTGACCTATCGGCTGTGCAACTTCTGTCAAGTTAGCCCACTTCTCTCTGCCTCCTTTCCTCACCTCTACTAAACAGAGATAAGAATAGTACCCAGCTGGGAGCGGTGGCTCACATATCTAATTCCAGCACACAGGAGGTAGAGAGGTGGACCTCTGTGAGTTCAAGGCCAGCCTGGTCTACATACCAAGTACCAGGTCAGTTGGCGCTGCATGGTAAGACCCTGTCTCCAAAGAAGAAAAGTAAGAGAAGGAAAAAGAGGAGGAGGAAGAGTACCTGCCTCACAAGGTGGGCTTGAGAAGTAAAGAAGCGAATGTGTGCCGGCACAGTGCGTTCCACGTGTTTGGGCTTCCGTCTGCTGCATTATTGTCCTCCCTCCAAGTCACAACTGAAAACATAACTTCTCTAAGGATGTTCAGCAGTCTTCCCCTTTGATATCTAAAACCATAGATTGTTTTACTACTGTTAATAGCATAATTTTAGCAAGTGAGTATTAAGGACATGCATAGTGCTTTGATATGCACTGTTACTTGTGTTTGTAGTTGGTGTGTGTACGTGTGTGCACGTGCGCGTGCACAGGTGTGTGCAGATGCACAACCACAGAGGCCAGAAGAGGATATCAGGTGTCCTTCTCTGTCGCTCTCCATGCTCAACCTTCTTCCCTTGGGCCAGGGTCTCTAACTGAGCCTGGAGCTTGACAGTCAACAAGCCCCGGTGGTCTTCCTGTCTCCATTCCCCAGTGTTGGGCTGCAGGCGTGCACACAGCCATGCCCAGCTTTTCACTAGGCACTGGGGATCCAAGGTCAGATCATTAGGCTGGCTCATGCAGCAAGCACTCTTATCCACTGAGCCAACCCTCCCTCCCCCCAGCACCCCCCTCTGCATTATTGGATTTGAATGCTGGGACTGAATACCTTCCATTGCCCCAGGTCTACTCTCCCTCACCCTCTGCCTTGCCTTTTGACACAAGAGGCTGACCTCTCTGTCCAGTGGTCTCCACTTTGATTTGACCAGTGAGGCACAAGTAGGAGGAATAAATTAGATCAGAAGTCGATCTCAGTAGAAGGTCAGGGCTCCTGCCAAACAGCCTCTTGGCCGCCCTCCTCTGTCGACAGCTTATGGCCATAGTGTAGCCTCAGCTTACTTTTGCATACTTGGGTGGGAGCTTGGCCCAGAGCATTGCACTTGCTCCATGGTTCCCTGCACCCTGACGACACCTTCGTAGGATCCTTTGTCCCTAGGTGATCTCTGCTCAAAGCACTAAAATCCAGTACGCTATATGGACTGACACAGTTCTCATTAGAGCCCTACAAAGTAGGTGGCACCATGTTACCAAAGATGCCCCAGGCCTTCCCATCCAAGTGCTGGGGCCATGTCTACAGGGTTCCAACACCCACGTTTTGGGGTCACTGCATACCACTCTCTGAACGCTGAGCTAAATTCTCCTTGTGTTGATGCTGGGAGATGAAGACTTGGTGGCAAATTAGGTGACAAGGGTGGGGCCCTCATGAGTGGCCCTTGTTAAAGAAGCACCAGAGGCCAGTTTGGTCCTTCTGCCACATGAGAACGCAGTAAGCAGACACTGGCTTCAGGTGTGGTGGCACTTAACCTTTAATCCCCGCACTCAGGAGGCAGAAGCAGGTAGATCTCTGTGAGTTCGAGGCCAGCCTGTGCTACGTAGTGAGTTCCAGACTGGCAAGGGATATAGAGTGGATGTATGTCTTGGAGAAGAAGAGGGGGAGGAATGGAGTGCCCGTAAAATAGGCAGTGGGCCCTCACCAGATACCAAATCTGCCAAAGCTCAAACAGAATAAACAATTAAAGAATTCCAAGTCAGCAAGATGACCCAGCAGGTACGGTGGTTTGAATAAGGATGGGCTTGGAGGTTCCAAGAGCCCAAGCCAGGCCCAGTGTCTGTCTCTTCCTGCTGCCTGAGGATCCAGATGTAGAACTCTCAGTGACTTCTGCCTGTGTGCCACCAGGCTCCCAGCTGTGACAATCAAAATGAACTAAACCTCTGAAATTGTAAGCAAGCCCCAATTAAGTGTTTTCCTGTATAAGAACGGCCATGGTCACAGTGTCTCTTCACAGCCGTAGAACACTGACTAAGACAGTTGATAAAGGTATTTGTCCCCCAAGCCTAAATTTACTCCCTGAATTGACATGGTAGAGGAGAACCAATCCCAAAAGTTTTTCCCTAACCCTCATACATGTACTATGATGCTACACACTCATGTATGCATCTAAAATAAGTGAAATTTTCAAAAAAAAAGTTAGGAATTATTTGTGTGTACATATATACATACACACTACACACACAAAGACAGAGAGAGAGAGAGAGAGAGAGAGAGAGAGAGAGAGAGAGAGAGAATTCTTCTATAGAAAGTCTTCCGGTTATCTGTGAACATCCTCCCTCACCTGTTAGTTAGAATGTAGCTTTTGAGGGGTTGTGGCTGTTTCACTGAGCCCATTTATTCCAATCAACTGTAACAAAAATACCATAACCAAGCAAAAGGAACAAAATTAGCATGGAGCATGAACTGCACATGTGACCCTGGGATTCAATCCCAAGCCAGCAAATAACAATCAAACATAGACAAGGTTACTAGTAAACAAGGAATTTATTTCTCAACATTCTGGGATCAGGAATTTCAAGACCAAAGAACGAACAGGTCTGGCGTCTGCTGAGGGCCATCCCTCACACTTACAGCCATCTTCTACCCCCTCCCATGGAGGCTGCAATGAACAAGCTGGCCGGGTCTTTTTCCATAAGAGCACTCCTCCCGTACCTCCCATGCCTCCCACGCAGGAGCGCAGAGCCCTCGTGATCTCCCTACCTCCCCAAGGCCCCAGACTGCAGATGGATGAATTTGGGGAGAAAATAAACATTCCATAAAACATAGTACTACAATCAAAATTAGAACCATGCCTAAGTTTCAGGCCTTAAAACAACAATTACTTATTAGCCTATCATTCTGTGGCCTGGTGATTGGGGCTGGGCTCTGCCAATGTGCTTCGGCTGCCAATGTGCCTACAGGAACCTACTGCAGCCGCTCAGACATCTAGCAGCTGATAGGGCCTGACGCGGGTGACCTGGCCACGTGTCTCTGGTTATTTAGCAAGCTAGCATAGACTTCTTCGTGGTGGCTAGACTCCAGAGTCGGTGGAAGAGAACCAGCCCCATTACTCCAGCGTTTTTCTAGCCTTAGCTTGTGTGAGGTTTCTCCAACGTCCCAGTGATGGAATCCAGAATCAAGAACTGCCCAAACTGGCCCACCTCTTGACCGGAAGGAACTGCAGAAGGCTGGCTTTTGTTTGTTTGTTTGTTTTTTAATTCTACTACGTGGCTCACACTTTTCTGGGAGGATCTATGGCCTTACAACTTCACATTCTCTATCTTCATAGCTTAGTTTCTCAATCCAGGCAAACTTTTTTTTTTTTGAGGAGGGTGGGGTAGGGAGTGTCTTTTTGGTAGTTCGGTGAACATCTGACTGAAAATGATCCTTAAAATGTAGCATGAAGGAAGTGGAATTTTTTTAATTAGGCTTCAGCAGAATTTTTAAAAGGATCTTTCTTTTCTTGAGCTGCCTCTCCCTTGTTATAAATTATAACTCCACCCAGTGGCACACCACAGCCGCCCGTCTCTCCCTCCCGCCCTTCCACTGTGCTGCTGGCTTGGCAGCCTGTACTCAGCTCACATTGCTTGAGGAGAAAAGAAGTCCCCCTTTCTGCTCTTCTCACCCCCTCCCTCCTTTCTCCACCCCTGGAGTTCACCCTGCTCACCCTTTGCTCACCCCTGCTCCTCATGGCTCTGGCAGCCCTCCAAGGGGCAGGAGTTAGAAAAACCCATTTGCTGTAGGGCTGTCTGTTCAACCCCGCATGTTGAACACTGCACACGATGGCTCCAAGACCTAGCCAGAACATTTTAAAAATGGGTGACAGGAAATTTATCTTAAAGACAATGTGTACGAAATCACATTTAAAGGCACCTGTGAACTTGACATGGATAGTTCAGTGCATGAACTCACTTCACATTTATGGAATATTCCCTATGCTCCAGGCCCCTTATAGCCTTGTGGGAGAGACAGACACTTGAAAAGAATTTCAATTAATGAATGTCAGCTCATTGTGCAAGTGGGGGCCTCAAGAAGCTAGCTGGTGCCCAGCCTAGGAGACTGAGACTTTTCATGGCTATGTCATCTCTTGTGGGCTAGGCCAGTGCTGCCCAGTAGAAACAGAGGAGGAACCTAACGTCAGCTTTCTCAGCATATTATGAAAATATAAATCAAACAGGTGAAAACCATCCTATAGTTCATTTCATTCAATTCAACATGTCCAAGAGATTGCCGTTTCACTGTGCAATTAATATAAAATTATTAATGAGATGACTTACATTCTTTTTATTGTACCATCTTTGAAATCCGGCTTTTATTTTATACTCATAGCCATCTCCATTTTAACGCCAGGTTTTCCACAGTTAAAGTAAAATGTAGTCCCTATTGAAGCAATTAAGTTGTGTTTAACAGAAACATATCTTATGTTGGTTTGGTTTAAAATTTGTAATTGAAATGAAATAAAGTAGAAAGATTCAGTTCCTTACCAGTGCGACTCGCCGGTCAAGTGCCTTAGCATCTGCGTGTGGCCACTGGCTACCAAACTGAAGATCGGGAGTCCAAAAGAATAACCAGATACAAGCCCAAGGAAGGAGATTAGAAAAGAAGACAAGAATCGGTAGCCTGTAGCATCATGTTGATTCAGAAATACTAGTGTGTCTTGAGAACGAGGTACCGGGGTCCTGGAAACTCAATGACCACAAAGCCCTCTTGAACTGGTGGCTTTCTGATTCTTGTCTTATGGATTCAAATAATCTAGTTCACTCAACACAGAGGGTAAATTTTAGAAAGAAGGTTATTATAATACATAGGTGGAAGCAAGAGAGAGGAATACAGAGTTGGGGTGGGGGTGGCTGACAGAATTTCTATATAGCGAGCAGTAAGGGTCCCAGGAAATAGGGCATCACTGAGATTCTGCAGTTTTTTAAAGAATTTATGGCAGAAGCTGGGGTGAAGCGCAGAGAGGGGAAAAGCTGGTCAGTCCAGTTGGCCCAACCACAAGGTGCCCCATCATGTACTCGTGCGTAGCCTCCTGGCAAGGCCTAGGAGATAACAAGCAAGAACAGAACTCTCTTCTGGCCTCCAGGACATTCTGGGAACTATTGCTTTGAGGTCCCTGCCCTACTATTTCCTGTCATCATCAGCATGGGGTTTGGAATTCTAAGCAGTTTAGTATTTTTACAGTAGAGAAGACTAATGATGGTCTAAAAACCAGGGATGGCATATTAATAACTTTCTCATTGTTGTGACCAAATGCCTGACAAGGAACAATGTGGGGATGGAAGGCTCTGTTCTGGCGCGTGGTTTAAGAGGATGCAGTCCACCACGGTAGGAAGTCATGGGAGAATTCGTGGCAGTGAGAGACTTGTGACTGCCTGCTCACGTGTGCGTCGACTGGGAAGCAGATACTGTTTGGGACCAGGAGAAGGAGTAGACTATGGCTCTCAAAACCCGCCCTCCATTGACTCATATCCCCCAGCCAGGCTCCAGGTTCCAGATGGCCCCACAATCTCCCAAAACAGCTATAAGCTAGGGACCAAGTGTTCAAAGACATGAACCTATAAGGGATATTTTATATCCAAACTGTATCAGGCAGGACAAACAAAAAAAAATAACCACAAAAGTCTTTGAGTCTCCAAAACAACTAAAAGCCACATATTTTGTAAGCATATACTCAGTATGGGGCCAATTAGACATAAAAAGGAATTTTCTAGACTAGTCTCTACTACAGCTACTGAATCATAGCAGCACATCCACCCTCTTGATAATCTAGGATGAAGGTTCTGTAGGTCAACATCTGAGATAAGGAAGCTTACTTTAAGCAAAACAATGTATAAAGCAGATGAATATGAGTTTCCAACATATCACTATCAGAAACAAACTCCACGAGGTTCAGAAGGATGTTAGCTAGCTCACAGCGAACATCTCAGCATTAAAACAGACTGGAGAGATGGCCCCAGTGGTTAAAAGCACCGGCTGCTCTTCCAGAAGACCAGGGTTCAATGCCCAACATCCACGTGACAGGGTTTCTGACACCCTCACACAGACATACATGCAGGTAAAACACCAATGAACGTAAAATAAAATATATAGGGAAAAACAAAAAAAAAAACAGGCAAAACAGTCCAAGTTGTTACACACGGCAAGTCCTCAAGTATAATGGGTGCCCATCTTTCTTCCTCCATCCCTCCCTCCCACTAGCCCTGTCATCTGTGCTGTGTCTCATCCTAAGCCTTGATACCCTGGGAATCACTGAGCATCTCAAGCTGATGTCTGAGCCCTGTGCTTCTACGTTTATGTTAAATGTTTAGGACTGCCTCTGTACTGCCCCTCTAGGTCAGATGCCTGAAAATTAGACAACACGACCATCCCAAGACACAACAGCCATCCATGAGGAAATGAGCATAACTGATGACACAAAATATGTTGCCCAGCTCAAATTATTTGGGGCTCACAGCTGGAATGAACCACAAAGTGCATGGGCCCAACGGGGTTGTCATCCCTTGAAACTGCTGGATCTGCTCAAGATAGGGTTAGGAGACCTGTGTGCTGGGCAGCAATCAACACATCACCTGCAGCCCACCCCATTGGCACCTCAGCATCCATTCATGTTTTCCTGCAATAGAAACTTTCACAAATGCCTGTGACCACATAAAAATTCATGCCACTCGAACAAAAAGAGCCAAGAAGCTTCAGGAGGCTGCAGCCTCTGTGAGCCCTCTTCTTGAAGTTCAGACTTAATTTCCCGATGACCTGCAGTTAAATTAGGTTGTCTAGCACTGGTTTAGCCAGGATAAGAAAGAAAAACAGACTGCAGATGGTAACAACAATGATAAACTATGGGGGGGGGGGGGGTGGTAGGAAATAGCATGTACCACATCCTAGACAACAGAATTCATTGAAACTCCTCGCAGTAGATAGAATTCTTGGCACACAATAAAGACCAGGAAATACCATCTCTGTTGATTTGTCTTTCGTGAACATATCTGAGAGAGGTGTAGCGCCAGGGAATAATGCCCCTGGAGCTGCTCCTTACGCTGTGATGCACTTTTGAGGGTGCCTCCATCAGTTTAAAAACTTCAGGTGGTTTATGAGAGACTGGGTGTTGTGAGAATTAGGAGTTTATTTCATGGTCCTAGAAGCTGGAAAGCGCAAAGCCAAAATGATAAGAAATTCTGTACCTGCCAAGGGCCTGCTTCCTGCTTCATAAATGGCCATCATTTTGCTCTGTCCTCACTTAGTAGTGGGGACAAACTACCTTCTTGGTAGTGGAGGTTGTGAAAATCTCTCAGGCCCCTGATATGAGGGTTTGTATTCCAATCAAGAAGGTCCTTCCTCATCTGATCGCCCCAAAGCCCCACTCCCCAGTGACACCATCAGCCTGGTGGTGTGGATTTTAACCTATGAATTGCACACGCCTAGTCGAGAAAGAGGAACCAAACACATCCTAACGGTGGCACCGAGAGGTCAGTAACTTCAGAATCTTCAGGGCCTTTCTTGGAGTCTCTCTGACAATGCACATCTCTCAAAAACTTAATAGGATTTCGGGTTGGTTTTGTTGTTGTTCTTGTTGATCTTTTTGCTCCTAGACAACGCTACCGAGCTGTAATCAAAACCAGAGATTTTGTTTGGTCACACACTTTAAGGCTAGGAACGTCTGTTTTCTAGGAAAAACTCCTATACTTTGTCCATCTTCCAAGCCTATTAGTTTTCAGGCTTTAAGGACTCAACTCATAATGTGAAATGAATTTTACTTCATGATCCAATGTACAATTATGCATGCATTGTGTATACTATAACCAAACCACAAGTTTCGTGCTGCGGTATTTATCGCCAGTGTCTGTGGCCCATGCTGTTTCATTCATTTTGTTTTTAAGTAGTTATCAATTTATTTTTTCATAATTTTGGAGATATAATGGAATCAGAGCATTCACCCTTCTTTTTCTTTTCTCCAGTCCCTTCTATGTGCACCCCCTCATCAAACTCATGGCTGCTTTTTCTTTCATTGCTGTTGAATATGCATTCCTTTACTAAACCAGTGTAATCCCTAGCTGCTTTCTAAATGCTTATCCGTATGCCCACAGCTCCATTTTTAAAACAAGGAGAGAAAGCGAAGGCGAAGCTGGTCACTGGTCAGGGTCCAGCAGACTGAGCTGCGGCCCTCTAATGGGCCACGCCCAGGGTGTGAAGAGCTGTGTAGCTTAGGTCCCTCCCTGCATTTTAGCATCTGCTTCAAAGGAAATGAAAACAATGGTCTTGGGAAGAGAGTTTTGCTTTTTATTTTTTTTAATAGAAAGGTTTTTGTCATTCACCTTTTTACTGCTTCTAGTCAGAACTTCGTGAAACGTATGGATGGATTTTTTTCTTTCTCTGATAGAATTTACAGAGCAGACAACCGAGGAGAAGGCAGGTCAGTCTTTTGCCGTGTTCTGATCTCATGAAGAGCACTGTTGCCATGTAATCCCCATACAAGGGAGACACGGGATGGTTTGTTCAAGGCCGTCTTGAAATACACAGTGAAACGAGATGAAGAGACAGAGAGACAGAGAGAGAGAGCAATTAGCAATTTCTGGATATTAACCTGTATTTAAGATAGAAAATGCAGCTTTCAAGCCCTGAATGACGCCTGAGTGAGAACTGTCAGCCATCCTGTGTGGTAGACACAGGCCGAAAGGCCCTCTCTTGGCAAAACCCTGGCCCCCTCCCTTTCTGCTGGGCAAACAGGTCTTGCTCAGCCCATCACAGTGCTTTATTGAAACCTATCAGCAATATCCCAACATTCTGAGTGCTCTCCTCCAAATTAAGACGTGATAGGTACCCAGGCTGCTTTCCTAAATACAAAAAAAAAAAAAAAAAAGCAACAAAAACAAAACAAAACCCCACACTTTTCCTCTCTTTGTAACTAATGACCGAACTTTTCTGCCTGAGTCAAACACCTTCACTAGCCATGGCTGGCCTCCTCCGCTTGCTGTTCCTCACAATACTTCCTGGTTGACACTTCCTTCCTCATTCTGAGGATTAGCCCCATTTCTGCAAGCCATCTTCCTTCTCAGGAGGATACCTTGAAGAGAATACTTTACAGACAATCCCTGCTAATGAGCTCACGGGCATTCTCAAGGAACCCCTTTTCTCTGGAGTGTCTGGATTTTACAAGGTAAAGCAATCCCCAAGACCCTAAAGGTATTGGGGCTGAAGCTAATGAGGAAGGGGTGGGGTGGGGACAAACCTTTAAGAGGGAGATGACCCTGGGTTTTAGTTCTGGCTCCATCACAGGACGGGAAATTAGAGCTCCGCCTTTATTCTTCCCGTCATTACGATAAAGTACACGAGGCAGAGGCAGCTTAAGGGAGAAAGGTTTTGTAGTGACTCACAGTTAGAGATTAGATAGCATCGTGCTGGAGAGTCAAGAGCTTGAGGCAGGTGCTCTCTTGGAATCCACAGTCAGGGAGAGCAGGAAATCCACGCTGCTGCTCACTCTCAATTCTCCATTTATACTGATCAGGATGCTGTCCCTGTGAATGGCGCCACTGACTACGGAAACTGGACTTTGGTCCTGGAAGCCAGCCATCTTTCAACCTTAATTACCATAATCATGACATTGCCTCGCTGGTGTGCCTGGAGACTTGTCTCATGGGTAATTCTAGACCCTCTCCAGCTGACGAGTAACACTGACCTGAACATGCTCAAACCTTGCTTCCCCTTCTATAATGTTGGAACAATGCTTTCTAAAATTTTAGGTGGAAGATGCAAAGTATCTAGCACTGGACCTTCCCCAGAACAGGTGTCCCAAAATAATTGTATCATCAAAGTAGATGCTAAGAGAAGATAGGAAGTGTGGAGCACTGAATGAAGCTTTTTATGGCTTGAATATAAAAAATTACCCCACAGACTTGTGTTTTGAATACTTGGGGCACAAGTGGTCTTACCATTTGGGGAACTTATGAAGAGTTTGGAAGGCAAGGAATTGGAGAACATAAATCACTGGTGTGTCCTTGGAGGTTACATTTAAGGACCCCCCAGGTCTGTTCCTCTCTCTCTGCTTCCTGTCTACCTCAGAGTAAGGACTTCTTCTGTAATCCACTCTGCTATGGGATACTGCTCTTGTACACTGTAAAGATTTGACTTGTATTGATTTAATAAAACTTTTATTGGCCAGTAACCAAGCAGGAAGTATAGGTGAGGTGACCAGACTAAGAGAATCCTGGGAAGAGGAAGGGCAGAGATGCAGTCACAAGCAAACAAGATGAGAATGCCTCACTGAGAAAAGGTACCAACCCACGTGGCAAAACATGGACAAGAATTATGAGTGAATTTAAGTCTTAAGAGCTAGTTAGTAATGAGCCTGAGCAATAGGCCAAACAGTTAATAATTAATATAAGCTTCTGTGTGTTTATTTGGGACTGAATGGCTGCAGGACTGGGTAGGACAGAAACCTCTGTCTTCACCACTCCCACCCTCATGATGCTCTGCCTGATCACAGGGGCCAAGTAACTAGATCGAATCCTCTGAAACCACAAACCAAAATAACTCTTCCTGGAAGTTGTCTCTCAAGTATTCAGTTTAAGCTATAGAAAGTTACAGAACACAGAGGTCAAGCATGGATAACAGCTTTACCACCATGTAACCTTGAGGAAGAGTGGACTTTGGCCAGTGAGTCAGATCCAATCAGCTCCTTCGAGGCATAGATTCAGCAAAGTCTGCTAATGAAGATGATGGGTAGCCCGTGTCAGAATCAAGTTTCTATGGCAATTGGTGCTGATGGTTCTGTTGGCTTCTGAATTGATACTCAACAGAGATGGCCTGGAGGGAGAGGCTGAACGCAGATCATCTGTGCATCTGGACTCTTTTGGAACGGTCACCGTAGGTGCCAGGATGTCAGAGTGGAGACAGTGGTCACCTTTGGTCTATGAGCTGTCCATGACCAAAGTAGGCCAGTTATCTACTGTGGGAGGTGAAGCTGGTTCCTTACAGAAAAGCCCCAAAATGAGACTACCCATTTTTTTTAATAACTTAAGGGGCGATTAATGAAGAATATTAAAAATTCAACTTTCAGTTAATAAAATTTGAACTTTTCATCAATGGCAGGGTGAAACCATTACCAAACCTACTCAGAAAATGAGTCACATGAAAAAAAGAGAAGACAGGGCCAGTGAGATGGCTCAGTGGGAAAAGGTGCTTGCCACCAAGCCTACAGACCTAAGTTCAAACTCTGGAACCCTGAAGTAGAAGAACAAACTCCTGCAAACTCCTGCATGCTGTACTTTGGCCCTTAATTGCATGCTATGGCTTGATCACCCATACCCATACATATATACATATACATACATACATACATATATATATATATACACAGAGAGAGAAAATAAAATATTTTAAAATACTTTTAAATAAATAAATGGGGTGCCACGTGTGGTAGAACCACCTATACCCTAGCCCTGGGGAGGAGGAGGCAGGAATCAGGAGTTTAAGGTCTTCCTTGACTACGTAGTAGGTTCAGAGCCATCCTATGCAATATGAGACACTATTTCTCCCTCCCCAAAAACACACAAAAGGTAACCTGTATACAGAATCTAGTTCCCTGGAAGTATTTTCAAAAGCAACTCAATCATAGAGAAAACCACTTGATTTAAGCCTGGTTACTTTTGAAATATCAAAAGGGACACAAGTTTTATTGCAGCAATGGGAGCTAAGCTTTCCATGTTTGTTTTCTCATCCTGTTATCTCTTCTAGAACATTCCCTCCTGTGCATTTGTGGCAGTGCTTGCCTCTTCCCAGTGGTTCACAGAGTGGGTGTATGTGATTATAGCCTAGGATGTTCTTGCTTAATTATAATTGCTCACATTAAAGCAATGCTTTAGAAGATACCTCATTCCCCGGGCTCTTACATGGACATGGGTGTGGAGAGACGTGGCTCATATATCTTACGGGTTGGGATTTTTAATTTCTGGGAGGTAGCTAGATGGAAGCTAGCAGAAGCTTTTGCACTTCCTCAGGCTTTTTGCTAACCCTCAATTAGAACTCATTCTTAATTTCCCAGCCCAATTTACTAACCTTCAGGATATGGTGAAAGAGCTCATCCAGTTCCTCCCTCGGAATGAAAAACGCCTTTCTTCTTCCCTGCCCATCTCCCTGCCAGCCTTCCTGCCTTCTGGCCTCCCTTCTCCTCCCATTTTACAGTGACCGCTCCTGTCTCTCTTGCTGTTTTTCTCCTGTCACTCTTCTCTCTTAATTCCTTCCTCTTCTCGCTCCTTCTTTCCTTCCATCGCCCTTGCTCCCCTGCCTCACCTGCATTCCTGCTGCTGTACAGGTTTCTCGATCATTTGGAACCTGTGTGCAGGGCATAGGGCAGACTTTGAAGACCTGTGAGACAGTGATAGACAAGGTTGCAGCTTCTGCACCCAATGAAAGCCATGCATGAAGCCCATTGCAGAACGGCAGAGGTGACTTGCAATACGAAAAATGAGGCTTTGACAATTTTTTAAAATAACTCAGTACATAGTTCTGGACCATGTACTTTGTAGATAACATCATGTCTTGATTTCAAAAGAATGGACAAACTTGGGTCTTGGTTCTGACATTCGTAGCATGACTCCAGGGTGTTCCTAGCTCAAGACTTGCAACAAACCACCTGCTCAGTCAGGCCCTTCCAGCAGCAGCTGGGGATCCATCACCAGCATTGCCAGAGTAGAGCAAAGATGGTGGTGGCTGAGCTAACATTTCCTCTGCACTCTTTTCCAACTTCCCCATTCCCTTCCACCCGTAGGAAAAAAAAAAACAAACAAACATGTTGTTGTTTCTTTTTCCCTTTTTGATTCAGAGACCAAGCTTGGTGGCACATATGTATAAGCCCTCCACTCAGTAGGTGATAGCGGTAGGATCAGAAGTCCAAGGTTACCCTCAGCTCCATAGTGACTTTGAACCCCAGCATGAGACCTGCCTTTAAAAAAATACATTCTGATGGGTGGTCCTGGTACAACCTAGCACTCAGAAGGCAGAGGCAGATGGATCTCATGAGTTTGAAACCAGCCTAATCTACAGAGCAAGTTCCAGGACAGTCAGGGCTACACACAGAAAAACCCTGTCTTGAAAAAAAAAGATAAAAATTAAAAATAAAAATTAATAAATACATTCTGAGTCAAATGTGGTAGGGTACATTTTTAACCCAGTACTGAGGAGACAGAGGCAGGTGGTCTCTATGAGTGCAAGGTCAGCCTGATCTACACAGACCCTGTGTCAAAAAAAAAAAAAAAAAAAAGGAATAAAAGAAAAGAAAATTCAAAGCAGGAAACTGCTCAGTGGTAGAGCGCTAAGTATGCAGGAAGCCCCAGCTTCCAGGGCTGCAAACCTAATAACAACAACAATCACAGCTGGGCTGGGGTGGCGCACACGCCTTTAATCCCAGCACTTGGGAGGCAGAGGCAGGTGGTCTCTAGTGCAAGGTCAGCCTGATCAGCATAGTCTCAAAAAAGAAAGGAAGGGAGGTAGGGAAGGGGGGAGGGAGAGAGAGAGGGAGGGAGGGAGGGAGGGAGGAAGGAAGGAAGGAAGGAAGGAAGGAAAAAAAGGAAAAGAAAAGAAAATTCAAGGCAGGAGACTGCTCAGTGGTAGTGCGCTAAGTATGCAGGAAGCCCCAGCTTCCGGCATCACAAACTAATAATAATAATAACAACAACAACAATCACAGCCGGGTGGTAGTGGCACACGCCTTTAATCCCAGCACTTGGGAAGCAGAGGCAGGTAGATCTCAAGGAGTTTGAGGCCAGCCTGGTCTATAGAGCAAGCTCCAGGACAGCCAGGATTGTGACACAGGGAAACCCTGTCTCAAAAAACCAAACCAAACAAACAAAAACAAAAACCAGTAAGAATCACTAATCCATCTGCTGTAGCCGATTGTCACCTTCTTAGTTAATGAAACCCGGGACCCACAACCCCCTCCTGCCCAGGCCCCTTCTTTCCCTGCTGCCCAGTTTCCTTTCTTCTTATTTGATTGACTTCTCTGTGCCCACGTTTGTCTCCTTGCTCCCATCCCGCCTCACCCCTCCTCTCCCCTCCCACTGACTTCCTTGCTTTCCTCCCTCTGGTCTTTCCTTGAGACCGGCTGCTGCAGATAACAGCAGAGAAAGAAAGGCTGCACATACTGAGGAAGTTTGTCAAGAAGGCTCAGAACGTTCTCCAGGGAATTCATTTTATTCTTCAGTGTGTGTGTGTGTGTGTGTGTGTGTGTGTGCGCGCGCGCGCTCGTTCTCTTGTCATGGCATGTATTTGAAACCAGAAGACAATCTGTGAGAGTTCATTCTGTTACTGTGTGGGTTCTGGGAAGGGAACCAAGGGCATCAGGCAAAGGGCATCAGCGCCTTTGTCCACAGCCATCTTTCCAAACCAGTTTCCCTGGATTCTAAACGAGGTACCCCTAAAACTAGTAAGCAGGGCTGGAGAGATGGCTAGGCAGTTAAGAGCACTTGCTGCCCTTCCAGAGGACCTGAGTTCAGTTCCCACCACCCACACTGGGTAGCTCTCAACTACCTGGGACTCCACCTCCAGGGGAATCTGGCACACCCTCCTGTGGGTACCTCTGCACACATGTGCACACAAGCCTGTGTGCACTCTCACACACACACAATACATAAATAAAATTGATTTTTTAAAAAATCTCCTAGGCCTCAGTTTTCCTACCCTCAGAATGGAGGCTGGTAAGTGCTATAATTCAGGTATGCCTTGAACTTGTCTCTATGACCCCAGAGCTAAGGAAGAGGGAAGTTTTTGTTTTCAATTTGTTTCATTTGTCGAGATAGCGTCTCCTGTAGCCCAGGCTGGCTTCAAACTTCTTCTGTAGCAGAGGAGGGCCTTGGCCACCCTGTCTCTGCCTCCCAAGTCCTTGGGACTGCAGATGTGGGCTATCTTGCCTAGTCAAGGTTGGGTGGAAGGTAGGGTATTTATAGCTCAGTGTCTCACTGGTTGCGGTCTGTAGTCAGCCAGATCCATTACTCTGAGCCTCGGAAGAGGGTGAAGGCCACGACAGTAAGAACATGAGCAGGAGGAACAAGGACCAGGTATGACGTTCAGAACATATTCCCAGTGTGCTTCCTTCAGCTCGGACACGTTGCTTAAAGTTTCCACGACCGCCTAGCTTCTAAGTATTCAACACTTGAGCCTGTGGGGCACATTTCTTAGGGAAGCCATAGTAGATCCCACCTGAAGTTCCCTGCATTAAAGGACTGGTAGCCACTGTGGCTGTGTTGAGGTGATGGGATCTAAAAGAGGCGGGGCCTAGTGGGAGGCGGTTAGACCAGGAGAACACCATCCTTGGAAGGGATTAATACTAGGCTGGTTCTCTTGAGAACTGGTTCTTATAAAACAAACCTTCCGCCTCATCCCAACACCTCTTTCATAAATGTCCCTACCATAATGATGCCACCCTCGAGAAGACCCTCACCAGAGCCCAGCAAATGCCAGCCCCTTGCTCTTAAACCTTCAAGATCCCAAACTAAGCCTTTTGTTCTATGTGAGTTCCCCCGCCTCTGATACATTGGTCCAGTAATACCAATAGACTCAAACAGTAATGCTTCTTGGAGATTCTATCACCGAATGAAATAGCAAACACACCACAAATGCTTCGGATAGATTAGACTTATGGCAAATATTAGTTTCCTTTTTCTGCCACCCGTGCAATTTGTGAAGTCTCAGGAAGATAAATAAACAAGCTTGGCAGGTGACGCCTATGAGAACACAGTATTTTGTGTATTGGATTATATATAGGTTGGCGTCGCGGATGGTAAGAGCCTCCAGGTCAATTTTCATTCTGAGACTGCTGCAGCCACTGCCTTCGGTTCTTTAATGTTTAAATAGTGCCTGCTTTCTTGTAGCTGGCATGCTTGTAAGCCCTCCCATTACTGTGCTTATTTATTTATTTTTAATTCCACTGCCCATGCATAGAGCATTCTTAAGGGGGAGGAGGGGGAACAAAATGGGATAAAATGAAAGTGCCCCTGAACACATGCGGAAACGCTGGCCTGTCCCCCAAGGTGACAACAGTTTGGTACCCGTCCTTCGCATCTTAATTCACGTGCATATGATTGTAGGTTAAGTCTGTGGTTCTGAGCATCGCCCTCCCTGCTATTTCGTGTTGTCCTGTCGCCGGCTTCCTTGGTGGCTCACAATGCTCGGAAGGGTTCCCCTTTGCCGGTATCTACAGCTCCATCCTGTCTTTTCCAGATGCCTTGGGCTATTCTGTAACCCTCCCTTTATGACTTAAACCTCTAGTATTCCGTCTCATGTGGCGGGTACTTCCTTCCTAAGTTAATGACTAGAGCCGGGCCAGTGACACAGTCCTGTCATCCCGGATACTTGGAAAGCTGAGGCAGGAGGATCGAAGGAACCTCTGGCTTGCAAAGTAAGTTCATGCCCAGCCTGGAAAACTTAATGAGATGAGACCCTGTCTTGAAATAAGAAGTAAAGAGGAGTAGTTCAGTTAGAGAGGTCTTGCCCAGCATGCTCAAGGCCTGGTTCAGTCCCTGGTCCTGAAAAACCTATGGCAAACGGTAAAGGTTGAGTGTGTGGGTGTTCCATACGTGTCTCTAACCGTTCCCCTACGGACAAACGTGTGCCTACCCCCGATGCACGCTGCAGCCAGCATCCTTCCACCTGCCCTGTCGTGTGTACACGCTTCTCCGGGGGAAGTCCGAAGAGGCAGAATTGCATTGCTGGGACGGAGGAAGACTGCCTTTTCTAAATAATCAACATTGCCAAAAAGTCTTCCAAAGGCTGTGGCGCCAGTCTACAATCCTATTAATAATACCTTTTCCTGAGTAGCTTTCGACAACATGTTTCCAAAATAATTGTATGTGGCTTCTTTCTGTTTTGCCTTTGGAGAAAGAAGAGGAAAGGTAATAATTAAAGAAGAGTAAAAGGGGTGACAGAAATTCACTCATTCATCCGTCCATTCATCCATTCGTTCAGTCAGTCACTTTTCCAGGCATGGATTTCCTTCTAAGCCTGGTTCTAAATATTAAATACACAAGACAAACCATTCGCCCTGGAGGGCTTCATAGACTAGATACACATCTCAAATTCCTAATTCTTAAGGTACAGCAGCAAAAAGACAATGGAAGATACAATCCTAACTTAATCAGGACAGGAAAAATGGGTTATAAAGGTTTTTTTTAAAAAGTTTTTAATAAAAAAATGATTTTAATTCACTCATCCCATACACACACGTGGAGGTCGGAGGACAGCTTGTCGACTCAGCCCTATCTTTCTTTTTTTTTTTTTTTTTTTTTTTTTTTTTTTTTTTTTTTTTTTTTTTTTTATATTTTTTTTATTTATTATGTATACAATATTCTGTCTGTGTGTATGTCTGCAGGACAGAAGAGGGCACCAGACGTCATTACAGATGGTTGTGAGCCACCATGTGGTTGCTGGGAATTGAACTCAGGACCTTTGGAAGAGCAGGCAATGCTCTTAACCACTGAGCCATCTCTCCAGCCCCCTCAGCCCTATCTTTCATCATGTGAAACCTGGGGATGGAATTCAGGAGTTTGTGTGTGCTAGGTACGCTAGCTCTCTGCCAATGGAGCTACAGCCCCAGCCTCCACTTTAGGGCGCTTGATGAGATCCAAATGTGGAGAGTGCACTAGCTAATATACTGGCATTACCCATCCTGACTTAGAGGGGAATGATGTTCTTGTTCTTGGGAAGTACATATTAAAGTATGTAGGGTATAATACACACACACTTTCTCCACCTAAATCTTAAAAGGTTCAAAGACTATGGATTCCTCTAACTCGGAGCTGGTCAGTGGATCTTTCTGTCTTGAGAATGGTTGGGGTCTTCCCAGGTGATCAAGGAGCTAGTTCCCGTGTATGACTCCCAATCACCTTGGCTACATCATGACAGAGGTGACCACAGGATTGAATTCATTTTTTTTTTCTACTTCAGTGTAACTCAGCTAGTGGCTGCCATGTTGGACAGCATAGATGGAAACATGAAAAAAGGAAAAAAATAATAAACAAATAGCACAAAATATAACTAATAAACTTATTTGAAGGGTGTGCAGAAAGTCTGGATTACTCTTGTATTTTCTCTCAACATTTGCATATTATTTTTAAACCAAATAATAATTGTGAAGCCATAAGAAGAAAATTGAAGTTTAAGTATTATTGAGATATCTTTTATTACAATTAAATTATCCCACCTGAGAGGTATACTCAGTTAAAGGCGCAGCACAGTGGCAGATTGCTTGCCTACCGTGTACTAGGCCTTGGGTTTTATCGCCAGCATCACAGTCAATTAACTAGCTAAAAATGTATACCAGGGAACTCGAGAGATGGCTCAGTGGTAAAGAGCACTTACTGCTCTTGCAGTGGACCCGAGTTTGGTTTCCAGCACCCTCATCATGGCTTACAACTGCCTAAATCCAACACCCTCTTTTGGCTCCAATGGGAACCGCACAGGGTTTCTCTGTGGTTTTGGAGCCTGTCCTGGAACTAGCTCTTGTAGACCAGGCTGGTCTCGAACTCACAGAGATCCGCCTGCCTCTGCCTCCCAAGTGCTGGGATTAAAGGCGTACGCCACCACCGCCCGGCTTTTTTTTTTTTTTTAATTTATACTATCCATGGACCAAGGAGAGAGAATATTCAGGTGCTACTTCAGGCTGTAAAAATCATAGCCTTTTAAAATGTAACTTAACTACAACACTATTTGTACAAGCACATGGAAGGAAAAAAAAGACACAAAGATAGTCTCTGCTGCTTTTATTTGCAGTAGCAAGAAATTGGCAGTGTTCAAGATGTTCAACAAGAAGACAATGGTTCGATATATTTTGCTTTGTTCTTATTCTGGATTATTCTAAATCTCCCCAACAGATTGAGGCAAACACATAAGGGCATGGAAAGATGCCTAAGAGAGATTGGCAGGGAACGAAAAAGAGCAGTTTGCCTAACAAAATGTTTGCCCATGTTCCCAGACTTCAGTATGATTGAACGTGAGGCATTTTTTTTTCTTCTTTTCACTCACTGGTGGTATAAGAGTGTGTACCCATATGGCCATTCCAGGCTTCTTTCTCACTTCCAGTACAGTCTGCGGTACTTTGCCTGAGAGAAACAACACTGTACTATCAAGTAGGCATTGTGCTGGAAGTTCTGAACATGTTTAGGTAGGCAAAGAAGCCGGGCATAGAAGTGTGCGTATGTGATTCTAGCCCCCAGGAAGCCGAGGCAAGAGGCTCAGGAGCGTGAGTCCAGATTCGGCTTTGGAATGAGAGGAGGGAAAAAAGGAAGCCAGGCGGGGAGGAAACACGAACGGATGCTGTTTCTAGATTCCATTCATTCTCGACCGACAGTATTTTCAGCTTACAACGGATTTACTAGCATGTGGCCCTATTGTAAGTTGAGGTGTATCAAAAGCCTGATTGTACTTTTCACTAGAAACACTGAAACCACACCACACACACACACACACACACACACACACACACACACACACGTACACTCATGTGTCCCTTCACACATTCATCCACGCACATTTGTATATAAAGAAGGAACCTTCTGGAAAAACACACATGACACAGTTACTAGGCCATTCTCTGAAATTTCTAGATGCCTGTGGAAAGACCACACAGCTGTCTCTTGAGTCACCCAGTTGGCTGTGGGGGGTCCTCCCTAAGGTGCAGCATGCTGTAGGCACAGGAAAGCGGCTGGGCAGCCAAAAATATCTCCAGACCAGTGCTTGCCAGCTAGTTAGCTGCTCATCTGAGCCAACACCAGCCCTGTGCACCATCCCTTTCCATGGCCTG
This sequence comes from Microtus oregoni, assembly GCF_018167655.1. Lineage (NCBI taxonomy): Eukaryota > Metazoa > Chordata > Mammalia > Rodentia > Cricetidae > Microtus > Microtus oregoni. Next base: position 42,759,544 of record NW_024543063.1, read on the forward strand.
CAGTTCTAGCCAGTCCCCCTCCCTGTGGCCACCAGGCCTGCAGGGCAGGCAGGGTCATTACTAAATTCCAATGAAGGGAGTGTTTATTATTGTTGTCGGGTTTGATGCTGATCCCAAAAGGACCTAATCAACAGGTAGCAAGACCTCCTGGGAGCAATTAGAAACCTCAGCTTTAACCCCCTTCTAACCGCAGCAAAGACGGCAGTCATTGCAGTACTGTGGCCACACTCTGCAGGAACTGCTGTGACCAGAACAGCAGGGAGGCCCTAAAGGATGTGCTCATGGGGAGTCTGAGAAGGGAGGCTAGAGGGAGGAGGGTTGTGTGTGTGTGTCCAAACCTTGGTTTCTCCAGTAATACACACCTCCTCATCCCCCTCCTGCTTCCCCTTCATGATCCTCATGCTTAAGTGTACCCTGTACCAGATACATGAGGTTCAAGCATAAAGTAGCATAGTCCAAGCCAGGCGAGGTGGTACATACCTATAATCCCAGTAGCAAGAGGCTGAAGCAGGAGAATAGCAAATTCAAAACCAGCCTGGGCTACATAATTAGTTCCAGGCCAGCCTAGGTTACACTGTAGAATTTTAGCTATTTTCAGCTATCTAATGCGACCTTGTCTCAAATAAACAAGTACATAGTACATGATCCTGCCTTCAAGATGTTCTCCGAACAGAAATAAAGACATCAGTACTACAGGAGGTAAATGCAAACAGATTTGACAGGCATGCACTTCTGTACAGAGATGCGGACAAGCAACATTTCAGGATGAATTAGGAAGGTGTGCTTCTGATGTGTATCTGTGACAGCACCTGCTGTCTGGGGTTACAACTTACATTTCAATGTCTACTTCTATGGGTCACCTCTGGAGCTCCTTTCTCCTTGTCAATCAAGTTGGGTGCAAATGTATAAAAGCAATGGGTCGTTTTTAAAAATATTTCAGTATCTGCTTTTTTTTTTGCTATTATCAGCGACTCACTTCCAGCAACAGTTAGTTGGCAAGTTAGGTCCACCATTAACAAAACTTAGTAATGACTGAGAAGAGTGTCACGGGTCACTTCTCATCACCCTTGTAGTGACATTGCTATTTAATTGTCAACTGGCAATAGCCTTGGACCAGATCCAGTGAATGTACAGAAGCATACTGGCATTATTGTCAAAGAACAGTTGAGTCGGGTGGTGGTGGCGCACGCCTTTAATCCCAGCACTCGGGAGGCAGAGGCAGGCGGATCTCTGTGGGTTAGAGACCAGCCTGATCTACAAGAGCTAGTTCCAGGACAGGCTCCAAAGCTACAGAGAAACCCTGTATTGAAAAACAAAAAAAGACTCCATTGGAGACAGGTGATTAGGGTTTTGATTGCTGAAACTTTCCAAGGAAGAGCCCCCATGTCAAGTGACAAGCGCTAAAAGACACTGTCGCTATTACACAGGCCAAGTGGCCCCACCGTTTCCAAGCTGTGCAGAATTGCAACAGCCACTCTTCTTACTCTTGTGCAAGATTTTGCATTTTGCGAAAACTAACTGCAAATGTCATTTTAGCTGGGTCAACTGATTTAACCAGACCCAAGAGTACAATAAAGAGAGTGACATTGGATGGGGACATGGCAGCCATCTCACGCCGCAACCTTTTAAGTCCTTTGAAGATCATTTGCCCAAAGAGGAGGAGAATTTGTACATTTCCAACTTGCTTAACCCTGGTATCATATCCTTCTGGAGCAAAAGTCCTGGAGACCAAAACTTGAGGCCCTACAAAAGTCAGTGCACATTTGAAGTCTTCCGAGAGTTGGTGAAGACTTTGAATGTCATTAGATTTGTTTTGTTTTTAAAAAAAGAGGAATGTTCAATTCTACAGGTCCTCATTTCACAATGTAAACAGTGCTGTAACCCTTGGAACCAAGGTGGAAAAACAGAATCAGACAAGATCCTTGCCCCTACTGAGTTTGGGCTATGACTGAAAAGAGGCAGAAATCACAGGAACACCGTCAAGAGAGTCAGGCGGTTGCTGAGGTTTGGAGAGCTAAGAGTGGAGAAGGTTTTTTGTTTTTTTTTTTTTTTTTTAATTTTCGAGACAGGGTTTCTCCGTAGCTTTTTGGTTCCTGTCCTGGAACTAGCTCTTGTAGACCAGGCTGGCCTCTAACTCACAGAGATCCGCCTGCCTCTGCCTCCCGAGTGCTGGGATTAAAGGCGTGCGCCACCACAGCCCCGCTGAGAAGGTCTTAATATGCTTAATATGCCATGGGGACAAGGATTCTGAGGAGGCTTCAGAGCAATGTGAAAAGGGATTGTCTGTGATGGGAAAACTGTGGCTCAGTCTGGTATTCCAAAAAAGGAGAAAAGCACGGTGTGTGGGGGGGGGGATGGTAAATCAGTAAGCAGAAGGGCAATTGGAGGGAGGAGGAAGCAGAGAGAAATCTAGATCCAGGGAAATCAGCTCCATAAAGATCTTAGCCTGGCAGTGATGGTGCACGCCTTTAATCCCAGCACTTGGGTGGAAGAGGCAGGCAGATCTCTGGGTTTGAGGCTAGCCTTGTCTACATAGTGAGTTCCAGGATAGCCAGGACTACAAAGAGAAATCTTATCTTAAAAAAAAAGGAGGAGAACAATAAAGAACATATAGGTATAAGCAATGAGGTATAAGCCATGAAAAAAGAGGCTTAGAAAGCCATGAAGTGTATTTTTTTGCTAATGTTTATGTGTTTAGATGGTTTTTCTACATACATGTGTGTATGTGTACTATGTGGGTGCCTGGTGCCCTCAGAGGCCAGGAGACAGTGTAGGATCCCCTGCTGCCATTTAGGGACCAGAAATTTAACCTGGGTCCTCTAGAAGAGCAGCCGAAGCTCTTAACTACTGAGCCATCTCTCCAGCTCCAATGTGTAGAGTACCTGCAGGAGTCTGACAGCCTGAGTTTACTTCCCAAAACTCAAAGAAAAGCCTGATGTGGTAGCATGTGCTTGTCATTGTCACCTTAGGGGTGATGAGATACGAGGCGGAGACAGGTAGATCTCTAGAACTCTCTAGCATGGTCTACTTGTTGAAGTTCCAGGCCAATGAGAGACACTGTCTCAAACCAAAGGTGGTGTGAGGACCAACATTCCAAGCTGTCTTTGCCCTCTATATATGAGATATTTATGCACGCATGTACACACATTCACACACATACACATGTGTGCACACACACAAATAGGCACCCATACACTCACATATTCGCATGCACACACATGAATATGCACTCACATTCACACACACATTGCATACACATGCATGTAAATATGCACACATACATACGCACAAAAAGAAAGGGGAGAAATGAGAGCCTTCATGATATTAGCAAATGTATTCCTTTCCAATATACACAGTTCTGGTGACGTTAAAAAAATCCTTAGAAAAGGTATTAGAGCTTGGTTAGAATATTCTAGAGTGCCCACCTACCATGCCTATATTCTAGACTTCCAAAGCATTAATCCACTTTTCCTGGATTCTTTCTTCCTCTTGTCAACACATGGTGGAGAGAATTCCCTCTTTGCATGTTACCCATTCTTTGCTCCATGTACCCACAGGAAAGAAAAAGCCTCGTAGAATGCTGCTTATCAGAGTCATATAAGGTCTTATTAGCAAGACCGTCATTGCTTGTGATAGAGGGCAATGCTGTCAGCTTGGCATGGGGAGGAGATTCTACGAGTCCGAAGCCCCCTGAGAAGTTCTGATATAGTAGATTTTTGAATGATCCCATTCACTTATGGTATATTTAGATATACCATGAGAATGTCTGACGAGAGACTTGCTTGAACTGTGCACATGGATGGAAGAAGGAGAGGAAAGGAAGCACTGAAGGGTATGCCACATTGGTGGGGGGGAGGGGAGTAGGGCTCAAAGTTGATAGGATTCAGCATAGATGGTTGAGGTGGGCGGGACATGAACATGGAAATGAGAACCGTTACAAGTACCAAAAAATGACACAATGCTTTCAGAGAATGGATGCAGAGCAGTAGGCAAGTGCCAAGGGCCAGCTGTTTCCAGATGTCTTAAGTTCAGAATCCTTTGTTCTTTTGGATTCTGGGCATTGAGTTCCAATCTGTAACGGGGGAAAGTGAGAGATATCCTTATTCATGTGGGCTAATAGGATTCTTTTGCACTCTTCCACTTCCTGCTGTTTCTGTGAGCCAAATACTGCAAGTCTCCTACACAGTTACTCTAGACCAAAGTGTGTGTGTGTGGGGTCACACCCATTGGTCAATTCATGTCAACTCTGATATTGACTCATTCATCTGGGATACTTTTCCAGTAGCTACCTTGGGTTATAGAGTGTTCTAAAATGTGATACTATGTGGGGGTCATCTGTCTGCTGTCCCCCTGTCTCTACTTCATCCATCCATTCTCTCCCCAGTTCTCAGAAATGAGGAAAAACGATAGACGAAAGCCCAATCCATCTGGCTACATGGCCTTAGTGGTCAGGTGGATAGAAATTGTCAACAGTGAATCCTTTGGCTTCCGGGTGGGCATCCTTCAACTGAGCTCTTCTCGGCCCATCCTCATGTGTAATGGGCTGATAACTGTGGTGACACAGTGAATGGATCATACATCTCAAGTCCCCAAGGCACTGTTCCTGGGGAAGGGAATTCTACCAAGAGGGGGCTGTGGTCAGGAGAAGTTCCTCTGGGAAAATACCAAAGCTTGCCAGAGGTTAGTGGCAGGCTGTACAGTCCAAGCGAAGTTGAACATGTAACTTGCCCTTATTCCCTTCCTACCCTGCTGCACGTCCAAGTTCAACTCATTTCAAAGACTGCTATGTTAAGAACCCGGCAGGCTAGTGTGTGTCAAAGCATAAAATAAAATAAAACTCTGACAACAAAAATTACTATTCAAAGAAAAGTATTACTTTAGGGTGACATTATTTTTGAGATTCACAGTGTTCATTTGTTATTACATGTAGGAGTTCTGTGAACACACAGATAAGAGGGCACAATAGATATTTGACAGTGTAGTTCTCGGAACATTTGCATATCCAAGAGATTATTTCAACAAGTATACTTAGACTGACCCTATTAACCACTCACAATATTTTGTCTTGTATCCAATTCACACTCTATAGACATGTCCAATTCATATTTCATCTCTTACACTGTTTTCCCTTTCAGACTTCATATTAGGAAATAAATCCATAACATCAAATTTCATGACAACATCTGCGCTGGCTGACATGATTTGAAAGGGAATTTCACTCATCCCAGGTTAGGCTGTCTCTTAATTTGCTCTCTGGCTTACCTGCGAAGCAGCCTGTTTTATCAAGCCTGGTGTTGAAAGAGCAAGTGCCTGATGCAGCATTCACAACCAGCACTGGCCTTCACCGTGCTCAGGGGTGGCTGTAAAGGGGTCCCTGAAGCCACTGTACAACAGGACAAATGGAGAGGAATCCCAGGCAAGCATGACCTTGTAACTTATGTCCAGGCCAGATCTGCAAGCAAGCTGGCAAAGCGTCCAAGATCAAGGGGACTCAGAGTACATAATATACAGTGAGTGGCCTTTTAATGAAAAAAAAAGTTATGGTCAAATGTATTAAGAGACTAGGCTTTATAGCACATGCCTTCCATTCTAGTATTCAGGAGGCAGAGGCTGGAGTATCTTTATGAGTTTGAAGCCAGCCTGGTCTGCCACAAAATTCCAGGCCAACCAGGACTATATAGTGAGGCCATGTTTATTATCTATCTATCTATCTATCTATCTATCTATCTATCTATCTACATATATATGGCTGAGGAGATAGTTCAGTAGAACTGGAGTTCAGATACTAAGAACCCATGCAAAAGTCAGGAGGTCACAGCAGCCTGACTGTAATCTCTGTATACAGGAGCTGGAGACCCTCAGAGCTCCAGGCTCAGCAGGAGACCCTGACACCATATGTCAGGTGAAGAGCCATCAAGAAAGGCATCCAAGGCCAGACGGTATGGTGCGCACCTTTAATCCCAGCACTTGGGAGGCAGAGGCAGGCGGATCTCTGTGAATTTGCGGCCAACTTGGTCTACAGAGCCAGTTCCAGGACAGTTCCAAAGCTACACAGAGAAACCCGTCTCGAGGAAATAACTAAATAACTAACTAAATAAATTAAATAAATAAATAAATAAAACAAAAACAACAGCAAAAAGACATCCAGCATCAAGTGCAGGCCTCCACACAAGTGTAGACTGACTCCCCATTTAAGCACCAGCACACATGAACTCACATATACACACATGCATACCACAGGCATATGCATATAAAAAAGCGACTGAGATACTTGCACATTTATGTTCATAACAGCATCATCGCATTAGCCCAAAGGTGGAAACAGCCCAAGCGCCTATCAATTAATGAGTGAATGAACAAAGTGTATCTATACAATGGAATATTAGTTGGCATAAAAAAGAATTAGGTTCACCTCCATGCTCTAACAAGTATAAACCCTTGAAAACATTACACTCAGTGAAATATGCCAGGCACAATAGAAAAACATATTGTACAGTATCATTTATATGAGCTGTTGAGAAGGAAAAAAAATCTGCTGCAAGAGAAAGTGGATCAGAGGTTTCCAGAGTCAGGGGCTGAGATGGACAAGGAAGTGGGAGGGGCATATTGCTTAATGAAAACAGAGTTTCTGTTTACAGTGCTGAAAAAAATTTAGAAGTTAATAGAATATAGTGATAGTTGCCTAACATCGTGAATGTGATTAATGACCTTGAAGTACACACTTCAAAATCATTAAAATGAGAGGCCAAGGAGATGACTCTGCAGGTCAAAGTTCTAGAACAAGCCTGGTGACCTGAGTTTGGTCCCTGGAGCTCAGGTGAAAAGCCCAGATGCAGTGGTATGCACTTATAGTCCCGACACCCTGTGACAAGGTGTGGCTGGGCAGAGACAGGCCAGCTAGCCTGTGGTGTAGAAGAACCAAGAGAGAGCCTACATCCCACAAAGTCAAAGGAGAAAGCCATTTCCCGAAAGCTGTCTAGACACAGCTGAAAGCCAGAATACAGTTGAAAAGGTTCGTGAAAGCTGTAAAGGGTGGTGGTGTGTGTGTGGGGGGGGGGGGGGGGGGGATACACAGAAGTTAGAAGAAAACAAAAAAACCAACAAAGTAGCTAGAGTCCATCTGTCAATGTGCTTCTCTTTCCCAAGCACCCCAGAAAGCACTATAACCCACTCTCTCCCTGCTTGGGCTCCTCTATGGAAGTAGGAGTTTGCTTCTAACATACCGGTGGCTGTGTTTCAAGATCTTCCCATCTGTGTTCGGGACAAAGGTTCCAGCCTTGTTTGGCTGAGGCCCCTCTGGGCCAACACTCCTGACAGGACAGGAGCTCCTAGAAGTTAAGTTCACTTGCAGATAGCGCCTCAGCCTAGAGGAAGAGATCTAACATGATGTCACCTTTTCTGCCTTTTCCAGCCTGACTCCTCCCACCAGGCTACCTTTGGCTTCTGCTACTTACTTCCTAGGAGCTCTGTTTTCGTTCTTTTAGGAAAGTGGACAGTGGACGAGCCTGTGAAAGGACGCGAGTCTTCTGAGACCCAACCCATCGGCAGCCCCCAGCTCCTGCTTACTGTCATGGGGAGGGGGGGAGTCTAGTTTTCTGGAACCGTTTTGGGGAGCCCAAAGCTGACAGAGGCAGCAGAAGCAGGCAGGAGGGCAATAAAGAAGTTTCCAGATCCGCAGGGGACTGTAATCACATTCCCCAACCAGGTGCTGGGAGTAGGGTTAGAGTCAAGCCAACCTTCTTGGCTGAAGGCCAACACTTCCAGGCCTCCTTCCACTCCGCCGCTGCTTGCCGTCGTCTTCCCAACCAGAAGCTTGTTAACTGTTTGCCTGGGCTCTTATTCCAATTTCAAGGCCCCCTCCGTGTGTTAAACTTCAAAGAGACTTTGTCGCCCCAAGTGCAGTGTTATATAACAAGTTGGACACTCCGAATGCCTCTGTTGAAAGTGGTTTGTTCAAATGAAGGGGCCTGGACACTTAGCTATTCCCCACCCCCACTTCAGTCCAATAAAATTGCCTCGGTGTCTGGATTAAGTTGCTGAATATCCATCTTGAAAGTTCTAAAGATGAAAAGCAGAACCGCCTCACTAATAGTTCAAGTGTAAAATGATTACAAAATGGCACCTGGCCAATATTTATGAATCGTTGAATATGATCATAAAATCATAAAAAATAATCACCAAAAGGTAAATAAATTACCCGGCTTACTGCTTATTTCCACGTAGGGTCTGACACAGAAGCTGTAGCCATGAATGATTTATACCTATTTTAACAATAATACTCATTTTACTGAAAGATGGTCAGCACTTGGGCTGCTGCGGGCACCATGCCAGTTGTCAAAAGGCTGATGTTTCAGCAACAATACATTAAATTATGAATAATACTGGTCCCAAAATGGAAGGTTATTAGCTCAGTATGCTTAATTAGCCCAGCTAGAACTTGGCTATCAAGTAACAGCGCCCATTTCCAGGGCTGGAGCTATGATGGGGGATGGGGTGATGCTAATGGCTCAGAGAGAGGGAGGCGGTGCGTGGGCGTGTCTTTTATTTTCTCTTCATCCCTGAACACTGGAAGAGGGCATCTCAGAAGGCTGCCTTTTGGAATTTTGAACCCTCCTGTCGGGTCTCTTGCAAACACTTTTTAGAGGGAAAGAGAAAGCGTGGTTGGGAGGAGCTTGGTGCTCAGTCTGGTGGCTCCAGCTGTGGTCTCCTTCCACAGTTCTTGTTCGCCACTAAGCCTGGGTCCTACCAAAGTCACGTGTAGGTGGGGTGATCACCAACCCTCCTTTTAGGCAGGTCTTTACTGGACAGTCACAATGGTACAAATGAGGTAGCAGAGTGAGCAACCACCAAGCTAACCAATGATGTGATTTTGCATTAATTACAGTCTCATGGCTCCGAGAAAGAATGAGTTTAGAATGTTCGTACCTGGCCTGGAATTGGGATTTGAATTCCTAGAGCAGGCTTCTATCTGTTCTGTCTTCCGTTATTGAGATGGAGCCTTATGTATCCCATGCTAGCGCCAACCTTGCTATCGCTATGTAAGCCAAAGAGGACCTGGAACTTCTGATCCTCCTGTCTCTGCCTCCCTAGTGCTGGAATCACAGGCACCTGTCACCACACCTGTTTATGCCATGCTTGGGATTGAACCTGGGGCTTTGCATATGGTAGGCGAGGACTCTACCAAACGAGGTACATCCCAAGCCCATGTTTTGTCTTTAAAGGAGGTGACGTAGAAATCATCCCGTGTAGCCAGAAAGAATGGTCCAAGAGAAAGGTTAGACGTTGTAGGTGGAGTCGACAGTCATTTACCTGTAAGGGTCACAAGGAAGCTACCGAGTGCCTAGCATGTGTAATGTGTACCTGTGTTTGTGTGTCCTCACGTGTGTCTACACTGGACCCCACACCTCACTCTGTCCTGCACCCTATTTTGGCATTATTCTGCCAGGTGCTCCGGGACTACACTCCAAGTCTGCAGCCAGGATGCGCCCAAGCAGTACCAGCTCCATCTGCTAGAGCAACACTGTCTGCACCACTGCCCGGCTATACTTAGTACTGTTAGTAGCTTGTTTGTCTAAGCCCTGAAATTCATTTTCTTTTCCCGCCTTGCTTCCAGAAAAATAAATAAAAGTGAACACATCACTCATTTAAGACGAGGAATGGAATTTAGGTTGCGTTTTTCTTTCTATTTTTATGATTAGTTAGAATTTTCCTGGGAACGCCGCCAGGAGGGCATTACAGTGAGATAATGTCCTGTATTTAATCGGAACTGCAATGGCGAACAGCGTTCGATGGGGAGAGGCTAAGTTAACGCATCCTTTTTGTCTTGTCTGTTTTCAAGAGACTACTAGCTACTTGGCCCGAGATGAAGATGAGGCTGAGCGATGAGAGAAATGACAGGACTCCAGGCTGGTGCGGTGCCCTGCAGGTTGACAGGGCACAGCTGTGACTCCGTCTGCCCATCCAGGACCTGTCAACCCCAAGAGCCCTGAGAATCCCCTGAAGAAGCTGAGTGCAAAGGGCCCCCAAACTGACCACGGAGATCAGCTGTAGCTCTGCATCCACTGGGCGTTTCCAGCATCTTCTTCTGCAACTTTCTGACATCTGCGGGCCTGGGTACACTTCTGGTTTCCAAGTGTGCATCTGTCCCTCCTGGTAAACCAGTCATAATGGGCAAGGCGAAGCACAAGGCCGCTAAGGGAACTTGGAAGTGAGCGCCAGGTAGGCCAGATCATCTCCTTGACTCTATGTGCATGTGTGCCATCATCCCGGGAGCCTCTCGGGTAGGAGCAGCTGGCTGCGAGCTGCACTGGTCTTGCTGTCGGAGTTTTTTGTTCCACCGCTGCCTCCTGAAAGGAGATGCCTGGAAGTGGTAAAATAGTAAGGGATATCTTAGCGAGATGTCCTAGAGAGATGTCTGAAAGGAAGGAAGAAGACAAGGGCCCAAGGACAAAGGAGAAGGGCTTTAACCTGCAGGAAGGTAGCCGGAGACTAAGTGGATGGCTGTGGTTCAGCCGTTCCCTGCAAAGAGCAGGGTGGTCAGGGAAGCAAGAGCAAGAGAAGGGTACACAAAGCCTCACAGATTTACTGTTGTCCCCATTAAACCCCCAGTCTGCAGGAGCCGTCTGTTCAGGTAAAGGCAGTGGAGAGAACAGGATGCCCCAAGCAACCCATAAATAGCAGGGTGAAGACAAAGTGTTTATTACTTAGCCTTATGAAGCCCATATAAGTGCTCTCCCAGGGTGCGCGAGTGCAGGAGCTTGTGCGCGCCATTGGCCCACATGTGTGTCCCTGGAGCGGGAGACCCAGACACAGTGTTCGCGCTTGGCTTGACTCTGTGAAGGCATCCATTTGATGGAATGTACCGGAACAGTTCACAGTCAGCCCAGCGAAACCTTGTCGGGAGACAGCTTGCTTTTTTCTCTTTCCTTTTCCTGTTCGCTGTGAGAACAGGACCTTTCTCTTCTGGACTCTTTGCGCGCCCCAAAGTTGTCTCACGAGGTCATTGTCAGCTGAGAAGCTTCCTTTCAGGGCAAGACTGGATGGAAACAATACTCTGGTTTCGGGGGTGTGGGGGGGAGGGGGCTGGGACGATTCTGGGCCAGACTAGCCTGCTCTAAATTTAAATGGGCTATTGTTTTAATATGATGGTTTCTTTAGACAGTTGGGGCTATGTAATACAAGACTTCATCTCGTGTGTGTGTGTGTGTGTGTGTGTGCTTGTGTGTACTTTGTGTGATGTTTTTTCAATACAGAGTATCAGAAAGATGGGTCTAAAAATTGTTTGGTTTTTCTTGCTTGGTTTTGTTTGTTTGTTTGGGTTTTTTTTTTTTTTTTTGGTGATGTTTTTCTTCAAGGCAGGGTTTCTCCGTATAACAGCCCTGGAGATCCTGGAACTCAATCTGCAGACCAGGCTGGCCTTGAACTCACAGAGTTCTGCCTGCCTCCGCTTCCTGAGTGCTGGGATTAAAGGCGTGTGACACCACCTGGCTCATTGTTGGGTTTTAAGCTAGGTTGCATCCTTCACTTAGCCTGTGTTCTCTGACACATTGCTAAGTGACTTACCCTTCTCATCTGGACATTAATATCCTGAATTCAGACTTACCTATCTGCATGATACTTCCTTGGCATGAGGATATAGCTCAGCTGGTACAGTGCCTACCTAGCATGCCAGAAAGGCTGGGTTCAATCCCCACCACCACCTAAACCAGACTTGGTAAACCCTGCCTGTAATCCTTTACCCAGGAAGTGGAAGCAGGAATCAGATGATCAAAGTCATCTTTAGCTGTACAGTGAGCTTAAGACAAGTCTGGATCACATGAAATGTATAAAAAAGATACTTTCTGAGGTCACATTAAAAAAAATTACCTTCTGGGGCTGGAGAGATGGCTCAGCAGTTAAAGCACTGGCTGCTCTTCCAGAGGATCCGGGTTCAATTCCCATCACCCACATGGCAGCTCATTGCTGCCTGTGACTCCAGTTTCAGGGGATCTGATATCTTCATATAGACACACATGCAGGCAATACACACATGCACATGAAATAAAAATAAATTAATTTTTAAAAGATACCATCATCATATAGTCCTTTGAATCTAATTAAACTACACTGCGCATGCGTGTTCACCAGCACGCTTCAACACGCTTGGCTTGAATAGCTTCCATATGGACAGGATCGGTTCTGCAAGAGAGTAAGGGTTAAGGATGTGGTCTGAGCATCCTACTGGATATCTCGAAAGACTGGATTTATTGGTTTGCTATAGAGAGTAGAAAGCAGAAGAGACCCACGCAGTAGAAAGAGAAAAGAACGATGCCGTTCTAGCATCTTGAGAAGTCCTCATGGACATGCATAGCGTTTTCAGCCATGGTCATCTCTGCGGTCACTGGACAATATTTTTAAAATTCAACCACTCTCTCCAAAGCTACTCACCATCATGTCGGAATGAGAACCCAGGTTTGCAAACTCCTGAGAGCAATGAGGATCATCAAATAGATGGAAGCAAGTTACCAAACTGAGGCTCACTATTCTGGATACTACTTTTCAAAAACTGTAAGCTCACGTTTCAGGCCTCCTACTGGGGTGACTCTTAAGATGATGGCGCTCAGCAGGGCCCAGTGTCTAGAATGCCAAGAGCCTTCTGGAATAACTGGCTGGCCCTGCAAAACCATGGCCCATGTGGCACCGTGTGCTGGCCTTCCAGGAAGGTACTTCACTAACTGATCCAAGAAAGAGGGATTCCCTGAGGTGCTGCCAACAAGAGCATCAGGAGTCAGCCTAGGGCCACTGAAGACCTTGGCCAGCTCCTTTGTAGCTCTCCATGAGGTGGGCTGTCCTCAAGGACTAAATGGCCAGGATCTTTTTCTTGAAGCAGAATTTTAATGGTCCTGGCTGCCTCCAACTTGTGATCCTCCCCCATAAGTCTTGGGGTGGCAGGCATGTGCCAACAAAACCCTACTCTCAGAGTCCTTTTTAAAGGGCTTGGCACTGCTGTCTGCCTGGTGGGTGGTCTTTACTGCTTCTTTATCCTCCTTTGTACCCTTCCTCCCTTCTTCCCTGAATCTATTTCTCCTTTACACACTTATTGAATGCAGTGCTTCATGATAGCACTGTGCCAGATACACAGCACAGTACATATATGTGTGTTCATATGTGCATATGTATAAACACATGCATAAATACATATACATGTGCATGTGTATATATGTTTTCATATATACAGGTGCATACACCAAAAATAATTTCCTGAGTCCATAGTACTTTCTGCTTCATAAGAAAAATGATCAAATAGGCAAAGAGCCATAAATACTATTATTTTATTTTAATTTTTTACTGTATGTGTATGTGTGTGCCCATGAAGGGATAGACACATAAGAGGGCAGAGGAGGGCATTAGGTGTCTCCATCATTAGGTGAACTCCATCAACCCTACTATCCTTGTCTGTCCACCACTGTGAATACAGGCATACATGGCCACATTCAGCTTTTTGCATGGATTGTGGGGGATCCCAACTCAGGTCATCATGCTTGCACGAAAAGTGCACTTACCCACTGAGCCACGTCCCTTGACCAGTTAGCATTATCACAGTGCACTTGGAGGGGGCAGAGGAGGAAGAAAGGAAGCGGCCTGAGAAGGTGGGTTTTGGAGATGGTCCAGGGTCCTGAAGGATTCCTGGCAGAAAGGGTACAGCACCTCTTTGTGCATTGCATGTCAGCTGTGGGAAGGAATGAAGGATGGAGAGGAGGTTGGGATCACTAGGCTCAAAGCGGGTACAGCTTGTGTTGAGGAGTATTTATTCACCAGTGTATCCTGGAGACACTTCCCTAGACTTGGACACTGATGAGGCTGTCCACATCTTGCAGTCATTAAGAAAACACTCAGTATCGCTGCATGTCCATCTCCCAGGGCGACATGATGCTTTAGGCTCTGTGTCTGAAAATGAGAGCCCCGCTGGTTTACTCACCCTATCTAGAGATGAACCTTGGATATGGGACTTGTGTTGTCAAATGAGAGGCGCTGGATGTTCAGGGCTTAGTGCAGCTCCTGCACCCAGTGTGACTAGAAGGTGGTCCCTGATGTGGTTTTTAATGGATGGCTTTTATTTGATTTCTCCTTGGCAAAATATAAGTGTGGGGGGGTTGGGATGTAGAGTACTTACCTAGCTTACACAAAGCCCTGGGTTCGAACCCCAGCACCACATAAACTAGGTGTGGTAGTGTGTGCCTAGAATTCTAGCACTCCGGAGGTGGGGATAGGGAGGTCAGGGATTTAAAGTTGTCCTTGAAGCCAGGTGTGGTGGTGCACGCCTTTAATCCCTGCACTTGGGAGGCAGAGGCAGGAATGTTGCTTCTTTGTGCTTCTTTGTGAATTCAAGGCCAACTTGATTCACAAGAATGAGTTCCGGAACGGTCAGGGCTGCGTAGAGAGACCCTTTCTCAAAAAATAAAAACAAAAACAAACAAACAAAATTGTTCTCGGCTATATAGCAAGTTTGAGACCAGCCCAGAATACTTGAGACCTTGTCTCAACAAACAAACAAACAAGCAAAAACAGACAAAAAGTTCTGTAAGGATTAGGAGGTAAAGTTCATCATCTAAGGCATGAAACAATTCCTGACTTTGACACCTAATGTATGTCTGGGCAGCCTGTTAAAAATCTGTGCCCAGGGCTATGTAGTGCCCAAATACAGAGGCCCTGTCCAACCTTCAGGCCTTTTAATGAATGATGTCTTTCTGCTTCTGGCTCTTTCTGGCTGGACTCTAATCCTGCACCCTGATCATGGATTCAGAGGACTGGAACCTCTCTTTCAGTAGTTCAGTTGGGTCAAGGCTCTGCAGTGACTGTATGCCTGTATATTACTATAGAAGGAAGTAGGCCAGCCTTCATTTGCTACAAGGAAATCCTATTTATAATTCTGCCCTGTCTCAACCTCCCTGAACTTCTGAGTCTATGCATTTGATTGCCTTGAACTTCCGAGACCCACCTGATAATGTCTTGAACCTCATTGGTTATATGAGTCCATGCCCAATAATATTTTAACCTGCCATGCATACCTGGTCCCAAAGCTTTGTTTGAGTTTGGCTCCCTAACCCTCATTTTGTCTGAGTAACTCTTCAATTGTTCTCCTCCATACCTTGATTTGACATATAGTTAATCTTTCTTCTATTCCAGGCTATAACGGTGAAGATGGGAATACAGGTTATGAAATGAAGTAAAAATCTGACTTGATTTTTTTTTATTTTTTTTATTGATATTTATTGAGCTCTACATTTTTTTCTGCTCCCTTCCCTGCCTCTCCCCTCAACCCTTCCCCAAGGTCCCCATGTTCCCAATTTACTCAGGAGATTTTCTCTTTTTCTACTTTCTACTTCCCATGTAGATTAGATCTATGTAAGTCTCTCTTAGTGTCCTCATTATTGTCTAAGTTCTCTGGGATTGTGGTTTGTAGGCTGGCTTTCTCTGCCTTATGTTTAAAAACCACCAATGAGTGAGTACATGTGATAATTGTCTTTCTGTGTCTGGATTACCTCACTCAAAATAATGTTTTCTAGCTCCATCCATTTTCCTGCAAAATTCAAGCTGTCATTATTTTTTTCTGCTGTGTAGTACTCCATTGTGTAAATGTACCAAATTTTCCTTATCCATTCTTCGGTTGAGAGGCATTTAGGTTGTTTGCAGTTTCTGGCTATGACAAACAAAGCTGCTATGAACATAGTTGATCACATGTCCTTGTGGCACGATTGAGCATCTTTTGGATATATACCCAAAAGTAGTAGCATTACTGAAAAGTTGTTGCCTAATTTTCTAAGAAATTGCCACATTGACATCCAAAGGGGTTGTACCAGCTTGCATTCCCACTAGCAATGCAGAAGTGTTCCCTTTTCCCCACAACCTCTCCAGCATAAGTTGTCATCAATGCTTTTGATCTTGGCCATTCTTTCAGGTGTAAGATGGAATCTCAGAGTTGTTTTGATTTGCATTTCTCTGATGACTAAGAATGTTGAGCATTTCCTTAAGTGTCTTTCAGCCATTTTAAATTCCTCTGTTGAGAGTTCTCTGTTTAGTTCTTTACTCCATTTTTTATTGGATTATTTGTTCTTTTTAGGGCCAATTTCTTGAGTTCTTTGTATATTTTGGAGATCAGCCCTCTGTCTGATGTGGGGTTAGTGAAGATCTTTTCCCATTCTGTAGGCTGCTGTTTTGTCTTCTTGACTATGTTCTTTGCTTTACAGAAGCTTTTCAGTTTCAGGAGGTCCCATTTATTAATTGTTTCTCTCAGTGTCTGTGCTGCTGGGGTTCTATTTAGGAAGTGGTTCCCTGTGCCAGTGCATTCAAGTGTACTTCCCACTTTCTCTTCTATGAGGTTCAGTGTGGCTGGCTTTATGTTGAGATCTTTGATCCATTTGGACTTGAGTTTTGTGCATGGTGATAGATATGAGTCTATTTTCATTCTTCTACATGTTGATATCCATTTATGCCAGCACCACTTGTTAAATATGCTTTCTTTTTTTCCCCATTTTATATTTTTTGCTTTCTTGTCAAAAATCAGGTGTTCGAAGATGTATGGATTGATATCTGGGTCTTCTATTCGGTTTCATTGGTCCTCCTGACTATTTTTCTGGCAATACCAGGCTGTTTTCAGTACTGTAGCTCTGTAGTAGAGTTTGAAGTCAGGGATTTTGATGCCTCCAGAAGTTCTTTTATTGTACAGGATTGTTTTGACTATTCTGGGTTTTTTGCTTTTCCATATGAAATTGAGTACAGTTCTTTCGAGGTCTTTGAACAATTTTGCTGGGATTTTGATGGGCATTGCATTGAATCTGTCTGACTTGATTTTAAAAGGCTGTTAATCCCTTATAATTTAAAATATTTCCTTAGGCTACAAAGATGAAGCAGAGGGTAAGAGCATTTGCTGTGCAAGCATGAGGACCTGAGTTCAAATCCCGGACACCTGTGTAAAAAGTGGGGCATGGCTATATGCATACCTGTGACCCCAGTGCTCTGGGGAGTAGGGACAAGAGGATCACCGGGCTCCAGCTTCTGATTGAGACCTTGTCCCATGACCATGAAACAGAAAGTGATCGAGCAGGACACTCAACTTCCTATCCTAGTCTCCACACGTGTGCATGGACACATCATCCCCCCCGCCTCACATAAATATCTCCTGACCTTGAACCGTATGAAAACTCAGACTGTGCTAGAATTTGGAGATCCCTTTCTTTACCACTGAAAAGAGCTCAAAGTGGCACGAACAAAGTCATCTCCATGAAAGAGGACGTAGGAATGCCACTTCTTCATAGAGTCCTGTGACAATCTTGTCTGTCACCCTCCAATTTTAATTAGAGTTATCCTCCTGTCTCAGGGGGTGTCTGGAGGCTTCGTTAAATCTACCAGCTTCCACGTAACGTTTAAAACTTGTGTTGTTTAAAATCCTGACCACATCAAAATGGTAACCGTTGGGAGGGAACTTTACAGGGGCTTCCAGTAAAGTGTTTCGCGCCTATAAGATGAAGACCTCCCAAGGGTCCACGGGAAAAGCAGTCTTCTTTCCTTTGGCACATTTGATTCCCAGGCACCTCCCATCCCTAGGTTCTCACAGTATTGAGCTATAGCTTCTTGAGCATTTGTCATTGAGAGCTCATTTTGTGACCGGGAGCATGGGTCTTACAAGATCCTACTGGAGTCCTTCCTCAGAAGCAGTCTGTCTTCTGAGTGGAGTTCACCAGGCACCTTTCCAGGCAGCCACCCTGAGTGCAGATTACAGCTATGACGTGTGTTCAAGACCTTTCTCCTTCCTGCCTTTTCACACTGACAACCAAATCAGTCAGTGGCTTAGGTTGTCAACCTTCCAACTGGTGCTTCATGACAGAACTACTGAGAACCAGAGTTCCTCCCGGGAGTTACTTTACAAACTCGCAGTGGGTAGTTTTATGTTGCTCGACAACCAGAAATTTTAGACTGGGACGAGAATGACACACACTTCCAAATTTGGAGCTCTCAAGAGTAGCATTTTGGGAAATTTTTAGCTGGAAATCTTCATTGAGATAATGACTTTTGGCAACTTTAGTATTTGGTCTTTGTTTTTTGTTTTAGTTTTGGTTGGTTGGTTTGGGGGTTCTTTTTTTTTTCTTCTTTTTTTCTTTTTTTGTTTTTTTGAGACAGGTTTTCTCTGTAGCTTTAGAGCCTATCCTGAAACTAGTTTTTTTAAGACCAGGCTGGCCTCGAACTCACATAGATCTGCCTGCCTCTGTCTCCCAAGTGCTGGGATTAAATGTGTGTGCCACCACCACCCAGCAAGGGTTGCCTTTATTTTAATGAGTTCATGTACAGGAGCAGTGACTAAGAAAAGGCTGGGAGAATACGGTGATCTGTCCAGGCACACCACTTCCCGAGCCTAAGAAGCACAGGATTCTGAGGATTCTGCAGAATCTGTTCACATTTGGTCTGAGAAAAAGGCAAGTTAAGAGAAATAAAAGAAATATAATATCATTCATTTGATGCTTCTCTCGTCCATTTGAAGGAAAGTTGCCATGTCAGTTTATGGTGACATATTTAAGGATACCTGGGAACCTTGAGAGCTCGTCTAGAGAGTCCACAGGTGGCTAAGGACACGGATAATGACAAGACAGCACTCCTACCTCCTGTGTGCCCACAGGGGCTCAGGGTCACAGCTCACTGCCTGGCCCTGCATTCTGGAGTTCACATGCCAATGAATTTTTTTTTTTTTTGACGTTAGTTCAAGCCAGTAGATCAAGGACATGTAGAAGACAGAGACTCTGCTAATTTAGTAGATGTCAGCATGTCTGTTATCAGAAGGGAGGAGAGAGAAAAAAGTGAGCTGCGTGTCACCATTAAATATAGTTAGTATCATCATAGGAGAGACTTCCAGTATTGTGACATTAAGGTTGGTTTTTTTTTGTTGTTGTTGTTGTTGCTTTGCTTTTTTTGTTTTTGCTTTGTCTTAAACCACATGTAGCAGTCATGAAACCATGTTATGGAACTAAGATCTTGAGTGATGTTGATTGGCAGACCAAGGAAGCACACCACATCCTACCGTGTGAAATGCGGCATGACCTCTTACTTGCTGGTTCATTCATAGACGTTCTCATTCTCTTATAGTTACCGCGCTAGGAGTGTAGCCCCGTGGTAGAGTGCTTGCCTGTCAGTGTAAGGCTCTGGGTGGGATCTCTAGCACAACAAAACAATTATTTGTTATTTAATAAAAACTTATTTCCAGCCATGTGGTGGAAATCCCAGCACTCGGGAGGCAGAGGCAGGCAGATCTCTTTAAGTTCGAGGCCAGCCTGGACTACAAGAGCTAGTTCCAGGATAGGCTCCAAAACCTAGAGAAACCTTGTCTCAAAAACAGAAAAAAAAGAAAAAAGAAAAAGAAAAAAGAAAGGAAGGAAGGAAGGAAGAGAAAAAGAAAGGCATGGTGGCGCACACCGTAAATCCCAGCACTCAGGAGTCTGTAAGAGGCTAGCCTGTTCTACATGGTGAGCTCCAGGACAGCTACAGCTACACAGTGAGGCCCTGTTGCTAAATAAATAGATAAATGGAAAATAAAGAATCCACTGTCATGTTTTCTAAAGATGTAGGTTTACAGTGCTTCTCCCGAGTTTCAGACTCAACAAGTTTGTGTGAGGTAAGGCTGAAGATTCTGGGTGTATTTAAGCATCTCAGCACCTGCTACTGCAAACATCACAGGTGGTGTGTGGCTTGAACTACAGATATTGCTTGCTCAATTCTGGAGGCTGGCAAGCCCAAGTTCAAAGTGTCTCAGTGTCATTTCCTGGTGAGAGTCCTGTGTTCAAATAGGTCGGACTGAAGCTTCTTAGGTCACTGTGTGGGGGAAGCTCCCTGCCTTACACCTCATAAGCAGCTCCCAGACAGGGTTCGGTTAGTAAATGGGGGGGGGGGGCAGAGGCACAGTTGCATTGAGCAGGGTATAAAGAAGCAGCAGCAGATGTGAGAATCCTACTCTCCCAAGGTAGTCATGGAGAACCTCAAGATTCATACTCATTCTTTGCTTGCTTGTTTGTTTGTTTGTTGAGACAGATTTTTCTCCGTGTAGCTGTGGCTGTCCTGGAACTCACTATGTAGACCAGGCTGGCCTTGAACTCAGGCATCTGCCTGTCTCTGCCTTCTGAGTGCTGGGATTAAAGGCATGCGCCATCACACCCTGCTCAGGACTTAGACTTTCTCTTGAACAGCAAGTCTCTGAGAGTCAAAGAGGAAACAAGAGGGCAAAGGACCCCAGGACCCAGTCATGTGACCACCAGTTGAAGGAAGTGACAGTTACTCAGAAATATCAGAGAAAGGAAGGCAAGATAGGAGAAAAGTCATCCGAGTCAGGAAATTAAACTTGTTCTGGGTGGCCTCACAAGATGACCAAGAGAATCCATTTAGGCTCAAAATAGCCACCATCATTCTTGATGGCCAGAGCCGTCACCCACGCCGGAGGGGTTCAAGATGGCTGGAGAACGCGTTCAAATGAGTCATCAGACTGGAGATGTGGCTGAGAGGGAGAACGTATAACTCAATATGCACAAGAGTCTGACAGCACCAAAAATTAAACAATAATTTAAAAATGTCTTTCAGAGTTTGGGTAATGAGCAAAAGGATAGCACACTGAGTGGGTGGAAGAATCAAGGCAAGTGTCGTTTATGCTGTTGAGGGTCAAACTCGGGGCTTAGTGCAAGCAAGGCAGGTGCTCTACCACTGAACAACACCCTGGATCTTTCGTTCAGTAAGAAAGAACAGAGCACATGTTCTGTGTTGGCTTGGCTTTATGTCACCTTCACACAAGCTATGGTCATCTGAGAGGAGGGTACCTCGATAGAGAAAACACTTCTAGAGATCGGGCTGTAGGCAAGCCTGTGGAGCATTTTCTTAATTACTGATGAACTTAGGAGTGCCCAGCCTATTGTGGGTGGTACTGCCTGGGGCTGGTGGTCCTGGGTTCTATAAGAAATCAGGCTGAGTAAATGATGAGAAGCAAGCCAATAAGCATCGCTCCTCCCCAACCCATGCATCATCTACTGGCTCCAGGTTCCTGCCTTGTTGGTGTCTCTGTCCTGACTGCTTTTAGTGATGAACTGTGAGGGAAACAAACCCTTTCCGTCCCAAGTTCCTTTCGGTTGTGGGTTTTATCACAACCGTAGTAACCCTAAGACACACTCCAAAGCAGAAAGAGACAGACAGGAGGAGGTCGGGCATGTCGCTCAGTTGGTAGAATGTTTACCTGGTACTGTGTAACCCGAGCCAGCATGAGAGAGGTGCAAGCAGGGGCAACAGAAGTTCAAAGAGGAGCGTGACAGTCTCTCATTGCCCTAGAGCTTGCTAGACAAGGCTAGCTGGAATCCCAGGGATCCACCTACCTGAACCCCCATGCTGGGATTTTAAATCATGCTACCAAGCACACACTATATAGACTAATACCTCCCACTTCTTTGTTTTTTTCTCTCTTTTCTTCTAGTTTTGTGTGTGTGCGCATTGATGGGTTGGGTCTCATTTTTTTTTCCTTTTTCTTGATATTTATGGAATTCTACATTTTTCTCTGCTCCCCTCCCTGCCTCTCCCTTCCCCCCTTCAATCCTCCCCAAGGTCCCCATGTTCCCAATTTACTCAGGAGATTTTCTCTTTTTCTACTTTCTACTTCCCATGTAGATTAGATCCATGTATGTTTCTCTTAGTGTCCTCATTGTTGTCTAAATTCTCTGTGATTATGGTTTGTAGGCTGACTTTCTTTGCTTTATGTTTAAAAACCACCTATGAGTGAGTACATGTGATAATTGTCTTTCTGTGTCTGGGTTACCTCACTCAAAATAATGTTTTCTAGCTCCATCCATTTTTCCGCAAAATTCAAGCTGTCATTATTTTTTTCTGCTGTGTAGTACTCCATTGTATAAATGTACCACATTTTCCTTATCCATTTTTGGTCGAGGGGCACTTAGGTTGTTTTCAGTTTCTGGCTATGACAAACAAAGCTGCTATGAACATAGTTGATCACATGTCCTTGTGGCACGATTGAGCATCCTTTGGATATATACCCAAAAGTGGTATTACTGGGTCTTGAGGAAGGTTGTTTCCTAATTTTCTGAGAAATTGCCACACTGACATCCAAAGAGGTTGTACTAGCTTGCATTCCCACCAGCAATGAAGAAGTGTTCCCCTTTCTCCACCCTTCTATTTTTAAATACAGGGTTTTGCCACATAGGCCAGCCTAGCTTGAAACTTACTATGTAGCCCAGGCTGGCCTCAAACTCTTGCTCATCCTATTTGAGTCTCTGAAGCAGAAAGGAGATTACAGTCATATACTACCATGCTTAGCTTAGTCCAGAACCCTTAAATAAGTGTCTGACTTCTTTAAATTCAAAGTCCCCCAAACCCTACTGATAGCCAGAAAAACCCAAGACACTAGAAAATTAATTTTGATGGTACCACCTTTGGGCTCCCATTGCAATCTTCACAGAGTTTTGGCTTTTATGATTTTGAAACTGTGTCCATGCGGTATGTATCCTGGAAATGTTGAATTTTTATTAATCCCAGAGATTTCAGGAAGTTCATAACCCCTGGGGTTTTTATGGCAAGAGCTGGAAGCATTGAGGTCGTTCATATCTTTTTCTCATTTGCTTCCTAGTAGGTTTGCAATGTTTCTGGAAAATCATGGTTTTGACCATGACATTTACAAAACTGTCAGAGTCTGAAAATTCACCACACCTGTCTCTGGCCTTGAACCCACTTGTTTCCGAAAGCTCTTCAGGGATGGACAATATCTGGAAATGGGCTTGTCAAGGTGGAGGTCATGTGGCTCGGCCATTTGCTTCCTCAGAGTTCTTGCAGGATCAACTCAACACTAAAAGCACTTATTTTTGATTGTTTGCTTTTGTTTGTTTGTTTTTAAATATAATTAATGGGCACCATTTTAAAGATTTATTTTATTTTTTAAATTTATTTGTTTTTATGTTATGTGCATTGGTGTTTTGCCTTCATGTATGTATGTGTGTGTTAGATCTTGGAGTTACAGACAGTTGCTAGCTGCCATGTGGTTACTAGGAATTGAATCCAGATCCTGTGGAAGAGCAGTCAGTGCTGTTAACCACTGAGCCATTTCTCCAGCCCCTGTTTGTTTTAAAGTAGGGTTTTTTTTTTTTTTTTTTTTTTTTTTGCAGGGCAACATTGATTATGAGAGGATCTGTTGAAGTCATGGGAAAGACACTTCATTTTTTTTTTTTTTAAATATTTATTTACTTATTATGTATACAATATTCTGTCTGTGTGTATGTCTACAGGCCAGAAGAGGGCACCAGACCTCATTACAGATGGTTGTGAGCCACCATGTGGTTGCCGGGAATTGAACTCAGGACCTTTGGAAGAGCAGGCAATGCTCTTAACCACTGAGCCATCTCTCCAGCCCGACACTTCATTTTTTAAAAAATTGGAAAGACAAAGAGAGCGGGATTCATGCCTCTATTTTTAAAAGAAAAGGGGGGTTTGTAGTGTTCTAAGCCTGCAATGCTACGTGGGAGAAAAAGATATCGCTAAATCATCATTTCTAGAATAATCTGCAGTGAATACAGTATTGGGAACTTAGGTTGCTTGACAGACAGAGCAAGTCCTGTCAAACTGATTCATTTCCTTCCATGAAAGAGTAACAAGATTTTAGTAGATTGAGGGGGAATGATAAATGTATTCTGTAGTTTATTTAGCAATGTGCTCTAACCTGTTTCATCCATCCAACATCCTTTCAATGAATTCTGAAAACTTGGAGACAGGCATTAGACGTCCAGGGGATTTGCACTCCCATGCGGAGATCCAGACTCATATCACACTATTGTTTTTTCTTTTGTTGAGACTCCCAGCAGCCGAGAGAAGACACTGATCTTGCGTTTCAAGAGAAAGACATATTGGTCGTTCCCCTCAAAGAAGCCTCTGAATCCTGACAAATGATCTGACATGTTTGTCATTTGTAGGTTTGATCATTACTATTCAGATATGTTCAGAAATAATGGTTATGGGTGTGTGTTTTCAATATGAAATCAGGTAAATATTGACGGTCATTCATGCTTCTGCATCCTGTTGAAAATGCCCCACTAGAACTTCCCAAAGGATTGGTTCCCAGGTTTCTCTATCACCCAAAAATAGAAAAAGAAAAAGAGCAAAGAACACAAGCAAGCTGTGTTAAAAAAAAAAAAATCTGTCATCCTGTGTCATTCCAAAAAGGAAAGGCATTGCTAGAGATTCTATCCTGGCTTAGGATGGAAGGGGAGGGGGGAATTTGGGATTTGGTGCAATGAATAGACCTCTTGCCTAGCATGCAGCAAGCCCTGGATACCATCCCCAGGAATAAACCAGGTGCGATGGTGCACATCTACATACCTGTAATCTCAGTGTTTCAGAGGCAGACAGGAGATCCGGAGTTCAAGGCCATTATTGGCTGTGTAACAAATTGAAGTCCAGTCTGGGCTACATGAAAGCCTTTATTAAACTTAAAATTTAAAAGTAAGATAAAATAAAATGTTCTGTGTCGGGAAGGTGTCTGTTGCTAGCAACAATAGCAATACAATTTTTATGTTTATCCCTTGGATTTTCCTTTCGTTTTGCAAATCCAAATATTTTAAGTACAATCACATCGTTTTAAGCTATTTAATCTTTTCACTGTCTTTCTTGAGGATGTCTGCTAGACAGATGCTAGTTGTGTTCCTCATGTTTCAGAAACTCTTCAGCAACAATGAGCCCTACCAGGTGAGAAGGTTTGTCCTTGATAATATATCTTTACCTCATTTCCCCAAAAGTATCAGATTTAGCCCAGAGCCAAATAATACCTCACAAAGCATCTTATATTTGCTTCAGTCCCTCTGTGTAATCAGCCCCATCACCGTCATTTGACCTTCACGCTCCAACCCTGTGGTGTCAACAGGTTAGGATGACCAGTGTATTATTAATCACTATCAAACACCCGCCATGTGCCTGCCATTGTGTTAGACACTTTATATTTATCTTCTCATTTAATCCTAAAACAACCCAGTGGGGTATGGTGCATGGTTATCTCCATTTTACAAGGAGAAAACACTGCAAAGATTAAGGCACTGAGCGCTGGTGGGCACCCGTGTCTCAGCCGAGCATTGGGACTAAATGCCAAGTTCCGATGATTTTCCCACTCTCAGTATTGTTTCATTTTATTTTTCATTTTTATATTGCTTTAAAAAAAATAAAGGTAATGAGGACTTAGAGATGGCTCAGTGGGAAAAGACGCTTGTCACCAATCCTGATGATCTGAGATAGAGCTGGGATCTGTGTACAAACTCCCCCCGCCAACACACACAAGGAAGGAAGGAGAAAGGATGTCCTTTGGGTAGTTCTTATTGCAATGATCTTTTACGTTCCTGCATGCTTTGTAGGTGGCGTATTTGATTACATTTTGTGTATCACTGATGACACACCCATCTCTGGCTTGCAGACCTTTTTAAGGGCTTTTAACTGGGACCTGCACTTGGCCTGAGTTGCCAAGATTGCCTCTCTATCTTTGCCACTTACCTTGAGAGAGAGAGAGAGAGAGGAAAAAAAATAGAGGCAAGAGGAAAGAGGGGAGGAAGAGAAAGGAGGTCATGAGGTAGGGAAACAGATCATAGTTTTAACTTCTTACTTAGGAAGAAAAGGAATTACCGGTTGGCTTATTCACTATCAAGCTCTTCCCATTCAGGCCACATTTCTGAAAACTGAGATTATGTTTTGTTTTGTTTTTTTTAAACATGAGAATTGTTTCTCTTTCTTTACTTTTACCTGTGTCTGTGTGTCTGTGTATGGTGTATGCATGTATGTGCTCAGGTATGTGCAAGTATGCTTGCCCATGCATGTTACACGTGGAGGCCAGGGGACTACCTCTATAGAGTTCCACCTTGAGACAGGTACTCTCGCTGACGCTGGAGATCACCATTGTGCCTAGACTGACTGACTGGATCTCTTGTCTATCCCCAGTGATGGCATAGACACCGTGTATGGCTTTTAATGTAGGTATTGGGGATCTAACTCGTGTCCTCTTACCTGCACAGCAAGCCCTTTGCCCACTGTTCACCTCCAAGTGCATGTGTTCTTATTTTTATTTATCTTTTTAAGTAAATCACACTCGTGAAAACGTAAAGAAGCAGATCTGTGTGAAGCAGCCCACGGAATTCCCAACTATTTTCATTCACCCGTTCTTTCCGCCTGTGCTGAGCATCTCCTTATGCTCAGACCTGGACTCATTATTTGCAATCAGTATGGTCATCATCATTGTCATCATTGTCATTATCATTATCATTATCCTCCTCTTCACCATGGCCACATCCCTGAGTACCAATTAGCAGTGTGGGCATTTGCAGAGACATGTACAATGTATACTCCATATGGCGTCTGTCTTTGAGGAAGCAGGTGGAGCAGCCTGTAGCATGAATGACAATCTACTCACGAATGCGATTGCATTTCCATGTTATCATAGTGCAGCATAGTGCAGTCGAGGGCTGTGTCTGCTGTATAAATGAATCCATCCCCTACCTCATGAGCTGAATATGAGAAGCAGGGTGAGCCTGAGATCGTGCCAGGGTTGAGAGGTGCCCATAGTAAAAAAAAAAAAAAAATCTACCCCCACTTTTCTGCCCCTGCTCTTCATCCTTCCCCTCCTCATCCTCACCACCACCATGGGTAGCTATGGCTGTTTCCTACTGTTAGCTTGAGAAGATGAGTGTGGATTGGGTATTGTGGGGTCCACACATGTCTCAGCCCCACCACTAAGGGTCCACAGAGCAGGAAATTGAAAAAGCTGAGGATGACAGGGAGATCTTCAAACACTATTTTTATTTGTGCTCAGAACCTCTCCAATCAATCATTCAGTCAACAACCCAGCTGACTAGTAGACAATGCACAAAGACAAGTATGTGGCCTATAACATTCACAAGTTTAAGATTAGACCTTGCACACATATGTCAGGCCTGTAGGAGTTTCTCGATTCCTGGCAAAGAAGGTTTAGGTCTTGATGAGCCTGTAGGAGGTACATCTATGATATAACTCACCCTCTTCCATCAGACCTCACTCACTGCTCTGTGCCTGAGGAAACAGCTTTCTCAAAGGTGACCTCCCAGTGTCTAAATTCTCTCCTGATTGGCTCCCAGGACCTTTAACATGGCATAGGACTGCAAATTTATTCTAGGACTTAGACTTGCAGCCAAGTATAGAGGACCACTATTTTACCAGTCCAGGTCTCATCTGGGATGGTCCTACAGGATGCTGGATGGGAGATTTTCTATAAAACCCAGGGATAAAGCACCCATACGCGCACTAGGGTTCTCCCAGGAGAGTCTCACCTTTCCAAGTGTTAGGGATGATGACTTCACACCTAACTAACAATCTCTTAATAGTCCCTCTCTTGAGTGACCTTTCTATGCCTCTTTTAACCTCTCTCCCCTGCCCCACAGTAAAAGGTAGACAAGCCCAGAGGACCATCTGGGGCAGAGGGTGGGAGGGAGGTAAGGGAGAAGGTCTGCATTCTGCCCCTTGATTCCCTGGCTGGGCCTGGTTACCTTGCTGTCTCCTTTCAAAAATAGCAAGGGACACCCTACGTCCACCTTTTTGTGAGAACAAATAAACAGGCCAAGGTTCTCACGTCTTTATTAAACGTTTCCTTCACACTGCATGCTTTGGCATTGTGCCCATGTGCACCAAGAAGGCTCCGCAGAGCGGCTGGACCCCACAGCCCTGCCACAGTTCCTCTTCTAAATAGCCCTTTGAACAGGTACGAGGCACCTGCACTGACTACTACAGGCCTCTCTTCTATGCCATCAAGGTCTTCCAGCTCCTGGAGTTTCTGGCTGGAAGGCTGCTAAGAAGCCTCTTTGCACCCCTACTGATCAAGGACTGGCAAAAGGATCCGGGGTCCAGCTGCCTTTGCTGCTTCCACACAAGGCCAGGAACCGCTGGGGTGCACAGCCAGGCCGTGGGGAAGGAAGGGCACCGGTGGCCAGCAGCTATGATGAAAACGTAGGCCTGCAGCCAGGAAGAGAAAGGCCAATCATAAATAAACAAAAAGGGCATGTTTGACCAAACCCCCAACCCCTAAATCTTGAAGGCCACTGGAGCAGGAAATTGAGTGGCTGCACGGAGCAGCTTTGCTTCTCCCCACTCCGCCTCCACACCCTGCTCTGGCCTCAAAGGTTTTCTGGGCTATCCAAGGGGGGTTGTTTGCCTCCCCCCCCCCCCCGTCTTTAATTTAGAAATTTCAAAGATACAGAAAAAGCGGAAGTGCATTTTTAAAGCACACTGAACAGTCAATGGCCAGAGATCTGCGTGATATTGAAAGAGGAAGAAAGGTTGGATGGAGAAGGAAAAGGAAAAAGCGTGTGTGTGTGTGTGTGTGTGTGTGTGTGTGTGTGTGTGCAGGATATTCTCCGAGACAGCCTAGGAAAAGGGAAAACAAAGGCAAGCATGGCATGAGAAAGGCAGAAATAAGTGGGAGAGATATATGAGCGTTGGGGGAGGGGCGATCAGGCAATGGCTGGGAGGATGGAGACAGGAACGCTGGCTGAGAGGCAGGCCGCACAGGCACACGTGTGAGGGAGAGAGACAATGATGTCAGCATTTCCTTCTGTGGTGGTCACGTGGTCCTTGCCAGGTAAACAGACTGGAAATAGACTCCATAAAGACAGCCTGCTGGTGGAGTCAGAGGCAGCGGCTTCACCCTTTCCTCCCTGCTCCGTCCTCAACAAGCAGGTTCTCCTCTCTGAGCAGAGACAGTAGAATCGTGTTCTTAGAGCCCAAGGAACATGACCGAAGCACTGAAAGTGATTGGCTTCTTTGTGATTAGCCCAAGGAGTTCAGAGACATTTCGATGCTTCGGGGGAAGAAAAAAGAAAGAAAAGAAAAACAATAAAGGTGGGATGAACAGCAAGCTGGGCTTGATGCTATGTCTTGTGCTAGGGTTTGCTTAGGCAGGTCAGAGAGGTCTAGATTAAGGCTGGCTTGGGAGGGGCGGTTCAGAAGGCAAGTCTTTGCAGACACAAGGACTCAAAATGTTCAGGAATCTAATGCAGCTCAGTGTGTGACTTCAGTGTCACAGGGAGGGATGGAAACCATGCAAATAGACGGGGTAAAAAGGCAAGTTCCAGCTGGGTGTGGTGGCACACACCTGTAATTCCAGCACACAGGAGACCGAGACAGGAAGACTGGGCGTTCTAAACCAACCTGAACTGCTTAGTTAAAAGGGCTTTCTTAAAACAAGATGTGGCTTGCCAAGTACAAATAAGACTCCCCAGCAAAGCATGATAAGAATTTAGGGCCGGGCAGTGGTGCTGTACACCTTTAATCCCAGCACTTAGGAGGCAGGGGCAGGCGGATCTCTGTGAGTTCGAGGCCGGCCTGGTCTGCAAGAGCTAATTCCAGGACAGGCTCCAAAGCTACAGAGAAACCTTGTCTCAAAAAAAAAATAAAAAAATAAAAAAATAAAATAAATAAATAAAAATAAAAAAATAAAAAGAAAGAAAGAAAAAGAAAACAAAACCAAACAAACAAAAAATGAATTTAGGACACATCTGAAAAGTTGACCAGAGTGGTAGTGCATGTCTTTGATCCCAGGACCTGGGAGGCAGAGACAGGTGAATCTCTGTGAGTTTGAGGCCAGCCTGATCTATATATGAAGTTCCAGGACAGCCAGGGCTATGTAGAGAGACCTTGTCTCAAAAAAAGCAAGTAAAAAAGAAAAGAAGGAAGGAAGGAAAGAAGGAAGAGCAAGCTAAGGGAAGAGAGCAGGTAGTTTTTCTATCTAGAAAGCTTTAGGACTCAACATGGTGGCTGCGGGTTCAAGTTCCTGAAAGTAAGGCCTCTGCATGCTTGGTGAAATGATCTCCTTTAGGTCATCCCAGTTTGCATAGTTTTGGATCAGACCCAGTTACACCTTGTTTTCTCTTCCTGTGGAACTTTGGCCCAAGCCTGTGTGAAGTAAGCCCATCAGGTCTGTCAGTCTTGTGGGATAGAGAAGGCTCCTGGGATGCACCTGTAGGCCTTGTCAGTGCTAGACAAATGGAAATAACTTGGTTGTCCTGAAAGCCCAGCAGGGCCTCTCCAGATAGAAACAAGAAGAGAATATGCCCCTCCCTCCTCCCAAGACCGCTCCTCCACCATCTCTGACAATTTTAAAGCAGGAAGTACCAGATTTCAAGATGAACTGGGGCATCCAGTGTGTCTGTAGCTAGACTTAGGAAGTGAATCAAAAGCGGGCTTTAGCTGCACCAGGGGAATGGGGTATAAGATGTATGTTTGTGGATACGGCTTTTCTACCCTCACCCCATTAGCCCCTCTTATGAGTGAGGGGCAGTGAACTAATGTACGCACATGTACTTTTAGCCCTGGGGTTAAAAGATAGATATTTGATCCCTTCCTCTGGTAACAACATATGTCAGTCTGACACAACTCCTAGCCCTGAGTTATTTTTGCAGCATTATGTAATTGGATTGCCTAGTCAGAAGTGCTCCCTTAACAAGCCTTTCGGCAGCTCTCCATGTGGGCCAGGCCAGTCCTGCCCAGTGGCATACACCCATACTTGGGCAGTCCTAAGTCCTAGTCAGAGTCGACCAGCTAATCCCAGTGAAGGGAGACTAGCCTGTGGTCAAACACTGTAGAAACATCCAGAAAGGTGGTGAAGACCTGGATGGTACCTAGGAGGCAAGAGCTGGCGGCTACCACACACTGTACCCTAGCCCCCCCCCCCCCCCCCAAAGCACAAGCTCTCGAGTGCCCAAGAAGCCCGCCTGCCCTGTAAGCGCTGCTGTCATCCTAATTCCCAGCTTACTGGATTTCCTAATATTTTTTCATGAGTGGTTGGTCATCTGATTATCCCTTCCGGTTAGCCCCGATGACTCACAGAAGTAAGGAACTTGTCCCAGCTCCAGACAGACTTAAGACAGTTTGCAAAGGAAAACAAGAAGGCCCCTAGGAACTTTCTCCTCCCCTTCCCCCGCCCCTGGCAGAAGCAGTTCAGGCTGGCAAGTCCGGAGCACACTGGGGCATCACTTCAGGGGGGCTACACCCTTGCTGACACCCCAGGTGGCTTGTTGCCTCTGTTGCAGAGAGCATCCTTCTTACTGCCCAGCGACTGTCTCCTATTCTTGAGTGTCAGCCCCGAGACCAGACAAAATGAAAACTGGCTTGTGTTTCCTCTGCTCACCCCATCCACACAGCACCTCTTCCTATACCTTGCTTCTCTTCCTTTGACAAGAGGCAGATGGTACAAAGCCCCCGCAAAACCTGGTCTGCAGTTCAAGCCAAGCAAACCATAAAGCTGCGTAGCCTTGAAGTGAGCCTCTCTGGGTGTGATGATTCTCGTGTATAAAAATGGAATCCCCAGCATTTTTCCCAGGGCCTCTAGGAGAGAGGAGTGTAACTATGCCTACAGCAGATGAAAGGGAACCTCGCGTAGTAGGTGCCCAGCTTACATAGTAGGTGCCCAGCAAATGTAGAGGACTTGGGGAGAGAAGGAAATAGACACTTGGCTCCTGAGAACAAACTGCCATCCCTATTAACCGCCACTCATAATGTCATTTTGAATTTCAGCATCATTGGGTGGAGAGGGAAAAAGAGATCCCTGATCTCTGGGATAACCCTCCATGACTAATACGTTTCCCACCTAAAAACTGCCCCACCCGGCGCCCTCTTACAGGCCCCGTCTTCCGGTAGACCCCGGTAAGGCTAAGCACTAAATCTAATTTAGCTTACGTTTCTTTCACCTGTGCCAAGCGGTAGGGTTCACCAACTACCCGGGGGGGGGGGGGGGGGTAGAGACAAGACAAGAGTTGAGCAAGGTCTCTCCCAAAGGTGAGCCCTGGTGTGAATCTAGGCCTTCTGGTTGGAACCCACAGGGCAGGGGATACCGAGAGCAAAAGGAGGCAGGCACAAACAGCTACAAGCAAATAACCGCGGAGGCCGGGTGGCGGGGGGTGGTGGAAGCCGCTCTCTGGAGCTGGGGGCAGGGAAGAGCCAGCACCTCCGGGGCTGGTCGCTGAAGTAAACAAACACCGGGAGCCTATCACATTGACCGCACCTGGAGGGGGCCGGGACGAGGGGGCCGGCGGCCTGTGGCAGCAGCGAGCACCGCTATCTTAGTTGGCAGGAAGCCCTTCCCTGAAGACTGTAAGTCTAACCTTTAGCATTCAAGTGTCGGGGGCTAAAGTGTCGTTATGAGCAGTTCTTCCTGCTGCAGCGTTCCCAGACTTCGGGAGGAGGGTCGGCGCAAATCTTCCCGCTTTCCTTTTTTTTTTTTTCCCAGACAAAACGCGCGAGGGAGGGAGATGCTCAGAACCAGGCATGCAAGACACAGGCACCCCTGAAGTTGGCCTTCTGCTAAACCTAACGCCCACTCCCATCTCCTTGGCTCTGCGGTCGGCCCCAGTGGGTCCTCCACTCTCCGCTCGGCCCTGAGGCCGAAGGCTACAGAAACAAGCTTCTTTCCCAAACACCTAGGCTGGGAGGGGCAGACTGGGACGACTCTCCCGCCCAGTGTCTTGCAGCCGCGTTCAGGGACCTCTTCCTGAGCAGCCCCACCTCTGCTCCTAGCGTGGCGGGGGTGGGACGTCTGGGCCCAGCAAAGTCTGGGAAGCTCGACAGGTTGTGAAGGAGGCGAAAATCTACAGGACAGGCAGCCCCAGCTAGGGAGTCGCAGCGATAGGGAGGAAGGGCTGGGCTTGGTCGGTGAGGATCCAGGCCAGGGTGTGCGCCCAAGCCCTCTGCTTTCCTGCTAAGTTGATAGGGCCCGGGCTGTGCGTAATGGCTTTCCTAGGTTCCCGCAGGAGAACGGTGACAGGGTTGCTCCGCCTGGGCTAACCCATTCCCTCTCCCAGCCAAGGGGCCCCAGGGACTTGCCAGGCACGCACCTGCAAGTGGCGCCTGGGTTCCAGGGCTGCTCTTCCCTGGCCTAAGCGCTCCAATTGGTGTCTTCGGGGGCCAGAGCTTCCTGGCACCCCAAACCAGGGAGAAGGAATGGGTCCGGAAATACCGGGCTAGGCGTGCCAAGAGATTAGGGATGCGCGCGCTGGCTCGGAGAACCAGGATCTGCATCTTGGGGAAATGTCGGGATTCTAGCCGTTATGGTTTTGGGGACCAGGGTGGAGAGATCTGGGGTAGTGACTGGTCCTTACACTATCCAGTCCCCGGGTAGGGGATGGAGACGCAGATATAAAAAGGGTGCGTCCTATCCGGGCCACGGGAAACTGGCGTCGAATGTTCTAGCTACCCACTGAGCTCTGGAATGGAATTGACAGCCTGCTGTGGTTGCAAGGACGCGCCTGAAACACATAGGGGGCCAGTGCCCTGCCCTATGCCTGGCCTGAAGCCCCCCCTCCACTCCCCGAGGAAAATGTGGCTAGCTAGAGCCATCCCCCAGGTGCCCCAAGCCTGTTGCGTTTTGAACCTCTCGAGGGACCTCGCAATGCGCCTTGCCGCTACCCATTATCCCCATCCAAACGCGGGTCCCAGATTTCGTGCCTTACGCACACTCCAAGATCAGATTCACCTTTTTCTTTATTCTTAAGAACGGGAAATAAACGAATCGAATTTTTTTCCTTTGGAAAAAAATATCTGTTCAATATCCTTTGTTGCTTGAATTGTTCTTAGATTTTTTTTTCAACTTCATTAAAAAAAAAAAAGTTGATGTGTACCCTAAACCTTGTTTCTTTTTAAACCATCCCCTAAGCCGTGCAGCCGGTTACTCAGAGGTTTTCTGGGGGGCCAAAACAGCGAAATGGGATGGGAGGGAGAACGCAGACTGGGAATCTCTCATTTTAAATCCCATTATGGCTTTGAGGAGAAACACACACACACACACACACACACACACACAAAGCAGGAAAATCTAGTTCGTCCCCCACTGATTTCCCTCACTTCAAAGATTTCCCTCGCCCCTTAAATCAAAAACATTATGGCACTAGGTATTTCTCAAGGAAAAAAAAATTTTCCTGAACATGTATACGATATAGGTTCCTTTTTACGTTTCTCAGCAAAAGAGAAAAGGGGGTGTGTTTGAGGCACTCAATTCCCTCGCCATTAAACAAGCCATGCCTGCAAGAAATGCAAGCATGGGGGGGGGGGATTGCTCAGCCACGCATCCCTCCATTAGCGCATGCCTGCCTGTCAACAATGCACGTGCCACCATGGGCATCCTCTCCCCAGGCCAGCCCTGGTAGAGCACACTCACTGCTCTGCTCTTCAGACCCCCCCTCCCCTCTCCGGCTCTTCTCAGGACTTCCTTTTCTTCTGCCTGTGGCAGGCAAGCAAGAAGCGTCCATCATCCCCCCCCCCCCAAGTTATATGCTCTTGGGAATCCCTAAAGCGAGTGTTGCCCGTTCTAGGGTCTCTGCCCTGCAGTTGTTCACTTTGTTGAGTTGTGATGAGTTAGTTCTGTCTCCTTCTCACCCGCCTCCGGGTTTAGATGTGGTGAGACTTCTGGTACTAGGGCACCAAAAGGGAAGCCAGTGTGTGGTGGTGGTGCAGAACCCAGAAGAGTCACGCAATCCGTTCCTCCTACCCCTCTCCCCCCCACCAAGATTGGACTTCGGATTTCCATTGCAAAGGAATGGAGGAAACTAGGGAATCCAACTCTACCCCTGCAAGCTGCCCAATTGCCCTGCATTTTCACAAACCCTGGGTACTGAAAATGAACGCAGGATTTATCGCTAGGAACCCTTTCAAGGATCCGGCGCTCTGAGTTTGGAGCTAATTCTTTAAAGGTTTTACTTGTGAGAAATAGGAAGAAAAGAATGAATGAAATATATTAAACCAAAACAAGAACAACAACAATAAAAAATACCAGGGCTGATCCCCTCCTCCTGGCCTCAGGGATGAAGCCTTTTTAGATTCCAGCGGCCAATTTGGCTTGATTTCTGAGGTTTGGAGGTTCTGGCGGGATTAGGGGTGGGCAGGTTGGACCAGCTGGGCTGCCCTTGGCCCTGGAAGCACAGGTTGGATCAAGGTGATTTGCGTTCACCTCCCAGGCAGACCCAGAGGAGGGCATGGCTTGGATGAGTACCCCATGCTGGACTTCCATTCATCTCCTTATCGGTTCTTTCTCCCACCTGTCTCCTCTTTTCCAGGGACCCGGGTCTTTCTGTGAGTCTGAGCCAGGGCTTTTCTTACCCACAGCTGTTTTTCTTCTTGTAACTTTGCAAGCAAGCAAGCAAGCAAGCAAGCAAGCAAACAAACTCTCTTCTTGTTCTCCCAAATGCCCAGCCTCCTTGGTGGTGGTGGGGCACTCTTTGGGAAGCACATGTTTAGCTAAAGCCCCCCCCCATGTACACACTTGCTGCACACCCCATTACTCCCAGGACCTGGGCGCTAAGACTCCACAGCTCAGTGCTACCGTTCTGCCAAGGCTGAAGACTGACAATTTGTTCTTTTCTAGTGAAATACCTTAGGAACAAATATGAATTAGGCTTTTGGTCATTTTTCAGGTGTGAAAAATATTTTTGATGAAAAGGGTTCTGGGGGCTGTGTGAGATGGGAGAAAGAAAACATTTGACTAAAAAAATGTAGACACAAAGCAAGAAACTGCATGTGACAAACCCCACTGTGTACACCCACCCAGGACTGTAGGAGGATATGACTTGAGGCCAAGGCAGGGAGGGCCACAGTCAAACTTCTTCCTGCTAGGAGCATCCCAGCCTTCTGCAAAGGCGAAGGAAGTTTTGACCTACGTTGGCTTCGTATTCCCTGGCACACTGAGGACAAACTTTCAGATCTGGTGTTTAAGACTCCAGAACACGGGTTCATAGTAGGGGCAGGGCTATTGAAGGAGTGACTAGGGGTAGTCAGAACTACACCCGGCAACCCTAGGAGTCAAAGAGATCTGTCCGATTTGACTGGGGGTCAAGGGGTGGACTGGGACCAGGGGAGGGAATGGATGGAGCGCCACAGCACGTGCATGCTGCTCTCTCCTGTGTTTCCAGCCCCCCTCCCCATCTTCTGCCATTTCCAGAGGCAGGAGAAAGGTGATCTCGGACTTGACCCCTAAATCACTGCTGCCGGTGGCTGCACCTCGCTCAGGGATGAGCACAGCCCCTTCCCTGGGCTCTGGCAACTTAACTCTTTCCTCCCCGCAAGCTCAGAGGCCCGAGACGGGTGGCTGCGACTCTGGCTGCTGCTTTGCTAGCAATCTGCCTCCCCAGCTTTACACCTTGAATCCGGTGCAGAGATCACAAAAGGAAGTCCCACAAAAGGGTGAGGGTAAGGGACGCTGGGATCTTGGACCCAAGCGCTGCCAGGGAGCCTAAGGAGGATCGGAGTTAGCGGAATGAAGAGGGATGTTTGGATCGTGTTAACTACTCAGACAGATGCACTTCGGCATGTCTGTATTTATGGAATCCATATGTTGTCGTGGCAAATGAAAAGACGGCAACATGTACATACAATAGACGTAGAATAACAATACACATTTAAAAAGAGACCAAACATTCTTCGCTCTTCAACCCTTCCCTTACATCTTGAGCTAGAGATGTTCAGAGATGCATCCTTTCAACCTCCCCTGACTCCACACTGGGTTTCAATACCCTTTTCTTTTTTGTTTCTGTGTCCAGTCACCCTGATTGGGGGGGGGGGGGGAATTCTTGAGACCCAAAGCTAGGTTCTTTTTAAAAGAAATATTCTAGCAAGCCCCCCCCCCAACACTCTCTTTCCTCCTAACATTGGCCATTGCATATTTAGCCCTTGGACCAAATAATAGCTACCACAACCTCCTACTCTGAAAACTGTAGGGGAACAGATTCAGACTCAAAGTCAGCATCTACATTCCTCTTCATTAAAGCAACATTGCTATGTTATATTTGCAAAGAAATGGCTTCAAACAGACCTGGAAACATAAATCTCCCAGCAAGGGGAAGCCCCTGAACAGCTCTGTACAACACCTGCATTTGTGCACACCTTGTATATTTGTGTGCACACACACAGATGAAAAGGCATCTGAAGTCATTCAAATGTATATTTATGTACCCTTTTATGCATATACCTTTGTTATAGCCATTCATTTGAGAGAGAGAGAGAGAGAGAGAGGCAGGAAAAAAAAAACCGTAGCTAGCAATGCAGTGTTTAGACTACATTCCACTTCCCCTCCCCACTGTAAAATGCCTTAAAAAAACAGGTTGGTCTAAAATTTTCTGCCTTCTTGCCAGTAAATAAAGGATTTAGATTCTGGATTTTCTGCTCCCTCTCCCGATTTTGTATGTAAAACAATCCATATAGATGCTGGATTATCATCTAAAGCATTATTGAACCACACAAGGTTGTTACTTTTCTTTAGAACGAATTCTCCCAGTAAAATTAGCATAAGTACTTACAAGATTAAGCTGACATTTCCCTATAACTGCAACATGAAATAGATTAATATCCAGAATTTTTCCCCAAATAGGGACTTTCTTCACACATTTTTTTAAAATATAAGAAACAACAGGCTACAAGTTCACTTCTTCTATTTACATTTTCAAAGAAAACATATGGCATTTAAGTGGTTTTTCAACATCTACAAGGAGAAATTTAATTTTGCTGCATCTCCAAAAAAACAAACTAACAGATTTATGAAGATTCATGAAGACAGAGAAATAGGAAGCAAACATATTCCTCAAGGGCTGATCAGTTTTCCTTACCTGATGTATTATGGAAAAATTCAGAATTTACCAGTCTTCCCTCAGTCAGCTACATTTTACACTGACCTGTATTTTGAACTGAAAGAAAAAAAAAAGATTAACTGTTGCCAATGAAAATTTTAAAATAATAATCAGAAACTAGACAAACTGAAGGTAAAAAATATACAATGGCTACAATAAAGATAAATATTTATTTAATCAAAGCAGAGGTTGTATTTGGACTGTAGGAATGTTTCATCCTTCCCCTAAAAAAAGAGGGGGGGGGGAGAAAGGCCAGAAAGAAAAAAGCCAGGGTCTTCACACGCTCCTGGAGAGTCCCCATTGTCCAGGGCTATCGAGAGCCCAGAATGGTATTAACCTCACAAAAGACACATTGTGCAGGGGACAAAAAAAAGCCCCTTCTTCTACAATAACTTTTAGCTTTTTTATTTTTAGAAAATGACAAAGGTTTTGCAAGCACTGACTGGCGAAACCTGTAGCAAGCTAGGCTGGACTTGGCTTTATTGATCAGCTGTCCCGCATGGAAAGGCGGCCAGGAAAACTTTGACTGGCAACCCAGATTTGGCTCAGAGAGAGGAAACCCCTGATTTTTCTAAATGTATTTTCTTTTTCTCCCCCCCCCCCGGTGCCCCGCCTAAATAAAACAGCATTATTCCCAGGGTGAATTCAGAAGGATTAGATGAGGTAACTGCAAAATCCTAAACCGGTTTTCTCCCTCTCGTCTTGGCTAAGACGCTGCATGGTCTTAAGAGCATTGGAAAAAAATCTCTCAAAATGAAGAATTACTTTCTAATCAAACAGATTTCCCGATTAATCCCCAAATTCCTTCTTAGATGAATAATCTTGGTAGGCTGGGGCAAAAAAAAAATTACCCCCAAGAAAAATAAGTTTTAGCGAGCTCTCTCCCTACCTGGCTTGTTTGCAAGTCAGTTAAAGTGTAGATTGCATTTTATTTCATCACAGACAGTGTAATTTCAATGGCACTAGTTCTCTTGGAGAACTTACATAAATACATGCTTGTCATTAAAAAAATATATGCAGTAGTCAGTAGCAGTGGTGTGCTGAAACTACGATGAGAGAGAGAGAGAGAGAGAGAGAGAGAGAGAGAGACAGAGAGAGAGAGAGACAGAGAGAGAGAGAGAGACTCTTGTTCTTCCTGCATTTATTTGCTTGCTTTTTGGAGGTACCATACCCCAGCCTAAGTGATGGCTTTGATGTACTGGGAATCTGTAGAGTAGCAGGGTCCCTGGCTGCTGTCTTTGATTCCAGGGATCTCCTTTGGGCTCTGGTGGGATGCGCTGTGCCTAGTCTTTATCTGAAATCCATCCTCTCATTTCAAGCCCTTTGGCTTCAAGACTGCTCCAAACTCTTGGAGGTGGCTGTAAGATTTTTTTCCCCATTAGGGATGGGGTGTGTAATTTCCCTCTTTCTACACTCTAGATCTTTCCTCACTACTTAAACATATAGGCTTTCTTTCTTTTTTATGAATTTCGTCTGAAATTATTTTTCGCTGCCTTTATTACATCCCTGCTTTTGATGGCAAAATAGCTTCCTGTGTTTTAAAAACATCTGCTTCCCAGGCTTTA
This sequence comes from Microtus oregoni, assembly GCF_018167655.1. NCBI lineage: Eukaryota > Metazoa > Chordata > Mammalia > Rodentia > Cricetidae > Microtus > Microtus oregoni. Next base: position 42,798,773 of record NW_024543063.1, read on the forward strand.
CACGGGAAAATTGATTTTACTTTTTCTCCATAAGCCCAGAAAGGTGGAAAGTTGGACTTCTTTTCGAAGGCAACTTTTCCTTTCCTTAAACTCGACCCCCTTCCAGTTCTGACTCACTTTTCTCCTTTCATTTCTTCTAATCCTACCCACCCCCCTCCTCTGTCCTGAGGAAGCAGACGATGCTGACTACATCTATGGCAGGGTATAAATTGAACGTACAGATTTTTGTCTAACCTAGGGTACGTGTTAAAGTTTTTCCCATGTTTTCTTCCTTCATCCTCTGATTTAAGGAGAGTTAATTTTTCTCCGTTTTTTTTTTTAAATCTCTGATTTGCAATTTAAAGCGGCCTCCATTCCAAGCCCCTGGTCTTTCTCTTAAACCTCTGATTTATGCTGTCCCGTGTCACTATTGCCCCCCCCCCCCCACTTGAAGATGCTCTTTTCCTACTTAATTTAAGCATTGTTGCATTTTCTAGAAAAAGAAAAGAAAAAAAGGAGAAAAAGAAATGAAAAGAAAAAAAATCTTAAAAAAAAAATCTTAGCCAGGTCTCTATTGTTGCTTCGCATTTCACATCACGGTAGTGTGTGTGTGTGTGTGTGTGTGTGTGTGTGTGGTGTGTGCTGGTGTGTGTGTGTGTGTGTGTATGTGTTTTTAATACATGCATAAACTTTTGGTGCCTCTCTCCTCTGCCTAGGCTTTTCTCCTATCCTCTCTTCCTGCTCTCCTTGCCCTGCTCATCACTTTCCCCTGGTTTTTTTTCCTCCCTTCCTCCCCTCTGCCTCCCTCCACCTCCCCCTTTTCTTTTTTGCTGAATCTTATTGATCCAGAAGGTGGCTAATTAGCCCTTCCCGTCGTGCCTGGGTAATGAAGCACATGCGCACTGAATTAATCACAGCCATTTTTTGCAGGAAACTAATTAGCAGAATAAAGATCCAAAGACTTTTTTTTCTTTTCACTCATCAGCTCCCACTTCCAGCGCGTCCCCTCCGACCGCTGCAGCCGCCGCCGCCGCCGCCTCCTCCTCCTCCTCCTCCCGGCCGCAGCCGCCGCCGCCGCCGCCTGCTTTGCATCCCAATTACAGCCTAGAGCCGCTGCCGCCGCCGCCGCCGCTTCTCCTCCGTGGCCCCTGCCCGCTCCGGGGGCTGTAAACTCCCCGCCAACCATGCTGCTCGGCGGCAGCGGCGGCGGCGGCTCCGGCTCCCCGGCTGCGGCCGCCTCCCGCCCCGGGCTCCGCCGAGCGCGCTCCAGCTCCGCCGCCGCCGCCGCCAGCAGCGCGTCCTCCGCCGCCGCCCCCCGCCAGCCGCCGCTGCTGCCTTGATGGGCTCCGCGGCCCGAGCGCCTCTTTTCGGGATTAAAAGCGCCGCCAGCTCCCGCCGCCGCCGCCGCCGCCAGCAGCACCGCTGCAGCCGCCGCCGCCGGAGGAGCAACCGCGTAAGTGGCAACTTTTCCCTCTTTTTTTTTCCTCCTCTTCCCGCCGCCGCCGCCTGCTCCTCCTCCTCCCGCCGCCGCCCGGACGCGGGGCTCCTCGGGGCGCCCGGGCTGCTTTGCATGGGGCTCGTCCTGCCCCCTCCCGGCTCCCGCGCCCGGCCGCCGCCGCCCGCGCTCCCCGTGCCCGTGCCCTGCTCGCTCGCCGCGTCCCGCTCGCCTGCCCCCTGCGCCAAACTTTCTCTTTCTCTTTTCTTCCTCCTCCTCCTCCCGCCGCCGCCAAACCCGGGCCGCCCCCTCCTCCGCGGCCCCCGCGCAGCCGCCGGCGACCCCCGGGAGGGTGGAGGCGCCCGGGGCGAGGCCCGCGCGGGGACTTTGGAGGCGCCGCCGGGCAGGGCAGGGCCAGCCGGGGTGCGGGGCCCGGGTGGAGGAGGCGCGCGGCCCCGGGTCCCCGCGGCCAGACAAAGGCGGCGACTGGCGGGGGTGGGGGTCCCGGTGCAGCGTGCCCCCCCCTCCTATTGCGCCCCACCCCGATCGGTGCCGGGGCCCTGGGCGGAGCGCGCTCCCGGCCCGGAGCAACCCCGCCGGCCGGGCGCCTGCCTTCCTCGCGGGGCCGCTCCGGGGGCCGCGGAGCTCGGTGGTAGTCCGGGGTTCGGGAGGGGGCGAGGCGGCCGCGCCGAGCTCTACCTGGGCGCTCTCTGCCCGGCCGGGTGAGCAGCGCCAGGAACGCGCAAAGGGGCTGCGCTCTGGACACTAGGGGCTCCCGGGGGTCGGGGCCGCGCTGCCGGCCAGGGCCGGAGCCAGCCTTGCCGGCCTCCTCGGCCAGCTGAGTTGGAGGCAAACATCGGATCGGAGGACTTTTTTTTTTTTCCTCTCCTCTCTCTCTCTCTCTCTCTCTCTCTCTCTCTCTCTCTGCGAAACTGGGATTGTTTACGTTCGGTTCCCCACTCTCACCCCTCACCCCTTGCCCCACGCCACTAGATGCAAAAAAGCACGTTCCTAATTTTACGATATACATTTTAATGTATAGAATCTTTTGCATGTCAATTGGAGGGTAGGTCTAAGAGTGTTTTATGCAGTGCACTTGAATTGTGTTTGGGGCTATTAAAATACTGTTTTTTTTTTGTTTTTTTTTTTTACTTTGTGAGTCAATCTGTTGCTCAAAACCTGACTTTTGTGAAATGTGCAATTCCTTCAACTGTGGCAAATTCGACCATGGTTATGAGTGCTTCCAAAATCACCCATTCTTAACTTTTCCCCCTCATTACTTTGTAGTAGGGGAAATATGCCAATTTTTATTGGTTTCAATTACTAAAAATTACTAAGGACAATATGGAAGGAGGAAACTGATTGCCATTTTCTGGCCTTCTGTTGGTGACTTTTGAAAGGGGGCTCGTTAAATACCTTTGAAGAATATGTCATATTGTGGTTCTAGTGCAAATTACAGAACATAAATTCACTTTGGAGTTTTAAGAAAGGCTCAAGCCCTTTGAGGTCATTGAGGATTTATTATGTTTTTCTATTTTATATATATATTATCTTTTCTACCTGTTTTGGGTGTATGACTAGTTCCTGCCAACTTTTTCGGAGGTCCTGGGAAAGAAGCTTGGGAAATGGTGGAGGAGAGACTGACCAATGTGAATAATCAATAGAGCCAGGTGCTGCAATGTTGTACCTACATTTACTGTAAATTTTTACAATACCTGCAGTGTGTGTGCTCCAGTGTCTTGGGTGGTTTCTTCCAACAGATTTAGGGCAGAATAACCAGAATTTACTGCTCAGGTTCCGGAACAATATAAGGGAAATTCACTCCATAGTGGCTCGTGTTATAACCCCTTTATTTTACTGAATGTATGTGTGTGTATTTGTTTACGTGTGAGGATTTCAAATGCTGAGTCCCCAAAGTGTATCCTCCTGAGTTGGAGGGAAGTAGGCACCAGCTCAGGACTTCCCGGGTGGGTATTGGGTTATCGAATCAGGGCTTCAGCCTTCCTCTTCTTGTGATGTTCTCTTCGATTTTTTAAACTAGTACAAGTAGAGGTAGGAATATAAAAGAGTAAAACATTGGAGATTGAAGCAATATCAAAAGCCAGAGTGGCACGCTCACGCGTGTGTGGCGTGCGTGTGTGTGTGTGTGTGTGTGTGTGTGTGAGAGAGAGAGAGAGAAGAGAGAGAGAGAGAGAGAGAGAACAGAAGACAGCTATCTTACAGTCAGCCTGAATGGTGGTGGGTGAATCCATATTTGGAGATTATTTTGAAATAGTCTTGAAAATGGTTCGGAACAGGATTTCGCAAAAAGTGTACATGAAGTCATTTTTGAAAGGATTGTGGTTTGGGGAGATGAGGTGTGGGCAGGAAAGCGGTGGAGGCCAGCAGCCTTCCTCTTGTCTGTGTGTCTCCTCCCTTCCCCCCTCCCTGGGTTTTAGTTTTTAATTACTTAATGCTGAAACACACTGGGCTTATATAAATATTTGCAAATGCTCTTTCCTATTGATTTCTCTGAATAAACTGCCCTGCTCTGGTCCAGAGAGGAGGCGATTCAGATCTGTGGGCTTTTTAAACATAAAGTCTCCAAAGGAGTGTTTGTGTATGTGTATGTGTATGTTGGTGGTTAGAGCTGTAGGCATGAAGATATGGTGGGGGACACAGGGAGAGTTTAGGGTCTTAGTGGTATGGACTGAGAAAGCTGGGCAGGAGCTGGTCTTATGGCCTGGTTGTCCGGACAGATTGTGTGTGTGTGTGGTGTTTCTGAACGTATTTGTACCCCCCATTAAATATGGAACAGTTTTTCAGGGCTTGGTGACTGCCTTCCTCCTCAGGGTCACATTGAGTGTTAATCTGACCCAAGGTGCAGGAATCCTGCAATGGGGAAATAAAAGAATATACAGAATGGGGTCAGGTCAGCTGCTCGGAGGCCAAAACCCCTACAGCTGCTTTGATTTTAGTGTGTGCGTGCGTGCTTGTGTGTGTGTGTGTGTGTGTGTGTGTGTGTGTGTGTTTGTGTTTTAGGCTCCTCCTGCCACATTACAAATTGTGCTTCCCTCTCAGGTGATAGCTCAGTAGCTTAAAGGCATCAGGGCCTTCGACTGCCTAGATGGGCTCCCAGTGACACCAGAAAACCTACAAAACCGAATCCAAAACAAAACCCAGGGAGGAGGGGGAGGGAAAAAAACCCAACCCATTGAGTGCAGGCAAATAAGGTGGGGTCTCCAGATGCTGTTACAAAAGCAGTTTTGAATATGCAAGACAGTGCAGAAGACCAGTCATTCCAGTTACAGCAAACCATTAAAACAGAGAAGGAGGAGAGAAAGGAAAAGGCATGTTTAGGTTGTAATTTGTTAGTACAAGGGAAAGAATCCCACATAGAGCTAGCCCCCCCCCCCCTTTTACCCCTCTTTTCTGGCTTCATACAGAATCCCTCACCCTTTTGAGGTTGTCTAGTGTATGGGTCCTTTCATTGAAATCTTCTGAGTTTAGGAAGATCCCTGCAAGCAACGCATTTTCTGTATTTCCCCCCCTTTATCTTGGAGGAGAGTTGGCAAGGGTTCTGTGGTCTGCAGTTACACAATATGTTATCATGTTTTTAATCTCTAAATCATTGCAGTGGTTATAGATTTACAGTCTTGGGGTATTACAGGGAGAAGCAACGCGGCTGTATGTATGCTTTTAAATTACACCAGTGTAAGCCGAGAACAGCAGCTATGAATATGGGCGGCCAGCTCCACCCCCCCCCCCCCCCGCTAGTTCTTGCTCCTTCTATGATTTTATTTTTTTAAATGCCTTGATTTGCTTAAACATAAGCCATCCCCTTCCCTCTCTTCTTTGTCTCTTCAGCTCTTGCCCCCACCTTCAAGAAGAAATAATTTTCATTTTTAGACCTCTCACCCCAGATAAACTAGAATTCAGACTCTTGACATAGAACTTGGGATACCAGACTACAAAAAAATGAAAAGTGTGAATTTCTCAAGAAAACCTCTTGGTTTCCATATCGACCTCCTGTGTGGGGATGGAGAGTTGATTTCAAATCAGAAAGTGGTGGTAGGCAGAGGCGAGGGGAGCCAGGCGAGTGGCACTAGGGAGGTCCTGTCACTGTGACCCCCCTCTCAGCTTCTGTTTTTCATATTATTATGTAACAGAATCCTTGGCAGCATTAAAAATCCAGCATTACAAGCTGATTGTAATGCTGCCTCATTAGACAACGCTGTCTGGCCTTGTATTAAGTGAAACATAGAGCATGGCTTTCAGATTATAAACACCAATAAATATTAAGGCTCGGCCGAGGGGGTAACCAGCAACTGGCTTGGCCCTAGCTGAGGTTGCTCTATCCTACCTCCCTCTTCCTTCCCTCCCCCTCCCCACCCCGGAACAGTCAAGTGTTTTCTTATTGGGATGCCTATGTGTAGACCCTAGTGACATTTAGCAAGGCTTTTTATAGAGTTCTCTTGTGTACACAAAAGGTTTGGAAGTTTGTTTTGTTTTGATCTGCAGTAAACAGGTCCTTCACTTGGCTGATGTCATTTCCGTTCATATTTGAGTGTTTATTGTGCTTCTTTGCAAGGCCTTCTCATCCCTCCCTCTGACCTTGCTGTTTGGTCAGAGCCCTGGGCCTGCTTTGGGAAGTGGGGTGGGTGGTGTTCTCTGAGCAGTCAGGTCTGGCTTGGGGGTCGAATGTCTTCGCTTTGGCCTAGGTTTTTCCTCTTGCCTGGGAAGACACTTCCAGCGTGTTAATCTGGTTAAACACTGCTCCATCCACTTGCCCCAGTATTTCCATGGCCTGAAGTGATTCATCCCAGCTTCCTTTCCTGGTGGCACCACCTCCCCTGGCCCCTGCCACACCTTGTCTGGGTTAATACATCCTTACTTTCCAGTTCTCTGGGACAACCCCAAAAAAGAACAAAATAAAACAACATACACACACACACACACACACACACTCACACACACAAAAACCTAAACCCCCAAGTAAACAAACAGAAAACCACTAGCAACGTTCAGTGGTGATTTTGAGATTTAGATTCATTTGTGAATGTGAAATTGGCATTATTATCTGACTTCATGCTGTGCAAAAAGAAATTGTTTTCAGGCATGGCCCCCAGCACCTCCTATCCCTATTCCTTGCTGCCCTCACCCCATAATGCCCCTATCTTTTTTGAATGATAAAGGCCAGTCTGATGTTACTAAACATGTCACTGTCTCTCTTTTCATCCGGTCTACAACTGGATCCCCTTCCAAAAAGAAAAGAAAGGATGGGGAGAAGGAAGGTGAGAAGTAAGCTCATGTAGGCCCCAGAGGCCTTTCTGGGATGGTGGGTTTTAGTTTGTTTGTTTTTTTTTTTTTTAAAGTACGTATGTGTGTATGCACATACACACGCTCATATATACATATATGTGTGTGTTATTATTTTATCCTCTTAGGTTTAGCAATAATAGAGAAGGAAAAGGAGTCATCACTAGGAAGTTCCCTGAGCTGCTTCCTAACTAAGAAGGGTGAAAAATGAACCAGCTCTGACACTTGGCTCCCCATGAAAGCCCAGTAACCTCTCCCCCCTTCCATGGCCCCGGCCTTTTGTTCCTGGAGAACGGAGCTAAGGTACTTTTTCTCCCAGACCAAAGGGAGCAGGCAAGGAGTCCCCTTGTGAGCGCATCGTCTTTAGATGGCCTGCTCATGGTTATTGTCAATGCAGGCTTCCTCAAACAATTGCTGCAGGGAGACACAAGAGCAAAAACATTTGTCCTATTTTTTTAACCTCTTTGTTTTAGATTTTTTTTTTTTTATCCATTCTTTAAATTTCACAGTTTCTATTTGTCCGCAGAGAGACAAACGGAACAGCGTGAAGCTCATTTCACCGTAGGCCTCACTGGCGATTGGAGCAGCCTCAATAGAAACCCACATTCTAAAACACTGGCTGACTCGGAGAATATGTGAAATTTCAGCTGGGGGTTGGGGTAGGGGGACGACTGTGAAGTCAGATTAGCACAGATTTCCAACAAAATGAACTGCACTGAAAAGATGGGGGGAAAAATGGGATTCTAGCATTCCTTGGGGTAAAGCGTGAAAGGGTCATCTTTTGTTTATCTTCTGGTATCCTGTCCACTACTTAAAAGTGACCATTGACTAAGGGAGAATAGAAATTACGTGAAATTACTCATTAAAAAGAAACACCATCTGAGATGGACGGTTGAGAGTCTCACAGAACGCAGTGTTTAAACTCGAGTGGAAACTGCTTGGTGTGCATGGTGGAATTGCTACTGGTTGAGGTTTGTTTTTTTTTTTTTTTTTTTGGTAGGATTTATATAAACAGACAATATCCCCCTGTCCCTTTTCTTTTCCTCTCCTGTTTCCTGTTTCCTTTCTTCTACCCCGACCTCAGTCCCCTCCAAGAATTCAGTGGTTTGCTGGCCACTGTGAAGGGATGTGTCAGACGGCTGGGGGATGGCTCAGGGACAAAATGGGAAGTCCACCTCTTTTTTTCCCCTCCCATGGCCCAAACAAAGCGCCCCTCTCTCCTTAGCATGTAGACCCTGGACTGTGATGTTGCCTTTAAGCGTCTGTCTGCTTCGTCATTAAAATTCTCATTTTCAAGGTTTAGAAAAGCAAATGTAAAAATTCCCCTGGGTATAAAAGTCTTGCATGGCAAATTCTCTTTGCCCTTTCAGAAAAAAAATATTTTTGTTTCCAAAAAAGAAAGAAAGAAAGAGACCGTGGTCTCCTATTTGCCTAACATTTAGGATGGTTTTAAGGCACCTTCTGTAATTTTGCTTCCTTGAGACTTGGGCTTTGCCACTTAAAATTATTTTGGGAAAACTCTTTTGAATCACAGATTTAAAGGCAGATGACTCATTTGTATCTTTCTTGCATATATGATTGAAAGGTTTAGGAGGCCGGTTGGGAAGGGTAGGTAAATAAGCCAGATAACGTTACGTCTATGATGGGGTAAAAATTAATCTACGGAATTAGCACTGCAGTGATACTTGAAGGCCCTGAGGTTCCTGTCAGAGAAATGTGAAACAATGTCTGAGTAGGCCCTCCTGGCGCACCACCCTTTCTGAGCTGTGCTGTCTGGAGGCTGGTCTGTAGTCTGTATCATCCCCAGGAGGCCTGGGGCCCCCAGCAGGTACCTGGCCCCCAAATAAAACTACCTCCTCTTATTGGTGGGGTGAGCTCAGACCTTGGAGCAAAATTCAGTTCCAAATGCATTTGTATGTAACTGGGGGACATGTCTGTGTGTGTCTCTGTCCTCCATCCCAGGTTAAAGCCTCAAGATCATTTAAGCACAAGTTTTAAAATCAATGTGGGCACATCATTTATTAAACATAGAATGATCTGGAAGAATTACACACATCTACGTAAACCCAGCTGTGCTCTGAAGCGGGAGGGGGGGGGCTGGAATGCTGACCTCCCCTGTATCTTCAGTCAGGGATCATATTCAGCTTTGCCGAAGTGAAAGGATAGAACGTTAGCGTGTGAGTCTGGGGGTGGGTGGGAGCAGGTTTGGCTGGGTTGGAGAATTGCAATTCATCAGCCAGCTAAGCAGTAGTGGGCAGACCTCTGGCTTGGAGACTGGGTAAGGGGAGGAGAAGAGAAGGGCTAGCGGTTCCCTGGTTTATTTTGAAATATTTTTCCTTTGACTGTCACCAACTGGGCTCTCTAGATGGGACAGGCCTGGGAACAGAGAACTGTGAGGACTGGTGAAGGACAGCCTTTTCTGAGGTGGCTCCATTTGTGATTGTGTTCAGGATGGAGCCCGAGAGCATCAGGCTGCCTGTGCTGGGCAGGCAGCTGCCCTGTCCTGAGCTTGGGTACAGAATTTGCAACATGGATTTCTGAGAAACCGATGGTTCCATATGCCAGAGTGTGCTTTGCAAATTCCCTCTGAAGAGGTCTTATTTTGGTTATGGATGACAATGAGTTGTCCCCAAGGTAGCACCCCAGCTTTTATGCAGCCCACCATATTCACCATGGTCTACAGGCTGAAGGCTACCTGCCCATGGCTTTACCTGTGAAGTGTTTGTCTGGAACAAAGACAGGCTTGAGTAGGCCTCACGTGCGTGTAGCTACTGCAGGATTAAGATAAAGGAAAGGGACCAGGGCCACCCTCCTTGCTACTTGTCAGGCTCCTTAGGTGTAGAAGGCCTGTCACCAGGGCCTGGGACGCTGGCAGAATCAGGGCAGAAGCCCCTCTGCTAGCCCCTCTTCCGCGGCTCAGATGGCTTTAGATCTTGTCTTGTGGTTTCTCCAGTTTCATTTATGTGTATCCTACGCCCCCCCCCCCCCCATACTCACCAAATTAGGAGATTCTGAGGTGGTCCCATGAATAAAACTCAAGAGAAAGCTGCAGAATTCCATTTTCCAGGAGCAGAAACATTTTCCTGTTGTCTTTACTTCATCAACTAGGCCCATGGGGTTGCTTCCAGGTGAGGTGTGAGGGTCTGGAACCTCTTGTTTTCCCAAAGAGCATCTCTGAGTGGAGGGCCACCTTGCTTGCCTTGCTGCTAGCATCATCATCTTCATGTATTATTCATACTCACTTTTTCAATTAAATTATTAATTGGTTTTCTTTAAGGTGTTCCTGACTCATGTGGCTAATATAAATAACCGTGTGTTTTGAAAACACCACCTGTTCTTGAGCCCGAGGTCAGGCAGTCTGGAATAGCCCCACAGTGGCCGTACTCTGGTTCACAGAACCATCCATCCTCCACCCTCCCTCCTTTCTGTTCTCTGCAGGCGCCTCCCTACCCCCCACTCCAAGTTTGACTAAATTTGGCCTCTGCCCTTCTTTGTCCCTAATCGACTTGACTCCCTAGAGGCAGTTCCTTTCTTCCAAGGCCCTAGCTTAGGGGGGGGAAATTGCAATCTCTTTTTTGTACTAAAATATAGATGGGGGGAGGGGCGTTAGTCTGCACCCAACAGGTTAGGTATTACATCGATTTGAACCCGAATTCTATTGTACCAAAAAATGCTCTCTACACAGAGACACGGTAGTTTTCACCAACCAAGCATCCCCCTTTTCCTCCCTGTTAACGCGTGCTTAATGCAAATACGATTCCATACATTCTGCTCTTCGCCTGGTGAGCTTATTATATTTCTAACACTTGCATGGTTCATTATTGTGCAGTAGGAAAAGACTCGCGGCTGCAGGGGCAGCCTGGGTGGCTGGTTTTCAGAAAGAGAAAAAGCAGGTGTCTTTCTTTCTGTGTTGAGAATGAAGACTAGATTTAGGAGGAGGGTGGAATGCTGTCTGAGAGGACTGGAGACTTCCGGTGAGATTTCAAGGGGCCCGCCTTTACATAATAGAATGTAAAAGGTGAACCTAGGGGAACCTCGAAGTGCCCAGCAGTTGCTTTGACCAGCTGAAGTGGCCCTGTTCGGTTTGATCCTGGTGGTAGAACCTCCCTGAGACGGGCACCTTTCTTGCCCTCTCTGAAAAGCCGTGAGGCTTTTTAAGGGAGGTCGCCTTCCTTAAATCGGGTGGCTGCAAACTGCTTGTCCTTTTCTAGGCATTTCTTCTTCTCTTCTCCTTTTCTCCCCTCTCCTCAAAAACTGTCCTTAAACTCTCAGTGGAGAGTGGGGGATGTTTTCGCAAGTTTCTGCAGCTGAAAAACAGAAGTTCTCTGTGAAGCAGTTAATAGGATGGGTGTGTGTTTCAAATAAATTCCTGTCCACATTGGCTAATGTCCCCTGTTAGAGTGGCCTGGCTCTGACGTGGACAGGGCCCAGAGACTGATGGATCAGGGTTCGGAGGCCCCAACTGCTTCTCTTCTTTTCCTTTTTTTTTTTTTTCCTCTGGTGGCTGAGGCGCATCGGTTCCTTCCAGGCCGGCCTTTGACTTTTGATGAGCGGTGCGGTCAGTGCCTCGCGGGGACGCCGCTTTGTTCCTGCCGGGCCGGTTCCCGGGTTGGTGTAGGCCAGGGCAGCCAAGACTCCTGTCCCCAGGCGAGTGCGGCCCAGCCTGCCTCCACGGCCGGTGTTGTGAGCCAAGGCCCAGTAGACCCGGCCCTGCTCCGTGTGTTATGTCCCCAGGTCCCCGCAGGCGCGCGGGCGCGGCCACTGTGAGCAGTCCGGCCTGCGCCCAGCGCGACTGTAGATGTCAGGCTTTGCCCGGGGAGCCGAGAGGCTGCGGGGCTGTGAGTTTCAAATTAACCTTCCGCTTTGTTGCTGTGTAATGTGGATCCCCGAAGGCCCCCCGCCCCGCCCGCCCCCCTTCCTCGGGCGGTGCGCGCTGCAAACTGCGAGTTGAGCTTCATTTACATAAAGCGATTCCGGGCGGGCGGGCGGCGCAGGAGGAGGAGAGAGGCGGGCAGGCCGGGACGGGGACCGGGACGCAGCGCCGCGCCCCGTGGGTGAATCCCCGCCGCGCCTGGGGGACCTCCCTCCCCGGGCAGCCCGAAGATCGCCAGCCCGGGCCGCCACCATGCGCGCCCCGCCCCTGCCGCCAGGCCCCTCGCTCCTAGCCTGCGCCACCGCCGAGCCCGGGGGGCAGCGGGAGGTGGGGAGAATGCCGCCTGGGGTGGGTAAGTTCGGGGCTCCGCTGCCGCTGGAATCTCCCGTTGTTGTCGCGCAGGCCGGAGTGGTGGCCCCCGGACCTCCGAGTGCCTCCTTCCTCCCGAGGTGTACGGAGGCTTTGTGTGCCAGGTGAGTGCAGCCTCCCTCCCCCGCCGCGCGGCTCGCAGCCGGCCTAGCGCTGGAGGCAGGTGCTGCGAGTCTTGGCTGAACTTCCCCTTCTCCTGGGGCAGGTGGGGGAAGGGCAGGCTGGATGCACTTGAACTCCTAGACTCCAGTGGGAACCTACCTGGGGAGAGAGTGACTAGAGCCCGCTGGGCACGGGAGTACGTTCCTTCTTGTATCCTCTCTCGCTTTCCTCTCTGACCTCCTCCTCCTCCTCCTTCTGTTTTTGGATTTGTTCAAGCCTTCCTAATACTTGGGGTACTGGTGCTACTGAGAACTTTGGGTTCTTTCGTCTAAAACACACCCCTTCAGCCAGAGAGAGGGAGAGGGAGAGAGTTAGAAATCGCTGGTCAGTTTGCAGCAATGTGAAGAATGCGCCTGTTTAGGGAGTGATTAAAGAGAGAATCAGTATAGAAGTGGAGGGGACCTATGGAGATCATCTTGGCCGCCCTCTAATTTCGGTTTGTTCTTCTGCCAGAGCCCATGCAGCATTTGGGGGGGGGGGAGGTAAACGAAGGAAGAGGTAAGATTTTTACCCAGTCGGGGGAGAGATGTCCAAGTTAGGCTAGCAGCAAGAAAAAAATAATGCCTACCCAAAAATTATTTTGTAGGTTTATAGAGTAGCATGCCCCCTGGAAAACAGCCCTTTCTGTCTGGTACATATCTATGTAATGATGGTGGGACTCCTGCCCTCAGGGGAAAGCCCACGGCCCATACGTGGCACACTCAAAGGAAGTTTGAGCAACCTGATACAGGCGTTTGCGGTATGCTAAACTGCCTTAAAGGCAACCCATAACCAGGTGAATCCAGGAGGGCACCTCCACCCTTTGCATCTGTGTCATTCAGCAGCCTTTGACAACTCGCTTGAAGCCATTGACATAGAACCACAGAGAGTATAGACTTCCCATCTGGAACCCAGGGAAGGCTTCTTCTTCAGGCTGTGGCCAAGTAGGGCCTGCTTGGCCGAACGCACCCAGACACAGCAAGGCAAACAGACTTAAGCCTCCGGAGAGAGATAGTGAGAAAGTTACACGTCATCTTCATCTTACTTCATTTAATGCCTTGAGATCCTTGGAGACGAGTCACTAAATAAATAGAGTCTAATTTGAAGCTCACCCTTGCTGGGGGTAACTTTCTTTGCCATCAAGCAGCAGGTGCAAGTTTGTAGAGTTGGCCCCTGGAGTCCCCTCATTCCTAAATTCAGGAGGTGTCAAACCTTCATGTTCTTTTAATGACTGTGGTTTCTGGATAGGTTTCAAGGGAAACCCTAAAAAATCACGAGTTCCACTGGGCTGGACTGGAGTGCCGTGGCCCAGACTGCATTACATAGGAAAGCAGAGACCCTCTGAGGTAACAGGCTGCTGCAGGGAACTGGGAGCCTGTTTCTTGTTATCACAGCGTCCACTGGCAGCCTGAGCTTCTAAATTGCAGACATAGGGAATGGGGAACAGAGGTGGGCTATGAGGGGTCTGGAGACCAAGAATCTTCATCATTTAAGGATTTCAAGAATGAGGGCTTTGGAGAGAGGCGAATGCCTGGGTGTTTGCACACCTGTAATTACGTTCATCTAGTTTTGAGGGGTTTTGGAAGGCCCCCCCTTACAGAGAGTGTGCAGCCATGAAGGCCAAGAGCACACAGCCAATCCCCCCCCCCCCCCCCCCCCCCCCCCCCCCCCCCGCTTTCTTTCCTAAGTCACAGGACAAAAGAGATTGTCTGCATTTGATTTCCAGTATGGCTTTCAGAAGACATGTAAAGTGGCTCTCAGAATGGGCTGGGGGTCACACTCTGCCTTTTATTTAATTACGCGAGTGTTATTTAACAACACGGGGTCGGTGGCAGAAGCAAGCACTTGTACACGTTGAAAGCGGGTCCTTTTGGAATGGCCAGGAATCAAGTGCCTTGCAGACCTTCTGTCTCTATGGCATGGGTCAGTCGTCTCCCTCCGCACCCCCACCCAATAGGGTACTTTCTCTGGGATGGAATCCTGTGCTCCACATCTGAAAACTGTTTTGATTGACAAGGAGTCCGAAAACAGCAAAAACAATGAGCTGCACCCGCCAAGCACCTGAAACATTAATTTTGGTTTCTTTGCACGAGGGAATGCTGAGGAAGGATGGAGGAAAGGCAGGGCCCAAGTCAAACGTCGCTGCCAGGCGACCTCCTGTTTGGCTCGGCCTGGCTGGACAGCAAAGTGCTTTCTTGCCGTTTTGGGACTGGATTTAACCGCCATGTAAACTTCGTGCCAGTTGGACTTCCTAGTGTCAAGGAGCTAAAACAAGCGAGATTTCAGCCTTCACTGTTAGGACTTAAAGTGGTGGCTCTTACTGTCTCCCAGGACTGGCTTGGCCAGCTTTGGGCAACCCGAAGGGGGTGGGTTCCACTAGAGTAAGTCTGTGAGTGCAGAGTGATGGACATGAGCAGTCTGCTCCTGCTGATGGAGGTTTGACTGGTTCTTAAAGGAACTAAAGGGAAAGGTTTGATCACTTGTGGTGTCCAGGGACTGTGTCCTTATTGCTGGTGTGTGTGTGTGTATGTACACGTGTACGTGTATGTAGGAGCTGTTTCTTATTTAGCATCTCTTGAGGCTTTGGGGTTGATAGTGTGAGGACTTGGAGCCCATAGCAGACTCTTTCCTAGGAAACTTAGCTTTCCTAGGGACTTGCAAAAGTTTCATCTTTAAAAGTAAATATTTAAGTGACTAAGCAGTGTTTTCTCAAAATGTGTGGAATTGCTGTTCCTGCTTGCTGTCTGCCCCTGGTGCCTGGCAGAGTTCCTAGCTTGCTTCCCAACCTAAGGCCATGAGTCTTTCCTGCAAGGAGGCCATAGGGAGTCTGGTCTCAGGAAGCTTGTCTTAGCCCCGCCTCCCGGCTGGCCAGCCCTGCAAGAATACTGCACCTGATGCTCGCTGTAGCAACCTCAAGCAGTACAGTCTGTGCTGTAGTTTATGCTTTCATTTGTGATTAAAATGGTTGCTCGCTGTTAGGCTGGCCTATTTCTGTACTGTTTGGTCCTGTTGGCCTCCTCGGGTTCCCAAGGCTGTTGTAATTACCCGGTATGGAGGCCGTTCCATCCAAACACAACAGTAAGGCAGATTCCATTATCTCAAACTTCGTCGGGTCGTCCACATGCTCTGGTCTGAGGATTTGGTTGTAATGGTTATTGTTAGGAATCACAGCATAGCTGTGACTCCCCAGTCCTTTCTCCCTGAGTTAAAGGACTGTGGTCAGGAAACTAAGCAGCCAGATTTAATGGAATCCAAGCCAGGGATTCCTCCGCAAGAGCGAGGCGCGGTAAGGTCCTAAAGGTACTGGTTCTGTCCTGAGCACAGTGGCCTGCATTATGAAGCCACTGACACTGAGAAAACAGACACACGGAAGCTAAGGTTTCCTCAAACTGCCTGGAGGGAGAGGCGCAGAGGAGAGGCTTGGGTCCTTGGCAAACTGCTTTCAATTCCAGATTAAGGAGCAAAAACTATCAAATCAACAACTGTCAGATTTATTTTCTGTATGATTTAAAGTTGATTGCCAGATGGTTCTCAGGAATTGACAGTCAGATGTTAAAGGACTGTTTTGGTTTTCAATTTTATTTTTTGTATGTGGCAAATGACTGTTAGAGACACAGGAGCCAGGGACTCTGGGAAGGCAAGGCCTAGCTTCAGTTGACGGACAGCAATGTTGTGTTAAGGCTTCAGAGGCAGTGACGTAGAGGTCCCCCCTTCTTCCTATCCTGGTTTTCATCCTTCGGGTCACAGAGCAGGGTAGTGAGGACTGAGGATAAGCCACCAAGGTAGCGGTGACAGGAGTGTTTCTAAAGAGTTCTGGGCCCTCTAAAGTGGCCCCGGCTGCCGATTTGTTAAAGTCCTTGTTTTTATAAATTTCCTCCTTTGGGTGTTTTCTGCCTTTCTTTCACTCCTGATTCCTCGAGCTTCTTGCTTTTGCAAGGATAAAGATGCAATTCAGAACGGGAGCAGACAGAGTGCATGAGCTGGCAGATTGGCTCGGTCGCACATCAAGAATTGTATTGTGTTGTTTTAACCCAACACAGGACCCTTAGTGAAATACCTGAAGCTTTATTTGCCTTTTGGGTGAGCCATTCTCCCTTCCCACCATATAAGCCTGTCAACAAGAGGATTAATGTGGTGTGTGTGTGTGCGCGCGTGCGTGTGCCTGTGTGTGTGCGCGCGTGCGTGTGCCTGTGTGTGTAACATGCTTCTCTAGAGAAATCCTACCTTCCCTGCCTCCCGAGAAGAGCTGCTGTGGTTTTTAACTGCACCCCCCCCCCCCCGCCCCCAGACACACACCTAAGGTCAGTTCTGAGGCTTCCAGAGAAAGGAGACTTGAGACAGGCCAGACAGTTGACTACCTTCCTACCGCCTACCCCTTCTGATTCCCACTGGTTTGGTACTGAGGCTGTAGCAAGGAGAAAGGGAATCCCATCAAGGTCTTAAAAAGCCATCTGCCCTCTGAAGTGAATTTCTTGAATCTGATCTTAAATGGGTCTTTTGGGGCAAGAGTTAGGGATTTCTGGGGTATGTGAAGTTATTGCTAGGAAATCTTTAAGTGAAAGTGAGAAAATTGGCTCAGTTGAGCCAAATGCAAAGGAGGTGGGTTTTTGTTGTTATTGTTATTTGTGTGTGTGTGTGTGTGTGTTTTCTTCCATGACAGAGTTTCTTTCTGTAACAGCTGTGGCTGTCAAGAACCAGGCTGGTCTCAAAGATCCTCCTGCCTCTGCCTCACAAACCAGGTGCTGAGGTTAGAGGCCTGTACCACCTCTCCCAGGTAGGGGGTGGGTTTTTCCATCTGCAACTGATGTTATGCATTGTCCTGCCAGTGCCTTGAGCCACAGACCTCTATCTGGGTGCTTCTGCAAGCAGGGGCCGGTGTGAATTGGGAGGGGGTTGAATGCGTGGGGTGATCTTGAGGATGATTGTGGTCGGTTTGGACAGATTGGGAGTGGGCCTTGTCAGTGATTCTTGTTGTCTGACGAGCCTTACTGTTAGTGAGCAATGGGGGTAACTTGGCTGATTTCTTCGTTGCTTGCTCCTGACTCCAGCCAGCAGGATTGGAGACTCATTCTTCTGAGAGCATTGACCAAGCTATATTTTTGGATAAACTGGTGTCTGCCTACACTTCAGTCACCGGCTTGCTGGGGGTTTTTCACTGTTGAAATTCCAGTTCAAAGGCGACTGCCTGACTCTCACTGGACCTTCCTGATCAGAGGGGCTGAAGTCAGATTAGCCCAGCACAGAGAAGATCCAGGTCTTAATTTGATAGCTGGTTTCAGCCCCAGGCCCCTTCCTGAGTCCTATAAGTGCCCGTTCCGATGCAAGCCTCCCTTTTGGTGTCTAAAAAAACGCCCTTGCAGGAGTTCACACTGTCCGTGTGGATGCGAGCTCCCTTGTTCCCTATACTTCTAGTCTCTCTCTAAGTGGCCTACTTTTGATGACTTCTGCTATTCCCTGGCCAGAGGAAATAGGGGAAAGGACATCTGGACTTTCATTTTTTATTTTTTTTAAATGCCCCTCAGCAACTTTTTTATTTTTGTTGTTGTTGTTCTCGTTTTTAAACAGTTTTTCTTAACTGCTCAAGAGACAAGGTAAGAAGCCGCTTGTGCTGTTTCGAGACCTGCTTCCTAAAATGCTCTCTGGCTCAGGGCCTTGGTTCTTAATGCACATTTGGCTGCTTTGGGGAAGTGGATTTGGCTTTCCTTGTATCAGCCCTACCATCTCCGTGGAATATTTGCATCCTCGTGATAGTGTCAGCTTCTGGACACGTAAGGAAGAAAGCCTTGCATGGTGGGGGTGGGCGTCACTCCCAGAGCACTGACTTTTGCCAGGCTCCTGTGTGCTGCCACTTTAACCTGACAACAGTTATTGCTGGGGTTATTGGTGTGTGATCGGAACCCGGCTTTGGTTACTCCTTTTGTAAGATAGTGTTCTGCCTACTCTGAGGGTATATATAGTTGCAGATAAGCTGAATGTGCCACATGCCTATAATCCCAGTGTTCTGGGAGGGCTGAGGTAGGAGGATCAGGAGGTCAAGACTAGTAGTTAGACCTTGACTCCAGAATTAAAGTGAGGTAAACAAACAGGACGACCCCACCTCCCTACCCTGGTGCCTTTTTCAGAGAGAAAGTGGAAACTGGTTTTCCTTCGAGTTACTAAGCCTACAAATAACTTTGGGGGATACAGAGAACTTGTAGGTCTTTAAAGGAAGATCTGTATGGGTCAGGTTCTCCAAAGGAACAGAGTGGATAGAGTATCTGTATTGAAAGGGGATTTATTAGACTGGCTTATTGGATGTGGACTGGATAGTCTAACAATGGCTGTCTCCTGCTGGGGAGGCCAAGAACCTGGTTGTCCAATTGTTCAGTCCATGGGCTGGATGTCTCAGCACTTCTAATACGGCACCTAGGGCCTGGAGGATTCCTGGAGAGGTGCATGGCTTTTGTCTGTGTCGGAACCCCAAAGAAGTTTCTTAAGATACTGGTGGAGTCCAGATCTATGGGATCCATAATTTGGCCTGTGAGAGGGAGTGCAAGCAGACAGAAAACAAGCTGCTTTCTTCCAGAAGGTGCCACCCAGGCATAGGGTGGGTCTTCCTGCTTCGAATAATCAAGAAAACCCCTTATAGGAGTGACCAGCACTCCTGCAAGTTGATTCCAGGTATAGCAGTCAAATCGACAACCAAGATCAGGAAGGAGGCGTGTCCTCTTTCATTTTTATTTATCATTTACAAAATAATGACCCAGGAAAACGGAGACATGTATGATCAGAGCCCCTCACATATGGACCCAGTTGTTCAGCTGGGTTCCATGGGTCAGAGGGCCTGCATTTCTGGAAGCCCATTCACTCCATGACACTGCTGGTCTTCCTGACCCTACTGTGGAGGCCCTTGATGCTAGGCCCAGCGCTGGGGCCTTTTCCGGTGTGATTTTTTGAATTGACTCCTCAACTTCTTTGAGTCTCCCTTATTTTATATGTCAGAGGGTGTGAGCTCACACCTACACCTCAAGTTCAGTAACATCGAAGACAAGAGCTTAGCAAATGGAGGCACCCCCATCCAGATGTTAGTCTCCATTCACCCCCATCCAGATGTTAGTCTCCATTCATCTGTTTCTTCCCTGCGGATGGCCTCAGCCACTTTTCCGTTCACCAGCCCCTGTTAGAGGGTTATGAAGGTGCCCAATTTCTTTCACTCTTTGCTTATTGGCTGTGAATAAGCCTGCTCCTTTTGACATCCTGAAAGTGTCCTGGGGCCCTAAGGTCTCTGCCTTAGAACCAGTACCCTCCCCCTCCCATCTTCCCCACGTGCCTTCCACCCCTCCCCCCCACCAAGCCTGGCAGGAGGCCCCCTAAGTGAGCAGCCCACTCCATGACCCACCTAGAGAGGCCTTCCTGTGCTGGCTTATATATGCTAATAGGCCTGACTTGTCCTGGCTTGTTTGTAGTGATTTGTAGAGACATTTATATGCAAATACTATCAACTTGCTGAGTTAATTATCATGTGCCCTCCCCCCCCCCCCCCCCAGCCCCTCTCTTGCTAGGCCTCCCAGCCTGACTGGCCTGATCTCTTTCAGCCCTGAGCTCTTCCTGTCTTCCGCCTTCTAGTTTGTCCTCTTCCCGAACCAGCTGACCTGATCACAGCATCTTCGCTGCAGGGCCGTCTGTCATGGGAACCACGTGGTCCGGTGTGGCAAACTGGGCGTTCCAGTGGTGGCCCAATCCCAGCCTGCTGTGCGAGGCAGCCTGTGGCCTGAAGAAGGGTCCCACAACCATAGTGCTGAGCTCTCGGCTGCTTTACCAGCTACCTTGAAATACAGGTGCTTGGTTCTGTCAGTCTTTGCTACTCAGTCTTTAGTGACGATTAGAGCTTTTATGATTATTTCCATTTCGCCATATTTAAACAATGACAGCTTACTAATTCATAGTCCTGGTGAGAGTCTGTTCCAAAAGGATGTCCCCTTTTGTTCCCATCCCTGGGAAATAGGAGTGTACCTCAGGCCACGTTTCCTATCGATATTTGTGGGTGGGTAATTCCTGGTAGGGGGCACTTAAGGTGAACATTTTTGTCTTGGCGCTATTTACATATAAATACATACCTAAGCGTGTGTAGCATCCTTAACTCAAGTGGCTTCTTTGTGGCCACTTGATGTCAGTAGCTCTCTCTCCTGCTGACGTGACCATCAGATTTGTCTCTAGGAATGGCCTGGGGAGGTAAACCGTCCCCTAGCTGAGGACAACAAGATAGTTTGTTTCTCCAGGATGAAGAGGTGGCAGTCTTTGGCATCTCCTGCCAAGTACTGCACCGCCGCTGCCATGTCTGAATAGTAGCATGCCAGCTGAGCGGGCCCCCAGAGCTTGTGATTTGACCCATCTGATAATCAGATGGTTCTGTGGGCTTAATTTCATGGTAGTCTTTTTAGCATCCGAAGCTCAGTAGCTTTTCCTTTTAGGGCATGGTGGTGAGCTAGAGTTTGAGGAGGTAACATCCTGGTCTGTGGCAGGCTGCTCAGTGGATGCAGACAACATCAATCTCCGGGCGGAAGCATCAACAGGTGGGACTAAGTTAAAATACCTGTTTGCTGCAACCTGCGATGTCAGCAGGACATCCTCCTCTCCACACTTCCTGGGACTGGCGGCATTTCCAGTCTTGGCCCATAGCACGTTGGACATTTCTGTTGACTCCAGTCCTTCCAGGATCGGCAAGTCATTTTCTGCAGTTAAGGAGTCAGAGTCTCCTCCTCCCTTCCTCCCTCTCCCCTCTCTTTCTCCTCCCTTCTTGTCTTTACCTCCCTCCACCTTCTCCACGTGGTGGGGCCTTGGCTGCCCTAAAGCATGCTCCTCCCAGGGAGCCCCACCAGGCCCTGAAGGAGGGAAAAGACATTAAGGGATCTTCTGACACCACACAGACTAATTTTGTTAGTCAAGGGAGCGAAAGTCCACAGCTGTGCCTGGAAATTGGGAAAGGGCCTACTGGGATGGTCTTGTTTTGGAAAGTCTAAATGCAATGCTAATGGCTGAGATCTAAGCGGGTGATGTATGTGCCTTTGACTGGGCCTCCAGATAAGGTGAAGAGTATTCTAAAAGTTACTTTAGTGCAACCTCCCAGATAACTGTATGCCTGGGGCCAGGCACGATTTATGGCCAGCTGGTAGTTCTGGCTGTGTGCTGGCTACCCTTTATCTTTTGAGTTCAGGCTCTGTAGCTTAACTGGTAATGCTGTTTATCTTTTTGAGGGGAGGGGGTACAGATAGGGGTTTTGATCAGGTTTTGTTGCTGGAGGCATTCGTACTTCTGCTGGTGGGGGGGGTCCCTGATGATGATCTGCACTAGGGTGCTACATTTTAGGGTATCCAGGGATCTGGAGTGCAGGCCCCTCATCTTAAGGAGTGTCAGGTCCTACCGAAGTTGTGAGCCTGTGGGAAGGGGTGCGAGGCCTTCATACAGCTCTAGCCCAGGTTCCTTTCATCTCTGTCTTTCTATATCACTGCCGCAGGCCTGGCCAGCACACCCAGCTTGCTCAATTGTGGGTCATGGACTCCTAAGCTTTTTGGACAACAGTTGAGCCAGAGAGTCTGATGATACTCAGGGAGATCATTCTAGGAAGAAAATTATTTTTCTGATACAACTAGGAGAGATTCAGCATCTGCAGGAGGAACCCTATGCTGAGAACTGCCCTAGACTTTGTTTTTGGGGATAAGTAGTTTTATTCACTTTATGTGGATTTTTGTCTTTATTATTATTATATTGTTGTTGTTGTTTTTGTTTGTTTGTTTGTTTGTTTTTGAGGCAGGTTATCTCCTGCTGACCTGGAACTTACCACGTAGATAGACCTGACTGGTCTTGAACTCCCAGAGATGAGGTTTTGCTTACCCTTGAGCTTGCTGAGTCCTGAGATTAAAGCTGTACGCTACCACGCCTCACTTACTTTGCTTTTAACAATCAGGTCGTGATATGTGTCACTCACTTAACTCTTGGTTTGTTTTTTTTTTTTAAAGATTTATTTTAAATTCTGTGAAACTCTCACTCTCTCCACGTGTGTGAGAGGCAGGTGCCCTCAGAGGCCAGAGATTGTGTGGGATTTCCCTGGAGCTGGAACAGTTGTGAGCCACCCACATGTGGGTGCTGGGGACTGAACTTGGGTCCCCTGCTAGAGCAGTATGCACTCTTAACTTCTGAGCCCTCTCTCCGGCCTCCTTGTATTTTTTATTTGTGTTTGAGAACTTATAATGTTAGGTCTTTTAGTTGGGGCCTTAAGGATAAATGGAAATTTTCTCTGACCTTTGGAATTAATCTACAGAAATAATGTCATTATAGAAAGAACAAACTTCAGGAAGTTTGTGGGTGTCTTTCTGAGGACAGAAGATGGAGCAGATTCCTTCCTCAGACCCCTTCACTCTACCTATTGGGTAAACCGCTGCCATCTGCTTTACAATTCTTCTTTAATTTTTTTTTTTTCATTTTTAAATCCTCAAAGACAAAGGGACCTGGAAGCTCAGACCTGTCCTGCCACATTCCTGAGTAATTTGGTTTTGATTAACCCAAGGAGAGAAGTTGGTTTCTCCTAGCGACCGGCTCTGGGACGGAGGGGATCAAAGCGCCAGGAGGGCCAGTGCCCCTAATGCAAGCTTTCCCTCCGCCCTCCCGCCCACTGCTGGCCCCTGCCCCCCACCCCCCCCACCCCTTTAGAGTCCTGAGCCGTAGCAACTTGGAATTTCTGACTCTCCTAGATGTGGAAGAGTCTCAGGGCTTTGGGTGGGCCAACTGGGGAGAACCCCATCTTCCTAGCCCCCCTCCAAAGTTGCAGAGCACATTCCTGTGTTAATCCTGCTGCCGGATTGCAAATGGCTGTAATTGTGTGCGCTACAGGATGGGCCCAACATGCTGCTGTTCTTCTTGGAGGAGGTGACTAAAACATTCATTTACATAAAGAAATGAGACTGGCCTTGTGATCCCTTGTGATAGAATAGGCTCGGCCTAATAAGAAAGGGGCCTCTTCTGTGCGGTCCCTGGGAGGGAGGGAGGAAGGGAGGGAGGGAGGGAGGGAAAGAGGGAGGGAGTGTGTGTGTATGTGTGTGTGTGTATGTGTGTGTGTGTGTGTGTGAGAGAGAGAGAGAGAGAGAGAGAGAGAGAGAGAGAGAGAGAAAGCGCTCACATTTCTCAGTTTTCTGTGTCCTACAGGGCGTTTTAGGGAGGGCACTTCAGGCAGACCATTCTGCTCTTGATAGTAAGAGATCAGGGTAGAGTCCAAGCCTGGCTTTATCGTGGGTAATCGCCTCTTTAAGCCCACATCAACAACTTTCCAGTATGTTTTAGAACCTAGCCATAGGGCTTAAAACCAATGGATAGCATCTTGGAGAAAGGACATGCCACCTTCCTGAGCTGGTTTGACCCCACTTTTTTTTTTTTTTAATTTGGTGAGGGTGTTTTGGGATATTGACGTGACCCAGGCCAGTTAAAAGTAGATGCTTGGGAGTGGGTGGTGCTTCAGACAAACGAGGAGACTACTCTCTGCTGCTCCCGAAGGGGAAAGGCAGGTAGGCAGAGGTTTTAGAACAAGGTCGTTCAATAGATACACACCATTTTATAACGTTTTAAATGAAGTTTGATAAAGTTTTCTACTGACCATGTCTAAAAGTACAACAATATTAGCTTTACTATGACCTTTTATTCAGTACAGCTTATTAAAAATGTGGCCATTTAAGCATGGAATCAGCATTTAAAAATTATGAATGAAGCCTCAAAACCCTGTATTTTTTATTTAGGGCACCTCTCAGTTCTCATCAGTCAAATCCTATGGCCTCGGTGACTGCCTGCTGTGAACAGGCAGATCTTGCAGTAAAAGTCCTGGCTCCAGAGGTTTTAGTAGGTGGAGCTGAGTTATCCTTGGACCCTTCCTGAGGTTCTAAAGGTTGGGCTTAGTCTGCACTCAGCTCCCTTCGGGAGCCCCAGGAGGGTCAAATATGACACTGGGGTTAGTTTCATAAGTAACCCTGTGATGTGGGATTTGGAAGGTTTTCACAAAGCTTCACCATTCTGTTCCAAGGTAGAGCACCCCGATGTCTTCCAGGACAGCTTTCTGCAGAATCCAAAAGGGTGTCTTACTCCTGGATCCTACAACTGGGAAGGTTGAGCCAGGGGGATCGCCATAAACTCAAGGTCAATTTGTGTAGCTACACAAGTGAGTTCCTGGCCTATGGGGCTACAGAGTGAGACCCTTATTTTAAAAAGCAAGTGGTGCATGTTTGGGTAGGGAGTCCTCAGTGTGTCTGTATGTCTGTGTGCTGGTGGTTTAATCTGAGCCCTCAGGCATGCCAACCAATTTAAGTCCTTTGAATAGTAGAATCTTTTAAAAGTCAGGATCTCACTACACAGCCTTGGTCTGGAACTCTGGAACTCACTGTAAACAAGGCTGGCCATGAACAACTCAGAGAACAATCTGGCCCCACCTCCTGAGTGCTGGGATTAGCTGACTTCTCCCTCCTTTTAATACATTTTAATTTTATGTGTCTGGATGTTTTGCCTGAGTGTCTGTCTTTCTGCACTGTTTGTGAGCCTGCTGCTTGCAGAAGCTAGAAAAGGATGTAACCAGTTCCCCGGAGCTGATGTAACTGACCGCTTTGAGCTGCCCTGTTGGTTCTAGGAATTGAACCCAGGTCCTCTGTAAGAGCAGCAAGTGCTCTTAACCACTGAGCCCCATGTTATGGCTCTTTTTAAGGTAGTGAGAGACCTGTCTGTCCGAAAGAGCTGCTGTGAGGAGCGTGTGTCTGAGGAGCAGCTTCCTGCCCAGTGGAGTTAGGGGCTTCTGTGTTCACACTATTGACACCCCCGCCCCATCCCTTAGTCAGTGCCTGTGATAAGAAACAATTGTACTTGGTATTACCAGTCTCAGGTCGCTCAGCCAGTTTCACCTCCTAGCCTATCCAAGGGCCCCCTCTCGGAGGCTAGGGGAATCTGTGCCCTTCATAAACCAAGAAAAGTGGGTGTGGAATGGGGTTTTGAAGCAGGGAGGTATCTAATTCCTTTAACAGACTGGCCTCCTGGGCAGGCAGAAAACAAAACAAACCCAGGAGTGTGAGGTAGAAGGGGCCTGGCCCTGGCCTCTGCTAGGGACAGCCCTGCAGCTGTCTGACCCCGGGTGAAAAGTTCAAATCTGCATGTAAAAAGAGTGTCGTGACCCCCCACCCCTTCCCCCAGTCAAGTTGAAACTGTTCATGTTTTCTAGGGTATAACTTGGCTTTGTATTAGGACAGCCGATAGCTTTGGTTCCCGTGGCCAAGGCCTGATAGTGCTGTGGGGAGGGTCTTTTAGGAAGGAGGGTGTCTCTGAGATGGAATTCTTGAACAGCTGTGGCCTTTGAGGACCAGCTCTTAGAGATGCCTGAAAGGAGGGGAAATTTCTTCCTAAGTCAGACCCTAAAGTCCTTAGCAAGGTTTTGCAGGGCCATTATGGGCCTTGTAGGACCCTGGGAGGTGGGGAGGGGGTGGCATCCGATGCCCAAAGCCCCCTCTCCGTGGAGGTGATGGCATTCAGGGTAGGAGAATTTGCTCCGCGTGTCCTCTGATGACGTAGACTGCGCAGATGAGGAAGGGGCATCTGGGCTTTTTTAGGAAGCGTCTATGACCCTGTTGGACGGAATTAAGATGGGCCCAGTGAGAAGCTGAAATGGGATAGGAAGAGAGCCATGCTACATTGGCGGTCTGAAAAATTGACTGGCCACTCTGCGTAGAGGGGGCCTGCACAGCTCAGATTTGTTTACTTGGCCATTAGGTGAATGTAAACAGTTCAGCCTCTCCGATTTTACATCCCTAAAGGGTCTGAGTGTGAATACAAATGGGTATTAGGCCCCTGTGGTTTCAATGACTTCCCTCCACTCCCTTCCTGGTGCTAACTAGTGGGTCTTTGACCTGCTTTAGGAGGAGGAAGGGAAAGTCATTTGCTAGAGTGGAGATTCTGGCCAGCCTTTCTCTTTGCTTTGCTGAGGTCCTACTCACCGCTGGGGACTTTGCCTGTTTTGATTTTTTTTTTTTGTTTGGAAGAAGAGGAGTTTGCTAGAGTTTAGGACTTTGTCAGGCGCCCTGGGAAAGCTGGAAACTGGGTTAAGGCGACCCTTTAGTGCTAGCCAAATGGTAGCAGGCACTGTTTCCTCCTTTCCCAGTCTGTCTTTGTCGGAAAGGGATTTGAACTTTGGAGCCTTCAGAGCAGATTATGATGTCTGCCAGACTTTCCAGAAAGGGCATCTATTTGGCTTGCTTAACACATTTGCCTCTTCTTTAGAAGATCTTAGGAAATGCACAAAATCCTGAGGACCCTGTCAGACCATCCACTGGCCCAGAAGCTTCTGGAATGTGCCTTCTGTTAGCATGCTTGCATCCTTCTGAAGCCTGCACCCCTTGCATCCTGCTGAACCCCACACCCTAGCCACAGTTCCTGGAAGGGGTTCCCTTCCTTAACAGTCACACCACAGAGCCGTTCTGACCCACAGAGGAAGGAGCAGGTCATTCCCTTCCCTGTATGGTCGGGTTCTGGTTCACGTGTTCGAGGCCTGTGCAGTTCTGTTCCTTGCGGTGGCTTTGAGTCCAGTCACGCCATCACAGGGGCATTTTAATTAGCAGTGCCTTAGTCATTAGTGAGTTATTGTTTTTGTCTGGAAACACTTAAGTACTGTTTACTCGATGTCTCAACGAGATGCAAAACAGCAATTAAGCAGAAATTTGTTGTATGAGGCAGGGACCAAAATGGACCATCACAAGCCGGTTGTGGTTCCTTCAAACCAAGGAAAATCGCTTTCCCCTTTGGCCTCCTGATCATTGGAATGCTCCAGATTCCGTTTCTTCCTGACCTGCCCCCTAGAGTTACCGGGCAGAAATAACTTGGGAGCCTTCAGGGTTTTCTGGTGTGGACATTTGGGTTTGAAGTGTTAATGTTTACATTTCTTCCCTTGACATTTTTTTTTCTTAGTGACCTGGGATATTTCGAAACCTTTTCCAGTGACGATTAACTGTTTGTGATAACTTTTCCATGCCCTGCGTGAGGATTTGTGGGACCCGAGCCTGCTTCGTCATGCCTCTTGAGACCACATGCCCTTGTTAGTGTCACAGAATCTTTGCGACCCTTTGGCAGTGTGAGAGAGTAGGATAAATACCTCCTGTACATTTAATTTTTTTTTTTGGAAAAAATAGACTAGAGAAGAAGTTAAGAGGATTTCTGGCTGAGGTAGAGCTGGAGAGGCAGTTGAAAGCAAGACAAACAAAATAAAACAAACCCCAAGTTGAGCAGGAGGGGCATTCCCCGTGACTGCCTGCTCCTTAGGCAAGCGGTACTGAATCCAGAGGAAGCAGTCTGCTGCTAAACCAACTAGAAAAGAAACACACAAGGAACCCCTCCCCCCCCCCCCCCACAGGCCTCCAGAGGTTTATGGGAAATGGAATCCTGTGAACAAGCTCGGGGATCCTTCAAGGAAGGCTCGCTAGTTAACTCTGAAGTCATGCATTTGCATCTTTGGGCAGGAGTAAAATTCTTAGGCACTTTTGCATTGGAGCCTGGTTTCCCACTGCTCTGCACCTCTTCCTGCTTCCTCTTCTTTTTTTCCCACCCCCTTTCTCTTTTCCTTTCAAACAATATCTTCTGACTTCCAGATTTCTGATAAATTGATAAGAGGCATCGCGTGAGTCAATAGAGCTGTAGACACTTTGCCAATATAACCCCGGCTCTATTGATCTGCCAGTAAATTAAAGTCTTACTTAGAGGCTGCCAATATTTCTAATCTCCTGCCTCACCAATTACATCCTCCCAGCTACCTGGAAGGAGGACTTTGGGCCTTTGAACGTTTTATGGTGGTGTTTTAAGGGGGCTGTTCTGTTTCTGTGGGGTCCTGGGAGGCGCTTGCTCTGCCTGCCTGTAGGAGTGGAGGGGGGCATAGAGGAAAGGGAATGTTTATACCCCTATGGGATCTGTTTTCATGCTATAAGGTTCATTGGTCAAAACTGTTGGAAAACAGATTCCTTCATGGTGGGCATTTACATATTATGGTCCAACTCTGGCTGCTCTTCTCCTATGGGCTCTTGGTTTGGAGGTAGGGAAAGTTGAGGACTAGTATTAAGGGTTACCGTGTGTATATTTTGTGGCTGCGTTCTACTTTAAAAATTGTATTCTAGTGGTTTTTTTATTTTATTTTTATTTATTTATTTTTGGTTTTTCAAGCAGGTTTCTCTGTAGCTTTGAAGCCTGTCCTGGAACTAGCTCTTGAAGACCAGGCTGGCCTGGAACTCACAAAGATCTGCCTGCTTCTGCCTCTTGAGTGCTGGGATACTACTTGAGGCACGTGATACTACCACCTGGCCTTAATTTTATTCTTGACACTGGGAGAGCAAAGAAGTTTTTATTGAAAGCCGGGTGGTTAGTGTTTGTCATTAAAAAAACATCCCTGACAAGCCCAAGAGTACACAGAAGAGGGCAGGACAGACAGGAAGAGTGAGGGTGGAGTAGATGTGAGCTTGTGTGGGCTCTGAGTCGTCCTGTGTCCCCGCCCCCCCCCCCCCCCCCCCCAGTGATTGCATGGGTGCTTTGCCTTCGCATCCTTGGAGCGGAGGAATGAAGGAAAGAGATGTTTTTTTATTTTCTTGGTACTCATTTTGCTGTGGTCCTGTCTGGCCTCCCTCTCTCTCCCTTGTCTGAAGTGAAGGAATAAGAGCTGCCTGAGATTGTCCACTCAGGGGCAGTGGGGCTCATACATTTCCCTGCTGGGATTCCCACTTCCGGCAATGGCTGTGTGAGCAAATCGTTCGTCCGATAAGCTCTTTTCAAGTCCTTTTTATGTGGTTGGCTTTGGGAAGAAATCTCCAGATAAATACCGTGTTCTCTTTAGTACGCCAGAGCAAAAGGAAAAAGAAAAAAAAAAGAGAGAGACAGAGAGAAGAAAAAAAATCAATGGGATGGATAGTTCCTTCTTTTGCCCAACACATAGGCCTGTGTTTCTGTTCTGGTGTCAAACACAACACTTTTTTTTTTTTTAAATGGACAATTGAATCTTTGGAGGCCTGTCTTTCTTTGGTATCCTGAGGAAGGAAGTGTCAAGAAATATCTGTGAACCTTTAGAATAAAGAACAGCTTGGACTCTGACTTCTTTTCCAAGAGGAAGATTCTAGTCTTTCCCTTTCTCTCTTGGCTTTCTTTCCTCCCCTACCTAGCCCTCAAGAGCAAGGCATTGCAGATGACCACGGGTTAGGTAGGAAAGCTTGCTCTTGAGGTTCCTCAGCTGGCGGAATTAGGGAGCCCTAGGGTGGTAGAAGAGCCGGCAGAAGGTGAGGAGGGGCCTCCCCTTCCTACCTAGTGCCTTGCAGCACAGTCGAGACAGAGGGGGACACAGTGGGAAGTTGGGGCATCCAAGATGGCACCATGCTGAGGCCAGGAAGGAACCATGCTCCTTGCATTGAAGAGTTCTCACCAGTGCAGGCTTGAAGAGCCTCACTACCTTTCCTTTGGCTCCCTCAGGCTGAGTGAGTGAAGAAGGTGTTGGACAAGGAGAAACCCCAAGAGGTTAGGATTGACTTTCCCCTTTGTTTGGACTGCAGTGTATTGGAGGAGGGGTTTAAATCTTGTTCACACCTGTTGGGGCTGAAGGCTGGCTTGGAGAGCAGTTTGTAACAAGACTTCTGTTGTTGTTGCCCAAAAAGTTTCCAGTTCACAACAGAGGAACTTTATTGTAGCAACTTGTTAATGTTCAATTAGGCAAATTCTGAGTGCCCCAGGGACCATGGAAGGGCGTGCTAGCTTTCTCTGGGAGGCCTACTGCCCTTATTCCCAGGGATGGGATGGGACAGGCAAAGCCTTCACCCCTGGCTTCTGGTGTGGGGTATGAAGGGCAATAGCTGGGATCTTGGCCCAGCCTGAGAGGCCAGTTGAGATTGGTAAAGATGAAGGTGGCCATCTTTCGAGGCTGGAAGTGGGTCTTGTGTTTGTTGGCACTTGGTGCTCCTCACCCTTGGGTGTGGTATAGGTTGTGCCTGATGCACTGTTTGCCTGTGGGTTGGGAGCCCGTGGGGACACCTAACCTGGTGTGTGGCAGCCATACAGCCCCAGGCTATGGAACCCTTTTGTCTTAAGGAATCGGTGCCTGCCTGGCCACCCCTAAGCATGTTCTCTGCCTTCTTCCCAGTTGCTTCTTGAGTGACTGACTGACTGTCCTACACTTTGATGGGCGGGCAGTGTTCTCTACCCTGCCTGGGCCTGAGGTCTTGAACCCACTGACAGGCAAAGCCAGGGAGCTCTTTGCTCTGAAAGGCAGTTCTCACTGGGAGGTGCTTATAAATGCCAGCATGAATGTGGTTGCCTGATTGTTGTCTTTTCATGCTAGGAGGGAATAAAAAATAAGGTAGAGGGGGAGGCTGGGGACTTGCAACTCTCTTAGGGAGTCTCAGGGTCCTTGTCCCTTCTTGTCCCTTCTTGTCAGGCTCACTGTCAACCTACTTTTGCAGAAGGAAGTGGTAAAAAGTTTTTCCTTCTCCTGTCTCTGGGAAGCCTCGGTACTGGCAATCCCTGGCAATAAAATATTGCCCCCACGGCAGCCATGTTCCACAGTGTTGAGCGATGTGGAGGGCGAGGCACTAGCAGTGTATTAAACACTAGTTGAGCGCAGGAGGGCCACTATATCACAGGAGAGAGATAAGCAAAGTTCCCTGATAGTGGATCAATAAAGGTTAGTGACATCATATCTCAAAGTGAGGGGACCTGCTTTCCGCACAGCCATTTATCAGATCCCAGCCTGGAAGGGCATTAACCCCTTCCTAGCCAGGCTTCTGCTTGCTGAACACAGACTTAAATTCCTTGTTTGGGAGGTGGGGAAGGTGTCGTTTCCTTCCCACTAGCACTGTGTCTAAGGGGGTCTTCACTTGCTGGTTATGCAAATGCCTTCTGCAGTTAACATATTAAACCAGCTGCCACTGGCTGGGGCATGCACGGAGTGTTTATGGAAAATTTCTTTACTTTGAAATTCGTGTAGAAATTCCCATAAAAAGAGTTTTCTACTTGAGTCTTAGAGCTGTGCTTGCCTGTTAACAGGGTATGCAGTTGTATCACTGTTGGGGATATGGGGGGGCATGCATTTTTATGTTTGAAAATCAAATGGCTTTAATCTCCCCCAAAAGTTTAGTTAAAAAAATTGATACAGATTAACATTGAGTGCCCCCCCCCCCCCCATTTTCTTGCAATCAAGTAGTTTTGACTGGAACAGAAAGTTACAATTGTGTAAGCCTGAGAATGATCATTGTTTACTGTTACAGGCTGGTAGTTTCAGTATTTCAAAGTCTCAGTGGCCTAGAGTTTGCAAACTATTGCTGCTAGGACAGATCCACTCCCCAGTTCCTGTTTTTTTAATTGCCTTTGGACTAAGAATGATTTTTTTTTTACATTTTTAGATGATGATGATAATGTGTGTGTGTTCATAAAAAAGAGTACTGTCTCATGATAACATGAGAATCTGTAGCGAGCCTATTTGTACCTCTCAGTATTTCTTGGCTGTGCTTGACCATTTCTGTGTTTAGGGCTGCCTTCATGTGCAGCGTGGCAAAGCTAAGACTCAAGAGAGTATACGGCCCACAAGGCCTAAAATAGGTCCCGGGCTCTTTACGGAAATAACCTGCTGACCCGTAGTCTGACTCTAATATCAGATCTACTGCCGGTTTGCTTTGTGACCTTGAGCAGCAAATCATTTCTTGTTTATCCATTTGTTCATTAATGTGTTTATTTATTTATGTCTTTATGTGTGTATTTATTTGAAGCCGAGTCTCTCTGTAGTAGACCTGGCTAGCCTGGAACTTGCTCTGTAGGCCACACTGGCCTCAGACTCACAGGATGCACCGAGATCCACCTACCTGCCTCTTACGTGTGTGTGTGTGTGTGTGTGTGTGTGTGTGTGTGTGTGTATGTTTGTATGTATTTGTTTGAAGTAGCCTAGACTGGGCTAACCTCGAACTCACAGAACTCACAGAGATGCACCTGCCTCTGACTCCCTAATGTATTATACATATGTATGTATGTATGCATGTATGTATGTGTTTATTTGGAGCAGTCTCTATGTATTCCAGGCTGATTTCAAATGGTTGACCTTCCTGCTTCAGCCTTCTGAGTGTTGGGATTTCTGGCCTCTGCCATCACACCCAGCCTTAATTTTTCATTCACCTTCAGTTTCCTTGATCTCCTTAATAAAATTTTACCTCCTGCCTATCTGAGGGGGTTTTGAAAGTCGTGAAAAATGGCTTCGAAAATCAGCTTACATTTGCCAAGTCCCTCATGCTGAATTAGCATGCTCGCTTTGCTCTGCTCAGTGAGTGCGAGGACACAGAAGGACATGAAGCCGGTCCTTTTGGAAATGACGCGCCCCTGAGCAAGAGCATTCATCTTACAGAGCTCTCAGAACTGACCTGAGTTGGGTAAAGTTTGAGTTTCTCTGTCTGCCTGAAAACTTGGAGGCGTGCATCTCCCTAGAGCGGACATCCCTTGCTTTGCAGGGGGACATCAATTTTTCTCTGTGACTGCTGAGATTTTTATCCTTAAGGAGTTGAATCACTTTTCTTTCCTTCCCACTGGTGATTTATGGATGGGAGAACAGGCCTTTTCCTGTGGGTCTCCGACTGTTTATCCTTTTGGTTGGACCCTGACAATCCGTTGGCTGGGATGCTCCCTTTGGCTGGGGCATTTGGGGGCCAGCTGCCAGTTTCACAGGCTGGGGGGCAGTTGGGGGAAGGGCGAGGCCAGAGATTTCCAGCCCAAAGCTAATGGGAGGATGTCCAAGTGGGAAGTGTATTTTCATTGAGGAAGTGTAGGTATTAGAGGAGGCTGGATTACTGTGTGATTGTGCTGTCAATACTGCCGTATTGAGTCCGTGAGAGCCTGCACAATACAGGGAAACACTTAACTCACTACTGCTGCTTATTGAGAAGCCAATAGCAATTTACTTGCTGACACTTGACATCAAATCCATTCCCAGAGGTGGAGCTCCTGCAAACCACCATGGTGTTCCCTCTTTTCCCCCCGAGCCCCTCTCCTACCTTGGGGTCCACCCGTGTGTGCATGTATATGTGCAATTCCTCTGTGTGTGTGTGTGTGTGTGTGTGTGTGTGTGTGTGTCCTGTGTCCTCCTGTCTTAGGGCGGTGGCTGCTGCTGGCTAGGGAGAATTTAGTGTGATGTGGTCATGGGGAAGACTTTCCTGTTTCATGTTCACAGCTGACATCTTCTTCCAACAAGTGCTGAGTGATCCTCTGTTGGATCCTCCCCGGGGAGTGTCTTTTCTGCATGTGGGAACTTTCTCCTCTCCATAAAACAGTTGGTTCCTTAAAATGGATACATGAGGAAGTCCTGTGTGGGAGAAGCTGAGGCGGGTTGCTTCTCCGGGAGGTGGGTGGACAGCTAAGAAAACAGTCAAGGCCTCAAGGGTGGGGTGTGTGTGTGCCTCCCATAGGACCTGCGTTCAAGACATGGCCATGTGTGACCCTAGCAAGTGGGGATCGGGCAGAGTTGCACTCTCTGGTCCTCCTGCAACCGTTCATTGGACGGCTCTGCAAAGTGGCTGTTTGAGGAATAGTGGTCTTTACATGACCAAAGGTTTAGGTGCTTTCAGACTCTGGATTCTTGGAATCATCAGCTCAGAAGTCAGCAGACCCCATTTCTGGAAGAGAAATTGACTGAAGCACCATGGTTTAGGGGTGACCAGTTGGAAGCTGTCACAGGATCCTCTGGTATTGATTGGTCTTGGCTTTGTGTTCTTTATGCTTGGGACTATTCTCCAGCTCTTCCAGTGTATGTATGTGCGTGGGTGGGTTTGTGAGCAGTGGTCGGAGAAGGGTGAAGGAAGAGGTAGGCCAGCCACCACGGTTGGTAGGAGTAAGGAAGACTTGGCCTGTGAGGTGAAGGGGGCTGGGCTCTAGAGAAACCCCCATTCATTCAGTAGACTGCGTTCCTATCTGGAAGCTTCACTCCACTTGAAAAATTGGCCGTCCTCTGTCCTTCATGGGCCCTGCCCTTTGCCAGCTGCATTCACCTGCATCACTTCCTCTTCCAAAAAACCCGCACTTATTTTCCTTCTAGCAAAGGCAGGCAAAGCCCGTGAAAGTGAGCTTAGGAAGCAGCGTAGGTCTTCCCGTTTTCTCCGTGACCCAGGGTTTAGACCAGACCTGTTTATTTCGCGTCGTCCTAGGGCCAGGTGCGCCAGGGCTGTGCGTCACCTGATTGTGGCACTGTATACACTTTGTTCATGGGACATTCTTCTTGGAGGAAATGAGAGCACCCGGGGACAGATGGGCCAGCAGAAGCGTGGAAGTGTGACCCAGTACACTCTTGCTTTTTGCCGTGGTGTCTTGTAGATGGGACCAGAAAAGCCCAGCATTGTGGTATGTGGTGTCATAGTATCCTCTCTCTCGATCACTTGTGTGACTCAAGGATTGGCGTGTGTGGTAGCAAGATGACGAGGTCTGCCTGGTAGGTCGCTGTCTGAGTTCTGACTTCAGCAAGTTTCCCAGTGCGCACATTAATCCTTTCTTAAGACCCAAATTTTCTGTAAAACAGAGGGGCCAACTTAAAGGATGCCTCAAGGGTCCTCCCGGTTCTCATTACTTCCTTTCCCCTTTCTTTTTCAAAGATTTATGTATGCATGTATTTGATGTGTACGTGTGTTTTGCCAGCATGTATGTCTGTGCACTACATGAGTGCTTGGTGACTGAGCTGCAAGAGTAGGGCATCAGAGCCACTGGAAGTAGAGATGAGGGTGGTTGTGAGCCTCTGTGTGGCTGCTAGGAACTGAAATCCTAGATCCTCTGCAAGATCAGCCAGGGCTCTTAAACTCTGAGCACCTCTCCAGCCCTGACTCTTGTTTCTGGGATCTGTCCAGCCGCTGCCCTCCAGGACACTGGGAGGAAGTTCAGGATCCTGTTAGAACTGTCTGTTAGGGGCAAGCAGGGATTCCTGTGCACAGAGCAGGGAGGCTGCCTCAGATCCCGGGGGAGGTTGGTAATGACCACAGTTGTTCTAGGCTGGTGGTATGGGTGGCGTGGATGGCTGGGAAGGCCATTCATTGTGTTCAGGCGGGTTTCTGAAAAGGTGGAGATGTGGCGGCCTTGACGTTGTCTGGCCCCAGCTTGTAGGTCTCCGACCACATAGACAGAGCCTCATGCACGGTCCAGAATCGAATATAGGCTGCCCCTCATTTGTTGTGACTAAAAGGCCCACTCTAGGGCTTGGAGTCGCTCCTTTGCCACCACAGCTAACAGCCTTCTGTGTTAGCAAAATTTGAGGAGGCATGCTTATATTACCTTCCCTTCACCGAGTGCCTGGGCCCAGCCCCTCCCCTCCCCCCCCCCCCCCCCCCCCCCGTTCTTGTTCTTGCAGGCTCAGGTGCCTAGTGTCTAAAACCCTGAACCTATCATGCCTGTCTGCCAGCATCCTTCTCTATCTTCCAGACAGGCAGACATTGTGAACTGTGGCTTGTAGGCAGAATCTATCTGGCCTGTACATATGTTTTGTTCAGCACGTACCAAGTTTTTTTAAAAAATATATAATCTACTTATTTTATTTCATGTGCATTGGTGTCTGAATGTATGTATGTCTGTGTGAGGGTGTCAGGTCCCCGGGAACTGAAGCTCCAGACAGTTGTGAGCTGCCATGTGGGTGCTGGGAATTGAACCTGGGTCTTTGGGAAGGGCAGTCAGTGCTCTTAACCCCTGAGCCCTCTCTCCAGCTCCCTCGTGTATCAAGTTTTTAAGATTATCTTACTTAATGTCAAAATCTAGATTGAATCCTATTTTTGAACCCAAACGAAACAGATTTGTCCATTGTTTTTTAATGTTCAGGGCGGTGAAATGTTGAGAGGCCTTCTGGGAAGAGTGGCATTTGAGAGACTGGAAGGTGGAAGTGAAATATAGCATTCTAGACAGCTGGGAGATTCCTTCTGGAGAGGCCTGAGGCAGAGCTGCCTGGTGGGTTGGGGTGGGGGCAGCATGCCTGGTGAGGGGGATGACTGGTATGCAGAGGAGCAGCAAAGGAAAGAGCCCAGTGGCCAGGGATGGTGGCACACGCCTTTAATCCTAGCAGAGGAAGGCAGAGGCAGGCGGATCTCTGAGTTCCAGGCCAGCTTGGTCTACAGAGCGAGTTCCAGGACAGGCCCCAAAGCTACACAGAGCAACCCTGTCTCGAAAAACAGAAAACAAAACAAAAAGCCAAGGGTTCTTTGAGGGTTGATCTGCTTCCTCCTTTCTCTTCTTCCTCCTCCTCCTTTAAGACAGGATCTAACTGTGGAGTTCATGATGCTTTTTCTGTTGTTTTTTTTTTTTAAAGAATCTTAATTTTATGTGTATGGATGTTTGCCCGAATACACACGTGTGCACTGCTTGTGCACTTGATGCCCACAGAACCCAAAAGAGAGCTTCAGATCCTCTTGGACTGGAGGTACAGATGGCTGTGAATCTTCGTGTAGGTGCAGGGAACCAAACCTGACTCTTCTGCAACAACTATGGATGCTTTTGATGGCAGAACCGTCTCTCCAGCCCCTATAAGCTGGTTTTGAACTTGAGAGTCTCCTACCTCAGCCTCCTGAATAGCTGGGATTACAGATGTGTGCCAGCCACCACCTGTGACTGGCTTCTTCCCTCACAGGGTACCAGTCATTGATTTAAGGCCCACCCAAATCCTGTATGAGCATGGTTAATTAATACCCTCAAAAACTAGCTCCCAATATAACCACATTCCGAGACTGAGGTGGACAAATTTGGGAGAGTCTGTTCAACCTGCCACAAGTTCTCACCTTCCGGTCATCTTTTGAAAGAGGTGTGGGATGAAAGTAAGAAAAATCAAGGCTGACTTTTGGGTTGAGTGCCTGGAAGGACTAGGTCCCTGGGTTGGCCCTGGCTCTTGACCCTCAGGCCCCTGTTCCTTTCCTCACTGTACCAAGCCCCCCTCTGTTTTCCTTTACTGAAGAGCTACATGTTTCTCAGCATGGCTGCCTAGACCTCTGAGTTAGCTACTCAAATATTTAACGGTTTAGTTATGAGTAGCAGGGAGAGGTGCCAGTGTGACTGAGGAAAACAGGAAAGTAATCAAAGAGGCCTCATTTTTCAGAGCCCTCGAGCCCGTTCCCTTTCTGTTAATCCTTGCAGTTGTTCTGTGGGGTGTACAGGACTGAGAAACCTGGTGCTGCAAGATGCTCAAGGAGCTAAGTGTGTTAGGGGATCGCCTACCTTTAGTTCAAATCTAAGTGGACTGAGCGGGCTCAGATGTATGAAGGGACTTAGGGGTTGGGATGGAGGTGCATCGTATGGAGACATTCTGCCCTGTTACATTCCATCTTAGTTACGAGTTAAATAGAAAAGGGCCGACAGCCATACCTGGAGCTCCCTGATATTACCCTTGAACAAGCAAAGCCTTGAATGGGAATTGTGAGGAAGACATAGGACGTCGAGGAATTGTTGGAGAAGACTTCCCATTGGTGGAGGGCTGACCTTGTCAGTCCTAACTTGAGCACAGTTCTGGTCATTTAATTGCTGAGTTAAGGTCGACATGCTCTGCCCATATCAATGCTGTGGTTCTGAAGGGACAGCCAGGTGGCACAGTGATTGGCCCCATAGGTCCTGCATTTCATATTTCTGTATTTCAGAAGTTGGGCTGAGCCATTCTTGAGTCTTGATTCTTAGAATTCTCTGCTCCGTAGGGGGACAGCTTTCCTTCCAATTCAAGGTGGAATTCTTCTCTTTTGAAATTTCTTGTAAGGACTCAGGATTATCTCTTTACTCTTGGGTAGGATGAAAGCCACATTGGCCTGTTCATGGTGTTCTTGGGCGATTCTGTTGGATGCGGTTTGGAATTTGGTTATGGTTGCTCAGGGAAGTGCTCTTCCAGGGTAACATTTCTCTATGTGGCTCGTTACCTGGATGAAACAATGTATTTCAGTCGAGCTTCCTGTCATAGGAACACTTCGTACCTGTACTTCTAGGGACAGTGGCCTTCCCACATCCTCTCCCCTCTTCCTCTAAGAATGTGAAGGATTCCTGTAAGAATTCAACGGGTTGAGTGGCTTTTGTCTTTCAGCAATGATAAGGAATGATGATAACTCCCTTGGAATGCCTCTTCATTCCCTTTGAGAGGTGAAAGGACTCAGTACTAGGTGGAGTTGGACATACATTTTTTTCTTTTAAAGTTTTAATGTTAGGAATGCCCGACAGCTCCCTTATTTTTCTTTTTTTCTTTTTTTGGGTTTTTTTTTGAGACAGGGTTTCTCTGTGGCTTTGGAGCCTGTCCTCGAACTAGCTCTGTAGACCAGGTTGGTCTCAAACTCACAGAGATCTGCCTGCCTCTGCCTCCCGAGTGCTGGGATTAAAGGCGTGTGCCACCATTGCGCTCTCCCTTATTTTTCTCACCAGTGAACTAAACAAATAAACTATCACCACTGTGGGTAAATGAGGAAGCTCCCTTGTCAAAGCCATAGAAAACGGGGATGGGGATCGTAAGCCTGGGTGCTTTATTAGAAGGACTAGGGAGGGAGTCCGGAGAAACCTCTCTAGGAACTGTTCAAGATTTGGATGAAGAAGTTGCTTCCTCTGTGCAGGGATGACTCACTGTCTTCAGGAGCCGTCATGTTCATGCCCTTTAGAACAGGAAGGCCTGTGCTAGCAAGAAGGCTCATTTGAGGGTGCACATGCTGTTGGTGTGGAGCCGGGGCCTCCAGCAGTCTGGACAGTTTGGCCAGGCACAGTGTTGTTCTCTGGAGGTGGCAGAGAACCATCTCCAGTGCCTGTCATCTTACGGTGATGGGGAAGAGTGTGTGTGTGTGTGTGATAGTCACAGAGGCACTGATACATATACACATGTGTATAGACATGCAGACATGGTGATACCATTTGAAAGGCTTACAGGCCCCTCTGGGACTTAATGGCCCCAGGACCATTTTTTTCTGAGTGTATAGCATGGGGACAAGACACATGTCACTCACTGACTGTTAGCAGCTTCAGCAGCACGAGGCCACTGTTTCCTTTTGTTTTTGAGACTGGGTCTCACTAAGTAGCCCCTTACTGTCTTAGAACTTGCTGTGTAGACCAGGGTGACCCCATACAGAGATCCACCTGCCTCTGCCTTCTGAGTCCTGGCATTGATGGTGTGTGCCATTGCCCTGTTCTTGCCTTACCACGATAGCACTTTCTCTTTTCTGTCTCTCTTGAAAAGATTTTTTTTAAGTGAATGTCTTGCATGCATGTATCCAAGTGCACAGTTGTATGTACTTGGTGCCCTCTGAGGTCAGAAGACAATGACAGTTCTCTGGGGATTGGAGTTACAGGTGGCTCTGGAACACCATATGGGCGCTGGGCACTGACTCTGCAAGGACAGTAAGAGCTCTGAACTGCCCAGTCGTCTCTCTAGTCCTATTTTCTCCCCCATCTCCCGCTTCTTCCTCACCCCTCCTCACTCGTCTCCTCAAGAGAGTGTTTTATTTACCCCAGGCTGGCCTTGAACTCCAGTCCTCCTGCCTCTGCCTCTGAGCTTGCAGGTGCTCACCAGCATGTACAAGTTATTCAGACCTGGGGAAGGAATCCAGAGCTTCATGCCTGCTAGACAAGCGCTCTACAAGCTGAACTCTATACATCTCCCCCTCCACCCCCCGGATAGTTTTGTAGAGACCGAGTGACTTGAGGCAGGACGAGCTGAGGCTTATTTATTCTTGTATCCAATGACCGCTCCAAGGACCCCTGGAAAGACCCATGGAATGAAACTCAGTAAGCCTGATAACACAGGTCTTGAAACCTTTCAGGCATGTGTTCTCAGAGCTAGGTCAAGATCTCAGTGGATCTGACCAGTTTGGCACCATTACTAGGGTGCAATCAAAGCTAGAGAGCGGGTTCTTTTGTCCCTGACAGGAAGGAAGAACCTTTGAAAGAGAACTATAGGATGCAGCCATAGCAGGTGAACACTAAGGACATGTCCACCAGCCATCCCAATAATTAGAAGCAGTGGAGACCGGCTTTAGGCTTTAGAGGAGAGAGCTGAGTTTGCTGAGTAAGAGACTCCCAATCCAGCATGGGGGGTGGGGTATTGAGTGCTGAATCCTTCCCAAAGGTCAGCTGAAGGAAGTTGTACTGTTTAATATCTAGCATTAGGTCAGTTGTAGCTCGGTTGCTGGAGTGACTACCTAGCATGCATGAAGCTCTGGGTCCATTCCCATCACTTAAATAAGCAGGGTGTGGTAGAGCCCTCCTTTAGCCCCTTTAGGAGGAAGAGACAAAAGGATCGAAAATTCAGGGTTATCTTCGGCTAAGAGTTTTAGACCAGCCTGCACGAGGTGAGAATCTGTCTCAAGAAACAGAAAAATAATCAAAGAAGTCAAAACAAACATCTCAAATTTTAAGTTAAAATGGTCAACTCTGAGGAAAGAGGAGGTGGCGCTGGGAGTAGGCATGGCTTAAAAGGAAAACCAGACTCTTGTAGCCTTCGATTTTCTGCTCATCTCCCCCTTGTCCCAAAGGAGAGTATGGCACTCTGTTGTCCTTTTTTATTAGAATGTGAAGGGTTGGAAGAGAGCATTGTCGGGATAGTGACAAGCTGGCTGGAGTTGGAGCAGTTGGTGTAGGTCAGACTTGGACCCATGAAGGCACGTTAGGGGATAAGAGAAGATGTCATTTAGCCACATAGCCAGCCAAGGTATCGATGGGAAAAACTCAGGAAAGTATAGCAGAGAACAGTGTTGGCAAGACCTCAATGGCTGGCTGGGGCCACCACTGGGATGGGGGACAGGAATGAACTTGGAGAATTTTCAGATAGTCCTTTAAGCATTTTTTTTTTTTTTTTTTTTGCTCCTTTGGCCAGGAGAGGATATTCTCCGGGGCATCTTCCAACACCTGTTTCTCTGAGCATCAACAAAAACAAGACACTTCCCGCCCCACTCCCATGCGCCTGTTGCCCAAGTGTCCAAGAAAACCCAAATCTGGCTTGGGATGCCTCACTAACCACTTTCCTGGCTGCTAGTGCCCATATGTCTTAGCGGAGCTGGATTTAAGCATGAAGAGTGGTCAGCCAGCACTGGACACACGCCGGAACGTGGGTGGGGAGTACCGGGTACATTGTTAACACAGTGTGAGAGGATGGTTTTAGCTCTTACAGACGGTAAAGATTGGCTCTCAGTGGCTGTTCTTCGGGGGAGTTGGCTCGGGCGTAAGGACTTTAAAAGAAGGCCACGGTTAGTCTTGTGGCATCTAGGGAAGGTGAGGGGGCTGGGGCTGGATTATGAGGAGCTATCGGAAGAAAGAGGGGGTGAAAGGAAACTGGTGAGGTAGCATAGTCTTTGTACCTGGGCCAGCGAGCAGCCCCGTTTGCTAAGTGTACCTTCTCTTTCCAGGACGTGGTCGTTCTCTCACAAACAGGAGGCTAAGCGAGAACCTTTTGTGGAAAGTGGTTAATTTTTGAAAATTACATCACTTTGCCTAAGGTAGTGCTGACTACAGGTCACTGAGCTTGAATGCTTAAATCCTATTGAGTAATCACACTGATCCCAACCCTGAAGGCCATACGGTAATAGATCATGTGATTTGTTAATGTAATGGTTTTTGTCCATTGTTAACATGGAGCCCGGGAAAATGTCAACTGGGAGAATTAGGAGCATGGGTTTGGGGTGTTTCAAGTGGGTGGATGGTCTGGCCTGTAATGGTTAGGAAAAAGGTCCTGGGAAGGATTCTCTGTGGAGTGTGAGACGAGTCTATGCATGGGAGCCGTTAGGCAGTGGCTGTATATCAGTATATTTTCTGGCTGACTGGCGTTTGGTGGGCTGTTCTGCACAGTGTTGTACCTCCATTTGACCCTCAGTGGCATGTACCTGTGTGGTGTGTAAAATCCAGTCCTGGAAAGCTGGTTCCTCTGGAGGTGTTGGGCAATTGGGGCCGGCGGGCAGCCAGCTTCTGATGTGGTTGGCTGCCTGGCTCACACCTCTCAGGTGCTGGAGAATTGGTGAGATCCAATGGCCCCAGGCTACCACTGAGGCGGGCAGGATGCCACTACCTCCCTGAGCCGCCTCCTCTCTTTGTCTCCAGGAGCCCAGTGGGCACGGGCCTGGCTTTCCAGTTCTTCAGACAGGCTGCCTGGCATTATGGCCAGGCTATTGGCCAGCCCATCTGTGGGATGCATTTATTGGGCAAGGATGGTTGGCCTAGCATCTGCCTGCTCGGAAAGAGAAATTATCCTGGTACATTTTTTTTTTCAGCTCAAGGTCGTCTATGGATTAAGTGAAGGTGTTCGGTAATTGTTTCTTTGGCTTGCTTGGGATATTTGTAAATCTCAAATTCAGCAGGCTGTTGTGGGAGTTTTTCCTGTCTCAGGTCCTTGAACTTTACTTAGGGTTTCAAGGCCTGTGAGTGTAGGTTTTGGTGATGGGAAAAGAGAAGACTCATTTGACTTTTAGACATCAGAGACAGGAGGTGTGGTCTCCTGAGGTTGTCAGACACATCGTTGGTTATTGTCACAACTCTCTTATAGCAACAAGGATTGTGTTAGATTTTTTAATTGACGGTGTAATGAACTACTACAAATTTGGTATCCTAAAACAACACACATTGTCTTACTGCTGGTCTCCAGAAATCCATAAAATTGGTTTGAGTAGGTTAGAGTCGAGATGTTGACTAGGCTGAATCCTTCTGGGATCGTGTGAAGCATGTTCTTACTTTTCTAAGTTCTGGGGTAACCTACGTCCCTTGGCTGGTGATCTTTTCCCCACATCTCTCTCTGCTTCATTCTGATTTCATGTCTCCTGGGGACTCCACCTTCTCCTTTGTCCCCGATTTTAGGACGCCTGTGATTACAGCAGACCCATCTTGATAATCCAAGATAATGTGTCCTATCTCAAGATCCTTAACTCTATCCCATCTTCAAAGTCTCTTCTGCCTTGTATGGCAGTACACTCAGAGATTCCAGATAGTTCAGATGTGGGCATGTTGGAAGGCTGGGTCTCAGTAGGGGTCCTGTGGAGGAGTCGCTGTGGAGGGAAAGCTCTGGATCTGGAGTTGGGTTGTTGGCAGGGGATAGCCAAGGCCAGTGCCACGCTGAGATCTCATGTGTCTCTCTACCTGTTCTTCTAAAGAATGGGTCTTAGAAATAGGGAAGGGGGCTTGGATGTGAGTAGTACCCTCCCCTTCCCAAGAGGTATGGCATTGTCTGGCTGTAGTGCAGTGAGATCCTAAGGATAGACGTTGAGAGAGAAAGGGGAGAAGATGTTTATATATAAAGGGTCTTGACACGAGTCTCTGTTGGGGGCGAGTCCAGGCGGTGCGGGAGGAGCAAAGGATCAGATGAGATGGGCGTGCAGACTGGCAGGTTTGTGTGGTGGTGGCTTTCTCTCTACCTTCCTTGTACAGGAGACCGTCTGGGATCTGTGAATGGCTGGTCTGTAGCATATTGTCAAACAATGGAGCCAGATGACAGGTCTCTCTCATTGCTTTGCTGTGACTTTTTGGCAGTTTCTAAGGGAGCCAGGAGTCCTGATGGAGACATCTGTGGATGTGTTTTCTATGAGACAGGGTCATGAGGAAGGCAGCTCATTTCCAGGCCAGACTCTAATGGTATCCTTATGAACTTAGCGGCATTGAAATTTCTTTGGATTAGAGTTACTAATAATATCATGGAGCCGTGTATTAAGTTCTAGGTAAGTGCTCCCTCCACCACTGGGTGCTGGGAATTGAACCCGGGGCCTTACACATGGCAGCAGGAATACTCTCGCTGACCTAAACACCCACCACCCTCTGGGTTAGACTCTCAAAGGCAGAAGTTTGAGTAATAAGTTCCTGAATTAGAACATCCTTTCAAAACTGGACATAGCCGGGCGGTGGTGGTGCATGCCTTTAATCCCAGCACTTGGGAGGCAGAGTAGGCGGATCTCTGTGAGTTTGAGGCCAGCCTGGTCTACAAGAGCTAGTTCCAGGACAGGCTCCAAAGCTACAGAGAAACCCTGTCTCAAACAAACAAACAAACAGACAGACAAACACAACAACAACAACAACAAAAAAAACTGGATATAAAATTTATTCCTAGCATTTTCTTTTTAGACTCAGTAACCAGAATTAAGACGTGGCTTCCGGTGGAGCTAGAGCAATGGGCTCTCTTCCAGAGCTTTGAGTCCCAGCACCTACACAGTTGCTCGCGTCCATCTGTAACTCCACTTCTGATGCTCTTTTCTGAACTCAGTACACAAAAGGCTATCACATAGTACACATAGACAAACAGACAAAAGTCTCTCTCGCTCTCTCTCAACAAAAAGAAAAATCTTAAAAAAAAAAGTAGTGGTTTCAGCCACGTTCCAAGAAGAACTTAGCAGGAGAAGTTTAGCTGTAACCATAGGGTGCAGCCGCTGGTCGTAGGCTTGGGACAGAGGTTCAGCCGAGATGCAAGGCAGACACATTCTGGAGGTG
Organism: Microtus oregoni; assembly: GCF_018167655.1. Lineage (NCBI taxonomy): Eukaryota > Metazoa > Chordata > Mammalia > Rodentia > Cricetidae > Microtus > Microtus oregoni. The sequence continues at coordinate 42,843,286 of NW_024543063.1, forward strand.
AATGGGGTGAGGGGTTCTGTCGCTGTTGGATATACCCAGTCACACTTTGGTGTTGGAGAACTGAGACAAAGTCCCCTGTCAAGCAGGGCTGGCGATGTCGGGAAGACTGGCCTCCAAACATGGCAGAGACAACCCGGTTCAGCTGCTTGTGCTTTTCTGTGTTTCTGACATTTGACTGCAACATTTAGCGTGAATGTATCTTTTTGTTTGGTGAGCTAATAGTGTCCTTCCTGTAAAGATACTGTTTTGGTAGCTGTGGAAGGCGCTTCCTCTTTGGGCCTAGGAAGCAGCCTTGTCAGTTTCTAGGCCTAGATAGGAACTTATCTGGCAGCCCCAGAATGTCTATAAAGACCTCATTTAGCACCAAAAACGGGGTGTTCCCACCAGTTGCATTTAGGAAGGACATCTTAATTCTGCATGCACCACCCTTTCCCCCAGTCACAGCATTACCTTTTGGAAAAGATTTATCTTAAATCTTAAGAAAAATCTACCCATAGATTTACAATATTAAAACACATAGTGCTAGCCAGAGTAGGGCCTGATTCGGTGGCTTCTCGGGTGAGCTGATCTAATGGGTCAGACTCTCTGGGCACTGCTACACTGAGGGCGTAGCTTCCAAAGACAGACCCAGCATATCGGGCAGGTTGGAGATTTCTGTTCTTTTATGAGGTGTCTAGAGTCAGCTCTCCAGAGAGGAGGAGGCTAAGATGAGGTCACCTGGTCCTGCTGGTCAGCAGGGGAGGTTCTGCCCTGGGGCTGTGTGCCCGCCGCGTTTTCTGCGGCGTTTTTGCTTTAATGCATCTGAAATGTGGGTTATACTATTAATTACTGCAGGACAAAACAGGATTAGTGCAGCTGCTGCTGCCCCCTCTGCACCACCACACTTCCCCTTTGCTAGGGACCAGCCAAAAGGGCAGTTGGTTTTCCTGTGGTCTGTCTTTTGTTTTAGCCACAGGGGGCGCAGAACCTCTGGGGCTCCTAGGACTGAGAATGAGGCACTGGGTTTGTGGCGGAGAGGGGGTCAGAGGTGTGTGTGTGTGTGTGTGTGTGTGTGTGTGTGGTGGGGGGTTTCTTCCCTATCGTTGGCTTCTTTGCTAGGGTCTGCGGGTGTCCGCACTGTGGCCTGGCCTCAGTGGGGAGAGTCTCTGAGCTGTCAGAGTGCTTGGTCATGGTGCCATGGAATGTTCTGCTGTGCAGGGAAGCCCACAGGCATCGGGTGGGTTTGAGGCTTTCTTATATAGTCAAAAAACAAAACAAAACAAAACTGCCAAAGGGAATGATGAGATGGCTGCGGGGAGGTGTAAAAGGCTTTTGCTGCACAAGTCTGGTGATCCAAATTCCATTCCCAGAAGCCAAGTAAAGATGGAAGAAGAGTATCGCCCCACAGTATTGTTCTCTGAGCTCCTCATGCATGCCCCGGTGCAGGAGGCCTTGCCATCTCACTCTGCACACACAGGTCTCCTCTTGGAAAAAAAAAAAATGCCAAAGGAAGGCCTTGACTATAGCTGCTTGTCTTCAGCCCGCGTGAGGGTGGAGACTGGTGGCCTGCAATGAGTTAATGCCCCTTGTGCTCTGAGAAGTTCTAAATTCCCAAGCTTGGCTACTGCTTCCTTATCTTTGCATAAAACGTTATAGATTTTAAGTAATATATGATTACATTTTCTATTTTTCCCATATTCAAGCTAGTGTACTCATTTTTCATCCATATGGAATGAATTTTTTTTTTTAATGGATGAGGCATTGAATAACCACATCTCACTAACAATGCTCCCAAGAGCACACAACTTGGTAGCGTTTGCAGTTCCGTACAGTGTAATAATCTGTCGTGTGGATTTCTGTTTACTGGCATCCTTCATTATAGGGTAACATAAGATTCAGAATTTCCCAGCTGCAGAGATTAGAAAGTAGGGACCAGATTTCTTCAACGTAAACTGAAGAGCTGATTTATGGAGTTCATTTTTCTTTCTTCTCTTCCTCAACTTGAAATGACAAAGTCCGTGGGAAGGAAAGGAATTGACGAGGCAGAATACCTTTTATCACAGGTTAATTCAATTAATTTGGGATTGCTGCTCACGTGAAGCAGTCATGGGACACGTGCCGCCCCAGAGACGCACAGCAGCATTAGGGGTGGTGGCAAGACGGAGGGAGGAAGGGCGGGGAAGACTGGGACTGTTTGTCCTCTGGGCTTCACCTTGTGAATTGGTAGTTTTCAAAATGGCAGCCTGGCTGACACCCAGTGAACGGGTAAGGTTTGTTCCCGCCACCCCTCTCCCCATTACTCCCAAAATCTTAATTCTTCCAGAGTTGGAAATTAGAGAAATCACAGAATCAGAGATCATTTTTTAATGTTTTTTTTTTCCCTCTTTCCTTAAGCCATGGCTGTAATATCATAGGGCCAAGCCTTGCTCAGTGAAACTGAACTCTAGCTTCATCCCAGAAAGTGTGGGCACTGCCTGGATAATATAGTTAGGATATCTGTGGTTTATTTCATCTATTGGGAGACAGATTACTTACTAATTAACTGAAAGGGGCTGGGGTGAGTTGGGTGGGTAAGGGTGCTTGCGTAGCATGCATGGAGCCCTGGGTTTAATCCCTAGCATTACATAAGCTGGGAATGGTAGCACACACACCTGTGATCTCAGCACCTGAAGTGCAGCCAGAGATTCAGGGGTTCGAGGTCATCCTCTACAAAAAGCTTTCAAGGTCAGCCTGGCCTATATGAGACCCTTTGTTAAAATGGAATTAGCAAGCTCTCCTGAGCACACTTGGGTGGAAGTACAGAAAGTAAAAACTGTTGCTGTAGAGTCGTGAGGAAGACACCAAAGTTCACAGATCCAAGATGGAGGGGCCATTGCCAAGCTCGTCTTTAGGGGCACACTTGTCGCTTTCAACCCTTTCATTGTTAAACAGGAAAAATTAGAATAAATGGACTTAGTGTTCAATTTAGGGTTGAGAAGAATAAGTCAAAAAGTTATGCTGAGAAAGAATTATAAGAAACAAATGAAATTAGTGAGTTGGAAAAAATAGAAGCATTTGAACTGGTAACTCTAAGAGCTATTTGTGTGGGAGAAAAAGAAAAGAAATTGGCTAAATCGTTATGGTGTCTAAATAAGAAAAGGGAAAACCCAAATATGCAAAACTAAAAACAAGTTGGAATCATGGAAAACGAGTAACATTCCAAGTTGCATTTGAAATGAAATAATGGTTTCGTAAGATAAAATACAGTAATTTAAAATACAAATGTGAAAATCCCAGTGAGGAAGCTATTTTAGTGAAATGACTCAGGCATCTAATAATTTAAACCAGGAAGAGAGCAAGAGAGAGCGAGAGAGAGAGAGAGAGAGAGAATATATAAATAACAAAACAACCAAAGGCCTTCCTAAAAAGGGTCTGGACTACAGTACGTTTTAATGGGTGAGTTAAGTCCTTTAAACTTTAGGAGACAAAATAATTGCCTACTCGGTACGTTTTCCCAGAGTCAGGAAAGCAGACGCAGCACCACAGTTAACTTTACAAAATTATCACAGCTCTGGGAACCAGCGTCGTGGGCACAAAGGATGCCCAGAGTTGACAAGAGTGCAGGGTGTAGTAGCGGCCTGGAGAGAAGAAGGCAGGAAACTGACACTCAGACCCTGACTCCAGGGAAAGGCGTGAGTGAGTGTAGGTGCAAAAACGTCAGAAAACAGCCACCCAGAGATATTTGCAGTCTTTAGGAAGAGTTGTTACCAGCGGGGTCATCCCAGGAAAGTAAGATTCGTGTTCGAATGTTTTCCCTTGCTGTGACTGTAGAAGAGGAGCAAAGAGAAACATTAAAAAGACGTTTGTTATTTTTGTTCTTATCTCTGGTTTGCTGCAGAGGGATTGCATCCACTCAGCAACTTCAGACTGACTAGTGCAGCGGCAGCATGTTGCAATGGGGGAAGGAAACAGAGACAGCTCATTTCTTTTTCCTGCTTTATTGAATTGGCCAGCAAGCCAGAGTCGAATAACGGTTAAAAAAGAAGCAATGGAAATCATTTGTAGATGTTATTGTCTTCCTAGGACACTCAGATATGTTGAAATTCGATTAAGGAGTTGAGTTACAAAGTGAAATTAAAAAACAATAAATAAGCTTCCTGACAGCTAGGAAAACTGGTTAGAAAATGCTGAGACCACACAATGGAACTGTACCTGACAAAGGCGGCGTTTTGAGTAAGCGGAAGGAATTAGATTGATAGCCTGTGCTCTTCAGTACTTTTAAGTACCGAGTGCTATATTAACGTTTTCCCTGGATTTAGCTCATTCGTTCCTCTTAAGAAGGAGGTGCTTCTCTCCTTAGAGACTGAAGTTCAGAGAGCTAGAAGCTCGCTCAGTCTAGTAGACTTGCATGCTGATCTAGTAGATGTTTCAAGCACGGCCTCTGTCGTGCTGTATGTATGCATCAGTCTCTGGCCGATCGCACTGTAGCGTGTTCTGTGATTCTCTGACTGCGGCTTTAGACACTGTAAGCTGCCGCTGTTCCTCCTCCTCTCACACATCGCCTGCTCCGCTTGACTTGGTGGGGTTAATCATGAAAGAGCAGAAAGTGTAAGTCCATGTTCATCTGACTATGCACAAGAGCAGGACTCTCAGGCCTAGCACTTCTAGAGTTTGAACAAGTGATAATTGATTTGCTAGACCTCAAAAAAAAAAAAAAAATACCAGGAGGCTGAGGATTGTGAGTTTAAGGCCACATTGTGATATGTAGGTAGTTTGAGCCTAGCCTGGCCTGTACAGTAAAATGAAACAGGATCTAGGAGGGTATCTTGCAAGGCAATCATTTGCCTTTGTTGCCCAGAACCTGTGTGAGGTAGGCATACAAAGTGGGATATGTCATAATGGCAGTACTGGGTCGATGAAGACAGGAGGATCCCCAGTGCTCACTGGTCTCCCAGTCTAGCAGAGTAGATGAGTGCCAGGTCCAATGAGAGACTCTGTCTCAGAGGAGTTGTGTGGTCCTCTTCAGGATGGCACCCAGAGCCATCCTTCAGCATATTTGCAAGCCTGTGTGCACACTACCCCACCTCCCCCATCCAAAAGTCTACGCGGTGGGCATTAAAAGCAGAATTTAAAGGTATCTACCAAACTGGGCAAAGATGTTGATGGCTCGTGTAATTGACAAGCTGTCATCAGTATAGGAAGCGCTCTAAACACCAGAGATGGCTCAGGTGAAAGGGTGACCCAGAGTTAGTTAGTTCAGGGCGGTCACAAAGCCCACGACCAGCGTTTCATTGCTTTAAGATGCTGGATTTCAGGCGAGGTGGGACCTTTTGTGGTTTTCAACCAAGACATCTGTAGTTGGTTTTATCTGGCACGTGTTCTGTGCTGGTGAATAGGTAGGCAGTCAGTATATGATCCGTAGGAGGTAGCTTGGCCGTGAATCTCTGAACCCTTGACTGTAGCGTTTAATAAGCGTGTAACGTGTTCTACTCCAGACTCCTGTTTCCCCTTGTTCTACTTTTTCTCCTTTGACCTCACCTCCATATGTCATTTATGAAGTGTGTGTGTGTGTGTGTGTGTGTGTGTGTGTATTTGATTTTTTGAGACAGGGTCTTACTGTGTAACGGTGGCTGGTCTGGAACCCATGTAGACCAGGCTGGCCTCTAACACACAGCCTAGGTACTGTTTCCTGGGTACTGGGATTAAATGTGTGCTCTATCATGCTATACCTTACTATGTATTTTAACCCTCCCCCCACAACCACCCTCACTCCCGTCTTTTGAGAACAGGTTCCTCTGTATTGCTCTGGCTGCCCTGCAGCTCACTTTGTAGACCAGGCTGGCTTCTATTTCAGAGATCCGCCTGTCTCCACCTCCCAAGTGCTAGGATTAAAGGTGCTAAAATTTAGTTTTCTAAGTCATTTTCCTAGTAGAGTGTCAGCTTCATAAGGGTGACATCAGGACATCCATTCGTGTGTTTTTCTGTTGGCATCGGTTAAGCAGGAGGCTGTGTGTGCTGTAGAACTTCAGTCTAATTAAAACTACATATAAAGATTACAATGTATATAAAATAGTGAGTGGTGGTTTTCAGGTATTGGAATGTTAGCTACTTTTTTTTTTCTTTTTTTGGTATGGGTGTTTGCCTACATGTCTGTCTGTGGACCACATGTGCACCCTCAGGGTCAGATTCCCTGGGACCGTAGTTGCAGGTGGCCGTAAACTGCTGTGTGGGTGCTAAGAATTGAACCCCAATCCTCTGGAAGAGCAGCCAGTTCTATACCGCCGAACTGTCTCTCCAGCTCCCCATTAGGTACTTTTTAATGTTCTTTCTGGAACTCCAAACCAGTTAATACCTATTGCTTTTCATTTTATTTTAATTGTGTGTGCTCAAGTGTATGCGTGCCACTGCACACGTGAGGAGGTCAGAGGGCAGTGTTGTGGAGTCTTACTATCTTTTCACCTGTGCGTCCCATGGGTCCAATTCAGGCTGTCAGGCCTTTGCACCAAGTGTTTTTAGTCTAGGAGCCTTCTTGCCTGCCCTGCTTTTGGTGGCTTGAGAGATGACCTCTCAGTCCATAGCCCAGGAGGACCTAGAACTCGCAAGTCAGGCTGGCTGTATTCAGCCGCCCTCCCAGTACTGGGTGACAGGCATGAGCCACCTTGCCCAACTTCTACTGCTTTCATAGCATAGAAATAAAAATGCTTGCAAGTGTGTGCGAAAGTAGAATCAGTTAAGTAGCACCGGTCTGTGGTTGTGTCTGCTGGAGCTGGCTCAGTTTTGTGAATTAGCAAAAACCTGAACAGCAAGGAACACTGCACAGAACGCCCATAGGCTACTTAACTTTAATTATTTATGTTATTTACAGTAAGCATCTATGGCATGTATGTGTTTGTAAAAGTAACGGAAGTCTTAGTGATATGCGGGGCTGGAGAGCTCTCTTAGAGATCTCTGCTGAGGTTAGTTTTCTAAATAGCAATGGTGGCGTTGTTCTTCTGGATTTGAAGGTAAAGATGAGCGGGCAGTTGTGGTGGGTGGCCGTGTCTTTGTGCATACGGGATCTTCCTCACTCTTACAGTGGCCGGTCTGTGTGTGGACAGCGGAGGATCAGGTATTGGGTGCACCAGAGGGTGGAGGAAGGTTGCGGATGGCATTTTCGTGGTTGTGTTTGGCCTGTTTTGTCTGGAGCCTGCAAGGTTTCTGAGTGGCCTCGGGACATCAGGGGGCCAAATTCTGTCTGACTTTGGGTGTCAGTTTCTTGACCAGTGAATGGACATGACTCTAGCCCGACTCTTCTTTTCCCAGCCTTCACGTTTTGAAGCAGTCTGGTGGTTTTTTTTTTTTTTTTTTTTTTTTTCATTTGCGGGCGTGAGTTTGAGATACTCAGGTGTCACTGTGAGGAAGGGAGGCCTGGCAGGTTTTGTAATATAGTATCTGCTTGGAGTAAAACACGAGCACCCGTCAGGTGTGGCCTGTGTGACAGTCCCCTGCTGCCACTTGTCCTCACAAAGTTTACCTTTACTTTTGTAAAACGGGGTCATGGTCTGGGCACGACTTCTAATCCCAGCAGGTGGGTGGCTGAAGCAGGAGGATTGCAGTGAGGTGGGGCACAGAACAAGACCATGTGCCCGCAAAAATGAAGGTGTATCAGTTATTTGTTGGCACTGCCAGTCAGTCTCATTCTCTCCTTTAGACAGTCACTGCTTTTCTGAACGACCTGTGGCTCAGGAATCGGTTTAGGACTTGCTGGATACTTCAGATTAGACTTATCCTGGAGGCTTGACTGCGGAACGACCCACTTCTCAGCTCACTCAAAGTGTTGGTGGGCCACAGTTTCTCGGTCTTTCAGGCAGAGGCCCCTGGTGACTGTTCATGGAGGACACACTGCCTTGTCCGGAGTGGCTTATGACCCGGCCCTTGGCTTCTGGAATCTGATTTCAGAAGTGACAGCCTGTCGCATCTGCCCTAGCCTGTTGGCACTGTTTTGGTGGGGAGAAGGTGGTCACCATACCTATGGCTCACTCATGCCCAGGGGATGTGAATGCCAGGAGGAGGGATGTTGGGCTGGCTTCCTGTAGCCAGTGGTATTTGCCTGGGAGTTAAGTGAGGTCATGGTTTGTTAAATTGTCAGGAGCATCTTAGATGGTCATTGTTGATTCTTCCTCCTATTCCCACCCTGAATTTAAAAAAAAAAAATGGCTTCCTTTGGAGGAGTCTACTATTTATTAGAGACTCCGAGAGTAGATCAGAATGTAGAAGGGGCTCACCTCAGTGTCTGACCTCCGTCTGCACTCCTTTCACCAGTTAGGCCTGCCTTCAAGTGTCTGTTGGTTGGACAGTTAGGCCCAGGATTCCGCGCCCTGTGTCTGCTGGGTGTGGTAAATGCAGTGTAATTTGAGAAGGACATGGGTGTTGGGCCTCTGCAGATGCCCAGTGCAGTTCTATGGATGAGGCAGCTGCGTAGGGAAACACCCAGGAGGCTTGGAAGCCATGGGCTTGGGTGGACGAGCTTCCTGCAGTTGTCCCTTCTGGTGTCTGCATGTGGCCATTAGGCTGTCAAGGAGGAGGCTGGTCTGGCACGTCTTCTGGTTAAAGGATACTCTAGTGGGTTGAGCTGGGTGCCAGACATTGCCACAACCCTAGGAAATGAGTAAGGAAAAAAAAAAAAGAAAGCAAAGGAGAGTCCTCCCTTAGAACAAGCTGAGCTTTGTGCAGAGCGGGCTCCAAGTATGAAAAGCCCATTGTTCCCAGATGGCTTTTAATTAATACTCAGTACTCACACCCATTGCTCGCCAGCAAGAGCTGCCTCCTCCCTCCCATCTCCACATGCTCTTTGTCCCTCACTTTGGTGCCCTGGGGACAGGTTTAGGGACCCTCGTGGATGGGAGAGTTGAGGAGGCCATTGAGTGTTGAGGAGAGGGTGGACACACAGTGGTCTGCTCTCTTTGTTCCCGTTCAGGATTCTTAGCTGGCCAAGTCCCTCCACCTGTTCCAAAGCAGCCCTTTGAATCTGTAGGTTGGGAGCCAGCTCTGTCCCCTGTGGGGTTCTGGGAAGAAAGCCCAGCCTTGGCCCGCTCCAGAGTTCTGCGCACACCTTTTCTTGCCTACAGCCAGGACAGGGAGCCAGAGTGAACAGTGTTCTGCGTTTCCGTTTCTCCCCGATTGCCCTGCTCTTAGAGCCCAATTTGGACCGAGGAGGCTTCGGCTTGCCAGGGATGCTTTCTAGATCAAATCATGAGCTCTGGTGGCTAGGGTCAGTCCAGATTCAGAAAAGAGATGCCTGACTTGGTGGTGGTGTAAAGAAAACCGGCCCTCTCCAGAGTTGTAGGCACAGTGTGCCTGAAGGCTCATGAGGGACCTCTCCAGCCTGGCTCTTGAAGTCTGGTCCATGTCTGCTCCGTGTGCTTCTCAGTAGCACGGAGTCCATTCTGTTCAGGAGTAGATGGAGTAGTCAGACCTGAGCCAGTCTTGCCCAGCCCTGGACTGAGTTTACAAAGTCCATGGAGTTCTCCTGTGCCCCTCTGTACCTAAAGATCACTTGGGAACCCCCTCGGTCAGACATTTGAGTAGGCCTCATCATTTTGTATGTGCCGTGTCAAAGTTGCGTGACTGGGGCAGAAGCGATTTGGTGTGACCATGGATTAGGTTGTGTGGCCTGTCTAGGGTTAGTTCCATATGCTTCAGGACATACAGGGTTATAGGGTTTTAAACCATGAAACCGTGGCTAGGGCCTCGGGAGAAGAACTGCTGAACCATCTGCTCCCAGATGTAATCAGTAAATTAGACAGGAATCCTTAAAAATCTGGTCACTCGAGTAACAGCAAGCCAAACTTTGGCATGTCATGCAAACACAGCTACGAATGCTGAGGCAAAGAATCTCGGGTAGTGGGGTCCTGCAGCTTCAGTGGGTTAGTATGGTCTGTTACAGAGAGGCCAGAATCTCGGGTAGTGGGATCCTCCAACGTCAGTAGGTTAGTGTGGACTGTTACAGCGAGATCAGATGGAGTCTCTCATCTGCAGAGGGGTCGAGCCTTCAGTCCCATGATGTTGCAACGACTGGTCAGATGTGGCCCCCCAGCACGAAGAAGGTTGTTCTGGGAGCATAAAACACTTTTCATATTTTACTCCCAAAGAAGGGCACACCTTAATAAAGGCTGGCCTGAATACATTTGAGATCAGATGCTAGGTAACGGGGTATTGGCATTCACCTTACCTGCCCCTCTTTCTCCTTTAAAAGAATGTGGCTATTGGGAAATTTACAGTCATATAGATAGCTCCCATATTTGTTTATTTTTGAGACAGGATCTGGATAGGTAGCCCAGGCTGGCATGTGAACTCATGGCAATCCTCCTGCCTCTGCCTCCATAGGCATTGGAATTACAGGCATCAGTCATCACTGTGGCTTCTATTTTAGGTGAAGGATTTACATCAGTGGTTCTCAACTTTCCTTATGTTACGACCCTTTAACACAGTTCCTCAGGTCATGGTGACCCCCCCCCCCCCCACCATTAAATGATTTTTGTTACTACTCATAACCACAATTTTGCTGAGTTATGGCTTGTAATGTAAATATCTGTGTTTTCTGATGGGCTTAGGCAACCCCTATGAAAGGGTCCTTTGACCTCCAAGGGGGTCGTGAAGCACAGGTTGAGAACTGCTGATTGGTCAGTGCACTTGGTGGGAAGACAGGTTTTTCTGTAGTGGGGAGTTCTATCAATAATTTTCCGGTGAACAGCCTCTCTTTGCTTCTTAGATTAAGGTATTGTAGACAGACTTTCCTCAGATTGCATCCTTTCCAGCTCCGGCCACACTGTGACCAGGAGGCTAGCTTCCTCCATTCTTGTGAGATGTGTGTCATTTGGTGGGCAGGGACTGTGTGGGGGGTTGGACTGTGGAAAGTCCTGGAGGGGAACGATATTGCTCAAGAATTTCAGCAGCCCTCCAGGGTAAAGGACAACTGTTGCTCAACCTGCAAGACCTTCAAGGGAAGACAACAATTGCTCAAACATGCCCCTGGACCTTTTGAATGCAATCATGCAGGTTACACAGGCCCCAAACGAGACAGCACCTTGAATTCTTCAGTGCTATTAAGAATACCATGATGTGCTTACGTGAGGCCCTGCCTCTAATCCCAGCATCAAACACCAAAAACCAAACCAAAACAAACACAAAAGCAAAGCAGATCACCCCCACCCCAAATACCACCTCTATTAGCAAGCAACACAAACATCAAAATACAACTGCCCTGGTGTGGAACACATGTTGTATGCCTGCCGAAATTGCTGGGGTGATATATAGTGACTTCACAGGGAGCCTGTCTGTGAAGGTCAGGAGTGACCTGCAGGGTCCTGGCTTCAGCTACCAGCAGCAGGAGGAAGAAAACAATGAGACAAGACCCGCCGTGCCAGCCAGCGCCTTTCTAGAAAGCAAAGCCCAGTTTCTGTTGGTGATTTCCTTTCTCAAAGGGGCTTGGTTGGGTCTCTCTTTGAGCAAGAACCATGGTTCTCTTTCAAGAGTACCAGCATTTTGCCTCTCTGCACAGACCGTGGCAACTGTTTTGTCCATGAAGAAAGTCCTGCCTCGTTCTTGGCCTTTCCTGCAGAGGAGTTAAGGCTTCACAGACTGGCTGTAACAATAGCTGTAGGACCAGAGGAACAAAGGGATCTTAAACTTCTTTTAAGTTGTCTTTGTAGCGCTCCTGTGTCCACAGTACTGGTCAGACTAGTTCATACCTGGTTGATTGTTATCAGTAAAGCAAACGTAACTCTCTGGCCAGAAACAGCCCCTAGCATCTGGCGGCTCAGATTCACCAGGTGGAACTGCCATGGCTACAGCAGCGTGTGCCTTTCAAGGGGTGCAGGTGGGAAATCGGGGCTGTTTGTGCGGAGAGAGGTCCTGAGCCCCCAGTCTGGCTCCCTCCCTGTAGATTTGCAGCGAGTTACAGGTCCCAGCTGCATTAAAAGATTTGTTTTGTGGACAGTCGAAGGCTTGTTGGTAGCGTATTGGTATTTGGCGAATGTCTGGGTTGCCACAGGGGTGGTGGAGTTCAGCCCTTTATCTAGGATCTGCTTGGTGCTCTGGTCGCACTGGTTTCTAGAAGATAAAAGGCCACTGTCTCTGCCCGTAGAAAAACAATGTCCAGTAGGACTAACCACTATCCAGGCAAATAACTACCTACATTTAAGGGCTCAGAAGAAAATGAGAATAAACATTCTTGGTAAGGAGGAAAGCCACAGTAGGATGGGGATTCTTGAGCAGAAGGTTGAGAAATTCCGGGGCCTGAGGGCCCCAGGTGGTTCAAACGATACCAGTATATATTTGGCTTTCGGTTTGCTCTGTTCTCCTCTGACCCTCTTACAATTTTAGAGGGTCCTTCGGCCAGATCCAGGCCTTCTCTGGGTCCTGCTGATGTGCGGTCCTTTGCATCATTGAGGTTTGCCGGAGGTCCTACAGTGGAGAGTACCAGACCTCCCCGTGTGGGGTTCACGGGCTGATTCCTGTGTGCTTGTTCCTGCCACGCCACATCCCTGGCTCAGGGTCTCTGCAGAGGCTGGGAGAGCTCCGAGGACTGACAGCCATTGTGTGTTTCATAGGAGAGGAATTTGGGGGCTGGCCTTGGAAAGAGGCCTATGACAGCTGTGACTGTGGATGTGATCCGAGGGACAAAGAAGTTGTCCATCAGACAGGTTTGTGCCAGCGGTTTAATTTCCTTTATTTCAGGACTGGAAGTTATTTAAATTACTTTATAGACTTCCTGCTTCCTTACAAGAGCTCATTAAGTGTGGGCTGAACTGCTTCATTGCCATAATGGGTCTCCTGGACTTGCAGTTCCCATTCTGACCTCTAGGGCGTCAGGAGCAGAGAGGAGCCTGGTGAAAACAGAATGTGGGCAGTTCCTTTAGATGACGCTTTGAAGAATAGCTTATGCTTCATCTGTCTGTCTGTCTGTCTGTCTATCTATCTAATTTATTTAATATGTGTGTGCGTACATGTGGCATGCCAAATGTATGGAGGTCAGAGGACAGCTTAGGAGAGTTGGTTCTCTCCTTGCCCCAGGTGTCGTATGATGGACTGACAGAGACGGTCTAACTCAAGTATAAACAACCAGCGATTACTCTGGAGTCCATAGCCGATTTCCCGGAACTTGTTAATTTCACTGTCATTCATGTTCTGGACATGTGGCAGGCATATCTCATCTGGCCTTATAATTCAGGACCCTAGTTACAGTTTCAGTGATTGAAGCAAAGCTAAGTATAGTTGTGTAAGCAGAGACACGGATCAAGAAGGCTCGGCAGTCCCCCTGGTGATGAGGACACCATGCTAGGATGAGTCTGAGTGATTTAACCCTCTGGTTTACTCATACTTTCAGATGAGTTCCAAAACAGCTCTTGAGCCCAGATCTCAAAAAGGTGTATACTTCACTGAATGTTTTACCTTTAGACAGTATAAGAAAGTAATTTTTATATGGCCAAGAAACACCCTGGCCCCTGTGCATCTTTAATTGTCCCACCAGGGGAAACTTGCCCCAGAGTGGAGAGCTGAGCTGGTTGCAAAGTGCTGAGTAGAAACAGTAGCCATGACAAACATGTGTTTAAGAGGGACAGAGATTGTGCCAGTGTCAAGATGAACGGCCTCCTGCAGATGTGCTGGCCAGATGTTTACTTATCACCGTCCTGGCAAAAGCTAGAAAAGGGTGAAGTCAGACAGGCTGCTGCATCCAGGCCTTCCTGAACCCAGTGACTTTTGACCTATTTATTACTGTTTAAAAGTCACCGGAATGGGTATGTGTCACTGGTGTTCAGTATGTGTTAAAGTTTGTTTTGTTTTTAAACTGACCTAGAAGGTTCTGGGCACTCACAGGAATTGCCATACTTTAGGGTCCAGTGGTGGTGGTGGTGGTGGGGGGGGGAGAGTCTTTCTTTCCTTGTAGACAGACAAGAATATTTCTAAAGATGGGGATAATACAGCGACTTAAATATAACCCGACTCAGACCTGCATGTCTAAGCGAATGCCGAGTTTTAAATATTCATTTACAACATTAAGCTCTGTAATTTCTTCATAAAGAATTCTAAAATAATAAAGATGACCTGGTAGGCAAAATTCCCTTGTATTTTCTAAAAGCTTTTCATAAGGTCCCTCATAAAAGATTAAGAGAGAACAAAACCACAGTGTGGCGCAAAGTCCTTGTTGTGGATTAAAAACTGATTAAGTGATAGGGAGAAGAATGCTGGTGGGGACCCACTGCTCATAGCGGGGAGAGGTTAATCGAGGGGCGTCTGAGGACTCCGTCGCGGGGGCCAGAGTTATTAACTATATTAATTGTTTGGAGAAGCAAATGGAGGCTGAATTCGTGCAATCCACTGCTGCTACCCTGGATTTTGTAAGTGGATTCAACCCAGAGGTGTCCTGAATGCATTTGGAAACCGGACAGTCCTATGGCAGGGAAAGGAAGGAAGCTTGATGTCTATGGAGAGCTGAGCTGAGAAATCTTGTCCACACGGGAAGCTGCTGTGACTTCTGAGCCTGTTGCCTCTTCCAGGGAGAGACTTCCAGGAGTTCTCCTGGGTCTCAGCAGGTCTAGAAAATGTAAAGCAAAAAGCAGGGACAGGCCGTTGGAGCAGAGGTGTGCGCTTCACAAGTCTGGTGCTAGTGCTGGTGGGCAGGGGGGTGATGCTCACTGTCCTCTTAGAGAGAGACGATGTTTAAGTTTGAATCCCATGGGCTTGCTCATGTGTGTGGAGGTTTGCCTCTTTGATTTTCAGAGGGGACTTCGTGTGTGACCCTGAACCATGTTACATAAGGGTAGAGCAGGTGGCCTGTTGGAGTCTGGCAGAATACCCAAGGCATGTACTCAGGTCCTCGAAGGCTGGTTCTGAAGCTTCTTCTAAGGTGAACAGTCCTGCATGGTTGTGTAGAAACGGTGATAGATGCTAGACATGGGTGAAGGATTTAGGTGGGCCAGGCAGTACTATGCTGGGTGTCCTGCCTCTCGCATCTCCTCCTGATGCTTCCTTCCCTAAGCTAATTCCCACATTCCTTCTGAGGCTGAGGTGAAACTTCACTGTGCATGTCTGTCTAGCTGGAGGGCTTGTGTTTCCTGAGGAGGCTTCTCCAGGCGAGCCCTAGACGTCTTTCTTGGCCACTTGCCTTTGTTTACCAATTTTCTTTGGTAGCTCCCTAAGTCCTTACCGAAGTCCCACTTTAATTAATCCCTGAAAAGCGCTGGCCTCCTTCAGCAATGTTGCTGATCCCTTCATTTTTGCTGGGGGCAGATAGATGCGTCTGTGTGGGCTGGGGTCTCTGAGAGGGCTCCTCTGGGGGATTTTTGCATCCTTGGTCCAGTACTGTTAGAAGCTGCAATTACTACTTGCTGGCTAATTACTCTGCCTGACATTAGATCAGTGGACAGAGGGGGCTCTGAGCCTGTCAGCAGAGGTCAACCAGAGGTCCTCTCACTCAACAGCCCTCCTGTGATAGCCGGACATAGAGAAAAGCATTAATGGGGCGAGCTGAGGGCTGGCTCTGCTGCGGGGGTTTGAGGGGGATGGGAAAGGCAGAAGGCTATTGATGACTGACGAGGTCACGGAGGCTGATAACCCTTCACACGACCCCTTCTCAAGAAGCCTGAAGGAAGCAGAGAGAGAAGGCTTTGCATTAGAGATGATTCTCAGAGCAGAGCCAGAGAGATCCAGAGCGGAAACCGGGACATGATGCTTGTGGTTGGTGGCTGCGACTGGCTGTTAGGAAAGGCAGTGTTGCCCAGCCTGAGAGATTGAGACAACTTGGAGCTTTGTTTTTGCTGTATCTTGGAGTCTGTCTGTTCTTGGCCATTTGTCTTACATTTTCGTTTGGGTGGGCTCTCTTGGTAAAACTGTACATACTGTTTTTACCTTGCTCCAAGCAGTAATATCTAAGGAAGTACAATGGGTGCTAGTCACATTGTTCAGACAAACACAGGGCATGTTATAGTCACCCGAGTGTCATTAAGAATGTGCTCGACCCTGGCCATAGGCATGTGTATGGTAATCTAGAGACTTAAGTATGAAAGAGACACTGGACCGAAATCTGAGAACACCCTTATCTGACACTTCACCCTCCACAATTTTTGTTACCCCATCTCACCCATGGCCTGAAAAATACTAAATGGAAAATTCCAAAAAGGAAGAGTTCATAAGTTTTAAGTAATGTCTATTATAGCGTAGTATTCAGTTGTTTCCTTGGCTGTTATGGTTGTTAGCCCGCTGTGCCTGAACTGAGCGTTGTCATAGGGATGCGTGTGTGAAATGAGGAATAGCATATTTAGAATTTAGTCCTATCTAGAGTTTCAGATATCCAAGGAGTCTCTAAAGGTGTGTCCCTTGCAGAGTGGAGGGGGGCTCATACATTTATTTGTTTTCAAACCGAGTACTTCTGTCACCTGAAATGAGTAACTATAAGCAGGACTCCATTTCTCTGAGCCTTGAAACTGAGGATAGGTAGGGTCTTCGTCGGGTTATCCACTGGATGATACAGGGCCACTTCTTTCCCTGTGCGTTGGTAAGT
Source organism: Microtus oregoni (assembly GCF_018167655.1). NCBI lineage: Eukaryota > Metazoa > Chordata > Mammalia > Rodentia > Cricetidae > Microtus > Microtus oregoni. The sequence continues at coordinate 42,859,784 of NW_024543063.1, forward strand.
GTGAATATTAACAGCGAACAGCCACTAACCATCTACTGTGCTGAATACCACCAGCCTCAGAAGCTTCCCAGCCAGGTGAGGCCGCTAGGAGCCCCCACTCATATCTGATGAACTCGAAACCAAAAGCAGGCTAGGAATTCATAGCATTTATTTATTTATCTACTTATTGTTTACTTACTTACTGTGCGAGGGATGGAAGCCAGGGGTTCACGCATGATGCTTGGCAAGCAGTCTCTCACTGAGTTGCATCCCCCAGCCACTTGTAGCTTTCAGATGATCTGTCCGCTAGGATGTCAGCCAAGTGCAGATGTGGCTTTAACACTCATGCCACTACGGTGTGTGTACTAGAGCAATACCACCTCCTGTGCCTTCCTATTGTTCTTATCCTAATACTGCATCACATCGTAGGCCATTCTGTATTACATACTGCGTTACATTAGATACCGTTCCAATACTTACTACAAAGTATAGACTAAACTAATACTACTCAAACTTTGCCGCACGCAGGATTTCTTTGGTATTGTTCCACATCAAGATGTTGAGTGTCCTTCTTATATCTGCCTACGGAGGGCATTGCTAGGGCAGAAAAAGGTTTTAAAAAGAGAAAGGCCAGAGGCAAAAAGGGTGTAGTTTCTCCTGGTGGCTTGCTTCTGAGACCCCTGCATAACTGTATCAAGGCCCTGTGTTCCATGTCTCCACTCTGGCTGGGACAGGCCTGGGCTTTTCCCATTCACATCGGGACAAGAGCAGCGCCTGGGAGGAGGCACAGAGTTCTACTGCAAATGTTCTTGCGTCTTCTGAACTCTCTTGATGTTGTTTCTCTACAGAGGTCCGATGGGGTTGGTTTCTCTGGCTTTTGAAGGCAGGACACAGTAGGACATTGTGCGATCCTGAACCCTAGGCATTGCCAGACCTGGGAGGGGTAACCAATCCCCTCGATCACTTCAGAGGAAGCTGTTCCTTTCCTCTCTTGGGACTGGCTGAGCCTGAGCAGACTGGGGAGTAGTGCTGTTTCCCCCGTGTGCCAAGTGCACAGACAGGAAGAGGACCTGGGTCCTAGGTTGAGGAAGTTCAGCTAGAGAGGCACAGAGGCCTGGCTGTGGAGCCCCAAGAGGTGGGGAAGGTAGCTTGGGGTCTGCCGTTCTGAGTTCCTTGTCTGGAGCCAGGAACGCCCCAGGCCTGTGCCTCACAAAACTCAAGTTTTCCTGAACTTCCGCCCTTGGGTGCTGACTAATACCTCTTCCCCTCATATAACTTCACATTGGTGTAATTAACATATAATTTGATACCTGGAAATTCATGTTGGGCGGAGCTGGCAAGGATTACTCAGCTTTTAGCAATTCCAGACTCGGGTTATAGAACTCAGTGTGCTACGCCCTGGTTCTCCGGTTACTAACTTGTTTTCCCTTCACTCTGGCTACTTAGTTCTTCTGTCCTGAAGTGATTGTGCAGTGTGTTTTTATCATTTATGCACACGTAGGGTTGTGGACTTAGCACACTGCCTGCTTGTCCAGTGTGGTCAGCCTTCCCTTTCCTCTCTCATCTGCCCATGGAAATTGATGGCACCGTGGTTCACTTTCACATCCTGTGTCTTTATCCAGGAAGTCCCCCTGGCATTAAAAAAAATGTAGTAAGGAATTATCAGCCGAGACTAGAGATGAAGAGCAATGATGATTTTACACCGTAAATTTATAGAGTATGCAGATGTTTATGTTATGTTGGAGAAATTATTTATTTTGTTGATTCATGTACTAGCTTAATTTACCTACTGCCTATGCGTGCAGGGACACAAAGGCTCACTGAATGAGCGAGCACCCATTGCTGAGAATTAGTTAGCACCATTGGGAGCCTCCAGGATATCTTGAAAAATAGATCCTGATAGACATATGTTTGGAAAGTAGGCATACAGAGGTATCGGGGTGACGGACATGTGTGGGGTGAGTGCAGAAAGGAGCAGAGTGAATTCTGTAGCTGTCTGTGGTCAGTGACTTCTACCAGGGTGCTTTGTCTTCCAGAGCATGTGCCCACTTGTGTTGACTACGAGGAAGGTGAGGGCAGAGAGAGCTCCAGATCTCTTTGTCCCTGCCCTGCAATGTGCTTGTAAGCCGTTCGGGGTTTCAGAACTTGACTTCGGAAAGCTTCTAAATTTGTTCCTAGCAGGTTGATTTATTTTGTTGAGGTCAGATTAGAGCTAATGGCCCTAATGGTTTACAATGCTCCTAAATGGTTCTTAGCACTTAGGCAGGCTAGGATGGCCGTTGTGGGCGGGTTTCCAAGTGTGGACCATATGATTCTTAGGGTGGATGTGTGTGTGTGTGTGTGTGTGTGTATACACAACGCACATATACACACACACATATATTTGTTGTTAAAGTTATTGTCAAGAGTCCAACTAATACATGTAAATGAGGCTAAAAGGTAATCATAAAATTAGTTACTCTTAATACTAATCTCGTTTTGCTATCAAATCTAGGGAGGCATTTGTCAGTATGGATCTCATGGGTATATGTGAATGAGTGAGAATCCTGCTTGGAGTTTGGTGGCTGGGAGCTGCCCTTTGGCCTTTCCCTGGTAGTGTGCTGTGTGTGAAGTGTAGTCCTAGAGAAGCCTCCCGTTTCCCATAGCCATTCCTGGGTGCCAAATGGTTCCTGTAAGAGCAGGTATCCGGGTTAGGATGATCCTGGTGCATCCCTCCCAGCCATGCCGTGGTACCTGTGAGTTCATGACCAGGTCTTTGGCAAAGAGATTACACTCTGCATAAAACTGGCTCCGTGTTTCTGATTTCTGTATGATTGGGAGTAGGTGAGGCAGAGCCAGGTGTCTACAAAGGAGTGCATGTCTCTGCTTGTCTCCAAAATTAAACGGTGCATGTGTATGCACAGGCTCAGTTTGTGGGCTGTGGCCTTCCGGGGCTGCTGGGAGCAGCTAGGAGGCAGCAGCTGCTCTGCCTGAGCAGAGGTGGTTGGAGCCCAGGTAGGACCACTCTTTCTATCCTTCAACCGGGGAGAGGAAACAGAGAAGATGCTGCCTCCCTATCCTCCTGCTTAGGCCAAGAGTCATTTTCCTCAATTGTAAAAGTGGTGTTGCAGGCCACACCCAAGCAGATTGTCTTGTGGGCTAAGCCTTTGACGGCTGGAGACCAAGCCAAGAGCTATTGAGTGCTGAGTGAGAGCAGACCGGCCTCCCTTCCAAGTGCCACTGGGCTCTTCCAAAACATGCAAACTCCCTTTTCTTTTCTTTTGTGCCTTGAGAACACTTTGTTTCTGCCTAGGTTTGTGGGGTTGAGGCTATCATACTTCATCATTCATGGCTCTGCAAAACACCCGTAACACCTGCTATTAAGAAGCATGTTCACATTGCAGTTCATCATGACAGTGCGGGTCCTGCTCTTCATCTCAAAGCAGAGGGGTGTGTCCGTGACTAGGAAGGAGTCTGTTCCCATTCCGTTGATGCCCTGGGTGTGGTAGAACTCCAGATCTGGGCCTTGCTCAGCAGCCCAGGTCACTACTGGCGTGTGTTCTTAGCGATGCATCCCGGAGTCTCTGCTGGATGGTATTCAGTGAGTTCCACAGCCACCATGTTCTCCAGAGAAGTTTTAATTACCAACCAATGTGATGTGGTTTCTTCAATGTGTTCGAACAAATGGATGTCAGGCCGAGGAGCCCAGACAAGCCTCTTTCCATCAAGCCCGGCAGTTATCACGTGGTGGGCTCTGAGGAGGAGTTGTGCACACCCTGGTGTCTGAAGGCTGCACTTCTCTTCCCTAGGGCAAGGGATTAGGTTAGTTCCTTAGGCTTCTGAGTAGGGTCCTTCCCCTAGGACCTACTGCCTCAGGAGTGAGACCTGAATTTGGGCAGGGAGTAGGAATTTGAGGGTTTGGCTCAAATGAAAGACCTTGAAATGGCAAATCTTTATTAGTTTTGTAAACAGCTTTAGGAAGCGCTAGGAGCATCTTGCAGGGACCCTGCAATTATCATAATAAACAGTTTTATCATCTTCTTGGCAATCAATATTGTGGCTTATGCTGCTTTAGTATCTCAGTGGTATTGATTACCTTAACAACTGTGCTGCGGTCAGCTTCCATTAACCCTTGCTCTGCTGGCACTGCCAGTGCCTTCCACTGTTGGAAAGATTGCTCTGGTTGTAGCCCAGGCGAGTGCTGGAATTTGACAGCTGGCCAGTGAGGCAAATACAGCTTTTATCTCAAAGTGCCTGGGAGAGGGAAGGGCCTTAAACAGCAGATCTGGACGCTAATACAACTTCGTAAAGGGCAGTGTGTGTGTGTGTGTGTGTGTGTGTGTGTGTGTGTGCGCGCGCGCGCACGTGTACCCCAGAGATAGTTTGTAAGTTACACCTTCGGGGTTCTAATTTGTGAGTCAGGAATTTGGATGTTGAGAGAGGAGATTCTGGTCGTCCCTCCTGTTCATTCCAGCACTGCTTTCACCTTTCCTGGGGGGACAGATTACAGAGTGTGGAATTCAGTCGAGGCCTGAGGCAGTGTGCAACAGGCATCCCCCGCCTCTCCTCGTGCTCTCATTTTTTGATCCACCTTTTACTTTCAGAGAGAAAACCACTTAGCTGAGAACATTGCTTGTAGCACTCAGGTTTCCCTGGACCAGTGAGCGTCTGAGGTGAAACAGTCCATCATCAGATGACAGAATGCTGGAGGTGGATTTCGGTGCCACGGGAGATTGTATCACCTTCACTGGCTGTCCTGTCTCTGGTCTGGTTAATGTTTACAGTCTCTTTTCCCCCCCGGCTGGAATGAAGGTGACCAGGGCAGTTTTCCCTAGCTGAGCAGTCAGAGTTCACTCCCTCTACAAAGCCAGGGGCAGGGCTTGTTCTGTAGGGGCTCAATAATATTAAATGAGAGTTATTTGGAACAATATCTTGCTAGTGGGGTCATGCTGTTAGTGCTGTGTGTGTTTGTGTGTGTATGTATATACATATCATTATCTGTATAGAACTGGGACTTGGCTCTACTATAACAGCAGAAGGTCCCCTGAGAAAACCACCCATAATACGTTTATATGGATATATAGCATGTATATTTATGTTCATAGATACTAATGTAGATATTAGCATATATACGTTCACTGATATACATACATATATATGCCAAAATAGTATGTATAAATATTAAAAGACCGTTCCATTGAGTCCTGGGGATGAGCCTGAGTACCACAGCAAGCCTTAACTCCTTTGGCCCACTTGAGGCTGTGACTGGGGTCCTCAACATTGTGTACCCCATAACGCAGGTGCTGTTTAACTTGAATGACACTGATCTACCATATCTTGGGAGTGAATTTTTAAAGTTTTGGGTGCTCAAGCTGCATGGAGGATCCAGAGTAGACAAAGCAGGATTAGATTAGGAGAAAGGTGAAGTGAGTGACCTGTCAATCTTACTGCTGCTATCTGTGGCTTTCTTTTCCTCCTTGCTTCCCGGGAAGGAGCCCAGAGAGGGGGGGCAGCTGGTGTGTGATTAAGGCGAGGGTCAAGGATTGAGCTTGGAGAAGCGCAAGCCAGTCTGAGTCAAGGTGTTGCCACTGGAAAGGGTTTATGCCAACAAGGCTCATGCCCCAGCCAGGCAGGAAGTCAAGCTTCTCTCTGGACAGCAAGACAGAAAACTGTAGGCTTTGACTGACATGGGCGGGGTCACAGCCATAGGAATCCGCTGTGACATCAGGGCATTGGCTTGATGGGACCAGGCCTGTACTGCAGCAGTGCAGAAGACAGGTCTGTGCAGGTGAGAGAAAGGTCTCCAGGAGCAAGGAGAGGACTGACCTTCTGTTCGGGGATGGAGACTTTGCCTGAGCCATGGCTTAAGCAGGCCTTCTCTTTGGGTCTCTCCTTGGGAGGGTCATCCTCCTCTAAGTGGGAATGTCTCGGGGTCTCAGTTACTATTTTGGACCCACTTACTTTTGCTTTCATTCTTCTGCCCAGAATGCCTTGGTCCCACAAATGAGCAAGTTTTATTTTGAAGATTAGTGCTCTTCCTGCAAATGTCACATGGCTCCGGTGGTGATCGTTGGTTATTGGGTTACCAATTGGTGGGATCCAGGGCTCACTGGGCACCACCCCAACAGCAGACAACTCAGTTGGAGAAGCTACACATACATGCACTTAAAATAGGTCATATTCCTGAAGGGAACGAGCCAGGCTTTGTTTGGGTTCATGTAAATATGCTGTACTCTGGATTGTGGTACATTTAGTTACACCATGATCCTTTATAGGTACCTTTGGCTCTCACCTTAGCCCTTCATCCGAAGCAGATCCTGTAGCTTCCGTCTCCTTCACGAGGATCTGTGAGGAGCTGTGAGGTGCCGGTAGCTTATTACTTTACTCTGCAGACTGAACAAGTAGAGTGGCCTGATTGTTCCTAGCATTGGAGCTGCCTGTTGAGGGCGCCCAGGAAGGAGAGGCACTGGTATTTTCCTGAACTGACCTTTGGGTTCTGTTCCTTCCTGCCTGCCTGCCTTTCTTTAAAGACGGGGTCTTACTAAGTAGCTCTAACTGGCCTTGAACTCAAAGAGATTTCACTTACCTCTAAGTAAGTAAGCAGTACTGGGATTCAAGTTGTGCAGCACTATGGAAATGCATGAGAGTTTTGCAGGCACGTGTGCATGTTTATATAGCCTGCATGACTTGGGCCTCCCAAGGCCAAAAGAGGGCATCAGGTTCTCTGGAACTGAAGTTACGAACAGTTGCAGGCTGCCATGTGTGCGCTGGAACTGAACCAGGTTCTCTGCAAAGCCAACAAGTGCTTAACCACCGAGCCATCTCTCTAGTTCTGACCCTTTTCTTTTCTCTTCTCTTTTCTTTGTTCTCTTCTCTTCTTTTCTCTTTCTCTTTCTTTTTTTTCTTTTTGTTTGTTTTTTTGAGACAGGGTTTCTCTGTCTAGCTCTGACTGTCCTGTAATTATCACTTTGTAGACCAGGCTGACCTCAAACTCAAAGATCCATCTGCCTCTGTCTCCCAAGTGCTGGGGTTAAAGGCGTGCACCACCATGTCCTCTTTCCTTTTCTTTTTGGAACAGAATCTCATGTGTTTCTGGCTGGCCTTGAACTCACTGTATCGCTGAGGATGGCCTGGAACATCTCATCCTTTTGCCTCTACTTCTCAGTCCTGAGATTGTAGGCAGGTACCATCATACCTGGCTTATGTGGTGCTGGGGATCAAATCCAGTCAGGGCCCCTGAGCTACATTCTCAGTCTGTCTTTCAGGGCACTTAGCATCCTCATCTATGTATAAATCTATAATTTAGTGTGTTCTTGTATTCGTGTTTGGTGTTAGAGGTTAAGTATCCTCTATCCAAAATGCCAGAGACTGGAATTGTTTTGGATTTTGAGACATTTATATAAACATCATGATAAATCTTGGAGATAGGACCCAAACAAAAAATGTACCCCTTATATATCTTAAAGGTAATTTTATATAGTTTAATAATTTTGAATCATGATGTAGAATTTTCCATGTCACAGTTATGCTCAAGGAGCTTCAGGTTTTGGAGTTTTGGTTAGGCTCCCTCTGTATTTACAGCTGTGCCTGCTGTAACCTGTGCAATGTTTTGAGTCTCGGATGCACTCATGCTTTTGTAAGTTGTGAATGTGACTGAGCGACATCCTTTGTTCTTGGGGAGGCTGGTGCTACTTGTGGCTGTGCTGTCAAAGCCCACTGCAAAGATATTTCTAGGAGTCCCGTGGCATGATGGGTACTACACTGAAGTTGCTGCTGCTGGTGTGTGTGTGTGTGTGTGTGTGTGTGTGTGTAAAAGCACACTTACCATTGGGCCATTTAATGAGCATTACAGGTAGCTGGGGCTGGAGGGAGTTTCTTAGCTAAAGGTTTCAAAGGAAGGAGAAACTTTATTGCTTTGGAAAAGACTTTGGCTTGTCTTGAACTTGCCAACTCAAGACTGTAGCTTAGTTCTGGTGGTGTTGCTATTTCAGGAATGTGTCTGATAGTATATAGTGTATCTAAGGGAAAATATATTGTATAAATACAGAATACAAGAGTCAACCTTTCTGTAACTCTGTTACCTGGAGTCAGCAATGAACTTTTCTCTGGGTTCATCTACTCTTCTTTTTTTTTTTTTCCCTTGGAATATTTTGAAACCAATCCAATAGTGTCATAGTGCTTTATCATTTTTAATATAAATGTTATTAATCATGAACACAGTTGACTTACCTTCCTGCCTGCCTCTCTGTACTAGGGAGTGAATCTGAGGCCTTTTTGCCTTCTAGGCTTTTAAACCCCTACCCTGAGACATTCTTAACTTTTACCTCCTTTCCCACTCAGTTCTGAGGATTGAACATAGGGCCTCAAACATGCTAGGTGAACGCTCGCCCCTTAGTTACAGCCCAGCTCCCTTAACCCCATCTAATACCAAATTGTAACGTAGACTTGTCTGATCGTCTTCAACATGGCTTTTTATAAGGAGCTGTTTGGCTAGCGTGGCTAGTCACATCGAGTCTGTCTGCATTTAGTTCTTTCTTAGGTCTCTCCTGCTCTGGAAGAGTTTTCTCTACCTTTTATGCCCATCCTCCATTTAAATGCCCTCCTACCCCTCCAGCTGTGGATTTTGAGAAGTAATGAATGGGAGTAGGTACGTGTGTGTGTGTGTGTGTGTGTGTGTGTGTGTGAGTGTGAGTGAGAGACGGACAGACAGAGGCAGAGACAGAGAGTCAGAGACAGAGAGCGAGCATGTGCACGCACGAGCACTGCTAGCCTGGTATAAGTAACCCAGGCCCTCATCCTCTTCTTTTTGCCATTGACCAGCTGTCTGACCTCTGGCAAACCACCAGCACCCTTTGGAGTCATTATTCTTGTCTGTCAGAGGCAGTTGTGAGAGTGGATAGCCTCACACTCAAGCACTCTCAGTATTACCTCCCTAAAGAGATCCGAGAGGCATTTCTGACATTTCTTGCTCACACGTTCATCCTTCTGTTGGCGATTGAGAGCTCACTCATCCAGACCTTGTTCCTTCTCTCATAGATACAGTGAGTGGTTCACCTCCCGCCTGCGCATACTTTCCGCGTTGACTTACAGATACGCTACGCAGCCAAATCCTTGGCTTGATGCGTAGCTCAATAATGAATGCCTTTCAACCCTCAGTTTTACCTAAATTTCTCTACTTAATTTTGTTTTTTTCTTCTTTTTCTTTGGCTTTGATTTATGTTATGCTGACCTGTTGCTTATTCTTGTAAGAAATACCGTTAGATATCTGTGTACTGAATATTCTGTAAGCTCATTGAGGTCTGATCTATAACTTACGGCTTCTCAGCTCTCTTGAGCCATGGGCTGGGGATATATACTCAATCTTAAGAGTACTTGTCTAGTAAATGCAGGGCCCTGGGTTTGAAACCCAGTGAAGCAAGGAACCAACAAAGCTTTAAGCTGTGGACTGGAATCAGTTTATCATATCACCTTCAGTTAGCCACCTAAAATTTTCCATTTGATAGTGGTTTTGATGCAGTATACCCTTTGCCACTGTGGCCCAGCTCTTTTTTCTGGTTCATCTTTTATGAGACACAGTGGCCCCTGATGGTCTGCGGAGTCACTGGGGAGGGGGTCGAGTCTTTCGTGGAACCTAGGTTTTCTGATAGCTGTCACTCTTGTCTCTTGGCCTTTGGTGAGTGAAATAATATTTGCTGGACAAACAGTTGGAGGGGATTTTAACTGCTAAAACAGTAGCCATTCCATACATTCCGTAGAGAAGGTCGCCCGTGGTTCCGGCCGGGGACACGGGAGTGCCGGTGTTGAGGAGGTGGAGGTGGATGGATCAGAATCTATTACCTTTCACCTCTGGACAAAAAGAGGGCCGTCCGTCAGATGTGCCCCATCTTCCGGGTCTCCAGTGTGAGCTCTTGTGCACACTCAGCCCTTGGTTGCTGCTTGGGAGAGTGGGCTTGATGCTCTGGAAGGCCCTGGCATCAGCTGACCTTCTTCCATCCCTTCCTGGACCTCCACTGCCTCCTTTCTCTGGAGACAGAGACAACATCGACCCCCCGGAGGGCTGGGGGAGGACCTGGAGTGCGTGTGGAGGATCTAGAACGGTGCCTGGCACTCAGTAGGCACTCAATAATGGTAGGTGCCCAGAGGATCACTTCTGAGTGGTTGAGGCCTTATTACAACTCTTCTTGTTATGGCTTCCTTTTCTTGTCTGTTGACACCTGGGAAGGGATCCCTAAATCTTGAGGTTCGTGATGCTGTGGGATTGGCGTGAAGGATCCCATTCTGAGTCACCGGAAGTGCTCTGTGTAACCCTGAGAAGTTGTAAGTGCCTGTGAATTCAGGAAGTCCTGTTGCTGTGGCCCCACCCCCTCTACCCCAACTGGCATCAGCTGTCATTTGTCCTTTCAGGATCAATCTGACGAGAGTGTTTCCGATCTTCTACTCTGGGTAGACTTGGTCCAGTGGTAGGCAGGACAGGAGGGGGGTGCGGGGTGGGGGTGGGGCACGGGGGGGGGTGGGGTAGTATCCTGGGTGTGGCTCATGGCTTGTGAGTTTTCTTCTAATGGAATTTCCCATCACTTACTGCCCTGCTGATTTCTGATCAATGAAAATGAAATTGCATCACCTCCTCAGAGGCTCCACGTATGCCTGCTGCTTCCAGCTGTGTCAGTTCCGGTAAAATAATCTCATCAGGCGTGCAAGAGGGTAATAGGAAATAAAAATAAAAACCCACAATTAGCAAGAGGCCTTGCAGCTGAGTAACACTTACCATCCCAGAGGCAGAGGAGATGGGAAGTGGACGGCTAGGAAAGGGTCCCCGGGGGGGGGGGGGTTGTTGGGGGGAGGAAAAGAAAATTCCTGGTGTTTTTCTTTCCCCCATATCCCCCAACACGTGGATAGTTTGGTGTCTGTAAAATTCCCGTGTAATGAGCCTTTCTCTTCTCTTGAGTCTCCTGCAAACAGACACCAAGTCAATCCCAGGACCCCAGAACCCCATAGCTTCTCCTGCTCGCCAGTGTGGAGGACCCTGGCCTCCCAGATTGTGACAGGGAACCCAGTGGACCAGGGTGGGACAACTTGAAACCATGGCTGGTGGAGAATCCTCTGTGGCTCATGCCTGTTCTCTCTCAGTTATCCCTGTTACTCCCAGTGCACATGTGTTACAGGCATGAGGGGTTATGAACGGTCACTTGGTTACATGAAAGCTGGGCCAGTGACCATGTGTACAGTCACCCTAGATGATCAGACTTGGAGAGGTTGTCCATTACATCTAGAATATTCCGCCGCTTATGTCTGTGGAGGCTGTAAAGTCACAAGGCCCAGCCTGAGGAGGAGCCAAGGCCAGAGGAACCAGGATGGGAATACAAAGGGCGAATGAGGATGTGGGAAACCTGTTGGGTCACCTTGGGGATCCAGCAGAAATGCAAGTGTGTCCTCCTGTCAGCGTGGCTGGAAGAAATGCTTGTGTGTGGCAGTGCCCCTGGCTCTGGCAGTTCCTTGTAGGTGTATGCAGGACAGCACGTTCTCCTCTCTGGGTGCGGGGTATCCGTCTGTGATGGTCTAAAGCATTTTTATGGTTCCTTTCTTGGGTGGGCCACATGCAGACCGAGGGTCAGAACTTCTTAAGGTCTGACTGGGGGAGATGAGCTCGAGTTGCAAGCCTTGGAATTTCCAGTGTTGCCAGGCCAAGGGCAGCTGCCCGGCCTGCTGTACCATATTAAAAAACTCGGGTTTTTAGATGCAGTAGACATCAGGTTACGGGTAAGCACATCTGGGTTCGTATGTGGGACAGTTCTGACATCAAGGGCGGGAGGCTCCTGGAGGGATGAGTGGTAAGTGCGCCACAGCGAATCCCAGCAGCTGCAGCTGGGCGATGACCACACCCACTCCTGCCAGCACATGTTCACACTCTAGTGAGAGCCAGCCGGCAGGAGCCGGCATCAATAGGAAGGGCGCTGCGTACGTTGTAGGCACTCAATAAATATTTCTTACATGAATGGATGAAGATCGTTAGGGCGGCCGGTTGCTTTGGATCAGAGCTATGATGGGTAGCGGCAAACCAAAGGCCTATAGGGCCAGAACCCTGGTATTCTCTGTGTGCTTGAAGCTCAAGAAATGAGACCTATTAAACAGCCAGGTTTAATTTCATCCAGCCTTATGATGGTTCAATGTGGAAGTCTTTCTTGGAACTATAGGGTTTCTGAAATTTTACCTCCTGGCTCCATCCAAGAGCAGAGCAGCCGGTAGTAGCACATTCTGGTGCAGTGTTAGAGCTCCCCGGGCAGAGCTGGCGTCTATCATCCAGCACATGGTTGTCATGTGTGGGTGTTTGCAGAACTGTTTCTCCTCCGCCATCCTAGACACTTAGCATGGCATCGTGAGCTACATTGATCACACTTGATGACTTGAACTGGCAATTTCCCCCATGGGACCAGACCTAACCAGGGTGTTCAGGAAGCCATTAAGGAAAAATATGTAACCACACACATTCCCAAACTCAATTGTTCCTTCTTAGCCGTGCTCAGATAAGAGACTTTCAAACGTAATTAATCCAAGTACTATTTAACGTGGTCTTGGCTATTCTTCATTGCCGCTTGTTGGCCCTGAGGTGGTGCTGGGAGCAGAAGGAGGGGAAAGACCCCCTAGGCAGTCTCTGCTGACTTTCTTAGGGTGCTAATGTTACTAGTAGCTGCTCACTTCTCTGTGGGGTTCCCAGTGGGGTAAGGAGAGATTTTCCTCTGTTGTTACCTAGTCGCCTACGGGAAAGAGATCTACATAGTTCTTCTTAGCCGAAAGGACCAGCCTAAGCAATGGGTTTGGGAACTGACCTCTGGGACGGGGAAGAGGCAGAGAGCAGCAGTCCGGATTGCAGGTCACTGCCTCTCAGCCATATATATACCCTGTTCCTTACTGCTGGGGGTTCCTCTTTAGAATCTGGAAATCTCCCATTCACACCGAGGAAAAGCAGCCCGGGCCCATGTGCACCTGGCTCGCAGTCCTCAGAGCCTGGCAGTGGTTACTTGCAGCTCCTTGACTAGGTGGTAAGGAAGAACACTGAAACTAGAAATAACTCTCCAGCCCAGTATGGATTTGAGGTGTCTCTAATCATCCATTGGGTAAAATGGGTCATTTAGTAGAGAGTTCCATGGTGTGGTCTGTGTCACCATTGTGGTCTTCGAACAAGAGGGTAAGGCAGTTCTCATCCCGGGGCTGTAAAGCTGCCCCGTGGAGCCTTTGAAAAGCTGGGGTGGCTATGTGGTGAGAGGCTGTGCGTGCGTGCGTTTCCATGCGCCTTCATGTGTGTTGCCCTGCTAACGAGTCTTCAAAGGGTAGCTCTTGTTTGTGTTGTCATGGTGCCAATTTCTGAGCCTCACGCCTAAGCTACTGATGGTGAGCACTCTGTGTGGCCTGCCCCTCATAGAGAGGGGAAATGGGCTTCTATTTTCAGAGTCATTTGGAGGTGGCTGCTGGGGCGGGGGAGACTTTCCTTTCCCCAGGCCCACCACACCTTTCACCCTTCTCTGGCTTTCCCATTACCTGTGACAGCTGGTTGGCTGAGCTATTGGTGGGGACATACTTCCCCGCCAGGAGAGTTGGATGGGGTCCTTAGGTACTGGAGAGAGCTGCCACAGAACCAGCCCCCGGTAGTGTGTTGTCTGCACTTCATACGTCAGACATACATCCAAGACAACTGAAGGGCTGGCCTCTAACTGCATCCCTGAGCTGCAGATTGAAACAGGCTCTGCCCAAGTTTGGTTCTGTGGTGTTCGTACAGCCTTGAACTTCGGCAGGCACTTCTGCTGTTCAGAGAAAAATATCCAGCCGTTCATGGACTCTTGTGAGCTCCTCTTTGTGTTTTGCTAGTGAACTTGGCTTTGATAACCCGTTCTACCAGACAGAACCCACAGTTCACTCTCATACCGACTGTACGTGATAGGCTTCCCCCCCACAACCATTGTACTTAGGGATTTGCTTGACTTCTTAGATTTCTATTCACATCAGGCCTTCGGCAGCCTTCGAATGAGGAATAATGTAGTACCAAAGATCTACAAAATATTGAGATAATCGGAGAAGTCTTTCATGAATTATTATGTATTGTTGGATCTTCTGTGAATATATGTATTCATATATATGTGTATACATATATATATATGCCATTCACATATTCCCACTATGTTACTGAAGATCACTCTAGAACAGTGGTTCTTAACCTTCTTAATTCTGTGACCCTTTAATACAGTTCCTCATGTTGTGGTGACCCCCAGCCGTAAAATTATTTCATTGCTACTTCATAACTGTAATTTTGCTACTGTTATAAATTATAGTGCGAATACCTGATATGCTCAGGATATCCGATATGTGACCCCTGTAGGGGGGGTCATGACCCACAGGTTGAGAACTACTGCTTTCGATAAAGTATACTATTTATTTGCTGTGGACTACTTGCTTGGTGTGCTAGGAGATGAGCAATGATTCACCCGGTCTTTGCAGCTTACAGTCTAGCTGTGGAGCTGAAGACAGCCAAGATGAGACATCAGAGGTAATTGTAGTGAGGAATCAAGACGGGGGAGGGCTTTCTGTGCGCTAACCCTAAGGTCAGGGTTAGTAACATGGAAACATTAAACAGAAAATTCCAGAAATAAACGGTTTATGTAAGTTTTATGTTTATAAGTTTTATTTTGTGTGCTGCTCCAGCCAGTGTGGTAAATGCCCCTGCCATCTTGGTCCATTCGTTGTGAGACATAAGCCATCACCTTTGTCTAGTGGGTCTGTGCTCTATGCTACCCGCTTGTTCGTCACTTGCTAGTTTTCCCAGCCCCCCGATTATCATGATGTTGAGGTGCCCCTGTTCAAGCAACCCGTATTTCATTTAACAACGGCCATTCAGTACAAGAATAGTAATGCTGGCAACTCAGGTATGCCAGAGGAGCCCCAGAGTGCTTCCCTTAATTGAAAAGGCCCAAGTTCTTAGGGGAAGGAAAGAAAATCTATGTGCTGAGGCTGCCCAGAGCTGTGGTGAAAGCAAACTCCTCTCAGGAAACAGGGAAAAGAAGCTCCCACAGCTGCGCTCTTACACCTCTAACTGCAAGAGTTATCACCACCTTGGCTGGTGTCGCACTACGATGGAAAACTCATTAAATGAAATTTGGTATTCTTCTCAGTTTGAGATGTCCTGTTGGGGGAACTCGGAACCGAAGCGGCTTTCTCCGTAATAAGAGGGTAGACCCGAGACGACGTAGGAAAGCCAGTGTGGAGAGTTTAAGATGGAACAGTTTGGCGGTTGGTTCTTGGGGAGGGAAAATAAACTGGTTTTCCTGGTCTCTACAATCAAAGATGGTACCAGAAGTTCCTTGTAGAGAGACTGGGGCAGGCGGCAAGGGGCAGCTCCCCTTGGACCTGCGATGCCCGGCCAAGTCGTGCGCGATGGAAAGCTAGCCACTTAGAGACATCTTGTGGTCTGCTTGAAAGTAGTAGATGCATATCCAAGCGATGAGTCCGGAATGGAAATTTTTGTTTTGGGAGTCAACTCATAATTTCAGTAATTGAAACCACAGAAGTAGTTAAGGTAGTTGATGTGCAGAGATAAGAGCCAAGGGGAAAACGTACCCTGATGCTTAAATGCCTTAGGAGAGCCTCTAGGAGGGGTTTCTGCGGGTTTCAATCTCAGTGAATTTTATTGGAAAGTGTATCCCAGAGAGCGCAGGGATGGGAAGAGGGCAGGTGATGTGGAGATTGGAGAGGGTGGGGAGCCGGGAAAGTTTGTCAGAGAAGTGAAGTGGGATGATTTAAGGAGCAGTTCTCAGTGCAAGGGAGATGGCAGAAGGTGGGTGTCAAAAAGTAGGAGCCCGTAGCCAGGGTGGGGCAGGCATGGGTAACCTTGGAATCTCCTTGGCCTTCTCCAACAAGGCACCTGATGCTGACCTCCCCCCTCCATCCTCAGTTTGGGTGTAGGGCCTGACATCTTGGCAGTTTCACTGAGTCCTACTGTGGGTTCTGCTCCACAACAGTCTGATGCAGCAACCCTCTATAATCACTGAAAGAAGAACTCGCCAGAGACCAGACAGACAGCTTTTCAGGAAGTGAAGCAGTGGGCAGCCTCCACTGTGAGAAAGTGTTGTGATCCAGAGGGACAGGAACTTTGCCTGGGCTGCCCTGTGAGTTGGTGGGACATGGACTCTGGTGCAGTCCAGTAGGAAGGATCGCCAGTAAAGTCCCACAAAGCCCTTGTATTAATGGCCAGGGCAAAGCCCAACAGCCCCTGTCGTATGACTAGCTTGTGCTCCCCAAACACCCCCGTCATAGGACTAGCTTGTGCTCCCCAGACATCCCCATCATAGGACTAGCTTGTGCTCCTCAGACATTCCCGTCGTAGGACTAGCTTGTGCTCCCCAAACATCTCCATCATGGGACTAGCTTGTGCTCCCCAAACATCCCCCGTCATAGGACTAGCTTGTGCTCCCCAAACACCCCCGTCATAGGACTAGCTTGTGCTCCCCAGACATCCCCGTCGTAGGACTAGCTTGTGCTCCCCAGACATTCCCACCGTAGGACTAGCTTGTGCTCCCCAAACACCCCCGTCATAGGACTAGCTTGTGCTCCCCAGACATCCCCGTCATAGGACTAGCTTATGCTCCCCAAACATCCCCATCATAGGACTAGCTTGTGCTCCCCAAACATCCCCATCATAGGACTAGCTTGTGCTCCCAAACAGCAGACATAGTCACTCTTGAGATGAGGAGGAAGGCTGAAACGCTGCTCCTCACCTGCCGTACCAGCATCTTTCTTTTTCTCTCAAGAAAAATTCATGCGCATGAGCCATTGCTGGTGGGACCTGGAAGAACTTCCTTGGAAGGCAGATTGGCGCATGTCTGAGTCTTGAATGTTCCTCTCTTTTGAAGCAGCAGTTCTTAGAAATGTATGCTAAGGAAATAGAGCTCTACGGAATGGTAAGGAGTGAGGTCTCAGGCTGACGTACACTGGCCTACGGTTTGTATTCAGCCTCACTAGCCCCTCTGTCTTCATCTGTAAAATGGGTTCTTGGAAGAATCTAGTGAAATGATGTATTCAACAGAGTTGCTTGGAACCACACCTCGTCCTACTGAGTGGACTCCACCAACACAGCAGCTACTCATATTTATTGTTTTGTTTTTCTTCTGCATATGAAGATTCATGGGCACTTATTGCAGACTTAACCATGAAATATTGGGAATTATTTACATGTCTAGTAATAACATTTGATAAAATTATGTTGCATGTAGGTGCAGCATCTCTGGAGCTGTTGCTGCTCACTTATGAGGCACATTTGATGTCATGGGAAAACTGCATGCTAAATTAAGTTAAGAAGAATCCTTCCCCTTATAAGGAGCAGGACATCTGAGGTTGATAAAGAAAACCCGTAACTATAGTTACAAAGAGGGGAAGCCTGAGAAACTGCCTGTGTTCCAGTCCTCTGGCTGGTAGAATTACAAGCGATTTTTACTCTAGCTTGGGAGTCTCTTTGTGGATAGCTACTTCTTTGCTTTTCTTTCTTTATTTTTTTTTTCCAATAATGAACTCACACGACTTTAATCAGGAAAAGTTATTTAAAATAAATTTAACATCATGAGATGCCAGATTGAAACGATAATGGACCAGATGGCCTGTTTACACATCGTCTCCTGGCTTGCTCTCCGCGGCCCCAGTAAAAGAGGGAAGAAGCCAGAAATGAGACTTTTGAGGAGGACCTGGAAGAGCTAGGAAAAAAAGTTTTGGATGCTATCAAAGGAAGCATTTAAGTATTGATTTCAGTTTCCCCAGGGGGACTTAACTGCGGAGATTCCCAGGGAT
Organism: Microtus oregoni; assembly: GCF_018167655.1. Classification (NCBI taxonomy): domain Eukaryota; kingdom Metazoa; phylum Chordata; class Mammalia; order Rodentia; family Cricetidae; genus Microtus; species Microtus oregoni. Next base: position 42,877,565 of record NW_024543063.1, read on the forward strand.
GGGTGGAGGTGGCTTGTGCACCTGCTGGTGGGAGGGTGGCTGATGGAGCCCGGAAATGGAGCTCCTCTGGGTGGTGAAGAGGAGGATGGCTTTAGATCTTGGAGATGGAGTGTGTTTGTGTGTGTGCGCGCATGTGCGTGCTCACTGCTGATTGGTGATTCAGTCCAGGTCAGGAGCATGCGCAGGCCAGTGGTGGCCAGAGGACACGATGGAAAGGTCTCCACAAGACGTGTTCAGATGGTTAAGGACTTTCTCACATGATTAGAGACGAATATTGAATTGGTGACTAAATTCCAAATCCATATTTTAAATACTGTAGAATAGAATAATAGCTGGCTTGTCTTTTTTAAAATAAATAGTTGAAAAATATAGTAAACCTTGTTGTTGTTGTTTTGTCTTAGTCCTTTTCTTCCCCTGTCCTTTTCCATGGATGAAGTTCTCTGGAGTATCAGTGAGGCTGGTTTCTGAGACCTCGCTCTGTCTGTCTGAGATCTCATGACTGCCACCCTCCCATGCCCGCCCCAGACCCACAGTAACCAGAATATCTTGGTGGCTGTGTGTTTCCTGCAGAATGGACTGAGCCAGCACTTTTCACTTCCCGGTTGATTTATGTTCATGCTGCAGATAGCGTGGGTGTGTTTATTAGCAGACGTGAAGCCCAGGGCCTTCTGGACAGTAGGCATCCTGCTTCATGAAGGCTCTGTGCAAGTATGTGTCACCTGGCCACAGTGACAGAGTCCTTCTTGAGGCTGTCGGGAAATCACTGCTGAGCCCACGGAATCTCACCTGTTAGTAAGTCACGTTTACTGACTTGTATGACTTGTATGCATCAGTAGACAGATGCTGGTACTGTATAAAGCACAGAGTGGAGCTGTTTGGTTCTCTACTGGGTTCTAAGCTAAACAGATCTGGGCATTATCTCTTTGCCCCTTGGATGAGGTTTATGGTATTTTATTTTAGATTTATTTTTCTTTTCTCTCTCTCTCTCTCTCTCTCTGTTTTTCGAGACAGGGTTTCGCTGTAGTTTTTGAGCCTGTCCTGGAACTAGCTCTGTACACCAGCCTGGCTGCGAACTCCCAGAGATCCACCTGCCTCTGCCTCCCGAGTGCTGGGATTAAAGGCATGTGCCACCACCACCTGGCTTATTTTAATTTTCAATTGTGTGTTTGTGTCTGTGCGTGAGTACGTGCCAGGAGTACAGGTGCCTGTGGGGACTGGAGGTACCACGTCACCTTGGAACAGGACTTAAAGGCAGTTGTGAGCTGCTCGGTGTGGAGGCTGGGAGCCAAACTTAGGTTCTCTGTAAGAGAAGCAAGTGCTGTTACCAACTGAGCCATCTCAGAACCTCCTTTCTTTGGTCTCTCTCTCTCTCTCTCTCTCTCTCTCTCTCTCTCTCTCATTAATGAGTATTTATTCATTGTGTGTGTGTGTGTGTGTGTGTGTGTGTTTATTTTAATCTTGTTTTAGTTGACTTGACACTGCTTATACTGTGGGCTACTAGAATTCCTTGATGGGGCTCATCTTAATCTTTTTTTTTTTTTAATTGCTTTTCACTAAAGTAGGAAATGTAGCCAAAAGTTGCGATCTGTCGTGGTTTTCTGAGTGTTACATTATGTGAAATTCTACCCAAGTTAAAATGGCATATTGATTTGCCTTCTCCAACTAGAGGATTCTACCCAGAGGCCTTAGCTGCAGAAAGGAAGACTGGTATTTGAGTCTGTTCTTCCCATGCTTCTTTGCCCAGCTTTGTAACCTCTGCCCTTTCACAAGGCAGTGCCAAGAAGGAATTTCCCACAAATATAAGAACTTCCACATCCATGTGGGTTGATGGTGCATGTATATTTTTGGAGTGTTTTGTTCTGGACTGTTCTGTTTTCTTTTGGCATGATTGCAGGTGTACAAAAAGTAAAATAAATAAATAAAAAAAAGGACAAAAAATTCCCTTACTTGGGCTGGAGAGAAGGCTCACAGGTTACAGCGCTGGCTGCTCTTCTGAAGGCCCTGGATTCAGTTCCCAGCACCCGCATGGCAACTTACAACTGTCTGAAACTCCGGTTCCGGAACCAACACCCTCACACAGACAAACATGCAGTCAAAACACCAGTGTGCATAAAATAAAAATAAATGAATCATTTTAAAAAGCCTTCCCCCATCTCATCTGTAGTCATTTTGCCCACATATGTGTGTGTGCGCATACATGTGCATATATGTACCACATGTTTCTCATTAAGACTTTTAAAAAAATTAATAAGATCAATTACTATCTAGCCCACCCACGGCCCCAAGCTTACCTTGCAGAGCTCCCTCCTGCCCCTGTCTCCTATGCTGGGATTAGAGGTGTGTGTCCTGCCTTCCTAGCTCCTTAAGCTGTTTGGGGATCGAGGCACCATGCCTCCTCACCTCTCATGTGTCCAAGCGAATCTTCTAACAGACCTCGTGTGTAACATACCCAGCACAGGCTCCTCCTAGCCCACCCACAGACCACGTTCAGATTTGACCAATTGTCTCTCTTCCGTCCTTCCTAGGGAATGAAAACCATAGAGATGATACATTTGTCACATCTCCCTACCCACCCTTAATCTGAAACTGTTCTCTTGTGTCCTCCTCTTCCACATCGATGTTTCTGAAGAGGGAGAATGACTTGTAGACTTTGCTCAGCCGGGGTTCATCTGATGTTCCTTGTTGATCAGATTCAGGCTTGATGTTTAGGCAGGGTGTTCCTCTCAGTGTATCCTACCAGAATTCACATGGATGTCTGTCTGTCCTACTGCTGGTCACTGGTCACTTGATAATGCTGATATCTGCCAGGCCTCTCTAAGGTAACTGTTTTCTTTCTGTGGTAAGAAGCATGTGTATGGGAAGCGCAGATCATAAGAACTCCCCTCCTCCAGTTAGTGCGCGCATCCTCTGATTCTCTCCTGGATGGGTTCTTATTAGGGTGGTGGTAACGAGAGGATGATTTCTGAACTTGATAGGTATGCGTGTGTGTATTCTTAAGTTTCTACCCTAAAGAAGAACTTTGCTTCCACGCTTGTTTGGGTTTTTCTTCATAAAAGCACGGAGTTGTGAATTCTTATTTTATGTATCAAGTATCAGCCGTTTGCTCTTATTTAATTTTCCTGTTCCGGCTGTCCCAGGTATGGTCGCCAGGAGCCCCTTCAGCTCTCTCCTTCATCTGAGACATCAGCTCAAGGTGCTCTTTAGTGAAAGACAGATGCTCCGTGTTCATTGTGCATTTTTGTGTTTCAGGCTAGGAACTCACCACTTCTCCAGAGCCCCCCAGATCTGTTGCCTGGAGCAGTCTAGAACTGACCACTTCTCCAGAGCCCCCCAGATCTGTTGCCTGGAACAGTCTAGAACTGACCACTTCTCCAGAGCCCCCCAGATCTGTTGTCCAGAACAATCTAGAACTGACCACTTCTCCAGAGCCCCCAGATCTGTTGCCTGGAACAGTCTAGAACTGACCGCGCATGCTCACGGGACATTCTTCTAACTCTGATGTCATCACCTTACCCACAAAATTGCTATGCACACACATCGTGCCCGCGCCTTGTCTGACTTTATGTGACTTTGGAGGACATTGTGCTGCACACGTCATACGTATTTGTCGCCCCCTCCTCAGGAGAACATAAGTATTCCCTGTCATCTGCTGGGAACTCTATAGTAGGTTCATAGTAAATAATGAATGAGTTAATACATTTTCAGGCCCTAGCTCCTAGGTTATGTCTTCTCTTTCAGGTTTCTAATTTACTCTCATTGCACATATGTGAGTGCAGGGATGTGTGTGACCGGTGATTGGTATGGTACAGGATACATGTAGAGGTCAAAGGCTAACTTCTAGGGGTTGATGTTGTCCTCTCCTTATGACCCCTGCACACCTCTATTTTATTTTATTTTATTTTATTTTATTTTGCGTACATGAGTGCAAGTGCTCCAGGTACCCAGAGGTGCTGGATTCTTTGAAGCTAAACTTACAAGCAATTGCGAGCTGCCTGATGTGGGTACTGTGAACCCAACGTGGGTCCTGTACAAGAGCAGTAAGCTCTCTTAGCCACGGAGCCATCACTCCAGTCTCGTTTAAAAAAAAAAAAAGAAAGGAAGAAGAAAAGAAAGGGGGAGTGAGAAATCATATTGGATCTGCCTTCCATGACTTAGTTGTGGCATCCCTGCTCACCTTGTCCTCCTGTGGTTATCTGATGGTGTCCAAATGAAGAGGGCTGGCTGCTTTGAGCTCTCCTGTCGGATTGAGAGGTTGAACAGTCCCCGATCTTGGAATAGTCTCTGTGCACATGAAGGTCTGATGCAAATATTGGCTCTCAGGATGCTCCTCATACGCCAAAAGGAAAACACTGATAGAGTGTCTAAGAACACAGATCCTATAGCAGCCATCTGGCTCTGTCGTTCAGACTACCCGAGCATGTGCTGCCTCAGTTTTACATCTCGGGAATGGGGCCTCCAAGAATAGCACCCCTCCAAGTGGTTACGATTCTGCCCACAGATAGGTATTGCTTCAGTGCCTAACTCAGTAAGTGATGGTTTCCATTATGAGGGCTTTAAAAAGCTCGGGGGAATATAGGCACCAGGGAGGAAATGAAGTCACCCATAACCTCACCTCCTCAAATTTAGCGTCATAAAAATTTTGATAGAAATATGACAATGGCTGTATCCATACCGACTCGTCTTTCACTCGGTTAGCAGCTGATCAGCTTCCATTGCTTGTAAATGGTTTCTTTAGAGTTATCAGCCTTACAACATGTTGAATTCCACGAACTGTAATTTATTTAGTCTCTGTTTTTGCCCGATTATTTTCATCTCTCTCTCTTTTTTTTCCTGTTATAAATCTTATTATGGACAATTTCGTATGTCCACACATCTCCTGGGTTGTTTCCTTGAAATACATTCCTAGAATGGAGAAATTGCTGAGTCAAAACATGTTGGCAATGTGTGCTGTGCACTGCCTGGTTCCCAGGAGAAGGGCGGTCCTTACATTTCTCCCTGGGGCAGGGGGAAGAGTCCCCCGAGGACCAGGCATCCTTGCGCTGGCTGCCGGGCATCTCTGGTGATGCCCCGCGTTATTCACAGAGGCAACAGTTTCTCTTGCTGTCTCTATTTGCTTTGTTTTTCTTTCTCTCCCCCTTTGTTTCCCTTCTTGGTTTTCTGCCAAACAGCCCCTTGTGAAAGGACCGCCTAATTAACCCTGTGCTAATTAACAATTTAAAATTACACAGTGTGACTGTTCATGTTTAATTCTCTGGGAGCTGAAGCAACAGCAGGAGCCCCCTCCCCTTCCTTAGAACCGCACACCCCTACCCAGCCTACTAGAAAACTGTAGCATTTTATCCAGCCCTGTCTCCTTCATGGAATAAGACAGAACTTTCCTTACACACCCTTTTTAGTTTAAAGAGGAAGATAATTGCCTATATGAGTGGCATATCACATTGTACCTGGTAGCATTTTATCCTTGAAAAGCAATCTTTCCAAGAGGTTGGTGTTTGCAAAACTGCAGTGGGCTTTAACACAGGGAAGCACAATGTGGGGGTGAATACAGCTCCCCCTTTCATTGGGATTATTTATTCCTAAGGTGTTGGGGCTCTTCTGCATGGGGTACTCTGCAAATGGCAGACTTAAATGCTGAGTAGAATGAGACAGTGGACAAGACTGTATGTATGCAAATGCTTGCCGATCGCTCCTGTGTCTCCCCTCGAACTTTGTCATTGGGAAGACGTGCTTTATAAAACCTTACTGAATTCTCAAATAGTGTTGAATGCAATATTGAGGTGATTTAAAGGGAACCTGAGGGAGTGGCCGGGAAAGATGAATTGGCCTGCAGGAAGAGTTCCGCGTTCTGCATGTGGGATGGGTTCACAGCCCAAGGACTGGGTTAGAGGGCTGAGGAGAGGCTTGTGAATTTTGACTGGCAGGGCTTCCCGTGAATGTGTGGGGACCCACTCGGTTCCCAGGCCGCCCTCTGTAACTGAAGAACATTGATTTTACGGGAAACCATGTTTACAGACAGAGCGCTGATCGACCTGCCGAGTTGACTTCTGCCTCCTTAAGTAAGAACTACCTTTTTCTTATTGACTGGCTGATAAACAGAGCAAGCACGCTGGGTGGGAGAGTAGTGGATGCCCCGAGGCCCATGAGCTGCCAGCCTGGGCAGGATGAAGAGACCGCTTCATGTCAGTGCATCTCCCCCCTCCCCCTATGCATCCCTTATCTGCCAGGGATGGAGGCAGAGGATGTATGCGGCCATCCTTCTCCGATTACCTGGCAATGTGGGGACCAAGCACAGGCAAGCTGGTCGTCTGGTGCGGATGCAGGGAAGCAGTGTCCCAAGCTTTAGTTCAAGTTCCCTGGAGTGATGTGGACATTTACACATTCTGTTTGGGGTGGGGTGTGAACCAGGAGCCTACATGTTTCAGGACAGTGTGATTAGCCCATGAACCATGCCTCTTGTTTTTCATGGGGCTGTCCAACGCTCTGCTTGGTCAGCGTGCATGGAAGAGAAGCTTCAGAGCAGGCAGCCCAGGTCTAGAAATCGGGTTCTCTTTCCCACCTGTGTCCTTATGGACTGTCAGCTGTGAATGAATCCTCCAGCTCACCCCGCTGGCCCAGGGTCACCAGCTATCTTATCTGCCTTTCAGAAGTGCCCACAAGGGTCATTGCCTGCTTAGGACCAAAAAACAAATTAAGGTTTTGTTTTTTTGTTTGTTTGTTTGTTTTAATTTTGTCTTTAAAGTCCCAACCCTTAGCTGGCCAGTTCATGGAGGAGGAGGAAGAGAGCCGAGCAAGCAAAGCCCACCAATTAATTGGTAAATGCTAGCAGGTTTCTCTGGCCCAGCCCAGGCTGGAGAGGAGATTGGCTTTGCTGTCGATAAACAAGTCCCTGGTGCGGCATCAAAGCTCTTCTCCTTTATCAATCGCGGCCTCCCCTTCCCGCATGTTCCTGTAACTTACCAAGCATTTATGACATTGATTTTACAATCGGGCTGTTAACCCTCCCGCCCCTTCAGACCTGCCAACCTTTTGGGCTTGAACTGCCAATCAGGTATCATCCATCCAATCAGGAACATCCTTAAGAAGAGCCTCCCCAGATTCTCACCTGTATCCCAGCTAAGCCTTATGGGAAGTCCCCGTTCATTTGCCACTGGGGTTGATTTAGCACGGTGATCTGTTTCAAACGAACCCGTCCTTTCTAAGGCCTACAGAGGCTCTGCTGTCTCGGAGACTGCGGTTATCAGTTGACAGCCATATATGCATGTGAGTTTCAAACCAGTCGTGGCACATTCTTCGAAAAAGTGATTTCTTCCAAGGCTTCTGCCAGCCTGCCTTCTCCGTCTTTTCCCGAGGGGGAGCTGTTGGCTCACTCTGTAGTCAAACCTGCAGAAATACGAAAAGAGTAAGACAGGGTTGGCAGGAGATGGAGGGGGATGAAACCCGGCCAAAAGCTTTGTCTGCTGCAAGAGGTGGTGGAGCAGGGGAGCAATGGCTTGGGGCCTGTGGGTAAAAGACCAAACTCTGAAGAAGTGCTGAGCCACCTGTAGGAGGGCAGCAGCAGCAAGGCAGTCACCACCCCTGTGGTGATGTCGCAGGAGCCAGGCAGCCTGTGATCCGGTTCTACCTTCCCCAGGGACGGTAGCTCTCAGAGGGCAGGTTCATCTCAGGAGCTCTCTGGAGTCAGAAACGGAAAAGCCCCAGGGCTGAAGGACAGCTGCTTGGGTAGCAACTAATAACGAAGAGGCAGGTGTGGAAGTAGGGCTTGCTAAGCCCAGCTGCCGTCTCTGCTTGTGCTAAGACCTTTGCTAGGGAAAATCCACTGCTCGCCTGGTGGATGGGCTTCCTGCAGATGGGGCGAGGCTTTGCCCCCCTCCACAAGGGCACCAACAGATTGAAAGTCCAGCCGGCTCTTATTCTCGGTGCCTTCCTATTTTCATTGTGAGCTCTGCTGAATCCCAGACAAGGAAGCTTTCCTGGTTTGGGTAGAGGAGATGGGAATTTGGGGTGTCTTCAAGTTTGATAATGAGAATAGTGTTGGTCTCTGGTGGGATTTACCCTGTAAGGTTTACTGCTCAAGAAATGGGACTTCTGTTGCTTCCGAGACCTGAAAGGGAGGGATGTGGACGCTGGCCCCCTTGGGCCCTTTGCAGAATGAACCTAAGGCTTCACCTTTGCCCTCTGAACCTTGTAGACCTTTGTTCGAACTTACCAAACCTGACACGCGGGCACTGAAAAGCACCTGATTTCTCTATGTCATTGACCCTTCTCAGTTTACCACTCTCATTCTGAAGCTGCCTCAGCTCCCTCCTCTCATCCTCCCTGACGCCCCCCCCCCCCCTCCAAGTGTCATGCACTTGGGATGACTTCATGCAAGCTATCTGTATGCAGGAGGGCCCTTCCAGTGACCTCGCTGGGTCCTGGAAAGATAACGGGCCTCTTCCATTATGGCTCCCTGCCCAGCCTGACTCAAAGTCCCGATGGCATAGAGTGAAAAATTTCAACAAGTCTGTCTCTAGGGTGAGAGTGACAGACAGTGTGAAGTCAAAGAGGTGTGCTCCTGACCGCTTTCCCCACTTCCCATTCATTACATGGACCTGGCTGTGTTGTCCATGGTGCTGCTTGCCCTCTCTGTACTGCACTGTGCAGGGCCATGTCCCCCAGCCTGCCCTCTGCCCTGCAAGCTTTGTGTTGTGGGTATGGACAGAAGCTGCTTAGAGCACTCCGTGCGGGACCTTAGCCTTGGCCCTCCTAACCTCTTTCCTTTCTCTCTCTCTTTCCCCTCTCTCCCTCCTCCCCCCCCCCCTTGCCTCCACCCTTCAGGTCCGATCCGTACTGGGTGCAATGAAAGCTCCACGCTGGCCTTACCATGGAAGGCTGTGACTCGCCCGTCGTCTCGGGGAAGGACAATGGGTGCGGGATCCCTCAGCACCGGCAATGGACTGAACTCAACAGCACCCACCTCCCCGACAAACCCAGTAGCATGGAGCAGCCCACAGGCGAGAGCCATGGGCCCTTGGACAGCCTAAGGGCCCCCTTCAATGAGCGCCTGGCAGACAGCAGCACCTCGGCCGGGCCGCCAGCCGAACCCGCCAGCAAGGAGGTCAGCTGCAACGAGTGCTCAGCCTCCTTTGCCAGCCTCCAGACCTACATGGAGCACCACTGCCCTGGCACGCGCCCCCCACCGCCCCTGCGAGAGGAGAGCGCCAGCGACACCAGCGAGGAGGGCGAGGAGGAGAGTGACGTGGAGAACCTGGCCGGGGAGATCGTCTACCAGCCAGATGGCTCCGCGTACATTGTCGAGAGCCTGAGCCAGCTGGCCCAAAGCGGGGCCGCGTGTGGCGGCAGCAGCAGTGGCAGTGGGCCTGTCCCCTCGCTCTTCCTGAACTCTCTCCCCGGGGCGGGGGGCAAACAAGGGGACCCTTCGTGTGCTGCACCCGTGTACCCGCAGATCATCAACACTTTCCACATAGCCTCATCCTTCGGGAAATGGTTTGAGGGCTCAGACCAGGCCTTCCCGAATACCTCAGCCCTGGCGGGGCTCAGCCCTGTCCTGCACAGCTTCCGCGTTTTTGACGTGCGACACAAAAGCAACAAGGATTACCTGAACAGCGACGGTTCTGCCAAAAGCTCCTGCGTATCCAAAGATGTTCCCAACAATGTGGACCTGTCTAAGTTCGATGGCTTTGTGCTCTACGGCAAGAGGAAGCCCATTCTGATGTGCTTCTTGTGCAAACTCTCCTTTGGGTATGTCCGTTCATTTGTGACCCATGCGGTGCACGACCATCGCATGACCCTGAGTGAAGAGGAGCGGAAAATTCTTAGCAATAAGAACATCTCCGCTATCATCCAAGGGATCGGCAAAGACAAGGAACCCCTTGTAAGTTTTCTGGAACCAAAAAACAAAAACCTTCAACACCCTTTAGTTTCCACAGCTAACCTCATAGGCCCCGGACACAGTTTTTATGGTAAATTTAGTGGCATTCGCATGGAAGGGGAGGAGACCCTCCCAGCCGTCGCTGCTGCTGGCCCTGAGCAGCCCCAGGCTGGTCTCTTGACCCCCAGCACCCTCTTGAACCTTGGCGGGCTCACCAGCTCTGTCCTGAAGACTCCCATTACCTCAGTCCCCCTGGGGCCTCTGGCTGCCAGTCCTACCAAATCCTCGGAGGGCAAGGACTCTGGGGCAGCGGAAGGAGATAAGCAAGAAGTGGGGGATCCAGATTGCTTCTCCGAGAAAGCAGAGCCAGCCGAGGAGGAGGAGGCGGAAGAAGAGGAAGAGGAGGAAGAAGAGGCGGAGGAGGAAGAAGAGGAGGAGGAGGAAGAGGAGGAGGAAGAGGAGGGCTGCAAAGGACTCTTTCCCACTGAGTTGGAGGAAGAGCTGGAGGACAGGGCCCCCGAGGAGTCTGGAGCCACATCAGGTGGTAGCAGCAAAAAGGACCTTGCTCTCTCAAACCAAAGCATTTCTCACTCCCCCTTAATGCCTAATGTGCTCCAGAGCCTGTCGAGGGGCACAGCTTCTACTACTTCTAATTCTGCTTCTTCCTTTGTTGTCTTCGATGGTGCGAACAGGAGGAACCGTTTAAGCTTTAACAGTGAGGGCGTCAGGGCCAATGTGGCAGAGGGCAGGAGGCTGGACTTCGCTGACGAAAGTGCCAATAAAGACAATGCCACAGCACCAGAACCAAATGAAAGCACAGAGGGCGACGATGGGGGCTTTGTCTCTCATCACCAGCATGCTGGCTCCCTCTGCGAGCTTGGGGTTGGGGAGTGCCCCTCGGGTAGCGGTGTGGAGTGCCCCAAATGTGACACGGTCCTGGGCTCTTCCCGCTCCCTGGGTGGCCACATGACCATGATGCATTCTCGTAACTCGTGTAAGACACTCAAGTGTCCCAAGTGCAACTGGCACTATAAGTACCAGCAGACGCTGGAGGCACACATGAAGGAGAAGCACCCGGAGCCTGGGGGCTCCTGTGTCTACTGCAAAAGCGGGCAGCCCCACCCGCGGTTGGCACGAGGCGAGAGCTACACGTGTGGTTACAAGCCTTTCCGCTGTGAGGTGTGTAACTACTCCACAACTACCAAAGGCAACCTCAGTATTCATATGCAGTCCGACAAACATCTCAACAACATGCAGAACCTGCAGAACGGAGGGGGCGAGCAAGTCTTCAGCCACAGCGCTGGGGCCGCTGCCGCCGCAGCAGCTGCAGCTGCCGCCGCCGCCAATATAGGCAGCTCCTGTGGCGCCCCCTCCCCCACTAAACCAAAAACCAAACCCACGTGGCGGTGCGAGGTGTGTGATTATGAGACCAACGTGGCCAGGAACCTCCGCATCCACATGACCAGTGAGAAGCACATGCACAACATGATGCTGCTGCAGCAGAACATGACCCAGATCCAGCACAATCGCCACCTGGGCCTCGGCAGCCTGCCCTCCCCGGCCGAGGCCGAGCTCTACCAGTACTACCTGGCCCAGAACATGAACCTGCCCAACCTGAAGATGGACAGTACTGCCTCGGACACCCAGTTCATGATGAGCGGATTCCAGCTGGATCCTACAGGGCCCATGGCCGCCATGACGCCTGCTCTAGGTGAGGCTGACCCCTCCTCGGGCTTGTGTGCTTTCACCATATAGGAGGTTTGTTCCGTTGGGGCGGGAAGCACGTGGAAGAGGTCGAGGTGTGTAAATTGGTTTTGATTTTTATCACCTTGATTTTTTTTTTTTAATGGGAATGTCTCACAATCCAGTGTTTTCCTTCAAGAATCCCTTGCACTTGCTGTGTGCGTCTGGACAGTTTTATGCGTCCGACAGAGCTGTGATTGTACTCTGGCTATCTAGGGCCAGGATTAAAACTCATGTGTTGCCTCTAGTTTTTGGCTTATGGTCAGCTTTCCTTTACTGTTCCCATTCTTTCTCTCTTCTCTTTCTCAATTTGAAAAATTGCCATAATCACTCAAAACTTTTGGTTTCCATTAAATATTTATTAAAACTTACAAGAAACCATATCTGGGACCATCATCTCAATAATTTAAACAGGGACAGTCATCATTCCAATAGGAGCTATTGGAAGCGGTAACACATCGCATTGAAAACCCAAAGGCTGGCTCCGTGCCGAACTGGGAGCCACGGGGAGATTTCTGGAGTTCTCTCTGTAGCTCTGTGGATCTTGATGGAAGAGGCACGTTCTTATCCTCCCTTAGTTTGGATGAGTTGTTGATTAGTGGAGTTGGGAATGAATTAGGAATTAAATTGCCCTGGGGACATGGTCACGAGTGGTGTGATAGCTGAAGAAGTGAAGAAATTGTAAGATTGTCCTTCAGAGAAAGCTGACGTTTTGATAGCAGTTAGACGCTGACTAGTGGGCCTTTGTTGCCAGGAGAAACAGTGCTGAGTGAGTCTACACCCAGACCCCAGCTGTGTTGTCCGCGTTAGTAGTAGTCAGCTTTCCGTTAATGCGGCAGGTGCTTGAGATGTAGAAAGAAAACCAGTTTGTCTCCCAGGCTGGGTGGTTTCAGTCAGTGGTCAGTGGCGCTATTGCTCTGGGTCCTGTGGTGAAGCATTGTATCATGGTAGAGAAAGCAAAGGGCTAAAAAGGAGAGGAAGGGGTCAGGAGGTTCCACATGACTGACTGGCAGAGGTCCAGCTGGTTCCCACCTCTTGAAGGTGGTTCACCACCTTCCCGTTGAGCCACAGGCTGGGGACCAAGTCTTTAACACGTAGCCTTTGGTGAGGGACATTTTTTCAAACCACAGCGCCAGGTCTTACTGCTCAGCTTGACACATCTAAAACAGAACCAGAAATGAGAGATTTGGATGCTGAAAAAGCTATGGTTCATGATCAATTTTTTGAGCGGGAAAGTGTACAGATTGACTTTATGAAGGCTAGTATGTTGACCAGGTCCCCTTTGACCCCACTTGGTGTTCCATTGATGGAGCCTAACCTGGTCTTTATTCCCTGCCTCTACTGTCTAGCCCTTTGGGGATCTGTGGAGAGACCCTAGTTAAGTAGAATTCTATGATCAGCCTGGGGATAAGTAGTTTTCTTAACAACGAAGAGAGCACATACCTTTATTTGGCATGGGTTAGGTAAGTGCCAGGAGGCCAGATCTCACCAGTGTGCGGTCTTCACTTTGTGTGGGGCTTCAAGACTAACTTGCTAATGAGCTGTGTTCCCAAGCATTCAGCTTGTTCTACCTGCTCTCTGTTTTCACTGTGAATTCATGATATTTGAGCTTTGTTTTCTATCTTGAAACATTAGCCTGTTGATCCCTTATGACCAAATGATGTGAAGACGTTTTGCTGACTGGTCTTGTTAGCCCACGAAGGCACAAGAATCCATTGTCTCACTTGTCCCCAGAGTGAACCATGCACCCCAGGAAGGGTGGGTGTTGGCCACTAGTGTTCTGAAGTCTGTCTCTCCTCCTCTCCCCATCTCTTTCTCTGTCTGTCTCACCAATAGGAAGTAGTTTCTTATCTTAGGGACAGTAAAATTCTGGTAGTCAGATCTTCAGAATAAACTGGGCATTCTCTCCATATCACAGAAGCACGGAGACAGGGTGACTTCACATTGACAAATCAAGGACTTGTTAGCTATCTTGAAAATCAGCGGCTACTGTTTGCATTGAGCAATGGAGACATATACTGTGGGCTTTTTTTTCTACTTGGTGTCTTTGAGTTCCAGGGCATCACAGTTCTTAGTGTAATCAGGCACAGAGGGACAGATCCTTGTGTCCAAACACACCAAGGCTATCCCCACGGTCTGTCTTGGAGTAGAGCTGCCCTGCGTCTTGCCCAGTTCAGTCAGGAAGGGCTCTTGAGTTACCGGCGCTGCAATTGCATGACGTGGGTCTCCGTCCTTTTAGCGGCCACGAGGTCAGTTGGGGTGACGAGAGTCAAAGTTGTTGAATGTTACACGGTTGACCAGGTGTGCGGACAGTAGGATGTGTCCACATGATTTGCGGAGGAGGTTGTGTGGCCCGAGCAGGAGAAAACACAGGCAAGGGGAGAAGCTGCATGTTGCGGTGCCTGCTGTGGTTAGGCTGCTGGTGAGGTGGATAGAGGATATCGGACATGATTGGGTTCCGCAGTGAGGCAGAAAGGGGCTTTTATGAACTGTCTTCTTTTGGAGCAGGGTACCATTCGTGCCTTCCTTGACAGGACCTTCTCTTTAGGTACTTGTCTGGAGATGCCATCATTCTGGTGGTCATGAGGCGGAGAGGGTTACGCTCCTTGGTCTGGTCTGGCTGAAGCGAACCTGCCACCATTTATTGACAGGATATTAAGACCTGCAGCCATGTGAACATCCTCCCAAGCATCCCTTTAGACTCCCAAGTCTAACATAGCGTCAAGAAATGGGTCCCTTGCAAGGCATTTTCCTCTTTCCCACCAAGTAGCCTGGCGGCCATAGAGCACTCGCTTGTCCTTTAGGAGCCCCCTGCTTTCTTCCTTTGCTTTTGTGTTATCTGATTCGTGCCTCCTGAGGCTGAGCTTCTTTCTGAGCAGGCTCACATGCCACGGTGTGAAGCCCGAGCTAGTTGGATCTCTGTCATAGGCGGCATGGTCCTTCCCAAGGCCCATAGAGGGCTCAAAAGAAACGGCCTGCTGCAGCCTCACTTAGGCAGCTCCCAGATGCCTGTGGATCAAGTGAGGGTCATCTAATTCACTGGAGTTGAATTGACTGTGTGGACTGGAAGGATTCTAATGCCTTGGCTTTTCTCCAAGGTGGAGTCTTGGCGGGAGTCCTGGCAAGCTCTTCGTCATCCCGGTTTCCCGCTGCTCCTCTGCTGGGCCTGTGAACTGGGGATAGGAGCAGTAGCTTATTCTCTCTGCTTCTTCTGAGGGCTTCTAATGTTCATCCAGACCCGCAGCAAGTGACAGTGGATTTTCTCGGTAGAGTGGTGGTATTGATGTGCCGAGCTTGCGTTTGAAGGTTGGGGAAGAGGTTGCTGCTTTAGGTGGTTGACATCAGAAACAAATACGCATTTGCTCCTGTCTCACCCTCTGGGCGGTTTTTGCTTTGAGTGAACGCTGAGTATGTTTTGTGGATGTTGCCTGTCTTCATCCTCATTAAGGATAGAACTTTTTTCTCTCTCTTTCTCTTCTTTCTTTTTCCCTTATTTTTTTCCTCTTGCTCTAAAATGAATGTCATAGCTAAGGTTCCTCTCACCGGGGGAATAGGTGGGGGAGGGGATGGTAAGAAAGACCACACAGAGAAAGCTTCCTGAACCTTCTGGAACGCACGCGTGGAAGGTCTCTGTGGCTTCTTACATTGTCTGCAGATTTCGAATGTAACTGGTCTGGCCTAGTGGAGGCCGATCTGAGCTTCATAGTCAGAACAAAGTCGCTCTCGTCATTATCATCATCGTCATCTTCATCACCTTCACCACCACCGTCGCCATCATCATTTTGTTTCCTTTGATGAGCCACCGACTTGAATTCTAATCAGTCATTTAAAAAATATCTTCAGTCAAACCACTCTCAAAAGGTCAAGTTTAAGCATCAGTTGGAGGGTGGGGGCAGACCTCGTAGTTCAAGGTAGTTCAAGTGTGCACGTGTTCAGAGGAAAGGTAGGAACCAGAAGCTGCCAGTCAGCTCCTGAATTACTGTGCACGTCTAGGGGATGGAGGTAAGCCCGCAGTTTCCAAGGCTTTCTCATGGTGTAGGTAAGAGCGGGTGTGTTAATCTCCCGCCAGTGAAAGTGAGCGTTCCCCTGGTTTATGCACGGTAGTGATGGGCTGAAAATGGGCCGGGGTACAGAGACCTTTCTTAGGGAGTGTGAGCTGGCATGCGCGCGCGCACACACACACACACACACACACACACACACACACACACACACACCCGCCTGCCTCCGTCTATAACTGCCTGTCTGGATTTACTTCCTGAGCGTGTATCATTTGGTGCTTTTGACCCTTATCTGACGCAATAAACATTTTGTTCATGTGTGCAGTGGGGTAGGTTATTCAGCATGAGGCTGGACCTCTGCTCTAGTCTGCCCCCACCGTGGTAGGGATGCAGCTGTGCTGGGGTCCTGTGTGTGGCTAGCTCGGGCACAGAGGCTTGGGAAAGGAAGATTGTCCTAGAAACAGTTAGAGGTGGGGGTGGGCAGCTCTGATGGACAGGTAGGATGCTGACAAGAGGGTGCTGGGAGGAGTGGAGGGCTCGCTTCTGAATTCTGTGCTGTATGGTTGGTTGCGCATCAGTGTGGCCATCTCTACTAATATTAATGGCAATAAATCATTCCACTTTAGCTGGGCAGTGGTGGCGCATGCCTTTAATCCCAGCACTCAGGAGGCAGAGGTAGGTGGATCTCTCTGAGTTTGAGGTCAGCCTGGGCTCCGGAGCAAGTTTCAGGACAGGCATCAAAGCTACACAGAGAAACCCTGTCTTGAAAAACAAAGAAAAGAAAAAAGAAAAAGAAAGAAAAATATAGTTTCTTGTTGTATGTACAGCGCAAGCTTCCCCTTCCTACGGTGGTGGGAAGTTTTGTTCATTAGCAATGCTATAGATGAACTCTGGGCACAATTTAGAATCTTCCTAAAGGCCCGGTGTTATAGATTGCTCTGCTCCTTCTTGATTCTGGAGGTCGGCTGGAGTCTGGAGTTTCAGATTCTGTTGCATTCAAGGGTCATACAGACTTACCACTTTTCCTAGAACATGAGAGAAGGGAAATCAGTCAGGAGACCGAGCTCCCCAGATTTGTCTAGATGTTCTTTTTGAGAAGGTGGAAAGCCCGGAGCCTTCCGCAGACCACGGAGTCTCCAACACAGCAAGAGGATGTTGTTTTCCAGCAGGTAGCTCCTTGCAGTGTTTGTGCCTTGTACCGCGTCTGTGAGCCTGGCTTCTGACCCTCTCCCTCTGTCCTTCCCTACAGTGGGCGGTGAGATACCCCTAGACATGCGGCTCGGGGGCGGGCAGCTGGTGTCGGAGGAGCTGATGAACCTGGGCGAGAGCTTCATCCAGACCAACGACCCGTCCCTGAAGCTCTTCCAGTGTGCGGTCTGCAACAAGTTCACGACGGATAACCTGGACATGCTGGGACTGCACATGAACGTGGAGCGCAGCCTCTCGGAGGACGAGTGGAAGGCCGTGATGGGGGACTCGTACCAGTGCAAGCTCTGCCGTTACAACACGCAGCTCAAGGCCAACTTCCAGCTGCACTGCAAGACGGACAAGCATGTGCAGAAGTACCAGCTGGTGGCCCACATCAAGGAGGGCGGCAAGGCCAACGAGTGGCGGCTCAAGTGTGTGGCCATCGGCAACCCGGTGCACCTGAAGTGCAACGCGTGCGACTACTACACCAATAGCCTGGAGAAGCTCCGGCTGCACACGGTCAACTCCCGGCACGAGGCCAGCCTGAAGTTGTACAAGGTGAGGGCGGCTCCTTGAGACCCAGGAATGGGCTCTCTGCGGAGTGAATTGGGGAAGATTGAGAAGGGGGACTAGTAATTTGTGTTATAATCCTGTTAGGTGCTTGTCGCCACCCAGCAGCAAACTAACGCTAAAGGTGTTGCATCCAGTGGCCAAAGAGGCTGAGATGTGTCGATGGCTTCCATCTGGAGGCTGAAGGTTCGGGGTGTCTCGTTGCAGGGGCAGGTTAATCCAACAGACCAATACTGTGGTTTTTCCTTTCTTGGTTCCTGGTCTCTGCTGGAGTCTGTCGAGTCACCGTCAGCCGCTATGGCCCACTCGTCCTTCTCTCCTTTAGTCCGTCTTTTATTTATTCTCTCCTGATGCTCCCAGAATGCTTCATCCATTCGTTCACTCTGTTTACCCATCCCGCCAGCGGCTACACACCAGACACGTTCTGTATACCAGCCGCTGTTCTGGAAGTATGTCTGTATCAGTGCATATAATAGATTACCACAAACACACGTACGTATGTACATAGATACGAACACACACATTCATATATACATGTGCATATGTGTGCACATATAACTAGACACACATTTATATAGATATACATGCATGCATATGCTCACACCCCCATCCCTGTCCTCACAGAGTTTTCGTTCCTTTGGGACAAGTTGAGGTACACTCATAATGGGCAAATGACATGGTAGAAGGTGGTAAATGCTATGAAGGAAACTAGGTCAAGCAAGAGGGCCCCCATGTTCCTGTATTTTACATCCCTGTTCTCTGCTTCCTCTCCTTTTAGCCCCTTTGGTTTCTCTTTTCTCTCCCCTTCCCTTCCGTTTGCTCCCGCACCCCCAGTCTCTGGCTGTACAGCTTAGGCCAGGCCTTCAAGAAGGAGGAGGGCCGCAGACACTGTAAACAGCCCTTTTACTTGCACGGCAGGATTGCTCCAGACGTCCCTATTGATTTTCGGTGGACTTAAGGCCTCACCTTTTCCTCTAATCATCCCGTAATGGCTTTAGTATGAACAATCAGGTACAAATCGCCATAAATCTCCCCAGCCTCATTCCACACACCCTCCGCTCCCTCGCTCCTCTCCATCCTCCTCACTTTCACCCCTAGTCTCTCCTTTCTCTTTCCACACCATTGCTCACTCTTGGGCTAGCAAGCGTTCCGTTTCCGCTGACTCTGGAGTCGGTGGAGCCTCCTGTGTCCCCCTCACGATTATAGATGGAGACCCCGCCTGAGGAAGGCTCAGGATCCTTAGCCCACACCGGTCTCTGCTCAGTTGACGTTATAGATGGAGACCCCGCCTGAGGAAGGCTCAGGATCCTTAGCTCACACCGGTCTCTGCTCAGTTGACGGTTGCAATTCATTTTGCTGTTGCTCTCATTCTCGGGGAGTACCATGGGTAAGGAACAATCTTAGAGCAAGTTAGTAGGGATAGAATGTCCTAGAAGGGACTGCAGGCACCAGCTGTAGTGGGCTAGGATTGGTTTAGGTACCAAGTAAGTCATAATCCTTTGTCCTGTGCAAACCTTCATGTACTGGCTTGATTTAGTGCTACCCTGGAAAGACAGTTTCCTGCAGTCAGGTTGAGTTGGAGGTCTGACTGGCCATAGGACAGTGCTGACGTGGTCAAAACAACCATGTGGGAAAACTGGAGGAAACAAGCATTTCTGAAGGACCCGGCAGTCAGATCGGCCACAGGAGGTTGTAGGCCACTCTGATGAAGGGTCACAAAAGCATGGAGTGAGGCTGACCTCTTGCATCTCTTGAGATGGATTGCCCTTTAGGTTATAACTGCACACAGTGGCCACTAAGTCTGTATGCCATATCTTCCATGTGGTCCAGGTCTCGACTAAAGCCAAGCACTCGGGCTTGCTTCTGAAGGCCCCCCGAAACAGAGGATCTGCTGAGAGTTTCCCCCAGCCCCCAAATCATGTCCACGACTCACACCCTGGTCATCAGGATAAGGCATTTTCTGAGGGTGGGTGTGAAGGGGACATTTCCTGTACTACTCGTTCTGGTCACTTACATGACTGGGCCTTATTTATCTTATTTTGTTGGTTGGTTTGTTTGTTTTCTCAAGATAGAGAGACCATACACACAAGATCTTGTTCAAAGCTTCTGCCACGAGTAGAAGAGGCCTAAGTCCTGGGAGCAGCAGCTGTTTGACCAGTGTGTTCCCTAGAGTAACCAGCCCTCGTACTTCAGTGTAGCTGGCCCTGTGTCAGGAGGCAAAGGTCTTTAGTCTGGTCCTATTAGTCCTTGGATAATGAATGTCCCTCTGCTTGCTGATGCTCTTTTGAGGGGCAGGGAGACCCCCCCCCCCCCCGCCTCAACCTTCGGATGATGAGTCCAGAGCTTGCTCCAAGCCCCTTTGTTCCCTCCACGTGACTAAGATAAACTTCTTGCCACAGAGGGGGCTCCCTCTCCCTGGGTTTCTTCAGTGCCTGGACTCGGGTGGGGTTCGGAGGTGGTTGGGCCCTGGTGTGGCCCATCGTAATGGAGATTGATTGCACGTTATTTTTCCTCTTGCTAATGTAATCCATTAGCCCGGCACATGCATAATCAGTTTAGAGCACAGTTAACTGGATGTAATCGAGTTCTTTACTGTCTGCTAGAGAAACCGCTCCAGAAGCGGCTGGCTGACAGAGGGGGGCACTCAGCCTGCCCGGCTCACCCCATCCTGCCTACCACCCCTTCTCACTCTGTCCCACTTCCTGGTAAATTGTTCGTGACTAGCCGGTGAAAACTTGAAGTTTTTTTTTTTTTTTTTTTTTTTTTTTTTTTTTTTTTTTTTCTGTTCTGCTTTGTGCTTTCATTTTTGCCTTTGGAGACAGGGTGTCATGGATCTCAGCATGGCCCAAAAGTCACCCTGTATTCGAGGATAACCTTAAACTTCTGATCCTCCTGTCTCCATCTCCCAGGTGCTGCCACGACAGGTGTGCATCTATGCACCCAGTTTTATGAGGTTCTGGGGATTGAACAGAGGACTTCATGCCAGGCAAACACTCCACCCAATCTGCTGCATTCCCAGCCACTGAAGTTAGTGGTTCTCTAGGGTACCCGCTGAATGACTGTGACGTGGCTTCTCAGTGGAACTCCCACACTCCTCCTCTGAGCCAAGCCTTTTATTCTCCCTCTCTTTCCTTTGTGTTAGAGGAGGTGGACTCCCAGGACCAGGAGATGCAAACAGTGCTAGGCTTGTGATCTCTTACCAGCATTGTCACTTCCTTGACGTCATGGGGATTGATGTAGGCGGAGCAACCTAATCGAAGTATCCCCAGTCCGAAAGTTGATGACCCCGGGATGGACGATAGTCAAAACATCTGGGCACTGTAAATATGGCATCAAGTTATCTCCGGCTGTGTGTATACGGGGATGAGTTTTGTGCTTAGATCCCAGTCCCAATCTAAAGATGAGTCTTAAGGTATGGGCAGATATTACAAAATCAGGAAAACAATTTCCCCAAGTACAAACCACCTGGGTCCCCAGGTTTCAGATAGTGGACAGATAGCCTGTAGCTATGCTGTATTAGAACTGGACCCTCCAAAACTTGGAATGACCTAAAATTCAGGCACAGAGGTGAAGCCAGTCTGAAGCCCCCCCAACCCCCAATCGTCTATTCTGGATTCTATGCAATTTTTAAGACACACACACACACACACACACACACAATTTGAAGGAATTCATTCTTTTTTTTTCCCACCATGTGGGTCCCACTGCTTGTTGGCAGGGACCTCTACCCAAATGAGACATCTCAGCTCCAGTGACGAATTCTAAAATGAGTTTTTTGTATGGTGGGCAGGGGGTCTGGAGAACACAAGGTATCAGATGGGAGGCTCCGTTTTCTTACCTCTGTACTCCTGCAAAGCGCCCACAATGGAATCCTTGGCTTTTGTTTGAACCAGTGGCTGCCTCTGGTCATGCCTCTAACTGACCAGAACAGTGTTCTCCATGACTGTAGTGGTGCCCTGATCACCTGTCCCCTGCCTTCTGTGTTGGGTCAGTTTCCTAAGCCATCGTGGAAGTGCAGTGAGGAACAGTACCCTTCCTCTCTCAGCAGGGTCAAGCGCAAAAGCCTCAGTTACACCTTTTCATGCTTCTCTGTGTAAATACATCCTGCCCACTCCCACCTTCCCATCCCTCCCGCTCACAGATGCTCTTGCTTGTCTTGATGCAGAGAACAGCTCATGCTAACAGACATGTTCCCTGCACTTTCTTCCCTGGACAGTGTAGATTCTGAGTCCATGAGCTAGCCTCGCTTCTCCTGGGTTCATCTTGGCCTTCATGATCCTAGAGTGCCAGTGATGTGAGCTCTGGGAAATACGTGGTCTTTTCTGACTGGGGAAGAAGGGAGGGGTACAGGAAGCTGAATGGAATACAAGCATACCTGCCCACTCTTAGAACCTGCTTTGCAGGGAAAAATGCAGCAGCTCTAATAGATGGATTAAGATTCCACCCGAGCCCGTTACTCAAGCAGTTCCCAGCTGAAGTACCTTTGATTGGGCCAAGACCCCAGGTTTTATGGTAACCTTAAATTACAGCAAGGACCGTTGCCTACCTAGCTCATTGTCAGGATTGAATGTGAGCCACCTGGGGCTGGAGAGATGCGAAGCCGCACCTAAGCGACCAGAGGGAAGGAGAGGTGCTGGTTTACAACAAGCAAGCATTCACAGCTAAGTTGTACATGTGGTGGATGGTGCTCCTGCCTCTTCTGATAGGGACACAGAACAGAAGGACAGACTAAAGGACAGGAGAACATTGCTTCACATTCCTCCTCCTCCTTCCTTTATGAGTAAGTTGCTCCTTGGATTTCATTTCCGGAGCAGGGTCATAAAACCATTGCGTGGTGGATGGACAAACCGGAAGATGTAAAAATGCTCAGGAGTTCATATGAAATCCACATCTTGGTCTCCTTGATGGCCACACCGTGTGTAGTGTGTATGTCCTGTGGCAGCCGGGCAGGGAGGGATCTTCAGAAGACAGCTGCATCCTCAGCACCATGGTGGCTGATTGATAGCTTTCCTCTTGCTCTGACAGCAGGGAGCACAAGTTCTCGCGGGGGGGGGGGTGTCCCTCCACCCCAGCTAGCATTGTGCATGATTTGATTTTGGAACCAGTCTCTTCTAAGCACGTTTTCCTATTAGGTAGACTTGTAAGTGTCTGCTGGTGCCTCTGCCTACCTGGGCGGCTTCAGCCGGGAAGTGGGGGAAATTAGATGCTTTCCTAAGAGGTTCGGGAGGTGAGAAAGGCCAGATGCTTTGGTGAATTTGACCACACTTGCCCTTTCTGGCCTTCTCCTCTGGAGCAGCTGGGTCTTGGAAGTTCCTTTCCCTCAGTGGACAGCAGAGCTGACAGGACACGGGCTGCTGACCTGGCCTGAGTCCGTGCTGGAGGGATCCCAGGCTGGCTATGGTAGCGCTTCCAGCTACTTGTCAGCCTCAGGGAACTCTAGGGAGAGCCCTCCTTGGGGGCAGGGCCCAGACAGGACTAGGTTAAGTCATCACTGATGTGGGAACATGTGACCATGTGTCACCAGTGTCGTATGGATGGTCCTTACCCCACTGAAGGCCCTTGACCTTTCAGAAGCATCTCGGGCTCCTTCGTCTGCACTCCCTAGAAGGTCCTTATGTGTTCACTGGATGGCCTCGCGCACATACACTTTACTCAGGTCCTCCTGGTTAAGGGCTTGTGCAAACCCTCAGGTCAGGAGGTTCAGGTCAGTGTTGCCTTTTGGCTCTACACTTGAGACTTCACATAATGGAGCTCAAATTGTGTTAGATGTGTGTGTGTCGCTCTCTCTTTTTAAATCCCGTGCTTAATATGCCATTTGTGGAGAAAACCGGTGCTATGACCATTAGCCAAAGCACTTCCCTTTCATTCTCCATGTTCGTGCCCACGCTCCCCTGCCATCCCCACCCCCTCTGGTGAGCGCTCATATGGTCTTCCTCCCCTCCCACCCCATTCTTTTTTTTTGTGGGTGGAAATGAACAGTGCAAACTCTGATGGAATGTTACTCTATTCTGTTGCACTCTCTATTCTATCTTACATGGTTAGTATTGCATTTACAAGCCAGTAATGATGTGGATTACCTTTTTTTTTTTACTGCAAATGTAATATGAATAGGTGTAGCCATTGTGAAAATACTGTTTTTAAAGACAGGAAGAAAAGGGAAAATTACTGTCAGTTTAGTGATCTCTCGCAGTTAGATATTTGTGTTTCCCTGTTATGGGGAACAGGGTCTCGCTCTGAAGCCCAGGATGGCCTTGAATTAGTGGTTTTCTTGCATCCATTTCTGCAAGGATAGGATTACAGGTCTGTGCCATCGCTGCCAGCTTTTGCCTAGCTTCTCTTTCTCTTGTGCGCATGACAGAGGTGTTTTTAAAAGTGTCAGGATGACTTGGGATCCCTTGGGGGCTGGGGAGGTGGCTGGGTCAGTCGGGTGCTTGCTGCCAAGTTCTGCAACCCAAGTTTGATCTCTGCAATACACAGAGTGGAAGGAGATCATAGACTCATGAAATCTGTTCTCTGACTTCCACATGCATGCTGTGGTGAGTGTGCGCATGCTAGGCACGCCAAAAGTGTTACAGCTAACCACAGCAAAGAGAAAGATACTTACTTTTCCAGCCATTTTCCAACTCTGCCCCTCTGCTCTTGTAGATTTTCATATGCTTTCATAGACAGACATGTATGCGTTTGAAGAGATGTGTTCACATCTGGACTGCTCACCCAAACACCGTTTAGATGAGGTGCAGAGAGGCTGTGGGTCACAGCTGGTGAGTGCTGGTGGAGCTAATGCACAGCTCAGGACATTGGCCACAGGTCCTGGTGCTTCTTAAATCCTTTGCTCCCATTTACACCTGTTAAGTCTGAGGGGTGTGTTTGGTTTATATTTTCTTTCAGATAGTTTCTGTTTTCTTTCAAATTTCAAATAGAACGGTTACTCCAAATAGGATCGTTACTCCTATGGGGGAGTTGGGGGGGGGGGAGACAGAGAGAGAGAGCTTGAGCATCCGAGGTTGGCACTGGATACCCTCTTTAATCTTTTCTTTATCTTTTGAGACAAGGTCTCTTACTGAAGCCAGAGCACAGTTCAGCTAGACCCCCAGCCCCCAGGACTGGAATTACAGACCATGGCTAGCTTTTAAGTGGGTGCTAGGGAATCCAAACCCAGGCTGTCCTGCTTGTTCAAGCTTTACCGAGTGAGCCATCTCTGCAGGTCCCCAGCAGTTCATTTTTTAAAGGGACTTGCCTCTTATGAGCAATGTAAGAAGGTTCATTTCACGTTCCTCACCCTCCAAACCTTACAGAGCGCCTTGCGAGGACCACACAGACCTAGAAGGCTTAGAATGTGTCTAGGGAGGCAGGGAGACAAGGCAGCTTCCAGAGTCCTGTGCACACAACATTGCCACCCGCTCCCTTTCCTGGTCTCTCTGGCACACTCAGGGAGAAATGCGTTGGGTTCGTTGTTTTCATCAAACTTTCCATCTTGAGCTATTATCTGAGATATTCAGGGGCTCAATGGGGAGCAGTTTCATAGTACGTTAATGGGGCCTGCGTATATCTCTCATCATTTATCTTTAAGAATAAATGTTCTGAGAACAGTCCCAGGATGCTATAGAAGCTCCCTTTGCACTGTGTGTGTGTGTGTGTGTACGTACGTATGTACGTATGTTTGTTTATAGAACAGTGTCTCTCTAGGCAGTCCAGGCCGGCTCCTTGTAGAGATGGGTCCTCCTGCTTCTGCCTGAATCACAGGTGTTCAGTGTCACCCAGTCAGGGGGATCATTGCTTCTCTGTGAAGTTGGTGCCCAGATGGTATGGATGCCATTTCTGGGTAAACTGTTTTCCAGCGCAGGCTCCAAGTCTCCTGTACGCTTCCGTTAGTGCGCCACAGTCCCCGAGTTGAGCCGAGGAGAAAAGGAACCATCATTTTGTGAGAGGGCGAGAAAAGCCCCGGATCTTTTTACCTCTCCGCCCGCTGCGCCTGCTCCCTTCTAGAGCTCCTCCTGCTAGTGGCTCTGCCCTCTCAGGGGTGGACTCTAACAATTAGGAGACTGTTTGTACAGCTATTACCTTCCTTTGACTTCTAGAACAACCCTGCGTGCCGTAGTTATGTGGATAAGTCAGGGAGACCAGGACAGCCCACATTGCAGGTGCCCGGAATGGGGCAAAAGTGTGAACTCCATTTTGAATCTTTTCATGTTGCTGGGGCCCTGGACTCAGAGGGCACATTTGAATACGTACAGATCCAACAGGTGCTTCTGGTTCTTTGTTTTGAAAGGGAAATTCTAAGGGAACAATTAAGGCATTGTCAGCAACACTGTCAGGAAAAGGCAGGAGTTTTTAAATAATTACATAATATGCCCGAGCCATATTCTTGGTTCTGTTTTAAACAGAACTGAGAACTATAAATACTACATACATGTGGGCTGGGAAAGGCTGTTCTTATGAAAACCGTGTTGGTAGTACTAAGTAATTTTATACTTTAATAAAATTAGATTTCCAGTCCTTCCACCCCTGCATTTTTGAGAAGCAACTGTGATATTAGATGGGAGTTTGAAGACTTTAAACAGAAATGAGGGCGATGGCTGAGAACGTGGCTCTGTGGGGAGAGCGCTGGCCCAAAGTGTTAGAGACTCTGGGGTCAGTCTCCAGCACCCCATAAGCCAGTATTGTGGTCTGTGTCTGGAAGCCTAGCCCTCAGGAGGTGTAGGCAGGAAGTTCGGTAGTTCAAGGTTATTCTCAGCTACATAGGGTGTTTGAGGCCAGCATGGGATACAAGAGACAACAAATGGTGGCAGGAGGAGATGACCTTCGAATGGGAGTTCTGCTATAGAGTACTCTAGGTATGGCTGTCATACCTAGGAATGACATCGCCTAGACATACCTAGGTATGGCATAGCCATTGGCATGGTATCGTGCTCAGAGACTTGCAGATTTTAGATGGACCACGTGAAATATGCATACCATGGCTGGCCCATGCTGGCCCATCACCGCCTGTAACGCTGCTTCTAGGAGATCCAGCAGCCACTTATAGCCTTCATGGGCCCCAGGCACATACGTGGTGAGGACATATGTGTGGGCAGGACACACACATACACAACACACCCCTACCTACCCACCTACAACTCACGTTTCAAGTGACCATCTTACTTAGTTTGGCATAATCCACCTTTGGGTGTTGACCTGCCAGCAGGCCCTACAGGAGGCTGAGAACAGATAAGTCGCTTCCTTTGTTTTGTCAATCCCCCTTCTTTCCTTTTCCTATTGTTTCTCAAAAAGACAAATGCTTCTCATGATAGTTTCCAGTTTTTCCCCCTCATAGCAAACTCATATCAGATGGTCATATATATTTTGGTGTTAAATAAATAAAATGCCTTTCCCTATCACAAAGGTGGAAAAATATCCCCATTCATTTTCGTTAGTTTCCCCCCTTTAATGCCCTTCCCTCTTGTTTCCTTTCATTGATGTGATTCCGTTGCTTTTGCTGCTGTGGAGTCAGGATGCCTGGTTGGGTCTGCGGTACCTGTGCTAGCAGTGTGCACTGCCCTTGCTTAACCCAGGCCCCGGGGTCGCCGCCCACAGTTGTTTTTAAGATGCAGAAAGGCACCCGGATCCGCCTGGGAGCCTGGATTATTGCACGAGGAGGACCCCTGTGTCTGTGGCGTATGATTTGTTAAGCGGGAAGGCAGAGCAGGTTTGAATTCAGCCTCATCAGAAGTGATGAAGGAGCCTCCTCTAGGGTCCTTTTCTGGTCCGTAGAAGGTTAGGACTATTTACCTATTGCTGATATTTGATCTGTAATTGTTAATGAGCAGGGCAGGTTCCCAGGCTCAGGACAGCCTCCGAAGCATGCTTGGTCTCTTAGGTCAATAAGTATAGCAGTGTTTTCTTTGCCGATGTGGCCTGCACATTGGAATTACTGTAGGGAATGCCCACCCCTGGCTGTCGGCCCCCTCCTTGCTCTCTCTGGTGATGACCTCCTCCTTGGGGACTGTTGGGTCTTTGCAGACACTTCTGAGCTGTCTTCTGTGGCCTGCTGTGGGTGACATGCGTCATACCATGAAGCCACCACCTTCTTGTACCTTGGAGGAGGGTTGAGCCCACGGACTAATAGCTTGTGATGGCGATGTCCTGATGTCATGGGATCTGCCCTCTTCCTCTAGCTGCTTCTGAACCCAGCTGTGGCAGCCTGAGAGGAATCAAATCCCAGACTTTCCCTGACTGTGCTTCTCACCCAGGGAGGCAAATAGGAAAGGGGAATTCCTACCCGGATCAGCTTCCCTTACTGAATGTTTGTCAGCCTCGTGGGACAGTGTACAGACTGGGGCTCAAGGCTTTCTAACCTGGTCCTGAGGTCTCTGTTCTCCAAGGGGCTTTGTCTCCAGTATCCATCCTCCGGGTGGTGGTTCCCAGGCCCTGAGAGCACTCTGTTTCCTGTATGTGTAGTCAAAACCCTCATTTCTTCTGCAGAACTCCCTTTGGCCCAGCGGGGAAGATGAGCAGGTATTGGCGTGCCTCTGAATTCAGGTGGGGTGGCTTGTCTTGAAGTTTCATGGGAGTCGTCTTTCCGACTGACAGAACCCCAACCTCTTTGACACCTCTGACCAGCAGAAGAGGCTGGAAGGGTATTGCAGACAACCCGGACAAGATGGTGAAACTGCTGGGCCTCGGACAAGGGGAGAGAGTGAAATCCTGACTGTCCCCAGTGTTCCTCGCACAGGGTTGCCCAACCCTCATTGTCCTAGGAGTGTAGGTTTCACCTGACAGAAGTTAGGTGTTGGGTCTTGGCACTTGCGTGTGAATGTCAGAGAGGAAACTGACATAGCAGAGAGGAAGTGTCCTCAGCTCGTGATGACTCAGAAACCTGCTGCCTCCAAGCAAACCTGCAGGCTGAGAGGTGAGGGATGGGAGTGAGGCAACACTACACACACACACACACACACACACACACACACACAGCGCAAGTGAGCACGCACTGTAGGATCTAGATTCAAAGTAGGCCACAGTGAGACTGCCCAAGAGGAGGTTAGAACTCTACTCTCTGAGGAGACTGTTTGCTTTTTCCTACCTGGACCAGTTGGCAGTCATCACTGATGGAGCCAAATCTGGCAAACTATAACCATTAAAAAAAAAAAAAAAAAAAAAAGCCTAAGCTGAGACTTAGAAAGTGAGTACAGTTGTAAAAAGGGGGTCTCCAGCCGAGT
The DNA here is from genome assembly GCF_018167655.1 of Microtus oregoni. Taxonomy (NCBI): domain Eukaryota; kingdom Metazoa; phylum Chordata; class Mammalia; order Rodentia; family Cricetidae; genus Microtus; species Microtus oregoni. The sequence goes on from NW_024543063.1 coordinate 42,906,133, forward strand.
GACTCCCACATCTCTCCCTAAACCAGAGCTGGCTTAGGGGCCGTGGTGGGGGCTGCCTCACACTCATTGAGCCATGTCTGGAAGAGTATTAAGGAAATCACAAGCCTGGGCCCAGTGCCACTTGGCTTGGCTAGAGGGGATGGAGGATGCTCCTTAAGCCCCTTCTATTTGGAATCCATCTAGAAAGCTGGGGAGATAGTGGTTATGAAATACGGCCTATCACAGCAAAGCAGATGTGGGAAGATTCCATGGGCCACCATCTTGGATGCGGGGACTGTGTTCTGTCTTCCCCCAAACCATTCTCTATAAGGAAGCCACTGCATGCAGTGCGCAGAGAACCTACCTGGGCCCAGGTACTTTACAGTGTCTGGAACTGGAAAGCATTCCATTCAAACACTGCCTGTTAAAAGCAGTGGTGGGGGGCATGTTCTAAAGCTAGGTAGGGTCTTCCTGCTATGGCAGGCCCCAGTACCAGTGAATTCAGATCACTCTGGAATCTTCTTCTTCTTCTTCTTCTTCTTCTTCTTCTTCTTCTTCTTCTTCTTCTCCTCCTCCTCCTCCTCCTCCTCCTCCTCCTCCTCCTCCTCCTTCTCCTCCTTCTCCTTCTTCTTCCTCCTCCTCCTCTTCCTCTTTTCCTCCTCCTCTTCTTCCTCTTCCTCTTTCTTCTCTCCCCTCCTCTCTCCTCCTTCCTTCTTTTCTTCTTCAAGATTTAGTTATTTTTATGTGCATTGGTGTTTTGCCTGCATGAGTGTCTGTGTGAGGGTGTCAGGTTCCCTGGACCTAGACTTACAGAAGGTTGTGTGTTGCCATGTGGGTGGGGGGAATTGAACCTGGGTCCTCTGCAAGAGTAGCCACCGCTCTGGAATCTTCTTGACACCTGTATCGCAGCTCCCTCCTAAGCCCCCTTGCAGGGCAGGGCCTAGGGGAATAAGAATTAACACCTACTCTGATGGTGTCATCCCTGCTGTCTCAAAGAGGTGACTCCCCAGGAAAAGCCAAGAGGGAAGTGAGTGACAGCCCCAGAAGAGACCCACCTCCTCAGTCTTTTAGGAATCCGTATGTCCATGTATAGCACAAAACAGTGTGGAGAGAGAGAGAGAGAGAGAGAGAGAGAGAGAGAGAGAGAGAGAGACAGAGAGACAGACAGACAGACAGACAGACAGAAGGATGTCAAGTGCCTTCTTCTGTTACTTCTCATCTTACTGCCCCGGACAGGGTCTCTTACTGAACTAGAAGCCCGACACCTCTGCTAAGCAGACCAGCCAGCAAGGTCCTAGGAGCCTCCTGTCTCTGCCCCAGTGCCTGCTGCTACTGTGGGTGCTGGGATGTGAACTTTTCCTCTTGCTCCTATAGGAGGGAAGCACTCTTACTCACTGAGCCATCTTCCCAGCCTCAATCCATGACTTTTTGATAACACCACTCTTCTGCCTTCAATCTTTCCTGTGTCTTGTGTAGATATATAACTAAATAATTTTATATATTCATTTACATTTTTTTAATTTTAATAAAATAATTTCTCCTTTGGTAGTGCGCAGAATATCTTCTGGAACTGTGAACACTAGTCCATGGGGGAGGCTCTGGGTGTAGTAGGCACCAGCTGGACTTTTCCATGTTCAGTGAGTCGTATAGGTGTTGGCTTCAGCTAGGGCTTTACTGATAACTGATGTTTTATAATTTGGCTCTCATTGGCTCTGGACTTGACACACTGTTGACTTGGAGGAGAGAGTGCCCAATGTTTTGTGTGTGTGCCTGTGTGTGTGAGCATGTGAGTCGCGGGTGTGGGGGAGAAGTTTCTTTTTCGAGACGCGTCACAATTACTAGTGTTTAGTGAGACTGAGTGTGTTACTTGGCCTTGGTTGGTCTGTGGTGGCCCTGTGTGAAGAATAAGAAGCCTGGCCACATCACTGAGGTTCCTTCCAGGACTAAAAGTATACGGTTATTGAAGTTTTTGAAAAGTGGCTATGTCTGCCTCTTCTAAGAAAGTAGGGGCCTAGGGAAGGACTTAGGGACACCGTCCCGGGCCAGCTTCACTTTGGCTAGCACTCACTCCAGCCTTCTCTGGGGAGCACCTGCTGCGTAGCCCTTAGGAGAAGTGAGCTACAAGCTCCCTTTTATTGCTAGTCTCATAATAGTGGCCTGCATAACCTGAGGCACTGCCACCTACCTACCTATCTATCTATCAACCTATCTACCTGCTTGCCCTGCCGCCTGGCCATCGTCCGTCCGTCCATCCATCCATCCATCCATCCATCCATCTTTATTTGGTTTTAGTCAATGTCCAGCATCAAGGTAGCCACATTTTTCTTATGTGATCAGAATTAGCTGCAAGTGCGCGCCTGGAGGCTTGGAATTGCTGTCGAGCATGCAACGCCTTCTCTGAGAACAACATTCTCTTTCCTTCTTTTTCTCTTACGGTTTGGGACAAAGGCTAATACGTACTTAAAAAAAAAAAAGAAAAAAAAAGAAGAGAAGACAAAGCAGGCAAACAGCAGCAGCACAACTTTAGCAAAGCTCCAGCCCAGACGTGTGTAACAGAGAGGGCAAAGATGAGCACAAAGAAAGCTGAACTCTAATTAAACTGGAATATGTCTGACACCGGCGTCCTTTCATGTTTTGTGTCTGCTTCCAAGAGCATCTTGTAACCTTGGAAATACCACAGACCATCCTGGAGTGGGAGCAGCCCCCCAGACACAAGCCCGGGGTTGGCTGGCGCCTCAAAGCCGCCCTTCCCCGCCTTGCATACGTGAGTTCATTTACATCGAAAGCCACAGTGTCTGTGACATGGCTGACTTAACATTGCCTTAGGAGTCTCCCTTTAATGTTTACATTTGTGTCCCTGCTTGTGGCCTTCAAGTCCCCACTGTCCCTGCCTTACAACCAGCACCTGCAGTCAAGTATGCAAAACTGTTTCCATGGCAACCTTTGGTGAGCTATTAATTTTAGATATTCCAGAAGTTTTTTCCGCTGGAACTTTTTTTTTTTTTTAAAGGATGCTTCCCTCCCTCCTCGTCCCCATTTGAACGCTGGAAGTTAATCTCCTTGGCTGCCCTAGCTGTAACTGTCTCCTCATTTATCCCCTCCTCTTTTAAAGGCAGATTTGCTTGCAGTCTATCTAGTACTCACTCCAGCCCTTCCCTGTGGAGCACACAGCTAGCCCTGGGGTTCCGGTTACAGATCTAAGTCAACAAGTAGTAGGAGAAGCCTCCTGTCTTGATTCCCCAAGTGCTAACTTAATGGCGACTTTTAACCCCACAGCCATGTGCCCAGGACACACAAGGGGAAAGTCTCCCCTGGTGCACTGCCTGCTTGGTAGTCAGAGCAGTGTGAGCAGAGTCCAGGAAAGTAGACTTAGCGACAGAGCAAAAAAAGCCGCGCAGCTCTTCTCAGTGGAGCCGATAGGTCGAACCAGGGAAGTCTTTGTGATGGTTTACCTGGGCCTCAAGGGCTCTGTGATGCCCAAGTCTCCAGGGTTGGGAACACCTACAAAACAGGATGCAAACGAGGGACAGCAACTCACCAGGGTTGCAAATAAAGAAATGCAAAAGAAAGTTTTGCATAGCAACACTCATTTCCCATGCGGTGATCACCCACCACACCATATTGTAATGTCCAGGATGTGGGGTTGGCCCAGGTATTACGCAGTTTTACATGTTTTTAAGGACCGTGTGCAAGTCTTTTGCATTCCTTGTTCACGTGTCAGCAACGGCTCTGTCATTTGTTCCTAGTACTGCGAGAATCATCCTTACTTTGAGAATGCGGAAGCCTTAGCTCCATCTTCTTGCCCAGTAGGTCCTGTCAGTGTTTGGCTTCCCTGAATGTGTCGGCTCCCACCTGTTACCCACTGGGGGCAGAAGCTTGACCAAGGGCAGCGCGGGTTTTGTTCCATGGCAGCCGAGCTTTGAGCTAGCATTGCCCTCTCTCAGCCCTTCAGCGTAGAAGAGGCCCTCCTTCCTCCTCTTATTTGGGTGGGCACTAGAGATGGAGCCCCCAGGGCCTTGCTGATGCTGGGCCAGCCAGCACTCCCCAGCCAGCGAGCAAGCGGAGCTGGGCCTGCAGCCCTTGGTTAGCCCTTCACTTTTGTGCATTCCCACCACGCTGGACCTTTAGACCTCAGGCTGCGCTGCACAGCAAACCCTCGTGGAGGACTGGAGCCCACCCAGCCTGCTGCTAGCCTCTTTCAACTCCGGTTTTGTTGTTTTTTTAATAAGCCTCTTTATGTTTTTTCTTCTTTCCTTCCATTTCTGAATAGTTTGACAAAAAATCTTTTCCGTGGGGAAGAATCTCACAGTAGTGTTTTCGTCAGTTGCTAGCTAATCTTCTCTCTTGGGGAGATTAAAAATAAAATGAGTGGGAAGTCCTGCTTATTAAGTGAGTGAGGTTATGTTTCCCCTCCCTCTCCCCTCGTTTTCATTCCATCCCTCCATCCCCCCTTCTTTCTTCCTCTGCCGCCTTCATTCATTCCCTCTCTCCTCCCCTTCCTCTCTTCCCTTCTTTTCCTGTCCCGCCCCTCATTCCCATCCTTCCTTACCCCTCTTCCACTTCTACCTCCTTTTCCTCTGTTGTAGTTCGGTTTCTCTTGCTGTAATAAAAACCACCATGACCAAAAGCAACCTGGGGAGGAAAGGGTTTAAATATCTCACACTTCCATAGCGCCACAGTTCATGAGGGCAGGAGCTGAAGCAGGGCAGGAACCTGGAGGCAGGAGCTGATGCAGAGGCCATGGAGGGGTGCTGCTCACTGGCTGTCTCTACATGGTTCGCTCAGCCTGCTTTGTTGTCGCCCCCAGGACCACCTGCCCAGAGGTAGGAGGCACAGTGAGCTGGGGCCTCTCATATCAATCATCAGTCAAGAAAATGCCCCCAGACTTGCCTTTTGGACAGTCTGGTGGGGGCATTTTCTTAATTGAGGTTCCTGCCTCCCCGAGTGACTTCAGCTTGTGTCAACTTGAAAACCTGCCAGAGCACCTCCCTTTCCCATTTACTACTCACCCCCACCCACTTCCTCCTTCCTGCCTTCATTCCCTCCTATCTTCCCCTGACTCCCTCCTTGTGGGCGCCCTTCCTTCTGGAGTGCTCTGTGAGCACGGCTGCTCCAGGCCCAGCGCCTGGGTCTCATTTCCCACAGCTGATGAGGAATCTATCAGCTTGGCTTAGCAGGCTCATTTTCCGTTCCCAGTGCAGGCTTGTTTTAATGTGTTTCAGTTAATGAGGTAGAAGAGAGAATGAAGTAAGTGGCACTGTTTACACACAGACAGCCTGTGCTGAGGGCCCTGTTGCAGCCCATTTGGCCCTGGGCATCCTCAGGGAACAAGTCCCACAGAGCAAGGACCTTTTCCAAACAGGGTTTTGTGGGGCTAGAGCAGGTGATTGTGACTATGTGAGCCTCCCTGAATCATCTACTTTGGGGTTTTGTTTGTTTTTCTAGGTGAGGCTTTTCTTCTGGGGTGATGAAAGATAACCAGACTAGAGCTTTAGGGGGTAATCAGGCGAATTGACCCAACCCCTCTCCCCAGGCCATTTCAAATTCTTTTGCTTTCTCCAGCCCCACACTCTTTAAGGGCCGCCTCCTGGGCTAATGGTCAGTTCCTGTGTAACTCAAAACCAGTTTCAGGAGTCCCAGAAGAATCACACCTTGTGCATGGAGTAGAGTCTGGTTGCCAGCATGGTTCTGCATGCCTGTAATCCTAGCACTCAGGAAGAGGTAGAGGCAGGAGGATAGTAAGTTCAAGGCCAGCTTAGGTTACATAGTAGTTAGACTGTCTCGGAAAACAAAAGAAACAACCCCCCCCCCCCCCCCAAGCCTCCAACAGCCCAGGCAAGCAGTTAGAATTGGTACCTTCTGTTACGTGGGCAAAGGCAGTACTGCTGATGTGATAGACTCCGAGGGGTAACCTTGTCTGAGCAGGTGTCTAGTTTGGGCCGTGACCCTGTTGTTCATTTTGGGCCCCTTCACCACCCAGGTGCAAAACACCGATGTCCTGTCCCATCTCAGATCTGGGTGTCAGGAAACTGAGATTGGGTTGATCTTTTCTGTCATTCAAATCTGTAGCTTCTGAATGCATGGAAGATAAAGGGGTTGGGGGCAACAACGAGGGGGCTGTCCCTCTGTGGGACCCCTCTCAGCCACGGTCTCACTGGCACCCGCATTGTGGAAGGACATATTCCCATGCTGTCCACTCCTCCCATCTTTCCTTTAGCCTTTCTTCCCTGGCTGCATGTAGCCCCTAAATGGTTAACCCTGTTGCCTGGTCTTGGCATGGCGCCAGCCCCGAGGGGCGATGCACCGGCTGGAGGCCCCCAGTGCATCCTGGCTTCCCGAAGGCACAGCAGCCCTGGGTTCCAGCAGGAATTAAACAATTACCAAGGCTTAGTCCTCCCCACCTTCCGTGGATCGAGTCTATAAATTGTCAGCCTGTTGACATTTTAATGCGAATTATGTCATGTGGTATCCCCTTTGATTTCGACATGCCTCAGTTTGTAAATACATGAGCCACTCAAAGACTTGTGGTTAGTGTACACTCCGGAGGCCTCGGGGTTTTTGGTGGGGAAGAGAGTGCTGGAAGAGAGAGCACAATGCTGGGAGTGTGCCTGGCATGGAAAGCTGTTCTCTGGCGCCCAGGGTGGCTCTGGAGGGATGCTGGACTGTGCTGTGCATGGGGCACCCGCTGTGAGCCCTACTGTGCCAGTTCCTACCTCCCAGACCCTCCAGGGACCCTGGGAAGGCTCCTGCCGTGGGGGTGTTTTTACTGGGTGAGTGGGTGGGCGAACATTTCCCATGTGACGGGGTAACTGTGTTCTGTAACGTGATGGCCACTTTCTCTGTCTCTGTGCCCCAAGAAGAACCAACTTACTCTAGATTTCAGGGTAAGCCAGCAGGTCAAGGGAACCTCACCCAGGGCAGGGCTTTTTCTAGAAAAAAAAAAAAAAACGTGGTTGAGCCAAGGGGAGAATGGATGGTGGATTCTCCAGCTGAAGATAAACGTGAATGGAGAAGCTGAGGTGGAAGGAAGGAAAAGGCTGTTAAACTATGTGGTGGACATGGCACCTCGCACCCATGATCCCAGGACTTAGGAGGCCGAAACAGGAGGATTGCTGTGAGGGCAACGCCAGTTTGCACTGCAGAGCAAGACCCTGTTCTGAATAGATGATTCGTGGTGGTGGGGCTCATTATTTGTGTGGGACAAGGAAGCTGGACATGTTAAATGCTCAGATTCTGAAGTGAAATTCCATGGGGGGGGAGAGAAACACAAGGATAAATTTGTATAGAGGGTAGGTATTTCTTGGCGTGTGAATGTGTGCGTGTGCATGTGTGTGCGTATGTGTGTGTGTGTGTGTGTGTGTGTGTATGCTCACTCGCGTGCGCAAGTACGTGACACTCACACAGAGGTCAGAATTGAACACTGCATGTCTTCCTCAGTTATTCGTCCTCAGAGTGTTCTCTGCTTTGCTTTTTGAGATAGGGTCACTCACTGGCCTCGAACAATTCAGCAGCCTCACTCCCAGCAGCCTCTTGTGCCCACCTTCCCAGCCCTGAGGTTACAGGTTCTGGCTCCGGGACCTGACTTGTGCACATGGATGCTGGGAATCCTAACTTGGTTGCTCTTGCTGGTGCGGCGGGCACTTTGCCTGCCCTCCCCAGTCCCTTAGGATAGACTTTAATGGTGATTTTTCTCCTGAGAGCAGCCAAGCCCCTGTCCCAGGACTTTCTACCTGTTTTCTGCCTACAGGTCCCCGTATCAGAGGTTTCGCTTTAAGTCTTAGGGCCCTGGAGGTGTTGGATTCTTGGCTTTTCCCCCACGTATAGATGTCATTGTTCAAAAATGGGAAACTGAGACCTTGTGAGGGTTGATAGATCGTGCCCAGATAAGAGTGGTTGGACAGATTCCAAGAATGTGCCTCAAATCTGGAAGCTGGTGTCTTCACTATTTTGCACAGAGGGCCTGGGAACATGTAATCTTCCCTGGTCTGAACATGGCAACTGTTGAGCCCGCTGTCTGGGATGGAATTTGGCTGACTGACAAAAATGTCACGGGATTTTTAGTGGCCCTGGGTGGTCAGGACCTGTTTCCCACATGCTGCGTAATTCCAGTTTCATGTGTGGATAATGCCTGTATTAAAGGCAGTTAGAGCCACGCAGAAGCTGAGGAGGAAGAAGGGATCCATGTTCAATGACACATTTCCCATTCATCCGAGACAGAGGCTGGGAACTTCCCCAGGAGGTTGGGAAATGGTTCTGCAGTGGCTTCTGTCTTTCTACTTATTTTAAAAGTGTTCTCATATGAGAAAGGATTTGAAAGTTAGAGTTCAGGCTGAGTCTTTCTTCTCTTGTCTCTTCGATGATTTCTCTGTCTTTATTACTTGGGGAAGATGGGATGTAGCGAGTGAGTGTAGGATAGACAGACATGTGTGGGAAACATATAGATTCCTTCTGAGAATGGTCGTGGAAATTCTATTCAGGCTCTCTCCAGTATCTACTTAGAGTTTAGCTGTAAGGATATAATTTGAAATAAAATGCCAAGACATTAGAGTTTGAATCATTATAGCCCACACTGGTCCTTGCTAATTAAAATATAGTTGATAGATTACAAATTCAAACACTGGCACCCAAGCTAAAAGAGGGCTCCCTGCCTTAAAATATACATATATATACATATACATACATATATATATATATATATGAAGTATTGTTTGCAACTTGAAAGTAGGGCTCATCCATCTCTTTTCTCCTCACTGTGGGGAGCAGGCGCTAGTGCTTGGAAATGCTTCGATTCTTAAAGCAAGGCCTTCTGTGAAAACACGCTGGGGCGAGAGTCATGGCTATATGGTTAAGAACACTGACTGCTCTCACAAAGAATCCAGATTTGGCTCCCAGCACCCATACAGTGGCTCCCAGTCACCTGTAGCGTCAGTTCCAGGGGCTCCAGTGCCCCCTTCTGGCCTCTGACAGTACTCTGTGCACGTGGTGAGCATACACACATGCGGGCAAACACACACACACACACACACACACATTTTAAAATAAACTTGCACGTATAAGCTGGGATGTGCCTCAGCGGTAGAACTCTTGTCTAGCATGTGTGAGGCCCTAGGTTTGAGCCCCGTAAGAGAACTAGATGTATGGTGTAACTTGCCGGCAGCAAGCCGTTTATTTGATTCATGCTTTCCAGTGATTGTGGCACGGTCATCGTGTTCTCGCCTAGACGCCATTCTCGCCCTCCTGGGCTGTTGGTGAGCCACATCAGAAGAGAATGGCACTTGGTTCTCCATTTTATAGAAGAGATGATTCTGATGATTTTGGTGGTGTTAGTAACGTGCGTTCATTCTCTCCCACTCCTGATTACTTCTGCCTTCCTTCCTTCAGAATTCACTGGAATTGGGTACCGGGCACAACGGTGAGCTAGTTAGAAACACATGTGAGCTGCAACTTAGTAAAGCTGGGGACTGTCATCACAAGGGGCCACTCCATCCTCATAAAAAAAAAAAAGTCTGTGCCTGTGGGGCGGGAGAACACCCACGGAGGCCAGAAGAGGGTGTAGAATGCCTTGATGCTGGAATTAGGGGCAGTGTGAGCCCCCTGTCGTGGGTGTGGGCAACAGAACTCGGGTCCTGGAAGAAGGATAAATGCTTTTAACTGCTGGGCCATCTTGCCATCCCCGGTGAGTGACCTTGTCCTGACTAGATAGCACCTACTCTTGGCTTTGCTGCCTCCCTTGGGAGCTGTTGCCTCTGACCTGGATGACCCCGGACCCTTTGAGTTTTTCTGGCACCTGGGAACTCTGTAATTTCTTTGCCTTTCATAGATTTAGGGGCTCTCGACATTCTTTCCGTTTGGGCATCTGCTTCTTTTTCCGTCTCTGCATCCGTTTCAAGTAGAGTTAGCTAGCCAGGTGGCAGGCTAATGGACAGGGTGAGGGTGTGCTTCTAGGGTTGGGTTTGTAGCTCATTTGGTACAGTGCTTGCTTAGTGAATCCAGAGCCCTGGGTCTGATCGCCAGCAGCACATAAGGCAGGTGTGGAATCGGGCATTCTGCGGCCTTCTTAGCAGTAGAGTGAGTTTGAGGCTACTCTGAGCTGAGGCATCCTTCTCTGTATGAAGGAGGAGGAAGAAGGTGACAATGAACATGAGGCCCTTGCCTCAGCTGCAGCCAAGCACAGAACATCAAGGTGTACCTGAGGGCATGAGAAGAGTCGTAGTTAAAGGGAATCTAGCCAGGCTCTGGGCAGCCAGGAAGAGTGTGCAGGCCCATCATCTCTTTCTGCCGTACAGCAATGGCTGTGTATGAACTCCACATTCTAGCCACTCTCCCCCTATGGGTTATTTGCATTGCGTACAAAGCGCAGGTCGTACGGTATGTGCAGGTGTCACAGACCCTGGCACCTGACCATGGATATGAATGAGACCTCTGTGTCCCCGTCGTGAGGCCTTCCCCAAGTACCCCTGTGACTGCCTGGGCAGAGTTCAGCATCATCAGAGGGGGCACCTGGGTAAAGACCCAAAGGTTGGGCGTTCCCACCTCTCAGGACTAAAAATGTATCAAGGAGGGGTAGGATGAGATGGAATTAAAATCCCCAACGAAGTAAATGCCCCAAGGAAGAAAACCCAGGGTATTGTTTAGTAAGGGAGAAATGGGAGCGAGTTAGAGGGAGTTGGAGGGTGTGCAAAAGAGTTAGTAGTGGGGCGGGGGGGTCTGACAATTAACTAATTCTCCTTGCTCTAACCCATGACAGAATTAATCACACATTAACATAGTGACAACAAAATTAATGTCATATGCAAATTAATCGTGCAGGCTTGGCATTCAACAGCCTGTTGGTTTTCTAAGGCTTGTGTTGTGTTTAGCACCCACCAGAGTAGTTGTAGTCCATCAGCTGGCACAGCCCCACCCAACCCTTGTTCTGCCTGATAACACATCTAGGGCCTCTTTAAAGCAGAGGGGACTCCCTTCCTGCTGCCGGCTTCCCTGAAATGGCTTAGGTTAAAACTTAGTAAAGTCAAAATAACACCAGCCTTGACTGGAGACCCCTCGGGCTCTGATGTGGTTTGCTCCCCCTCTTCAACTGTCTGTCTCTTGTAGGAAAGCCAAATCTGTTTTCCTGAAGCCTTTCTAGGGAGCTATTAAAGCGCCCCAGAGATAGATGCCCTGTTGAAAGAGAGCATTGGGTTGGCACAGTCAAATCTCAGCTCTTTCTAACATGAGTTCGAAACTATGAAGGGCATTGTTTTGTGTGGCTTCAAAGAGTTAGCCCAGGCCCATTAAATCAGCTCTGAAGCAGTAAACCTGCGCCTCTCCTTGACGGCAACAAATGAATAAGTAAAGAAGAAGCAAGAACAGTGTGTTGTATAGCATTCTGCCAGCTTCAACTTCTGGGCCCCAGGCAAGTGTGGGCTCGTTTGGTCCAGCCAGCTACCAACCCGCTTGCACATTCACCATCTGTGATAATTACTATTTTGACACTTAATGAGTAATAGCCTCGCTAACCAGGCATTGTAGGGAATGTAGACACAGAGATGCGGTCCTGCCCGGGAGCCACATGGCGTAAGCGCCAGGATGACGCGATTCAAAGTAGGATAAAAACGGTCCGCTGCTGATGTTGATGGCGAATGAGTATTGGCGTTTCCTTAGTGGTACTGATTTCCTTAGCTTTTTCATTAGCTCCCACTTCATCTGCTACCAAGGAGAGAGACTTGAGATTGATGAGGTCATGGCAGAGATCTGGGAAGTGCCGCATGGGCTGCGAAGAGTCTTCATTCCTGGGGGTGTGCTTCCTCTACTTTATGCGCATTGGACGGGGGTCCAGGGAGGAAAAAGTCAGGGCCGTAGAACCTGGGGCACTAGGATACCAGTAGCCAACATTTCGATGTCAGAAAGCAAGGCATCAAGAGTAGATGGTGTTCATACTTGTTTCTTCTCTGCTTATTATAGACAACTTAAGAGACAGGTTATGCATGTATGTAGTCTATGTGTAGATACAAGCATACATGTGCATGTAAACGTATTGTAATTTTTAGGTGTGTTATGCCTTATATACTAACTTTACTAGTCTTTATAACAGTTTTAAAACGACTACATTTATGTTGTGTGTGTGTATATGTGTGTGTACATGCGTGCACATGCACTCGGGTGTTTGTGTCTTTCTGTCTGTCTACATATATGTGCTGTGGCATATAGGAGTCAGAGGACAGCTTCCAGGGGTCTCAGGAGTTGGTTCTGTCCTTCTACCATGTGGATCCTGGGGATCACACCCAAGTCTTCAGACCTGACAGCAAGTGCCTTTCCTACATGAACCATCCTGCTGGCCTGTAACAGCTTTACTATGTATCGACTGAACGATTCAAACAAGAACTTAGTGTGGCCAGAGCAGGGAAGCAGGGCGAGGGTGGGGGGGCTTCCACTTCTGTCCCCAGCTCTGACAGGTGCCAGTCCCACCTCCTCATGCATGGATCATAATGTCATCTGCAGAACAGAGCGGTTTTCCTTGCCTGGGGTCTAGGATTGGATATCCTGATGCTTAGGAGGGATTCTAGAAGCGATGCAGCATGTAACAATCTAGAGAAGTACCCAGTGATGCCTGATCATGACCGTTGTGTACAAACAAAACCAAGCAAAACAAAAGACGCCGGGTGTTAGAGTTGCTTGGAGTCATGTAGTGCATTCCTCCGGGCTGGGACACACGTGGCCATATGCAGGCGCATCTGGCCCTAGTGTTACCTTGTCTCTGTGTTTAATATGGTGCCTTTGAGGCCATCTTGGATGATAGTCCTTTGCTCCAGGTGCTGGTGCCCATTGCCACACCTCCCACCTGGTACTTACTGGCACAACAGGTGGGACAGGATAAGATGGGCTGAGGCTGGTAGAGAAGGCACACACAAGTGACCATGGCCAGAGAAGTGTCACTTGTGTAGGCATGTGGGCCTCACTGTCCCCATGGGTATCAGGAGATGATCATGCCCAAGCAAGAATGGTCCAGGAGAAATTACTTTAGGGAGAGGAAATTGGGTTCACAGAGCAGTCCAAACATGGTGTTTGGGTGTCCCTGCTTATGACCAAAGCCTTCAGGAAGACAGTTGGGAGGGCACTTCTGGCCCCGAGATGTGACCTGTGTGGCCATGTCCTGAGTGGCCATGTCCTGATGCTTCAGTACAAGGAGGTCGTCTCCATAGCTTCCCCCACTTCCCCCGTCCCTGGTTCTTTGCCGTGGAGATTGGTTTAAGGACCAGCTGGTAGGGGTCCCTGCATGCCTTCCACCGTGCCCAGCTGGGAGGCGGGCCTGCTTTCCTTCTGCATCTGTGCGTGTGGCCATTTTAATTTTTCCCTGGACAGCCTTGCCTGGGATACTGCTTGCCGCCTGCCATGGTTGCTAAGAAACCAGCAGAGGCCGGCTCCTCCTTGCTCAGGACAAGGCCCCAGCCAGCATCCCAGAGCCCGAGCCTGCATGTATCCTGCTGAGAGCTGGCCACCTGTGCTAACCCCTTTGCTCTCTGTCAAGAGTTCTTCTTTCTAGACCCCAGGACTCCTTTCTACACGTTCAGCGGCCGTGTCTGGTAGCTGTCTCTCCATGTCTCTCCTGTTAGTATTGAGATTCCCTCAGTTGGGACTGAGGATGGCCTGATGGCCACATGAAAACGATAGTCCCTAAAGTTTATCCCATCACCCTGCTCACACCACACTCGAGCAGACCAGATCCCTTCTGGGTTCTCCGCCCCTCTGCGTTACCCACAGCCCCTCTTCCTGTAGCTTCATGCCATTCCTGCTTCCGCTGAAGGAAGGAAGGGGGAAAAATGGGTGTGTTTTTTGGCCCTGAGGTCGGGGAAGGAAGTAATCCTAGCTGCCTTATTTCCCATGCGGACTCTGCCCAGTTTCCAGAAGCTGCAGTTTCTGGAAGCAGTGTTGCTGATGTTGCCACGTTACCTTCAGCTCTTTCAGAGCTATGTAGGTGGAGCAGGAGAAAACAGGGCAAGAGTGGGGATGGTCGGTTAGAAGTAGACCTTTATCAGAAACTTTATTTCAGGTACTCAGTTATTTTTTTAAAGTTTAGCAAACTGTTCGGTTGGATTGATTAGAACAATACAGTTCACTGTGGAAAGTAATGATACATATGTATTTCGTAGTAAGAAGAACAGCCCCCGTGTACTAGGAAAATAGTGCCTGTATTGGCTTTTGCGTTTATGTAAAACTGTGGCGTATTATATGTTGGACATACCAAGACAGACATCAGTGGGAACTGTTCATCTCAATGGTATGGAATTTGGTGGTCGTTTTTTATTTTTTCGTTTCTTTTATAATGCCTTTAAGGAATAACAAGCCCACACTGTAGAGATGGCTCAGTGGGTAAAGTGTTTGCCTTCCAAGTATGAGGACCTGAGTTCAACCCTGAGAACCCACAGAAAAATGCCTGGTTGTGGTAGTGCAAGCTGTAATCTCAGCAGAGAGAGACGGGAGGGTCCCTCATGCTCGCTGGTAGGCACTCCGGCCAGTGAGAGACTGCATCGCAAACGCAATTGGTGCTGTTTCAAAGAACGGTACCAGCTGTGTCCTCTGACCTCCACACACGCGTGGGCACGCACTCACACAATTTTTTAAAAAGCAGATAGATTACTTAAGGTGTCAGACTCAACTGGGGAACAGTTTTAAAGGATGGGCTGAAGTTCTTTTCTGAGGTCTTCTGGGCACATGGGTGGAGAGAGAGAACATGTTTCAATAGACTTTTCCAACATCTACCCCTTGAGGTGATTTAGGAACTTTTGAACCCCAGGAAAGAATATCCCACTGAAATATCTCTGAGCAGCAGCCATCAGGTTCCTGGGCACGGTCCCACTTCTGAACAGTCAACTCCAGACACTGTTAATTGTAGGAAAGTCTTTCCTGTATGAGAGAGACTATGTTTCACTATCACCTTGGCTAGACACAGCTCTGCCTTGTTCCTCGTCCACAAAATCTTTCTCGTGTACAATCGATCATTTTATAGACTATGATGCTGAGTGTATTTTGTCCCCAACTTAGAAAAAGCTTCGAAAGGAGTGATTTTTTTTTTAAATCGCTTTTAATATTTTTCTCTGGCGTGACTTTAGCAGCTATGGTGCACTGTAGTCCTAAGGTGCTATCGTGGTGGTCACTCACCGCCCCTCCTTTTTGTCATTTTTCCATGCCTCCGGCGTGTCCTTCATTCAGCTTCTTTCTGTCTCCTGCATTTGTCACGACCTATATCCTCACCCCATGTTGTGAATGATGATGCTCCTCATGAGGAGCCTTGGTAAAGCCTCCCGGCATCAGTGTCCGTAATACACACATCTATCGCATCACCTTTTTCTTCCTTCATTCTGTGGTTCTAAACAAATCCCCAGTCCCTACAGAACTCCCAGTGCCTTGAAATGATCAAAACTCGGGGGCTGGAGAGATGGCTCAATGGTTAAGAGCACTGCCTGCTCTTCCAAAGGTCCTGAGTTCAATTCCCAGCAACCACATGGTGGCTCACAACCATCTGTAATGAGGTCTGGTGTCTTCTTCTGGCCTGCAGACATACACACAGACAGAACATTGTATACATAATAAATAAATATTTTTTAAAAAAAGAAATGATCAAAACTCAAGGAAGGAATTCCTTGCTTCCCTTTGTCCTGTTGACTGTATTGTTTCATTGAGTCCCCTGCCCCCTCGATACTCTAGCAGAAATTTAACAGCTTTATATATGTACACATAGAGTCCTATTTTTATTTATGTCTAGCTTGAAAATTCTTCATTTAGAAGGTCTGAAGTGCAGAGAACACACCAAAAGAAAGCTATTCCTAACCTCATTGCCCAGAGGTGATTTTAATTTGAAATATGTTGGTACATGTAAATTTAGCCTTTCCTGTGCAGATACGATACTGTTATTTTATAGAATTAAAATGATCATGCATATAATTTGTAACTAGCATTTGTGAAGTTTTACAGAGTATGACCTTTTCTTTAGTGGGGAGGGACGGGGTGGACACGGGTTCTCCTGTTACCCAGACTGCCCTTAAACTGCTGGTCCTCTTCCTTCCAGCCCTTGGAGTTAGAAGTGTGTGCCACCATGCCTGGTGCGTGACCTTGCTTTGCTGCCACTAAATATCTTCCTACAACAGTAATATCTTTTGATCCAGTGCATCTGCTTATTTGTGTGTGCATGAGTGTGGATGTCTGAGAACAACCTGCAGGAGTTATCCCTCCATCCCGTGGGTCCTGAGGATAGAACTCAGGTCCTTAGACTTCCCATCAGCCTCTGTTGCGGGCCCCACGGCAGGACTTCCAATAGCTGTGAACTCTGCTGCTATACAAAGGTTCTCTGGTTTATTTAGCTGCCCCTTCATATGACATTCAGTGGTTTGCCACTTTTTAACTATTGTAGGAAACATTAACAAAGACGCTAGAGGACTCACTAAATTGGGGAGGACTTCCTCTGTATTTTAGGCCCCCCGCTCATCATGGCTTCTTACTGGTGACTATCCATTTTGAGACCCACGTCTCACATTATTATAATGGTGAAATCTTTGCTCTTCTCTTTTCTTCCCCTTGGTGAAATGCCTCCCCCATGTCAAGGTCATGTGTCGGGTAGTTCCTCTTCGTTCTCTTCCTGGCTCTGTGTTTTCCACACACGAACCCATCTGAAGTTTGTTTATCTGTGCGCTGTGAGGCAATGATCTCTCTATATTTATTTTCCATGTTTAGTCATCGACGTCAACTTCCTGTGCCAAACAGTCCACCTTCCATTCCGTGGTTCCCGGCAGTGCTGACGTACTACGTACTAACGTTTTACTTAGGTCTGTTAGCTCGTTTCTGTAATCTTGGAACTTGAGAGACTGAGTCCGGAAGATTGCTGCAAGTTGAGGGCCGGCCTGGGATCTGGAGGAAGACCCTGTCTTAAAAATACCAAACAAAACAAACAAACGAAAAGCTTCCTTTTCCTCCTTATCACCTGTTTATTATTATTATTATTTATCACTCGTGACTTTTATAGACTGTTGAGTTAATGGGCAGTGCCTTCTGTGTCTGTTCCAATCTATTTGAGATGTTGGACAAAGGAGGACCAGTTAGACAGCTGGGCTTTCCTGCCGTGGTTTCCCTGCAGGTTCACTTTGATTCGTGAGCAGCATGCTTTGGGCCAACACTCTTGAGTGCAGGGATGCTTTCGGGCACCCCGATCAGCCCCTCCTGTCTCCAGATTGCCCACAAGGATCTCCTGAGTGACAGAAGCCATCGCCACTCATGTTTAGTGGCCCCTTGACCTCATAGCCGAGCAATCACCATCACAGTCGTCACCGCGCTTGGGTGGCAATGGGGCGATGAAGAGTCGGGGGGAAAAAGGCGGCCGGCCCCACCTTCTGTGCTCCGTGTGCACAGCTCTCTTCTCATCATTCCTGGCTATCTGTTCTAAGAATCTGCCGACGTCTGCCTGGGGATTGGGTTTTTGCCTCGTTGTCCAGGCCACAGTGTACGGGTTCCAGTGGCCTTGAAAAACCAGACACCGTGCTGCTTCTCACTGCTGCTCTTCTTTCTCAGGATTCGGTCAAACATTGAAAGTGCTGGCTGGGGGAAGCGAGGAGAACATGTCATTGGTCCTTGGCGATTGCTAACTGTCAGCTCCGGGGTACCGAATCGTTAGAACTGTGGTTGGCACGCGACGCGGCCTGCAAACTCACTGCCGTTGTAGCCCTTCTCGACAGCTTAGAAAATGGGCGCCCCGAGAAGTATCCTGTATCCAGAATGCTTGGGACCCAGACATGTGGGCAGTTTTGGAATTCTTCTTGGAATGTTTGCATATACATATCAACATAGATTGCGATGGGACCCAGGTCTAAGCATGAAATTGATTTGTCTCACATGTGTCTCGGTAACGTCACATGGTATTGGTAGTACACCCGTGGAGTGACCGTGATCCCTCATGTGGTATTTTCCAGTTGTGTTGTTACGTCAATGTCCTCAGTGCTTTTGATCTTAGAGTATATCGGAGCCTATGTGTCCTTTAAAGTTCCCTCTGAGGTTCTGTCTTGAGAAGAGGTTTCCCTGTTACTGTCTAGCTTACTGGATAGTTTTGGGCTAGACTCCAACACTTGCCGATTTGGAATGGTTACACCTACTGTGTTGACAGTTGAGAGCCGCCCCTATTTCTTGTGCTTAGCTGTACTGTGTGTTCACAGGAGGTCTCCTCTGCTCAGGTCCAGATCCATGTCAACATGGGGTTCAAGGAATGCGTGTGTGATCTGGTTCTGGACGAGTGCCATCCTCTTGGTCACCTCCTCCCCATGGCAAAGAGTGGCGGGGAGGGTCAGTACTGACACGGAATAGCATGGACTGTGTAGGTGAACATGGCCGTTCTCACCCTCACATCTGTTTCCCGCTTGTTTTCTGGAAGCGGTTTATTTTCTGTTTGTTTTTGGATGACCAAACATTGAACCGTTGGAATTAAACAAGCTAGCGTAACAGTGTTTGTAGGTTACAGATCTCTGGGTCCCTGCCAGGTTCTGCCCTCTTGCTGGCTGTTGGCCACTTTTACAGACCTGTGTGCCTTCCTGCTGTGACCGCTCCATTGGCCGCTCAGACTGGTAGAGGTCAATATGATTGGTGAGGCTTGTCCCTGTGTTGCACGGTCAGAGGCAGTAGCAGTGAACGCTGTGACCTTTGAGCATCGCTGGCACCTGTGGCTGGAAAGTTCTCGGCTCAGCTCTCTGAACTACCAGAGGGCTGCCCTCTGTTGTAGCTGAGCAGAGTGTCTCTGCTTTGTGAGTTCGCCTTAGCCTTTAGTTAGTTATTGCCACTTGGCTACGCACTGTTCCATTTTGATGGCCTTGAGCTTTTTTTAGGTTTGTTTGGTTGTGTTTTGTCTTGTTTTGAGACAGGGCATCCCTTCGTAGCCCAGGCTAGACCGGTGCTCCCTGTGCAGCCCAGAATGGCCTTGGCTTTGCAGTTCTTCTGCCTCAGCCTCCCGCGTGTTGGTATTATAGGTGTAAGTCTCCTTGAAATTTTAAAGTTGAATATGAAGGTGCAGGGTAGCAGACAACTCTTGGGGCAGCAAGCATCATCTCTAGAGCAGTGTTTCTCAACCTGTAGGCCAGGACCTCCTTGGGGGGTAGAATGACTCTCGCATCCTGCATATCAGATACTTATGATTCACAACAGTAGCAAAGTTACAGAGGCAACAAAATAACTGTATGGTCGGGGTCGGGGGTCAGCACAGCATGAGGAACTGTGTTAAAGGGTCACAGCATTAGGAAGGGTTGAGAACCCCTGCAGGAGAGCAAAACAACCTGAGTTCGAGCCTGCCTCTGCCCTTCACACCAGTGCCAACACGGACCAACGACTCACGCCTTCTGCCATGTCTTCCCACTTGTCGTCTGAGGCGCATCATCCTAGTGCTGGAACATCGCATCCAGTAGGCTGCTATAGGTCCAGCGATGTCGTGTTTGTGTGCTCACAGGACCCTCACTGGTGTAAGACCTCGACAACCCACGTGTTCATAACGGAGACAGCAAACTCCTGTCTTTTAGGTAGACTGCGGTGAGATGTTAGTGCAGAGAGAAGCTTACTTCTGTTACAAGATGTTTTTGTTTTCTACTTTAATGCCATCAGTGTGGAGTTTCATTCCTCTCACCCCCCAGAAGCCTGGGAAGGACTTAGTGATTTGTTTCCTAATGAAATACGTGGGAAAGGCCTGCAGAGGAGTGACTGGCCCAGGTTTAGAGGGGCTGGGCTGATGTCATCTCCACCAGGTGGTGGAGGTTGTCTTGCCATCTTCCTTATGATGGGATGTTGTATTGGATCCTCTTCTCATCACCAGATGTGGGACAGAAGCACACCGAGAGAGGAACTGCATGGTTTGTCCTCTGGTTCCTGAGGGGTCGGATGAGGTCACTCGGCTCCATGTTTCTGGTTCTGGTGTGAGGCAGAACATCATGGCAGATGTGGAGGGAGAGCATCTTCCTGGGGAGAAGGGAAGCAGAGAAAAGAGTCATGGGGGAAAGAATCCAGAGTAACATATAGCCCGGATCATGTGCTCACAAGGATCTGCTTCCTGTAAAGGCCCATATTCTCATACACAGCACTGCTTCCTGGAAGTGCTATCCTATCATATGTCTGCTGGAGGATGAATCCACCGGTTAAGTCAGAGCCCTAGGGATCTAATGGCCTTCCCACACACAGATGCTTTATTAGCCTTCTCGGCATGTCTTAACCCAAGCAAGTTGACTAGGAAGAGTAAGCACCTGAGAGGCCATAGGCAGGGCACGTGACCAGCGCTCTTCCGAAGTATCCAGGCCTTGGAATTCAGGGGCACAGAGGAACTGTCATCGACAGTCCAGTGCCATGTGGAGTCCTGATTCAGATCCCAGATCACCTGTGAGAATGGAGAGCCTGAGCAGTCTGAGGCTCAGTAGCCTCGGGTCCCGGTCTCCCTCGTACTGACAGATGGCCTAGGTGTCCGGATGGGTGGTGTTGCCACCAGAGGAAGCTGTGTGAAGGGTGTATGGGAACCTGGAACTACCCTGTGACTCTTCTGCTGTGAATACAAACTGATTACAAACTGAAAAGTTAGAAGCAAAGAAACGGAACCTGGCGGTACATGCTGGTTCTCAAAACACTTAAAATGGGTTTAAAGCCGGAACTTCAAGTGGATGCCACCGTGACTACCTCCCAGGGACAGTGAGCTGTTAAATGTTGGTGGCCCCCCTGGACTTCCTTCCAAGGGCGCAGGCACATTAATGCTTTTATTAAATGTTTTTAAAGGCCCTTTCCTTGATTCTGATTGCTGGCCTTAGAAGTTCCAATGATTGTGCAGCCCTCTAGCCCCCCCCTCCCACGCCCACCTCCACCTCCCCCCCAAAGTGTCGTTTTAGACCCGCTCGGCTCTTCCATAGGATTTCTTTAAAGTGTCATTTGTTTAGCTGTGTTTAATTTTATTTTCCACTCATATTCCTAACCCATCCAGGTCCCTTTTATATTGCCTCTGCCCTTGCCAGTCTTTTGAAAGCCTCCCAAATTAGCATCATCTGAGAATTTAATTAACTTGCTGTTTACTAACCCTCTCCTTTCAAGATAATTAATGAGGATGTTAAGTGACACTGGGCCTGACACTGCTCCCAGTGGCACCTGAGCGGGGCAGCTACCGGAGTGAAGCCTTGGCAGGGTGGGGCTCTCCCCTTGGCTGTCCTGCAGCCCAGTGTCCAGCACCTGTCCAGCACCGTGGCCACACGAGGGGCAGGCCCCCGGGGCCAATGTTTGCTTAAAGTCAGGCTTTCCCACCTCACGTTTTCCCACTTTTTTTTTTTTTTGGCTTTGTTAATTAAAAAGCCCATTTTACTTAGAGCGGAATGCTTATTTTTCGTGTTATTCCCCAGACAGCGCCTCCATTACCAGACTCGAAATTAAACTGGCTGAGAACGTCCAGTGTCACAATTCCCTTTTGTTTCTGTCTGAGTGGTGGCACAGCGTCTTTGGCTTTGCCCCGCCCCCTCCCAGCTTTCAGCTCAATCCAGGTAACCAGAGATTATTGTTGATCTAGACCTGAGCACTGCCTGCTGGAACTCCTGGGGCCATGGAAGCCCACTGCATCCAATGTGGTAGCCCCTAGCCACTTGGAGCCCTTGACCACCGTAGCTGAGGACCGAAACTTTAAATGGTATTATTCGGCATGCTGGAAGTTTAAATAGTCACACGTGGTTAGGCGGTGACTCTTGGCCACCGAGGCTGCTGGTCCCTCATCTGCTTGGGTCTGTGTGGGTCTGAGGCCGTTTGCCTACCCTCTCCAGGGACTTTCTCCTCAGGTGGAGAGGGTAAACGGATTGCAACATGGTATCCAAAGGACCTGTAATTAGGAAGGTAAGTTTTCCGAAGGAAAAAGATGTTACTTTCTAAATCCAAATGTAAATGACTTGGATTATCCGTGTCACTGAGCACTTCATTCATGCAGATAATTGAGAATTGACAGTGCCCTTTTCCCTCAATTACTTCCTGAGAGTTCCATGCGGTACAATGGGGGGAAACATGAAGCTATTTTTAAATAGCTATGTTAATGTCCTCATTAATTTTACCATTTTTCTACCAATTAGCAAATATTAACTCTCGAGGCAGAATTAAGTTGGCTTCCCCTCGGAAGCCATGTTGGCCGGTAACTCCCTTGCCACGAGAACCTAGTGAGGCTTTAGCATTTCAAGCCTTGTGTTTGACAGTGCGCAGGTGAAGCGGAAACACGGTGGTTTTCAGGGTGATCCTGTGCTGGACCACACCCAGCGTAACTCAGTGCCATGTGACAGATGCTGAACCAGGACAAGAACCACAGGCTTGAGTTCCATGGCCTCATTTGTCAGCCTCACATATAACGCAATGCAGGGCTACATACATACTCGGTGCCTACAGGGGCCCCAGGGTTTGAAATGGGTAACTGGGGGGGATGTGGAGCCTTCCTTCTGCCACTCGGGAGGCAGAGGCAGGCGAATCTCTGTGAGTTCAAGTCCAGCCTGGTCTACAAGAGCTAGTTCAAGGACAGGCTCCAAAAACTACAGAGAAACCCCTGTCTCGAAAAATCCAAAAAAAAAAAAAAAAAAAAACCTACATGAGTAAGTAAAATCCCTTAACGTGCAGGGTCACATCGCTGACACTTGGGCTTCTCATCTGCTGCCAGCTTGCTCTCACTGTTTTAACTCGGGGATATCATCGGGCCTCTCTCTGCTCCCTAAGAATCAGCCACAGTGTGGAATAATGGACAAGCCCTTTGAGATCCATATAGGGCTGGAGACAAGTGTGGCCATGTTATTGAGATGTTTATGTGATTTCTTTTCCAAGTCCAGACTTTGAGACCGCTCCTTCCTGACTTTCAAGATCCTTAGCCTTCTGCTTTTCAGTGGATGCTTAGGGGGTACCCTCATGGGGTGTAGCGAGAGACACAGGCTTGGCAGTCACCCGGGTATCACGGTCCACCTGTGTTCCCTGGGCCTTGTAAAACCCGAGCTGCTCTCAGCTCCTGGAGAGCATCAACGGTGTCTGCAACCTGCGTTTTCAGCTGTTGCTCAGCTCAGAGTAAACATCCGGTCTTCACCCCCCCCCCCCCAAGGTGTTGGTTACTCTTGATTATAGAAGAATATGCAAAACCTGAGGATCACATGGCCCAGGGCACATTTACACCGAAGTCCTTACAGCGGAAACGAGGGATGGTGTTTAATTATTCTTAATTCATTTCGCCATTCAGAGTTAAATGACCCTTGGCTAGGTGTTCACCTTCAGTTCCAAACAGCTTATTTTTATAGAAAGTTTTCCAGCCTGTGCGTGTGTTTGTGCGTGATTGCGTGTGTGCACGCATGGGCAGCAAACAAAGGCTTGTAGATCGGGGGCGTCCCATCTTCTTTGAGACCAGGCTTGTGGGTTTTCATGTGACTGGGCCAAATTTTCAGTTTCAGATCAGGATCAGTATACTACCAAGAGAGGAGGGAAAGCCAGCTAGCCAGTTGTCTTTTATACATAAAGTTTTATTGGTATGCCACCACCCTTCATCTTCCCATTACAGTTCACCACTGCTTTTTACAGTGCTAGAAACTGGGTGACTGTGACAGAGATGTGATGGCCTCGGCTTCTAAGGTGTTTGTCCTCTAGGTGTTTGCAAAGTCGCCTGAGCTCTGGTCTGAAAGAAAGAAATGAACCTTCTTAGTTTATAGCAGTGGTTTTCAACCTGTGGGTCACGACCCTTGGGGTGGGGGGTCAGATGACCCTTTCACAGGGGTCGTGTATCAGATATCCTGCATATCAGATATTTACATTATGGTTCATAACATTGCAGTTATGAAGTACAACGAAATAATTTTATGGTTGGGGCCACCACAGCACCAGGAACTGTATTAAAGGGTTGCATTAGGAAGAGGGGGACCCACTGGTTTAGAGGCTTGTTTTACCGGCATTCTGGAGAAAGTGTGGAGTTAGACATCCCACTCACAGCGTCCTTAGAATGCCTCTGTTGTCAGCGTGGCTGGCTCTGGCTCATTCCCGTGATCTGAAAACTTGGCCTAGGAGCTGTTGAATGCAGTGACCCTGGCTGCCTCGGCCTCATGCTGATGCACCGCTGGTCCTTCGCTTTACTCCCGAGAGCAAGGAGTTTCCAGCCTTGCTGTGGGGAGGACTCTGCTCATTAGTGTGTGCATGCAGCCTTTGGTTTCGCTAAAATCAGAATGCTTTCTCAACCCGAAGCCACGGCTATTATTCTAAATGGTAAGTGATACAGCTCTGTCCGAAGACAAAGTGTTCCCTGGTCATCACTAGACAAGGTCCATCGTCGTGGTAACACCGTGAGGTGGGCTCTAAGTACTGCCATCTGGCTTCACTGCTGAAACGGGATGGGATAGTGACTCACTGAAGGTCATTTGATGACAAAGCCCACTGGCCATTCGTGTCATCTCATGAGTCACGGTGGCCCTGGGGAATGCAGCTGGCACCTGCAGGGCTCACACCCAGAGGCAAGCTGGTCGGCCTAACAGGTTCTTCCCTGACAACCCAATGATTTAATCGCCAAGGTAAGTGAATGGGTGATCAAGCAATTAATTCGTCGCCATGTGGACCCTGGCTCCCCGTGAAATCAGAGGCTCCAGCTTCCTGTTCACACTGGTCACCACCTGACCTCGGATTTCAGTTTGCTTTAGCACTCGTGAAGCACCTCCACGCTGACTTCCTTCCTCCCGCCTCCTGGCATGTGGTGTTGCTGGTCCTCTGCTTACAGTGGAAGACACCACTTGGTCTTCTCTCCCCCTGTGTTCTCGCTGTTAGATGATCTAGGTTATGGATGCTGAGTTCAGAGTAGGATGCATAGCTCCTGCCTTCAGAGGCCGTCCACGGGGACTACAGGCACAAAGCAGAGATCGTAGATCCTGAATGACAGGGAGAGGAAGTGGGTGGAGCCTTCAAGGCTTAGAATCCAGGAGGGAAGGGCTCTCTGTAGATAGAAAGGAGATGCATACAAGGGACGGTTGTGTTAAGACGTGCCGGAAGTAGACGCGTGCACAGACTAGCACACACCATATACAGAAAGAACCATGAGAATAACTTTTCTCTCTTGAGTGGTCAAAAGTGTGAGGTAATAGAAAAAAAAATTAGAGCTAAGAGGGGGATGAATGAGTTAAAGCTGGAAGAATGATCGCTTAAAAAACAGTGACCAGTACTTGGGAAGCTGAGACAGGAGGATTGTCATGAGTTCTGAGGCCAGCCTGGATACTGAGTAAGATGCTGTCCCAAAACAAAACAAACAAACAAACAAAAATATTACAGTGGCCAAAAGTTGAGACTAGATGTTGGGTCGCCTGGCCTTTGGTTATTGTAACTGCAAAGGCCCTTGGCTCTACGATTGGAAGGTTTTAAGACTTAAATCTTTAAAATGCCACTAACCTGAGAGATTTCAGAAAGATGGCAGTTTTAGATTGGCAACATCTTACTGACGTGGTCCAGGAAAGGAGCACAGCCAGGCTTAGTCCACATGGCCCCATGCCCCTTTCATGTAGGATGTCTGACATGGCCGATATGCTGTAGCTTTCTGGTGCTTTGCTGCTGCTGGGGTCTTGGGTGTCTGTTTCCGGGCCCCATCTTCCTTCCCTTCCTTTTTTCCCCTACAGATTTTACTCCTATCTTGCTCCAGTGAGTTTGCACTTCAGTGAAGGGAACTGCGTGTTACATTTCTGCAGGGTTTGTGGACTGTGCCTAAAGTGGAGCTGCCCCTGCCCCCAGCAGGTTCCCATGGCCTTTTCTGGCCTATCCGTATTTCTTTGCCTGTTAGAACGCTGAGGGCATGTCTCTGAGGAGAGGATGTTTGGATTAGTGCTGGACTAGTTGCTGCAAAGCCTTCCTGTGTATCACACTTAGAAGTAAGCTTCCTGGGGCTGGAGAAATGGCTCAGTGGTTCAGCAGCTCTTGCTGCTCTCTCAGAGGACACAGGTTCAGTCCCAAGCACCCACATCAGGTGGCTCACAAGCACCCGTAACCCCAGTTCCACTCTATCCTCTTCCGGCCTCCATGGGCATATATCCACATACACAGAAATAAAAACGTTAAAAATAAATTTAAGAATGTTTTGCTGGCAACTTTGTCTTTGGTCTCATTCCGCTGATGACTTGAACAGAATCCTGTGTCAGGGGCTTAGGTCCAAGTTGTATGGGCATCTCCCAGAAGGGGACAGTTTGGGCTGGCCAGCCAGGCAGAAGGGTGGAGATAGAGCTGAGATGGGAAATATACACACTGCAGTTGTGGATTTCTGAGCCCCAGTGGGGAGTATCCCCCCCCCCCGCCCCCTCACAGGCCCTGGAATTTGGAAATCAAGGAAGGCAAGGCACCAAGGCATTTCAAGGGAGTTGAGAGACTCAGTGGGGAGGGTCAGACCAGGCCCCAGCCACAGTCAGATATGAGGATGGCAAAGTTACGTTGTTTGTGAAGAAGAAGGGCTCTTCCCATGAGCACCTGGGAGCTGAGGTGCTCACCTTGTGCACTGTGTCCCCTGTGTCCCTGAGCAGCATCACGGTGCTCCTTTGGCCTTGGTAGCTCTTTCGGGTTTTCTGCTGATAGACGGATGAAAGGATTCTTTGCTGTAGGGTGCGGTGGGCTCTGCCACACCTCCCACAACTTGAGTGGCTCCCTGGCATGAGAAGGCATGTACAGGAGGCTGTTCTCTCTCTCTTGCCATCTTCGGTGTTCTTTTCCACGTTCGGTATCCAGGTCTTGTACCTGCTATCCCAATAACAAGAGAGCGTGGCGACCAGCCTCTGCCTCAGAAAACAGGGCAATCCAAAGAACAAACACAGCTAGGTATATGTAGAAGAGATGGAAGGGTGGGACACCTGTGACCGCTCAGATGTCCTCTAGCTGGGACATTCTGTGATTTGTATACTAAGAAGGGGGAGGGGGACACTGACACTCTCTTGTGATTTGTATACTAAGAAAATTGGGTCACTAGGTACAGCCATTGAAAGTCATTATCTCCTGTCTTAAAATAGTTTTTAAACAAGTAGTAAATCTTAGCAAACATTTATTTTCTTCCATCCCCAACCTTCAGTTCAGTGAGGAGGGTATAGAAAAGGAGGGTGCAGTGAGGTTCAAAGGAGATGATGCGTGGGGGCTACTGACAGGGATTGCCTTTAGCCCCAGGACCCGGAGGGAAAGAGACAAAAATTGCTCAGCTGTGATGGGGAAGGAACTCTGGAGGATGCCGGTGTTGTCACCTGCATTTTGATTCCTGTGGCATTTTAGCATGTAAAGGAAGTACCTGGGAGGGCATCCAGCCAGGAAAAGGCGCCCAAACCAGAAAGATCAGATTGGTGAATGCAGGGGGAGCTACCATAGATCTGCTTTTGTGGGATGTGGAAGGCTGAAACCTGAGCCAAAGGGAGCAGGGCATTCAGACTCCATTAGCTAGGTCTTGACAGGCATGCCAAAGACCTAGAGTCAGATGGTGCGGGAGAGGATTTTCCTCATTCATGCAGATCATCAACCACCAGGGTTTAAGGACCCACCATGAGTCTGGAGCTGTGCTGATAGGAGAGAACAGAAAGATAGGACCTGGACCCAGCTTGAGAGCTGCTGTTCTGGGGAGGAGGAGGGGGCGCGGAGAGAAGGACTGCCGGTCTCAAAGGAGGGGCTGCTGGACCTCTGTAAAGGGCACAGGTCTGGCCATTCCAGAGGAATGCTTCTTTACATCTGTGCACACCCAGACTCCCTTCAAAAGACGCTGTGCATTGTTTTCAGTCAGAAGATGAGCCTGTCAACACTTGGAATTCAGTAGTATGACCGATTTCATGATCTTCATTTAATGAAAGGAAGCTTTGCTATAGGATAGTGCATATCTTTTGGTGTTGTTTTTTTCTCAGGGACTTTGCGTTTTGTAGCAGGCTGTGGGCTAGCCTGCATAGTTTTTTACCCTGAGCCAAATCTCAGTGCACATATACCCTTTCAGATGGATCTTGGGCACTGAATAGTTTCTCACGGGCAATCAGCTGGCCACCACATAAACACACAGAAGGTCCTCTCTGTATTGGAAGCCCGCCTTCCCTGACCCACTGTCTAAGACAGTGGGCCCCAGACAAACTTCATAAGAGTCACCTGGAAGGCTTGGCTGAAACCCATGCTTCCAGGTCCCACCTTTAGAATTTCTGTTGACTTGGACAGAGCCTAAGAGTCTCCAAGTCCAAGGTTTCCTAGAAGTGTTGATGCTGGCAGTCCATGGCCGCTCTTGGGTAATGTTTGCCAAAAGCTAAGCATCCTTGGGCAAGGAAATTGCTGAGTTCCTGATGGGACCCCCCCTTTAATGGCTCCTTCTCAAAGACTGGAGCAGGACTAAAGAGGGGCAGGAGCCGCTTCAGACCCCGAGTCACCCTCCTCCTCATCGTTGTGAAAGTTCAGGCTCCTCCAGTGTCCATGCACTTTGTGTGATGCTGGGCCCCAAGCCATGGCTTTCAACACTCACAGCTTCTCGCCTCTTCCATCCCTGAGGAGCAAACAGCCCTTGTGAACAAACACCAAAGCTGGGTATCAGCCTCAAGGGGTGGCGGTCACACTGCAGGGTTCAGTCTTGCCCTGCGTTCCTACTGAATGGTACCGAGGTCCCTCCGTGAGAGGTCCCTTGTGACCTGTAAACACTGCTGAGGAAACAAGGGACAGCACAGTCAAGAGAAGACTCCCAGAGATTCCCCTTGCCCAGGAGATAGTCCCGTCTTTGAGCCCATGCCCAGTGAAGTGATTAATCAATGCCCTCCACTCTGCTGGACAATTAAGGGAAGCAGGAGAAGGAGGGAAAAGTCTTCAGTTAGACCTAATTTGGCACCATATTGTTTTCTGTTAATCTATTTTGCTTTCTGTCCGTCTGTCCCAAGGGACGGGTGCCTTGCTGCTTGCTGAAGCATGCATAGCTAATGTCCTCATTAAGGGCTGGTCTGTTTATCAGGTCCATGCTAGGAAGCTGGGCTGCCAAAACCTAGGCACAAGCTGGGGGCCGCTACCTCCCTCCGGGCCTTAGCCCCACCTCATTAGGCTGGTCCTGGCTATTGATTGGGAGCCTGTGTTTGGAAGAGTCTTACTTACTCCATGCATTATCTTGACAGATTGATCAGACCTGATTGAGAACCTCTTAAAGGAACGAACAGCTGTAATGGGAAAGTTGGACTCTGTCATCCGTTAGGATGATTCTGGAAGCAACAAGAACAAGGCTGACATCTTGGAGCAATTGTATTTACAATTAACATGGCTGAAAACGATTGCCTCTATTGATCCCCCCTTCCTGCAATTACAGCCCCATTGTTTACATTCCAGCACTTCAGTTATAAAAAGGAAATTCAATAATTATTGCATTATTTAAAGTTAAAGTGCCACAGAGTTTGCTGGCTGCGCTCGCTGGTTGATTTAACGTTCAGTAAAATCCATGCTGAGCTCTCCATCTTGAGGCCAGCGGTATCGGCTTTTAATGAGACTTAAGGTGGGGGGTGCTCGGCGAACATGGTGTTTGTCTGGGTTATTTATGGGGGTTGGGGAGCAGAAAGCAGGACGGAGAAACCAGCCATGTCATGGTTCATGAAACAGTCCCTCTCGTGTGGGACCTGCGGATGGCCATGTCTCGATCTCTTGGCGGCCACTCAGCTCTATTTCCTCCAAATAAGTTTTCTTTGCCTTGTTGCTCCCTTGTCTGTCCCCCTTCCCTTTCCTTTCAGCCTTCAGCAAAACCTGTAGTCTTTGAGGAGAAAAGGTGGGCTGTCAACAGCGGACAGGAGGATCCCTACCAAATCTGTTAGTTTCTTTCTGTCCCAGTCCCATTTTTTCCTTTCAAGGGAGAAATTAAATAAAAAAAAAAATCACCCCTCATGAAGAAGTCAGTGATTCTATATCCGTGTACCTGGCAACAAGGATCTGGGTGTTTGGAAAGTGACCCTGAGTTTGGAGTACCAAATTCATACTCTCTGCAACAGCAACTGGAAAGTTGGAGAGTATGGGAGGAATCTTCTAGACCGTTTTCCTGTTTTTCCTATTTGGTTGAGAGTTACTGTGGACTCAGTTCCAGAGAGCATCTGGGCAGGTGGACCTAGCAGGATGCAGAGCAGAGGAGGAAAGAAAAGCAACCCCTTTCACTTAGCCCTCACCAGCCACGCTCCCTTCCACAGCCCCAGGACGTTCCTACTACAGGTGCCGAAAGCAAGAGGAAGATGAGCAGAGCCCATTGTGACTTTTATGAAGTATCCGAAGTAGACCGGTAGCGGGCAGCTACTTCCCAGTGAAGTTGTCCATCAAAAAGGAGAACTGTTGTGTGCAGGTCTTGGGTGATTTCTCGGATATCCCTTGTGGGAATCCGAAATTCTCTTTAGGAAAACAGCAAGTGCAGAGGTTGGAAGGAAGCCTTGAAGTTTTCGTGCCTCCTGTGAGATTGTCTCTGTTTCCTAGCCGGGTTTCTTTTCTCTGTGATTGCTGTCCAAGCCATAGCCTCAGCCTCAGCACACACACACACACACACACACACACACACACACTCCTGCTGAATTAGAAGGCACTGTAAGGGACCTGATTAGGAATGACAGCCGTGCCTGCCCTGCAGGTGCTCCTGATGGTGGTCAAGCTGGAGAGCCACTGAGCAACAACACCCATTGCATCACAGACATCTGGGCCTGTGGTGTGGCGCCCACCTGCCAGATACGATGAGGCAGGATCTGGGTTCACAGTCTGATGATCGTGGCAGTGCCAGATGACAGTCCTTCCCCGTTTCCAAAGGGTTCCACTCGTGGTTTCTCATCATGGTTCCGTGAATGGCTTCTGTGGAGGCACCGCAAGTGTGAATATCTCCATTTTTCAGACGAAGTGGTGACACCTATTTGGGCCACCGAACAGCCCCCCTCCCCACCATGTGGATTCTCACGGAGTTGGAGATGCAGATAAGCAAACTCATCAGAGTGTACTTGGGGACAAGGGAAGTGTCTCCCAGACACATTATCCATCACTTTCTCCCTGTCCTCACCTGGGGCGTTGACAGACTTGATTAAGAACGTAACCCTTGATTTTCATTCTGTCAGCATCCCAGTAGACCAAAGGGTGGGTAAACACATGGTTTTGTGGCAAGGTGCGTGGACTGCCTACCCGAGCTGCAGGGCATCTAGGTAAATTACTTCCAGTAGAAACGGAGCATCTTTTTATGAGGAGGAAGGTGGGTGCACACGTGTTCAGGATCTCCCAGCATAAATTCTGTCTATTACAGTTTCTGTACTGTTGACACTGGCCTCCCCTTTAGGATCTGGGAAGGTGTGGGGTTGGTTGTACTGAGGGAAATGTTAAATGAGCTGTTTCCGTTCTTAACCCCAGAGATCAACTAATTTGAAAAACATCACAAGTGATAGTAGCCTTAATGATTAGGAAAGCTGACTGCATATCAGGTATAG
Organism: Microtus oregoni; assembly: GCF_018167655.1. Classification (NCBI taxonomy): domain Eukaryota; kingdom Metazoa; phylum Chordata; class Mammalia; order Rodentia; family Cricetidae; genus Microtus; species Microtus oregoni. Next base: position 42,937,512 of record NW_024543063.1, read on the forward strand.
TGAATAAACATTTTGTGTACAACACACTATCAAGTCCTCCCAGCCGAGGGATAAGGGAGTTCTGGTACTGAGGAGATGGAGGCCTGGTAGGAGGTGTGACTTGACCCTTAGTGTAGCCAGTGGACTCACAACGAGAGTCTCGTGCTGGGCCGGTGGTCAGCCATGGTGCGTCCTGGGCCAGCATTGTTGGCAGTGGATTGATGAGGAGCAAAACATATCATCATCCTTGTTTTTGTGTGACAACTTCTATCTGTGAGGACTGGAGAGTAACACCAAGGCAGGCAACCATCTCAGCAAACGGAGAAGGGCACAGCTGTCAGAATGCTGTCCTGGTGAAGATTTGAGTTTCCCGGGCCTGGGGCCATGGGCGTTTTCTGAAGGGTGGTGAGAATTTTCCTCACAGGGAAATTTCCTCGCAGGGTGCTAAGGCACCGACCTCACCCAGACATCCACGTTTGTAGTCTTTCCGCAGAAAGAGTCCAAGCACAGGCGACAGTCCGCACAGGGTGTCAGATCTCGGTAGTTCTTTTCCTCTTAGGCTTTGGCGTCTGGCACAAGGCTGCCAATACTGAGATTTAGGGACCAAGCAGTGCTCACGTAGGAGATAGAGTCGGGAACCTCAGCCCAGATCCTGGAGTTGGGAGGCAGAGAGGGGGCACCCCGGTGACTCGTTCTGGGACGTGAGGAGCCTGGCCTAGAAACCGGAAAATAGGGCAGAGCCACCCAAACGATTGATCTCGGAACCATTTTTACTTCCTTTTGTTTTTTTTTTCCTTTTCTTATAAATCATATCTTATGGTGTCTGCAGGGCTCCTACGGTGAAATGGGGTTAAATTAGCATGTGCCAAGGACGAGGGCACCAGTGGATGAAAAGCCAAGATTAAACAGAAAATATGTATATATTTAGGTTGACCTTTCACGCATCATGCCGGAAATTTGACATTCAGTCTGAAACCAACTCAACCCCACTGATTAAAAAAAAAAAATTAACTGTCCTCGCCCCTGGATGCAGCGCATCTGAAAGGGATTCTTTTTATAGGCGCTCAAGGTGAAAGCCTGGGCTTTGGGGAGCCTCTTGGAGAAAGGTCTTTCAGATCAGCTCCACGTTGCCCACGGCACACACTTGGAATTCTGTCCTGTGCCTGCTGATGCGAGGACGGTCACGTGACCCTCTCAGTGCTGGACAGGAGTCGGGTTCTCTGAGCCTCCCAGGGCGCCAGTGCACCCATCTTGGCTTCCTCTTTCCATGTTGGGGAATTTGCAGGCTAACTCAGGATCCTCCTCATCTTCCCAGCCCCTTCCCATCAGATTTGCTGGTGAGGTTTCACTACTGTACCCTGGCCCCCAAGAACCTGAAGCCCTTAGTATGTAACCCCAGGGGGCTGTTCCCTTAGAGCCCTCTCTTCCAGCTTCGTGGATGGAGAGAAGTCCAACACACACACATCTTTACTAAAGGTGCCCTCCAGGACCCAGCAGGTGACTGGAGTCAGCCAGGACGTCCCCTGTGGGGATTGTTCTTTCACTGAGCAAGAGCTGTGTGGTGGTCCCTTGCTTAGCTGGTTCACTGGGATGGATGCCTAGAAGCTGTCTCCCTCACTAGAGAGCTTTGCCATTTTTCTCTTACTCTCAAAACACAGTTACACACCATGTACCCTGAAGTGTGGCGAGAGAGTCTGTGTGGGCGTGTTGATAATAACAGGTGCTACTCCCAACGGCCTGCCTGTTGTGAATCGTGTGTGCTCTGAGTGTGTGTTTGTACACGCACGGGCGTGTGAATGTGTTCTGCCCATTTTTTCTTTAAAGTGGCAGCCGTGACCGAACCGGATCAATATTTCACATCCCATGCATGAAGAACCAGATGTTAGAAGTTTCCTTTTGCTGAGGAGGAGGTGGTAGCTGGGGCCTCTCCAGATTTATAGAAATCAATGTTCTCTGACAGAAGTTGGTTCATTTTCCTGAGAAAGAAGTAACAGGAGCACATTTTTTTTTTCCCATGATGAATTATTTCCTAACGAGCCCTCTTTGGCTTTCCATATTTGGCTGGGGTGAGCTTGCACAACATATTAATGGATAGACTCCCACAGCCACACAGCCTGGTTCTCCCTTCCTTCTTAAAATACTAACTGGAGTTCTGCGCTCACATTCCATTGCCAGGCTCCTTGTCAAAAGCATCTCACTGTGGGGAGGGCTCTCCGCCTTGACCCAAGTCAGAAAGGGAAGCCATGGAAAGAGGTGTGGGACCTCAGGTGTCTCCAAATGAGGTATACCATGTTCCACACAGCTGGGACGAGCATTTTAGAGCAGAGAGAGACAAAGAGAGAGCAAGAAACCATGATCTGGTGGAGACACAGGAATGCCACTCTGACCAGTGACTGAGCCACCCCCTTTATGCTCGGCATAGGATGCCAACTGCCTGGCATGTACCACTCCTATTCCCGGTGGCTCGCCGTGATGGCCAGCTGGTCTTCTGTTGCTGCTCGGTGGTCATTTAGAGACCTCAGAGATAGAGACCTTTTCTGCTTCTGAGTATGGGTCAAGCTGGGTAACCTCTTCCCTCGTAGAAGTCTTTCACGGTAAGCCTCTCTGCCAGTCCTTTGCAGCATTCACTCATGCAGTTTGCCGTCCGCCCTCCCACCTACCCATCCATCATTCATTCCTTCAGGTTAATATCCGTCCGTCTACCCACCCACCTATTCACCCGTTGATAGGACAGGGGTTTGTTCTCATGGTAGCTCCTGTAGACAGTTTCCTAACAAACAGAACTTGGAGGGCAAAAGGACTGGCATCCAAAGCTGCAGACAAAGGACGACTAGGCCCGGAAAGTTTGGATAGACCTGGGTTCCACTGTTTGCCATTTAGCTGGGTGCCTATTATTATAATTATTATTGTTGTTTTTTTTTTTAATTTTCTCATTGGTCACCCTTCTTTAGTAATCCTTTGCTGTCTGTGCTGTTTCTCTGGGATGTGCTGGATTTCAGAGTCTGGGTGGCATAGTCATACAGTGACATTAGAATTGATGGGATCCTGTCCCCTGGCACCTGTCATAGCCTCTGCATCATCGCTGTCATCGCCTGAATTCTCGGTTGTGAAGGCCCTGGTGTGGTACACTGTGTTTCTGCCTGTGTAAAGCTCATGTGTTGTAGATACTTAGACTCAAACCCCAAACAAACCCCAACAACTGGGCTCCACAGCCATCTTTCTGTGAGTCCCAGGAGGCCAGACACCGCACTCACCACAGCCGAAGCTGAGGCTTTGTTTTGTGCAAACCATACTTGTGCCCTGACAGAGAAGGGCACGGAGGGATGATGAACATGGAGGCAGGGAAATGGAAAGAAATACAACAGAACTTGGGTTCCTCCTCCCCATTGGGAGAACTCCATGATAGAGACGAAGCGTCCGTCGGGGAATTCAGGATTGGCATGGGAGAGAAATTTCCTGCCTGGCTAGGAGAGCAAGGAGGCTGAAAGAGGTAGCTGCTCTGTTACTGAGTGCAGCAGTGGGATTTGTGCCTTGGTGGATTCCTCATATATTACAGTGAATTTAATTAAATACATTGTGATCCCAATTGAGGGTATTCTAATTAGCTGGGTCAGGAACAAATTATTCTCCCTCCTTCTCCAAATGAAAACATCTCTGCTCTTCTGCTGGGAAGGCATGTCCTTGGCGGCCTGACTTGCCCTGTGGAGTCCTCTTCTGGCCCCACCCGCTCCTGCTGTCTGGCATTAGGCAGGTTCCCAGGGTGGGACTCTGGCGAGAGGCAGTGCCCCCCTGTGAGGAAGACAGAATCTGGACAGCTGGGCCAAGGAGGTTGACACACTCAGGGCTGGGGAGTTACTGGAGGTGTTCAGGGCTCAGGCGGAAATCAAGAGTCTGCTACAGGCCTTGAGTCCTTGTTGACTCCAGTAACAAGGAATAAGGACAGGGTTGTCACATGCAGGTAAGCGCCAGGAACCCCATGTTGTGCATGGGAAAGTGGACATCTGGAAATAGAGAGAGAATGAGAATGTGTGAGTGTGTGTGTGTGTGTGTGTGCGCGCGCGCGCGTGCGTGTGTGTGTGTGCACGCGTGTGTGCGCGTGCGTGTGCCCACCCTCATGCTCACTTGCTTGCTCCCTGTACTATTATTAGTAGAGGGGACTGTGGCTCAGGTCTTCTTGTTTCCTTTTATTCTTTCCTCTATGATTTGTGATGGGTGGCCATTTCCTTTCCAGAATGGCTCTCCAATGGCAGACAAAAGAGTTGGTGGCAGTTCTGTGGGTTGCACCTTACCACGGCGATCTTGTGAGCAGAATGGTTTTAGAATTTATCTCCCCCCCCCACCACCACACACACACATTTTTTAAAAACAAGAACTCCCAGCGTGATGTTTATCTCAGTTCAGAATTTATGTGGCCTGGCCATCCTAGAGCCCCCAGATTGGAGAACAAAAGACAGTTGGACATCTCAGTTCCTGTCTGACTCTTTGTAGGTCTTAGTCTTCTCTTCTGGCTCAGAGACTAGAAGCCCCAGCCATCTGGAATAGCACCCTCACCTCTATGTTTAGGTGCTTTGCTTCAAACTCAATGCATTCTGGAAGGAAGTCCTCTTCCATGAGGAAACCATGCGGGTTTAGGGGTTGGGACTTTTACAAATCTTGCTAGTTGGTGATGCTATCAAGACCTCTTATGGAATGGGACACTCTGGGCCCTGGCTGTTTTCTCTCTTAGTTTTTGGTCCCTTCGGTTTTAATGGTCTCTTTAACAAGTGTTATTTTGTTAGTCTCTGACCCAGGAGAGCAGTTTCTGTGTTCCCAGCTCCCACTCCCAGGCCACACCCTCATTCTCGGGAAGATCCATCCCCCTGGGAGATTTAGCTTTTGCAAGGCCCAGAGAAGAAGCTGGAGAGAATGACCTCTCCAGATCTTCCTCCTCCTTGGGTTGTGGACCCCACTAAACATTGTCTTGTTGTATACCCTAACGGTGAACAATGCGGAAAAAAACCCACACACTTTATCTGCAGAAGATTTTTATTGTACTTCTGTGCTTCTCATGCAGGTTCTTCTGGCTCCTGGCTGTGGAGTTGCTCTGGGCAGCTGTTACTTGCAGGGGCTTCATTTTGTTCCAAGTGCTGCATTGGAAAGAGTTGACTTTCCCATTTTTTTTTTTTTTTTGGAGAATGGGGTGGGGGTCAAACCATGGACCTGTTCTCAACTTGGTGCCCGTGAAGCCCTCTGAATTTGCTCCTGCAGGTTGGCACAGGTTCTTTGCAGAGCCTCAGTTCTCGTGGTTGAGGGCCACCATCCTCTCGAGTAAATTGGCCATAGTACCTCATAGGTATATTCCTATTTCTCCATCTGGTTATGTGCAAACCTTTTGGATTTCCCTCATCCTCTTGGTGGATGTAAGATGTGCACGTGTGACCACGTGAGCACCGGGACGGTGTTGTCAGATAGGGTGTGCTCGTGCCCGTAGGGCCATTCTGTCATTTGCAGTCTCTGGAAGCACATGGTGTTCTGAGGGCTCTGGCTTTGTTGTGCCTTGCCTTACTAGCTGGACAAGAAGGCATCCCTTCCCGTCCCTACAAGATCAGAAATCGCTGTCAAGGCATGGGCATTGCACAAGCCCTCTGGAGTCAGGAGGGAGACTTTTGCCACAGAGCCATCCCAAGACATTTGTTGTGTGCTTGTTCAAGCTCCTCCGGCCAGGCTCTGGTGACCCGAGTTGAATGTGGGAAGGTGGAGCAAGAGGAAGGGCCCCCAATCACATGAGCATGTGAGGCCTGTAAGTCTCCTGTACTCCTTCATCCCTGGTGATGCTGGCTGTACAGTGTAGAGGGGACAAGATGGGCTCTAGCTGTTTCTTTGCCTGTAGCTGAGTTACTTGGGTCAGCCACTTGAGCTCTCTGGACTGTTTGCCCTGCTTCATGTACAGTGAATGGGGACTGTCAGAATAGTCCTTTGGACTATGAGAGATGTCTTTTTTTTTTATGCAAAGAGCAAATCAAATCCCTGTTAATAGCCACCTCTTTCTCACAAGAGGTCCAAGAACTTGGTGACTTTTGCTCTGGGGTGACCGTTAAGTTGCACAGGTGCAGAAGTCTGGCCTCTGTGGACTGTTTCTCTGGCACCTGCTGTTCTTTTGCCCACGCTTTAAGCTGCCTGTGTTCTGCTTCCTGTTGGCTCTTGGGCTTCCATGTTCTGGAATTGATGTGGTGTCTGCCAAACAAAGCATCATTGGGACCAGTGCAACTAACCAGTGATGAACTAGATGACCTTGCTGTACTGCTGTTCTGGCTTTGTTTTAGTTTTGAGGCCCGAGCTTACTATTTAAGACTAGGCTGGCCTTGAACTAATGATCGTCCTGTTTTTCAATCACCAGGTGCTAGGATTATAGGTATGTACCGCCATGCCCAGCTAGAAAAATTTTAATTAAATTTTTTTTTTCCCAGATAACCTTATGTAGCCTACTTTAACCCCACACCCACTGTGTAGCCAAGGTTGACCTTGAACTTCTGACTCTCCTACCCCTACCTCCCACACTGGAATTATAGCTGTGCACTCTTAAATTCTGATCTCACAGATTCATACATGCTGGGCAAGCACCCACCTACCAAATGGGCTGCATCCTCAGCTCCGTCATTTTAAATACAAAAAAAAAAAAACCCAAAAAACAAAAACCAACAACAACAAAAGTCCCACGATTGTTTTTATTAGGGAACTGCCCAGACCTGTACTTTGCTTCTGTGTGAGTGATGGAGGGGACTTTGCTGTCAGATTGACCACGAGCTGTCCCAAAAGCAAGGAGGTTGGGCGGGGTGGGGAGGGAGGAGGCTTTGTCTGTAAAGGTCCAGATCATAATATTTTAGTCTTTGCAGGTCATTCATCTGTGTCACAATTGTTCAACTCTGAGGCTTCAAAAAGGTCTAGAGATTGTAGTCTGTCAGTGGCCCTAGCTGTGCACTAATAAAACTTTATTGATGAGAACAGACAGCAGGTCAGATTTGCTCTCAGGCCACAGTTTGCCCACCTCTGCTCTAAACGAAGCAGTGCACGCTGCAGTGCGAAAGGGCGAGCCTTTTATAATTGTGTGGAGCTGAGAAAAGTGGATGAGCACCGTTAACAGGGCTCATTGTGGAAAGTCGCCCGGGAGGGGCCGGCCACACGGGAGAGACGGGCGCACATACCTCAGCATGTCATTTAACCCTCGAAGTGCTTCCAGAGACGAGGACGCGGGGGAAACAGAAAACAGCCGGTGCAAGGAGCCTAGCATTGGCTAACCTGACCTACCACGGTCCCTAGCTGACACACCTGTCTCACTGTGGCCAGTACAGGAGTGGCTTGTGCCTCCACGTGCCTTGAGTGTTGCTCTCCTCTGTCCCTGCAGCACCTGCAGCAGCACGAGAGCGGCGTGGAGGGGGAGAGCTGCTATTACCACTGTGTCCTGTGCAACTACTCCACCAAGGCCAAGCTCAACCTCATCCAGCACGTGCGCTCCATGAAGCATCAGCGCAGCGAGAGTCTGCGCAAGCTGCAGCGGCTGCAGAAGGGCCTTCCGGAGGAGGACGAAGACCTGGGCCAGATCTTCACCATCCGCAGGTGCCCCTCCACTGACCCAGGTGAGACACGGCAGTGCACAGGGGAGGGAGGGCTTGGTGGGCTTCTGCGAGAGCCTCCCCAGTGTGGCTGCTCCTGTGTCTGGCGTCGGTGCCTCAGCCTGCTGTTGTGTTTTGGGTGGGAGGAATATGGGTTGGTGTTTTTTTTTTTCTCAAGGACTGCCTTTTGCTAGGCCTGTGTTCACAACCACAGGGAAGTCGTAGATGTCTTGTCCAGCAGCAGGCCCATGGCAAGTCTTCCACACCAACCCCTGAGTTCCTCTCGCTCAGAATCATTCCAGATTCTGTTACTGCTGCACACTGGCCTTGCCAAGTCCTAGGACTAGTGTTGTGGTCCCTAAGTCAGGGCTTCAGAACTGAGCTGCAGAGAACCTTAAAACTAGCACCCGTTATGGCTGTATTTGAACGGGACTCATATTGTCCTACTGGTCCAGGCCTCTGGGCTTCCTGCTACTTGTAGATTCATGCAGTTTGCTGTGTTTCTCGACTTCCCGCCATCTCATCTCTGGAGACTCTGTCTCTCTTTCCTTCTCCCACGTAACTCTCATTCCTAACAGGACCTCTCCTGACTCTTAACGTGGTAGATAGTACAAGATAGTCACGTGCTTCTTGTCAAACAGTCAAACAAGGCAAGCCTGGTGGTACAGGCTTGTAACCCCGGCACCTGGGAGGCTGAGGCAGCAACTTCACAAGTTCTAGGCCATCCTTGGCTACACGGTGAGACCCTATCTCAGAAGCAAAGGAAGAAACCGGTCAAATGAAGCCTCTCTCAGTCTTACTCTCTAATGAAATCCTAATGAGTTTTGAAACAAACAAACAAAAAAATATCTTTGTAGCTTATCTCTAGTGTGTTCCCAACACGTTATCACCTGTTCACTCTTGTTACTAAACCAGTCTGTGTGGGGAGCCCAGGGCCTTCTGGGGTTCCTGTTCTTTTCTGTGGAGTTTGAAGTGTTGCCCACTCCCTTGGGAAGCTCCTTTTCTTTGACTTCCAGGTTGTTTATCTCTCTAGGCGAGAGGAGGAAGATGCTTCTCTTGACCCTTGTCGATGCATGTCCATAGTTCACGGTGCTTTGCTCCTCAGGACGCCCCTGCTCCTCGCTCAGCCCGCTGGTCTGGCCACATCTACTCCAGCAGTTCCTTGGATGTCTGTTGTACCACCTCTTGGACTCAGTGTTTTGTAGAACTCACTTGTTTGGTTTTGTTGTTGTTTTGTCTGTTTTTGTTCTCCATTTCCTAAAATGAAGTGACCACATGTGAGCTTTTAGGCCGCTAATCCCTCATCTCCTGCAGCAGCTTCCCAGCCATTCAGCTTCTGTGGAGTGTTGATTTTGATGCTGTAAATCAAGTAGGCATTTGAATAGTTTTCAGAAGTGGAAAGTTACATAAACCTTAGGGGGGAAAAATGCCAACCCTTCCCCCATCCCATTCACCAGATTGGGAGAGTGGTTCAACTTTTAGATGTTGATCTTTTTTACATATCTCTATTTCTCAGCATGCTCATGATGAATTTTGAATTTTGAATTTTGAACACTGCCTGGTGTTCTGAGCTGCGAGACCTCCCCCCCCCCCCCCCAGTGCGCTGCTGTGCGGCTCCCACCCCATTCCTGCCTGCCCACCCGTGCATCCGCACACAAGCTTACCCAGACCTCACGCAGACGAGCGCCCCTCAGCCCCCAACAGGTGGTTACCGGACCCACTTTTGCCCATACACACTCACGCACATGCTGCCAACATACAACATGCACTCAAACACAGTCACAGCACACATGCTGTATTTGCACATACCCCGGAAACTGCAACAGACTCTCCCTGTATGTATCCCCGCCCCCACCACAGACAGACAGCACACCTCACATTCCCCTGTGTGTGCTCACGCTGCCACAGGTGGACGCCACTTTGTACACATAGGCCAGCGGACGCCACCCCTCACCCCAGCTCTTTCTCATTGTGCTCCCATCCCCCTACGAACCCCCTCCTCCCCTCCCTCGCCCTTCTATTAGGATGAAATAATAATTGGGGGTGATATTAATATTCAGTATTTTCATTATTATAACTCTATAAATATTAATCACAGCTGAGCCTTGTAGAGTTTTATAATTTCATTTACCTTCTTGTACAACTTTTTGTTTTCTCTGCTTTTCCAGGTAGTCATGATTAATTCATGGCTTACCTAGCGCTGCCGGAGCAGACATTTCCTAATCTCCAAGCGCTCCGTGCTCAGTTCTCTCCGTCAGCTTCATTTCCTCTTGGAGCCATCCCACTAAGCCCCCCCCCCGCAAAGCCCCAGGCTCCTCAGCTCCGTTGGGATCGTCCCATGGCTCCTTGGCTGTCCCAAATGACAGGACACACAGACCTCCATTTAGGACTTTTCTTCCACTGGGATAGATGACGTTTCCCGTCTCTATGAAAAGCATCCCCTGCCATGGTAGGCAGTTCAGGAATGTGCTCTTAGCAGGGGCCAGGATAATGTCTGTCCCTTGCAGGCCTGGGAAGGCTCGTCTCTTCCCAGGTGTTTTCAGGTAGCTGCTCTCCTGATCTTGTCTGACCCCATCGTACAAGTGGGTGTGTACTCTGGGGAGCAACAGCGAGAACGGGCACTTGTAGACACTCCCTTGTCCTGAAGGCCTGAGATCATGTGTCTCCTGGCTGTGGGATCCCTGGTCCCACCATTTTATCCTAGCATATGTGTGGTCCTTCTCTGGCCCCCTCCCCAAGATGCACTGTGCCGTCATGTCGCAGCATTTCCTTCCGTGCACCAACCTTCGCTTCAAGGTCTCTTTCACCCTGTAGTAGTTCTCTCTTTCCACTCAGAATTCCCTTTTTATTAGTGAGGTGCCCCGAACTAAATCGCATCCAGCCGCCATCTTACTCAGTTCAGGTCTGTGGAGTGGAGCAGGCTGCCCCCTGCTTGCTAGTGCAGTACTCTCCTTTCTGCTGGCCACTCTGGAATGACTTTCTCCCATGCCACCTTCTGCACTTCCTTTCACTTACTGTGTGCTAGCCTCCCCCGCCCCAAGTATGCGAGCAGCTTGTGTCAGGGCGCTAGACTTCCTTTCCGAATTTCAAAATCCTTTGGTGTTGTCTTTGGCCTCTAGTCATGCTGCTGCCTCCAGCATCCACACACACACACACACACACACACACACACACACACACACGCCCCGCCCGCTTCCTCCCACACACGTGCTCCCGTGAAGTTCATCCTCCGCTGACGACAAAGGGACAGATTATTAGGTAATGCGCTGACATTGACAGGAACACGGTTCTGTCTTAGAAATCCCCGCAGGAGAGAGAACACATCTTGAAACATCGCCTCCCTCTCCCCCAGGGACTCGCTCTTAAAAACTTGAAAGGATGTCTTCAAGAAAAGGGATGTCCGAGGCCCGATGAAACCGAGATATTTCAGATTGTCAGCTTCAGCTCCGTAAACACGGACTTTGTCAGCACTTCCCGTCCTGTGCTCATTAAAAGACCAGGACACGACCCTCCAGCAAGAAGTGTCTTTCACATGCCGCGTGAAGCATTAGGAAGCCCGTGAGCCCCTTTCAGGTCCCTGCCTACCCCAGCCGCGAGCCAGGTGGTCATTAGCTGGTCCACCTGCCTGGAGGTTGTGACGCTGGTATCCCGTGGTCTGCTTCAACTCTGTGGTTCTTACGCCTGTCTTCTCTCCTGTGGTCCTTGTCCCGCAGAGCGGCATGCAAAAGGCTTGAGCAGTCGTCTCCTGTCCTTTGTCAGGCCCAAATGTTCTCATCTCAGGCCCCTTCCGCAGTGGTTGGGAGTCTCCCTCACTGACAGCTTCTGTAGGAATGAATGCGTGACCGACTTCCTTCCCAGAGATGGTCCGCCTTCCAAGACTTCCTGTCTGGCTCATCCGGCATCTGGCCAGAACCTGTTGGTTCAAGAAGGAGTAGACATGCAAGAAAGGATGAAGATTTTTCTTCATCCTTTGTAACCCTTCTGAGATTGACACTGTCGTGATGGCTGCATAGCCCACAAGAGGTCTCAGAGCCAGAGTTAGATCATGCAGGTCCTGCACAGGGCACAGGTTGATGGGCCACCACTTCTCAGGTGGTTCTGTTTCTCTTTGGTGCCTGTAGGTGTGTAGCCCACCTGGCTCCAAGTGTTGTGTGTGCTATAATCTTCTTTCTAACCTCAGTCCAAAATGAAAACTCACTCTTTCTCTCCCTTTCTCTCCCCCTCCTTCCCTCCCCTTCTCTCCAAATCGCAGAACACATGCTCACCCATGTCACCCCCATGCATACGTGTTGGGATATAACACACTGTTATATGCACAAGGTCCTGAATTTGATCTCCAGCACTGCAACCTCTACTAGGCACAACCATGTCCTGTTCCCTTAGAAATTTTAGTTCTTAATTTCTACCTGGAGTAACCAGTGTGTCAGTTTGAATTTTTTTTGTTTTGTTTTCTCTCAAAGGCCAAGTAGTCGGTCTCTTGGCTTGGCTCGGCTTTGGTCATGTCCTTTCCCTCCTGTCTGGAGGCAGGAGCTGTTGGCATGATCTCTCAGTGGCTGGCACCTGCTGTCTGCCTTGCCTTGGCTGACCAGAAGCCCTAGAAAAGCTCGTGTGGGTGTGTCACTCGAAGGATCCCATTCCTGCTTTGCTTATGAAAAAGGTACCTCTGGCTCCTAGGTAAAGCTGTGGTTGATTTTATTTTATCAGTGACCTAACTCCTGAGGCTATGAAGCCCTTTATGTTTCTGCTGTTGCCTTTTCTTTTTTGTCCTCCCTCCTCCTCTTACTGGCTCGTCTCATCGCTCTTGCCTCAGCTACTTTTTCTTTCATATCCACAGAGATCTCCAAGCTTTATGCACTTATAATTTAATCAGATTATCAAAGGGTGACTTATGTGCTTTTTGTTGAGTTGGGGAGCACAACTGAAGTCTTTGAGGGTAGTGACTTTCTGGGGTCGGGGAGGTGAATGCAACTTGTTAGGTGATGCGGTGTTTTTGTGCCGGTCTTTACTGAAGCTCTCTTTGGCTTCTTAGTGGCTCTTGTCTTTAAGCCAAGTCCCAATGAGTGTGTTTGGACTCTCTTGTGACTTCAGAGAACAAGACAGTGAGTCCAGCATTCTCATTTGGCTCTGTTTTCAAAATCAGCGGGGGGCTGCCCTCTAAACATGAAGTGTGTCTTTTTTGCTTTTGTAAAAATAACTAAATTGCATGCAATTTCAATATAATTTTTCTCACAGTGCTAAAAGGCATCACAGCCAGCTCCTCACATCTGAAGCTCTGTTTTTATGAAGCCTCTGCTTTCTCGTTTCCTTTTTGCTGGGTCTTTGTTGACAGGGTTTGGGAAAGCCTAGGGCTGAAGTGTACCGAAGTCAAGATGTCAAAGGTAAAGGGGCAAACAGATTTGGGTAGCTGCAGGTCCTAGTATCTGGAGGAATGGCACCCACAGGACTTCTTCTATTTTGAGTGCAGTTTCCTAACAAAGATTGTAAATTTTGAGGTGTTTTTCGAAAGACGTTTTTGCAAAGGGTCCGTCGGCACTGCGCATCAACAGAAACAGAGTCTGCAGAGCAGATCTGGGCTCGCAGGATCAAATATAAATATAGCTCACTGTTTTCAAAGAAACCTTTTCCTTGTGCCTTTCCAAATGGCCCATGTTTAAGTAGAGTTTATTACTTGGTGTCGCTGACAGCTTCCTGGGAGGGATCTGTTTATGTGGCACCAAACAGCATTTTGCCCATGGCAGGAGCTCAAGCTGGTGATGTCCATTGAGATTCCCAGCCAAATCACCTCGCAGCATAGCAAGAGCATCTCCACTGGCTTTTTGTTCCTGGACTTAGTTTTCTGTCGCAGGCACAAAGCATTCCGTGGTCTGGTTCCCATCTGACTCTGGTGTATTCTGCATCCACCTCTTGGGGCCAAGAGTAGTTCTCAGGGTGTATGTGGCCTTGTTTTTCTGTTGGAACCAAGTTCTTGATTTGCCTTAATTAGTCCTCTAACAATCTACAAAGGTCAGTGCCAATTGCCTGCTCATTTACATTTGTAATTGTGACGGCTTCTGATTACATATTCCTTGTGTCAGTACTTCCTCTGAGTATATGCTGGAGTCCCCAGCCCCCACCGCCGCCCCACACACATGCAGGCACATGCACGCTCACGCACAATCCCAGCTCCGTTTCGGCTGAAGCACAGCCTCTTTACACAAGAGCCTTGTGTAGTGGTGGCCCCGGATGCCAGTGTCTGCTGGAAAGGCACCTTTGGAGAGGCTCTCGTCTGTAAGGTGGGGATATAAAGGAGCTGGAGTCAGGGAAATTACGTCAAGACCAGGCCAGAACTCTGAGAGCCATTATCCAGGAACCTTCTTGAACTAGGTAATTAGGGGCAATTAAACTTTTCTGCAGGCTCTCTGCAAAATATGCTAATGCCCTGGTCTGTTGGAAGGTGGACATGGGCAGAGGGCTGCCTGAGTGCTGTCACCGATTCCTGGTCTGGAAGGGTCCCTCTGGAAAGAGCATGACATCAGCAAGAAGGTCACCTGGGTGGTGGGTCCAGAGTCCACAGCTTCCTGCCTCACCTGACCGGTGCCCTGTCTGTGCTCCAGCACCAGGGCCCCTCTCTCTGCAGAACTTGTCTTGGTTTCAGGAGTCTAGGTTGCAAAAGTTCTCACCCATTCATCCTTTCCTGCTATCGAATATGTTCCGTCCTCACTTTATATTTCATGGCTTCATCGGGCTTTTGTGTTAGCTCACCACTTCACACTGGATCACAGCTTAGCCTGTCCCAAGCTGGGTTGTCATCACACCGTCCAAACCATCCTCTTGAAGGATGTACTCTTGTGTGTCCTGATGGCCGCCCGTGGGCCCACTCTGAGAGGCACAGCACTGTGTCTTTGTTGAAGACTGGTGTTAAGTACCCAAACATTCTGGAGACCCAGGTGGATGTTCGTAGCGTAGACATAGGCACCCGTAACAGAACCATAGGACGTTGTTGTACCAAGCGTTACTTAAACGAAACTTTGTCTTGAGATATCTCTCACGGCTTTGGAAAAGGGCTATCTAGGGAACTTGAAAATTTGAAACTTGTCCCTGAAGTGAACATGGAGAGGTTTTTTTGTTTGTTTGTTTGTTTTGTTTTGTTTTACTTTACTAGATTGAGAGCTGGGAGTCCTGTCCTTGGATTTCAATGGAAGGGACCTTCTGATGTTGGCACCTGCCGCGGGAAGCGGTGGTCTTCCTCAGCTGCCCTGGCAAGCATCCTCCTGCACTGACCCTTCTTCCAGCCTCTGCAGCTCACACCTTTGTTACTCTGGTGTCTTTTTAAAGAGAAACAGAAGTTTGCATCCTTGGAGAGGTCCAGAGTGTCCATTTCTGGGGCTAATTACATCCTATCCGAGTCCCCAGCCTTGGCGGGGCCAGTGGAGAAACGGAGTGCAGGTGTCTCTCTGCTTAAGGGAAATAGTGCAGAGGCCTTTTCTTCACGTGCAGATGTTAAGGAACCTTTCAAACCATGACCCGATCATAAGAATTAGAGTCCAAATCCAAATGATCTTCCCCCTCCCCCATCACACATAGGTGGGCATTGGAAAGTTTTGTGACCTTGGAATCAATGTAAGTGTTGCCTCTACTTCCCTGTCTGCTGGCATCCCCCTCCGGGAGAGCAGAGCTCCTCTTTGGATCCTCGAGTATCACTCAATTGTACATAACAAAATCTAAATGTATCTTTTATCGTCACGGTATTGCCAGTGTTCCACGGTGGGGTGTGGATCGCTGCTGTTTCAGTACAGGCTCAGGACAGAAGCCGGAGTGCTGTGCTGGTGGCACTGGTTTCCTCGTTGGGAACTCTCTGGCTCCCAGCAGAGCCAGATGATGTGTATTGTGTTCGCCATCATTTTGTTTGGCTGGTGTCTTGAGTTGATGGTAGCCGCTGGCCACCTACTGTCCACCAGGCTGAATGAATTCGGTCTTTCTTGCCTCCCTGAATCTCTGCTTTCTTTCTCAGAATGGGGGGAACCATATGCCTGGGAAGAGATTTAATTTTGGGTTTTCCTCCTTACATCTTTTCCCATTCGCACACAGTTTGGAGGGATTTTGAAAGGGACTCTGTAAGGTTGGGGGGGGGGTTTAAGAAGGGATGTTTGAGGGCTTTTTATAGTTTCATATCTCATGGCTATCTTGAGACCTTTTGTGTATATTCTAATAAAAAAAAAGAGCTATTTATTGCTTTTTTAAAAAAAAGACTGTTGACCTCTTTATCCTAGCTTTGCTGTCTAAAGCCTCTCCCCCAAAGGATCGGGATTTAAATATTTTACCAGAACAGAGATGTGGGAGAAGCCAATTGGGAGCCAATTTCCTTGCTCTTGGTAAATTTCAACTTCTTCAGCAACAAGTGTTTTTGAGGGGCTGGGCTGGCTTAAAAATCAAGACAGAATGCGCCAAGACCTGAAATTTCCTGCTTCCATTTAGCAGAAGTTATGATCCTCCTAGGATTGCTGCCTGCTGGAAGGGGGCTGGGAACCCATAGAGATGCCAGACAGAAGCTGGGGTTGTCATGGCCTGCCCTGCTCAGCCTACTGTCCCCAGCCATGAAGCCACTTCCTCTCCTCAGGGCACCACCCAAAGAAGTTTTTTATTAGCCAGATACTTGGGGGATTCTGTATATTTATATTACCTCCTTTTGTTCTACCAGGGCATGGTGGAGGAGGGGCAGAAGTTATGATGAACTTTAATAAAAACAAAATTAAAATGATTAAACCTTTCATATCCTTTAGAGATAATCTCTCTTCTGCTAGCTGGTCAAACCACAGCTTGCTGCTGCTGTTTTTCAATTTTTTCCCCTCCCCCCCCCTAAAGAAACAAACAGTAAAGGCTGCCTGGGGCTAGATTTTTGAAATAAATTAAATTTGTCCTCACACACGGCAGACAGGTGTGGTTTAAGCATTCTTTCCAGATACCCAGGACGGACGCCAGCATCCTTCTCTCCCAGGGTCTTCTAAAAGGAACCTTATAGAAGTGACTAGATTCCCCACTCCAAGAAAAGCCAAAAAGCTAGATTCCCCCAAACCCCCAGTCTACATTCTTGATTAAGGAAGAGGCCAGAGAAAACAGCAGGGTACAGCACAAACTTCCCTGGTCTTATGTGTTCTGAGGGAGCCTTCAGATCTGCCTGGGGTCTGGGCACATAGCCACCAGGGAAGAAATGGCTGCAGAATAAGATCAGTCCTGCCTGCTGCAGGCGGCCTTGGCATGGAAGTCAGAGGTGGGTTTATCAGGTGTCTGGACATGATAACAACCTCCGGTCACACAGCCCTGGGGATGCTATAAGGGTAAGGTGTTAAAGCGCTGGGGGCTTCTTCAGGGTTGCATTAGCATGAAAGGAAACACACAGGAAGCTTCAGATCCCAAGCCCTAAGACAGGGCTGCCCAAAGGTGGGCAGCTGGCAGAGGAGGTCTCAGTGTATGGTAGCCAAGTGCTGTCCAGATTAGTCACGACCTGTATTTGCACAGCGGCACTTTGTATGTTGCTATTACGGGCAGCCACCCGCTCATCAGAAGGGTGGCGGCTTTTCTAATGGCAGCTCCATTCAAGTCCTGCAAGACATCAACGCTTCCTCTTAGTATCTGTGAAAATGAGTTAACCTGAGCCCTGGCAAGCCTGTGGACATAGCATTTGTTGTCAAGGTTCTCGTGGGGTCTGAGCCTTGAATCCAGTGCCTCCTTGCAGGGCTCAAAACTGAACCAGTCCTCTCTGCTGAGCAAGGGACTGGAGCCTCAAGGGTGCTCCTCATCAGCTGCACTGCACCTGGCCGGCCCTGCAGCACCTGGCTCGCTGTGCTCCGAGGGGTGTGCCTGAGCCTGAGCCCAGCAGCACCACCAGCGTGGGTGTTTATGGCATTGAACTGGGCCAGCCATGGGCAGTTTTCTTTGGAGTTGCAAGAATACCACAAATCAACAAACAGGCCTGGCTCTTTCTCGGTGGGATTCTTGATGGTAGCCCTTGAGCCGAGGGTCAGTTAGTCCTCACTGAGGAAGAGAAGCCCCACAGCTCTCTTGTCGAGGACTCCCGCTCTGCAGAATCAGACTGAACATCCATCTGTGGGAATTCTGGGCCGTGACTCAAGATCTCGGGGGCCTTAGTTTTGATGCTGTGTAGAGTGAGCGGGACCCTCCTCTGTGCTGTTTCCAGCATTTAGCTGTGCACTCCGGAGACACTCTGTGTGGTTTGTGTAAGGCAGGGGTTTAACGTCTCCTTTAGCAGCTTTGGGAGGAAGGCCACTGGGCACAGAAGGGGAGACTCCACTGACTCACTAGGCACCAGGTTTCTCGCAGCCTTTTCATGGAGCCCTTCCTGCTCCAGGCCTGTTGCTGCCGCCCTGATCTCAAGCTCACTGCGCCTTTGAGTTCCAGGAAAGGAGGGCTGGGAGAGGACCACCATGCTCCACCCGAGACTGCCTCTTCAGACACTACCAGAGCCCTGCCTGCTTCCCCCCCCCCCCCCCCTTATCTTATTGGCTGAGACTCGGTGACATGCTGATCACTGGGCCGGCCATCTAGATCCAATTCTTAACTGCAGGAACTGAGCCCTGATGAAGGCAAAGAGCAGTTATTAGGGAGGCAATTATAGTCTCAGCCATGCGTCTTTTTTTTGCGATAAGGAGAGGATTAAGTAAACTGTGTTCTGATTATGTGTTGGAGAATATAGGTAGCCATTAGAAGCCGTGTTGTAGGTGAACATTTAAGGTTATGGACGACAGCTCCATAGACAGAGGAAGACATGGAACCATATGGAATTGTCTTCATTTCCTTTAAAATGTATATAAATATACTGCAGTATTATAACTGATTGTGGTTGGATTTTACTTCCTTCAACACCCTCCCCCCTCCACACACACATTTTCGAGATCATTCGACAATAGGCACTTACTCATTTTATGACCAGGAAAAAAAAAAACTTTGACGTGTAAGAAGTAGAGACTCTGATAATTACTACCTCATATATGAAATATACTTGATGGGAAAAATAAAATGAGTAATAAAGGGGAAATCCATAAACATGGAGTGATAATGGAATGGCAGTGAATAGATAGAGAGCTGCGGATCCATCGAGAGCAAATCCCATCACACTAATAAGATGAGATGGATGAGTTAATGTGCATGGGTTCCCTCTGAAGGGAGCAGTCACACCAACGCAGACTGTGTGTGTGGGGATGCCACAGGTACACCGGCAGAACCCCTGCTCCGGGTGTCATTGAGGTAAGTGAGTGGCGGGTCCCCCACGTCCTGGTATTGGAAACTGGACGTGTTGAGCTTTGAGACTGTGTATGAAGCCCATGCTGGTTGAATGCCAGTTGCTATGAGGCAGGGTAAACAAATAGAAGAAACAGACCCGTCTGTGCTCCCTTTGCGGGATGTGGACACGCAAACAGGCACGCACGCACGTGTACACACACACACACACACACACGTACTTATACACACATGTGGAACAGGACAAGTGCCTCTCCTCATCCTTCATGGGTGTGAGGAATTTTTGGTATTGGTGGTGAGGAATCTCTGAGAAGAAGATGAGCCTGTGTCTGGATTGATGAGTAGCGGCGGCAGAAGAGGACCTGGTGTGATTTGAGACCCCAGGAGCTTGATCACATGCCAGTGAGCAGGGCATTTTAGCTAAAGAAAGGATCTTGGACAAAGACCCAAAATTGTCCCCTCTCTTTTTTGATCCTTTGAACTAGGTTCCCTCCATTTTCCCTTTCCCCATTTGAAAGAGACTACTAACACCGATATCACAAATTTATTCCAAATAAGTTCTTAAAACACTTGACTTTCCTTGATCTCCTGAGTACATCCAGAACCTAGAAGGAGTGTGTTCGTGTGTGTCAATCCTGACTGAAAGGAGGACTGAGCTGTAGATACCGAGTTCCGATTTCCGGGCTGGTCCGGTGGCTGCTGCAGGTGCCGACTCTGTCTCCATTAGTAACATGGAAACAACAGTCCACGAGATTCGCATGAAATCTAAATTGTGTAATGCGTATACTGCAAATTCTTACGGCTAGAAACTAATCTATAATTGATCTAGGTATGCCACGAGTCTTGTTTTCCATTTGTGTCTTCTTTGAATAATGGTAACACTGATGGAATTTCACTCACAGAACAGTGACGCAGCGTACAGAACTCTTATATGGAAGGTCCACAGCCATTTGTGGGCCTTTCCCCACTCCCATTGTCTTGCGCTTTTTCCCTTTTATTGTCTCTGATGCTCTGCATACACGTAGAGGATATTCGTGTGTACAGATCCTCGCATGTATGCATGCAGATATATGCCTTAATTTTTTTTCGGTTGTCTTATTTAAAAAGAAAAAAAAAGCTATTTCAGAGCAAATTTTAGGCATGGTACGCCTACCTAGTGTATATTTCCTAAAAGCAGAAGTGTTGTTTCATCTACCTAGCAATTAACTAGGCAAGTCAGAAAGCCGTGATACAAAATCGTTAGTTATCGACAGATCTCAGACCACAGGTTGTATATACCTCTTGTGCCTCTTTTAAGGCCCTCTACCTGGAGTGGTTCCTCAGCCCTTTCCCGATCCTGTAGGGTCTCTACATATTTGAAGCATACAGTCAGCTATCTGAACGCCTTCCTTTCGAGTCGTGTTTAACCGATGTTTCCTTCTGGTTGGAAACAGGCCGCACATTTTGGTAGATGTTCTAGAAATGGCGATATAGCTGTCTTCCCAGGACATGCTGTCTGGAGGCTCATGGTACCTACCGACTTGTGTCTTTATTGACAGCCTGTGTCATCTGGCTTTCCTGGTTCCTTCCAGGTCACCCCGTTGTCGTTCCTACTTTGCTTTTCCTGAGAACCTAGTGGAGAAATACTTTGAGACTGTTTAGTAAGGAATGAGGGTTTTAAATGGGGCTATTTGGAGAAAATAGAAGTTAATAAAAATGGATAGATACTTGACAAATGAAGGCAAGGTCACTAAATTTGCTTTTAGCTGGTGCTCCACTTCTTACTTTCCCTAGAAGCCTAGGAAAGGAAATAATGTTCTAAAGTGACATGGATCCCAGATAGTGCAGGTAAGGAATGGTGAATTTGGGAATGGCTGAAGACAGCAGTATAGTGTAAGAAGGAAGACTGGGGAGATAGCTCAGACGTAGTGTGCTTTGCGCAATAGCACAAAATCTGGAGTTTGGACCCCCTGCACCCACATACACTCTGGGTATGGTGGCATGAGTCCAGGGCCAGGGGGACAGTCGAGAGTGCACTGGTCAGCCAGTCTAGCGGGGATGGTAAGTTCCACAGCCATTGAGAGACCCTGTCTCAACAAGAAAAAAAAAAGTGAAGGACTGGAGAGATGGCTCAGCTGTTAAAGGGAATTGCTGCAGCCCGTGGTGGCGGCAGTGGCAGTGGTGGTGATGGTGGCCCAGGCCTTTGATACCAGCACTCTGAGTTCGAGGCCACCCTGGTCTACAGAGACAGGTTCAGGATAGCCAGACAGAGAAACCCTGTCTTGAGGTGAGCCTGAGGGCTTACTGCTCTTCCAGAGGACCTGAGTCCAGCACCCACATCAGTCAGCTCACAACCACCTGTGACTCTAGCTCCAAGGACCCAGCACCCTCCCCTGGGCTTTGCGGAATGCATGTCGCACACGCTCACACAGACACAGACACACACACACAGACACACACACACACACACACACAGACACACACAAATAGCAAGACTAAAAGAAAATGTTGACAAGGCTAAGTTGGGCTGGAGAGAAGGCTCAGCAGTTCATAGTGTGTATCACTCCTCAAAGGACCCGCCATTTGATTCCCAGCACTTACATATAGGGGGCCTCACAAGTCCAGGTCCAGGGTATCCGATGCCTCCAGTATCATATTAAACACAAAAATGAAAAAAAAAATAGGTGGAATGCAATGGAAGTCACCCAACATCGAGTGCTGGTTTTTATAGACAATGCATGAGAGAGCACGCAGCACATGCATGCATGCATGCATGCGCGCGCACACACCCATGCACATACCCCTCTACCTCTCTCACAGTTGAGTAGCAGGATCTTAGGGATGTGAATGTTGACCCTGTGGTAAAGTAACCTCTGATCCATTTAAGGAAATGAACACTGGTTGTCCTTGGGGTGCCCTCTTTTCAGTAAGCCAGTGGCTCTGGCAGGACGCTGCAGAGTGCAGGGCTGGCCCCCAGGGGGAGCAGGACAGGTTGGCAGCTGTGTTGAGAAGCATAAAGGAAAGGGGGTTCTGGAGCCAGGCTTGCTGTTGACCATTTCTAGTCTCCCCACCCATAACCCCCGAATCTCCTAGGTTTTCCAGTGAATATGATGATCTCTCACTTTGTCCTGGGATGGCTCTGGTCATGAGGACTCAACGTCTGTTCTTCTTTTCCATATTTTTGTTTGTTTGTTGTTGATTTTAAACACCGCCCTCTGACTTTCCTCCTGGATCGGTCGTTGTCACCTCTTGCTCTCTGGAGGTGGTTACTCAGTCTGCAGTAAACAGGGCAGAGCCGTTAACTCCTTACATGGCCAGTGGTCTGCTACCCCTGAGCCTGGTGAAGTGGTCAAGGTAGAGGGGCCAGAGGTGAAGGCAGAGCAACATGGTGTAAGCCTGAAGACACTCGCTATCCTGTAGGAACGGATTCCCAAAGGGTTCGTTGGAGTGGATTGTTCTAAAAGCTGCCCGTACTCCATAGGTGAGCAGACGGAGGGGGCAGAAGTGCCAAGGGACACCCGTAAAGGACCATGTTCTCTTTTAGGAGACCGTGGGCTCACCTTTTGAGGGAGTCAGGAGTCATATGATAGTCATACAAAAAAAAATCTCATGATCTGCCCTTTAGGGAGATGCTCCTGGCTCCCCAAAAGAAGATGGGAGGACTTGAAGTTAGAACTTGGCTGTGCTGCCTGAGAAGGAAGCATTTGGAGCAGCAGAATGGACCGGGTGGTGTTTAGACCAGTTCTCGGGGAAGAACCGGGGACAGAACAGATGAAGACGTCAAGGAGGGTCTGAGCTCTGGGGCTTAGGGAGGTGCTGGTGCTGAAAGTGGGGACAGAACACACAGGGACCCTGTATGGTACAGGGCAGGGGCAAAGACTGTTACTAAAAGCACACTCGCTTCCCACGTTCCTCACTTTTCCAAATGAATATAGCACTTAATCCGCAGTGCGCTGTCGCACGCGTGATTATAATTACGTACTGTTTGTTTATCTCATTCCGAAAGGGGTTGACAGCCTTGTTTGGCTGATTATTTAATATCTGCTTACTGTTCATCCCTAAAAGTGTAACCCTCTGTGGGGCAGGGGGAGTGCAGGCTCTGCCACTCAGCAGTTCCTCAGCCAGAATCCCTGCTTCTGTGGGCACCATGTTGGTGTGGGCGCTGAGCAAGCCCTATCCCGCACATGTCTGTGGCTCTCCATTGCTCTTTGTGTGATTTTTTCCCCCTTCCTTCCCAAATACTCTTTTTCATTGATCAATGGTAATCAGCCAAACAAACCAACTAAACAGGTTTATCGTAGTATACCAAGTGTATAATCTGAGGCTGCCACCTTCAGAAAGGTATTGATCGACATAGCGCTCTCTCTCACACACGCACACATGTGTGCACGCCTGCGCACACACTACAGGCTTTCTTTTTTTAACGCTAAGACTGGACTGTCCCTGGGTCCACTATAAGAGCACTGACAGGAAATGAGCAAAAACAGACGAGCCAAACGAAGTAGGGGTGTGCGTTGCTTGTTTAAAGCAGGGTCAGCAGTAGATGGAAGGCGTTTAGCTCCTGGTTGTCTCCAAAGGGCACCAGCTCATCGGATTACAGTGTCACCAGTGTCACTCATTGCAACCCCTGAGGTATGCTGTGTCTGTCTTTCCCTTCTCTGGGTAGAAGGAGAACCCACTTGGTTCTTGCCTGCTGCTGCTGGCTCATGCTAAGAGCTCGCACACCCCCAACGCTTCTAGACTCCCTCCTAGCTTGACTGAAAAGGGATAGTTCTCCTAACTTCCCTGTAACTGCTCTCAGTAATCCCGCCTTGTGCTGTGATGCCACGGTCGGCCCTTGGTGGAGCAGAATCAAAGCTGAGCCTGTCCAGACGGGTGGCTCACGGTTGGCAAGGGTTTCGATGCTCTGGGCCCAAAGCTAGGAACTCCAACCACAGAGTCTGATGCTCCGTTAGCGAGACTTGAAGATGAGGTTTCCTGGTTAGTTTTGCTCTGCCCGCGCGGGGATATTGATGTCAATGAGATGTGGTCTGAGTTGCTATAGTAGCCAACAATCCAAAACAAGGTGTAGTGTACTCTTAGTATTTTACCTCCAAAACTCTCTGTGTGTGTGTGTGTGTGTGTGTGTGTGTGTGTGTGTGTGTGTGCGCGCACACGCGCATACATACACACTAGGGAGAGACTGGCCATAAGAATGAGCATCCCCTCCCCTAAGAATTAGCTATTCATACTTCCTACAGCTCTTTCCCTTTTTGGAACACTGATTCAATGAGTCTTAGCCCTGAGTTTTTACTATGTATCCTGCAGTTGGCTAGCTGGCGCTGCAGGCTGAGTTTATGCCTGTGCGAATGGGAGACCTGGGATGGTGGGGTCAGTCCCGCTGCTGAGCAGCGAGTATGTTCAAAGGCATGAGATTGCTTTGAAAGCCCTCTAGGAGGGAGCGGAAGGACCCTGTGAATGCCCTCTGACACTTCCCGTGACCCGGCACCCATCTTATGTTTATCCGTGTCCCCTCATCTCGGAGGAGAGGCTTTTGCGGTCCTTCACCTCTCTGGCAAGCAGTGAACACAGTGGACTTTCAGGTCAGCCACACAGGAGCTGTGCCTCGTGCCTCTCTGAGCCCGGCGGCCTCAGTCTCATGACCTAACCTGAGGCGTCTGGAGCCTTTCAGCCGATCTGATGAAAGCAATGACCCCTTTACCCTAGAGCAGAGCATGCACAGACACACGGAATCCTGCCCGCCTCTTCCATGATCCCAGTGCTCCCGGAGTCCAGAGCCTCAGTCATTTCGTCTGTAAAAGTGGGCCCACGTGTACATTTGAGGTCTGCCTCATTGATGCTCCTGTGACAGGTGGACGAGGGAGTTTGGGCTGAAGAACTACACACTCAGCATGAAGCCATGGTGTGTGCTTTCTGACCCATAATTCCCTGTTCCCACTCTCTATCTTTGTCTGTCAAGGGGAAAGTTACTCTCTTACTTTTCCTTTTGGGCCATTTGTTCAGAAGGAGCCTGGTGGGATGTCCCTCCCTCCCTCCCTCCCTCCCTTCTCCCCCCTCTCTCTCGCCCCCCCCCCCCTCTCACTCCCTCCTTTCCTCCCTCCTTCCCTCCCTCTCTCTCCTCTCTTTCTGTTGCTTTGGTGCTTGACGGCCATGTTGTTATCTTTCAGTTCTCCAGCCAGGCATTTTCTCTTTCTGTGAAGCAAGTGAAACCTTCCAGATTCCGTGTTTCAGAGACACGAGAGTGACACAGCCATGTCCTTTGCCCGCAGGGCACATAGCCCTAGAGAGGGCAAGAGGGTACGAGCCTTGGTCAGTGGAACTGGGAAGAGCCACCCCCAGATAGCGTCTCTGCTCCGGTCTCTTATGGTTTGGAAGGTTCCCTGACAACCCCCTCCCCACTCCCTCCCCCCGTCACCTGTTTCCTTGGCCACCAGTGGTGACAAGAGATCCTCTTAATCTTCCTTATTGCTGTGCTAGCTCCATCTCTTAGCTGCTGCCTTTGGATTGGCCCTGTGCGCAGTTTTGAGGTGTTTCTTCCTGGAGGCTCCCTTGTCAACAAGCAGAGCACTGATGCTACCTGAGAGTGGTCAGGCCGTGTGCCCCGAGAGCCTAGCACAGGAGAATGCCTGACAGCGGCGCTCAGTCAAACAGGGAAAGCCGGTCTTGTTTGTAATAGAGGGGGCGCGTCTAGGGTGGGTTAGTTTATTGTCGCTGTGGTGGGATACCCTGGAGAAAAGTTTGCTAAGATAGGTTATTTCAGCTCATGGTTTTGGAGGTTTTAGGTCACATCTTGATGACTCCTTTCCCTTTGGGCATGAGGTAGGGCACAGTGTTGTGGGGTTCATAGCCCTAGAGAGGAGTGTGGTGGAGACCCTTCAGTTAGTGGGAGGGAAAGCAGGGTAGGGAGAAGCGCACAGGCACCTGGGCACAAGATAACACCCTCACAAGAATATAATTTACTCTAACCAGGCTCTGCCTCCCAATAGCCCGTTCAGCTATGAGTTTATCGATGGGTCCAGTCCCTTGTTGACCTTAGAATCCTCATCATCTTCAGACCCACTGACTACCGCAGAGGGACCAGGTTTGAACACATGGACCTTCAGGGACCTTTCCTGTCCAGTCCATAGGACCGCGTTCCAATGATGAGGACTCGGGTATCTCGGCTCTGAGAACCTCCCACTGACCTCCTTTCCTGGTTTACCTGATTCTCAGCAGGGTGATTCCAGCTCTGCCTGGGCACATGGCAGCCATCCACAGATGCTTATTGGTAGCATTCCCTAAGTTAAAAGTTCATGAATGTGAATGTTTTCTGTCAGGTTCTTAGGTGAATGTGTCATCTTCTATTTAACATAATGAAAAAGCAGTTTCACCTGGTTCTATAGCCTGAGGTCAGAATGCCAAAGTTAACCTTTTAAGAATGTTTCAAAAGGGCTGGAGGATTTGGTGATTGAATGCTTGTATAGCGTGTGTGATACCCTGGGTTCAGTCCCTAGAAACACATGGACAGAAACTCATGGATCAACGCATGCTCACATTGCCTGTGGTCTGCCTAGGCTCCGTGATACCAGCCCTTACCTCTCTGCATCCTGCAGAATTCTGGGAGTGCCTGTCATTTCCCAGTTGACTTTCTCACAACTTGTAAATTGTACACCATTCCATGTCATTGCCCTAGGCCCCATCTTCAAAGCTGTAACATCTGGTTCTTTCCAGATAGCCTGTCATGTGGACGATTGATGGGTTTTAACTTTCTAGTTATCTTTTGAATTTTTGAGATAGGGTATTTCTGTTTAACCTAGACTAGTCTTAAACTCTGAATCCTCTTGCCTCAACCTCCCAAGTACTGTGATTACAGTCATCTACCACAATGCCCCACATGACTTTTATTCTTGGGTCAGATCTGAGAACTGTTGGGACTGAGCTGTTGGTTCCGGAATCAGCCACGTGGCCCAGCGATGCTTGCAACCATAAACAGAGTGAGGACCATGAAATGTCATTCAGAAATTTCTAGAAAAGGTCCCAAGCTTTACCCATATCTTAATATGTTTTTAAAGTATTTATTTCATATGCTGTGGCTGGACATTGAGGGACACGCACAGTGGACAAGTGAGGGTCAGAGGAAGTTAACTTGTAGACGTTAACTCTGTCTCCACCATGCGGGCCCTGGAGAGTGAACTCAGGTCATCAGGCTTGACAGCAAGTGCCTTTACCTACGGTGCCTCCTCTCCAGCCCACTGGTGTATCTTCTGATAATATGATTGTCTGTTGTGAAGATGTGGCCCTTGACCCCGGCTAGTGGCGTGGGAGCCCTTACGTCTTCCTAAGATGCAGGATGAGCAGTCCCTCAAAACGACGTGCAGATGCAAGCCAGGGCAGTGCCTCAAGCGGCTGCTAAATGACTAATGTGGTCTTGTTTGTGCATGTACCTCTCTGCTTCCTAGTGTGTATTTAAGGAAGCTTCCTCGTGTGCCAGGCAGTATCAAAGCCCGAGGGCCACGGTGGTAAATGTGGGTGGCCTGGCCCCATCTCTCACAGAGTTTTCCTTCCAGAAAAGCTTGAGGGTAGAAAAACAAAAAGTGTAACTATGAGGCAAAGAATTAAAATCAAATGACAAAAAGAAAAAAAAAACACACATGTTAGGCGAGGAATTAAATGTGCATAAGATGGGCGCTCAAGATAGGAAGTAGCTTTGGTTTTTGTCCAGAGGCTTCTCGTGTTAGACAAGGCCAAGTACGCAGGTAAGTGGAAAGTGAGGTATGGCAGCTGGGTGTGGTGGTGCAGACCTGAACTCCCAGCATTCCACAGGCAGAGACCGAGGTCAGCCAGCCTGGACTTATGTAGTGAGAACAGCCAAACACCACCACCACCAGCACCACCTCCACCACCACCACCACTGCTAGCAACACCACCAGCAGCAGCACCAGCACCTCCACCACAGCAGCAGCAGCAGCAACACCAGCACAAGTCCTGCAGCAGGCCTTGTGAACGCCCCTCCCTCCTTAACAGGGTCAGTCATGTTTTAGCCGTGTGTTCCACACATTCCCATCACTCAGTTATTTTGCAAGAACAAAAGTTCACTTTATTTAGAAGTATTTCAGTTGGTGTATTTTTTAACATAACTATAATATCATTATCAAACTCTTAGAAATAGTAAGTTTATAAAAATCATCAAATAAATTCCTTAATTCATGGACTCCCCCCCGCCCCCACCCTCAAGAGCTGATTCGTTTAAATCCAGGTGCAGAGCTGGGAAAACGGCTCAGTGGGTGAAACACTTGCAGTATTAGCATGTGGATCCAAGTTTGAACCCCCAGCACCCTGTAAAGCCAGATGTGGTAGCATGCGTTTGTCATCCAGTGTTCCCGTGGTGAGATGGGGGGCGATCACAGTAGAACGCCTCAAGCTTGTGGGCCGGCTAATCTGACTGACGTTGGACCCAGGAACAGCAAGAGACCCTGTCTCAAACAAGGTAGACAGCGAGGACCCCCACCCACGCCAAACATGCACAGGTTAGCGTAGCCAACTGCGCGTGTAGTTCTCATAGCTTCATGTCTCTATAACCTCCTCTTATCTGTAGGCCCCTCTTCTACCCGCCATACCCCTGAAGTTAGATCAACACTTTCAGGATTTCTTCCAGCTAGATCTTTTTTTTTTTTTTTTTTTTTTGGCTTTTCGAGACAGGGTTTTTCTGTAGCTTTGGTGCCCGTCCCGGAACTAGCTCTTGTAGACCAGGCTGGCATCGAACTCCCAGAGATCTGCCTGCTTCTGCCTCCCGAGTGGTGGGATTAAAGGCTTGTGCCACCACCCCCCGGCCCAGCTTGACTTTTGATGAGCGCTCCTGTTGGTGTTGTCTAACACATTGTTCTGTCCCCTGTGATTGTATCTCGACTTGACCTGAATTATGGCCAATTGGACTTTTCCTCCTGGCCTCCGCACACGTGCCCTCTCTCCCCAGGGACTTCCAACCGCCTTCCCGATGGTCAAGGCCATTGGCGACCTTTGCCCACGCCTCCCGTCTCTTTTGGACTTGGCCAATGGGGGCGGTGTTTGAATTCTGTCGTTCTTCATTTGGTAGCTGGCTCTTCCTCTCAAGGTCGTCTTGCTCATTGGTTACCCTGGGTGCAGGCGGGTGTTAATTGTTTCCCTCGCCTCTCCAATGGTGACATTAAGGCTGAGACCTGGTTTGGCCATGTGAAGAAGGAAAGGAACACCACAGGCTCCAGTTCCAGCTGGTGCAGAAGCTCTAGGGCAGAAGGATGGGCCATGCAGCTGGCATGTCCCTGGGAGGGTGCCACAGGTTGCACAAGCCATGGTTTCCACCTTCAGAACAGAGTCCTGAGTTAGGGGGTGTGAATGCCTGGCGTGGCCCGGCTTGCCTTTGGGTCACAGTCACTCATGTTGTCCCCAGCTCTTCTCCGCATAGAGTTCATAGTCGTAGGAAGCAGAAGACACAGAGCATTCCGCAGGAAAGAGGGCCTGCGGCTCTTGTGTGGGGAACCTTAAAGCCCTGTGCATTTTCCTCTTGTACTTAGTTGTACCTCTCATGGTGAGTCTGTCGTTACCACTCAAATTTCCCTCTATTTTCTCTCTGTAGACAGGGCTTCCTGGGGAAGCATCTGGACCATTCTTGACAGGTGTTAGCATGGAGTCGCAAAGGTTGTGAAGCTTGGCCGACTTTGTAAACTGTAATGTGAATATGAGTACCCTTCCTTTTGCAGAACTTTGGTTTACTTAAGACAGACTACCATGTAACCAGGCTGGCCTTGAACTTGGATTACAGCTGAAACTTGCCTTGAATGACTAAGTCTCCTGGTCCTCTTACCTCTGCCTCCTTTATGCTGGGATTGCAGGCAGGTCCCACCACGTCTGGCTCCTCTATAGTTTTTGGGGGCTCCTGAGCACCACTGTAGGGCTTCTCTCAAAGTCTGGGCCTGTGAGGTTAGGGGCCGGCTGCCTGAGGTTTGCTCAGCTCTGTTTTGCCTGGGTTTAGCTACTTTTCCTTTGTGAAAGTAGAGTCACCCCCGATGCTCAGGGGACAAATGAACATTCCTTTATCTTTGCATGCACGATCCTTTACCCAGAGCTTAGGAAGCACAGAAGGAGGGCTAGGGTGATGCCTCAGTGGTGCGGACCTGAGTTCGGGTCTCCGACTCCGATAAGGTCTGATGAGGAAGTGAACACCCGCAACCCCAGGGCTTCTGCAGTTGGGAGAGAGGCGGAGACTGGAGAGTCCTTGGAAAGCTGCTGGCTAGCCTGCTGTGGGCAGCGATGGACAGCAAGAAGGTAGAAAATAATGACTGACTGTCAAGGCTGTCTCCTGCGCCCGCCTGCACCCCTCCCCACCCCCAATGAACACACCCATGGGCACATCCGACGGGAAGGGAGAGCCGGGAATGGTGCTGTGTCAGGGCGTGCTTCAAGACATCCCTGTCCCTGTAAGGAAAAGTGTGGGTATGGAGCCCCAGGGTTAGTGTGGACGTGCGTATAGGGACTCGGGAGTCTGCCAGCTGTGTGGTGAGTTGGCCAGAAGGGGAGAAGGATAAGAAAAAACACATGAGTTAACTAGTGGCTATCGGCCATCTAGAGAGGACACCATGCAAGGGTGGTAGCCAGTGGCGTTTATAACCTGGGAGAACCCCAGAGGCTGCAGGGTTGTCCTTGTGGGCCCCGCCCCAACCCTGGTCGATTCAGTTTGTAGTTCTTGGACGGGAGTGAATTTTTGAGAGATTTCAAGGAAACTGCCAGGTGTCTGAGAGGTTTAGAAAGGAAGACCGAATTAAGCTCAGGCCTGCTCTGAGCGGCCACATGCAGTGAGGAGGTCTCAGAGTGTAACAGCTGCAAAGGTGACCCACGTGTTTGTGACTTGGAGGCTGAGGTAGAATTGCCCCAAGTTCAAGCCTGGGTTACACACAAACACTGTGTTTCGGAACACACGTGCACATGCGCGTACATACACAGTTATTAAGAAAGCAAAAGAAGTTATTTTAAAAAAAATAATGAAAGGTTAATAGGTTGGGGGTGGGGGAATAGACCCACTTAATAGTCTGCAGATTGTCAGCTCTCCAGAGAAAAGAAAGATGTTCGGTTCCGTACCTGACAGTCCAGGAAGGGGTTGTGTGTCACCATCCCAGGGCGAGCAGCTAGCACGGACCTTGTTCCTTCAGTTTAAAATAGAAAATACGTTTTCTAGGTGGGACTCTGACCGCAATAAATAAATAAATAAATAATAATGATAAAAAGACAAGATTGGTGTTACTTAAGTGTGTGACACCGGATGGGAAGACCCAGGCTAGAAAAGAAAGCAAAGTGCTGTCGTCGGGAGCGTGTTCTGCCACGTTCTTAGCGGTTGTGTGAGGAATGACAAGCATCCTTCACACCGAAGGCCCATGAAGACGTTCCAGCTCTTCAGAGACGCCCACGAGAGTTTCTCTTCTGGTTCAGTACTGCAGCTCTGGGTCTCTCTTGTGGCCCAGGGCCCAGTGCCTGGCAGTAGTACCATCGGAGGAGGCTTCGTCCATTGTCTCCTGTCCTGAAGAATGTGACTAGGCACCCAGAACCTTTTCTTACATCCAGGCCCAGAAACCGCTGCAGCTAACAGTTTCGTCTTCTCTAAGCCATGTCCTGTTCCACTCCCACCTGACTGGGAGAGCCTGTAGTCGGAGGAGTGGACTGACTCAGTCATTCTTACCCTTGAGTGTTCCCTGTATTTGGTGGAGGACAGCACCCCGTTTCCTGGGGCTTCTTCTGTGGCAATTTTGTAGGAAGTCAAAGCAATATTTAAAATTCTCCAGAGTTTTTGTTTCTCTCTCTGGGTGACAGGAGAAAGAGGGGCCTTGTGAGTAGCCCACCAGGCTTTTGCAGACATTGTCGCCACAGTTAAAGGAGAGAAGAGAGTGGAGGTGGAGATGGGGAGTGGCTGGGACTTTGTCCTGTCCCGTTTGGCCTCACTGAGACCATAATGGTTGTCATAGAAATCCAAACCCCGGACCGCCCCTTGCTTCATTTCCACCCACTAAGAGTGGAATCTAGGGAGTTTTTCTGCCTTCCAGGCCTGAACAGGATGGCTGAGTTAGTAAGGGGAAAAGAGAGTTGGCCCAAGTTTGTTTCTCCAGGTTGGGTGTTTCTGGAGAGTGTAAACAAGGCAGTCTTCTCCCTGGAGTCGCCCTCTGTGGGTCCCTGCAAGGAAAACAACTCAGGGAGGTGAAAGTTAAGCTCCCTTTTGGGAGGAACCCAGCGAGCATGGGGAGGGCTCTTGGGAGTGTCCTAGGAACTAGGGAGAGGCCTAGGAATGCCCACAGTGGCCAGTGCAGCTGTCCACCAGCATGGAGGACTCAGGGGCTGATGGGAGGTGAGCTAGGCATAGCTTTCCAGCCCAGCCGCCCTGTTTAGATTGGCCTGCAACTGCCCAGGCAGCCTGGCAGGCTCTTCTTCCCGGAGGGAGGCCAGGCGTGATCTCTCCATGACACCCAGGTTGCAGCCACTCATGCATAAACTGGGTGGCCAGGTCCCAGCCTCTCCTTCCCTCTGCGCAAATTGGACGCGACTAACCTTGCCATATTTAGCTCCGTGCTGAGGGCTGCTCGCCTCCGCGGGGCGGTCATGCAGGCACAAATTCGGGAAGTCGCTAAGCCACGGGCAGCCTTATGAGCCTTAAAAGTGTCCTCTTGGCCAGAAAGGTCATTCATAACTTGGCTACCCCTGCTGATGTACAGTCAGCGATATTGATTGATTAATGTATAAAAGCCCCAGGTCCATTTGCCTCTATGAAAAAGACTGAAGTGCCGCCGGCTCTCTCGATTTTCGCCTCTTCCCTTTGTTTGAAGGACACGTCCCCCTTCTTTTTGTTTTGCCGGCCGTGTGTAAGGGGGTTCCAGAAAGCCAGTTTCTGCCCAGTAATGCGTTCACAAAGGGGGCATTGATCCGCATCAGTGTCGCCTCAGCTATCCTTAAAGGTTTGCCAAGGAGTTGCTCTTATTATTAACCTTCTGTCCGCGGAGGAAGAAAAAAAAAAAGAATAAATAAGTCGTAAAGTCAGCCTTGTTGATTTGAATTTGGGTTCTGGACTTGATCTGAAATAGTTTCTCCCATGTCTGTGGATCCTGGTGCAAGGTGTTGACGAGAGGCACCGTAGTAAGTTTAGGGATAGGGAGCAGTAAGTGAGGAGCCACCCCCACCCCCCTTCTTGGGCACCACACCCCAGAGAAGGATTCTGGATGTCCTCTCCATGCTAAGACTAATGCTGAGGGGCAGCGTCCCCGTGCTCTGTGTGGCCCGGTTCACAGAATCAGGTGCGGTAAATCCGTTAGGAGCATTTTGGTGTGGCCAGCTGCTCTGCTCTTGAGCACCGACAGAATTAGCAGGGCGGGTGCAGCGCCATTCGGGCATTGCAAAGCAGAGGCAGGCAGTAGCCTGGGGGTTGGGGGCAGAAGGTAGCTCTGCTTTTGGTAACTTCTAAAGAAGTTTGTTTTACTGTTAACTCCCCACCACTAGCATTTTTTTTAAAAAAAAAAAATTCTATTATCCAGGTAACCTAAGGAAGGTCCTGTTATCAAAAAATCAAACCAGGGTTGGTGGTCTCTAAAGGCCTGAAATGTTGTTGGGTTAGCCTTGTGTTTCAGGTGGGCTGAGGACATCTTGGCAGCTTATGAGCTGTATTTAAGGTTTTCTTCCTGTGGCCTTGTCAGAAATGCCGAAGGAGATAGCCCAACGCTGGGCATGCGTATAAGGTCATTTAGTCAATATTGGCAGGCCGACTTTCTTCTTCGGCTTTTGACAGAGGTGTTTCCGTGGGTTGAGGGGAGTACCATCCGCGCCTGAGGAGGTGCAGTCTGCATCTTCGTCTGCAGGTGTCAGTGTGGAGTTCTCCCTTCTGGCAGGTCCAGTGGGAAAAACAGGTGACTAGATTTTTGATAGGCCATAGAGAATGAAAGCTTGGCAGTCGGCTTGTCTGTTTCCATGAGCCAAGCCTCACTCACCCAGCAACGAATACATCACAAGGGATGAAGATGGCCTCAACTAACTGTTCATTTATTACAGCCCAACAGAAAGTGACCACCTCTCTGTCCCTGTGGTGTGGCCGGGAGTAGGAAATCGAGGTCCTTGAGCATTGTGAGCGTTCGTGGCAGGAGCCACAGTGGAGCCTCCCCTGTTCTTGGAAAGCATAGATATTTGTGCCTTCCTAGGAATTTGAACCCAGCGCCTCCTTGATGCCTAAGCAGCTCCCATTCCAGGTGGCATAAAAGCATCAGGGTGGGGCCTGCTCACCCCCACCCTGCCCTTGCAGGTGATTTAGAAGTCTGGAGGGATGTACCCTCTGTGATTCCCTCCTTGTTAAAAGATGCTGTGGTATAAGCGGGCTGCCTTTGGCCTGGGCATAATGGAGATGCTCACCACCACACCCAGACCCCCTAAAGCCTCCTGTGTTTCGCAGGACCCTTTGAATAATCTCTCCTGTTCAGTTACGAGCAGCACAGTGTTGCTGATTTGCTATGGGCTGACTGTAGTCCTGGTATTGTGCCAGGCTGGCCCGCTTGACCTTTTGTTCAGGAACACAGCAGAGGCACAAGAGATGCGCGCGGTATCTGGTGGGAACTACCGGCATACTGTGTCGTCTGTTTCTTTGCTAGCACTAGAGAAGCACTGGCCCATATGGGGGTCAAAGTCACTTTACGTAATTGTTTAATTGAAACCTTGCTTTTCTAGGTGCAGTCCAAACACAGCGCCTTTTGTTAATAGCTGGAGACCCGCGCTTAGAGTTTCCGATGTGCGTTTCTTTTCCTTGGGCTTTCCCCTTTTTTGGTTTTCCATTTTCGGCATGAAAAAGCAATGTTTTAAGCCACACAGAGAGGCACACACCTGTAATCCTGGCAGCTGGGAGGCAGAAGCAGTAGCATCTGGAGTCCATATGTAGCCTCATCTTCGTACTGGGTTCTGGGCTAGCCTGGGCTACATTAAGACTGCCTCAGCAACAACAGATGAGTAGTTAAGTTCCTACTGTGGGGAAGGTGGCAAGTGACATTTCTGACCACTGGGGAGATTCCCCATCATTTCCCTAACTCAAGGTCTGCGTTCTCTGGGCTGTGGTTGCCCCCCTAGTTTCCCGTTGCATTGAACAAAATCTTCAAGCCTTTCTTTACCTGCCAGAAGATTCAGAAAGCTAGGGATCCCCCCTCCCCATTTCTCTGGCTCGAGCACTATTTTCCATATTCCTCTTGCAAGAATTGAAATAGATCTTAACGCTTGCTTTTTCCGAGGGAAACCCTCCCTCGGTTTTCAGATGAGCCTCGGAGCCCGCCATTCCTTCCTCCTGCTGCTGGGGTGATAAGAGCCAGCTCGGAGGATAGACCAAGAATGAATCCATTTTCTTTCCCCCTCTCTCGGCAGAATAAATTAGAATTTGCCTGATTTAATAAAATGGCTTCATCTCCCTGCCGTCTTCCCCATCTCCAGAGTATTTCTTCCTCAGTGGCCTGCCCTTCTCTAATGGATCTCAGTTCCATGCCTCCTTATTACAGGCCGGCGGCCGCGCACGTAATGCGTTTACCGGAGCTCTCACGCACACACACCATTTCGCACGCATGCACGCACGCACTCCAGTGTTGGGGGATCCTGATGGCTGAAGGTGTAGGTGTGGAAATCTGTCACCCGGTCTCATTTTCTCCATTGTCAGATGTGATGGTTATAATTGATGCTGAGGCCGGTGCATTCTGCCATCCATCTGCCATTAACCCAGCCTCCCGGAGTGGAGCTGACCACAGCACAGAATATATTTTGGGGGAAGGGGAGAGGTTGAAGATGGAGAATTGCAGCATAAATCTCTCCCTGTGGCCCAGCCCTTTCTCTGTCTAATTGGAACCCATTTATCTGGGCAGACCGGAGAGAATTTTGCAGTCTCCCCATTGCCCTCACAGAGACCAGCGTGTATTTGTTGCTTGAATTTGGAATAGTTTTTCCATTTGAACTTCCCCCTCCCTCCTAAATTTGTGTTTTAATTTCTATTTCCTAGGCTGATTTTTTTTTCTTCTTCTTTCTATTCTGACACTAATTACGCCAGCCGCGTTGGGAGCTCTCACTGCTGGGAGGTACCCAGCTAAGTGTTAAGAAAGGGTTTTAAAAACAGGCTGAACTCTTTCTTAATGAGGCTCAATCGGCTTCTCCTCCGGGTGGTTTTGTTTTGCTGATCTGTCAGTTTTTCAAGGATTTAATTGCACTTTTTTTTTCGTATTAGTCTTTGAGATTGGCCTATACAATCTAGCTATAAAATACTTTTTTAAAAAGGCAAAAGTTAATAGTTTTTCTCCCTCACCTCCTTTTATTTTATCCTTCGCCTGGATCACTCCAAGGCCCTCCCTGGCGAGTCCCTTTAGAGAACCAGCTGCAACGAGAGTTCAGGGTAGGAACGGCACACGGACGGACCGTGTTGGGTTGGAAGGCCTACGAGCCATCTCCAAAGACCCTAAGCTTTCCTTCCTTCTGTGGGCGATGACAACTTGGCAGCAGCCTCCTCTTCAGGGTTTGTTGTCAATCAGAGGCAGGGTGAGCCAGGGGCACAAGAGCTGCCTCTTTGGGTTACGGAAGCGTCAGGAAGTGCCAGTCCAGCTCGCTAACACCTCAGAGTCCTCAAACATGGCAGCCAAGAACGAATCCCGAAGACAGAAGGCAGAAGTTGTCAAACAGAGGCAGGGAGATGCAGCAAGACCATATCCTTTATGCTATTATCTTTATGGCATAGAAAAACATGCTTGAAGCAATCAGCATGAAATTCTTAATTGCTTCGCTTACTTCTGCTCTCCTCATGGGACAGATTGCGCAAATGCAGGAGCTGCCAGGCCCCTCATGTTAGCACACTGTCCCTGCTGCACACACTATTTTTAACCGGCGCTGTGTTTTGCAAAGATACACAAAGCATTTTCTTTATTTCTTTGTGTTCTTCCCCTCGCTCTACCCAAGGGTGCTCGGAGGCAGCAGAAGCAGTGGAAAGTGGCTTTAGCCAGGCGGGCTGGCGCAGCACCTCAGCTTCCCGACGTCTGGGCACCCAGCCTGGTCCACAGCACCACCTTCCACCTCTTCGCTTTGGGTTTTATCCCCTGCCCTCCAGCCCGAGCTTTTGTTTTGTTTCCAGCCTCTGAAGTTTCCCTCCAGACCAGCCCGTTTCCCTCTCTCCCTCTCCTCATCCTCCCAGAGTGCTTCGCATCCCTCACGCCCGCCCCCTCTTCAGATGTGGATCTTCCTCTTGAAGGCCTTCAGTCCCCTCTCACGAGGTTGTAAAAAATCCGAGGACCAGATCTCTGAGATTTCAAAATAAAATAAAAGTAAACTCTGCTTAAAAAACACTTTAGCAGGAAAGCCAGGCTAATTGTAAATCAATGGGTCTTAAAATGCAGCATCGATCTCCAGTTAGAAGTTTGAAGGGGAAAAGCAGTAATTACTGCAGCAGAAGGTAGTTTTCCTTCTTAGTAAGTTCTGGGCAGAGAGGGGGCTCATTAGGGCAGCACTTTGGAATCTGAGTAATTAGTTTAAAAAGTACTTCTGTGGTGTTATTCCCTCAGCTGGAAATTATTGGAGGCTTCACAGATTTATGGCTCAATTCTGATAAGATTTGATTTATTATTGTGTTTGGTATGGAAGGGCCTTGAAACAAAACCAGCCAGGTGTAGATTTAGGAAAGCAGGGATCAGTCTCAGGAATGAAGTGGCCTTTTGGAATAGGCGGATCTTGATTCTGTAGTGATTTCTTCTGTTGATTGATAGTGTCAAAATGGAACTAACTCGGAGTTCTAGCATACCCAGCCCCAAGGCCAGTAGTGAGCTGAGATCCACAGAAAGCATGTCTGGGTTTGTTGTTGTTTTGTGGGGTTTTTTTGTTTTGTTTTGTTTTAAATTTTTTCTTGCCCTCACACCTCCCATCAGAGTGGTTGAATTTTTCGCAGCCACGTGGTATCGCCCACAGTGCATCTGCAGAAGGATGGGAGTTTATCATTCTTGCCCAGTTGGGTCCACAAGGGCTGGAATCTAGGAGGCATGAGCCGAGACACATCGACTATGACCAGGAGTGAACCGACAGGCAGAAACACTCCCTGCTTTGTGGTCTTAATGTTTTTGAGAAACTCATCACGGAACCTTTCCGGTTAGGTTACCACAGCGGGGAAAGCAGCTACTCCAAGCATCCCCCCATTGCGGAGATTACTGAAATTTCGTGGGTGTTGCTTCCTAGGTCCACCTCGCCAGCAGCAGGCATTCTGTTCTTCTGGGTCCTGCAATCCCTCTGCCTCCTCTTCCTCTGTGTTCTCTGAGCCGTGGGTGTGAGGGTTGTGAATGTGTAAGTTGAGGTTGTGCCCCTCACAGTCAAGTCTCTGCGTTTTGGCCAGCTGTGGATCCCCCCCCCCTACACACACACATACACACACACACACACACACACACTTTTTTTTTATGTGTATGTGTGGTTTACCTGTATACTTGTATCTGCAAGCCCGGTGTCTACACAGGTAAGAAGAGGATGTCAGCTCCACTGGAACTGGAGTTATGGATGGTGTGTGCCCATGTGGGTGCTGAGAACCAAACCCAGGTCCTCTTCAAGAGCGACAAGGACTTTTAACTGCCGAGCCATCTCTCCAGCCCCACAAGTTGTGGATTTCTGTAGTGGTCTCTGGGAGAATTTTATTTTATTTCTTTTAAATAATATTCTTATTATTTAAAAAAAATTAAATTTAAATATATTTTGATCATGTCCTTCCTCTTCCCCAAGTCCTTCCAGCTCATCTCCCCCCACCCAACCAACTTTAAGTTCTTTCTCAAAAAAAAAAAAAAAGAAGCAAAAACAAAAAAAAAATCAAAAACCCAAAAGCCTGGAAAACAAAATAAAACAACACCTTCCCCCCTTCCCCCCCCCCGGGGGGGGGACGACAAACTGTAACCAAATAAAAGCACACTAAATAAACGAATGAATAAACAGCTGTGTGCTTGGTCAGCTACTCCTGACTATGCTTTTCCCTCTCCCAGCAGGTGAAAGCAACAGTTCAGTTGTTAACTTTTACACTGGTGGCTAAGTTTTCATTCATTCACTCATTTCTTAAAATATAACAAGATGAGGCAAAACTATCACATTGCATCTGGGAGGATTTTAAATTCCCGGCAGACACTTTTCACGGCGTGCGCGCCTCTTCAGGGTGACCCTTGGGAGTCTTCTTTCAGGATGCCAGGCTGGTGCGTGTAGCAGGTGTGGTAGAGGTGTATGGACTGTGCTAAGACGTGCGCGGGGGGGGGGGGCTGGAAGAGCAGAAACCGATCTTAATTCTTAGCCCCAGAGGGTGGAGTTAATTACAAACAAAAATGGGAATTGGAGAGATGACTAAGAAATTAAGAGGACCCTTGCTGCTCTTACAGAGGACCTAGGTTGGATTCCCAGCACCCACATAGAAGCTTACGTTCACAGACATGCATTTGGTCAGGACACCCATATGCATAAGGTAATTTTTCATCATCTTAAAAGGCCAGTAGGTAAACAGTGCTTTTGAAGGTCTCTGTAACTATAGGAATTCATAATTGTCACATCTGCTCCTGTCATCATAGAGTCAGAGCGATGTAGAGGCACTCTACGGGGGTCTAAATGAAGGCTTACAGAAGTAGCTGAATCGCATCAAGAACACTTCTGTTTTCCTTGTACGCCCTTGTTTCATTCTGTTGCTATGTGAATCCTGTTCGCACAGAAGCACTTCCAAACAGTAGTGGTCTTAAGTAACCTGATTCGCAGTCTCCAGAGAGTTTCCAGTTAGGCCCAAGGGTCAAGTGTTTTAAGCAAAGCTCCTAGCAAAACTAGCTTTGGCTAGTCAAGTGACCTCTGGCGAGGTAACCTTTGGCACACTCACGTAGGCTCTATTGTTTCAGCGGCTAGGATGACATCAATAAAAAAATGCAGAATCCTGTAGTATTTTGGGGTTCCCGGAGAGGAGTTCAGGCATTTATTCTTTGAAGTACATTGGGATTTTTGCCATTAGAAGGACTCATGACCGTTTTTTTTTTTTCCTGGGAAAAAAGACCATAGTGTAAGTGCCAATGAAGGGCCTCTGTCTGGGTGGCTCCCAGTGACCCCCAGACCTCTGCGTGGAATGCAGCCCTCTCTTGTATAGAGAGGCACACTTGGTCTTTGCCTCCCCGTGTGGTCTCCTGCTTACTTTTCTCTGGTGTCTGGGAGGGTGACTCTTGCCTGGGGCATTGCCCTGGCTCAGGGCTCGGGACTGTCCTCTGTCCCAAGACTCTGGAAGTGCTGATGGTCCACTTGGGGGGTGGGGGGAGAATGTCACTTTCTATTTTTAAACGAGAAGAAACATTTCCACTGTTTATCCAAGGAGCCCTGAGCTATGCTTTCAAACGCTAAAAATGATGTCCCTCGTCATGGCCTCGGTGGGCTCCTGTTTTCCGTCACTGCTCAGGAAAAGGCCGCTCTCTTCCTCCATGACATGGTCTTGTCACTGGCTTTTGTCGCTTGTACAAACTCTTCCCTCAGCCTAATGCGTGCGCTTGCAAAGTTTACAAACAGCATTAGCACCATGGAGTGGAGTAGTCACCTCTTCCTTTTTTAATTTTGACTGTTTTCTAAGGCACGTTTAGATTTTAGAAGCAGGCCTGGGCTAACATTTCAAGCACCCATTTTGGGAGTGAGTTTCAGTTAGTTCTTTGAAAAACAAGTCTTGAGAGCTAGGCAGTCTCCATGGTTTCTCTTAAAGCTGAAGGCTTGGGTACCCCCTCTGTTGTCATGGTAATTCCCTGGCATTCTGAGTTACCGGAAGTCAGTCAGGTCCAGATCTAACCCCTCACATCCCAAGTCTGTAGTTCCCCAACCCTTTTCTGAAGCTGCGCACCTAAACACACACTGTCGCCTGAGCCATTCCCCGGGCTGTGGCTGTGCGGTTGTGAGGTAGTGCCTGCGTGGCTGTGCGGTAGTACTGGCGTGGTTGATTTGATTTAGTGTATGTGTTTTGAAACAGCAGAGCTCTGCTTATGCACATTGATTGACTGGTCATGTGACACCCATGGGCAGTGGCTGTTCCTA
Source organism: Microtus oregoni (assembly GCF_018167655.1). NCBI lineage: Eukaryota > Metazoa > Chordata > Mammalia > Rodentia > Cricetidae > Microtus > Microtus oregoni. Next base: position 42,978,341 of record NW_024543063.1, read on the forward strand.
GCGTGGTAAGTTCTTTTCTATACCAGAGCTCAGTTTGTAAGGTGTGTGTGTGTGTGTGTGTGTGTGCGCGCGCGCGCGCATGTGTGTGTGATAATATTTTCATCCAGGTCTGTTGTCACTAGAGATTAGTGTGTGGGGCCAGCACCCTGGGACAGAACCCTAGAGTGACCAAGTACTTTCAGGCTGGTCCCATGGTTGCCAGGTTCCAGCCTGGGAACCAATGATTCTGTTGGCCCCTTATTGAGACACATCTGACTTTTCTAGTCCTTCTGTTTGCTGTCACTCTCCCTTTGCAGTTTCCTTCTGGCTTATGTCCCCTGACAGGACAAGACACATCTGTCATCCCTAGAATGTAGGAAAATGGTTTTTAAATGCAAGAGCAGGAAAAAAGAAAAAAAAACACATTTGTTTTTTGTTAGGCAAACCCTGAATAGCACCCAGACCATCTGGGTTTTGGTAGACAGCTGGGAACCTCAAGTACAGGCATGTTGGACATGGTTCTGTCTCCTATCCCTGGGCAAGTAGGAAACCGAATGGCAGCCGCTGGCCAGGAATTGATTGCATTAATTGATATGCCAATAATAGAGCTTGTTACATCCACCATTGGTTAGGAGGCCAGCTAAACAAGTCTGCTGATCAATGGCACCAATAAAGATTTCATCCATTAATGAGCAACATGGTAATTAATGTTATCCCTAAACCAATTAGCCTGGCTAGCTAACACACGCAGATTAGCCCAATGACTGGCATCATGGAAAGTGGGCAGATGACTACCTGTGTGGCATGGTTTGGGTGCTCAGGAGCTTCATGGAAGAGATCCTGGCACTCTGCAGCGTGTTCTAGATGGAGATAGTACGCATGGTATTCTGAGCCCCGGCCGAGGTGACGACACTGGCAGCTGGCTGAGCATTGGAGCGCAGCAGAGCCCACACCTGTGGCTAGGGGACTGGGTCTGAGTTTCACTTCTAGCCCTTGGGCTGAGCAGCCTTCCCACAAGAGTCTCCAAGGGACTGTTAGGGGTGTGATGGAATGGATGAGTCCCCAGGTCACTCTGGTCCCAGCTGGGCATGCTTTCCCTGGGGACACCCCGATCTGAAGCTCACGGGCATCACCCTGCGCTTCTGGAGGGCAGGCCATGGCCTCTTCTGGGAACCAGGAGCAAGGCTGGTAAAGTAATTAACCTCGCCCAAGCCCCATGTTCCATTAGGAACAACAATTTTTTGCTATAAGAAAGGAGAAACAGTCGATTTGAAGCTGGGTCCTTTCCCTTCCCTTGGCTTTCCGAGATGACATCAGTGGGGTGTCTGCCAAGCATAACCTGGCAGCCCGGCGGCTCTGCCTGACTGCCTGACATTTCTGGGGACTGTGCAGTTCGCCAGCTCCAGCCGTGGCAGCATGCCAAGGTGACGTTCCGTGACTAAGCAGAAACAAGGGAGAGGGAGAGAGGGAGGAAGAAGGTATGTGTGGTTGGGGAGCTGGGGGAGAGAGTGGTCTGGGCAGGGTGTGGCACGGGGAGCTGGGGACCAGAGGAGGCATGTCAGGGGCATCAACTCAGGAGGACTGATGACAGGGGAGCGCACTTGCAGGCCAGGAAGGCTTCCTTTGTCTCTGGCTGGGGGTAGTAGTGGCACAGGGCAGCAGCCACGGATCCATCCTGAGAGATGGCAGAGCGAAGGGGTCTGACTTAGGAGGGAACCGAATGAGCCAAGCAACAGCGACGGCTCAGAGGGGCCTGGCACTAGGAAGAGGTGGCTCAGGGAAGCTTCCAGCAGCATGAGGACCGATTCTCTGCAGCAGAGTTTCCTTTGCATTGTTAGGTATTGACCCTCAGAGACCCCTCGTGGATTCCCTAATTGAAAATTAATACTAGATCAATGCCATGAGCAATTTGCATATTGATCATAAACAACTTTGAAGGCACCGAGTGTGCAGTGGATCAATAGGGCTCCTGAATCGGCTGCGGAGGGAGCACCTCCCAGTACAATGCACTCCGAGAAAGGTTAATGATTTGGGAAGTTCCTAACTGCTCAGTGTGGGGATCAGCCCCCACACCGCATAGCATCAGCGAGAGCAATTAGGACCAGACCTAAGCAGTCGCCCCTTGGCCTCCTCTGCTCCCCAGCCCCGAAGCCCAAAGGGGACGGTGACTGTGCCCCAGTGGCACAAGGGCTGGGACATCAGGGATTTTAGCAGTTGCCTTTTTTGGAGATGGATGAAGTCTTGGGGTAGTTTATTCTGGGAAATGTACTGTAAAAGGAAGCAGCCAAGTTAAGGCTCCAATAATTGTCCTGGCCCCTTCCCCAAACACAGTTCTGATGAAATGAGATGGGGGGGGGTGGAGCCTGACTCTGACCTGCCTCCTCCTGGCTTTTGCTCAAGGAGGAAACCCACGTTAGCCCTTCCCTTGTGCTGGGTTGGATTTGGCCCCATTTTGCTTCCTGTTCCTTTTGCTTCCCCTCCCTGGCCGCTCCCCCGTTGCCCCATCACTTATCCCCCTCCCCCGGCTTTCATCCTTGTCTTTGTGCCCTTACTACGGCCCCCTGGCAGGCCTGGAAGGGGCTCCCAAAGGTGGTCACTTTTACCTGCCTCCCACTTGGCTCTGATCCAGTTCTGCTCCTGTCTTGGCCGGAGAAACAGTGAGTTGGCCAGCCCCTGATCAGAGCCACACACAGCTTGAAGGTAGGGAGGGTGGAGGAGCCTTCTACCAAGCCTAGCAGTCCAGCCACAGCCCTAAGACATGGAAGGAGGGAGGCCTGTAGAACTAGCCACAGAGAGGTTTTGTGGGTCACCAGGGGAGGCACCGCTCCTGTGAGGTGCCCCGAGCAGACATAGAGTCTCAACAGCCAATCTGAGGAAACACAGCCCCCCACCCCAATAACAAACTTAGGTTGTATGTCCCAGAGTTCACTAAGAGTCAGTGGAAGCTTGTGTTAAGTCACAGGCTGTATGGCTTTAGGAAAGGGATACACAAAGAATCCGTCACCATAGCTGGCTTGTCTTTGTGCCATCACCGTCCTGGCTCCCCTGCTGCCGCCCTGAGCCCTTCCGTTCCTGGTGTTACCTCTGCTCTACTCTGGTGCTTGCTTTGGAGCCTGGTGTCCATGTGACCACCTCTGCTGTCCGGTGCTCCAGCACAGCGTCTGGCAAAGGGTGTGTAGTAGTCTTCCCTCCCCGTGCCTTTCCTCACTTCAGAGCCAGCTTCGTCATACACGCATGTGTTTGTAGGCAGACAGTAGCCTTTCTGTGGGGACCTGCCTTGGGACCACCATGGGAAACACGCAGAATGCCCCACCACCCACCACAAACAGTTCGCTGCTCTTCAGGCAAGAGAGGGCAGCAACCAAGGCGATCTGGCTATGCTGTGGTAGTTAGGTCCACATAGGACCTGTGTGCTCATAGGAAGAGGTACTGGGGAGGAGGAGCATGCTGTGCCAAGCCTCTCGGAGTGCCTGGTGTGTCCAGAGGCTCTGGCCTCCAGGACCTCTGTGCCTCTGGTCTTCAGTCACTGCCCGTGTCTGGCTAACCTCCGTGCTTTGGGCATTATGGGCTAGCCTCTGCGGCTTACACCATCCCTCCACATGTCTGGACACACGGGCCACCCTCCCTGAGCTTCCTCAGATTCCCTTTGCCCCTCACCCCTGCTGTGCCCCTTTCCCTCATCTTTCCCACTCTGCTTTGCTTAGCTGCCTTACTACTCTCCCACCCTCCTCCCAGCCTATGACCTTCACCAGTCATTTAGCCTCTCTCAGCCTCAGTTTCCTCATCCATGGAATGGGACTGCTGATTGCGTTACTTCAGCCCCAGTGGGTGTTGTGACGCTTCCACTGGGCAGGTACTTAGTAAAGTGTATGTCACCTTGCTGGGCATGGGACTGCTCTTTGTCTGTTTGGTTTTTTTGTTGCTGTTGTTGTTGTTTGTTTTTTGAGACAAGGTTTCCCGGTAGCTTTGGGGAACTCTCTCTGTAGACCAGGCTGGCCTCAAACTCAGAGATTCCGGCTGGGACAGGTCTCCATGGCAGGGGTAAAGGAGGAAAGGAGAGAGGGCACCACAGCCATCCCATCACCCGCGTTTGCCCAGTTGTCCGTGCTCTCACTTTGCAATTAAAGCATTTGTGATCAGGTCAAAGAAAATGACCACAGGAGCCTGAGGCTCCATGGACAGGTAGTGGGGGCGCGCGGGTGTGTGTGTATGTGACCTGCAAGGGGCAAGGTGGAGAGCCCAGGTGGCGTGGCTTGGCTGGGCGTGGCTGCCAGCCCAGCGGACACCCGCACGCATGTGATTACTTCATTGTGGAGCCTTTCATTGACTCGGTGCACCATGCCCATGAACTGAGACTGGGGACAAGAGCTCGTAATTGAGGGAAATGCATTCCCATCACAGGCCTGTCTGCAGCCGGGAGGGAGGGCGCACTGCAGGAGTTTGTGCATGGGTGGGGATGCAGGTGTTTTGTGGGTACAAAGACGGATCCTCTTTCCCCCTCCCCTTCCCAGCCTGCACAGACCCTGGGTACAGCGGCCAGAAGAAGGGTGCGGAGGTCCGTGGTCCTGACTGTGTCTCCCGCTTCAGGTTTCCCCAAGGAAGCCTTAGGTGTTTGCACACTGCCCTCCTCCCATGCCCTTAGAGGGCTGGCATCTGCCATGGCTTCCCTCTTGGTTCTCCGCACCTGTGTTCTGTGTCATTCGCTGCTCCCTCTCCGTGTGCTCACCTTCAGTTCTGTGCTGCGGAAAGGGAAGCACCACCGCTTCCCTGCTTAATGGAAGCTGTGTTTTGAAATGAAGCAAAGAACGAGCGAGGATCGTACAGGGCGTTCATCCACTCGCAGCTGATTCAGTGGGGAGCTTAGCTTGGAAACAGTGACCCCAGGAATACTTAAGGCGATCCCAAGAAAGGGATTTGAGAAACAGGGCTGGAGTGATGGCTCAGGGGGTAAACTGCTTTGCCATGCAAGCCCGAGTTCCAGTCTCCAGCACCCACGTGAGAAACTGTGTGAAAGCGAGGCGCTGAGGCGTGGACCTCTATTCCTGGTGCCGGGGAGGCAGAGGCAGGAGGATCTCTGGAGCTGGCTAGTCTGTCAGTCTAGCCTGAGCGCTAACTTCAGTGAGAGGCCATGTCTGGAAAAATATGATGGAAAAGCAATAGAGGAAGATAGAAAACAACGGCTTTGGCCTCCACACATACACACGAAGATGCACACACCCCCTCCCACACACCACCACCACTACCACCCTGTCCCACAAAATCAGACAGAATATAGAAGCAGAACTCATTTTCAAAGACCTAAACCAAAAGTCCCACGAGCAGCCACCCACCTGAACACACCCGGCTATCTTGCTGCTGTGCGTTTTCTAAAACCTGCAGCCTAGGCCACCAGCTGGTATCTGTGGTTGGTCGTCACCAATCAGTTGCTTAGTTTATGGCTAAGCGACCTCCCTTCAATGCAGCCTGGGCCGTAAGAGACATCTCCAAGAACGCGTAGCCGGCGTGCTGCCCACATAATGGCTGGGCCAGCGAGGAAGGTTGCCTCAGTTACAAAGAAGCACGGGTGGCGTGCAGGCAGAGGAGGAGAGAAAAGGAGAGCCCTCACTTGACACCCTCTGACCCCAGCCGGTGGAACTGAATGCTGGAGAGGCAGGGCTGAAATTGCAGTCACTTTAGATTATTTGGAGTGAGGAGAGGCAGGGAAAAAAGGGTCTGTTGACTACAGGAAGCTGAATTCTTCCCCTGCTGAAAGCGTATTAGTGCAAGGGGAAAAGCAATTATGTGGCTTTTGCTTGCTCTCTGTGGCTGGAACTCGGGCCTGTGACAGCAGCCCTGTCACCAATGCCTGGGACTTAACCCGGATCTAGAATATTCCTGGGCTCCACCCTTCCAGAAAAGAGCAAGAAGGAGACATGAAAAAGAGAGGCGGGCAGGAAGAGAAAGGGCAAGCACCACCCTTTGTCCTGGCTTTAATCCTGGTGGTTATATCTGGGGTGTCATTTTACCACTGGGCAGGGAGTGAACAGCATACCATTTGCTAGAAACACGGCTGTCTGGGATGTTGGGGGCCAGTGCAGGCTTTCAGTTCTGTTTCTGGTAAGTTTGGTTCTTCTTGCTTGTCTTTTATGTCAGAATATTAGGAAGATCTATCTATGGCCTAGAACGGCTGCAGCACCAACTTGAGCCTTTGGGGAGGGAGCGAGATGGCCAGCCCCCTTCCTTGGTCACGTGACCCTTGCTTGACTTGAGCACTTTTCCCTTCCTCCCATTCATTCCCTCATCCTCCTGTGAGCTCCCTCATTGGCCCATCCATCTCTTAAGTCTATAAAACCAAGGCTCTCCTGGTCACTTCCTCCAAACAAACTCCTTTGACCAAATGCAGAGCCCTTGGGTGACCAGGTTTCTACAAACAGCACTTTCTCCTCATAGAGTCTTTACACTTGAACAGCACGTGTTATCTCTTTGTTTGGACTACCCTGCTTACTTATCCTTTTTGAATTTCCTAAAATGTAAAAGAAACCTCTTGATTACGCCCTATGTTAAATACGGCTACCTAAATTTCACTTAGCTCTTCTCAGCTGTCCGCACCCTTCCCAAGCCTTTTTCCGAGGCCTAGTTTCTTCCCCTCTCTTGGGATATTTGCTGCTTCCGGCTTTTCACCAACACTCTTTGGTGAACTTTATAGCTGAGTTAGTTCATAGATGAGCACCTTTTGGAGAGAAGAGGGTGTTTTCGCTGTCATAGCATATGCGTAGTTGAAAAAAGAAAGATTTGTTTTTACTTTACATGTATGATTGTTTGTCTGCATGTGTATATGTGTACCTTGTGCATAGAATGCCCATGGAGGCCAGAAGAGGCATTGGGTGCCTGGAACTGGAGTTACAGGCAGTTGCAGTTGTGAGCCACCATGTGGGTGCTGGGAACCAAACCTTTGTCTTCTGTAAGAGCAGCAACTAGTCTCACCCCCAAAGCCATCTCTCCAGCCCCATATTCTTAATTTTAACATACTCTGCTCTGTTTCCCCTTACTGATCATTATCCAAATTCTCCCCTTTCTATAGAAAGGTGGTGCTTGGTAAGGAGCGGGGCCTTGCTTCATTTGTCCACCACACTGGGTGCTGTCATCACTGACATCACATTGAGCATTTGGCTATTTTTATTTCCCCATTTCCTATAAATCCATGCCAGACAGTGAAACAAATCCTTCAATGGTCCCTTACTCTCTTTGTGCTAAGGATCTGTCTTTCACATGGAAAAAGTGGGGCAGATCCTGCATGAAGGATTTCCCCGTCGGTAGAGTTCTAGGATGTTGACCCATTTCATTGCTTACAGAGAAGGATCTCTCCGCCCCAATTAAATGGAAATTTGTGCTACAACCCTACATAGATCAGTTATGCCTGTGTTAAGTACCAGTTCTTTGTCATAAAACTATACTTTTCTACCCAAATCATCTGCATCTCATGGCTGTTTCGTCTTCGGTGTCCAGTGTTCAGTCTTCCAATGTCCCCAACATTGTAGCATATGGACATAAGCCTCGATTTGGGCTAACATTTATTGTGGTGTTTGCTGTGATTGCTTTTATGACTATGCTTTGAGATGGAGTGCTGTGTGGACTGGGGGCAGGGAATGGAATCTGTTGCTTCTCAATGATGCCTGCCCTGCCGTCAGATCTCATAAACCATTTATAAGAGGAAAAGCTAAGTAGATGAACTAGAATCTTAGGGCTTGGTTTAAAACACAGCACCTCAGGGAGACAAGAGGAGGAGCTGCTGTGGGTAGCATTCTCTGAGAAAGGAATATGGGTTAGCATTTTGTTAAACCCCAGAAAATTACTGTTTTGTTGCGTAGGATCCAAATTCACAAAGCAAAACAATGACAGGCTTTGGGTGGAACTATTGGCATGCCTTTCAGAGTTCCTCCGTGGAGGAGCCAAGAATTTTCCTTCTCCCATTGACACAGAAGAACTGCAGAAGGTGCCATGTGCTTGTCCCCACCATTAGTGCAGGAGCACTCTCTTGATGGTTTGGGAGAATGCCCTAGGATTTGACTGTATTCATGGCAGTGTGTCTTTAAATGCCATGACCATGAGATCTCCTCCCAGAGTTGGCTTCTTTGCTTGCAGCCAGGCCGTGTGTTATGGTTATCTGAAGGTTCTCCGGGTGCTTGGAGAAGAGGGGTCTGCTGTGGGTTCCCGCCAGGGTCTGTGTGTGTGTGTCTGCATCGCACTGTGATGTGTGGTCCCTTGCAAATACATCAACCTCCTTCGCACACACTTGGGTCTGCCCAAGTACGGGCAGTGAGTTTAACCAGTGTTTTCTGAGTTGGCCCGATTTCTGTTCGGTCAGATTTGGTTTGGCAAGTGTAAGCCTTTGTTTGTGCTTTGTTTTTATGAATTAGCTTGTTTTACCAGCTGTGCATGTAAGGGGCTTATGATCCGGGCAGAAGCAGCCCATTGACAGCCAGTCCCGCGCTGCTCTGCCATCCGCTGGTAGAAGTCAACAAACGTTTCCATCTGAGTCCTGCACTTCATGGGCGGAAAGCTGCTTTCTGAATGGCTATACTCCTCGGGCACGGTGGACTTAAGAATAAGGTGACAACCGAGCTGAGAATTGAATCCAGGCCTGTCACCTTCATGCCCCGCGACTCAGACCTGCAATCAGGGTTCTGTTTTTCTCCATCTTGTACTATTTGTCTCAATGGTCGGAAACAAAATGTTCACCTGTTACTTTCTCCCTTAATTGGCTTTTTTTTAAAAAAAAATGCCTTTTTAGAAGTCCATAATTCCCTTTGGCATCGTCAGATCATGCCTTCCCTGGTCTTGTAAACACCCTGAGTCTGCAGGGCAGCCACGCCTCCTTCCCTTCCCATGCTCCGCTTCCTGTATGTGTTGCATCCATCACTGCTGCTGTTCCCGTCACGGGAGCCATCCCTCAAGGTTTTTGCGTATGCCCATTAGGTTCTAATCACCTGCCTGTAATATCATTTCTGGTACATCCTGTTCATTTCCCATACCCCTTCATTTGCGCGTAGATGCCTGAGTGTGCCTACCGCCTCCCCTCCCCCTCTCCCCCCCTTGCCTCTCTGCATTAAGCACAAGACCTCTCCAGTAAGTCAGTTTTAACTCTGAAGGCCATACCAGTCTTCTGTATTGGAAAATGTTAGGTGTGTGTGTGTGCGTGTGCATGTGTGTGTGCGCGCACACACGCCTTAATTTACTCTATCACTCATGTGTGTTTATCTATCTTGTCTTCTCCCCTTCAACCATGGAGGCTTGGCAGTGTTTATTTGAAGCAGGGTGTTATTGAAAGACAGATGCTGTGGGGACCGCTCGGGCCTCACACCTGGAATGTTAAAAAGCTTTTCAGGCAGATCTTTTCTGTTGATTGAAAAATGTCCCTTTCTGCAGTGGGGGCAGGCAGGAAGGAACTGGTACGCATCCAAGAGGCTCCCCATCTGCACCCACAATTCTGACCCTACCCCCCATACTTTAGTTAATGCGTTCAAGTCTGTGAAGTGATTTGGTCTGATGAATGAGCATGCAAAGTCCTTTTCATCCCCTCGTCCATCTAGACCCTCATCCCTCCCTCAGCTCCAGAGACCTTTCCTTCGCAAATGCTATGTCCTGCAGACTTGCAACCCCTGCCTCTGTCCTCTCTTCCCAAGCAGCGTGCTGCGCTGCAATCAGTGTTTTCTCCCAGCGACTTTGTTTTCAACTAACTGCCTGGAGAGGGGCACCTCTCTTGGTATCAAGGACCTTCTGTTTTGCATGCCTCTACTTTCCAGAATATTCCAGTTTGGTGTGAGGTTAAACTGCAAAGTGGCATTTAAAAAGAAAGGAGAGCAAGAGAAAGATACGTGTCGAAATGCATTTGTTAGGTCACGTTTTAAACGAAATACAATTGAAGGTAGGTAGGTAGGTAACTTTTCCCCCCCTCAAAGAAAGAAAAACAGAAACAAAACCCCGCAAATCCACTAAGCTCCCAGAGAGCGCGCCTCCTTTGTCACGGCACTGACATTGAAGTGTAATTTTTCATGGTTATTTGGACTGGAAAATGGGGGGGAAAGGGAGAGATGGGTCTGCGATTATTTCCCATAAATGACAGCACAATCACATCATGCTCCGCCACAAACATTCTCAGGGAATTTGCCTTTTTTACACTTCATGTGTGAAAGCAGCAGCCGCAGCCAGAGCTCTGTGGAAACCCAGGGACCGCGTCTCTGCTGAACTTAGTTTCCTTGGGAAACAAGAAACCCGGGCTTCTTGTTTACCGTGTGTGCTGAGGCCATTTCAGAGCCTGGGTTTGTATTTTACAAACTGGAGCTCACACCTCTCCGTTATTTTCTTTGCTTCCCTGTGAATCGCCACCAGGCGAGTCCGAGGCACATTCGTTCCTGTGCTTTGTCACTGCTCGTTCCCTTTTATCCTTTCTGGGATTCTGCAGGGGGCTGCCCAGGTGCTTTCACTGAAGCACACAGATAAATGGGACCCGGTGCAGTGCAGGCTCTCGGCATTTCCTCCCTTTTTTCTCCTCTCTTGACCCCCACCCACCCCCTTAATTCCAGTGTGGTTTTTGACAAACTGTTCAAATGACCAAGTGGCCTTGCCTGGGAGAGGAAAAATGGCAGGGCCCGTCCTGGCCACACAATGGCAGCATTCTTAACTCCTGTTCAGTGTTGCTCCCGCAGGAGGGATGGCTCAGAGAGGGGAATTTTCTCTGCAAGGCCACGGGCTCTGGACCTACAAGGATTCTGCCCCGTGGCTGCACCAGTCTGAATAAAAGTCAGTGCAGAAGCAAAGCGAGGAGCCTTCCCAGGCTGCTGCGTGCTGCACAGCCCCCATTTTTCTTGCTTCTGTAAACAGTGGCAGGATCTTCAGATATACAAAAGCATAATGGTCTCTCGCCCCCAATTAGTCATGTTTAATAACACCCAGAGTTGCCTTCTGAGTGGCGATTCTTCCAGCCCAGTGCCAGAAGGCAGGTGGGTAGGGTGGGGGTGAGAAAGGAGGTCAGGGCGGTGGCGAGGAGGCTGGATTCCTCCATTGTCCACCTTCCACGGAGCTTTTCCCAGAGGCCTCTGGGAGGGTGGTAGCCCCATACCTAGACCTTTCGAGAGGCCTCCAGAATCTCCAGGTGCAGCCCCCAGGTGTCTTTGCTGAATGAGCAGAGCACAGAGCAGAGAATTCCTAAGTCAAACAGTCACTTCAAAGACCCAGAGGAGAAGAAGCCTCTCACTGGAGAGCAGCCCAGGGCTGATCCACTCCACGTCCTCCCAGGTCCTTTCCTGTCCACGTCTTCCCGGCTTCTGGTGGGCTGGAATGTGTTTATAAACGTCGTCTCTGAGAAGGTGGTTTTATATAAACAGTGTGTCATGACTTTGACTAGTTTCTTTCTTCTTTGCTTTTTTTCACCCACCAAGGTGAGAAAACGACATGTAGGAACACTGGCCTGGGCCCCCACGGCTCTCCCGGCTGCTGGACGGCTGTCCTTGGCAAACCTGCAGAGCTTACCTGGGTAAAACGGCCAAGGCAATGATGGCCTGGAGAGGGAGCCCCCTCCTGCCCCTTTCTGGCTCTGTTGTGAAGTTTTCCTGCCTGGACTATGATAGATGCTCCCCTCCCCGACCCCCATCCCCTGCCCCCCACCCCCGTTGCTGTTTTCCTTGATGAATCTATAGGAAGTACAAAATAAAACAGACAAAGTTGTTCAGCTGTTTAAAAATTAGAACCCTCAGGTAACTACTCCCAGGGAGATGTGCGGATGCCCTCTTCTCCATGTGCCGGTGAGGGTGTACACTCTTCACAGAGACGCTGAGGACCAGAGATGCGAAGACAAGGATTTGTGTCTGTGGTGGGCAGGTACCCTGTTACCCTGTTTTCAGGGAATGTTCCTGGAGCTGAGGAGTTGTTACCTAGAAGACTTCAGTGCTCTGAGTTGCCCCTCAGGCAGCTTCCAGACAGATTGTCGGGGATGGGAGGAAGTCTGTGAGTAACTGGGTAAGTGGCCGTGTTTGGGAATGCCGCTATAGCTTCTTCAGGACTAGTGTGTGACCGCAGTACAGACACAGCCCAGGGGCTCGGAGAGGCACCTACTGGTGTAATGCCTTGGGTCACCTTTCAGGGAAGGTGCCAGAATGTCCAGGAGGGAGAAGGATGTAGTTTTCTGCTCCACCCTCGTGGTTGTCGCTTCCTGCATCATCACCATTAGATTGGAGGGAGAAGACAAGGATGAGAATTAACAAACTGACAACAGAACAGCCATCTGCCGGTCAGCATTGAGCATCACAACCTGTTACAAGTTTCTGTTGCGTGTCAGAATCTTAACACGGGGTGGGGGGTAAAGTGGGGGTGGATTTTATTTGAAGCAAATGGCCCGGGCCTTAGCAGTTATCTTTTATGCTGTGGGGTTTGATCTCCTTCGCAAAATAAAGCGTGCACACTTTGCATAATATCTGTACCCAGTAGAGGTTTCCCACTGATAAGAAAAGGCTGAGAGGACTAGATACACCAGGCTGTTCCTCGCCTTGCCCTGTGCCAACCAAGGCTGAGAGAGCGGAAGCGATTGGCTGGGCAGATAGCGCATGAGCCCAAGGCTCCCACCCAAGGAAGAGGGACAAGAGGACAAAGCATAGCTCAAGTCCCTCCTGCTACCCACCACCAACCAACCATCCCCCGTAACTGCCACCCTCGGCGCCTGGGTCACTTCCGCTGGTCAGAGTGCATGGTGCTTCCCACCTGCCTAGGTGGCCATTCCTTCTGTTAATTTAGGTTGCAGACGGGAGGAAGGCAGCAAGGCAAAAGCCTTAACCCTGCCTTTAAAGTAAGCAGATTGGTTATTTTGTTTTTTCAAAGAAGAGGTCCCATATACAATTAAAACTTGTTTCTGGTAAACCTCATTCCAGGAAGGATGGGCTTTTAACAAAAGGCTTTTGACAGCTGCAGGCTATTTCATTTTTTTTAATGCCGAATGAAAAATCAATACATTTTTCTGGGTTATACATATTCAGAACGGGCCTGGTATTTCCATTATAATGGAGAGCGGGCGTCTGCACACCTCGCCTGTCAGCACCGCACCAGCGCATTTTCCGAGCCACTGCTAAATATTTCAAACCTGATTTGATTGTGGCTCGTGACAGCTAATGTTTCTCAGCTCTTGAGCCCGCCGACAGGCAAACTCTATCCCCCTCCGCCCCCCCCCAAGCATCCCCCCACCCCACCCCCGGAAAAGAGAAGGAACAATTTCATTCTTCGGGGATCACAGATTGGTGTGTTATTTAAGGAACATGTTCGTGCGAGAGCCTTGGGTACAGACACCCTGATTCTTAGGAGAATTTCCAAATTTCTATCATATCAAGGCACTGTGGGGGCTTTGTCAGGTTTGAATTAATCTACATTATCCTGTTAAGAGGTAGGAACAGAGGGATTAGTTATAATCATTGATTGGCTCCCCTTTCCTTCAAGCCTGGAAGCGATGTGTAAAATACCCCCAGTGGACACGTCACTAGACCCATTCTTTGGCGGGGAGGAATGGTATTTTTTTTTTTAACCCAAATGCTCTCGTGGGTGAACTATCTGGGAAGCGTGTGCCGTGGTGGAATGCTAACCTCATAATGACGCTGTTTTCTGGGTTTGGCTTCTAGCTCACACTCCTTGCACGCACCAGCTTCCAGGTTGCTCCCCAAACTCCTCCAGATCCCCAGGGTTGGCAGCTGACCCAGGTTCCTTCCACTGGAGAGGTCACAGGAGGAGAATCTCGGGTCACCTTGGTCAGGAGGCCAATGGTCAGGGGCTAGAGAGAGCATTTGTGGGAGACGTTTCTAGGTCCGTGCCTCTTTGAGGGTCCGTCTGTTTGCTGGGATTCTTGGGCCAGGGGTGCCTCGCTGCTCACAGGAAGTTGAGAGTGATTGGAGCAGGCTTGCCTGGCTCCGCCCTGAGAAGGAGGGCCTGGGATTTGTCAGAAAGAGGCAATCAAGTCATAGGTTTCTCCTGGGTAATGGTGGCACACACCCTTAATCTCAGCACGGGAGGCAGAGGCAGACAGATCTCTGTGAATTCGAGGCCAGCCTGGCCTACAGAGCTAGATCCAGCACTGTGAGAGCTACACAGAGAAACCTTGTCTAGAAAACAAAAACAAACAAAGCAAATAGGCTTCTAGTTTGCTCCGAGGCCGTAGGCCATGTTTTATGTGGCAGTGAAAGAGAGGCAGAGGGTACCACTGGAAGGCCTTGTTAGTTTTCAAGATTTCCTTCACTTTTGGGCCACAGTGGAGCTCCCGCTGGTCAAGTGTCTGCCTAGCAGGCATGAAGCCCTCGGCTTCATCTTGTTTACTATCACAGCCCTGGGGAAATGGAGACCGGAGACCGTATGATCAGTTTCCTTTTCTGGGTTTCACATTGGCAATGGAGGCAGGCAGGCAGGCAGGCAGGCAGGCAGGCAGGAGTACTCTAACTTGAGGGCCCAAGTGGGCACGACCATGAAGCTGGGCTCCTGCAGCATTGTGGCGGCCCCACCTCTGGTATCTTTTTAAACCAGAGTGGTCTGGATGCCTTGGACCTGCTGCCTCCTTCTGAGAACTGGGGCTGGGGTGGGGAGTGCCCTCCTTGCCCAGGTCTTGCCACACACCCTTGAGAAAGCATTCCTGCTGTGCTGCAGTTAGGATGTGGTGATCATTTCCTTAATGCTTCCAGGGAAAGCCGGTTGTGTGTCTGCTTGAGCTTCATGGTGGCTGTTGTGAGTGTTGGTTGGAAGAGAACAATGTATTCCTCGCGGCAATGGACAGAATTTTCCAGATAAAACCTATCGCCAGCCCATGCCTTCAGTCATTCCCGCCATCACTCTGTAGCTGATACTACAGAAGGAAAACCAGAAACATGGCCTCTTCGATGACCCCGGCCAGTTGCCACCACACAGGGTCGGGATGATCTATAGGAAAACTGCCCCTCCATTCCACACCCTGTCAGTACATGAGGAACTAACAGGCGGCCCCAGCTCAGCGGTCAGGCTCTGGTCCAGACCCAGAGGCTCCTGCACCCTTGCCCAACACTCATGTCCAGGGGCCTGGAGACCGACCAGCCCTTCCCTGTGGGTGCCCAAGCCAGGCCTTTGATTAGAAAAACTTGCATTAAAAAAACACTCCTGGGACCAGTAAAGACACACCCTGTCTGCAAAGCATCAGGAGCCTGGGCTGTCCAGACAGATTTGCAGTTGTTATCCCTGTTTTTTAATCATTTCTCTACCTTTATTGGTATTCAGCTCTCACAGGTTTCCGGTCAGTGTCAGCCTGGGCTTTCATCCATGTTAAAGAGCCTTTACCCTCTCTCTGTTGATGACGATGGTATGAAGACAGATGGTGTAACTGCTTATGAATGTTCTATTCTATTTCCTCAGGACTAGGCCATTCGCTTAGAGATGTGTATTACTTCCACATGCTCAGGTTAGGCAGCCCAGACTTGTCTGCCTCCCAGCCAGTTGCCCTCCTGGGCCTTGCCATGCAGAGGGCGACACCTGTAGGTCACAGGTGGAACTGCAGAGACTCCTGTGACTAAAGGAGACCTATTTCTTATTTTGTTGTTGTTGTTGTTGTTGTTGTTTTTTAAACTGGGGTGAGGACGCTAGTCCCCTGTAAGAGGATCTGGCTTGTTCCTAAGTTCCTTAATCATTCTTCCTAGAGCACACAGACAGCATTCTCTTAGTGTATACGTACAGATGATAAAGCGAAGCCTAGAAACTCGAGTGGATTTACATCTTGAACAAAAATCAATAATAATAATAATAATAATCACCTCCTGAAGTAAAGGTACATGATTTCTCACTGTATGGGGAGCTGTCCATTGTGAGAGCCGGCCTGTTTCCATCTGAGGTGACAGTGTGCCCATTGGGCCAGCTCTGCCCAATCCCATGAAGTGAATCTTTCAATCCTGCGAATGATTTGTGCCATGGAACATATTTAAGATGCCTAGCGAGTGTGCATATGCCCAGTTTAGTACTGGTTAACTTATTGCTGGTATTGCCATTAAAGATGAATTTTATAACCATCCTATCAAAAGCATCAATGTGCAGAGAACATATTACCTGGACACAAGATGACATGTGTATCTTTTGGTACAACTTACTTGTTTTGCCCTCTCATATTTAAGCTTTTTGTTTGTTTGTTTGTTTCTCTACAAGACTGTATGGTGTTGATGTTGAGTGGTATATTTACTGAATGTCAAGCCGTGAATGCCCGATTTTTGTCTGTTTGAACTAAAGGTAAGGCCAGGAGACACCATTAACTTTTCTGTGCAATGAGCCAACAAAGACCACAGGAAAAATAGAGCCCCGAGGTGACGTGGATAAGCAGTTCCCGTGCCTCTGTCTCTGGGGCTCTCTGCTGTTGGTACATCGATACGCTGTCATCTTTCTAGAAGACTTAGGAAAACACAGTTCTAGAATACTCCTGGCCTTGAGTATTTTGGAAACCCATAAAGACGAGTTGCAGTGACTGTTCCCTCCTCCTGTGGGGTAGAACTTAGAGGCTAGTTCGGGGGGCGGGGGTCAGGAGGTATAACACCTGAATTATTTAAAGGTCCATCTGAGGCCAGCCTGGGCCACAGTGTGAGACCTTGTCTCCAAAACAAAGCAACCTACAAAGCAGGCTGTGGTTGGAGAATCTGATGGTGGCACTGGCTAGAACCCCAGTCCCTAGGTTGTGTCCTGGTCTTGGCTCTCGTTGAGTCTGGTCCGAGCTTCTTGTGTGTTCTCGTGCTTCTGAACCCAGGAGGTGCATGGCAGTTTCTCCATCGCTTCAAGAGATTTTTGCCTTGACTGTTTGCTTTAGTCTTTTAAAAATGAGGTGTCTGTGTAAGTGTAATGTACGTGTGTGTGTGTGTGTGTGTGTGTGTGTGTGTGTGTAGTGTACCTGTGTGAGTGTCACGGCCACCCTCGTCCCGCAAGGATGACGCGACCACCGGAGCTCTTCTCACTGCAGTTTATTCCAGGACTTTATTCACAGCAATCTATCTCCTTCTCTTTCTCTCTCTTCTCTCTCCTTCCTCTCTCTTCTTTCTTTCCTCTCTCTCTCTCCTCTCTCCCCGGGCAAACCTCTCCCAGCCCTTAAGTAGGCATGGGCTGCCAACTCCGAACTGCCAGGTGGGCACTGCCCATAGGTTCACGCATATGCAGGCAGCTGATAATCATTGCGTGATCATAGCATAGGTCAGGCCTTAGCCGTCTCAGGAGTTGATTATACATCTCCATCAGGTGTGACACCACTCAGCTCGCTACATGTGAGCACCTGCGCCAGAGCACATGTATGGAGGTTAGGGATCAGGGGATCAGTTCTATGGGCTTGGTTCTCTCCTCCTATCTTTATGGAGAATCTGGGGCTCACACTCAACCGGCCAGGTTTGCAGAGTGCTGAGCCATCCTCCAGCCCTGAGTCTTTCTCTCAACTCACTCCCATTAAGAGCGGTCAGGAGACCAGGGATCAAATCCCATCACTACAGAGTCTTCTCTTCTTGCCTTGGGCAGAAGCGGTTGGCTCCATAGCCAGCCGACCTTGGGCAGTGGCCATTCCACTGTGCCTCTCCCATCAGGCTTCTAGAATATCCTATACCAGTAAAACATATCACTGATGTTCTGTGACTTTTCAGAACGTAAGTGACTACAGGCACATATATAGACACTGCCGGGCCAGGGAGGACTCGGCCACCCGGTCTGATCTAGTCTCCAGCCAGAGTTCAGTAAGCAACCGCTTTGCTTGGAGAGAGCTCAGGCGTGCCCCTCAGAGTCTATTTGGAAGTTTCTGGCACACATCTAGCACCAGTCAGGCCTCACTGCTGCTCTGTCCCTGGACACACCCTCAGCCCCACTGGGCCACAGGAGAGACAGGAAGGGCAGAGTCACCAACATCTGTGCTTTGTGGGGTGAGGAGTGAGTCCTTCATCACCTTCCCAGCTTTATCCTTGACATCTCTGCTTTTCTGTATTTCAGAAGAAGCCGTTGAAGATGCCGAAGGACCCAGTGAAGCACCCGCTGACCCAGAGGAGCTGGCCAAAGACCAGGGGAGCGGCGGCGAGGAGGGCCAGAACAAGCGGGCAGGTAGTATGCATGTCCGTCCTTGGCCCCAGGCCTTCTCCCTGGGAGAAACGAAGCTGTGCCGGGGAAACGGACCCACCCCTCAGCTCATCTTCCAAAGTATGCGCTCTCAGCACGCCAGAGAGGGAGTTTTGTTAGGTCCCCTCTTTTTGTTCTTTCTTCTTTGAGTCAGGATCTCACTCGCTGTAAAGACCAGGCTAGCCTTGAACTCGCAGAGATTCCCCCTGCCTTTGCCAGGGTTAAAGGCAAACATCCTCATTCCGTTTTCCTTTCTCTTTTCCATATTCTTTTCTAAGCACCCTTCTTATCGAGCACCGGGCATCTGCCGTTTCTTGGGCAGCTGCTCAGCGTTGTCGCCTTGTGCTTCTTGTCCTCCTCCTTCTGTTGAAGGCCCATCAAAGACATTTTGGTTGAGGTCACCCCTGATTCTCAGCCTCAAGCTTACCAGAAGCAGCAGAGGGTGGGCACTGTTCTGCATCTGGGGACCTGAGAAGGGCCTTCACACTCTTCCCAGCATTCCCCTTCACAGAGGGACAGCGGTGTAGTCTGGTGGGGGAACATTTTAGCAAAAGCAGAACAAATTGAAGGAGCCAGGGCAGGAAGTGCTATTTCTGGAAAAGCCAGTGCCAAGAGAGGAGAACGGCCATTTCTCAAGATGACAGGATCTCTATCCTGAGGAGAGAAGAGTTGAGACAGAAGAAAAGCTCGGGGGTTCGGAGGAGGCGCTGAGTCATTTCTGAGAGGGTTTACTGGGCAGATAAGTCCCGCAGACACCGTCACAATGCTAACAGGAAATGCTGCGACAAGCACCAGAAATTATTCTGTTTGGTCAACCTAATTCTCACCACCATGCTCAGTATTATAATTCTTTGATTTTTTTTTTTAAAGAAAAATATTTACCTTCTCGAGTCTGTATTGGTTAGGCCTTTGTTACTTTTCTAGGCAAGACTGTTCTTAAATCATATTGAGGGTTGGGGGGTTGGCCTTCATTATTTAAACAAGATACAGAATCTTGGAGAGAGGCCAGAGGAGAGCAATGAAAATGACTGACGGCCGAGAAGTCCTGCCTGTGACGAGCCTGCGGAAGTCAGGGCTGTGTGGCCTAGAAAAGTAAAGTTTGGGAGGCTTCCAGACTCTGGGGATAGGCGTAAGGAGGAGGAAGCTCCCTGAGGGAGCAGAGGGGTGCGCCAGGTGGATTTCACGGTCCCTGTGGCTCAGAGTCCTCTTTTTGAAGTAGGCTCTGTGGAGTTTCTAGCTGGATCTTGCCATATAACTGAGGGTCAGGGTCAGATTCCCTGGGAGGGTTTGAGGGGAGAGCCAGGGAGGAAGGGGCGGTCATCAGTGAGCGAGGTCCCCTTGGATGCAGGGAGAGGTGTCTCTACCTGTGTTAAGTCCCTGGTTTTGCCTAAACTGTTGAGGTGAGAAATAGAAATAGGCAGTGTATACAGTCACCAAGCATCGTGTGCCCCAAGGGGAGCACATTCTAAAGGCTCCAGTGACCTTCAAGGTCACCTGGGTGTTCGCATGATCTGGGTGCTTGGTTTCTGGTCACAACCCTGTCATTTGCAGGGTGACAGTACTGAGTCTCTTAACCTCTTCGTGCCTTCCTATTTAAATGAGAGAGGTTAAGAGCAGTTCCCAGTGTCGTGTTGTCCTAATACAGGAAGCTCAGAAGGAAGCCAGGAGCATGGTCAGCTTTGTGTCCGGAGTTTGTTTACCAGCCAGTCAAAACTGAGGCAGAACAGTAGCCATGTCTCTTGGCTTTCTCCATTTGAACATGAAACCAACGGCCCACGGCGGTGGCTTCTAAGACTTTTTGAAAAGGTAGCAGAAGCAGCATACAGCCACGTCTTGTCACTGATATTTGCTGTGTGTTTCTTGCATCCCATGTGGGTGCTGAACACATTATAAAAGAATGGTTTGTTGCAAAGCTCCTACTATGTGCAACACCCTGCACTGCCAGCTTCTGATGTGCTTTTCACATCCGTGCAACCTGTATAGGGCAGGCTTGTTGAGGTCGGTCAGTTCAATTAAACTAGTCCGGTGTACATGATTCAGAGTGAACACCATCTTCCATCTTAGCGCCAGCGGACATGCTCAGCAACCAGGAGGCCACTAAAGGGTGTACAGCGAGAACCATAGAGTTCATGTCCCTAACAAGGCTCTCCTGTCCGCGTTCATCCCCGCAATGGGCCCACCTCTCGCTCTTTGCCTCCAGAAGACATGGAGGAACAATGACTCAGGGCACACCTTGCCAGATGCACAGAGAAGCAAAGGAAGAAGGTGGGCTTCCTTGCTGACACCTTCAAATGACCCTCCTCTGACCGAAGCATAGCTCTGTCCCTGGCTTCCGAGTTTGTAATGGCAGGCTTTCTTGAAGCACTTGGAGCTAATTTGATCTTGGAATAGATACAGGTGCCAGCCACTGAAACCGTCATTTTGGATGCTTAGTATTTTGTTTAAAAAAAAAAATGCAATTAGAAAAAAAAAAAGTCTGCATGTCTTTCAATTGTTTCCTAAATTGAGCTGTTGCAATCTGATTGAGCATGCTGGGGTCCGCTTCCTCCCGCAAACAAGTAAACAATGATTTCCCAGTTTGCTATGATGACCAGTGACTGACTGCTGCTGATGCAGACTAATGTTTCAGAGGGGTCTGGATAGTGGCATCTTCCCTATCTATTGATTTTGTAGTTTGGGGCTTTGTGTAGGAATGGATAATCTTGAAGATTTTTTTGTTGTCTTCTGTTGCTTTTTATGGGATGAGGACTGGCAATTTCCGTTGTGGATGGCCCTGAGACGAAATCCACATGTGATCGGTCAGAGAGGGACCAGCAGTTTCGTCCCTGAGCTCCTGTGAGGCACTGGGCAGAGTTCCAAGGACCACAAGTTTAGGGGAGGCTTTTGTTTTCAGGGTACATGACACTGTCCTTGGGCTATCAGGATGCCTGTTGTCAAAATAACATTACAGGAACTTGTATGATGACCAGACTGTCCAATGTCTGTATTGAGCTTGTACTCAGAGGCAGTAACATTTAAGTTTTGTTTCATTTTAATGAATACAAAGTAGCCACATGTGGCTGGGAAGGAACAAGATTAGCCCTGAAAGAATTCATCATGGGCACTCTGACTCCGAAACTGGCTAAACCTGGAGGCTTCCCATCTGACCTGCCTGGCATAGACAGGTGCCCAGGTACTTTTTTCTTCCCAGCTAGGTGGGCAGGGCTTCTGTGGCAAGTGCCAGTCACAGCTGTTGATGCTCCATCCCAATTGCCATCGGGTTCCCTGTGTACCAAGACCGCTTTCCCGACAGAAGCATGACCGATTCTCGCTCTTACTCTGAAAGCGAGTACACGGCTACCCCTCCACTTGTGCGGTTCTGCAGGCTCGGACGCTCAGGCTGAGTAAGCTCAGGCAGGGTACAGAAGTGCACAGGCAGATTGAGAATCGTATCCTGCTTTCCTAAACCTAGGACAGGAATGGGTTTCTCTGTGTGGGTCCTGGCTCTCCTGGAACTCACTCTGTAGAGCAGGTTGGTCTCGAACTCACTGAGATCCTCCTGATCCTCTACTTCCCAAGTGCTGGGGTTAATGGTGTGCACCACCACTGCCCAGCCAGGAATGGGCTTCTTAGTTAAGCACTTGATCTGGTTTATGGTCACTGACCCAAGCATAAGGAGTAGATTCCCAAAGTTGTACAGTGAAAATGGGAACCCAGCTTGGACCAGCATGTTCAGGATGACCTGGATCGTCTGCTGGGCCAGCGAAATGACTCAGCTGGTAAAACACTTGCCCAGCGATCCTGCTGACCTGAGTTCCATCGCCAGGACCCCTCTCCCCCAACGGAAGGAGAAAACCAACTCTGACTGCCACATGCGCACCTTGACATGTTTGTGTGCTCAGTGTGCACACATTCGTTAAAACAAACTTCAGCGAAAGCAGGTTGTGGACGTGGAAAGGAGGGCTCTGGGTGTGAAGTTAGGAAGGCCATTAGCTACTGAGTAACCGTTGGTCATGGGACTTAGTTATGGAGGCCTGGGGTCCTGTCTGTGAAACATGGTCAACTCCACAGGGCTGAGCAGTGGCGTGTGTGTGTGTGTGTGTGTGTGTGTGTGTGTGTGTGTCTGTCTGTCTGTCTGTCTGTATGTATGTATTCCGTTGAAAAGCAGGGTCATGTTTAGTCAATGTGCAGGCCAGTAGGTGGGGGTGGGGCGGGGTAGCATGCGAAGGCTCCTCGAAGCCAAGCGTCTGCTAATGGACCGCCATTTCCACTGTCCAACTCTGTGGTTTTTCTCCTTTGAAACTTGAACATGACCTCTTGTTGTCGTCTGCTGGAGTGGATTTGAGTGTGAGCGTTTGAGATTGAAGAGCCCCCTGTGTCCCCCACTAAACAGTGATTAACGCTGTGATTAGCCAAGTCAATCATTAATTGCTATAAATTAATTATACAATTAATGTGGTGCTTTTATCACCAATAATTAGGGGACAAGATTGAGCTGTTGGCGAAGAACCACAGTGAGATGGTTATTGAAAGGCTACAGCCACCATGGTCTCTAGCCACAGAGCTTCGGAGTCTGCCTAAGGGGACTTGAGACAGGATGACCAGGGGATGCCAGGGTGTTGTAAAGGGGCGGGGCAGAGGGGGTCAGAGCACCAGCTCAGCCTAAAACAGAGGCACGGCGCTGCTCTAAAATGTCTCTAAATTGGTGCTCCTGTGTATATTTTTGTTAGATTTTCCGTTAGAACTGTAGCGGAATGCTTTCTCTTTTCTGGAGAAAGGGCCCAAAGGGACTTTACTCTTTTTTTTTTTTTTAAATCCACGATGCTCACCTAACTCGGAGCAATTAGTGCAACGGAGCATCCATGATTGGAATCTATGGGAGATGGCTGTTAGAGGAGGTATTAATGGGCGGCCGTGAGCGGAGAGCGTGTTTGTGGGCGCCGGCGCTGGCAGGCATGATTTCAATCGGGTTTGACATGTTTAACATAAATGTATAGTGCACGGCTCTTGCCGCGTATGAATAATTCCTGCGGAGCCACTGCCCTTCTAATTACTCAGTCTGAAAAAAAAAAAAGCAGGGCAGGCGCATCGTGGTGGAAATCTATTATCAGCCCTCCCTGTTCTCTGTTGTCTACAGCACTGTATAGAGATGCCACAGTATAAGGGACTCAATGCCCAAAACGGAATCCGTCACAGCCTAGAAGGGGCTGCTGCCTTCTCCCCGTCTACCCACCACCACCGCCTTCCCTCCTTCCCTTCCTCCCCCTCCTCTGTTTTTAATTCAGTCAGCTACACGGAGGTAAAACAAGGTGTATGCTAAGAGGGAACACAAGTTGAGGAAAGGTCTGGGCTAGCAGGTGTTGGCAGCCATAGGTTCATTTCCATGCGTGACCTTAGGTCTTTGACCTTCAGTTGCCCGGCCCATAAAATACTGAGTTGAACCAAATTCCAGAGCTTAAAATTCTGGGACCGTAGATGTTTAACCAGCAGAAGCATTGCTGATGGGGTAATATAACCTCCAAGAATATTTGCTACTAAAGTCAGAGCACCAGTAACGTTTCCCAAAGGTCTTGCTAATGTGTGGGTCTGTAACACGGCACGGGACTGGGTAAAGGGTTCGAACAGGCTTTCTCTGTGGGGTCAGATAGCAGCAAGCCCACGCCTCTCGGTGGGATGTCAAAGACTGCAGACCCTCTCCTAGTCCCACGTTTCTGTGAACACGGTCATCACAGCCCAGCGTGGTGTGGGTAACAGTAACAGTGACAGTGCCGCGCGAGCAAATGGCCAGCCAGCTCTGTGTGGCTGGGAGCCATCTCATTCCCCAGCACCATACACCCCTCGACAGAAGGAGTCTGGTTCCGTATCATTCTGGCTCTCGCTTCCTTCTCTACCTCACCCCAAAGTCGGTTTGCCTCTGCAGTCTAGTAGGAGTGAGGGGATGCCGGGAGCCGTGTTGGCGTGGCCTGCTTCGTGTCCTTGCAGGCGACACAGGTTTCTGTTTTCACACGGCTGGAAATTGTGTAGCTGTCAGCCTTTCCAGGGTCCACTTGTACCCCCACCCCCTCATCCATTTTCGGACCGCTTTTAGCAGAGCTTGGCTGCTTGCAGTCACTGCAGGCAGAGTCCTGCCTCACGGCTGACAGCAAACCAGCAACTATTTTTACGGTGGTACGGAAAAATAGATCTAGGGTGTGGTATGTAGCTAGACTTGCCTGAGTTCCAGTAATTCAAAGCTTGGCTCTGAGAATTATATTGTTAAGTCGTCCGTGATAGGACCTATCAATTGAATGTGTGTGTGTGTGTGTGTGTGTGTGTGTGTGTGTGTGTAGACATGCAAAGAAATGTAAGCGACTTTGTAACAGACGTGTCGTGTGTAATCAGATAATCATGCACGATGTAACGAGAATCACTCTTCAGGTATAGATTAGGGGCATGGCACATAAATGAAGGTGTAAACCATTGTTCATCGCTATGGAAAACACTTTACAGCGGTCCGGAAGGTAGCTCTGCCAGCAGGCGCTTGGCTTTGTGAGTTGGAACCTCAGAACCCATGTTTTAAAATTGCTGGGTGTGGGGCATGTAGCTATAATTCAGCTCCAGGGAGCTGGAGGCAGGTGGATCCCTGGGACTTACTGACCAGCTCCCTAGCCCATTGGGTGCCTTGCGGGCCACAGGAAGACGGCACCTGAGAAATGACAGCTCCGGTTATCTTCTGGCCTCTGCCCACGTGCGCACCCAAGGAAATGACGAGCTTGTGATTCTCACTCTGCGGCCCTGTCGATCTTCCCTGCCTTGTTTTGAGCTTCAGATTTCATGAAGGGCTTCTGTGAGAACCATAGCAGGTTTGTTTGTTTTTTTTTTTTAAAACATACCCCAGTGCCTCATGGGACATCACTTTTCTTAGGCACAGCTATTCTTCTCGGGTCCCCTGTTATCTTGATTTTTGCAGCTAGAGAACTGCGTGCTGTAGATTAGGACCTCCTGGGTTCAGAGCTCTGATTAGCTTTCTCCATGACGCACCAGCGGGTCCTTTAACCTTCTAGGTCAGACATCCATCCCCTACCTTATAAACTGAAGACTGTATAACATAGCTACTTTCTTTTATTATATGAAAAATGGAGAAGACCTTACAAATCCTGTGCTTTTTAAGATGCCATGTAATTGTCAGCTGTGTATGTGATGGGTGGCAACTCACATGGCTTCTACTGAGTTTCGTGTGTGCTGCTTAGCACTGCTCAGAAATGGCCCCGGTATCTGTTTATTAAATAGCGCGGCATGAGGACTTTGAAATATAAATGACTCTACTTTCTGCTTAGGGCATCCAGCCCTTGGGGTAGCAGAAGTATTTCAATTGCTGTACATAAAAAATAAATTTAGGATGCTTTCACTTGTCCTAAAACCAGGGACCCTCTTTCATATGGTTTCACCACCCCGCGTGGGCTCCTATTCCCAGACACTTCTAAAAATGAAACCCGTGGAACAAGTGTCTGAGACTTTTCCAGCGCCCTAGACCCTGTGGTTGACCTCCCCTTTGGTCGGTTCCTCGAAGCCCTGTGCCCACGTGGAGGTGACTGCAGGTTCAGTGCCCTCAATAAAGTGCTCATAGTCTCCCAGCCGGGATCTGATCCAGGTGTAAGCAGCTGCAGGGACCACCGTGCCTTATTCCCTGGCGACGAGGACTGGTAACTTCCTATCAAGGGGACTCTGTTGTAGTGAGCTGCCGGTTGCATTCCGCCAACCCAGCTCCCGCCACTGGGTAGCTTTACCCAAAATAGCAACACACAAACTGTATTCTTTCAAACACTGCTTGGCCCACTAGCTCTAGCCCTTACTGGCTAATTCTGATATCCCGATCAACCCATCTCTAATAAACTGTGTAGCACCCGTCTTACCAGGAAAGATTCAGCATGTCTGACCTGGCGGCTTGGTTCATCGTGTCTGCCCGGGAGCGGGGAGCATGGCCTCTGTCTGAGGCATCTGCCCCCCTAGAGGAGAGCTATCGAGTCTGAGCTCACTTCCTCTTCCTCCCAGCTTTCTGTTCTGCCTACTCCACCCACCTAAGGGATGGCCTATCAAAATGGGCCAAGGCAGTTTGTTTATTACCAATGACCTTCCTCCATCAGGACTCGGCCCAGGAAAAAAACAGGCACGTGGAAAAGGAGCAGGTTTGAACCCTCCCCAAAGGGATATGGGAACCATCTCCCCTGTGGACACATCCGGTAGCTTTGGGAGTGCCGTGAGCAAGCCACACACAGAGACTGTGTGACAACTCAGGCAGCTGTACACACCTCGCTTTCCGTGCTGACAAAGATGACTGACAGGGGCCTCCCCAGTCTCCCCCAAATGCTAGAAAAGGGGACAAGATTTCCGTTTGCTGACAAGGCTACAGCAGGGTCAAGGAGAAAGCTGCTTTGTCAGGGGAGGTTTCATTTGGTGGTCCTGTCGTCATGGGCACATTCCCAAGCTGCTGTGGTTTCTTTGGTGAATGAACTTAGTCAAAACCCGAGGACGTTAGGTTTGAACTAGGAGAGCACTGGGAGAGTGTGATTATATTTGCATCTTTGGGACCTACGCTTGGAACCTACAGAGATTGACCCTCGCTGGCCTAAAGGATGCTTGAGCCTATGAAGACTGAAGGACTTCCGTTAACTAATTACCTTTGGCCTGGTCCCATGAATTGTGTCTCCGTTGAGTTTTTGCTGTTTTGTTGTAGGTTTTTAAATCAGTGTATTATGGAGCCCAGAATATCTGTGACCTTGAGATTCCCCTGCCTCAGTCTGTTTAGTGCTGAAGTGACTAGCATGTCCCACTGATGTGCACCCTGTGTGAATCCACCTCTGGTTGCTCCATGGTCATTATCGTCATGTCATGAAGCCCAAGGGGAACACGGTGAATACAGACCAGACTGTATCCTCTCCCTGTGGCCACAGCAGCAAGCAGCATGTCTAAAGCCAGGGGCTGACAGGATGCTTTGTAGGAACTGACATGAGGCCAGAGGCAGGCAGAGTTGGCTGACTGCTTCCAGGTGAGGAATCAGGAACACTTCTCAGGTCCCTGCCACCTGACACGAGCCGGGCTCCCGGTGGTAACCAGTGCCTAGAAGTTCTCCAATAGTCAAGACAGCTGGGCTGGTCTAAATGAGGTGGTGGCTGTTTTGACTGGTGCTTCATTCACAAGCCTGACACAGAAGGGAGCAAGGTGTCTCGCAAGCGGAAATACAAGATGTCCTTTTGGGAGCTCAAATCAGCGTAGTAGTTAAGCAGCCTTATGCATATTTCAACAAGGAATTAGGGCAGCAGATTGATGCCTCTGATGTAGAATATAGTACTGTTTCCTCCCCGAAGATACAAAGCGGCAGCTGCCGTGGCATCCACCAGTTAACACGGGCGTGCCGTTCCACCACGAGGC
Organism: Microtus oregoni; assembly: GCF_018167655.1. NCBI lineage: Eukaryota > Metazoa > Chordata > Mammalia > Rodentia > Cricetidae > Microtus > Microtus oregoni. The sequence continues at coordinate 43,005,797 of NW_024543063.1, forward strand.
TTCCAGTGTGCTCCAGAGAGACCGCTTACTGGCAGGACAGAGACCCCACAGCTCAGGATATTGCCAGATCTCCACTCCCAGAGGCAAACTTGTGCAAACAGAAGTTAATGTGCATCTGTACATCCTCCCAGGGTTGAAGTTTAGGGGACTTTGGCCAGGACGGCTTGCCGGTACATAGGCAGAAAGGCTGGCCCTGCCCCTTTGGGCAAAGTGAGAGGAACCTACGGCTTTTGCCAGGTTTCTCAGGACCTATGGGAAGAGATTTCTCAAAACAAGGCACCCTGACATTCTGGGTCACAGAGCAAACAGATCGAATGCGTGGAGGTGATGCTCTCTCTCTATTTCTGACTTTGAAAATGTGTCTGTATTTGCTTTTAGAGTGAATAGGTGAGGGACAACTACATGTAATCCCTCACCTTTGGCCAGAGACACTTGGCACTAAGACCAGGCCTGCCTCTTCTCCCCAAACTAAGCCGAAAGTCTCAAGTCGCCATAGTCACGGAGAGGGGACTGGCAGGTTGCTGTGCTTGTCAGACTCTTGACCTTAATCCAAGTTAGAGCAGAATTCGTTATGACTCCTACCAGTGACAACAAGCGCTGATCTGGGTAGCCGTTTTCCAAGTGTGGTCCCTGGAACACCTGCCTCGCCAGGGAACTTTCTGGAAAGGCATTCTCTGGCTCAGAGAGCCCTACAGAATCAGAGCCTCTTCTGGTAGGGCCTTGCATTCATTGAGCCTTGCAAGGAATTTGGACCCTCTCTGGTGTTCCCAGAGCCGAGGGCTGCAATCCCAGAGACAAAAGCTAGAGTTGTTTGTTTATCCGCCAAGTCCTGAGTTCCTTCTCGACCAGAGAGAACTGAGCTTGACAGAAGATGGGGATGTCCCTAGAAGAGGTAGGTGCAGGTGCTGAGTCTGGGCAGCTGACACCAGCAGTGGTAGGTGATAGAGGTGGGGGACGGAAGGGTGCTGTCACAGTGACAGAGATTCAAGCCTGGGGAATCTTCAAGAAGCACAGCTTGTAAGTGGCATTGGATACACGGCCTATACCTGCTCTGTCCTCGAAGCTTCTTGTGGACCAGTGCGTGTTTCAGAGGGAAAGGGGACGCAGTGGTGTCTGAGATGGTTTTCAGGCGCTACCCTGTCTTGTTTATAGCCGAGTTGATAGAGAGAAATTAATCTCCTTAAGTTACAGTTGTACCCATCCGTACTGAACTCAAAAGATTTCTTTGAAAAGGTCTTTCTAGAAACACAAAGTCTTCATTAGTGAGACCCTTATGGCATGCTGAACCAGTGCAGGCACTGTCTTTCACTCTGGGGCCGATGACCCTTGAACCTGCCTCCTAGAGACCTGCTTCCTATAGAGAAACACAACTTGGGGTGCCATTCCCAAGGAGACGCGCCAGTAGGCTGTTGTCAGGCATGGAGGAGAAGCTCCAGTTCTTAGCAGGAGCATGTCGCCCCTCCCCTGCTGTGTCTTCAGAGGCCTGCCTCTGTTCACTGGAGCTCTCTCCCAACCCTCTCCAAAGCATCTTGAAGTGTCTGGCTGGAGGCAGAAGGAGACCGTGCACGCCTAAAGACAGCTGGCAGCAAGGCAGACTCTTCAGAGGAATGTTGCTCTCTGAATTAGCGGAGGAAGAGAGTTTAGCCAGATCTCTGGCCACTTAGCAAGCTCAGTAGCTCTCCAGCACAGAATCAGGAAGCCCAGCTTGTCCCCCAGGGAACAAGGAACGGCAGCAAGCGCCAAGATCAGCTCCCCTCACATCGACAGCATGAAGATCACAAAGTCCTCTGGAGGCACCGCACTTGCGCTGCTGAGAGGGAGTTGGAGGTCTGCGAGAAGCCGAGGGAGAAGGGCTGACGGGGAGAACGCACCTCGCCTTTCCTTTAACGAGAGCCTTGAGCTGCATGGCCACTTTCAGATCTAGTGAAACATCCCCATCCGTGTGTAGCTGTCCCAACTCTAACACTTTAATAAGAAGTTGTGTGAGGAGGGAAAAAAAGTTCCCACTAGTCAATGGAGGTAGATAAAAGATTGCTGTAAATTTCTGGGGCAGGTGGCAAGCTGGTTTACGGAATGCAAGGCGGTGAGAACCTCTGGCTTACGGAAAGTAACATGAATTAATAATCATTTAATTGGCTCCTCCATTACGCTGCTGGTTTGGGAGATGGAAGTTTAGATGGAGGGGCTGTCAGCTTTGCTTCAGCCGTGAGTCGGATGCTGCAAAGTGGGGGCGGGTGTCAGCCTCTGGACTCACGACTGTCCTGTGGTATCCCAAGCGTTCAGTGGGCTCACCCCAGGGCCCCACAAATGAAGAAACTCAGCACATTGGTAAATAGAACCTTCAGGTGACCCCAAGAGGGGCAGTGGAGAAGGAACTTCCAAGTCATGTGGACAGCTTGGCCCTACTCAGGATCTCCCCAAGGTAGTAACTCTGGTCAAAGGGAAGCTGGCCTGTCACACCATGGTGTCCACCATGCCAGCAGCCCCCCATGCCAGTTAAACTGGTGGGAGGATGGATTTTGCATGGGAACACAGAAGGCAACTCCACCAGTACCTCGGTCTTCTCAGATTTCAAGCAGTTCCTGCCTAACATTTTGAGGAAACCGGAAACTTGGACCTTACAGTCCCTTTCACTCTCCTCCTCCGTGTTTCTCACAAAGCCCTTGCCTTCCTCGGTTTCAGCATCACATGGCCCATGGCCCTAGATGAGAAAGAAACATGTACCACCCCATGGAGTCCACAGTCCACGGGGGCCATACCTCCAACCCTGTTGTCTTTTGAATTTCAGTGACTCGGGTTCAGAATTTGTGAGAGGAGATTGAGGTTGGGGAAGCATTTGTTCCAGGAAGACTCTTTCCTCCAGAGTTACAGAGACTGGCACTTGGATGCTGTGTTCCCATGCGCTCCACACATCGGAAGCCCTGCCCTTAAATGGACGCTGTTCCTAACAACAGATGGGTTCAAACATCATAAAACCATTCCCCAAAAACTACCAGCAAGTGCTGAGCATGGTGGCTCATACCTTTAATCCCAGCCCTTGGGGAGCAGAGACAGGCTGATCTCTGTGAGTTCAAGGCCAGCCTGGTCTACATAGAGAGCTCCAAGACAGCCAAGACTATATAGAGAGACCCTGTATCCAAAAAGAAAAGAGGGAGGGGGGAGGGAGGGAGGGAGGGAAGGGGGGGGGGGGAGAGAGAGAGAGAGAGAGAGAGAGAGAGAGAAGAAAACTACAAGCAAACTTTCATGGTTTCAAATGAGCTTTCTTCCTCCTCTTCCTTCACATGAATGGAAAAGGAATAACTTACTAATAATTATTAATAATAAAACATACTGATAATTGTTTTTAGAAGTTAAATAAATACTTGCCAGACAAATGCAATAAGGTCAAAGTATATACAGAGGTGGATTCTAGGTGGATGTCTCCGTTCACAAATGGTTTCCCCCGCTAAAGAAGTCATGTGCAGTGCCATGTTTCCCCCTTGAATGTAGAGGAATCTCATGGCCTCAGTGACAGAGAAGCAGGAATCAGGCCACCTCCTTTCAGTATTTGTCCCTGTCAGGTTTAGTGGCCCGTCCACCACGATTTAGAAGACTATGACAGGAAGCTGTGACAGCGACATGCTGGTGTTTGATGAGTAAGCTGGGCAGGGAGACCCTAACTCCCAGCTCCTGAGTCTGTACGTGTGACCTGTTAGGGTTAGTAAGCGGTTCTTCCCAGCTTTCCACTGTCCCAGAATCTCATGTTAGGGTTAGTAAGCGGTTCTTCCCAGCTTTCCACTGTCCCAGAATCTCATGTTAGGGTTAGTAAGCGGTTCTTCCCAGCTTTCCACTGTCCCAGAATCTCATCTGCCTTGCCTTAGGTAGTGTGCCATGCACCATGCATGTGTCCTTTGATTCCGTACCACATTCTGGTCCCTTCGCATAGCTGGGAGCCCAGCATGTTTCCTGTGAGGATTCATGGAGATTTAAAGTATTTTCATATGACCTAAATGCCAAAAGGGAAAAAACAAACCTGCCTTAAACAGCAAAGTTTTTTTTTTTAAAAAAAATTACCCCCTGCTGTTTTACACAGCATGGATCCAAAAAACCCGTTTTTTCACGGACAGCTGAATTTAAGTGCTAAGTCATTTAATTATAATATTTAAAATAATGTAGCTACTCAGTAAACATAGGAAATTAACCTAATGCTGTTACCTAAAAGAGATAATCACTTTCTATCTTTTCCCTCCAATTCTTATGGTTTACCTATAACAGAATATAATGTACATTTCATCTTCTCTGACCTGTACTTCTGATTTTTTCATAGCAATCATTTTAATATCTGTAATACACACAGGAATGGCAGTGTAGTCACTTACTAGATCGTGCCCTGTTGTATAATACCAGTTTTTGCTTGCTTGTTTCCTCATCCCCAGCCCAGGTATTAGGAATTGAGAGTGGCTAGCCCTCCCCCCGCCAGCCACTGCCCCTGGGCTTTATTTTTGACAGAGTCTCGCTAAGTTGCTCAGGCTGAAACCTACAAAATCCTACTGCTTCTGCCCTTCAAGTAGCTGTGCCTCCATGCCTGGCTTGATTGTTTCCCTTTCGTTTAATCATTCTTATAAAGACGGCGTCAGGTAGTCTCTGTTGTTGCTGTCTGTTAGCTGCAAAGATTCCACTCACTGATAGTGGAAACCATGTTTCTGAGGTCCATCTGTTTCCTCCTCGCTGCCGTGACATCAGAGAAGACTAAGAGTAACCAGCCATTGATTTTTTTTTTAAATGATGTTTTCTATATTGTAACATCCTTTTCTAGAGTTTAAGATAGAATTTAGAGATGTCTTTAGAGCAGAGAACCATAGTTCCTTTCTTTCCTGGTGGTCACAGCTCCTCCTCTCCTCATGTTGATGGAGAACTGTTGGCTACATGCAGAAATTATACAAAGAGTTCTAACCCAGACTTGCTAGGGATTAGATTTTATGTCCGAGGTCGAGTGAGGGAGGGGCTAGTGTCAGATCTTCTTGGTCTGACTCTGAAGAGCAGTCTCCCCACACTTGCCAGTACATACAGGAGACTGAGTACATGCTTGTCTTCTCTCTCTTTCTTCCTCTATCCCTCCCCCCCTCTCTTTCTCCCTCCGTCCCTTCCTCCCTCCTTTTCTTTTAAATACAGGACTTGGGGAGCTGTGTGGGGGTGTCTAATGTCCACTTCTGGGCAGATTTTATTTAGTAATAATGTTAAGTCGTCTTGGGTAGAAAGAAGATAAGCTGGAAGTTTGTGTACCTGTGGGTATAATATTTCGTACATAGCCAGACTATTGAGTTTCTGGGAAGAAAGAGGACTGAGGGAGCCCATGTGCCGATTTGATTTGATTTTTCAAACCCTTTGTAACAGCTCTGTAGCTCACGGTGGCAGAAGAAGCTTTAGGATCCCAGAGCAGTTGGGGGTTTATGGGGAGAGAAGGGCAGCAAAGATCCCCACCACCACCACACCAAGGGAAGGAATAGTAGCTTCAGATACGAGAGTTCTCACCTCTGCCCCCTCACCAGACTTCCTGTGTTCCAGTTGAAGGGAGAGGATGGACTCTTTGTTCCTTCGAGGAAGCTGAGGTTGCCCTGGTGTTTGCTTTTCAGCTCTGAGAGACTGAGCTGGGCTGGGTGGTCTCAGTCTCATTGCCCATTCATTCACACTATTGAGCAGCCAGACAATCGTCTCTTCTCGTAGCGGGGTGGCAAGTGATGGAGGCCTTTAGTGGGTCGGTCGTACCATTGTCCCATAGCAAACACACGACTGTGCAGGGATGGGCACCCGGAGTAGCACCTGTATCTTGGTTGCCTCTGCTGGAAGGAGGCTCTCTTCTTCTAGCGGAAGTTCTAATGCCTTACCACTTAGGGATGGAACTAAGGGCGCAAAGAGGATGACTTGGAACAACTAAGCTTTAAAAGTATTTTTAGGAATTCTTTGAGAATTTCATACAATGTATTTGGATAATATTCACCCTCAACTCCTTCCTTTAGCTCCTCTAAGATCCAACTCCATCTCCCACCCCTCCCAACTTCATGTCCTATGTTATTATTTCACCTCATCATCGTCGTCATCATCATCGTCCCCATTCCCGTTGACTCCAATCTGTGCCATCTGTGTACTTCTGGGTATGAGGCGAAAGCAAAACAGTATCTTCTGGGCATGATGGATCCACCGCAGCCATGAACACACAGCAGGTGTGGTTGCCGCCGCAACGCCTGCTCAAGATGCAGCCAGTCAACATTCTAGTAGGGAATGGGAAGAAGCTCCTGAGCTCCCATCCCCAACTGAGAAGCTACGGGCCGCCAGTTTTCTCTAACAGTGGGGGTCGGGGGTCAGCCACCCTGCAGCGGATGGGCAGCAAGCCTGTAAAGAGCTTATCATCGGTGGCTTCCGCTCACCGTCTGTAGCGTGTACTTGAAGAATAGTGTGTGTGTGTGTGTGGGGGGGGGGGATGAGGAACTTGCTCGTGGCCGAAGGAACTCCTGCAGCTGGGGAAGTGTTCGTGCTGGGGCTGTGACACTCCAGGGCCTGCTGGGGGCCAGGAGCTGGGAAATGGGCCACGGGGGACTATGTTACAGCACCCAGTTAATCAGCAGCCAGTCCATCACATCAAATATCCCGCCGTCATGTATCACCTTTCAGCTGAAAACGAATAACTCCCATTAAGAGCAGAATGGGTTTGAAGTCGATCCGAGACAGATTAAAATACTGTTATGAATCTGTGCTGGGAGTAGGAGGGGGGGGGTCTGTGTGTAATACGCCTGCCCTTGTACTTTTTGAATAATAGATGCCCCACAAACTTCAGGAGACCAGGTTACCAAGATATCAGGGTTAAAGGTCACAAAATATACATTCTGGGAAGAGCCTCAACTTCCTGGAATATTTCTTGTATTTGGCAATTCAAAAACAAATTTTATGGCCTTATGATTTCAATGAATAAAATTTATTTTTTAAGAATAATTTATTATTAAAGTATGTAGTTCAGTGGGCGAAGGCACTTGCCAACAAGGCTTACAACCCGAGTTCAAAATCCAGGTCCCCCGTGTTGGAAGATGAGAACCAGCTCCGGCAACCTGCCCTCTGTTCTTCACGTACACGCGTGCGCATGATGCAAGCATGTGCCCCCCCACACACACACAATAAGTAAAGAAAATTTAATACAATACAAATTCTTAAGAAAGCACACCTCTATAATGACAGTACCTTCAGGTCCACAGCAGAAGCGGCTTCAAGGTCGAATATAAAGGGAAAGTACATGTCGGATAACAGACAGAGTGAGGCAGAAATCTCTTTTACCATGGATTACACCTTGGGCTTTCTAACACAGTGACTTAATGCTGAGGCATATCGTTTGTAATGGCAGTGATGCACATTTTCAGTTTTTTTTATATAAAATTATTTCAAAGAGCTTGCAGATGGAAAGCATCGGCAGCCACTCACACAAGCTCTTGCCCAGACCCAGTCCAGACGTGGCTGTCAGCGTCACAGTTGGAGCAGCCGTTCTGTAGCTGTGTGCGTGGTGTGTGTGTGTGTGGGGGGGGGGGCTTCACTTCCTACTTTTGCTGTCGATTGCATTTTCTGCTCTTCACCGCTACAGAAGGCTGAAAAACCCGTAACAGAGTTAGAAATAGAAAGACGGGTAGCTTTACACCCTCCATGGCGATGAATGTGTCCTTTATCTGCATCTTGCCCTTCATTATCTAATGTCTACCTTTCTTATTCTCCTTCCTGCCTTACTCTGTGCCTGCACGTACATCTGTTCACATACATTCACATACATGTTACAGGCTCGGATCTGCATGTGAGAGAGAATGTATAGCTTTGGTTTTGAGATTAGATGACTTTGCTTAATATTACACAGTCTAAATCAGTCTATTTTCTTGTGAATTTTGTGAGTTCCTTTTTCTTTGGTGACAAATCGCATCCCATTTTATATATGCACCTTATTTCCATTATCCATCCACCTGCTCATGGACAGCTAGGGTTGGTTCCATTCCCTTGCTTTAGTGAACAGCCAGCCATAGACACCAGGGTGCACACACCCCGGTGGTCAGGTATGGACTTCTCCGGGTGTGTGCCCAGGAACAACTAGCTGGGGCATACGGGAGTTCTACTTTTAGTTCTTTGAGGAACCTCAAGTTGATTTCTCTTTGAGGAACCTCATTTCCATAATGAATATATTAATTTACAACCTCACCACTGGTAAATATGGATTCCCATTTTCTGTTTTGTTTGGGGTTCGGTTTGGTTTTTGTTTTGTTTTTTCCGTACTGCTTTAAGCAACATTCTGGAAAAAGTGAAATTTCACATCCTTTGTTGGCAAGGAGGACTGGGATGAGCAAGCCCCGCCACAGAGGAGTCTCTGTTTGCTCTAGAGGAGCCCTTCTCCCCATTCAACCTTGAGCCCCATTCTGTCTTCACCAAGATCTCCTAGGTCCCTCTCTCTGCTTCCTGCAAATCCTTCTGCCAGCCTTTCTGTCCCTACTATGTGATATTCAAGCTTCATGTGCCCTTCTGCATGTATTGTCTGGGGGCCTTGTTTTGGCTTTTAGCAGCGCAGGCAAGGGCACTATGGCTTGTAATGGTTTGTGAGCGGGAAGGGCACTGGCCTCTTTCCAGCCACTCTGAAGACCCTGAGCATCTGCAGAGCTGCTTCAGTCAGTCACACCTCGAGGCCACGCCCTTTCTCACTGCAGTCCTCAGTTACCCGCCCCCCAAGCCAACCACTGAACCTGGATTACAGTGTTAACATGTTAATACGTAGCTGTCCACTGAGCCTGTGGCAATGTCGTGATCCCCAGAAGTGCGACTATATAGTTGGGAGCACATAGCTGTTCAGTTCTATGGTGTATCTGGTCCTCAGGCTGGTGAAGCATTTGGTGAGACTTCGCCACCTGTCCCTTTCTCCCCCAACCTCTTATAATGCGGCAGGCTGTGTTTAGATAGTGGGACTTTGGAAGATACTGAATTTAGACCAGCCTGACACCAGGGCCCTTTACTGAAGTTCTTTCCTTCTCTGCTCAACATTCAGTTCACGGGGCAGGGCGGGGGTGGGACGGGGAGAAACACACAGGGCTTTCCCAGCATGCATGGTAAGCCATCCTTCCTGTGCTATCCCAGAGTGCAGCACAAAGCCTCCTCCAGATGACCTGCTCTGGCTGCGGTATTGCATCTTCTACTTTTTCTTTTTTTTTAGCGCCGTCCAGTCAGGCAGAGAAGGAGTTGACAGAGTCTCCTGCAACCTCCAAGCGCATCTCCTTCCCAGGTAGCTCCGAGACTCCACCCTCTTCGAAGAGGCCAAAAACATCAGAAGAGGTCAAACCAGAACAGGTGAGGCCAGAGGGGTCTGCCGTCGTGGGGGAGGGCTTTAGGTGCTGCATGGGGTGCCGTAGATGTTGATGGGAGTGAATGCTCTTTGGGTGTGGTTATTTTCGATGTTGGTGGGAATGAATTTCATGGTGCTTGGGGAAGGACCAGACACCATTCTGGGAGGGAACAGAGGATTCGGTCTGAGTGGCGGGTGTGTCCCCACAGATGTACCAATGTCCCTACTGCAAGTACAGCAACGCTGACGTGAACCGGCTGCGGGTGCACGCCATGACGCAGCACTCGGTGCAGCCCATGCTCCGCTGTCCCCTGTGCCAAGACATGCTCAACAACAAGATCCACCTCCAGCTGCACCTCACCCACCTCCACAGTGTGGCCCCGGACTGCGTGGAGAAGCTCATTATGACGGTAAGGTGGCCTGTGCGTCTCCTTCCTTCAGAGGTCAAAAGCCAGGCAGTCACATGAGCAAGATCTGCCTGTTGGCCAAGAAAGCCAGGGTGAGGGAATTGTTCCAGTTCCGTGACCAAGGTTTTGCTGTTCTCATCTTGCACTTGGTGTCAGTGTGGCAGGGTTGTGGCCCCAGTTCAAGAGGTCATTGTTCAGTCTCCAGGTCTTTATTGCATGGTCTGGGGTCTGTCTGGCTCCCCCATTCATTATGACCTTTTTCACCCTCAAAGCCAACTCTATTTGAAGAATTTTGACACATCCCCATGAACAGATGGGGAAACTGAGTCTTAACAAAGTCACTCAACCCCGTGTGTCACTTGTCAGCTGAGATTCAAACCCACGTGTTTCACTTCTGGGTATGACGCTGGAGTGTGGGACCTTCTCAAGTTGTTCTCAGAGGAGGAAAATCATCCATTTGGCTATGACATGACATGCTGGTTCATGAGTGCAGGCTTTACATCTGGACATGAGACTGTTGTGCCCGTGTGCATTGAAAGGCTAACTCTTAATGGCCCTCATGGACATGGCCGAAAGATCAGTACTGACCATAGTGTGAAAACTTCAAAACACTGTACCTGGTAGCAATGTCATACTTTCGGCTATGCTAGGACAGCTAGGAAAGTCCTTTCTGGTCACTGTGGGAGAAACAGCAGAGCTTATCCCCACCTCTAAAGGAGCATTGGTCCAGCAGTGGGAGAACAAGCCCACACAATTGATGGTTCATGTGGAAATTCCCAGAGACGTAGTCCATTCTGAGTCCCATGTTGAACGGGCAGGTTGCAGGCCCATCACTTTGAGGCATCTCCAATTCCATTTGGTTATGTAAAATTAATGAGTCGTGTTGTGTAAGGATGTTTGGTCATGATGATTGACATACCAAGAGAACAGGAAACAGCCAATGGAAAACTCTAAAATAGCATAGGCTGAGCTTTCAAGCGTGAATTTACTTTCCATGGGCATTTTCAGATAGGCTGGCAAATCCCAGGGAAAGATTCTCTGTAAGTGGATTGGGTCTTCCTCCTGGGTAGGCGAGGGTTTCTGCATGGCAGGTTTCCCAGGCAATTCCCACCAGCTGTGGAAATAAGAAGGGCTTTTCCCAGGCCTCATCTCACTTTCTGCATGCCTAGAACCCTGGAAACTGAAAGAACAAGAAGAGGCATGGGAAATAATCATTCTCTTTACTTAGCTACATTTTTCTTCTGCTTGGATGGTTGTTTTTGTTGTTTAATATGAATCTAGTATAGCAACTGTGGACCTGAACTAATCTCCATGCCTAGTATACATTAGATAGTAAAATATAGTTTTTCCTCCCTCTACTATGTACGTTGTATTCCAGATACCCAGTGTAGTTCATGTTTATGTTTTATTTATTTAGTTTGGTGTTTCAAGGCAGGGTTTCTCTGTGTAGACCTGGGTGTTCTAGAACTCACTTTGTAGACCAGGCTGGCCTCGAGCTCACAGAGATCCTCTGCCTCTGCCTCTGGAGTGCTGGGATTAAAGGTGTGCACCACCACCAGCCAGCTTAGGTGGTCCTGTTTCATAACAGAACCAGAAAGGCAAATTTTAAGTGATAATTTTCATGATCGCTATGAATCTTTGCCAGTGAAATCTTCAAGGGCAGTTATCACTGCGGTGTTGCTTGGGTCCCAATCTCTCAGGTAGTTCTAGACATTACCCACTAAATAGCACTCTGTTGAGAAGTGATTTTCAGCCTTTTAAAGAGCAATGAAAACAAGCCCACAGCCACCCCAGCCTGCTCTGTGCACACTAAATCTCAGTAAGCCCTGTTGCGGGCCCTCCTGGTCACAGTGAGCAGATACAAAAGCATGCACGACAGTGTCAGGGAACACGCAATACCCTGGGAGAAGTAGCTGCCTGGCTTGTTCTCGAACCCCCGCTGATGAGATTGTGTAGGAGAAACCACTGCCTCAAACCCGATACTTTGCATAGAAACCCCACGTGCCTCGTTTTCCAAAGACAATAGAGATGTTTTCTAGACGTTTCTGAGAAGTGTGCAAATTATGGGAAACATGCTGGTTCCAGGAAATGAGTTTGCTGGTATCGGTGGGTAATAGATTGTGAAGGGAAGCTGAAAGTCGTAGGATGCATGAGAGATGCGAGTGTCTAAGTGCCTCCCTCCACTTCAAAGCACGGTGTGGGGGTGCTCTAATGTGCCGCTGTCTGCCTGGGAAGCCGGAGTCGTGTCGCGGCTGTCCCAGGGACCGGTTCTTCCGATCGTGAGGATGGTTTCACAAGTGATGTGTTTCCCTCTCCATCCCAAGCAGATGAACCACGAGTACTGAGGGGGTCTGCAGCCAATCTCTAGGGTGAACCCAGAATCCTCGTTCATGACTAGGCTCCTAGTCTTGAACGGGGGCCAGAGCTGTTCTTGTGAAAAGTTTGGTGTTAGAACAGAATTTGTAGTCGTTCTTCAACTAAGTGATGCTAATGAACCTGTGGCTGCAAATCCTGTCCCTGAAGGGTATTTTACAGTAATTTTATTAGAAAATTGGCCCTGGGAAAGTATTGGTTAGGCTTCCTGACAGTTTATCTGTTTGTGCGTAGCCAAGTGGAGCAGGCACTCAGAAAGCAGTGTGATGAGGGTGTCTCTTCACCAAGTCAGCCTCCTGGGTTTCCCGTGAAGGGGTAGCCAGCGTGTCTGCTCACTCAGCCTCCAAGAGGAGGAAGTCGTGCCGTGTCTTGGATCCTGGACAGCAAGGCAAACGGCAGTGAGCAGAGCAGCTCAGGCAGGCAGCTTTGGCTGCAGAATAGGAAATGCTGGCAAAGGCTTCCAGATGCACCATCTCCCGGTGGATGCAGGACACAACCAGGGTATCTAAAGCTAGGCGTTCTGAAGAATTTTTATTCAGTCCCAGGAAGTGGCTTTGTATTGGGTTTCAGTCCATCTGAGAGTAAATTCTGCCCTGATAAATGGAAGTAGGTGACTTTGTGCAATGTCTTTCCGTTCCGTTGTAAGTGGAGAGTGTTTTGAGGAGGCTTCATTTAATAATACCTTATCAGACAGCTTTCAGGAACCTGCAGTGTCTAATATGTCTGTTGCTATGGTAACAGCTGCTTGCTTATGCTCTGCATCTCATATCTATGTCTTCCATGGGTCCCCTTCTTTTTACTGATGAGGGGGCTTGGAAAATGCTCTCAGCTGGCAAGGTTTGCAGCCCCGGCCCTCCACTGTGGAAGCCGCACCCACAGCCCCTCACTTCTGTGTGGCCTGGTGGCAACAGCCCAAAGGGGATCTTTTTACTGAGGATCTCTCCAGCTGCAGGGCAATGAGACAAGGGCCCCTCTCTGCATTTGGCTGGGCAACCCCCATCCCCATGTTGATTTCAAGAAACCAGGTCTTATTCCCAGACCCGCCGAGGCTTCAGATTGAGGGAAACCGTGGCACTTCTACCCTGTCCCTGTATTTTCCTTCTTTGGGGGTGGAGGAGGATGAGCACCTAGGGACACATGTTTCTTGGTCCTAAATAAGAATGGGAAAGACCACCCACCAGGCATTTCAATACTCTTAAATCATTCTAATTGATCAGTGTCTTCTAAGTGACAGGACATAGCCCTGGGATCCTAGATCATTAATATGGGGACATTTTCTTTGTTCCTTAATCACTTAACAAAATGGGACCTCACAGCTGCAGTGAGGCTGAGCCAGGAACACCTTTTCCTGTAGCCCTCCCTCTTCCTCCTCTTTCCTGGTCCACCATTATTCCGTGTTTTATACACGCCCAGATGTCTCTCCTGTGTTTCTGGCCCTGCCTCGCCTGGGGTTTTCTCTCAGCCTCTCTTCCGGGGACAATAGTTTTGTCTCCTGTGATCTTTAAACAGCATCTCTGACTCTCTCCACTCCATGCATGTGGGGAATCTCAGGGGCAGGCTCCCCCCTCCCCCACAAGGGGGCTCTTCTGCTCCCTCTGGCCCCGGGGCTCTCACACCCACCAACCCATCAGCTCTTTCACTGTCTCCGTCTCAGAGGAAAGTAATGAAAATAATCGGGCTTCATTAATTCCAAGCCCTGTGAGATGATAGCCATTTGGAGCCTGTTTGCCAATTAGATGGTCTAAATTAGAAGTGACCTTGGTATATTGCCACTGCCTGCCTCTCGGGGTCTAATGAAGCTATGCTCTCCAATTCTTTCTTCCCCAGCTCTCTCGTCTGTGTGTACACACATGCACGTGTATAACTGTTTGTGTTTCTTGACTCCCCCCCTCCCTGTCTTAGCAATCTTTCTCATTCTCAGTTTTTAAACTCAGGTTCTGGTCTATGTTTTTATTCTGGTCTGCATAAATGTTAGTGTAGCCTACAGTTTTGTTGGGGGTGTGTGTGTGTGTAGGTCTTAGGCATTATAAATAACTATATAAACAGCCATGTAGGAGCCATTTTGGAAGGGAAACGGGTGGGGAGGAGGTGGAGGGGCGGGCCAGTGAATTCAGAGGTACAGGTGGGCAGAAGAGTGCACCCCAGCGTCCTCTGGCACCGTAGGCCAGCGGCCGTCCAAAGCAGTAGATATTTCAAATAGAAGCCTTTCAATGCTTCTTGAAGAAGTGATAAATATTTGAGGAGATGAATATGCCAAGACCCTCATTTGATCAGTACAGAGTATATGTGTTTTGAAACGTCATGTTGAGCCCCATACATTTATACAGTTGTATATGTCAAACTGTTTTGGAAGTAGGCCAGGTGGTACACATCATTTCCATGCCAGCCCTCAGGCAGGAGGATTATGAGCTGGAGGCTTGCCTTGGACTATGTATGGCATTCTGTATCTTAAAACAATAAAATTCAAAAGTATGCTATTATTTTTAAGACGACCCATAGACAGAGACAAGGTCCCGCAGAGACTGTGCTGCCGTGTCTCACCTGCAGTGAGAAGGACGTAAGGAAGGGGGCGCTCTCAGGCTCTGCTAAGTTTTAAGCTCATGCCTAGTTGAGACAGAGCCTGTACTTCATTGACCAGGACAAAGAGGGTGACTCAGTCCAAACCTCAGGAGATCTGTCCTAAGGCTTCTAGTCTTCTGCCCTCTGTTGTGTTGGTTTCCACTGAAGAGTGATGGCTTTGAGACTTCCCTGGAAATCTAGGTCTTGGCAAATCTACCTGTCACCTGGGTAGCTACCCTTTCAGGGGATGCTCTCTCAGTGAAGACTGTCGCCAGGTTCCTCAGGGTTTCTGAGACGATAGCTCTATGTTCAGCGTATGGAAGGTGTTGATTATATTGATCCAACCTCGGCTCCTTTTCTTGAGGTAGTCTTTGCTGTAAAGAGGCCACTCGTTTGTTTCCCAGCTGCCCTGCAGCTCAGACCCAAAATAATCACACAGAAACTGTATTATTTAAAACACTGTTTGGCCTATTAGCTCTAGCTTCTTATTGGCTAGCTCTTACTTATTAATTTAACCCATTTCTATTAATCTGTGTATCACCACGAGGCTGTGTCTGACCATGTAAAGTTCGAGTATCTGTCTCTGGTGGAGCTACATGGCTTCTCTCTGACTCCGCCTCCTTTCTCCCAGCATTCAGTTTAGTTTTCCCCACCTACCTCTATTCTGCTCTGTGAAGGGCCAAGACAGTTTCTTTATTAACCCCACAACCTACAGAGGGGAATCTAACATCAAGCCTTAACAGAGTGATGGATTTCTTACTATGTAGACCTTCAACACCCATGACCTGCCGGCTGGTGAATCTGTCTGACTGCAGTTTTCCCAAAGAAATGACAAACAGCAGCAATCTCCTCAAACTGTGGTGGGAACCAGAACTCCTAAGACCCTGGGTATACAGGATGCATTCTTGGTTCTTTGGGGTCCACTCACCACACAGAATCTTGAAAGGGATTTATTTACAATCCAAAATACTGAACTAGGAGGAGGTTAGACATAGGTATAGTCATGAACTATACCTAGTCTAGTTGGCCGAGGGAGGTTTACCTGAGTCCATAGATTTCCCATTAGGGAACCTTTGGTTCCTTGACATTGTGTGAGGTACTCTGTGTTCACAAATGTTTTTCCTGGAGGCTGCAATTTTCACTGGACATCCTGAGAGGTTGAGGTCTCCCAGGCGACTCTGGGTGGTGCGCTCCTTGGGAGCAGGAACCCTGTATTGCCACTGCATCTCGCCGGCAGAAGCAGAGATTCTGCCCGGTGGCTGGTGCTGGTGAGTGGAAGACAAATGAACAACCAGAGTCAGCCAAGGCTCTTCGAGACTGCCTTGGAATTGCTTCTTGGCTTGATGTGACACTCTTTGGGTTCTGCTGTTACATGAGAGGGAGGATTGAACTTTAGCCTTGGAGTTGGACGCCCCATTTCTCTTTCCAACCATGTCTGTTCACTTGTGAGGGAGATTTTAAAGCCTCTGCTTCCAGATTTTCAGTACCTACTTCTCAGCCAATGGTTTCTCCCAGCATTCCCTTCACCTCAGCATATTCTGGAATATACTTAATTTGGCCCAGAAGAGATGGGAAGAAAGCAGAGGGTCATGGCCCAAGCCAGTCTTTTGGGGAGTAATAGCTCAACTGATTTTTTTTTTCCTAACCAGAAGAACTCTATCTTAATGTTGAGTCTGTTTAAATATTCATGGCCAAGAGATGTGACTTAACGTGTTTGGTATTTCTACATAGGCGGGTATCATAGTTCCTGGTGCTGCACTACAATACCACGACCAACAGCAACTTATGGGAGGGTGACTTTATTTCGACTATGGCTCCATCATGGTGGGGAGGCATGACAGCAGGCACGGGAAGCTGAGGGGTCACAACCACAAACATGAGGGGGGGAGGGAATAAGGGAGAGAGAACAGAGGTGGGGTAAAGCAATAAATCCTCTAAGCCCACCCCTAGTGATACACTTCTTCCAGCAAGGCTGCACCTTCTCAGCCTCCAAACAGCACCAGTAACTAGAGACCGAGTGTTCAGATATGTCTGCCTACAGGAGACTTTTCTCATTCAAACCACCGCAAAATGGTCATCAGAAAAAAAAAAATCAGTCCTATGTGCCTAGGTGTCGGAGCTGATTGCTGTACTGGCCGTATTTGGAGGTGTGGATGGGTCTGGAGGGCAGGCACTTGAGGAGGAGAAGGGGTGGCAGAGAGCAAGACGAGATGTATTTATGTGTGGCCTGCAGAAAAGTCGGTGGTGGGGTCCAGTTATTGCAGGGTCTCAGAGATGTGGCCATGTGTAGAATGGCTGCTGTGCTTGGGCCATGGCCAGGTTAGACCCACTGTACACCCAATGCTTTGATGCAACCGCTGGAAGAGAAAGCCCTCCCAGATCTTCACTCTGCATAGTTGAGGGACTGAGGAACTAGGCCCACAGAGACTGTGGCTGTGACCTTCTGAACCTTCGGTGCAGTCCAGGAGCCAAATATGATTGGAAGACATTGGCGGCCAAGGTGACCACTGAGGGATGCAAAGCTCTGGAAACTGAGAGGAGGAGGAAGAGACACAGGCCTGGAAATACTAACATTTGGGAACTGATGGGGGCCCACAGGTGATCTACACAGTGAGGCAGTTTCCTCATCAACCCTGGTTCAGGCGCGAGCGCCCGCCTGCACACAGACCCTTAGTTCCCTTCAGGGATCTTCCTCTTTGCCTCCTGGGGATTCCTTGCCTATTAAATTTTATATGCTGCCTCCCCAGGACAGGTTAGGCATAGTGCAGACGAGACAAGGCATGTAGATAAAAGTCACTCCTTAAACACACATGGGGCAGGAGTTCCAGGTTTGGAGGCCAGATTAAGATGCGGAGGAGCACGTGAGGTTGATGATTATATTTCGGGGAGAGTTAATTGATGGAAGGTGAAGGCAGACAAAGAACCGCTGCTTACTGCCTTCTTGAATCCCAATCAGGAATTATGATTAAAGTCGCAGCGAGACAACAGAGGGCTGATGAATTGGTGTCTTTTTTCCCCCCTTTTTTTGCCGTCATTCACACTTGATTGACTTCAACCTTTCAAGTGCAAAAGTCTCTCTTTTCCATTATTATTCATAGCCATCTGAGTTTTTCTAATTAAAGTGTATGAAAACAATTACTGATCCGTCGTACTGAGTCTGCAAGAGGGGTTGTCTGCCTTACTGTAATGCCTATAAAAAGCCCATGGTTTTCTATAATGATGTGCAGCTGAGGTGTTAGATAATTTTATTCTTTTTTACTCTGTAGGGCTTTTTTTTATTTCTCATGATTCATTTTTCATAATTCCTAAAGATCCCCAAAAAGGACTGATCCTGCAGCTACAACTGAGAAAAAAGGTGGTGGGGGGGGCTCTTTTTCCCCCGCTCCCTTTCTCCCCCTCTTACCCCCAACCTCGTGCTCTCCCTTGGCTGAAGACGATAAATTAATCGGTGACCTTTCACTCCTTGGATTCCCGCTGGACTCCCCGACCACACTGGTCAGAAATGCTTTCTATTAAAAAGAAAATAGACGGAACGAGTTTGGCAGTCTCCACTCCACTGTGGACCACGCAGCAGCAGCTCGCTCTAAGCAGGTGCCACAGGCATGTGTGCAGCGCAGCTGTCTGGGGGTTGGGCCCGTGCCCCTCCCATTCACCTACCATACACATGCTCTTCCTAGCACCGGGCTTCTCAGGACCCTTCCTTCTGTGGTTCACCTGTTGCTTAAGGGGCTGAAGAAAACTGTCACACACCTAAATGTGACCTCTTTTTGGTTAATGGTCACAGTTGTTTGGGTCTCCTCTACTTGTAGAGCCTTGCTGACACTAGAGAACACGCCAGCCGCTATTTGAAGAAGGCTAGGATCTTACAGTCATTAAAATATCTTTTAAATATTAATTTTAATCAAAACTCTAAGTGAAATTATTCTTGCAGCAAAGCTTTGTCTGATTGGTACAGCAGGGCCTCCAGGTGGGGCCTGTTACCATGTTACTTCTCCCCCAATTGTCAAGTTAAAGACCGTTTCTAATTCATTTGGAATTGTTATTGCTGCTGGATTTTCCTGCCTCATGGCAGGCAAAGAAAGAATACTCTTATTTTCCCCCCTTTTAATCTCGAGAATGTCACACGTGTATACGATGAGATATGATCATATCTACTCCCCCTTTTGGTCCTCCAACACACCATCCATGTCCTCACTTAGCATGCCCCCTCCCCAGTGAGGTAGGTGATCTACAGGACCCACCTCAGACTCAGCTACGGGCATGGGTCGTTACTGGGAAAGGGAGAATCATTTGATTTTTTTTGAAGACGTGGCCTCTGGTGGGTTGTGCATGCAACTTGGCGAGATCGTTGCTTTTTAGATGGAGAGCCCTTATTCCTTTCCCTGGGTACTGAAGGCCTGTGATAAGTTGTTGGGATTGGCTTCTGGCCACACAGCAGGGAGGCAGAGAAAAAAGTCTGAGGATCTGACCTAAAATGTAGCTACTTAGATCAGGGCTAATTATGGAAATGCTCCATTAGGGGCTAACAGCCCAGTCTCAAGGTCAGGGAGGGTGCCCTGTTGTAGAGCGCTGTGCAGAATTAGCTGGATGGCTGGGATCCTGGGTACAGGTTCCCTCTGATGCTGTGGACCTTAGGCACAAAGGCTCTGGATGAAATTCTGACTTCAGTGAGTTACAGAGAATGCTTGTTTGTGCGTGCTCTTGGCTTGTAAAGAGTTGTGGTGTTTCCTGGAAGATCTGCCAGTGTGTCTGCTTGTCCTAGCTTCCTCCCTTTGTTCTCCTCTCTCCTTACCCTTTCCTTCACTCTGCCTCCCCTCCTCTCCTTGCCTGAATACATTTGAAAACAGTGCTACAATGCTCCCTGCTTCAAGATTACCATGTACTTTACTAGGTATGATTTAATTAGGGCCCTTATTATGTTTTCAGCAGCTTAAGGTGGGCCTTTCAACTTATCTACCTAATTGGCTGCACAAGAAGTTTCACAGCCCATGACAAAACATTGTCAGTGATCAAAGTCAAAATTCTGCATAAAAGAAAAATATTAATAATAAGATTATTCTTCAAGTGTGCACTGCTAATTATGTCCAGAATGTAACCGTAGAAACACTTTTGACTGATGGGAGCTCTGTCTAATAAACATGAGTCTTCACTGAGCTATGAAAAGTGACACCGGCAGCTTAACACTGGTGAAGGCTAATTCTGCTTATTAAATAATTTTTAAACCTTTCGTATTTTGTGTCCATTCCCTCCGCGATCTGACTCCTCTTGTTTCTCTGCTTCTTCCTCCTCAGGTGACCACTCCTGAGATGGTGATGCCCAGCAGCATGTTCCTCCCTGCAGCTGTTCCAGACCGCGACGGGAATTCCAGTTTGGAAGAGGCAGGAAAGCCACCTGGTTAGCGACATTCATCTTTTTACTCCTGCAGACTGAAGCGAGATGAATTCTTGGGCCAAAATTTTTATGGGGCAAGGGGACTAGGGATTCTTTAGAATAGATTCTGGGTGAGCGGGGCTGAGGGGCTCCATCATCAAAACCTGTACACTTGAGGTCTTAGCATGTGTCCTGTAGACAGTTTGTTCACATGGTTCAACGATAAAGGACTGCCTGAGATCTCGTAAGATACTGTTATGGGACGTAGGTCCCCACAGAGTGCTCAGTTAAGGACCAAGTCTCGAGAGACCTGCCGTTCAAAGATCTTAAGGTTCCTTTGTTGTCTTTCTTGCTGCCTTTGCATAGCATTCTTGGAGTCTTCTGGAATTACCTTTTTGTAAGTGAAACGTAGCATTTGGAAGGACCGTGGCCACGGATGTGTCTCCTACAGTTGTCATGGCCACAGAGTGGTTCTTAGGTCCCCGCGAAGCTCTCCTGAGTCTTGAACACACTCTCAAGGACATCTAAGGCCGACACTGCAGATGCCTGGCCTTCGTCCTTGTGATGTGTCCAGGTGACCTGGGAAGAGCCAGAGCACTTACGGATATGATGATCTCGTTTAAGGGGGGGGGTGTGATGCATTTTTGGAATCCTTACTGCTTACCGAATAGAGCTGACATTCTAAAGCCACACTAATACTTACCTGCTAGCATTAGCAAGGACCTGGATTCAGGAAACAGCGATGCTAAAAAAAAAAAGAGTCACGTTAAACATGAAACTAAATGCCCTTAAGAGACCCCAAAATGTGTTAGCCTCCTCACGACTTGGGACAGCACTAGTGTAGGTGACAGTAGATCTAATGTGCTAAATTTTTATGACAAAAAAACAGTGATCGTAAAGGATGCCGTTAAGATCACAGTAACCTTCAAACTGCCTTTCGGGAAACTGAGGCTTCTGAGTCAACTAAATACTATTTAGAAGGTCCGTTACATGACTCAGATATGGTATGAACTGAACCTGTTTGTATCCTCCTATTCACCTCTGTTCGCGCGCTCCTTGTTTATGTGTGCATTCTAGAATCTGGCCCTGTGGAGAGATGCTGGCACCAGGTCAGGTGTTTCCTGTATTCATAAAACCTGGCTAGATGAACGGCCCTGAGCGCCACCCTGGGAACAAAGCCTTCTTTCTCTTTGGGCTTGACATGTCTCCTCTTTTTTTTTTTTTTAAACAGAAACCTCAGAGGATCTGGGAAAGAACATCTTGCCGTCTGCAAGCACAGAGCACAGTGGAGATCTGAAACCCTCCTCCGCCGACCCCGGCGGTGCAAGAGAAGACACGGGCTTCCTCTGCTGGAAGAAAGGGTGCAACCAGGTCTTCAAGACCTCTGCCGCCCTCCAGACCCACTTCAACGAGGTGCACGCCAAGAGGCCGCAGCTGCCTGTGTCGGATCGCCACGTGTACAAGTACCGCTGCAACCAGTGCAGCCTGGCTTTCAAGACCATCGAGAAGCTGCAGCTCCACTCTCAGTACCACGTGATCAGGGCTGCCACCATGTGCTGCCTTTGCCAGCGCAGTTTCCGGACTTTCCAGGCCCTGAAGAAACACCTCGAGACAAGTCACCTGGAGCTGAGTGAGGCTGACATCCAGCAGCTGTATGGTGGGCTTCTAGCCAACGGGGACCTCTTGGCAATGGGAGACCCCACCCTGGCCGAAGACCACACCATTATTGTTGAAGAAGACAAGGAGGAAGAGAGTGACCTGGAGGATAAGCAGAGTCCAACAGGCAGTGATTCCGGGTCAGTACAGGAAGACTCAGGTTCAGAGCCAAAGAGAGCTTTGCCTTTCCGAAAAGGCCCCAACTTTACCATGGAGAAGTTCCTAGACCCTTCCCGCCCTTACAAGTGTACTGTCTGTAAGGAGTCTTTCACTCAGAAGAATATCCTGCTGGTGCACTACAATTCCGTCTCCCACCTGCATAAGTTAAAGAGGGCCCTTCAAGAATCGGCAACTGGCCAGCCGGAGCCCACCAGCAGCCCGGACAACAAACCATTTAAGTGTAACACTTGCAATGTGGCGTATAGCCAGAGTTCCACGCTGGAGATCCACATGAGGTCTGTGCTGCACCAAACCAAGGCCCGAGCAGCCAAGCTGGAAGCGGCAAGTGGCAGCAGCAGCAACGGGACTGGGAACAGTGGAGGTGTGTCCCTTAGCTCCTCCACGCCAAGTCCTGTGAGCACCAGCGGTGCTAACACCTTTACCACCGCCAACCCAAGCAGTGCTGGCATGACTCCAGGCTCCAACCTGCTGAGCCAGGTGCCCACTGAGAGTGTGGGGCTGCCGCCTCTGGGGAATCCCATCAGTGCCAACATCACTTCCCCTCCAGAGCCCAAGGAGGCCAACCGGAAGAAGTTAGCGGATATGATTGCTTCTCGGCAGCAGCAGCAACAGCAGCAGCAGCAGCAGCAACAGCAGCAAGCTCAGACACTGGCCCAGGCCCAGGCTCAAGTGCAGGCGCACTTGCAGCAGGAGTTGCAGCAGCAGGCTGCCCTGATTCAGTCTCAGCTTTTTAACCCCACTCTGCTTCCTCACTTTCCCATGACCACAGAGACGTTGCTCCAGCTGCAGCAGCAGCAGCATCTGCTCTTCCCTTTCTATATCCCAAGCGCAGAGTTCCAGCTCAATCCGGACGTGAGCCTGCCTGTGACCAGTGGGGCTCTGACACTGACGGGGTCAGGCCCAGGCCTGTTGGAAGATCTGAAGGCTCAGGTCCAGATCCCACAGCAGAGCCACCAACAGATTCTGCAGCAGCAGCAGCAGCAGCAGCAACAACAACAACAACAGCAGAATCAAGTCTCTCTTTCCCAGAGTCATTCAGCCCTCCTTCAGCCAAGCCAGCACCCCGAAAAGAAAACCAAATTGGCCATCAAAGAAAAGGAAAAAGAAAGCCAGCGAGAGAGGGAGGGGCCAGAGGGGGTAGAGGGTAACACAGGACCAAAGGAATCACTGCCAGATGCCTTGAAGGCCAAAGAGAAGAAAGAGTTGGCACCAGGGGGTGGTTCTGAGGCGTCTATGCTCCCTCCGCGCATCGCTTCAGATGCCAGAGGGAATGCTACCAAGGCCTTGCTGGAGAACTTTGGCTTTGAGCTGGTCATTCAGTACAATGAGAACAAGCAGAAGGTACAGAAGAAGAACGGAAAGACGGAGCAGGGCGAGAACCCGGAGAAGCTTGAGTGTGACTCCTGTGGCAAGCTCTTTTCCAACATCTTGATTCTAAAGAGCCATCAGGAACATGTGCACCAGAACTATTTTCCCTTCAAACAGCTGGAAAGGTTCGCCAAGCAATACAGAGAGCACTATGACAAACTGTACCCGCTGAGGCCGCAGACCCCAGAGCCGCCGCCCCCGCCCCCGCCTCCTCCTCCGCCCCCACTTCCTGTGGCACCCCCCCAGCCAGCTTCTACGCCAGCCATCCCGGCATCTGCGCCACCCATCACTTCACCCACCATTGCCCCGGCCCAGCCCTCCGTGCCTCTCACCCAGCTCTCCATGCCGATGGAGCTGCCCATCTTCTCCCCGCTGATGATGCAGACGGTGCCGCTGCAGACTCTGCCAGCTCAGCTGCCCCCTCAGCTTGGCCCGGTGGAGCCTTTGCCCGCCGATCTGGCCCAGCTGTACCAACATCAGCTCAATCCGACCCTGCTCCCGCAACAGAGTAAGAGGCCACGCACCAGGATCACCGATGACCAGCTCCGTGTGCTGCGGCAGTATTTCGATATCAACAACTCACCCAGTGAGGAGCAGATAAAAGAGATGGCGGACAAGTCTGGCTTGCCCCAGAAAGTGATCAAGCACTGGTTCAGAAACACTCTGTTTAAGGAGCGGCAGCGCAACAAGGACTCCCCGTATAACTTCAGCAACCCACCCATCACCAGTCTGGAGGAGCTCAAGATCGACTCCCGGCCCCCGTCGCCAGAACCCCAGAAGCAGGAGTACTGGGGAAGCAAGCGGTCATCGAGAACAAGGTTTACCGACTACCAGCTCAGAGTCCTTCAGGACTTCTTCGATGCCAACGCTTACCCGAAGGACGATGAGTTTGAGCAGCTTTCGAATTTGTTGAACCTCCCCACCCGTGTCATAGTGGTGTGGTTTCAGAACGCCCGGCAGAAAGCCAGGAAAAATTACGAGAACCAGGGAGAGGGCAAAGATGGAGAGCGGCGCGAGCTTACGAACGACAGATACATTCGAACGAGCAACCTGAATTACCAGTGCAAAAAGTGTAGCCTCGTGTTTCAGCGCATCTTCGATCTCATCAAGCACCAAAAGAAGCTGTGTTACAAGGATGAGGATGAAGAGGGGCAGGATGACAGCCAAAATGAGGACTCTATGGACGCCATGGAGATGCTCACCCCTACCAGCTCCTCCTGCAGCACCCCTATGCCCTCCCAGGCGTACAGCACCCCAGCGCCCTCAGCTGGCACAGCTCCCTCTGCATTCTTGCAGCTCACCGCGGAGACGGAGGAACTGACCACCTTCGGTTCTAAAGCAGAGGCGAGCGACGAGAAGCCAAAGCAGGCAGACCCTCCCAGCGCACAGCCAAACCAAACCCAAGAGAAGCAAGGACAGCCAAAGCCAGAGGTGCAGCAGCAAGAGCAGCCAGAGCAAAAGACTAACGCACCTCAGCCCAAGCTCCCACAGCTGGCTGCCCCCTCCTTGCCGCAGCCGCCTCCGCAAGCACCCCCTCCGCAGTGCCCCCTCCCCCAGTCAAGCCCCAGCCCCTCTCAGCTCTCCCATCTGCCCCTCAAGCCCCTCCACACATCAACTCCTCAGCAGCTGGCAAACCTACCTCCTCAGCTCATCCCCTACCAGTGTGACCAGTGCAAGCTGGCGTTCCCATCCTTCGAGCACTGGCAGGAGCATCAGCAGCTTCACTTTCTGAGCGCACAGAACCAGTTCATCCACCCGCAGTTTCTGGACAGGTCGTTGGATATGCCTTTCATGCTGTTTGATCCCAGTAACCCCCTCCTGGCCAGCCAGCTGCTCTCGGGGGCCATACCTCAGATCCCCGCCAGCTCAGCCACTTCTCCTTCCACGCCGACCTCCACGATGAACACTCTCAAGAGGAAGCTGGAGGAGAAGGCCAGCGCGAGCCCCGGCGAGAACGACAGCGGGACGGGCGGAGAAGAGCCTCAGCGAGACAAGCGTCTGAGGACGACCATTACACCAGAACAGCTGGAGATTCTCTACCAGAAGTACCTGCTGGACTCGAACCCAACTCGGAAGATGCTGGATCACATCGCCCACGAGGTGGGCTTGAAGAAGCGCGTGGTCCAGGTGTGGTTTCAGAACACCCGAGCCCGGGAAAGGAAAGGTCAGTTCCGGGCTGTGGGCCCAGCGCAGGCCCACCGGAGATGCCCCTTTTGCAGAGCACTCTTCAAGGCCAAGACTGCCCTCGAGGCTCACATCCGGTCCAGGCACTGGCACGAAGCCAAGAGAGCTGGCTACAACCTGACCCTGTCCGCCATGCTGTTAGACTGTGACGGGGGACTCCAGATGAAGGGAGATATTTTTGACGGAACTAGCTTTTCCCACCTCCCCCCAAGCAGTAGCGACGGTCAGGGTGTGCCCCTCTCGCCTGTGAGCAAAACCATGGAGCTGTCCCCCAGGACTCTTCTCAGTCCCTCCTCCATCAAGGTGGAAGGGATCGAAGACTTTGAAAGCCCCTCCATGGCCTCGGTTAATCTGAACTTCGACCAGACGAAGCTGGACAATGACGACTGCTCCTCTGTCAACACCGCAATCACGGACACCACTACGGGGGACGAGGGCAATGCCGATAACGACAGCGCGTCGGGAATAGCGACCGAAGCCAAATCTTCTGCACCCAACGAGGGCTTGACCAAAGCGGCCATGATGGCAATGTCCGAGTACGAAGACCGACTGTCATCTGGTCTGGTCAGCCCAGCCCCGAGCTTTTATAGCAAGGAGTATGACAATGAAGGTACAGTGGACTATAGCGAAACCTCGAGCCTCGCGGACCCCTGCTCCCCAAGCCCCGGGGCAAGCGGGTCTGCAGGTAAATCTGGTGACGGCGGGGATCGCCCCGGGCAGAAACGTTTTCGCACTCAGATGACCAATCTGCAGCTGAAGGTCCTCAAGTCGTGCTTCAATGACTACAGGACACCCACCATGCTGGAGTGTGAGGTCCTCGGCAATGACATTGGACTGCCAAAGAGAGTTGTTCAGGTCTGGTTCCAGAATGCCCGGGCGAAAGAGAAGAAGTCCAAGTTAAGCATGGCCAAGCATTTTGGTATCAACCAAACGAGTTACGAGGGACCCAAAACAGAGTGCACTTTGTGTGGTATCAAGTACAGCGCGAGGCTGTCTGTACGCGACCATATCTTTTCCCAGCAGCATATCTCCAAAGTTAAGGACACCATCGGAAGCCAGCTGGACAAGGAGAAAGAATATTTTGACCCCGCCACCGTGCGCCAGTTGATGGCTCAGCAAGAGCTGGACCGGATTAAGAAGGCTAACGAGGTCCTTGGACTGGCAGCTCAGCAGCAAGGGATGTTCGACAACGCCCCTCTCCAGGCTCTTAACCTTCCTACCACGTATCCAGCGCTCCAGGGCATTCCTCCCGTGTTGCTTCCCGGCCTCAACAGCCCCTCTTTGCCGGGCTTTACTCCATCCAACACAGGTGGGTCCTGCTCCTGGTGATTGTTTTCAGAGTTCGGTAGGCAGACGCTCAGTTTTATTATGAGGGTTACCAATGCTCTGGGTGGTGGTCAAGTAGGAGGCTTGCCTCTCTAGCCCCCTAAAGGAAACACAGTGACAGGTCCTATTGCAGTTCCCATCCAGCCATGTATCTCTCCCACCCCCCCCCCCATCCCCCGCCAGTGGGTACTTGGATTCCTGGGACTCTCCTGTGCTGCAATGGAAGTGCCCACTTGGGAGGATGTCCTCTGACATCACTCTCAGGGTGCCCGTTGCTAAGAAACATCTGACATACTAATTTCCAACCTTGCGGTCATATGATCCCACGTAGGTAATTGTTATAAATAGAAGACCAGGGAATTGCCTAGCTGAGACTGTATTGGCCCCGGTAGCAGCTGCCTGGAGATACCTGAAATCAACCCTTTGTCCTCACGCATGTAGTCTCACACACCTTTCCCAGAGCAGGAAGCCGCTCTTCGTGCTGGGTGCTTCCTCCACCGGTTCTCTTATATTGAGAACAGTGTTAATCTCTCAGACAGGTGACTACTGTGTGCTCCAGGGCTCCTCAGCCGCCCTCACATTCTCTCTTCCCTCACACTTGCTTGTCTGGAGGCACACACGTGTGCTGCTTATATGGACTCTTAAGGATGGGGACTTTTGCAGTTCTTTCGACAGATGTTCCTTTCTTGTTCCTCCTCATCTGTCTTCACCCGTCTTCGCAGCCCTCCGAAACTTGCCCTTCTCCTCCAGCATCCTGCGAGGATTAGACACATGCTAGTGAGTCCCCTCTACAAAGGTCTGTGCTAACCAGCCCACACACTAGACCCCCACAAGGCCGCCTCGTCTTCCCGTCTTCCCAAAGCTTGAGGCTTCAGTTGGCGTCCCTAGAGCAGTCCTAGTTCAATTAACCTAATAATGCCAGTGGTGCTTAACAGAGTATAAGCTACTGCATTCCTGCTCTCAGTTTCTTGCTAAAGAGAACAAGAAAAGAAAGCATTAAGACAAAGGCTTTGCATAAATATATCACACAGACTGATGTTGAAGCCAGCAAGACATAAGCCAGGAAGCAAATTGAGGCAAGTGGTCAGACATTTGAATGATCCTTGCAGCCTAGGGCACTGGCAGGAAGGCCCAGTATGCAAGATATAGTGGCTTGAAAATAAGAGAATCGAGATGAGCAAGATGGCTCATTGGGTAAAAGCACTTGCCATGCAAACCTGATGGCATAATTTTGATCATCAGAATGTACATACACACACACACACACACACATAGAATCTGATGCATTGGCACACATCTGGAATCCCAAGAGTCCAGATGAGAAGTGGAAACAGGAGATTCGCCTAGAAACATATGGGCTAGCTAACCTGGAAATAGCTGGGCAGACATAAGAGAGACCCTACCTTGACAGGGTAGAAGGTGGGAAATCATTCCCAATAGATGACCTTTGGCCTTGACGTACCCACCATAGCACATGAACACCTCCCGACAACAAAAGTTTTAAGGTAGTCTTAGAATGTCTGATGTGTGGTGCCCTTGTCTTACAGATGGGAAATCTGAGGCCCAGAGAGGTCAAGACCATTCAGCAAGCCACGGGGCGGTGGGGAGGGAGAGGGAGCCAGAACTCCCACCCACCCAGGCCTCTGGGCTCCCAGTGCTAGGTGCTCTTCCACAGCACCCAATACGAGCCAGTCAGTCAGCAGGTGTAGGTGCTACCTAGGTTCTGACCACTCAGAGTGAACTGGAGAAACAAAGCTGTCCTCCTCAGGGCAGCCAGATGTCCCCCAGCTGTCAGCACCTCAGCTACCACAGCTCACAAAACACTGGACCTGGCATGGGAGGGAAGGAGCTTGGGTTCACTAAGCAGTTACCGCATGCCAGGCCCGATGCTAAGGTCTTTTCTTGTGGCCATTCATGCAGCCCCTGCCATCTTGTACTATAGAAGGCTGAGGTTCTAAGGAGTCTCCTAGGGAACCAAAGGTCACACATCTGATGTGTGTCAGCTGCCATCCGCACAGGGTCAGCCCAACTCCACAGTGACTGAGTTTCAGGGGGATGAAGTACCTGGCCCAGTTCTGATCTTACAGATCAGAAACCCAGCGTTAACGGCAGTAGAGTGTGAGTCCAGCCAGTGCGGAGCCGGATAAACAGCAGGGCTTCAGGGAGTGCTCCTCCTTAAAGTGTGGAGCTCTTGGTAGTCCATCAGTGGAACACGCGTAAGGCCTTCTGACCTGAACCTTTCTTTCTCTTGAAAGCAGGAAGCCATGGCTGTGGGCCAATTCTCAGACATTCCTATTGGCTCTGGTCCCAGACCTCAAACCTGGAGCAGGCCCCACTGCCTACCAGCACACAGAAAGCCGTGCCCTAAGCTCGGAGCTTATAACCCCCACTCTGCCTCACTTGTACCAGCTCATCCAACAAGCCTTGAACTTTTCTCAGTTGCCAGTTGCATCTTCTCACCCAGCCTCCTTCCCTAGTGTACATTGAGGAAGTCGGAGTTGCCCTCAGTGGTTGTACTGAGGGAAGCTTGGGCTCTCTTGGGATTAGTAACCTTGTTACTCACTTCTGTAATATGGAGGTTTTGATACACTGTATCGTTCAAGTTGGAAATGAACACAGTTTTCATCCATGTCTGGGCTTCAGAGTCCTCCCCTTCCCCCATGAAGACAGTGTTGTTTTGCAACCTCTGTCTCAGCTTTCTGGGAGAAGGCAGTCCTGCTCCAATACTGAGGAGCAGCGATGTGTTCCTGTGTTCCGTGATACACCGTCTTGTTTTTCAGCTGTGGTAAATGTGGAGGTGTTCCGAGGTCTGTTGTCTGCGCCTTTTCTCAGCATTATGCATTGTCCAGTGAACTCTGCCTCTTTCCGGCACATGCTCTCTTAGGCCCTGGCGTGCGTAATATTTCTGTACATAGTGATAGATTGGGATTGAGCAAGATCAAAGATAGAAAGGACCATACTTTGGCTGGCCCCAGAGTTACAGTTCCATGATCACGAGTAAGCAAAAACTGAGCACTGGGTAGGATGGGCCCGCATCCCTTGGGAACTGGGAGTATCACTCCGAGTGTCTGCAACCCTGCTGGCCCTGTTACGTACTGTTGACACAGAGGCAAGAGCAAGTGGTATGTCTTGCTGCACAGACATACTGAACCAAGGCACTGGACCAATTTTTCCTGAGCAGGTTGTTTCTCAATCATCTTCTCTCTGCCCTCCTAAGGCATCCACTCAACTGCCATGGTGCAGGATGAGGACATGTGCAGAAAGTGTGGTGCTTGTTCTTGTGGCCTTGGGGCCCTGCTAGGAGTCCTGCTTTGGCTTTCTCTCTGTGGCACTTTGGTAATGGCTTTCGGTTTACGTGAGTCCCCAGTTGCTAGAATCTAGTTTGGGGGCCTCCAGGCGAATTTGTCCTGGACAAATTGAATGGTATCTGGAAGTACATGGCAAGGAAGAGGTGAGCTAGTAAGTGTTGATATTAGGCATGGAAAAGTCCAGAAGCTGACCCAGGTCTGTGTCTTGGTTAACATGCTTGGTCACCCAACCCTGAGCATGGCAGGGTAAGCCTGTTGACAGCACTGGCTTTGACAGGACCCTTCAGGTTTGAACATTGGTGACCGTGCCAGAGGCACAAGTCCAGCACCTTGAATGTGTGACTCACCACTCAAAGTGACTGATCCGTGACTTTTCTTTCTGTCTCCATTCCTTTTAGCTTTAACGTCTCCTAAACCGAACTTGATGGGTCTGCCCAGCACAACAGTTCCTTCCCCTGGCCTCCCCACATCTGGATTACCAAATAAACCGTCCTCAGCTTCGCTGAGCTCCCCAACCCCAGCACAAGCCACCATGGCAATGGCCCCTCAGCAACCCCCACAACCCCAGCAGCCGCAGCCACAGGTGCAGCAACCTCCTCCGCCGCCAGCAGCCCAGCCGATACCCACGCCACAGCTTCCCCTGCAACAGCAACGCAAGGACAAAGACGGTGAGAAAGGAAAGGAGAAGGAAAAGGCACACAAAGGGAAGGGGGAACCCCTACCTGTCCCCAAGAAGGAGAAAGGAGAGGCCCCTACAGCGGCTACAGCTACCATCTCAGCCCCACTGCCCGCCATGGAGTACGCGGTGGACCCTGCTCAGCTGCAGGCCCTGCAGGCGGCCTTGACTTCAGACCCCACAGCATTGCTCACGAGCCAGTTCCTTCCTTACTTCGTACCAGGCTTTTCTCCTTATTATGCCCCCCAGATCCCTGGCGCCCTGCAGAGCGGGTACCTGCAACCTATGTATGGCATGGAAGGCCTGTTCCCCTACAGCCCTGCCCTGTCGCAGGCCCTGATGGGGTTGTCTCCAGGCTCACTACTGCAGCAGTACCAGCAATACCAGCAGAGTCTGCAGGAGGCAATTCAGCAGCAGCAACAGCAGCAGCAGCGGCAACTACAGCAGCAACAACAACAACAACAAAAAGTGCAGCAGCAGCAGCAGCCCAAAGCAAGCCAAACCCCAGTCCCCCAGGGGGCTGCTTCCCCAGACAAAGACCCTGCCAAAGAATCCCCCAAACCAGAAGAGCAGAAAAACGTCTCCCATGAGGTGTCCCCCCTCCTACCGAAACCCCCCGAAGAGCCAGAAGCAGAAAGCAAAAGTGCGGACTCCCTCTGTGACCCCTTCATTGTTCCAAAGGTGCAGTACAAGTTGGTCTGCCGCAAGTGCCAGGCGGGCTTCGGCGACGAGGAGGCGGCTAGGAGCCACCTGAAGTCCCTCTGCTTCTTCGGCCAGTCTGTGGTGAACCTGCAAGAGATGGTGCTTCATGTCCCCACCGGCAGTGGTGGCGGTGGCGGTGGTGGCAGCGGCTCATACCACTGCCTGGCGTGCGAGAGCGCGCTTTGCGGGGAGGAAGCGCTGAGTCAGCATCTCGAGTCGGCCTTGCACAAACACAGAACAATCACGAGAGCAGCAAGAAACGCCAAAGAGCACCCTAGTTTATTACCTCACTCTGCCTGCTTCCCCGATCCTAGCACCGCATCTACCTCGCAGTCTGCCGCTCACTCAAACGACAGCCCCCCTCCCCCGTCGGCCGCCCCGTCCTTGTCCGCTTCCCCCCACGCCTCCAGGAAGTCTTGGCCGCCAGTGGGCTCCCGGGCTTCGGCCGCAAAGCCCCCTTCTTTTCCTCCTCTCTCCTCATCTTCAACGGTTACCTCAAGTTCATGCAGCACCTCAGGGGTTCAGCCCTCGATGCCAACAGACGACTATTCGGAGGAGTCTGACACGGATCTCAGCCAAAAGTCCGACGGACCGGCGAGCCCGGTGGAGGGTCCCAAAGACCCCAGCTGCCCCAAGGACAGTGGTCTGACCAGTGTAGGAACGGACACCTTCAGATTGTAAGCTTTGAAGATGAACAATTACAAATGAATTTAAATAAAAAATTAATAACAAACCAATTTCAAAAATAGACTAACTGCAATTCCAAAGCTTCTAACCAAAAAAACAAAAAACAAAAAAAAGGAAAAAAAAAAAGAAAAAGCGTGGGTTGTTTTCCCATATACCTATCTATGCCGGTGATTTTACATCCTTGTCTCTTTTTTTTTCTTTTAATATTAAAAAGAAAACACAAATCCTACCCCTGTTACATTGTGTCCTTTTAAAGGTACTATTGGTCGGGGAAGCTGAAGTCCGCAGGGCCTGCCTATTGTCGTTGGAGCTTAAACCCCTTGTATATTTGCCCCTTTTGAGAACTACCCCACCTTGATAGCACAGAGGAGGCCGGCACGCGCTGTATGGGAAAGCACTCCGCCTTGTTACAGTTTTAAATGTCTTGCTAGCTTAGCACTCAGATACCAATGGCTTGCTAAAAGAAAAAAGAAAAAGAAATGTAATGTCTTTTTATTCTCAGGTCAATCGCTCACACTTTGTTCTGTTTTCAGAATCATTGTTTTATATTTTTTTTCTTTTGTTCCAGAAAAGATTTTTTGTTTTGTTTTGTTAATTTAAAAATGGGCAGAAAGTATTCAAGAAAAACAATGTGAACTGCTTTAGCTTTCTGGGGATTTTAAAGAATAGCTTTTCTGCTGAAGCCAATTTCAAGGGGAAAAGCTAAGCACTCCCACCTTCATAGAAAAAAAAAAACCCACACAGAGTGTTGAGGACTTGTAGCTTAAAAAAGATGAGTTTTAAAAACTGACTTTCTGTATTTATGGTAGGTATGAGCATTTTTGGTGTTGAGTAGATTGCGGCATTGGAGATGAGCTGAAGCAGTATGGTAGACTTAAACCCTTGGTGCGCTTAGCTTTTGTGCGGTCCAGCCACAGCTCCTCATTTGATGTCTTGTTCATCCCTAGTGGATAGATTGCAATCTGTTGCTTCACCTACACTTTTCCCCCTTCCCCCCCCCCTCTCATCTCCCTCTTAAAGTGGCTGCCTTCGTTTCTCAGAGGGTGGCTGCAGAATAAACCTAGAGAAAGCATTTCGGAGGACTCCAGGGGTCACCAGGGTCCTCACAAATTATTTTTGGCTGGGGAGCTGAGACTTTGGAAAGGCAGTTAATTCTAGTTACCTGTGTCTGGTAGCCCTGAGCCTTTAGCTTTTTATTTATCCTTCCTTTGCTTTTTCTTTGTGCCCCTCCTCTTCTTTCTCTCTCTCTCTTTGATCTGTGGACTCTTCAAATATTCTTTTCTTGAACTAAAACATTCGTTTCAGTTTCTGTAGTTGAGGCTGTATGCGTTTCTTTCTAAGAGGTTTTTGGCTAGAGATTTGGTTTTGGTTTTTGTGTTTGTGTCTTTTCTTTCCTCTCTCAGAAAAAGAAATTTCATGCTTTAAAAAAAAAAAAACAATCCAAAGACACACCCTTTCACTGCTGATGCAGAAAAGGGGGAAAGGGTTCTTGTTACTTGAGAATTTGTTTCTGATTTAAACAAACAAGAGGTAGTGTAATAAAAGAAAGAGTAACACAAAAGAGTTCCCAGGTCGTTGTGTGCTTCTTCTGCAAGCAGAGAGGCAACTGTTAATGACAATTCCAGATACCAAAAGACACATTTTTTTTTTTTACTTCAAAGTTTTGGTCTTGTATTAGGCAGTCTGAGCGGCGAGTGATCCAGAGTGCAGCCAACAAAGAACAGATAGCAGTGTACAGTGAGCAAAAGAGGAACCATGTGCATCAGGCACTTGTGTTTCTGTTACTGTCCATATCCCTGTAACACAACACAATGCAACACACACCCATCTTCATCTTAAAACAGTCTGAACATTGAAAGGAGAACTTTGTGCTGCTAAAACATAAGTTTTGAAGACAAATAGATGCTTTGCTGTTTCAGTTTCATAGCCAAACCCCAACAGACATAATCTCCCTCACCCCCAAAGTGCAAACGCCTCCCTCACTCTCTTCCTTATGTTTCAAAGGGAACTTTGAAGACTGTGAATCCAAGTTCCGTTGGCCACCTTCTGGGCTTCTTCCCCAGTGCTGAAGCCACTCATTGACTTTGCAAAAGACTGGAGCATTCCAAGATCTGAAATCTTTTCATTTTTCCTTTTTCTTTCTTTCCTTTCTTTCTTAGCCGGGACTATTTTTATGAATTTGTTTTTAGTTAAAGAAAGAGTAGGTCCTGAACTGTTGTACATATTTCTAACTAGGCTGATGCACAGTGCAAATTCCTTTTTAATTTTTTAAAAGTAGAAATACTAAAAGAAAACCATCGTAACTATCAGTATCCAGTTGTAGCATAAGGTGTCAAAAAAACAAATACGCAAAACACTTACTGTTTTAAATAGCTATTTCCTTTAAACAAGAATTCTTGTATTTCTCCCTGTGTTTTGAGATGAACACTTTTAAATTTTAAAGTTGTACAGTTTTTTTGTTTTCCATTATTTTATCTTGTTTGTAACTCTATGAAATATATATATATATTTTTTGCCATTTAACTGTTGTATGTTACTGTGTCTGTATCTATAGAAAAATGTTTGGTTTTGGTTCTCTGTGTGATACGATTTAACAATTTAACACTAGCTTTACCTGCCGTTCTGCTAGGTCTTCTCGAAAACTGTTTTTTAAAACGATATTGCTTGGTAATAGTGCAATTTCTATCCTCCCCACCCCCAACCTCAAGTTTTGTTTTTTTTTTGTTTTTTTTTTTTTTTGTAACTCTGCCAGCCCTTCCCCAATGGTTTTGTTTGTTCTATTTTGAGCTACTACCATCCTCCCTCTGTGAGGCAGAGTGACTGTCAGTGTTTCACTGTGCCATGCCTTGACCCGTGGGTGTGTTTGGCAACAATAAGGTGGCTGGGTAGAATGGCTGCTGCCCACCAGTGCCCCTCAAAGGAGATTTGTGAGGGTTTCAACCTAGAGTGGCCAACCTAGAGTGGCTTGCGTACTGACCGCTTTCCTCTATGGCTGCGGCACCCACACGTATATTCATCAAAGAAGAAATCCTCAGCACTAAGCCAGAAATAGCAGAGCAGTCAGTGATGGTGAAAATCAGCAGGCAAACAAGAGCTGGTCACGGAGTTGTGGCCTAGCAGCCACAGTGGCCGTGACCTGTAGTGTGACAAAGCATGCATTTCCTACAGTGCTCAGCCATTTAGATGCTCTCCCTCGGGGAGTCTGCTCCTGTCTGCTGCCGGAGCAGGTAGCTGAGGAGACTGTCTCACCTCACTTTTAAAATTAGTTCCTAACTTCTATTGGCACTTCGGTTTTGGGGTTTCGGTTTGTTTTCGTTGTTAGCGTGAATATCTCCCCACCCCCACGGCCCAGTTCCTTCATGGTGTGACTTGGTGCTAGACACTCTTGGGCATGAGGCACCTGGATACCTGTCAGAATCGGAAGTTATTTCATCCATCCTTTATCCCTCCCATAAGTTTAAGAAAGGAAACGCACGCGCGCGCGCGCGCGCACACACACACACACGCTGCATCTAGGAAGTTGGGGTTTTTCTTAGTTTGCTTTTTTAGTTAAAAGCTATTTAAAAAGATGAATGTGGTCAAAGTGTTAGACAATTGAAAATATACTAAAAGAGGCGGCACACGATGAAACCTGAGTGATCAGGCATGGCAGGAAGTTGCGGGAGAGAGGCAGTGACCCAGGCCAGTGCACTTGATGTTCATGGACATATATTTTTTTTAAATAATAAATTAAATTAAAACATTTTAAATAGAAGCATAAAATTGAGTTGGTTGTTTGTTGGCGCTGAGATACTGCCCACTGTGAAACAAAGCTTTGACTAGTTTGTTTTGTTTGTTTACTTTCTTCAGGGGGGGAGGGGGCAAGTTTGGGTAGGAAGGAAAGCATAAATGAACGTGACCCTGAGGTAAAGAGGTATATGAACAGCCTTTGCAATGTACAAAAAAAAAAAAAAACCAACAACAACAAAAAAAAACACAAAAAAACAAACAAAAACAACAAAAACAAAAAAAAAATAGAGCAAGTGAAACCAAAAATGATGTTCTTGGTGTTTTTCTATAATGTAGTCTTGTTAGCTTTTTTGTTACTGTAACAACGCTGATCTCGAACTGTACCAAAATACATGGAGACTAACAGAACCACAAGGAACTCTCAAACTGAAAAAAGAAATTTGTCACAAAAACTTTGTTGTCATAGTTAAGTTGATTGTAGATGGTAATTGAATATACTCCTTTGAAAATATTTCATCAAGTATGTTTCCTGCTCATTGTGATACATTAAAAAATATGAGCAAAAGTTCTTGTCTGTTACCAGATTTATGTGCATGGACGGGAGCTACATGGAAAAGATGCCCACAGCTGGGGAAGTGTAAATTTTATCCGATGTCTTAAGGCTGTGTGTGCCAAGTGTACTTATACCAAGGTGCATGAGAAGGTACACAAAGCACAATTACTCTTCGGTGTCTTTGTACTGCTGTGTGTCTGGGCCAGAGCAAGCCTTGGAGAGTCCCTGATCCAGAGAGCCCCAGTAGTTAGCTAATTTTTTTTTAATCCAAACTTTACTATGAAAATTTGAGGTATCAGTACAACCTCAAGCAATGACATTTTGCTAATGGTCAGGAGAGAGGTAGGTTTAACTTATCTGAAGTAGAAATTGGAGGTCATGGCAGAAGGAAAGTGGTGGCTGGCAGTTTCCGTGTTCTATGAAAGGGCTTGCTCAGCCCCTGGTAAGAGGATCCAAGGCAGCCCAAGCACAGTGGCCTCAATGATTCCTCCATGCAAGCGACTAGACATGGCAGAGGCTCCTGATGGAAGCCTTCATTCTGCAGTATAACATTAATGAGGAGCACATCTACGATTGGGCCCAAAGAGCTTTAATTCATCTCTAATTTATTAGGCACAGCTAATAAATAATTTAGAAAACTCTAGCGGCTGGGCTTGGGTACCACCGCCAGCTTCTTATGTCTTTGCAAGGGGTGCAGTATCAGCCGCTGGCCAACAGGAACCCCCTGTCTTCTAAGGTGTTGAGCTAAGGAACCCCCTTCTGTTGGCCCCAGACATCTACTGACAAGCAAGTGTTCCCCAACCCCTTGGGCTGGTGCAGCAGCCTTCAAGGGGCAGCAGCGACAGTGTGCAGGTGTCACAAGCATTGCTTGGACTCAGAAGAAAGCTGCCTCTATAGCCAGTGCTCGAAGTTCTGTGCCAAACAAATACAGCCACTGTCCCTAATGAAGTCCAGCTATTTCCCCAAGCATGAGACTTTTCTTTCTGATGTTGCTGACAAAGCATACAGCTGCACAGCTGTGTCCCTCATCTCTCCCTAACCCCATGAAACCATGCAGTACAATCAGAGTGGCTAAGAGCCAAAGCCGTCTCTGCCTTCCGTATTGCAGCTGGGAGATCGCATTGTTTTCAATGGAATCTATTTTGCATAGGCTACAAATTCTTTCACAGGTAAAATTTTACCTGGAGAATTGGGTTAGAGACCAGAGGTTCTCATTCTCTCTCTCTCTCTCTCTCTCTCTCTCTCTCTCTCTCTCTCTCTCTCTCTGGAAAGCTCCCCTACCCCCAAAGGCAGTAAGGCTTCAGGATCACTCTCAAGTGGATATTAATTTCCTTGGAACTAAGAGCCTCCCCACCCACAGAACATGAGCAATGCGCATTGGATAGCTGTTTCTAATTTGCTTTAAAGAAAGTCTGGTACCTAGCCCCCCGTAGACTAACGACTTTCTCACTTTGAGCAAGTTTAGAATATAAGTTACAAGAGGCAAACTGGGGGATGAGAGATTTGTGCCCGTTGCTCTGCAGCCTTAATTCTAGCAAGACAGGTGTCCTTGCTCAGCCTCCACATGGGTGCTGGGTGGACCAGACAAAGCTTGCACAGAAGCTAGTGGTCTCCAGGCTGTCAAGGCAGAGGCCAAGTTCATCATTCTCTACTTCATGCTAAGGGTGGGTCTTTTCTTTCTCACATACATACATACATACACAGATAGATGATAGGTAGATAAGATAGATATAGTGTGTGGGTTTATATATAAATATTTTCTTTCAGTTCTTTAGCAAGCATCATGTTTGGTTGGATTTCTGAGATGGGGGGAGGGAATCTTACTATATAGCCTTGGCTGTCCTTGATCTCACTATATAAACCAGGCTAGCCTTGAACTTACAGATCTGCTTGCCTCTGCCTCCCAAATGCTGGGATTAAAGCAGCATATTTTGAAAATATTTTAGCCAGTTAGGTTGGTTTCCTCTGTTTCTAGTTACTGACAACAAAAGTAAATGAGGAGTTAGCCCTCCCTAACTATGGCTATTTAACCC
This sequence comes from Microtus oregoni, assembly GCF_018167655.1. NCBI lineage: Eukaryota > Metazoa > Chordata > Mammalia > Rodentia > Cricetidae > Microtus > Microtus oregoni. The sequence goes on from NW_024543063.1 coordinate 43,044,239, forward strand.
AACTCTTGACCCCTATATCAATCTGAGAATGAAAGCTTCCAGATGAATCATGTTACTCTTGGGTCAAGAACCTTTGGCCTGAGAAGGAACTAAGAAAAGCAGCAAATGAGAGCCCTGCCCTGGTGGCCATTCTCCAGCTCTCTTGAGTTCATTGCTTTAGAACACTTGTTCTTCCCAGACCCCTGCCTCTCAGTCAACCACTCTCCTTTTATCCCCCCCTGCCTTCTTATTTGTACAGCATTGAAAAACCCACTGTAAAATTACAACTTTTGTTTTCTTGTATCTAGGGATTAAACTCAGGGCCCCGAACATTAACGGGCAAGTATTCTATACCAAACTACATAACCATCCTCAGATTGTGTACTTCCTTGCTTATTCCTCAAATGACCTGTAAGTGGGTGACATTTATCTCAAGAATCCAGGCTAGGTAAGGAGTGAGGGCCAGCTAGCTGTGTGCTTAACCGTTGGTGTGCCTCTTTGCTATTGCATAATTCCCGAAACACTAGATAAGGGAGGGAACTGAGTTCAAGTCAGGTGCTTTGAGTCAAATTCTGGCTCCACCAAATTGACCTTAATTGAGTTGCTCATCCCTACTGTAAAATGGGGATATAAGTACCCTATTCACAGAGCTGTTATGACAATACTGCCTGGTACATTCTAGATGCTCAACAAGAATTTGCCTCAACTATTGATACTATCTGTGGTCCACGTGGGACCGTGGTTTTCTTGCTTTTCTTCCCAGAGGGTCCAACGAATGGCAAGTAGGTCTCATCAAGCCCGCTCAGATGTGTAGTTCTTCTTGCCTGCCTGTACCTATATTAGATGGTGTCTAGAGTATCTAGCAGGTTTGTGTTCATGAGTTCAGCAGCAGCTTTTAGGTTTCACTATTTTACTCAGCAACCCCTAGTGATTAATTTGGTCATGAAGAAAGGATGGCTTTGATGTGCCGGATTAGGGGTAATTTGCTTCGTGATGCCTTGAAGGGTTGAACAGCCTAGCAAAGGGTTAAAGAATAGAGGGAAATGAGTATATCACTCGCCTATTGCCTATTTAGAAGTGGGTCTGATGTCCAAGTCCAGAGCTCTAGAACCTGAAATGAGGCTTCGAGAATAAGTAGGTTACCAGTGAAACAAAGTTGAAAGGGGGTACAGGAAGGGGTGTTCAAGATCTCATTTCTTCTAGACATAGGGAGAAAGTGCTATGGTTCTAGCAAGCCCCAACATAAACATGGAAGATGTATTGGAAATAGGGCGTGGAGAAAAGGTTTGAGTAGAGTTTCTAGGCTAGCCTTTGCATCTCATTGATGCGGGCTTTAGGAGCAAGTGATCTTATCAATGACTAAAGATGATTGTGTCTAATAGAGACAATGATGAACTTGGCAATAAAATTGCTAGTACTGGTATCAGATAGCTTAGTAAAGGGTATGCAGAATGGCTGCTGGGTAGTTTTCATTTTTCTCTGATAACAAGCCTCACGTGTAGTCAGGAGATAGGATCCTTTGTGCCGTGTCTTGTTTCGAGCTCGAAAGCTTGAAAGTGCAGAGCTAGGGAAGCATAATTTGTCTTCAGCCTAGTTTTGTTTTCTTTCAAACATCTAAGACTTCTACTCTTACATGGCCTTTCAATAGCCGACTTGATGTCACCCATATTTGCTATGTGGTTTTTACTTGTGTAGAATCGCCCCGCTTCTCGCTAGTTTCATCACATCTTCCTTTCATTAGGATGTACCCTCATACAGTTTGAGTCATGGTTTCTTGACCTCTTAGATCTGTAGAATTTGGCTTTTTTTAAAAAATCAAAATTTCATCAATGTTTTTTATCTCCCTCACCCCATTCCAGGGACTCTCAATTATTTCAGAATTAGTCACTGAGGTTAACTCTTAGCTTACTGCTAGTCCAGGTCTTCCCATCTGTTTAGCTGGTTTTTGTGCTTTTGTTTGTCTCTTCTTTGCCGGGTGCAGTATTTTTGAAGAGTTTATTATGCTATGTCTTTTTTCTAATCAGGAATTAATTCTAACCAGCATTTTTTTTTATCTCAGACACTAAATTCCTCACAACTGGCAGCTCCATTTATATTTCATTTGACCTTTGAATGTGAGCACACCAAAACCAGTATTAAGGTGTGTTTTCACCAGGCATGAGTGTTCTTGCATGTGATTTCACTGAGGCAGGAAGATCAATGTAAGTCTAAGGATAGACTGGACGTTTACAAAAACAAAAAGTATTTGCCTTACTGTTACCCTCTGCTAAGTTATCTATGTCAATTCTGATTTGATTACTGTTATTAATTAGGAGCTCTGTCTTCCTGACTCTTTGCATGCTCACTAGTCTTTGGCAGATGCCAGACATTGTGTGTTTTCCTTTGTTAGAAACTGGGTATTCTGTATTCTTGTGAACTTACTTCAGCTTCTTCTGGGATGCACTATGTGACGTAGATGCCTGGAGGTTAAGACTTGCAGAGTATAACCAGAAGTCTGTTCCCCATGACTGAAGAATACTTCTTCTGAGAACAATTCCTGAAACCATCAGCTACCATAGCCTCTTATCCTCAGACTTTCAACTGCTTAGTCCCCCAAAGAAAGCACACAACAAAGAATAAAATGAAGAAGACACCTAGCTAAATAGATGGGGAAAGCTAGACTATCGGGAACCAAGGAGTTTACCTCAGCACACTAATTTCTTTCTGGGCCTCCAGTAGTTTTTCTCTGATACTTGTTTGTATCCTGAGACTTTCAGCTGCTTAGGTCCCCAAGACATCTTCATCTCCTTAACGGAGAGGTCTGTCTACTGGGCTTTCCTTAGGTCTCTCATGATATGAAAACTCCCAATACAGTAGAGTGTGGTCATCAAGAGCTCACTGCTGCTGCCTTTCAGGGGCCATGTCCTTTCTCATGTGATACTCAGGGCCCCTGAACACCAGTTTTTCATATATTTTCCTGTGCAACTTTAGTTTTCTCAGAAGATCTTTATTATTCTATCTCAGCTGGAGGCAGAAGTCAAGCGTATTGTTGACACATATCTCAAGAGTCCTATGGCCCTTTCCGAGTGCTGCCACCACTTGTGAAGGTTCTGATTAGCACAGGGGCCTGACCCAGCCCTTCTCTGGGTGTGGTGTGCTCTAATTGACTGTGAGACTGGAACTAACTCATCTCTGTGCTTACAGAGATCAGAAGTGGGGAAGAGTAGGTAAATGAATTAATTATTGCAGTCTCCTTTCCGCCTTGCCACATGCCACATAGCACGGGGAGGCCATTTCTTAGATGTCTTAGGTATACAAGTTTGAGCCAGCCCGTGGAAGGCTGTGGAACCGTTTGAGCTCATCTCCCTCAACTACAAGAGTTTTCTCTCTTCCTAACGCCTCTAGCTTTTTCATCAAAGTGATTTCATTTCAATGTCTTTCTTCACAAAGATGATTTTTCAAACTAAGCTCAGCTTAATGAAAACCCATTGATTTTAAAGTGGAACTGTTGGAGGCGAATCCTCGGCACCAGGTAATAAAGGAGCATAAAAAAGCAGGCCTAGAAACATTAGCCATTGCTTGCTAAACCTAAATTATAGTTTTTGCTTGTCTTTATTTTTGTAAAACTTAGTCCCTATCTACTTTGGGTAAGAACGGATGGATCTGAAAACAGGGGTCCTGTCAAATAGCCCACTAGTACTAGTGTGAGCTGAGGCAGCTATCGTGAGATGGCTAAACACAGGCCCAGTCTCGCAGGCTCCAGCAGCAGAGCCAGGTAAGGGTTCTTTCTGGAGAAAGCACTGTAAAGGGAAACCTATCTAGGATAAAACTCCATAGGAAGAAATGTCAGGCACAATAATCCACAGTTGACCAAGACAGAAATAAGGGGCCAAGGAAGAAGACAGAAAGATGTGTTATCTCAGATAAAACAGAGAGGAAAGAACAAACCAAGAAATCTCAGTGGACTGTATTTTTTAGTAACATGCAAGCAACATGAAGCCAGTAGGATCTCTAGAGCCACGAAACTTAGAAAATTGCCCAACTCAGCCATTTTTCCTAAAAGTTTAGGGATGCTATTTTTATAAGAAAAGTATTCGCAAGAAAGAAGTATGGTCAAATTCCACTGAAAAATATAGTTTGAAATTAAAATTTCAGACTGATGAGTTGGCTCTGTGGCTAAAGGTGCTTGTTGCCAAACTGGACTACCTGCGTTCAATCCCTGAAATACCCTGTGGTAGTAGAGAACCAGCTTCTAAAACTTGTCCTCTGGCCTCCATCTGTGCTTGTGTCGTGATGGAGGAAGGTCATTGGTTAAATAAAAAGAAACTGCTTGGCCCTCATTGGTTAGAAGATAGGTGGGAGGAGTAAACAGAAAACGCTGGGAGGAAGAGAAAGTGAGCTCAGACTCCACAGCTCTCCTCTCAGGAGCAGACGCCTCAGAGAGACGCCATGCTCCCAGCTCCCAGGCAGACGCACATGATGAAGCTCTGACCCAGGATGGACATAGGCTAGAATCTTCCCGGTAAGCGCACCTAGGGGCGCTACACAGATGATTAGAATTAGCCTAGAAGAGGCTAGATAGAAATGGGCCAAGCAGTGATTAAATGAATACAGTTTGTGTGTTGTTATTTTGGGCATAAGCTAGCCAGGCAGCAGGGGTGCTGGGGATGCAGCCCCACCGCCCTTATTACTACACCCTTTGTCTGGGGCTGGAGAGATGGCTCCATGGTTAAGAGCACTTGTTTCTTCAGAAGTCCCATGATCAGGTCCTATCTCAGAACCACCTGTGATATCGGCTCCAGGGAATCCACCCTTTCCCAGCCTCTGGTAGACTTGCAGGTCACAGTGGATGCTTTTGAGGTTCTGAGAAGCAGGAATGGCAGAAAGACTCAATTTTCATTGTGCTCATTTTGCTGTTTGATATATATGCTTAAATTTTGTTAAAATACATGCTATATATTAGATGAGTCTAATATTGCAGTAGGCCAAGAAAACTGCTGCACCTCAGGGAAGAAGGGCTGTAGATACAAATGTGGCCTCCTGAAGCCACAGGTAATTCCTTAGGTTAAGTTTTGCAGCAGGTCACTTCTTAGGTTTGGACTGTTTGCTATAGTGTCACCTCGGTGAACTTGTAGGCGCCGATGGTAAAAAGTCACTTTGGGTCTAGAAACAGCCAAGATGAGTAAGACTTCAGAGCACATCACTGACCGACTCTGGGATTCCTAGAGATAGACCCTTGTCTCTCACAGGCCTGGAGATTCTCTTCTGCTCACGCACGTAAAACTAACTCTGTGACAAATTCGCTTGAGCACGCAGTGAGAATCACAAGGTGGCTGACTCACTGGGACAGCTTATGGAGCCTTAAGGTTTTTCTTTTAAAAGTTTTTCTTGTTAATACTGTAAGATAATTGCTCTAGGAGTCTTTAAGCACTCACGACATCCTTTTGGATGGCTATTTATGGGTAGAAACGAGATAGAAAGGGTTCCTGTTTAGTTAGGTCTTTGGTAAAGTTTTAATAACATTTTGATGCTGGAGGATCCAAGGCGGCAGCTACAACAGACTCATCTGAGAATCCCCGCCCCCTCTACTGAAGCCCCGTCGGTGCAGCGTGTACAGCGTGTACAGCGTGTACAGCATGTACAGCGGTACAGCGTGTACAGCGTGTACAGCGTGTGCAGCGTGTGCAGCGTGTACAGCGTGTACAGCGTTTGTCCCTCCACTCTCTCGCTGTGTTCTCTTGCTTCGCCCTTTCCTGGAATGACTGCGCATGTGCGACTGCGCATGTGCTCCCTTTAGCCGGCTGGCTTCCCTTCTGTCTCCCTTTCTCCCTTTTGCGTGTGTATCGAGACCCCACTACCGGTGACTGATTATAAATGGTCTTCTTTACAATACACTGAGAATAACTAGATGATTTTTCCTCTTCTGGACTTTTCCTGGTCAAAGTTCAAGTAGGCTCACCTTGCAGCTTGAGCACCTATTTTAGACGTTTACCTGACTGAACTGCTCCTTGGGTAAAATACACCACGGCATGGCGTGCTAAGTGAAAGAATGCATCTGAAGGAAAGATTTCCTGGAGCCTTGCTTGGTTTTTATTTTTAAAGAATGATGTTAGATTTTTATCTCAATTTAAAAGTCCAATAGATACAAAGACTGGCAACGTTTTAACATGTTAGACATCATAGAAAATGAGATTTACTATCAAGAATTTATAAATTACTTCCTAAAGCTTGTCACCTAACTAAAGTTACTACATAGAATATTTATGTAGGTAAGCCTTCCAGATCAAAGCATGCCACTGGGTTCGTCTTAGGTTGGGACTCAGTACCTTTTTCTTCTTTCTTTTTTTTATTTCTTAAAACAATCTTTTCTCATTTTACTTACCAATCCCATTTCCCTCTCCCTTCCCTCTTCCCACTCCCCTCTCCTTCCACCCACCTCAACTCCCATCCACTCCTCAGAGAAGGTAAGGCTTCCCATGGGGAGTCAATAAAATCTGTCGCATCACTTGAGGCAGGACCAAGGTCCTCCACCCTATATCTAGGCTGAGAAAGGTATCCCTCCAGAGAGAATGGGTTCCAAAAAGCCAGTTCAAGCACTAGGGATAAATCCTGGTCCCACTACCAGTGACCCCACAGACTGCCCCAGCCATACATACAACTGTCACCCACGTTCAGAGGGCCTAGTTTGGGCCACTGTCAGTTTGGAGTCAGTGAGCTCCCACTGGCTCAGATCAGCTGTTTCTGTGGGTATCCCCATCATGGTCTTGACTCCTTTGCCTCTCGGGATGGCCAAGATGAGGGAAGGACAGAGAAGAAGAGCACAGAGAGAGATAACTTTATAGAGGGAGCCATTATGGGGCTATCGAGAAACCTGGCACTAGGGAAATTTCCCGGAATCCACCAGGATGACCCCCACTAAGACCCTAAGCTATAGTGAAGAGGGTACCTAAACTGTAGTCAGATTGATGACTACCTTAATTGTCATCATAGAACCTTCATCCAGCAACTGATGGAAGCAGATGCAGAGATTTACAGCTGTAGCTCACAGAGTCCAATCACAGAAAGGGGGGGGGGGGGGGACTCAATACTCTAAAACCATATTCTTTTTTACTGAACGCAACAAGGGTTGAACCACTGTGCGTTCTTGGCTGATGTAGTTGTGATTTACCTCAGTGGCTGTTCTCCCTTTACAAGAACATAGTGTTAAGCCTGGCTCTAAAAGGAGATGTGGCTGTCTGTAAGGCTGTCTGTGAGTTCTTCAGGACTCTGGGACAGACAGTGGATGGCAGAAGGAATATCAAATGTCAGGGTCTCTGGGATACTAAGGACATCCCTCTGCATTACTCGTCCTCCCACGCACAGCAGGAGGAATGATGTTGCTTTTTTAAAGGTCCTTGGGTATATGAAGAGATGTGGGATGCTGTGTTACATGAGACCCTTCCTAATAAGATCTCCCTGTCTTCAGATGAAAATCTTGAGCTCTTCCTGCATGTTGACCCTGCTGTAGCCTTGTAAGAGCTTGTGGACGACATTTTCCTTGGTTATTACTAGCAAAGTATTCTAAAAAGATGCCAGATACAAGCAGAAAAGGACTAGCCTCGGCCATGGGTACCCTTGAGTTGTTTTCTGTTTCTGCATTCCTGGACTTTTTTTTTTTAAGAGAACTGCTCAGCACCTCCCCATCTGTGCAGCCATGAGGGCTGACAAAGTGAGCAGAGGAGATACTTATGACATTCTAAATTCAATCCCCAGAGTCCATATTTAAAAAAAAAATGCCTGGCACATGGTATGCATTTGTAAGCCCAGGTCTGGGGAGGAAGAGGTCCAAGCACTCCTGGGACTCGTTGCCCAGGTAGCCTGCTCTGTAATCAGACCAGTGGCAAGGGGTAAAGTTGACAACACCTGAGGAACACTGTCAGAGGCTGTTCTCTGGCCTGCATGCACACATTCCTGTGCACCCAGGCACAAAACGTGCACACGCACACATACCCACGCATATGTGCCAGCTTTCATGTGTGGGTGAGTCTAGATCTCTCTGTGCTTGTGGTCTTAGGAAATCGAAATCTGGAAGTTTGAAGGAGTCAAGTTTGAAAAGGAGTTTATAGTCCACGTCTGAGGCTCCCGAAGGCAACATTTAGCACGGATGACTGTTCTCTAGCAGGTTATCATATTCAGTATCTTCACAGACCGGCCCTGGATTTGGGAAAGCTCACAACATCTAGATCTTTTGATACTCTGTCTGGGGACGTTTTGTCAGCTCACCGGACCCAGGTTATTCTAGAATATGATGAAATAAACCCTAAAGCATTTTTCGTTTATCAGACAGAGCAAAACAGCAGTGCTTTCTTCAAATCTATCTATCTATCTATCTTTCTTTCTTTCTTTTTTTCTTTCTTTCTTTCTTTCTTTCTTTCTTTCTTTCTTACCTAACTAACCTGGGGCTGGAACTGATTGGGACTCTAAAAGCTTTGTGACCGTCTGTTCCTCTCTCTAACAAGCACAATGGTTTACTCCCTCTTGAGGCAGGGGCTCCGTGTAACGAATCAGTGCTTCTGTTAACTCCAAGAGCCTTTAATTATTTCCACCATTTTCCCCATGCGCTTCATCCGCCGACTGTGTGAATCAGAGGCAGGCTGCTGGCCATCAGAGACGGGGAAACGTCACCGGCCTTCCTTGCTGGCAGGGAACCACATTCTGCAGCGTCTGGATTCATGGGTGAAGTATCCCGTCTCAGAGTTTGTACAGCACCTTCTGTTTTCAGTTTACTGGTGAACAGGGCACATCACAAGAACTTGGAGTAGAGCTAAAGCCAAATCAGACTTGACAGAAAATTATTAGCAGGGTACAGAGGGAAAAAGATCCCCCTTCCTTTCTGTAATCAGGTTAATATGTGCATGGAATGCCTCACTTAAAAAGGTAGTGTGTTTTGGCAAAGCTGGTTTCTTAAGTAGAATTTCAGTTCCCATTATACGAGGCTATCCATTGCTGCTCTGGCAGGGCCTTTGATCAGTGAACTCAGTGGGGGGGAAGGGCATGGGCATATTAATAACTTCAGCATGTGGCCCTTCGGCCCAGCTGTACCCTTGTCTTGGAAATAGGCCAACTGGAAGGAGTTTTCTTAACATGACCTATATATGCATATTGGGGGAAAGGGTAAAGGCAAGGCAAGGGTTCAAAGAAGGAAACAGAAAGGGGTTTTGGCAGTAGTTCTATTTGCCTGTTACCTATTTGAAGCCTTCTGCTACTACACAGATGGATATCCTATGGACTCGGGCTCCATCCTCAACTTTTATTGTCTTTATCTTTTCTGATATAATGTTATAAAGATTACGGATGCTGGCAGCTCAGGACAAGACTGGAGAGAAGGCAGGGGGCACTGCAAGAGTCTGTAGAGATGAGAGATTAATGCAAACCAGGTGCCTGAAATAGGAGCCTGGGTCCATCTTGCCAGGGCTCTACCTTTCGCCTGCTCCCTTTTCCTCACTGGTATTTTGACTTCCATTTTAACAACCAGAGGCTTTGGTCCTCGTTATAGTGCCGCCATAATCTAGAGCCAGGACTGCTTCTTCCGTGCCTCACCTTGCGGGGCTCAATAGCGTCCTTCAACATTTTCCTCCGTGATGTCTGAAAGAATGACTGAATGACTCTTCATCCAAGGAGTGATGGGGAATGACCCCAAAAGGTAGGATGTGGCACGCATGGGCACTCCGCGAGTTAGGGTATATATTCAATTTCTGTTAATAAATGTCAAAATAACAGTGGTTTAAATAAGCCAGCAGTTGATGTTTGTTAAGGTGGTAGTTCAGACAGCCGCAAGGAATTGCAAAGATGGCCCTGGTGTTTCGAGTTCCTTGTTTCCCTTCCTCCTATGCTTTCTTTTCTCCACACGGGTTCCTCCTTAGTTGAGGACTGGCTCTTCAGCTCCCATGGCCATATTTTCACAGGAAGTTGAAAGTGAAGGAGGAAATGCTCCTGTTTTAAAGTTGCCAAGATGTTCTTATAGCGTCTCATAGCCCAGAGCCTACTTAGCTGCCAGGGAGCCTGGGCCATGAATTCTTTATCTACTGGCTTTCTAGGCCACAGAAACACAGCTATGGGGATTTGGACACTGACAAAATCAAACCCATGCAGCTGTTATTGTCTAGATAGGCGAGGATGAAAAGACTCACATTGCCTACAGTGTGAAGGTTGTGTATTCTTTTTGTTTCTGAACCAGTGTTCTCTGATGAGTTCTCATTCAATAACTAAGCATGCAGGTGCTCTACAGAACTCTGGGCCCAGAAAAGCACTTCCAGAATAGCCCTTGCTCTCTTCCCACGGCCAGAGGAAGGGATTGGACAGAAAAGCAGGTGTGTATCAACGTGCACACTGAAGAACGGTGAGACTTCACTAGACTCTGAAAGCAGAGTTTTCAGAGAAGACGAATGAGTTAGGTAGACATGAGGTGATAAGGAGGTGTCATATGCTAGGAAGGAGATTCACATCCATCCCATAAAAATCAGTAAAAAAAATACCAAAGATATATTAGCAGGAAATACATGGATTTGGGTCCTAATGGTATGATTCCCCCATAAAAGAGCTACTTGATCAGTTTGACTACATGGACATTATGAGGGGAAAGTCTGCTGGCACGAAAATCATGAACAAAATAAAAATATGAATTAGAAAATGAGAAAAGTATTATTTATACATATGATTGCTATTGGCTTTCTCTGCCACAAAAACTTAGTATTTAGTCTCACATAACTATGGGGATTGTGATAGGCTAAATTTCTTATGTATGAAAGAAAAAGCCCAAAGATCAGAAGGTCAATAATTCAAAAGCATCCTTTAAAAATTACTAATGACTCCCAGAAGTAGGGATTAAGCTCAAACTTGCTTAAAAATTTAAAATAATCACTTGGTACTGGTGAGGGGGCTACAGAAAATTGGTACTTAAGGGCAACAAATGCTTAGTTCAAGATTTTTTTTTAAAAGTTGTTCTTAAAGTTAAAAAAAAAAAAAGATATACTCCACCATGGTGTGCAGTCTCTAAAACAGCCCCCCCAACTCATTTCCTGGCTGTGCTGGCTAATTTTATGTCAGCCTAATGTAAGCTGAGTTGAAGAGGAAGGAGCTTCAACTGAAGAAAACCAATCTCTCCATAAGATCCAGCTGTAGGGCACTTTCTTAAGTATTGACTGATGGGGGAGAAGCCTGGCCCATTGTGGGTGGTGCCATCCTGGGCTGATGGTCCTGGGTTCTGTGAGAAAGCAGGCTGAAAAAGCCATGGGAAGTGAGCCAGTAAGCAGCACCCCTCCATGGCTTCTGCATCAGCTCCTGCCTCCAGGTTCCAGTTGTTTGAGTTCCTGTCTCGACTTCCCTTGACGATGAACAGTGATGCGGAAGGGTAAGCCAGATCAACCCTTTTCTCTCCAGCTTGCTTTGGTCATGTTGGTCATGGTGTTTCATCCCAGCTATAGTTAACTAACACTGCACAGGACACTAGCACTGACATGTTGGTGTAATCCCTTCTCCCGAGGTGTGGGAGGGACCCAGTGGCACTCTTCTAATAAAAGAATATATAACGAGGATGAAAGAATTGTTTCCAGATGAAGCTGAGAGAAGATTCTGGTTTCTATCCTTCTCATTCCCTTACTCTTGCCCTTTCCCTGGTCATTCTAAAGACTCTCAAGTACCCCATTGTAAGTGGTCAGTACAGAGGCTGTGAGAAAAACCTGGGATCTTGAGCCAGCAGCAATTGAGAACAGGAGCCTTCCCATAGCTAGGCATCCAAGGAAGCTTGAAGCAGGTTGTCTCCTAGTTGAGCCTGAAGGTGACTCAAGGCTTAGCCCCATCTAACCCTTAGACAGCGTTGGAAGACTGAGCCTGTGGCTCTAGCCCAGAACAGCCTTGTTGCACAAGCAAATGAGACAACAGTTGAGTTATTTTGGTTTGGCTTTTTGCTTGTATGACATCACTAAACTTTGGAACAATCTGTCATGGAGCAGTAGAAAAGTAAGAGAGATTGAATAACTGGAAAAAGAAGCCTGTCTTGGGCAGTAGCCACAGGCTGACGGAGTCTGAATAACAGATTACGAAAACAGACTCTTAGTAGTAATTTCAACTTGGATGAGGCTGTCAATATGGGGCACCTGCTGCTGGAAAGTAGCAGAAAGGGACTCTTGTTCCATAGTGGTAGAGAGCCTGACAATACCACGTCTTCTAGTGACATGGAGCGAGGAATTTGAATGAACTGGGTGGTATTCTAAAGGGCCGAAGCTGCTGCTCACCTTGTTGTTAGTCTACAGAGATGTTCACTTCCACAACTATAAGCTTCAAAAGCATGCAGTTTTATAGAAGCACACACACATAAATACACGAGGAAGAAATGGGAAAGTATATAGCATTCAAAGAAAACTCAAATCAACAGACACTGTCCTTAAGAAGGACCAGATGCTGGAATGACAAAAGATTTTTAAAACAGTAGCCTTATGGATGCTCAAAAACAACTAAATAGAGATATGAAGAAAAAGTTCAGGAAGGCTGGCAGTAATGGCACACATCTTTAACCCCAGCACTTGGGAGGCAGAGGCAGGTAAATCTCTGCAAAGAGTTCAAGGCCAGCTTGGTCTACAGAGTGAGTCCCAGAACAGTTTCCATAGCTACACAGAGAAACCCTGTCTCAAAAAAACAAAAATAAATGAACAAATAAACAAATAAAAATAGATTCTGGCTAAAATATAGAATAACAAAAAATATAAATTCACTCGATTAATTAAAGGATGATTTGAGAAGACAGGAGGGAGAAACAAATTTTGAAGAAAAGATAGATGAAATTATTGAGTCTGAGAAGCAGAAAGGATGGCAGAAAAGTGAGCAGAACCTAAGGGACGCAGCAGATAAACTTGCACTATGGCCATCCCAAAAGGAGAAGAGAAACTAGAGGGGGCAGGGAACATTTGAATAAATAGCAGCTGAAAACTACAGGAATTCCATGGGAAACATGGTAGAGTCGTCCAGTGAGCTCAATAAACTCTCCCAGGATGCTCAAAGAAGCCTTGCAGAGCACACTGTTATCAGAACCACGTATGCAGGCTAGTGTTCGACCGTAAGGATTCCAGTGGTTTCTCATCAGCAGTTTTGGAGGCCAGCATGCAAGTGGGCTGGTAACCTCAAAGCACTAAAATTTACAACAAATTTTACACAGCGGAACCATCCTTCAAATATGAGAAAGGAAAACACTTGCAGATAGGTCAGAGTTGAGTGGATCTGCTAGTACATAGACCTGTCCTTCAGAAATGTCCTTCAGTGGCTGACTGTCATGGCCAGGCCTTTGATCCAGGCCCTTGGGAGGCAGAGACAATCTAATCTGGGAGTTCCAGATTAGATTGGTCTATGGCAGTGGTTCCAAACCCTCCTAATGTTGTGACCCTTTAATACAGTTCCTCATGTCATGGTGACCCCCCAATCATAAAATTGTTTTTTTTTGTGTGTGTGTTACTTAATAACTGTAATTTTGCTACTGTTATGAATCATAATGTAAATATCTATGTTTTCGGATGGTCTTAGATGACCCCTGTGAAAGGGTCATTCAACCCCAAAGAGGCTACATAACCCACAGGTTGAGAACTGCTGATCTACAGTGTGAAACTCAAGGCCAGCCAGGGCAACAAAGTAAGTGTTTGCCTGATGTGGAATATTAGTTAAAGATGTGTTACATTTATTTATGCTGTGGAATATTTATTTAATGATGCAAAGATGTCTTGCATTCTTTTATGTTGCATTTGTTTTAACTCTGTGAAGCTATATTACTTTGCCTGTCTAAAACACCTGATCTGTCTAAAAAAGAACTGAACGGCCAATAGCAAGGCAGAAGAAAGGATGGGTGGGGCTGGAATGCAGAGAGAACAAATAGGAGGAGAAACTTGTGGAAAAGAGAGGACCGAGGAACAAGAAAAGAAGAAGAGAGGACACCAGTGGCCCGCCACCTAGCTATGCAGCAAGCCACAGAGTAATAAGTAACGAAAAGTATACAAAAATAAAGTAAGATAAAAGCTCAGAGACAAAAGGTAGACAAGATAATTTAAGAAAAGCTGGCTGGAATCAAGCCAAGCTAAGGCTGGGCACTTATAAGAAGTAATAATCCTCCATGTGTTTATTTGGGAGCTGGGTGTTGGGCCCCCAAAGAGTAAAGAGCAAAAAAGAAAATAACCAGTTATCCTTGTCTCAAGAATAACACTGATAACAGCATATACGCCTGTTAGGTTGGAATGAAGGAATACTAGTGAGAAACTTAAATTAAGCATAAAAAAAATCTCAACAAATGCACACATGAGCAATTACAAAAATTAGTTTAACTTTGGTTTGAAATTCTATTTTCTACATAACAAACTAATAATTTTTAAGTTATTAGTTCAAAAAATCTAGTATTACTATAGTTTTCTCTGTAGCTCCACTTTTATTTTCTGTAATGTATAAGAAATTAATTCAAAAAACAATTTTTAGTCTGTGCCTTTAGATCCACAATATACACTATTGTGATGTCAGTAACAAAATAATGAGGTACAAAGCTGTACTGTAGCAATGTCGTTTTTGCTTTTGTTTTTAATATAAATTCAAATTCGAGTCTTATTACTTGGAGATATTAAATGTTAATCATAAGAAAATAGTCACAGAATAAAAAGAAATGAAAAGCAATTAAAATGTTCTACTATTAAAACAATCCCCAGTGTGTTAGCTTCTTTTCCTGTTGCTGTGATGTGAGTAGCCCAACCAAAAGGAACTCAATGGAGAAAAGGTTGAGTTGCCCCCCCCCCTCAGTCCCTCACTGTGGGGAAGGCGAGGCAGCAGGAACCTGAAGCAGCAAGTCACCTCATACCATGGTCAAGAGCAAAGAACAATGAAGTCATGTTGGCATGCTAGCTGACCCTCCTCTTCTCATTCAGTTCAAGACCCAACTCAGGGAACAGTGACACCTACATTCAGGGTGGAGTTTCCCATTCCATTCATGCAAGGAAATTCCTTGTGGGTTTGCCCCCGGGTAAATCTAATTTAGACAATTCTTTCCAGGAAGTAAGTCTCTCTTCCCACGGATTCTAGACTGTGTCAAGACACTTGCTTTCTATCCAAGGACACAAACAAGCCTGAAAGGATGAAAACAATCCGTTCTCTATTGGGTGATATAGTTCATTGGTGGCGTTTTTCAGGGCTGAATATGCCATGGTTCCAATCACTAGTACTTCTACACACACAAAAGAAGCAGAAAACGATTTGTTCTATATAAACAGTAGCCAACAGAAAATAGCGGAGCTATACCAAAAATAACAAAATGGACTTTAAATTTCAAGGGTTAGATAAGACCAAGCAGACAGGTCCAATATAGCAAGAGACAAAAACTATAATTATTTGTATGCTTATATTTTGTTGTCAAAATATAGGAAGCAAACTTGACAGAACTAAAGATCTAGGTGGCTCTAAGTAAGTTCTAAATTACAGGAGTCCTTAATAGGCCACTCTCGATAGCAGCTTTTTAAAGAGAGAGAGAGAGGACACAAGACCAAAACTATGGGACATATACAGAGTAGTCAAAAGCAGAATATACATGGTTCTCATGTGCACGTGAGACATTCTTTAAGATCAGTCATATGGTAGGACACCAAGTCAATCTCAATGAACTTAAAAAAGTGATTTCATGTGAAATACTCTGACCACAAGGAGATGATATTAGAATAGCCGAAAGTGAACTGAAGAGTTCATACATATAAACACTACTCTCTTGAATGACCTGTGCACCACAGAACAATTACAAAGGAAGTTAGAAAATACTGGAATAGCCACACAGTGTACATGTTCATTAAAGAAGAAGATCCAATGGGTGAAAGTGCTCATCGTGTAAGCGTAACAACCCAGCTCAGTCCCGGCAGCCCTTGGTGGAGGGATAGAACCCACTCCCCCAAGTTGTCCTCTGACCGCCACATGCATGTGCCTAGAGTCAAATACATACCACACACACACAACAAAAATGTCCTAATGAACAAAAATCTGAAATCAACAAACTGATTTTTACCAACAGAATAGAAGAAGAACAGATTAAAAGGAAATATCAGAAGAGATTTAAAAAACACACAAACAGGTTTTATGTGGAGTTTAATTGACCATGTTGAGGTGCCAATCTGTAGTAAGGAGAGCGAGCTGCATCCCACCACTCGGCTACCTTAACCCCCAAAATAACCACACAGAAATTGTATTAATTAAATTACTGCCTGGCCCATTAGCTCTAGCCTCTTATTGGTTAACTCTCACATCTTGATTAACACAGCTCCATTAATGTGTATCGCCACTTGACTGTGGCTTACTGGCATGAGTCTAACCAGCGTCCGCCTTGGGCAAGAGGATCATGGCGTCTGCCATACTGCCCTTCTTCCCAGCATCCTGTTCTGTCTACTCCGCCTATCTAAGTCTGCCCTATCAAAAGGCCATGGCAGTTTCTTTATTCAACCAATGAAAACAATACAAATACAAAAGAGCCTCCTACACCACATCTCAAACCCAAAACATCTGACCTGGGACTGAAATCATCATCATTAAACTGCAAAAGAATAAGAACTTTTTCTCTAAGATTTGGAAAGACGCCAAAAGAATGTCTGGTTTTGTCCAGACATTCAAAATACTTCTGGAAGTTCAAGCTAGAGAAGTTCAAACAAGAGAATGAAATAAAGGCCACTCACATTGGAGAAGTAAAATTATCAACTTGTAGAAGACATTATTTTATACAGACAGAACTCTAAAATATCCTGTTCTACCAAAATATCCTGTTAGCTATAGAAAATTCTCTACAATGACAGAACAGAAAAATTAATACTCCCCCCAAAATTGGTTTTATATACCAGTAATGAACAATCTAATAAAGAAGAAAATTCTATTTACAAAAGTATCAAAAAATATTAATTAGCCAAGGAAACAGATTATATGTATAATAAAAAATTTAATAAATTTTAAAAAGACATAAATAAACAGAAAGATAGCCCATGTTCATAGTTGACATGCTTAATATTGTTAAGAATGTTACTATTACCCAAAGTGATATACAGATTCAATAGAATCTCTGGAATATTTTTGCATATATAGAAAATAGCCAATCCTAAAATAACTACCTAATCCTAAGAAACACCAAATAGCCAAAAAGATATTTTTAAAAAAGAACAGTTTAAAGACTCAATATTTTTACTACAGTAATCAAAACAGTGTGAGAGGCTGGGAGATGTCTCAGGTTGTGAACCCCTTGTCGCCCAAGCATGAGGATCTGGGTTCAAATCAGAGAGCAGGGTGTGGCATCTTGTGACTATTTTCTCAGCATTGGGGCTTGATAAGTCTATCAGAACTGAAGGACTCCAGGCTCAATGAGAAACCCTGCCTTGGACAGTAAGGTAGACATCAATATAGAACTGTATCTAGTTTTGACTTCTGACTCTAGACACACATACATACACACGCATGCATGCATGTATACACACATGTATGTACATATAATATACTAAGTATGATGTGGGCATACAGACAAGCAAAATAGAAAAGAATAGACAGTCAATAAATAGTCTTTTTTTTTCTTTCTTCCTAACACCCCTCTCATCTGTCCCTTTTATTCTGTCCCATCTTGAACGCACCCATAGAAATAAAGTCTTTTATGTACAGTCGCCAAGACCTGAATTATGCTCTACTCCCTGAATTCACTTGTGGAAGTCCTATTGTAACTATTGCTCCTTTGTAACTACTAGTGATAAGAGCTTTAAGGAGGTGATTAATGTTCAATGAGGATGGGGCTTTAATCCAACAGAACTCATTCCCTTATAAGAAGAGGCAGAAACCAGAGAACTCTTCACCCTGTGAGGATTTACCAAGACAGATATGTGCTTGCCAAGCTCCCACCAGCATGGTACTCTGACTTAGGACTTCCGAGAGTGGATCTGTGCTGTTCCAGGCACTCAATCACGGCATTCTGTCATGTCATACTGCGTTCACAAATTCAGTATCAAGTGTTCTGTTCTCTTTTCCTCAAGGGAGAAAATTCTACTCAATGGGAAAAGGACAATCTTTTCAATAAAAGGTGATGAGAAAACTAGATATTCAAATGGAAAATATTGAAGATACACCATTATCTTAGAATATACAAGATGAAAATGGAAAATGGATGAAAGGCCTAAACACAGGACAGAATTCTAACACCATCTGAAGGCTTATGTTATAAAAGTGCTATGACATTGGACTTGACAATGACTTTTTAGATATAACACTAAATAAGTCACATGTTAGGAAAATTTAAAACTTGACTATAGAAAAGGGTATTACCAATAGAGCAACTTCCAGTAAGGTTGAAAATATTTTCAATATTTTGGTATCTATGTTATACAAAAACCCTCTAAAACTCAACAGCAACAACAAATTATTTTTTTTAAAAAAAGCCAACTCCTTGAATAGATATTTCTCCAAAGAATATTTACAAATAGTCAATGATATGAATGTGAAGGTTCCCAAAGTAGTGGTTATCAAGGGGCTATGAACAGAAACTAAGCCAAGGTACCTGCTCATCCCCAGCAGGAGAGCTTCTGTTAAAAATAAAAACAAAAAGTAGCCAATGTTGATGAGGACAGAGAAATCAGAAACTGTATATTTCTGGTGGATGTGCAAAATGGTACCTCTGATGCAGTAAACAGTAAGGTGGTTCCTCCAAAAATTAGAAACAGAATTATAATATGATTCAGAGATTCAATTTCTGGGCAAGTATGTCATGTTTATAACTGAATTATTCACACTTTGTCCAAAGGTAGAAGCAACGTAAGTTTTATCAACAGATAAACAGACAAGCAAAATGTAGCTCACATACACACGAGAGAGAGAGAGAGAGAGAGAGAGAGAGAGAGAAGAGAGAGATGAGAGAGAGAGAGAAAGAGAGAGGAGAGAGGAGAAAGAGAAATGAGAGAGAGAGAGAGAGAGAGAGAAATGAGAGAGAGAGAGAGAGAAATGAGAGAGAGAGAGAGAAATGAGAGAGAGAGAAATGAGAGAGAGAGAGAGAGAGAGAGAGAGAGAGAGAGAGAAATTCTGGCACATGCTACAGCATGATAAGCCAGTCACCAGAAGACAAACATTGTATTATCCCATTTCTATGACTCCCTAGTCAAATTGATGTGGACAGAAATTAGAATGGTGGCTGTTGAGCAAATGTGGAGCTCCTCCTCTTTAATGGGCAGAGAGGTTCACTTTTGTAAACGGAGACGTTTGTGGAGGTAAAAAGTGGTGACAGCTGCCCAATACGAATGAACTCAACACCAATGAATGTATATACTTACTTTAAAAAAAAAATGAATGGTTCAGGACTTGATAGTTTTAAAAGTTCTCAGCCTCAGAAATGGCTCAGGGGTCAAGAGCGCTTGTTGTTCTTGAAGAGGACCTGGTTCAGTTCCCAGAACCTACATGGTGACTCACATCTGCCTCCAACTCCAGTTTCAGAGGATCTGGAACCCTCTCCTGGCCTCCACAGGCACCAGGTGATGCACATACATGTAGGCCACCACACAGACATATAAAATTTAAAAGCTTTCAATGTCTTCATATTTAAAAGGTACGATATTGAGAAATGACATCGAAGAAAATTTTGCATTGTGGGGATGGCCAGGAGAGCCATGGCTTAAAGGCTGTGCCGATGGTGTGACAATCAGAAGGTTTTAGAGATTAAGAAAGATGAACGGTGGCATTCAGCAGTCTGCTCAGCCACACAGAGGGAAACTGTGCTTCCCAGATCTTCTCCATCAAACAGGATTTCTGGGAAGCTTAAAAGCTCTGTCCCTTAGACTTCTAAACACAAACCTAAGGGGGAAAGGCTTGCCTGGAAGATTTCTTTCCTGCCTTTTGTGGAACTGAATCAACACTAATGAGACTTACAAGGAGCCCGTGATGTCTTTGTAAGAATTCTGCCAGCTTGCACAGAACAGGACAGGATGAAAAGTACAGTGGAAAATTAAAACAAGCCGTGGGATTCCCAAGTTTTACTGACAGGAAAAGCAGGCTGGAACAAGGCAACTGTAACACACACTCCCTTTCTGCATAAAAAATGCGATTCAAGGTGAGACCAGAAGCCCAGACTGCAAAGTCAAAACCCACAGAGATGCTCCTGGGTCCTGAGAGCTAAGCAAAGACCCTTTAACATCAGAGCATCTGAATTTCATAACTACAGTGAACTTCCCTGTCTTTTCCCTCCTATTTTCTCTGATGGGGAGATCCAGTTCCCATCTCTCTACTATATAGGGGTTATTATAGTATTATGGGCAGGGAAGACTTCATAGATAGAGAAGAACAAATAGAACCAAAGGCATTATGAAGACTTTAATATTCACATGGGCACGAGCCAGGTGCTGAGTGTATTTTGGATAAATGAAGGACATGGATCATAGGGGGAGACACAGAAGAAAGACTGCTTGGCAGCCTCTAAATGGTCTCTAATAACCCCTTATTCCCAGGGTAGAACTGTCTTGCAATCCTTCCCTATCTGCATGCTGCAGGACCTAGTGAGAGGAAAAGAATGTGTGCCTGCATGGGAGCAGAGGTAAATGTTGGCTGTTGCTCCTCAGAAGTCAACCTTGTTGCCATCTCTTGCTGAGATCTGGTCCTTGCTGATTTGGATAGACTGATAGTCAGCAAGCCCTGGGAAACCTCTGCTCCCCACCTCCCTAGAGCTGGGGTATAAACACGGACTACCATATCTGACTTTCATGTGGTGCTAGGAACCAACATTAGGTCTTCATGCTTGCATAGGCTCCTGCTAGTCTTGTGTGTGTTTGCCATAAGCTAGAGTTGTCTCAAACAACCTCAACTGAGAAACCGTCTTCCTCAGATCCAGCTGTAGGGCATTTTTCTTTATTGGTGATTAATGGGGGAGATCCCAGTCCATGGTGGGTGGTGCCACCCCTGGCTGGTGGTCCTGGTTCTGTAAGAAAGCAGGCTGAGAAAACCATGGGGAGCAAGCCAGTAAGCAGTACCCCTCCATGGCTTCTGCATCAGCTCCTCCCTCCAGGTTCCTGCCCTGTGTGTGGGTTCCTGTCCTGACTTCCTTTGAGGATAAACAGCAATATGGAAGTGTAAGCCAAATAAACCCTTTCCTCCCCAAGTTGCTTTGGTCATGGTGTTTCATGGCAGCAATGGAAATCCTAAGACTCATGGCAAGCACTTTATCCGACTGAGCCATCTCCCCAGCCCCTGCTTTTTTTTTTTTTTAAAAGGAAAGATGAGATGCCAGTTCCCAAGTTACAAAAAGATGGTGGATTCCATCTTCCTACTCTCTTGCTTTTTGCCCCCACTCACTCTGGGTGACACCATCTTGTCACACTGTAAGCTGCTCTCTAGAGAGGACAGTAAGAATTTAAGGCTGGCCAGCAGCCATTGAGCAAGCAATTTACAAGGTCTCATCCTCTGTGAAAACAAAAGAAGACCCTCTCCAAACAAAGCATCATATCCTTAGACCCAAATTTGGAAGTCATGATACCTTTAGAACATACATGTAGTTTGGCAGACCACACAATGAAATGTCTCTCTGTATTTAGCTCCTTCACAGTCAAAAATTTTAAAGAAAACACAATGTACATAATCCAGACTCTCTGTGAATTTTCCATTTTTACGTGGCTTATTTTTCTTTATTTCTTTTAATCTATAATTATCTGTACTCTGTCTCTTTAAAGACTTTACCTTTTTTTTAGGCATTAACTTTATTTTTTGTATTCTTTTTCTTCTCTTTCTCAAGCCTACGTATGTCTAACACTATGATCATTTAATGGTCTTTTATGTCTGAATCTGTTCTATTGTGAATCTGTAATTTTTTTTATTATCCAGGAGCATTTCTTAGAATGTTAAGAACTTCTTAAAAACTTAAGATGCACCATGTAGAGGCAGTACAGTACCACCTGTGTCCTGCCCAGTCTAACTAAACCTTAACTGCGCCGTTATTATGGTACTTACGATAGTTTCCTCCTGAGATCAGCACAGTTCAGCACGGGGGAGCGGAGCTGGAGCCACTTGTGACTTAATCAGTTGCACCTCTGAGCTGCAGAGCAGCGGGCTGTTCTGGATGTTGGCTCTACAGCTCTCCAATTTCAAAATGGAGGACGTACCATTTTCTACTAGCTCTGGGGCCGCCAGGTAGGAGCCGCACTCAGCAGTTTAATTCTGAGACTGAGTCTGCGGAACAGAAACACATTTCATCCAAGTTATAGTCAAATCTGACACGCAGAGCACTGCGCAGTCTGAAAACATCTGTGTGGGGCAGGAATTGCCTGCCTAAGCCTGATCCCACAGTCTGCCCAGGCAGGGAGTGCAGGCATAATCTCAGAGTACTTTCTTCCTGATCCCAGCGAGAACACAAACACCCAGGCCCACAAATGCACCATAGCCAGAGTTTGCACCAGCAGCAGGGCTCAGAGCCGCGCTTTAAAACTGCGCACATGTGGCTTTTTTTTTTAAGGCTGCTGAGTCAGGAAATTCTCTCTGGCATGCCACCCACAAACAGCAAAAAGCTGCATTAAACTGTTTGTGTATGTGTGTGTGTGTTTAAAATTAAACTCTCTCAGGTTTTACGTGGAGTTCATTACCATGTTAGGTGCCACTCTGTAGAGGGAGCGGCGGGCTGCGTTCCACCGCTCAGCTCCCAGCCACCCATTAGCTTTACCCGGGCGATGGTGGCGCACGCCTTTAATCCCAGCACTCGGGAGGCAGAGGTAGGCGGATCTCTGTGAGTTCGAGACCAGCCTGGTCTACAGAGCTAGTTCCAGGACAGGCTCCAAAGCCACAGAGAAACCCTGTCTCGAAAAACCAAAAAAAAAAAAAAAAAAAAAAATAATTACACAGAAACTGTATTCTTTTAAACATGCTTGGCCCCTTAGCTCTAGCCTCTTACTGGCTAATTCTTACATCTCAGTTAACCCATTTCTAATAGTCTGTATAGCACCACGAAGTGCTGGCTTACCAGGACGGATCTTAACCTGCGTCCATCTTGAAGAGGAGAGGCGTGGCGACTGTCTCACTTCCCTTCTTCCCAGCATTCTGTTCTGTCTACTCTGCCTACCTAAGTTCTGCCCTATCCAGCTAAGCAGTTTCTTTATTAATTAACCAATGAAAGCAACAGATAGATAAATGACCTTCCCACATCAGTCACCCCAGCACAATAGCTGTGAATGAAGTGACCAGAGGCAGAGAGAGAGAGAGAGAGAGAGAGAGAGAGAGAGAGAGAGCTGCTATCCAGTCTCAGTAGCATGGACGTTCAGTAACCAGAGTTGATTTAGGTCCTGTTGTCTCTACCGTACCAGCCACAGATCCCAGAGCAGCCTCCAATGTAGTAGTTAGCTATTGGACGGGAAGTTAATTGCATTGGGCCGGTTTCATCTCTAACAATTCAAAATGATCCAACTGACTATTTTTGAGACAGAATATCACATACTCTAGGTTGATTTTAAACTTCTTACGTAGCCAAGGATGGCTGAACTTCTGATCTTCGGCTTCTACTTTCAGTGTGCTGGGATTATAGGCGTGTGCCACCATGGCCAGTTCATTTGGTCCTAGGGGTTTAACTTAGCAAACATTCTATTAATGGAGATATATCCCCAGATCCATTTTTTTTTTTTTGGTCAGTTTTCCCTTTCTTTTCCCTAGGACACCAGCCAGCACCATACCATGATATAGGAACTCAATAATTCCTGGCATGTAGCCATAGAATTCTGGCCTGCTTTGTAGTATTATTGCCATGATTATTTTTGTCTTTCATCAGCCAGGATCTAAGATAGGTGTCTGTCCAGGTGGTTTTGTTTGCCTTTGCCCTAATCCTGAGCCCCTAATGCAGAATGAGGTGTAACGCTGTTATGTTTGGACTTCTGTGCTAAGCTGATTTTGGAGATAACCCTGATGCCATCACAAAGCTCACTGGCAGCTCTGTTCTCTTCTGCTTATAAACACTTATCTTCCTTCGACATCCCCTGAAGTTATCTGAAAGTCACAGTCCAGTGCAATAATAGAAACTTTATCCCCGGCATTCTTTGATAAAAGAAGTCCCCATCCCTAGGTTCTGAGCCTTGTGTGGTACTGGAGATTTATGCCCCACCATTCAGTTGGAACATTTTATTCTTTATCCAGCAGGATCTAAACCTGCACAGATACGGTCCTAGTTTGAGATCTACAGAACAGAAGATCATTGACTTCAGCTGGGCTCATGGTTTTGTTTTTCTATCTGTCCACGGAGATATTTTTTTTTATGAGATTATCACTCTTAGGGTCTTGGTAGTTTACTGAATGGTTAGAATATTTTATTATTATAAAAAGTCATTGTGACTACAAAGCCACTAAAAATGTGCATGGATACATACACGTACACATACATACACACACATGTGGAGGAGGTGCTAGAGATGGAGCCTTGTACAGTACTTTAGCATATGAACTGCAATCCCAGCCTCGAATTTTTGTGTGGTGGGTGTGTGTGTGTGTGTGAGAGAGACAGAGACAGAGAGAGGTTGTGTGTATGACCTTGTACACTTGGAGGCAAGTGATAAACCTGTTGTTTCTCTAGAGCCATATTTTTTTTCTGATACAGGATTTCTCGCTGGGACTGGAGGCCTATTGGCCAGCTGACCCGAGAGCTCCAGGGCTCTACCTGCCTCTGCCTTCCCAGGGCTAGGACTACTGTGTGCCATTATGGCTAACTTTTCTTTTGTGTGTGTATGCTGGGACTTGAGTTCATAGCCTCGCTTTACCAGAAGAACTGTCGGCCTAGTCCCCTAAAGGTGGCATTTTAAATATTTGTCGGTAATATTTTTGGAAAATTGAGTGAGCATCTAGAGGGCGAGTGGATCTCTAACTCATATCTCTTGCTAAAATAAATTTTCAAGAGGTTATAAATTTTAACATGATGCCACTGAGATTTTTTTAATGCTGTAGACTGACTACGTGCCTTTCAATATGTGCAGTGTGCTTGCTGTTTTTTGAAGTAGAAGATCTTGTCATAGACTGGCTCTTGGTTGATTTGGGGAATTGACAGAAATGTATAGAAGTCTAAGACCCAAGTACTGACTCAGGATCCGTGCTAACTAACATCAACTTCTTAGATTGTTATTTTTCTGACTTCAATTCCATCAGAATGCTATTCAAAGCCACGTGAGAGCTGGGACGATGTCTCAGTGGTTAAAGGGCTTGCCTCACAAGCCTGAGGTCAGAGTTCACATCTCCAGAAACCATATACACACCAGGTGGCCCTGGTGGCAGTCTGCAATTCCAGCCCCAGGAGGCAAGAATGGGGACTCCTCAGAGCAAGCTGCCTAGCAAGATGGGGGCACTTCAGCGAGCACTGGGTTTGACTGAGAGATCCTGCCCCAGTGAATAAAGGGGAAAAGACATCAACCCTGGGCTTCCACATGCCTGTGCACATGTGTGTGCCCCCCCTAGAAACATACATACACACATGCACGTGAAAATGGAAAAAGGAAAATACATACTAACGACTTTCTACAGCTCTTTTGTTTTGCTAATATTTCTCTTGGTTGAAATCCTCAGTATTCAAAGTGGGGTTCGCATTTCCTGATTACAATCAGGTTTCTGTCAATTCTTGCTTGGTATTTATTTTGTTTCTGATGCCATCTATCTGTCATCTTTGAGCCCAGCTGAACCTCCTGTTTGTAAATCTAACTAAACCTGCTGCTATTTTATTACTAAAGAATTTCCACTGAAATGGTCACCTGGGGTTTACCACAGGTTTTCCCAACAGAAATGCTTTTCATTCCTGTTGCTCACCAAGACTTAGTAAACCTGTATCAGGAGAGAAAATAGGACGATCGCTGTGGTTAAAACATCTGAACGCCCTTCCAAATCTTCTTTGGGATGATGCTAAGTTGGTGCCTATACTGTCAGACCATGGGTGTCCAAGCGTGCTGAACCATCAAAGCTGGACATCTATTTAGGCTCTTAATACTGCCCACATTAACAGGCCTTACAATATTCTATAGGAGACTATAAGACATCCATAGGATGTTCCATTTAAACGCAGAAGATTAGAAACCTCAGGTCAATTTTTTGTTACCTAATAATACACTAATCACCATCCTGGGGCCCCTTTGCTAATTACAAGTCTCTTTCAAAAACAGTGAAACTTTTTAGTACCTAAGAGGGGCGGGGAGACTCAAGTTTCAATTTAAAAAAGAGAAAGCCTAAATGTTTCAAACAGTTTGCTGGAACAAAGAGAAACAAAGAAATCTCCCCAGATGTCAACCTCTTCCCCAGAGATCAAGAGGCCTGGGCATGGACAGGGTACAGAGTAGTGCATTCTGAGCTCTGAGTCTGCAGGAGAGCTTTCTCTTGATTGATTAAAGCAGCAAAAAAATACTGAATTAAAGCAATCTGGCCAAATGAGACTACAGGTTGGTAATGGCTTTTCCCTCCTCCTTCAGAAATCGCAGGACGGTTCTATACATGTGGGAATGTGCAGTCGACTTCAACACACATTTCATTTCAGACTCTGGAATGGTGGAAAGTTTTTCCACATGAGCAAACAACCAAGCGAATACCGTATCCAGATAAGTCACAAATCATGTCAGATATGTAATGATCTGTGTACTGTATGTCTATCCTGCACATAACAAGTTACCTGTGATCAAGGTGCAGTGCATAGTTGCTACATGGCCCACTGCTCACGCTTATTAAAAAAATATGATCCAATTTCCTTTGTTCCTCTCTTAATTAAAATTTTCACAGGGGCCGGGCGGTGGTGGCGCACGCCTTTAATCCCAGCACTCGGGAGGCAGAGGCAGGCGGATCACTGTGAGTTCGAGACCAGCCTGGTCTACAAGAGCTAGTTCCAGGAGAGGCTCCAAAACCACAGAGAAACCCTGTCTCGAAAAACCAAAAAAAAAAAAAAAAAAAAAAATTTTCACAGGGCCCAACTTTCTTGCATTCCTGTTTTTCTGACTCTGCTCGGTCTCCTTTAGGGCTCTTCTTTTCTCTCTGGAACGAACTAGAAGAGTTCCCAGGGATAAGATTGTGAGTCTGAGTGAAGGCAGTGTATCTGAAGTTCTGAGACAAGCAGCAGCAACCGCTCACCTCGGCCTTTAGTCTCTCTGGAGAACGGATTTCTAAACGGACCGTGCTTCTAGTTAGTCCTCATGAACTGGAGAATGAAAATGTACTCTTCATCTCCCTCATGGTCAGAATTCATTTCTAGCCTTATGCAACGAAAAAAAAAATATCCTAAAATAGCCTTTTCACCATTCCCCAAAGACAGTTTGATCACAACTCCAAATAACACTTTTATTTGATAATATGCCACAAAAGGCTGTGATATTTTGGTTATAAATCTGGTGAGCACGTGGCCTATCATCTAAACAGGGCATTCTAAACATCAAAACCTGGTTATCAGTAATTCGTAGGTCCACCTGGCACAAAACAAGACAATTCGAGGCAATCAGAGCAAATGACAGTCCCGTGGTTCACTGCCCCCTTCCTTCCTACTTCCATTGCTTGAGAGACAATTTCACGCCATGCATTTTTATGTACCTAAAATGTCCACTTAGAGTCAAATGTCCAATTATTTCAGTATTTTGGTATATACAGCCTCACAACCATCACGTCCACAATTTCAATCATTTAGTAATTCCCAAATGAGACTGTGTTCTCTTCAGCAGCCCACTCCAGCTCCCCCACGCCTCTCCACCAACTTCCTGTTTAACTATTTACCTATTTTGCCTCTATGTATCTGCCAATTCTTGACGTTTCTGATGAATATAACTATTGGATAAGTGGTCTTTTATGATGGCTATCAAAGCTAAATCCTGTGGTAGCATGGGTTGGCTCTGCATCCCTTTTCCGTCTGAATAGTGTCGCACTGTAAGGATGTACCACATCACATCACATTTACCCACTCGTCAGCTGTTAGACATTTAGGTTGTTTCTACTTTTAGTCTGTTCCGAGTAATGCTGCTTTGAACATTTGTGGGCAAGTTTTTTTTGTGTGTGTGTGTGTGTGTTGTAGACATAGGTTTTCTTTCCTTTGAGGGTATTTACCTGTTTGTGCCCCCTCCCTTTTGTTACCTCTGTGCAACGCACTTAACCTTGCAAAATTCTAATAGAGGGTTCTCACACACCAGGCAGGAGAGCAAGAAGTCAGTGAGCAGGATGTGCAAGGAAGGCCACTGGAGTGAGCGTTTTTTGCTTAAAGACACAGGGAGGGAGGGAGGGAAGGGAAGAAGCTCCTGCTGGGCTGCCAAGGGTCCTTGCTGCACAGTTTAAAATCACTTACCCAGGAGCAGCTGGACTAACACAGCAAAGCTAACCTAACACTTACCAAAGCTCCAGGGCCTTTGCTCCTCGAGCAAATGTTTACATTGTGTGTCCAGAATGAAAAGTTTTAATTTCTCCCGTTAATAGTTTACTCACTGATGACTCCTTTAATTTGGCCTCTTTTGTTAAAATACATGACACAGGCGAGCTGCGTTTTCAGGGAATGTGTTTAGCCTTATGGAGGTCTACACATAGGCGGATGGTCTTATGTGAGTGAATCTAGATGTGTTAAAGTAAAATCAATACCAACAGAGGAGGAAATTAGCAAGGAAGTCACTGGGTTTTTTTTTCTCCCTCTTTTTCTTTCTTTCTTGTCACCAGACTGTGCAAGTTGGGAATTGTTAGGATCTTTATGTATAAAAATCTCCAGGCTTCTATTCTAATGGGTTCCAGGTTTCCCAGCGATGGAGATGAGTCTAACAGACTTAGTAAATCCTTATTTATTCGTCCCAAAGGCCAGACTGTTCTCTCCTCTTTGGTGCTGGTTTCTCTTCATCCATTGCCTCTTCTTGGGGTCTTTTGGCTGCCTATCATTAATCTTTCAAGCCACAGCTGGGTGAGTTCAGAACAAAACTATCAGAGGAACTGAGAAATGAAATATTTACCCATACCGATGGGGGAAAAGGTCTATCAACCTTAACCCTTCCAACTCAATCACTTCTATTCTATTCTATTCTATTCTATTCTATTCTATTCTATTCTATTCTATGTTTTACTCTATAGATAGAAGGTATGATAAATACACACACACAAATATTACCATATGTATGGATGTATATATTACTATCTACCCCCATTCGTAATGAGGTATAATATTTAAAGCTCAGTTAGTTACCATGGAGATGCAGGTCCTGTTTCTTATCACAAAGGCACACTATCGTTTGGTGTCAGCCAAGAAGGGATGACAAAGGCCTCCCCGAGAGCCTAGTTCTGCAATTACTGAGCAATCAAGCACCTCTTCTAATAATGCATATCCAGGTACACACGCTCCTTGCTCAGTGCTGTCTTCTTTTCTTCCTTCCGTTTGAAAGCCATACGGAGGAGGGAGGATGCAGTTGCCAAGAACAGACGTCTTCTGTTGGATGGCCTGCTTATACGGGATTTCGGTGACATTCCTTAGTTCTTACTACAGAGCTCATTAGTTGCTATCCGCTCAAAGTCCCCCCCCCCACTTGAGTTTTAACAAGTATTTTCTTCTGAGGCTATACAGCAATCTTCCTTTTATGCATTAGCTGTTTTATCATCTGTCATTAACTAATGACGGGAGGTGGATAAATAAAAATCACAGTCCTCTACATTTCCTTGAGCCTTCCCTGTTCCTCTAACCACACCGCTAAAACTATCAACAGAAAAACAAAAAGGAAGAAAAGAAAACAGAATGCCCGGCACTAATTGCACCTGATGGTGCCATCTACAGAACAGAGTGCACGTGACAGGACAAGCAGAAGGCCTGGGTTTTTTCTTTACAGACTTTTATTTTTAGGGTGACTGGGCTGTTCCCAAGGTTTGCCTTGGATGCTCAGACAGACATTTTAAGTTCACATGGAAATTTGGGGTGAATTAAAGGATGAACTGAAGCATTCAAATTAGTCTGATTATAGATAAGCTTCTTACGGTGATCTTTGCCCTGTGCAGTGTCTGTAATTTCATAAATTACACAGTCATCTTTGATTTCACACTCAAATCCTAGGATGCTGGAACTCCTTTGTCCCCGAGGAAGCAGGATGCTTAGTTTTTAAAAAGCATGCGTGTTGTTGGGTTCAGGAGAGACAACAGTAAAGTACCAAAAAAAAAAAATGTCTAGGACACAATCACTTCTTTGAATACACCTCCAGACTAACGAGGAAGACAGCCTTTAAAATCTATATACCAGCAATGATCAATAATATGAGCCAAACAGCAAAAGTTCTGCAACAGTCTAAATGTTAGTGGGAGGGTGGGCACCAAATCCTGAGTCTGTGCTGTGGTTTGATGTTTCCCCAAAATTCTTCTATTACAAATACAAACCCCAAAGCAACAGTATCAAGAGACAGAACTTGGTCAAATTGCCATCTAGGTGAATGGATTAACTGGGTTTAAGAAAGAAAGGGGGGGGGGAGAAAGAGAGAGAGATGAGTGAGTTTGACTTTCTCCCATCTCTTTACCTGTTTCTTCATCTCTGGACATGTCCTTCTCATCACTGGAACTTGTTCTTGTACCATAGGACAGTGCAGTATGAAGTCTGTCCTCAGACATAGCCCCTCAACCTCAGATGTTCCAACTTCCAGAAAAGGGAGACAAATACACTTCCATTTCTTAAAATTTGACTAGCCTGGCATTGTCACGGCAGCACAACCTGGCCTGAGACTGCTGCTAAGGTCTGATGCAAGAGGAGCAAGAGGTCTTGAGAAACAACACAAAAGAGAGGGGGGGAAAGCAGCTCAGAAAAGAAAGACAGCGGACGTGGAGATGCGCCAACAGGGATGACCATGGACTTCTCGGGGCTGTGGTCATGTCAGCATCACCAAAGCAAATCACTCCTGAATAACAAGGAAAACTGTAGACTCGGTTCAGGTGAGGGGATAGTTTCCTCCTCTCAGACCACCCCAGAAGTACGTCCCTCCTCATATTACGAGACAAATGAGGAGGAGAACAGGAAAGAAGAAAGAGGCAGAGGAAAAAGTGGAGAGATGACTCAGTAAAGAAAAGCAGGCCGCGCATGGACACATTCTGAGGGAGATGAGCCCCACATGCCGGGAATGTCATTAATTAAAGAAGAAATGAATGTGTGGAGATTTGCCAAAAGCAGCTCAGGAGACCAACGGCTGTGCACTCATATATTCACCTGTGTGCTAGAATCTTCGATCGCGCTCTACAGACGTCGGCAAGGGCCTGAGTAATGCTGTTTTTAATGGACAACTGACTCCTGGAATGTTTGTTACCCAAAGATGGCCTTATAATATACAGTGTGTTGGGGTTGAACCCTGGGGAAACATTTTATCAGTGCCATGGGCTGGAAGACAGCTAAACAAAAACTCATTAAGGGTGTTCAAAAAAGTGTGCAGAGAAGGTTCATGGCTGGTGGATAGAAGGAATGAGGATCTTCATGGTATTGAATCAGGGAGTACTCCAAAGAGCCTGTGCGTTCCATATGCCCGGAAGGATACCCAACACTTCATGTGCTTGGCTGTAAGACCTCCATACATGAAAGAAGAAACCCACATTGCTACCTCCCTGAGCTCAAAGTAGCTTGTCACCAATGGAACCCAGCAACTTCCTTCTCAGATAGCAAAGAGAGCAAATACACTTCAAAATGCATGCCTGCTAATCGCCGCTTCGTCAGTGTTCCCCTCCTGTTTCCTCTGAGAAGGTTACCCTAAGACATGGAAATAATTGGTATCTTCTCTGCAAATGTTGCAAGAAAGGGAGTGAAAAATGGAAGAGTATACTTCAATGGATTCTACTCATTTATGTGTGACATTTTATTCATATGAATATAGAATCTTATTCATCATTATATTTCCAAGTCTTAGAGGAGTTGACGTACAGAAAAAAACTTAGTAAATTCTTGTTGAATGATCGTCCACAACGATGTCAGCCAATGGAAGGGCTACATTCTGTAGTACTTCACGATCTACAAAGTAGTCACATATATCTGACAGCCAGTATCTCATAGGAGCTGATCTGCTTAGGAATTAATATAGCAAAGCAGAAGTGAGAGAATCTTTCTTGCCATCACAAAGAGCCTTATTTCCTAAAAGCCTTCAGCTAAATTTAAATTTCCAAGGGTTTGGGAGACGCTCAACAGGTAAAGGCACCTGTTGCCAAGCTTGCCAACCCTAGTCTGAGCACGATCGCTCCAAAACTCACATACATGGTGGAGGAAGAGAACGGACTCCTGCACATTGTCCTCTGACCTCCAAAGGTGTCCTGTGGCAAGTGTATCTGTGCACGAATGTATACACACACACCACACATGCATGCACACTCAATATATAAGTATAAAACATTCTTAGCACGGCTGTGTGCCTGATTACTATCCAAACTCCTTCCAAAGCCTTGGACTCAGTAGAATGAAGCGCAGCAGAAGTGTCTGTTGTTTTCATAAATTTTAAAGTATTACGTCATTTTCAATAGACGATGAAGTCCCCACGTTATTAAAGGAACATGGAAAAAATACCCCTGCCTATACTTGGGGTTTTCTTTATATTTTTTTTCCTGACTGTTCAAGTTACACAGCTCTGAACACCTAGATAAAAACAGAACTCTAGGATTAACGAATCAAAAACAGCTGAGACCTGGTTTATAACTCCAAGTTTTAAGATGTTCTAGGTACTTGAGAAAAGCATGGCACTTTGGAGTGGAAAATTCAGTCCTACCCCCTAACATGGTCTTCTTCTGTTTTCTTTGCTCATTTGTCCTGGGATTAGGAATATGCCCTTCATGAGAGTTATCCCACACCGGTCCCCCTGGCCTGCTGCCACACCTAAGAATTGGCCCCCTGAATGCATCCACCTCAATCCCTGCTGCGTAGCTTGACTAGGATCAACACTTCTCAGTGTAGTGGAAGACACAGATGGCAAGCTGTTAACTTTGATCAAAGACCTGAAGACATTTCAAAAGCACTACATTACTGCTGTCCCCACTGCCAAATGATTTTTGTTGTCATTGTCCTTTGCAGAATGGACCTTGGCTAACAAACGTCATTAAGAAAAGTCCATGTCAAATCCATGTCAAACTTGAGAGACGTCGCAGTTCTCTACTCTCTGATGGCAGTCCTGACCTCCTTTTGGCTGAAGCGGTGATTGAAGGCTTTCCCTACTGGCTTTTCTTTCCAGCAAAGAAAGGGCAACAGACTAAACTCACTGACCACCATCCGGATTTCTGTTCTTTTTTCATTTCTGTTTCATTTTCCTGACGTTACTCAATGCTGCTTCTCTGCTTCCTCTGAGAAGTAAGAACAGATAGCTACACTCCTTGTGTCCACATGACGGGAAAGTCAGTTCCCTCGCCACAATAGGTCTTCCTAGTCAACAATTACTAAGACAGCTTTGTTCCCATACACGTGCTTATTTTGGAAACATTTCTACCAATTTCACCTTACAACTTAAAATGTGGTTCATTTGCCTAGAAAGGGTTGTTTTTAAGTAAAACACAATGTTTGATGAGTCATGAGAAATGTTTTTAGGTAAGGCTCATGGCGTCACTATACCAGATCAGCTGGAGGTGGTAAAGGAAAGTTGATCAGGGGCCAGTGAGAAGGCTCAGTGGGTAGAACTTGCTGTGCAAGCCCGACAACCGGAGTTCAATTCCTAGAACCCATATAAAACTAGAAGGAGAGAGCCAACTCCACAAGGTTGTCATCTGACCTACACATCTACACACACACACACACACACACACACACGGTGGTGTGCACTCAACATACTCTATAATGATAGATAATAATATATAATATTAATTATATAATATATAATGATAGTTTACTGCATGCGGGTACTCAGTATGGTACAGAGGTTCTTAGTAAACACCATCATGGTATCAGGAGGTGGTGACCAACTATAGAAAGTGTAGAGCAAGCATTTACCCTTGAAATACTGTGCAAAGCCAGAGGCCAGCCTCTTCTCTGTTTCAACAGTGCCTAATGTTAACCCCGGGCTTTGCTGTCTGCCCTTATCTTCTTCAAGAAGCAGAGTTGTAAAATATAGGAAAAAACAAATATTTGAAGATGTCCATACACAAATAGTAATAGACATAAAGAAAACCAACGAGATGTGGCAGCATCTAAGAAGTGGAATGAATAAGTTCTGGTCCTTAATCTTCAAATACACTTGATCTCTGCTTTAGAAGTATACATTCCAGGAACTCTGATTGTATACTAATGATTTACTTTTTTACTTCATTAATTTTTTCATTAAAGAGGTAGTGCAATACTTATGCCACATTACTAGTGATGACCTACATATGATAGCATCTAACCACACAGTAATAACCTGGGGAATTATACATTTATTTATTCATGACTATACATTTCACATTTTTAGCAATGTCTTTTTGATTGCCTTTACTATCAGTTTAATAAGCTATAGATAGAATAAAATTTGTTTCATTACTTTAAAAATTCATTTTTCTTCTTTCATTTTTTTATTGTCGCTATTTTTGGTTGGTTGGTTTGGTTTTTATGAACCCACCCCCACACACACACATTGGCCATTACACTTATTTCCAACTATTTTTATTTCTTTTAAAGATACCTGCCACCCAAAAACTTAAAAAGATGAGTGTGTATGTGTCTTAGGGACTCCACATCTCTTGCCTCTGCCTTTCAGTTTTATTCTCATAAACAATGGCCCAGTCTACGCTGTCACTTCCCCTTCACAGGGTCTCTCTTTGAAATATCTCTAACCGATTGTACACAGTGCTACCATAATTAAAGTGTAGCACCTATCTTTCCTTTCTCTGGTTTATAAACCTTTAGTGGCTTCCAGTATAACAGGAGATAACAGAAAAGAGTCTCCACGACTGATCATTCATATCCCCCCACTCTCTCTGCAATGCGTATATTTCCCCTCTCATAGTGGTATGGAGTATGTGGGAGGTGCAACATCATCCTTATTCCACAGAAAGGAAACCAAGATGCAGAGTGTCAAGGCATGAGTCAATCCCTTGACAATGTGCAGTTTCCACTCTGAGATCAGCACGCAGGAATTCATTCTCCCCATCTCTTTTCCCAACACCTCCTCCACTGCTCACCACTCCCTTACAGAACCAGTTCCCTCTCTCTTCTTTGTTTACACTGTTGTCTGCCTGTCATTGCCTTTCTCTCCCTCTTCCATGAAGCTCGGTGAGGACCTTGTCTATCCCACTGTACTGTTTTTATTACAACATTGCATCTTGTACTATATTACTCTGCATATACATTCTAAAACATAACTCTTGTAAAGTGGAACAATTTATTATCCCACTGTCTCTTTCTTACCAATGAAAGTAAGAGTGGGAGGCAACTGCAAAGAAAGAAATCAGTCCACTACTGCTGGACGAAACTGTTACGTTAGAGATGTACACATACGCAGTCAGTAAATATTAATTAATACTAAGAGATTATTATTCATCCCTGAGATCCCCCAGAACAATTTAGGCTATCTCCATTGCTTTTGGTTGTCCACCAAAATGTGCTAACAAGCCTTTCCTGCTAAGGACACCATATTCATACAGAAATCAAATGATTACTGGCCAGACAGCTTCCTC
Source organism: Microtus oregoni (assembly GCF_018167655.1). Classification (NCBI taxonomy): domain Eukaryota; kingdom Metazoa; phylum Chordata; class Mammalia; order Rodentia; family Cricetidae; genus Microtus; species Microtus oregoni. The sequence goes on from NW_024543063.1 coordinate 43,079,759, forward strand.
CCTCTGCATAGCTCTTAAAATACTAGAAGGTGCTATGCAGGTTGCTGGGTGAATCAAATCATGTGCAGTCTTACCCAGCTGTGACCCCTGTGAATTATAATAGTGACCAGCAAGGCATGCCTATGGGTACAATAATGGCATGGCTGTTATGGGGGTAACCAACTGGTTTCTGATTCAATTTAAAACCTTTCCCACAAGGGTATCTGAACCGCCCCTCCCCAGTAATCACCATCCTAACTGTCATCATAGAACCTTCAACCAGTAACTGATGGAAGCAGATGCAGAGTTCCACAGCTAAGCACTGGGCCATGCTCCCGGAGTCCAGTAAAAGAGAGGGAGAAGCAATAATATGAACAAAGGGATACCCACAGAGACAGCTGACCCGAGCTAGTGGATGCTCACTGACTCCAGACTGACAGCTGGGGAACCCACCTAGGACCAAACTAGACCCTCTGAATGTGGGTGACAGTTCTGTGACTTGGGCAGTCTGTGGGGCCACTGGCAATGGGACCAGAATATATCCCTAGTACATGAACTGGCTTTTTGGAGCCCATTCCCTGTGAAGGGATACCTTGCTCAGCCTCGACAGAGTTGAGTGGGACTTGGTCCTTCCTCAACTTGATATGCCAGATTTTATTGACTCGCCATGGGAAGCCTTACCTTTTCTGAGTAGTGGATGGGGTACTGGGTAGGGGGAAAGTGGGAGAAAGCAGGAGGGGAGAGAGAGGGGTTGGTATTAAAGTGAAAAAAAAAACAACTTTTAAATAAAAAAAGACTCTTCTCCACAGGAAAAACATACAGCATCGTTTGAAACCTCACAGCCCTAGTGATGACCCCACTATGATTATTCTGCTAATTGGACACAGTATCAAATTGCTTTCTAAATTCATATTTCTATATCCACAGTTCAGTTCTCGGGCCTCACCAGAGAAGGTTCTTTGTGCACTGATACTGCTTAAAGAAAAACAACTGCTCAAAGTCCAGAGAATAAGTGACCAAAGCGGGCTCAGCCACAAGTAGGACATCTGGATGACACTCCCTCCCTAAGGATCGGGGCTATCACTGGAGAGTAGACAGAAAAATCGGAAGAGCCAGGGGCTGGAGAGGACCAGTACAAAGCAGTGTCTTCTGGGCGTGACAGAAGGCTGTACTCAAGAACTCATAGCGGCTGTGATTACTGCAAAAGAAGACCCGTTGTAAGATCAAGCCCATCAACACGGAAAGAGAAGGGGACCGTGAGTCCCTACCCCTAACTGTGGAGCTATGAATAATAGCTCATGGCTTCTGGGGGAGGGGAAGTTAGTTTTCTTTAAGGGTATAGACCCAGTAGACCACCCACACTCCAGCAAACAGCCCTACACCCTGAAGGATGTAAGCAGCACATATTGGAACCAATGAGTTACTGAACAATAATTTTTAATAGATCTCATTAAGTTGGAGGGGAATGGGGGAGGGGACCGAAGAGGAATTAGGGTGAGGAGGTGGTGATGAATATGATCAGAATACATTGTGTAGAGCTCTCAAAGAATCAATAAAAATATTTTAAAGGGGTTATATTCAAAAGATTGTACACAAGTCCTACGGGAAATTTCCAAATGGTTTTGGACAGTATGTAGCATTACAAAATTGCCTTGAAAATATTATTTGAAAATAGAAAATTATAGCTGGGCATGGCAGCACATGCCTATAATCTCAGTACTCAGAAAGCTGAGACAGGGAGATTGAGAGTCAGTTGTTATCCTGGGTTACATAGAGCGACACAGTAAAACCCTTTCTCAAAAAACGAAGAAAAATAAAACACATAACAAACAACAGAATTTTATGGATTTGAATATTATTTACTAAATACATACTACATACTAAGCATAAATGATGGAAACTCAAAGAAAAATGGAAATTGCAGTGTCTAATTAAAAGCAATAACAAAAATCTTGTCCCCTCCTGCATTTCAGGAAAGAAGTCTAAAGAGAAAGTAAAAACTTCCCACAATTCAAAGTCTCTAAAAGCCACAGGTATCCTGTTGGAGGCAGGAATGGTCAGGAAGAATGCAAGGAGGAAATCTCAAAGTGAAGCAGAAATGATGTAGATCCCCTCAGAAATATACAGGAAGAGGGTCTCACCTGTAAGTCAGGGTGGTACCACACGTCCTCAGTCACAGCACTTAGGAGGTAAGGGCAGGGAGCATCAGGGGTTCACAGTCATCCTACACAGCAAATTCAAGCTCAGCCTAGACACAAGAGAGTCTAACATAAAAAAAAAAGCAAAAACAGTTTCATGTTTTATATGTTTCATATGCAGTAAGTGTATGTGAAATCTGAGGGAATTTGAGGTTCCTGGCTGGAAGACGCCATACTAGTTCAAAGAATGAGCAGAGGTGATAGTGTTTTCTTACATCAAAAAATAAAACTTCAATGTTTTATTTTTATATATATAAATATATATATATTATATATATAATGTTTTATATATATAAGGGATATATTTCAAAATGCTTTATTTACTAAACAGCTTTATTATTATATCTCTAAAAGAAAGGCTAGATTTGTTCTTTCCTTCCTTCCTTCTCTCCTTCCCTTCTTCCCACCTTCCTTGTTTTTTACATACTAATCCCAGTTCCCCCTCCCTCCTCTCCTCTGGCTTCCCACACCTTCCCTCCACCCCACCCCCCATTCCCTTAAAAGTAAAGGGAAGTCAACTAAGTCTGTCCCATCGCCTCTGAGGGAGGACCAAGCCCCATGCCCACCCTTATTCCGTGTTTAGGCTGAACAAGATCTCTGTCTATAGACTGGGCCATAAAGTCAATTCGTGCATTAGAGTTAGATCCTGGTCCCACTGCCAGTGACCCATATACTGCCAAAGCCACACCATTGACACCTGTATTCAGGGGGCCGAATTCGGTTCTACGCAGGTTCCCCAGTTGTTAGTCCAGATTCTGTGGGTCTCTTCATCGTGGTCTTAACCCCTTTGCTCTTACTATGGCTCCTCCCTTACTTCAATTGTACTACAGGAGCTCAGCCTAGCAGTTAATTGTGGATCTCTGTATCTGCTTCCATCTCTTTCTGGAAGAGGATACTAGCTTCTCTGGGGTTGTGGATTGTAGGCTGGTTATCCTTTGCTTTATGTCTGGTATCTACTTATGAGTGAGTACATCTTATATTTGTCTTTCTGGGTCTGGGTTATCTCACTCAGGGTGTTTTTTTTTTCTAGATTCATCCATTTGCCTGCAAAATTAAACATATTTTTTTTTACTTACTGTTGAATAGTACTCCATAGTGTAAATGTACCACATTCTCTTTATCCAATCTTTAGGTTTTTTCCAGGTTCTGGCTATTATGAATAATGTCACCGTGAACATAGTCGAGCAAATGTGCTTGTGGTGTGAGTGAGCATCCTTTGGTTATATGCTCAAAATTGGTATTGCTGGGCATTGAGGTAGACTGATTCCTAATTTTCTGAGAAGTCACCATACTGATTTTCACAGTGGTTGTACAAGTGTGTACTCCCGCCAGCAATGGAGGAGTGTTCCCCTTATTCCACATCCTCTCCAGCATGTCATCAGTGTTTTTGATCTTAGCCTTTCTGACAGGTATGGTGTATCTGAGTCACATTGATCTGCATTTCCCTGATGACTAAGGATGTTGAGCATTTTCTTAAGTGTCTTTTGGTTATTTGAGATTCTTCAGTTGAGAATTCTCTATTTAGATCTGTACCCCATTTTTAATTGGATTATTTGGTATTTGATGTTTAGTTTCTTGAGTTCTTTGTATATTTTGGAGATCAGCCCTCTGTCCGATATGGGGTTGGTGAAGATCTTTTTCCATTCTGTAGGCCGTTGTTTTGTCTTGTTGACTGTTACCTTTGCTTTACAGAAGCTTCTCAGTTTCAGGAGTTCCCATTTATTTACTGTTGCTCTCAGTGTCTGTGCTACTGGAGTTATATTTAGGAAGTTGTCTCCTGTGCCTTGTTCAAGGGAACTTCCCACTTTCTCTTCTATAAAGTTCAGTGTGGATGAATTTATGATCCTTTTGAACTTGAGTTTTGTGAATAGCAATAAATATGGATCTATTTGCATTCTTCTACATGTCGACATCCAGTTAGACCAGCACCATTTGTTGTAGATGCTTACACATACACACACACACACACACACACACACATATTAGCATCTTTGTAAAAATCAGGTGTTCGTAATATCAGGGTCTTCTATTCTATTTTTTCTATTGGTCCACCTCTATTTTATGCCAATACCAAACTGTTTTCATTACTGTAGTTCTATAATGGAGCTTGAAGTAAGGGATGGTGATGCTTCTAGAAGTTCCTTTCTTGTACATGACTGTTTTGGCTTTCCTGGATTTTTCTTCTTCCTTATGAAATTTAGTATTGTTCTTTTAAGCTGTGTGAAGAATTGTGTTGGGATTTTGATGGGGATTGCATTGAGTCTGTAGATTGCTTTTGGTAAGATTGCCATTTTTACTATGCTAATCCTACCTATCCATGAGAATGAGAGATCGTTCCATTTTCTGATGTCCTCTTAAATTTTTTTTCTTCAAAGACTTAAAGCTCTTGTCATACAGGTCTTTAACTTGTTTGATTAGCATTACCCCCAAGAATTTTATGTTTGTGGCTATTATGAAGGGTGATATCTCTCTGGTTTCTTTTTCTGCCCATTTATCATTTGTATACAAGAGGGCTCCTGTTTTTTTTTTTTTTTTGAGTTAATGTTATATTCTGCCACATTACTGAAGATATTTATCAGTTGTAGGAGTTCCCTGGTAGAATTTTTGGGATCACTTATGTATACTATCATATCATCGTCAAAGAGTGAGAGTTTGACTTCTTCCTTTCCAGTTGCTTGTATCCCCTTGATCTCCTTTCATTGTCTTATTGCTCTAACTAGAACTTTGAGTACTTTATTGAATAGATATGAAGAGTGGACACCCTTGTCTTGTTCCTGATTTTAGTAGAATCACTTTGAGTTTCTCTCCATTTAGTTTGATGATGGATGTTGGCTTGCTGTATATTGTATTGTATATTATGTTTAGATATGTTCCTTGTATCCATGATCTTTCCAAGAACTTTATCATGAAGGGATGTTGTATTTTGTCGAATGCTTTTCAGCATCTAATGAGATGATCATATGGATTTTTTTCAGTTTATTACATGGTGGATTACACTGATAGATTTTTGTATTTTGAACCATCCCTGCATCTCTGGGATGAAGCTGACTTGATCATGGTGGATGATTTTTTGATGTGTTCTTGGATTCGGTTTGCCAATATTTTATTGAGTATTTTTGCATCTATATTCACAAGTGAGATTGGTCTGTAATTCTCTTTCTTGGTTGAGTGTTTGTGTGGTTTCAGTATCAGGGTAACTGTAGCCTCATAAACAGAGTTTGGCAATGTTCCTTCTGCTTCTTCTGTGTTGAACAATTTGAGGATTATTTGGTATTAGTTCTTCTTTGAAATTCTGGTAGAAATCTGCACTGGAACCATCTGGCCCTGGACTTTTTTTGGTTGGGAGGCTTTTGATGACTGTTTCTAGTTCCTTATTGATTATAGGTCTATTTGGTTTGCGATCTAGTCTTGATTTAATTTTGGTATGTGGTACTTATCTAGAAATTTGTCTATTACCTTTAAATTTTCCAATTTTGTGGAGTACAGGTTTTTGAAGTATGAACTGATGAGTTTCTGGATTTCCTCAGTGTCTGTTTTTATGTCCCCTTTTTCATTTCTGATTTTGTTAATTTGGATAGTCTCTCTCTGCCTTTTATTTAGTTTGGGTAAAGGTTTGTCAATCTTGTTGATTTTCTGAAAGAACCAACTCTTGGTCTCATTGATTCTTTATATTATTTTTTTCCATTGTATTGATTTCAGCTCTCAATTTGATTATTTCCAGCTGTCTACTCCTTCTGAGTGACTTTGCTTCTTTTGTTCTAGGGTTTTCAGGTGCTCTATTAATTTGCTAGTTTGGGATTTATCCAGCTTCTTTATGTAGGAATTTAGTGTTATAACTTTTCTCTTAGCACTGCTTTCATTGTGTCCCATAAATTTGGGTATGTTGTGTGGTCATTTTCATTGAATTATAGGAAGTCTTTAATTTCTTTATTTCTTCCTTGACCCACAGGTGATTCAATTGAACATTGTTCAATTTCCATATATTTGTGGGCTTTCTAAATTAGTTGTTGATTAAGATAAAAGGGGTTATTCCAATTTTTTTGGTATCTTTTGAGGTTTGCTTTGTTACAGAGTATGCGGTCAGTTTTTGAGAAGGTTCCATGAGGTGCTGAGAAGATATATTCTTTTATGTTTGGATGGAATGTTCTGTTGATATCTGTTAAGTCCATTTGAGTCATAACATCTGTTAGTTCCCTTATTTTTCTGTTAAGTTTCTGTCTGGCAGATCTGTCCAGTGGGAAAAGTGGGGTGTTAAAGTCTCCCACTATTAGTGTGTGGAGTTTAATGTGTGATTTAAGCTTTAGTAGTGGTTTTCGTTTTTTTTTTTTTTTTTTTTACAAATGTGGATGTCCTTGTATTTGGGGCATAGGAGTTTAGAATTGAAATGTTCTCTTGATGGATTTTTCCTGTGAAATGTCCTTCCTTATTTCTTTTGATTGATTTTAGTTTGAAGTCTATTTTTTGTTATAGATTAGGATAGCTGCAACAGCTTTTTTCTTAGGTTTATTTGATTGGAAAATCTTTTTTTAACCCTTTACTTTTAGGTAATGTTGTCTTTGAGGTTGAGGTGTATTTCTTGTATACAGCAGATGGATTGAGTCTATTTTCGAATCCAATCTGTTAGCCTGTATCTTTTTTTTTTTTTTTTTTTTTGGTTTTTCGAGATAGGGTTTCTCTGTAGCTTTGAAGCCTGTCCTGGAACTAGCTCTTGTAGACCAGGCTGGCCTCGAACTCACAAAGATCTGCCTGTCTCTGTTCCCGAGTGCTGGGATTAAAGGCGTGCGTCACCACCGCCTGGCTTAGCCTGTATCTTTTTATAGGTGAATTGAGTCCATTTATATTAAGGGATATTAATGACCAGTGATTGCTAGTTCCTATTATTTTTGTTTTTGTTGGTGGTGGGGGCATTGTGTGTGTGTTTCTCTTCTTTGGAATTTGCTGCTGTGAGATCATCTATTGCCTGTGTTTTTGTGGATGTTCCTGACTTCCTTGGGTTGGAGTTTTCCTTCTAGTACTTTCTGTAGGACTGGATTTGTGGATAGGTATTGTTTAAGTCTGTTTTTGTCATGGAATATCTTGTTTTCTCTATCTATGGTGATTGAAATTTTTTCTGGGTATAGTAGTCTGGGCTGGCATCAATGGTCTCTTAGTGTCTTTATAAGTCCTGTCCAGGACCTTCTGGCTTCGTTTCCATTGAGAAGTAGGGTATAATTATGATAGGTCTGCTTTTATATGTTATTTGGCCTTTATCCTATGCAGCTCTTAATATTCTTTCTTTATTCTGTATGCTTAGAGTTTTGATATTATGTGGCGAGGGCTCTCTTTGTGTTTTGTAAGGTTCATAGGTATGAACCTTTGTAGCTTTTATAGGCATGTCCCTCTTTAGGTTGGGAAAGTTTTCTTCTATGATTTTGTTGAATATATTTTCTGTGCCTTTGAGTTGGACTTCTTCATCTTTCCCTATTATTCTTAGTGTTTTTTTTTGTTTCATGTTGTCCCAGATTTCCTGGATATTTTGTGTTAAGAGTTTATTAGATTTAACATTTTCTTTGACCAATGAGTCTGTCTCCTCTATCGTATCTTCAGCTCCTGAGATTCTCCCATCTCTTGTATTCTTTTGTTTATGCTTTTATTTCTGGTTCTTGATCATTTACCCAAATTTTTCATTTTTAGAATCCCCTTGGTTTGTGTTTTTCTTTTTATTGCCTCTATTTCAGTTTTCAACTTTTGAATCATCTCCTTCACCTGTTTAATATCTTTTCCTCAGTTTTCTTTAAGGAAGTTGCTGATTTTTCCCCCAATTTTTGTTTGTCTTTTCTTCCATTTCTTTAAGCGAATATTTCATTTCCTTATTAAGGGTCGCAATCATCTTCATAAGTTATTCTCCAGCTTGTTCATCTTTGTTGGGATGTTCAGGTCTTACTGTTATGGAACAACTGGGTGGTGCCGTATTACTCTTTATGTTGTTGAGCGCATTCTTGCCTTGTTGTCTACCCATCTCTTCCTCCGATAGGTATGGGTGTAACCCTGCTTCAGGGGGTTCTTCTTCCTCTAATTGGTATAGTTGGGGCTGTGGCTCCATTGAATGCTCCTTAAGGTGCAGGCAGAGCAGAGCCTCTGCTGGTTGCTCCTCCAGAAGCAAACAGGCCCAAGGCTCAGATGGTGGTTCCTGGAGGTACAGGTGGAGCCACAGTTCTGGTGGTTGCTCCTCCAGGTAGAGGAACGGCCATGGTTCTGGTAATCACTCCTTTAGGTGTAAGTGAGGTTGAGGTTCCGGTGGTCACTGCACCAGCAGGGTATCTCATACCAAGAACGGCAATGTATGCTGGCTGGGACACAGGTGCTCTTTCCCAGGGGAACTTCTTAAGATAGCTTCTGGAAGTCACTGCTGTTTTGTCGTTCCAATTGGTAGGTAGTCATTTCTGGTGGTCTCTCAGGCCTCTGGGTTCTGGATGGCAGTTCACTTGGACTTTTGATGCTCCTGGGTGGCAGGTAACTAGAGCCATGTGTCAATTGGGTGTCTGATGCTTCCAGGTGGCTGGTTGCTCAGGCCTCTGATGCTTCTGGGCAGTGGGTCACTTGGGCCTTGGGTCATTCGGGTCTCTGAGGCTCCATATTGGCCCGTGTGGCTTGGGCCTCTGGCCAGCTGCTTGCTCCCCACCATGATGATCATGGACTCATCCTCTGAAACTGTAAGCCAGCCCCCAATAAAATGCTTTCCTTTATAAGTTGCTTTGGTCATGGTGTCTTTTCACACCAATAGAATACTGACTGAAACAGTGAAGAAGAAAAAAAAGAGAGAGAAAAAAATAAGGCATAACAGATCAGGGAGAAGAAATAATGGTTAAAGAAGAATGATAATAAGGAACAGATTCATAATTGGTTTTAAAGTAAGATGTGTATGCTTGTAGGATGAGAGGCGCTGTGGAAAGTTTCACACCATGACCCCCATCCTACTGGTCAGTACTCAAATGAATGAGTACGTCACGCTGGGTACCATTCTAGGTACACTTTTTTTCATAGCTCACAGAATCCTCTGAACAAAGGATTATTCCTCTATCTCAGAAAAAGCTACCAACACTGCTTCATTATATTTTCATGTACTTTGTCTTTCTCTAGAGCAGATATCAGTATTTGTATTGCACAGTTGAGGACACTGAGGTAACGGGTTAAGTAACATGTACCTTGCTAACATAACGAGCTAGGAACAGAATTGGAGCTCAAACCCTTCTGTTTGATCCCAGATGCTTTTTTGAAGACATGTGAGTGCTTACTACCTGTCAAGCACTGTTTGAAAGTGTGTACTAACATACTTGATGCTCCTAACAATCCCAGGAGCATGGATGCTATCACTATTTCTGTCCACAGAAGGAGGAACAGAGGCTCAGAGAGACTGTGGGCTCTGGGGCTGTTGGTCTGCTACTGGAGAAATTAAGACTAGAACCCAGGAAGCAGTTCCAGAGCCACACCCTTAGCCTAACACTACACTGGCTCTTTTGCTCTAATTGGGTGATGGTGCAGTCATTTGAGGCACTGCAAACAGAGATGGGTCTTGCAGCCGAACATCTGCTGGTACCATTCCTGGTAATGTTTACTGAGCCCTTACTAAACATGTCTGCGAGACACTGACATGCCATCCAAATCCGCTTCGGGGACAAAGGCTTGCTGCTCTAACGGATGCGGTGCTGCAAGAATGCCCACCCCCACTATCTGCTGTCCCCTGAAAGCAACCCACCTGTCCCTCACCATCCGTGGGGGTTGACTATCGGGGAAAATCTGATGAACACTTTGGTTGCTAGATGTGATGGCATGCACCAGTGCAGCAACAACAACAAAAAGAGAGACAAGCAACCAGAACCCCGTTTGGATATCTCTCTCTGCTTCTCAGCCCACTAACCTAGAAAGCCTACCTCTGACAACTCACTACTGTGACTACTGACTACTTTCCTTAACGCACCCTGTGCTGTGTAGTGGGTGCTGTTATCGTCATGGGATCACTTTTGTACATCAGAGTACAAAGGCTTAACTTGGCCAAACAGAGTTGGCCATGGATGGACCCAGAACCAGAATGGAGATAGTCTAACCTAGAACTTCTGATCTTTCTTCCTTGACTTTCCAAGTGCTTAGATTAGGTTTATACCACTACATCTGGCTTATATGGTGCCAGGAATCCAACCCAGGGCTCTGAGCTTCATCCCCAGTGCTACAGAGTATGCGTGTGTTCTCAATATCTGTGTGATTGTTTGTAGGGGAGAAGACTTCAGCAATTGAGATTTACTAGTCCAGCATGCACTTAACACTGAGGGAGAAAGGGAGCACTTGAAAAGATTTCAGCTAAGAGCCGAAACAGAGCACGCCCAAGAACAAGAGCAGTGAATGGCCTGAAATGTAAACAGGACAGCCGGAAATAATTTTCCTCCAGGTCTTCTACAACTCATTTCTTGGGAAGACAAGACTGAAATAGCGGGGGGGGGGATATTCAATTAGATATATACACATGTATGTTAAATCAGCTTCACCTCAAAGAGAAAAGGTTTCATCCTCCAAGATGAGATGCTTATCATTTAATACATCTGTCTAGTATCTTTCCTCACATGAGGGAAGTGGAAAACATAAAAGGCCAGCAGATGGCCCTGACTTTAATGAGAAGTTACAAGGGCTGAGATCTGTCGACTCTCCTCAGAGATGTGGAGTAGTGTTAGAAGATGGGACGGGGGGAGAAAGCTGAGGCAGCCCAGGATCATAGGTTCTGAGTTATAGTCCACGATTACAGACTTTATCCAATACTATAAATTTGCAGGTGCTTTTATCTGTCTTAATTTTACCACTCTTTCCAGGACAGCTATATTCAAGACAAAGACAAATTTCACGAGTCATATGTCAGCTTAAATCATATGGAATCCATTTTTTTAATTACACGTATTTTTTTTGGTAAGTATAGGTATTTCTAATGGTGACAACTGAAAACAATCCAAATATTAAATTTATTTCTGATCCTAGAATGTCTTGGGTACACCTCTCTTTCACTTACAGCCTAAAGTAAATCTAAACTGTACCAGGACACAAGAAGGCTGAGAAATCAAACTCGGAGAAAATGGGATTCGGTTAGCAAGGATTACATGCATGGGCGAACTGTACTAAAGTGAATGCTTGCAAATGCCAGAGGTTCTCTCTCTGAAACTGGGGAGTTTAAAAGAAAGATCAGTCATGCTGGAGAAGGGAACCCCTCTTCGCCCATCTCTAATTAGTTGAGCACAACCCCCTGGGTTTCTGTCAGAGCTGGATCAAACTTGTGAAATTGGTTTTGACCCCAAGACTGGCTGGTCCATCTTCAGGAGGAAGCTTCTTCGCCAGCGACAATGATCCTGAGGGACGTTTCTGTTGCTTTCTGTTGCTTTCTTCCCACCTACACTGTCTCACGAAGCCTTATGTTGGCCACGCTGCACTCAGTGTGTTTTTTGATGATGACTGCAAGTTTCCCTGGATTTACTCTGTAAGATCTCAGGGTGCAAGAACAGGCAAAGAACCTTTAAACTGGCTGAGTTCAAGGCTGAGCCTTCAAAACATCTACCTGTAATGCTAGCACTTGGGAAGCAGACGCAAGAGGAGGACTTCCGGGCTACACAGTAAGACTTTGTCTCTCAAAGAAAAAAAAGAAAGAGAGTGGGGGTGGGGGGAGGGCCCACTATATTATTAAGTGAAAGCAGGCATAAAGAGGCGGTTCTTCAGATCTTTTATTTTTTAATAAATCAAAAAATATTGGCCATATTGTTTTTATTAGGGCAAAACCCCTTCTGTAATGTCACTGCTCAAGTCTAATAATGGAGTAGGTAAAGGGTTTCTGTATTTTCTGAATAATCAATACCAAAGCTGCTGATGTAAATTTATTTGAACTCTGGGGAACACAACCTTTGAAGTTCTGGGAAAATTTTAAATATAGTGTGCAAATCAATAAATGGACAAAAACATCACTGTCAATGTATTCATTTTTATTTGGAGAGAAAACACGTCCTTAAATGTCCTGGCTCACTCCCTCTCTGAACCTTTTCTTAATTTTTTTTTTTTTAAACACAAGAAACTCATGACAGTGTCTGAACATGAAACATTCTTTTGGGCTATAATTGGAAATGGTGCAGAGGTCCCGCTCTCAACAGGGTGACTCCTTAAGCCCAAAGAGTCCTCCTCCTCTCCTTTGTACTGCATATATATATATATATATATATATATATATATATATATATATTTTTTTTTTTTTTTTTTCCCTTACTCGTTAATTCACATTCAAGTCTAGAGCCTGCACTAACCAGAATGGCTTGAGAGTATTTTTTTTACGGAGGGATTCTACTGGCCTACTTTGGTGGTATGTCTCATTTTGAATGGAATGCAGCTATGAGATTTTTTTAAAAAAATATTTTTTTCATTACTGACGATTTTCACAGTCCACTAAGCAAAAATACAAAGCAATTTTTTTTCTTACCCCCATTTTCCCTTTTTCCCTTCCTTCTCTTTCTTCTCCTGTGGAGTTCAAATTAAAGAAAAGTGAAAATTGAAGCTGTTGTACGCAAGGCGATTGCAACATGCATATTTGATTTTTATGATGGATCTAAATTGCTGAATAAGCCAGTGGAACAAAGGGAGACGGCAGCTTCCTGCCCATCACGGGCAGCCACCAAAGGCAGAACAAAAGCTTCGGCCATTAGGGGCTCAGCAGGGAGACACATTATATAAATGACTTTGTCTCCTTTGCCCCCTCCCCCCTACTGGGTGCACTGGACAGGGGTAGGGGTGTGTGTGTGTGTGTGTGTGTGTGTGTGTGTGATGATTTAGTAGGGCAAGAGATAAGAAATGCTGGGAGCAGCTATGGGAAGAGAAATGAAGAGTTGTGTTATGATTCAAAGGGGCCATGTTTTACTCCCTGGGCCAGGGTGACTCCCAGCGCTGTGGTAGAGCGCCACCTGATACTGTTCCCCAGAGGACTATGGTATGTTTCCAGAGAAATCTCTAGCTTCTCTTCATACTATTTTATTTCTTCATTGAGAATGATGAAGCAAAAAGGAAAAATGCCTAGGAAAAAATATGAAATTCTAATATTCCAAACTAATTGCCAAATACACTGAAAGAACAAATCTACCCATGATTCACTATGGCCCTGGCTTTCTAGAAAAAGAAAAGCATCAATAGCACCTTCTAGACTGAAGGAAAGAAAGTTTGTAGGACTCCACCCGGTCACATAACGTGGAGTCAGCCTGCTTTAGGCACCGTCCCTCTGACCCCACGTATGACCTGTACGCTAACCCCAAGTATGACCTGTATGCTTCCAACACCAGCAATCAGCACCGGAGTTAACAACCTCTGTGCAGAATTTGTTTTGTAGAAGAATTTGAAAAAACTTCACAAAGGCGAATCATTTACAGCTTCTAAAGTCACCCAAGAAGGGATTGTGGGGATTTCCAGGGGAGAATTGCTTCATAGTTAGATTGAAGCACAAAGCTCCCAAATGCTTTGTTGGAGCGGACAGCAGGGTGAGGGTGAGGAGTCTGGGGTCTCCAGTCACCCTCTTCCATCTCCATTGTGACTATGCATCCCTGTAAGGCAATACCTCATGGCAAGTTTCCATTTCCAAACTTGTCCTTAGGCACCCTGATTCTTCCTTCACTGACTCACCTAACCCGCTGAGGAAGTCTGTCTGTCCCCAGGTAACAGAAGTTCTTTCCCTTCTAGGTTGTGGCAGCAGACCTGACATTCTTGGAGAGAAAGGACCCCAGCGGTAAACCCAACACGCCTGCCGACGCCACCTCAGCCACCTCATGATGACCGCGTGTAGTATAGCCAGCTCAGGGAAATGATACAAGGAAACTGTTCTTTTCTCAGACCGTCAGCACAGTCTCAAATCTGAAGCAGAGACAAACCTTATCAGAGGTCATAAAGGACAATGGAACCTTATTGTCACCAAGGTACCTTTTCTGCCAGCACTTTGGATTCTCCCTTTAAGGTGGTTAAATAATAATTAGAATATTACGTATCTTTTTTGGAGGGGGAGGTGTAAAAAATTCTTTCCAAAGATTGCTCAATGGACACGGGATGAATATGTGGTTAAAGGGCAGCCCCAACCCTGGTCACCAGAGGTGACAGTTGATACAGATAAATCTGTAGAGAAGAGACTACAGTATGGCCATTCATGTCACTATTTGTTTAGTTATCAAATATTCATTTAGGGCCTATTATTAATATGATTCTATGAGCTATAGGTTCTGTGTAAATAAGACACAGTCCCCAAAGAATAAAATACTTTATGTGTAATTGTGGCTTGCCAAGAAAATACTAAGTCGTCAAATAGTTACCTAATTTAACACATGGTAAAACTTACCATCAGAGGGGGAGGATGTTTAAGGCAAGGTGGGAAAGAGTAAGTCTGGTAGATTCTCTCAGAGACCGCTGATCTTTTGAAGCTCACTTACGTTACCAACACATGAAGAAGAGGGTGCTTTTTATATGTTCTTTCTTAGACACCTTCTTCCTTATCTTTAGCCTACAGAGAAGAACAGTATTTTATTTCCTTAAAAGTAAAACAAAATATCATCTTGGGTAGGGACTTGCGTAATGAAACTGACTTCAGAGTCAAGCCAGTGCTCTGTCTAATAGGGTGATTCCCCAGCCTCCTGTGCTGTTTTCATTTATCTTTCAATTTATAAAAACTAGGGGCTGGGGCGATGGCTCCAGGTGAAGAACATTGGCTGCTCTCGAAGAGGAGTGGAGTTCTGCTCCCAGGCCCCACGGCATGTGGGTCACAGCCACCCTCTTCTGGCCTGCACAGCCACCTGCACCTAGATGGTCACATACATACACTCAGGTGGGCGCCATACACATACACTTAATAAGCCCATGGGGTTTAAATAAAAATTAAGATTTGATTCTTCATTTATACTGGCTCTACTTCAGCGGTACCTGAGTGTAGTCACTGTACTGGCCACTGGTGGCGAGGTCAGCACGGGCACTGGACACACAGCGCCTTGGGCGCACTAGCCACGGTGAGAGCGCTTGGTTTCAAGAGAGCAGGCAACATCTGCAGGAGGCGTGCAGAAAGACTTCCCACCACTATGGCAAGCACTGCTGTGCGGCACTGCAAGCCTGGGAAGACCTTTCCCGCTTGCACCCACTTCTGCTCTTCTCCCTGGCTACGTCCTTGCCACCCCTGGCTGTGAGCATCACACAGGGCTTGGCCCCTTCTTTGTCTAGCCCCAGCTTATACAGTGCCCCACCCCTGTAACTGTCTGCACTTAGCCTCGTCACTGTGCTGTTCTCCCTCTCCTCAGGGTCTTGCACACATGAAGCACACACTCTAGCAGTAAGCTCCACCTTCAGCCTCCAGGGCTCTCTTGTCCAGGACGTGGCACCACCATTCCCTCTCAGGAAAAACCTCCTCCTTCCCTGCTTTGCACTTCAGGCACCAATTCACTTCACTGGGAAAGCCTGCTCTGCTTAGGTCAAACCCCCGCACAAACGCACATTCCTTTTCACATACCGTTTATTACAGTGGCAGATTTACATTTATTTGTGTCATTTTTTGATGCAAGTCAGCCCCTTCCAATCCACGGAGAGCTCCTTGAGGGCAGGGACCACGTCTGGTTTTGATAACTGTTATATCCTCCAAAGGGGGCAGAATGAGCGGAATAAACCAGGAGTTTGACAAACGTGTGGCTGAAGTAAGGGTGAATGTGAAGAGAGAAAGGAGCGAGTGTCAGCGAAAGGATGCACTGCTGCTTCCGTGTTCATCCAGCTCCTGGATGTCACAGTGAGTGCGGAGACATCCCACAGCTACGGAAGTGTGACATACTTGTTCCAGAGAGAGAGGGGGGGAGGGGAGAGAGGTATCCTAGGCTGGTATCAACTTCCTACACAGCCAAGGATGACCTTGAACTTCTGATTCTCCTTGTGCCTCCTTCCTGAATGCTGATGTTATAGGCATTTTTAGTGCCACGGATCACACATACCGGCCAAGCACACCACCAACTGAGCCATATCCCCCGCAATAAAGTGGACTTTTCTTTACAAAACAAAACAACAACTAAATAGTGAGTAATAAAAATAATACGTGAATTGTTTCCAAGGTAGACGATTCCAGGAAAACAGTTCAGAAGGAAACACTAGGAATCCAGCTCACCATCTGGACAGCAACTGTCCCACCAGGCCCTGCCTAAGCTAAGTGTTTTGAATTTAAAGGGCTTCAGCTTTCAGTGTAAGAGCTAGACAGTGATTGAGTTCAGTCTGGTTTTGGTCAAATGTTAGCTACTCTCTCTCTAGTCCCCCAGCACAACCAGTCTCTTGTCTGGTAGTTACACACATGTTCCGGGAAGAACCTGAACACCAGTATGGGAGGCAAGCTGGGAAGAAAAGGCCCTGCCCAAAAAATACAGGGACCACACAGGGTATCTCTGCTCTAAGCACTACCTGTAGCTCCTGAGAGTAAAGGGAAAGACACAGAGTTAGGCAGCCATTGCTGGAACTCTTTGCAACAACCAAAGGAACTTCTAAGGAATGTAAATAGCCAACCAAAGGCCAACCATGAAGTACATGCAGGTAATTCCCACACATAGTGAGTGGGTAAGGCAGAATTATCACAAATTCTAGGCTAGTCTGGGCTGTTCAGTAAGTGACAAGACAACCTGAGCAAAACAAAAGGGCAGGGATGTATCTCAGTGGCAGAATGCTTGCAGAGCACGTGGAAGGATCTTGATTTTCATTTCAGACCACAACAGACAGTCAACACACTTTTTCCTTGCAAATTCGCCTTTGTTCCTTTCTTGAAAAGAGATGTTTAAGAAGTAGGATGCTGTTTCAGTCACTTTTCTCTTGCTGTGATAAACACCATAACCAAGGCGTCTTAGGGAAGAAGGAGTTTATTTTGGCTGATGGCTCCTGAGGGAGAAGAGTCCATCATGGCAGGGGGCGTGGCGGCAAGCAGCAGGCCTGAGAGCGGGAGCAGGAAGATGGAGAGCTGACATCTTCAAACACACGCACAGAGCAGAGAAAGCAAGTGAACCGGAAGTGCCATGAGGCTTTACATCTCAAAGTCTGCCCCAGTGATGTACTTCCTCCAGCAAGGTTGCATCACCTAAACCTTCCGGAAAGGCAGCTCCAACTGGGAAGCAAGTATTCGAATGCTTCAGAGTGTGGGGGACGTTTCTCATTGGAACCACAGCAAATGTTCAACAGCCACTGCGTGTGTGTCCCATTTTAAGTCAGGTCGGGATGAGAGAAGACCTAAAATCTTGACTTTATACTTCTTGCTAGCCTCCGGTAAAAAGATAGCCTGCAACATTTTTAAAGCAAAAAAATAGGAAATGGTTTTCCGAGTCAGATTTAGTTTTTTAAAAGTACTGATGTAAATAAGTCACAAGACATTAAAAAAAAAAGTAAAGAAAGGTCCATTCAAAGATTAAATTAGCAGAGCCTAAAGGTCTCAGAAGAGGATCTAGAGGAAGTCAGAACATTATTATGAACAAAGTAAGGAACCGATAGATAAAGGAAGCAACAGATATTTGTGACCTGAAAAGTTTAAGAACTGAAATGAAAAATTCCCCTGAAATAGCCAGAAATAGATTTGAGTGGACACTACAATTAGCTGATTTCAACACAAGTGGAGTTATCTCATCTGAAAAACAGAAAGAAAAAAAACATAAAAATGGAAACAATCTAAAAGATTCAGGCAGATAAAAGTCTCTATTCTATGATCCTCAAGAGAAAGACTACTCCAAAGGAGGAGGGATAGTGTTCAAAGGTGATGGTTGAATCCCCTGATTTCATGAAAAGCACAAATATAAAAATCTACCAAATTCAACCGACTCCAAGAAACACTACGGCACTGTCAGGAGACAATGCAGGAAGGCTCTCCAAGGTAGCAGGGACACCACCTAGAAAGTGCCGCTGAGAGGGCTTTCCAAAAGACTGTCATCAAATCAACAAAAACCTTGCCAGTCAGAAATAAAGAACTGAAAGAGAAATAAGCAATTAATGCAGAATCCTTTATTCAGCAAAATTGTCTTTGAAAAGTCGGGCAGAGGAAGGGGCCGAGGACGTAGTGCAGTTGGAGACTAGCCAACCAGCTGAGCGCCATGACCTCAGCACTTCAGAGACACAAGCAGGAAGTCCAGAAATTCAAGAACTCAAGGTCATTTTCAGTTGCATTAGACCTGACTCAAGGAAAAACATAAAGAAAGGGAGAAATGAAGGTATTTTTTGATAAAGAAAAGCTGAGGGAATCCGTTGTCATTAGACCTGCCCTTAAATAGACGTTAACTAACAAGCCAGACACAGTTGTGGTTATAATCCTAGCACTTAGGGAATGGAGGTGGGCGGATCAAGAATTCAAGGTCATTTTCAGCTACCTGCTGAGCTCAAGGCCAGCCCAGGCTATGCTGAGGCTCCATTTTTATCGTATTATTTTATTATTTTTATTGTTGTCGTGTGTATGCATTAACTTGTGCATACACACGACATGGCGTGTGTGTGAAAGGCAGAGGGATAACTTCTGGAAGTCCTCTGGGGTTCTAGTGATGGGACTCAGATCATCAGGTTCGCACAGCTGAGCCATCTGGCCAGCCTTTTACTTTTATTTTGCTATATGACTTAAGACATTAACACATTAAAAAAAATCCCAGTTATTTCCCTGTGTTTCTGAGTTTCTAGTATGTGCAGATACAATTTTGCAACATTTAAAAATCATTTTTAAGGTTAACATACAAAATAATGGGTTTTTGTTTCATTCCTATCTCTCATTCTATTTGGTGTTCATTTGTCCCGCTTGTACATGGATCTATCTTCCTGACACCCCCTGGCCCCCTCTTGCTGGCTCTTCTCCTCACCAGGGAAGGCCCATTTCTCCTTTCTTATGACACTTATTCAATTACATCTTTATTCCCCTTCCCTTAAGATCTCCTCTCCTCTCTCCAGATCCCCTTTCTAGTTTCATGACTGCAACACACACACTTTAAACCTAAGTTCTACACATGAGAGAAACATTCACATTTGTCTTTCTGAGCCTGGCCTACTTTGCTTGAACTGGAAGTCATGTTAAGCAACATCACAGAAGTATATGGCACTGCTGTTGGTCTACTTTAAGTCAAGTTGGTAGGAATTTAAATTAGAATGTTAAAGTTGGAGGCAGTGGCGCATTTCCGTAACTACCAAGAATGGCTGCGGAATATACACAGGAAAAATGAAGAGAAATGAAAACATTGCTCTATAAAAATTAACTCAATAGAAAATACGACTGTAATGTGGAAACTGACAGAAACTATGAGTTATACACTGAAAAATGCAGACTGAAGGAAGACATTCCTTATCAGTAATTACTTTAAGTGTAAATAGAATAAAATTTCAATCAAAAGATAGAGATTCGCAGAATGGCTTAAAAACATGATCCAATTATGTGCCGTCAAGGTTCACTTTAGATTTAATGCCACAAATAGGTTTTCAACTGATGGAATGGCAGAAAACTATTTCACAGCCATAGCAACCAGACGAGAGCATGAGTTGCTGTATCTGTATCAGACCAAAATTGGGACAAAGACTGTTCGTTAGATAAAGGAATCAACCCATTACAAGAATCTACCAATCTTAACAGACTCACCCAACACTGGATCACCTATTACATACACAACAAATGAACAGATGTGAGGTGAAAAAGTACAAATCAATACTAGTGGGGATTTCAATACTATGGTTTCAACAATGAGCAAATGATCTAGAAGAAAATCCACAGGGGAACACATGACTTGATATGTTGCACCAAATCAACCAAACAGACATAAAGTCGCATCCCATCCACCAGGACTAAAAGTTATGCCCAATCCCGCCTCACTCCACCCCACCCTGCCTCACTTTACACAAAACGAGAAATGAAAGGAACTTGGCTCTCTCAGATGCTAGTTGGGAATCTTTAACATTATTGTCAATCCTAAAATGTCTAAACACACGCAGTTCCCTCCGACTCTCATTAGATGACGAGTATATGACCTTTGATAGTGCCATTTCACCAGGCAGGACAAAGTCAAGAGAAAATGGCCACTACGTATGTCCTGCAGCTTCAGGGCAACACTGTGCATGCACCCAAGACATATTACGGTTATGCAATTCATCGCATAACTTCTTTATCACAAATGGTGGAACAAGTCACATGATTCCCTGCTAACCATGCCCCTCTCACTACTATAAGAAGCAACACCCCAACTGTCCATGTGGAGTCTTCGCTCACTAGTCCCTTGAACTGCTCTCCAGTGCTTCAGCTTTCCTAAATAAACCCTCTGCTTGTGAGCCTACTGAATATGTGTCGAAATTCTTTTATTGGCAATGTCAACCTTGGACTAAAGGGATCTGGTTTCCTGGCTGACCTCCCATATAATAGCATTTATCTATTTTTCTCAAGCACACATTGAAAACGCTCTGTGACAAAGCATATGTTAGGCCACAAAAATACCATAACAAATTAAGATTAAAGTCAGACCAAATATCTCTTCCAATTAGTAACAAAATAATTCTGGAAAGTTCAATAATATATGGTGTTTTCGTTCCTTCCCCTGTGGCTACGATAAGACTCCCCAGAAAAGCAACATTAGAGAAGAAGGGCTAATTTCAGCTCACAGTTCAAGTTAGAACCATGGTGGAGATCTCAAACAGCAGGAGCTTTAAGCAGATGTCTGAGTTATACACACAGTCAGGAGAGCAGTAAATACACACGTGTTCAGTTTGATTCCTATAGTCCAAGATCTTCTGTCAAGGAAATTGTCCCACCAGCAATTAAGATGGGTCTTTCCATGTTAAGTAAGATAATTAAGATATTCCATGAGAAAAATGTCAAGAAATTGGTCTCTCAAGTGATTACAGATTTTTCACATTGACAACACTAACAATCCCACATGGGAATCAAATAATATGCCCTTGAACAATCAACATATTAAAGAGTAAATTAAATGGAAAACTGAAAAATATCTGTGGATAAATGAAATTGGAAGTACAACACAGAAATTAATAGATTCCTAGAAACAAACATGTTACTAAAATGAGCAAAGAAGAATTAGAATGTACCAATAATGAGTAAGGAGATAAAATCAATAGAACTTCCGTCAAATAAGCCTAGAACAGCATGGCTTCACAGTGGGTTTTTATGGCACAATTAAAGAATACCAATTGTATTGGTAACTTTTCTGCTGCTGTCATAAGACACTATGACTACGGTAACCTACAGAAGAAAGAGTTTATTTGGGTTTGTGACTCCGGAGGGCTGAGCCAATCATGGAAGGGAAGCAGCAGGCGTAGCAGGAGTAACAAGCTGAGACATCTTACACTGAAAGCACAAAGTAGAGGAGGAGTGAACTAGAAATGGCTCTACACTCTTAAATTGTCCTTAAACTCTCAAAGTCTGCCTCCAGTGACATACTTATTCCAAGGTCATGCCTAAACAAATCTAAACAGTGAGGACCATGTATCCAAATGCCTGAGACTATGGGGGACATCTAGTATTCAAATCACACCACTCTTTCTCAAACTCTTCTAGAAAACTGAAGAGGAGGGGTAAAGCTCTTACTCATTTTATACAGCCAGAATCACCTCAATACTAAAGGACAATGCCACTACAATAAAAGAAGATTACATGCAAAATTCTTCAACAAAAAAAAATACTAGCAAACCAAACCCAATAGCACATTAAAAGGATCATTTGTCATGATCAAGAGAGATTTATTTATGGACTGTAAGACTTGCTCAACAAAAATCAATCAATATGATATACCATATTAACAGATGTATGGGGAAAAAACCCAGAATGATCCTCTGGACTAACACAGAAAAAGCATCAGCAAAAGTCATCCTTTAGTGAAAAAACATTCAACATTCTGAGAATAAAAATAATTATCTTCAGACACAGAAAAACATAAATGAAACACCCATAATTAACATCATACTCAATACTTGTGTTAGTCAGTGTTCTCTAGAGGAACAGAACTGACAGAATGACTATATACATATTAAGAGGGGATTTATTAGAGTAGTTTACAGGCTATGGTCCACTAGTCCAACGAAAGCTGACTTCCAGCCAAAAAGGCAAAGAATCTAATAGCTATTCAGTTCACAAAGCTGGATGTTTTAGCTGGTCTTCAGTCTGCATTGGAATTCCAAAGTAGGTTCTAATACCAACCTCAGCCGCAGGAGAGATGAACTTGCCAGCAAGAGTGAGGGTAGCAGGCAAACACAGAGTGCACTTTTGCATAGGCTCTCATCAGAAGGTATGGCCCAGATTTAGAGCGGGCCTTTCCACCTCAAATGATCCAGTCAAGAAAATCCTTCACAGGTGTGCTCAGCTGCTTAGGTTCCCCTTGATTCCAGGTATGGTCAAGTTAACACAAGATTAGCCATAACCATACTGAAAAGTTGAAAGGCTTTTCATAAAGATCAGGAATAAGATAAAGATGGCCACTCTCCCCTCTTTCAGTCAACAGAGCCCAGGAAATTCAAGCCAAACATAAATTACACAGGAAAGACAAAAACAAAAGTTATCTGAAGAGAAGGGATGAAGTAAAATTGTTCACAAATGCCTGGTTGTATACATATAAAACCCTGAAGACTCTAGCTGAAAAGTATTAGAACTGACAAATTAATTCAGTAAAAAATAAGATTAAAAACCAAGGCAAACAATCAGTAGCAGCTCTTTATAATAACAGTAGGAACTATCAGAAAAAAAATTAGGAAACCGCTACCATTTACACCACCAACAAAAAAAATTATGAATAAACTTTACCAAGAAGGAGAAACATCTATACACCCAGAGCAACAATGAAAGGAACTAGAACAGCATAAGTAAATGGAAATATGCCCTGTGTCATTGGATTTGAAGAATTAATCCTGGTAATATGTTTATGTTATCTGAAGTTATAGATTCAACATTAGCTTCATCAAAATTCCAACATTACATTTCACAGAAGAATAAAGAGATTCCTAAAACTCATATGAAACCACAAAAAGCCTCAATAGCCAAAGCAGTCTTAAGTAAAAGAGCAAAGCCGCAGTAACCAGAACAGCACAGTCTTGTCATAAAAACAGACATATCGATCAATGGAACAGGAGAAAAAAATCCAGAATTACACATGCAGTGAAAAAAATGACAATCTCATCAATGAATGGCGCTGGAAAAACCAGATGTCCACATGTACAAGAGTTAAACTGGACCATTTTCTCTCACTACACATAAAAATTAGTTCAGAAGGCACCAGTTATTATTATTATTTCTTTGTACATTTTGTGGTGCTGAGGTAACCCCAATGCCTCTTGTGTGTCATACAACCATTAAACCTAACATACTTATAATTACATAATTTCTCCTACTCTTTTCCTCTCTCTAGACCCTCCAGTGTACCCCCTCTTATTCTCTTTCCAATTCATAACCTCTTTTTCTTAAAATTTTCATGAAAACTATAAGCTTTTTTTGGGCATCTGAGAACATTATCAGTAAAAGTTAAAAAGAAAAGAACCAACAAAGTGGGAAAAATACTTGCAAACCACAAATCAAGAGTTTGAAAACTCTTCAAACCAAGAGTTTGAAATCCAAATATATCAAAGTGTCCTACACAAAGCCCAGCCACTTCCAACATAAGCCATGGCCAACAATTCCATCATCTGAATCGTCCATAGGAGTCTGTTTCTATTGGGTGTTGGCTCTCTCGGTTCTGTCTAACATATGATCTTTCTTGAATCTACTTTTAGCTTTAACTGAGGACCAGTGTTTACTTTTTTTTCTTTTTTTTGTTTTTTTTTTAATTTTTTTTATTGAGAAAAGGAAAAAAAAAACAAGTTTCCGCCTCCTCCCAGCCTCCCATTTCCCTCCCCCCTCCCACCCTTCTCCCCGTCCTCCCACCCTTCGCCCCCTCCCCCTGCTCCTCTCCCCCTCCCTCTCCAGTCCAATGAGCAGTCAGGGTTCCCTGCCCTGTGGTAAGTCCAAGGTCCTCCCCCCTCCGTCCATATCTAGGAAGGTGAACATCCAAACTGGCTAGGCTCCCACAAAGCCAGCACATTAAGTAGGATCAAAACCCCGTGCCATTGTTCTTGGCTTCTTATCAGCCATCATTGTTCGCCATGTTCAGAGAGACCGGTTTTATCCCATGCTTTTTCAGTCACAGTCCAGCTGGCCTTGGTGAGCTCCCAATAGATCAGCTCCACTGTCTCAGTGGGTGGGTGCACCCCTCGTGGTCCCGACTTCCTTGCTCATGTTCTCCCTCCTTCTGCTCCTCATTGGGACCTTGGGAGCTCAGTCCAGTGCTCCAGTGTGGGTCTCTGTCTCTATCTCCATCCATCACCAGATGAAGGTTCTATGGTGATATGCAAGATATTCGTCAGTATTGCTATAGGATAGGGTCATTTCAGGTTCCCTATCCTCAGCTGCCCAAGGAACTAACTGGGGACATCGCCTTGGCACTATAAATGGAGAAAATAAAATTTTCCAGTGTTTACTTGAATTCTAATGAGGCAACTGATGGGTCAGAACAATTTTACCTTTCCATTAGACCTATTCAAGTTTGTCTCTTGTTGGAGGATATTCAGTCACTGTGAATGCTGAGACTGTTAACCGAATATAAGCAACCTGGGGTCAGGAGGCAGAGCCAGCAACTAGTTGACAGGAAGTAGTTATAGAGAGTCAGAGAGAGTCTGGAAGATGGATAAGAGATGGACAGGAAGTAGTAGAGATAGACTTTTTGGTTTCCCGCAGCAGAAGGATGCTTTCCTTTTGAGATGCCAGCAAAGGAACAAGTTCAGCCAGTTGCTCCTCAGCCTCTCTGAACTAGCAGGTTTTCACCCCAGCCTCAGACTCCAGAGTCTTTATTGGTAAAACTGTAAGATATAAATTTAGATATAATACAGTCTCTGGAGTGGCCAAGAGCACAAGCACCTCCCCAACAGCTAAAGCACAGCAGGATTTCTAGTTAACTGGAGCTAGTTATCTGTCCTGGACTGGTCTGTTTCAGGTTCACCCTGTCTTGTAGACATCGTCAAATAGCATCTTCTTCTTAGTGGCCTTTGCATGCAAACATTGCCCTTATGTTTCATAATTTTTGTAATATTTTTGAAACTTCAAAGCCTCTGAGCAGTCTTTAAACAGAGATCCTGTAGGAACCGATAGACACTTCTACAGGTAGATGGGCCTCTAAATGCCAGGTTCACCTCTCTCAGATGCCTCCCAAGTTAACCTCACAATTTTCTAGTATTTTAATATGACTAAGCCTCAGATTCTTCTATTTTATACACTTTGCCCAATTGTTTTCAGTAGGAGGGATAATCCCAATCACTTAATGTAAAAGTCAAACTCTACAAGTTACTCAAAAAAGATGATAAAGTCCTGTGTTTGTGTGTGTGCTTGTACATGTGGGCATGCATTTATGGATTGGTAGGTACATATATGCGGGTGCAGGTATAAATGTATGTCAGAGTACATGCATGCAGAAGGCAAGAGATAGCCTTGTGTGTCACCCTCAGAAGTACCACCCATTTTTTTTGAGATGGCAGTCTCTTATTGGTCTGGACCTCACCAATTAGGTTAAGCTGGCAAGCCATTGTAGCCCTGGAATCCTTCTGTCTCTGCCTCCCTAGTACTGGGAATGCAGACACACCACTATGCCTGGCCATTTTACTTGGGTTCTGAGGAGTGGAGTGTGAACCTTGTGCTTGTGAGGCCAGTACTTACCATCTGAGCCATCCCCCGAGCCATAGATAATACTTAAAAATTAATAGTTAACTATTATTTTTTTAAAATTTCACCAAAAAAGTCAGGAGACCATTTATGGAAAAATCATCTAAGATGTTGGTTTAAAATGAAAATCTCTAGCTGGGCATGGTGAGACTTGCTGCTTGCAGTACCAGTACGTATGAGGCGAAGGCAGGAGTATCAAGAGTTAAGTCCAGGCTAGAGTGTGTGAACTCACATCAGCGATAACAACAAATACTAAATAAAATGTAAATTCTTGAATTCTATCTCCAATATAGCTGACTCAGGTTTGCATCTCACACCAGAGTCCCAGTTTCCTGACAGAGGGGTCGCTTTGGCAGGTAGAACATCTTCATAGTTATTCATTGTCTTGTGTATGGAAAAGGTACTTTAATTTATGCTTGACTAGTTGTAATAAACTACCATTTTATATGTGAATTAATGGAAGTATCTGCCCTTTAAAGAAAAGCTCCTGTTTAATCTGCATCTTTAAAATGTAATTAAGTCCAGGAAAGATGAAGTAGAACGGGATTCTGCCTTCATACAACAGTCTTAAGTGTCTGGACAGACATGCTATACATCTTTTTTGGAGGGGGGGTTGTTTTTTGTTGTTGTTGCTGCTGCTGTTTTTGTTTTGTTTTGTTGAGACAGGGTTTCTCTGTAGCTTTGGAGCCTGACCTGGAACACATTTTGTAGACCAGGCTGGCCTCGAACTCACAGAGATCTGCCTGTCTCTGCCTCCAGAGTCCTAGGATTGAAAACACGTGCCACCATCACCTGATGGAGGAAGGTCATTGGTTAAAAAAATAAAGAATCTGCTTGTCTGGTCCTCATAGGTTAAAACATAGGTGGGAGGAGTAAATAGAACAGAATGCTGGGAGGAAGAGGAAGTGAGCTCAGAGACGCCATCCTCTCCTCTCCTGGGCAGACACACGCGATGAAGCTCCGACCCAGGATGGACATAGGCTAGAATCTTCCCGGTAAGCGCACCTAGCTGTGCTACATAGAATATTAGAAATGGGCTAGTCCAGGTGCGAGAGTTAGCCTAGAAGAGGCTAGATAGAAATGGGCCAAGCAGTGATTAAAAGAATACAGTGTCCGTGTAATTATTTCGGGTAAAGCTAGCCGTGGGGGCGGCCGGGTGCTGGGGATGCAGCCCCGCCGCTCCTATTACAACAATCACCCAGCTCATACTGCACATCTTTATACCCAAATCATCACATTCTACACTTTTACTTAAACATAAACCATTAGCCTGAAACAAGAGACTTATATCTATAAATGTAAAAAATCCAATGGAAAGAGGCAAATGAAGAAAATTTCATCTCATTAATAAGATAACAGGTCTTAATGAGAAACTTCAACAACAGACACCATTGTATCATTTCTCTACTAACTTGGGATTCTTATTTCACAATTTATCAAATCAAAGATTTTAAGATCAAGATAGATGATAAAGATGAATATTACAGAATTAATCTTGGCTCTTAGCTACATTTCCTATTAAAATTTCCCATTGAAATTAAAATTTCAAGTTTAGAAAAAAATGTGAATAAATATATTATCTTATATAACTTGATTTCTATTTCTCCTTGGCAGTTAGAGATTTGTAGTCAGTTCTTACTTAGTTTTACTTTAGCCAAGACATATATAGTAGCTTTTATTAAGTTCAACTTAGGCTTTAGTTACTTTTAATTCCTTAATTTGACTAAGTTTGTTAGTGTGTATATAAAATGATGCTAAAAGTCAAACCCCAGGGCCTTGCATATGCAAGGCAAGCACTTTGTTTCTGAGCTAGACCAACACCTCACGAAAATTTACTGATTTCCTTGAATGTGATCTCCAACATGCAACAGTGTATTTTGTTGTAATGCTGGAAAGCATATATACTCACATGCCTACATGCATGTGCATGTGTGAATACACACACTCTTGTACATATACACGCACACATACACCCTTATACACCTACATGTATGCACACACACCCTTATATCTCTACATGTGTGCACACACACTCTTATACACACACACACATACACACACACACACACACACACCTTAAATTGTATTCTTTCCTGTGATCATTGTTTCAAAGGTAGGAACACTTTAATCAGCTTTTGCTGACATCTATCATTTGTCTCTTTCTATTGCTTATCCATTTCCATAAATGTTTACATTGTCCTTAACCCTGTAACCCATGCTAACCACAGCAAGCCCCAGAACTCTGTTCTCCCATCCAGAACCTTAAGCTCTGGTAGGAAGGTGGCTCTCGCTTCGTTTACCTGTCCTCTGGAGATTTTCAGTCATATGCTCAGTCTGTCTCTTCAAGGTGCAGTTTTCTTTCTTTCTTTCTTTCTTTCTTTCTTTCTTTCTTTTCTCCCTCTCTCTCTGTTCTATAGCCTGCTTTCTAAAAGTTTTCGTGAAACATTTTTAAAAAAGCAAATCAAACAAAAACAAACAAACAAAACCCAAACTCACATTACCTGGGAAAAACATAAAGCAACCAGGCTAATCAGAGAACTTAAAAGAAACCCTGTGAAGCAGGGATCTGGGGACCACACTGATTGTCAAACCTATTACTCAGGTCAAAACAATATTGTACTGTAGCATGAACAGGCTATTCGGCTCTGAGTGACAGCCATAGCTGGATCACACTCTGCTTTCTCTCTTGGGTTTGGAGACGAACCCTTTATTCCTGGGCGCCTACACTACCGAGTTTGGAAGTAAAAGTGCTATGTAAAACTATGATTACGTTCACACATTTCCAGTCATGGTTCTAATCCTGTTGTACTTGCCAATACCCACACAGCTCTTGCCCACCTTTCTCTTCCCAATATCAAGTAAGGGACTCAGCCTGTTTTTCCCTCTCCTAAAAGCGCCGTTTCTTTATTTCTACCTTAACCACTATTTCCAGGAATTAGCTCTGCTTTTCTTGATGAAGATAATCCAAAGTGTGGAGACTACTAACTGGGACTGGGACTGTCAATCACTCTCATCATGCTTTAAGACACACAAGAAGACATAATGCAGAGGTGAAGGATAGGGCTCAGGAAATAATACCATTATTATTTACTAAGTGAAAAAAGTAATTTGGTAAAACTTCATGCCATATGGGCAGTTAATGTTTATGTATTTGATATATATTTGAGAGAGAGAGAGAGAGAGAGAGAGAGAGAGAGAGAGAGAGCACCTCATGTAACCCAGGCTGATTTCGAACATATAGCCAAGAATGGTCTCCTACCTCCATCTCCCAAGTGCTAGGGTCACAAGGCCACTGTGTGAAGCCCCAAGGCTTCATGTAAGATAATGTTAGAATTAATGAAAGTAAAATTTTGGGGACAACTTAGAAATCCATGGCTCTAACCACAAATCTCAGGCATTTCTCCTTTAAAAAATTTACTAGAGAACAATTTAAGATTTGACTTAAGGGCTTACAAAGTTTTTCTTTTTTTCTATAAGTGTGAGAGGAGAAAGGAGCATGAGAGGAACAGAACCATCTTGGCGTCTCTCTGTGATGCCATCTCAAACATCAAAAAAAAAAAAATCCTTGAAAAACCAAAAAAAAAAAATCCAAGTAGACACTCACTGAGTTATATATGAATAAAAAGAGACAAAACAACCATGTGAAACACTTTGGGCACCTACGGTACATTTTCCGCTAGCTGCCTACTTCTTCCTTTGTTCAAATATTTGCAGTGGGAAAGGAAGCTGAGCTGCTGAGTGACAATTCCCATAATGCACTATGGGCTGTGCTACATCTGAGTCCTCTGCTCATTTTCCCCCTTGTTTTTTAAGAGGGCAGAATGCAGTAATAACTCACATGCCCAGGCCTCTCCCCAGACATCATTTTTCTAACAGTCCAAGAGGAGCTGATTCAAGACCAAAGGTCAGAGGCTGTGCTCCATTTGCCAGCTGGCAGTAAGCTCCAAGGACGGAGAGTGCACGGAGCGTGACGATTCCTCAAGACGCTCATTCATGGAGCATGGGGCAGTATCCCCACAGACGCCTCGAAAATACCCATTTTACCTCAGCCTGGTAGGTTGGAGAAAAGGGGTCAGTTTTCCTGTGTGGTCTAGAGCTTTGCAAGCAATGATCCCAGCTGAGAGGCTGAAGCTGGAGAGCGGATAAGAAGTTACTATCGGAGATAAACATTGTTTACCCTGTGGCTCAGAGCGCAGCCAGACACTGAAGAAGAGCCAGGGCTAAGGAAGAAACAGCGCATGAGCACTCTGGAGTGACCCGAAAACTTCCAAATGGGGACATTGCAATAGGAAATGTGTATCTGTAGTTATTTTTGGTGAGTTACTTTCCTCTCCGAACTTCTTTAGATTTTGTGTTCTTTCTCCATACTACATCCAGAATTCGGCTGTTCTCCCCTTCCTACACAGCTAAACTGAGATGCTGTATCTAAGAAATGGAAAGTGACAAGATATGACCGAGGCATTGGAAATCAATCCAAACTAAATGTGCTTCTTAACTATAAGTGAACAGTTGAGAACAGTCCTCTTTTATAGCCATGGAGATAAATACTCTGTTTTTATTAGGAAAAAATTGCTTCAGACTGAATAAAGTCATTTGATTAACAAGTCAAAGCAGATGGTTTATTGATGTTTCAGAAAGGAGTTTACAAGGTCTAGTGAAAAAAGAGACTAGGCTCCGAATTAACAAATTACCCTGGTATCGGGGACATTGACAGTTCACTGCTAATAGATTTATGGGCTACTGTTGGGTGTTTCATCCCCATTTGGTTTGTTATAATAAAATATTGTGGCATGAGTAACCTATAGCCTTATTGCAATATACTATGCTGACCTCTGACCCCAAGGACCCAACAGCCAAACTGTGCATTAGATTTTTAATTTGTCTTAATCTAACAGGATCAGCACCGGTGTTGTGTGGCTTATTTTGATGAGAACACTCAGTGGAACTAACACATGGTGTTCTGACTTGGGATTTGCTAAGATTCAGTACATTTAGTTCTCAGACATTAAAGTCACAAGTTAAGACCCAGCAGTCACCGGCAAAATGGCACACAGTTTGACCCCAGGAAAGGATGAAAAGACCGTTATTATTCAACTTATAAGGCAGTGGTTCTTGTTTCTTGGGAAGTTTCAGAAACTTTGTATTTAAAAACAGATCTTTAAATGTTTTTCTAGATACCTCCTTCTTATCACTTCAAATCTGCTTGTTTATTTGGTGTTGCCATTCTTTTAAGTGTGTGTGTGTGGGGGGGTACATGTATGTGTGTTTGTATGCCACAGTGTACATGTGGAGGTCAGAGGACAACTCTGTGCAGTCTATGCTTGCCTTCCATGTTTACACGGATTCTGGGGATCCAAGTCACCAGGCTTTTGGAGCAGGCCTCTACTCACTCAGACACCTCCCCTATGCTAAGGCTGCATATGACTATACTTTATTTCAAAGATTTAAAAATATTATGGGTATGGGTATGTGTCTGCGTGTATATTTGCCATTGTGGGGAGCATATCTGTGGAGGTCAGAGGAGGGTGCTGGATCTCCCGGAGCTGGTTACAGCAGTTGTGAGCCTCACTATTTAAGGTGCTGAAAAGTCAGCTTGGGCCCTCGGGAGAGCAGCAAGCGCTCTTCATCCCTGAGTCATTGCTCCAGCTGGACACTACCTATTTTTTTTCTCATAGTTTCCATTCCTTCTTTTATGTCTTTATTATTTAAAAGTAGTTTATAGCCTCTGATAACCCTATTGTTGAAAATCCGTAGCCAGGCAGTGGTGGCACACACCTTTAATCCCAGGACTCAGGCAGAGACAGGCAGATCTCTGTGAGTTTGAGGCCAGCCTGGTTTACAGAGTGAGTTCCAGGACAGCCAGTGCTATTCCACAGAGAAACAAACAAACAAACAAAAATCCTGAAAATCCTTGAGCTAGTACTGGTATGCTGTGCCAAAGGGTGGCTTGCTTTTCTCCTGCATTTCCTCATTTTTGGATATTAGCTCATTTTTAGCAGCATTCTCTTCATGGGGATCGTTGGTTGAGAGGATGTTTCTTTAAAATGTTTGGTTTCTTGCATGCGGCATGCTGAAGTGTTATGGAGATGTTTTTGGTCTCAGTGACTTTTACTGTTGGACATCTGATGCTTAGAGAAAGTCACTGTCTGCTCTCCAACTCTGTGTGCCATTTTCCTCTCCCTCCCTCCCCCTTCCTCTGCTCACCTCTCCACCCACACACAGCCCTACATCCCTTAAGATGGAGTCAGCAGCAGTCTGACGTTCTTCTGAGCTCTGTCTCCTGAGAAGATTCCCGCTCTGTTCTTCACTTGGGATAAATTACAGGAGAACATTTTAACTGGAGGGTTTTTGTTGTTTTCCAGTGCAGGAGACTAGGCCCATATACTTGGGCATGCTGGAACTAATCTATGTAGCGCCAGTCACGTGTCTGGCCTCAGACTCTTGTTTTATGAGATCCACCTGTCTCTGCCCGAGTCCTGGGATTAAAGGTGTGTGCCACCACAGCCTGGCTAAAGATTTTCAACGATAGTGTTATCAGAGTCTTAGGCTTATCTATGTCTTTCACTGACCCAAATCCTTAAGCGCCAAGAACGGCAGCCTCCTCTAAGAACTCAGTATTGGCTCTTCGTCCTCGCCATTTTCAGATTTGGGCGTTTATTTTCTTGTTGTCTTTTGGGGCTTTTGTTTGTTTTTGTTTTACACTCCACACAGCAATATCTGATTGTGGTTCTAAAGGTAACAAATCTATAAAACTGTCAGCACTGGAAGCCGCAGTCTTATTGTAGATGTGTGCCTTTGGGGCTGGGGATGGAGTTCAGTGGCTAGGCTGTGGGTCTAGCACACATGAAGCCCTGGGTCTGATAGTCAGCACTGCACACACTGGGTGTGCTGGAACAGGCCCATGGGCCTAGCACTTGGGAGGCAGAGGAAGGAGATCAGAAATTCAAGCTCATTCTTAACTACCTATCTATCCGGCTGGAGGCTGGACGACATGAAACCCTGTCTCAAAAAAGAAAAAAAAAAAAAAGCTCCTTTTTACATACAGAAGTAGAAATAGAAAGCGAAGGCTCAGAAAATCAGTTTTCCTAACCTAATCTACTTTCCAACTCACGCTATGAGTTGCACATCTCGTAGCATGTTCCTTTTGTCTGGTCTATTTTATATAGTCTGGGAATGGTGGTTTTTTTTTTTTTAATTGGGGCCAAGGTACAGAATAAAATACCAATATTCCTGTCTCCATTTTTCTTTTAATGAAACTGCATCTTGCTGCATAGCTGAGGCTGCACCAATCCCCTTGTTTCAGCCCACATGTGCCAAGACTACAGGCAGGCCCTGCAATGGCCAGCTGAATAGCCATGCTTTGGTCGCGCCTGCACTCCTAGCACTCAGGAGGCTGCAGTGGGAGGACTGTGGGCTTGAGGCCAGCCTAAGACATAGAATGGAATCCTATCCACAAACAAGCAAGCAAAAACCCAGAAATACAGTCAGTGTTCTAAGCAGTCAGTTTTATATAAACTGTAATTTCACCAAATTCATAATATAATAAGTATTTTTGCTTCATTATGGTATTTTCAAAGATATTTCACATATATTGTTACACATATGGGAAGTGATACATTCAATGGCCTCAAATATATATCAGAAATATGCATCCATTTAAACATTTTTGTTTTTCCATAGACTCGATCAACAACTGATAAATACAATTAATATATCACCCTTCTGCGAGTCTCACATTCCCACCTCAGATCCTAAATCTGCTAGAGCCAGCGACAAGTAATGGCCTAACCAAAATACAACAGAAACGAAGTAATGGGAGGTAGAATTAAGCACTGTAGCTTAGGGGGCTCGAGAGATAGCATACTCTGCTAAGTGCTTGTTACGTACACATAAGGACCTCCTGACCTTGTTCCCCAAGACACACGCAAAATGCTCCGCACATCCCAGCACTGAGCTCGCTGGCCAGCCCCACAGTCAGCCTTGAGGGCCCAGTGAGAAACTCTGAATTAAAACACACAGGAGAGGATTTGAGAGATGGCTCAGTGGTTAAAAGCCCTGGTTGCTCTTCCAGAGGTCTTGAGTTCAATTCCCAGTACCACCATGGTAGGCCACAACCATGCGTAAAAAGCAAGAGAATACTACCCAAGGCTGACCCATGGTCAGACGCATGTATTAACACATACACAAACAAAAACACGTAAAGTTTTGATAGATACCCACACCTTCTACAATTAGAGGTAAGATCTAAAGTGGGGGGGGGGGAGAAAAAAAAATATAAAACACCAACAAAAAACACCTGATACATTTGTATTTTCTTTGAAGAGATCTCAGATATATTTTAGCGAAGTTGTTTAATACATGTTTTATATAAAAGTTTTAATGGCTTTTCTTACTCTGTGCCTTTGGGAAAGTAGTCATAACAAAGATGAAAAACTAATAATGTAATTCAAGGCCTCTATCATTTGAGAGGCAGAAGCGGCAAGCTGGCCTTGGGGGATGATCAGTCCCTCCGAGTGTGTGGGGGCATCTGTTGACCTGGCCCTTCCAAGATGATCTGGTGGCGGATGATCAGTCCCTCCGAGTGTGTGGGGGCATCTGTTGACCTGGCCCTTCCAAGATGATCTGGTGGCATGCAGTGTGGCAGGAAGGTGCCAACGAATAACATTTCCTTGAACTTAAATCACCAATGTCTCTCATACTGGATATATTAAGAAACAATGCGGGCACATTTTGGTGTTCCCATAGACCAGGATTTGCTGATTTGGCAAGACTATGACCGATACTAGGAGTACCATTCATGTTACTGGGAAAACGCTTTCTTTAGAACCTTCTCAAAGACCTAATTTTGAGTTGCTCCTACACTTGAACTCTGAGTATTCTGATGACTACGAACCTACGATTTCATCTTTTGCCTTCCATGGTGAAGAAGCCAGTTATCTCAGATTGCTACATAATATATGGAAAAAGGAGGAGGAAGGGAAAGTGATCTTTCCCATCCTTCCAAGCTGACTTGAAATATATCATCACTGCTCTAAGACAGAACCAGCCAGTGAGAAACTGATCTGCAAGTAATATCTCAACCGTGAGAAAGGAAGCTGTCCTCGAAGACGAACTGACTTTTCTCAGCTCACACTGCAGGAACCACCCCAGCGTGGAAGAAATGTCAATATCAGCGACCTCTGGGCTGAGTGCAGAACCAGATCACTTTCCAGGTGTGGTACTTCCTCCTCTTCTTCCTCAGTCTTCTCTCCAGGCTCCAATGTTTTTTTCCCGTGCATCCTAAATCTGCACACAACATGAATAATGGGGCAAGTAAAATGAAAAGGCAGCCCTCGGGTGTTAGCAAGATGAATGGCGGCCATCGTTCAAAAAGCCAGAGGGCTAATGATGATCCAAACATGTTGGATGCTCTAAAGGACATGAATAAGGTCAAACTTTGACTTACTGGAAGGTCACCAGGTGGTAGACCCATTCGAAAGAGAAGACAGAGTTTACAGTGGGATCCGGTGTCTTTAACATCTAACACACACAAGCAGAAGTTTGCATTTCAAGATTTCTTTGACAAAGAAAATAGGTCGTGGGAGTACTCTCCATTTTCTAGCCCAGACATGTCAGGGTTTTGATGTCACATTCCCTCAACAGAAAGTCAGTGACCTAAGGGAAGAACTGATACTATAAAAGCAGCTATCCAAGGGATCAGGGATGAAAGTTATGCCCACAGTTGGAAGGACAGATCCAGAAATATGCTGTGGTATTCTTCACTGCCTTCCAGAGATTTACGACCTTTGTTAGGAAGATTCAGCCGTATCTTGGGATCTGTTTGGGACAACCTGAGGAAGGGATTTAAGAATGCTTGTTCCTGGTTTTGGAAGATCTGGCAGTTAACTGGTTACTGAGGAGAGTTTGGCGTGTAGATTTCCCCCTTAATGTGAATGCTACTGAAAACGGAACATAAGCGGCAGTGATTTTCCTACTCAAGCTCCTTGGATTTTGTAGGTTGGTGTGATATGGTTTATTATTTAGCCTTCAGCAACTTGGAGATTTTCAATGAGCAAAAAAAAAAAGTGATAATTTTTTTCATTAAGATAGTCATAGTTTAGGGCTGGAGAGATGGCTCAGTGGTTAAGAGCATTGCCTGCTCTTCCAGAGGTCCTGAGTTCAATTCCCAGCAACCACATGATGCTTCACAACCATCTGTAATGAGGTCTGGTGCCCTCTTCTGGCTGGCAGGCATACACACAGACAGAATATTGTATACATAATAAATATTAAAAAAAACGTAGTCATAGTTTTAATCATACAGGAGTGAACTTTCTAAAACTTCCTGAGGTAATAATAAATGATTTTGACTACCCAGTGCTGCAAGCAGAAGGAGACTCTGGATAAGTTTTATCCACACTGGCCGTGCACATGCCTGACATGGATAAGTTTTATCCACACTGGCTGTGCACACGCCTGACATGGATAAGTTTTATCCACACTGGCTGTGCACACGCCTGACATGGATAAGTTTTATCCACACTGGCCTGACATGTTTCCTTTGCTGTCTGTTACATTTGCACTTCCATGTTTGTAAGTAGGTTGCCTTTGTTCTCTGATACATGTGCACTTCAATCTTTGTAAACAGGTTGTACAATAAATGAATCTTTTGGAAAAAAAAGAATCATTTTTGAAAGAATGGCAATGTTACTGTTTCTTTGTCCATGTGATGAGTGTTTTTTTTTTTTCTGATCTCTTTTCTCAAATACGAGAAAGTGATCCACTTAACAAAAAAAAAAAAAAATGTTACTCCAAATGTTATTTTTCTAAGTGTGTAGGCAAGATTACTGAAGCAGAATTAAAAAGTGGCACAAAGATATTCCTACCCTCATTTAAAAAGCTATTCTAAAACATTCACAAACAGTGACTACCTTCATTATTTTAGTATAGTTTAGTTTGTTTCTCTCTCTCTCTCTCTCTCTCTCTCTCTCTCTCTCTCTCTCTGTGTGTGTGTGTGTGTGTGTGTGTGTGTGTGTGTGATCTGTCTCTGTCCATCTCTCTCTCTCTCTCTCTTTCTCCCTGTGGTGTGTGTGTGTCTTGTCTGTCTGTGTCTCTGTCCATCTCTCTCTCTCTTTCGCCCTGTGCGGTGTCCGTATGTGTGCGCGTGAGCGGCCCTGGGATCAAATGCAGGGCCATATGCATGGTAAGCAAGTGCTGTACCACTGAGCTCCAGGCCAGTCCTTAGCATGAGATTTTTATTCAAGTGTGGAAGTGTGACACATCTGATTCAATAAGGTTGATCTCTCTCTCTCTCTCTCTCTCTCTCTCTCTCTCTTTCTCTCTCTCTCTCTCTCTCACACACACACGCACAATTTTGAATTCTGTCATCTCATCAATTTGTTTTCTATCCAGGAAAACCAAGGAGCAAACATTAAACCAAATAAAAACCTAAGAAGAAATGAAGGGTAGTTTAAATCCTCATCCAAGACATAGATCCTTTCGAAGGCGAGAAGAGCAATGACACAGGAGAGTAGCTGCTGCCTTTCGCGTCTTACCATAAATTCAGTATTAACTCCAGTGGGAGAACGTAAGTCACCGACACTTTGAGAAGTCACCTAAGCTAAAATGGGTCAGATGACGCTTTCCTTCAGAAATCAGAGAGGAAAGTCTTGCATAATTTTCAAAACGGCAGTGTGGAAAGACCTGAAATCAGGACTTTATGTTAATGTTCAGGAGTTTGAGATCCACAACGCCTACACCTGGATGCCACAGCTGAGGACGCCGTGGTGCTGAATGGGCAGACAGGGCTCTTTCCTTGCCTCTCCTTAGGTGACAGTGGACAGTGAGATACAGGCATTCTTATGATTGTTCTTCTCCCTCCTACCCCCATGATAAGATCTGCAGAAATAATTTTAAATGCTGAAAGATAATTTACAGTTTTCCTCTAAGCTTTCTTTCTTCACTTCCTCTCCACTTTCTACAAGCACTAGGTATTTTTCAAGTGAATTAATCCTACTGTAAAGTATTTCTGGTTTTAATTCTTTTAATCTATCACTAGAACTCTGGTAGAAATTAATGTTCTTGATTTCTGGGGTTTTGCTTTTTGTTTTGTTTTGTTTTCTGGGTTTTTTTCTCACTTTTGGTGTTTACTTTTCTAAAAGCTGTTTCTATGTCTTCTCACCCCCTCTCTTGAGCCCCCTTCTTTGCCTCCTCCCTGTCCTGAGAGGGGTATTATAGCAGACAGAATTATAGAATTTCCCTTTTCACACCATCTCCAAATTTTACTTCAGAATACCGTGCTTTGGAAAAAAGCAAAGCCTCGGTTAGCACATGATTAGAATATCTAGGCAAAGGCTTTTCTCAGAATAGACCTTAAAGTGAATCTTTGGAGTCGGGACAAACAAGAATTGCTAAGTGACACAGCCCATCCAGAGTTAATTGCAGGACAGAGGGTGCTCGAGTAAAGGAAGAAGCCAGGCACATCACTAGGTGATTCTGGAGCAGAATCACTCTGGTTCAAGGACAAAGTACAGATAATGGGATAGCAAGCCTGTGTATGAGCCTTAAACAATAAACAAGATGCAAACCTAAGCAGTTTTGCTTCAATAAAACCACATCAAATGAGATCGTGAACATGTTTCAGAAAGGTAATGAAGCGTTTTGAATTATGTGTACCTTTCAGATCTGCACCAATGGCCATGACTACCACTCCTCCACTTCTTCCTCCTCTTCAGCCGTAGGAGAGGAGAGGTGCGCTTATGTAACCAAAGCAACTGTTTTAAGAGCAGGGGCTATAATAAAAGGCGCTAATAGCTAGCTTTAAGTACTGGCTTAGGTAAAGAACCGAATACCTGTTTAATTTTTTTTTTTACAAAATCATCCAAGCAGCTATAGCAGAAGCACATAAAAATATTTCAATATCTGCCATTCCCAAATTAGCAACATTTCAAATTATGAAAGTTGTCTTGCATCTCATATTTTTAACCTATACAGAAAAATGAAAGTCTATTTTTAAGGCACAAGTGGGTCAAATGTGTATTGTAAGCACAGTCTTCATAACAACTGGACACAGAAATTATACTATAAAAAGTAAATGTTAGGATAGAGAGGCGAGTGATCAGCCACAAAGCTGGACACCCCACTCTCTAAACCCTTGGTAGGAGGGCAAAACCCCGGGGTGCCTCCCCCACCTTGTTAAACTTCACTAGCTAGTCAGCAGGCCAGCTTCCTGCAGGTAAGGTGCTCCAACACCCCCCCCCCCCCCCATCGATCAGACCCTGTAAGCTACAAGTCACACTCCACCCCCAAACCCACCCATCCCCTGCGACCTCAGCAGACTGCCCCTGCACAGAGCAGACCAAGAGAGACCTCAGTGCTCCCTGAGACACAGACAGCCACTGCACAGAGCAGACCAAGAGAGACCTCAGTGCTCCCTGAGACACAGACAGCAACTTCACAGAGCAGACCAAGAGAGACCTCAGTGCTCCCTGAGACACAGACAGCAACTTCACAGAGCAGACCAAGAGAGACCTCAGTGCTCCCTGAGACACAGACAGCATCTACAAGGACTGGACCAAGAGGCAGATGGGTAAGAGCTTGGTGGAAGGGACAGGAAGGAGAGGAGGAAGGGGAAAATGTAATTTGTCTTGGAAAATAATTAATTAATTAATAAAAAAAATGTAAGAAGGAAAGTAAATGTTAGCTCAGTGTGGTAGGTTACAGCTGCAATCCCAGGCTGAAACAGTCACCACAAATTTCAGTTCTTGGGTTACAGAGTAAGACCTCATCTCAAAAAATAATTTAAAAAAGCTAAATAACTAAAATGAATATCACAACAGCCACTGTGAAATGTTTAACAGTTAGAACACAAGGCAAACTTGCTGGGAAGACGCTTCACTGGGCAAAGTACCTGCCACACAAGTGTGAGGACCTGAGCCCCATCCTCCTCGCCCTGGTAAAATGCTGGCCCTGATGGCACACACTTTCATCCCACCGCTGGATACAGAAACAATTGCATAAATTAGTAGTGTGAAAGTCTCAATGTTTTGGTTTCCTGGAAGTCCAAAGCTAAACCCGTCATGGAAAGAGAACAAGAAAACAACCCAGATGACCCTCCCTCTAGGCTCCTGAGGTAAAATGGCCAGGGACCTTGGTTTATATAACCCAGCACTGCATCCTGCATCCATGAGAGCTCTGCATTCCCTGTGGATTCGTGGTCAACTGGCCAAGGAAGCCACGCCCAGGTGATTACCAGCAGCCCTAATTTGTACTAAATTCATGTCAAACTCCATCGACTTCTCACAAAATCCAGGGTTTAATTTAGAATGACAACTTAAAAAGACAGCAATATCATCAAATAGTTTTGAATCCTTAATTATTTGCTTGTTTTGTTTTACGAGGCAGGGTTTCTCTGTGCAGTCCCTAGCTGTCCTGGAACTAGCTCTTGTAGATGAGGCTGGCCTCAAACTCACAGAGATCCGTCTGCCTCCTTAATTCTTATTTAATAAACTTTTGTGACTTGAATAGATCCTAAGAATAAAAGCTTATGGCTTGGTTTTGATATGACAGAGTTTGTACCGACGGCATTAAAGCCCCACTACTTCATTTTAGTCAGACATTACCTAGTAACACCCAGTGTTGATGAATTCAGTACAAAAGGGGGAACTTAAATCTCACCACACCAATTTTAGACTTTAATTAATAGGTCAGAAATAGAGACTAGTGATATATGGTGAAAGGAGTGATAGCAGAAAAATTATAAGGAATGAAGCTAAATCCATATGATTCTCCTTTTCGCCAATGTCTAAATGAAGCAAGCACTCTCTTAAGTCAATGAAACACACATCCTACATCCAAGTTTTATGGACTGTGGTTTGAATAAGAATGGCCCCCATAGGTTTGTAAGTTCCAATGCTTAGTCATCAGGGAGTGGCCATATTTGAAAGGATTAGAATTAGAAGGTGTGGCGTTGGGGAGGAAGTGTGTCACTGGGGGTGGTGGGCTTTGAGGTTTCAAAAGCCCATGCTAGCCCCAGGTGTTCCCCAGTCCCCCTCTGCCTGTGAATCAGGATGTAGCTCTTAGCTGCATGTTCCCCACCATGATGATAATGAACTAAACTTCTGAAACTGTAAACTAGCCCCCAATGAAATGCCTTCCATGTAAGAATTGACTTGGTTGTGGTGTCTCTTGGCAGCAATAGAACAGGAACATGAACAAAAGAAAGACTTGACCCTTTGAAATGTCTTACTCAGATTCTACGGATGATGGATAGAGCAGCTGATGAGGATAGAGCAGCCTTGGGGGAGATGAGCAGGAAGCACAAAGGAAGCATCCAAGAATGGCATTGGGAGACATCTGCAGGACTTGGAGGTACTTAGGAAAGCAACCTGGGAAGACTAATTTAAAAGATACCGCAGACTCTGCTCTGTGTACCTCTGCAAGTGTCAGCATCACAGACTCTACTCTGCAAACCTCTACATGTGGACATCACAGTAAGAAGTGACAGACTCTACTATGCGGACCTCTGCAATGTCAACATCATAGTAAGAAGTGAAAAAGCACCAGGCATGGTAGCTCATTCCACAATGCCAGCATTTTGGATACTGAGGCAGGAGGATGGTCATGAAGATAGACTAGGCTACACAGTGAGTTCCAGGCCAGCATGGAACTACAGAGACCTTATTTAAAAAAAAATAACAAAAATTAAAAAAGAAGCCAAAAACAAAACCAATGGGGTAAGAATCCAGTGAATGTATATTACCATGAAAGAGTTATCTCTAGGCGAGGCTGTCCAAATATCTAGGTGGTTTTACATTTTTAGCACACGTGCTTTCTTCGACACAGTATAGGAAGCAAATTGCAAAACAAGAGAATATGATCCCCTTTTCACAATTAGGGTATGTGAATGACAACAATAAAGCATGAAAATCTAATGCCACAGTTAGGATAGTTCTATAATTATTTTAATATTTGGCTAGTTTAATTCAAAGTATGAAAATGGCCAATAAGCTGAGGTTGGGAAAAACTTAAGAAACTCTGAAGAGACAGCATAATTGAGTAGCTGAAAAGAGAGGCAGCAATAGAGCAGCCAGAATCAGAATAAATTACCCATTTATTAAAATGAAACAGTAATATCTTTAAAATGATAAATTCCTGAAATAAGCAGACAAAGGAGGCAATCAATAATTTTAACCTTAACTTTCACAGGAATAGCAAGAAAATATCCTCAGTTATCTTCCAAGCAGTCCTTAATAATACTTTTCAGAATCCATGGAAAATTCACATGTGAGAATTGTATAAATTCAGGTAATGGCCAATGGTTCCTGATAAACCGTGTAATTCATTACTGCCCCAAAGCAGCGATAAGGAAAGCTGATAAAGAAGCAATTCACACATACCAGGAACATAGGGTTCATATTTAAAGATCTTAGAAATCTCTAACTTTGGGGAAGGGCACTGGGGATTGAACCACGGCTATCATAAGTGCTAAATGAACCCCCTGCCAGTGAACTATAACCCACTCTCCCAGGTTTCAAACCTCTTAGAATTTTGAGCAGAGCAGACATTTACTCTCTCTAACCAATTTGACTGTTTCTTGTGAAAATTAAATACTAGGTTTGTTGAGCCCCAAGTATGACAAGTATGGTAGCATTCGTGCGTGTGTGTGTTTTATTTTTATCACAAATAATAATGATTCTTAGATAAAATCATATTTGTTATACTCAGAATGAAATATATTATACCAATGTCAATATCAAAAATCAATACTAAAGTCTAAAAAGTCCAGGTATATTGAAAAACTTCTTGAACTAAACCATACTAACCATTTCTTAGATTTTAACTTCTAAATCTCATTGTGTGTGTGTGTGTGTGTGTGTGTGTGTGTGTGTGTGTGTGAGAGAGAGAGAGAGAGAGAGAGAGAGAGAGGTGTGAGAAGAGCAGCCGTGAGAGAGGTGGTGGTGTATGGGTGTGTGTGTGCAAGCGTGCGAGAAACAGAGAAAGAGAGGGGTGGTGTGTGGGTGCGTATGTGTGCACATGTGTGTGTGTGTTTACTATGGTCAGGATCAAAGTGTAATGATTTTGCTGGCCATTTTCATTATGATAGTAGCTAAAGAAAATGTTCCTCTTCCTCAGGCACATCATACAGAACCCAGAGCTCTTCCTCATGGTAGCAGATGTGTTGGAAATATACAGACACCACATTTAATCACAAACTCACTTGATGCTCACAAATATAAAAGGCTTTTGAAACAGAGCTTATTTCTAGGTGCTCACGCTATATGATATTACTTCAGTTCACACCTTTGCAGACAGCAACACAGCACAAGTGATGACAGCGGAGGGGAAACCAAAGAGGATGATGAAAAGGGACCCCGAGAGCCACGTGTCAGATGAATGAAACACACAGGGAAACCTGGAAACGTCTTAGAGGACTTCCGCTTACACCGGTGAGAGCGACCGGCCTAAAGCACCGCACATGGCCGGGAAATCGCAGCCAAGTCTCCGCAGTACTTAGACTCCAAGACTCAGTTTCCACCTCACTTACCACAATATAAAGATTAAGGTATAAGTCAACAATTTTGCAGGAGGAAATGAATTAACAAAATAGTGATGTTATGCAGTCAAAAGTAATGTGATTTCATTAATATATTATCAGTATTGCTTTCGTTTTCCAGTGCTGGGGACCAAACCTAGGCCTCGTGTATACTAGGCAAGCGCTCTACCACTGAGGAACATCACCAGCCCTCAAGCTTCTGTTGTCTGGTGACAAGTATTTTGTTGCTCAGGTTATTTATTGTTTTAAGATCTCTTACAAAAATTAAAACCATTTGGGGGCAATGCAGGCTGGCAGTAAAGGTCAGAGTTTATGGGTCCCATTTTCATAAAGAGTATCTAGGAATCAAAGTGAAAGACGATTATATACCTCAAATCAGGAGCCTTCCTGTGATACAAATGATCAGAATTATTCAACGCTTTGGATACAATGTGTGGAAATTTTAAATGCCAAGCTTCAGAGATGGAGATGTCTCAGATGGTAGAACGTTTATGTAGCATACTTGAAGCCTTGACTTTGATCCTGAGGTCCACATGAACCATTCACGGTGGTGCACACTTGTAAGCCCAGAACACTGTAGCTTAAAGCGGGAAGATCAGAAGTTCAAGGTTAGCTTCAGTATACAGTGAGTTCAAGGACATTCTGGCTTACATGAGAAATTT
Source organism: Microtus oregoni (assembly GCF_018167655.1). Lineage (NCBI taxonomy): Eukaryota > Metazoa > Chordata > Mammalia > Rodentia > Cricetidae > Microtus > Microtus oregoni. The sequence goes on from NW_024543063.1 coordinate 43,123,862, forward strand.
TAAAAAAAGGTATGTTAGGCTTCAAAGAGGTCAAGGTCAAATAAAAAGTGCTGGATCCTAACGAATAGGTACAGATGTTCAAAACTTTAATAAAAACTATGAAATGGCAATTAATGCTACCTACAATGATGGCTAAGGAAGAGATGGCTTTCCAAACAAATTAAGTTTTTGGTGATCAAAATTCAGTGTTTAATGTCAGTTCTAAACTGGATTTTCCCATGAATTTTAGTCAGTGGACAGGAATAGTTTGCTCTCTATTACTGAAGTAGCTGTATAAATGGCAGTTATGATTCTGAAATATGGGTGAAGATCAAATTATCACAGGGCTACCTCAGGAATATAAAGAAGGCAGCCTCTTGGGGTTGCTATAAAGATGTCTAAGAATGTGAACATTCTGAGCTATTGCAGACAGAGGAACATCACGCCCCTTTTACTGCCCATCACAAAGTTCTGCAAAGAATTAATGACCAACATGTATCACTCTTTAGTCTTTCTACCCTTCTTATGCGAAAAGTTCAGCATTCTAGAGAAGTGGATACCAGGCTTTTTGGGAATAAATGATTTGATAACCAAGCACACAATCCAGGGAAATAGAGCATGAAGTGACAGTTTTGTTGACTTGTTGCAATGAAATTTGTTACATTTTTATAGAAGATAGACATGTCTATTTAAAAAAAATGAATGGTTGCTGCTCTATTTACTTTTGTGATTCTGATGCAATCAAATTTTCTGTGAGTTGTAGAGGCAAGCGATAACCAAACGAACAACAGCAAATATCCTCAAAGCGTTCAGAGGGCCTCAGAAAAGACCTGGCTAGGGCTGAATAGACAGCTCAGTAGATAATAGCATCTGCTGTGCAATCATGAGGACCTGGGTTTTAATCCCCTGCATCCAAGTAAATGCTGGGTGCTGTGACAGCTGTAAACCCAGCTCTGGGGAAGCTTGGAATGGTGAAGAGACAGGCAGGGCTCCAGAGCTTGCTAGCCAGCTCGCCCAGTTTATCAGTGAGCTCTTGGTTCAGAGAGATGCTATCTCAAGCCATATAATAGAGAGCAATAGAGGAAGCTATCAACACTGACCTCCTGACTGCCCATAGGTGTGTGTCTGCATAAACATCAAATCCTCCATCTAATGCAGGGATCTCACTTCTTAAATAAAAGATGAATGCCTTTTCAGCATCCTTTCCCCAACCATGTGTAGGTTCCCCTTCGTCACTGCGCCCCGTCACCTTGTGCACACACAGCTGGGACCAAGGCATCACCAGTGCTCCTACCACTTTAACAGCGTTCATCTATCTTCTAGTTAAAACTTACTGCGCTTAATCATCAGTAAACTTGCCTCAGATTTAGTTTTTGTTTTCCTGTGAAAACATTAAAAAAGAAACCTTCTTAAACTATAAAATAAAGGTTCATATAGGCTTTTTTCATGTTGAGGCAACATTTAAAAATATCTATTATTTAACATTTAGTTAGTATCCTGGTCACCTATACTTGGGATAGTGATTTAGGCTATGGCCACTGGAATATGGCGTTATAAATTCCTACCTGGAGTTAATTTCTTTTAGTTGTCATTCACTTAAGCCTCAAGTCTATCATACTTTTTAAATGTTATTCTTATTTACGCTCTTTGTTACATAGCTGCTGGTGGGAGCCCATGTCTGCAGCACTGGCTTATAGATGCGAGTGAAGCCATGACAGTTTTAGAAATTAATCAAGCTTGTAAGTAACGTAAATAAAGAACGTTAAGAATTAGTTGATAATCAGAGTTGAGAAACAACGGAGAGTGTAAATGCGGTTGGCAAGGTGCTCCGAGGCTCTGAAAGAGTCTGTGGCTGAGGAAGGAAGGGTCACCTACACCAGCAGTTATGAATGGAAAGACGTGTAAAACCGCTCAGAATAATTTGCTGAAGATGAATATACTTGTCGGCAGTGTTCTGGGGCTTAATCATTTTTATTACTCCTCCTATTTTGTCGGCAGCGCTTAGGTACCAGGCTGACATAAAAGGAGCTCTGTCTTCCAGATGTCCTTTTGCCAGAGGTTTGAGGAACAGAGTATTCTCTCTGTGACATGCAGAGGATACAGCCGTAGTCTCCCGAATCGCTGTCTCATAAATTCCTCTCTACTTTGTTATTCATTTGCACCCTCAGGTCTTTCTGACCATTTGATGACTTTCGGCTCTCATTCCCTTTGAATTCCCATTTCCTTTTATCGTTTTCCTCCCAGTGCAGCAGCTTCTCCTCCGAAGGGGCAGACCCTCACCCCCGCTATTTCCATCCATCTTCCTCGGCGCTCCTGCTACCTCTTCATTGCTTTAATGCCCCTTGCTACTTGCATCACCTCCTAATTTAATAGCACCTGTGAGTTTCATTAACATGCTTTTTACTCCGTTTTCTCCATCATTAATGCAGCAGCTGTATAAGACAGGACGTAACGCGGATCCCGGCAGCACCTAGATACATTCCCCGACTTGATACATTGCCATTTATCGTTTATCAATATTTTTTATGGTTCTTTAGCCAGTTTTGAGTCCATGTGACTCTGCTTATAACCAGGATAATTTGAATTAATCGTGCGCAGATGTCAAGAGGCACTGCATCAAATTCTTTGTTGAGTTTGAGCAACACTATACCTACCATAGTTTTGGGATTGTGGGTATGAATTGTATCTAGAAATGTTCCAATTTCAGATCTTTACAATTCTAGCCACTTCTGTATATGTACTTCTCTTTTAACATTTGTGCCATTATTTTCTCGTGAATACAAATAAAATAATGTTTTCTGTATTTCTTGTTGTACATGCGTGCATGGCCATGCACACTTGCACAAACACACACGCTCATGTAGAGGCCAGGGGAGGCCTTGGACTCCATTTCTCAGGAGCTATCGACCTTTACTTTGGAGACAGGGTCTTTCACTGAGGCCTGGGGTTTGCCGATTAGGTTTGGCTGGCTGGCCAGTGAGCGTCTGGATTCTGCCTGTCTCTGCTTCCCTGGTGCTGGGACTCCAAGCACATACCCCAGTGCCTGGCTCTTTCACAAGGGTGCTAGCAATTGAACTCGGGTTCTCATCATGCTTCCACGACAAGCACTTACTGAGGAAACATCTTTTTAACTTCGTCATTATTTTAGCTTAGCAGAAAAGTTACAAAGAGAGCAGAGTTCCCTCATTCCTTTCCCCCATCCCCTCGAGAATCTTACAAAATCAGTGTAAGTTCATGGGAATCAAGGCGTCAACAGAATAATAGTAGACTGCCATTAACTAGAGACTTCTTCCTGTTCTCTTTTCCCTTCAACTTTTTTTCTGTGCCATCACGTATAATGGCCTTGTCTGCCTGGTTTCCAGTGATCTTAGACACTTTCTCAGTTCCCCCTCTTATTACTGCTATAGATTGATTTCTTCTGTTCCCCTCAAAATCTGTATGTTGGAGTCTAATTCCAGCAGTATTTGGAGGTAGAGCCTCCGAGAGTAGATGATGTCATGAGGATAGCCTTCGTGAATGGCATTGTCACCCTTCTTAAAGAGACCGCAGAAAACCCCTTGACCCCTGCCAGTCAAATGAGGTCATGGCAAGAAAGCCAACGAGCCAGGAAAGAGGCAATCATCAGATGCTGAGTGCAGGGGCCTTGACTGTGAACTTCCCACTCCAAGAACCGTAAAGAAGTAAGTGTTTATGAGCCACCCACTACATGGTATTGCCATAGTGTGTGGCAGCCCTGAAAGACCAAAACGCAGTGACCTTGATAGTTCTGAAGAGCGCTAGTAGCTTTGTCCATGATTACACATAGTGTTGTGCCCAAATCGCAGGGACCCCCAAAAGACCACCATGGAGACTGAGTCCTGCATGGAAAAGCAACGAGCTCTACTTTCATTCGTTTAAGCTTAGACTTTGTGTGTGGCCAATGCATTGGCACGATCAGAGAGCCCCGAGCTCAGCTGGGGTTGGGTTTTTATAATAGCAGAGGTTGGGGTGAGGGATTTCTAAGGTTCAGGACCCCTGATTGGCTGACATTTGTCTAGGGTGCCCTAGTGAAAGGGGCTGTGCTAAGGGACATCAGATGATCCTATCTATAATGTTGGAACGTTAGAAATTTCCTTTGGAACGTGAGGTACTCTCCCTTTGGATGGCCCTTTCCTGGGTAATTTCAGTTTGTGGAACTTTTCTGGAACCAGGTACTCTGAAACTCAGGCCTCCATTGAGCTTGTCATGGCTGGGCCATAAATTAGCACAAGAATTATGGGAAAAAGTACCACCAAGGCACCACAGCCTTCTCACTGCGCCACTCTGCAAGGGTTTGGTATTAACCTACCCACCACTGATGATGTAGTTGGGGCCCCGGGTTAGGTGGCATGCCTGTTTTCTGTTTCCATACTCTATTCCGTGCAGTCTCGGGGGAGGCATTACAACACTACCGAGAGCCTGAAAACCCGTTCCTAGAACACACACACCTGTAATCTCAGCATCCCTCGGCGAGATGGGTGGCGGAGACACAAGAATACCCAGAAATCATGAGACAACTAATTTCCTGTGCAGAGATGTGTTAGCCACAATCACATCGTTTTGTAAAGTTCCTCCATTTTGGTAAAACAATGACAATCCCTGTAACTAAAATAACTTGGTATTCTACATTCTTGCCCACTCTGCCCTATTGACCCCCAGGAACAGCTGGCCACGAGAAATGGTTATCAGTCACCTAACATTCCTTATCGCACCACACACCCTACTTTGCCAGCTACCCCTAGCAATGACCACAGAACATAAAAGGGAGACATCTTGGTCCCCTTCCCAACCTTTGCCTTTTCTGCTCTATAACTACCCTGCCTGTAAGTGGACGCCAGGCCCCCTGGTTCTTAGACTAGAAGCACCCCTTAAACAGTCTTTTCCTGAATAAAGCCTGCATGACTGCTGAGCTATTTACTTCCTCGTCTGTCATTTCTTCTCTCTGTCCTTACATGGAGAACAATAAAAGAGAGACTGTCAGAAATAGGGTAGAAGGCAATGATTAATGCTCTAGGGTGTTCTATGACCTCCAAATATGTGCACAGTTCAAGACATGCCTGGACACTGACACACACACACACACACACACACACACACACACACACAATGAACACAGAATGAAACCAAATATTTTATGTGCTAGTTTAAAAATAAAAGATAGCCGGGCGGTGGTGGCACATGTCTTTAATCCCAGCTCTTGGGAGGCAGAAGCAGATGGACCTCTGTGAGTTCGAGGCCAGCCTGGTCTACAAGAGCTAGTTCCAGGACAAACTCCAAAGCTACAAAAGAAACCCTGCCTTGAAAAACCAAAAAAGAAAAAAAAAAGATAAACATACTTTATTATTTCTGGCCTTCTTACAACAATTATATACTCTAAAATATAAGAACGTATTGAAAACACTATTTAACACTCAAAAGCAGACAGAAAGATGACAGTAGGCCACATTTATGTTTATCTAATATTTCCTGGCAGGTTACTCCCCCATCTGTATGGTACATAGGAAACAGAACTTATATCAGACATAGCAGTTGGGGTGGGATCAGCAGTGTCAGGCTGCCCAAGTCGCTGGGAATCCAGGCAGGGACTCTCTAAAAAGACTCAAAGAGCAGGAGAGGAGTGGGAACTTGCTTCAAAGACCTTTGGCAGATTCTTCAACCATGCATAGGCAGTTAAGATCTGAAGAATTTAGAAATAGCAGTAACTAGAAAGTAGAAACAGCTAGGCAGAAACTTAGCAGCTTCCTAATGAGGAATCACATTAAAGAGTAAATTCCTTGCTGGGCAGTGGTGGCATGTACCTTTAATCCCAGCACTTGGAAGGCAGAGGCAGGCTGATGTGTTCCAGAAGAAACATACCTTAATTTGAGAGTCCATGCCTAACAACAATAACAACAAACAGCAACAACAGCGACAGCAGCAACAACCCTGAAGGAAAGCCTAAAACCGAAGGCTCCAGAGAATCAAGATACACTTGTAAAATAATTATTTTCTAGAGAAAATTCAAAATACTCTTCAGATAAACACTACAGAAGCAAGACTTTCCCAAAAGCATCGTTTACAATGGTAACATACAATAAAACTTTATGGGAAGGGAAGGTGGGCATGAAGTCCCACCTGAGGACTATAGCTAAGAATTGGGAAAAAGAGAACTGGGCTTTTTTTTTTTTTTTCCTGTTAAGTCAGGGTTTCTCTGTGTCAGTTCTGGCTGTTCTGGAACTCACACTATAGACCAGGCTGGCCTTGAACTCACGGAAATCTGCCTACTTTTGCCTCCCAAGTGCTGGAATTAAAGGCTTGTCCACCACCGCCCAGCAGTACTCTTTAAGAGTATGCCCTGCCCCCACTAGGTTGACCATGCTCCAGCGGAAAGACACCCTGAGGGTCTGTGGGCAACACAAATTGTACTTGATTGGTGGGGGGGGGGGGGGGAGAGAGAGAGAGAGAGAGAGAGAGAGAGAGAGCGCTCAGATTTGGGTTAGCAGGGAAGTGCAGAGTGCAGATGCAGAGCTGGGTAAGAGGAGTGAATAACATCAAAATACATTGTATGAAATTCTCAAAGAACTAATAAAAATAAGAAAAACCTGTAAAAGCAAAGGAAAATACAACGATAGTTAAGGAGAAGCTGCCAATAGGTCCTACTGACCACCCGGATGCCAGGACTAATAGAGTAGCCGAAAGGCCTGGTTAAGGGAAAGCTATTGCCCCTAGCTAAAGAATGGAATCTACCTCTAGGTGGGGGATGTGTCATTGCCTCCTCTTTTAAGAGATAATAGAATGGGCTGGAGAAATGGCTCAGAGGTTAAGAACACTGACTGCTCTTCCAGAGGTCCTGAGTTCAATTCCCAGCTACCACATGGTGGCTCACACCCATCTATAATGAGATATCTATAATGAGATCTGGTGCCCTCTTCTGACCTGTAGGAATACATGCTGGCAGAACACTGTATACATAATAAATAAATAAAAAAAAAAGAAATAATAGAATAAGGCAGGTTAATCACCAGGAGGTCAGGTTTACCTTAACCTAAAACCTAACCTACCTCCTAAAGAGGTAGGAGGAATAATTAATCCTTTAATGAGATAATATAAATTTCCTTCCAGAATCCTCACCCCTTAGTGTAGTACCTACAAGTTGACTTTGAGTCTGCCTACCTTTCTGAGTGAGTATACAAGGAGCATGGATATAAAGAATTTCAGAGTTATGGAAACTGAAAATGTCAAAAGAGAATGGAAATCCTATGATTGAAGGGATTTTTTTCTTAATCAGAAAGAAAATGACTCAGTGGAACTGACAGAAGACTGGCTAGTGTACAAGAAAGTATCAGTGAATTTGAAGGCAATTCAATAGAAATTATGTAAATTGAAGCACATAGAAAAAAAAGACTGATGGAAGAGAACAGATTCTGGAGGGCACGTGCACTCAAGATTAAGAATCTAACACACTTACATTTGGTATTTCAAGGGGAAACAGATAATGGGGGACATGAAACAACATTTACTGAACCATTGCCCAAAAATCCAAAGCATTAAAAAAAAAAAAGCATAGCCATAGTACATTAAAAACACAGAGCAAATCCCGAGCAGGATAAACACAAATCCACAGCTGGGTGCATCCAAATAAAACTATGGAAAACAAGAAAACCCTTAGCAGGTACCAGATGATCAAAAGTTATCCAGGCAACAATACCAGTGACAACCGACTTCTGACTGGAGACAAGGAATGAAACACAGCAGTAGAACAGCTTTCAGATGATATTTAAAAACCCTCACTCTAATAAAATTCTACAGCCGAGAAAAGTGCGTTTCAAAAATGAAGGTGAAAGAGTCATTTTCAGAAAAATGAAAGCCAAGAAAGTGTGTTACTGACAGCCTTAACCCGCCCCACCAAAAGAAAACTGCTAAAGGAATTCACTAAAGAGAAAAGTATATAGGAAGTCAGAACAGTGGGAAGATACGGAAAGCACTGGAATCCTTACCTTTGGTTATTAGACTACCAAAACAGTGGACCCCAAGACATCAGAATTGTCCCAGGAATCTCACACCGAGAGCAGAGAAAACATCATAAAAGGTTGGGCCGCCTGGTACCTTAGTTCTCCATACGGTAGACAATGATGGGTCAATAGTGGGTGGGACCACAGAACTACCTAGATAGGATAACTCTGGTCTACTACTTGAATCTTGACCTCATTTCAAGACCCCAAAGACTGGCTTGGAGGACTGCTAGATCTCTTTATCTTCTCTGCAATGCTACCACATTGAATGGAACTCCCTAAACCAGCATAATCCCTAACTACATTCTAAATACTAATCTTCATACTTATAGATAAGTATAGTCCTTACCTCTCATCAAGGAAACTTCCTTTTGCAACAGACAGAGATCATTGTAGGAAACTACAACCAATCAAAATGTAGAATTGTAGAGCCCAGTTCTGTTGGGTCATAACTCTGGCATCTAAGCTTCAGGAAAAAAATTGAAAGAGAGTCAAAAAGATTATAAGAGCCAGGGGATCAGAGAGTTTGCTGTAAGGTTGTATCTCCTAGTAGGGTCAGCTGCTACACCCATACAAAGTCTCAACAACACGACTGCCTACACTGGAACTGAGCAAAGACAATGGCAATAGGCATGCTAATGTAAATGGGAGAAAGATCACAGGGCCTTGACCAGACAAGAAACAAAGGACTACAATTAAGGATGCACAGAACAGGAGAAATCGTCTTTCCAGAGAAGCGCACACCCATTGCTTATCCAATACCAAATGGCCAGTCCTAAAAACACACATACAAATAACATAATTTAGACTGAGCAGGTTATACATGTGTGTACGTGTAACAACAAGCATTGAAAAAAGAGGCCATGAATTTGAAAGAGAGCAAGGAAGAATATATGGGAGGTTTTGGATGGAGAAAAGGGAGGGGAATTATTTAATTATATTATAATCTCAAAAATAAAAGAACCAGGGGGCTGGAGAGATGGCTCAGCGGTTAAGAGCACTGATTGTTCTTCCAAAGGTCCTGAGTTCAATTCCCAGCAACCACATGGTGGCTCACAACCACCTGTAATAAAATCTGGTGTCAACTTCTGGCCTACAGGGACACATGCAGGCAGAACATTGTATACATAATAAATAAATGTTTAAAAAGAGTCTGTTAGGACAACATATAAAAAAAATAAAAGAATCAATAAAAATAATGTTGAACTAGAATTTTTTTCAAAATGCTAGGTGAAGTTTTTTTTTTCTATTTAGTTGTTATGTATATGACATTGTACTGGGCACGTCACCTCTATTGTTTTAGTAAAGTAAATCTCTCAGACAGATGCCCATTTAGCAAATAAAGATGCTGTTTCTATAATATCACCCAGAGTAAATAATACAGCTGAAAATGAAATACTGTATTACTTCAATGTCAGATCTTATAAAGCATTTCTTGAACTTCAGGCTCAATTTTATTTCATTATTAGTTTTGCACAAAGATATTTTAAACTCATTAATACGTTGTGTTAGACAATGTTAATTTCCTGGCATTGTCCTCAGATCTGAAAACCAGTTTTAGAGGAAACATGAGACTATGCCAACTCAACCAAGAGTATTGGTAACAGTGTTCTGCCTTTGGTAGGGAAACTCTTAATCTGCACTGCTTACTTCAGTACAGAGCTTTATACTGCAGGCTACGGAGGGATGAATCACTCTGTCAGGTCTGCATCTGCTGGGATCCGTAGGAAGGTCACCTTTGACTAATGGGAACTCTCAAGTGTACTATCAGTTCTGTTCACAGTGACTGTTAATCCTAATTGCAATTATAATATGCTTAAGGGCTCACTTAGAAATCACCAATTACTAAAAATAAACAAATGTTTACAGAGGGTTTGACTAACTACATTGGAGTAGTGTGCTAGCTGAGAGAGACACAGAAGAAACACAGGCTATGAAGCATTAGCTGAGCAAAAGATATTGGCCTTCACCTTGTAATTCTAGCAGTTGGGTGGTGGGGGCAGGAAGATCAGGAGTGCAAGGTCATTCTACACAGGGAGTTCAAGGACAGCCTAGACCACCTTAGACTGAGCAAGTGAAGTCCTGGGTGAATGTGTATTGACATGAGCACAGCCATGTCAAGGCCCATAACACGGCAAAGCCTTTCCCTGCTCCAAGCAAGTAGAAGTGTTTAACAATGATTGACCAATGTGTGCAGAAACTACCAACCAAAGGACAACTTCCTTATCCTACATGACTATAACCTGAAACTGCGTCCTACAGACTTCTTGCCAGGATTAGCTAAACCCAACTTCTCCTTCAGCTGTCTACAATAAACACGTCTCCTTATTCAGACATATAAAATAACTGCCAAATTTTGGGGCTGCTGTGTCACCATCTGAGCCCATGGCTCACCCAATTCCAGCTTTTCTGCATCTAGTCTGTTTGTCTGTCCTTTCTTCATTCCCTCGCTGCCCTACTCAGGTCAATCATGAAGCCATGCAGGTTGTAGCATAGGGAGATGAGGAGAAGTCCCACAAAATAATGAGACACAAAAACACAAGGAAATGCACCAATAAGCAGCTATAATGAAAAAAGAAATTCAGCCGGGCTATGGTGGCGCACGCCTTTAATCCCAGCACTCGGGAGGCAGAGGCAGGAGGATCTCTGTGAGTTCGAGACCAGCCTGGTCTACAAGAGCTAGTTCCAGGACAGGCTCCAAAGCCACAGAGAAACCCTGTCTCGAAAAAGCAAAAAAAAAAAAAAAAAAAAAAAGAAAGAAATTCAGATCAAGGGGAAAGTTATATGATCAGTAAATATCTATATAGGAATATATACATAAATAAGTAAATTATGTATACACATATATGTATAGACACACACACACATATATTTTATAGACATAATTTTTTGAAAGACAGGGTCTCTCTGTGTAACAGCCCTGGCTGTCCTGGAACTCACTTTGTAGACCAGGCTGGTCTTGAACTCACAAAGATTCCCCAACAGCCTCTGTCTCCCAAGTGCTGGGATTAAAGGCATGCGCCACCACCGCCCAGCCAGGGCTATCTATTTTTAGGATGTTTTAAAAGCACAGCTGTTGTTTTCTCCTAGCTTCATAAAATTAGAGAAATAATACTTAATCACTAATAACAATTCTTAGTAAGGGTAGCCTAGATGGTACAAGACATTTGTTCTCATGTTATCAAGAATCTCCACATGATGGCTTCCACTGCTGTCTCCATTCCAGATGCAGAAACTGAGCTAAGTGAACGGAAAGTACACAAAAGTAAAAACTTACACGGCTGGTATTTAACATGGAAGTCTGTTTCTAAAAACCTTTCTTTTTAATGTATTTGTGATTGACTGCACTGCACTTCTATGTAGGTGTCTGTGGTGGTCAAAAGAGGGCATTGGATCTTGGTCCAGCCCTGGATCTGGACTTCCAGGCGCTTTCAGCCATCTGATATAGGTTCTAAGAGCCAAACCTGGGTGCTTTACAGGAGCTCTTAAGGGCTGAGCTGTCTCTCCAGGCCCTGAAGTCTACTTTGCCATTATCAATGCTGACAAATTCATTAAATTTTGCCCACATTGAGAAAGAATTTAGAACACCTATAAATACCTCATCTATATAGAAAATATTCTCCTCGTTTTATAACAAGTAGGCAAAAGCAAACTTTGATATTTTAACTTTCTTGAAACATTAAGTAACTCACTGAAGATATCAGTAACCCACTCTACAGCAGCCCCAAGAAACTTCAACCTCTAGAATGTGATTCACAATACTTAGCCCTCTGTGCAGATTTCAATTTGCATATTTTCAAAGTCCATCCATGCTTTATGTATATGTATTATATACTATATGTATTATATATAGTCATTCTTCCTTGAAATTTTCCTCTCTGGAGGGGATGCGGGGTGGGTTGGGGGGGATGGTAAGGGGGGATGGGAGGAAGGGTGGGTGGGGGAACTGTGGTTGGAATATAAAATGAAATTTTAAAAAGATGTGTTAAAAAAAAAAGGTTTTCCTCTCTGATGTTTCAGCTAGTTTGTCAAACACAGTCCCAAAATCTTCAATGGAAAATTTCAGAAGTAAACAATTCATTTAAAGAGCACACTTAAAAACAAACAGACAACCCAAGCAACTATCATAGGATCCTTCACAGGAAGGCTCAGTATGCACATGCACACAGTCTGCGTCCCTGACCTCTTCCTCAGTTCGTAGCCATCTCAGTGATCAGAGTTACTATCCAAGAAGAATGTTTCCCCAACCCAATGTGCTGAAGCGTACTCTGTGCTTAAGAGTTCTGCAGTTTTAGCCTAAAGTGTGGGTCTTCAATCAGCTTTGAGTTAGTTTTTATGTATGCCGTAGGAGTCTGAAGCCGTTTGCTCTTTCGTCCCTTCATAACCATCGGTCGGCAAACTTATCCTCTCCAGCTGAACAGAGTGTACAGTTTGGAGGAAGGTTGATACACACCTGAAGATATATTCTGAGGCTCTCGGGTTTATTTTATTGAACTTTTCATTTGTTCCCATGCCAGTCTTAAACTGATTGCATAATGGTAGCTTTGCTTAAAATAAGACAGTGTACACCCACTAATTTTTTTCATTAAGTTTTTTTTTTTTTTAGTATTCTGGACTTTTGAAATTCCATATATTCAGAATGGTCTTAAACTTCTATTTTTTAGAAAACACTGACATTGGGATCTTGTAGGTCTTGAAGTAAATCTGTAAGTCATTTTGGGGTCATACTATTATCCTAAAAATATTATTTTCCTGGTCTATAAGAGCTAGTTCTGGGATGGGCACCAAAGCTACAGAGAAACCCTGTCTTGAAAAACCAAAAAAAAAAAAAAAAACCCTATTATTTTCCAATCCATTAAAATAGGGTGCCTGTTCTTCTGTCTTCACCCAGGTCCTCTGCAAGAGCATCCATCTCTTATTATTTAAAACCTGTCTTTTTCTTCACTCACCAGGATTCTGTGTGGAGTGGTGCATTCTTAAACTGAGGCCGAACATCGAAATAAATAGCTCCCACCAAAATTATGAGGAAGGATCATAAAAGACTCATCTTCACAGGCTTCACCCCGGACTAAATGGGGAGGTTTCTACCATTTCTGTAGTTGTGCCCACTCCACGTTCTCAGTACGTCTCAGCCGTTTCTTTCCCACGGCCGCTATTCTGGTTTAGGACTGCTTCGTCTCTTAGTCAAACGTCTACGTAGCAGGGTTTCCTTGCCTCCAGGACTCTCCCCACTGTGAATTCATCCTAGACACCAGGGGCTTATTAATCTCAATAAATCACAGCTTTTGTCCTCTAATGTGACAAGAATCCCTTAAGTACATACTATATATGAGGTGCTCCCGGGGAGGATACGCTCATGAAGGCCGTCATCAGAATTATCTAATGAAGGAAATATTTTCTAAACATAGATTACCTACCATTTGTCCAAGTCTACTACCTTAGAATATTCAGATCAGGTACCGAGAAAGGCATATTAAAAAAGTAAGTCCCTCTGAATTGCTATCCTGACTCCTTTTAGCTAACAATAGCCTGAACTGTATAAAGACTTAGACGCTCCTGAATATTTTAGAATATATTTGGGTTGTGTTCTACGATCCCTCAAAGGAAGCCTTAAATCATACGTGGATAACCCTAAGCTCTACATATACTATTTTATTATTTATTTAAAAACTGGAATGGTAAAATAACAATAAAAACAACCCAGAAATGTATGTTCTTAAAATAATGAAGACTAGATGTCCCAGATCACAATGTACACAGGGTTAGTTTCCTTCTGAGCTCTCACCATGCTGGTAGAGGGCTAGGCAGACACTAGGAGCTCTGCTCCCAGTTTGGGGATTTCCTAAGGACGACAAGTACCTTATCTCAAACATTTCTGCTCTGTCACTGCTGCTTTCCGGGGCTTTGTGGTGTGCCTCCAAACTTTCCTATGTTGATGCTTCATCCCTAGAAAGTAATCTACTTCAAGATAAGGCATTCAAAGGGATAATTAAGTAGAAATGAGGTCTTTACTGTGGCCCTAACTTGGTAAAATGGTGAAGAGTAAATTTGGAGTTAGATGCATATATAAATAAAGGAAAGACATATGAAGACAGAGACGGCGTGCATCTCTGTGTGTTCAGTTACCAAGTCTGTGTCATTTTGTTGAGGGAACCCTAGCACACCCACTCAGCACATTAACTCTAGTCTAAACCTGTTTAGCATGTTCAAGCTACTCTGCCAGGAGCAGGGATGAATCAATGTCCATGTGGTTTATCATTCAGTGTCCAAAGCAAAAATAATAATCTTCATAAATGAAAATCATTATAAGGTATGGAACAAAAACACCAAATAATAAGTTCCGTTTTCATTTTACACAGAGAGCCGTCTGTGGGCTAGGACACGAAAGGTGCAGATTTTGAGCTGGGGTTGAAGAAAAAGTAGGATTCAACTAAGTAGAGGGGAGAGAAAAGGGGGTAGAAAGGCAGATATCTACTATAAGAGGAAACTGCTTTTCCTTCCAAAGAGATGCAGCTTAGGTTTGAGTTATCTTTCTCTAGCAGCTCCTGATCTCTGAAACCATCATATACTGTTAAATTAATGTCCCGTGTCTCTATAAAATTTAGGCCTCCTTTCCTGTGTCAGGTAAAGTTTAACTGACTTTGTCCATTTTGATAATGGCATCCCAGGATACTTTAGTTCATCACTAAGTTCTCTTGAGCTTCTGCTGAGTTGTTTCATCTTCAGATGGCTTATGTAGGCAGTGAGTAGCTTGCAGAACATTCTGTCTTGAATTCTTGGGCATTTCATAATTTCTTACCTATTTACCAAATCACACCACATTAGATGGCTGTAATAACGCAGGTGTCCTGTGTTGTATGTGCCTCTTCTGAAGACTGTATTTCTCAGTCCATTAATGTTTCATATCTAAGTATTGTAACATACTTAATTTTTTATTTAATGAAATTTCGGATCTTCAGGTTGAGAGGAGATTACTCAGAATGACATCCAAGCTATTCTGAAAGTGCTTGCCAGCAAAGAGTTTGGAAGAAGTTTTGGAAAGGAGTTGGGAGAAACTTAAAGATAGAGATCTAAAGTTTTCATGAACACTTTCTTCCATTTTGAATTTGGAGCTAAAATTCTCCTAAAGAAGCAAATTAAATTCAGCACATGGTTTCTCTTAGATTTTTGATGACAAGAAATTAACAGTGATTTTTGTGATTTGTTACAATATACTTTTTTGTTTGTTTGTTTGGTTTTTTATGACAGGGTTTCTCTGTGTAGTACTGGGTGTCCTGGAACTTGCTTTGTAGACCAGGCTGGCCTCAAACTCACAGAGATCTGCCTGCCTCTGCCTCCCGAGTGCTGGGATTAAAGGCGTGCACCCCCACCCCCATCCCCGCTACAATATACTCTTTCAAAACTAAGATTTTATTGCATTAGCACCCAACTGTCTGTCTCTTCAATGCTTCTAGAAAGCTCCATCATTTCAAAAAAGCTTACTTTCTTACATTGAGGAGATAAGCGTGTTACATGTTAACCACCTGAAAATATTTACCGAAACTAAGGAGAAACAGGGAGACTCAACTGAGTTAGTTTGAGTCTTGAAATGGTTTGACTCAAACCGCCAGTTATCTTACCATTAGATTTAGAGACAATTAAGAAATGAAGCCACAGAATCTTTGAGTGTTACAGGAATAACAAAAAAAAAAAATCCAAATCTTTGTCCCTTTGTCAGACAGAATTCTGGGATCAGAAAAGAACTGTAATTTAATGGGCATGGTGGTACCCATCACTGAGGAGTGTCTAGTAGAAGAAGAAAATTCCATGTAACTGTGGAATTCAAATCGCACCCAATACTTAATGGCAGGACAATGGACTGCATCTAACAACAAACACACCGGAAGAAGGAAGCTAAAGAACATTCACAGCCTCATCCGTTTTGTGTGAGCCCAAGTGGTCACTGGGTTTGTGCGGCCACTTGCTTACCTTCCGGAAACCCTTTGCAGAGCCTAACTTGCACAGGCGAACAGTCTGGTGAAAGTGGAGAAAGGAGGCCGGATTACTGGTGTGACCCTAGCTCAACCTCAGGGCTCAACCTCAGGGCTGCTGTCCGGGTCCCGTTGGGACAAAAATTCAGTCCTGCAGCCGCCAGCCAGAAAACAACTCGCCCGCCTTAGCCACGCCCACCGTCCGAGGCGCAAGCTCAACGCTAGGCTTCCATTGGCCCCTTGGGCCTTCACTCTGGGCTTCGCAGCTGGGCGCTCTCCCTGGAAAGCGTGGCACTTTCCCGCGTGGATGTTGGATGGTGAACTGCGAGAGACTGAGGACTTCTGAGCAAGCGAGGAAGAGCATGCAGGAGCTGGCGCTGCAAGCTTCCTCAGAGGGGTGGCCTCAGCTTCTTGGCTTTTACCTCAGGCTGAGGTGCCATTTCGGCCTTTTATGTGCCCCTGAAGGGGAACTCTGCCTGTAACCTTCCGCAGTGCTCCCCGCGCTCCACACTTCTCTCCCAGTTCTGTTTTCCAACCCCCAGATCTCTGTCATCCCATCCGCAGCTTCATCACCAGCACCGTCAGAAACTTTTCTCGGTGCATCTTAAGATGTGGGAAAAGTCTCGCCAGCAGCCTCCCAACCTGCCACAACCCTCACAAACTGAGCCCAGAACATTCCTCCTGAAGAAAGGGTGCTGCTGGTTGCCTCCCAAACCCGGAAGCTGTGACCTTCGAATACAAAACCCTAAGCTGAAAGCTCTTCGTGAATGCGCTGCCAAATGTAAGTTATTCCTTTGAAAATAGAATTATTTGATTCTTGGCCAGACCCGATTGATACGTGCATTTTCTATTTGTGCTCTGAAGACTCTTAGATTTTGAAAAGACTCAATGTCGGTTGGAAAGCGCCTCTGACACTTGATCTGAGGCATCAAATCCATGGCTGATCGGAACCTTTCTTCACTAACGTGCCCCTTCCCCGTGTATGATCACCCCCTTCCTTCCCTTACCTCGGTGTATTTAATTTCGCTTGAAATTGGTGCTATGTCAGTAGATTTATAACGTACCATCAATAGCTCTCCTCAGATCCTCCATTTCCTTTCCAATTTGCTTATTCAATGAGTGTCTAAAACGGATTCTTAAATTTTGTTTTTGTAAGTAGTGGGAAGAGATCACAGTCCCCTTACAAACCAGAAAAGGAAAGAATGGAGATTTTCTTGAGAATCTGACACATATGAAGACAATGTTATGTCCCTTTCAGAAAGTCTTAGACTCATCTGTGAACTGTGGATGCCCCGGGGCTCTAGAAACATTATTTCTGTATATTCTTTTTTTTTTTTTTTTTTCGAGACAGGGTTTCTCCGTAGCTTTTGGTTCCTGTCCTGGAACTAGCTCTTGTAGACCAGGCTGGTCTCGAACTCACAGAGATCCGCCTGCCTCTGCCTCCCGAGTGCTGGGATTAAAGGCGTGCGCCACCACCGCCCGGCATTTCTGTATATTCTTAAGTGGAAATAATTAAGCAGGAAAACCAACTACATGTTGGTCTTTTACAAAATGGCTATCGTTTTATATAGTTGCAAGAAATAGCTTCAGGTTTTTTTGTGCGTGTATGTTTTTAATTGGCTTTTAAAAAATGATCTGTTGCTGTTTTTATCAAGTTCTGTTTGTACCCTGCCATGATTATTTGATTATTTAGTTACTTACCATCTATGGCTGCGTTTGTGGGATGGCGTCAGAATTGATTCCCTGGACTGACACAGAAAAAGATCTGACAGCCCTTGGACCAGGGCATCCTTTTGCAGCTGAATTGATAGTGTCACTTTTTTCCCTCATGTAGGTTACATGTATGGGTCTCTGTTTTTAACCTTCCCAGTTTATCTTTTTTGTCAATCTGTGAACATGTATAATACTGTCATAAGTTACTCTAAATAACTCTAAAGTAAGAATAGTCAATAGGGTAAAGTGCTCTCTCTCCTATCTCCACACCAAGTTGCTTTAGCCTTTATAGCTTCCCATATGACGTATTATGATCAGCTTGTTAAATGTCTTGAGAAATCTTTCGGAGACTTTAAGGAGCACTTCACTGATTATTCAGATGGATGTCAGAAGAATGAGCACCTTCATTGCTCAGTTTTTCCATCCATGAACATTGTACATCCTAACGTCTACAAGTCTAAGTGTGATTTTAAAAAAATAATGATTCTTTAGAGTTTTAAGGCGATTTGGACTTGGTTGTGCTTTACTGTGATGGTTTGGTTTTAGAATTCGGAGGGCGGTTGCTGTCTTTAAGTGATCTGAGATGTGTAGTGCACCTCTCTAATTTTCCCGAAGAGTTTATAGGGGTTCCTGAGATGGCTCAACGCAGAGACATTTGTTGTTTAAGCCGGACAATGTGAGTTTGACCCCTAGGACCCATGCAAAGGTGGAAGGAGAAAGCTGCCCCCACAGAGCTGTCCTCTGACCTTCACAGTGCACGTGGTGTGCCCCCCCCACATGATAAACAAACACAATAATAATGCAGTTTGAAAAAAGAAATAAATAGGTTAAATGGGGTTAGTGGTTGTTTTTTTGTTAATTAACTGTTTGATTGAACACACTTATTGGCCTAGTATTTTCTTTGTCACGAGATTTTAACGAAGTTAAAATGATGGATCTAGAGAGTTGATGCGGTGGGTCAGAGCACTTGCTGCTGAAGTGTGAGAAGGTGATTAAAGCCAGCACCCACAGGGAAAACCAGGGGTGACTGCACATGCACCGTAACCCCAGCCCTGTGCGAAGCAAAGACGGTTTGGGAAAACCATGTTAATGGTGGTTTTGTCTGGCTTATTTCATTTAGCACACAACTTCAAACATTCTTCCACATCTTCCCGTAGACAGTCATTTCTCCTTTTTACATCCAAGCAGTGGTCCATTGTCCATTGTATCACTGTTTGCTTATCCATTTATTAGACCACAGGTGTTTGAGTTCTTTAGGTTTGGGCTGTTAGGAATGAAGCTGCTATCAATGTTTTCTACAGATCTTTTGTGTGGCCATAAATTCTTGTAGTTGCTGACTTACCTAGGAGTGAAACTAGGTCATGTGACAAGTGTGTGTTTGAGTTCACTAGTGTCACTCAATAGTTTTCCACTGTTCATTATTCACGCGTTCCCTTCGACAGGACACACAGTTCCAGATATTGTAATTCACACCCACTCTTGGAATTGTTAGTAATTTAAATTTTAACTTCTCCAGTAGGTCGGTGTGTCCTGATGTCTCAATGTAATGTTCATTTTCACTTCTTAGATGATACTTTTATAGAACATCTTTCATGCATTTGTTTGTTCTCCGTACACTTTTGGTTAAACACCTACTAAAAGGTTCTAAGTTTTCACAGCTTTCTTAGGATTCGGTCAATATGCACAAAGTTGTATGAAGGCGTAAGTCACAAACAATGCCACACCAATTCGGGGTTATGATTATTAGGGTGGTATTTATTTAAAGGGGAAAAAACTTACAGATCACTGTCCCAGGCAACAGCCCTCTACGCAACCAGGAAAGGAGTCTAGTCGCAGGCGGAGCAGGAAGTGAAGAGAGCGAGGAGAGGGAAGTGGCCGCTTTTTTAAAGGGAGAGAAACCACGCCCCAGTGGGCTGGTACCTCAGCGGTGATAGGCTGGAGGAGTGGGAGGACCTCCTGCAACACCTCCCCCTTTTGTTTAAATAAGAGAGTTCTAAACCTACTATGAAATTATATACAATAAGTACAAATATCCTATTCTAACTAGCTTAGGTCTTGTATAATAAATAACTTGGCCAAGTCATGAGAGAAAGTAACTACATTTATATAGTCTTCAACCCCATCGAAGATCTGAGAAGGGAAATAATGTTACCTGGGTAATTAGGAAGTTCAGTAAAACAACTTCCAAAACATGCAACAAATTACAGAGACAACTAGCTACCTGGGCAATCACCCAAAGTCACATTAGCAGCGTTGAAGCAACCAACTTTGGCTAAGGCCTAACATAACTGACATACCATTTTCTAAGGCAAGCAACTTTTCAAAACTATCTTACCCTGTCTTGGCAGGATATGACAGTCCTGTTTTATCCATTGATGCATGCTCTGTATCTTTGTCAGTTGTTGAGGTATGGGCATTTCTTTGCCCAAACGCCAGTTCTGCCAAAAAGAAAGGCTTCAGGTGGAGTGTCTTTGGTGCTCAACATTCTCTCGGGAATAGAGTGGTGTTGCCAGGAGCAATTGTGTCTCACTACCACAAAACTCTGAGTTAGATTAAAGGCCATTTTCTACAGCTCTTTGAAGAAGTTGAAGATTATCTATCTATACTGAGTATAATCTCTATATATCTAAAGAACCTGATTAGTCTATTATAAATGACAAACTTAGATGACTATTAGTCTATATAATTCTCAATATCTATCTAACTTAAAGACTAAGACAATGAACGACTGTGAAACAAATGAGGACAATGACCTCCAAATATAAACAATGTACAAATATACATTGCAGTAGGTAAATATATATCAATACACAATCATTATATAAGTATCTTAATCAGAGGTAGAAATGTACACTGCAATATGGTAAATATATACTATATATATATATATATATATCAATACAATATATGTCAATACATAAAAAAATGTTTTAAACAGAGGTAGAAACATGCATGCGTACAATAGTCAATATAATTTAACTTTGTATCAATATACAAGAATCTATACCAATGTATTTGTCTAAAAACAGTAACTCACAATTACAAATCTATTATCCCATCATCCCTCTTTTTTTTTTTTTTCAAAATGATCCCTGAGCGTATAAAATTCCTCCCCCAACCCTCAATCGTATACTAATTATAATCAACCCCTAAATGATGTCCCTAAACCCAAGGGCAAGTTTTACTGGGAAAGGGGACGTCGTCCTCTAGAATTACTTCCAGCTGTCATGGGGGCAACGTTCTTTCTGGGGGATCCTGTGAAAGTGAAATGATGGTTAAATTTCAAGATCAATGTCTTTTAAAATTGCCAATAGTCTCTGAGTATTTTGTGCAGGTCTGGCCAAAATGTTGTATAAGATGTGCACCATTTCAGCTAACCAAGTTGGAACTGTCTTGTGCAGCTGGTACCAAAAGCAGGTCTTGTAGTAGCGCTATCAGTATCATGACGTCATATCAACCAGGTGGAGTTGTTGTTATGGGGCCCCATCTTCTTCCTGGAAACTTCAAATGTCACTTCAGGAAAAACTCATTGTTCATTATGAAAAACTTAAACATTAATCATATAGACATATATAGACATATATATATATATATTCAATGAAAGACATGATAGATATATTCAATGAAAAGTATGATAGATATGAAGAAAAGCAAAGATGTTTTCTAAACTCATATTTCTTTCTGTCCCATATCATGGCTCTTGACATGAGACAGAAACTCCAGAAACTCTGGGTTTTTCTCTTACTAACAGGCTTGGAATTGGAGAGGGACTGAGCCAGAGTCCAACTTCAAAACCAGCTTTATAAATTTAGAAATATGGTTTAATATTACTTACACAACCCATTCAGTTGTCTTGATATTTCCTATTGGGCAGGTATTTTTCCATCTGTCAGTATCCAAACATCCAGGGTCCCTTGAATTTCTCAAAGATGAGTGTTTTCCTGTGGAGATAAGAACAGAACCCTGCCCCCATTCTATATGTTTTTCTTACCACCTGTATGAATATCATCGTTGTGGATGAGTTGTCATTTCTCCTTTCCAAGAGGTTTCTCCTCTTCAAATCGAAACTTTATTAATTTTGATGGTATCCACAATTTTTCTTCTCCTGTGGAAACAAGAGCAAAACCCCTTCCCCAACGTAGCACATCTCCTGGCTTCCACTGAGAGGTCAGCACATCTTTGAAATAAATCGGTTGATTTAGTTCAGCAGACTTTTCCATTATCCAATGTCTTTCTGCTGCTGTCGTTCCTTTCTCATTAGCGTTAAGAAAATTCAAGGTTAATAAAGCATTATGTAATCTATTTCTGGGGGTATTTTCAGTCCCTTTCTGTTTGTTCAGCATATCCTTTATAGTACGATTTGATCTTTCTATAACTGCCTGACCTGTAGGATTATTTGGTATACCTGTAATGTGTTTTATATTATAATAATCAAAAAAGCGTTTCATTTTCTTAGATACATATGCTGGACCATTATCTGTCTTTATTTGCGCAGGTATACCCATGATGGCCATAACTTCCAATAAATGTGTGATTACTGAATCAGCCTTTTCTGAGCTCAGGGCAGTAGCCCATTGAAAACCTGAATACGTGTCTATGGTGTGGTGTACATATTTTAATTTACCAAATTCCATAAAGTGGAACACATCCATCTGCCAGATTTCATTTCTCTTAGTACCCTTTGGGTTACTCCCTGCAGGCAACGGTGTTTGATTATAGAAAGAACAAGTAGGGCATCTCTTTATAATGTCCTTAGCTTGTTGCCAAGTAATGGAAAATTCTTTCTTTAGGCCTTTACTATTGACATGATGCTTCTTATGAAATTCCGAGGCCTGCAACACACTTCCAATCAATAATTGATCAATCTCAGCATTGCCTTGGGCTAGAGGACCAGGCAGACCTGTATGGGACCGGATGTGTGTTATGTACATCGGACAAAGCCTGTTCCTGATTATGTCTTGTACCTGGATAAACAATGAAGTCAACTCTGTGTCATCTGGTATAAATTCAGCGGTTTCAATATGCAAGATAACTCTTTCTGCATATTGTGAATCTGTAACTATATTAAGAGGTTCTTTAAAATCCCTTAGCACCATAAGAATGGCATATAATTCTGCCTTCTGGACAGAATTATAAGGGCTTTGTTCCACCTTACTCAATTCATCTGACTTGTAACCTGCTTTCCCTGATTTATTTGCATCAGTATAGAACGTACGGGCTCCAGTTATTGGAGCATCACGTACAATTCTAGGAAGAATCCAAGAAGTTCTTTTTATGAGATTAAGTCTATCACTTTTGGGATAGTTGCTATTAATTTCTCCCAAAAAGTTAGCACAAGCTCTTTGCCACGGTTCATTGTCTTCCCATAACTTTTTTATTTCTTCAGTAGTAAAAGGCACTATAATTTCTGCTGGGTCTATACCTGCTAGTTGACGAAGTCTCAGCTTACCTTTTATAATTAATTTAGAGACCTTTTCCACATAAGTTTTTAATTTTTTACTTGGTTTATTAGGTATAAATATCCACTCTAAAATAATATCTTCCCTCTGCATTAGAATCCCTGTAGGAGAAATTCTGGAAGGCAATATGACTAGGATGCAGCTAAGATTTGGGTTCACCCTATCCACATGTGCCTCCTGTAATTTTTCCTCAATCATTGTCAGTTCCTTTTCTGCTTCAGCTGTCAGTTCTCTTGGACTATTCAAATCTTTATCAGCATCTAAGGTTTTGTTTAAATGAACTATTAGATCAGGTGTTATCCCAACAGCTGGTCGTAGACTGGAAATGTCTCCTAACAATCTTTGGAAGTCATTAAGAGTCTTTAAGCGGTCTCTCCTAATTTGTGCCTTTTGCGTTTTAATTTTCTCTAACCCTATTCTGTAACCTAGGTAATTAATAGAATTTCCTCTTTGAATCTTTTCAGGGGCAATTTGTAATCCCCACCTAGGCAAGACTTTCTTTACTTCTTCAAACATCCTTTCTAAAGTATCTTTATTTGAATCAGATAATAAGATGTCATCCATGTAATGATAAATGATGGACTTGGGGAATTGTTTACGAATTATTTCCAATGGCTTACTTACAAAATATTGGCACAGTGTAGGACTATTGAGCATACCCTGTGGGAGGACAGTCCATTGATATTTCCTAGTAGGCTGAGAATTATTATAAGTAGGCACTGTGAAGGCAAATTTTTCTCTATCCTTTTCTTGTAACGGTATAGTGAAAAAACAATCTTTCAAATCAATAACTATAAGAGGCCATCCTTTTGGTAACAGAGAAGGCAAAGGAATTCCAGATTGTAGTGGGCCCATAGGTTGAATTACTTTGTTGACAGCTCTTAGATCTGTCACCATTCTCCATTTACCAGATTTCTTTTTTACAACAAACACAGGAGAATTCCAAGGGCTGGTTGATTCTTCAATATGGTGAGCATCTAGTTGCTCTTGCACCAGCTGTTCCAATGCCTGTAGTTTATCTTCAGCTAGAGGCCATTGTTTGGTCCATATTGGCTTCTCAGTTAGCCATTTTAAAGGTAGGGCCATTGGTACCTCTAAAGGTTTGGTATTTGCTGTATGTTCTTGTACAGCCTGAATGGCTGGTGACCTTTTTCCATAATACCTCATCATATCCTTCCCAGAATTATGAGTTCCTGGAAATACAGGAATGTTAATCTGGGTATTCCATTGCTGTAGCAGGTCACGGCCCCATAAATTTATGGCAATATTGGCTATATATGGCCTTAGTCTTCCTATTTGCCCTTCGGGCCCTATGCATTCAACCCATCTTGTGCTTTGTTTTACACGAGATAGGGTTCCAATTCCCAGGAACTGAACATCTACCTCTTGAAGAGGCCAATTCGGATGCCAAGATTCTGGGGTAATGATACTTACATCCGCACCTGTGTCTAATAAGCCTTCAATAAAAGTGCCATTTATACAGACTCTTAGCTTTGGTCTTTGATCATTAATAGAAGTCTGCCAAATATACGTTTACTCTGTCCTATTGGGTTTTTTGACTCATCCTCCACACGTAATTCTTCATTTAGACCAGTATTACTTTTTACAGCAGAAATTGGAGCTTTTAATTTTCTTGGTGAGGCACGTTCTCCACTGTGACTGGGAATGACTGGGCCACTGTTGGCTTGGGGGCCTGCGAGAGGCCCCCCAAGGAGTTTCCCGATGATATCGGATTGCCCCGTCTGTCTGTTGTTGACCTACATTCGTTGGACCAATGCCTGCCTTTACCGCATCTCCTACATATACCTGAAGGCCGAGGTCTCCTATTTTTGTCATTCCCAGAAGAGATATTATTCCTAGAAATTCTTTGCCTGCAATTCCTTTGCAAATGTCCTAATTTACCACAATTAAAACACCTGGCAGTTTGATGTCTCCTCATTGCTTTGGAAATCGCTTCTCCTACCCAAGATTCATCATTATAGCTAAACGTCTCAACATTCATCGTATGCTGAATCCATTCATCCATAGGTGCTGATCTAGACTTTAAAGGCCCAATTATCTTTTTGCATTCTATGTTTGCATTCTCAAAAGCTAGAGATTCAAGAAGTATTCATCTAGCTTCTGGGTCTGTTACCCCTATGTCCAGAGCCTTAATTAATCTTTGCAAAAAGTCAATAAAGGGTTCTCTCTGTCCCTGCCTAATTCTGGTATATGATTCAACCCTTTTTGCTGGATCTTGTACCCTATTCCAAGCATTTAAAGCTGCTTGGTGACATAGACACAGTACTTCATCGTCATAAAGAGCTTGGACCTGTGGATCAGCATATTCTCCTGCACCAAGAATTTGATCTTGGGAAACCTCAATACCTTTTGCTCTTCCTTGCTGTTCCATATGTTTGGATTCTTCTCTGAAATAAATTCCGAACATCAAGGAAGGTCCATTATCTAAAACTGCAGACACTAACTGATGGAAATCATGGGGAGTAGCTCTAGCATTAGAAGCCCAAGTCCTTATCATTTCCTTTACATATGCATTGTGCAAGCCAAAATTAACAACAGCTTGCTTAATTTCTTTCAGATCATTCATTGCTATTGGCGTCCATCTAGCTTCTCTGACTCCCTTTGAGCCTTTAGAAGTTGATGCTTTTTCAGAATTAAGTATAGGGTATGTCGCTAGAACCCTGGGTAAGCCAGTTCTAATAGCTGGTGGAGGCCTTGTATCCTGTCCTTGTGCCTCCTTACTCTGTTCACCAGCTGCAATCATTTCTTCAATCATTTCAAGTCTTTTTATTATTGTCTCCCTTAAATCCTGAATCTCCTGACCTGTATATATTTCCAGTGATTTCACTGAGGTATCAATTTTTTGGTCCCCATTCTGCACCTGTGATTCCAAAGCTTTAATTTTTTTCCTTCAAAGATAACATGTCCTCCTTAAACTTTTCTTGTATATCATGTAGATTCCCATCTTGGAGGTACATTCTGTCTGTTACCTTATCAAAACTTTGTGATAAAGTCTGAACGTCAAATTCAACAGCCTGAACCCTTTCAGGTAACTTTCTAATACCCTTGGATATGGAATCAATTTTGTCTGTCATAGTATCCACTTGTTCAGATAACCTCTGATTTTCAATAATTTTAATCCTGTCAATTAGTTGTTCATTATTAGTTCGTAAAGATTCAATCGTTCTTAGGAGTGCCATATTCTTCTGTTCATTATTAGTACGTAAAGATTCAATCGTTCTTAGGAGTGCCATATTCTTCCTTAATGATAGAATATGGAAAAGAAAACTGAAGGCTAGTAACAAGCAAATTAAGGTATCCCCATAATCATATAAACCTTGTATGATGTAATTAATTGTATTAGTAAATATAAATTTACTAATCCATTGTATTAGTGAAAACAAAGCAGTAAAATTTGCGTTAGAAACAAAAACTGCAATATTACCTATTATCCAGCAGGTGGCGCTGTTGCAGAGTCGCGGTGAAAACATGGTCCTGTTTCAGTGCCTTAGTAGATGTTAAAAACTGGAAAATGCAAGTTTCTCAACAAAGTAAATGTAATTAAATCAATTCCTGAGACGGAACAAGTCACCCTGAGGGGTTGCAGCTTTCAGCAACCACGTGCTCTGGTTCGTGCCACTTAAGAGCTGTACTTGCAAGGGAGATTTAAAAATGACTCAGAAAAGAGCAAACCACGCGGCCAGAGACTACGCGGGCCTGTGGAGTTTAAATCCACGTGGGGAGTCCAAGGCCGCTGGCGGCTGAGGAAGGCAGGGCTCCCGCCAAGCCGAACTAGAGCCAGCCAAGCCCGTGGCCGCCAAGCTGAACTTGCGCCCGCCAAGCCCGCAGCGCCAAGCCGAACTTGCAGATGCGAGTGGGGAAAGGAGAGGTTCTAAAACCAAACGTTGGGTGCCAAAATGAAGGCGTAAGTCACAAACAATGCCACACCAATTCGGGGTTATGATTATTAGGGTGGTATTTATTTAAAGGGGAAAAAACTTACAGATCACTGTCCCAGGCAACAGCCCTCTATGCAACCAGGAAAGGAGTCTAGTCACAGGCGGAGCAGGAAGTGAAGAGAGCGAGGAGAGGGAAGTGGCCGCTTTTTTAAAGGGAGAGAAACCACGCCCCAGTGGGCTGGTACCTCAGCGGTGATAGGCTGGAGGAGTGGGAGGACCTCCCGCAACAGTTGTATATGTTTAAAGTGTGCTTTTGTAAGTGTTGACATATACAGCCATGAAATCATTATTATAATCAAATTAATGTACATGCCATGAGATGTGTGAACCTTGAGAACATGTTAGACAAAAGAATCTCATTACAATTTATCACGTGTTTTATTTGTTCACGTTTAGAAGATGCCAGACTATGAAATCCACAGAGACAGGAAGTAGATTCATGATTGTTAGAGACGGGTCAGAGCATAGGAAACGAGTGCCAGGGAGCGTAGAGTTTCTTTTAGAATAATGGAAATGTCCTGAAATTAGATGGTTGTGATGGTTGCACAGCTATATGAATGCTTTAGAAATGGCTGGACTGTACACTTTAAAAGGGTGAATTTTATATTATATAAATTATATTTTAATAAAGCTCCTTTAGTGAAATAGAAAAATAACATCATAATCTAGTTATGAGTTAGTTGTTCATAAAGCATTGTTTGTAGTTACAAAAACACATGAATAAGTGTCCATAAGAAGAAGACCAACTATTAATTGGTTTTATATTCTCAAATAAAAAAGTAAAGCTGTTAATGACATAGAGAGGTGCTGGTGAGATAAGCCAGTAAATAAAGACATTTTCACCAAGCCGGATGCTCTGGGCTCAGACCCTGGAACTCTCATGCTGGTGAAGGAGAGAACTGATTCTTACAAGTTACCCTCAGGTCTCTGTATGAACACAGTCTCTCTCTCTCTCTCTCTCTCTCTCTCTCTCTCTCTCCCTCTCCCTTTCTCTCTCCTCACACACACACACTCACTCTCTCACACACAAATAAAATGTAACTAAAAGATAGAGCACTGTCTATCAGTATGACCACTCTCACAATCTCACAGTCGGAGCTCAAAATGTTGCCAAGTTATCTATAACATATGCAGAAAGCTTAAAATATGTGAAATGTTATATAATTTATTTAGAGTACAAACTAGCAATTTGTGTAGCGTGTACCTGTTTGCTAACAGGTGGAGTAGGGCAGACAGGGGGCGCATTAAGAACGATTTCATAGAGTGCTTTAACTCACAGTTGGCAGGGGCTTTATTCTTCCCTTAAACTAATTAAGATTATGATGTTGAGGGGAGGACTGATTTGCATACATGAAGCCATCATTTTATTTCCTTAAAAAAGATTGTATTCTCCACTGGGAATACCACAGCAAGCAAAAATGTAAAGAGTGATGGCCTGCAAGCAGCATTACTAATGCATATTTTGCATTTAGTACGGCTCTCAGAAGTTAAATCAATGCCTTATAGAGGATTTTTGAATGATAACAAATAGTCTCCGAGGGAGGAAACCTGAGGATGCGGAGTGTGAGGAAAAGCCATAAGCGTATCTTTCTTACATGGCATAGATGCTCAGTTTAAAGGTAATCACCTAGTCAGGAGGTCCCCCGAGAAGCAGATTACATAGCTGGAACAAGAGGTCATGCAAATAGTTTCTAGTTCATAAAAAGATTTATTGATATCGGGTCGCTTTCCTATAGCAAGGAACTATAAAGGCTCAATCTTTGTCCTCATGAGGGTAGAACTTACTTTAACTATACTATCAATCCCTGATTTCTAAGATAAGAATGTTTTGCAAAGCGAGGCCTTTTTAGAAGCTGTGGGTTAGGAGGCAAGGGTCGTTTACAAAGTGCTGCCCACAGAGATGCATGAGAGTCTAAGGAGGGCCAAGGGTTTATCAAAAACCCAGACCTTCAGAACAGACGAGGATCAGAAGAGCTTTGTATAGCTTCTTAAATGTAGAGACATTCTCTGTTGTGGTCTGTGTTCCTCGTAAAGATGTTCCTTTAGGTCCTGCCTGGAGTGAGTGGAATTAAAGAAATAACATTGTAGGTATCCTTAAGATTGAAATGGGACCATAGTGGGTTCAGCTCGACCGTATCCCTGTAGCTGTGTCTTATATGGGAAAGGAAAGGGAAATTTGAACAGACAGAGACTGCAGGAAGGCGGCTGTGGGATGATGGACACAGAACCACAGCTGTTGTAGCTCCAAGCCAAGGAACACCAAGCACCTGCAACCAGCAGCTAAGAAGCAGAAAGGACAGTTGGACATTTCAAAGAGGGTAGCTGCTGCAGCCTCAATTTTAGACTTTTAGTCTCCAGAATGCTGAGCAGATAAATTCAGTTGTTTTAAACAAGGAGTTTATGGTCGTTTGTAACATGGTAAACTTAGCGTTCTCTACTGGACACTGCCTGGTTTTCTGTCGCAGTAGCAGCGTGGGACACTCCTCATTGCCTCATTTGGTCCTCTTGACTACACTATGTGCCAGTATTTTTGTCTTGTTTTTTTTTTTTTTTTTTTAAAGATGAGATGAAGTTGCTGGAAAGTTGACTTACAAAAAAAAAAACAAAATCACCATATCAAAAAAGTATCACCCTGTCTCTAATGAGTGAGGAGAATAGGGTTCTTTCATTAGTTTGTGGCTAAACGTGATACTTGCTGCATAGTGAAAGAGTAAATGCAGACATTTTGATTAATTCACATGGAGCATTAGCCAACAGATATATTTTGTACCTCTTTTACAAAGATATGACTTTTCAATTATCATTGTAAAAGTTGATATCTTTTAACTATATTGATTTCCCTCTCCTTTCAGCAAAATGAAGTAGAGGATTTTGCTTTTGTTTCTCCATATTAGAGAGGCTTCCCCTTTGCTTTCTCCACATGACAACGTACCACGGGTGTCTTTGGATTTGAGGGGCACTGGGACTCTTCATCATCACTAACCTCCAAGGCAGGTAAAGCCTGCTTGTAATTTTAAAAGTGGTGTTAGTTTCCTTAAGAGACACAGATACATGGATCAGGAGAGATCTAGACCCTGAAATATTAGTCATGCTTTATGATATTCCTGTGATATTCATGTGATGCATGAGACAGACTCTAAGGCCTCGTGCATTCTGCATGACTCTTCCACTGAGCCACAGGCCGCACCTTGTTTTTACATCGTCCTTTGTGGTAAGGTGCCATTCTCATACCTGGCCCATTTTGAACTTACTCTGTAACCTGTGCAGGCCTAGAACTTGGAGATCTTCCTGCCTTACCCCCCTGAGTACCTGGGATTATAGGTATGCACCCCCAAACTCAGCTAAAGTTTTTCCTTTGTCTTGTTTTCTGAAATATTGTTGTAGTTTGGAAGTCTCATATGTTGATGGCTTGGTCTCTAGGTTGGTTCTGTTGAGATGGAATGAAATCTGGAAGCTCAGCCTTGGAGATCCGTAGGTTACTGAAACCACAACCCTTCAAGGGGATTTTGAGACCTGACATGTCCTCTTTGTTTTCTGGCTAGAGATTTAAGCTCTCACTCAAACAGATGGGCCCTCCTGGATGTGCCTCCTTTCCCAGAGGTACAAACCAGTGGTGCTGCCCAGTTTGGACTAGAACCTCCAGAACCGTGAGCCAAAATAAACCTTCTTTTTAATATAGAGCCTATGTTAGGGGTTTCATTATAATGATGTAGATCTAACTAATAAATTGTACATTAGAGATATTAAAGATTGAATAACAGTCAAATTATTATAAATACCTCCAATAGTGTGATAAAAATAACCTTATTATTACCCAAGAAAACAAGAAACTCTTGTAAATTTAAGCTAAAGTTATATCATGAAAAATAAACTATATCTCCAAATGCCAACCTTTGTTTTTTTAAAGAAAATTAAAAAAAATTTTGTTCCTACAGTATAGAGGAAAAGATAACTTAAATTGCCATCTTTTATAAATACCTATATATAGAATACAAAACTCATTTTTTAAAAAAATAGTAAGGTGGTAGAGTGATAAAATCGCTGTACTAGGGGTTGGAGAGATGAGTCATGGGTTAAGAGCACTGGCTGCTTTTGTAAAGGACCCAGGTTCAGTTTTCAGAACCCACATGGTGGCTTACAAAGAGCTGTAGCTTCAGTTCCAGGGATCTGATGCCCGCTTCTGGTCTCCATGGATACCGTGGTGCACAGACATACATGCAGGCAAAACACCCATAGAAATAAAGAATAAAAACAAAAACCAAAACCCTTGCCATATTAGATGAAGGAGTTATTGGTCTTATTATTCAAAGGGTTCCATTATATAGCTGTAAGAAATGAATTCAGTGGTTAAACAGGAGTCCCTTATGGTCATTCCCAAGAATACTAACTTGTCAGTATTGTGGGACAAAGTTTCTTGTCAACTACATATATTCAGAATATTTGCTACCCATCTAAAACTTGACTTTGTGTTTTAGATATCATTTCTAGAACCATTTTTAATTTGATATTGTGAAATTTATCCATTCTCAAAAATTGTGTTTTATTTATGTTTGTATATGTATACATGTGTATCTGTGTGTTTGCACACTATGTGTGTGCTAATGCCCACAGAGGCCAGAGAGGATGTTTGATCTATTGGAGCTGGAGTTAGAGGGAATTTTTGAGCTACCTGACATGGATGCTAAAATTCATTTATTTTCAACTCTCTTCATTCTGAATCCTAAGAGGTTTTTGCCTGCCTTATGGTTATGAAGATGTCCCTCTTATGCTCTGTATTTTAGGATTTTCTTTAAGGGTTACGGTTATGAAGATGTCCCTCTTATGCTCTGTATTTTAGGATTTTTTTTTAAGGGTTAGGCTGACAATGATACATCTTATGTTGAGTTTTATGCATAGGAAGGACCAAGATTCACTTTTTTCCCATATGTGTATCCAAATAGTCTCTCTCTCTCTCTCTCTCTCTCTCTCTCTCTCTCTCTCTCTCTCTCTCTCTGTGTGTGTGTGTGCGTGAGTGCGCGTGTGCACACACTTGGGGGGTGCTCACCTATGTATGTGTATAGATTGATATTGGGTGTCCTCTTCCTCTATTGATCTCCAGCTTATTTTCCGAGGCAGAGTATCCCAGTGAACCTGGAGCTTGCTGTTTCAGCTAGACTTTTGGATCTGCTGCTCTGTACCCCAATAGTATTGGGGTTACAGCAGGTGTGCATTACGCCTGGCTTTTGTGTAGGTGCACTGCGAATACTTTACGCACTGAGTGCCTCCTCAGCCTAGACTACCCAGATTTGCCATTGCCAGTTCTCCCTTTCCCAGTTAACGTTCAGTTGCTTCTGCTAATGGAAGCATAGTACCTATTTTCACAGCCCTTCCCATGGTAACATTTGTAGGCTGGCAAGGATACATAATTTTACTACTCTGCCACAATGAGGAATAACGAA
Source organism: Microtus oregoni (assembly GCF_018167655.1). Classification (NCBI taxonomy): domain Eukaryota; kingdom Metazoa; phylum Chordata; class Mammalia; order Rodentia; family Cricetidae; genus Microtus; species Microtus oregoni. The sequence goes on from NW_024543063.1 coordinate 43,156,389, forward strand.
AACAAACATCGAAAGCAAGTAGAGGTTGTAGGATATGTATGTGGAAAAACTGGCGCCGGGTGACTTTCCTGTTCTGTATGATTTTTCTCGTCTGTCACGTGTGGACCGTAGTAGAGATCACATCATTCAGCTAAGACTCGAGTGGAATATTAACAGAGTTCTTGGCATGGGCAACTGGATTGAGGACTCAGGATGTTCCCAACAGCTTGAAAGAGTGAGCTCAGGGAAATGACAGTTCCCAGATGGAGGGGCTGCGAGTCCTGTGTAAAAACACTCTCCTCTCCCGACCTGACCACTGAACTTCCATCAGACAGCTTTGACCAGAATTAGCAGAGCTGAAAGATCCGAAGAGAGGGAAGGTAATTGGATGCTTGACTTCCACCAAGTTAATTGCCTATTAAAATGAAACTATTAATGTTCTTCTAAGACTACAACCTAATTCATAATTTCTGCAACACCCAAACTATTTGTAATATAGCAAAATATAGACATTCAAAGAAAGAATAAAGTATAGCATGTGAACAGGAGAAAAGGCAGTCAATGAAATCTGGTCCCATTAAAAAAAATAAACACCATAAGTATGTCCCACAAATGGGGGAATTTCTAATAAATTAAGGAATAGAAATCTCATCAGAAAAGCTATTTTTAAGCCAGGCGGTGGTAGTGCACGCCTTTAATCCCAGCACTCGGGAGGCAGAGGCAGGCAGATCTCTGGGAGTTCGAGGCCAGCCTGGTCTACAAGAACTAGTTCCAGGACAGGCACCAAAGCTACAGAGAAACCCTGTCTCGAAAAACCAAAAGAAAAGAAAAGAAAAGCTATTTTTAGGAAGTCTGGAATTGAGCAGTATTACACCTTTCGGGTGTTTCCCTGTGCTTCACTGCTTGAGAAACTGAGGCAAGAGCATCACTTGAGCCAGGAGTTTAAGACCAAACTCGGCACCATAGCAATTGCTTGTCTTGAAAAGGCACTTTTAAACAGTGACAGCAAGGTACGTTATACTCAGATTGTTTGAAATCAGGGTTATGAAAAAATACCTCAAGGCTGGCGAGATTGCACTTGCTGTGCAGGCCTGAAGGTCTGTCCTGGATCCCAGGGGAGAACCAACTCCACAGAGCTGCCCTCTGATGTCTGTACACTGTGATGTGTGTGCCTGCCCCGTCATGCACTCATACACACACAGTAAGTATTTAAGAAGAAAAAACCTAAACATTTTTAAGTAAAATAATTTTTGTCAGTAAAGGTTTAAATCCAGAAGCATTTGGGATATGCAGAAAGATTAGAAAGCCAGTATAGAGAGGCCACACATGTTGAAGGGCTATTTCCCTTACTACTAATGTCTTATTTCACTTAATGAAATTTTATTGATTCACTATTAACGGAAGAAAGGTAATGAAGTCCACATTTTGTTCTGTCCCAGAATCCCATCGAATATGCCATGTTGCATTTGGAGAATTCACGTCTCTCTGGGCACCTCCTCCTTGACTTGAGCCTACCCTGATTTGCTTGTGATAACCTTGACATTTCGAACAGTACTAGCGGATTGCCTTGGGAACGCCTCACTATTGGACTTTGCCTTCTTTTTCTGATGTTTTTATTCCAGGTACTCTGGGTTTGGGAGGAAGAGCACAGGGGTAAAGCGCTGTTGTCACCATTATCTGGCTTCAGCCCTCTGGCTGATGGTGTCACGACTCTCCATTGGAGAGTCTCTCTTCCTGACTTTGTGCTATGCCTACTTTGGAAAGTAGACACTGTCTACACAGTTCACATTTCAAGGGCAGAGGGCTATGGCTACCTGTAAGGGCAGAAGAAATAGAGAAATTAATTGAAAGTTTCCTTCATAAGACAAGTCTGTTTTCCCTTGTTTATTTGATTACCACTTATTGATATCAGTATAGAATAATGGATGTTTGTGTCTTAAGACAGGGTCTCGTGCAGCTCAGGCTGGACTCAAACTTTTCCATATAACTGGAGATGGCTTTGAACTCCTTTACTTCTCGCCCCCACCTCCCAGGTCCTGGGATTCTAGGGGAATATCATCACAATTGGTTTGAGTCATGGAATATGTAATCCAATAAGACTTTGTTTTGCTAAATAGATGTTTCTAGCTTTGGTCATTGATAGCTCTCCCGTTTGTTTTTGTTTTTTTTTTTTCTTGGATCTGTTTGAGATAGTCTTTCCTTGGCATTTCTACTAAATTACTCCTTCACTTCCCAGTGCTGTATGTTTCCATATACATTTTCAATTATTTCTTACATTTATTTACTTATTTATTTGTGTGTGTGTGTGTCCCATGCATTTATCACATCTCTACACAAAAGGGATATTGAAGGTTGTAAGCTTTTTATATGGACTGAGAAAGGAGAGAAAGCAAAGACAAAACATTACAGAAGATGGAGAAATAACCAGCTGGAGGAGTATCTCCATGCTTTAGTGGCTGTTTGTTGTGTGGAGACGATGGAGAAGTAGCCAGCTGGAGGAGCATCTCCATACTTTATTGGCTGTTTGTTGTGTGGTTCTGGTCTTACGGAAACTTTATCAGTGAACAGCTGCTGTAGTCACAGCCTCAACTATCCATCCTCATGGAATAGACTTGTTCGGAGGAGAGCTTCTTATTGCTCAAGCAGAGAGAAATGGTAGTTCCACTTTAGTTCCCTACTTGTATTTCATTGTTCAACTGCACCTAGACATGCAGAGTGTTTAAGAAGTATTTGTGAAGTCCTTCAAACTGCCTAGCACGTGCCAAGTGTCGTGTGAGTACATGTGAAGGAAAATGAATGAATTACAGGGCTTGCTCCACCTGTTTCTTAGCATGTCTTGCTGTCTGCACCTGACGGTTGTGAGGAACAAAGATCTGAAAGTGAGCTGTGTCAGACTGTGGTGCTGTATCCACTTAGACCTGCATCACCTCTGGGAAAAGCAGGACAAAATGAGGAAAAATATGAACCATGGCTTGAGCAATATGATTCTTTGTGATTCTTTTTACCCCCTACAACATATTCATTTTTAAAAGTTTTCTCATTTAAATTCCTCTTTAGTACTGGTTCGCATTATTTATTGCGAAGTATCATACCTTGGTCATATTCCTGTATGCTTCCTTACTTCCCCGACCCCCGCCTTGGGTTCTCACTTCCTTTCCAAATATTACCCTTTAAAAGACTGGCTTTTTTTTTGGAATAGTCTTAGCTTCACTACAAAGGAAAGCATAGAGTTCCCATGTACCCCTGCGCCCAGGCGTGCACAGTCTCCTTCACTATCCCTATCCTGCAGCAGAGTGATACATTTGTTACCACTGATGAATGTCCTTGACACAGTGTTATCACCCAAAGTCCATAATTTACATTAGAGCTAACTTTTGAGGTTTTATAGCCCATTGGTTTTGATAAATGTATAATGGCATCTATCCATCTCTTTATTAACACACAGAATAGTTCAATACCCGAGAAACCCTGAACTTGACATATTCATCTCTCCTTCCCCACCAATCCCTGGAATCTTGGATCTCTCCCTGCCTCCTGAGTTTTGTCTGTTCTACAATGTGGTGTGGCTGGAATCATACAGCATGTAGCCTTTTCAAAGGGGTATCTTTCATGTAGTAATATGGCGGAATGTTCCTCCATGTCTTTTCATGGATTAACAGCTAATTTACTAGCGCTGAATAATACTCCACTCTTGATACCACGGCTTATCCACGAGCCTATTGAAAGGCACCCGGTGTTCCAGGTTTTTGGCAATTAATAATAAAGCTTCTATACGCATCCCTGTGAAGTCTTTGTGTGGTTATACTTTTTACTCATTTGCTTAAATGCAAGTAGCAAGATTTCTGTGTTATAAGAATTTGTGTAGTAGCAATTGTTTTCACCTACAATCCTCTAATATGATGGTTAATGTCTACTGTCATCTTAATTAGATCAGTAGACACCAGGGACATCAGTCAGCCACACTTTTGCACATGTCCGTGAGGGCATAGCCAGACAGGGTCCCATGAAAGAGAAGACCCCCTAATTCAGTAGTAGTACTGTATGGGCTGGAGTCCTCGGTAGAAGATAGAGAATTTGAAAGTGCAAGCACCAGGTTTCATCTCTCCCTGCTTCCCGGCTGAGGACCTGAGGACATGCAACCAGTTGTCCCATGCTCCCACTGTAGTGCCTTCCCTGCCACGATGGACTCCAAGAGAAGCAGCACCTGCGCTAGTGATGCACCAGGCCTCACATCTTCCCACGTGCTTGCTCCCCTATCCTTGCATATTATTTTTGATGAGGTGTTGGCTCACATGCTTCGGCCCTTTTTAACTTAGATTGTTTGCTTCGTTTTTATCTACCTCAGATAGTTATCTGCTTAGAATTCCCCCACTTTCTGGTTGCATAAGTCTCTCTGTGTTCATCTCTAAGCCCTGCTTCTCTCTCCATTTCCTATACAACCTCAGAGTCTCCTTCCCTTCTTTCTCCCCTCTTCCTCCCTCCCTCCCTTCTGGCTACAAAGATGACTGCATGACTTAGTGTTCTTTTTCTCCATTTGTATACATTTCAAGTATGTAGTATTGTCTCTTAATTATGCTGTAGGTATTTATCACAACCATTTTTTTTTAAAAAAACTGCTCTATTTAAAAAACAGATTTTTAAAAAATTTTTATGTGGATGGGTATTTTGTGTACAGCTGTGCACCTTGTGTATGCCTGGTGCCCAAAAAGGCCAGAAGAGAAGGTTGTAACTGGAGTTACAGAGAGTTGTGAAACACCATGTTGGTACAAGGAAATGAGCCTGGGTTTTGGCAAAAAGCAGTAAACGCTCTTAACACTGAGCCATCTCTCTAGCTTTTCCACTTCATTTTAATGTTAGATAATTTGGGGAAGTTAAATGTAGATATTTGGATTTATGTGTTTGTCATTATTTTATGGGAAACCGAAGTCCTATTTTCCTAAATATGCTCGTGAGAGGCACTTTGAAGTGTACACATGGTAACTGGAATACCTGCATTTCTGGTGATTCCGTTTCCTTTGTTTTCTCTTGTTTTAGTCTTATCTCCTAGTATGCCTTGTAATTATCAACTGGCCTCAAACTCGTAGACATCTGTAATAGGTTTTCTGCCCTGCCCCTATAATAAGTGTCTATACTGATGCAGTAAACCAAATCAAGTTGAACTGAAAAAGAATAACAACAGGTATATTGAGCAGATCAACTCCCAGGCGTGTTCTCTGGTCCAGAGATCAAGGCCAGAGAATTCGTGCACCTGAGCCAGGGCAGGAAAGTTTTGTAGACTGCAGACAAGGGGTGGTGATGTGTCTGCCACAAGCTGGGCTTGTGCTCAAGTATGGTCAAAAGTCAAGCGCTTAAGCAGGGACTTGGGTGGCTGTAGGTATCAGGTATTGAAGCTGTAATAGCTGTCAATAACGTGAACGTGGAACTGGGCCTTTAGCAGCTTTCCTTTGTTCAGAGACTCTCTGAGTGGGCTGAGTTTGGAGAGAAAAGGAGTGGGGCTTCCATGATCGTGTGTGTGTGTATGTGTGTGTGTGTATGTGTGTGTGTATGTGTGTGTGTGTGTGTGTGTGTGTGTGTGTAGCTGGAGGATCCACCCGAACAATCTGCCTGCCTCTGCCTCTCTAGGATTAATGGTGTGTACTAATACACCCACCACTTTCTATTTTCTTACACACACACACACACATACACACACACACCTTTAAATGAAGACACTTCAACTTTCCTTGATTACAGGGAAAAGGCATTGAAATGCATCTAGTGGTCCGTAAAGATATTATTTGTGACATTTTTGGATTGTCTGAAGCCTTAGATAGTCATCTGAAGGCAGAGATTAGGCTCAACCACTTTATCTGGGGTATTTCTATAATCTTAGGAGTTGACCTGTGTTAAGTCATTTCCTTTAATACTTGAGGAACAATTAAGGTGTACGAAGGAATTGAGTCCAGGCCCCTCCTGTGTTCATTCTGCTCCACAGTTTGGCATTTGCTGAGTAGTTGGGAATTCAGCAGTTTGATGGCTTTTCACACTCGTCACTAACTTTGTATATTTGTGATTTTCTTTTTCGAAATCACTTCAGAATTTACCTTAAAAAAATGATTTGTTGACAGAGAAGGATTTGTTTTAAGAAGACATTAAAATAGCTTCATTTTAGGAACAACTCCTTAGTTGGGGTTGAGTGACAGATAGATTACATGTTAGAACAATGTATAACATTAATGTGCTTCCTTTAGTGTTTGGTTTTGTAAATAAACATGGAAAGTGATCATCTCATAACATTCTTTTAAAATCCATGTTCTTCTCTTTCCCAGAAAGTAAATAAAACCCTAGTTGTTTCCTAATCTTCATGAATAAATCCTTTCTGCCCTCAGGTAAGAGTCTGTTTCAAGGTCATCCTACACTCTCCAGGAGAGTGTCCTTTAGACCTGAGAGCCCAGGTCTCAGGGCAACTCAATTACAGAGAGCACACACTGAATTTTTGGATGACTTCAGTTGCAGACTTCAGAGTGCAGCTGGCACGTGTGTAGGGTGGGGGACCCTTATCAGGAGCATAAGCCGACTGACGAGATCTTGGCCCGCGTTCCCTTTTTTCCAGTAAGCTGTCTGCTCTACAGAGGTGTATAACCCTAATGGCTTGTTGTATGCCATTAAAAGGTATTGTACACTCATAAAAGAATGACATTTTGATCAATGCTGTTAAAAGAATTACTGTCTTGACACAGAAAAGCTTTCCTGCTGCAAGTTTAAAAATATGCCTTTAAAAGCTTTTTATCGGGTACCTTCGCATCCCTCAGAAATAAGCCCTTTTGGCATGCGGTTACTCTGAAGTATTCTACATTATAACTTAAATGCAAACCTCCTATTTATCTTTCGTAGTTCCAAGGCCAAACAGGCTATTTCCCTACCAAACGGGGCACATGGTAGCATGGTGGCATCTTAAGCCACTGTATATGTCCTAAAAATAGAAGTTTTATAAAAAGAAAACTGAAAACTAAAATTTCCTTTTTTTTTTAATTTTGCAAGATATTGATTTTTTTTCATGCTGTTTTGTTTAAAGTTTGTGATTTAATTTCCCTCGGGACTTAGGAATCATATCTTCCCACCCAGTTTAGAGATAGGTCTTTTCTCATTACACGGAAATTGGTTCTTTTAGATGGTGATGAGTTAGATATAAACCTTTATGCTTTACTTCTTTCTCTTTTGGTTAGGAGTTTAGGCAAACCATGCTACAGTAGACAGCATGTCTCCCAAAGTAGATACAGTCTCCAAAAGCTGTGTGTTTCTTCTCTTCACAGCTGGTCCTTCACAAGTTAACTTAATTATGACTATACTTTTGGCTTTGTTTCATACTTCTGTTATTGCCTAACTTGTAACTTACATTTTTGAAAAATGGCAAACTGAGAATTCTAAAAGTCTAGTACCCTAAAACCCACAATCCTAAAGCAGTGTACCAGTACAGGGTGAGTGCAGACATCATACTTCTGAACTTTCTGTCGTTCATTGGTTTCCCTAGATGTTTTCTCTGTGTAGCTCTGGCTGGCCTGGAATTCACTGTGTAGACCAGGCTGGCCTTGAACTCAGAGATCCTCTTGCCTCTCCCTCCCAAGTGCACATTAATAGTGTGCACCACCTCATCTGGCTAAGATTTTTGTTTTATAATTGGAAAATTCTTAGGTCCTGTTTTCAGCATATTAGACCATTCCCTTTCAAAAAATATAGATACCATCTGTGCTGATAGTTTTATGTCAACTTGACACAAGGTCAAGTCATTTTAGAGAAGGGATCCTCAGTTGAGAAAATGCCTCCATAAGATTGGGCTGTAGGGAAGCCCGTAGGGCATTTTCTCAATTGGTGATTGTGGTGGTTTGAAAGAAAATAATCCCCTTAGGCACATAGGGAAGAAGTGTGTCACTGGGGGTAGGCTTTAAGGTTTTCAGACGCTCAGGCTAGGCCCACTGTCACTCTATCTCTTCCTGTTGCTTTCTGATCTGGATGTAGAACTAGCTCCTTCTCTAGCACCATGTCTGCCTGCATGCTGTCATGCTTCCCACTATGATGAAAATGGACTAAACCTCTGAACAGTAAGATAGCCCCTACCAAATGCTTTTCTTTATAAGAGTTGCCATGGTCATGGCGTCTCTTCACAGCAATAGAAACCCAAAGACAGTGATTAATGATGAAGAGCCCAGCCCATGTGGGTGATGCTATTCCTAGGCTGATGGTCCTGGGTTTAATAAGAAAACAGGCTGAGCAAGCCATGAGGAGCAAGCCCATAAGCAGCACCCTTCTATGGCCTCAGCATCAGCTCCTGCCTCCAGGTTTCTATTCTTTTTGAGTTCCTGTCCTGACTTCCTTTGAAATTGAACAATAATATGGAAATGTAAGCCAAATAAACCCTTTCCTTCCCAAATTACTTTGTTCTTGGTGTTTCATTATAGCAATGGTAACCCTAACTAAGACACCATCTACCATATCTCTGATAGCCTTGTTTGTAACTGCTATGACTAGCTAAATCAAAACACCCACCTTTGAAATAAGTTCAGCATTATTTCTTCAAGGATCCACTCATGACCTGGGGCTTGAAATGCTAAACAAGCAATACCTGGCTTCACCCAAACCCTGCTAATATTTTTTTTTCACAAAAGGAAAGAAATTACAGTTTCTACCAGCAACCCATTCTCATGACTGAGCATACACAGTTCCCCCTTTGTAAGAAGAGTCCAGAGTAGTACTTGGAGCTGAGCCTGAATCTTACATTAATGTGATTAAGTTTCTTCCCTAGGGTCTCTCACAAAAACTGTGTGATTCTTTAACATGATGTTGCCATTTTCTTGAATATCCCCAGACGGGTTATTGAGAATTGTCTTCATTCTTGCAATAGAAATGCTCAGAGAGCTCTGATTTTACACAGCCTGTTGGCCTGAACATCTGGTCTCGCTCTGCTTGTAAAGCTAATGTTTTGTTGTCAGTGATGTTTTTATGTTAATTATGTTTTTATTATTCCGTATACACTAAGCGACAGATGATTTCTTTTCCTACAGTGTTGGGGATTGAAGTTAGGTCCTGTACATGTTGGGCCACATCTACTAATTAGGTGATTTTAACAGCAGAAAATAGCTGTTAGATACCGTGCTCTATACTAAGGTACTTCCCGTTGTTTGAAGTCATTACATAACCGCAGAACAGGGCTTCAGGTGTGCACAGGACACTGCTGTGCTGGCTGTAGATGGTTTATAGCATATTTGTTCTCCATAGTGCCATCCCCTAGATAGTATTGCAAAGAAGAGGCCTGGAACTCAGAGGTCTATACATAGTATATGGGCACATTGTGGGGGAGTAGCATAGCTGATACTTGAAGAAAGCTCCTCGTGCCTTCAAGATATGTCCCCTTCTGTGTGATCCCGGCTATTTTCTTCACCCTCCTTATCACACCACTCCTCTCATGTTCGGGCGTATGAATGTTTTCAAGCATGGTTACTATTAGAAATTTTGGAATAGAAATATGTGGCTTTCACTCATGACTTGGAGAGAAGCATATTGAAAAGTTAATTGAACTGCATGTTGGAAGAACTGAGCTCTGGTTGCATCTGATTCTGGCCACACATTATTGCCCTTAAAGTTTTCTCAAAATCTAAAATTTAAAATTTAACTCTATTTTGTTTTTTTTTCTTTTTTTCTCTTTTTCTCTCTCTTTCTTTCTTTCTTTCTTTCTTTTTTCTGAGACAGGCTTTCTCCTTGCAACAGCCCTGGCTGTCCTAGAACTCACTCTGTAGTCCAGGCTGGCCTTGAACTCACAGAGATTCACCTGCCTCTCCCTCCTGAGTACTGGGATTGATTAAAGGCAGGCACCACCATTGCCCGGCCTCTTAACTCTGTTTTTGATTCAATATTTACACTTCTTCTTTCAAGCACAGATACAATTTTATCTCCAATATTTCAGGCTGCTAAATACTATGTTTTCTAACATAAGGATGAGGTGCTTTGACTTTTATTGTAAGATTGGACCTGATACTGAAATTCATTGAAAATTTTCATGTAGAGGTAGTTATTTATTAAAGGATACTCTCTCTTTTAAGATATACAGTACTTTGATATATTTTATAGTCAGAATAAGTCTGGAAATCTCAATAGTATAGATGTAAATAAACTTTGTGTGTGTGTGTGTGTTTCTGCCAATAAGGTCAGGAATAGGCAGCTACTAGCTTCAGAGTACTTGTGGATTCTTGGGCTTGGCTACAGTGGTGATGCCTATAAGCCCAGCTACTTTATAATACACTTACTATATTGTTTAATATTAAATTTTAAGTATATTAAAATAATATTAAGTAAAATGTTATTTAGCTTTTTAATATATTAATAATTATGAAACCATGAGATTGATGACATATGAGCTTTTTACATACTAGAAAATAGACTATTACTATTTAGTAACTTTAGTAAACACTAAATAGAGAATTACTAAACTTTGTCTCAAGGTTACACGTTGTTGTTTACTGATGAAACAAATTCTACATAATTCTTCAGAGAGCTTCCTCTCTACAAAATGGAAAAACTAAGAGATTTCCTCCTGGAACACTTAGTGATAAAAATTTATTTGAAGAAGTATTTTAAATAAGGAGTGAGTCATCTGACCTATGACAAAAAGAAATTTTCAAATTTGCTTACTGCCAGCCAGTTATATTTTTATCTATTAATAAACTAAACAATAGCTGTCAGGTTATTTTATAACACTACTTATTGTTTGAACAGTTAATAGATTCACAATACATTTTTAAAAACATTGTTTAATTTCAGAATGAATATGGTTGAGAGCATATAGATCTATGTACATGCTTGTATGTATGTATGTGCATGACTCAGGAACTGAAGATTAGGGTATCTGTCCCAATGTGCCTAGGCTTGAGTTTCTAGACCTTAGAACATTCTCTGTGTAGTGTGTAGGTGTGTGCCTGTGTGTCTGTGTACACATGTGTAGGTCGGTGCATGTGACTCTGTGTGTGAAATAACGGTAGTGGATTTTGCTGACAGTCTAACAACTCTGCACAGCTCAGTGCCTGGACTGGTATTTGTCTGTTTTATTAGGGGAAGGCTCAGTCTGTTTCCCCCCTTTAGGTCACCTTTCCTTGCCATCTAGGAAATTAATTTCTTTGTTGGAATCATTGCAAGTAAACGTGACAGCAGGAATGCTATTATTGAGATGGCGTACACAGTGGTTTGCTAAGTACAGCCTCTTCAGCGGAGGTGAAGTAGAAGTCAATTATTGATTACTAGCCGATTCCAGGAACCTGTTGAACTACCCCGTTTTTTGTCCATCTTTATACCTTCGCATGGAGTTGTTTACTTTGGGAACATTTTTCACCGGTATCTTCATATCTAAAGTTTTCCTATATTTTCCATTTTTCTAGCACACAGTTGAAACTGTAGAAAGTCAGCCATGTGAATTTGGCAAGGTTCAACTGATCTGGGCAGTTTTGCATGACTTAGCTAGTTAATTTAACTTCTGGTTATGCAGAAATGGTAGGCTAGAAGCAAATCTATGTGACCGTTCCATGGATTCTCTGGTTAGTGTTAGAGAATAACTAAGATGAACTCTGGGAAGATTTTTCTATGCTGCCCATATTCTAAAAGTATCTTTAAGAGAAAAAATGGGGAGGAGCATGGTGACGTCATTAATATCAGACAGCATTTAAGCATTCATTTAAATCAAAGTTTAAGATCAGACTTAATCACGCTTATTTCTCAGAACTTTGATACACGTTTAAACTATTGAGCATGGCATGGTGCTCCTTTGGGGTAAAGTATGCCCCTTGCATGGAATTAGATTTCAGACTATTAATAGAGTAGTAGAAACAAATACTGACCAACAAAATGACCCCTTGCCTTTTGATCATTCAGTTTGGATAGCGTAGGAATCAAAGAAAGAAATAGCAGGGAGCTATGCCATTTGCTACCCCCGCCCAAATTTGCAAGTTCCTAATTGTTTCAGCCTTCTATGGTAACAGTCAGCACCAGAAAGCTATGTGTGTGAAATTGCATATGGGAATATTTGCTTTGAGAAACTCTGTTTTAGAAATCTTTTCCTCTTCACACTTGACCCTAAGAAAAGGAAGATCAGTTCCTGGTGTGGACACAGTCAACTAAACTAATCCTGGGAATTTCACCCCAAAGTAAGGCTACCTTGTAGAGTTAAAAAGACATTATGGAAGCCTCAGCAATAAACTAAAGCTTCAGAAGTTTGTAATCTTTTAGTCAGGCGGTAGTGCCGCATGCCTTTGATCCCACTACTCAGGAGGCAGAAGCAGGCAGATCTCCGTAAGTTCCAGGCCAGCCAGAGCTACACAGTGAGACCCTATTTCAAAAGACTAAAACAATTAAACAAAATAATAGCAATAAACCCATTTGTATCTTTTCAATTCTAACCATGACCTCAGTTGGATGAGTCACAAAGTGGAATTTCATGTCTGAATCTCATTTTTTTTTCTACTATGATCATTCTTATATACTTGGGTAAGTGTCTTGGTGTATGTTAGCTCTACCTCTGCTATCAATATGAAATATTTCAAATGTTCTTATTATTGAATATTGTATACAGTTTTAGATTTTTTTTAAATAAGCCGACTTTGTGGCTGTTAAGGAATATGATTTGTGGTTTGGTAGATCCTTTTGGGAATAAAGCATGGCTACTTAAAATACTCTTTAAGTCATAGAATAGGAGTCACATTATCACCAACTGTCTCATGAGGTAGCACACACAAGTATCATAAAATGTATTTTGTGGCCTTAATTTATCTAACTTAAGGCTATTTTTGAACAGTTTAGCCGGGAAAACAGAAAATCAAGATGAAGCTTGATCAAATAGGAATTTGATACTTTTGCCTTTCTCAGCAATTAAATTCATGGGGCAGGTTCAATAGAGGAGATAATGTTTTCTTAATCCTAAGGCTTCTTTGATGCTAGAGACTCACTCAGATATTGTAAGTATACAGTTCCATGGTCTTCATAACTCAGGTGCCTGTATAGCTAGAGTCTTGTTAGAGACTTCACTTTGTAGCCCATGCTGGCTCTGAACTCAGGGTTCTCCTGTCCTGTCTTCTTCAGTACTGGCATCACAGGTAGATGTCCCAAACTTGACTCCGTTGCTTCTATCTTCTTCAAGTAACAGAATATATTTGGCATCTCAGACTCCATCTTAGAGCTGAATGTAAACTAAACATCAGACTATGTCCGAGTGGTTTTTACTTGAATACCATGTGACACCTTACCTTAAATACTGTTTGAATATCAGCACTTCTTAATATCTGTGCAAATTATGTAGATAATCTTTGTCTTTGGCATAATGACTGTTGCATGCTGATACTGATTTTAATCCTCCAATATTGTAAGGCCCTGGTTTCCTTAGTTATCTTTGTGATGCTGTATAAGGATTTGAACCAATTTTTGGTGTGATCTTGGTATTTTTGAATAGCTACATTGCTTGGACAGTGACTGACACTCCAAGCTGATTGGATTGACCCCCAAAGTTTCTTTGTTTTGAATTGCTGGAATCACAGAAATCAAACATATGCAAAGAGTTTGCCATTCAAATAAATAGACAGTTCTGTCAGATCAGGTGGTGTAATTACTGTGCATGCCGCATACGCATTAGTCTCTCTCTCTCTCTCTCTCTCTCTCTCTCTCTCTCTCATCTACATGGAAACTATACTCTTGGTCTTGGATTAGTCTCTCTGCTGAGTTTCTATCCGCATGTACATGTTGAGCTGTTTTTGTCATAGCCCCCGAACTAGAATTTTTGACTGACATTTTGCCAGAGAGCTGTGGATCCTCTTTGATGAGACTGAAATGAGTAACGGTCTTTCGACGGTATTGGCAAATGGCTTTCACAGTCCATGGAAGATCTAACAAACTACAGCTGTCAGCTTAAAGAAAATTACCTTTCTGTTTTCTGGAAAGATACGCAGAATGTGGGCTTATATCCTCTGGGCATTAAAGCAGTAACAACACAATCTTGACAAATTTATAAATATTTTATAAATTGCTTTGTAAGAATTTTTTATAACGTAATATTAAAGTGTTTCCAGCTTCAGCTGTAATTGATGAGATTTTTCCCTCCAGGTTTTTGCAGAATTTTGGAAAAATAAATAATACAAACTATTTGACATAGTTTTATATCAGGAACTGAATTTATGTTGTTAGTTCTGTAAGGTCAAATTTACATTCATACTTAAGAACAAGGAAATTATATTAAACAGTACTTGGTAGTGCAGATTTTTGTTTGTTTGTATGTTTATTCATTTTTTTTTTTACTTTTTGAGAGAGGGTTTCTCTGAATAGCCCTGGTTGTCTTAGAACTTGCTGTGTAGACCAGACTGAACTGAAATTCACAGATATCTGCCTGCCTCTGCCTCCTGAGTGTTGGGATTAAAGGCGTACACTACCATCGCCTGGTGGCAGGGCAGGTTTTATGTATATTGATCTTCTTGAACCATCATGTTCTTTTTACACAGATAATTAGCATGCCATAATAAAAAACTAAATTGTTCTGTGTGAGAGCATATATGACAATATTGTAGATTTATAGTTCAGTGGAGAATTTGGCTTATTAAACATAATTATGCCCAGGAATTAGATTTACAGACTCAGGTGTCAGTTATTCTGAGGATGGAGAGTGATCTTTACATTTTTCATTTTGCCCATGTGTATACGAGAAGAGCTCTATGTTAAGGTTAAAGGAACCCTGCTTAGTGATCTTAGATCATGATATTTATTAACTGAACATCTTTAATATATCCACTCAAAGTTCTTTTGTAATAGTTTGTTATTTCAAGGGGAAACTTTTTAGGAACTATGTAGGTTGTTATTTTCTCTCTCTCTCTCTCTCTCTCTTTTTTTTTTTTTTTTTGTGGATTTTTCGAGACAGGGTTTCTCCGTAGCTTTTGGTTCCTGTCCTGGAACTAGCTCTTGTAGACCAGGCTGGCCTCGAACTCCCAGAGATCCGCCTGCCTCTGCCTCCCGAGTGCTGGGATTAAAGGTGTGCGCCACCACCGCCCGGCTTGTTATTTTCTTTTTAAAAATTATTTAACTTTATTTTATATGCTTTGGTCTGAAAGTCTCAGGTCTCCTGGAACTGGAGTTACAGACAGCCAGTTGTTAGCTGCCTTTTGGGTGCTGGGAATTGAGCTCAAGACCTCTGAAAGAGCAGTCAGTGTCCTTAACTGCTGAGCTATCTCTCCAGCCCCCTAGGTTGTTATTTTCAAATCAACTATAGGAAAGTCTAGAGCAATATATTGGCTAATTTCCTAATTTCTACAAAAGTATACAATAGCCTCTGCCAGCCAGTTCTTATTTCTTTATGGCATTTGGAAAATGGAGGCCGTTGATGGTTTTGAGAACAAGGATGCAGGTGAGAAGTGCAGCCGGAGATCTCATAGATCACTGGACTCAATTCTAGACACTGGTCATCAGTAGGTATAAAACAGAGCCAGTAGGTGTTGTTTACTAAAGTGTGAGCGTTCTACATTTGTAGGTAGAAACTAGTTCTCTGAAACTGACACAGGAATCCGAGTACAAGGCAACACAATTCAGCACAGCTGCTTAGGTGTATGGGATAATTTAAGGCCCACAGAGACCAAGAAGAATGACAGGGCAGGGCCAGTGTGCATCAGCCCCTCACCCCTTATCCATCCTACTCAATAAAGGAAGCTAACACAGAATCACATTTCAATTGATATGGTTTGTAGTAGATGTTACAGTATGTATATTAACTGATGAACAAACTAAAAAAGAATAAAGGGAAGGGTAGAAGATTGTTATTTTCCCAAGACAGTATCAAAAAGAAGCTGAAGTGGACTGAGGAGTGAAGAGGGAAGTGGTAGAGACAGAAGCAGCGATCTTCCAAAGGCCAGAAATGTGTAAGGCCCCTCATTTGTCTCCCAGTGTCTCTTGATATTTAACCATGTCTACCTCTCATTGTCGTCTTTTTGTGATCCGTGTTTTAGACGGTGGAGATATCATCATGCTCCATCCAATCTGCCATGCGCATAAAGTCTGTTCACAGGTGCAGCCGTCACCACACAGTCTTAGAACAGTTCACTATTCCGTATTCATGAGCACTCATCATGTAGTCTCCCCCAAATACTCCAGACCTAACCAATTACTCATCTCTGCCATCTGAGTCTTAAAACTTGTTGATGTGAAACTCCGTGCTGCTTTCCAGGGACATTCTCCTTCAAACCCCTCAACTGATTATGGAGGTACGGGGGGTGGGGGACACCCATGACTATTCTCTTTGTTAATGTAAGGCTTAAAAACCAAAGTAAGTGACATATAACTATATTCTTAGATGTATCTAATTGTATATAGCTTCTTAAACATGATTTTCAAAGGTTGTTTTTTTATCATAGCTATATACCTATTAAATACACCTCCTCTCTTGTGCTTGACTCTGATCCTTAAATTTAAAGATTCAGAATATTGATCTTGTCGGACTCTTAAGAGTTTTGGTCTAAGAGATTCTGACTCATTCTGACAGCACTCACAAGAAAGTAATGTATAACCCAGAATACAAATTATTCAATACAGTGTAGAGCGTACTTTCCCTGGGGCCTAGACACAGCTTCCCCCGAACAACACACTCCCTTCCTATAAGTGAGCTATAAGATAAGCTAAAATGTTATGAGTTAATTGTCTTGTACACGTAGAACCAGAACAAGACAAATAGTTGGTTCAAACATTGAGAGGCTCTACTGTCTTTTATTCAAACTGAAGGGTAAAATAATGCTCCCCTCCATAAAGTCTGTGACATAGCCCCAGCATCTATAACCTGCACAGCACATAAGGAGATATACAGATGTGGTTAGGTTAGGGACTTTGAGGTGGTGAGCTTAGGTGGATGATCTGAGTGGGCGGAGTTTAAGTTAATGTGTTCTTATAATTAGAAAACTCCCTTTGTTGAAAGAGGATGAGGCTGTGGGAGAACCCAAGAGAAAGCAGGCAGCATCAGAGACCCAGTTCACCCTTGCTGGCCTTAAAGATATAGAAAGGTACACTGAACCAAAGGCAGTCTCCAGGGGCTGGGCAAGGGAGCAGGTAGAGTCTGTCCCAGAGCTTCCAGGAAGGAAAATAGATCTTTGGTCAGCAAGACCCATTGCCCATTTGTAACCTAGACAACTATAAGAACATAAATTTGTCTGGTCACTAAAGCTGGTGGCCACGTGTCAGCAGAAAACTAGCACACTTTGCTAGATTTTCCCCAAGTAGATCCAGTTGGCGAGCACAGTGCAGTATTCTCCCCTAGAACAATGGGTAAGGGAGCCTGGCTTGTGTTTGCTCCTGTGGCTCTCTTTTCCTTACCTCCCAGCCTTTTGGAAGTCCTTTCTTCAATGAGTGTGTCTGTTAAAAGACATTTAGTAAGAACATATTCTCTAGAGTTAGATACACTTGGATTTGAGCCCTGCCTTTGCTATTTTCCTAGCTAGGAGTGCTAGGCCAGGTGACAATATTCTAAGACCCACCCCCTTCCATGAAAACAGTGAGATTAATAGTATTTTCTCTTGAGGATTGTTTCTAGGATAAAATGCAAAAATGTATGTATGATACAGTGTTTACTACAGAGTGGATACCTAGTAAACAGTAGCTGTTATTATCTAAGGCTAGGAGTAGAATTTGCAGTGGCGTACATTATAACCCTTGCTCAGATACAAATATATTAAGAACTATCAGTACCACTATTGTGTTTAGCAGACTGTTTCATGGAAGTTTCCTTAGAGCTGTCTGGCTGTTATATTGAGCAGTTTATTATTTGTTTGTTTGTTTGTTTACTTATTTTGTTTTTTCGAGATAACTTTTCTCTGTAGCTTTGGAGCCTGTCCTGGAACTCCCTTTATAGACCAGGCTAGCCTCGAACTCATTAAGATCCACCTGTCTCTGCCTCCTGAGTGCTGGGATTAAAGGCTGTGCCACCACCACCTGTCTTTTTATTTTTTATTTATTTATTTATTTATTTATTTATTTTGGTTTTTCGAGACAGGGTTTCTCTGTGGCTTTGGAGCCTGTCCTGGCACTAGCTCTTGTAGACCAGGCTGGTCTTGAACTCACAGAGACCCGCCTGCCTCTGCCTCCCGAGTGCTGGGATTAAAGGCGTGCGCCACCACCGCCCGGCTGTCTTTTTATTTTTTAAAAGATGTTTTGCTGGGTGTGGTAACACACCTTTAATCCTAGGACTAGAGAAGCAGAAACAGGCATATTGATGTGATTTTAAAGCTAGCCTCATCTGCATAGGGAGTTCTGGGCCAGTCAGGGTTGCATACTGAGACCCTATCTCAAAACAAAACCAACAAACAAACGGGTGTTTTCTTTGTTTTGAGACAAGGTTTTGCGTGTAGACTAAGTTGGCCTCAAATTGGTAGTAATTCTCCTATCTCTGCCTCCAAGGTGCTAAAATTACAGGCCTACACCACATGCCCAA
The DNA here is from genome assembly GCF_018167655.1 of Microtus oregoni. Taxonomy (NCBI): domain Eukaryota; kingdom Metazoa; phylum Chordata; class Mammalia; order Rodentia; family Cricetidae; genus Microtus; species Microtus oregoni. The sequence goes on from NW_024543063.1 coordinate 43,174,828, forward strand.
CTGAGGCTTATTTTGTGAAGTTTTAATGGGTAAGTAGAACCATTTTCAGAGCACTGCACAATCTAGCACAGTTTCTAATATTTTCTTTCTTCTAGATGTGGGTGTGATATAGTCTCAATTAAGGAAAACCTAGAATTTTATGTTTATAATTCTTAAAAGTTCCTGATAACTGAAATTATTTTTTAGTATTTTATTTTAATTTTAAAAATTTAGTTCAATTAAATTTTATGTGTGTGGGTGTTGTGTCTGCATGTATGTCTGTGCACCACTTGAGCGTCTGCCCATGAGGCCAGAAGTGTTCATTGGATAACCTGGCACTGGAGTACAGAGAGCTGTGGGCTGCCGTGTGGGTGCTAGGAATCAAACCTGGGTCCTCTGAAAAAGCATCCAGGGCACTTCACTGCGAGGCATCTCTCCAGCCCCTCTTCACTGCTTTAAATCCTTAATGCCTGGCAAATGGCTGCCACGATGGGCAGCAGTCAATGTTTATTGAACTGAAATAAACTGAGTTCTAAGTAGCTCTTCTTGCACAGCCAGTTCCAAATCCACTCTTCTGCTACCCTGACTTTGCCCTTGGTGTTCATGTCCAGTCATCCGTAACACTTTTTAAACAGCTTTATCTTTTGTCACTTGTCTTTTTCTGTGTTCAGCCAGTGTTCCGTGGTGTCACCTAGCTAGGGCAAAGACTGCTGTGCTTTATATTATCTCCCATTTAATTTTTGTCTCTCCCACTGCATATTGCATAGTAAGAACCATATTATTTAACCTACTGCTTCCTAACATTTTATGGTATTGTGTACTTAGAAAAAGATTATTTTGTTGTATATATGTATATACACATATATGTAAAATATACATATTTTACATCACGGCCCCAATTCCTCTTCCTCCTCTCTGCCCAATCCTTCTCCCCTACCCTCCAATCCTGTGCTCACCCCTTAGTCCACTCTTCCTCTGTTTCTGTTTAGGAAAGGCAGGTCTCTTATGAGTCTCAACAAAACATGGCGCATCAAGTTGATTATGCAAGACTAAACACCTCCCGTGTACTCAGGCTGGGCAAGGCAACCTAGAATGAGGGGTAGGGCCCCCCAAACCCCTGCTCCCACTGTTAGGAGTCCCACAAGAGGACCTAGTTACACAACTATAGCATATATGCAGAGTGCTTAGGTCAGTCCCATATAGGCTCCTTGGTTGTTGGTTCAGTCTCTATAAGCCAGGTTAGTTGATTCTGTGGGTTTTCTTGTAGTGTCCTTGACCCCTCTTATTGTATGATGTTTTACTCTTTTGACTTTTTGAGGGACCCACTTCCTAGCTCTCAAATAAATCACACACTGAGGCTTATTCTTAGTTATGAATACCCAGCCTTAGTTTGGCTTGTTTTTTGCCGGCTTTTCTTAACCTATGTTATCCCGACCACCTTTTGCCTCTGGGCTTTTATCTTTATCTATTTCTGTATACCTTTTCTTGCTTCTTTCTCTGTGGCTGGTCCCTGATGTTCTTCTTACCTTGTTTTCTCATTGCTCCTTATTCTTTCCTTCCAGATTTTTCCTTTTATTTATACTCTCTACCTACTAGCCCTGCCTATCCTTGTCCCTGCCTCACTATTGGGCGTTCATCTCTTTATTAGGACCCTCAGGTGTTTTAGACAGGCACAGTTTGATTGTTTAGGTTTTTCTGTTCTAGGACAGCTAGATTCCGGTGATGCTATATTGTCTTTTGTGTTACTGATTGTGTTCTTATACTGGTGTTTAGGCATCTGGATTTGGGGTGGTTATAGGTCTAGTTGTTGATTCATGTGCTTGTCTTTGTTGGATGGTGTTTTGTTCCTTGGTTTCTCTTTCCTCTCTGATCTTCTGGTGTCTGGTAAAGCCGAAATCTTTTTCTGAAGTTGTAGACCAGGACATGGAGCACAGGGAAGGAGGGCAGTCTGTGATCCCTAGATCTGGTCTGGCCTCTGGGCTCCATCGTACCAGCCTGGCCTCCAGTACAGCTACCAGGACTGGGGTCCCTAGATCCAGCCTGTGCTCTCATGGATCTGAAGGCTGCTTCCAAATTAATAGGCCTGGATATGGGGCCCATGGGTGGGAGTGCAGTTTGGGGTTGTTAGACAGGCTTACAGGAGTTTAGCAGGTGGTAGGTGTTGTCTTCCCTGGGTCCCTAGGACCATTCTGGCTTCCAGTAAAGCTGCCCGGGGCTGTGGGCCTTAATGTAAAGCCCAGGGGGAGGGGTTCCAATCTAGGGTTGCTGGGTGGGCTTTTAGGAGTGTTGGTGGGCAGTGTCTTACCTGGGATTCCAGGATTGCTCTGTCCTCTAGTAAAGCCAAAGACATCTTTCAAAGTAGTTGGCTGAGATAGGGAGCCCAGGGGTGGGGTTGTAGTCTGGTTCCCTAGATCCTGCCTGACCTCTGGTAGATTAGGATGCTGTGGAAACTCAATCCATTTTGACAGTGACATTTGGAGGTGAGCTGCCATAGGTATGGTTTTCTCTGATACTTGACAGAGCTAAGGATAAGAACTGGAGATGGGGGTGGGGGAGGCACTCTATGCTCTCTTGCTTAGACATGGAAGGCTTCTGAGGTGCCATTTGGTGACCTGGTTTGATGCTTTCTCCATTCTTCCATGGTGGACGAAGAGGCAATGGCATCACTTCTCACTGTATCCATGAGTGTGTGTGTTCCCTATTTCATCCCTTAATAAATAAATTTTCTTCCCCAAGCATCCACGGGTTTCTTGCTATACCAGGACATGGGGCTGGGGATAAGGGAACATGCCTCGTTGTTGTTTTTGTTTGAGACATGTAGTTGAGGCTGGACTTGAACTTCTGATCACCTGCCTCCACCTCTCAAGTCTTGGAATCACAGGTGTGTACCACTCCACCTAGCTAGAAAGTGACTTCTGAATAGCAAAATTGGGTAGCATTTTACCAGCCATTTTACAACAGGAGCTTTGTACACAAGGACCCAGGTTATCATCAGCTTAATATTTCTGTCACCTAATGTTGGCATAGTGATATGCCTTGACACCCCCTTTGGGAAGCCCCACATGATCTAGCACTTGAAAGTGGCTATGACTAGAATCCACTCTAGCTTCCACATAGGTGCTTAGTAAGTACCTACTGGATCTCCCCTAAGCTCTCTGTGTGTAGGAACTCAGAATATTAAATCAGTTCTTCTTCCAGAGGAGCAGGTGGTTTCAGGCAAACATATCTGCATTTCCCCCTAAACGGGTGGTCTCTATTCCTTTCATACCCCTGCCCATGTCTTTATTATTTTTTTAAACAAAATTGTATCATCGTAATTGGCTTCTTCTGTCTGAATCTTTGTGCCATCATCTCTCTGACTCTTTCCCTAATACTAATAATATGGCAGTTTTACATATTGTATTATATACCATTCTTTTAGACCGCAAACAGGTCCAGTTCTTATGAAGCCTGGATTCAGTCATGTGTTTCTGTTTCTGAACTGAACATAAAAACCATACATACTGGATTCTTTGCAGTGACTCCAATTCAGTTTGCTTGACACTCGACAGTTTTTCTTATACATCTTCCTATTGTTGCTATCACTGTAGGTATTCATCAAATTATTTTCCTGGCTTTCTCTCCCTACAAATTATAAACATTCAGGGAAATATCTGATACTTATACAATAAATATAAAATATTCATTGGGCAGCTATAGTATCAGATAGTATCAAACATGGTCTCATACTTGGAACAAGCACTATTATAATATATATTACATAATAATACATAATATTTGGATATTCTAATATGTATAAGTAGTATATATTATTTAATTTAAAGAACATCCCTGTAAGTAAAAAGTCGTATATGCCTGTATCGCAAATGTATACTATATATAAGTAACTTATACTGTAGATAAGTAACTTTCCAAAATTTGCAATTATTAAATAGCAATAGCACGGTTGAATGTAGTCAGCAACGCTAAACAGTTTTGACATGTGAATTCATGCGGACAGCCATTCTCACGCACTGTCATGACAAAAGCAAGTTCCCAGCTGCAGATGTGGCTCGGTGGCAGAGTGCTTGCTTAGCATGTACAAGGCCCTTGGTTGAGTCTCTAGAATTGGGGGGGGAAAAAGCTACATGTGGGTGATCAGATCGCAGTACCTAATACTAAATATTTCCTCCTAGGTAAATTAAGCTACCAAAAGGGGGAGACAGACTTTGTGCTATATGGAAAATAGAACATAGAGAGCATGATAAAGTATAGCCAGAAACTGTCCAAGGTTTAAGTGAACGAAAAGATAATAAGGGCCTGGACATGATAGTTTGTGCCTATAATCCCAGTGGCTGAGACTGAGACAGAAAATGTACGTGTTCTAAGTCAGTCGTGACAACATTTGACCTTACTGCAAGAAAAAGAGGTGAGTACTATGTGTGGAACATCTGTGACGTGAGCTAGGAAATGGACCAGGTGCTTTGTATATGTTATCTGGTTGAATCTTACTCTGTGTAGTTACTGCTGTCTCTGTGTTATAGCTGAGGAAAACAAATCCCAGATCTGTTAAATAAGCTGCTCGGGGGATGCTTAACCTGAAAACTGGCAAGCTGTAGAAACTTGGTCATCTCCACCCAGGTTTCTTCTTGGTGGGCTGCACTACCTCTGATAATAGAGTACTCTGGAAGAAAGGTATTAAAGCAGAATTAGAGGAACATAGGTTGGATATAAGGAAAGCCAACGTGGTCTTCCTGAGATGACTGTGTCTTGTTCTCAGAATCATCCAGAGAAAAATTGGGGAGGCACAGTGGTGGGAGTCTAGACAGGGCCAGCAGAGGAAAGGAGACACAGGGACCTATAAGATGCCCAAGCTAGCATGTTTACTAGACCTCTAGCCTTAGGCTCTCCCATGTCCAGTATATTGAGGTGCTGTTTTCCCTCTCTGCAGTATCTCTGCTCTTGGCAGGGAAAGAATTTGTCACTTCCTTAGACAACTGTCGACACCCCCATTACAGCATGGTGTGGGCAAGCAGGTAATTGCAAGACTGTAGTTAGATTTGTGCTTATTTGTGGGGAATAATTTGATAATGCAAATTTGCCCTTCAGATTAGAGTTTGAGGAAAGTGTTTAGATAGCATCCTAGTCTCAACCCAATAAAACCAGTATTTGCTGTCACTGAACCATCAGCTTATGATGCTGGCTTCTTCTTTTTGTGGTTCAGTCAGTTCTATCATCTCCAGCATGGGTGTCATAAATAGGCATCTGTGTATATCCTGCGATGTCTTATGATATTAGGTGGAGTTTGTTCCCTGGAAGAAAGTACTACATAGATACTAATTCTAGCTCCGTCTGGACGCTGACATTCGATATCACATGCTTTTTCTTTATAGTGTTTTTACTTTGCTTTGAATTTTTTTCTTGTTCTTCTAACACGGACAAAGACACTTTCTTACAAAGAACTCACTCTGAAGATGACAGCGCCTCGTATCTCCATGGCTTACGCTCCACACGCGGTCTCTCCTGTCTTTAATTAGACTTGTTTTCTTGGTGTTGTAGCTGGGAGCGCTGTGTTGACACAACTCAGTCTTGTAAAGAACAGATGAGAATGTCAGTGTTCTGTGTTCTCATCTGTGGGAAAAGGAAGACATTTGGGTATTTTATTTATAACTTTAAAGACTCCTCTGTGGAGGAGGATTAGTTGGGAATGGAAAACCGTTTGACAGTTAAAGGGACAGAACTCTATTTAATTCCAGTCTCATGTGAAAGTGTGCTCTTTTGTCCTCTCCTCAAGGAATCCACAGCACATCTTTCTCTCTCTTAATTTTTACATCACCCTATCTTTTAATTTCCAAGTGCTCTGCTTGGTGTTTCTGGATGCACTTCTGTAGAACTTCAGTGGTTTCCTCAAAAGGCCGTCAATGTAAACACACGTGTTATGTGAGCAGAACTATTTATTAGTCAGGGGAAATGAAGACGATGTATTAATCGTTTACCGTTCAATTTCTGTCTGAATGTATCTGTTCCTACAACTGAATCTTTGATATGTGCTAGCTGTTTATCAGTGAGTGGACCTACAAATTCAACATGTCACAGTCTGACACCCTTTTTCGTTCATGAGGCATTGATAGGTGAGGCCCTTCGCTAGCAGGCACCACTGCAAATTTTAGAAGTTGCAGTGGAAAGGTGGGTTCTCTATGACTCAAATAAGTCTTTATTGTGTTGACTGTTCGGTCTTCACAGCTCTGTGTAGATAATGTTTTATTTTTACATACAAGAAAGCTGAGGCCAAGAAATGGAAAACAACCTGCCCAAGGACATGCAGAAAGTTGAAAAAAATAGAGTTTGATCAAGTAACTTATTGTATTAAAGTTTTCTGAAAGGTTGTTCACTATTTGTTGCTTTGTTTTATTTAGTTTGAGATGATGGTTCCTATGTAGCCCAGACTGACTCCAAACTCATGATCCTCTTGAGGTAGCTCCCTAGTATTGGTATGATAGGCATGCACAGTCATGCCAGCCAGGTTTACTCATTTTCTTAGTGTATTCGTGGGAGCCTTTAGCCCTTGAGCATTGTTAATCAATATTTAATATTGTACAGATGAAGATGATAAATACTAAAAAGTGGGACGTTCTGCCTTATGTTCATGTTGGTATGTGGTAGCCGGACAAAATGTCTGGTCTATGTTGGGCATATCTTAATTGGCACACACACACACACACATACACACACACACACACACACACTCACACACACAGTCTCAGTTGCTCTACTTTGCTCATATGGAAAGCAAAGGGAGCTTTTAGGAAGGCAGAAGTCTGAGTTCTTCGTGCCCACCGAGTCCTGCTTGGGGAGTTAGCTGCACAGCCGCTGCCTTGCAGGCCTTATTTAGAGCTTTGCTCGTTTGAGTTGTCCCTTGGGTTAACAGCTGCAGACTCTGCATTTCTTTGGCATTCTCTCTTCTATGGAAATTGCAGATGTTCTCGAAGGCCCCTTTGGGTGGCTTTGGGAAGGGTCTGTCAGAGCTTCTATACAGCGGTTGTTTCCCTCCAGCCTTGGAAAGGACTCCCTACAGCTCTGCTGCTATGGGATCAATTTGTTGGCAAGGGTTATTCAAACACGAGTAGAATTTGTGTCCTCTTTAGATTAATGTGCTGAAGCCAACAATAACAATTTTCATGTGGGAACTAGTGCCTGATATCCAAATCAGACCATGCTCAATGCTGTATAATTTACTTGAGATTAAAAATACGCATTTAAGGGGCAAGAGGGTCTTTTTTCCCAGGTTTGGTTGGTTTGCTTTTCTTTTCAAATTGTGTACTTGAAATGAGACATATCACAAAGTTCCTTTTTTTAAAAAAAAATTAGCATTTGTATTAGGATATAACTTACCAGTAAGCAAATTTATCAGAAGTGTATGGCTTAAGAGCTCCCTCTCTCCCTCCTCCACCTCCTCCCTCCCTCTCACTCTCCTTCCTTCCCTCCTCCCCCACCACTAAAGTGACAACAAATCATGGTCAAAATATATTAAACACTGTATGAAAATGTCCTTTGGAGCCCAGCACTATTCACAGTGAATATGTACCAATAACATGATGATAATAATAAACAATAAGACAAACAGGGACTGAGGCGAGAAGCAGGGCCAGCATGCTGTGAGACCAGTGTGTATGTGTGTGTATGTCTGCACACATGTGTGCTCTAGAGATTGACTCCACAGCAATGTACAGTGTAGAATTTAATGTTTTTTGCACATCTTTACTCTGTTCTTTCCCTTCTATTTTTTAACCCATGTGACTATAGAGGAAAATCACATGATTATGAAATTCCCCATTCGTTTAGGTGTGCAACTGAGGTTAAATTCCACACTTCTAAACAAGACAACCACTTAGGAAATTATTTTACATTACAGCATAGAAAAATAGAACCGTAAAGGTATATATCTTATGCATTCATAATGCAAAAAAGGGGGGCACTAAATTCAGTTGTTGGGATAAGAAAATTTTCCTGGAGAAGTTAATGCTGCAGTGGATTCTGCCAAGGTCAGAGGTTCCCACAACTCCTCCCCTTTCCTTCCCTTTCTCCTCCATTACTGCTGAATGTCATTAATTGTACATTTTTTCCTTTTTTTATTAAGAGTTTTTAAATATGATCTTTTCTCATTTTACATAGCTATCCCCATCCCTACTCCCTCCCCTCCTCACACTCCACTCTACCCTTCCCTTCACCCCCCCACCCCCCCCCCCCCGCCCTGTTCCCTACCCATCCACTCCTCAGAAAGGGTAAGGCTTCCCATGGGGAGTCAACAAAGACTGACACTTCACTTTGAGGAAGACCAAGGCCCTCCCCCTATATCTAGGCTCAGCAAGGTTTCCCTCCAAAGAGAATGGGCTCCAAGAGGCCAATTCAAGCACTAAGGTTAAATTCTGGTTCCACTGCCAGTGGCCCCACAGACTGCCCAAGCCTCACAACTGTCCCCCACATTCAGAGGGTCTACTTTGGTCCTATGCAGGTTTCTCTGCTATCAGTCCAGAGTGAGTGAGCTCTCACTAGCTCACGTCAGCTGTTTCTGTGGGCATCACCATCATGGTCTTGACCCCTTTGCTCATATTATCACTTCTCCCCTTCGGGCTGGTCTCAGGTAGCTTGGCTCAGTGCTTTGCTGTGGATCTCTGTATCTGCTTCCATCAGTGGCTGGTTGAAGGTTCTTTGATGACTATTAAGGTAGTCATCAATCTGATTACAGGGGAAGGCCAGTTTAGGCATCCTCTCCCCTGTTGCTTAGTCTTAGCTGGAGTCATCCTTGTGGATTCCTGGAATTTCCCTAGTGCCATGTTTCTCACTTGTCCTTTAATGCCTCCCTCAATTAAGATATCTCTTTCCTTTCTCCCCTTCACTGTCTTTTCCCTTTCTTGAGCATCCTGCTCCTTCATGCTCTCCTCCCTCCCCTTCTCCCTTCCCCCTTCCCTTCCACCCTCTGTTTCCCCCCCCCTCCCCATCCTAATTTTCTCAGGAGGTCTTGTCTGTTTCCCCTTCCCAGGAAGAACCATGTCTATCTCTCATAGGGTTCTTCTAGTTGCCTAGTTTCTCTGGGATTGTGGACTACATGCTGGTTGTCCTTTGCTTTAAGTCTAATGTCTGGGCCGGGCGATGGTGGCGCATGCCTTTAATCCCAGCACTCGGGAGGCAGAGGCAGGCGGATCTCTGTGAGTTCGAGACCAGCCTGGTCTACAAGAGCTAGTTCCAGGACAGGCTCCAAAGCCACAGAGAAACCCTGTCTCGAAAAAACAAAACAAAAAAAAAAACAAAAACAAAACAAAACAAGTCTAATGTCTGCTTAGGAGTGAGTACATACCATGTTTGTCTGTCTGAGTCTGGGTTACCTCACTCAGGATTGTTTTTTCCTAGTTTCATTGTGTAAATGTACATTTCCTTTATCCATTCTTCAGTCGAGGGATACATTCTTAATATGTTAAAAATGTGTTCTACCCTTTCCACGCCTACTGATATTCCTGTAGTCAATATGGCTTCAAATTAACACAGTGGTCTTTTAGTGTCATGTTGTTCTCCCTTTTGACTTTCCCCTGATCTGTAATCTGCACTGCTATTCTAATGGTATTTATTTAGAGTTTTATCATGCCCTTCAGTCTTAAATCTGCTACTTGCATCCGGCTAATTTGGAAATGTAACTCTTTAGCAGGGCACACTGGTCACATGGCATGCTGCCCTACTTCTTGCCTCACTACTTGTTTGTTTTATGATTTATTTCATTATTTTATTAGCATATATTCACTGTGCATAGTATGGACGTTTCCATGTATATGTGTGATATATTTTGACTATGATTTGTCATTACTTCAGAGCATTATTGAGTATTATTCATATGCCATATAATTGACCTATTTAGAGTGTGTGATTCAGTTGTGTTTAGTGTGTTCACAGAACTGGTCGCCGTAACCAGAGGTCAATTTCAGAATGCTTTTATCACCTTAGAATGAAGTCCTATATCCACTAGTAGTCTCTTCATCTCGCCCTACAGGTGATTTCATGCATTCAGAATCATACAACATGTGGTGTTTTGTGACTGGCCTCTTTCACTGAGAATATCATTTTCAAGATTAATCCATGATGTAGCATATATTGGTACTTATTTTGTATGGCTGTGTATTTCATTATTTGTGTAGCTGATGGACATTTAGGTAATTTCTAGTTTTGATCATTATGAATAATGCTACTTAAAATTTGATGTAAAACTTTTTGTGTGGGTTTATGTTTTCACTTCTCCTGCTTGGGTCTATAGTAGGAGTAGAATTTTGAGGTCATGTGGTTACTTTGGTTTCAGCTTTTTGAGGAATTGCCACATTTTTTCTCAAAGTACTTGCAACCGCTTTAAATCTACACCAACCATGAGTAAAGGTTTCATTTACCTCATATTCTTGGTAATACATTCATTTTCTGTTTGTTTAGGGTTTTGTTTTATTTTTAAAAATATACTGTCCATCCCTGGCAGAAGGGAGTTTCCGGGATCTCTTTTCAATGTGACCACACTGAATAAATCTCTTTCCTGCTTTCCATATATATATATATATATATATATATATATATATATATACTGTCCATATGTATAAGTAGTTTATCGTGGTGGATTTGATTTGCTTTTCAATTACAGCTTTTTGAGTATTTTCTTTTAATTTTCTTTGAAGGAATACTTTTTGCTTTCTTGATAGTACCCCTTGAAGTATTCTAAAATGCTTCTTGAAGTGTTCTAAATCCTAAAGTATTTATATATTTCTTTTGTTCTGTGTATATTTTTGGAGCCATATCTAAGAATTAGTTTTCAACCAAAGGTCACAAAATTGCTCCTAAATGTTTTCCTAAAGAGTTCCATCATTTGGACTTTTATATTGTGGTCTGTGATGTATTTGGAGTTGATTTTGGTATATAGTGTGGGAAGGGGTTCTGTCTTCATTCTTCCACTAGTACATTGGTGCTACTTGTTGAATTATTTTTCTGTCCTTGAAAAATAAATATTTTAAGGTGAATTTCAAAAAAATTTAAAATCTATGCAGTGAAACAATTTGTGTAAATTTGGCGCCTCTTTTTAAAAACTCAACAATAAATGTAAAAGGTAACTTATGGATTACTTAGTGTTAGTCTGTTATTTTGTATGTATAATTTGCAGCAACGCCATGTGTCCTTTTCTGTTTTAAAATTGAGATATGTGACTTTTCTCAGTTAAGGATTGACCAGACTAATTTTGTACAAGATTTACCAAACTTGTACTTCTGATATAATAAAATGTTGGTAGATTCCTTAAGGATTCTGGTATGTATTACTTCATCTAAGTCAGAATGACTTTGCCATTCTTTTATTCTTTCTTCCAATCTAGATACCTTGTAATTCACTTTCTTGCCTAATTGTCCTAGCTACAGGGAAGGCATTCTGTCTTTTATTGTTAAGTTTATGTTTGTTGAGTGGTTTTCTAAAAGAATCTCTTTTATCCATCGTTTATTAACATGTTGGATTTTGACAAATTTTTATTTTTACACAATCTTTATGAATTTTAGTTTGTTCCATTGATATGTTTCATGAGTTGATTTTCAAATGTTAAGCCATTCCTAGGCTGATCACCATGGATAATCTTTCCTATGTCCAATTAGTTACAGTGTGGTTTAGTTTAAAGAGAAAGGAGTTGAGCCAGGCATGGTCCAGGTGTGCATGTCCAGTGTACATGTCCAGGTGTGCATATCCAGGTGCACATGTCCATGTGGTGGATGTCAGGGTGTGCATGTCCATGTGTGCATGTCTCAATGGTGCATGTCTGTATCCCGAGCACTCAGAAGGCAGAGACAGGAGTTCTAGGCTTCTCTGGGTTAGATAGCAGGACTCTACACCCCACTTCCACTTCCCCAAAGAGAGGAGAGTCTTTAAAGCTGGAGAGATAGCTCAGTCGGTAAAGTACTTGCTGCGTGAGCATGAGGACCTGAGTTTGATCCTCAGCATTCAGAATCCATGAAAACAAAAGCAAAACAAAACAAAACAACAGGTGAGCATTATGGTGTGTGCTTGGAATCCCAGTAGTATGGAGGCAGGCAGGCAGATCCCAATAAATTCCTTGACAGGCAGCTGAGTCTAATCAGCAAGCCCCAGGTCCCAGAGAAAGACTCAACCTCAAAAAACATGTTTTAGAGTAGCCATGGCGACACATTGGTAAAGTGGTACGCCTGCTTTTGTGGAGTTGTAGTAGCTACGGACTTTGCCTTGTGTACTACTGCACCAAATCAGGGTTTGTTGTTGTTATTCCTCTAGAAATCATTACAGGGCAAACACTAGAATGCCTTTTCTTACACACAAAGTGATTCTGCTCCCTGCCCTCATCCCTAGACTTATCTCTCCAAAATTATAATGTCTAGGTAGGGAGGTAGTTTTGACAGTACCCGAGTTCAATCTTAAGCACCCATGTAAACAAGTCTGGACATGGAACATGCTTATAATCCCAGAGTTTGCAGGCAGCCACAGCCTTTCAGGCAACTGAGTGACTATTTCAGAAAACAAAGTAGGTGGCCCCTCAAGGAACAACTTGAGGTTGTCTCTGGCCTCCACACATGTGCAACAACCACCTCCCATGCACACATACAAAAATTACGAGATCTAGTTAACTCTAGATCGCTCCCCACCCATACAAACTGCTCTCTAATGTTATATACCAGTCAGTATTTCTGGTCATATGGATACTCCGCTGTCTATATTCATTGTACTTGTTATCACTTTCCAAGCATCTTTTATTGTCTTATAATATAAACTAAATGGTCTTTGTGAAGTTTAAATTCTGAGCAATAGGATTTTCATCATTGAAAGCTCTTTAGGTTACATTTTCAGTGTGGGATATAGCATGTAGCTCCTGTCAAGCAGCAGAAGGCATTAACCAACTCCCTCCCCACCCCTTGAGGAAACTGCTAATATTCCTGTTCAGTGCCCCTTGCATCCACTGTGGAGAGGGATAAGTACCTTAAGTAATAGATTAGCCACAGAAACAAAAGAATAACTAGAACACTCGGACGCTGATGAAAGAATGGGGAAGTAAGCTTCGTGTACCAGGGATCCCTGCTGTGCCTGTTTTCAGTGTGGCAAAGCAAACCAGGCCCCTATGGACTCTCAATACTAAAGAATGAATTATTGTCCTGAATAGTAATGTGACATTGCTAATGATTTCATCAGTGACCAGAGCCTGTGTGTGCGTGAGCGCACGAATTAATTTATCAAGTAGCTATTTGGTTTAAGTATAAATTGTAGGTTTTAAAAGAATAGTTTATTCATCATGAATTTAACAGTGTGAGAAATGCATTAATATACATTATATATGTATGTATATGTGTACTTATGCAAGCATACTGGCCAAATAAATGAGCAAGTTACATCATTAGTTTTTCAGCTGGTCCCACTTACCTACTGCTATTAGCCTAGTTGTGTTTTTCTCTCAGTCTTTAGAACCATCTTCAAATTAACACATCAAAAAAGTCTTCACTTTTCTTCCTAGACTTGCTTTTATATTTTTATTCTAGCTTGTTTTTGTCCATTCTCTGTGTAATTGCTTTTCAGTTATCATATAGAAGTAGTTAGACTTTGTGTGTGTGTCTCACAAATCTAGTTTTATTTTTAGTGCTAAGGCTGGAACCCAGGGCTCTGTACATGCTAGCTAAGTGCTCTCTCTATCACCAAGCTATAGCCTAGTCCCAGCCTTTGATTGGAATCCTGATATAACTATCCTGCTGAATTTGCATGCCTCCCATGCTGCCTCACTACCCAACTTTTAGGGCAAGCCCTTAGAGTTGTGTTAGTATTTCACTGGCTTTTCAGACCTTGTTCGAGTTCATTCTGCTGGCTGTAGAGTTTTCTGAGGTTGTTTTGTGGGATCCCCGAGACGTCCAGGAGTCCTGGTTCACCTGCGTTCAGTGTGATTGCTTATAATTCCCAAACTAAGAGTCTGAGGGGGAGGGAGGGGGGTCATGAGTTTTAAGACTTGTCCAGTCTACATAGTGAGACTGTCTATTAATAAAATAAATAAATAATCATTATGCAATCCATTCTTCAGCATATGAGTCGGCATTCCAGTAAAGACAAATGAATCATCTCTGTTCTGATAGAAGAAGTCACTTCATTTTCTTCCTATTGTGGTACATACCAGGTTATAAACAAGCACACAGCTGTAGAGATGGAGCTAGAATACACTACGGTCGTACACTGTGTGGAGTAGAAAGAGCAGCTGGTGTCCCTGGTATTCATGCAAATTGGTGAGAGAAATATATGTGAAAGAGATGGACCCCCTCAAAAAATGTCTCTTTCTACCGAAGAGTCTATCTTTTCTCACTGACAGTAAGTAGCAACTCTGAATTGGTTATGTGTAGCCCCATATGAAATGGAGAATTGTTAATTACCTGTAAATCAGGATTGCTGTCTGGACCACTTGGGACATCAGTCTATTCTTTATCTCTTACCACAGGGTCATGGCCCTTGTGCAAGTGACAGAATTTGCATCCCTGTTAAACTTGACATACAAGAAATACCCTTTCTTTTCTACAGAGGAAGAAATTAAGGTCTCTCACTGAGATTTCCCATTGTCTTTTATGCTGAGCATCTCGCATTGAGCTTAGCTTGCCAATTTCTGTCTAATGGTTTTGTCTTTAGAGATCCCTAAAGCAAATAATTCTGTTGCCATTTTCCTTAAGTGCATATATGCCTTTCAAATATTTGGTTGGAAGCAGAAGACTGTCCCTGTCTTGCTCATCTGGGTAAAACTCATTTACTGTTTTTCCTTTTAAACTGTTAGCTCAAGTGACCTTACACACAAGTCCCAGCTGTGCATTAGCATTGCTTGGGGATGTGTTTGTGTCTTTTGTCTAAAAATACCCAGCCGGTAGGATTCATGATCCATGAAAGCTAATTGAAACAATTTCTCTTCAAGTTTTGGCAAGCGAAGCATGCATTATAAGCATTAATATCTATAAATTGAATTGTTAATGAATCTAGACACTAATAATGAATGCAATTTTGCAAGCTTAACTAGAAACACTAAAATTATCAGGATCTGGAGCAGAATTTTCAATCATTTTTGCTTATTAAATAGCAAAGCTATGCTTTTAATAAGCTAATCATTTTTATTTGCCCCCATAGGAGTAGCTCAGTTGATTAGAAACAGGTTTCTAAGTGCAAAGCGGTGTTGTTTTTCTCTTACTGCCTTAGCCACCAAAGCACTGAAATTGTAAGCTGGGTATTTATCCACAACCAGTGTCTTCTGCGCACATTAGCGCTCTCATGTGTTTTCTGAAATTTCCCCCCTCCGTGTCTCCTCCATACAGTGCCTGTCTCATTCGTATGTATGCTCCTTGCATTCTTAAAGCAGGCATTAGCACCGTTGGTGTAAATAAGTGCTCTCGTGTTGCATGCAGACATTTTAGAAGATCGTACGTTCTCAGAGTGGAAAACAAAATGAGTTTCATTATTACCTTTCTGATTTCTATTATTTTTAGACTCAGTAAGTCCTTTGGTGTATATTTCAATTTGAATACCGTCTCCACGTGAACACTTTGCGTAGCCCCAGTAAAGAAGCTTTTAACAACATCCAGTAAGCAAGGCTGTGTTTAGTGCTAACATGACTGAGACGGCAAGCTGTGCGCTTAGGGGACAGTTTGTGCTTTTAGGAGTTCCTCCCTTATTGTTCCTGGGATAAGGAGCATCCTGAGATAGATAGTCGGTGTGCCTTCCTGCACCTGTTCACTTATTGCCTAGGAATGCCATAAGCACTAAGAAGAGCTTGCAAGTAATAACTAGGGATGTCTGGCTTCTGTTTATATTCTCAGGGATGTGACTGAAATTAGATTCAAAGTGCCTTATCTGATTGATATTGACAATTACTTAGGTTTGCATGATAGAGAACTAAGATGCTGAAGCAGACATAGAATCTGATAGTCAGTATGGACTTTGCTTCAGATACTGTGTGCTGGAACTGTTGTGGAAGGATGATGGGGGTTGGATTCCTTGGTATGACTTATTTTTCAGCATTGTTGAATATTCCTTTAGGCTACCAGGTTTGACAATATATAGTCTTGTTAGGAAAATGAAATTTGTTACCTATGTGTAATATATGATGCAGGATGCCTCAGTAATATAGTAAATGTGCATTGCCTTGTCAGTTATTCAGCGGTTTGCAGGCTCCTCCAACATGGATGTAATAATCACACACATGCGTTGTTTTCCTGATGACTGTTTACAAACATCACACTTCCGCCTTGATGCTCAAATAAACAGTTTTACCAAAGTGGCATCTCGTGATCTCTCAAGCATCATTTACTGCTGTCTTTGAAATGGCTAAATAGTCTAGGGAAAGTTGCCCTAAGTAAAACAAACAGAAAGGAAAATCTTCCCACAAAGTGTTTTTGAAACACTCATTTCTTAGCTAGTAAACTTTTTACTATTTTCTGGGATTTTTTTTTTTTTAAAAATCAAGATTCTAAAGTTTTTCTTTTTTCAAGTTATCCTTGAACAACAACAACAACAAAATGAATAGGCACAAAATTTGGGTGATTGTACTTTTCTGAATGATAAAGGTAATTTAGTCCCAGGATTTCAGTCCTGCCTAGATTTGATTGCCTATTTTATTAACACATTATTCTTTAAAATATGTATACTGATAAATGGGTTCTGTCATCAAAATCTTCTCCAGAAATGTTGTGTCAGTTGGCAACCATCTGACAGGGCTACTTGAAGCACTAGAGTAAGATAGGGAATTTGCTTTTGTTTGTTTGTTTTGACATTTATTGCTTTTCACGTGAGTTAATTCTGTAAGCAAGTCTTTTTTTTTTTTTAAACTTGTTCTTTGACAATTTTGTGTCATGGGTTTTGGAGCCTGATGAGCTCATCATAGTTATACAACAAAAGTCTTAATCACAACTGGTTGTGATTATAATTACTGATATACTTAGAACAGTTAACTTTTTCTTATTTAAGTATTTGACTAAAATATCTGTATTTAAATTTTTTTTCAAATACTATGCTATGTGCTAGTTCAGAAAACCAGCTCACTATCCTTAAGAATATATTTAGTTAGATGAATTGCCATTATAACTATACTACTTTTTTAAAACTATAACTCTGTTATGTAAAAATATTTTCTCTATATCCGTAGTTTTGTAAGTGGAAATACCAAAATATGTCACTACAAAAGACATTTCATTCCAGGCTTGGCCTGCCCCCATTCCTACGGTCTCCACCTCCCGAAGGTTGCAATTACAGATTCAGCTATCACACCCAGCTTGAAAGAGTATTTTTTATCACAAATATTTTCTACTTTTTATGACTGTCTTAGGAAGATGACACCTTAAAGAAGAAATTAAAGTGATAAATCAGACACAAGTGTAGGAACAGTTTTTATTACAAGCTTGATTCTTGACCATCATCTTAAAATATTCTTTTCAGTAAAAGTACTATTGAAGGCTTTGTAATTTAAAAATATATTCTCTAACTCTTAATAAGAAATTATAGTGACAGAGACATACAGACACACGTGGGGGGGGGGGGGGACAGAGGGAGAGAGATAGAGAGAGAGATCTGGCATAAAGGTTTTTTAGCTTAGACATGACCAAGAGCCAGGCATCTCTTTAGATTCTCTGCCCTGTATTTTTTGTAGAATCTTTCCATGACTTACACAAATCAAGGAATCAATAGAGCTTCTCACAGCATGAACAAACTCCACCAGAACAGACAAGTGATGAGACTTACCACTATCTGTCCTTTAACGCCCCTCTGGAAGCGATCAGAAGTATTAGGTTTTTTTTATCCTTCCAGTTTTTTTTTTTTTAAGTATATGTAGAAACTAAGTAAAATATCTATTCTCTGCCCCTTTCTGTTTAAGCACAGATGGTATATTTGTCTGGTCTCAGAGTTGCCTCAGTGGACCAAACAGGGTTCTTTGAATATGGAGGCAGAGTAGTGGCCTGTTTTGTTTGTGTTGTGGGCTGAGCTGAGTCTAGTAGAATCCATATAGCAGTGACTATTGATTGTGCTTAGCAACTGAGAAAGACTCAAGTGTTCTGCAGAATGGATTCCTGTGACTTCTGTGTAAAGAAGCAGATCAATAGGTGTACAGAGTAGAGTTCATGATGTCTCTTCCCCCATAACTGCTCTTCTTCAACTCAGTTAATGAAACGATTGTTTTGTAAGTTGTGCAGACAGCAAGTAAATGGCCAGCTTCCATTCCCATCTCTCCAGCCTCTAGATGTCCCTCCACACCCTGCATAACAAGAATGTCTGTTCAATCAAAAAATCTTATTGGCTCTGATTTCAAAAGGCATTATGTTACCTCACATCTCTACCACTCCCTCTGGTCCAGCCTGGCCCTGATGCCTGTGTGCCTGTGCTCCTATAGTACCTCCTCTCATCTGCCTTTGTTCCTTGTGATGGTTTGGACGAAAATGGGCACCCAAAGCACTGACACTATTAGGAGGTGTGGCCTTGTTGGAGGAAGTGTGGCACTGCAGGGGGAGGGGAAGGCGGCTTTGAGGTCTCTTTTGCTCAAGCTTCCTTCGATGTGATTGTTAGTCTACTTCCTGC
This sequence comes from Microtus oregoni, assembly GCF_018167655.1. Taxonomy (NCBI): domain Eukaryota; kingdom Metazoa; phylum Chordata; class Mammalia; order Rodentia; family Cricetidae; genus Microtus; species Microtus oregoni. The sequence continues at coordinate 43,193,392 of NW_024543063.1, forward strand.
TGCCTTCTGGTCAAGATGTAGCCAGCACCACATGCCTGCACACCACCATGTTCCCCTTCACGATGATAATAGACTGAACCTCTGAAACTAAGTGAGCCACCTCAATGAAATGTTTTCCTTATAAGAGTTGCCATGGTCATGGAAATTCACTAATGCTCTTCACAGCATCAGTAAACCCTAACTAAGACACCTTTCCTGTCCTCTACAGCCCATGTAACACAGGGACCTTAACTAACCATTTCCCCTCCTGACACTTCCAACTGAAATTAAATTAAAACCCAGATGCCATACTGAAGCTCAGTTGAGTTTCCATCTCCCTCTGCTTCATTGTTGGCTGTTTTCACCTTTTCTGCTCCTGGAACAGAAGATTTGTTTGTGTCGCCATCCTTGAATATTCAGTCCTCGTTATCTAGAATTGTAATGTCCCAGATGTCCTGAAGACTGTATTCAGCATTCAGTTTATATAACTTCCCTCCTGGCAACCTTTTTTTCCATCTCTATATCACAGATACGACTCTTTCTACTCAAAACACACGTAACTATCTAGAAATAATTTTTGTATCTATATTAGTTTTCTGATATTTCCTGCTAAAATTTTAATTTCCATAGGTGTGGAACCGTGGCTATCCTATTTATTTATTTATCTATCTATTTATTTATTTATTTTTGTTTTTTGGTGACAGGGTGTCTCTGTGTAACAACTCTGGCTGTCCTGGACCTTGCTCTGTGGCTGGTCTCGAACTCACAGAGATCTGCCTGTCTCTGCCTCCCCAATGCTGGGATTAAAGGTGTGCGCCGCCACCACCCAGCCCTATTTATTTTTCAATTCAGCAGATGCTAATTGAGCACTTGCCATGCATTCACATAGCAGAAGGAAGTTTCTATGGGGGCTTTTACTTTGTGTGTGTATGGGCATGTGTGCGTGGAGGAACCAGGCAATAAAGATGTAAAATATTTTAATTCTATGTGCTATGAAGGAAAACAAATACACAGAAAATGCAGCTTGTCTACATATTAGCAGTTTTTGTTTTCTTCTGCTATTATCACAAGAATGTTATTTAACAAGCTACTTAAAACCCAGTGGCTTCTTAATATTTTGTAGGTATACTTGGATTTTTAAAATCCAGGTTAGACTTAGCTCTGAGTTCTGTGGTTCACAGTGTATCTCCCTCCATCCCCTTTCCTTCCCTATTTCTTTTGTTTCTTTTTCCTCTGGATTATTTTGCTCAGGTTAGTCCCCAGCTCATAGCTCAAGTGATCCTCCTGCTACATCCTCCCAGAAGGATGAAGCATGGGCTACTGGCATGTGCTGACACACCAGGCTGCTGCTGCCTCTGTTGCTACTTAAATTCCCACCCCACCATTTCTTTATTGTCAGTGGAGTATCGAACCATGCTGTGATAAAAAGTTAGAATAAAAGAGATGGGGCTTTGCAGTGCAAGACATATTAAGGCTCTGACTGAGTCATTTGTTTTAACTTTCTAGTAACTAAAATAACTTGCACAATCAAGTTTAAAGTCTAGGGGACAGGAGATGAGTTCTGGCCACTGTGAAAAACAGATCCTGATAATATATTCAATGTGTCAATGAAGTTGCCAGGTCACTTGAGTAAAGGAGGAGGAAGGAGGCAACTCACTGTAGTCATCTGAGGAAGGAGGATTCCAGAGAGAGAGGGAGCAGAAAGCATGGAGAGGCCGGAGGTAAATATGTCTGGCCTGCTGCAGAAGCAGCAGACTAAGAGAGATCAGAAAAAGCATGGAAGATGCAGAGAAAGCGACTTTGGAACTTTGTAAAGACTTGTTCTTAGAGTCAGCCTCAGGCCAGCCATATGGGGGTCTTGAGCAGAAACATGATGAGATGAGAGCCAAGCGTATGGCACCCCTTGTTGTCAGCTGGCTGAATAAACACTATAATATGTGTTCTGACCTGCAGACTTTCCCAAACAAAGAGACAAATACTTAATGTGTAAATAGGGTAAAATAACCAAAGCTTTATAACTGGTGGTTAAAAACAATAACATAAAATTAACAAGGATAGACACTGATATGGATGGTATTGCTTGACAGGGAAGTCCATTCAGTGGAATCTCTTCAACCCAAAGGAAGATCCAGTGTGTTTGAAATTAAGTGAGTTATACAGAGAGTACACGATTGAGCTCGGTCGCCGTCCATTAGAGATCTGAGCAGTTACTTGTGCAGGCTTATAAAATGATAGGAAGCAGATGATTTTACACAGAAGCAATTCACTGGGATTAGCAAGTCTTGCATTTATTGAATAGAAAAATTAAGACCTATGTCTTAATATTAAACATTTAAATAATGCAGAAATAAAAACATCATTAAATTGTAATAACTTCCAATCATGAGCCAAACAAACCAGGAAAACCTTAGTCATGCCCTGTTGATACTGTTGTCACATGAGATTAAAAGAAATTGTCGATAACCTCATCAACCCCATGCTTCATGTCTCGTCTTGACTAGAGGACTTAATGGTCACGTCCAAATGATCTTCTTCTATCGTCTCTTATATATCCTTTTTGGAAAGGAAGATCTTAAGACAGAAATAATTCTGCAAAGACTCTGTTGTTGTATTCTATTTGCATATCAAAAGTAGGCAGCTATGAAAAACTTTTTGAACAATATGAAGATTAAATTTCTTAATGTCTTTTAAGATGTTTTAATATAATGTTTTATTAATTCTCTGAAAATGTCTTACAATGTGTTTTGATCATATTCACCCCACTCCCCCCTTCTCTGAAGATTTTTAACAAATGTTCAACTCATGTGGAAATCACAGCTGTCTTTCTCCAGGCTCTGTATTATTCTTCTCTTATTAATGTATTAAAATTGACAGTTGATTAGAATGGCAAAAATATGACTCATATTTCTTAGATGTCATTATTGTTCTTAGATCAGGTTATTGACTTTAATTGTAGTTTGAAAGACACCTGTGATTCGTGTTCAAACCCACACAGTCTGGATTCAGAGTCTGAGCTCTTACCCACACGGTGAACTGGATTATCACAGAAGTTTCAAGCACAAATTCTTACCATGGTTCCTACCTTTACTAATTGTATCATATTATAGTTTTATGAAAATTAATAGCCAGTTAATATTCATATTCACTGCCCTAGCATGTTAATATCTTTGGTAATTCCCGCTTTGTTTACTCTTACTCTTAGATTTGATTTTTCTCTTTGTTACTGCCTATCCTCCTTATTGCTCTCAGGAAAGGTAGTGGAATTCTGATTTAATGTCTAGGAATAGCTTTTCCCATCTTACGTAACAACCACTGTAAGTCCAAAAGTGTTTTTCTCTCCACAGTTTAGTCATTTCTTTCTGTTACTGAAGAAGACTGAGTTTTGCTTTCTTTCTTATATAGATAATGTTTTAGGAGATTTGTTAGTTTGCTTTGTTTTCTATATAGCCCAGGCCTTGAGCTCACTATATATAGCTCAGGCTAGCCTTTAACTTAGAGTGGTCTTCCTGCCTCATCTTCCTGAAAATTATAATTGTAGGTGTAGATACTACACACAGCTGAAAGGTAGTTTTTCTGGGTTTTTGTTTAGTTGGTTGGTTGTTTTGTTTTTTCAAGACAGGGTTTCTCTGTGTAACAGACCTGGCTTTTTTGGCACTTGCTTTGTACACCAGGCTGGCCTTGAACTCACAAAGATCTGACTGCCTCTGCTTCCTGAGTACTGGGATTAAAGGTGTGTGTCACTGCACCTGGCTCCTTTGTTTTGTCATGGTATGGATCTTTGAATATGAGGCAGTTTAACAGTCTTCTCTTTCTCCCACCCCACTGTTGAGTTTTGATTTCATTTTACTTTTCTTTCCTTTTTTGAAATAGGGTCTCACTCTGTGGATCAGATAGCCTTGTGGTCTTGAACTGTCTATGTAGTTTCAGGCTGATCTACTGGTTGTCTCCAGAGTCTAAGGTAATAGGTATGTACTACCACACCATGCTCAGTCTTTTGGTTTTTATATAAGAAATACTTCTCTGTTATACTGATATACAACTTCTGTCATAAATTATCCTGCAAAGGTTATGTAATTTGTCTTTCTTATTTAGGACTATACTCTACCCAGCAGTGATTTCTCTCTCTATATGGTACAAGAATGTTTTCTCTTTTGTTGTTGGTACTTTTGTTAATTCCTCAAGGTTTTGATTGTGTGTGTAGATGTGTGTGCATGCATTTGTGTATGTTGAGGCTACAGGTCAATCTCATGAGTCATTCCTCAAGTGCTACCCATCATGTGTTTCGGCAAGAAAGTCAAACTAAATAGATAGTATGCCCTAGGCATGGGGTTATAAGTGTGGCACCATTCTTGGCTTTTTAAACAAAACAAAACTAGGATTTCTTTGAATCAAACTCAAGTTCTTTTGCTTGCAAGGCTAGCATTTCATTACCTGAGCTATTCCCTAGATCTGCTTCCTCTACTCTTTAATAATTGTTGGTATTTGAAAGAGGGTTTTGGGGTTGTACATCAGGCTCATATGCACAAAAAAAACTGCTTAATGGCATCATTTGTACCAATGAAAAATGCAACAGATTCTAATTTACCTAATGAAATTGATACATATCCTAGAGCAGTGGACATGAAAATTATATGACCACTACATTCTTTGCCATAACCCAAACAAGCACAACTGCCTTACAAGTGACAACATCAAGGCTTCTATCTTGGCTTTAATAATGATTGGCATTTGAAAGGTGATTTTGAGTGGGCACATTCCCCAGATTCCCAGGCACATTCATGATTATATTGACTATTCTTTTCTCTTTGCTTTCCCATATGCATTTCGTGATAACTTTTTGTATTAGTTAGTTTTCCACTGCTGTTATAAGATGCCACAACCAAGGCAACTTACAGAAAAATCATTTATTTGGGCTTATGGTTCCAGAGAGTTAGAGTCCATGATGATGGCAGGAACAGAAAGTTGAGAGCTCACATCTTGAACCACAAGCACCAAGCAGAGAACTGGGAATGGAAGCTCTGAAAGCCCCTCCTCCAACAAGGCCACACCCCTTAATTCTCCACCAGTAGATCACCAGCTATAGACCAAGTATGCAAATGCCCCAGACTATGGGCAACATCTCATTCAGGCTGCCACATTCCTCCCTGAGCTCCGTAATATTCTGGCCAGAAAGTAAAATGTGTTTAATCCAATTTCAGAAGTCTCCATAATCTTTCGCAGTCATAATGCTTTATGAAAGTCTAAAGACTCTTCTGAGACTCCAGGCAATTTCTTTTTTTTTTTTTATTGAGAAAAGGAAAAAAAAAACAAGTTTCCGCCTCCTCCCAGCCTCCCATTTCCCTCCCCCTCCTCCCACCCTTCTCCCCCTCCTCCCACCCTTCCCCTTCCCCACTCCTCTCCCCCTCCCTCTCCAGTCCAAAGAGCAGTCAGGGTTCCCTGCCCTGTGGTAAGTCCTAGGTCCTCCCCGCTCCGTCCATATCTAGGAAGGTGAACATCCAAACTGGCTAGGCTCCCACAAAGTCCAGGCAATTTCTTAATTGTAATCCCCTGTAAAATAAAAAAGCAAACTACATACTTCTAATATATAATGGTATGGAATATTCCTTGACATTCTAAGATGGAGGAATGAGGTCATTGTGAGGAAGTACTGAACCAAATCAAGACTTTAGCTTTGCTGTCTACAACACACTTGTATGTTGTGGGCTGAGATTGTTCTCTGTATTGAGTCTCCTTGGCAGATTTCCCACAGCCATGGCACCTCTGCTATCGGGTAGTCTCCAATATAATCCATGCTCTACTCCTCCGCTTCACACAGTGGCCTCTCAAGGCTTTTCCACAATGACTCCCATGCCCCACACCACACACTGCCTGGCCTCAGCTCTCTCTGAAACTGTGAAAGAAGATTCCACAGTCCTGTTGTCCTTGACTTCCAAAGCTCGCACCGTCTGGATGACATTGCTAAGTTGACTGCCCGCTCGAGATGGACCCTGTTCTCGAGCTGCGTTTGCAGCAGTTTTTGTTTGCTGTTGCCTTTTAGGGGCATAAAAGCCCTTATACCTCTTGCTTTCATCAGTTGGACCACTGTATGGTCTTGGTCTCAGAGTACCCTTCCCTTTATTCCCTTTATTTTAACTGGGGCTCTCCGTAATGGCTCTAATCTTCTCAACAACTACAGCCTCTCTCCAGGTGTAAGCCTTGGCTGTAACATCAAGCTTGCCATTGTCCTTTTCCCTTCCACAGTGTATGTTTTCTTTGTCTCATGTGCTCTTTTTCATTGTAGACCTGTCTAGGCATGCTTACTAATAACCATATGATAGAGTCAATAGCAGGCTCTTTTGAAATAGCTACTGACAAATAAATTAGTTCATTACTAGTAGATTCAGCCTCAAGCAAATTCTTAGGACATGGGCAGAAAGAAGCCTTTTTGTTTGTTTGTTTGCCTCTAGATCACAGGAGCAGTTGTGTCTGGCCAAGCCACTACTGTTGCTATTCTGAAACCTCTTGTGATGGGCCTCCATAGTCTGCATAGCTCTTACCGCTACTGTTTTCCAAGCTCCTACTAGGAATGTCCTTAGGTTCCACATACAGTGTCCCACCACTTTTCTAGTTCAAGGTCCCAAAGTCTTTCGCATCTGTTCAGAACTCTGTGTGGTCAGGTTCTTTGCAGCAATCTCCCACCACTGACACCCAGTTCTCTGTTAGTCCTGGCTGTGAGTAAACAGCACAATCAAGGCAGCACACAGAGAGAAAGGGTGATTTGGCTTATGGAGGGGTGAGTCTGTCATGACACGGAAGTGTGACAGCAAGCTGCAGACTTGACTAGAAACTGAGAGCTCCACTCTTGAACCTGAAGGCAGGAAGCAGAGAGAGCAAACTGGGGCTGACGTGTGGTTTTTGAAACCTCAGAGTTTGCCACAGTGACATACTTCTTTCAGCAAACTGTACCTCCTAGACCTGCCCAAACAGTGCTACCAACTGGGGACCCTAGTATTCAAGTACCTAAGACTATTGGGGGGGCGGGGAATCTCATTCAAACCACACTTGTCAAGTTCAAGAAAAGGGATTATTAAATTTTTGAAACTATATAAACATGAGGGAGAATTGTTCTCTATAAAATATAGAACCAATCCATCCTTAGACATGCTTGTATATCTTTCCATTTATTTGTATTTGAATTAAAGCTTATTTTTCATGCTCTTTTTGTGTTCATATATTTATTGCATATACCTTAAAGCAAGACAGTCTAGGCATGTGTCTCAATGGGGGAGCACTTAACTAGTATGCAGAGTCCTGGGTTCAAGCCCTTGTATCATTAAAAGGGAAATCAAGAGAAGGGAGGCAGGCTGATGTGGAGTTTCTTTTTTGTTTGGTTGGTTTTTTGATACAGGGTTTCTCTGTGTAACAGCCCTGGCTATCTTGGAACTCACTCTATGGACCAGGCTGGCCTCAAACTCACAGAGATCCCCTGCCTCTGCCTTCCCAGTGCTGGGATTAAGGGCGTGCACTACCACCACCTGGCTGATTTTTCAGCAGCTGACTTTTTTTAAACAATTGTTTTTCTATTTTCTTCTTTGTGGCTGCAACAGGAAAGCTCATCTACTAACATGTGTTGGGATTGGATGACGGTTTTTGAGATGAGGCACAGGGGTGGTATGTGCTCTTTTTTTTTTATGAGGCACAAAGAGTCTTTATTGGGCTCACACAAGGAGTCCATTGGTCTTGAGGACCTCTGTGAACTTGCAGATTTTCTTCTCCACGTTCTTTTCCGCCTGTTTCCGTAGCCTCAAGAGCTGCTTCTTCTTCCGGTAGTGCATCTTGGCCTTCTCCTTCCGCTTCTCCTCCAGAGTGGCTGTCACTGCCTGGTAAGTCCACCCGACCTCATGAGCCAGACGCCCCAGGTAAGCAAACTTCCTGGTAGGCTTCAGCCGCACAACCTTGAGGGCGGCAGGGACCACCATCCGCTTTTTCTTGTCATAGGGTGGAGGGATCCCATCCAACACCTTGAGGCGTTCCAGGGCAGCCTGGCCTCACTTGGTCTTGTGGGGCAGCATGCCTCGCACAGTGCGCCAAAATATGCGGCTCGGGGCTCGGAAATGGTAGGGGCCTCGGGAGGGGTTGGTGTTCGTCCGCTTTCGGAGAAAGGCCAGATACTTCAACTTGTGTCTGTAGAAGTTTCCGGAAATGTTGATGCCCTCACAGCGAACAACGACCACCTTTCGGCCCAGCAGTACCTGCTTGGCCACAATGACCGCCAGGCGACCCAGAAGATGGCCTCGGCCGTCCAACACCAGAACCTGCCCCTCCGCCATCTTCGGCAGCCGCCTGGGAAAGAAAAAGTTGGTATGTGCTCTTAATACCCTAGAAGAAGTGTGGGTTCCGCTCCGTGTAATTTTGATTATGGCTGATTGGTTCGGTTCTGCATATCCTTCTTTTTTTCTCATGTTTTCTGCCTCCTGTCTTCTTTCTTGGCTTACAAAGCCAGAAATCTGCACCCATTGGCTCACATCTTCTCATTACCCCTCACCACTTGTAACCACGTGGATCCACTCTCTGTTTCTATGGATCTGGAACACACATATATTTAGATGCCACGTAAAAATGAGATCATATAGTCATATAAAAGTTTTCATTCTGTTTCTAGTTTATTTCATTGGCTAGGTGTCCTCAACGTTTCATTTGTGTAATAAATATGATATAATTTTCACAGTGAAACCCATTGTTTTTTACAATTAACATATACTAGGTTTTTTTTTCAGATACAAAGTGGGAGTGGGCAAGGAGGTGGGAGATAGATCTTGGAGGAGTTAGGAGGAGGTGAATATACAAAATATATTATGTGAAATTCTTGAATAATTAATTTACATTTTAAAGTGTCAAAAATTTAATAAGGAAACAGATTGTAAAAATCTCATTCAAGGTTGATTGATGTTTTACAGTTTCTTTGTTCATCCATCTATTGACAGAGACGTCAGCTGTTTCCATATCCTAGTTGTTATGAAGAATGTAAATGCTTTTGCAGGATAGTTTAATTGGTTTTGGTGTTTTTCAAGCAATGCATTATTATATCATATAGGGCTTTGCATCCCTGCTATTCTCACATTTCTCAAACTCTGGCTTCAGCTGTATCATAAACTAACTGTATAATGTTTAAAAAAGTAAGCTGGGACAGCCAGTGTATTCGATATCTACCCACCTTTGTCATTTCCAGTTCATTTCACTCCTGGTATAGCCTTGGATTTGCATCCGGTGCTTTGCTTTAGCCCAGAGCACCTCCTCTAGCATTTCTTGTGGAGCAGTTTCCTGACAAATTCGCTGAGCTTCTGTTTCTTGGAATTATGAATTTCTTGGAAAAATATCTGATCAAATTACGAATTTTAGATAATACTCTAGATGGTTCCAGATCTATGTTTTAGTTAACTTTTGAGTTAGCGTGCAAGGTGTTGAATTTTGATGTGGCATCTTCGTACAAGGGTCCAGAGTTTTTGAAAACATTTCCTTGCTTTTCTCATCTCTCTCTTCTAGTTCTCATTCAAACCAAATGCTTAATTTGTAAAGTGTAAGATGACTGTACAGTCATTAGCGTTTGTATGTGAACTTTGTTAACCCTTTCCAGGTCATCTCACTTCACTGCCTGTCCCTCCTCCCATTGTGCCAGTGTCAGGGAATACCAGCTTATGTCAGCATTGGTGGAATCAGCCTTCTTACAGTCTCCAGGTTCGGTAACTGTGGAGATCTGGTATTTCATTTTGCTTTAGCCCTTTTTAAGAAGAGGCAACACCAGGACTTGAGAAGGCACCCTGTAAAACTAATAAACATTTTTAACTCTTTGAAACATTTTCCATAGTAACTAAAAGTTTATTTTTGGCCTTGAGCAGTTAAGGTCACAAAGAAGAGAAAGTGGGTTTTCTTCAAGTTGAATGGCATTCATTTGTCGATTTTATACTTCAAGATCTTTGTCTATTGCTGTTGAGCTAAATACCTTTGCCATAGTATGTGCTTACTAGTGTTGTGTCATCATCCTTAGGTACCTCTTTCCAAAACCAGTCTCCTCTCTTTCAGTCTTCAAGTCCTGCTTAGTTTATCTCCAAAATGCATCCCACATTCTCACCTCCAGTGTTCCCAAACTATTTTAGTCTCTTATTGGAGTTATGGAATCGTCTCTCCATTTAGGTTCACTCTTACCTCCTAGAGGTCTATTCTCCAGGTAGCAGCTAGAAGCATCCTTCTATAACCGTTCAGCTCATGTCAGTTCTGGTTTCATTTGAGCTTAGACTAGCACCCAGTCGTCTTTGTGGGTGTCTGTACCTACCATGGGCTGGTCCTACCTCTACGTGCTCTTCTATTTTGTTCTCATACAACTCCCAGAAACATTAACCTCCTTGCCTTTCCTTAAAGATAAGCTACGTTTCTGTCATTTTTATTGTTTCCTTTGCCTGGACTTTTCATCTAGATATTCTTAAAGTTGTCGTCCGTATTCACCCCGTGTTCAAAATCATTTCACAAAGTACTGCCAAGGCCTTTCCTTGCTCACATAGTCACGCTGTCTTTACGCTGATCTTCTTGCTCATATCTTTATGTTCCTCTAGTGTTCAGACCCAGGTAGGCCATTGTTCACAGCCCATGTCTTCTCAGAGACGTTTGCCTCTCCTTAGACTTAGTTTTCTTTCATGTGTCTTCAGTTATAACAAGTGAAAAGGGGTAACAATTTATATATTGTTTACTTTTTTCTTGTTAGTTTGGTAATGATACTGTTTTTGGGCTTTTTCTTCTCTTTCTTTCTTTCTTTCTTTCTTCTGCTCTTTCTTTCTTTTTCAAGGCATAGTCTCATATCTCAATCTGACCTTAAACTCATTATATAGTTGAAGATGACTTTGAACATTTTATCCTACTGCCTCCATGGGATTACATGTATGTACCACCATGTCAGATAAGCTTGAATAAAGCAGAATATCATTCAGCTGGTGCATGTGACCCAGGCTTCTCACCTTGTGGTAGACAGGAAACAGTAGGAGAATAGGCCCAATGCTGTATATAGTCTTCAGAGGTCCATTTCCAGTGATCTTCTTTCTCTAGCTAAGTCCTGCCACCTAAGCTGGGGACAAAGGCCACAAAACATGAGCTCAAGGGGACATTTCATTTTCGGATGATAGCATTCCACTCTTAGCCCAGAAAGGTTTGTGTTCACAATGCACATAGAATGTCTCCGAGAGTCCCCAAATATTGTCAGTCTCAGTGTTGTTCAGAAGCCCAAGTCCAGAGTCTTTTCTGAGACCCGGTGCACATTCTTAGCTGGGAGCCCCTGCAAAAATAAAAAGATAGTTATGTACGTCCATGATAAAATGGCCATGAAAGAAATACTCTGATTGGAAAAGAGAAAAATAGAAGAATTGAAAGGAAGAATCTCATGAAACAAGACTGAACCTGAGGGGCATCGCTGAATGCTTAGCTTCATGGTTTGCATCATTGTGAGCACCAGTAGTACAGCTCCAACCTTCTGGTCCTGTCATTTGAAGCCAACATGGGCTCTTCTGGGAGGCTAGCTCCGCTCATGGCCTGTGGCTCTCCTCAGATGTTACTTCTTATTCTCGGTGTATCTTCTCCTAGAATCCCCATTTCAGCTTATGCCACACCCTCAGCTTTACACATTGCCCTCTGAAGGGCTGCCTGCAGGGACTCCAAACTTACACATTGCCTGGCCTTCAGGATATCCTTTCAAATCTTGATGGAAGCTTCCATGACTCTATGATGATTACATTTGCATGCCTGTAAGACCAGCACCATATAGACAACATAAAAGTATGCCATCAGCTAGAGCAATAGGCAGGCAGCCTTGGACCAAGGCCACTGAGCGACAGACAACTGAGCGCAGTGAAAGAAACCCTAGTCAGTCTCCCCTAGAGGCTCTCCTTTTCTCAAGAGAATTTCTTTGAAACTGATTCGTTCTTTCATACTCTTGAGCCTGCCATCGATGACACCTGGGCAATTCAGGAGAAATGCTCACAGCACCTTTGCTGTTGTCTCAGTGTATACTGCTTGGCTGATTTTAATGGTGCTAATCTTTTCAGAAACCGCGCCTACCTTAACTTCAGCTTCACAGACTTTTGAGACCGAACTGAAGGTTTTCAGGTCTTTCTAATTTGCATTTTTTTTCTAGTCATACATTAATCTGACTAATAGCAACTTTCAATAACTGTGCACTGTTTCAATACTGGAATGCCTTTAAGAATCTCCTCTACTAGGTGAAGTACCCATCACCATTAGACTCCCACTGTCTCAGGCACAGTTGAAATGTAAACAGCTTGTTGCTGTTTTCATATCTTATAACAATGAGGACTACACGGTTCTCAGGGGTCTTTGCTGTCTTCTGAAACCTGTCCACTCTCTGGTCTTCTAACCCATGAACTCTGCTGATAGCATGTGAGGCTCTCTCAATCACTTCTCCAGTTATAACAGCTCAGTGATCCACTTCTCTGGTTGGGTCGTTAAGCACCATGGCTTAGGGTCATGTATATTTTGCATATTGGTTTTAGTCCAGTCTTTGGTGGCATTAATCCTGGGCCAATGAGCTGAGGCACTAATGAATGGCAGCATCACCATGTGACAGAGACTGCTTTCTTTCCTCAGGATTGGCAAGAAGCAGTGGGGTGGGGGTGGGGGCAGGGCAACCAGGCATAAGGTATACTATTCAAAGGCACGTACCAGTGTCCTCCTTTTTATCCAGACCCATCTCCTAAAATTTCTACCACCTCCTAAAGATAGCACCACTAACTAGGGACCAAGTATTTAAAACATAAGCTTAAAGAAGACATTTTATATTTAAACCACAATAGTTAGTTTAGTTTAGTTTGCTGAGCTTTTTTTCATAAAAATGTTTTATTTTATAATTTTTTTCTGTAGCAATTAGTATGATCATATAGATTTTCTTTAGAGTATTAATTTGGTAGATGACATTGCGTTGATTTTCCAAACATCAAAACATCTTTGCATTTTTTTGATAACTGCTACTTTGTTGCATATGCTTATACATATGTATACATACACACATACATAGAGTTGAATATGATATGCTAATATTTTGTCAGAGACTTTTATGTGACTGTTTATGAAAGTACCCATACATAATTTTATTGTAATTGATTCATTTTGTAACCGTGGGCTAATGAGTTCTTCCAATTATTTTACCTAAGTAATGTAGCTGTCATCAGGTAGCCTAGACTTAGGATAGAACTTGTGCTTTGTACTGTACTCATAAGAGGTAATCTTCCATATTCACGGATTCAGAGCTGTTTTCCAAGTGTGCATTTAATCTGAGGATGTATACAAAGCCTTATAATGCTTAAAATTAGTTTTGACATATAATAGATAGCCTTTTAATTTGGAGCAGGTAGCCCAGCATGTCCTGTGCGACCCTGAAATCCTCATCATTTTGTCAGGAAACTTTATGGGCATTTTGTTTTACCTCATAGAGCACATTTTTCTTTTGAAGGCATCCCATTTTGTTTCATTAGATTTGATGGTCATAGTTCATCCCGAGTGGGCCAGTGTGGCATTCTATGAAATGCTCAGTCATTTCCGAGCTTGTCGACTGCCCTGTGATGTCAACCCAGTCTGTGTGAGATGAGCAAAGCTGTGACTGCACCACTGTCCTTTGTGTCACTACAGTCACAGCATCTTCACGGTGGGCTGTACAAGATCTTATTGAATTTTACTGAAAAACATTGTGTTAGTCGTTCAGTGTGACGATAGCTATGATAGAAGATAAAGCACCAAGCACTCATCATCATGTTCCTACATCATAGTAAAGTAGTGGTTAGGAAAGATAAAGATTTTAAAGTGAATTATTTCATTAAGTAGAATTTTGTAACACACGTAAAATGAAAACTAAAGTAAGTTTTGAGAAACCTCTCTTAGATAAACAGGAAATAATTAATTGGTAGTGTGTTGGTTGCAGTATCTTAAAGATTATTAGCCTGTCAGTTAGGGACATTAAAGACACTGAGAACAATATCTACAGACTATTTTATAATAAGGCTAACAAGAAAGGAAGGGCAGTTTATTTCTGTGGGTCTTGAATAATTGCTCTAAAATAACCATAGGCAGGATATTTAAAAAACACAACAAAACATTAGTGCCACGTGAAGTGGAATCTACTAAGATGTGTGTTGCTGAATAGTAAAAACGTATGTGTGGAGCAGAGAAAGCCTTGTCCAGACAAACCTGAGGAAGAATGGTGAAGACTTTCCTGGGACGACTTCCCAAAGTTGCTTTGTGGAAAATATTTGGGTCTACCGTGTTAAGCCAATTCTGTCAGCTATGAACTCCATTGTTCTCAAAGACTTAGACATCACCACTGCTGTTATTACTATTTCTTTTTTTTTGTGAGAAACTGAACCTTACTATCCCAAATTTCTTTTTACACACAACAGTTTGGCGACTTTGCAGTTGTGAGGTTGTGTTTTGAATTTTTTTGACCTCAGTATTAAAGTGCACATTTCCAAATGAGAAGCACTCACTCAACCATCATGATAGAGGATGGCTTTGGAAACGTGTCTAATAATGATTGCACTCTTCAATTAGTTCAGTATCAGACCACACCTGTACGTGATACACAGAGTCATTTCAGTGTTTCAGTACTTGAATAACACAACTTGTTTTGTACGTGCTTAACAAAACTAGAATTAGACTATCTATCTGTTCTCACTCAAGCTCACACCAGGTCTAGGAAAGTTTTTAGACTTTGATTCATGTACAAAGGAATATTCCATATTTTAAAATTCATTAACTGTATAATTGAAGAACTTCCACCTAACTTTCATTCGGAACTGATTAATGTACAATGTAATGAAGTGTTAACCTGAAATTATCATAAAAATAATTTGCTATAATTCTATAAATGCCTTCTAGTTGTTGAATATCAATTAATACCATATGCTCATGACTGACATCAGTATTTGATGGTTCCTATTTAAAAGAAAATTTTGAAGAGTAAACATGTAAATCCCAGCTTTAACAGGTATACCTTAAAATTAATTTTAGTAATTGACAGCACTAACATTGTGCATCCTATTTAAACAAGACATTAGTCTCTACAGTTTTTCAATTATTAATGTTTTTATTTCTAAAAATATGTTGTTATTTTAATATGCTTTGAGTTTCAGCAACAAAAAGTTACAGAAGATTGCATCTGTTTTGTTATGTGCTTTTGTAATGTCCTTCCTTAAGGTTCCCTTGATTCAGACTCTATGCAAAGAAACTTTTCAGAATTTCTATTGTAAGTTGGTTTTCGGTTCTGCCTCATCATAGGCTTCCCATTGGCTCTCCTTGGTGGCTACATATTGAAATGAATACAGTACCTGGGGTTGGAAATGTAACTTGGTGCTAGAGTGCTTGCTCTGCATGCACGAGGCCCTAGATTTGCTCTCCAGCACTGCATGACCCAGGTGTGGTGTTCCTTCCTGTAATCCCAGCACTGGGGAGGATCACAAGTTCAATTTCATCCTCAGCTACAGAAAGCCTTCTAGACTAGACTTAGATCCATGAGACTCCTTTATAAAAATGCACAATGGGTAGGCATACACTAATAAAACTTAAACAATTTTCAGATCAGTAGACACATACGGTTTATCAGAAGACCTGTTAACTTTTAGTAGTAAGGGAAGCATTCTGATGCAAGGCTCTCTAGGGCTGTGGCTTAGGTTACGTTTCTGTAATTCATTGTCTTCTGCCAGTGCTACCCCGTCCTCATGTGTCCACTGTGTATTTATTACTGTTCCAAAGAAGCAGAACCAACAACCTCTTTTATGGTGGGAAAGATACTTACTTTAAGAAATTGTCTCATGCAATTGTGGAGTCTTAATCAGCACGGAGTCTGGCAGGGATGCTAGATATGAAGCCAAGTGTTAAAGTTTGAGGCCAAAAATAACCACCCGTAGAACCAGGAAGAGTAAATGAGAGTAAACGTGGCTGCTGAGACCAAGGCAATCTGATGGGTTCTTTCTTGCTTGGGGGTGATTGAGGAGACATCTCTTCAAGTCTGTTATCTATCGTATGAAGCCTGTCTACATTACAGAAGGGAGTATGCTTTAGTAAGAGTCCACAAATTTTCAGAGAAATCTCATCTAAAACCACTGCCAGAAATATCTAAAACGGACCAAAAGCATTAATGGTTAAGAAAAGCTGAGAAATACAATTAACTCAAGGAACATCTCACTGAACAAATCTAATTCCAGAATGTGAAATTATGTCTTTGCTTACCTTCTTTACCTGCCCTGCTCTGCTTCCCCATCTTTGGTGGGCAGGCACTCCCTCATAAGTCACCACTTAAGAATCTGTTCAGTGAGGTGTTCCTAGAATCACACCCCAGAAATACTAATCTCGAGATGCGATGACCTGGCTTTCGTAACTGCTTATCACTAAAGTGTTCTTGGGCCCCCACGAGTTGCTTCACTTTTAAATCTCAGGTATTTGAGGGCAGAGAGATGCTCGTTGAGAAACTAAGTTGGCTGTTGCCAATTTCAGTGAAGTTCATAGTAGTTTCATGTATCGCTCAGCTACATTGTATTTATCTAGCTCCCTAATTATTAGTCATTTTGATTGTTTGTGGGTTTTCCTACTACAAACCATGTGGGGATGACTAGCTTCCTCTAAATAGCTGACATGCGTACTTTTAAAGCAATGATAAGATAATTGGTAAAATACAAATGAGTCCTAGATTTGTCAGCCTTTTATAGTATAATAACCATATTTAAGGGTGAAAATCAAGATAAGCTTTGACTTAAAAATGCAAATGTGTTAAGTTGTCACATGGATATGGGGATGAGAGATAAAAATTAAATTGTAACAACAACAAGAAAAATATGCAAGAATAGGTTTGATAGCCAAAAAAGTGCTTAAAATTTTGGGGAAATAAATAGAGATTTTATATTTAGGTGCCCATGAATTTTCTAACCTTTTAACAAATAAATGAAGTGTGAGAATTGACTGAAAAACTAGGTTATGGGTTCTTCTTCTTGACTTAATGCAATCAGATGTATTTTTCATAAATTAGACCATTAATAAGCATTTAAAATATGTATCTACCTGTAAATGAGGAAAAAGGCAGCCCAAGTAACTGCTCCAAAGATCTGAGTTAAGGCTATGGATTTATGAGAAGAAAAGATGGTAGGTAAGGCTAACACTGGGGATTTAGGTGAGGAACTTCTGAAGAAAAGGATGCACGCTTCCTTCCAAGATTATTGGAAACACATGGCAAAACGTTCATGCAGAAAAAGGGAAACACTTAGGAAAAAGAATTAACTCATATAAAATGGAAACTAATAACCAAAAAAATCTAAGATATTTAATTTTAAAAACTGCTTCTCAGTTATAGGATTACATAGATACATTATAAAGTAAATTATTTTAGAAAACTCATAGCAATAGTTGCCCCCATAGGAAAGAAGAGATTTTCCTTATAAAATACATTTTATTTTTTTTTACATTTTGGTGTGTGTGTGTTCTTATGTTATGTATGGGTATGGGCACATGCCACAGCATATATGTGGAGGTCAGAGAACAAGCTGTAGGAGTTATTTCCCTGGGTTCCACGGAACAAAGTCATGTCACCATGCCTAGTGGTAAGTGCTTTTACACAGTAAGGCATCTCTCTGGGCCAAATATCAAAAAAAAAAAAGTTTAGACTGGTACTCATTTTGTAGCTTCTGCTGACTTGGAACACTCTATGTAGACCAGGCCAGCCTTGAACTCACGGAGATCTACCTGCTTCTATTGCCTGAAAGCTGAGATCAAATGTGTGTATCACTATACCTACCCTAAAACTAAAGTTTAAAAATAGGTTTTTATAACTGCAGAAGATTTAAAAATAACCAGTAAATAAAAAAGAAATAGCAGTTATAAAACAACAAAATAGTTTTTGTCAGTTCACATGAGCCATTGGTCTTGGTTCAATTTTCTGATGTCAAATAATTGAAATAGAAACATTTTTTACTTGTTTAATATGGCAGAATGATATCTTTGTAAATTGGAATGCAAAATTAAAATAGCCCAATGCACAATATAATTTGAAATGAAGATTCTTTGACAATTTTATGTCGTGGTGTGCTATATGAACACTGAAAAATGTAGCAATTCTTGAAGGACAGAAGACTGTAAGTAAAATCCTGGCTTGTACAACAATAAAGATAATTTTGTACTAATGTTCAAAAAGGAAATAGCCACTCTGAACTTTATCTTTGTTAGTCTACCATCTGCAAATAAAAAAATATTAAATGACAGAAGTGGTATATTCTTAAGAAAATAGGAAGACTACAAACATTAAGCACTATTAGATTAAAAAACCAAATGGTTGTAGAGAAACTTCATTAATGATTTATAAGAGAGGATACACATCATGCTAATTAAATTTACAGATGATGGTAAATTGGATGGTGTTGACAAAACCAGAGAGGGCACATAAAAGAGACCTAAAGTGGTTAGAAATATGGGCAGGAAATGAAATGTGATTCAACCTGGAAAAATGTAGCTAATACATCTGGGGGAAATAATCAGAAACACAGCCATTCAGTTGGCAGCATTTACAGTGCTTGGAAAGTAGTATTACCGAGAGGCTTGCTTGAGATGATAGCGAAGGCAAATTATGCACGGTCTCATAATTCAGTACTCAGTAAAGTCAGTCAATGAGATTTTAGTATGTACATCCAAAAAGTCCATACCACATGGCAGGAAGCTAAAAGTTATTTTGCTAGCACTGCTGAGATCACAATGAGAATACCGGTTTGTGGCACACACATGATTCAATAAAGCAAATTGCATAATGTTCAAACTGGAAAATAAATGCATGACAAGCTTCAGACTTTAACTTACTGCGAAAGATTAAAGTGAAACATACTGTTTGCTTATTTTCTGTTATGTCCAGTTACGGTATTTCACAACTGTTTGAAAGATGGAAGCATCATGGAAGTCAAGTCACTTTAAAGGTAGGATAAGAGGCTTTATAGTTAAGTACTGGGATGAAATTAAGTAACGGAAATTTAAGACGGAATCCGGGAAATGTTTTCTGACAGCAAAATCTATTAGTCTCTGGAATGGAATCCCAAGAGAGCTGGGGCGGGGAGTTCCATTCTCTAGTCATTGGACTGGATCAAGGCTTGGACAAAACATTATTAACACACACACAGACAGACACACAGACAAAAGAAAAACCAGTTTGCACATTTTGTATCAGCAGAGATGTGTGCGCACAGAGACACCATCAGATCTCATCTAATTATCTTGTCCCCAGACTTCTTTGACGTGCTGTAGCCTATCATTAAGGAACTACCTATTATTTTTTTTAATGAATGCTTTTTAAAAGATCAAATTCATATTTTCCAGCTCATAGACTTCAATTTCCTGGATTATTATTTCTTTCTTCCAGCTCATAGAAGCTAGAAAAGAAAACAGCCTTCCTTTCCCTGTTGATGAGATATGGCCTTAAATATTCCAAACCTTTGGATCAAATCACATGAGATTGCTGAGCTCCGAAGTCCCACTTACACCACTGCATTAGAAACACATTGTGATTGCAGCTTTGCAACCACAACTGTGGAAGAAATGAAATTCCTTCACTTCCTTTCCTGGGCAAGCCCACAGGGAGAGCTTCACCAGATGCCGTCCTGGAGGTGCCGCTTGCTTTAAGAAAGCAGTACAACTGAGTTTGAAAAATATAAAGGATGCAGTTTTTCCAAATATTAAAATATCATGTCAATTGCACATTTAAATTACCTAGGATGATTTTGTCTATAATAGTATTTGGTGTCCTAAATAAGAAAAAGAATGAAGAAGATGAGTACTTTTGAATATAAATTTAATTTTAATAAAGCTGTGATTTGTCTAAATAAAAACAAATACATGAAAACATGCATTAGATTTTAGGCAGGAGGTTAAATGTGCTTATTTAATACATGCATGTGCCATATATAAAAATGTAAATATATAAATATACATCCATATCATATAAAAGGAGGTCCATAAGTTATATTTCACATTATCCCCTTTGTTATTTCTTTAGAAGGAAATAAGTGGACATCCCATCCCGGTCCAGTGCTGAACATCCCAGCTGAAGAGAAACATATGCTAAGGAAATATAGGCAGTATAGATAAACACCAATTTTATTTTATTTTTTCACTTTTTAAATTTTTATTATTGTTTTTTAAAAGAAAACAAACTCTCTTTTTTCATATTACTTACCAATCCCAGTTCCCACTCCCTCCCCTCCTCCCATTCCCTCCACCTACTCCCCCTACCCCCATCAGAGCTGGTAAGGCACATTGCTTTGGGGAAGGTCCACGGCTCTCCCTACTTATATCTAGGCTGAACAAGTGATCCATCCAAAGAGAATGGGTTGCAAAAAAACCAGTACAAGCAGTAGGGATAAATCCTGGTGCCACTGCCAGTGGCTCAGTCTGCCCCAGCCATGCAACTGTCAACCACATTCAGAGGGACTAGTTTGGTCCTATGCCTGATTCTTCCCAGTCTGGCCAGAGTTGGTGAGCTCCCATTAGCTCAGGTAGACTGTTTCAGAGGGTGTCCCCATCATGGTATTGACCTCTTTGCTCATATTCTCACTCCTCCCACTCTTCAGCTGGACTTTGGAAGCTCTCAGTCCAGTGCTCTGATGTGGGTCTCTGCCTCTGTTTCCATCAGTTCCTGGATGAAGGTTCTATAGTGATATTTAAGATATTCATCAGTCTGACTATAGGGCAAGGCTAGTTCGGGAACCCTCTCCTCTATTTCTTAGGGTCTTAATTGGGGTCATCCTTGTGAATTCCTGGGAATTTCTCTAGAGCCAGGTTCTTGCTAGCCCCATAATGGCTCCCTCAATCAAAATATCTCTTTCCTTGCTCTCCTCTCTGTCCTTCCCCCATCTTAACCATCATGTTCTCTCAAGTTCTCCTCCTGCCTCCCCTTCTCCCTTGTCTTCCCTTTCCACCCCCTGGTCCCCCCACCCTCATGCTCCCAATTTTGTCAGGCAGTTTTGTCTAATTCGACTTTCCAGGTGGATTTATGTATATTTTTCTTAGGGTTCACCTTGTTTCTTAGCTTCTTTGGGATCATGAATTATAGGCTCAATATCCTTTGCTTTATAGTTAGTATCCACTTATGAATGAGTATATATCATGTTCATCATTTTGGGTTTGGGCTACCTCACTCAGGATGTTTTTTTCTAGTTCTATTCATTTGCATGCAAATGTAAAGATGTCATTGTGTTTTTTTTACCGCTGAGTAGTACTCTAATGTATAAATGTGCCACATTTTCTTTATCCATTCTTCGGTTGAGGGACATCTAGGTCATTTCCAGGTTCTGGCTATTACAAAAAATGCTGCTATGAATATAGTTGAACAAATGTCTTTGTAGTATGATTGAGCATCTTTTGGGTATATGCTTAAGAGTACTGTTGGTGGGTCCTGAGATAAGTTGATTCCCAGTTTTCTGAGAAACCACCATACTGATTTCCAAAATGGTTATATAAGTTTGCATTCCCACCAGAAAGCATCTTCAACAAATGTTGCTGACATAACTGGATGTCAACATATAGAAGAATAAAAATAGATTCACATCTATCACCATGCACAAAACTCAAGTTGAAATGGATTAAAGACCTCAGTATAAATCTGACCACACTGAATCTGATAGAAGAGAAAGTGGGAAGTAGCCTTCGATGCATGGGCATAGAACACTACATCCTAAATATAACACCATGAGCACAGACACTGAAAACAACAATTAATAGATGGGACCTTCTGAAACTGAGAAGCTTCTGTAAAGCAAAGGACAGTCAGTAAGACAAAAAGGCAGCCTACTTAATGGGAAAAGATCTTCACCAACCCCACATCAGACAGAGGAATGATCTCCAAAATATATAAAGAACTCAAGAAGTTAGTCATCAAAATTCCAAATAACCCATTTAAAAAATGAGGTACAGAACTAAACAGAGAATTCTCAACAAAAGAATCTCAAAATGGCTGAAAGACACTTAAGGAAATGCTCAACATCCTTAGCTATCAGGGAAATGCCAATCAAACCAAGTCTGAGATACCATCTTACACTAGTCAGAATGGCTAAGATCAAAATACCAATGATAGCTTATGTTGGAGAAGATGTGGAGTAAATACCAGTTTTAAATAACATTATTTATTTTTTGATATAATAATTACATTGTTTCCCCCTTCTCTTCCCTCCTTTCAGACCCGCTTACGTACTTCTTGCCTTACTCGCTTTCAAATTCATGGTGTCTTTTTATATTTTGTTGTTATAAATGTGTAACAATAATTAAAGATTTATATATCATTTTTTTATTGAAAAGAAAAAAAATTTCCACCTCCTCCCAGCCTCCCATTTCCCTCCCCCTCCTCTCGCCCCTCTCCCCCTCCCCCCACTTTTCTCCTCCTCCCTCTCCAGTCCGAAGAACAGTCAGGGTTCCCTGCCCCGTGGAAAATCCAAGGTCCTCCCCCCTCCATCCAGGTCTAGGAAGGTGAACATCCAAACTGGTTAGGCTCCCACAAAGCCAGAACGTGAAGTAGGATCAAAACCCCGTGCCATTGTCCTTGGCTTCTCATCAGCCCTCATTGTCCACCATGTTCAGAGAGCTAGAAAATTATCCTAACTGGGCTGGTGGGTAGGGTGGGTAGCTGGCAGAGGTATCCTCCTGGCTATGGGAAGTAGACAAGATTGCCAGGCAAAAAACTGGGATCTTGGGGATGGGGCCAGAAGGGGGTAAGGGGAGAGGGGGAGGGAAAAGTGAGAAGGGGAGAATGGGGGGAACTTGGGGAAACGGGATGATTGGGATATAGGAAGGTTGGATAGGGGAGCAGGGAAGCACATATCTTAGTTAAGGGAGCCACCTTAGGGTTGGCAAGAGTCTCGAACCTAGAGTGGCTCCCAGGTGCCCCGGGCGATGTCCCCAGTTAGTTCCTTGGGCAGCTGAGGATAGGGAACCTGAAATGACCCTATCCTATAGCCATACTGATGAATATCTTGCATATCACCATAGAACCTTCATCTGGCGATGGATGGAAATAGAGACAGAGACCCACAATGGAGCACCAGACTGAGCTCCCAAGGTCTCAATGAGGAGCAGAAGGAGGGAGAACATGAGCAAGGAAGTCAGGACCACGAGGGGTGCACCCACCCCACTGAGTCAGTGGGGCTGATCTATTGGGAGCTCACCAAGGCCAGCTGGTCTGTGACTGAAAAAGCAAGGGATAAAACCGGACTCTATATCAATTTTTAATAGAAGGATTTAGATAATTCTGTAGAATTGGTTGAGATCTAATAAAAATGAGCTAGAAAATTATCCTAACTGGGCTGGTGGGTAGGGTGGGTAGCTGGCAGAGGAGGGTGGGAGCACAGGCAGGTGTTCTTTCCTTACTGAGGCACTGAGCCAGGGAAAGAGCTCTTCTGATGCCACAGAATTAGGGAATTTCCCTACAAATGTTTATATTGTTGTGCCTATAACAAAATATAAAAATTCCTAACCCTGAAGGTAGGAGTAAAACTTCACATAAACTAGAGGTAGACCTTGTCTTTAGAACAGTTCACTTAGATGAACATGTGCTAAGTCTAGTTACAGAAGCAGAATTTGAATTAACACGGAATTCAAATGTTCTTGTATTCAGAAACAAAAATTTCTGTGCCATTGCCACGTGATAGTTGGCTAGCTAGCAAGCACTTCAACTCACAGCTTTTATTTTTATTTATTCAGTTAGTTGGTTTTCATTTCTTAGTGTAATTTCCAAACTCTACCCCCCTCCCGCAAACGTGTGAAGGTTCTTTAGTGAGAAACGCTGAGACAGCAATCTGCTCCCACCAGGACGGCCCGTTGTGTTTACTTGGTTGGGCCTGGAAAGTTTTCCTTTTGTGTAACCCTAAAATTGTTTTGAGACCCATAATTTTATTACACTTTAGATATGTTAAAATATTTTTTGTCAATTATGGCTAAGGGCAGGGAATGGCCCTCAGTTGATAGAGTTCTTACCTAGAATATACAAAGCCCTGCTTCCTGTCTCCACTCCCTCATTCCCTGGGCGTGGCGGCTCACACTGGTATTCTCTGTGCTTGGAAAAGGAAGAGCAGGCTTTTAAGGCTATCCTTGGCCACACAGCAAGTTCATCTGGGGTTCATGAAACACTATTTTGGAAGGGAGGGAGGGAGGGAGGAGAAGGGAGGTAAGGGGAAGGGTGGGGAAGAAAGAAAGTAAGGAAGGAGAGGTGGGGACGGAGGGAGGGATTGAGGGAAGAAAATTAGATATAGTGATAAAACTCAGGTTAGTGAGTTGGGGGCAGGGAATCATTCAAGGCCAGCCTGAGCTTAGTGTAAGAACCTCCCAAGGTCCCAAGGAGGAGCAGAAGGAGGGAGAACATGAGCAAAGAATTCGGGACCACGAGGCGTGCATCCACCCACTGAGACAGTGGAGCTGATCTACGGGGAGCTCACCAAGGCCAGCTGGACTGTGACCGAAAAAGCATGGGATAAAACCGGACTCTCTGAACATGGCGAACAATGAGGGCTGATGAGACACCAAGGACAATGGCAGGGGGTTTTGATCCTACTTAATGTGCTGGCTTTGTGGGAGCCTAGCCAGTTTGGATGTTCACCTTCCTAGATATGGACGGAGGGGGGCGGACCTAGGACTTAACACAGGGCAGGGAACCAGGACTGCTCTGTGGACTGGAGAGGGAGGGGGAGAGGAGTGGGGGGAGGGGGAGAAGGGTGGGAGGAGGGGGAGAAGGGTGGGAGGAGGGGGAGAATTGTGGGAGGAGGGGAAGGGAAATGGGAGGCTGGGAGGAGGTGGAAACTTGTTTTTTGTTTATGTTTTTTTTTTCTTCTTTTCGCAATAAAAAAAAAAAGAACCTGTCTCAAACAATAAAGAATTTTGTGTGTGTGTATGTATGTATGTATGTAAATGCACATTCTAGCAATGTTATTATCTACTTTAAATATTTAGGTCAGGATTGTTTATAAACCTAAACTATAATTATACTTTTTAAAAACTGTATTATTGAAATATAATTTACATACTATGCAGTTTATCCGTTTGAAATATACAGTTCATGTTTTAATGTACTTGCTCCCCTTGCAGAGAGTCCAGGCCCAGTTGCCAGCATCTGCATGGCAGCTCACAATCATCTATAACTCCAATTTCAGGGGACTCAGGGGGTTTCAAGGTCCTTTCTGGCCACCTCTAGCCCCAGACACACAGTGCTACACATACATACATGCAGGCAAAATACTCATGTATAAAATAACTAAGTATAAATAAGTAAATAAATAGAATTACATCTCTTCCTATAACCTGAGCTTTGTGGACTTCATCATCCAGATGCCCTTCACTGAATTAAGTTAAATTCAGCATGGACTCTGAATTGTGATGCCCAGAATAAACTCTGGTGTTCAGATATAGTTTGATCCCTATAAAATTTAATTGTACATTTTTATGTTAGTAGAAATTTAGAATCTGTGTTTATTCATTCTTTCATTTATCTATCTACCATGAGTAGGTAATTTTTTTTTTTTTTGGTTTTTTTTTCGAGACAGGGTTTCTCTGTGGTTTTGGAGCCTGTCCTGGAACTAGCTCCTGTAGACCAGGCTGGTCTCGAACTCACAGAGATCCGCCTGCCTCTGCCTCCCAAGTGCCATGAGTAGGTAATTTATAGTTAATTAGAATTGAACAAATAATAGTGATTGATCTTAGGACTTAATTTTAAAGACTATGTATGCATATTTCTAAACATAAATATATACTTATGTGAAATAATATTTTACACACATAAAACTTGTGTGTCAGTTACAGATTTGAATACAGAGTGTTGCTGAGTATCTTTCTCTGAGGAAAAGAGAAGGATTCTGGGTTTTCAGTGAAGTAGGCATGCAAGCAAGGAAAGAAAGAATTCAAAAGGAGCAAATATTTAAGTTATCTAAAACTGATGAAGGCAGGAAAGGCTTAAGAAAAGATTGAATAATAATGGTACTCTCCATTATCTTTTAGTTTAATGAAAATATAATTAATCCTTCATGAAATTAAAGTTGTTATGTGAAAAGGAGGAAATGGAAAAAGTGCTTATTATGAGTAGGTAAAGAATACAGGAGGCAGATGAGGCATTTCCTAGGTGAACTTGAGAATCGAGGAACATATCTCTGCTGGTTATATGAAACAATAATTAATAGCCGGGACAATTTCTCAAAATCAGCAAGATGAGCAAAGACTGGCCCTTCTAAAATATTAAAAAAGTATTTGACTATTCAGGTTGATTGATTACAAAATATAAAAGCAGGCTCAAAGTCAGATGAAAAATAATATTTATCAAATGTGATGTTAGAAATCAGTGTGGGAAAATAGATATTCATAATAAATTATATATACTCATGAGCTAGTTGTCTGTACCTCCAATTTTTGATTGTTTGTTTGTTTCTACTGTTTAGAGATAAAGTCTCACTAAATTGTCTAGGCAGACCTGGAACTCACTGTGTAGCCCAGACTTTCTTCAAATTCACAATTCTCCTGTCTCATACCCCTGAGTTCTGGAATTACAGACATGTACCAAGACAGCAAGCCAGAATGTTGTATTCTTTTCTTATAATGTATAACAAAAAAAAATTCAATTGAAAAAAAAAACCCCACAGTTTAACCTTGGAAAATCAAACCAGAAAACTAGTAGATTAAGCCCTGGAAGTAGTTTGTTTTCTTGCTTCTAAATCAAGACAGAATCTTACTATGAAGATTACTAGTAGGAGAAAGAATATGTTATGTAAATTCTCTGTCCTGCTGCCTTCAAATTCCAGGACTTACAAGCATGCACTTTCTATGCCAAACTGAGATTATTTTTTTCATTATCATTATTCCATGGACAGGGTGTTCCTTCTAATAAGAATATCAAACTGAAAATTCATAATGGCAAAGACTAGTTCATTTGCCTAAATAAAACTATAAATGCTGTGATTTAAAATCTTAAGACTATTCTCCTAGAAGACCATCACATAGAACTGCTGAGGCAGATGGCCTAACAGATGCATGAAAATCTTAACATATAAACCTAAGAAATATAGAAATCCAGATAACATGATACCTAAAAAATGTTTGACTCTTCAATAATTGAATTCAAAGATACAGGCATGTTTAGAATGCCAAAGAATTTAAAGGTGCAATCTTAAAGATCAGTGACTCAAAGGGGATTCTAATAAACACACGAATAAAATAATGATGTAACATGAAGTTCAAGAATTTGAATGAGATGTTCAACAATTTAGAATGAAAAACTCAGCAAAGAGAGAGATTCTGGGGCAAAGACAACAGTACAAACAAAAAGCCGAATATATCAAATTAAAACCTGAACAGCATTCATTGACAGGCAGAATACAGAATGTCAGAGATTGAAGATGGTCGAGGGTCAATTACATCAGCAACAGTTATCAGAGATTGAAGATTGCCGAGGATCAATTCCATCAGCAATAGTGGGAAAGGTAGTCTTGAGCATAGCATTTAAGACCTGTGGGATGTGGCTCATACCTGATTCTGATTTAGAAGAGTGAACTGAAATACAGACTAAAGCCGTAGAAAGACGATGCAATAAAAACTGATGCGCTGAGCCTGAGTCATTTCATTTCCCATCTAATGAAAGAAGTGAAAGCTGCAGAAGAGAAATGCTAGGCCACTCACAGAGGCAAACCTATCAAAATAAAAGCAGACATCCCCACAAAACTCCTAACAGAAGAGCATATACTGGTTTGTATCAAGCTCCTCAAAGAGATGATACAGTTACCATATTGACAAATTTATCCTTTAAAACAGAAAAAGGAATAAAGACCTTCAATAATATGCATAAAGTAATTTGTAAGAAGTCGGCATTGGAAAAGATACATAAAGTAGTATACGCAGAAGAAAGATACATTCAATCATTACAGTCATGAAATAATTAGTTTCAATATTAAAATATATAGATGAGAACTAAGAACGTGTCATGCATTAACTTAGTGAACCTCTAATATTAAAAGGAAGAAATGTAGTTACCTTCCAATAGAATTCTAAAAATTCTAACTATGCCATTTAAAAGGACAGAGCTTAAATGAATTAAAAAATAAAACAATGTTCAACTGTTTGCCTTCTTCAAAAAAACTCACTCAGTGTCAGAGACAAACAGAATGAAGGACAGAAAATGATGTTTTAAGTAAACAGATTCAAGCAGTGATAGCAGTAGTAATATCTAAACAAGAAAACAATCAGAAGTGAAGAAATTCACTATATGCTAGTGAGAGAAACAGTCTATTGAGACAATATAATTATTGTAAATGCTTAAATATCACATGTTGTAAACCCACCTTCCTAAAACAAACTGTACTCGACATAAAGAGACAGGTAAGTCCAGAAACAATGATAATGGGTGACTTTAATTCATCACTGTCATCAATAGATAGATATTGCAAAGAAAAAATCAATACATCTCAGAGTTAAACTGCATCTTAGGTTAGATGGACATGACGGACATCCACATAATAATCCATCCAACATTTGTAGAATATACATTTTTCTCAGCAGTCCACAAACTGGTCTCCAAAACATATTACATTTTGGGCCACAAAGCAAGTCTTAACAAATAAAAATAATGATTTGTTATATCTTATTAGATGATAATAATAGAGTAAAACTAGAAATAAATATATAATCTACAGACATTATACAGACACCAGGGGATTGAATAACATACTTTGGTTCAGTCAGTGATTCCTTGAAGAAATAAGAAAGAAACTTAAAAAAAAAATTCCTAGAATCAAATGAAAATAAAAAGATAGCCGGACACTTTGTGATACAACAATGGTGGTTCTGAAATTTATAGCTCTGAGTGCCTACATTAAAAAAATGAAAAAGATCTTATGTAACCTAATGGTAACTTCAAATTCATAGAAAACTAAATATCATCCAAGCCTCAAATTAGTAGATGTAAAGAAATGGTGAAGACCATGGTGGGAAGGAGTGGGATGGAAACTGTAAAACAACGAAACAATCAGGATAGCAAGAGGTAAAGGTAGGAAAGATGGGCAAGCTCTTAGTTGGATTAACCAGAAGAGGAAGACAATCTTAATTAATAAAATTAGAGATAAAAATGGAGATACTATGATAGTTCCCACTGAAATGTAGTAGGTCATTAGTAAGTTTTTTGAAAATTATTTTTGAAATACAAAAAATCTGGATTAAATGGATACATTTTTAAATACACATGACCTAGAAAAATTTAACAAGACAAATATAAATAGCCTAAAATTCATAATAAAAAATGAACTTAAAGCAGTAATAAATAATCTTCTAACATAAAAAAACACCAGGACCAGGTGGATTTAATGTTGAATCCTGTTAGATCCTGGAAGATTCTCAAACTGTAAAAAGAAAGACTAGGGATGCCTTTAAATTTATTCTACAATGCCAATATTAATCATATATAAAACCAGAACAAATTTCTTTGATGAAAATAAGCAAGACAAAACAAAAACTTTAACAAAACAAAAAATTTTATTTCCCTAACACTTTGTAAAGATCGTACACATGCTGGACCTATTGGCACATGCTTTTAATTCCAGCATTCTTGTTACTAGGGCAGGAGGATGACTATAAGTTCAAGGTTAGCATGGTTTATTGTAGTAGGAATGGCCCCTATAAACTATGTATTTGAATGCTTGGTCATAGGGAGTGGCACTATTAGGCAGTGTGGCCTTGTTGGAGGAAGTGAGTCACTGGGGGCTGGCTTTGAGATCGCAGAGGCTGAAGTCTGGCTAGTGTGGCCATCTCCAGCTGCTGCCTGCGGATAAAGGTGTAGAACTCTCAGCTCCTTTTCCATCACCGTGTCTGTCTGAGTCCTGCCATGCTTCTTAACCATGGTGTTAACAGACTAAACCTCTGAAACTAAAAGCCAGCCCCAATTAAATGTTTTCTTTTATAAGAGTTGCCATGGTCATGATGTCTCTTCACAGCAATAAAATTCTAAGTCATCTACATAGTCAGTTACAGACTAGTCAGAGCTGCATAATCAAGTTTCATTCCAGGCATGGAAGGACATTTCAAATTAGTGAAAGTGAACAACAGTAAAGTATATAAATAGAATCAGAGAAAAAGTGATGTGATTATCTCAATAAATACAGAACATGTTTTTGAAAAAATTCAGTATCTCTTAATGATAATCCTCAAAGAAATTGGTAATAGAAGGAACAACATAATTAAGGCTATATACAACAAGCCTATGGCCATTGTACTAAATGCTAAAGAAAATAAAGCATTTACTCTAAAATTAGGAATGTAATGATTTTTTTTTACCACTTTTAGTCAATATAATGCTCAAACTCTTTTTTTTTTTTTTTTTTTTTTTTTTTTTTTTTTTTGGATTTTCGAGACAGGGTTTCTCCGTAGCTCTTATAGACCAGGCTGGCCTTGAACTCACAGAGATCCACCTGCCTCTGCCTCCCGAGTTCCCAAGTGCTGGGATTAAAGGCGTGCGCCACCACCGCCCAGCAATGCTCAAACTCTTAAGCCAGAAAAATAAAGCTAGAAAAATAAAATTGGGTAAGAATAAGAAAATAAGAAGTCAAATATATTACAAATGTTGTAATGATATTCTTCTAACTGGGTCCTGCAGACCCCGCAAGGAAATTCTTAAATCTGGTAAATTCAAAGTACTGGGAGACAGGTTAACATTAAACAGCAGTTTTTCTTTTTATCAGTGATGAGCCTGCTGAGAAAGAAATCAGGAAAATATTCCCATGTATAATAATCTGAATAAAAGAAATTCTAACAAGAACTCTGGCCAAACAATGTAAGCTGTGAATGCTGAAGAAAACCACTGGAGGAGACCCCAGAAGATTAAAGACCTCTCATGTCCATGGATCAACACATTAATAATATTTTAATGGTGGTGGTTTTACTAAAAGCAATCTACAAACTCAGTGTAATTCCTATCAGAATTCTATTAATGCTTTTCACAGAACTAGGGAAAATAATACTGACATTCTTTTAGAAGCCCAGAAACTAATAAACAAACCCAAAAGAGGCCTGAACCAAAAGGAGCAGGGTTGGAGGCATCACAACTCTGATTTCAGTTATACTACAGAGCCATCATAGCAAAAACAGACTGTTATTGGCACCAAACAGAAATATACAAATGGAATAGAATAGAGTACCAAAATAAATCCATAGAGGTATAGCCACTTGATTGTTGGCAAAAATCTTAAAATATATATTAGGCAAAAGATAGCCTGTTTTCTTCCTGTAGTTTTGATGTTTTGGGTTTCACAGTTAAATCTTTAATCCATTCATTTTTATGTAAGGTGATAAATATGGGTCTAATCTCATTCTACATGTGGAAATCCAGTTTTCCCAGCATCATTTGTTGAAGATGTTTCCTTTTCTCCAGCTTATGTTTTTGGCACCTTTGTCATATTAAATGGCAGTAGTGGTACACATACCTTGGCAATAACCAACAGTTCTTTACTTGGACTTAAGACCTGTTCAACAGGAGGGAAACATGCTTTGTACTGGAAGTTAGGGATCTTGGAGAAGAACCTACAACCACCATTTTACTAAACGAGCAGAATCCCTAACTACATTTTAAGTATTTGTCCTATACAAAGTGTAGTCCTTACCCCTTATCAGGGAAACTTCTCATTGTAACAGATGGAGACCATTACAGAAAACCACAACCAATCAAGCTGTAGAGTTGTAGAATCCACTCCCAACTGATAAATCTACAAAACAACTCCAGAACCCAAGGCTCAGGAAACATTTAGAAGAGGGGGGTTAGAAGGATTGTAAGAGCCGGAGAATCAAAGTCTGCTGTGAGATTATGTCTCCTACACCCATGGCATCTCATCAACATGACTACTCACACAGGGGCTGGACGAGAACAACAATAACAGGCTGAAGTTGACAGGGTGAAAACAAGCCTCAACCGTCCACAAAGAACTACAGGTAACTAAGAGATGCTGAGACTGGGAGAAACAGTCTTTCCTGTGAAGGACACACCAATCGTTTATCCAATATCAGATGGTCAGCCCTGAAAACATATGTCCAAGTAACAGTAGGTAGACTGAGCAGATTATATTTAGGGATGTATATGTTTACACTTACACATATTTGCATATAACAACAATTAATGAAAAAAAGAGGCCATGAACTTAAAAAAGAACAAGAAGGGGTTCATGGGAAGGATTTGAAGGAGAAAAAGGGAGAGAGAAATGCTTTAATTTTAATTTCAAAAATAAACAGAAAAAAGACATCCTGGCTTACCCGTGTTGCTAGGAAGACTGAAACATGTGGATGAGCGAGCCTTGATAACTTCTCTCCCAACCTGCATAAAGTCAGCCCAAAGTGGGCGAAAGAATTAGCTCAGAGTAGTCATGCTTAAAACTAGCAATGGAATGCCAGACAGCGGTAGCGCATGCCTTTAATGCCAGCACTTGGGAGACAGAGGCAGGCAGATTTGTGTGAGTTCAGGTCAGGCCTAGTCTACAAAGCCAGCACTACACAAAGAAACCCTGTCTAAAAAAACAACACACACACACACACACACACACACACACACAAAACAAACCAAGCAAGGGAAAATTGAGTGAAAATCTTTAAGATCTGTATCTAGTCTGTTCTTTTGAGACAGTCACATTGATCAAACTTTCTGTGGAGCTTGTTGTTACCCTGAATTTCTAATCTCCCCGTCTCTACTTCCTGAATGCAAGAATTGCAGATGTCTGCCACCATATTCAGTTTTCCGTGGCGCTGCGGATCTAACACAGGGCTTTGTTGCATGTTAGGCAGCCACTCCACCATGTGACCTGTATCCCTAGCCTTAAAATTCTTTTTCAACTTAAAAAATAATAACCAGAAGTCCAGGTCTAAACTGTGGGAACAGTTACAGTTTGTATTTCATACGAAAGGTTCTTCGGTATATAAGAAGCACCTACAAATCAATGAGTGGAATACAAATAATTTGATAAAGATATAACCAGGGAAGTTATCTAATATAATGATTCCAGGAGAAATGAATCAATTTTTCATTGAAGGAAAAAACAGATTTGATTTTTCACCTACTGGATGGACAGATACAAATATTTTGATAGTGCTGTTAATTTAAATAGGAACTCCTTTACATTGCTAAGTGGAAGCTAAAATTGGCAAATCCCCAAGGAAGCAATTTGTGGCAGTGTCTTCTTTGTATATGTGTATGGCCCCTCTACCCCCATACATGTGTGCATCCTTTTGTATATATGTTGAGGCCAGAAGTCAACTTTGGGTGTTATTCCTGAGAAACCTTACATTTCAACCTTTTGTGTCTTACTTGACCTCTAATGCCCTGATCAGTCTAACTTGTTTGGCCATTGAGCCCTTGGGATTCTCCTCTCTCTGTCCCCAGTGCTGGGATTACAGGCATGAGCTACCACACCCGGCTTTATTCTGTGGTTTCTGGGGATTGAACTCAGATTCTCGTGCCTGCACTTCAAGTGTTGTCCCAGCTGAGATCTATTACTAGCCCTTGTAGTTGTGGGTTTTTGCCCCAGCGAGTCTGTTTCTGTTCATTTATCCCAAAGATAGACCATCCATATGCAAAATGTTGCATATTCAAGAATATTTCTGGCAACATTGTCTGAAAATATAACAAGAGTGTAAACGAGGACTATTTAAAGAAACTGTAACAGAGTTCTATGCATTATTCATGAGTAGAAAGTTTTGTCATTATTACACAGAAGTCATGGAAATTCCAGTATCTGATTTTCCTCAACATGCTAATGTTTTGTATCAACTAATGGTGATTTCAAGTGATTTTTTTTTTCTGTGATCTCTAGACCTCTGAAGATGATCACGTCTTTAACACTGCCTGGGAGCCGCCAACCCCACTTAGCTAACATGTACTCTCCATGCTGGAAAGCAAAAGTAAGGTATCACGGTTTAGATCCCATAGAATGGGGATCTGTGATTTGATCCCGTTAGGATGGTAGAAGCATTCAGGCAAAGAACAAGTGAGACTGTGGCCAAAGTGCTTGCTATGCACTCCTAAGGACCTGAGCTCCAATCACTAGCAAGGTATGATGGCACCTGTCTAATCTCAGTGTCAGGGTCCCAGGGGCTATCTGGCCATCCTATCTAGTCAAAATGGCTGAGCCGAAGTTTGACAAGAGAGACCCTGTTTCCAAAAATAAGATGCATAGTGGTCAAAGGAGACACTCAGCAAGCTGCCTGCACACAAAGGCAAGCAAACCACACATGCATAGACATGCATGCAACACACGTCCTAAGCAAATACATAAAGACAATAGCAAAAGATAGAAAGGATTGGGTGAGTAGTAAAAGGTAAAAGAGCAAACATTCTATGGAGCTTGAGATGATCTTGAGCTTCTAATTCCTGTCTTCATCTTCTGAATGCCGGAAGCAAAAATAAACAAATCATTTTAAAAAGCTGATTATAGCAATACAAGCTAACAATAATTAGAGACCTCACATTGGGAATGTAAAGTGATATAGACACCTTGGGAAACAGTTTGAAAAAAATTTTTTTTTTCTTTTGATTTTTTGAATCAGGGACTCACGTAAGGGCTGAGACTGGCCTTGAAGTCTCGATGCACCTGGACCTACCTCCTAAGTGCCGGGAATACAGGTATGTGGCACAGTGCCCGGCTGTATTGTGTATAGCCACCATCTGAGGCCAGGTGTCGGTGAACTCGTGCACAGAGAAACCGGCACAGCAGCGTTCTCAACAGTGTCCAAAGGGATGCTTTACTGGGAGGCAGAGCAGGAAACCATCCTAAGTGGGTGTTGGGATGCTTCTAGACTTGCCTGAGAAACTGGCAGAACCAGATTCATTTCTGTATAGATTCTGGGTAATGGACAATGTAATGAGAATAGTTGGAATCAGTCTGAAGGGAACCTAGTTTCTGCCAGCAGGTAAGACTTGAAAAGACTTGAAGTTTTTTTAGATTGTGAGTTTAATGGAATTTCCTTTTTTTTTTTTTTTTGGGTTTTTCGAGACAGGGTTTCTCTGGTTTTGGAGCCTGTCCTGGAACTAGCTCCCTTAATAGGAATGGTTGTCTGCTAAATCACTGAGTTTGGTGAGAAATTCTCTCAAAAATTAAGGTGGCTATTTATACAAAAAGACACTTCATTTCCTCTTCTTCCCTCTGCATGTGCACACATGGGCACACACATGCACGCACACACACACGCACACTCACGCACACACCAGGGGCTTTTGAGGATATAGAGAGGTGGAAAGCATCCCCTTATAGCTTCAGTGGCAGACATCTGCCTGCCATGCATGTGGCCATAGGCTCCACGCCTTACTGCAGCACACACAGCTCAAATTCTACTAAATAGATAACCGCTATTTCATATGCCTTTTGAGCTGTTTCACTTAATTAGATACTTGAATATATATATATATATAGATATATAGATAGATAGATAGATAGATAGATAGATAGATAGATATAGATATAGATATATCTCCAAATGGTGATGTATATCTTGACTTTTCAGGGCCTACTTTGTATGTGTCTTCACATATATTAGTTCAACAATATATTTACATTATCTGGGATATATGTGGCTTTATTTCTATGGTAGAATCAACATTATCAGTGTTAATGATCCAGAATTACTTGGATTGAGTAGACTGGACAAATGAACCTCAAACTGAAGCCTTTTCCAGGTATTTTATCTCTCCTAATCTGTTACTAGGTGTGTGTGTGTGTGTGTGTGTGTGTGTGTGTGTGTGTGTATTGCTGAGGAATGAACTAAGGCCTCATACATACAAGTCAATGAACTGCCTATCTTCAGCCTACTGAAGAGGTTTTAAGAGAGTCAGAGTCTGTTCCAGCCTAGAAACAAAGCTAAATAGTTTCTGGTGGAGTGTGTGTGGGGAGGTGGGGGTGAGGGGAAGATCAGCAAAAATATAGTGGGGGTGGGAGCAGCAAGATGGTCTGGTAGATAAAGGCCCCTGTCAGTAAGTCTGACAACCCGAGCCTAATCTCTAGGAACCTCGCTGTGAGAGAAGTCCCTCCCACAAGTTGTCGTCTGACCTCCATATGCTCACTGTGGCTTGTGCCACAGCTCTCACAGAATAGTAAATAAATACATGTAGTAAGTCTATTAGAAAGCATGAGGAAAGGGCCCAGTAGACCCCTTGAGTCTTCACCCTTCCCACCCTCCGCATGTTGTGGGCTTGTGCTGGACCTGGCCTTTACATGGCTGCTGGCATTAAACACTTCTCTCTTACCACTGAGCCATCTTTCCAGCCACCTCCATGTTAAATCCAAGGAGAAAATGAAAAAACGAAAAGAAAATCGCACTTTGAGCAAAACCAAGCTGGTAAAGAACTTTTAGTAAATATTGAGGAAATTACAAGAAACTACAGAAGTCTTATGGCTAAGATTATTTTAGTTACAATAACAAAATATACCTTCTAAAATATTTTCTAAATCAGAGAGTACATTGCATTTGATCCACTCAAGACAAAGCCATTTTTCCGGGAGTACTCAATAGCTCTCTCCCATTCTCTTTGCAGGTCTTTCTACTCATTTTCACCTCAGTGTAAACAGTCGCTGTAAGGCTCTTTTGTCTGCAGACATTAAAGCTATGTGCTTATTTTTAAATTTTACAACTAAAACTGAGAATAGATTTCCCCCTTCCTTTTCAACAACTACAACATCATAATAGTCTTGCCAACTTCATAGGTGTTACGGGTGCCCTTTAACAAGTGCTTCCTTTGTAAATCTTAGGTTAAATACTTGACAATTCTTTTACTTAATACTCTAGTGAAGTATTTAATTTTTAAAAGGAAAAATAACTCAAAGTTTCATCAACTAATGATTGAAAAAGTCAAATGTGATGTAGCCATATACTAAAATATTATTTGGCCGTAAAAAGGAATAAAATAATAGAATTGCTACAAGTTGGATAAATTCTGAGGGCAGTATGCTAAATAAAAAAAGAAATCACAAAAGGCCACATACAGAATTACTCCATTTATATGAAATACTCAGAATAAACAAAACAGTATTTTAAAAATCCCGCCAGCCCTACCACCAATTCATGTTTATTGTTCTAGTTGTGAAACTCCCTCTTTTTGAACCCTAACAAATACTTATTTCTGATGATGTGTACTAGTGGTTATTTAAGTTTTGTTTAAGTCATTTGAGCAAAAACTATCACAACCTGGAACGCTTCTACAGCTGAATCAGTGTGATGGTAGGGGTGATGAGTCTTCCTTGTCTCTGATGCTGACCTATGTCGCCTTCCTCTTCTTTAACTAGTCTGCCACACTGCTGGGACCTTTCTTGAGTGTGTTCTGAGCAGCCATGGAGACTCATTGAGAGCCAGCCCACCACACCGTTTGTCTCCCTGTCTCCCCGGTCAGAATGTGCTCGGGGCTGTAGTAAATTATATTAGGAGATGGGAGGTCTTTATTTACTTTGTCTTGTCATATTTCTTTGAGGAGAGGGTCAACAAAGGGCATTCTCTATCGATATCAATACCCCAAATGACAAAATGATACTTTACATTTTCAGGAAAGGCAAATCTTCATAAGAGTCATAATAGTTGTGGATTTTTGGATTTCTACACTTCTCTGCAACCTGAAAAAAAAACAACTGTGTTTTGCATTTTGTTTTTTCCCCCGTCTCTGCTCTCTAAATTGTTAGACATCATTAGCATATCATGAAAGAAGCCACTAATTTCTGTGATTTAGTGGCTAAACAGTACTTCTTCCTCTTTGGTCATGATTTCCTTAAAGCATTCAGTTTTGCAGTAAGAGGCAATTGCATTTTAAATATTAAACTTGTTTCATTTGCATCTGTGGCAAGTGGAATAGCCACAACTGGTCCAAGGCAGACATGCCATGTGCTTAACTGCCGTGTGCTCTGCCCATTTAAGGAAAACGAAGGATTTCTTTTAGTAACGTGGAGTGCCAAAGTTCATAAGGTTAGAAATGATTTTCATTCTGACTCAAAACTCATAGGTAATTTTTAAAATGTATTTAATTACAGTTGTCATTTCTGTGATTTCTACTGAAGGAATAGTAGAGAGAGAC
Organism: Microtus oregoni; assembly: GCF_018167655.1. Classification (NCBI taxonomy): domain Eukaryota; kingdom Metazoa; phylum Chordata; class Mammalia; order Rodentia; family Cricetidae; genus Microtus; species Microtus oregoni. The sequence goes on from NW_024543063.1 coordinate 43,231,460, forward strand.
CCTCCCTGAACATTCCCCTCACCCTTCAGTGAATGTTTCATTCTTGAACAGTGACCTTATCAGGTGACAATAGTGGTAAGGTCAGAGAGTGTCTGATTTTCAAAGTGTTTGAGTTCATGCATAATAATTTCACCTTTTAAATTTTATAGCATTCTAAAGTAAATCCTTTGGTCTTTAGTAGTGATATAATGCTATCACAAATGAGTGATATTCAACCTCAATGTGTTGGTTTAAAAGCAGAAATGTCTTTTGGGGAGGCTTTGTTGCTCTCCAAAACTTTATTGGATCATGCCATTTCTGTTTGTGGGATCTCACCAAGGCCAGCTGGCCTAGGTCTGAAAAAACATGGGATAAATCCGGACTAGCTGAACATAGCGGACAATGAGGAATACTGAGAATTCAAGAACAATTGCAGTGGGTTTTTGATCCTACTGCACGTACTGGCTTTGTGGGAGCCTAGGCAGTTTGGATGCTCACCTTACGAGACCTGGATAGAGGTGGGCAGTCCTTGGGCTTCCCACAGGACAGGGAACCCTGATTGCTCTTCGAGCAGATGAGGGAGGGGGAATTGATCGGGGGAGGGGGAGGGAAATGGGAAGCGGTTGTGGGGACGAGGCAGAAATCCTTAATAAATAAATAAATTTAAAAAAAAAAAAAATATATTTTGAACATCCCAAAGAAAGAATGGAGACTAATATAAGCAGTGCCCATGTACCATTGCATAGGTTAACAAATCACCAATTTGACATGACTGCTGTGCATTTTAAATAATAATAGTGATATACATAACATTTTTGTCATCGTATTTATTATTTTTCTTACCATAACACTTCGGTTTTGATTCCCCAGTAATTCTGATATTATTATATCATTATGTGTCCAAATAGTATTTTGAGTGATAACTTATGTAATGTCATGTACATGATCCTATAGTTTATTTTTACTCAACTTGTGTTTTTCAGTACTTGGGAAGAAATCTCCATATGCTAGGCAAGTACTCTCCTATCGCGCTGTCTCCTCAGCCCTCAGCATTCTAGTTCTGAAATGTCTGTCTGTGGACATGCCCCATGTTTCATTTATAAAATGATGCTCTAGCTTGTTTACCCACATTTTTCTTCATAAACACATTGTTTCTATTTTTCTTTTTCTTTTAAAAAATATTTATTTATTATTATGTACATAGTGTGCCTCTTGTGTGCTTGCATGCCAGAAGAAGGCACCAGATTTCATTATGGATGGTTGTGAGCCACTGTGTGGTTGCTGGGAATTGAACTTGACCCCTGGAAGAGCAGCCAATGCTCTTAACCTCTAAGCCATCTCTTCAGCTCTCTGTTTTTCAACTACTAAAAATAGTACTGCAGTGAGCACTCTTGTGCCATCTCTTTGTTCTCATGTGTGAGATTTTTGTTTGGTTAAATGCCTGGATGGAACTGCTGGGCCCTTGTATATACCAACTATGCCAAATGTTGCCAAATTGATCTCTGAAGTGTTTGTGACTGTCCACATATCAATCCCCAGCCATTTTAAGCTTTATCGAGATATATTTATATGCCATAAATATACATCACTTATAGTGCTATTCAATGGGTTTCAGCATGTTTATAGAGTTTCACAACTCTTACTTTACCATGACCTTACGGTAGCTTAATTTCACTGTACATTCCCAAGCAAAAACAGTCAAGCTACTGATGGGTACTTCCCATTTTTCCTTTCTTTCTCACCCAAATTCGACAATGCCTCTGCTTCCTGTCTCCACGAATTTGCCTGCTCTGAACCTTGTATATGTGCTTTTGTTCAATATTTAGTCATTTGTAAATGACTGGTTTCACTTACCGTTGAGTTTTTGAGTTTCATGTTTATTGTACTTCATCCCTTTCTCTCTTCTTTTGATGAGTTTTATTCTTTTACTGCATTTTACTTATTCACACCTATCACTGGTGAACATCTTAGTTGTTGCTACCTTCTGATTTTTGTGAATAATACTATGTTGTAGATGTTTTTATTTTCCATGAATATGTTCCTGGGAATGGATCTGTTAGACCAAGGTAAACGGTAACTGTGTTAACGACTTTGAAGAACCATTAAAACTGGCTGAACTGCTCTATCCCATCAGCATGTGAGATTCCCAGTTTTTCCATATTCTTGCTAATAATTGCACACAAATACACCTGAGAAAGGGAAAAAAAAACCCTGATGTTTGTCTTTCTGAGTTTGGCTGGTTGTACTTAACATAATTATTTTCATTTCTCTCCATTTTCTTGCAAATATCATGATTTCACTTTCTTATGGTTGAACAAAATTCTACTTTTTGTGTGCATTATACCATTTTACTTAAATCTATTCCTCTATTGATGGACATTTAGACTTGTTCCATCTCCTGGCAAAGTGAATATTTGTCTATAATATTTCTATTAGACTCTATATCATATAGTACAAAATATACAGTATATGCACTATATATTTAATATATAGTATATAGCACATGTGTAGTATAAACATCTATCTATATAGTATATCGTGAATACATATTTATAGCAAAATACATATAGAATATATGGCGTATATACATATATGTATGATATATATGTATATATGTACAGAATATATGGTATACAATATAGTGTAATATATTCTGTGTACATGATATATGCTATATAGTATATCTAAAGTTTGTCAGTAGTATGCAGTGAATATCTGTCTATGGTATATTCCCTTAAATAGTTCTTTGAGTAAATCCAAGATTGGTATAATTAGTTCATATGTTCTTAGTTTTGGATTTTCAGGGAGCCTCGAGCCTTATTTCTTTGGTGACTGAACATATTTCTATCTCCTCCAGCAGAGCACAAGCTTTTGTGGCTCATCCTCACCAGGACTTGTTTTCTTTATGATAGTCATTTATCCTAACGTGAGGTGGAATCTCAGCATACATTTAATTATATTTCTTGATAGCTAAGGATGTTGCACACCTTTTTGAAATAATTATTGACCATTTGTTTTTCTTTCCTTAAAGGCTGTCTTTTTATTTTTTTAATTTTTATTGATTTTTATTAAGCTATACATTTTTCTCTGCACACCCCTCCTCTCCCCTCCTCTTCTACCCTCTCCCATGGTCCCCATGCTCCCAATTTACTCATGAGATCTTGTTGTTTTCTACTTCCCATGTAGATTAGGTCCATGTCTGTCTCTCTTAGAGTCCTCATTATTGTTTAGGTTCTCTGGGATTGTGAATTGAGGCTGGTGTTCTTTGCTTTATGTTTAAAAGCCACTTACGAGTGACTACATATGATATTTGTCTTTTTGGGTCTGAGTTACTTCGCTCAGTATGATGTTTTCTAGCTCCATCCATTTGCCTGCAAATCTCAAGATGTCGTTATTTTTTTCTGTTGTGTAGTACTCCATTGTGTAAACGTACCACATTTTCCTTACCCATTCTTTGGTTGAGGGGCATTTAGGTTGTTTTCATGTTCTGGTTCTGACAAGCAATGCTGCTATAAACATAGTTGAGCACATATTCTTGTGGTATGATTGAGTTTCCTTTGGATATATACCCAAAAGTGGTATTGCTGGATTTTGAGGAAGGTTATTTCCTAATTTTCTGAGAAATCACCATACTGCTATCCAAAGGGGCTGTACCAGTTTGCATTCCCACCAGCAATGCAAGAGTGTTCCCTTTACCCCACATCTTCTCCAGCATAAATTGTCATCAGTGTTTTTGTACTTGGCCATTCTTAAACGTATAAGATGGAATCTCAGAGTTGTTTTGATTTGCATTTCTCTGATAGCTAAGGATGTTGAGCATTTCCTTAAGTGTTGGGTTTTTTTTTTTGCCATTTTAGATCCCTCTGTTGAAAGTTCTCTATTTAAGTCTGTACCCCATTTTTTTATTGAATTATTTGTTCTTTTGATAACCAATTTCTTGAGTTCTTTGTATATTTTGTAGATCCCCACTCTGTCTGATGTAGGGTTGATGAAGATCTTTTTCCATTATGTAGGCTGCCATTTTGTCTTGTTGACCATATCCTTTGCTTTATGGTTTCTGGAGGTCCCATTTATTAATTGTTTCTCTCAGTGTCTGTGCTGCTAGGGTTATATTTTGGAAGTGGTTTCCTGTGCCAATGCATTCAAGTGTACTTCCCACTTTCTCTTCTATGAGGTTCAGTGTGGCTGGCTTTATGTTGGGTCTATTTTCATTCTTCTACATGTTGATATCCAGTTATGCCAGCACCATTTGTTGAATATACTATCTTTTTTCCATTATATATTTTTTGCTTCTTTGTCGAAAATCATGTGTTGGTAGGTGTGTGGATTAATATTCGGGTCTTTCGATTTGATTCCATTGGTCCTCCTTTCTGTTTTTATGCCAACACCAGGCTGTTTTCACATTGTATCCACAGACAAGAGCAGAGAGAACTAAATTCTGGTGCTCAACTCACTTTTCCCTTTATATTCAGTTCAGAATGTGAGCCCCCCATGGAATAGCATTGCCCACACTCAAGGTGATTCTCAACTAAAGCTTTCTCGAAGCACCCTTACAAACATACTCACAAGTGTGTCTCCTAGGTGATTATAAATCTACGGTAAATATTACCCATTACAAACTCTATAAAATGGTTTTCTACTTCATTAACAAGTTTCCTATTTTCCTAACCAATTTGACAAGCTAGTATAATTTTAATGATATTTGAGTACTAAATAATAAGAAATTGAATTGAAGAGACTAAATGTTTGGCTTCAGAGTGCCAACTATTGCTTATTATAGTATAAAATTTCAGAATATTTTTAGGACCATTCTCTAATGTGGTGGAAGCATCCTTGATAAATTGTAAAGTGTGTTGACATTTCTCTGCCATATTTTATAACTTTAATTTTGTGAAGTTGCTTACATACAGTGACATTTGTGATTTATAGCTTGGAAAACTTTTTATTGATTGATTGATTGAACTTAAAATATAACTTTATCATTCCCCCTTCCCTTTCCTCGTTCCAACCATTCACATGTACTCTTCTTGTTCTCTCTCAAATACACTGCCTGTTTCTTTTATTATGATGTATGATACACACACATACACACACACACACGTCTATATATTCCTAAATGTATAACTACAACTTGCTCAGTCTGCACAGTGTCACTTGTGTGTGTGATTTCAGAGTTCTTCCACTCTCATCCTTCCTCAGTTCACTGCAGTTCTTTGACAGGGCTTGAGGCCCCATGAGATTTTTCCCTCCCAAGGTAGCATGTCTGTTGGTGTTGTTCTTGTTCAAGGCTTGTTAAGGCATCCATACTGATGAGACTTCCTGGGTGTGCCTTCTCTGACTCTTCTAGGAGACAAAATATCACAGCAAACTTATTGTTCCTCTGCCTCTTTATAACCTTTTCACCTACCTTCCTCTATGCATCTTGCCCAGGAGTTGTGTTGTAGATGTATCAGCTGGGGCTGATCAATGTATCAGTGTTTTCTGCATTTTGATTAGTTGTGATTTTCAGCAACGATCTCTGACTGTTGCAAAGAAGTGTTTCCTTGGTGAAAAGTGAGACCTATACATATATATGGATTTAAGGATAGACATTTAGAGTGTAGTTATTTATAATGCTGGTTTAATAAAGTGGTAGTTTTTAGGTTCTCCTCCAAGATCTATGACTTCACTAACTAACTTTACTTGGGTAGTTGACAAGGTTTCCGATGCCAGGCATGATTTTCCTCTTGTTGGGGCCGGGGGAGGGCTTAGGTTCAATTAGAGAGCTGCTGATTACCAGCAAGGTGTGCTGCCACTATTAAAACCTTAAGGATATTATACCACGATGGTCGTTTTGTTTATTTGTTTGCTTTGTTTTTAGTTCATAGACATGATAGCAGGGTAGGACTATTAGTTGCTTCACTCCATTGGGATCTTTCATGATGCCATGAGAGCTAGTCCTCAGGGAGGTGGATAGCTTTTTTCAAAAAGTACGGTAAGCTGTAACAATAGTATGTATGTTCTAAAGGGAAATATATTTTGTGACTCATAGAATACAAACCTAGTTGTAGAAAAATGAGTGTCGGCATTAATACCTTTATTGGCATCTTTTAGCATTTTAAAAGTAGTATCCCGTAATAGACATCTGTAAACAACAATTCTTACTCACTGAGTATTTCCTTTGGGGAGATTCTTAGACCGAAAGGAAAAACCAAAGTGGAGTTTTTCAACCAGTCATACGAAGTTGAACTTAAGGATAATAAATAATTCTGGCTGTGCACGAGTGATGACCAGATTTGCATGTGTAAGAACTCAAGGATGGAGCTAGCAGATGCCAGAATGGTTTACACTGTGCAGAGCCTGAGTGGATGACCACGAGAACATCCATGCTCATCTGGAGGGACTTCCTGGAGAAGCATGATCCTAGTTAGTGCTTTAGTGAGCCGTTAAGGCGAGGACAAAAGTAGTTCTTAGTGGCTGCCACCACCTAATGACATGCCACCATACCTTCTTCAAATTGTAGGAGATGTTTTATTGGAAATCTCAAGTTGGAACTACTCAGACTCTGCTTCTATCCCTCTAGGGCCAGCTCAGCCCTTCATCCTGTCAGAGCACATAAAACAGAACAGCTTGCAGTTTGCTATGAAGGGGTCTTTGGGATGAAGCATTTTAATGTCCATAAAGAATAGACAAGATCTTCATTTTTAAAGACTCCCATGGAACATTTCAAACTGCATGGATGTGTCTTGGTGCCCTTTGCCAAAATTAATAGATTTAAGCTGTGGAGTTAGAAGAAAGCTAAGCACTCATCCCTACCATCATCTAATAACATTTTACTATATTTCATTATAGCTTGTGTACCCTAAAACCAGGAGTATATTAAATCAGAAAGGCTACTAATTTTAGACTTTTGTAAGTTAACACATAGGGACAATTCAGATGTACAGTAATATTTTAAAAATTAAGTATCCCATGCAGTGATCTAGAAACTGCATCAGGCTGATCTTACAAGGCTGTTTTTACTTGCTTACTTGTTTTTAATTTGGATTATTTATCAGTCTGAAATTGACCTGACTTTCTGGTTTCAAAGAGCTATTCAAGAGCACCACTAAAGAATGGCACAGAGGGACCACAGTGCAGTAAAATACTTTGAATTCCTCTCATGTTCTGAGAACAAGAGTATCTTAAGCTTTGATAGGACAGTTCAACTTTATATTTTCCATTTGACTTCTTTAAAAGGTTCATCGTCTTTTAAACAAGGGGGAGAGCAGGGATGAAAAGATGTAGAATTAGAAAGGGGTGACTTAACTACTAGTTGGAGTGAAGACACCTAAAGCAAGATGAACAGCACCAGCAAGTGTTGCGCCTTGGAGCTTCTCCTTGTGTGACTGGAGCAGTAATTTGGAGTTAATCTGTTCAGCTTCTCAGTAAAAGACTATGTTCTAGATTGTTTGACTCTTCATAGAATCTCTGCCCAGCTGTTCTTTCATCTCTCCTTTCATTCAGTTCAGTGTAGGGAACATAACTGCAGATGAAAGCAAGGTAAACAGGTTAGGTGGGAGTCTTGGGCCAGGTTTCGAATTCATGGCTTGCTGTTTGCTTTCCACCGAGTGACGAAGCCAGTAGCACCTGCCTTGAGCCTCCTACTTCCTACTGTCAACAGCAAATGGAGGCTCCCTCTCCTTCAGCAAGACTGCACTCTCAGGTTGGGTGACTGAATTTCTCCGGGAATACTGTTGCCTGGTGCATTGTCTTGGTTCCCTTTGTCTGCATGAACACTTCTTTCTTTGTGTCTGTTTTTCTCCCTTGCTTTCTACTCCCCACTTGTCCCCAAATCCTTGAAGCCTACGAGGCTGTGGTGACACCTTCTGGGCAGTGCTGGGAGTGAATTACAGCCCCAAGTTAGCTCTGTGGTGGCGTTAGCACACACAGGATATGGTGGATAGGAGGACATGGGGTCTGCTTCAGCAGAAGGGTTGTTACAGTGTTCTACTTTTCTTGGAATTTCTACTACTGGCTTCATACCAATACTATTTCTTACAAATGAGCAGAAATTCACAGTTAGGGAAATAAAAAGCCAAGGATCTACCTGCTCACTTTAGTAATGGTGGTTCTGGATCAGGCTTGGAATTGAATGCTAACAAAGTAAAGGTGCACAGTTATATGATTCTAGGATATCAACATCGTACACCGCTGCAGGCGTGTTTGCATGGGTACGTATGCTCATGTATGTGTGTTGGGAGACATCCAGTTACATGCCGGTAGCTTATAACAGTAGGAATATGTTCAGTCTCAGTGGAAACCCCGGCATCCATCTCTACTGTTTACGTATTGAGGACAGTGTTTCCCGGAGCTGCTGCTCATAGGTTCTCATAGACGGGTTAAGGACATTCTGTGCAGCTTAAATTGGAGTCTCACTTTTTTCTGAACAGATTTCATCATCCCCACCTCTACTGCAAAGCTGATTTAATTCTTCTATTAAAAAAATTTAAATGATCTCTTTTTCATACAGCATGGAAATGATAATAAGGTTATGTCCTTTTCTTGTGTGTTTGTTTGTTTTCTATTGTTACTGACTTTGGCTTGAACCATGAACAGACTCAATGGTACAGCTCCTAGGGAAATCACGAGCCAGTTCTCAAGTTGCTTTTGTCATCAGGATAATATTAACAGAGCCTATGGAGCTCAGTATTGAGGAATTTCCATGCTCTCTAGAATCCTCTGTCACCTTCACCAACTGAGGAACAAATACAGAAGCGCCAGACAACAAAGGTACAGCCGGCGGCCATTGCAGCTGTGCACCTGCCCATCTCTAGAGTAGCAAGACATCGGCGAGTGGGAGAGCACAGGACACTAAGCTTGCCTGGGAGATGACTGACGTAGCTGCATCTGCGACCTTTAAAGTGTCACCCCATGCCTCTTCTCGGCTTCCCCTGCCATTCTTCACTGGAATGTTGCTTATCCGCTGATAGGCATTTGTGTTTGGTACAGAACCCGGGATTTTTATGACTGCTGTATAATAAAATCAAAGCACAGCCACATCGCTTTCTAATTTTGATTTGCAAACAGATGGTAGACAGCTAGAAAAATCGAGTGAACAATAATGAAAATGGGGAAATGCTTTCATGAAATTAAAAGAGAGCTGAAAATACCAAGGGTGCGAATAGGTAACAAAGTGTCGTGGAGTAACTGCGGAGATGATGGTTTTATTTGAAGTAGGGGGAGGGAGAGAAAGCTAGAAGGAGGCAAAAACACAATTTGGTCTAAAATTGAATTTCTCTGATAAGGCGTTTCAGAAGCGGCTTGTCTTATTCACTCAGCAGCAAAATAATCATATGCGCTTTAATAATCTTTATTTTACAGGAGTGTGTTGCCAGGGTAACAGAGTGTAAGCAGGGGAACAGCACCTTGCAGATCACAAAGGCAAATCTGTGGAAAGAAATTTCACTGAGTTTCTCTTTCCCTTACCACTGTAATAAAGACTCTTATTTTTCCTGCACTATTTAATAATTGCCCATAAACATCCTCTTCCCTTTCCCATTTCCATATCTGTTAAAACATGGACAATGGTATAAATCTGGAACTGCCAAGCTCAGAGGGTTAAGCAAAAAAAAAAAAACCAGATGTGATATCTTTAGCATTTTTATATAATTATTTTTATTACTATTTTACCCCATCTCCATCCCTCCCTCCCAACCTTATTGCTATTTCCTCCTGTCTTTAACTAGTCTGATGGTAGAATTCCAAGCAAAGGGGTCTCGAGGTGGGAGTTTGTATTTGGCCACATTAATCAACATTTATTAGCTGAGCTTGCCTGCATGAAGGTTTGAAAGGAGAGACAGCAACTGAAGAGGATAAACTGAATTACAGCAAACAAAGTGACAAGCATTCAGGCCAACAGCTGCAAAAATAATCATTTCTTTATACTCATAAATATAGAGCATGGGGGAGAGGGAGGAAGAGACAGACACATAGAGAGACAGAGACAATGAGAGACACGCACAGAGAGAGACAGGGACAGTGAGAGAGACAGACTCACAGAGGGAGAGAGACAGAGAGAGACACACAGTGACAGATACACAGAGAGAGACAGAAAGACACACAGAGACAGTGAAAGAGACACACACAGACAGGGACAGTGAGAGAGAAACAGAGATACAGACACACAGGGAGAGAGACAGAGAGAGACACAGAAAGAGACAGAGACATAAACAGAGAGACAGATACACACAGAGAGACAGAAAGATAGACACAGAGACAAAGCAGAGACAGACAGAAGCAGAGACAAACACATAGACACACACAGAGAAACAGACAGAAAGACAGAGTGGGGAGCGAGAGAGACAGAGAGAGGAGGAGAGGGAGGGAGGGAGGGAGAGAGAGAGAGAGAGAGAGGACAAGCACTGTTAGGTTCTTTCAGTTTTCCTTGGGAAACTGGCACGTTTGGAATTAGCAAGGCGAGAGATCCCATTGCCTGTTCAAACGAGAGGGTCAAAACTAGCAATGAGAATGTACTTCCTGATCATTTGGTTCAGTTTATGGCAGGTTTGTGTTTCTCAGTATTCATCCATCGGCATTTTAGCCGAGAGCCTTAGCCTTTGAGGGTAAATTTATGAGGAAATAAGGACCTTCATGAAATTAGATATAAAATTGCTCCCCAAATAGTCTATGTTCGCATAACTGTTGAAGGCTTGACTTTGGTAAGGAATTTCAGGTTAGGGACGTCTGGGTTGTTTCTGCTTGAATACCATAGGCAACAGGATTTTAGAAAGGAGCTGAGCCTGTTTGTTGTAGCAGAGGCCCCACGACAGAAGATTTCAGTATACAACATGGAGACATACTCTCGTGTGCTAGCAAACAGCTGTGTGGTTCCTAAGCTGCAGTCCTGTCAAGGCTCTTCTTAAAGGACTGAGAGACTTTAACCTGAGGAAATGATATTTTTTAAAGAGACTGACCAGTCATCCTTCTAAAGGGAAGGAAGGAGGTGCATTCCCCTTCATCTGAATACAGACTTTAAGGAGATCACTTGAACAGTTCAATGAGTGACCCATGGCAGGTAGGACCTACTCTCTGATGAGGGCCTGGGCAAGCAAACCAAAGAGCATAAGACTAATTGACCAGTTGCTTTGATGACGACACCACCAAGGGCGGGTGACTTTCTTCTGAAGAGTGCATTGCACTGCATGCATCTTGAATCAGAGACGGGCCGTGCAAATAGGAAACACGATACAGAGTAGTCTTAGCCCCATGGGCTTCCTGGAGTGTTCCTGTGACAGCATGGTGTCTTAGTGTTCCATACTTTGATTATTTATACATAAACCAAAACGTGATCTTTGTCTTAAATTTCATGTCGAGGCATGAGAAACCAGAGAAAGTATATGATCCTAATAGATTGTAAATAAACTGATTTTTAAAAATAAAAAATTTTAAATGGAAAAAAGACAAATACTTAAAGTAAACAAGAGGTTTCTTTACTCCCACCTAAAGTCATTTAACTTAATTGCATTTAAATTCTCATTGACAGAGAAAAGATGGTTGAGATGAACTATACACCTCACAAAGGAATATAATCTCATGTTGATCCCTTATTTATTTTCTTTACCTGTTCTGCTCATCCTTCCATACTTGAGTCCATGAGAAGGCACTAATGCCAAACAAAAGTTGTATTGCTTGGGAAGGTTGGAGCAGATTCCTTTATCCATGTGATGTTACCTCTCCTCCCAAATCCACCTACAGACCTTCTTGGCTTCGTATATGATGACTTTTGTTTTCTTTCCTCGGACTTCATGCATGGGTATTGAAATCAAGAGGCCTTAATCAGAAACTGGAGCACGTACTACAAAATGCATAAAAGCTAATAGTAGTGTTTGTAGAAGGATCAAATTAACTTCTTAATGCAGGGAAAAATACAGCAAGGCATTATGTGTTAATGCTATGTTTTTAAAGGTGAATACACCAATCTTTCATGACTTTTAAATATATAAAAGAACCTCTTAAACATTATTCAGATTTATATTATTTTCATTTTTGCTTCCCAGATTTTTTTTTCCCTGGGGATAATACTCTGGTTTCTGGGTTTTGCAGGACCTGTTTGGACTGTAGCTATTCTTCCACCTTTTAAAAATAGCTCTACTAGGGCCGGAGGGATGTCTCAGAGGTTAGGAGCACTGGCTGTTTTCCCAGAGGTCCTGAGTTCAATTCCCAGCAACCAAATGGTAGCTCACAACCATCTATAATGAGATCTGGTGCCCTCTTCTGGTGTGCAGGCATATGTACATAATATATTACATTATATGTATATAAACATATAAACATAAAAATAAATAAATCTTTATAAAATGTCTTTACTATGTTGTGCTTCCTTAGAATGTTCATTAATTAATAATATGAAGAGTGAAATGCTAGCTAGATAGGACACTTTCTACATAAAAATCTTCTTTTCCCTTGACCTTAACATGGATTATATATTATAATTCACACACAAAAAACAAAATACTTTCTAAAATACACATATAAAAAGAAAAAATGTAACCGATTTAATGCATTCATAGTCCACTTTTTATTAATTGAAGAAGACATTATCTATAGTAGTGACTTATGTTGCAGTCTGTGAAAATGGCCCGTGTTTTTTTTTCTTCTGAAGTGAACTGCAAGTGCAGAATTATACTTACTCTAGAAGTTCATTGGCAGAGATATTACTGGAAATTGTTGTTGAAACATGTAATCAATGAAACAGTCTGTTTATTGACAATTTGTAGATGTGCTTATATTCTTGTCACTGTGATACACAGTGAAATAATATCTGATCTGTTCAGTCTTGACTCTGATACTTAGCTTTTTGGGTCTCTCCCTTATCTATAAATAGAAACAGTATTTCCTGTTTAAATGTTCAAGTCATTGTAAAGATCATGATAAGGGAAAATAAATCTATAGATATAGATATACTGACATCTCCATGTTTATGGTATTTTCTTGTAACAAAAAAGTTATTTAAAAGCCAGGCAGTAGTGCCATATGCCTTTAATCCCAGCACTCAGGAGGCAGAGACAGGAGCATCTCTGTGAGTTCGAGACCAGCCTGGGCTACAGAGCGAGTTCCAGGACAACCAAGGCTACACAGAGAAATCCTGTCTTAAAAAAAACAAAAAAAAAGGTATATAAAATATCAAAATGCATTGATATAGAGCAATCTATAAAACATGCATAATTATATTACAAATTAGATACTTCCATATGGTTTTCAACATACAGAGTATTCGTTCTGCTTGCTTGAGATCTATTAGTTGAATGAAGGTCTAATGTATTTTCAGTCAACAAGAAGACTAGCTGGGTCTCAACAATTATAGGCAGTTTATAGATTTGGGGGGAATGCAAGAATTTGAGTAGTTTTCATTCATTAAAGAAAATGGAATCCAAGTTACTAGATCACAGGAAAGAGCGGATCGTATTCAGAAGACTGCTGGAAGGACCAAAGAGAGCTTCCTTGACTATCCCATTTACACTCTCTACCTTGCACTTTTGCTTTTTGGTGGTGGATATTATTATCTCAGAGGTAAATAAAATGCTTAGACAAAGAGCATTCACTTTGTTCGTTTCTGTTAAAATAAAGAGGGTATAGCATCAATAAGAGAATAATGTAATTCATCACATAAAATAGACAAACTTTTAAAGGCAAGCTGGAGTCTAGGGCTAAGCTTTGTCCATTTACTCCACAGTGGAAATACGTTTCTAGACTAGTGTAGTGTGACTGATCCTGAAACCCCTCTCTAACCTACATCTTCCCTCTCTCTTTCCTGCACAGCTCTTGGACTGTTGGTTGAACACATTTAAATAATTTGATGTTAGTAAAGACAGTGTCCATTGTCTTGGCTATAGTATAATGTAGCCAATCATGTTACTGTCAAATGTAGCTCAAGTCGGAAGTATTTTCTGCCCAAAGGGAGTAAAAGATTCCAGATACAAGAGTAGATATTGATGGTACACTCCTCGTATTTTTAAGAACAGTAAACTAAGAACATGCGAGATGAAGTCAGAATGCTAAAGGCCTTTGACACATTATGCATATTCCTAAACCTGTCTTTACAAAAACTGTCAAATTTCCTCCTTGGGAGAAGGGACATTTATTACATCTTCCCTTACAGAGCTCTTCCCCACCCCCACCCCCACCCCCCCCACCCCCCCGCCACAAACTAATGCAGGGCACTGGCACACAAAGCAGTGAGGAAGGCCTGTGTTAACTCTTCACAATATCCTTCATATGATGGCATAGAAGACGTTTTCCAAAGGCTAAAATAAATATATTTCCAGTTTGAAACTTAGGAAAATATGTCCATACGAGGGAAAGAAGTCCCCTTTGTTGAATTCATGATTTTTAACCTTTATTTTTTTGTCATCAGAATCTATATAGTAGGCTGAGATAAATAAGAGTTTTATTTTACTGTTAATATACTTATTTTAAATATTGATGATATGATATATTGCTGATATCTACTTATTTTTAAACTGATTGTGTTATTAGTAAGACTAACTAGAAATCTGGACGTCAACTTCAGTCTCCCGATTCTCAGTATACTAGAGATACACACACTTGTAATAATCAAGAGGGGTTTGTGCCTATTGTGTTTGAAATGTTTGCTGACTTACATAGGATCTCTAGTAATTTGAGGGTGGATTTGGCATGACCTACTTCACTGTAATTCCTATTAGTAACTCCATTGAAGTGTTAAATGGTAAATCCTTTGAAATTTTTTCCTTAGGTAATCCTAACTTAACTATGTAATGAGAATAGAAATAGCTCTCTAAGGCGGTGTGTGAGAGAGAGAGAGAGTGGGGGGAGCACAAGAGCACTCCTTTTGTCGTTCTAAAGAGCACATACAGATGTGTTGGGCTTTCTTTTGTCTCCAAGAATGTTATTTAAAACTGCAGTTGACATTTTCCTACATAATGCAAGGATTTATGAAAATGCCTTTTCATTCCGAGGCATGTATATAAGATTCAAACATAATCACCAGACTTAAAAAATGATCCAGATTCTTACACCAAAACAGAGTAACAACACATCTTTATCCACCACAAAGTGCCAGAATGAGATAAAGGTGCTCCAATTGTGATAAATCTTGTCAGTGATAAGATAGGTTATCCCTAAATATTAAGTATATTTACATCTAGTATATCAGATCATGCTGTTGCCTGCTTACATTGAGTGGCCGACTACTTTCTCCATTGAAAGTAAAGACAACGAGCTAATTACCAGCCACTAAACTCCAGGATGTTAGGTAGATCATTAGCGCTGAGAAAGGATGCAGAGAAGGAACACAGGAAGTGGATTCTTATGCAGGGCATAAGGGAGCCTGACCGCCTTCCCTCTTCTTCCCTCCCACACCCCAGTCTGCCTCTGCAGCTTCCCATTTTCAGGGAAGGAGAGTGTCTCGATGGCTTTCATTTTCTAATCAAGAAGCATTGTCTCCTACGTGCTTAGTGAGGTGACAGCCTAGACGCACTGGTTCAGTCTTGCCTGGAGAAGGCTCTCTAGCTGTGCCACCTGGTGAGGGTCGGCTTCCCCTTTTGAAAACCTCCCTTAGCTGAGAAAGACTGCACTCATCTAATGTACCTTAATTCTCCCCAGGAAAGGTACAAGCTGTTTTTATTTAAATAAATCTTGATATTTTCAACAGCTGAAATTAGATGATTTACGTTTCCCCATCCTAGTAACCTGGATTATCCCTCCTTTGGAAATGGAAAGTGTTCTAACCCTATAACCTCAACATCACTGTGAGTAAAACTCTTTCTAATTATATGACTGTGGTAGGCTCATTAGCATTGCTAATCAGCTGACTGTGGAGGGCTTGTGTCTTAGCTCTAATGTGCATACACTATCCATCGACATAATTGTAGTTCTGAATAAGTACTTAGATGCTACTGTATTTGAAAGTACAAATATGAATTTTTAGTACATACCACCAAAATTCCAGGAAAAGTATGTATAATTTTCCTAATGAGTCTTCATATAATTTCGTGTCACTAAATTGAGTTTCCATACAGTACTATTTATCTAAAATGACCATGGTACCTAATACTATATGACACTCGAGTTTTAGTTTAAAAATGAGAAAAGACTTCCTCTTGGTTTTGCTTTATTTTTACTTTCTGTGACTGAAAGGCAATCATTTCTAGGGGAAGTTTGTTTTTTTTTAATCTATGGCAAAGAATAGCTGATGATTTCTGAAAATCACCTTCAAAAGCCCTGTGTGAGATCACCATGATTGTCACAAATGAATATTTATTAATTGTCCACTGGGCTCTTGACATGATACTAGGTTTTTCAGGGATTTTGCTAAAGGCAGACAATAAAAGAGAGAAGCTTTATATGACTATAATTTTACTTATGCATGTATAAGAAAATTATTGCATAATTAGAATGCAATAAATGCATAGATACTCCTAATGCTTGTGAACTTGGTAGAAATATTATAAAAAGAGGTATATATGATATAATTTCTGTATTTTCATATTCTTATGTAAATCTTCAAGTTAATAGTTTATCAAAACTGATACAAACTATAACAGCAGCAAATGATTAGGAATAATCTTATATATTGGGATTCCACACTGCCTTATTTAGTAGAGCATGCAGTAGTACTTGCTGTAGAATGACTGAAAGAACAAAAGAGTTTGAAGAGGATATGAATCAAAATAAGGTCTTTGAAAAGCCCTTGGCAATAAAAGAATGTAGCAAGAATCTCACGGTAAAAAAAGATGCTTGGTAGGTCTGTATGGGACAAAGAGAAAGCTCAGATGTGGAATCTCCATGCGTGGTATAGGAGTCAATGTGAGAAAGTCATGTTCATCTAAATGAAATGATAAAATATGAACTCCACAAATTTATAATGAATGATCTGTGAAATAAAAGTTTGAGAAAATGAATTAATGAAGGAAAAAGGTATAATTTATTCAATCAATCACTCATCACATCCATTATAGATTTCTTTCTGACAGGTGTGCTAGGGGCTATGTGAAGAATGAAAGTTTTGTAAGAAAATTCTTAGACAGAGAACATAGCATTAACTTGAAAAGTGAAAAGTCTCCCACTGCTCAACATACAGAAATGCAAGCAAAATGAAACATTATTGTTTTGGGTGAATATCCATGCTTCTGAGAAACTAAGGAGAAATTTCAATACTTAAAAAATGGGAAAGTTTTTAAAAACAGAGCAGGTAAGCCTGGTAGTGATATTGATTATCTTGAGAAGGGAGGTGGACGGGTGTCCTGACCCATGGATATAAAGGGAACCACCAGCTAAGACTGGGGCTCAAGATTTGGAGAGGTGCAGTTGAAGCAGCAGCTTTAAGCAAGAACCCTGGGGGCACCAGGTGAGTAGTAGGGTTTTTACAGTCAGCTTTCCAGCATGCACAAGCAGAATACTCTCTCACATCCCACTTGGCCTGGCTTTGTGATTAAACAGGAAGAGAGACAGCTTCCCCCAAGAACTTCTAATGACTATAGGCATGCTCTTTTAGAAAGTTCAAGTTTTCATGTGAACTTCTATTTGGTGTATCTGCTGAAAAATAACATGAAGGATAAAACATTTCTAATTGCTTATAGTGAAAGCTATAAATGAAGAGAATTTGATAGAACTATAAGGAGAGAGAGACAAATATGCCAAACTATTTGGGATTTATTTGTCATATCTCACTGAATTTTGGAGGGGAATGGGAAATATGTTGACAGGGCTGGGGAGCTAGAGGGAGGGAGGGAGAGATGAATAAGACCAAGATACATCAGATACAGTATGAAAATTCCATAAAGATGAATACATTTTCAAGCAAAAAGAAAAAGTTATTGGTATATCCAAAATGTCAAAAGAGGAGTTTTGTGAGCAATGTGTTGTCACTATGTCTAGGAACAAAGCACAGATAGTTTAAGAAATAAACTTTTCTTTCTATATTTCCAAAATTTGGTTTTTCTATAAAACATAGAAGTGAAAAAAAATGTATTGAGAATGAATTTATTAAATGAGATGTTAGATTGTTTGATACTATTTTATATTGCTTATTTTATTTTTTAGACTATAATATGATTACATTTTACCCCTTTTATTTCCTCCATCCAACTCTCCCACATACTCCTCCCTGCTCACTTTCAAATCCATAGCCTCTTTTCTCATTATTTGCTGTTGCGTACACACACACACACACACACACGTTCTGTGGTGGTTTGGTGGGGGACAATTCTGTATTCTGTCAATTATGTTTTAAATAAATGCAGATTGGCCAGTAGCCAGACAGGAAGTAGAGGCGGAGAAATGAGAACAGGAGTATTCTGGGAAGAAAGAAGCTCCCTCAGGAGTCCTGCCCAGATCACGGAAGAAACAGGATGTGACCTGCCCCACTGAAAAAGGTGCTGAGCCATGTGTCTAACATAGATAAGGATACTAGGTTAATATACGTTATAAGAGCTAATATGACACCTGAGCTAATGGGCCAATCGGTTTTATAACTTACGTAGACCTTTTGTGTGATTCTTTGGGACCTAACGACTGTGGGAAACGAGCAGGACAGAAACCCCAACAAGCAGGACCTTCATGTTACAGTGGTTTGAATAGGAATGGCCCTATAGACTCAGATGTTTGAATACGTGGCCCATAGGGAATGGCACTATTAGGAGGTGCAGCCTTGTTGGAGTGGGTGCGTCTTGTTGGAGGAAGTGTGTCACTGTGGAAGTGGACTTTGAGGTCTCATATGTTCAAGCTAGGCCCAGTGTGATACAAGAAGTCTCCTGCTTCTTGTGAATCAAGATGTAGAACTCATAGCTCCTTCTACAGCACCATGTCTGTCTGCACACCACCGTGCTTCCTGTCATGACAATAATGGACTAAACCTCTGAAACTGTACATCAGCCCCAATTAAATGATTTCCTTTATAAGAGTTGCCACGGTCATGATATTGCTTCACAGCCATAAAAACCCTAACTAAGACACATTCCTAAGTACATGAATCACCCTGCTCAGTCTGTATTGTTATTGTCTGTTTTTAGGGTTGATTATTTGGTATTGATTGGATAACCAGTCAGTGCACTCTTCCCTGGGGAAGCCTGTTTCTTCCACTCCAGCATCCCTAAGTTGCTTTGTAGTTCTTCCTGTAGGACTGAGTCTTGGTGGGCATTCTCAGTACATTTGAGCTTGTCTATTGTTGTCCTTGTTCAGCGCATGCTCCCTAGTAACTAACAGCTCTCTAATAGACCTCTCAACAAGATGGGAAATGGTGCCTGACATGGGAAACCTAACAAACCACCCGAGACTAGTGAAGTCATGGATTTTGGAGGGTAACCTACAACCACCACTTTTCTAAACCACATAATCCCCAACTACATTCTGAATATTTGTCCCTTTGTCCTTGTAACCACAGATCAATGTAGTCCCCACTTCTCATCAAGAAATCTCTTTTGCAACACACAGAGATCATTATAAACAACAACAGCCAATCAGAATGCAGCGTTGTAGAGCCCTGGCCCAGTGGATACATCTACAATATAACTCCTACACCTAAGGCTTGGGGATCATTGTGGTGGGGTCAGCAGAAAGTTTGTAAGAATCAGGGCATCATGGAGTTTGCTGTGAGATTGGGACTCCTAGCAATGTCAAACTTGATACTATTTTAACTAAGATTATTGAAATCTTAAACCATTATCCATAGAATAAACCTTCATGTTTATTCTATGTGAAAATTTCATACTGATAAATCTGATTATTGTAACCACACTAATAAAGTCAAGCTAGGTACCTTAACATCTATTTTATACATGTTCTTTTTTAGTCCCACAATATTTAATATAAACAATTTTTTAAAATTATAAATCACTTTGTCATGCTAAGAGAGGATAAAAATGATTTAAAATGTACTAAAAGAGAGTAAAATAAATTTCATAAGTACAAAAAGAGATGATAGAAAATATTTAAATATAAACTTTAGAAATGGTTCAGTGATAAAATACTAGCTGCCCATCCACACAAGAACACGCATCCACACAAATACATTTACATATATGTCATGTTGTATAGTTTATTACATATATATACAAAATATTCTAATCTTAACAGATTAAAATATAATGCTAGTTTTTAAGAAATTATCTAGATTCTACTTGTAAGTGCTGTGCTTATAATATTACTATGCAGAGAGATTTAGAAACGAAAAATATTTGAGGTAAATGCTAATAACAAAACTAAGATATGTTGATACTAAACCCAGTATTGTTGAGAGCAAAAGCTTTATTAAAGATAAGACTACAAAGCATAACATGAGACATTTTAAAGTTATACCCAAGACAGTATGCATGTTCTTGCTAACAAAGCCAGAAGCTAATACAGCAAAAACTGACAGCATTTTAAGACTGAAACACAAATTTTGCTGTCCTAATGAGGAAATTAAAGCCTCCACCTAAAGAACTGCTCAAGAATACGGATTATTAGAAAAGTAAAAGGATTTGAAACACTTTTTACATGTGATCTTGCAGATAGGCGTGGCACAGTTAATCCTATAGTTAAGAGATACGTTTTTCAAATAAATATATACTATCTATGAGAACATGGTATAGGCCAAAAAGACCCAAAGAGGATCTCACAATATGTTTTTCTTTTCTTTTTTTCTTTTTAAATTGAGCTCTACATTTTTCTTTGCTCCTCTCCTTGCCCCTCCCCTCCCCTTCAACAATCTCCCAAGGTCCCCATGCTCCCAATGTACTCAGGAGATCTTGTCTTTTTTCTCTTTCCTAAGTAGATTAGATCCATGTATGTCTCTCTTAGTGTCCTCATTGTTGTCTAGGTTCTCTGGGATTGTGGTTTGTGGGCTGGCTTTCTTTGCTTTATGTTTAAAAATATGTTTTAAAGGGGCATTTTCATACTAGCTTTTGACCATAATACAGTAAAATTAGGAATCGAAACAAAAGGTGACTGCAGACATCCATCCTTAGGTGTGGGAATTTTCAAAACACTCTTCTAAAGTCAAAAGATAGAAATAAAATAATAGAATTTGAAAAAAAAACTAGACTAGAATAAAATTAATATATAATTTCAAATCTTTTGATGCAAAGAAATTGTTGTGGTACTTAGAAGAAATTCTATAGCTAAATATTTGAAAAAAGAAACAAATCAAAGTAAATAAAATGCAAAAACCATTGAATTAAAAAATCAAATTGGGGAGTTATTCTTTAAATCATTAATGCAATACACAAACATGAAGCAAAACTGGTAGGAAGAAATCGACAAATAATTAGTCATGATGAAGGAGAGGGGAGCTGCCTATGATTAATGATTTTAAAATATAAAAGAATATAACTTACCTAGCTCAGTCATCCCAGCAACCTGTTGTCTGAATGCGAATGCGAATTGTGTTTATCAAGCACCATTGCTATGTCAACAGTGACATTTTTTGAGTAAATTGCATCGGGCTGGAAGACTAGAAATAAGGTTTTAACCAGATAGAAATTATAGCTTTAACGTTCCCAAAGAACAGTTACCAGTAGCTATGCCTTCTGCACCAACCCAGTGCTGACTTTGTCCCTCACATCTGAGGTGTGCTGCTCAGCATCTATGATCAGATGACCACCACTGGATGACAGCTCCTACTCAGGAGAAAAGCCTGCTATTGCTATGACGGCTGCTCTACAGCTGTGTGTCCTGCTATCGCTATGACGGCCTGCTCTACAGCTGTGTGTCCTGCTATCGCTATGACGGCTGCTCTATAGCTGTGTCCTGCTGTTGCTATGTCGGCCTGCTCTACAGCTGTGTGTCCTGCTATCGCTATGACGGTCTGCTCTACAGCTGTGTGTCCTGCTATCTATGACGGTCTGCTCTACAGCTGTGTGTCCTGCTATCACTATGTCGGCTGCTCTACAGCTGTGTGTCCTGCTATCGCTATGACGGCCTGCTCTACAGCTGTGTGTCCTGCTATCGCTATGACGGCTGCTCTACAGCTGTGTGTCCTGCTATCGCTATGACGGCTGCTCTACAGCTGTGTGTCCTGCTATCTATGACGGTCTGCTCTACAGCTGTGTGTCCTGCTATCGCTATGAAGGTCTGCTCTACAGCTGTGTGTCCTGCTATCGCTATGACGGTCTGCTCTACAGCTGTGTGTCCTGCTATCGCTATGTCGGCTGCTCTACAGCTGTGTGTCCTGCTATCACTATGACGGCCTGCTCTACAGCTGTGTGTCCTGCTATTGCTATGACGGCCTGCTCTACAGCTGTGTGTCCTGCTATCGCTATGACGGCTGCTCTACAGCTGTGTGTCCTGCTATCGCTATGACGGCCTGCTCTACAGCTGTGTGTCCTGCTATCGCTATGACGGCCTGCTCTACAGCTGTGTGTCCTGCTATCGCTATGTCGGCCTGCTCTACAGCTGTGTGTCCTGTTATTGCTATGACGGCTGCTCTACAGCTGTGTGTCCTGCTATCGCTATGACGGTCTGCTCTACAGCTGTGTGTCCTGCTATTGCTATGACGGCTGCTCTATAGCTGTGTCCTGCTATTGCTATGACGGCTGCTCTATAGCTGTGTCCTGCTGTTGCTATGACGGTCTGCTCTACAGCTGTGTGTCCTGCTATTGCTATGACGGCCTGCTCTACAGCTGTGTGTCCTGCTATTGCTATGACGGCTGCTCTACAGCTGTGTGTCCTGCTATTGCTATGACGGTCTGCTCTACAGCTGTGTGTCCTGCTATTGCTATGACGGCCTGCTCTACAGCTGTGTGTCCTGCTATTGCTATGACAGCTGCTCTACAGCTGTGTGTCCTGCTATTGCTATGACGGCTGCTCTACAGCTGTGTGTCCTGCTATTGCTATGACGGCTGCTCTATAGCTGTGTCCTGCTGTTGCTATGTAGGCTGCTCTATAGCTGTGTGTCCTGACCTGTATGCCACATATGCCTGTAATAGTTACATAAATCTAATTGTTGAACTAAAAATCATCCTCAGTGGGTATAATCACTTTATGCCAATACATTGAAAACCTCAGCTGGGACAATTGCCTAGAAAAATAAAAGTTTCTCAAATGTATTCAAGAATTAGAAAACCAAGCCAATGAGGGCTACATGATAAGAATTTGTCTCAAACAAACAAAAAACAAAAACACAAATAGAACTACAACTCTATTTTTGTGCCTATATACTTTAAAAAAAATTCTTTTCATTGGAAGACAGTATTGTTTTTGTTATTTGTCTTATTGCTGTAGCAAAAGACAAAACAAACAAAAATCTGAAAAAAGCAAAGGGTTTATTTTGGCTCACACTTCCAAGGATGGGCGCTGTCAATCATGGCAGGGGGTGTGTGGCAGCAGGAGCCAAAGATGGCAGTTGCCACTGTGTCTGCAGTCATGAGGTAAGGAGCAGTGGGGTTCAGGCTCACCTCATTCCCATTCAGTCAAGGACCCCAGCCCAGAGAACAGTGCCATCAAAGTCAGGGTGGGTCTTTCCACTATAACTAACCCAATCTAGAAAACCCCTCACAGGCGTGCCCAGGGGCTTGTCTCTTTGGCAGTTTTAGATCCTGTCAAGTTGACAGTATTAGCCATCACAAGTATAAATTGTAAAAATATAGTCTGAAATTGAGAAATATTTTGGTGCCATATAATAAAGGCAAAAATGCTCATACTCTACAGTAGAATAATCCATTTCTGCCATTACACTATGGATATTCTCATGTATGTGTGCAGAGACACGTGGGAGACTTAGGTACGTTGTTGTAGGAATTAGTGATTGCAAAGAAACATTCAGGAACAAGAGAATTGACATGTCTACTATAAATGATTAGTACCAGAGGTTATCACACAGTTGGTTAATGAGTGAACTATGTTTTACATCAATATGAGCATGTTATAAACAATGTAGAGCAAAGGAAACCACTAACAAAATATAGTAACATGTAAGTGTAGATATCAACATTAAATTAAAAATGCATATATGTAATGAAGTATAAATCGTATCAAATGTAGACTAGCGGTTACTTGTGCTGGGATGGAGAATATGATTACATTTCCACAGTGTCTTTGATGTTTTATTTCTTAAGCTGGGAGCTAGTTAACTTTTTTGAAGCGTTGACTGTTTTCTTAAGGAAAGACACATAGGTGCAATACCATTTTTAAAGTGCTTACATTACAATAAGGCCCCATGATAACAAATCTTTATATTTGTAATAGAGGTACTACATAATCACTGTAGGAATAGAGAACAAGTATTGTACAATTTCAGGCAGGGCCATGATACTTTTCCAAAGTAATGAAAGAAAATTCTACAGAGAGGGAGATATTTTTCTCCAAATAAAATTCTGGCAGACTGTGTTCAGGGTTCTAAGTTACTCTTTTCCCCTCATCCTAAACTCAGTGAAACCCTCATGGTGTGTCTGTAAGGAGACATGGTTAGGAAGGCACAGAGTGGGGCTCATAGTAGGCCAAGTAGATTGAAATGGGCAATGGATTTGTGAAGCAAACAGGAGACATAATACACAGACACAGAAAAAGCTTGCGGCGGGTCTGTAAGGCCAGGTGTATTCTTTAGGTCCCTCTTTCCCTTAGTTTTCTCTTTGATTGGGTATATTTGCATTATAACTCAAAACTATGGGGGAAAATTGTCACAAAAGGTCATGCTGCCTTTGCCAAACATTGTTCCCCAGAGTAGGAAGAGCAGTTGCCTGAGTATAAGTAGCTGTATGTGATGAAAATGCATCCCCGTGAACGTGTGTTGTGTATGTTAGAAAGGATGACGTGTAGATAGGAGAATCGTGAGTCAGGATGAGCCCAAGCAGCAGAGATCCTGTCTCAAAATTTAAGAGTGTGTACCTGTCAACTGTATTTTCAAATCAAGTATGATTTCAGATGTAGGAAGACCCTAGATGAAACCTCATATTAGGCTAGACGTAAAGATCTTAGCCATACAAAACCACAAGAGAATTGTGAAGTGAACGCTTTTGGATTCAGAGAGCCTTGATTTCCATGAGTCGGAACTTCCAACAAAAGTGGGAGGCAATGGCATCTGGTCTTTATCCTCAAGTGTTTATTCATGATACATTGTTAACAGAGATTGTGAACCAGATCTAAAGTTAATGGTTAAAATCTATGTTATCAAAAGTTACAAACATTTAAGTACTGAAGGAATCAAAACATTTAGGAAGGTACTTTGGACTTCAAGTGGAAGATGGCCTTACGACTTAGAACAAGCAACCTGTGAATTAATGGCATCATGGAAAACGGCAGTTAGACAGGAAGTACAAAAGACACCCCTGGCCACTGGCTGAGGACAGATAGAGAGTAAGTGTCACACGAGTGAGCGTGGTGTCATGGTGTTTGAAAATGACCTGAATGCTAAGAGTTTTCCAACTCATCATGAAAACAAATGTCAGCCGTGTTACTGACAAAGGAGAGAATGGTCATAGTGTCAGCTGTAGAACCGAGTCTGCAGTGGTTGGTGCGGGTAGATGTCACAACAGGCAGCTGGCTGGCAGACGTGTTTTTATATTGCAGTCAATTAAAGAAAAACAATGGAGGGAAGGCAGATGCTAAAGAGATGACTCACCTGTGAGAGAAGAGATGAAACACTTCATTCCGAGAGCTACAACCAATTTAAAATCGACAGAGTTTTGTTTCAGGGTGATTGCTGTATTGAAATTGCTACATATTCCTTCTACCTTGATTTTTGTTACTCTTTTATTTCTAGTTTTTAGTGCCCCTAGGTGATCACTTTTTTTTTGAGCTAAATGTAGATTTACAGACAATAGTAAGAAATAACATGAGGAGATTTCTGTGTACATTTTTATCTAGTTTTCCCCCAATACTACCATCCTGGAAAACTGTTCTATAAATCACAACCGGATGTTGACATTGAAACAGTCAAGATGCATACTGAACAAGTACATTACCACGGATTCCTGGGTTACTCTGTGTGTGTGTGTGTGTGTGTGTGTGTGTGTGTGTGTGTGTGTAAATGTGGGTTACATGTGCCCTGACACAAGTAGGGGTTAGAGGACAACCACAGGCTCAGTGTTTGCCTATCATGTTGTTTGAGACAAGGGTGTCTTTGTTGTTCTGCTGGCAACACTAAAGTAGCTAAAGACCTACCTGAGATTCTCTTGTCTCTGCCCATCTCCCTGTACAAACACAGGGACTGAATATGCTCACATTATGCATCTGACTTCTGTGTGTTCTGGGGAGCCATCCTGTTTTTGTCTACATCAATGGGCATTTCTATTTTGTCGAGTAACAGCCCATGCTATGACTACAAAAGTTCAAGCATTTGCCCGTGAAGAATATCTTGGATGTTACACTTAGCTATTTGTGAATAAATGTATTTCCTGTGGATGCCAAAGCAGATTACCAGAAATCCGAGTTTACAATGGTATTGTGTTCACACTATCCCTAAAGGCCCACAGTGTGAATGTGGGAAGCTCACACTGGAAGGTAGGACTGAGATGGACAGCCAGTCTTTGCTTCAACCACTTGTGTCTCTGTCCTTACATCAAATGTCTCCATGTGTCTCTGGGAAGGACACATGCATCCAGGTTTTTGGCATAATTGGATAACCAAAGCAATCTTTTAATCTCAATGTCCTTAATTATGTATGCAAAGACCTAGTTTCCAAATAAAAATAGCATTCATAGGTCCCAGGAATTAGGATTTGAAAGTATGTCTCTGGGAGCCACTATTTAACCCACTACAATGCTGCAAAACACTTATGTGTCCTTTGTTGTTAAAGGTCTTTATTTCATTGCAGCAAATGCGCTGGAGTGCAATTGCTTGGTTGAATTTCATGTTTAGCCTTTTTTTTTTTATAGAAAACTTTGGTCTTTTTTTTTTTTTCAAAATTACTGTGCTGTTTATGGTTTTAGCAGTGATGTGTGGTCAGTCCAGTTTTTGGGAAAACCAAGTAGGATTTGATGTCTGGATTTTTCACTTTAGACACTGTGAGCGGTGTGTTGTGATGTCTTTCTGTGGTTTCAGCCTGCATGTCCCCGGGGGCCCTAGAGGAGGATGCCAGCCATCTTTTTTGTTGTTGTTTGTGAGTTGTGCTCTTTTATTAAAGTGGTTTCCAGTCAGTGTCCAGGCGTGCCCTGGCTGCCTCAGCACCTCAGTCTGCTCCCAGGGAGATCAAAGCTTTTATACAACAAGTGGGGGGGCAACAAAAAAAGTGGCCCACAATGGCTGCCCAGTCAAAACTAAAAACAAAAAAAAAGTATCAAAAAGTGGAAGATTTAAAAAAATTGTCCTAGAGAACTGCCACAGAAGCGATGCTGGGGAGGTGACAGTACTGCCTCCGTGTACATTGTGTGCTCCCTGCCATCCTTCTGCGTGTCTGTTCACCGTCTGAGTGTCTTCTTTGATGAAGTGTCTACATATGTTGTTCGTGTTCAACTGAACTGTGTGTTGTTTTACTGTTGAGCTGTCACTTATAAAGTTTAAACAGTAGCTCTTTATCAGAAATTCTGTCTTCCCAGCTTACCTTTTTCATTTTCTTGGCCTAGTTATTTTCAAAGCAAAAAGTTTTAATTTTGAAATGACCCAGGGCAACATTTGTTCCTTTTCATAGATCATGTTTTTAGTATGAAGCTTAAGAACTCTTTGCTTAGTCCTACATCTGGGAGATTTTTCTCAATACTTCTTTTCTATAATTAAAAAAATCATATTTAGCACTGATGTTTATAACTTGTTCTTAATTAATTAATTGTTTTTTGGTTTTGTTGAGACAGGGTTTCTCTGTGTTCTAGAACTCTTTCTCTGTAGACCAGGCTGGGCTCGAACTAACAGAGATCCGCCTGCCTCTGCCTCCCGAGTGCTTGAATTAAAGGCGCCACCACTGCCCAGCCTTAGTTAATTTTTTATGAGGCTTGGCACTTAGATTAAGGTTCTTGGTTTTTGCATTGGGATGTCTAATCTGTCCAGCATTGTTGGCTAAAAGTCATTGTTTCCTCAACTGCCATGTTGGAATCTTAGAAGGAAAACATTTAGTCTATGATCGCTAAGTGCAGCATTAGCTGTATGTGCAACTCTTTATCAAGTTGAGGAAGCTTTCCTTTGTCCCTGTGAGGACTTTATCATGGGTGCTTATTGACTTTTCTGATGCTTTCTTTGCATCACTTGATAAGATCATAAAATCTAGTTTGTTAATTATATGGAAAATTGATAAATATGAAAAACTGATCAATCTATGTTTATTAAGCTCTCTATCTCTGCAATAAGTCTAACTTTGTTCTCTGTGTGTATTATTTCTCTATGCTGTTGACTTGTATTTGCTAATGGTTTATTATTCATTTTGCCTCTACTTTTAAAAAGAATATTAATTTGTAATTTTCTTCCCTCATTTATTTTGTTTTCTTCCTGTTTTTTCTTCTATATTTTTGTTGGGTTTGGCGTCAACATACTGCTGAATTCATAGTTGACTGAGAAATGTTTCCTCTTCTGTATTGGGGAGAATTGGTATAATTCTCACTTAAATTTTGGATTTCCTCAGTACAACAGTCTGGCCTGGTAATTCCTTCCATGGTGGTTTTCAATTACAGATGCAATTGCTTTAATACTTCCCGGAGTTATTCAAATGACTTGTTCAAACTGGATGAATTATGATCCTTGGGGTTTTTGATTGTAAAAATTGGTCTGTCTTATCTAAGTCCTCAGACTTGTATTTCTCTCGCCCTCACTCTTTTGATTTTTTTCTGGGTAAAGCAATACTTCTGTTTCATTACTAATACTTCTAATTGCTACAGATGTGTCAATTTTATCAATTTAAAAAAAAAGTTTTTTGCCAGAGTGTTGGTGTGAACCTGCAGTCCCACCTGCTGAAGGGTTGAGGTAGAAGGGCCACAAGTTCAAGGCTATCTTAGGCAATGTAGGGAGGCACTGTGTCCACATAGTGAACAAACCAGCTCTTCATTTCACTGATTTTTATCAAGTATTTTACTATTTTCAACTTCAGTGACTTCGGCACGCCTCTATTATTTCTTCTGTTCTGCTTGCTTCAGGCTTATTTTGGGCTTCTCTTTCAGCGTTCCTGAAGTAGAACTTAGGTAACTGACTCAAGACTTCTATTCTAATGCACAGTTAATGCTATAAATCGATTGTCTGCCAGGTATTGCCATGGAAGAAAATGGAGGTTTGAAAATTTCCATTTATAACAATAAAGACCGTAAATATAGAGGAATAAATCAATGAGAGGAAATACATAATCTTTACAGAGTAAATGATGAACCTTAATGAAAGTTGAAAAAAATCTAATTAAGTGGACAGAAGACCTGTGCTAACAGGGCGACCCAATATCATGAGGGCCGCACTTTCCCCCAGATCAGCCCTAACCACTGCAACGAGATGGGAATACATGCAGCTTCACTACTTGGACTAGTGAGGCCACTCCTATGAGCACTTGCCACCAAGCCTACCCACCTGCGTCTGATCATCAGCGCTCACACTGTAGAAGAGGACCACTCTTACAAGTTTTCCTCTGACCTTACCTGCATGCCATGGCATGTGTCCATGAATACACACACACACACACATGTTTAGATGATAAGTATTTATTACAGCTACTATTTTGCTTTCATCATCTTAACACCAAATTAAGTGGAAAATATTAACAAAGGCGTAAGAAAATAATCTCAAAATCAGCAGGTGGCACCATAGCTACTAGTACTGAGATAGTTGTAGTCATTACTTTTCTTGCTATTTAGTTTGATAATACTTAGAGTTGAACATATTCATATATGTTTTATAAACTCATATGTACACAAAAAGTGAAAAGTTACTATTTATTGTTACATTATAAATAATTGTGGAAAGTTGTAGATCTTTAAAATTACCATGGCTTTCTGTGCCAACAGAATCAACTAATAGGGAAGATTTTCCAGTCAGCATTTTTTATATTTATGTTTAATTAAATCCTTTAAGATCATTTTTACTACCTGAAGATAAATTGATCAAGCAAAATAAGTATTATAGAGACAGGTAAGGCAGACAACTCCAAGAAGGCCTGGGTGTGGACAGATTTGCATTTTTTATAATGTGTGGGCAGAATACGTTTGTTAATGGGGTTAGACTATTTTATTTGGAAGAGAGCAGCTAGTAATAGACCCCAAAAGAGAGGCATGTTTAATAAATTCTAGGGGCAAGAAAAGCAATAGACTGGAGTAGCACAGAGGAGGGGAGAGATAGCAGGAAATGAGAAGAAAGGGTAGGAGCGAAGTGTGCTTAAACCAGGTAGGGCCAAGTATTGACTCTGACTTTGACTGAGTCAGGAAACCTCTGAATGATTTTATCGGTGGAGAAAACTAATTTTACTTACGTCTTAAAAGAATCACTGTGACTACAGAGAAAAGGATGCCAATTAGCCGTTTCTTCTTTACAATCTGGAGACTGTAAAGAAAACAATTGCTATGGACTAATTCTTTATATGGTATTTATAAGATGTGTTTGTTTTTGCTTCTCTGTGAACACAGTTAGATACACTCCTGTCTCCCATTTTACTAGTGAAGGAAAGGGTAGTGACTGCCCACGGCCACACAGGCATTTACCTGAGGGTTTGACTTTTTACATCTGCTCATGTTCGGCTGTCTCTCATCCCATGGGTGGTTCTGTGAAGGGCGCGAGGAAGCTGATGGGAGTCGTGCGCCTTTCGAAGTGTGACGTCATAAACGTGCGCCTTTCAAAGTGTGACGTCATAAAGTACAGACAAGCAGTGGTGAAATGCAAAGAACAGAACTGCAGTAGAAATAAGCTACATAAACAGCTCTACAGGTAAATGACCAGACAGGGAGAAAATGGCCTGTAAGAGATGACTGCGGAGATTTGCTCAAAAATACAGACAAGTTAACAGCCACGTCAGACCATTTAGGTTAGGTAAGACACGGTTGTTCCCAGATAAAAATCAAATTTTCTGGCATAAAAAAGAACTTCAAGGTTTTTGTTGTTGCACAGAAAACTGACCTGCTGCCGGGCGATGGTGGCGCACGCCTTTAATCCCAGCACTCGGGAGGCAGAGGCAGGCGGATCTCTGTGAGTTCGAGACCAGCCTGGTCTACAAGAGCTAGTTCCAGGACAGGCTCCAAAACCACAGAGAAACCCTGTCTCGAAAAACCAAAAAAAAAAAAAAAAGAAAGAAAAAAAAAAAAAAGAAAACTGACCTGCTGATGTGCCACACTGTTATCAGAGTGGTCACCTTCCTGATTCTTTGCCAGTTTGCTGATTGGACTGGGTTTCACAGATCAGCTCCACTTAGAATGAAGGTATTTCTGCTTGTGGTTTAAATACTTCTCTTGCTCAGTTCTTACACTGAGTCATCCAGTTTGGAATTATGGTGTCCCATTTTCCAGCCCCCCCCCCCCCCCCCCAGGCAGCAGTAGTCACGAGAGACACAAGTGAAAAGCATTAGTGGCAGAGTGTGTGGTTATGAAAATCAATAAGCCACAGGATGCTTCAGATTCTTAAACAGTTTTTAAAAAGTGTGAGGACACTAGGTGAAATCCACAGAAGAGTGATTGCCCAAAGCTGGTACGCAAAGTACAAGGCCTCAGCTTGTAATTAAAGCTCCTTGTCCTGCTTTAGTGCCGTCTTTCACACATGCGTCTTGAGAAAATCCATAACCGTAACCATAGCTGAATGTTTCACAAAATTAATGTTTTGCCGGCAACACTGCAGTCTTGTTGAGAAATAAATACTGTCTCTTATGTAAATTATAATTGCAACAATGTTAAACAGTCTTGAGTACAGATTAAAGAAAGCCTCCAGGCTTAGATTTTAAGACTTTAACTCAGTTCATTCTGATCTTTCCAGTCTCTAGTGATGACATAAAGTATCACAACCTCAAAAATAATTGTTTAGGATTTGTATTTTGAATTTTTATTAAAGTTGTTTCTTGCCCCTGGCTTGTCTTTTTTCCAGTTCATTTTAATATCGTCCATATTTCATTGCTGTAACTGGAGGTTTCTCTCCTGCCTGCCAGTTGAGGCTTGATATTAATTACAAACTGGACAATGGCTCAGGCTTCTTACTGGCTAGCTCTACATATAAATGAACCTATTTCTGTTGGTCTGTGCATTGTCACGTGGCCATGGCATTACCTCATTTTCTACATGTCTTGCTTCCTCAGTGGCTGCTGGCATCTCTCTGACTCTGGCTTCTTTTTCTCTTTATCTTTGCTTGGATTTCCCACCTGGCTCTATTCTGCCTGGCTATTGGCCAGATCAGCTTCTTTATTAACCAATGGTAATAAGACACATTCACAGCATACAGAAGGGCATCCCACATCACAAATTGCAGACGATAACATTTATTGAGTGTCAGCGCTTTAGTTGACTCTTTAATTGAACAGATACAGCCTGTACTCTGTGAATTCTAGATTAACTAAGCGAAAGAGAAAACTGGGAAATCCTGACAATGCTGCCAGTTTAACATGCCCTCTATTTTTATTCCTTCCATCCAGCTTCTATCTATGCATAGCTAATGGAGTTAGCTTAGATAGAGTCTAGCATAAAATCAGTTCTCACAAACAAAGCCTAACTCTGAGAACTTCTGCACTGTTTTGGGAATGAGATACAGAATGCATGACAGACGGCAGTCATGAAACAGGAAACTAAACCAGAGACACAAGCTCCAGGATGTTGAGGCAAGCAGCAGAAAGGAGACCTTTAATGGAAAACTGAAAGTGTAGCTGGCTATCCCTTCAATATGTTTGAAATGAGCAGCAATCCAGCTCACCTATCCAAAGTTGATGCTCACTGAATACTGGCTATAGACCCAAAAGGACTTTGTTTTTCCAACTTTCTTAGTCCTCACAACTACAAGAGGTCATTATTATTCTTTCCATTTTATGGAAAAGCAACTGAGGTATTGAAGTCAGCTGACCAAGTTTCTGTACCCTGTAAGTACTTGTGGCCAGTCTCAGATTCAGTGCAGAGCCGAAGCACGTGGCTCTCATCACTGCGCTAAACCAGGTCCTAACATAGCGGTCCTGCGTCTCAGTGTGTTTCAGTGTCCTATAGAAAACTTAGAAAAGTTTTGCATCAGTCTTTTGGAATGTCAGTGACTATTATGAATATTGGAGGTTATGTGCCTACCATGCCCACATGTGAGGTCAGAGAACAACTTTGTGGAGTAGTCAGGTCTCTCCTTCCACGGGAATGAGGGTCATGTGGTGGAATACAGGCCTGGTGCCAGCATCTTTACCCACCGAGTCATCTCACTGACGCCCGGCCCCCATCTCAGAGACGAGGTCTGTGTACCAGGGAGGATGTGGCAAGATAGTGACCTCTCAGGCGTGTGACATTAACTTTCTAAGTTGGGATCCATATCAGAATCCCCGAGAAAAAGTATGAAGTTTCATTTCGCACATTCAAATAAATTTCCTAACTGCTATACTTTATAGTTTTAAAGATAAAAACTTTAGAAGCCGTTTTTGAAATTTGCCTTTTTAAAAAGTTTCTGGAAAAGCCTAGATTTAAAAAAAAACTTAAAGTTGACACAGGTGAAATTAACAATATCAACTATGGTGATATATATTATAAGGAAAATATGAGACTGTAACACGTGGAAGATAGCCTGCAACAAATTTAAATGCTAGCACTGCTTGTCTTGGTGTGTGGGATTGAATTATTTTGTACTTTCTGCTTTATTTTCAACTTTTGCCTCATGAACTTACTTGTTTTCCACATTATAATGGAAGTCATTTTTTAAAGCCTCATGAACTTGAATGAAAGAATTTAATTAAAGATGAATCCAAAGTTGATTTATAATTTTAAAAGGGAGTTCTTATCTTGCATATAAATCCATCCAGGGCAGAGAATACACGTTTTTCTTCTCTGTCCTTTCCTAGAGAGCCTATTCTTTCTGACGGCAGAAACCTAATACACTGGGTAACAAAGGTCCTTCCTGGAGACTGTTGAGTTCAGGGTCCTGAGAGGGGAAATTAAACTTCGAGAACTTAGAAGAATGTTCAAAAGGTTGTGTAGAGAAGTGCACACTAGGAAATCGTGAAGGGTGAACCGTCTGGGAGGTGGAACATGAGCGATGCCCACCTCCGAGCTCTCAGTTCCATTGTTCTGCCATGGCAGCTGTCCATCAGAAGGCGCTCTTAGCATCCCGCTCAGCTTTCAAAAAGGGTGAGAAAGATGGGGAAGCCAAACAAGGATGCTCGAAGAACGGAAAACTACAAACTAGTCTTTGTTATAATCATTGAATTTTAAAACCCAAAACAAAATGTCAGGAAATTGCATCTGTTGGTATGTAGAAATGGTTGCCGACGGTGATTGAGTGTGATAGCCTAGAAATGCCGAAGTGGTTTAACATTCCCAAGTCACTATAACGCACCGTGTCAGCCAAACAAGAGACAGAAATTCTATGATCCTCCTGCTAGATTTTTTTCAAATCTTTGATAAACTTAAATACTAATTCATAATAAAAACCAGGAATAGAAAGGAATTTTCTTAACCTGATATCTGCAAAAATGTGTAGCAGAGCTGAAAGCAAGATTAGGGAGGATAGTCTTCCCCAGGGATGAGAATTGGTTATCCAATACCACATGGCCACCCCAAAATGATGTGCATATGAGTGACACTAAGTGAACTCAGCATGTTGTAAATGCACACAATTGAAAAAATAATACAATAAAAATAATAACTGGAAAAAAAGAGGCCATGAATTTGAGAAGGAGCTGGGAGGATAGATTGGGGGATGGAGAAAGAATGATGTAATTATATTTTAATTTTTAGAAATTACAACATAAAAAGATTAAATACCCACCGGCATTACTTCTGTTCAACATGGTACTTCAGGTCTTAGCCATAAAAAGCCAATCAAAAGCAGAAGCATTGCCATTATTCACAAATTACCTAATTAGTGTACATGAAAAATTTAAATGCATGTCTAATGTTGATGTCTTTGGGTATGCCATATTTCCTAAAATAACACAAATAGTGTATTAAAAATCTGGATACGCTGTGCCACATTAAAATCAAGAAGTGTTCGTGGAAATACTCCTGTATAGAGAGTACAGCAGCACATCCTAGCCCAGGAGACATTTACAACAGATGATGTAACGTGTTTGTAGCCATACAACACAATAACAGAGCGTATGTAACTCATGCCTGGCAGTTCTGCTACTCTATATGTGTGTATTTACAAAAGACCCATTCTAGAATATGCATGCCCCATCTCTTTTAACAACCCAAATAACAGTAGATGGGTAAATAAATGGTGTACGGTCACACGGTGGAACACTTTAAGGCATGAGTCTAAACTTTTCTGTCAATGACCAGATTGTAAATGCGCTAGTGTTTGTGATGTAACTTGTGATCTGTGTGTCCCAGCTGCTCAGTTCTATTGTTATAGCCCGCAGTTAGCCCTGGACAGTCCAGAGAGAAGAGCCTGACCAGTGCTGGCCAAGCACCCCCCCACCCCAGTTTTCATTCTCAGCCACTCAATTTGAATTTTTTATAATTTTCACGTGTGGTAAAATGTTATTTTGATTTTAAAGAACAACTTTAAAACAGAAATATGATATTCAGCTCACAGGCTGTGCAAAAGCAAGGGACCAGGTTTGACCCTTTGGCCATGGTTTGCTGATCTCTACCCCGTGTATGTGAGAATAAGCTATAACTACATACATCAACATGCATTAGACTTACATAACTTTGAATAAAAGAGATAGACACGAAATGTGCATATCTGATTATCCCATTTCTATGAAGGTCAAAGGTAGGCAGAATTAATCTATGATGATAAAATAGCAAGGCAGAGAGCCACGCTTAATAGAGTTGGAAGTGACTGAAAAGCACAGGAGGCTTCTGGGATACTGACCAAACATGGGTCTGACGGATGCTGGTTATGTAAATTCTGTGCCTAGTAAAAATGATGGCATACATCTTTATCGCTTCACTCTTCAGTGTGCTATCCGAATAAAAACTATATTAAAATGGAGGTTACTGATTACGAGGAGTAGAAGAGAAATGGGAAAGGGGCAAGAAGAAAACACTATTTTGTTTTACCTTTAAAAAGGGAGAAAGAATTAAAGCAACCAATGATAGATACTTCTAAAGAATTACTAAAAAAAATTGCTATTAAAATTATCTAAAGCCTTTTAGATATTTTTTGTCAAAGATAATGGGGCTGAAAAGACGGCTCAGTGGTTAAGAGCACAGATTGCCCTTCCAGAAAACCCGGGTTTGATTCCCAGCACCCTCATGGCAGCTCACAACTGTCTGTAACTCCAGTAGCAAGGGCTCCAATGTATTTTCTGAACTCCATGGGTACCAGGCTCACACAGGATACACAGACACACATGCTGGCAAAATGTACGTGTACATAAAATGAAAATAAATTAAAAAAAAGATACACAGAACTCCAAAAACAAAAGATAGTCTCTGAAGATTAATTATAGTACTTTTATGGAGTAGCTGGACTTAAAAAAAAACTCTTTTAATGATCTACTAGTTAATTCCTGTGTCTTTTAACAACAATAAAAATTATGTAGGTGGATTTTACGGCTGAGGAAGTGCCCGAGGAAGGGGTTACTTGCTCCCTTCCTTACACCTAGCCCTCCCAGTATCTCAGGCACTGATAGCACTGACATCTTCTGGTCCTGCAGTATAGTGGTTATCACTTGGCCACACTTGGGTAACCTTGAGAAGCTGTACCTTTTCATTATTAGACTGTAGACTTGCAGCTTAATTTTCACTTTTATACCCAAAGGTTACAACTTTTTTTTTTTTATCATCAAAAAGCTACATACACATGAGTTGTGATTTAAGCTTCTGGGGCCAGAGATGACTCTTACTGGGGTATTCAGGGAGGAGTGGGGGTGGGGCTAAGAACTTATTTGGGTTTCTGCTACAGCAACCAAGGGTGCTCTATGAAATTTTACGATGATTTTAAAATGGAAAATAGAGAAGGTAAAACAAGCTGTTTCAGAACTAGAGGCCAAGAGGAATATTTTACTTTTCATCTCCCACCGAGCTCTAGAAAAAGATAATTTTTTTTTACAAACCCTGTTGTATTTGCAGAATGCAACAAATTTCTTTCTAATTGCTTTTTTTAAGATATATGTATATATCCTGCATCGTGACATTACTGAGGATTTTTTAAACCGGCATTCTTTTGTTTGAAGCCTGTTCTGTATGTATATGCCTCCTCATCTGGAACCATCATCTTCCATCATAGCCCAGCACATGTGGACCATGCCAAGCTGATTCCTAGAATTTCTCAGTATTAAAAACAAGCATCATTCCAGTTGCCATGGCTTTGATACCTGGTGTTATTTATGGGTTTTCATAAAGGGGAGGGGGTGAAAGGAGAAATATACTACTGTCTGGCCTCTCTCTACCTTCTCTTTCTCTACCCCCTCTCCACAGCGGAGTTTAATTTTAAATGATAAATGTGGAAATTAGAGACCATCGAGAAAATCCAATTTGGTGAGGAGTTTTAAAAATCCCATAATAAACGCGGAGTGAAATGTATGATTTAATGCAGGGCGCCAATGGCTGCTATTATGGGCTATTAGCAAATCGGGGCTGAGAGTGAATCTTTATCACTCGGTGAGTGCGGGTTGGTCCTGCTTCTCCCTCTGCTATTGATTTGTAGCCGCTTGTCATAATGACACTGGGAAGCAATGAATGGAAGATGTGCTTTTGATAGGATTCAGGGGGGTCCTGGGTAGGGAGAGAGAAAATTCAGCAAGTTTTCTATCTCTTCTGCCTGATTAGATTTTTTTTCTTCTTTTAAGAGCTTTCACATTCCAATAAAAATGCTAAATCAGCTCTGTGCCAGAATTGTTAGGGTGTAAATAGCCGGTCACAGTTAACACAGGAAAAGATACAATATTACCGCCCCGGCTCTGCAGCACTAGGTGGACAGAAGCTGATGGAAATGGAGTCGCGCAGGTGACGACAGTAGGATGAAGGAATGTGCAGGCATAATGCAGGTGTGCACTCACTACATAAAAAAGCACCTGCATTGCATATGTGTGTAGCAGCTTGTCTGCACTGTGTCATGGAAGGCGATGTAGCTTTCCATATACTGTGCGCATTTTATGAAAAAGATCCTTTCTTGTTTGCTTTGTGTGTAGCTTGTTAAAGGGCACGTAGAAGGTGCTGATGATAAAATCCCCCAAATTTAACTACTCACAGCAGACACTCAAAATGTTCAGCACAGGGAAGGCATACTCTTTGAGGACAAAGACACTCGTGAAGTAATCCAGTTCGGACTGGAGGAGATTTCTATTTAAAAAATGTGCATTAAATTTCTCAGTGAATTGTCTTTGGTTATTCAGTAATAGTTGTACTCTCAGTATATACATACATTTTGTGCATTTTTAGAGCAAGCAATCATCCCCCCCCCATTTCCTTATTCTGAGGTAATGCTAAGAGTCCTTGTCTTTGTGTGCAAAAATGCATGCATGCAGGCAGTACGAAGCTAGAGCTATGGATGTGGTTAATGCACGCACGGAGAGAGGAGCGTGGTCAGTGAGCACACGACACCCTTTGTTCTGTTCCGTGATAAACCTGCCCTCTCACCATGCCTCATTTCTCAGGCAGGTGTAAAGGAGACAATGAAAAGAGCACAGCGTTGTGCAGAAGAGAACAGCACTGTTAGAGACGTGTGAGATGCTTGTGGGAAGGTTTCCTTCATCTTTACTATTGAGGAAGAAAGCATGAGACCTTATGTCAGAAGAAACCAGGAATGAAAAATAGATCCCACCTGGATTCCTACGGCCATCTTAAACTCCTTCAGGTCCCTTACTCTGTTGTACCATGTACCATGAAAAATGTCCTCAGCCTGCTTTGTAGCATTTAATGTCAGTGAACCAAATAACACCCTTAAAAAATCCTTCAAAACTAGCCAGGCCTAGTGGTTCAGGCCCACCACCCACTACTCAGAAGGCTGAGTAGGAGGAGCATGAGTTCAAGACCCACGGCAGAGTAGGTTCAAAGGCTAGCCTAGGCAACTTCATAATACCCTGTCTCAAAACAGTAAAAACGGACTGGAGATGGCTCCATGGTAGGACATGTGGCCTAGTGTGGTCCAGGCTAGACTCCGTCCCTAGCGTTGAAGAAAGCAAAAGAAAGGAGAGGGGGTAGACTTTTGACTGTTAGTAGACTGGTCACATCTTTTAGATGGTTAAGAGTGTCTGTGTACTAGGAATGGGGGGTGGAGAGACAGAGGGGGGCACACATCAGACTTTGAGTGCGTATTGCACTTTAAAAGAAAGCTTCATGGGCTACGCAAAAAGCTGCCACAGTTCCTACATCCCCATCCCCCACTCAGGGACTACATCTAAACTGTGATAAATTAGAGCATGGCCATTTATTATGTATCATTTATTAAAAACTAATTAGAGGTAGAAAGAGGGCTTTCTCCATTTTTCACTGGGGGGGGGGTTGCTTTATCCCATATAGTAAGTGATTATTGTTTGGTCTATATATGGCTGTTTTATACTGCAATGAATTACCTGTATTGAAGTAATAATACCATATGTTCACATAGCCTTTGTTCTAATGTAAAAACATAATTAATCATTCCAAGAGTACACTATGAAGCAGTCGTTTCCATATTGTATATATATTAAGTGATTTTCACTATTACCCAACCAGAGGTAATAGTGTTAAAAATAAGTATGAAACATTTCTTTTTCTTACGCTGCAGTTTTATAACATAAAACTGTATATCAATCTATAAACTGAAATAGATAAATATTTTATAACAGAAAAATGGCTAATGTTTTGAGACCATTATTTACTGGATATCAGTGGAAAAAAGTGATATTTTTGTTGGTTCATTATATGCAGTGGTTATTTCTCCTTTTCAAGTGACAGGGTGAAATTTTTCATACTATTGAAAAGTTTACACGCTTAAAACTTGACAAATAAGATAGCTAAGTCCAACAACATCAAGAGAAGCAGTAGAAGAGAAACAAAAGACTTTTGCATACAAATGAAGTGAGGAACTCAAGACAAAAATAAGTCATGTAAATAAAAACTGAAAGGAAAGGAAAATTATACAATAGAAAAGGGATTCAAAATACCTAAACATAAAAGAGTCAATAAATAATAGAAGTGCATTAAAGGGACTCTCGCGATGGCTGGAAATGCAGATGCTACAATTCAACCCTCTGTTTTGCACACAGTGTGCATTGTGGACACATTGTCTTTGTGTAACTGAGAAGCAGAATCATGGGGAACGCTGGCTTTGCCAGAGGGGTTTGCACTTTGTGTATTGATTGCCGATTACCAGTATTAACAAGTGCTACAGCCTTCTTGTACCCATTTCTCCATCTCTTGTCCTGGGTTTGCCAGAGCCCCAGCTGAATTTATAAACCAAGTGTTTGATAACACATGTACCAGAAAAGCTGTGCTTCGGCTCCAAAGGTCACCCAACTCTAGAAACACCGGAACATACACTACCCTTTGTTTATCCTCTGTAGGTTTTAGATTGATGTTTTGAATACTCTCTCCTAAATCACCTTTTTCTTGGATTATACACATTTGACTAATATACCCTTCCCTCCTCCCAAAAATACAAGCATAAAAGGCAACAAATCTAAAATAAATTAATTCCAGTGATTGTTCTATTTATTGTTGTGTCCTTATTACCAAAATACATTTCAGACATTTTGTACCTACCCATGATTTGGGACAAAATGTTTGACTGATAATTTATTAAATTAAATGGTAGAAATACATAAATAAGCATAGCTAATATATAACATAACTGTACATTCAATAGCATGCTTATTTCACTTTTTGAATATTTAGATTTTCTAGTCTTTCTTACCATGCAGCTCATTGTGTATAGGCTCTTCCAAAAGGTACACACTTTTGATCCATCATTTCAGAGGCAGAAGCAGAAAGATTTGCGTGAAGCCATCTTGGTCTGCATGGAGAGTTCTGGGCCAAGGGCTACATAGTGAAAACCTTTCAGAGAGAGGCTGGGCAGATATTATTCCAGGTTTGGTGGCATGTGAGTATAATCCAAGATACTCAGAAGGCTGAGACAAAAGAATAATTATCCTGACAGTTATAGGCTAGTCTGGACAACATTGTAATATCCTATCTCTCAAAATAAAATACAAGAAAAAAATATTCCCAAGATAAAATGAACATTGATAGAGTTGCCCGTCTCATAGTTCAGGTTCTTTAGTGTATACTCGACAGTGAAGCCTGTGGTCCCCTGCCCCTCTAAGCATCTCCACCCTGGTGTCAGCAGTATCTGAGGGTATATTACTGCCATTCAGAGCTTCCTTCCAAGAAGCTCCTCTTTGCTTCCTTCCTGGAGTCTAAAGATGCATTTTTACCTTATATCCAAGAGATCTGCTTTTCTTTTGCTATCCTTTTAGGATTTATTTTAAAATGAACAAAAAAAGTACCATTACCAAAAATAAAAATTTAAACTATATATATATATATATATATATATATATATATATATATATAGTATTTGGTTACTGCCACCCCAAGTAATAAGTTGGCAGATATTGAGAAATCAAGAAAATCAAATTACTGCTATTTTTCTTTTGAGATCATCAAGCTAACAGTTCTCCCGCAGCAGGAATCCCAGCGCCAGGATTAGCCAGGATAACACACTCAGATCTTACTTTTCCCCTCAAAAACAAAATCATGCTTTCCTAATTACCATGAAATATATGGTACTTTATACAAATTATCTTCTTTAAAAAACCAACCTTTGAACAAAAGATACATTTTTAAATGGTGACAACTCATTCTATACATTAGCTGACATGACATAGTTTCACCTAGCTGGCATTTCAAGCTGCTAACTGTTTGAAATTTAGAACTTTCGACAATTACTTGTCTACACTTTGGAACAATCACCGCTTTAGAGTCTAGTGCAGTGCTTATTCTTCTCTGTGGGCTTCTCAGCCAGAGACAGCCGAAGCGTCAGCATAAGCAGAGCAACTCATGAGAAACGGGTGAGCCTGTGTCAGCT
This sequence comes from Microtus oregoni, assembly GCF_018167655.1. Taxonomy (NCBI): domain Eukaryota; kingdom Metazoa; phylum Chordata; class Mammalia; order Rodentia; family Cricetidae; genus Microtus; species Microtus oregoni. Next base: position 43,273,370 of record NW_024543063.1, read on the forward strand.
GCGAGACAGCCAGCACAGAGGGTGTTCCGTTAGCAGATCGTAAGGCAGGGTCTTTTCCAACTGGCATCAGAGCCACCTTTGAAATGGAGGAGAAGTTGGAGGAACTAGAGGGAAAGTTAGCTGTCCTGTGTCCTTTAATAAGGACTACTCTTCTTATATAAAACAAAGGGCAGGGGACAATGGGGAAATGTGCGTGTCAGCAGTACCCGTCTCTCCAAACAGAGTGTCTGCGTCTCTGCCAAGTGAGCATTTCTTAGAGACTGTACTTTCTAGCTTGTAAGTGTTACATTGGTTAAGGGTGACATTTTCTGCTCCGTTGTTTCAAGCAGAGAATTGTGTTCCCTTTGTGTCCTTCTAAACAAACACTGTTTTGACAAACAGAACTGTTTTCGGTGTTTTGTTTTAGAAAGGTGTATTTTTCTACCCATTTTATTAATTTGAAAAATTTTAAATTAAATTAACATTTTTATCCTCTTTAATTAACGTTTTTCTCTTTTTACACCACTGTTTTTTTTTGTTTTTGTTTTTCTGTTCTCCGTGTTCTTTACTTTATCTGAGACCCTAAAAGGTCTGCAGTTCATATATTTAACAATTTTTTGCTTTGTTTCTCCTGTTTCTTCTCTTGCATTTTCATTTTCCATTTCTTAATAGACTATGATAAAAGCCTATAGAAATACATACTGTAAAGATCATTAACTTAGTTTTTTCTAACATACTGAATCTGTATAGACAATTGGCATGAAAATGCCTGCCTAACCACAGTTTGGAGCAGCTACAGCTGAAAAGCAAGGCACGGCCATCAAGAGTACAGGCTTCCAAGTTAGATCAACATGACTCCCTATTGACTATGTTACAGCGAGCCACTGTGTAAGCCTTAGCTTCTCCACCCATAGAAATGAGATGAATAATAATAAACTCAGACTAGAGATAGGACATTTTTACATGTGAGTAATCATTCACAGTGAACACTAGAAACACGATGGCTGTTGCCACATCGTTTGGATGTGGCCCAGATCTTCATTATACTTCTTTTGCTATAAAGTCTTAAAATTAAGTATTTGATTTTTGTTATGTTGTAACAACTAAATAGTAAGATCAGAAGCAGCGCTGTTCTGACCCTGAAGAACTGTGGAAGATTAGGCTAGGGTGTGGTTAAAGAGACCCTTGGGCAGTCCGCTTAAAGAACACTCCTTACCCTGCCATGATCCTGAAGCCGAGTTTCTCCTTAACATTTGCAGCCAAGGCATTTCTCTGGCTCTAGTTCTGGTCCCCAGAAAGAACTTTATCTCCTCAGGGAAGAGAGTTGATTTTGCCAGTTTGTAATTTTAGGTGTGACCATTTGTGGTTCTCGACACTCCTTATGTTAATACCGGAAACACTTCCTCTTATTATTGCTTTTACTTTGAAACTTGAGCTCTCATAGAGCTCCTGTGTTTGCTTTGCTTGACTTCACTGCCTTCCTCTCTGAGGACCCCAGGTCAGCAGTAATTATCAGCGTAAAGCACAAGCATAAAGGAAAAGTATGAAGATAGGATTTCTTAATTAGATAATAATATCCAGTGCCGTACTCTCTCCTACTACTAAAAAAAGTGTTGTGAGGTGTTTCACCCATTTGGCTTTTTGAGGGGCCCACCCAAATAAGTCAAATAAAGCTCCCAAATAAATCACTCACAGGGGCTTATCCTTAGTTATGAATGTCCGTCCTTAGCTTGGTTTGTTTCTACCCAGCTTTCCTTAACTTAAATTATCCTGATTACCTTTTGCCTCTGGGCTTTTTTTTTCCCCTTCTGCATATCTTTACTTTCACTCTTCCTCTGTGACTGGCTGGATGACTGGCCCCTGACGTCCTCCTCCCCTTGTTCTCTCATTGCTCCTTTTCTTTAGCACGGGTCTCCTCCTATTCACGCTCTCAGCCTGCCAGCCCCCGCCTGTCCCTGCTCCTGCCTCACTATTGGCCATTCAGTGCTTTATTAGACCATCAGGTGTTTTAGACAGGCAAAGGATCACAGCTTCACAGAGTTAAACAAATGCAGCATAAACAAAAGCAACACACCTTAAACTAATATTCCCCAACAAAATGTATCTCTGCCCTGGTTTTGCATTGTCTTCAAAACGGGTTTTTTTCATAAATAAATAAATAACATGAACCAATGACAGAAGCTATCCATGAAATGATTATGATAGTCAATTAAAATAAAGCTGCTGATTGTCATTTGATGTCATAAAGCTCATGAGAATTTGGGAAAGTGTGGGCTTTGTTCTAAAAACCCTTAATATTACATATTTCTTTGAATCCAGAGCTTCAGGAGTGTTAGACAAATGCTATGTTGCTGATTCATAACACTAATCCTCAATTTTTGTTGAAAATAGATTCTTTTCATAAAATAAATTCTGATTATGATTTCACCTCCCCCAACTTCTTCAAAATCCTTCCCATGTACCCATCAACCCAAATCCACACCCTTTTTTTCTCTATCTCTCTCTATAGAATTCAAAAAGACAGAATAATAGAAAGATAAAATAAAAAACAAACTAACCAGAATAGGACAAAACAAAAAGAAACAAAGAGGCAAAGAAAAAGCGTAAGAAACACATACAGATGCTGAGGCACATTTGCACACACAGAAATCCCACAAAGACAAAATTAGAAACCATAATATGTAAGCAAAAGATCTGCAAGGCTAAAGAAAATGCCCAGACAAAAGACTGTGAGACAGAAGCCTCCAAAAGCACCATTGAGTTTGTCTTGTGTTAGTCGTCTACCTCTGGGTATGGGACCTTCCCTTGAGAGTGGTCTGTATCCCCAGTGAAACTCCATTGGAGGAAATTCATCTTTCTATTGCAAGCAGTTGTCAATTGGAAGTAGATTCTCTGCTATAAGGCTGTGTCCTCTTCCTGTCTCAGTGCTGGGACCCCGTCTGTCTTAGACCTGCGCAGGCCCTGTGCATGCTGCCACAGTCTCTGTGAGTTCCTATGTACATCAGTCCTGCTGTGTCTAGAAGGCGGTGAGCACAGACTATCCTCTCACCTAGAAGTCATCCAAAGCCAGGCTTCAGCCATATGCCTTTGAGTTCTTAACTTCCATCTCTAGTCCTTATTTCCAGCCCACTTGGCATCCTTAGACATACCTCAAAATCAAACACATGCAACATAATCCGATCTCTCTTACAAGCCTCATCGATGGCTCTGCATCTGGAGAACTGAGGTCGAGAGATACTGAGATCTCAAATGACTGATTTAAGTCTTAGGAGGTAAAAAGATAAAAGCTGAATTTAGAGAAGATCAGTTGAGGGAGTTCTCCTTTGTAGGTGGGTAAATATAACAGATGCCGAACAGGCTAACTCTTCAGGTAAAGTGTCGCTTGTGCAGAAATAAGTGTCCACAAATGAAAGACTGAGTGATAGAGTGTTTTCCCTCTATGGGAATTGCTAATGAGAAACTAGACCCAGAAAAAGCAAAATTTTTAAGGAATCACAGGAAGGCGTGGTCACGCGTGGCAGTGGGAGTATGAGTTGTGTTCACGTCATAGAAGACTAAGAAGCAGGACCAAGTTAAAAACCTCAAGACCTTCACCCAGTGGCCAACTTCGCCATCTAGGCCCTACCTCCTAGCAGTTCCATAACTTCCCCAAATGGCACAGCTATCCGGAAGCCTAGTGTCTGAAGACCTGAGCCTGTAGGAGAAGGGTTTGCATCTGAATCACAGCAGTTATGCAGGTGGGGAGTGCAATGAAAAATTATTCAGTATGGAGGAAAAGCCTTGTCTAAAGACCATATTTATTTGGGATATGACCAAATGATAAGGGAAAGAATTAACATTATGTAATGAGTTACCATGTTTAAGTCCAAATCACATTAGGCTTGGAACGCAGTGTTTGGGGTGGCACTATTCCCCTTGGGACAAGTAGAAAGCCTTGAAGAGGTTTTTGAGCAGCAAGCAAGGGATCAAACTTTTAAAATACCACCTTCGTTTTGATCTGGGAAAATGGTGATCTGAGGTAAGAATGGATGCCAGGAAAGCAAGAGGCTCTATTGGGCCAGTGAAAGATGACAGTGACCTGGCCTAGGGCATAGCAGTGGCCACAGACAGAAGGGATTGGATTTGTAAGGCACATGGTAAGATACCTGACCAGCAAAACTGGTAGGACTTGATGAACCAAAGATGGAAAGGAGATTGTCAGCGGTGATTCTTCAGGGTAGCTATCTTTGACTTCTAGATGTAGGACTTCCTGGAGCATTTCTTGTGAGCCCAGTCTAGTGGTGGTGAATTCCTTCACTTTTGGCTTTCATGTGAGAAGCTTTGTTTCTCATTCATTTCTGAAAGAGAGCTTTGCTGAACATGATATTCTTGACTGGAAGTTTTATTTGTGGATTGTGGTTTTATTTTGTTTAGTTTGGGCACTTTGAAAGCATCATTATCATCTCGTCTCACTTTTAGCTTTCTGCTTAGTAATCAATTAGTGTATGGAAAATTCCTTTATAGGTATTTTCGTGCCTGAGTTACATCTTCATGTTTGACAGTTTGATGCAATGGGCACTAGAGAAGACCTTCTTGGGTTAAGTCTGTTAAGGCCTTTAAACTATCTGTATCTTCCAAGGATTGCTGAGTTTTATCTGTGAGTGTGTTAAGCCCGTCTTCTGTTTCCTTTTCTCTCTCTCCTGTAATGCAAGTGTTTGTTCACTTCCGGCTCTCCTCTCAGTTTCTAGGCTTCCTGTTGCCTCTCTGTATATCAAACTGCTTCTGCAGTATCTTCCTCTGCTATAGGTATAGTACAGAGAATTCTCAAGATTAGATGTGGTAGTACACACCTGTAATCTCAACTCTTAGGAAGCTGAAGCAGGAGGATCACTGTGAGTTCAAGAGCAGCCTGAGCTACGTACCTCTGGCCACCGTACCCCCAAAAAAATAAACAAAAAAACTTTCAACTTTTGTTTAAAATCATTTTCCCTAACTATAAAATTCCGGGGTTGGTGACTTTTTTAGTACATTAAATATGCCAGATAGTGTCTTCCAGATTGTACCATTTTGGATAAGTAGTCCACTGTGACTTTGAATTTTGTTTTCTCTGTAATAATTATTTTCTTCTCTGGCTGCCTTCGGTGTTTTATTCTTGTTTCTCAGCAGTTCAAATATGCTGTCATTATGAGCATATATATGTACTTTGTCCTACATTGAGTTCTGTGGTGGTTTGGATGAGGATGACCCCATAGTCTCACACATTTGAATGCTTGGTCCTTGTTGGTAGACCTGTTTGGGAAGGATTAGCAGGAGTGGCCTGCCTTGGAAAGGTGAGTCACTGCGGGCATGTTTGAGGTTTCCGAAGACGCACATCGTTCCTAGTCTTCTCTCTTTGCCTGCTGCTTGGGGATCAAAATGTGAGCCCTCATTTGCTCCTTCTACCTTATTTTTTGCTCCACCATTATAAACTCTAGCCCTCTGAAACTGTAAACCCAACTAAAAACTCTTGTTGTAAGTTGCCTTTGTCATGGTGTTTTCTCACACCATAGACAAGTAAATAAGACAAGTTCTCTTCAATTTGAGCTATTTAGTCTTATTTTTGTAAAGCACTTTTATGAGTCAGGATTTATTCCTTCTACTTTTCTCCTCCTGGACTTCTACAATTGTGCATGCATTGGACTGCACCAGCGTTGGCAAACGGTGTCTCAGGGTTTTACCCCACTCTGGTTGCCCTTTGTTTTCCACTCTGAATAATTTTGAATATCTTATTTCAAGGCCAATTGGTGTTCACTTCCGCACATCCGTGCTGCCTGTTGATAAACTAACAAAGATTTCTTCATCTGGGAGACCTGTCTTCCTAGCATACCCGTGGAGTATTAATATCTTCTAATCTAGTTCTGTTCAAGGCTTTCCTCTCTGGAAAGCTTTTCCCTTGAATCTAAATGTTTGTAGTTCACTGACTTACAGACATTGTGTGTAGTATAGTAGAGACAAATTTTTGTCACCTTACCCCCGACTACTGCCTACCTATGGACTCTCCATTATGATGGTGACTTTTGTTTCCACCTCTTCTCCAGAAGCAGCAATTGATTTTTTTTTTGCCTATATCATAAAGAAGGGCTTCTTTCCCTGAAAGAGTGACTAAGATTTTTGTCTAAGAAAAATATCTAAGAAATAACTATGGTTTCATACCTCAGAGAACTTGTGAGTGTGACACTCTGTGTCAGGATGCTCCAAGACTGTGGTTGTTTTGCGCTGACGTAATCGAACACAGATTGTGTTTTCTTTACTCTGATGAACCAGACACAACTGCATCCATTTCTTTCAGACAAGTTTTCACTCTGAGATTAACTTGCCTCTGCTTGCCTTTAAACTCAACTTTCTGCTGTGTTCAAGCAAGTTGTAATTCTTCCGACTGTCTGGCTTTTTTTTTTATGTCATTGTTAGGATGGAGCAGCATGTCTTCGCTTGTGTTTTATATTTTCCCAGAATATAACAGGTCTTCATGATACCTACTACTTTCAGATATCCTTCCTTCTCAGTTTCACCATATAGAATAGTTCTTCTTGAGCCCCCTTGCACCTCTCATCTCTCATGTTATACATTAACCTGTGGGTGCCTTGGTTAATGGGATAAAGGGAAGAAAACAGGGGAAGAAAAGAAAAGACAGATATATTAATGTATTTATATAAAATTATTTGATGGTACAATGAAAGAATAGGGCAGTTGAAAAATAGATAATGAATAAACTCTTAGTCACAAAAGTCATAAGGAACTTTGATGTAACTGAATGATCCCTAATGGTTCTATAAATTGTGGTGCTTTCTACTGGCTAACTAGACAGGAAATATGGAAACACAGTTGATTAGGAATTAGATTATGGCTACTTAATAAAAAATTCACACGGCTGACTTTTATCTGTTCTATCGCTGTAACATGGTTAGAGCTCTTTCTAAGAAAAATTCTTGTCAAAGGTTGGTATATCTCAAGGTTGTTGCTTGGCAAAAATTGTGTAAGAATTTTTCTGAACATTTTATGATATTCTGAAGAGAATTAAGAAAGAACTAAATATAGGTATACTGTAATTATGGATTAATGTATTCTCTATCATTAAGATGTCACTTCTCCCTAGATTGACCTCTAGAATTAATGTAATTACAAAAGAAGAATTCCAGCATGCTTTTAAAATATAGAAATTAGCAAATACATGTGAGAAGAAATGGACAAAAGATGCCAATTGGAGGCCTTCACTAACTGGTTTCACAGTTTACTCTCATGCTCTAGGAACCAAGGCAATGTGCTACTTGCATATGGATGAATCTATGTCAATGGAACAGAGCCAAGTCGAGGGGCATACCCATAGTACTTGACAGAGATGCTAGGTTGTTTTAAATGAGAAAAAGATCAGCTTTCAAGTAACAATTGGGTGTTTATATATAAAAGAAGCAAAGGGGAGGAGGGGAGGGATGGAGAAAGGGGGAAAAGGCGTTAATCCTGCCCATATGTGGAAGCAAAGAAGTGCTGCTGGTCTCAAAGTCTATTTCTTCACGGTTCCAAACCCCGGAACATAGTGGATTGTGCTGCTGGTATCAAAGAGTCTATTTCTTCACAGTTCCAAACCCCGTAACATAGTGGATTGTGCTGCTGGTATCAAAGTCTATTTCTTCATGGTCCCAAACCCAGTAACATAGAGGATTGTTATCACTTCAAACTGTAGGTTCACACACATTTTCTCACAAGGGCCTCATTGCAAATAGTTTTTCTTAGTGGGTCATATTGTTATAATTACTCAGTTTAACCATTGGCAATATACAATCAAGAAACAAAGGAACTTGGCTATGAAGTCCATCAGAACTGATTGTAAGGAAGTAGAATCCTGTGCCCTTGTCTCAATCTAGATTTTTGATGTGTTTTGTCCATTTTCCTCCAGAAAAAAAAAACCTGCTTTTTATCTAGAGACTTCCTAGATCAATAGGAAGGAAAATTAAGAGAATATAAACATAAGGTAAATCTGATAACAGTAACTCTATTGATTATTTGGATATTTGTGGAATTCCTTCAATAAATCATCTAGTCTAATTCTTACAAAACACATGGGAACTATAATTTTCTCCCATTTTACTAGACAATGAACTGGCATTTTATGAAGGTATACTACATTTAAATTCGAATCTAAATCTAGGTAGTGTAACTTCTGAGTGTCAAAGTTGAACCTATGGCATCATCTCTTGAACAGAATTTACCAAGAATGAATTCTATTCTAAGTAAGGTTCTGAATGTCAGGGAATACAGCAGGAAACAAAATGGTTTGAGTTTCTTCAGGGCAAGTATGATCCAAGCAAGAAACAACAAAGCCTATTTAGGTGAGCAAGTCATGTTCCAGCTAGGGAAAAAAAAGAAGAAAAAGAAAACAGCAACAAAGAGTCAAGAACAGGCTGGAGTGGAAATGTTGTCAGGAACAGCTACACTGGAAAGGGTAAGGAAACAAAGTGCAAGCTACCAGGCTGCCATGTCGCCTAACAGAAGGAAAGTAAGACAAGTAAGGCATAAAAAATCTCCAAGATAGGGCTCTTCATGGCAGGCCGAAGGAGGCTAGTATGTAAGAGCTGAGCAGGGAAAAGAAAGAACAGTGGCAAAAAAGATAGAGGGCCTGGTCAGGGTTACTCTGTGTGGGGAGACCGAAGAGGCCGTTAAGTAGTAGCATAAACATGTTTTTATGAGATGATAGATAGATAGATAGATAGATAGATACATACATACATACATACATACATACATACATACATACACAGACAGGTATACACAAAGATAGTAGTTAGTTAGTCTGGGACAGGTAAAAATGGGGAGACTAATTAGAAAACCATTGCCACTACTTTGACAAACTATGACAATAGCATAAGAGAGAGTGAACAATGCCCGTGTTTCTTCTTAAGAATAGAAAGCAATTCTAGTTACATTATGTATTTTGAGTGTCATTTGTATTAAATTTCTTAAATTATACTTTCTTCATCATCTAACATCTGTGAGTAATTTAGATCGTTTGAAACCCTCTATGCCATATTTATTTCCCTCTTTGTTAATATGTTATAGATTTAGTGTATTTGAAAATAAACGGTCACATGCCCAAAGTTCCATTCTGTTGTCGTCTAGGGGCAGCTAATTGCATGCTGGTTACACATCAGCCATTTGGCTGATACACTCACTCCATGGACCCCATTGTTCATTATTTTTGAACACTGCGTGAGGATGCATATCTTTTTCTGAAAATTAATTCTATGATGCACAGCTTGTCTTACCGCGTGTACGTGAGAATTATCTGCCTTAAAGTGATAACTTTCTCTAGGACCCTATGGAGATTGAGACACCCCCCACCCCCTCCCAAAATCGCTGGACATTCTTCAGAAGCAGTAGCTTTACCCTGATATCTCATTTTTCCTAGAGACAGACAAGTAAATACAGCCTTTCCTTAAAGGGCAAAATGGAGAAAACAAATAGAAAACAAAGGGAAAATCTGTGGCTTCGGTTAGCTATGGACTTTTGGCTTATCCAGTTGTTAACGATTGGTTTTGAGAGCTCATAATAACAGCTCCTAGAATTACAGTTCGGTCTGTGCTTTTCATCTTGGCAGAAGTGAATTCATCTTTGTCATATTGGGTTGAAAACTTTGAAGACACAAGAAATTGGTTCTCAGACCTACTAATTTCCTGTCTTCATTAACACATCTTTCCTAGCGGTCTTTACACTTCGGGCAAAGATACCAGAAGAGCTGGTTTTCAGTCTTGTCACTGATTTAGAGTTTATCTGGGGGAACTTGACAAAGATGGGTTTTAGTTGTACTTAAAGTTCGGAAGTGTGAAAATATAGAAACCAGGTCCTGGTAAGTCCTTCAGAATGATACAAAATAACAAGCACATTCAGCAGTTTCTGCAGTAATTTAACTTAGAAGACTCTTGGTAAAGGTCTTAGCATTGTGGGTTTGCTGTGTGATCAGTAGGCCCCCAAGATCTTAGATTTGGATTTCTTTAATGATGCTCTATTTTTCTCCAGATAAGTCTTACTTTGATTTACTTTCTTCATTGAAAGTTAAGGAAGACAGCAAGATAAGATTTTAACAACATGTGAAGCCTCACGGAAAATACCAGCGTAGTCTAGCTCCCCTGTCTCCTTTGCTGTCCGTCAAGCCCATCTCACCTTCCCTGCAATAAAGTGTGAATCTAGCATCCATTTATTTGTCTTGATATATTTTTTAGATTACTTGTTCTTTATTTGTGAAATAACAATTTCTGAAATGTTTTTATATCACTTAATCTTGTTCATTTTATTTAGTCATAGGTAGTCTATGTCTGCCACTCTCAAGCTTTAGGAGCAACCCTTCTTCTGTGAGTGAATAAATTAGCTTACCCATGGAGACCCTCCGTTGGTCTTGCCTTTTCAGACTGACGAACCCTGGTTGTTTCAATTCACCTCTCTGGATACTGCCACCCTAAGTTATCCTTTAATGCAGCGCTTTGAAGGTTCTAGGTCAGATCTGCACATAACTTTCAGCCATCATAGTTCCATCCAGTGGCTCTCTTTCTAAGTCCATGCCTATGACGCATATATTCTTTGTTTTAAATATAATTTTGGCTGTTGTGCTCTCTAGGGAAGAGTTAGCAGCCCTCGAGAAGAAAGTACCCATTAACTCCATATCACTGTGCATCTATTTTTTTTTAAAATTCTAGTCACCATCTTTCTTCACTTTGTTAGAATCACATTCTCTCTGTTAGATACAGAAGCCAGTCGAGAATGGAGCTACTATAAAGTTAGACTTAGAGAACGAGCTTCGTTAGGAGAAAGGGATTTGCAAACACAGAGGCCATAACGGGCCCTGAGGCTGGAGAGCATGAGAAAGGAACAGGACATTATGTTTGAGACCTGAGTAGGGTCTTAAAGGGAAGAGGAGACATCTGTTTAAAACCTTGGCTGGAGCTGCACTGAGGGAGTAGCTCAAGGTAAGAGTAAGAGAGAAACAGCCGCATGCGCAGGCTGACAACGGGAAACGGAGAACTCCCTCACACAATGGAAACCAGCTGACATTTGTAACCTTGTAGGGGTGGCAGGAAGTCCCACACATCGGGGTTCATCTCAGAGTCGCACATCTGACAAAGAGCATGTGCGAACCAGGTAGGACAGTAAAACTACAAAACAACTTATCAGTGGGGAGGGGGAGAGACAGACAGACAGACACAGACTGTAGGATCTGGCCTTTTAGAGTTAGTTGCTACACCTTAAAGGGTCAGGCCCATGATCTAACAGTCCCTTCAGCTGAGTAAATTCAGCTTTGGACTTTTCTCCTTCCCCTTTTTCTAATCACCTCCAGTGCCTAACCGGGCAGCTGAAGACCGACTCCCGGAGTCCACCAAACAAAACACATGACCGAACGCTAAGGGAGAAAGCAGCAGAGCAGAAGCAGAAGGCCTCATCCATCAATACTTAAAATTTACCGAATAGGTGAAATAAAAAAAAAATCTAACTATATGCCACCTACAAGCAACTTCCCACCCCCATGGTTTGTAACTTACCTTTCCTAAAGCAAACTATGGAAAATAGGATTTCTCTTCCCCAAGTTAAGTAACAGAAACTCTAATCTGCCCTTCCGTTTCACATTGCAATTGGTCATGAAGAAGCACCATCACCAAGCCTTGTGTGCTAATTCTCCTTGTTCCAGAGAGCCATGCCTCCTACCCTACTGGACGAAATGCTGCCTAAAAATGCCCTTCCAGTCTGTTCAGTGTATAGGAAATCTGAAAATGCTGAATTGGGAACACTTTGAGACAGCCGAACTCAAGAAGGTTCCTGGAGGGTGAGACACCTGAAGAGCCTATTCAATCTCTGCACTCATTCCATGCAAGTACGTGTTTCCCTGAGTTCCTCAAGCAAATTAACCAAAGCCAAAGGGGTTGTGAGAACCCTGATTCATGCTATGTTAGAAGCTGAAGTGAACAACCTGGGGCTTGTGATTGGCCTCTCCGGTAGGAGAGGGGCTGGCCAGTCTTAAGGACTGAACCGGCTCTCATGGTGCCTCATCCTGTTTCCAGGCAGATAATATCAGAACTGAACTGAATTAGAGGACACCTAACTAATCCATCGTTTGCTACAACTAACTGCTCTATGATGGGGAGAAGGGCCCACACCTTCTGAGATCACAGAGGTCGCACAGGGAAGGCAGTCTGGTTTCGTGTGTTTTTGTTTACGGTATGTAGGTAAAAGATGTGTACAGTGTGGATTGCAAATCACTGATGAAAGCAATTAAAATAGAACAAATAAATGGATGGATAGGCCAGAAAAATTAAAATTATTAAAATGCCTATCTTACTCATTACAGTTTGGATCTTGAGCTTCTCGCAAAGGCCTGCATATTAAAGGCTTGGATTTCAGGGTGGGTGTGTTATTGGGTGGTGGTTGAACCTTTGAGAAGTGAGGCCTTATGGGAGGGGATTCTGCAGACTCTGGCTGCTTTCCTATTTCTCCTGCTGTTTGGATCGTGGTATGAGTGGTTCCACCCTGCCGCACACTCCCACCATGATGAGCTCTTCAGTATAGGCCCAAAGCAATGGAGCCATTTGATCTTAGACTGCACCCTAAAAATCAGGAGCCTACGTACACTTCAGTCATCTTGGACATGTCATTATGGTGGCAAAAATTAACACATTACTCCAAAGCAATCTACAAATTGAATGCAACCCCTATAAAAAATTGATGGCATTTTCTCACATCAATAGAGAGGTCAGTCCCCTTCCATTTATATGGAAGTCCTGTGTAGTCAAATCAACCTTGAACAAGAAGAATAGAACTCAATTTAAAAGTCTTATACTCACTGATTCCAAATTGTATTACAAACTATACATAAATAGAATAGAATTGAAAGCCCAGAGAAAAGCTGTAAATAGATAAACAATTAGTTTCAACAACAGTACCAGGAATATACGGTGTAGAAAGCAAGGTGTATCTAGTATATGGCACAGGAACACAGAATATACATGTGCAGAAGAATAAAATGAATAGTTGGACCACACACAAAAATCAACTCAACAGGTATTAAAATCATAGACAGAAGACCTGAACCCTTCAAACTTCAAGGAGACAAGATAAAAGCTCTTTGTCTTTGGTTAGCTGCAACTTAAGGGATTTATGTAACTTGGAGGGAGGGAGGAGGAGGAGAGAGAGAGATACCTGACTTGGAAAATCAGCAAAATAGCTAGACAGACATTACTTCAAAGAAGACATACAAAAGCTACCAGACATTTGAGACAGTATTATTCAAGTTTAGTCATCATCAGACAGCTACAAACCAAAATGTAATGAAATAGCATCTCACGCCTTTAGAGGACTGCAATTAAATAAGAGACCAGTGTTCGCAGGAGTATGGGGAAAGGAAGAGATACCATTGTAAATTGTTACTGTTGTTATGGGCAATAATATCAAAAGATTAAAAACAATGAACTCTATGGTGATCTGAGTTTGGGGCATATATCTAAAAGAAAAGATAGGGGTATCTTGAAGAGATATCTATTCTTCCATGTTCATTGCCAAATTCTCTACAGTAGCCAAGATATGGAACCAATCTAATTATTCATCAAAGGGATAAAGATATTGTGGCATGTCTAAACAATGGAATATTATTCAGTTAAGAAATTTTTACCATTTATGGCATATGAATGAACATAATTCTTGATATTAAATGAAATAATCCAGATACAGAAAGATAAATAGTATCATACTGTCTGACATGTATAATATATAAAAAAAAGTATGGAACTCACAGAAACAAAAACTAGAACAATAGCTGTCACGAAAGTGTGATATTTAAAGGTTGCGGAATTTTAGTCATGTTAGGTAAAGAAATTCAAGTGATTTCCCATTCCATATAGTAACTATAGCTCAATACTGTCGACTTAAAATGCACCCTATGAATTAAGTATGTATATATGTATATACTTACACACACACACACACACACACACACAATCGCACATATATTACTGTAGACATACAACAAGAAACCAAAGGAAATTTTGGGGCATAAATGTCTTTGTGGTATTTCTCAGGTGTGCCCCTAAACTCACTGAGAGCTGCACACTAAAATGTGTGGGTTGTGGATTTGTTAATTATACCTTTCTACAAGGTAGTTGTTTTCTTAAGAAAAAGCAAGCATGTAATATAATCATAGACTGTGTGTATTGGATATAATTTTGTTATAAATTCAAATGTGAAAATGGTATGTGCAGAGCAACGAGGCTTTGATTTTTCTGGACAAACCAGTGAGTTAGTTATTGTATAGACACGAAGGATTTAATTCAACATTTTTGATGTGGAGAAACCAAATGACCAAATGCGAAGCCTGGAGAAGAAAGGTTGGAACTCCGCCTTAGTATTTTCAGAACATGTAGAAGCTCGTGACTCACAAAGCAGAGGAACAGAGGCCGTCTGGCATTAAACTCCTAAGCCGCTTTAGGTCTGTAACAGTCATCCGCCTAAAGGTGGAGAATAACTCCTCTTCCCATGTATTCATCCACGATAAGAAAAGCCCCATCACCAGCCCTCTCTAGAGAGGGCCAGCGTCTCTCAAGGAACATCCTGTCGGCCCCAGCTCCAGAGTGACCCGCGAGGCCGGCTGTGTCCTGTGTTTCAGGCTACATGCTTGTGTCTGCCTACAGCTTTTGTCCCCATAAAACTCTCACCCAAGCATGGCTAAAATAGAATGTTGTTTGAGAAAGTGCATCTGGCTCTACATGAGTTTTGGGCATTCCATCCCAGGTTCTCAGGCTTCGGTGTCAAGGGCTTTATCCACTGAGCTGTCTCCCGTTCCTAGAGCTCACGAGTTTTAACATAAAATATTTTATGGATAGTAAGAAAGAATTCTACTTTGAAAGGGGGTTGAGGAAAGGTGATACTGTGGAAAGAATGTGGCTCTAATGCCTAAGAGACATGGATTTTAGCTTCCATTCTGTTACTATCTAGCCATGTGTCCGTGCGTAGATCACTTTCGCCCCCTTTAAATCTCAGCTGATTCTCCTCTAAAGTCAAAGAATTAGACTCGGCTATCTGGTTCTGTAAAGAAGGGAGAGGTTTCTTTGTTTTATGTATTACGTGGGCATCTAGATTAATATTTATTAGCTTGGAAAGGGGCATCCATAAAGCCTTTGCAGTTTGCTGTGCCTTGCAGCCCTTTCTCTGTATTACATGGACTTGCAGGATCAAAGAGTCACTTTGGGTTCACGGAAGGCTTTTGGCATATTTATCAGCGCAAAGTGGCGTGGCATTGCTGGCAACTGTGTCTCGTTTTTCGCCGGACTGGAAATACGTAGCTAACTTAGGAATGTTTATAAAGCATTTGCGTTCTCCATTCTTTATCAATCACTGACAGCCTCATTGCTTTATAATGTACTTCTCAGCAAGCTGTTTGCGACTCATCGCCTGCCTTACTTTATAATCCATAAATATTTAATTCTTTAATAAACTGCTTATATGTAATATAAAATGACTGATGCTATTCTTTCCCTCCTCTTTTAATAGTGCTACTATTTGCAAAACAATTCTTATTTTTTTTCCAAGTAGCAGTATGTTTCATAAACGTTTGGCTTTTCTCTTCTTAAGTAGCAATTTATTCTGTGAGGGTGAGAGTGATGGGCAGAAGCACAGACCTTGCTCTAAGGGGTACAGTTTAACTCTTCCCCATCTTCCTCCCTTCCAAGCTGTACACGGATGGGGTAAAGAAGACAGACTCTGGAATTGGGTCAGAGGACAGTTACCTCCCTACAGACACAGTGTACAAAACTGTTCAAATCTCTGAACCAGTGAGCAGACATAGTCCCCTCCATGTTCTGGCACTCTTTGTCCATGGGAATTTCAGATGACAGTCGGGAATAATATACCAACACCAAAGTGGTTTTGTCTCTTTTATAGATTTGCACTATAATATTGAGGGTTAGCTAATTTGCTTTCTGTGGCATGACTTTTTAATATTTAAAAACTTACTTTTAAAATCAGGTAAGTTGCATGTTTCCTGTTGTGTGCCCGGAAGAGTTGTTGGAATATTTACAAGCAAGCTACTGTCACTTGTCCGTAGTCCAGTATTACCTGCGAAGCCCTACTCATGACTCCTCCCCCCCCATAGAGAGCCGGAAGGCTGAAGCAGAAAGGCCAGAACAAACACCATTTCAGTGCCAGATACATTTGAAAACAGCATGAGGAGCACAGGGGTAGGGGATTTGTTTTTATTTTTCTTTTAATCTTGACATATATGCTGCATGTACCTTGAATTAGCTATGACTTCAAGCTTTTAATCTGCCTTTTCCTAACTGTTAGGTTAGCAGAAAAGATCATGACATTTCTATAAACATCTGACATACAATAGGCCCTCAAAATAGTGTCATCCCCCTGCCCATGTGTTCACTGCGAAGAACACTGAGACAAGATGAAAACGAGTGAGCTTCATCGCTGCAAAGATGGCTCTTTGGTGGAGACGGGCAATGCACACTCTAAATGTGGGGCTCCCTGTCTAACTCCCCTCACTTTTCCATGAGGAGACTCGCTAGTATGTTTCTCTAGAGCAGAGTTTTTTATGAAAATATACAGGTCAGTATATTGCATCCTCATATTCCTTGTAGCTCACCCCTTTTATGTGAGCCATTGTTTAATTCACGTATAATTCCAATGTTTCTCTCACCCATCTGTCACATCCTAAATATCTTTCCATTTTATTCTTCCCAAATCATACTTGTCTGTGATACCCACGGTGTCAATTTTTACACTGAGCATCGTAACTGTAAAAGGGTTTGAGTGTAGGTCCAGGTTTTCCTACGGCTCTTTCCTGTGACTGTATACCTCACTTGCTTCTGAAGCTGACTTTTTGCTCTCTTCCTGGCTTGTTCCATGACATAGGACTAGCCATCACCTCCTATTTAATTCTTTACTTTTTATCCTATGTTTTGCTAAGATGTTTTAGTCAGTGAAAATAATAGTTAATCTTATTATTAGAAACTTTATTGTATTATTACTGAGTCCTTACTAATTCTGGATATTGCTTTGAAGTATTTATTTATTTTTCCTGTTAATATAGCTATGTTGGTTCAGAAAACCTAATTTAAGAGGAAGAAAATGAAACATATACAAGTTAAGTTTTTTGTCCAATCTCACCTAGCTACCAAGTAAATAAAACCAAGACTCCAACACAGGTCCTGCTGATTCCATAGCGTGAACTTTGCCATATAGCCTTTAGAGACGCTCAGGAAAAAAATTAAGGAAGGGAAGGGAAGGGAAGAGAAGGGAAGGAAGAAAGGGAGGAAAAAAGAAAGGGTTTTATAAAAATGATAGTGTTTCTTTCTCCATTTAAAAAATAGCACAATTGCAGCCTACAAGATAGGTAAAAGGATTTTTACCAACTACACATCCAATAGAGGGTCTCCAAAATATATAAAGAACTCAAAAACTAGTATCAAGAAAACAAATAACCCAACTAAAATTGGAGCACAGATCTAAACAGAACTTTCTCAAAAGAGGGAACTCAGATGGCTGAGAACATTTAAAGAAATGCCCAACAGTGTTAATCATTGAGGAAATGCAAATAAAAAATTATTTTGAGATTTTATCTTACATTCATCAAAATGTCTAAGGTCAATGTAGCAAATGACAGCTTACACTGGTGAGGATATGGAGTAAGTACCAGTTGGACTGCAAACTTGTACAGCTACTATTAAAATCCGCGTGGTGGTTCCTTGGGAAGATGAACTCAATCTACTTCAAGATCCAGCTATAACACTTTGGGGTATCTACCAAAGGACACTGCTTACCACCACGGAGATGCTTTCTCAGCCATGTTCATTGCTGCTCTCTTCTTCATAGCCAGAAATTAGAAACAATCTACATGTCACTCAAAAGAAGAATGGATTTTGAAGAATGGTACATTTGCACAATGGAATACTACTCAGTCATTACAAATGAAATCATGAAATTCACAAGTAAATGGATGGAACTAGGGGAAAAAAATCATTTTAAATGAGGTAACCCAGACCCAGGAAGACAAATATAGCATGTATTTGTTTATATGTGGATATTATCTGTTACTTCAATGATAAACAAGCTACAATTCATAAAACAACAGAGGGAAGATACAGAGTAAGGGACTGAGGGAGGGGCAGGTGTATTCATAGAGAAGTCAAGCTGGTGCCCACCTAGAGCCTTCACCCCTACAGACTCATGCTCTTGGTACTGGAAGGTACTCTACATGTGATGAGGGATTCCCCTCTGTATGCTGTGATTACCATTGATTAATAAAGAAACTGCTTTGAACCTATAGCAGGGCAGAATAGATGTAGGCAGGGAAATCTAAACTGAATGCTGGGAGAAAGAAAGTGAAGTCAGGAAATGCCATGTAGCTGCCACCGAGAACAGAGGAACCAGAACCTTGCTGGTAAGCCACAGCCACGTAGTAATGCACAGATTAGTAGAAATAGGTTAAATTAAGATATAAGAGGTAGCCGATAAGAAGTTAGAGCTAATAGGCCAAGCAGTGATTTAATTAATACAGTTTCTGTGTGGTTATTTCGGGTCTGGGCAGCTGAGAACAAATAAACAGCCTACCAACAACATGCATGCTACTAAAAGAGAAGCATAAACACCAACCCAGCTACAAACACTTTGATCTACAATGATTGACTCTCCTGAAAGATATGCTTGGGCAATGGTGGCACAAAGCTTGTAGGAGTAACCAACCGATATCTGATGGAACCCATATGCTGCACTGCTTTGGTGAACCTGAGACTAGGGACCTAGGGTGAAACCAAATGCTACTGTTAGGAAGAAAGGACAGAAAGAAGGAAGGAAGAAAGGGAGGGAGAAATAGCTATCAAATGACTCTCATGGTTTAGTATCTTGTTCAGCCATCATAGAGAAGCTTCCTCCTGCAGCAGATGGGAACAAATACAGAGACCCACAGCCATACATAATGTAGAAAGTGGGAGAGAATATAGAAACTTAACTTTTTTAGTTTTAATTTAATGATACTAAATAACCACCCCTTGCAGAAAAATTAAAGCCAAATCATTTCAAATCATCTCTGTTTTTCAAGCTCAAATTTGCTTTCTTAATCAAATGACTCTTAATTATCCCCTCCATTACCCCCTCAGATACGACTCAACATCTCTGCTCTTAATTTAGGACTGCTTTTCTAATAACTTTTTTTGTCACATTCTTGTGTGTTTTCATGTCACTCACAATCAGCCTTGCATTTCATTCTTTCAATCTTTGTGTTTTCAAATTATAATCTACTCAAATTGCCAAAATCAATTACTTTTAACAATCTTTATGCACCTTCCCATGATTTAAAAAAAAATTCATCTCCTAAAGGGCAGAAATTGTTTTCTACATCAAAAACGTATACTGTTACAATGTACCAGACTTAATAAATGATAATCCCACAGTTAAAATTTATAGGCAAGAAAAAATAGTCACTTGGAAAAAATATGTATATAAAAATATTTTAATGCCATTTAAAAGGAAGAACAATTCAGTTTCAGGACTTGGTCTTGTTGTGCCTTTCTTAAAAAATATATATGAAATTGCTTTTTGCAGTGTAAGCCATAGACAAATATAAATTATAATTATAATTATGGTAAGGAATTGGATCACTTTTTAGTATAACCCTGTTAATTGTTACAGCATTTAAATCCTACATATGAGCATGTCATTCTCTGTGTAATTAAAAGACCTTTATAAAAATTACAAGTAATTTTTTAATTTAAAAAATACTACTTTAAATGCACAAAGGAGTTATTAATTCTGGATAAAGCCTGTAACAAGGTAAAGAATTGGTTTGTAATATGATTAATTCCCTAATTGTGTTGTGAATCTTTAGCTTTTAACCTTAGAATTTATAAAGGTGAGCATTTTTAAACAATGCTAACCAATGCCTCTAATTGCTTGAGATGTTTTGTTAAAGTCATCATGGAAAACCTTCTGACTTGTGTTTGAGACTTGGAGCCATTGTTATTAGAGCTTACAGCACAAAATCTCTGTGTCGGTGGTGAGTTAAAGCCTGGAAGTGTTTTCTCTTTACATTGATGAAATTGGACAACCAGGTGGTTCATCAGAAAAAGTGTGACCATCTGTCAATCATTTCCCCTATTCATGCATTCACAAAACACACTAATCTTGCAATATTCGAGTTTGGAAGCTCTGAGGGGCATCTCTGTTACCTAATTCTCTTCATTTCCTCTTATTTAATGTCAAATAAGGTAACATCTGATTCCATTAAAATATTATTTTCTGTCTCTTTTACAGAGAACAATGAAAACTTTGAGGTATTCTTTGATGGTTAATTCTTAGTAGAGGATATTCTTCAGTTTACAAATTCTTTATATATATTTTTTTAAGCCTAAGTGTATTAACGCTTTGCTCTAACTTTCTGGAAATACTGTCATTGCTTCATGCAAAGTTATGAAATATAGTATGCATGATGCATGTATCTGTTTATAACAGAAGCACACATAAAAATTGAGAAATTCAGCCGGGCGGTGGTTGTGCACGCCTTTAATCCCAACACTCGGGAGGCAGAGGCAGGCGGATCTCTGGGAGTTCGAGGCCAGCCTGGTCTACAAGAGCTAGTTCCAGGACAGGAACCAAAGCTACAGAGAAACCCTGTCTTGAAAAAAAAATTGTGAAATTAATTAACAACCATATGCTAATCCCAAAGCTGGCTATTTGATTGCATTGTCTTCTACAAACTACATTCTTGAGTGGGAGAATAACATTCATTAATGACTATATAATATCAACAAAGGGCAGAATTTGTAGGGGTAAATGTTGCAAAGCATCAGGGTAGACATTAATATAAAGATCACAGGTAGTTGCTTTGGGTGGATAGTCTATAATTGGCTAGGCCAAATGAATGATAAAGTCCACTAAAATACTCAAAAAAATTGTGACTTTACTAAACACATACAGGTTTATTTCTTGTCATTACTTATTCCATATGGTATAACATGGCAAACTATGGTCAATATTAAAGAGGGAAAACTTAAAGCAATTCCTATAGAATTAATGTGACAAGGATGTTCACTGTTGCCACTCATATTTAATATAGTATTTGAAGTCTTAGCCAGAGCAGTAAGGCAAGAAAAAGAAATAAAATAGATACAAATAGGAAAGGAGAAAGTAAAATTATTCTTATTTCCAGATGATATAGTCCTATACTTAAAAATACCCTTAAGATTCTATTACAAAACCTTCGATCTGATTTAATAAAGTAGCAAAATACAAAAGCAGCATAAATGCAGTGGCTTTCCTACATGCCAATCACAAATATGTTGAGAAATAAAGGATAAAATCTTTCACAATAACTTTAAGGTTTGGAGTAAGGGTCTGAGGAGGTAAAAGACTTCTATTATGAAAACTTTAAAATACTGATGATATAAAAGAGGACTCTAGAAGATAGACATCTCTACCATAACCAGGGGTCAACAAAACTAAGACTGTGAAAGTGGCTCTGTCATTCAAAGCAGTTACACAGATCCAATGCAATTCCTGTCAAAATTCAAACATTTCACAGAACTAGAAAAAGGAATTCTAATATTTACATAAAAGCACAAATGATCCTCAATAGCCAAAATAATCCGGGGGAGGGGATGATTGGTACTTAAGGTATCATGATACACAATTTCATATTATACTAAGAGCCATAGTAACAAAAAAGCTTGATACTTGCGCAAAACAAGCATTTGCATCATGGAATGCAATAGAGAGCCTAGAGATGAACTCACATAAATACAAATGTCTGGTTTTTCAAAAATATGCTGAAAGCATATATTGGAGGAACAAACATCTTTTTAATAAGTGATTCTGAAAAAAAAAACCTGATGTGGCTTGAAGAATAATACAACTAGAATCCAGACTCTCACCCTGTATAAAAATCAAAATAAAGGCTTTAAAGATATATCTGAAACTTTCAAGCTAGTAGAGGAAAATATAGGAAAAATATTTTAAGATACAGGCATGGTGGCTATCTTTTATAATACCAGAAGATGCTGTGTAGGAGAGAAAAAGGTAGCGGTGAACTTCCCCAACTTGAACCTTCATACCACAACAATATACCAGGCAAGGTATGCCCACTGGTGCAATAGTGTTATGACTGTTATGGGGGTAACCAGCTGCCTTCTGACTGGATTAAAAGCCTCCCCCACAGGCAGTAATTCATTCCTAACCCTATAAACCCAATCAAAAGCCCAAGGCTGAGGAGATTATAGGCCCCAAAATGAATGTACTACTATTTTTGCTTAATGGTAATGTTGTCCAACTGGCTTCTAAATATTATTATACCCACAAGTTATTATTACTATTCTTAATCTTGGTCTGTTGTGGAATATGAATTTAAGATGTGTTACCTTCATTTATGCTATGGAACATTTGTTTAATGATGCAAAAATGTGTTGCAGTCTTATGTTACATGTGTTTAACTTTGTGAAGCTGTGTTACTTTGCCTGTCTAAATACCTGATTGGACTAATAAAGAGTTGAATGACCAATAGGTAGGCAGGAGAAAGAATAGGTGATATTGGCAGGCAGAGAGAATAAATGGGAGGAGAAGTCTGGGAAGAGAAGATTGAGGAGCGAGAGGGGAGAAGGAGGAGGACATCTGGGGCCAGCCACCCAGCTATACAGCCGGCCATGGAGTAAAAAGTAAAGTATATAGAATAGAGGAAGATGAAAACCCAGAGGCAAAAGGTAAATGGGATAAATGAAGAAAAGCTGGCTAGAAACAAACCAAGTGAAGACTAGACATTCATAAGAAAGAATAAGTATCCATGTGATTCTTTAGGAGCTGGGTAGTGCCCCTCCCCCCATAAAAAACAAAGAGTAAAAGAACCAACTACATTGATCAGTGAAACTTCTTTTTGTAGTGGGCAGCAATTAATAAAGAATTGTAACTGGTCAAAGAGCTGAGGGAAAAAAAACTGAGTCTTCATGTTCAGTCCTAAATGGGATATCTATATTAACCTCCCACCTAGGGCTCAGGGAACATCACAGCAGAGGGACTGGAAAGAAAGAAAGAGTCGGAGGATGGGAAAGAGTGCTATGAAAGACAGTCTTCTGGAGCTGGCGTGGCATGCACTTGTGAGTTCATCAAGACAGTCAATGTTTCAACAGATAGAGGAGGCGCTCACAACCCCCCACACACACTACCTGAAGAGCTATTGGCAGCTGATGGCTGCTGGGTAATGGAGAATCATCAGTGTTCTGTAGTAGACTGCCCGTGCCCCCATGGGAGCCCACATCCCTGTGCATATTGGCAGCGCTAAAGGACTCAATGACTTATAACAACCAAGGACAAGAAGGTTGGAGGAGAAACCATGTTGTGAAGGATGCAGAAAGGAGGAGTGGCAGTGGATACGATCAAGATATATACATTTATGAAATTCTCAAAAGAATAAATAAAAATATTTAACAGATACAGACATAGGCAAGGACTTTGTAAATAAGATTCCATCAGTTCAAGAAATAAATGCAAGTATTGCCAACTAGGCTTATAGAAATGAAAAGACTTCTGCACATCAAAGGGAGAAATCAACAGATTGGAGGAACAGCCTGCAGAATGGGAGAATAGCTTTGCCAGTTGCTCATCTGAGAGGATATTGACATTCCAAATACATAAAGAACTAAAAAATTAAACACCAAAAGAGAATCATGCCACCGATAAAGCCAGAACAGACTTCTTGAAAGACGCGCAACAAAACACCTGTAGCCCTAAGAAAAAGGCAAGTCAAAGGCTGTTTGCCATCCTGTCTCACCCAAGTCACAATGGCTTTCATCACGAAAATGAGTAGCACCATTTCTGAGTAGTACAGATGAGAGTGTGGGGTAGCTCTATACACCGTTTATGAAACTGTAAATTCATCTAGCCAGTTTGTAAATCAGTATAGGATTTCAAAAAGAAAACAAAAAAATCTAAAAATAGAACTACAATATGACCCAGATTTACCACTCCATAGTACTGCTCACGTGAATCAAAGTGAGCATATAGTTAAAATGCAGCACCCTCGTAGCAACTATTGTACTATGTATAATAATCAAGGTATGGAACCAACTTAAGTGCATAGCAACAGATGAATTTAGAAATTCAGCACAAACACATACACACACACACACACACCACACATACCCTACAAGTATTTATTCACCACAAAAAAGAATAGAATCATTTTATCTGTAGAAACAGTGATGGAACTAGAAAGCATCATGTTAAGCAAAATCAGCCAGACTCAGAAAGGCAAACACCTCATGGTTTTGCAAATGAATTGAACATAAGGATAAAAGACATGAAGGTAGAAGTAGAGAAAAGGTCAGGGGGTGGAGAAGTAGGATAAAAGAGAATGATATGGCTTGAATATCATTACTGTATTATATGTATGACAGTGTCATAGTAAATTTCATTTTGAGCAATTAACATATTAAGATGAAGGAAGGGAAAGAGAGGGAAAAGAATAAAGGAAGGATGGGATTGGAGAGGGAGGAAGGAAAGAGGAAAGGATAGAAGACAGGAACCCAGAAGGGAGATGCAGCAGACCTATAGTTAACCAGATGTTTGGGTTACTAGGCAAGGTCTCTTAATTGGCACCAGAATGACATTTTGAAAAACACAAGAATACAGCTTAAAGAGAAGAGAGAATATAGTTATGAAAAATTAACTGAATATTCTGAGATTGAAAAATACAGTAACACAAATTGAACCCTTGGAAATAGATGAAGAAAAGATTGTTGAACTATTAATAAAGCAATAAAAGCTTTCAGATCAAAGCATGAATAAAGGAAAGTTGCATAAGAAATAGCAAAAATATATGATACATATTGCAAAGTACCTAATATATGTATAATTGGAATCCTACAAGTAAAAGAGAGTTTTGTACAGCTCATATTCAAATTGATAACAAACATATCAAAATGGAGGAAAGATATCAATCTGCAAAACCCCATGTGCAATAAACAAACAAACAAGTACAGTACGACTAGTTACATCAGTGGAACTGCAGAAGATGGAACAATAAAGGGAAAAATCGTAAGATGGGAGCAAAAACTGATGCATCACTCAAAGGCTGTGATAAGACTGGCTGCCTGCTTCTGAGAAGTGACGACGCCTAAGAGACAATATAGTCCCATCTTATAAAGCACTAGGAGAATGGCTACCGATGTAGAATTCTGCACTCTAGACAAATATCCCTTCAAACTGAAGATGAGATAACCTTCATCTCATGAAGATGAGGGTAAATTACCAAAATAGATCTGACTTAAACACAAATTTGAGTTGTTAGATTAGAAAAGGCAATCTCAGAAAGAAATATAAGGGTAAAGAAAGAAACAAAAAAACACTCATGTAGATGAGCTTCAATTCATCTTGGCCTCGTAAAGGAAAAACCATAGAATTTCACGATGTTGAAAATATATGAGCAATAAAATGCTTGTCAGTAATAGCATGACAGGTAAGAAAAGGCAGACAGGACAGCAGTCTAAGACTCTATGACCTTCTGATTCTAAAGTACCAGTTGATAACAGCCTTATTGAATGGTGCATGCTGCATTTAGGGTGACATCTAACATGTTACTCTCAAACTAGGAAAAACAATGAGACAAGACAGTTCATTTTCCTTTCTTCTCTATTTTCATTTAATATTGAGGATCAAAACTTTGCTGGGTGGTGACACACACCTTTAATCCCAGCACTTGGGAGGCAGAAGCAGGTGGATCTCTGAGTTCAAGGCCAACTTGGTCTACGTAGTGAGTTCCACAACATCCAGGCCTATACAGATAAACCCTGTCTTAAAAAACAACAACCATGCAAAACAACAACAGAAAAATTACTTTTCTCCTAGTACTACACAAGCTGGTCCTGGTGGCTCATTCCTCTAAGTAGGAAGGTAAAGACAGAGGGCTCTCCTGTCTCTGTGTATCCCCAGTTGTACAGAGTTCAAGGCCAACCTGTGTTTTATGAGATGCTGTACTTTAAAAAATAAATAAATAAAATCTCACATATGCTAGGTGATCCCAGGGTCACTGAACCACATCCCAGCCCATAAAAGAAATTAATCCTAAATAATGAAAAAAAACGTAAATGTGATAGAATGAATAGAAAAAATAAGGTAGTTTCTATTAAATATAAATTGACTCAGTACCAATTAAAAGATACTATTGTCTTACTGGATAAAAGATTCATTTAGGAAAAAGTATAACTAATTGAGAGAAATGATATTTTTTGAATCCAGCTATATCAAAATATAATTAAAATAACTATATTTGCCCTTAAAATAGACTTTAAGACAATAATAACATATAGTACAATTACTGGTGTTAACACAGCAGAGGAATAAAATCATTCTCAGTTTATGGGCATTTAATTTAAAAATAACATTAAAATATATAAAACAAAAATAGAAAAACTAAAAAATAAACATCATGCACAAATTCACATTTGCCAGACCTCAGCAAATCTTTTGGTAGCCAACAGGACAGGTATTCAAGAAGACAAATAATCTCTACTCTAGGTGAGCTGAACAGCGTAGTCTGATGTGACTGAGTTACAACTCAACAATCACACTCAAAAAAAATTTCAGCTGAACATTTTTCCCTAAGGTGATCATAATAATGTGTCAAGATGAAGGAAAGAATTGAAATCATCCCGTGCAAATTATGACCAGAGAGATCTGTAAAGTTATTTTTAAAACACTAGAAATCAATAAATAGGCCAGAGAGTCAGCTAACTCCTACAGGCTGCCCTGTGACCCCTGCACGAGCCTGAACACACACACACACACACACACACACACACACGTCTAAAAGAGGAGAGCCACAACTCAAACAATTCTTGGAGGGAAGCAGGCGGCTTTGCACATCTATGCTAGAAAGGAAAATTGCACTGATGTCATTACCTAATTCTGGTCCTTGTAAACACAGAAAAAGGACAGAGCAAAAGAAGGCAAGAGATGATCATCAGCAAGAGCTGATTCTTTGAGCAGATTAAGTGAGACTGGTTTTTAGAGAATAGATTATCAAGAAAAGAAGAAAATATAAATAACAAATGAAAGAATGGTGTCACTGCAGTGTTCGTGAATTAACTAAATGATATGGCATTTTGATAAACTTTATCCCAATTAACTTTATAACCAAGATAAAATAACCAGTTGGGGTGGGGTTGCGTAGCTTACCAAAATTGACAGAAGAAATAAAAAATATATATAGTCCTAGGTAATAATTTTTAAAAAAATGAATTAGTAATTAAAATTTTCTAGGCCTCATAGCTCCACTGGTGAATTGTATCCAATATTTCAGTGAAAATAATAACAATCTTAACACAAAGTTTCAGAATATAGCAGAGAAAGGATACTGGCCAACCCATTTTATAAAGCCAACAAGACCGTGATAACAATACCAAAATCATTACAAGAAAATTATACACTAATATCTCTCATTTACATTTATTTTAAAATACTTAACAAAATGTTAGCAAGTCATGTATCATACTGTGTCGAGGACAAGTACGTCATGGCCAAGTGACGTCCATCCTAGGATTTGCAAGGCTTGTTTAACAGCAAAATCAATCATTGTAATTCACTGTGCTAACAGCTTTATTTAAGCGTTACTTGTTTGAGCAGAAGCAGGAAGATCATTTTACAAAGCTTAACAATCACTCATGACTTAAAAAAAAACTAGAAATATACGAAAACTACTTTCACCAAACATAGGGCATGTGTCTTAGTGGTGAGAAATGAAAGGCTGCTGTAAGTCATCAAAAGGCAATGGTGCCCCTACTACTGGAAACACGCAAGGAGTTCCCTCCCCACACTCATTGTGTCTGTGCAGAGTTGACTAGATGTTCTCACCAATGAGATAAGACAAGTTAGAAAGAAAGGCGGGTGGGGAGGGGAGAAGGAGGAAAGAAGAGGAATTGCTGGTAATGAAGATAGCAGCTATGCAGAGATGGATGGATTGTGTTTACAGAAAATTAGAAGGAATCTGTAAAAACTATAATTTGCATTTTAAAACTATGCTAATATATTAAAATCTGGGCAAACTGTTACTATCTGGAAAGATGAGCAAGAAATCAGTAGCAGTCATTACAGATTTGTGAATGAGGTTTATGAATTCATAACCAGAAGATTCAGGAATGAGACTTTTTCTTTAAAAATTATTTAAGTTATTGATAATCGGACATAGTTAAATTTTTCACTATTTTGAATATAACTTATTTTTGAAATACTGAATTGGTCACTGCCTTATCAGTGTCTAATGACAAATACTTTTCAGTCCCTGTACCCTTCACCACAGATGTCATCAACATGAATGCCATTTCAGAATTATATCCATTTGAGAGAAATGAAGTAAATAATACATAAATGATTTGTAGTCAGAAGTCAAACTGCAGCTCCTATTCATATACAACAAGGTAATGTTTACTATAGATGCTATATAATGCTTTCTCATTGTACCTTATTCTCATAGAGCTAAGTAAATATTCCTTTTCCTTAACTCTCTCAAATACTAAACAATACACCAAAGTAGTAACAAAGGGAATATAATAAAATCTACTTTAAGGCTTGTTATTTAAGATTCTTCACCAAATTTTTTATGTGTATTATTTCAAAATGTAATATCCATAATTCTGGCAAAAGAGAAATAAGAGGCTAGAGGCCAGAATAATTAAGATTAAATAAAAATTCTCCAAATAGCCTTA
This sequence comes from Microtus oregoni, assembly GCF_018167655.1. Taxonomy (NCBI): domain Eukaryota; kingdom Metazoa; phylum Chordata; class Mammalia; order Rodentia; family Cricetidae; genus Microtus; species Microtus oregoni. The sequence continues at coordinate 43,302,079 of NW_024543063.1, forward strand.
AGTCTTCATTCTTTGTTGTTTGATATTACTGTAACAACATTTGGGTATCATGATAGCTGTGTGTGTGTGTGTGTGTGTGTGTGTGTGTGTGTGTGTGTGTGTGTTAAATGGAAATCTTGGAGATTATAGGTGAAAATCAGCAGAATTTACAACATAATTAGATACATCCTAGGTCAACCTTATGCCACTAAGTAGTAGTTGAGCATATACACAGACCAAATTTAGACTATCTTCAGATAATTTAACCAAAAGATAAAATTTGAACCCAAATTATGAAAGTAATTTGGACTATCCACCTGCCAAGAAAAATCAACAAAATTCATCTACATCTTGCTTTACTTTATCCTGCGCTGATCTACAAAAATGTTATCAGTTCAGAATCCACCCATCAGACTCGTTTACTGCTCGTCTATCTCTGTTTATTGTAAACATGCATTAATCGATACTCATAACTCCAGCACTCTGAAATGTTAGACAACCACAGTAATCATTACCCCGAGAATTAACCGGCACAGCAATTATCAGGCCTCCTTAAGCAGCAAATGATTCCATCTGTTCTCTAGCAACATATTCTGCAGTAGCGCCAAGAGTTCCCTCTTCCACAGATACCTGGACCAGGAGGCGTTCTACTGCATCCCAAAATAGTAGCTGTGCTTTTGGCTTCTGAGCTGAAGACAGCTGAGCGGGGAGGAGCAGGCACCAAGTTGCTGCTGCTCTCCTCTGCCTCAGACCTACAAGGGCCTGTCTCAGTGCTCATCTTGGTGAACCCTGATGGCTCTCTGGATCAGGAGCCCACACTTGGGACCAGTGGAGCAAAGATGGCTTCTGACAGCTTCCTGTGCTACAAAATGCCTTGCAGTAGCTGAGTAGCCTCCTCTTCATGGATTCTCTCTTCTCCCCTCCCTTCCATATCCATGCCCTTGTTTAGTCCCAGATTCCATTAGAAATGCTATTTGGGCAGCAAATTTCACAGATTGGATCCATCTCAATGCTGTCATGCAAAGAAAACACATCTGTCTGACTCTTCATTTAAAATAGGGAAAAATTGAAATAGCAAAATGCTGTAGTCGCTCTGAGCTGTCTCCTAATGAACCTGTTTGTCCCATGAGCTGTAGTGAGGAGCCTGTCCTCGGGAAGAATTCTTTGTGCATATTAATATTATGCATGTTTTCCATGTGACTCCTCCTTACTTGCCCTCACCCCATCCTTTGAATTCATTTAAATAAAAATAATTTATGTGGACATTCCTTCAGTCAGGATTTTTCTCTCTCTTTCTTAAAGACATCCATAACGTTCAGTTGATGCTTTGCGTGCAAGCCAAGTCGTTATGCCTTTGCATGTCATTGGAGTTTTATAAAGAACAACAGCGACATCTGCATGTGCCGCAGCGCCAAGAGATAGGAAAATACTGACAACAAAACTCCACACCGGCTTGGAGGCTGCCTGGCTCCTTTCCCCCAGCAACCCCTGCCACCACCATGGCTAGGAGTAATTGTACAATCACATCAGCCTCATCTGAATATTCATAGCAGAGACAAAGCTTGGGAGGATAAGGGAGGAGCGGGGGATCATTTAAATATAAGCCAGCGTCTCATTTCCAAATCAAGTTGTGCAGTTACACCATACACCAGGATTCAATATTTAAACCAACATTGTTTCATAGCTTGAAAATTGGACGTGAAGAAGATGGAAGAGAAAGGGGCTCAGGAAAGAAAGGATGGCGTTACATTCTCATTCTCGACTGAGGGAAAACAAGGAGAACATCAACAGAATAAAAATCGTTAAAGTGATATTTGAAGAGTCACCAACAGTGGCTAACCAGCTGCCGTTTTACCGAGAATGGAATAGCCTATTGAGGGACCTTTTAAAGCCCTCAATTAATATGTTGTGCATGTATACGGTCTACAAAGAACTCACTGTATTCCCCACCCCCGGTACCCCCAATACTCACATATTCCCTAACCACCACCTTTTTTTCTGTCGGGTGCAGGAAATGATCAGAGCTAATAAAATTATTAATTAACCACTTCAAAAGCGACAACACCCATCTTCACAATTAAAGGATAAAAACAAACACATACAAAAGGTGACTTCATTAATGAGGGATAAATTACCGATGGCTTCTTCATTCTCTTTAGTTCATTACCCCCCAAATGAAACAAGTATAATCCACATGTTAACACTCCTTGTCTTCTTTCTTTGTTTTGGGGATGATGCTCTTTATTATTTTTTAAGTGTTGGTATTTGTAGAAGCCTCTGCCACTGCACTCCCCAAAGAGCTACTAGTTTCAGCCCACTGGAGTTTATATTCCTTTAATTGTCTAGTGCAGGGACATTGCTGCTGTTTTTAAAAATATACCGCTCGGCAGGAATTAGAAGAATCCAAGGTTGTATCCAACTTCAAAGGCTTCCAAGTCATAATGATTTTAGCAAAAGCAGAAGACACATCATGGAACAAGCCCCCGTTTGAAGATAAGCATCATAGGGATCTTTTTTTCCTTGTCTGTCTCCCCAACTTTGTACTTCTCCTGGCTCTGAGTGCCCCCTTGCTAACATGGCTTAATGATATGCAAATGAAATATGCATAAAACCATTCTACTGTATGATGATTAAACGCTGGAGACATTAACAGCGGAGGCTTCACTCCGTAATAATCCTTCCCGACCATCCACTTTGATTGCAGAGTTATGGAAAACCAGAGCAGTTGGCAGAGAGAGTGAAAGAGAGAAGGAAGGAAAGATGCGGGGGCACATCACCCATTTCCGTGCTTCTCCCACTCCAGAAGAGCCCCCCCAACCTTTGTACTGCCCTCCTATTGCTGTCTTTTGTAATCCATCCATGCAGTCACACCAGAGCGATTAACGGGGGGAAAAAACCCAAACCTTTTCTCTTAATGTTTCAAAGCTCATTAGCCAAACGATTATTCCTCATTAACAGCGAAAGCTCATTCATTAAAAGGAAGAATATGCCCAAAAGATGCCAGCGCGGTTAATCCTGAGTCCCGTAACTGGTCTGTAAATCCCATACTACTTGTATATTCCATGCGAAGGGGGCATGCGCCAATCCACAATTTAAAAAAAAAAAAAAGGAACAAAAATGAAAACAGTTTGTGTGTTTTGTAAAATCCACACGAGCAGCAATTAATATTCCCATTGAATGACTTTATTTTTTTTTTTGTCTCCTTTTTGTTTGCAGCGCCTGCCCCTGGCTCAGCGCCCAGTGCCAACAGAACACCTTCAGGATTCACGCAGAAACCGTGAGTACCAGCCGTTCCCTCAGACCTTTCTGCAGGTTGTCTTTATTTTAAGCACCCAAAACATAGAGAAAAGCCTCTTCCCTTCTTCTCCTCAGCATCATGCCACCAGGGTTTTCTGAGTAGCCCCTTCCAAATCCCTCTGCCTTCTAGTTTGTGCGCGTCTGTGTGGCATCCCTCCTCCTCCTTTACTCCCATAGTAGATCTTGTAAAAGGGCTTCAGATCGGCCCCATTCATCTCCCTGGTGATAGCAGTGAATGTAGATAGATCTCTGGCTGCCTGCTTGCTGCTCCAGTATGATTTTTATTTTGTCTTCTGCATATACCTGGATTAGAGGGTGGGATGTACACACACACACACACACACACACGCACACATACATGCACATACGCATAACACCTCTTTCCTCTGCCATCCTCTCCTAGTTCTCTGACATGCATGCATCCCACGTGTGTATATGCAACCCATATACACCTATATACGTACCCATCCCTATATCATGAAAATGTACACATCTCTAAGCATTCAGTCTGTCAGAAAGCATGTGCATTCGTATACATATACAGCCTCACACACACATATCTATATGCAAGCAATGGCTGCCTGTTTTCACCTCTACCCATCTATCGCCCCTCTTAAACATCCCTCTTTCCTCTCAGCAGAGGCTGTGTGCAATTTCTATCTAGGATTGTAAAAGTAATATTCTTTCCTTCTGGTTTCTGTTTGTAGTAGACCTTTATGCTCCCTTCTCTGCCTTCTTCCAGCTGGAAAATTGGCATCTTTCCCTGAGGTTTTCCGAATGGCAAGTGGCAGCGGCTGGGGCACGCATTCATGCCGCTTCCTATGGCATTTCTCTTCCGATGTCTGCTTTTCCTCTTTGTTTGTTGTTGACTAGGCTGAATGGTGTTTTTTTTCTAAGTTAATTATAAACGAAGTTGAATAGCAAATAAGCCAGTAGCTTGCCCCTTCAAAAAAAAATTAATGAAAAAACAAAAATAGCCCATACAAGTGCCTTCTGCTGCAACAGATGCCCACATCACCCTTGGCATGGGCAAACGGACAAACAATTTTGGTGGTTGATAATTTTTTCTGATTGTCGCTGTATCTGTTGTTTGTTTTCCTTGTTTCTTTTTGATTTTTCAAGATGTCCAGAATCCCGGCCTCTGCTTGGAACGGAACAGTGTCATGGCGGAGACAACGGCCTTTGTCTTGCTGGGTGTGAAAACATCCGCTGGGCTGGCTCCACTGCGGCAGAATCAAGTTTAAATGAAAAAAAGTGATTAAAGTCAGCTTTGTGCTTCTTTGGTGTGGAAGACCCCCAAACCCCAAGTAGCCGACTCCCAGGGTCCAAGGAAGGGCTCATAGTTGGAGCAGCCTGGGTTGTAATCCTGGCACTTGCGCCTTGCGTTGCTGCTTGCTGTTCGCTCCTGGGGGTCTGGATAATCTCCCTTGGTTTTACCGCACTGTCTGGCCCGCATAGAGGGCCCGGTAACATATACCCGCTGCTGCTATCACACGAAACTGTGGCGTTGCCCCTGAATGGATGGCACCGTGCCAACTCTTCTGCCATCCGCCCTTGCAGCTTTTTTCTTTCCTCCAGCCCTCCCCTTCTTCTCCTCCTCCCGTCGACTTGACGTTAATTAACACACGGGTTAATTGATTTTAAAAGCCGAAGAATTACAGTTAACTTTTCCCACAGGGTACAGACGCCATCCGCTTGGCACACTCTGCCTTCTGCACTGGTGCAGGGGGGGCAGGGAAAGCCCGCAGCAAAACTAGCAACTGCTGAGGGAACGTTGCCTGCTTATTGGAGTAGAGCGGATAGAAGTCGACGTGGCACGGCTTCATCCTGCACAGAATATGGAGCCATTCTATATTTTGTCAAATAATCAAGCACAACCCACCCTGTCTTTCCTCTCCCTTTCCCTTTCCAAACTGGAAAACACCTGCAGAAGTTCTTCTGGAGATGGAATAAGCCCCTCCCCAAGACCATTTATCTCCATAAAATGCCTCTTATCTAGTAATAACAAAATAATGGTGCCTTTAAGACTTTTTTGAATTGTTGTTTTTGTGGCTTCACAAAGGGAAGGGTACTCCTTCCCTAAATAGCACAAGTATTAAGTTCCATAAAGTTTTTCTCAGTATCTGTTTTATTTTGGTCCCATTCCTCTGCTAGATTAGGTTATTTTTAGTGAAGGATTTCAGTGAGAAAACACATAGTATAATTAAGAACAAAATTCCTACCAAGGCTCTTTGTTATTTTCATATGTGTGTGTATCTGCTTGCCCTCTTCCCAGAGCCTCCGTACAAAATAAAAGCAATTGGTATTACAGTTGGGAAAGGAGTCAGGCGAGGCTGGGAATGTAATGCTTCCACCTTTTCATGCTTTCATTTTATTTCATTTTGTTTTTTAAAAGCACACAGCAAGTGAAGCGACAAGAGGAATCCATTATGCAAATTATGTCACTTTGCATAATGTCTCATGACTGGAATATGCAAATGAGCCGTATAATTTATGAGTGCCAGTGTCTGTCTAAAAGTGTTTCACACAATTTACAAAGTAAGCCCGAGACAGGGTGAAAGCAGCTCTTCTAAGTCCATTGCCAGGAAAACCGCATTTTCCTGTAAGTGCCACTCATGGCTACCGTCAAGAGCTGTGCAGGAGATTAAGGTTCCAAGTGTTCAAGAAACACAAAAAGTCTCCCTGCCTAAAAGTTTACAAGAAACTTCAACTCCAGTGGCACAATTTTTAGATTCTATCTGGGAAAGACACTGTTAACGCCAAAGGTGGCATTTGTATCTAGGTTTCCTTTGGGAGTCCGGGGATATCGGAGAGGAGCACCAGCTGTATGTGCCTGATGTATGAAGGCAGGAGAGTGGAGATCACATCCCAGGGGTTTTTATGTGCTCTGCTCAGTGCAGCATTTTATGAATTACAGGCTCTTGCACATTGGCTGTTGATACAAAAGACTCAGACCAGTTGTCTTGTGAAGATGGAAGGCGGCTTCAAAGGAGAAATACTGCTTCCCAAAAGCTGAATTTGAGGACACTCTTTGCATGACCACTCTTTTTAAAAATCATTCTTTTGAGATGACTCAACTCTTTGAGATGTTATAACATCTTTAATAATCTGATATAGTCTGGCCTTATATTTTCATTATTATTACAAAGTCTACGGAAAAGGTATATCTACCAAGCTATCATGGCAGTGCACACCAGAGGACCCGATCCTTGGCAGACTTGCCAAAAGACCTTCCTGATGGAAATAAGTCCAGGTCACCTCTGAAAGGTGAAGAGAGGGGGAACAAAAACTGAGCAGGTGTTTTTCACATAGGAGCTTTGGCCCCCACACATCTCCGTTCATTTGCTGGTGCCTCGTCTCTTAGGTCATCATTGTGTGTACTTGGAAACCATGGAGCTCTTAATAAAAACTACTATTGGCTACTATTAAAAACACTTTCTGTGTATGATCTCAAATCATTCAAAACTTATACACCAAACCATCAAAGTTCTGAAAACAACCTTATGTGACATTTTCCCTTTAATAACCATTTAAGAAATAATGATTAAAAAAGTGACACACCCAAAAGAAAAGAATGCAAACTCTTTACTAGTATAATGGGATATTAAGATGAACTTCCCTGTGGTCTACAAAAAAAGAAAAGGAAAAGAAAGAAAAGAAATTTAGAAATATTCATGTCAGAAAAATAAATAAACTCTGGTCTCCCACCCCCAAAATTGGACTACAAAGCAGTGAGAATGCCCTCTGAAAATCTTTCATGGAGAATCCAATGTTTCTAAATGTCATGCATTTAAGAGGCAATGGGAAATTAGAAAATATGTTAATGGAATGCAAATAAAACCCATTAGAAAATTTCTAAGATGCGGTTAAGATACGCTTAGAGGGAAAAAGCTTTTGTGATTGACTTTAGAAGCCAGAAAACTTTTGGGTCATTAAGTCCCTGCTCAGGAGAAAAGAAACCTGAACCAAATGTGAAAAAAGATACGTCAAACTTCATCAAAACCGAAAATACTACACTTGAATGGAATAAAATGATGAAAAAAAAATGAACTACAGACCGGGGAAATATTTGCTACTCATAATAAAGTTTTAAAAAACAACCATAGAAACTAATCAACTCAATCTAGACTGAAAATAACACAGGAGAAATCTCTCAAAAGCAAAAAAGAAATGTAGACTTAAAAATGTGTAGAAACAGAATGAGCTGTCAGTAAAAGATGTATACTGCAAGAAATGTTCAAGAATTCTCCCCCCAAAAGTGGGAAATTATGCCAAGGGAATAAAAATGTGGTCATTGTCATTGCCATGTCTTAAAATTTTTATTACTTAAGTGTACTTAAAGATAATTCAGTCTAAAGAAAAACAATGATTGTTATTTTCATAACAAATGTAATTTAAGACAACAAAAGCTGTTGAATAGAAAAGTGGAAGAATTCTGCCCTGAGGTTCTGCTATATGTGAGTAGTTCAATGCCAGTATTACCTAAAATGGACTCTAATGAGTTACAGTTTCATATCCTAAATATAGAAGCTAAAATGACAGCCATGATTAATAGGCTAAAAGAGAAAAATGTTGTCACCAAATATATCCATGTAATCAAGGACAAGATAATAGACTTAATCTTCATTAATTACATTAAATGTAAATGGCCTAAATATTCTAAATGACAAGCTATACCAGATTGCATAGAAAAACCAGTTTGACCTAAATAAATGTATCTTTTTTACATTCTTCTTCCTCTGCTCCAGAATCTTCAGGGTTTACCCCCAGACATACTCTGCCAGTTCCTACAGAACACTTTAGGTAAGTGTTACCACATACTCTGGGCATCAACCTCCCTTCTCCATTAAGAGGCCCAAGATTTCTTCAATGGGCTATGTATGATTTAACTGTGGCTGTTATTCTGGTGGCCAACAGGTGAAATGAAGTCAGGTTCTGAAAACTAAACATTCTGTAAGGCACCAGCCTCCCCTGAAGACTTTGCATTGTCAGAGTCATGACACTGTCCCTTTCTCCTAATGAGGAAATAGTCCCTTTCAGAGACCCTTGGGATTCCAAGTAATCTCCTTCAAGGCTTAGGGTAGCAAAAATGGCTATAATGAAAGGTCAGTCTTCTCTTATATTCTGCTGTGCTTACAAGTCATGTTTGAGTCTTTAACTGTCTACACTTAACTGTGTCAAATGACTTTTATTCTTTTCTGTAGGTTATTGCTCAATCAAAAAAACTCCTCATCATTCTCTTTCTTCATTAGATCATTGATACTCAGCAGCAATGGACCAGTTCAGTGGCCCTAGTAGGCTCTTCATCATTGCTCTGATAAGCCATAGGCATTACACAGCAAATTCCTTCTCTCCATCTCTGCCACAGCCACATTTACCATAAGACTGTGACAGCCAATCAAGCCTTCAACACTTTTTCCAGACTATGCATCCAGTGGTCACTCTGATGAAAACTACCCCAGGTAGGCTTCAATAAAGACATAAACCAAAACATTTTTACAACTAATATAAGACATTGTTCATACCCTGGGAGATGTCTGTAAAGAAAGATATGGAATAAGATGAACCAAAAGTTTTGCAAATATGTAGCTAACGGTGGATATCTAGCCTCGTCTTGAGTTTGTAGAGCATTCTGGAGCATATGTTGTTTATCAAAAGCCAGCTGAGCTGTTGTTCCCCAACATTACTTAGCCATTGTCTTTGGGCTTCTACCCATAAGTCCAGACATCCCAGACATTCCTAACAAAGTGATCTACTAAGGGTGCTATGGTTTTGATCAGCCAATTGCAATCCTCTAAGAGGCAAGTATAAGCTGTTACTATTATTCAGCAGTTGAAGGATATAGTTTTTTTTTTTGTGAAGAAGATCTAGGCAGAACCATGGCAGTTGCAATAAGCAACTAATAAGCTAAAAATGTGATAGCATGTTTTTTAAATTCATTTTAAACTTAAAGTACACCAAGATGTGTTCAGTGTGCAATTGGAAAGAAAATTTACACTCTGCAATTAAGTGTCGTACTGTAAAAGGTCTAGTTAATAGTTACTCAACATCTGCATGTTTTCTGATTCTGTCCATTTCTGAAAAAAGAGTGAAAGTCTTCAATTATGAGTAGAAACCTTTTCATCTATCTTGATTTCTGTTTCTGTATTTTAAGGTTCTGTTACTAGGTATAAAATGAACCCTTTGTCATTGTGAAATACTTTCATCATCTCTGGTAATCCTTGTCTTAAAATTCACTTTATATGATATTAATAGACTAATTGAATAATCATTTTCCTATAATATCTCCCCCTAAAGTCAAATACTTTAATGGCAAACTTATTAGAAGAAGTGGTAAATAGGCAAAATAAAAAATGAAGATATGGATTTGGGGTAGGTACAAGAAAGGACATAGTTGGAATGTGATGCTTGATTTTCTGTCAGATTTTTGCATGTGGATGATCATAACACAGGTGTCTGTCTGCTTTAATAATACATGCTCTTTTACAGATGTTATATAGTTGGTAATGGAAAAAGTCTTAAGTAAAAAAGTATTCATCATAATAAGCATTCAAAGATTATTTACAAAAAGTTAGCCACATGCATTGTTAAAAAGGAAATTTTAGATAACTAAAAAGTAATAATTATTCCAATTGTATTTTTTCAGCAGCACATACTCATTTTGGAAATCAACCATAAACAGTGTTTTTCACATCCCAATGAATAGAATATATAATATAATTGATTAAAACTGTAGAATTAAGTGTCTGTCAATCTTCATTGATATAAAATCTTAAATAAGGAGATTCAAGCAACAAAGATAGCTCTTCTTCACAGTAAAACCCAAAAAAAATAAATGTTGAAAGATAATAATAATAAAAGTAGAAAACAGTTTGGTTAACATTGAAAAAATAACTGTAGTCAGTAATCACAAACAAATGTCTAACTAGTGAATCCTTTGTTTCATTTATTTCACCTTGAGGTACCCTACTTTGGAAATGGGGAATATGGAGGTTATCTAATTGGAGAAGTGGAGGCTAGATATAGAAGAAGGAAGGAGGAAGATTAACTAACAGTAATGATGTCTGAAAAGGTCATAAGGAATCATACTATTAACTACGGACTTAAAATGCCTACAATACTAATATACATAAGCCAGTGTATATGTGTGTGTATATATATATATATATATATATATATATATATATATATATATGAAATTTACCATCTGAGCTGACCTTGTTTTCCCAAGAGCCATAGACCACCTAACAAAAACCCCAACAGCAAGCATGAGAAACTCTTTTTTTTTTTTTGAGTTGTTAGTCAGGGCTATCCAAGAGGCTCCCAAAATATAAGTTATCAGTGTTGCCTTTTGGTTGTCCACTGGAGGTTTACAGTAAGTCGCTTTGTAGAAGACACCATGTATGCACTTCAGACACAATACCCCGGGCTCTTAAGCTGAATTGAACCTGAGAGCCTCCACCCTGAGGACTAGTTTCCATGGAACCAGGAGGCACCATGCAAGCTTCCAAAGGAAGGAAGCAGCCAGTATTCCTGTGTAACTGTCACGCCTGTGAACAATAATTACAAGCAAGACATAATAACCCTACAGATGCAGTAGTGGCACACAGACCTTGGCAGTAACCAACAGCTCTCTAATTGTATTTAAGACCCACTGAGCAAGAGAAAAATCATGCCTGGTACTAGAAACCTAGCCAGCTCCTCGGGGATAGTGAAGTAATAGATCTCATAGGAAAACCTAACCCTAACTACATTCTTTGTCCTTCTACCCACAGAGAAGGGTATCTCTCACCCCTCGTCAGGGAAACTTATCTTTGCAACAGAGACCATTAAGTAAAATCACAACCAGTCAAAATGCAGAGTTGTAGAGTTCAGTCCCAACAGATACATCTGCAGCACAGTTCCTGTCCCCTGAGGCTTGGGCATCGTAGCAGAAGAGTGGGTGGAAAGATTGTAAAAACCTGAGGAACAGAGAGTTCGCTGTGAGATTGCTTCTCCCAGAAACATCAGAAGCTAGGTTCGTGAAGTCTAGTCAGCATGGATGCCTAAACATTACCTGAACAAGGTAAATGACTGACGTGGACAGGGAAAACTCATGAGGTCTCAACCTGAGGCACATAGTCTTCGCCAGGGAAAAGCACACCATTTGGTCATCCAATACCAAATGATCTGCCCTGAAAACTACATGTATAAGTAACATTATATGAACTGAGCAGGTTGTATTTATGTATTTAGGAATATATATATGTATATATTTGTGTGTATGTGCATGTGTGTATATATGTGTGTGTATGTATATATGTATATAAATATGTGTATATATATATTTATGTAATAACAAGGAAAAGAGACCATGAATTTGAAATCGAGCAGGGGTGTATGGGAAGGTTTTGAGGAAGGGAAGGGGCTGGTATAATTTAATTTGAATCTCAAGTGGAAACAACCTAAATGCCCCTCAACCAAAGAATGGATAAAGAAAATGGGGCACATTTACAAAATAAAATATTTTTTTAAAATATCTCCCTGAAAGGTCTAGGTTAGTGACAAGGAAAAGGGGGAGTGTGGAAACTGGTAAACTATTTAAGTCTGTGTCCAGAGATAGTGTCATCTGATATTCGGATACTCGAGATCTCCAGATAGTTCCCATTCTCCCCTGTCATCTTGAGCTCAACGTCATCTTGGCGAACGTGCCTACTACCATTGCCATCGTGAAAAAAAAATTCATGTCATTCTAGACTTGGAGACACTGTACCAGTGCTCTTCAGAACTGTGCAGGTCATGGTGAACAAAGAAGGACAGCCTGTGGACCGGTGGAGATTCAGGCGACAGTGTGACTAAGTTGCCCTTCACCCATACACATGTCTCCACAAAGGGCTTGTCCCTGCACTAAAACCATCACTGCTAAAGGCCAGTCTATACCAGTGCCACCAACCCTGTATCAAGGACTTCTCTGTCGCTGCCAGTTCATAACCCTTTGTCTGCTGGCGTGCTTTTCCCGCTCATTCAGAGGTGAAGTCAGCCAGCACTTCAAGGAAGAAATCCTGCTGGGCAAACAACAGAAGTACAGCAACCATATAAGAAATCTGCAGTGCCCATCTACCCCAGACAACCTCGTTTTTGTTTGTGAGCATGAACATACAGAGAGCACCACAGAGAAGAAAAATCTCTACAATATGAACAAGAATAGGTGAGAAAAATGAGGTACTGACTCCAGAAATAAAGATGTTACAAAAATGAAAGACAAAAATGTTTTAAGACACAGAGAGAGACTGAAGCAGAAGGCTCATAGCAATGTCAAGTGCTGCTTGGCCTGCCTAGCCAACCCAGTGAGACCCTGACCCAAGGGAGCAGCAACACACTGTGAAAAGGGGGAAACAGCAGGCATTCTTAAAGACTGGAAGGTGAGGTGAGGACATGGCTTAGTCGGTAAAGCAGATAACTCACAAATGTGCGGACCCTGGGACTCATAGTGGGACTCGTGGTGGCAGATGCCTATAGTCCTAACAGTGCCAAGATTGGAGACAGAGACACAGACCCACAGAAGCGGGCAGGCTAACTAACCTGACCTGTGTGCCAAAGTCCTGTGTCAGTGAGGTCCTGTCTCAAAGGTGGAGGACATTTGAGTGGTGACACAGAAGACTGTCTTCGGACCTTCACAAGTATACTGTGCGCGCACACGCATGCCCATGAATACACATACACACACACCCCCAAAAAAGTGTAAACGAATAATAGTTAAAACGCAAAGCTATGGCATGGTATCAACTGAGTAACACGAAAGGAAATTCCATATGGGATGAAAAAGCATTAAAAATTGGAGCAGATGCAGAGGAGATGGGATGTAGACATTAATTGCATTGCTAGTTTCCTTTGAAAGCATTTCTTTAGGTTTTCTGTCACTTTAGTTTGAAAAGGGCATTTTGCTCTGTTTTTCCACTTCCTTCAGAAGTCATGAGCCTGTAAATGTTAATGATGCCCAAAGTCTTTAAACTCAAATATAAAGTGGCTTTTGTGTAGCCCAAGACTTCTTTGTGTTCTGCTATTGAATTTTCCAAAGCGGAGCGTTACTTATTTAGAAAAGAATAAATCATTTTAAGCGAATGAGCCCTAAAGAGAATATGCCTCATTTCTCTCAACCCAGCTGCCAATCTCCAAGGGTAACCATTGCTGTCAGCTTGCTGCTTCTACGCAAGCTCAGCTATGTCTGCAAATGCCTACTATGGCTGTTATCAGTCACTTTTCCACACTCTGCCCTGTTTTACTCAATAATAAACCTATGGGGATCTCTTTGTGACCGTGTCTGCATATTTACCTCCTTTTAACAGTTATGTATGATTCCATCCTGTGAACACTCGGTAGTGTAAGCATCCATGAACCTGTTTTCCCGGTGTCGATAACTGCAAGCGTCTGTTGAGACTGAGACATCCTTGACTTCACCTACACCCTGTTTCCTGTCAACTGCCACTGTTTTCTTTGAATTTGCTTTTTTCAGTGTGCTCTTTCTCCTCTTCTGAGCACTCAGGACATAATATCTCCTTCTGTGTGTTATCCTTCTCTGTTAATTGTAATTCTCAGTGCTTAATCTCTAAATCTTCGGCACAGCTAGAGATCTTTAGTTCCAACAAATGGCGGGTACTCTCAGCACCTGCTGTCCAACAACCTGGCATCTGAAGCCTCCGTGTCCTGCAGCAGGAGGGAGCATCAGGATTCACAGAGTAGGACTTCTCTAAGTCCTATATCTGGGCCTTGTAAATGGTTAGTTAGCTTTAAAAGTTGGTTATAACCAGGTCTAACAAAATGTCAGTACTTAAGCTTTTTCTTTCTTTGGAACACAAAACTGCATTCACTTACAAATCTTTAGTTTTAAAGTTGCTAAGATTTTTTTTTTCAAATACACGTAATTAAGTGGTATTCTGAATGCTGTCACACAAAAAAATCCATTAAATACATGGTGCATGGTTTTCTGTTTTGATTGCTCTAGGGAAAGCTGTTTTGGATAATTTGAATGGAAACTACCTTTAGATATTCCGGTGGTTCCTCCCAACTTCTCCAGTGTCCCATGCACACTGTATTTGAGCTGTTGGTGACCACTTGATTGGGCCTGTAGAAATCCCTGCTCAGAGCTGCTGCTTTGGTAGGCCACGCCTCTCCTCTTGAACTTAGGTTCTATCATTGTATGTGTCTATGTAACACACATCTCAGTTATAAGCAGCACTGCAGATATAAACAGAACTAATTGATCAGGCCACACTGAAGAACATCGTATTAGCAACGAACTTCCGGCTAGATGGACATCAGCCACAGTTCTTGCAAGCAGAGAGCCCAAGGCAAGAGACTGAAGCACCTATGTGGAGTCAGCCAAGTTAATATCTATTACATGTTATCATTCAAGGAGTTCTGCAAACTGAACTAGCAGAGTTAGGGGACCAGTGAGGACAACAGAAAGTTCATGTAATTGTCTTTACTTGGTTACCTCAAGTTATTTTCAAGTGTGAATTTCATATTTAATACACTTAGCTTTTGTTGTTATCATATTGAAAAGAAAATTGATTTTCTCCACCAGTGTCTGTTTCCATTGCTGGGATATGGTGGTTAAGACTGAATTTAACAGTACAAACTTGCTTTTGGTTTATGCGCATGAATATTAGCGATATATATCTTGCATAAAGCTAGGTAGCGTTTTATTCTCACTTCAAATAATAAATACAACTTACCTGAAACAGATCTTAAATCTACTCATATTTCCAAAGTAACTCATATTTCCAGCAAAACTTAAGCCAAGAAATAAATTTTCCCTCCTTTTTCTTAATACAGTAAATCAGTTTTAACCTTCTCTTTCAGTGGTCATGGGATACTGAAGGAAAATGCTGAGCTCATCTCCCTGCGTTCTCCAAATACCCCGCTTCCTGGCCTTGCACACTGCCTAAGGGTTCAGTAAGTAGGCTAATTCTTTCTTCAGGCTTGGCCTGAGGGTTAAAGTTCCTGATGAGCCAACTGGAGCTTGCAGGAACGAAGAAGGCACACGGATAGGTGTGTTTGAATGACAGGGAGAAGGAACAACCATTAACATGCTACCAATTTCATGCAAATAATGGTTATTCTGTGTCATCATCTGTGTCCACATTCAAGACCAGGCTTGCTTTGTTTTTCACTTATTTTACAGCCCAATTATAATAATGCTCTTTCAGCATCTGGCACTTGGTTACTATGAAAGCATCTTCCAGTAGTCTCATTCAGTTGTTTTGGTGGAAGTTTTAGAATCTATCCCTGTTTACTCCTTCATTTATTCAAAGCCCGACTCCTCTTTGACCTTCTAATGAACAAGTAAAATAGGGGGAAGAAAAAAATCATGGTACTATTGAAAAGCTTATATTTATTTGATTAAATTTTTTTTCTGTGACAGCTGTAAAAGCCGTGATACTGATCCCCATATCTGCGGAGTTCTTACGTATTAACAGTCATTCCCCACTTAAAACTGACTTTACATTTACTGCACAGAAAAAGCAGGCTCTTTGGATTTAAGTAATGACCACTGTCAGGCAGCTAGTGAGCTGTAGAGGGGATTAAAATAGAGAGAGAAACTTACAATAGAGATTCTTCAGCTCCCAGGCCATACCTGGGGGTCCTGGAAGGTGAGAGACTCTCCGGACATCATCTTATGGTGCTGGTCTCACAAATGTTTTCTGAGTGTTTCTGTTATATTGTTCACTGTGCTAGGCATTTACGATTATTTTGCAGGGTTAATTTTAAGATGGTGCCACTATAGTGAACCAGCATTCTTGTGGAAACAGGGAAAGAGATAATCGTGTCCTAATAAGTACATGATATAATCTGTTAGAAAATTCTGTGACCCCAGCATGTGGCAATTAGAAGCAGGATTATCCGGAGGACAAGAGCAGCATGGATTTCCTGAAACCCTGCGTTGTAAAATATTATTTTAAGATGTATTACATTTGTTTATGGTGTGGAACATTTGTTTAATTATGTAAAGATGTATTTATTTTTTTTATTTTTGAGACAGGGTTTCTCTGTAATTTTTGGTGCCTATCCTAGAACTAGCTCTTGTATACCAGGCTAGCCTCAAACTCACGGAGATCCGCCTGCCTCTGCCTCCTGAGTGCAGGGATTAAAGGCATGTGCCACCACCGCCCGGCTTGTGTTGATTCTTTTATGTTGCATTTGTTTAACTCTGTGAAGCTGTGTTACTTTGCCTTCCCAAGACACCTGATTGGTCTAGTAAAGAGCTGGATGGTCAGCAGCTAGGCAGGAGAAAGGATAGGTGGGGCTGCCAGGCAGAGAGAATAAATAGGAAAAATCTGGGAAGAGAGGATCAAGGAGTGAGGAAAGAAGGGGCCACCTACCCAGACACAGAATAAGAAGGAAAGAAAAAATATACAGAAATAGAGGGAGGTAAAATCCCAGAGGCAGAGGTAGATGGGATAACTGAAGTTAAGAAAAGCTGGCTAGAAATAAACCAAACTAAGGTCAGGCATTCAGAAGTAGAAATAAGCCTCCGTGTGATTTATTTGGGAGCTGGATGTGGGCCCCTCAAAAGAACAATGAGCAAACAACAGCCCTGTCTCAAAACAGAAGCAATGAGTGGTATGAAAACAGTTTTGTAATCTCATCTTTTTTATTTAATTTAACGTAATCATATTGTGAATTATTATAGGGACCTCCTAGAACAAACACTGACTTACGACTTACGAGCAATTATTTACTATGTTTTCTTGCATATACTCGCTAGAGAAGGAAAGAATAAATATGGTGCAGTTTTAAATTGAAAGTGTCAAGGTGATTCAGAAAGGACTAATTTATACATAGAATCTGCTAACGAAGACAAGATCTCCTGAGTAAATTGGGAGCATGGGGGCCTTGGGAGAGGGTAGGAGAGGAGCAGAAAAACAATATATAGCTCAATAAAAACAATTTAAAAAATTTGCTAACAAAAGTGCCACACACTACATCAGTGTGTGTTTCTTTCAATCTGAAATAGTCATCATCTCGCACAGACCTGTGTGTATGTGCCTACATGTTTCTTTGAAATAGTTCTCTGGTGTTAAGTACCTTACTCCAAATTCCATTAGGTTGTCCGGTGCAGATTTAGACAATAGGAATATTTAAACTTCTCCAGGGGAATACAGGGTTTTGTTGTTGTTGTTGCTAGTGGCACCTGATTAAGATAGACCCTCAACTGTGCAGCTGTCACACTATGTCCAGAAACCACTGTTTCCTTTTAGTTATCCAGCATCTCTGGCTCTTACATTCGTTCTCACGTCTCCAGTGACCCCTGAGCCTTTGGAGGAAAGTGTGCAGTTCCATTCAGGGTGAGCACGCTTCGGTCTCTTATTCTCTGCACCTTGGCCAGTTGTGGGTCTCTGTGTTAATCACAATCTGCTGGAAATAGAAGCTTCTCAGGCAAGGGTTGACAGAGGCATTGATCTGTGGGTATAAGCAAGGCCCCATCGATCCGTTAAAAAAAAAAAAACAACCAAATACTCAAAGAATATTCCAGGCATGGCTTTATAAAGTCTAAGTATGATCATGCTGTGGTAGTAAACAAGGCTTTTAGATTATTAAAACTTAGTAATTTTTTAAGAAAAAGGTGGCATTAGGAGTCAGTTTAATGCCATGTTCAGTTAGTAGAATAATAGTAGTATATTCTCCTCTAGGGCCTATGACATGTCTAGCTATAGGTTCTTGGCCCAGTAATGGTGCCAGGTATGAGTTCCATCTTGTGGAATGGGACTTAAATCCAAACATAAATGACTGGTTACTCTCATGGCATTCTTGCCACTTTTGCCGGTAGGTATAACTTATCAGGCCAGTTGTCACTGCTTCTTCCAGGGTTCGCAAATGGGAATGGCTGATGGTTTGATGGTTATTTTTTTCCTCCAACTCCAGTAGTAGGCATAGCATAGCAACTTCCAGCAATATGTAATTTAATCAACAAGAGTAAAGCTTTCAGATCAACACCAACTTGATTTCTCGTAGTTCTATGGCTCAAGTGTTTTATGGCTTCAGTAATAGGGTCTTACTGTCAAGTTCTGAAAAGTAACCAATGCCAATAGCAACAGCCTGTATTCTTTGGAGATCTCTGGAACCTCACTGACCAACAACTCCAAAAGAAGTAACTCATTCATAACACCAAGCTTTTTTTTTTTTTTTTTTTTTTTATTTTTTATTTTAATTTATTTATTTATTAAGAATTTCTGCCTCGTCCCCACAACCGCTTCCCATTTCCCTCCCCCTCCCCCGATCAAGTCCCCCTCCCCCCATCTGCTCGAAGAGCAATCAGGGTTCCCTGACCTGTGGGAAGCCCAAGGACTGCCCACCTCTATCCAGGTCTCCTAAGGTGAGCATTCAAACTGCCTAGGCTCCCACAAAGCCAGTACGTGCAGTAGGATCAAAAACCCACTGCAATTGTTCTTGAGTTCTCAGTATTCCTCATTGTCCGCTATGTTCAGCTAGTCTGGATTTATCCCATGCTTTTTCAGACCTAGGCCAGCTGGCCTTGGTGAGATCCCAATAGAACATCCCCATTGTCTTAGTGTGTGGGTGCACCCCTCGTGGTCCTGAGTTCCTTGCTCGTGCTCCGTCTCCTTCTGCTCCTGATTTGGACCTTGAGATTTCTGTCCGGTGCTCCCGTGTGGGTCTCTGTCTCTGTCTCCTTTCATCGCCTGATGAAGAGAGGCCCTATCATACAACAAAAGTATATGCTCAACTATGTTCATGGCAGCATTGTTTGTAATAGCCAGAACCTGGAAACAACCTAGATGCCCTTCAACGGAAGAATGGATGAAGAAAGTATGGAATATATACATATTAGAGTATTACTCAGCAGTAAAAAACAAGGACTTCTTGAATTTTGCATACAAATGGATGGAAATAGAAAACACTATCCTGAGTGAGGTAAGCCAGACCCAAAAAGAGGAACATGGGATGTACTCACTCATATTTGGTTTCTAGCCATAAATAAAGGACATTGAGCCTATAATTCATGTTCCTAGAGAAGCTAAATAAGGTGAATCCAAAGACAAACACATAGGCATCCTCAGGAATATAAACACCAAGCTTTTTATTTGTTAGCCTCTGGTGTCTAGTGGGAATATTGTTGCTCTGTAACAGGAAACTCCATTTTAACTCTTTTTCTTTGTGTATATATTTGTACATGATATGTATGTATGTATATTAGGTATGTATGAGAGCTTCTACAATAGCAGATTTCTATATGGCTTTTAGAAAATATTTTTTCTTTTCGAGAGATTATAATATAATTGCAACATCTCTCCTTTCCTCTAAACCTTCCCGTATACCCCTCCTTGCTCTCTTTCAAATTTGTGGCCCCTTTTCAATAATTGTTATTACATAGATAAATGTATATGCATCTGTATTCCGAAATTCAGTGCTGATTATTTGGTGTTGGATCTTTAGTTTTATTTATCTCTCACCAGACTTCCTCTTCTACCCTGTCTTCTGCTTCTCCACGTCAGTTTACCCCTATCTGTGCAATCCCAAGCCTGACCAAGTCCCAGCATAGAAATGCTCCCACTTGAGAGAGAGAGAGAGAGAGAGGGAAGGAGAAAAGGAGAGAGAGAGAGAGAGAGAGAGAGAGAGAGAGGTTATCTTCTGGAAGTCTACCACACACCGGTGGAAGACCACACATCTAGGAATATTTGGGTGTGGCAAGTTTGGTCTTGATTGTGTCTTTATTTTTAAGAACACAAACTTGGGTGGGTAGAGAAGCAGAAGAGTGGATACTGGAAGAGTTGGGGGGAAAGACTTGATCAGAACACATATGAAACTCTCAAATAACTAATACAATTTTTCAAAAGATAGACATTCAAACCAGGTCTGGTACTGGACTCATGGCACTCAAGAACTAAGTCAAGAGGGATAATTTGAAGGTCTGTTTGGGTTACATGGAAAGATCCTATCAACTGATAAATAAGCAAACAAATACTCAAAGAATATTTCTGAGCAAGACTTTATAAAGAGGTGCATGTATCTAATTATTCTTTATCCATAAAAATCGGGAGTCAAATATCAGTGTAAGAACCTGAATAATCAGAGAAGTGGCAAAGAAATGACCAGTAACTCCCTGTCTCTTCTGCTACTCCATCCAAAAGGACATAGATCCTTGCTAAGCCCTGCTTTTGTTCTTCTTGTCTGCCTGTCCCCAGTCCTCCAAAACCTCTATGGTTAATTCTGGTTAGCTAGTTGCCTCTGATTCAAAGCAAGTTTTATTGTCAGAATGTGATCAAAATATCACACAACATTTCCCCCTTTTGTCTAAATAAAAAAGGGAAGATTTTTACTCTATTGTGTGTAGTAAATAACTGTATATAGTAAATAACTCATTATATATAGTAAAGCTACATACAATATCAGGTAAGATATACAATATATATGAATATGCAATTATCAGGTAAGAATAACATTTACAGTGTTCAGTTCATTTGCATTTGGCAAATCAGAGAAAATATTCCATTATCTATACTGTCTTGGTGAGTCCAAAGTTTTGTATTACCAACCCAAAATTATCCTTTTTGCCTTTCAACCTTATATACTTTACGTCGTTTTTTGGTTCTCTTTTCTGAGTTTGGTAACAAGGAAAACTATAACTATCTAGTCTTCATCTTCATCAGAGACCTGAGAAGGACATAATATCACCTGAGTAAACAGGAAGTGCAGAGCAAACACTTCCAAAACTAAGAAATGGCAGAACCATCTGGCTTTCTGGACAGTCACCCAGGGTTCCTCTGTAACTTTGGAACATCCATCTTTGAAAGCCTACAGGACTGGAATATCTTACAGACCTTTCTGTAGAACAGGAATTTTGAAGGATTATCCCACCTTGTCTTGAAAAAGTTCAGCAGAAACTTTTTGTGTCCTGCTTGTCCAATTTGGACAGCATACTATTGAGTTGAGGCAAGGGTAGTTTCTTGACTAGTGGCTAACTTTTGCTATAAAGAAAGCAAACTCCATATAAATGCCCATCATCTTCTCTGAAGTAGACTGGTGCTTCCAGGAACTAACATTTCCCATTGTCATAAAAACTTTTATATTATTGCCAGGCAGTGGTGACACATGCCTTAAATCTCAGCATGTACGAGGCAGAGTGAGATCCCTGAATCTGAGATCTCCTTTGTCAGTTTTTTCTGATCACCCCACATTGGGCACCAGATGATGCATTTATTTAATTATTCTTTATCAATAAAAGATCAGGAGTTCAGAGAGCAAGGTAACAAAAAAGAACCCTAAGAGAGACATACATGAAACCCCCTGAGAAGGGGAAATAGACAAGAACCCCTGAGAAAATTGGGAGCGTGTGGGGAGAAGGAAGGGTGAAAGGAGAGGGAGAGATAAGAAGGGAAGAGGAGAAGAGGACATGAAGGAACAGGATGGTTGACATGGGGGAAGGTCAGGGAGGGAGAGTAAGGAAAGAGATATCTTGATTGAGGGAGCCATTATGGGTCTAGCAAGAAACCTGGCACTGGGAAAATTCCCAGGAACCTACAAGGATGACCCCAGTAAGACCCTAAGCAATAGTGAAGAAGGTACCTGAAGTGCCCTTCACCTGTAATCAGATTGATAGCTAGCTATATTAGTTGTCATCATAGAAACTTCATCCAGCAACTGGTGGAAGCAGATGCAGAGATCCACTGGGCTGAGTTCTCAGACTCTAGTCAAGGAGAGGAAAGAGCAATATTGTGAGCAAAGAAGGCAAGACCATGATAGGGATACCCATAGAAACAGCTGACCTGAGCTAGTGGGAGCTCATTGATTCTGCATTGATTGATATCAGAGGAACCTGCATAGACCCAAACGAGGCCCTCTGAATATGGGTGACAGTTGTGTAGCTGGGGTAGTCTATAGGGCCACTCACAGTGGGACCAGAATTTATCCCTACTGCTTAAACTGGCATTTTGGAGTCCATTCTCTTTGGAGGGTTACCTTGCTCAGCCTAGATATAGGTGGAAGGGCCTTGGTCCTGCCTCAAAGTGATGTGCCTACTATATCTAGGCTGAGCAAGGTATCCATCCAAAGAGAATAGGTTCCCAAAAAGCCAGTAAAAGCAGTGAGGATAAATCCTGGTGCCACTGCCAGTGCTTCCTCAGTCTGCCCAGCCATGCAACTGTCAACCACATTCAGAGGGACTAGTTTGGTCCTAAACTTCCTTCCCAGTCCAGCTGGTGTTGGTGAGCTCCCATTAGCTCAGGTAGACTGTTTCAGAGGGTGTCCCCATCATGGTATTGACCTCTTTGCTCATATTCTCACTCCTCCCACTCTTCAGCTGGACTTTGGGAGCTCAGTCCAGTGTTGCGATGTGGGTCTCTGCCTCTGCTTCCATCAGTTGCTGGATGAAGGTTCTATGGTGATATTTAAGATATTCATCAATCTGACTACAGGGCAAGGCCAGTTCGGGCACTCTCTCCTCTATTGCTTAGGGTCTTCAGTGGGGTCATCCTTGTTGATTCCTGGGAATTTCTCTAGAGCCAGGTTTCTTGTTTGCCCCATAATGGCTCCCTCAATCAAGATATTTCTTTCCTTGCTCTTATCTGTCCTTCCATCTTGACTATCTCATTCCCTCAAGTTGTCCTCAACCCTCCCCTTCTCCCCTCCTCTTACTCTTTCACCCCCTCTTCTCCCCCCACCTCTATGTTCCCAATTTTGTCAGGTGATCTTGTCTATTTCAAATTTCCAGGTGGAAATATATATATATATATATATATATATATATATATATATATATATAATTTCAGAAGTACCATGGCATGAAATATGTTGTACTTCTAAGAAGAAATTCATTTGATAATCAGTTTGTTTGAACACCTTTAAAGCACCTGCCATCACTTTTCCTCTTAGATTGCCAAGTTGCCATCTGATAATATGTGTTCTATAGGAAATGCAATCTCCATCCTTCCAAGCCCATTTGTACAATGTCAAAAAGTAGTGGTTTTCCAAGTTGGAGTTTATATTCAAATTGAGTTGCTATTTTAGTTGGCAATTTTTAGTCATATTCTTCTTGTTCTGGCCCTTATCACAGAAAGTTTTGTCGTTCCAGACTCTGGTCTGTTTTTGGGTTAGCATTGTTATAACTCTAAATTCCCAGGTTTTTTTTGTTTTGTTTTGTTTTTGTTTTTTCGAGACAGGGTTTCTCTGTGGTTTTGGAGCCTGTCCTGGAACTAGCTCTTGTAGACCAGGCTGGTCTCGAACTCACAGAGATCCGCCTGCCTCTGCCTCCTGAGTGCTGGGATTAAAGGCGTGCGCCACCACCTCCCGGCTTAAATTCCCAGTTTTTAAATAGAAATTATTATGAGGCTTGATTGAAGCTGCCCTAATTCACTCAACTCCGAGGTGTGGTAGGGAGGTAAGTTGAGGCACATGTTTACTGCGTGGTGTTCAGAACAATTTCAAACTCTGTGTCACCCATCTCCTTCTTTAAATCTCCTAGACGACCCTTATATGAGTGATATTAAAACTAATAAATTGTGTGACTTCAAGTGTGGCCAGTGAATTATATCTCTACAGAGCCATTGCTTTTATCAAAGTCTTGCCAGACTCTCCATTTGCCACCTTACCCTCTGTGATATATAACTTCTTTTATATTATAAGCATCAGCGCAGTCTCAGTGTTACTTTATTTCTGTTAAATCCTCACATTCCTTTAAGGCTGTAAGAAAAGAGAAAACAACCCTCTATGTTTGACAAAGTCGTAGCCATTTCAGGTTTCTTCATTCTGCCCACATAATCCCCAACCAGGCTCCCTCGGCCTGGATGACTTCCTATGTCTTGCTTGTAGTATAGATGCTGATAGCAAGGTCTCCCAAATTTCATTTTACTGATATGTCTTTTTTTTATTATTTATTAAGGATTTCTGCCTCCTTCCTGCCACCGCCTCCCATTTCCCTCCCCCTCTCCCGATCAAGTCCCTCTCCCTCATCAGCTCTAAGAGCAATCAGGGTTCCCTGACCTGTGGGAAGTCCAAGGACCGCCCACCTCCATCCAGGTTTAGTAAGGTGAGCATCCAAACTGCCTAGGCTCCCACAAAGCCAGTACGTGCAGTAGGATCAAAAACCCATTGCCATTGTTCTTGAGTTCTCAGTAGTCCTCATTGTCAGCTATGTTCAGCGAGTCCGGTTTTATCCCAGGTTTTTTCAGACCCAGGCCAGCTGGCCTTGGTGATTTCCCGATAGAACATCCCCATTGTCTCAGTGTGTGGGTGTACCCCTCGCGGTCCTGAGTTCCTTGCCCATGCTCCCTCTCCTTCTGCTCCTGATTTGGACTTTGAGATTTCTGTCCGGTGCTCCAATGTGGGTCTCTGTCTCTGTCTCCTTTCATCGCCTGATGAAGGTTAATATTCAGGAGGATGCCTATATGTTTGTCTTTGGATTCACCTTCTTATTTAGCTTCTCTAGGATTGCGAATTATAAGCTCAATGTCCTTAATTTATGGCTAGAAACCAAATATGAGTGAGTACATCCCATGTTCCTCTTTTTGGGTCTGGCTTACCTCACTCAGGATAGTGTTTTCTATTTCCATCCATTTGTACGCAAAATTCAAGAAGTCCTTGTTTTTTACTGCTGAGTAATACTCTAATATGTATATATTCCATACTTTCTTCATCCATTCTTCCACTGAAGGGCATCTAGGTTGTTTCCAGGTTCTGGCTATTACAAACAATGCTGCTATGAACATAGTTGAGCATATACTTTTGTTGTATGATAGGGCCTCTCTTGGGTATATTCCCAAGAGTGGTATTACTGGGTCCAGGGGTAGGTTGATCCCGAATTTCCTGAGAAACTGCCACACTGCTTTCCAGAGTGGTTGCACAAGTTTGCATTCCCACCAGCAATGGATGAGTGTACCCCTTTCTCCACAACCTCTCCAGCAAAGGCTATCATTGGTGTTTTTGATTTTAGCCATTCTGACAGGTGTAAGATGGTATCTTAAAGTTGCCTTGATTTGCATTTCCCTGATCGCTAAGGAAGTTGAGCATGACCTTAAGTGTCTTTTGGCCATTTGAAGTTCTTCTGTTGAGAATTCTCTGTTCAGCTCAGTGCCCCATTTTATAATTGGGTTGATTAGCCTTTTGCGGTCTAGTTTCTTGAGTTCTTTATATATTTTGGAGATCAGACCTTTGTCAGTTGCGGGGTTGGTGAAGATCTTCTCCCAGTCAGTGGGTCACCTTTTTGTCTTAGTGACAGTGTCCTTTGCTTTACAGAAGCTTCTCAGTCTTAGGAGGTCCCATTTATTCAATGAGGCTCTTAATGTCTGTGCTGCTGGGGTTATACGTAGGAAGTGGTCTCCTGTGCCCATGTGTTGTAGAGTACTTCCCACTTTCTCTTCTATCAGGTTCAGTGTGTTCGGACTGATATTGAGGTCTTTAATCCATTTGGACTTGAGTTTTGTGCATGGTGATAGATATGGATCTATTTTCATTCTTCTACAGATTGACATCCAGTTTTGCCAGCACAATTTGTTGAAGATGCTCTCTTTTTTCCATTGTATACTTTTAGCTCCTTTATCGAAAATCAGGTGTTCATAGGTTTGTGGGTTAAAGTCAGGGTCTTCTATTCGATTCCATTGGTCGACTTCTCTGTTTTTATGCCAATACCAAGCTGTTTTCAATACTGTAGCTCTGTAATAGAGTTTGAAGTCAGGGATGGTAATGCCTCCAGACAATCCTTTATTGTATAAGATTGTTTTGGCTATCCTGGGTTTTTTGTTTTTCCATATAAAATTGATTATTGTCTTCTCCAGATTGTGAAGAATTTTGATGGGATTTTGATGGGGATTGCATTGAATCTATAGATTGCTTTTGGTAGAATTGCCATTTTTACTATGTTGATCCTCCCAATCCAAGAGCAAGGGAGGTCCTTCCATTTTCTGGTGTCCTCTTCAATTTCTTTCTTCAAAGACTTAAAGTTCTTGTCAAATAGATCTTTCACTTCCTTGGTCAGAGTTACCCCCAAGATATTTTATGCTATTTGTGGCTATCGTGAAAGGTGATGCTTCTCTGATTTCCCTCTCTGCTTCCTTATCCTTAGTGTATAGGAAGGCAACTGATTTTTTGAGTTGATCTTGTATCTGATATGTCTTTATATCACTTTAAAGTTATTTTTCCTGGCTATAGAGTTCAAATGTGACAGTTTTTACTTTCTTTAACAGTTACAGAATGATCTTTTATTGTCTTCCCTTGTTCCTGATATAAAAAATATTAATAGCAATTTGTATCATTGTTTCTCTGTTTATAATGGGAGTTTATTTCATCCTGCTGCTTGAAGATGCTCCCAGGTGTAGTTTTCTTCATAGTCATCTTGAGTTTGTTAATCTTTGGATGCTTTAAAGTTTGGCTTGCAACAATTTAGGAAAAATTTGACTTTTCCCTGTTAAAGATATTTGTATCTATCCTTGAAACTTTCATATGTCTATGCAATGTGTTTTTATCTTGCCCCCCTCTGTCTCCTTCTCTCTAACTCTCACAGTACCCAGTACCTCATCTCCTTCTTGCCTTCACATATTCTTTTATCATTATTATTATTAATAACCCTGATTCCAGTTAGTATTGCACATGGGTGAAGGGCCATCCCCAGAAATATGAACAACCTAACAGCAGCCATGGTCCCCTTCATTAGCAACCATCAACTGTCAATAGCTCTTCTGCTAGGATGTTCATCTGGGAGTGCCAGAGCATCCGCCCCCATCTGTGCTGGGATTGTCACTGACTTGGTCTTGTGCAGTAAGCACATTTGCTCTATGCAATAGCCATGTCATGCCCACACGTTAGCATTTCACAGCTCTCCTCCCCATCCACCAGATCATCCACTGTGTTCCCTGAGTTCTGGATAGGAAGAGGTTACAGTGCTCAATGTCATTCTCGGAACTTTGGCTAGTCCGAGTCTCTGCGTCAACCCCTAACCACTGCAAAAACAGAAGCTTTTTTTGACCTAGACCAAGAGCATCATAAAGCTGTGTATGAACATAAATATGATAGTTTAAAAACCCTACTGTAAAGCAGGCCTCAAAACCAATCAGAAAGTCATTGGTTACCCCTCAAATCATGTTACCATTATTGCACAAGTTCAATTTTCCTGGCAGGTCAGTATTGTAGCATGCAGGGTCCTTTGCTGGGTAAGGTCCTTGAGGTCCTTTATCCCAGAAGCATGTATAGCTAGCACCTTCCAGCACTGTGAAAGCTGACCCCAGGGAGATTTTCCTCTTGATCATTGTTTTTATATACGTTCTTTCTGCCAATTTTCTCCTTTCCAAAAATAAAATGAGATGAATATAATTTAATCTGTTTACCTGTTGCTTCTTAGATTCCTGTTCTTTATGCTTTTTCACTTCCAGATTTCTCTCCAATGTGACTCAATATTTCCCATTGATATATCTTCTGATTCATCACTTCCTTTCTTTGTCTATCCCTTGTTACCTTTGTTCCTGATCAGTATTTTTAGCATGTTGAATAATTTTAATAGTGCCATTTTAGTTATTGTAAATACTGTGATCTAGATAGTGTTGGCTTTTATTCTAGTGAGCAAGTCAAATGGCTGAACTCACCCTTCCCTGAGTGAAAATCTTCAGCTGTTGCTTCCTGTCAATTTCTCCAAGCATTTCTTTAATCAAATCTAGCTAAGTATTCATGGGAACTTTGTAGATATCTTGCTCCTCTAGACCCTTAGATTTTTCCTGTCTGAAATCTTTATTATCTTTTTCTATTCATCCCATGAATGTCAAAGCTCTCCTTCTGAACCTCTAGTTACTTAAGATTATTGATTTTTTTCTTTGTGAGTTCCAGATACTCTATACAGTGCAGACTAAGAGCCTTTCTATGTGTGAGTTCCAGATACTCTATACAGTGCAGACTAAGAGCCTTTCTCTGAAGAGCCACACAAACGCTTGCCCTGTGGCCTACACTTAGGAGAATGTCACTGGGTCACCGAAGAGTGGCTATTTTTCATCTGTACAGATATCTATATAAAGGATTCCCAAACTCTTCATATGTAGAACCTGCAACTCTGAAATATCCAGAAGAAAACATGAGCCAAACAAGCCAAGACCGAGGAACAGGCAGGGACTTCATGGAGGGGAATTCGGTAGCACAGGAAGTGATCCTAAAAATTGACTAACGGGTTTGCATGGCATTAGAAAGCTTCTGGACAGCATAGCAAACACTATACAGAGTGCTATGAAATGGGAAGAATCTTTGTCAACTTAATAAGTAACTGAAGATTAATATCTAGATTTATAAAGAACTCCAAAAATCAGACACTGAACCATCCAATCAATAAATGGGTAAATCAACTGAACAGACAATTCTCTGAGGAAAAATTACAAATGGCCAATAAATACTTGACAAAGGAAGTGTTCAACATTTTCATCTTTCAGTGAAACTTAAACTAAACTCCATTGGGATTCCATCACACCCCAGTCAGAATAACTGTCATCAAGGAAACAGGCAGCTAATGAGGAAATGGAGAAAGAGGAGCTCCCAGGTTGTGCTTGTAGGAGGATAAACTTGTGTAGACACTGTGACCATTAGTGTGTTGGTTTCTCACAACTCAAACAAAACACCAACAGCCCCGTATGGCCCAGTTGTGCCTGTGGCAATCTTGGGTACCCCAGAGGATTTTGAGGCTCCTTTCCTTGAGGCCCAACGCTTGTGTATTATTGTTTTAAAACTTTAAAACCATATTTACACACAGAATAGTCTAGTGTTTATTTGCTTTTTAGACAGTTTTGCTATCTAGCCCAAACTAACCTTGAATTAATATTTCTCCTGCCTCTTCTAGGGTCACGATTTCAGACAAATGCCATCAGGCATTTCTAGAATGTTCTTTCCTTATAACTTTTTTCTGCTTATGAATATAATAAACAGGATAGTTTCTAATCTATCAAACAATATTAAGTATAAGTCTTAAGTTATTTTCTGATTTCTCTCTTTTCCTTAGTGATCTGGTTTTTTAAATTATTTTCAACATATCAGAAGAGGGATTTTAATTAACTATTGGGTTCTTTATTATTACATTAGCATGTAAGGTACTAACAGATAGCAAAGCTATTTTGAATATCATTGTGAGTTGTATCTATTGTTGACAATGCCACTCAAAATGGTTGTTTTCTTGTGGCTCTCCAAAGGTTAGTATTTGTGTCATTTACTTGATGATAGTTAGTTCCTCCAGAATAGGTTTTTATAAGCCTGTATGAGCTCGGCTGAAATCAGTGGGGGGCAGAAGCTGACGTGGTCACCCTTTATATAGGTTCTCTATAATCTGTTTTTTAAATAAAGAAGTCATACCTTGTGTTTCAATTTGAAGTCCCACTTACCTTACCACTTCATACGGTAAATCTTAAATCTCTACAAATGAGGGTGAAGGCAGCCCTTCAACTCTATGGTTCATAAAGACTTGAGGCTTTCCCCCAGTCAGTGTCTTTGCCATGCCTCTGCATTCAGAAGGCTCTAGTGCCTAGAATTCCATTTCCTTATGTGATTCTATGGCACGAACTGGATTGTTTCTGGGCTTCCTTCCTCTGTTGGCTTATACTTTTGTTTTTAAAGGTTTGTTTAAAAGTTTCAAGCTTGTCCCTCTGCTTTCCAGCTTTTAAATTTCCGTGTCTTCTCATCTTTTGTTATCTTTGGCTTTATAAGATCTTTATGTCATTTTCATGCGTTTCTCTAGGGGAGGAGTGGCATTCGTATGTTTGAGCTATCATATTGTTACATAATCCCGCCTTCATTATCTGCTGTGCTGACCATCATTGTAATCCCGATTCATTTTCTCCTCCCTGTTCTCTTTTCTCCAGTTCATCTGGACATTTTCTTTCCCCATTACCAGCCTGCCTCGTCTAGTTCTTCTTCAAATACCTAGTGGGCACATAAGCAGGTCCAGAAGAACCACGCTCATTTAAATGAGTGCATCCTCATCAGGTGTGTGCGGTTACTTTCTTTGTGCTCAGTATAAGCACTTCGTTATCTGTACCCTATAATCTGTGCTGTCTGCAGTGAGGAAGCTCAGATGCAAAGAATGACATGAGCCTCAAAATGGTTAGAGACAGAAAATATAGAATAAGTTCCTCCCCTGTTAAAAACCATTTTTCAGAGACAGTCTACCGTAGGCTGGTCTTGAACTCCTCAAATAGCCAAAGATAATCCTGAACTTCTCCTCTAGCCTCTACCTCCTGAGTTCTGGGTTACAGGTATGTACCACCAAATGCAATTTTATGCAGTGTTGTGAATCAAACCCAGAACTTTGTGCATGCCAAGAAAGGTTCTCTATCAGCTGAACTGAATCTGAAGGTCAAGCATACGATGTGTTTAATGAGAAGAATTAGATAATAACAGATTTGGCAAACCATGGCCGAGTGTCTAGGACAAGATAGTTAAGATTTTTAATGTTAAGCCCATTGGGATAGATTTTTAAATCATATTTCAAATTTTTGTCTCCAGAGATTATCACTGCCAATGAAGTTATGTTTGTCTAAAAGATTTAAGGCCACTTTTCAAGCAATTAACTTCCTTATATAATTCAAAAGTTAATGTTGTGGTTAAAAATTTATAAGAAATTATTTTTGTTATTGTTTTGGAATTTTTCTTTTTATTGCCTTCTTCTATAGCATCCACCTTTGTAGGCTTTAGTTAGTCAAAACTTAGGAACAGCTGCAAAACAGTTTTGTTGTTACAGATCTTTCACTGAACGTGGGTAAAGGATATTGACTTTAGGGATGTAGTCAAACAAACAACCGTGTCTCTACCTTGAGATTGGATGGATGCACCATGGGGAGGAAAAGGAAGGAATGGCTTGCTTGGCCCCTGATAGAAACTGGCTTACACAATAAGTCCATGATTTTTCTTGAAAACCTTGCTATTTATCCTGGGTCAGAAAATGAGAGTAAGTGTTTTTGAATCAGGAGGGGGATTTTGGGGGACTTTGAGCATATATGCCTAAATCACCAGAAGAGGAGACAATTATTAACCACTCTAGTTGCTAAATACAGAAATCACTTCTTGCTATGGCAAGTAACCAAACAGAAAATATTAGTGTATGTGTGTTTAGACTCAAATATTGAGCGTAGTCCCCTGGAACATGGTTATGCACTTGTCGTAAGAAGCAATACAGACAAGCACAGCTGAGCTTCTTTCATGCATGGGGTGGACTCCCTGGCTCGTACCTTTTCAGAAAAGGACCATGCCCCCTTTACTGTGGCTTATCCAGCAGGGAACAAGAAATATGGAGCCACAGTATTTCAAGTGACAACAGAGACTGCTGGGACGGCCTGGCTGACTTTGTTTCAATAAGTATATCTTGTACCAAAGAGATTGGTAACAGCCAAAAAGAATGTAGCTCCTTGGTTGACTGGTCATGGGATGGTTACTAGATCTGACTTTGCAGTCGGAATAAGCGCCCGAGGTACCTCAGCACTGTCAGCAAAGCGAACATCCTAGATAGTGATATTTAATTTCAAAATTAAAAAGAATTCACCATTATTTTGTGTCCTATGTTAGGACAAGGGATGTATACACATACATGTAACCATCATGTAATGTAATGGAAGCATTTGAAAGCAATAGCGTGTCCACAACTTCACACCTAAGAATTGTAAGTAAGGCACACAGACATGAAACAGAGGTTATATTTTATTCATGCACATTCAATCTAGGAAAGAGCCTTGAAGTTAAATGCAGAGTGGCGGGTGGGGTGGGTGAAAACTATGAACCGTTAAAGACAAAGGAAGGTAGGTAGTCGCACAAAGTTAGGTTTGGGGCAGACTGAGACAACAACAACAAACACTCTTGATTTCCTTTCTGTATACAGACCAAATCAGCTGCCTTTTCATGACCTCTCACCCTGACCAGGCAACGTTATACGTGCCCAAGACAAAAGGGGGGAAAAAAACAAGATGAGGACAGCAAACATAGCAGAATATATTTTTCAAAATACTTTTGTGTGTGTGTGTGTGTGTATACATGTGGTGGGGGGTGTTAATGAATGTTGAGGGCAAGTGCCCTCAGAAGTCAGAAGAGGGCATTCGATCCCTTGGAGCTGGAGTTCCAGGCAGTTGTGAGCTGCTGATATGGGCTCTGGAAACTGAAATAGAGTCAGTCCTCTGTGAGAGAAACGAGCACTCTTACCCAGCTCCAAGGAGACTGTCCTTATGGAAGTGAAATCATCACCAAAAGGCAGTAGCTCCAGTGACGAGGGAGGTGTGTTGAGCAACGGGCTTGTTTATGGGCAGCCACTGTGAAGACTCGAGCTAAAGAATAATTACTGTTGAACACAGACTCTTAAATTTTGGTTGATATTGGAAAAGTCAAATGGGAAGAGTTCCTGGAACTCAACAGATGCGATAATTAAGGGCAATGAGCTGGGAAGTGGAGGATTTAAGATTGAAGTAGGGATACAGTGAGATGGCAGTGTGGATGAAAAATGAATCAAAGTTGCTACAAAGCAAGGGTTGGCAGAATTTGTCATCATAGGGAAAAAAATGATACCAAGTTTATACACCTAGAAATGTCTACAGTGTTATTGTTACTTAAGAGAAAATTGGTTAACATGGTCATGCGGGGAGGTAGACTTCTTTATTAATATTGTTCCAGGAGCAGCTGTGGTGTTACAGTCATACTATGTATGACAGTACATATAGATGATGATACACATAGAACCAGAAAGAGAAAAGAGGGAATAAGAGGTTTAATTGTAGGTTAATGGTGACAGCCTTGGTGATATTCAAGAGCATAAGATTAGTCTAGAAGCCTCAGAAGGGAAGCATCAAAAGAGAAAATTCTTTTAGAATGTTCAGAGTCGAGGAAAATGAGCGACACCTCGGAGTTGGAAGAAATTGCTTAGTCTCCCAGCTGTATGATCACCAATGCCATGAATTTGCCTCTAAAGGTCTACGAAAGTGGACCTCCAGGCTGCTCCTAAGATGCTGATGGTGTGGGCAGAGTGTCACCAAATGGCAGTTGCCGTTGCTTGCTTTGTATGGTGCTGCAGGATAGTATAGGGTCTTTACTTGCATGGCTCAGTGGAGTGGTTGTTGCCAGTCCACTGTACTAAGAAGGAACCAAAAGATTCTAGAAGACAAAGTGTAAAAAGGTGTTGATTTTACACAGTGAAATTATTTGAAAGAACACCAGTTCTCTCACACGCATCATGATTGGAAAGGAAGTTATTTCCACATCAGTCTTTGAAAAAAGAAAAAAGAAAATGAATCTCTGCCCTCTTGGTCCTTGCTGGTGTTAGGAATCTGTCATTTGTCATGACAATCTATCGTGGTACAGAGCAGTGATAACTAAGGCACCTACTGTTAGATTCTACCATGCTTACAAACAGGTTCACAGGTTGCTGCCTGGATGCTTTATTCAGCCAGGTGTGTGTGTGTGTGTGTGTGTGGTGTGTGTGTGTGTGTATGTGTGTGTGTGTGGTGTGTGTGTGGTGTGTGTGTATGTGTGTGTGTGGTGTGTGTGTGTATGTGTGTGTGTGGTGTGTATGTGTGTGTGTGGTGTGTGTGTATGTGTGTGTGTGGTGTGTGTGTATGTGTGTGTGTGGTGTGTATGTGTGTGTGTGGTGTGTATGTGTGTGTGTGGTGTGTGTGTGTGTGTGGTGTGTGTGTGTGTATGTGTGTGTGTGGTGTGTATGTGTGTGTGTGGTGTGTGTGTGTGTGTGGTGTGTGTGTGTGTGTGTGTGTGTGGTGTGTGTGTATGTGTGTGTGTGGTGTGTGTGTATGTGTGTGTGTGGTGTGTGTGTGTGTGTGTGTGGTGTGTATGTGTGTGTGTGGTGTGTGTGTGTGTGTGTGTGTGGTGTGTGTGTGTGTGTGTGTATGTGTGTGTGTGGTGTGTGTGTGTGTGTGTGTGTGTGTGTATGTGTGTGTGTGTGTTCTAGTCACTTCCTTGCTGTGATCTTGCCCTATTGTGCCTGCTACTTTTGAGGAATTTCTGTTTATCTGTAAATTCATCTACATTTAAAAACTGTAGATGGGGGACTATTTATAGAAAATAAAAGAGAGAACAAAGTAAAATGAGGAAAATATATTGACTATGTTTTATATTAAAGAAGCTTTAATAATCCTTTGTCCTGCTTTTAAACTCTCTTCATGGTCCCTCTGACAACCATACTTTTTTCCCACCTCACAGCTCCTCCTCCATCTTCCTCATTCTCTCCAACTTCCTCTGTCATTTAAATCTTCCTAGGATGGGCTTCTGCTCTTAGCAGCATCCTCTGCAGCATGTGGCCACAAGCAGCTTCCAAGGTGCTAAGATAGCTGCAGACTGGAGAGGCCGGTTGCCTAAGCGGAATATTTCTGCCTGCAGATCTAACAGTTTAAGGACATGGTTTCATGCCTTAATATGTGTCTGTCTATACCCACTTGTTTATTTTGTAAGATATTTAATCTATACTTCATACTTGTGAATTTCTAGACACATTCACCACTAGTCCCCCCATTTCTATGCAATCTTTGTACTTTTTTCAAATCTCCAGTTTACAGATGTCCTATATATTTTCTATTGGTTAAATGACTCTTGAAAACTATCTCAAAACATTAAGAAAATAAGGTCCACCAATATTTCTGCTAGTGATAGTTTTCACTTTTCTGTGTACCAAAAATTACCGTTCTGTGAACCCCAAACTGTGTACTCCTGCACCCTTGGAACCCACTCACAAGTGTACAACAGACTATTTTAAATTTCTGAGAGAAACACAGTGACATCTGTTGGGCATGACCTAAACTACAACTATCAGCTAAGGTGTTCAATGTTTTCCCATTAAAAACACAGGGCCCTGGGGAAAGTCATGGACTGTCTTCTCCAGCCATTGAACCATCTTTTTGTATCAAGGTGCTATGTGCAGTTTAGCATAGTTGATCAAGTTGAACACATTACCTGTTCTTCCTTCCTTCCTTTCTTCCTTTTTTCCTTCCTTCCTTCCTTTCTTTCTTCTTTTCTTTCTCTCATTCCTTCTTCTCTCACATATTATATCCCAACCACAGTGGAGGGAGGGAAACTGCCACACATTATTCAATTTTTGATAAATTATTAAACAAAAAATAAATGTGCATCAAACACATCTTTTAATGAGATATGAGGGGTTTTTTTGGAGTTGGTGGGTCTGTATGTGAATTTTCCTGAACTGAACCAATTTAATTTGTTTATCTTTCTATTTAGAGGTTTGATTTGTTTGTTTGGTTGCCTGGTTTTTGTTTTTGAGATGAGTTTCACTCCATAAAACGGGCTTGCTTGGAGCTTTCTGTATTGTCCAAGGTGGCCTTGAACTCATAATGCTCCTGCCTCAGCTTCTCAAATGCTGGGGTTGTAAGCATCTGCTACTTCACCTGGTGGTGTGTGTGTGTGTGTGTGTGTGTGTGTGTGTGTGTGTGTGTATGTGTGTGTGTGTGTGTGTGTGCATGTTTACTGATAAAATTGTTGAAATCTGTTGGTAAACATGAAAGTAAACTGAAGTAGGAAAAAGACTTATTATAGCATCATCATGCTTTCTGCTCACTTCTGACAAAGAACTATAAAATTACTTTTCTTGTAGGATTTATTATCTAGGCCCTTGCCAGTTGGTAGTCACCCGTCATGTGTGGCTATTTAAACTTAATTAGTTATACAGGTTATACCAGCTGTGTTTAGCTAATGACTACAATGTTGCAGTGTTGAGCCATGCAGAGAGAGGACACTTCCATCTTTGCCCGAGGTTCTAGAGGACAATGTGGATCCGCACACTGAAGTCATCTTCATTGCCAGTTATCATTTTAGGCACTGCCGAGGTTGCTCCATGCCAGGATAAATGCAGCACGGTGTATTTGAACGTGTGTGTGTGTGTGTGTGCATGCATATGTGTCTGTGTATGCATGAAGGTGCAGGTCAGATGACAAGCTCCGGTATCATTGCTGATCTTTCACCGTGTTTGAGACAGGATCTCTTACTGCTCACTGCTGTGTATAGTAGGCCGGCTGACCCATGGTTTCTGCTGATTCTCCCACCTCTCTGCAGGGTACAAGAATTACAGTTGTATGCTAGTATAACTGTCTCTGTGTGGGTGCTGGAGATCTGAACCAAGGCGTCAATTTACACAAGTGCTTTGCGCATTGAGCCAGATCCCCAGCCCTGTTGTTTCATCTTAATAGACATGTTAGAATTGATACTTCAGTTTCTTGCCTGCTTTTGCTCACTTTTACTTAGGTGAAAGCTCCATCCCAGTCCCACCGCTCTTTCCAGACCCTGCCCCTGAGAAAGCCCAGCAAGTGATGACTCCTCCTCCTGGGATGCTCAAGACCATGCCTATGGGGTATTTAAGACCCAGCCCATAGATGCCCCCCCACCATGTGATTTCTCTCCTGTCTCCCTTGAGAGTCACCTAGGAGTTCCTTTTCTCTGTTTATTAAACCTGGCTTTATTAATTCTACTGGATTTGGCTTGTTGCATCAGCGGAGCAATCCACAACTGGAATTCTCAAAATACTTATCAACTTGTATATTTTTAAAATTCAGTTACTGATTTATATAGTTTTGCTCATTTTGCTCTAGAGTATAGATGCCCACTGCACAAATATACTTTTATCGGTTTTCTCACGTGGATAGAGTTTTCCACTGTTGAAAGGAAGGGAGGGAGGGAGGGAGGGAGGGAGGGAGGGAAGGAAATAGAGAAGGAAAAAAAGAAAAATTAATTCTAAATTTAGCTTGCACCTCCCTACACCAGTCTAAAATTAGCCTTTTCCCTCATGGAACATAAAAGCTTACAGTGGACAGAGGGATTTTAAAACTAAACTCTATGTGCATGGTACTCTTTCATGATGCACCATTAAATCTGACTCATTTTGGTATTTCTAAACACATTTTCATATATATAATATATATTTTAATCCAGCTACAAAATGTGTATCGCTAACTCCAATTCTACTTTTATGGCATGGGCTAAATTCTGGTTTCCCTCCCTCCCATATTCAAACCCTCCTCTAACACTGAGCAATGCACCACCTTTTTAAAATATATTTATTTTTATTTTATGTGCATTGGTGTTTTGCCATGGGTGTCAGGTTCCCTGGAACTGAAGTTACAATTGTGAAGACAAACAGTGCTCTTAACCAGTGAACTATCCTCCACCCCACCACCCACCCTCAATTTTTGGTTGTCATGTTTTTGAGACAGGGTTTCCCTGTGTTGCCCTAACTGCCCTGGAACTCACTCTGTAGACCACACTGTCCTTGAACTCACAGAGATCCACCTGCCTCTGCCTCCCAAGTGCTAGGATTAAAGGTGTGTGTCTCCACTGTAAATCACCTTTACTAGAATTTGAAACATTGTTGTTGTTTTACAAACTTGTTTTCTCTTATTGTCAACTATCATTTCTTCTATTAGTGGTCAGATACTGTCTTTGTGTTTGGTGTTTTACAGATCTGACTGATACAGTGTATGTGTGGACCTGTTTTTATTTATGCTACTTCATATCCTGGTTCTGAGGGATCATAGGCACACTTGTAGACATTTTTCAGTAATTACCACCTAGTATTGCCTTTGATTTTCTTCATTATCACTTTAAACACTATAAGTACACATATATTAGACATGCTCTCTCCTTTATATACCATAATTTATTTCTCTGTTTTCACTATTTCTTTCTATACTTTATTCTGGATAATTTTTTTCTTAGTTTTAGCTTCCAGTCATCAATTCTCTCTTCAACTATGTCAAATATGATGTTCTTGTCTCTTAAACTTTAAGTTCAATTCTTTTTACAATGCATTTATTTATTATTGATGTGTATGTGTTTATGACTGTGGGCCTGTGAACCATAGTGCACCTATGATGGTCAGGAGGAGAACGTTGTGGAACTGGTTCTCCTCTTCCACCTTTATTCCACCTGAGTTCTGGAAATGGAACTCATGTTACCAACTTGCACATCAAGTGCCTTTACCTGCTGAGTCATCTCATTAGCTCCCAAGTTTTATTTCTAATTCTATCTACTTATATAGATACATTCATAAAAAGCACAAAAGTCATATGTGGTTATGGCTACAACTTGTGTTTTAGCAATGAGGTTAAACATATCACCTCGAACATCACTTTTTTGTGCTAAAAACACTTGGACTCCTTTCTTTAGATTTTGGATACATGATAGCACAAGATGCTCTCACTGGTGTCCCTACTGTGAGAGCACAGGATGCTCTCACTGATGGTCCTACTGTGATAGCACAGATGCTCTCACTGGTAGCCCTACTGTGATAGCACAGGATGCTCTCACTGATGGTCCTACTGTGATAGCACAGGATGCTCTCACTGGTGTCCTACTGTGAGAGCACAGGATGCTCTCACTGATGGTCCTACTGTGATAGCACAGGATGCTCTCACTGGTAGCCCTACTGTGATAGCACAGGATGCTCTCACTGGTGTCCTACTGTGATAGCACAGGATGCTCTCACTGGTGTCCTACTGTGAGAGCACAGGATGCTCTCACTGATGGTCCTACTGTGATAGCACAGATGCTCTCACTGGTAGCCCTACTGTGATAGCACAGGATGCTCTCACTGATGGTCCTACTGTGATAGCACAGGATGCTCTCACTGATGGCCCTACTGTGATAGCACAGGATGCTCTCACTGGTAGCCCTACTGTGAGAGCACAGGATGCTCTCACTGATGGTCCTACTGTGATAGCACAGGATGCTCTCACTGATGGTCCTACTGTGATAGCACAGGATGCTCTCACTGGTAGCCCTACTATGATACCACAGGATGCTTTCACTGGTAGCCCTACTGTGAGAGTGCAGGATGCTCTCTCACAGTGGTGGCCCTACTGTGATGACACAGGATGCTCTCTCACAGTGGTGGCCCTACTGTGAAGACACAGGATGCTCTCTCACAGTGGTGGCCCTACTGTGATGACACAGGATGCTCTCTCACAGTGGTGGCCCTGGATGCTCTCTCACAGTGGTGGCCCTACTGTGAAGACACAGGATGCTCTCTCACAATGGTGGCCCTACTGTGATGACACAGGATGCTCTCTCACAGTGGTAGCCCTACTGTGAGAGCACAGGATGCGCTCATTGGTAGCCCTACTGTGAAGAGCACTCTTGAACTTCTTAGACCTCTCCAACTCCATCTCACTACTCATTGACTAATCCCTCTTCCTCATCTAAATTGAAATTTTTATTTTTATTTTAAAAATCCCCCAGGTTGTATTTCTATAGTCTACTATTTATGTCTTGTGTTTTCTTTACTTCATTTCTTTCTTTATGCATACTAAATATATTTATATTTTAAATTGTGTGATTCAACTATTGTAATACCATAGTTTTTGTCAGCTTTTTCCTGTTAGTTTTGTTGTCTCCGCTCACAGTATCTTTTCCCCTG
Source organism: Microtus oregoni (assembly GCF_018167655.1). Classification (NCBI taxonomy): domain Eukaryota; kingdom Metazoa; phylum Chordata; class Mammalia; order Rodentia; family Cricetidae; genus Microtus; species Microtus oregoni. Next base: position 43,341,707 of record NW_024543063.1, read on the forward strand.
TGGATTTTGTGACGGCAAAACGTCATGAGATAAGTAACCTGGGAAGTAAGAGCAAATCGAATGAGGTCATGGCTGAGGACACATTTTCCTAAAACTCCATTTGTATTTTCCTCCTCTGGGTGTTGACTAAAGATTTCATTTCTCAGCTTGGTCCTTTTCAGCCCCTATAGGCACTGTGATTTCATTCTCCATCCCCATGTGCTAGCTAACCTGTGGCTATAAGTTTGCTAAGACATTCACAGTTTTAAAGCCTTTTGTTCTGATGTGGTTCTCAATAAAGTCCTTCTCCACACTCCCGGTTTGGATTATAAATTACGTATCACCCTACCGACAGTATTTATAGAGGCTTTTTGTCCGTTCTAACCATGGTCGGGCTAAGGAAAAATTATGTCTCCTTTACCAAAGCAGAATTCGTAGTACACTCTTTCGCTAAAGGTATATATCTCTTCTAGAATCCTGGTTTTTAAGTTGGGGTTTCAATTCCAACTTCTTAAATAAGATGCTTTGGGTTTCTAGGGATTGGCAGTTGCCCTGAGGGCGGCTGCTGGCTGTAGCATGTTTACCTCTCTGGGTTCATGCTTTTCCTCAGTTCTTTGCCTCTAAGGATTTTCTTTACTTTATTGTGAACTCAGCTATATGTTTAAAAGGTTGTTGTAAATCTTTTATCCAGAATATTTAGTTGTTTGGTTGCAGGAATTCTTTCCCTTCGAACAAAATCCCCAGACTCCTCATGAGTACGAAGCTAACTGCCTGTAGCATTGGAAGAGCCAAGTATTCTGATGCTGACGTCAGCCAGGAGCTTAAAAGAACAGGTTTCCTACTTGAGAGTTTTCATTTATTCCCACTTTGCTGAAAATAGGAAGACAATTTAACTGGAGAAAAAAGTTAATCATCTTTTAGTGGCTTATATTCTCCTTATAGGAACTGAACGCATAAAGAATAATAGTTTTTTCTATCGAAGGAAGTAGACAGGTACTAGCACAGAACATGGGAGGTATCACGGCACACATCTTGTAGGTGAAGGAGCTAAGGGGCTGAAAGGCAATAACTTGCTAGTACCCTGTTATTTGTAAGTCATAGGGCTAATGTTTGAGCCTGTGGTCTGCAATCACAGACATCCATGTTCTTAACTCTTACTTCATATGCCCCTTGGCACAGTTATGTGCATTCCTGCATCCCAGCTACATAGGCATATCCTCATGGGAAACAGCAATGTGCTGGTATTTATGTAGTCTTCTTAGTATTCGGGGTCTTAAAAGCCACAAACTAAAGGATACAAAAAACACAGAAAGATTTTTTTAAATTAAAAGAATATTAGTCTCTTGATAGACTATTACCACTATGAGAAAATAAAGTTTTTTGACCCTATAAACACTTCTCGTTTAATTTCCACCTCTTTTCTCATTCTGTTCCAATTCCATGGAATGGTCTTTATCTATTTGTTTACCTGAAATGTTTTTGCTTAACCTCTTAACTTAGCTCAAATGTTGAAAACTGCCCCTGAATTCCATCTTCCTCATAGATTTGTTCCAACAGAATGAATGAGTTGTTCTTTTGTTCTCATAACATATTTTAAATCTATAGAAATTATATAGTTTATAATTCAGACAATATATTTTGTTGATTTATACTAAATCATTACAATAGATAAAATGTTTGAATATCAACATTTTCTTCTGTTTTTAATATCAATTTATTTTGTGTATGTATATTAAAGTAGATGTAGGAGTAGGGATCGTGTGTTCTTTACCTTTGTGTCTTTTATTTAGTGCCTTCACATGATCAAAACACAATTTTCACATCAAATGAATTCTTATAGGCCAGAAGCCACCCACCACATAATCATCAACCAATCAGAACCAATACTACATTAAGGCCTAGCTAAAGCCGTGCTTATATTGTCTGCTGCATATGAGCCCAGTCTATGCCCAGGGAACATGTGGAAAGAAACCAACTACAGTAGAATTCAAAACATGATTTCTTCCACTGAGATACTATACTCCATCTTTTTTAACTTCTATCCACAGAGCCTTCCCATAGTTCTATCTCAGCTCTTCGGATAACTGACTATAGCAGCCATGGCTGCTCCCAAGGAACTGATCTTCTAAACACCAAATAGCCTCACTTTTTAAATCTGACATAACCTTGTTTTTCATGGCCTACATCTATTTCTATCAGTAGCATTCTATGACTTTTGCTTACTTGTATGCTTAGAACTGAGTTCTATATTCCTGGGATTGTAGAACCAGAGCAGAGAACAGGCCTATCCCATCTTTGAACTCTATAGAGCTCGTCATTTGATAGTATATTGATCATGACATTATGATATACAAGACATCTCCTATAGTTTGAAACAACATAAGCCAAATCCTAGGGACCGTGATATCAGGACATTTTACAAATGTGGATCTTTAAGCACAGCTATGCATCAGAACTACATAGAGAGCTTTTGAAAGACAGTAGGATTGCACCCGGCATAAGACCTATTGGCTATAGCAATTTAAGTGTGGGACCTTTGAGAAGAATTTGGGAAGCAATCTCCAATGGTCATAAGGACAATATCTTGAGTCATACAACCTGGATTCAAATCCAGACTCATGTAATTTTATAAATTAGCTAAACCCTCCATTCTCATATATAAAAAAGAATAATGACCTTGATGGAGTATTATTACTATTATAAATTCATGGGATTATTAATATGATAAAGAAGCTAGAGTAGTACATGCTAAGTAAATGTATTCTTATGATCTGAGTGTGTTTAAATCTCTGCTGTTGACTCAACTCATTGGCAGAGAAAGCCATGTTAACATGGTAGGGCAGCATAGCATAGTCACCTCTGTCAAGTGAATGCAGAAACAGATGACCTCATACTGTTCTTGGGCAAGACTTCTCTGTCTGCTTGTCACTGCCATGAGCCACACAGGCTTCATGACACAAGTGACCATTGAACATGACTTCTCCTAGACAGTGCCTTTCCTTCCCTTACTCATAGGTATGTAAGCACAGACTTGTCAAGCTTCCATATCACAAACAATGGTATTCAAAAATCACAATGATGTTTATTGTTATTTAAAAGCATTGTAATATTACATAAATATAAATATATAGTCTCAGGATAAATAATAAACTTAATAATATTTAACAGACCTGTAATCTCTGTGTTTTATGACTGTTTAATTGCATGTTTATTAGTTAAATATAGAGGAATTTTTTAATAGTATCACTTTTTGCCTGAACCTTCACTAGCAACCCTCATTATGCATATGCATAGAAAATCTTTGAAGATGGAAAAAGTTGTCTGAATAGGAAAGAAAATGTCACTCTTGATTTACAACTAAATTTTAGCATATCATATGTTTCTGTGACTTTTATTTACCAAGTTGAGTTTGTTTTGATTGTCTGCTTTAGTAGAGAATTTACAGAATAAAGTATGTACAGTTTAGAAAAAATACGATGTATTTCCCTACATAATTTTTGTTTCTTTTAGCTAATGAAAAGTCTGCTGATGAGACACCAGGGAAATATCTATCAGTAGTTAATGCTAATAAAGACACCAGAGCCTTCTCTCCACTATTAATCTGTGGGTAATAGAAAGACCATTTCTTAAGTACACACAGAAGAAAGAATAGAAAAAATACTGGCTATGACACCAAATGGATTGCCTCTCTCCCACAGTACTGCGCCCTTATAACCTAGGCCATGTAGAGCAGGCTGGCAGCCGTTGCATTACAGATTTAAAAGTGCAGGGATCTCTCGGTCCTGTAGCAGGTTGCCTGATGGATTGGTGAGTAATGTACTTGAAGAGTGCATTACTGGGCTCTAGACTAATGGCCACCTCTTGCCCATGGCCTTTATGGTAGATCATTCATTGTGCTGCTTCATCAGCTTCCTGCCAGTCTGTATCTGGCATGAGTACTGCCTGTTCCAACGCTGATTAATACCCTGGGAACACATCCCACTGCAGGTTTCTACACGGATTACACGAAACGGGAAATGTTCTAGCGCTGTTGATACAACACAACTGTCCTTTCGCACAGAAAACAAACTCCTTTGCCGCCAAAGAATTGCATGAATTATAGATTCCTACATTGTTAATTGTTTTAATTGGCATGTTAAAGGAACAACACATTAAATATCTCAGGATACGATATTTCTTCAAACTCGATTTTCCAAAATTGAGTATGTATAATAAGGCAAAAGAAACAATAATAGCAGATGATACACAACTCGGGACGGTGAGGACTGTAGGAGAATTTAGAGGAAATCTGTACAGTTGGTGGTAACTGGAATAATAAGAAACATATGTAAGTTCTGTCAGCCCTGAAAGGCTAAAATTCAGGCAGATGTGTGAGGTGAGTATTTCAGGTCAGAGTAAACATCCCCACCCTGAGGAGCATGGCTGTTGAAGGCCAGCCTGCCTAGAGCAGTGAGGACGGCTTCGGGGATGCAGACTCAAGTGCTGGGGATGAGGAGTTTACTTCTGGTCATGTGATACACTACACCATCTTAGATCAGATGAAATCCCGAAGGCAGAGAGCCTCTTTAGTCACATCACTTTAGCTTTCCCCGCCTACCTCTATTTCCTGTGCAGGCCCAAGACAGTTTCTTTATTAACCAATGGTGTTCCCAGCACGCAGAGGGGAATCCCACATCAGCTCTTTGTTTTTACTTTTTATCTCATAGTGCTTTTCCCGGGCTGCTTTTTTTATCCGATAGGTCTTTTACTTATATATTATAGTTTCCAATTTTGTGTCTTTATAGGATTTCTGTGTATTTGAATGTGCGTGTCTCTGCATCTATGGGTTTCTTGTACTTTGTCTTTGGCTTTTTTTATATCTGTTTGTTTGTTTTGTCCTATTCATATTGGCTTGTTTTTATTTTTATTATTATTTTTTTATATGAAAAAGCTATAATTTCAATGAAAAAAGAAATAAACACAAAGAAGTCTACAAAAAGGAAAATAAGAACAAAGAAGCAGAAAACCCATGGGGGAATAAAAAGCAAAAAAAAAAAAAGAACCAAAAATACAACTGAGAACATAGTAAATTGCGAAAATAATTCATTTTCTGTTGGCCAACTACTCCTGAGCGTGGGACCTGCCATGAAATGTGATTGGCATAACCAACAAGACTTCATTGGAGAAACTGATTTGCCCTTTGCCAGAAGGTGTCAATTTCATGTAGCTTCTCGGTCAGGCAGGGACCTCATGTCCACTGCCCTGTTCCAGGACCTGTGCAGGACTGGTGTGTGCTGCCACAGTCTCTGTGTGTGCGTCAGTCCTATCGTGTGTAGAAGACACTGTTTCGTTGGTGCCATCATCACCTCTAGTTTTTGCAATCTTTCTGCCTCTTCTTCCCATAGATCCCTGAGCCTTGAGGGGAGGGGTTTGGTGAAAATATCCCATCTAAATCCTAAACGCTCCAAAGTATCTCACGCTGCATGTTGTTTGTGTTAATTCCCATCTCCTGCAAGAAGCTTTTTTGATGTGAGTTGAGGAATGTCTCTTGTATCCCTACTCTCTCCAGGACTTCTATCATGAAGGGGTATTAGATTTTGTCAAAGGCCTTTTCTGCATCTAATGAGATGATCATGTTGTTTTTATCTTTCAGTCTGTTTATGTGGTGGATTATATTTACTGATTTATGTATATTGAGCCATTTGTGGGCATCTGGGATGAAGCCAACTTGATCATGGTGGATAAACTTGTTAAAATGTTCCTGAATTTGGTTTACACGTATTTTATTGAGAATTTTTTCATCTATGTTTATAAGGAATATTGGTCTATAATTTTCCCTTTTGTTGGATATTTGTGTGGTTTCGGTATCAGGATAATAATGGCTCTTTAAAAAATGGAAAATGTTTCTTCAGTTTCTATTTTGAAGAATAAATAAGGAACATTGGCAGTAATTCTTTTTTGAAGGTCTTATAGAATTCTGCAGTGAATTCATCTGGGCCAGGGCATTTTTGTTTAGGAGACTTTTAATTACAACTCTGTTTTATTAGGGATCCTCGGTCTGTTTAAATTTTGTATTTGATCTTGGTTTGTCTTTGGTAGGTTGTATATATTGAAAGAAATTTATTCATTTACCTTAGGTTTTCCATTTTTTTAGAGCATAGATTTTTTTAAAGTTTGTTCTTTTGATTATATGAATCTCCTCAGTGCCTGTTGTAATATCCCCCTTTTTATCTCGAATTTGATTAATTTTAGATGTTCTCTGTCTGTGTATTTAGGTTAATTTAGTTAAGAATTTGTCATTTTTGTTAATTTTCTCAAAGAACCAAGTCTTCATTTCACTGGATCTTCATATTATTATTTGCTTGTTTTCTTGGTTTATTTCATTGATTTTAGCCCTGAGTCTGATTATTTCTTGCCATCTACTCTTTTGGGATTCTATTTCTTCTTCTTGGGAGCTTTCATGTGTGTTGCTAAGATATTACCATGTGATGTTTCTAGTTTTTGAAATAGGTACTTAATGCTATGAACTTGCCTCTTAGAACCGCCTTCCTTGTATCCAATAGGTCTGGGTCTGTTGTGTTTAGATTTTCACCCACTCCTAAAGGCTTTTAGTTTTCTTCCTGATTTCTTTCTTGACCCATTTTCATTTTCTAATGAGTTGTTCAGTTTCCATGAATTCATATACCTTCTGCTGTTTGTTGTTATTATTGTTGTTGTTGATATCCAGCTTTAATCCATGGTGTTCAAATAGGATGCAGGGTGTTATTCCAACTAATTTTTCTATTAATTGTTGAGACTTTCTTTGTGTCCTAGTATGCATTCCCATGATCTGCTGAAAAGAAAGCATATCCTTTGTGTTTGGGTGAAATGTTCTGTAAATATCTGCTATGTCCATTTGATTTGTGATACTACTGAACTACAGCATTTTTCTGTTTAGTTTTTTTTTTTTTTTTTTTGGCTTGGATGCCCTGTCTCTTAGTGAGAGTGGGGCACTGAAGACACCCTCTGTCACTGTGTGAGGGTGTGTATGTGACTTGAACTGTAGCTGTGTTGCTTTGGGTGCCCTTGTGTTTAGCACATAAAAGTTAATTGCAATATCCTCTGGTGGATTTTTCCTTTAATGAGTATGTAGTGTCCTTTCCTATCTCTTCTGATTGGTTTTGGTTTGAAGTCTATTTCATGTGATATTACAGTAGATAAGCCTGCTTGCTTCTGGATCTATTTGGAATATCCCCTTTCCCATCCATTTTCTGTAAGGTGAGGTCTACCATGATGGAGAGATGTGTTTCTTGGATGAAACAAAAGAATGGATACTGTTTTCTTTTTTAAAGCTTTAAAAAGAAGTTTTTATTTAACTTTTTGTATGCACACTACTAAAACACAAGAAGTCAAGAACAAAGTTACCCAGTCGCAAACAATTCAGCTTGATGTATCCTAGATCCTGCAAGTGTACATACATTTAGGAATTGAGATTATACAGCATGTACCATACTTTCTCCACACTGTGAATATTCACCAACTGAGAACCCCATGCTACATGAGTGTGTTGATAGCCAAGAATACATCAGACCATCTCAATCTGTTGGACAAAGTTGTAATCCCGTCTTCCTTGGCAACAAGAAAATCCATTGAAGCAAAAATGGCAGCAGGCCTCTAGATAGAAGTACTGGCGAAGTTACAATTAAAATTCTGCATTCCCTCAATGCTCAGCTTACAGGGAAACACAAAACAACAGAGTACACTAATGACAGCATTCCTAAGTTTATCATCAGATCTGTATACTAAAATATGATGAAGAAGGCATGTTTCTGCTCAATCATCATATTCTTAATTGTATTTTGATCTTAGAATGTTCTATATAATTTTAACCTTCTGACTTTTATTGAGACATTATGTAGCTCAGCACAAAATTATGTCTAGGTGAATGTTTCATATGCACTTGAAAGCATGTATATATTAAAACTATCTCTTCAGTTCGGTCAGTTTCTCTATCATATACTTTGGTAGCCTCTCATTACGTATATTTACACTTATTAACAACCACAGTGACTTCCTAATGATTAGCTTTCTATAGTATGTCTTTTCTTCTCCTGTCACCAGCATGTCTATGCCCTTGCACTTGTGAACACCTCTTACAAACACTATTTAATTGGGTTTTTATATAAATTTTGTATTGTCTCTACCTTTTAATATAAGTAATATAAATTTAATATAAATATTGATGTGGTTAAATTTATGTCTATGAAGTTGCTACTTGTTTTCTATTGGCTCCACCTGCTCTTTGTTTCTTTGAGATTTTTTTCCTACCTTATTTTTGAAGTAAGCTTGTTTAAGTATTCTTTTTTTTTTTTAATTTTCAGTTAGCTTTTGAACTGTACTACCTTTTTCCTCCATTGATTTTTCTCTGGGTACTGCATTCTTTTTTATGTTGATGATTGGTTGATTGATTGAATATTTCACATATCTATACAATGTGTTTTGATTCAGTATATCCATCCCCTGCCCTCTACCTTCTCCCACACCCCCACCACTTCTCCCCTCCCAAATTCATGTACTCTTTTTTTCTTTTCAACCTCCTGAATTCATCTAGTGCCGCCAGTGTGTGCATAGGTGTAGGGCCGTCCTCCGGAGCATAGGCAGCCTACTAAGTTTCCTATCTCTGAAGAAAGCTGGCTCCCCCTCCCTAGTAGACATCAGCTGCCAACAGTTCCTCTTCCAAGCATGAGACTCCATGAGACCTCCCCATCCGTGCTGAGTTTGGCTAGCTTGGTCTCTTGCAGGCGTTATGCACGTATCCTATATCCTAACTCATCACAGCCTATTCTGTTTCACATCTAAACTAGATATTTCAGTATTCTCACCACACGTATACTTTCATCGTCTGAACTATTTTGCCTTCTGCTTTCCTCTTACATGCTTTCTAAACTAAAACATTATCTTTGTGTTTCCAACAATCATTTTTCTCTTAAAGGAATTATGAAAAAGTATTCCTCTACATTTATCACATTTCCTCCCCAACCCCATTTTCAGAGCCCCTCTTCTTCTTTCTGCGGTGTCTCTATTTCATGTCATTTCTTTTCAGTCTGAAGAAATTGCCTTTAATTTTCTTATCATATACGTCTGCAGCTAACAGACTATCTCATTCTTCTGCAAATATTTTTGTTTGCCGCCACTTTGAAAGACGTTATCACTGTGAGATTCTACATTGACGATTTCCCTCCTTACACACTTCAAAACAATTCTACTTCCTCCAATTATTTTTTGTTAGACATCAGTAGTAATTATGATTATTGTCTTTTTTCTGAGTTCTGGGATTCCCATTACATATGTGTTAATCTGCTTGCAATTGTTGCATAAATAATTGATATCTATTCAGTTTATTGTTTGATTTCCTTTTGAACTGCATTTGGATAATTTTTCCTAGAAAATATTCCATTTTTAATATAGAATGTTCATAGTCCTTTTTTTTTTTTTTTTGGATTTTCGAGACAGGGTTTCTCCATAGCTTTTGATTCCTGTCCTGAAACTAGCTCTTGTAGACCAAGCTAGCCTCGAACTCACAGAGATCTGCCTGCCTCTGCCTCCCGAGTGCTGGGATTAAAGGCGTGTGCCACCATCACCCAGCTCATAGTCCATTTTAAAGTTTCTTTTTTCTCTGTTAAAAATAATCTTTTGCTCCCACGGCCCCAGAAAGGGTAGGTAGCAAGGAGAACCCAAAGAGGTATGCATGGATTTCCCTGGGAAGGGGAAATAGAAGAGATCTCCTTGGTAAACTTGGGGTCATGCGTGGGAGGATGGGAGCATGAGGGATCAGGTTGGTCAGGTTGGTGATAGGACAGAAGGGAAGAGTAATGAAAAGGATGTCTTGATTGAGGAGCATTTCTGGGTTAGAGAGAAACCTGGTACCAGGGCAACGCCCAGGAATCCACAAGGATTACCCCAGCTAAGACTCCTAGCAATAGTGAAGAGAGTGCCTGAACTAGCCTCTAATCAGATTGGTGATTACCCTAATTGTCACAGAGAGCCTTCATCCATTAACTGATGGAAGCAGATGCAGAAATCCACAGCCAAGCACTAGGCCTAGCAGGAGTCCTGTTGAAGAGAACAAGAGGGATTTGATGAACCAGGGGATCAAGGTCATCACAAGGGAACCAACAGAAAACACTAACCTGGGCTCATACAAACTGTATGGACCTACAGCTAGGGAGCCTACATGGGGCTAACCTAGGCCCTTTGCATGTGTGTGACATTGTGTTGCTTGATCTGTTTGTGGAGCTCCTAGCAGGTTGCTCTGGCTTTTGAGGACCCATTGCCCACGCTTGGTTGCATGCTCGGTTGCTTTGCCTCGCCTTGATGCAGGAGGATGAGCTTGATATTGGCTCATCTTGATGTGCCATGCTTTGTTGATGTTCATGGAAGGCCTGCCCCTTTCTGAATGCAAATGAAAGAGTGGATTGGGGGTGGGTAGAAGTGAGGTGGTGGGGAGGGAATGGGAGAAGAGGAGGGAGGGGAAACTGTGGTTAGGATGTAAAATAAATTTAAAAATTTAATTAATAAATAAAAATGTAAAAAAGAATAATCTTTTGCTCTCCAATTCTGTCTGCCTTTTTCCTTAAATATTTGAAGCTCTTTGTAATTAATTTACAACTCTAGTCTGCTAATTACACTAAGTTATCTATTGATTTGCTTATTAATGATTTTTCTCTTTATTATACATCACATTTTCTTGCATCTTTTCACAGATGCCAGTCATTGTCATTGTGTAAAGAAAAGTGAACTATGTTGTTTGTTTCTTTAGGGATTTTTTTCAGAGCACGAGCCTTTTCCTATGCTGGGCATCTAAAGTAAAGAAGTAATAATAATTCAGCCTTCGTGAGAGCCATGGTTATATGTGACTGAGATGCGTCTTTAAGAATTGCTCCCCTCACCTCTCATAGCCTAAACCATAATTTCCCAGAGAAATAAATCTCTGTGAATTTTAACATGTAAACATCAGCCTAGTGTTTCAGTTGTTTTCCAGTCTTTATATTTAGCTACACTAGGGCTCTAGTCCCAGATACCACATAATTATATTTTTTGAAAAGCAAACGAACAACAACAAAAGAAAAAACCCATTCAAATTCGATATTCTTCGAAACCTATTTTCCCTAATGCTGCCTCAGCACATTTTGGAATAGAGGAAGAATTATTGTGCTGAGTGAATTACTGGTGTGTGTCTCCTCCATTCCAGTCTCACGTTTAGCTTTTTGAGATAGGATCTCCTGTAATTCAGGCCGGCCTCAAACTCCTGAGTCTCCTGCCTCCTCCTCCCAAGGGCTAGATTTGTAGGTATGTGGCCATAGTCCCAGATCTTTATCACTTTTAAAAGGCTTGTTTCCTCTAGAAGTTAGTTCATCAAAACTACTATCCACCCACTACTCTACAGTCTATAGTAAAACGGGTTTTATTTCATATTTCTCGTGATTGTTATCAGGGCAAAACCCACCTATGACCTTTTAGAGCCTAGCTAGATGTAGGACTGCTTATGTTATGCATTTATCTTATGACTGTCCTAGATGTTTAAAAAAGAGCTAGAAGGGAGAGAGAGAGAGAGAGAGAGAGAGAGAGAGAGAGAGAGAGAGAGCTATTGAAGAGCTTTGGGCCCAGAGGAAAGATAAGGGTGAGTCAGTGGAAGCAGGGTAGTTTTTATTTGCTGACTATTGTAGTCTGTGGTTGGCATGGTAACCTGAACCAGCCCTACTGGGCAGGAAAGTAGAAGGGAAAACCAACTTTGACAAATCAAGACCAGTACTTCTGCCAATAGACTGGAGATTGTTAATGGACAATAAGAATACAAGATTCTCTCGTGTCAATTTATGAATCTGTCAGAGGATTTTTTTAAAGCACAGTACGCTTTGAGGATTTTCTTGAGCATAGAATTTAGGAGGTAGTGTTTATAAAACATTAATCTAGAAACGAGGAAAATAGACAGGAAAGCCAGTTGGGAAGGGTGATGACATAACAGAGAATTTACTAACAAAGCCCTAAAGTAGAGTAAGGCAGCAGGAGATGGGTGGGGGAGGAATACTAATTACAGGAACTAATAATCCTAATAAGGGCATCCTCTCCATGTTGTGTGGCAGCGTCATTATCAGTCAAAGGATTGATGGGAATCTGTGTCAAGTTTCATCATCCTCAACGCCATGGGCAGTGCGCTCCGAGCACCGGCACTGTGCTTCCAAGTGATTACTCAATGTGCAATAGGAGAACAGAAAGGAAATCAACCAATCTAAGTGATTAAAAGCTTGATAGCATCTGGCTACAATTAGAACCCAAGCTAACGAATGAAGCCTCATGAAGTCTGAAAAGTATCCCCTATTAAAATTGCTTTAAGTAGGAGCAGAATTATGGTTTCAATAATGTAAGGGAATAGTACAATTAAATATACAATTTTAAATTGCCGGGGATTCTACTCTCCGCTGAAAGGACGCCCCGCTCGGTCGTATGTATTTTTCTACAGATGGCGCAAACCTTTCTGTAAAGGCTTGGGCCATCTTGGAGTATATTCCAAAGTGCCTTGCACCCAAAAACCAATAAAACTTCTCCTTCTTCTCTATAGAAGAGTTTGGTAAACATCTTCCATGTAGAACCCAATAATAAAAATGTAAGCTCTATAGAACACGCAGTGTCTGACACACTACTCAGCTCTGTCACTGGACCAGAGAAGTAGCCATAGATGATATAAAGCATGACCGTGGCTCTAATGGTTCTAATAAGACCTTGTTTACAAAAACAGGTGGCAGATCAGACTTGTTCATGTCCTTGTCTCTTTTCTGACCAATATACTTACTAAGACCCCAGTTCAGAGACCCCCTACTCATTATTTGTTCTCATATATCTATCTATATAGATATAGATATATCTACTAACACATGGACTGGCCTCATTTTCTTTATTTTTTTATATTTCACTATGTAAAATTTATTTTTTATAAAAAATGTGTAACACCAGCACCTACTTTTAAACCAACTAATTTAGGAGCCCATTCTCTTCTGGTCTCATTTTCAATGTTTTAACTACAAACTTCCAACAATCCTAGAATTTTACTTCTTCAGATGATAACATCATGTCTCATTTCACTGTCAGTAGAGAACTGGTTTTTCCTGCAGGCAGATCTACTGCCCTGAGCCACCCCCTCCCCTGTGGCAGTAAGTAGCGCATCCCTGATCCACTGCCCTGAGACACACACACACACACGCACACATACACACACACACACACACACACACACACACGCACACACACATGGCCCGGCCACAGTATCTCATTGCCGATCCTGTTGGAGGCAGATTTGGATCACGTCCTCCGTGTGCTCAAAGCCAGACACCTTTTCTCACCTATTTATATAAACAGAAGTTTCTGTCCTATCCAGTCCTGTAGCCATTCAGTCCCAAAGAAACACACAGAGGCTTATATTAATTATAAACTGTTTGGCCTATTAGTTCAGGCTTATTATTAACTAGCTCTTACAACTAAAATTAACTCATAATTCTTGTCTATGTTTAGCCACATGGCTTACTACCTTTTCTCGGTGAGGTATCCTTATCTTGCTTCCTCTGCATCTGACTGGTGACTGTGTCTCTGCCTTTCTACTTCCCAGAATTCTCCTAGTCTGGTTGCCCCTCCTGGCTCCTAGCCAATCAGCATTTTATTAATCTTTACAATGTACAATATTCTCCCACAGCATATTTATATTTTCTTTTTCTAACAGAATCATTATTTTTATATAATTTTAAATTTTTATTGAAAATCTACTTTTATACATTATATTCTGATCATGACTTCCCCTCCCCCAAGACCTCTCAGGTTCTCCCCACTCCCATTCAACAGTAGATAAATATTCTGTGGTTGTTCCCAGCCTTTCCTTCATTCCAAAGCAAACGGCCAACCAATGCCCTTTTCTTCTTGCCTTTCTGAGAAAATTCTTCAGTGGACTGTTTAGCTTCTCCTTCCGCTACTGTCTCCTGCACGCCAATCAAATCTATGTCCTTGTTTCTCCACTGGAAGAATTCTCCTGTCAAGGTGGCTGATGACTTCCATCCTCCAAAATACCCATTCCTCCGTTCCCATTTCTCTCAGTAGTATTTTTATAAAGTTTGTTATTCTCTCCTTTCACCAATGGTCGGGTGTAGGTAACTCTCTAGTGCTTGCCCCACCGCTCCTCCATCTACCTTGGAGGATCTTCAAAGCCACCTTGAGCCTGACACTGATCACTGACAGTGATCTTATCTAGCTGCGTGACTTGGAAAGCTGTGTAAAAGTTAATTATTACGGTATCGTCTTTAGCCCTTGTTCTTTCCTATGATCTCCCATCTTATCAACTTGGATATTATTGGTCGTCTCCAATTTAATGGGTTAAAATAGAACCTTTAACTTCATCTTCCATCAGCTCCACGTTAAGTCTCCTGTCATTCAGTTAGGAGCAATCCTAATCCTTCAGCTACTTCAGAAAGTCTCTTAACTTGTCTCTAAATGTATCCTGCATCCCCTCCTCCCCCCGCCACTGACTTCCTCCACTACCACCCATGTGAATCTCCTGTGGTAGCCGTCTGCTTCCCTCGATTCCTTCCTATGCCTACCTCTCCACCAATGCTAGTCAACTTTCTATGGACTAACATACCTGATAGGAGAACCTTGAAGGAGGAGAGCTTGAATCTGGCTCTCACTTCCAGAGCATGCCCACCACTGAGCTTCCTTTCTTCTGGCTGTGGCAAAGCAGATTGTCATGGGGTAGAACCAGACTGCTTACTTCATGGAGACCAGGAACCACCAGGAGAGTCGCGGGGAGGAACTGGGGTCGAAAGATACTCTTCATGGAAATGGCCCCTGCCCCATAGCATCCTACTTCTGCCCACTGGACTACATCTAAAATTGCTGCTGCCTCCAAATAACTCACTGTGAATTCATGGATGGATTGATGCATTGATAAGGTTAGAGCCCTCATGATTCAGTCACCTTCTAACTGAGCCACTTCTGAGCATTGCTGGATTAGGGACCAAGCTTTTTACACATGAGCTCTTGGGAAATATTTTAAATCCAAACCATGTCACTACCCTTTAGTCTAATCTTTCCAAAGGACCAGCGGCGCTCTTAAAGTACCTCTTGACTGGATCTTTAATGAACAGGGAAAAACTTCAAATGCCTTGTCTCATCCTTTAGATACCTGCATCTATTCCTGGGTGCTACCAATTTTTCCTGTCATTGTCCTCGAGTGACTGTAGTCAGCCACATTAGCTCGATTTACATCCTCTCGTTGTCAGACTTGTGCTCCTCTTGTGGACTTTACCCTGTACCTAGAACTCATCCTTGAGATCCTCACAAGGCTTGTGTGCCCTATCAATGTCTAGGAGAACAGATCACCCCATCTCAAATATTGCTTCTTAAAATGTCTATTTTTAATGGCCTAATCCCCAACCCCCCCCTCTCTCTCTCTCTCTCTCTCTCTCTCTCTATATATATATATATATATATATATATATGGTGATTTATAAATATATTTATATTTAGGTGAAATATTTCACCTAAAGTTGTATTTTTGATTATCAGTTACCATTTTCTCTTTTTTTTTTTCACTTCCGCACTAGAAATTAGGTTCCATGATTAAAGGGACATCATGCTACCCTGCTCACTGTTGTGTCTTCCGCATGTAGAGCACTACCGGTCCACAAAGCACACTGAGTAAATGAGTCTGAAAGACCTCAGGAGATCAGATGGCTCTCCAGATCGGAATTCATTGCCTAAGTTGTCTTCAAGTGCTGACCTGGGCTAAATTGAACCAAAAGGCCTTCTAAGAATAAAAGACTTTAGTACAAAGTACCTCCTGCAATGCGGTTCCTACCAGGGAACTGTTCCAATGCCTGTTAGGACTCGGATGCAGAAACTCTCGATGATCCCCGTTAATCAGCTAATTTGCCTGTTTCCATCAATCGTTACCGGCTATTAGTTTCTACTTCCTGGTCTCCGTCTAACGAGGCTTAGAAGAGCTTGCTTTTAAACAGAATTTTCTTTGCTTGCTTTGCCATCTCCTTGCTTGGCTTTTCTTTCTTTAACAAGCCCAACAGCATGCTGCTGCATCTTCAAAGAGTAAATTAATTCCGTCCGCAAAAGGGTC
Source organism: Microtus oregoni (assembly GCF_018167655.1). Classification (NCBI taxonomy): domain Eukaryota; kingdom Metazoa; phylum Chordata; class Mammalia; order Rodentia; family Cricetidae; genus Microtus; species Microtus oregoni. The sequence continues at coordinate 43,357,815 of NW_024543063.1, forward strand.
AAGTGCTAGAAAGTGCATAGCCATGCAGTTTGCGTGGCAGGGTACAGAAGACGTGATGCTAATAAGATTCTAAGATGAGAACAGCAGACTGTCTCGCGGGATTCAGATGAAGGGGTCTGTAAATTTTAAAAGAAATGGTCTCCGAAAACTAATGATGTCTGCTTTCCAATTCATTAATAATGTGGAGTGGGGAGATGGGAGTGAGGTCCAGGCCATGCTTTGAAATATCAAAATGTAACGAGGAAGAAAACAGTAAGAGCGATCTCAATGGGGTCATAAAGCTGGGGAAAGGAGGCATATTGTAAGATGTGATGCTGTATGGAGGGGAAGGGATCTGTCTGCCCCATGCGTGTATATTTATGTGCATATAGTACCTTTATCTATATGGGGAAAGAAAAAATGCTGCAACATTGATAAGGCTGTTGCAATTTTCATATTTAAGGTGACTCAGAAAGAATATTTTAAGTATTATAAAACACATCTAAGGGTGCCTTCCTCTATTTACAAACCCTGCTCTTCACCTCTTTGCGTCGCATACAAGGGACGGATGGAGTAACAAGAACCTCAACCTTGTTTGTAGTTAATAGTGGAAGAGGGGGAAAAAAAACCACCCCGCGGCAAAGCCTAATGAAGCAGGAGCAATTCTGAGCCCTCTTCTGTAATCTCTGCCGAGGCAGTGTCTTTCCAAGGGCTGCCTGGACATAGCGTGTGACCTTGCTGCTTTCCATCATTACAGTTCCCCATTACCAGAGCGGTGTTTGCATGGAGGGGCTGTTGTGCAGACATTACAGCTGGATTTCTCCCTGCCGCATTCGGAGTCTGCCCTAATAGAAAATGCCTCTCTGCTTGAACAGTTCCCTTGAGCGAGGAGGTGCGCAGCAGCGGGAGAGTTTAGCTCCGGCTTTTATTTTGACAAAGCTATTACATTTTGCAGATTGAGGTTATGGTCTTTCCTCCTATCTCTGTATTTTATCTGCATGATATTTTCTGATCTCCCTTTTAAACCCCCATTAGTTACGAAGGAGGCGCTGGGGTGGCAGCCTGCCTCGAAGGCCTGATAGCGTCAGCTTTCCTGACGAGCCACTAAATAGACTAACTGATTCAGTGGGGTTCAGTCATGTGGAACCCCTCCAAGGGGCCTAGCCTCGGAGAGGAGACCTTATGCGCCAAGCAGGGACCTGGGGGAGGGGCGGTTGGCCATGGCCAAGGGACCGACAATGTTAAAAGCAAGAGCGCAACCTCATCCTCCGAGGCCAGAGGCTTTGCGGGTCATAGTAGCCTGCTTCGACAGGAAACTGCAGGTTGAGAAAACTGGCAGCGTTTCCAAGAATCCCCCTGTGTTGCTGCCCCTCCCAAGGAAGCTGCCGCCCCAGCTGGTCTTCAAATTTTGCTTCTTTCACGGGTCACGTTGCTACACTTTCACGTGACTCTAGTCTTAGGATTTTAGTAGAAACATTCACCATAGTGAATACATTTGCTTAGAGGGAGCAGACCTCTTTTAAAGTATTGGTTATTGTACTGTAAACTGTTTATAACCAGTCTAAAGATTCCTTGGCCAGCTCTTCTCAGTCTCAGCAAACCAAAGCTGATCGGGAGTCTTTGAACTCAAAGCTACTGCCCCAAAGTCTGAAGTATTAATGTGAATGCTCTTCCTCCACAGAATTCCCGATTCAAGCAAGACGGGAGTTTTTCCTGATAACCGCTTCTGAAGCTGGGAGGGTAACACAGCCAGGAGCCTCAGACGCTCCACTCTGTTCACTTCTTGAGTATGTGGGTCATTGTGGCAGTCTAGAGTAGGAGCTGTCACGGAGGGGGGGGGGGCTGTAGAGGTGAAGAATTTATTTCCCCAGGAAATCTCATTAGCGATGCAGTGCCTGTTTTTCAATGAGGGTTCTCTCCTTGCCTTTGTTTTCGGCTGAGTAATGGAGCCTGGAAGCCTTCTGGTGACTCACTAAAGGTCACGCTGAGAGTCGAGGCGTAGACCCGAGCAGGCTGCCTACCTGAGATTGATGTGTATTAAAGCTGTCTTGAGCCACTCATAAACACAGCAAGAATCCTGTTCTCTTTTCATCAGCGCTCTTGACCAAGGCTTGATTTACTGTTTTGAAATCAGCTGCTCCTTCAGTCTCTACAATAGCTCCTTTAATAGCTTGTCATAACAGTGAATGACAATTTGGAAAAAGCTCACATATTCAATATAGTTCTTAAATTGACTTTGCACTATTCCAGGTGCCAAGGCTTTATAAACAGTCTAATTGTTCCCCGAGTGTCTGCTGACCTAAAAGAAAGTGTTGATGAGTAAGACCCTTCTCTATCTATGAGGGTACTGAGATGTGTATTCAATATTGTAGCAAATCACTGCTGACAATTGGTTTCATGTCCCTGAAGCTACTTCCCTCCAAAGGTGAAAGGGCAGAAGTACCTGCTAGAGAAGCCAGACTGGTCCTGCTATTTCTTGATGAGATGACTCCAAAGTTTGTGCTGAGAACTGAGTTCTAAGTGACAGTATAGGTTCCTTTCTGTTCATGACCGTGGCTATCATCTGGGTCCCTGAGTGGGTTTGTCCATCTGACGCTTATGCCTATATGGCAATGAAGTCTGCAGCTGACACTGGGCTTGAGGTGTGACTCAGTGGTGGAGTACTTGCCTAGCATGCACGGAAGCCCTGGTGGTTTGATCCTCAGCACTGCTGAAATATAAAACTAAGGAACAGAAAGACCCTGGTATCAGTATGTGTTGGCCAACAGATTTAACTGCAAAACTTCGCAGCTTTTTTAAGAAAAAAGGTCCTGCCAGCAAACACTTAAATGGTTTTATGAATTGCCATCAGCATGCTTCTTGGTGGTATCAGGGACCTTGAAACGCCATAGAGTTGTGGCAATAAACATGGCTCTGGCCAGTACCTCCGCCATGAGACTGGACTCTCAGAAAGCTAAGGAATGGACTGGATCCATCGAAGTCACGGCTTTAATCCTAGCCATATTGCTTAGCAAATTGAAGACTCATGTGGTCAGAAAAAAGAGTTATATAGTATAGATAGATTCAGATGAAAAACAAGCAAAAACCTCTAAATGGTTTGGAGTATGTTTTAAAATATATGTAGGTTTGGGATAGAAAAGAAAAAGGATAAAGTCCTTAAAATAAAAAAGAGAGAGAGTAGTTGGGTATGGTGGCATCTTTGTCAATGTTGGGAAGAGCTAGGTGGGTTGAACTGCTCCCTGACCTCATAGTAGCCAAGTTTGCATCTGTGTCCAGGAATGCCCTCTAGGGTGACAGGTACAACAACCATTGAGGATGAATTCAAATGGAACAGCGGCCAACCACAGCAGCCAGCACCAGTGTACCAGAATTTCCACCTGAACATCAGCTCAGCTCCTTCGACTCCACATAGCAGGTCTTATCTGCCCCTCAAGGCCTGGCTGAAGCTATGCTTCTTTTCCAAAGCCTTTATTCTGTACAATCTATCTCTTGGCTCTGAATTCCTACCACACTCTTACCACTATGCCTCCCAGTCACCCCAATGATGTGGATTCCCTTCTGTATGTTGTGAATATTATTGGTTAATAAAGGAACTACTTTGGGCCTAGAGCAAGCTATAGGGGAACAGAGCTAGGTGGGGGAAACTAAACTGAATGCTGGGAGAAAGAAGGGCAGAGTCAAAGAGAAGCCATGTAGCCCCACCAGAGACAGATGCCAATTGGAATCTTGCCAGTAAGCCAAAGCCACATGGCAATATACAGATTACTAGAAATTGGTTAAATTAATATGTAAGAGTCAGCCAATAAGAAGTTAGAGCTAATGAGCCAAGCAGTGTTTTAAATAATATAGCTTCTGTGTGATTATTTTGGTTCTAGGTGGCCAGGACAAACAAGCGGCCCCCTCCTACACCCCAGTGTTGGAGGTACTGGTATTATGCTTTTAAAATACTCCCCATAGCATAGTGTTGTGCAGTTTAAGCATTTCAAGACTATTATAGAAAATGGAATATTCTACTGGAAATACTCGGAGATGATTTTTGAAAATGCTGCAGCCTGACATGGTACTAATTTGAATTTCTTTTTGGGCCTTGAGTTCAGTATCTAAATACCTATTTTCGTTTAGAAGAACCAGCTTGGGAAAAATAAAATAAAAAACAGCAACTCCCCCGTTTCAGCCACAGCCACTGGTGCCGGTACCTTTGCCCTGTGAGCTTTCTTCCTTCACCCAGTCTGTGCTTTCTTCAGATGATGAGCGGCTCTGTTTCGGGATCTTTCATTGGGCGTGAAATTGCAAGGGAGACTGGTTACAGTGAGTTTGCACACCACCTTCTGTGGAGCTGCATCATCTTCGTCAGGCGTCTATCACTGTGACAAACACCAGGACCGAAAGCAACTTGGAGAGGAAAGGGTTTATTTCAGCTCACTGAGGCAAATCAGGGCAGGAAACTCAAGCAGAACCATGGAGAAAGGCTGCGCATTGGCTTTCTCCTCATGCCTAGCTCAGCAAGCTTTCTGAAAGCATCCAAGACCACCAGCCCAGGGGCGGTGCCGCCCACAGTGAGCTGGGCCCTCCCACATCAATCATCAATCATGAAAATGCCACAGACTCACCCACAGGCCAATCTGATGGGGGCAGTTTCTCAACTGAGGTTTCTTCTTCTCAAATGATTCTAGTTTGTGTCAAGTTGACATATTTGAAACTAAGAATATTGGTTTTTTTTTCCTTCCTACAAATGATATCCACCGAGTGAAGGCTTCACGTCGACAGTGAGTTATTACATCAGCCCCCAGCAAAGTGGGTGCAGGTGCTGCCAGAGGATTTTAGGAAAGAAAGGAGAAGTTAATTCTATGAGAAAGAGTGTGAGAACAGAGCATCCAGAGATTGAGAATCATGCCTGAAGATTGATATATATAATTAATATAACTACATATAAATATATGTACTATAAATATATTTTATATAAGTATTATATATTATACTAGAAAAGGGTGCCAGGGTTTGATAGGGTGAAGTAGAGTAAGTTAGGAACTACCAGTTGCTTTGACGACAAAAGTGAGCCAGCTAGTGCAGTACCACCTCAGGGACTGAGGAGAGCTAGGTCTGCCTTAGACTCTCCTGCAGATCCTCAGCCTGCCATGTCTCTTCATCTCTAAACAAGCAGGCTTGCCAAGCAATCACCCTTGCAGATGAAACATGCTGTGACAATTGTTCCTCTAACAAGGCCATCCTTGCCCGCGCCTGCGCTCCTCAGGTGGCCTCCTCCCTGTCGTCTCATATTTATGCCATTGCGCCGGATCCACTCAACTCACCGAAACAAAACAGGGAGGATCAACACATCGGCACCAGCCAGGTGACATACTCGGTGCTCTGTGTACTATAAATGGGTCCATGCTTATTCTCTGTCAATTACCTCCCCTGTTCATACTTATATTTTAAAGCACCATATATTCAGAAAATACTTACTACAAAGGTATTAAAGCAGTATTCTTTTATATCTGAATGCATAGCAGCATTCTGTTATTTGACTATATGCCTGTCATTAGTTATGCATCAGTTTTAGTGGATACGATTGTATTAAATCAACGCTAATAGTTTATATGACACTGCCAATTAAGGCCACCTGTGAGTAAATTAATGTAGATTCTACTATATATGATTTAATAGTGAAATTGAGAAGCCTGTCTCATGTAGGCCTCTATCTGCCCTTTCTCCTATCCCATGGATATGCATGTGGCTGGGCATTTTTCCTTATAGAAATATAGATAGCATTATTGCCTCAGGTTGGTAATGACACCATTCGGTCACTGTTTACCTGGATCTGGACTTTAGCGCTTAAAGATTAAGAGTTGTTCTGTTTCTTTGTTAATCAGATAAGAGTATCCTACATAGGCCCTTTAAAGATCATAGATTTCAGTCTTGTGCTTGAGTATCTTGGGGTTTTCTGTTCTATCACAGAATATGGGAAGAGATACAAGTTATGTGTTTGAGTGATTGCCCTCTGAGCCACTCTCACATGCGTAGTGACAGAGTACTGGCCATCTGCACAGCTCATTGCACTTCCCAGTCTCCCTTCCAGAATGTGGGTACAAATGACGTGTCCCACTCCCAGGCTGTGTCTCCATTTCAATTGAAAAAAAAATTATATATTTTGATCATGTTTTCCTCTCCCCTAATTCCTCCCAGATCCTCCCTACCCCCTCATCCCCTCAATTTTATGTTCTTGTTCTCTCTTCTGTTAAAACACAAAAAACACACATACACACAGATAAACTGCCATACGCACCACGCCCCCGTGTCTGCGCTCTGTGCGCTGGCACCCAGTTACCGAGCTTCAGGCAAGGGGGCTGGAGGTTAAAATACACAGACACACACAGACAGAGAGACAGCGACATGGGCCATCCTTGAATTCCCCAAGAATGCCCCCTTTATTGTGTTCAGGAGCAGATTATATAGAGATAGCCACGCCCCAGCCAAACCCACCAGAAACCACTCTCCTGCCATCAGGAACTCTGAAGGTTTCATGCTCAGAGCAGCTGTAGGCACTCAGATCAAGGGATTACAAGAAATTCAGGATCTGGGGGCTCACTGCTCCCAACAATAAACCTACAAAACGAAAATAAAAAATAAGCAAACAAAAAACCAATAAGACCAAAAAGAATCAAAATGAGATAAAACGTCTACAAAAATATGATTGGATTCCTTTGTGTTGGCTGATTACACCCGGGCATGGAGTCTGAAGCGCAGTGGATATACCCAGTGTGGCTCCATGGGAGGAACTGATTTTTCCTTGACCAGCAGGTGTCAATTGCAGAGAGCCTCTTGGTTATGGTGGGACCCCATGTCTATTTCCTCAGTGCTGAACTAGAACCTGTACAGGCATTGTGTGTTCTGACTGTCTCTGTGAGTTCATATGTACATTGGTCTTGTTATATGTACATATTTCTAAAAGACAGTTGTCCTGAAGTCATCTATCATCGGTTGCTTTTACAATCTTTCTGTCTCCTTTTCTGTATAACTCCCTCAGCCTTGAGAAGTTGGATGAAGACAGCCAATTTAGGACTGAGTATCCCAAAGTCTCTCACTCTCTGTACATTGTCCGTTTCTGGGTCTCTGTGTTAGTTAGTGTCTACTGAATGAATACGCTTATCTGATGAGGGTTGAGTAAGACATTTGGTCTATGGGTAGGGCCGCATTTCATTGGGAGGTATCTTATTGCTATGTTCCTTTAGCAGAATAATAATAGTAGTCTTTATGTGGGCCCCTGTTTAAGGTTCTTGGCCACTTAAGCAGTGTCTAATATGGGTTCCATCTCACAGAATAGGTCTTAAATCCGATCACAAAATGGTTACTCCCACAACCTTTATGCCATTATTGTGCCAGTATATCTTACAGGCAAGTCGCTGTTGTAGACCACAGGGTTATTATTACACTGGTGTATCTTACAGGCAAGTCACTGTGTAGACCACAGGGTTATTATTGTAGACCACAGGGTTTGCAGCTGGATGATTTTGATGATTGCCTTTCTCCTGTAGCAGCTTGCAGAGTGCCTTCAAGTGTCATGAATGCTGCTCCATGGGGGTAAACCATCAAGTTGGGCACCAGCTTGACTTCTCTGTGTTCAGTGACGTACAGAACTATTGTCTTCAGCAATGGGGCCTTATTATCAAACTGTGGGGAGTAAGGTAACCAATAGTCTTAGCAATAGCCTGCAATGTTTGAGGGTTTCCACTGGGGCCTCTTTGGCCAATGACCAACAAGATGTAATCCGTTCCTGGCAATGGAGGCTTTACTTAAGATAGGTACTCAGGGAATTATCTACCCTCTTACTTGGTGACTCCATTTAGACTCCTTTCATGTGTGTATGCTGTAGGAAGCTTCTACAATAGCAGGTTTCCATATAGTTTTTCAAATGCCCTTAAATGAAAGTTGTCCCCCCTCCATCGACCCTCCTTTACCCTTCTTACCCATCCCCCACCCCATTTAGTCCTCTTCTCCCAGTTTCCCCTTTGTTGCTCCAGAACAGCATATTCTATTTCCTCTTCCTTGGAAGAGTCTCTCCTCCTGCCTAACTCCTTACTAGGAACCTAACGTCTGTTGTTGTCCAGATCGTAGCACACATATTGATTAACATATTGATGCTTAAAAGTTAACATGTACATACAAGAAAAACATAAAGTATTTGTCTTTTGGGGTCTGGGTTACCCCACTCAGAATGCTTTTTTTCCTACCTCCATCTATTTACCTAAAAACCTCATATTTTTTTCTTAACAACTCAATAATATTCCATTGAGTAAATATACCACCTTTCTCTTTATCCATTCTTCAGCTGATGCACACCTAGGCTGCTTCTAATTCCTGGTTATTATGAATAGACCCGGGTAAGTCTTGCTTAAGAAAGCAAGACTTTTTCTACTTTTTTTTTTTGTTTTTGCCTTACATTGTTTGGAGAGAAAAGGTGTTCTGAGTGCTTCTCTGCTTTTTGAGCAATAGCAGTATCCTTCTTAGTTTTCCTCTACACACGTTTTTATATCTGGAGCACATGCATACTTAGCTCCGTGAAGATCTGGGAAATTGGGTGTCTAGGAACCTCAGCCACTAGAGCTGCACATGAGCGAGGAAAAGAAGAACGAGTATGAATAACCAGCCAGGGTGTCTGCCACAGTAACCTACACATACATTACACCAAGCTAGAGTAAAAACACGAAGCCAATTTGGGAGAGATAGAAAACTAAAAGCAGACAATACCAAAATGAAAAAGATCCCTAAAGAACGATTCAACAGCCATTAGTTGGTTCTCTGAAAGGTCGACAGAATTGTGATGGTGCTGGCAATTCCCGCAAGAAAAATAAGAGGCAGATGAAATTTGAGATCATTTTGTTATGCAGAAGAAGCCAAGCTCAGAAAAACAAATACCACACGTTATTGCTCATAGATGGAACCTGTGCTTTTAAAAAGAGTTAACATGTGTGTGCGCTCATGTGTATGTACATATGAGTATACATATATGTGTGTGTGACAGTGTGTGTTTGAATATGTGCATATATGTGAGAGTGGTGTGTGTGCTTGCACACATGTGTAGGGCATGAAAGTAGAAAGGGAACCTGAAAGTGGGAGGATGAGATCTTAAGAGAGGTAAAAAGGATAAAGAGAGGCAATGAATTACACATTCTGTGAAGGCAGACAGTAGGACTAATTCAGGAAAGAAAAGAGGAAGGATGAGGTGCAGCACACGGCGCCCCCGTGTCTGTGCTCTGTGCGCTGGCACCCAGTTCGCGAGCTTCAGGCAAGGGGCTGGAGGTTGAGAACACAGATGCAGACGCAGAGACGGACTGACACACACAGACAGAGAGACAGCGACAAGGGTCATCCTTGAATTCCCCAAGAATGCCCCCTTTATTGTGTTCAGGGGCAGATTATATAGAGATAGCCACGCCCCAGCCAAACCCACCAGAAACCACTCTCCTGCCATCAGGAACTCCTGAAGGTCTCGTGCTCAGAGCAGCTGTAGGCACTCAGATCAGGGGATTACAAGAAATTCAGGATCTGGGGGCGCACTGCTCCCAACAATGAGGTAAGAGGGACAGGGGACCTTTGGGGGTCTCTAAATGGCTAGTACCAAAAATAAGAACAAAATATGGTAGTGTATGTACATATTAAAATGTCATAGTGAAACCCATTACTTTGTAAGTCAGTTTAAAAGAATTAAAAAAAAATAACATAACCATTTGGGAGATGCAAACAGGCAGCACAAAGCAATAAAAATAATTAAGAGCTTTGTATGAAATGATGCTAAGAAATTTGAAAATCTAACATGAAAGAATGATAAGGCTGATTTTTTTCCTCTAGTAAAAAATATAGCAAAAGTTTACTCAAGAGACAGAATCATCTAGAAATAGTTACAAGAGTAGTCAGAGACATCTCCCTTAAAAATGCTTCAGATCAACTGATTTCATAGATGAATTGTATTAAATACCTAAATTACTTAAATAACTTGTAGCCTATATAAAAGTTCCAGAATACAAAGAGATGGAAAACTCCGCTCCCCACTAGTTCTAGACGGCTAACATAATCCTGCTCACAAAATCAAACAATAATAACAGCTAACAACAGAATGAGCTGGTTTAATTTCTGCATTGTTTTAGAAGAAAACAATGTCTTTCTAAATGATACAAGGTTCAAAATATTGATTGAATAAAGTTTATATCTGGAATGCAAGGATAGCTTGACATAAGGCAACCTGCCACTTCCATCCATTGTGTTTAAAGTGTCAGATTAAGCAGACAGTCAGAAAGTCATTTTGTGTGTGGTGGGCATGGGGGGGGGGTTAGTCTTCTCCTTGCAATTCATTGATATGGCCAATTTTTTAAAAAATTTCATAAACTTTATTTTAAAAAAATTTACAAGTAAAGCCGTCACACACCAAAAGTTAACTTAAAGAAATTATTTTAAGAGATAGCCAATAAACTGATAAAACTCAGCTGCAATTAAATGCAATTTTAAAATGCTTCAGTAAACTGAGAAAAGGTAAGAAACTCACTCCTTAATGTAAGAAAGGCATATTCTGGAAATCTGCACTAAACATCACAGAGGTCTTGGGTGCAGATAACTAGCTGAACCCATTAGCTTTTCTTTTTGTTATAGAAACTGTTCTCTCTTTTTTTAAATCAACTAGTCTTATAACTGCCTTAAATAAAATCATATTCTTCAGGTTTCCTGCCTACTAGGTTAAGCCATTTGTCTTGGTTGGTTTTTTTGACCAATGCAATATAAACAAGAGCTGCTGAAGAGAATTGGCCCAATGCAGGTGTAACGGTGTACACCTAAGTCCCCAGCACTCGGGGAGCAGGGACAGGAGTTTAGGCATATGTTAAAGCCAGCCTATGCCACATAGTTAGTACCAAGTCTGTCAGGACTGCATGGAAGGACCTATGTCAGCTAAAGCCAGCCTATGCCACATAGTTAGTACTGGGTCTGTCAGGACTGCATGGAAGGACCTCTGTCAGCTAAAGACAGCCTATGCCACATAGTTAGTACCGGGTCTGTCAGGACTGCATGGAAGGACCTATGTCAGCTAAAGCCAGCCTATGCAACATAGCTAGTACCAGACCAGCTGGGGCTGCGTGGAAAGACCTATGTTGAAGCAAGGACAGAAAAAAAGAAACTGACTTTGTCAAAAGGTCCACATTTCAAAAGCCCACGATGTCAAGCGACCAAGGTGACGTGTATTGTGATACCAGCTATGTTCAAGGTCCACGCGGTAATAAATAGAGCTTAGAGAGGGTCGTGGAGATATGAAAGCACGCGTGGAAATGAAACATCCCGGCATCCGAATGCATAGTAAGGGAGGGGTGTGCTTTGCCTGCCTGAAGAGTGAATTCAAACTCACAAAAAACAGTAATAAGAGAATCTTGAATCAAACAGCAAATACTTAACAGCTATCAAGCCTGGGTCACATTAAATGACGCAGCTATAAATTTTGATCAAGTTATTTTATGTGCTTTTACCATGTGTATAAAATATCACACAACATAAAAATCTTCAGTTATATAAAAAATAAAGGCTTGAAGCAAAAGGAAATCAAAATAAAACTTCAGAGGTGAATATCCAAGGAGGAAGGAGGAATCCCAGCCAAAGGGCTTTGTTCTTCTTTAGCTCCAGCATGATTGAACATATATGAGCCTCGGGGCTTGGCCTAATTGCCTCCTCCCCCAGTAAATAAATGTCCCAAAGCAAAGGCTAAAGGGAGTCACTTTGATGTGTCCTGTCTCAGAGATCATTCTGATGAAGGAATCAATTCAGATGCGCCATTACTGGAAATACACCGCTGAAGGACCACTCAGAGAGTAAAACCGCCCTTTGACCTTAAGTCACTGGAAGGGCTGGTTTCTGTTGGGTGGTTGTTGTTGTTTGTTTTGTTTTGCTTAGTGGGCTTTGTTTTTTGCTGAATTTGGTGATTCAAGACAAGAGAAAATAAAATGTAATAGCCGCATTTATAAACAGTGATGCAAAGTAATAAATGCAAGCGAACAGATAAACATGCAAGAACTTCACGGAAGAAAATGTTTGCAATTTACTGGAAATTATAGACAGAAAGGTGCTCTCTAGGTGAGACCCTTGGTATTTTACAGGTATTAATTAGCCCCACTCAGTTGATACATTTTAATGAAATACTAATGATATGAGCCTGGTAAACTAATTCCCCAAGAACATCTCCACCATCTCCAGAACTATTATTTTTAAATGAGGAAAAAAGAGTTATCCATAGCAGATATCCAAATATACTATCAAACCTTAATAACTGAAACAGTGTGGTATTGGCAGAATAAAAGAAAATGTGTGGAGGACCCCAACAGGTTAACATACAACCCAATAAATTAATTACATTTCAAATCAGTAAATGGAATAAATACCTGTAGGGCATATAGGATCACACACTGTGTGAGTATTCCAAATCCAAGCTCCCACTGCACTAAAGAACTTAGCGTGGTGAATGACAAAGCTTTAAAACCATCAGAAGAGGTCACCAAAAAGACTATGTTATGCTAGAAGGCGTAAATGCCTCCTTAGTTTAGAAATAAGACTCGGTAGTTACAAATGAAAACATATATAAGTTGGATTTCATCAATGCTAAACAGGGAGAAATTTCTTGAGACACGAACAATTTAGACCTTTGTATCTTTCACTCGTGGGTAGCCCTTCCCTTAACCATGCGTACTCCACCATGTTAAGTAAGCAGGTAGGAGAAGCAGCCTGCACTGTAAAGGCTTCTGGATGAGTAAAATTTGCCCCATATCTTGTGATGTTAATATAAACTGGTGAAGTCTTCAGGACCTTCTGTGGTTCAGTGAGCTGTATGTACTCATGAGCTGGTACTAAGTGGGAAAAGGCAAGTCAACAAGAAATATATATATATAATATATGTACATTTTTATATATAAGCACATGTGTATATAAACATACATACATGTAAATTAAGATACAGATTTAGCACAAGACATCGTTGCTACTGTTGTTAAGACTGCTGCTAACGCACAGACTTCTCTCTGTGGACGCAGGAGCTAGGATAAGGCGCAGATAGCCTGCATGTTCCCATTTTGTCTTTCTCTTCTCAAATGAGAATATATTCATGCATTACATTTTTAATTAAAAAACAGAATGTCTCCAAGGTTATCCTCTCCAATGTCAGTCTCAGTCATTCGTATCCTGAAATGCTCTCTTGGGTGGCAGAGAATGAGATGAAGTAATGGCCAGTGTGCTGGGAATTGCATTTAAAGGAGCGTTGTGCTAGGGAACATTAGTCAGCTGCCTGTGCCCCATAGAGAAAAAGGTTGAGGACCACGTTCATATGCCATTGTTTCATTTCCTCCTGCAGCATGCAGAAACAAAAGAGGCTTCGGATTGCCTTCACATGGTCATGGTGTGTCAAAAGTGCAGGAGGGGGTTATTTTTGCACTACAGACACATCTCATTCCCACAGAATAGCTCTTTGTGCTGTGTTCTGAGCAATTTTAAATAAATAAGTGCTTCCCTGCTAGCATCAAACACAGTGAAATAAATTGCAGGGCTCGGGGTGCATAAAGGAGCATGCGCCAGCCCTTCTTTCTCGACTATGTTGGGAGCAGAAAACATAAGTTACTATGTGGCATCCTGACCTCGCCTTCGCAGGCTTTAAACAGCCCCTGTGTGCATTTATTCTAAATTGTGCTGTTTCTTTCCTGTTTATACACAGCCATGTTGGTGCTAACACTTGAGAACACACACACACACACACACACACACACACACACACACACACGCCTGTCTGAATCTCTGGGCACTCCCAATAAGCACTGCTTGACCTTGCATCCGCTCGCCTTCCGCATCCTTTTAATGACTACCCAGGGTTACAGCTCACTGACCCATGAGTTAGTGACAACCTTTGGGGGCAGCAGTGTTTAAATCAAATTCCCTTCTTTTCCTTCTTCCTCCATCTTAATTCAACAGAGTACAATTGCGTTGACAGTGTCTGGGAAGGCGGAGAAGGCTCCCAGGCCGGGGTATTAATGATAGTAAGGAGGAACGCTGTGGAGGACTTACTGCTTGCCGAGTCATGCCCTAGGCACTTGAATGGCTCTCATTTTACCCCACAACCCTACCAACCAGGTACTAGGATTATTATTCCTACGTCTCTTAACCTATGAGAGAAATAAGGTCCAGAGAGAATGAATAACTTACCCTGTGGTCACACAGCTTTTAAGTACCAGAACAGGATCTGGGATAAAAGAACCTGAAGAGGTGTGCGAATTTGTGGTGGTTTTTTAATATTTCTGATCCCTCTGATATTTTTACATTGTTAAAGTAATACCTGATTGCTATACGCGAAGACAATAAAACAGTTGTGTCTGGTACAGATTGTCTGTCATCCTTCTTATGATCCTGGTCAAATCTTCCCACAGTCGTCTCTCGTGACACCAATGCGCCGTGCTTTTCTCTTATTCACACTGACAATGTATGTGGTCTGTGTGCACGGGGTGGGGCTGTGTGCACGGGGGGACTGTGTGTGTGCGTGGGGGGACTGTGTGTGTGCGTGGGGGGACTGTGTGTGGGGGGACTGTGGGGAGGACTGTGGGGGGGACTGTGTGTGTGCGTGGGGGGACTGTGTGTGTGCGTGGGGGGACTGTGTGTGGGGGGACTGTGGGGGGGACTGTGTGTGTGCGTGGGGGGACTGTGTGTGTGCATGGGGGGACTGTGGGGGGGACTGTGTGTGTGCATGGGACTGTGTGTGTGCGTGGGGGGACTGTGTGTGTGCGTGGGGGGACTGTGTGTGTGCGTGGGGGGACTGTGTGTGTGCGTGGGGGGACTGTGGGGGGGACTGTGTGTGGGGGGGGACTGTGTGTGTGCATGGGACTGTGTGTGTGCGTGGGGGGGACTGTGTGTGTGCGTGGGGGGACTGTGGGGGGGACTGTGTGTGTGCGTGAGGGGACTGTGTATGTGCATGGGGGGACTGTGTGGGGGACTGTGTGTGTGCATGGGACTGTGTGTGTGCGTGGGGGGACTGTGTGTGTGCGTGGGGGGGACTGTGTGTGTGCGTGGGGGGACTGTGTGCGTGTGGGGGGTCTGTGTGTGTGAAGGAGGAACATTGTGCATGTTGGGGGATTTGTTTCCAAGAATTTGATTTGAGAAGATTACTATAGTACCATTTTGGTCTCCCTGTCCAACAATATGAAACACCCTTCCATTTACAGGCATTGTTGTGTGTGTCATTTGGTCCAATCTCACTGTGTGTGTGTATGTACCCTGTGCCTTTCTTTACATTTTTATTCTGAGTCCATAGTGTTTATTCACCACTGTGAACAAAATATTGTTATCTGCCCATTTCGTTTCTAGACGTGTATTGTTAGGCATTGCTTTTTAACCTTGATGCTTTGTCTAGTCTTGACAGCAGAGTGTCCATGCCCTTGTCGGGGTTTTTCAGAGAGGCAGGAGAACCAGAGCCGTCAAGTATGGTTTAATCACAGGAAAAGAACCTATCTGTTGAGGGTGTTGTTTAGAAGTACAGTTAGAGAAAAGTCACGTGCGTCTTCTTAAAGATAACAAAGAGGAATCTGGAGTACATGATACAACTAGTGCCAGAGAGAAAGCAAGAAGGAGAAGAGACCAATGCCAGTCTGGAGGAACTCACTGGACACATCTGCATCCGACTTAGAAGATCGTACGGATGACCGTCTCTTCTTCCTTATAAACTAGGCCAAGTCTAGTACAAAACCAGGCTAAGGTCTCCGTCATGGTGTATTATTGTAACATACTATCGATGTTGTTTGTAATAACTCCTACCTACAGCACCGTGAGCATCATAGAGTGTTTTTCTGGGACACTGTGCGTGGAGGACTCAATCATTTGAATGTAACGTTTGTGACATTAGTAGGTGGCCAACAGGATGGAGGGGCAAGAGTGCATTCGGTGTTTATTCTCAGGGCAGCTTTCCGATTGGTTGACCTCTGGGTCCTGAGACAAATTACCCACCGCACAACTGATCTGCAATCTTTCATGTCTCGCTCCTCAGCATGTTTATTATTTCATTATATACTCATTAATGGGAAGGACCATCTGCCATGATGTTTTCATATAACAGATTTAATTATCCATTCATTTGGTGCTGAGAATATAGAGGAAGTCAGCCTATGTCAAATACTCCTCTAAATACTTTTTCTGAATTCAGTAGGAAGTCAACACTATTTGAGGCCATCCCCAACAAAATTAATATTTATGCAACGTTAGAAGCGCATCTTTGTCTTCATACAGAAATCTGAATTTTTTTTTCATGTGTCAGCCATGGTGATTTTCATATCTTAATAAGTTCACATTAAGTTCATTCTGTGTGCCTGGTGTCATGTTAAAAATCAAGTCTGCTAATTCTCGTGCCCTCTAAATATGCAGATTTCACATTCAGACTCTTAAAAGTGGGCAGGGATCCGGAAATTTATAATCTGTACAGTCTGTCTGCCATCAGGGAAAAGAGAGGGGCTGCCTTCGTTCTTGTCGCTTGACTTTGTTGGGAGCAAGTAGACGCAGGCTCCTGTTTGAAAAGCTCAGAGCCAGGGCAAGGACTTTTAGGGGTCAAGGAATCCATAAAGGTAAATTGGTCTGTGCCCGCCTCAAGCTGTTAATAATAGCGGACGCGATGCTGTAGAAATGTGAGGAGAAGAACTATAAAAAGTGATATTTAAATTGCCAGGAAGCTTGAATTGAGTCCTTTCCCATTATTTCAGAATCATTACTAATATGAGGGAAGCAGAGAGAAGCCCAAACCCAACGAAGAGCCATAGGAAGTTGCAGAACACACAGAAACCCCGGCTGGTGATCAGAGTTATCACATTGGCAAAACAGTGTGAGAGAAAACCTCTTAAACATGCGTCCTCCGCGGGGGGCGGGGGAGGGGACAGCTGAACACTGAGAAGTACCAGGTTAACACGGTGCTGGGTGCTGAGCGGGGCCGGGGAGGGAGCACTGAGCTTACCTGTCTATGCTGTGCCGAGCCACCTGCCACAGGGCTGAGAAAGCAGGCTCTGCTGCTAACAACACATCTCTGCCATCATGGAAGTATTGGAGAGTTCGTTGGAGGTGTGACGGCTCAGTGCCTCAAGACGAGTAATATCTAAAAAGAGGATTAGATATTAAATAGCTTCATTGCTTTATCATTAGAGTCGTAACAAACCCAAGTGCAGTGTTCCTTTGACTCCATTATCCTTCATGTCAGGCTGGCAGTGCCATCAACAATAAAGGCAGAATACTTGACAAAGACTTGACATTGATTGCCTACTATGTGCAAAACCTCAGAGATAAATCAAAATGGGTTTGGATGGCCAGGAGTAAAAGGTCATGTTCTGTGAGGAGAACAGACACAGTCAATACCAGAAAGCTGGATGCAACCAGAGAAGTGCTGGGGAGGTAGGCAAGTGGGGGTCGGGGGGAGGGGGGAGAAGGAGGGATGATGCACTGTGGCCTGGGAATCTCATCCTCACTGCAGGACCGACTAACAGACTGCCAGCTGGTCCCTAGGCCTTGGGTAAAATGAAGGTGTTTTCTGTAATGATTTTACAGAAAAAAAAACAAAAAACCTTCCATTTCATTGTCCTATTCGCATAGTAAAGGAGCAACAGTAAAACGGTCCTCACAAAGAAACTGCAGCACTCCGGAGCCTGAGCTGGAAGATCAAGACCAGCCCAGGTTTCACACATAGGGAGAATCAGACCAGCTTTTAAAACCTAAATATATACAGGTTTGAAAGGTTGGCTATGCAGTTTGGTCACAAAGCATGATGTTTGCTTTCAGCTGTGTGCTTCTTATTTCTTCGCAGGCCAACATCAACATGTAGGAAAGTCGAAAGGGGAACAGATCTCAAAACCGTGTTTTAGAACTTGGGAGAATGAACATCAAAATATAGAAATACACAAAGAAAACACAACAATCACTCATATTTTAAGTTTTTAAAAATTAAGTTTTAGGGATAAATCTAAAGCTTCAGGTTCGCCATTCCTCTGTCCAATTCTCCTTTTTTGCTCTCTAGAGATAACTGCCAGAAATTGTTTAAAATCTATGCTTCAAATCCAGGTGTGGTGGCGCACGCCTTTAATCCCAGCACTTGGGAGACAGGGGCAGGTGGATCTCTGTGAATTCAAGACCAGCCTGGTCTACAAGAGTTCCAGGACAGTCAGGGCTACACAGAGAAACTCTGTCTTGGAAAAAAAGCTATGTTTCAGTTTTATTTTCATCTCTTAATAAACGTTTACACTTACGTATGCATAACAATACACAGAACATTTGGCATTGCTTTAAAATATGGATACACACACACACACACACACACACACACACATATATATATAGAGAGAGCACCTTCTGTTACGCAGCTTTTGCTTTTACTACTCAGTATAGTTTTATTTTTCATGCATGCATCTGGTAGTTTATTCTTTTACATAGCGATAAACTACTCCCTCACATAGTTTTTCACTTGGTGTGTTATGTGTTCACATGTATACGGGCACGAGTGTGTGTGCATGTGGAAGCCTGAAGCTGATGTGGGTGACATAGTCACTCTCCACTTTATCCCCTGGGTCCAGGTCTCTTGTCAAGCCTGGAGCTCACCCATGCAGCCAGCCTAGCTCACTGCCCTGCGTTGAGCAGCTCGTCTCTGCCTCTCAAGTGCTGGGGTTCCAGGCAGGCTGCCACACACACCTGGCTTTGTGTGGGTGCTGGGGGTCCAAACTCTTCCCTCATACGTGGAACACAAGCGCTTTTATCCACTGAGCCATTTCCTCAGCCCAATTTTCACTTTCTCACTCCCTTCAAATAGTTACAGTATACTAATCAACACCGCAATGAGCACACGTGTGTATACACGCCATCCCGCACATCCGCAAGAGTCTACATAGGGCTTCTATCCTGACTAGAGTTGCCTATGTGGACATCCATGTGTCACATGGCTGTGCTAGTGTGGCCCATGAAGGACCGATGTTCTTACCGACGGCTGATGTCCCGTCTCGCGTTTAAACTCTGGACGGTCTGAATGCGCAGGCCGCACGGCTGTTTTCCTAGACGGTCTGAATGCGCAGGCCGCACGGCTGTTTTCCTAGACGGTCTGAATGCGCAGGCCGCACGGCTGTTTTCCTAGATGGTCTGAATGCGCAGGCCGCACGGCTGTTTTCCTAGATGGTCTGAATGCGCAGGCCGCACGGCTGTTTTCCTAGACGGTCTGAATGCGCAGGCCGCACGGCTGTTTTCCTAGTGCAGCAGGAGTGCTGCTCAGCTGAGCCACTGCTCCACTCTCTTCCGCAACATTCACGTGGTTGTGTAAAAGCTGTGGCTTTTGGATGCTGTAGTTGGACCCTAAGAAATCCTCATTTATCTTGAAGCAGCTCTAAGAGTTTGAGTTCATTTTCCCTTCGTATTCTCGGTCCCTTTGGAAAACATTTTGCCTGGGCATGAAGATAAGGGAAGTTTTTATTTTTTTCTATGTAAATAACTGTCCATATAAGTTGTTCTTTGGCTCGGGGTGTGCGAAGGAACTGCAAGGACAAGCTCTCACACACCTTCTGTCTGTTTCTAGGTACCACACTGATCTTTATTTTTACTGAGCCTCGATTCTGCTGACCGCATTGTCCTTTTTTCCTGAAGGAATCAGCTACGTTGAATACCACAAGCTAGTTCAATGAGGGCATCCACTCCTAGTGTCTCAGGCCAAGGATTTTCCTCCCCTGCCCGTCATAGCTGACATGAGCTTAAGTCACTGTGGGAAGAGGTTCACAGGGAGCAGGCCAGTGTTGGCAGAGCGTGGGCTCCTTTCAAGGTGGCTAGGTAGCCTGTTGGCATGTCCAATCTGAGGAGTGGACAGCCTAGAGTCAAGACTCTAAGGGCCTTGCAGGCCTTGGTACTGAGTTTCTGTGGGGACAGAAACCCCTACTGCTTTTCTTGCCTTTCCAGCCGGTCCTCAGCCTACTCAGACAGCTCTTCTATTCCAGGACCTTCAGGGTGACTGCAGTTTTCCCTTCTTACATGACCCCCTTTCTAGAGGTTCTGTTTTCTTCTCTCCTACATGTCCTTGATGGACAATCACAAAGAGAAATGGAGCCTTGAACAAGCGATCCCTAGCAATAACACTGGTTTCTCTTGCTAGGTCAAGAAAGAACTTTCTAGAAATGGACATCCTGGATGCTGTTCCCTAGAAAACAGACAGAACATCCTGGTCCTTGGTAGTATGGATAACTTCTCGTTCATAAGAGAAGACCAAACTGAAACCCAGCAAACAGATTGTTTTCATGTCAGTGGTAAGTTGGAGTGCATTTTCTGCTCTCAGAAAGACATTTATTTTTTGTTGTGTTGGATCTTCCCATGGTAATAGAAAAGATCACCTATCACTTTCAAAAGGGTCATTATTTGCATGCATGTGCAAAAGAGAGATTTAATTGCTCTTCAAGAGAAAAGGGGTGAACACTGGAACCCCCCAGCAGTTGTCAGGTGGCTGGGAGCAGAATCCTCAAACATGGGTTACGTTAGGTTTTACCCTAGAGCAACTTGCGGAGTCCCCTGGAAGGTTCCTGCCAGCTCCCACACATTAAAGAGCTGGACTGCAGTGCGGGAATGCACTTTTGACTTCTTGAGAAACAGTCACAATTAAAAACTCAAGTACTGTTATTAACTTCCCAGCGTGAATTACTTAATATGTGCTTTATTAGAATGCACTCATTAATTTTGTTTCTGTGAATTACCAATTTTATATTGCCTAAGATGTTGGTTTACCAGTCTTGGGTTTTCCTTTACTAATTACAAGATTGCAGAATAATATCTCCATTTTTTAAAGTTAGATAGTGTACAGTTATATTCAATACATTTTTGCTAACCGGGCATCAAATTTCCCTTTGCCAGAAAAAAAAAACCATCCAAAGCAAGTAATCATAATATTTGTGTCTGCTGACTTAAGCTCATTATACTCAGCCTTCTCTACTGAAGACAGCAAACAGGGGCAAGGGCTGCGGTTACGTGGTAGATGCTTGCCTCATGCGCACGAACCTATGGGTTCCATGCGGTTGGCTACTGTAGCGCACCACGCCAGTTGGCGCTCTCTGCGCTACCATACAGTTCATGAGCCGGGCAAGGGGCTGGATATTGAAACACACAAAGACACACAGACAGAGACACGGATCATCCTTGAAACAGGAATGCCCCAAGAATGCCCCTTTAGTGTGTCCAGGGGCAGCTTATATATGGATCCTTAACTAATAGCCACGCCCCAGCCAAACCCACCAGAAACCACTCCTCTGCCATCAGGAACTCCTGAGGGTCTCTTGCTCAAAGCAGCTGCAGGCTGTCTCAGATCAGAGGAAAACAAGCTGTTTACAAGAAATTCAGGATCTGGGGGTTCACTGCTCCCAACAGCTACAAAATGACAAAGACAAGAGTTGTGAACCCAAAGTCATTCCAGTGAAAATAGGCCAGTTTTCGTCAAGGTGGCAGCCCTGGTCTGAGCACCCTGCTAAGCAGGCTTCCTGACCTTTTGACCTTCGAAGGGGTCCCCAGAGTTCAGGTTCTTCTCAAGTCCCTCCTGGAAAATCTGTCTTTGGTTCCCATCTGAAAATGAGATCTGGGAAATTATGGACAGATCGGAATACTCTCGTGGGTTGCCTGCCCCTGCAGCCGCAATGGTGGACCCAGGCTCTAGACTGGGATAATATATATGAGAAATAATAAAGGTTCTGTGCATCTTTTCCCCACTAGAGGGTGGCATTACAGGTCACAAAATGTCAAAATTAGGAACGTGAAGCTCTGGGGACAGTTTACACGCACACAGATATAATCTTCTGAGCCCCCAAAAGGCTCTGTCTGAGCAGCACAGGTGATCCCGGCCATCCCAGAAGCCAAGGAGCAGGGTCCCCTTAGTGAGCACATTCCCCAGGAGGAACCCTGCAAATGTAACTGGAGTGGCCGTTCCCAGGGAGCTGTAAGCGACACTCTGTCAGCCTGGTCGGTGCACTAGGAACTAACTGCCCCTTCGCTGTCCCGGAGGAGAAAGTGACCCCCGCTTTACTCCTATACAGAATGCTCCCCACAGCGCTAGTTGTAGCCTGTCTAGAGTAGATGAGCCCCCGGAGGACTCTGGTGAAATGTGAACTCGGGCAGGAGTCCGAGGGACTCGGTGGTAGTGCCTAGGATTACACAGTGGGGTGAAAACTTGTCTCTTTCCTAGTGGACCAAGGGAGACATGATTGCTGTTGCAGTGGAAGGTGAGATCCACGGGTCATGAGGAACGCTGGCCTGTGACATGCTCCACAGTCTGTCCCTTCTGGCAGCTCAGCTGCTCCACAACAGGGAGGGAGGGAAAACTCTCCCTGCCGAGGGGTCCTTCCAGTTCAGTACAGAGGCACTGCGCTGCCTCAGATCCCATCCACCTCCTGGGATCTCTTTAAATGTTTTTATTAGGGAAACGAAGTATATCAAGAAGGGACCTTGAGGCACCCTCACAGGACTCCCCATAACTATGAGTGCCTGATTTCTAGGCCAACCCAGGGCATTATTATTGAATCAACGAGAACCTCCTGAGTCCTGATGCGGAGCACTGTGCAGAGCCGTGGAGGACAGTAGAAGAAACAACTGGGCTTCTACGAAGGTCTCAATGACAGACAGGGGAAGCAACATCTGAATGATACACCAGCCAGGCATTCTGGAAGCAAAAACAACAGAGGAACAAATGGGAGGAGCAAAAATATTAGCAATATACAAATGAGGGGTTCAGGAAACAGGAAAAACAGTAGCTTAGACGTGAAGATCCACAAAGTGAGAAAGACTTAGGCCATTAGTTGAAGACCCTGAATCCTTTTATATTTACCTTAATGGCAAATCTCACTGATGAAGACTGAAATGAAGGTAACAGGCTGGACCCTGTTGGGAAACTTGATTGGCAGTGATGTAAAGACGTCTGGAACTCTCTAAGAACTGTGGAACTTCTTGAAGACTTTCTAATACTATATTTGAAGTGCTAAGGTTGGGCAAAAAAAACAGCAGATGATCATGGAAAAGAGGGGACAAGAATGAATGATAGCAGTTGCCACATTCCGTAAATTCCATTATTATTTCACTTTATTCTATGGTATAGGTTGTTTCGTCAGCACTGAACGTCTGCACGCCACAAGCCTGCAGCACCGGCAGAGGACAGGAGAGGGCGCCAGAGCCCCTGGAAGCAGACTGAGAGCCTGTGTGAGCTGCCCTGTGGGTGCTCGGAACTGAACCTGGGTCCTCTGGAAGAGCAGCCAGTGCTCTTAACCACTAAGCCCCCTCCAGTCCCCCAAATTTCTTTCTTAATGTCTTATTTTTGTTAATATTGATAAAGTTTTAATTAAGGATGCAATCTTGCTCTTTGTTTTCTATCTTCTTCAAGTTAATTTGGATTATAACTCCATACCATTTTAATTAGTGGTATTAATCATTCTTCTATTGACAATGGCCCCAGAATGATAGTTTCAGTTTAATCTTACTATTATACAATTTGTACTCTATATAAACCATTACAACTCTAGTGACTATTCAAAAGGAAACTGCTAAACATTTCTTAAAACACGCCATATAGCTTTCCTTTGTAACTTTATGATGAGATGTAGATCTCACTCACCCATAAGTTAAAAAAATTAGAATCATTTAAAATCAAGTCATAATCAAAAAATGAAATGGCCAAGTGAGGAAAATAAATGTTGGAAGACATGGACATGTTACTCCCAGAGATCTCTCTGTGGAGTGGTGGTGTAAGGGCCTCCAGCTGCAAGACACAGTGAACGGAAGAACAGGGAAGTCCTGACACAGCAGAGACCTATGAGCCAAAGGTTATCCCCTCAACCACAGCATAGTTTCTTTCCTGCCTGAGAAGGGATGAGTGATAATTTTATGAGAATAAAAGATTTTTGATTGTTTACTGAGCTATGTATTTTTCCTACTCCTTTTCCTTCCTCCCCTCTTCCCTTGCACCATCTACCCTGACCCCTACACTCCCAATTTTCTCAGGAGATCTTGTCTTTTTCTCCCTCCTAGGAGGGTCTGTGTATGTCTCTTAGAGTCCTCTTTGTTGTCTAGGGTTTCTAGGGTTGTGGACTGTAAGCTGGTTATCCTTTGCTTCATGTCTAATAACCGCTTATGAGTGGGTACATAGAATGTTTGTCTTTCTGGGTCTGGGTTACCTCACTCAGGATTTTTTTTTCCTAGTTCCATCCATTTGCCTGCAACTTTCAAGATGTCATTATTTTTTACCACTGGGTAGTACCCCATTGTGTAAATGTACCATATTTTCCTTATCCATTCTTTGGTTGAGGGGCATCTAGGTTATTTCCAGATTCTGGCTAATACAAACAATGCTACTCTGAACATGGTTGAGCAAATGTCCTTGTAGTATGATTGAGCATCCTTTGGTATTGCAAAGCGGTATTGCTGGGCAGGTTTTGAGGTAGAGTGATTCCTAATTTTCTGAGAAATTGCCATACTAATTTCCAAAGCGGCTGGACAAGTTTGCATTCCCACCAGCAATGCAGGATTGTTCCCCTGACCCCACATCTTCTCCAGCATAAGTTGTCATCAGTGTTTTTGATTTTGGCAATTCTTACAGGTGTAAGATGGAATCTCAGAGTTGTCTTGATTTGCATTTCTCTGATGGCTAAGGAAGTTGAGTATTTCCTTAAGTGTCTTTTGGCCATTTGAGATTCCTCTGTTGAGAGTTCTCTGTTTAGGTCTGTACCCTATTTTTAATTGTTTTTTTTTAATGTCTAGTTTCTTGAGTTCTTTGTATATTTTGGAGATCAGTCCTCTGTCAGATGTGGGTTGGTGAAGATCTTTTCCCAGAGAATAAAGGATTTTTAATACCTCACAAATCTACAGACATCATAGACAAAAGTAAGTAGAGATATAAAGGTTTGAACAGGCTTGACGCAATAGAATTTTCAGACTGAGAGCAATGCTGCTCCTAGTTGCTGTCGGAGCAAAATAGCAAAGAGCTTTGGAAGAGATGCCTCACACCCACCCTGGGACAGAGCAGTTAATTTCTGCATTTGACCCACTGAGGAGGAGCTACAGCTCTGCCAGAGGAAGAACTGAAGCATAAGCAAGTCTTTGAAAACAAAGCAGATGAGAAATCATGTACTTAGTGACTCTCGGGAAAACAAGAATTTGGAGAACAAAGAGCTCTAACCAGGGAACACCTCATGACTCAGCTGTCAATAATGATCCCATAGTGATAACAATGTAAGTCCTGAATAATGTTTTCATAAGAAAATTTCCATAACCGTATCGGAAAGATGGCTCAAGGGGATGTATATGCATAATAGCACGTAAAACCATAAGATGTGAGGGAAGCCTAAGAAAGCTAAATCCCTGTTTTCCCCTCTCTGAAGTCAGGAAGGCAAGCCTCCAAAAAAAAAAAAAAGTAAGTGTTGAGATCCAGGCGTGTATTTTGGAAATATGGAGACAACAGAAGAAACAGCTCTGTTGGTTAATTTTGTCAACTTGCCGCAAACGAGAGTCACCTAGGAAGAGCAAACTTCATATAAAAAATGACTGTGATCAGATTGCCCTGCGGGTATGTCTGTAGGGCATTTTTTATTAATTGTTAATTGACAGAGGAGAGCCCAGCCCATTGTGGGCAGTGCCACAGTGTAGTACCACTGCCAGTGTAGGCAGATGGGTAACCGAGCAAACCAGAGCAGGCAGACCAGTCAGCTACATTCCTCTGGGGTCTCTGCTTCAGATCCTGTCCCCAGGATCCTTCCTTGTCCTTGAAGATGCTATAAGCTGTAAACATGAATAAACCCTTTCTCCGAGTTGCTTTAGGTCAGTGTTTTATCACAGCAATAGAAAGAAAACTAGGACAATTACCAAAAATTATACAAAATAGTTGTAGTAAGTAAAATTTGGATAGAGGGGGGTGTGTAATGGGAGTTGTTTCCATTGCTACAGAATACTTGGACTTCCCAGACATACCCAGCTTAAAATGGTTGAAAAATTCATAAGAACAGTAAGTACATGATCAAACTTGCATTGAATTTTGTCAATGCAACTGACCAATACCTCGTCATCAGAGGAAGTGGTGTGTAAAGTACAAAGTCCTCAGCAAACTAGTATTTAGTGAGGAAACAGGGAACCATGAGGCAGTGGCTTCAGTCTCCATGGCAGGTTAAACATCTTCTCATGAATTTGAAATTATGGAACTTACCAATTGGATGCCCATTATATGTTCTATGGCCATTTTTAACTTCTCCAAGTCTTGGTTTATTAGCAAATGAGGATAATGATTCTAAATTTCTCATTAGTTGTCATGATGGTTAAATAGACTGGTTTGTGTGCCATCCATTAGCCACCCTGATTCTTAGGAAAGGCATGGTGGTTATTTTCAGTAATAATATAAGGAAGTTATTAGACTCATCAATATAAAATTTGTTAATTCTATTTTCAACAGCAAAAAATAATTTTTAAAGTTTATGCTTATTTACTTTGGACAATGTTTGCATGGTTACTTGGTTTTGTCTGCATTTGTTAATATTGATAGTAGAATTCAATCATTATGAACATAAAACATAATTCCATGTTTTTGATGTTCGCTATTGACCAGAACATGTGACTGACTCTGACAATAAGCTATCGTTACGAATATTGAACTGATAAGTTTACCCTGTGCTTGATTGGAAATGATAATACCTGTTTCTCTTTTGCTAATGGGGCCTCTTCTTTGTGTTTTCTGGGGTCTATAGATTAAGGCAAAGATTTGGCACTACAAGAGACTATAATATGCATTCACAGTGGTATTTGCCTAAAGGATTCTGTCACCCAGGGGAAGACTACCATGAGGGTCACAATGCAGTCCGGGTGGTGTCACTGCTACTGAAACCCTAACACCATCCTGTGTGTGTGATACATGCACTATGCCCGCATCTATAATGACAGAGCGAAAGGAAGATGTTTTAGAACGGTACTGGGTACCGCCACTTAGATGTGACAACCCCGAGGATCACTTCATGAATAAGGCTACTTTGAGGTCTTGGGGGCCCTAGTATTGGCAGAAATATAAGTTGAGTTCATGGTTAATACTATTGTAGTCTTTCTACTATGTATGTCTTCCCTTACAACATCTCCCAACAAATATATCCTCTTATAGTGTTATTGCTATATGTTGTTTTGTATAAGTATTAGGATCCTCAGATTTCTTCTACATATATTGTTTCCCACCAAAAGTACTAGTTACTTTCTTCAGTTACTCTGTCTTGACTCAGCAACAATTTTCCCTAAAGAGATAGTCTCTGTTGTAACCACTTACCTCGAATGGACATAGTATGTAAATGAATGTGTGATTGTAGCTATGTTCCAATAAAACTTTATAGACAAAGACAGAGAACAACTATATTTAGTATGGCCCACAGGCTGTGGTTTTCCCAGTCCTTGCACCATTTAAAGATGGTCATTTTTTTAAAGATCTCAGTCTATGTAGCATCAGAGATTTCTGTTTTCTATGCCTTTCAAAGTCCTAGCTCTAGAACCAGCAGTGGTTTCGCAGTAGCTTTAACTGCGGGAGCCCTCTTGTCTTATTACAGATCAGCCCTGAAGAGAACACATAAGACAAAGACCCAAGCCTGGGCCCAGCACAGTAAAATGTGTGTCATTAGAAGAATATTTTATAAAAGCCCTTAGAGGAGTCAGAGTTGGTGTCCCACTGTGTATATCAGAGTTGGCTCCATGGTAGCAAATCTCATATAGAGGGTGGACTCTAATGTCACAGGATAAGCTCCTGGTCTCCCATGAAGCCCTCAGTTGGAAATATTGATTACATGGTAGGACAAGATGAGATTGACAGCACTTGAGTCACCAGGGTCTAAAATCTGTGCAGAGAATTTTGTACCACTCAAGGCATTGATACACATAGCCAAGCTGCCATGCACCTTGGTTTTAACATCCCACCCCAATTCCACTGAATTGTCCACATGGGCCTGACTTCCCTGCTCTTCTTTCTTTTCTGTCAGTGTTTGTTTTTACATGTGTGTATAGCGATTTTAGAAATACACAGCCACCTTCTGACTTGGCTAGATCGGGGGAGCAGGCAGGCTGTGGCTAGAATCTTAACAACCTGCCAAAAGCAGAGCATTTAAATCCCATTCCTACAGATGCAGACCCTCAGCCAAACGTTAGGTAGAAGAGAGGGAAGGATTGTAGGAGCCAGAGGGGTCCAGGACACCAGAAGAAAACTCACAGAATACACTAACCTGGGCTCATAGGGGCTTACAGGGTCTGAATCGACAACCAGGGAGCCTGCATAGACAGACCTAGGCCCTCTGCACATACATGACATTTGTATAGCTTGGTCTTCTAGTGGAACTCTTAACAGTGGGAGCCGGGCTATGACTCTTGCTGGCTTTTAGGACCCTGTTCCTCATACTGGGTTGTCTTATATCCAGCCTTAATGTAAGGGGAGGTGTCTAATTCTTACTGAAACTTGATATGCCAGGTTTGGTTGGTATTCCCCCCCACCCCCCAACTCCTCTTCAGTTTCTATTTAGGACTTTGGGAGGAGAAGAGAAAGGGGAAACTGCAGTCAAGATGTAAAAATTAATAATAATGATAAAATAATTTTAAAATAAATAAACCCCGTTCCTGCCACTTCCTTTATTTCCCCTGGGACATGGATAGGGAGGAGGACAAATGGCCATGGCCCTTTGGGTTTTGCCCATTTGTGTGATCCTCCAGATCTTGATGAACCGCCAGTACAAGTTACACTGAAATGGTTCAAAGCCGGCTTCAGCTGGGTCTGACTTGTTTAATGACTGGGCAAGAACCTAGGACATTGGAAATCAAAACAAAACAGAACAAATTCCTCTGATCAGATCAGCATACATTATAACAACGTGATCAATCAGCGTCTGGTCTGGTTGCTTATCAGAAGCTGTGAGGAGACGGAACCGGAAACGGCTGATTCCGGCTACTCTGGGCCACCGTCAGAGCATGGGTATCTTCTGTGAAAGGCACTGTGGAGCCCCAAAGATCTCACCATTTCGCTCTTCCGAGGAGCTCTCCACCGCCTCCCCAGTTCTAGCTCCTATTTTAAACATTTTCTTAGAATGTGAGCTTTATTACCCCTGTTCGCACTCAGCAAACCTCACCTGTCTGGATAGATCACCATCAAGAAACACAGTAATGTGAAATAAAGCTACTTCTGACATTTTTATGGGGTATGATGTACGGGATAGCATGATGCATTAAGATCTCTGTGATAATTTTTTATTTTTGAAATAGCTGATTCTTTGGGGACCATTTAATACATAATTCCATATATTTTAGTGGGATCAGGTATTTCTCAAGCATCATTTTAATTGAGCTCGGCTGCTTCTTGTCCCCATCAACTGTGAATCAAACAGGAGTCTATCAAATCCTATCAGGTGGCAAATCACAAGCCAAAGAAAAATTGTCTCCCAAGTCATGCCTGATAACAAAGAGGAGGAAATCCGTGCCTTCAAGTAGTATATGGTTTAATAGGTAGAGGGAAGAGTATGCAATGAGCAATAAGATAAAGTAACATTCTATAAATGTAATAAGTCGCATTATGTCAAAAGAAGCTAAAAGTAGGTAAAAATGATTATTGTTTACAGCAAGTGTTTCTACTGAACTAAGCTTAAATTTCACACTTAAATATATTTTTAATGGCATTGAAATGCCATGTGTCACAGAGATGAAGAAATGAGGCCCAGAGAAGTTGCATAAGTTGGTTGAGATTAACACATAGTAGACGGTAGGGGTGGGTCTAGACAAGACAGTGGAACCGTGAGAGCACATCACGTATCGGGAAGATTAGCTCAGTGAGATTCAGACGGGGAGCACAGGTAATAGGATATTGAAGCAGTTGGTAGACTACGTAGAGAAATGATCAGAGCACTGGCAATAGAGGAGACGGGGGAAGGAGAACAGGGCCAATAGTTCTATGATAGTTTGGGAAGAAAAAACAAATCACGGCTGAAAGGGGGGTAACTTACTGGCTAGTGTGGGATTTTCGTATCAGTACGGGAAGGTTGCGCACGGAGGATTGTAGTCTCTGAGCCCAAATGAACAGAGTGACGAAGTGCCAGGAGGGAGGTCTTAGGGATTAGCCCCCTTCCCTGGGCGCTCACACGGACTTTGGACTCCGTCACAGCTCTCTCTCCTCAGCTCTCATCAGGCTGCATCTCTAACTGTCAGTTTATGACTCTGAGCTCCTGCTGTGTGGATGCCCAACAGCCAAGCCAGTGTTCCAGGCAGAGTTAAACCTGCCATAGTCAGCCCCTCAGAATAAACTTCAAACATATTCATTCAGAACTGCTCACTGAGCAGCTAAATGTGAGTCTTTGGGAAACTGGGGATCTGCAGTGAGCATTTTGGGATGCTCTCGGATTGCTGGAGCAGATTTTAAGTATCAGAAAGAATCAACATGCAAAATCCTGAACTCATTACTGTTCTGAATGAGAACATGGAGAAAAATGAGTAAAACTAGCATCTATGGAAACAATAAAGGATGAACGACTAGAGACAGGCCTGAAGAGACGTTCATTTACAGAAGTGACCGGTCAACAATGTCAAGGTCTAAATATTGGAGGGTTTTCTGGTCTTCTTTTAAAAACTCGGAAAATTTATGCCTCTCAGTACTAATTTTATAACTGTGAAATATTGTATTTGAAGATGAGCAGATGCTCCGTTCATTAGGAGGGTTGTTAGGCATCAGCCTTCGTTTCCTTTTAATAAATGAGTATATACCCTCTCATGGGAGAACGAAACATTTCCATAGCTAATCAGTTCCTATGAAGGTAAGTATCGTTAGAATGCACCACTGTCAGCATACCCTCCTGGAGTCAGCCAATCTGGGGTAAAACTTTCCGAGACTGACTTAGAATTCACTGTGTTTAGCTACCTCACAATGTCACATCTTCCTAAGCTCCTAAGCTCTCGGCATTGCCTGGACATTTCCCCATCAAACAAAAGCATCACATAGTTTGTATAGGTCCTGAAGTCATTTGTTTGGGATGAATTTCAGCTCTCTTATTTGCATTTGTGATATTTAAAATGCCCTCATTATCCAGCCAGCCTTAATGTATCAGGTTATGGGAACTGACTCCAAACATGCCTGCATATATTATAGAGAAGATACAATTGCTTTGTTGTTTTTTTTGATCAATGGCAGAAGACCTTGTCTCCTTAGAGAGCCATGAACTTAGACCATCAAGAGAAAGGATAACTGAAGTTATTAGCATTATAAGTACGTTATCTTTACATTATATCTGGAGAATAAACAACAGAGTGCTTTATTAGGTAAGATACGCCATACCCACCCAGCTGTTTCATTACATAATTGATACATTTTGATAAATGTCCTGTTTTCATGCATTCATTCGGGAATATACGTTTAACCTCAACTCAGAATGATTATCTTTTTAAAAATCTATTCTGCATAGGAAGTAGAATAACTTATCAATATTTATCTGTATAACATTTAAAACTTCAATAGTTGGGTTAAAGTCTAGGTTATGTACAAGTAAAAGAATTAGCTACATGAAAGACAATAATGAGAACTTCCCAGAAAGACAAGCAACGTTCATGTAAAAGCAGTTAGGATGCAGAGTTTATATTATAAACGCGAAGCCACATCTAGAACTAGACTCATAAGAAAACAAATAATGAAAACAGAGGAAAAGCTGGTTTTGAGAAAGCAGGAATGCACAGTTATCAGAATTTAAAAGCTAGCAGTCCTCGCTTTTAAATTATGCCTGGGATAAATAAATAGAAAATTTTAAATGTTTAGTTGTAACAGGTCATATTTAGTAAGTCAAAGAACATAGAGGATGGAGAACAATCTTAATAATTTTTATTTGTTTGATTTTTGAGAGACAGGGTTTCTCTGCAGCTTTGGAGCCTGTCCTGGAACTATCTCTTGTAGACTAGGCTGGTTTCCAACTCACAGAGATCCACCTGCCTCTGCCTCCCAAGTGCTGGAATTAAAGGTGTGTGCACCACCACCCGACTAATCTTAATAATCTTAAAGGCTATCCCCATTCCCAAAAAAACATTATCAGAAAAGAAAGACCATTTATACTTCAAGCAATCTTTAACAGAAATAATAAATGACAAAAGACAATGGTGTTTGGGAGAAATAACTGCTAGTTTGGAATTTTATACTCATCTATACCAACATTAAAAAAGGCAAAGCTACAGGCCCTCACTCCACAACCAAAACGGGGTTAAAATACATGGGAAAGGCCCCAAGGAGACTTGAAACCAGTGGAAGCCATCATCAGGAATGGTTGTTGATCACCAGTAGCAGACAGACTTAGTGACCTTTTAGTTTTTTAGTGAAAGAACAAACAAACAAACAAAACGCTAATTCAGAAGTAAGCCAAAATGAGCAAGATGGCCGACCATGCTATTTGACCGCTGTGTCATTTGACGGGCAAGTAAAGTACAAGGAGATGGAAAAGTAGAAGGAAGAGAAATAAATCTAATTCGGCTTCAGGGCTGATCACGCAGCATAGTACAAGAAACAAGGGAACTCATCCTGGGAGAGGCTATATCTCCCTATCCCAGGGGTAATGCCTTGCCTGCAGTTCTTTGTCTATGGGAGGGAGCCCATGAAAACCTCCCCTTCCACGTTAATATGTCCACTGATAGTGCCATTGCTCTGGTCTCAATCAATCACTAATTAAGAAAATGTCCTACAATCTTGCCTGTAAGTCAATCTTATTGAGGCATTTTCTCAGTTGAAATTCCCTCTTCTCGGATGACACTAGTTTGTGTCAAGTTGACAAAAACTAGCCATGACAGAGAGACAAAGGAAAAATCACACCAAGGTTGATCGATAAGTGTAATCATACTTTGTATTTAGCAAAATTATACAAAACACAGGTAAGTATATATGTATGCAAGCATGCACACATGTGTGCACACACATAGATTGAGAGAGATTTAAGGGAGTTTGTTGCTGAAGGGGTTGCTTGTTCATCTAGGCCAATGAGAACTGAAATAACCACACAGAAACTGTATTAATTAAACCACTGCATGGTCCATTAGCTTTATCTTCTTATTGGCTAACTTTTACATCTTAAATTAACCCATTTCTATTAATCTGTAAATTACCACAAGGTCGTGGCCTACTAGTGAAGTTTCTAACCAGCGTCTGTCTCAGATGGAGGTTTCATGGCTCCTCTCCCCGCCTCTTCTTCCCAGCATTCTGTTTAGTTTTCTCCACCTAGCTCTGTTCTCCTATAGCTCTGCTATAGGCCCAAAGCAGTTCCTTTATTAACTAATGAAAGCAATACATAGACAGAAGGACCTCCTACACCAGGAGTTAAGTCTGTTGGGCTGACAATGCTTTCCATAAGAACCATAGTGAGAGATTTTAAAATAATCTAATACAATAGAGAAAAGATTCAGCTAGAAAGGATGTAAGAAATATAAACAATAAAAATAATAAGCTTGATCTAGTTAGTCCATATCTGTATTTCTATTAAGAGAGTATATAATCCATTTGGTTCCACCTAGAAAAAACTAAATTATGTCTTTCTTTCTGTATTTTATTATTTCTTTATTCCTTGTGGTGGGGAGGGGTGGACTTTAAAAGAAAACAAAGTTCCAGGCTGAACTTGAACCTGTAACCCTCCTGCCTCAGCCTCTTATGTGCAGAAGGATGGTTTTTATTTTTTTAATTAATTAATTTATTTATTTATTAAAGATTTCTGTCTCTTTCCCGCCACCGCCTCCCATTTCCCTCCCCCTCCCCCAATCAAGTCCCCCTCCCTTGACAGCCCAAAGAGCAATCAGGGTTCCCTGCCCTGTGGGAAGTCCAAGGACCACCCACCTCCATCCAGGTCTAGTAAGGTGAGCATCCAAACTGCCTAGGCTCCCACAAAGCCAGTACGTGCAGTGGGATCAAAAACCCATTGCCATTGATCTTGAGTTCTCAGTAGTCCTCATTGTCAGCTATGTTCAGCGAGTCCGGTTTTATTCCAGGCTTTTTCAGACCCAGGCCAGCTGGCCTTGGTGAGTTCCCGATAGAACATCCCCATTGTCTCAGTGTGTGGGTGCACCCCTTGCGGTCCTGAGTTCCTTGCTCGTGCTCTCTCTCCTTCTGCTCCTGATTTGGACCATGAGATTTCTGTCCGGTGCTCCAATAAAAAGGATGGTTTTTAATAACCATGTTTTATGTATGAAGTAAACCTCAAAAGTTGTGTGTAGTTTGATTCTGCCAATAATGAGCTGAAGTATAAATCAACCATCACAAATACCAAAAATGGCGCCTACATGGGAAAAATCTAAAGACTTGTTCCTCCATAACTTATGGTCAAAAGTAAAATATTTCTGCTGCACCCAAGTCTGCCTACTCACCCCTTAACTCTAATACCGAGGCTACAGAAAGGGCTCAGTGGTTGAGAGAGCCAGCTGCTCTTGCAGGGGACCCAGGTTCCATTCCCAACACTCACACGGCAGCTCACAACTGTCTATAATTCCAGTTCTAGGGCACCCAACACTCTTCAGACCTCTATGGGCCCCGGGCATGCATCTTGTGCACACACATACATGCAGACAAAACTCCTACACATGTGCTTTTTTAAGTTAAAATAATTAAAAGCCCCTACTGCTATTATTATTATTATTACTATTATCAAATAAGTAATAACTTTAAACAGCATGAAGGCTAGAAAATATACCATTTGTTAGAATTATGATTGGTCCTGAGAGCAGCTAAGCTATTTTGTCAAAGGGAAATTGGGTACATTATCGGCCTCTGGGTAATTTAGGGAGGGGCCCCGCTGTATAGGTCAGCAGAAATTAGCCTTTTGGTGGTCAGCTCACCGTGCAGGGAAGAGAGAGTACACAGCCGCAGTCTGCTCCAAAGGTTGGTCCAGAACCTGAGCTCAGAGCAGCAGTGGCCTCCAAACGCCACTGAAAGCACTTGGAGCCTGTGATGCTCCGTTTGGATTTGGCTTCTCCTGACAGTAAACTGCAAGGAAAATGGAATAGGTAAGCGTCAAACTTAGGAAGAGCTAATAAACTGAAGTAGACTGGAAGGAAATAAGTCAGAGCAATAAGAACAGAAATTTAAAAAACTAAAAGTAATTAAATAATAGAGATCAATTAGCCAAAACATAGCATTTGAATAGTCCACAAAAAGTAAGTCCAGACAAATTAAAAACAAATATAATTACACAGATTTATAAATACAGTGTTGGTATAAAAATATGAGTTGTACAGAACAATTTCATCATTTGTAAATACCAGAAATAAGTTATGTCGATGAATTTAAAATCACTTCTAATGGATTTTTCCCAGAAAAATATAAGCTATAAAAACAGCTCGGAGACCAGGCTGTATCTTCATGGCAGAGCACTCATCCAGCATGGGCAGGACTGGAGGCTGAATTCCTGAGCACTGTGGGGAAACCAGCCCACTGCAGGCCACGCTCTGTGGGGTTAGGGATGCTGCTCTATAGGCCTCCGTTTTTTTATCTGGTTTTCAGGACACAGAGGAACGCTATATCACATGTTGCTGAACACACGTACGCCACATCCTCTAACCCTGACTTGACTGGAGTTGGGCGTATTTTATTTCCCTCTGCCTGACCTCTTTGTCTCTCTCCACTGAGCCAGAACAAGGTTAGAGAGAAGATGGATGTGAGCTATGGTCTGTCTCAGACTAATGTGAGGGTGTTTGCTGTGTTGTTCCCTATAGTTTCATAATGAAGTGTACTTTAAGAAAACAAAGTTCAAGGGTGTGTGTGTGTGTGTGTGTGTGTGTGTGTGTGTGTAAGGTTCCAACTTTACTTCATACTGTTGTTTTGAATCTTCTACAATAAACAACAAATTACCCAGGTGAAAGGCAGCAGGCTGAAGAACGGACAGACAACGGGCAAATGTGAAGGTGGTTGACGGTGAAATGGATCTTCTCGTGGGAAAGGGACATGGAGGACAATGGGTAGATTTTAGAGGGAAACTAAGTAAATTTCAGCGAGGGAAGAAGCTTAGATAACAGGTGATGGCTTGAGGCAGAGCTCCTCCTCTTCCTCCTTAGATGAAATTTTAGAAAACAGATTTGAGAGCCGCTGCACCCCTATTCGGTGGGTTCAGGCTTTAAGGCCATAAGGGATCTTCAAAGACTTCCCTTCTCTGCATTGGCTGTTCCACGGGTGCTCTCAGGATACAATTATATATGGGGGTGGGAGAGAAGACTAGGTGTTTGAGAGCCCTGGCTGCTCTTGCAGAGGACCTGTGTTCTATTCCCAGCACCCGCATGGCAGCTCACAACCACCTGTAACTCCACTTCCATAGGATTGGGTGCACCTGTCTGCCCTACACAGGCACTACAAATATATAAAAAGTTAGAGATTCGATATGGACAGATAAACGCACATATATATAAATGAATATATATATTCAAAATATGTATGTACATTTACACAATTATCTTTACTTAACTGTGTATGTCTGTGTTTGCATTCATGTATCTTTACACAGTTTACAGAGTTCAAGTTTTGTAAATTAGCATTTTAGTGGAGAATTACAGATTTCTGACAACTACTGAAAAATTATGAAATGAGAAATACTGAGGAGGGAGGGATTGTGGAGGGAGGGGCTGAGGAGGGAGGGACTGAGGAGGGAGGAGCTGAAGTTGAGATACTTCCTAAACAAAAACAAGACATTATGCATCAGAGATATTATGCCAGGTAAATAAGTAACATTTTTCTTCAAGAAGGACGCCCTTCACAAGTGCTCCTTAAATTCCACAAACTCCTCCACCTTAACTCCTTCTCTTCAGCTGTCCTACCTGTTGGTCAATAGCATCACCTCAGCTCTCTGTTACCCTTTATACATAGTGTCTGGAATTTAATACCAGGCTGGGAAGCCCCCTCCCCCTGGCAGTCACCTTGGTCCGGACTCCACGTCCAGGAAAGCCCACCAAGCACTGGCTCCCTCCCCAGGGAGGGTCAGGACCACTCCCACAGGCTAGTTAGGCTGTGGCCCAGAGAAGGTTTTTGGGTTTTGCGTGGTGCCCCCCCCCCCCCCCCCCCGTCTCTCTTTCTCCTCCCCTCGCCATGCTCCCAGCTACACCGGAGCGCTGCATTTAGTAAACGTGGGCATTGATTTGGTCTAATTTGGTCTGATTGGAATTATTTGCGTCGGCGGAGAGGCTCGTGTTAAGATTATACCTAACGCTGCCTTATTGCTTTCTTCTGGCCATTTCTCTCTACTTCCAGGAAAGAGTTGGCCCAACGGAAAGGAAAAGGCTGAGGGAAATTTAGAAGGTTTAAGCAAAGCTTTTCTAGACAGCGTGAACAATCAGCAAACACTGAGCTGAACCAAATGAAATGTCATTCAGATGGAAACAGCCCAAGCTTGCAGCTTTCCCCCAGAGAGCATGCTTGCAGAACTCCCTGCCTTCTCTCCTTAGCACTCTGTCTAGCACTGAGTGAAGGAGATCTGAGTTCTGGGCAGAGGGAGGGGTGTGAGGAAGGGGTGTGAGGGAGGGGTGTGAGGGAGGGGTGTGAGGGAGGGGTGTGAGGGAGGGGTGTGAGGTGTGAGGGAGGGGTGTGAGGAGGGGGCACTGAGCATGGAAGAGTCACCACCTTGGTGCGTCCTGGGTGAACCCAGAATGTGAGTCCTTGGTTCCCGTGCAGGGACTGTCTGAATATGTGGAGGTGCTGCCCCCACTTCCGTCTCCTTCTTTTGTGTTTTCTTTAGTAACCGTTTTTGGTTCTTGGACATTGACTCATGCTTCAGTCTTCTCAGTGTGTTGTGTTAAAACACTGGAGAAACATAACGTAAGGAGGAGTCTGCATCACAAGGGCCTTCCATCTCCTGCCGGCACCTCGTGTGTATAAGGCGCTGGATGCCGCCAGCAGAGGTCAGCTTCCCAGCCAGAGATGAAGAGGCAGGAAGAGACCCCAGAGTAATACAGCAACACACTGTCCATAGACAGCTCTGTCCAATCACACTTCGGGTCAAAGTAGAGCATACCACTACCCACAGAAACCAAGAAGAGCAACAATTCAATATTATCAAAGTTCTGTTTGCATTCATCAATGAAATTAATATCCCTGAGTTGAGAAACTGACAAGGAAACTCAAATTAGTGAGAGGTAAACACTGAAACCAAGTTTCTGGAAGCTGTGGGTACGGAAAGTCATCTCCCACGGTCACGCAAAGGTGAGCCCTTAAAGAGGAGAATTAAAACAGCTGTTCCTTGGAGATGGGAAAACAAGCATTAAATATCCGGGTTTAATTCTGTCTACAGTCTATCCATCTCTGTGCTCACGTTTTTTCTTGTGTTCTTCATTGTCCTGTGTTCAGCATGCCACATTGTCACAAAACACTCCTTGGGACTTCTCTTGAAGCCATGTACAGACTTCAACCCACCCTGAGTTCATTTTTCTTCATTGGCTGTGGGGCCTTGGCCAAGTTACTTAATCTCTCTGGTGAGTCACTTCTCTCTCTCTCTCTCTCTCTCTCTCTCTCTCTCTCTCTCTCTCTCTCTCTCTGTGTGTGTGTGTGTGTGTGTGTGTGTGTGTGTGTGTGTGTGTGTGCAGACAGGAGGAGGGCATTGAAAGATTTTCACATAGCCCAGGCTGACTTCAAACTCTATGTGGCAGAGGATGACCCTAAATTTCCCAGCATCCTGTGACCACCTCCCAAGTGCTGAGATTACAGGTGTGACCACCACAACCAGCAGGTAGCAGTTTTTATAACGCCCAGTGAGACAGTGTATCATTCATCTCAGCCGCTGACCACTGACTCACATGGGTGGGCTTCTCTTAGAGCGCCACATTTTAAGACCTCGTCAATATCAGGTTTATCTGCTTGCAGAGAGGAGTTGATACCCTCTCTTTAATATATTTTATTTTGTATTTTTAATATAGAAATGTATCGATCCATTCACATTCACATTCTAACACGGCCAGAAACACAACGGGGTAACACTGCCTAGGGTTTCTAAAACCGTGATGATAAGGGGCTTGTTTCCTTATATCTTTTAGGGACTGATGCTGCGAGCAATTTTACAGGAGAAATTTCAAGAATACAAATAAAAGCTTTGGCAGCCGCTGGTGCTGATGGAGTGAGTACATCCTCTCGTGTGGTGACAGCCTCGTGTGTAAATTCCAGTTTCTCTTCGCGCATTGTATATTCTGCAGCATTTGTATAGACCTTATAAGCATATACACATACATTTCCTTTCTTTACCAGATTTCCTTTCCTAATGGATTTGTGTTTGAGGTTGTTCTCTTCTCCCCCCAGAAAAGCCACTCTTAACAGGAAACCCAAGAGACAGAGAGAGAACAGCACTGTGCTCCTAGGCAGAGATTCCAAGAGTGGGTGGAGGAAGGGGAGGTCAGAAACTAGGTTGTTATTTCCATTGCTGGCAATTTAGATTCAGAGGCATTTCATCTGCAGTTCCCTCAAGTGTTGAACTGAATAAAAGTAGTAGCAGCAACAGCGGCAAAGGGGGGCTGGGGGAGGGGCTGCCAGCACTTGCAGCTAAATGCGAAGAGACAGGCAGCTTGCAAGCGTGCATCCTCAGCTTGGAATAAAAGCACAAGAAGCCCACAAAGCAGCGTTTACTGAAACGAGACATCACCACAGTGAAACAAAACACTGGCTAAAATCCATCCACGCTGGCAGCGTGGCGAGATGGCTGTGGCTGTGCTCGTCTGAGCAGGGCAGGCTGCATAGACGGCAGTGTGAAGGAGAGGAGGTGCAGGGACAGCA
Source organism: Microtus oregoni (assembly GCF_018167655.1). Taxonomy (NCBI): domain Eukaryota; kingdom Metazoa; phylum Chordata; class Mammalia; order Rodentia; family Cricetidae; genus Microtus; species Microtus oregoni. The sequence goes on from NW_024543063.1 coordinate 43,397,554, forward strand.
TGGCTGCTTTTGCAGCTGCCCGGCATGTGAATGACTGAGGACCAGGCATACTTCCTACGCGCCTTGACTGGGAATGAATGTGTCTGTAAAGATTTAGTCCTTGCTTTCCATTCGCTTCCGCCAGCACTCGCATTGCATCGAGCCAGGCACTATGAAATACTGATTGTGTACAGGAAGCCTATTGTTTACGAGGATACGATGTCCCAAATTCCTTTTATAAGGCATTTTGGGACAGTTTTCCTTTGAAATATTGTCCCACATAGGAACTAGCTCTTAACGTGTTCCCTCCCCCCCCCAAACAAACAGTGTGCCTAGTAGGTACAGTGAATACAGGGAAAATGAGCTGGAAACAAGGCTGAAGGGACAGCAGATATCCAAACAGAGAAAAATAACCATACTGACTTATCTTATTTGCTTATGATCTTGAGAAAACTGCCTAATGAGAGAATCAAGGGAGGATGAAGATGGAAGTCTGTGAGGAGTGTTTAGCTGTGCATCAAGGGTCGTAAGGGTTCACACCACTCATTCCTTAATATAGCCAACTTATATAAAAATATAGCTCTTCTTTTTAAGTAAAAAGCACTACCTAATAGATATTGGTTAAGCTCATTGTATACAAAAGGTACTGTGTTTTGTGTTGTAAGAACTGGGAGTTGGAGAGAAAGCCCGTCCATTAAGAGCACTTGCTGCTCTTGCAGAGGGCCTGGGTTCAGTTCCTGCCACCCAGGTGGTGGCTCACAGCCATCTGTAACTCTCGTGCCAGGGGATCTGATGCCCTTTGCTAGCCTTCACAGGCAGCAGGCGCATGCATAGTAGACACACGCACATGTAGGGAAAACACTCGTACACATAAAAATAAGTATATAAATCTTTAAAACAAGAAATGACGCTTTACCTGTTCAAGGTAAGGTGCCCTTCATTGAGTGGCTGAGAATTTCAATGAGGAGATAAGCCATCCATAAGACAAAGAGCGTTCACTCAGTGCAGTGGGCAGAAGTACAAACTAACACAGAGCTGTAACAAGCAGGAAGGAGACAAGTGTGGACCTCAGCCCCTCACACGATTGACTGTTAATAGACTACACTGTCTAGCAGATAAATAACCCAATTTCTTAATTTCTTGAAGTTTTATAAAAATGGGGACAACTACGCCTGCTTTTGAATGTCTGTGAATATTAAATTAGATAATGCAAGTCTAAAGAAGGCCTATGGTAGGTGCCTAACTGAAGAAGGACGCTTAATAGAAATCCCACACTAGCTCAGAATTGAGAAATAGACAAAGTTATTTATTTAGGGATAGACTCGCAAATCAGAATACTCAGCTTAAATGGAGACCAGAAACCAAATCCTGCAGCCGGAAATAGAGAGCAGATGCATGCTCTATATCAGCTTATATAGTATAAGAGGCCACGCCTCAGCGAGTGGGTAACCACTGGCTGTAAGACTTCCTACAGCACCTAACTGGGAAGCTCTCCCCCCTTCCCTGGGGTTGATAGGGAGGCTGGGAAGACTCATCCTGCCTGGCCAGGAATGAGAAGCAAAGGCTTGCACAGGATACTTAGTGCATAGTAAGAGTAAGGTTTATTCCAGCCTGCATTTATTCCACTTTTAACATTGTCTTAACTAGACTCCCTTCTGATAACTGGGGCATCCCTTTCCTTACCTCTTATAGGAAACACCAAACGCTCATTTTTCCCAAGTCTACTTCCAGGTAGATCTGAAAGATCAACCATTGTAATTATTAGCTATATTCTTTTTCTTCTGTTGGGATGCCTCAACCCTAGGGTTGAATTTAATAACAATTCCACGTTCCTAAAAGCTGAGGTAGCTGGGCTTGATACCACACACCTTTACCACACTCAGGAGACAGAGACAGGCAGATCTCTATGAGTTTGAGACCAGCCTGGTCTACATGGTAAGTTCCAGAACAGTCAGAGTTACAATATTGAGAACTGTCTCAAAACCACAAACAGACAAGCTGAAGTTCTCCAGAAGCCTGCGCTGTTTCCTGTCTTCTTCTGCACTAATTCTCTGTCCACTGTTTCTATTTGCCATGTATTTTGAATTCTTCTAGTAGGTCCTCTCACAATTCCAAGTATTTTTTATTATTTATTTCTTGACATACTGTCTTTTGAAAGTACTTTTTAAAGTTGTGACAAACCTCATTGCTTTCTCCTTCTGCTGCTACCATGGTAATTGTACATTTTAAAAATTCGTCATCGTTTATAAGATTTTCCATAACTTTTCTCAAATCTTGCAACCATGATGCTAGTTCTAAACACTTGACCTACAGTGCAGTCTTTCCAGTACGACTGCACAGCCACAAAGGAACCGTGTGGAAAACGAGCAAGCAGATAGGGAAGGATGGATGTCATGCCCGTGTATCAGTAACTTTTTTCATTCTGTGACAAAATGGCTGGGGGAACAAAGGAAGGATTTATTCTGGTTTACAGTTTGAGGGGTACATTCCACCATGGTAGGGAAGGAATGGTGGCCGGGAGGGAAAGCAGGCTGGTCACACCGTGTCCACAGTGTCGAGGCAGACAAAGAACAAAAATTAGCCACAGCTATTAAACTTCAAGACCTACTGGTCCAGCTCCTCCTTCTCAAACAGTGCCGCTTTCAAAAGACGACATGTCCAGAAATAAATATATTAAAAATAATGCTTTGACTTGTGAGCACAACCACTAGAAGAATTTAGAATATACAACGAATGGACATAGTGGTCAGGTGGACAGGGACAATACGCAAACACACAAGCCCGTGGGGATTCGGAGGCATTTCCCATTCAGACCACAGCGCCCAGAGGTCCCACCTGAAGGATGATCCCAGGCACACGGGGCTGCGTGCTGCTCCATAAGTCTTTGAGTTTCTTTCCTTTTTCTTGGCCACATTGTTTTTCGTATTTGTCATCATTGAAAACAATTTACTTGAGTAATTTTCCTTGGGATAAATGGATAATAAGTATAACCTACATAAAAGTATGTGTTTACACCCCGAATAATGCTCATAGTTAACTTATACAGGTATTTTTCCCCTAAAACCCCTGAAGGTCCTGCATCCAATGTTGCTAGAGAGAGGCATGGCATCCATTTACCTCTACTATGTTAAAAATAACCTTCCCCCACCACTGAAAGCCATTAGGATGTAAATTCTACAAGAATTTACATGGTGTGAGTCCTTATTCATTAGTTGTCTTTGATTTCTAGTCCCTACCAATCCAAAATTGTATGTCTTTTTATTACTCTCAGCAATTATTCCCTTATGGCTCATTATTTCCACGGGGTTTGTTTCCATTATATTGCCCCTTCTCCTTTGGGAACTTCTATTAACATTTTCTGTGCCCCCTTCCCTATTATTACTGCTTATATTATATTTAAGTTTTCAAATCATGTAGCTATTATATAATGTGATCTATTTTTAATTTCTACTTAGTTCTTCAAGTAATTATATATTTAATGTTACTATAATTATTTCAGTTATTTTAAGTTTGTTCTCTAAGGTTTCTTAAAAAGGGCTCATGGGAACAATTTTTCTGATCTTATGTGTTGATAATAACTATTTGTTTACCCTTCTTTGTACTTGAGGATCAGTTTTGCTGGACATAAAATTTTTGGTTTACAAGTGGGAAGTACACTTGACCGCATTGGCACAGGAGAGGTTTGACTGAGATTGGAAGACTCCTCCTGGACTTGGGCGGCATTGATTCATGGGTTAGGACCCCAGGATGCCTGAAAGGGCAATGGGGGAATAAGCTGAACACCGGCATTCCCCATCCTGGCTCCTGCTCAGTGCTGGGCTTTCCAGACACAATGGTCTATGTTCTTCTGAACTGTGGATCAAAATTAAACCCTTCATCTCTCAGATAGTTTTTGCCAGGTGTCTGGCCACTACAACTACATGTAGAGCTAACTCAGGAACCAAAGGTGATCCTGAAGGGGCAGTGACTGTCCCCTGCCCTATCTCCAGGGACGATCAAACAGAGCAGGCACAATCAGAAACTTGAGCTGTGGAATCCCTCCTTGTCGCCTCCTCAGCAATGTAGGACCAGTCCTCAAACAGTTATTAGTGTCCATTTCAAGGGTAAGCAGAGGAGAGACAGAGGAAACGCTAAACTGCCAACGCCTCTCTATTAGTTTCATGTGTATGCATGCCTACAGAAGTGCATTGCTGAAGGACAGTAGGGATGCCCATGGGGTGTGTGAATGCCCGGACAGTCCAAGAAGCAGAAAACAATGTTTTCCATACTCAGAATAGGTGAGTTGCTGAATGAGAAGTCTGAAGGAAGGAGATTATGGAAAAGAGGGAAGCCGAGAAAATCAAGGAAGGACCAAGACAACAGGGCAGTGAATTCCCATCCTAAACTCCACAACACACTACATAAGAGGTTCTCTCAGACTCTTTGTGTAGCCGTGAAGACCTCACTTGGGTTGGTACCGGCTAGACAGAAGGGACAGGGGAGAAGTTCAATTCTAGTGATTTCAAATGTCTAATAGAAGCTGGATTTCAAGCCACTCCCACCAAGTAATTTGCAGGAATCTGAGGGTGGGCACCGAGTAAAGGTTAAAGAGAATTAATCAATCAAGTAACTTGAAAAGGACATTTCAAATGCAGGATGACCTTGGCTAGTTTTAGGATTGCACCTGATACCCTGCTACCTAATTCTGGTCCAAAAATTACCTCCCCCTGAAAATGTTCCAGGTCATTTCCTCCCCCTCACAAATAGGCTAATTGCCCTTCCGAGGTAGTCTCCTATTACTTTATTATGCCTTTACCTGAGTTGGGACTGTGTATTTTTTTCTGGGTCCCCCATTAGACAAAGTTTAGGGCTGAGTAGAATGTCAGCCTACCAGGGTAAGCACAGCTGGGAGATCGCAGCTGCATGATGAGACACCACGCGAGGAGACACTAACCATTACAGAAGGGATCAAAATCGAAACGCAAGCTCGAGTCAGGTTAAAACGCAGCGAATGCCAAACAAGTGAAGGCGTCAGAGCGGTTGTCAGGGATGCAGATGCAGCACGGTTTCCTGCTCACGGTGCCCTTCTGCATCGTCACACGCGTCCCTCAGCCTCTAAAATGCCTTCCGCTTACCCTTCCACCAGCATTTTCTAAAAATTTCAGAGAATAACTTTTCAAAAACCTGAAAAAGCAAAGCAGTGAGGAAAACATCGCAAGCCGTTTCTCTGAAAAGCTGCGTCGACACTTAACCGTACTAGAAAGAGAAGGCGCGTTTCACCCCTGCAGTTTTAACAACGCGGTGCACAAAAGGAAAACAGTGGCGCAGCCACAAAGCCTAGCGCCCGGGTTGTGTTGCTGGTGTAGCAGGAGGGAGGTCCACTCTCTTGTACTCTTTCGCTGAAGAAAGAACCAATTAATCCAAATAATATTTAAATTTTGACAAGCCTCTGGAGGCGGCAATGAAAACCTAAATCTGCAGAGCCTGTTCCGTGGTGACCAAGGACTCGCCACAGCCCTCGAGTGCGAGCAGAGCTGGTTCCTAGACATAGAATTAATTACAGAGAGAGACTGAATTTTCTGCATTAAGTATCACTCGTTATGTTTGTTGATTCGAGTTAAGATACCTCTTCAGGGCTGGTGTCAAACAACAAAAACAGAATAGCCTAGAACGCCGCGAAGAGCGTAGAATACTCAGTGTGTCCTTGTACCTGTATTTATCTGCCTACACAAAGCAAGACGGATCTGAGAGGTTGTTTTTTACACGTGAAGTGTTTGCGCAGAGAGCTGGATTTCTGTGGCTGCATGCAGAAGGACTAGACAAACAATGGGAACAGTTTAAGGAATGTTTTGCTGCTGTGCCTTCTCCCTGTCCCCTTTTCCTTTATTTTTTTTAAACTTCAGCTGTTTCTTTGTATGAAAATAAAAATGTCTAATCTTTTCTAAAGCGTGGCCAAGACCTTAACTTCTAATGGGGCCACTGCATGCTTTTGTCGTATTTTCTGGAGAGGGTGGTATTTCTGCCTCATGCCACAGACAAGCTCTGTGTACATGGAATTCTTAAGGATGGAGGGGCACGTGGGTCTTTTCCTACACGGCTCTCCTCTGTGTGTGCTCTAGCACAGCCATTTGTGAAAGTTTGTGCGTGCCTGTGCAAAAGCGAGGCACACACGTACCATTCTTCCAAGCAATTAAACGCCAGCAGTACAAGAAGGAGGAGGCCCTGGCTCCCTTTCCCTTTGTGGTAATTGCCTCTGCAATCGTCTTTGATCAGGGAAGAGAGGAGAAGGAGATTCCTGCAAGTGACATCCCTCGGATAAATATATACATTTACATACACGGGGCAGCCTCGGCTCGGCAGCTTTTCCCGCTGTCTCTGACCCGAAACCATTGTAACTCCATTGACACCTCATTTAATTGAATCCTTTCCTAACAGTGCAGAAGCCCGAGGACTTGGAAAGGGGCGGGGCATGGAAGGATGGGTAATCAAGGCAGTCTCTTCGGCCTGAATGTCTAAAAATGGCAGGGAAGTAATTACTTCGGAAAAGCAAAAATAGAAACAGGACACATTTGTTTTATTTAGCAAGATGCGAAAAAGTAGATAAATATACAGGGTCGCAATCCTTCCCCCCCGCCCCCCCCCCCCGCAACTTACCAGAATCCCTACCCCGAGAACAAAACTGATTTGAATTTCTATGCAAATAGAAATGAACTGGATTTTTTTTATTAGAGAAGCGGAAAAGAAAAAAAAAAGATACAATCCGAAGGGGGAAAGAAAAGCTAGAGGCTTTCCTAGTTCAAAATGGCCAGAGACAATGGGAAGCTATTCTGAGCCCGGAGCCACAGCTCAGCCCCTCCTGTCAGCTTCAAATCAGCCAGCTGGAGGGTCGAGGCAGTTTAACCTGCTTCTGTGACAGATCACCCACCCGCCTGACCCGAGATCAGCCTCATTTTTATGGATGCGGAAGCTCATGGCGTGATTCATTCCCGGGCACACCCCGCTCATTCAGCTGTCTGCCTCTGCCACAAAGGTACACTGCTATTCTCTGCCTGCTGAGCCCGTGAGATTTCATTCTGCTTCCTGGAGAATGCAGGCGTCGTCCCGCCTTCTAGCTGAAGAGTAATGTCCCTTACACCACATCCATATGGGAGCCTAGCTCACTTATGCAAATCAGCCCCCCTCCACAGACTTCAGGAAATCAACCTGGACCAGGTTGTGGGGGGAAATAAAATCTCAAGGATGTTTAATAACCCTTGCCTCTGTTGTCATCATGCCTCCATCTTTGCTCTTTTGTTTATATGTTCATGAGAACGTGGAGATGTGGGTGCGGTTGACAGCTGCATTGCCCTTTGATTTAGTATGTGGTAAAATGGAAAACAAAACAGAAAGGCAGAGGATATGACTAGGCGCTGGCCCCTTAACAAAGCTTTCTCCCTCACAGTGTTAAATATATTTAGACTTCTCCACAGGCATGTATATAACATTGGCAGCCACTTTATGATTCCTTATAGAGACCAGGAAACTGAAGATCATATATATAAAAGAGTTTGCACAAGTTCTCCACGTTGACGACAGCAGAGCGGAGCCTGGAGGAACAGCAGGGCCCGATTCTAGACTCCTTATTTAGAGAGCTGAGTCCCTGTCCCTCCTCACTCTTTCCCATTGTGGAAGGAACCCATTGGACCAGGAGAGATAGAATGTCCACTTGCCGCCAGTCACCCCTCCCCACTTCCACATCCCAATCTCCAGGACTCTAGACTTTGAAGCCTGCCTCCAGGGTCTGTCCAGGATCTTTCCCTGAGACCATCCTTTCGGTCTGCGTCAGAAACCTGGACTAGTATCTACAGAACCAGGGGTGGGTGTTAGATATGCATGTATGTGAAATCGTTCACAGCAAGAAAAAAAGACTGGGGTAAAAGAGAGAGAGGGCTTACCGTCAGTAACCTGTTCACTACCTCTCTGTGCCTCTTAGGGTCTACAGTCGAGAGATTCCTGACTGGAATGCGGCCTTTCAGGGTGTTATGAAGGTATATATTTACCGAGATAAGAAGCCAGAAGATGTTTCATGCAACTATTTTGTTTTTAATTTTTACATATTTAAGCCTCATGATATGCAGAGCTCCTTCTGGACCTCAGAGCTGCCGGTGTTGCTGACAGCCAGCTGAAGTAGCATTAGGGTGCACGGTAAGATGAAGGAAACCTGCGTGGTTCGCACTTGACCAACAGAGAAGGCTCCACAGCCCTCAAACGAAAATCTGGAAGAAATGGTACAAAGCAGACTGAAGTAAATTTCCGTTGGCTCTCCTTAAATTTTAAAGCAATCTGCTAGCCTTTAAAATCACGGCAATTTCTGTAGCAAGTTCACTAGTGGGAGAGAAGAAATGTCCCTGACAGCCAAGGGTCTGAGTGATGGATCTGATGAGGGTGTCATGTCTGTGAGTGAGTGAGTGAGTGAGTGAGTGAGTGGGTGGGTGGGTGGGTGGGTGAGTGAGTGAGTGAGTGAGTGAGTAGTGAGTGAATTGACTCGCTGTTGGTCAGAGCCTTTCCCAGTTCCTAAGCAATAGCATATTAGCAACATAGACACACACACACACACACACACACACACACACACACACAAAACCTGCATTTCTTCTAACAGTTACGAACAAGATCAGGTGTAAAACTTCGTCCCAAATTCATGACTAAATTGGTCATTTACCTATTTCTCAGCAAGGCAGACAGTTCTGAAATGAGGCAGCTCCAGAGAGAATAGAAAGATGTCTGAATGCTCCCTTCAGCAGCTCAAGGCTTGGTTTTCAATGATCTTCTGTTGAATTGGGAGCATGCCCACTCCCAACCCTTTGGGAGAAGTTTTCTGGAAGTACTCAACTTCTATAGCACCGTGTATCTCTGCAGAGCAAGTGTTTAGCCATTTCATCACCGTTTCTGCATCTCATATTTGTTTGCATGGATTCTAAAGGTCTAAAATCCTGCAACTTTCACCTCTGCATCCCCAGGGTCCAACAGCACACAGCGGGCCAGCGTGTAGTGAACGGATAAACACGGGACTCCAGGTTCAGTCATTCATTTTTGCCATACCTCTTCAGTTTTGCTTTGTTCATTGGGGCTTTGTTTCTAGGCTCATTAGTCTTTGGTTTTTGTTTTGATGAGTTGGTTGGTTATGGTTCTGTCTTTGCTATGTTTCTTCTGTGTTCTGAAGTCTCCCCTGTGGTGTTTCCACAGCGTTCCACCAACTTCAAGCACGGCTGTCCAACTTTTTGACATCGCGGCACAGCATTGACGCCTGCAAAGTTCATGTTCAAGAATGATGCATTCAAGTTACAAAACACGTTTTAATCTCATAGTATTGTAAGTAAGTGAATAGGTCCTCAGCTATAGATGAATCACCTGTATTAATTGCTTCTCATCTGAACATTGCAGAAGGTAAGAGATCACAGATGAGGAGGGACTGTGAAATGATAATGTCCGGGCACGACGTGACTGATGCACAATCAACTCATAGCAACTGTGTTTGCTTGTACAATCTCATATCAATCAGGGTTTGCAGTTATGTGTGGGCCGCATTCATACCTGTCTGTCCTCTGTCATGTGGTGAAGTCTGAAGAATAACATTAGGAACATAGGCAAGGTTTTCCTTTAGCTCTGAATATATTCATAAGCTAAGAAAGTCCTGAGTTTTGGCAGAGTAATTTTGTTGTTTTTTTTTTTATGAACTAAATATCTGTATGCCCTTGCCTCAAACTCGTGTATGGAAGCCCTAACCACTCTGTGATGATAATGGAAAGACAGGGTCTTTAGGAGGAATGGCTCAGCAGTTCAAAGCACTGCTTGCTCTTCCAGAGGTCCTGAGTTCAATTTCCAGCCACCATAAGGTGGCTCACAGTCCTCTGTAATGTGATCTGGTGCCCTCTTGAGGAAGAGACCTGGTCAGTCATCCTCATCAACTTAGATCATGAAAGCCAATACAGGCTGCCCATGCATGCTTCAGCATTGCCAGGGCATACATTTCAAATTTTCATTTTTCGGTGATTAGATGAGGTGGTGACAACATGGTGGGATTAGAGTCTTCAAAAGAGAAGAGAAGGGAGCTAGCTGCCTCTTGCTTTACATGTATCAAGGGCAGGTCATGTTAGATCATAGTACTGAACCCAGTTACCTTCAAACCAGGAAGTTCTGGCCTTCTTCCCTCCAGAGCAAGAGACAATTAAGTTGTACTCCTGCAGCTCCCTAGCCGTGGCCTTTTGTTGTGGCACAATAGGCAGACTGGTTATCAGGAATGCTTTGGGTATTAAATAACAGAAAATCCAATTTATATGTGTTGAGTAGATAATCAAGAAAACTTGATTGCTATGAAGTTGGTAATGAAGAGAGGTTAAGTCTCCACAAACAATGACGACAAACTCAAAACTCTCCTAACTTGGTAATTTGCTGCCTTCCGTGTGTTTCGCTTTCATCTTTGCTCTTGTCGTTTTACAAATGGTCAGTAAGACATCGTTAGGAAAGGACACAAGATAAAGATGGGTGTGGAAGTCTCCTTATAAGAAGTGGACTTTTTCTCCAATTGCCCCTCAGCAAATACTCATAAATATCATTGGCGGAGCCTGTGTCACATGACCACTTACGTCACACGGCCACTACCACTCCGTGCTGCATAGCAAGCCAAGGGAGATGAGATTCCAGATGGGTTTAGAGCAATCAAGGTCCATCCCTGAGGTGGGTACATTACCACTGAAACAAAACTGAGCTTTAAAAGAAGGTCCAGGAGCTCTAATGGCTGTTGGGTGGTCACTGACTAGTATCTGCCACGCCTTCTCTGTTGCTTAGCTGCTGTTATCCACAGACACCTTCATGGTGTCTTTGTCCATTTGGGCTGCTATAAGTACTATGAACCGAGTAGCTTATGTCTCACGGTTCCAGAGGCTGGGAAATTTCAGACCAGTGCAGCATCAGGTTCAGTGTCTGTCGATGGCCTGTTTCCTAGTTCATAGGCAGTGTCGTCTCACTGGATCCCCACGTGGTATAACAGGCAGGTAGGACACTCCCCGAGAACCTCATTTATTTGAACACCATGCCCTTTCCTGACCTAGTCACTTCTAAAGGCACCAGCCCCAATACCATCCCACTGCTGATTAGATTCCAATCTATGCAATCTGGAGTGATGCAAATGTCCAGCCTACAGCGGTCCTTCCCCATATAGCCCAAGATATGATAAGTGGAAAGTGACCCTGTACCACACAGTGACCTGGTTTAATTCCTATTACCCTGTCATACCTAAAACATACAAACTCAGGAAGGGGGAAAGGCACTAGAAATGTTCACTTAGAAATTAGGGTTGAAGATACGGCTCAGCTGATAAGAGTACCAGCTGCTCTTCAGAGAACCTGGGTTCAATTCCCGCACCCACATGGCCGCTCACAACTGTCTGTGATGCCAGTTCCAGGCGATCTGGCACCCTCGCTCAGACATATATGTAAGCAAAGCACCAATGCATGTAAAATAAATGAATTTTTTAAGACTACATGGTTTAAAAAAAAAAGAAAAAGAAACTTAGTAATCATGATAGAGCCTAAAAAAATCTTACCCAGTGGTTCTGTACATTTAAAAACATATTTTTAAAAGACATAAAATATTATGTATAAATGTGTGTGAGTGTGAATTTGTACACATGCGTACAGTGTCCATGGAGGCCAGAAGAGGGTGTCAGATCCCCCAGAGTTAAAAACAGTTGTGAGCTCCCTAATGTGGATGTTGGAACCACAAACTCTTTTGAGCCACCTCTCCAACCCTAATATAGGAGTTTTTCAAAATACTGTTGTTCCAAGCCAGACTAGCTAAGTCAGAACCTGGGGGGGGGGGGGGAGGCAGCACTGGTAAGGGCGTAGATACGATTCTGGAGCCAGGGTCGAGAAGGATTTCTATAGGAAGCAAAGATCCTAAGCTTTACCCTCCTGGAAACCCTCAGAGACTCGTAAGGCATCTTCTCACGGTTTCTCATATTTATATTTACCATTTACTATCTTACTTATGTGTGCACTGTATGCATGAAGCTCTGTGAGAAGGGTTGTGGATGTGTGTTTAGAAGGAGTTTAAGGAGCTTTTCACCTCAAGAATGTTCGTGCTCTTTGGAGTAAATCAGCCAACTCCTTGAATACTAAAGAGGTGCCAAATAAATGTGGGATGGGTTGGTCAGTAAAGGGCCATCAAATGTTAGAGAAGTTAGGAGAGCTATCAGTGAGGGAGACACTGTGACACTGGCACGTTTGGGGTCTACCTAAGTTGACTGGTTCTCATGGGGAATAGAAAATAAGACCAGAAGCCTTGAAGAAACATCACAGCTGAGAAGATGCCACGGTCAAAGCCGGCCTGTGGTCTTAGGTTTGCAGGAACAACCAGAAAGAGCCTCCGTTGGAGACAGAGAATAAAGAGTTGGAAATAGTCAGTAAATAGGAATCAATAAAGGAGTATGCACAGGATAGAGCTGTGCTTGTGGCAAAGTTGGTGGTAGAAGCTGGGAAGGTGGACACAGAGGTAGGAAGCGAGAAGTTGGTCATTTACACATACCCTTGTTCCTACTAGACCGCTTCCTTCTTGCAGCCACCATCGTACCTTGGATATGCTGTAATGTTAACCCTTGACACAAGCCCCAGTGTAGCTACTCATCGATAAGCAGATATTTATCCATCACCTGGCAGGTACCAGGTGCAGCAACACAGCAGCAGATAAACAGGAGCTAACCTGGGGGAGAGAATGAGCGTAAACAAGACCGTTTCAGAAAATGTTTAGTTCAGTGATGACAGCAGCATAGGACAATGTTCACATGTATGAAGTTAGCTGCGTTTCTGTCCAGCAAAACCTGAGCTATGAGCAGGAGGTGGCTACCTAGGGATGGGCATTCCAATCAAAGGGTTAGCAAGGGCAAAGACATCAAGAAGGGAATGAGTTGGCAGTCATTAGAGGTCAAGAGAGAGAACAAAGGAACGCTTGCAGTTCTCTATTGGGTGATCTTACGCGGTGCTGGTAGGGTAGCACTGAGCAAGTAGAATTCTTCCCATACATGAAGACACACACAGCCTTGAGGGTTCTCGTTGGGAAGTGCGGGTTTCTTTCGGTGGCAGCGTTGAACTCCTCAGTGGTGTTTATTATTAGGAAGGTGTCATCCAGCTTGTGTCTTACTTATTTCCCCCATCTCTTTCTGTCAGACAGGAGGACCATTAAAGGAGAGTGTTTCTGCTCACGTTTGACTCTCCTGGGTCTGAGCAAAAGGCCTGTTCCCTAGTATGCACTTAAATATTTGGTGAGTGGATGAGCCTGTCATAAATATCTAGAACCTGAGCATAAACAAACTGCTTCAAAAAGAAACACAAAAGGTTCCCCCTAAAGTCAAACACAGAGCTAACAGATAATCCATCAATCCCACTCTGAGTAGCTTAAGAAAAACAACCGAAAGCAGATGTTCAAAGGGATGTGTATGGATTCTTATGGCTATTTAGAACAGCCAAAACTTAGAGACACCCAAAGATCAGCAGATGCATGGACGGACAAAATGTGGTTCATCTCCACAGTGAGCTATTCTTCTGTCACAGAGAGCAAGGAAGTTCTGACGCACAGTTTCAACTTCGATAATCCTCCAAAAACCTCATGCTAAGTGAAGCAATCCAGATGCCACCAATCACATGTGTGATTCAATTTATCTGGAAAGTACTAATTCACAGAGAGGCAGGAACCGGGGGCGGGGGGGATGGAAGAGTACAGACTTAATAGGTTCAAGGTTCCCTTTGGGAACGGTGGAAATGTTTTAAAACTAGATAGAAGTGATAACCAGAAAATGTTGTGAGTACATTAAGTGCCATGAAATTGTACACCGGTTAATTTCATGTTATGTGGACACCAGTTCAGGAAGAAGGTAGGGAGGCGGGCTAAATCCTGTTTTGACAGAGAACTGTTTTGATAGTTAGGTGAACTGTTTGTCGGCTCTAAAGAGGTTCTGTAAATTTGAAGGCAGGAAGAAAAAGGACCACGCATGTGCCAGTGAACGCTGTTGAGCCTTCCCAGGTCTGAGAGACAAGAGACACTTCATCCGTACACACAAATGCACGCATGTGCATAGCGTTCCCTCCCCGTCTTCACAGAGCCGTATACTATACATTTTGCTCTGTGCCTTTTGTGTGCTTTTGCTGTTGTTGTTTCATAATTTACTGTACACACAGATAGAAGGGTCCTTCTGGACCTCCCCTGTTATGCGTTTCACTTCCTTGCAAATTAAAAAGAAAGGCTTTCTATTTGGAGAGTCCACGGTCTTTCTACGGCATTAGGGTTTCCCATTGTGTGACAGACCATTATTTATTTAGCTGGTCTCCTACTGATGGACCTTTAGGTACCTTCTGATCCGCCATGATTACAAAGCTGCAAGGCATAGGCATTTACACGTGCCATTTCACAAGTGCGCAGATACATCTGTAGGATAAATTCACAGAACTGGACTCGCGAGGTCAAAGGCCATCTGGATGCTATTTTAATGAGTCTTGGAGAAATCGTATCCCATAGAGTTAATGCTGGGTTTGACTTCAACCAGCGATTCATGAAAGAACACATTTTACTGTGCCTTAGCAAGATCACTGCTTATCACTAACTTGAGAATTTATCACTGTGTTAAATATAAATCTCAGTGCAGAGTTTCTTTGGGTTTCATTTTCTATGCACAGTATTGTTTCTTTTAAAGACATTTTTGTCTTTTCATCCCAGGTTTGTCTACTTTCGCTGGGTTATTGAACTTTTATGCATTGACTTATAAAAGTGTATATATCACAGGAACTCATTAATAAATTATAATTTTTCAGTTTGTCATCTCACTTTGCTTTGTTTCTAGTAATTTTCCACATGAAACGTATTTTGTCTTTATTATAGTAAATCCTCATAACACTCAGGGTCTGGGTCATATTTAGCAAGAACTCCACTCCCTTCAAGATCACTCCTTAGAGCCCTTCATAACTTCTAACAACTTTCTGGCTTTGTTTGCGCATTATAGTTCATCTGGATCTATTTTGGTACATTTGGTACCTTGTTTGTTGTTGCCCCAACACCATTTCCCTCACTAAGTAAATGCTATTTGTATTTATTCTTCTAATACAGTTTCAATCAAAATATTGCTTTGAATTGCCAGATAAAGCAATAATTACTGTGTTACTACTGTGTGCAAGGCATGATATCATAGTGTTTCTAAACTTCTCTTCAAGAAGAAACAGAAACAGGGAGCCTAGAAATTATAGCTTTTGATGATTGCTGCCTCAGCCTGCCTTCACAACAACTGGGAATCGCCAGCCATTACTCTGGCCAATACCCATCACGCCTCTAGATAGGATTGAGCTGACTTTTGGAACACTGTTAGTATCCATATCCTGGAAATGTTTCAAATGAAAACCAAGAAGTATTTTATCTTGCACAGTGAAGGCGTAAGTCACAAACAATGCCACACCAATTCGGGGTTATGATTATTAGGGTGGTATTTATTTAAAGGGGAAAAAACTTACAGATCACTGTCCCAGGCAACAGCCCTCTACGCAACCAGGAAAGGAGTCTAGTCGCAGGCGGAGCAGGAAGTGAAGAGAGAGCGGAGAGGGAAGTGGCCGCTTTTTTAAAGGGAGAGAAACCACGCCCCAGTGGGCTGGTACCTCAGCGGTGATAGGCTGGAGGAGTGGGAGGACCTCCCGCAACACCTCCCCCTTTTGTTTAAATAAGAGAGTTCTAAACCTACTATGAAATTATATACAATAAGTACAAATATCCTATTCTAACTAGCTTAGGTCTTGTATAATAAATAACTTGGCCAAGTCATGAGAGAAAGAAACTACATTTATATAGTCTTCAACCCCATCGAAGATCTGAGAAGGGAAATAATGTTACCTGGGTAATTAGGAAGTTCAGTAAAACAACTTCCAAAACACAGCTCTCTCGGGAGCAGACGCCTCAGAGAGAGACGCCATGCCCCGCTCCCGGGATGAAGCTCCGACCCAGGATGGACTAGGCTAGAATCTCCCTGGTAAGCGCACCTTGGGGTGCTACACACAGATGATTATAAATGGGCTAAATTAATATGTGAGAATTAGCCTAGAAGAGAATGGGCCAGGCAGTGTTTAAATGAATACAGTTTGTGTGTTGTTATTTCGGGGCATAAGCTAGCTGAGCAGGCAGCCGGGGTGTTGGGGACGCAGCCCCACCATCGCCCCTATTACTACATTATGGCGCCCCACGTGATGGACTAAACCCACTTTAAAAACATGAGAAGGCTTAAAAATAAGGGAAAGAGAGTTTAACACAGATTTTTGCTGTTTGTTGGTGGCATGCTGTAGAGAGATTTCCTGATTCGGCAACAGTAGCAAAAAAAAAAAAAAAAAAAAAAAAAAACGCTGTGTCATTTTAAAGTGCGACTTCCTGGGGCTGTGCCGCCATTGCGATCTCTGTCTGGCTCCTGCGGGAGACAGAGCTTTTGAATAGAGCATTTGGAGTAAAGTGCTACGATTTGTTTGATGGCAACTAGACTCGCTGTGTTCTCGGGTCTGCTCTGCTTGTTAGAGGCAAGCAAGTGCCTCATCTAAGAGAGGCTTCCTGACTCAGCTTTAGCTGCAAAGCCTGCAGCTCATTAAGAGGTCCTGCCACGAAACACTTAAATGGTGTTGACGAAAAGCTGAATGCATGCTTTTCGGTTTTCAGCCGTAGCAGGAAAAAAGCTGCGCCGTTTAAAAATGCCGGCTTTCTGAGCCATCCTGCCAGGACAAACTCTGACTCTTTTACACAGGCGGTTTGTGCGGTTTGTAAGCACAGGCTGCTGAAGCTCCCTTGCTGGCTACAGCCAGTACCTCAGCCATGAGGCTGGAAAGCTAAGGAATGGACTGGATCTAGCTGGCAAAGCCACGCCTTTAGTCCTACTGAGATTGCTTGGTAAATTAAAGACTCATGTGGTCAGAAAAAGACAGATATACAGTAAAGAGAGATTCAAAGACAAAGAAAATTTTTAAATGGTTTACACTGTGTTAAAAATATATGCAGACTAAAAGTTGAAGTTCTTAAAGTAAAAAACAAAAAAAGGAAGAGAGTTGTTGTGTGTGGTAGCACACGCCTTTAATCCCAGTGCCTAGAAGGCAGAGACTAACAGATCTCTGTGAGTTCAAGGTGTAGTAGCAAACACCTTTAATCCCGAATGCCTGGGAGGCAGAGACAGGCGGATCTCTGAGAGTTCAAAGACAGCCTGGTCTACAGAGTTACATCAGGTCAAAGATACAGAGAACCTATCTCAAAAAGCAAAAAGTTAAAAGTAAAAATAAACTAAATAGAGGTTAAAACAAAGCTGCACAAAGATGGAAAATACACAGAGAATTTTGATACTATATGCTATTATGCTCTCTTTAAATTATTTAAATGCTGAGGAAGGAGCAACAGATGCTAAAAGATATTTATTTATAAATGCTGCTGAACTAATCCAACATACATATTGTGAAAATGCCTTGACTTTAAAATTTGGATCTAAGGACATGATACTTTGGAAAGGAGTTTCTTATTTTGTTTTCACAGAGGATGAGGCGCTGTTCATTTCTTCTATTCCGATTTGGTATGATGGACCACGCCCTCCTGAAGGGTTCCAGTGAACATCTTCAAAAAATTGCTTTGCTCAACTGCCAACTGAGAAGAAACTAGCACACAGGTTATACCGTGAAAGACCTAATTAACGACGCCCCCATTCAGCAGGAAGCAGTTTGGAGAGAAATAACTGCGCCCATGTTCCCAAATATGGTTTATAAATGTTCTTTTACATTTAAAGGGGGATATGATATAGATATGAATAATTTACATTAGTATAGGTTTTGCTTTATTGATAGAGATTTAAGGTCAATTTTGTTATATGTATAAGTGTTTCTGATTTTGATTAAGGTATTGTGATTGTGTAGTTCATTTAAATATGTAATGTATAATTAGGAAATATAAGTTGTTAATAGATAATCATAAATAATAGTCAAGTTTGTAGTCATGTTAGTTAATATTTTCTAGATGTGCGTAGATATATTTTAGATAGGCATTCTTCATGTCTTTCAAAGATTACAGAATAGGACATTTAATGTTTTAATAACTGAGGACTTTTCATGACAATGAGACACTCTGCTCCTGGCAGCACCAATCTACTTCAAGAGGAAGATGGGCATCGAAGAGGCACCTTATGGAGTTTGATAGCCATTTGGGCAAGAAACTGCTCTTGCCTGGACTATTGCATAAACTGGACACAGAGAACCCGCAGAGAGAGGACTACTGAACTTGCCTAAGGTGAGATGATCTTTCGGGGTTCCTGATTCATGAAAGAGTCTGCGAGACATTCTGCAGGACACAACAGATAGAGACTGAACTGACTTTGAATTTTCCTGCTTTATGGAAATGTCTGCTGGATAGCATGGGCCTGAAGGCTGAAGATGGATGCCCCAACGGTACAGAGGAACTTTGGGTGACTGTCCAGGCAGCAAGATGTCTCTGTCATTTCTAGAGTTTTGAAGGTTGCTTTTTTCTTGTTTGCTTAGGTAGTATTGTATCTTTCTGGAGTCTTTGATGGAGTTAAGAATAGTTAGTTATAGTTATAGTTTTCCTTAGTTATGATAAAGATTATTGTAACTTTTACTTGATAACTGTTTTGTTATATGTAATTTTGCTATGTTAAAGTTAAAGCCTTTTTTTTTGTTTAAACCGAAAAAGGGGAAATGATGGAGGAAGGTCATTGGCTAATAAAGGCACTGCCCTGGCCCATTTTATTGGTTAGAGGATAGGTGGGAGGAGAAAACAGGACAGAACGCTGGGAGGAAGAGGAAGTGAGGTCAGAGACTCCACAGCTCTCTCGGGAGCAGACGCCTCAGAGAGAGACGCCATGCCCCGCTCCCGGGATGAAGCTCCGACCCAGGATGGACTAGGCTAGAATCTCCCTGGTAAGCGCACCTTGGGGTGCTACACACAGATGATTATAAATGGGCTAAATTAATATGTGAGAATTAGCCTAGAAGAGAATGGGCCAGGCAGTGTTTAAATGAATACAGTTTGTGTGTTGTTATTTCGGGGCATAAGCTAGCTGAGCAGGCAGCCGGGGTGTTGGGGACGCAGCCCCACCATCGCCCCTATTACTACAGCACAGATTGATAATGCGCAAGAATGTGTGCACCGTGTGTGATTCAGCCATAGAGAATGCGGCAGAAATATTCCTGGTGAAGGAAAGAAGGAGAAAGAACCAGAAAGAGTAAGTCACAAGCAGAGAAGAAAACAAAATCCACAGAGAAAACAATCAGCCACGCCAGTCTTTTAAAGAACATACAGAACTGATGGGTGGGGAAAAGTTTGACACTGCCTGTCTTTAGAGGTTGAATGTTGTCTCTCAAGTCTGTATTGCCCCAGAATCTCAGTTTGTGACCTTATTTATCTAGATATAATTAGTTAAGATGTAGTTCTCTGATTTGGTTGGACCCTAAGTCTTTCTTTTTAGACAGAGTCTCACTGTGTAGCCCTTACTGGCCTGGAACTCACTAGGTAGACCAGACTAGCCTCCAATTCACAGAGTTCTGCCTGCTTCTGCTTCCAGAGTGCTGTGATTAAAAGTATTTCCTGTACTCCTGGCTGGACTCAAGTCTTAACGCTGGCATCCCCGTATAAAGAAGGGAAACATGCAGACTTGCAAGGGAAAAGGTCATATGAATGTGGACCCAGAGACTGGACCGATGCCACTACAAGTCAAAGGTTGCCATAGATTGTCCAGAGCCACCAGAGAAAGGAACAAACAAGAAACATCTTCTAATCCAGCGTGCTTGGGGTCAGCTTCTTGTGTGTTTCATGGTCAGACGAGACTACATGTCTTCCAGGTCAGCCAGAGTGTAAGACCCTGCCTCAAACAAAAGGAAAATGAGCATTAATGTCTGTTGTTTAAGCTATAGAAATATACCAACTATATGAACACAGCATACTGACCCCTCCAAAACTTTTCAGCCAGCTGTAATCCCAGCACTCAAGACCCCAGGCAGGAGGATCTCAAGTTCAGAGCTAGCCAAGGCTTCATAGTAAGACCCAATCTCAACGAAAACCAAGAAACAGAGCATCTTTCCTTTGAAACACTCTTTTTTTCCAAGTACAATATTAAATATGAATGTCCTCTGATGACGAATCATTGGATCACCAGAATTTCCAGGCCACCTTGTGATCTGGAGATCCCTGGCTGGGGTGGCAACACCGCATTTTCAATCTTTCAGATGCAGAGAATGTCTGTCTCCTTCATAAAGTTGTTACGGAAAGGATTAGCTACTGTTCTCCGAAGGACTTTTTAAACTATGAAATGGTATCTGCAGACACAAGTGTTATTCCTCCAACTTGAAAGTACCAAGCCCAGTTGCTAGCCCAACTTAATTTCACTTCCTGTTATGCTGTTAATTAAAATGTTATGTTTGCACATAAATTTTTATCTATATAGAGAAACTGGGCCAAAAATAATCCTCTCGAGGGACGACCTATTGACAATAAGTTTCATGCCAGGAGTGTGGTTCACACCTGCTGTCCCAAAACTGTGGAGTTGGAGGAAGAAGATGAGGAGCTCAAGGTCAACTTAGGCTTCTTTGAAGGTTGGAAGGCAGCCTGGGCTACAGGGGATACTGTCTCAAAAGACGACAACAACAATAACAGCGATAGTCCTTTCTTAACGGTTGGGCAAGTCAGTTCTATTCCGCCTAAGTCTTTCCTCTACATCTTCTCCAGCCTAACTTAAGGTTTGGTTGGTCCAGAGCGGCAGCCCAAGCCACCCAGGTGACCTCTTGATGTCAATTCTTAACTTATTTCCAGCTCCATGTAAAGCCCAGGAATAATTTTTGAAACAGTAGCAAGAAAAAAAAATGTTTTTGATGAAATAATGAGCCTTCCTTATTTTGAGCTTTCCTTTGATGCTTGCCACCCTGCTCCCATTGTGTCTCGTTGTCCGCCATTGGAAAGGCCAGTGTCCTCAATTTGTGCCCAGCTGGAAAGGTAACACGGTGCCAGAGAGCGCAGAGAAGCAAAGGAACCACACTGGGATGGTATTTTCCTCCCTGAGCCACTTCAACAATCATAACAGAGAGAATGTCTTATGAGCTGTCCGTCGGTTTTAAATATGGAAAATGTCCCCTGTCTCTGGAGCAGTCATTATGCCCTCATATATTTGATGTCACATACAGAGCAGTGGAGAGGTTTGTCCTATATAAATAACATATTTAACACAAGGAGGAAAAAATTATGATTGCCTTCCAAATCCTGAAGTGTGCCAAGACTCCTGTATGCTTGGTAAGAAGTTAGACTCTGTTTCCCTGTTCTCCGTCTCGTTTATCCTCTCTGTTTTTATAGTATGTTGTGTTGTTTTATTTTTTATGGTTTTTCAAGACAGGGTTTCTCTGTAGCTTTGGAGCCTGTCCTGGAACTAGCTCTTGTAGACCAGGCTGGCCTCGAACTGAGAGATCCGCCTGTCTCTGCCTCCCGAGTGCTGGGATTAAAGGCGTGCGCCACCACCATTAGGCCATTTGTTGTGTTGTTATCTCACTTAATTTTGCTCCCTCTTTTATGTATTAGTTGTAGTTTCTTCAAGGTTGTGCATAAATGTGTGTGTGTGTGTCTGTGTCTATGTCTGTGTGTGTCTCTGTGTGTATGTGTATATCGTGTGTGTGTGTGTGTGTGTGTGTGTGTATGTGTGTGTGTGTTGGCCAAAGCTCAATCTCAGATGTCTCCCTCAGTTGTTTTCCACAGGGTCTCTTGCTGGATCTCGTGGATTGGCAAGAATGGACAGCCAACAGCCCCAGGAACCCTCATGTTTCCACCTCCTCAGCACCGGACTTACAAGCTCATGCCACCACACCTGTTTTTTGTTGTTTCTTTTTTTAAATATAGGTGTTGGGGGCGTGAGCTGGGGCCCACATGCCTGCATAACGAGCACTTTACTGGCTATAAGATTGTTTTACCTCTTGAAACGTTCAGAGGTATAAATCTGATATTCGATTGTCTAATACTCTACAATATGTGGGTATGTCGCAGGGCTATTTGTAAAAATCCTAAGTGACCTACATGAAGGGGTAATTTTCCAGTGTATTTTGGAGTTTGCTTCTGCAAATGTATATGACTTGTTTAAGAGCATTATTTGGTTTTGATTTCTTAAAGTTTTCGGATTTGTGGTTTTTAAATTTCTAGGTTTAGAATAGTAACAGGTAGATATAAATTCTCGGACTCTGTGAGACACATAGATTCTAAGAAAAGACCAGCTTCCCACTTGCGTACCAGGAAAAATAAAAAGATGCAAATCCTTACAAGAACCAATGAGCTGTCCCCATCCCCTGATCTCAGTTCCAACTTGTTAACTTCTATTGAATTTTGTCCTCATCTGGCTGCTGAAAACTAATCCCATGGTCACTGAGACTGGGCAGATGCCATAATGCATGTGTGCCAGGGCTCCTTGTTTTCATTTCAAGTCTCTCCTTTTACCTGTCCCCCTGGGGAGTGCCCTGCCTGTAAACCCAGTCCTTCGTTGTTCTAGTTTATTCAAGAATATATTAACATTTTTGGTGAAAGGGTTTGGGTTATCTAGTCTACCACATGCTTGGAAATGAAACTATCAATTCTTCCTGCTATAGTCAGAGAAACCTGTTTAAAATACAAGTGTTATTTCATCAACAGTCCCCCAGCCCCATACTAGACTAGCTTCTCAATGATACTGAAATCCATAACCTGTAAGGCCCTAAATGGTTTGACCCTTGCCTGTTTCTCTAGCCTCGTGTTGCATAATGTTCCTCCCCATTCTCCCCCACTCACACTGGTGTTCTATGATTTCTGGGCTGCGCCCTCATCTCTATGACTTAACTCATAATTCAGATTTCAATATAATTGTAGGACGGCAGCTGTTTGGGTGGTTTTCCTCTGACTCATGTATAGTTGCCTTAAATCCTTTTCCTTCATGATACCCACCATGGTTAATACCTTACATTTAATTTTGAGGTTATTATATTAATATCACTCGCCCACTGGGGTACAAGCTCTGTGACAGCAGACACCATAACTGGTCCACTTGGTTTTTCAGCAGAATTAATGCTAGCTGTGCTTACCTTAACACGAACAGTCTTAAAAATCTCAGTCATTTAACACAGTGAAGTCTATTGCTTCTGCCATAGTCTTAAGTTGGTGAGTCAAGTCTTCTCTAACTGGGTCCCCAAAGAACCGGATGGCATTTTCATCTTGTCTCTGTCACCTTCCGGGTCACATCACAGGGGGCAAGGACGAGATGTCCTTCAGGAGGTTTTAAGAACCAAGCCAGGCACCTCTGTGCTGTCCTTGCATCTCACTGGCCAGACAGACTTTAACTGCAAAGTTCCACTCCAGAAGAGGTGGAAAACAATGGGTGTGTGTCTGAGATGGTGGATATTGGTAGTAGGATATTGGTTCCTACTACCAGGAACCACTCAAACACGAAATGAATGAACCAAAAATGGATGGTGGTGTTGTCAGTAAGCAGCTCTCCGGCCCAGCTGCTTAAGCACTTGGAGTATACAGACTATGTCTGAATTGCCCATCATATTGCTGGTGCTAGGAGAGTTTTTGCCCAGGTATAAGTTTATCCAAGAATCTACAGTTGCCACTGCTTGAGAGATTCCATGGGCAAGACAGGACACTAGAGGATCTCTAAAGAAGGGTGTGGAAAGAACCTGGAAACAGTTTGAGAAGTGAGCTTGTAAGCCATGGGGAGGAAGTGATGAAGAGAAGCTGGGGTGTATGTGACTGAGTCAACAATCAACAGACAAGTGTGAATATTGAGGAGCTTTATGGGGTAACGCTCCCATGGCGAGCACCATCTGAACACCGTGACCACTGAGTTGCAAGCTTTATCCTCTTCCCTTTGGCGTCATATGGAGGGACCAGGAGATAGACAGTTCCCTGACAGGCATAGAAAAAGACCACAGATAAATAATAAAGATGGCAAACTTTCTGCTTCTCCTTCACACTCCCAATCTGATACAAAGGCTTAGTAGGCTTTGTCTTTTGTCTCCTGTTGGCAGACCAGTCCAGGTTGATCAGATAATGTTCAAGGCCATTCCTGAACATGTTCCCCTACAGTTGTGGGCCTATTAGTTCCCCTTTCTATGACTATGCTGACCAGTCTGAAATTAGAGGAGAAAGAGACACATCCCAGGCCACCAAAACCACTTAAAGCCCCTGACCGTCCGTGGGGAACTTGGACTTCAGTGTCTGAGCCCCCCTCTCTGTTCTGCAGGGAGTCTTCTGTCTCTGCCTGTGCTTTACTGTGTAGGTGTGTATTTTCACCTTTAATAAATTTTGCTTGTTGCTTTCTGCTGTTTCTGATATTTCCCTGCCTTTTAATTCTTCACTTGGCAGAGGAAACAAACCCATTCAAGACCCATAGAAGGTAACAATATATAGCCTTATATCTGGGAGTGTATTGTTCCTTAGTGAAACAGCCCCTTACCTCCTCCCTTGTTGTTATTAAGAGTTTAAAATCAGAAAAAAAAAAAGTGTGCTCAGAAGTCTGTATCTGATCATCCAGAGGTTGGTACTACATACGGGACTTTGCCCCCATCCGTGCAAAATGGGAAAACCACATTAGTTCCAGCCCCAGCTGTCAAGCCGGGATTTCACCCTTGCTTTTTCCCCAATCAATACATAGAAATGCCTGGTGCTGTTGAGAGGGAGCAGCATTAAAAAATTCAAAAAAGAAAAAAGAATGAAGCAGGGCAAACAAAATGTTTGCTTTCTTTTCTGAAGCTCTCTGCTCAGAGGTGGAGACAGCCCTGGTGGCTGCAGGTGGGCGTGAGGGTACCACCCTGCATTATCACCGCAAAGGACCTGAACTATGAAAAGTGCCAGGCCCCAGGATGCGGGCTTCCAATGCACACTGCTGGAGTTAGTGACAGGGGAGCCCCTCTACCTCTGGGACTTCAGCAGTGCAGTGAGCTTTACTGGATCAATACTTTAGTCTTGTCATGCTAATTGCTCATTGGTTGACATTCATGATCCATCCTTGCTCCCTCCCTATGTAAACTCCTTACAGCTGGAACAGTGAGATGCAAAAATCCAGAGCCTCCCAAGCCAAGCTCCTGCAGAAGACAGAGGGCCTGGCAGCTGAGGTATGATGCTCCCCCCATTTCTCATCTCCCCCCCACCCAAAAGCTTCGTGTCTGTCTGAGTGTGGTACTGACAGGGAGGTACACGCAGCTTTGCACAGGGACCCTCTCCCACAATGTGTAACTAGCATTGCCATTTTAGAACAAAACAAGATCTCCGCTGCTGCCTTCCACGCCCTCCAAACACAACCAAGCAAACCAATGAGAACCAGAAAACACCCATCCACCCGCTCTGTGAGTTTGGTTGCAGCCCTTCCATCTTGGTGATTGTCACTCTTCCCGGTTTCACAATGAGCTTGTACCTGCACTGTCCTCTTTGCTCCCAGACTAGGGCATGTCAGCTAAAGCTGGAGAGAGAGAGGGAGAGGGAGAGCAAGAAGGCACTGTGGAGTGTGTGTGGTGTGTGTGTGTGTGTGTGTGTGTGTGTGTGATCACGCCTACCATATTGGCTTCCTGTCCCCTGGAACATCAGCTTTCTAGCTGGCTGAGCCTGTCCCCATGACTGTACGCATTGCCACTGAGACCACCCAACTCCTACTCTGCAAGCTTCAGGCCTGTGCTATGCGGGGGTTTTGTTAAGCTGTTTAGTATTAATTGATTTTTTTTCCCATTTTTTCTTTCTTTCCCTGGGCGGGTCAATAGCTGGATGCTTCAGGAGCAGAGGATCTATCAACAGCAGACCAAGCGTGGGGAGCTGCAGACAAACCTGGACCAGTAACCTGGCTTGCTCTGGGAGTGCCGACGGTACTCAGTGGCCTGGCAGTGGGCAGCAAGGAACGTGCCGCGGCCATGAGGCAAGAAATCGACTCAGGCTCGATCATTGACACCTGGTAAGTTTCTTTACTTTTAAAGAGTGAAGCAAAAGATAACCGAGTCTTTCTTTCCTTACTCAGAGAGTGTCGGCAGCATTTTTTTTTTGGCTGATTTTAATAATGAGCAAATGTCTAGACACCCCTGCAGACCTGGGGAGAAACAAGGATCCGCGGGATAGATAAGGGCTAACCAAACTCTGGTCCTAAGGTAAGGCACCGCAGCCGAGCAGACGTCCTGGGCATTGATCCTTGCATTCTGTTATTGATTTTCTCTTGGGGCCAAGAATAGGGTGGACCTATGGAGGACAAGAGGGGAGCCGACACCTTCCCGGAGGGCCAAGCAGCCCTAATCGGTGATAACAGTGTTAAGTGGTCTGCCTGGAGATGAGGTTTGCTCGGATCTATTGATCTGAACTCCCCTGGGATATAAATCCTTCTGAATTTGCTTTCGTCGATATAAATATTTATAATTAAAATAGCCTAGGAACCTCTTTGAGGCACAAGAAGCGTGGCCCGTTCCAGGATAGAGACCGATAGCCACCTCTTGCATATCCCTTCTTGGCACACGTCTCTCACTTGAGATCCATTTGTACATCTTGCTCTGTTCAGAAGCCGGTTTTGAGCCCCCTCTGAGTGGCAGGCACAATGTCTGACTACCAGAAGGAAGCCAGGTGAAAACCCCTTTCTTTCTGACTGCAGCATCCAGCTCGGGAGTGAGTGTGGCTTCCCTAGCTGTGTAATTCGTGTGGGTTCAGGATCGGGGTCTCAGAAAGAAATGGCTATCTGGATGACGAGGGTGATGAGGAAAAGATTTATTTTTTTTTCTAGTAATTGCTTTGTTTTTGCTTTTATTGGTGAATCAGTTTGGATTACATAGCAAATGGACATTCTAATGCAATGTCTTCCCCAAGGCTGAGACTCTCATTGGCCAGCTTTGCAAAATCCACAGTAGAACAGCTTGAAGGGTCCCACACTCACTACCACCTCATAAATGTAAACTTGTGTGGAGTGAACCGGGCACCCTTACTAAAGAGAACGGAAAGGAGAGGGTGCTTCAGGGGACCTCCCTGGCAGCAGAGGCATGAGTCCAGCCAGCAAGATAGGCAACATTGATGAAAGCTTGTCGCATTGGAAGGACAGCCCTCACCTTCCATTCAGCTTTAAGATTTGGAAATCTGGGTGGAGAACATGTGGGTTGAAAAAAAATCATCCACCCCGTTCCTTAAACTAATTATCTGCTTTGGTGTTTGGGATATGATCTTTTGAGATTGGGAACTTCTATTTTGAGCAGGCATCTACCTTGCTTTGGTGCTAATAGTGTGTCTGCCCTCAGCATATTTATGGGAACAGAATTAGATACTTGCAGCTCTTACACCGACTGCAGATGCATGTTGATGGGTGTGCAGCCCTGTAGACTATTGGGGAAATTCATTGTCTTATATTTCTCCTGATTCTGGACTATGTCATCATCCCAGCACATCATTCCGGAAGTTGATAAATATCTGTGTATCTTTGTGTAGGTGTCTGGATTTGGAAAGCGAAGCATATGAGCAAGTTAGTAATTGACATATCCCTATTTGCTGTAAATTTACCTTTCCTGGATTTGTATTAAGCTTTGCTTCCCCCCCCCCTTTTTTTATCCTGACACGATGTATTTTCAAATCTCAACTGCAGCTTGTCTCTTTTTTAGTGTGGGGTGAAGGTTAGGGACTATTTCAATTGGCAGTCAAGGGTCAGTATTTGGGACTCCATTTGACTTTGATATTTTATACACAATGAATCCTCACAAGTGTAATTGCAACAGCTTTGTTTTGACTGACGCAAAGATGTTTGCAAATGCTCTTGAGGCCAAAAACCACTTCAAACTAGAAATGGAGGCCGCTCTGCATTGTGTATGTCTTCACGTCAGTGGGGAGAACTAGAATGCATCTCTCTTTGTTTAATTTACAGAACATCCCAAGTGCGATGCATTTTCTCTGTAAAAATCCACTTCCAACATTGGTGTGAAGAACGCAGGGCCAGGCTAGAACCTAAATCCCCCTTTCCTAGATTATAGTGAAAAGCATAATTAATAGAAATAGATTTTTTTATCTATCCTGAGATCTTATTGTGGGCATCATTTGCCAGCATTTGTCTGAATGTTCCTGTAAAGAAGCTTAGCTGGAGAAAGCAATAGAAATGTTAAATTGTAATAAATTCCACCGATTAAATGTGTACATGTTCGTGATCTCAGTGTCATCAACTCTAGACAGCAGATCCATAACCTGGTTGCTGTGTTTTTGTTACAGGTTGTATTTGAAAGCTCATTGCCATCTATAGGGGAATAATTTAATTAGAGAATCATCTAGCCACTGAGGATAACAAGTCATTATCTTATAAGAATGTAACATTCTGGGTTATAGATGTGCTATACTCTCATTTCATGTTTTATACATATAGATTTAGTTTCTTTCTCTTTATATTAAACTCACTTTATTGGCAAGGTGATTCTAATTTAAAGTGGTTTCTTCAAGGCTTATGTAGAGTGAGACAAACATTTTTTTTCTTTATTCTTCTCTCATACAATACATCCTGACTGCAGCCTCCCCTAGATATGTTTTCAACTCCATCTGCCTAACAGTTTTGATGTTCAATATACTTAATAATGCAAAGTTATAGAAAAATCTCACTGAAATTTTTGTAATTTTAACAAAATATAATTATATAAATATTCCACTCATTTCCTTGTTAGCAACATACCTATTATGTTTCAAATCTGCTGAAGCATTTCAGCCCGCTCATTTGGTTCTTAGAGTAAACTTAAGAGGTAAACTCGAGCAGTGGTTGTTAGCAGTATTTTGCCGATGATCAAGCATGGGCAAGGCGACACATATTAATATCCAGCTGAGGCTGAGACCTGAGGCCAGCAGTTTTCGGTCAAGAGTGTTCTTTCCACAGATACCAGCTGTCTCTGATAATGTTTTGATGACATTTTAGAATCATCAGTTATGACCAATGAATGCACTTGTGCAAATGTTGACTGATCTCCAATGATCCTTAGCATCCCTACTCATGCCTCACCCCAAATGGCACAGAGTATTTTCTGCCATCTGTCTATGACCTTTGTCAAGTCGCAGCCTGCCCTTGATTCTGACGACATCACAGACCTATTTTGTTAGCTTCAGAAATTCTGTGAGAGCTGTTAATACATCTTATAGGTTTGCTGCCCAGGGATGTTCCATGAAAATGTGAAAAGTGGCTGTCACTCACTGTATTTTTATGAAGTCGTGATGTATGTATTTTGTCTTCAGATCTAGCAACATTTTTCATAATGAAGCAGTGTGTAAAATTTGAAACAGCAAGTGATTAAAACCAAGAATAAGCTATGCTATTTCTCTGGGGACTATCACCTACTGTTTCTCCAGCCTCCCCCTATGCAGGAGTGCTTAACCTTGGCTGTGCCAGGTGCTACCCGAAGCCCAAGTCCACTTCACTTCACAAAATGATTCTGTTGTGTGCACGAAGAAAAGCACACAGTCTGAGGAGGGAAGCCAATCACTATAGCAATTCAGTTATCAAGAGAGTAAATCCATTAGATATTAGAATCAGTTTCTGGTATGCCAACATGTCTTTTCTATTAATACATGATGTAGCCCAATAGTAGATGTACTACTAGAATATTAAGGCAACAATGACCTTAAAAGATAGAAACTGCGCGCCGTGATATCTTATATTAATATAATATGGAAACAGCTGTGATTTCTGTAGGTGACATTAGTATTGTTACTATTGCTCTGCTTTGTTCCCTACATTTGCAGTGGAAGGAAATGTGATATGTTCCTTCCACGCTAACAAAAGCCAAGTGGTATTGCTTCGCCATCCATGTTCATGGGTTTGCTGAACTCTCTTCAACCCTTGGAGATCAGCGGGTGCCTGTGAAGAACCCCTCCTCCTGAACAGTTTCTACTCACCCTGTAAAGCTTAGCGGAAGCACCGTTCATCAGAACTTGCCCAACCCTCCTCAGTTAGAGTCAGCCACTACTCTTCCGTGCCCCCGGAGTCCTCCGCAACCTCTCCAGCCTGGCACTTAGCACTCCACGGGCTCTGCATCAATTTGCTCCTCCCTCCTACAAGAAGGGCACTCCTGAGAGCATAGACCATGCCTCGTGCTGTAAATTGCCATCAGCTGGCACAGTATCTAGTCTACCGTAGATATTTCGCTAAATATTGAAAGGAATAAAGACGGAAAACTCGGGCATGGAGCTTTTTAAAGACCACAGACTATAGTTTTTAAATTTTGAAATTAAAGTCAGTAGCTTGATGGTTTGCTTGGGTCAGATTTTCTATTGATCCTGAGCGCTAAGAAGATCACACGGACCTGTCCTAGTTCCCGTCCAGGGCAGATCTCAAGTTATAACCTCTTGAGAGCCATAGTCCCAGGCTGGAGGAATGGCTCAGTGCTTAAGAGTGCTTATTGCTCTTGCAGAGGACCCGGATTCCATTCCCAGCAGCCACAGGGTGGTCCACCACCATCCATAGATTCCGCTCCAGGGGTTCTGATGCCCTCTTCTGGCCTCCCCAGGCACCAACTACCCACATGGTGCACATACATGCATGCAGACAAAGCATTCACATGTAAAATAAACTGGATAAATCTACTGAAAATTAAGTCATAGCCCCATATTAGTGGCCTAATACTATTAGTACCTGAGGTTCAGACAGAGGTTCAGATGCTTTACTTCCTATAGGCCCTCGTCTGTAAAGGTGAGGGAGGGAAAGAGTGGGCATGGAGATGAAGGACTTTTCTGAGCTTTTCAGGACTTTGACAGTCAAAAATTTAAAAGACAAGAAAATGGCTTTGATGTTAAAGCCATTTATAACGTGTAAGTCCTTCCTAAAACTCTATGTACTGGAAAATCATTATTAATATTTCCTTGAAAACTAGGACACTAATAATAAAAGCATCCTCAGTCCTTAGCGTGGATGTTTTATGTGAAATAAACACAGATGCTTATATACATAAAGGCACATTTCCGGACATACACTTGGCTCCTCAATATTAATGTCCCATAAAAATCAGGACTTATTAATGCATACTGACTTAATTTTATGTGTACCTCTTTTTCCACAGTAATAAATATTATGTCATTTCTTTGTAAATGAATGGGTATTCACAGATAAAAGTGAGGCTGCATATTTCTTGGGCATATTTATTTTGATCTACAATGAACCCATTTATAACAGGAAGAAGATATATATCAGAATAGATAAAAATTGGGGAAAATATAGCTATTTTTATTATTGAATAGCTATCTCCCATTTAATATCATTTTGCATAAATGCATGTTGAACCTAAGTCTTTGATTAACAGTTCAATGACACTCGATACATCCCCACAGAATATCTCCCTGGAAAAAATACCAGTAAACCTCACAATTTAAGTTCCTAAACTGAATCTGGATCAAGTTCATTCTGCTCCACCACTAATAAGACAAAGACTCAAGCACAATGTATTTATCATACAAATGCCATCATGCAGGGTCACCAGTAAATCTATCTGGGGAATGTATGCTAACATACTTTCAGGCCCAGCTCAGGTTTCGGGGCTCACACTTATTATAGCAGAAAGTTGACAGTTATCATTGTGGCTTCCCCTTCTCTTTAACATTCCCAAATGGAATGTGATTGAAACTTAAAGAAAAAGCAAACAATACTTACAACAGTGGATGTGGCCAAGTAGTTCTTTGACCTATAGATCAAGAATTGCTCTCACCTGGATGGTGGTGGCACATGCCTTTAATCCAAGCACTCAGATGGCAGAGGCACGCAGATACCTCAGAGTTCGAGGCCAGCCTGATTTACTGAGCAAGTTCCAGAATAGCCAGCGCTAAAAGGACTTGCTCCCAATGAATTGTCCCTTGATTAACTCTTTACCTTTGGGAGAAAGCAGTGTGAGTTATCTGTTATGTTTTTCGGTTTCGAAGGTCCACGATTTATGCATACATACCCTATCCCCATTATATGCCTGCTTCTCTTTGCTGTCATCATCTTTCTCTTGGGTTATCATTTCTTGTTCTCACTTTCCTTGCTTTTATATTATTAGTTAACAGTTACCCCAAATTTTCTTGATGTAGCATACAACCACTTTTTTCAGGGGGGAAAATCCACCGAAATCTAAAAGGTAAATATTTTCAGGGAAACCAATCAAACTGACCTAGATATGTGCAGAGAAATTCCTACCAATACTTGTTGCAAATAAATATGGATATTCTCAGCAGAGGCGATAAGTTTAGCATAATACAGTATAGATTTTTCCCCGGCAGAAGGGAAAATACAGCAGAATGGAAGGGAAACTTCAAATACACAATATGATGAATATGATGTGGCCAGCACTTCTTTTATTGTTCTAGCTGTGAGATACAGTTCATAATGAGATATCGCTTTGGCTTCACTTATACAAGCACTTTAAACATGTTTCTAGTCTTGTATGTTCTTGGTTCTAGATAACATTTTAATCAGCTTATATTAATTGTATGCAGTCCTGGGTTGCATAGGTTATCTCCATGCAAGTAGATCATGCACTCCGGCGTATTTCGCCTCCCTCCCCTCTCCTCCTCTCTCTCTTCTGCCACTTTCCAATAGTCTCCTTTGACTGTTTCATTTCTAAATTCATGTCAAATATACACACACAATCCCACATATTTATAGAGAATCCAGGTTCTACAAATGACAGAATCCATGCAATGTTTGTTTTTCTGAGACTCACTTAATTTTCTTATCCATACTCCTCCATTTTCATCCATATTCTTACAGATGACATAATTTCTTTCTTCTTTATGGCTGGGGAAAAAGTCCATTTTGGATATACACCTCCATTTTCTTTTTTTGAAAAAAATAGAATTTTATCTGTGAGTTCTGTGTTTACGTCATTTCCAAACCCCCCTCCCACCAACTCCTCCCGTGCCCTCTTAAATCCATGACCTCTTCTTTATTGTCACACACTACACACACACACACCTCACACAATCAACCTGCTCAATCTACTTGGTCTTGCTTGCATGTGTACATATTTATCGCTAACCACTTGGAATTAAATAACACACAGGAATGGGCTTGTCTCTGTAGAAGCTGATTCTCCTTTCAATGGCTGTTAATTGCCCATAGCTCTTCATCTAGGGGTGGGTCCTGGTGATATTTTCCCCATCCATGTTGGTATGTCAGATGGTTCTGCCATTGTTCAAGTCTTGTTTAGACAACCGTATTATTGACATTTCATAGGTACCGCTTCTCTGTCATATGTAGAAGACACTGTCTCACAGCAGATGTCCTGGTCCACTGGACCTTACATGTATCTGCCTCTCTCTTCCAAGATGTCCCCGAGTCTTAGAGTAACAATAGTTTGTAGATATATCAACTGGTGTTGGGCAACCCACAGCCACTTGTTCTCTACCCTGTAACCAAATGTGGTTTTCTGTGATGGTCTCCATCTGTTGCAGTACTAAGCTTCTCTAGGGAGAGATCAGAGCTACACATATCTGTGGGCATAAGGAGAAGCATTCAGAATGCAGCTGAAAATGGCATTTATCTAAGAAAGCGGCAGTGGTCAGCTTTCCTCTCAGGGCCATGACCTCATCAGCCGTGAGGAGTTGCCTAGGTTTACAGTACCAGGCATGAACTCTCTCCTATTGGAAGGACCCTTCACTCCAGTTAAACAACTGTTGGCTACCCCCCACAATAAAAACACCCCTATTGCACCCTGGGATAGCGTGTTGTGTTAGTAATTGTGGTTCACAGGTTTTGCCGCTGTCTAGGACTGTTGACTCCTTTTCTCCCTCCGCAGCTCGCCTGGCTCCTTAGATAATATGAGCACTGGCCCTCA
Source organism: Microtus oregoni (assembly GCF_018167655.1). Taxonomy (NCBI): domain Eukaryota; kingdom Metazoa; phylum Chordata; class Mammalia; order Rodentia; family Cricetidae; genus Microtus; species Microtus oregoni. Next base: position 43,431,336 of record NW_024543063.1, read on the forward strand.
GGGAAGAGGCTTCCAGGTCAGTTCCAGCTCGACTCTGTCAAGCCCTGTGTCCCAAATGTTAAACTCCATTTTCCTTAGCTAGTCCTTAGGTTGGTTCCATTACTTAGCCATTGTGAATAGAGCAGTAATAAAAATTGCTGTGCAAGTATGATTATGGGATGTTAACTTGAAGTCCTTGAGGTAAACAGCTAGGATAAGGATGGTTGGGTTGTGTGGTAAATCTACTTTTAATATTTTGAGAATAATCCACGCTGATCTCCATTGTTTACATCCCTACAGCAGCATATAAGGGCTCCTTTCTGTGTGCATCCTCCCCAGCTCTCAATGCTAGTTCCCTTAACGACAAGCATTCAGACAGCGGTGAGAAGAAATAGCGGTGGAGTTCTAACTTTATCTCAAAGGCTTATGGGTCCTTTGTCATTCATCTTTCAAGAACTGTCTGCTAATTTCGTTGGCCTATTGATGGATTGATTGGGTTGTTTTATATCCTGCTAGATTTTTCAGTTTTCTATATTCTAGATACTGTTCAGTCCTCTATCAAATGTGTACCCAGCAGAGATTTTCTCCCATCCTATGGCTGTCTTTTCACTCGTTTCCTGTGCCCTGCAGTAGTTTTCTGCTTCATGAAGTCACATTTTACTTTGTGAAGTTTTTAGCATTGTTTCCTAAGTGAACAGAGCCCCTTTCAGGAGCTATTCCTCCATGCCTTCGACATTAAGTGTTCATGCTGTTCCTTCTAACTGCTTCAGAAAAAAAGAAAAAGAAAAAAAAACTCTTTGAAAGGAGACCAAGAAGATGCTAAATGGCTTCAGAATCACAACTTGAAATAAAGAGACATAATTATAAAGTCGGTATGCTTGTCAATTTAACAGTCAACAAATTATTTCAATGATCCACATTTTAAAGATTATTTTAAATATTTTATAAATAAGAAAAAAGTGTCCTCGGTAATTGTCATCTATCAAAATATGACCCCTATGCCTAATATGAAAATTATTCCCAATACAAAGAGAAAAGGGAGGGAAAGGTGGAGAGGGTAATGACACCAGGGGCAAGAAGCAGCTTTAGCAATGGATAAGGACAGAACATCCCAGACAAATGTGGTCACTCTGTTAAATCACCTTATAGGATTGATGGATGAAGGAGCGGCACTAAAGTTAATATATACGGATTTTACTAAAGCGTTTGATACACTGCAGAGTGAATTTTCACTTGCAAAATTAATTCAAATTGGGTAGACTGTGTGCGCGGTCACATAGGTTGAAAATGGGCTTTAAAACCATGAACAAAGAGCAGAGACGAATGTCAGCTCCTCACATTTAGGTTGGAGGCAGTGTCTGCTTCATCTGTGAGGACTGGGGTCTTCTTCTGTACCCCAAACTACCTTCCTACTAATCTCAGAAGGAAAACTGCAGGATCCACAGACTTTTGATACAGGAAGTATCGGGGACAAAGGTACAGTTAGAACCCATAAAGGGTTGGAAATGAGAGCAGAAATTAAAACGTAGTATAATGGATACCTTGAGCAATAACTAAGAGTAGGCAAGAAGATCACAAGGGAAATGGTTACAAATACTTTTTTATTTTAGTTCTTAAAACACTGGTTTGGAAAAATGCAGTTGAAGCCATGATGTTGTTAAATGGGGCTATTCTCTCTCTTTTTTTTTTTTTTTTGTTAGACTCTGAGTTGCTATAGTCCTGTGTGCTTCAGATTTAAATTTATTCAAAGAAAGTTAATGAAAGGCTGAAAAGCAAAGGGAATTGGTTCGTAAATATCATGATCATGTCTACTTAAGTGAAACTATTAGGTATCAGTGATTTCCTCAACTGTATGATGAAAACGGAGCAAATTATCGTTCTGAGTGACCTTGACTTAGAGGAATCTTGATTAAAACAAAGAAAAAGTCTCTAAGTTGTGTTCCGAAAAGTTCCAGGCCATTCTTAATATTGCATCCGATTTTATTATTTAAATCCTTTAACTGCATGAGTGTTCAGTTCAGAAGCAGAACAGACTCTTTAAAAGTAAGTAGTGTGATTTGAGTTTTCTTCTACTGATAACATTATCTCATTTACCATCAAAGCCTTCCCTCATCTGCCCTCTCACCCAGCCTCTTGGCCGAGGTAGGCAGGAGGAAGTGCCCTCATCCTGAAGTTGTGAATAGGGAAACTGAGGATCAAAGGAGGCGAAAGGTTTACACTGTATCAACAGTAAATAGCAAGGTATTTACTAACAGACTTCAGGGATGACTAGCCTTGGAGTCTTTCCACTAAGCAGTATGCTCCTCCCCCCCTATTCTGTTTAAGAGACCGCTTTAGAAGGCTGTTCCTAGGGGCTGACCACGGCTTTAACTTTATTCTCTGATGAAATAAATGACTTGACAGAAAGGACCTGATAGGGCATCTGAGGCATAGCATGAACCAACAGTGGTTAACTAATTTTCTCCCTCTACCTATGTATGGCTCTTTCATCCTGTAGTAATCGAGCCCCCGATGGACGCTGGCCATGTCAGCTGTCCAGGTCAGCCACCCTAGCTCCTCTTGGTAAGTTCACATCTTCCCAGTCAGCCTGGCGGCTCCATGAGAGGAGCCTGTGCTGCCCGTGTCCCCAGTGTCCCCAACACTTAGCCTACGATAACCAAACGACTGGTGCCTCACCCCTTCAAAATCTGCTAAACTTTGGCCTGGCTAAAGCCTCATTGCTACAAACAACAGCCAGTAAATACATCCCACAACCCCACTGCCCATACTGAACAAGCAGAGCTTCTGCAGCCTCAACTACACAGCGTGGGAGTTCCTGTGTGTGATGCCAATCCACCTTCCTGCTGTGGCCTCCCCTACTGGGACCCTGGCTAGTTCTCTCAGTCCCACAAAACAAAAGCAGATATAGATATCCTGCCTAGAAATCACTTAGCCCCCAGATGTCACTGCCCACGACTGCATTAGCTGTGTGAGTCTCGCAGAGAACGCTCTGGTCATGCCAACCCCCCTCTTCCGCTTTAGACCCACTGCAGCTGGGGGAGCGCACCTGAAGCCTTCGGCCAACTGTCAGGTGTAATTTAGCACAGCCAGATGAATTATGGGATTGCCCTTTAGGAAAAGGCTGGGAGCCCAGGCCTGCCTGTCAAATAGGTCCTTGCCTTCTAGTGAACTCTGCAGGTGAATGAATCTGTATTGGGTACATCAGCATTTCATAGCGCGTTCATGCTAATGTCTCTTTGAAATGAAACCGAGAAAGCTGTTAACCTCAGTTAGCTGGGTGTCCCCTCTGTGACCGGAATAAATCAGCAATGTAGACTCCGAGGATTCTGTCCTTACTGCTTTGGGGAAATCAGAGCTGGTGCCATGGGGAAAATTGATAGAAGGGGTCCTCAAACTGCAGAATACTAGATATGGGCTATTTCTCTTACAAAGGAGAAATGAGCATCACTCCTTCTTACCCCTGATTTTGCTGTTCTTTTTAATTTTGTTCAATTAGATAACGTATCCTTACTTAGCTTTTTGACAAGTCTTTGATTTCTGTGATTCAGTACATACAGGCCTTTTCATGTGCATGGGTGCATGTTTGTCTTAGTTTCTGTTCTATTCTGTGGAGAAAACACCATGATGACCTTGTAAAATAAAGTATTTAACTGGGGGGACTTGCTCATAGCTTCCAAGAGTTTGCCCATGACCTCCATGGTGGGGAACATGGTGGCCGGCAGACATGGTGCTGGAGCAATAGCTAAGAGCTTACATCCTGATCCGCAGACAGGAAGAAGAGAGAGTAAGACTGGACCTGGCATGGGCTTTTAAAACCTCAAAGCCCACCCCTGTCACACACCTCCTCCAATAAGGCCACTCTTCCTAATCCTTCCTAAACAATCCACTATCCAGGGAAACAGACTTTCAAACATATGAGCCTCTGGGACCACCCTCATTCAAACCATCACAATGTGCGTGTGTGTACATGCGTATGTCCATAAACTCCCAGAATACCATACACCTGAAAACCTGGTCTTCTCTGCAAGAGTAACCATGGTCATCCAGCTGGAGATTCTAATTTCTTAAATATCTTTCCAAAGCTCAGATTCCAATAGCATCCCTATAAGAACCGCACATCAGCCTTGTGAGGAGGGAGTCACTAGGTCTGAGGTGGTGCTTAAACAGATGCAGAGCTAAGGGAGATAAAGATGCAGGGTTAAGCCCAGAGCGTCCTCGGCTGTCTGTGCACTGCAGCGACTGTGCAACCCAGGCTACGTGGTAGAGGTGCAAGGACTCCTTGCTCTAAGAAACCAGCACACAGAAAAGGCCTGTGACCTCTTCGTGCTTCTTTGTGCCCCAAAGGCTCTTGCCTTCCACCTCAGTAGTCCCGAGGAAAGCCTACTTATCACTTCATATCTTGACATCACCAGGCCTTAGTATTTCCAAGCAGGTGTGCAATTGCTTTGATTAGCTCCGATATGAATGTTATTCCCTTTCTCACTTTTTCTTCTAAGGATTCTGAACTAGAAAGAAAGAGAGGAAGAGAGGAAGAAAGAAAGAGGGGGGAGGGAAGGAGGGAGAAAAGAGAGAAAGAGAGAGGAAGGAAGGAAGGAAGGAAGGAAGGAAAGTAAAAAGTAGACAGTTGGAGCTTTCAAATCAAGGTTCCCAATAAAGTGTTCAAGAGCAGCATGAGGAAGATGCTGGAAGTTTCCTCAACCAGAAAGAAACCAAAGGATGACAAGGGTGGTGTGAGGTCTTCTGAAGAATTTTGGATTCATTCTGCCAATCTTTTTACATCCCAGAAGAAAAAATAGAAAAGTGTAAGTTCTGAAAGGGACAGCAGGAGGCTTGTGGGGTTGGGCATGGTGAGCTTAAAAGGGACGGGCTTTGCTTTTCTTTCTTTGTGGTAGGACCAAAAGATGCTTTCTTGGTTGTCTTTAATTGTTCACTTGATGGAGGTTGAAGCTAGCTGCTATTGAAAGAACTTAATCAACACGGGGATACAAGACACACAGCACCATTCTGGTTGTTTTGTTTTGTTTTTTATTTTCTGGGTTTTTTTTTTGAGATTATAATAGAATTTTTAGAAACGTGACACTAAAGCTCAGATATGTTAACAATCTTTCCCAATTCACAAAGCTTATTCGGTTGGAATAGTAGGGCCTTAGGAAAACCTGGTGGGCGGTGGCAAGTTCCTGCCTACTCCACGCTGGTGATTGAACCCAGGGTTTTAGACATGGATGCAAGCATTCTACTTCTGAGCTACATTCCCAGCCTAGGATGATGGTCTGCAGGAGTTCCTTTGCTTTAGAAACTCCTCTCTGTGGAGACCACAGGAAGGAGATGAGGAGGGACACCAAGTGTTACTCTGTTTTGAGAAGATGGCCTGTATTTTATGGCTGACTTTGCTTTTTGTTTTTGCAACTCTGGGAGTGGAAGCCAGGGCCTTACACATGCTAAGCACATGCTCTGCCACTGATCTATATCCCCAGACCCCTTTGCACTTTTTATTTTGAGACAGGATCCCGCCGAGTTGTCTCGGCCAGCTGTGAATTAGCTCTAGATCCCAGGCAGGCCTTGCATTTGCACCGGTCTAGCCTCGGGCTCCTGAGCATCTGGAATTGCAGGCCTGTGCCATAAGGCTCCACGTCAGACATGTTTGCATTTGTGTTGGCCCACATCCAGGGCCCACCCACTCAGCACCATGGAGTTGCGTCCTCCACTGGCTTCCCCTAGCCTCTGCAAATTCATCTTGGTTATGTTGGTGCTCATCCTCCATCAGCGATACTGAGCATGTCTTGGAATGGCATTTATGCCTCATGTTGTAATTTATTTGTTCATGGATTTCTTGCTTTTATATGAATTTCATGAGAATTATCAGCCTTGGCACTCCCCACATCTACCACTGTAGTTAGAAAATGAAAAGCTCCCCACCATATAAATTAGTAGAACTGAGTATTATTTGCTTCCTTCTAACTAAAGGGACAATTATGAGCTTCCCCAAATCTGGCAGCAATAAAGGTTTTTCTCGGGCCTCATGTAGAACTTGGGAAGTTCATAATAGCATCCTCCATCCCCTTAACTTCTTACAGACTTGTCAACAAAGAAAACGGCTTGCAAGTTATTTCTATTACTTAACCTAAATAGCATTGCAGTGATTTCCAGGTCCCCAAAATGAGTTCTCTTCTTGTGGATACATTAAACTTGAGAGTTTATTATGGTTATTGGTTTTGTTGTTGTTTGCTTTGAGATGCTATTGTCGCCCAGGCTGACTTCAAACTCACAGTCTTCCTCTATGTATTAGTCAGGGTCCTCGAGAGCAGTGGTTCTCATGATGAGCTAACTGCATATAAATATTTACATTACGACTCATAACAGTAGCAAAATTATAGTTATGAAGTAGTAACAAAGTAATTTTATGATTGGGGGTCACCACAGCATGAAGAGCTGTATTAAAGGGTCACAGAATTAGCAAGGTTGAGAACCAGTGCTCCAGAGAAACTGAACTTAGAGAATGAATATATATTTATATGGGATTTATTATAATGGCTGCATGGCCTGTCTACCAACAGAAGGTCCAAGAACTCGCTGGTCTGCATTCTATTCCAGAACCCTGAAGATGTAGCCTCTAATGTCAGTGAAGGAACGGACTTCTCAGCGAGAGCCAGGGCCAACCGCCAAGGACAGCAAGCTGCCTTCTTCCATGATCTTTCTCTAGGCTGTCAGTAGAATGTGTGGCCCAGATTAAAGGTCAATCTTCCCACCTCAAAATATCCATATTAAAACTGGTTCTTCCCGGGCAGAGAGGTGGCTCAGTGGTTAAGAGCACTGCCTGCTTTTCTAAAGGTCCTGAGTTCAATTCCCAGCAATCATATGGTGGCTCACAACCATCTGTAATCAGATCTGGTTCTCCCTTCGGGCCTGTAGGCATACATGCAGGCAGAATACTATATACACAAAAAGTAAATACATCTTTTTTTTTAAAAAAAAAAAAGGGGGGGGGGTTCTTCCAGCTTTAAGTGATTTAATTAAGAAAAACTTCCCTCATTGATGTACCCAGCCACTCAGGTTTTAGTCAGTTCCTGATGCAGTCAAGTTGATGACCAAGAACAGCCATCACAATCCCTCAGCCTCCCAACTGCTGGGATCATAGGTATGCACTGCCATACTGAGCTTCTGTTTCCTGGTTTTTAATGAAAGTGAACCAAAATTTCAGAAACATACACACACACACACACACACACACACACACACACATACACACATACACACACATGCACTCATGCATGCACACTGGCGCGCATGCACATATACACACGCGCACACACACCAAGCAATCATTCCCCAAATGGCAGAGATGTTGGGAAGTTAAGTTATTCAACTTCACTCTTAAAGGAGCAACACTGATTGTAGATTATTTGCTTCGAAACCATTCAAGGGAAGATTCTGTTTTTCCAATTTGAAGATAAAAATTAAATTCAGAAGAAGTTAATATGCGTATGCTCACATGTTAATTTGGTTTTCAGCATAGAAATGGGAGAGCAATTCCTCAAATCAAAAACGTGTCTCAATTGGCTATTTAACAATACAGCCAGAGTACATTGTGATTTTTTAAAACGGCTTTGTCTTCCCCTGTTGGGCATCAGCGAGAGCTACTTGGACCACGGCTGGATTATATTTTTCACCTCCAGTAGGGAGGTTCTGAAATATCCCACAGCCAGAGAAGGCAGGTATAGCATGAGAGCCCAAAGGCACAAATAATCCCCACGTTCGACTTTAGCTAATAATTTTAACCTCTGTGAATAAGCAGCCTCTTTGTCAAAGCTCACTTAACCATGGGTGGTGCTGAGGGACTGAGGGGCACCACATTGGATCCCTTTGACATTATTTGACTATGAAAAGGGGGAAGGTGGGGGAGGGGTGGGAAGGAGGGAGGGGAGGGAAAGCAGGAAGAAAAATCAGGGAGTGTTCACGTTTGTCCAGAGCCTGAATCTTTAGCATTTGATTATAGTAACCAAACTTAATGTCTATCACAGGTCTCCCCGTCACCAAAAGAGAAGTCTTCCACCCTGCAACTCATTCTCTTAATACAGCACTCCTCCATCCCCGAGAGAGAGGGGAGGACTCCCACCTGTACCCACTTTCTCATCACAGGGCTCCTCCATCCCCGAGAGAGAGGGGAGGACTCCCACCTGTACCCATTCTCTCATCACAGGGCTCCTCCATCCCCGAGAGAGAGGGGAGGACTCCCACCTGTACCCATTCTCTCATCACAGGGCTCCTCCATCCCCGAGAGAGAGGGGAGGACTCCCACCTGTACCCATTCTCTCATCACAGGGCTCCTCCATCCCCGAGAGAGAGGGGAGGACTCCCACCTGTACCCATTCTCTCATCACAGGGCTCCTCCATCCCCGAGAGAGAGGGAGGACTCCCACCTGTACCCATTCTCTCATCACAGGGCTCCTCCATCCCCGAGAGAGAGGGGAGGACTCCCACCTGTACCCATTCTCTCATCACAGCGCTCCTCCATCCCCGAGAGAGAGGGGAGGACTCCCACCTGTACCCACTCTCTCATCACAGGGCTCCTCCATCCCCGAGAGAGAGGGGAGGACTCCCACCTGTACCCATTCTCTCATCACAGGGCTCCTCCATCCCCGAGAGAGAGGGAGGACTCCCACCTGTCCCCATTCTCCTATCCTGGATGCCCCCATCATGGAGAGCGAGGAGAGGTCTCCCACCCTGCCCCCAATCTCCTACAAAATCTGTGTTGAGAGGAAAATCTCATTCTGTTCTCTCCACTCTTGGTCCCTGTGATGACATCTAACATGACACAGTAACTCTAAATTCCTTCTGCTCTTTGATTTGGTTTCTAGTGAGGGGCCTGCTGGTCCTTCCTAAGCATCTGAGGGGGAAGAGGGCAAAGACTGGCAGGTGCTGTCGGACTTAGATGCAGTTGGATCAGGGGTGTCCTCGCTGCCTCATACAGTCTTTCTTAAGATCGCAGGTTCAGTTCACCAGCTTCCCCTTTGGGGCATTGAAGCTCCACCACAGCCCCTGTCCGGCACTTGTCTCTAGCAGCTTCCTCGCTGTGAAAGCAGGAGGAGCAGCTGTGGCAGAGGTCATCCGGCCAGGCTAAATCTGAAACATTTACCTTCTGACCTTCGACAAAAGTGCTGACCTCTGCTAAAATCACCAATCCTGAGCAAAGACAAGAGATGAGAAATCTAAATGAAGTGATAGATGTCTATAGTTTATTATAAATTGCATCTGGAACCAGCAATTAGGGTAGGATAGAACACATTTGTAATGAATAGGAAATACCTTTGAGTCAGTTGGGACCACACTCAGCTACAAATAATAATAATAATAATAATAATAATAATAATAATAATATAAAATAGTGAACTAAAGGAATAGGCTTCATTTCCCACACATGAAAAGTAAGAAAGGCGTTTATTCAGCATCCCAAAGCGTCATCAAGGAGCTAGGCTTTTTCTGCCTATGATACCAGAGCTACAGACAGTGAAATTATTGGCACTATCTTCATATTGGTTATGTGCTAAGACTTGTAACCAGCGTGAAGGAAGGGGGAAGAATAAAGAAAGATTATGGCTTCTACCTGCTCTTTTCTACCTGGAAATGGGCACCTTTCCAAGAAGGACCCTCGGGCACTCCCAGAGGACAACTGCTTACATCTTAAAGCCACCCCTCACTGGCCATGAAGCAAAAACACAAGAATTTACCACTCAGAGCCTAGGGAGTCATAGCATCATCTGTTTGAGTGTGAGGACACATCCCAATGTGGTGGTTAAGAACGTAGACTCTGAAAGCAAAACTGCCCGGGTTCAGAGCTCAGTTCCAGAACTTACCTGATCCTTCCCTGAAGGGCAAAGATGATAATATCGCACACACCACACACACGCACACACACAGCACATACACGCAGCCTTATAGGGCTCCGAGTATCAATTTTGTGGCTGACACATGATAAATGTTGGCTATTATTGAAATCATATTAGAGGATGAGCTTGCCAAGGAAGGAACGGAGAAAGAGTAAGATGCCCTCAGGCATCTCAGATGTGCGTGGGGAAGTGTTGGTAATCTAAATTGTGGCTGAAATCACCATGAATGCATAAACTCCCTGCAAGATTGAGTTCAGAGGAAACAAGAACAGAGGGCCCCGGACAGACAGAGAAGACAGCGGGAAAGGAAAGCAGACAGAGAAATAATAAGAGAATTCTGTCGGCCAGCATATTAAAACCTCAGAGAATAATAAAGCCTTTCACAACAGTACTTCCTTGGCAGGATATTGAAAACCCTGGATGGATGTCTCTGTTGGGTTCCCTGGGCTGGTGTTCTGCTTGCTCTGGCCTAGGCATTGCCATCGTTTTTGCTCATGGCAGCATTTTAAATGGCATTTCTGGAGTGGGAGTCAAATCTCAGTGTTGTAGAAATGAGTGAGCACTCAGGAGTAAGCGACACCTTTTGTAACAGATCCACGGGTTGGAGGATCTCTAAATCACCCAACGGTGCTAATTTGACAGTGGTGCGAGGTTAGCATTGTTCAGAGGGTACCAAGTCGGCCCTCCTGGTACCAACTCTTTGTCTTCCCACCAGAGGCTAAAGACAATAAAATGAATAGAGGTATCAGCCAGGTGGTGGTGGCACAGGTCTTTAATTCTAGCACTCGGGAGGCAGAGGCAGGTGGATCTCTGTGAGTTCGAGGCCAACCTAATCTACAAGAGCTAGTTCCAGGTCAGGCTCCAAAGCTACAGAGAAACCCTGTCTCGAAAACAAACAAACAAACAAAAAAGAATAGAGATAGTACAAATAGCCACCAAAAAAGAAAAGGCAAAATTGGTGCAAATGGTTTTTGGTGTTGACCCAATACCAGCCTTGGCTGAGGTACACATTTGTACAGCTCGGGTTACTATACCTGACGTTGGATTCAGCAGTGGAATTGCTGGCCTGGGGTCATAGGAAAGGAAAGTTGATGAGCAAGAGAGAGAGAGAGAGAGAGAAGCAGATCAATCCTCTGTGGGGAGTTGTATGCGCAGCCTCCTTCGCTGCTTGCGGCTTCCATGTGCAGAACTCCATTTGCCAGCCGCTTAGCTCGACTGTGCTTTGTTGTGTTTCTCCTTTAACTGAAGCCAGTGAGGTTAAAGTGCTTAAGGGTACAGAGGCCACGAGGGATGGGGAGGCCTCTGTGATCTAACCAAGAGGATCAAAGAAGCTGTAAGTCCGAGAGGGTCTTGAGGCTGTGGTTCCTAGACAAGGGAAGCCATTTCATTTGTTCCTTCAATGCCCCTGCTCAGCACACAAGCCAATGGTGAACCACTTGGAAAGGGAAACTCTGTCAGTGCGGTCCCATGATTTATCCTCCAAACTTTTCCTGCAAAGGGGGTGCAATGAATGCATCCCCTGGGACAACAAACATAAATGAGCACTGTCCCAGAGTGGTTAGAATGTGTTGCCAATATTACAAGTCTCTTGGTTCGTATATATAGGGTGAAGAGCAAAGTCCGTGGACCCAGACTCACTAAGTCCCAGCCCTGCTAGAAATACTTGTGTGGCTGTGGCTTGTTATTTAATTTCTCTGTGGTTTAATAAACTTTCTGGTGTTATAGATAAGAGTCATCGCTGCTTCACAGTGCTGAGTGGACAGGCTTAGAGCAGTTCTGCGAGACAGGGGATGCTAGGTCTTTGCTGCTCTTGCCATCTCAGACACTCGAGGGTAGAGACCTTACAGTCAGCCTTCTCGCTGCATGCCTCAGAGTGGGTGAAGGCATTTGTTGAATGAAACCCCAGAAGAAATGAGTAAGTAGGGAAAGAAGTGTTATCTCCTCCCTAAATCTGCCTCTTTGTCTTATCCAAACCCTTCTTCTTATCCTTCTTCTCCCCACAGGTCCACTCCTCCATTCTCCTTTTTCTACTTTAAAACAGCAAGGCAGAAAAGGTCCTCTCATCTTTATCCTTCTGCCTGTTACTGACAATGTCAGAAGAATAACCCACACGTATCATCCTCTCTTGCCCACAGTTATTCCTCAGTCCTTTTCAAGTGACCCAGATTGAAGCTGTCGCACATAAATGACTATCGACCTTCCAATTCCTGCCTGCAATGATCCCTTCTGAGCCATTCTTGCCTCTCTCTTAAGAGACCCCTGTCCTTCCTTACCCTCTCCTTCACAGAGCAGGATCCTTGACTTCCTTGGCATGAACTTTGTCAGTCCAAAACGTCTTTGTTCTCTATCTGTGACCCCAATCTGTGTGCCTCAAGACTTAGGACATTTATAGACTTTTTCTATGTGTACCCCTAAGTAGCTAGCAGGGTGCCTTTTACCCGTGAGTACAAACAGTTAAATCATATTGAAATAAAGTTCTTTATGAGATTGGAAGTCTGACCATTTTTTTGTTGTTGTTCCTAAAGCTAAGTCTTCACTTTCTTCATTAAATCTGAATGTTGGCCAGACCCCGAGAGCTTTAACCTAGACTGCTTTCCATTGAACTGCTTCAACGTTAAAAGTGTCTTTGTCTTCATTGCTCCTGTCCCTCCTTTGAACTCTGTGAATTGGTTTCTATGGGTCATTTTTCTATGCATTGATTTCTTCCATGGGTGATTTTGAAGTTAATTTCACAGGTGCCCTGGGTTCTCCTAGAATCTAATCATTTACCATTTAGTAACTTTATCAGGGAGGGGTCCAGGACCCCCAGACTTAGTCTTGCAACTTCCTGGAAATCCACGGAACTGAACCTCTCCACCTAACAGAGCTTTTAGAGTCTAACATTTTTGTCTTAAATATGTAAATAATTCTACACTCTAGGGTTTTCATAGCTAATAAGGTATTCCCAATGTCACAGTGGTTACTTTTTCTAATCCCATATTAATTAATTTTTTCATTTGGATAACAAAGATGAAAAAACTTGTTCATGTGCTTGTATCTTAATTTGAATAGTTAACCATCCTACCTTTCCATCTGCAGTTGTTGCATCCATGTATATATTCCCCGTGTATGTCCGCTCGCGCACGAGTGCGTGCGTGCATGCGTGCACCTCTCACGAAATAGCTAGAATCCGATTATTCTCCTAAATAGATTGAACATACACACACAGCAAGAGGCTTCAGACTATGGGCTTTTAGTCAAGGACAAGGTTGTCTTTTTAATGCATATTTGGGACCAACAGACAGAATTACTAAGGATCTGAAGTCATGGGGAGAAAAGAAAAAAGTGAAATGGTGGGTGGAAATGGTGTTTAAGGGCTGCTTTCTCTGCATGGGTTCGCTCCAGAGAAAGGGTCCTAGGGGCAGTGGGGAAATAGAGGCCTCCAGGCGGAGAGCTAATGTGGCGCCGCTGCTGTTTGCATAGCTGCACAGCCCGAGGTGGGACCTGGGAAAGCTAGCTTGAATTCCAATGAATATTTACAATTGCACTGCTCCGGCGCGGAATGCAATCACAAGACTCCAGTCCACAGGTTTGATGCATCAAAAGAAAACGAGAGGAGCGCCGCCGAAATGGAGTTGCCTTTGGAGAGACTTATAAACACAGATCTTAGCGCTCGTGGCAGAACTAAAATGCTCTATTTCTGATCGGAGCAATTTATTCTTCGGGCACCTTCCTTGATAGCAGAAAGCACCCGGCTGGGTTTTGAAGTGAGAGTCTTCAGTAGCTGGTTTTTAATTCTGAGCAAAAGAAGGCCGTGGAGGGAATTGTGGTGCATAATTTTGATTTTGTTTTTTAACAAAAGACCCTAGAGAAGAGCGGGGAAATCACTGAGTGGGCGCCTGCAGTCCCTCTTCTTAGGGTCTGCGTTTTCATCCTGTTCTTCCACCTTGCCCATTTCTTCGTGGAGCAGCGCTGGGGAAAGCTGCCGCCATTTTGCGTCTCCAGTTTGAAGCCTTGGGGTAACTGGCTGGCAGGAATGCCTGCAATCTCCTGGCTCAGTTTTCCTCCAGATCTGATGCTCCACGTGAAAAGAAGCACGGAGACCTGGGTGGGAGATGCTCATCAGAGCCTCTTGGACCCAGTGAGGTGACTTTTAGCGCTCCAAGGCGTTAGGGTAGATGCAACTGAGTGTTTCAAAGGACTCTGCCAGAACCCCGTTTTGTGCTTCATCTGACTGATATTTTGAATTATTGAGATTTATATTGGAATATGAGTTGCCAGCAACCTACTGCACAGATGTCCTGCTGGCTCCCCGCCTGGATTTTCACCCACGGGGCAGCCCATTTTCTCCTACCAACATGCTCCCCACTCCCACCTGCCTAGCTGCTTGCTTTTCTAAGCCACCCCGCTTTTCTCATTAATTCTCTTGTGTATATCCACACAGATCTGGGGAAACACAAGTCGCCTGCCTGTGTTTATGTGACTGGCAGCAATGGTTATATTTATTGTAATTTGATGATATTAGAATCACCATGGAAATGCACCTCTGAGTGTTGCTCTGAGGCCATCATCTCCTGAGAGGTTTAAGAAAGCAAAGAAGATTCGCTGTGAATGCCAGCGGCAACCCAGACTGGATCAGTTTCAAACAAGCTGAGAATCGCTGGTCATCTCTATCTCCTTCCTGACCTGTATACAATGTGACCAGCTGTGTAACACCCCTACAGCCATGCCTTCCTCGGCATAAAGGATGTCGCCCCTCAAACTGTGAGCTGAAATCACGCCTTACTTCTTCAATTTGCTTCTTGCCAGGTTTGATCACAGTAAGAAGAACAGTAGCTGGTGGCAATATAATAATCTAGTTGGAAGAGTTGGCCTCAGAAGACCTACGAATCTTTTTCGTGTGGCATCTTTTCGGATTCCCAGACACGATGCAAGTGTCAACTCAAGAGTTAGGGAAAGGGGACGTTTTGGGTTCTCATGATCTCCACAGCATACCCCTAACCTTTGTCGTGTATGAATCCTGTTTTCTCAGTCATACATGAGCTTTGTGCACACAGTTTCATGGTACTCCCTTCCAACTAGATCACTGTCTGTGAGTGCCTTCTTCGAGGAAACTCTGTAGCAATGGGGTTGTTTAGTAAGTCCCTATTAGAAATGTAAATGGTCTATGTGCATACACTACCCATGTAAATGTTGGTTGTGACAGCCATGGATGAGTTAGTGCTGAGTGTAGAACAAAGCTACACCTTAATAGAATTACTTGGTTGTTTACTTGCACAAATGCTCAATGAAGTATTCTACTTTGGCTTATATTGTGAAAAAAATTTTAATTAGAAAAAAAGTGTCTCCTCTTCTGGAAGTGCCTAGTTAAAAAAATAAAGGAGAGGCAAAGAACTTGAATAGACTTTTCTTCAAGAAGCCATGCAAACAGCAAAAGAACACATAAAACATATTCAGTGCCATTAGTTGTTAGGGAAATGCAAATCAAACTGCCAAATACCACTTCACACCCATTAAAGTGGCTATTCAGTTTTAAGAAAAAAATAAGTTTTTATGAATTTTTGAAGAAACTGAAACCCTTATTCCTTGCCAGTAAAAGTAAAGTTGTATCAATACTCTGGGAAATTTTGGTAGTTTCCTCTAAAAGTAAAACAGGCTGATCGCATGTCCCCACAAGCCCACTCCATATATGTGTATTAACTAATCAAAAACAAGTGTTCTGATGAAGATTATACTTGACTGTTTCATAGTAACACTGTTCATAACAGCTAAAAAGTTGAAACAGCTCAAAAGTCTTTCAATAGATGGGTGGCTACTCAGCCTTGCATGGAATATCAACAAAAAAAGAATCAAGACTGCCGCTAAGGGCGCAGTAGTGGCATGCACATCTTGGCGATAACCAACAACTCTCTAATTGGACTTAAGACCTGCTCAACAAGAGGGAAGGCCTGGTACCAGAAACCTACCCAATTACCCAAGACTAATGGAGTCATGGATCTTAAAGGAGAACCTGCCGCTGCCACTTTATTAACCTAGCAGAATCTCTAACTACATTCTAAATATTTATCCTTCTGCCCACAGGTAAGTGTAGTCCTTACCACTAATCAAGGAAGTTTCTCTTGACAACAGATAGACCATTACAGAAAAACCACAGTCCCAATGATACTTCTACAATACAGTTCCCCCATCTAAGGCTTCAGGGTCATTGCATAAATATTGTAGGAGCCAGGGGAGTTCGTTGTGAAATTGAATCTCCTAGGGATGTCAGAAGTTACACCCATAAAGTCTCACCAATATGACGCCTAAACATGAGATAAACAAGAACAATAGACACACTAAAGTGAGTGATGTCCAGGCGGTCTCAGCTCTACATAAAGAACTATATGCAACTAAGGAATGCTGAGAGCAGAAGAAATAGTCTTGCCCAGGGAAGAGCATCAATTGATTATCCAATACCGAATGCTCAGCCCTGAAAATATACATACAACTAACATCTACAGACTGGACAGGTTGTATTTATGTATTTTGGACATTTGTAACAAAAATTAATAAAAAAAAAAGAGCCCATAGATTTGGAAAAGGGCAAGGGGCATAGAGAGGGGTTTGGAGGGAGGGATGGAAATGGGAAATAATGCACTTGTGTTACTATCTCAAAGCAGTAGGAGAATTATTATTTAAAAATAGGAATCAGGGCTAGGGAGATGGCCCAGCTGTCAGAGAACCCAATTTCAGTTCCCAGCACCCACATTAGACCGCTCACAACCACTTGGTACTCAAGCTTTAAGGGATCTGACTCCCTCCCTGGCCTCTGAAGGCATCTGCACAAATGTGGCACACACACACACACACACACACACACACACACACAAATAAAAGCATTTTAAAAGGAATCATACATGTTTCAAAATTAGTGCACCAAGAAAAGTCACAGCACAAAGCACCATTTATATGAAATATCTAAAATAGGTAAATCTGCAGGGACATATTGCTGACTGTGGCTCCTTGGGACTGAGGGAAAAGTTAGCTCCTGGGGAGCAGAGTGATATGAAAGGGTACAGCATTTCTCTGTGAAGATGAAAATGTCTTCCAGTTCCCTATGATAACTGTTTCCTATTCTACTTATACACTTTAATTGGGCAGGCTATATGGCATGTTGTTTATTTCTCAATAAAACTTCTATTTTTAAAAGCAATTTATAACCCATACAGAAAATAGTGAACTCATTACTTTATGTATATTTTCAGGTAAAGAATAGCATTGCCCCGATTCTCATCCTACTCATTTCACTAGTGCATCCTCAAATGATAACTAGCTATTTTTAGAAATCTAATCTACTCTAAAGCGGTAAATATTTACCACTGATGATAATATCCCAAAAAGGCCAATGTTGACATGAAACCTGCCCAGGGATGTTTCTGAAAATTTTATTAGCATGTGTGAGATAAACAGCTCATCACTTCTGTTGGCATTATAAAGCCAGCTCTTTATATATGTTGACACACACATACACATTTTTGTATACATATAACTGCTCTATGCACACATGTGCATGTACATGTGTACATGTAATTTGATAGGTATATTTTATATTATAGGCCCAATATATAATGTAGGTGTTCAGTTTTTTATTTTTGACAGACCAGTAGACGAAAACTGAAGGTAGTTTTTTTTCCCTCTCATTCATTTGTTCAAACACCCGTTGAGCATGTGTATGAGGACACCCTTAAAAACGTGAGGGCGTTTGGGTCAGTGAGGCGGTTCATCAGGTAAAGGCGCCAAACAGTGCCTAAGAGTAGAGAAAACCCTGGCAGATGGTAAGCGAAGTGTTCCCCTGGAGAAACTCTTTGGCGAACACTTTTTAAAGCGTTCTAAATGGGCCTTTAGCCAAGGGAACAGCCAAAGGTGGCACAACTAATAATCTTGGCAAGAACTTAGATTCCGCTGCTATCGCTTACAGAGAAGGTTCTCTCTTCATGCCTTCGCATGGCCTCGGCCCTCTGACAGTAAGTACCCTGTAATTTCTATTAAAATGCTTCCCGTCGGCCCTTTCAAATCAGGACAACTTCATAATAATGCAACAGGAGACGGTGGCGCAGGTGACGGTGCCTTTGAAATCCCGTCCACAGAGCTAATGATCTGTGGGGGAAAGGAGTCGGTTGTATATTTCTATAGAATTATTTTAGGTTTCTGACATTTCTCCATTTGCTAAAAAATGTACCAAGTAAGTAAAGTCATGATAACTAGCTAACTAATTGCCTCCCCTACGGATGCTCAACTCCGATAGCAACTGGGTTCAAGTAGAAACTTGGACAGAAAATGATTTTCGCGAACTCAAGTGGAATCTAATGATACCACCACATAAGAGAAAAGCTGCTCCCATCGCATGAAAAGTTAACGCAGCAGATTCTTATCTAACAGGGCCCCTTTCAACCCTGCAGGTAGCAGTGTTTTCAAAAGTTTGCAAGCTGATCATTTCATCTGGTATTGTTTGAGTGCTCAGATGTTCCCCAGAAGGACAGATCGTGCTCTTCTCTAACCTTGAACTACAACACTCCATGGAAATGAGAAATAATGAAAGTCTCCCGTGCATTTCTAATGCCCTCGTCCTCGCTAATGGCTCACCCAGCCAAGTCGTTCCTCACTCGACCTAGGTCTACAGCCAACCTTCCAAACTCCTGAGTTCGTCTTTTAGTGTTTGGGGGACTGGTTCTTTGTTGACAAAGTGAAGATCTACTTGGGCACATACTTTCCTGTAACTGTTGGTCCTCCCTCCCTTACGTGTTTGTGTGTACGTTTACAGTTAGAACATAAGCTTTACAAAGCTTTGCCCAGAGGAATAAGAGACCAGTGTCTGTTACAAACACACCGTGTGCCAGACAGACATGGAGCTTAGCATTTTACAGGCATGATCTCATTCCAGTTTTCAAAGTAAACTCCACAGTTAAGAGCACATGTCACTCTTGCAGGGGACCCAGGTTCAGCTCCCAGCACCTGTAACTCTAGCTCCAGAGGAACTCCCTCTGCTGGCCTCCACAGGAACTTTCATGCATGTGGTACACATACATACACACAGATGCACACACCTAAAAAATCTTTACAAAATAACTGGGCACAGAAAGATCCCCATTTTTATAAGAAATGGGGATTCAGAGAGACATTCAACTTGTTTCCTTTGGCAAACGGGTACACAAAGATCCAAACCCAAGAAAGCAGGAAGCCAAAGTTCTCATAGTGCTTAGGGTTCGCATGTCATCTCTCCTCCTGCCTCCCAAGCCTTGGATCTCATTTTCTCACATCTGTCCTTGCTCTTCTCTAACCCTGCAAACCTGCCCCAACCCTTTGCACTGGATTTCCTTCATCTTGAAACCCTCTTCTCCCCATATCGCGTTCTCTTACCTTCTTGTGTCTTGACTCCAGTGTCCTCTTAGTGAGCCGTCCTCCTGCCATCTTTCTTAAAATATAAACTGTCACCTACTTAGTCTCCGAGTTTTCTTCTACTTTGTTCCCACCTCCTCCGGTGTTTATTTTCCTTTGTCATGAGAATGCATGTTACCCTAAGACAGGGTTCCATCTATTTTGTTCTTTGATGCTTTCTTAGCACTAGAATTAGGGGCTCGTTGTTTGTTGAGTGAACAAGTGAAAGACTCAAGTGACTCTAGAGCTTATGTTCTTCAATAAACTGTCCTCATAGTGACTTTCTGGAGAGGAGAGGAGAGGAGAGGAGAGGAGAGGAGAGGAGAGGAGAGGAGAGGAGGGGAGGGGAGGGGAGGGGAGGGGAGAGGAGAGGAGAGAAGAGGAGAGGAGAGGAGAGGAGAGAGAGTTTAAGACAGGATCTCACCATGTAGCCCAAGCTGGTCTTGAACTCTTGATCCTCCTGCCCCAGCCCCCCACCACCACGTGCTATAATTATAGGAGTATACCACCCACCATATCTAGCTTGAACTTCTCCTTCTGCACCCTGACTTTCACATTCTACCAGAGTGAGGAGCAGAGTCTCTTGTCAACGTTTGGCTTGTGTTTGTACAGTGGGAGGTGAGAAAGTAGGGTCTGTTTACTCCATACTCCTGGGCATTTTGTTGTGGGCAGATGGGCTATGGGAAAATGGTCTCAGGCTGTGTGTGCACAAGAGACTATACCATCCTTCTAGGTTCTGGAAAGGGGGGTGTCAAGACTAGGTTAGTCATTACACAAGTCAGTAAATGAGATATGGGGGGGGCAAGCCGGACACTGCAGCCCCAGACAAAGCAAGGAGCCCTGTCCTGCTCCCCTGCAATAGCCTCCTCTCCCCAGGCCCATGCTCTACTTGGCATTTGTAGTGTCTTTTTTCATTTTGTATTACATGTGTGGATATATGCATATGAGTGCAAGTCCCTGCAGAGATCACATGGGTTGTCAGATCCCCTGGAGCTAAAGTTACTTACCAGCAGTTTTGGGCCTCTTGGTGTGGGTGCTGGGAACTGAACTCAGGTCCTATTCAAGAGCAGTATGCGTTTTTAAGCACTCAGCTATCCCTTTAGTCCCAGCACCTGCAGTCTTGAGGGATGCAGAATTTAAAATAGGAGCGGCGGGCTGCCTCCCACCACCCGGCTGCCCGCACTGCTAGCTTCATACAAAATAATTACACGGAAACTGTATTCTTTTAAACACTACCTGGCCCATTAGTTCCAGTTTCTTATTGGCTAGCTCTTACATATCGATCTAACCCATTTCTAATAATCTGTGTAGCTCCATGAGCTGGCTTACCAGGAAAGATCTTAACCTGCATCTGTCTTGAGTGGGAGAATCATGGCGACTCCTCGACTCAGCTTCTTTCTCCCAGCATTCTGTTCTGTTTACTCCACCTACCTAATTTTATGTCCTATTAAAGGGCCAAGGCAGTCTCTTTATTTAACCAATGAAATTAACACAAAACAGAAGACTCTCCCCCATCACAGTATGCATTTTTAAGCACTCAGCTATCCCTTCAGTCCCAGCACCTGCAGTCTTGAGGGATGCAGAATAACAAGCCTGAATTACATCTCTTCCTAATTAAAATCCAGATTTTCACAATGAGCAGTCACAAGGCTTAGCAGATTCTGTGCTTGGCTCTCACCATTGGGTAGCTGTTGAAATTCAAGGTGAAACTAATTCATCTTTGAAAACCATCTTAAGTGTCCAAGTAATGCATAGGCTTGGGGGGAGGAGAACCAAAGTCTTATTTCATTGCTAGAGTGCTTTGGAGACCCTGCCTTGGTGCAGGGACAACCACTCGGTATTAAACCCTTTAAACACTTATACAATGCACACGTGCGCATGCGCACACATGCTTGCACATGCATGCATGCTTGTTTGCCTCCCTCCAAGCTGTATTAGTTCCCTTTCTGTTGCTGTGACAAAGGAGTGTGACAAATCGATTTAAGGAAGAGAAGGTTTGCTCCAGCTTCCAGGTCCAGAGGACTGGAATCTGTAATGGCAGGAGCAGCACAGCAAGAGGCAGGCCTGGTAGCAAAGTGGGGATCTGGGAGTTCCCTCCAACTACCACAGAGCAAGCAAACTGGAAGTGGGGCAAGACTATAAACTCCCCAATCCTGCTCAGTAACTTGCTTTCTCCAGTGAGGCTGTCCCTCCTAAGGTTCCATAACCTCCCCAAACATCACCACCAACAGGGGCCAAGGGTTCAGTTGCATGAGTTCAAATGCATGGATGAGGTTCCTCATCCAAAAGCATGCAGCCTTCCTCAAGGCATGTCTGTGTGCACACATTCTGGAAGGGAGCTTTGCAAATGTTGTTTCTGAACTGTAGGACTCAGAGTGATTTTTATTTCCTTTATATATCTGCATAATTTTCAAAATGTCTCTAGTAAGCTAGTATTACTCTATAACCATAAAAGCAGTTGATTTTATTAGTACTATTTAAATTTTTATGTTATTTTCCTTGAAGATCTATGGGTTTTCCTTCTGTTCATTATGTCACTTTGAGTCCACGGGATTTTTATTAAGCCCTGCAAGGAAATAAAAAATAAAGAAGTATATCATTAATTAAGAGAGACTTCTCTGTTTTTTTTCAGTTAATTATACTTTTCAGTTTTCTACATTAACTGTGTGTTATCTGAAAGTCATGAAACTGTTTATTTGTTGACATTCGGTAAGGTCAATGGTCTTATTCATGACAAGATGATACTTATAAGCCAATAATTTACATACCAAATTATTTTCTGCTTTAACTTACTGCCTTCATGCCATTCCTTACTCTTATCCATGACTCCACTTGGCATCCAAAATGCAATATTCTCTAGCTTACCCATCATTGGTAAGAAATATTTAAATATATATTTGTGTGTTGGGAGGGAAGATCCAGAAGGGTGGGTAGCAAGTTACTTGTACTGATTATTGCTTTAGAATGGCAAAGATGGTGTTTCCTTACATTATAATTCTGTACTTTCTCAAACGTTGAAACCTTTTGTTGGTAGTGGTTGGTTGTTTGGTTGATGGTTGGTTGGTTGGTTGGTTGGTTGAAAAAAAGTCTCATGTAGCCCAAGATGGCCTTAATGGAAACTCTGCAGTAGAGAATGTCTTGACCTCCTGACCCTCCCTCACCTCTCAAGTGCTAGGATTACAGGCATGCACGCAAACCAAATGATTAAAAAAGAAAATCACTAAAATTGCATTCATGTCTTAAATATGTTCATCTAATCCACGCTTGTGCACACTCCGCATAAGTTCCAAGAATTGTTGATGCATTACTTTGTTCCCTGGGCTCAGATGTCAGATTAAAATCACTGCTGTCTTCACCAAAACATCCAGTGTCTGCCATACGACGAGTGCCCAGTAAATAATAATAAAATGAGAGAATCCATCCTGGGGGACCGTCTGGTTAGCTAAAGGCATGAAACTCTGTCAGATTTTTCCTATGCCTTCTTATTTCTCTATGTGCTAATGATTAATAGTTCAAATGCATCCTCCATATTTTTAACTTTAGGAAGTGGGTCCACAACAGACATGCCCTGCATCCCCCATCTCCTCATACATTCCTCTCTCTCTCTCTCTCTCTCTCTCTATATATATATATATATATATATATATATATATATATATCTCATATATATATATATATATATATATATATATATATATATCAGAAATTCTGAAATGGCATCCAAACCACTAGTCTCTTCTATTTATAGGTAAAGACAAAGACTCAACTGGAAGAGACAGAATTGGAGACTCCAACTTTCAAGCCCAGACTCTGAGAAAGGTAAATTGCATACCTAATCCTTCTTAATAGATTCCAGAAAGAACATGGATGAAACTTCTCTTGATCTTCTTTTTTTTCTTACACAAACTGAATACTTTGATCACTCGCAACCAAAAGGTGGTATTTAAAGAACTAGCGCAGGTCACTTTTATTATACACAGGTCCATGAACAACACACTGCCTTGAGTAGCTGTTAAAAGGGCTCACACTTCAAACGGTAATTGACCTAAATTCTCCTTCCTGCCCTGTGCTCTGGTGAGTCTTCGCCATGCGCACCCCTCCGACGGATCGCACACATGGAAGAGATACAGTAGGGTCCTCAGGCGCACAGGAATCTAGGCCACTATGACTCGTACTAATTCAAACATTATTTTAATGTCTGGGAATAGTTGCCTAAAAATCCTCAACCTCAGTGAGTGCTGAGAGCTGCCGACTCCACTCAGCGGTGGAGCCGGGTTAATTACAGAGAGGAACACTTTGAAATCATTGCACCTGCTCTGCTCCCATATGGTTCTGACCGGGATGGGATGGAAGCCTATGTCTCTGCGCTCACAGGATTTGTTTTGTTCTGACTCATGGGCAACATTACAAAATGCATCTATGTAACAGAAGCATTGCTATCCAGCCCTGGGTCCCTAAACAGTCATCCTCCTGCTTCTCTCTTTCCCAAATCCCTTAAAGAAGGGTTTTGGTTTAAGCTTTATCTTTTCAGGTCTTCACTGGGTCAGTCAGGGTTCATATCCTAGACCCACGTCATTATTATGACTCCCGGAATTATTTTAACTTAAATTTAAATGGTTTCTGCTAACCATATCCTGAGGGTAATTGTGCAGCTGATTAAGATTCTCAGAACTTACAGGAACGTAGAGTTAAGGTTTGAAATATCTAATCCAGTTCCTGGTTATAGAAATCCTGTCAGCGTTGACGGATCATTGTTCCAAACGTCTTTGGAACAAACTGAAATAAACAAGCATCTTTGGAACATGATCTTCCTGGAGTCTTTCTGTGGCTTTCACCCATTTTGGAAAATAATACCTTTGTTCTCGTGTTAGGGACACCTCCAGAAGCAGGCTTGACCTAGACTCTCTGACTCATTTCTGAAGCCGTATGCTACCAATTACAGCTTTCTGTTCAGTACACCGTGAACCAAGGCAGATGTCTGGTTGGAAGATTGCTGTGTTACCTGAGGTCATGTGCTAGCAAAGAAAGGCTGGGGGGGGGCAGATTTATAATTGCTATTCATATTTCTGTTGTGTGCTGCTATGTGAGCAATTGCTCTCCTTCTGTGATCATCAAACAAAGCTATAGACATTGCCTTTGCTCTTTAGGTGGTAAAATACACACATACATATGTATATGTATGTATGTATACATATATACGTAAGAGTGTATTCATTATCTATCCTCCGATATAATAAGAAAGAAACATCTGAGGAAAGGGAATAAAACCAAACTCCTTCAGCCCTGATATGATATGAATATGGGCAAAACCCCTTACAAAGTCAGTTAATAACGAGGTCAAGAATGCTGAATAATTGAACAGACTTGGATCTTGATTTGTGATTGCCCAAAACTAATATTTCACCAGCCACATTGCACCTTGTCACCAAGTTCCATTTCTCCCTCAAGATAATGTCCGAGTATTAATGGACCCAATTTGGTGGAAATTACCTAATTGGCTACAGCCCCTTCAACTTGAACGTGACATTTTGGGCTGCTCTGCAGTCACGGGTGTAAGCTGGAGGCTCGAGCAGCACCCTTTCTCTGCGCGGTAATTGTAGCTGAAGCCTGGCTTAGCACCGAAGCTTATTATTTCACAAGTTGTGCACTCAGCTTTTTGTGAAACTTGTACCATCAGGAAAAATCCCTGAGAGGGGCTTTCTTTTCTCTTCCGGTTTCTCTAAGACCCTCGGATGAGGATGACCAAACAAAATGCTGCTTGACTCCTTTGAAGCTCCCTTAACGAGGGCTGTGCCACCTGATAAAATGAATACCCTGGTGCTGGGACTTGAGCAGCATGCCTTGCGCCTCTTTGTTCCGGGGTTTTGTGATTATTCAGCTAACAGAATTACTGCCGGAGAATGGCGTTAGTGGAGGGCACGAGCTGTCGCAGGGTAATTTTGTGCCTTGTTATTGGGCAGGGAAGTGGGAAAGAGTCCTCTCTCTGCTAGAATTGTCCTTGCTTCTGTTTGGGCCGGAGCTCTGTGCCTGTGAAAACAGCTCGTTCTTGAGAACTACAAAGGCACCAGACAATGGGTTTCCGTCTCCAGTTAGGAACACTTTGTGCCTCTAATGGTCTATAGTTTCAAAGGCTATGACTGTCCCTCCCCCCTCCCCTCCCTCCTTTGATATTTATTGAGTAAATAAAATGATCCCAGTCCTGTGCTGGACTCTGAAGATGCAGAGCTAAGTGACATAGTCTCTCCTCAAGGAGCTCCCTGGATAAGAAAAGGGGAAGGCGAGATCCCCCATCAATCATAAGCCCACAGTGGTGCGTGAGCTCACCACCTGGGACCCAGAACACACCCAGAAGTGAAAAGGCTTCAGGTAAAAGGCAGGACAGGGTCTTGATGGAGATAGCGGTCGGCAATTGGGAAGGAACGGTGGTGAGAGAGGACCAGGTGACCACCTCGTGCCGCAGGGTCAGCAGGTAGGAAATACCCTGCTGAAAGGCAGGTGAGGTGGATCGCTAAGGACTTTCCTAAGAGCCTGTCCAGGTTTGGAGCAGTCAGTCACAAGATGCTGTCTCCGTTCATCTCAGCTGTCCTCGAGGTAGCTTGAGGATGCAGTGCTACCCAATGGCAAACCAGTGTCCTGAGGGGTGGAAGGCTTGGTTTCTAGTGGAACCCTGCCGCCTGTACCAGTCAACGTCATTTACTTAACGCTTCTCCATGCCGCAGTAATTTGATACCGATGCTATTGGTCTGCCAACATTAGTGTTTCCATTTGTTTCTAGCATCTTCTGTGAGCTAGCGTCTTCATTCAGCCAGTGAGCGTTGGTGTACCATTCCGTAACCAGTCTCACCCAATGGCTGCTGAAACACTGTGGAGGGGCCCGGTCTTTTGCAGTGGCATTTTACTCGGCCATGTTATCTCTGCCGTTTAATTTTTGTTCTGAGAAACAGTTTGTATCTATAATGGTGAACACAGAATGTACAACTGTTGATGGCAAAGGAGGAAAACGCATCACGCTGGGTGTTCTGACGCGAGCTCAGCAGCAGGGCCGCTGAGTTTCAAGAGAATGGCCCGAGAGTGAGAGAGCAGAGGCGTCAGGCTGTAGGTAAAGGCACTGACTTGGGGAAGGCACCACCCGGGTGCCCCACTCTTGGGAAGATTGGGCCACATCTGGAGAGCAGGCTAAGAAAAGGTCTGCCTGGAGGGGACTGGTGATCTCAGGGAGAGTGAAGGGAAACTCTAATCTTTGGCCAGTGCCAAAATCCAGGAACTTTGTCTCTAGAGGGCCTTGCTTCTGGGACCCTATGTAGCACCCATTCAGGCAGGGCACCTCTTTCAGGTACAGAGAAGAGTGAAAAGCAAATTGAGAGTTCATGGAAGGACTTCTGGAGAACATGGGATGCAGAACCAAGTGAGCTCAAAAGCCAGCTCCACCACTTACTATCTTGTGTATTGAAGATCACAACACCTCAGTTTTCCCACCTGGGAAATGGGATTTAAAAACTCTACCTCTGAGTAGGGACTACCGTGGTAATAGGATACTTTCAAGGTACTTAGAATACAGTCTGTCGCGTGTTAAATGCCTGAACATGTGAGCTGTGGCTGTTATTACAGCTACTGCTGCAGCTGGCTTTCTATCTGTAAAATGAGGAAACTTGAATGAACAATCTCTGGGGTTCCAGCCAGTTGTAACAACACCAGAATCACTGGTTTGGGGAGAAAACTCTAAGTTTGGGGGTGTGATTGACCCCACCAGCGTGACCTAGGGAGCACAGAGGAAAATACAAAATCAGAATTGAAACCCAGATTGCTCGTTCTCCTGTTCTTGTGCAGCAGAGTTCGTTGTATATTTTTAATTTGTATTCTTTTACATTTTTTTTGAGATTGTAGCTTAGGCTGGCCCACTACTAATCTCATAGCCCAGACTAGTTCAAACACAGGGCAACCCTCCCTCTGGCCTTCTGTCTGCTGTGACTATAGGCAGGGGCTAGCATGTCCATCTTTTCATAACCTTTGCTATGCCACAGACTGTCCAGAACTTAACCAGAACCTCTCAGCTCCTCAACCTCCTGCACCCTCAGAGAGCAAACCCTTGGGCTGGCTCGTTTCATTTTTCCTTTGTTGCTCTGTTGCTGGGCTTTATTTTTTTTTTAACCCTTCTGCTCTCCTGCAGATCATGAAGTGGGAAAGTATTGTCTGTTGCCCTGAAGGAATTAAATTGCAACATAGCTTTAAACAAGCTAAAGAATAATTTTAAAATTCAGTTAGGATGGGCAAGCAAGGTGTTTCACCTGGTGACAGTGCTTATCACACAAGCCTGGTGACCTGAGTTCAATCCCCAGATTCAATCCCCAGAACCCACGCGAAGGTAGATGACCGACTGGACAAAGTTATCTTCACCCCCTGCCACACACACATCATACACACACCAACATACACACAATAACACAACACTAGATTTAAAAATGTTGTTTGGTTTTCTGTTTACTTAGGGGTTTTAATTTTTATTTTATGTTGTATGGTGCTTTGCCTTCATGTATGCCTGTGTATCGCATGCATATCTGGTTGCTAGAGGAGGGCATCAGATCCTTAGGAACAGGAGTTACAGACAGTTGGGAGCCTCCATGTATGTTCTGAGAATCAAACCCAGATCCTTTGGAAGAACGGCCAGTGCTTTTAACCACTGAGACACATCTCCAGTCCCTACTGCTCTTTTTTTCCTTTTTCGGAGGTGGGGTCTTGTAAGGTAGTTCAGGCTGGTCGTAATTCATGAGTATTCAGTTTACAGATGTGTGTCACTACCATACCCAGGATCCTCTGTATCTACAGTCCAAGCACCTGCTGTTGGTGTCTGGGACTTACCATCCTTTCAAGGCAAGTGGAAAGATCTCGCACCAAGTCTTTGTTTTTATTATTATTATTTATTTATTAAAGATTTCTGTCTCTTCCCCGCCACCGCCTCCCATTTCCCTCTTCCTCCCCCATCAAGTCCCCCTCCCTCGTCAGCCCAAGGAGCAATCAGGGTTCCCTGCCCTGTGGGAAGTCCAAGGACCACCCACCTCCATCCAGGTCTAGTAAGGTCGCACCAAGTCTTTGGATGTGGTACTTCGTTTTAATTGTCCTGCGTTCTTGTTTGATACAAGCGAACTCTTAGTTGGTTCTGTTTACCTTCTCAGCGGCAGTTCTGCTGTTCCTTAAGGGGCCAGGAGAGAGGAGGATAGGAGGGAAGTGGGGATGGGGTCAAGGGGAGGGGTGTGCACTCCCAACAACACACTTCCTGCTTCTTTATCCTCACCCACACACTTACCAGTGGGAGATTCTCTGGCTGGTGGAATGAGGTTCCTTCTTTTGTTACTGTGTCCCTGTCTGTCCCTCAGAACAGTCCACTGTCCCTTCCCAGCTGAACTGTCTGCTCGGGGTCTTTTTTTGAGGAAGTAGTTTTCATTGGACAGCACCGGTTTCCTCAGGGGAGGTTGTCCTGATGACGTTAATTTGAAAATCTCCTTCCTTTTTGTATTTCTGACTTACACATTGGACTTTGAGCACGTGTTTAGTAATTTTTGCAGGTTTGGCCTCAGCATCAACTGGACATGCAGAACAGGCCCAGGACAGTCTCAGAATTTGATGATATCCAAGAAGCCACTATTCCATAAGCTCTGAAGACTGGAAACTATCTCGAGAGCTCTTTGTTAAGGAGTGGGTGCTAACCTTTAGGATTCGTTAACATTCCACTGAGGAGAAACTCCAGTGCACAGGTCTCTCTCCCCTAACGCACACAAGCCCACAAATCCATCTCTGTTAGGAGTGCTGGTGGGTGGAAATCGGTGTGGGCCCTCCCCCTTTGCCCTCCCCTTTAATCTCTCGGTCAGCTTTAGGCTGAGATCTTTAAACCATATAGATTTCTCTTTCCCCCTGATCAGAGGATGTGTAGTGAATCCAAACACACATGCTGGTGTCTGAGCGCATAACTAGGACTGAGCCCCTTTGCTGGACCGTTCTGCTGAGTCTGCCTCCCTCTACCCATAAAGCAAAGAGGTCACTGGTGCTCAGAGTAATGAATGTGTGTGTGGGTGGAGTGGGGGGGGGGGAGGTGATGGTCTCAGTACCTGATAGTAGAAATAAAAATAGAAGGGAGCACAAGAACTAACAAACCCCCAAGTATATTGCACAACCGGCAGAATGCTATGAGCTGTTTTCATGAACCCATTTGCTGGGTGACAGTGAAAAGCAGCCGTTCTTATCACTCGGTCCCTGTGCGGTGACAGCAGCTGCTCTCCTGTCCTGCCAGCAAATAAAACCTCCAAATCCTCCTGGAGGGCTGCAGCACCCATGTGCAGCAAAGCATTTAAATTCACTTGGTACCCCTCTGTACAAGAAGGCCGCCATTGAGGGCACACGCATCACCATTGTTATTGCTAAACAGATGGAATTTGGGTTTTAATCACATTAATGTATTTGGCAGGGAGATCCACCTAAGTACACATTTCAAAGTCCACCTTTGATCTGAGCCCCTTTGGGGCATTTTCCATGACTGACAAACTCCTCCTCTGAGTTCATAGACAAATGGTGGAAATTGGGTTTTCAGAAGAAAAGGAGAAAGAAGCCAGGCACCGACGTCCCATCTGGGCTTTCTGTCTCCTTGGGGGATGAGCTGTGAGGTTCAGTGTATTTCACCAGGCTCTCGTCCACCTGGGCTCCTCGGGAAGGGGACCATCACCCTCCCAGTTCCTTCCTTGCCCTTGTACACAGACACGCCCATGCTTGATGCAGAATCCAGGGGCTCTGCTGAGACTCCTCCTGCAAGCTTACGGAAGCCTGTTTGGATGCTTAGAGAGTTAGAGAGTATTTGCTGCCCACAGCCCCCACACGTTTCCCCCTCTAGCTCATCACACGTGAGCTTTGTAACATAACGCGATAGAAATCAGCTGTGCTTTTAATGACACTGTTCTGATGGTGCGATCGTTTCTTCTAAGTATGCCACCGTGAATCAGGTGAATACAGACACACAGACAAGACCAAGCCCTATTAACTTGGCAGCATTGCTCTTACAGAGCCTCGAGGAACAGAAAGTAGTGAAGAAAACGTGATGGCCACTGAGAGAAAGGCTGCTCCGGATCCCTGCTCCGAAGCGGCTCCACCTCGCCTCCTCTTGAGAAGGATGATTCACACCTTCCCTCCCCTCTTAGGATAAAGAGATCTGAGGAGGTTTTAAATTCATAGATGAATTTTCTTGTTTGTTTGTTTGCTGGATTTTTCCCTTCTCGTTCTTTTTCCTCCACGGAACACAACCAGGAAATGATTGGATCTTTGACAGAACAAAGGTATTTTTGATGGCTCTGTAATCTAGTGCGCTAATGCGCCCAGTCCCCTCATTGTCTTGCTGTCTGATCCCATCCCTTCTGCCAGACAGCCACTGCGGGATGAGTCACTTTTAATGTCTGATAATCAAGGTGAATTTTCAAAAAGCTGCCATTTTGGAATTATGCACTGTATCCTAGTGTCGGGGCCTGGAAGAGGAGGAAGGAAAGGCTAAGATAGACACCTACTGCATATTCGGAGAACTGCAGGACACAGCCAGCGTGGTGCCAGACACGATGTGTCCGGAGGGTCCAAGTCAATCAAGGCATACATGATGAGAAAGAGACTATGTTAATTATAAATTAAAAATTACTTCTATGATAATGAAGATTATATGCACAGGAGAAAACGTCTTAGTTAAAACGGACTGGAGGGATAGAATTAAAACCCAGCCATTTGGGGGCATGGATTCTGTACCTACTGAATATATTGAAGTCTATTAAATAACCTAATACAAACTTAACATTTGAAAGAGAATAGAAGGGAATTGTAGCAGTCTCCGTGGAGGCTGTATTGTCTGCCGTCCTTGTTTAAAGCGCTTCTGCTAAGAACATTACCTTGCAGATGAACACAGCCTCCCTTTAACCAGGAGACAATATATTTCTAGAATCATTTAAAAGGATACTCCACCCCCCAACAGAAAGAAGGAAAGAAAGAAAGAAAGAAAGAAAGAAAGAAAGAGGAAGAAAGAGAAAACACCAACAAAGTAGCCAGAGAGATGCTCGAAACCCAGGACAAACAAAGGCCATCAGACATTCTTTTGGGGCTTTGACTGTTCTATATATATATGACCAGTGTCTTCTCTGAGGTAATTAACTAGAGCCACGGCCCCATACGGTGGCTCTGGACTTGGTTTTAATTGTGGGCATTGTGTTAAATAGCAGGTAGTCAAAGGCAAATGATATGAGCATAGCCTGCAAGTTCTGTTTATTACCTAGAGAAGCAAACACTATAGATAGAGCCAGGCTGTTTTGAGTGGGGAAATGCTATCCTCATCACAGCTGGGAGATGCTGGGCGAGTTCAAGCTGAAGCTTCAAAGCTTTGTCCTGCTTTACAAAAGCATGAAGGTTTCCATGGCTGTTTCGGTGGCTGGTCGGAGTCTGCAGGTGCTTTATCTGCCCTGGAGGAGGGAAGACGTGATATTTCAGAGGATGCTATTTTATAACTGTGATAAATGCTTACATATTTCCCCCAGCAGAGGTAACTAAATACCTGGGCATCTTCTGTGTGCGAGTTGTGCTTACAGATTCTTGTACATTATATTGTCTACCGTGTTACTACTAGTCCACTCTCTTTCTGTGCCTTGACCTTTGCTCCTCTCTTTCTCTGTCTTTCTCTTTCTGTGTGCATGTGGGCACATGACAGAGATACACACACACACACACACACACAAAGCACACAAAGCACACATGCATGCTCATATGTACTTCCCATAAATGGCTACAAAGTAGGCAAACGAAGAAAATATTCAGTGAGTGTCTTGCTGTTCTCATTCATGGACTATCTGAGCTGTAAGCAAGTCCTTAGCGGTCTTTTGGTGCAGTC
Source organism: Microtus oregoni (assembly GCF_018167655.1). NCBI lineage: Eukaryota > Metazoa > Chordata > Mammalia > Rodentia > Cricetidae > Microtus > Microtus oregoni. Next base: position 43,463,490 of record NW_024543063.1, read on the forward strand.
TTAATCACACTAAGATAGCAGAGAAGTGACTGTGACATGTCCTGTGACACACAGCTAGAGGTCGGTAGGTGTCAGGCTAGTGCTGGGTGTCTTTCATCAGCTTGGCACACTTGCTGTTGCCATGAATTCTTGGCAGCTTGGCTAGTCATGATTCCAGCACAGACACCGCGAGGAAGAAAGTAAAATGCCAGAGAAAAAGATTCACACATTTCCAACCCCGAGACAGAGGAGCAAAATGAAATGCGGTATGAAAAGGGGTGAGGGGAGGCAAGATGAGAATAGCCGTGTAGCTGACAGAAGGGTCTACCTAGTCCAAACCTCGATTTAAAAGCAGAATTGTCAGAAGAAGAAGAGGAGGAGGGGGAGGAGGAGGAGGAGGAGGGGGAGGAGGAGGAGGAGGAGGAGGAGGAGAAGGAGGAGGAGGAGGAGAAGGAGGAGGAGGAGGAAGAGGAAGAGGAGGAGGGGGAGGAGGAAGAGGAGGAGGAGGAGGATGAGGAGGAGAAGGAGAAGAAGAAGAAGAAGAAGAAGAAGAAGAAGAAGAAGAAGAAGAAGAAGAAGAAGAAGAAGAAAGCAAAGAGACATTTGGAATTTGGAGCTGGCTAAGAAGGCGGGCGCTGCTGCTCCAGATGATGGTGCTTTATTTCCCTTCATTTTCCCTCCATCTGGAAAGTCAGAATCCGTCTGAGCCACATAGTCCTTGACTTGCCGTGAACAGCAGACACTAGGAAGGAAGAAGGACTTCCTTTTATTATAGACTAAACCCTTAGCAGGTGGCTTCCCTGTATGTTCAACAGTCTGCCTGCCAGCATCTGGTAGGTGTTTTTACATCTCGAATTTGCATTTCTCTTTGGCTGTGTTCTGACTCCCATGGGGGGCGAAATCTACATCTTTTTTCTTTTACTAAAACATTTTCCTTTGTGCTTAGCCCCCTGGGGCCCAGAAACCCCTGACATGTCAAGTTCACCTTCTGTTTTAATAGTGGACCTCGGGATTTTCCTTTCCAGGTACTGTGGACAGCAGGAGTCCCGAGAGGTGCGTGGTGGTAACCGCAGCACAGTGCCAGCCGGCCACCCTGCACCAGAGTGAGGTCTCCCTGCAGCTCTGCATTCTTTTCTACAAGAATCAAAAGAAAGGCGCACACAAACGACTAAAAAGAAAAACTGAAATCGATTTATAAATCAAGACTGTCTTAGTAGGGCAAATAATATTTGACCAAAAAAAGGGAAGGAATCTAAATATTACATATTATATAAATATTTTTATTTTTATTCTATTTTATTTGGTTTTGGTCTTATTTATTATAATTGTGGGAGGTAGCCTAAGACTTACAATGGCAGCCATTATTGGCACCTGCAGGACCTCAGAGTAGCTCTAAGGAGCCTGAGAGACCCACAGAGGCTCCGAGGGGAAATGCTCTGGAGGAGAAGTCTACAGAACTTGCAGTACCCAGAACAGCTTTTTAAAAGGCAGGTCTTATGGGAAGATGCTTCTAAAAAGTGGGCTCATGGAACTGGAAGGAAAGATGGCTGAGCAGAGCCCCGTGCACACAGTGAGAATGGCAAAACTAGAGACACTTCCTTAAGGGTGTGGGAGCGACCACAGCAGACAAAGAGCATGGCCTTACTGATAGGGCCAGTACTTGGCCTGCAGCATGGACCTGCTCCTGGCCGCATGCTCTATAGTCATGCCTGATGTGCCTGGTGAGCCTCCGGGTGGCCAGCACCAAGGACAGGGTGGTGTGTGGCAGCCTAGAGTTTTCCCAGAAACATGTCCTTACTGAATAGGGCAGCATGGAGCCAATGTGGCTGCCACCCTGCTGGAAGGAGGGGAGTGCCAGGCCACAGAACTGCCCTTAGGCAGTCTCGAGCTGTCCCTGGATGCCCTGCCTCTGGGTAACAGCAGGGTATATAAGTCGAGTCTCAGGGATGGTCCAGTTATCTATGGTGCTTCAGAGACCAGAGACCTTGAACCAGACCAAGGACTCGCTGCATTGAGTATTTGCATGTAAAGCTGTTTGGGTATGTGTACTGTGTGGCCACTTCAACAAACAGTCGATTGAGAGCTGGGAAAGCTGGAGGAACGGAGAACGTGCTGTGGAGAAAGGCAGATGGTGACCTGACAGAGGTGACAGGCGTGGGAGAAGGCTGACGTGGACAGGGGAGCGTGCCCTTGCTGAGCAGAGCTAGTGGGCTGGGATGCAGCAGCCTGGAGCTCTGGCAAACTCTGCCCCAAAAGTTGATGCCTAACCACACGATCCCCCTGACTCTGAGCAACGACAGGATACCAGAGATGAAGAATGGTTCGTTTTCTGGACCGGGCCTCCTCAAAAGTCCTCCGTGGTTCATGCTGCCCCCCGAAGCCATGTTTACACCCAGAGTCCATACGGATGGCTGTGGTCTGGGATGCCACATAAGGCCACGTTGATGCCTGTGGCCCTTGTAGCCGCTAGAAGCTGTGATGATGTCAGTGATCTGTGCTGCCGCTAGAGACCATGTTGGTGTTCGTAGTCTGTTATACTGCCAAAGACCAAATGGATGTGCTGCCACCTGATGGGAGCCATGTTGCCACCAGAGGCCACGCGGATCTCCATGGCCTGTGCTGCCACCCAGAACCACTGTGACGTCTGTGGTCCATGCTACGACTGAGATCCTTGGGCTGGGCTTCTGCTGGAGGCCAAGTGGTTGTCTATGGCGCCTACTGCTGATGACTTTGAAGGACAAGGAAGCTTCTTTTGCAGTGATATTGATGGCTACAGACTCACAGTTGAGAACGAGACACGGAAGACTTCCATGACAGCCTCTCTCCCCCACTTCCACTCCAACCCCCCAAAAGAAACAGTCTAGACAGGAAGAGACAAGAACTCTTAAAAATTGTGACAGGGATGCTGAAGTGTAGCTCTTCACAGCTGATGGCTTCTGGTGGGGCTAGGGGTTGGGAAGGATTCAGTTTTCTTTTCTTTTCTTTTTTTTTTTTTTTTTTTTTTTTTTTTTTTTTTTTTTTTTTTTTTTTTTTTTAGTTTTTCGAGACAGGGTTTCTCTGTAGCTTTGGAGCCTGTCCTGGCACTAGCTCTTGTAGACCAGGCTGGTCTCGAACTCACAGAGATCCGCCTGCCTTTGCCTCCAAGTTCAGTTTTCTTTAAGAAGCTAGCCACTGGGAAGTTTAACCGTGCTCCAGTGAGTATATGGGCAACACAAATTGGACCTGGCTTGTTTTTTTCTTTTTCTCCTTCTCTTTTATTTTTTATTTTTTTGGTGAGGTCACAAGGGTGGGGGAGTGGACCTAGGAGAACAGGGAAGTGAGTGTAAATGGTATGCATTGTGTGAAATTGCCAAGAAATCATTAAAAATATTATATTGGGAAGAATTGTGGGCAGCATGCATGTGGAGGTCAGATGACAAACTTACAGAGCTGATCCTCTCTTTTCCCCTCTCTGTGGGCTCTGGGGATCCAGTGCATGGTGCCATGCTGGGTGACAAGCACCTTAACCTGCTGAGTTATCTCAGTGGCCCCCACTGTAAGGAATTTCAACAATGGGGTGGAGGTGTCATGGCCCGTAGACAATGAAAATGTCACCACAAAACAAATGTTGGCTCTTTCAAATCACAAATTTTAACTCCTTCAAATCCAACAAAACAAATGGCCTTTCACGTCCTTTAAAAAAGTGCAGAACATATATGTGACTTGTGGTGTTAGCCTGAAAATACGTGATATTGGGTTTCTTTTCCCCTTGGAGAGCCTTTGGGGATGTTGTTGGGACTTTTTTTTCAATGGTACCGCTAGAAATACAGGTCTCAGCCCCTAATAACATCTGTGCAGAGGAGAGGAGAGAGGGAGAACAGCATCCTTTGCTTTTCCCATGTTTTGCGCTATCTGACCTCCATCCACCATATGCTAGTTAGATCTCCTCACAGGATTTTCAGCTAACAGTTGTCTCATGTCCCCAGGGGAAAACCTCTGGCTGGAAACAACTAGAGAGGCTAGTTCTCACTTCAGAAACCAGGCCCTCTTGTCCATGTTTTGCAGACCATATTTACCTGCACGTTAAAGCTCTTGTATTTGAGGGTATGATCAACACAGAGAAGGCTGGTTTCTGGTGTTACTTTTGTATAGGCTCTTCCATGGAATTAAATGCTCAAGGGACTGATAATCCAGTCCAGTGGCTTCACGCTTCCAAAAGTAACTGAGGAATGGATTATTGAGATGCAGACTTCACAGAACCTAATAGATATGGAAAGTATGGTTTTGAAAGGGAAGTAATAGGAGCAAAACATTTTTGGAGAAGTTAAGCAATAGCTAATGGGATGGAAAGACGTCTCAGGGCCAGGGACTGGAAGATTTAATATTGAAAAGATCATAACCCTTCTCACACAGAGCCATCCCGAGGTTTTCCTAAGTCACAGTGGAAAGCAACGGTGACTTGAAGACCATATCTAGGTTTCAAGCCACAGGGAGACCATTTATTCTTCAGATGCAGCCAAGGAGGATAACGAGGAAACAGAACTTTCCTGGGCTGTGAGGAGCGATGATTGGGAAGCGGCTCCAGATGGCGGAATTAGAGTCCACTCAGGAAATAGCCTCCACCCCTGGGGCCCAGTTCTATTTCCTTCCACAGAGATTTCAGAACTGCTGGGTCAGAGACAAGCGACAACTTCCACTCTTCTGCACTGTGAGCGGTAATGTCTACTGTGGTCACGCCGGTCCATCTTCTGCCATATTTTGGACACGTGGGCACAAGTAATTTGGCTTCTCAGCCCTAAATGCCTGGATCAGGTGGAGCCACCTGAGACCCAGATCTGGAGTCTGAGAAGAGATTACACGAGACTTTGGGATCTTCTCTAAAGCAAAGTGGAAATATTTTACATACAGAAGAAGAAAGCAAATTTCACCGTGAGAGCAGGCAGTCGTGGGTTTTAACGATGGCCCCAAATGTTTGCTAGCCCTGAGAGGCGATTTTGGATGTCAATCATTCTCACTTGATTTCCAGCTCCCGCCCATAAGCGATGGCTGCTGTTTGCACCGAGCATAGTTGCAGACTTCCTTTTACCAGGAAAATGTGGATGGAGGTGATACACATACCTTCCCACACAAGTTTACAGAGCATCTCATGGCTTGACCATCGCTTCCTCCACCCCATCCCACCGCCATCATCTTGCCCATCTGAAAACACTTACTGAGCACAATCAAATCAATTCAGAGTCTCAGCCTAAGGAATGAAGGTTGTGACCTTGGTTAGGTTTGGGTCTGAGCTTAACTTATACAAGTAGATATAGATATAGAGATATATGTCAGCCATATTAGTAAAAGTATCTCCCAGTACTGACCTGGCAGGGGATGTACCATGATCACGAAGGTGGTTTGCCCAGGGCGAGGCTTACCCATTGCACTCCGGATGTGCTGACCCCTGCAGTTTCCCCAAATGCAGGAAATTCCACTGCATAATTTGTGGTAGTGGGGGACTGCGTTAGTGTGCTCCCCTGTAAAAGAAAGAAAGAAAGAAAGAAAGAGAAGGAAAGAAAGAAAAGGAAAAAAAGGAAAAGAAAGAATCTAAAAAAAAATATCTTCCAACTCTTATCTTCTGATATTTGGAAACTGGAAATAGTTGAATTCCATTCCCCTTTACAAAATTGTGTGGTTTTTCTTGGACTTCTTTCTTTCTTTCTCTCTCTCTCTCTTTCTTTCTTTGCATTTTGTTAAATGAAACCAAAAAGTTAAAGACTATTAGCAACATGCTCTTTGCCCTCTTTGCCTATCCACAGTGTCACTGAGTATATAATCTGGTCTTCCGGGAAAGCTGGGCTTAACCAAAGCAGTTTTTTAATGCAAAACCAGACGAAGGGTGGGAAAGCAATGAATAAACCTGACACTTTTTGTGTCAACAAACCACGAGCGCAAAAATATCTTCACCCTAAAACAGGGAATCTACAAAAATTACAAAGCAGATATTTTCCTTGGATCTGGGAGAGTGAGGGTCAAGAGGAAGATGGAGAAGTCTCTCGCTGCATCTATTCAGTATCGTGTTGGAGGGCTATCCAGGGAGACAGGACAAAAAAGAAAAGTAAAGCATCCAGATAATAATGGACAAAGTAGATTTATCTCTTTATAGGTAACATGTTGTTGTCTATAGAAAATCCTTAGGTACCCTTAAGGAGCAACAATTAAGAGGAAGGGAACCAGTTGGAGGGGAAGGAGAACAAGAAAGTAACAGGAGGTGTGTTTGGTCAAAATGCATTACATACATGAAAGAAACGCTCATGATGAAACCCTTTATTATGCATAATAATTATATACTAATAAAACATTTTTTTAAAGTTAGAGCCAGTGAGTGGGTTCAATCACGGTATAGGATACAAGCTCAATATGCAAATGTCAAGTGTGTCTCTATGTACCAGCAATGAAAACCCAAAAATGCAGTGAAGGAAACAATTCCACTTTTATAATAGTGTTAAAAATAAAATACTTAGAAATAAAATTAACAAAAAATTTAAGACTTATAACTGGAAATTTTTTCCAAAGGCATTAATGACCTAAAGAAGCAAAAAGACACCTTGTGGATGTGACCAGAAAGATGTGGTACTGTCAAGGAGGTACTACTTCCCAAACAGAGTCACCCTACACAAATCCAGCTGCTTGTTTCCAGAAAGAGATTAGCTAGCCCTAATATGTACACGGGCACACAAGAATACCAAAATAGCAGGGAAAAGGAAGAAAAAAAAAAAGAAAGAAAAGCCAGGAAATTCACAGTTTGCAACTTCATAACTGCTACAAAACCACCCAGGTAATGGAGGCCGTGTGGTAAAGGTATAAGGGTAGGCAAGCCCAGCTCAATGGACTAGAAATGAGAGTGCAGGACGAAATATGCCTTTTATATTATGGTGGATTTCTTTTCAAAGGGGTGTGCTGTAATGACTCGATGAGGAAAATTAGTCTAGTCAACCAATGAGGTTAAGATAATTGGATATTCTTATGCAAAAGATACACCATATGCAATAATCCAGACTGACTCAAAATGAACCATAGACCTTTACCTAAAGAGTGTGTGTGTGTGTGTGTGTGTGTGTGTGTGTCCCAAAAATCCAGGGTCTACTAGGCCCTCTGCCTGTGGGTTACAGTTGTGTAGCTTGGTCTGTGTGTGGGGCCCCTAGCAGTGAGACGAGGATCCAACCCTGGTGCATGAACTGGCTTCTTGGAACTTATTCCTTATGATGGGATGGCTCACTCTCCTTGATGCAGCGGGGAGGAGCTTGGTCCTGCCTCAACCTGACATGCCTTGCTTTGTTGACTCCCACAGGAGGCCTTACCCTGTCTGAGGAGTGGATGGGAGGAGTAGAAAGGAGGTGGGGAAGAGGACAGGAGGAGAGGAGGGAAGGGAAACTGACTGATATGTAAAATAAATTCTAAAAAAATTATTTTTAAAAATCCAGGATCTAGGTTAACCAGTGGTTCCTTAGTTATGAAACCAAAGAAACAAGAGAAAAAAAGGCAAATCATTAAAATGCATCAAAGAACCCTATAAAAAATAAAACCCTACAAGATGGGCCCGTGGGTGTGTTTCAGTAGTGTGCTTGCCCAGCATGCAAGAAGCCCTTGGTTTAAACTTGAGGTGAAATAGACGTGGGTTTTCCCTTTGGCACCTCCTAGAAGTGATCTTGAGGGTGTATTCACGCACCCGGATTGTTTCATAAGTTTTTCATATTTCTTTCAAGTCTCCCTGATAGAGTTAACTGTCTTCTCATCTGAGAAGTACCTCTGCCTTGTTCAAGTTTGAATGTCTGTAACCTCCCTGTGCCTCTTTTCATCATTCGTATCTGTGTCTGCCCTGACCTACTGCAAGCACAGGGGTAGCCAGTACCACCTCCATCTTAATGCTAAGAGCATGCCCAGGGTGTGTCCGTAGACCTGAGCTCCCCTCCTGTGTTTCTACTTTTCACTCCTTGAAATCTTCCCCTCCTCCCAGCACATGAGTTTTCTATCCTTTCATCTCTGCATCTCAGTCCACTCAAATCATGGTTCAATCTGTATAGCAATCTTCCCGTGCAGCGCATCCATTTCTGATTGTTTAAGTTGCCTCTACCATTTCTCTTTTGGCTATGAGATCCAGCTCATGAGAGTCATGTTGAACATATGCTGTAAAGGTATGTAAAGCCACAGCGTGAGGACACTTCATCTGTAAACAAGACTTTCAAAGAAGTCATGATTTCTGTCATTCTTTCCTTTGACTATCCCTGCCTCACCAATACCTCTCAGTCCCTCTAACCTTAAAAAAAAAAAGTGGAGCTGAGGGGCTGATCCTCAGGTCTTCCTTCTACAGTTTCCTTCTACAGTTCAAGCACAGATTGCATGTCTTCTCTCAGGCAGCTGTCCTTCTGTTGGAAGCAGGAGGGCTTCTATTTGATGGGTATTCATGGGCTGAATGAACTTACCACCTCACCAGTGATTCAACCCCTGTCTATTAGCCTATTAAATGAGCTATCAAGGCAGTTGACTGAGATCTAGTGGGGATGGATCAACCATTCTTCATGATTGATTGATTGACTGAAAAATCCATCACCAAAAACTGTAGTGATGTACAGTCATAGCATATATGTATGTACATACATATAATATTCATTCTCTGATAGGGTTTTATTTAAATCTGTGCAACCAAGTTCCTCTAGTGGCTCACCAGTTTTATGGCCATTTTCTTGTCCCTGTCAACTGGCCTGACTAGTGATGGACATTTTCCAGGCTACAGAGAGCCAAATGTTTCAGTCTTTAATGACTGCCACATTACCATCAATTAACAGATTAGTGTGTTGTAAACAGTGTGTTTTGTTAGACTCTTTCGTACAGTGTGTGTGTGTGTGTGTGTGTGTGTGTGTATGAGCGTGTGTGTGTGCATTCACGTAGATGCCTGTTCAATGTCGCGTGTCTTCTTTGATCACTCTGTACATTATATTTTTGTGTGTATGTGTGCACTAAAGCGTAAGCACGTGTGTGCCACAGAGTGAGGGTGAAGGCCAGAGGACAGCTCTCAGAAGTTGGCCCTCTCCTGCCACTCTGTAGGATTCAGGAAAAGAACAAAGATAGTTAGGTCTGTGTGCAAGACCCTCTGTCTGCTAAGCCACCTCAACAACCTCTCACTGCCTTGGTTTTTAAGAAAGGATCTCATTAAAATGGAGTTCACTGATTCTGGTAGGCTGGCTGACCACTGAACCTCTGGAATCTACCAATTCTGCTTTCCACCCTCTGGGATTACAACCACATGCCACTACACTTGGATTTTTACCCAGGTGCTGGGGATCCAAATTCAGGTGCTCATGCTTGCCCAGAAAGCATTTTACCCACCGAGCCATCTCCCTGGCTCAATTTCCCATCTATCTTGGGTGAACTCTTTAAAACAGTATCTGCATGGACCAGTGCCAGTCTCTGGACTGGTTTTTGCTGGTTTGTAATGAGATGGATGCAAAAATTAAGAGTAAGAATGGAGATATTTTAATTGCAATTTGATACAGTAATTATGTGTCTATATAATCCTATCATATATTTTATGTTTTGTATTGCTTTTGTGGCTCATTAATCTAGTATTAATTTTAGTGTGTTTTACAAAAAACACTAGTCTAAAATTATTTAGATGTTTTTCTCAAACTGTATTTACCAGAGATGGTTTGAGAAATGGTAACCTAAAGTGCCAGGTCTCGACTCTTCTCAGTTGCTAGTCTTACCTTATTCCAATTGTCAAACTGGCATTCTCTCTGAGTATGTGAAACTTGAACCATCCGGTCCTCCTTATCCCTCGAGGATATGTATCGAAGACTTGATTGCCCTGACTTAGAGCCCCTCACATTATGGGGTTCATTGTGGCCATAAAACTAAGGGGGACACCTTCAGCTACTTGAACAATGCATTCACCATCTGTGGGGTAAGAAAGTTTGTCTCTGTTGACTGTGACGTTGGCTGCTCATTGCCAAGCTGTAATAAATGAACTTTGCTAAGTAGTCTCTCACAGGCATGGACCCAAGCCCGGGAGACACAGGAGCATCATTTTTGATAAGCCCCCATCCAGCATGGTCACGGCATCATCTCTGCACCGCCCAATCAATGTCTCTTCTCCCTGAGCCTTATTTCAAGGGGACTTATATATCCATTGTTATATTTCATCTGATTCTCGTGCCAAACAGTCAACCTCTCTCGAGGAGAACTATGTTTAACTGATTATGTCTTAACCTTTGACATCATTTTTTTTTTAGAGAACATCGTTTGAGGACACTGATTTCTATTGCCTTTTACAGCCCCTTTCCATCCAGATTGATGTCACACACGCTTGTGACAGGGATGGGAGTGATGGGGTGGAGAAAGCAAAACCAGGACCGAGGATGCCAGCCAGGAGGTCACAGCAGAAATCTAGGCACAGAATGAGAAGGGACTGACCCTGGGCAGCAGCGGGTGTATGGAGATGCGATGAGAGTGAGCAAAGCTGAGGCTTTAGCACAGAATTTGGTGTCCAGTTAGAGGCTGTCTTGAGGTTTGGAAGAAGAGCTGATAAAGGCCCTGAGTGTTCGGCTTGGTGAGACGGGGAGTGAACAGGAAGAACACGGTGGACGTGTGGCGGTTGAAAACAGCAAGGTTACTGAGCCTGCGTCTTCTAATCTGTTGCTATGTGAATCAAATCAGGAGAGATTTCCAGCCTAGAAATGTTGAGGTTTTTCCCTTTATGAAGATTCTCTCTCCAGTCCAGGCTGGCCTCAAACACACAGTGATCCTTTGTCCCTCGGCCTCTTAAGGGCAGGCCTGTGTGTGTGCATGTATGTATGTGAGTGTGCATGAGTGTGTGTGTGCGTGCATGTGTATGTTCGTGTTCAGATCAACTCTCTCATGAACCTGGAGTTCACCAGCTGAGCGAAGCTGGCTGGTCAGTAAGCCCAAAAGATCTGCCTGTTTCTGCCTCCCCGGTGCTGGGGTTACACGCTTGTGCTGGCACACCTGGCTTGTTTTATGTGAGTAATGAGGATCTGAACTCAGGTCTTCAAGCATGCACAGCAGGCGCCTTACCCACTGAGCCATCTCCCTAGTCCTAGATTCTGAATGTTTTTTTTTTTAAGTCATGTCTGTGTGAGTAGTGAAAACAATAGGTTTGCGTGTCAGATCTTAAAATGTCTGGGAGTTCTTTCCATTTATCAGCTGCTCCTTCAAATGCAAGGGTTTTTATAGTTATGATTCTTTTCTTCCCATGTGATAAAATGGGATTGTCTGCGTCTACCCTAATAATTTGTGTATGGACATTATGAGACTTTATGAAAGTCGAGTCAATCAAAAGGGTCCATTTCATTGTTTCCTAAACTCGGAACTCGAGTCTCCTTGCCTCAGGTGACCCAACTTCCCCGTAGCCAGCCCTCTTCATTAGCAGCCCATAAAAGCACACAGATGTATGTATTGGGATTTTATGTGTGTTAGCCCATTTTATTCCAATTAGTCATCGCATGACCCCTAAGAGGTATCATTAAACCCATTTACAGATGTGAAAATGGACTCAGAGAAATGGCATTGATGAGGAGTGGCTAGAGTCGCTATTCTTTGGCAGTTTATATCTCCAACTATCTGGTGACATGGGCGGTTGGGCAAGCAATATTCTTAGGCGCCCTCTCTACTCGTCACTTCAAAGTGACGCTACTTCTGTGTGCTTCAACCAAGTCAGGCACTGAGAATTTATGTATGTATGTACAGCTGACTTTGTGGTTCAGACGTTGGTTTCTTTAGCTATTTTCCCTACACACAAATGGCAAACACTAATAGACATGAAAACAATGGTTGTTTTTCAAATGAATGTCTTGAAAAAATGCTGGTAATATATCTGACCAAGAAACCATTAAAAGAACTGCAAAACATTCATTGTTTTTGGACATAGTAATCCTGCTTTTTCAAAACAATCCTAAAGAATTATTTTTTTAAAGATGTCCCAAAATTTGCTTGTAAATCTAAGGATTTAATAATTTATGTGAACATATACTAGTATCACAAATCACACCATAAAAATGTGTGTGGAAGAGGAAGAAAGATAAAGAAATTTAAGCTTTCCTTAGCTATACAGCCAGTTCAAGACCAGCTTGGGCTATGTGAGAATCTGTCTCCAAAAAACAAAAAAATCCAAGTGGGGTTAAGTGTACCACAAGAAAACCCATAGCACCAATTAACCTGGGTTCATAGAGGCCCACAGAGACTAAATCAACAATCAGGGAGCCTGCATGGGACTGACCTAGGTCCTCTGCATATATGTTATAGTTGTGTAACGTCTTCTTGTGGGACTCCTAACAGTTGGAACAGGGGCTGTCTGTAACTCTGTTGACTGCTTTTGGGACCCTTTCTTCTACTGGGTGCCTTGTCCAGCCTTCATAGAAGAGAAGGTGCCTAGTTTCACTGCAACTCATTATACCATGGCTGGCTGATATCCACGAGGCCCTCCCTTTTCTGAAAAGAAACAGAGGAGGGGGAGTGAATGGCGTGTCTTAGGGTTTCTATTGATATGAAGAGACACCATGACCATGGCAACTCTTATAAAGGAAAACATTTAATAGGGTGGCTTACAGTTCAAAGGTTTAGTTCATTATCATCATGATGGGGCATGGTAGCATACAGGTAGATTCATGAAATCTCTTCACCATAATCCCTTGTAAAATCAAAATCAAAAACAGATCACATACTTACGATATATAATGGCACCGGATAGGCATTACCTTCCAAACTGGAGGAAGAGAGCATAGTAAGGAAAAAGACCACAAATCAGATGGGCAAACTTCAAACTTTACATCTCCATGTCTGATGTCAAAATACTCTTCAGAACGGTAACTCATTTTTAACTTTGCTGACTGTAACATACTTCTCTCTCTTGGGCTGGTTCCCCGCCCTATTAGAAACTTTCCTTGGCAGGTATACCATGGCTCTAGCATCTCCAACATCTTGGAGTCCCCAAGGCAACCCAGGCTTCAACTTCACAGTTTCACGCAATGGCCTCTCTGGGCCTCCATTCAGAAACACTCTTGCCACATGCCTGGCCTCAGAGACTTTCCTGAGGTAAATTCCATAGCCCCCTTCTTCTATCCTTAAAGCCATATCACGTGGCCAAAGCTGCCAAGCTCTGCTACTTACTGGGACTGGAACATGGTCCTCTGGTTCAATTACATCTCCACCAGCTTTCTGGTTTTGATGGTTTCCTTCGCTGCCTAAGCTTGCCTATTCTGAAACTTGCTCTGTAGACCAAGCTGGCCCAAACTTAAGAGATCTACCAGGCTCTGACTCAGCACTGCAGGGATTAAGGGTGTGCCCCACCACACCTAGCTCTAAGTTTTTATTTAATTCCTTTTTACAAAGTGGAAACTTAGATGGGTGGGATCTTGCCCTGAGGTCACCACTCCCTTTATTATATCTCTTAATCTATTTATCTCCTTGAACACGTGACTTGGTTCCATTTTACATCCCGGTGCTCCTTTTCTCCTCAAATGTAATCAATATGATAAAGTTTCTGAGAGTGCAGAGTCCACAGCAGCAAGGGAATATGGTATCTACCATGATAGAGAACTCAAATGCATATCCAGGAATAGAGAAGAGAAACATCTCATCCAGTTTTAAAAGAGAAGGCTTCCTGATAGAAGGGATACATAAACTGAGTTATAGAAGATATTCTCCTTGGGAGGTAGGAGTTAGGGATATTCCTGACAGGATCAATAGCATCAGCAAAACTGTAAGAAGAGAAACTATGTCAGGATCATTTCCCATGTTATAGATGCAAATTTTTGATCCTGTAGGTGAGGATTCAGAAGAGTCTTGTGTTCTCAGAGAAGTTTTTAGGGTACACATCAACAGGCACATGAGTGGATAGATGGTACTAGGCATTTACTTGCGCAGGCTCTGAACTTCACCCTGCCACAACCCATGTTCCCTGGGAAGAGGCTTATTCATACACACATATATGTATTTTCAGGTAGATTCTTCCGGTTGGCATGGGGATGCTGTTTCACCTGGTAATTAATAATCAGAAACAACCTAAAGATCCGGTAACAGAAATATTTTAAATCACAGTGCTCGACAGCAACCATTTGCTAAGTGCTTGCAGTGTGCACGCACAGTGCTGCACACATCGGCTCCTAGGTGGCTCAGCCTTGGAAGATGTCACATTCATTGAGCATCATCAGTGTTCCGCAGATGGGCGGTCTGAAGCCTAAGCAGCTGGTTTCATATCACGCAGCCAAAGTTCCACACCAACTGTCTGACTTGTAAGTGTGTGTCATTTTGCTGCTTGAGCTGTGGCAAATCCGCATAGAGACATTTCATGCAGCCGTCGGAACCCTATTTCCGAGAACTATTTAATGGCACAGGAAATAATGCCAAAAAGAAAAAGACTCAAACAAAATATACATGCAATCGCCTCAGTTTCATTAAACATACTGGAATGCTTTAAAAAATACCTATCACTGCAGGCAATTCCCGTTTTCTTTCTTAGACTTTCCTTCTAGTTTTACTTAAACAAGCATGTGTTCCTTTCATCATGGGAAGCATAATCAAAGGTTAAAGATCTTTAAGGATCTGCAATGGACGACTGTCATCACTCACACCCTAGACTCTCAAGGAGGGACACCACCTCAATGTATCTCAGTATACCTGACAGTGCTGTGTGCAAATGCAAGGGAAGCCAGCCTGTGGAATTATTAGCCATGTCACCTTGAAAGTGGGAAAGTTTAAACTAGATAGTCTCTACCGTTCCTAAGCCACTAAATTTTATAGTCCTTTTTTGGTACAAATGGCATGGCCGAGGACATAAAAGAAAGCTATTAAATTCTTGCCTTCGATTTGCATGGGCATTTAGAGGGCGGGTCCTTTGATTAGGTCTCAGCTTGCTAGTAATATGCTAATGTGCTCAGATGTGTTCCACATCCAAGCCCTGCTAGGTGCTTTCAACAACAACCAAAAAACAAAAAACCCTCATCTCATCCTTACTCATCCTTATTCTTATTAAAAAGCCTTTGAGGTAAGCATTATTATGCATTATTATCACCATTTTTGATGATGTGACTCAAGGGTCCAGGTCACAAAGGGTCTCTCTGATATATTGTGGCCAGGTTCAAGTCAAACATCTCTTCCTGAATTCTCAAACTATTGTTAGTCCAGATGTGGCATATTCATCTGCTTATTTATTATTTCAACTATTCATTGAATTGACTTCCATAAAAGGGGGAAAAAGCAATTCTTGTCCTTGGGTTTTTTTTTTTTTCATTTTTATTCTAAGAGGTAAACGGGTTCTTACAAAGGACCAGCTCTGAAGTTAGAGAATAATCTGTTCCGGGAAAGCTTTCTGCACCATCTCTGTGTCTTTTAGTGAGAGACAAACAAAGGGACATTAATGTGACGTTGCAAACAGGGACAGAAATAGTCACTTGTCGTTAGTATCGGGTATTTTAATGAAAATTAACCCCAGAAATGCTTGACTAGGCAGTGAAAGCATGGGCATCAGTTGAACCCTGGCAGAACCAGGGCACATGACCTCAAGAGAATAAATCAGTCCAAAGCCCCTCGTTGTGCTAATTGTCCTAATTATTAACACTGAAAACACTAAGCTAATCAACGATGAGGTGGCAAGATAGCCATGACCCAGAGTCATCCAATCATCAAAGAATGCTCAGAAGAAATGCATGCTGTTCCCAGAAGCTGGGTCAAGCCAGTTGAAAAATAAAGCATAAACATGTGTCATTTCAGAGAGAGACGGACTACACAGAATGTAGTCTCCAGCAAAGAAGACCACGTTCTACTGAAATATAGACCTGATGGGAAGGAGTAGACAACATCTCACACCAAATCGTTGGCCCCTGAAGATTACAGAGAAGGGAGCGCATGCACACACATGCACACACATGCACACACATGCACACACATGCACACACATGCACACAGGCTCCCACAGCTCAGTAGGAAGGCTTGATGCCATATGCGGCCTTTTGGTGAAAAAAAGGAAGTCTGATGATTTGTTCAACAGCAACCCAGCCTGGTTCCCTGAAATGTAATTACTCATCTTACATGTGTGGACCACATTCAGAGGGTTGAAGCTAAACGGGAGCACCCAGGATTTTGTGAGTGCCTCTTGACTTTTATCTTGCTTCAACTGAGCTAGGGAAGTGAAGAGAGGAATCCCCAGGCACAGATGCTGGCTAAGAAGCACTCTGCTGCCTGTCATCACTTCTGCAGAATCCCGTTGCCACCGAAAGATGAATGGTTTTATTCCTGGGGCTGAGGGGAACAGGGGCTCTTGCTTGAGGTCCTCACTGATGTGCCTTCTCTGTCATGTGAGGTGTGGGGAAGAGCCCATTGTTGAGGCTTCTCGGGCATCACTGTCTTCCTTCAGGTAGTTAAAGAAGCAGCTATTCTGAAGGTCTGATTGCTAGAGAAGTGGTAATATATGGAGAAACACCATGCACCAGAAGTGAGGGCTAGACCTTTAAAATCCATTTGCTCACAGATGTCATTAATCCCCCATTATTGTATTTGTTTACACAAGTAACCTAGAACAGATGAAATGTGTGTCAGAGTGCTTTGATCCCATTTTAAATAAGGTATGATAGAACTTAGGAACCCCTTACTATGGGCAAGGTACAGGCTCTGCAGGGGACATCGAGGCATAGTGTGTGTTGCTAGGGGTCATGTAGCCCAGTGAAGGAAAGGCTAGTGCATCATTGCAGTCAACTAAAGTGGAAAAACAGCATAAGCATTCCTAAAAACAAGCTTACTCAGTCATTCAGCAAATATTGGCAGGCACTGTACTAGCCCCAAAAGTGAAGATGAGGTCATAGAAGTGGCAACTTGGACTGGGCTTTGAAGAAGAGCTTAAAACTCGTCAGGCAGAGACGTGAAGCAGGTGTGATGCGGACGATACGATGGAGAAGTAAAATGGGTAGCATGCTTGGGAAAGAGTAAACAGCTGATAGGACAAAAGTCATGGTGTGCTGTTAAAAATATCCATCTCTTTAGGGAGATGTATGCCTGACAGGGTCACCGGTGCCCTGATCTCAGGTGGCGACGTATAGAAACCTGCACTTTGTTCTGGGTTCTGTAGACATCAGAAGCTCGGGGGCAGAAATAGCATGTTTACATCAACATCATAATACAATGGATACATCTGTTCGTGGAGTAAAGGCAGATAAAGTGCAGTAGGAGGCTTTTTCAGAAGCCCAGACAAGAGAAAGCCAACTTGGGAGGGAGGGGAATAGAGGATGGGGTGGGGGAGAGTGCACAAGATAGTCCGGATGCAGACTCTACAGAACAGGGCACCTATTTGGGTAAGGGACCAAGGAGAGGACAGGGTTGTGGAAAACTCTACTTGTGTGATGTCCTCAGCAGCTTCATCTGGTTGGTGTGAAGGCTTTGGCTTTATGTTTACATTAGGGAGCTCAGTACCATCCCCTTCCTCTGCCATCCAAGGCCATGTGTTTATGTGTTTGCTTCTTTTCCACCACCAGTGTCTGTCGTCTGGAAGTGTGAAGTTCGTCCTTCCGCTAAGAGCTTCCAGGGCTATCCTTGTGAGCTTCTTGCCCTTCAGCAGACCTTTAGGCTTTCTGGTAAAGACCAAAAGCCAGTGTCAGCTGACCACTTTCCAGTGTGCTGCTCTTTGTATGTGGCACTTCTTCAGAGCAAATCTGGATGCTTCCTCAAGTGTTCCTGCAGCCCAGCTTTCCTGGTGCCTGTGATTCAGCAACTTCCTCTTAGCAAAGCTTGAGGAAGTCCTTACTGTCTTTAGTCTTTTTTTTCTTCTGTCCAAGGTATTCACCAGATCAAGTTTTTTTTTCTTTTCGTTTTCTTTCTTTCTTTCTTTCTTTCTTTCTTTCTTTTTCTTTTGGTCCTTGCACTATAGTGAGGCAGGTGACCTACCCACCTAGGAAGTATTGTAGTCTCATTTTTCATACTTTTAGACTTTGCTTTGGTCCAGCTCAGCCTTGCGACGGGGATGTGATGTCAAAAGCACAGAATGATTTTTTTTATAGAACCATCCTTGATGGGTCATAAGAGATACCAGCTGTAACCATCCCAGAACATCCAGACCAGGGCCCACTCAGATCCTGTATCTTCAGGCCCCTATTCCAGAGTCCATTGCAAGTGACGATGGACCAACAACACACCTGCCAGGAAGGCCTCCATTCAACCTTCCAAAAACTAAATTAAACAAAACCAACAATATGGTACAATCCTCTGAGCTGTCACTGAGTCCCAGAAGTTACAATGCCAGTCTACCAGCTAACTGCCCCTGGCTGTCTCCTGGACGAGGCAGGAAACAGTGATGAAGGTTCATGACATGGCATGTCTCTGCCACCTTTGCCTTTCTCCCTACCTTTGAGATGTTCTGCAGAGGGACAGCAAAGGTGTTGTGCCTGCCCTCAAATCCCACTCACAGCCCGAGCTCAGAGCCTTGACCCTAAGGGACCATGTGTCATACAAGCTGGCCTGGGTCTCCTTAATGCCCAGGATTATCTACTCCTCCCTTTACTCAAAAGATTCAAATAATATTAAATACTGCCCATAAGGTTGCAGCTGTCCCTAG
The DNA here is from genome assembly GCF_018167655.1 of Microtus oregoni. Classification (NCBI taxonomy): domain Eukaryota; kingdom Metazoa; phylum Chordata; class Mammalia; order Rodentia; family Cricetidae; genus Microtus; species Microtus oregoni. The sequence goes on from NW_024543063.1 coordinate 43,482,040, forward strand.
GACTAGAATTCTAATTGAATTCCTGCTGCTCCTTTAAGAGCCAACATAAATGTCACCTCTAGATAATAACTGCTGGCATTTGCTCAGTGCTTACTCTGAGCCAGGCGCTTTGCTAAGGGCTTCTTGGGATTGTCTCATTTCATCCTCAGGAGAAAGGGCGGCAGGGACAGAGGGACAGAGGGACAGAGGGACTCACTCTGCAGTAAGCGCCAGTACTGCCCCCATTTTACAGATGTAGAAACCAAGAGGTTGAATGACTTGCCCAGGGCCTCACAGCTGATAGGTGGGAGAGCCAGGGGTCCACTTGGACAGACATCACGAAAGTTCACGTGATGGAGGTCTCTGCTGCCCTGAGGACCATGTTCTAAGCACGTCCTCTGTACCAGAACTCACGTTTGCAGTGTCTCGCCCAGCACCTGTCTTCTTAAAGTCAAGGAAGCCGCTCACTCCACACTACCACACCTGGCAGCTGGCAGTAAGCACCTGTAGAAGGAAGAAAGGGAAGAAAAAAAGCCCCTTCTGTTTTGAATGGGGGGGAAGTGCTGCCACCAAGGGCTTTTCCAGATCCAGAATAAAGCCCAGGTTTGCAAGCCCAACATGACCCCCCACCAAACTAACACTTGGGAGAATCAGGTTCTATAATGTATAAGTTGGCTTTCTCTTTTTGAAAGTTAACTGAAATGAAACCAGAAAGATGCCCACTACTCCATGTCCCGGATAATTCTTATGTCGGCCCCTCACAACCTAGAGTCGTCTGGAAAGAGGGTGCCTTGCTCAGACTGGCCGGTGGCCATGGCTGTGGGGCGTTTTCTTAGTTACTAATTGCTGTAGGAAGGCCCAGGCCACTATGGGCAGTACCAGCCTAGGCAGGTGGTCCTGGGCTCTGTCAGCCAGCTGAGCAAGAGCCAGTAAGCAGCATCCCTCCATAACTCACCTGACTTCCCTCAGTGAAGGCTGTGCCCTGGGTGTGTAAGCCAAATAAACCCTTTGCTCCTCCAAGTGGCTTTTGGTCGCGGTGTTTATCACAGCAACAGAAATAAAGGTAGCTCAGTAACTATTTATTGGTCTTTGACTGCTGAACAAGAGAGGCAGAGAGGAGTTGGTGTACTTCCCACCACACAGAGAAAGATGGATCTATCACTAATGCAGAACCTTGCAGGAGGGGCGGGAACTGGTCTGAGCAATTAGGACAAAAGTCTAAACATCATAGTATGGCGTCCGTAAATGTCGTCAAGACCCTCTATTTTATGTCTCAATGCTAGCCCCTCAGCCATGGGTGTCTAGTTAGACTTATAATGTAAACGTCTGTTCTCTTCTCTCCCACCTCCTCCTTCCTAAAAGCACCTGTCCCTCCCTCATGCTCTCCCTCCAACCCTCTTCGTGTCTGCCAGTCACTTTTCAAAGACAAACTCCTCAGGATGAAAATCTCTGCTTTCTTTGTTTTCCTGGTTTCCATTTTGTATCCTAAAATATTCGCTCCGAGTTCCGCTTGACAGACGTCCCTAATCTAATCTCCGCGTCTGCTTTCTAATTCTCACCGTCAGGATAAAACAAATAGGTTGGAGTTAATTGCCGGAGCAGCGGGCCGGAGCTCTGAGCTGTGATTTATGAGCTGAGAGCAGGCGCTCTGCAACACATTTTTCTTAATTTATTTTTAATGAGTCTCTCAATTAATTTTCTTGGAAACATCTTAATGATGTTGGAGGCGGGTGTTAATGAGGTCTGCACAGCTCCTAATTCTGCATATTTTAAAGCACCTAATGTCACTGTGCACCCTTTCTTCCCATTTTAAGAAGAGATGAGGGGTGCGATTATTGTTGAATGGAGAATTTTCCCTCTTCATGCCTCCGTCTTTGCTTAACCTTTCAGACGTTATGGGCTTATGGTGTGTCTCGGCGGCAATCACGTGCTCCCTGCTCCCCCTCCCCCCGCTCTCGCTGTCTTTGGGCTCCCAGAATCTGAGGAACTGAAGCTAGAAAAGGAGGGAAGGAGGGCAGAGTTCCTAGGAAATGGAGAGTTCTGGAAACAGTAGCTCCAAGTGAAGCACCAGGAGGATACTTCTGCCTGGTGCCCTGAGAGCTGAGCATGGGAAGGATGGGTGTGGGGAGCAGCTCATGGGATGTCTGTGTTCAGAGCCCTGTGTTCCCAGAGGTCTCCAGCCCTCCGAGCACTTCATCCGGGGTGCTGTCTCACAGAGAAAAGCATGACATCACCCAACCCTCTCCGATTCCTCTCCAAAGCAGCCATGAGCCTGCACCAGGCTTCATTCTGTGTTTGTTAGAGACCATTTGCTGATTGATCGTCACTAAATGCTTACATAGAAAATTTTCAAAATAATGGGTCAAGAAAAGAGCACCAGGCATACTGGCCAAAGACAGTCGAAAAACTATAGACAGTATAAAAATCATGCTGTTTCTTTCTATACATTTTTCTATCTGAGGGCATTCTAGCTTTGTTTGACATATTTGTGATGATACCAGATATCAGTTCTTCCACTAAACATAAATAACAAACTCATTTTACACATCATTTTCACAGTAGCTTAATATTATTCTACTCAGTAGATGTGTTGGAAGTTACCAAACCATCACACTGTGCTAGGCGGCTAAGCTAATTCTCAAAGACCCCGTAAGGAATCTTTATGAAGAAAGCACCTCATTTCTGTGAAGTTGTCTAAGAAATCAGTAGTGATTTAAAGAATATAATTCCTTTTAAGACTTCAGATACAGCCAGGCAGTGGTGCATGCCTTTAATCCCAGCACTCGGGAGGCAGAGGCAGGCGGATCTCTGTGAGTTCGAGACCAGCCTTGTCCTCAGGCTCCAAAGCTACAGAGAAACCCTGTCCCGAAAAAAACAACAACAACAACAAAAAAAAAAAGACTTCTGATACGTATTTCCAATACCTTTCTAATCTGAGTTATGTATGCCAGGTTGTTCGTTTCTTCCATTGTACAGCGGGTACAGCGGTCTGTGTAGATTCACTTTATTTTCTTCACTAGCTGGTATGTCAGTGAGCCCTTCATTGGGCTTGAATGAAAGAGGCTGAGTCACCGGAAACCGAAGCCAAGTGACCTGTCCTGACTCCCACCCTCCTCCATGGATGCTCTCTGCCCCATCCCCTCACCGTTCGCAACTCTGTCCCTCCCCATGTGTGGATCATCAGCCTCAGACCTCAGTCTACAGCAGTTCAGCTCCATCTGGATCTGCGCAGTGGTCTCTGGGGCTCAGTGACACCATCTCCCGGGGCAGCCCATACACGTGTATTCAGGCCATGAGCCAGTGCCACGCTATGCTGGCCCATCCCTCCATCATCTCTTCTGCCTGTTATTCCTGCAGCCTTGCTTCTGAGCGCTGTCTCTGAACTGGACTTGGGTCTAAGCCTTTTGGCTTTCTTTACCTACCACCATTCTCTGCATTTCTGCCCTTTCCGCGCCAGAACACTGCCATTTTAACACAAGCAGGGGCCGTATAGTGACTCTCTCTTCCCTGTATGTCCACACAGTCCAGAGTCCTCAGTTTGTTAGAATGGGGCTTCATCCATTGACATTCTAGAGTATTACCCGTTTCTCAAATGTGACATTGGCTTTGGTGGGGCTATTTTCAAAGCTTGGGACGCCCTTTCACATCCCCAGAGTCCTCCTTGGTGAAGTCTGCTCGGCCCTGTGGCTTCACCACACCTGGGGCAGGCACTGCACATGCAATGATGTCTGGCAAGTGTTTGGGAAATGAATGTATAAAGGTAGCTGTAGACACAAACTGTTGTCTGCTGCGTTTTCTGGAGTGTTTAGCATACTAAATTAAATGTTCTGTTTGACATATATATATATATATATATATATAGAGAGAGAGAGAGAGAGAGAGAGAGAGAGAATAGGGGAAAGACTGAAACTGGGTTTCTCTACTTAACCCTGCCTGTCCTGGAACTCACTATGTAGACAATTGGCCTCAAACTCACAGAGATCCACCTACCTCTGCCTCCAGAGTGTTGGGATTAAAGGCATGTAACACCATGTCCACCTTGCTTTATTTTTAATTCTTCCATCAAGCAAGAATTTTGTTTCTCTGTGTGAGTGTGTCTGTGTGTGTCGTCTGTGTGTGTCTGTGTTGTGCAGGTCAACCTTGGCTGGTAGTCATTTACTTTGTTTGCTGGCACAGAATTTCTCGATAGTCTGAAGCCTGCCAACCAAGCTAGACCAGCTAGCCACCAAACTCAGGAGTCTGCCGCGCACCACGCACCGCGCCCCCGTCTGCTCTATGCGCTAGAATCCAGTTCGTGAGCTTCGGGCAAGGGGCTGGATCCAGGTTGAGGAAACACACACAGAGACAGACAGACATATGGACCTCCAATCACTGGTACAAAGCCCTTCTTTAATAGTACCATGGAGGCTTAAATACCCAGCAGTCAATGGCCAGCAGGTGAAAATCCCATCCTCTGATCCTCTAGGCAAGGCACAGCTTTTAGTAACTCCAATTAGAAGGTTCTATCAGGGAAGAGAAACTGAAGGCCAGGACTCCAATTGGTCCCAACATCTTCCCCCTAAACTTTTTATAAAACAGAAGACCCTCCTGTCTTAGGTCATCTCAGAAGAGTAAACCCTTACCCGTCCTTGGGAGGCCCCTTCCCTGTCTTAGGTGGGCCCTCTTCTGTAGAAATTGCCCGTCTATGGAGGAGTCTTGTTGGTGCAGTATTTGCAACCAAACCTGGAGTACGTTCAAGTTACTGGCCAACAGGCTCAGAATGACTTGCTAAGTGACCATATGCTGCATTCTCATGGGTTGTGTGATCTTAGACAGAATTCAGAGATGAATGCCCATGGCAACAGGGGTCTGCCCTGAATGTGGTTGGTATAAGCAATGAGTCTCCATTGGAGAAAACTGATTTCCCCTTTCCCAGCAGGTATAAGCTGTAGATACCGCCTTGGTTCTGGGTGGGACCCTGTGTCCACTTTCTCCTCTTAGAGCTGGGACCCCATCGGGATTACCTGTGCAGGCCATGTGCATGCCGCCGCAATCTCTGTTTTTATGTGTATCCCTTCTGTGGTGTCTGGAAGACACTGTTTCCTGGGAGTCACCCAGAAGCTGACTCTTACAACCTTTCTGCGTCCTCTTCTGCACAGATCCCCGAGCCTTGAGGGATGGGCTTTGATGAAAGCACCCCACCTAGGTCTAAGCGCTCCAAATTCTCTCACTGTCTGCCCATTGTCCAGCTTGGGCCTCTGTGTTAGTTCCCATCTACTGAAGAAGAGGCTTCCCTGATGTGAGCTGAGGGAGGTGCTGGTCTGTGGGTACAGCAGTATGTCATTAGGAGTCATTTTATTGATTTGGTATGTCCTTTAGCAGAGCAATAATAGTAGGTTTTCCTCTCGGCCCGTGACCTTTCTAGTCTCAGGTTCTTGGATCCTTCAGAACTGTCAGGTATGGTTCCATCTCATAAATTGGGCCTTACTTCCAATCACAAATTGGTCAGTTCTGCCTGTAATGTTTGTGACACTATTCGCCAGTATACCTTGCCTTGAGGAGGTCACTCTTGGGGGCTGCAGTCTGTAGCTAGGGTATAGTGATGATCACATGCCTCCTATGGTAGCAGTCAGAGTACCTGCCAGCCATGAACACTCGTCACTCGGGGTGAAGCTTCCAGTCAGGTACCAGCTAAACTTCTCGGTCATGTATATCAAGAAATTCATCCACTTTGTTTGAATTTTTCATTTTGGTGGAGTATAGATTTTGGTGGAGTATGTCTTTATGAATCTCTGAATTTTCTCCATGTCTTTTGTAATGTCCCACTTTTCATCTATAGTTTTATTAATTTGGATCTTCTTCCTCTGTCTTTTAATTAATTTGGCAAAGAGTTTGTCAGTCTTGATTTTCTCAAAGGGCCAACTCTTCATTTCATTCTTTGCATTGATTTTCTTTGTTTATATTTCATTGATTTCATGCCTGAGTTTGATTATTTATTTTCATCTACCCTTTGGAGTATTACTTCTACTTGTTGTTCTAGAACTTTCTGGTGTGCTGCTGAATTTCTAACATGGGATGGATCCAATATTTTGTGTTTTGTTTTGTTTTTAATGGAGACACTTAGTGCTGTGAACTCACCTCTTAGACCTCCCTTCATTGTATCTCACAGGTTTGGGTATGTTGTGTTTTCATTTAGTTCTGTTCTATCTCTTTCCTTCTTGATTTCTGTCTTGATCCACTTTTCATTCCGTGGTGAGTTGCTCGGTTTCCATGAGTTTATATCCTCCCTGCTATTTCTGTTGTTTATATTCAGCTTTAATTAATGGTAGCCATGTGGGATGCAGAGTGTTCTTTGCATTTTCTTACATTTCTTGAGACTTGCTCTGTGTCCTATTATTTAGGCTACTGAGAAGAAAGTGTATTTTTTTGTGTTTGGGCCGCATGTTCTGTAAATGTGTGCTGGGTCCATTTGATTTATGAGGTTATTTAACTCTGGTGTTTCTCTGCTTGTTTTTTGTCTGGATGACCTGTCTATTAGAGAGAGTGAAGGGCTGGAGAGATGGCTTAGAGGTCTAGAGCACTGATTGGTCCTCTATGTAAATAAATACTCTCCCCAGCCTCACTGTCGAATGCTGTCTCTTTTCCAACATACGTTTTGGGGCCTTTGTTATTAATCAAATAGCAGTGTGAACTTTATTTCTGGGTTCTCTATTCTTTTACATTGCTTTATGTCGCCTTTATGCCAGTCCGTGATAGTTTTGCTACCACAGCTTTGGAGTATAATTTTAAATCCGATCTTGTGAGTCCCCCATCATTGCTCTTTCTGCATAGGGCCTTACTGTCTATTTGTAATCTTTGTGTTTTATGTAAATCTAAGGCTTGTGTTTTTCCTGTCTGGGAAGAATGTCATTGAAATTTGAATGAAGATTGCATTTGCACCTGCACGTTGTTTTGGGTAATGCGGCCATTTCACGCTATTCTGACAATCTGTGAACATGGAAAGTCTTCCCATCTTCCAGTGTCTTCTCTGATTTCTTTCTTCAGTGTTTTAGGTTTTTATTCTAGAAGTCTTTGATTTTTCTGTTCATTCATGGCAAATCCAGGGACCCAGTGAGCAGTCAGCATAAAACCCATCTACCTGAAAAAGAACCCAATTCTTCTTCCTGGGAAGAAATTCCTTTGTCTAGGTCACATCTAGAATAGAGGCTGGGATGTTTGCCCTCCTTGGGAAGCTGTAACCTTCACAGGCTGTTGCCTGCCTTCTACTTGTTCAGGGGAAACTGAGGATGCTTTATATGTTATGTCGTCAAGAGCTTCTTTAAACCAACATAGTGATTTCTTTAGCAGTATAGTTATGTAGGAAACAAAACCAGCATAGGGTTTGGATCTGTTTCCTTTCCATTCAGCAGCAATTCTAGGCATAAATATATTGAGGGAGGGAGGGAGAGAGGGGGAAAGGAAGGGTGGAGGAGACAGAGAGAGACTCGCTCTCACTGTATAGCCCAGGCTTGCTTCAACTAATGCCCATCCTCCCTCTGCCTCCTACGTGCTGGACTACAGCTGTGTGGCCAGCATAGCCTCATTTCTGTATGTGTCCTCAAAGTTTCTTAGTTTGAAAGTAGTGAACTTTTCCAGCCCTCTGACCTTGCAAATGGCTGGACTCTTTATTCCTGTTTCTTTCTGCTTCCCCACCTTGTAATTCTCTCCTGTGTTCACTCCTCAGTAGCTTAGTATCCTCACTTTATAAGGCTATAAAAACCAGCTCTCAGCACACATTACCTAAAGTCGGCCTCGTAGAGGTTTCCTGGGAGCTTAAAATAACATCTTGCGACATCTGAGTCGCTGTCAGTTGGCTCTCAGCACTGCATACCCAAGCACCATCTGCCTAGCCGGACCCTGGACAACCACTGACCGGAGCCTATGTCACTTATGGCTAGGTTAATAGGGCATCACCCGCCTCATCAATTTTTACGTTGATTGCATGGGCTAGCCTAAGCTATGTAACAAAGTCATTCCAGCAGTTTTAGTCTAATAAAGTCTTCTCTGCCTAATAGAGAGTTCGTGAAATTTTTTGGGATAGGGCAAACTCTCTTCTATTGATCTGAGAGCTGATCTCTATCAGAATAATCATCAAGAAGATAATAGATTCACTTTCAAAATACTTAAGGGAAATAACTGGCAACCTTGACTCTGCTACCCAACTAAATTATCCTTCAAAGAGCGAGGTGATATAAAGACATTTCCAGACACACAAAGATGAAGAGTGCTTGTCCCAGACTCTCGCTGAAAGAACAACAGAAGAAAATCGTCTTGTGAGAGAAAATTAGGCAAGAAGATAAGAAGATGCAGGAAGCAGCCGTAAATTTAAATGAGACATGCCAGTAAACAAATGGTGGTGATCCGGACGGAAGTTAGCGTTCAGGCAATGAAGGCTATTCAGTGTTATTTCTCTCTGGAAATTTTTATTATAGTAGTGACCTCAACTATTGTGTCTAGATTTGGATATCTATCTGTCTTTCTATTATCTATCTATCTATCAATCATCTATCAATCTCTCTCTATCATCTCTGTTGTGAGGAGCAGCAGGCTGCGTTCCTGCCCAGCTCCTGCACGGCTAGCTTTATACCCAAAATAATTACACGGAAACTATATTCTTTTAATCACTGCCTGGCCCATTATCTCTAGCCTCTTATTGGCTAACTCTCACATCTTGATTAGCCCATTTCTAATAATGTGTGTAGCACCACAAGGTGGTAGCTTACACAGGCTTAACCTGTGTCTGTCTCGGAGAGGAGAGGCATGGTGACTGCCTGAATCTGCTTCTTTCTTTCAGCATTCTGTTCTGTCTACTCCGCCTATCTAAGCTGCTGTCCTATCAAAAGCCAAGGCAGTTTCTTTATTAACCAATGAAAGTAACACATGGACAAATGACCCTCCTCCATCATATGGGGTGTAGTGGGTATGTGCATGTGCACATGTGTTCCTGCAGAGGCCAGAAGAGGGTGTTGGATCCCCTGGAGCTGGAGTTACAGGTGCTTGTGAGTGGTCCCACCTGGGTTCTGGGAACCAAGCTCCAGGCTTCTTTACAGATTTTCAATGTAAAGCTCATGTCCTTAGATTTGGGGGCTATTCTTTAATATTTCCCTCAAAAGTTTCTTTCTTCCAGAATTACCAAAGGTTGGATATTGAGCCTTATATATCAGGATGAAGCAAATGATTTTGTAAAGAGCAAACATGTTTTGCGCAGCAAACATGCTGGACTTGTGAACCATATATGGTCTATGTTCTTGTCCATGTGCCGTTTACAAATTCAGAGCACACCTCAGCTTAAGAAGAGTCACAAAACTAGGCCGCAGGAGAGGCTTGCTGTGTGGGTCATTGATCGCTGATGGCTAGGAAACAGATTTGTGCTCCGTGTTCCTTATCTCTGTAACTTTTCACTAAAATTTCTGGGAGATTGCCTTGATGCTCTCCTCTAGTTCTCCCGGCACGCTCCTTACTTCAGAAACTCTATCTGTAATTCTGGGATCTCTTTCCCATTCTCTTACCTTCCCAGACCCCCTGAAGATACAGACATGCTTGCTTTTTAGGGTTCATGTTTCTGTTCCTTCAGTGTTTTTTTCCCCTGACAATTTTCATTTTTTCCTTTTATTTTAGAGGATTTTCCCCTCACATCTTTGTCTATCACTCTATTTAAACATGAGATTCCTAACAGAGTGAGTTTTCTCTGGAAGGGACCAGGGCTTGCCAACTCATGGCCTTCGCGTTGGTCTTGCCTGATGGAGAATGCTAGCATGGGAGCCTAGTCTCTACTGCCATCCAGTTCACCCAGTGCAGAATGACTTGGCTTCTGCCGGGGCAGAGACGTCTTCCTTCTCTTTCCATCCTTCTCTTTCCAATCCAGCTGCCGTTTCCTTAAAGTATGTTTTTAGAAAAGTAGAATGTTTAGAGATGGCCATGGTAGTGTATAGCCATAATCCTAGCCAACTGAGACAGAGGGATCAAAAATTCAGGGCTAACCTGGGCTCTCTAACAAGATGCTCTCTCATAAACAAAGGGCATGCTTACTCACATGGCCTGCTTGTCTCTGATATGCACTGTGTCTCTCCTTCAAATGAAGCGGTCTTGTTTCCTTAGAGGAAAATGGGAATAGGAGGAAGAGGAACATTAAATGGTTCAATAGATACCGTGACACTCTCTACACAGAAATTTATGAGGATCAAAACACTTCCAAACTGAATATCAAATTTTCCTTATTAATTGCTATTAAATGCATCCAGTAAACACTGATTGGATACCTACTGGTTGTTAAGCATGATTTTAGACATTGAAGAGTCAGTGCTGAACAGACACAGCCTCTTCTCTCTTAAACTACCAGGCTCATCAATAAGGATAAGCATAAACAGACAGCCAGATAGACACTCGAACAACAGAGAGGGAGAGACAAAGAGACCGGAGCCATGAAGAAAACCAAATCAAAATAACGTAGGACACTGGCTCTTCAGGTAATGGGGCCCGTCTTCTCTGGTTCTGTGATCCTGAGAAAAGGCAACGGTTTCCCTCTCCGATGCTATTCATGAAGAGGTTTTACAGTTCTGAGCTAACCCCACACACACTGACGAACTCCGCCTCCTACGAGCCTTTGTTTCCGTTCTTCCTTGTTCTCACATCTGACATTATCATTATTCAAGGATCCATTCTCCTGCGTGTTTAGCCCACATGGTTTCATTGCTTTTATTCAAAGTAATAAATGTTATTTCCTGACAAAGGCTGAACTTCTCCAAAGAAATCAGTGTGCTTTCCTGAGATTATCTCTCGCTCACTTACATTATGTCTCATTATTTTCGTTGGGAATATGAGGAAACCAAGGCACAGAAATAGTCTCTGATGAAGCCTCACGCAAACGCAAGCCCTCTAAGGCCTGAGTCGCCACGCTGCTTTGGGCATAGAAAAGACAACCTGTGAACATACCTGGCGCGCTCTCAAGTACATTGAGCACCTTTCGCTACTCTCTAGCTCCTGGGGTGATAAAACTGCGGGTACCAATATTAACTGCCTAGAAGAGAACTTAGCTAGCAAAGAATCACTTGCAGGAACCCACCACCACCCCCCATGTGCTTGTTTCTAGTCACTTACCCATGAAGAAACGGGTGTCCTGGTGGTTTGGTGTGATGAGATCTGGAATCGCCTAGGAGACAAGCTTCCAGGCACACCTGTTAGGGTGTGTTTGGTTGGCGTTTGTTTGTTTGTTTGTTTAGGTGAGCCTCAGGACAGACCTGTGAGGGTTTATCTTAATTGTGTTATTTGAGGGGAGAAGATCACCCCTACAGTACCATTCCCTAAGATGAGATCTTGAACTACTTAAGGAAAGATGTAAGGAAAAAGGAGGAAGCGAGCTGAATATCACTTTCACCGTCCTCTGTTTCCTGGCTGTAGGGGCACCATGACCAGCTACATCAAGTCCCTGTCCCCAGGGAGTCCCTGCTTTGATGGACTGTGAGTCAAAATGAACCGTTTCTCCCCTGAACTGCTTTCGTCAAGGTATGTTACCTTAGCAACAGAAAACACAACTGAAAAGCTTGGACTACCAGTGTTGGCTGCAGAGTATTTTTATGAACAAGGCCATGATACTAACTAAAACACCATTTGTCCCATGGACTCCTGAGTATAGCAACAAAGACTATGTCTCCCTGATGCTCTTTGTTTTGCTTTGTGTCAACCACTGGGTGACCGGGCAGCCGTAAGCAGAGGATTGCCCCTGGTTTCTTCACAGCCTGTCAATCCCTGTGAAATCAGAGAAGACGGAAGCATGAGATCTTTGTTGTCCCTGCCCAAACGTGGCAGCTGTTTAATTTCAATTAGCAAATCTTGAAAAAGAACATTATGCCAGAAGTAATTAAAGCAGGAGGGAGATCCCTGCTCGGCCCCATGCGTCCTCCTAATTGAGGATCTGTGATTCCCCCAGCAGGCCAGAGCTGTGAAGTTTGGGTTCTAGGGAATTCTAACGCCAAGAGTTTTGATGTAGCTCTCTTTTCAGACAAGTGACAGGACAGGAAGCGCAAGCCTCTAGGAAGGATTCGCTTAACATTTTAAAGTCTAAGAATTAGCTGCACAGATTGGGCTTGTCTGTACCAAAAGCCAACTTGTTCACTTCAAGCCCTTGCCTTTCTTCTCTGTACGTGCCTGGCTGCTTTCAAAGCTGTTCCTCCTCCCCTCCTGCTGGTGAAGGCCAATCCTTCTCCGTCAAGCAAGTATTTGTTCTGTTTGGCACCCTGGCATGTCTACCAGCAAACAAAGTAACCCCCTAAGTTTCAGTTGGGACCCCCATGGGAAACAATTCGCCCCTAAAGGTGCAGGTGAAGAGACCTATGGAAGGAGGAGGAGTGGATGGGGTAAGAGGAAAGGCATGGAAAAGAGCCTTGGGCCACCACAGCAAGATGCCAATCCTAGCTTTAGGACAGAAGAAACAACCAGAATCCCAGCATGCGCTGGGCCAGTAAGGACCGCAGTGGGGAGAAGAGAACCCACAGATATTGGAGCGAAGCTGAAGCAGATAGGAACATGTACACCTGCCTCTCGGTCTCCTACAGGTACCAAGACAGCCAACAGAGTAGGGTAATTAACTGTCACCTACAGGGTGGCATCTCGTTTTGCCCAGCTTGTGTGTGGTCAACCTAAGAATCAGTAATATGCTTTCATATTTATTATATGCCCCATGGTGCTTGACCTAATCTTGAATACATGGATGCCCAATAAGTGCTCATTAACTTGAGTGTGATCAATTATAAAGACGCTGAGGAAAGAAATGTCACTGTATGCCATACAGCACATATAATCACAGTATATCACGAAAATATGCGTTGAATGTCATGGAAACCTTCCAATGAGTCTCCACTGGAAATAGAAGCAGGGTCCTCCTCAGTTAAAGGCCGGAAGACAGTGACACCACAAGAAAAACCGGCATTCTAGTAAGTGGTCTGCAGGTTCAAAAGGACTTCATCACATCCCCTGAGGCTTCCCGAGTTCCTACTTCTCCATTCTGTCTCTGTCTCTCTCACTCACATACACACACAAACACACCACACACACCCGCGTACACACACACACAGAGGCAAGGACATGCCCCTATGCATCAGTGCCTCACAACACACACACACACACACACACACACACACACACACAGAGGCAAGGACATGCCCCTATGCATCAATGCCTAGACTAAGAGTCAAAACTTCAGCTTCCCTTGTCTTGTGTTGTTGCATGTGGGGTTACTGTCTGAAGGCTGTAAGTCCCTGAATTTGTTTAAAGGCCAGGCCAGCTGGAAAGCTAGCAAGAAACCCACAGGTAACAAAGAGCAGGTCCGATGATGACCTGTGGAGGCTGCAGTACCTTCACCCACAGCACAAATGACCAACTCCAGGTCTCCATGGTCCTGCAGCATCCTCATCTTCTGCCAACGGTTGGCATGCCTGCCAAAACTGCAAACTACCTTGAACTTACCTTTAAGCAAATATAATTAAGATGGAAAACTCTATATTTAATCTAATAACCTTCTATGGAGGGAAGAATGCCCAAATAAGTGTCTTATGGGTTAGCAGAGAAGAGTCAAGTTAGATCGCCTTTTTATTTAGAGAAACGTTAGCTGCCCTATGAAAATTGTCTCCCTCTGGCTGCCAATGCTTTCAAGTGGATGGTTTAGATCTTCCTCTTTTCTTTTACATGAACCACACTTCTTTAACCCCCAACAAGCTGATTCCGTGGTACTTTGGAGACTAATGTAATGTGTCAACTTCCCTGGGCCACAGTGTGTCTGCAGATTCAGGTTAACACTTGAGTTGATAAACTGAGCCTAGCGCACTGTCCTCCTTAGCATGGGAGCCTTGTCCAATCAGCTGAAGGCCTAAATAGATCAAAAAGGCTGAGTGAGGAAATCCTCCTGAGTAACCATTTGGCATCCTCAAGCCTTTGAACTTGGACAGAAACATTGGCGTTTCTTAGTTCTTGAGTCTGCCTGCTTGTGAGTTGAAGGGTTCTCTCAGCTCTGCTAATACTCAGGTCTTCCTTGGCTCTCCTCCCTCTCCTGCTTGCCCGGTGCAGAGCTTGAAACTTTTCAGTTTCCATAATTATGTGAGCCAACTCCTTATAATAAATGTCTCTACGCATACATGTTTGTGTAGGTACACACACACTCACCCTTGGCTCTTCTCTTCCGGAAAGCCCTGACTATACTCTCAGGTGTTTCCTGTGATCTTGCTACCAGGCTGCGTGGACTGGCTTCTTCCTTCAGCCTAGTGATGCTAACACCATTTCTCGGTTCTCAGTCCTATAACAACCTTCCTTGATCCTCGCTGCTGTGACTCTGTCTACTCAATCACAAGCCTGAGTTATTCCACACTGCAGAGAAATAGCTTCTCGTGCCTACTAGCCCTTGCTGCTCAGAACTCCTGTCTCTTCTAAACTTCAGTACAGCTAAATCTTGCCTTTAAAACTGTCTCTGGATTCTTTCACTTGTAAAATGTCAGCATCTGCCTTTTCTTCCCTCAGGATCCAACTAGTTGTCAAGCCCTGTTGGCTCTCACTTTCTAATGCTCCTTCTTCTCAACCCACTTCTACTCCAACCTTGCCTAGAACTCATTCACAAGTAGCCTTCTCCTTGGCCCTCCTGAAGTCTGATGTGTTTCCCCTGCAGACCATTGGTAGAATGGTTGAAGAACAATTTCAACCATTTGCTTTCCCTACAGCCTCCAGTGAGTTGCTCAGAGCAGAACCCAGACATCATGTCTCTAGGCCAGCCTGCCACTGAGCAGCCATTCAAGACTGGCTTAGAGGTCAAATCAGATTCCCAGGTGAGCAGAGCCAGGTTGCACAGTGCTGCCTTCTTCAAAACTCCGCATCCTTTTGACACTGAAAACTACAGAGATGAGAAGCTTACTTTTCCATTCAAAATTCCTTCCTCCATATTTCTTTTAAATTGTTGAGATAATAGGCCCTTTTGCCGAATATGTAACTTGGTTGAAGCTCACTTTGACACTTTCAAGAAACTCAGTGGTTCCTAATCTGCTCCGTTGTTGGTGATGTTGGCTACAGTAATCCTCACCCAGTTGGGTTCAGCTGAGTGTGTTAAAACTGGGAGGTAAAGGTTAGCAATCTAAACTCGCTGGAGCTGGATCCCAGCTCTGTCACCTCCAGGTAATGCGTTCTTGGGAAAGGCATGACCTCTTGGGACCTTAGCTTTGTCATCTACAGGACAGAAGTAACGTGGTGAGATTTCGTGGCCAGTGTTGAAGCTGGTGTGAACGCCCATAACAACGCTTCCGTAGGTGACAATGCTCATGTATGTCCTTCAGCTGCTGTCACAACTCTGCCAACGGTGAGCAGGGAGAAATGCTGGAGTCTGCTTCCCCAACAGCGCTGTCTTTCTGGAATGCCGATGTCACGGCCATAAGTAAACTAACGAGCAACCCCGCACATGCCAGATTCTTGGCTCCCTGCAAAAAGATAGAACCAGATGCAAGTCATAAAGACTCCCTGCGAAAAGACGACTCCAGAGCTGTGTCGGCAAGAACGTGAAGCATGAACAGAAGAAGCCATGTGTGACTGGTGATTGTGCCCGTGTCTGCAAGCTGTGGCGGTAATTGCTAAATATGAGGAATGCCTTATCGTGGGGTCCGAAATGCTGACCTCTAAGGATTCTATGAAAGAGAGCGCTGGGCATGGAAGGGCCCTGCACAGGCACTCTCGGAACTTCTTGTCAGGAGGCAACACTCCAGCCGGGTAGCTTCCTGTACGTCCTGCACTCTGTGTTTGTGTCGTTGATCTCGTTTCTGTCCTTCTACCATGCCCTCTGCGTATGCAGCAAGAGGTAGAAGAAAATGACCTCTGCTACTGGCCTCCACTGTCATGGCGTGTCACTTACCACAGGCCCAGGCACAACAAAAAATCCTTCCTCCTTTAATGTCTTCCTCTCAGATATTTGGTCACAGAAACAAAACTTTACCACAGACCACCCCCTACCCCGTATCTACATAAAAACAAAAAATGGTGATCAAGGTCTACTTCAGAAGACCTGCTAGAAGATTCCTCTCCTCTGTCCTTCATTCACATCCTGAATGTCATTGTGGGCCGACAGTCAAAAGGCACACCCCAGCTTGGAACTCTTTGGACCCTATGAAAACAATTTAAACTCAGCTCCCATTCCCCAAATGGCTGACAGTCTGGTTCAAGGTGTTTTATGGCTGGCAGTCTGGTTCAAGGTGATTTTTGTTTTTGTTTTTTGTACAGAAATAAAAAAGGGAGGTGAAAAGTGATGGTTTCCTGAGAGAAGAGAGCTCAGGGTTCATGGAGTTCAGAGAAGGAAAAGCTGCTTCCAGCTGGGTACGGGGACCGCGAAGGCGGCAGAAAGACTGTCCCGCTCAGTGAGAAGGACAGTGTAAGGCGCAGCGGCAGACAGGGTCCTCCCTGGCAGAGAATCTTAGAACACCCAGCCTGAGGCTGTGTGTGGGACCCCTGCTGACTGACTGATTGCTCTGTGCGCCCTGCTGTGTGCTGGGGGATTAATGTCCTTTCCCAATTGCCCTCTATTTTGATTAAGGGTCAGCGTAGGGAAGAAAATTCACTCAAGCAAGTTAAAGCAGGGTATTAAATGACTTACAAAATTTGCCCAGAAAGCCACAGATATAGGCACTGAGTTAAGCGAGCTTTCTCGGAGTGACCCCCGGCCACCATGACACCTGCTTCCACACTTGAGATGAGGAAGCCACCAGGCAGGATAGTCAGAAAGTGGCCGCCATTCATAGATGCAGAGAAACCCTGGCACAGCCTTGCCAACACTTCCTGAGAACGCAGCGACCTCAGCAAACACAGGCCCAGCTCATTCTCGCCTTTGCGGTTCACTTGGGCTCGTCTAACCAGCAGAACCACTGGGAGACGTGACCAATGAGAAACAGCGGTTGCCAGCTTTCCGGACTCCAAAGTCCAGGAAGGAAGGCTAGAAAAAAAAAATGGAAACCCATTCCTTTCCAACTGGCCACACCTCAGCACCAGGAGAATGGGAGGCTAGTCATACCCCAAGGTGCTAAAAGCAACTTTCAGAAGTCAGAGCCTGAGACCCAAAGCAGGAAGCAGGAGACAACACTCATAACTTCCTTAACGAGAAAGAAAAGTCTGAAGAGTAACGTAAGGAGATGGAATGTTCTCTACACTCAAGGGCTCCAGAGCCATGTGGCTTCTTGGTTGCAGTGCAGTTTCCAATGGACAGAGAACGGCAGAATCGGCGGGATTGTGGTACAAACAACTTTGCCCAGACACACACTGGTGAACACTGGTAGGCGCTGTTTTTTTTTTTTTAGAGTGAATTCCCACGCCTGGAAGAAACCGACAGCAGATTGAGCTTTGGGGAGCCGCTCTGAAAGCCGGCACTCAGCTCTGGGTTTTGTCTCAGTCCCTGCTTTGGGAAGCAAACAGCAGGTAACTGTATGCACACCTGTCTATGGCAGCTATTTGATGTTAGCAGACTTTGATTGCCAACCAAGCAATTTGCTTAGGATTTGGAAACAAAGAAAGGAGGTTGTCAAAAGATGGAGGAGCAGGTGATGGCGCCACGTGCCTGTGTGCTCCCAGCAGTTGGGAGGAGAGTGCACGCGAGATTGGCACCAGAGGTGCTGCACTGCGGGGAGATGACAGCCTCCTACAGGGACAGTAATGGCATCTCTGCCACCAAGTGCCACCTCCTTATCCTAGTAAGTCTGGATGCAGCTAAAGATGGCGCTGCTACCAGTAGAAGAATGTAACCACTATCAGGGCTGGACCTCAGTGTGGTCAGCGATCAGGGCTGGACCTCAGTGTGGTCAGCGATCAGGGCTGGACCTCAGCATGGTCAGCGATCAGGGCTGGACCTTAGCGTGGTCAGCGATCAGGGCTGGACCTCAGTGTGGTCAGCGATCAGGGCTGGACCTTAGCGTGGTCAGCGATCAGGGCTGGACCTCAGCGTGGTCAGCGATCAGGGCTGGACCTCAGTGTGGTCAGCGATCAGGGCTGGACCTCAGTGTGGTCAGCGATCAGGGCTGGACCTCAGTGTGGTCAGCGATCAGGGCTGGACCTCAGTGTGGTCAGCGATCAGGGCTGGACCTCAGTGTGGTCAGCGATCAGGGCTGGACCTCAGCGTGGTCAGCGATCAGGGCTGGACCTTAGCGTGGTCAGCGATCAGGGCTGGACCTTAGCGTGGTCAGCGATCAGGGCTGGACCTTAGTGTGGTCAGCGATCAGGGCTGGACCTTGGCAGGGTCAGCAAGGAGAGCTTGCTCATTCCTTCATACCTAGATTAAAGCCTGGAAAGGGGTTCCTGAAGAATGCCAACCAGGAAGGTGTGTCATTTATAGTGACATTATATCACTAAAGAGCACCTACCTGCCCTTCGATATCCGTTTCTAACCCCCAGGTAACTCGTCCATCCATCCATCCATCCATCCATTTACTTATTTATTCATTCACTCGAAGGGGTCTGTGCAATACCTTCTGTATAAAAGATACAAAGTAAACCAGGCCCTAATAGTGAACATAGGGAGGCAAGTTTAACAACAGTCTCTGAAATCATCTCTCTGATACGAAGCTAGGAAGTGAATAATTGACCAGTGTGAGGCCTAATAAAGTGACGAGACAATTCCCTAGGGAAGACCCGCTTCGTTTACGTTAGGGGAAATGAGGAGGTACTGGGAGGAACCCCCCCTCCAGGAGGAGGAAGCAGTCTGTGAGTCTTGGACTCCTGTTCGTGGGCGTGCCCTCTCTTTGGATGCCCAAGGCTGTCCATATGCACAGCACCTATTATAATCCACCTTGTAGAGACACCTTTCAATATCTCGTGTCCCTTATATCTCAGGTTATAAGTTTTGAAAATAATTTTGACGAATTGGGATAATGTCTATAAGAAGGGTATTGTGGAGAATTGGGATAAAGGAAGGTGGATAGGGGAGCACGGAATGTGGAGGATTGGGATAAAGGAAGGCTGGATGGGGGAGCACGGAATGTGGAGGATTGGGATAAAGGAAGGCTGGATGGGGGAGCACGGAATGTGGAGGATTGGGATAAAGGAAGGCTGGACAGGGGAGCACGGAATGTGGAGGATTGGGATAAAGGAAGGTGGATAGGGGAGCATGGAATGTGGAGGATTGGGATAAAGGAAGGTGGATAGGGGAGCACGGAATGTGGAGGATTGGGATAAAGGAAGGTGGATAGGGGAGCACGGAATGTGGAGGATTGGGATAAAGGAGGGCTGGACAGGGGAGCACGGAATGTGGAGGATTGGGATAAAGGAAGGTGGATAGGGGAGCACGGAATGTGGAGGATTGGGATGAAGGAAGGTGGATAGGGGAGCACGGAATGTGGAGGATTTGGGATAAAGGAGGGCTGGATGGGGGAGCACGGAATGTGGAGGATTGGGATAAAGGAAGGTGGATAGGGGAGCACGGAATGTGGAGGATTGGGATAAAGGAGGGCTGGACAGGGGAGCACAGAATGTGGAGGATTGGGATAAAGGAAGGTGGATAGGGGAGCACGGAATGTGGAGGATTGGGATGAAGGAAGGTGGATAGGGGAGCACGGAATGTGGAGGATTTGGGATAAAGGAGGGCTGGATGGGGGAGCACGGAATGTGGAGGATTGGGATAAAGGAAGGTGGATGGGGGAGCACGGAATGTGGAGGATTGGGATGAAGGAAGGTGGATAGGGGAGCACGGAATGTGGAGGATTGGGATAAAGGAGGGCTGGATGGGGGAACACGGAATGTGGAGGATTGGGATAAAGGAAGGTGGATAGGGGAGCACGGAATGTGGAGGATTGGGATAAAGGAGGGCTGGACAGGGGAGCACGGAATGTGGAGGATTGGGATAAAGGAAGGCTGGACAGGGGAGCACGGAATGTGGAGGATTGGGATAAAGGAAGGCTGGATAGGGGAGCACGGAATGTGGAGGATTGGGATAAAGGAAGGTTAGACAGGGGAGCACGGAATGTGGAGGATTGGGATAAAGGAAGGCTGGACAGGGGAGCACAGAAGCACAATTCTTAGTTAAGGGAGCCACCTTAGGGTTGGCAAGAGACTTGACCCTAGAGTGGCTCCCAGGAGCCCAAGCCGAGGTCCCCAGTTAGTCCCTTGGGCAACTGAGGATAGGGAACCTGAAATGACCCTATCCTATAGCAATACTGACGAATATCTTGCATATCACCATAGAACCTTCATCTGGTGATGGATGGAGATAGAGACAGAGACCCACACTGGAGTACTGGACTGAGCTCCCAAGGTCCCAATGAGGAGCAGAAGGAGGGAGAACATGAGCAAGGAAGTCAGGACCACGAGGGGTGCACCCACCCACTGAGACAGTGGAGCTGATCTATTAGGAGCTCACCAAGGCCAGCTGGACTGTGTCTGAAAAAGCATGGGATAAAACCGGACTCTCTGAACATGGCGAACAATGAGGACTGATGAGAAGCCAAGGACAATGGCACGGGGTTTTGACCCTACTTCATGTTCTGGCTTTGTGGGAGCCTAGCCAGTTTGGATGTTCACCCTCCTAGACATTGACGGAGGGGGGAGGACCTTGGACTTTCCACAGGGCAGGGAACCCTGACTGCTCTTTGGTCTGGAGAGGGAGGGGGAGAGGAGTGGGGGGGAGGGGGAGAAGGGGGGTGGAGGGGGAGGGAAATGGGAGGCTGGGAGGAGGCAGATACTTTTTTTTCCTTTTCTCAATAAAAAAAAAAGGGTATTGTGTCATCTAACGGGAACTTAATGTCCATTGACCCTTTTGGAAGACTAGAGTACAGGGTAGATTTGTGGTTGAACATAAACTGAAGTGTACAGTGATCCCTTGACCAACTTCGGGGATAATGAGATGAGTTGGCAGCTTGGCTTGGACGATTTGTTATTTATTTTGAAGGCAGGCCCTTCTGAAGCTTAGGAAGGCGTTTGCTATCATGTCCAGGGGAATTGCTCTGAAAATCAGGGTTTTCTCAAACTATGATATTCATAGAATTAGAAATAAGGTATGATATGGAAAGTATTGAAAAATCTTTCTAACTGTAGGGGAATAAAGAGAATCTACAATGAGAATGGTGAGCACAGTGCCTATAAATTTTTTTCACCTCTCAAGCTCCAATTTAAACTTAAATCCAAAATGCAACATTCTATGAATAATTGTTGAGCATAAAATTATGAATTCAAATTAGCATTTCATCATCCCCTCAGAGGAAAGCTTAGGAACTGAAAACCAAATCTTAGCTTTCCCATCAGACAGTTCCATGTCCGAGCTGGGGAAAGTTTGAAGGCAATGATCCAGTCATAAATTATGTGTCTAGGATAGTCTTCAGGGTTCTGCAAATCTTTCCCAGACCCAGAGTGGGAACAAACTGAGAGTCAACACATGGGTAATAGTCCAGCAGAAGGTCATAATCCAGCTAAGGGGCCCAGGGATCCCCATGTATGTTACTTTGGTGAACAGAACTGGGACTCTCAAGCAGTTTCTCCCGTGCCTGGGGAGCCTGTTCTTCCCCCGCGCCTGACAGACTGTTGTCTTGCCTCGCCCGTACAGAAGGGACAGGGAGGAAATCAGCAGATAACCCAGTGAGCTCCAGATGTGTGGAATTCCTTGAAGGTATTCCACAAACCGTGTGCTGCTCAGATATGAGATCCGGTCCCTCAGAGGAAGGCCTCACACACTGCCAGAGACACGCTGGTTTGTAAATACCAACCTATTGTTTTGTTTTTGTCTGTTCAACATGTCTTCTCATCTTGAGCAAAGCTTATCAAAGTTTAAAACATTTATAGCATAGGAGACTGTAATACTCCTCACACCTCGGACAGCTCATTGAGAAGTTTCCCTGAGTTGATATGTACGGCAAGCAAGTTGGTTTCATCAATGAAAATGGTGCAATGGAAAAAGCCTCCAACAGGAAAGGGTGCACCTTGGCAGCACAGGGCATGAGCATCAATGCTGTGTCTACCACTTCCTAGTGGGTGACCTCAGCTGAATTCCTGAGTCTCTCTGCACCCTCGTCTGTAAAAGGAGACTAACTCCACTCCCTAAAATATTTGGGATGAAAATAGTTAAGACTTCTAATGTAATTAGGATGACAGCTGGCACACAGTGAGCAGCACAGAATTGATAGTTACTGCTTCCACCACTGCTGTCTCTCCTGTGGGTGACTGAGTTTGCATCCCCAGCCCTAGAGGACATGTTCTGAGGTGAGGTCACTGGCACACACAAACCTCCAAGGAGATGGGTGTCATTGTCATAACCAGAGGCATTTTTAGTGGCCATGACCAACAGAGAGGAGTACGGTTCTCCTGGTATCTAATGGCTAAAGGTTAGGATGTCTGCTAAACGCCTCGCCATGCACAAGGTCACCCGCCCACACCACAATAATTGTGTCATCTCTGCCAAGGCTGAGACGTGCTGGCCTGGCAGCTCCAGGGTTGCATTTGACTCAGGCTCTTGCCACTCTCTTGAGCATGTAGTCAGCTCTCAGTGTGCAAGCCCCCTCTGCAGTCAAGAACGCCACACCTCCTCTGCCCCCCTACCATTCTTCCACCTCCCCAGTAACCCTTTCCAACTTTAGAGACTGCCTTTTAGTCTGAGGACTTCTTTTTGCTTCCCTAGTGGGGGTAGGTTTCGCGTCCGCGTACCTGTGAGGGGACAGCCTTAGCTGTCATTCTTTTGGAGCCGTCCACCTTGAGTTTTGAGACAAGATCGCTCACTAGGGTCAGGTGGTCACCAATTAGGGTAGGCTGCCTGGTGAGAAAGCTCTCCATCAATCCGTCTCTACCTCCAGTAGGGGGTTACAAGTCCACACTAAGACTCCCAGACTTTCATGTGGGTTCTGAAGATTACTTTCAGGTCCTCACACTTTTCCTGCAAGCACTCTACCAGGTGACTACCTCCCCAGCCCCACCTCCATCCTCCCCAGTCCAGACCCACCTCCATGCTCCCCAGCCCCACTTCTATCCTCCCCAGTCCAGTCCCACCTCCGTGCTCCCCAGCCCCACCTCCGCCCTCCCCATCTCCACCTCCATCCTCTCCAGCCTCACCTCTGTCTTTCTTTAGGACTTTAAGCCTGTGCTCCCAAATCCCCTCTCAAACTTGAAGAGTATCACAGATATTTAGGACGGCACAGATCTTGATGTGAGACTGTCTGTTCATTGAGAACTAAGTGCTGGCTACCCCTCCCAGTCATTTGAACCACTGATAAGCTCAACAGCATCCATTTTCAAATCCTCTTTGGGGTTTGGCATCACGGCTGTCCTAAGAGCACAGGTGTTAGTCAGTCCCAGAGGCTGGGGAGACTTTGCCATGCCTCACTGTGCACCCCAGGGGGAGCAGCCAATCAGACTAACTACTTGTCAGAAGAAAATGAGAAGAAATGAAGGGGAGGGGGGAATACAGATATTGATGTATCTCAAAAGCATCCCAGCACACACAGGGTACCGTCTACAATACATATCCAATGCTAGTTTCCATAGAAAGTAGGAGGGGCAGCACAGGATTCTGTTTCTATCAGTGACATAACCATCAAACCAAATGTTTTCAGGGGCTGTTTCCCTGAAGCCTTCTTTCTATGTCCTTATTCCAACAGCCAGAGTTAAAATTCTATTTTGAGGGACAGGGGATTTAGCTCAATGATAGAGCACTCACCTGCCTTGCAAGCGCAAAACCCTAGGTCCTGTTCCCAGCACTGAAAAGGAAATCAACTTTCTCTTGCTAGAGAGATACCTGACCCCATCCTTGTCTCACTAAGTATGGGGTAGAGATGGAGCCAAGGGGTCCAGTGTCCTACATCCCTTGTCAGCTGAAAATGCCGTCTTCTCTCTTTTGGCCAAGCCAGCAAGCTTGCATCCAAACCTCAGAGACCACACCCACTCTGTGTCCTTCTGCTTCTGTGCCTGTTTTGCACAGCAGCTGCTTGTAAAGGAGAACGAGACAAAGCTCTCATTTGCTCCCTGGTTCCATGCCTCCCGGAAGAGAAGGCTAGATGGAGTTGGGTCGCCTCCACTCACTGAGCAGAATCCATACCCAACTCTTTCTAAGCCCCATGATGCTCAGGCACCAATCTCTTATGCTCACAAACTGTTAATTTGTTTCACACCAGGACGCTAGCAAACTGTACTGAAAAGAGCTTCTTTGAGCCATGTCCCCCAGAAGGTACCCAAGCCTTCCGCCTGGCTAGTAACATCAAGGGCCAAGGGCTGTGAGACAGTGCTCGCCTAGGTGTCCCGAGTTCTAGACTCTTTGAGTTCTTACTCTTTGAGATTTTATGCTAGCCCCAATCTTGTATCTGTAAAATACATTCCAAGTACATCCCAGGGTTACTGTATAGATCTAATAAGATAACAGTTGGGAAGGTACTTTGAAAAGCTATAAGAACTGTAATAGTGTTATTCCTTGGCTATAGACTAATGAACATAATAAAATCGCAATTGCCGATATTAGCATAATAGCAGAGATTGCCCTTCCTCTTATGAGATCCACCAGAGCTACAATGCCTTGGCTTTCCCTGACATCCTCTTACCATCTTTCTTCCATAAGAGCCCATGAGGCTTAGTTTTCCCCAGGTGTGTTCTTCCGACACTTCCAGAAGGCTATCCTGTCTGAAGAAACATTGATTAGACACAGATTAAACATCCTCCCAGAACTTTCCAAGGCACTCGATCCCCGAACAGCTCTGGCAAGAGGGTCCTGAGTATTTTAGACTAATGAGTACAGAAATATAGCTCCTGTAAAAAGTTGAGCCATTGTTGCTTAGAAAATATACTCTATTTGTGACTAGAGGCAATTGCCACTTACGGAAAACAAAACAAAAAACAAAAAAACAAAAAAAAAAGCAAAAATAAAAAACTCAACACTTTTCATCCCAGCCCAGAGGGTAGGAGCTAGCAAGCTGACTCCTACCTACCTACCCTGGGGAACTTTGTAGCCCTGCTCTGTGGATGGACCTGCGTGGGGCCAGGCTGTTTGACTGCGATCTTCTCGGGGCTCCACCACACGGGATGGGCAGAGAGCCATGCACCGTACTAACAGCTTGGCGTGTGGTTTTCTCTCTCCAGATCCAAACGTCATACCACTGACATCAAATTCATCACATGACTTCTTATTTTCTCTCTGGCTGTTCTTCCCTCCTGTACCCCATGAAGATTCCCATAGTCACCAAGCCGGAACCCCTGCCAGCAGCCTATCCTAATTCCACGCAGCCATTCCCACCCCCTTGGACTTGCTGCTCCTGTCCTGTCCCACCACAGTGTTGGAATAATGGTCGGGTTCTGCCTGAGTCAATGATATGCAGCTCTGTCTCCCTCTGCCCATTTAGAGGGGTGCCCATTACCCACCTGCTAATGCGAGCCACTGCAGAAACCACCCTCTTTCTTTCCCAAAAGGCCTGTCCAATAATCTCCCTATTTTTGAGGTTCCTTTTTCATGACCTTCAGCACGGACTTTCCCAGTGCTGGACTCTCCCTCGTCTCCATTTAGCTATTCAAGCAGGTTTTACATCTTTTTTAAAGTGACATTCATAAAAGGGGGAGGTCACGGCAGGGCTAGGGCCATGCAAAGACTGTCAGCTCGGAGGACTCCGCCTCCAGCCTCTGAACACAGACAGACTGCTGACAACACCTGAACCGAGGGGCCAGAGGTGACCTTGGGTTGGAAACAAAGGACTAAGCCCCTGAAGCGTGCTTCCCAGTTCCCTGCAACAAGACAGCAGCTCACCCTGGGCAGCGCAAGAGCGCAGAAAACAAAGGCTCATTTGGCATCTCTGATATTATCTGTGGAAGTGAATAAGACAAATACCTTAAAGGGGAGGGGAGATCGATGGCTCTGCTAACTTGAGACTGTCCATATGAGACACTCTGATTTATCAACCTTCATAAGAGCTGATAAGCTCTCAAAATGAGTGTTCTGTGCTAGGCGGCTGTACCTCCTGGTTGTCTGGGCTGCTCTCCTGGTGTGTGTGGTGGGGGGGGGCAGAGAGAGGTGTCTGTGATGGAGGCTGAAAACATACACTTTGATTTGATTCCATTATTCACTGGCCGTGCTTTGCCTTATTACGGTGGGGCTGTTAATTGTGGCATTCCAAAGCACAGTCCGAAGCTGACAGGAAATGTTTTTCAGCGCAGGTTTGTGGCGAGGAGGAAAAAAAAAACAAAAGCAAATACTACTGAAAGGAGAGAGCTGTCTCTTTTTATTGGCGTTATTATAAAGGCTGTGTCCCTTGCATTAGCAGCCAGAGTCAGAGAAACCCGCGCAGCCACGTGGAAAGGAGAAGGGCAGTTCTCCCCGGGGCAGGGGGATGTGCGGAATCCAGCGGGCAGAGGGAAGCTATTATTGCAGATAAGAATAAGAAAATAGAGCTGTAAAGTGGGCGAGTAGCGGGGCTGGATATTGGTGTTGCACAGCATCTGAGCACTGGCTGGCACTGCCTGAGTAAGATTAAAATCTGCAGGGAAATTTTGTTCCTTAGCACTGGCAGAAATTAGGAATAAATTCAATTGCATTCTGCACAATAGCTGGAAGCGATTGAGGTTAAGTGGCCTCGCTCTCTGATGTGTTAGTATTACTGAGCGTGCTCTGCTCACGTGACTCGGTGCGAGCTGCTCTTGGAGCAGGTCGCCATGGCAACTGATGATTTCTATTACAGTACATTCAAGTTCACATTCTAGGCCTGTCATACACTTGGAAATTTCCAGTTAAAATATTTATTTATGAAAAAGGCAAAAAAAAAAGAGGAGGAAGGAAATGAAAGGAAAGAAAAAGCCACCCTCAGACTCTCGCAAGGATGGGAAACAGGATGTCTCTGATGCAGAATGATTTGTCTGTAAACAAGAAGAGAGTGTTCCATTTTCTCTTAGCTATTGCCACCAAACAAAACATTTCCCATGGGGTGGCCAACGTTGTTGGGGAGGGGGCTAGTTAGACTCTTCCCCACCGAGGTCCGGTGTGCAGGTGCGGTGTGGCTCGGAAGCAGAGCAGCAGCGGCGGCCTGGGACAGCTGCAGATCTGGGTCTCCCTCCCGCTCTCTGAGGCCCATGGTTCTGATCTCAGCTGCCCACTAAGCCTCTGCACTTTATCTCAGTCAATGCTCGGCAGAAAAAGAGCTACCATCACCGTTCAGCCCTAAGCATGGGGTAGAGGGATCTCTCTCTCGTCGACATGGGTCAGTCCTGTGGGGGTCCCCAAGGAGTCTCAAAGATGACCCCAGTAGGGGAGGAGGCAGCCTGGGATATGACATGGAAGACTACTCTCTCGAGGAAGCCATACCCCTGGTCCGTGATGCTGTTCCTTGTGGTTTGCCATATATTCCTGCCGGACACGCCCAAGATTCCAGGGACAGTCCCTGCATATCCCCACCCTTATACTAGTCTAGGGAGGCGTATACACGTCCCCCTGGAGAAAAGCATGCCAAGGGTTAAACTGAAGCTTCCCTAGGAAAGAAGTCATTATTTCCTGGCTGTGCACTGTGCAGGGGATGTCTTGCTAACAAGGCCTCCTCGCTTTGTATATGTTTTCCCCTTAGTCGAGCATATTAAATATGTTAATAAAAGATTCCCCAAAGCTTTCCCTATCAGAAGCTTCCAGGTGGCTGCAGTGACCCTAGGTGCCCAATTACCTGGCGAGGTCACCCCACAACTCACAGATGGTTCTCGCTCACTATTAAAATCTCCACCCTCTCTTTTTGCACGTGGCCTCTGCTGAGTCTGATTGCAAGCGTACACTGCTCCATAGCCAGAACCCACTTTGTATAGCGGGGCCGCGTCCCCTGCCCCTTGTTTGGCTGCGAGAGCCCCAGGCTGCTGGTGGAAAATATAGATCACTACTGTGCCTCAGACCCACGGAGTCAGAATCTCCAGGTGAGACACTGGAAAACCTGCATTCTTAAAATGGGCCAAATTTGATAGGGCTGCCCTTACATCCCTGAGAAGGCGAGGGACATTCAGGCTGTCTGCGGGTATGTGGGTGTGTGCGCGCTCACATAAGTGACCACAATGGCAGGCACCTTCTTCAATTGTTCTCCCCATTATTGTTTTAGATAGAATCTCTCATTGGAACTGGAGCTCACCTCTTTGGCTAGACTGGCTGGCCAGCAGGCCCCAGGGATCCTTCTGTCTGGCTCTACCTCCCTGTTGTTGGACTTACAGACACACATCACCACGCCTGATTTTTTTTTTTACATGGATACTAGGGATCCAAACATGGGTTTTCATGCTTGCATAACAAGTACTTTACTGCCTGAGCCATCTTCCCAGCCCAAGGCTTTCTTTTAAAAGGTATTACACTGACATCCTAATCCACCCCCCATAAGATTCTGAGCCAGAAGTCTTCTGGGTAATTCCTAAGCATTCCTCATGAAGAGTGGAGCAAAACAGACTGGAACACTCATTTAAAAATGTAAGGAGGGGCCATAGCTACAGAGATCCCTTAATGGGAACATGAATGAATTCTGTCCTGCTAATATGAATGCATTTTCCATGCCACCAAATAGTTATCTCCTGGGTAAGAAAATAAATTCCTCTTTAAGCACAGATTCATCAATGTGTCAGTGCAGCTGCCCTGAGCAGGGAGTGTGCACGGATGGCTATCAACGGTGAGCAGGAGGTGAAGCGCAAGGTTAAAGTTTTAGCCCCACTCAGCAGCTTTGCGTGCGGAATTACAAGACAGGTGTTACGTTT
The DNA here is from genome assembly GCF_018167655.1 of Microtus oregoni. Classification (NCBI taxonomy): domain Eukaryota; kingdom Metazoa; phylum Chordata; class Mammalia; order Rodentia; family Cricetidae; genus Microtus; species Microtus oregoni. The sequence continues at coordinate 43,510,696 of NW_024543063.1, forward strand.
ACAGATGGCTGACTGCAAGTGCGGAGTGGCGGTAGCCGGAACAAGGACCTACCTGTTCTGTATTCAGCAGAGAAGAGGAGCGGAGCATGGGAACAGCCCTGCTTGCCTGTGCTCCGTCTCCATGTTCTCCCACACCAGGGAGTGATACCTGAACACGCTTCTTCGAGAGAGACTCTACACAAAGCCATCTGCCATGGTCGTATCCCTCGGGTTGGTCTTTCTCCTGTATCTAGAAACAAAGAGGAGAGATGTTGTTGAACTTTCAACATTTTGTTGATCCAAAAGTGTGAGATGAATGAGAACCACTTAGAGAATAGATTCCTAAGTAAATCCAAAGGTTTCCAAAATGAGGAGAGATAGATGATGATGATAGATAGATAGATAGATAGATAGATAGATAGATAGATAATAAGCTCCCCCAGGAGTTCCTAAAAAGCCCCTCTCTGTCTGTCTCTCTCTCTCTCTCTCTCTCTCTCTCTCTCTCTCTCTCTCTCTCTCCCCTGTGAGCTTCTAGGAAAGGAAGACTAAGAGATTGACTAAATATATTTTCTAGAGTCCTGAATTCCGAATATGGTGAGGAATGGTACTTTGGAATGGAGTACAGACCCAGAGTCCATACCCAGCCAGAGAAAGGTAGACCCTGAGCCCCGCTGGCTCTGACCAAGCCTCGCCCGGACTGCTGCCTTTCCGTGGGGCAGCAGCATCACCTAGTGATGCCGCCGTTTAAGTACAAGCTCTTTCCCTGGGAACTGTCCAATTTGATCAAACTGTAGTAAGATGAATTAGCCCCATTAACAAATGAGGGTAGTGGTAAACATAGTCCCAAACTGGAGGTGACCCCTAATTCCATTTTTATTTAGCCTGGAGTCCGTCCAGCGCCTACACAGCACTTGGGTTCTCCCTGAAGTGAAACGAAAGGGCGCACAACCCAGCTTGAGCCAGGCAGAACAGATGGGGAGGTGGAAGAGGGCTTTAGCAAGGTTAAAAGGAGACTCAACTCTGTCTGTTCAGGCGCTTCGGGAAGTGCGGTGCCGAGATGACATCTGAGGTGTGAGAGACTTAGCAAGATAGAAAGCCCGGAAGGATGGGGCAGCAGGGAGAGCCTCCATTCTGTTACACAGGTCCAGCATCTGTAAAAGAAGGGGCAGCTTCAACTGTAGTGCAGGGAAACACAGTGCACAGCTCTCCCACAGAGGGGCCCTGCACTGGTTGAAGTGGGCGCTGGTACCAACACTGCGTGGACCCGTCTTCCGTCTTCCAATTGGGGTGGTCAGCTATCCACAGCTTTGAGGCAGGAGCTCCCATGACACCTGCAGAGCATGCCTCCCTGGCTACTGCAGACTGAAGGCAGCTCTCCTGCGGTCCCCATGTCTACACACTGTCCGAAGGAACACCACGGGTTACCGCATCTAAATTGACAAGTGGCAAATCTAGCACTTGTCCATCAGTCACTAACTAGTGTCGGTGAGGAGGGCGAACGTAACAGGGCACACCCTGATCTAACCCTTAGACGGCAGGCTGTGTGCCCTTCACAGCATGTTCCCAGCCCAGAAACCCAGGTTTAACGTCAGCAATCTGGAACATTGCTTCACTTAAACTTTGGTGGAGGAGACATCTTGGTGTAAGGATGTGTATATCCTGCCCCGGGCATGAGGCATGACCTCACCTGACTTCTGATTCCCTCCTGCCCGAAAATGGTCTTTGATGCTGCTGACCATAAGATGCGCTGCTCGGGTGAATGCCCTGATTTCTGCATTGAAAACATTAAGGAACTTGCTCCAATTCTGGGGTTTTCAGAAATCCAATTTGGGTGAATTAAGAAGCCCAGAGAGCACACCAGGCAAGGGCACGAAGTTTTCAAGTCACAGATAAGCCACAAAGCCCAAGATGCCTTGACTGAAAAATGCAAGGAGCCGGAGCCGCTTGACAGAAAAAAAAAAAAAAAAAAGAGTGAAAAGATCTAAAGGTGGAAGAAAGCCCGCTGCAGACTTAAAGGACACAGGAGAGAGGGGCAGAGAGGAGAAGGAGCGTGGGCTTTTCTAAGGCTCATCAAGGGAAGAAAAGTAAGAGCAGAAGAGAAAGCCAAATGAGATATCGCTGCCAACGCGGTTAGAGGCAAGGCCCGGGCTGGGGGTGGGGAGGAGGCAGAGGCAGTAAAGTAGCTGGACTAATAAATGAGAGGGGGGAGAGAAATTAATGATGACTCTGAGTGGCAGCGAGTCTGTGCTGGTCTTTTAAATCAGTCTTTAACAAGAAAAATAAAGAAAGGGGGCATAGATAATTAGGAAGTAATGAAGACCTTTAAATATAGATGTGGAAATAAACCAGGTAAGGGAATGCTTGGAAACATGGCACGGTATGTAAAACAGCGGGCCAGATAATGCACGGTCCCCGGCCTTGGGGGAATCGGTTAATGAACTCGCAGAACTGCTGGCCATTATTTTCAAAGGCTCCAAGAGACCACCGGCTATAAAATGAAAATATTTGGCCAGCTTTTTACCAAATAAAAAAAGGAGGTTTTGATAATTACTATACCTGACATTATATACTCTCCCCCCACACACACTTGGGGATATTAGAATGGCACGTGGAATTAAAAATATTGAGCCACCTGGAAGCGTGGGGGTGGCAGTGAGCTGGTGATGGAGAGGTGTGCCATGGTGTCGAGGGGTTTGTATGATCAGGGGTAACCAGGATGTTTGGCTTTCCGCTCAACAGAAGACATTGTGGGGTTGTATAATTACTTTTCTGTTGTTTTTTTAAAGGCTAATGTAAAATCAGTTCCCATCCCCAGAGAGCATAACAAAGGGGAAAAAAAAAAAAACAACTAGTCTTCATAATAGCTATCAATCTATGATTTTTTCCAAAGATAGAGGGATAATGGAATATAGGCAATGTCAAAACTCTTCAAGCTCTCGCTCTCTTTGTAACAACAGTTCTCTCATTAGCACATATTAATTATGCAAAATAACGGGCTTCGTTGTGACATTTCATACACACGTGTAATGCGCTTTTATCTTACGCCTTTGCTCACTACCCTCTCTGTCGTCCCTCACTCGTCCTTGCCCCCTTCCCAAACTGTTCCCCTTCCACTTTCATGTCTTGTTAAAATAGATAGATAGATAGATAGATAGATAGATAGATAGATAGATAGACAGACCCTGCGTGTCTAAGAAAAGGCTCGATAGTTATCTAAGGATGGCTTGTTTCAGTTAGCATGGTGACCGCTTGCCTGGTTCCATTCTCCTTTACCAGCTAAATAATGCTCTTTGTTCTGTTCTGTATCACTTCATGGTTGATCCATCTCCCGACTATTATGAATCATGCTGCAGTAGCCATGGTACACATATTGCTGATTGATTTGTTTGTGTGAATGCCCATAAGTGGTATTTTCAAGCTTTAAACTTAGTAAATAGGGTGTGATGAATTATTTTTCATTTTATCAAAGAAATACATTATTCTTGTAAGAAAAATACATATATGCGATAATAATCGTCTAAAATCTTTCCACTGCTTTTAAATCTGATGTAGTAACATCCACGACTTTTCATATAAATATAGAAGTTATTTTGTAAAACTCAGATGGTCACACAATAGGGTCAGCTGTGTTCATATTATGTAATTGGTTTCCCCCATGTTCATAGCATCCACATCCTCTTGCATTTTCAATTGCACAGCGAGTTAAGCAAAAACTTCTGGAAATAAAGATATAAAGATTACTTCTCCTTTTTTGAGTAACTTGGTCCTTGTTGTGTTTGAGGGATTCGGTGGTTCGCATCCTTACACAAACGTCACTGTGCACTTTTTCTGTTCCTCCCTCAGAATAAAACCCCAGTGAGAGGAACTGCTGGACCAGTGGTGCTTTTTTGGGACTTTCGTCCCACGTTGGTAAATTACTTTGGAGAAGGAAAGCAATTAACACTCTGCAGACAATAAATAAAAGTGCCCGGCTCCCTCCGAGGCACACCAGCTGGATCCAACAGTCATGTTTTTAACATTTAACTCTTGAATTTGGATCATTAGGTAGAGCAGAAACAGCTAAGGATGTTTGCAGATCTTCTGTGCTGGCCCTAGAACACCTGGAGGGAGAAAGGAGGAAGAGAGAGGGGCAAAAGAAAGATTTTCTCTTCCCTTAGGGACCTACGTAGATAAGCAACACGGATGCATACATGTGTAAGGTGTGCATGTATGTGTATTCACTTGTGTGCTCACTTGTGTGTATGCACAAGTGCACATACACTTTGTGGGGCCCAAAGTTGGCATGTAGTGTCTTTTTCAGTCACCCCTTACCTTATTCATTGAGGCAGGGTCTCCGGAGCGCACTGATTTGGCTAGTCCAGCTAGCCATTTTGCCCGTCTCTCCCTCCCTAAGTGTTGAGATTACAGGTAGCTGCTGTGTCCGCCTGGCTTTTCCCTGGCAGTCCTCTGGGAATCTGAAGTCTTGTTCTCACACTTGCCTGGTAAGCGCTTTTCCCACTGAACCATCTCCTCGGCCCCCAAGAATTATTTTCATCAGATAAAAAGCAAACATGAAATTCTAAGCGGTTGTCACCTCAAGGAGAGAGGCAGGGACTGAGGAGAGGGGAAGGCACACAGTTGCCACTGTGTTGGGGACGCTCCTGCTCCCTAGGAGATCACACATTCATTTTGCTGTCCTGCTTCATATTTATGCTAATACTAAAAGCATCTGAGAAAACCAACCGCTGGGATGGGTTTTGATTGACATTCAGAAGCTAGCAAACACCTCAGATGGTGGCTTCAATGTCCCCAAAGAGCATAAGCAGCATTGTAGGCCCTGCACCTCACTATAGGAGGGTATCTGCCACTGAGAACAGCACAGTCTCTCTAGAGCAGTGGTTCTCAAAGTGTGGGTCTCAACCCCTTTGGGGTTGCATATCAGGTATTTACATTACGAATCATAACAGTAGCAAAATCAGTTACGAAGTAGCAATGAAAGCATTTTATGGTTGAGGCTCACCAGAACATGGGAAACTGTATTAAAGGATCGCAGCACCAGGAAGGTTGAGAGCCGCTGCTCTGGAAGATGCTGCAGTCCCCCAGAGAAGGAGCTGTGCCCTCCTTTTGAAAGTAAAGAATGCCTCTCCTCTGGAGAATCAGCAAAGGAGAGAAACGAACGACAATGTCCAACAGATCCAACTTCTGGGAGAGTTTCCTACGTCTCATGGCTATGACCTTGTCCAGGCTCCTGCCCAGTTCTAAAAATAGCTCCCCAATTCTGGTAAACTATTAGAAGAAAATGGCCTATTTTTAAAATGAGAGGTCCTAAACAGCTAAATCATTTTGCTTAAGCAATGAGCCAAGTCGCTTCTAATGAGGTTGTAGCATTACTGGAAATGAGAGATATATTTAAATACATAGTCCATGCATTACCCCAATAAATCACTTGAAAAATATTCTCATATGCACTAAATGTGTTTTTTTAGAGGCATGTGCCTGACCTTTCTGGAGAAAGAAAGATAATGTTGGAACATTTTGAGAATAAACATTTATCCAAATTAGTAGTCAAGACACTAGTAAAATTGTTTTACATTTTCTTAACCCCTTTAACTATATCCTATGCCTCAGAAACCATTTATTTTTTTTCCTAGCTTTAATAAAACACAGAATACATCTGTAAGGTAGCGAATGTGAGGGTGGAAACTTTGCGGACGGCCCAATGAGAAATCCCGTAATGGTCCTATTACCTCACGGCCTCAGGCGGGATGCAGATATGTGTTCGCAACATTTCCTAAACTGACTTGCAGGCCATAAAATTTTAGGCCTTTTTTTTATGGCTGCATCTCCAAGTGTTTTAAAATCAGTGCCATATTCTTTTCTATCATATTCACAATAAAAATGTAAATAAGACCCATTTATTCAACAAGCCCTCAAAGAGCCTGCTCTTGCTTGGTGTCTGCTGGGATGGGCGAGATGGTCCTCAGAGTCCCTATCCTCCTGGATGTCCCACGATGGGCCCGTGTTAAATCTACATCAGAACCTTAGCGCCGTGACCTTTACTGCCTGAGAGAAAGCATAATTGCCTTTTGCTCCCAGGTGTGCACAGGAGTGAGGAGGGGGCAGGTCTCCAATCTCAGCTGTGCTCAGCATCCAGCCCTTCCCTGTGCCCCTGCCTCTGACTCCACGAGGCTTGCCACCTCTCTGGGCTCACTCCTGCTCCCCCATCCTCTCACTTTTCCCTTTCTTGTGAAACATCAAGGAAAGGGATGGGGAGGAGATGGCTCGGTCTCTAAAGTGCTTGGTGAGCTAGTCTGAGGACCCCACATTAAAAAGCTGGGCGTGGTGGTTATCCTGGAGGAAATGGCACCTGGAGGATGGGGGGAGGGGCTTATTGGCTTAACCAGTACATCTCAGCTCTCAGTCAGAGACCAGGATCTCAGTAAACACAGTGGACAGTGTCTAATGAAGATTGACTGAAGGTTGTCCGCTGGCTTCACACTCACACACACACACACACATGCATGCACGCACGCACTTTCATATACACATTCTCACACAAACGCTTACACACTCTCACACACTCTGACACTCACACACACAGACACCACTTTCATATACACATTCTCACACAAACGCTCACACACACTCACACACGCTCACACACATACACATTCACGCTCACACCCAGCCTCTAGAACACCCAGGCAGCCCTTCTTCCAGAAACCTTGGTCACTTTACTCATCCTCCCCTCTCATGTTTGTTAGCTCGGCAGTGGTTCCTAATCCCCCAGACGGCAGCTTCCTCTTCTTCCTTCCCATCCTCCTTCTCTTTTGGCCTTCTGTAGCTATCACCCTGCTACCCTTCCCTCCCTTTGCCAAGACCCTTACTTTGATTTTCCTTCTCTGAGCTCCTCAGGTGTCTTTGCTAGCTCCCCCTTTCCTACCTACTTCTCTCCAGGATCAACATTCAGATTCCAAACATGGCTCCTGTGTCCCACCCCTCTGACTTCCGCAGGGACTCTCTTCACGAGCTAGTCACTCTGCAGCCCTTGGACAAGCTTATCCCTGTGGCGGGAACAGTTTCTGATGTCCTGTCTCATTCATTCCCCTTTCTTCCTTCTCTCTGAATCCATTCATATTCTAGAGACTGGTTCCCAGGGAAAGTAGCTTATGGTGATTAAATATGGCCTTCAGAGCCAGATCCTAGCTCGGAACCAATAAGCTGTGTGGTCAAGGGCAAGTTACCTGGCCTCTCTGAACTTTTATTTTCCCAATTACAGAATAAATGAGCTAGAAGCATCTACCTGTAAAGGTGTGTGTGTGTGTGCATGAGTGCATGCGTGCGCACACACGCACGCCCCAGAATCAGGTGGAATTCATCAGGCACCATCAGCTGGTCTCTCATCAGTGTGGTACTCACCAATAGCTACACTGCCTAGCCAGCGGGCTCCATGGACTCACCAGTCTCTGTCTCCCAACACCTTTACATAATTTCTGGAGATCAAATTCAGGTCCTCGTGCTTACACGGCCAGCACTTTATTGATGGCTTAGCCATCTCTCTGACTTTTCTGAAGATTCTTAGAATAGTTAATAAGCGATTATTTGTGAAGCTTAGCCCTCATTGTGAGCACATTATGTGTTGAAAAAAAAGATCAACCCTAAGAGTTTTTATTAATTGCCCCAACCTGTTTCATCGCCTTTTTACTTGGGGTGTCACTGTCTCCCCAAGACCCTATGACCCAGGGTCAGGGAGCCGGGTCCAGTCGCCTGTGTCCCAGACTGGCACAAGACCACTCTCAGCAAACGTTGGCTGTATGAGTGGGAGGGAGATCATTAGGGGTGAATTTTCCATGGCAAATTAGAGATCGTGGGCCTAACGTTTCCTTGGGAGGTATTCTGGCAGGGAGTGAGGTTGGGGTTCTGTGAGGCACAACAGCCCTTTCCACTCCCCTGATTTCTGCAGTTCTGTAAACTGATCAGGTGACAAGAACCCTACTGGTGCCAAGCCCAATTAATCCAAACCAGACCGGCTCACGCTGTCCCTTTCTGGATCCCATCAGCGGCGCTTTCTTTTCCATCCCTCATACCTGTCTCCTTCTCTGCACGTAATGAGCTTCATATTAAAACATGAAAAGCCAATAAAACACAAAACCCACGCATCAACATTGCTTTGTTCAAGGACGCCCTGATTAATCAAGAAACTGTCTCAAAGAACGCGCTCAATTCACCCACCAGGTGCCAGGTGGCAACCGGCGCTTCGGGGGTGGGAGCCAGGTGACAACAGGGCAAGGCAGCAGGGGAGAGCGGTGCCCTCTGCCCTTGAGGACTCACAAAGCCGTGCATTCTTAGGACACGTCGTCCAGTCCAAGGCAAGCTCTAGAAATCAAAACCACTCCCATCATCCATTAATGCATCTGCACCTTCAATTAGCCCAGACGCGCACGGAACTCAGTAAAATTTCTCACCTCTTTTGCTCCTTTCAACTAATCTCTGAACACTCCATTTTCTCGTACGCTTTCACCACGTAGCAAGTATTAATGAAATGACCAATATTAACCCATTGTGAGATTAAACAGAGTCCATCATTGGCTGATGACATTCCGTATGATTGGGGTTTGAAAATGAGCCCTAGCTCATGATGAAAACATTCAGGATCTGCCTAATGAGACTGTTCTTGTATCTACAAAAAAAAAAAAAAGACATCACATTAAAATACTGCATGTTAATAGCGCCGTGTTCAGCTCTTTCCACTCGCGGCCACATCTGCGGGTTAGGCAGGTTTCTCGATATTAAATGCTGCAGTCGGGGCCCATATTCTTAGCGAGCTATTCTCATTGGCTACTCCCCAAATATAACTTAAATTGGCTTAAAATAGAACAATCACAGGCTAACCCGGTAGCATTAGCAACTCTATTAACAGCCAATTTCACATCCACACCAGAGGGAGTAAAAGGTAATTTGCTCATTACCAACACCCTCCGGCGGTGGAAGGAAATGACTGTCCATCAAAAAGTATTTTCAAACATAACATAGTGGCACCCACATGTAAGCACCCCACTCTCCCTTCCCTTCCAGGACAAGATCCCTAGAAGCAGCTCCAAGGGAAGACTTGGAAATATAAACGGGGCGCTGTGAGTGGGATGCTCGCCTGCCACAAACCAAAGTCTCTCGCTTCGTCTCGCCTTTAAACTTTGTGGTTACAAAGAAAATTTTGACAGATCTTCCTAACGGTACAGGTAGATCCTAGTAAACACGGGGATTGTTTAGACCAAAACAATGTTTAGACATGTTTCCAAGTCCCAGACACTTGACTGGTACCTCAGGCTGCTCTAAGCCAACCAGCTGGAGGTAGACAATTCCTGAAGCCCACTGAAGGAGACCTACTCTGTAACAGTCACCTAGTTAGTCAAGAAAATGAGTCATTCCAAAAGGTGTGATTGTCCTTTTAAATCTCACCCAGCAATCTGGAGGCAGAAATAGATGGATCTCTGTGAGTTCCAAGCCAGTCTGGTCTACAGAGCTAGTTCCAAGACAGCCAGAGCTACACGAAGAGACCCTATCTCTAAAACCAAACCAACAAAAAAACAAGTCTCACCCACACACTCGTCTTCATTTGGTAGCTATCTCTTCACATATTAAGTTCTTTCATTTGCTTTTAATCAGTGCTTAACAGACTTCTCTACAGAACATCCTTACATATTTGGATAAAATATTATACTATAACACTAGCCAAGAAGTCAATTTCTGCTAGGTTAGCTATCTTTCTTTAAGAAGAACCATCTCCTAACTCCTGTGTTGCTGTCTAGGTCTTTCCCTTTTCTTCCTAGTTCTAACTATCCTGTCAGCTCCTATACACAAAGGTCAGGATAATCTGACTGAAGTCATTGTTTCTCATATGTATGTGCATGTGTTGTGTGTAGGTGTGTGTATGCATGTTTGTTTCGGTAGAGATGCAGGTGAGGAAATGTAGTCCAGTGTGTGTGTGTGTGTGTGTGTGTGTGTGTGTGTGTTATAAGGTACGTGTGTGGTGCTGTGTGGAGGCCTGAGGTTTAAGTCAAAAGCCTGCCTCAATAACTCTCCATCTTGTTCACTGAGACAGGGTCTCTCAATTGTCTCTCCACTACTCTCCATTATTTGTTGAAACAAAAGTTGAACCCAAAGTTCACACCTACTGTTAATCTGAGTAGCCCGTTTGCTCTGAGGATCCTGTCTCTGCCTTGGGGTGCTGGGATTACAGGCAAGCCACCACGCCTACCTGGCATTTAGGTGGATTCTGGGAATCCAAACTCTGTTCCTCAGATTTATATAGTAAGCACTTTGACCACTGAGCGTCACTTCGACCCTGAAGCAAATTTTGACGCCATTCCCAGGTTTGGAGACCTGCCAGGGCTCCCTGTTGCCTCCAGACAAATCCTAGACTCCCAACCCTCGCATTTGAAACTCTTTACAAGCCTATTTCTCCTACTCTTCTTGCTCTAGATGGGGATTTTTATTTCTCCTCTGTACCCTAGAAGATTGCCCATCACCATTCATCAGAATCAAGAGCCAAATCAAAAGCAATTGTCTCCATAAAATCATTCTTGATTCTGTGCTTCTGAACAGCAGTAGACCTGAGCTTCAGAGGGATTTGAGAGGAGGGCAGCATTCCCTAGAACTTAAAATAAGAAAGATTGCTCGAGGAAAGCTGACTCGTGACAAAACAGGTCTACAGATTCTGAGTGAATTAGAATGAACAACAGAAGGCAAAGACTAACGAGTTTTGTGATGTAGAGGGAAAATAGAGTCACACAGAGAGAGGCATCTAGAGCCCTTCTAGAGATGTCCAGAAGCGAGAATTGTTTGACCAATAAATTGAGAACATCAGCCCCACCGTAAAGATCTTTACTATCTGGGATACTGTCTTAACTGTGATTCTATGATTCTGTCTTAAGCAGTTCAAGTGGATTATTTCCGGGTCCTTTGCTTTGTCACCTCACAAGCCTCTTTGGTTTCTTATGTCAACCAACCCATCAAGGAAAGAGTTTAGCGGTCATGTAGACAGAGTATCCGGGTTCCTATGCCAGTTATTTCCTTCTAGTCCTTAGTCCACTGGTCTCCATTCTTTCTGCCAACAGAATTCAGCATCATCTGTATGATAGGCACTTGTCTATTCGTTTGAGACAAGATGGTAAACAAAGAAAACGCAGTCCCTGGATCTTCTGTAGAGAGGAAGATGAGGGTAAGTCTACCATGTTTCCAGTGCAATGTGGTGGCGGCTCTGGTCAAGAGATCGAAGCTCAAGTTGGGAGCACATTCTCAAAGGAAAATCCTAGGTCCTAGGAACAAGAAAGGGCTTTACATAAGAAATTATATTCACCCCGAGTCCTAAGGGATCAACTGGGACCCTCAACACCTGCCTGAAAATGGTGGAAAGGGGACAAAATGATACATGTAGCATAAGCAGCATGGGGCTAAGGCATACTTGAGTAGAGCTATGGAAGGAAGAAGATAGGAAATGAGGGTCAGAAGACAGGAAATAGCGTAAGCCATTTAACCTAGACTTCATCATGGCATCAATAGAAAATGATTGAAGACATTAGACAATCCATGTTGAAAGGCTTTTAAAAAACTCAATGACCAGGTCGTATCTATAGTTTCTGGAATTAGTATGATATTTGCATGAAGATAACAGAAGCAAAAAAGAAAAAGCTTGATTTAGAAAGTACGGTAGGAAGGATTTTGTAAGTGCTGGGTTAAGAGGACTGTGGGAGAAAGGGGGCGCAGCATACAGGAGTGTGACAAGTACCAACACCACAGCTGAGCCACTTGGGTTTCAGGCTATATAGCTTTCCTGTGCCTCAGTTTCTCACCAGAGATGAAAGCAATCAGAGAACATAGATCACAGATTCTTCACACAGATTACATGGCTCCAGAGCAAAGTCCTGAGAACACAATGTTATGTGTATGTTAGATAAACAATCAACATAAGAGAAGGAACTTTGGAGTAGAGGATTACAGGTTTCCTGTTGGGGATGCTGAACTGCAGGGACCAGTCAGGGCAGCTACTACTGTCTAGAAGGCAGTCATGGATACAGAGCTCAAGCTTCACAGCAAAGCCAAGCTGGAGATTATGTTAGAGCAATTCTGATATGAATGGTCTCTGATGTCAAGATGATAGAAGGGACTGGAGATGACATAGAATAAGAATGAGGAGGACAGGAGAGAACCTTGGAGACCAGTACAAGCACAGGCAGGAGGAATGAGTGCCAAGGGGTCTAAGGAGCATCCCAAAAAGCTGGAGGTAAACTGGGACAGGGTCTCAGAAACCACGGGGAAGTTCTACGGAAGCAGCCTCTGGTGCCAAGTTAATCAAATACAATAAGGATTATTTATTCCACAAGACAAGTGACACAAGGCCAGGAGAAGAGACGGAGACAGATGGGGAAGGTCAGAGAGACTTTTTTTCTTTTTGGACAGTGGAAGATACTTGAACATACTTCACTGCTTGAATTAAATTGTCTCCCACTCCCACCCCGATTTATACGTTGAATTCCTAAACCCCCAGGATCTAAAAATGTGACATTATTCAGAAGTGGGGTTATTGCAGTCATGATTAGTTAAGATGGGGGGGTCACACTAAGTGGCTTACAGTTGTAATAACACTCTCACCACACCGGAGGCAAAACATCTGAGGTCACGGTATCAGCAAAGCCAGTTGTTTCTGACGGCTGGGGGAACATCTGTTCCAGGCTTTCCCTAGTTTGGGTGACTTTCTGGCAACACTCGGTGTTTGGCACATTCATGCACGCTCCCACAGGTACTATGACTTGAACAGGACTCTCCCTGTGTGTGTGCCCATTTCCAAATGTTCCTTTCCTTGAGACATCAGTAACATGGGACCTGCGAGACAGCCGTGCACCCAGGGAGACGGCCTATAAAGATGGAGACAGAGTTGGGAGTGGTGAGTTGACAAGCCAAGGGAGCGGAGTACACTCTGCAGGAACCTTGACCTGGGACCCCTAGCCTCCAGGGTAGTGACACCACACTTTTATGTTATTTTAAGCCACCTGGTTGTGGGATTTTGTTAAGTAGCCCTGGGAAAATGAATACTACTGCTGACAAGATTTTCTGCCATTTTTCCTCATTAGTGAGCAAGAAGTTGGTGGTGTGCTTGAGCAGAACAGTCTATGGAGTATCCACGGAGATGTGGGTGTGATGAGAGGAAGCTACACAGTGCCATGCAGGGCCCAGGGGTCGCCTTGACCACTTCCAAGTTTCAAGAGCCCAGGGAGGGAGCTTCACTCTTGAGATCCTGCCAAGATAGGAGCTGAGGCAACACACACATCATACATAGTCCTCCCTCCCTCTGGGCTGTTGCTGCTGCTCAGCCTTGGCCAAGCCAGACAGAGGCCAAGGGCAAAAGAATGAAGACCTGAATTCTGGCCCCAGAACACACATTTTAGAAAGTCAAGCATGGTGGTATATGCTTGTAATCCCAACCCTAAGGATGCAGAGACAATTGAATCCTTGGCATTCCCTGAGCGGACAGCTGAACTGAATCAGCAAGCCCCAGGCCAATGAGTTGACAGCCCCAGACCAAGGAGAAGGTGACAATTCCTGGGGAATGACACCTCAAGTTGTCCTCTGGCCACCACACGTACACACATGTTCGCATGTACACATAGGCACACCGGCACGTACAGGGAGAGAAGCTCGTGGTTACAGTGCAGTGCTCTGGGGGATGCTGCCTACAGGAGGAACGTGGGCTGATCTTTCTCAGATGCCAGTTTTTCTTGGAGTTGTGCTTGTTACTGTACATTTCCACTTCATTTGATAGGTCCCGGATTCTCAGAACTTACGAATTGCTGGATAAATTATTATTATTTCAGTCTGGTTTTCTGATTTTTGTTTGTTTGTAGTTTGGTTTGGTTTAATTTGAAGTAGGAGCTCACTGGAGCCCACCCTGACCTTGACCCTCCCAACTGTTTCCACTCTCCCAAGGTCACCACCACACCCAGCTTGCTTCTCAACCAGCACGGGAGACACCGCCTGCTACCACCACCGAACTTCTTTGAAGTAACTGTGTTGTATCCATATTTTGTTAGGGGCATTTTGGATATATACCAGTACCCAGTCAGTACCCCTATGGAGAACAGTCTGTGACATGAGAACTCATACCAAGGAGGGGGTGACTGTGTCAGTCTACAGAGTGTCTACAGCTATGACTTACCAGTCTACAATGGGTTAAGAAAAAATAATTCTATTAAGATAAAATATTTCATCAAAACTAATACATGCTTGCTTGGCGGGGGGGGGGGGGGTGTTGGTGGCAAAGCACTTGCTTATCATACATGAGGACACAGGTTCAATCTCCTTCACCAGAGGGAGGAATTAAACAAATAAATGTTATTTTAAAAAGAAAAAAAGCCTTACAGTGTTATCCTGCTTCTGCACTACACTCCAGCAGAGGTTTTGTTTCCAGCAGAATCTCACATCATTATATAAGCTGGCACCAGGAAGAATATAAGGGACCCCAGTAAGAATCACAAGTCTTCCATAGTGAAGACTCTTGCCTATATGTCCACAGCGTTCACCTTGGGGTTTTATGGCTTGAAGAGTGAGGTTTGGTTTGGTTTGGTTTTCATAAAAGAGGCCCCACTTTGTGGCAGTCTGTGATTTGCTGGGGTGGCTTTTCCAAACAAAATTAAGGATTTGTTCTTGTCATTGTCCACCTCAGAAGTCTTCAACTTCTTGTCATAACTAGGACTCTAATCTATTGAAGAGACAACATTTAGATCTCAGCCTAACTCATGTATCTGGGCACTGCATTATCTCAGGTGAAAAGAAAAAGGGGAGGGAGATGAAATATAATATAGGGATTTTCACAATGGAAAAGGGTGGCTCGTAGGTAAACCATTTGAAGAAAATCAGAATTGAGCTTTGACCAAATTTCTCTCACACGCGAATAGCAGGATTAAAGAGAGGAAGGGAAAGAGCACACAGGACATCTTCAGTGCTGACAAATAGGGAAAACAGGTATGTAAGACACCCTGCGTACACCGGAAACACAGGATTCAGTCTGCTAGAGGAGGCAGGGGAAAAGTGGACAGCATCAGGGGAAGAGCGCACATGGACAATGGGACAAAAGACACAGGTAGCCAGAAACTTTCCATGTGTGCTTAAGTTTAAGAAAGCAAAGGGCAGGAAGAAGAGGAAGTGTCCTGGAACACGGATCCACGCTGTCTCCCAGCAAGCACAATGGTCACTGATTCTTGCAGCGCACTCCTGTGTCTTAAAGACATCACACCTGAACACTGTGATGCACAGGCATCTTTTCATTTCTTCCTTTTGGGTACAGGAATTCCCTTTGAAGCCTTGTTATTGGAACTCTGGAAGTGCTGAGGCTTCAACGGCGTCACCACCTGTGCTCTTGGTTACAAAGCGTAGCCTGTCTCCGCCTTCAGTCAATCGCTGTAGCCGAAGGCCTCTGATTTGTTCACATTTACTACAACACATACAGAGGGCTGCAAGATTTTTTTTTTTTACTATTGATCTGGTGCTTTAAGAGGGGAAAAAATCTCCTTGGCTGTCTAAACACTATCGATCCCTGCTTGGGAGTCGCGGCAGAAGTGTAGAAAGGGCGTGGATGAATTGAAATTTCATTTCCGACAACTTGTTCCTGTTATTTTTACCCTTTTGGATGGGGAGAAACACGTTGCTGCGGCTTCAGTCAATGTGGTCGATAGCTCCACGGAGAAACTCAACACGGCTTCTGCCAGGGGTTTGGCAATAAGACGCGATGCTGGATATCCAGCGTGGGAAACGGAAGGATGATGGTAAAACGCTTTCAGTCTTAACATATACCAGGAGCAAAGCGTGCCGCTCTGGGCTTGAAACGGTGCACAGGAGCTGAGACTTTGGACAGGAGTCTGGTTGCTAACAACACTCCCGTTCATGAAGGGCCTCTGACTCTTCCTGTCTTTCTGGGACAGCCAAGGGAGACACACAACTGAGTGTTAGACCTCACAGGAGGCCACTCTAACATATGTGTGAACACACCAGTGTAGACATGAGAGCTGCGGGTCTGGCAGGAGCCAGGGGATGCTGCTGGCACGCGAGAGTGAGCGTCTGCAGCAGGCAGCCTCGAGAAGCACCACCTGCCCGCTAAACACACCGACTGGAAGATGAGGTTTGTGCCAGCTGCACCAGCTTTGTTCTTTTATTAGAAGTTCAAAGAATGCAGGGGAGAACGAGGCCCCTTCCTATTGGCAACATCTGGTGTTTATGTAGCTCTGTACCTTTGATCTTTGGGATCCCAAAGCCCTTCACAACTCACTGCACTGCCAATGGCCACAGCAACCACTTCACAGAAAACATGGCCAGATACCCGCTGCCTGGACCACAGTTCTTGGTGTGGGGAGGAACAGTTCCAGTGGGGATCTCAAATTCTTTCTTTCTTCCTTCCTTCCTTCCTTTCTCTTTTCTTTCTTTTTTTTTTGAGTTTGATCAATCTTGCTTTTTTTTAAAGATCAAATGTACTTCATAACCATTTCTTAATAAGCAGCACTTCATTTATATTTCCAATTCTTTTATAGGACCATTTCTGTCCCCGGGTCCCAGCCTTCCCATTGCAGAGAAAGGCAGCAACACTCTTCTCCCCTGGGAGCCGGGAATCTGCATTGCCCATGAGGTTGCAAATGCAGACACAATAAACAGAATTAAGAAAAACTGAGCTGGCATTTGACAGAAATTGTAAAATGACACTCAGAAATGTTGCTCTTGTGGAAATTACTGATATTAAAATATAAATCAGTGTCCCGTGCTTCCCCTAGCACCGGGGACTCTATTAGGTTATGCGGTTTGATTGCTGAGCTGAACCTAAGAGACTTGGCAGTTGAATGCTGAAGTTATCACCAAGTATTTAACCCCTTTCCTGCCAGAGAGCAGGCACCTAAGAGGGTGCTGGATGGTGTTGCCACACCTGCCCCAACAGTCCTTGTCTCTTTTCCAAGCTCTTTGAAACCTAAGAGAAGAGAGGGAGTGTCTAAGATAAGAAGGAAAAGGAGGAGGTCTTGGAAAATCCTTTTCCAAGATAGGAATCTCGTATAACGCCAGGCTGAAGATAGCAAATGGCGACTCAAGAAACAAACTCTACCCCCAGGAGAGCAACAAAGAAAGCAAAGAAAAACCATTCAAATATTTAAACTCCTCCACCAGTCACGTGCGTTGCTTGGCACTCTGACTCCACCCTGTAAGGTTACTGTCACAGATGTTTCCAAGGAAGGGTGCTGAGGTTTGGAAGAAGTTAATGTGCCTACCGTCACGTGAGTTGAGTGATCACATGATCCCTGACTCCAGGGAGAAATAAGTGGGAGGAAGGGGACAGGAAAATGCAAGATGAGGCTGGGGCATGCTCGCTGTGGCCCTGGAAGTTAAAGAAGAGCTCCAGATACTACAGGGCTCATTGAAAGGCTACAGAAGGCAACGTGAAAGAATTTTTCAGTGGTTGAAGTAGGAACAGTTGAGCAACTGATAGTATTTGATTATAGCTCATCAGATAGATCTCACGGGCTCAAACCAATATAAATAAACCATTAAGCTGGGAAAGGGAACAGCTCTTCCTCTCAGAAGCATCCCAACAAGGAAAGGAAAAGGAATGAGGGAAATAGAAGACCTCTATGAGAATACCACAGCAATGGGTCTGGGTGATGCCCAATGGGTAAAGCACTTGTCAGCATCCCCATAAAAGCCACACAAGCGTGACAGCCTGCCTGCAGTCCCAGCACTTAGCAGACAGGGACAAGGGTCCAAGGACAAGAGGCTAGGTCAGCTGCCTAATTGGTGAGTTCTGGGCTCAGCAAGACATCCTGCCTCAGTAGACAGAAGTGGAGCTTAATCAAGGAAGACATTCCGTGTCACCCTCTGGCCTCCACAGGCAGGCACCCACACTCCTGTGCCGTCGCCACTCTTGCAAACACAAACGTGCACCAAAAAAAAGGACAAAAAGAATAACACGGTATGTCTTGAAAAACTAAAAAAGAAGAAGGAGAAGGAGAAGGAGAAGAAGGAGGAGGAGGAGGAGGAGGAGGAGGAGGAGGAGGAGAAGAAGAAGAAGAAGAAGAAGAAGAAGAAGAAGACGACACTAGTTGTATTGCAAGAGAGATCTCTCTTGCTAAAAAGCTAAAAAAAATGGTAGGTTAAGTTCGGGAACAAACAGAATTTTTTTGTGTACTTTCAAAATATCTCCACAGATATACATTCATTATAATGGGTTTACAGTAGATAAAAATGAGAAGAACCAGTGACCCATGGTTAAGGTCATCAGGATAAAATATATTAATTTCATGCATACCTAATATGATTCACTAAAATGGCTTATGACACATTTGCCAGAATATGCAGCCTCAGTATTAACATGGAGAAAATATGAGGAAAATCCAAATTGGTGATCATTCTATAACTTAACTGGCCAATAATCTTCAAAAGTATCTAGGTCACAAAAGAGTGAAAACCTGTCAAAAGGGTCCAAAGTGACTATCTTTGTAACGAGGCTGAAATCTAATAATCTCAAAAAAAAAGTGTATATGCTCCTATTTTCTCGCCACAGTAGAGAACCGCTACCTAGCTAAACAGATAATGCAAATTGTCCGAATCTGTAGTAAGGCCAGGTGTTCATGTTCAAAGACATTCAGAAAACGTGTTGTGATCTCCTGGCAAGGCCACTGTGTGAATTAACCGTTATTATATACTTAGAACAATGTGTGGCATTTAGAAGCTTCCAGAAAAGTACAAATATCACGTGTATTGTGTGGAAGATGCCAGGAGTGTCAGTCTAGTTGGCTTGTGAAAGAATGTGATTTTTCCACAGGCAGAAAACAGGCTTCCCAGAAGGAAAGCCTCAAAGCAAGGAGGCGGGCCTTTCCTCCTTATTGACCAGTGATCACGGCAACAAAGATCGGCGGCATCGCGTCCTTCCAAAACCCAAATTTTGCCATATGGCCTGAGAATAATGATGATGGCAGCAGGAATCTGAGCACGTGACCCACTTCCGCACACGGTCTCTTATGCAGAGCATGAAGAGGAGGGGCAGAAAGTGAAAGCAAAGAAAAATGGCTCAAGTCAAAGAAGGAAGGGGACATTTAAGAGAATGTCATGTATGGATGTCAAAGACTTGTCCACAATATACAAAATGTGCGATCCTCTATGCATTTCAGAATTTGTTTTATTTTAGGTGTCTACATGCTTATATGATATTTTTTACCAGGGCATGTAGTGTGAACAGAGGCAGGAAGAGGGCATTGAACCCCTGGAGCTTGAGCTACCACATACATTCTGAGAATGGAACCCAGGTCCCCTACAGTGCTCTTAACTGCTGAGCAATCTCTCTAGAAGCCAGTCCAGTCTACATTCTAAAGCTAAGGGTGGTGCTAGACATAGGGTGGGTTGCTAGGGAGGTCTCGCCAAGAGGATCACAACAAGGGTTACTTTGTCCATCTGCATTAAATCCAATAGCAAGAAACGGGGAGGGGGGTAATGATTACTTAAACAAGATAAAAAAAAAAACTGCTCTCTCACTTGCCCTGGTGGCAAGCACAGGGGAAAAATGGCAGGATGACCAACCCAGGCCCAGAACCAGGATTGTGACTTAGTCCACCCCAATATCCACCCCATCTGTGATCTTCTGGAGCATATGAAGGGACCAGTCCTGCAGACCAAAGCTGCAGGATCTCCACAACACAGGGCAGCAACAGGATACCCAAGAAGAGTCCCAGTGAAGGCCCAGCATTGATAGTGTAGCAGAAACCAGAGGCCTCGAACCAGACCAATGACTCTTTGCAACGAACACTCACAAGTAAAGACACATGGGCAAAAGAGTCTATGATGTGACTCGCTGCGTCACACTGCAGCTTCCATGATGGGATTTTTAATTTTTCCTCTTAAACTTTGTTTCATTTGTGGGGAGGGCTGGTTTTCAGGGTCAGAGGGCAGATGTGAAGGGTTGGGGAGATGAGCAAACAGGATCAAGATGTACATTGTGAAAGACACACAGAAAGAATAAGAAGAAAGTTAAAAAAAAAAAAAGACAAACTTCTCACTGTCAGGGCTTACATGGTCATTTCACATCATTAGGGACCTGGGCTCCATCTGTGTCCGTGAGCAACTCTTTGTGTTCTTAACGGCTGATGGAGAGGCAGGCATTGAGTCAGCAGCACAGGCGACTGGGAAGGAGAGAAGAATCCGAGCTGTGCACTGCCTCTCCAAGATGTCCTGGATGTCCCCATCAGGCTCACCTTTTGTTAGCCAAAACTTAAACACAGAGTGGTACCTATCCAGAGGACGGGCGGGAGATGAGGTTCTAGTACACAGACATTTAATAATGTTGGGGTTCGGTATTACTAAGGAAGATAAAAGAGGGGGTGTTGGACCAGGCAGTTAGCAACACCTGTGAAAGGTACCAAAAGAAGCAGCCCCAGGGAGGTTTAACCCAGGACAAAGAGTTTGACAGTGCCTGGGGGCGCTTGTCTTTTGCTTCAGACCCCTGCTTTCTTCCTCCAGCCCAAAGTCTCTTTCTGGAGGGAGCCACTGGGCTTTGGCATCAGAGTCCTCTTCCATATATTACACTGCAGGACCTCACACCCTAGCAGAACCAACTCCTGCATCATCCAATCCTGTGGCTCCGCCCTCTCCCCAGCAGACATGCCTTCCAAGACCAAGGATTTCCTCCTTTAGAACTGGGTTTAGATCGAAAAAAAGAGTTCTCTTCGTGCTAGGCTCCACATACCATGGCTGCTTCCATACTGGGCAGAAAAAAAAATTGCACAAGGGGGTATCTCGGTCCATTTATGGTGGTCACATATTTTGAAAAATCAAGAAAGCTTTGGAGAAAAATCTAAAACCCAGTGTGAATACTTTGATCTGAGTTTAAGTAAATCTAATTCTGATTACTCTCTGAAGTTGGTTTTCACTTCCCATTAAATAACACCCCTTTCTCCAGAAATCCAGAAATACATTCTAATTGGGGGAAAGTAAGTCTTTGGTCTATTCTATCCAAGTCAAAAAGAATGAGCCTACATAGTCGTGCAAGCCTGTAACGCGAGCACTCAGGAGGAAGAGGCTGGGTGACTGACATTCATGGCCAGCCTGGAGGACATAGAGAGTTCAATGTCTGCCTGATACAAACTTGTGTTTCCCTGATCTTGTTCAACTGTTGCCTTTTTCCTTCCTCCCCCAAAACTAAACAATGTCGTCTGAGCTAAGAAACACAATGAATAAGTAAATGGGGGCAAAGACAGGCAATTGGGTCCTAGCGAAAGATATAAGATAAGGCAAATGTGGGGGGAAAAAAGCAATGGATTCTAACAAAAGCTCAGCGCTTTGATCTAAGAGTCTAGATTCTGTAGATATGCAAAACAAAACACAGGATTTGGGTAGGGCAACTGTGAGAGGAGATGAGGGGGAAACATCTGTGTGCATATACATCAAAGCCATAGAGGGTGACCCCCAAGAGTGAGAGGACCAACTCGAAGCCTGTAGGAAAGGAAGGTATAGTGTATTAATTATTATAGATATTAATAATACAAAGATATTACAGCACATACTCCCCTATGGCCATGGACCAGAAGTCACCCATGATTTCAGGATCTGAGAATCTAAGCACTCTCTAAAGAGACTTTAAAAGGGTTTTGAAATAATCTAATTTTTTTCTTTGTTTAGTTTTTCGAGACAGGGTTTCTCTGTACTTTGGAACCTGTCCTGGAACTAGCTCTTGTAGACCAGGCTGGCACCAAACTTAGAGATCTGCCTGCCTCTGCCACCCAAGTGCTGAGATTAAAGGCATGCGCCACCACTGCCCGGCTTTGTTTTTGACCTGATAATAATGACACTTTCTTAGAAACAACTGAAGCTATGTTTCTGTTATGTAGTAGAACGGGATCATAATAAAGAGACTGACTTGTGTGTGTGTGTGTGTGTGTGTGTGTGTGTGTGTGTGTGTGTGTGTGTGATATTGCTTGTATACATATGTGTACATGCATGCATGTGGAGGTCAGAGGGCAACTTTTGGGAGTTCTGATCTCACCTTCCACTTGTAGAAATGGGGTTTCTATTCTTTCTACCACGTAACATACTCCAGGCTAGCCGGCCCAGAAACTTCCAGCCAATCCTCCTGCCTCTGCCTCTCACATAACCATAGAGTGCTGGGATTGCAGATGCCTGCTGCTATGTGCGGCTGTTTTCTTTCTGAACACAGATCCCAGGGAACAAACTCCAGTCACCGGGCTTGCATGGCAACTGCTTTGCCCACCAGTCCATCCCCATGGGACTCTAAGTTTTTATTTAGACTATTAATCTTTATTTTTTTTTTCCTGGGCACAGCTGTCATGGAGAAAAATACTATTTGAAAAACAGATGGCAAGACTTTGAAAACAAGAAAAAAGTTCCCAGACGAGGCCTGAAGAAGCAATGAACTCAACAAAGATGCAAGAAACAAAGATGTGGAAGCCGGGGACTTGAAAAAAGGCGACATTAACCAAGTCTTAGACCCAAAAGAGCAGTCAGCAATCAGGATCTACTATCCTACCCCCTCTGGGGTGAGTTTGCTTCTACATGAAATGCTTGCACCCTCCTAAGAGACTGGGATGGACGGTTCCAGATGGTCAGTTATGAAGCAGGGAACCTCCCTCTATGCCTTCTCTCCTACCCATCTGGCAAACATTACTGTCCAGTACCTTGGAGATGTATCATGCAACCCTTCTTTTTTCAACTGTGAGCACTTCCAAGTTGTCCCCCACTGTTATTGCTAATGACTCACAGGAATCCTGTGTCTTCCTTGAGGGACAAAACCCTGTTATTGTTTTCTCTTGCTTTTTACTTGCTACAGTCCAGAACAAGTCAGTTATCCTCCCTCTGAGTTACCTCCCTTGCTACAGTCCAGTATATTTCATGGGAATAATGGAACCTTCTAATTTTCCTTTGAAATATTCTTTGAAACCATCACAGTCTAGAAAATTATTTTTGTGGGGTTTTTTTTGTCACCTTTTAAATAAGATTCGATTTGAGAATCATCAGCTGATGACCCAGCGGACATTCCTGAAGAGAAATGTCATTCTCAAAGACATATTTTTAGTGTGTGATGCTCAGACTGAGCTTATCGCCCTTACCAAATAAAGATGTTTGTCGAGGTAGAACAGCAAAGGGAAGTTGAGAGCTATGACAGAGCATGAAGGTCGCTTACTACAGCCCCTTCACCTCCAGAGGCAGAGATGAGGGCTCGATGAGATGAGCCTCCCCCTGGGACAGAATCCACATGATTTTGAACTAGGTTTTAACGCTTTGGTAGCTCAGAGCCCTGTTGACTACTCTTTGATGCCGAATTACTTTTAATCTTTTTTGACTTGCCTTGTGTGGAAATTACTTATGCTGTCCGTTAATATTCCCTTTAGAGAACAAAGGAAGTGAGGAGTGATCATGAGGTTTGTGTTGGACCAATGAAATGTGAGCGGAAGTGAAGTGTTCCACTTCTTCTTTATGAACTAGAATGTACTTCCTCAGGTTCCCTGTCTGCCACCATGGCAACAGACCAGGTACCAGATAATAGAGGTTCCACTAGAGGAAGACAATAAGGAGCTGAGGAAGGAGAGTGTGGGGCAGAGCTCCAGAGGGTTCACAAAGGGCGTGAAGCCTGAGTGGAAAGTAATCCTTCCCAGTTTTAAACCGCTGGGATTGGGGTAGGGGGTGGCGGGAGAACTAGTATGAAATCGCCCAACCTTGCCCTACTCAACCAGGTAAGGCTGAGTGATGCCATCATTCCCATGATGCAGATCTGTGCATGAAGATGTAAGAGGGTCTAGAACACAGAAAATCAGAATGCAGCTCCATAAGGCATTCCAAACTCCACAGGTCACAACCATTCTTTCTTCTTGGCTTATGTGA
Source organism: Microtus oregoni (assembly GCF_018167655.1). NCBI lineage: Eukaryota > Metazoa > Chordata > Mammalia > Rodentia > Cricetidae > Microtus > Microtus oregoni. The sequence goes on from NW_024543063.1 coordinate 43,534,564, forward strand.
GGGATGGGGGATGTAGCTTATTACAAAGAATGAGTATTTGGTGGCCTCTCATTCTTGGAACCATTCTGCAGGTAAGTGCTTGGTGGGAATCCCCTCGGCCCTACAGTTAAGCCCATATTGAATTAGATTATTTTAGGAAGGTCAATGCATTATGACCTCAAACGCATCATCCTGTAGTTACGAACCATCGCCTGTGCGGCCATCTTTAGTTTCGCTGGAAGCTTTTTAATCTAGATCATTCTCAGCCCTTTACAAGATCTCTAACTTTATAATCCCCACCGTGGCAAGTTGATGCCTTAAAAAAAAAAGGTCACGTTATTGGACATTTTAAATTCACAGTGATAAAATGAACAGGTGAGCTTCATGGACTAGCAAGAGAGCTTGTGTGTCCTTGGGTAAGCCATTTCACATCTCTGGGTCTCAGTTTCTTGCCTCTGTGTGATGGGGATAAGAGTCATCTTGCCCCCACCCAGAGTTAGTATGGAAATAGGTCACATACAAATAATGGTCCTGCCTGGATCATTAAAAAAGCTAAATAAGTCTTAACTGTATCTGACCTGCAGAATACACAGAAGTTTAGAAAGGAAGCGAAACCCTTTTCTTCCCTAGGGGAGCAAATTCAGAAACTCTTTCGTCCTGCACACGGTGGTTTTCTGGGAAAGACGCAGACTACAGCTCTGCCTCCCTCGCAGAGGTCTGAACGCACGTGGAAACGCAGATTGGTAGAGAAGCCGGTGTTGTTAACGGAGACTTTTCCAGCTCCCCAGCTGAGGGCATCCATCCAGCTGGGAAAATCCTTAAAGGGCTGGACTCGTTCATACTTTTCTCCATCTTAAACACTTGGACTTTTTCAGGTTTATAACAAAGCTCACAAAAATGCTAAAGCTTAAAGGAGAATTGCGAACTGCCAAGGGACTGAAAGATGAGGTAAGGCTCCCAGCTCCTACCTATGTGAAGGTGAACCTTTGTGGAAAGGGATCTCTTGCAAGCTCCATGCCTCCAAATTCCAGGTATACCCATCATAAAATACCACGGACAGAGCAAGCCACAGACCATAGATTTAAGGGCTCAGATTTAAGCCTCAGCAGCTCTGGGCCCACATCTAACAACAGAGTAACCTGGACTGTGCTGCCCACTCTCTCTGAGCCTCCTTCGCCTCGCCTTAGAAGTATACATGATGAGCGGGATTTCAGATGCTTGCTAGGTAGCTATCAGGCACTGGGTGTAAAAGCACCTAATAGACATTTTTTTATAGTTGCCAACATCTCTTTTTTATCTAGTAGGATGTCGAAATGGAGTTTTCTGCTTTGTGTGGTTAAAGAGTTGGCCAAATTCTATGTATTAATTCCTTCCTTGTTCCACAAAGGATGGAAAAGGTCCATTGGGGATAAGTGTAGAGATGTCTCACATTGGCATGGGCTCCTGCCAAGAAGTAAGCTGCTCCTAACCCAAACATTTATGCTGCTTTCCTGCTGGGTTACTATTGCCATATGGGACCTGCTGCTAGTTCTCCTGGGAACAAGGGTCTGGTGTGAACTTTCTAGGCTATTTTTTTTTTCGATTTAACGTATGTCTTTGGAACACCTTCAATGTGCCAGGCATTGTTCTAGGAGCTGGAGGTTCGAAAAGCAAATGAAATAGAGATCTCTGTTCTCCTGGAGCCTGCCCTCTATCAGACTAGCCCCTCAGGACATGATGGCCCAAAGTATGAAGGAATGCCTGAAGTGCCAACAAAAAGCAACTCACATTTCACAGGTAGCCAATCTCTGCCATATACCATGTGTATACTAAATTTAGTACCTGCTTGCATGTGTGCCAGCGCCACCGGATTTAACATGTCCATACTATTTGCTATGCGAGCAGAGCTATTTCTAAAATTTCTAAAATTTGAATGACTTTCCATTAATTCCCATCCAAAGTAATACAAAAACTGCAATGTTTTATATAAAATTAAACTTGAGATTCTGGTCAGCAATATCCATATTAGTGTTTGGAATTACTGTTAATAAGTGTAAACTCAATTATCACAAGTAAAATGTAAAAATTCCTGAGGCAACATTAGTTTTTATGGCTTTGATTTCATAAAGTATCATTACATTTATCTATTTATAGGGGCAAGGTGGAGGTCAGAAAACAACTTCTACCTCTTGGGTCTCTGATCTCCCAGTTCCCGAGGTTTGGGGGACCAGTGTCGTAACCTGCTGAGAAATCTCAGCCTCAGCTTTCGGCTTCCTAAAGCACAACGCTCATCATAGATTGGTATAAAAGTGGCTTTCCACTATTTGTAGAAGATTTGTCTTCATCCTTAGAGAATTTGTCACAGGCGATTACCCAAGTCACCATTTGACGCCAAAGCTAGCCTAGAAATTACAACCCCAGTTTTTCAAAGCCAACTTGTTCAAGTCCCCAAACCGCCAGAATGCCACCATTTTGAATCTTAGATACTCTTTTCCCTCAAGTGCTGCTGAGTCATAAGCTGAAGTCTGACACAGCTCGACCTGAGAATAGACATGAATCTGTTTGTCAGGCCTTTAAAACTCAGAGCCACATGCAATCCCCCTCTTAAGACACGTATTTGAGGAGCTCTGCTAATTAACCAGTGGCTTGCTTAACCCATGCAGAACTCACTCTCATTGAATAGCTTATTTTCCAGGCTCATGGAGGCGACTGCAGTATTGGCATTTACTATTTTACCTGTGGATTGGTAGCTCGGCCAACGTCATATGCTTCCAGGCAGAGTAGCCAGGTTGGAATCTTACTTAAGTAAAGCTGGGTATCTGAGTCCCCGGCTTATGGAGATGAAACGTCTCCTAGCAACAGAGGTTTGTTATTTCAGACGTCACTAACAACTTCAGATCCATGATGAGATCAGATGATACCCAAGAATCAGCACTACAGCTCTTGGTCTGTCTCCTACCCCAGTACTGCTGACAGAGCTGTGATTGACGAAATGTCGGAATAAATCCATACCTAATGCATATTGATACTCTAAAGGCATCTGCCTGGAAATTCATTCTACAAAAAGGACCTGGGATTATAAATAGTTCACAGCTAGTGTTTTGTAGAAGATATTATAAATTAGATCTACTAGGACCCCAGGAACACTCGCCTTTCCGGAGTTTCTGAGCACAGCCACTTCGTACAACTAACTGCATCTAAAATGGATGCTGGGGAGCATCTCATTGTTCTTCACGAGCCTTTGCTCCTGCTCTGATACCTCAAGACCTCTATGATTTGCTGTTTAGGAATGAATGAACCGTTACATTTTTATTTTAGCAAATTTCATCTGACATCTAGCAAAACACATTTGCTATTCAACTGGTTTAAGGGACTGCAAAGGAAGGCGATTTCTCCCAAGCCTCTAGTTTTATGAATGAAGACATTTCCTTAGAGACCCCAAGCTGATCCTAAATATCCAAATAACATGACGCTGAAGGCCCGCTCTGAATTCCTGTGGGTAGACAGGAAGGGGGTAACATTAGGCTTTCTACTCAGAGGGTAGTCCAACCTCTAGAGAGTGGATGTTTTCACTAGCATGAGAAAGTGCATTAAACTGTTAACTTGGGGAAGCTCAAGTTGGGTCTCATTGGCTTTGTAGTATGGAGCCCTCGGTGGATGTGGCTCCATTCCAAGCAACCCTAGGACATGGTCCTCACCTGAAGATCAAAATCAGCATCAAGACGAAGGTGCAGAGCGTTCTCAGACCCTCATGTAGGGCAAGCGTGGCATTGGCGCCTAATTCACAGATGATAGAAGTGATTTTGCAGCCAGAGCCAAGGGACCCTGAGCATCCCCTGTGAGTTTCCACACCATCCCTTGCAGCACGACCATGAGAAAGGCCTCCACGGAAACAGGGTGAAGCAGTTGCTCCCTCACTGGGACCGTGCATCTTGTTTTCAAGTTAAAAAAAAAAGTGTCTGCATGCCAATTTTTAAAACCACCTTCTGCACACATTCTCTTAAGAGAAACCCTGGTAATTGTCTTAATGGTAATCACAGGCCTGGGGCAGTTGACATCCAGTGTGATTTTTCTGAAAGTGAGGAGTGAGGGACAGGAGCTAGAAAGGGGGAGGGAGAGGTTTTGAGATAATGAAATCCTTTTAATGACAAAGCCGAGCCGTTAACCTAATTAAACTATAAAGTGATGGGGGGGGGGCTGCAGGTACTAAATGGAAATGGAGAAGTGAGTCAGCTGAGATGGAAGGCTTCTGGGAACACTCTGGATTCCGGGTACCCTGACACTGTGGTTCCAGCTCCCACACTGTCCTCTGGCCCACCTTGGCCTTGCTCAAAGGTCTTCCAAATGGACCAGTCCGCTAAGGCCTGATTTACTGCGTCCATCTCAGGCCTCTAGTTCCCACGAGAGTGTGTGCTGTGTAGTTCATGTATTCCAGAAGCTGCCGCGTCAGTGTGGTAGGGTGGCGGAATCCTGGCTCCATGGGTGATCCGCTGACCCTCCTTCTAACCAGATGTGAGGCTTTGGAAAGGCTGCTCAGATCCATGTCCCATTGCTGTGTCCCCTCCCCTGAATTCCTCTGGAAACAGTTGCTTTAAGGCCACTGGGGTCACCAGAGGGCTGGGAGTGCTTGGTCGCTCACATCCCATGGTTCAGTCCTTGGCCACTGTATCACTGGTGTAGAGTTTGAGAACTCAACTCTCATTCCCACCAATCAAGATCAACTCTGAGATGTAATCATGCCCTGCATTGTCCTATAGGATCGGGCTAACCTCAGCCAAAGGCCTTCTGTGTAAATGTCCCCTTTAAGAGTTTCTTCCCCTTCTCTCTTTGGCTCCCCAGCCCCACCTCCCTAACCAGTTTGCTGGTTCACATGGGAGCTGGGAACCTTTCCTTCCTTCTTCTTCCTTCTTTCCTCTAAAGCATGAAGAAGAGCAATGCAGGCATAGGAAGGAAGCTTTCAGGGGTGCCGAATGCTCCCCGCTAAATTCTTCTCACATTACCCACCACCCACGCTGGAAACCGGCATTGTGAGGGGGTAGAGAGCCCACCCACTTGCCATCGCTTTGTACCCAACCCCCCTCCCCACCCAAGTCGCTTCTCTCTGCACACTTTGTTTTGATCCAAGTCACCACTCTCCATTCTGATCTAGCAACAATTAGCTAACCCTTCTAACTCCTAATCAAAGTCAGGGGATCTTACTGATCAGGCCAGGCCTTTCTCTTTTGCTCCCAATGGTAAGCCTTGTAAAGAAAAGCACTGGGTTAATAGGCGGGGGTGGGGGGCGGGGGGCGGTGGTTAATGAATAAAGAGAAAGTTGAGAGGCTTCAGAATCCCTCATCAGCTCCATCGCTGATTCACTGTGGTCTTGACAAGTTCATTTGACATCTCGATATGTTTATTTCATCAGTGGCAGACCATTAATATTTATAGACAGTTCTCCGGGTGCCTGGAACCATTCTAGGCCCTGACTTCCTCTTGAAAAACAGGGGAATTGTCTGATGCCCCCACAGCAGCGTGGCGAAGATTAATTAATATAAATAAGTAATCGTCTGACTAATGCAGGGCACTCAGACACCTCACCAATGGATCCTGTGTAAATGTTACCCGAGATGAGTAATATCAGCAGAGATGCGGCGAGCAGATTCGCAGCAAATTCAGCTCCCCGTCAACCTGCTAAGTGAAGGAAGCAAGTGTTTCCTCGGTCACTCCTAACTGATGATTTTGTTTTTTCTGGCTGCCTAGGCCGGGGAGAGAGACAGAGAAGTGAACAACCTGAACAGCAAGCTCTTGAGCCTGCAGCTCGACATCAAGAATCTCCATGACGTCTGCAAGAGACAGGGGAAGACCTTGCAAGAGAACCAGCTGTGTGTGGAGGAGGCCCTGATGAACAAGAGCCACGTAAGGCACTGGGCAGCAGCTGCCTGCCTCGCCCCTCCTGACTACCCTAGCTTCTTTTGATGGGAACTAAATTGAGTTCTCCTGTGGGTTACTCAAAGTACTGAATTACCAAGCAGGGAGGGAACTAATCATACCACACGTGGTCTGACATAATTCCTAGCTTTGGGGCTTTTCAACCTAGCTATTTCCAGCATTATCACGATATTGGATATTATCTTTCTCCTTATCTGGATTTAGCTCATCCTGAAAATACTAGATCACAGTGATATAAGTGTGGGTCTCGGGCAAACTTCTGAGTTAGCCATGGCAATGAATGCCACTGTGCCCTCTCTGAAACATCTCTGCGTATCAGCTGACGGGTGTTCTTTTTTGTAAAATATTTATTTATTTATTAAGTATACAGTATTTGTCTGCGTGTATTCCTGCAGGCCAGAAGAGGGCACCAGATCTCATTACAGATGGTTGTGAGCCACCATGTGGTTGCTGGGAATTGAACTCAGGACCTTTGGAAGAGCAGGCAGTGCTCTTAACCTCTGAGCCATCTCTCCAGCCCCTTCTTAATGCCACAACTGTGCCTCACTGCCTGGAAGCCGTTCTTCTGGAGGCTGGAATCCAGTCATTCCATCAGCACGTGCCGGAGAGTCCTCAACCAATAACGGACAGATAGGGAGAAGACTGATCAAATTACCACATCCCTTTCCCCTCAGTCCAAGCTAACTCAAGGCTGGGGCCCTTTGCTCTCCCCCAGAATTCCTCCATCAGACTGAGCCCAGTGGATCAGTCATAGCAAGCTTAGCCTGCTTCTCCCCCTTCCTTGCCTCCATCCCTAACGTGGCTGAGTTTTCTACAACCACCTCCCACACAAGCTACTTGACCCTCAGTGCCTCGTTGTGGGGCCTGACTTCACAGCCCAAGCAGGTCAAGTGGTAACCCATACCCTATTCAAATGTGAAAAGGCAGACCTTACTACGCCTTGCCAGTCTTTCTCAAAACTGACTCTTTTTTTTTTTTTTTTTTAATTTTTCGAGACAGGGTTTCTCCGTAGCTTTTGGTTCCTGTCCTGGAACTAGCTCTTGTAGACCAGGTTGGCCTCGAACTCCCAGAGATCCGCCTGCCTCTGCCTCCTGAGTGCTGGGATTAAAGGAGTGTGCCACCACCGCCCAGCTTCAAAACTGACTTTGAATTAACCTTAACCTCTAGGTCTAGACAGTGCACCAACTAAGCAATTTCCCTTCAACTTGAGGCTCTCTTTCTCTTAGCAAACTCGAAACCTGAAGCATTTAAGCCAGTCTCTAAATGCATTGACACAAATCTGGGGAGCAGATGGGATGATTTCTGAGAATTCCGTACTATGGCCCCTTTCTTTCTGATTGTAAACTAAGTTCCATGTAAACATAGTTACTGCTGCTCAGACCCTCGCGGAATCCCTGGGTTAGACCCCCAGCTGCTGTGTAGGTAGCCACACATTGCTGGCCTCTCCTCATTGCATCTGTTACCACGCTCCCAGGATGTTCCACTTCACGAAATAAACCACACATTGTTCCCTGAAGCTGCCTGCATCCGCTACCAGCCAAGCAATTCCACCTCCTCTTACTGACCTTACTCAGGAAAATCACCAAAAAAGTTTAAAAGAAAATCAGCTGGTTTTCCTAAATCAATCTCAGGAAGACGATCATAATTTATTTCTTTCTAAATATGAACATTGTAGGATATTTCCACTCACAGCTACCATGAGTTTACTTATCGCCCCAGTCGGAGGAAGCCATGGGCTTATAAATGCGTCTGGCAGCTTAGAAGGAGAAAGGCATTAAATCGCATTTTATTATTCTAATTGCCCAGAAGAAGGTCTAACAGCTTGAGACAAGCTTTAAAACAAAGCTCTTTTTCCCTAGCACTTAGTGCAAAATCTAAATTGCACGCTATGCGTACAAACACACAATTACATGGAGACCTACACCTATCTCCTCGGAGCCCCTCCAAGACCTGCTTTCCGTGTTGACAAAGGAGAAACACCAGGCTTTCTGGAATTTTGACTAATACTGATGAGGAGCTGGGCAAATAGGCAGGAGGTCCTGATTCAGGACCATATTTAGGGGAGAAAAGTAAACTATTATATCAGATGTTATGTGTAACAAAGGAAAGAGAAGGAGGAAGAGATGGGTAATGGAAGAGAAAGTGTATGGCCCTATAAACCAAAGAACACAGACTCCAAACCCCAGGAGCAGAGCGGAGCTTGTGGCAAATAGAATGAGGTTCTGGGACTGGAGAGAGGACTCAGCCATCAGAAGCAGATTGCTCTTGCAGAAAACCAGAGTTGATTCCCAGCACTGGGCAGCTCACAACCTCCTGTAATTCCAGCTCTAGGTGCCTGGCGCCCTCTTCTGACCTCCATGTGTACTGCATTCACCGGTACAAACGCACACTCAGACACACAAACACACACCATTTAAAATAAAATCTTTTAGAGTCAAGACAGAGTAAAAGCCCATGTAACAGCCCTAACTGTCCTGGAACTAGCTCTTGTAAGCCAGGCTGGCCTCGAACTCACAGAGATTCTCCTGCCTCTGCCTCCTGAGTGCTGGGATTAAAGGCGTGCGCCACCACCTGCTGGCATAAAATCTTTTTTATTTTAAGATAGGGAATTATTTTAAAGTAGGATACCCAAGACAGAGAACTGATGGGCACTTCACCTTTGGGTACCAGCCTGCACTTGCCTGCCCCTGAGACTGAATTAGGTCCTTCAGTTTATACCGTGTCCCCCGGCTCACTCTACTCAGAGTGACTCAAGGTGAAAGAAGGAAAAAAACAGCTAAGATATTAAAATAACATGGTGGTCCAAGATTGCATGCTGTGTTACACACCTGAAATCCCAGAACTAGGGAACAAGAGGCAGGGGGATTACCAACCTAAATCCATCCTGGCCCATGAAGCAAAATCTAGGCTAGCCTGAGTTATATGGAAGACACAGCTCTAAAATGAGTCAGAAGCTTGAGAAATGGGTCTGTAGGTAAAAGTGCCTGATACACAAACATGAAGACTTGGGTTCAAATCCTACAAACTCATAAAAAGTACTCAAATAAAACATGGGAGCAATGTATGCCTGTAGCCTCAGCACGGGAGAGGTGGAGGCAGAACAGCCCCCGGGCCTTGCTAGCCAACCAGTCAAATTAAGGAGGAAAGCTACACATTAGTGAAAGACTGTTTCTCCAAAAATAAGATGGACAGCAAGTGAGGAAGATGTCTGACATCAGCTTCTAGCCTCCACACAAATGCAGGCGTACTCAGAAACACACACACACACACAAGCTGAAACCAAATAAATATCAGAAAAAGGAGAGCCTTTTTAGCAATTTGCCCAGGTTTTACTCACTGGTGGGGGTTTGGGGAGCATACCCAGGGACCAGAACTCATATCATTGAACTAATCTTGGAGACAGATGGAGGGCACCATTTTTAGTATAAATAGATATAAAGAAAATATTATTCTTTCAAGTGAAGGCAATTAGTTGACGATCTGAAGATTAGTAGAAGCCTGGTGAGCATTATCACACTATCATTTTCAACCACTGCTAATGGAAGCAATTTTAATGAATTTGCTAAATACAGTGGGAGGTTCTGAATTGGATGAGAGAACAGAAAATAAAAATTAATAGAAAATATACAAAATTCAAAAACTGTATCTAGTTTCATCCCTAATCATCTAACCAGAGTTAGTTTCTTGGTCGAGTTGCATAAGAAGGTAACATTGGGACAATACAATGGAGGATGCATGAGAAATTTGTCCTACTTTTGGCATTTGTCTAGGAATAGAGAAAGAATCATTCCAAAATAGCTTTTTTAAAAATGGGCCCCTATGTAAGCAGAGGTCCAGTGAGAAAACTGTCTAAACCACAAACATTCATTTTAATAAAATGCCTGTCACTGAATGTGCAGCTCTGTGCTCAACAAAAGTGCCCATAATTTATAGATTACATAGGCAGTGACGTGCAAGCCTCTCTAGCGATAAAGAAGGTTAACGTGGGGGTCCGAGGAAGTATCTCACACCACACCTCCAAGACGGGAAAGGAAGCTCATGGCAATGACTGGGGGAAAGACAGCGGAATCCTAAGTTCTTAAATGAATAAAGAAAACTATCAGGGGCACAGTTATCAGAACAGTGCCAACCCGTGATGGCAGAACGCGCAAGCCTGAAGAAGGAAGAAATGGTTAAAGTATTTTTGAAAAGCCAGCTTTAGGCAAATCAGCAGGGCCTGATGACATTCTTCTAGGAGTGCTTAAGGAATTGGCAGGTGTTATTACATAGCTGCCAGTGATTATTTTTGAGAACGCAAGAGGATCAAGCAGTCCCTGTAGACTGAAAAAGGGTAAATGAAGTGCTCATCCTCTTAAAAAGGGAGAGAGGACAATCCTGGTAATTATAGACTTGTCAGCCTCACTTCAGTACCAGGGAAAATACAGAACTTAACATCAATCAATTAGCATCGGCTTCAAAGGCACAAAGTATTGGGTGGGAACCAATGTGACTTTTCGAAAAAAACGAATCATGCCAGGCCAATTAATTTCCTTCCGCGCTCAAGTGGCCTCATAGGCAAGGAAGGAGCAATAGTTACCGTCTCTTTGACTTTCACTTCCAGTGGGGCTGAAAGGTTGGTGAAATATGGGAACAGCTTCCTATGGGCAACCAGACATCTCCAGCTTTTCATGTGGCTAAGACCAGGGCAGAAATCTAGCAGAGAAATCGGGTAGACCAGATGGTTTCCAGAGTCACATCCAACCCTGGACAGTTACCTAGGGAGCTGGGATTACTTCTTTAAAGGCGCTTCCAACTTGCTTGGGTTTTTTCTTTTCTTTCCAGATTCCAAATTAAAACTCAAGGAAGAATATAATGTCTATATATTCGTTAGGAAAAAAAAACTTTTGAAAAGAAGACGGGGACTGGGGAGGTGGCATCATGGGTAAGGAGATTTCGGTGCAAGCGTGAGGATCTGGATGAAGCTCCCCAGCAGCTGTGTTAGTGCTGGCTGTGGTGGCGCACATCTGTCAATCTAGGGCTAGAGCTTAGGAGGAAATGGCAAATTCCTGGAGCAGCTCAGAGCTGGCCTAGTCGAACTGGCAAGCTCCGGATTCAGTAAGAGACCCTGTCTCAAAATATTAAGGTGAAAAGTAATTGAAGAAAAAGACACCTGATTTCAACCTCTGGTCCCACATGTATTCACACACACACACACACACACACACACGATAGAAAGTGTAACGGTGACTGTCCGAATCTGTCCTTTGTCACGCGTATAAGTAAACTGTGAATTTAACCTATCATTTGTTTTAACCCATTATTCAATTTAACCTATTATTATTGCTTCATATTTATCAAGAGTTAAGAAAACAAACTTTTAAATATATAAGGACAAATAAGCAGAAATTTAATAGGTCTGAACTAATTTTAGACATTTCTCCTCATCTATAAAATTTGGTGTCTCCAAACCCATAGGCACCTCTAATATGCAAATGTCTAAAATTCCCATCCCATAAAATTCCAGCTTCTCTGTGGGCTTGGTTCTTGGGTCTTCCTAACCGGTGGCATTAGTCCAGGTGCTGTATTTGTTACATACGGCAAGAGTTCAAAACACCCCACCATCTGGCTGTTCTATCGTGTTCCCTCCAACTAACGTCAAATCCAGGATTCCGCATGAGCTGTGAGGAAGAGAAACGACTCGCAGTTCATTAGTATGGCTGCCAGGATGGAGGGATTCGTGCGCAGCACTCAGGAAACGACATCTTATACCCACAGGAAGCCTCAAAGCCAGTGAGCAAGTCTGAACTCTCTGGCATCCCCAGGTGCTAGGAGGAAAAGACAATTTGCTGCTTTCAAACGACGAGGGCTTTTCTCGTCCTTTTGGACAATGGAGAGAAGAGTGGAGACATGAGGGAGAGGCAAGGAAGGAATACACCCAAGGAGACGGCGGTAGAGTTTCCAGCGAAGCCTCCGCATCCAGCAGCAGAGGGGCAGATCTAAAGTTCTACTAGATCCTAGGTCTTAACCTTCAGCAATCAACTTGCCTGAAAAAAAAAAAAAGTCAAGAGAAAAAATGACTTGAGCTCATATGATCAGGGACTTGGGGTATTCTCTTCATTGAAGCGAGTCCCTCAGAATCAGCTCTAACTCAAAATGTTCATGCCACACTTAAGCTCTGCCCACATTATTTAACTGCAAGAAGTTTTTTTTCCACTATAGCTCCCAATAGCCCCTCTATCTGTATAGAAAAAAGGATTTGAGCTCTTGGATCCTTCCCTGTAGAGACATTTGTGTGCCTGCGTGGGGTATATGTAGATGGAGAGACAGACAGAGAGACAGAAAGAGAAGAGAGTGTGTGTGTCACACACATCCACACGCATGCCCAACTCCCTCTTCTCCAAACCTCATTAGCAAGTGAGTTGTGAGAACGGCAGCATTAGCTTGGGGAGACTAAACGCACCTAGCAGGATTTTATATAAACACAGACAATCACAACTACATTCTGTAAATACAGATTTCGTCCCCTTCCTAGGGGCAGCATTCATAAGTTACTGGATCCAAATACTAAACTTGTCTTTGCTGAATATTTCTTTTGCTTGGTGACAACCATGGTTCATTTCTTGTCCATCTTCTGAATTCCAAGGCATGGGAAGCGAGGTCAGTTTCAAAGAGGGCTGGGAAAAAGGAATACCGATTGGGCTGACACCATCAGGATTTGTCTTTGTGGTCCTGAGCTGGGCTGTCAGTATCTCATCCTTGCCACCACCACCCTTCTCACCTACGGTTTCTTACCCTAGGATCTCAACTAAACTTCATTAAAATCCCATCTCTCCAGTGACTCCAGTCACTCTTGTCTGGACGGCCATGATTCCCCCACAGCCTAACATCTAACTCAGTGGTGAATTCTGAAGGCTCTATTTTCAAAATAGATCTAGGATCCAACCTACGACATTGCTCCAGACCACTCTCTCCTTGCCAGATTCTTCCATAGTCACCTCCTGTGCACTTTCTCTGCTCCTGGTTTGGCTTTCTTACAGCTGACTTTCGGTAGACTGTGCCGTGTGTCCTTGGTAAACGCTATGAAAGATATGTATGTATGTGTGTGTAGAATGCACATGTGCAGATATCTGTGCTTATAGAGGCCACACGAGATGCCTTCCACTATCCCACTTTCTCTCTTGAGACGGGGTCTCTCACTGAATCCAAAGATCACCGATTGGCTGGCTAACAAGCTTGGGCAGTCTGTCTATCCACCTGTCTCTACTCTCTCCCCACATAACCAGTGCTATTGCTACAGCCTCCAAAGACAATGCTTGGCTTTTACATGGCTTCTGGGGATTTGACCTCCGGCCTTGATGCTTGTATAGCAAGTGCTTTACTAACGGAGCCATGCCCACAGCCCGCTCTCATAATTTTACAAATAGAGCACAATTAAGAAATTGCATACTTATCAATGGCAGGATTTTTATCATTTATAAATTATTAAACTTCAACGAAACTATCGAAACATAATTTGTAATGCCTTGAGTCCAAGAGACTGAAAAACAATATAGCCATCGTTGCTCTTAGTAGTCTCCCAGAACCTGAAGGTAAAACTCTGATTGCTGAGCACATCACGGTGGTGATAGGGGAAGTTAGTGAGGGTTGTCACCTCTTCTCCCTCCTTTGAGTCAGTCTTCCTCCCTACAAAGTCCCAGACAGACCTGGAAATCATGATGGAGACCAGGACAGGCTGGAATGACACCGAAGAAATGTAGCCCATTGCCCTGTGACGCTAGACTTGGACCAGGACTGAATTGTCAACCGAGGCTGCCCGATCTGCATGGCAGAAGGTGAATGGAAACTAGTGCACAGTGGCTCATGGTAAGGCCCCAAATACCAACTGAACTGGCCTGACCTGCCCCCCTTCACACGGCACAGAAATTCACACGGCGCAAGCTACACAGAAAGAAACATACCTGAGCCTAGGAAGGCAGCACACCGTTGCTCTAGGCTAGGCTGCAAGTAATACTCTCTGTCCTCCCTTGCCCTAGGCTAGGCTGCAAGTAATACTCTCTGTCCTCCCTTGCCCATCAGCCCTCATCCAGTGTCCTCCATAAGCAAAGACATCTTTAAGATCCTAGTGCTGAGCACACCACACACTCTGAACACAGGACTTGGAGAAACTGAGCTGGAACTGATCCGGAAGCCTTCTGAAGGCTGACTGGCACAGCGTTGGAAGGTGCTGTGTGAGGTGCCCGGGAAAAAAAGCAATCCGTGGTCCTACAAAGCTGGAAAATCGACAAACTACAGCAATCACCAGCCCAGTGAGGTAGCTTCAGGGGAGCAAGAGTGCCACTTCCGTCTTGTGGGTAGCCCGCAGCTGCCTATAGTGGAACTTAAGGCTCACTCTATAGGAGGGAATTTCATGTCTCCTCCCACAAACTTAGCTCTGTTACCTGGGTACTCTTAATACTTAAGTCACTTCAGGAACCATTGACCAAAACTTTACTTCCTCCCAGCCCAAGCTTGTCTTCTTTCCACGTGCATGAAACAAGTAAGCACAGTGTTAACCATATCTCTATAGATCCTTTATATGAATGATTACTTTTCTTCTGGCCTACATGAATAATAATAGCTCTGGATTGGGGACACAGGGCAGTGAGATGGCTCAGTGGATAAAGGGACTTGCCACCATTCTTGATGGCCCGAGTTGGTGGAAGGAGAAAACCAATTCCCAAAAATTGCCCTCTGACCTCCGCTTGTCCACCACGGTAGGTTGCATACCCACCCAACCATACAAATGAATAAATAAATGTCATTTTAACTTTTTTCCAAGAAGGGTCATTTCTTCTTTTGATTCCTTCTCGCAGAACAGGAATATGAAGTGATACAGTGCTTGAGGCATGTAAAGAAATGTTTAGACATTTCTCTGTGGATGAAAGCATCAGAGGGTGGAGAGCTGGGTGTGAACGGTTGAACAAACACAAAAAGGCCGCTCTATGACCTCTGACCCTGTTCTCTACATCCTGCCCATGCTGTAGAACAAGAAGCAAGCCCAGACGCTAGTCTTCAAGGAGACCCTCGTGGACTTCGGGGCCAATAAGCAGTGTCACCTGAGGCAGCTGCAGCAGCTGAAGAAGAAGCTGCTGACCCTGCAGCAGGAGCTGGAGTTCCGCACCCAGGAGCTGCAGACCTCCTATTGCTCGCTGCTGCAGTACCAGTCTATCCTGGAGAAGCAGACCTCCGACCTGGTTCTTCTTCACCATCACTGCAAGCTCAAGGAAGATGAGGTATCTCGAGATTGACCTCTGGCCTGTCCCAGGTGCCCGTGCACCTCCAGCACTCCCTCCCCAACGGCAGGCAAGCACCACATTTCAAAGGGAGGGCCTTGCACCACCTGGAGCAGACCTAAGAGCCCCCCTCCCTAGTGCATGACCCACCTGAAGGTTAGCAGAGGGAAACTCAATGAACTGGCAGGACTAGGTTGAGAGAGCCGGTATTAATGTGTGCGGAGGGTGGGGCTCCTGCACACACACACGCACGTGTGGTGTATCTATGCGTGAGAGGCCATCTCCTCCATATTGTTAGGGTTGTTAAAGTACAAAAGACTCCAGATCTCTCAGAGTTAAAAAAGAAAAGAAAAAGTAAAAGATCCATTAAGTTGAGTGTTTTTAGGAAAGTTGGCTTTGGGAGCTGTATAAATCCCTGGCACCGCACAAATGGTAAGATGTCCAGCCCCGGTTTGGAGTGGGTCACTAAGGGCCATATTGTTCTTCAGGCTAGAGTTGTAGAGCTACAGACTTAGCGTAAGTGCATTTTCCACATTCACTTATATTGGTGCTCCAGAGCAATATTTTTTTAAAGCAACGACCATCATCCCAGTGAAATTTCAAGTACATTCCAAAGACCCACAGGACTTGGCTCGGCTTGGCAGTAGGGGCGTAGGCAGTCTTAGCACTGTGGCTCTGAAGTAATGGGGCAGGCAGACTCACAGGCGTGCCTGCCCCTGACAGTTTCTTTTTCAGACTTAACGAAAATTCCAAGGAGTATTTTAGACAGTGTTTTTCCTTAAAGACTAACTCCAGGGGCTTGAAAGAGGGCTGTATAGAGAGCACAGAAAATTCTTTAAAGGGCATAGTATGGCTTAGAAAGAGTTTGTGAAAATGGATGGGAGAGGAAGAAAGAAAGGTTATCCCGCAAAATGTCATTTGGGGGAAGTCTGCGAGCTTCAACTGTGGTTTAACAAAGCTCTAAGTGTTCCAACTGGCTGTTCACTGCACCCTACACCAGAGCCCAACCTGGATAAAGCACCCCCGAATTAGCTGGGATGCTACTTAGCAGCAAGGACCAGAAAGAGCTGTTAGCGACAGTCAGAGGCAGGTGGCCTGTTGCTGTTATGACAACTGCATGTGTCATCAGGATCCTAAAGTCTGACTTTTAGCTTTATCCTTCCATCTACTTAAGATGTCCATTCCCTGGGTCCCCTGAAGTGACTGCCAGAACTCCGGCAATCACATTGCTATTCCAAATAACCCAGGCGAAAGGGAAGATGGGAAGAAAGTACGTTTTCCTTTTAAGGACACTTGCCAGAAGTTACAGAGAGAGAGAGAGAGAGAGAGAGAGAGAGAGAGAAGAGAGAGGAGAGAGAGAGAGAGAGACTAATGCTAGTTCCTAGGAAGCCAAGAAATGTGGTGTTTGGGAGACATATTGCTGCCCCCAGTCAAAATCAAATTAACATTTAGCTATTAAGGAGGAGACTAGGGACAGCATTTGGCAAGCAGAGGTCAGAGACCGCAATCTGGAAAAACTAAATGTTTTCTAAACATTCTGTTTACCTCCCTTGACGTCTTTAACACAGAAGCATCGCACCCTGTCTAAGGCTGTGTTCTACCAGCAGCAGACCCTGAGATGAGTCTATGAGCACCGTCATGTACTGAATCCAGGAAGTGATTCCCAGAAGCATGGGGAGGTTTGGTCAAATGAAGTCTATGACTTGCTCTAGGCAACCAGGGTTCAACCCCTGGGGAGCTCTGGAAGATATTGTGGAACAGTCCTCAGAGTGGACCCCCAACCCACACCACTGGCATTCACTCCTGGGGGTATTCACTCATCAGCAGGTCTCACCTAACTTTCCTCTGGCTGAAGGAGCAAGCAGCCAAAAGTGCTTGGCGCTGGAAAGGGCTGTGTGCAAAGAAATAGCCAGCGCTCAGAATTCGCTGTCTTCAGGGGTCCTCAAACCAATTTACATGGCTACCAACAGAGCTGGCCCCATACACATACTACATATAGACACATGTGTATGTGCAAGCACAACATATATATGTTTAAAAATAGGAAATGCTACGGGAATGTGAGTAGAGCCAGCCCTTTCTGCTGTAACACATGAACATCAAACGCCCCTCTCTCCTCTCTCCCTAACAGACACCGTCAACTAAATAATCCTTTCCTAAGAGGGATCTCGGGTGAGGCAATTAGTTTAACCAGCTTAATTAATGGGCCAGTTTCTGTCAAGAGTTGGACAGTTTGAAACATATGAAGCCTTCCATGGCGAACCTCCTGCAGACTCCTCGAAACACACACAACTCGACATGCAACTCAGCACACTCAGTTGTAGACAGTAACTTGCTAATTTCAAATCGGGTCTCCTTAAGATTGTGGGAGAGGTGAGGCTGTGTCTCCCATGTGGAGAGCTTGTCCTCACTCAGTGGGACGCTCGCGAGAATCCTAGAGATACCTATCAGATGACAGATTAGAAAAGTCATCCACATAAGGACCATGCAGATCTCAGAGGAACTTCGGATCATGGCCCCTCACTGTCTCTTGGGAACTTGCCGACACGAAACCGTGAGCATGTGGGACTCTATTCTTTCCTAATTAGATCCCTAGAGAGAGCCCAGCCACGGAAGGACATGGGCATTCCAAGTCCTTTCAGGAAAAAAGGGAATGGCTCAAACTTATTCCTGTTAATCAGCAGGTGTTTATTCCATCGCTACCAAATGTCAGAGAGAAGAGAAGACACAATTGCTGCCTTTAAGAGCTTAGTTCTGCCGGGCGTTGGTGGCGCACGCCTTTAATCCCAGCACTTGGGAGGCAGAGTCAGGCGGATCTCTGTGAGTTCGAGACCAGCCTGGTCTACAAGAGTTAGTGCCAGGACAGGCTCCAAAGCTGCAGAGAAACCCTGTCTTGAAAAACAAAAAACAAACAAACAAAAAAAAAGAGCTTAGTTCTAAGCAGATGAGCCTATTTAGTGCTCCAGTCGCTAACAACCTGATACTAAATGATGGGGCACTTAGACCTGTGTTGTACTTACACTGTTCACTGCGGCTTCTAGTCTAGAGGCGCTTACTATGGATCTCACGGTCCTAGCCTTCCCTTCCTGGTTGGCCTCTTGCATGGGTTCAGCGCGGTTCCCCTCCCACACTTACAGGTCATTCTCTATGAGGAGGAAATGGGGAACCATAATAAGAACACTGGGGAGAAGCTCCATCTGGCGCAAGAGCAGCTCGCCTTGGCGGGGGACAAGATTATCTCCCTAGAACGGAGCCTAAACCTCTACAGGGACAAGTACCAGACCTCCCTGAGCAACATCGAGCTGCTGGAATGTCAAGTGAAGATGCTGGAGGGAGAACTCAGCGGAATCATCGGCCAGGTAGGGACCAAACGCCTTAGCCGGCAGCTGCAGCCCATCCAGACACATTTCCCTTTAATCCCAGCACTTGGGAGGCAGAGGAGACCTCTCTGTGAGTTTGAAGACAGCCTGGTCTACAGAGTGAGTTCCAGGACAGTCAGGACTACATAGAGAGGCTCTGTCTCAAAAAGAGATGGGGGTGGTTAACTACCATGAGTTCTGTCTCATTGGACTGAGTTGCCTCTCAGAGCGTCTTTGTTCCTCGCGTTAAACAAAGTTTTCCTAAATGATCTAGATGCCCCTCAACCAAGAAATGGATAAAGAAAATGTGGTACATTTACACAATGGAGTATTACTCAGCTGTTAAAAGCAAAGACACTAGGAAATTTGAAGGCAAATGGATGGAACTAGAAAAAAAATCATCTTGAGTGAGGTAACCCAGACCAAGAAAGACAAATATGGTATGTGCTCACTCACTAGTGGAGATTAGTTGTAAAATAAAGGATGGCCATGCTGTAATCCACAGATCCAGAGAGACTAGGTAACAAGGAAGGTTCGTGGGGAGACACCCAGACCTCCCTGGGAAGGGGAAACAGAGAGATTTTGTGAGTGACTGAAGCGGGTAGGACAGAGGGGGGAGAGTGCTAAGGAGGACTGCTGGGGGGCATTTCTGGGTTGGGTGGAAGCCTGGTGCAGGGAAATCTCCCAGAAGTTTATGGGCCGTACCCCAGTTTAGACTCCTAACAATAGTGGATAAGTAGCCTGCACTGGCCGCCTCCTGTGACCAGATTGGTGCCTGGCCCAACTTGTCATCAGAGAGGCAGATGCAGAGACCCACAGCCAAACAGGCAGAGTTCGGAAATCTTGCAGATGAGGAGGAGGAGGAGGAGAAAAGAGTGTAGGAGCCAGAGGGGTCAAGGACTTCACAGGAAGGCTCATATAACTAACCTGGCCTCATGGGGGCTCACAGAGACTGAACAGGCAACCAGGGAGCTGCATGGGACTGACCTAGGCACTCTGCATGTATGTTACAGTTGTATAGCTTGGTCCTCTTATGGGACTCCTGATAGTGGGAAGAGGGACTGTCGCCAACTCTTTTACTGACTTTTGGGACCCTACTCCTCATACTGGGTTGCCTTGCCCAGCCTTAATACACGGGGAGGTGCTTAGTCTTACTGCAACTTGTTATGCCATGTTTTATTGATATTCATGGGAAACCTGTCCCTTCCTGGATGGAGACAGAAGAGGAAGGGATTGGGGGATTAGAGTGAGGGGGTGGACTGGAGAGGAGAATGTGGAGGGAAGCTGTGGCTAGGATGTAAAATAAATAGATGAATAAAAAAAATTAAAAATCAAAAATTGAAAAAAAGTGTTCCTAGATCTCATCATTAAACACAAGGTTGTTCTCAGTTTCTCATTAATAACTTTTTCTCAAGTTGAAGATATAACTGTTTATATCCTTGCCAGACTTGATGGCACATGCTTATAATCCCAACACTTGAGAGGCTGAGGCAGAGGGATTGCAAATTCAAGGTCAACCAGGGATACAGGGAAAATTCAAATCAGCATGGGCTGGAACTGTCCCTTAATGAAATAGGTAATATTTTCTCATATTAATAAATTTCCATATATTAATAATCCTTGTGTTCCTGAAATAAACTCTACTCGATTATAATGCCACTTTAAAAACTGTTTTATTATTAAATTTAAAGAAGCAAGGTTAATTTGACAGTTTAAATTTCTGTCTGTCTATCTATCTATCTTTATTTTTTCCTGGGAGTCACCCAGGACTTCGCACAGACTAGGCAAGAGCCCTACACCTGACTAGACCCCAGCCCCGTGTTCTCACCTCATACTGACATCTGACTTATGCATCCTAAGATGAGGGAGGAAACTCTCCAGGTTTTTTTTAAAGCTTTGGAGCAGTTCGTATCACATAGGGAAATATCTTTTCTCTGAGATGACAAACGGCTCCAATGTTTGCACATCCTTGCCGAGCCTCGCACCTCACCTGGTCCCCATCCTCATACTTCCCTTTGTGATCCAATAATTTCTTCTTAATGCATTCAAAAACGGTCACCAGTGGCAAGCTTTCTCAATATTTTCATGTCTATCCAAGGATCTTTTGGACATAATCCTGAATGCTAGTCAGCTGGATGTACAAACTAACAAATCGTCTTCCCCGGGGCCTCTGAAGGCCTTGCTGTGTTGCTTTGTACTGCTCAGTACCAAAGTCTGTGATCTCAATCTCTGTCTTATGTCTCATAGGTCATAGGTCATCTCTTTTCCCTGACTCAGGGTGGTGGGGACAGGCTGAAGATGTTTTAGTTTAGTCTTTATCACACCTCTCAATGCTTAATGTACTCTTCATCCGGAGAGCTATATTCAGGGAGTTATTCTTTTATGACTTTTAAATCAATTTCCATTTTTATCCTATAGAATTAAGATGATATTAGAACCTGTAGGTATTTTCTTGCTGTGTCCTTTTTCTATTATGTTTCCCAATCTTTTGCCTCCTGTGTGCTAAATTATTTACATAAGCATCATCTGTGACCAATTCTGGGTTGCTGACTGACCTTTCTCCAGCAACTTTCACGTTCAATGAACGTGAACTATTTCTAAAATTAGCTTGCTTCAGGAGTTAGGGATTAGGGAGAACAGTCTATTGGGGCCGAGATCCACTATCCACCCTGGAACTCCGAGCTAGTTTAACTATGTGCCTCAGTTCCCTGTAACAAGTCTTTGTCTGTCCATCCAGCCCCCAATAATGACACGGAGACTTCTAATTAATTATGAAAGCTCAGCCTAGAGCTCAGGCTTGTTTTTAACTAGCTCTTATAACTTAAAATAACCCATTTATATTTATCTATGCTATGCCATGTGTCTCATGGCTGTTACCTCTCCTCCTGCATATCCTGCTTTCTCTGCATCTCCTGGCATCTCCACCTTTCTTCTTCCCAGAGTCCTCGCTGTCCCTGGAAGTCCCATCTATACCTCCTGCCTAGCTATTGGCCAGTCAGCTCTTTATTACACCAATCACAGCAAGATATTCGCACAGGGTACAAATACCCCACAACAGTGCCCCCCATTACTACTGCAGACATTACAACTACAGATGGATAGCAAGCCATGCAACTTCAGCTGTCTGCGGAAAACTTTTAGATTTAGTGGTGCTGCGGAGGTGGCTCTGTCAGGAAAGCCCTTGGACTTGAGTTTGATCCCCAGAACCCACGTAAAAACGCTGAGTGTGGTGGTGCATGCTTGCAATCTGAGCATGGGGAACTGGAGAGTAGAAGATCCCTGGGGCTCACTGGCCAGCCAGTCTAGCCTAATTGGTGAGTTCCAGGCCAATGAGACACCCTGTCTCAAAGGAGGGGGAAAGTGTCCCTAAAGATGACTCATGGGTTTTCCCCTGGCGTCCATATATACCGGCATGCACGTTCACACACACTAAAAACATCTTGGCAAAACATATTTCAGTTTGGGCCGTGAACTACAGTACCAATACTAGAAATTTAATCTACACACTTGCCAAAACAGGCACTCAAAGACTGATGTGCAAAAGTATTCAGCTTCTATTTTAGAAAAAAAAAGAAACATAAATATACTATATGCCCATCAACAAGAGATTGAATAAATGCATTTTAAAACAATTAGAAAGGACAAGGTAGAATAGAAGAACTTATACCATGAGTAAATCTCTAAGACATCTTAGGTTTCAAAATCCATTTTAGTCCAACATAACTCATTATCCTATAGATTTGTTTATAACATAAGTGTAGAAATAATGTCTTAGAAGTGTGTGCACTATTTGTCCTCTCTATAAAGAGAGGGCACAGGACTACAGGTAGTAGTCAAAGAAAAATATACTTGCCTACAATGTCACATGCTTTTTTAAAGAGACTACAGACACAAATACTTCTGTAATTTGAAACTAATTTTGAGAACAAGACAGACTAGGAGGAGAAGACTCAGGAAAGGTTTATCCTACAAGCACGATGAGAAGGGTTTGAGTCCCAGGAGCCACATAAAAATGTCAAGTTTGGCTGGGCGGCAGTGGTGCACACCTTTAATCCCAGCACTCAGGAGACAGGGGCAGGTGGATCTCTGTGAGTTCGAGACCAGCCTGGTCTACAAGAGCTAGTTCCAGGACAGGCTCCAAAGCTACAGAGAAACCTGTCTCAAAAAAAAACAAAACAAAACAAAAAATGTCAAGCTTGAAGGCACTCTTGGAAACCCCACATCGAGGAAATAAAGACGAAAAAAAAAATCCCTGGGGCTTGCTGGTCAACCAGTCTGGCCAGATCCATGAGTTCCAGGTTCAATAGGAAAGTCTGTCTCCAAAAATAAACCAGAGAATGATTGAGGGAGAGACCCAATGTTGACCTCTGGTTCCCACACACACTAGTCATAAGCACACACACGTGCGCGCGCGCGCAAACACACACACACACACACACACACAGATCTACAAATAATTGTGGAAAATATCCTTGACAAACTGTCAAATGAGGACAATCATTACCACTGTGCACAGTCGCACTCTCGTATGTAAAAGGACACAAGTTGGGTTAGACATGCACACACAGATATGCCTAGCATGCCACTTCCCAGCTCCTGAAAACACTGGTAGCACAGGATGTCACAGAAGAGGTACCTGAGTCACGAGGAGCACAGAGTTATGCTCTTGAGAACCACCGGGGACTTCATCTTGTATCTGTGCTGGCTGATGTTTTCCTTCTGTTAAGGACGTCCTGCTAACTGAAGGCGAACACACACTTGTAGAACACTTTTAGAGTCTAGTAAGACTCTGACGTTGACTTGCAAAGTACAAACAAAACCAACCCATCCTTTTTGAATGTCCCAGGAGCCTGAGAACAAGGGCGACCACTCGAAGGTACGCATCTACACTTCTCCGTGCGTGATTCAAGAGCATCAGGAGACCCTAAAGCGACTGTCTGAAGTTTGGCAAAAGGTTTCTGAGCAGGATGACCTCATCCAGGAGCTTCGGAATAAACTGGCCTGCAGCAACGCTTTGGTATGGGTCTCTCTTTAGAACGTTAGCTTAACAGACTCCCCATGGAGCCACGAAAAAGGGAGTCAACTAAATTTGCCTTAGACAGCCTGATGTAAGCCTGAGAGCTCAATTCTTTCTTATCCATCCCGACCCGTGGGAAGGGTACAGTGAATTATAGAAATATACCACCAGCCCATGCTGCAGAGAGGAACCCACTGCAATAGTAGTGTGTGTGTTTGTGTGTGTGTGTGTGTGTTATTAATTGCTCACCCTGATTGACATGACCGCTTGCAGGTTCTAGAGCGTGAGGAGGCTTTGATAAAATTACAAGCTGACTTCGCTTCCTACACAGCCACCCACAGGCATCCCCCTACCTCCTCAGAAGACTGCGAGGACATCAAAAAGGTGACATGCCTTTGCTTCTCTGTGGGATTACACTAAGGGGGCTTGTTTCTGGATTTCTGTGATTATTTTTATCTCGATACCATAGTGTGTAAGTGTTCTGTATTTGTATGACCTTGGCCAGCCTTGCCAAAGGATACTACTGTGTATAGCATATTCCAGCCCCAAAGACTGCAGCAGCGTTAGATAGACCGTGGAACTTCATCCACCTTCTCGTCCACTTCTAATGTTTCATCCAAGCAAGACAGTACTCCTGTTGGCCTGAAAGACTCAGAAAGACTCTGCAAACATCTATGACCTGTCTTGAATTGAAAAGAACAAACATGGGGAAAATTATCAGTAAAACTCATTCATTTTTTTAATTCTATAACTTTGAAGCAGTATCAAAACTTGGCCTAGAGAAATGATTCAGCAGTTAAAATCACCCAAGTTGCAAAGGCCCTCAGTGTAGTTCCCAGCACCCATATCAGGCAGCTCACAACCTCCATTAACTTCAGCTCTAGAAGTATCGGGCACTTCCGTCCTCCATGGGCAATGGCACTCACAAACACCCACACACAAACCCACATACATGCACATAGAATATTTTTAAGAGCGGTGTCTCAAGTTGTTTCTTATAATAAATAAGCAGGTAAGCCATGTCAACAAATAACAGGTTTCGGTAAACTGATAGTCAAAACACAGGCCCCACAGACAAGCCCTTGAGTCTGCCATGCCTCAGCATGAGGCCTGTGACAAGCAGCCTCGCTAGCACACTGTGAAGAAGGTAACACAAGCTTGCCTGGGTCTGCCTGGAGAGGAGGTGTGTAGCGGGAACAGAGAATGAGCCGAGAAAGGAAAAAACAGACCTTAAGTTCTCCAAGGGGACCTCTAATGTGGGCAGGCAGACTCTTCAGGACTTTCCAGAAAGTCAGGTGACTGTGGCATGGATACTGAACCTTGACGATCTTCCTTGGAACTACGAATGCCGTCACTGTTTGTCTAAGTGGTGGTGACCACACCATCTGTAGTGTGATAAGACTTTTCCTGTGGAGACACACATACATCTACTCACCCCAGATAGGGAACCCACGACAGGCCAAATACAGACACCACCAAAGTCCAACTTGGTGAACCAATGAGTTGTATTGGGGTTACTTACAGGAATGTTGGTGGGGAGGGGGCCTGGGTTTGATCCCTAGCACTCACATGACCGGATATGGAGTTACATGTTTGATCCCAGAGCTGGGAAGGTGGAGAAAGGCTGATCCTGCAAGCCAGTCTAGCCAAGTGGGTGAAGCTCAGTGAGAGACCCTGCCTCAAAAAATAAGGTGGAGAATGATTGAGGAAGACACCCAAAATCGAACTCAGGCACACATACACATATACAAACACCCATGTGCATATGTGTATACATGCACAGTAAACAAATGGGAAGCAAGAAGAGGAGGGAGGGACAGAGGGAGAGAGGGAGGAAAGAAGGAAGGAAGAGAGGAAGGGAGGGAGGGAGAGAGGAAGGGAAGAAGAAAGGGAGGGAGAGAGAAAGGGAGAGAGGAGGGAAGAAGGGAAGAAGAGAGGGAGGGAGGAAAGGAGGGAGGGAGGGAGGGGGAGGGAGGGAAAAAGGGAAGAAGGAAGGAAAAATGGAAGGGAGGGAGGAAGGGAGATAGGAGTGAAGGAGGAATGGAGAAAGGGAGGGAGGGAAGAGAGGAAGAAGGAAGGAAAGATGGGAGGGAGGGAAGGAAGGAAGGAAGTTAGGGAGGGAGGGAGGGAAGGAAGGAAGGAAGTTAGGGAGGGAGGGAGGGAGGGAGGGAGGGAGGGAGGGAGGGAGGGAGATTCCTTTGTGCTCTCACCCTACTCTTCTGCCTTCCAACCCTCAGATCCTGAAGCACCTGCAGGAGCAGAAAGACAGCCAGTGTCTGCACGTGGAGGAGTACCAGAACCTCGTCAAGGACCTGCGCATGGAGCTGGAAGCCGTGTCAGAGCAGAAGAAGAACATCATGAAGGGTAAAGGGGGACCACGAGCCACAGCTGTGGAGCAGGAGGGCACCCCGCCTCTGGTGGCTAAGCGGTGTTTTCTTCCCCACGTCAGACATGATGAAGCTGGAGCTGGAGCTACACGGGCTGCGGGAGGAGGCATCAGCCCACATGGAGAGGAAGGACAAGGAGACTGCCATCCTGCAGCACCGGATGCAGGAGCTGCAGCAGCAGTATACAGAGACACAGAAGCTGGCCCTGAAGAAGGACAAGGTGAGCTAGCACTCCCTGGGTCTCGGTTGGAACAGTCAAGGGGGTCTGGACAAGAGCATCTCTGCCTACTGTGGCTGCCATGCTGTAGCCCATGATGTCTACAGTGGCTATTAGAGACATGTTCCTGGAAAAGCCTAGAACCAGAGCCGAGAACAGGAAGATGGTCAAACCAGTGTAAGCCTTTATGGGCAGCACCATCCAAACCCTGGACTCTCCTCAGTGCTACTAAAGATAAAACAGTTGGTTTACAGGCATTAAAATCTCTTGTTTTAAAATAAGGCCGAAGCCCACCAGGCATAATAGAAACATCTAGAAAAGTGGAGCATTCCTGGGCAGTGGTGGCTCATGTCTTTAATCCCAGCACTTGGGAGGCAGAGGCAGGCAGATCTCAATGAGTTCGAGGCCAACCTGGTCTGCAAAGCAAGTTCCAGGACAGCCAGGACTGTTACACAAAGAAACCCTATCTCGAAGATCAAAAAGAAAGGAAAGAAGAAAAGAAAGGGGAGCAACAAAAAGCAAGGATTCTATCGGCGCCCGGCTTTGTCCTTGATGTGTGCATTCCGCACTCTTGAGTACCAATGATATGCCAATCATCATTCTACGCATTAAGACACATTCCACAAAACACACAGCAGCCCCATCCTCACAGGGGAGGGGGTGGTGACATAAATAACCTGTGACCCTGATAGAGTGGAGATGGAAAAGGACAAATTCCTGAAACAGCTTGGTGACTGGGTTGTGTGAACGGCCTCCCTGATCAGGTGACCCTGGGCAGAGATTTGAAGGCAGTGCGAGAACCACCAGGCTGGTCCCACGGTCTAACGGCTAACACTCAGAGAAAGCTGAAGGCAGAGATCTTAAGGAAGAGCAGTCCAGGCTGAGGGCACAGCAAGACCCTCCAGATGTAGGAGGCGAGCTGAAGAGAGACAGGTCCGGGCTCCTGGACACCAGGCCAGACAGGTAGTCGATGTAGGACCAGATCGTGAGCCTCCTGAGATGGGGCTGTAAAGACTTGAGCCTTTTGCTAAGTAAGGTCAAAGCCAGCAGAGGGTTTTGGACACAGACAGCTCTGGCTTGCACTCTGAAAGGTCCTCTCTGGCTGCTGCAGTGGCACTAGCTTGAGGGTACCCATCATGGGTGCAAAGGGCACAGGTAGAATTGGGCTATCCCAGCCGGGCAGGCCAGCGGCTCAGCTGTAGTGCTTAGGCCTCTCCCAGCATCCCTTCCTCTGACATCCACAGTTGCTCCAAGACAAGGACGAGAGGCTGCATGAGCTGGAGAAGAAACTGGCACATGTGCAGAACACCTTCATGGAGAAAGAGGCAGAGCTGGAGAAGCTGCAGCGCGCAATGAAAGACCTCAAGGCAAATCTGCAAGAGGCCAGGCAGGGCACATCCAAAGTGGATTGTGAGGCCCTGCGGTCCGAGGTCCAGAAACTGAAGGACACTCTGGAGGAGACCAAAGAGCAAGCAAAGCTGGCCGGTGAGACTCGGGCTTACCCTGCCCAGCCACACTTCCAACCCTGTCTCCACAAGGAGCCACATCCGCCATCTTACTCCACACTCCCTGACTTCATCTCCATCCCAGCAGTTCCCTCAACTCTCCAGAGCCCCCAAACTCACAGCCTCTCCGAAGCCCCTGCTAACAGCCTCCTGCTCCCATCAGTCCCTCAGCGGCCTTAGACGAATGCCCCAGTCCACGCAGACAGCAGAGAGGACGGGGCCCATGAGAGGCTTCCTGGAGCCATATTTTGACTCTGTCTTCTCCAGGCCCTTCACCCCACGTTTGGTTTTTCCTTCCCTGTCTTTCAATCCCACCCCCTCCTTTCTGCTTCCAAACACAGCCTGTTCTGTAGCCCATGCTGGGATGGGAACTTGTCCTCACCTCTCTGAGGAGATGGCTTTCTCAGCTCACCAATCTCTTCTCAGGGTTCAGTCTCTTCAGCAGGGTTCCTTCAGGGATGATGATAATATCCTTAATTTGGCTGGTAGTTACACAGCTTCGTGAGCTCACTAAAACCCACTGTGTTCACCACTCTAAAGAGGTCAATATAAGAAGATCGGCAGCTTGGCTCCTCTCTCCCGGCTCTGTCCTGACGTTAGCCACCCACCCTCAGTCCTCAGCTTTGTAGACTTGGGCCCTCAGTCCAACACAGACCTCACAATTGTTTCCTTTCCTCTGGGCTCTGACCAGCCATCCACCCCTCAAGCACTGTCCCCACCCCTCTCCTCCCTCCCATGTTCTGGTTCCTCAGTGAGCTTCCTCCTCCGGTAGCTACCTTAGAGTCCCCTCGGTAGCTTCCTGCCTTGGAAGAACAGCCTTCCTTCATTCCTCCGTGTAGTAATAGGGGGCGGCGGGGCTGCGTTCCCAGCACCCCAGCCGCCTGCTCGGCTTATGCCCAAAATAACAACACACAAACTGTATTCATTTAAACACTGCTTGGCCCTTTAGCTCTAGCCCTTACTGGCTAATTCTGATATCCTGATCAACCCATCTCTAATAATCTGTGAGAACCGGTCTTACCAGGAAGATTCTAGCCTAGTCCATCCTGGGTCAGAGCTTCATGGCGTGTGTCTGCCCGGGAGCGGGGCATGGTGTCTCTGCTCCAGCGAGCAGAGCTGTGGAGTCTGAGCTCACTTCCTCTTCCTCCCAGCGTTCTGTTCTGTTTACTCCTCCCACCTATCTTCTAACCAATAAAATGGGCCAAGACAGTTCCTTTATTAGCCAATGACCTTCCTCCATCACCTCCGTATCATCCTCTCAGCTTTTCCCAAAATGGAAGTGCGTGTGTGTGTGTGTGTGTGTGTGTGTGTGTGTGTGTGTGTTTAATCTTCCTGTCTCTTTTTACAAAATGTCTGATGTATGGTCACTTCTTCCGTGATGCTATCTTTCTTTCGGTATACCAGAATAGGACACTTCAAGGAAGGGATGAGAGAACAGAGTTGAAAGAATGCCTGTGGGGTGAGGAGACACACTCCACCAAAATGATCCCCCCTAATGACAGCAGGGTGTCGGTGTCTTCCCTCAGTGGAGGCAGGGGGATGAAAGGCTACCACTGGAGGTCGTCTCTGATTGGATGTTTTTGTTTGAGACAGTGTAGCTCTGGCTGGTCTGGAACTCACTACGTACACCAGGTGGATCCCGTGGAGCACTTCCTGTTTCTGCCTCCAAAATACACCACCATATCCAAATTGCATCGTGGTTTTCCCAATGTTCTCTTTCCCTTACATGGGTCTCCGCTTACTGCTTCAAGTCTAAACATTTCCTCCCATGCTGTCAACCTTCTGCGCCCTCTCTGATCCACCTTCTTGCTCAGCTGCAGCCTACCATCCCCCACTTTCCATCCCAACTCAGCTCACCTCCTCCCATCCTTCACCCACATGCTCTTTCCACGTTGCCCCTGCACATCTGTTCCAATGAGCCCTCCCCGAAACACATTCCTCCTCCTTCTAAGGCTGTGTCAGCTTCTCCCTGTCTTCACAAGTCCACCCACAGCTCTCATGGCTGAGTTTGTGGGCAGCATAAGCTCGGCACTGCAGCATTTCTCAGGCCAGGATGGAGCTTGGTGGTAGAGCATGTGCTTTGCCTGTGCTTGGTCCCCGGCACCAAAACATAAATCAATCAATAACATTTCAGTGTTCTCTATAATGGATGGGTAATCATAGAGTTCACCAGACTAAACTCCTTGAGGACTGGGATTTGTCCCTAATGACAGAATTAGTCAGAGGTGCTGAATGATTGCTACCAATTTATTTAATTTTAGCCAGGAAGGAATCCAAGGCTGAAGGGCAGTTAAAGACAGAGCTCCTTCAGACTTATGCTGGCATTGGGAGAGGCAAGGGCAGGCTAGGAACGGAAGACTGTCACAGAATAAAAGGCTTAGTCTCTAGTGAGTCCTGACTGAGAGTCCCATGGGCTGCCTATCACATGGAACCCTCCTTGGCTTCTTCAGATCAGAACCTCGCCCAGTGTAAGGAGGAAGCACAGCAGGCTGGTAGCAACCTAGAGGACGCTCATCGGAAAATCGAGAACTGCCTTCTCCTGGACAAGAAGAAGGCGGACATCATCAAGGATCTGCAGGGTCAGCTGCAGAAGCTGCAAGAGGAGGCTGAAGCAGCTGAAAAGGAGAGAGTAGGCAACAGGTACCCCCAGCCCCATCCCTGGACCCCAGGTTGGCAGCGGCCCAGAGTGAGATAGTCCCCAGGGAGGGACTGTCTCCGCAATTCATCAACACAGGCCCTGAAGCTGGTCCTGTGCTCACCCTGCTCAGGAAACGGATAGAGGAGCTGACCTCGGAACTCTACGAGAGCCAGCGGCGGCTGACAAATTCCGACAATGAGAAGATGCTGCTCAAGAAGACGCTAAACGAGAGTGAACAAAGAATAAGCGACTTGATGGAAGCCGCCAAAATCGCTGAACAAAAGGTAAGAGAGTGCGCAGACAGCTACTACCGCTATCTGGCCTGCCTGAGGCCAAGGAGACCAGTCTCTATTAACTTCCCAGAACTTGTGATAGACTGTTACACCAGCCACTCAGGACCAGTTCCCATGACCGGTCATAAGCATGTTCAAGGATTAGGCTTAAAAACACCCAGAGGACAATATAAGTTGTTGTATTACTTGCTTCTCTATTGCTACAATAAAACACCACAACCAAGGAAACCTAGAGAAGAAAGAGTTTATTTGGGCTTACCTTGCAGAGGGTTCGAGTCCATCAGAGGGGCAGGGGCGGGCATTGGCAGGCATGCCGGCTAGAACAGGATGCTGTGAAGTTATATCTTGAACCATAAGCCCAAAGCAGGATTAGGACAAGGCCTTAAATTCTTAAAGCTCGGTCACTAGTGACATACTCCCCTCAGCAAGGCCACACCTCCTAACCTCCACCCCACCCCAAACAGTGCCAACTACTGGGGACGAGGTGTTCAAATGCAGGAGCCTATGAGGGACATTCTCCTTCAAACCGCTGTTGGTTCATTCATGTGTTTGTTTGCAGTCAATGCTTGCCCACTGGCCTGTGTCCCCAGCCTCTACTGCTCTTCTGAAGACCGAGGGGCCATCCTTGTCCATCCGTTGACAGTCTTTGATCTCTCACGGATTTACTTTATTCCAAGAGGTTTTTATGTGAAGAGTTGGCCTAGAGGGCAAGAAAGTCGACATTATAGGAACTGGGTCCATACATTGGTTTAGTTAAAGAATTAAACAGAGTATTAGAGCAAACATTCCCCCCCGAGTGTGCTGGGGGGTGGGGGTGCTAAGAAATAACCCTCATGTTTGTTTCCACCCTTCCTGGGTAGAACTGTCTGGATTTCTTTTCCCACTGTATAGTAGGGTAGGATTGTCTTGCAGCCTGGCCTTTTTCCTCCCCCCCTCAGCAAAGAGAGCTAACAAACACCAAGAACAAGCTGGAAGAGGAACTTCAGGAGATAAAAGGGTTGCTGGAGGAGAAACGGGAACAACTGAAAAGGAGCAAGGAACAGGAAAAGGCCCTGGAGGGAGAAATTGAGGCTCTGAGACAGGAAGCAAAAAAGAAAGAAAAGATGGTAAGAGGGTGGGACCTGGAGAGCTCGTGCTGTGAATCCGGAGCCGAGAAGGTGAAAGGCAGCCTGGGGGCTCAGGAGAGGAGGGAGAGAAGGGAGACAGACAGTGGGGAGGGTGAAGAGGCCTGAGGAGGAGGAAGAGGAGGAGGAGGAGGAGGAGGAGGAGGAGGAGGAGGAGGAGGAAGGACAAGAGGCTCAAGTTAACCCCCTGCTCTGGCGGTGGGGGTGGGCTTCACTGTTTAATGGGAGAGCAGGCCAAAGAGCGGGTGAGGAAGCTGGAGGAAGAGAAGGAGAATCTGCAGACGGAGCTCAGTTCCTGTTCCTCACACCTGGAGTCCACCATCAACAAATACAACAACTCCCAGAAAGTCATCCAGGAGCTCAACGTAGAGGTGAGTAGACAGCAACCCCAAAGAAGGGCCCTGACTTCGCATCTCAGGCTTGGCTGCCTGTGCACGCCTGAGGCCCTGCAGCTCGTCTCTGTCCTATAATGGGTGGGAGATGGCTGCAGACCCTAGGGGGAAAACTTTTTCTTCCTTAAGTAACAGGTTTCATTTCGTACTGGGGGAGCCCCCACCCCAAACTCCTGGAATGTTCCGCCAAGTCTTTCCGCATTAGAAATTAGACAAAGAACTGAGTGAATTAATTGTTTGGAACCCCTTGAGAGGGAATATTCTCAAAACTAATTGCAAGTCACAGAAGGTGCTAGGAGAGGGTCATTTCGGTCCATCATTATGCAGATGAAAGTCACCGGGCTGGGACATTCTAGGAACCGCTCTGGAATTCAGCCATTCTCTTTACACACCTTCCTTCTGCTTTCCTCTTAACAAAGTATACGTCACTGTGATCCCCATTTACAAAGGGAAGAAAGGCCGAATCCCAGGGCCACTAATTAGTAAGCGGCCGGACGAACCAGTGTTTGAACCTGGATCATCCAACTCTAAAGCCTGTCCTTTTTTTCCAGCACAAACCGTGATGCTTGCCCCAGTGGAATATATTATGCCTTTCTGGACAAGAAAATATATAGTGCTTAGAAGACAAGTCTCTTGAGCTACAAATGAAAACCCAGGCACCCCTTAATCTTTCATAATACAAAAAGATCTGAAATCCTATGACTATTCAAAGCTTAAGATGAGCTTTCCCAACAGCACTCTGGGCCCCGCTGTGGTCGCAGACAAATGACAGCTCTGAGCTGACCACTGGGGACATCTTGCCACTGAGAGCTGAGGAACTAACTGACTTTGTACTTTTAATTAATATTGACTAATTTTAAGTTCAGACGGCACAGGTCTCGAGTACTGGTCTTCTCGGAGTTTTGTCCCCTGGAGTGGGGAACCGTGAGGTCTCAGTCATTCCGCTCCCTGAGAACCCAACGGAACGCTGTTAAGTGTTCTGTATGAGCCTGGTGGCAGAAATTAGCCGTGTTGATTTAGAAGCAAGAGCACCAATACTGGAATTCCTTTGCCCAGATAGTAAGAAAGATTTGGTTTTTTTGTTGTTTTTTTTAGAGTGTAAACATATTCAACTTTTTAATGTTCAACTTTTTAAAAAGCATTTCCCATACACACTGAATCAATTGAAATAGCTATTAGAAAAAGGCTGAGGTTTGCTTTCTGAACATGTGCTTCCTTTAGCCAATATTCCATATTTTATTTTCAATTTTTTGCTATTTGAAGATAAAGAAATAGATAGAAAACTTTCCCATTTATTTGATTATATCACATTCCCACTGTATTTTATTATTTTTAATATTAATGCAGAACCTCATCCATTCGAATATATTAATTTTCTGTTTGAACATCTTAGTAATTTTACTTATAAGTTGTAATAGTTTCTCAGTTTATTTTCACGAAGTGTGTGTTTGTGTATGCGTGTGTGTATACAGTGTTAGGGATCAAGCCCCAGGCCTTTTACATGCTGGGCTTGTGAACTTTGAGTCAGGGTCTCACTATAGAGTGCAAACTATCCTCAAACTCCTGGAGTTTATGGGTTATTTTTAGTATATAAGTCATTTGTAAATAACAAGGTTCCTAAATGTTTCTTTGTAATATCTATCCTCGTTTTATTTTTCTTGCTTTGTCACATTGGACAGTATCTCCAGTATGAGGATGGACAGCTGCGGTAGTACACGTCTTGTTCTTTACTGTTAATGTAATGTGTCTGCTTCAGCACAATGTGCCCTCTGGGCTTCTTCTACCTCTATCTCTAGTTCCTTCAGTTTTTCAGGTACTAAGAGGTTTGTCAGTTCAGTACAAGGTGTTGAATTCCAACAGGAGCCTAAGGGTTTTTTTTTTTCTGTTAAAATAATAATGCCATCTTTCTCCATCATACAATGGTAAAACGTAATCATAATTTTGGCTCATCTCTGTGTTTCTAGTTTGAGTCCTGGTTGTGTATCATGTACCTCTCTGTTAAATACATCCTTAAAGTAATCTCGGGAGTGAAATCAAACCAGTGCCACTGGAATCTATTGATAAAAACCATTGGTATAGGATAAGGGCTGGAGAGGTAAGTAGAGGAAGACTTCACGGCCTCTGTTAAAACTGAGTTGGATTTAAAGAACAATGAAAGGCTACTGACAGAATTTCCTCAGAGACAAGACACATGAGACTCTGACTAGTGTGTGAACATGGGCCGGGGGAGGGGTAATCGTAGATGTGAGGAGACCACCTGGGAGGATGTGCAGGTTATTAGGTTGTCTCTGGGGAAGACTGGCTGAAGTACTGACTGTGGGAAGAAGCAAGGAATCGAGGATGGCTTAGAGGCCACACATTCTGAAGGTTATCCTTCCGCTTCCAGACTTAGAAACAGATCTCTGTCCCAGGCTTCAGATCTACAAGGAGAAGCCTCACTTTACTCCTCATGGTTCCCAACCGTATGCAGGCACCCAGCGCAAAGCCTCTCCACAGGCATCGCCTCATCTGGCCATCGCCAACGCTGTGTGAAAGAACCTCAGAGGTTCCCGGTCTGTGGAGAAAGGCCTGAGGCGCGAGAAATAAGTGGCAGAACCTGGACCGCAAGCAGGATTTGTGACCGCATCTCCACTGCCTTTAACCACCCAGTACGCTCACTGCCGAGGCTAAGACGCAGAGTTGTTTTAAACACACTGCTGCCTGAGTTGAGTGCAGCAGAGCCCCTTGAACCACACAATTTGAATCTCTAAACAGACCATGTAACTTTACATTCCACCACTGACTTAACATTTCTTCTATGACTGTTGTGTGGCTGCTGTGTGTTGTGCCCGACGGGACAGCAACAGGAGAAAGAGGTGACTTCCTCTGTAGAGCGCACACAGGGCTGGGTCAGAGACCTGCCCGCCTCGACCCGACACGCAAGGATGACGCGACACACCGGAGCTCTTCCTGCTAGCAGTTTATTCAGGACCTTGTCTCTCTTTTTTTTTTTCTCTCTCTCTCTCAGGGCAAACCTCTCCCCGCCCTTAAAAAGGCACAGGCCGCCAACCCCGCCAACCCCGGATTGCCAGGTGGGCACTGCCCATAGGTTCATGCATATGCAAGCAGCTGACAATCATTGCGTGATAATAGCATAAGTCAGGCCTTAGCCAATATTCGGAGCTGATTATCACAGAGAGCACTCGCTTTTGGGATCGCGGAGGGCGGGAGCCAGCACCATCAGGTGCAGCTCCACACAGCTCTCTACAATGCTGTATCGTATCCATCAGCCTGGTGTTGGTTCTAGTGTGTGTACAGGTGCACACATGTGTCCATGGTCGTGGGGATGCGTCCATGTGGAGACCAAAGGACAGCTTTCAGCTCTACTCCTCAGGGGTTGTCTGTCTCTAGTTCTCTTTCTGAGACAGGGTCCCCCAGTGGTTTAAAGATCACCAAATAGGCTAGTCTGCTTTGCGTCCCGGAGATGCACCTGTCTCTACCTCTCTGGCACTGGGGTTAATTGTAAGAGCACACTGCCATGCCCAGCATCTTTTTTTTTAAGCCTATGTATATGTATGTATGGTTTACCTACATGTATGTCTATGTACCACATGTATGCAATGCCTGTGGAGGCCAGGAGAAGATATCAGATCTCCCAGGACTGGAGTTACAGATGGTTATAGATGACCATGTGAGTAATGGGAATTGAACCCAGGTCTCCCGAAAGAGCAGCCAGTACTCTTAACCACTGAGCTATTTCTCCAGCTCCGAGACTCATCTTTCTTAAGTAGGTTCTAGGAACCTAACTCAAGTCCTCACAAGCTCTGTGTGGACTGGGCTACCTCCCTGGCCCAGACTGACATCTTTGTATCTGTGAAACATATTCCGTGAAGTTAGCATGTTCCAGTGCTGCTATTGGAGACATGGTACCCAGAAAGCGAAACGTGGCTAGAAAGATACAGGGACGCTCAGGAAGAGCTCTGCATTTCCTCACAGTGAGATGAAGATATGAGTACAAACACAGATGCCCAGGCGCTTATGGCAGAGAGCCCAGCTCTTGTCTACTTCCTGCATACAGTCACACATCTGTGGCCGGGAACAGCCTTGACAGTGATGCTCTTGTTCCCTAAAGATAGCCCGCCAGAAAGACTCCATCATGATTCTGCAGACACAGCTGGACTCAGCTATCCAGAAAGAAAAGAACTACCTCCAGAACATGGTCAGCAAAGAAACCTACGAAGAGGTTTTGCGGAAGTCGGGCGTCTGCCAAGATGACCTGACACAAGCCCTGGAGAAGGTGAGGCCACACCCACTCTTCACCCAGGAAGTAGTCCAAGAAATTTAGGGACTCTGAGTGGGCAGAAGCCGATTCCTTACAAGACTGGCAACCCTCAGGGCTTCTCAACCCTTGCCTAGATAGGGGTGTCTGCACAATGAAGACTTCCTTCCTCTTTGCATTGTATGCTGCTGTCCTTGTATTGGTTGTGAGGTGGCAGAGATGGCATTGTCTAACAAGTCATCCCACTCATGAGTGATTCGGGGACAGGGTTTGTCCCAAAGCCTGGGTTGTTGGGGAAATCCATGCATCCTCTGTAGATCAGTAGATACATGTAGAAAGAAAGGAACTGGAAGAGGGGAATAAAAACCCAGGAGAGTAGTGCAGAAAGCCAACCTTTGTCTCCCCCCACCCCTTTGGAACACCAGCACCATCGTGGGCAGAGGACGGGGAGGGCCTGGAACCTTCTGCACTAAAGACTTGGCAGCGAAGGTCAAGGGCCCTGGTGGCCGCTCTAATGCACTCTGTCTTTGCTGGAAGCTCACTCATGCGACCGCTGAGACAAAGAGCCTGCAGCGCAACTTGCAACAGACCCAAGAGAGGAAGGCGCAGCTGGAAGATGAAATCATGGCTTATGAGGAAAGGATGAAAAAGCTCAACGTGGAGTTAAAAAAGCTACAGGGCTTCCACCAGCAGAGTGAGCTAGAGGTGAGAGGCTGGGGGCTCAGGCTGTCTTCCTCTTAGAGGTCCACAAGGTCACCTTTAGCACGCAGAATTATTTAGCGCCCAACCATACCCTTTGGCTGAGAGGTTCACTCCACCTCGGCTTCTGGAATGACAGGCAGGCCAGAAGGTCGGAGCAGGGGCGCCCTCTGCTGGTCACTGGAAATAAAAGGTACAGACCCTCCAAACCACACTTCCAGTGGAGAGGGTACCCTCCACCTTGCCTGAGCCCGCCCCTGCCCACTCCCTCACTTTGCACTCCCGGGCAGGTGCACACCTTTGATAAGAAACTGGAAGAGATGAGCAACCAGGTGTTGCAGTGGCAGAAGCAGCATCAGAGTGACCTCAAGATGCTGGCCGCTAAGGAGACGCAGCTCCGGGAATTCCAGGAAGAAATGGCCACCCTGAAAGAGAACCTCCTTGCAGATGAGAAGGAGGTGGGCACTGTTTGGACCCTGTCACTTGCTCTCCACCCCTCCAGACTGGGGAGTCGTTGGGGATGCCAGGAACAAGACACACACACACACACATATTCTGCAGGAAGCAGAAGCCGGATACTTCCAGCTACCTCTCAACTCACCTATTTTCCTGTGGGTTTTTTTTTTTTTTTTTTTTTTTTTTTGGTTTTTCGAGACAGGGTTTCTCTGTGGTTTTGAAGCCTGTCCTGGAACTAGCTCTTGTAGACCAGGCTGGTCTCGAACTCACAGAGATCCGCCTGCCTCTGCCTCCCGAGTGCTGGGATTAAAGGCATGCGCCACCACCGCCCCGCTTTCCTGTGGTTTTGTTGATAGATATTGAACAAGACTCTCAGCAAGACTTAGTCAGGTCCCTCAGCTGCCACTCACAAGCCCTAGAGCCCTCCCTCTCCTGGGCACATCCTGCTAGGTTTTGTCATCCAATGTGTTAAGCAGTCTTTAAGATATGCCCCCACTTCCAGCATCCCAAGAAGTGCCATTCATGGCATGAAGGCTTGAGACTTAGGGTAGCCACAGAGCCCTTGTTCAAATTAAAAAGAAGCATCTCATTTTTCCCCCAATTCCTCCCTTTGTGGTGACATCAGCTCAGAATACTGTTTTAAAACAAGTCACTTCACTACCATTAGTTTGAGAACCGCCATGGTGAGCGTACGGATCTACCATGTCTGTGATGAATGGCGCCCCTCAGGCGTGTCACCGCTGTGTGGAAGGAAGGTCCTGTACGTGGCAACTCTGGCCTCAAATTGGGCAGCAGAGTTGATTTTATTTTTTCTTTCAGAAAGAAAAATCCAGATTTCGGGGAGGGAGGTA
Source organism: Microtus oregoni (assembly GCF_018167655.1). Lineage (NCBI taxonomy): Eukaryota > Metazoa > Chordata > Mammalia > Rodentia > Cricetidae > Microtus > Microtus oregoni. The sequence goes on from NW_024543063.1 coordinate 43,572,900, forward strand.
GCCGTGGGTGTCCCCATCCCTTCCAGTCTCATTTTCTTCTTGTATGCAAAGCCATGCTGCCTGCCCCCGAGGACAATCAAAGACACCTGCAGGCTCCACTGGGACAATGACCAGATTATGTGCAACATGGAGCAGTGGGCAAAGGAGCAGAAGTGAGTGTCACCCACAACAGTAGGGGGGTCCCCAGGCCGGGCTGAACTGAGAACCACAGTGACTAAACCACGCGTGCCTGCCCAAGAACTCACCACACACAAGGGTTGGGAATCAGAGGGGTCACACCCCTCCAGGCAGGTTTGCAAAGCCTGCCACACAGGGACAGAGCCACATCAGAGGCAAGGTGTGCTTCACTGAGCTATACGCTTCCTCTACCCAAGCTGGGATCCATCCTCGCGTGGATACCTTGAACCCATTCCTTTGAAATCGTCTGAATGGGAGTCTTCAGCTGACAAGGACTCACAAGGCTCAGGGACAAAATGATGGGGGCCAAGAAACAAGCAGAAACCCTTGCTGAGAAGGACCGGTGCCCATCGGTCAACTTCTCACCCATCTAGGGAAGAGCCATTCTTCCCCTGTGTGTTTTGTTACAGGATTGCCAATGAGAAGCTGGGAAACAAGCTGCGAGAACAGGTGAAATACATCGCCAAGCTGACTGGAGAAAAGGAGTAAGTTGTCCTCCCAGCATTGTTGCCTCTTGGGACCACCCCTGGCCGACTTACATTCTGTATGGGGACTAGCCCCTAGAACAACAGAACCATCTGGAAGGACCCTGAGACCTGAAACCGTTCCTATGCAGCACTGGTATGTCACGTGACTGCGCTGGACCATCATTCTCTCCCTCAACAGCCACCCAGTGAGGTGATGAAACCTCCCACCTCCTTCCCCCACGCACCTGTGGTTTTCAGAGGCCGAGAGCATTGAGACAGGAGTGGGCACAGGCTGGCAGGCCGGCAGGCTGTGGGTAGGGACTAAGCGGCTATAGCTGAGGTCCGTGAATGAAGGAGCACAGAAACCATGGCTCTCTGTGGAAGTTTGGGGTGGGAAGTCCAGGTTAAGGGTTCCTCTGCTTCACCTGGTCCCCAGGAACCTGGGGCTCCTGTTCTCAAGAGCTCCACTCTCCCTCGTGATCCCGCTTCACCACCTGGGCAAAGGTCTGCCCACTGAGAGTGAGGCCTGGGACTACAGGAAGTCAGAGAACAGAGGTGAAGAAAGGGCTGTCCAAAGGTACAATCTTTTAGCCAGGGCCTAGGACGGTGTTTCCCCAAGCTTTTTCCAGGGACACAGAAGCTGCCAAGTTTGGCATTCTAGGAGGGTCTGGAGAGGGCTTGCTTGTGATAACGTTGGCCAAGCAGCCGTCACCTCAAACTTTGCTGAGAAGACTGAGGATGTCAGTGTCTCTGCACGCCTGGCATCCAGGTGTGGCTCCCAGGAGCCAGCTCTGCCCTGGGCTTTGACCTTATGCTGGATCAGGAGTTGAAGGAGAGAACAGAACTGTCACGTGGAGAACAAGAAACCCAGACCCGGAGCAGGCTGGGCTGTGCAGGATGTACAAGACAGAAGATACGCTGACATAGCGAGGGACAGAGAGCCAGGGAATGGAGGCCATAGCAGACCTGGCCTCCAGCCCAGAGGCACGTGGACTGGGGGACCCCAGGGGAAGAGGCCGGATCTCCAGAGAAAGTGGGTGAAGGATGTGACCAGAAGAGGCTGAGGATCCAACCCGTCACATGATTGCTTCCAAAAATGGACCATGATTCTTTCTAATGGAAAAATAAAATGTTCTATGAAAATAATTAACTAAAAAAAAAAAATAGTTGTCATAACCTTGAAAGCCCATACCCAGTAGCACAGACCACCATAAGTTCAAGGCCTGCCTGGGCTATAGATCTAGTTCAAGGCCAGCCTGGGCAATTTGATGAGACCCTGTCTCAAAGAATGTAAACTGGAAGAAAAAGGTTAGGGATATGGTCCAGTGGTGGAATACTCACATGGTTTGAGCAAGGCCCTAGGCTCAATCCCTAGGATGGCCAAAAAAATTATAAAGTAACAGGTAACTCCAAGCTTTTCCTTATAGTTTATCAAGTGCCAGAAAGAGCCGTCTCACCAGATGCTCATTCTTGAACTTCCTTGGTCTTATCTGAGGAAAACCATCCTTTAATAATAAATATAACAACATTAGCCCAACTAATATGTGTTATTCAGCATGTGGAAAGCAGAGTTCTAAGTGTTCTGCACACACTGACTTCTTTAATCTTCCTGAGACCTCATGAGCTGAGAATGCAGGCTCTCCTTGACTTAAGGTGAGGCCGTGTCTGGACAAATCCATTGTAAGTTGGAAATATTATCCGGCCAAGCGTGCATTTACTGTTCATAATTTACTGCCTGTAGAGCAGTGGCGGTGGCTAACTCGAAGCTGAAGTCATGAACACTTCCCAGCATCTCCCAAGAAGCCTAGGCCACATCTTGCCTGTCTGAGAAAAAAAAGTCCAAATTCAAAGTACAGTTTCCTATTGAATGTATATGTTATGAGGCCAAAAATAATCTAAGTTGAAGCATCAAGCCAGGGTCTCCCTGTGGTGACAGAGGCATTTGTAGGAGGAGAGAAATGGTCCAGGAGGCTGAGTGTCTTCCCCTGTCCCCATAGTTTTCCATCATCCGCTGCTCTCAAGACTTGTTAGGAGAAATCCATAGGTTGATAATAGTTGCCACCTATTGAACCATGGAAGACACTAAATTATCTTTCCTCTGCCCTACACCCCTGCCTCCACCAACTCATCTGTAAAATGGGAAGAAGAAATTTGGCCATGTTCTCTACAGAGGTAGGAACCCTGTACTCGCTACTCTTCAGAAAGGGGAGCAGAGAGAAGTAGGGCGCTAGCTTCGGCTGCGTGCATTTCCCAGACAAAGCTATGAGCATACGCAGTCAGAACTTCCCAGATCAGCCTTCTGGTTTGTGTATCAGATTTCCATCGTTTATCAAACTGAATCCTTCCATGAACCCCAGACAAGGCAGGTTTAATTGTCCCCATCAAAAAACGTAGACAAAGGCCCAGAACGGACAGAGTGGGCCCTCTTCCTAGGTCTTCCTCACCCCCAGGCCTGAGCTGCTTCCATGGGACTCAGATGGGCCTCCATTTGCACAAGGTAAACGTGAGAACCCTCCTTAGCCCTCTCCTGTGGCACCCTCCGGGTTCTTTCCAGCGAGGAGCCAAGCACTGCGAACAGACAAACAGCCACTTGCCCTCCTCACGTTCCTCTCCTTCCCACAGCCAGCTCCACAATGTAATGGTCCACCTGCAGCAGGAAAACAAAAAGCTGAAGAATGAGATAGAAGAGAAGAAGTTAAAGACCGGAAACGCGAGGATCTGTGCCAAAGCCCTCGGCCCCTGCAAACAGGAACCCTCCCAAAAGGGGAAAATTTGCAACCCACTGGGCTGGAGAGGAATAGCCCAGGACGTGACGCCGAAAACGGACATCACCAAGTACATCGGGGCGCCCCACTGCTCGGGTACGTGTGCTCCTTGCTTTCTGCTGCTGCGATGTCTCCTTTGACCCCTAAACCAAAACAGCAATATTGTGACATCATTCTCCAAAGATACACTGGATTAGAATTCATGCAGGAAAGAAAAATAGATTATAGTTCACAGTGACCATTCCTTCCAAAACTGTAGATGAAGGAGATAATTACCATCCCTCAGATCTGAGAATTTTGGTGATACCCCAGTACCTCACATCACAGATCTGTCTCCTCCTGACTCAGTCCCATTGCGGGGTGAAAGGAAAAGAAGGAGGGAGAAATAGACTTCTTCCTTCTAGACACCCCACAGACTGAGTATCCCAGCCCTCCACTCGGTCCAGACCTATGCCTACTGTTCCTACCACCTCTTTATTCCACAAAACCCCAGAAGGGGGTTGTCACCCTACAACAGAGCTATCTGGCCATGACACTGGTCCAGCCATGATGCTGGTCCTCAAGAAGTCACTTGTTCACTTCTCCTCAAACTAAAGCTTTCGTTTCTTCCCTGTTCCCCCAGGCTCCTCATACTGCTAGACTCGGCTCCTCGCCCTCAGCCCCATCCCTACATATTTGCAGAAGACAGCGAGTTCCTGCCCCTCCTTCTTGACCGGTATCAGCTCCTACAGTCATCCATCGAGGCCCCTGTATGGTTTACAAGACATTGTTATTGCTTTACTGAGTTTGTCTACTTCCTGCAGTGGAGTGAGTTCGGATACCCCACTCCCACCTCCAGGCCCAGACTCTGAAATAAAGACCCAGACCACACAGCTTCCATGAGCTCCTGGTGTCTCTGCACAGTCCATCCCCAGCAACCTGCTAGTGCCTGTGTTCGCCAGATGTCTAAACGTTCTGGTCCCTTCACTTCTGTAGGAGAAAGGGTTGCAAAGCCAGCCTTTGGGTTACTTGGACTAGGTTTTTAAACCAACAAGAAGGAATTAGCCCCCCCTCCCCCGCTTTAATGTCTGTCTGGAATTTTTTAAAAAATCTAGAAACCTTTTATTTCCCCCCAAAAAGAAAACAATGCTAGGACCCAAAAGAAAGTGCGAGAAATAAGTGATGTGTTTTTCCAAGTGGGGAAGGGCGGGCACACCATCTGCTTCCTCCTGGCTGCCATATTACATTCCTCCTTTTAACAAGTTTACTTTTCTCCCCAGCCAGGGCAATACAAGGAAAATTCCATTATAACAAACTCCAAGGACAGCTAAACCACTTTATTGTGGTAGGATTTTGTTAAGCGGAGCACATGTCTGGAATTTATATTTCAGTCTATAGGAAATAGAGACAAATAGGTACCAGGGTAAAATAAGAGGAAGACAGGGAAGAGCTTGCCCTTCTGAGGAGGTGGGAAGAGGGAAGAGGCACGCTGGCGGGCAGTGGCGCTCAGATACTCTTGCCTCCCTCTCGGCCAAACCAAGGCTAAGAAAACGCACTACTCATCATGACGTTTCAGCCTCGCCGGGATGCAGGAGGGTTAAGCTCCTGTGTGCAGAGAGAAATGGGTACTGAAAAGCTCTGGAAACGTCTCTTGTGTTTGATGTCCATCTGCTAAAGGTCTTCTGACTCTGTCCCCAACTTGGGGCTTAGAATAGCTTGGTATCAGCTGGGCAGTGGTGGCGTACGCCTTTAATCCCAGCACTGAGTAGGCAGAGGCAGTCAGATCTCTGTGAAAAACCAAAAAAAAAAAAAAAAAAAAAAGAAGAGTTCATACATCAGTCAAAATTGCAACCTCTGGATACTGTGAATGTCACATAGTTATTCAAAGCCATCTCTCACTCTCTGTGGGGGTAATTATATCAGATCAAAGCAGGGGTGCATTGTGGGAAGCAAGGAGATGGAAACATTTTTACTATTGCACCCAGTCACCTTGCTGTGAAAGCTCAGGCAGGCGGAAGATCTGTCTAGGCAGAGAGAAGCGACTTAGAATGCCGGAGAGACAGGCACGCTAAGTGCCCCTTAAGAAATAACCCAAGAAGTCAGTCTCTACAAAACCACTTAGGATCTGCTACGGAAAAGAAATGGTTGCGGAAATAGATTTTGTAAACCCACAGCTTGGCGGTCAAAGCTAAGGGTTTTCTCTGAGATTGAGAACAAGGATGCCCACTTGTGCCTCTTGTATCTAACACAGTTCTAGTCACTGGAGCCAGAGTGCTTAGATGGGAAAAAGAAATAAGATACCCAGATTAGAGCGGGGAGCTGGCAAGAAGGCTCAGCAGGTGTAGCAGTTTAAATAAAAATGTCCCCCGTAGGCCCAGATATTTGAACAATCTGTCCCTAGTTGCTGGCTGTTTGGGGAAGTCTAGGAAGTGCCGCCTTGCTGGAGAAAGTGTGTCACTTGGGGTTGGCTCTGAGAATTAATAACCTCATCCCACTTCCTGATTGTTCTACTTCCTGCTTACATTTAAAGACATGACCTCAACTTCCTGCTCCCGCCACCATGCCTACCACGTGCTGCTATACTTCCGCCTAAGACGGTCTCCGATCCCTCAAACTCTTCTTGACATTGCCTTGGTAAATGACATTTTAGTCACAGCAACCGAACAGCAACTAACAGAGCAGGTTACAGTGCTTGGTGAGCAAACCTATATTCCTGAATTTCATTCCTGGATGTGGTGGCAGCCACATGGAATCCCAGCATGCCTACAGCATGATCAAAGGCAGAGAAAGGCTCACCAGGAAGCTCAGGGGCCAGCCTGGAACACACAGCAGGCAGGACAAGAGAGACCCTGCCTCAGTAAGGGAAACAGAGAGAACTGACTACTAATTACATCTATTCATAGACCATATTTTATATGTGGGAAACCCTGCACTGAGAATATAGCCAGGCAGACCTCCGGGAACAGGCTGCTATCTACGCTGCTTGCAGCACCTGGACCCTTGGCCGGGCATTCTTTACTTTTAAATTAAGCTGCATCAGACCCATAGTTTTCATAATATTCTGTTTCTCTCATCTAAAGGAGCACATAAGGGGTTTTGTGCCCACAGTTTCCGCTTATCAGCCATAAAACTTAACAGTTAGACTCCACTCTCCCTACACCCGTGTATATCCTGAACTTGAGCCTGTAAATGGATCCCCTACTGAGCCGCCTTCTTCTGGACTCCCACCCAGGCCAAGACTAGATTTCCCAAACAAGCAGGAGGAAGCCTCTAAACAGCATGCGCCTCTTTAAAGAAGTCTCCCCCACCACCACCACCCTGGAAAGGCTAAACCTGGCCCCTGTTCCCCTCCCTCCCTTTAGTAGGCCAGCAAGGCCTCACCATTGCCTACCAGCCTCAGAAACAGCTGGTATTCAGAGCATGGCCTGTCCTGTGCTGGATGCCCTGAGCCACCCTCAAGTCCCTACACCTAAGCTGGGTCCCATTCAGTCAACGCCTCCTCTATGAATCTCTGCCTAGAGGCCTAAGAAGGTGGCTCGGTAATGAAGTGCTCACCACATGAGAATAAAGACATGGGTTGAGATCCTCAGCATCCATGAAAAAATAAGATAGCGAACATCTCTGGCCTCCTCACACATGTCCATGTGCATGCACACCACACATGTATGCATATAAGCACATGAACATGTGTACACATGCCCCCAGGAAAGCTTCCCCATCAGCAAAATGTACAGAGAGCAGAGCTAAGTTTCTAGAAAGATCTATCCAAGGGCAGGAAGGACAAGGGATCTGCCTCTCCTGTCCCTACTGTAGGGATAAGAACAGGGAAAGAGAAAGGAAATTTAAAAAATGCAATCACATTTTACAAATAATATATTTATTTCTAAATCCCTGGTGATAACCAAATTACAAGTGCCTCTGCCTCTATCTTGCTACTTTACACAAGGATTAAAAAAGATTCAGTCCCAGCAAGTCGCTTTAAGCCAAGTGTCCTGGGGACAGGCTATGTGGATGTGATGGCCCAGCCACCTCCTGCTGCTCAAGCAGCTGCTAATTGGCTCTGCAGTCTGTTCCTGCCCAGCCCTGCATCAGGACCGTCTCTTCCCCCGCGGCAAAACCTGACTCAGCAGGAGCCGCCCCAGACTAGATGAACACACAGATGAAAGCCGTGTCTGTGTCTGTGTCCGTAGGGCACTGTGGCTGGAGAGCTTAGAGCTCAGTACCTGGCCACCAGCCTCTCCTGCGACAGCCTCAGCTCACAGTCCAAAGCGGGCTGGTGTGCGGCGAGGTGTCATGGGCTCCCCCTGCTCCTTCCGACCTGGAGTGTAGATCTTCGTGGACCTGGACACACAGAAAGAGGAGGTAGGAAACAATGCTTCTCTCTGGGCAGAGACCCAGAAGGACCACTCAGGCCTTGCTGTTTCTGACCCAATGCACAGCAGCTTTGAGGCTGCAGGAGCTCATCCATAACACACTCTACTCCCTTGCTTCCCCATCTCCAGTGAGCACAGAAAAGGAAATCGCTCCGCTCTGACATCTATTAAGGAACATTTACATTGGATCTTTAGAAAACTACTTTTGTGATCCCCAGATAAGAAGGTCACCAGTCCTGCATTTGTCCTTGTCCCCAGTTCCTGGAGGAATTAGCCAAGTGGCCAGGGCATCTCTGCTACTCACAAAGGGTCCTCAGAACACTTCTGATAGTTTGTGTTCACCTGGAGTAAGATGGAGATGCCTGGCCAAAAAGATCAGTCAGGGGCTGAGAGTTGAAGCTCTGACCAGCCTAAGCCCCGGAGGGTGGAGTGGGGAGAGGACCAGAGGCTGAGTTCAACCATCAATGCGATGACTCAACCACCTGTGTCCATGTCCTAGGCCTCAGTTAAAATAAACACCAAACTTCACTGGCGTGTGACCTGTGAGGACATACTGTCACAAATCCAGTGCCAGGAGAGCAGCCCCAAGGACAAATGAGTCTTCCCATTAGGACCCACTCACCCCTCCATCCTCTCCCTTTGGCTGATTTCGTTCGCTTTCAGGAATAAACCTATTTACCGAACTCTGTCCTTAGTCCCGGAATTCTCCAGAAAGCAGAGCAAGTCCATGGGAACCCCATAATTAAGAGGAAACTGGCTGGTGCTGGGTGAAGTGAGGACAGGCCAGTGCCCTCGTTGCCACGATCACCCCAACTCCAGGCATTACAGCAGCACAAGGCTCTCTTTTGCCTGCTATTTTGGGTTTTTTTTTTTGGTTTTGTTTATATTTTTTTCTGGTTTTTCGAGACAAGAGTTTCTCTGTAGCTTTGGAGCTTGTCCTGGAACTAGCTCTGCAGACAAGGCCAGCCTCAAGCTCACAGAGATCCACCTGACTCTACCTCCTGAGTGTGGGAATTAAAGGCGTGCACCACTGCTCAACCTGTCTGCTTGCTTTTTTTTTTTTTTTTTTACTCCCCTGACCTGACAATAAGGCTGTAGGATCCACCCCCAAAGAATCCAGTTCACTTTGGGCCCTGAATCTAGAGGCTAATGACCAAGAACTGCAGTGGACATCCCAAGTTGTCCCTTCAAGTTGTCCAACTACTACCTCTACAGGTGACCACCCAGCACAAAGCTACTTCTGCACCAATTTCCCCTTTAAACTGACAGCTTCTCTTAAAACCTGACCTAGCACCTGCCTGGGGCCCTGAATGCTTCCCTAAGGCCAAGCCTCACCTAACACTGCCCAGTGGGCTACGCTTCTCCTGCTCCTGCCGCCGTGCACGCAGCTGCTCTTCGGCCAGGGCCATCTCCTCCTCCATAGCAGAAGCTTCTTCTTTAGCCCGACGACGATTCTCCTAGGAAAGCACAGAGGGACCAGCTGCAGAGGCCGCATTTGTGCTTGGGGCCACCTCTAAGAACCCAGGCCTGTGTACCTTTCCTTCTACAGCTCAGGACTTTTTGTAAAATATTCATGACACTGGATAGTCCAGTCTTAGCCAGTCACCCCTCAGTTCTCCACACAAGCCAGTAAGTACTGACATTCTTTTCGTGTGTGTGTGTACCACATATATATTTGGATAAACCCATGCACAAGCTAGAGGGAGGATGGTGGTTGTTGCTTGCTCTCCACGTTAGTCCCTTGAAACATGGTCTCTCACTGAGCCTCAAGTTCATCAAGGCTAACCTTCAGCTAAGCTGGCTGGTGGGCCTCCAGGACCGACCTGTCTGACCCCCAATAATGGAGTTATAGACAGGCATGGCTTTTTCTATACAGTGCTGGGGATTTGAACTTCAGTCCTCATGCTTATACAGCAAACACTCTCACCCACCAAGCCTTCTCCCCACCCCCAAGAACTGCCAAGGCCACCTCAAGGAAGGTTTCTCTTTTTTCTCCTGGCAGTACTGAAGACTGAGTGCATGCTGGTGGTTTACTACTGAACTACAACCACAGCCCAGTACACACGTTATTCTAATCGAGTTCACAACCATGCCAGGAGGCCCACGGAGATCAGGAAGACACTGCCCTGTGGCTAGAAAGGAAGCTGTGCTTGTCCCCGTGTGGAAATAATCATGTGACAAAGTGGGCATACAAAAGCAGAACCACATTTGCACCCCTAAATAACATACTACAGCGTCATTCATTAGTAGACACCAAACCCTGGAGATGGAATCGTGGGTAGAGGAAACGAACAGAGGCAAGCTGACACAACCAGGACCGCAAATGCATCTGAGCACCACAGGTGAAGCAGAAGCTACCAGAGTACACACGGTGGAGACACAAGTGAGCTCCCACTGAAAGAAGTGATCAGCCAGATGCACACTACAAAACCTTCTATGGGACAGATGACAACTGCTCCAATAAATCAATGTCATGAAAAGATAAAGCAGAGCCCGTATCAGAACGAAGGCAATAATGTATATAACCACCCCTGCAATGCTCCGTCCTAATTCCAGTGAATCAATCGTGAGATGTTATTGCTGATAAGTGGGAAACTCTGGTTAGGAACTGGAGACTCGGGTGACACTGAAGAGGGTTGACACTGGCACAGAGGCGACGCTGCTGAAGTAAGTCTACTCATCCTTAAGTATTTAGGGATGAACTAACAATCTCTGGAGGCACACTTTAAAGTGTTCTGGAAGGAAAAGGGATAAGGAGGGAGTAGGTAAAAAAATAAGACATGTCAATTACAGAGAAAAAGAGATGTAGCTAATTACAGTGATTTCTTTATAGTATTTTGTGTAGTTTTATGAATATTTGAAGCTTTTGAATAAGTTTAAAAAGTAAAAACCACCCAGCCAACAAACCAACTGGAGGAGTGCAGAATACCAGAAAGGGAGGTTGGCTGGGTCCCAGCTTTTACAGCTGGGGAGAGAAGCAAGGGGTCAAAGGATGATAAGACTTTTATAGCAGGCAGAAAGAAAATCTTTCCCTCAGGCAAACAGTACCTCCCCAGAAGCACGGGACACTTACCTGCCGAGATTTGCCAGCCTGCTTCACACTGTAGAACATTGGACCCAGCTCTGCCAGCCACTCTCCGTCCACAGCGGTCACGCACTGCATGTACTCCTGTGGGCAGAAGAGCAACAAGGTAGAGTTCACGAGGGAGTCGTGTGCTTCCCAGTGTGATTTCACGATAAGGAGCCACAAGAGAAGGGTCCTCCTGCTAGCCCTGTAAGTCTGGAAAATGTAAGAGACACCAGAATCGCCACTCCTTCTCCAACTGCAGTCCCAAGCACCCAACAGGAAAGCCCAGGCATGCAGAAAGGTCCTCTTAGCACGAGCAGGGACTCTTGCTGGCAGCCAGCAGCCAGCAGGGGGTAATCCTCTGGCACAGCCGAGGTCACCATACTCTTACAAGTTAACCTAATAATACTCCCAGAAGAACCCCAAGCTGAAACACAGCTTGAAAGGCCCTGCAGAGAAAAAAACAAACAAACAGGTATCTCAAGTCTCCAGGGCTCTACACAGGCAGCAGAGGGTTGCAAAGGCCTAGCTCCAGCCAGTGGCCCCAGTATCCAACTCCTTGGGCGAGACTCACCTTGGTGGTCATGACCAGCTCGTGATAAACAATGTAGTCGGGGGTGTAGCCCATTCCAAAGAGGGAGCTGGTGGGGTGTAAGTGGCAGGGCATTCCTGTGCGGATGTTCACATACTCCCCAATCCCCTAGACGAGAAAACAGGTGGCCACATCACCAACACAGTCTTGACACAAGCTTAGGGGAAGCCCAGATCCACAGCCTGCATGCACACAGGTGTCCCCCTGGGCTCACCTTGAGCTTGGCTGCCTGGTGGAAATAGGCAGCACAGATACACTTTCTGACAATGTCCCAGTCGGTGCCACACGAGGCCAGGCTCATCCGCTGCTGCACCATGATATCCTTGAGCTGAGCACGGACCTCCCGAACCTAGAGCGGGACACAGGCAAGACAGGATGGAGCCCTTCCCCTCCACGGCGTCACCCCTTCCTCCCGACCATGCCCCTGGGCTGCCGTCCCACCTTCCGCATGGCCTTGGCATGGATGAAGTGGTCATTGCACCAGATGGTGGAGTAGTTGTTGTTCTTCCACTGCAGGTAGACGTTCAGGTAGGTCAGGTGGTCACTTTCAGGGACAGCAAACTTCTCCCGGATTTGGTCGCTCTCCTCCTCTCTGCCCTAGGAAAAGAAACAGGAACCTTTAAATACAGACATGGGGAGGCCAGACCCATATGGCATATCCTGAGGATTTTCACACTAGACCTGTCCACACGTCAATATGCCTAACAATACAGAATGAAAATAACATATTAAAATAAACTAAAACATTAGGTCTCAGGCAGAACCATACTATGAGATCAAAAATGGTCTTGCAAATTTCCAAAACACTGTGGGGATTACTGACCCAGCCCTCCCACCTCCTCCACTTCTCCATGAGAAGACAGCAAAGGCAGACTCTCCATGCCCGTAGCACAGAGGACAGACTCACATCCCTGCCAATGATCCCTCGGGCACTCTGGGGAGAGAGAAGCTGGCACTGCCCTCCTACCTTGGGTCTGTAGAAGATGGCAGGGACCGAAAGCATGGAGACGATGAGCAGGATCTCAGAGCTGCAGCCCATGTCACAAGACACGATGAGCATCTTGGAGAGAGCTGGGTCCAGTGGGAACTCCACCATCAGCCGCCCCGTGGAAGTGAGCCCACCTGAGAGCGAAAAGCAAAGCCAGAAATGCGGTGAACAACAGATGAAAGAGAATAAACCTGCCAGTCCCTTGAGGTGCCAGCAGCTCGTGGCCACGCACCCGTGTTATCCAGGGCCCCCAGGATCCAAAGCTGGTACATGGAGTTGAGCATGTTGTCCTCAGGGGGTGGGTCCATGAAGTGGAACTGCAGCAGGTCCTGCACCCCCAGGGACTTGAGCAGCAGCACCACATTGGCAAGGTTGGTCCTCTGGATCTCAGGCACGGTGGTGGTCAGGAGCTCGTTCTTGTAAGCACTCTGTGTGTAGAGTCTGCCAGGGAGAAGCCAATGACTGGGCTGCACCTGCCCTGTGCTGGCCTGCCAGCCTCTCACATGGACTAACTACACTCAGGAACCACCCCGCAGAATGTCGGAAGAAACTATTCAAGAGTGTCATCCCAACAGCAAAAACCCTACAAGCAGGGACCTGCCCCAATCACTTCTCTCAATCACCCACTTCTATCTGCTCAACTCTTGTCTTCTAACCTTGACCCTTCTGCTAGAGCTTCCTATATCTTTGTGGGAGCCAATGCCTAGGACTACAATTACAGCAAGGTTTTACCCTCTTAACATCTGTATGTATTTGCTAAATTTCTGATGCTTTTTTTTTCCAAGCCATAAAAACAGGAGGAAAAATAATCGGGCTAGTACAAAAGCATCACCATTTACTCAGACCCACCTTCTGGAGGGTGGCCTGCGTTCACTGCAGTCCCTTCCTACAGAACTGCTTCAGAGCACAGAAATCCCTGGAAAGACTACTACTTCCACTCATCAGTGCCACCAAGTGGCAGACCTCAGCAGCATCAGCCTCAGTTCGAAGGAGGGCCAGACCCAGAGAAGGCCCTGCCTGGGGTCTGGTCTGTAGTCCCAGCACTGCCCTGGGGAGCAGGCTAGCACAGGGCTCCTACCTGAAACACTGACCTGGGCCCGTCCTGCCAGCTCTCCCTGACCTCTGGTTGGCGTTGGCCTGGCTAATGGGGTAAATCTGCAGAGCATCCATCCCAATCCTGGGGTTGAAGACCTAGTAGGGGACACGAAAGAACTGATTCAGAACAGAGTGAGGCGAAAGAAAAGCAGCCTCAAGACAAAGGCAAACCCAGTTAGTACTCATCACAGAGAATTGTCTTAGTAACTCAAGTGATCGTTGTGTTAGAGCCAGGAGACTCAGCAAAGCCTCATAGGTTTCTCCATCAATATCAGCTCTGTGACTACTATAGAGTTACTTCAATTATCTATACCATCAAGTTACCACAAGGATTAGCTGAACCAAACACATGACAAGATCAGTGTTCACTAAATAGTAACCTAACACCTCTGCCACTCTCTTCTCTGTACCTGACAGAGAGGACCAGGGCCTGATTGAGAGCCTCTGGGTGAAGCCTCAGAATCCTGCCTCCTGTACCATCCCTTACCTTTAACTTGCAGTAGCCAGAGTCGATAACAAACATGATGCCATCAACAGTCAGAGACGTCTCAGCAATGTTGGTAGCAACAATACACTTCCGGACACCATCTGGAGCCTAGGGCCAATCAGGACATGGGGAGAGAAAGACTGAAGAGTCAAGAAAAGCCCACTTTCCAGCTGCTCTTAGAGGAAAGGGACATGCCTCCTCTAGCCCTCCTTTGAGGGACACCAGGAGATACCCAAACCTAAGGTCCCCATCACACCTTCTGGAAGATTTTGGCCTGGAGGTCAGAAGGCAGCTGGGAGTAGATGGGCAGCACGGCCAAGGCAGGCGCGTTCTCCAGCTCTTCCAGGTGCTCCACAATCTGGTCAGAGGTCACCTAAGGGCACAGGAGACATCATGGGACCTTGGAGACCCACATTCTCAAGCACGGGTTCCACCCATGTACCCCAGTGGTGGCATAAGCACTCACCTCAATGTCCTCTTGGCCAGGCATGAAAATAAGGATGTCCCCAGGGGCCCCAGACAGGTGGACCTGCAAGGACTGCTTCACCGCAGCCTCCACGTAATCTTCCTGTGGGGTCTACAACACCGGCAGAGGGCAGTGAGAAGGGTGCAATGGCAGCAGAGGCCAGCAGCCTCCAGAGGACACACAGCTCTGTACCCATCTGGGCTGCAGCCCTGGACTTGGGGACGCCAACCTCAGGATGAGCCTGACTGCCGTGGCCCTTACAGTTAGAGCTGGTATCTCCCCAGGTCCTCACTTCAGAAACAAGGGCATAAAACCTTCGTCAGAGCGCAGGTCTGTGTACACCTGAGCTCCGGAGCTGCAGGCTGCCCCATCCGCCTCATGGCACTGACTACATCTTCCCCAAATCCCCACCCACCTCTTTCAGCTGCCAACGGACAGAGGCCTCTGTACCTTGCTGAAGAGGATGTCCACAGGAAAGGTTCGCCCAGGGATGTGGAAAATGGGTACATTCCCAAAAAAGGCAGCAAATTTATCTGCATCCATAGTAGCTGATGTGACAATGAGCTTCAGGTCTGAACGCCGAGCCACAACCTAAGAGAAGGGGTCAACAGGGGTCCCAGTCTCAACTTGTTACCACAAGGAAAGCAGAAGCCAAAGCTGGCAAATGTGCATTAGGTTTACCAATCCTAGAGACTGAACGATGGAACTACGACATCAACAGAAAGGTGCCAGCAGGGCTGACCAGGTGACATGGGCGCTTCAGAGGAACTCACCCTGAGCACCTCAGCTACAAGAAGGAACAGACCTCGCAGCCCTTACCTCCCGGAGCAGCCCAAAGAGCACATCGGTGTTGAGGGACCGTTCGTGGGCCTCGTCCATGATGATAGCACTGTAGTGGTCCAGGTCAGCCTCCCGGAGGGACTCCCGGAGCAGGATCCCGTCAGTCATGTATTTGATCAAGGTGTTTTCAGAAGTGCAGTCTTCAAAACGAATGGCGTAACCCACCTGGAGGTCAGAGACACAGCTCAGAGAGTAGCTGTTACTCACTGTTAGCCCCTGCACACCGGGGTCCAGCTTAAGCAGCCCACAGCCTCTAGCACAAGTGGCAGAAGCTATGAGGAAAAAGCTACATGGCTCAGACTTCATGCCCACTCACCTCTTCGCCAAGGTTTCCCCCCATCTCTTCACTGACTCTCTTGGCCACTGACATGGCAGCCACACGCCGGGGCTGGGTACACCCGATCATCCCATAGTCCGTGTACCCATCTTCATGCAAGTACTGGGTCAGCTGAGTGGTCTTGCCGCTCCCTGTCTCCCCAACCACAATCACAATGCTGTTATCTCTACAAGGAAGAGCAAGCAGAACACTGAGCAGCCTGAGTGAAAAGCCAATCTGGAGAAAAACTCCCTAAGAAGCCTTAAGAAACCTCGCTGCCTCTGGTAAAGCCTCGCTCTCCAAGAGCATGCTTGACCAGAGAGAATGTCACCAAAAACCAGCCTCTTAAGAAGCTATCATGGGGCGGAGAGATGGACCAGAAGTCAGGAGCACTGACTGTTCTTCCAGAGGTCCTGAGTTCAATTCCCAGCAACCACATGGTGGCTCACAACCATCTATAATAAGACCTTGTGCTCTCTTCTGGCTCGTATGGATTCATGCAGGCAGATGCTGTATATATAATTAATAAATAAATCTGAAAAAAAAAAGCTACCACATGAAATGTCTGGGACACAGCCAAGCTGAACCTGAAGCACTAAAGGAAGTAAGGTCATCGTACTTCATGTGGCATAACCTAAGCCAACCCACTAGGGGAAATAAAAACTTCCTGTCCCCATTAGAAGCCCCTCACTGGGCCATGGGGCCCGGGGCCATTACCTGATGATGGTGAGAAGCTCCTGCTGCACCGCAAAGATGGGCAGGTACTGCCTCTGCTCCAGGATCGACTTCTTCTTTGCAAACTCACTGCTGGCCTCACTTTTCTCCTTCATGTGATCCGCAAACTTCTGCTCTGTCCTGGGAAACACAACGGCACGTATGACCGCCCCACACTTCCCTCAGGGTTACGTTAGTTGCTCTCCTTCTTGCTCCCAAGAATGTGAACAACTGCGACAAGAAGCAATCACCCCCCCAGACACCACAGCAGCCTGGCCATCCAAGACTGCATCACACAGGGCCTAAGGAACAGACCATGGTACAAGATCCCATCATCCATCAGACACAGCCAGAGCCCTGATCAAACAGCTGGCAAGGACCAGAGAGCAGACTTTCAAGTGGGCAGATCGGCCGTCCTAAACAAGGGTGACCAGAAGAGGGGCTGAAATTAACCAGCAGATCACTGACAAAGAGAAGAACCCCGACAATTTCAGCACACTTTACACAGCTGGCTACACAGTACAGGACACAAATCAGAATTCCTCCCTCCCCTTGGTAAGGCTACACAGTACTAAGGCCTCATTTTCAAGGAACTGTGGGAACAGCTTGCTTATATTTGCCTTGTTTCCATGGAAACAATCAGTGTCTGGTACACGGTCATGTTCCAAAACCTTTCCACCTTCCTTCCCCAAGAGTCCTTTCCTCCCTCAGATCTGCCCCTAGCTCCTTCAAGTTTCTATTTCTAATATCAGCCAGTCCTCCCGGTCACCTGACAACTGAAACGTAAGAGACCAAATGACCAAGAGACCAGCAAGGACTGACCAGTGATACCAACTTCTTATGTGGGACACTGCACACAGAGGTACAAAGAACTACTAGGTCAGGACGATGTTTCCACAGGACATGGCATGATTCAACAAAGGATGAGAAGCGAAAGGGACATTTGAGTCTGGCGCCTACCCAACGCAGGGACTCCACTAAGCAGTGACTCTGCAGCTGCATAAAACCTCTATGAACAGAGACGTTACACCAAAACAGAGAGTCCCTAGTATTTAAAAAGCCCTGTGAAAACCAGTTCCTCCTTACCGTAATGTACTAAAATCTGACAAGGGAAGAAATTCTGCCTTCCCATGTGGAGCACTTCAAAGAGCGGGGCTCCCACTCAGGCCTGTCTGGGGCTAAACTGAACCTCCACTTCCTAGCTGGGTGCCCTCAGGCAAATTCCCTAACCTGCTCAGTCTACACAAGCATCACTTCAGCAACACTGGTGACAGGGGAAGAACCTAAGGTCAGCAGACAAGAGACTTGAAGAAAGGGATCAAAAAGCAGCAAAGAGTCAGACGCGCACCACAACCTGGGAGCACACTTGCTGCTCGCCATGACTACCCACCTGTAGTCCACTTTCCCATCTTCCATCACAGATTTATCCGGCTCTTCCTCCTTTTTGACACCCATTATGTCTCCGAGTTTGGTCCCTGCCAGTTCCCAGTGTTTGTGTTGAGCCTGGGGAAGGCAACAAGAGTTAAGTCGCTCCTCTTCTGGTAAGATCGTAGGCAGTAGAAGCAATTCCGGTGGAGAGTAGGCTTCATCTGGCAGATACTAAACGCCCACAAGGCACTGGTAGTGCCAAGCCTCCAGCACCCAGTGCCAGGGCCTGTGGTTGCCTTCACTAAGGACTGAGTAAAGCCCAGTGGCCTCCTTGGGCTGCTTCTTGACCCATGTAAAACGTCCTCTGCCTGCCAGGGGAAGTCTGTGTGCAGTCTTGTGACATTTAACAGGAGTAAGAAAAGAAACACACGGATGTCAGGCCGGGTGGGAAGATACCAACCTTCCTCCGCTCCTTTTGTTCCCTGTGCTTGCGGACTGTCTGGCTGCCTTTCCGAGCAATAATGGCCAGGTCCGAGGTGGCATCCTTCACTGGGATTACAGGCTCTGGCTGCAGAAGTCAGGGAGAAAGAGAAATTCCCCAGTGGTCACTAAAGTCTAGCAGAGGGCCTGCTGTACATGGGCCCTATGAAAGAGTCACTGGTCCTCGAACCGACATATGACCGGACCCGATCCTTTCTTCCTCCCCCCTCAGTGCTTTCTGACCTCCCAGGCTCTGGCCTCCGAAGCCTTACCTGCTTGGTGAAGACGATGCGCCCATCCAGGAAGGGGGGCACCAGGTTGTGCACCATCAGATGCACCTTGGCCGCATTGTCCTCTTCGAAGTCCTCGTCCACCTCCAGCCGATGGACCACCCCACTGGTGAGCATTCGGTTCGTCTCCCAGCGCTCATTATCCTATGGGGATACAAGGGGAGCCACAGTCAGCCTGCAACTAAGAGGTGACCTTGGAGGTTAGCAGGCAAGTCCACGCGTGACAGAATCTCAATGGGACTCTACACCCTGCAGTTCCTTAGACAGACGTCACTACTAAAGTTGAGGCACTTGCAGTACTTTGTCCCAAGAAGCAGCTGGGCACCAGCCTTAATAGACCACAAACACACCCCGAGTACTGCAGA
Source organism: Microtus oregoni (assembly GCF_018167655.1). Taxonomy (NCBI): domain Eukaryota; kingdom Metazoa; phylum Chordata; class Mammalia; order Rodentia; family Cricetidae; genus Microtus; species Microtus oregoni. Next base: position 43,591,729 of record NW_024543063.1, read on the forward strand.
AGGGAGAAGCAGGCGTCAGGTGGGAAGCTACCCAAAGCTTCCACTCACACTCCTGCTCCGCAGAGGCATATCTGACCAGGCCCTGTCCATAAACAGCCAGCTGTGTGGTGTCATCACTTGGCAAACTGAGACTCCTCCCACACGACCCACCTCTGCTCTAAGACAGCGCCAGCCACTGTTGCAGCCTCACCTCATTGATCTGTCTGCGCTGGGCTGAAATGCGTTTCTGCTTCTGTTTGTGCAGGTGCTGCTCCCGCCGCCTCACATAGTCCTCAGACGAGTAGGCCAGGGGGTTGTGGAACTCATCGTAGCCCTCGTCCATCATGTACCAGTCCCGGTCGGCTTGCTGCAGAGGACGAGACAGAGCGTGAGAACAGGGACAGGCCACATGACCACGGGAGATGCAGCCACATGGGAGCAAAACAGTATCTGGTAAGAAGTCCGAGAACACCAGCAGCAGCCAGTGATCAGCACAAGAGACCCGGAGAAGGCCAGGAGAGCAGACAGCTTTGACTTCACAGGGCAGGCTGACGAGCCAGCAGTTCTCACATTTACCACACAGAGGAACCCACCACAGGCGTCACATCTGGCCAGTACAAAAGCTTCACTGTGCAGCCTGTCTCTCAAAAGGTTCCAGGGCTCTGGATGGAAGAGCATCAACCACCTCCATTCCTACAGGAGGGCCCCTCAGAGCCCTTGGCTCTAACACCTCCCTTCACCCACACCTGTAGGGACAGCCACCTCTTCCTGTCCAGCCCCTCAAAAACGTCTTTACCCGCTGGTCATCCTCCCACTGCTGCCGTTCCTCTTCTGTGTCAAACGAAATCCCTTCTTCGCCATCCTCTCGTCTTCCTAAAGGACAGCAGATGGCAGGGGTCAGTCCATACGGCTCCAGCTGACCCCAGGGACCAGAAGAACCGCAAAACTGCACAGCTTCTTGAGTGTGGCCTCCACTCAGCCCCATTCCAACTCATCCCTCACCCTCTACCCACCCTCCCACCTCACACCAGTTTTTCTGCTCCTGCCTTCCAAGCCTTACCTCGGCCCCTAGAAAGCCGTGGGGTTGACCCCAAGTGCCTTCTGTCATCAGCCCACTCGTTGTACTTGTAGGAGGGGGTCGGCAGAGGTGTGTCCTCTGAGTACTTGCTCCTCACAGTCCTAGGAAACATCAGGGTCATCTGTCACTAAGCTGAACTGCGTCCCCCTCTGCCAGCAGCTCTCCCTGCCCACATCCCTCTTACCACCTGCCCGCCCACCCATTACCTATCTCGGTCTCGAGTGAACGGCCGATGGCTCCGCTCAGAGTCCCTATAGGAAGGTGTTGGGGAGGGCGATTCCCACTGAGAGCGCCTTGAAGAGCCATAGCCACTGTCCTCCTCCTCCCAGGTGGACCTTGAAGGGGTGGCTGCATCTGGGGCCACAAGAGACATCCACAGTAAACATCCAACGCCAATGAGGCACAACTACAGACAGCATATCCCTATGTAGTTGACACCGGCCTCACTTACAATCCTCCTGCCTGAGTTTCCAAAGTGCTAGAATCACAGGCAGAAACCACCACACCTAGTTTCCCGATTTCTTAATGACATTTATTTATTTAACTGTGTGTGCTCATGTGCATGCACGTGTCACAGCACAAATGCACAGGTCAGGTGACCTTCCTCAGGAGTTGGCTCTCCTTCTATCTTGTGGGTCCTGGTGATAAACTCAGATCATGAGGATCTTGACAGCCGCAACCTCTTTCCTAGCCTTGACCTTATTTACTATGGCAATATAGTGACCACAACTGATAGACTAAGCTCGATAGTCCAGCTTCCACTGCTGAAAATACTGAAGGAGCCAACTCCTCTCTGCAAACCTCTTCATCTGAAAACAAATCGTTCTTCTCCAGGAAATCTTTCTTGATCCACCCCACCTCTAGTTTCCTACCATCTGAAACACCCACCTTGCAGTAAACAGCCTGGACCCTCAGGAAGTACATCTACCCAAGAGAGGGGCAGGGCCACACCCACCTGGCACACGGCCCCTAACTCCAGAGGGTCACATGGAACTAGGACTCCAACTCACTATCTGGCAACACAGCTGACTACTGCTCATTCTGCCTTTCAGGCACCTGCGCCCTTGCCAGCCACTGCGGAAGACAGCTGAGAATACCTTTTGGCCGATGTCGAGGGCTCTCCGGCTCATTTCTTCTGCTGCTGCGCTCTGAGCCTCCGTCTCGCTCTGATCTGCTGCTGTGCCTACTTCTGTCCCGCTCATCTGCAAGAGTCACACATGGGGCTTTTATGTGTACCTCATGCTAACACACAGCCACATGCACTAGGCAAAAAGCGCATGCCTCCTCTCCCACACAGACACACCCCATCACATATGCCCATGACCCATGGGCTGAAACACACACTCACATTCTTTCAATGCATAGAAACAGTCAAACTTACACAGGAGCTACTTTCCAACAGGAAACCGTAAACAGTCAGTCCCATGTCTATCCTGAAGAGCTTTGTGCTGCAGCAGACACTGACGGCAGCCAGTGCTGGACTCTGCATCACTATGTTCCGCAGCACTGTCCTTTCTCCAGCACCAATGCTACTATAAACTCCGGTTTCTTAATTATCCATCATTTCCTTTACCCCCAGTTTTCACAATAAAACAGGAACCATGTACTCAAGCAAAGCAGTTATACTACAAGCAATTACTGGGTATTATTGTAAAAGTTCTTGTAACATGAAAAGAAAGGCTTGCTGGTTTGAATGCTACTAGGTAACAGGACTGAGAACAGGCAGCTCACCTCTGTCTCTCCTGCGGTCATAGTCTCGATCCCGGGATTTCTCCTTCTTCCGATCCTTTTCTTCTTTGGAGGAGGCATAGACCCCATGCTCCCTCCGATCCCTCTCTCTCTGCCGACTGCGTTCCCAAAACTCCTCACTCACACCCCCTGGGTGGGATGGAGTCTCTACCCGAGCAGATCGGTAATGCCTGGAAAAGGGAGACTAACTGGGAAAGGGCTCTCCATGGAAGGAAACGTTTCCCTCTATCTCTGGGTATTCCCACAAGCAATGCGTTCTCTCCAATGCATCTCCTGGTGCTAAAGGCCTGTACAAGGCAAGAACCCAGGCATTTAAGCTCCATCATCCACTTCACTTCTTGGATGCCTTTGAATTTTTCACACAGATCTCTACCAATTCCTACCCGCCACCAGTATGAAAACCACAATAAAATCCTAAAGCCCTTGGTGTCCATCAGAAATGGAGATAAAGCTAGGCTAGCACCTTCTGACACCAATGTTTACCCTCTTCCCTTACCTGTCCTTGCGGCCACTCCGGCCAGCCTGCTCATCGCTCTCCTCCTCAGCATCCTTCTGGTCATCCTTACTCTCCTCCCAGTCTTTGTAAGAGGAGACTCTGGACTTTTTCTTGTCCTCCCCATCATCCTTCTCCTCTCGCTCCCTCCGTTTCAGAGAAGCCAGTAAGTCCAGACCCAGCAGTGAAGGGCGGGGAGCAGGGGCTTTGAAGACATGCTGCTCGCTGGCTGCACTTTTGGTTTTGCAAATAAGACCTCCAACCTGAGTGTCCAGATCGGTGCCTTCCAGCCGATGGATGGAGGCATCCTCAACGATGTCCTCCATCACAGGCTCTTACTTCTCTGGAAGGAAGGCAAACCATTAGAAATGGACATAAGAAAACTCGATTCTACTGCCCCAGAATAACTAGTATGTTTAAGTGGCTACCCCTACCTTCCTACACTGAGTCCAGGACATCTTCTGCTATCAGGGGTGTGTGTGTGTGTGTGTGTGTGTGTGTGTGTGTGTGTGTGTTCAGGCAGGTATACATGCACTGTGTACACATGAATTCAGAGGTCAATGTCAGCTGTTTTTCTCAGTTGCTCCCTTACTTACTTTTTGAGACAGAGTCTCTCACGAAACTGAGAGCTAATTCAGCCAAGCTAGCTGGCCAGCAAGGTCCTGGGATCTGCCTGTATCTGCCTCTTCAGCATATACGTATGTGCCTCTACTCGTGGCTTTCTCATGCTTGTGAGAAAAGCACTTTACCAACTGAGCCATCTCTCCAGCCCCTTTTGCTACTTTCGAAGACTTTCCCACCATATCAGTGACAATCTCAAAAAGCTTCCCAGTTCCCACCCCAACATATATGAAAGCCACAGAGACAAATACACACAGAGCAAAGGACAGGATCAAGAGGGTCTCATCCAGACAAGAATAAACCTCAGTAAGGGCTTCTCACTGGAAGACAATGGCATTTACAGAAGGAGTACAGAGGAACCAGGTGTAAGGCAGAACTCTCAATTAAAATCCAGGTTCTGAACCTGAGCATGGTGACACACACCTGTAATCTTAGCACGTGGGAGGCCAGGGCTCCTGAGGATGGCAAGTTTGAAGCTACCCTGTGATACATAGTGAGTTTCATACCAGCTAGACTATTTAAAAAGATATTCATTCATTCATTCATTCATACCCACGGCCCTCACTCACATTTTTTCCCTACCCATTATCTAATTTATTCTCCTGTGATTTCACCCTCCTACAGGATATACTTTCTCCCACTTAAGAACCAGAATAATCATCTTCAAGATCCCCCATTAGCTCACTGCCTCCAGACATCCACCAAACACGCTCAGCTTTTTCACGTGAACTGCAGCAGTATACCCCTTCTCTAGTAGCAGACATGTACAAAGAAAATCCAGGCTCTTGGCATTTTCTGCTTCTGTGAAAGTAAGTGTCTGCCTTGGCTAGCTCTCCCTGCTCTCTCTGTGAAACAGAAATCACTTTTGTTTTACACCATCCACAGAACCACCATGAGAATCAAGCAACTGAATAAGAACCACGGTTGTTTCATCGATGTAATTATTACACATTTGGTATTATGTTCCTATATACTGACTAGTTTCCTTATTGATATTTTATAAACATTCTCCTCCCCACCCATCCCCGTCCCCTTTAAACCACAGGCTCCACAGAGCAGAGATGGAAGAATGTAATTTTACCATCCACATTCTACAAACTTGGTGACTTTGATTTTAATCAGTAGAGTTTTGTGGGAAAAGAAAAAAAGGTGCCCCATAGCAGGCAAAATCTCTTGAATAACAATCTGTGCTCACCAAACCTACTGATGAGAAATATTGTTAGGAAACAGCATTTCAGTAAAGAGTTTAACTAACTGCAAGATCTCCCGGGTGCTCAGCTGACAATACATTCATCTTTACCCAACACCATCCGCTTGTGAGCATGAACTGATGCTGGACACAGAGACAATTATTTTCATTCCAATAAGTTGTTAAAGCATAAGAACTGTGCCCCTGGAATCTAGATTTCCTTTGCCATGTTCTAATCAACAAGCATAGCTCTACCAAGGAGTACTGCAAACATAATGTGGATGAAGAAATGGGAGTTTCATTTGGAAATTTCATCAGCTGGAAGAGAAAAAGAAGGCTACCTCTATCCACATATGAGGAAATCTAGACAGGACGGCTGAGATCCACAGGCTCTCAGCAGTTACCTGAATGATGACTTCCGTCCTAAAATGGCATTTGTATACAAGTGAGAGGCTGTCTTGCTGATTGCTATAGACCAATAAATGGCAAGATAAAAGTCTGATTTTTAAGTAAATAAATAAATATAACTTACTAAAAGCAGACAAGAACTCAAACATTTCTCTGGTCAACAAGAAGTTATCTACAACACAAGACAAGTAAGGTTTTAACTGGCTGCTCAAATAAAGAATTCCAGGGCCGGATTACGGAGAAAGATCAGTGGCAAAGAAGCCATAATGGACTTCTTGGGCAGGAACTGCTTACTGCGTGTGTCCTTGAGTCAATTGCTGTTTTCAACAATACCGGTTTAAAAAAAAAGAAAGAAAGAAAAGAAAAAACCTCCCTGTCCTTTGGAGTTAGCGTTCTACTTATAGATTACCCGCCAGATGTAGGACAAACACTTCTGTGAGAAAGGAGGAAGGCACCAGGAGCCCTAGCCAGGCTCTCCCGGTAGCCGGTAACAGGTTAGGGTACTATCCTAAACGAGGGCGCAGGGTGGATCCCTAGATCTCAGTGCGACAGTTCCAAACATCGGGATGTAACCAGAACAGGGACAAAGTAGGCTGAATGGTCACAGACTGCTCAAGTGAGTAGAGAAAGTTGGGTAACAAGGAGCAGAGGAACTCTGAAACCAGGGTCCAAAACCTAAGCCGCGAGCCGACACCGGCAGCCTGAAGCCGCCACGGCGGCCGAAGGACGGATCTGGAAAGAGGAAGAGACACTCACCTCCCCAAGCACAACAATCTGGACCTTCTGCCCCTGATTTGGAGACGCCAGCGCGGCCACTGCTCGCTCTGACGGTCTCAAACAGGCCAATTCCGCGGCTTGAAAGCGGCCATCGTTGTCCCATAATACCCTGCGCGGGGTCCTCTATCCGTCGAAAATTACCATCGAGAGCAGCCAGGAAACGAGGGTTCCCGGACGCCAGAGCGAAACAACGTGAACACGCCTTCAAAGCCGCAGTGTCTTCCACTGGGTCCCAAATCGCCTTGCGACCAATCGTGCTTAGCCTGATAGTTGACAGCCCGCCTCTGGCCTGTGGGCGTGAGAGGAAAGACAGAACGAGGTCGGCCATATTTACTAAGGGCGGAAATGACATAACTTCCGATTGGGCGGTGCCAGGTGGGCGAGAACTAAGATAATGTCGTCTGCTTATTGGTCTCTTGACTGGGGCGCGCGATGGTACGTTCATTTTCTGCGTCCGTGTTTCTCACTTTCGCTTGTAAGGGTTTGCAGGTTGAAGAAGCGTTTGTAAACAACAGCCCAGGTTAGTCGGGGTTAAGGTCCTTTCCTGGGTTGGGACTGAGGAAGGAGACGGTTATGCCTCGGCCATCCCGTGAAGGAATCCGGATTGCTTACGGTTTTTCCGAAGTGTCCTCCCTGGCACCGGCATCCTGAAAAACACATGTGCGGGATAGTTTGGAAAGTAGACATGTCCGCCCTGACGTAAATGAAAGTTATCTTCCTGGCGTAGTGGCACAAGCCTGTATAAGGTAGCTCGCAAGACTACTATTATCAATATCCTATTGATGGGTATTTAGGTTGTTTGCCGCTTTTTGCCATGATCGATGTGTTAATTATCCTGTGAACTGTCTTTGTGTCCTAATTCATATTCTCAAAATAGAGCTGTTGTGTAAAGAACGTGCCAATTTTCCTTCCAAAGAGGCATTGCCTATGAATTCCAACTTTCCCGCTGCCCCATCTCTCTCTTGCCACGGTGTGTTACTGTCTTTATTTAATGGTTGTCAGCTTTAATGCACTTCTTAAATGTGCCTTTGACTTTGTCATTTGACTGCTTGCAAAACTGGGCTTTCCAAGTGTATTTAGTGCTCATTTCTTGTATGATTCTCCGTTTATACTGGCAGTCAGCTTCTCTATTTAGGGCTGGAGAGATGGCTCATAAGATAAGAGCACTAGCTGCTCTTCCAGAGGACCCGGTTCATTTCCTGGCACCCGTGTGGCACCTCACATCAGTCTGTAACCCCAGTTCCAAAAAATCTGATACTCTCTCTGGCCTTTGCTGGCACCAGCACACAAGTGGTGCACAGATATACATGCAGGTGAGACGCACGTGTAAAATATTCAAATGAAGCTGGAACAACTTCATTTCTTGTATAAATGTTATTCCTATCTTGTGTGTGCACCTGTCCTTGCACACCTACATGTGGAAGCCCAAAGGCAACCTCAGGTGTCATGCATTGGCTGCTGTCCACTTTGATATTTTTGAGACAAGGTCTCAGGCTACCTACAACTCATTGAATAGGCTAGGCTGACTGGCCATCAGGTCCCAGGGAGCTGCCTGATTCCACCTCCCCTAGGCTGAGTGGCCATCAAACCACAGGGCGCTGCCCGACTCCACCTCCCCTAGGCTGAGTGGCCATCAGATCCCGGGGTTCTGCCTGACTCCACCTCCCCTAGGCTGAGTGGCCATCAGACCCCAGGGTTCTGCCTGACTCTCATTCGCTGGACCACTGACTTATAATACTTAGAATATCTCTTGTGTAAAAGGGGAGCAAACACAGAACCATGCATATGTTCTTCTGGTATGGTATTTCTCATGTATTTCTGAGAGAAATTACTGAGAGCAGTCACCTGGTGTTTCAGGATGTCATTTGAAGTTCTGGAAGCTGGGCCCAAGGATAGCAAGCCCGGGGTGGGGCCCCTTCACAGAATAGGCTTGCTGGAAGGCTTCTTAAATCGCCCGAATTCATGACTGAGGCTCAATGGCGTTGTTTTGTTCTTTGCACCAGGACTCATGCACTTCATCTAAACAGCCTGTAAACTTCGCAGAATTGGCAGTGAAGACTCCCACTGGGATTTTTCCAGATGAGTTTCCTCTTGCCCAAACTGACTAGCAAGAAAGAAGTGGACCAGGCCATCAAAAGCACTGCGGAGAAGGTGTTGGTTCTCAGGTTTGGGAGGGATGAGGACCCGGTCTGTCTGCAGCTGGATGACATTGTAAGTGACTTTTTAAGTGAGCAGCTTTAAATGAAAAGTCAAGCAGTGGAAGAGCAAGAAACGCCAACACTAGATGTCTGAACCTTGTCCTTTCCACGGTCACAGCAACAATCCATGCAGAACTCAGAAATCCCTCCAGGGTGCAGCAGCAGCAAAGTGGGGTCTGAGCTGTTTCCCTGGCTGTCAAGGTGCTGCTTGTTTGCTGCTCCTAGAACGGGCCTGGTGGAGATGTCAAGTTTCACAGCACGTCTTCACAGGCCAATTAATAAATTGGGGAAATTAGAATACAGAGGGTTTGGGGGTTTTTTTTGTCTTTGTGTCTCTGTTTACCGTGGAGATTGAACCAAGGCCAGGCCTCTTCCACCATCAACTGTGGGAAGCAAATGTGTGAGTGTTCCTGACCTGTTGCGGGCAGGTACATCAAGATCTGTAGCTCACTTTAAGAGAGTATAGATTTCTTTCTTGAAAATAATGAAACACAAGCCCATGAGATGATTCAGCAAGTGAGGGCTCTTGCCGCTAAGAAGGAGAGACCTGACCCCAACAGATTGTCCTCTGGCCCCTGCACGTGTGTAGTACACATGCACCAGTCCTACCCTGCGCACACACAAATAAATAAAACTTGAAAAAGAATTTATCTCAAGCATCAACAAAACAGAAGAAGTTCTGGTTACTTCTCTATTGCTGTGAAAGACAGCATGACCAAGACAACTTATACAAGAAAGAGTTTATTAGGGGCTTATAGCTCATGTCTTGACACAAGCAAAAGACATAGAAAACTAACTGGGAATGGTGTGAAACCTTTGGAAACCTCAGTCTGCCCATCATGGCACACTTCCTCCCACAAGGCCACATCTCCTAAATCTTCTCAAACATTCCTACCAACTGGGAGCCCAAGTATTCAGATATCTGAGCCCATGAGGGCCATTTTCATTCAGACAACCACACCGTGCCTTCTCCAGAGCCTCTCGACAGGGATCCACCCTCTGAACAGTAATAGTGTGTCTGGCTGGGCGTAGTGTACACATTTAATCCCAGCACTTGTGAGGCAGAGACAGGTGGTCCCTGTGAGCTCAAGGCCAGCCTCGTTTATAGCAAGTTCCAGGATTGTGTCTTATGAGGAATTCAAGTACACTTGATTCTTGGTTCAGGTATTTTCTCAAAATTTTTTTCCCAAAAAATAAATGTCATAGTAAGTTTCACATACAATATTACAATACGGTTCACAAAAGAAGCATCATGCACCTGGCATAGTACAGTGTAACCTCCATCCGTCTTATCATTCACAGCTCTCAAAGACTTCTGCTGACCTCAGTAAAATGGCAGCTATTTACCTGGTAGATGTGGACCACACTCCGGTTTACACGCAGTATTTTGACATCAGTTATATTCCCTCTACTGTGTTTTTCTTCAATGGGCAGCACATGAAAGTGGATTATGGGTAAGTTGACTGCAGTCTGGGAAGTTGGTTCTCTCAGGGCAGGTTCAGTAGCTCACTTACTTTTCCGTTGCTCTCTGAATCTGGGTGAGTGAGTGCTGGCTCCTTATTTGATGCTTTCTATTTTTCTTATGAGAAACTTCAGTGCAGTTTGCAGGTGTTTCAAGTGTGATTGGCAAATTTTAATTTCTAATTTAAATATGCAAATGTCTTCTGCCACTCAGAATATTGAAGTCATTCTTTAAGAAGACCTGTCAAAATAAGTCACATGGTATCTTCTGCACTGCCCTCCACCCTGTTCCCAGCCCCAGATGAGTACCATTGGCTGGGTCTAGGACTGGTCATCCCTTGCTCTGGGGCGGGGTGTCTGCTTTCCCGTTACCTGACAGAGATGAGTTTGACACTGTCTGTTTGGAACTGCTTGTCCTGCTCAGATCTGCTTCCTGTGATTGTTTAGAACAACCTCCACCCATGGAATTCAGAGCACGGTTTCGCATACCTTCTCAGCGCTCCATCTTTCAGCCCAGTAGTTCCGTTTCCAGCAGTTTCGTAGTGTGTTGTCACTGCACATTTTACAGCCCCGAGGCAAATACTCGCTGTAAGATCACGTTGCTAGAGGATCTGTGGCATGGTTCCTACCCTAGCAAAATACATGGAATGCACACCCCACACACACACAGAACTGGAAGGGTACCCATCAAAAAGTGACTTCTGGCCTCACAGCTGACTTTATTTCTCTTCTTAAATTTCCTACGAGCAATATGCCTGATGTTTAAGATAATTTGTAAGGTTATTTATTAATACTCACAACTCAGAAGAGTCAATGAGGAGAACTTGAGCGACTGTGATGAGCTAGTGGGCTTTTGCAGAGACCCTTAGCAAACTGCCCACTGCAGGACTCAGACCTCGCCAGGCTATCCTGGAGTGAGTGACGTGGAAAGTAGCAGAAAGGCAGGGGATTCCCACACCCAGATCTTGACCTCTGCCCTGGATCTGGTCCTGTATACTCTGCCTGGGGAAGGGCAGTGGTCACCCCACAGGTGGAGGCCGCCGCTGGCTGCTGACCGTGCAGGCTTCATGCACTGGAAAGCTCTGACGTGGTTATTTCCCTCTGCTGCAGGTCTCCGGATCACACTAAATTTGTAGGAAGCTTCAAAACCAAACAAGACTTCGTGGATTTGATTGAAGTCATCTACCGGGGAGCAATGAGGGGAAAACTTATTGTCCAGAGTCCTATTGATCCCAAGAATATCCCCAAATATGACCTCCTCTATCAAGACATTTAGCGCACTCAAGGTTGCTGGAGATGAAAGAGTCATGGGTGGAAACAAGACCTGAACCCAGAGAGCCTATGGTCTGGAGTCCCTCAAAGACGTGGTCAGTGCCCCAGCGAAGAGGTCTGATGTGCCTGTAATCAGTGGCCCCTATGCAGAAGCCCCAGTGCCCCAAAACTCCAGATGTCTGAGTGTCCATTCCCTGAGAGCCTTGGAGCAGATAGGCGACAGTGTTCAGTGTCTTTGTAAGTTCCCTTTACCTGAACCTGTCTTTACCCTTAAGGTCATCCATCGTCCTAGACACTGTGAGAACAGTTTAATGGGCATGTATGTGCACACACGCAACCCTTTCCCTCACCTCCATTCCCTTGCCCCTTTTGCTCCCTCCTGTCCCAGCTTCTCTTGAAATAATTAGCATTCTATTAGTTGTAGGTGAGTTCTTTTGTTTCAGGGACCGTCCTGGCATGGACTGAGAGCACTGCCCTGGTCCTGCTCATTTATAACTGGCAGGCCACTAAATTAACAAGAGAAAAAGGTGGCCCTTCACCATCCAGCACAGTTTAAGCTAAACAAGTTTACTTCCTTGGGAAGTAAAGGACGGAGCTCTTATTTCAAGGACTCAAGACCAAAGGTATACCAGAATTGTTAGGAGGATGCCTGTGGGGTTTACTGATCCCAGTGGCTTTTGAAGAACAGCTGAGCTTCCAGGGTCCCCCGGCCCAAGCTCAGGAAGCTTGTGTTTCTCTTAAACCTCTGGTGGTGGTTGTTCCTGACACTCGGGAATGAGAGAGTAGATACAGATCTGGAGGTCCATGGCCAAGCAGCTTGAGACCTGCTGGGTAGCCAGAGACTTGCTGCCAGCAGAGGCCCAGGCTTGTCACAGTGGCACTGTCACCTCAGGGCCAGCCCTGTGGTCAGCTCCTTCTTTCTAAGCTTGTCCTTTGGGGAAAAGTGAAACGGGACCCGGTTTTGATGATTGTGGCACAGAAAGGTTGTCTGGGCCACTTCAGGATGGGAGAAGAGTCTTTTCCCATCCCCTTCTTATACATAGAGGCCTGTGGCAACCCCCCCCCCCCCCGGCTTAGTGTGTGCAGAGATGAGAGTCAGACCCCTAATGTTACTGAACTCCACATGAACTCTAACCCTTCCTCCACATCCCTATGAAAAAATAAAATTCTTTTGTCCAACTCACTGTCGACTGGGTCTTCCGTCCTTTGACCTAAGTGCTCAGGTGCCAGCAAATCTCAAAGCCCACACAGGGAAGAACGCTTTTCATCTTTCTCCCTGAGGGCTGGGGTGAGGGCGGGGGAGGGGGCTGCAGTCCTCTCGTGGTTGCTTTCCCTTCCATTAGTGTTTATTAAGCCTGTGTTATATGTCCTGTCCGGTGCTAGATACCGTGTACTGTAAATGACTCCTGGACAGATAAAGGTCTCTGAGGAGAGACGAGAAAGGCCTTGTGCAGGAAGGGAGAAGCATTGCTACTAGGAAAGCAGAGCCATGAAGGAAGGGCCAGGTTTCTCACTTCCCTCTAGGTAGTGGCCAGCCACCTGCTCCCAGGTGTTGTGTGAGTGTGACTGCTCTGTTTCGGTTTCTAGAATATAGGTCCTTGTCTCCCTGGACCCCACAGCTCTGCCCTGGGAAGATGCCCAGTGACTCCGAGCATGCAGGCGAGTGCTTCCCTGGTGGCCTCATATGCTGTGAGGAGAGGCTGTTTGGCATGTGAGAGGGTAGACTAGAGAAGGGCTGAACTAAGACTTGGGGCAAGGAAGTGTATCTCTGAGGTAGAAGGGCATATGGCTTGTCTCCAAACCCGAGGGCAAGCTGAGTTTTTCCCCTGTGGAAGAGGAGCCACTGAGAAGGAGACCCCAACTCAGCCGAGTCCCAGCACATTCCAGCCAGGGAACTCGAGAGAGTCACTAGTGTTTATCCCTAATGGGAAAGATCTGGGAAAAATAGCAACCAGGGAACTTAAGTCGCCAGGCAAATCTGTGGGCTGAGCTGTGGCGAGGACCCGTTAAGTCAATAAATAGCCTGCCTGCATGTGCGCTCTTTTGGTTCCTGGGCACTGGCAGGTGGAAGCACAAACACAGGCTTCTATCACAACCCTTGGCCCACTCTGAGCTCACACGCCCCACAGGCTTTCCTCACCTACTTAGAGGGGTGACGGGATCTGCTGCTGAGCTCAGTTTGCAGTCAAGCAGACCAGGACCAAGTTCAGCCCCATTGTTAAGTACCTGACTGAGTGTGAACAAAGCACTTCACCTCTCCAAGTCTCTTGACTGAAAAGCAAGGGTCACAGTGATCTCCCTCAGACCTGGGTTTCATAAACATGATTCCCCAAGGCAGACAGTCTACAGCACCCTAGGGATTTCCTCAGGATGTTGGGGGGAGTGGTCCCATTTTTCCAGTCTACCCTGCTTGGCTGCCCAATACTGTAAATGAGAATAAAAGCCCCAGACTACAAAGGTGTCCGAAGCAAGTTCTTTATTATTGACCGAGCAGTGCGGGGCTAGCACCTGTCCCTTCCACTCCCCCTTCCTCCGTGGTAAATAGTGCTCTCAGACATAGACTGCCAGCCTGCCTGGGCATAGCCGTCCAGTCGGCCCTGTACTAGTCCTGGGCCATGGTTTCCTGAATCCAGTCCAGGATGGAGTTCACTTTGACGTACACGCCGTACTCGGCCACAGAGCAGCTCTTATCGAAGCTCAGGATCCCAGCTGCATACCAGGTGTCCTGCTCCAGGTCGTGAATGGCGAAGGCACTGCCAGCATCGCCATAGCAGGTGTCTTCCTGGTACTTGGTCATGCCAGCACAGAAGGTATGTTCATTCAAGATGGGCTGTACCCCCACAGGACTCTTGTGGGTCTTCTTCTCGGGCACTGTGCTGCCCTCATAGTGCAACACACAGCTGTCCTGGTCAGCCACAGGCAGCATGACATACTTGAGACGTTCAGTAAATCTAAAGTTGGCATTCCGCCCCCAGCCAGACACATAGCCCATGCGGCCTGGTGCTGCATAGTCTTTGGAAGGCAAGCAGATGGGCATCACTCTCTCGTTGACAGGCACCTTCTGCTTGAGCTTGATCAGCCCAATGTCTACCACAGAGTGGTTGGGGTGGATGACTACCTTCTCAATCTCCACCAACTGATTTCTTCCCACAGAGAGTCGTAAGGTCGGGGCGATGTCCTTGGCTTTCGCATCCTCGCTGTGATTCAGGTAGAGGTTTTTGGCCGTTGTCAGCAGCCACTGGTCACTGATCAGAGTGGCCCCCGTGATGAGGTTATGGCGGGAGACCATCTTGGCCTGCCAAGGAAAGCTGCCTTTGGCATCCAGAGAGCCGCCGATGATGCGCTGCACCTGGTCCACAGGATTCTTCGGCTTCCCGCACACTACAGAGGGAGGGAGAGATGTGAGCAGCAGTGCCCCGCGGAGGCCCTGGAAGCGTCAGCCGCTGCTGTTTCTACACCAAGCAACATTCGCTCTGCCATTGCCACCTGCCCCTTTCATTTCTAGTATTTACACAGTACATGACTCAGACAGAATTTTTTTAAACCCTGGCTGATAAACTGCTATATAAATATATATACCTGCATACGTGCATACACATATATAAACATTATCACACACAAAAATTCCACAAGTCTCTGAAACTCAATGAAAGGACTGGAAGCTGTATGTATGTTTCATTCTCAAAGATGGGCGTGCAGCAGTGTTAGCAGGAACAGATGTTGAAGTTAACCCAAAGCCAGTTGGCAGTTCCTGCCACCGATCATAGAAATTGAGCAAAATCCTTGTTCAGGCAGAAGAGGGGAGAACTATGGAGTGCAGGGGTCCCAGCTGCCCCCCATGTCCTGCCTTACCCCTTGTTGGCTTAGCTTATTTTGTCCCCAGCCTGCTCCTTCCTGGGACATTCACTTTACCTTTGACCGAGTCTCTGTAAGCAGGTGTTCTGTCTGGAGGCATCTTCATGGGAAGCTGTGTAGATTGAGCCAACCCCCTTGGGCCTAAATGGCCAAGCCACATACTAAGCTCTCTGGGAGTCGTCTTGTCCCTGCTTTGCTCTCTATAACCCTGTCTTGGTTCTCACAGATTCAGACCACACAAGAGGAACATGGCTCTGCCACGTTAGCCTCCATCCCCACCCACACTCTAAGACCTCAGCACCTACCTGCCTCGCATTCAGGGAGTCTCTCTCCAAGGTCTTTGTTCACCCACTGGTTCTCATTGTTCAAGGTATACACTCCTGAAACAAAAGGAAGAGATGAACTCAGGGAACACAAATCCGGCCTCGGTACAGCGTGAGGAGATTCTAACCAGAAGGGTTAAAACGTCGGAGGAAAGGGAGCAAAAAAAGGCCAGAGTACTGGGCCTCGAGTCACGAGTCACATTGTGCCTGGCAGGACAGAAGTCAGTCATGACAGATGGCAGCATAGGACAGGAAGAAGTCAGGATTCAGACAGACCCTGACTCTGCCTCTCACAGGCTACCTCGGCCACTCTGTGCCTCAGTTTCCTCATCGAAAAAAAGTGAAACTAAGAGTGTCTCTGAAAAAAAGACACTATAAGACCCACAGGAGCTTTAAAGGCACAGTGGCATTCTTAGAAACTTGAGAATAGTGAGGCTGCCCAGTGTCATAGGTGAAGACTGCACTCCCGGGCAACAGGAGCCATGAAGTTGCTGCCCCAAAACAGGAAGCTGAGACAACTTAGTTTGGCAGAAGGACCACCAACAGGAGACAGAAACTTTATCGGAATCTAACTCTCCTGGCTCCAGGCAGTACTCATGAGGTTTCTGCCCAGGTACCCCAGCCCCATCCATCATAGGGACACCAGCCAGGGCCAGGGGGTGTGCAGGGAGGGACACTCATCCAGGCCTGACCATCTCCTTTGGTCCTCAATCTGTAGAATTGGCGACAGCGATAGCGAACCAAGTGCTCCACGTAGCCGTTGGCAATCTCCGGGGGCCTTGGGCAGCTGTCATCTGCCAAGAAAAAGAAGCCAGTAAGGGTTGTGAATACCCAGATGGCTTCCTATGAAAAGTCAGCCAAGAGGGAGCTGCCCTGCGCGCCAGACTCCCTTGCACCCCCAAGTGGAAGCTGAGGAAGGGAAGCCCCAAAGGCTTAGGGAAGAAGAGGGTAGGAAGAGGAGCTGGGTCTTCCCTCACATGGTGAAGCCTTGATAGGGCCATACTGGGGCACAGCCGTGCTGGGGCGCACAGTTCCTGGGAAAACCCAGAGGCTCACCTGCAGTATCCATGGCATCATTGCCCAAGTCCACAGCAAAGAGTTGTCCCCAGAGCAGGAGAGTGACAACTACTCCCAGGGCTCTGCAGAGAGGTGGCAAGATGGAGAGTTGGTCGCCTTGCACGTGTAGTCTTGCAACACACATGCACGCGCGCACACACACATGCACACACACACGCATACACACACACACACACACACACACACACACACTTTCCATTAAGAAGCTAGTAAAGAAAGAGAATGGAAGCCGGGCGGTGGTGGCGCACGCCTTTAATCCCAGCACGCGGGAGGCAGAGGCAGGCGGATCTCTGTGAGTTCGAGACCAGCCTGGTCTACAAGAGCTAGTTCCAGGACAGGCTCCAAAACCACAGAGAAACCCTGTCTCGAAAAACCAAAAAAAAAAAAAAAAAAAGAAAAAAAAAGAAAGAGAATGGAGCTGTATCCTCCCTACCCTCAACCTCCCAACCCTATCCCCACAGGCTTCAGCAAACTCCATATCACTGGGAATTCTTTCCAAGCTTCAGAGAGAGACCACACAACAGAGGAAGGAAGGTCAGTATGATAGCATCCATGCCACCTCAACTCTCCACACTCTGAGGCAGAGGCAGGAGGATCAGGGCTTTGAGAACACCCTGTGCTACATGGCAAGTGCCTGTCTCAAAACAGCTGAGGGAGGTGGGGTGAGAAAAGCAGAACGGAGTGGAGAGAGGCACAGAGCTGTGAGCCTTTCTCAGTGATGACCCACGATGCCCAGCAAGAAGTCTCTGCTGCACAGCAGTGAAGTCCTGGGCTATGAAGACACCGTTAGTACATTGTAGCTAACTTAAAGGTGAGGGCCATGGTTTATTTTGCTATTCTCGCTACTTTCTGAAATGTCCCATCATGAAAAGGTCATTTTAATGTATAACTCGTCATAGTTGTCACTCTTAAGACACAATGTCACTCATTGCCCAGGCTTGTCACAAACTCAGTTTCCAGAGTCACCGGGTGCGCACCGTCACCCCTGACTCATGTCTGGCTGTTCGTATCACTTCCTGAGTGTTTGACTTTAAAGGGTGGTATATCAAACCCAAGAATGCCAGATGATTACCTGGGGAAAACTGACTTCCTAAAGGCATGGCTGTGGCTGGCCATCACTGGTGCACAGACCCCACTTAAAAGGGGACCAAATCCCAGCAGATTCTGGCCAGGCAGGAATTTCGTGGTGATGTTCTGCTTCTAGTCTTTTCTCAGCCTCCAAAGTCTAATTTGATAGAAATCCGGGTGCCTTGATTGTGTCACTAAAATGTGAGACTATTGTCTTTGTTTCACTAAAAGCAGGTCTATAAATAGGCACAGTCAATATTCCAGGAAGCTGCTATGTACCTGGTCAAAACAAACCTCTATAAACTTAAGAGGAAAGGTCCTCCTTAGAGATAACCAGCCCGTGAGAAAGCCCATCTCTCATGGATGCAGGAGGAGGGGTTTGGTCACTGGCCCTTCACTCCCTGGGGTTCCAGGCACATCCTGCCTTTGGCTTTTCAGCATGACATTGCCACATGCAAAACTCACAGCTCAAACTGCACAATCAGGTTACAGAAAGAAAAGAAAAGAAAAGAAAAGAAAAGAAAAGAAAAGGGAAGGAAAGAGAAGGAAAGAGAGAGGGAAGGAGGGAAGAAGGAAGGAAGGAAGTCTCATAATTCTCTAAGCTTACAGTTTTGGGTTGAGCTGCATTCACAGCCATCCTCAGCATCATGCAGCCTACAGCCCATGGGCTTGCCTCACCTAGAACGTTAGCCCACTGGTCCCGTTCCGTTGTTGCACCTCTCCCACCGAGTACCCCAAGTGTGAAATGTGCACCGTGGACTCACCTCATCTTGGGCCTCTCTTGCTGACCTCCGTGCTGTGGTGACTCCCACGGAGCCTTTTATGCATCAAGGGTTCTACCCCACCTCCTTCTCTTCCAATTCCGTGTTTGCACAACGTCGGCCAAGGTCATCAGTTAGGCCAGTAATCAAACCACAAACCAAACCCCTTTCAAGAGTTCAACTCTTGCTTCATGCCTCTCCCGTGGTTTTGTTTTACAAATCATGAAGAAATCTGGCAGCTTTGTGACCCCTCCCACTCACCACAGTGGTGGAAAACCCCGGAGGGTGGGACGGAGAAGAGGTCCTGTCAATCTGACACTTTATTTTTTTTGGAGGGGATTATCAGATCTCTCTTTGAGTTATTTCAAAGTCCTTTTAGACACCCCTGTGACCCAATCTAGCTGGGACTATAAAGGAAGTGTTTCCTTTTCTCAACCATGCACCTAAGTGTGGGTATGTATCTCTTTCCTGGTTGTGGAAAGTTCTGGAACCTGCAATCAGTAGACTAGGTTTATTGGCCCTTTGACCTTTTAATTAAAGCAGCTGTAGTATAGACTAACACAGGACCCTCATGCTGGTTTTCACTCCGGAGTTTTCAGTGCTGACAAAGGTTTATCTTAGGATCGTTTCAAGATAGACTCTCCGGGGTAGACCCCCCTGCAGCCTCCCTCAGGGAGAGCCGGTAGGTAAAGAAAAGGTTTGTATTTCATAGTTGCTTACCAACCTGTGTGGACATCTTCCTGTTGCTAAGTATTCCGACTTGAAATCAGGGAAATGAGCCTGTGACTCCTCTGATTGCTCGCAGCAGAAAAACCCACCACGTGGTTAGTGTAGACACTGAGCAAGTTCAGTAGCAGGGCTTGCTGTAGCTTCGTAGACCAGTTTCTAGTCAAGATAGGCAGCTGAGAAACATCAGTGTTTCAGTCAAATACCTGCCCTGCTATGCTGTTCATTCATTCTAATATCTTCACTCATTAAAAAAAAAAGTTAGCTGTTTTTAAATTAGATCGTACCAAAGAATTAAATGGGTTGTTTATAGTGGCATCGATGTCGTCAAAACAACTGAGAAGAACGCAGACACTTATCAACAGGGGACTGGAAACTGATGTGCCGTGTGGTCACACGGTGGAAGATGGAAAGCCATGAAAATGCCTGAACAACAGAGAATAGAGAAAATCTTTTTTTTAATATTTATTTATTATATATACAATATTCTGTCTGTGTGTATGCCTGCAGGCCAGAAGAGGACACCAGACCTCATTACAGATGGTTGTGAGCCACCATGTGATTGCTGGGAATTGAACTCAGGACCTTTGGAAGAGCAGGCAATGCTCTTACCTCTGAACCATCTCTCCAGCCACGAGAAAGTCTTATAGTTTTCAACAATATACAAAATAGCAGGCAATTGCATTGGGAATAATACTGCTCTTGTAAAGCTCAAAACCAGGCACAGTTTGGTAAAGGATTCTCAAATATGATCCCAAATCGCAAACAGTATCAAGAAAGTGAAAAAACAGGGCTGGAGTGATGGCTCAGTGGTTAAGAGCACTTGTTGCTTTTCCAGCGAACCCGGGTTCGATTCCGAGCATCAGGTGGCTTACAACAGCCTATGATTCCAGCTCCAGGGTACCCAGTGCCTCTGAGCCCTCATGCAAGACATGCAAACACACACCTACACATAATTTGGAAACAATAATAAAAACTAAAAGCAAAGGTAAAAAAATCCACAGAAAGGGAGAAAATGTTTGCAGATATTCTGTTTGAAAAAGACTTAGTACCCAAAATATGTGAAGGGCTCCTACGGCAAGTCAAGTCTTAGGGAAGAGGTGGGGGAACTGGACCCTCATGCACTGCGGTAGGAATGGAGAATGGTACCTGCTCCAAGGCATAGCTCTGTGGTCTGTTCGAATGCTGATCCCAGGATTCCTGTGTCCCCCACCACCACCCCTCAATTCCACCTGTAGGTGTGTTGTGCAATGGTCCCTCCACCCAGATTGAAACATTCCATACTTCAGGGAAGCTAAGCAAGAAAATAAACAACTCAAAATAGCTTCAGGAAGTCCCCCAAAGTGACCAGATTCACTAGGCCCCTTCCTGCCAGAGTAAACAATAAAGCTGCAAAGAAGACTCTGAAGCCAGCAGCTGCCTGGAGGAGGATTAGACCAGAGTCACTTGGCAAGGATACCCTCCAGCCTGCTGAGTGACCTGCAGGCTGTGCAGTGTGCTCCGGATTCCTAGCTGTGTGAGCTGTCACCTACTCTGGAGTGGGCTTTGGTGATACAGATATCCTTTCCACTCCATCAATATTCCAATCAGTGACCCCGCCAAAATGCACTGGCTAACCAAGTTGGACTTGAGGGCTGTAATACTTTGATCTGTCACTGGACCCCCATCTGGGGTGAGGAGACATGTGTGTTGCATCTTCCCTAGGAAAAATTTTGTCACGTAACAAGGTGTCCACTAACAGGAACTAAAACAAGAGGCTTTCTGGCAGTGTTCCCTGCAGCACCTTCAGAGTGGTGGGAAGGTAGAAAGAGCCCAGGTATCCAGCAACAGAAGATTGCAGACTGATCTGTACATGCAAGAGACTCTTATCCCCCTACAGAAAAGATTGATGCCTCCTATCATAACCTCAGAAACCTACTAAGTGGAAGGAGCCGAAAGAGAGATACACAAGGCAGGAAGTAGATGAGGAACTGCCAGAGGAAGGGCCTGGCAAGATGGCTCAGTGAGCAAAGGCACTTGCAGCCAAACCTGAAGACCTGAGTTTGCTCAGAAACCACATGGTGGATCGAACCACATGTACCGTAAGCATGTGCGCGTGCACACATGCTATCTTTTAAAATGTGAGAAACTGCCAGAAGCTGGAAGAGGGGAGCTGTTGCTTAAAAATTGTGTAGTTTCTGGTTGGGTGGTGAAGATGTTTTCGGAACAGTGCTGGTGGTTGCACAACATTGCCGGTGTGAGCCGCACGGCTGAAATGGAAGCTGAGAGGGGCTAGAGACAAGCTGTACATTCTATCTATTTTATCACAGTAAAAAAATAACGCAAGAAATAAATAGTAAGTGAACTTTGCCACATGGGGGGGAAGCGAGCAATAATCAATGGTGAATCACACAGCTGTACCCTCCAATTAACACCGGAACTTTAGTTTTCAAGTTTTCAATGGGCTGGAAAACACAAAATGTGAAGTGCCACCCGTCCTGAGGAGGTGGCAAAAAGCTGCTACAGAAAGCGCCTGGGAGGAATGAAAACAAAGGTGTGATGTCAGTGGCCCAGTGTGGCCTTGGCGGTAACCACGGATGTGTGCTTTACCGTTGCTTTATTGTCTGCCCGTGTCGCCACAAATGCAGTATCTTTTTTTTTTTTTTTTTTTTTTTTGGTTTTTCGAGACAGGGTTTCTCTGTAGCTTTGGTGCCGGTCTCGGAACTAGCTCTTGTAGACCAGGCTGGCCTCGAACTCACAGAGATCCGCCTGCCTCTGCCTCCCGCGTGCTGGGATTAAAGGCGTGCGCCACCACCGCCCGGCTTGAAGTATCTTTAAAGTATTAAGTATTTGTATTTTCAAAGATAATGGTGGAAGAAAAGCTCACCCAAGCCTAGCTCTCACGGAGTGAGACCCATGTGAGCAGGGTTTGGGGAGCCAGGTCCCCACTGTGCACGTGCAGTGATTCTAATGGTTTCCCGTTTCTAAGTCTACTCTAGGCTACACAGGGAATTAAAGACCAGCCTGGGCTATAGGCATAGCAAGAACCTGTCTCAAAAACAAAAGAGTTCATTCGGCTACAAATTCTTGAGGTTTTTGCCCACAACAGTAAAAAGTAAAATAAAATTTCCCATATTATTTCTCCACTTCAAGGTAACCAATAGCTAAGGCTACTTCCCGTTATACATTCACATTGCTTTGACTGTATTTTTTCAGTTGCACACACAGCGAATGTGTGTGTGCACGTGGTATGGGTGTGTGTGCACGCACATGGTGTGTGTGTGTGTGTGTGTGTGTGTGTGTGTGTGTGTGTATGTGTGCACACAAAGGACCACCTGCAGGAGTTGCTCCTCTTCCTCCACCATGTAGATCTGGGGATAGAACTCAGGTCTGGACTTGGCAGCAGGTGCCTTTAGCCATTGAGCTGTCTCAGTGGTTCCTTACTTGGACTTCTTATATTGTTTGTCTCTTTCCTATGTCAGGGACCCCATTTCTTTCGTTTCTGTGGGTTTGACTTGTTTGTTTTGCCTTTTTATTTTTATGTGCATGTGTACGTGCATGTATGCACACATGTGCCAGTGCCCATGGAGACCAGAAAGATGGCCAAAAGAGGGTTTGAGATCCCGTGGAGCTATAATAACAGTCAGTGCTGAGCCACTCAGTGTGGGCTTACATGGGTGTTGGGAATTGAAATTGGGTCCTCTTCAACAGTAATAAGCCTTCTTAACTGCCGAGCTCTCTCTCTCCAAACCCCTGTGTTTTAGTTTTTTGAAGAGAGTCTCGTGTAATCCAGAGTGTTCACAAACTTGCTATGTAACCAGGCTGGTCTTGAATGTCTGCCTCTACTTTCCAAGTGCTGAGGTTACAGGTCTAGAATACCTTACCTGGCCTAAAGGCTCCCATTTTCTCTGCCATCTCTTTTCCTCCCCTCTCTGTCCTAGGTGTATTTTATTTTCTGAATTTCTTAAAGTAGAAGCTTACATCAATGTAAGCGCTGTACCTATGAGACATACATTTAAAGCCACGCCCTCCCCTGCGCCCTTGACTTACATCCCGTTTTAATTCACTTTACTCAGCCATTGAAAAATATTGGCAGTTTTCATTCCCTGTCTTGTTTGTTCCGTACCTTATTTGGATTATTCATTTTTTATTTATATGAATGTTTGTGCATGCTACATGATGCTAAACTTGCAAACACGGAAGTTTTTATGACTTCTCCCTACTGACTTCAGTTCCAACCATGCTCACTGAACATATTCCATGTAGTTTCAAAGACTGGCCCATCTTTTTTTCTCAAGTTCTGTTGTTAGGAACAGTCAATGTTAGACATCCTGCATCTTCCACTGGAATCAACCACCGATTATGAGATGTCCTCGCTCATCTCTAGTTAACTCTTCTTGCCGTAAAGTCCCTCGGGATGAGCGAAGTTACTTCTAATTAGTGTTTCTGTGCTTCATCTTCTCTATTTATCTATATCACCTAGAGAACTTACCCACCCTTTGCCTTTTAATTAGAATATTTGCTTTATTTATATTTAATGTAATTACAGGCAGGGTCACCCACAAGTTCTATTTTATTTCTCTGCTCCTACCTCCATTACCTTACTCAGTTATTGCTGATTTGAGTGGGGTTTGGTGAGGGTTTTGTTGTTGCTGCTGCTGTTATTGTTGTCTTTGTATTTTTGAAATAGAGTCTCACTCTGTAGCTCAGGATGCTTAGAACTCATTACGCAGCCCACTGAGTACTGGCAATCCTCCTGCCTCAGCTCTCAAGTTCTGGGAATATGGGCATAAGCCACCACACCTGTCTGTATTATTCCATTTCTGTATTTTTTGTTGGTTTTTTTTTTGTTTGTTTGTTTGGTTGGTTGGTTTTGGTTTTTTGTTTTTCGAGACAGGGTTTCTCTGTAGCTTTGGAACCTGTCCTGGAACTAGATCTTGTAGACCAGGCTGGTCTCGAACTCACAAAGATCCGCCTGCCTCTGCCTCCCGAGTGCTGGGATTAAAGGCGTGCGCCACCACCGCCCAGCTTCAAAATGGAAAGATAAGCAGCATCTCAGAACTGGTGGAATAGGGAAGGCATGAGCAGCATGGACAGAGAACCCCATGTTTTCCTTGGGTGCACACGACTTTCCAGCAGGATCAAAGGAGGAGTGTTGGACTCCAGAACATGTTGTTCAAAATTGCACCTTGTCTCAATATGAAAATTACAGATGTTCCTGTTAAGACACCCATTTCTAGAACATCACCCAGCAATCAGCTGCCAGGGACTACGCAGCACTGCCCTGCCGGGAACACAGGCACTGCTTCCCAGCAATAGTTCTGAGTGCCTGCAATTCTGTTCTCAGAAACTGGGCCACTGGCACACAAACTTGCCAGCGTCTGCACCATATGCACCGAAGTTTCAAGCTTTTAGAAAAACTTATCCAAAAACATCAGCGTCCTCCCAAAATCAACCTAACCATTGCATAAAGGAGGAATTCCCAAGATCTCGGCTGCCAAACTAAACATGATCCTCAAGCCAACCCCTTGCAGAGACAGGAAACACGTGAAGTCTGTCACAACTGTCAATAAAGTCGGCCTTTAAGAGCTGGGTCAAAGGTCAAAGGCAAAAGAATATTACTGTAACTCTAAAGACTAACTGTATCCAAAAGTCATGCCGACTTATCCCACTTCCTTCACTCTGCATTTGTGGGACAGACGGCCTCGTGGAGCCTAGGTAACCAATGTCACCATGTTGTCATTTGCTTATTCTCTGCCATCAGTGTCCCCAGCAATGCCAGCACACAACTCAGTTCTGTTTGCTGAACCACATGGAGAGTAAACAGAACCTCTGCCCTCAGAGTTTGGAGTGAGAGCAGACATGATGCAACGCCACAGCCAAGTGCTACCTTCTCTCTCTACAGCCCTGAATGGCTGGGCCTTACAGAACCAGCCTGCCAAGCCCCTTACAGAAAAGGCAGCCATCACACAGCAATAACAGGCCACACGCGAGGGTCCTTACCATGAGCTGGGCACTGTTCTGCCTGGATTCTGAGCACTACTGATTGGATTCGTCAAGTCCCCAAGGCAGGAGGACCTGCCATCATTTAACAAGCCCATCTTTATAGCTGAGATAGAGGATTAGGAATTTGCTCAGAGTAACAAAGTAAGAAATAGTAAGCAGAGGAGACAGGCCTGAGACATATGCCACACCCAGGACCACTAGGGGGCCTAATCTACAGGCTGACTTTTCCTGCTAGTAGGGGTCCTTCACACCATTGGGTCCAGTTCCCACCAAAGTCACCTCTGGGAGCCAGCAGGTAGCAGACCCTTTGGTCCTGGGTTAGCATATGGCTTCCCCAGAAGAGATTGCCCATGCTGGCCAGGCTGAAGTCATTTCTCATTAGCTATGTGGGCCATGAGGAAATCTGTGTATCACGTCTGAACTATGAACATGACAGTGACACCCAACAGAGTGGGAAGAAGGCCACTAAGACGCTGGCACCCCCAAAGCTGGGAAACCCAGTGCTTTGAAGAGAGCGAGGCTCTGAGAGAAGGGGCCCCTTGGCCCAGGCCTCCAGGGACATCCAAGGACACCAGTGGAAGGGCTGTGAGGAGCTAGCACAGATCACGTAGACCACGGCTGGAACGTACATTATTAGGCAAGAGCTCAAGCAAATGGCCTCATCGCAGCCAGACAACAGAGTCCCCCAGTGCCAATCAGGAGACTGTTGTTAGGAGGAGCTGGGAGGAGCCACACAGCCCAGTCCCCTGATGGATAGCTCTGGTGGGGGTGGAGTGAGCATAGAATTGTGTTTTTGAATAATCAGTCCAAGGAATCTGCTACCACACACACCCAGTAACCCAGAGTGACTCCCCTCCCCACTGTAGAGCTCAGGCTCCTTCTCCTGCCACGGGATGTGAGAAGCAGGATTCTGCCCCTTGTATTTGTGTGTGGCTTCCCAGAGACTAAGGGTAGCGAAGCATGGTCATCCCCATTCCCAGCACGTAGCTCAGCCACTGACAGCAGGGTCGCACCAACAAATAATTAAAGAATGAAGGACACAGTTCAGATCCAGTTATGCACACGCTTGTGTTTGTTCTTAATGGTTAGAGACTCGCATAAAATGGAAATCCTGATCTCACCAGTCTGATATATTTTGGGTCCCAAGACTCAGCATCCACAGCAGACTGTTAAGAATCAGACTCAGGGCTGGAGAGATGGCTCAGAGGTTAAGAGCATTGCCTGCTCTTCTAAAGGTCCTGAGTTCAATTCCCAGCAACCACATGGTGGCTCACAACCATCTGTAATGAGGTCTGGTGCCCTCTTCTGGCCAGCAGGCATACACACAGAATATTGTATACATAATAAATAAATAAAAAAAAAGAATCAGACTCAAGGGGGGCAGAAGAGGCAGGCAAATCTCTATGAGTTCAAGATCAGTCTGATCTCCACAGGTTCAAGCCAGCCAAAGCTACATAGTGAGAACCTGTCTCAAAAAGTAAAAATTAAAAGAAAAGTTCATTTTCTGGCAGTGGTGGTGCACACTTTTAACCCCAGCATTTGGAAGGCAGAGACAGGTAGATCTCTGAGTTCTAGGCCAGCCTGGTCTACAGAGTGAGCTCCAGGACAGCCAGGGCTACACAGAGAAACCCTGTCTCGAAAAACAAAGAAGGAGGAAGAGAAGGAAAAAGAAGAATGACAAGAATGAACAAGAACAAGAATGAACAAGAACAAGAATGAACTAGAACAAGGAAGAACAAGAACAAGGAAGAACAAGACTCAGCACCCAGGAGAATAACTGAAATTGCTACAGCCAGGACACTCAGTGACTCTGTCTGGGGCGGGAAGAGCCTGTGGAAGAACGCTATTTTAACTAGGCAAAGATGTGTTATTTTGTTTATGCTGAGGAATGTTACTTAAACTGTGTTAAAGCTTGTTGCTTTTGTTTATGCTGTATTTGTTTAATGATGTAAGAATGTGTGTTTAACTATGAAAAGCATCTGTTTTACCTTGCCTGCCTATGGTACCTGATTGGTTTAATAAAAAGCTGAACAGCCAATAGCTAGTCAGAGAAAGGACAGGTGGAGCTAACAGACAGAGAGAATAAATAGGAGAACCCTAGGCTCAAAAAGAAGAAAAGAACAAAAGGAGAGAATGAGGGAGACGCCTGGGACAAGAAGCCAGGCAGACACCAGCCAGCCAGACACAGTGAAAGTAAGATATGCAGAATTAAGAAAGCAAAAGGTAGATAAAGTGAACAGGTTAATTTAAGTTAAAAGAGCTAGCCAGAAACATGCCTGAGCTAGGCTGAGCATTCAAAGCTAATAATAAGTCTCTGTATTGTGATTTGGGAGCTGGTTGGTGGCTTAAAAGAAAAAGGCTGGGACAGGAGCCAGGTCTGATCCTTTGAACCATTTTGCTTCTGGCCCAAGCCAAGTGGTTGATGAGAACACAGGAGGAGCTGGGACTCAACCCTCACACTGTCCCTCCTGTCATTTCCTGTAGGGTACTTCCCAGTTGGGACTTCCCACACCCAGGAACGGTCTTCTGGTCATCTGAGGAATGCGAACGGCTAAGCTCACTCCCTCTCCCGAAGGTCCAGCCCTTTGACCAGCTAGTCCCTGGGTCAGTTCCCAGGTCATTCATAACCCTGCTGAAAAGCTGCTTTTGTGTCTTTCCCAGGCCTATCACAGCCCAACTGGGTGCCACTTCAGGTCACCCCCACTTTGCACAGACGCCTCTCCGTCATGTCCCCTGGTGTCCAGGTGCACGGACTTTATTTCCCACCCGTTGGACCATGGGGTTCTTATGGAAAGATCCCCTGGCTGCTGAGACTTACTCAACACAGTGGCACTTACTCAAGACTAGGTGACCCATTGACCCCCATCATGTTCTCGTGGTGCACTGACCAAGATCTGCACCTGGAGGAAAAAGCCTGAAGTCCCTCTCAGCAGGAAGCAACATCTCTCCCAGGCTGATCCACAGTTGTGAGAGGCCTCAGTCACTTTTCTTGCTGAGGTTAGGGTTGACTACTTAGAAGCAGGTCTAGCTTACAACATTAAAGTGATGAAGAAGTAGGCCGAGCACCTATTGGCCATTCCACAAAGCTCTTTCTCTCCTTGCCCACTGTCATCTCTGGAGGGTGACCCTGATCCCCAGAGCTAATGCGGATGCCAGGGCTCCAACCACCACACTCATGTTATAGTCGGAAAAGACCTCCCTGAAAGACCACCCAGTGCCTTCACACTGAACGGAAGGGGTCAAATGACCAAACTCAGATATATCAGAGATCAGGAAATGTAGTCTTTAATCCAGGGATTAGGAATGCAGAACTGTCTGCAGGACTGCTCACCTCGCTAGACTAGAGGAAGCTGGAGAGCACACAGGTGAAATCTGCCTGGCCGTGGAAGGAACGTGGGGCCAAGAGGAGGCACTGGAGTATGCACGAACATTACAGGATGTCAAGGAACTGTGGCTCATTTTCTTAGATATAGCTATAGATTAATGGCAATTTAGGAATATATATGTATTCTCAAATAGTTCAAGTTATTATTTACTTAGGAATAAATTAAAATACAGTATATAAACAGGTTTAAAAAGATTGACAGAGCCGGGCGATGGTGGCGCACGCCTTTAATCCCAGCACTCGGGAGGCAGAGGCAGGCGGATCTCTGTGAGTTCGAGACCAGCCTGGTCTACAAAGCTAGTTCCAGGACAGGCTCCAAAGCCACAGAGAAACCCTGTCTCGAAAAATCAAAAAAAAAAAAAAGATTGACAGAGTAAACAGAAAAGACAGAATCCCCAAGTCTAGATGGACTATGGGTATTATCCCACTTGTTTAGATTTTCTGCACATCTCAAATTTCTTATTATAAATATTAGGGACAGGGCTGGAGAGATGGCTCAGTGGTTAAGAGCATTGCCTGCTCTTCCAAAGGTCCTGAGTTCAATTCCGGGCAACCACATGGTGGCTCACAACCATCTATAATGAGGTCTGCTGCCCTCTTCTGGTCTTCAGACACACACAGACAGAATATTGTGTGTGTGTGTGTGTGTGTGTGTGTGTGTGTGTGTGTGTGTGTAAATTTAAAATAAATAAATATTAGGGACAGTCATTCTGCATCTGGTTTGGCTGTCCCAAGGCTTTCTCGTGGTGAGGCTCCTGGTGAAAGGCAGGGACTCGAACCAGTCAACGCAAAGGGCAATGAGATTGATCCCTACAGTCCTGGCCAGGGTGCACGAGTCATCCAGGACCTCCTGTCCCCAGCTGCGGGGAGCTGTTCTGTGTACCTCTTAGTGCCCTCCTGGGCTTCCTGGCTCACCACTGCCCAGAGTAGGTACAGACCTAGACTGGACACCTAGATTTGCATCTAGCCCAGAGTAGGTACAGACCTAGACTGGACACCTATATTTGCATCTAGCCCGTAAGCCAGTTCTAGCCATTAGTTCATCAGCACACACTGTGAGGACTGGAGATGCCACGTCAGGCGTGAAGATGTCTGACTTCTCTTAGCAGGTCAGACAGCACGGTGCTCTCCCAGCACAGCCTCTTCCCACGTCCTTCCCCACCGCAAGCACAGCCTAAAGAACTCACACTTGATAGCCCTGTTGTGAGGCCCAGGATGACGACACCAGTGATCTCGGGTGCCCTCCAAACTAGGTCCCCAAGCTTCTCCACACCGTGTCATTTTCCACTTGTCTATGTTACCCACAATCAGATGGCATGCTTTCCTGTTCCTCTTCAAGGGCAACTGGACACAAAAGTATTGGCCACAGAACCACATCAGAAGCAGACCATCAGGTGAACCAGCTGACTATCTCCAAATGTCAAACACACCTGTGCTGACCAACCACGACCGCTCTCGGAACCAGCTTCACTTAACACCCAAGCTGGGCCCAGGAGCGTGGACAAGGGTGTCCGCTGGGGCTCTAGGAGACATCAAATGCTGGCAGCCATCAAAGGACCATGAGGAGACTGGCTAAATACGTCCTCCTGACAAGCCTGGCTGACAGGAGGCAGCAGCATCAGCGCCATCTTAAAACAGCAAAGCAACTACAGAACTGTCCCCGTTAGTCAGGGGAAATGCTAAACAGCCATAAACACAAACAAGGGCGGGCACTCCACCCCCAGAGCACAGTGGACTCATATGTGGGTGCTTCCATGTAGAGGGGAGTCCGAGGGGACACACCACAAACAAAAGTCGTTTCTGCAGAGTGCGGTTAGGCGGCAGGGGGACTTTTACACATTTGAGAGTACGGTTTTGTTGCTTTGAGTCAGGGTTTCTCTGTGTGTGGACCTGGCTGTCCTGGAACTCACTCTGTAGACCAGGCTAGCCTCAAACTCAAAAGAGATCCACCTGTCTCTGCTTCCTGAGCGCTGGATTATAGGCATGTGCCACCACACCTGGCCAAGAGTTCTGTATTTTTTAATCTTTGAGAATAATATATAGTATACTGGCTAGTTTTTAGGTCAGCTTGATACAGGCCAGAACCATCACTAGAGAGAACCTCAGCTGAGGAAATGCCCCCACCAGCTTGGCCTGTGATACATTTTCTTGATTAATGATTGACAGAGGAGAGCACAGACCTCTGTGGCTGGGGCAACCACCGGGCAGACAGTCCTGTGTCCTGGAGGAAAGCAGACTGAGCAAGCCATAAAGAGTAAGCCAGTAGACGCTCCCTCCATGGCCTCTGCATCAGCTCCTGCCCTGCTTGAGATCCTGTCCTGACTTTCCCTTAGTAATGGAGTGTGATCCAGAAGCATAAGACAAAATAAACCCTTTTGGTAATAGTGTTTTTTTTTTTTTTTTTTTTTTTTGGTTTTTCGAGGCAGGGTTTCTCTGTGGCTTTGGAGCCTGTCCTGGAACTCGCTCTGTAGACCAAGCTGGTCTCGAACTCACAGAGATCCACCTGCCTCTGCCTCCCGAGTGCTGGGATTAAAGGCGTGCGCCACCATTGCCCGGCTGGTAATAGTGTTTTATCAAAGAAAAAAGAATCTCTAAGAAACATAGTGCTTTTGAAATTTAAGCAGTGATATGATATGCTTTGGAGAATCAGGCTGGCTTCTCATGAGGGAAAGTAATGATGACACCGTCTAAAATGTTTCAGCAATAATAGCATATGCTAGCAATGTTCTCTCTCTCTCTCTCTCTCTCTCTCTCTCACTCTGTGTGTGTGTGTGTGTGTGTGTGTGTGTGTCTGTGTGTGTGTGTGCAGAGAAAGAGAAGGACAGAAGCCACTGTGACAAATGGTGACCCCTGGTGGCTCAAAATGAAGGACACATAGACTTCACTGACTATTCCTGCAACTTTTGACTATGTTTGAAATATTCTCAAAATAAAGTCAGATGTAGTAGAAATGAAGTCAACTGAAAGGCAGAGTCCTGGGAAGCCCCCTACAGACCAGGGAGTGGAGACCCAGAAAGACCTTCAGCATATGGACAGAGACCTGGCCCCCCAGAAGGGACAGGATTTTTTTTTTTTTTTTTTTTTTTTTTTTGGTTTTTCGAGACAGGGTTTCTCTGTGGTTTTGGAGCCTGTCCTGGAACTAGCTCTTGTAGACCAGGCTGGTCTCGAACTCACAGAGATCCGCCTGCCTCTGCCTCCCAAGTGCTGGGATTAAAGGCGTGCGCCACCACCGCCCGGCAAGGGACAGGATTTTAAAACAGGTTTAAATGGCTTTATTTTCTCCATGATTTTTCCTCCCAAAGAGCCAATGTCCTTATACTACCGAGAGATCCCAGGACTTAGACCCAGAAAGCGACACTAGAGTCTGTGGTCTCATTAGAGAACGCCTCCACTGTCTAGTGACACCCGGGACACTTATGCAGTCCAGCTGGGCCTACAGTTCAAAGATCATGGCTTGAGATAGAGCTTCCTCTCATGATGCAGTCACCGGGGGCTCGAGGTACGCCCGTTTTGGATGGGGCGTCTGGTAGGAGCTGTCACCTCCGGTGATCTGCGCCAATGGCCTCTGTGACTGTGTTAAAACCCTGCTCTCTGGAAAGAAAACAAAGTCTGTCGTCAGGAGGCCCATGCTTGCCATGGGCACGCCGCTTGCCACACCACCCCACCCAGCACATCTTATGACCACTACTTTGCCCTCACCCAGGCCCCTGCACCCGTCTGCCCGGGCCTTCTGTGCAGGAAGGGAAGTGACTTTATACTGCAGTTCCCGGACACTAGTCCATGTCAATTCACTACCTGCTTCATTCTGCTAGGATTCCTCCATCCCTGGTCCCTGGGCAAGTGGCAGGCCCTGCCTTGTAATGAGCTCCGCCTCAGAATCACTGAATTCACTTGGCACTGTTTGTCCTTGGCCAAAGATGCAGCAGAGACATTTTCCCGCCCTGCCATCTGTGTTTCCCTCCAGCTCTCTGGGCATGCACAACAGACGGATGGCCAGTGTCACTTTCTAGTTAACCTCTCTGACCAACTTCCCGGTTAGGCTGCGTCAAGCCCCACTCACTTTAGAAGTGCCTCCAGCTCACGCTTGACCCTGACCACGACAGGAGGCCCCAGGAAGGTGAGGGCCGTGTACAGCTGCACCAGGGAGGCCCCAGCCTGGATCTTCTCCAACGCATCCTGCCCGCTGCTCACACCGCCAACCCCAATAATGGGAATCCTGCCTGGAGAGAAGCACATAGCAAGGCCAGGGAGGCGGGTGTAAGGACCCAGGCATCCATCAGGGAGGCGGGTGTAAGGACCCAGGCGTCCATCAGGCCTTGGTCCTGGCAAACACAACGGACGAGGGAAGAACCAGGGCCTCGTGAGCCTAAGGAAGCCTTGCCTTGAGTGAGGGCGTACATCTCCCGGATGGTCTGCGTTGACAAATCTCGGAGTGGCTTCCCACTCAGTCCTCCCACCTCAGAGCGCAGAGCACCTTGTAGGCTGGTAGGGCGACTCACTGTGGTGTTTGTGACGATCAGTCCATCGATGCCCAGCTGCAGCGTGAGACAGAGAAAGCGCCTCAAGCCATGGATCTGAGGGACTCAATGAAACTGTCTCTTTTGAGGACTGAGGCAGCCAGCAGGCCAGGGGTCAGTTCTGTAGGGCAGGACCCTCACGGCCTCACCCACACCTTGACTGGAGAGATGGATCAGAATGAGTCACTCAATGCGACACAGCAGTGTCTCACAGCAAGCCCATGACAGCGCCTAAGCAGGGTTTGACCTTAGCTGTCTGGGAGTATCTCAGGGAGTACGTGGTAGCACCAGGACTGAAATACAGGACTGCTGGACTGTGTTCCTACCACCCTGTATAGCCGGAGAAGCCTGCTGTTGGGACAGACATGAGACTGACAGACAGGCCAGCGCAGGCCTTAGACTTTCTGGATGAAGACAGATCAGAAGCAAGAAAAAGACTCGCCAAACACATTTCACTCACCAGGTGGACTATACAGTGACAGACAACCAAACAGCCTTCCACTCCACATAGAGGAAGTCACCAACCATGCCATTTTGTGTTATCCCAGCAGCGATGGACGACGGAGGCTACCCCCACCCTACCTGGGACCACCCTGACTCAAACCTCTCTCGCCACACTGGCAATGTCCTCCTTGTCCTGGGCCGTGAGGTCAGGGGCGATCTTCACCAGCACGGCCGGCTTCCGCACTCCCTTCAAGGCGTCCCTCTCCTGCAGCACCTAGGAGGACAAGCCAGAGATGGGGACCCCACCCCACAGCCCAGCAGTGCGGGTCGACGTTTTCACATACGGTCAACTAAAGCACAAGCTGTTTCTCCCCTTGGGATAACCGCTCAGGTTTGTTTTGTTCCTGAAAACAAGCAAGGAGATGTGTCACAAGGACTAGGCAGTGAGCACTCATTCCATTCACACGCAGTGCTGGGGACAGAGTGACAGCTGAGAGCCGTGCCAGCTCTGGCTGCCTGTGGTTTTACAGCAGTTAACTGCCTATTGGTATGACTGGGGATGTGAGAGATGAGACGGTGCCTGGAAAAGGTACGATGAGGGTTCCTAGGCCAGATGTGAATAGCTTCGCCAGAAAGATGAAACCTAGTAAGGGCAGGAGGAACATGTGATGGTGTAATGACACACCTTGGCCAGCAGGAGGCGCAGCTCAGTCTTTCCCTGGAGGCTCCTCAGGCCAGCAGTGTTGGGACTGGACACATTCACCACGAGGTAGTCAGCCAAGGGGCCCAGGACACGAACGCCCTCTACATAGTCTGCAGCAGCATCCACCGAAGTCTTATTCTTCCCCAGGTTGATTCCCAGGGGCAGCCCATCTGTGAAGAGCAAGTTTCCCAGGCAACATTTTGAGTACAGGTGGGACTCCCCTGAATCGGCTGACGGAGAAGGTTCATTCTGGGGGCTGCTGCCTGATGGCTGAGAGCCGCTTCATCATCTGTCTCTATGACAAGTGCATGCACATACAAGGATGCTTCTGGCATACTAAGCCTTTTATCTTTTTAATTAAATAGAGAAATTAGAAGCCTAAATACTGGGAAAAAGCAGAAAAACAGGAGGAAGCTGTGCATGGTGGGCACTTGTAAGCACAGTTCTCAGGAGGTGTAGTTAAGAAAATCAGGAGTTCAAGGTCATCCTTAGCAACATAGCAGGTTCAAGGTCAACCAGGGCCGCCTTCTCACAGCCCATCACCTTCTTGGTCACCAGTTTAAAAGTCAGATTTCTGTAACATTTCCTAAGAGGTCTCGAAGCTTCAAGTCCAGCACCCAGCAGGCCAGAATCACTTGTGAGCTTTGGCACAAGTGAGCCGCATGGAGAGTACGGCTTCCTGAGTAACTGGGCCTGTCACTGTGCTCACCCCTGCACGGGCACGATTACGGAGTGAGGAGGGCTGAGCTACTCTTTACACAGAGCACTGTCTCTTCTATCAGCTCGTGTTCCTAGGCCTGGTGCTGGCAGAAAGCGTCTGCAAGGCCGCTAGCTGCCAGCAGATGCCTGTGGGCAGGGCACGGACACGGGACTTGGCCTCACTCCAATGAATGTGAGGGCACAGACTGAGGGTGAAGGGTGGACATGGTACAATGGCGAGAAAGCCAGCCCACAGAGAGAGCACTGCGGGCATTGAAAAGAAGAGACGGAAGGCAGGAGGCAGGAGAACACCACAAACCACGGACATCATGTTAAGACCTTCACAGTTGCAGGGCTGGCAGGGTCTGGTTCTATCAAAGCCAGGATTGTTTTGTTTTCTGTTTTCTGTTTGTGTTTTTGTTTTAGGGTTTTGTTTGTTTCTTTTTCAAGACAGGGTTTCTCGACCTCACAGGGATCCTCCTGCCTCTGCCTCCCAAGTGTGCTGGGATTAAAGGTGTGCGCTAGCACCACACAGCCAAAGCCAGCGGTTTTTAAACACTGTCGTTTCCTATGTCCACCATCTGAGCTTGCCAAATGCTTCAGCCCTTTCTTCCTTAGCTCCTCAAATAAACGCAGAAGTCCTTGGCTTAACCTTCACGCTATCGGCCATCAAATGAGACTAGGACCTCCTGAAAGACATTGTCGAGGCGAAGGAGAAAAGCCCCCAGAACTACAGAAGGTATGTGAGGAGCGGAGAGCTATGGGCAGAGGGCCACCACCCAGGGCTCTGGCCCCAAAATGCACCTCTGAGCGCAAAGCAGACCACAGAGGACAAAGACATCTCCATGAAAAGCCACCAAAAGCAAGGCCTGAGGACAGCTGGTCCCGAGTGGGTAGGCGCGCAACACCTCTGCCCTGCTCTTTAGCTCGTAGCGCACACCATTTACACAATGAACGAAAGGACAGCTGCGCTGGACGTGTGCAGATGCACTCGGGTCACGTCTTAGCTACCCCCCCACGTGCTCTCTGCTGACCCCAAGCCCCCAAGTTAGGACACAATCCAGGTTCCATCGGTGCCGGAGACCAGAAAGGCCGTGCTGAATTCTGACATCCGTTACAACCTTTGAGGCTGAGGTAGAAGCTGGACAATCCCCAAACGAGAGGAGCCTGAGTGGCTTTGTGTGGTTTTTATTGTCTGTTTCCTATCGCTGGGTCGCATGCCCTCCCCCTGTATTTCTCTGTATAGAGGAAGAGAGACCCTCCCACGACTCCCGACTTTACCTGCAGTGAGCTTGGTCTGCTTCTGCTGTCGGGCGCGCAGCCTGTGTTCCACCACCAAGAGCCCGTGGCTGTTGAATCCGTACCTGGTGCACATAAACACACAGGAAAGGGGTGGAGTTAGAGGTGACAGCTGGAAAAAGCACCCGAGACCATTTCCACACTCTCACACCGGCTCCTCTTTATTGTCAAATGGGTGGGAGCTAGAGTCGCCATGGAAACACACATGTGGTGTGTCTGTACAACTGTTCCCAGAAAGGTTGAATGGGGCAGGGAGGACCCACCACGAACACGGGCAGCACCATCCCACAGGCTCACAACCCAAACCGAGTAAGGAGAAAGTGACCCAAGCACCAGCATCCTCCACTCCCTGCTTCTTCACTGCAGGTGCAAAGTGGCCCTCTGCCTTAGGCTGCTGCCACCAGGAGGGCTTGTGCCCTCAGACAGTGAGCCAAAATAAACACCCCTTCCTTAAGCTGTTTTTTGTCAGAACTCTGTCCCAGGAACAAGAATAATAGCTAACGGGGTCTGGTTACATCACTTTGTAGCTTGCAGCCAGAGCAACGCAGCATGGGCAGTGACCGTGATCTGCTGGCGCAGTAAATACCCGTCCTTCAGCATGTCTGTGCTGAACACATGCCACGGACATGAGCAAGAAGGCTAAGTGTGCATGCGTCCAGGAGCACAGACGCCTGCCCCTCACCACTCCCTGCCCCATGGGGCTCTGCCAAGTACATTACCCAAAGTCTCATGGAACAGCCAAATCAGAAACACAGGTATTTTGTCTGCCCAGCCCTAAAGACACTGGTCCCTGCAGTAATCCAACAGAAAGATCTATGACCTGTCGAGAAGCTTTCTGAAATAAGCAGTAGGAAGCGCGGCCACAGGTCTGCCGAAATCCTCACCAGGAAGCTCTTCAAAAATCTCCCGGCAAAAAAGTACGACGGTCTTCCCTTTGCAGTTACACTAAGTACTCAGAACCATGAAGGCTGAGGCTTCACGCAGTCGGAAGGACTCCTCCTCCTAAGAGCAGCCGTACATGCTGAACACTCCGTCCTTGTTCATCCAAAGCAAGGGCCAATTGTGCAGTACCAAGGCCACTGGCAGCATGTGGCCACCAGCTCTGCCCAAGTCAGAGGACCCAGAAGTAAAGGCACGTGGGTGCCGGAGGACCAGAAGCCAATAAAAGGGGAGTGTAGTTAGCCAATGATTTTTACATCGACTGCATGTTAAGATGGTTTTAGAATACATTGTTTATAATTAAATCTTAATAATTATAAATAAGTATCAAATTCATTCCTTTTTCTAGTTTTTAATGTAGTCATGAGAATATTTCAAATTACAAGTGAGATCATTATATTCCTATAGGCCAACCCTGGACCAGGGCAATGGAGTAACAATGTAGAAAAGTGAACACTGTCAAGTCCAAGCCTTTCCCAGCTGATCTTTGCAGCCAGCACCAGCTCTGAGCCTCAGCAGGAACACCTGGTACAATCCTAACAGCTGTGTTCCAAGGTTGGGGTGAGCGCTGCCTCGTGTTCAAAAGGGCTCCTGAATACTCCAAATGACAGAATGTCCTTCCATCTTAGGAGAAAAGCAGAAGGCGGGTCTTCCATCTCAGAGATTCCAGCAGGGGAGGAGATACTCCCCACAACACTGAGCCACCCCCTACCTGTTAATGACAGCTTGGTCCTCCGGGAGGCGGAATACTCTGGGTCTGGGGTTTCCTTCCTGAGGCTGGGGAGTCACACTTCCGACCTCAACAAAACCAAAGCCCAGCTTGTAGAGGCCATCCACAGCTTCCCCATGTTTGTCAAATCCTGCAGCAATCCCTATTGGATTTCGGAATTTACGGCCCAGGACTCTCACTTCCTGGAAAGGAGACAAGGGCAGAGGTGTACGTGGCTATACCAAGTAGTTCTCACAGCAGGACTCCCAGCATCTTGCAGCAGAAGTCCCCTAGAGCTTGCTGAGCACCAGTGGGCCCACCGAATAGGGATCTGATGGAGGAAGGTCATTGGCTAATAAAGGAACTGCCTTGGCCCATTTTATTGGTTAGAAGATAGGTGGGAGGAGTAAACAGAACAGAACGCTGGGAGGAAGAGGAAGTGAGCTCAGACTCCACAGCTCTCCTCTCGGGAGCAGACGCCTCAGAGAGACGCCATGCTCCTGGCTCCTGGGCAGACGCACGCTATGAAGCTCCAACCCAGGATGGACATAGGCTAGAATCTTCCCGGTAAGCGCACCTAGGGGCGCAACACAGATGATTAGAAATGGGCTAAATTAATATGTGAGAATTAGCCTAGAAGAGGCTAGATAGAAATGGGCCAAGCAGTGATTAAAAGAATACAGTTTCCGTGTAATTATTTTGGGTAAAGCTAGCCGTGGGGGCGGCCGGGTGCCGGGGATGCAGCCCCGCCGCCCTTATTACTACAGGGATCTTTGGGAGGAAGGACACTCTGAGGTGTCTATCTGCAGGTGCTTCTGATGTCTGCTGGAGTCTGACACCAGAGGCCTCAAGGCTGAGGGAGAGGCTGTATCCCACCACAGGAGAACAGGAGACAGGTGCTATCCAGCACAATTATGGTGGCTCTTCTTATCTACTCAACCTGGGCAGGAGAAGGAGTCCTTGGGTGTCGTCAGCCTTTAGGTCATGCTACTCGGACACCAGTGAGTACCACGCAGCCGAGCCCATCACCCGCCTCTAGTATACAAGCACCAGTTGACCTTTCCTCCATGACTGACCAGAAGCCAGCAGCAATGAGCATCATGGAGAGTTGGAGGGAGGACACTGGCCGGCACTGGTGCTGGTTCCAGTGAGCTCTTAGAGGTCAGGTAAGTGTCCCCAAGGGGAAAGTCACATGGTCTTGAAATCCACAGGAGACGAGAAAGGGCACAGGAAGGTAAGAATGTGCATGCAGCACCTCAGAGCCACGAGGCGAGAAGTGCGGCTCTAACAGGCCCTCAAGCCGGTTCTTGTCCCTGGCTGTGTGACAGAGCCTGCGGCATTGTCAAGCTTCTCTGAGATTATGGTTAAACTGGTCAGTCAGACCTGGGCAGCCAAGCATCCCAAAAGCACCCCCACCCTCCCAGGAGAGCCGAGTCAGGACAGGGAACTGAAGCCTTGGGCAGAGAAGTAAATTGAGGGAGGAAAAGTGGGATACGAGGAGCAACTGGCCTGGCTGCCGGGGAGTAGGGACATACTGTATGGTCCCACTTACTCAGGAAGCTGAGGCCCAGAAATCATTTCAGCCCACAAGTTTGAGATCAACCTGGACAACATGGACCCCTCTCAAAAGAAAAAGGGTATGCTGGGTGGTGGTGGCGCATGCCTTTGATCTCAGTGCTTGGGAGGCAGGGGCAGGTGGATCTCTGAGTTTGAGGCCAGCCTGGTCTACAGAGTAAGTTCAAGGATAGCCAGAGCTATACGGAGAAAACCTGTCTCAACGAGAGAGAGAGAGAGAGAGAGAGAGAGAGAGAGAGAGAGAGAGAGAGGGAGAGAGAGAGAGAGAGAGAGAGAGAGAAAGAAAGAAAGAAAGAAAAAAGGTAGCATCCAGAGAAAGAGACAGCAGAAGGGCCACACTGACTCTGGGCCAGAGAAGTGAGTTGTGACTGGATGTGACTGGAGCAGGTAGTTATCTAGGACTTAAGTCCTCCACCCCCTCAGGATGATGAGTACACCCAGGGCCTGCTTCTGATGGGGGGGGGGGGGGAGAAAGGACCCATCTGGCCGGACTGCAGTATCCTCCTGACCCTTCACACCTACCCAGACAGAGGACATAGTATCTAAAAGAGACGACCCTTCCCAGCTAACACTGCATGCATTAGCTGTTTAACAACTACAGAAGATTTCCCTGCTCAGCAGAGGGATTTCAGCAAGGCAGGCCAGTGGCCAAGGTTGGACACTGGAGTCAGACTCCATGGGTTCGAATCCTGGTCCTGCCACCTCCCAGCTGCATGACCTTGGGCAAGTTTCCTGCTCTGTGGATGGAGATGAGATAGGACCAACCTCAAACAGCAGTGGTGAGGATTAAAGCTGTGAGCGTAAGCTACATGGTGAGTGTTCTTCCGTAAGTTCACGAGATGCTT
Source organism: Microtus oregoni (assembly GCF_018167655.1). Classification (NCBI taxonomy): domain Eukaryota; kingdom Metazoa; phylum Chordata; class Mammalia; order Rodentia; family Cricetidae; genus Microtus; species Microtus oregoni. The sequence goes on from NW_024543063.1 coordinate 43,631,864, forward strand.
CCTCAGCCTGGGCTCCAGGTCCCAGCTGCCTGCGGACCTGCAGCTCTGGTTTTCAGAAGCACAGTCGCAGCAGAGGACACAAGCACTGAAGGATGTGACCTCTCCCACACACCTAAATGGAACACAGTGTGACCCAGGGACACCTACCAGCATGTCAGAGTCCTGAAATGGAGCTCGAGGAAGGAGCCCCAGGGACGTGAAGCGAACAGCGAGGCGGTGGGCTGATTCTGGGTCTAGCAGCCTCTGCAGGGCCGGCATGAGGTATTCAGCGTAGAAATGGTCATCGCCGGTGGCTGTCAGGTAAGAGGTGAAGAGAAGTCCTCCGCCTCCGAGGATGATGGCTGCATCCAGGGCCCGCTTCTAGTGGGGGAAAAGAAAGGCTCCATGGAGACCCTCATCAGGCCAGGCTGCAGCACCCTTCCTCACCCTGAGGACATTACATCTACATGAATTGAGAGCCCTTCCCTGCTCACACTGCCCCCCTTCATAGCCTGCCCACTCACACACCAGCCTTTGTAGACATAGTACCTACATTGCTTACACAGATTCTAGTCCTGAATAGTTTTTTTTTTCCTAAGAACCAGCCAGGAAATTTTCAAGATAGGGGCCACACGGGAGAATTTTTACTAGTTAATGAAGAAGGGTCAATGCTGATAGATTAGGCATGGAGAAATCAGTCCTGTCAATATTCTTCTTTGATTAAAGTTAACACACTAATTTCCCTATGTTTGAACTTGCTATTGCTATTTAGGCAGGTTTAAAAACCTTCCTATTATCTGAGCCAAAGAACAAGCTGTAGTTCACCACCAAACACCCACTCCCCACATTTCACAAATATACGGTAACTTTGCCAGAAATATAAGTACCTTTTGTTTTTGTTTTTTCAAGACAGGGTTTCCCTGTAACAGTCCTGGCTGTCCTGGAACTAGCTCTGTAGACCAGGCTGGCCTCGAACTCACAGAGATCCGCCTACCTCTGCCTCCTGAGTGCTGGGATTAAAGGCGTGTGCCTCAACTTCCAGGTGGTGCCTTGTAATTTAAGGACAACTGTGCAGTGTGCACAAAACATTGCAAAAGAATCAGTCATCATTCCTAAAAGCCCACCAGAAAGGGCGCACTGTGCTGTGTGTGCACCAGTGGACCCCTTCTACGTAGAGGCTTAAACACCTGATCATCAGCCAGGCCGTGGTGGTGCACACCTTTAATCCCAGCACTCAAGAGGCAAAGGCAGGCAGATCTCTGTGAGTTCAAGGCCAGTCTTGTCTACAAGAGCTAGTTCCAGGACAGGCTCCAAAGTTACAGAGAAACCATGTCTCAATAAAAATAAATAAATAAAAATTAAAAAAAATTAAAAAAACACCAAAAACCTGTAGGTGAATTGTGTTCTGAAATTCATGTTTTAATTTAGCCTTTATTAGCACATGGTGTTTATATTTTGAAAGTATACCAGTTACTGGTCTGAAATGTCCTTTGTGTATAATATAAAAGTGGCTACAATATAAACATAGCTTCACTCTCTGGGTAGAGAATCACTACCCCGGAGCCCAAAAGTGGTTCACAAGGCTTTTTGATAATTAGCACCACCAGATGCCAAGTGGCTAATGCATTCATTCAGTCCTTCAAAAGCAAGCAAACCAGGGCTGGTCCCTGTCCTTCAGAAGAGTGTAACCTAAGGAAGCCACAAATCAATCATCATGAGCCAAGGAAACTGACATGAAGGAGAAAGCAACTGAAGCATCTTGAGGAAGGGAGTCAACGGAGACACAAAAGCTAAAGAGCAGGAAGCAGGTGGATCTCTAGGGGGCTGAAGCCAAGGAAGGGTCAGAGAATGGAGATCTGTTTGGAACTAAAAGGAAAGCATTGCTTAAAATGAAGCAGGAGAAACGAGAGTGATGTCAGCCAGGATACAGATCTGGGGGCTGGAGATAGCTCAGTGGCTAAGCGCACTTGCTGCTCTACCAGAGTTCGGCTCCCGTTCCCGTGTCAGACAGCTTACCACGAGCCTGTAACTCGAGCTTTAGGGGCTCCAACACAGCTGGTTTCAGGGGGCACCTGTATTCACCCTTCCACCCCTCCCCACACCTACACATAATTTTATTTTTTAATGGGATTTGTTCACTAAACAAGGAAGTAGAGGATGTGCTCAGATTCGCCCACAGCAAACCAGGTATTCATTCTCCCTCCTCCTGGGAGTTTGCAGAAATGCCTCACGTCTCAGGCAGCACTATCTGCGCACTCTTTCCCAAACCAGGGACACAACCAAGAACTCTTCACACTGGGCTCCCATTTTAACCACACTGTATCTAGAAGGGTGGCCGCATGTCTTATTTCATTCTGTCCTGGATCCTTTCTACAAGGCTAGTAGACCATGTGCTCACAGAGGTCCGATACTAGCTCAGTTTAAAAAAAAAAAAAAAAATGCCATCGATCGCTCATGCTTAGACCAGCCTCGGCCAGGCACGCTTGTTTTTGGCATGCCCCTAGCTGCGCACCCGTGCAAGATACGCTGCAAGGGCCCCAGCCTTTCACGCTCCCCGCCTCATCTCCTCCCATCCTGTGCTCCGACCACGCGTGAACTCCCACGGCAGGACTCACTCGCAATTGTCTCCACGCCATGCTCCTTCGGCCACTGGGTCCGCCTCTGCCTCCACTCCATTGGAGAATGTGGGCTCAGCTCCACCTATCTCCCCAGCCCTGCCTGAAGCCAGTCCCACCCCTAGATGTTGAGTGGACGGTCGCACGCGTGCGTTCTGCCTGGAACCCGACCTCTTCCGTTCCTCCCTCGCTGTGTTCTCTTTTACCGGTATCATGCCTTCTAAAGAATGCTCGCTACTGCGCCGAGCTTGTCCGAAATTCCACACCCTCCCTTCTGTGCATCAGTGAGGAAGAGGTTTCCAGAAGCCTCTGGAGTGGGGAATAGACGCCTCCGAAGTCAGTGTGCATTACCCTAATGCTTTCCTACCTTTCGGAAGGAAACAAAGGACTATAGCCCCCGAAGGTTCCGCATGATTGTCTTTATGCCAGAGCTTCGGTATGACTGTCAACTTAAGAATTCTGTTTTACAATGACTTCTTGAATTTTGCATACAAATGGATGGAAATAGAAAACACTATGCTGAGTGAAGTAAGCCAGACCCAAAAAGAGGAACATGGGATATACTCACTCATATTTGGTTTCTAGCCATAAATAAAGGACATTGAGCCTATAATTCGTGATCCTAGAGAAGCTAAATAAGAAGGTGAACCCAAAGAAAAACATATAGGCATCCTCCTGAATATTAACCTTCATCAGGCGATGAAAGGAGACAGAGACAGAGACCCACATTGGAGCACCGGACAGAAATCTCAAGGTCCAAATCAGGAGCAGAAGGAGAGAGAGCGCGAGCAAGGAACTCAGGACCGCGAGGGGTGCACCCACACACTGAGACAATGGGGATGTTCTATCGGGAACTCACCAAGGCCAGCTAGCCTGGGTCTGAAAAAACCTGGGATAAAACCGGACTCGCTGAACATAGCTGACAATGAGGACTACTGAGAACTCAAGAACAATGGCAATGGGTTTTGATCCTACTGCACGTACTGGCTTTGTGGGAGCCTAGGCAGTTTGGATGCTCACCTTACTAGACCTGGATGGAGGTGGGTGGTCCTTGGACTTCCCACAGGGCAGGGAACCCTGATTGCTCTTCGGGCTGACGAGGGAGGGGGACCTGATCGAGGAGGGGGAGGGAAATGGGAGGCGGTGGCGGGGAGGAGGCAGAAATCTTTAATAAATGAATAAATAAATAAATTAAAAAAAAAAGAATTCTGGGGCTGGAGAGATGGCTCAGTGGTTAAGAGCATTGCCTGCTCTTCCAAAGGTCCTGAGTTCAATTCCCAGCAACCACATGGTGGCTCACAACCATCTGTAATGGGGTCTGGTGCCCTCTTCTGGCCTGCAGTCATACACACAGACAGAATATTGTATACATAATGAATAAATAAATATTTTAAAAAAAAGAATTCTGTTTTATAGAGCGCATTCATGCCAGAACGTTGTAAACAATAAATACATAAATTTTTACTCCCCCACTTTAGGACATAATTTGGGGCAAGTTGGGGGAGACTGTAGAGATGGCTCACTTCTTAACATTTGCTGGAGAGGATCCGAGTTTCCGTCCAAGCACCCAAATAGGTGGCTCACAACTGCCTGTAACTCCAGCTTCAGGAGATCCTATTCTTCGTTTGCACATTCCCACATGCAGACACATACACCTACACATGATTTAAAATGATTAAATCTTAAGTCTCTTGTGCATTTGAGAAAAAAAAACATATTTGGCTTTTGGAGATTGGCTTGCTTCACTTAACATGATCTTCAGTCCCATATATTTTCCTGTAAATTATCTCCTTTCAGTCTTTTTAATGGATGACTATTGTTCTACACCTATGTATACCATATTATCTTTATCTGTTCTTCTGTAGCAGATTCCATAACTTGGCTGCTCTGAATAGCGCTGGGGGGGGGGAATGGTGCACAGTACCTCTGTTGTGTGCTAGGTATATTCCTTTGGGAGTATACATATTTCTAGAAATGACATAGCTCAGACTTTTTGGTGGTGATTCTGTCTGTTGGTTGCTTTTAAATTTTTCTTCTGTGTGTGAGAGTTCAGGCACCAGCCTGCTATGGCAGACATGTGGAGTCCAGAGGACAACTTTCAAGACTGTTCTCTCTGCCTTGTTGAGGAGCAGGACCGCTCTTGTTTCTGCAGCACTGCATACTCTGGGCTACCCGGCGATTCTGTCTCTATCTCTCTACTCCTGCAGGAGTGCTGAATACAGATGTTTACCACTGGGCTAGCAGGCGATTCTGTCTGTATCTCCCAACTCCTGTAGGAATGCTGGATACAGATGCTTATCTCTGTATCCTGTGGGCTCTGGGGTTCCAACTCAGGTTACCAGGCTTTCACATGTAATGGCTCTGTCAATTTATATTCTCACAAGCAGTGTTCAAGGTTTCCCTCTTGGTTGGATCCTTGCCAACATAGTTGTTTCTTTTCTTCATGAAAGACATGCCAAGGATTGAAACTGAATGTTCCTGTAGCTATGATCTGCATGTCCATGAAAGCTAAGGATGCTGAACATTTCTTCCTATGACTTATTGGCCATTCATGCTACTCTAGAGAGTTGTCTGCTCATTTCATTTGCCCATTTATTGATTAGGTTACTTGGGGAGGGCTGGTCTTTATGTTTAGTGCTTTTTATATGCTAGATATTAGCCCACTGTCAGATAGGTAGCTGGCAAGGCCTTTTCTCTCGTCTGTTTCTTACTCTGGTAACTGTTTCCTTTGCTGAACAGATTTTTGATTTCATGATTTTAAATTTCTTCCAATTGCCAGTCCTTGCTATTTCCTAGGTTAATGACTTCCCATCCACAAAGTCCTTGCCTATGCCTAAATCTTGAGGGTTTGTACAAACTTGCAAGCCCTGGACCCTAGGGACATGGACTTGAAAAAGGGGAACTCACCCAGACAAAGCCAATCTTAGCCTGGCGGAGAGCACAGGCAAGAAGATCATTTTCCAACATGTAGCCCTGGGCCAATAGGAAAAACAGCCCATCTCGGTGGGACCTCTAGATGTTTAGTTTTTTTCGGTCTGAAAAACCTCTCCACCAATGCAATTATCCAAATCAAACCAAATCAGACAGAATTAGAAGTCCAGGTTTAATGGATGCTAACGCTCCTAGATGGCCCTCCGGGACAACAAGGGGGAAAGGGGGGGGACCAGGAAGACCATGGAGAACCAGAAATATCTTGTGTTAGTTCTCTGGTGGGGGGGGACAGTTTAAATAGCCTATGGGAGTGGTCTTGACCTTCCCTGGGGAGAGGTCACCATTTGGCAGGCTTTCTTGGAGGTGTCCTTTGGACTGAGGCAACTCCCAGGGGAGGTGGCTTGAAATGGAATTTTCCACCCAATGTTCCAAAATGGATGCCAGGAGCAGGGGTGAAGCCCCTAACCAAACAGTGAGCTGCCATGTGGATGCTGGAAATTGAACCTGAGTCCTCTGGAAGAACAGCTAGTGTTCTTAACCGATGATCCATCTCTCCAAGTCCCCACTCCTCAAGGTCCTTTAAGTATAGGCTTATATTATCTGTAGACAGGGATAATTTGGGTTCTCCCCTTCCTGTTTGTAGCTCTTTTTATTTTTCTTGCCTCATTGTTCTAGTGAGTAATTCTAGTGCTTTACTGAATAAATCTGGTGCCTTAGTTAGGGTTTCTAGTCCTGCAATGAAACACCATGACCAAAGAAACAAGATGGGGAGGGAAGTGTTTATTGGGCTTAACTTCAGCATTGCTGTTCATCACTGAAGGAAGTCAGAAGAGGAACTCAGACAAGGCAGGATCCTGGAGGCAGGAGTTGATGCAGAGGCCATGGAGGGGTGCTGCTTACTGGCTTGCTCCTCATGGCTTGCTCAGCCTGCTTTCTTATAAAACCCAAGACCTCCGACCCATGGATGACACCACCCACCATGGGCTGGCCCTCCCCCATTGATCACTAATGATCAATGCCTTAGAGCTGGATCTCATGAAGACATTTCCTCAACTGAGGCTCCTTCCTCTGATGACTCCAACTTGTGTTGAGACACAACACCAGCCAGTGCAGCTGGGGAGAATGGACACCTTTTAATCCTCCCTGAATTTAGAGGAAATGCTTTCCATGTTCCCCACTTGAATATAGGTTTATTACACGGAGCCTTCTATTTTTTTTTTTTAAGAAATCATGAATGTTTATAGGATCCCTTCTATTTCCTTCTGCATTGGTTCTTCTGTGGTTGGGAAGTGGATAAGTGCACTTGTCCTGTGAGGTTGCCACAGCTCCATCAGCACCGGCAGATAACATTGTTGGGTCTAGTCATCTTGGTTATTTGCTCCAGGAATGATATTATCATTCCATGCCCTCCTGGTTCTCAGGGTTTCTCTGCATAGTCCGGGTGTCCCGAAGAATTTGTCTTTGTGAGTGAGACGACCTTTTACTCCTGGCTCTTCTCAATGCATTACTCACCAGAACCTTCTTCCTCTCATCATTAAGTACAATAATTTTATTTCTTCCTGAATTAGACGTTTTCAACGTATGGACCAGATGATGCCCTTCAATAGGATACTACAGCGTTTTCAAACGAAGGGGATAGGTCCTCAGCTTCCGACTTCAGAGATGTCTGTTTCCACAATGGTTTTCAAACTCATAAGGGCATTAAGAGCTGAGGATACGGCTCCGTGGTAGAGTTCATGCATGGGGCCCTGAATCCCATCCCAGTAACAGGCACACTAAAAACACAGGTGAAGAGAGAAGAAGCATTATTTGGGTTGCTTAGATGACCATCTCAACCCTGAAGGCTGCCAGGTGGTTCAGTACTGTATTTGCTTGCTTCTATGATCATGCACAAAAGAAAAAGACCAGCTGGACAAATCAACGAAGGGTGTGCCACAGGTGGAGGCCAAGGGGTAAGCTCTGTAAACACAAAGGTTTTTCAGCGAATCAATAATCCAAAAGAAATGAGGGAATTGAAGCTTCCCAATGGCGTGAAGTACTGTGCCTGCCTCAGGCAAAGGAGATGGTGCAGTCATAAGCCAGAACCACACAGATTTGCTGTTGGGTTCAGCCAAGTGTGAGCTTTATTGGTTTCTAGTTTTGTTTGCTTTTTTTTTAAAAAAAAAATTCATTCTTTCATCAACTGTTTATCTAGTTTTAATGACTAGGTAAGATCTTTAAAATACAGTTCATGTGTGCTTTTGGTTTTGTGCACTTAAACAGAATACAGCCATCTGAATCAATCCCAATGGTGGCAAATAGGAAAGACATGCAAGTCTGGAGATTTATCGGCGATGGTATTTATGTTCTTACCCATTAAAACCCTTCTGGGAAATGGAGCCCTGCTGCATGAGTAGATTCCAACTGCTCTGTCACAAAAGCATGTTGGAGGGTAGCTCTGAGATGACAGACATGTTCATTTGCTTTACTACATTGCATTAGCACTTGTGTCCTGGAATACCGTCCATCCTTTATAGAATGTGTACTATGATAATCCACACTAACAATATGCTAATGAGATTCACTGAAGCAAGTCCATACCTGAATCTATCCTATTTCAGTCTGGTTCCTACTCCTGGCTAAGCTGTCTTAGCTTCTCCTTCTCCTCCTTCTCCCTAGTCTCCTGAACTTTCCATAGTGTTTCCTCTATTGGCTTCAGGTCACCTTTAAGTTCTAGCTTCTAGAAAGAAAATATGTGATAATTGATCAGCTGCATCTGACTTATTTTGCTTAGCATGAAAACCTCTGGTTCCATCCATTTCCTGGCAAATGGCATGATCCCATCCTTCCTGACCAAATAGACTCTGCTGTGTATAGCCACCATATCTCCTTTAGTTGGTCATCCGGGCTGATGTTGTGGCTTGGCCCTGGCGAATGGTACTCAGATCAGCATGGATACACAGGCTGTCTTCTCGATGCTGACTTTACTCCCTTTGGTACACACCTAGTCCTGGTATAGCAAGGTCACACAGCAGTTCCTGGGCGATCTGACACCTTCATACCATTGCACATAAAATAAAGTTAAATCAATCATAAGAAAGAACAATCTGCTTCTGTGGGGGACAGTTTATTCTTTCTTCTATTTCTGTGACACTCGGTCAATCCCTGTCTAAAAAAGGATGCTTAGCAGTTCTCCCATATATATATATATATATATATATATATATATTTTTTTTTTTTTTTTAATTTTTCGAGACAGGGTTTCTCCGTAGCTTTTTTTGGTTCCTGTCCTGGAACTAGCTCTTGTAGACCAGGCTGGCCTTGAACTCACAGAGATCTGCCTGCCTTTGCCTCCAAAGTGCTGGGATTAAAGTCGTGCACCACTACGCTCTCCCTTATATTTTATTAGCCATTAGTGTATCTCCTGAGATGTCAATTCAGATCATTTGTCCATTTATTGATTGCATTCCCTATTCTTTTGTTAACTTTTTTTTTTTTTTGGTTTTTCGAGACAGGGTTTCTCTGTGGTTTTGGAGCCTGTCCTGGAACTAGCTCTTGTAGACCAGGCTGGTCTCGAACTCACAGAGATCCACCTGCCTCTGCCTCCCGAGTGCTGGGATTAAAGGCGTGCGCCACCACCGCCCGGCAACTTTTTGAGTTCATTATACAGTCTGGATATAATGGCCAATAAAGATAATTTTAAAAAATCAGTCATAGCTGAACGGTGGTGGCTCACGCCTTTAATCCCAGCACTTGGGCGGCAGAGGCAGGCGGATCTCTGTGAGTTCGAGACCAGCCTGGTCTACAGAGCTAGTTCCAGGACAGGCTCCAAAGCCACAGAGAAACCCTGTCTCGAAAAACCAAAAAAAAAAAAAAAAAAACAATAATCAGTCATAAGGGCTGGAGAGATGGCTCAGTTGGTTAAGAGCACTTGTTCTTTCAGAAGACCCGGGTTCAATTCCCAGTACCCAACACAATGGTTCACAAGCATCGTACCTTCCAGTCTAGGGAACTTGACACCTTCTTCTGGCCTTGCAGGCACTAGCCATACACATGGTGTGCATACGTACATATAGGCAAAACACCAATTTACATGAAATAAAAATAAGTAAATATTTTTAAATGTTTAACTCAATAATAAGACTCAATAAGAATAGTCTTGTTTTTTATATAAAAAAATCCATTTTTCTGGACATGGCTCTGTGCCCGAGTGCTTGTGTGGTATGTATGAGGTCCCCAGTTGGATCTCCATACAGCAAAAACTAAAATCACCGAGTCTAGGAACACTGGCTTAGCTATACACCAGCCTCTCCCTGCTTCCAGAAAGACTTGGCTTCATAATGGATCTTTATTTGCTGAAGACACATCTAGTTTATGTAGACACAGATGGAAAGCCCTGTTTCTATTTATTTGCAGCAGGTAAGAACTCCATCTGGGCTCTCTAAACAAAGCAAAACCTTTCTCCTCCTTAACAGATTGTTCCCGTCCCACCAAAGAACAATACCAATGATTATGACAAACTCTCTGAGTCGTATTTATAGGGCCAGGCACCTGCTGAGCCTCCACACACTGTCTTGCTCACAGTGCAGGGAGATGCTCTTCCCGAGAAGGTCCTGTCTCTGGCTGTACATTATAGTAGGTGTCTCTCTGGGACACGAACTGAGCAACTCTCAGCCACATGGGGGAAAGAGCTGCTATCGGCTTTACATGCTTAACTGCAACTTCAAAGAAGCAGATACTTACTGCAAGAACCAGGGAGAACTCCTGACTTTCACTTGGAACCGAGGGCTTCAGACTCACATACAAAGCAGCTACCAAAAAGAGACAACGTGGTGGGTGGGAACAAGCCTACAGACCCTAGGAAAGCATCAAGAGGCAACCTACTCAGGTAGGGCTCTGGTATGAGTGCCGAGGAAAGAAACATCTTGTGCCTTGTTCTAGGGGGGAAGAAAGTTGCTTGAATCTTTCAGCTTTTATATTCAGGAAAAAAGGCATGGTCCCGAGCATTATCTCTCACTGCTGCCGTCCACTTTTATGGCTCTGCCTTCACTTGTCTCTGAAGAGCAGCGAAGGGCTTTTTGTCAAATTAATGAAGCTTGTGTCCCCATCTTCATGTATGATGTAGTTTTGCTTTGTTTAATTTGGGGCGTTTGGGGGTTTGTTCAATTTGTTTTGTTTTGTATTTGAGATTGTTTTGCTTTATAGCACAGAATGACCTAAAACTTGATATTTAGCCCAGATTGGCTTCAAACTCTCAATCCCCCTGCCTCAGCCTCCTGAATTTTGGCTTTCCAGATATACAAATGGTTCATATCCCAAAGAGAAAAATCTTTTACCATGATTTTCTTTGTTATCCTTGCCTCCAAATTTCCTAAAACAGAAGCTAGAAAGAAATTACCCATCTATTGTCTTTCTTACAAAATTAGGTAGCATAGTATTGCAGCTTTAGAGAAAAAAATTCCAAGAAATTATTATATCATCATTTCTCCATTAATGTCTGGGTAATTAATTTTAAGTTCTATGATTAAAACCCTCTACTATTAAAGAGTAATCTATAGTGTGTAGTGAGGAGTCATAAACTGTTGTCTGAGTTTTCTGTCCTGCCCGGTTTCTGCAGTCATTACGTCCCAAAGAAATCACACAGAGGTCTACATTAATCATAAACTGATTTGGCCTAGTATCTTAGGCTTCTTATTAACTCTTACAACTTATATTAGCCCATTATTCTTATCTGTGTTAGCCACGTGGCTCAGTACCTGATTTGGCGAGGCAGTCACATTTTGCTTCTTCTATGGCCTGGGACAGGACTGCGGACTGGGTCTTCATCCCAGAATCCTCCTGTTCTCATTTGACCTGCCTCTACTTCCTGTCTGGTTGTCCTGCCTATACTTCCTGCCTGGCTACTGGCCAATCAGCATTTATTTAAAATATAATTGGCAGAATATAGACCATAAAATAAACTTCCATGTGTTGGACACCAGACAAATTGGGCCCTCATGTTGGTACGTGTGTGTACACCATGTCCATGTGTGCATGTGCCGCAGTGTGTGTATGAGGAGGCCGGGGACTCAGGTTTTGGTCCTTGCCTTCTACCTTGTTTGAGGCAAGGTTTTTTTTTTTCTCTTTGTGACAGCATACCCAAGGCTAGCTGTACCCCACGCCACCCGACCCACAGGTTTCCAGGGAGTCTCCTTTCTCCACCTCCCATCTCACCTAGAAGTACTGGGCTTACAGACATGGACTGCCATGCCTGACTCTATGGGGTGGAGAAAGGAGACTCTCCTTCCTTAAGAGTCCAGTGTCCCTCTAGGAGATGCCGCTGACTCAAAGGCCAGAAAGTGCAACTCCGTGACCATATATCCTAATGGCATCCTTCCAAAACTGGACCAGTGCTCGGAGACGCATCATTTCATTTGCCAGATCGGTGAGTGATGACTTTGCATCAACTTCAGTCTCGAAACTCATTTGCATAAGGAATGCACATGAGAGGATTTATTTTAAATAGTCTGTAATGGCCCACAGGGTCCATACAGGAATTTCTGTTGTAATTATCTTTTTAAACTTGTTTTTGTGTGCCTGTGGGGATGGGGGGTTGGCACGTGTGCCACAGTGCACATACATTGGTCAGAGGACAACATGTGGGAGTCAGTTCTCTCCTCCCACCATGTGGGTTCTGGGGTTTAAACTCGGGTCATCAGCCTTGGAGACAGGTGCTTTTACCCTTTGAGCCATCCCTCCAGCCTGCAATTTTTATTTTCATAATACTAGTAATCACAGAAAAACCCCACTGTCCTTTGGGGTGAGTGATGTCTTCATACATCCCACTATGCCAGTTGCCAGTTGAAGTCCTCTCATGGGTGACTTGGCTGAAGTGCGAGAGAAACTGAGTTAGTAACCTTCACATTCTGAATGTACACCCCTAATCTGGTCAGCTCTGGGTTGTAGAGACAAAAATGGGAAAGCAAAGAGAACGTGGCGAATGAAAATGAGGAGACATCTCTTAGAAGTGTGCTTCCCTGGAGCTGGAAGCTCAAAATGATCAGTCGGTGTGCACGTGTGCGTGTGTGTGTGTGCATGCGTGTGCGTGTGTGTGCGTGTGTGCATGTGTGTGCGTGTGTGCGCATGTGTGTGTGCGCGCGTGTGTGTGTGCATGTGCATGTGTGCATGCGTGTGCATGTGCGTGTGTGTGCGCGTGTGCGCGTGTGTGTACGTGTGTGTGCGTGCGTGTGTGTGCGTGTGTGTACGTGTGTGTGTGCGTGTGTGTGTGTGTGTGTACGTGTGTGTGCGTGTGTGTGCGTGTGTGCGCGTGTGTGTACGTGTGTGTGCGTGTGCATGCGTGCGTGTGCGTGTGCGCATGTGCGTGTGTGCGTGTGTGTGTGCGTGTGTGTGTGCGCGCCATTTTTATCTATTTGCACATGAATTCAGGTTCCTAGAGAGGCCAGGAGGCAGAGGTATCAGACTCTCCCTGGGACTGGAGTTATAGGCAGTATGATATGAGCTTCCTGACATGGATGCTGGGAATCACACTCAGCTCCTCTGCAAGAACAGAGTGCACACTTAGCCATTAAGGTTATTCTCCAGCATAGATATCGTTTTTTAATTAAGTGATACTCCTGGCATTGGCATCTGTTTTCATAAAGCATTTAGTCATGACCCAGTAGATCCTTGAAGTCCTTGCACTATCTCAGACAATCTGGACAAAATTTAATTCTGCCTTTTTTTGCTTTTTTGTTTGTTTGTTTCTTTTGTTTGTTTTGTTTTGTTTCAGCATCTCTCACTCTGTAGCTGTGGCTGCCCTGAAACTAGCTCTGTAGAAAAGGCTGGTCTCAAACTTAAAAGGATCCTTCTGCCTCTGCTCCCAGAGCAGTCATTGCCTCAATGTAATAAGCTCCTAACACCAAACCCCTTGGTCTTCTTTGTGCTGTGCCCTTCTGAAGTAATAAGGGGGGCGGCGGGGCTGTGTCCCCAACACCCCAGTCGCCTGCCCAGCTAGCTTATGCTCCGAAATAACAACACACAAACTGTATTCTTTTAATCACTGCTTGGCCCATTCTCTTCTAGGCTAATTCTCACATATTAATTTAGCCCATTCCTAATCATCTGTGTGTAGCACCCCAAGGTGCGCTTACCGGGGAGATTCTAGCCTAGTCCATCCTGGGTCCGAGCTTCATCACGTGTGTCTGCCAGGGAGCAGGGCATGGCGTCTCTGCTGAGGCGTCTGCTCCGGAGAGCAGAGCTGTCGAGACTCTGAGCTCACTTCCTCTTCCTCCCAGCATTTTGTTCTGTTTACTCCTCCCACCTATCCTCTAACCAATAAAATGGGCCAGGGCAGTGCCTTTATTAGCCAATGACCTTCCTCCATCACCCTTCTCCATTGCCATGGCAGCTCGCTGCTGCTAAGGAGACCAAGGCCATAAGGCTGACCCCCTCGCACGTCAGCAGCCACTGTTTCCTCCCCACAAGCTGCCTCCCTACTGTTCACTAGTTCTATTACCATTGTTACTCACCTGTGGCCATTATGGAAGGTTGTTCAGCAACCCCACAGCCAGGTTAAAAATGCAATTTTTAATGAATGTCGTCTACTTGATGATGTGGACATCAGTTGTGAGTGACAGTTGAGTCTTTAGGCATTCTCAAGAATTCTTGACTTTAGATTCTACAAATACAGTTCTCCCCACCCTGTGCTGCCCCCTCATAATGTGTCCAGGGATGACCTTGAACTTCTGACCCTCCTGCTTCTACTTCCCAAGTGCTGGGATGACAGGCGTGGGCCACCATGCCCAGCTTGATGCCTAAACTTCTGTGCTTAGACATTCACATCTCCAGAAACTGCAGTGGAATTATCTGCAATACCAGCTCTCTAGCGAGGAGTGAAGCAAAATGAAGGAGGAGGGTGGGGCTATTTTTAAAAGAGAGCATGAGTGTGTATACACACACACACACATACACACACACATACACACACATATACACACACCACACACACATACACACACACACACATACACACACACGAACAGAACAGAGAAAATGGCACGAGAGGCTGATGGGTAGGAAGGAAACAGGGCAGAAAGGGCAGCTAGACCTCTTTGAATGTACTTTGCTTACTGTCCCATCGCTGGGCCACTGATGTTTTCTGTAAGTATTGTTGCGTTGAGTGTATCACTCTGAATCCAGCTTCAGCTAATGGAAAGTCTAAGAAGTGGAACTTTTTAGAGGTCCCTCAGCCACCAGTTACCCTCCCCTGTGACTGGGATTTGGTGATAAGTTGTCTCAGCTCCTTTCACCATGTGAGGCCGCTGCTGTCCCCCACTGTGAAGGATGCAGCCCTCACCAGATATTGGATGCCAGAGAGTGCAGATGCAAGCTGAGGAGGATTGTGGTCCCCTTTTAGCTTGAAATGTAGCCAGTGTTCAGTTTGCATGTGTGAGGGTGTGTGTGCATGTATGTATGTCTGTATGTAGAAAATGAGGCATTCCAGGATGTCCCTGTTGGTCTGAGAGTGTGGCTCAGGTGAAGTACATGTTGCCACTCCGGTAATTTCTGGACCCTGAGCTCTACTGACCCAAGTTACAAAACCAGAAAGGAAGATGTTTTCCTTGGCAGGTCTTTCATACAAAGAGTTTAATCCTCTGTTGCTCGCTTCTTGGCCAACTAGACCCAGTTTTAGGCATCTGGTAGTATACATCCAGATGTGGCGATGGTCAGAGTGAAGGGGCTACTTCAGAATCCCCACATTGCTATCTAATGGAAATGATTAGTAATCTGTGTTTGTTTTTTTCAAGCTTATCGTGTGTGTGTGTGTGTGTGTGTGTGTGTGTGTGTGATGACCATTTGTGAGCTGAGAGCCAAAGCCATAACCAACAGATATGCCCCAACCACACAGGTGCCTTTCCCCAGCCTGAGGAAGGCCCTAGGAGCAATGAGAAAAGCCCACAGAAACCCGAGACAAGAAGAGGAGCCCAGAAACAGACCTCAGGTAATGTGTTCCTTCTCTAAGTGTGTGATCCAGTCATCTTTAGGTGCCCGGAGCTGAGGGAAACCTGAATGAATTATCGTATTTAGAGCCAAGGAGGCACCTGCTTGAATCTGCATATCTGATTTCAATACTACAGTCTGTACGCCTTTTCTTTCTCTGTGGTGCAGGCGATCAAGCCCAGGGCTCTGTGCATAGCACTATACAACAGAGCCATGCCCCACCCTTGCCTTTCAGTGTGTGTGTGTGTGTGTGTGTGTGTGTGTGTGTGTGTACTAGAAATCTCCTTCTAGTGCTCTTCATCATAGTTTTTGTGATGAATGCCTATGTCTCACTCCGAGCTTTGGGTTAGACCACCTGGCCAGTTAGTTCTGGGGATCCCCATGCTCCCACCTCCTAGCACTGGGGTAACAGGCCTGCACAAGTGTGCACTGCCAGGCCCAGTTTTTCATGGGTTCTCAACTCTGAACCCAGATTCCCATGTTTTCCTAGCCAACATTTGACTCTTGATCCGTCTCCCCAGCCCTCAGCTTCTCAGGAGCTGGGATGGCAAGCAAGCCTCTCCACACCTGGCTGTTTTGTTTTCTCAGCACTCAGCATGCCTTTGAATGTCTCTTTACTCATTCTACAATGAGAAGCAAAGTATTTTTTTCTCACAAAAGTTCTATTACAAAATAATTTTTATTAGAATAAAGTAAACGCCTCTCTCTCTCTCTCTCAAAATTCTAATTGGGGAAGATGCATTTGCTTGAAAATATTTCAGTCTGTGTCCATGTTGAACAATTAGACTGAGCACCGGTCAGGGTAAAGATGAGGCTGGTTTACAGTGGTTCTAGTGATTGTTCTTGAGGCAGGGGATGACCTCACAAACACAAGTGAATGGACTCTCTTTCCAACAAAGAAATTTTTTTTTAAGTTTTTTGAGACAGAGTTTCTCTGTGTAGCCCTGGCTGTCCTGGAACTCACTCTGTAGACCAGGCTGGCCTTGAACTCAGAGATCCACCTGCCTCTGCCTCCCAAGTGCTGGGATTAAAGGCATGTGCCACTACCACCCGGCCTTCACAACTTTTAAACCAATATTTTATTGCTGAGAATTTCATACAGTGTATTTTGGTCATATTCATTCTCTCCCTCCAGCTCCTCCTAGATCAACTCCCGCCTCCCTGTGCACCCTCAACTTCATTCCTCTTGTTTTGCTTTCTATTAGCCACCAAGTTCAGTTTCTGCTGCCCACGTACACCTGGGGGTACATACACTGGAGCTTGGCTGACTTACTAAGGGCCACACTTGCCACACTCTTAAAGAAAACTGGCCCTGGGGGATGACTCTGCCCCCCCCCCCAGGTCATCCACTAGCCGTCATTGCTGAGTTAAAGGGAAGGGCTTCAGACTCTCTCCACCTCCATTCTAGAATGTTGATTGGCTTGGTCTTGGGCAGGTCTTGTGCTGGCAGCCACAGCTCACGAGTGCAGCTGTCCTGTCACATCCAGAAGACGCTGTGTCACTGGGTTATCCCTGTTCCCTGGTTCTTACAATCTTTCTGCACCCTTTTTCAAGACCAGACCTGATTCTTGCTGGGCTGTGATATGGATGCTCCATTTGTGATTGAGCACACCGCGGCACTTGTTCTCTGCAGCTTAACCTGCTGGGAGCGTCCTCATTAACCACCATCCACAGCGTAAAGAAACCTCTCTGATGAGATCCTTTTTTGTGTGCATATGAGAGTTTTGCCTGCTTGTATGTCTATGCACAACGTGCAAGTCTGGTGCCCATGGAAGGTGTTGGAGCCCTTGAGACCAGAGTAGTAGACAGTTGTGAGCTGCCATGGGCTGCTGGAAATCAAACCCAAGTCCTCTGGAAGAGCAGCCAGTGCTCTTAACCACTGAGCCATGATGCTCCCTTAATAAACCTTTAAAAAACAAATTCTGAACTAATCCCATGAGAGGCTTCAGTCAGACTGCAGGCAGGGAGCCCCTTTCCCTCTTCCTATGCCTTAACATTCTCTGACTTTTATCCCCATTTTACTGCCGAGATGCTAATCCAGGAAAGCAAGGGAAGAGAGCTTGTGTTTACTCAATAATAAGTTAGGAAAAAACACTGAAGACAGTATCTTTTTAGTTCACAAATTGTCTGCAACGGGCAAATCTCACTCCCAGCCTTACTGGGTTATAATCGCCTAGGAGATCGGTGGTGGACAGCTCTGAGTCTGTCACTGTGTTCCCAGAGAGTGTGAAGAGGGCAGACAAGATCCACCTAGATTGTGGGGTGACACTGTCCCACGGGTGTGGGGTTTCTCCTCTGGAGAAAGCTGAGAAGTTCTGACCTTCTCCCCTCTGGTTTCTTCATGATGTGGACTTCTGGATCAGATCCGCCACGCCCGCATTGCAGCGATGAGTCCAAAGAAACATCCTCCCTCTTAAGTTTGTGTCCGCCATTCTGTCATAGTGAGAGAGGTAACAAGACTCACGGTGGGCCCTACAACTCCCTCTGGAGCCATAAACTACTCCTGACCACTAACTAGCTGCCTGGGCTGGCTGGTTTTGGGTGTCACCTTGACAAAAGCGACAGTCATCAGAGGAAGGAGCCTCAGATGAGGAAATGCCACCATGAGATCCAGCTGTAAGGCATTTTCTCAATTAGTGATCATTGGGAGAAGGCCCAGCCCATGGTGGGTGGTGCCATGGGAAGGTGGGCTGAGCAAGCCATGGGAAGCAAGCCAGTAAGCAGCTCCCTTCCGTGGCCTCTGCATCTGCTCCTGCTTCCAGATCCTTCCTTGTCTGAGTTCCTGTCCTGGCTTCCTTCAGTGATGAACAGCAATGTTGAAGTGTAAAACCATTTCCTCCCCTACTTGCCTTTTGGATATAGTGTTTGATCACAGCAATAGAAACACTGAGAACCTGCCTAAGAGAATTTGATTGAAATAACACACAAAGGGCCAGGTTGTGGTGGCACACGCCTTTAATCCCAGCACTTGGGAGGCAGAGGCAGGAGGATCTCTGTGAGTTCGAGGCCAGCCTGGTCTACAAGAGCTAGTTCCAGGATAGGCTTCAAAGCTACAGAGAAACCTTGTCTCGAAAACAAACAAACAAACAAACAAAAAAAAAAGATGGGCTGGAGAGAAGTTCAGAGCATTGACTGTTCTTCCAGAGGTCCTGAGTTCAATTCCCAGTAACCACATGGTGGCTCACAACCATCTGTAATGAGATCTGGTGCCCTCTTCTGGCCTGTAGGCATACATGCAGGAAGAATACTCTATACATAATAAATAAATAAATCTTAAAAAAAAAAGAAAAAAAAGAAAAGAAATAACACAAAGGTTTTTACAAAATTAGGAGTCTGAGCTGCTCTGACCCCGGTCTCTCACTGCCATCCCCTCACTGGCTCTGCAGATGGTCTAGACTACCAACACCCCCAAGCTCTGAGTCACTTGATGCTTCAGGTGATGGCTGTCTTGATGGAGAATGTGGGAGCAGAAAGCAGTAACGAGTGGTCTGGGGACTTAGTTCAGTTATGGCGTCATTGTCCAGCATGCAGGAGGCCTTAGGTTCGACCCCAGCCTCTGATGCGAAGTGCAGATAAGCAAGCAATAATGGCAGCTGGATAAAACTTTAAAAATTACCGTTTTCCGACTGATTTCAAGTTAATCATATACAGTTTTGCCTTCTTGTTTCTCTAGAAGAAACCTACTCGTCAACCCCATGTGACCAGCAGCGTGTTTCTTCTGATCAGGTACGTGGTGTATGTGGTTCACAGACACACGTGAGGTGTTAATCTTTCCTGTCAGTGGGGTCTGCTGAGAGTGGGCCGGGCACAATTCTAGAAAGGAAAGCACAGGGAAGAAGCTATTGGGTAATCTGAAGAAAGTTCTAGCAACTGGTCTTTGTGCTTTCGTGAAGATATGATGACCCCCTCGTTGCTGCTGTTTGTTTGCCCTCTGATTCATTCAGAGAACTTGGGGCAGTTTCTAGAAACTCACGCAGTACAAAAAAGATATGCAAGTCGGAGAGGGAGAGGAGTCAGAGGGAAGGGAAGGATTCCCAGCCTCCTCCTCGTCATGGTCTGCCTGGTGACCTTTAAGGGCCTATCTAAATTGCTTTGTTTCTTTGACACCATGTTAACTGGAAGAGTTTCTAGCAACGTAAAAAGATGAAGGTGAAATAAAATTCCCGTCTTGGCATTTCCCAACCTGACATCCCTTGAAATGCTGCCAGGAGGGGGTCACCGACGTCTGAATTGCTACGTTGGGCCCCTCAGTTCTCCAGTTTCTTTGCCCCTTCCTTCTTCGTCTGATCTCCGCACAGTACTCAGAGGGATCCTGATTGGTGGCACCGGACACGCCCCTCATCCCCCACTGCTCAATCCACCCCATCCCCCACCCACTTTCTTTACTTGCCTCCTGCTTCCTCCTCAAAAGCACTAGCAGGCTTTGGCCCCCTCAGATGTCCTCAGACATGTTGGCAGAGCCCATGTCTCTTCCCTGCCCTCACTCTCACCTCTGACTTCCGGTCTGAAGCACAGTGTTCACCCCCCATCTGCGTTCCTAGAGGTCTCCTTCACACACACGTCTTCAGTACCTGATGCAATTGTCTCTCAGTTTCCACTCCATGGAGGCCCTAAGAGGCCAGACACTAGGCTCATTTTGTTCTGTGCCCTGAGTCCTCTAGGACACATCCTAGCATGTAGTAAGTGTTTAATAATTTATTGAATGATGGGCAGTAAACCCATTGTCCTTAATGTACAGTGTGGGCCATGTTCGACAGCAGTGTCCTATAGGACATGGGAGGCTCAGTGTGCAGACAGAATACCGCCCCAATGATGTTGTACTTGGTATAACATGATTCAGCCTCTTCCTTGACATGTTTTTATCTTCTAGTCTAAGCCACTATGCTTTTCCTTGGAAATTCCAAAAGCCATGCCATGGATGATAAGCATGGCTCCAAACAGAAGCTCACAGGTGACATCAGCCACACCTGCACCCAGCAGCCCACCACAGGTGACACCTGCCACACCTGCACCCAGCAGCCCACCACAGGTGACATCAGCCACACCTGCATCCAGCAGCCCACCACAGGTGACAACAGCCACACCTGCATCCAGTAGCCCACCACAGGTGACAACAGCCACACCTGCATCCAGTAGCCCACCACAGGTGACAACAGCCACACCTGCACCCAGCAGCTCACCACAGGTGACAACAGCCACACCTGCATCCAGCAGCCCACCACAGGTGACAACAGCCACACCTGCATCCAGCAGCCCACCACAGGTGACAACAGCCACACCTGCATCCAGTAGCCCACCACAGGTGACATCAGCCACACCTGCATCCAGTAGCCCACCACAGGTGACATCAGCCATACCTACATCCAGCAGCCCACCACAGATGACATCAGCCACACCTACATCCAGCAGCCCACCACAGGTAACACCTGCCACACCTACATCCAGTAGCCCACCACAGGTGACAACAGCCACACCTGCATCCAGTAGCCCACCACAGGTGACATCAGCCACACCTGCACCCAGCAGCCCACCACAGGTGACATCAGTCACACCTGCACCCAGCAGCTCACCACAGGTGACATCAGCCACACCTGCACCCAGCAGCCCACCACAGGTGACATCAGCCACACCTGCATCCAGCAGCCCACCACAGGTGACATCAGTCACACCTGCACCCAGCAGCTCACCACAGGTGACAACAGCCACACCTGCATCCAGCAGCCCACCACAGGTGACAACAGCCACACCTGCATCCAGCAGCCCACCACAGGTGACAACAGCCACACCTGCATCCAGTAGCCCACCACAGGTGACAACAGCCACATCTGCATCCAGTAGCCCACCACAGATGACATCAGCCACACCTACATCCAGCAGCCCACCACAGGTAACACCTGCCACACCTACATCCAGTAGCCCACCACAGGTGACACCTGCCACACCTACATCCAGTAGCCCACCACAGGTGACAACAGCCACACCTGTACCCAGTAGCTCTCCACGTGTGACACCAGCCACACCTGTGTCCAGCAGCCCACCACAGGTAACACCTGCCACACCCATATCAAACAGGTCACCATGGCCTGTCGTGACAGAGGTCACCAGGCCGGAATCCACTATTCCTGCTGGAAGATCTTTGGCAGACATCACTTCAAGCCCAAAGGAAGATTCTCACTCAGAAGTTCTCTCCTCTCACCCTCAAACATCATTTCCGAGTACAGCCTATTGGGTAAGTCTGGAAAACAGAAGGCAACTGGGTAGCTTCATGATCCTGGAAGGCACTTGCAGGCCTGGGGATGTAGCTCAGTGGCAAAACATTGGCCTAGCATGAAAAGAGCCCATGTGCCCTTCTCTTATGTCATCTCCAGAGTCATGATTTTTAATTGCGTTTTTAATGGCCACCCTGTTACCTCCCAGGAGAACTGTATACTAAAAGCAAAAATGAAACAAGTCTAACCAGCGGGTTAAGTGTCCATTGCCCATTGCAGCACTTGAGGGCTCATTCCTCTGTAGGACTCACATATCCACAGTGTGTGTGTGTGTGTGTGTGTGCGCGCGCGCGTGCGCATGCATGCACACGCAACCGTGTGAAGAACTTCTGCTAGCCACCTGCTGTATCAGAGGTGCTAGGGAAAGGGTAAAGCCACTGAGACAAGGTGACTGACAAGGATTCCATTCCCCACATTTGCATTTAAAATGTCCGGCCCGGTTTACACGCAGCCTGACACTTTACTGCTAAAACGTCCCTCTTGCTCTGACCTGCTTCACGTGGTGTTGGCAGCTAGATGCTCCCTCTTCTCCCAGCACTGTCTCCCACTGGGGAAGGACCAGCCTGCGAGAGCTTAAACCAAAAACGGGGTTTGGTTCCTTCCCTTAAACAAAGAGAAGCCAGAAATGTAGACCGAATATCCAGAAGTGTTTACAGATAAATTACCAGAACTATTAAGAGAATTTAGCAAGATTGCCCAAGTCCAGATATGTGTTAAAACTAAGTGTTCATCAGTGGAGAAAATTAAATACAGCCAAGTGAGGAAACAGATCCCTGTAATTCCAGTGCTCAGGAGGCTGAGACTGGAGGATTGCAGAATTAAGTTCAGCCTGGCCTACATGAATGTTAAGGTGTACCATGCGGCCCATCTGGGTTCTAAAATACCACATGAGGTTTGTGTCCCCACAGCTGCCGGTAGCTAGGATAGCATCCAGGAAGCCTAACCTCACTGGGCCCTGGGGTGGCAGCTACAGTTCACCCATACATACCTTCATCCGTTCCTGTTGGTACCTCAGTTGTCAAAGCCATGATACAGTTCTAAAAGCAACCTCTCCCACAAAGTCAGGTGTGGCCTATTAATGTGCCCCACGAGGATGGTGTGCTGGCCGGTCTTGTGTCAACTCGACACAAGCTAGAGTCATCTGAAAGGAGAGAACCTCAATTGAGAAAATGCCTCCATAAGATCCGTTGTAAAGCATTTTCTGAGTTAGTGACTGATGAAGGAGGCCCTAGCCCACTGTGAGTGGGGCCGCCCATGGGCTGGTGGTCCTGGGTTCTATAAGAAAACAGGCAGAGGAAGCCATGGGAGCAAGCCAGTGAGCAGCACCCCTCCACAGCCTCTGCATCAGCTCCTGCCTCCACACTCCTGCCCTGTTGGAGTTCTGATCCTCCCTACTTAACCCAGCGTCTACAGAGCGCAGTAGGGCCTTGGTAAGCGTCTCTTGACAATGTGTGTGATAAGTGGAGTGTACTTCAGAACCGAAACAAGCAGTTGGGTTTACATGGAAATCGGTAGCATTTGGACTTCAAGCACAGCTTTGTAAGCTAGGGCCTTGCTCTGTTTGCTCCGTTTGTCCAGGGAAACGTTCGGTACCTCACCTCCTGCTAAAACAGTATTCTGAAGGTTTCCCCCTTTGGAACATGAATTCTTTCCCAGGGTGGAAGCTTGAACTTGGGACCTTGTTCTTGCTAGAAAAGCTCTCTATGAACTCTTTCCTGTGATCTCACCAGCAACCTCTTCTGCCTTTATATTCATTCTATAAAATTCTTATTCATCTTCTTTCATGTATGAAGGAAGTGAAAATCAATTCCACCCCACTTGCTTCTGAAACTAACAGCCCTTTTGGAGCCTGTGATTCATGGAATTTAGAAGGTCAGCTTTGTAGGAGGTCAGCTTTGTTGTGGCCATTAACTTAGTATACTAAACTCCAAATGCATGATAAATCTGTATTAAGTAATTTTAACAAAATATTATCTTTTTTTTTTTTTTTTTTGGTTTTTCAAGACAGGGTTTCTCTGTGTAACTTTGGAGCCTGACCTGGAACTCACTCGTAGATCAGGCTGACCTTGAACTCACAGAGTTCCGCCTTCCTCTGCCTCCTGAATGCTGGGATTAAAGTTGTGCACCACCACTGCCCAGCACAAAATATTATCTTTCAATTTTTTACATTTATTTAGTTGTGTATATGGAACTGGGGATGTTCACACGCTACATTACTCACATGGAGGTCAGAGAACAACTTGGAGGAATCAGTCTGTCCATCCACCATGTGGGTTCCAGGGATCAAACAGGAGTCCTTCAGTCTTAGCGATAAGTGCCATTGCCTACTGAGCATCTCTCCAGCCTGACAAAGTCTTTTCTTCCCAATAGGTCACAGATCAGACAGCAGAGAAGTTGGTCCCAGAAATACCTGCTTTTCAAGCACACAGTGAACTCCAGAAAGCTTATGACATCCTCCAGAGAGTGAGAAACTCCCCTCCGACATCTCCTACACCAGCTCAGGTATTCACAAACGGGGAGGCAGCAGGAAGGGAAGGAAGGAGGTGGATACTGTGCCATCTGCAGAACTGGGCGTCACAAAAGTACTTGGTGGAGACGGAGCTGATTATCAGCAAATACAATTGCGCCGTGAAGTCTGAAATGAATGCATTGACTAGCGATGGTATTCTCAGAGTACTGATTGGGGTACTTCATTTTAATTCGTTTGTTAGGAGAAATCATGCAGCTGAGATAGATCTACCGCTTGCCGTAGATACAATGGAATGGTCTTGGGACAGGCAGCACAATCAGAATGCTCCCGACCTTGCAGTTTTCTGCATCACTTCCTCATAATTGGTCAGGCTGCTTCTTATGCATAAAAAGGTGGAAGCATAAGAAACTCAACTTTCTCTTTTCTTTGTTTTTTTACACTTGTAAATACATGACAAGCGTTTTGGTTGTTTGGTTGTTTGGTTTAGTTCTTTGGTTTGTTTGTTTTTACTTTTTCGATTTTGAAATAGGGTCTCAGGTATCCCAGGTTTGTCTCAAACCTGATGTGTAGCCTAAGATAGCCTTAAACTGTTGATCCTCCTGCCTCTACCACCCCAGTTCCCATATAACAGAGATGCACCCCCACCCAGTTTATGAGGTGCTGAGGCTCAAGCCTAGGGCTTCACGTGTTCTTAAAAAACACTTTACCAAGTGAGCCACATCACTGTTCTGTCTGAATTTTTCAATTACAGAAGCAATACATTCTTTGGAAGAAAATGAAAACAGAGCAAAGGCAATCATGAGGAAACAACCCCCAGACACCCATTTGCCCTTGCAAATCTCTTTAGCAAGATGTGACCATTGTTCCCTTTGCCCTCAATATATATGATGCTTCCTAAGTCACAAGCAGATATGAACCCTTCCCCTTTATTCCTTCTCAGAATAGCTTTTTGTCTTCATCCATCTTGTTTGCTCTTCACCTTGATTCATTGATCTTGGTATTAGAGGCTTTTATTACTTTTTTAAAGTGTTTTTTATTGATTTTTATTGAGCCCTACATTTTTCTCTGCTCCTCTCCCTACCCCTCCCTTCCCCTTTAACCCTCCCCCAAGATCCCCATGCTCCCAATTTACTTAGAAGATCTTGTCTTTTTCTACTTCCCATGTAGATTAGATCTATGTATGTCTCTCTTAGGGTCCTCACTGATGTCTAGGTTCTCTGGGATTGTGGTTTGTAGGCTGGCTTTCTTTGCTTTATGTTTAAAAACCACCTATGAGTGAGTACATGTGATAATTGTCTTTCTGGGTCTGGGTTACCTCAGCCAAAATGATGTTTTCTAGCTCCATTTATTTTCCTGCAAAATTCAAGCTGTTGTTATTTTTTTCTACTGTGTAGTACTCCATTGTGTAAATGTACCACATTTTCCTTATCCATTCTTCAGTTGAGGGGCATTTAGGTTGTTTCCAGGTTCTGGCTATGACAAACAATGCTGCTATGAACATAGTTGAGCACATGTCCTTGTGGCACAATTGAGCATCCTTTGGATATATACCCAAAAGTGGTATTACTGGGTCTTAAGGAAGGTTGTTTCCTAATTTTCTGAGAAATCGCCACACTGATATCCAGAGGGGCTGTATCAGTTTGCACTCCCACAAGCAATGCAGGAGTGTTCCCTTTACCCCACAACCTCTCCAGCATAAGTTGTCATCCGTGTTTTTGATCTTGGCCATTCTTACAGGTGTAAAATAGAATCTCAGAGTTGTTTTGATTTGCATTTCTCTGATGACTAAGGATGCTGAGCATTTCCTTAAGTGTCTTTCAGCCACTTTAGATTCCTCTGTGGGGAGTTCTCTGTTTAGGTCTGTACTCCATTTTTTATTGGATTATTTGTTCTTTTGATGACCAATTTCTTGAGTTCTTTGTATATTTTGGAGATCAGACCTCTATCTGATGTGGGGTTAGTGAAGATCTTTTCCCATTCTGTAGGCTGCCATTTTGTCTTGTTGACCATGTCCTTTGCTTTACAGAAACTTTTTAGTTTCAGGATGTCCCATTTATTGATTGTTTCTCTCAGTGTCTGTGCTGTTGGGGTTATATTTAGGAAGTGGTCTCCAGTGCCAATGCGTTCAAGTGTATTTTCCACTTTCTCTTCTATAAGGTTCATTGTGGCTGGCTTTATGCTGAGGTCTTTGATCCATTTGGACTTGAGTTTTATGCATGGTGATAGATATGGGTCTATTTTCATTCTTCTACATGTTAATATCCAGTTATGCCAGCACCATTTGTTAAATATGCTTTCTTTTTTTCCATTTGATATTTTTTGCTTCTTTGTCAAAAATCAGGTGTTCAAAGGTGTGTGGATTAATATCTGGGTCTTCAATTCGGATCCATTGGTCCTCCTGTCTGTTCTTATGCCAATATCAGGCCGTTTTCTGTACTGTAGCTCTGTAGTAGGGCTTTTATTATTAAGAGTAACTATTGTAGTTGATTGGTTTTCACTCTTTGGCTCTTTGCTCTTTGGTGGCCCACCACCTAGCTCCCACACAGACGAATTTTTTCTTACTTATGAATGCCCGGCCTTTGCTTTGCTTGTTTCTAGCCAGTTTTTCTTACGTTATCCCATCTATCTTTTGTCTCCGGGCTTTTATCTTTCTCTATCTTTACTTCTTACTCCATGACTGGCTATGTTGCTGAGTGGCTGGCCCCTGATGTCCTCTCTCCTTCTTTTCTTGCTTCCCTATCTCTCTCCCAGATTTCTCCTTCTATTTGTCCTCTCTACCTGCAAGCCCCACCTATCCTTCCTCCTGCCTTGCTATTGGCTGTTCAGCATTTTATTAGACTATTAGGTGTATTAGACAGGCAAAGTAACACAGCTTCACAGAGTTAAATAAAGACAACATAAAAGAATGCAACCCATCTTTGCATCATTAAACAAATACTCCACAGCATAAACAAAGGTAATGCATCTTAAAATAATATTCCACAGCAAACTGTTGTTAACCATACTTCAAATATTTTGTGCCAGTGTCTTATTTTTAAATTTTGGAATGTGTTTGATTTTTTGTTTGTTTCTTTGTTTGCTTGTTTTGAGACAGGGTTTCTCTGTATAGTCCTGGCTGTCCTGGAACTCACTCTGTAGATCAGGCTGGCCTCAAACTCACAGAGATCCACTTGCCTCTGCCTCCTGAGTGCTGGGATTAAAGATGTGCTCCACCACTGCCCAACTGGTGCCTTTGATTTTTACAGACGCTTTTAATAAATATAACTTTGAAAGGAAATAGCATCTCAAAGTAAAAATAATAGCACCTGTGTGGGTATCCAGTAACCATCCAGTCAAACTTGCCTAGCATTTCCTTTTGGTAGTTAGTTGACTGGTCTTACTATGCCACCTGAGCTGGCTTTAAACTTACTTTCAATCCCCCTGTCTCTGCCTCCTGGGTGCTAGGATTAATAGCATGCATGACCGCATTTGGCAGGCTAGTCTTTCTTACTCTTGCATAAAAGAGAAATGGTGTTTTCTCTTGTGTTTAGAACTGTTTTTTAGGTATCTGGAAACTTGATACGGCTGTCCGTGCCTTCACACAGAGCCCTCCTACTCAGCATTTGGCCAGGCATTGCTCTTTTCCCAAGCACGCCTCTTTTAGTTGATTCTGTTCACTTAAACAGCTTGTCTACTTAACGCTCCAAGTTCCTTAGGATAACATTTTTTTTTATTTATTTTTTATTTTTTTTTTTTTTTATTTTTTTTTTTTTTGATTTTTCAAGACAGGGTTTCTCCGTAGCTTTTGGTTCCTGTCCTGGAACTAGCTCTTGTAGACCAGGCTGGCCTCGAACTCACAGAGATCCGCCTGCCTCTGCCTCCCGAGTGCTGGGATTAAAGGCGTGCGCCACCACCGCCCGGCTCCTTAGGATAACATTAAGCACAATCCTCCCCCATAGGTGGTATGGAATTGTATATTTTTCTTGCCCGCCAAATGGTGATGTTTCTTCTGATAAAATACCTTTGAACTATATAATATCAATAATGGATATTGATGCGGTGCTGTGGAATATCTCAGTTGGTAAAGTACCTGTACGCAAGCTTGAGAACCTAAATACACATCTGCAGCACCTACGTCAAAGCCAGATGTGGCCCTGCATGTCTGGAAACCTACTAATGGAGAGGTGGAAACAGACAGATCCCTAGAGTTTGCTGACAGCTAAGCTAGCCGGTTGGTAAGACCTCCATTCAATGAGAGACCCTGTCTCAAAAAACATGGTGAAGAGCAACTGACAAAGACACGTGACATCAATATGGTCTCCAGATGCACATTCACCCACGTGAATATGTGCACGCAACATACATACATCTATACATATACGAAGAGAAGGAGAGAGGAGGGGGAGGGAGAGAATATTGAGCTGCTTATAAGAAGGCAAGAATAAATTTAAAACAGTCACGAGTTACACGCATCTCCTTTCTGATGTCCCTAGGTCAGCGTGGCCAATTTGCTCATCCACCTGAGTGAGCAGTTGCTGCTGATGATCCCGTTTCAGAACAATGACAGTAGGAACTTCAAAACTCCCACAAGCCCCTTACAGGCTCTCGGAAGCACAATAACAACCACAGAAGGAAGTCAGCAGGTTCTTCTGCCAGACACAGAGCAGGTGAGGGTGCTGCATGCAGGTGGCCCACTCTGCCAGGAGCTTTGACCTTAGCAGCCAGCCACATAGCCTCTCCCCAGTCTCCAGAAGAGACTCTACTAAAGAAACTACTGAGTCTTCTCCGGTCTCTTTTTCCACCCCACCAGTGCAGAGGCTACACTATGTTCACTTCATAATCAAGTGAAACAGACTTAGTAACGCATATTATAAACCCTTCATGAGACAGCTCTTAGGAAAATGCAAGCTAGAACTAAGAAGCTGAATATAGTGTTTTCCCAGCACTAGGGAGCCTGAGATGGGGGGGGTAGCAAGTTCAAGGCCAGCCTGGGATGCATAGCAAGACCTTGTTGGAAGGTGAGGGAATAGGAAGGAAGGAAAGGAGAAAGGAAGGGAGGGAGAGAGGGAGGGAGGGAGGGAGAGAGGGAGGGAGGGAAGGAAGGAAGGAAGGAAGGAAAAGAGCAATAACAATTTACACCAAAAACTATGGGTAAGCCAGGTATGGTGGCACATGTCTGTGATTGCAGCACTCAAGAGGCAGATGGTCGTGAGGTTATATTATATATTAAGGTTATCCTTGGCAGCACACTGAGTTTGAGGCCAGCCTGAGACTCTTAAATCAACGTCAGAGAGAAATGATGGTCAGTAATAAGTATTAGCAAGGATGCTGAGAAATCGTAATTGTTGTAAATTGTTGTATTGGGAGACAAAGCAGCAGCCCCTCAAAGTGTTAGAAACAGGTCTGGCTGCATCTCCTAGCAATTCTGGTCTTTCGGTTTATATATAGGAGAGAATTGAAAAAGCTGATCCACATAAAGACGTGTTCAAAAGAGGGTTTTTCAAACAGAAAAAGAGTACAAAGTGGAAGCAGTTCCACTGTGTGTGATCTAAGGGGTGGATAAAATACATACAGCTTGCTCACACACGGACACACGATACAGCATGGGGAACCCTCAGAAGCACCACGCCCAGGACAGGCCATCTATTGTAATAGATGGGAAATGTCCAGAAGCTTCAGGTCTGTGGAAGCCTGAGTGGGCCAA
Organism: Microtus oregoni; assembly: GCF_018167655.1. NCBI lineage: Eukaryota > Metazoa > Chordata > Mammalia > Rodentia > Cricetidae > Microtus > Microtus oregoni. The sequence continues at coordinate 43,661,768 of NW_024543063.1, forward strand.
GTTATTTCGAGGGGATGAATTTAAAAGCCAGATTGTGGTATTGGTACATATGGAGATGTAAACTCATATACTCCGAGTGGGTGAGCTCTACCACATTTGGGAATTTGATCTCAATGGAGCTGGTTTTAAATACTCATCATGTTGCTGAGGCTGCAGCTCAGCTGGTAAGGTGCTTGCTTTCCTGCAAGAAGCCCCGTGCTCCATCCGCAGCACCCCAGAGACTGAGCGTACACAGCATTTGGGATTGAGGCGGGAGGATCAGAAACACTAAGTGATCTTTGGCTACAGAGTTCGTTCAAGGTCAGCCTGGGATACAGGACACCTTGTCATTCCACCCCACAAAGAGCACCTAACATGAGAACATTGATGGAAACTCATATCAGGGGCAGGAACAGAAGTTCCTCACAGGGCTGATTAACCGGTTAGAACTTCCGTGATCATGGGAAGTTTGGAATGGTTCAAGTTCAGAACCAAGTTATCTTGGGCCATCATTCGCTGTCTTAATAACCATTTGTTGTCGGTATGTGATCTGGCCTCTGTGTGATCATTGGGTAAATCCTTTGAAATGTCCAAACAGACACCTAGCTCCCAGTAACCGAAAACCTTAGAATGCTATCAGACAGCAGCTGAGGCCTATAGAATAGAGTCCCCCAATCTCTTTAACCCATCTACCTAATGATTCCACCAATGTATTCAAAAACTCCTTCATTTAAGACTTTGTTCTGTCACTATAAAAACTTCACCCAACTGTCACCACGATGGGACATGGAATTTGGGTGACCTGAATTTGAGTCCAGGACCTTGGTCACTCAATCCAGGATGAACTCTCTTATCTGCTTTGAGGTAAGAACTGTTTCTTTCATCAATATGGGGATATATATATACATTTCACATTATTATATTATCATATATTATAATATAATATATATTGTTTATATAAACACACACACACATATTTCCTTGGCTGGCCCTCTCGGGTGATGCAAAGTTGTTAGTATTACTCTAAACACTTCTATGACGTTCCAAAGTCCACATCTGTGCTGTTCCCTTTCTTAACACCACTATCAAAATCCCTGTTCCCTTTGTAAGCCTATCAGAACCACTTCAGTGACAGTCCGCAGGTCACAAGGACTCTCACTCTAACTGCAGGTTGAGGACATGCTGGAGATGTCCTTGATGGCCCTGGGAGAGATCCACAAAGCATTTTCCCAACAGAGCCTGCCTCTGGAGTCGGCAGTGACCTTGACCTCTCCTGTGGCTACCGTGGTGTTGAGCAGGTTAGCAGGCTGGAGAACTGGGGAAGTTTCATTTTGGTTTTGACTTTTAGACAGCATCCAGGAACTGACTGTCATTTCAATTCTTGCAGCCACAATGTATCATCTTTGCCCCTGAGCACTTATACTCTGGGTGGCCCCGCACCCTTGAGGCTAGGTTTTCCATCCGCAGAAGCACTGAAAGAACTCTTGAATAAATACACAGGAGTGAACCTTCAAGTGAGTATGAACTTGGAGATGGGAATGAAGATGGTATATGATGGCTGTGTGGGAATGTAGGGAGAGAGAACACACACCAGCTGAGCCACATAAAGAAACTGTGGGCATGGGCTGGAGAGATGGCTCAGTGGTTAAGAACACTGGCTGCTCTTCCAGAGGTCATGAGTTCAATTCCCAGCAACCACATGGAGGCTCACAACCACCTGTAATGAGATCTGGCGCCCTCTTCTAGCACGTGGGCATACATGGAGGCAGAGTGTTGTATACAGAAGAAAGAAAGAAAGAAAGAAAGAAAGAAAGAAAGAAAGAAAGAAACTGTGGGCACTAATTTATATTTCATACTGAGAAGAGAAAGGTCTCTTTAAAATGTCCTAGGAGAAGTTGGGAGATGGCACAGTAGGTAAGAACATGTACTCTGTCAATAAGAGAACCAGTTTGAATCTCCAGCACCCATATGAATGGGTGGATGGCTGTGTGTGCCTGTAACCTCAGCTTGCAGTGCAGAGACAGGCAATTTATGAGAGTTCATTGACTAGCCAACCTAGACAAAAACACAAGCTTCTGCTTCAGTGAGAATCTCAGGCAGAGAGCAGTAGAGGAAGATTCCCAGTGTCCTGCTCTGGCCTCTCCATGCCTGCTCATTGCCATAAACTCTCGCATGCAGACTCACGTATGTAACACACACACACACACACACACACACACCTAGTATATAGATAGGTTTGACAGCAGATGCCTGTTTTCCTAGCACTTGAGAGGCAGCAGCAGGAGGATTGTGGTGAATTCAGGGTTCAGGGATCGCCTGGGCTATGTTGCAAGTCTCAAAAATATAAAAATCCAGTAAGAGAGTTTGAGAGTATTAAATATGCAGATTTAACTAAGTTTTTGTTTTGTGGTTTGAATTGATCTCAACTACTGACAAAGCTGGGATTATCTGAATCATAACTGATTCAGTGTAAAAAAAAAAAATCACACCAACAGTATCCGAGTTTAGAATACTTGCTTCCTACTACAAACAAGCAGATGTGTGAAAAAGATGGTGAAGACCGAAATGCAGCGCTCTCTTTCATTGTTTCTCATCAGTGTTACAATGTTTAAGGCCCCTTCTTTACCTAACACATTGTTGGGGAATCCCAGCATTTAATTTAGAGTTACTACCTTGTAATCTTTTGGAGGGGTCTCCTGGAAGAACAATTTGGCAACTGGAGGAACTGGAATTTGCTTCCTCGGCAGGTAACAGGACTGGCTTTCAACCCTTTTGAGACTTCGGATGACAGGAATATTGTTGGAAGTATTGGAAATGTGCTATTGAGCTCTGATTACCAATCGCTCCAAGTCCATGATTTAATAGAAGATATAGAGGTAATAGTTTCTTGATGGAAACAGGACATCCTGGGAAAGAGGATGGAAAGATGCAACAACTTTGCATTTTAGGCTCATGTCAGAGCTAAGTAGATGTGCTGCCTTTAATCCCAGCACTATCTCTATGGGTTCAACGCCATCTAGAATACAGAGGGAGTTCTCTATGCCAGGAAGGCTACCCAGTGCTGCGGGACAATGCTCTCAGACACTGCAAAGATTTGTCACTTGTATTAGTTTAATAAAATTCTGATTGGCCAGTAGCCAGGCAGGAAGTATAGGCAGACCACCAGACTAAGAGAATTCTGGGACGAGGAAAGGCTCAGTCTGCAGTCACCTGCCAGATGCAGAGGAAGCAAGACAAGAATGCCTCACTGATAAAAGGTACCAAGCCACGTGGCTAAACATAGACAGGAATTATGGGTTAGTTTAAGTTGTGAGAGCTTGTTGATAATAAGCCTGAGTTAACGGGTCAAGCAGTTTATAGTTAATATAAGCCTCTCTGTGTTTCTTTGAGTCTGAATGGTTGTGGAATGGGGTGGGACAGAAACCTCTCTACAACACAGTGAGACCCTGTTTTTATTTTTATTTTTTTTTAAAAAAGGGGATTCATATCAGGGCCAGTATTTTGTTGCATATCTCAGGAAGCTTCATGAAGAGATAGACCTTGCTCGGTCCCAGGAGAAGCCATTTGAGACTATATACCCTTCACTAATTCCTGGCATTGGGTCCTAAGACCCAACGGAGAAAGCTTGGGAAGTTCCTTACCTCATCACTATAAGGAATACAGACAGGCCCATCTTAACCCGGAGGCTCTCTTTCTAGATCATGCTCTGGAGAAATGCCAGCATGGAGATCCAGCCCACCAACCTCAACACAAGTACAGACCGTTTCACAATCACAGTGAATATCACCTCTGTGGAGAAAACACTTATTGTAACCATCGAACCCGAAAGTCCTCTTCTAATGACACTCTACCTGGGCTTCCAGGACAAACAGAACCACACTCACTTCTACCACAACACCAGCCTTCCGAGAGACCACGTGTGGCAGAAAGGTATTGGCCATCAGATATCTGAAAGTTAATTGGTGATATGTTTTTCTTATTTTTAACTTGTGATTGTGAGGTAATTGTAGGTTCACCTGCAGCTATGAGATGAGGCAGCGTGCATGTTTTTTTAACCAACCCTCCTAATGGTTGAGCTACAAGTTCACAACCAGGAAGTGACCTTGACCCAATGCACTGTCAATATATATGTGTGTGTGTGTGTGTGTGTGTGTGTCTGTGTGTGTGTGTGTGTGTGTGTGTGTGGAGAGAGAGAGTATATATATATATACACATGTATATATATGATAAAGCAAATTTTATAAAATCCTAATTGTAGAACCCAGTGATAACATGAATATATACTATCAAACTCAAATTTCAGTGTTGTTGAAAACACCCATAAACATATTAGGGGGCATAGCTCTGTGGTAGAACAAGTGTTTAGTATGACAAGGCTGAGATTCAATCCTTATGATGAAAAAAAAATTGAGACCAACTATAAGAAATAAAATTCTAGTGCCATGGCCATATCATATTATTTCAAGTTTGATAAGATATAGATGAATGTACATGAAATACATATCCCAATTTTTATTTTTAGTCTTAGATTTGAGTAAGGGTCAGAGATACTAAGTCTTGATATAAGACAAAATAGCATCATCAGAGAAGTTAGGAATCTGTCTCCGTCTCTCAAGTGCTAGCAAGGATTACAGCTCTGTGCCACCATGGTGGGTTTATTGATGCTGGGGATCAAACCCCATATATGTTAGGTTCATATATGTTAGGCAAGCACTCTTCTCACTGAGCTACAGTACCTGTCTCTTAGTCAGTGTTTTATTGCTGTGAATGACCACAGCAACTCTTACAAAAGAAAGCATTTTATTGGGGCTTGCTTGGTTTCAGAGGTTTAGTTCATTGTCTTCATGGAGGGAGGCATGGCAGCGTGCAGGCAGACACAATGCTGGAGAAGTAGCTGAGAGTTCTATATCCAGGTCTGCGGGCAGCAGGGAGAGAGAGACACTGGGTCTGGCTGGACTTTTGAAACAGCAGAGCACACACCCAGTGACACACTTCTTCCATTCAACAAGGTCACATCCTCTAATCCTTCTCAAGGAGTGCCCCTCCCTGATGACTGGGTATTCAAATATGTTAGTCGATGGGGGCCATTTTTATTCAAACCAGTACACAGCCCAAGTGTGATGGTTTCATTTTCTAAAGCTCACAGTGTATTCCAATTCATTAGACCTAATTGCGTATGAATCAAAAGAACGTGATTCCTGTTACTAGAACGGATTGGAGGCAGAATTCAAGATTGTGTCACCGGTCTTTATTGTACACATTTCTGGTACTTGATTTGTATCCGCATTTGCAAGATAGTGGATCTGAAGGCATTTCGTCCCATTGGAAGTACAATCCATGATTCTTTGTTCTAAGATGAGGAGTACACATGGGTGCTGACACCGGAGAGCCTGCAGTACGGGACTGGCACCTACTACATAATGGCCGTGGTAAATAAAAGTACAGAGGCCACACAGCACACACCTATCCTGGTCTCAGTGGTAACTGCTGTAACCCAGTGCTATTTCTGGGACCGAAACAACAGGACATGGAGGAGCGATGGATGCCAAGTAAGAGGGGAGTGGGGGGCTCTCTTAGACCTTACCTGCATCCCTTTCCCTGTCCTCCTTGGGCATAGGCCAGACACAACAGCAATAGGAAGGAAAACAAATCATCCTGGGGACAAAGAGGACGGTGGCCTGTGGTAGCCTGGCAGATATGTCTCTGGAACAGCAGGTCCATGCTGTGTTTTTCTAATTTCCATCTCAGTGAAGTTTCAGGCAAGCCCGGCAGTGCTGGGCACTGAGTGCCACCTGATAGCCATAAACGAAAGAGAAAGCAGATGTGGGAGCTGCTTGCTAAATCTGCGATGGCTAAAAGAAACAAGCCTCCTGCTAGACAGAAGAGAACATTTCCAGTTGTGAATGTTATAGATAGGGGTGGAGAGGTGGCTCAGCAGCTGAGAGCATTTCCTGCTCTTCCAGAGGACCCAAGTTCAGTTCCCAACACCCACATATTGGGTTACAGCTGTCACCTGTAACTCTAGGGAATCCAGTGCCTTCTTCTAGCCTCTTCAAGCACACACACACACACACACACACACACATGCACACACACATGCACGCATGCACACATGCACACACACACATGCATGCACACACACACAACGCACACACACACAAATAAAAATAAAAGTAAGCCTTAAAAAAGAAGAATACATTGTAGATTCTTGTACACCCCATGCAGGCAAGGACAGAGTGTCACATTTACAGACATCATCTTGTCCCTGGTATCTGACCCTTTCAGACAACATCATACCTCTCAGTACATAGCCCAGGTTGGCCTCCAGTTCTCCCATGCATCACCACACCCAGCTTGCATATCCTTGATCCTGTGGGTGCCAGCCTGATCTACTGTCTACTTCAGGGACACCACACTGATGCAAGCCCCTGGTAATTGTGAAGCTCCTTTTCCAAGGTCTGGGACTGGATCTGGGTGTTGTGGTGTTTGTGTGTATCCCCAGCACTTGGGAGGCAGAACAGGGGGGCATGAGTTCAAGTCCAGCCTGAGCTACATAGTGAGACCCTATGTTTAAAAAAAAAAAAAGCTTGTCAAGGACAAAATGAAATTCTCAAGAAAACAACTGCCTCAAACAGTAATTTCTGGCAGCTGCTTCTCAGGCAAATCCCCCAGTCAGGAGCATCTTAAGAAGCAGGTTCTGCTGTTGGCTGTGGGTGAGCTAGGCAATGCCGCCGCACCACGTTTCGGAGAAACCATTGAAGAGCAAGACTCAAGAGCGTTTATGCTGTCAGGACACAAGCACTGATAACAGAATCATTAGGATGGTTCTACTCCACTGAAGCCCTCTGTGATGCTGCCTCTGAGTACAGGAGAGTAGTGACTGAGCAGCCAGGACTTAGCATCGTGTGGCAGAACTAAGGAATTAGTCATGGAGGCAATATTTTCAGTGGAAGGGATCAATCCCATCCAAGGCATCAGGCTTGCTAGGGAAGCACTCTACCACTGAGCTCATGTTAGAGGCCTTCGTTCACCAATTCAAACATATATTGGTAGCGTCCATGCATTCATACTTATTGGTACAATTTGAAAATATACATTATGAAGAAATATTATCCCATATGGAGAATTAGAGGGAATAATTTAAAAACTCTAAACATAAACCACTCAGTTTGCTCAAAGTTATTATTTTTCTAATTCAGAGGGTTTTGGGGGTTGTTGTTATTTTATTTTGAGACTAATTATGTAGGGTCTAATTATGTAGCCCAAGCTGGCCTGAATCTCATAGAAATCCACTGGTTGGGGGAGGATTGAAGGGAGGAGGGGAGAGGCAAGGAGGGGAGCAGAGAAAAATGTAGCACTCAATAAATATCAATTTAAAAATTCACTTGGTTATGCTGGGATTATAGGCACAGGCCATCACACCTGGCCTCATCCAGAGTATTAAAAATAACTAAACTCTCAGGAATAATAGAAAGCACACACGTACTGTTTCCACTCCCTCCCTCCTGTCGAGGGTAGCCCCGGCCCTAGATTTCCTGCACATACTCAATAGACACCTTACATGCGAGGTACCACGATAGAAACTGGGGGTGCAGCAATGGAACATCAGTGAAGAAGATTGCACACATGCAGGGCTGCCTAGCAAGCCAGCCTGAATGCAACCCCTAGAACCCCTGTGGTAGAAGGAGAGGACTCATTCCTGCAAGCCGTCCTCTGGCATCCACATCTGCCCTATGGTGCATGATCAGCCACGCACATGCACAGAAATAAGCGTATAGAAAACAATCTTCATATCCTCTTCTGTCTCAAGGCTGCCGGTGTTGCATTTCCTGCTTGCTGCTCCTTAGCACACTCTACCTTAGTCTTGGCGTCTTCCATCTCCTTCCAGGTAGGGCTGCAGAGCACCATGCTGAAGACACAGTGTCTCTGTAACCACCTGACCTTCTTCAGCAGTGACTTCTTCATCCTGCCCAGGACGGTAGATGTGGAAAACACCATCAAACTGCTTCTTCATGTGACCAGCAACCCTGTTGGGGTGTCGCTGCTGGCCAGCCTTTTAGGATTCTATCTCCTCCTAGGCACGTGGGCTTGGAGGAAGGATCGAGCAGACTTGCAGAAGGTGAGAAGGCCTGGGCTCCAAAGGCCACCGTGTCTTGAGTGTGTCGAGTTAGATGGGGGGAGGTAGGCATTATAGGCCAGGGAGCAGAGACATTTGAGTGGGGTAGTATTACATTTTTCTGCTTGTCTACTGTCACAAAACAAAGTCGCTTTTTTCTTTTTCTTTCTTTGTGGGTTTTTTTTTGTTGTTTGTTTGTTTGTTTGTTTAGTGCTAAGGTTGTATCATAACAAGAGTCAAGCACATTAGAAATAAACCAGGAAATAGCTGTCATAAGAACTCAACTGAAATCAAACTCATTTTTGTTTGGTTTTTTTCAACACAGAGTTTCTCTGTAGCCTTGGCTGTCCTGGAACTTGCACTGTAGAGCAGGCTGGTCTCGAACCTACCTGCCTCTGCCTCCCAAATGCTGTGATTAAAGGTGTGCGCCACCACCGCTTCCCAGCTATGGGACTCATATTTATCTCACCTTATACACTAGAAAAAGGTATGCTGAGTCAAATTATAGTTTAACATAACTACAACATACAGGAAACTAGGAAAGAATGCTTTCCTGGGGCTGGCGATATGGCTCCCTGGATAAAGGTGCTTGGCATTAAGCCCAGTGAACTGAGTTTGATCCCAATATGCACATGACAGAGAGAGAACAGCAGTTGACTTCTGACCTCCGCTTGTGTGTCATGGCACATCTGTGCCTCCATCCTACACACACATAAATAAATGCTAAGATTTTTAAAAATTATTTTCTGTGTCGTGAGACACAATTTTATACTGTCCCCCAACCTGAGCCAGGAAACACATGATATAGTCCAGGCTGGCCTTGACCTCACAGTAATCCTCAAGGGCTAAAATTACTGATGTGAGGCACCTTACTTGGCTGGGCAAATTTCTTTTAGACAGGATCTCACTGAGTAGTACTGGCTAGCCTGAAACTCACTGCATAGCCCAGGCTAGCCTCGAGCCCACATAGATCCACCTACCACTGCCTCCCAAGTGCCACCACACCTAGCTATGATTAGAAAAAAATTTGAAACAGTGAAATACTTTGGCATCTTTTTCTTAATTTCTGTTTTATACATTTCTTCTTCTTTTTTTCTTCAAGGCCTCATACATGCTAGGCAAGGGCTCTACCAAATAGCCACACTGCAGCCCCTTGTTTGTACTTGGACGTTCTGGGAGGTGGAGTCCTGGGTGAAATGTCACCAGCTTTAGAAAATAAAAGTACAAGACAGGCTGGGCAGTGGTGGTGCACGCCTTTAACCCCAGCACTCAGGAGGCAGAGGCAAATGGAGCTCTGAGTTCGAGGCCAGCCTGGCCTACAAAGTGAGTTCCAGAACAGCCAAGGCTGTATACAAAGAAACCCTGTCTCAAACAAACAAACAAACAAACAAAAAAGACAGCAGCTTAGTTTTCATTTCATATAAGCAGCAAGAGTCATGGCCCTCACCGTTCATCTGAAACTCCAGTTTCCCTCGGGGTCCTCTACATTGCAAGCTCCTCCTCAGCGGGAGGGAGGTGGAGGGCTTGATGCCTGAGGCCTCAGGCGAATCTGAGGATGTTCCCTTTTAAAGACAGAGCCTGGAGTTTCAGACTTCGTCCCTCTGGTCACTTGGCTTGGGTGCTTGCCTGGTAACATCACTTCCCACTGCTTCCCATGGGGTTCCAACGCTGCCACGGAGCAGCCTATTCCCAGCTGGGCTCTACTGAATAGAGACCTGGCAAGCTCATCGCTTCTTCTCTGCCCACAGGTGAAGTTGACCATCCTGGCTGACAACGACCCCAGCTCTGCATTTCACTACCTTATCCAGGTCTACACTGGGTATCGAAGGAGGGCTGCTACAACAGCCCAGGTTAGCAGAGCCACATTCATTGCTGTGTGTCTTCTGCGACGAGGCACACTCTAACCTGGCCATATCTTGGTGTCCAATAGTGCTTTAAAAGAAATCATGGGGATTGGCATTGCCTAAGCCTGAAGTGTATGCGAGGAACCCTTGTCCAACTTGTACAACTTCCCATGGCTGCTTCTTTCCACTTAAGGAAAAGCCCAAATGTGTCCCAGTGCCTTGTGTTTTATCTCTCCTCGTCACGTCTTAGGTTGTCATCACCCTCTATGGCTCCGAGGGGCACAGCGAGCCCCACCACCTTTGTGACCCACAGAAGAGAGTCTTCGAGCAGGGAGCACTGGACGTTTTCCTCCTCTCCACTGGGTCCTGGCTGGGGGACCTGCATGGCCTTCGGCTGTGGCATGACAATTCTGGCGACAACCCTTCTTGGTAACTACCTGCCCTGTGCTGGCTTAGTTTTCTTTTAATTTTTGTTTGTTTGTTTGTTTTAGATTTTTACATTTATTTATTTATGTGTTTTTGTATGCATACGTGCGCACCGTTCACCCGTGAATGGAGGTTAAGGGTCGATGTGAGAGTCTCCCTTCCACCAGATGGGTTCTGGAAATTGAGCTCAGGTCGTAAGACTTGATGGCAAGAGCCCTTACTCACTGAGCCCCCTCACTGGCTCTGGTGTCTAGGTCCCCTGTAACCTTACGGGAGACCAACAAGTTTCCACCGTAAACAATAATGTATTCAGCCAAATCATAACGAGCGGCTGCTGGATTCAGGCCTTTAGAGAAGAAAACCCAGAGAGAAATAAGGACACTAACGATATGGGGAGGGATTGTATAATGGAGGATGACCCCCCCTCATTTTTAAGGCGTCATAACTGTGTACAGCAGTCACGGTGACATTAAGAAATAATAGAACATTATCACGCATGGAACAAAAAAAGTTGAAAGATACACTCATACACACCCACACACACACATCAGTAGTGAAGTCTGCAGTCAGCCATCTTGGACATGACCTTCCTGAGGGCAGCAGGTGAGACTGGCTTGCCTACCTATCCTTATTGCCTGGCAAAGCATCAGTTGCTTACCTGGGTCCTCACTGCAGGTGCAAGGTGACCCTCTTATCGCACAGCAGACAGTCGATGCCCACTTCCTAACATGGCGGCCCTGATCTGACTGCAGGTATGTAAGCCAAGTGATCGTCAGCGACATGACTGTGAAGAAGAAATGGCATTTCCGGTGCAGTTGTTGGCTGGCAGTGGACTTGGGCCACTGCGAGCGTGATCGGGTCTTCACACCCGCCTCCAGGAGGGAGCTCTCTTCCTTCAGGTACAATTGTCCGTGCAGACACTGACGTGAGCTTAGAGGGCTATCTCTCAGCTCTTTACTCTTCGTCGTCTCTCCATCAAACTTTTCAACTCACAATTTTGGACTCTTCTTGGCAATTCCTTCCTCAGACCAAAATGAATGGCTGCAAGAGGCCAAGCATGTGAACTTAGATAAAACGCCTAAATGTAGTCCCTAACCTCTCCTCAGGAATGTTCCCTTTTCTCCCTTTGTATGGCGGGAACAGTAAGCAACCGTTACTTCTGAGAAGCCGCTCCCATTCTGTTGCCACAGAAGAAACCACCATCCTATTTTTGTTATGATCTTGAGAAATTAAGGAAAGGGAAAACCTGGGTAGTTGGTTTCCTTCAGATTGGCTGGGTCTGTAGTCATCTGAGACTTCATGCTGGCACCATGGTCAGCAGGTGGTGACGGCTGTCAGCCATACAGCACCTACACATGGCTACCCCAGCATGGCAGCCCCGGGCTAGCTGGGTGCTTTCTCTTGTGACCAGCTTTTCCTAGACTGGCATTTCAGAAGAACCAAGTCATTCCTGCTCTTTCTGACCCTGCTCTGTAGAGCTTCCCAGGGAAGAGACAGTCCACCATTCAATGGGAGAAGTCAAGTGAGTTTTGAAAATATATTTAAATTGTCACATGAGCATAGAGTTTATAGTTTACCTGACCCAGTACAGGCTATGTGGCTTGATATTGCCTGTGTCCTCAGTCATATTTGGTGTGTGCTAGCTGGTTATACAGGGTCCTCCTGGGTTACTTTGGCCCAAACTGAAACCCATAAACAACGGCATAACAAGCCGGGCAGTGGTGGAGCACGCCTTTAATCCCAGCACTTGGGAGACAGAGGCAGGTGGGTCTCTGTTGAGTTTGAAGCCAGCCTGGTCTACAGAGCTAGTTCTAGGACAGCTAGGGCTCTTACACAGAGAAACCCGAGATGCCAGTTGAAGCACTAGGGATAAATTCTGGTCTCACTGTCAGTGGCCCCACAGACTGCCCCAGCCATACAACTGTCACCCCTTCAGAGGGCCTAGTTTGGTCCTATGCTTGTTCCCCCCGCTGTTAGCCCGGAGTTGGTGAGCTCCCGTTAGTTCAGGTCAGCTGTTTCTGTGGGTATCACCATCATGGTCTTGACCCCTTTGCTCATATTCTCACTCCTCCCTCTCTTCAACTGGACTTTTTGGAGCTCAGCCCAGTGCTCCACAGTGAATCTCTGCATCTGCTTCCATCAGTTGCTGGATGAAGGTTCTATGATGACATTTAAGATAGTTATCCGGGCTGGAGAGATGGCTCAGAGGTTAAGAGCACTGCCTGCTCTTCCAGAGGTTCTGAGTTCACAACCATCTGTAATGAGATCTGGTGCCCTCTTCTGGCCTGAAGGGATACATGCAGGAAGAACCCTGTATACATAATTAATACATAAGTCTTAAAAAAAAATAAATAAAAATTAAAAAAAGAAAATAATCTTTACAGATTGAATACATCCTATTCTATAAAAAAAAGATAGTTATCAATCTGACTACAAGGCACCTTGCCAAGAGTTTTAAGGTTATCTAAGACCTGGAGAGTTCCCCAAACACACACACAACACACAGCCTTACACACGCACGTGGCTTCTGGATTCCAGAAGTGTTATCAGAGCTTTTCTAAGCCCTTTAGGAATCCCGTGCCCTAGCTCTGGTTCATGCAAGCAAATACCCACACATACAAAATAAAAGAAATAAGTCTTAAAGCTTGTTTTAATCTCACATAATACATGTTATCTGAAAGCTTGATCAGAAAGATGTACGTGGAGGCTGAAAAGGTGCTGTGCATTTTGCTGCTGGACAAACCATGCCTCGGTCTAGGTTGCTTCAGAGTGAAAACTCAGGCTGGTGGGATGGTAAAGGCGTTTGCTGCTAAGCATGGTGACCTGCATTCAATCCCTGGAACCCACGCTGCATAAGGAGAGCACTGACTCCTCTGACCTCACGCTTAAAGCCCCGCACGCAAAAGAAAAACTAAGCTGATTTTCTTATCTAATTTCTCATTTTAGCCACCTGTTCTCCTCCACGATCGTAGAGAAGTTCACCCAGGACTACCTGTGGCTTTCGGTCGCAACCCGACATCCCTGGAGCCAGTTTACGAGAGTGCAGCGCCTCTCGTGTTGCATGACGCTGCTCCTCTGTGACATGGTCATCAACGTTATGTTCTGGAAGATGGGTGCTACCACGGCCAAGAGGGGTGAGCAAAGCACACGTGAGCCGGGATGCGTGCTGTCTGCAGTGTGCAGTGTTTGACTGTCTTTCCCTCTTTGAGGATTAGGGATCAAGTCACGGTGTACCTTCATTTCCCTGACGTCATATGCTAACACATTCTCTTGGTGCTCTCGTTGATAAATAAAACCATTTCCAGGTGGTGTTGGCACATGCCTTTAATCCCAGCACTCAGGAGACAGAGACAGATGAATCTGAGTGAGTTCAAGGTCAGTCTGGGCTATAAGAACTAGTTCCAGGACAAGCTTCAAAGCTACAGTGAAACCCTGTCTCAAAAAAAAAAATATCTCATGATTTACTGCCATGGAAAACTTTCTACCTCCAGATAAGTCCCCACGTAAGCAGCTCTAACCCAGGAGGGTGGAAGCTAAGCCAGGCTCTCCTTTCGTAGGTCCGTTGGCTGTGACCTGGTCAGAGATAGTCATCAGCTTCCAGACTGCCATCATCCTCTTCCCTATCCATCTTGTCTTTGGGCGGCTCTTCCAGTTGATTCACCCACTAGAAACTCTGCCCCCTCTTCCTCCCACCCAGGCTGCCTGCCCCTCAGGTCTTGTGTGTGAGTCCCCATCTCCTACACAGGTGGTCATGGTAAGCTTCCGATCTAATTTTTGTATGTAAGGTACCCTCCCCCATCTGTGTGGAGGGATAGAGTCCTGGAGGACTCCTTCAGAGGCTCACAGGGTCCTGGTTCCTTTTCTGTCTTTCCCCTAAGTCCTGTCCGCTGACTTGATCTCGGTTCTAAGTTTCTTCAAAGATTACTAACCGCTCTGGAGTCTGAGTGTTGGGGCAGCCTGTACTACCCTGGAGCTGTTTCAGTTTTTGATGTTTGAGCAAACTGTCCCTCTCTCGTGCTATAGTCTCTCATAGAAGTGGTTTTGAAGCCACTGTGGGCTGACTCTTTCCTTACACTAGGCATGGACCCTTGATTAAAAGAAAAAGGCTTGCCAGTCTGTAAGTGGCGCTCAGTGCTGGGCTAATGCAAGACAAAATGAAGTCTCTCAACTCGGTTCCATATCCAGGAATTGAAGCAAACTGTGGGGTTCCTGCTCAGAAGAAATGCTCACCTGCTCTCGGAACGTGAACAGTCTTCGTGGAGTTCTTGTGACATTGACACGCTGGTGACGCTTTTATCCAGCCTCATTTGTTCTCACTTAGAAGAGCAAGGCTGTCACCAGCAGAGGGAAGCCCGGAGGGAAGCCGGTAAAGTCCAGTGATTTAGTAACTCATCTAGCGTCGCCTCCACGCCCTTGCATACTTTAAATTCTTAGTCATTTTTGCCATTCAGCACAAGACAGTTTATGCCTATTTAATTTCCTTAAGCTGATAGCTTGAGCTGATAGCTTTGGTTTCTTGGCGTCTAGATAATCTGATAATAAAACCATAGTACTGCCGGGCGGTGGTGGCGCACGCCTTTAATCCCAGCACTCGGGAGGCAGAGGCAGGTGGATCTCTGTGAGTTCGAGGCCAGCCTGGTCTACAAGAGCTAGTTCCAGGACAGGCACCAAAAACTTCAGAGAAACCCTGTCTCGAAAATCAAAAAAAAAAAAATAAAATAAAATAAAACCTTAGTACTAATTGCAAAAACGTAAAAAATATTGAGACCCCATATTCCATCAGCTGAGCCTGCCATGTCATCTTCTCCTTCCCTTGAATGGAGAGGTGGCATGATCTATGACTTTTGAAAGCAGTTTGGGAACTTGCTAGTCCAGGCTGCATGTGCTGGAGCTCAGGCGGAGAAGCTCAGTAAGGTTTGAAGAGTTGTCTGGGTCAAAGTTCAGAAGCATACACTAGTGAGCTGCGTCTGCACCCTCAGGAGGGAACAGTACGGCAGGCAGTTGCTGGAGCCTGTCTCCATCAGTACTGGGAAGTGTTAACTTTACTGCCACCTAATAAATTGCTCATCTCCACCTCTGATCCATATTTACTGAAATCTCCCATCTGTGAATATGTCAACCGAAATAAAACCACAGCGGAAAACCACCACCATTTCTGCCGCTATCTGCTCCAAGTTCTGCAGAGACTGAAATCCCACCTAAGTGCGCTCGGTGCTGCTCAGGCCCACCAGCCCTGTGACTTCTCAGGAGCGGTTAGCCAACTCCAAAACCTCCAGGAACTCCTGCAAACGCAGATTCTTCCCAGGGATGGAGGGCCATGCAGGTAAGCACCCCGGACCCCCGTCCCTACCCGGAAACTTTCTCTTGGTATCTGGCCGGAAACGATTCCTTCAGTTTCTATTCTTCAGGCACACGACCAGTTTCCCAGTCCTAAGCCCAGAAGAAGGGAAGAAGCACATGTCTTTGTGCCTGGTCAGGTGGTTGAAGTACAGCTGCTGGCTCCTCCTAGGTGTCATGAGCCTGGTTTCAGCTTTTTTCACAACACTTTATAGCCTGGAGCTGAGCAAAGACCAAGCCACCAGCTGGGTTATTTCGATGCTGCTATCAGTCCTTCAAGACATCTTCGTCAGCCAGCCCATGAAGGTACTGAAGAATGGGATGGACCATTACAGTTGTAGAAAGCTGGAGAAACTGAGGCCATGTGTGTAAACCCAGGTGTTTTGAAAATTAGGAAAGAAATCAACAGGCAGAATGATATCTGTTAGGGATCTCTGTTGTGTTAATAACAGGAAATGACTAGCAGCTAATAGATTAGCATATGAAGATGGAGATAATTTTTAAAAATCAAACATTGTGACCGGGCGTTGGTGGTGCACATCTTTTATCCCAGCACTCCGGAGGCAGAGGCAGGCAGATCTCTGTGAGTTTGAGGCCAGCCTGGTCTACACAGTGAGTTCCAGGTCAAACACTGTGGTTGATGAGACGACTCGACAGGCAAAGGCACTTGCTGTCTGATCCCTGAAGTCTAACAACTTAAGTTTGATCCCAGGGACCCACATGAAGGTGGAGGGAGAGAACCAACTCCATGGAGTTGTCCTCTGACTTCCACAAGTACTGCACAGCATGTATGCACACAACACTCAATACACACACAATGGTAATAGCAATATTAATAATAAGAAATAAAATAATGACAGTAACTTTTAAAAAAAAAACACCTTTTTTGGTTTTTCGAGACAGGGTTCCTCTGTATAGTCCTGGCTGTCCTGGAGACCAGGCTGACCTCGAACTCACAGAGCTCCGCCTGCCTCTGCCTCCTGAGTGCTGGGACTAAAGACATGCACCACCACCTCCAGGTAACAAGCCACTTTTTCAAAGAAACATAATTGAGGTTAGAAAGATGGCTCAGCAGTTAAGAGTACTTGCTGCTTTTTGCCAAGGACCCGGGTTTGATTCCCAGCACCCATACAGTGGCTCGCAGATATCCGTAACTCCAGTTCCTTTTTTCTGACCTCTGAGGGTACCAGGCATGCAAGTGGTATACATACATAAACGAAGGCAAAACACTCATCCACACAAAATAAAATAGATAAATTTTTTTTAAAAAAAATCAGTGAACATAAAGATTTTTGACTAAGGAAAAGTCAAAGCACACCAAAGTATAAAAATAACATAATGCACTCTCGAGTTCCGATACCCAACAACAGAGAGTACCAGTGATGGCCAACATTGTTTCATCTGCTTTGAAAAAGAAACTTCCAAAGTTCACATGACTTTCATCTGTATATCTCGAAAATTTATATTTCTCTAAAAATTAAACATTTTAAAACATAAAATCATGACAACGCGTAGAGAAGTTAACATGAAAATACATACTTGAGGAACCAGTTCTGTCTCTCGTCAGTAAAGGAACCTGAGTTTGATCCCGGGATGCTGCATGGTAGAAGGAAATAAAGACTCTGAGAAGTTACCCAGATCTCCATGGGAATGCCATGGCTACAAGCTAATATAAATGCATGAGTGAATGGGGCATGCTATCAGTCCCCAGCCCACTGTATGTATGACATCATTGTCTGGGGCTCTGCAGTACCTGCTCACGGAGTTCCCCTGTGACTCTTGTCTCCAGGTGATCGTCCTCTCCTTCCTGTTCTCACTGACAGCGAACCAGATGCCATGGCTTAACAAAGACAAGGAACAACATGCCAAGAGAATCGTAGCACTTTGGGGTAATTCCAATAATCCCAGCTACTGTTTAGTTTTATGAAGAGCAGACCATGTAAAAACAGTAGAATTCGAGCCACCTCAGTGATTCCAATGTGCTCAGAGAGGCCATGTTCTCTGCCCAGGAGCCCCGTGTCACACACTCAAGCATCCCCTGGAAACCAGTGCTTCTTCTCAGTACTTCTGTGCTCTGCTCCATCTCTCCTCCCTCCTGAGCCCCAGATGGTGTTTGTACTGCCTGTCATCTCTACCTGAATGCCTTCAATTGCCTCTGACCGAGCTGTCTGCCTGCCCCACAAATCCATTCTTCTGTATTTTCTCATTTCTGTCAGGTGGCATCACCACCATGGCTCTAAACATTAGAGTAACCCTAAGTACCCTTACTCCCTGCACTCCATCACCAAGTCTGAGGGGTTACAACCTGTAAAAAAAAAAAACTGACTAAAAGTTACTCACACCACCTGGAGGAATGTTGCAATGCAACGTTGAGCCAAAAGTGCAAAATGCAAAAATGCTAGCACAATGCTATACATGTGTTGGCTACAGCATATGTGTGCATCTCCTATAAATCCCCTATAAATCTCTAAAACTCAGAAAAGGGTTCCCTCTCTGAGGGAAGGAAGGGGTACGACAAGGAGGAGAATGTGATGGACATGAAGCTAGCAATCACTTGCTTAAGCTAAAGGCTAGGCACTCCACCCTAGTGAGGTTTTACAAATTAACAATCTCACTTGAAATGCCTTTCTAGTCCTTATTTCATTTCTTTGTTTGTTTTGTTTTGCTGTTTGTTTGTTTTGAGACAGGTTTTCTCTGTAGCTGTGGTGCCTGTCCTGGAACTAGCTCTTGTAGACCAGAACTCACAGAGATCTGACTGCCTCTGCCTCCCAAATGCTGGGATTAAAGGTGTGTGCCACCACCACCGGGCATCATTTTTTATGCATTTGAGCTATTCTCTTTATGTGAAGTGACTTCTTTTTCAAAGTTCTTGTCCATCTGAAGATTTATGACCTGCCCTTAAGACAAATGTTGTGTGGGATGTATCTCAGGGTAAGAGTGCTTGCTGGCATACAAAAGGCCCTAAGGTGTGAGTCCCAGCACTGAGAAGAAACGTCAAATGCCAATTCCTCTGTGATGCCATCTCCAAACTTTCTTTGGAGAAGTTTTGTTTATTTTCCAATGATTGTATCATACTTGGCACAGGCATGCTGGTGATGTCTTTGACTCTCTCTGTCTCTTTCCCTACCTCTGTCTCTAACCTCCCCTTTCGCTTATAAATCTATATGTTCTTCTGCTCCGTATAGTCTTTAAGGCAGACCATTGTCCCCTCCTGGATTCTTCAGAAGAGCTCAGTGTTGGGCCCTTTCCTGAATCTGCGTTGAGTAGAAGTCCAGGTGATTTCCACCCATGCTAGACTTGAGAACAGTGTTCCCCAAGCGCACTCCACTGAGTGGGAGCGCAGGTCTCTAGTCTAAGACAGAAGACAGCAAATTCCTTTATGCCCATTGAATCTAACTTTTAAGATGAAAAGGCTAGGGATGTGCTCAGTAGAAATGCGAGGCCAGCCTGGGCTACTTCTGAGAACAAAGGCATTGCCAGGAAGGAGAACACGCTAGGGTTGTTGTTTGGTATGGTACCATGGTTCATGCGTGTTAGATGAGGACTCGACAGCTACCTTACTGGTGCTGAATTTCATTTTTCTAGTAACCAGTTTCTATCGTCTTCTATAAGTTTGGTCCCCAATGGGTTGGAATTTTAAGAAGGCAAACCCAGGCCTCTTCCCCATAGATAGAGAGGTACTGCTTAGATATCATTTTCTCTGTCCCTCCAGCATTCAAACGGAGATGCCTGCAACAGATGCTCAACAAACAGTTGGCAGCCTTGTAATGAAATATAACATTTCTTTGACCTATATTTCAATATTTGACAGCGAAGTGTTCCTCATCAGCTCCTGGTTTGAGAGATAAGAACAATCCCGTCTATACGGCCCCAGCAGTGGCCAGCTCTGCCAGGCACCCAGGAAGAGCCTGGAAGAAGCAGCTCTTCAAGCTGACTGGCGGTAGCCTGGGTATGAAGGGGTGGCGGCGGCAAGCACCTCGGTACACACTGTCGAGGGGAGGGCGGGGACAATAAGATGGAAAACGGGGAAGAACAGAAAAGTGTCTTTGAAAATGAAATTTAGAGCCAGGTGGTGGTGGCGCATGCCTTTAATCCCAGCACTCGGGAGGCAGAAGCAGGTGGATCTCTTTGAGTTCGAGACCAGCCTGGTCTACAAGAGCTAGTTCCAGGACAGGCTCCAAAACCACAGAGAAACCCTGTCTCGAAAAAAAAAAAAAGAAAGAAAGAAAGAAAGAAAGAAAATGAAATTTAACCATTTGTGGTGGTGCACACCGGTAGGATTTGCTGAAGGAGGCAGAAGCAGGAGGATCACGAGTTTGAGGCCAGCCTGGTCTACACATTTTTTAAAAAAAATGAAATTTAGCATTCCAGCAACTGAGGTGAAGTGATCCACGGAAGAACCCTGAGCTTCCAGTCCTCATGTTTTTCTGAGGGGGAAACAATACCCAGTTTGTGTATTCCCTGGAGTGGGGGTGAAATTGCTTTGGAAAACGGTTCTCCTAAATGCTGGGTTTGACGTACTTAGCACACAACTGGATTTCCTGGACCAGAGAACAGAAAGCAACAACTTTCTTGTTCTTTTCTTTTTTCATGCCTTCCCCTTGTGAAGCCAGAATGTGAAAGAGCACTTACCTCTGAGAGTCCAAATGCAGTATGCTTATGGGGGATGTCTCTTGAGTTAAATTTCTGATTATTGGCAGAATGATTCTGAAAAATGAAAAATATATAATATTTCTGTATATACACATATATGTATATTCTGTGTATACAGATGTATGTATATATTACTCTGTGTGTGTTGTGTGTGTGCATGCATACACATTGGGTTGCCTATTTCAACTGCTAGGGTTTTTTTTTTTTTGTTTTGAGGGGATTGGTTTTTTTTTTTTTTTTTTTTTGGCTTTTTTGGCTTTTTTGATACAGGGTCTCACTATGTAGCTCTGGTTGTCCTGGAACTTACTATGTAGACCAGGCTGGCCTCAAACTCACAGAGGCCCACCTGCCTCTGCCTCCCGAGTGCTGGGGTTAAAGGTGTGTGTCACTATGTCCCGCTCCAGTTTGACTGTTTTTGACCTGCAAGAGTATTTAGGTGTAAGAAAAATGGGAAAGGTTTAGATTTCTAAAGCAACTGCTCAGATAGGATTTTTTTTGTTTGTTTGTTTGTGAACTAGTCCAGATCCTCTTTCTGGGCCTGCTGATGGCTACCGTCTACTCCGCCAGGGACTCCAGTCAGTTCCTCCTCCATCAGGCTATCTCGAAGAGGTTTTCCCACCGCTTCTCCGAAATCAAACTTCTGAAGGATTTCTACCCCTGGGCCAACCACACCCTCCTTCCCAACCTGTATGGGGATTACAGCGGTAAGGACCGTGGGCAGCTGGGAGGTGCAATTAGCTCTCCTGAAACCCCTACTATAACCCATGGAAAACCAGAGAAAGATCAGCTGGCTTCTCGGTGTGGCCGCACCTCTGTGGACACTGCAAAGTCCCTGGACTCCACCCGAGAAGCTTCAGTTAATGACTCATGGTGACTGGTGGCATCCTCTTCCGACCTCGGGCACCAAACCTGCATGTAGTGCACACACGTGCATACAGGCAGCACACTCAAACTTATTAAGTCTAAAATAAGTATTTCCAACCAGATGTATTGGTTCGTGATGTCTAAAATCCTGGTAGTTGGGAAGTAGAGGCCAGCCTGGGCTACATAGTGAGGCTATCTCAAAACAAAAGAAAAGAAACAAGGGCTTGGGATGTAGAGTAGTGGTCAATCACCAGCACTGAAAAACAAATGTTTCCAGATTGTTTTTATTGTGTCAATAACTAATCCTATTAGCAAAGCACCAGAGCTGCTCACATCATCCCCGCACAGTGGAAGCATTTCCAACGTGCACAAGGGGCCCTGGAGCAGCAGCAGGCTTTGCCGCCTTCACTCAGAAGAATCATCAGTTAGAGCTAAACCAGGGCGCTGGGTCCCACCTTCATAAAGGCAGCCCTTTCTCCATCCTTCATCTTCTCTGTATCTTTAAATCATAAAGCTGTGATCCCCCTGCTCAAAATCTCCCAACAAGGACATTCAGAATAAAGTGTCGAATCCCCGCAGAGTTGTCAGGACCTGCTCCATCCAGCCCTAGCTACATGAAGAGTCACCTCATCTCTCCTCCTCTCACTGATGCTCCTGTCACTCTCACTAAATACATCAGTCATGCCATCACCACCTTGAGAACTTGCTGCTCCCCTGCTGGAATCTACATGGTGCTTGGGACTCTATCAGGGTCTCTCCCGCGCCACTCCACCAGAGACTCTTCTCCCTGTCAGCCTAGCAGCAATGCCGCTCCTCACAAAACATGGCCTCCTCACACCTGAACACCCTGTGTTACCTGCCCTTCTTGTCCCTCACCTGTGAGCTCTCAGAGGGTGCAGATGCCCTTAGAACAGGGCTTGGTTCATGTCAGCACAGAAAGTGTGCTCTTGAGGAAGGAATGGAGGTCGATTTTTCCATCTTTTGTTAGGTTTAGCTTCGGTGTTGCTGTTTAAAGAAGGTGTTTTATTTCTGCACCTATTGTAAGTGGTATGGCGAGATGAATACTATTGTTTGGTGCCGAGTAGCTCCAATAAATTATCATTTTTAAGTTAATAGATTTCCCGTTGATCCTCTTAATTTATCTAGATAATGTATATCATTCAGAAATAGTTACACAGTTTCATTTATTATATATTTTTCTTTTTGTCTGACTGCATTAGCTCATGTCCCTAAGTGTTTTCAAAATTGCCAAGGAAGTGTGTATGGGTTATCTCATTCAGTTAGCAGCAAGGCAGCTTTTTAATTGATCATTTTACTTTCTCACTAGGATTTATTACTGATGGGAATTCCTTTCTTCTGGGCAATGTTCTGCTTCGCCAGATTCGCATTCCTAATAGCACACTCTTCCCAGTATCTCTCCACGAACCAGAGAACTCACAGCCCCAGCATCAGGAGGACAGAGAGAACTATGGGGTCGACTGGGCCCCCCCTGATACAAACATCACAGAAACTGACAGTATTTGGCATTATCAGAATCAGGAGCTACTGGGAGGCTATCCTATCCAGGGAGAGTTTGCCACTTACTCGGGAGGAGGATACGTTGTGAAGCTTGGGAGAAACGCCAGTGCCGCAGCCAGGTGAGTCTGTGCCCTACCTGAACAAGAGGCCCATCTCAGGACAGCTGGGCATCTGGGCCCAGCTGAGACATTCCAACAGCCATTGTAAGGCTTCTGTACTGTCTCCGGTACATACATGCGCACACTTCTATTTTACACTTCTAAGAAAATATACCATGTATTTATTATTATTATTATTATTTTGTGTGTGTTGGTATTTTGTTTGCATGTATGTCTGTTCATCAAATGTGTGCAGTGCCCTCAGAGGCTAGAAGAGTGCATCGGATGCCCCAAGACTGGAGTTACAGATTGTTGTAAGCTGCCATGTGGCTGCTAGGAATTGACCCTGGGTCCTCCGGAAGAGCAGCTTGTGCTCTTAACCACCCCAGCCCCTGGAACTAAAGCTTTAAATTTAAAAATTTCCTGGTCCACTTCGAGTTACAAATATGTTTTGGCAATTTGGAAAGAAAAAAAAGAAAAGACCATTTTGAATCTGAAAAGAGATTTTCGTTTCAATTCTAGGGGTAGCTGAACTCAGGTGGTTCTATCTTAGCCACACTGTAGTCTTCAGATATCAATGGGAACATTACCATTTGTGAACCATGATGTGAAACATCATCCCACAGTTCCAACGCCCGAACTAAACTGCCAAGGATTTGCAGAGTGATTTGATCCAGGAATCCTGAG
Organism: Microtus oregoni; assembly: GCF_018167655.1. NCBI lineage: Eukaryota > Metazoa > Chordata > Mammalia > Rodentia > Cricetidae > Microtus > Microtus oregoni. Next base: position 43,685,290 of record NW_024543063.1, read on the forward strand.
AGTCTTTGCCATTGTGAATGAAAAAGTCTAAATTAAAATAATTGTTTTCTGGGGGGGCTGGAGAGATGGCTCAGAGATTAAGAGCATTGCCTGCTCTTCCAAAGGTCCTGAGTTCAATTCCCAGCAACCACAAGGTGGCTCACAACCATCTCTTTTGGCCTGCAGGCATACACACAGACAGAATATTGTATACATAATATATAAATAAATATTAAAAAATAATAATTGTTTTCTGACCAGGCAAGATGGCTCAGCAGGTAAAGATGCTTGCCACTAAGCCTGATGACCTGAGACAAAACCCATGTGACAGGAGAGAATTTCTGACCTCCATAGGATCACCATGATACACACACCCCAAGAAATGTAACAAAATTTTTAAATAAAACTTGCTTCAAAGCGATAGCAGCAAGGAACTGCTCTAAGACAATGTCAATCAAGTAATGGTGTTTATACCTCCATGGTTCTTTCACCTCTTGGTACTGGATAGGTGTTGGTATGGAGTATTTAAAGTTTCAAATAGTAGTTGACGGAGTTTATGTAATTAATCCTGCCTTACAGATCAAACGCCAGACAGGGTCGCCCGAGTCTCTAACCTTGGTGTGTACACACCTGTGAACATCTTGTGTCTTAGTGTACCATCATGTCACTACCGCGAGAATTTCGGTGTTACAGGTCATGAGGTCTTTTGTAGGAGCACTAGGTCAAGGAAAGTGGCTTCTCGTGTGGTCTGTAACAGCGCCAGGGTACTGTCCTCCATTTCAACACCGGGTGGAGAAAGTAGCTGCCTCTGTTTCCCTGTGTGTCCAGAGTTCTGCGGCACCTGGAACAGAGGCGATGGCTGGATCATGGCACCAAAGTCCTCTTCGTGGAGCTTACAGTCTTCAATGCTAACGTGAACCTGCTGTGTGCGGTGACCCTCATTTTGGAATCCAACAGTGTGGGTATGGGGCCTCCTCTCCTTGTTCTGCAAGCTGGCCATCTCAGGACCAGGCCTCCTTTACTGATCATTTACCATTCTTTCAAGTGAATTTAATTAGAATGATTACTCAGAAATATGATTTTTTTAAAAGGCAAATAGTTCAACTAACAGCCTGTCTATATCCTACTCCCCAGAGGCTATTTTTAGTTTTAACTGGTATTCAACTTTCAATTTTTTATTCTTTTATTTGATTTTTTTGAGACAGGCTGTCTCTATATTGCCCTAACTCTTCTAGAACTTTCTATGTAGACAAGACTGGCCTCAAACTCAGAGAGAGCTGTCTGCCTCTGCCTCCCAAGTGCTGGGATTAAAAGTATGGATCACCATGCTGGGCTTTCCAATTTTTTAAAATGATGTGTATTCATGGATTTTTAGTTTTGTTCCTTTTTCTATGGAGAGGATTTAACTTTTAAGCTCCTATACATCCCTAACATGAGCACACCTTTCCTCTCCCATCACTTTCTTTCCTGTCTTCAATTTTGAGCTTCTGCCACTGTCACGGTGGCATCTCACAGATGGCTACACACTAACTGGTACCTCCCTTTACAGGCCGTCTGCCTCGCCCCATCTCCCTTCCTCCTGTCTTCTCTGCCCTAGAATTGACTGACAGGTGGTCTGCCATTAACCACTGTGTATTGTTTCTAACAGGGAACTTTTCCCTCCCAGCCCAGCGGAACAAGCAGCTTCTCACCCTTCCCTCTGACTCAGTAATTTTCCACCTTCCTAACGCTGTAACCCTTGGGTTAATGCATAACTATTCATAACCATAATTTCGCCACTGCCAATAAATCATAATGTAGTGAGAACCACTGTTCAAAATGAACCTGAAGGCTTCCTGGGGTTCTTTAAAAGGTTTTGTTTAGCCGCCAAAGAAATGGGGCGGGGCAGTGGAGCTTCAATCTTGAGACTTAGCTGCACAAAGTAAGAAAATTTTGTTCCTAAATGTACTTTCTGCTTACCAGGGGTACATGGCAGTTCCAGTGTTCCGGGGCTGGTGCACAGAATTATGGGAGTTTATAAAACCATAAATCTTCACATTCTCACTGTCCTTTTTGACTGCATCTGAAACCTTGCAGCCCCTCCGCATAGAAGCGTCTCCACATTCAGGACATGTGGTTGCTTTCCGTTCTCATGCCTGCAGCCACTCTGAGTTGAAAAGAGGAACGCCTGTTGTTAATGGCCTGTCCTGTTAGCCGAGACCAACCATATGTATTCTTTCTCTCTCCCAACTTCAGTGAAACTGGCGCTTCTCCAGTAGCTTGCCCATGGTTCATATAAAGTTCTGGGCAGTTCTGCAGGAAAGACTAAGTGGGGCGTGGAGACTGGAGTGATTGAACCCAGCAGCAGGTGGAGCTGTGCCGCTCTGTGCCAAGGAGAAAAGCTTAGACTCTTGACCCCAGCTGTTCTTCTTACCAGGGACTTTCTTCACCTCTCTACGCCTCGACAGTCTGACTTCCCTCCAGTCATCCGAGAGGAGTTTTGCTTGGATTATCTCACAAGTCAGCTACTACCTGCTTGTCTGTTACTACACCTTCATACAGGTGAGCCTATGTCAGACAGTCGCCAGGCGAACCCTCTCTGGCGGGATCCACATCACGTGGTGCTACATTACAGTGGTTGTCTCAGTCCTTCCTCAGGGCCTGGTTTCAGAGGTTAACAGATTTCCACCAAGTAGAATAGCTCATTCAATTATGTTCAAAGTATGTGTCAATTTTTTTAATATTTTATTTATTTATTTATTTATTTATTTATTATGTATACAGTGTTCTGTCTGTGTGTATGCCTGCAGGCCAGAAGAGGGCACCAGACCCCATTACAGATGGTTGTGAGCCACCATGTGGTTGCTGGGAATTGAACTCAGGACCTTTGGAAGAGCAGGCAATGCTCTTAACCACTGAGCCATCTCTCCAGCCCCAGAATGTGTCAATTTTTATATGTAGTTTTTTATCAAAAATATTTATTTTGTGTATATTTTGCCTGCATGTATCTATGTATGTGTGTATGTATGTGCACCACATGCCCATGGAATTCAGGTGTTGGCTCCCCTGGAACTGAAGTTACAAATGGTTGCCAACTACAATATGAGTATAGGGAATTGAACTCAGGTCCTCTACAAGAACAACCAGTGCTCTAAACCACTGAGCCATCTCTCCAGGCCCTAGAGGGCCTGTTTCTTAACCTTTATATAAAGTAATGTTAAGAAAATATGCTGGGCAAAAAGAACTAAATAAGGAATTATTGTAAATAGTATTTTATTGTCAGGCTTAATAGATGGGATCTTTAAAGCTTGTAAATTAGCTAGGTACACACAATTGTCTTATCATCTCCAAGAATGATTATGTCTGATAAAAGCTTCATTAGCAACCACTTTTCCTGTTATCAGTATCTGAGTGACTGCAGAGCTGTCCCACATCCAGAGCCCATGTGCTTTGCCTACCGAAGTCCCGCTGGCCAGACTACTTTCTTAGGGACAGTCCTGGCTAATCGTCCAGACAACGGTAGTGACTCTGCTGTGTTACTTAGGGCTGTCGGCTGAAACGGCAGAGGTGGAAGTTCCTCACTAGGAAAAGAAACCTTCTGGACACGAGTATAATCCTCATTAGCTTCAGCATTTTGGGGCTCAACATCCAGAGCCTTTCTCTCCTTCATAAAAACATGCTGCAATATCGCCGTGACCGGGACAGGTAAGGGACCTGAGGCACATGGGCATGGCACCCCATGCTAAGGCTTCCTTCTCTTCCACTTCCCCACCGGATCTGCTGTATTTGGATAACAAAAGTTAAACTAGAACTTGGACTTGTGCTCACAGCAGAAAAAAACACTAGCCGGGCAGTGGTGGCGCACGCCTTTAATCCCAGCGCTCAAGAGGTAGAGGCAGGTGGATCTCTGGGTTCGAGGCCAGCCTGGTCCACAAGAGCCAGTTCCAGGACAGGCTCCAAAGCTACAGAGAAACCCTGTCTCGAAAAAAAAAAAAAAGATATTTGCCATTTGCACTAGTCCTGCCGAGAGGCTCTGTGGCACTCAGGTGTCTAGAAGATAATGCACTTAAGTTTCAGAGCAAGGGCTTGGAACTGGGGTTTCTTTGTATGCATAAAGCCCGATGAAATAAATACCACCCTTAAAAAAGGATACAAACCCAGAGCAAGACACAGCTTCCCAACAAGAAGTGGCTATTTTCAGGCATTTTCCCCTATTACCCTTATCAGGCTTTTTGAGCACTTTTAGATCAAGTATTTCCACAGCTAAGGGCCTGAGACCTAAAACCTTTCCGAAGCACTGTCCCAAGCAACAGTGTTGAACTGTCCACACTGGGATAATGGGTCTGTGTAGCCTAAAGGGTTGTGCCAGCTGAGCTCTAGGCTGCTGTGTGGCACTGCCTAGGCCAGAGGTTCTCAATCTTCCTAATGCTGTGACCCTTTAGTACAGTTCCTCATGCTGTGGTGACCCCCCCAGCCATAACGTCATTTTCGTCACTACTTCCTAACTGTAGTTTTGCTGTTTTGAATCGTACTGTAAATATTTTGGAGATAGAGAGGTTTGCCAAAGGGGTCATGACCCACAGGTTAAGAACCACTGGCTGAGACCTTAGGCAACGAAATATGTGGTTGCCAGCTTGCTTATAGCTACAGGAGTCTCTCCAAGTAAACTGGTTGCTGTGGCATAAGATTCTGTACTTTACACAACAGAACTGAACTGGGGGGCAAATCTCTCACCCCTTCTTACTCAGGACAGGACAGCTCACCAGTGTCTTTCTACTGTCAGAGAACACAGGACTGGCAGAAACAGACCAGGATGACGGCACATCTCCTTAGGCTAACTCTCCTTTTGAGGTTCAGCGCTGACAAATGTGGAGGCTGGGAAGAAATCAGCTAGGAGCTGCCTTGGAAGGCTTTTCGGGATAGCTCCCAGCCAAGGGGCCATGCTGGAAAGCAGTTCGCTGCACTGGGTGTCTGACCTAGCAGAAGGAACTCAGCCGCGAACCTTCTGCAGAGGAAGCCCCGGTGGAGGCGGCTCCTGCCTCGGGCTGAGTCGGCTTCCCATGGTTACAGGTTCATCAGTTTCTACGAGGCACTGAAAGTGAACTCAGCTGTCACTCACCTCATGGGCTTCCTGGTTCTGTTGGCAACTGTGCAGCTGTGGGACATACTGCGACACAATGCCCAGTTCCAGCTCATCAGCAAGACGCTGAACAAGGCCTGGGATGAGGTGGTTGGCTTTATACTGCTCATCGTGACCCTGCTGAGCAGCTATGCCATGACTGTAAGCCCCAAAGCCCAGCATCTTCCCCAAGTGCAGAGTCCTGTCTGTGCCCTCAGAAAACATCACTGTACATAAAACCATCAGGTTAGCAGTGGGTTTTTAGAGAAAAGGTCAGATGGGAAAGCTGGATTTAGTCATATTCCATATTTAATGTCTTTTTTTTTAAAGAATTTTTTTGGCTAGGCGGTTGGGGGGCACACCTTTAATCCCAGAACTTGGGAGGCAATGGCAGGTGGATCCTTGCAAGTGTGAGGTCAGCCTGGTCTATAAAGCAAGTTCCAAGTTCCAGAACAGCCAGGACTACACAGAGAAACCCTGTCTCAGGGGGAAAAAGGAATTTTTAAAACATTTTTTAAGATTTATTTATTTCTATTTTATGTGCATTGGTGTTTTTGGTCTGCATGTATGTCTGTGTGAGGGTCTCAGATCCCCTGGAGATGGAGTTACAGATAGTTGTGAACTGCCATGTGGGTGCTGGAATTGAACCTGGGTCCATCTGGAAGAAAAGCCAGCGCTCTTAACCACTGAGCCATTGGCTCAGTATTAAAGACAGCCCCTGTATTTAATGTCTTAAACCCAGATGTTTGTGATGTCTCTAAGATACAAGCAAAGCAACATCAGCTGTAATATGAAGATCAGATAAATTTTGCAGTCACAGTGACTTGAATGGCCACGTGGAATTTCCATTGCTTCTGTTAGGCACCTCAGGGCAGAAATGCTATTACCACTGACTGGCCTTTCTCCTGTTCAGTTCAATCTGCTGTTTGGATGGAGCATCTCTGACTACCAGAGTTTCTTCAGCTCCACAGTGACTGTTGTTGGCCTCCTGATGGGAATTTCTAGCCACAAGGAGGTAAGATAAATGATAGACAGACAGACAGACAGATATAAAGTAGAAGCAGCCTCTTTTCCTTTCAGATTCATGTTTGGTTTAGCAGCTTTAACTAGTGGGATGGGATGGTCGCGAGTTAAGCAAGTTCTCACTGCACAGTCTAAGAAGAACCTACACCCTTTGCCCTTGTCTCAGAGGAATGCCTGTGCACGACACCGCAGTACTCACCAGCTGTTGCTTCCTACGCATTTGTGCCCCCCCCACCCTCTGCTTTCCCTGCACCCTCAATCCACTGCCAAGGACACCTGGCCAGAACAGCACAAACTGCTGATGCACTCAAAGGTCCTCTGAAAATGTGTGACAGAAGTAACCAAAGGTAGTGCCGGAAAAAACACATTAGATCTTTTTACAGTTAACACATGTTGTGGAGTATTATTTTAAGATGTGTTACATTCATGTACGCTGTGGAATATTTGTTCAATGAGGCAAAGATGTGTTGCATTCTTTTATGTTGCATTTGTTAAACTCTGTGAAGCTGTGTTACTTTGCCTGTCTAAAACACCTGATGGATCTAAAAAGAGCTGAACGGCCAATAGCAAGGCAGGAGAGAGATAGGTGGTGCTACCAGGCAGAGAGAATAAAATAGGAGATATCTTGAAAAAGAGAGCAAGGAACAAGGAAAGGAGGAGAGGAAGACACCAGGGGCTAGCCATCCAGTCAGCCATGGAGTAAGAAGGAAACAAAGACATATAGAATAAAGAAAGGTAAAAAGCCCAGAGGCAAAATATAAAAGAGAAATAGGATAATTTAAGAAGATAGGCTAGAAACAAGCCAAGCTAACACCAGGCATTCATAAATAAGTCTCGGTGTATTTATTTGGGAGCTGGGTGGCAGGCCCCCCAAAGAGTAAAAAAACCAACTACACATACATCTTGTTGAATTTACTCCTCCCTGGCCCACATAAATCCTTGTCTTCCTGTATTATATTGAGGACAAGGTCCTTCACAAAAAATTACATTTGAGTTAGGTACACTGGTTACATTAAAATAATTATTAAAAAGGCACACTGTACCATAAGTATAATTTCACACAGAATTAAATAAATGAGCAAAGTGAAGGGGAAACTTCAAATAGGCATCTTATGAGGATTTGGGTCCTAAAACTGAAGGGCTTATGTGACCAGGAAATTAGTGGAGCTAGTGACACTTGTACAATCAATCACTCTGATGGGCCCTTGTCTTAGCCAGGGTTTCTGTGGCTGTGTTCAAACACCTTGAACAAAAGCAACTTGGGAGGGAAGGATTTACTTGGCTTTTATACCCTCACAGTCCAGTGACGGAGGCCAAGACCTGAACTCAAGCCCTGCAGGAACCTGGAGGAAGGTGATACAGAGGCCATGGTTTTGCTTAGCCTTTCTTAAAGAACCCAGGGCCACCTGCCCAGAGTGGTACCACCCACAATGGGCTGGGCCATCCCTCATCAATCACTAATTAAAAAAACATCAATCTGACCAATGACTTTGGAATGAACCCTTGCAAGTAAAGATATATGGACAAAAGGATATACTGTGTGACTCACTGTCACACTACAGCTTCTACGTCAAGATGGGCAATGGCAAGGGCTGAGGACGGATGCGAAGGGATGGGGAGATGAATGGTTTGGAGACGCATGATGCGAAAGAATAACTAGAAATAAAGCTGAAAACGCTCTCTAGACTTCCCCACAGCCTAATCTATGAACACATTTTCCCCTCTCGGATGATTAGTGTTTTGTGGGTCAAGCTGACATAAAGCTAGCAAGCACACCAGTGATTCAAAGGTTACTGATTAGATAAGTTAAATCAACAGTTTTTTCCCAAGAAAAGATGCAACTGCTACTTGCTATACCCGTAATGGCTGTAGCTGCATTCACAATTCATTGGTTAACAGGCCTTAGTAGCAACAATCAATAGCCCAACAGCAAAGGGCGGGGGTGGGGTGGGCAACACCATTTGTTAAAAAGAACACCTTAAAATGGTAAGTATAAAGCTGGGTGGTGGCGGGGCACGCCTTTAATCCCAGCACTCAGGAGGCGGAGGCAGGAGGACCTCTGTGAGTTTGAGGCCAGCTTGGTCTATAAGAGCTAGTTCCAGGACACGCTCCAAAGCTACAGGGAAATCCTGTCTCACAAAAACAGGGGAAAAACAAACAAACAAACAAAAAAAAAACCAAAAAAACAAAAAACCAAATAAAATAAACTAATTATAGAAACCATCCTCGTAAGACCTAAATTTAGAGGTCTATGCAGAAAAGCAAAAGAGGACTTAACTATCAGCACTCACAATCTTCAAGGCCATGATGGGAGGAAGCATATTAAGTCAGTTTCCCTCCTCTTTCCAAGCCTTGCAAACCCTACCACAGCTACCTCAGCCAAAAGCCAGTTTCATCATCCCTTCCGGTATACACTTATTCTTCCCATATGCATGCTACCCCAAGCTTTTGTGTTCATAGACATATTTTTTCAGAATTGCCCAAAACATAGCTGGGATTTGAGTCATAATCCTATTATGTTTTTTCTTGTAAAAGCTGTGCAATCAAATTTTAACAACCTTATTCATGTTATTTTCCTTTGAATCTTTTTCTCCCCTAGTTTCTTCAGATTCAAATGTGTGCTCAGAAATTGTAAACTCCAAGAGGTCTTACTGTCTTTCCAGGTTATTGCTCTCTACCCGGTCCTCGGCTCCTTTCTGGTCCTCACTAGCATCATCTTGATGGGACTCGTCATCATTAATCTTTTTGTTTCTGCCATTCTCATTGTCTTTGGAAAAGAAAGGAAGGCCCTTGAGGTGAGTAACTGGCCCAGTATGAACAATTAACTGTCATGATTTCCTGTAACTGAAACTTTTAATGATGCTTTAAGACAGTGGGTCTCAACCTTCTTAACGCTGTGACCCTTTAATACAGTTCCTCATGTTGTGGCGACCTCCCCACCGTAAATTTATTTTCGTTGATACTTCATAACTGTAATCTTCTTACTGTTGTGAATCCTAATGTAAATCTGTTTCCCAATGATCTTAGGCAACCTCTCACAGGTTCGTTTGCTCCCAAAGGGGTTGCGACCCACAGGTTGAGAATCCCAACATTTGGAAGCAGAGATAGGAGTCAGAGTTCAAGGCCCCATGACATTACAAACTGGCAAAATGCACAGATCAGCACATTCCCTTTAGTGGTCTAAGTTACTTTCTGAGGAAAACAAATTGCCAAGACATAAACAGCTGGTCTTCAACCGTTCGTTAGACATTCCTAATATCTGGTGGTAACTCGTCACTATTTACTATATATTTAGGGGTGTTTGGAGTGGCATCTTTGGTAATTTAACCTACAATCGCAGGTCACTTACTTTTCCTTTTTTGTCTTCAAATACTCAGAAAGAAGCTACACTGACAGATATATTACTACAAAAGCTCTCAAGCTTGTTAGGAATCCGCCAGCAGCAGAATCCTTCATCTGAGAAGCATGCTGACAACACTGGGTATTGACATCCGTGTCTTAAGATGAACGATCTTAATCTCACTGTTGCTTAGGGTAGCTTACATTTTACTGCATTACTGATAATACTTTACATCTTATGACAGAAGTAACACTTTGTGTTAGTGAAGAATCCGAATCCCATTGTTTCCAAAATCTTGCTGAGGGACTTCAGCAGTGTAGTAAGGAGAAGGATATCCTAAGGACATAGCACAATCCAGCCATACTGCCAACCAACAGGTAACAGAATGCTCACCACTCATGCCAAGAGTGAGCACAACTGCAGTTTACCTAAAATAGAGCTCAAACCCAGGGATTGAAATAAACCCAACAGCCCCTGACACCTGTCCTAAGGGACAGGAAAGTGAAGGCTGGATCTGGCTTATATACCGATATGGATCACCTGGTAAAATAGTCTCCACTAAAATCCATTCATTTGACCAACACTAGAGAAAGCAGGACACGGGATCTTTATTAGCAGCTACTGAGACAAACCAATCAAAAACAGTGAAGTTGCTTGAAACAGGTACATACAGAAATATTATACACAAACAAAAATCTCAGCTTCCAGTCCTAAAGCTAACCTCCTGGGGAAGGTTGGCCTTGGCTAGGGGCAAAGAAGCACATAAGTTACCATAATAAAGAGTCGCATCTACCCAGGAAAGCAGTGAGCTACAGCAACATGGCACCAAAACTTAAGATATCAGCTTGAAAAGATGCCCTAATTGTAAGTATTCAAATGAAAACAGGTCTCCCCCTTTCCTGTAGGTTTCCAGAATTGAGCACTTCTATTAAGGCAACTGGAAGCCCACTCTAGGCTTGGATAGAGACCTATGCTTCCTTCCTAACATGCCATGGGGAAAAACAAATTTCCATAGTGCTGCTCGTTCCTAAAAGGGAAACACAGCACTCAAAGTAAAGCAAAAGGCCACAGAGGGCTCCCTGAGAATCCAGTAGAACTAAGAGAGAACTTTTCCAAACAAACTTTGCAACTGGATCCAGGTGAAACAGTGCCCTGCAGCAAGAAGTAGTGTATGTCAATGAGAGGGCCCCCGCCTCCAGGAACCGTGACAGTGGCTTCCAGAGCCATCTAACTCATTTGAAAAAACACACAGTGGCCTTGCTTCTCTCTACAATCACCCCCAAGCAGAGGATGCATTTACAAGCCAAGGCTGAGACACGTCATAGGATACTCTCTTCCATGGACCAGCACCTTTGGCACCTCTACCCACAGTACTTCCCTTCTCACTCCTTTGGGAATGGAATGGTCAGGAGAGAACCAAGGATCCATGTGACAGACAACAGGCAAACAGCCACCAGAAGCCAACTGCTCCAGCCAGAGTCTCTAGCTGTTAGTCTCTCAGTATCACTAGAGAATTGGAAAGCAACACAACTGGTAGAGCAGCAGAGAGCCCCAAGGAAGAACGCTCGGTGATGGTTAACAGATGAAACGGAATTTCATGGAGATTCATTGTTACAAGAAAGAACTGTTCAGTCTCAACTTCCAGAATCTGGATGTTGCCTGGCTTAAGAGACCTATGTTTTCTTTTTCAGTTCCTCAAATCTGCGGGAAAGATCATCAAAGTCTATGTCTTCTGATGCTGAGGTACTGGCTCCAGCAGATGCAGTTGGGAGTGTGTCCGGCACAGATGGCAACTCTGGCAGTACAAAGTTGTTGTAATTATCCATGGGTCTGGAAGGGGGCTTTGCAGGAGCTTCTGGCTTGGGTCCTAATTAAATCAGGGCAAAGAGTATAATGTTACAAATAGCAGAAAAATGACTCAGCCACCCTTTGACACAAACACCCAAACTCCATAATTCCTTTTGGCAGAGGACAAAAAAGATCAAACTGCCGGAGAGGCTGGGGATGTAGCTCAGTTAGCAGAGTATTTGCCCAGCACACACAAAGCTCTTGGCTTTACACCAGCAATGCATACAACTGGGTATGGTGGTTTACTCCTATCATGGCCAGAACTAGGGTAGTAGAAGCAAGAGGATAAGGAAGTCCGAGGTCCTGTTAATACTGGTATTATTTGATGTGAGCATCCATCTGTATAATGTCTTCCAGTTTGCTTTTTTTCTTTTCCTTCTCTTTCAATGCTGGAGATCAAATCCAGGGACTTGCACATGCCAAGTAAATGCTCCACCTCTGAGCTTATGGCCCCAACTTCCCAGTGCTGGTATTGGAGATGCAGCACCACACCCGTCTTCTCTGATTTTAAATGTGCTTTCTGGGGTGCTAGTAGCACTCCATTTTTTAACTTACTGAACAACTACATAAACATGCTTACTTTATGAAAATTCACCCTTACTGTTTGTGCCTATTTTGCCCTCTGTGCTGGGTAGTTTTATATCAACTAGACACAAGCTAGGATCATTTGAGAAGAGGGAACTTCAACTGAGAAAATGCCCCCTCCGGAGGCCCAGCCCAGTGGGGGTCTCCCCTAGGTAGGTGGTCCTGAGTGGTGTTAAGAAAGCAGGCAGAACAAGCCATGAGACTGAGCAGGTAAAGAGCATTCCTCAATGGTTTCTGCTTCAGTTCCTGCCTCCAGATTCCTGCCCTAACTTTGACAATGGACTATGATATAGACATGTAAGAAAAAGAAACCCTTCCTCCTCACGTGGTTTTAATCACGGTGTTTATGGTGGGTTTGCTTTTTTTGCTTTGTTTTGTTTTTTTGGTTTTTTGAGACAGCGTTTCTCTGCAGCTTTGGAGCCTGTCCTAGAACTAGCTCTGTAGACCAGGCTGGTCTCGAACTCACAGAGATCCACCTGCCTCTGCCTCCTAAGTGCTGGGATTAAAGGTGTGCGTCACCACTGCCCGGCCAATCATGGTGCTTTATTACAGCAACAGAAGGCTAGCCTAACTGAAACACCAATATATCACTTTAAAAAACAGCTGGGGTGGGGGCTAGAGGGATGGCTCAGTGGTTAAAAGCTTTTCCAGAGGACCAGCACCCACACAGCCACTCAAAACAGTCCTAACTCCAGTTCCAGAAGACCCAATATTCTCTTCTGGTCTCCAGGGGCACTGCGTGCACATAGTGCATAGACATACATACACCCATATACACAAAATAAGAAAATAATATTTTTAAAAATGAGGGAGGGCTGGAGAGATGACTCAGCCATTAAGAGCACATGCTACTTTTCCAGAAAACCCAAGTTTAGCTCCTAACACACGTCAAAACCACCTGTCAAGCCAGGTTAGGGGGGCACATGCCTTTAATCCCAGCACTTGGGAGGCAGAAGCAGGTAGATATCTGAGTTTGAGGCCAGCCCTGTGGTCTACAGAGTGAGTTCCAGGACAGCCAGGGCTACAGAGAGAAACCCTGTCTTAGAAAACCAAAAGAGAAAGAGAGAGAGAAAGAGGGAGGGAGGGAGGGAGGGAGGGAGGACCAAAACACCTGAAACTGCAGCCTTAGAGGGCCCTCCAGCCTCCATGGGAATCTGTACTCACGTGTATAAACCCACATACATATACATAATGAAAAATAATAAAAATTTACTTAAAAAAAAACTTAAGTGACTAAAAATAAAACACAGCCTTGGAAGATTGGGGTTAGGAAAAATATTTATGTTTCAAAGCAAGAAGTCCTGGGCTCTGTGTTAGATAAATTATATTTGAAAAGAGGACATGGACCATGATAGAATGCTATGGCCATGGAGAGAGGAACACGGAAAGAGAATCCAGCATCCTTGAAGCTTTGTGAAATACACTTACCAACAATCTGGGCAGAAGAGACATTTTTATCACCATTAATGTCATCAACCTGCAAAACACGATTGTTACCAAAGGAAAAGACAATGAACAACATCTTTAGACAAAGTACTAATACTGGTACCAGCTCCTTTATTTTCCAAAAGCTAAGCTGTTCACCAAAAGCAACAGAATTTGCTCCTAAGAAAATGCCTCCTAGTCTCTCTGAACCACAGACACCATGCCAACCTCTGACCTGCCAGGCAAACAAAGAAAAAGTCTTACCACACTGTGACACTTTTCAGCTTCCAGGCAAAGCAAACTAGTAAATCTACAAGAACCAAGGCCTCAAGGACTGGTGAACTGTTGACCATGTTTTGATACATGGACTACTAAAGCGTGAGAAAGACTCAGCTCCAGGAGAAAACACATCAACTAGAGATGAAAACCAATGGGAAGAATGATCAGAGAGAGCCTCCTAGGTGAGCAATTTACATAGCAAATCCACAGCAGCTTGTTTTCTAAGTAAACCATATGGAACAGCCCCCAAAGGCATGGATATATGGGTCATATATGTACGTATATCCAAGACTGGCAGGAAACAAGTAATTGTGAAGCAGAGCTGCTGTTACAATCACAGTTCAAGGCATCTTTACTACATGAGCCATTTACCCATCACCCCAAACCCCCAAGCTCTAGGGACTGCACCTACACAACAGACACACACCTTACCACTCAACTACTTCCCAACAGTTTTTTTAATTTTTATTTTGCAACAAGGTCTTCAATTTGCAATCTATCTACTTCAGTTCCCAAGCTGTTAAGATTACTGGCCTGTGGCAGAGGTTTGCTCTATATAAGTTCTAACTATAAGAATAAACTGTGAAGCCAACGCTACAGGCCAAAAATGAGTGACTGGATATCTTTGGTTAAGACAAATACTGTTACTATTGTTCCCCATGAATGTTGAAAACTTAAAAAAAACTGGTACTTTAATAAATATATTATAATATCAAATTACAGTAACTCAATGTAATTCTCAGACTAAGTACAACAAATATATCTATATTTAGTATCTTGAGTAGGGCACTACAACTTTCTTTTTTACTTTTTTTAGATGGGCTCATGTAGTCCAGGCTGACCTTGACTCTTGATCCTCCAAAGTGCTGAAACTATAAGCATGTGCCACCATGCCCATTTGAGTACTATAACTTCCTAAGAGCAGCTCCTTCCTGATTCCTGGATTCAGTGCCAACATAGCAAGCCCACCACAAATGCCACCAACAGCGCACCACATCTCCAGGGCAGTATAAAAGCAACAAGGAATCCCAAAGCAAGAGCAACACCCATACTAAGTTGATCAAAAGTTTGCCTTCCCTGTTGTTATTATTTTGCTCTCTTCATGGGATTCACTCTCTTGCCGTTTATCAAAGAGGCTCAGGCACTTACAGACTCATACGATGGGGGAGTTGCTGGTATCTGAGGTGGGTGAATGTTAGGAAAGGCCTGGTAAGTCCCAACTGGCAAACCACTGAAATCCGACTGCAAGAGAAAAGCAGTATCAGAAACCCTGCTCCCAATCTGTAACTTCTGTATGGGATGGGAAGAAGTATGTGTGAATACACAGTATATAAGTAAGTATGTATGTATGTATATGTATCCTCAGAGGAAAGAAAGGCTCAAAAGGATGACATGTGATCAGAAAGACTACAAGCTTAAAGATCTACTACAACGGTTATTCCTCAAATACCACATCAAATGCTTCAATGTCTATCTCCAAGGAAAAAAAATCGAAACACTTTCTTGTTAGAAATAACCTACTGTAAAAATGACATCCGGTCAACGAAGATTTTTCAGCCTGATAATAAAAGGAAGTTCTTCATTTTCAGAAAGAAAGAAAACAAACAAACAAACAAAAACTACTAGCATTACTGCAACAGGTACCGAGATGTTTAGTAACCTTTTCCTACCACTATCTTTAGATTGTTCTACTTCGGTACTTGCAGCAGACACCAACGACTTTCCTCAATCTGATATTGTTCCTCAAAACACTTGCTTGGTTACTCAGCTAATACAAATATTCTTTTTATTCTGTATTCCTCAAAACCTACAATTCCTCAATGTGTTTATAGAGACCATATGTCCTCTTCTGCAACATTTTCTAAAGCTCACATCCACACTTTCTTTAAATACACATACTTACTGGTCCCTTTGGCAGTGGATATGAGAAGGGAGCATTTGGAGTGGGCATAGGCATGGGCATGGGCATGGGCATTGGCACTGTTCCATCAGGTCCACCAACAGGGGCTGTGAACCCGCCCCCTCCTCCTCTTCCAGGACCACCTTTCTTCACATCATCTGTAAATCCAACATCAATAAGGTCTGTCTCCACCCCAGCAGGAGCTTCTGCCTAAGAAACAAACACAAATACTTAATCCAGGTCCACAGCCATGCTCCCTAGGAGAGTCTAGGGATACACACATAAGCATAAAAGTTGTTTACTCTAGAGTGCTCATAATTTCAGCACCCGCAGGGCATGTGAAGGAGGTGGGGAAAACACTACACTGCAATGCTCCACCATAGCCTCAGACAATTCCCAAGGAACAAGGGAGCCTACAAAGGTCTCTAAGAGAAGGAAAAGAGCAGAATGTAAAGATTTTAAAACACCCTGTCCTGGACAGATTCAGAAAGAAAATGCCCCAGGAAGGAATACTTTCTTCCACTGAGGGCCAGTTCTGAAGGAACACTCAGGTATGTTTCTACACACTAATGCTCGGGGGGGAGGGGGTTGGAAGCTGCTATCCATCCTGGGGGTGTCTGTGTACAGGAGGTTTGCTTAGTATAAGAGCTTCTACCACACCACACTAAGTTTAACTGTTGAAGCATTTATATTCAGGACAGAGAATCTGTAAACATGCATCCCCACAATCAGCTTTTGGACCATTACCTGCACACAGCACAATAAGTGAACCACATCGTGTAGTTGGTATTTTTTACTCCTTGTAGGCCCACTGCCCAGCTCCCCAATAAATACTCAAGAGACTTATTCTTACTTATGAATGTCTGCCCTTAGCTTGGCTTATTTCTAGCCAGCTTTTCTTAAATTATCCCATCTACCTTTTGCCTCTGTGCTTTTACCTTTCTATATACTATATACCTTTCTTTACTTCTTACTCTGTTGCTGGCAGTGTTCTGGGTGTATGGCCCCTGGTGTCCTCTCCTTTTTCTTCTCTTCCTCCTCCCTTTATTCTCCTCTTTCTTCTTCTGTCTGGCAGTCCCGCCTATCCCTCTCCTGCCTGGCTATTGGCCATTCAGCTCTTTATTAAATCAATCAGGTGTTTCAGACAGGCAAAATAGCACAGCTTCAGAGTTAAACAAATGCAACATAAAAGAATGCAACACATCTTTGCATTATTAAACAAATATTCCACAGCATAAACAAATGTAACACATCTTGAAATAATATTTTATAACAATGTAGCCAAGTTTTAGGTATTACAATTTCTTCAAACTTGCTGAAAGGTAAAAATAATATGCTTTTACATTTCTGTCAAGATTGTGCATTCTCAAGATGCCTTCATTCATTCATTCAATCTCATGCTTTAAGTGTGAGATTTGCAGGTATACTTATTGTTAAGAAGGCACTAGCAGAACAAAGGTTTACTCACTCAAATTCAGCTAGCATAAATAATACCCTCATCAAGCAGTTCTACACGGGGACTCATTTTCCTTTGTGCTCTGGCATAAACTTACCATGACCACAGAGTCAGGTTCATAGGGTACATTGTAATTCTTGGCAATTTCAATCAGGTATCTTTCCACTAGGATTTTGGGTGGGGCTTCCACACTCAGTTTGTGCATTAGCTGTAATAAAATATTAATGTTAAGAAGCATCTGTACAACAGTCTAATCCAAACTTGTTACTTTTAAAAAACTAATTCCTTGGGGTTGGGAGGAACTAAGCTCGGTGGTAGAGTGTGCTTAGGTCCTGGGTTCGGTCCTCAGTACAGAAAGGAGAAAAGAAAAAACAAAAATAACAAAAAAGACATATATATATATATATATATATATATATATATATTAGTTCCTCTCATTACTAGTAAAATTGGAGAAAAATAAAGATAAACTATTTTTTTTCCAGTCAGAAGGCACATTGGGACCCATGCTTTTCTCACTCTCTCTAGCTGCATATGAGATAGACACAAGAAAAGATTCAACACTAATACCATTCCCATTTCATTCATCCAACCCTTCTTTCTACTTTCTTCCTGCCTTCATAACATACAGAACACGGAAAAGACAAAAGCAAGCACCACAATCAGGTGTTGGGCAGCAAAAGAACCCGACTGTACTGCCGGCCACACAGCCATCCTCTGACCTTCATTATACTATAAAATACACCCCTCAACTAACTCAGCCATGCACCTGCACAACTTAAGCCCCTGCTGGTAATAAAACTATCTTTCCCACTGGGTCCTGTTTACAAGTATGTTCTTTACCCTATCGTTCACAGTCCCAATCTGGTTGGTCCTGCACAGCTTGCCATATTCCTTGCTATATTTAGCACAGAGCTGATCAGCAACCTACAAAAAAGGAAGAAGAAAGAAAATTTTAACAGAAACCACTCCAGCTTCACACTTCCTATCAACATTAAATGTATCTTTATGACTAGGTTTAAAGAAACAATGCCTATGAAACCTTATTAAACAGACACTATTTATTCACTTACCCAGAAAGCAACAAGCTAACCACAAACACTATCGTTAAGCATGAAATACACAACAATGAGCTGAGCAAGGTGGCACACACCCACAAACCCTTTAACTAGGGAGGTAGAAGCAAGAGGATCAGTTCAAGGCTAGCCTGGGTTACATGAGATCTTTTTTTCAAAACTCCTCTCCCACCCTCCAAAAATAGTAAAATGATGATGAACAAAAATACACACTATTCCTACTTTTAGGGAGTCTTAAAATCTCTGTGCAAATAATATTAACAGTAAAAACAACGCAATAAAGGTCCACCTACAGCTAAGATAAATGCTCCTAAAGGAAGGCACACATGCAAATCAGACCTGAGCAGAAAAGTGAGATGAAGTTGCCTCTGAAGAAAACAATGTTTTGTCAATATCTGAAAGATTATTAGAAATTAACTAAGCAAAGAGCTGGGTATAGTATCAAGTCTCTGTAATCCCTAATGGGAGGCAGAAGGAGGAGGAGCCCCAAAGTTTGAGACCAGGCAGGGCTACATCGTTAAGAAAGAAACATAACAAGTTAACAAGACCAGAAAGAAAATTGTTCTAGGGAAATGTGTAAAGGTCTCCTGGGACTAAACATGGTCAATACACAAACATGAAACACAGTCAGTGAGCCTATAGTATAGAACCTAAGAGTATAATAACAACTGAAGACCAGTCTGGCCTACAGAGTTAGCTCTAGGACAGCCAGGACTATACAGAGATACCCTGTCTTGAAAAATTTAAAAAAAAAAAATTTTTTTTTAGATTCAACAGTTAGCACATAAATCTGCCTTTTAGAAAGTTGTTCAAATTCTCAGAACAGTATTTTATGCCATAAAGGTCTAAAAAGGAATAACTACTGAACAAAGTCTATTTTAAAACCAGGAGGTACAAGATAAAGATACCCAGTCAAATAAACAGCCTTTTCTTTTTGGTGTTTTGTTGTTGTTGTTGTTGTTTCGAGCAGGCTTCCTGTAGCTTGGAAGCCTGTCCTGAAGCTAGCTCTTGTAGACCAGGCTGGCCTCGAACTCACAGAGATCTGCCTGCCTCTGGCTCCCGAGTGCTGGGATTAAAGGAGTAAACTACCACCACCTGGCTATAAACAAACTTTTCTAATACCAAAAACTACAAAGGCTGGGCATGGTGGCACATACATATTTTTAATCCCAGTACTCAGAGGCAGAGAAGGGTAGTTTTCTGTGAGTTCCAAGCCAACTAGAGTGACATAGTGAGACCCTTGTCTAAAACAAAATAAAGCAAAAACAAAAGTCTACAGACATTATAGAAACTGCTTGTACTCACTATTTTCAACTCAGCCACTTCGGACTGAAGTCGAGGAGCAGCCCAGATCAGTGTAGACACAGATTCAGCCAGACCAGAATCTAGTTCCCTAAACAAAAAAATAAATTTAAAAAATTTATATATATATAAGTTTATATAAATTTATATATATATATATATATAACTTAACATCTTTAAAACCAACAAAATCATAGTTTTTATATCATAGACCAGATGACCTCCAAAGTTATTTCACAAACTACACTGGCTTCAGGTAATTGACTTTTCAGCCTTTCCATTTCCCTGTTTGCTTCTGAAGAAACAAAAACTAAGTGACATGTTCAAATCCTCAAAACCTCACACAAGCTGAACCAAGACTCAAACCTGGGACACTGGACTTCCAATTCTGTTTTCTTTTCACTAATGGCAAACAGATCCTTGGGAATGCCAAAGAACTGCTTAGTGTTAGCCTGCTGCAGATGCACACAGACTGAGAAAGTATTATTCCATTCTCAAATTCCACGTTTGTTTAGCCTCTCAGGCAAGATATCTTACTTCATAGACTGGATAAGGCCAAACCGAGCCAGCAGCAGGTCACAGTACAGCTCCAGGATCTCCATGGCCTCCACAAGGTAGTCCTCCCGGATAATGTGCTCCACACGGATGCGTGCTCGCTCATCCTTTCCAGCAGCCAGATAGTCAGCGATCTCCTTCCTTGCTTTCTGAGCCAATTCCGCTGGGACACAAACCCCATTCCAGTCACACAGCAATAATGCACTGGAACCTGGCCAGTTGGCAGACCTCCACCCAACAGAGAGGACTGGGAAGGTTCTACTGTAATCTACAGTATCCTAGCTCATACTCACTTACACATCTACTCTCATCATAGCTGCTCTAGAAGTCACCACCCTACATAGATGATCTAAGACACAGGCTGACATTTCCAACTCAGAAGCCAGAGTCAGGAAGGATACTTAACTACTCCACAATAGCAGCTAAACATCCAAGAGGCATTGGTTCCAGGATACCTATGGATATCACAACCAGAGGGCTGAAGTGCCTGGGACATATAAAATGGGACAGAATAAGCAGACCATTTATGCTTAGCCTCCTGTATACTTTAAACCACACCTAGATTACTTATACGTGTAATATAAATGCCTGTTACAATGTATTATTTTGGAATAACGACAAGAAGTCTGTACATACTCAATACATAGACACTTTTCTCTGAATATTTCTGATCCACATTTGTCTGAATTCACAGGTGTGGAACCCATGGATGCAGAGATTACAAATACAGAGGGTCAACATTACATCCCCTTCTGTGGTGGTTTGAAAGAAAATGTCCCCCAAAGGGAGTGACACTATTAGTACTGGCCTTGTTGGAAGGAAGTGTGTCTCTGTGGAGGCAAGCTTTGAGGTCTCACATATGCTCAAGCCATACTTAGTGAAACAGACCACTTCTGGTTGCCTGCTCAAGATGTAGGACTCTCAGCTACCTCTCCAGCACCATGTCTGTCAGCACATTGTCATGTATGGACTGAACCTCTGAACTGTAAACCACCACAATTAAATGCTGCCTTATAACTCTTACATTACCCACATAAGAGTTGCTGTGGTCATGATGTCTCTTCACAGCAACAGAAACCCAAAGACACCTTCTCTGCAATGAAGTGTTTCAATTTAACTATATACAAGAGGCAGACATGTATCCTAACTGCAAAGCTATACAAGACTCCATAGTACTAGCCTGAACGATCCTGTTTGGGATGCTGGTAGCTGGTTTTTAAAAAAAAAAAAAAGACTAAAAGGGGGGGGGGGTGCACAGAGAGAGACATGACAGACACAGTACTCACTTTTTTTTTTCTCCAACAATTTAAGACGATTTATGACTAATCTTAAATTGACTCGTAAGCGCTCAGCTTTGAAGCCGGAGCCCAGCATGCTGTCCTGCTCCTTCTGGAAAAAGTAGCAGCACAAGAGTCCAAATTAGTTCAGAAACTAGTACTACTTAGAAGCAGACTGTAACAAACCAGAGTGGTTTCTTTCCTTTTTTCTTTTTAGTGCTGGGAATTGAACCAGGGCCATATGCATGTCAAGCACATATCTACCACTGAGGTATCCCCTCAGTCGATAGGGATTTTCTAATACAACGATATGACCTAAACATTTTGTTTACATTATCATTTTACCATTGTTCAAAGAACTGACTGAATAGGAATAAGTGGACATAAAATCTGAAAGAATCTGGTGAAAGTTAAATTTGTATGTAGGTATTGGCCACAGGAATAGGGTGATTAAAAAGACAAGAAGGCCAGGCATGGTGACACACACCTTTAGTCCTAACACTCAGGAAGTCGAAGCAGGCAGATCTCTGTGAGTTTGAAGCCAGCCTGGTCTACATAATGAGTTTCAGGATAGCCATGGTCACAGCTACAGAGACAAACTGTCTCAAAAAACAAAACCCCAAACAACAAAATAAAGAGGCAAGAAGTACTCCTGCCACCCCACAAAAAAATTCTCAAAAAATGGTGGTCATTTAAAAAAAAATTGCCAAATTTAAAGCAAAAGTCAAAATACCCTTATGTTAATTTCTCAAATATTGCTACTAAATTTGACCCTTTGAGAAAAACTACTGTCTAGTATCACAGAAATATCAGTAGCATTTACTTAGGCACAGAGTTATAGGGGGTGGTGAAGAATACAGGCAGGAACCTACTCTACAAAATTCTACAAGAGAACACTGTTTACCAAGATATGCACTGACAGCCATAAGAATCAACAGAACCATCACAGGATGTCAGGACACACAACTGTGCATTGACCACTGTATATTCTATTTCAAGATAGCACAATTTCTATTTCTTAATTTTAGTTCTGGACTCAAAACTTTAATGTTCACGTAGAAGCTAGATCTGACAAAGTAACCAAAAAAGATACAAATAAAACAGACAAAATGTACAAACACCAGGACTAGTATTTGTGTAAAAAGTGCTTTCAGAAGATAACAGAATATACTTCCTTCTGTGAAACTGCATCAAGAAAACTTCATACAACACTGAATAACTTGTATGTCACAAAATAACTTTCATCCATTATGCCAAATTATGTTCAATACATTCAACAAGTATTTATTGATTATGTGCCAGACTTTGGCTAGATGCTGAAAAATAAAGTGTTAAGTACAGCCTCTGACTCTCACAAGAAAATCATATTCTACTGAAGAAAAAAATAGTTAAAATCCAGCAGGCTATAGCAGTGTTTGAAAAGGATTATGATTCTAGAGTCTCTCAATTGGGAGTGACTGGAGACATCTTACACTGTCGTAACTGGAGGGGAAGCTATTGCCCACTAGTGGGTAGAGGCCTAGGATGCTGTTAAACATGTAAGAATGAACAAGACAATGTCCTTACAACACCTCCAAAACCTCAACAAAACCAAGACTGAGAAACCCACTGTAAATAAATGTCGCAAATTCTTAGGACAATCATAATGAAAGGTTCCTCAGATAGCAAAGCTTAAGCTGCGTCCTAAAGAAGAAAACAGGTCTGTGTAAAGGGAGAATGAAAGCCTGGTGTGGTGGTACAAGCTGACACATCAAGACCCTGTCTCAAACGGAAAACCTCCCAAGTACAAGGAGTTGTATGTGTAAAATCCCAGGTTCCAGAGAACAAGGTTTCTGAGAGTTAGACTCCTGACACTCTAGCAGACTATGTGTTCACAAATCCAAACAACATCTATATTTTTAGGCATTCATAAGCAGAGATGGATAGGAAGTAGGAAGAAAGAAATGCATTAACAACTACTATCATATATTTTCTAGTCACCTGCACTAAATCAGCCAGCTACTATGGGTAGAACTAAGAATAAAATTTAAATGCAAGTCAGGAGTGGCATCTGTAGCCCAAACTGATGAAAGAGGTAGGATTCCTTGCGTCTTAAGCGTTCCAGCCTAGGCAGTCTGACCACTCTGCAACTACCAAGGCCCAGATCCAGGGTGATATGTTGGCCCACTCAACATCCACCCCATCTGTGATTTGCTGGAGCACAGGAAGGAAGGGACGGGTCCTGCAGACTCAAAGCTACAAGGCAACAGCAAGATAATCAAGGGAAGTTTCAGCAAAGGCCCAGCATCAATAGTTCAATAGTGTAGCAGAAGCCAGAGGACTCAATTAGATCAATGATTCTCTGCAATCAACAGTTGCAAGTAAAGATATGTAGATAAAAGGGATTACAGCATGACTTATTGCGTCACAATACAGTGTCCATGACGAGATTGGTTTTTTTTTTT
Organism: Microtus oregoni; assembly: GCF_018167655.1. Taxonomy (NCBI): domain Eukaryota; kingdom Metazoa; phylum Chordata; class Mammalia; order Rodentia; family Cricetidae; genus Microtus; species Microtus oregoni. The sequence continues at coordinate 43,708,877 of NW_024543063.1, forward strand.
CCCTTTCCTTTTTCCTCCATAACTCCAGTTCCAGAGAATATGATTCCCTGTTCTGACTTTCACAGCTGTGCTCATGGTGTATTTACCTACATACAAAAATTACAAGAAAAAATTAATTTAAAAGAAACAAACAAATATTAGAAGAGTAAGAAACTTGATGTAAAGGATCAACAACAGAATGGAAAAATGACAGAAGAAAAAGCCAGTACACTTGGAGAGATCAATAAAACTCTCCAATATGAAAAAGAAAACTACTGATTAAAAAAAAAACACTGATAAAAACAAAAAAATAACACAATCAGAGACAGTTCAGTGGTTAAATGTGCTTGTGGCACAATCATGAGCATGGGAATTTGCATCCCAGCAAGCATGTAACAAGCCCACATATGCTTATAACCTTAATACTAATCTAAGTGAAGCCAGGCTCACTGAAGCTTGCTGGCTTCCAGCCTCACCAAGAAAACTCAAGTCTCAGGTTCACAGAGACACCTGCCTCCAAAAAAAAAAAAAGAGAGAGAGAGAGAGAAAGAAAATATGATAGATAGAGGACACAAGACACCCCCTTCAGTAATCTATGCAAGAACATAGGTGTGTATACTTACACATACATGTGCATATACCAAAATCATAAATACACAAATAAAAATGAACAAAGTAACCAGGTGGTGGTGATGCACACTTTTAATCCCAGCATTCAGATTAGGGTTCGGATTAGAGACAGGTGGACCTCCGAGTTCAAGGCTAGCCTGGTCTACATTGCCTGGGCAGTCAGGGCTACACAGAGAAACTCTATTGTGGCGGGAAGAAGAGAAAAAGGATTTTAAAAGGCCATTAATTCGAAGGACAGCAGGGAAGAGTATGCAGAGGGCTTGGAAAAAGAAAAGGAAAGGGGGAAATTATAATCTCAAGAAAAATTTAATGAGTAAAATCTCAACTACTGGCAAAATAATAGAAGAGTCTAACATTTTTATCAAACGCCACAGAAATTGGGAATATTGTTCAATGCTAAGGCATTTGCAAGATGTCCTAGATTTGAGCTTTGCACTGTACAAAAAAAAAAAGAAGCTACTTGAAAATAATTAGCTAGAAATTCCCCTAAATTAACACACATACACGCAGAGACTCAAAAAACTCCAAACACAACAAAACCCAAAGAGGTTTATGCCCCATCTCATCATAAACTGCTGAAATCAGATTCAGATTTGTACCACCAACCCGCCCCAAGACAGGGTCTTTCTGTGTAGTGCTGGCTGTCCTGGAACTCACTCTGTATACCAGGTTGACCTCAAACTCACAAATCTGACTACCTCTGTCTCCTCAAAAAGAGTGTGTCACCATGGACAAATTTTTTAAAAACTGAATGAAACCAGATAAAAGCAATATACTACCTATTATCTATAGTGCATTTATTCATATGACCAAATACAGTGTGGCATGATCCTACTGCTCCAGCTACTTGAAATGAGAAGGGAGGATCATCAGAGACCAGCACAACGCAACCAAGAACCCAAAAATCAGAAAGAAGGGGACAGGCTAAAAAATTTCACCAAAACTCATGGAAACCAAAAGAAAAGTCATTTTCAAATACTGGGGGGGGGGGGGGGTGGAGACACCATCAATCCAGAAACCTTACATCTGGCAAAATATCCCTCAGAATTAAAGGTGAAACAAGACATGATCACGTGAGGGAAAACGAAAAAGAAATTGTGTCCTCAGCGGAATTGCTCTAAAAAAACTGCCAAAGAAAGGGTCAATGAGATAGCACAGTGTGAAAGTGCTTGCTGCAAGCCTGGTGGGTTCAAGCCCAAGCGTAGCACAAATAATAAAAACTCAAAGACAGATACTAGGTTCAACTGGAAGATCAGAAGAGCAAAGCAGCCAAGCCACTAGAGAGCTCTTACCTCTATGAAATCCAAGATTGAAAGAAAGTGAGTTCCTGTCTCATCCCACTTTATATTCCTCTCTAGTGCTAGGATTAAAGGCATGCACCACCTCCACTCTATGGCTAACTAGTATGGATGCTGGGGTTAAAGGTGTGCACCACCTCCACCTGGCCTCTACGGCTGACTAGTGTAGCTGTTTTGTGTTCTGATCTTCAGGCAAGCTTTATTTATTTATTAAAATACAAATGAAATATAACTACACCCCAGAACCCAAAAAAAGGTGGAGAAAGAAAATCAACTGCACCAAGTTATCCTCTGGACACGCACAGCATCACACCTGCCACCCCTCCAACACACACAAAGATACAGAAATGACGAATCTGTATGAATAAACCTAATAGATTGTTTCTCTCAACTCTGTTAAATTTGACAGTTTAAAACAAAACCAGTATTTTTTTTTTTTAAGTTTTTCGAGACAGGGTTTTTCTGTAAGCTTTGGAGCCTGTCCTGGCACTAGCTCTTGTAGACCAGGCTGGCCTAGAACTCACAGAGATCCGCCTGCCTCTGCCTCCAGAGTGCTGGGATTAAAGGCGTGCGCCACCACCGTCCGGCCAAAACCAGTATTTTTATGGGATTTCAATACACATAAATGTAATACTTAAGAAAACCATTACTTAAGGGGAAGAAGGTAAAACGACCTATATAATGAAATGGTAAGATTTCTACATTCTACCATAAGTGGAAAAACACTGACTCTAAAAACGTCTATCATCTCTACAGCAATCACTATCACTCACATTCACACACACACTTTAAAGATTTTTATTTTTATTCATGTGTATGTATGTATCTGTGTATGCTGTGTATGCCACATGTAGGCAGGTGTCCTCATAGGCCCGATAGCTCATTGGTTAAGAGCATTCACTGGCTGCTCTTCCAGACAACCCTGGGTTGGATTCCCTGCACCTACATGGTAGCTTACAACTGTCCGGTAATTCCATTCCCAGGGGATCTGGTGCCTTCTTTTTGGCCTATGAGAGCACCAAGCATTGACAAGAAACACACACTAACATGCAGGCAAAACATGCAAATACATAAAAAAAAATATAACTGTACATACCTGAATACTCGGCATTTGAAAGACAAGACACAGATTCTAGGCAAGCTCTCTCCAAATGAGCTACACTAGTTACAATAGAAAATATATTAATAAGCCCCTAGCATCTAAATTGCATTTTGGGGGAGGTGAGGTTAAACAGGCCCTCACTCTGCATCACAAGTTGCCCTGAAACTCTCTACAATCCTCTGTCTCACCTTCCCAAGTGTTAGGGTTACTTGGTGCATGATGCTCACCCGCAACTCTTTTTATTGATATGTATGCTAGCATGTGTTTGGAGACCAGAAATCAACTTCGAGTGTCTTCTTCAACCTTATATTCAGGACAGGGACTCTCACTGGTTGGATAAACTGGCTGGCCAAAAATCCTCTAGTGCTTACCTCTCCAGCACTGAGATTAGACACATGCTAACACTACCACCTATAAACACTTTACCAACTGGGCCTTCTCAGGCCTTCAATTATTTCACATATACAACCAAAGAGCAGAGCATAGCATAACATCTTGCCCAAAACCTAGTACTTGTTATGCTGATTATGAGGAAACTTAACTAAATATAATTTTCCTAGTTTAACCACTCACACTTTTTTTTTTGCCATGTTGAGATGAAAATACTCAGGAACATATATGCTAGGTAAGTGTTCTGCCACTGAGTTACATCCCAGCAGAAAAAGAGACATTTCAATGAAAGCTGACATCAGCTTTCAAGGAGTTCACATCTGAGACTAAACAATGGACAACCAAAACACAGGCCTAATGAATAAATCATGAAAACCAGCTCTCAGTTTTCTACCCTGCTCATACAGGAAGAGCCTACTGTGACTGTGCTGCTATTTTTATTTTTATTAATAAGAGTCATACATGGATCATCAGCCTCACTTAGTATTCTAAGCATCTGTCAATTCCTCATTTTACTCAAATCCTTAACAAAATCAAAACTTAGTTTCTCACCACTCAGATCCTTAGAGGCTTCTTCATTCTTAGTAGGAATAAAGAGAGGAATTTAAGGTAATTTAGGGAAGGAAAATAGAGACTGCTGCATCAAGAACTGCAACCCAAAACACTGAAACAACAGTCATCTTGAAACCTCCATTACAACACACACAGACACATCATCAGCCAGCTTTAGAGTCCATAGCTGCAAAGAACCAAGAGAGAAATGCGATGCAATACAGTGGCAGGACACACGCTGGGACGCTAGTGAGACGTGTTTTCCAAGACACATAAATCAAGTTCTTCAATGGATTATTTGTACAGTCTGCCAGCAAGTTTACTGTACTTTCATACGATATAGTTTAATCAAATATTTGCTGACAAAACCAATCAAGACTGATATTTTCAGAGCCGAGTGGTGGTGGCAGTGCACGTCCTTAATCCCAGCACTCGGGATGCAGAGGCAGGCTGAGTTCCAGGATAGCCAGGACAACACAGAGAAACCTTTCTCAAAAACAAAAACCAAAAAAGACTGAAATTTCAATAAAGGAATCACACAACCAACAACGTGTGAAATTCACAACAAAGACTAGGCTTCGGAGTCCAGGCGCCATCAGTTTTAAGAAGTTACCAATGCTAGAATGAATCGGCATTATAAGACTTCTTTAAAGTTTTATTAAAATATAAACACATTGCAGAAAACTCTCAGGGTGTACATTTTTGGTTGGCTTTTACTGGATTCTTTTGCTTTTTCTAAAACTAGAGTTCACTCTAACCTAGGCTGGCCTCAAACTCATGGCAATCCTCCTGCCTCAGCCTCTAAACTCTGGGGTAACAGACCTGCCACAATGACCCAAAGTTCTGAAGACATTTTAAGTTGTAGGTAGGTGTCAGGAGCATGTATCACAAGCTACTGTGGATGATGACGCAATTACAGCTTATAGCAATTGATAATTCAGATATCAACCCACCAGAGAAATTATTCTCAGACAAAGGAACCCTGCGAGGCAGGGCCTACTACTACGGAAAACGGTTGCTTTCATCTGTAACTTCACTTGTGCAATAATAGCTGTGATATCTTCCATTACCATGTTTTCATACAATGTGTATATGTAATCTCATGATTGTGTCTCAATCTTATGGGCACATATATCTGTGAGTGGTCAGGAAAATGAGTTTTATTTAGCTATATAATTTTGATATATAGAAAATATACTAGGACATACTTCATAACTAAATCTATTTGTCCCACAACAACTATAGACACTTAAAAGCCCGCTGTTCCTTTTGCTCAGACTACTAACTGCACACAATTAGCTTGCTTTCACCGCAGAGCAAGTTCAAACTAGACTAAAGACGTTTTGTAAATAGTTTAAAATTGTACAGCTATGCACAAGGTCAGAGTCACAAACTCTGACAAGGTTGCAACACAAAGCACCCTAAGAAAAGCATGCCAATTCTTCACTTGTCAATCTGCTGACAATAAACCTATGCCTCAAAGTTTGTCACTGGGCACTGTGCCCCCAACACCCACCTCCATCCCCCCACCTGGTCATGGTCCTACTCTTGTAACCTTGGAGCCTTCTACTGCCATGCCAATGGCTTATCCTAGAATGTGCTTTTGACCAATGACAAGTAACTCTTGTAATTTTTTTTATCACTCCAAGCCTCCTGTAGAAAAGTTTGGAGGCTGAAAAAAAGAAGCAGCTAGGGAAAATTAGAAGTAGAACAGGGGAATCAGAATAGAGGCCGAAGAATAAAGAGACTAATTTGGAAAAGCAGAGAGTGAGAGCATTCGTTAATTCGTTCACCCTCAGATACCCAAAGAAAAAAGTCCCTTTCGCTTGCTGTGGTGTCCAATCTGAGCCCTGAAGAGGGTCTAGGGACTGGACCCCAAAGGCTCTCATCAGGTGGGGACTACGCACCATTATCCTTTCGCCATTTACAATCCTATCACATTATAAAAACCTTATTTGTATGACTGCTTAACAATTTCCATACTAATTGCCTGGACTTCTGACATCTGTACCATAGCAGGAATGCTGGAATGCATTACTTTTCCTGGGTTTGAACTGACTTATACAGAATACACTTTGTTTCGCAGTTTTACTTTAAACCACAACACGCCACATAAAACTGGGACTTGATCCTGATTAGAGCTTAAGTTAAGTGGACCAGAGTCTACCTGAGGGTTGCAGAGGGGTGCAGGTCATGTAGAAACCAGAGGCACAGGAAGAAAAGAGAGGGCTACAAAGTCACCGGAGGGAGGAGGAGGGAGAGTGTATTTTTATCAAGTGAGAATGTTAAAAGGCTGCATGACTTAAAAACAAGAGCGCTGGGGCTGGAGAGATGGCTCAGTGGTTAACAGCATTGCCTGCTCTTCCAAAGGTCCTGAGTTCAATTCCCAGCAACCACATGGTGGCTCACAACCATCTGTAAAGAGGTCTGGTGCCCTCTTCTGGCCTGCAGACATGCTCACAGACAAAATATTGTATGCATAATAAATAAATAAATAAAGATTTTTTTTAAAAAAAAAGAGTGCTGTGAGGTCCCCCAAGAAGGTCTGTGGATCAAAAAGCTTGAGGGGTTAGGGTCACCTCATAGCCAGGCGCAATCCTTTAATGCTAGCACTCGGGAGGCAGAGGCAGGTGGATCTCTGTGAGTTTGAGGCCACCTTGGTTCACAGAACTAGTTCCAGGACAGCCAGAGCTGTTACACAGAGAAACTCAGTCTCGGAAAATACATACATACATAAAGTTATCACCTCAGCTTTTAATAAGCTGGAAAAAATATATGCATAAGGAAAAATATGACTGAAACAAGATGGCATGTTGATTGTTCAGATTGAAGGAGTTACACTGTTTTGGTCTCATAATGAAAAACAAAGCTCAATTAAACACGAACGCCTAAGAGCAATAACAAATAAATTACAACCTCCTTTGAGCATCAGCCTAAGCGGACAGAAAGCACCGAGAGCCTCCCTCTGCTGTCCTAGTCCGAGCGAGGTCCGCACCGTAGTTCAAGTCCTGACCCCAGCACCCGGAAGAGCAGCGCGGGGAACGGCGACTATCGGGATCTGACTCCCTCCGCAGCGACCGCGGCGGGACACAAGGCCTGCCTGAGTGTCTCGACCCGACGACACGGCAGAGGGGTGTCTGCTCAGAGCCCAGGCCATGCCTGGGGAGAGAGGCGCCGGGGACAGCGACGCCAGCACCGGTCTCAGCGGCCCCACCTCCTCCCCGCGGCCCGAGCCCGACGTCGAGCCTGATCCCGACCGTCAGGGCTTCCTTCCCCGCCGACACGGCGATGGCTGGGGTCCGGGGAAGGGCGGGGCGAAGGACGAAAAGACAGACAAAGCTGCCGTGGCTACTGAGGGCACGCTCACCTGGAGGAATCCAGACGTGAGAAACGGAAGAGACAGACTTCCAATTAGCCACTCCGCGTCGAAAATGGCGACTCCCCCGACCTCATCACAGCGAACCCGGGCGGAGGAATCCGCCGGTTGTCTTAGCCACGCCCTCCCTCGCAGGGATTGGCTGCGCGCACAGCGCTGGGCGGTGTCACTCCTAGAGTCCCGCGTTTCCCACCCTCTCGGAGCCGGACGGGCTGGGGACTATTTCCCACCGCGGAGGCGCGGGACTTGGCTCGGGGCACGTCACGCGGAGATTTGAGTCACTGAACTAGGGGAGTGTCTTGCAATTTGCCCGGGGCGCGGTGAGGCGAGCGGAATCTGTTCCTGGAGTCGGTGCCCAGTACCCTTGTCCCAGATCGTCCAGCCCCTGGAAGAACCGGCTTCAGGCTACCTCGCAAACGTGCCCGGTTCTGTGCCAGCCTCGCTCGACCAGCGGTCGGACCTGGAGCATCGGCCATTTAAGAGTGGCTAGGCGGGATTCAGCGCTGCTGAGCCGACTTTCTCCCACGGCCTCTCGGCTCCTGTCTACCGACGCTGGTCCTCCCTTCCGCTCCCATACCGGGTCTGAGTACTGCCTTACCACGCTCTTATGCGACCTGCACCTTCACTAATGCTCCCTCCGATCCACCGCCGCCGCCACTTGCTCATATTTCTATCTATATTCAGAGGAAACTTTTCTGGGCTTAGAGTGAAAGGGCCTTCCAGTACTCTCGCTCTCGGCTCTGCTATAGAGGCCACAGCTACAAAGACCAGAACTGGGACTTGTCCTGAGTCAGTCGTAAAACGGAACTGCGGGTTACCTTAGTACGAGGATTGAATGGATTTGTAACCATGCGCTTTACTTCAAAGCTCCAGAACCCCAGAATACACAATATTTGGTTCCCTTAAAATGTCCCTTAAAATGTTCGGATCTTCCCCACAGTAAATATTTGCATATAGAAGATCATGGTATTTGTTGCTTTTTAAAAAAATCCTCTGACAGACTAAACTACCCCCTTCCCAAGTCTCAACAACAAATACAATGCTATGAAAGTTGCTCCTGAAACACAAATTAGTTTATTAGGCTTATTTACACAAACGTAGGTGACAGGTCACCCTACACTCCTGTGGGTGATCACTTTTCCCCAAATAAGACTGCACTGGAAAGGTTTTACCCGGTCGCAGATGAAGCCCACTCACCTAGTGGTCCCCAGCCTATACTCTAGCCCTTCCCCAGACCACAGACAATTAGGGCAGATTAGGTGATACAGGGTACCCAGATACCCAAGTGAGGGCTCCAAGGTCCTCCTGGCGTCTTTCTATGCGGGGATGATCTTTGCCTGTGGGCACAGCTAAATTCCTAAAGGTGGCTGTTGCTTGGCTCCAAGGATAGTACAGTAAGTACGACCACAACATTAAAAAAAAAATCATTTTTTAAAAAGTGGCCAATTGTTCAGATTTAAGGTGCCTAGAGACACCGAACCAAAGGTATAAATGTATGTGTATACCTTGTTTAGATGCAGTTTCAAATTAAACAATTATAAATTAGTTTATTGAGACAAATGAAGACATTAGATTATTAACTAGGTGATAACAAATACTACTTTGCTATTTTGTATGGAGACATCTTTTAATGTAAGAAATGCATAAAATAGCAGCCAGAAAAAAATCGGTAATGGTTTAATGCGATGGCGATGAGTTCTGTAGTGTCGTCACTACCTTTAGCATGTTTTAAGATGTTCAAAGTCACAGCTGGAGAAATGGCTCAGTGGCTAAGAGTGCATCAAACTGCTCTTCTGGAGGACCAACCTGTGACAGGTAACTTATGGCCACCTAATTCCAATTCCAAGGGATTCGACGCCTTCTGTTGGCCTCCTTGGGCACCTGCATTCACATTCAGAAACAGTCATTAAATTTTAAAAATAACTTTTAAAAGATGTTCAGAGCCATTAACCGAAAAGTTGGAATAAATTTGCAGAGTGTGGTTGTATACACCTTTAATCCCAGCAGTGGAGAGGCAGAGGCAGGACAATTTCTATAAATTCATGGCCAGCCTGGTCTACATAGAGAGATCTAGGACAGCAAGGACTTATTTGAAAACTTTTTGAATAATAAAATTTATAAAATTTAAAAAGAAAAGAGAAATGATGGCTGCAGTCCTGTAAACCCAGCATTTGGAGGTAGAGGCAGGAAGGTCGGTAGTTAAAGGTCATCCCTAATTACCTTGACAGTTCAAGGCAAACCTGACCCAGTTTTGTTTTGTTTTAAATGTTCTGAATTAATTCTTATCCTTCTAAAGGGATATATAATATTATACATGGACTGTAATTTTTCTTTGAGACTGGGTTTTGCTATGTAGCCCATTCTGTCTTCCAACTCTCTATCTTTCTTTTGTTTTGATTTGTTTTCTCAAGTGCTGAAATTGCACACCTGGTCTGGAATCATAAATATTTAAGCAGAGCTCTACTGATGGGCATTTAGGTTATTTCCAGTATTTTGCTTATGAACAATGCAGAGACTAGATGTTTACCAGCTTAAACTGTACTTCCTGGGTAAATTCCCAGAAACAAAAGAACTGGGCCAAAGAGTAGGTATGTTTTTATTCTAATAAGTATTGCCTAACACCTTTCATAGAAGTATCAGTTTACATCACTAACACAAAGCATGGAAATTTTTATCTCCCCAAGCCCACAGCAGTACGGTATGTAACTGAATAACTTTTAGGATCACTGGCATCATAGTAACCTTGTTCAAACCCTAGAAGTAAATAGATTTTTTTCTAATATTTATTTATTTGTTATGTATACAATATTCTATCTGTGTGTATGCCTGCAGGCCAGAAGAGGGCACCAGACCTTAATACAGATGGTTGTGAGCCACCATGTGGTTGCTGGGAATTGAACTCAGGACCTTTGGAAGAGCAGGCAATGCTCTTAACCACTGAGCCATCTCTCCAACCTGTTAATAGATCTTTTTTACTCAAATCTTCAATCCCAGCATTCAAGAAACTGAGGCAAAAGAATAGCCATGAGTTCCTTGTTAGCCTGTGCTACGGTGTAAAACTCAGACTCAAAAATAATTGCAGGCTGGAGGCTTGAGGACCAGCAGTTCGAGGTCATCCTCCCTGCACAGCAAGTTTGAGGTCAGCCAGATACTAGAAATGTCATTAAGCACCAGCCTAGTGTCAGGATTAATTTTGAAAAATTACTGCCTATTTGAGAGTTGTTTAGATTTAATAATCATTGCCTTTAGCTTGGATTTTAACAAAACCCACCAGTCTAATGTTAGAGACATTATATCGCTCAGTTATGAATGGTATTATAAGCACCCAAGTTATTCAGACCATGTCTGGGGATGGAGCTGGGGTGCAGTAACTTTGTCCCTGGCTCAGCAGACCAGCTTCACCCAGGAGCTAATGATAATCAGAGGTAAAGTGACATACTCTTTTACTTGAAAATCTGGTTTTAGTCAGGCAGTCGTTGCGCACGCCTTTAATCCTAGCACTCGGGAGGCAGAGGCAGGTGGATCTTGAGTTCAAAGCTAGCCTCGTCTACAGAGTTCTAGGGCAGTCAGAGCTACACAGAGAAGCCGTCTTGAAAACTCAAAAGAAAAAAGAAAGAGGGGGGGGGGGAGAGAGAGAGAGAGATAACCTGAGTTTTTTATAGGACAGAAATTGACAAATAAGATTTCATTGGTTAGCCATGTCTTGTGTGTGTGTGTGTGTGTGTGTGTGTGTGTGTGTCACTTTAGTGGTTTTAGCTAAAATCTAACACAGTGTGAACTCAATAAAATAAGTTTTCTCACTGACAGGCCAGCTGTTAAATAAATAAATGGAACCGTCAGACTTGTTTTTGGAACCCTTCCAGCTATGAATAGCGGTTTACACTGTTAAGAGGCTGGGAAAGGGTGGTACCGGCGACCATGAGGCAGTGACCTTTTAAAGATGTGTTGATTTATTGTATATACAGTGTTCTGTCTGTGTGTGTGCCTGCACACCTGAAGAGGGCAGCAGATCTCATACAGATGGTTGTGAGCCACCATGTTGTTTCTGGGAATTGAACTCAGGACCTCTGAAGAGCAGCCAGTGCTTTTAACCTCTGAGCCATCTCTCCGGCTCCCACATAAGATATTTTAATGTGAGATTCTTATTGTGACTGACTATATGAGGCTGCCATAGCCATACTCATTAATAGAAAAGAACTGAAAGTCCAAAAATAAACCCATGTGCTTTATGGCCAATTGTTGTTAAACAAGGATATCAAGAGAACTCAATGGAGAAAGAAGTCTTCTCCAAAAGTTATCCCAGCTGAGCATGGTAGCATGTGCCTTTAGTACCAGAATTTGGGAGGCAGTAGTTTGGTCTACATATAAAGTTCCAGGTCAGTCAAGGTTACACAGACCCCGTTTCAATCAATCAATCAATCAATCAATGTCCTAGCAAAATTGTTTTGGATTTTTAAACACAGAGACTGACTTTGTAGCCCAGGCTAACCTTAAAGAGATCCTTCTGCCTCAGCTTCTGAGTGCTGAAGTTACAGGCCCGCAGCAGCATACCTAACTTGTGCTGTAAAACAAATTAGATAATCACATGCAAAATAATGAAACTGGAGCTTCCTGTTTCATGCTATACAAACACTAATTCAGAATGGACCAAATAGCTATATAAGAGCTAAAGTTATAAAATTTATCCAAAGGCATTACAGGTGTGAATTTCCATCACATGGTGACAGTTTCTCAGATGGGACAACCAAATCACAGCAACCAAAGCAAAGAAATGGGCTTTGTGTAAATAAGAGAAGCTTTTCACTTTGAACAACACTACTTATAAAGTAGAAAAACAGCACACACAACAGGAGGGAAAATGTTTGGAAACCACTTGTTTGATAAGGGTCTAGTGTCCAGATTACATTTTAAAAAACTATCATAACCCAACTTTAAAAGAAGAGGTGGGGAGTGGGAGAGGTGACTCTGCATTAATAGCACTGGCTGTAGCACAGCTAGTAAAAACCCAGAGACAGATATTGGGGTTCGAGCTGTAGGATTAGAGAAGCTAAGCAGCCAACCACTAGAGAGCTCTTACCTCTATGAAATCTTCAGACTGAAACGAGAGATCCTGACTTCAGATTGCATCTGTCTCCCCTAAACCTCAGACTCCAGACTCCATTGAGTTCCTGTCTCTTCCCCTTTATATTCCTCTCTCCACCCAGCCATATCACTCCTGTTTCCACCTCCCTAGTGCTGGGATTAAAGGCGTGGGATCCCAAGGGCTAGAATTAAAGGTGTGTAGCACCACGGCCTAGCCTGTATGGCTGACTAGTGCAGCTGCTTTGCACTCTGATCTTCAGGCAAGCTTTATTTATTAAAACACAAATAATATACCGCTATAACTGGCTGCTCTTCTAGAGGCTCTGCACCCACATGGTGGGCACACAACCATCTGTTACTCCAGTTCCAGGAGATCCGATGCCCTGGACAGCAGGCATGTACATGGTGCACATATATACACACAAGCAAACACCCATGCACATAGAAAGAAAAGACAAGTGAGACACAGCAGCACACTTGTAATCCCAGCCCTAGGAATCTGAGGCAGAATGTATTAAGTTGCTTGCTGTGGTTAGCTTTAGCTGTTAAGTTGACATAACCTAGAATTATCTGCAAAGAGAATCTCAATTAACAAATTGTTTAGAAGACATTGAGCTGTGGGCATGTCTGTGGGGATTGTCTTGATTGTTAATAGGTGGTGGCACCATTCCCTAGGAAGGAGCTCCTGAACTGCATCGGAAAGCTAGCTGAGCATAAACCTGCCTACCAACCAGCAAGCAGCATCTCCTGCTGAACTTCCTGGGCCATGAGGTGAATTCCTTGGTCTGGGTAATAGTGTGGGAAGAGTAAGGAAGCCAGCCTTCAAGTTCCTGCCTTGCCTTCCCTGAATGGTGGGCTGTGGTCTGGAAGTGTTTTTACCCACTGAGCCATTTTGCCAGCTCTCATGAATTATACTTTACTTTTTTAAATGTCTGAGCAAATCAGGCATAGTGGCACACGCCTTAAATCCCAGCACTCCGGAGGCAGAGGCAGGGGAGGGGGAATATCTCTCTGTGAGTTCAAGACCAGTCTGGTTTACACAGTGAATTCCATCAGCACAGTCAGAGCTACGAGCTACTTAGTCAGACCCTGTCTCAAAAACAAACAAACAAACAAACAAACAGTCTGGGGAGATGGTCCAGTAGATGAGGAGCTTGCCGGACAGCGTGAGGACTGAAGTTTGAATCTCTAGCCCCCATGTAAGTGCTGGGGGAGCACGTGGTAGCCCACCTGTAATCCCACTGCTCAGGACCAGGGATCCCCAGAGCAAGCTGCCAAACTCTGGGTTCAAGTGAGAGACCCTGACTGTATAAGGTGAAGAGAAGCATGTGACATCAAACTCTGGCCTCTACATTTAAATGCACACACATAAACAGGTGTACCTGCACACAAAAAAAAATTAATTGGGGCCGGGCGGTGGTGGCGCACGCCTTTAATCCCAGCACTCGGGAGGCAGAGGCAGGCGGATCTCTGTGAGTTCGAGACCAGCCTGGTCTACAAGAGCTAGTGCCAGGACAGGCTCCAAAGCCACAGAGAAACCCTGTCTCGAAAAACCAAAAAAAAAAAAAAATTAATTGGGGTTCTGAAATGTTTCCTATCATTGCTACTGTCATGTAAAGCTTTAATGAGATAATTGTAGAAGTTCAATAAATATAAAATGGATTTCAGTACTGGTGAGGTAGCCCAGTGGTTGAGGATGTGCTTAGCCTGAGCAAGCCATAGGTTTGGTACCCAATACAGAAATCAAACAACAGCAAAAGGAAAAAAAATGTTTTAGGGAGATTTTTCAACTCTTACTATAATTGAGATGGGTTTCTCTGTGTTGTCTTGGAGCCTGTCCTGGAACTAGCTCTTGTAGACCAGGCTGGCCTCAAACTCACAGAGATTCACCTGCCTCTGCCTCCCGAGTGCTGGGATTAAAGGCGTGCGCCACCACCGCTTGTCTTTTTAGGTTTTTTCAAGACAGGGTTTCTCTGTGTAACTTTGGAGCCTGTACACAATAATTTTTAAACAAACTCAAGACATTTCATTGAAGGTTTTACCAGTCAGCAATTTTCTCGTTGAAATTGTCAGTCAGGTCAATTTCTTTCTTGGGAGGGCATTCAAGAAAGAATTTCTCGGCTTCGGGAGCCGCCGATTACCGTCCAGCCATGGCCAAGTCCAAGAACCACACCCCATACAACCAGTCCCGGAAATGGCACAGAAACGGCATCAAGAAACCCCGGTCACAAAGATACGAATCTCTCAAGAGGATTGACCCCAAGTTCCTGAGGAACATGCGCTTTGCCAAGAAGCACAACAAGAAAGGCCTGAAGAAGATGCAGGCAAATAATGCAAAGGCCATGAGCGCACGTGCGGAGGCCATCAAGGCCCTGGTGAAGCCCCAGGTGGTGAAGCCCAAGGTGCCAAAGGACCCCACCCGCAAACTCACCCGTCTGGCTTTAATTACTCACCCTAAGCTTGGGAAGAAGATTAGAAGCTACATGGCCAGGGGTCGTAGGCTCCAAAAAACAAAGCCCAAGGTTCAAGCCAAGGCAGAGGCCTCAGCTGCAGCTCAGGCTCCCAAAGGTGCCCAGGCCCCTGTGAAGGCCCCATAAAAAAGGTCGCAGTCTGCCAGTGTGAAGACAGATGGACTGGTGTGAACACCTACACAGTATTTGCAGATGTTCAGGACCTTATGCTGTTTTTACAAATAAACTTGAGGCAAGTTCTGTTAAAAAAAAGAAAGAAAGAAAGAAAGAATTTCTCGGTATAAACATCCCCATCTGTCCTAGAACTAGGTTTGTAGACCAGGCTGGCCTCGAACTCACAGAGATCTGCCTGCCTCTACCTCCCTAGTGCTGGGATTAAAGGCATGCGAACCACCCTCCGGCGGCCGGGTCAATTTCAGTGATATAAGAAGGCTGTGCTGCATCTCTAAGTATAGGCCATCAGGAATTACTGAGTTTTAAAGTGAATGTCATTTTAGCTTGTATTCTTACTAAAGCTTACTGCTTTGGTGAGACTATTTCATTTCCTGGGTATGTGTACATATCAAATTCTTGGATTTGAAATGTTTTCTTTACTGATAATGAACAGTAATTCCTATTTAGACAGCCTAGTCACAATAAATAAATAATGAATGAATGAATGTAGCTGTTTACCTACAACATTGTCCAGGACAAAGATTCTTCAATTCAACTATTCTAGCACATTCTACACAAGATGTGGGCATTATTTGTGTTTTAATAAATAAAGCTTGCCTGAAGATCAAAGGGCAAAGCAGCCACACTAGTCAGCCATACAGGCCAGGCAGCGGTGGCACAACACACCTTTAATCTCAGCAGCCACACTAGTTTGCCATAGAGGCCAGGCAAGCCTTTAATCCCAGCATGAGAAAGGAATTTAAAACGGGAAAAGACAGGTCTCAGGCTCAGTCTTCAGTTTGAGGATTCATGGCCAATTTTCAATCTAAGGTAGAGGTAAGACCCAGGGCTGGCTGCTTTGCTTCTCTGATCTTTCAACGTGAACTCGGTTTTGATTAAGACCAACTAGAATTCGTGCAACAGGAATGCCATCTCGTTGGAGATTACAGGGAAGAAGAATTTGCAAGAATGCTTTATGCAAATACTTTGACTTGTCATTTTATCAGCAAGATTCAGAACCCTCACTAGTTCTGCCCTTGTGAAGCCGGAAATCAGAAGAAAACTTGCATAGGGCTTTCAGAGATCGTTTTATGTAACCAGCACCACTTGGTAAGAGAGGCCCAGAATTCCATTATCTATTACGGTAGGAAGCAGAGGCTCACAACAGAGACTTGCTCAGTTAACAGACTAATCAGTGACAGAGCTGGTACTGAAAGTTGGGCCTTCTAAACTCAGGGCTTCTCTTTCTGTGGCACTCTCTACTTCTCCAAGTAGGAGAGACTTCAGTGGTAGGCTCTGGTTTTCCACCCGAGAATGAGAGGGATGGAGGGAGGGCAACGGAGGAGTGAGGCAGGCAATCACAGGAGTCGCGTCAGAAAGAAGAGAGTCCAAGCACACTTTCCGAATACCGTTTCGATGTCAAGGATCACAAGTACCGAGGACCTGTGCATAGAACCATCATGTTGGAAAAGTAAACACCCCAAATAAATCTACTTTTCGAGCTGAGCTTAAGGTTCTGACAACTGAAGGTAGTCCCTCCCACAGAATCTGTGGCCCCCTCTTTCGTCACTTTAAATACCTTGGGGGCTGAAGAAGTCCCAGGGCAAGTGGGAGTGAAGAGGGCTTGTGACTAAGGGGCGGAGTGGCTCAGGTTCGGCTACGGAGAGGGGGAAGCCTGCGGTGGAGCTGTGGTCGGGGGATGTGGGTTTTGTGGCTGAACTCGATGTTGGTGCAGGAAACCAGGGGAGTCGACAGCCGAGTAGAGCTTACCCGCCCAAGGGGGCGCGGAGGGGTTGAGAGCTTTACCGAAAGCTCCCAGAGGTGCTCAGCCAGGGTCTCCAGCACCAGGGCGAGGGCGGGGCCCCTCCGGAACGCCAGCGATTGGATGCTCCCTAAGTCCCGCCTTCCCGGACCCTTTCCCTGAGGCTCCGCCCATAACGCCAGGCGCGCGCCTCGGGAGCCGGGAGGGGTCGGGGCGGCGGCGGGAGGAGAGAGGTGAGGTTCCGGCACGCGCCCCACTCGCTGCGAGAGCGCGAGCAGCGCGCTCCCGCTGCCCGCGTCGCCATCTTTTTTCCCCCTCTGTCCGTCTGTCTGCCGTTGGCTTTGTCCGTCCACCGCGACGCCCCTCGCCTCCCCGCTGCGGGCTCAGCCCGCCGTCACCCTCTGCCCGCCGGGGTCCAGTCCCGGAGAGCCCCGGCCCCGCCAGCCCGAGCTGCGGCTGGGACCCATTGTCCCGCGGTCTGTCTGTCCGGAGGCGGGGCCCGGGGACGCGGAGCGCCGAGGCAGAGGGTAAAGCGCCCCAGCGCAGGGAGCCAGCAGCCAAGTGTAGCTCCTGCCGCCCCGCGCCGCCGTCCGCCTTTTGTCTGCCCGAGCCTGGGGAGGGGTGGGCTCGGAGTTGGTGGCGGCTGGGTGCGGGCCTCACGGGCCGGCGTCTGACAGGCTGGGGTGGAGCTGGGGGAGGGGAGGATGGGCGTGGGAGAGCGGACGGGGCGGGGGGCACGGGCCGGCCTGGTGCGGACGGGCGGGGAGCTACTAAATTTAGATTTCGGACAAGGCTAAGTGGTCCGAGGGTTGGTCTGAACCGCCTCGGAAGACCTCTGGCTGCAATTTAATACCTGGGATTTACCTGTGCTCCGATTCGAGAAAGCAGAGGGACCATCGCAGCTGATGGCACACACGAGCTCCAGCCTCGACCCCAGAGGATCCGGGGACAGTGAAACAGCTATATGACCACCCTTCTTCTCTCCTTTTTGGCAGATTCACATCACTAGGATTCAGGCGAGTTTACTTTGCTCCGTGGGACCGCACCAGAGCTGGAGGTGGGAATGCACCCTCTTAAGGCTGGCCTTACACACTTACACACACACACACACACACACACACACACACAAAGACTGGCTATATATATATATATATATATACACACACACACACACACACACACACACCCTAACACCTGTGATAGAGCAGAGACAGGGATGAAAGTGGGTGATGTACCCTCCCAAGGTCTTGACTGGCTCTATAGATGATAAAACTGCTCCCGTTAAAAGTAGCAGCCCTTGTAGGTCTGATCCTTAGTTTACCATTCTTCCCGTTCCAGTTTCCTTTCAGCTGAATAGGTTCAGGCAGCTAGCTCTCCAGTTACCTTCCAAGCTTAAATTTCACATTTGGGCAGCGCCAAAGTTAAAAGGGACCAAGTGACCTTTAGACAATGTACCTATGGGTTTTTTGTTTTGTTGTGTTTTAAAAACTAACCTCAGCTATTGTGATGTTCCAGGGCCATTTGTCAGTTTCTTACTTATTTTTTAAGGGTTCCCCCCGGACTTTTTTTTTTCTGGTGGCTGTTTAAATTATTGTGGCTTGGCTTTGTTTTGTGGGAAGGGAGGGTGTGTGTTTATTTTTTCTTTGATTCTTCAGGTGTGAAGTCCCATGAGGTGCCATCTGGTCAGTTCCCCCAGTGGGCCGCTAGGAGGACCTAAAGACGTAGTGGATGCGATGCAGCTGCCTTCCTGGCTGCAGATTTCATCTCTTTGCCGTGGAGCTTTAGTATTGAGCTGTTGTCTTGCTAAGATGATCTAAGTAGTTACTTGGCTCAAGCTGCTTGGCATTCTTTCAAATAGATTTCATTACCTCTCTCTCAGAGCTTCAGTTCCTGATCTTTATGGGGATAAATGTAGATGAGATTTCATTTGTTTTTCATTATACAATAGAGAGGTGTAGGAAGATAGACAGTCTGCATTTCATTCAGCTCTCCACCTTGGGATTCCATGGACATGGAGAAAAAGATCTGAAGTGTGATAATTCATTCACAGCTTGTGTTAAAATGTCTAGAAAGAATAAACCAGGTGTAGTGATGCGCACCTCTAATCCACTCGTCAGAAGGCTGAGGCCGCAGGGTCCCTTGAGTCCAGGGGTTTGAAGTCAAGGCCGAGTCTCCAAAAAGAGTAGGGGCAGGGGAGAGAAGAGTGACCACCCCCTACAACTGGTGTATATCTTAGTTGGTAGAGTGCTTGCCCACTATGCAAAAGTCATATTCAGCTTCAGTCCCCAGCACCACTTCAAACTGGGAAAGAAGGCTGCCTGTCTTCTTGAGACAGGAATTTTGGAAGTTCAAGGTCATTCTTGGCTACTCACCCAACCCAGTTTAAGACCAGTTAAGGATACATGAGACTTATATCTCCAAGGGAAAAAAAGAAAAAAAAAAACCACAGATAATATATATCTTTTGTATTAGATATCTGTATGCTGCTAAAATTGGTTTTTCTATTGTACTTATTAGGAGTTATTTTCCTTTTTTTAATTGAAGGTCTGAAAAGAACTGTGTTTGGTATGCAGATATGATAGAAGACTGCCTGAAAGCTGCTTCCTTTGCCACTTCCTGTGGAGGCCTGTCTTTGCCATTTGCGGTTTCTTTCTTCTTTTGGTAAGGGGAGGCAGGATCTGATTACAGGTTTGAGGGCCTTTCTAGTTACATAGAGGAGTTAGTTGACATTAGCAGGTGAGTCTTCATTAACTAGGGTACAAAGTACAACTAGTAGTTTCTCTTAAAGTAATAAACTATATAATTTCTATATGTGAGTACAGTTTAAGAAGGCAGGGACTGAAAGGAGTTGGGGAAAGACTAAATGCACCCCCCTAACTTTGGTAGAAAAGACTCTTTTCAGTTTACATTTGTTCACTCTGGTGTCCTTTTGTCTGTCTTGTTTTATGGTGCTGGGAATGGAACCCAGGGCCTGACACATGCTAGACAAGTGCTCTGCCGCTGTATGACATCCACAACCCTCTCTCTGTCTTTTAAAGACAAGGCTACAGCTTCTGCACTAATCCACATCAGAGCCTCTTACCGTGCTTACAGCTGAACTAGTCTTATGGGGAACTTCAGACTTAAGAATTTGCCTGCTCCTTTGTCAGGGGCAGGTGCACATCTCTGCTGCTCTTCTTAGCAGTGTTTCTCTTACTGCTTCCTGGTGTCCTTGTTACACAGCAGGATTGAGGAGAGGCTATAAAGTTAGGATCTTTGACCACCTCTCCAGAACATACGAGCAGGGCCAGTTGGTCCACACTGGGAGACTGAACTAGTACTCACAGTGTATCATCTCTCTTCTGGTGAGAGCCTGTCTTGAGTGGTGGGAGTCTGACTTGCTCTGGTGCCATCATGCTAGGTGTCTGGTAGTATGCTTGTATTGCAGATGGTACAGTTTCAGGCCTTGACTTCTGGTTGCACGTGTGACAGGGCAGCTGCTACAGGTCTTTGCCATGCTTTTGCTTTCCTCACATCTGTGGGAGTGATCCCTCTGACCTCGACTGCCTGAACTGCAGCCTTTCCTCACATCTGTGGGAGTGATCCCTCTAACCTCGACTGCCTGAACTGCAGCCTTTTCTGTCCTGCCGTCTTGACTGTGACCACTCAGTAGTCTAAGTTCCAAAGATAGTTTTAGAGAAATCTCTTTTAAGTCCTCTAAAATAGTCACCCCTTAGGCTTCTTGGGACCTTGATACTTAGAAATGTATTTCCTTTTTTTTAATTTTTTGAGATAGGGTTTCTCTGTAGCTTTGAAGCCTGTCCTGTAACTCACTCTGTAGACCAGGCTGATCTCAAACTCACAGAGATCCACCTGTCTCTGCTTCCCAAGTGCTGGGATTAAAGGTGTGTGCTGCCAGCACCCAGCTTATTTTTTTTTTCATTTTATTAGCTCAGTTATTTATATCTGGTGAGTTTTATATGCTCTAGGTATTTTAAGGTCTTGAAAATTTCTAATTTTGTAATTTCTGGAGAGAATAACAGGCTAACAATATTGTTTTTTATTTATTTTTATTTTTGCAGGTTAGCACCTCACAAGGAGGTAGTGACATATCCAGTGGTGAAACTGGGAAAGACCAGAGCTTTTATATCAGGGAAACATGTCCCGTAGGAAACAGACAAATCCAAATAAAGTTCACTGTGAGTACTGGGCTTTGTCCTCTGGAACCTGGGAAGATAAGGGTCAGAATGAAAGAGAAACCTAAATTTAGGGTGAGGCTCGCACTCATTTGTGGAGGAAAAGAAAGGGTTAAAGGCTTACATACATGGGTTTGAAGCATGAAGTTACTCTAGTCATGTCTAAGGGGTATATGCATTATTCGTTCTTAATATTATATTAACAATTGCAGGAAACTTTGTGAAAATATTATGCTAGGTTTCAGCGCTATAAAACAATATAACATAATTAAACTATAATGAAGCTACACATAAACACAGAAGAAACATACAAATACAAGCTAGTATACGCTGTATGTCTCAGAGGGGTACTATAGACTACGTATACCACAGAAGTTAAAAGTAGTTAAGACAAACTGGGCAGTGGTGGCACAGGCCTTTAATCCCAGCATTTGGGAAGCAGAGGTAGGCAGATCTCTGAGTTTGAGATCAGCCTGGTCTAGAGAGGGACTTCCAGGGCAGCCAGGGCTGTTAAACAGAGGAACCCTGTCTTAAAAAACCAACTAAAATAAACTAAAATAAAATAATAATTTTGCTGACTGCAGTAGCAATGGAATGCTTGATGGAAGAGGCCCTAGAGCATGAACTTAACATGGCCTTAGAGGATGAAAGGTGGATTTGGACAAAAGGAAAGGGAGTGCATGTGATCTGTGAGAGAATACAGAGACTTGTTGCAAGCAGAAGTTTTATTTCTCCCAAAGTTTATGTGACCTCGGTAAGACCTCATCCAGCTAAATTTCCACCTTGTGAAAAAGACTAAAGAAAAGCTTCAGCAATGAAGAAAACCATCAACAATAGAAAGCTGATGCAAATGTAATTGGACAGGGGACCGAGTTTCAACCCCATCAAGCAGCAGAACTTGGCAGTTTGGCCACTTGGTTCTGGTTTTAGAGTCAAGGATATAACAGAGGGGTTGTAGACTCTCCCTCCTCAGCTAAGGAAAGCTGCTAAGGCCAGGCATGTATGTGTCAGGGGTTTCCCTGCTTCATAGTGAGAAACAGTTAACAAAAAAACAGGGCCGGGAGATGGCTCAGTGGGCAAAGTGCTTTTTGCATAAGCATGAGGACCTGAGTTAAGATCCCCAGAATCCATGTAAATATAAAAATAATAAAAAAACAAAATTTAAGGGCCCGTGATATGGGTCAATGGGTAAAAGGCTCCTGCTTTGAAGGCTGATGATCCCTGGGACCAGCATGGTGGAATTAGAGAATTAACTCCTCAAGTTGTTCTTTAGTCTGCATACACGCTCAAGTATATGCTTGCAGACACACACACACATTCTACATTTTAAAAAAAAACTAGGTGTAGTGGTATGAATTTGTAACCCTAATGCTGGGGGACAAGGTAGATACAGGAGGATTTAGGACTTGATGACAGACAGTCTAGCTGGCACAACAAGCTTTAGGTTCAATGAAATACCCTGTCCAGAAATATAAGATAGATTGAATAGAGGAAGACATTGACCTCTGACCTCTACATACATGTGCATACATACATGCATATGCACATTCACACACACATACACCCCAAACAAAATAATTAGTTACTATTAGATTTGGGATAATTAGCTATTTTCTTATAATCTGGGTAGAGAAGCATTCTTAACTGACCCTTCATAAAATATACAAGTGTCTGTTATGGAAGACTAATTGAATAAAGTACAGTACAGAACAGATGAAGAAAATCCGGCAGTATAAATGACCTTTCTGTGAAGGGCCTTACACATAGTCAACAGGTATTCCTACCACCCAGCTACAGTCCCACCCTGTAAGACTTTCCTTTTAAAGCAAGAAGTAAACAAAAACATTGGAGAGGATTGATTATGTGAGAAATTAAGGTGACTTAAATTTTATTGAAAACAGTGTGACCAAAGAAGTTATGATAGCTTTGACATCTTACATTAATGACATTGGGTAGCAAACCTTCATGTACAATCATTGTTTAAGTCCTGGAAATGTTGAATAAGCTAGAACCAGGTGAGAGCTTCCAGTTTTATTCGGGATAGGTAGATTTGGAAGGCTGCTTAAATAAAGGTGAGCAACTCTGGAAGACTGAGATGTTGATGCTGAAACAGATGTAGCATGCCTGAATGTAGAGAGCAAAGGGTATCGCCTGTGTGAGCCATCCACCCCAGGGTTCCCCAGACATGACTGCTTGTGGAGTGACAAAGGCTTAGGGCCTGTGCCTATGTCTGCATAGCTTATACTTATCAGTTGCATCTGCTCCCACCATAGACAGCCAGAGCCAGAACAAACTGGGGCGGGTACTGGAGTTGGAAACCACATGGACAAACAGATCATGGAGGATGGGAAAATACCTGTTCATCCATAGTTGCAAATGTTATACTGTGTAGAGTGGATGGGGCTTCTCAGACTCTGAGTAGTGGTCCTTTAAGAGGCCCTTTACTGTGGGACTATGTACACAAATACTCAGATGTACCTAAACAGTGAGCCCTGGAGAGGCACTGTTTTCAGTGATAGTTTTGGGCAGAGACAGTCTTTTCAGTTCAGTTTGACCAAAGGAAACAGAACACTAAGATTTGCTGGTTTCTGAACACCTTTTATTTATTTATGATCTGGGGACTGAAGCTGACCCTGTCCTTTTCAAAACAATACCTTCTCATTGCTCATGACAATGGTAGGCAAAAGGAGGTAATTCTAGTTTTTGACCACTTGAATCTCTTCTCACCTGACATGGAATGAATCAGACATCTTAAACTTAATGCTGTTTGTGTATTTATAGTAAGTATGATGGATTCAAAGTCTAGGTTTGCATTAGAGCAGAGAACTGCGCTTCATTATTTCGGCCTTCTGGAATGACTGTGTGGCCTGAAGCTAGAAGCATGACTAAATGGATATATTAAGAATTCTAGAGGCTGGCATACAGCTTGAGGGTAAAGCGCTTGCTTATGAATGCTCTAGGTTCTATCCCCAGTAACAAAAAAAAAGAAAAGAAAAAACTATTTAAATCCCACTGTACAACTGGGGTTGTAGCTCAGTTGATAGAGTGCTTGCCTACCGTGCATAAAACCCTGGATATGAGGTACAGCGCAGTGGCCATGTCTGTAATCTTAATACTGGGAAAGGTGAAGGCAGTAGGATTTAGACTTCAGAGTCATTGTTGGCTTCAAGAAAGTTTGAGGCTGGTCTGGAATGCTTGAGACCCTGTTTTTCATTTTACTTTTAAATTTTTATTTATGTGTATGGGTGTTTTGTCTATGTCTATGTACCACATGCACGTCTGATGTCCACAGAGGCCAGAAGAGGGCATCAGATCCCCTGGAACTGGAGTTACAAACACTTGTGAGCTGTCATGTGGGTAATCAGATTGAATCTCTGGAAGAGTAGCCAGTACTCTTAACCACTGAGCCATTTCTCCAGCCTCTGAAACACTGTCTTCTAAAAAAGAAGGAAGAAAGGAAGGAAGGAGAGAGGGAGAGGAGGGGGAAAGAAAGAGAAAGGAAGGAAAGAAAGAAGGAAAAGAAGAAAAAAGAAAAAAGAAAAAGCAAGAGAGGCAGCCGTGGTGGGGCACACTTTAATCCCAGCACTTGGGAGGCAAGGGCAGACAGATCTCTGTAAATTGGAGGCCAGCTCGGTCTACAGAGCAAGGTCCAGGAGAGCCACAGCTGTTATACAGAGAAACCCTGTCTTTGGAGTGGGGGCCGGGGTGGTGGGGAGGAGAAACTTGCACGGTGGCAGTCAGGTACTGTTTCTTGGATGTACTTCAGAAGCCAGTGGCAGGACACTTCAGCACACACTTTGTTTTCATATTCAGATCACCCGGACAGCCCATTACCATCTGCTTAGCAGACTCAGTGCAAAATTTTAGGATTAAAAACCCAGAATTACTCATTGTAGAGAAACTGCTGCTGGATTGAAACCGTGTGTTTCAGACCTTCTGCCTCACCCACTTTTCCATTTCTCCCCTTTCTGATTACAAGTCTGTCAACTGTCTGGAGAATTTAGAAATACAGCCCTTTGTATACTCAGATTTCATGTGCGGGAATCAAGGAAACCAAGAAAACCCTTTCCTCAAGACACTTTGTTTTCAGATGGCAAGGTACCGAGAGACTGGAAGCTTCAGCTGAAAGCTTTTCAAGCACTGAAAAAGCATCAAAGTCTTTTCTTTTCTGAGAAGCCAGGGAGCTTTGTCTCAGTTCATGCTGCTAGCATTCCTGAGATGTAATTGCTGTTCCCAGCATAGACAGCATCTGGGTTACACACTGCCAGCTGGAAAGGAGTCCAAAGCACCCCTCTCCCAGTACTGCTGCTTTTTCTTAACAGACATCTGCTCACTTAAGAGAATGAACGTTCAACTGTGTAATTTCAGGCAGCCCAGAATTGCATTTACTAAATTGTACTAAGGACCAGAGGAGAAAAAAAGCAAATCTTTGTCCAAGACTTTACCTTGATCTTTTTCTTCTTTTTTCAAACTAGCTTTCAGAGCCTTGTTCTTCAGCAGTCTGAATCCCAAGGCAAAAGTGAAATAAAAACCCTTTACATTTCATACCAAATTTAAAAAGAGAAAACAGAGAGAGGAGTACCTGGATTTTACTGTGGAACCTGGCTATTAATAGGCAGCTAAATATCCACATTTAATAAGAAGGTGACCCTGCATTAATATCTGGAAACTAGAGAGTTTGAACCTGTTCTATAAGTCTCAAGATTAGAAGTAATAATTCTACATTATAAAAATAAGCAATTCAAGTTGAATGGTGGTGGCGCAGGCCTTTAATCCCAGCACTCAGGAGGCAGAGGCAGGTGGATCTCTGTGAGTTCAAGGCCAGCCTGGTCTACAAGAGCTAGTTCCAGGACAGGCTCCAAAGCTACAGAAAATCTCCTAAAAATAATAATAATAAAATAAAAATAAATAAGATCAGAGGACAGCTAACTATGGATTCTCTCCTTCAATCATGTAGGTTCCAGGAATTGGACTCCAGCATGGTGGGAAGTGCCTTTACCCACTGAGCCATCTCAGTAGCCCCAGTGTAACACATTTTCTTAGCAGCTTTCACTGTCTTCTCACCAAGGGATATCTCTAGACAGTTGGATTTGGAGATTAGGTAAAAGTGACTCCCGGAAAAATTACTGACTCTTCTTAGGAAGTTTGATAAAATCTCCTTTAAGATTTAAAAATACTTACGTACTGTTTTATGGTTCTATTTAAAATAGGAACAGCCGTAAAGAATAATATTTATTTTAGGTTTTTCCATAGTCAGGAATGGAGTAAAAGAGTAGATTGCGTTTCTATAGTACTGAAAAAAAAAAAAATAGCGTATCCCAAGTTCCCTAGCTGAGACTGCCAGCAAGAATCCTAGGGAAGTCATATTGAAGAGATTCCATTCTGTAAAGGTCTGAATATTTAAACTTAATAGACAAAACTAAATTTTGAGTTCATGTTGATAAAGATTAAACTGAATTACTACTTACTTTGAAAGATTCATCTACTTTTAGATATCTTTTAAAACTTAATTTATGTATATGGGTGTTTTGCCTTGCATGCTTAGTACCCATGCCAGAAGTGGGCATTAGATCTCTTGGAACCAGAGTTCCAGGTGGTTGTGAGCTATCATGTGGGTGCTGGGAATTGACCTGGGTCCTCTGGAAGAGCAGCCAGTGCTCTTGACCACTGAGCCATCTCTCCAGCCTCCTTTTAGATTGCGCCATCCGGCTAGATGTCTTTCTACTGGTACTATGTGACAGAAATTTGTTATTGTTCATTTCTAGCATGTTATAAATCTAACTAAGTTTTCTTACAAACCTAAAGTGTTATTGATGAGAATTACTGATAGTGACTGACATTTACAGTATGTGCCAGTATATAATTTATTCCTTAGTGCCAGATTAGGTCCAAAACCATGAAGCAACCTAGAGGAATTCAGTAACTGCTGGCCATAGTTGTTTTTGTTTTGTTTCAATGGAATCAATATGGAGAAATGAAATACTTTACTTTTGCAGAGAAGGAAGGAAAAGCACTCTGTACAATTTATTTTTTGCCTTCTTTAGCGGTAATTTATAGCCATGTGTTATCTTAGAAATTGTGAAGACTGACTGGGCGTGGTGGTGCACACCTTTAATTCCTATACTCGTGAGGCAGACGCATATACCTACTTGTGAATTCTGGGATACATGATGAATTCCAGGCCAGCCAGAGCTACATAGAACCTGTCACAAAACGAAAGACAAAAACATGTGAACATAGTCTTAAAGCCGCTTATTTTTCCTTTTCTTGAGATCTGTGTACCTAGGAATACACACTCCCCACCTCCATCCTTACCCACAGGATGAGTCATAATTGCCATAATGTCAGCTTCTCTAACCCAGGCATGATGACTCATGACAATGGTATCAGAACTGGATATTTCCTTTTGTCATACCGTAGCCTTGAAAGCATTTTGATATTTAAATTGTTGTTGCCTGATATGAAGATAGCATCAATACTATGATCGGAGCCAGTCTTGTCACACAGAGACAAGTATTTGTTGTTAGCAGACCTACTGTGAAGCCCCTATGACATTGAATTTATACCTCCATTGGCAGCACATGGGAAGTCTGGATTTCACTGTAGCTAAAGTATGTTTTTAGCATATATAAAACCCTAGGCTTAGCCACCATCACAAGAAAAATGGACACTAAAGATGAAAAATGAGGGCCCAGGAAGGACATACAGTTGTACAGACCTCAATACTTGGTTTTACCATAGACTTAGATTTCTTTTGTTTTTTAAAAAAAGATTTATGTTTAATTATGTGTTTGTGTGTTTATGTATGTACATATAAGTGCAGGTACTTGTGGAGGTCAGAGGTGTTGTATTCCCTGGAGCAGGAGTTATAGGCAGCTGAGAGCCTCTGGTATGGGGACTGGGAACTAAACTCTGTAAGAGCAATACACACCCTTTACTACTGAGCCATCCCTTCATCACCCTTGCTTATCCTCTTAATAACATATAGATAATATATGTTATTAAGATATATAATAATAGGTAGGGAAGTAGGAATACCTACCATATAAAGAACCAAGGTGAGAGGACCAGCAAGATGCTTGGTGGGTAAAAGTGCTTGTGCAAGCATCACAACTTGAGTTCAATCCCCAGAACCCATGAATTTGTCTTTTGTCCTCTGTATATTCATCATGGTACGTCTATACCTCCCCTCCAACACAAATAATAAAAAATTAC
Source organism: Microtus oregoni (assembly GCF_018167655.1). NCBI lineage: Eukaryota > Metazoa > Chordata > Mammalia > Rodentia > Cricetidae > Microtus > Microtus oregoni. Next base: position 43,737,062 of record NW_024543063.1, read on the forward strand.
ATCTAAAAAAGAGAAAATTAGGGCTGGAGAGATAGCTCAGTGGTTAAGAGCACTGGCTGCTCTTCCAGAGGTCCTGAGTTCGATTCCCAGCAACCACATGGTGGCTGACAACCATCTGTACTGGCATCTGGCGCCCTCCTCTGGCGTGCAGGCATACATGGAGACAGAATGTTGTATACTTAATAAATAAATAAATAAATATATATCTTTTAAAAAAAAAGAGAGAAAATTAAGGTGAGGATTATATAGTACTTAAAAAAGCCTAGAATAGCAAGTGTCACATAGTAACTATAATTGGTGTTTATAGTGCTTAACATACAGCAGTGTTTATGGATTTTTGCTGAATGAGTGACCAACTAAATCATGGAGCTGACCCCCTCTTCAATTTTTACACTGACCAAGGAACAACCCCTACATCATTGTACTGTCTCCCAAAACTTAGCCTGTTTATTATCCTTTCCCTTCTTAGTAAGAAAAGTCCTGTGGGATACTCAAACATCCCACCAGAGTTTTTGATTATTCCCCTTGCTGACTGGGAATTGGGCCTGTAGTTTCCATTCTCACTGAGATAAGAGAAACCTAACCCTCTTTTCTTTCTTCTATGCCTAGTCTCCTGGAAATTAAAAAGCAATTGAATGTTAAGTCTCCAATAACACGGATCCCAGGCAGAGCTCATGAAAAGTAAATGCAAAATCAGGGATGGTCCAGAGTTTCTGGATACTTTATGCAAAAACAAAGGCCACATTGACTCAAGGAGACTTGGATACGTAGTATTTGTTGTAAGTTAGTTGGTGTGTTTCTGTCAAGGATTAGTTTTAGTGAATTAGAGTGTTACCTGCTCTCCTTTTGCTCCCCATCCCATTGGTTACTCAGCCAGTCATGTTTATTATGGCTAATTTTGATAGACATTAGAGAAAGGCAAGAAGAATGCCCAAAACATCTTGGAATGAAGAAAGATGGGATGGAGGTTTATTCAGGATTACCTGAAGCATTTGTGTGTAGTGTGAGATAGAATGAATTAGGGCCGTGATGATGGTAGTTTATAAGGTACAGAGGTTTTTGCCCAGTTTGTTGTCCTACCTCCATCCCATCACTTTATCTCTTACCTGTGTCTCCAGTCCTGATGGAAGGTTTCAGGAATTGAGATTCTTCAATTAAGTTTGGAAAGTCGTGATTAATCACCTTTTCAAGGGTCAAGAATAGGATGATTTAAGATAGCTTACTGCCCAGGAAGAACAGCCACACTGTTGGAGATAGCAGCATGACTTGGAGATGAATGAACCCACCACAGGGTACCTGCCAGTCTCCTACTTTGAATGGTCTGACCTTCCAACTAGTTTGTCTAGGCATGTACTGCCCCGCTGGTGGCCTGACTGTTATTCCTTGTGACCACCAGGGGATCAAGTATTTGCTGGGCTAGAAGAACAAGCCCGACAAGCGATGATGAAAACTGATTTTCCTGGAGACCTTGGCAGTCAGCGACAAGCTATCCAACAACTAAGAGATCAGGACTCCAGTAGCAGTGAGTTCTGCACCTTCTGGTAATGACTCAGGGCAATGGGAGAAGAACTAAGAGTGTGTGCTCTGGGGAATGTGCGTGGGGGCTGGGAGGAAGCTCTAAGAAGATGTGTGGATCCCCAGTGTCTGAATATGTTCATTCAGAGAGAGACATGGGGCAGGTTAGCATGTTGTTTTTTATAACTCATGTACTCTGGTAATTGGCACAGTGCCATATATAGATAGGTGTGTGGTGGTTGTGAAATAGAATATTCTAATATAGAAATGGTTAGTGTTCAGGCAGTTCATGGGCCAGGTCAAATAAAGGAAAATCCCTTTGCTTTAGGTCTAATTATTAATAAATTATAAGAGTGTCATTGAAGTTTTGCTTGAGGTCCTAGTTTTAATGTTGTGCAGATTTGCTTAGTGATGAGATGATGTAGCATATAAAAATGCTGAAGTCCAGGTATTCCCACACCAAACCCTTTACTAGATCTCTGTGTTATTAGGTAAAAAAACATTTAGTATTGCTCGGTAGTGATGGTGAGATCCTTTAATCCCAGCACTTGGGAGGCAGAGGCAGGCAGATCTTTCTGAGTTTGAGGCCCACCTGGTCTATAGAGCAAGTTCCAGGACAGGCCCCAAAGCTACAGAGAAACCCTGTTTCGGAAAAAAAAGAAAGGAAGGAAGGAAAGAAAGAAAGGAAGGAAGAAAAATGTAGTCTTACAAGTTAAGGCTCATGCGTTATCTGTCCCATGACCACTTGAACAGACTCATTCTGAGCTGTGTTATTTCCCAGAAAGATGTCTATACTCTCCTGATGTTATGCACCTGATACTGGTTAGTTATTAATATCAGTTTAGGGTGAAACCCTGATTCTTTTTTTAAACTAGTTGTAAACTTGGGGAAAAGAAAGAGATGGAGAGAGAGAGAAACAGTGTGTTTGTTCTGAACTCTGTATAGAGAATTCTACAGTTTTAACCAAACTAATAATGAAACAACAGTAACCACATAGACACAACCCCCACACACAAATAACAGCTAATCAGGTAGGTACAAAGAAATGAACTCTACAACCAGGCGGTGGTGGCACATGCTTTTAATCCCAGATTAACTCTGGGGGCAGAGGCAGGTGAATCTCTGAGTTGGAGGCCAGCCTGGTCTATGGAGCATGTTCCAGGACAGTCAGGGCTGCACAAAGAAACCCTGTCTCAAACAAACAAACAAATTTAAAAACAAAAAAGAAAGAAAATAAATGAACTCTAGAATTTCTAGAAACCTTATGGGACACAGCAGTTTCTTGAACAGGTAAGCATAGACATCTGCAGGTATGCCATAGGCTATAGTCCCAGCACTCGGAAGGCAGAGGCAGGCAGATCTCTTTAAGTTAGAGGCAGGCCTGGTCTACAGAGCAAGTTCCAGGACAGGCTCCAAAGCTACAGAGAAACCCTGTCTCTAGAGACAAAAACAAAAATTATACCATTCTAGACAGCATACTTTAAAAAAAAAAAAAAGGTATTCTGATAATAGACAAGGTACAAAAGTGTATTTTATCAGCAGTGCAGTGCTTTAGACTAAGCCTACAAGTGCTCCACACTGGATGCTGGTGAGAAAATATGGTATGATCTACTCTGTGCCAGTGCTTCATAGCTGAGATGGACTCAAGTGAAATAAAGCTTTGAGGAAAACATACCATACTTATGACAAGCACATCTAATATAGACACATATACTTAGTTACCAGCAGGTGATGTGGTAGGAATATGCCAGTAAAGGAAATTTAACCCAGTTCTGTCTAGAACTGAACTATCAGCCGGGTGGTGGTGGTGCACGCCTTTAATCCCAGCATCAGATCTCTTGAGTTCTAGGCCAGGCTGGTCTATAAGAGCTAGTTTCAGGATAGGCCCCAAAGGGACAGAAAAACCCTGTCTCAAAAAAAAAAAAATTATCTTATATTGTCGATTTAGAAATTATGCAAAACCGCAGGGAGCTAAGTAGCACTGTTAGTGGGGAAATGTGGGCCTGACTGTAAGTGCAGAGCGTACTCTATTCATAGGGAGTCCAGAATCCAAGCAGGAATGAGAGGGCTATCCCCAGCCAACTGACAGCTTCCCTAGGTGTGGCTTCCTCTGTGATCTTTAAAGCACCCACACTGAACCTCATATGTGATTGTGGGTTTTTGTTCCCTCTCAATCTTTTTTTTCCCCTCTATTTTACAGATGACAGACAAAATCAGCTCACACATACCTTGCAGCTTCATTAGCCACAGGTAGATTACCCCACAACCACATCCTTCCCTCCCAGATTAAAACAAAACAGTTACTCATGTCTAAAGTGAAGATTAACACTCCCCCCACTTCTTTCACATCTAGTTATCCTTTAGATACGCCAAAGAACCAACTGAAAAGTGGCTTTACTTAGTTTAAGATGTGCATTGCTAGTAGATGAGAACAGAGTGGACAGGTGAGCAGGTGGTACCTGCCTTGGATCCTAGCACACAGGAGGTAGAAACAGGCAGATTTCTGAATAGAGTTTCAGGACAGCCTGGACTATACAGAAAAACCCTGTCTTGTGGAGGCAGGGCAGAGTAGGCACTTGGGAAGCTGGGGCAAGAGGATCGTGCACTTCAAGGCAGCCTTTGTTGCACAGTAAAATCATCTCAAAATAAAAAGAAAAAAAACAATAAACTTGAACATCTTCCACCCTTATAAACTGCCCAAGGTCAGTTACTATGCTAATCCCATTTTTTCCACTGAAGTGTATAGCTATTTTCCTATAAATTGACATAAGTTTAAACAAATTTGTTCTTACATTCTTATTGATAAGAGGAAATAAAATTTTGTTATATCTGGAAGTGTGTATTGATGTTTGTTGTGAAAGAAGAGATTAGTGGTCTCGGGTAGAATTGTCTGTGACAGCATAGAGAGTGTGCAGGTGACGGTAGAGACAAGTAAGAAAGTAATAAAATTAGGAAGAGATGTTGCTCAGTCAGATTGTGTGTTGCGGGAATGAGTTTGGTGTGATGTGCTTAGGGAAGTATGGTCTCAAGTGTAAGATACTTTGCTAGGCATGGTGGTTCATGCCTATAATCACAGCACTTGAGAGATAAGAGGCAAGAGGATCAGAACTTCAAGATCATCCTTGAATATACAGTGAGACTGAAGCCAGCCTGGACTACATGAGTCCTATTTCATAAACAACAATTACTTAATGGCAAGTTACCATTTCTAGTGCACTTTGCCTCACACTTCCACTTTAGTGTGTGTGTGGCATAATAAACTGCAGTAATAGCTGATCTCTAGTCACACGGTTTGTGCCCACTGAGCGCTGAAGCAAACTGTACAGCCTCAAGTCTGAAGATGTTTTTTTCATTGTAGCTGCAAATCCTGGAGTGAACAGCAGCTCAGGATATATTTCTGTAAAACTCAGAACAACTGACCAGTTTATGTGTTCCAGGTGACAGTGAAGGTGACGAAGAGGAGACCACACAAGATGAAGTATCTTCCCACACATCAGAGGAAGATGGTGGGGTAGTCAAAGTGGAGAAAGAATTAGAAAATGCAGAGCAGCCTGTTGGTGGTGGGAATGAAGTAGTAGAGCATGAGGCAAGTGGCCCGCAGTCCTCGTCACAACAGTTCCCTCTTCCATCCACACCCTCCACCCTAAAAGCTCTCACTGCTTTCCAAGTGAGCTCACCTAAGAGCGAGCACTGCTCTAGGAGGCACTCTGAAGTGAGCTTTCATGTTTAAGTTAGTCAGACTGTGCTGTGGAACCTGCTTCCAACTAAATTGTTTCCTGAGTATTTGTGCAAGGAATATGCAAAAGGGAAGCTAACCGTTTCCCTGCACGGTCCAGCGTCTTCAGGGTAGAAAGCCTTGAAGATTCTAGAAAATTTAATTCCTTTCAAAACAGTACTTGATCCTCAGTCCATATGGGAACCTAAAACTAACACCTGTGTAGGACCATTGAAAGAGGTGGGGCAAGGAAGAGACTAGTGAGGAGTTTAAATGACTTGCCTGTTTGATGGATTTGCAGGTCACAGAAAACCTAAATTCTGACCCCTTGCTTGAACTCTGCCAGTGTCCCCTCTGCCAGATAGACTGTGGGAGTCGAGAGCAACTGATTGCACACGTGTACCAGGTATGGAATGGGCAGGGGAGTTCTGAGACTGAATGCAAGCAGTTTAGATCTCAGGTGCTGCAGTGGCCTTTGCCTTTGGCAAAAGAAGCTCAGGCTGTTGGTTCTGCTAGGACTCATTCCACCCTTCAGAACATCTTAGAAAATAACGGTGATGTATTTACTAAATAGGTTCTGAGTTCCCAGACAGAAACTCTTTGGAAATTAAGTACCATGGTCTTATTTTCCTAAATTATTTAATACAATCAGTAGTGAAAGAGAAACTAACTTCTACTAAAAATGATGTCTTTTAAAGAGGGTAGGGGTAGTCAACAAGATGGCTCTGGTGGTAAAGGCACCTGCCACAAAGCCTGATGACCTGAGTACAGTCTCCAGGACCCACACAGTGGAAGAACTGATTGCCACTTGTTATCCTCTGACCCTCACCACACACACGTACTGTGGTATACGCAGGTACACTACAGGCACACAAAATAAATAAAATGCACAATGATATATTTTGGGTGCCAATGAAAGGAAAGTACAAACAAGGAAAAACAGACTTTTCTACCCTAATCCAATTTAGAGCATACCTACTTACTAGTGGTCTGTAAGACATTACTACAAAGGACAGCTTTATAGATTGTACCTATAAAGATGGTTCGTTAGAAGTATTTCTTCAGTCTTATGATAGTTATGGGCACACCTTAAACCCAAACACTTAGGAGGCAGAGGCAGGTGGATCTCTGTGAGTTTGAGGACAGCTTGGTCTACAGAGTGAGTTCCTGGAAAGCTAGGGGCTACACAAAGAAACCCTATTTTTGAAAAACCAAAAAGAAAAAGTTTCTTTAGAGGACTGAGGAAAGGCAGGCCGCCATAAATACCTGCTCATACCACTACTACTATCCAACTCCTTCATTGCACCTTAAAGTGCACTTGTAACTACATAATATGAGCCAGGGAAGCCCAAACTATCAAGAGCCTCTGGAGAGCTCTGGAGCTCCATTATTCTTCAAGCCATTTTATGTATCCCTGAATATGGTCAGAATTTGCAATAATAAAATATGAGCAGTGGCCTGAATGACTAAACAAATACCTTCAAGTTCTTCATTCTAAGGGGAAAAAAGGAAGGGGTGCAGATTGTCCTGGAGGTAACACAAAATTAACATATTAAGACTTTGTTTTACAGCATACTGCAGCAGTGGTGAGTGCCAAGAGTTACATGTGCCCTGTCTGTGGACGGGCCCTTAGCTCCCCAGGGTCATTGGGTCGCCACCTCCTAATCCATTCGGAAGACCAACGGTCTAACTGTGCTGTGTGTGGAGCCCGTTTCACTAGCCATGCCACTTTTAACAGGTTAGTAGAACACCTGATCTTGTGCTAAGCAAATTACTGGATATAAGATGCTGCTTTCCCAGGTCAAAAGAAAGGCTAGAGATAAGTAATGCCAAAGAGTTGATAGAACAATCTGGAAATAGAAGTGATGAGATTAGGAGATAAGCTTGACAGTGTGCTCTAGACCTTCCCTCAAGGGAAACAAATTGCTTTTCTTTCCCTGTCAGAGTATTTCCAACTAGAAAGTGATTCAGAAGCACAAGAGCATTCATGATAAAGCAAGCAGACAGAAGCTGCAGTATGCTGAGAGGATCCTATGTAAGGATACACTGTGCTGTCTTCCAGGAAGACAAACACTGTCCTCATCCCATTGCTTTGGTTGTACAATGCATAAGCTATGTTTCCTTGTGGGCAAGGCCAGGTAGGAGGTAAAGCTGTGGATTGTACCTGTGTGAAGGAAATCTCCACCTCCAGACCCCTCATTCACACAACAGGCCCAGCCCTGCTTAGCACCTACAAGATACTGCCATTCTGGCTTTGCCTTGGGTAGGTTTCTATGGCAGGTGGTTCAGTTGCTAATTCAAGGTGGGCTTTAAAATTTAGTAGATACCCTAGTCCAAAGAAGAGAAGGGGGTCTTTCAAGCATTCCACTGTCATAGTGGTGGACTTTGAACAGTTTGTCTAGTGGTTATGGGGCAAGTCAGTTACCTGGGTGCCTGAGGCTTACTACACGGAGATACTAATCATCAAAAATATTGGCTTCCCAGTGAGAAACTTCCTGAAGTACTTAATATGGAATCCCTACCCCAAGTCCACAGTGAGGGCCCCTCCAGTGCTGAAGGGAAGGACATTACCTGTAGTCCTCCAGTATACCCTGCTGGAATTCTGCTTGTGTGCAACAACTGTGCTGCCTACCGCAAGCTACTGGAAACACAGACCCCCAGTGTGCGCAAGTGGGCCCTCCGTCGACAGAATGAACCTTTGGAAGTACGGCTACAACGGCTTGAACGAGAACGCACAGCCAAGAAGAGTCGGCGAGACAATGAGACCCCAGAGGAGCGGGAGGTCAGACGCATGAGGGACCGTGAAGCCAAGCGCCTGCAGCGCATGCAGGAGACAGATGAACAGCGAGCTCGCCGGCTACAGCGAGACCGTGAGGCCATGAGGCTGAAGCGGGCCAATGAAACTCCAGAGAAGCGGCAAGCCCGACTCATCCGGGAGCGAGAAGCTAAGAGGCTCAAGAGGAGACTGGAGAAAATGGACATGATGTTGCGAGCTCAGTTTGGTCAGGACCCTTCTGCCATGGCAGCCTTAGCAGCTGAAATGAACTTCTTCCAGCTGCCTGTGAGTGGGGTAGAGTTGGACAGCCAGCTTCTGGGGAAAATGGCTTTTGAAGAACAGAACAGCAGCTCTCTGCACTGAACCACACCCTCCTGCCTGACTTCCCGTCCACTCCAGCCCATAGGGATCAGTGCTGCTGTCACCCAGGAGGCCATAGTCCTTGCTGCCACAGGCAGGCCTGGGTTGGTTGCAGGGAAACCTGTGCACCCTCTGCATGTGGGAACATGATGGGGTCAGGAGGGACCCAGCTCAAGGCAGCTCTGGAAAAAGGAGCAGGCACTCCAGAAACCTGGACTCCTCAGTCCACTGTGGCAGGCCAGGGTTATGGGACTGTAGGACCCCAGTACAGTCCATGAAGCTGTGAGGGCAAATAAATTAATTTTATCTTTACTGGCCCTTGGCTCTTTTGTCTCACTGCTTTATCCAATGAAGTGTACTAGGAGAGAGCTTGATGGGAACACTCAGGCTCAGGTAGTGGTTTCTGGTGGCTTGTTCCTTTCTGAGGCAGAATGTGCTTTAACGTGGCTGTCCAAGATCAAGACAGCTATGGTGAAGACCAGAGCAGAACAACTGCCTACTCTTGCAGTCTGGCTGCCATGCACTGGAGAAGAGCACTGCTCAATTTCTGGTTCAGTGCTGCTGCAAAAACAAGCAGAAGTTCCCTTAGCCTGCAGCAAAGGTCATGCACAGTCTGGGTATTTATAGATCACGGGTGCAGAAGGATGTGCCCTAGTTAAATTGTTGCCAGAAAGATAACTATGCCAGGAATGTGGACCTCTTCCAATGTAACAGACACTTGGACTCCTCTCCCACCTCTGTAGGTCTAAGGCTGTTTAAAAGTGTCAAATGACTCTCAACAAAATAGGGTTAAGTCCTACTGACCTCTGAAAAATACTTTTAAGAATTACATTGAAGCCAGGTGGTGGTGGCACTCAGGAGGCAGAGACAGGCAGATCTCTTGAGTTTGAGGCCAGCCTGGTCTGCAAGACCCAGTGTCTGGCAGCCAGGGATGTACACTAAGAAACCCTGTCTCGAAAAAGAAAAAATTACATTGAAAAGAAATTAAATACTTAATTGATCCAAATGCATTTCACTGAGTTGCATACCAAAATCCTATTTGAAATATTTCAAGTAACTGGATGCATTCTGTCCCAAGGAATACTTATCCAATTATTTCCACAATATTCTGAATTAGTACTATTCAGGAACAGATGTGTGGGTTCAAAACTCCAGCTCAGTGGTTGTTTGCCTAACACACTGGAGGCCTCAGGTTCAATCCCACCATCGCAAAAACGACTAACCAACCAAAATCACAGAACAAGCCAGGTGTGGTCATGCACACCTTTTATCCCAGCACTTGGGAGGCAGAGACAGGTGTTTCTGTCAGAGACAGAGAGTTTGAGGCCAGCCTAGTCTACATAGTCCCAGGATAGCTAGGGCTCTATAGAGAGACCCTGCTTCAAAAACAAAACAAAAAAAAAAAAAAAAAAAGACCTAGAACTAAAAAAACCCACTGTACCATTACTGTGTAACTTGAGCCAGATCTTTAATTCCTGTCCCAAATGGTAGTAATAATAGCAACAGATGATGGATAATGCACTTAGGATCCTTTGCGGCACACAGTAAGTAAATAAAGGTACTTGAGTGTTTCATCACTTACTGGTGGTAAACATTTCATAGCAGCGGCTATGACTGGGGTTATTTCAGCAATGTGTGGCAATATGCCAGAGTAAAGGACAGGCAGAAAAGCCATCTATTAGTCCTACTGCTGACCTTAGTCTACAGGTAGATTTCCCAGACTCTGAAATCCACACCAGTGGGGGCGAACCATGGATCAGGTAGTTCCCACCATTTGCCAAGTTTACCAAATGACCATACCATCTTTACTCCAAGTGATCCTGCCCCAAAGGCCACCATCACACTGAGATAGGAAAAAGGCGCAAACACCAAAAGGAAAAGCTAGTAGTTTATATAGATTGATATATAGATATATAGATATTGATATATATTGTGTTTACATAGTCCACAAGTTAAATGCAGGTATCCATAAGAAGAGCATTAACAATAAAAATACAATCTGTGTGTAGCCAAGTACAGAGACTTAAAATGGTAAAACAGCAAAAAGGATCTCACAAAAGTACAAATATACAGTACAAATTGATTTATTTAAAACAGTTACAAAAAAGCACAACAAAATAGAGATTATCCTTAGAATTATTAATGCTTTGTTAAAGATCAGGTAGGATTAGAGGGTAAGAAATGGTATTGGGTGGGAGGAGCACCTGACTAGTTCTAAGGCTTTAGATACAATGCAGTTGATTACATATTAATTCAGCCATTACATACTGGGGATAGTGGTTGGGGGATCAGTAATTTATCTACAGGGAACTCCTACACAAATCAGATCCATCCAGACCTCCCCAGTGCCATCCTTCTCTACTCCTTAGGACCCTAAAGCCACCTGGATGACAAAATTCCCATCCTCTCTCCACCCTATTACCTATCCATATATTCTTCCCTCCCCTAAGGTGCTGTGCAAGCTGAGAGCAGTCTGCTCTCTGCAGCTGGAACATATACTGTTTGGCTACAGGGATCCTGTATGTCGAGGAAGTGTGTGGAGGACAGCCGTATTTTAATACTTCAAGTTAGCTGTGAGTACGGTCAGTCTCTTCCCCAATCCAATTCACTGAGTGCACATATGAAGCAAATGAGGGGTCCACCCTGCCTTCAGCAATACCAGCAGCTCACCAACCCTCAGTTTACAACTACACATAAAATCCCTGGCAGGGGGTGAGGGGGGCATAAAACCACTGTCTTATCTGTTCTCTCTCTCTCAAGTACCTAGGACCCCTAACATAAAGACAGACTAAACGCAAGTCTGACATTAGGTAAAGGCACATGGGCTGCTGCCACACACACTGCAGACAGGAACCCAGTCTGGGGCCATCTTTACTGCTAGGCGTTTGCAGTGGAATGGCTTTGGGATTACACGGACTGTTGAGTTTGCAATCTACTAGGGAAAGATCCTAGGCTTAACAGGAGAACTAATAAAGAAACCTTTAATGTGAAAAGTGCATTTATTACTATTTTCCTGCTGAGGAGCTCAACAGGACAAGCCATACCACCTCTCCCTCTGCCCCAAGAACTGCATAGTCTGCAGGTTAGGAGAGAATGCAAACAACTCTAGCATCAAGGCCAGTGTCATCCTAGGCCCAGACCAGGCTTTCGGTCCAAAGATGGATCCTAGAGTTGAGAAAAACAACTGACAGCTGCAAAGACCCAGATGCTTATTTTATTATTGCATAATGTGGGAGACCTGTCCAGGGGAAGCTAGAAGGTGAAGGCTTCCAAGCAAAGGCTAACAACATCCATCTATAGTAGAATTCAGCTCTTCGACTGTAGTGTACAACTTTTCTGATCTAGAAAGTACTATAGCTTCAGTGTAGTTTAGTAAACTTAATCCTAGGAGGTCAACACACCTCTCTAAAACTTGGCCTCTGTCCTGTTTGCTTCTAGGACTGTGGCCTAATCTCCCACAGCCAATTCAATTAATCTGGTTATCTTTACTCCAAAGACCTGAGCCTTTCCCAATGTCTACCTTCAACTCATGCCAGTGTGACCAACCACTCAATATGCTTACTCAATGCAGGTTTAAATCATGCCACCATCCTGTTCTCTTAAAATGTGTATGATACCCACTGGTAAAAAGAAAATTAATCCCAACTGGAGGAGCTATTTCAGCTACACTTCAAACTCTTCCTCAACCCCAGAAAATGGGACAAGAATGCCACTAGGATCCTGGCTCAAGCCCTAACGTGGTTCCTCTTGTTTTTAAAACAGGCTATAAAGTACCATAAAGGAGAGAAAAAGCAGTCTCTGGTAGGACCTGTTTCTCTCTCAAGACAGGCACATTTTTGGAGCCAATGGGCTCCGCCAACACTGAAGCCACATCCTTTCAGACCGACCAGCCCATCCACAGCATGCAGACCGTCCCTATCCCACATGACAATGCTACGCAGTACCACTGGCAGAACACAAGGAAGAGTGGACAGGATGCCTGAGCTTAATCTACATGGCCAAAGACATGAAGAACAGGAGCTAAAATGGGCAACAGGCAGACAGTGAGCATACAATAGTGGTGGAAAGCAGCACAGAGCAAAGTCCATGGTGTTAGGACCAAATGGGACCCTAAGTGTAAGGAGAGTCAGTCTAGCTCTTCTCAGGCTCCGCCCTCGGGATAAGCACTGAGACCTGAGGGCTCAAGCCCTTCCCCCACATCCTGTCTTAATAAGGATGATCTAAATCTTAGATTACTAATCATCCTTTACCAAGTTTCCCTTCTTCTAAATTGGCCTATGTATTTCAAAATACATATTGGCCTATTGTTTCAAAACTTTCTCCAAGTTCTGGGAATATCCTACCACTGACTAGGAATGGGCTGATCTTTGTCAATTGCCCAGTCCCCAAAAGCTGACAGCTAACCACTGAAATGCTCACCCTAAAAACCACTTATGTCTCTTACACACTTAGGGTAAGTACTGCCACAGCTCTGACAAGAATTCTTTTCTAGGGCGCACACTTCAGGAAAGGTAACCCATAGCTCAGCAAAAGCACATTACAAATGCATGGCACCATATTAAGGGAGTTGCTGTTATGACTTTATCAGACAGGGACAGAAGAGAACCACAGCAGAAAAGTCAGTGCCCATTTTGTCAAAGCCCTCAACAATGTCCTTTTCCAGGACTCAGGGGGCATTATCAGGCTAGGGAGCTACAGCTAGTCTAAGTAGAGAGCAGAGTGATTTGACCGCAACTACAGCCAGATGCATGTTGGCCCCACTGGGAAGAAGTTCAGTGGTACCCCTGGTGGACATTTCTTGAGCATCTACAGTGCATGTCACTAAATTCTCATGGTGAGCCTTCCTGGGAGGAAGGGGGCTTGCAAGAAATCCATGCATACAATAATCCCTAGGAATGAGTTGCTCATGAAACAGTCAGAGAGGAGGCCTTCTCCTACAGCTCTTATTTGAGAGAATTCCTCAAGACTCAAGCCCACAGGCCCTCACTGTAGGAAATAAGCCAGAGAAGCAGCAATCAGAGAAGGGGGCAAGAGAAGGGAAAGGCTGCAATCTCCACTGCAGCACAAGGTTGGTGTCTAACTCTGACAAACTCTGAGACCTAAGTACTTGTCAGGTAAGCAGCTTCCTTGGGATGCTTCCCTAAAAGCTCGCTGACCAGGTATCTGTTCTCAGGGTCTGGGACAGAATGTAGGGCTTGTAGTACACCAGCCAGCTTCTGTCACTCCATTCCCAAAGAGAACCACCTTTAGCACCTGAACACTAAGAATGACTCCATTCTCAGAACTTCCCCTCCCCCAGGAGGTAGGTAAGATTATCCCCATTTGGCAGCTGGGGAGGAAGTGAAAGAGCGAGAGATCACAAGACTTGCCTTAAGTTTTGCTCATACCTCAGAAGTGTGGGACCCCTGACGACAGGCCAGGCCTTGGCCAGTTCATGTCTATCTATGAAGGAAATGCCACAATCATACTCTGGGAGGGAGAAGTCTAACTAGAGAGCTGGGTGGACAATACCCTGAGTTGCCTTCAAGAGTCTAAAGAACCACACACTCCCTCTTTTAAAAAAAATCCACACACAAAATTACTCAACCACCTGAAAGATGGTGGTGGTGGGGCGGGGGGGACGACAAATCTTAATACCCAATGGAATCCTACAGTCCAAGCTGACACTCTAAGTTGTAGGTGAGATGTGGGCTTAAGGAAGATGGCAGCAAATACAACCAAGACAGAAAATACTCTGTGCCAAATCCCTGCACTCTGGAGGCAAAGCAGATGGATCTCGGTGAGTTTGAGGCCAGCCTGGTCTACAAAATGAATTCCAGGAGAGCCAGAACTGTTAACACAGAGAAACCCTATCTCGAAAAACCGAAAAAGAAAAGAATAAAGGGGGGAAAAGTGAAACTACTCTTTGTAGAAGAACCCACCAGTACACAAGGAAACATCTGCTAAGATGTTACAAGGAATATCCTAGACTCTCAGAACTGATGGTGGAAGGGCATAGCCTGGAGATACCAAAATGCTCAATCTAATGGATTGAGATGCGAGGGGGCTAAGTAAAACCACTGAAATGGAAAATGCCCAGCCTAGGGCATGGTTTCTTTTTTGTTTCTCCACTATATTGCTGCCAGTGAAAGAGGACATGATTTTGAGTTTCTGAATATAAAAATTACAGCTGATAGGGAAACCAGAGACCCTTAGACACCAAAAACTAGAGGTCTTAGTGGACAAAGGCAGTGAAGCTACACATGAGGCCCAGATGAAGACACCATGCAGAGGTCAGGGCAGCAGAAGGGCAGGGGCGGTGCAGGCACTTAGGCACAACATAGACAGACAATGGAGGAGTGTAGGTGCCTAGGGGATAAGGTCCTCCAGGTCTTTCCAAAGTTACTACTAGAGACTCAGTGAAACGCCCAAGCAGGCCTGACTTGTTGAGTGGGAGTTCTGTCAGGTTAGCCACCTTTCAAAAGCCTTCCCTAAGGCCCAGTCAGCTAGCAGTCCAGTCTTTTCCACAAAGCCCCCTGACTGGGTTCCCAGCAGGGAAGTCCTTCATTCTCAGCCTGAAGGGATTTCTCTTCTCTCTTCTGGCCCCTAAACAGCTAGAAAGCCTTATAGAGGAATGGTGAGGTGAGATGGGAACGGGCAGAAGCAAAGGATCAAGCAGAGTTCTGTAGATCATGGTGCTCCCCCACCCCAAACCCAGCCATAAACATCTGTAACAAAAATCACCCTTTAAAGTGCACGTCTCTCCCAAGAGGAGTTCTGGGCGGGAACCTTCTCATTTCCAACCATTGGGCCTCCTGCCCACCCACCACAAAAAGGGCAAGGGGAGGAAAAAAAGGAAAGAAAACAGTTTTACTGCTGCTACTATAAGCTGTGGATCATTTTTGGCTCTTTCTTTGCTCCCTCTGCCACCTGCTCCCAAAGCCTGTACTTTCCCTTGCAGGAGCCAGGAAGGAGTAGGGAAAAACAAAACAAAACAAAAAAACCAACAGGGCGGCCCTGATTTTGGAATGTTTCTTATCCTATGTGCACTCCCACCCTTTCTTGCTCCAAACCTGCTATTCCCCATCTCAGCACCCCCTAGGGCTGTCCTACAAGGATGCCACGGGGTGATTAATGAGCAACAGATCCTGCTTTGGGAGGCTGTCTTTATGCCTCCTATTTCCCTCAAATCTCACTGCCAAGAGAGCCATTCTCTGCTTGGCATGTGCAAATCCTCTGGCTGCTCATGATGAAGCTCACCTCTGGGGCTAAAGCCCCAGTCCTGGGCTGGGAAAGAGATTCATTTTCCTGCATTGGAACGCCCTTCGATGGACAGCTTTACCTCCTGCGGAATGAAAGAGGGACGGAGCAGCGCAGCCCGTGCCTCCTCCCCTTGCATGCTGTATCTTTGGAAGCCTGGGGCTGGCCAGCAGGCCTGAGCACCAGGCTCAGGCTGGGAGGGCTCTCCCACCCGGGAACCCTCTCCTGAAGGTTGGATCTTCCCCTCGCTGTCACATAGGTCTCTGGGCCCCAAGACTGTCCTCTCAGGTCTTTCTCGGGGTGTACCCAACTGGCCTGGGGGGGCACAGCTGGCCTGAGAAACTGAGTTACTGTTCAAGCTCTGTAAACTGATAGAGATGCAGACATCTCCCACCTGTAGCCGATGACAGGGCAGAGAGAAGAGTTGTGCAGTCCGTCCAGGGCTGCAGGAGGACCAACCCTGGCCATATACAAAAAACGGGTGCTCGGGGGGCACCTCAATGCTCACTTTGCTCTGCTGTTCACCAACCACAAAATGCAGCATAACAAATCCAGGCCACTGGCTCTCCTGTATGTCCACAACTGTGCTAGAGTCAATCTTCAGCCCCCCACTCACTTCGGCACTGCGCACAAAATCCTGGGTCTGGAGGTCCTCTACCCGCTTCAGCTCCCCTGTAGCCAGCTGAATGATGGCGCCTTTCATGAAATGGGAGGGCAAGTGGGAGGAGGTAACAGGAGGTGGTGTTGGCTCCTTGTCTGGAAAGGTGGCTCTGGCCTGCATGTCCAGACTTGATGCCACCAGGATCTCCGAGCCCACAGGCAGCAGGCTAGGGTCAGTTCCAGTGGGCATCAGGTTGCCATTAGCTACAACCACTGCTTTGGGTAAAGGTCTGTGTTTTACTGGTTCCTGATGGGACTGAGAGTAGAATACACGGGCCTGATTTTTCTCCACCAGTTCTGTAGGATTCCTGGCTGACCCTCGTCCATCACCCTGATGGTCAAGGGTATGATGGGATAGGTTAAGAGGGCTGGGTTCATCTTTCCTCTGAGCTGCCACCACACGATAGTCCTGAGAAGCTAAAGTGCCAACCACCCGCTGGACTTCAAGGTCGGTGTCTGGGGTCCCTCGGTGTGCTGGCGCCGCCACCTCCACTCGTGGAGTCTGAGACCCTGAAAACTGTCCATCCACCATGCATTCTACCACCGGCACCAGTCCTTGGCCTTCACCCTTGCTGCTGGTGGAATCAAGGGCTTCACTTTCTCGTCTTATTACATTTCGCTCTCGCTGTCTCTGTCCATTGGCAGCAGCTGCTTCCAAAGCAGACTGGCCCTCCTGAGGGGTAAGAACGGGGCTGGCACCTGCTGTTGGAGTTTCATGCAAAGTATATCCAGCAGGTAGCCTAGACATTTGATAATAAATGGGCATCCGGCCTGGAGCAAGATCCAGTGGTTGTGTATTAGAGTGATGTGGCAACTGGCCGGGTGGGGAGGTGGCAGAAGAGGATTTGTTAAATGGCTGGGCTGGGGATGCAGCCTGGGGGGGAGGAGTAGCTTCTTCTGCTAGGAGGGAGGCATATGGCACAAAATGTGGAAGGTGAGTAGTAGCAATGTTAGCAGAAGGAGAAAGGAGGGGACTAGGCAGGAAATTAGGTGGCACAGCATACGGAAGGCTATAAGGAGGCCCAATAAACTGCAGTGAGGTGGATGGGAGCTGAGCATAGTGGACTGGGGGATAGTGGATTCCTGGATGTTGAATCAGTGAAGACGCTACATTAAACGTGGGGGTCAAGGGGCTCATGTTCACAACAGATGGGAGGCCAGTTGGTGAAAAGGTGGCAGGTGGTACAGCCACCTTATACAGCATGCCATACTGATCTACTGTTAGACCAGCGATGGCCTCAGTTCCATCACCCCCAAGGCTGACTCTGGCTCCTGTCTGGCTCTGCCCAGCCACCACGACCCCTCGGGACCATTCAGAGGCATCACTGGAAGGTGTGTGGTTTGTGGAGCAGCTCGTAGTTCTCCCCATATCCTCGCTGGTCACAGGGAGGTCTCGTTTCTTTGGTGGAAGGCATTCCTGACTCCTCTCATGAACAGGTTTCATATTGCTTTGTGGTGTTCCTGGAGCCTGGATGGGGTTTGCTTGCTCCTTGGGGCATCAGAAGGAACTTCTCTGTGGCTTCCCTGTACCTTTCTCTGCTGATGGCTGGGATGCCCACATCTGCTAGGGAACAAACCAGAGGCAAAGAAAAGTAACCCAGGGAATCAAGTCAAGCAAGCAACATATCAAGAATTGCACCCAAGGAGAAAGCTGTAACAAAGGAAAGTAGTGAGAAAAGGAGGCATGAATCTTTTCACTTGTAAGCTAAGAAAAGAAAAACCAGTCAGGAAACCACAAAGCACAATGAACATTAAAGATGCATAAATAACCTGAGGGTTCCATGACCTCTTCACTACCAACTTCTGAGTTAGTCATGCTTTTAAAGAGACCCTTAGATCTTCTCAGGTTCCTCCTGGGAATGGGCCTTTCAGCACATCTTTTGTTGTTGTTGTTGCTGACTCTTTCCTAAATTTCTCCTTTTGTTACCAAAGACTAATGTGTCATCTTTCCCTGAACATATGGCTTCATTCTTGCTTCCTTTTCCCAGCTTAATTTGGCTTATGATCTCACTTTCTCTCATTTCTACCCCAAGACTGGCTAAATCTATGTCACTAAATGCTGAGGTTTACTTGTCTCTCTTTCATCATCATCATTGTCATCATTAAACCTTTGTTCCAGCATCATTAAATCTTGTTTCAGTCAGATGGTGGGGTGCACGCCTTTAATCCCAGCACTTGGAAGGCAGAGGCAGGCAGATCTCTGAGTTCAAGGCCAGCCTGGTCTACATAGTGAGTTCCAGGACAACCAGGGCTACACACAGATACCCTGTCTCCAAAAATCCAAAACCAAAACCAAAAACCTTGTTCCCTAAACATATTATGAACTGTAGTATCTTTGTTGTTGTTCTTCTTCCAAGAAACTTCACATTCCGACTTGGACCCCACGAGAGAATGACTATTTTCACTTGTTCTATAGCTTGTTTCTCCTCCCCTCTCTAAAGAGCAACACGTCAACTTTCACGTCTCACAGACTTCCCATTCCCTACTCTGGTTAAGACTTCTTCGTATTGATCACTTTCAATTTCTCTTCTACTTTCCCCTTTGTTTCTTTTGCCAGTAGCTTCTTATCCATTCTAGGTCTGCTCTGGGTATTATTTCAGAAAATTCTGGTCCTATTTCTCCTCTCATGTATGTTTACTTACTATTTTTAGGTCTATGATTCAGAAGAAAGTTTCCTCTCCCCTTTCTCTTATTGTCACTTTTTATAATCATTTTATCCACTGTCAAAAAGCATCTATTTAGAGCCACTGTGATGGCACATGCATATAACCCCAGCACTTGGGTGATGGAGTTAAGAGTTCAGGAGTTCGAGGTCAGCCCTAGTCTGGGCAACATGAGAACCTATCTCAAAAAAAAAAAAAAAAATCAAATAAATTAAAAAAAAAAATCAGAAAGCAAGCTTCTTTTTCATATGAACATGTCAATGCATATGAACTTCACTAATAATTTTTCTAATCAGGATGAGTTCTGTTCTGCTTTTTCATTGTCACATGCCAAATTTTTTAGCTTTTTTTCCACAACAAGGAACCCAAAGGGCTTGTACCTGAGCTTCTGGTGGTACTTCTGAGCAGTTGTAATATGTGTCCCCTCCTCTGGCTTGTAAGCCTACAAGACAGAAGTAAGGATGCAGTAAGCAGGAGGCTGACCTCTCAGCCCCCCTTGGGAGAATCATGAAAGATAATTCCAAAGCCACCCAAAAAAAAAAAAAAAATCAAAGTCCATGAGCTCTTACTTCATTCCCAACCTGAGAGGAACAGCACATTTACCCAGAGTGCCAGGAAATGGAAGGGAAAAAGGTTCCAAGACTAGTGAGATGGCTAGCAGGTAATGCACTTGATACCGAGCCTGGTGACCTCAATTCCAGCCTTGGGACCCACGTTGTGGAGAGAATTGACTCCTGAAAGCTGGCCTTTGGCCTCTACACACAAATTAAAACAAAACAAAACAACAAGAAGAAAGATCTCTTATAATTTAATTTTTGTAACATATCATTGGGAAGAAATTTCCATGTGTCAAATTTCATTAGGTTTTCTATCAGCATATTCTTTATTCCCCAATGGTTAAACTCATTTCCAATCCAACTTTTGCTTAAATGAACAAATAAAACCAGGAGACTTAAACCTGTTTACATGTGAACAATGAGAAGCAGGGAGTTTCACCTTTACTAAAGGCCTATGAGTACGCAAACGTGAAGATTATTTAAATAAGAAAGGTGGCATAAGAGGAAAAGGAACAATTATTTATGTTTCTGGGGCAGAAAAAGAGGTCAAGGGGCTGTTACTCAAAGTGAAAGCCCTATTAACAGATTTTCTAAATAAAATTAAAAGGGTTCCTCTGTGAGTGTGTGTAAGATTTTCTAAGTGACAACTTCACACTACTGATTGAGATGTGAAAGAAACAAAGTATCTCTTTGATCCTATGTAGCTAACAATGAGGAATAAAACTATCACTGCTACCAATATCTGAATCTGCACTTGCTAGAAACATCAATAATTAAAGAACACGGTCTTTCAAGGTCCTAGATGCAGCTCAGTTGGTAAAGCGCCTGCCTACCATGCATCAAGCCCTAAGTTTGATCCCTAGACTGAACATGGCAATCCTCACGTACATTCAAATATATAGGATGTCAGAAGACAGCCTGGGTTCCATATGACCCTGTCTCAAAGGAAAACAACTTAAACAAACAACAACAACAACAACAACAAACGAGCCAACAAAGTTTTAACGGAGTTAGCTGTGTTGACTAGTTCTGAGAAATTACTGCCTGTTCTGTCAAAGTCACACAGAATACTGCGAGCCTCGATCCAACTCACAAAGTACACAAAAGGTGAAGATGTGGGAAAACAAATTGCTAATGCCACTAACAAATCACAAATTGGGTATAAGTCATGCATTTATTCTTCATCAACAGTTTTTAACTGAAAGCACCCAGCTTATCCCTTAAGACCCAAAACGACGCTTTCTCTCTGTAGCTAAAATAGCCAAGAAAACCCGTCTCTAGGTCATCAAGGAGTTAGCAAACACAAGATAATGAAAGGACGGAAAGAGGCAAAAACTCTACCCCCCCCACCCCCCACCCCCGGCCCCAAGAAGAAAGCCAAGCCTGCGCACCAGGTTCGCACAAGGCAAAACACTTCAGAATCTGAAACCTGGGTGTGGGTGTATCGAGCAGCTTTGGAGAATTTCTCATGGCAAAGGATACAACTTGTGAACCCAACTGAGCTAAGGGGCAAGGGAAACGTTCTAGAGACCTGCGGATACGGACGGGAACGCAGCTCCTCTTCGTGCCTGGATTGGAATCAAGAGGCTGCACACCGAGGGAGACCCAAATTCGCTGAGGGAAAGAGGTGCGCCCCCCAAAAAGGGAGCAGCCTGGTAGAGACCTGTGGTGATGGCTTTTGCTGATCCCGCAGTCCTTGTTCCGGCAAGGGTAAGGCCTGAACTGGGCATTTTAGGTTTAGAGAGTAGGGGGTCGGACATCGGGCTGAGGCCAGGCCCCGCTGGCTACGCTTCCTTGTTTGGGGGCCCCTTCCCGCCCTGAGAACTCGGACATCCTGGCCCGGGGGACAACACCCCCGGGGTATCAGGGCCTGAAGCCGCCTTCCGGGCCAGGCGGGAAAGCAACATCTAGAGGACTAGGCACGGCCTCTTTCGCTCTCTCTGCCCGCTGTTTGGGGGGCCCTCGGCCCGTAAAGCAACGAGCTTCTAGGGGGCCTTTCCACCGGAGCTCCGAACCCAGGCCCGCTCGGCCGCAAGCCAGCCCCGCGGCCACCACTCCAGGAGACACTCACCGGCCCATTTCACGGAGCTCCCTGGACTCCTCCCGCTCGTCCGGGAGCCGCCGCCACCGAGGACGCCGCCATCCCCGGCCCCGGAGCCGCCCCACACCCAGCGGCCCCCCCAGCCGGGCGCCCGGAGATGGCGTCAAGCGCATCCCGCCCCCGACGCGGAGAGATAACGTCACGCTCCGGCCAGGAAGCGCCGCCTACCTTAAAGAGGAGGAAGCTGGCCGTCGGCCCATCATGTCCAGCGCCCCCTTTGGTAGGAATATGAATGCCTGTCCCTCTGAATGGGTTTAGTGAGGAGGGATTGTCTCCTTCTCCAGGCCAGGATTCCCTAGAGAAGTTTTCACAAGCCTTAACTAGAAATCCAGACAATGGTAGTCCCTGGGGAACTCTGTTTAAGAAGTCCCAGAATTTACTGGAGTGGAAAGATGGAAGGGTCATTGTAGGGTTAGGGTGAGAGAGCCGGGCCCAGGCCTATTCAAGGGTCAAAAGCGTTATAAAGTTATAAATAGCCCCAAGTGGACCCAGTGCAGGACCTAGGGGAAGAGGAAGCAAGTACTGGAGATCTACAAGTGTGGAGAATGAGAAGACGGTATTTGGTTCAGAATAGCGGGAAGCAAGTTGTTTTCTTACAAGGTTTGTTTATTTATTATGTATACAGTGTTCTGCCAGTACAGGCTTGCACACCAGAAGAGGACACCAGGTCTCACTGTAGATGGTTGTGAACTACAATGTTGTTGCTGAGATTTGAACTCAGGACCTCTGGAAGAGCAGCCAGTGCTCTTAACCTCCGAGCCATCTCTCCAGCCAGCAAGTTGTTTTCTGATGTGAAATGCTGTCTCCTTAATTCCAGTTCCTACTTGAACAAAAAAGTTTGATTGACTTAAGTGAAAACAAAAATGAAAAGCTGATTTGAGGATTTGGGAGGCTGCTGATTGGAGGTTGCTTTTTTGTTTATGTGTTTGATTGTTTGATTTTGAGACAAGGTCACAAGTAGCCGGGCTGGTTTTAAACTCCTTACTTAGCTTAAGGTAACTTTGAACTTTTAATCCTCCTGCCTCTGTTGCCCAAGCGATGGTATTACAGGTGCATTTTCTATTGCGGTTATGAAATACCATGACCAAGGCAACTTACAGAAGAGCCTATTTGAGAGTAACCGTTCCAGAGGGTTAGGAGCCCATTCTGGTGAGAAAACATGGCAGCAAACAGCCGTCATAGGAGCTGGAGCAGAAGCTGAGGGCTCACATCTTGAACTGTAAAACAAAGTGAGTGAACTGGGAATCACTTGTGGCCTTGAACCTCAAAGCTTGCCCCTAATGGTACACTTCATCCAGCAAGGCCATACCTCCTAAACCTAAACCTACCTTAATAGGGCCAAGATCCAAACATCTGAACCTATAGGGAGCCTCTCTTTCAAACCACAACAGGCATGGACAACCACATTTGACTAATGCTTGATTTTGTGTTCAGATTACAACTACACTGGGAAAAAAATGGTTATGCAAGCCTTCTAAAAACAAATTGAAAGCCAGGCAGTGGTGGCGGTAGTGCACACCTTTAATCCCAGCACTTGGGAGGCAGAGGCAGGCGGATCTCTGTGAGTTCGAGACCAGCCTGGTCTACAAGAGAAAAGAAAAGTCAGACAGCCATATATTAGGTACCAGACACTAGCTGTCTGACTTTTTCTTTTCTTTTCTTTTCTTTTAAAAACTACTTTAAGTTCACTACTAACCTAGTGGAAGATGTAGAAAGAACTGATAAAACCAACCAAGCCTGGTTGCCTATAATCTCAACACTTGGGAGGCTGAAGCAATAGGATTGCTGCAAATTCAGGTCAGCCTGGGCTACCTAGTCCCAAAACAAACAAAACCTTTTCAAACATTTTGTGAAGTGAGAAAAATAGCAGGAATGCACAGTGTAATATGTATATAATGTTAAAAGATACACTGTAGTTATTTATGTGTGGCTACAAAGAAACAGTAGGATACATAGTAGTGTTTCTGGAGAGGAAGATAGAACTGGACTGGTGGTCAAAAGGAAGAAAAACACCTTATGTTACTGTTGCAATTATTATAAGAATATTATCTTAGAATAAAATGGACGTGGTAGTGCACGCCTCTAATCCTAGCAGCCCAGATGTGGAAGCAGAAGTATCAGGAGTTCAAGGTCATCGCTAGCTAACAATAAACTGGAAGCCAGCCTGGATTACACGAACGAGAATCCGCGGTGCCCGCCCGCCTTTAAGCCCCACACTTGGAGGCAGAGTTCTGTGAGTTCAAGGTTAGCCTGGTCTACAGAATGAGTTCCAGGACAGCCAGGGTTGTTACACAAAGAAATACTGTCTTGAAAAAACCCGACACAAAACCAAAACAAAAAGCAAAATACCTATATGTACCTATGTGTGTGTGAGAGAGAGAGAGAAGGGGGGGGGAGGTGTTGGAGCCCCAACTCCAGTCCTCTGGAAGAGCAGCAATTGTTTTCGTGTGCTGAA
This sequence comes from Microtus oregoni, assembly GCF_018167655.1. NCBI lineage: Eukaryota > Metazoa > Chordata > Mammalia > Rodentia > Cricetidae > Microtus > Microtus oregoni. The sequence continues at coordinate 43,761,103 of NW_024543063.1, forward strand.
TCATCTCTCCAGCTCCTCTTTGCCAATTATTTTGCCCCTTTTTCTTTGTTTTGTTTTTGCATTTTCTGGTTTTTTGGTTTTTGTTTTTCGAGACAGTGTTTCTCTGCAGCTTTGGAACCTGTCCCAGAACTAGCTCTTGTAGACCAGGCTGGCCTCGAACTCACAAAGATCCTCCTGCCTCTGCCTCCCAAGTGCTGGGTTTAAAGGTGTGCACCACCGCTGCCCAACTAGCATTTTCTGTTTTTAAGCTCTTATCTTTTAGCTATCTCTCTTCGAGCTGGAAGTCCTTCCACGTTCTTCCTTTGGGTTTTTTGTTGTTGTTGTGTTTTGTTTGTTTTTTTTTTTTATCGTTGCTGAGGTTTTTAAAGGGCATTTGGGTCATGTAGGAACTGAAAAGTGGAACTTCAGTCTGTTTTATCTACTTCCCATTCCCTGAATATTTATTGAATTCCTTTGCTGTGTGAAGTTGAAATTCTTCTGACAGGAGAGCCTGAGTTACTGTGGTGGAAATAAAGAAGAGAGAACCTGGTTGTGCGGGTTATTCCTCTCCCTAAGCCGGCAGGAACTGGAAATCTACACTAGTTTGGTAGTTCCTCTCTGATCTCTGTATACCTGCAGCGCAGCCAGAGGAAGCTCAAAAAACTTCCCCAAATCTGTGTGACAGCGGGGATTGGAGCAGAAAGAACCTTGCTAACTTGGGGAAGCATCCACCTCAGAACAAGAGGAGGCGGTGGTTTAGATGACCCTTTCCACGCTGCCACGGTTTTCTTTTGTTTGTCTCAGGATGTAAGCGTCACTTTAGGAAAGGAGGAGCTTCATCTTCGGACAGAAATAATTAATCACAAACACACTCTGAGATATTTAGTTTTGTTTTTGTTTTTTTTTTTTGCCTAGCATTAGATTGTTTGTGTTTTGTTTTGTTTTTAAAAGCATTTCTCATATACAGTGTACCTGACAAGAAAGAAACATGAAAAAACTATTAATGGTTTATTTGTGTGTGTGTGAGAGAGAGAGAGGAAGGGAGAGAGGGAGGGTGGGAGAGAGAGGGAGAGGAGAAGTTATCTGATGTGCAGGTCAAAGGACAACTTGCAGTTGCTTCTCTCCTTCCACCATGTGGATCCCAGGGACCAAATTTAACCTGCTCAGACGTGCACCAAAGTCTTTGTTTGAATTACAAGGGTCATATCTAAGCAATTAGCCCACAGAGAAGCAAATGCTTTCAGGTCATTGTTGAGCCACCAAGAATCTCTTACGCAGAGTTCTTTAAATGAATGGAGTAGATATGGGAAAAGCAGATTCTCATACAACACCTTCTTCTTACCAGTAGGAGGCTTGCTCAATAAGATGGTTTGTGAGCCACAATTCCTTGGAGTCTAATCATGCCCAGCTCTTCTTGGAAAGCAGATTGCCTTTGGGTTAATTTACAATAGGTTATCAATTGCCCGAGACTCCTGAGGGGAAAAAAAAGAAAAAAAAGGTAAAGTAAATATTTCCTGCAAGCTGCTTCTTGGTTATTGTAAAATCCCCAAGGTGACATGTCTTCCAAGACCTCACTTGGAAGTTTTGAAATTTAAAGGACTGTCTCTGGCCTTTGGGGATGTGCTGGTTGCTCACTAACATGATCCACTTGCTTCAAAGGTCTCCACAGACTGTTCTGTATCTTGACTGGATCAAAGTCAACACTGGTTCTAAGAATCCACTCCAGTTTTGTAAGCTATTGACTTTAGGGAAAACGTGATAAAGAGAATTCCCAGCTTCTCTGTATTGTTTCTTACAAAATGGGAAGCCCATGTGATCTCCAATCCTCTCAAAAAAGAAAGTTTAACTTCAAGTTTCCAAAGGTCTAAAATGTAACATGACCAGATTCCTGGGACCTCTTCTGACTTCCACTGGGACCAGACACACATGTGATAAACAGACACATATGCAAACAAAACATTCATACAATAAAAAATAAGCTATTTTAAAAAATTGTTCAAACTGGGTGGTGGTGGCACACGCCTTTAATCCCAGCACTCGGGAGGCAGAGGCAGGAGGATCTCTGTGAGTTCGAGACCAGCCTGGTCTACAAGAGCTAGTTCCAGGACAGGCTCCAAAACCACAGAGAAACCCTGCCTCAGAAAACCAAAAAAAAAAAAAAAAATTGTTCAACTCAGAGACTAACGAGTCCAAGTGCAGAGAATAAGTGATGTGCTCAGCCCCAAACAGAACATCCACTTTACCTCCTCCCTGCGTGGCGCAGGGCACAGAAGGAAGAGGAGGTGGAACGATTGTGAGGGCCCGAGATCTGGGAGGACGTCTGTAAAATGGTGTCTTCTGATCATGACAGGGCTACGTCCACTCATGAGCTTATGGCAGCTGCGGCTAGTTGAACAACAGAAGATCGAGTGAGCAACCATTCCATCTCACCAGGCCCCTCCCCAACTGAGAGTTAAGGGCTAGTGAAGGCTGCTGGGAAAGGGAGAGTCAGTTTCCCTCAGGGGTGTGGCCACATCCTAGTGTATAACCCTATACACCCATGTGCATATGAATACCACTAAAGGGACTCAATGGCCTATGAAGAAGAAGGAGGAAGAAGAGGAGAAGAAATAGTAGGGAAGTTGGGAGGGAGAGGGAGATGTGGAACGGTTTGGGAGAAGTCAGACTACATTGTGTACATATATGAAAGTCTCAAAAATATATAAACAAAACAAAATACAGAGAAACATATCTGTGACATGAGTCAACAGATAAAGGCACTTATAGTGCAAGCCTACAACCTGAGCGCAATACCTGGAACCCCTGTAACTATGGAAGGGGAGAACCAGCTCCACAAAGTTGTCCTCTGATCACCACATACACTGTTTCATATGTAGACAAATATATCATGTGTACATACACACACATATTAATAAGTAATTGCTACTGGAGTTGCTGACTTATGATAGGTTAAAAAACTAATTTTGGATTGGAATTAGGGCAGTTTCCAACAATATCTGAAATGGCATAAACATACTATCAGTTTTATACACATTAATGCAAATCAGATTCATATCATTGATAATTATGAACTCAAAATACCAGTCAACTCTGAAAAATGTGGATGATGTCCTATGCCCTGCAATACCAAATAGTCAACTATGATTTCATTCTTTTTCAAAAATGATTTATTTAACTTTATTTTATGAACACTGGTGTGAAGATGTCAGATCCCCTGGAACTGGAGTTAAAGACAAATTGTCAGCTGCCATATGGGTGCTGGGAATTGAACCCAGGTCATTTGGAAAAGTAGCCGCTGAGTCATCGCTCCAGCCCTACCATTTCATTCTTTATGCAAAAAGAAACATGTACATCAATCCCATTACAATGAAAATTTGCTTTCACCTTTAATGAATGGTGAGATTACATATACCCAAAATTTGTTTTATGATACACATCTTTGCTGGGTGGTGGTGGTGCACGCCTTTAATCCCAGCACTTGGGAGGCAGATGCAGGTGGATCTCTGTGAGTTTGAGGCCAGCCTGGTCTACAGAGCTAGTTCCAGGACAGCCAGGGCTGTAACACAAAGAAATACTGTCTCAATAAACAAAACCAAAACCAACCAACCAACAAACAAAAAGAAATCTCTGTCAATGCCATTGATCCAAAACTCTTCAATTTAGCCTCAGGTAGATTTTTTTTTAAATGTTTATTTATTTATTATGTATACAATATTCTGTCTGTGTGTGTCTGCAGGCCAGAAGAGGGCACCAGACCTCATTACAGATGGTTGTGAGCCACCATGTGGTTGCCGGGAATTGAACTCAGGACCTTTGGAAGAGCAGGCAATGCTCTTAACCACTGAGCCATCTCTCCAGCCCCCCTCAGGTAGATTTTTTTGGCAAAGGGAAGAAAGCAACCATATTCTTTGCCAAAATATCACAAAAAGAGTTTCCAGGTCACTTACGAATATTCTTCTCGTCTGAAAACACAAGCTAGGCTGTCATAATCTACATTGCTCAGCACCACTGTCTTCTATGTGTCTAATAGTATGGCTTATTAAGCCCCATATCAAGTGTGCAACCAGTTCCCTCATCCAAAGCCCACATGGCACCAGCCAACAGCACAGTCAGGCCTGCCACAGCAATACCCTGCTCCCTGGGACCGACTCCCGTCATCGTCAGTGTCACTGCACTGTAAAGAGTCACCATGACCTTGGCAACTCTTATAAAAGCGAGCATTTAATTGGGGCTTGCCTACAATTTAGTCCATTCAGTCGTGACAGGGAGCATGGTGGTATGCAGGCAGGCGTTGTATTAGAGAAGTAGCTTAGAATTCTCCAGCCAAACCCCCAGGCCGTAGGAAGAGAGGGACTTTGGGCTTGGAACGAGCTTTTTGAAACCTCAAAGCCCACTCCCAAGGACACGTTTCCTCCAACAAAGCCATATCTCCCAACCCTTCCAAATGCTGCCACTCTTTATGAGCTCATGGAGGCCATTTCCTTCAAACCACCACAAGGGGAGTGGACATACGTGCAGGTGCCCGTGGAGACCTCAAAGGGCAGCGGCTCTCCTGGAGCTGGGGTCACGGGTGCTGTGAGCCTTCCACGTGGGTGCTGGGAGTCCATCTCTGATCTTCTCTCTCTCCATCGCATTAGCCCGCAGACTCGCCAATGTTACACTGTATGTCTGCATGTTCTTTCATTTGAGCTTTGCACCTAGAGGCTCGTGCTATTAGCCAGACAGACATTATTCTCTCTCTCTTTTTTTGGTTTTTTGAGACAGGGTTTCTCTGTGGTTTTGGAGCCTGTCCTGGAACTAGCTCTTGTAGACCAGGCTGGCCTCGAACTCACAGAGATCCGCCTGCCTCTGCCTCCCGAGTGCTGTGATTAAAGGCGTGCGCCACCACCGCCCGGCTCCATTATTCTCTTTTTACACACGAAAAAGTTTAAGTGTAAGAATAATTTAAACAAGCCGGGCGGTGGTGGCGCATGCCTTTAATCCCAGCACTCGGGAGGCAGAGGCAGGCGGATCTCTGTGAGGTTGAGACCAGCGTGGTCTACAAGAGCTAGTTCCAGGACAGGCTCCAAAACCACAGAGAAACCCTGTCTCGAAAAAAAAAAAAAAAAAAAAGAATAATTTAAACAAAACAAATCAGTGCTGTCTTACCTAAATTTGTCATTTTAAAAGGTAGACAATAGTCTTGGCCTTTTGTCACCAGGGGTTCTGTTTTATCACCTGGGCACATAATACATCTGTGCTAGCATTGTAACTGGTTGTTTTTTTTTTAATTCATTTTTTCCAGCAGATTATTTTTTTTTAAATATTTATTTATTTATTATGTATACAATATTCTGTCTGTGTATATGCCTGCAGGCCAGAAGAGGGCACCAAACCCCATTACAGATGGTTGAGAGCCACCATGTGGTTGCTGGGAATTGAACTCAGGACCTTTGGAAGATCAGGCAATGCTCTTAACCTCTGAGCCATCTCTCCAGCCCCCCAGCAGATTATTTTTATTACTTTATAAATAATACCATTCAAAATTTCCACCTCCTCCCCTCCTCCCACTTCCCTCCCTCTCCCCCACCCACTTTCCCCCCTTCCCCTCCAGTCCTAAGAGAGGGCAGGGTACCCTGCCCTGTGGGAAGTCCAAGGCCCTCCCACCTCCATCCAGGTCTGGGAAGGTGTGCATCCAAATAGAATAGGATCCCAAAAAGCCAGTACATGCAGTAGAGACAAATCCCAGTGCCAGTATCATTGGCTTCTCAGTCTGCCCCAATTGTCAGTCACATTCAGAGGGTCCAGTTTTTTTAAAAATATTTATTTGTTTATTATGTGTACAGTATTCTTCCTGCAGGCCTCATTACAGATGGTTGTGAGCCACAATGTGGTTGCTGGGAATTGAACTCAGGACCTTTGGAAGAGCAGGGAATGCTCTTAACTGCTGAGCCATCTCTCCAGCCCCAGAGGGTCCAGTATGATCCCATGCTCGTTCAGTCCCAGTCCAGCTGGATTTGGTGAGCTATCATTAGCTCAGGAACACCGTCTCAGTGGGTGGACCAACCCCTCCTGGTCCTGACTTCCTTGCTCACCTTCTCCCTCCTTCTGCTCTTCAACTGGACCTTGGGAGCTCAGTCCAGTGCTCCGATGTGGGTCTCTGGGACCTCCTGAAACTGAGAAGCTTCTGTAAAGCAAAGGACACAGTTATTAAGACAAAAAGGCAACCTACTGAATGGGAGAAGCTCTTCATCAACCCCACATCATCTGTAACTGGGGTTTGTAGCTGGAGGTTTCTCTCCCATCTGCCAGTTCCCAAATAACCACTCTGAGGCTTAATATTAATTACAAGTTGTTTGGCCTATTAGCTCAGGATTATTATAAACTAGCTCTTACAACTTAAATTAGCCCATTTCTATTGTTCTATATTTTGCTCATGTCTTGTTACCTCACATCTAGTTTTTTCAGCCACTGCTGGCATCTCTCTGACTCCACCTTCTTTTCCCCTGTATCTGTTTGGATTTCTCACCTAGCTATATCCTGCCCTGCCATAGGTTAAAGCAAGATCTTTATTAACCAATGGTAATTCACAGCCTACGGAAGGGTGTCCCCATGTCAGGGGTTGTAATAGCAGCTTAGCATTTACAGGAAACACATCTAGCATGATTGTGACTTCTTTTCTCTGAGGTGTCTAGGGAAAAGGATTTGCCTATTTTGTACTCAGCTACATTTGTTTCCATGTCCCTCAGATTCAAGTGATAATCAAATGGTAAGCATCACTTTTAGGGTTTGGCAGACAAAGTATATAATTCTGGGGATTGAATTTAGGTTATGAAGCTTGTTTTTTTTTTTTTTTTTTTTTTTTTTTTACTTGCTGAGACATCTTGCTGACCCTTTATCTGAATCTGTGGCCAGTGACTTCTGGGATTTTTCTCTTGCTAGATTCTTAGGTACACAAGCAGGAATGATATCTTTCTGAGTCAAATGTCAAAGTTCGGAAAGAAATACCCAAAGGCTTCTGTTTCCTGAGCTTAGATAGTTGTCACCGGTAAAACAGAAGTCATGCTTGCTACAGTCACAAATAGCATGGATCACAGGAATCAGCTCTCCACTAGCCAGGCAGAAAACACTGAAGTGTGCTCAGTGCACCCTGGCATTTTGAGAGAGATCTTGATCTTGTTCTGTTTTTCCACAGCGCCCTGCAGGGAGTAATTAACCTGCAGGCCGTTGACTACAAACACTGAGGTCTCCTTAAGGCTCCCAGGGCACTGACATAGCAACGGTCTCATAACAAATTCCACACGCTCCCTGCTAAGATATCTCTAAGCATTTTTGGTTTTGAAAAAGTTGTGCAAGTGCAGAAACAATTTTGAGGATCATCAAATAAATTGAGCACATGAGAACATTTCCCAGAACTCTAACATGTACTTTGTCTCCTGCAAGTTAGGTGCAGTCTGTATCTTCTAGGGCAAAGCAGTCAGAATACCTCCAAGTCTAGACATAGGGAATATGAAATGTAGTCGAGCATGGTGGTGCGTGTCTTTAATCCCAGTACTGGGGAGGGAGACACAGGCTGATCTCTGTGAGTTCGAGGCCAGCCTGGTATACATGAAACGGGATACAGATTCTTTTAGCATAAATTCTGGGTGCTGGTGGCACGTGTGTTTAATCTCAGCACTCAGAGCCAGGTAGATCTCTGGGTTCAAGGCCAGTCTGGTGTGTAGAGTGAGTTCTAGGAAGGCCAGGCCCCTGACAGAGAACTCCTGTCTCCAAAAAAAAAAAAAACCCAAAAAACAAACAAACAAACAAACAAACAAAAGGAATTCTAGCCTGATGTGGTGGTACACGCCTTTAGTTTCAACCCTCAGGAGGTAGAGGCTCTCCCTAGAGCTTTGTAAATTTGAGGCCAGCATAGTTTACAAAGTGAGAACCTGTCTCAAAACAATCAAACAATCAAGAATTCTAGGGCGTCCATGTGTATTCCTGGTTGACTCACTCTGTGGACCGCCTGTCTCTGCCTCCTGAGTGCTGGTAGTGAAAGTGTGCACCTCCACAGTCAGCTTCCATGAGATGTCTCTGAAGTGAGGAAAAGAAGGAAGTGTGAAGTCTTGAGTTTTATAATTTTGTGTTTTCCTCAGGGATCTAGACTGGCTGAATCCAGCTGGACTGACCAGGTCAGCTGCTTGACCGCAGACAGGGATGCCTGGGGCCGAAATAGTAAACTAGACCAGTCTGAACTGCCTGTGTCCTGATAATTAGGGAGGGTGTAGCTACTACTTGTTTGGAACAGAGTTTGGAGAAATCCTTTCCTCTCTTAAAAGGAAAACAGAGTTATTTTTTGCGAGTCTTTTTGTTTTGTTGTGGTTTTTGAGATAGGGTTTCTCTGTGTAACAGCTCAGGCTGTTCTGAAGCTGGCTTCGTAGAACAGGCTGGCCTTGAACTCACAGAGATCCACCTGTCTCTGTCTCTCCAGTGCTGGGATTAAAGGTGTGCGCCACCATTGCCTCGCTCTTTTTTTGTGAGTCTTTAAGTGAAAAGATAAACACATTGTGTGTTAATGATGGGATAAAATAAGCTTTAAAATCAAATGAAACTGAGCTTCTTGGAGGTAAACATCTTTATAAAATGTGTAGGGTGAGGCGATGGCAGGTTATAAGTTTTGAATTCATGGGGTACTTTTTTTTTTTTTTTTTTTTTGGTTTTTCGAGACAGGGTTTCTCTGTGGCTTTGGAGCCTGTCCTGGAACTAGCTCTGTAGACCAGGCTGGTCTCGAACTCACAGAGATCCACCTGCCTCTGCCTCCCGAGTGCTGGGATTAAAGGCGTGCACCACCATCGCCCGGCTTCATGGAGTACTTAAAAACAAAGTGTTCGTTTTTCTCTCTCTCTTTCTTTCTTTCTTTCTTTCTTTCTTTCTTTCTTTTTCTCTTTCCAAGACAGGATTTCTCTGTAGCTTTGGAGCCTGTACCATGCTAGTCTCAAACTCACAGAGATTCACCTGCTTCTGTCTCCCAAGTGCTGGGATTAAAGGCATGCGCCACCACCACCTGGCCTGTTGTTGTTATTTGGAAGCTAAAAGAATACCATTCCAAGAGGGGCTAGGAATGTGAGTTTTGGTTTCTTGGGTTGTTCCTCATCTAAACACATAGTTTGATGATTTTCTCTGACTCTTTCCTGGAGAGATATGACCAGCCATGTGCAAAAGGCAGCTGACAATATGGCCAGCTGTGCCAACAAGGAACACAACACTGTCAGGTAATACCATTTTCAGAGGCATAAACGCCCTCTAATGCATCAAGTCTATGAAAAGCTGAGCAAGCTCAGAACATATAAATTTTTGCATACCAAACAATGTTTAGCAATAAATTTCCCATAAAAAGCAGAGAAACTTGGATCTAAGTCTTGGACTGCAGACTCAAAATCATATCTCTAGAAAAGTCTAGAGCCAAGAAAAAGGAGAGGATTTCTTTTCTAAGAAAGCCTCATTGCCTTCAGTGTAATTGACCTGTAATTGGAAGGTGGCAAATGAAACTTAGAGATTTCAACTTCTGTACATATGTTACTATGACCACATGTGTGTAACTCAGGACTTCCATTCACTTAGATTACAGAGATATGGCTTTGTTTTGGGACAAGGTCGTCTCTATTTGTAGCACTAGCCCTCTTGGAACTTTCTATGTAGACCAGGCTGGCCTCAAACTCACAGAGATCCTCCTGCCTCTGCCTCCCAAGTGTTATTAAAAGCCTGTGCAACTATAGAAGCGTAAAGTAACCACTGTAGTTCAGCATCATAGACACGCCCATTGTTCAAGGTCTCCATTCTAATTGGTCAACACTATGCTGAGCTAACTGGTTAGTAAATATGTTGAATGGCATCCTGATATAATTCAAATACTTATAACAAAAATTAAACTATTAATTCAAAATATTTCTTATTTTATTCTCTTTTGTATTCTTGTTGACCGTATCCTTTGCTTTACAGAAGCTTTTCAGTTTCATTTATTAATTGTTTCTTTCAGTGTCTGTGCTACTGGGGTTAAATTTAGGAAGTAGTCTCCTGTGCCAATGCGTTTGAGTGTACTTCCCACTTTTTCTTCTATGAGGTTCAGTGTGGTTGACTTTATGTTGAGGTCTTTGATCCATTTGGACTTGAGTTTTGTGCATGGTGATATATGTGGATCTATTTTCATTCTTCTACATGTTGATATCCAGTTATGCCAGCACCATTTGTTAAATATGCTTTCTTTTCTCCATTTGATATTTTTTGCTTCTTTGTCTAAAATCAGGTGTTAGGTGTGTGGATCAATTATCTGGATCTTCAGTTTGGTTCCATTGGTCCTCCTGTCTGTTCTTATGCCAATACCAGGCTGTTTTCAGTACTGTAGCTCTGTAGTAGAGTTTGAAGTCAGGGATTGTGATGCCTCCAGAAGTTCTTTTATTGTACAGGATTGTTTTGACTGTTTTGGTTGTTTTTTTTTTTTTTTTTTGCTTTTCCATATGAAGTTGAGTACCATTCTTTTGAGGTCTGTGAAGAATTTTGCTGGGATTTTGATGGGCATTGCATTGAATCTGTAGATTGCTTTTGGTAAGATTGCCATTTTTACTATGTTAATTCTACCTACCCAAGAGCTTGGGAGATCTTTCCACTTTCTGGTGTCTTCTTCAATTTCTTTCTTCAAAGATTTAAAGTTCTTGTCATACAAGTTTTCCAGTTGTTTGGTTAGAGTTACTCTGAGATATTTTATGCTTTTTGTGGCTATTGTGAAGGGTGATGTTTCTCTGATTTCTTTCTCAGTCCATTTATCATCTATGTAAAGGAGGGCTACTGACTTTTTTGAGTTAATCTTGTATCCTGCTACATTACTGAAGGTGTTTATAAGTTGTAGAAGTTCCTTGGTAGAATTTTTGGGATCACTTATGTAAACTATCATATCATAAAGAAATGGTGAGAGTTTGACTTCTTTTCTGATTTGCATCCCCTTGATTTCCTTTTGTTGTCTTATTGCTCTAGGTAGGACCTCAAGAACTATGTTGAATAGATGTGGAGAGAGTGGACAACCTTGTCTTGTTCCTGATTTCAGTGGGATCTCTGTGAGTTTCTCTCTATTTCTCTCTAAGGTATGGTCCTTGTATCCCTGCTCTCTTCAAGACCTTTATCCTGAAGGGATATATTTTGTTGAAAGTTTTTTTCAGCATCTAAGGAGATGATCATGTGGTTTTTACTTTTCAGTTTATTTATATGGTGAATTACGTTGACAGATTTTCATATGTTGAACCATCCCTGCATCTCTGGAATGAAACTGACCTAATCATGGTGGATGATGGTTCTGATGTGTTCTTGGATTCGATTTGCCAGTATTTTATTGAGTATTTTCGCATCAATGTTCATGAGTGATTTGGGTCTGTAATTCTCTTTCTTAGTAATGTCTTTCTGTGGTTTGGGTATCAGGGTAATTGTAGCCTCATAAAAAGAGTTTGGCTATGTTCCTTCTGTTTCTATTGTGTGGAACAATTTGAGAAATATTGATATTTTCTTTGAAAATCTTTTTTTAAAAAAAATATTTATTTATTTATTAAGTATACAATATTCTGTCTACATATATGCCTGCAGGCCAGAAGAGGGCACCAGATCTCATTACAGATGGTTGTAAGCCACCACGTGGCTGCCAGGAACTGAACTCAGGACCCCCCCCCCCCCCCCAAGAGCAGGCAATGCTCTCAACCACCAAGCCATCTCACCAGCCCCCGAAAATCTTGTAGAATTCTGAGCTGAAACTATTTGTTTCTGGGCTTTTTGGGTTTAGAGACTTTTGATGACTGTTTCTATTTCTTCAGCAGTTATATGTCTGTTTAATTTGCTTATCTGGTCTTGATTTAATTTTGGTAAGTGATATTTATCCAGAAAGTTGTCCATTTACTTTAAGTTTTCCAATTTTTTGGAGTACAGGTTTTTGAAATATGACCTGATGATTCTCTGAATTTCCTTCGTGTCTGTTGTTATGTCCCCCTTCTGGATGACATTTCATAATTCTAAGATAAGGCTGTCCTATGACATGTTTACAAGCAGGGTCCCTCCTTAGTGCTACATTATACATCCTTTTAAAGACATATGGGGAACAGTGAGATAATTCAGCAAATAAAGGTGCTTGGCTTCCAAACCTGATAACCTGAATTCAATCCCCAGGACTCGTACGGTAGACACAGAGAACAGACTCTTGAAACCTGTTCTCTGACCTTTACAGGTACGGAGTGGTATGGACACACACACACACACATGTAATGAAAATTTAAAACTCTGCGCACTTAGACATCAGATGATAGAAAGATGAATAGATAAAGATTATGAGGAAAGACAAGACAAGCTAAGCTTTTCTTCTTGTTGTGTAGCTGTGTGTGTCACCAAGTCTGCTGTGTTCTCTACTTTGCAGCTAATACGTAAATACCCCACGTTCTCCTAGAACAGTGCCTTATAGAAATTGCTCAGAGCTGGCATATGCCCTATAAACCCAAGCCAACCATTATAGTGAGTATTTTTCTTGTTTTCTTGTTGTTGTTTTTTTTTTTATTTTTTTTATATTTTTTTATTTATTATGTATACAATATTCTGTCTATGTGTATGCCTGCAGGCCAGCAGAGGGCACCAGACCCCATTACAGATGGTTGTGAGCCACCATGTGGTTGCTGGGAATTGAACTCAGGACCTTTGGAAGAGCAGGCAATGCTCTTAACCTCTGAGCCATCTCTCCAGCCCCCTCTTGTTGCTGGTTTTTAAGGATTGTTTTATTTCATTGATTGTTATTTTAGATGCTATTTTTATTATTTTAAACGTGGGCCCTTAGGAAGAGCAGCAAGTACTCTTAAATGTTGAGCCATATTTCTAGCCCCTGTTTCTTTCTCTGTGTGTTTAGTGGTTGTTGTTTGTTGAAACAAGGGTGGCGGGCTGCGTCCCCGGCACCCGACCGCCCCCACTGCCAGCTTTACCCAAAATAATTACACGGAAACTGTATTCTTTTAAACACCGCTTGGCCCATTTCTATCTAGCCTCTTCTAGGCTAGCTCTCGCACCTGGACTAGCCCATTTCTAATAATCTGCTGTAGCCCACGAGCTGGCTTACCAGGAATGATCTTAACCTGCGTCTGTCTGGAGTGGGAGAATCATGGCGACTCCCTGACTCAGCTTCTTTCTCCCAGCATTCCGTTCTGTTTACTCTCCCTACCTAAGGTTGGCCTATCAAATGGGTCTAGGCAGTTTCTTTATTAATAAGAAATCACTCCCACATCATTTCCCCTTTTTCTGTTTAAACAAAAAATAAAGGAGTTGTTATATTTTGTCTTGAGATAAGGTCTCTTGTAGCCCAAGCTGGCTTTTTAACTCACTGTGTAGCTAAAGACACTTTTGATCTCTTGATCTTCCTGCTCCCTCCTCTCAAATACCTGTGTTATAGGCATGCATACTACATACAGTTTTATGTGCTGCTATAGATCAAATGCATGATAATCAGTTATACTTTCTGTACACGTTATATATATCTTGTGAATGTAATTTTATTTATTTGTTTGTTTTTTGAGACAGGGTCTCTCTGTTTAACAGCTCTGACTGTCCTGGAACTCGCTTTGTAAAGCAGGTTGGCCTCGAACTCACAGAGATCCATTTGCCTCTGCCTCCTGAATGCTGGGATTAAGACATGCACCCTCACTGCCTGGCATGAATGTAATTTTATATATTTAGTACATCTGTATTTTAACTATGAGCCCCTCGTGTGAGGTCTGGTGTGAAAATTTCCATTTAGGGTGTCATGCTGCTAAGTTGGGGGTTTGATTTTCTTTTAGATTTGTTTTATATTTCTTTGTGTGTACATGTGTGCACACATATAAGTGGATGCCCTACAGTGGCCAGAGGAGGGCATTGGATCCTCTGGTAACAAGCAGTTGCGAGCGGACACTTGGATGTTGGGAGCCAGACTTAGGTCCTCTATAAGAGCAGTGAGTGCCCTTAATTGCTGAGCCGTCTCTCTGGTCTTAGATTTGGGTTTTGGATCAGGAGTGTTTGGCCTACACTCTCCTTGGTTTGAGGACTTTACCTACACAGTTAGCTAAGGGGCGTGGCTTATATAAACTCTAGATTCAAAGATGCACCTGCTGTCTTGATAGTATCTCTCGGAAGCTCTGAGGCATGTTAAACTGAACATGGCCGAAGCATCCCATCCTCTCCACAACCCCACTAATCCTACACTCAAAGGAAGTTCTAAGCTAGAGAAAAGGGAAACAACTTGGTATCTATCTTCCTTGACTCTCCCTTGCTCTTAGCTGTCCTACCCTTTAACCAATCTTTAGCGCTTACCTTTGCTCTGCCTTCTAAATAATGAGAATCCTGCCACTCCCTACCCTCTTTGCTGCAAGTTTTCTGGTCCAATATGCAATCATTTCCTGACTGAATCATTGCAAACCTCTGAGCTGATCCTCTTAGTCAGCTTTCTGATAGTGTGACAAATACCCAAGATAAATTAAAGCGTGGAAGGTTCGCTTTGTGTCCTGGCTAGTTTTTATGTCAGCTTGACACAAGCTAGAGTCATCTGAGAGGAGGGAACCTTAATTTTGGAAATGCCTCAATAAGATGGGGCTGCAAGAGCCTTTCCTGTAGAGCATTTCCTCAATTAATGTTTGATATGAATTGTGCCACCCCTGGGCCAGTGGTCCTGGGTGCTATGACAGGCTGAGCAACCCATAAGGGTCAAGCCAGCAAGCAATACTCCTTCATGGCTTCTACATCAGCTCCTGCCTCCAGGTTCCTACCCTGTTGAGTTTCTGCCCTGCCTGCCTTTGATGACGAACAGTGATGTGGACGTATAAGCAAAATCAATCCTTTCCTCCCCAACTTGTTTGGGCGTGGTGTTTATGACACCATCACTAACTCTACCTGACACTTTGGCTCCATTTCAGAGATTCCAGCCCATGATTGCTTAGCCAGTTGCTTCAGGCCTGTGGAGAAGGCAGATGCCATGGAGGTGAATCCCCCACATGTGATGGGGTAAAGCGACTTACCTCACGGCAACCTGGACGTGAAAAAGAGAGGTGGAGACTGGTAAGATGGCTCAGTGGAGGGGAGCGAAGAAAAACGTATAGTTCAATAAAAAACAATAAAAAAGATGGCGCAGTGGGTAGGGCTGTTGCTGCCATGCCTGATGGCCTGAGTTTGATCCTCAGGACCCACAAAGTGGGGGGAGGAGGAGAAGAACTGATTCCCACAAGTTGTCCTCAGTCCTTCACACGTGCGTCTCTTCATGCTGTCTCAAAGACTGAGGAACATTCCTACCCAAGACCTTTGTACCTCTTTCTTTCCGGTACTCTGTGTTTTCAAAATACTTGTCTTGCCATGCCCCAACGTCCTTCAAGTCTTAATTAACGTTTCCTTCTCTATGGGACACTTCCTGGCGTCCTTTACTAAAATGTTGACCTCCTCCCCTTTCTCAGCTCTGTAACTTTTCACTATGGTATGTGTCTTAGCTAACGTAGTTTGGAGCTCACCTAGTAAACCTGTTTATTGTCTGTCTGCCCCACTAGAATGCCTGCAGTCAGGGAGTTTTACACATTTTATTCACTACTGATTGCCGCACACTGTTCCTGGCTTATATGAGGTGGTCAGTAGAGCTTGTGAAATGAACACCAATGTGTCTATAGTTCTCCTCATCTTTTTTTTTTTTAGATCTTGTAGGTATTTCTGATCCCACAGTGCTCACTCGTTCACTCTTTCTCTCCCTCCTTTCATGTCTTACATCTTTTACTATGTGTATGTGCCTAAGTGAGTATTTGCCACGTTGTGCTGGCCAGACCAGGGAATCAGATCTTCTGGATTTGGAGTTAGAGGTGGTTGTGAACCACCCAGCGCTGGTGCTGGGAACAGAACCTGGGTCCTTGGGAAGACCAGGGAGCCATCTTAACCACTGAGTCGTCTCTCCAGTCCCATCAAAGTTCTTTCTCTTAACAATTTACATTCCAGACAAAAACTTTCTCTGAAGCCAGATCTAGTGGTTCATACCTGCAATCCCAGCGAGTACTTGGGAGATTGAAGCAAAAGGGTACATTTGAGGCTACCCTGGGCTACCTGGTAAGACCTTATGTTAAAAAAGATAGTCAGGACCTTGGTTTGGGCCACAGAATCCACATGGAAGTTCACAACCATTTGTAATTCCAGTTCTAGGGCATCCAGCTTGACTCCTCTGCAAGAGCAGTAAGAGCTCTTAACTCCTGAGCCATCTCTCTAGCCCTCTAAATAAGTTTTGTACTGTAAAGTATCAACAGAAAATAGTGCAAGTATATGTATAAACTAGTAATGTAATTGTTTATTATTATTATCATATACTGTTATATATATAATAATATATATAATATTATATATATTTGTATGTTTGGGGCTGGAGAGATGGCTGGGTGGTTAAGAGCACTGACTCAACTCATCTTCCAGAGGACCAGGGTTCAATTCCCAGCACCCACATGGCAGCTCATAAGTGATTGTAAATCCAGTTCCTGGGTGATCTGACACCTTCACACCACTGCCCATAAGATAAAGTGAAATAAATCATAAAAAATTCTTTTAAAAAATAAACTGTGTGTTTGATTTTTTAGATGGCTGCTGACACAGTAGCTTTGTTTACTCCAGCATCAGCACAAACACGGAGAAATACTTTAAATTACATTATAGTTCCTTGTTCGCTGCAGCATTGTTTGTGACATGCGACTGTAGGAAGCGCCAACACACACCCTTTGTTTTTCCACTCCACCACAGCACCATCGGCTCAGGAAAATGAAAACAACCCTTCATGTTATAGAATACTTAAGCCGCACTACATTTCCCTGAGTGGCTTAACAATGAATTATTGTAGTGCTGAAGTAAGATCCTGGGCTGAAGAGAGGACTCAACAGTTGAGAATACTGGCTGCCTTTCCAGTAGATGCAGGTTCGAGTCCCAGGGTCTACACCGTGACTCACAACCAGATGTAACTTCAGCCTAGGGAACTAATCCCCCCTATGACCCCAGCCGGCTGTGCACACCCGTGATACACACGCATGTATACACCCTTGTGCTGGGATTAAAGGCCTGTGCTACTACACCATCCCAATTTTTTATATATTATTATTGTTATTGTTTTTTTTAAGAAATTAATTTCTATTTAGGACTGATGAGATTGCTCAGTGGTCAAAGCACTTGCTGCCAAGCCTAATGACCTGAGCTTGATCCTTAGGATCTACAGGTGGAAGAGAGATCCAGCTCCTGCAGCTTCTCTTCTGACGTCCACGTGTTCATTTTGGCACATTCCTATGCTTGCGAGAGTGTGCATGTGCACACACACACGGACACACACACACACACACACACACCAATAAGTAAACAGAAAAAGAAATATTTATTAAAGGTTGCTGTTTACTGATTGCACTTGAAACTCCAACCAATCACTTCCTAATGATATTTATTTTGGCTTTTAGAATGATGGCCATAATAAGAACGCCCTACTTTCTTTACTGCTTCTCAAGCTTAGAAAATGCTGAAAGAAGCTGGAGGCCTTTCAAACATTTTAAGAATATTTCTTCGCCAGGGAATGGTGGCTCATGCCTTTAATCCCAGCACTCAGGAAGCAGAGGCAGGCGGATCTTTGTGAGTTCTAAGACAGCCTGGTCTACAGAGCAAGTTCCAGGACAGGCTCCAAAGCTACAGAGAAACCCTGTCTCAAAAAAGCAGGAAAAAAAACTCTTCACTGGCTTAGGGAGTATGCCAGTGGTTACCAGGGGTACGGAGTGTTTCTTTGTAGCAACTAAGCATTTACAATATGGGTGTAGATCATGTTTTGAAATTCCTGATACAGTTTTGAAAGTATGGGCCTTCCAGTATTGAACAGATTCTAAAAACTGGTAGGAGAACGAAGGGCCTTTCAGAAGAGCCTTGCTGTGGGTACCCGGCTCCCACAAATGGACAGAGCTCTTGTGTGAGGCCTCTTAGGTAAACAGACTTGTTTGCATTTGGGGAGGGTTTCTTAGCACCCATTTTCTACACGGTGGGCAAGTTTCTGAATACATAAACGTGATGTCTGTTCCTTTGATCAGTTCATAAGGAATTCTGAAGGACACGCAGCTCTCAGGGCCACTATCACAATAGGTCATTCTGACATGTTTTCCAAGACTGGCCCTTAATTTTTTATACTACCACTTATTTTTAAAAATATAATGATGATGATGCATTTATGCATATCCCTGTGTGTCTGTATCTGTGCACATACTCGAGGAGATCAGAGTTGTGTCATATCCCCTGAAGATGGAGTTACAGGCAATTGTGAAATACCTGATGTGTGAGCCGGGAATCAACCCTGGTCTTCTGCAAGAGTAATACACATGCCCTCTTAACTGCTAAGCAACCTCTTGAGCCCTTATTACATTTATCTATTTATATGTTAGGGGGCATGTACAGTGCATGGGTGTGTACGTGCATGCATGGTGTGTGTGTATTAGTGTGTGTGTAGATCAGAGAACAACTCATGAGGGTCATCTAGTCAGTTCTTTCTGGGGATCAAACTCATTTTGTCAGGCGTGGTGGCAAATGCTTTTACCCTCTGAGCCATCTTCCTAGCCTCTATGATTTTTTAAAAAATTATTTTTAATTTTCAAAGTTTTATATTTATTTTATTTTATATGCATGCATGTTTTTCCTGCATGTATGTCTGTGCACCACATGCATATGTGGTGCCAGTGGCAGTCAGAAGAGGGTGCTGGGTCCTCTGGAACTGGAGTTACAGATAGTGCTGAATCACCACGTGGATGCAGGCAACCAAATCCCAGTTCTCTTACAAGAGTAACAAGTGTTCTAACCTCCTGAGCCATTTCTCTAGTTCTTTATTTTTTAAGAGCAGTTTAAGTTTGCTGCAAACTGCCAAATTAAAGCTTGCTGCTGTTATTTTTGTTTTTATTATGTTTATTATGTATTTAGGCAGCCCAGGCTGCCTACGGCTTGACATGTAAACAAAATACCAAATTAATTTTTAGCCCGACAGTGGTGGCACATGCCTTTAATCCCAGCACTTGGAAGGCAGAGACAGGTGGCTCTCTGTGAGTTTGAGGTCAACCTGGTCTACAGAGTGAGTTCCAGGACAGCCAGCACTGCTACACAGAGAAACCCTATATTGAAAAAGAAAAAAAGAAAGCAACAAAAAGTTTAATTGCAATTATTCATTATGCAAAAATCTTTATTTCATAATGCTCCTTTCTGTTTAAAGGAGAGCTTGCATTATACGTAAGAATGTGGTACCTATAAACTAATGTCTTCCTTTGAAAAACATTTCACCCTTCTCATTAGAAACAAGTTTCTTTTCTTTCTTTTTTTTTAAAGATTTATTTATTTATTATGTATACAGCATTCCTTCCATGCATGTTTGTATGCCAGAAGAGGGCACCAGATCTCATTATAGATGGTTGTGAACCACCATGTGGTTGCTGGGAATTGAACTCAGGACCTCTGGAAGAGCAATCAGTGCTCTTAACCTCTGAGCCATCTCTCCAGCCCCCTAGAAACAAGTTTCTAATTAGGGTTAGTGATAGAGTACTTGCCAAGCCCTGGGTTTAACAGTATCTCGTGTGTGTGTGTGTGTGTGTGTGGTGGTGATGGTGGTGGTGGGATTATATATACATCATACAGCGTTAGTGGAAGGGCCTTCGAGTACTGGGTCAGGGATAGGGCAGCACAAAGTTGCTTCCTTCCTCTTCTCAGAAAGAAAAGACTTCCCCATAGCACCTGGGGGAGTCCTGGACCTGCCTCTGGCACACGTGAGCTGCTGGGCACAGTAGGAGCTTGGTGTTCCCTGAATTGGCCACAAGAAACTGGATGTCCTGGTGACTGCGTATGTCCCAGTGCTTCTTGGGCCTCTCAGGGTAGTTTTGAAGCAACCATAAGTTGATTTTAGAAGAACAGGAGAGGAATATGAAAAGGGTCTTTTATGTAGCCCTGGCTATTCTGGAACTCACTATGTAGACCAGTGTGGTTTTGAACCCACAGAGATCCATCTGCTGCTGACCTCCTGAGTGCTTGGCTTAAAGGCGTAATATAGAATTATTGACAAGTCAAAAACAACTGTAAGGGGTGTGTGTGCTGTGACATAGGATCTTTGATGGTCTTTGAGCTTCTTACAATTTTTTTCTAGAGCAAAGAAGCAGTGTGGTTCTTCTGGGCTTTGGTCTTCACTCAGAGAGAATATAAGATTGATGTCCAAAAAAAATAGAAAGATTTATCTTTTATTTTATGTGTACGAGTGTTTTGTCTGCATGTATATATGTGCACACATATATGCCTGGTACCCACTGAGGTCCACTGGCATTCCAGAGAGCTGTGAGTCACCGTGTAGATGTTGGGAGCCAAACTCAAGTCCTCTGTAAGAGGAGCAAATGTTCACAAGCACTGACCCCTCTCTCCAGTTCCTTTAATTCTTTTAATGTTCTCTTAATATGAGAGCAAATTATACGTGGAATTGGTTTTTGGAGTTGTGATTTTTTTTATATCATTCCCCCTTTTCCAGGCCAGGATATACTGCCACCAGGGATCATGCTAAGAAGAAGCATGGAAATGGTGTGTGTGTGTGCGCGCGCGCGAGCGCGCGTGCATGTGTGAGTATGTGAAAACAGTATACACAACAGCAGAGAGACTAATTTCTCTCTGACAACCATGCTTATTTATAGAGTCTTATGACTCAACCTATAACAAAACCAGTCAGCAGAGAAGCCTCTTGGACTGACTCACTGTGTTTCCCACCTGTCCCCTCGTCACTCTCGTCCCTCAACTGAAGTCTCTGGCATCAGAGAGACAGGAAATGTCTCTTGTCCAAACTTCCTGATGACTGCTTTTCTTCAGAGTCAACTGTCCCTGTCTGGTCTAAAGGGCACCTGGGCTTCAGCTGCTAATACCCCACAGAGTCGGTTAAAGAAACCCATTGCGTTACTGGTCTTCAGGTTACATATCTTAGCACTTGAGGGGTGGAGTCAGGAGGTTCAGGAGTTCAATGCCAGCCTTAGCTATAAGACTAGAATGGGATGCATGAAACCCTGCCTCAAAAAATCAAAAAACTAGGGCTGGCAAGATGACTGAGAGGGTAAAGGTACTTGACTCTGAGCCTGACTGAACACGAGTTCAAGCACCAGGATCCACATGGTGAAAGGAGAGAACAAGCTCCTGAAAGGTGTCTTCTGACGTCTACATGCACACTATGATACATGTATGTGCACACACAAACACACACACACACACAAAGGAGACAGATAGATAAATGTAACTTAAAAAGCTAAACAAACAACCCCCCAACCCTAACCCACCCTCCAAACCCAGAAAACCTACTATAAACCTAAAGCAAGACAGAGGAACCCCTTGAGAATCCCAGGCTCCCATTCATGTGCCAGGGCTTCCAAAAAGCCCTGTTTTACTGCTTTACTAATGGCCTCTCATTGCTTCTGTTTCTGTTTTGTATTTAGTTCATTTTTCTTTTAAATCATGTGCATGCGTTTGTGTGTATCTGTGCACGAGTATGTGCACATGAGTGTGGGTGCCATGCAAGCCAGGGGCACTGGATCCCCCCGAGTTAGTTATAGGTGGTTGTGAACTCCTTGATGTGGGTGCTGGGAATCAAACTTGAGTCTTCTGAAATAACAATACACACTCTTAACTTCTGAGTCAACTCCAGCTCCATATTTTGTTTTAATTTAATTTATTATTTAGAGGCAGGATCTCACTATGTATCTCTGACTAGTCTTGGAATCATGTCTTCCTGTCTCTGCCTCCCTCCCAAGTACTGGGATCAAAGATGTGTACCACCACTGCCCAGCTTCATATTTTTATTCTTAGCAAGGACTTATCTGCTAGAAGATAACATCAGCATCTGGATTTTTTTTGCATTTGTGAATTATTTAAAACTGTCATTTTCCTCAATGAAATTTTAATTATCTAGATGGCAGGGGGAAGTCTCTTTTGTAATGTCTATTATAGTTTCTAGACCATCTAGAGAAGCATGGCCTAGTGACATGAATTAGGCTGCCCATCGATGGAATGCTTACTACAGGGACTAGAAGAGAAGTCTAGAATCGGCAGGTCTAGATTAGAGTCTAGTGTCTGTTGTAGGACAGTGTGTCAAAGCAGGCCTGATGGTTCAATGACTAAAGGCACAAACCGTCCAAGCCTGGTGTCTTGAGCTCTACCCCACATCTAAGGATGCACGGAGAGAACAGATTCCTCAAAGTCGTTCTCTGATCTCCACAGCTACATTGTGGTACATATTTCTCTCATTCCCCATACCCCACATCATACACTTACAGTAATAAATAAACAGACACATGGTATTATTTGTATTAAAATATCTTCCTATGTTTTATTTACTTGTTTTGTGTGTATGCAGGCATGCACCATGCCACAGCATATGCATGTACATCAGAGGCCAAGTAGTGGAAAGCATTCCTTCCTTTCAACATGTGGGTTCTAGGAAATGAACCCCCAAGACCAGCACCTCCCACTCCCCAAAAGCAGGGGGATCCCTTAACCACTCTGAGAACTTCTTTCCATATTTCTAAAATGGGAATGAAAAAACCTCATCTTAAGGAAGCTAAGGATTTTTCTGAGGACTTAGTATGTGCCAGCTATTATTCTAGTTTTTTTTAAAAAAAAACTTGAATTAAAAATTAAAAGGTAATTTATTTTGAAACAGGGTTTCACTAAGTAGTCCTCCCTCTGTAGACCAGGCTGACCTGGAATTCACAGAGATCCACCTGCTTTTGCCTGTCCTAAGATTAAAAGCTTGAACCAGCACACCCAGATGCTAGCTACTGTTTTTTGTTTTTTGTTTGTTTTTTTTTTTGGTTTTTCGAGACAGGGTTTCTTTGTGGTTTTGGAGCCTGTCCTAGAACTAGCTCTTGTAGTTCGCTAGGCTGGTCTCAAACTCACAGAGATCCGCCTGCCTCTGCCTCCCGAGTGCTGGGATTAAAGGCGTGCGCCACCACCGCCCGGCTTAGCTACTGTTTTGTGTGTCATATCAGCTCAAAGATCCCAGTGTCACTACCAGCTTCATTCACTGATGGAGACACTGAGGATCAGATGTGTTCATAGATGTAAAGTAGCTCAATAAGAACAGGAAAGGAAGGCAGGGTTGGTTTTTAGAGAATATTTTTATCTCATATATATGAGTATTTTGCCTGTAGGTGTGTGTGTGTGTGTGTGTGTGTGTGTGTGTGTGTGTGTACATCATCATGCGTGCAGTGCTTGTGGAGGCCGGAAGAGGGTGTGGTATCCCCTGGAAGTGGAACTGAATCTGGGTCCTTTGCAAGAGTAGCCAGTGCTCTTAAACATTGAGTCATCTTTCCAGCTGGAAAGGTAAGGTTTTAAACCGAGGTAGTCTAGAACCAGAAACCAATCTTTTAAATAATATCTTTGTAGCTTACAAGCTCATGATGCATGCTGAATAAGTGAATCAATCTATGTGGAAGTACTTGTGTAAGCTGTAAGATACAACATGCCCCTGTTAGGTACAATGTGCAGACAGCCAATGCCAGGAATAGGCATCAGATCCTGTGGAGCTGGAGCTGCCTGACGTGGGAGCTGGGATCTGAACTTGGGTCTTCTGCAAGAACAGCAAGTGCTTTTAACTACCGAAACATCTCTCCAGCATCCTCAATCTCATTTTAATAATATTGTGTGAAAATCTGTCATATCAGGACAGCAAGGTTACAGCTTTGTATTGCTTTAATCTTTTTTGAGATAGGGTCACTTGTAGCCAAAGCTAACCTCAAACTTGCTCTGCAGCCAAGAATGACCTTGTACCTCTGAATCTCCTGCCCCATCTCTTAAGTACTGGGATTTCATTGTATATCACCGCACTAGGCTAATGGAATGGTAATTTAAATAAAGAAAAACCTAAGTGAAGAAAATAGCAACACAGAGAGGGCTTAAGGTATGATTTTCCTTTGGGTGTTCAGTTTGTCTTGTGGGGTGTGTGGGTTTGCGAGGCAAAGCCGATATGCAGCTGAGGTTAGTGTCCAATTCATCATAATCCCTCTGCCTCAGCCTCTTACAGGTAGATGCTGCCACCACAGCTACCTCAAAAGCTCTTCTTAAGAAGACATCTTTTCTTTTGTTGTTCGCTATAGTAAACACTTAATCTTGGCCCTTAAGCTGCTTTAATAATCTCCCAAGTGGAAGACTTAGGCTACCTTTGCCTTGCACTTCGACTTGAAAAGCTTCTTTTGTGGAAACTTCAAAGTGAATTTGGCATGTTTCTTGCATAAACCGGACTCAGAGTGGTCTGAACTATGCTAGCCTTATAATGTTCTAGTTTTATTCTGTATCGTCATATGATCTAGGGTTAACATGCATAGATGCGCAGAAGGATAGGAGGGTCTGAATTCCATAAGCATTCTGTTTTTGAACCAGTAGCTCTGGGTTGGAACACATGTTTTGGGTGTAGTGGATTTCCTAATTTGTGAGATGGCATCTTATGGCAGAATCCAGTGTGGAAGACAGTTATAGTTTCTGAATCTTAAGTCTTTCTCTCCCTCTCTCGGTCTTTCTTTCTTTCTTTCCTTTCTTTTCTCTTCTTTTTTTGCTGTTGGTTTTTCAAGACTGGGTTTCTCTGTGTAGCCTGGTTATTCCTGGAACTTGCTCTGTTACCAGGCTGGCGTGAAACTCAATAGAGACCCACCAGCTTTTGCCTCCCGAGTGCTGGAATTAAAGGTGTGCATTACCACCGCCCGGCGAGTCTTAACTCTATTTTTAAAATTAGCTACTAAGACTCAAGAGATTGCTGGGTTAGGTTGTCCATATGAACAACTGGATACCAATATTTAATAAAGAGATGTGATCATGCCCTCGACGTCCTTTCTTTCTGGTCACTTGCTAAGCCTCAGAAATTCAAGGTCAAAATAGTACAGCTAGACGTACCCAGTTAAACGTCTGTAAAGTATTTTGAAATCCTTGCATGAAAAACGAATGCGTAAGGAAAAGGGTGCAACTTCC
Organism: Microtus oregoni; assembly: GCF_018167655.1. NCBI lineage: Eukaryota > Metazoa > Chordata > Mammalia > Rodentia > Cricetidae > Microtus > Microtus oregoni. Next base: position 43,786,081 of record NW_024543063.1, read on the forward strand.
CTTTTATGACACTGAAGTCTCAAACCTAGGATTTGTGCTTAGTTCCCAGTATTTGGCATTCAGTTTAGTGCTGTGTTTTGTTCACATCCGGGACGGCTTTGCTGCCAATCTATTGGAAAGGTTTTTTTTCTAGGTAGGTCACCTTTCCTTTAAATGGGCCAAGATATCAAGGATCTCTAGGTTCACATGGAAAAGACTTTTGTCACAAGTTAGCAATTATTTATCAGGCCAGGAACTGTCTCGTTAAGACTTTCGTTGGCTCAGGTCATTAGTTCATTCAATCATAGATTGAAAGACTATTCTGGAAGAGTGTTTTTGTCTAGGTTCTCTTTTCCCACGGGAGGGAACTGAAACGTTGGCGAGGTTAAGCACAGGGGTGGTGCTGTGCTTGGGAATCTATTCTTCTTCATTTTCTACGTGTTTTCGTAGAAGTTTTGTGAAGATACAATAAAACCATAGACTGCAAGACCACTTGGAGCATGCTTCTAAAGTGGAACAGAAAGCTAAGGACTCAAGGTGACGGGAGTGACTTAGGAATTCTGTAGGACTGGGTGTCCTGCCTTTCCACCTGCCTCTCCCTCCCACTTCTCCAGCCACCTTGCCTAGCTCCGCCCCCTCAGGTGGCCCCACCGGTTCCTGGTAGCTCAGCTTCCTTCCCCAACCCTCGCCGCCGCCGAGCGGAACCAAAGCGCTCTGACTCTGGGGACGGCCGGACCTTTCTAGCTGAGACTCATCGCAGCGGTGACTCGGCAGCCGCGTCTAGCGTCATCAGTGACAGCCCCGACCCTTGCTACGCTTTGCGTCGCTCTGCCAGGCGCAGTCGCTTCCTCCTTGGCAAATAGTCCTCGGCAGGGTCCGAGTTTTCGGGTCATCCGAGGTGGGAAACAGGAAAGGCTGCAGTTCAGGGGACGGGGAGTCGACGAGGAGAGGGAGCCGAGGGGCGACGTCTTCTCTGGGGCGCGCGAAGTGAGTTAGAAACTCCCTCCCTGCCCAGGATCCCTCCGCCTGCGGTAGCGGTGCTGAGGCCGAGGGAGCCGCCATTTTGGATGTTCGGTTCCTGCTGCCACTGCTGCCGCCGCCCCCGAAGCTGCTGGTTTCACTCGAGGTTTCGGGCCGGTGAGTGTCACTCGCGGCACTGAGAGCAGGTTGTGTCTTTGGCTCCGCTGCGGCTGCGAGCGTTTGCCTGGGAGCCTCCTGTCAGTCCCAGGGGCCCGGTCTCAGGCCGCGGGGGGTGAGGAGGACTCAGGTTGGGTCAGGTGGGACCGGGGCGCCCCCGGGCTTGCTCGGACTTCCTGAGGGCCGACACTCTGAGGCTGCTGAGCGGGAGCTTCGGCGCGCGGCCGCTCTGCCTGCGGCGGTGTTGTCCAGCCGGTGCAGGCCGCCTTGAACCCATTGACTTTTCCAGGCTGCGATCCTTCTTTGAAAGCCCGTTCAGGGAGCCTAGGATTCAGTGGGCCGGGCCCCACCCCCGCGTGTCCTCTCTGAGCCACGTCTCCGCGTTCCCGTGTGGTGGCCTCGGGTCAAAGCTGGGAACTCTCGGCATTTCCACACGCAGGGGTAATGCTACCTGTCCGTGCGGTGCCGGCCGCTCAGAACCGGACATCGGCCTCGCCTCCCTCTAACCTTCCAAGTAACTTCTGGACATAAATTTTCCGCCTTTTTTTTTCTTTCCTTAAAAAAAAAACAAAACAAAAAACTAACCTGGGACTGCACTGCTACCCCTCCTCTCCAACTCTTGGTTCTGCAGACGTCAGTTTCTTGTAATTCTCCGCATCTTCCTCATTGCCCGGAACTGTGGGTTATGCTTCCCAGTTCGGGCTTGATGTTGGAGAGCCGTCCAACTACCTAGGCTGTAGTTCAGCAGTAAATGGGCTTAAAGCAGGCGGAGCGGCTTTAGTAGGGAAGGAGCTGTCAAAATACTTTCTAGATTTCCTTTCTGCCTTGAACGCTGAGCTTTTGGGCACCTATTGATACTCCCCCCTCCCTTTTTCTTTTCTTTTGGCGTTATATGTGTTGAGCACGGAAATCTGCCCTTGGAGAATATTAATCTGACGTAGGTAGAAAGGAAAATAGCCTTTTTGGTTCCTATAGGGATTAGTTAACAGAAGAGCGAGCTGAATGATCTCTTAGTGACTTCACCTCTCAGGTGTTTGTATAGTAATGATCTCTGCTGACTTCATATGTTGACTTTTCTCAGGGTAGTTAGATTTTTAAGCATCCATTTTCACCGTTGCCTGTAGTATTTGCCTACTAGTATATACCTCTTAAGTTTTGATCTGAAACCTGTGGATCCTCGGAAGTACTGATGGCCTCATTACTTTAGTTCTGTTTTTAATGTCTGTTTGCAGTCTAGCGTGCTTTCATAAAAAGAATTTAACAATATTTCACTGATTAGTTCCTACATTTCAGGTTAGGTGAGTGTGGTTGAGTCACCCCTATTTTATCTCAGCCTAGGTTTTTTACATTTGCAAAAGAGATACAATTTCTTTGAGTTCAGTTAAGTAACTCAAAACCGGAATCAAATCCTCTCTCTCTCTCTCTCTCTCTCTCTCTCTCTCTCTCTTTTCGAGACAGGGTTTCCCTGTGTAACAGTCCTAGCTGTCCTGGAACTAGCTCTTGTAGACCACCAGGCTGGCCTTGAACTCACAGGGATTCACCTGCCTCTGCCTTCCGAGTGCTGGGATTAAAGGCATGCCCGAGTCTATTTTCTTGGTACTCGTAAACTTTATATTGATGCTTAATTTTAAAAATTTTTGAAGAATTATTTAATTATGTGTATGAGTGTCTTGCCTGCATGTATGTATGTGCACCACGTGCATGACTGGTGCCGGTGGAAGGCAGAAGAGGGTATTCGGATCCCCTGGAAGTGGAGTTATAGGCACTTGTGAGCTGCTGTATGGGTGCTGGAAACTGAGTCCATGTTCTCTACAAGTTAAAGGCTCTTAGCCGCTGGGCCGTCTCTCTGGCCCTTTGATGCTTTATTATTAAGCTTTTGAAATGAGACTACAGGAAGAATTTTTACAGGTCATACAATGTCAAAGAGGGCAGTATTTTCAGTGTAAATATTCTGTGCGCTTATTTAAGAGACTCCTTCAGAGGCATCCATGGTAATTACTGTTAGATATGAGTTCCATGAGTATGTTGCTCTGCAGTTGTTCAGTTTTCTTTTAAAAAGAACTCAGTATCTCCGTGTACTTTACTACTGAAGTGGTCTGTTTTTGAGTTCACTTTTGAAAACGTATTGAAAGAGCTATCAGAAGTTCTTTAACTCATTTCATGTTATGGTATAACATACTGGAATTTAAATGCCATTCTTAGATGGTTTACAGTTTACCTGGGGAAAGTATACCTTTGCCAAACAGATATTAGCAAAGTGCTGCTCTGTGTATCATTGATCAGTACATATATAAATGACTACCCCATCTTGGCTGTTTAGAATTGCACTAGAAGTTAACATTTGTGTTTAGTAAACTTCCATTTATTTCCTTCCTTCCTTCCTTCCTTCCTTCCTTCCTTCCTTCTTCCCTACCGCACCCTCCTCCCCTTTTGAAACATGATTTTGCTGACTTGCTCAGGCTGGCTTTAACTTGTGATCCTCCTGCCTTTGCTGAGTAGCTGGGATGAACAGGTCTGTGCCATAAGTCTTGGACCAGCTTTGGTGTTTTGAGACAGTCTCCTATGTTGATCATGTTGGCCTGGAGCTTGGATGTGTCCTTATCTCTCCAGTGCTGGGAATGCAGGTATTTGCCACTCCAGGGCAGCATTCACTTTCTATTGTGAAGTTACCTGTTTTTTTTGATATAGACTGTTTACTAATAGCAATTATACAACCTAAGGGTGAATTTTATTTATATTTATTTATTTATTTATTTATTTATTTATTTTTTATTTTTCGAGACAGGGTTTCTCCGTAGCTTTTGGTTCCTGTCCTGGAACTAGCTCTTGTAGACCAGGCTGGCCTCGAACTCACAGAGATCCGCCTGCCTCTGCCTATTTTTTTTTTTTTGTATTTTCGAGACAGGGTTTCTCTGTAGCTTTGGAGCCTGTCCTGGAACTCCCTTTGTAGATCAGGCTGGCCTCGAACTCACAGAGATCCGCCTGCCTCTGCCTCCCGAGTGCTGGGATTAAAGGTGTGCGCCACCACCGCCAGGCAGGAACATAAAATTTTGTGCATGTAGTAAGATATAACTGATCAAAACTTCAAAACTTGCCTTTAGTTCCCAGCCTTGGGGAGGTAGAAGTAGGCAAATCTTTGAGTTTCAGGCCAGCCTGGTCTACAGAGTGAGTTGCAGTACAGTCTGGACTACACCGAGAAATCCTGCCTTGAAAAACCAACCAACCAACCAAATAAACAAACAAAAAAACCCCCAAAACTTGAAAACTCTTAGATTTTAACTGAACGAATGTAAACATAAAGCTTTTATGGGTACTGGAGAGATGACTAACTGGGTAAGAGCACTGGCTGTTCTTCCAGAAGATCAAGGTTAGGTTCCCAGCACTCACTTGGAGGCTTACAGCTATCAGTGACTCCAGGTTCATGGATCTGACTCTAGTACAAAAAAAAAAAAAATAAAAATAAAATCTTTTTTTTTTTTTTTTTTTGAGACAGGGTTTCCTTGTATAACCCTGACTGTCCTCAAGTACCTGTGTAGACCAGGCCAACCTCGATCTCAAGATTTCCGACTGCCTCAGCCTCCTTCCTAGGATCAAGGTGTGTGTCACCACATCTGGCCTGCATTTTAACCTTTGTTACTTTATGAACTGTTTTTAGTTCTTGATTTTTGGCTTTTAAAAAATCTTCATTAAGTTTCTCTATTATTTTATATTTATATTTTTTATTTATCGCTTTATATTTTAAATTTTTAATTATTTTGTGTATATGTATGCATATATATGCCATGTGAAATTGTGGAGGCCAGAAGACTACTTAAAATGTAAACAAAATTGTGTTTTATGTGTGTTGGTGTTTTGCCTGTATGATTGATGTCTGTGCAGCATATGTATGTTTGGTGCCCATGGATGTCCAAGATTGGTTACATAGATAGTTGTGAGCCACTATGTGGGTGCAGAAAAATCAAACCAGGGTCTTCTGCAAGAGCAGCCAATGCTCTTAACTTCTTAGCCATCTCTCCATGATTCACAGGGCAAATTTTGAGAGTTCTTGCTTTCTACCTTGTTGAAGCAGTCTCTCTGTCTCTGCCTTTCATCTTGGGGTTACAGATGTACAAACATGCTTTTTACATAGGTTCTGAAGAGTGAGGTCAGGTCATCCTGCCTGGCAAGTGCTTTTACCTGCTGAGCAATCCCCCTGGTCCTTTATTTGTTTTTGAGACAAGGTCTTACTGTGTGTCTCAGGGTGGCCTTAACCCCATAAACTTTCTCTTTCAGCCTCCCTACACCTCAGTTTACAAGCTTTTGCTTTCAAGCTTTAACTTACTCAGCTTCTTTGCTTAGCCAGGTTATTTTAAGTAGTAAGCAATTTTAGAACTATGAGACCATGTAAAGCTGGGCATGGTACTCTTACCTGTAATCTAGCATTCTGGAAGCAGAGGTATGAAGATCATTGCAAATTTTAGGTCTGCCTGATCTGCATAGCAAATTCCATGCCAGCCAGGGTTAGCTTCTCATAGCCAGACCCCGTATCTAACCATAACAACAGCTACCACGAGAACATAGAGGTTATATAAATTCATATTTCTTGACTTGTATGTTTTGAAAATCTTGTTTGTCAATAGTAGGATTTTTCCATAGTAGGTAGGGGTGTTTTGTGGGTGTGTGTTTGGTGTGTATAGAAAATTTCATTTTGCTGGACGGTGGTGGTGCACACCTTTAATCCTAGCATTTGGGAGGCAGAGACAGGTGGATCTCTGTGAGTTTGAGGCCAGCCTGGTTTACAGAGCGAGTTCCAGGACAGGCTCCAAAGCTACAGAGAAAAAAACTCTTTCTCCAAAAGCCAAAATTAAAAAAAAAAAATCATTTCAATGAAAGCAGGGAAGAGAAAGTTAAAAGGAATGTCATTTCTACCTTGAAAATACCTGCAAGCTGCTTTTTCTTCTTTGAAGGAATAATACAAAATAGTTAATTTGACATGAGTTTTGGTTACTAGGGATGTGAACGTCTGAAAGGTTTAGAAATTAGGAAAACAACAATCCACTTGCTGTTGAATCAGCATTAGCTAGCACTTTAGTGTCAAAGCTAGGCTGAGGTGATTGACATGAAAAATGCTTTTTCACTAAGTACTTGGAAGTTTAGCCCTTAAAAAAAAGCATACTGAGACTATTGGAAAATAAAATTAATAAGTTAGAAGCATTGCCATTGAAGATTAAATAAGTTAAGATTTTTTTTTTTAAGATGTAAAAGATATATGTGGCCCCTGTACTTGTGAATAATTAAAGGCATCCTAGAGGCAGGCAGCAGTTTTCCTCCTTTTCTGTTGTCAGCACACAGTGGTCACTTTTGCCTGATAGGCAGTTGTCTTGCTAATTCCAGCTTGTTGATTGTCTTTTCCCTGTGCTTCTGCTTTACTAAGCATCCCAAGCTTTACAACCTGTCCCACTTTGAGGCTGGTAGTACTGACTCCTGATAGTAACAGATACAAGAAAGATAGGATCGGGAATCTTTGTAACTGTGAAATAAGTGTTTTCTTTGCTTTAAAAGCCTTTGCGTTAAATTAAGATTGCACAGAGAGCTTGGTGAGATGGCTCAGCAGTTAAGAGGGCACCATATAGCAGAGACTGATCCAGGTTTGTTCCCAGCACCCACATCAGGTGGCTCACAACCATCTGTAACTCCAAATCCAGGGGATTTGGACACTCTTTTCTGGCCTCCATGGGCAACTGCACTTCCACGTACATATACCCACACAGATGTACACCTACACACATAATTAAAAATAAAAATCTTTAAAAGAAGATTATCATAAAATAGACTGGGTATGGTGGCACATGCCGTTAAACCTAGTAATTGAAGAGGCAGGTAGACCTTTAAACTTGAAGCTAACCTGGTCTACAGAGTGAGTTCCAGGGTAGCCGAGACTACACATTGAGAGTACATCTCAAAAAAGAGAGATGGTCTGTATTATTTAGTTGTAAAAAGGATCCCAGCTGTGTGTTTTCAGCCTAAGTTAGGGAAGACATTTTTAATTCCCACTGTTAAGACATTGCAGTTTCGAGTCTGGCGTGGTGGCATGCACCTTTAATCCCAGAACTTGGGAGTCACAGGCAGCCTGGTATACAGAGAAAGTTCCAGGAGATCCAGGGCTACTCAGAGAAACCCTGTCTTGAAACCAAAAATAAAATTAAATTTCAGTTTCAAGCTAAAGAAAAGGAAGATAAGCGAATACTTAAATTCCTTTAAGATAAATCTTCATAAAAGGCTTCTCACAATGTTTTGAAGTATTTGAAAATATGTTTAAAAATATAAAATACTGCTCTAAGATGATAGGTTTTGATATGATTGTTCAGGGCAAGACTTAGTTTTAAGAAGAAAGACCCTTTCCTGGGAGTACTAACAAACATGTTTCCAAAATTAAATTTCTTTATTTGTGCGCACATGCACTTGTGTGTAGACAGCTCTGTAGTGGTCAGACCATTTGAGGAAGTCAGTCACTTCTCTCCTTCTACCATGTGGGTCCTGGAGCTCAAACTCAGGTTGTTAGACTAAGTGGTAAGCACCTTAACCTGCTGAGCTGTCGTGATAGATGTATATATTTGACAATTTTAAAATGTGTTGTTTTCTCTACCGGTGGGAACATGGATTCTGATATTTTGCTTAAAATTTTTTCCATGGAGGTATTTAAGACAGTAGGATGAGGAAGTAGCTTATTTTTATTTATTTATTTTTTTAAAAAAACTCATCTATGTATTTTTTTTTTTTTATGCGTGAGTGCTTTGTTTGCATGTAGGCCTGCATGCCAGAAGAAGAAACCAGATCCTATTATGGATGATTGTGAGCATCCATGTGGTTGCTAGGATAGGAATTGAACTCAGTACCTCTGGAAGAGCAGCCAGTGCTCTTACCCTCTGAGCCATCTCTCCAGCCCCTTATTTTTATTTATTCATTTTTTTTTCTGCTGCTTGGTTGTACTATTTTTCCCCCACACATTCTGAACTTTTGCTGTTTCTTGATTACTTCCTATTTTTTTTTCCTCTCCAGACAAGGTCTCACAATATAGTTCTTGGAACTCACTAAGTTAGATCAGGCTGACCTTGAACTCAAAGAGGCTGTCTGCCTCTGTCTTCCAGGTGCTGGGATTAAGGCATTCAACACTGATAGGCTGGGTCTTCATATTTATTTTTGACGTTAGAGAGTCAGCTATGCCAGGACTAAAGGAATCATTCTCTCCTCAGTTAATTTATGTCACTTGTTATGTTTTTACATTTCTATTACGTTGTTTTGTTTCTTCCCTTAATATCTTTGCTTTGGTTTCCCCCATTTTTAGTTAATTTTTTTTGTGAGTGCATGCATACATGTGTGTTATGTAGATCAGAGGACAATTCGCAGGAGTCAGCTCTCTCTTTTTACCATGTAGGTCCCAGGGATTGAACTTAGGTCATCATACTGGTCACCAAGTGCCCCTACCTGCTGAATCATCTTGCTGACCCTATTTTGCTGTCTTGAAATTTAAAAGGCATAATAGCTTTATATAAAATTATTTATTTATTTATTTGGTAAGGAAAAGCTATTACTGTGCTTTTTCATCTTTGGCTTTGGCTACTCTTTTTTTTTTCTTTGATTTTTTTTTTTTTTTCTTCCAAGACAGGCTTTATATATCCCTGGCTGTCCTGGAACTCACAGAGATAGTCTGCCTCTGCATTTTAAGTCCTGGGATTAAAGATGAGCCACCACCAGCATCTTTGGCTATTCTGTTAATTTATGTTATCTGTAGATTAAAAGTAATTTGGAATTTGGATTTTTTTGGGGGTGGGGTGGGGGGGGGACAGGGTTTCTCTAGCTTTTGGTTCCTGTCCTGGAACTAGCTCTGTAGACCAGGCTGGCCTCTAATTTGGAATTTGGAAAACCAAATAAAGTTACAGTGCTTGGAGTTGCATTATAGGCACATGTTAATTTTGGAGACTTGACATTTGCTCAGGGTGATAGTTTGTTTTCTCTTTTTTTTTTAAAAAAAACATTTTTTTGATTGATTTTTTTTTTTAAGATTTATTTATTTATACAATATTCTTTCTGTATGTATGCCTGCAGGCCAGAAGAGGGCACCAGATCTCATTACAGATGGTTGTGAGCCACCATGTGGTTGCTGGGAATTGAACTCAGGACCTCTGGAAGAGCAGGCAATGCTCTTAACCTCTGAGCCATCTCTCCAGCCCATGTTTTCTCTTTTAATAAATATTTCCTGGATTTTATAATTTTTTTCATATAGTTCCTTTGCTTTTCTTACTGAATTTATTCTAGGCGTTTATTTCAACACTCTCGTGTCTCTTTTCTGTTCATTTCTAATAAGTTAATCAGAAATGGGTTAAAATGAATATTATGCTATATTTTTCTTTTTTTTATGCTATATTTTTCTGAGGACAACTTTCTCTTTCTTGATATCCAGATATAACAGAATTTGGATTCATGATGAATTTGCTAGGGGAAATTTACATTATTTTAATTTATTTTGCTTTCTTGAGACAGGGTTTCTCTGTGTAGCCCTGGCTTTCCTGGAACTAACCTCTGTAGACCAGGCTGGCCTCGAACTCACCTGAATGCTGGGATTAAAGATGTGTGCCACCATGTCCAGCTTGAAAAACTTATTACATAACTTTAATATTTCTGCTTTCATCCTATAGGAAAATACCCTTCCGTAAGTCTATGGGATGAATGACATCTTACTAAGGTTAAAAGTTTATGATTTTGTTATAGTCATGGTTCTTGTTAACTTGCTTTAATTAAAAAGCAAATTCTAGGCTTGGAGTGGTGTCCTTTGCCTTTACTCCTAGTACTCTGAAGGTAAAGACAGGTAGATACCTACATGGTGAGACTTCGTCTTTGAGAAAAGAAGAAAAAAGGGGGAAAAAAGGCACAGTTAAGGTTTTGTTTAGATAGTTTGAAGAGACTTATTGCTCATTTTGTTAATAACATTAAGGTGGGACAGGTAAAAATTGCTTCTTAGTTTATCAGTGTTTAGTGTAAAATTTGTTATTTAACTGGTTTACTTAATGCTCTCTACTTGACATTTGTTGCTGTTCATGCATCTTCTTTCTATTTGGTTGTTTGGTGGTATGCTTGCATTTACATGTCTGCTTTTAGGTTTTCAGTTTTGTTGCATTTTTGTGTGAATAGTTAAACATAGAAAAGGATTGCTGTGGCAATTAAGGGAGAATTGAACTTAAGACCTCTTAGAGGGATGCCAGCTGACTGCCCTACACAGGGTGTGGTGGTATTTCTGTGTGGTTACACATTCTACCACATACTTCTTTGCTTTGAAGAGCCAGAAATTCCATTTTAGTAGTTTACCTAGGGATGATTCAAGCCAAATTGACAAGTGAGAGTTAGATTTACAGTACTGTAATTTTCAGGGAACTGTGTTCTTCTTTTGAACTTCTAATGTCTGTTTTCCTCAGAAACCTGAGACAGTGATCAATAATTGGGAAGTTGTATTTTGAACTAGAAACTACAGCATATAAAGTTTAGTATTGCATTGAAATTATGTGAAACCTGATATAATAACTAACCCTGTGCCTCAAAAATAATTCCCTATTTATTATTTTTATGTTTTTATTTATTTTTATGTGTTTAGGTGTTTTTTTTTTTTTTCTGATTTTCGAGACAGGGTTTCTCCTTAGCTTTTTGGTTCCTGTCCTGGAACTAGCTCTTGTAGACCAGGCTGGCCTCGAACTCACAGAGATCCGCCTGCCTCTGCCTCCCGAGTGCTGGGATTAAAGGCGTGCGCCACCACCGCCCGGCATGTTTAGGTGGTTTGCCTGCATGTCTGTATGTGTGCTATTTGCATGTCTGGTATATGCAGAGGCAAGAAGAGGGACCAGCTCCCTTGGAATTGGAGTTACTGATGGTTGTGAGAATGACAAGTGGGTGCTGGGAATCTTACCTGGGTCTTTGGGCATGAATTTTTATTTTAAAGATTTATTTATTATGTATACAGTGTTCTTTATGCCTGAAGGCCAGAAGAGGGCACCAGATCTGGTTGTGAGCCACCATGTGGTTGCTGGGTGTTGAACTCAAGACCTTTAGAAAAGCAACCAGTGCTCTTAACTGCTGAGCCATCTCTCCAGCCCCTGAATTTTTTTTTAAGTTTTAATTTTATTGCTTTTTATGTGGATGAATGTGTATCTGTGTGAATTGCATTCCATTTGTATGCAGATTTCTGAGGAGGTTGGAATCTGATCCCTTGGAGCTAGAATTAAAAGTCAGTTGTGAGTCACCTGATATGGATACTAGAAACCGAACTAAAATAAGCAGCAAGTGCTCACTGAGCTATTTTCGAGCCCATGTTTTTTCACTATTACATTTATTTATTTATTTATTGTGTATGTCGGGGGTTGGTGGTGCATGCCTGTCATGGAGTGCATGTGTATGTCAGAGATGTCAACTTTGGAGAGTTGGATCTTTTCTTCTACATTGTGGGTTCCAGGAATTAAACTCAGGTTTTAGGCTTGTCAGTAAGCACCTTTTATTTGCTGAGCCATCTTGCCGACCCAGTTAACCTACTTTTATGAACACATCACAAATCTTCACGTTACGGAAATAAGTACACATCCTTTTTATGTTCTCACCTCACTCCCTATTGCCTAAGGAAAGCACTAAGACACTGAATGGCATTAAATGTAAAATTCTGATTTTTTTTTTTGAGCCAGTGGTCATGTAGTCCAGGCTTGCTTTGCACTTTCTTTTAATTTTAATTTTATTTTATGTGTTTGCGTATTTTTCCCTGCATAAATGTATGTTCGGATACTATGTGTGTGCCTGGTGCCTGAGTAGGCCAAAAGAAAGCAACAGGACAGATCGGAGTGACAGAAGTGAGCTGCCATGTTGATATGTCTGAACCTGGGTTTTTTGGAAAAGCATTCAGTGTTCTTAACCAATAAGCCATGTCTCCAGCCCCTGACTTTGAATTTCTGATCCTCTGGTCTACATCCTAAATGTTTCAGACATGATTCTGCCCCCATGCCTAGTTTGTATGGTGCTGGGGATTAAATTCAGGATTTTCTTCATGCTAGGCAAGTGTTCTACCAGCTGAGCTCAATCCCCTTCCTCCCTCCCTTCCTCTCTCTCCTCTCTCTCTCTCTCTCTCTCTCTCTCTCTCTCTCTCTCTCTCTCTCTCTCTCTGTGTGTGTGTGTGTGTGTGTGTGTCTGTCTCTTGATCCGTAGGCCGGCTGGAGTTCATAGAGATCTGTCTGCCTCTGCCTCCCCAGTGCTGGGATTAAACGCTTGTACCACCATACTGAGCTCAGTCCCCATTCTTAGTTTAAACTGGCTAGCTAGCTTGCTTTTTTTCTTTTTAATATTAATTACACTTTGTCACACATGCACATAGCACATACAGAAGACCACTCTTACCCTCTCCCAACAAGAGGAAATGGTTAATGGTTAAACAAGAAATATTTAACCATTCTTAGTGTTCAGCTCCAGTCATATTATTTTATATTTTGTAAATGCATTAATTTAGTTATACTTGTGGAACAAAAATCTGAGCTGGGCAGTGGTGGTACACACCTTTAATCCCAGCACTTGGGAGGCAGAGGCAAGCTGAGTTCAAGGCCAACCTGCTCTACAGAGCAAGTTCTATGACAGCCACAGAGAAACTGTCTCCAAAACAAAAACAAAACAAAACAAAACAGTCTGGCATGAGGGTTTTGTATAGCAGGTAATGTAAAAGTATAGACTGTATGGATACAAGAGGGAATATATGAAAAATTTTGACTAGTTAATTTAGTTTCTTAGTTCTCAGCCATACAATCTATGACTGGATATTATTATTCAGTAATAAGTGGTAAAGGAAACTACAGTCTCATTTCTTTACTCAAGTCTTTTTTTAGTGTTTAGCAAGAACTATTCAAGTAAAGTCCTCATGTTGGATAGAAAAGGGGTGATTTTTTTTTTTTTTGGTTTTGGTTTTTTGAGACAGGGTTTCTCTGTGGTTTTGGAGCCTGTCCTGGAACTAGCTCTTGTAGACCAGGCTGGTCTCGAACTCACAGAGATCCGCCTGCCTCTGCCTCCCAAGTGCTGGGATTAAAGGCGTGCGCCACCACTGCCCGGCTAAAAGGGGGTGATTTTAATGTTGAAAAGTTGGCTTTTAATTTAGACTATTTTTTTAAGACTTAGAATTCAAATGTCTTTAGGATGAGGGAACAAATGACCTTGTAGCCATAGAAGCTTCAGCCTTTTAGTTTTGTGTTCTTGAGTTCTGATGTGGGAAGAAAGTTATCTGGGCCAGGAACTGGGCTGAGTCCTGGCTGCTCTTTTCTGAAGCCAAGCAGCCAGTACACCTTCACTTCATGTATTCTTTAGATAAGACTATTTTAGTATTTTAGATTCAATAAAAACAGTATTTATTGGGTTCATACTTCAGAGGTGAGGGAGAGATAAGGGTGAATTTACAAGGACACAGCCTTGGGGATTTTATCCTGGAGTGAGAAAGTAAGCATTTCATGGGATCAAAAAAGAAAAGGTAATCTTGTCTTGAGAATAGCGTTGATTGACTTTTCTCAATTTAGGTGGTGAATTTTAGGAGAATCAATACAGAAAATTATTTAACTTTTTTCTGAGTGTTTATCAGTAATTTAATATCTGCTGATATTTTTGAGATTTATTTATTTATTTATTTGGTTTTTCAAGCAGGGTTTCTCTGCAGCTTTGGAGCCTGTCCTAGAACTAGTTCTTGTAGACCTTGAACTCACAGAGATCTACCTACCTCTGCCTCCTGAGTGCTGAGATTAATGGTGTGCGCCACAACTGCCCAGCTGAGATTTATTTTATGTGTATGGGTGTTTTGCCTGCATGTGTATCTGTACTGCATGCATGCAGAAGAGGACTTTAGATCTCTTGGATCTGGGGTTACCAGTTGTAAGCTGCTATATGGGTGCTGGGAATTGAGTTTGGGTGTTCTGGAAGAACATTTAGTACTGTTAACCATTGGGCCATCTCTCCAGCCTCCCCTCCTGCCTTCCCCTCCCCATTTTGGTAATTTTAATTACTCTTTGAACATTTAAAATAACCTTATATAGTTTAATCTCTAAAGCCCAATTTTACTTAGCTATTTGAACAGAACATTTTCTAAATGGCTGGGCATGGTTTTGTGTATGTGTAATCCTAGCACATGGGTAGGAGGAATTTTAGTTCTAGGCTAATCTGGGTTGCAGAATGAGACTCTGTTTCATGAAAAAAAAATTTTTTTTCCTAAAATGAATCTTACAGGTTGAGGATGTAGTGCTTGCCTAGTATTCAGGGGACCCTAAATGTGATTTTCCAACACTGTACAAACCTGGTGACGTTGGACACAGGAGAATCAGGAGTTCAGCAAATTGAAGGTAGGCTTAGGACCTTAGAAAGTCATCTTATGCTTTTTGTTAGCATATTAACTAGATAACCTCAACTCTGTCTCCCTCTCCCTCTTTCTTCTACCCCCTCTCTTCCTCCCCACTCCTGGTATGTGTGTGTCTGTGTGTGATATTCTGGTGTGTAGGCTTATCTTATTGTTCCCCTTACTCCTTTGGGGCAAGGTCTCTTCCTGAACCTGGAGCTCAGTCACTGTCTTTTTGTTTAGGCCGTTGGCCAACAAACCCCAGATTTTTCTTACTCTTTGCTGTCTCTACCCTTCACAATCTCCAGTGTTGGGGTTACAGTCATGAGTGCCATCTGGAGCTTTTGTGTGTTGAGATCTGAATTCTGGTCCTCAAGCTTGCAAGTGCTCTTCCTGGTGCCCTAGTTAGGGTTTCTATCACTGTGACAAAGCACCATGACCAAAAAGCAAGTTGGGAAGGAAAGGGTTTATTTGGCTAACACTTCCATATTGCTGTTTATCCTCAAAGGAAGTCAGGACAGGAACCCACACACAGGGCAGGAACCTGGAGGCAGGAGCTGATGCAGAGACCATGGAGAGGTGCTGTTTACCAGTTTGCTTACCCTGGCTTGCTCAGCCTGCTTTCTTATAGAAACCAGATCAGCCCAGGGATGGAAACACCATAATGGGCTGGGCCCTCCCCCATCATCAGTAAAAAGAAAATGCCCTACAGCTGGATTTCATGGAGGTATTTTCTCATTTGAGGTTTCTTCCTTTCATTTTATTTTGTGTTTCAAGTTGATATAAGACTAGCCTGCACACCTGGTAAGCCCTCTCTCTAGCACCTTTTGTTCTTTTGGTATTTTTGATTGAACCCAGCGTCTTGTGTATACTAGGCAAATGCTGTGTATCATCAAGCTTACAACCTTTGTGGTCTTCTATATTTTGTAAAATAAAGGCTAGCCTTCTGTGGTCTTTTAGTACTCTGTAAAATAAAGCTTGATGTGGTAGTACATACCCATAATTCCAGTGTGTGTGTGTCTGTGTGTCTGTGTCTGGAGGGGGGGAGGCAGGAGGATCAGGAGTTAAAAGTCAGCAACTATTTAGCTCGTTGGAGTCAGCCATGGCCACATGAAATCTTGCCTTAAAAAAACTAAAGTAACAACAACAACAAACTACTCAACAATATAACCAGATAGTTTATATTTTCCAGATAATGTAGTCACAGTACTTATTACATGGATTAGATGTATTTGAATTTAGATTTTTTTTATTTCAGGACTGGAGGTTAATCCCAATCCCAGGGCCTTTCTCATGTCATGCAAGCACTGTATCAACAGAACTTTCTCCCCTACCCCCTGAGTTTAGTTTTAAGTATGAAATATTTCAGACAGAAAACATGATGAGCAATAATACATATTTGTTTTGTTTTGTTTTAGTTTTTCAAGACGACAGGGTTTTTCTATGTAATAGCTGTGGCAGTCCTGGAACTCACTCTGTAGACCAGACTGGCCTCGGACTCACAGGTACTCCTGCCTGTGCCTTCTGAGTGCTGGGTTTAAAGGCATGTGCCACCATTGCTCAGCATAATAATAAACATTAACTTACCCATTATGTAAGAGAGAAAATGTTAGTAAAGACACTGTATCTCATTCTGTCCCTGCTTTTACTCCTTTCCCTCATAGATGGGCCATGTGTTTAATTGATCTTTTCCATGAACTTTTGCACTGTCCTATCTTTAAAGAAAATGATTTTAAAAAACCAAAACCAAAAAAAAAAAAAAAGTAGTGATTTTCTAACATAGCCCAGGATGGCTTTAAACTCTGTTGGTCCTTTGGTTCCAGATTCCTGAGTATACTAGGATTACAGTCTAGGGGCATCATTGAGAGCTAGAATATTTTTTGTTTTGTTGTGTTTTTTTGATTTTTTGAGACAGGGTTTCTTTGTGGCTTTGGTGTCTTGGAACTTGTTCTGTAGACCAGACTGGCCTTGAACTTTAAGAGATCTGCTTCCATCTGCCTCCAGAGTGCTGGGATTAAAGGTATGCGCCACCACCACCCAACTAGAATATATTCTTTAATGTGTTTTTTTATATATGTTATATTGAATTCTTGCAATAACCCTTTGAGATAGGCACTTTCTCCACATTTTGCAGATGAGGAAACTGAGATGTCAGAGTTTAAGTCATTTATTCAAGGTCACACAGCTATTAAGTGGTGGAGCTAGGAATCAACCCAGGTAATTGACCCCAAGCTTATCATTTATAGCTCTTAGTTTATAGTTCCTTGTTTGAAATTAAAGTTAGCAACAAAAGAACAAAGAACACTGAAAATAAGCAGGTTTTTATGATCCTTTCAGTGTTAAAAATATCTGACCCAAGTAGGCATGAATTTATTTGTTGGTTACTATTTCTTTCTTTTGGTATAACCGACTGACTTCTTTTTTTTTGCTGCAAAAATAATGTTAGCACTTAAGGTGCTGTGCCAGATAGACACAGTGGGTAATCAGCATGCGTGGTCTGTATCCTTCATTATCTCTACAAAATTGGAAAAACTCTGAGTTCTGTAAAAAGCCATTTCATTAAAGAAAAAAAGGCCCAAATATACTAAATTATTTTGGCCTTGACAAAATTTACTTATTCATATATAAAATTTTTCTTCTTTTTGCCATTGATTAGTTTGTTTCTTTTTATTATATGGCTGAACTTAAATTCTGTTATCCTCACTAGACTTTTAAGTTCTTTCAGAGTCTGATTGCCAGTGCCGGCCTCAATCCCCAGTTTTCTGTCCTCCACCTCCTAAATGCTGGGATTATAGTTATCTAGTTCTCCTTTGAGTTCTTAAGAATAAATGTATTGGCCATTCTGGGCCCAAGTACTTATTGGAATATCTGCCATAAAAAAGAGTGAGTGATTGGAACTGTTTTGGTATAAATTGTTTTCTTAATACTTCATCATAAGATAGGGAGCTCAATGATCGAACAAGGAGAAAAAAATGTTATGGAACTGAGTTTGGATTCCATGTTTTTATTACACACCCATCCCCCACTACTTTGAACTGGATCTGTTTTTTGGTTTTGTGTTTTTTTTTTTTTTTTTTTTTTTTTTTTTTTTTGAGGCAAGATTTCTCTCTGTAACAGCCCTGGCTGCCCTGAAACTCATGCTGTAGACCAGGCTGGCCTAAACCACAGAGATCCATCTGCCTCTGCCTCCTGAACACTGGGATTAAAGGTGTGCACCACCATCAAATACTCAAACACATTTTTAGAGACTATTCTTTGTCCTTATTTTTAAGTTAGTGGGGCAGAGGCTTAGTCACGTCATTAGGCTTGGCTGACAATGCTAATTGATGATTAAGGGTTCTGTTTTATTATTTTGGCTGGAGAGTTTCTTCACATCTGTTCTCTAATAGAAAAGCATATTTCCGTTACAGGGTCCGTGTCTGAGGACTACACATTTAAAGGTTTGACATGTTACAGCTCCTGCATCTGAGGGATATGTTATGATACTTAGAGTATGCTTTTAAGGGCTTGAGAACTTTACTTTATCTTTCCCATTTCTGCTTGTCATTCAGAAATCTCTTTCAAAATCCAAGGCTCATTTATGCAAGAAGACTAGGAAAGTCAGGTGAAGAAGTTGGCTGAATAGCTCCATTTCTGGTCCTTAGTAGTTGTCCTTCTTTGTAATTTATTTTATTTTAGTTGCTGTTACTTGTAGTGTTTTATTGCCATAGAGTGCTTCACTCTCTTTAGCGCTTTGGCCAAATAAAGGCACATTCCTTATTGTTTTCCTTTGTAGTATTAGACTTGGCTAGAATTTTCAGAACAGGCTTATTTACATAGTTAAAGAGAAATACTGTTTGTTTGCTCTCGCACATATTTAAAGCATTATATTCCCTTTCAATTTTATTTTACCTGTTTGGAGGTTTAAAAGGGGTTTAACTTAATAGGCAACCTTTTTTTTTTATTTGAATGTTCAGAGGATACTGTTTTTCTTTTTTCTATTTATTTATTTATTTATTTATTTATTTATTTATTTAGTATGCAATATTCTGTCTGTATGCCTGAAGGCCAGAAGAGGGCGCCAGACCTCTTTACAGATGGTTGTGAGCCACCATGTGGTTGCTGGGAATTGAACTCAGGACCTTTGGAAGAGCAGGCAATGCTCTTAACCACTGAGCCATCTCTCCAGCCCCCAGGATACTGTTTTTCAATCAGCCACTCAGAAACTTCTTTCTAGACACCGCAGGTTCAGATAAGTAGAGACTTTTCTAGTCTACATCTCTGATAGACCCAGTCTGATGGCAAAGAAAATGCTTGCTTTTAAGTGAGACCACGTCGGCATCATCTTTTATCTAAGAGCTTAGTGAATTTGATTAATTACTTAAAAATTCTAGATTTATTTAATTTTATATGTATGAGTGTTTTGCTTGCATGTATGTATGTTGTATGTATGTGTACCATGTATTTGGCTGGTACCTATGGATGCCAGAAGAGGGCATCAGATTCCCCAGAACTGGAGTTGCAGACAATTGCATGCTGCTACCTGGATGCTGGGACTCAAACTTGGGTCCTCTTCAAGAGTAACATGTGTTCTTACTCATTGTGCCATCTCTTTTCAGCTCCCTAATTATTTTTGATGGAGGCCTCATTATATTGTAGAGAATAGTGATCCTTCCGTTTGAGCCAACCTAGTTGCTCAGAGTATAGGTGGACACTCCCATGCTTGATCTTACATTTTTTTATTTGATATTTATTTATTTTTTAAATATTTATTTATTTATTATATATACAACATTCTGCCTCGATGTATGTCCGCACGCCAGAGCAGGGTGCCAGATCTCAGTACAGATGGTTGTGAACCACCATGTGGTTGCTGGGAATTGAACTCAGGACCTCTGGAAGAGCAGCCAGTGCTCTTAACCTCTGAGCCATCTCTCCAGCCCCTTGATATTTATTTTTATTGACTTTTTTTTTTAAAGACAGTATTGCTATGTAACCTAGGCTGCCTTTAAATTCACCATCTTCTGCTTTATTTAGCCTTTCTAATGCTAGGATTACAGGTGTATACTGTTTTGTTTCTCTTTCTTTTGATTTAATTGATTTCTATTTTATTTGTTTTTAAATTATGGTGTGTGTGTGTGTGTTTGCATGCACATCATTGAATGTATGCATGTTGGAACAAGAGTTTATTCTTTCCTCCATGTGGATCCCAGGGATCAACTCAGGCCTGCCAACAAGCTAAGCCACCACTGTAGGCTGAGTTTTTTGTTGGGACCTCGATTAGCT
Organism: Microtus oregoni; assembly: GCF_018167655.1. Classification (NCBI taxonomy): domain Eukaryota; kingdom Metazoa; phylum Chordata; class Mammalia; order Rodentia; family Cricetidae; genus Microtus; species Microtus oregoni. The sequence continues at coordinate 43,805,828 of NW_024543063.1, forward strand.
CTTTTCTGCCAGCCACTTTCATATATCCACTCGGAGACTTATTATTGATTATTAATTATAAATGCTCAGGCTTATTACTAACTAGCTCTTACAACTTAAATTAACCCATTTATATTAATATACACTCTGCCACATGGGGTTATCTCTCTGATTTTGCATCTCTTGTTTTCTCCCTGGCTGGCAACTCCTCTGACTGCCCTTCTTCCCAGCATTCTCTCTGCCCCCGCAATCCTGCCTAGCTATTTTTTTTTTTTTTTTGGTTTTTTGAGACAGGGTTTCTCTGTGGCTTTGGAGCCTGTCCTGGAACTAGCTCTGTAGACCAGGCTGGTCTCGAACTCACAGAGATCCACCTGCCTCTGCCTCCTGAGTGCTGGGATTAAAGGCGTGCACCACCATTGCCCGGCCCCTAGCATTTTATTAACAATGAGAGCAACACATTTTCGTAGTGTGCAGAGGGATTATTCCACAGCACATAACCTTACTGGTTTTGTTTGTTTGTTTCTTTATTTTTTTAAAGAACTACGGAAAAGATCCCTGAAACATCTTTTGGTTTATCTCACCCCTTTTCTTAGGAATTTAGAGTAGAAGTTTAGATTAATTTGAGACTCATTTTTTTTCTTATGTAAGCAGTTAGTACTGTAGATTTCCCTCTACGACAGTGGTTCTCAACCTTCTAATTCTGCGACCCTTTAATCCAGTTCCTCATATTGTGATGACCACCAATAGCAAGATTATTTTCATTTCTACTTTATTACTGTAATTTTGCTACTGTTATGAATCTTAATGTAAATGTCTGTGTTTTCCGATGTTGTCTTCGGTGATTCCTGTGAAAGAGTTGTTCGACTCCCCAAATGGGTCTCAGCCCACAGGTTGAGAGCTGCTGCTTTAAGCACTGCTTCAGTGCGTGTGTTAACGTTTGTTTAATTCTACATGGGATAACTCTTGGTGGCTTTTTTTTTTTTTGAGACAGGGTTTTTCTGTGTAAATTGTTTAGGTGTATTTTAACTATTTTAACATTAAGAGTTGTGCTTCTTCTGTCTTTCTTTCTCCACTGGAGGAGAGAGAGGAGGGAAGAGAATGACTTACTTACTGTCTTGGCATCATGACCATTAGTCAGGGAAAAAATTCATTGCTCTCCCCCAGTTTTCATGTGCCTGCCTGCCTTTGGCTGCTGTGCGTGTGCCATAACCACCATTACTGCAGTACTGTGTAGGAGTGAGGGTGGAGGAAGGAGGAGGGAATAAAGCTGAAAGCCCAGAGGTAATTTCCCCTTTGGTTTTGGTCCTCCTTTTCACCGAGTTTCTCAACTCTCCAGTAAGCACTTCTGGTTTGTTGCTGTCAATCCAGACTGGACATTGCTGGAGGGAAAGTGAAAACCTGTCTACCAAGTTCATTGGAACTTGAAGTCATGCGTCTTCAGTCTGCTCACTGTCACTGCATATGAAAGTCCTCAGGACACTGTAATGCTTTTTGTTTAGTATTTATAAATGTGTTTAGAATGTGCGTTTTCAAACTTCCTAATACTGTGACCCTTTAATACAGTTCCTCATGTTGTGGGGAATCCCAACTATAAAATTATTTTGTTGCTACTATATAACTGTAATATTGCTACTTTTATGAATCTTAATGTAAATATCTGATATGTAGGATATCTAGTATGTGACCACCATGAAAGGGTCATTTGATGACCTCCAAAGGAGTTGTGACCCACAGGTTGGGAACTGGTGGTTTAGAGGGACAGAAAGGCATGTGCTTATTCATCTTCCCTGGATCCAGAATGTGTTTAGTTTTGATTTTAGAATGTGTTTTTCAAATTTTGACCAATTTGTGTGTGTGTGTGGCAAGGGGCGGGATATGTGTATTATGGTGTGCTAGTTGAGCTCAGAGTCTATTCTCTTTGTATCATATGGGTTTCAGGGATTGAATTCAAGTTACCAGGTGTGGGGGCAAGTACTTTTACCTGATGAAGCATTCCACTGGCCTTGTGCCCAATTTTTTGCCATCTGAGTTAATTTTTGTTTTCATTCTGTACCTGTTAAGATATTATGATATATAAAGATATCAATTAATGTAGTGAGTTGTAACAGCTTAGGGAAAAAATGCTTTTTTTGTAAACTGTAGACTGCCTAGTGTTGGGCAGATTGCAGAATCGCAGAGTGAGTCGAACAGGTAACTAATTCCGCGTTCTTGTACATGGTGTGTATAGATGCCAGGACCATAAATTTGCTCCGTAAAAGCCTATTGGCATTTAAATTTATATTTTGCTCTGGCTTTTTCTAGTTCTCTGTCTAGGTCTTGTAGTGCTGGTAACTCTTTCCTACTGCTCTCAGAGTTTTCTTTCCTTGCACCAGCCAAGGACTTCTTTCCTCCCTGACTTATTTGCAGTCTCCTCGATGGGGTGAGCCCGTTGGAGGGGTACACGACTGCTGTCTGAGACCCACCCTGGGAAGAGGCCAGATTCAGTCATCACTTCAGTTCTCTAAAGGGCAAGTAGGGTTTCCTCTTCGGAAGGGCCAATGATGGTAACAAGACTTAGAAACTCCTCTTAAGTCCTGCCTGGATGCTGTCTGTGAGGGTAAGGATTCACACTTCAGCCCAGATATTAATTCCTTCTGGTGAAAAGCTTTGAAATCAGATCCCTAGATTTTCATGGTAGAAATGAGTTATAGCTCCTAATTTTAGCCCATCTCCTAAACGTTTTTAGGGTTACTTCTTCAGAGGAGGGAATGTTACAGTAAAGAATAGACTCTACCGCTGGGTGAAGACATGCCCCTCTACGGTTAACCCAGCTGGGCAGGTCAGTCACTTGGTTTAAGCTCTGTTTAAGAAGTAGGAGAAAGCCGGGCGGTGGTGGCGCATGCCTTTAATCCCAGCACTAGGGACGCAGAGGCAGGCGGATCTCTGTGAGTTCAAGACCAGCCTAGTCTACAAGAGCTAGTTCCAGGACAGGCTCCAAAGCCACAGAGAAACCCTGTCTCGAAAAACAAAACAAAACAAAACAAAAAAAGAAGTAGGAGAAATAAGTATCTTCACAAAGAGATAAAATACTTTTCCTCCAGAATTCCTGCCCTCTGCAATCACACCAGAGCCACCATAAGGTTCTGTTGGATTTGCCCCCTTTTCTTTTGGATCTTAGCCCGAACCTAAGTGTGCTGCTCGGTTATTTAGGCTATTTATTCTTTCTCTAATGTTCCTGTCCTTATTATGTGACTGCTTCTCTGCCATGTGGGTGATCTCCATGTTGGTCTAACTCAAACAGCATAATTTTATCACTCCCTCCTTCTCTCCTTCCTTTTGTCCCTCCCTCCCTTCCTTCCTTCTTTACTCCCCCTTCATTTCCCCTCTAGGCTGCAGTCTTATAGCTTGCCCTCTTTGGGGGTGTTTCTTTCAAGCTATAATAATAAATTCTCTTGGAGCTTAAAAAAAAAAATCTCGCTGGTGGCACGGACTTTATTTCTGTGATTTTGTGACTGATTGCTTAGGCTTTGTTCCAGATAACCTGTTTTTCTGTTACGTAGCTTAAATTCTTGATTTTTTTTTTCCCTTTGAGTTAGATTAAGTAGATGTTCTGGGACTAGATTTAAGCTTTTTCTAACAGTCTTGTGTTTGCTTTGTAGAATCATTAGGGTATTTTTAGAGAAACATTGTTTTCTAGAGCTTTCCAGCTACTTTTGGTGGTGCTGGAGTGAACCAGGGCATTATGCTTGCTAGGCAAGCTCTCTACCACTCAGCTGTACTCCTGTTCTTTCCAGTAACATTTGTTCTTGACTTTAAGACTATCTAGCCTTGAACCCATAAAGATCCTCCTACTTTAGCCTCTTAAGTGCTGGGGTTGCAGGCTGAGCCACCATGATTTGCCAGATAACATTTCTCTTCTCTGTGAAGGAGTTAAGTAAAGTCTACTTTTGAAAGTAGATTGGGCATTGGGTAGTTACCACTCTTAATCACTAGTAGCTGGGTTCTTTTGATGCTTTTTAGGTACATTCTCCTGTTATATATTACATATGCAGCATACTTGTTTGCTTACCAATGTTTTATCCTAAGGTCTGTGGCATTTATAGTTTATAATTAAAGAAGAAATGGCTCTTTAAGTAGATCCTTAAACTGCTCTTTAGTAGATTCTTAAATATTGAACATCTTATCAATGAGACATTTGCATGTTTAAATGCCTTGTTTAATTGAAATTTCACAATTTCTTTCCTTTTCTTCCCCTTTTCCCTTGTCCTCCCCTACTTTGTTTCCTCTTTCCCCCCACTTTCTTCCCTTCCTGTTTTTTTTCCAACCTTCCTTCTTTCCTTGATAGGGTCTCAGGTGTCCTAGGCTAGCTTTGAACTTCTGACTTTTCCGGAGTGCTTAGATTATAGGCGTGCAATACCATATATGATTTATGCAGTGCTGGGAATTGAGCCCAGGCCTTCCTGTGTGCCAGGCAAACACTCTTACCAACTCCATGATATCTTTCTTTACCTGGAAGCTTTGTGATTTCCCAAAAGGTTTTGATTATGAAAATGTCATGTACACAAAACCAGACACTGAACATTAATGTATTCAGTAATGATCACATTTTTCCCATCTTCTTAATTTTTTCACCGTTTTTTTTTTTTGTTGTTGTTGTTTGTTTGCTTGTTTGTTTGGTTCGTTTTTGTTGTTGTTTCTTTTTTTCTGGAGTACTTTAAAATAAATCCTAGTAGTATCATTTCATATTAAGGGTAATGTTCATTTTGAAGTATAAAGAGAACTGAAATACTGGAGATCTAAGACTGGTTCAGGTCTTACATCTGTCACCTGTTACCTTTGTGATCTTAAGCAAATTGCAGAGTTTTTAAAAGGAAGTTTCTTCATAGGCAAAATAGGGACCATGATTTCTACCTTAACTACAAAGTGGTCTAAGGAGGGCTAGGGATGTAGTTCACTTAGTAAAAGGCTTGCCTAGTGTACACAGACCTGGACTTTTCTTCCCAGCACAATATAAACTAGGCATAGTGGCACATAACTTTAATGCTAGCACTTGGGAGACAGAAACAGGAGTATCAGAGGTTTAGCAGCATTTTCAGGCCAACCTGAATGATACAAAATTCTGTTTCAGTATTAAAGAAAACAGGACAAATCAGTAATGAATATAAAAATATTTTGTAAATTTCAAATGATAGATCCTTGACTATTTCTTATAAAATGTAACAATAATACACAGGCAGTGTGGGGGTCTCAGGGACCACCAGGGCCAGCAGAGTGTTGATCTGCATGAGACAAGAATGAAATCTGATTCAGCACTACTTAGTGACTGGTGTGGATTCAACTTTTAGAGTCTGACACCAGGCAGCTTTTTAGGTATATATAAGCACTGCACTATTTTGAAGAAAGTTTCTGATGATAATTCACTCATTCTGCATGTACAACAAAGCTTAAGGCATGATTACATTGAAACTCTTTTCAAAGTACATACGACCTTTTCCGTAAAGATGGGCTATGTTGACTGAGAAACAGTGCTTAAGATAAGGGTCTAGGGAGAATGACTGAGATAAACGAAGAGTCTGGGGGACCCATGTGTGGCCTGGCCCTACAGATGCGCAGAGGTCACCAGGCTATTAACCACATCCATTACCAACCTGGGCAGAAAACCATTACACATCTCTTCCTTTGAAGAGACAATCCTGTGTGTTTAACATTCCTAGTTCCCCTAGTGCTTGTCTGTGATCACAAGAACCTCTAGCTATATGTAGTTTGAGTCACACAAGTTCCAGAGGGCCAGTGTGACCTCTAAGAGGATATCAACACCTAGATAGCTTTCCTCCCAAATTTCCAGTGCTTTGGTCCCAACTTGAAGATTAACACTATAGGAAATTGATGAGTGAATTATCCACCTGGTGTGTTGGTTAGAACAACACTTGAAATCATTGATTTAAGAATTCAGCAGTTAGTAATAGTGTACTGAAGAAGACTGATATCTTCATCTAAAGATTACAATATCTTCATTTAATCCTCCCCCCCGCCCCCCGGTTCTGCTATGTAGCTGCTGACTACCTGGAGCTCACTTATATACATGGGGCTGGCTTTGAACTCACAGAGCTTCTCTGCCTCTGGAGGCATGAGCACTATGCCCAATCCTAATTTTGTAATTTTTTACTATTTTAACATTATTGAGGTACAGTATATACAAACACACAAAGTAAAATGTACTTTTTAAAATGTGTTGTCCACAGCTTGTGAATGCATGTCACCCCAGATTTCTTGCATCTAGTCAATCTCCGTCTCTACCCTCAAGACAACCATTTCTTCCTCTTTCATTACTTTTGATTAGTTCTATTTTTCCAGTAGAGTCCTGTGAATGAGGTGAGAGTATATACTCGTACTTACTTTGCTCGACAGAATGTTTTTTAAAAATGGTTTATTGGTTCTGTTTTAGTTTAAGAAATTTTATGTTATGCATAACATTATGCACTTGTCTTTAGACATTTGGGCTATTTTTAGTCTTTTGAAATTACAAATGAAGTGTTTATGAACATTTGTGTGCAAGTCTTAGTGAGAATTTAGATTTTTCATTTCTTGTGGGTAAGTACTTGTCTTGGATAATGTTGAATAGATTTTTTTATTTCTTCCTTTCCAACAGACTCATTGTGTAACCAGTGATAATCTTGAACTGCTGATTTTGCCTCTACTTCCCAAATGCTGAAATTACACAACTGAGACATTGTCTCAAGCTAGATGGATTTTCTTAATGATTATGTGCCAGATATAGTTAGCTTTATATAAAACTATCAGATTGTTTTCCAGAATAGTTGGACCACTTTTATTCCTGTGAGCAGTCTTTACCAGTTCATTATTCTGAACTTTAATCTTTAGTGTTTGATACTCATAGCCTTTAGTTTTAGCCATTCTATTGTTTGTAGTTTCTTGTTATGTTTTTTCTCTCTCATCCCGACTCCGGTTTCCTCTGCCTCCTCTCTTCCCAGTCCTGTCCCCTCCCCTCCCAATCCACTTCTCCATTTCCCTTCAGAAAACGGCAGGCCTCCCAGGGATATCAACCAAACATGGCATATCAATTGCAATGGCACCTCCCCTTGTATTAAAGCTGGATGAAGCTACCCAGTGAGGGGGGAAAGGGTCCCAAAAGCAGGCAAAAGAGTCTGAGAGAGCCCCTGCTCCCACTGTTAGGGGGTCCCACAAGGAGATGAAGCCAGCCAACCATAATGTATATATGGAGGGCTTAAGTCAGACCCATACAGGCTCCCTGACTGTTGGTTCAATCTCTGTGGGCCCTTATGGGCCCAGGTTAATTAATTCTGCCTTACTATGATTTAAACAGCATTTTCTAGTTAAGTGTCGTTCATATGCTCATGGCTATTTATTTTATTTTATTTTGCAACAGAGTCTTATGTAGCTCAGACTAACCTTGAACTTGTTATGTAGCTGATGATAATCTTGAATTTCTGCTCCTGCTTTTACTTCCCAAGTGCTGGGATTATAGGTATGTAGCAAGCACTATGCCTCCATGCTGCTAGGGCTTTGTGCTTACTAGGCAAGTACTCTTTGTCAGCTGAGCTAGATCTTTAGCCTCTGTGTCTCTCCAGAGAAGTGTCCTTACGAATCTTTTACCCATTTAAAAATAAGCTTGCCTTATTATTGAATTATAAAATTTATATATTCTGAATAGACATCATTTATCAGAAATGCATTGTTCCTCTACTCTCATGACTTACCCTAATTTTGTTATATTTTTATTTGTGTGTGTGTATGTAGGCTTATACGGTGGTGATTGAGTGGAAATCAGAGAATAACTTGTAGGAGTTGGTTGACTTTCTACTTGTGGACCTGGGGATTGCCCTAAATTGTCAGGCTTGGAGGCAGGCACCTTTACCTACTGAGCTATCTCATTGACCCAGGGTGAATTTTTTTCTCCCCAAGTAGAAATCCACGTATATTGGTACTTTTTGCTAAAGACTAGGTTTGCAACATCATTGAACTAGTTGAGCATTCCTGAACTTAACATTGTGTTCTGTCATTCTCCAACTCTCTTCTTAAATTCAGTTCTGCACGATTTTGTTTGTTTTAACTTTGTAATAATCTTTAAAATTAAATAGTACAAAATTTTAACTTTATTATTTTATTTTCCCTTAAGCTTGTTTTGGCTGTTATACTTGTTTTTTTGAACTCTGACACTATATTGGTTTACCTTCAGAGCTTGGCTTATTTTAGTCTTTATCTCACTTTTTTAAAAATTAAAAAAAATGTCTTTGGAACCATGTTTTATTTTTTTTTAAATATTTATTTATTATTTATTATGTATACAATATTCTTTCTGTGTGTATGCTTGCAGGCCAGAAGAGGGCACCAGACCTCATTACAGATGGTTGTGAGCCACCATGTGGTTGCTGGGAATTGAACTCAGGACCTTTAGAAGAGCAGGCAATGCTCTTAACCACTGAGCCATCTCTCCAGCCCCGGAACCATGTTTTATTTAGCCAAGCTGACCTCAAACTGATACCTCTAAATTTCTGATCTTTTGCGTCTGCCTCTTGATGTATTGGATTAGAAACTCCCCCCCCCCAACCTCCTTCCCCACCGGATGTTATTGGTGCTGGGGTTTAAATTCAGGGCTCCATGAATGACAGGCAAGTACTCTACCAGCTGAGCTGCCTCCGTTCCTTTATCTCAACTACACTAAAAGTGTATTTTCAAAATAACCCAGTGCACTAAAATGCTGTTTGTTGGACAGATGATTGCTTTTTAATCTGACATTTGGTTCTTCCTAATTTCTCATACTTTGCTGAGTTGAGCTGTGACTCTGGTTATGTTCATTTGATATTTTATTGAGTTGTGTTGAATTTAAGAGCAGTTGAACAGAAAACTTCTGTCTTATTTTCAAAGTCAGTCATAGGCTTTTTCAAATTACCTTAATGATTAAGTAAAAATTTGTGCCAGTATTTAAGTTTTCTTGTGAGACATATAGGTACAGTATCTTCCCTTCCTTTTTGAAACATTGGATCTTGCTTTTGTATCTCAGGCTAGCTTGGAACTACATACCCTAGGCTGGCCTTGAACTCATGGAAATTTTCCTACCTCTGCCTCTCTAATGCTAAGATTACAGGAATGAGTCATCATACATGGCAAACATTTATGTTTCTGTGTTTTATTTTGTTTTGTTAGCTCTTTATAGTCTTTCTAGAAATTTACTAAGTTGTGCAATTTGCATATAGTATCTTTGAAGCTTATTAGCAAACTTTTTTATCTAAGCTGTATTTAGCAAGTCTTGTTCTTAAATGCAAGTCAGTATTTTATATGGGAAGTTGTATGAATGGTTTTAGAAGTAAAACATATGAACATTTCCATTTTATGTTTTTCCATATCCAGAGGATGCCAGCCCCCATCAGATTGCGGGAGCTGATCCGGACCATCCGGACAGCCCGGACCCAAGCTGAGGAACGAGAAATGATCCAGAAAGAATGTGCTGCAATCCGGTCATCATTTAGAGAAGAAGACAATACATACCGGTGTCGGAATGTGGCAAAATTACTGTATATGCACATGCTGGGCTACCCTGCTCACTTTGGACAGGTAGGCTGAGGGGAGACCACATCTAGCAAGGACACTTACTATTTGAATGACAACGAGTTAGGGAATCAAACCTTTCCTGACAGGGAGATGCCAGTAATTGCAGTCTGAGCATTGTGGCACCAAAGATAGGATGGAGAGAGCAATTGTGTACCTGGAAAGGCACGCTATTCCCTCATTTGTCCTTCTCACTGTAATTCTTTATGTGGATCAGAGACTTTTTTTTTAAATGGTGGCCCCAGCTTAAATATTTACTGGATTAACTAGAGGGCTAATTGTTCTGGCAGAGGACCTGGGCTATAATAAATATTTAATTAGTGTTTGCTGAATGTTTCCTTAGTTAACTTTCCTTGTGCATGATGTATGGGAAAATGTCATGACAGATGCTTTTAAGTTAAAGATATTAAGTGGATGTTAGATACTTGAATTTTGTTTTGTCCTGATTTCCTCAGGCCTTAGTTGCTGCCACTTTTGTGCAACTCATTCTGCCTGCTGATTCTCTTCCTGACACAAATGTATGTTCTTTGCTTTCTCCAGTCTGCATTGAGGATGATAGTTTCAGTTACATGTGTTTTTTCTTTTGATGCTTAGACATGATAGGGGGCTTAGGCTTTAGTCACAGAAGATGTATGAGTTTTTTTAAAATTTCTTAACTTTTTTTTTCAGTCTTAAATTCTATTTTACTTAAGAATCAGTGCTACCCAGTCTTTTAAAGGAATGGACTCCAAAATAGAAAGACTGGTGCAACACTAGGAAGAAAAGTATTCGCATACCCTTTCTCAGATAGCATGATACATCTGTCATGTCTGGAGGACAGGAGTCAGCCTATCTCTTCAGCTCAGTGGCTTGAGTGGAAGGAAACCTCTTGCCAACTTAGAACAAAGTACTCAGATCGGGTTTTATCAGACTTCTGTCAGTTCGTGTTCTGCTTACGTTGGGGGCTGTAAGGGTCAGCGGCTTTAGAAATACGCGATTGGGCACGGGAGAACATTAGTTGTTTTGAGAAAAACTGAGGTATTACTGTAAGAAGAAAGGAGACTGGTTTAGAAGAAAGGGAGCAGCAAAAATAGTGGCTGTTTCCTGTGGATGTATTCATTCATTATTTGATTTCCATAGGAGTAGTCATAAATAGCATTATTTTTCACATCTGTTGTTAACAGTTTTCTTAAAAAATTATAACCAGTGCCTCCTTTGATATAGATTTTATATTTTATTCTTACAGAATTAATGGAGTCAGAGCCTAAAGATGCTAATATTTCAAGGTATAGGCTACATTAAATTTGATTCAAATGATTACTGTATACTGCATGGCATGATAGAAAACATGGACGTCCATATAGTCTTGGTTGATTTTCATTTGAAGCATTAGGTCAGATTTATAGAAGTCTGATATTATAAATTGAGATTAAAAAAAGCAAAGGATAAGATTCAGAATCCCTCTATTTGGAGATGTCCACTGTTAACATCTTGTGAATAGCACATTTATATATCCTCAAGAGAGTTCTAAGGGGGGAAGCTCTTGAATTTAAAATCATAGTAGATTTAAGGTGTTGGAGATTTTATTTTGAAAAAGATACTTGTGTATGTACATGTATACACATACACACAAAGTTAAAGTTCATTTCTATAACATGATTAATTAGTGGTGGAATTCTTGCCTAGTGTATGTAAAGTCCTACAATTGATCCATAGTACCATATTAGAAGTAATTAGTTTCACGGAATTGGTGACTTTGACTTTCGGGGGATATTTTGGAACTTAATTATTTGATAAAACACTGAATTTTTAGTTGAAAAGTATGTATATGCAAGAAAGCGATAGTAAAATTTTGGTTAAAAAATAAAGATCTTTCTGTTTGGGGCTAAGAATTATAATTTTAAGTCCATTACTCTGTTTCTTTTACTTATCTTTCCTTATTCATGTCTTTAATTCCCTTATATTATGCCCATAAGAGGTTCATATCTTGATTCTCTCACTTTCTTGTTTGAGTAGCAGCCATTCTTGTTGAATTGTGTATAACAGCTGCCCTGTGATTGCATTTTATTTGTCAGATGGGCTATTTATTATTTTAGTCAGGAGCTGTATGGTGGTCATAGAGCTCTTGAAATATAGCTCGTTTAACTAAGGTGACTATTAAAAGGAAAATAAAATTTTCTTGAGTATTGATTCAGTTATTGGACAACTTTTAAATGTGTTTTAAACAACTTGAATACATGAGTCTATTAATTGTATATTTTATGAAATTGAAAACAGTTAAAGCATTTCGTCTGAAAATGTATACAAATTGAAATGTGCTGTAAGTGTAAAGTACATACTGTATTTAGAAGCTTCATACATAGAAGTGTAAAATATTTAATACTTTCTATGATGATATGTTGAAATGATACTTTAGATAAATTGGTTAAATAAAATATATTATTAAAACTAATTTCACTTGTTTCTTTTTAATTTTTAATGCAGTGTCTAGCATGATGCTGTCAATAGAAACAAAATGTGAAGAGCCAGACATGGTGGTGCATGCCTATAATCCCAGCACTTGGGAGGCCAAGGCAGGAGGATTGCTGCACTTTCAAGGCTAGCTTGGGCTATATAGCAAATTTTAGGCAAGCCTGGCCTACATACTAAAACCATGTCTCAAAAATGCCAAGAAGAAAAATTTAATGAGACACATAAAAAATGTAAAATTTTTAGTAGCCACTTTAATAAAAATCTTATTTAAGTTTTACAGTAAAACCTTGAGATAGGTAAATTGTCTTGAAGATGAATTCTTGTCCTATAGAGAGGGAGCCAGAAAAAAAAATTAAATTCAGCGTTTTAAGTGACTTGTTTAAATTCATTCAGCTGGTAAATACTAGACTATAATTCAATCTTTGTAACACAAAACCCCATTCAGTTTTTGGGTTTAGTTAAATTCTATAAATAGTTATTTCCATTAAGTTTGTTTATTTTTATTCCTGCCAAACCACAATGTGACCAAGAGAGTAAAAGCTTCTAGCATCGATTTAAAAGACTAAAACAGTAGTTCAAAGTTAGAGTTAGGAGGAGTGACTCAAAACAGGCCAGAGTAGCTGTTGTTGAGTCAGCCAAAGCAGGAGAGGGGTTTAGTTCCATGGGCCAGTGCCAGAGTCCAGGAACAAGCCTGCAGGGGCCAGGCTGCCCAGGGTGAATTCCACCTTTCCTATTTTCCTGAGTGATTTGGAACAAGATCTTTGACTTCTCTCCCTTGTCTTCATTCTCTTCCTCTCGTCCTCTTTATCCTGTTTTGTCTCCTCCATCTTTTTTCCTTTTAAGATCTTTGACTTTTGTGTGTCAGTGCCCTCATCTGTAAAATGGAGACAATCCTAACCCCTTCTTAGGGCTATTATGAAGAGTAAGTTAATAAATGTTAGACATTTATGTTTTGTACATAAAATGTTACCTATTTTATCATTTCCTGGAGGAGAGCAAACAGTTTTTGGAAATAATGTAGTCTATGAGATTGTCTTCCATAGGTCTTTTATCATCAGGGTTCCTGTCAGTAACAGTACCCCTTAATGTTTTATACCAGAAATAATAAAACATTTCCATAGGTGCATAATCTTTCACTTGTGTGGTTTAGACACAATCTTATTTTATATTTGTGTGTGTGTGTGTGTGTGTGTGTGTACATACCCCACAGTGCACATGTGACAGTAAGACGACATTGCAGGGATTGGCTCTCTCCCTCCTCCATGTGGATTCAGGAATAGAACTCAGGTCTGTAGGGCTGGTGACAATGCCATCTTGCTGACCACAAGTTGAGTATCTAAAGTGTATTTTAGAAGTAGAAAATTTGTTCCAGGACCAAATTTTTCTACAGTTCTGATTTGGAAAATTGTTTTGAATTTGCTGCAAATATATAAAAATGAAGGAATTTGACATAGAAATGTGGTCTTCTACTATAGCTTAGAAAAATCAGAAGCTTTGATGCATGTTGCCAGGTGGTAGTCAGAGGGCCGGGCATTGTTCTCTGTGTCTCCCTAGATTCAGCCTACCTGCTTTGTCTGCTTTCCTGTGTGTGAGTCATCCCTCTGTCAGTGTAGCATCACTGTCCACTCCTTCATAAACACAGTGCTTGCCATGTATTTTAAGACATTTATCTGCCGGTTCTCTAAAGCTTCTATTCTAAACAAACATCATCCTTAAAGATTTATGTGACTATCTGTGCATACGTGTGCATGTACATGGTTTGTTCTTTAATTTTTTAACAGTTGTCACAAGGAATTTTTTTTAAACAACTCAGTTTTTATTTGAGATTTGCTTATTTTTGGTATATGTGAATGAATATCTTAGCTGTCTGTATGTCTATGTACCATGTGCATGCAGTGTCTGACGAAGCCAGAAGAGGGTGTCGGATACTTTAGAACTTGAGTCAGAGCCGGTTGTTAGCTGCTTTTTTGGTCCCAGGTCCTCTGGAAGAGCATTCAGTGCTTTTAATTGTTGAATTTCTCCACCGCCCCTCAAGAAATACAGTTTTATATATGTTTTTTGCCTAGCAACATTATTGAACTTAGAGTTGCTCTCTATGTCATTACTACTATTGTTTGAGAACAAAGGCAATTCTTTTTCCTTTATCATTCTCAACACTTTTTCATCTGCTTACTCTACTGTATAGGTACTACATATTAAAAAGAGACAGCACTTGGGAGGCAGAGGCAGGAGGATCTCTGTGAGTTGGTGGCCAGGACAACATAGAGAGACACTGTTTTACACAAAGTCGGGGGTGGGGGGCAGTGCTACCAGGCATCCTTATTAAAAATCTTAAAACCACATATTATGACTAAATATGGTGACTGTCATTGACTTTAGGTAGTTATCCTTTATCATGTGAAAACCTTTAATATTTAATCTTATAAAATGCCCTTTCACTGTGTGCTGAAATAATCATGGTTTTCTCTTTTAATTAGTTAGTGATTTTTATTAGTAGCTACTCTGTATTTTCCTTTGTAGTTTTTCATTTGCATTGCAGATTGACCTTACCAGTATTTGAACACATATATTAGCTTATTTTGTTTTGTCCCTTAACATGTCCTAATAAAGAGGAACTGGGCAAGTAGCTCAGGTAGGAGGGTATTTACCTAGATAAATGAAGTCTTGGGTGATGATGCATACCTGTAATTCCAACACTCTGGATCAGAACTTAAAAAGTCATGCTAGGCTATATAGAGTTTGAGGCCAGCCTGGGATATATGGGACTTGTCTGAAGAAAAAGAAGAAGAAAAAGAAAAAGAAAAAGCTCTAAAAACAATGATTGGACCATTAACAGACCCAGATTGTGATCTCCAAATGCTATTTCATTTTTAAAGAGCCTGAGCCTATTAGAATGATGACAGGTCCTAAATGGATGTTAAGAAATGTATAAAGCCAAAAAAAAAAGAAGAAGAAGAAGAAGCCAGGCGGTGGTGGCGCACGCCTTTAATCCCAGCACTTGGGAGGCAGAGGCAGGCGGATCTCTGTGAGTTGGAAACCAGCCTGGTCTACAAGAGCTAGTTCCAGGACAGGCTCCAAAACCACAGAGAAACCCTGTCTCGAAAAATACCAAAAAATAAATTAAAAAAAAAAAAAAGAAATGTATAAAGCAAGTTAGAACCGTTGTTAGTCTGTGTCAAGGACCAGAAAGACGAGCTACAGAGGTTGTTAATAGAGATTTCAGTAGTCATTGGAAGAGGCTGTCACACTCCCAACTCCGATAACTGAGTGCTGAGGTTAATAGTATAATTGATTAAAAAAGATAAGCCCTTCTCCAGTCCAGCATGTGGGTGTTGAATCCAGGCTCTAGAGCTTGCTAAATGTGTGACCAACCATAGAAGTTCATCTTCAGCATCAAGCAAGTTAGCACCCATGAAAGCAAGCTAATATTTAAATGAAGTTGGTCATACTTGAAAGAGACTACAGAATTAACTCATTTTGAAACTGATCAATAGAAGGAAAGAAACATTTATTTTTGTCTTTTGTTTCAATGTTTCTTCTGAAAAAATGGTTGGTAATCTGATGATCCATATAGAGAAGTTGCTTCTTAGAATTTTTGGTTAGCTGATAAGAGGGGAATGTAAGGGAATTAGACTATTACATCTTGCCGCACCTGGTGATCTGAATTACTGCTGATGTCTGAGGAAGGAAAATGATAGAGTGCCCCCTGATGAAAGTGAATGTTGCTACCTTAGGGCGGTACATTTTTGCAAGATCAAATCAAAACAAACCTTTCTGAAAAGCCAGCATCTGATCAAGCTGTTTAATTGTATATAGTGGAAAACAGTTCTTATCCATTATGCAGAGACAGCATAACTGTCTTCATTGCAGCATTGTTTTTCCTAGTAAAACGTTAGTTTTAAAAAACAGCAGGTAAGTTTATATCCACAAGTAGGCGGCACAGATAGGAGTGTACGATACTGTAAGTGTGAATTAGAGTTTGTATTGATGGGGAGTGAGAAGATCAGGTATATGGTATATTTTTGTAATGTTTGAAGAACCCTTTAAGCAACTTTTCTACTTGTATAGTAGGGACACCAGTTCTGGATGGTTGGTTACTTCTGAAATGGAGAGGAAGCAAAAGGCTCTGAGGCTTAACAAGCAGAGGCTTCAGCTGAAATTATGATATTTAAGAAAGAAAAAAAATAAGCCAGGTCTGGTGGTGCAGACCTGTGATCTAGCTACTTAAGCAAGATTGCAAGTGCAAAGCCAGCCTGGGCATCTGGTCTTAAAAATGGCTGAGGCCATAGCTCAGTGGGCACATGCCATTTGCCTTGAGTTCAGTCCAAATGGCACAAGTTCATTGTTCCATCATCTGGAAGGTGGAGGCAAGATCAAAAAGTTCAGAGTCATTTCTTAGTTACGTTGTGATTTTGAGGCCAGCCTAGAATACATGAGATACTCTCCTGAAAACAACAAAACAAAAAGATCTGAGGTTTATTAACAGAGTGATAAAGTGTTAGCCTAGCATGCACAGGGTTCTAAATTGTCAGGTTATCACCCAGCCCCCACATTAAGTAGTGCAAAATGTTGACTGATAAAGGTAGTTGGTGTATCAGCTAGTGTTAGAGTTTTTATTTTTATTTTTTTAAATATTTATTTATTATGTATACAATATTCTGTTTGTGTGTATGTCTGCAGGCCAGAAGAGGACACCAGACCTCATTACAGATGGTTGTGAGCCACCATGTGGTTGCTGGGAATTGAACTCAGGACCTTTGGAAGAGCAGGCAATGCTCTTAACCGCTGAGCCATCTCTCCAGCCCTTATTTTTTTCGAATAAAATACTTTATAGGTATTTTTCTTAAGAGAAGTGATTCTTAATATGAATGTCAGGTTTTAGAGATTTTTTTTTCTCTGACAAAGAAAAAAGGTTTCTTTTCTGTAAAGATGTTGCTAGGCTACATAGTGGTAATTGTAACAAGCTTGTTTTTTGAAAGTGTGTGTTAACTAGAGTGTAATTTTTTTTTAAATGGTAAAATAAAACAAATAGGCATAAAGCTCCATTGTTAAATTTTCAAGCAAATGCACGTGTGCTCCTGACTTCCTGTAAGTTTCTTCTAAAAGCTAACAGATTGGAGCACCTTTTTTCCCTGGACAGCCATCTTAAACACTGATAAAATGGGACATTGGTATTTGCTTCAGAAAAGTGTGACAAGACCAGAAACCTGTTGGGTGCTTCTTCCTTTTTGGTATGTATGTGCTGGTGCACGTGGCCATATGGAGGCTAGAGGTTGATGTAGGTTATCTCCTCAGTTGCTTTTTCAGTTAACTTTTTAAGAACAGATCTCTTTCATAAACCCGGAGCTCACAGTTTCAGCCAGAGTGACTGAGTAGTAGTACATGCTTGGGATCAGCCTCTTGTGCCCTTGGCCTAGTCTTCCTCCCACCCCCACTTCTGGGATCACAGATACATGCTGCTAAGCCTGACTTCTTAAAGATTTATACACCCACCCACCCGCCACCATTTGTTCGTGTATGTGTGTGTTCACATGTACTCCATGACTTGTATGTGGAGATTATAGTTCATTTTGTGGAAATCTGTTCTTTCTACCATGAGTTCCAGGAATTGCACTCAGCTTGTCAGGCTTGGTGGTAAGCTCATAAAAACTATTTTACTTTATGTGTATCAGTGTTTTACCCAGATGCTTGTTTCTTTTTATGTTCATACTTGCTGGATAGCCTGAAATTGGAATTACTGATGGTTGTGAGCCACCATGTGAGTGCTGGGAATTGAACCCAGGTCCTCTGCAAGAGCAGCAAGTGATCTTAACTACAAAGCCATCTCTCCATCTCCCAAACCCAATTTTTTACATAAAGGTTGGGGATCCTCATACTTACACAGCGAACACTTTACCCACTGAGCCTTCTCCTCAGACCTAAAGTTCTTATAAAAATTTATTGCCGAGCGGTAGTTGCACACACCTTTAATCCCAGCACTCAGGAGGCAGAGACAGGTGGGTCTCTGTGAATTTGAGGCCAACCTGGTCTACAGAGCTAGTTACATGGAGAAACCCTGTCTCCAAAATAATAATAATAATAATTCTGTTTTGGTTTGAAGTTTTCTTTTAAAAAGGAATATTAAACGTCATCTAGAACAAACAGTCTCAACTTAAAGTCTACTCTATCACAATTTCCTTGAAGTAGCCAACCATGCTGGTACATAGCTATAGTTATAGCATTTGGAAGATGGAGGCAGGAGGGCCGAAGAGTTTAGGGTCATCCTTGAGGTATACAGGAAGCTGTAGTTGAAGGTCAGCCTGGGATACAAGAATTCCTGTCCCAAAAAGCCGTAAAACCAAAAATAAAGAATTTCCTAGAACTGTCCTATACTTTGAAAACTGCCTGCCAATTCTCACCAGTCCATCTTGAGAATCATTCCTAAGCCTCTGTGCTTGTTCTGGAGAGGACTGATAGCTTCAAGTCTCTTAGACTTGCTGCTAATGGCTTGAATGCATCTGCTGAGGACGATTCTGAGGCTGTTTCAAAGATCAGCTACAGAGAATTAATGATTCCCTGGAAGACAGTGATGGGAAACCCATGCCTGCCCCTAAGTGGAATTAGGGTAAAAGTGGTCCAGCTCCTAATTTGGACTGATTTCTTTCTAATCCAGTATGTGTTTTGTAAGGAAACAGGAGCCTCTCTCTGATTGTTTTCCCCACCAGAATTGGGTACTCTTGTTTCATAGTATCCTATGTGTAACGACTGTGTGTGTGTGTGTGTGTGTGTGTGTGTGTGTGTGAGAGAGAGAGAGAGAGAGAGAGAGAGAGAGAATTTATTATATATTTCCTTTGAGTATTAATATCTGGCACATTGGTTGCTACATTGCAGGAGTTCACTAATTTAGAGCAGGATGTGTTTAGGGATTAAGCTGGTGGTAATCATACCATCTCAAAACAGTGTCTCCCAATTAGAAGCAAATGTTAAAAAGAAAATCAGGGAACAGGAAAGAGATCATTATCAGGCTTTGAAATTAGAGGTAGGAGAGAGGCGGAGATTCCTATGGAAAGGCAAGTATACCACAGTGCAAGTTAAATAGTGATGTTGGCAAAGGGGAATTTGATAGGAGGTATAAAGTAATTGCTAGCAGAAAAAAAGCAAAGCTTTTGTGGGGATTAGGGATTAGGAACAAACACACAGAGCTCTTAGAAACACCTGCAGCAATTATACAGGTCTCATAATAATCAGTCTTCATGAATTTCTCTTAAAAGACTGATTCACCCCCCTCTTAACTAAGCATTACATCTTCCTAAGATTCTAGTGTCTTACTTTGTAAAGTGTTCTCATATTCAAATGAGCTCTTGTTATATTACCATTCAGTTATATAGAAGTAATTTCCCCCTCAATTCTGTTAGCTTTTCTAACCACCACCAGCCACTTCCATTTCTGGTCTCGGTCTCTCTCTCTCTCTCTCCCTCCTTCCCTCCCTCCCTCCCTCCCTCCCTCCCTCCCCCCCCTTTTTCTCTCTATCCGTCCATCCGTCCGCTCCTCCCTCCCTCCATCTTTCAAGACAGGGTTTCTCTGTAGCTTTGGAGCCTGTCCTGGAACTTGCTCTGTAGACCAGGCTGGCCTCAAACTCATAGAAATTCGCCTGCCTCTGCCTCCCGAGTGCACGAGTAAAGGCATGTGCTACCACCGCCCAGCCCATTTCTGTTTTCATTAATGAATTATTCTCTCCTAGTCTATTTTTATTATTTTTCCTTGGAATAGGTAATGACAGTGTAACTGATTCTAAATTTGAAAGGTGCAGAAGGATTAGGATAAAACTCTTTTTCTATTCTTATCTTTCCATCACTTACTTGTTCGGTAGGCCACTAGTGGCTCAACTTCTTAATAAACATTCTTCCAGATACATAATGTACATTGTCCATCTGCAGGTGATTGTAGCACATTGTTTGCATTGGGCACTCATCTGTCCTGAATAGTAATCCATATCAGTATATCAGCATCCTTACTCAGGGACTGAAGAGATGACTCAGTGGCTAAAAACTGTTCTTGCAGAAGACCCAGGTTCAATTCCCAGCACCCACATGGTGGTTCACAACTGCCCATAACTTCAGTTCTAGAGAATCTGATGCCATCTTTTGACCTCTGTAGATCCCAGGCAGAGATATGGTACAGAGATCGACACTCAGGCAGAATACTCATACAAATTAAAAAAGAATTTCTTGTTGGGTGGTGGTGGTGGTGCACATCTTTAATCCCATCACTTGGGAGGCATAGTCATGTGGATTTCTGAGTTTGAGGCCAATCTGGTCTACAGTGAGTTCCAGGACAGCCAAAACTTTACAGAGAAATGCTGTCTTGCAAATCAGCAACAACAAACAAACAAACATTAAACTTCTTTGGGCTAGGGCATGTAGCTGCATGATAGAGTACTTGCCTACCTAGTTCTCAGAAGACCCTGAGATCAGTTCCCAGCAACAGAAAAAAAAATCTATGTTTTCGTTTTCCCTCCAACTTCTTTGATGTGTTCATAGTAGTATATTTGCCCTATAGGCTTGCTGACAGCCTGATATTATGGAGATATTTTCTCAATTGAGGTTCCTTCCCCTCTAATGATTGTAACTTGTATCAAATTGACATAAAACTAGTCAGTACACCCTCTTCTACCCTCTGAGGGCAACCCACATGCATGTATACATACATACGTTTGCATTCAGACACATGCGTAAATAAACATATTTTTTTTTAAAAATATTTATTTATTTATTATGTATACAATATTCTGTCTGTGTATATGCCTGCAGGCCAGAAGAGGGCACCAGACCCCTTTACAGATGGTTGTGAGCCACCATGTGGTTGCTGGGAATTGAACTCAGGACCTTTGGAAGAGCAGGCAATGCTCTTACCCTCTGAGCCATCTCTCCAGCCCCAACATAATATTTTTTTAAAGTCACTTTCTGAGACAGGGTCTCTCTATGTAACCCTGGTTATCTTGGAACTCACTTTGTAGACCAGGCTGGCCTGGAACTCAGAGATCTGCTCACTTCTGCTTCCCGAGTGCTGGTATTAAAGGCATGTACCACCAATCTCTGTATAAAAATAAATCTTAAAAGTAACATCCCCTAGCCGGGCGGTGGTGGCGCACGCCTTTAATCCCAGCACTCGGGAGGCAGAGGCAGGCGGATCTTTGTGAGTTCGAGGCCAGCCTGGTCTACAAGAGCTAGTTCCAGGACAGGAACCAAAAGCTACGGAGAAACCCTGCCTTGAAAAATCAAAAAAAAAAAAAAAAAAAAAAAGTAACATCTCCTCTATGCCAGGCTCTTCACATCCAAAGATGGCTTTGCTTTCAACCACGAAATTGGATGTGAATAAAAATAATCCTTGTCCTTAAAAAAAAAAAAAAGTATAAAAAAAGTATCTCTGCATGGTGGGGATTTATACGTCTCTTTAACCACCTTTATTGAAGCTTCTTTTATAAACCATATAGTTCATGCTTTTTAGTATACAGTTCAGTATCTTATAACTTAATTTGTGTTTGTTTTATGAGGTTAACTGTATTTATTTGAACTGTTTTTGTTTTCTTTGAATTGTCTGGCCTAATCTTTTTTTCATTTTAATATTGGATTTTGGTCTTTTTCCACAATCAGTTCGTAGGAGGCCTTATGAATGTGAAATGAATTGCAAATATGTTTTCCAAGGGGCATTTGTCTTTTGAATTCGGCCATATAGTTTGGTATAAAAGTCAGTTTCCTTTTAAGATTGTCTGGGATATGAATATAGTGAGACTAGGGTTGGGGAGCTAGCTTAGTCAGTACAGTGCTTGTGCAGCCATCATAGAGAACCCGAGCTTGGTCTGTAGAACCAAGTAGAAAAAGCTGGGTGTCGTAGTGTGCCCTTGCCACCTCAGGGCTGGGATGCAAGACAGGAGACTCCTTGGGACTCACTGGCCAGTTAGCCTACCCTAAGGCCAATGACAGACCCTGTCTCAAAAATAAAATAAAATAAAATTAAAAAAGTGAGTGCTGGCAAGATGGCTTAGTAATTAGGAGTGCTTATTGTGTAACCATGAGGACCTGAGTTCAAATCCCAGCACCTACTTAACAAGCTGGGCATGGTCTCATGAATACCAGTTCTGGGGTGGTGTGAATGGTGGCAGCTCACAGAAAACAAAAATAGCTCAAACAAATGAAGTTCACATTTATGATTTCCAAAATATATCTCAATAAAGAAAGAAATGGTGACTTGTGTCTTAAAACACATTCCTAATGATATGCACGATGCCTAAAAGAGTGTGGCCTGCTCACTAGATAATTTAAATAAAATGCCTATTTGCGTAATGTGTGGAGTTGACCATGAGCAAGGTTCAGTAATGATAATGGAGACTTTTGTGATATTTGAATCTTGGTATTTTCTTCCTTGACAAAATTGTTGTAGAATTATTCAATGGAATGTTTGAAAAATAAGCTTAAAGTAGAATTTTTGATAAAGTGTGTTTGAGAGGTAGTGTGTCATATAGCCCAGGATGGCCTCAGACTTGCTGTGTAGCTGAGATTGATCTTGAATTGACCCTTCTGCCTTCATCTCGGCCATGCCCAGATTACAGGCCTGCCCTACTAAGCGTGCTTCAAAGGGAAACTTTGCTAACATTTCAGCTTCTGATTGTTTCCTTCACCAGCAGGGCCCTTTCTGCACACATTGACATCAACTTCTATTCAGAAATTGTTTTTAAATTTTGAATAGAATATGTCGCAGGAAGGGCAGGGCTGCTACTTCCCTCTTCACTCTCCTGCTCCAACCCCCTTTACAGAAAGTTTGCTTTCTCTTTTGATTCTGGTCTTGGGATCTTAGCATTGTAATTGTAGTCAGTCACCTAACTTGAGGTGCTTTAGTAATTAACAGGTATCTTAAAAGAATAATTAAAAATAGCCTCAAAGAGTTATGTTTGTAGAACTGCTTTACTTCCTTCCATTTCACTTGAGCCCATTAATAAGATGAATTCATAATGGAAAGTAGTCTCAAGTGACCGTTGCTTCCTATGTACACAGGTTTCTTGTTGGAAGCCCTTCCGAAGATGTATAATTCAAAAGGAGAGTGTAATTTAAAAGCCTCTCTTGGGGAGTTTGATTCGAGGATGTCCTTTGAAAAACACTGGCCCAGAGGGAATGTTTGACTTTTTTTTTTTTTTTGTCCAGATGAAACCTGAAAGTGTATCTGAGTGGTTGTGACTTTCAGGAAAGGCCCAGTCTCACTTATAAAGGCTCTTAGCCCTGAAGAGTTTAGTTAAGGGGGAAAAAAAATGCAATAATTTTATTTAAAAAATGCAATAATTTTATTTAAAAAAAAAAAGGGTAGCTGTCTTTTATTGTTTTGTGACCCCAGGACATCACACATGCTAGACAAGAGCATTTCCAATAATTACCTGAAGAAAAAAAAATATAGAAGACATTTTAGATTAGTATCACTATGGCGTTTTGCTCTGGAGACTTTATTTTCTTTCTGCATTTGATTCCTTGGTTTAAACCCTAAATGTAGTGCTTTCAATGTTATATCAAAATTCTTGAATTCATTGTATATTTTGATTTTTAAGATACTATTGAGTGCTTTATTTCCAGTTGTTAAGTGTTCTGATTCTCAAAATAGAACCAAATCTTTGAAAAAGATTTATTGTTTTATGTGTATGTATGTGTGCAAATGCCTGAGGAGAGCAAAAAGGGGAGTCATAGTCCCTGGGCTGGGAGGTACAGGCAGTAGTGACCTGTATACCCAACTCAGGTCCTCTGCAAAAGCAGCAAGTGTTTGCTTGCTCTTAATCTCTGAGCCATACAAATTCAAACTCCAGTCCCTGTGAATTGTGAATTAAAAAGAATGCTTTTCCTTCTCTGTTCACCCCTCTTTTTTTTCTTTTTTGTTTTCCTTTTCTTTTTTCTTTTTCTTTTTTTTTTTTTGTAGTTGGAGTGCCTCAAGCTAATCGCCTCACAAAAATTCACAGACAAACGCATTGGGTATTTAGGAGCAATGCTGTTATTAGATGAAAGACAAGATGTGCATCTTCTCATGACCAATTGTATCAAGAAGTAAGTCTTACCTTTTCCTTCCCCCATAACAACTGTTTTACTCTTTTAAGGATTTCTTATGAGAATAAGAATGTCTACTCATTGATTTTTATGTTTACTGTCCAGAATATATTTGAGCATCTCTTAATTGTAGCTAATATTGTAAAGATACTAAACAAAAGAAAACGAAAGCATTGCTGTATCTATTTGGACATAATACACAATTAGCAATTAGATAAGCATTTGGATATTTTTAGAAAAGATAAGAAAGTACTAGTGAAATCTAGATTTTCATATTTCTTATTTCTAGGATGTTAGATACCATGAATAATGAAATTTTAACTTTTTAAAAAATTTCTATTCTGTAGTCTGAGTAAGGGACTGAAATTTTAGTAGTGTGGAATTGTACTCATCCTCTGTAAAATATTAGATTTACTTTATTATTGTGTGTATTTATGATATGTGTATGTGAGGGGAGAGTGGTCATTGGAGTGTGTGTGTGTAAGTCAAAGAACAACTTTTGGAGTCGGTTCTCTCCTTTCACCTTTACGTGAGTTTCAGGGACTGAACTCCTCAGGTCATCAGGCTTGTGTGGCAAGTGCTCTGCCCATTTTTGAGCCATCTCCCCAGGCCTGAAAATATTTTTTTGAGACAGAGTATTGCTGTGTGTGCCTTAAACTCCTCTTACCTCTACAGTGTTAGGAATAGAAGTGTAGTTGTGTGAAGCTTGACTTGGCCCCTGGAACTTGGTACACAGCATCATTTGAAGTAGTGTTCCTTCAGGGATGCAGTGTACTTATATTTCTTTACCTTGTGGAATGACCAAGGAAGACCTGCTGTGTGGACAGATGAGAGGATCCTGTCAGAAGTTAGCTGTTTTCTCCAGTACCCTCTTAGAATATTCTGTGAGGTGGCTACAGTGGTACGTGCCTGTAATCCCACCACTTGCAAGATTCAGTCAGGTGATCTCAGATTTAAGCTTGGGCTGTTTGGTGAGATAATACCAACAAACAAATAAGAAAATAGAGGAATTCTGTTAGAAAGTTACAAAGATTCTTCAGGTCTTAAATGGTCAGAAGTACCTTTTGGTTTTGATTTTATCAATGAATTTAATATTTAAAATTTTCTTTTGTTTGTAATATTTTTATATTTGACGTAAAGTAGAAAGGGGATAGGCATTAGGTCTTTATAGACATTTAAATTTTATTTTTCTTTCCATTAGAACTGATCTACTTTAAAATTTTTCAGCATAATAGAATAGTTAAAAATGAGAATTGCATTGTCAAGTGTAGCATTCAAATGCAGTCTGTAAACTTAATTTTGGGAAGGATTGTTTTTCTTTGGGGGGTGTCCATGAAATATAAGTAGTGAACATACCAAGTTGGCTAATGATTTAGCTTTATTGCATTGTATGCCTACAAACCAGGTGCTGTTGTAAGCACCAGGGTGGCGAGTAGAAAAACGTGAGCAGTATCCCTTAGTGACATGAGACTACATCCTTAAAGGGTCATCATGGTTGTCTTCCACATTTGCTGTAACAGGGCTGTTAGGCAGTTCTTCTCCTTTGGTTCTTTCATGGTCTGTTGCTCTGTTATTAACCTTTCAGTCATGTGCAGATAAGCTGGCAGTTCTGCCCAGCAGCAAGACTTGTTAGAGTTAATACCAAACCAGAGCATAGGCTTGTAGCTTGGTAAAAGTTGAAAACTGAGGCACATTGATAAAGAAGAAATCTTTGTATTTTTTTTTTTTGTAATAAAATTTTATCTGGGTGTGGTATCACACACCGTTAGAGTCAGATAGATCACTGAGTTTGAGGCCAACCTGATCTACACAGTGAGACCTTGTTTCAAAATAAAACAAACAATTACCCCCCCCCCCCATGCTCCTTTATAAATGCTAGACTGCCTCAAATTCTCTATGTCCAGGCTAGATTTGAACTCAAGATTCTCCAGCCTCAGATTCCTGGCTGCTGGTGTTACAGCTTGTGACACGATTCCCAGCTTGTGTTAGGCCAAATCTCAGGTGAATTCAGGAGAGGATGTTTTCAGATAATTGAGAATTGATGAGCATTTCATTTTAAGCACTCATTATTCATATCTCCCTTGTTTGTTGGTCTGCTAGCAAGTGTGAGTGTTCAATGTGTGGGTTCATGTGTATTGCAAGGCTCGTGGTGTAGAAACATACTGCTTGCTGCTTTACTTATTGGTAGAGGAAAACCTAAGGTAGTTAAAGATCTTAGAGTGAAGTCTTTTAAGAAATTGAATCTAATATTTTAAGAACTTGCATTTTGAAAATATCCTTAACTATTGAAAATGAATACAAAGTCAATTAAATATTTGTAGGAGCTTGGCCTGTAAGTGTTAAAAACCATAGTTAATATTCAAACTTTACTTTGATAATTTTATCTTAAATTAGTAGAATTAGTATAAAAGAGCAAACTTAACTTTTAAACTTTTTTTTCTTTTTTAATTGAAAATAGTAATAATGGGACCAGGTGTGGTGTGCATTCCTTTAATCCCAGCTTGTATGAGTCAGACTCAAGTGAATCTCTGTGACTTCGAGCCAGCCTGGTCTATATAGCAAGTTCCAAGATAGCCAGAGCTATGTAATAGAGAGACCCTGTCTCAAAAAGCAAAGCAAAACAAACTGAAACTAATAATGGCCTGGGGGTTTAGCTTAGTTAGTGGTAAAGTATTTGCCGTGTGTGTGTGTGTGTGTGTGTGTGTGTGTGTGTGTGTGTGTGAGAAACTCCACTTCCCCAGAGAATAATAGTGAACTATTGGTTAACATAAGTTCCTTCCTTCCTTCCTTCCTTCCTTCCTTCCTTCCTTCCTTCCTTCCTTCCTTTTTGAGACAGAGTCTCACTATGCAGCTCAGGGCTAGCTTAGTATATGTTGGAATTGTAGACATGTACTTAGCTATAGGTAAAATTTTCTATGAAAATATTTTCTAAAATAAATTCCTGTGTCAAGAGTGGCATTGTTTTATATTTTCCTGCACCACCCAAAGGAGGATAGTTGGATGCTCATGTCTTCACTCACTTTCTTGGCTGTGGCATATTAACTAATGGAGGTAGAGAGAGTCTAGCAGGTATGATGTGGAGAAGGGAAAACTTGGCAGTTGCATGGTACACAATCCCAGCTGTTCTGGAGCTGAGGCCAGAGGATCACAAATTTGGGGCCTACCTGGGCTATGTAGTAAGTTCAAGTTTGATCTGGACAAGTTATCCAGACTCTGCTTCAAAATAAAAATAAGCACAGTTGGATATGTAGCTGCATGGTAGGTAGAGTTCTTGCTTATTTAGCATAAGCCTGTTTCAGTCTCAGCAGCACCAAGAGTTTTCAAAGTACTAAATATTCTTTGCTACTATGCTAACATTGAACACGTGGCCCTTTCTTTCCCTCTCCCTCTCCCTCTCTCCCCCTCTCTTTCATTTTTTTCAAGACAGGATCTCTATGTATTCTTGACTGTCCTAGAACTGACTGTGTAGATTAGGCTGGCCTTGATCTCAGAGATCCACCTGCCTCTGCCTCTTGAGTGCTGGGATCAAAGGCGTGCGCCACCACTGCCCAGATAGGAAAAAGTTTTTTTTTTTTTTTTTTTTGATTTTCGAGACAGGGCTTCTCTGTAACTTTTGGTTCCTGTCCTGGAACTAGCTCTTGTAGACCAGGCTGGCCTCAAACTCACAGAGATCCGCCTGCCTCTGCCTCCCGAGTGCTGGGATTAAAGGCGTGCGCCACCACCGCCCGGCAAGAAAAAGTTTTGTAAGCATTTATTTGTTTTGTACGTATGTTGGGTTGAGTGTACCAGTGCATGTGTGGGTGTCAGAGAACAACTTGGGGTGGGGAAATTGGTTTTCTCTGCCCTATCAGTTTTGGAGATTGAATTCATATCACCAGCCTGGGCAGTAAAATGCCTTTACCACCTTAAACCATTTCACTCTGCCCTTAAGCAATATTTACGCATGAATAATTTTATAATGCCACAGTGGAACCACTTGGAAAAAGAAATTCTTCACTAAATTATGTAGATCTTCTGGATGCTAATGCATCTCATCTTGAAATATCAAAAATACCTCATGGGTTAGTGTTGTCACTGAGTCAATAGAATAGCCATTATATATAAACTGTCAAATTTGTGGAGATGATAGAAGTTTTCCAAAACTGCATTTATTTATTTATTTATTTATTTATTTATTTATTCGTTTACTTACTTACTTACTACAAAGCTTGGATTATGTCACTAGCAGCAAATATCAGTGTTCCTTTTGAAATTATATGCTCACATGTGTTTCTCCAGAAAGCGTACCTCAGGCTAGTCTCAGCATCTTGAGTAATGGCCTACAGATGTGTGCCACTGCTGCTGGCTGTTAGTTTAAACGAAGCTGCCTTTCTTCCTTGTTCCTTACCTCAGCATGCAGTGCTGAACACAGTTTACCAAGGTTTACTGCCGCTGCCTTGACTGGTGCTGTGGGCAAGCAGTTGTCCCACCATGGCTTTTACTGACTGCAGAGGCTGGTACAGTTGACAGTATGACAGGATTATGAAAACAGTTTGAATCTCCTGAGCTGTTGAGATGCCTATAAACCCTGTGATTCAGTGGTGTTCAACCTGTGGACTGTGACCCTGATGGGTGTTGCATATCAGATATTCTACATATCAGATATCTACATTCTTTTTTTTTTTTTTTTAGTTTTTTCGAGACAGGGTTTCTCTGTAGCTTTGGAACCTGTCCTGGCACTAGCTCTTGTAGACCAGGCTGGCCTCGAACTCACAGAGATCCACCTGCCTCTGCCTCCCGAGTGCTGGGATTAAAGGCGTGCGCCACCACCGCCCGGCTCAGATATCTACATTCTGATTCATAACAGTAGCAAAATTACAGTTCTGAAGTAGCAATGAAATAGTTTTATGGTTGGGGATCACCATAGTATGAGGAGCTATATTAAAGGGTCATAACATTAGGAAGGTTGAGAACCACTTTTTTGAACCATGTTGGGCTAAATGATGCAAAATGCTCAGAAACTGGTAGAAGTATTGTCTATCATATAATTTGGCTTCTGAATAATAACAAGAGTTAATTTCAAGATATAAGTATGTTTGACAGTTCATGTTTTAATACTTCAGCTTTTTGAGTAAAGCATTATTTTATACAGTAATGTATATATTTTCTGTTATGATCTGAATTTCTGAGGCTATAATATATAAAGAAATATTTATACAACTCAAAGTTTTATAGACTGAAAGTCCAAGATGTGACTTAGCTTCTGGGGAGGGCCTTGTGGCAGACACACGCACAGGAAGGGGGAATCACACAAGGAAACAGGAATCTCTTGCTCCTTTAAAGCAACTCAACCTCATGCATGAGTAGTGCTTAGTTCTAAACACCAGTGCCACTTCTGAGGACAAGTCCTCAGTGACTCAAGGCTCTGTGTCTTAAAGAGTCCACCATCTCGACCATGGACACACTGGCGACCCAGCTTCCAGCATACAGGGACACTCAGACCACATTGATGTGTTAGAAAGCACTTTAGAGGGCTCACTCTTAATGTCTAGCTTAGTATGGTGAAGGTACTTTCATAGTGCTATTTTATCATAGTAATAACAAGTACAGATTTTCCTTCTTGAACAAGTATATCTAGAAATATAGAATACTTAATGAAAGGTGGCTAATGTTAATGTATAAGATCATAGGGTAGCTATATTTTTGTTGTGTTTACATTATCTTAAGTTCACTAGTAATTAAGATTTCCTTCTCTGATTTTTTAAAAATTATTTAGTTATTTATTTTTTTTAAGCAGGGTCTTGTTATACTACTCTGTCTGGCCTGGAAATTGCTATGTAGATCAGACTGGACTCAAACTCATAGACATCCCCATGCCTCTGCCTCCCAAGTGCTGGAATTTAAAGTGTGTGCCACCACACCTGGCTATATAAGAGTTTTAGTATGAATCTTAACTTTTCTTGTAGGCAGTACTAAATCATGTCTTAGAAATCTCTCAACACAGTTTTGCTGCATCTTTCTACTTTCCGTTGTTGTTAAGTTTTCTAAAGTGGTATCTTTAATATCTAATGGGTAACATATTCTTGTTACTTGGTCATTTGGAAACCTTGGATAGAAAACTTAGATATTATTGGTTCACTATTTTAAAAAGTTGGAATAAGCATTTTTCTAAATTCTATTAATTTAAAATGCATTTTTATATCGTGTGTGTGTGTGTGTGTGTGTGTGTGTGTGTGTGTGTACGTACGTGTGTGCCATAGTACTTGTATAGCTTTTGGTATCAATCCTGTCACTTACCTTATTTGAGACAGGATCTCTTGTTCTATTATATATCCTAGGCTAGCAGTCCTGCACAGCTTCTGGAATTTTTTCTGTCTCCACTTCCCTTCTGACCATTGGGCACCTATGTGCTATTGAGTCTGGCTTTGCAGGGGTCTTAGAGACCTATATTAAGGCCCTTAAGTTTGCAAGGCAAGCACTTTGTGCTTAGCTCCCCAGCCCCTACAGTTTTGTTTTGGTTGTGTTTCTGTTTGTTTTGTTTGCTTGTTTTTAATGTAGTAATCTTGAGATTCACAGTTAGGTTGTTAGGCTGCTTTTGGGAGACTGTGTTTGTTCCTATTTCCCTTTCTTTCTCTTGCAGTGATCTTAATCATAGTACACAGTTCGTACAGGGGCTCGCACTTTGTACCCTCGGCTGCATGGGCTCTTCAGAGATGTGCAGAGATCTTGCAGGAGAGGTAGAGAAACTTCTGAAAACCTCCAACTCCTACTTAAGAAAAAAGGTAACTTTGCAGTAAATCAAATGTCTGTCTGGATTAGGTGGTATTATGGAAAGGAAAAGGCAGAATACTTGTTTCTGAAAGCTTAGATGGAATTAAAATATTTTTTATTTTTTCAGTAAATGTATTTAAAAGAATTATACATGAATTTTGATTAATTTTTTTTGGGGAGGGGGGTTTTGAGATAGAGTTCCACTGCAGTTCATTGAGCCTGTCCTGGAACGAGATCTTGTAGACCATGCTGGTCACAGAGATAGGCGTGCTCCACCATCACCCGGCTCTTCCTTGTTTTTTTTTTTTTTTTTTTTTTTTTTTTTTTTTTTTATTTTTCGAGACAGGGTTTCTCCGTAGCTTTTTGGTTCCTGTCCTGGAACTAGCTCTTGTAGACCAGGCTGGCCTCGAACTCACAGAGATCCACCTGCCTCTGCCTCCCGAGTGCTGGGATTAAAGGCGTGCGCCACCACCGCCCGGCTCTTGTTTTTGTTTTTAATTTATAGACAAACTCTGTCCTCAGCAGCACATCTGAGTACTTTGTAAATTATTTCACATATTAAAATTTTGATAATAAAGTTTTTCATTGACTTTTTACTAATAACTGACACATGTACTTGTGCCTTTGTATCTCTAAAAGGACAGTTCCCCTGGGGCCTAGATAGCTGTGAGGGAATGATTGAGAGATGACTTTCTAAAGTCCATGTACCTGATTGGATAGTAATGACAGAGAATGGTCTTATTTTCCTAACTTACTTGCTTTTGTTTGTTTCTAAAAACCTTGTTCTTTTGAGTTTTAAGT
The DNA here is from genome assembly GCF_018167655.1 of Microtus oregoni. Lineage (NCBI taxonomy): Eukaryota > Metazoa > Chordata > Mammalia > Rodentia > Cricetidae > Microtus > Microtus oregoni. The sequence continues at coordinate 43,837,435 of NW_024543063.1, forward strand.
TTTGCTTCAATCCTAAGACTATGGTAAAGAAGATACAGAATGAGGGCTGGAGAGATGGCTCAGTGGTTAAGAGCATTGACTGCTCTTCCAAAGGTCCTGAGTTCAATTCCCGGCAACCACGTGGTGGCTCACAACCATTTGTAATAAGGTCTGGTGCCCTCTTCTGGCCTGCAGACATACACGCAGACAGAATATTGTATACATAATAAAGAGAGGGGGGAGGGAGAGGGGAAAGAAAGAAAATACAGAATGTATATGTTTAATAAATGAGCAAAACGATCATCTCATTGGCATTTACTGAGTCTGTTATTGGTGTGAGAAAAAGGAGCTTGTATAGGACCGTTTTTAGATTGTGTATTGTTAATGATGCACACAGACTTTCTCAGTGTGTATGCCAGTGACTTTAGTACTGTGGGAGCTGCTCTTATTTGAATGCACAATGTTGCATTAAATTAAAGCATTCCTTCAGATTTGAATGCCTCCTAGTAAAATGGAGAGGAATTATCAGGAATCTTTTATAATCAGTCTATCTAAGCTTTTATTGCATTTTGACTAAAGTAATAGCTGCAATTATTTTGAATAATCACCAGTCTCCACCTATCCTGTTTCTCCTGGTGGACGAATGACTAAGACTGTGTTTTCTTTTTTTTTAAATATTTATTTATTTATTTATTTATTATGTATACAATATTCTGTCTGTGTGTATGCCTGAAGGCCAGAAGAGGGCACCAGACCTCGTTACAGATGGTTGTGAGCCACCATGTGGTTGCTGGGAATTGAACTCAGGACCGTTGGAAGAGCAGGCAATGATCTTAACCGCTGAGCCATCTCTCCAGCCCCAGACTGTGTTTTCTTTAGTAGAAACTAGTTTCCTTAACAAACCTTCCCTCCTTTCCTCTCCTCTTTCCTTCTTTTTACCACTGAGCTGTACTGCCTAGCCCTAGGCGACTTTCTTACTTGAGAAGAATCAGCTGAGAGCAGGATAGATACAGTTAAACTTCATAGAAGGAGTCTTTAAGTTTTGTGACACTGTTAGATGTGTTGGTCATCTGACCCAGGAATGATTATCAGAATGGAAGTCCATGTCTGTTTTTCAGTTCCCCAGAATTTCACTTAAATTTAACTTGTGTGATAAATTTCTTTTAACTATGATCTTCTTGAAAGTGTTTTCCCCATGTGTCTGGCAATATGTGAACAGGAATGGGTGGGCTTAATGTTCCTTATCAGTTCACTAGTATATACTGGACAGCCCCAGGCAGTTCACAGATAGTAAATCTTATTAACCAGCCTCTTTATTTTTCTAGTAGATGAACTAGTTGGTGAAGTTCTTTTCTAAGATTGGTTGCCCTGGCTTATTTGAAATAAAATTTTTTTGTCCTTCTATTTTTCTTTTTTATAGGCAGCACTGTGTGCTGTTCATGTCATCAGGAAGGTTCCTGAACTTATGGAGATGTTTTTACCAGCAACAAAAAATTTATTGAATGAGAAGAACCATGGTAATGTGATTTGGATAAACTCATAAAGTACTAAGAAAGGAAGGGTCAGCCCTGTGTTTCAGGGCTTTACTGTTACCATAGGTCTTGCCTGCCAGATCGTAGCTTTACAGTTAAATTGGTTTCTTTGTAGTAAACCTACCTTTCAGTTCTGATCCTATATCACGTTATTAATGTTCAGTATGATGTACAAATGATCATATCTTCAAATTTTATGTAAAAGCCACCTGATTTCTTGACCATTTCATAATAAAACAAGACATTTTTTTTCTTTGCTATCATGTGTTAGGAGTATAAGATTACCAAAAATTCTTGTGAGTTATTTCTAACAGGAATCTGTAGTGTACATTCAGATATCTTTACATAAAGCTTGAGAAAAGTGAAATGTAATGTGGCTGGGCTTCCCCAAAACTTTTTGTTCTTATATTGAAGTCATTGAAATGAGTTCCAAGTGTTGTTTCTTATATACTAAGAAAAAAATGACACAATATATTTAATTTGATTAATTTACACCACATTTTAATTAAATTAATTTAAATCTGTGCTCTGCTGTATTGTGTAGTGTTAAACACTACATACTAGGTTTAGCTAGGTCTGTCATTTATTACTTAGTGAAAAGTCTTTAGAGATCCTTTTTACTGACCTTGGGATAAGCAAATTTACTTGTCATTTGTATTTTGATATATTTTATCTGAAAATTTAGTATCTTACTAATGTTTTTGACTGGGATTATTTATCAGAGTATAGCCAATAGTGCATTGCAGAAACATGGAGAAGGAGAGATGGAGCTTATACTAACTGAGCATGGATATTGTAGGTGGACACACTTGTTCTTGGCATTTTAGCTATTGCAAAGATTCTGACTTGACCAAGGTTAAGCAGCAGCTCCTGCTGAATGCTCTTCACAGTGCTCTGATTCTTGGGGGATTGAGAAGCAGGAGTAGCAAGTCTCCTTTTGGGGTGAAGTCCTGTTTTCTGGAGCTGAGTAGGAACTCATTTTTGCCTCCCTTTGGCCTTTTCTCAGGTGTCCTTCATACGTCTGTAGTCCTCCTCACAGAGATGTGTGAGCGGAGCCCAGACATGCTCGCACACTTCAGGAAGGTAGGTGCTTTCTGTGTGCCTTAGTCTTTATTGATTGAAAGATGATTTTCCTGAAAAGTACATGTTTTTTTTTTCACTTAGGATTTTCTTTTGAAAGCAAGCTATGAAGCTGAATAAAGGATTTGACTAGCCCTGCTGTGTGGTAGGGCTGGAAGCCAGATTTAGGCAAATAAGAGCTGGCACTAGTATAGTGTTTCCCTTTTCAGAATAGAAGTCTTTCCTTGTTGTTGGCAGACAAACTGCTCACGTGTTTTATCTGCTGCTTTCACAGCGAGCCAGGAAATGTTACCTGAGGTCAAATTACAAATAGAATTTGTTTTCTTTCTTAAGGTGAAACTAGCAAACAATTTGAGGTCATTGATTCCTGTTACAGCCCTACCTTTTTAAGGCTACCCCTCCTTTTTATTTATTTTTTCCTAAGACAGGGTTTCTGTATTTAGCCTAAGCTATCCTGGAACTTGCTGTATAGACCAGGCTGGCTCAAACTCAGATTCACCTGTTTTTGCCTTCCAAGTGGTGGGATTAAAGCAAGCACCACTGCCCGGCTCCCTTTCCCCACTTTTTATAGCATTTTAAAGTAGGCAGTTTTATTTCTCCCTTTGCTTACTGAGAAGGTTGATGTTCTTTGTATAGTACATGTGTTGATTCCTTTAGAGATGGTTGTTGAGCACTCCACAAAGACCTCATTTTATATTTTAGATCTAATGGCAGTTTTTTTTCTTTGCCTCACTCTCCCTTAGATGTTCATGTCTTGATTAAATTAATGTAAAATAGTATGAGACCCGTATCTGTCCCTAATGCTTGCTTTGTATGTTTTGTTCCTGTTGTCTGTTTGGAATCCTGCTGTATGTTAGAATGAAAAGGTAAGAATTAACCCTCTTTTTAGATGGTGCATGCTGGCTTTAGGTCCTTAGTAGCTTTTGTGTGTCCGTCCACAAGTGTGGCTTTTAAACTATACTAATGCTGAAGCTCTGCTTAATACTGTGAATTATTTGTTCTAGCATTTTTGGCTAACTTCCTGGTCCAGTTTCTGTCTTGTCTTTTAAACTCCTGACTCCAAAGTCAGCCTTGGATTTCAGTTGTAGCCTTCCCTGAGTTGTAATCCTCCTCCTGTATCTTACCTTCACTTTCATGGGAGAGACTGAGCAGCTGCGTGGCAGCTTTGCTCGTGGCCATTCCGGTTCTGTGTGGTGCCCTTACACAAAACACTGCTTCTTTTTGAAGTAGATGGTTTAGAACCATCTGTGGGTAACTCATACTTTAAAACTCTATGTACTTCTGAGCTTTTAGTTCGGACTTAGAGCTCTTATTTCCCTCTTACTGGGACTTAATCTGAGAAGCTTTGGGGTATTGAAAGGATTTAGAGGTGGAGTACCTGGCACCAACTGACTTTCATGGCTGCAGCTTTCCCTCTGTCACCTTATGTTATTTGTCCTGTCATCAGTTTTAGTAACTTGCATTTTTGTCTGAAAAATAAAGCTGGGTTCCAAGAACTTGTATGCTGAATTCTTAGACATGTGCTTTTTGTCCCAGGGCAGTCTTATGCAATGTGCTGGCCTTGGCAGCAAATAAAACAATTTCTGAATTTAGTAGCCCAAGGAAAAAGGACTTCTCCAAGAACTTAACCAGATTTTAAAAAGTGATTAGGGTTATATGTAGTCCACAAAATGAAGGCTGTGGAGAGTATGAAAGGTGAGCTGCCTATCTTCACAACACAGTCTACAGATTTACTGAGATTTTATTTACAGCTTACATATCTCCATAACTTGTCTTATTCTTGGAGTTGTCCAAATTCAATTTTTGTTTTGATGATTTAATGAGTCACTAAATTCTGAAGGATTGTGGCTAACTTAAGTTCACATTATGTTTTCTTGCAGTTAAAGTGGCCTTAATGTTTTGAGTGTTTTGGGTGCATGCCTTGAGTGTAGCTTGGCATTTCTTCTTAACCTCACTACCTTTCTAGGCTGGGGCAGTAGAGAGGGAACAGCATAAAGAAAGAGGAAAAATAATGAGTTGCAGTAGAGTTGGCCTGTTCAGATTTCCTCCAGAAAGATGCAGTGTTTGTATCCTTCTTTATTTAGTTTTAGGTAATAAGCGCTGTTCATCTAGCTAGTCAATTGGGGTTTTCATTTGGAGACTGGGAAAGTTCATTTGTGGCAGATATTTTGGAATAGGATCTTAATATGAAGTAATTGATCAACAAAAAGGAAATGAGGGCTCATTTATTTGAAAGCACCTGTAACTTTAGACTGAGAGTAATTGTCTCTTTGACATGGACCTAGTAAAAGCAGGACAAAGGAATTCTTGATTATAAGGAATGTATAGTCTCTTTGGTAAAATAAGAAAACACAATTGAGTGCTGATATTAAATTGTGACAGAATTTCATCATATAAGTAAAGAGAAGGGCCTTGGTATTTTAGGTGTGTTTTCTTTATCTTTTCCTTTTGGCTTATGCTGATCACTTTGGTATTTCCTGTTGCATTTTGGGAAAGGATACTTGACTAAACCTATCTTCAGGGGAAGGTCTTTTTTCCCCTCTGTTTGAAGTGTGGTATACTTTATATTTTAATAAGTCATTAGTTAATACTTTATATGAAATTTGTTAGAATGAATCAAAAGGAACTTTTTTTTTTTGCTATCCAAGAGTTTCAAGTTCTATAAAAATAGAGCTGTAGTATATATACTCCATCGGCCTATTGTATTCGGTTCCCATAGGCTCTTGGCCCACTGTGATTTCTAGTGTCTTTACAAATGGAACTCTGGAGGAAAAAGATCTGGCTTGTTTTTATTCTGCTGATAAAGTACATATTACTTGTTAGGTTTCCACCTAAGTATCCGAGTTATACTTTTCAACCATCTTCAATATTGTATTTGTAGCAGAAGAAATTTCTTGGACTCAGACCTTTGTATCATTTTTCTAAACAAAGAATCTGCTTATTGAAGAGATAGTCTTAGATACTCACTTTTTGTTGTTGTTGTTTTGATGCATCTTTCTTTTCTGCAGCTTGTGCCCCAATTAGTTCGTATTCTAAAGAACCTCATCATGTCCGGATATTCCCCAGAACATGATGTTTCTGGTATCAGTGACCCCTTCTTGCAGGTGAGGTTGAAAAAACATTTTGGTTAATATGCAATGATTTGAAGAAATGTTTCCATCATCTTAAGTTTGTAGAGGGTACAAATTTGGTAATTCATTAATTATATGAATAAGTGAACCAGTACCAAATAAGTATTGTATTTAATTAATAAAATGACCATGTAGTGTAAAATTTATCTTGTACTTAGGTACTTAATTATCAGTTAAGTAGCTAATGGATATGGGGCCATGAAGGTGGATTATCTTATAACTTAATTAAATATAGAAGTGTGCATGAGTTCTTTAAAACGTGTTTAAAACTCTTCTGACTCGTGCTCGCTTCGGCAGCACATATACTAAAATTGGAACGATACAGAGAAGATTAGCATGGCCCCTGCGCAAGGATGACACGCAAATTCGTGAAGCGTTCCATATTTTTAAAACCAAAAAAAAAAAAAAAAACCTCTTCTGACTTATTTTTGATGGGATCTAAAACTTCATTTGAATTATTTGAATTTCATACTGAGTGAGATTTGTTTGTGTTAGACATAATTTGTTAACATTTTTTATTTTACATGTTAGGTACGAATTTTGCGGTTATTAAGAATTTTAGGACGAAATGATGATGATTCAAGTGAAGCTATGAATGATATATTAGCACAGGTGAGTTGATCCATCTTGGAGTATACTATTTTCATTTTCAACGTGCAGAGAGTAAGTAGACTGTGATTCTTAGTGTGACAGTTCCTGTTCCTCCTTAGGGAGTGACTGCAATCCCAGCGTGTCTGGTTGCACTAGGTACCTTTTGGAAGTGTTGTTTTATCACTTATGCATCCCTCTGTCTTTTCAGGTGGCCACTAATACAGAGACTAGTAAAAATGTAGGAAATGCTATTCTTTATGAAACGGTTCTAACTATCATGGACATTAAATCAGAGAGTGGATTGCGAGTAAGTCTTTTTGAATCTTTTCCTTCTAAACACTTAAATTAGAGTGATTGAATTGAGTATTATGTTTTTATATGAATGCAACCATATAGTATTTATCCCTTGCTTGTGTCTTTATTAAGCATAATGTCAAGGTTCACTTGTGTTTTGTAATATATCAGATGCCTTTCTTGAAATGCCTGTATAGGACTCTCTTGTACATGCCAGTAATACATCCATAAGATTTGTTACTGATGGATCTCTAGGCTGTTTCCTATCACTTGTTGCTGGAGACTTTGTGTATATGTTTGTACAGTTATATTTGTCAGAAAAATTTCTAGGGTTAAACTACTAAAGTGGAGTACGTATATATATGTCTTTTAGTTTTAAGATCTTAATTGACTTTATTACCATTTTAGAATTGGGCAGCATTCTGTAAATATAGCAAATTTTTATTATATCTTTCAGTAATTACTGCTGAAATGGAATGGTATTTTTAAAAAGAATTTATTTTGTGTGGGGACATGTGCATCTATACATGTCCACTATTGTGCACGCATGGAACATTAGAAGACAACTTGAGGGAATGGGTCCTCTCCTTCCAACATATGGGATCTGTAACTTGAAATCAAGTCATCAGGCTAGGTTGCAGACATTTTTATCTGTTGAGCCATCTTTCTGGCTCCTGAAATGGAATATGATTTTAAGAGTTTGTTTTTAGCTATTTTTTTTTCTTTTGCTAATAGTCTATAGATAACCAGTTGCCATCTTTAAACAGGTTCTATTCAGAGGCTGGATATTGGTTTTTTGAGTTAGAAAACAATATAAATCTATAACTTTTCTAGATTAAAAAACAAAACATAAAAAACCTATGCTGTTTCTCTTTAGGTTCTAGCCATAAATATTCTCGGTCGATTCTTATTGAACAATGACAAAAATATTAGGTAAGTCAGCTGAAAAATTTCCCATGTCTTCTACATTATAAAAATTAGTATTTCACAGAGTGACTTTGCTCAAGACTATACGTACGTGTAGTATTTATTATATGATAAAGAGTTTGAGGTAAATTTTAATTTAAATCTTAAAATTGCTATTTTGTAAAGAATTTGAGGATTTCTTTTACCGTTTAATTTTTTCTTATAAGTCAAGTACAAACATCCTATAAAGGGCCAAATGTTAAACATTTAAGACTTCCTGAATCACAGGGTCTTTGTAGCAACTACTCAATTTCATGGCTTTGGATCTTAAACTCAAGTTAATTTTTGGGCAGGGTGGTGGTGGGACTTGAGACAGAGTTTCTCTGTGTGGCCCTGGCTGTGCTGGAACTCCATTTGTAGACCAGGCTGGCCTGGAACTTAGAGATCCACCTGCCTCTACCTCCAAAGTGTTGAGATTAAAGGTGTGCATGTTATGCCCAGCTTTAAACTCAAATTATTATAGAAGCAATTTTGGTACTGGTGTAAAAAAAAGCAGAAACCATTCAAATGATAAAATTAAAATAATTTCCTTCTTGTACTTTGTGGGTAAGGCAGTGTGAAAAAGCATATGTACTTACTGTTTTCTTTGGAAGATTTATAAAGAGCTGAGTCAGTTACTTTTGAAAGAGTAAATGGATGTTAATGTGAAAGCAAGGCTCATTTCAAAACCTCTTCAGCTTGTCACTGCTGTAGATTTTGCTCTTATTCCTTTAGAGATGTTGCTTTCTAGCCTCTAGTTTTGTGTTTATCTTGACATTTGAAGACGTGAGCGTTTTCCTTATGTGTTAGACATCTTTGTTTTTATTTAGGCAGCAGAAAAAATTTTTTGAGATTTATATTTTAACATGGTTATTGTGAAACTTTATTCTCTACAGATATGTTGCTCTGACATCTTTGTTGAAGACTGTACAGACAGATCATAACGCTGTACAGAGGCACAGAAGCACAATTGTGGACTGTCTAAAAGATCTGGATGTCTCAATAAAAAGGTAAGAAAGATACTCTTTTTCCAGTGTTGTTAAGTGAAGCAAATTTTTTTTTTTGATAAGTCTGTGTCCTCCACAAATTTGTTAATTTTAGTAGTTTTGAGTTTGAGAGCCAGACATTTAGGTATTTAGTCCTTGTGTTCAGAAATGAGCCCTCTCTCTCTCTCTCTGTGTAATAAAATATTGACATGAGAAGTCTAGGTCAGTTAAAGAGACCCATGAGAAATACTGAAGTGTGCACTGATAGTGCTTTTAGTTTTTAGGTAAAATACATTGGACAAAACTTTGCTTAGTAGAGGTGCTGTGTTACGTGTGCTGGAGGATGAAAATAAGGAGTGATCCATCGGCTAAGTGTCTTACCACTGTGCTGAAACTCAGTTTGCTGACAGCGCACTTTTTCACAGTACTTAACCAGTAGGCAAGTGGGTTTCTTAGAATAGTACATCCAGAAACAACCAGAAACAACCAGAAACAACTGTTAGGCAGTTGACACTCTCAGAAGACATAAATACAAATCTTTTTGTTCAGTGGCATCTGGTAAGGCTTTATAGTTAGCTTTAATGAACTTTTGGTATGTGTTCAAAGCCAAACCAAAGGAGATTTAAAGTGATCTCTAAAGTTATTTAGTAAACAAACATTTATTTACACAGGACAAATGCTAAGTGCATGAATAGTTTACAGGTAAGACCTAGATTTAGTAACACCAGGTTTTAGTAGAGCCTTACAGAGGGTTTTACAGCACCTTTTGTTGTCTATCACAGTAAACCAATGAGAGGAAGTACTTTCTATATCTGATTAATAGACTTGTTAGGTCAAGGGATCAGATGACCTAACCCTAAACTTTAGTTCTTGAAAGGGGCAATTCTGGAAATAGAAGTCAACTTTCTCACTTTTATTTTTGTTTTCCTATGGCTTAGGGTTTTGATTAAAAATAAAACCTGTGTTTGACAGAAGATCCATCGTTAAGAGCTGAGACTCAGCCAGATTTGTCTCTCATTACAACCCTATGCTTAACAGACTACATCATTTTCCCTACCCTTTCAGTACATTGGTTGCCTCCTTCGTAAAATACAGGTAGAGGGCCACCCACTTCAGAGGCTTGTACAAGACTAATTTAATTCATATATAAAAACTACATTAACATTTTATGGGAATGATTCTATCTTTGAAAATTGAATTGCTATTGTTGTGTATTTAGTTAATGTGGAGTCATGCACTTAACTTATAGTTTTGAAAGGCATCATATTTCTGGTATTTTTTTTCCCCAGAGACAGGTCTCAAATACCTGAGGTTGACTTTCAACTCCTGACTCTGTCTCCAACTTCTAAGTGCTGACACTACAAGCATGTGCCGTCGTTTTTGCTATGAACAATATTTAAATTTTTAACCAAATATGATAAGATTTATATGGAGCTTTGTATATTAAACTTTTTAGTTTTGCCTTTATTACCAAACTTGATAGGCACCTATAGGGACTTTCATTTATCTTACAGATATTTTTCTTTTTTATAGTCTGTTTCCTGTTCAGTTTGGGTTTTTTGTTAGTTGGTTTTTTGAAATAAAATTTCTCTGTGTAACAGTTTTGGCTGACCTGTAATTTGCTTTGTAGACCAGGGTTTGAAGACCACAAACTCACAGAGATTCACCTGCCTTTACTTTCTGAGTGCTGGGATTAAAGGCATGTGCCACCACTGCCCAGCCTGTTTGTTTTTACTATAATTTTTTTATTTTTTGATAGCATAATTGCCTCATTTTCCCCTTTTCTCCCTTCAGCCTCTCCCATGTATCTCTTGCTCTCATTTAAATTTGTGGCTTCTTTCTCTATAATTATTGTCACATAAATATGTGTGCGGTGTGTAAATGTATATACATATGTGTATGCATATATATGTATATAAACATATTCCTAAATATATACATATAACCTGCTCAGTCTGTCTAATGTTACTTATATGTATATGCTCTCAAAATCTATGGCCTCTTTTTCTTTAATTTGTTATGTGTATGTGTTTACATACATACATATATATGTATGTTTGTATATACATATCCATACACACATACACATATATGTATATGTAGGTTTGTAACCTGTCAGTCTGTATAATTTTACCTGTATGTATTCAGGGCTGACCATTTGGTATTAGATAACCAATTGGTGTGCTCTTCCCTAGGGAAGACTATTTTTCTCTGTTCAGTATTTTTTAGTCCTTTGTTTAGGGTTAAGACCTTTTGTGCTTTCTACCACATTAGCATGTCTGTTGGTGTCCTATTTGTGTTTTGGGAACTGGATCTCTATGTAGTCCTGGCTGGTATGGAACTTATTATGTAGACCAGGTTGGCCTTTAACTTGTGTTGACCTTCCTGCCCTCTGCTTCTCCAGTGCTGGAATTATAGGCATGAACCACCACTGCCAGGCTGTTTCTATTTTTTTTTAATTAGATATATTCATGTGTGTCTGTGTGGGTTCATGTGCATATGAGTACAGTTGCCCTCAGAGGCTAGAGGCATTGGATTTCCCTGGAGTTGGAGTTAGAGATGGTTATAAAGCTACCTGAGGACCTGAGTGAGTTCTTAATGACTGAACCATCTCTCTAGCCCCGTAACTAACCAGTGTATTTTAAGATTTATTTTTATTACTTTTTTTTTTTTTTTGTTTTTTGAGACAGAGTTTCTCTGTAGCTTTGGAGCCTGTCCTGGAACTAGCTCTTGTAGACCAGGCTAGCCTTGAACTCACAAAGATCTGCCTGCCTCTGCCTCCCCAAGTGCTAGGATTAAAGGCTTGTGCCACCACTGCCTGGCCTATTTTTTTTTTTTTTTTTTTTTTTTTAAATTTTATTTATTATGTATACAATATTCTGTCTGTGTGTATGCCTGCAGGCCAGAAGAGGGCACCAGATCTCATTACAGATGGTTGTGAGCCACCATGTGGTTGCTGGGAATTGAACTCAGGACCTTTGGAAGAGCAGGCAATGCTCTTAACCGCTGAGCCATCTCTCCAGCCCTTTTTTTTTTTACTTTTAATGATGTGTGCCTTCCCTCTTTGCTTATTTTTTGTTTTTGTGGTTTTTTTTTTTTTTTTTTTTTTGAGACAGGGTCTGATCTAGTCCAGCCTGGGCTTTAACTCACTATAATAGGGGAAAATGATCTTGAATTTCTTATCCTCCTGCCTCTACCTTCTTAATGCTGGGAATATAGGCATGGGCCACTTTATTCAGTTTCTGCAGTGCATAGGATTCAATAGAGCTTTGAACATGAAGGGCAGGCACTCTAACAACTAGGTTACATCCCCAGTCCTGTGGTACTGTTTCATGTAAGCACAGTTATGTTATACTTACATGGAAGTGGAGTGCGAATAGAACAAGGGAAACAAATGTCATGTTTTTAAAGTTTTTATTGGTATTTTTTCTTTATTTACCTTATATATCCATCCATCTGCTTCCTTGCTTATTTGTTTGTTTATAAGACAGGGTCTCATGTACTCAGACTGTTCTCCCCCGACCCCAACAGGGTTTCTTTGTATAGCCCTAGCTGTCCCAGACCTAGCTCTGTGGATCAGGCTAACTGAATTTACAGAGATTTGTCTGTCTCTGCTTCCCAAGAGCTAGGGTTAAATGAGACTGAAGTTGTGGGCTACCACTACTGACTAGACAGACTCTTTTTTTTAACTCTGTAGTTGAGAATGACATCGACCACTGATAATCCTGTCTCCACCTCCTAAGAGCTAGGCTTATAGGCATGTGGTACCACACCTACGTTCTCTCCAGGATTTCTGGAAAAAAGTGTAGATTTAACACAGTATCAGAACTAGCATATGAATGTATTTTCATGCTTATCTGGCTTGTAAAGATGGGATCACAAGTTTGTGTGCATATTCATCTGCCAGTGCTTTTGATGTATAGTGAACATACTTGGGTATCTGTTACATAATATATATATATATATTTTTTTTTTTTCCCTCCCTCTGCAAGACGTGCAATGGAATTGAGTTTTGCCCTGGTAAACGGGAATAATATCCGAGGCATGATGAAGGAATTACTTTATTTTCTGGATTCATGTGAACCAGAATTTAAAGCAGATTGTGCATCTGGAATTTTTCTTGCTGCAGAAAAGTAAGATTTAATTTTTATTTTCATTGGTAGAAGGTGTTTGGAACTTCCTAAAAGCACCTTTAAAACATGGGACCAAGATATGTTGTAGACATGTTTAAAGCATGTAGTGTTTATTTTAAGCTCTGAATTAGAAGTGATTGTAGCCAATATTGAAACATATTAAAACCAAACAAAATTCTGTTTATGTGAACTTTGCTTCTATATCCATTCTTTCACCTTGCATCTATTATGAAAAGGCAGAAGAGCATCTGAATTGAAGTTATTTATGAGTAAATGTGAAGTACAAAGTACTTTTCAGTTGTAGTAGTGTAAATATTCTCTCATTCCTGAATATCTCACTTTGAATTTAAAAGACTGGATCTCAGTTTTGGTCTTACTTGTGTCTGAAGGAACCCATTTTCCCCACTTGTGGAATGTGTGCAGTATGCATGTTTGCATATGTGTGGGCATGTGCACGTGGAGGTTTAAGATTCATGTCCAGGATCATCCTCAGTTGCTCTTCCAACTTATTCATTGATGGACAGTCTCTCAGTCAAATCCAGAGCTCTATGATTTGTCCAAGTCTCTCAAGCCAGCTTGATCTAGACATTCCTTGTCTCTGCCTCCTGAGGATGCCACACCCACCATATGCATTTATGTGAGTTCTGGAGATCTAACTTGCAATTTAAAGAAAAGTGGCACATGAGAGATCTTAAGACGTCATGAGACTGAGCTCAGGTAGAGGGATTTTTTATTGGGGGAAAATGCATGGGAAGAGGGGAGAGTGAAGACTGGCCTCTGGAGACAGGAATGGCAGATGGGGAAAGAGAGACAGGCAGAGAGACAGAAAGAGAGATAGAGAAGAAGAGATGGGAGGTGGGTAAAGCTCAGTTTTTAAAAGGGAACTTAGCGAACATGCACAGAAGGTGCTCTTAGTCACTACAGCTGAGGGTGTTATCCTGTCAGGACTCAAGGGCCGGCCAGTACAGATGCCTGAGTACTAACATTAACTCTGGTTCTTAGATTTCTAAAGCAAGCGTTTTAACCACTGAGCTCTCTCCAGCCCTCTTTGCTTTCTTTTTTCCTGAATATATGATTGGTCTTCTGAAAAACTGAGACAAAGTTCCATCCTTTGAATTTAACTGCTCCTATTGTAAAATACTGGGAAATGTAAGTTTGATTATATTTGATTGTTCATTGAATTAAATGATGTTTTTTTTGCTAGGTTTAATGGTGAAACATCTCCAAATAGAATCATTTAACTAGAAGACTTGGAAAAGTTTGTAGAATAGTTTGTGAAAGTTACTGGATATAGTACAGGTTATTAATTTCAATGCTTTTCACCTTATTTTCTCAGATATGCACCTTCCAAACGGTGGCATATAGATACAATTATGCGAGTCCTGACAACGGTATGTAGCCTTTTATGTTAGACTATATACTGAATGTACCCAGAAATGAGACAGATGAAGCCCCTGTTGTCATGAAGGTTGTATTCAGCTGGAAGAGATTGGAAATTATATAACTGTTCTGGTTTTCCTTTGATAAAACACTGACCAAAACCAAGTTAGGAGGAAACATTTAATTGTGGGGCTCGTTTACATTTTCAAAGGTTAGCTTATTATCATGGTGGCATGTAAGTAGACTTGGTGCTGGAGAAGTAGCTGAGAGTCCTACATCTTGCAAGCAACAGGAAGTGGTCTAAGACACTGGGTGGTATCTTGAGCGTTATGAGACCTCAAAGCCTGCCTCCACAGTGACACACTTGCTCCAACAAGATCATACCTTCTCTTCAAGGACACACTGCCCATTAGTTCCACTCCCTTTGGGGGCCATTTTCTTTCAGATCACCATAAGAACAGATCCTACTTAGGCCACATGCCTTTTGATTTTTCTTTAGAGACTCCATCATGCTGTCTGCTTTTGATGCTAGGGTCCGAAACCTGGAGCCCTGCATATGCTGTTTCCCCTCTGTCCATGTTATATAAATGATTTTTATTCTTGAAAATTCATTGTTTTTTATGGCCAAGAGTATGGCTTTTGGATCAGTGTGAATTTGAAAAGGTTTGTTTTTTTTTTGGATACCGTATTTCTAACTCTTAGATTGTAGTAATACCTTCTCTCTTCTGAACGTACTCAATAAGGGAAGTATGGAAATAAGTCATGCTACAGATTACCAACTTTTTACATTCCCACTTTATTTCTGACCATTTTTCTTAGTGATGAGTGAACACTCTGGTTTCTTAGGATTTCCCATCCCTTCCAAAATTCTCAGGTTAGGTCTGGCCTGTGTAAACCAGCTGTGTTGCTGTGTTCTGCAGTGGAGAGTAACCAGGGTGGCTGATGTTAGCTGGGATCCCCATTCCGTGTCCCACATGACTAGTTACAACACTCTAACTGCCCGAGAGTTAGCTTCCCCATAGATTAAGTGCCTTTGATTTTTCATGGCTGCAGATACTGCCTCAGATTTTATCATTTGGGGGAATATTAAAAATATCAAGTTAATAATGAAAAGACAAAAACCAGCTGTTAAAAATCTGTAATTCTAACTACTGGGAGATTGAAAGTTCAAGGCTTGCCTTGGTAGTTAAACTGTGCCTCAAAATAAAAGTAGTAGAGATGGCTCATCTAGTAAAACGCTTGCCGGGCAAATTGTGGACCTGAGCTTGATTCCCAGCCCATGTAAAGAAAAGGCTGGTGTGATGGAGCACTCCTATGATTCCTGGAGCTTGGTGTCTAGCTAGCCTGGCTGAACTGGAAGATACCTGATGCCAACCTCTGGCTCAGTATTTATGCGCATACATACATGCCTAGACACAAACACACAGGTGGAGTTGGTGCTGGAGAGATGACTCAGTGGCTAAGTATTTGTTGCTATTGTAGAGGACCCAGATTTGGTTCCCAGCACCCACTGGTTTAAAGTCATTTGTTTCCCCAGTTCTAGGGGATCCAATGCCCTCTTTTGACTGAATGGGCTCCAGGCACACATGTGGACATACACACAGACAAAATATTTATACATTGTCTTAGTTAGATTTTTATTGCTGTGAAGAGACAACATGACCGTACAACTCTATCATTTGTATGAGAAAACATTTAATTGAGGTGACCCACTTGCAGTTTCAGAGATTCAACTCATTATCATCATGACAGGGAGCATGGCAACATGTAGGCAGATATAATGCTGGAGCCGAGAGTCCCATATCTTAACTCAGAAGCAACAGGATGTCGGCTGACTCACTAGGCAGTATCCTGAGCATAGGAAACCTCAAAGCCTGCCCCCATAGTGACACATTTCCTCCAGCAAGGTCATACCCACTCCAATAAAGCCACACCTTAATAGTGCCACCCCCTATGAGCTTATGGAGGCCAAATACATTCAAGCTACAACATAAATGCACAAATTAAAAAGGGGGGCAACTGGAGAGAAGGTTCAGTGGTAGAGTTCTTACCTATCATATATGACTCTTCAGTCCCAGGTGTCGCACCAAAATCTGTCCATCAGTGCATGGAATAATTAAATACAAAATAAATCCCATCCCTAGGACTATATTATTGATCATATTAGTAAATACTAGTTTTTAAATAACAGTGTGATACCTTAGGCTTATTTTTGAAAAGTTCATATGCTATGCTAGGGTGTAGTTTAGTGGTAATGTTTGCCTAGGCTCTGTGAGAACCCTACATTTGCCCCAACACTGAAAATAAACCAAATTGAAAGAACAGAACAAGGTTGATTTGACCTTTGGTGCTGTGCACAGGCACTGTTCCTCACATTCCCCAGATGAATGCTCACTTTGCTCGTGGTTTTAACAGCTGTGCAAAACAAAAGTGGTGATTAAGTTCCCAGAGAATGCATCTTTTTTTTTAAAAAATTAATTCAGCTTGTTTTCATCTACTCATTCATTCATATATTCATTCATTCATTTTATTTTAGGGTTTTACCTAAGTAGAAAAAAAAGTCATCCCTAGTAATTTGAGACTTTGTATTTTGATTTTGACTGGAACTTTTTATTATACTTTGGTAGAATTAAACGGTTTAAATATTCTAGTCAGACTTTGAAGCTTGAGGTGTTTATGGACCTGGCTGGTAAAATCTTTTTTTTTTTTTTTTTTTTTTTTTTTGGTGATCTTTTCCAAAGCCAACAGTTTACCTGCACCTGCCAACACTGCTTGTGTTTTCTAGGATAATTGTTCCTGTTTCCTTTTAGGCAGGAAGTTATGTTCGGGATGATGCAGTTCCCAACTTGATTCAGTTAATTACCAATAGTGTGGAGATGCATGCATACACTGTCCAGCGCTTGTACAAGGCAATTCTTGGTGATTATTCTCAAGTAAGTACTTCATTTTCTGTTACTTCATGGGAAAAAATACCCTTTCTTTTTATGTCACTATCACTCCACATATAATGTTTTCAACTTTATAATTAGATGATTTATAATTTACGTTAAGTAATTTTGGGGCCTGGACAGTAGCTCAGACAATAAACTTTCTTGACTTTGCAGCATGAGGACCTGAGTTTTATCCCTTGTACCCTTGTTGTTGTTGTTGTTGTTGTTATTATTATTATTTACTTTCTGAGACAAGATTTCACTGTGTTTCTTTGGCTACCCTGTATGTAACTCACTGTGGAACTCACTGTGTAGTCCTGGCTGTACCTCTGTGTCTGTGTGCTGGATTATAAAGGGCATGTTCCACCACTCTCCACCTGTACCCTTTGCTCCCCTTTAAAGGCAAGTGTGGTGGCACAGGCTTGTATAATGCTAGTGCTGGTGAGGAGAATTCCTGGGGCTTGCTGACCAGCCCAGCTTAGGCTGCTCCGTGAGGCCCAAGCCAGCAAGAGAGCATATCTCAAAAACAAATGGCTAAGAACTGTGGCTGAGACTGCAGACATTGCTAAGTGTTTGAGGTTCTGACTGCACAAGCAGAAATCCTGAAAATCATAGCATCACCAGAACCAATATGAATGACATAAAAGTGGTATAGATGGGATCACCAGAACCAATAGAAGAAATATAGAAGTGATTGGTGTGCCTGTTCACCTGTGATTCTAGTGCACAGAAGATCACATAACCTTCAGAACAGGCTGAAACCGTACAGTCTGGTAACCGTATTTGTGACCTCTGTGTTCAGTAGAGAGACCCTGCCTCAATGAATAAGGTGGATATGGAGTGAAGACTCCCAATGTCAACCTTAGGCATGTATACATGCATATACATCCATACCCATATGTTCACATGCATACACACATTAGAAAAAGGTGGGCAGCATCTGAGAAACAGCAGAAGTTTTCTTCTGGCCTCCACATGCATGCACATACACTTAAACCAATATATACAAAAATGCACATACATGTATACCTGTACATGTATACATGCACACACACACACACCCCAAAGCAGTTTTGGGAAGATTGAAGGCCTTGACTTTCTTTTGGCAGCAACCCTTGGTACAAGTGGCCGCGTGGTGTATAGGTGAATATGGCGATCTTCTTGTGTCTGGCCAATGTGAAGAGGAAGAGCCTATTCAGGTATCTCTTGTTACTTTTGGTTAAGGAGGGAATCATATTGTGTTTTTGATAATGGAGTAATGTTTAATGGGGAGTTGGAATTCCTTGAAAACTTTTTATAGAAGTAGTATCAAGTATCTAAGTAGCACTTAGATTATTATGTGGATTTAAATCTGTTTCAGTTGGCCTGGGGGGTGTAGTTCAGTGCTAGATCAGTAGTGGGTTCAGTCCTCAGTACCCAACACAAAAACATAATCACTCATGCCTCACTCTTTTCCATAGCAAATGGAATTCTGCTTTCTCTTACTCTTTGGGCATATTCATGTTTCCATTTGCTCATTGAAAGGTTGACTTTTGAGAACATTTTAGCACGTCTTGTATGTATGTTTCTTCTCCTATCACTTAAAATATAACCATTCTTAATTGCCATTGGTCATCCCCCCCCCCCCTTTCCATTGGTCATTTTTTAAAACATGCTCTGACCAGTGGTTTAGCTTAGCACAGACAATAGGAGAGACAGCACCCCCCAGCTCATCTGAGACCCATGCTTTAGTTTCCATTGGCTACATGTTGCAACTTCTTTTCCTCCCCAGGTGACTGAAGATGAAGTGTTGGATATTTTAGAAAGTGTCCTGATCTCTAATATGTCCACCTCTGTCACACGAGGTTATGCTCTCACTGCCATTATGAAGCTTTCTACTCGATTCACCTGTACTGTAAAGTGAGTACTGAGGAAAGTGGAGTGAAAGGCTGCGCTGTAGCTCCGCTTGTGCGTACACTTAGGAGCCAGAGGTCGGCGTCTAGTGTCTTCTGCTGTCGCTCGCCTCCTTAAGTTTTGAGCTTACTTAGCTGTAAACTCACTCATTTAAGAAGTTGGCCAGAGAGCTTCAAGAATCTATCTCTGGGTGTCCGCCTTACTAGCACCAGGGGTACAGATGTGTACCATCACACATTGCTTTTTATAGGTGCTAGGGATCCCATCTCAGGTCCTCGCACTTGCATGAGAATCACTTTACTCACTGAGCCATCACCTCCCTCCTTGTTCTGTGGCTCATTTGGTAGGATATTTATTTGCCTAACATATACAAAACCTGGGGTTGATCCCAAGCAGTGCATACAGGGTCTAGATGAGGTGTTTGTGGTCATCCTTGACTATATAACTAATTTCAGGCCGACTTAGATTACATGAGACTCTGCGAAATTTAAAAGCTTATTATGGAAAACTTCAAGAATAGACACAAATGGGGCTAGAGTAAGTAGTTAAGAGCATTTGCTGCCCTTGTAGAGGATCCAAGTTCAATTCCCAGCACCCACTGGTAGTTAACAGCCACCTATATCTCCAGCTGAATTGATCCGATACCCTTCTCTAGCTTCCTCAGGTGAACTGATATACACGTAGACAAGGAATTCAAACACATAAAATAAACCTTAGATAAAGAAATAGAGAAAATAGAGACATTAGTGAGTTTTCATTTACTTAATACCACACACACACACTCAGAGTGATCAGTTTGTAGTTAATCCTCATTTTGTTCTGCCATTGTCTCAACCTACTGTGGATTATTTTGTAGCTAAAGTTGTAGTTTTACAGTCCAGTTTCTAACATTTGCCCCTAAAATTTTGGTTTATTGTATTCTTTTTTGTTTGCTTTTGTTTGTTTGAGACAAGATCTTATTTTGGACTTCCTTGGAATCCAGAGATTTGCCTGCCCCTGACTCTCAAGTGCTGGGATTAAAGGCGTGTACTACTATTCCTGCCTTCGTTTTTTATATTGTGAAATATTGGTGTATGAATAAAAATGTATGTGTGTGTGTTTAAATCTTTTAAGTTTTACTTGATGCTATTTTGAGTAAAAATTGACTGAGTCAATTTTCCAGACAAAGTTAGTTTTTCTAGACTTTCTACTTCATTTTCAATGTAAGACTTCATGAGAGTTATAATTTTTTTTAGTATTTAATGCTAAGTGGAAGAATTTATGGTGAGCATTCCAATGCTAAAACCTTATTTTTAAAGTTACTAAGAAAAAGAATTGGATAGTACAGAGTCCTTTTGTGGCAAAATAATGGGTACTTTTGTTGTGCAAGGTTTTTTTCCTCTTTCACTCCTGGGCCTTACACAGATATGCAAGTGCTTGCTGTATCACTAAGCTGTGTTTGAAAACCTCAAACAAGTTTAAGGAGGTGAAATAAATACTTAGAAATCTGTCATTTCATATAGAGATAAGACAATGGTATTCTGTTCTTGAAACATGTGAATTAAAGAAACATAGATCATTAAAAAAAATTTAACCAGGAAACACTGTTTTTAACATTTTCACTGCTTTATTATGAATTTTCTGTTTTGAATACTTGATTTCATTTGTCATTTTATCCTACAGCCGAATTAAGAAAGTTGTTTCTATCTATGGAAGCAGCATCGATGTAGAACTCCAGCAGAGGGCAGTAGAATACAATGCACTTTTTAAGAAATATGACCATATGAGGTAAGCAAAATAAACCAAGCCAATATATGTCCCTCTATGATTCTGAGTAACTTGTCCTTGTAGCCTGTGAAGGAGACACAGTGCTTGTGTGGCACTCACTGAGTTTGAAACCCTCCTTAGTTTTATTGCTTGGCTGCATCTGTTCTGTCCATTTTTCTCTTTGCCTAACTTCCAAAGAAGTAAATGTATTAAGCCAGTGTGGTGTGGACTGCTTTCAATCCCAGCACCTGGGAGGCAGAGACAGGTGGGTCTCTGTGAGTTTAAGGCCGGCCTAGTCCACACAGTGAGATCCAGGCCAGGCAGAATTAAGTGGTAAGACCCTGTCTCAAAATAAATAAATAAATAAAAATTATTGTGTGTTTTTCATTGCATGTCTCCCCCTATATAAAGTTTGTATCATTTTACATTTTATTTGGCTAAAAGGCAGTTATCTTTTTTCAAGAGAAATAATTTTATTCAAATCTCATTACTTCAAACATTTGTTGTTTTTGTCCCTGCCCCATCTTCTGTTATATAATACTCGATTCATGACTGAAGTCTGCTAATATCTGTCAGTTTACCTTCCTTCATCTTAGCCTCAGGTACTGGGGATTTGGGATAGTTTATTCATTCAAGATTTCTTGCCTGTTCTTAATCCAGTTAAGAATTTAGGTCATATATATTCTTGTAATGCACTTTCTGCTTTAGTGTATGTGTTGGGTGGGAATGGGAGATGCTTCTCCCTATTAGGCTTCAACATTAATCATTGCTGGTGATTGTTTTATGCAGGGAGTCTAGGTTAACTGCCTAGAATGTAACCACTTCAGATTCTTCTAGGTCTGCCCTACTTGAAAGAATGCCTGTCATGGAAAAGGTGACCACAAATGGCCCTTCTGAAATTGTGCAGACAAATGGAGAGACAGAACCAGCTCCACTAGAGACGAAACCACCACCCTCTGGGCCACAGCCCACCAGCCAGGTAGCCTTTACTTGCTTGTCTGGGGCTCCTGGTGATATTTTAGTCCTTGTAACTTATTTCTTGGTTGATATCCTTTGGTGGTTTCTGATTGCTTGATAATTTTATTTGTTGATGTTAAGTATTGGAAAAAACTTAAATACACTTTAGACAGATAACTTATGAATGAAGGTGTTATTTCCTTATTTAGGCCAATGATTTATTGGATTTGTTGGGAGGAAATGACATAACACCTGTTATTCCAACTGTACCTACCAGCAAACCAGCTTCTGCTGGAGGAGAACTTCTTGACTTGCTGGGAGACATTACCCTAACAGGTGAGGCCAGACTGGAGTTACTGTTTGGATAGCAATAGAGATCTTAGGGGGATGATACTGAAAGCACTTTCCAGAGGAGTCAGCTGAGGCTAGAAGAGTCTCTGAGAAGCCAGGGTAGCTGCCATGTTAATGCCCAGGATAATCCAGAGGGTTTTCTTAAAGGCTAACTTAATTTTGGAAGGATGGGTTGTTTCTAGTATTTTAATATAGAAAGGACTTCCTTTTTGAGAATAGAAAAAAAAATGTATTTCCAGCCAATTCTGTTTTTAGTTGGTGCCTCAAAAGGAAGCTTGTCCAGATGTCTTTCTGATCATGGTTAGTTTTCAACAGCTGTTGTCATTTGTGGTGATGAGTTAACTTACTACCTTCCATCCTCTTTCCCTGCTTTTATTAAAGCAGCCAAAGGAGAAAGCACCCACCATTAGTGTGGCCTTTTTTTGTCTTATTTATATGCACTAGTCATTTGTAACTGGTGTGTCCAAGAGTATCACTAAGGTGTGTAATTTTATCCTAATTGTAATGTAAAGTGTGACTAAAAAGTTGGTGTCTTTAATAGTACAAGGGAACTGGTGGCCTTGTCCTGAGAAGAAAACAGCATGAGGTTCAGAGTATTTCTGCTCCCTGCCTACTCTAAATGTTTTCCCTAAACACAGCAGACTTCCAGACTTCTCTCTCTCTCCCTCCCATTCACTCACTCACTCACTCACTCACTCACTCACTCACTCAAAAAGAGATGTGCTTGCCTCTGCCTCCCAAATGCTGGGATTAAACAGATGGGCCAGTATGCCTGGCCTACAATTTATATCTTAGCACAGTTTAAAAAAGCAACTTGTTTTTTTATAATCATTTACAATTAGTCAGTTTCAGGGTTGGAGATGCAGTTATTGGGTAGAGTGACTGCCTAGCATTCACAAAGCTCTGGGTTTTATCCCTAGCACTGATAAGCCTGGTGTGATAGTACATACCTGTAATCCCACCACATAGGAGGTGAAGGCAGGAGAATTAGAAGTTCAGGGTTATTTTTGGTTACATAGTGAGTTTGATGCCAGCCTGGGTCTGTAGATAAGGAGGGGAGAGGGTGTAACGAGAGAGACAATTTTAGATCCGCAGATGTCAAAACTATACTAGGTAACTGAAAACCAACATTAGTTCAAGGTCTTCATGCTTTTAACTCAATTTTAAAATTTGACTTTTATTTCTTTTTGCATGATTTGGAGATATATGATCTTGCCACGTAGTCTAGTCTAACCTTTAGCTTGATTCTTCCTGCTTCAGCTTTCTGTGTGATAGAATTACATAACCATATTTTTCAAGGTTCATCTAATATTTTATCAAGAAGTGCAGTATTAGATGAGCATTGTACATGCCTATAATCCCAGCATTTAGATCTTGAGTTCAAGACCAACCTAAGTGTCATGATGAAACTTTGTCTTAAAGTGAAACCAAGCAAGCAAGCAGCTTCAGCCTTATTATATGGTAGTACTGAGCCCCCTTTAAGATTCCCTTTAAGGGCTGGAGAGATGGCTCAGTGGTTAAGAGCACTGCCTGCTCTTCTGGAGGTCCTGAGTTCAATTCCCAGCAACCACATGGTGGCTCACAACCATCTGTAATGAGATCTGGCGCCCTCTTCTGGCATGCAGGCATACATGGAAACAGAATGTTGTATACATAATAAGTAAATAAAATCTTTAAAAAAAAAAGATTCTCTTTTAAGAAAAAGAGAAAAATGAAGGATACCCTTGTCGTTCAGGTTCTTTCCTATAAATTGCTTGTTATATATCTTATCACTCTTTATTTGGGTTATCTTTTTCATTGAGATATTTGTAACTTGAATACTTAGCCATTTGTTGTTGTATAATAGACATTTTCCCATACTTGTGATCTCTCTTTTTCTTAATGCTACTTTTTGATGAGCAGAAGTTAAAGTATTTGAATTTTTAGTTCTCCCTGTTTGGTCTATGCTTTTTGTATACTGGTTAGGTATCCTTTCTTTAACTTGAGTTCATAGTAAGTACAGTGTTTCCCTGAGAGTGACTTTCTTTTGGAATCTGTTTTAGGTGCTCCAGCTGCTGCTCCTACCCCTGCCTCAGTGCCACAGATATCCCAGCCCCCCTTCTTGTTGGATGGGCTTTCGTCACAGCCTCTCTTCAATGACATTACTCCAGGTACAGCTATCCTTTCCATGGTCAATTGAGCACCAAGTGCTGGTTACTGAGCAAAGGGAGTACTAATTCTTCTGTCATTAGCTGGCTCCAGTATGCCTGATCTTCCTGTATTTTCCCAGGTATCCCCTCCATCACAGCATACAGTAAGAATGGCTTGAAGATAGAATTCACCTTTGAACGGTCAAACACCAACCCCAGTGTAACAGTGATAACGATACAGGCCTCTAACAGCACAGAGCTAGACATGACGGACTTTGTTTTCCAGGCTGCAGTACCAAAGGTACTACAATGTCTTCCCTGCCTTTTCTTTTGATTAAAAATTAGCTAACTTTGTTTTGTGCATTTGGTGAAAAATATATTTAATGTTTAGAGATTAAATTTTCATATTTAACTTAACTCTGCAGTGTTACAGAATCATTATAGTTTATTCAAGCATGTCATTTTAGTGAATACTTTTACTTTGTTATATTCTTAAAATTTTTATGTGTATTTGGGTGGATCTCTGTAAAGTATGGTGTGTGTGTGTGTTCCTCCACTGAGGCCAGAAAGGATTACCTGATCCCCTAGAGCTGGAATTATAGGTGGTTATGAATTATCTAAGGTGGTTGCTAGGAATTGAATTTGCATTCTCTGGAAGAGCAGCAATTGATTTTAGCTGCCGAGCTGTCTCTCCTGCCCTGTTAACACACATTTCAGCTGGGAAAATGAAAGAAGATTCAGCTGGATGTGGTGACACATGCTTGAAATCTCAACACTTACAAGGAAGAGGCAGGAGGATTCCCATAAGTTCAATGCCAGCCTTATCTAAGTAGTGAATTTTAGACCAGCCAGTGCTACATACATAGTAAGATCTTATTTTTTTTAAATAAATAAATAAGCCCAAAACTGGGCAGTGGTGGCTCATGCCTTTAATCCCAGCACTTGTGAGGCAGAGGCTGAAGGATCTCTGTGAGTTCAAGGCCAATTTGGTACATAGAGCGAGTTCCAGGACAGCCTGTGCTACACAGAGAAATCCTGTGTTGAAAAACCAAAAAAAAAAAAAAAAGGTCAATCAAAGCCTAAGATTAGTGAGAACTGAATTTTACAAGGTGGTAAGTTAGTGCTTTCAGTATTCACATAGGGTTAGTAATATAGTGCTAAAAGATCTAAAACCTCAAATTATAGCAGAATTAAAATATTAATTAAGATAAAGGACTATTTGGTAGCTAGTCACTCGATAGAATTAGAAAAATTTTAAAACCGTTTGATATTTTAAAGTTACATTCATTTGTTTTGTTTGTGTCTGCACCTGCATTCTTGTACGTGGGTGGATGGATATACATGTTATCTTTTGTGTGTACACCTCCAGCATAATGTTGTAGAACAGCTTTCAGGAGGTGGTTCTCTCTTTCTACCTTGTGGGTTTGGGGATTGAACAAGTGCCCACTCTATCCCTCAAGTCTCAGAAAAAAATTTCATGTCTTGATACCTGAATGAAATATTCTTCCCTCATTAACCTCCAGTTTATTATTCTTCTTATGTTGGGGGAGGGGTTTCTGAGTCAGAATCTCTCTGTGTAACAGTCCTAGCTGTCCTGGAACTAGCTCTGTAGAGCAGGTTGGCCTTGCATTCATAGAGATATGCCTGCCTCTGCTTCCCAAGTACTGGGATTAAAGGTGTGCTCTCCCCCCTCCCCTCACCTCCAGTTTACTATTGATACAATGACTGTTTTGTGAATTGAGGCATTTTAAAATAACAAATTGTAGTTTAAGGAGTATTTTTGTTTGTTTTTGAATACTGAATAATTTTTTTATGGAATTTAGAATGAGCAGAGTAAAAAGGTTTTCTTTGAAAGGTACTGATTCAAACCGTAGAAAATACACAAGTAAATGAGCATGCCTCTGTTCCAGTAGAATGTTAAAGACAGGTATTAGGCTGTAGCTTTCCAAGCGCTGGCTTTTAGACTAAGCTAATTTAATATTTCTGGGCCATGTGCAGCATGACATTCAGACAACATGCATTTGGAAGCTGACAGTGTTTTTTTATTGTTACTGCTGGGGTTTTTTTTTTTTTACACCTTGGCTCATAATTTTTCAGAATGATATATTTTTAAAGTGATGTGACATAGTTATAAGTCACTGTAGTAATTAGGGCGGCGGGGCTGCATTCCCAGCACCCCGGCCACCTGCTCGGCTAGCTTATGCCCCAAAATAATTACACAGACACTGTATTCTTTTAAGCACTGCTTGGCCCTTTAGCTCTAGCACTTACACGCTAATTCTCACATCCCGATCAACCCATCTTTTTTTTTTTAATATTTATTTATTTATTATGTATACAATATTCTGTCTGTGTGTGCCTGCAGGCCAGAAGAGGGCACCAGACCTCATTACAGATGGTTGTGATCCACCATGTGGTTGCTGGGAATTGAACTCAGGACCTTTGGAAGAGCAGGCAATGCGCGCAGGCAATGCTCTTAACCTCTGAGCCATCTCTCCAGCCCCAACCCATCTTTAATAATCTGTGAGAACCGGTCTTACCGGGAAGATTCTAGCCTAGTCCATCCTGGGTTGGAGCTTCATGCTGTGTGTCTGCCCGGGAGCGGGGCATGGCGTCTCTCTCAGGCGTCTGCTCCAGAGAGGAGAGATGTCGAGACTCTGACCTCACTTCCTCTTCCTCCCAGCATTTTGTTCTGTTTACTCCACCCACAGGGCCAAGCAGTTTCTTTATTGGCCAATGACCTTCCTCCATCAAGTCACTCATAAGTTCTAGAGCTGTTCTGTTTTGATCTTAGTCCTAGTTGTGTTACATGAAGCAGGTCAATCTTTGAGTCTGTTTCTTCATCTGCAAAGAGAGGTGATAATGAGAGTTACTTACTAGTGTCGCTTTGAAGAATGAGTGAATTTCTCACGTTGGGCACAACTGGAAGCACTTTTCTTGTGTTCAGTGCTCAGGAAATGTCAGCTGTTTCAACTTAGGGTTTTATAGTAATTATGTCACACTGACCAAGCAGCATCACCTTTGCATGGCCTTGTTTTAGGTGTTATATAGGGCATTGCATTTTGCTAATGTATCTTGAGCTTCAAAATTCCACACTTCATAGATTCTACTATGTAGTTTTCCTTTTTTAATGTCTCTGAAATTGAAATGCAATTTGAGTGATGCCTTAAAGCTGAGGTTGTGGCTCACTGGTGGATCACTTACCTATATGTACAGGTTCCTAAGTTTGGTTACATCGTCCCATGCCATAGAAACATAAATGGGATATCTTGTCATAGTTTAATGGGCAGCTTTTTTTCTTCCTCAGTGCTACATAAAATAACTATTTAGCTGCGCAGTGGTGGCACATGCCTTTAATCCCAGCAATCGGGAGGCAGAGGCAGGCGATCTCTGTGAGTCAAGGCCAGCCTGGTCTACAGACAGGCACCAAAGCTACACGGAGAAAACCTCTTAAATGTAATAAAATACATTAGTAACAGCATTTTTGGCTTAGATAATTCATTTGGCAATACAATTATAAATGAGAACCAAGACAGTAAGCTTGTGCTTTCAGTTCCACTCTTTTCTAATATTTGAGCTTATAAAAAAACTTTTCTACCTCTCTGGAAAGGCTTTTTGTAGCCACTTAGCACAGTATGGCTTACTTAGCTTGCTTAAAGCACTTTCTTGTTCCATCTCTATAAACAGATACAAACCTATCTACACTCAACAAACTATGATATTTGGCTTATTTTGTTCTTTTGCTGTTTGGGCTGGTTCTGCATGTGCTTTTTCTTTTAGGGTCTTGGGTCCCTGCTGGCATAATCCTGAATGCATTTATGTATTAACAACTGGCTTTTTCAAGTCTTTCTTCTCTTGTAGGGGCAGACCTTGGCATAATCCACATTATGTAGACTGTAAAAAACAAAAGGCCGAGTCTCTGAAGCCTAGTCATCAGATTACACAGAAACATAAAGGCCTGTAGTTAGTGACTAGTATGTTGGTTTATTCTGTTTAGAAAGCTTTTCTTTTAGGTTCTTTGGATTTCAGGCCACAGGCAACAACTTGCATAGTTGATCAGTTACTGCTAAGCAGAGTTTCTAGAACAAGAATTGGCTACTTTCTGAAAAGTGATAGCCTAGCATTCCCTTCTGCTAGAAATGGGGAAGTGGTCGCCACCTTTTCAGTTTTCTCAGCTAGAGACCTAACTGGGATTTAACAAATTCAGTGAGTAACTTTCTGCCTGTATACTGAGGGTTGGTATCTGGAAAACAAGCACTGGACTTTAGGGGAACCTGGGACTTGACCCATCTGCTTTGTGTTTAACTTGTTACTTGCTGACATCTCTGAACTAACATTGCTGCTTTTTCTGAAGAGTGCCCTTTGTTCCTCTGTAGACATTCCAGCTGCAGCTTCTGTCTCCTAGCAGCAGCGTTGTCCCAGCATTTAACACGGGGACCATCACGCAAGTCATTAAGGTTCTGAACCCACAGAAGGTGAGTAGCACATTGGGAGCAGTCTATATGAAGTGTGAACTCATTTTCTTTTCTTTTTTTTTAAATTTATTTATTTTTAATTTATTTATTTATTAAAGATTTCTGCCTCCTCCCTGCCACCGCCTCCCATTTCCCTCCCCCTCTCCCATCAAGTCCCCCCTCCCTCATCAGCCCGAAGAACAATCAGGGTTCCCTGACCTGTGGGAAGTCTAAGGACCACCCACCTCCATCCAGGTCTAGTAAGGTGAGCATCCAAACTGCCTAGGCTCCCCCAAAGCCAATACGTGCAGTAGGATCAAAAACCCATTGCCATTGTTTTTGAGTTCTCAGTAGTCCTCATTGTCCACTATGTTCAACAAGTCCGGTTTTATCCCATGCTTTTTCAGACCCAGGCCAGCTGGCCTTGGTGAGTTCCCGATAAAACATCCCCATTGTCTCATTTTCTAATATAAGCCTTTGCTTTCCTTTTTCTGTTTCTTGTTTGTTGTTTTTTTACTCATAGTTAGAGAAGAGATCTAGGAAAATGCCTGATCTAACTTCCTTGTTCTTTTGTAGAGATAAATAAGTGATAGCTATTAAAATGCTACTAGAAATTCTCAGTTTTGAGGATTATAGGAATAGGTTTGAGGATTTAACAAAAATTTAAATCTGAGGTGAAATTATTTGCTGAGTCAGAAGTTCGTGTTTACTGCTGTAATTACTAAGTATGGCTGTCAAAACTGGAAGCATTTTGAGTGAAGCACTTAAATGAAAAATAGCGTTAGGAACCGACTTAGCAATAGTTTTACTGTATCTTCTCAAAGAAATACACTGGTTTTATTTAAACTAATTTTATTTAATAATTAACTATCTGATTTTCAAACTGTTTTGAAATGGTCTAATTTTTTTCCTCTCAAGCTTTCTGATTGTTTCCTTCCCCTGTATTACTTTGCCTTTTCTATGTTATTTTATGTTTTGATCATGTCATTAGTACAAACACACATGATTTTTATCATCTGATAAATGGAACAAACTTTTTAAAAATGTATTCATATTTGATATTTGCTACATACAGTAAAATACACTAAAACTACTACTGTTACTTAGGCCCCAATTTTTTTCTTTTACTATTTAGAAATAGAAACATTGATGTTGATGTTTACAATGGGCTTTGTAAACCAAGCAGCAGTTACTCAAATGTAGAACATGCAGTGGCGTGTTCCATTATTTTTCTAGAGACTTGGACAAAGAGTTAAATCTTTTGTGCCCCCCTACTTTGTTCCTAATGCTGGGGTCGTACCTGGTATTCTTTATATGCATGTTCTCCATGGCTTTGATGTTGACTCTTGGGTTCCAGTCTAGAGTGACAAGTATTTTGGTGTTGGCTGTTTGCCTGTGAACCATTTCAGACAGCTTTACTTTGATGTACTTTGTTTGCCTTAGGATTAAGTATATCTGTGCAGCCAGGCATGGTGATACCTGGGAGGTTGAAATTAGAGGGATTCGAGGCTACCCTGTTTCCAAGAAACAGTCTATTTATAGACTGGAGATATGGGGTGATTTTATTTCAGTGAATTAATGTATGGTTCTCTTTCCTTTTATAGCAACAGCTGCGAATGCGGATCAAGCTCACATATAATCACAAGGGCTCAGCAATGCAAGATCTAGCAGAAGTGAACAATTTTCCCCCTCAGTCCTGGCAATGAGGGTCCAGCACCATTCTCATTCTTATCCCACTCAATCAAAGGAATTCTGGGAAGGAGGTTGTGATTGCTGGCAAGTCCCCCCAACTGTACCATGGGCATGAGGAGCTGAGAGAACTGTCGAGGAGGGTTTTCCTCAAGTTACTGCTGACCTTGAAGCATCGGTAAAGACTAATGTCCTCTCCTCCACTGTTGAGGCTGGCTGCTTCTGGAGGCTACTTTGCACTCTTCCTCCTCTTCTCCCTTTTCCACACTTCACCCCTGCCATATTTGCAGCCAGAATCAACATTCTCTGGGCCACTGAGGCAATCAGCAGCTGGTCTGGAGGAGAGGACTGGAGTTGATGGCAAGAAAACACTCACTCTGTCTCTACAACAGAGTGGCCCTTTCTTTCTACTGTTGTATCTCTGTGGACTGGGCAAGGTGGGGTGTTTGTTCCTCACTAGCTGGCTACCATCATAAGGCGCTTTTACATCTGGCATTTGGAATGGAATTTGTAACAATGGACATAAGGGAGCCCTGCTCTTTTCTGCTGGTTCTCCCAATGTTTGAAAGAGGCATTAGGCTCCTGGTAGCCTTTTCTGTGCATTGCTGTATACACACAGACACACATGTATGTATGTATGTTTGTTATATATATATAAAAAAAACTGGTTAGACCTTGAGAGGTTGTTTGTAAACACTGGACAGATGCAGTTCAAAGAGCTTTTGTTGAGATTTGGCATGAAGGATATGGTGCTCTATTTGTAATAGAAACTTCCAAGGCTCTTCCAGCTCCCCATTCTCTCCATTCTTAAGCTGTAGTCATGAGTTCTCTTTCCATGATTTTCAAAATCAATTTCCCTTAAAGTGCAAAGTGGACACTTTCTAAAAGATACATGAATAGTTATTAATGAACAATGTTTCTCCTAAGCCTGTCACTTGCCTGTTTAAGCTGTGGTAAATGGGTCAAAAGAGGGGTTCAGTCGTAAGGAGCAGACTCTGTCACAAAACACCACGGCCCATAGGAAGAGCGTACCAGATTTAGTCTGGAGCACACTGGAGTCAGCTTATCCATTGCTCCAAACCTCCCTTTTAATTTCCTGAGCCTGGCTTGGACCTTGGCATTCCATTTGAATTCCTTCTTCTAACTGGAACATTTGTGTTGTATCTGTAACACTGGCACTGAAATAAAAACCACACGGTTAAAGAAATCTTTCCTATATTGTACTTTATGGTGTTGAAATGAAGCCTTGTAGCTTCCTTGCCCCCTATGTGAGAGCAAGTCTACGGTCACCATAGCGTAGGAATGTCCTTTCCTGAGTCTGAGAAGTTGGTCTTTTGAAAGAAACCAATCTCATGAACATCTGCATTAAAGATTTGAGCTTTTTAAACAGTAAGAGTGCCGAGTGCTTTTTAGGAAGGAGCCTGTTGTCACCAAGCCTTTATGTTGATTAGCTGGGTGACTGTCCTGTAGTACATGATGAATGTACTATATACATTCTTGTATTCAGGCACCATGTCTAATATACTGCAGGAAAAAGGAAAGGTGGGGCCTGCCTTGCTTGTAAAGCATTGCGGTTGTTAGCATATTGTACAGTAGAATGACACTTTGACTTCAGTTTTAAACCTCAATACAAATCTCCTTTTCTCCCTGTTCCATTTCACCACGCCTTTCCTTAAAATCTTCAGTGTCTTGTCAAACCTAGCTCTGTATCAGATGCTAGACTATTCCTAACATTGACAAACCGGAGATGAACAAAAGGCTCTGAAAAAGGGAAAGTTTCTGGTCTTTATAATAGTCTTTTAAGAGCAGGATTTGCTGAAACTTACCGACTGGGTAAATGGACAACTAACTGAGTTACAAACAGGATCTCTCCTGTGTTGAGGAAAGCGAGTGTGAGCGCATGTATACTTTAGACAGCTGCTCTGCCTGTGCAGTACAAGGCTTCAAGGCTTCCTGTGGACAGATTTCATTGGATGGAGATTTAATGCTGTGAAACATTATAGGATTAATGTTATATTGGTGGATTTCTTGAATAGAATTGTCTTAACATTCCTCTTTGTGTGGAGGCTTTTATTTTCTCCTTGACATTCGTAGCTAACCAGCTCAGGTTTTTGGTTGCTCTTTGTTGTCATTGTTGTTGAAATGAGTTGAATATGAAGAAATCTGCTCAAGACCAAGCTGAAAGACAGTGCTAGCCAATGGAGCTGGAAAGATCTCTGTATCTGCCTGGGTGACCAGAGTTTTGAGGTAGAGTATGCGATCATCCATGGCTTTATTGAGAAGGAATAAAAATATCATGGCCTTAACACAAAGGGTGCTGTGTAGATTTGAATTTATTTCCGAGACGACCTGAGCACCATCCCGACGGACTAGCAGCCCAATAACTGCCCAGGATACTGATGGTTGTGAAGACTGTTCCAAATGATTGGATCTTGGAGAGCTTCGGCGTGCCTTCTTAGTTTCTAGGGTCAGCAGTAGTTAACTTCTCACTTGGCCTTGCAGCTTAAAGGAGAAATCTCTTCGTTTCTGTGAATTTTTGCACATTTCAGTCATTCCTTTCCCACATGTAGCCCTCCAGGAGGAAACAGATTTGGATGGATTTGACAACCTCAGAGCCATTGTGAAGCAAGCGATTTCAGTGGCTTTTGAATAAGCCCAGGGTGATAAGCCGTGAGCCCCACTTACTGACAATTTCACATGCACTTGTACCTCATTGTTGCCTTCTTTGAGGAGTAGTTTTTATGCCATCCTTCTTTCCCACCCCAGAGTCATCCTAAGGGAAATTCCTCTAAGTAATCTCTGAAAATTGTAGGAAGGGTGCTCTTCCGAGACGCTTCTCCCACACTGCTTTGGTGCTGTTACCTGGAGATGGTTTAGGGAGGCATGGAGGTTTTCTGCTGTGTATAATAATCATCTGTTAACTTCAAGGTCTTTTTTCATTTAAAGCAACATTCCTCAGTGTAACATTGCAGATACCCTTTCCTAGTTAAAGGTTTGGTTTTTAACCTTTGTTTGTCTCCCTCATATATGAAAATAGATTTTTACAACTGTCCAGCACTAATAGTTTGAAATTTTCCATCTCCTATATAACATGCTTTCCATTTCTGTGTTCTTTTAGAAAAAGTTGGAAGTTAGGGAATACCGCTTTTGTGGTTCTATTTTATTATCTTCTACATCAGAGTATATTTGGCCATGCGAACTAGGGGAAGAAGGAGTTTGAATGTGTGTTTTTTTTTCCATAGTGAATATATTTTAACTATAGTGTCCTAAACTGTGAGAGGGAACAACCACCCCCCCCCCAAAAAAAAGAAAGAAAAAAAGCATATTCACAGTTTGTGGTTGGGAGAGCTGTGTATGCCAGTCTATTTGTTAGTCTGGGTGTGGGGGAAGATCACTGAAGAGAGAACTGCACAGGAAGTTCTGAAATTTAAAATACTTCTGGCCAACTTTGGCTCAGGAGGGTGGGGCTGTTTGTGGAACTGAACGTGAATATCCTTTTCAAGCAATAGCAGTGAGTGGGTCCCATGGACAAGGTTCCATTCCAGAACCTGGAACACTTAAACAGAAGAAAATGCTGAAGCAGCTTGAACGGTTGCTTCTTGATTCTGGCTTCAAGATGGAGCATTGGAGACTTTCACCCTAAGAACCTGCATTTGTGCTTTGTGTGTTTTGTTTTTATTTTTATTTGGGGACCTCATGGGAAAGGGCTTCCGAACTCTTTCCTCTGTGAACTCCCACTGTGTTCTGTAAAGTCCTTTTTCTTTCACGATATTGTAAGTTACATTTTCATTAAGCCCCATCACATCTTCTTTACTGTAAAATTATTAAAAGGCCGTTTCCAAGTGGGACAGCTAATGAAGTTCTAATTATTGCAGACATATTTTTGAGATGTAAAAAAAATGAAATGAAATGATAAGTCTTAGAGGTGAGTGAGGAATAAAATGGATGTAAACATTACATGGGATGCATTTGAATTCTGCTGTGTGTACTGTCTTTTGGTTGAAACAAATTATGAACAGTGACTAATAATAAAAAGTCAATACTCGATGATTTAAAATTTGCTGCCTTGCTTCTTACATGTGAATCAGAAGCCTTGGATGAATTCTTACTCCAAAACTTTGAGCTAGACTGGACTTTTTATGTTCCTCATTGCAGAAATCTCACCAAGAGAAGAAACAACATTTAAAAAGTCTTGTAGATGTCATAGGTAGTGAAAAATCTAAGAACAAGTGGACATTTAACTGTAACGCAATTACTATCTATTATGTTTTTTTTTTCTCCACATAGGTGAATACTCAAGGCTATGAAGCTAGTAAGATGTACTATGGTATCGAGGACACTCATGTTTAATTATACGTTAGGCTTTGTGTTTCGTTTGTTGACTTGGTTGATTTTTGGTGACTTGATAGGGAAAGGCCTGACCAGCCCAGATGAATTACATTTCATGGCTTATTTTGTACAATACATGAATCATCCCTCCTCTCCTCGCCCCCTGGTGTATGTGTGTGTATGCAGGCAAAAGTCAACCTCAGGTGTTGCTCTAAAGGTGTTGTTCCTCAGGAGCCATTCACCTTGTGATTGGAGACAGGGTCACTCACTGGGATCTGGGGTTCAGCCATTAGACAAGGTTGGTTGGCTAGCAAGGTCACCTGTCTGCACATTGCCAGTGCTGGGATTACATGAGTGCCAACTGATGGGATCCAGGTCCTCATGCTTGCATGGCAAGTTGTCTTCCCAAACTTCATAGACATTTTTCTTTTTCTTTTTTTTTTTTTTTTTTTTTTTTGCTGAGGGTTGAAAGCTTTTGGTTTTCTGTCAACTCTTATGATCCCCAACATTCCCTTAAATGAGAAAGGAGAAGATACAGTTTCTAGATTGAAGAGGGGATGGGTGTAGAACTTGGCAAATTATCTACTTTTTGCAGCAGTGCCCTTTGGCACCGTTTGATAACGTTTCTATAAACTTGTCTTTTACATGGCTTGCTTAAAATTTCTCTTAAGTAAATTTAGCTGACATACATCTAGG
Source organism: Microtus oregoni (assembly GCF_018167655.1). Classification (NCBI taxonomy): domain Eukaryota; kingdom Metazoa; phylum Chordata; class Mammalia; order Rodentia; family Cricetidae; genus Microtus; species Microtus oregoni. The sequence goes on from NW_024543063.1 coordinate 43,872,660, forward strand.
TATAATTAGGTGAAAATAGAAAAGCTACAATTTAGCCAGAAAACAGAAACTAGACATTCACTTTACAGTGCAGTGAATTGTGCCCAGGCTTGAACTTCAATCCAGAAGTACAAAATTAAATTTAATCACTTTAACAACTTTCCTGTGATCTCCCCAGTTCAGCTGTCTCCATATGTAAAAAATAAAAGTGTTCATTGAGCTGGAGGTACAGCTCAGTGCTAGAGTGCTTGCCTCGTTTATATGAAGCTCTAGGCTCACTATAAAAGAAGAAAGATAAATGTTCAAAGAAAAAAATTCTTCAAACTTTGAAGTCAGCTAAACAACATTTTGAACCAGAATACAGAACACCTAAATCTGCTTTGCCTATGGTAGCATGTCCCTGGGTTTGGGCCTAAAGATGACTTTGTGGTTAGTGAAAGAATGGAAACTGGATATCAGTGAGTAGACAAGAAACTCCTGGCTCCTCTACCAAAGTCTTCAGCTTTCTTTCTCCACAGTGTAACTGAGAGGTAGAGCCTCAGGAGGAAGGAAATGGGGAGGAGGGATCCTAATGATTCTTTGCCTTGGCGTGATTTGTAGTGGGAGCCTGCAGTGAGGGCAGATGGTTTTTTATATACATATGCACACACACTCACACACACACATACATAAATCTTAGAGGAATTTATTTTTAGGGTTAGTCTCAGCTCTTCACCATTTCCAGAAAGTGTGGTTACATAACTCTTGGCATGCATAGTACACATTGCCTTGAACTGGGGGCGAGCACCAAATGTGACCTTTGTAACAGTATGCTATGTTAACATCAGTACATAATTTGAAAAGGAAACATCAGCAGACTATTGATGATGAGTTGGATCTGAAGTAATGGGGATCCTTTAAAGGTAGCTATATATAAAAACTGATCCCTTATGGCCACATATAAAAACTTATCCCTTAAGGACCACACTTGGGGTATTTTTTTTGGGGGGGGGGGTATTTCTTTTTCAATACGTATTGCCAGTTTGAAGTAGTAAATACTTTTAGTTTTTAGCAAAATTAATGGATTTATTTTGAATTGATAGTGTTGACTGCTATTCGGATAACTAAAAAGATAACCATTTACAAAACATTGCTGTTCCCTAGTATGAACTCACTGCTGGACTTGGGACAGGACCAAATGTGATAAGTCACATGAAATGTGGAACCCGTCATCTGCAGTACCTCAAGAAACAGGCTTTGGGAAGCATCCCCAGCTACTTGTTTCCATGCCCTTGGCTGTCTGCTTCTGGTTTCAGATTAGTGCCTTTGTTGAGTGTTTTTGTTGAGAAATCACTCAGGAAACTATGAAATAGAAATCCAACTAAATCAGGTAGATTTCTTGAAATACTTTCAAAGTGGAAGGAAACCCCTGGGAAATGGTTATCTTTCACCTTCTATTAGACTTGGCATAGAGAAACCATGTTTACTATATTGAAAGAAAACCAAGAAATGAAGATTGGAACTGTGATATGATAGATACAAAGTAACTCATATGAGACAAAAATACCTTTTACAGAAGAAATAAATAGTATGAGGCAAAACTTTGGATTCAAAATTTTATCTTGACATGTAAATTAACTTCAAATTAAAAAACATCTCAAGACAGGTTCTATTAGATCTCAAATGCTCTTGCTTTAAGCCCATAATTAAAGTACTCCAGACAAATAGTTGGATAGCCAAACTAAAGCCCTGGATAAGAGATACCACCATTGCCAATTATTTAAGAAGTTGTTTTGCTTTTTAATTCCTTACAAGTTGACTGGAGATCCAACACATGCATAAAAGAGGAAGGCCTAAAAATGAAGAGGTCTAGAAGGCTCCTTGCAAAATTTAGGAACAGTTAATGCTAGTAACTTTGGGAAATCTAGAATTTTAGAATTCTAATGACTACTATGAACCTCTGAGTTAGGCTCTCTGTGTGTTTTGTTCACTACACCTTGATAACTGCCAGGCAGATGTTAACTTCAGTTCTCCCTTTAAGAATCAATGGAAGGGACTGGGTCAGTGGTTAAGAGCACTGGCTGCTCTTCCAGAGGACCAGGTTTAACTTCCATCACCCACATGGCAATTTACAACCAGCTGTAATCCAGGTCCTGAAGATCTGACATCCTCTTCTGGCCTCTATCACAAGGCATGCAAGTGTTGCATAAGCTTAACACCCATAACATAAAGGAAGCTGGGCATGGTGGCACATATCTGCAATCATAGCACTTGGGATATCAGGCAGGAGAATCAGAAGTTCAAGGCCAGCTATGGCTACCTAGTGAGTTTGGGGTCAGCTTGGGCTACATATAGCTCTGACTTTAAAAAATATCTGAAAGAATTAGATCAAGTAATTTATACAAGTATAGATCTAACAATGAGTACAAATAAGATTTGGAATTAGGCAGATTCATAATTTGGTGCATTAACCACAAAAATACTACCACTTCAGGAACTAAAAGGCAATGTTTAAAATAACTTGGCTGAGTTTAGCCTTGCAAAATAATATAAGGTTTACACAGCGTATTACTGTTTGAGGCCCAGAAAAGAATTCTGATGCTTTGACTATAAGGAACATTGAAATGTGGCTGGAAAGCGAAGTGATGTCTGCGTACTTAAGGTTTGTTGAAGAGTGCTGCAAGCTATCTCCTAAGAGAGGAGAGTATATGCAACAGTTCTTTCGCTGCCAGTGCGTGCGAGGTGACAGGCACATTTAAAAGCAGGAAACGTCTTGGATAGAGAATTTCAGCGCCGTCGTCGGTGGAGGGCGGCATCTTGGCTATCTTCACAGGTGTAGGCCTCACCTGCTTCTTCCTCTGGCTTCTTCTCCCTGTGCCTAAGTCCACTAAACCCAGGGTGGAGCGCGGCGGAGGATCACACAGCAGTGGCGCTAGGCAACTAACTACATTTCTGCTCCAGCTTCTCCAGGCCGGCAGCTACGCAAGTCCAGCGGGGCCAGGGGCGGGGCCGCCAGGGGCGGGGTGTAGGGGTTAGGGGCGGGGCCTAGGCGGAGGGGTGAGGCCTCCCGCAGCTCGCGCGCGCCTCCGAGGCTCGCGCGCTGTAGCGCCGGCCGGGCGTCTCTGAAGCCTTGGCCGCCCATGGGGGAGGTGGAGCCCGGGCCCGCGGGCCCGCTGGAGCCCCCGGAGCCACCTGAAGCGGCGGCTTCTCGCCGGCCCGGAGGGATCCGGGTCCTGAAGGTGAGGCGGCAGGGAGCGGGAGGGCCGTGTCCACCTTCGCCAAGCTGCCTGATGCCCGAGGCGGCGGGCGTCCCACTCCCTGCGTCCCTCCTGCATCGGGTCGGGGCGTTGTGGGCCTGCTGTGGCTTCTGTGCCGCGCCCCCGCCCGGGCCTCGGCCGCATGGGTCCCCGACGCTGTCCATCCCTAGCCGCCGCCCAGCAGGCCCACGACTTCGGGCCGCCGCCGCCCCCCCCGCCCCCGCATCCCTTGGGCGGCCATCGCCTCTCCTGGCCTAGCCCTGGGGCCGATTCCGGGGGGCGTGAAGGGCGGGCCGCTCCTGCAGGAGCCAAGCGGCGAGTACGCAGGGCGAGGCGGACACCTGAAGACATCACCACAGCCGGAGAGGATGGCGGCGGCGATTGGCCAGGCACCGTTGTGTACGCGGGCTGCGCCGGCAGAAGCGGCCACACTGCCCTCCGGACTGGCTCCCCGAGTTCCGAACCGGCGCCCGGCTCCAAGGCGCGACATCCCGCGCTCCCGCCTCGGGGACAGTCCCGGAGGATCTGCGGGGACTCGCTGGGCGTGTTGCGGGGGTGGTGGTGGGGAGGAGGAGCAGAGCCCGAAGGGGCACTCCTGTTTGGCTGACAATCCGGGGAGAAGAAGGCAGTGGGGGTGCCGTTATGCAACAGGCAGCTAAGCGGGGCTTTTTGGTAGAATCAGGAGAGTAGGAGGATAGGAAAACAGATGCAGGCGAAGGGGGAGTGGAGCCTTGAAGGTGAGTGATGACAAGAAATTTCTGTGCGGGAAGAATGCAGAAGGTGAGGTGAGGTCAGCAGAGATGGTTAAAGGGTGGCTAACTGGGTGGAGTTCTCCACTAACCTCTGAAATAGTGCGGAGAAAATTTTCTGTCGGTTCAGTGTATAAGTCAAGTGGAATGGAATTCCTCTACTGTTCTAGAAGAGGAATTGGCAGGATTTAAAACTTGCCAAAGAATGAGAGAAGAAAATTGAGATTTAATGTGTTTCAAAAACAGTTTGCCAAACATCGAAAATACATATTGTTAAAAGCAAACATTAAGTAATTAATTGAGATTGTTGTTGAGTGATATTTCCTCTTACTAAGATTATTAGTAAAGCAGCACAAACATGGGAAGGTCAGAAAAGTAGACTTGACACACTTAATGAATTAATGAAACCAATACTCAGTAAAATGTAAATCGTATTTTCTTTTGCCTCCCAGTCTTAAGGCATAGACTTAGAGAACTTCTAGTAGTTTATCTTAGACTACTTTTTAACTGTTACCCACACTGGAATTTACTCAAGCATAAAGCAGTGTAATTACTGAAAGTCTTTTACAATGATAGCAAATAGCAAACTATAAATTGTGAGTAAATTCAATAAAGACGAAAGTTCTGCAGGCCTAACTTAACAGGAAAGAGTTTTGAGAGGTATGTAATGTCTCTTGGTATGTAAAAGACGTGCAATTTTAAAAAAAAACCTTGTAACCTTTTTTGGTCTTGTTGAAGTGGTAAATTGTGTGAAAGAGAAATGAAAACGTTTATTGAGGACTATCTTTCCCTGGTGCCCAAAGTTCCCATTTTGGGGTCATCAGAAAGATTCCAGTGATTGGTTAGTCTTGACTCTTGATCTCAGTCTCTGGAAATGAGAGCCTATCTGGAGGCCTTTCTAGCCCTTGCTTTCCTGAAAGTGGTAACACTCTGCTCCTTGTAAGACCATGGAAGATAGGCCTTGTGTTCCTCAGAAATTCTCTTAAGTTGATGAGGTGTTCACTTGCCCCAGTGCAGCCTGTAGAGCATACATAGGTAAGCCGAAAACTTTCTGAACCTTGAAGAATGTCATAATTGCCCACATGCTTTTCCACATGTTTTTCTCTGAAGATGTTTCTAAAGACGTCTCTAGCCTAGGGGTATAGCTCTGTGTTAAGAGGATGCTAGTGGTTGGGGGTGTGCTTTGAATGTACAAGGCTCTGCATTTATTCCCTGGTCCCAGCTTCAGAATACTAACACTGATAAAACAGGAAGGAAGACTTTCTATTCCTTTTATACTTACGCCCAATACCAAATAATCAACATAACTTACCCAGACTACATCAAGGACCATCTGGCTGTACAGGGCCCTGGGACGTTTTATTCAAAATATACTTTTTTTTTAAAAAAAAAGATGTATTTATTTATTATGTACACAATGTTCAACCTCCATGTATGCCAGGAGAGGGCACCAGATCTCATTACAGATGGTTGTGAGCCACGATGTGGTTGCTGGGAATTGAACTCAGGACCTCTGGAAGGGCAGTCAGTGCTCTTAACCTCTGAGCCATCTCTCTAGCTCCTCAAAATATACTTTTAAACTAGTGTCAGGGACCGAAGGCCCCAACATAGAAAACTATGGGCTTGGACCTGTGGTATCATCTATTCATCTTAAAGAAGATCATTTAAGCCTAGGGGTTCAAGGCCAGCCTGAGCAACATAGTAAGAGTGTATCTCAAAGTTCTAAAATTTATCAAATTACTGAACAAGGCTCAAAAGATTTTCAGATGTGTGATTTTGAGATTATGGTCTTAAGTAGGAGATGATAGGAGATGACAGCCAATCTAGTTTGTGAATATTATGATTTGATTTTTTTGTTTTATTTATTTATTTAAAAATTTTAAGGCAGGGTTTCTCTATATAACAGTCATAACTATCCTGGAACTCACTTTGTAGACCAGGCTGACCTCAAACTCATTGAGATCCACCTGCCTCTGCCTCCTGAATACTGGGATTAAAGGCTGTGCCACCACCGTTCTTCCAATGATTTGTTTTTTCTTTAAGAATAGTCTTATATTTTTATCAGAATATATATATTCAGTTGTGTGCATGTGCATGCTTGTGTGCATTTGTGTGGACACCAAAGGTAGGAATCAGGTGTCTTTCTCTTCACCTTATTTTGAGACAGGGTTTCTTACTGAATAAATTCTACTAAAATGGCTAACCAATAAACCTTTGGGTCTCTATCTTCCAGTGCTGGAGATTCCTGTATTTGCTATTATTTATGTGCAGGGAATTGAACTCAGATCCCCATGCTTGCATGCCAAATACTTTACCAAATGAACTATTTGCTCATCCCTAATTTTTTGTTTTTGTTTGTTAGGTATTATTTTCTTGAGACAGGATCCTACTATGTGGCCCTGAATGATTTGGAACTTGCTATGTATTCCAGATTGACCTAGAACTTTCAGCAATCCTCCTGCCTTTGCTTTCCTGAGTGCTATGTATGGTTCCAAACAACTAATACCTAAAAAATTTTAACCGGCTGAAATGCTCCTCCTCTCCCTAGGACACACTCTTCCTGGTCCCTTAGAAATACTCCACAGTGTGATTGGGTTTTAAAGCCTTTATTTTAAAAGTTGAGTGCAGAGACATCTCATACCTTAAGGTATTCTCCATTCTGATGGAACTGACTAAGGATGAAGACTGACCAGGCCTGTTTTGACTATATGAGACTTCTCTGTATGGTTTACCATCTTTGAGCTGATCATAGCTCTCAAGTATTATCTTTATTTTTAGAATTGGAAGTGTTAAATTCAAGTACTGGCTACTGAATTTGTAGCCTACACTGAAATATTTTAGCTTTATAGATAGACTTTAATATTAAAATAAAATTAGGCCTAGAGGGATGGCTCAGCTGTTAAAGGCTGGGCTCACAACCAAAAAATAAGAGTTCGGTTCCCAGCACCCTGTCCCTCCAGGTACTTAAATAAAAAAAGATTAAAAAAAATAAATACAAGCCGGGCGGTGGTGGCGCACGCCTTTAATCCCAGCACTCGGGAGGCAGAGGCAGGTGGATCTCTGTGAGTTCGAGGCCAGCCTGGTTTACAAGAGCTAGTTCCAGGACAGGAACCAAAAGCTACGGAGAAACCCTGTCTCAGAAAAAAAAATAAATAAATAAATACAATTTTTAAGTTTTATTTGACTTTATGTAATACATGCTAGTGTCTGTGGAAATCAGAAGAGGGCTTTTGGTCCCCTGGTTTATGAATGGTTATGAATCATGGTGTGGGTTCAGGGAACTGAACCTGGATCCTCAGCTAGAGCAACAGGGAGTTTTTAAGTACTGAACTGTCTCTCCAACTCTGACTTTTAAATTGTAGTCTTTGTACACATGTTTGATATGATGTGTGATTATAATTGTGTTCCCTTTTGGATAAATTTGTGGTGACAGCTTTTGAAAAAGTAAAGGAGAAAGTGAAGTGTCCTCAAAGGAGCGGTTTCAAGCTAGCTGGCTCTTAGAAATTGAAGGCTGCTCAGAGGACAGTGTCACCTGCAAATTAAGAAGTTCTTTCCAGCAGTTCCTCTTGTGTTAGGCAGTAGAGCAAGACATTCCTGAGAAGGACGTACTAGGTAACTTAGCAGTGGCTAATAATGGCCCAAAGTCTAGCTTTGTCGTTGCTGCTGTATGCCTTTGCTTTGCTTGTTCTCAAGACCTTTTAAATGGCTATTGGTGAGATGCAGATGAACCATATCTACTAGGGTTCTCTAACTCCTCAGCAGTTTTACTTCATTATAGAGTGTAGATTATAGATAGGAGACTGAGCTTGAAATAACCAACAAAACATGTGTTTTGATAACATAAAGTTCTATAAGAAATGTATATCTTAAAGAAACGTGCTCATTTACAAATGATTGCTAAAATCTGCTGGAAGGTGCTGGGTGTGGTGGCATACATTGTGATCCCTGCGCTTGGGAGATGGAGTTGGCAGGAAAAAAAGTCAAGGCTGACCTCATCTACAAAGTGATTTTGAGGCCAAAATGGTATGCATGAGCCCCCATCTCAAACAATCCTTGGAAGAAAATTCATAATACTTCTGGGTCTTTCTGGACTTTTCTAAGACCGTCAAAGTGAGTGAGTCATTTGACCTACTAATTATATTTTTATTGTTACTTTTGCATCAAGGTCTCACTTTTTAGTCTGATTTAGGTTTCAAACAGTTTTCCTGACTCAGCCTCCTAAGTTTGGGGATTATAGGTACATGCGTCATGCTTGGCTTTCAAAAGCCTATCAGTGGTATGTAGATTGTGTCTGCTTACTTCTCATTCTCTAGTGCGAAGTGCAGGCTCTCTTTGTGTAAGTGTTACTCTATCACATAGAACCTGTCAGTGTTCACTAAGGATTAGAAGGTAAGGCTTATTTAAAATTAGCTGGTAGTTAACCATTCAGTGGCTGTAATTTCTTAGTAATAAAAACATGATGGGTCTTGTGTGTTTGAGATGAGTCTTGAAAGCCCTTTATTTATTTTGAGATATTTAAGATGAGATTCAGGATGGAGGAAAGTGTGTTTGGTGGGAAAAGAGGCCTCATTCCCACCTGTGTTGGGGTTTATTATGTATGATTTTGAGTAGTTCTAAGATCACGAAGAGCTGCAGAAAGATCAGTTTAGGGCAGAAAGTGTCAGTCAGTTGTAGAGAGCTTATCTGGTATGTCAAAACTTGTGTTCAATCCCTAGAACTGTTGTTCAAAAGTCAATTTGCATGTGTTACCCTAAATTTAAACAGATTGGCATTCATCTCCTTGCTTTAAATTCATCACATGTAGGGACACCTGTTTACTTAACCTTGTTTTTGTTTTTACTGTTGACTGCTGAAACCCACCTTGGTCTTGAACTTGATCCTTTTGCCTCTGACTCTCCAGCATCTGTGATTACAGGTATGTTCCTCCAGGTATTCTCAAATATTTACTATCAGTTAAACTAATATTTTCTTCGTATGTATTTCTGTTTTCTAATGAGGAATACTAGTGAAAGTATTTTTCTTTCTTTTGACTTTGTAGGTAAATATTATGTGGTTTGTTAAAAAATTGAGGCTTTTTAAGTTTATCTAATTCCTCATCATAGCTAATTGATGAAGCTGAAGTGCAAATTGGGTATCAGTTCCTGTGTTATCTTTTGAGCTTTGCACCTATGTCTATGACATTCTGCATTAAAAACACTCCAGGGTCTTGGCAGTGAAGAGAGTGAGAAACCAGAGATGATGACAATCCGTGGTCATCTGTATATAGTAGAAGTATATTCAAGGTGAAGATATCTGTTGAGAGGAGACTCATTGATGCTAGACAGGGGTGAGTGCTGTGGAAGGCTGCAAAGAGAACTGGCATATGAATAGAGGTTTAGCGAGTAAGCATGTGGATAAGGTGGAGAAGATGTTCTCCATATGCCACAGAGTGGCGGAATGGTTATGTGCTCAGAGACACAGATGGTTAGAAAGGACCGAAACACAGCAAAGGGCAGTGGGAAGTCCATGGAAATTTATTTTTTTGTTAGTTAGAAATGGCCCATTGTGAAAACACAGGCAAATGGTGACTTTTAAAAACTATTTGTTGTTGTTTCATTTTTGTTTGTGTTTTGAAACAGTCTCAATATGTAGTCCAGGCTGCTCTGGAATTCATTTATGTAGGTTAAGTTTTCTTTACACTCTAGAAACCCTCCATGCTCTTCGGCCTGACTGCTGCATTATACATATGCCCCACCTTGCTTGGCTGGAAATTTTTATATTGGCTCGTAACAGTTGTTTTGCTTTAAGATAGCTTGACTTCACAGTATGTATGTGAATTTCACATACCGTGGTTATAAAATGCCAGCAGTAATTGTCTTGAAGCATGCCAGGAATGGGAAGGAGATTTGTGTTACCAGACTGTGCTTACTGCACTGTGCATTTATTTGGACTGTGAGGTCGAGAAAGTCTGTATTGCCAGATCAGAGTGGGGAGGTTTTATCAACCCACTTCTTTGTGTGCAAGGCTTAATTTACATGTATCAGATTCAATCTGAAATTAATTAGTAATTATTATTTCTGTTTTTTTACAATTTAAAAACAACCACCAGCCGCACACCTTTAATTCCAGCACTCGGGAGGCAGCGGCAGGAGGATCTCTGAATTTGAGGCCAGCCTGGTCTACAGAGTGAGTTCCAGGACAGCCAGGGCTGTTCTCAACACAGAGAAATAAACTCTGTCTCAGAAAAAACAAACAAACAAACAAAACCCTTTTGAAATGAATAAAAACATAATATTCCAAAGTCAACCAGACCCAGAGACTAAGTGAGAATTGTCATTCAAATCAGAAACTTGAAACTTCACATTAAATATTACATTTCTCAGTACTATATATGTTTTATGCCCTGCATCTTGCTTTTAGTTGATTCTGGATGTAGTCAAGTTGACCAAAAAGATTAGCTACCACAGAAGGGATGCTAGGGCAGTTGTGAGTGTAAGGACTGAACACATGTAATTCAGACAAATGTTTTTGTTTATAATTTCTTTCTTTTGATGTTTTTTAGAGAAATATGAAACACAATGGGAACAGAAACTGTTTGAATAGAAGAAGTAGGTTTGGTTCTCGAGAAAGAGACTGGCTGAGAGAAGATGTGAAGAGAGGCTGTGTTTACCTTTATGGAGCAGACACGACCACTGCCACTACAACCTCCACCTCTTCTTCTTCCTCCACATCCTCCTCTTCTGACTTACATCTTGTCCTTTGCACAGTAGAGACACCAGCATCAGAAATATGTGCTGGAGAAGGAAGAGAAAGTCTCTATCTACAGCTTCATGGAGACTTGGTCAGGTGAGATCTGAAGGGTTTTCTTCTTGTTGATGTTTTGTTTTGAGTCAGGAGTGTCCCTGTGCCTTTTGGTGGTCTCAAACTCACAAGTCTTCTGTCCAGCCTCTTCAGTGCTAGGATTGTAGGCATGCACTATTACTCTGAGCTGAGCTGAGTCTTAACTGTGATCCTTCTGTGATATTAGTAACATGCATTTCTGATTGGAGGTGGGCTTTAGAATTATAATCACACTCTGTAACTTATGGTGATTTTGGAGTCAATGGGCATGAAAAAGATTTGTCTTTGGAATATTTAATGATTTTTAAAAATTGCCGTTTTTTTTTATGTAGTATATCCACATGTTTATGTATGTACATGTAGAGGGCCAGAGGTTGATGTCAAGTGTATTCCTCTATTTTTAAAGATTTATTTTTATTTTTTATTGTGTTTAGGTATGTGTGTTTGCATGTGTGTATGTGCACATGAGCTGCCTATCCGTGTGCTGGGAACCTAACTCAGGTACTCTGGAAGAGCAGTGAGGGTGGTTAACTGCTAAGCCGTCTCTCTAGTCCCTGTTTTTTGAGATAGCTGCTCAACCTGGAACTCACCAACTGCTAGACTGGCTGGTCATTGAGCCCTGGACTGTGTCCACCAGGCACTGTCCCCTAGTGCTAGTGTCACAGGCATGTGTCTGTCATCATACCTGGCCTGTGCGTGGGTGCTGGGGCTCCAAACTCAGGTCTTCATGCTCACATGGTAGATACTTTACTGACTGAGCATCTTCCTAGACTCTCATTTTATGATTCTAGAGTTTAACGCTATAATGAAGGAAAACTTGATAGTTCTTCTATTTGGTCCTACATACAAATTTAAACATTTAAAAAGTTACCTTTGGGGAAGTGTAAATAGAACAAAATTGAAGTGTACAAAAGGGTACAGAGTGAGAGGTCCTCCATCGGTCAGTCCTCAGCCATCCAGGCCTTTTCATTGTTCTTATCAGTTTGTTATACATCCAAGCATACATGCTCTTGCCTCTAGATTCACATTTTAAAAACAATGGTGCTGTATATGACACATTGTTGACTTCATATCTGAGATATTTCCATTTTCATATAAACATAATTTATTTAATGACTACATGACTATCCCACTTTATGGGTCACCATAGTTTTAACTAATCTCCCTTAATCTCTCATTATGGATCTTAGCCTGCTACCCGTTTTTAGCACAGCAGACAATGCCACAGCTGAATTCCTATGTGCCTGCTGTCTCACAGAGAAGTGTCTCTCTGGAGGCTAGGCCCATAGACTTGGTCAACGGATAGGACCATTTATAATTTTGATAAATATTTTCAACTTCTTCATAAAGGTTATATTTCCATCTAAAATATAAAAATATGGGGCTGGAGAGAATACTTGACTGCTCTTCCAGAGGATCTAAGTTCTTTTCCTAGCACCTACATGGTGGTTCTCAACTGTCTGTGACTCCAGTTTCAGGGAATCCAACACCTTCTTCTGGCCTCCTTGGGAATCAGGCATGTACATGGTGCATAGGCAAACATGTAGACAAAACATGCATACATACAAAATAAATTCTTAATTAAAAAGATCCCTGAAATAGAATATAAAAGTATACCCATTTCTTTCTCTCCGAAATGTTTTAACATTTATTTATTTATTTATTTATTTATTTATCAATTTATTTATTTATTTTAGTTTCTTGGGATAGGATTTCTATTTGTAAACACCCTGGCTGTCCTGGAACTCACTGTAGACCAGACTGGCCTTGAGCTCATGGAGATCCTCCTGCCTCTGCTCCTGAGAGCTGGAATTAAAGGTGTGTGCCGCCACAACCTAGGTAGCATTAAGTTTTATATGTAAGTGTAGACATATACTCTTGCATGAGTTGAACCTGCTTATAAAGGATAATAGTTATCAATTTTTGTTTGTTCATTTATTTACTTATGGTTCTGGGTTTAAACCGAAGGCCTCAAACATTAGACAAGCACTGTACACTGAGCTTTCCAAAGAAAATTGTTTTTCAAGCCTACTCGAAGCTGAAAAGGAAGTTTTTTGTTTGTTTTTGAGACACGGTTTCATATAGCTGAAACTGGCCTTGAATTTCTGATCTGCTCTCTACCAAATGCTAGGATCAGAGGTGGGCACCACCATTAACAGGCTCAAATAGGAATTTTGCTATTCTGTCGTTTTAGTATTTATTTCTCTTAATGGGTGAAGTTGAACATATTTGCACAAGCTCAATGTGTCATGAATTTTTTATAAATATTGATAAAAATAGTTGTATAGTTTTCTAATGTGCATTTGGACTCTTTAATTCAATTTAAAAAAGCATTCGTCCTTTAAATGTTTCCCTCTAGTTTTCTGCTCGTCCCAGTAGTACACACTCCTCTAGAAACAGAATTCCAAGCTGTGGATTGAACATTATTGAAGTGCAGTGGAGAAGTGAGGCTACTCACACCTTAGAGGTGTGGTAATAGTAGTAACACCGTTAGCTGAGCCAAAAGCTGACGCCTCTTTAAAAGTGTGAATTGAGGTTTACTGTGTATTCCTTTTAGGATCTGGTTGAAATCCTGAAAAAGTAGATTAGCATTTGAATGGTTTTTTTTTGTTTGTTTGTTTTCAAGTTACCGACATTTCCTAAATCCTTTGTGTAACAAAAGGATCAGACTGGGTGATCCTTAGGCTCCTCTAACTCTTAACACTGGTTCTGATCTAATTTTATCAGATGGAAAGCCTCGACCTGGATTATAGCAGATGGTGGTAGATGGTGCTCACTTACTCACTCATTTATTATTGTTTGCATTGGAAGATGCCAGGAATGTGAAGAAACACCCCCTCCATTACTTTGTTCCCACTAGTTGTGTAATTAGTTAAGAATTCAAATGTGACATGGTTTATTTACATATGAGAATGTAAACTGTAATTAAGGTGGAATGTTTATCTGTTAACCCTGTAGCTTTGATCATTAATAGTGAAGTATCTCTTTGAAGATATAATTTATTAGAAAATATTTAAAACACTATTGAATTTAGGATGAACAGAATGAGCATGCTTTCATTACTGGAGTAAAAGCTCAAGCAAGACCTTAGACATCCAAGGATGAGGAAGAGACTGCCCGGTTCCAATTGTGATTATTTGTGCTAGTCAGTACTGTTAGTATATTATTCATTTTCTCATCGCAATTTACAAGAATTTTGATGTAGTCTCATTTCTTTCATGTGAGGAAGATTGATGCTTTGACCAGCCCAAGGTCGGGCAGATACTGCTAGGCAGTTGAAATGACTGACATTTAAGGTGCCTGATGGATTTTCTTCCGAGTAAAAGGTCTTGGAGTAGAGGAGCTGGCACAGCTGCTCCTCTTACCCAGTTTTACTGTCCAATCATGTTTGCTTCCGGATCTTTAGGTCTCTTACGTAGTTGTTAATTACTTGCTCTCTGTTCTTCTATTATCTAATCTGGAGTAGGTCCTTTCTTCAGAATAGCCCTTGTAAAGTAATTGATAATCGCTGAGGTGGTATTGTTTTTGAGAACCTCTTTTGCTGATTACCGAAGTGTTCTGTGTGCTCATTGAACACATTTTGAAAAATGAAAAGGCATAAAGAGAAATAACAGTATTTAATGTATATGCCTTATGTAGATTACCTCATTAAATCCAGTCTTGTGAAGGAAACAGTTTCTATTGTATAGGCATAGTAAATGATATTTGAGGGATTAAGAGTAATCAGCTAGAAAGTGGTTGAATTGGAGTTTGAACCCTGGCATTCCAGCACCAAATCCCATCCTCACAACCTATATTGGTAACTTTTTTTTCACCAGATAATTTATTATTACACACACACACACACACACACACACACACACACAATTTTTAATAATTACATATTTGTGCTCATATCATATATTCAATTTTATATCCTTATTCTCTTAGTATAAGATCATCTTAATTTTATTGTTATTAAGACTTTAAACACCAGTTTTAATAGTTTCAGGCTATTCTTTCTTACAGGTATGTTCTGAGTTGTTTAAAAATTGAATGCTGGAGCCGGGCGGTGGTGGCGCACGCCTTTAATCCCAGCACTTGGGAGGCAGAGTCAGGTGGATCTCTGTGAGTTCGAGACCAGCCTGGTCTACAAGAGCTAGTTCCAGGACAGGCTCCAAAACCACAGAGAAACCCTGTCTCGAAAAACCAAAAAAAAAAAAAAAAATTGAATGCTGGGAACCAGGGAGATCTTAGCTCAGTATGAAAGGTACTTGCTGTCAAGCCTGACAAATTAGATCTCTGATATTCATATAGTAGACATGCATACCATGGTATATATTTACACACACACTAAATGTAAACTTTTTGCTTTTTTTTTTTTTTGAGACAGGGTCTCTTTTTGTAACATTTGGCCATCATGGAACTCACTCTGTATACCATTCTGGCCTCAAAGAGATTTGCCTGCTTCTGCCTCCCAAGTGCTGGGATTAAAAGTACGCACCACCACCACCTGGCTTTTTTTTTTTTTTTTGAGAGCAAAGCTAGGTGTGTTACCTGTGATATCAGTATTTGGGAGGTGGAGGCAGGAAGATAAGAGTTCTTGGCCATCCTTCAGCTACACATGAAATGGGAGGCCAGCCTGGGCTACCTGAGACCTTATCTCCAAAACTGATAAAATAATTGAAATTTGATATACAGTAGTAGCTTAGGTTGTATCATGGAATGGAAAAGTATGGTTCAAATCATGTTCCTGACAGTTTGCCATGCAAGTATATAATGTTCTGTGTCTTACGGATTTGTAGAATGGAGAATATTTTCATTGTTTATCATGATGATTAAATCCATTGCACCTGATATGAAAAATGATGACTTAAGCTGGGTGGTGGCACACGCTTTTAACCCAATACTTGGGAGACAGAGACAGGTGGATCTCTGTGAGTTGGAGGCCAGCCTGGTCTACAGAGCAAGTTCTAGGACAGCCAGGGCTGTTACACAGAGAAACCATATCTCAAACAAAAAACAAAGCAAAAATAAAAAATACAGATTCTAATTCAGAAGATCTCGGATAGTCTCAGGTCGTACTTCTAATATGTTTGATTGGTTGTTTTTGCTAGATACGGTTTTTCTATGTAGTTTTAGTTGGCCAGGTACTCTTTATATTGCTCATTGTGGCCTTGAACTCACAGCAGTCCTCCTGCCTCAGCCTTGCCTTCTGAGTGCTCGAGTCACAGGCATTCATCACCACACTTGACTCTCGAGATAGTAGCCCTGCTAAGCTCCTCAATATCAATGAAATAAAACACTTAGAATGTTGTCTGGTACTCATACATACCACCCCACCCAGGGCTGCTTGTGTGCTAAGCATGTGCTCAAACCACTGAGCTTTTTTCCTAGCCTAGTGCTTAGTAAATATTATGTCCGTGGGTTATTTCAAATCATTCAACTCTTAGAAATAGTGCTGTGCTAGCTAAACCACTGCTTGTGAACCTGGAAAAAATATTTACCTTTCAGTCTACTTATTTATCTATTTTACTGTTTCCTTCTTTCAACAACAGGCTTGTGTGGTGGTTTTAATAAGAATGGCCTCCAGAAGCTCATATATTTGAAACTTAGTCACCAGGGAGTGGTCCTGTTTGAAAGGATTAGAAGGATTAGGAGGTGTGGCCTTGTGGAGGAAGTATATCACTGGGGATAGGTTTTGAGGTTTCAAAAGCCCATGTCGTAGTGTGTGGGTGCACCCCTCGTGGTCCTGAGTTCCTTGCTCGTGCTCGGTCTCCTTCTGCTCCTGATTTGGACCTTGAGATTTCTGTCCGGTGCTCCCATGTGGGTCTCTGTCTCTGTCTCCTTTCATCGCCTGATGAAGGTTAATATTCTTGAGGATGCCTATGTGTTTGTCTTTGGATTCACCTTCTTATTTAGCTTCTCTAGGAACATGAATTATAAGCTCAATGTCCTTTATTTATGGCTAGAAACCAAATATGAGTGAGTACATCCCATGTTCCTCTTTTTGGGTCTGGCTTACCTCACTCAGGATAGTGTTTTCTATTTCCATCCATTTGTATGCAAAATTCAAGAAGTCCTTGTTTTTTACTGCTGACTAAGACAATGGGGATGTTCTATTGGGAACTCACCAAGGCCAGCTGGCCTAGGTCTGAAAAAGCATGGGATAAATCCGGACTAGCTGAACATAGCGGACAATGAGGAATACTGAGAATTCAAGAACAATCGCAGTGGGTTTTTGATCCTACTGCACGTATTGGCTTTGGGGGAGCCTAGGCAGTTTGGATGCTCACCTTATGAGACCTGGATAGAGGTGGGCAGTCCTTGGGCTTCCCACAGGTCAGGGAACCCTGATTGCTCTTAGAGCAGATGAGGGAGGGGGACTTGATCGGGGGAGGGGGAGGGAAATGGGAAGCGGTTGCGGGGACGAGGCAGAAATCCTTAATAAATAAATAAATTAAAAAAAAAAACAAAAGCCCATGTCAAGCCCAGAGCCTCTTTCTGCCTAGGGATCAGAATGTAGCTCTCAGCTAGTGCTCCAGTACCTGCCTACACATGGTCCTGTTCCACATCATGATAATAATGGACTCTGAAACTGTATGCAAGCCACCAGTTAAATGCTTTGCTTTTGTAAGAGTAGGTCATGGTGTCTTGTTGTCTGAGTTTCTGTCCTGCCTGGTTTCTGTCCTCCCACCAGGCCCCACAGCTGTTTAGCCCTGAAGAAATTACACAGAGGTCTCCATAAGTTATAAACTGATTGGCCCATTAGCTCAGGCTTTGTGTTAGCTCTTATAACTTATATTCACCCAGTATTCTAGTATATATTAGCCACATGACTCAGTACCTTTTTCAGCAGGGCAGGTCACATCTTGCTTCTTCGGTGTCTGCGGAGGAACCGGCTTCTTCCCAGAATTCTTCTGTTCTCACTGATCCGCCTCTACTTCCTGTCTGGTTGTCCTGCCTATACTTCCTGCCTGGCTACTGGCCAATCAGCATTTATTTAAAACGTAACTGACAGAATACAGAATTTTCCCGCACCAGTGTCTCTTCACAAACAGAATAGGGACTGAGACATCTTGTGACTCAGTGTACTGGAAGGGTTACTTACAGACTTATAGAATTGTAACATTTGGAAGACCCTTTAAGAGATCATCTACTAATGAAAGAAACAAATCTGCCCAACCCAATAACACCTTCATATCCATTATATCCTTCATATATGTGTGCTAGAGTAGGTTTTTTTGATTGTCTGATTGCTGGGAAGTTAATACCAGCGTTTATGGGGGTAGTGGTAGAAAAGCTTAATATCACATATGTGTGGCATACAGATTATTCTGTCCCCAAATCCGTTTATTTTCATTTGTTTTGTAAATGTGGAATAGTTTCTGTAGTTGACAGATGGCAAAGTTGCATTTGGGACAAAAGTATTTCCTTCCTGGTGTAGTCTTTACCTTGTGCTGTTTGGCCTGCCCTTTTTCAGATTTGCTGTTTAAGCAGCAAATGACTCATCAGCAAAGCTTAGTGCAATCATTTCCTTCAATCTGAAGTGTTGTAATAAGATCATACATAATGAAAACAGATTGCCCTTTGACTCTGTCTTATATGACTAAGATGGTAAGTGTTTGATAGCCATCTTTTTAAGGTAAGCTCTGCGAAGTAATAGGATGTTTATAGCAGAAGATAATGCTGGAAGGATTTGGATTCCTGAGTTCTAATCTTTCAATCACTTCTGAGTGACTTTCTATAGGTCATCAAAAGTTTGTTTTATATAGATAGATACACACCTATTAGACACACACATCTATATCTGTACACATGCATTTTCTTTTTTTCAATGCAGTGATGAGGATCAAACTTAGGGCTTTGTAGATGTATACTCTCTACTACTGAGCTAAATTCTCATCCCTCTTTCCCACATTTTGGAAGGCAGCTATGCTCACCACTATACCACCAACGCTCTTTCCCACATTTTGAAGTAGAGTGAGATTCTGTTTCTGGATATGTACCAGACTGTTGCTAAAATAGAGGAGAAGATTTGTCTTTGTATTTCACATGTCAGTCCTCTGTTTCTAAGATGGTGACCCATATAGCCCAGGCTGGCCTTGAACTTGCCTTGTAGCCAAGAATGACTTTGACCAGGAGTGTCACCTACCATCAACTATCTCCTCCTCTTATCACCCCTGTGCTGGTTACAGGTTTGTGCCACTATGCCTGGCTTTCAGTACTATTTTAAGACTTTAAAAGAGAAAATGTGTTAGGCAGCAGAGCTAGCTCAGTCATTACTGTCCTGTAAATAGTAACCAAGAAGTAAATACAAGCATGAGGACCTGTGTTAGATCCCTAGCCCAAGTAACATAACTGAGCATGGTGGTGCCAACTTGTATTCTGAGTTCTGGAGATGTGGAAATGGGTTGATCTCTGAAGCTCACTGCCCAGCTATTCTAGTCTACTTGGTGAGTCTTGGCTAATGAGAGACTCTGTCTCATAAAAAGATAATAGAGAATAGTACTGGAAGAATAGTGCCCAATGTTGTCCTCTGGCTATTAAATATGCAGACACGTGAACATGCAGCCATATACATATACCTGCACACACGAATATGCAGTGTGTTATATATTACAGGATCAATATAGATAATTTTTATTTTTAAACTTTCTTTTGCATTTTAATACTTATAAAATCAGCATACATCTTACAGTTGATAGCAGTAATAGTTTGATAGTGTAGTTAATTGGCAGTGATTTTTCTCTCTTAATGTCTGTTCTGACACTATCTGGTTAGCTACAGTCCTTTTGACACTGGACTCACCAGGGTTAATGCTGGCTTGAGAAATTAAGAGCTAGTCCCTGTTTGGTGGGTAGTGCAGGAGTCACAATATGTGAAATCCCTTCAATTAAAATTTACTGACATTAAAACATTTTGCCCAGTTTTATACTTTAAAAAGCCCTTTTCACAATAAGTAAAAATCAGCATGTATTTTGGCTCAGAGTATCTCTATTTTTTCTGTGGAAGGAATAAAAATTGTATTTTTAAAAAAAAGGAGGAAGAGGAGAGCTAGGAAGATGGCTCTCCTGGTGAATGCTACCAGTTGATTCCCAGGACCCTTATGGTAGAAGGAGAAAATTGACTTCTGCAAGTTGTCCTCTGACCTCCACATGTGTGCCATGTGTATGCCTGCTCCCCTACTCCATGCACAGGCACAAACTAAATAAATGTAATAAAAATTAAAAAAAAATCCCCCAAAGGGCATGGTTGGTCAAGCAAGAATGCCTTTATTTGAGGACATGTATAGGATCAAGATACATTCTATACATGCATGAAATTGTAAAAGAATAAATGAAACATACACACACAAGTACACACAAACAAGAATGTTCTTATTTCAGAATGGAGCAGCTCTTTTGGGGTCCCTAGTTTGCCTGCATTTCTGAATAACTAAATATAGATTGGAAGTTCCCATGAACTGCTCAAGTCCAGTAGTTCTCTGGAAGACTCAGCGAATTGGGAAAAGTACTGTGGGCAGGATTATAGTTTGGATATAAAGGATGCAAATCAGAACTGCAACTGAAGAGAAGCAGGGCAGGGTCTGGGAGGATCCCCATTCTGGGCTTCTGTGCCTTGTGTTTACAAACTTCAACCCATTCCCCTCCAACCACAATGAAGTGTTTTACCAACTAGGAAACTTTACAGTACAAAGTATCTGGGCTTTGTAAAAAAGGGTTGATTGACTAACTCAGTGTCCACATGTCTGATCTAATCTGCAACCCCTTTGGTTCACCTGTCTGAATCAGGTTGGCCTAGAATCCCAACCCTTTAGTCACATGGTTGGTTGTTCTGGTAATAGGATCCCATCCTGAGTAATTTTCTTTCTTAGCATAAACTCAGGTAAATAACAAAGGCCCTCCTTGGAATCTGCCTTCTAAGAACCAGGGACAAGGCCAGCCTTGATCTTTGATACACAACTGTGGTACTTTAAAAAATAATGTATCTTTCAAGAGTTATATAATAGATGTAATAAAATACAATCATTTAAGACAATCTTTTAGGGTCCATGGAGTGAATTGACACAGGAAGTGCTTTGAGTTATTTTCTACGTAAATTATTTTAGCAAATTATCATCAAATAATTAGCAAAAAACATATAGTTTTTCTTTAAAAATTGGTTTTGTAATGAAATAGACAAATTCAAATGTATTGTCATTGTGTTCTAGTTGTGACCCTTTGAACTTCATTTTTCTTATTTCTGATATAGGCATAGCTTTGTAATACTCTGTGTGATACCAGAGATACCTTCAGGATAGCATGAGGTAGGAATTATCCCTTTTATTGCAATTGGAATTATTCTCTGTATTTTCAATTGTTCTTTGCAGATTTTATCATCAAAAATGACTGGGGAGCAAATTGTAATCTGAATTCAGTGTAGGGAACAAAGTGGATGTGTTAATTCTTATGTGGGATTTTCATAGTGTGTGCATTTGCTTCCCATTGTTAACTAGAACTCTGCATTTGTTTGGTGTTTTAGAAACAGGTTCTCACTGTGTATTTCAGGCTTGCTTGGAACCCATGATCCTCTTGTCTCTATCTGGATTGTAGGAATTTTTGGGATGGTAGATGGCATTGCAGTTTGTAACAACCTGTCTGGGTAGAACTCATTTTGGGTTGGGGAGGGAGCGGTTGCTGGGGATTGATCTCAGGGCCTTACTCCTACTAGGCAAGTGCTCTGCCACTGAGCCACAGTTTTAACCCCTAACTAGAATTGTTAGGAAATATACTTACTGAACTGTACTCAAGTCTGAACTGGAACATTGTTTAGAATGGCTAAATACAGAACACTGTTGGCAAAGGGATATAATCTGCTATCATGGCATTTCTGCCTGCCTGGCTAGCTGGTGTGGTGAGAACTTAGAATTCATGCATGTTCAGGTTTACAGGGATCAGTTGTTTCACCATCAGAGCAGTAATAGAAGTGGTTCAAATGCTGACTCTTCTATTTTGCAGCATGTAATTTCTCTTTAATTTGTGAAAGATTTAACAAATAGCTGGTAACCAGCCTGCAAAACTTTTGAAACTTTGGAACAAAAAATTGATGTGTAAGTGTATTACCTCCTTTCCTTCCCCCATATTCTCTACTCTTTAAAGCAAAGGAACCTAATGAGAAAATGGAATTAGTCTTTCACCTTACTCGTTCTTGTACTTCCTGAGATATTACTTATTATCAATTTATGTTACAGTAATGAGAGCAGATTGTGGAGGTTCTCATGATTTTTTTTTTTCATCCAACCCAGGAAAATGCTTTTGTTGGCAGGAATGGTATATAAAGAGGGTTTCCCAAATCTGCAAAGCTTACATTTGGGCTGGTAATTTGATCATGCAAAATACATCAGAATTGGATGTTTCTATTTTGGTCTCTTTCTAGAGGAAAATAAGAAAATTAAGCAAGTGAAAGAGTTAGCTTTAAAGTATAGTTACGGGAGTCAGCAAGATGGCTCAGTGGTAAAGGCACTTGCCCCACAAGGCTAACAATGTGCATCTGATTCCTAGATCCAGTGGTGGAAGGAGAGAACCAGAGTCCTGAAACTGCCCTCTGACCTACACATGTACCCCCTCCAAAAAAATGAAATGTATTAATTATTAATATGAGATAATCTTGTGGAATTTTGATATTGAAATATCAAAATCCTGGAGGGAGTAGAGTCAAGGGAGAATTTGCATTATATATAGAAGATGTCTCTGTAGCATGAATAATAAAAACCCAGAGACAGTTACTGGGGTTCACCCTGAAAATCAGAAAAGCAAAGCAGTCAGCCACTGGCTCCTACCTCTACCTCAGGCCAAAAATTGGCGATATCCTGTCTCCACAAATACTCAGATTGAGACTGAGTTGAGACGTCTTCTCCCATTTTATATTCCTCTCTAATGCTGGAATTAAAGGTGTGCACCAATACCGTCCATCCTCTGTGGCAAATTAGTACTGCTGCTGGGATTAAAGGTGTGTTGTGCCACCGCTGCCTGGCCTGTATGGCTGACTAGTGTGGCCGTTTTACATTCTGATCTTGAGGCAAGCTTTGTTTATTAAAATACAAATGAAATATCACTACATGTCTTAGCTTAGATATTTCAATTTAAGTTGTAAGAGAATGATAGTGGTTATATAACCTGTTGGTTTGTACAGGTGCCTCTTATGCCTGTAACAGGAATGCTCTCATTATTGAGCATCTTGATGTATTAAGATTCTTTTTGATATTTGGACCAGGTCTACCAATGTGAATTCTACCTGTGCTTGGTCTCATTCAGAGGGGCCACTTGTTCTAGCAAGTCTGATCCTTTGATAGGATGTTGTAAGTTCTCCTTGATCACTTTAAATTACATGTATTCATTGTATGTACTGTGTGTGCTCACATTTTCTTACACCATAGTACTCGTGTGTAGATAAGAGGACAACTTCAGGATTAATTCTGTCCTTCCATCTTTGGATCCTGGCAAGTGCCTTTAGCTGTTGGACCATGTTGCTGACCCTATACATTCTTCTGAAAATTTGTCTTTATCTTGCTGATCTCTGGAATTAGTTGTCTAGCCAATCTAACCAAATCAGTGAGCTCCAGGCTCAGTGAGAGTTGGTGTCTCAAGAAAAAGAAAAGGAAAAAAAAAAAAGAAAAAGAAACAAAACAAAAATAAGGTACATTGAAAATAAGGGGGAAATGTGTAGAAAGGGAAACAGCACCCACTGTCTAGTTTCACACACATACACCCTTTTTGTTGTTGTTTTTTGCTTTTAGTTTTTGAGACAGTTTCTCTGTACAGCCTTAGAACTCAGAGATCTACCTGCCTCCGGAGTGCTGGGATTAAAGGCATGTGCTACCATGCCCAGCTAAAATCCTTCTTTTAAAGAAAAATTCTGGGTTAGGTTGGGAAAATACCTACTGTTGTCACAGACCTTGGTGAGCTTTTATTTTCTTTGATTAAGGATTAATGGATACTTTTACTCTGAAAAGTTTCTTTTCTATTAAATTCAGTCAGCACGGTGGCCCACACTTAATATCCCCACAGTTGGGAGATGGAGACAGCAGGACTACTGCAAGCTTGAGGGGAATCTGGGTTATGTAGCGAGTACCAGGCCAGCTAGTGCTACATAACAGGGCCTTGTCTCAGAAAAAACTACACTATCTAAATAAATAATAATATAAAAGCTCAGTCCTTCTGTGTCTTTATGGGCTCTATTCCCCGTCCCCTTTCTTAGTAGCAGTAATAGTTTTATCTGAGTTTATTTTACAGTTTCTGGCACGAGAGGATCATATTGAGCTGGACATGGATGGCAGCACAATGTTTAGAATTCCAGTGCTTTGGAGGCTGAGGCCGAACTGTCAGGAGTTGTAGGCTAGCATGGGTTGTAACAGCGAACACAACAAAAAACTAAGCTGAGCAGGAGGAAGGCAAGGCCAGGTGTTGGTTTATTTTTGGTGTGCTTTGTACAGCAGTTTAGACTCTTTGTTTCTTATTTTGATGCAGGTGTTTATATGTAGCTTTTGTAGTGATTACTGTTTTCATTATAGTTTTTACTTAAATCTTGTTGCTCAGCGTTTTATAGTTATTCAAATATAAAAGACTGACCTTCATATCTTTTGTCCATACAGAGAAGTATATTATATTTCTTTTCTTGTTGTTGTTGGTTTATTATTATTATTATTATTATTATTATTTTTGATTCAAGGTCCCACTTTATAGCCCTGGCTGTCTTGGAACTCATTATGTAGACAGGATATCCTGATTCAGTTCCTTCTGCCTCTGCCTCTTGAGAACTGGGACTAAAGGTGTGCACCATTCTACTTGGCCAACTTAGTTAGGCTTTCTGTTGCTGTAAAGAGACACCATGACCATATTAACTCTATAAAGGAAAGCATTTAATTGGAGCTGAATTACAGTTGAGAGATTAGCCCCCTGTCATCATGGTAGGGAGGATGGTGGCATACAGGAGGCCATGATCCATGAGAGGCAGCTGAGAGTTCTACATCTGGATCAGTAGGCAGCAGAAAGAGTAAGTGATCCACTGGGCCTACCTTGAGCTTCTCAAACCTCAAACACCACCTACAGTGTCATACTTCCTCCAACAAGGCCATACCTCCTAATAATGTCACTTTCTGTGAACCTATGGGTCCATTTTCATTCAAACCATCACACTGGCTTTATTTTTCTAATCAATATAATTACTAGATGCTCTTTAAGACCTCTTGAAGGTACATAGACTTTGATGTAGTGCTTGTTTAGTGTTTTTTTTCAAGTAGAAGAGATACTCTATTTTTAATCTAATTAAAACGTAATGCCAATCTTAATTGTTTTTATTGAGTTATATATCTTTCTCCCCTCCCCTCCCTTCCCTTCCTCTTCCTTTCTACCCTTTTCCATGATCCCCATGTTCCCAATTTACTCAGGAGAGCTTGCCTTTTTCTACTTCCCATGCAGGTTAGATCCATGTATATCTCTCTTAGGGTCATCTTGGTTGTCTAGGTTCTTTGGGATTGTGAGTTGTAGGCTGGTTTTCCTTTGCTTTATGTCTAGAAGCCACTTAGGAGTGATTACATATTATATTTGTCTTTCTGGGTCAGGGTTACCTCACTCAATATGATGTTTTATAGATCCATCCATTTGCCCACAAATTTCAAGATGCCATTATTTTTTTCTGCTGTGTAGTGCTCCATTGTGTAAGTGTACCACATTTTCCTTACCCATTCTTCGATTAAGGGACAAACGTTTAGGTTTTTACCAAGTTCTGGCTATGAAAAACAATGCTGTTATAAACATAGTTGAGCATGTGTCCTTGTGGTTTGATTGAGCATCCTTTGGGTATATACCCAAAAGTGGTATTGCTGGGTCTTGAGGTAGGTTGTTCCTATTTTCTGAGAAATTGGCATACTGATTTCCAAAGTGGCTGTACCAGTTTGCACTCCCACCAGCAATGCAGGAGTGTTCCCTTTACCCCATGTCCTCTCCAACATAAGTTGTTATCAGAGTTATTTTGATCTTGGTCATTCTTACAGGTGTAAGATCGAATCTCAGAGTTGTCTTGGTTTGCATTTCTCTGATGACTTAGGATGTCGAACATTTCCTTAGTGTCTTTCAGCCATTTTAGATTCCTCTGTTGAGAGAGTTCTCTGTTTAGGTCTGTACTCCATTTTTTTAATTGGATTATTTGTTCTTTTGATGACCAATTTCTTAATTTCTTGGTTTTTTTTTTTTTTGTATATTTTGGAGATCAGCCCTCTGTCTGATGTGGGGTTGGTGAAGATTTTTTTCCATTCTCTAGGGTGCCATTTTGTCTTGTTGACTGTGTCCTTTGCTTTACAGAGGCTTCTCAGTTTCAGGAGGTCGCATTTGTTAATTGTTTCTCTCAGTGTCAGTGCTCCTGGGGTTAAATTTAGGAAGTGCCAATGCGTTCAAGTGTACTTCTCATTTTCTCTGCTGTGAGGTTCAGTGTGGTTGGTTCTGTGTTGAAGTCTTTGATCCATTTGGACTTGAGTTTGTGCATGGTGATAGATATGGATCTATTTTCATTCTTCTACATGTTGATATCCAGTTATGCCAGCAACTTTTGTTGAATTTGCTTTCTTTTTTCCATTTTATATTTTTTGCCTCTTTGTCAAAAATCAGGTGTTAGGTGTGTGGATCTATATCCTGATCTTCACTTTGGTTCCATTGGTCCTCCTGTCTGTTCTTATGCCAATACCAGGCTGTTTTTAGTACCGTAGCTCTGTAGTGGAGTTTGAAGTCAGGGACTGTGATGCCTCCAGAAGTTCCTTCATTGTACAGGTTTTTACTTTTCCATATGAAGTTGAGTATTGTTCTTTTGAGGTCTGTGAAGAATTTTGATGGGCACTGCATTGAATCTGTAGATTGCTTTTAGTAAGATTGCCATTTTTTCTATATTAATTTTCCCTACTCAAGAGCATTGGAGATCTTTCCATTTTCTAGTGTCTTCTTCAATTTCTTTCTTCAAAGATTATAAATTCTTTTCATGCAGGTCTTCTACTTGTTTGGTTAGAGTTACTCCAAGATATTTTATGTTATCTGTGGCTATTGTGAAGGGTGATGTTTCTCTGATTTCTTTCTCAGCCCATCTGTATAAAGGAGAGTTACTGATTTTTTTTCAAGTTAATCTTATATCCTGCTACATTACTGAAAGTGTTATGAGTTGTAGAAGTTCCTTGGTAGAATTTTTGGGGTCACTTATGTAAACTGTCACATCATCAGCAAATAGTAAGAGTTTGACTTCTTTTTCAATTTGTATCCTCTTGATCTCTTTTTGTTGTCTTATTGCTCTAGCTAGAACCTTAAACACTATATTGAATAGATATGGCGCGTGTACAACCTTATCTTATTCCTGGTTTCAGTGGGATTGCCTTGAGTTTCTCTTCATTTAGTTTGATGCTGGCTGATGGCTTGCTGTATATTGCCTTTATTATGTTTAGGTATGTTTCTTTTATTCCTGCACTCTCCAAGACCTTTGCATTTTGTCAAAAGCTTTTTCAGCATTTAATGAGATGATCATATGTTGTTTTTTTTTTCCTTTCAGTTTGTGTATATGGTGGATTATAATGACAGATTTTTGTATATTGAACCATCCCTGCATCTCTGGGATGAAGCCTACTTGGTCATAATGGATAATTTTTTTGATGTGTTCTTAGATTTGGTTTGCCAGATTTTTATTGAGTATTTTTGCATCAGGGTTTATGAGTAAGATTGGTCTGTAATTCTATTTCTTAGTAATGTCTTTGTGTGGTTTGGGTAATTGTAGTCTCGTAAAAAGAGTTCAGTAATGTTCCTTCTCTTTCTATTGTGTGGAACAATTTGAGGAGTATTGGTATTAGTTCTTTGAAAATCTTGTAATTCTGTGCTGAAACCATCTGGTCCTATGCTTCTTTTTTTGGTAGGGAGACTTTTGATGACTGTTTCTATTTCTTTAGCAGTTATAGATCTATTTAATTTGCTTATCTGGTCTTGATTTAATTTTGGTAAGTGATATTTATCCAGATAATTGGCCATTTCCTTTAAGTTTTTCAGTTTCGTGGAATACAGGTTTCCCAAATATGACCTAATGATTTTTTTTTTAATTTTCTCTGTGTCTTGTTATCCCTCCTTTTCATTTCTGATTTTGTTAATTTGGATATTCTCTGCTCCCTTTTGGTTAGTTTGGATAAAAGTTTATCTATTTTGTTGATTTTCTCAAAGAACCTACTCTGTCGCATTGATTTTTTTTTTTGTATTGTTTTCTTTGTTTCTATTTTGGTGATTTCAGCTCTCAATCTGATTATTTACTGCCATCTAGTCCACGTGGGTGAATTTTCTTCTTTTTGTTCTAGAGTTTTCAGGTGTTCTGTTAACTCACTAGTGTGGATTTTTTCCAGCTTCTTTATTTAGGCATTTAGTGCTATGAATTTTCTTCTTAACACTGCTTTCATTGTGTCCCATAGATTTGGGTATGTTGTGTGGTCATTTTCATTGAATTTTAGGAAGTCTTTGATTTCTTCCTTTATTTCTTCCTTGACCCATTGATATTTTAAATGAACATTGTTTAATTTTTATGTGTTTGTGGCAGTTCTGGAATTAGTGTTGCTGTTGAATTCTAATTTTAAGTCATGGTGATCCGGTAAGATACATGGGGTTATTCCAACTTTTTTGTATCTCTGGAGGTTTGCTTTGTTAACTAATATGTGCTCAATTTTTCGAGAATGTTCCATGAGGTCCTGAGAAGAAGGTATATTCTTTTATGTTTGGATTGAATATTCTATAGATGTCTGTTAAGTCTGTTTGATTCATAGCATCTGTTAATTCCCTTATTTCTCTGTTAATTTTCTGTCTGATGAAGTGTCCAGTGGTGAGAGTGGGATGTTGAAGTCACCCATTATTAGTGTATGTAGTTTAATGTGTGATTTAAGCTTTAGAAGTGTTTCTTTTACATATGAGGGTGCTCTTGTATTTGGGGCATAGATATTAAGTATTGATTTCCACTTGATGGATTTTTCCTGTGACTAATATGAAATGTCCTTTTTGTCTCTTTTGATTGATTTTAGTTTGAAGTCTTTTTTTGTTAGATATTAAACTGGCTATACTAGCTTGTTTCTTAGGTCCATTTGATTGGAAAATTTTTTCCCAGCTTTTTACTCTGAGGTGATGTCTGTCTTTGATATTGAAATGTGTTTCTTGTATGTGGCAGAAGGGTGGATTCTGTTTTGTATCCAATCTATTTAGCCTGTGTCATTTTATAGGTGAGTTGAGCCTATATTGAGGGTTATTAATGATCAGTGATTGCTAGTTCCTATTACTTTAGATTTCGTCGTTGGTGATGTTATTGTGTGTGTTTTTCCCTTCTTTGGGATTTGCTGCTGTTAGATTATCTATTGTCTGTTTTTGTGGATGTAGCTAATTACCTTGGGTTGGAGTTTTCCTTCTAGTACTTTGTGTAGGACTGGGTTGTTTTTTTTTTTTCTTTTTTCTTTTTTTTGTTTTTTCGAGACAGGGTTTCTCTGTGGTTTTGGAGCCTGTCCTGGAACTAGCGCTTGTAGACCAGGCTGGTCTCGAACTCACAGAGATAGGACTGGGTTTTTTGGCTAGGTGTTGGTTCAATCTGGTTCTGTTATGGACTATCTTGTTTTGTCCGTCTGTGGTGATTGAAAGTTTTGCAGGGTAGAGTAGTCTGGGCTGGCATCCGTGATCTCTTAATGTTTGGATAACGCTTGACCAGGACCTTCTGGCTTTCATTGTTTCCATTGAGAAGTCAGGTGTAATTCTGATAGGTCTGCCTTTTATTTGTTATTTGGTCTTTTTCATTTGAAGCTCTTAATATTCGTTCTTTATTCTGTATATTTAGTGTTTTGATTATTATGTGGCAAGGGGACTTTCTTTATTGGTCCAGTCTATTTGGTGTTCTATAAGCTTCTTGTATCTTTATATACATAGCTTTCTTTAGGTTGGGAAAGTTTGTGCTTTTGAGTTGGACTTCTCCTTCTATCTTTATTATTCTTAGGTTTGGTCTTTTCATGGTGTCCCATATTTCCTGGATATTTTGTGTTAAGCTTTTGTTAGATTTAATTTTTTTTTGACTGATGAGTCTATTTCCTCTATTGTATCTTCAGCGCTTGAGAGTCTCTCTTCCATCTCTTGTATTCTGCTGTTTATGGTTGCATTTGTGATTCCTGATCATTTTCCCATATCTGCTGTTTCCAGAATTCCCTCAGTTTGTGTTTTCCTTTCTGTCTCTCAGTTTTCAAGTCTTGAATCATTTTTTTTCATCTGTTTGCCTGCTTTTTCTTGGTTTTCTTTTAAGGGATTTGTTAATTTCTTCTAATTTTTTGTTGGTCTTTTCCTTCATTTTTTGAGGAAATTTTTTATTTTCTCTTTAAGGGCCTCAAACATTATCCTACAATTATTTTTTAGGTTATTTTATTCTGCTTCATCTATATTTGTGTGTTTAGGTTATTTTATTCTGCTTCATCTATATTTGTGTGTTTAGGTTATTTTATTCTGCTTCATCTATATTTGTGTGTTTAGGTTATTTTATTCTGCTTCATCTATATTTGTGTGTTCAGGTCTTGCTGTTGTAGAGCCACCAGTTTTTGTTGGTGTCATGTTGACCTTTGTAGTGTTGAGTGTGTTCATATTTTGTCTACCCATCTTTTTCTCTGATTGGTGTAGTTGGGTTGTGTCTCTGGTGATTAATCTTCCTGATGCCAGTGGTCCAAGGCTCAGAGGTCACTCCTTGTGGTGCAGTGGGGGCCATTGTTCCAGTCACTCCATAGGTCTCTTGGTGTTCCCGGAGGTCACTAAGGGTTCCGGAGGTCACTAGGGGTTCCCGGGGGTTGCTCTGCAATCTCTGTGGTCGTTCAGGCCAGCTCACACTGAGGTCTCTGGCTCCGGCTTACTCCTGGCTTGGACCCAGTCTGACAGAGCAGCTCTAACTCAGGCCTGCTTCCTCAGCAGTTGCTCCCTTGTACCTACTCCTGTGGTGGTTGCTGACTTGGGCCTGTTCCTGAGGATGTCCCAGAATCAGGCCTGCTCCAATGGAGGTCCCTGGCTTGGGTCTTGTCCCTCAGAGGTCTCTGGTTTGCACCTGCTCCCTTGGTGGTCGCTCCCTTGTACCTGCTCCTGCAGAGGTCACTGGCTTGGGCCTGCTCCTGTGGAGGTTGCTGGCTCGGGCCTTGCAGTCTTAATTTTTTACATTTATTTGTGTGCATGCCTGTGTGTGTGTGTGTGTTGTTGTGGACACATGTATGCCATTGTGAGCATGTGGAGGTCAGAGGACAACTTGTGGGAGTTAATTCTCTCCTTCTACCCTGTCGTTCCCAGGAATCACACCCAGGTGGATCATGCTTTGTGGCAGGACCTTGTCTTTACCATTTCACTGACCTCAATCCTAAATTGTTTTGGAACTACAGTCGTCAGTATTGGGACACATTACATGCAAGATATTTTGCTAAGTGCTTTACATGTTATATTGCTCTTGTTGTAAGAAAGATAGTCTTAGTAGCAACCCTATGAATTCGATTTTCATTCTTTTTATACTAGCAAGGAATTTAATACAGGAAGATTAAATAAGCAGGGGCAAGCAGAACTGAGTCTCCAGATCAGGCATTCTGACTTTTCAAGCCTGTATATTTAGCTACTCCATCTATTACTATTTGCTTTTTGATGAAAAGAATTATCAGAAGATATAGAAATAATATATTATGCTCTTTGGAGTGTTTTGGGGGACCTGCCACCCAGCTCCCAAATGAATTACACACGGAGTCTTACTCTGTTTATAAATGTCCAGCCTTAGCTTGGCTTGTTTCTTGCCTGCTTTCCTTAACTTACATTATCCCACCCACCCATTGGCCTATGTGTTTTTCCCATTCTCTTACTTCTTTAAATCTAACTCTTACTCTATGGGTTGCTGTGTAGCTGGGTGACTAGCCCTTAGTGTCCTCCCCCTTCTCAGGCTACTACTCTGACCACTTTTCCCAGTTTTCTCCTTTGTATTCTCTCTGCCTGCCAGCCCTGCCTATCCTTTCTCCTCCCTTGCTATTGGCTGTTCAGGTGTTTATTAGACCATCAGGTGTTTGAGACAGGTAGAGTATCACAGCTTCACAGAGTTAAACAAATGCACATAAACAAAAGTAACATACCTTAAAATAGTCCCAACAAAATCAGTCTGCTATTGAGACTGCTGAAACCCCTTCAGTCCACATAGATAATGGTCATTTCTTTTTCTTCTATATTTTCAAAGTATCCTAAATTTGACTTAAAATGCAAAATTACTAGGAGCTTTAGCTTTTAATCTGGGCCTCATAGTAGAATGGTTTATTACGTCATTCATTCCTAGCTCTTTTGAAGATATTTTCTGTAAAGTGAATGGAGACATACGGTCCCTAGAGCAGAGCAGGCAACAAATTCTACATCTGTGTTTGTGTATATGCTTATTTGAAATTAGTTATGGTGAATATAACTCTTTATATTATACATTTTTGTTATTGTTGTTTCTGCCTTTAAGTTTAGATCAGAAGTGGTCAGAGGATACCAGGAGCCCTCTGAGACTCTCCCCATTTTTTTTTTTGTTTGTTTGTTTGTTTGAATCAGGGTCTCATGACTCAGTTGACTTCCAGTTCTTAATCCTCAGGCCTCATTATCTCATTATCGTGCTAGGATTTTGTGACATGTACTAGCCGACTTGCTTCTGAGATTCTTTAAAGAGGTTTTGAGGTTGAGACCACTCTATAACATAGTATCTATTTTCCTTTTCACTTGCAGTCCCTTGTGAGGATGCAGTGTTGTTTTCCAGAACCTGCATGGCTGCTATTCCCATGTACTGACTGTAGAAGGAGATACTAAATTTTAGTTGTTTTCTGTTAAACCATCTGATAAGAAATTTCTTAAAAAATGACCACGCATGGTGACATATGTCTGTAATTCCAGCACTTGGGAGGCAAAGGCTGGAGGATCAGAAGTTTAAAGTCATTCTCAGCTACATTCTGGGTTCTAGGCCAGCTTGGCCTATGTTAGACACTTTCTCAAAAAAAGAAAAAAAAAACAACCCTGAAAAGAAAGATTCACAAAAATACAAAGCAATGGTTGTTACTCTTTTTACAAAACTTTTTTTTGAAAACATATTTTAAGTAATCTATGTTATTATATAATGAGTATAATAATTGTTTTATGACAAAGCTTTGGAAATTCTTAATTTTAATTCCTAATTCAATACTATCAGTGAATTCAGTGTATGTAAACAGAAGCTTTTTTTTTTTTTTTTTTTTTTGGTTCTCACAATGTAAAAAGGAGTCCTAAGACTCATTATGTTGAAAACCACTTGTTTAGATTAGTTGTATGATATTAAAACAGATCTTGGCCCGGTAGGCAAGAGTGCTTGCTCTACAAGTTGATGATCTGAGCTCAAATTCCCTCCACCCACATGAAAAGCTAGGTATGTAGCTACTTCTTGTAGCCCCAGCATTGGAAGATAGAAGCAGGTGGGTGCAAAGAGCTTGCTGACCAGCCAGCCTAGCCCAGACGCTAGAGAGACTGCCTCAGGGGAACAGATGGAGATCAATAGAAGATACTTGACATCCACCACTGTTGTCTGTGTACTTGCACACTCGTGCATGTACACACACACTCAGTCTTGCTTGATCTTGGAGTAAAAATCAAGATGAAATTGAGCTGAGGAAAATAAGCACATCTTTATTACTTATCATGTGTTATGTTTTGAATTGTGTAAGCAGGAGATTGGAACCCACTGAACGGCCTCTCCAGATTGTTTACGATTACTTATCAAGGCTGGGATTTGAAGATCCTGTGCGCATACAGGAGGAGGCTACGAACCCTGACCTCAGCTGCATGATTCGATTTTATGGTGGTAAGGCTTTATCAGTAGTGACTCTGTTAACTAATTTAAATTGATTGTTTGCTAGAAGTATTTTATATCAAAAGTTACTTTTAAGTCAGTTAAAAGTACAACAAACGTCAGGGAGTAAAGGAAGATTTTTAAAAATTAGCAAAAACAAGTTGGGCGGTGGTGGTGCACGCTTTTAGTCCTAGCACTCAGGAGGCAGAGTCAGGTGGATCTCTGAGTTCGAGACCAGCCTGGTCTATAGAGCAAGTTCCAGAACAGTCAAGGTTGTTACACAGAGAAACCCAATCTCGAAAAAACAAAACAAAAAAACAAAAAATAATAAAATTTATTTGTAAAAATAACTTCCCTTTAAATGTTTATTTATTGCAACTATTTTATACCATTACTAGATTATGCCTTATTTACATTTTTAAAGATTTATTGTGTGTTTGTGTTCACATACATGCCTGTGGTACCCTAAGAGATCAGGAAAGGTGTTGGATAGACGATTTTGTTTTTTATAAACTGAAGTGGTGTATATTCCCTTCAGCTAATTGAAAAAGGAAGAAACAAAAAGTGTCTTCAGAGTAGGAAAACAATACATAGATTTTCTTGAGAGATATGAGAGCTAGTGAGTGAGTGAGTTACTAAGTGTCAGAAGAGAGAAATGCAAATAAAATCCTTTGGTGGTTTGTGGAGGAGAATAGTTGATAGTTTGAAGTCAAATCTGAGAAAAATTAGCGTCAATTTGAGGAATTGAACCATCTATTGATATAAAACTCTTTAAAAACCCAAACTGATGCTGGGCAGTGGTGGCACACACCTTTAATCCCAGCACTTGCGAGGCAGAGGCAGGTGGATCTTTGTGAGTTTGAGTCCAGCCTGGTCTGCAGAGTGAGTTCCAGGATAACCAGAGTGGTTACATAGAGAAACCTGTCTTGAAAAAGAAAAAAAATTAAAATATATATGTTATATATATATATATATATATATATATTTTTTTTTTATATATATACTCAAACTGTTAAGAGCATGTTCTACTTTCACAGAAAACCTGATCTTGGTTTGCAGCACACATGTACAGTGGGATCACAATCAACCCTGGGTAACTCTATCTCCAGGGAATCTGTTACCCTCTTCCGGCCTCTGCCAGCATGGTACTCAAGTGCATATGCCCAGATACATATAGTAAAATTAATAAAGCAAATACTAAAAATCATGAGTTGAAATGATAGCATTCCCTTTAATTGACTATGATTGAAGTGGGTTCTTTTTGCAGTGAGTGTTTTTATTCCAGGATGAAAGTCGAGCTTTAAAATGCCTTGGGATTTCTTACTTTTTTTATTTAATTTTTTAAATTTATTCTTTGTGTCTTTCACATTGTCCCTCCTGATCCCACCCATCTCTCGCCCCACCCCAGCAAAAAAATTAAAAGTTGGGAAAAAAAAGAAAAAAAAGGAAAAAGGGGGAAAATCTCTTCATGGAAGAAGCTTCAGTGTTTCACAGTGAATCATACAATAAAGCCCTATATCCATATATTTTTACATGCAGGCATTTATCGAAAAGAATCATTGGTCTTGTTCGAGGCCCCTGGTCTCTGTTGCGCTATCAACGCTGGGCCCTCACTGGGGTTCTTCTTGTATATCCTGTTACTATCTTGTGTCTTGGAGCTCCTGCAACTCTGGGTCCACAGGACTGACGCCCTCCTACCCCTGTGCTCCAGCAGATCACAGATGTGATGTTGCGGTGGTGAACACATAATTCCGGGTCTGGAACCTGGGTAGTTGCAAAGTTGGTCAGCCTGCCAGCTCTCCCCTGTCTTCGCTTTTCAGCATTGCCCTGACTAGTTCACACCTTTCAGCTATGAGCAGAGAGCAGGGCAATTCTCCAGCTTTCATGTCCTCAAGGTGGTTCTCCCACACCTACACCTTCAGGGCCAGCTCTACTGTGCTGCCCAGGCAAAGTGTAGGGGACACTTTCTGAAGTACCACAGCGGATGAGGGACAGGGCCAGCTCTCACACCTGCCTCAGGCATTGATGGGGAGCAGATTTCTACCCCGCCCATTCTGCCTCAAGATAGATGAGTAATGGGGACAGCTCTCCCACGCTCACAACTTCAGGGCTGGCTCACCCACACTTTGGACCGTAGGGTCAGGTCTATTGTGCTGCTTATGTGAGATTCAGGGCCTGCTCTTCTGAGTGCTGCAGCTACTGAGGGGTTGGGTCAGGTCCTCCACCTGCTTCAGGAGGTGAGGAGTGAAGAGAGGAGGAGATTTTTTCTTACCCATGCCACCACATGGCAGATGAGAGAGATGTGACCTGCTCCTCCATTCTTATGTCCTCAGGGTCAGTACACCCATGCCTTGCAACCAGCGTCAGCTCTACTGTGCAGCCTGGGAGAGATGTGGGATCCTCTCTCCTGAGTATTTTAGCCAGTGAGGGGCAGGACCAGTTCTCCCTAGAGTTACAGTTAGTTAGGGGCAGGACCAGCTCTGAATAGCCTTATCCTCTCTGCCTTTGGTGGGATCAGGAGCCACAGACATCAGAGACCTTGGATGCATCAGTATCTGAACCCAGACATGGGTGGCAATGAAGTCACTCACCTCAGCCCACTCCTCATCTCTTTTGCCTCCTCAGATATGCCTCTGCCACAGGATATGAACTATTTTGTCTCTCTCTCCCATATCAGGCCCTAGGCCTGCTTGTGGGTCTCCTTGTCCCTCCTAGAATGTCATGGCCCTGGGTGGGACTTTGCTTCCTCTTTCCAAAGAGATCATAATAGTACCCAGCTACCTGACATCTGGTGCTGGTCAGGCTCCTGGTTGGTGCGGAGGTATTGCTGGAGACTTATCGCAAGCCCCGGCTGTGATCCATTGAGTTTCACCAGCCCTCAAAATTTCTTTTGCATACAAGGATGTAGCACAGTTGTTGACTCTGATGCCATCAATTTTCTACCACCACCACTTGATAAATTATAGTATGGCCGTATGAAGCATTCTGTAAGAGAACAGTTGCAGTATAAACTACAAGAGTGAGTTTGTGTTTGATACTGTTGGATGGTGGTTCTGTCAGGTGCTAGATGGGAAACCTTAAAAATGAACTCTACTGATTTAGATAAGTTAGTATAATTTGAGTGAGAAAATTATGCTTATTGAAGGGAATTTTAAAAGTAATTATTTTATAAAATAGACAGTATGCATCTGGTGCCCAAATCTAAAGGTAACAAGCAAGTACATGGGGGGAAGGTAGGTAGAGGTAGATAGGTGAGTTACCTATTGGCTATGTAACAAATTACCTTAAAACATAGTAATGTCAAATGTATATTTTGTAATTTCTCTGGGTTGGAAATAAAGGAGCAATTTTAGCTGGATGGCTCAGGTTTGAGTCTCATAAAATGATCATCTGAGGCTTGATTCACTTTTTAAACTTATTTTTATTTTATATGTATATATGTACATGCACTATCTGCTTGCATGGTGCCCTTGGAGTCTATCAGAGGAGTAGGATCCCTTGAACTTGAGTTGCAGATGATTATGAGTTATCTGAACTGCGAGAGGAGTCATCTCTCCAACCAGATTCACTTGAATTTTTTTTTTGTATTACATTTGTGGATATATGAATATCTTTGCATGTGTATAGTTACGCACACATGTAAGTATGCATGATCTTCATGGGGAGGTCAAAAGGCAACTTCTCAGTTCTACCATGTAGGTCTTAGGAATTGAACTCAGGTTGTCAGACTTGGAAGCAGACAGCTTTACCCACAGAATTGTCTTCCCAGCCTTGAGGATTCATTCACTTTTTACTGTGGTTTAAAGGCTGTTGTTGGTTAGAGCCTTGGTTCCTTACTGATTATTGGTAGTACACCTTGGTTCCTTGTTATATTGACTTTCCATGGATTGCTTAATTGTGCCTACAGTGTAGCAGCCAAGGATGAAACATGACTTCCACCTACACAATGTATACACACATGCAGGCCTCAGTATCTTTTTTGACAACTTTACTTCACTTTTGCCATTTTCTGTTTACTAAGGCTGGAGAGATGGCTCATTTGTTAAGAATGCATACTTCTCTTCTAGAGAACACAGTTAAGTTCCCAATACCCATGCCAGGTAAATCAGAACCACCACTCCAGCTGCAGGGTATCAGACACCCTCCTCTGGCCTCTGGGCCCTTCTACTCACTTGCACACGCGCGCGCGCGCGCACACACACACACACACACACACATAATTAAAAAGAAAGAAATGGGCTGCTCTTCGAAAGGACCCAGGTTCAATTCCCAGCACCCACAAGGCAGCTTATAACTCTCTGTAACTCCAGCTCCAGAGGATTTGATACTCTCACACAGACATACATGCAGACCAATACACATAAAAATATAAATCATTAAAAAAGGAAATGAAGTCTTAAAAAAACAACAACAGAACAACCAAAAACTGAGTCATTAATCACAGCCTGCATTACAGAAGGGGAAGAGAATTAGGTTCCACCTTTGAAGGAGAGTGTCAGAGAATGTGGGACATATCTTAAGACTATCAATAAGAGAGAATTTCCTTCTTTTCCAGTTCTTGAATCCAGAAACATTCATAGTTAACTGAAAGAAAGGAAGTGTTTGAACTATTATCTGTGAGCAAAGTGCTAAGTAATCAGCTTTAAATATTTCATGTGTAGAGTTGTTGGATGAATCAGCTTACATAGAACACAGTCATTGAGGTCATGGGCCTAAGTTCAAACCAGCTCTCCTCCTGTGTTGCCTAGCTACAAGAGATAGTCAGTACAAAGGCTGTGGAAAAGAGTTAGGGATGTAGCTCAGTGGTAGAGTGCTTGTCTAACCTGTGTAAAACCCTGGGTTTTTATCCCAGTACTGTGGAGATAGAAGGTGGCAATCTTGCAAATAAATATATTTTTCATCACTGAATTTGAGTGGCTGACGTGATCAGCTACGAGGACTTGAAGTACATTAATTTATCCCTTTATATGAGAAGAAATGGAATCTCATGGGTGTGAGTTGTTAGAGAAGTTGTAGTTGTAGATGGATAGCTCAGGATGCCTCTTTCTACAGTGCATCTGCCTACATTGTTTAAGAGACTTTCATGTAAAGAGCTTAAATGCAAATGAGAAGCTATGACCAAGAACCTGATTGGTTACTGTTCTTGTTGTGATAAGATACCTGTCAGATTCATTGACTCCTCAAGGGAGGCCTTACCCTCTCTGAGGAGCGGGTAGGGGGTGGGATGGGGGGTAGGTAGGAGAAGGGGAAAGAGGGGAACTGGGATTGGTATGTAAAATGAAAAAAAATTTTTAAATAAAAAAAACTGTCAGAAGGAAATCAGGATGACAGTGATTCTGCCACTTTGAACATTTGGACATAAGGAAGGAGAAGCTTGTTTTGGCTCCCAGTTGAGAGGAGGTCATGGCAACAGGAATGGGAGGTAACTGCTTACATTGCACCCACAGTCAGGAAGCAGAGAGAGGATGCTGGTGCTCAGCTCTATGTGACCCTAGTCCGTGGGCTGGGGCTCCCTACTTTCAGGGTGAGTCTTAATCTCTTGCACTAGCCCTTGTAGGAATCCCTTCATAGACACAGAGGTGTGTTTCTTTGGTGATTCCAGTCAGACTGACAGTTAACTATCACAGATCACATAGTATGTTTCCATTCAAAGTTCAAAAATGAGCCGGGCAAGGTGGCACATACCTGAACTTTCAACACTCGGTGGTAGAAGCAGGAAGATCAGGAGTTGAAGGGCATTCTTGGCTACATTTCAAGTTCAAGAGCAGCCTGTGTAGATGTGATCCTATCTCAGAAAACAACAAAAAACAAGCACAATAACAACAACAAGAATTCGGAAACACCCAAAAGTTGAAACACATAGATCTCAGCCATATTGTGTGGAGGTGTGCGGTAGTAGTTTGTATATCTTAAGTCGTGAGTAACAGAATTGTAGATTGCATATGGTGGTTCCTAGCCTGTTTCAATTAGCTGTGCGTATGTGGCTGTATTTTCTTCGTGATAGGACATGGAATTCATGAGTGCCACTTCTATGTCTTGTTCTGTTCCTCACTGCTACTTTCCTCTCCTGAGGGCTAGGATGACAATAATTAGAACAGTATTTGAAGTCAGATGTCAGAAGTGGCAGGTTCACCGTCATCCTGACTTTCTGAATAACAGTATTGATCTCTGGCTACCTAGAATGCCTACCTGAGCAAAGTTATATGTTTTATTTGAGCCATTATATCCTGTTTTTTACAGTAGTTTAGCCTGTATTTATATAGGATGTATGTATTACAAATGACAAACATATAAAGAGAACTAGGAGATGACTGTCAGGAAAAGGAGAGAGGCTGACTTCTAGAGTGTAGGAGGAAGACATTAGTCATAGGAGTAGAACTTTTGAGTCATTACAGGTCTGCCTTTTGAATTTTGACTAACTGTTCCTAAATTACACAAATATGTGTTACCAGTAAGCATGTTATTCAGTAGAGTACTCATTTTTCTATATCTCTTTTAATATCAAATAACATTGTTAAAAGTTAATCTTTTATCCAAATTGTAAAAACATACTGCTTCAGGTTAATTTGCATATCTGAAACTAGTTTATTAAAATATAGGCGTGCTTGGGCTGGAGAGCTGGTTCAGTAGCGAAGAGTGGATACTGCTCTTGGAGAGGACCTGAGTTCCAGCACCCACTTGCTGGTGCCTCACAGCTGCCTCTCACTCCAGTTCTAGGGAGAGCTGATGCCTCTAGCCTCTTGAGCCATGTTTTTTCATGTTCGTGCACATGCATACATCCATACAGTTTAAAAAGTAATAGACTCAGAAATGTAGAAGTAACTGCACTAATATAATATTTTTGTAGTCTCTATTTTCTTACTCCTATTTTATGTGCATATTGTATATTTGTAATTATTGTTTTTATATTTTACCTTTCAGAATATTTTGTTTAATTACGCAGATAAAATACAATATGTTGGGGGCTGGAGAGATGGCTCAGTGGTTAAGAACACTGGCTGTTCTTCCAAAGGTCCTGAGTTCAATTCCTGGCAACCACATGGTGACTCACAACTATCTGTAATGAGATCTGGCACCTTCTTCTGGCCTACAGGCAGATACTGCATATAATAAATAAATCTTAAAAAAAATACAAATATGTCATT
Organism: Microtus oregoni; assembly: GCF_018167655.1. Lineage (NCBI taxonomy): Eukaryota > Metazoa > Chordata > Mammalia > Rodentia > Cricetidae > Microtus > Microtus oregoni. The sequence goes on from NW_024543063.1 coordinate 43,913,433, forward strand.
ATTCGTATTTAATTTTTTACATTTACTTCCCAAGCTCATTAACTGCTCTATCAATAGTCCCTTTTGTCGTTTAGTATATATCTTCTCATTTTAAGTTTTGGTGAGCACCCAGTTGGGAATGTCTAGCAGGCAGTAGAAGCTTAGGAAGTGTAGAGCTGAGAGGACCAGACTCCCTGAGGAATTAGAATGTAGGCAGAGAAATTGACTTACAGTAGAAGTGGCAATCCAACAAGTCCAATGTTAACAATTTATTTGAGTAATGTAATTTTGAGTCTTTGGAGTATCTGACCTATTTCTTCATATTACATGTGCAGAAATGCTTGAGTAGGTGGGCAAAGTGGTGCCTGAGGGCACATGGGTAATCGGGTGGTAATCCCTGGAGAGCTCTGTTTACTGTTTGTGCCACCTCGTATTTCTGCTGCTTCCCTTGGTTATTTATTTTTATTTTGATTGATTGTATATATTTGTGTGTATGTGCGCACACATGCGTGTGCAGAAATATGTTTTCCATAGTGCAGATCTGGAGGTTGGAGGACAAGTTGTGGACCTTAGTTCTGTCCTTCCATGTAGGTTTTGGGGGAGGGGGTAATTTAGGCACTTTTGTCAGCTGAGACATCTCTCTCCGCCCCCTAAGACAGGGTTTCTTTGTAGCTTTGGAGCCTATCCTGGAACTCGCTCTGTAGACCAGGCTGGCCTCAAACTCACAGAGATCCACCTGTCCCTGCCTCCCCAGTGCTGGGATTAAAGGCATGTGCCACCACCATCTGGCCTCAGCTGAGCCATTTTACCAGACTTTTAACCCCCATTATTTCTGTATTTGATACTTGTCTCTGTCAATGCCTTTACAAAGAGCTCTTTTGTCTGAGTTCTGTTTTGCTCTCTCTATCTCAGGCATATGATCATGATGGAAAGGTGGGTGCTTGAACAAGGAGAATCTGGTGCATGCTCTTCTCCTGCCTCCATCATGGGAACAGTCGATTGAAGTACCATCCATAAGCTTTTCCTTGCAAGGGCCAGAGAGGTGGAATATTATATACAGAATTAGAGAACTCTTTTATGTGTTTCTTTATTTTAAAATAGATTGATATCAATGACTATCTTTTATTCCATATATCTTTTGTACTCCCATTATGCTTTGTACTTTATATTATTTTACTTTTTTTTTTTACAAGAATACTCTGGAAGGTAGCTTAATAAAGTCTAAGACAATACAGGATGATAGAATCTAAACTTTGTGAGGACAGTAAGCTCAGTGGGCCAGGTAATGAAATTGAAGGGAGTGGCATCACTTGCATTCAGGCTCCAGTGAGTCTGAACCCAAAGTCCATGATATAGACTCCTTGCTGTGTGAAAGGTGACTGTTTTGAGAAGGGTTAGCAGTGACATCTGAGGTAAAGACTCAGGGTGTAGGCCAAAATTCACAAGTATTTCCACTGTATAAGTGCAGTGATAGGTGTTATTTTAGGACTAAGATCTTATTTTGTAAAACCCATATTGCTTCATTCCTCATGTCTATAAATAGGGCTACTGAATGTTGGCTCATGCATTTTCCTTCTCTTCCAGTATTATGTTTCTTTAATGGTACATTCTGAAGTAGTGTTTTCTTTTCAGAAAAACCATGCCAGATGGATCATCTGGATCGAATCCTACTGTCTGGCATCTATAATGTACGCAAAGGAAAAACCCAGCTTCACAAATGGGCTGAACGCCTAGTTGTTCTCTGCGGTACCTGCCTTATTGTTTCCTCAGTGAAGGATTGTCAAACTGGAAAGATGCACATTTTGCCTCTGGTTGGAGGAAAGGTAAGATTTAAAATTTTAAATATTAACTTGGTCATTTAGAAATGTTAAGGGTGGGTTGTTAAGGTCCAGTTGGTAAAGGAAGAACTGGAAGACTTCAACTTGATTCTCAGAACCCTTGTTTAAAAAACAAATGAGCAAACAACAACAAAACAAACAAACAAAAACAAGTGTGGTGGTGCACGCTTGTAATCTTAATTCTGAGGAGACAGTGACAGGCAGGTTCCTGAGGCTTGTTGCCTTTCCAGTCTATCCCATTTGTACATTTCCAGGTAAACCAGAGACCCCTGTTTTAACAGACAAGGTGGACTGCTCTCAAAGAGTGACCCCCCCCGCCCCAGGTTGTTATCTGGCTTCCACATGCTTACATGTGCATGCATACATGAACACACACACACTCAAAGCTAGGGCTATAGCTCAGTGATACAATGCTTACCTAGCACTTGTCAGTCCCTGGGTTTAGTCCCCAGCATTTTCTGTTTTGAAGCTTGATCAGCATAACTAGTGTGAACTGAAGAGGATTCAATGAGAAAATGATGTGGGGCAGTCATACTTTGAAATATGCAATTGGTCTAGATATATGACAATATAGATATAATACTGTATTAAAAAACAGATAACCTGTGCTGGAGAGATGGCTGAGAAGACAGAGTGCTTGCTGCCAAAACCAGAAAACACCAGGATATTTTATGTTAATGACGATGTCCACAAATTTAATAAACAAAACAAAACAAAAAACTCCTTTCAGATTGAGGTAGAAATAAATGGATACACTGACCTTGAAAATAAATATACTTAAGATTTTCTAAGACAGAATAGGACTACAAAAACTCTGAAATAAGAATCCTGTGGAAGATTCAGTAAAAACCTTTGGAAGGGAAATATGATTATTGAAACTTAAAAATAATGGACTGGAGACATGGCCCAGTGGTTCAATACATTGGTTGCTCTTAAGGAGGACCCAGGTTCAATTCCAGACACCCACATGGCGGCTCACAACCATCTGGAACTTCATTTCTAGTGAGTTCACTGCCTGGCACTTGTACAGACATACACAGACACACAATATACATTAGTAAAAATAAAAACTAAAATGCAAAAAAAGTTGAGATAATCATTCATAGTCATACTGAGAAAGTCTTGTGAATTACTCATAAGAAATAGAAATTAAAGTCAACATTTACATATAATTATGTTAATTTAGTATTATATAAATTGATTTTGTAGTTTTACATATGTACAACTTCGTAAATTATTAACTATTAATGGTGAGATATACCTTTTATCATTTTGTAGTGGCGTTTATTGCTGCAAAGCTTTTCCCATCAGTCTATTTATTTGTTTGCTTGAGACAGAGTCTCACTATATATTCCTGGCAGACTTAGAACTCCCAGCATTCTGCCTTCTTCTTCTTCTTCTTCTTCTTCTTCTTCTTCTTCTTCTTCTTCTTCTTCTTCTTCTTCTTCTTCTTCTTCCCAGTGCTGGGATTAAAGGTGTTTGCCACCATACCTGACAAAGTCTTTTCTTTTTTCTTTTTTTTTAAGGGTAAGTTATACAAATATAATTTAATATATCTAAAATTTACTTAATTTAAATTATTCTTCCCTTTCACTTTTATTTTATGTGAATGAGTGTTTTGTCTGTATATGTGTATATACACCACATATATACTTGGTGCCCTTCGAGGCCAGAGAAGGCATCAGGTCCCATGAGACTAGAGTTACAGATGGCTGTGAGCCACCCAACATTGCAACAGCAGAAAGAGCTCTTAATCACTGAGTCATCTCTTCAGTTCCCCACAGTAAAACATTTAAGATTGTTCTAGAATATTTTCTGTTTGTTTCAATGAAATTCTTTGTTTTGGCACCAACTTCTATAGTTGCACCGATTTCTTACTATTGAACAATGATTATGTTGTAAATACCATAATTGAGTGTTACCAAATTTTTAATTTTAGTGAGTCTTTACAGTCTCCTTCTTTTTTGCTTAAAGTATTTTGTGTTTCTGCCACTTGGTTCTATCTTTAGTAAGCACTAGAATGTATTGATTTGCAAGTATAACTTGTAAGTTTGTAGCTGGTCTGCCAAGATTCAGAAGCAATGTCATCCAAAATGAGATGCCAAAGATAGAAGTGGTTCCGTGGTGATAGGAAGAGAATATCTTTAGCAAATCTGTGTAAGTTGAGTTGTTGTAGTTTAGGGTAGCCTAGACTGACCTGGAATACTCTGTTCTTCTGCATCTGCCTCCTGGATACTGGAATTATAGCTGTATACCCCGCATCCAGCTTTTGTTGTACTTGATTTACCTCACCATAATGGCGGTTGATCTTGATTGTCATTTCATGTTCTTGGTGGTTATTTGTATATATTTTTGGAGAAATGTCTACTCAGATTTTTTGTCATTTTAAAAAGTATGTCTTGTTTCTGCGTTTTGACCATTATTTCTGATTAGTAGTTATGATTTTCTCCTCCTCTTCTTCAGATAGAAGAAGTGAAGCGCCGCCAACACTCCCTTGCTTTCAGCTCAGCTGGAGCCCAAGCTCAGACCTATCATGTCAGCTTTGAGACTTTGGCTGAATACCAGAGATGGCAACGGCAGGCATCTAAGGTTGGAAGCTCTTTGATAGGAGATGAGGATATAGCCACAAGTGACCATCCTTAACATCGTACCTTTCTTAGTGTATAATGAATACAATAATGGGATTTCACTGGGTCTTTACTTACTTATGTTCTTGTAGTAGAAAATGGTGTCAAAATCTTTTCAGGTACATTTCCCTCTGAACTTTCTCTGTGAGGTGATCCTTAGAATTAAGACATAATGAAGTTTGACCTTTAAAGGGATTGAGACATGAGACTGACATTGCTTCCCACTTGCCACAGTAGTCTCTGGTTGACATAGCTGCTCTCTAGCTTGTAGCCTGGTGCTTCTTGGTCTGCACGTTTTTAGAACAGCCTTGATGAACCACTTAAAAGGTGAACCTATTTATGGGGCATGACCTGTCATAAATCTCTTTTGCCATACTGAGGATGATTGACACTTCAGCATAGCTCTGCTTAGCCATTAAGACATAGCCATTAAAATGTACTGCAACTGCACATGTGTGCGCTTTGGATTCTTTGCAGCAGTTTTCAGAAGGGATGCCACAGTGATATAGCATGTCTCTTGTGATTTTTATCAGGTGTTTTAAAACACATTATAGCTATATACGTTATTGTAGTATTACAGATTTTAAAGACTTCAGTTTTACTGGTTTTTGTTGCTGTGTTATATCAGCTATAAAATCTGTTCTATGCAAAACTGGTTTCAGTTGTGAGTAACTTCCATTCTTCTGCCCCTTTAAAGAGAAGATGCTGCTCCTTGGCATCCTGGCATACTCAGCAGTATGCTGTGCGTATAGCTGTTTTATTTTATGCTTTCAGTAGAAGAAGAAACTTTGTGAGTAAGCAGCAGAGACGTGTGACTACAAAAGTCATTTCATCCCACACTGCCCCTTATTAGGCTTGTCTATTTTGAACCATCTTAACATTGTTTATGGTATAAAATGTGAAAATTTTAATCCCTTATAGAGACATGGACTTCCTCCCTCCCCCCCTCCCTCCCTCCCTCCCTCTTTCCCTTCCTCCCTTCCTCCCTTCCTTTCTTTTTTCCTTCCTTCTTTCTTTCTTTCCTATAAAAGACAGGGTCTCGCTTTTATCATATTGGTTGGCCTGAAACTTAGCTGTACCTCATATTGGCCAAACTTTTAGTGGTCCTCCTGCCTAGCTTCCCAAGTGCTAGAATTATAAGCATGTACCTACTACGCCTGACTTTGTTGTACCTTAGGGTTTTTGTTTTCGATTTTTTGTTGTCTTTAAATAGGCTGGCCTTAAATCTCCCTGTGTAGCCAAGGATGGCTTTGATTCACCCATCACCCTGCTTCCACCTCTCCAGCGCTAGAATTGTAGGCATATACCTTTGTTTGTTTGTTTTTTTTTTAAATCAGCTTATGGTTTTAGGGAAAAATAAAATTTAACAGTTTTTATAAATGAATAACAGAACACCCCCCCCCTTCCTAGTTTATAATCAGCACCTTTTGTGTAAATGCCATTATGGCCTATGCTGGGTGAAAGCACCCAATAGTTCAGGAGGCTTTTCTTCTTGCGCTTCTTTAGGTGGTGTCCCAGCGGATCAGCACTGTGGACCTTTCATGCTACAGCCTTGAGGAGGTTCCTGAACATCTCTTCTACAGTCAAGATATCACCTACCTCAACCTGCGACACAACTTCATGCAATTAGAAAGACCAGGGGGCCTCGACACACTCTACAAGTATGTAGAGAATAGGTTTCCAGACTAGTGTGTTGAAAATAAATTATAATCAGTATCATAGTGGTTCACACTTTTAAGTTGACAAGTTTACTAGAAGAATTCATTCCTGATTTCTGTAACAAAGTAACCAGAGGCTGGGTAATGTTTAAAGAGAAGAGGTTTAAATGTAAGATCAGACAGTCCCTTTGCTGCAGCATATTATGGCAAATGGTGGGAGCCCATATGAGAGGGATAAGAGGAATAGCAAGACGGAACCAGGGATGTTAGGTGGTCAGTGCTTGCTTCTCTTGGGAACTAACTCAACTGAATCCTTTTCCAGGGCAGAATGTTCAGTGGCTTAATTACTTCTTTCTCCTACCTACCTACCTACCTATCTATCTATCTATCTATCTATCTATCTATCTATCTATCTATGTGATGTGGGGATTGAATCCAGCACCCTGTCTGTATATGCTAGACAAATGTTCTGAGCTACACCCTAGCCCTCACCTTTTACAGGTCTACCGCTTCTTAGTTCTGACACACTGGGACCAAGCCTTTAACATATGAACCTTTGAGAGATGAACCATGTCCAAATCGGCACTTTCCATCGTGTTATAATTTGTAAATTCCCACTCCTTTTTGAAGAAGCAAAATTTTTATTTACACAAATCTCCCTCGTTATTCTCCCTGTAAAACAGAGGGTTAATGGAATGTTATGTTTCAAAGACTACAGTAAGTTGCCATTGATTTTTATGATCTTTTTTGGTGGTTTGTTTTTGTTTTGTTCTGAGACAGCATTTTAATATGTAGTTCTGCCTGGCCCGGAACTCACTATATAGACCAAGCTGACCTTGAATTCACAGAGATCCACCTGCCAGGCTTGGGATAATCTTTATATTGTTGGTAAAGGATGCTCATTGATGATAAAGTATGATCTGCAGCTATGGCAGATTGAGAGACTCGGTATGTGAACAGTTTTTTAATTAAAAGTTTCTTACTTAAATGACTTCAAGTAGACAGGCCTGATTTCAAGAATTCCGGAGCAGGTTTAATCTTTTCTTTGTACCTGCTCTTACCAACTCTTGAGTCTTGTCAGGTTCGAAACTTTCTCTTCAGGTAATGGAATTGTTTCATCCCCACACAACTTCACGACTATGATCTGTGTGTTTTTCTGTCTTCTTTGTTAGAATATATTCTACCTTGCTACTCTCCCCACATCTCACCCTGTATTTCCACCTACACCAGATAGCATGGGAGACCAGCCTGGGCTATATTAAGTGAGACCCTGACTACACAGACAAAAAAAAGTAAAGTAGTTAAAACATAGTCCATGAATAATGGCAGGGTGTGATTGTGGGCTTCTGCTGGGGAAGGGAAAAAATTGAAAAGCAAAGCAAAATGTCTCACTTTACATCTTGAATAAAAAAGAATGCACATTAAAATGACATGCTTTACACATTCGTGTTGATAACATATTTCTTATACTCCTAGTATAATCTTAAGAAAACATTGGTATTTAAAATCTAATCTTTTACAGGTACAAGATAATATTTAGTAATGGTACAGGTATTTGAGTCATGTTTGTGTTTTAAATTAAGATAAGCTCTAATATTAAGGAAACCAGTCTTTAGCATTTCTTTCTGAATTTTCCTGAAGTTAGAATTGATCCAGTTAGAGAGTTTGGGCAGAGATTCAAAAGTCAAAGGAGTAGTAAGTAATCAAAGTCAGGTCCCCTGGAAGTTAGACATTGATATTTGGAAGAGAAGAGCTATAGAATTAGATCCTATGGGCTCCATTCTCAAAGCAGAATGATGCCTTTGGGTTCTTATTTTATATTTGTATGATATAAAACATAATGTTCTACACACCCGTTTTATAGCCACACTATCTCGAGGCAAGATAATATCGAAACCTTTACTCTGTGAGCCAAAGGAACCAACACAGAATTCTTGTAGTGATTTGATCAAATCACTTTACCACACAAGGCTGTCACACGTGTTTTCAAGTTCATCTGGTCCATTTTGTTTCAAGTGGCATTTGAACCAATATAATTTCACTATAAAAAGAATTGCTTATAATGTGCTATGTATTTGTTAGGTATTATGGTATCTGAATAGATTAACTTTTATATATTATATGTAGACATTTAGTAAAATGAAATTAAGTGTATCAGATGTGACTTAGTAGAAAAGAATTGTAGCAGCATGAACGCCCATGTAGATTTTTTGCCTCCTTAGGGGAATTCTCTTGATTCGGTTTCATTAACAACATGGACTATGTTTTAACTACTTTGCTATCCTCTGTGTCCACACAATATTTGGCAGCATGAAAATGAAAACATGTTTTTAAAGCAAATTATTTGGTGCACATTTTATTACATTATTTTATTGGATAATTTAGTTGGATATGATGGCACATGTCTGCAGTCCTACCCCTTTGCAAATGGTGGCAAGATTTTGAGTTTGAGGCCAGCCTATGCTACATTTTGAGTTCTAGGCCAGTCTAGTCTATAGAGAAGGACCCTATCTCCAACAACAATAATAAAATAATCAGTAAACAAAACAGATCATCAAAGTCCATTGATGGTCTCTGTAAAGACATATAATGGGTATCTTAGTTATTCAAACCATCACTGTGGGTTTGTGGAAATATGGTCTATATTTGTGCCTTTGTTCTTTAGATTTTCTCAACTGAAGGGCCTGAACTTATCCCATAATAAGCTTGGACTGTTTCCTGTGTTGCTGTGTGAGATTTCTACCCTGACTGAGCTCAACCTTTCTTGTAATGGATTTCATGACTTGCCAAGTCAGATTGGCAATCTGCTAAAGTAAGTGTTGGCTTTTTCTAGATTCTCCTTTTGCTTGCAGGGGACCATCTCTTGTCTTAGGATGCAGGCAGTTCTTGGAACTTTCGCAGTGAGAAAAGTCACATTCTTACTAGGATTCTATTTAACAATGGCTCTTGATGCCAGAGGTGACCATACTGCCAAGTGGTAACCCATTTCCTCCATTTCAGCAGCATTGACCCTGGCTCTTGAGTGTCTGAAGGCCCATCCTTAGAAGTTATGTCTAAGCCTCTGTTAACTCTCCATGGGCCAAGATTGGGGGGGTTTGTCACGTTTGGATTGTTAATAATTAGTGGCTTGGCTTAATAATAAATTATAACCCCTATTGTTGGCTCTGTATGTTTGAGCTGTTCCATAAAGCAGGCTTGTTTGTTTCCCACAGTCTTCAGACCCTTTGCCTTGATGGCAATGTTCTCACCGCTCTACCTGATGAATTGGGAAACCTGCAGCAGCTTACTTCTCTGGGAATTTCCTTCAACAATTTTAGTCAAATTCCTGAGGTTTTGGAGAAACTCACCATGTTAGATAAAGTGGTTATGGCTGGAAACCGCTTGGAAGTTCTGAACTTAGGAGTTCTGACCAGGATGAGCCATGTTAAGCATGTGGATCTCAGGTGAGCTCTGCTGTGATAGACCTTGATGTCTTCTCATAAAGACTTCTTTAAAACATTAGGAACTTAGAATGGTGTAAAGATAGATGTTTTCAGATACATAGTAAAACTTCATTATTTACCCAGTAGTAGAGAGATTAATGATCTGGTGAGTTTGTCAGTGACAAAGACTTAAATGGCCAAGGATTGTCTGATGTACTCTTCAGCAGCACTGTATGAGAATTTCCTTTTCCTTGAACCATTATCCAGACGGATTTCAGTAGTCTCCTTTCGTTTATTGGCTGTAGAAGTCAGAACACAATATTCCATTGTTTTAATGAGCATTTATGATGAACATCTTTTTTGTGTGGAGACTAGTAGTTTCTAGTTTTCTATAAATTTGACCATTTTTCTGTTAGTCACTTTTTTTTCTTGATAACATTGTGTTGTAATTGAAATATTCACAGCTTCACTACTAAGACTTTCTTATGTGTTTTGTTTTATAGTGACAATCTTTCTCTAAAGGAAGGCGCTAAAAGATAACTACTATGTGTTCTGTCGTTTCAGGAAGCAGATAGCAAGCCCTGTAAAGACATAGACAGGAACTTAGTAGCATATAGGAGAAGGAGAACAGGCTGATGTGTGTGAAGTCATGTAGGGGTAGAGACAAGAACCTCAAATATTTAGTGAAGTTTGCATTTAATGTTCAGATTATTTTCTTCTCTTTAATGCCATGTGAGTCTCAGTACTAGAGAAGAGGAGGTGTAACTACAGGGAAAGGGAGCTGTTGCTGTCGCTTAGCCTCTCACTCACTTCATAGCATGCTCATCTCCTTGTCCTCCCCATTCCCACCTGACCTTATTAGGTACTGGGATGTAAGTGTTTATCTAGCCGTGGATATTGCCCTGTTTTTCTGTCTCTGTCTAATTTGTGTATGTATCTACCGGTTCTAACTTAATTGGATCTTGGGTTCTTTCTCTGTAGATAAACTGTGGTTGTTTTCTGTAGGACCTTGAAAAGTGAAGCAAGTAATGAAATTCTCAAGTTCAGGAAAGAGAGGAAAGGGTCATCCCTCTCCTATGTTTTTGTCCACATAATAGAAATTATTTTTCTGTTTCTGAATATTAAGGATGAACCACTTGAAAACCGTGATTATTGACAGTCTGGAGGGAAACAAACACATCACTCACATGGATTTGCGCGACAATCAGTTGACTGATTTGGATCTTAGCTCCTTATGTAGCTTGGAGCAGCTGCATTGTGAGCGGAACCAGCTGAGGGAGCTGACACTCAGTGGCTTTTCCCTTCGAACCCTCTACGCCAGTTGGAACAGTGAGTTCTCTACCCAACCTCCTGTTTTTGCTTTCAACTGTAGTCTGAGCCTTCTAAGAAGAATAGCATCTGTGGTCCTTCTCAGCTACTCTGCAGAATGGAGTTGTGTGACCCCTTGAGCTTTCTCTTTTAATTAAGCCAATACCCCTAAAGCAATAGATATGGATATATCTATATCTATATCTAGACTTGGAAAGGGTACTAAGACTCATTGTGTGAGCACAGTAAGAGGCATTTTGCAGAATCATAGGGGTCGGGTAGGTGGATAAGCATGTTCAAACCAGAGCATCTGTTATGAAGTAGGCGTTGTTATCCTTACGGCCCAGGTTCTAAATCTGTCCTATCCCTCTTTTTTGCATATTCTATAAAGAATGGTTTTTATGTTTTTAAAAATTTGGCTTAAAATTAGAATAATCATATTTGTTACATGAAATTCAAGTTTTTCTACTCATAAATCAAGTTTTATGGGTATATACTCATAGGTTTAACTTTGTGTATGTGTCACTGTTTTCATGTTACTATGCCATAGTTTATAGGAGTAACATACTGTTATGATCCACAAACACTAAAATATTTATTTTAGCCTACCAAGAAAAAGTTTCCCAATCCCTGTTGGGGAATCACCTGCTGCTTTGGTTGTAGTGTGAGAAGACCCTGTTCCAGTAGTGAGTGAGCACAAATGCCAGAAACAGACATGTTGGTGCTTTCCATGGTGTGCCAAATGACATAGCAGTCAGTTCACAAGGTTTAGTGGTTTCGATGACAGAAATCTGTTATATAACCTGCTTACCTTGTAGCCTGACTGAAGTGATTGCAAGTTCTTTTATTCCAATCTTAGTTGCTAATACTAGCTCTCATGTCATACAGTAGACGTTAACTATATCTATATGTCTATTTATGGTTTGTATAATGAGTATCAGTTAGAGAGGCTACAGTGGAGTGCACAAGGTTTCCGAAGCTGGCAGAGAGTTGGTATTGATAATAAGCCAGCGGAGTGCCAGGAGAGAGCTGCTGGCTTTTGGTGTTTTAAGACAGTTTCACTATACCACCCAAGATTTAAGCTCCCAAGTACTGGTATTGTAGGTATGCTTCACCACACTTTACAGTTTTCTATGTTTAAGGAAGGAAGGAAAGGGAAAATGTTCAATTTCACTAAGTGACAGAAATGAGTGTCCTCAGCCGCAGCCAGGAAGAGGTTGACTGCGGATCACCTTGGAGGAAGGTGACCATGTCAAAAAAGTGGCAGAGCTGTGTGAACAATTTCCTGCTGGCATTTATCTCAGGGCTACTTACACACAATAATTGTCACAGTATTGTGTTGTGGTGAAAGTATGAGACTATTAATAGGAAAATGGGTAAATGAGTAGTGATGTATTTACACAGTAGATTTTGTACAGTAGTGGAGATGAATGGACTAAAGCTTTGTGAACTGGTGCAAATAAGTCTTGGAAACAGCTTTTGACTAAGAAAGCAAAACTGTACAATAACAGTATACTGTGTGAGTTATACCAAAACTTAAACATAGAAAACAGCATTTTCTAGGTTCAAACTGTAACACAAATGATAAATATTCAGGGTGGTGTTTCCCTCCTGGTATTAAAGGAAAATATAAGACAGATGTGTGTTTAGAGGTAGCTGATGATGGTGGAAAACTGCTCATTTTTGTTGTTTTTGTTTTGTTTTGTTTTCTGTATCTGAATATGTAATTAGGATAAAAGTTTAGGGACTTCAGTTCTGTTGTCTTTTATCATGTTATAGAGGCTTCACTCCTACCTTAGATTAATTTCTTCAGTCAGAAGTTGCTATTGTTGCCGGGCGGTGGTGGCACACACCTTTAATCCTAGCACTCGGGAGGCAGAGGCAGGCGGATCTTTGTGAGTTCGAGACCAGCCTAGTCTACAAGAGCTGGTTCCAGGACAGGCTCCAAAACCACAGAGAAACCCTGTCTCGAAAAAACAAAAACAACAACAACAAAAAAAAGAAGTTGCTATTGTTGAGCAGGGCAAAGGAGCTTAACCTAACCAAGCCTGATGACCTGGGTTCTATACCTTGGACCCACAGGATGGAAAGGAAGAACCAACTCCCACAAGTTGTCCTCTGGCCACATGATACCCTCATGCAGATATAAACATACATGCATGCAGAGATAAATAAGTGTATAATAATAAGAAAAAAGCCTGTTGTGTAAAAACTGGGTGCTGTAGCCCACGCTTGTAATCCAGTACTTAGGAAGATGAGGCAGGAAGGTCAAGAGTTCCAATCTAGCCTGCGTTACAAAATCAAATACTATTTCAGCCTATCTTTCTCCTTAGGAAAACCCAAAACAATAATAACAACAACCAAATGTATTGAGTGTTAACTGGCACTGTGTATTGTTGCTATGACAGCTAATCTGTACAGTCACCTTGGAAATGTTCCATGCAACTACTGGAGCTAACTGTGTCTGGTATACCCGAGGTTTCTCTTGGCTTCTGTTCACTATCCGTGCTTAGATCAGTTCACATGTGTATGGATAAGATATCATAGTCACCCTAAATTGGAGAAGCTTTAAATGCCCAGCAGCCCTACACTGGGTAGTCATGGTCGATTTGCCACCAGCCAGCTGGCAGGGACCTTCCTTTATACCATGTAGAAACCATGACAGGACAAGGAGGAGCTCTCTTCCAGTGCTTCTCTTTAGCTTTTCTACTCTACGTCATGGCAGTGAGTGAGGCTTAGTGGCTCCCTCTAGTGTTCCAACTCCCACATAGGCCTTTGGTAATAGCCCTACAAGTGAAGCATTGCTTAGGAAGTCAGGATTCCTCAGCCTGTAGAAGCAACTGACATTGTAGCTTCTAGGCAGGCCTAAATATCAGGAGTCCTCATGAATGATTAAAAAAAAAAAACCCAGAGACAGATACAGGGATTAAAGCTGAAAATCAGAGAAGCAGAGCAGTAAGCCACTAAAGAGATTTTACTTCTACCAATGCTCAGACCAAAGGGGTGATCCTCAGACTGCCTAGACTGCACTGTGTCTCTACCACACCTCGGACTCCATACTCCAGTGAGGTCCTGTCTCTTCCCCTTTATATTTCTCTCTCTACCCAGCCATATTGCTCCTTTTCCCACCTCCCTAGTGCTGGGATTAAAGGTGTGTAACTCCCAAACTCTGGGATTAAATGTGTGAGCCACCACCACTAACAGGATCTGTTTCTGGATCAATCTTGTATAGCCTAGGGTAGCCTTGAACTCATAGAGATCTGTCTACCTCTGTCTCCCGAGTCCTGGATTAAAGTGTGTGCCCACACTCCCTGACTGTAGTGACTTAGCTTTGCACTCTGATTCTCAGGCATGTTTTATTTATTAAAATACAAATAAAATACCACTACAGATTACAGCTCCCAGACTGGGGTGTCTGAAGACTTGAAAGCTCTCTTGTATTCTTCTAGCAACCAGAACCTGCAGTTGCTTTTTTCTGCCTTTTTATGGCCTCTGTCCTCATTCCAGTTCAGAGCTCTGCCTCTTTTGCCTGCTCTCTATTTCCAGTGCCAGTCTTGTCCCTGGCCTGTTCCTGGCCTGACTGCTCCCTCAGGACTATTCAGCTGCCTCTTATTGGTCAGTGTCACAGCAAATAGCTACTGCTACCCTTTTGTTACTGCTGCTGCTGGCTGCCAGGCTGGGACTCTCCTTAGCTTCTTCAGCTCTCAGGAAGCCATAGCTTTGCCACCTTTGCAGCTTAGCATGCTGCACAGTTGTGTCATGCTGCCTCAGCCACCACTGCTGCTCCACTGTCTCTTCTGCTGCTTTCCGTATAACCAGATTAGCCTCCTGTAGTAAAGGAGGCAAGAAAAGATAACTTCAGAGAAGCCTTTTTTAGGGCTAAATGTTGTGGCTCCAAGTTGACTCATCAATTGAGCAGACAGCTTGCTTATAGTCAGAGACAGGTGTTTACATCAATCACAGCAAGCCTGTCATGCAAAGGAAGGTTTGTGTTTACACCAGCTTTAATGATCCTTCTGCTAGGCCCCTACTGTTAACTGTTCATTTCTGGCCTGGATAGGAGTGGTTGCAGAGTCATCTAGGATTCATCAAGGCTTGTGTGATAGTAAAAGGTCCCATGTAAACTGAAATGGCCCTGGGTTTGGGAGCTGCAGCTGATAACAATACAGTTGTCTTGTACTTTTCTCAAGGCTTATGTGGTGTGTTCATAAAGGCTGGTTCTGGCCTAAGCTCGTTTGGCTCGCTGGTGATCATTTTGCTCAACATAGTCAGGGAAAGCAAGGGAGAGTCCAGCATCTGTCAGCTGAGACATGAAATTGCTTTCTCTCCCAGCACCTCCCTGGTTTACAGGAAGATGAATATCAGAGGAATGCTTATAGTAACAACTTAAGTAACATCATTAACTAGTAGTGATTTTACAACACTTTAACAAAGTTTAACACCAGTTCAGTGCCCTAGGGAGGAATGGGCCCCTCTGGTCTGTCTGTTTCATATTTGCAAAAATAACATTAAAAAGATATAATATAACAGTATGAACAAATGCCATAAGCATAATGTGAGTAATGAAGTCAGAGCAAGCATGTACAAGAGGGAGAGAGATCAGGGGTTCAAGGCCAGTTTCAGGTACATAGTGCTTTTAAGGCTAGCCTGGGCTACAAGAAATCTCATCTCAAAATATGCCTGGGATTACAAGTGTGCACCACCATGCTTGGTTTATGCAGTGTGGGACTTAGAACCCAGGGCCTCCTGCATGCCAAGTAAGCACTTGACCAACGGAGTTGCATTCCTGGCCATCATGCACCCTTGTATCCCAGTGCTTAGGAAGGTAAGGCAAGAAGATAGAGTTCAGGGCACCTGGGTTACCCAGCACGCTCCTGTGGGGGTGAGTTGTGAAGGAAAGTTCTGGTTTTATACATGGCAAGCGTTGTCTGTGGTATTTGGAGCCAGGATAAAAAAATGGCACCTTGGGATGTGTGGTGGCTAGAAGAGGAGATAAATAAAGGTGTGCTCTGGGAGTTGGTAATGCTGTGTGTGATGATCTGAGCGTTTGTTCTACTAGTGTGTTGCAGTTTACTGATCTATACACTTAAGTTTGTTTTCATCTTTAAATCCAGATATTGGGGCTGGAGAGATTGCTCAGTGAGTAAAAGCTTGAAGTGTTCTTGCAGAGGACCTGAGTTAGATTCTAGCACCCATAAGAGGCACCTCACAGTTGCCTATTAACTCTGGTTCCAGGGGGACCCAAAACCTCTGCCATCTGAGGGCCCCTTCATTGTGTACTCATACCAATATACATACACATAATTAAAAATAATTTTTTTTAATCTAGATATTTTTCAAGTTACACACTAAGTGGAACTGTTAACATTAGTGACTTTCTAATGTAGTGTAAATGCACAGAATCCTGAAGTGAGTAGTTATATGTGTTTTCAAAGACATATTGGATTGGGGTCAAACGGCAGTCACAGTTAGTTGCCAGTAGTTTTTCTTCTTAGTCATCTCCACAAAACCACTTTTGCTTTGTTTACCAGTGTTCCTCTTCGTCTTCTTATTTATTTTTTTTTAATGATGTGTATGTATGTGTAGGAATGTGCAGGTACCCATGGAAGCCAGCAGCATCATATCCCTGGGAGCTGGAGTTAACAGGCTGTTGTGAATACCACTATAGTATTGAAACCTGAACCTGGGTTCTCAGGAAGAGTAGTAGGTGATCTTAACCACTGAACCCTCTCTCAAGCCCTTTTCAGTAGTTCTTGCTATCTTCTTCTTCAGAGAACATTGTTAACATGGTGTCTGTTTTCCCATAGGGCTGACAGCAGTGAACGTCTACCCAGTGCCCAGCCTGCTCACTTCTTTGGAACTCTCCCGGTGAGTGTGTTCATAAGGGTGGTACTTGTCTTGATTGGAGTGGGAGTGGGAGGACTAATGTATAGCTAAAGGAAGGAGCCTCTGGGAGAGGAAGGAGATTTAGATCTCTTCTGTCTGAATAAACAAAGTGTTGCTTAATCTCATAGCCCTCACACTAGGTGTGACCACTGTTTTCACCTTTTTGTCTACATTTCTCAAGAATTATTTGTATTGTGAGCTCCATTTCTTTACTTCCCATTTCCTAATCCTGACAGCAGCTCACTGTAGGCCTTCTCTTAATTTGCTTTTTCCTATTAACACTTAGTCTTTTTACATTTTTTAAGGCATCTTTGAAACTAGCCAATATAGTCTCTTTAATGCCATGCTAGTCATTACTTCTGTGTCTTTGATATTCTCTTTTCTTTCTGGCAGCCTTTTAAGTCAGTCACCCCTCAAGTTCTGAATTGGCACACTGCCCTGTCATGGATGCAGTCTCATTGATTTCAGTGATTTTAGTCACCCAAAGGGTTGACGTCGATCAGGTTTCTAAACTGACCCTCTTTTCTCTGGCTAGGCCCATGTGTCCAATTCTTTACTAGCTAATCTTGCTGTACACGTTCCCAGGTGCCTGAAACCTGTGCAAAATTAAACTTATCTGCTCCTGTACCAGTCTTCTTTCCTGTGTTGGTTCACACCAGCACAGTCATATCCCTGGTCATCCAGGTGAGAAGCCTGAAAGTAGCTTTTATTCTTTATTCTGTTCTCCTTCCTATATGTAATCCTTCTCCAAGTCATTGCCATCTTTGCCTCCTTAGTACTTTTGGAATTCCTCCCACCCCTTCAGCTCTATGACTACTCTTATTTCTTGCTTGCAACCCTGATTATTTTTCCTTCTATCAGCAGAATCATCTGAACTGGGCTCCATTTACCAGTAATTTAAACTACATAGCTCGCATCATGTGTACACTGCTTATAAACCTTTGGGGTAGCCCCCATGTATGTAGGATCAAGAAAGAACCTTCCAGACATGGTTTAGAGCTGTTCCAGCCTAACTTTCCTCTGTCTTCGGAGCATCACTCCAGGCTCTAGCATTACCAAATGGCTTGACATTCCCATCATACATCACATTCCTTCTTGCTCTGACTCAGGTTGTCATCCTTTCTTGGAGTATCTTCAACATGTAAGGTCGCAGTATAATGTTCTTCAGCATCTAACCCAGATGTCATGTTTCTTAGCGGAGTTGCCTTGGCCTACTTCAGGCAGTGTTCTATTCTCTAAGCTGTCAGCGATGTCTGTATCTTTTTACACAGCTCTCACTGCATTCTGCCACACAATTGACAGACACCTTGCAACCTAGAAAAGGTAGATTACATCTGACAGTAGAAGTCTTTTGATCTGGATCTGTATTAAATACTTCAAATTCATGTTTCCAGTGGTTTGAAACTTTGTCTTGCTACTGATTGCCTGTTGCCACTACTTTCTCACTGCTTTTCCTTTTGTTTTTCTTAGAATTAGCTTCTTTTCTGTCTATCATTACCCATGGAATTCCTGATTGCCTTTGATGTCACTTCCTCCAAATCTCTCCTCATTCTGCCTCACTACATCCTGCTGCTTCTGTTCAAAGCCTTCTCTGAACATGTGATATAACACAGTTGATATATATTGCTGTTCAAACCCTTCTCTGAACATGTGTATAACACAGTTGATATATATTGCTGTGCTTGTTTGAGTGCTTGTCTCTCTCTACCCTTCTGCTTTCACAGTATTTTCTGAGTGCCGGCTTTATTTTTGGCAATATCCCAAAGAATTCCTTGAAAATAGTGTCCCTCCTGTAAGGTGACTTAATCCATTCATTGGAATCTAGTGAAATGAATTCAATTTGTCTGTTATTTACATTTCCATAACTGTGACAAAATACCTGAAACAAGCAATTTGAAAGAAGAAAAGCTTATTTTTGTCTTGCAGTTTCAGATCCATGGCCACCTCCCCATGTCACCTTGAGCCCATGGTGGCAGCTCATAGTGGCTTACCTCATGGCAACTGAGAGCCAAGAAGGAAAGGCCAGCTCTCCTTTGAGCTCTTCCCTCCTTCCTTCCTTGTTCCGTTCCCTCCCTTTGTTTTCTTTCTTCTGTTTGTTTTTAAAGACAGTCTCCATATTTGACCTAGGTTGGCCTTGAACTTATGCTCCTCATGCTTGCCTCAGCCTCCCAAGTACTAGGATTACAGTATGAAAGTTCCACCAGTTAGTTTTTTTAAGAATTTTTTTTTTAATTTTTATTTTGTGTGTGTGGATGTTTTTCTAGCATGTATGTCTGTATACCATATTGTGCCTGGTGCCCTTGTAAGACTGAAGAGGATATCAGATTCCCTGGGACTGGAGTTACAGATGATTGTGAGGCATCATGTGGGTGGTGGGACTTGAACCCTGGTCCTCTGAAAAAGCAACCAGTGCTCTTAAACAATCTCTGCAGTCCCACCTACCAATTTATAATAGCACTATAGTCTGCTAGAACAAACTGCAATAATGTCTTTGGGGGAAATATTTAGTATTCAAGCCACCGTAACTTTTCATCTTACATGATAATTCCTATTCTTTGCAGAAACCTGCTAGAGTGTGTCCCTGACTGGGCCTGTGAAGCAAAAAAGCTAGAAATACTAGATATGAGCTACAATCTTCTCACCGAGATTCCTGTGAGGTATGTGTGTGCAGGTGCATTCATGGCATGTGTTTAAGTATTTCTCTAAATTTGGGTTGCCTTTCATTTGTTGGTGATTATTGAAGACCTGCTGAATAGGAGGTGGCAACATAATGGACTATAAGGGTTATAGTGATGACTAATGCATGTCTTAGCCTAAAGAAACAGTAAAATTCTGACCTGTGTTGAAAGCTTCCAGCATGGCTGGTGGTATAATCTTATTAATATGACTGTTTCATAGGGTGACTTATACACACATGCAATTGCTACCCCGTGTTGAAAGTTTCCGGCATGGCTGGTGGTATGATTGTATGAATATGGCTGTTTCATAGGGTGTCTTATTATGAGCTGGAATTTTCTGAGAACTCCAGTTTTATGATCTTACCTAATCCTATAAACTTTTTATGTAGGTGCTGTCAGCCTTACCTTAGGAACGAGGAAACTAAGAATGGTCAGGTCACCTGTCTGAGGCCCCAGGGCCACTGGGAGCTAGCATTTGAATGGAGATTTCTTACCTTGGAGGCTTGGTCTTAATCATGACACAAATTGTTTTAGAAATTCAGAAGAACTGAAATAATTAGAGTGTGCTTTGTGGTAAGATGGTATTTGACTTGACCTGTACCAGATGGTGAGAGTTTAAAGGTGAGGGAGGAGAGAGTGGTGCTTAAGGGGTAGGACGAGGCCACTGTATTATATATTCCGAAGTACGCCAGTGTAAAGTGGTTGATTGTGGAGTCTTCACAGTTCAGCTAGAGGGTTATAGCACAGTAGGTAGCACCAAGCCTCTGGAGCATGATCTTCATATCTAGACGATGCCATTTCAAGGCGGTCTTTCACAGACCATTACATCTTTGGCAAGTCACTAACTCTACTTGGATTTCATGGCTAAATAGTCTAGTCTTTTATTTTAAACACTTAGTCATTTTTATTGTAATAAAAATTTCATTATGTAATATATTAGTAAACATACTGAGTTTATTAGTATTGATAAATGTTGTCTAGACTTTATTTCTGTCTAGACTTAAGTCAGAATGTTTTTATTCTAGAAACTGCTGACTCAGTGGTTCTCAACTCAGCCTTCCCAGTGCTGTGACCCTGTAGTACATTTCTCATGTTGTGGTGATCTACAACCATAAAATTATTTTCATTGCTACTTCATAACTGTAATTTTGCTACTGGTATGAATTATAATGTAAATACCTGTGTTTTCTAGTGGTCTTAGGCAACCCTGTGAAAGAATTGTTTGACCTTCAAAGGGGTCACAACCCGCAGGTTGAAAACCACTAGTTTAGACTCTCTGGGCCACTTGTCCTCAAGATCTCACCCAGAACTTCTGGGTGGGGGTGGGGTGATTTTTGTGACTGCTTTCTTGACTCAGTCATTTGTCAGTGGTTGTACATTCTAAAAATAGGTTTCTGTTAGTTGACTGATTTTAATTAACTGGCCTATGGCAGCCTAAAAAAGGATTTAAGTAAGCTTTTTTTTTTTCCTGTTGTTTCTCCTTAGAATTCTGAGTAGTCTGAGTCTCCGGAAGCTGATGGTAGGACACAACCACGTCCACGTCCTTCCAGCACTGGTGGAGCACATTCCGCTTGAGCTGCTGGATATCCAGCACAACACTCTCTCCAGGCTGCCAGACACTCTCTTCTCCAAAGCCTTAAAGTGAGTTCCTCAGAGGAGCACAGGCATTGCCTCCATAAACTGCACCGGCCTATCCTTGGAGTGATTTCTGGGTTTACAGTTTACTTGATACTCCAGCTGGAAGCAGAGACTTAGTTGCACTTTTTTGTGATATAAAATCAAGTTTCATAGTAAACTATCAAATACTTAATTACTTACTTGGTGAATGGTTCCCGCAAGAGGGCACTCAGGCTTTCACTGTGTTCAGGGGAGTTGTATTCAGGCAGAGCCTTTGGTAAGTTCTAGCTTTTGCGTTGAGAAAAAAAGGACATACTACTAAAGTCAGTTTTATGCTAGCTCTGTCAAGTGATCTTTGAGTTATATTCTCTTGATTTCCAGAACATTTGTTACCTGCTTTGAAAACCATGCATTTAAAGTTAATGTCCTTCTGCAAGGCATCATTTGCTATCTTGTTGTAAATTAGCATGTAAATGGTATGTCTTCCTGTCTTAAAACTTATAGTTAGGTTTATCTTAATGTCATCTTTAAAGAAAAAGTAGATTTTTTTTTTTTGTGGTGCTAGGATTAAGTTCGGGTATTGCTTGTATTAAGTAAATGCTCTACAATTTAGTGATCTTCTAGCCCAATAAAGTAGGATTTTAATGGTAGTCTTTTACATTATGAAGAAGGGAGTTTAGAGATGGGGAAACAGGTGAGCAGTAGCAACTATGTTTAGTTAACATAGGGTCACAGGAGACATTCCCACAGGTCTTTTGTTTTCTAGCATATACATCTCTAAATGCATAATACTCTTAGCTGGATAATCCTCAAAATAAAATAAAAAATAACAGCAGAAAAAAATAAATGAAACTGAGGGAGATTTTCTTTTGGGCATGTTTCTGTGAAATGTTGAAGTTGGTAATTAATAAGTTGTACATAATACAGAATGTAGTTTTTAAGTGCCTGAAGATAATTAAGAGACCATTTACTGCCAGGTGGTGGTGACCCACGCCTTTAATCCCAACACCTGGGAGGCAGAGGCAGGCAGATCTCTGAGTTCGAGGCCAGCCTGGTCTACAGAGTGAGTTCCAGGACAGCCAGTGTTGCACAGAGAAACCCTGTCTCAAAAAAGCAAATCAAACAAACAAATAAAAAAGAAACCATCTCCTTAATGTAATACTATCAGAGCTGAACACACAGCCTTCCACAGGCTTAAAAGCTCATTAGGGATGCTGATCACGTACCATGTATATTTAAGAACACATATGTTCAAATTGAGGGAGAGTTCAGTTGGTAAAGTGCTTGCCTTATAGGCAGAAGGATCTGAGTTCAGTTACCCAGAACTCACATTAAATTGTGGGACATGGCAGTGTGTGCTTTTTATTCTGGCACAGATGTGGTAGAGACAAGTGTATCACTGGGACTTGCTGGCCAGCCAATCTAGCCTACTTGGTAATCCCTGGCCAGTGAGAGATCCCATCTCCGAGGAGGTACACAGCATTTTTAAAGTTACATTTATTTTGTGTGTATATGTATACAGGTGTGTTTATGCATGCAGTATAGTATACATGTGAAGGTCAGAAGGCCACTTTGTGGAGTCAGTTCTCTCCTTTTACCTAGTGGATTCTGGGGTTTAAACTTAGGTTGTCAGGCTTGGTAGAAAGAACCTTTACTATCTAAGCCATGTCACCATTCCACGGGTAGCATTCTTGAAGATGATACTCAAGATTATTTTGTCTAGGCACGCACGAGCGCGTGTACACACACACACACACACACACACACACACACGAAGACACAAGTTTAATGATGCTTTCTTTCACTGAGGATACAAACATTGTATTTGAAAGATTATTAAAATTATACCATGGTTTACTTGTTAGATTGACAAAGATTAACCTGAATTATACTGTAGATAAAAATATGGACTGTATTCTTCTTGTATGAGTGCAATTTGTACTTGATCTTAGCCAAAAACACCAAGAAATGGCACAATTGATCTAACTTTTTTGGATCTCAACTAGGCAGTATATCTTTAGCCATTATAAAAATACCTGTATCCTTTGATCCTATAAATTCTGTTTCTAGAACTGTGCACTGTGGAAATAATTGGATAAGAATCCAAGATTTTCATTATAGTGGTTATAATATGTGTACAGAATTGTTCTCTATGTAGATAATCTATGTAGATATCAGAGTATTATGGGATTAGCTAAATAAATAATGTTTTGTCACAAAGAGACAAAATTTTTTGAATGTTGTCTTTATAGTTCAGTCATATATTAAAGGTGGTATTCAATAGTGTCCTTGCAATGAAGTAGGTGATTTTGCCTGCAGCCATTATAGAATGGTAGAAAAATAACCTTGCCTATGTTCCTTCTTGTCACCGAGCTTTGAGTTGCATATATTAAGAGAAAACTATCTGTAAAAAAGTTTTCTTGACTTTGGGAGTGGGCATGATGGTTTCTACTTAAGAAGGTAACAGACTCAAAGGGAATAATGTTCTTTGTGTGTTCTGTCAGTCTCAGATACTTGAATGCATCTGCAAATAGTCTGGAGTCTCTGCCTTCTGCGTGTGCTGGAGAGGAGAGTCTGAGTGTGCTGCAGCTGCTGTACCTGACCAACAACCTCCTGACAGACCAGTGCATCCCTGTCTTGGTCGGGCACCCACACCTGCGAATCTTGCACCTCGCAAACAATCAGCTGCAGACCTTTCCTGCAAGGTGAATGAGTGCAGTGTGATCATTTGACAGGAAAATATGAATTCTGCATTCCATTATAGCTATCTGACCATAACACTTCTGATTTGCTGGTGCTGAGACTTCACTAGCTCAGCAGGAAAATCTTGTCTTAATAATTTGGTGCTGGTGAAATATGACTAGCCAAAGAAATTATGGTTAAAATTATGGTTATACCTCTAATTAGTTAATAATAATCTGAGAATATTCCATCCATAAAAGTATAGGGTTATGAAATAAAAATTTTTCTTTTTTTTATCAGCACTGTATTATAAAATACATTGTCTAGTAGTATATTTACTATATGTAAATATAGTAAATGCCTTATATATGTCACATGCCATGTCATACTTACTGCTTCTGTCCTTGAACCTACAATAAATTGGGGAAGTAGACAAGCATCTAGACCAGCAATTCTCAGCCTTCCTAATGCTGTGACCCTATAAAATAGTGCCTTGTGTTGTGGTGACCCCAACCATAAAATTATTTTCGTTGCTACTTCATAACTATAATTTTATTATTGTTATGAGTCGTAATGTAAATATTTTTGGATATAGAGGTTTGCCAAAGGGGTTGCGACCCTCAGACTGAGAACTTCTGGTTTAGGCAATTTCTATGCAGTGTGACAAATGCAAGACATTAAAGATTCCAGTTTGGGGCCTGGAAAGATGACTTTGTAGTTAAGAGTGCTTGCTATTCTTCCAGATAACAAAAGCTCAGTTCCCAGCAATCATATCGGTGGCTAACAAACGTTTGTAATTTGTAAGCTCCTCTAAGCTCCAAGGAATTCAGCATCCTCTCGTGGCTTCTGAGGACACTTGCACACATGTGACAATACCCACACAGACACATAAATTAAAATAAATTTATGTTTGCTAGTTGTACTACACAGAGCTTGGGAGATGGTTATTAGGCTGGAAGGAGAGAGAGGAATAATAGTTAGCAATCTATAACTGTTACGAAGACATGAGAAGAGAGAGTTCCTTCAGTTAAAATTTAAACAGTGTCCAAGGAAAAATAAGTATCTTTCAGAATACATTTAATTAAAAAAAAAATTGGGCCTGGGGTTGTAACTCAGTTTCTGGAGTTCTTGCCTACCATGCATAAGCCCTGCATTCCTTCTCCAGCACTGTATAAGACAGGTATGGTGGCGCACACCTATAATCCCAGCATTTGGAGGTGGAGGCAGAAGGATTAGAAATCAAGGACATTTTCAATTACGTGTAGATTTGGAAGCCAGCACAAGACCCTGCTCCCCATCCCCACCCTGAAAATTCTATTATTAAAAAATATAACATATTCTGTTTCTGGGGAGATGGCTCAGTGGTTAAGAGCAGTGGGTTCAATTCCCAGAACCCCACTTGGAACCTCACAACTGTCTGTAACTCCAGTTCCAGGGAATCCGACACCCTTACACAGACATACATGCAGGTAAAACACCAGTGCACATAAAATATAAATAAATCATTTAAAAAATAATATTTTCTTTTTTATTAAATTTTTTAGGTTGGCATACAAAATAATGAGTTTCATTATGGCACCTTCATAAACACGTGTCATTATACTTTGTTATCATTCATTCTCTTTACCCATTATCCTCCAAAAATAATACGATATATAAATATGTAGCCCTGGATATTCTAGAACTCAATATCTAGACCAGGCTGGCCTGAGCTCACACAGATTCGCTTGCCTCTGCCTCCAAAATTCTGAAATTAAAGGCGTGGGGTACAATGCCTGACTTTAATGGTGTTTTATTCTTTAATATAGTGTATCTTGAACACATTCATACATACCCCAACTCCTTCCTTGGTTAATCTCTCTAGTCTCCCATCTCTCTTTTTAATCCCTATAGAGTCCAGTTTGTAATGACCATCTAGTTTCAGGGCATGAGGCCTGCCCTCATTTGACCTAGCATAGGTCACATCATGAAAGCAACTGACTCTCCTAGCAGCTATCAAATGCCAGGAGCTCCTCAGCTAGTATGAGGGTTTCCTGCCCACCTTCCCTTTTGAAACTGGGGTTTTGTTAGTTTGAGCTTGTGCAAGTCTTGTGTATACTGTCATATTTGCTATGATATCATATGTTTTGTCTGGAAAACACCATTTCCTTGATGTTTTCATTACCTCTGGCTCCTACAGTCCAAGTTTTGGGGATAGGCAGGTGGTAATGTATGTCCCAATTAAGGCAGAGCCTTCCACAAGTCCTTACTCTAGGCCTGCTGATCATCATAGAGGAGTCGGTTTGTGCTTTCTACCATGTGGGTACCAGGGATCAAATTCAGGTAATCAGGCTTGGCAACAAGTACCTTTATCCACCGACCCATCAGCCCTGGTTTTAAAATCTAAGGACAGTTGTATATTTACTAAACAGCTGATTTAGGATAGGGGTATTGTGTTTATAGTCACAAGTCAGAAGAACAACCTAGCCTGGGAGTAGTAGAAAAGAATGAGGTTGGCCTTGGGAACACATTTGAAATAAAATTTAAAACTAAGAAGGCAATATCCTGAGTGAAGTAACCCAGACCCAAAAAGATGAACATGGGATGTACTCACTCATAATTGGTTTTTAGCCATAAATATAGGACATTGAGCCTATAATTCGCAATCCTAGAGAAGCTAAATAAGAAGGTGAATCCAAAGAAAAACATACAACTTTTAGTTTTAAAAGACATGTGTCACTATGGAGTCCAAGTGGGCTCAAGCTCATAATACAGTGTTAGCCTACCATTTATAGGTATTTGTCATCACACCTAACTCTGTAAATCCAGCATCTTGTCACAGAGTATTTATTATGTGATTATGTATAGTAGTTGGATTAAAAGATTTTGGAGGAGTTGGTGAGATGGTCCAGGTGGTAAAGTGCTTGTTGTACAAACTTGACCTAAGTTCAGATTCCCAGAACCCACACAAAAAACTAGCTGTGGTAGCACATACCTGTAATCCTCGCCCTGAGAAGTAGAGACAGAAGGACCTCTGGAGCTTGCGGGCCAGTCAGTCTAGCAAGTAAGTGAGCTTCAGGTTAGTGGAAACCTGTCTCCAAATAAACAACCCCCAAACCAAAAGATACCCAGTGTCGACTCCTAGCTTCTATTTGTGCACACACACAAGTGTATATTCACTAGCACATGTACTTATAGTTGTGTACACACACAAATATTCTATTTGTCTTTATTTTCCAGTTTCCTTGAGTGTACATTTACTATCATAGTACAAAAGAAAATAATTTTCTGGGGGCTGGAGAGATGGCTCAGTGGTTAAGAGCACTGATTGTTCTTCCACAGGTCCTGAGTTCAATTCCCAGCAACCACATGGTGGCTCACAACCATTTGTAATAAAATCTGGTGCCAACTTCTGGCCTGCAGGGACACATGCAGGCAAAAAAAAAATAATAATAATTTTCTAAGCTTACTTATTAAAAATGAGTTTTCTATTGTGTGTATATAGGTGTGTGTCTTGTAGGGATGTGTATTTGAAAAGTATGAATTTTCCAGCAGTAAAAACTGATCTGTTAGAAAGGTAAGATGGAAAGTTCACTTGAAGTCCTCATTTGAGGGACTGGAAGAGATGCTCAGTAGTTGAGAGCAGAGGACCAGGGTTTGGTTTCTAGCATGTGCATGGCAGCTCACAGCTGCAGCCACCGACAACTCCAGCTCCAGAAGACCTGATGCCCTCTTCTGGCCTCCATGGACACCTGGCACCTGTGTAATATACATGCAGGCAAATACAAATATTTGTTTAAGAAAAAAATCTAAAATCCATTTTGAGAAATCTGGTAGGAAGTGAAGTGAAATTAAAATAGTATATCTTTCAGATTGCTAGTATTATTTGTGATCTGTATCCCAAATTTTCTTCACATTTATTGTTTCCAAAGAAATTAGAGGAATTTGTCACTGTCAGACAAGATATTTTGCTTAGCATGTAAAAGGCTTTGCTCAGTATCAGAGTAGTGTAAATAGTTATCTTGTCCCAAGCAGAGTGCTGTGTGTACAAGAATTTGGTGGTAGTGGTGGGGAGTTGCTACCACTCAGTACCTGTAGAAGTCTAAAACTGAAAGGAATCTTAATTCTCCTTCTTCAGATAAGGCCCACTGGCATTTGCTTACCTAGGGTTTTGCATACTAGTTAGTGCTGCAGCTAAGACTGACACTTCTCTCTCAACAATAGGCCATACTCCTCAGGGAGTTCAGTAAGTCAGACAGACCCTCATGCCCACATCTATAAGGAAAGCAAGGGCAGTGCCAGCCTTGAAACACCGAATGCTAGGAGGTCATGGTGACAAATAGCAGGCTTGTTCGTGATGGTAAACCACGTGGCTCCTTCTCTCAGGGTTTTCTACAGTGAATCAAGTTGTCTTTACTCTGGTTGTTATACAATAGTCACCACTTGGCAGCTGCTCTTTCCTGATGCAGAATGGTGTTTTGATGTTTTTTTTTTTCCCCAGCAAACTAAATAAATTGGAGCAATTGGAAGAACTGAACCTAAGTGGGAACAAGCTTAAAGCCATTCCCACAACTATAGCAAACTGCAAAAGACTACACACCCTTGTTGCACATGCCAACAACATTAGTATTTTCCCGGAGATTCTGCAGCTGCCTCAGATCCAGGTATGTGCATGAGCTAGCCTGACACCCTCCCTGCAGAATGGAAAGGGTGGGAGTGAGGTGTCTTTCTTGTAAGAAAGGTTTAAGGAGTGTGAATGAGACTGCCTCCTCTCTCAAGACTTTGTCTTGAGCTAATTTCTCTTCTCCACCAGTAAGCTCCATTGAGAGACTGTACTGTATAACTGTGTTGCCTTATGCTACAATTGGGTACTCTTCGTCAAATGGCCCAGCCAAAGCCCTAATTCTGTACTAGGTTCCTTCCCACATTCTCTTCCCTGTACACTGAAGGCTTCCATGGGGAGCATTCTATATTACTGCAAAGAAAACCAACCAGCTTTAACCACTGGTGTACCCTAGAGGTCTTTGGCTGAAGAATATTGACAAAACTACTACTTAAAGAATATGACCAGACATCTTTTATAGCTTTGATAGCTTTGCAAAGCTAATAAGTGCTGTCCATGAATATGGTTAAATCTCCCCTTTTGTTTATACATAAGGAATGAGTGTTGTTCTCTTTTCATATACTCAGTTTAAAATCTGATATACTTAATTTGTTCTTGGAAAGAAATTAAGTTCCCATTTGAGGCTATAGGCGAGAAGGTTGAGTGTTTAGAAAAGATCGTAACATAATGTGTTCACCTTTGATTTCTGTATTCCTTCTCAGTTTGTAGACCTGAGTTGCAATGACTTGACAGAAATACTCATTCCAGAGGCTCTGCCTGCTACATTGCAAGACCTTGATCTGACAGGAAATACAAATCTGGTTTTGGAACACAAGACTTTGGACATGTTTAGGTAGGAAAAAAAATCTGGAATCAAATCCCTATGTTTCAGCCATCGGTGGATTATCTTTGGACTATGGAAATCTCAGTTAATTAAAGGAATAGATGGATTAGGCCAGAACACTCCTAGGTTGTTCTCTTTGATTCATTTCTACTGAGCTACACACTAAATTATTTTGCATACATGTCTGGTGGTACAGGTTACATTGTAACATCTAAGCAATAATACCTATATATTGTTTTAAGATCTCTGTATATTGCTTAAAATAAGAAAACACTTGGTAGAAGCCTAGAGATCTTTGTGATGCATAAGTTGAAACTAAACTCAGCATCTGTTTTCCCTACCACTTTTTATTCTCCTACATCAAAGCCACAGATTCATCATCCTACTTTCATTCAGTCTCTGGAAATGCATCTCAGTCTGTCAAAGACCTTGGACTTCCCACAGGGCAGGGAACTCTGACTGCTCTTTGGACTGGAGAGGGAGGGGGAGGGGATGGGAGGGAGGAGGGGAGGAGGTGGAAATTTTTAAGTAAAAATAAGTAAAAAAGTTTATTTTCTAAAAATACTATTGTTTTGGTAGTTCTTATAAAATACAAAAGAGAATATGTTTTAATTTTCCCTTATTCACCTTCCACAGCCATATCACAACCCTGAAAATTGACCAGAAGCCTTTGCCAACCACAGATTCTACAGTTTCATCAACCTTCTGGAGCCATGGACTGGCTGAGATGGCAGGGCAGAGAAATAAGTGAGTATATTGGCTCTGGAGACTGGCAAGAAAAAAGGCAGCCTTTGACACCTTAGGCCTGCTCTGTTTTCACAGCTAAACCATGTTCTGTCTGTCTTCCAAACATAAGTCTCAGAACTCCAACATGAGATAAGATTCTTCTAAAACCATGATAAAGAAAGAAAAAATGGAATGCAGTAAACAAAGCACTAAACATCTCTAAGGTTTTCTGATGAAATTTCCTTTCCTATGAGTGAAATTTATTGCAAGGCCCAGCCATATAAATGGACTGAATTCCGATTGCCCCTATCTGAGATGGCCCTTTGCTCCTGTACACAGACTTTCCTCAGAATGGCCCAGCCAAAGCCCACCTCCTATACTAAGTTGGGTTCTGTGGTGAGCATTCTTCCTTAGGACTAGGAGCATAAACCAGCTTCATTGGCAGGTGTGCTCTGCTGCTCTTTGACTGAAGGGCATTGACAAAAATACTTCTTTTTGTTTTGTTTTTCAAGGCAGGGTTTCTCTGTGTAGCTTTTGACTGTTCTAGAACTCAATCTGTAGACCAGGCTGGCCTCGAACTCAAGCATCTGCCTGTCTCTGCCTCCTGAGTGCTGGGATTAAAGGCGTGCGCCATCATCACCACCTAACTATAAAATGAGTTCTTATTCACCATTACCAGCCCGTGACTATGACCGAATCGCCTTTCCTTATGATGCTGTCTCTGTCAGATGCTGCCTATCTTGTCTAGTAACCTCCTAGTAACATTCACTGAAGAAGTGATTATGTTCCTCATCTTCTTTTTTTCAGACTGTGTGTGTCTGCTTTGGCTATGGATAACTTTGCAGAGGGGGTAGGAGCTGTGTATGGCATGTTTGATGGGGACCGGAATGAGGAGCTCCCTCGTCTGCTGCAGTGTACAATGGCAGATGTGCTTTTGGAAGAAATACAGCACTCAACAAATGACACAGTTTTCATGGCCAATACCTTCTTGGTATCTCACAGGTAAGCAGGTGGGTTGACTAATCCCTAACTTCACTTTCCTTATAGAAAGTGAATCTCAGAAGTTGAAGGTCATTGCTTATAGATGCAAGATCAAAGACAGATGTTGTATCTTCCTGTGCCACATTCTTTTGGTATCAGCAGAGTGTGGTAAAGAATCTATGGAGTCATCTGCCCACTTTTGTTATGGATCTGGGAAGGCCAGCACATGTATGCTAAAGGTTATATGTCTGAATGTATGTGAACATTTAGGGTAAGAAGGCTGTGTGCTTTCCTAAGATTTTCCAGAGTTAGCTGATGACCTACAGGAGACCAACAGGCACTTGTTAGGTTTATGTGTTAGAAAATTTATTATTGGGATTTATTTAACTCTTCTCTCCTTAACACCTGAGCCACTTAAAAGCAAAAACCTCACTTCCCAACTCCTGAAAATCTGCCTTGCACTTCAGGTAGAGAGCCTAAAGGATGCAGAGTGCTGAGGTTGTAAACTTGACTAGTTTACAGAGCAGAGCAGCCTGGAGCTGGGGCTGGTTGTATCTTGTGTTAAGAAGCAGGCTGTTGGTAAAGGAGTCAGTTTTTCTGTAGTATTGAGCTAGAGACTTGACAGAAAAAGTTTGTAAAAGGGAGCTGTAAGTTTGAACCTGCCAAGTACTGAGTACTGTACTACATAGTTTTCATCCTTATCTTTCAAAACAAACTAAATAGGTAGGGATTTTATCAGTTTTATTTCTTAGAGAAAGAATTTGCTGGGCCTCTACAGTCAACAAATAAGAAAAGGAAATTTGAAACTAGATTCTTCTGGTGATGTCTGCTGTGTATTATTAGTATTGCCTCCAGGTTGCAGTCACACGAATGCCATGTATGTGGAGGAAATGCAAGGCGAGTCATGGCCTCTCTCTCCTTCTCAAAGTGTTTTTCCAGGACCAGCTTTCTCAGTGTTCTTACTAGACATTTGTTAGACATGGACAGCCTCTCGACCCCAAAGCATAAGCTCTAGGGTGGGGCCAGGCCCAGCATTCTGCTCTAACCGTGATCAGGCCCTCCACATGCACCTGATGTGCTGAAGTCTAAAAGCTCCTGAATGGGGAGTCTTGGATCAGACACAGAAACAGTGTAGAAGGATGCCCCCGTTTGTGCCATATACAACCCCCTTTAAAGTCTTAGTCAGCTGAGAGTGCTATGTTCTTGACCATCACCACCACCACCACCACTACCAGCACCCATAGCAAGTCTGCCCTGGGTGGATGAGGGTTAGGGGTTTGCCGTGGCTAGAAACGACTACTTTTTTTTCTCTGAAACTAGCTGCCATGTCTTTTTTTCTTCTCTTTCTACACAGGAAATTAGGAATGGCTGGCCAGAAGCTGGGTTCCTCTGCTCTCCTGTGCTACATCCGACCTGACACTGCTGACCCAACAAGTAGTTTTAGCTTGACTGTAGCCAACGTTGGCACATGCCAAGCGGTCCTGTGCCGAGGTGGGAAGCCAGTGTCACTTTCTAAAATCTTCAGCCTGGAGCAGGACCCAGAGGAGGCACAGAGGGTGAAGGATCAGAAAGCCATCATAACAGAGGTACATCTTGCTCTCGGCCAGTCACGTCTCCTCCCCAGATGACTTATAAATTGTGTTCAGCCCCTGATAAAGTTTCAGTTCGTGTGGCTTCAGTAACAGCATTAAAAGAAACTCTGTAGGCTAGTGTGGTGCCTTCACTCCCAGCTCCTGGGGAGGAAGGGAGAGATAGGTGAATCTGTGAGTTCAAGGCCAAACTGGTCTACACAGGGAGTTCTGGACAGCAAGGATGACACAGTGAGACCCTGTCTCAGAATAAAATAAAATAAAATCCACTGAGCTGTTAGTGACTAGCACAAAGCAAAAGTGAAAAGTTCTAGTTAGTGATGAGTGGCTGGCAGGTAATGTGAAGGTTGTGGTCACCTTAGTGAGGCCCTAGGGCGTCAGGCTTTGTTATTCTCAGCAGGAAGACCTGCTGAGCTGTCATCTCAGTACCGTGCCTGTACTTACTGCACACAGTTCACCGTGCTCCTGTTGTTTCTCTATGAGGAAGTGTCAAGCAGCTATTTTGTAGTTTTTCTTCTCCTAGAAATTAGCATAACTTTTGCTTCTGAAATTAGCAGTTATATGTGAACATTGTTTACTGCAAAGAGAATGCATGTCTTGTGCCCATTTTAAATGGGGTTGATATTTTGTTTATGGCTGAGTGTTAGGAGATTTTTCTTTCTTTCTCCTTCCTTTTCTTCCTTTCCTTTTTTTTTTTTGTTGTTGTTTAGTTTTTCACGACATGGTTTCTCTCTATACCCCTGGCTGTTATAGAACTCACTCTGTAGACCGGGCTGGTCTTGAACTCGTAGAGAGCCACCTGCTTCTTGAGTGCTGGGATTAAAGGCATGTGTCAAGAGATTTCTTTGTATGTTTTAGAAAGAAGTCTTTTATTAGATATGTGCTCAGAAAATATTTTTCAGTCTGTGGCTTTTCTTTCCTAATGGTACCTTTAGCAAATGGTTCTCAACTTGTGGGCTGAGATCCCTTTGGGTCAAACAACCCTTTCTTAGGGGTCACCAGAGACCACCAGAAAACACAGATATCTACATTATGATTCATAACAGTAGCAAAATTACAGTTACGAAGAGTAGCAATGAGAATAATTTTATGATGGGGGGTTCCCACAACACAAAGGTGTTAAAGCTTTAACAAGGTTGAGAACCACTGCTTTAGAAGAAAAGGGTTTTTAGTTTTTTTCCATTTATCTATTATTATGTGTGTATGCATGATGGGAACTGGGAGGGGCACACAGTCACAGCCCACAAGTGGAGGGCAGAGAACTACTTTCTGGAGTTAGTTCTTTCCTTTCCCCTTTATGTGAGTCCCAGGGATCTAACTCACGGCTTCAGGCTTGCACAGCAGATGAGTGTCTTTACCTGCTGAGCCATCTATCACACCTGAGTAGTTTTAATGACTGAAATTCTGCCTGGTTTTTGTTTCATAGTGTTAAATCAAGAACTATATTGACAAACCCAAGGTTATTCATGCTTTTGTCTGTTTTATCTTCTAGAAACCTTGTTGCCTTGTCTGTTAAATTTGAATCTGTGGTTTATTTTGAATTAATTTTGAGAAAGCATAAGCTTTTTGAGTCTTTTTTTGTTTGCTTTGTAATTAATTTTTTTCTGAATCTTTATATTTTTAATTTTTTGAGAATTTCATACATGGGTATTATATATTATTTTGAACCCTTTTTCTCCCCCTCTAACTCTTTCTGTATTCCCTCCACTCCCTCTCAAATTCATGCCCTCTTCTTCAGTTATTCTATACACACACAAACACACACATGCAGACTGATAGGTCCATTTGATGTTGCTCATGTATGCATGTGTGTGTTTAGGGCTGACCACTTGGTCTTAAATAACCTTTCTGGGAGCCATACCTGAAGAAGACTCAGGTCCTCCTCTCAGCAGCCATTAGTTGCTTGTAGCGCTTCATCATTTAGTGGTAGGGCCTCATGAGATTTTCTCCGTCCACATTGGTGTGTCACTTGGTGTTGTCATTGTGCAGGTCTTGTTTAGGGAGCCATGTTTTTCAGAGTTCATGAATTTGTTGTTCTTGTCATATATAGAAGACATTACCTCCCAGCAGATGTTGTAGTGGGCTTCTGGCTCTTAAAAATCTTTCTGCCCCTATTATATATATATATATTGTGTGTGTGTGTGATTGTGTGTAAACTCAGAGAGATCCTCCTCTGCCTCCCGAGTGCTGGATTAAAGGCATTTACCACCATTGCCTGCACAGAATAATCTTCTTATAGACAATGTATAGAATTTTTTTTAGGCTCTAGAAATTGTAAAATGCTTTATGTTTATTTTAATCACAGACATGTTATTTTCCAAGTACTGTGTATTTATAATTTTAACCCTCACGAAGGAAGTACTTTTATTTCTATTTTATATGAAGAAAATAAAGTTTAGCATTTGTGACAAATTCTTCTAAGTGTAAACCCATAGTCCTTGCTTCACCCAGAAAATGACTGCAGCCATGAAATCAACATGTTAGTAATGTTAGAGATTGTGTTTGTTTTTCATGAAAAGGTATCAATATGAAAAAAGTGTCCAGTATATGACCATTCCATTTGCAACCAGGGCAATTCCTTTTTCTCTTGGTTTAGACTCACCCAGGTACTTGTTGAATCCATTCATTCTGGTCACAGTCTCAACAAAGAGGTTGAGATTCAGACTCTTCTTTTTAGGCTCAATTGGTACTTGTTTAATGCTTCAGCATCTGTTTGAGGAGGGTTAGGAAGTGTGACCTTATTGGAGTAAGTGTGGCCTTGCTGGAGATAATGTATCATCGAGGGTGGGCTTTGAGGTTTCAAAAGCCCATGCCAGCCCCCATTTTCTCCCTAAACATTGTGACTTAGAAAAAGACCAAGTTGCATATCACTAGTGCTTTCTTTCTAGCATTTGTGTTTTCTTAGAATTTGTGTTTTTCTCACTTCTAGGACAACAAGGTGAATGGGGTAACCTGCTGTACCCGGATGCTGGGATGTACATACCTCTACCCATGGATCCTCCCCAAACCCCACATATCTTCCACTCCACTTACCATTCAAGATGAATTGCTGATTTTGGGGAACAAAGCACTATGGGAACACTTGTCATATTTAGAAGCTGTCAATGCAGTGCGACATGTTCAAGACCCATTAGCTGCTGCTAAGAAGCTGTGCACATTAGCACAGAGCTATGGTTGTCAGGACAACGTGGGGGCAATGGTGGTTTACTTGAACATTGGTGAGGAAGGCTGCACCTGTGAAATGAATGGACTCACTCTTCCAGGTCCTGTGGGATTTGCTTCAACTGCCACCATTAAGGATGCCCCCAAGCCAACCACTCCCTCCTCTAGTAGTGGGATTGCCTCAGAGTTCAGCAGCGAGATGTCCACCTCAGAGGTGAGCAGTGAAGTGGGCTCTACTGCTTCTGATGAGCATAACACTGTGGGCCTGGAGGCAAGCTTGCTTCCAAGGCCAGAGAGGCGCTGCAGTCTGCATCCAGTACCCACTTCAGGAGTTTTCCAGCGCCAGCCTTCTTGTGCTACCTTTTCCAGCAATCAGTCCGACAATGGACTGGACAGTGATGATGAGCAGCCTGTTGAAGGGGTCATAAGCAACGGCAGCAGGGTGGAGGTGGAGGTGGACATCCACTGCTGCCGAGGGCGAGAACTCGAGAGCTCCCCTGCTCTCCCCAAGAACTCCACCCCGTGTCCAGAGGAACATGCTAGAGGCTTGGTTTTGGGGATCCGAAGACAGAACAGTGTGAATAGTGGTATACTTTTGCCAATGAACAAAGACAAGATGGAGTTACAGAAGTCTCCCTCCACTTCCTGCCTATATGGAAAGAAACTCTCCAATGGCTCCATTGTGCCCCTAGAAGACAGCCTGAACCTCATTGAGGTGGCTACAGAAGCACCCAAAAGGAAAACTGGCTATTTTGCTGCCCCTACTCAGCTGGAACCAGAGGATCAATTTGTTGTACCTCGTGACCTGGAAGAAGAAGTGAAGGAGCAGATGAAGCAGCACCAGGAGAACAGGCCTGAGCCCGAGCCCAGTGAAGAGGACCGGACTGAGCCTCTGGAGGAGTTTGATACAGCGCTGTGATTCTGCCCCAAGGGCACAGCATGAGGGAGGGCTATGTGGTATATTGGGGAAGGGACCTTCAGGAGATGCTTTGCTTCAGTGTTTCAAACCATAGATGTGTGGAGTAGAATTTGGAGCCAAAAAGTTGAGCACTATCAGGGTCTGGTTCTGGATGAGCTGGTACCGACATCAGTGTTAAGCTTCACGTTGAACCATCATTGGATTCCCGGCATTGCTGGGAGACAGCAGATGCTATTCTGTGTCAGTCCTGCCACCTGCCATTAACCTTTCCTCTCCTAGGATCATTTGAGAATTTGCCTGCCTGGGCAGGAAAAGGACTGTTTCTGTGGAGAAAGTAACTGAAGGTTGATTCCCTTTACTAATTGCTGCTGATGGGTCTCTGTAACAGAGAAGTCACCTTATGTCTCAGACTAACTAGGGGGTGTGATGTGACTAGTCACATGGCTTTTCATTCTCTAGGAGAATATAGCCTATCAAAATGATGTCTACTGGAGATACAGAACCAATCAAGCAGGTAATTTATGTATGTAATGTTACGTAACGAGAGCACTTTTCATTGACTGTGAATCTTTTTTTTGAATCTGCACTCGAGCCAATCTTCTTAGCGGCAGCCCAGTTCCCTTGTCCATAGGTGAGGTAATTGAGGGCGGAGCCTCCTTTGGGGGTACTTGGAAGGATCGTGGAAATTAATCTATTGAATGTCAGACTATGAAAACTGAGAAACTTGGGGTGGGAGGATTTTATTCTGTAGAGGAAGATGGGGAAGGAGTGAGAACTAAGACTCCTTCTCCCAAATCAAAGAGACTCAGCCCTGAATGAGCTGATCCCTACTTGGAACTAGGATCCCAAGGCAGCTACTATGGATTGGCTTCCTTTCCTAAATGTGAGAGTGGGCGGACAGCTCTTGACAAGTAGACTGACGACCAACTAGGAACATAAGGGTAGACAAGTTCACAGGTTAGACTGGTTCCTCTCTCAAGAGCAGGATGTTTTTCTAGAATGGTGGTAGTGACTTGAACACTCACCCTGGAGTGTTTGACACTGTGTGACCCTTCTGAATACTGCTGATTCCACTGACATGGTTCAGAGTACTCAACACCAGGGTAAGAAAGACTGTTCAACTCAGAAATTGCTAAGCATACAGAAAACCTGTCATTTTTTTCATATTCCACATAACCATAGCAAATTACAGCTTTTTGTATATTTCTGTTGCTTTTTCTGTTAGGTTTACATAGGAAACTAATTCCTTTTTATTGATACAAATTTTGGGATTGCTTGATTTTACTCAATGGAAAATGTGCTGTGAAGTTTTAGATTATTACATAACTAAAAAATAGATTGGAACAATCTTTAATTTGCTTTATCAGAAACAAATTGTTAAATATAAGATTGAAAGCATGTATTTTTCTTTTATGTTTGGAGAGGAAGTTTTTGTTTAAAGCAATACTAAAGAACAGATGATCTTTCA
Organism: Microtus oregoni; assembly: GCF_018167655.1. Taxonomy (NCBI): domain Eukaryota; kingdom Metazoa; phylum Chordata; class Mammalia; order Rodentia; family Cricetidae; genus Microtus; species Microtus oregoni. The sequence continues at coordinate 43,951,399 of NW_024543063.1, forward strand.
CAGGTACTCTGTCTCCAGAGGCCCTGTGCCCTGCTCTCATGTGCACACCAGAGGGTTACACTCGGGTGGGGGAGATGCTGTATCACTCTAGTGGTACCTAATGTTTAGTCCCAAGTCATCAGGAACACTTAACTTCCTCTGTCAAACTACTGTCAGTTACTGGAAAATGTTAGAACTCAGGTCTTTGATTGGGGGTGGGGGGGGACACAGTAGCTTGTGCAGAGTCTAGGTGTGTTAGTGAAACGAGAAACTGTTGCCACCTTATTTTTATATGGGAGAATGAGAGTGAAGGAGAAACACATGGTACAGATGACGTAAGGTAGCCTCCTCTGCAGATCTTTTGAACTGTAGAACAGCAGTGATGTTGAGAAATCAGTTATTTGAAAAAAATAGCACTTCAGTAGCATAGTCTTAGAAAAAGTGTCTTTATATGTGAGTTGTTTCCTTGTCTTCTGTTTGCTTATCACCCCATTCACTAATGTCACCTCAAAACCCAGGCCTGAAATGACCTTGACAGACATGAACATCCTTGCTTTTGGGTTAGCAGAACTCTGCAGTTCCACTGTCTTTTGTGGTGGAGTTTTCAGGATTCCTTAGTTTGTGTTGAGAAATCTCAGTATAGGCCAAACCAAAACCAATGGTTCTGTTTTTGTAATTGCCTTTCTTTCATGTCCTGTCATTACTCTGTATTAAAAACAGGGTTCAAAGGCCATAGCCCAATCCCTAAAACATAATACACACCTCCCGTGGCTGTGAGGTGATTGGCTGATGTTGTTACCTGGATAGGCTGTCAGGTGAGTAAGACCCCTTCTTCTTACCTAGAGTGTGTGTTCTCCAGGTGGCCAGAGTACCAGTTACCTCTTACAGGGAACCCACCCTCTGTATGATTCCTGAGTCTCTGCCTGCATCTCCCATTTAATTCATTTAAGAGACGTTGTGGGGCCAGGTGTGGTGGGACAGTGGTGTGCAATTGCAAACCCTCACTTGGGAGGTGAAAGCAAGAGGATCAGGAACTCAGGGTTGTCCTTGGCTACAGAGAGAGTTCAAATCCAGTCTGGTATGCATGAGTCTCTTCCTCAAAACAAAACAGGGTTTCTGAAGGAAGAGCACTGGGCTGTAGGTGCAGTTCAGGAGGCTCCCTGCAAGGGAGAATGTCTGTGCCCTCCAGTCAAAGTATTGTTTTTAACCCAGTGGACAGACAGCTGAAAATCCCAATGCTGACCTGAAATAAAGTTCTGGTGCCGCTCTGGAGTCCAGTCATTGCGCAGACTACTCCTGACACAAGCAAGGCTTGATTACACTACTGTGGAGCGTACACGTGCAATAATCAGTGAACTGGTTTCTGTGCTGTGCAGAAGAGCCCGCCTAAGCAGCTGGTAATCTCTGGGTGCTATTACAGTCTGTGTGTGACGAGTGCTGTTTTCCAGGCAGTCAGATTGGGCCGATCCTCTGAATACCCAACAGTGCTCCTCTTTTTGTGTAGCCCTTCAGCAAAAGCAGGTACTTGGAAACCACAGGCTCACCGTCTCTACCTAGTCAATAATTATTAATGAAGAGACCTCCATAGGGGAGCACTTGGCTGTTACTGATAAATGTACCAATTACTAAAGAATCCGTCTCCAAGCCATCTGGTGATGTCTGCAGCATCACTGTAGAACTGTCTGTGTCACTTTTTACTTCTGGGTGGAGCCCCAAGGCAGGTTAATCTTTCTCTCCATGTAGTGACTTTGCCCTGTGCTTGGGCAAGCACTCTCTAGACTGAGAGAAGCAGCTACATACATCTGCTCTGTACTGTCATTCGGTGATCGGCCAATCAGCATTAGCTCCTTGTATCTAAATCATATGCACCTCTCCCAAATGCTATAGGGTTTTCTCTCACTGTTGCCAGTGGATGTTATCCAAACAGTGGGCTCATATCTTTGGTTTTTGTGCAATCATTGTCGTATTGTAGTCCTAAGACTCATTATAGTGTATTTTTGATATTTTTGAAATGTGTTAAATTTTTTAATTCAATAATATGAGCCAGAGCATGTTGCAGCAAATCTATTGTTTGTAAAAAAAATAACAACAATAAATAAAATAAAATAGAGTATCTTTTCCATGCCTTTGCTTTATAAATATTTTGTGAAGAACTATAATTATATGCAGAATTAGGTTATTTACTAAAAGTATGTTTAGGACTTTTCTAGTTTTTTAGGGGGAAAAGAAGAACAAAATGCAAAACCTATTTTATGACACTATACGCTGTGAGTTAAGACAATGGATAAAATGTTTTCTTTATTATTGAGTACTTCATACAGGGATACAAGGAAATATGATCATGTCTGCCCCATTTTCTCCCTCCAGCACACCCCCTCTCATCCATTTTGTTTTATAACTTCCTGCTAAGTCCAGTTAGTACTGCCCATAAGAGCATGGGGTTAGGGCCATCCAGTGGAGTAGGTTTCATAAACCTACCCTTTATGAAATTCTCCCCCTTATGAAAATATGTTTTTCTACTAGTCAGCCTGTGTCACTATAACAGGCAGTTAAGGAAGAGAAAGAGGTTTGTTTAGTCCACAGTTTTGAGGTTACTTGGCAGTTAGTTCTAACAGGCTTGTTTTCAGAGATGCATGAAATAGTGGCAAAGGAAGGGGATACCACTTAGCCAGACAGACCTAATCGACCCTAGTAATCAGTGAGGGGTGTGTTAAACCAGACTGACCTTATTTCCTAGCTCAGTTTTGAAGGCTTAGGGCTACACCATCAGGTCAATTCTGGACTGCTCACATGGTAGATAGTGACCAGGAGCTGCCCAGGAATCCCAGGACAACCATCTGCCGCAAGCATGTTCCCAGAGACCTAGGAGCCTCCCAATAGGATCCACCTCCCTAAAATAGCAGCCGTCCTGTAGACCAAGACTTCAGTCACAGCGGACCCCTGGAGAACACACAGACCACACCCAATCCATTATACCCTTTTGCTGGAATAGCAACACAGACTCATTCACTGGAGGTTCTTAGTTAAGTTTAAAGAAATGCCACTTAGGCATAGTGGCACATTTTGGGAGGTGGAGGCAGGGGGCTCAGGAGTTTAAAGCCAGCCATGGCTACATAATGAGTTTGGGGCCAGTCTGAGCTATGTGAGACACTCCCCAAAAATCACTACAGACAGCATAGTTATGAAATGAGAGTTATTTGCTGAGGAAACTGGCTTAGGATTTGCTACAGCTCCTTAAGTTATAGCTGATGGTGACACAGGAGCCAACTGGCCCTGATGAGCCTCTCTTCCATAATGTAGGCACTAGGACTTTAGACTTGGTGAGTGTTCACTTACAAGATGATTGTCATCCAGTTTAAGCCTCTAAATTGACTCTACCTCTGCCCTCACTAGGTTTCGTCTAGTTTGTGGATTTTGATCAAGCAAGATCAGCTACCCCTCGGTCCAAGTAAAAGCCAAGTTAGAGTCATCTTGCAGCCTTCCTCATCTGGCATGGGCATTTTTAAAAGCCTGGTTTATACGCAGCACACAGAGCTCTTGCAGTGTGCTGGCCAAGACTGAACCACCACTTCTTGATTCCCTTGGTCACACAAGACACATGACATAGGCTGGGATGGCAGAAGTGATACTTCCAAGTTTGTTCTCCACTTTGTGTGGTATATTCCCTGGTGTCCACACAAACTTGTCTGTTACTTCTAATATCCTCTAGTGTGAGAGGGTCCAAGTTTTATAAATTTTTTATATTAAAATTTTTATATAAAATGTAAAATTTTATTTTTAATTGTATATATATGTGAGGGTGGGTGTATGCACGTGTGCAGTCCAGAAGAGAACATCAGGTCCCTGGAGCTTAAGTTACAGGAATCCGTGAGGCCCGTGATTGAGTTCTGGGAAAAGCAGCAAATGCTCTTACCTGTGAAGCCTCTCTCTAGCCCGTGGCCAAGTCTTATCTCTGCTGCTTACAGGTTCTGTGACTAGGAAAGATAACCCGTGTTTGGCAGTTTTTGTCGTCAGTGCTGAATGTCACCAGAGTGACGGGTGGTGCCTTTACCACTGTACAGTGTTGCCACGCAGTGAGTCACTGGTGAGGAACGTCAGCCTTGCCCTTCCTGGACCTTGTCTCCCCATCTGTAACACTCAGATAACAAGTCTTAGCATGCCTCGCCAATAGTGATCCCATCAAGTTTGACAGGGTTTCTAGCGTTGAACCCCGGACTTAGGCAGTGTGATTAGTCACTGATGGGCTCAAATCAGAAGAGGAGCTAATGCTGAGGAGCCAGCTGGGCACAGGGCTGGGGTCATAGGTCAAAGTCTCCTTTATCCAGTGAAAGACCCAAGGTGGGCAGAAGAATACCTGGTAAATAATGAGAATGGTATGTTGGGGTGCTAGTCTCTTATTGAGGGGTTCATATTTGAATTCCAGTACTGTTAAGGCTCCCTTGCCACTCGTCAAGTCTTAGTGTGGGGCATGGGTGCCACAGTGAAGCAGACATACCAATTAAACAGATTTTCTGGTGGCTGTTTTTCCCTGAGCTTTGCTTCATCTCTTAAAAGTTTCCTTCATTTTTATTTAACATTTCAGTGTTTGCCTGCCTATATGTATATGCTTGACCTGTGTGCCTGGTGCCTTCAGACAGCAGAATGGAGTGTTGAATCACTGGAACTGGAGTTACAGATGGTTGTGAGCTGCCATGTGGGTGCTGGGAACTGAACCTGGGTCCTCTGGAAGAGCAGTAAAGCACTCTTAACTGCCTAGCCATCTCTCCAGCCCCTATTTTCCCATTTCTGCATGAGGTTTACTTTTGAACCTTTATCTTGGACAGGCCCCACAAGAATTACTTATGTGTGTGTGACTGTGAAAATGCCATGGTGTGCCCAACATTCTCTCTTTCCACCATGTGGGCCCCAGGGATCAGGTTCAGGTCATCGGGCCTGGAAGCAGATGCCTTCACCCACTGAGCCATCTCTCCAGCCAATGAAGACTGTGTTTAAAAAAAAAAAAACAAACCAAAAGTTAATTCCAATGGAATACTCTCCCCCAGATGTAATGGCGTAAACGAATGCAGACAGATTGTAAAAATATATATACAGCTTTAATGGAGAAATAGACTTACAGAACCACCGTTCCTGCGGAAACCAGGAAAGCAGAAGCAAGCGCTGCGAGCAGGCTTGCCAGATTTATAGGTAAACATTAGCTTGAGGCGAACACGCCCCCTAAGGGGCGGGACTTATCCCTACACCCAGACACTCACAGATACACAGACATACATACACACATACATAGACAGACACAGACACAACCACAGACACACACACACACACACACACACACACACACACACCTACTAGAAACAGCTAGTGGCAAATATTTTTACTGGGTCTGTGAAGCTGGAATCCTAAAGAGGACCATGCTAAAAGCATCTCCCTTCCTGTGTAAGTAGCCCAACCCCTCTTCCATCTCTGGAGAACTGCCATGGATGGTACCCTCCAACAACACAGCAGCTCCCTCTGGGAAGGAGAGAGAAACAGTCACTCATTGGAACCCGACCCCACAACTGCCAACTACAACAGTGTGCTGTTGCCCTTTAAAAAAAATGATTTTTATTTTATGCATGAGTGTTTGCCTGTGTGTATGTATGTGCACCATGTTTGTGCTGTGCCCCTGGAGTTCAGTAGAGGAACTGTGAACTGTTGTGAGACACAGGGGTGCTGGGAAGGGAACCTGGATCCTCTGTACCAGTGGCCAGTGCCTTTAACAGCTGAGCCATCTCTCCAGCCCTGAAAACTGCCATTCACAGCGGAGGGAGGATGTCTACTATAGCTCTCTGTACATGCAGAATGCGTCCTCAGTCCTCAGAATTTCTTTGGCTAGTCTCCTACTTAATACTATCGCCTCACCACATGGCAAGAGTCCTACCACAAGGGCATACCCAGCCTTGCCAGATGGCTTTTTTTCAACAAATATGATCTCCCCTCCCCCAACAGACTTTTACAAGGGTAACTCTGCTCAGGTGCCTTGGGGAGCTTGTCTACTCAAGTGCTTGTAGGAGAGGAACAAAGGAGAGTTCCAGATCTCCTTAGAGTGTCTCAGACCACACATATTCAGGGACATCAATGTAATTTCTGTGCTGTTCCTGGCTGGCTTTGTAGCGCTTCTGTTCTCGGTAGCCCCGCAGGGCCAGCACCACGCTGGCTGTGTACATAATCACCAGAAGACAAGCGAAGGTGGCCGCTGCCCCATCCGTGCCCGCCAGCTGGCAGTTCATCCAGGTGAGACCCTTACGGGCATAGAGCCTCTCTCTGTTTTTGCAAGTGTCTGTGGAATTGATGCTCAGTGCACCGTACAGGTAAAAGCCAACGCCCACACAGTAACCTACTGCGGCCAAGAGGCTGAAGGTTGCTTCCGACAGCAGCCACCTCCCAGAGAGCTTCCTTAGACTCTTGGCTCCCTTCAGTAAAATGCCCATCGTGAGGACGCCCAGTCCTAGGGAAACAGCCACGCCGCCATAGATCAGGGGCGACCGCAGGATGGTGTACCGCTGGTCCAGCTGCCGAACCTGCTCCAGTTCTGTACCCTCAAAAGGGGAGTAGTAGTTATTCCCGAAGCCACTGCCGCTGGCAAAGCTGGCGCTGAATCCGGCCAGGACAAAGTAGGAAGCCACGATGCATATGAGAACCATGCCATTCAAAATCACCTCTACTATCTGCACCACACCTGGGGGAAGAGAGAGTCCGGTTTAAGGCTGCGTCACTCACCAGGGGAACTAGGGATCCCCTGGCTCCAAAGGGGCTGACCGGCGGGCTCAATTCAGCAACCTGATCAACATTCTTGGTTTTGTCTTTTTTTTTTTTTTTAAAGAGTCATTTAAAATTCTAATGCTTGTGGTGGGATCCAGAGATTGTGCATTTTAGGCAAGCGCTCTGCCAGTACGCTGTAAAACAACAGCCCCCCCCCCCCCACCAAGAAAAAAAATCACTGCCGGTTGGGTGGGTGGAGCGATGGCTCAGGGATAAGAGTACCTGTAGCTCTTGCATAGGACCTGGGTTGGGTTCCCAGCACCCACACAGTAGCTCACAACCTCTGTAACTCTGGTTCCAAAGGATCCAATGTCCTCTTCTGACCTCAGAGGGCGTCAGGTATGCAAGCATTGCACATGCAAACCCTTCATATACATAAAGTAAATTCTTATAAAAAATCAAATGTCAACCTGAAAATCTTGGAGGCTTAAAAATTAAAAAAAAAATTTTCTTTTTTGACATACGGTCTTGAACTCTCTATCTACCTGTCTCAACCTCCCAAGTATTAGGATTACAGGTGTACAGTACTGCAATTTTACCCTTAGGCATTCACCCTAAAGAAATAGTTACTTGGTAGTTCAAGGAGGAGAACCAGCCTGGGCTACACACTGAGAGCCAGCCTCGAAATTTAAAAAAGGAAGAAAAACACAATAACATGATCGTGAATCTCCTAGTGTTGGCTTTATTTGTAACAGCCGAGTCTTGGGATGACTTTGCCTTGAGCAGTGAATGGTCCAGGTACCCCCGATTCCCCACCCTCACCCTGTCTATCTCCAGGGAATGAGAGGCAGGACCCTGGGTGAATTTCAAAGTATTTATGAGTGGAGGGAAAGTTCTGGTCTCAAAAGGTTACATGATTCCGTCTGAGGAGCGGTCTCAGTGGGACAGAATGCGGCTTACGTGGCCCACGGGTAGTGCCGGGGTGGGAGAATAGGATGGGTGTGGCTGTGAAGGAGCAGCACTAGCGGGGGCTGCTGGGATGGAGTGTTTCTGGGCGCCCTTGTGGTGAGCACACTAATGACAAAGCTGCAAACGGATGAGTGTGAGGGGGCGGGGCCGGGGCCGGGGGCGGGGGCGGTCGGGAAGCGGCGGCAGGGGTGTGTGTGAGAGAGAGCTACCCAGCTCTGAAGATCACCACTTTCTTGGGCCCTGCTATCCTCATTCAAGACACACAAGTGAGGGAAAACTACCGAAGGGGACGAAAGGCAGCCCCGTGACTTCTTGTGAAATTTCAAATGAAAAGTTTGAAAAAAACCATTACTGTCACGAAGTATAAACTGAAATGTTTCATTCCTGCTCTCCACGCCCCCCAGTACAGTCTTGCTGTGTAGCCCAGATGGTCACAAACTCTTACCCAGTCTCCACGACTCTCAGCATTTTCTTAACTTGCTAATAATCCCTGCTTCTGTCTCCCGTTCTCTGTGTGTGTGTGCATGCGTGCATGTTTGTGGTGGGAGGCTGTGCATGTACACGTGTCGAGCGTCATTCCTCAGGGGTTCTTTTCTTCGAGACAGGGCTGTTGCTGAGCTGGAACTTCACCAGAAAGGCTTGAGTAACTACCTACCGGTGCGTTCCAGGGGGGCCACCGTCTCTGCCTCCCATCTCATCAGCCCAGGACTGACAGGAGCCCACCACCAAGAATGGCTTTTGACACACGGTCTGGGGATCTGAACTGAGGTCCTTATGATTGTGAGGTGGGTTCTTTACCCACGAAACCATCTCCTCAGCCGGCTTTCCAGCCTTTCTGTACACAGATAAAAACATCCAAACCTGGTTGCACCTTCCTTCCCCCTCCCTCCCAGCACAGTGGCAGCACACACACCCTCCAGCATCTTGCTTGCTGCTTTCATCTACTATGTGCCTGCCAGCGCTATCTCTAGATCAGTCGGCCCAGCCTTCTATGACTTCCGGTTCGGTTGTATGGTTGGACCAGTTGGCTCAGCCAGGTTTCTACAGACAGATACTTGTGCTGTTCACGTGTAGGGAACTTCTTAGACGGCTGGAAGATCTGCGGATTCCTCAAAGCACCGAGAGTCAACAGGTGGGCCAAGACTGAAGGTCTCTTGTCTGCTGGCTGTCCCTGTCACTGACCCCTGCAGAAGCTACAGGCTGGACTTCTGGAAGTTTGATTAGCATCCTCCTGGGGTGCAGAGGCGAGAACCTCAAATTCGAATACCAGATTCCATGGTGTGCTCTTTACTGATGTAATCTTGCCTCGCCTCCACTCACTGAAGTCCTTACAAGTGGTAGGCTTTTTGTCTGATGAATGAAGACAAGACTTCCAGCCTCACCCACCTCCCTCCCTCCTAGGGGTCAAGTGGAAGGGAGAACAGCCCCCCCCCCCCCCAAGTTGCAGCTTCTGCACTGGAAGATTCCACTGGGGATTGAAAAGCATCTGACCAAGGAACAAAGCTGGCTTTTTCTCAGGGGTGTTAGCTAAAGGACACATTTTACCAATTGTTTATATAGCATTTATGTTTAAGTTATGAATAATCAGAGATCGAGTATACAGGAGGCTATGGATATGTGATATGCGAATACCATGCCATTTTTTATACAGACCAGAGCATGCTCAGATTTGAATACTGAAAGGGGCTCTGGGACCAATCCCCGCGGACACTGACACATGCATGACTAAAACTCCTTGAGAATTATAAATGAATGGCAAGGCATCTCTGTAATATTCTAAAATGGGAGAAGACAAGGAGAGAATTCTGGAAAAGTGCCATTTCCCAGAGATTAGGACAGCTATGCATTGCACCAATGGGCACCATGTTTAGCACGGAGGCAGTTAAGGGGCAGCAGCCTTACAACCTTCAGGCGCAGCCAGCTGAGCTTATCTTCTGCAGGCCCACGTGAATTCCTGAAAAGCCAGGGGACACAGCAGCGTGGGGATCTGAGAGTTGAGAAACTGTATTGCTCTTATTTAAAATTCAACATAAGATTCAAACTGCCCACTCTTCAGCCAGGCTCTGTAAGCACAGCAGACGATGAACCAGCCCAGATGTCACTGGTAGGGGGGCAGCTGTCTCCCACATGCCACATCTTTCCCACCCTGATTTCCCTTCCATCAGCATGTAGAAACAGAAACACTGTACTGTGCTACAAGAGATGGGAAACATGACCTCTTTCCTTCTGGTACCCACAGCACGCATCTCTTGGCTGAAGTGGTGGAAATCTAGTCTTTCATGTCTTCTAGGTGCCGTGATGACAGGATCTATTACAGGAATACGACTGCAGGGATTATTCCCAGCACCAACTAGCCCAACCTGATAGCTAAACTACCTACCAAACATCACAAGTATCTTTAAGCACACTGCTGATGCAGAAAGATACATTAGAGAAAAAGGAAAAAAAGTCAGGCGTTGCAATTTATCTCCCAGTTGGGATGGTTTGGGTCTGCAGAGAGATGGCAGAGGTCTGTGGAAGCAGAGACTCTGAAGTCCCCAGATCTTTACTGTAAGCAGCATCTTCCTGAGCAAGGCTGACTTTGTGGTTGACCATGTAACACTCCGCTTAATTCTCTGTCTACTTCTGCCTTTGCGCTGTCCCTAACTGTTCTGAGGGGGGAAAATATCCAAGGCGAGCAAGTTGGTTTGATCTTTTTATTTTGTGAAAATAAAACAATATGTGCAGTCAAGGTATCTACAAAACAAAAAATAAAATTAAAATCTCCCCTTTTCTTTGAGCAGAATCTCTCACAGTGTTCAAGGAGACTTCTAACCATAGGTGACAGAGGTGTGCGCAATTCTGCCCCTAAGCCCAAAGTGTTCGAAATCAATCAATGGCATTTAAGTAAATAATGTATAATGGACATAAAGAAAACTGCTGCCTCCAAATTAATTTTTTCCTTTGAAATGCTTGGATTCCCATCAAGCAAAGAACAGATTTGCTTGCAACACAATACACTGAAATGGCCCCACGCTGGAATTCACAGAGTCCAGTTCATGAAGTTTTCTGGCCAAAAGTAACACTCCTCTGTAGGGAAAAAGACTTTACATTCTTTTCTTCTGGGCAGGTCCCGACCAGCTGCCAGGCTAAGTTCTTCATACAATGGCACATTTACAAGAGGGTACAAATGCGTATTGAAAGCTGGGGCCACGGTAAGGGGCCTGTAGAATGGTTTCTTTGCAGCTCAGTGAATTTAATCTGATTCTCTTTTCCTTATGCTATGCCCTCACCCTGAAGTTTTTCTGGGAGTGTCCCCCAGAATCCACAGAGTTGAAGAAATGCAGGGACCAGACAGTGTGGAGATGCCTGGGGCACCAACTGAAGAGATCCAAGTTTAGAACAGACAATTCAGGTGGAGCTGTCTCCTGTCGATGAACTTTTTGTGAGCTCTAAGGAGAAGCTTCCAATGCAATTGTCCCTGCCCTGATGTGAAGTGCCCTTCGCCTTCCTGCTGTGGGTCCTGGCCTTTACCAGCTCCTTCTTTGATTTTTTTGTTTTTGTTGTTTTTTTCTTTTTCTTTTTTTGAGACAGGGTTTCTCTGTAGTTTTGAGTCTGTCCTGGAAGTAGCTCTTGTAGACCAGGCTGGCCTCGAACTCACGGAGATCCTCCTGCCTTTGCCTCCTGAGTGCTGGGATTAAAGGTGCGTACCACCACTTCTTGGTTGTTTTTTGTTTTTTGTTTTTTTTTTCCAGCTCCTTCTTTAGCTGGCTTGGAGACAAGGTCTTGCTGTTTAGCCCAGGCTAGACTTGAACTCTCGAGTCTGCTGCCTCAGCCTTATAAGTGCTAGGATTATAAGATTACAGATCTGTACCACCATGTCTAGCTCTAGTGTTTTGGATTTTGATATATTTTTGGTTAGGTCCACATCCATAGAAGATTCTAGAAACCAGAGAAACACTTCTCCAGGCAACCAGAAGCTCAGCCCAGCATACCCACATTGGCTTGGTCCACATGAAAGAAGAATTCTTGTGAAAGATCATGGTTGAAAGTGCCTTCTATCATGTATACTCGGCAGAACATTCTAGAAGTCTAAAACTCAAGCATTTCTGCGGGCTTCTCCTTCAGCTTCTTGACTTTACGGTAACCCTTAAAGGCCAGGACAGCTCCCACGGCAAAGACCACAATGCCCATGGCGGCAAAGACTCCTGCTCCTATGTCTCCCCCGTGCATATCGCAGCTGAAGCCACTGTAACCTTTGCTCTGGTACAGGGCCTCCCTCTCCTTACACACATCTGAGCTGTAGGCAGCTGAGAGGTGCTGGAAGAAGAAGTACGAGGCCGGGATGTACGCCCCAGCGATGAGCACATCCATCAAGCCCTCGATCACCAGCCATGGCGGACAGTGCCATGGGACCTGCAGGATACCCCCGAGGATGAGGAGACAGGAGAAGGTCATGAGGGCTCCACTGTAGGCCATTGCTGCAGTAACTGTGGGCAGCTTGAGCTGATAGAATTGCACATCCAGCTGCTGTGCTTTCTCCCCATCAGCACCACTGAAGCCACTATAAGCCCCTCCGTACTGGTAGTAGTAAATCCCGCCCAGGCTGGTGATGCCTGTGTAGCCCCCTGTGGAGTTGTAAGAGACAGAACTGCAGGCCAAGATCAACAAGTTGAGCAGAACCTCCAGCATCTGGCAGCAGGCTGTAAGGAGAGGGTGTTATTGTTTCGAGATGCTGTCTTTGCTACAACTTTTTTTTTTTTAATATTTATTTATTTATTATGTATACAATATTCTGTGTGTATGCCTGCAGCCCAGAAGAGGACAGCAGACCCCATTACAGATGGTTGTGAGCCACCATGTGGTTGCTGGGAATTGAACTCAGGACCTTTGGAAGAGCAAGCAATGCTCTTTAACCTCTGAGCCATCTCTCCAGCCCCGAGATGCTGTCTTTGCACCAGGAGACTCTCACTACCCTTCCAGCAGGTTCCTTCTGCCCAGCTAGTGTGAGGTGGTAGCATGAACGCTTTTGTGAAATTCTTTTGACTGAAAAGCATAACACTCAAAAAAGCCACCATAGGGCTAAGTGGTGGTGGTGCACACCTTTAATCCCAGTACTCAGGGGGCAGAGTCAGGTAGATCTCTGAGTTCAAGCCAGCCTGGTTTAAAGAGTGAGTTTCAGGACAGCCAGGGCCACACACAGAAAAACCCTGCCTTGAAAAACAAAACCAAAAAGCCAAGCAGGGATGGCTGTCAGTAAAGAGCTTGCCTTCTAAGCACGAGAACTAGATCCCCAGCACCCACGTAAAATACTAGGCATGGTGGCACCTGACTGTAACCCCAGTATTGGGAGGCAGAGGTAGGAAGGTCAGGAGTTCTTGTCCAGCCTTAACTACATAGTAAATTTGAGACCAGCCTGGACTATATGAGTTCTACCCCCTCTATACATACACATGCCCCCCCATCTCAGGAACTCTAAGTTTTAATTCTAAATATATTTTTGTATCTCTGTAAACATAATCTACTTTAGAGATTTATCTTTAATTTTTATTATTTACACATGTCAGTATTTGCGCATGTGCCCAAAAGCCAGAAGAAGATGCCAGATATCCTGGCGCTTAGTTACAGACATTTGTGAGTTGCTGGATGTGGTGTGCAGCCAAACACGGGTCCTTATCATAGAGCAGCAAGCGCTGTTACCCCTGAGCCATCTCTCCAGCCCTACCTCAGGACTTTAAAAGGTGTAGAGATTACTATAATGGTTTCACAATGGAGCACAGGTTAGCCCGGAATTCTGGATCCTTCTGCTTTAGTTTCTCAGGTGCCATCATTCCTGGCGTCACCATGAATTTAAACAATTCAATGGGACAAAGGGACATCTAGATTTCTCCAGTGCACTGCTATGTGGCAAACATTTTTGTGTGTGTGTGGTACTAGGGATGGGAGCCCAGAGCCTCCATAGCCTACATACGCTTACTGTACATGCATGCGTGTGTAGTGTCTGGCCTTTGTCATGTCAGCGCTGGGGGTGGAGATGAGGGATCCCAGGGGCTCGCTGGTCAGCCAGCCAATGAGAGACCCCATCTTAAAACACAAGGTGGAGAGCACTTGAGGAATGATGTCGGAATTGTCCTCTGGCCTCCATGCACTTGCAGACATGCATGGACACACACACACAAGGGGGGACATGACTATACTAATTGGAAGAAAACTGAAAATTTTGTTTAATTTTATTTATTTGAGAAAGCGCTTTCCTGAAACTTGTGGTCCTCCCACCTCAGCCTCCTAAGTGCTAGAATTTCAAGTGTGTCCCATGAAGCCCAGCTAGTCTATTTTGTTTTGAGATAGTCTATGTCACCTTGGTTGATCCAAATCATGGACTCAACTGACCCCCTCACCTCAGCCTCCTAGGTGGCTGGGGCTGCTGCTGCGTGCCTCCGTCCTGGCTGAAAGGTGCTTTGCAGTGATGGTCAGAGCTACCAGAAAGTACAAACTGCTGCAATTTAAGAGCTAAGGTAAACCCTGTCTTGAAAAACTAAAACAAGAAGAAAAAGAAGAGGAGGAGGAGGAGAAAGAGGAGGAGGAGGAGGAGGGAAAAGAGGAGGAGGAGGAGAAGAAGGAGGAGGAGGAGGAGGAGAAGAAGAAGATGAGGAGGAGGAGGAGGAAGAAGAAAAGAAGGAGGAGGAGAAGAAGGGGAAGGAGGAGGAGGAGGAGGAGGAGGAGGAGAAGAAGAAGAAGAAGAAGAAGAAGAAGAAGAAGAAGAAGAAGAAGACGACAACTAAGCTTCTAAGGATAGGGGAGAGCAAGACCGTGGGGAGGGAGAAGTGTTCCATATACAAATGAGCTGAGACTTAACATCTTCTAATCATGGAACTAGCCCTACACATCTGTCCCTCCAAACAGTCAATGAACAGAATCTACACTCACAGAGGACTGGGGTGGGGTCAAGGGAAGCCTCATGTGTGCAAGCCACATGCACACTGCTTTCAATCTGATCTTTACTTCAAGCCCCTAAAGATGTCTCTATCTGTGAGTTCTTTCTTACAAAAGTGAAGTTGGCTCTAATCTTTTTCTGTCAGTCTGAGTGTTCCACTTAACTTCCTAGGGGTGAATCACAGAGCAGACTTCAGAGTGTCCCCAGAGGGCCACAGGCTGCCCTGTGTACTGGGAGGAGTGGAATGACACGATTTCACTGACAAAGAAAAAGCCACAAAGGATCCACTCCACTGTGGACTTAAATGCCTTCAGGTGATCTGTACCCAGGCTTGTCTTCCTGCTCCAGCCAGTCCTAATGCAGATGGCTGTCTCGCCACTTAGTGCTCGCCTGTGTACCGGTATAGGAGCACCAAACAACAGCGTTCTTCACCAGCGCCCATCTGTTGCTTTCTGAGGGCCGAACCATCTTCAAGCTTTCCAACAGACCAGGACTTCCATACCCAACCGCCAGGCTCAAAGTGAAATAGCCAGAAGCAATCAAATCTAAATCTAGGTATGTTTTGGTCAGAAGCCCAGGCCCTGCCCATCCTCTTGGTAAATCAATCACAGAAAGAAAGAAAAGAGAGGAAGGAAGGAAGGAAGAAGGAAGGAAGGAAGGAAGGAAGAAACCTTGTTAGCCAGCCTCAGACTTGCTCCTGTTATTTACAGCACAAGAGAAGAACGTAATGCTTTGAGGCCTTAGGCTGGGGTTCCTGGTTTCACTTCCAGTGCCTTTAGTGACTGTGTGACCTGGGTAACTTGCCGTGCCTCTCTGAGCCGGAGTTGTGGAGAGGATTAAAGACATGGCTGGCAACAGCGTATGTAAACCTTGTAGTCAGATGGCTTAGTGGCTTCCCATCAAAGTTCTTCATAATCCTGTAATCACTACTCCTTGCCATCACCTCCAGCACACCTTCAGCTGTGGACTCCATGATTTCCCCCCTGTAGGCTGGGATGCTTCCACACTTAGTCACGGGCAGCCTCAGCGGACTAACCAACCACGAATCCCCTGCACTGTCGGGTTCACCCTGACAAACCAGATTTTCCTCCTTGCTGGCAAGACCAGGACCTGGGAGGCCAGGCTGGTAGGAAGTGACTGCTGAGTCGTAACACTAGTGACAGTGTTAAAGGCTCCAGAAGTCCATTCTGTTTTGTCTGACACAGGGTTTCCTACAATTCAGGCTGGTCTCTGAACTCCTGGTCCTCCTGTACCCCCTGACCACATGCCACCATGCCATAGTTTTTGCTTTATTTGTGCGTCTATATGCACATGTGGGGAGGTCAGAGGACAAGCTGGGGAAGTTGATTCTCTCCTTTCACCAAGTAGGTCCTAAGGATTGAACTTGGGTCGGCAGGCTTGACAGCATACCCCTGAGCCATCATCCTGGCCCCATCTTTTGTTTCTCATGAAAGAGAAAATATGAATGTACTTGGTGTGTGGAAGGGTTACGTAACTGTATGACACGTTTGTTTTTCTCTATGCATGAATATGATGTTGTTTGCTATGTCACCCAAGCTGTCCCAGAACTCACGGCAATCCTGCCTAAACTGGGATTACAGACATGCAAGTCACCGTGCTAGGCTGTAAGTTTGGTCTTAATGTAAACTCTATCCATGCTATGCATCTCAGTCGATGAGGAGTGAGAGCCTGCTTGGCATCAGGTCTCTAAGGAGACCATCCTTTCTTGTTTGGCTTCGGGAGCAAGTTGGGTATTTGCTGGCATGACGTTCCCTTTATGGAGCTTGCTGTGCCAGAGGGCCACTCCACCACAAGCACATCACAGGACACCAAACATGCCAACTTCCCCCAGGGGGCTGAGAGGTGGAAGCATGCTTGACCCAAGCTCAGAGCCAAGCACCCTGGATAAGCTTGCAGAGCCTCATTGCCCTGTTCAGACCTTCCTGTCTTTTCTTTTAAGCAAGAACCCCATGCAAGCATGGAAATGAGAATACTAGGAACCCAAGGGGACAATTTCAATGAGCTTTGAATTCACCAACTCACACCCATCCAACCCCTACCTTGCCTCTCCTCAAGCCATTTGCAATATAAATGGTCAGATGGGGTTCCCCAAGGCTCACCTCTCCCTGAGCACAAGTATTTGCATTGGTGGCATTCCAGGAGCCCCTCGGCTTCAGACTTGTAATATTCCTCTTCCTGTCGTTCAGGCCGGGAGTGCAGGGACACATATCTCTCCGAAGCAAGTTCACTGCAACCAAGGAGCACGCAGACATTTAGGATGGCAACTCAATTTGTTTAGTATTAAGGCTTCATTTATAGTTTTAAAAAATACATTCCTCAGCATGCAGCCTAGGCTTGCCTTAAACATGTGATCCTCCTGCCTCAGCCTCTGAAGTGCTGGGTCACAGGTATGTGCTATCATGCCCACTGGTATCAGAACTCTCAACTCAGTAAGGAACTTGGCCTTGAACCGCTGATCCTCTTGCCTCCACCTTCCAAGTGCTGGGATTATAGTCATATACCATCACACCCAGCCAGGCTACTTTTGAGATCTGTCATTTCCTCCTTGGCCACCCTGGCACCTTCTGTCTCTTTTTGTCCTTTCTTTTTTCTAATATATGCTGGGCTCTGCCCGAGATTCAACAGGAGGCTGCATTCTACTTGGTGGATTCGGGGAGTTTTCTAAGACATAGATGTCGTCCCATCTTTCTTTGGTTTGAAATCCTTAATCCGTTCATCAGTACACAGGAGGCTGTGCACACTCACAGCCTAGGCGCACTGAGCACACAGGAGGCTCCTGCACTGTGCACACTCACAGCCTAGGTGCACTGAGCACACAGGAGGCTCCTGCACTGTGCACACTCACAGCCTAGGCACACTGAGCACACAGGAGGCTCTTGCACTGTGCACACTCACAGCCTAGGCGCACTGGGCCAGCAGCAGTGAGCAATCCTCCACCCCTAACAAGGACCCAGGCCTCTGGTCACTGAGGAAGTTGTTTTTCTGCTTGAAACACCTTCTGTCTTCCTCTTCCATCTTCCTTCCACGGAACTCAGCTCTAGGCCACCTTCTTGGGATCCTGTCTAAGCTTAGACAGGAGCCCGGATTTTTTCTTTCCAAAGCCCAGCTTTTTCTGTAAGAACTGATTTCACATTGGGCTGCAGTTGGCTGCTTCACTGCCATCTTCCTGCACTGGTCTCTGAACCCTGACAGTAAACGACTGCATCCCGGCCCCTGTATCCCCTCCTTCCAATAAATGCTTACAAGGGCAGAGAGAAGCTGCTCTTTGGCCTCAACCCGCTATATGAGCAACAAGCAAATGCATTTCTTTGGTTCACTTTGGGGTGAGGTGGGGTAACCAGGGCTCTGGTTTATGAGGAAACCTACAAATGAACTTCTTTTTTTTTACTCCTGTGGTTGCAGTTCAAGATGGGTGCAGTCAGGGAAACAATAGTTGGTGTCAAAGATTGAAAGAGCAGACGGAATCTGGGCGAAGCTTTTGTAATGAATGCTAGTTGGTTTTAGATAGTGTAACGTAAACTCATGATAGCAGGCTTTCCCAAGGCTAACAGCAGAGGCCAGGTATCAGAACAGGACCTAGTAGCAGCTAAAAGGGTTGTCTCTGACAGTGGCTCAGACCTGCTTGCAAGAGAAAGACGGGAGCTGAAATGATAATGACAAGACCATGCCTTGATGGGGATGCTTAGACACGCTAAGATTGCCAGGGCATAGATGTCATCCCATCTTCTTTGGTTTGAAATCCTTAAACCTTTCATCAATGCATAGCACGCGCGTGCGTGTACACACACACACACACACACGCTGAAACATCCAGTCCCACCCAAGGACCGTTTTCTTTGTTTCGGTCTTCAGGGGCAACATCTCTTTTATTCTATTCACTCACTCTGCAGAGCCCAGCTCCTTGCCTGCACATGGGATAACATCTGTGGAACTGGATGGCACGCTGACTCTCTAGGAGGGGGTGTGGTGACCAGGCCACCTGTGATCCTCCTTCCTGTCCCCATTCACAAACCTTCCAGGACACAGGTGATAGGGGACTTCAGGGTCCTACAGGTGAAGTCCGAGGGTGGGGTTTAAGCAAGCATTAGATTTGAAAGAAGTGGCTTAGAAAAGACCTCACTGATGAAGGGGTTACAAACCCACTGGAGAACTTCAGGTGGCCTTGATTTCTAGTTTAAAAGCGCAGCTTCTGCCATATGGTCTTGGCAGGAGGGGCAAGTCCAGCTATGAACTCTTCTTGAGCTAACTTAGTTTACCTCCCCTCGCCCCACCCCGCCGAGCCCCGACACCTGGAAACTGGACTTTGAAACGTATGGAGGGCTAACTTGAGTGTAGCTTCCAGCTAGCCCCACCCACCTAGCCTTCTAAGCCGTTCCGGTTTCGGTCCTGAAACTCTTTCTTCCCCTGGTTCCAGGGCCTTCCATTTCTCCTTTGGTAATTAAGTTCAAACAAAGGCTTGGGGACGTCGTAGAGTCACCCCCGAGCGCCAGCTAGAATAGGTAGCCGACGGGGCACGGTCCGGGTCCCCAGCAGGTGCACCCCCTCACCTGTCCAACCCGCGGCGCCCGAGGCCCTGCTTCCTCGGCGGCTCCGGGCCCCCCCAGGGCGCGGGCCTGGAGGTCGGGGCTGTGTCCCAGCTGGGCACCCAGGGCTCGGGCCGCGCACGGCTTTGGCGGGGCCTGTCCCAGGCTCTTTGTTCAGCTGCATGATGGCCCGCGTCCCTGTGTCCGTCCTGGCGCGGGTCTCGGTCCGTCCTCCTTTCCCTGCCCGCTCGACGGTCCCCGTTTCCTCTCACGTCACCGTTCCTCTCCCTGTGTCTGTCCCCGGCTCTGTCCCGCGGCCGCTCGACGTGGCGGTCTCGGTCCGGGTGCGGGCGCCGGTCGGGGTCTCGCTCTCTCGGACGGGCCCGGGGCTCGCGAGTCCCCAAAGGATCTTCCATGGCCCGGTTCCTGTCCCCGCCCGGAAACGACCCGAGGGCAACAACCAACCACAAGTTTTCCAGGCAGGTGCCCAGGGCTTCAGGACGGGGCGGCGGCAGCTCACCTGGGCGCACGCGCACTCGCCCTCGGGCGGTCCCGAGGGGGGGCACCTGCTCCTGGCCGCCAGGGGGCAGTCGTGGTGACCAGCAGAGGAGGTGGGAATGGAGGTGGGGGGCAGATTCTTGTCGAAATAGCTGTCAGCCCTAGGTGTTAGGGGATTAACAAAGGTAAGTGACCCAGAGAGCAGGTGATGTGATGTGGCCAAATCAGCTCAGCCTTCAAATGCTGTCCCGAGAGACGTCGGGAAGCCAGACCAATCATCTACGTATTTACTTTCGTGGTACTGGGCTTTAATCCCAGGGCCTTGCATGTCAAGGTAAGTGTGCTACTGGGCAATACCCCCAGTTGTAAAGATCATTAAACCCACTAAGACAGTTTCGTGCTACTGAGCATGTGTTTGAGCCTTCTGATAGAGAACTTAACAGTGGGAGGAGTTCGTAACATGGCTACTCTACAGTTGGGTGGAGTGACCCCACTCCCATCTGCCAGTAGTCCCCAGTGAAGCCAGCAGTGGTTTTTTCCTGTTGACCAACGTACAAAGCATCTTGGGTTTACATCCCCCAAGTGTACCCATGAACTCAACCATCCATCCTTCTTCTTAGCCACCCACCCACCCACCCAGCCAGCCCTACCCACTCACTCATCCAGCCTCCCATCCACTGTTCCCCTCCCTCCTTAGAGAAGCTGTATTGCCAGTACATCTAATATATATTTAAGAGAAAGAACAAAAAAAAAAGGAAAAGAAAAAACTATTCTATTCATGATTGTCAGTCTTTAATTTTGCCAAGGAAGGATATTTGAAAACCCAGGAAACTGACTTCTGTTTGTGTTTTCAGCAAGTGTGCTAAAGCACCTGACCTGGCAGGTGCTGGAGAAGCTGCAGGGAAGTCCCCTTGGACAGAGTACACTAGCGTGTGCTGGACAAGAAGGTGGAAAGGCAATGTTCTGTGTGGACCGAGGAATCGGTGACTCTGGGAGCTGTTCTTAAATTGTGCTTTTCAAGTCATTTGAGGGAATGCCTGCTTGGAGACCCACTCTGACTGTTGATCTGACCTGTTTCCAGATGTGAGTCTGGTGACATCCCCTGTGTCTCCAGACTTCACCATGGTGCCTGGGGCTGAGTACATGCTCCAGCTGGACTGAGAGATGTCTCTTGGATGGGCTCTGAAGAAGGGTCATAGCAGCAGGCAGTGTCTTTCCTGAGCTTTAATATAGGACTGTCTTGGCATTTCATTCGTCATAGCTGGAAGCACAGCCCTGTGGCTCCCACCCATGGAGATGGGCGCTGGGGGCAGCTAGAAGTCTTTGTGGTCCCCTAAAGAGTTGTCACTGTTGGCTCATCCATGCTGTTTCATCTCTGCTTTGAGAATGTTAGAAACTGGCCTCCTGGCCATTTCTGTAGAGGCTTTGGTGTCCAGCTCTATGTCAGATTCTGCCAATGTCACCACTAAGGCTACAGGATGCAGAGTTAGAGCCTTACAAACTCCAGAGGACTGCCCTTCCTCACCCCTGCATCCATCCATGGCTCCATCACCATCATGCAGAACGTTAATCTCTGAAACCCCTTTCCAACTCAGTAGTCTAAAACACGAGCCAGGTATCACGGGGGGGGGGGGGGGGACACATCTTCAATTCCAGCCTGTCATCTCTATAAATTACACATTGAAAGGCTGAAGCAGGAGGATTGCCAGTGTGAGACCTCTCTTGTCTATACAGTGAGCTCCAGGCTAGCCAGGGCTACTTAGCAAAATACTGTCTCAAAAAAGGGGGTTGTGTCTCGCTGGTAGGAGGCGTGTCTCAGGCCCCAGGTTCAACCCTCAATACCACCAGAAAATTGCAAAGGAAATCATTGACACTGGGCAGAGGAGATGGCCCAATGAGCACTTGCTGCTCAGCTGTGAGGACTTGAGTTCGGGTCCCCCAGAATGTACGTAACACTGGCTGAGGTAGCGCACATCTGTATCCAGGTACTCCTACAATGAGACAGGAGGTGGAGAGAGGGGATTCCTCCCAGACGCTAGCCTGAGCTATGCAGTGGTGAACAAGAAACCCTGTCTAAACAAGGTGGAAAATGAATACACAAACCCAAAATTGTTCTTTGACCTTCACAAGTATGCCGTGCTTGCATACACACACACACACACACACACACACACACACACACACACACACACACAGAGAGAGAGAGAGAGAGAGAGAGAGAGAGAGAAAGAGAGAGAAAGAGAGAGAGAGAGAGAGAGAGAGAGAGAGAGATTGTTTTAAAAGACGAGAGAGAGATTATTTTAAAAGACCCCTCCCCAAAAGTTTAAAATCCAAAGTGTTACCCAAATTGGACACGTTGGGTCAAATGCCCCAGAGCTGTGAGCTTAGTCACAATCTTCTGAAACACAATGAAGGGACAGACACAGGCAGACATATGCACTGTAAAAGTGAGAAGTAGAAGGGAGGAGAAGGAGACAGCCCAGAGCCAGCAGAGCCCAGAGCCAGCAGAGCCCAGAGCCAGCAGAGCTTCCTTCCGATAGCTTGCCCAAGTCTGGCTGTCCCAGGCCTGCCTTTCTGACCACTGTCTCCTCTATAGGCTCTGTTTACATCTTCTTTCGAGGGCTCAGCTCACTAAGACCATAATATATATTTGTGCTTTTATAAATGGGGCTATTATTTGGCTTTACTTTGCAGAGTAAGTTCCATGAAGGTGGGGACTAACTGGTTCCCTGCTAAGTCTCCAGTGCCTAGAACATGGTACCTGTTCAATGAATGGATGAGTAGTCCTGCAGGATGAGCAGGAGCGAGCTGCATGGGTGCCACTGCCAGGAAACCAGCTCTGACCCCCTCCCAGATGAACGTGGCCTCACCTTTAAGCACCTCTAGGGCTTTGCTTCAGACACTCTGGATTTTCCCTGCTTTCTTTCTCTTTCATTCATCATTAAAACCCTGCCCCCTGTCCTCCAAGCCCACTAAGGACAGGACATTCAGTCATTTATGGATGCTCTCTCAGCGCACTAAGTCAGGATTTGCCCTGTGTCCATGCAGATGGCTCGCTGTCTTTTGTGTCTCTCTCAGTAGAGCTTTGCTGAGCAGGTAGGGCCTGAGGTTTCTCTGTGTGAGGCCGGGAAGGTTTCAGAATTAGAGGAAAGTACCGTGTGTATGCGCGCGCGCGCGCGTGTGTGTTGTATGAATGTATGTGTGTAACTGCTGTGTACACATATGAATGTGTATGTGTGCCTGTGGGCGAAGACCAGAAGTTAATAGATGGGTGTCTTTGTTGTCACAGCTCCACTATATTTTTTTGAGATTGGGTCTCTCAGTGAACCTGGAGCCATAGATGTGGTTAATCTGCCTGATAAATGAACTTCAGGGGTCCAGTTGGGTTGCCAGATAAATGAATTTCAGGTTCATCTCCATTGCCATCCCTTCTGTCCAGCATTGGGGTTTTGAGGGCAAGCCACCTTGCTTGGCTTTTTACAAAGCTTTTTGGAAATCTGAATTCAGGTCCTTGTGCTTGTACGGCAGGCATTTTACTGGCTGAGCCATCTCCCTGTCCCCTGGGAAATCTGTTATTTTTTTTTTTTTATTTTTTGGAGACAGGATCTCATGTAGCCCAGTATGACCTCAAAGTTCTTGTAACTGGAAGTTTCTTATACCACCTGGCCCCACAGCCACTTTTAAAATAACCACTCAGAGGCTTAATATTAATTATAAAAGTTTGGCTGATGGCCCATGCTTATTATTAATTAGCTCCTGCAGGTTAATTTAACCCATTTCTATTAGTTTATATTTACCAAGAGGCTCATGGCTTGTTACCTCATATCTTACTTATTGGGCAACTTCTGGCGCCTCCCTGTATTCTTCTTTCTTTCTCCCTGTATTCAGTTTGGCTTTTCTGCATAGCTATATTCTTCTCTGCCATAGACCAAAGCAGTTTCTTTATTAACCAATTGTAATAAAACATATTCACAGCATACAGAGGGGCATCCCACACCAAGCTGTTATGTAGGCAAGGATAACCTTGACTTTCTGATCCTCCCTCCTCCTAGTGCTGGGATTACAGGCATGTACCGTGCCTAGCTCATACAGTGTTGGAAATCAAACTTAGGGCTCTGTTCATTCTAGACAAGCACCCCACCAACTGATCTATATCTCAGTCCTAGTTTTTTTTAATTAATTTATTTATTATGTATACAATGTTCTGTCTGCATGTATGCCTGCCCACCAGAAGAGGGCACCAGATCTCATAGATGGTTGTGAGCCTCCATGTGGTTGCTGGGAATTGAACTCAGGACCTCTGGAAGAGCAGCCAGTGCTCTTAACCTCTGAGCCATCTCTCCAGCCCTCTCAGTCCTAGTTTTAAAAATGATTTATTCATTCTTATCTTATGGACATTGGTATTTTGCCTGTATGTATTGTGAGAGTGTCTGATCCCTGGAGGTAAAGTTACAGGCAGTTGTGAGCTGCCATGTGGGTGCGTGGGATTGAACCCAGGTCCACTGAAAGACCAGCCAGTGCTCTTAATCTCTCCAGTCCCAAGCCCTATTTTTTTTTCATACAGGGTCTTACTCTGTGGCCTAGGCTGGCCTGGCATCCTCTTGCCTCCTGAGTGATGGGAATCCACCATACCCATCATGAGAAGCCTTCTCAAGCCCAGTTATCTCCTCACATTTCAATAACCCTCTGTGGACGTTGCCAATTTGCTAACAACAACAACAAAGGCCACGGCAGTCTTTCCTCTAATACCCTTTATATTATAAAAAGAAAAAGAGTGTTTCATTTTCTTAGAGACATATGCCGAAGCATTGTCTGTCTTAATTTGTACAGGTGTGTTGGGAGCTGTGAACCTCCAGATCCCGAATTTCTTGTAAACAGCCTGTTTTCCCCTGATCTGAGTGCCTACAGCTGCTCTGAGCACGAGACCCTCAGGAGTTCCTGATGGCAGGGGAATGATTTCTGGTGCGTTTGGCTGGGGCGTGTCTATCTCCATATAAGCTGCCCCTGGACACAATAAAGGGGGCATTCTTGGGGCATTCTGGCATCAAGGATGACCCGTGTCTCTCTCTGTGAATCTTTATGTGTTTCAATCTCCAGCCTCTTGCCCGGTTCACGAACTGTATGGTGGTGCAAAGAGCGCAGATGGGCGTCATGCGCCACACAGGTGCGCCCATGATGGCTATAACTTCTAGCAAATTTGTGACTATTGAGTCAGCCTTTTCTGAACAAGGCAGTTGCTCATTAAAATCCTGAATAGGTATTAATGGTTTGGTGTACATATTTTAGTTTTATAAGTTCTACAAAATGGAATACATCTATCTGCCAGACTTTATTCCTTCGAGTACCCTTTGGGTTATTTCCTGCAGGTAGTGGTGTTGGGTTGTATAAAGAGCAAGTAGGACATTAATTTCCTTGGCTTGTTGCCAAGTGATGGAGAAATCTTTTTTTAAATCTTTTGCTATTGACATGATTTTTTAAATGAAATCCTGAGGTCTGCAGCACATTTCCTATCAATAGTTGATCAATTCCTTCGTCACCTTGTGCTAGAGGGCCTGGCAGACCCGTATGGGATTGGATATGTGTTATATATCATTCAGGATGATTCATATTCCTGATTATTTTTTTGTAACTGAATAAATAATAAAGTCAATTCTGTGTCATCTGGTATAAGTTGCAATATGTAAAACAACTCGCTCTGCATATTGCAAATCGGTGACTATTTTGAGAGGTTCCGTAAAAACCACTGATACCCTGAGAATAGCATATATTTTGACTTTTAGACAGAATTATAAGGCCTTTGATCCACTGTACTTAAATCTTCTTATTAATAACCTGCCTTTCCTGATTTATTTGCATCAGTTTAGAATATAGGGGACCCAGGTGTTTTTGTTTACTGTACCATGTGAGGAGGGATTCAGCTAGTTCTCTTTATAAGCTGAATTCTTTTGCTTTTGGGATATTTGTTGTTAATCTCTCCCCAAAATTTACTGCAATTAGTTCTTTGCTAAGGTTCACTTTCTGCCCAAAATTTGTCAATTTCATCATTAGTAAAAGGTACTACAATTTCTGCTGGGTCTATTCTTAATTGATAAAGTCTTAATTTTTTTAGAAACAAATCAGAGAACTTTTCCACATATGTTTTTAATTTCTTACTCTGTTTGTGTGATAAAAGTATACATTCCAAGACACTATCTTCCCTCTGCATTAGAATCCCTGTAGGGAGTGCTTGGAGGGTAATATAGTTAAGCTTTGAATCCACGTGAACTACATGTGCATTCTGTAATTTCTCTTTCTCCAAAGCCAATTCTCCCTCAACTTCAGCTGATAATTTCATGGGACTATTTAAGTCCTTGTCATCTTCTAAGGTTTTTAACCAATTACTCAATTCATCATGTTTTATGATAATAGTGCGCTGTAAATGGGAAAATTCTCCTAGCAATTTTTGAAATTCATTAAGAATCTGCAATTGGTTTCTCCTAATTTGTACCTGTTGGGGTCCAAGTTTTTATAGACCTATTTTATAGCCTAAATAATTAATAGAATCTCCTCTTTGTATTATTTCAGGAGCTATTTGTAATCCCCAGTAAGGCAAAATTTTCTTTGCTTCTTCAAGTATTTTTTCTATCTATGTTGAATTGGCTAGTAACATGTCATCCATGTAATGGTAAACTGTAGATTAAGGAAATTGTTTATATATCATTTCCAACAGTTGACATACAAAATATTGGCACAAGGTGGGGCTATTTAACATTCCCTGTGGGAGAATTGATATATCATATTGAGAATTATTATAAGTAGGCACTGTGAAGGCAAATATTTATCTGTCTTTTTCTTGTAAAGATATAGTGAAAAAACAATCTTTTAAATCAGTAACTATAAGAGGCCATCCTTTAGGCAATAGAGGAGGCAGCAGAATGTCAGACTGTAGAGAGCCTATTGACTGAATCACCTTATTAACAGTTCGTAGATCTGTTACTGTTCTCCATTTTCCATATTTCCTTTTAACAACAAATACAGGAGAATTCCAAGAGCTGGTAGATTCAATATGCTGAACATTTAATTGTTGCTGTACCAGCTGTTCTAAAGCCTGCAGTTTCTCTATTGTTAAAGGCCATTGCTCAACCCATACAGGTTTATCTATCAACCATTTTAAAGGTAGGGCTGTTGGTGCCTTCGAAATATCAGCAGCTGTTGTGCCCTGATCTTGTACAACCTGAATGTTTGGTGACTGTTATATTCTTTATAATACCTTGTAATATTTTTTCCCCAGAAACATATGTTAATTTATGGGTTGTTTCTAAGATTTGGGGAATGTTAATCTGAATAGTCTATTTCTGTAACAAATTATGTTCCCACAAACTTATTGCTATGGTAACTATATATGGCTCTCTGTCCTAGCCCTATACATTCAACCCATCTCATGCTGTTTTATCTGAGATAAAGTTTCAATCCCTAAAAGCTGAACATTTTCATCCTGAAGAGGTCAATTTGGATGGCAATATTCCGGTGAAATTATGTGTCACAACCACACCTGTGTCTACCAGACCTTCAATGATGCCATTTATTTATATTTTTAATTTTGGTTTGTGTCATTTATAGAAATTTGCCAAAATACTTGCTTTATGGTTGGTTATTTGAAAACTTTAGGCGGTTCCTCTCCACCTTAATGTTTGGAGATCTTCAAGTCCAAATGCTTCCTTTCAGAGCATAGAGAAGAAGTGAAGGGAGAGGAGACTGGCAATTTGATGGCCAGGGGCCAGATCCTAAGAAGCCTCTTAGGGCCAGGCATTGGTGATGGTGCCAAACAGCAGCACAGCCTCCACTGTAGCGCAGGGGAAAGGAGCACTTTTACTCAATCTGTGAATGTTGTTCGTTGTTTCCTGACTCCAATTTCTGGTGTAAAACATCTTCCCGTGTAGTGGTACACACATGCCACTTATCAACAAACATTTGCATATGGGCTTCGAGTCAGGTTTGCAGCTAGAGGCTATGTAGAGCCAACCTCTGGAGATGGCTTTAAAATTTTTTAGATTTATTAATTCTTATCGCTGTTATTATGTGTGTCATGTATGAGGGTACACACGCAACATAGTGCTTGTGTGGAGGTCAGAGAACCGTTTTCGGGTGTCGGGTCTCTCTTTCCACAGTGTGCTCTGGGGACCAAACTCAGGTCATCGGGCTTGTCCAGCAAGTGCCTTTACCCACTGAGCAGTCTCACTGGCCCCAGAGATGACTTTTAAGGAGGGAAGTGCCTTATCTTGTTATAGAAAAAAATTCCAGAATATTCTGGAGGGATAGCAAGCCCTAACCCAAACTCTGGCATTGGGGAGGATGTGGGCTTGAGGGCTGCTGAGTAAGGAGTGGGTGAGTGAGCAGCTGTATGGACTGTTGAGGAACAACCTGACACTGAGTCAAACACCATTCGCAGGGCTCAGCTTGAACCAGGCCAGGGACATTAAAGGGAAAAGGTTGCAATTCCATCTCCATACCACTAGATGTCGCGCAGGTCTAAGCAAGGTAAAGACCCTTTGCCATTTCCTTCCCTCCTCAGAGCCCAGAGTAAAGATACTCAGAATTCAGTTGCCGATGCTATTAGGAAAGATAAGCAACCTTCTCTGCTAAGTATGATAATAAATAGTTAGGATGAGGTAAATTAGAGTCTGTGAGATGTCTCCACAGGTAAAAGCTTTTGCTGCCAAGCCTGAGGATACGACGAGTTCAATCCTTGAGACCCCATAATGTGGAAGGCGAGAACCAACTCTTAACAATCCGGAGTCTGACCTCGGCACATGTGCTGTGACACACACGTGTGCACACATGCGCACTCACATACAAAATGACTGGCCAATATCCCGTGTAAGTGTTTGTGTTCTGAGCTTGACATTCCTCCAGGTGTTCTTCACAGCAAATACCCCGGGTGACTGCTGGGTGACTCAGAGGGATCCAGTCCCTGTCAGGAAATGGTGTCTGAATTAACTGACTGGGCCAGTGCGGCTTCTCTCCGCTGCTGTCAGTCCTCTACCCCACGCCCCGCCCCAGCTCCATCGGGAGCCCTCCCTAGACCAGGAATGATTCCCGGCTTAGCTTCCACAGGGTCCCAGGAGTGATGTTTAAGCAAAACCCATAGGCTTGGTCAGATGAGGAGGTTTTGTTTCCTTGGAGGCGCAGGTCTCCTCTAGCAGACTATAGCCAATACCCTGACACCCCACACCTGAGTAGAGAAAAACTGCTCAGGGCCAGGGAGATGGTTCGGAGTGTAAAGTCCCTTACTGTCAAGCCTGATGACCCGGGTTTAATTCCTGGGACCCCCCACATGGTGGAAGTAGAGAGTCGACTCATGAGAGTTGTGGGATGACTTCCACATGCGCATGCACATACAATAAATAAATAAACATGTAATAAGCAATAAAAAGCTGCTCAAAGTCGACGTGGATGAAAAACAATCTAATAACGTCAGTCCCTGCGGTAGAATCTCCGCAGGAATCCCTGTTGTGTGGTCAGCCCACGTGAACAATTCATACAGACGTATTGAGCCACAAGATGCATTTGTCTTTTATTCACCTTAATTTTAAAATTAGACATATTTGTTGTGCATGTATGCATATGTATGGACATGTGTGCCATGGCATGCCTGTGGAGTTCAGAGGTCAACTTGAAGGACTCCTTACTCTCTGCCATGTGGGTCCCGAGGTCAAACTGAGACCTTCAGTCTTGTCAACAAGGGCTTTTCCCTCTGAGTCACCTCTCCAACCCTTGTTTGCCTTAAAATTAATATTACGGGCTATGGAAATGGCTCAGTTGGTAAAATGCTTGCCTGGCAAGCAGGAAGACCCCAATTCTATCCCCCACAACCCATGGAAAAAAGCCTGGGATGGTGGCACAGGCCCGTAGAACTGGCACCGGGGAGGAAGAGACAAGGGGATCCCTGGGCCTTTCTGGCCAGCAACATTGGTGAGTTCCAGCGTCAGTAAGGGAACCCATGACACAGGCAGAGAGAGAGAGAGAGACTGAGGAAGACACCCAGCGTTGCTTCTAGCCTGGCATTCATACACGCGAGTACATTTGAGTATACACACACAAATCAATATTTCATCATTATTTTAGATTACCAATAGACCTACCATAAAAATTTCTGAAAATGGAGAAAACTAGAGAAGAAATTAAAGTCACTAAGGCCACTCATCATCTTATTCTAAATAATAGCAAACATTTTCTCGGTAACTTTGATTTCTAATCTATACACTTGCTGTTATGAAAGGGCTTTCAGCTGACGCAGGGTGAAAAGTCAAAAGTAATGGTTTCTAATTCCCCCAAAAGAGCCCTTTGGGTGATTTTCATGTGTTCTCACATCAAGTTCTTTCAGTGCCCAGCGGACACCTGCTCTACTTACATCAGCCTCAGAGAGGGCTGTCTTATTTCAGGCTATGGTGAACTTTGCAAAACCAAATTAATTTTTAAAAGTAAATCTATGCTTGGCAGTTCCCCCAGCTGACTGAGAAGGCAACAGAGCACCAAACAAACATGCAAATGCAGTGGCTTTCGAAACTCCCATGCCCACGGCAGAGTCACCATGACACAGGCACAAGGATGGACCAGCTAGCGAGTCAGCTCTAGGAACCCTGCTTCTCGCATCTGTACAGAAACTCTGTAGACGTCGGTCCTAGCAAAGGCTTGTCTCAGTCAGCCGAACCAGACCCTTAAAACAGGCACTATTTTAAAAAAATTATTTGGCGCACAATCCAGTGGCTCCAGAGTGTAGCAAGCAGGGTGCTAGCTCTGGTGAGCCCTTTCCTACCCAGCGACAACACATGGTGGAGAAGCAGAAAGGGAAATGACACCCATGGAAGGGGTGGGGAGGCCTCATGTCCTCCTGTGAGGACTCTCTGAGCGTGGTGACTTTACAGCCTCCCACTAGTCCCCCATCTTCCAGGACCTACCCCCTCAACACCTCCACACAGGAGACCAGTTTTCTAGATGGGAGTCATTGGTGGA
This sequence comes from Microtus oregoni, assembly GCF_018167655.1. NCBI lineage: Eukaryota > Metazoa > Chordata > Mammalia > Rodentia > Cricetidae > Microtus > Microtus oregoni. The sequence continues at coordinate 43,982,032 of NW_024543063.1, forward strand.
CACTTTAAAAAAGACACCAAACCAGCAGGGTCCTTTCCTGAGATTTTAAAAAAGTATCTATCTATCTATCTATCTATCTATCTATCTATCTATCATCTATCTATCCATCCATCTGTCTATCTTTCTATCATCTATCTATCATCTATCCATCCATCTATCTGTCTATCTTTCTATCATCTATCTATATATCATCTATCTATCTATCTATCTATCCATCCGTCTGTTTATCTTTCTATCATCTATCTATCTATCTATCATCTATCAATCTATCTGTTTATCTTTGTGCACATGTGCATTTTGTAGCACAGCTGTGGAGGTCAAAGGACAACTTGTAGTTGTCAGTTCTTTCTTTCCATCATGTGATTCTCAAGGATTAAACAGATTGTCAGAGTTGGTGTCAGTGTCTTTGCCCGCTGGGCCATCTTGTCAGTCTGAGATTTTTTTTTTTTTTAAGACAAGAATCTTGAAATATTTTTAAAGCCAAGAATTTAGAGCTTGTGCCTTAAGTCTTTGTCCCAGAAGTGGTACTTTAAAATTAGGTGAGTTGCTCTGATGATTTTTTGCAGATCTCCCCTGTTATGTGGATAAGGAAACAGAGCCAGTTTGCTCGAGGTCAACAGAGCCTGGAACTGGAGGAGTTCTCCGTGGTTTCTCCACATCCTATCAAACTAACACTGCTGTTTGCTCCCAAGTAAGAGCTGAATTGCGTCTTCTCAAATTCACACCCTGGGTCTCAGTTCCCTGTGCCTCAGAATGAAACTTTATTTGGAAATAGATCAGAACTAGTTGAGATGAGATCCTACTGAAGCACAGAGGTCACTGATCTAACCCACCTCTTTAGGACTGGTGTTCTTACGAAAAGGAGGAACTTTGAACCCAAACATGTACACAGAGAGAACTCCATGGTGAGATAAAGGCAGAGGTCAAAATGATATGGGTACATACCAAGGAACACCAAAGATACCAACAGCAGGAGTTAGTGGAGGCACAGAACAGGTCCTTCTTCTTGTCCTCAGAAGGAACTAAGGCTAGCACCTTGACTTTGGTCATCTCACCAGGGATGGGAGAAGATGAATTTCTATTGTTAAACTGTCTAGTTTTGGGTGCTCTGTTATGTTACTCCTAGAAAAAGAAAACGACTTAACCTCAGGAGAGAGCAGGGGGAGTTCATGGTGGTCGTAACGAAGCTCTTCTCATCTCTTCATTCTTGGTTGATAACTTCATCAGAGTGGGCCGAACTAGGAAATCATTGGCTTCCCTGCTGGAGGGGCATGTGATTTATAGCAGCACAGGAATGTGAGAAAAAACGGTAGTGATTTTAACCATAAACATGAAGAGGCCCTTGTCAGTTGCCCTGAGGGCCAGAGTGGAAAACAGATCAACAGAATTTGAGAGGAAAGTCAGGGAATGAGACAGATAATCATAGTGAGCCTTAAGGAGCTCATGTGCAACTGGTGGTCTTGGACCCCATGTACCAAAGCAGCTAGTTATTAGTCCCTGGTTAAATATGAAATTTTGGTACATTCAGAAGAGTCATAGGAAAGGAGACAAAGAAAGAAGTAGGGATTTTTTTTTGACAAAAGAGTGGTCGAATCAGTCTCACATCTGATGAGCAACATTAATCTATACAATCAAATGTCAAGTTAAGACAAACACCTAGACACATGTGGTCAGGCTGGTGAAGGTGAAAAATAATGAAAAAAAAATCTTAGAAGTCCCAGAGGAATATCAAGTGAAAGGAACAATAAGACCAACAACAGACTTCTTGTTTGGAACAATGGAAGTCACAAGAAACTGGACTTATTATTATTAGTATCGCCATATTGGAGATATTAAATGGAAAAAAAAAGTCAAATGGGAGCATGAATTCTATACCTAGCAAAACTAGTCTTCCAAGATGAAAGTAAAGCCGGGCGATGGTGGTGCACACCTTTAATCCCAGCACTCGGGAGGCAGAGGCAGGCGGATCTCTGTGAGTTCAAGACCAGCCTGGTCTACAGAGCTAGTTCCAGGACAGGCTCCAAAGCCACAGAGAAACCCTGTCTCGAAAAACCAAAAAAAAAAAAGTAATAAAAAATAAAAAGATGAAAGTAAAGACCTTAGAGAAAGGCTCAGTCTCTGTCTCTGTGTCTCTGTTCTTCTCTATCTGTCTCTCTTTCTCTCCACATTTGTTTTGGAAGGGTCTCACCACATAGCCCATGGCTTTGAACTCATGATACTTCTGCCCTAGTAGTTACAGGCAGGTACTAACATACCTAGTGATTAAGAAATTTTTGCTAGCAGTTTTGCCTTACAAGTAAAAATTGCTAGTTGGGTATAGTAGTATGTGCTTGTAGTCCCACCTACCAGGGAACGCAAACATTCAAAGCCAACCTGGGGAATATAATGAGACCATGTCACATAAAAACAAATGGTTTTGCTTTCTCTACACTTTCTGTCTGCTTTCTCTGTCTTCACTTCCCCGATCAGAACATCTTCGAGAATGCTTATTGATAAATGGAGGAGCCACAGTATCATGAATTGACTATGGACTGTCCTCAATATGGTCACTGTGGTGGTTTGAAAGAAAATGGCCCTCAAAGTGAATGGCTCTATTAAAAGGTGTGGCTTTGTTGGAGTAGGTGTGGCCTTGTTGGAGGAAGTATGTCACTGTGGGGTGGCCTTTGAGGTCTCCTATGCTCAAGCTAAGCCCTGTGACACAGTTCACTTCCTATTGCCTGTGGATCAAGACATAGAACTCTCAGCTTCTTCTCCAGCACCTGCATGCCACCATTGCCATGATGATAGTGGACTGAACCTCTGAACTGTAAGCTAGCTTCACTGAAATGTTTTCCTTTATAAGAGTTGCTGTGGCCATGGTGTCTCTTCATAGCAATAGAAACTCTCAAAGAGCAGATAGATGTTAAAATGTGAAGTTACTTTGCTAACATAATCCTATTTTTTAAGCCTATTAGCATTAGCTAAAGTAACAGTCTCCAGTGTCAGTGAATTAATGGAATTAATGGATGTTTCTAAGTCACAGTCAGGACTGCCCTGGGAGACTTTCCTCCAAGCAGTGATTCAGGGACCCAGGCCCTTATCATGTGATAAATATTTGTTACTTTGGAGTAGATGTGACCAGAGTACCTGAGAGAAGAACTTAGAGGAAGAGCTTCTTTTGCTTACGTTTTTGGAGGGTTAGTCCATGGTTACCTGGTCCCCATGTACTTGAACTGAATGTTATACAAGCAAGGATGTTGTGACAAAAGTTCCTTACCTCATGATGGGGGAAATAAAGAGGAGGAGAGAATTAGGAAACTTTACACACCTTCCTCCAACCTCTTGACATTTCCAGAACCTCTCAAAGTATCACTACCAGCTTGAGATCCAGTATCCCATATGTGACCGATATGGTTTGAGGTTATCTAACCATTCTGGATGGATCCTCTGATGAAAAGTCTTTCTTCACTGAAAGTGAGCACAGTGATAGAACTGATCTCATAGGGTAGTTGTAAAAGTTATGTGATTTAACATACTTAAAGTATTTTAAGTTTGAGGTTGTTAGAATCAAATACCATTTCCTCTTATGTCAACTTTGTATCAGGAGTCTCCCATGTTTTACACAGGAGGCGAAAGAAAAATGATACATTTTTAAAAATTAAATTGGCCTAATGCAATTAACGTTTATTTCTCAGAGACACAAGTTGAACGCAGGTGTGCTAAAGATAAGGCAAACACACAGTGAGGACAACAGGAGGAGGCGGAAGTACTACAGCCATGTTGGAGTTCTCTCTCTCTCTCTCTCTCTCTCTCTCTCTCTCTCTCTCTCTGTGTGTGTGTGTGTGTGTGCATGTTCATATGTGTGCTCGCACACATTCTGAAGGCCAGAGGACAACTTCAGATGGCATTGCTGGGCCATCTACTGTTGTTGTCGTCATGGGTATAGTCTCTCTTGCCTGGAAGTGGCCAGTGGGCTGGCAGTGGATCCCAGATATTTGTCTGTTTTTGCCCCCACCCAGTACTGGTTTATTGCCCCCATTTCCCACACTACCAAGTCCAGTATATATATTTTTTGTCTTTGTCTTTTTAAATCTGTGCTCTGAGGTTGACCTCAGGTTCTCATGCTTGCAATTCAAGTATTTTACTGACTGAGCTTATCCCTCCAGTCTTGTGCTAGAAATTTCTTCTACATCAGATTCGAATCCTTTTTCTAGGTTAAGAGTTGCCATTCAATGCCAATGAGGCAAAATATGTGAGCTTGTCTAAAATCAGCCTGTATATTTTGGTTGGCTTATTTGATACTTGTAAGTCAACATTGCAACATTATTATATATTTGTTTTTGGATTTTTTAAAAAAAGATGAGTGATGAACTTGCATTTTAATCTTTTCTGGGAGATAAATATCTACCTCTTGAGTCAACAGAATTTATTAACAACCCGTTGTACATGGCACTCTTTAAGATCATAGAAACGAGTTAAATAAAGGTGATCCCTGCCCTCAGCAATGCACAAACGTGAAGCGAAACAGATTTTCACTCTCTCGGCATGCTCTTTGGCAAAACCATAAGTTATGAGCAAATATTTGCAAGACCCCCTAAGCTTTACAGTTAATAATTTTCATGTCGGGACTCACTAACATGTGAGTGGCAGTTGAGGCCACAAAGCAACAATATTCAGTAACTTTTAAAAATAAAATCAGTCACATATAAAATTTCTCGAGAATGCACTGGTTTGTGTATGTGCACGTGTTCCTATAACTGTTACTTAAGTGCCTTTTCAAAGAAAAGAAGATGGGGTGCCCCCAGGAGAACTGGTATACCTATCCCTTGGAGTTACTGATGTCTGCTCTGACATCAGGCAGTTCTGTCATCATCTCTGTGTCCTCTGCACAGGGAACTGTGTCCCAGAGAGTCCCCCAATTTTTTCCCTTCTCACTCCCTAGGGCTTAGGTCTTGCCTCAGCCACCTGATGCTCATTTGCAGGGGGCAAGGTAGGGCGGGTGAGGGGAGTGGATTCATTGCTATGAGACATGCAATCGAGCGCAATAATGAAGTCACTGAGCCGGACATTTCTCAATATTTACTCTGGCAGAGGCAGGGAGGCAGAGCCAACCTTTTGTTGGGAACTGAACACTCTTTTGGAAATCTAGGGGAATGCATGAAGCCAGCAGCAGGTCTGGAGGGCAGGAGGTCTGCTGGGCTGCATGTCCAGCCTTTTCCTGTGTTTGTCCACTTGGCAAATTGAGATTCATCCGTCTTGTTTCAGCTTAGAAGTGGATGAAGCCTCCTCTGGTTCCCACCCCCACCCCCAGGCACACCTGGAACTTCCTAAAGACCTCTGTACTAGGTGACCTTTGATCCGGCCTCGGCCTCTCACCTGTCCATGGGGAGCACCTGCCTTGTTGATCCCTTCCCAGCATCCAGCAGAGTGGCATTCAGGGAGATGCTCAGTTGATGTCAACACAATAGAGCCAACTGGAGAAGGGAGGCTCCTTCCATTTTATTTTAGTTTACTTGAAACAGGGTATGTCTATGCAGCCTTGGCTGGCCTAGAACTTTCTTTGTAGAGCATGTTGGCCTCAAATGAACAAAGATCATCTGATTCTACCTCTTGAGTGCTGGGATTAAAGGAGAGTGCCTTTGAGGGTTTTTTTTTTTTTTTTTTTGGAGACAGTCATGTTATGCATGCAGCTCTATGCTGGCCTCAAATATATTCATTCAGCCTCAGTTTCCTCAGAGCTGAGATTTTCTTTCCTTAAAAAAATAGTGCATATTAATTTTTCAGAAAATAGGTTTCCATTATGAAATTTTCATGAACATTTACAACAAGAATGTATACTTACAGTACTGTGTATTAAACCCAGAGCCTTGAGTACCCTAAGCAAGTTCTCTACCGCTGAGCCACATCCCCAGCCCCCTATAATGTCCCTCGATAACATTCTTAACCCATTGCAATCTCTGGTGTTGTGGTCCCATTTTCTCATTCCTCTTCCCAAACAGCTCTTCTTCCGCTTTCATGCCTTGTTCATTTATTTAATCTGGATTCTGCATTTGAGGGGGAAACACGTGATACTTGTCTTCCTAGCCCAGCTCATTCTACTTAACACAATGTTCCGTCTGCTTTCCTGAACATGGCGCCATCCCATGCTTCCTGGCTGACTAGAACTCCGCAGTAGATGGGCATCATATCGGCTTTGTCCCTTGAGCTGCTCGCGATCGCGTAGGTAGCATAGTTTGGGTACTGTGAACACAACAAACACAGATGTGCAGGTATATCTGCCATATGCCAACCAATTCCTCCCAGGACATACCTGGGAGTGGTACAGCTGGGAGCTAGGTGACAGGATGGTTCTATTTTTAGAATCTATACTGATTTCCATGTGACTATATTAATTTATATTCCCACCCAACATATGAAGGTTCCTTCCCCCGTGTATTTACAATCTCTCCTTCCTTCCGTCCTTCCTTCCTTCCTTCATTCCTTCCTTCCTTCCCTCCTTCCCTCCTCCCCTCCCTTCCTCCTTCTCTCTCTCTTGTAAAGTATTCAATATAGTTAATACAAGCTCTTTGAACAGTGCCCAACCCAGGAATTCAACGAAGATTTACTATGTTACATAATATCAGTTACTTTTCTTCTAACCATATATTTGAGCATCTGCTATGTGCTGGAACCAAGGCTACATTGTGAAACAATGGTAAATAAATATTCTGCTCTCATGTAATTAATATTCTAATGGGGGTAAATAAATAAGTTGACTATATAAAATGCGTACTGTATTTTACTGATTTTACCACAACCATCTCCCCAGGTGTTAGTCTCTCAGAAACCAGGTGCCCTGGCTCACACTTGTAACCCTAGTATTCAGGAGGCTGAGGCAGAAGGATTGCAGGTTCAAGGCTAGCCTAGGCTTGCTACAAGACCCTGTCTCAATTAAAGAAACTTCTCAGGGCTGGGAGTGTGCATCACTTGGTTGGTAGAATGCTTACCTAGCATATACTATTCCCTGGGTTTAATCCCCCAGCACTGCGTAAAACTGGGTCTGGTAGCACCCAGGATGTGAAGGCAGGAGAATCAGAAGTTTAAAGTCATCTGGCTACATAGTATGTTCCAAGCCAGGTCAGCCAGGACCTTGTCTGAAAAAAAAAATAATTCCTCATAATTAACATTCATTCCACACTGACCAGTATATTTTCTTTTGTACAAAACCAAAACAACAACAACAACCAAGTTAATGAATGTGTCGGTAGCCTCTTAGTCTTGATGCTAGACAGAGTCTTGGTTATATATAGTCTCATTTTCCTACCCTCGTGCTGGAAGGCATCTGTAGGTGATAAGCAGACACTAGGAACTCACTTAGTCTGGCTTGGAGACAGACTTTCCTCTGGGAGAAACTAATATCTTCAATTTATCTCTTGGATAGCAAGACCCCAGGACCTTCTCTCTGACTTTGTTTGATTCACAGTCCTGTGGGAGGGAATTTGATACCCCAGACTTGGGTAATTCGCTGCATCTACTGTCCTCTCCCGTCTGCAGGTCTCTGCAGTGAGTCTGGATAAAGATTGCTGGCTTGCATAACTTCTGGCATTTTTTTACCAGACAGGGTAAGGAATGAGTGACCCCGAGGCTTCATTGGGGGAGGGTAGCAGCAAAACCTTGAAATGTCCTAGGCTTCTTGGCCAAGGGTAGGGCTTCAGGACTTGCAGATCATAGAGACTGACCTGGGGCTTTCTGCGGTGAGAAGTCAGGGTCAGTGCCTGCTTGTCTAAGTGACACTAAGTGACAGGGCTGGGGATGCTCAAGTTTGCTGTGGCACCACCAGATGCTCTTCCATGGAGAAGAGTCATGCCTTTAGTTCAGAGTCCTCCCTGGGCAGGAGATTGGGGGAATATAGTTGTGAGTACAAAGCTAAAGACAAGACTCCTGGGGCCAGGGATCCCCAAAACTTCTGCAAGAGAGAGCTGAGTTTTATATTTCCTAAAGCACTTTTTAAAAGATTTTATTTATTTTTATCTCATGCATGGACTTCTGTCTGCATGCATGGCTGGGTACTGAGTACATGAGGTGCCTGTGGAGGTCAGAAGAGGACATGAGATACACTAGGAAGTTGTGAGCTGCCATGTGGGTGCTGGGAACTGAACCCAGGTCTTCTGGAAGAGCAGCCTGAGCTCTTAGCCACTGAGCCGTCTCTCCAGGCTCTCATGCCATTAGTGTTTAACGGCATCATCTCCTTTAAGTGTTTAGAATACTTGCTAGGAGGAGACTATTGTACTTTTCCTTTGCACATATGCTGTATTTAGTTCTACACTTCTGTCTCTTATTTATAGATTTTAAATCTTTACAAACGGATCCAGGCTCTGCTTTGGATGTCAACATACATGATTTTTTTCCAAAAAGCACAAAGAATAAAATGTAAGAGCTGACCATTTTCAGTACTTTTGAGGAAGCCACCAAAACCCTTTTGCTTAGCCTTGAAAAAAAAAAGATTTTTTTTTTTGTTTTTGTTTTTGTTTTGAGAGCATAAATAATCCAGTCTGGAGCATAATGGCCTCTCCTGCTCTATCTTCATTTGAAAATAAATTCCCTACACCCAACCAACTACCTCCAACCCCATGTTCGTGCAAGAGGTGTGGAAGAGAGGGAAAGAAAGAGAAGAGAGAAGGGAGAGAGAGAGAGAGAGAGAGAGAGAGAGAGAGAGAGAGAGAGGGAGAGTTACACATGGGTCTCAGAGATTGAATTCAGGTCATGAGTTATCTGGGATCCTTTATTTAAGACAGGGTGGAAAGAGTCCCAGAGATGAACATGGCTTCCACCTTATGGCCTTCTAGGGTTGTACTAGTAGTCCTTGCTACTCAAGGATGCTGTGGTCAAATGAACTAGTCCCTGCTACTCAAGGATGCTGTGGTCTAATGTGCTAGTCCCTGCTACTCAAGGACGTTGTGGTCTAATGTGCTAGTCCCTGCTACTCAAGGATGCTGTGGTCTAATGTGCTAGTCTCTGTTATTCAAGGATCCTGTGGTCTAATGTGCTAGTCTCTGTTATTCAAGGATGCTGTGGTCTAATGTGCTAGTCCCTGCTACTCAAGGATGTTGTGGTCTAATGTGCTAGTCCCTGCTACTCAAGGATGCTGTGGTCAAATGAGCTAGTCCCTGCTACTCAAGGATGCTGTGGTCAAATGAACTAGTCCCTGCTACTCAAGGATGCTGTGGTCTAATGTGCTAGTCTCTGTTATTCAAGGATGCTGTGGTCTAATGTGCTAGTCCCTGCTACTCAAGGATGTTGTGGTCTAATGTGCTAGTCCCTACTACTCAAGGATGCTGTGGTCTGTGCTGGCAGTATGAGGTGAGAGGCTGGCTCTCACTGCTTCAGGTTGTGGTCTGTGGACTTCCAGCAGGAAACAGATGGTACAGGTAGTCTAGGGGATTTGAAGACGGTTTATGAAAGAGACAGCCACATGTGAATGTGTTGTAGCAGGATCTGTCTGTGCTCGCTTGTGCTTCTGAGTGGTGACCTCATTTATTACAGGGAAGGGACCTCATTTGGGGGTTCTCAGCTATCACAGCCATCTTGGTCCAGCATCAACAATAGGCTCTGATGGGCTAGCCATCCAAGATTGCTTCTTTACCTGTTCAGCAAACCAGCAATTCTATGTTTGCTTTTTATAATTTTTCATCCTATTGGATCTTTTTTCCCTTTTATCAAAAATAGCTTTTTTTCTCACATAATATATTCTGATATGGTTTCCCCTCCCTCTGCTCTTCTCAGTTACTCCCCACCTCCTCTACCATCCAGATAACTAAGATTCTGCCTTAATTAGAAAGCAAACAGGTTCCTACGAAAATCATAATAAAATAATAAGAGAAAACAAAATCTAATACACTGGAATAGGACAAAAATAAGCAAACAGAAAGAAAAGAACACAAGAAAAACCACAAGAGACCTATACAGCCTAGAGACCTACTCACTTACACACTTAAGAATCCACAAAAACACTGAACAGGAAGTCAGAATATATATGCAAAGAACCTGTAGGATAAAAGGAGAGAAAATATAAGCAAAATAAAATAAACAATATGGAATAAAATAGAAAAAAAAAAACCCAGCCATGACCTGACACTGTGAGGCAAGGGGCCTCCAGTGATAGCACAAGTTCACGTTCTGTGGCCGTCTAGTGCTGGCCCTGCAGCCTACCCTCAAGAGAAGTTTTGTTTCCCCTGTGACACTCCCTTGGAGAAAATTAATGTTTTTTTTTTTCTGAGACAGAGTTTCTCTGTGTAGCTTTGCAATCTGTCTGGCACTCGCTCTGTAGACCAGGCTAGCCTAGAACTCACAGAGATCCCCCTGCCTCTGCCTCCTGAGTGCTGGGATTAAAGGTGTGCGCCACCACCGCCCGGCTACTTTTTTATTTTCTAGTGGTCATCGGTTGGAGATGGCTTCTAGGTTAACAGACTCTCCTTTCCGCTCCAGGCCCCAGCTGGTACCCATTTGTGCAAGCCTTGAGCATGCTACCTCAGTCTCTGTGGTTTCACGTGTGCATCAACCCTGTTGATTTAGATGGTCTTGTTTCCTAGGTGTCCGCCATCATCTCTGGATCTTACACTCTTTCTGCCTTCTCTTCTGCAGGGTTCCCTGAACCCTGAGGGGAGGGGTTTGATGGAGCTCTGCCATTTAGGACTGAGTTTTACAAGGTTCCTCACTCTCTGCATATTGTCTGGCTGGGGGTCTCTGTATTTGTTCTGTCTGATGCAGGAGGAAACTGGTGGAGGTTGGAGAAGGCATCGATGAGCTTCCCTGCCCTGAGTGCACACTGGGTTTCTCATATGGAGGCTCAGGGTCCCAAGAGGAGTCTGGTGGATGGGCTGACAAGTATTCAGAACACTCAGAGTTACTCCTGTGACCCTCATTTGTCAACCCCGTCGTGGTGGATTTATTTCCTGATGAACGCTAAGCATGGGGACTGGATTGCAGATGCAGCCACCATTAAAGGAACACTGAGTTCAACCTGGAGACAAATGGGCTGAGGCAAGAGGCATGGCTGCCATGGTTATGCAAAACACAAAGCAAACAGGGTGGTGTTATTTGCTAAACTCTGCGAGCGAGCACCCAGGAGGCACCTCAGTCAACAAACAGACCAAGATTTCTCTCGTTTTTTTAACCTTTAGAATTCTGAAGTAGAGAGAACAGCCACAGACTTTAAAGACCAAGTGGTCCTTCAAAAACACACCATTCCTTCAAACCACGAACAAAACAACAGATAAATTGCTGGCCACTTCTCCCGTCATTACTTCCCCTCTTTTTTATGAGTTATTTATTGCCCACTGGTGAGCATGTTCTGACCGTGGCTTATCCAAGGTACCATGCAAGACATGAGGAATTGAGATTATACTCTACCCACCAAAGAAGTTAAAACACATATGCTCCTATGTAGCTGATACCCAAGTGATCGTGGGAATGACTCCTGGTGGAAAGACACAGCTAGCGAGGAGATGAAGAAGGCCAGTGGATGCTTCCTGCGTGGGCTGCAGGCTTAGTTGGTTATTTTCTTTCTTTAAAAATTGTTTTTGTATGTGTTTTGTTTGTATCTACATCTGTGAGCTTCACATGTGCAGTGATCAAGAAGGCCAGAAGAGGGCATCAGATCCTTCCCCAGCTAGAGTTGTGAGTCACCACGGGAGTGCTGTGAATTGAATCCTGGTCCTTAGGAAAATCTGCTTGTGTTGTTAACCACTGAGACAACTCTCCAGCTCACTGTTTTCTTTAGGATCTCCCAGGTTATCTCTTGCTCTGCAGTCTGCTATTCTGCCTTCCGCAGGGAGAAGAGAGGTTGTATCTCAGCTCACTTAGCCCCCTGTGGAGGGGTAGATTTTAATTTGGGTGGTAAGAGCTGAAGCCAGGTTCTGAGGCTTGAATGCCACCTCGTGCTGATGGGCTCTGGGGTTCAGCCTTGACTGAGGGGAAGGCAGACTGGTGTGAACTGCCCAGTCTTTGTTCAGAACCGCTGTTCAGTCTGCACTGGCAGAGGAAGGAGAGGTGTGGGCACAGGGTTAGGAGATGAAGGCCTGAGGTCATAGGTGACAACTGAAAACAGGTTAGCAGGAAGTTCATGAGACCACTGAATACCAACCTGAGAGAGTAAGGATACTTAGAACAACAGACACATTTTGAAATGTTAGTTATGGCCCAAAATGATCGATAGCGGTTATCCCTAGGTGGTAGAATTATGAACGGATTAAGGGTTTATTATTTTATGTGTATGAGTGTTTTGCCTGCATGTACGAAAGTGTACCACATACTATTGGAGGGTGTGAGATTCCCTGAAACTGAGGTTACCATTGGTTGTGAGCCACCCACAGAGGAGCTGAAAACCAAACCCCAGTCCTTGGCAAGAGCGTTAAATGCTCTCAACTGCAGAACCATCTCTCCAGTCCCCTGATGGTAGAATTCTTGAAAAAATGTTTTTGCAAGACAGGTCTGGTGGTGTAAATCCAGCACTTGGGAGGTCCAGGCAGAATGATGAAGAGTTCATGGTCACCATAGGTGACGTAGTGAGTTTGAGGCTAACCTGGAATACACAAAACTGTCTCAAAAACAAAACAAAACCACCCCAAAGGTAAACAACACCACCCAAAACCCAAACCGAACAATTAACCCATTTCTTGTGGTAAAAGTGTTGATTTACACTTAGAAAAGATCGCTGGAAGTTGCTTGGTTTTTATTTTAATATCAATTTTATTTACTTATCAATTCGTTTATTTGTTTAGTTTTGAGAAGCCCCAGGCTGTAACACCCCCCCCCCCCCCCGCCCCAATGGAAGGTCTTCACTGTGTCTCTTGACTCACAGTCAAGTTTTTCCGGTGTCAAGGAAACTCCCTATACAACTCTGGGTCCTCTCACCCCAGTCTGCTTTCTATGGAGGGAAAGCAGGAAAACATTAGCTCCCAAAGGCAGGTAGTACCAGAACTTGTTTGCGTTGCCTGCTTCCCTCTGACCTCAGTCCTGATGTTGGCTCCGGAGCCCAGATGAAGGTGTGTCCATGGCATTGACCTGCTGATGCAGCTGCCCCGGCCCCCTCGCAGGCCCCTGTGTCCTGCAGTTTCTGCGTCAGTGCCCATATTTGCAGGACCATTGGCCAAACCCTGAGCTGCCTGTTGCTCTTTGATCTGTAAACCTGAAGCCACGCCAGCCTGGCCTGAAGGCAGCTGCTCTGGAGCTTTGCAACCACATCCTGAGCCAAGGTCTCACCTAAGAAAAAAATAGAGTCATTTTCTACAGAGTCAGGCAAGGGATGCACCCAGATGCTTCATCAAACACGGGGGGGGGGGGGGGGCGGAGGGGGGGCAGGGGGCGCGAGAAACGGGAACAACGGCCACCCTCGATTAAAAGGCAGGGACAAAAGTGACTGCTTTAATAGTGTCTGTCATTCCTGTCGATCAGTTTGATAAAGTTTATTTTAGGAAACAATTCCCAAAGTGTTTGAAAGCACTGGGTGGGATGGTAATTAGCCTTTCCAAAAATAAACTGTCAACATACCTAAAGAATTGTAAAATCAGGGTGTAGTGGCTCACACCTGCCATCCCAGTGCCAGGGAAGCAGAGACAAGGCATGGTGGGTTGGAGGACAGCTCAGGGTACTTGGGATGTTCAAAAACAAAAACAGAACTGTTTAAAAACTAAGACTCTGCTACAGAATATTCTAGATCAGAGCATATCCTAAAAGATTCAGGAATATACAGATATTTAGTACAAGTTAAAGCGACTTTTAAAATTAGTTAGGAGAGACTGGTGTGGTAGTACATGCCTTTAATCCCAGCACTTGGAGGTAGGGGCGAGCAGACCAGGGCAGGCTGGTCTGCAAGGCGAGTTCCAGGCCAACGAGGGCTGCATAGAGAAGCTCTGCTCTAAATAATAATAATAATAATAATAATAATAATAATAATAATAATGAGAGAGACAACCATTTCTGGCAATACTGAGAAGGATACTCTGGAAAACCTCCAGTTTCTGAAAACATCTAGAAATATTGGATAAAATACATATCTGAGTTCCTAAGGAGAAAAGTGAACACCGTGAGGGCCAAACAAGAAGGCACTGAGAACCTCTGCAAAGGTGAACTAGCTCCACCCCCCGGGAGAACTGTCCACGGAGCGGGGTGGGACAAGCTGACGGTCTGTGTGCACAGGAGGGGAGCTGGACCAGGGCCTCGGACCATCCTTGTGGTCTCTTCTCCCTGCCGTCAGTCTCTCTCTGGACCGCGGTCCCGCTTCCAGAAAACCATCCCACAAACAACAGGAAGCATAAGATTTACCAATCTCTGTTGTACAGGATGTTCTGTTTGCTTTATTTGCAGTAGAAAATCTGAAAGTTTCCCCATGTCCAGCCAGAATGGGACAAACAAGTACTGTGTAGCCATCGAAAGAGAGGTTTCTGATGTTGTGGTACAATTCTGGGATCCTAGCATTCCAGAAGCTGAGGAGGGAGGACTGGGAGGTCAAGGTTAGCTTGGGCTACATAGACCCTGTCTCAAAAGAAAAAAAAACAAACAAGAATAAGCTTGATCTCTTTGTGCGATAATAGGAAAATGTTTATGTAACATATGAAAATTAAAAATAGCTAGGCCATAAATAGCTTTGTTCAAAAGAATAAAATGTACAACACATAGCAACTCCAAATTTTAGTAGAAATAATTTTAAAGTTAGAGGGCATTAAAAAAAGAGTGATGAAATTAATTTAAAAAATCTCTTTAGACTTATTGATTTGATTTTTGTCTATGGGTATTTGGCCTGTATGTATGAATGTGCCTCCCTCCCCCATGTGTGTGTCTGGTTCCCATGGAGGTCAGAAGAGGGTGTCAGATCTCTGGAACTGGGGAATGCATGCTTGTGACTTGTCCATGTAGCAAATGTAGGAAACACTTGCTAGCTGGAAGGCACCACACATGCAACGATACACATGCAACGATACACATGCAGCACCACACATGCAGCACCACAGATGCAGCACCACACATGCAACGCCACACATGCAGCAGCACACATGCAACGCCCCAATGCAACGCCACAATGCAATGCCACACGTGCAACGCCACATGTGCAATGCCACAATGCAGCACTACAGTGCAATGCCACGCATGCAGCACCACACATGCAACACTACAGTGCAATGCCGCACATGCAACACCACATGTGCAATGCCACAATGCAATGCCACACATGCAACACCACATGTGCAATGCCACAATGCAGCACTACAGTGCAACGCCACACATGCAGCACCATACATGCAACGCCACACCTTTCAGGACTGTGTATCTGAGCTGTTAGAAGCAGGCAAACCCTTGTGGATACAAAGGCAACTGGTCTTTCCCAGCAGTAAAGAGGAAGGAGAGCGTGGGGGCTCCACATCATGGGTTCCCTTCCCGGAGCTAAAGTGTCCTGGAATTAGACACTGGTGGCAGCTGCACCAGACTATGAGCGTGCTAAAGAGAAACCACTGAGGGCACCAAAGCTACAGAGAAACCCTGTCTTGAAACCCCCCCCCCCCCCCAAAAAAAAAAAAGAGAAACCACTGAATCTTACACTTTAAAAACCAGCCAGAGGTGCTGGGGATGGTGGCACACGCCTTTGATCCCAGCACTCAGGAGGCAGAGACAGAAAGATCTCTGTGAGTTCGAGGCCAGCCTGGTATACATCGCCAGTTCCAGGACAGCTAGGGCTATATAGTGAGACCATCTCCAAACAAAAATCAAACAGCAATAAATTGTGTGATTTTATTTCTTCTCCCCAGTGTTGCGGTTCTTGATGTTTTAGGTGGCTGCTGAGGACCCAGTATCAAGGCCTCATGCTTGTCAGTGGCCAACACGTCCTCAGCTGGGCCATATTCCAACTCTTCTTCCTCCTTTTGGTGGAATTAAAGTTAAGTTCTTTCTAAATGGAAGGGATTAGACATCTCCCTTTGCCTGATGTCTCTGTTTCTCCCCTGGAAAGCCAAGGTGGCGTCTGCCTGCCTCACGGCATGGGGAAGAGGATGGCTGGACCAGATCTGGATGGCTGAGATATGGAAAGACCAGGCAAACCAGGGATGTTCAGCACCGCTAGGGTGCGGTTCACTGCCTCTTAGATGGGGTGGACTGAGCTTGTGTCCCAACAAACAAACAGGGCCTGTGTCTGCGAAGTGACTAAGTCTTGTTATGTTTAACCTCTGAATTGGTGATATTTTTCATAAATTAGCAGGGTGTTCCTGGAATTCTGCTTGGTCGTTCTTGCCCCCTTTTTTCTGACGCTAGGTATCTACAGTTACTTTCCACTGTGTTTTTTAATTTTTATTTATTTATTTATTTATTTATTTACAGGGAACTGAACCAAGGTAAGCGCTGTACCACTAGACTCTCCTACCTTATCTTTTGAGACAGGGTGTCTCACTGAACCTGAAGCTCACCCACTAAGATAGACTAGCTGGCCATAACATCCCAGGGATTCCCCCGTCTCTGTCCTCACAGCTTTGGGAATACAGACACTCACCACCACGTCTAACTTTTAGGTGAGTTCTGGGGATCCGAACTCAGGTCCTCATGCTTGCACAACAGTTGCTTTACAGACAGAGCTATCTCCATCACCCCTACTCTACTCCGGTTTTTGTGGCTGCTCTTGATGGGTTATCCTCCCAGTAACTTTACAGGAAGTAAAGGAAAGAGATTGTTGTTTGAGAATTGGACCTATGCTTTGACTCTTGAAGGAGGTGACTAAGGATAGCAGCTTCTCCAGGCAAAGAAAAGGCAAGGACCGACAGAAAGGTCAGCAAGCTTTTAAATGAGGAGCTAAACTTTAGAAAGGCAAGGTGGGTACATCAGGGAAGATTCTGCTGGTTTGCTGTAGATTTTATTGGAGGTTATGGTGATGTGTGCCTTTGGGCGCTAGAGCTCTGCTGTGCCCGGGGTGATGTGAGCCTTGTGCATTTAAAGCACACTCCACTTGTCAAGGCTCATTGCAGAAAGTGGACGTCATAGACCTGCACGGTGTAATGGCTGAAGCACTATACATGTGCAGAGAAGCTACTAAGGAGCCACCAGTCCTAGCACCTCTTGTGGGTGGTGTTAGAGCTGCTGTTTGTGCCTGTTGGAGAAGCAGGGAGCATGCATGGCTGGGGAATCAGACTATGTGCTTTAGTTTGGAAGAAAGATCCCGCTACGATTGTTGTTGGTTCCTTCATTAACTTTGTGATGTTATAAGCTATTCTGGGAATTTGCCATTGTTTAATGAAGAAACAGTACTTGGAAATTCTCTCCCTTCCACTCAGATACCCAACCCACTGAACACTGGAACAATTTTGCACACCTAATGAAGAGAAAGCGGCAGAGATTTTGGCTACCTTTGTTTCTTGATTGATTATTAATTTATTTTAACTGCCCAGTTTGTTGTATCTAACAGGAGTCCAAAACCCTGTGCCCCGTGATATGCTAAGTAAAGGGAATTAAAGCACAGGGAAAAATAGGTAATAGTAGTAGTAATAATAATAATACACATTATTGAACAAGCTGGAGAGTGCAATTCTATCTGTGCTTTGGAACTTTATTATATGTTTGTATGTATGTATCTATGTATGTATTTCTAGTTATCTATCCATATACCTATCTATTCTGGTACACTGATGAAATTTTTATTTGGTTTTTACTGGAAGTGTAGTTGAGTTTTTGTGAGGATTACAACTGTTCATGGCAAATCATACATATGGTAGATAAATAGTCAACCAAGCCCTTATCATTGCCTCTGTCCAGGAGTAAGAGTAGAGTGTACCAGGAGAGGGCACCTGAAGGACCCTCGTTTTTAGTCAATGGATGGCTATACTGTTAATACAATAGTTTCCACCACAAAAAGGACAACGAAGTTATTCACTGTTATCCACAGTGTTTACATCTCACCAATTGACCAGAAAGAGTTAAGAATTCCAGCTACTTGAGGAGATGATAAGTCCCAGATTGGATGATGACCAAGGGTTGGGGTGAGAAACAGCAGTGTGTTGGGGGAGGTTCAGAGGAGGGCTTAGTTCTCACTCTCAGCCAATGGCACAAGGGCTTCAGGCCCAACGCCCATTGGCTGAAACTATTTCAAGGGTCAGGTTTGTACCTGAACTCATGGTCACAGGACTTGGTGGAGGAGTGCTCGTGAGCTCATAGGTTTGGTGCCTGAAAGCTGCTTTGCTCAGACGTGGAAGGTAATTCCCAAGGTCCTCTGGGCTGTGATGGTGATTGGGACATTCCTGTCTTTCTTTCTGATGTTCTGCCTTGTCCTGTCCAGGGCTGAGATGCTTATCTGACATGGTTTTACTTTAACTGGCATCAATATTCATCTCTCTCTCTCTCTCTCTCTCTCTCTCTCTCTCTCTCTCTGGTCTTAGGGTTTGAACACTGGCACTGTTGAGCAAGCGCTCCACACTGAGATATTACCTTAGTTTTATAAAGTCTCTCAGACAGGGTCTTGCCAAGATGCCAAGGTTGAAGTAAATACTGGGAAGACCCTTTGTTGGGGGGCAGTGTCTCTGTGGACAGATGGTCCCCGACATGCTTTGATTAAAACTTTCTTGGCTTGTCTTAGAGCATGGGCATTGGAGTGGCCTACAGAGGAATCCCACTTATTCGTAACTGGGAAGATGACTTCGTAGGGAAAGCACTCGTCACCTAAGATGAGAACTTGATTTCAGATCTCTAGGACCCATGTAAAGTTATATATGTCAGCACTCATCTGTAATCCCAGAACCCACAGCGAGGTGTCGCAGAGACCCTGCCTCAGACAAGGTGTGAGGTGAGGACTGACGCCCGGGGTTGTCGCCTGACCTTCGCACATTGCAGTGGCACGTGCTGGCCTTTACTGGCACGCACGCTCTCCTGCTCTCACACAAAAGGCAAGAGAAAGCCCCACCTGTAACATATAAATTAAATGGGAATAAATAAATGCTTCCTGCTAATTTTGTAAGGTGGGTTGTTACTCTATTTTCGATCTCCCATTTACAGCAAAGCTAACCTGCAAGTGGAAGTCTGTACAGAGTTAGCAAGATGCATCTGCGAAGTTACCCCTCACCCCACTTAGGTCCATACATAGCTCCCCATTCCACGGTGCCTTGCTTTCGTCATCACGGCGATGTGTTTCTTTTCCCTGTAGGCTTTGCAAGTCATGGACCACTACGTGATCCAGACAAATGACAGTGCCAGCCTGCCTTCAGTTCTGGATGTGCATGTCAATATTGGTGGGAGAAGCTCGGTGCAGGGAAAAATGAAAGGCAGGAAGGCCAGATGGAATGTAAGGCCCTCCGACATGTCCAATAACACTTTTAATCCCATCCGGGCCATCGTGGACAACATGAAGGTGAAGCCCAATCCAAACAAAACTGTGATCTCGCTGTCAATCGGTGAGTTTGGTCCGCTTGATGGAGGGTTGGCATTGCCCACCCACCTCCCTTCCTCTTGGGCTGTCGGGAAGAGAGGAGAGGAGACCCAAACACGGGGATGTAAACTCTAGTGGTTCTTTCGCTTTCCTCTGCCATGAACAGGTGACCCTACTGTGTTTGGAAACCTGCCTACAGACCCTGAAGTTACCCAAGCCATGAAAGATGCCCTGGATTCAGGGAAATACAATGGCTATGCCCCATCCATTGGTAAGCCTGCCCAGAGACAACCCTGGTAGCTTCAAAATCTGTAGTGCTTTTTCTTGTTTTGTTCTGGTTTTGATCATTGCTACATAACACAGTCTGACCTCAAACTAGTGATCCTCCTGCCTTAGCTATTCAAGAACTTGGGTTATAGGCATGTGCTACCATGATTGGCTTTTAAACTTATTTGTGTGTGTGTGTGTGTGTGTGTGTGTGTGTGTCATGCATAGAGACAGAGAGAAACAGAGGGGACAGAGGGAAGCAAGAGAAAGAGAGAGAGAGAGAGAGAGAGAGAGAGAGAGAGAGAGAGAGGAGAGCGCAATGGTGTGTGTGTTAGTCAGAGAACTATGGGAATTGGTTTTCTATTTCCATCATGTGTGTCCTAAGGCTTGAACTCAGGGTTGCCAAACTTGGCAACAAGTTCCTTTAGCTACTGATCCCTCTCACCGGCCCACTTTCATGATTTTTGAACAGTATTCCACCTATAGTAATTGCCTCTGATTTCCTGATTCATGATTCTGAAGAGACCAAGATGAAACAGCCCTTTAGATTTAGAGAAGGCCCCCACGGTGGATTCTTAAATGCAGCTACTGAGGTCTAATTTCTTTCCTGATTCCGTCCACTTGCTGGACTCTCCCCATTAGGTGTTCAAACATAGTCATTCCTCAAGCGGTTCTGCCCATCTTTACCATGAAGGCCCGAGCGAGTCTGGCTGGCACTCAGTCCTCTGGGCTCTGCATTTATTTATACTTGGCCCCTATAAATAGCTCCTTTGTTTCTTTGTGGGTTGAAGCTATGCTTTCATCCCAGCCTTGATCTCTTTGACATGCATTTTTAAGCGTGTAAGAGGGGACATAAGAAAGAATGGCTGTTACGTTGGGGACAGGAGTTATTCCCGAGAGCTGGACACTTTCCCATTTAGGGAAACTCTACCTGTCCAAATGTCTCTTCTAAAGATTTTGGTAAAATAAATAATTCCTTGACTTTATTTGCATGTTGTGTATCTTCCCCTGGGTGTGGTATACACTGAACCATTCCTATATGCAGAATAAGAAAACAGCAGTGTAGTTTTATACTGCTATCAGATTCAAAGCTTTTCCAAGAGGGATCAGGGACAGGGCTATTATTATTATTATTATTATTATTATTATTATTGTTGTTGACAGAGTTTCTCTGTGTAGTTCTGGCTGTCCTGGAACTCACTCCATAGACTAGGTTGGCCTCGAACTTGAACTGAGAGAGATCAGTCTGCCTCTGCCTCCTGAGTGTTGGGATTAAAGGTGTGCACCACCACTGCGCAGCTGAGACATGCTTTTAGGTGGATTGCTTGCATATTAGAAAGTTGCACAAAAACCAATCGGATTCAAGACTCAATATTAGGTCACAAAAATATTATAATGAGGGCTAGTGAGATGTCTTAGTGGGTAAAAGTGCTCGCTGCTAAGCCTAATGATCTGAGTTCAATCCCCGGAACCCACACGACAGAAGGAGAAGCCGAATCCACAGAGTTGTCCTCCGACTGCCACACAGGTGCTGTGATATGTGCACACCCCACACTACACAAATAAATACCTTTATTATCCAAAGTAATTGAGCTTGGAAGCTGGAATCAAGCCTTCATCTGAGAAGTGTTGATAGGGTCTGAGCACTGTACAGCGAAGGAGCGGAGCTGATGGTGCTCTCTAGGAATACACTCTCCCTGGAGACCACCTATTTTCCTATTTTCCATTAATAAAGTAGGAAATGTTGATCAATGTCACTTGAAAGAACCATTGGTGTATCTTAAATTAAAGAAGATGAATACAGTTTGTATCTTTGCTAACTTGTCTTCTGGAAAGCAATTTTGTAAAACATTATATAATAGGTTTGAAACTGCCAATACATTAAGCCTGCAAGCCGCATTGGGAATGTTCTAGAAGAGAACCCTTGTACGAAGATACTATAAGTATATTATATAAGATAAAACACTGAAATTGGATCATATGCATTGAAACTGTTGGTGGCATTTTAAAAAAAATAGACCCCATATAAAGGGACTCAGGAATAATTTAAACCCTTGTTTACAGCACCATAAAATGCAATCATAGTAGGCTAGATTGTGCGTTTTATGGTTTGTGAACTGCTTCTTGTTGTCATCATAGATTTGTACCTTTCATAATGCTGCCACATATGAAGTTAATTCCCTGTACATATGGTGACTGGGCACACAGAATAAACTGTCCCCAAGCAAGGACAGGAAGCAGCTGGAAGCAGTGTTTGGGGCACAACTGTCACTCAAGGGTGGGAAACCACCAGCTTCCTCTCCCCTGTCGTTTCAGGCTACCTGTCCAGTCGGGAGGAGGTCGCTTCCTATTATCACTGCGCTGAGGCTCCCCTGGAAGCTAAGGTGAGCCGGGATACCAGCCTCGAGGCCACGGAGCACAAGCAGACTCCTTGCTTCTATCCCACAAGGAGTGGTGATTTGAACTTCATATATCAGTAATTGTGATTAATGTCACCACAGTTTAAGAGGTGTCTCCTGCCACTGATGAAGTATTGTCACCGAGTCTCAAAGGACCCCCAAATCATCCTAGACTCTATTTCCTTCAGAAGATCATTGGGAAACTATTCAAAAGTAGCGAATAACTTAATTTCAAAGAATTTATCATTAGGATGTGTTTAAGAATGTGTCTTCCTTCACTCATTTTAGAACGCTAGGGGTCTCATGGCAACCGAGTGCCATGCTTTAGGTGATGCCCAATAAGAGGATTGTCTACTTCCTCATCAAAGAGATGTCTTTTATCTGGGTTCAGAGAAAAGTCAGGCTTCAAGTCTGCCATCAAAAGTAAATAAATAACTTGGTGAAAAGTAGCCCAAGGTCAATCGAAGATCTCCCTTGAAAGTTGGTTGACTCATAGCCAGCTTGTTCTTTTTAAAGAGATTTGTTTACTTTTTTAAAGTGGCCATCATTTGCAACAACATTTAGAGATAGATAAGAGATGGGTATTAGGAAGACAGACACATGCATATGATAGATGATAGATAGATGATAGATTTGGTTTGGGCTCAGCACGACCTTTCCTATTTTCCTGGCACTTTTTGAAGTAAGTTAATCATTGCTCCCAAGTCCACCCTTCTCCGTTCTTTGCAGGACGTCATTCTGACGAGTGGCTGCAGTCAGGCTATTGAGCTCTGTTTAGCTGTGTTGGCCAATCCAGGACAAAACATCCTTATTCCGAGACCCGGGTTTTCCCTCTATAGGACTTTGGCTGAATCTATGGGGATTGAGGTCAAGCTCTACAATCTACTGGTAATTGACTTTTGACTTTTTAAAAATGTTTATTTTATCTTGACTGTATGAGAATTTTGTCTGTGTGGCACTTGTGGGCCTGCCGGAAGAGGGGGTTAAAGCCCCTAGAACTGAAGCTACAAATGGTTGTGAGCCATCATGTGGGTGCTGGGAAGTGAACTTGGGTCCTTTGCAAGCACAGCAAGTACTCTTCACCCTTGAGTTATCTCTCCAGGCTCTGACTTTTAATTTTTGACTCAAGTGCTCAGTTACTACCCTGTAAAAAAAAAAAATGATTCAAAGGCAGAATTTGTTCTTTTAAAAATTATGTTTATTTATTTTGTATGTATGTTTCTGTGCATGCATGGAACAGTGAGCTTGGTGTGTGCAGGCAATGGCACATGTGTAGAGGTCTAAGAACACGTTTCAGGAGTCAGTTCTTTCCTTCCATCACGTGGGGCGTGGGGATGGAACTCAGGTGATCAGGCTTAGTGGCATTTACCGGCTGAGCCATCTTACCGGCCTCTTTATACTAAACCCTTGGGTAGAGTATTCCGCCTAAATTTTTCAGAAACATCCTAGTCTCCCTCTTTTTTTTTCTCAGCCTGAGAAGTCTTGGGAAATTGACCTAAAACAACTGGAATCTCTGATTGATGACAAGACGGCTTGTCTCGTTGTCAACAACCCCTCAAATCCCTGTGGTTCCGTATTCAGTAAGAGGCACCTTCAGAAGATACTGGCAGGTAAGCGCCAAAGGCCCCTGCACAGGGGAAGAAGTGAGAGCAGAATCCTTTAGCTGTTGTCCTGAGCCTGGGATGAAGGTGGAGAAATGCCAGCCCCAGCTCTAGTCAATGGCGTGTCATGGACACCAGGGCTAGTTTAAAAGGGGGAAATGAGATACACAGGGTGCACATCCCTAATCCCCAAATGGCAAGCATTCCACTTTGGTGCATTTGGCATTTTCAGATTAGAAACATTCAAATGGCAAGTCTGTATAAATATGCCCAAGTCCCTCTTTTTAAAACTCAAAACAAAAACAAACAAACAAACCTCCCGACAAATCATAACAATAAAACACTCAAATCTCAAACCCCCGTCCCAGGCATCTTAGTTAAGAGGCCATTCACCCGTATTTGCCCTCGCTACCGCCATGTGGAAGAGAGAGTCTGAAATACGTGGTTAAACGGCAGAGTTAGGCTAACATCCTGGGGAAGAATGCCAGATGTATTTAGTGCCTAAGAGGACTGTCAGAACCACGAGCTTAGAATGCAGACCCCAGAGGCCTAGGTATGAAGAAATGATGAGATCATTGAAACTGAAAATGATTCCAGCATGGTTTGTTTGTTTGTTTGTTTGTTTATTTATTTAATTTTCAGTGGCTGAAAGGCAATGTGTCCCCATCTTAGCTGATGAGATCTACGGTGACATGGTAAGTCCAGTGGGTTATAACACTGTAGGAGTGCCAGTGCCATTTTGTTTGATGTGGTGTCGAGAGTTAGCTAATGGAATATTTGGAAGTTGTGTACAGCCCTCTCTTCTAATGCACAGGCCACGTCTCCTTAGCCCATTTGCTGTTTTCTTGTTTAATTCAAAGAACTGGGGAATCGTGAAGTTCTTGAATATAGATGCCAAGTTGCTAGGATATAAAGGTATTTGTAGCTGGGCAGTGGTGGCACACACCTTTAATCCCAGCACTCGGGAGGCAGAGGCAGGTGGATCTCTGTGAGTTTGAGGCCAGCCTGGTCTACAAGAGCTAGTTCCAGGACAGGCTCCAAAGCCACAGAGAAACCTTGTTTCGAAAAAAAAAAAAACCCCAAAATAAAGGTATTTGTAGATTTTTTGTTTATAGATGTGTTTTTTTAAGAGTTGGGGGGGCAGTCCTCAAAATGTAACCCAGTGGGTACATACCTAGTACATACTTGAGTCTGGGTCCAATTCCCAGCATCAGAAATTTAAAAAAAGGTGCAGATGAAGAGGGAGGACTGTTGTATTACTGACTGGGGAGTATTATTCTAGACTGCCTTGGAAATATTACATATGACAAATGTGCTGTGTGGCCTTTTAATCCATCCCAAAGTCTGAGTTCTGCAACATAGTTTGGCCCAGGAATGTTAGATATTGGATTATTTTATTTATTTATTACCTTTTATTTTTAAATCTATAACTCCACCAGTCCTAATTCCACAGTGCCGATTTTCAGAAGTTGTACACACTATTGGACTAGCGACTCTGTACTCATTTTAGGTTTCCTTTAATCCAGACCACACACCAAATTGTCTTTGAATAAGTTTTCCTGAACCACGTGGGATCCAGTCATGCCTGAGGGTGGGAAGGGGCCTGACGATCCTTTTCTCTGTCCCTCGACGTCTAAGGAGGGGAATGGAAGGCTCAAGGTCCAGAACATTCAAGAGCTCTTTTCCTCAGGTGTTTTCTGATGGCAAATATGAACCCCTGGCCACCCTCAGCACCAATGTCCCCATCCTGTCCTGTGGTGGGTTGGCCAAGCGCTGGCTGGTTCCTGGCTGGAGGTTGGGCTGGATCCTCATCCATGATCGAAGAGACATTTTTGGCAATGAGGTGAGAACAATACGGTAAAATGGCATGAGCAATTTCGTGTTTGTTTGGTTTGAACACTCAGTGTTGCGGAGGTGGGTTTCCTCCCCCTCCCCACAGTATTGCTCACAGTGCCTGGGAACGTGATGAATATTCCTCATCCAAATCCAGTGTCACAAGTTTGGGTCTCTGGGTCTGTGAAGAAATTTCATTGGCCTCCAATGTTAAGACTCTGGAAGGGCGGGCATTCACTGTAGTGAAAGCACTATCGCTCATGTGTTATGAACCCTATTTTTATTTTATCTTCATGACACCCTTTGAGACCATTTTACAGCCAAGAAAAGCAGGGTGCAGAGGAGTTACAACATCTGCCCACAGTTACATGCAGGTTTGTGACAGAGTTGGACTGTAGACGCAGGTGGTGTAATGTCAGAGGGTCCCTAGGGACCTTCCCTTCCAGAGATTAAAATCCTGATGGAAAGGTCAGAATAGAGTCACCACACAGGGGTGTTTTAGAAGGGCTAAATCGTTTCCTGGGGATTCTAGATTCGAGATGGGCTGGTGAAGCTGAGCCAGAGGATCCTGGGGCCGTGCACCATTGTCCAGGGGGCCCTGAAGAGCATCCTTCAGCGGACCCCTCAGGAGTTCTACCACGACACTTTAAGCTTCCTTAAGGTAAAAGGGCAGCTGGGAGCCTTCCACTTGAGGAATGTGGGAGCTAGAGAGCACATCAGTGGAACAAGGAATAAGCTTCCCTAATTTCCGTTCCAATGTGGGGCGTCAATGTCATTTTCCATAGGCACAATCTTCTCACTTCCTGTAATTCACTCTGTCTTGCTAAGAACTTGAAGTGAGGGGGTTTTGGTCTTGTTACCTCTTTGTGCCTTCAATGAAGGCTCTACCTTCAATGATGATTTTTATTTCTTTAAAAAATAGCTTTATTATACAAAAATTTACATGTAAAAGTCATGCTTTTCTTTTACTTAAACTTTGATCCTTGATTTTTTTCCTTTCTGCCCCTTCTTGTAGTCGAATGCAGAACTCTGCTATGGGGCATTGGCTGCCATTCCTGGACTCCAGCCAGTTCGCCCTTCTGGAGCCATGTACCTTATGGTAAGTGTGTGGTGTGTGTGTGTGTGTGTATGTTGTGTGTGTGGTGTGGTGTGTGCATGCATGTGTGTATGTGTGTTTGTTGAGTTGTGTGTGTGGTATAGTGTGTGTGTTGAGTTGTATGTGTATGTTGTGTGTACGTGTGCATGTGTGTTGAGTTGTGTGTGTGGTGTGTGTATGTACAGAAGTAATAAAGCACAGGAGACTGGCTTGGCAGGATTGTCATGGGTGGCCAAGCAGGGCATGCCTCCATCTACAAAGACAATGAGTTAGGTACCGGTCCCCATCATTTGAGGAATTGCTTTGTTATGAATTATCCCAGTGCTTCGATTTAACCTGTGTTCATAAAACTCTCCCAACAACCAGTACAGCCACCATCTCATGCATAGATAAAGGACATGCTTTGTGTTTCACGGCTGAGAGTGATGTTGGTTCCTTCAGAGACAGGGGTACCACATAGGGATTTTGTAGCCCGGGGATGCTAAATGTCCTGTAATTGATGGGGTCGACCCAACAAAGTAAAAAATTACTTGGTCCTAAGACTAACTTTACCTCTTTTGAGAAAAGAAAAATGGCATTTCTTTTTCTATCTTTATTTATCAACATCCAGGAAGGAACCTTCCAATAAACTCCAATATGAACACAAACATACCCTCTCCTCCCAGCTAGGAGCTCCTGAGTTCTGAGTGGTGATGTTCTTAGTTGTGGACAGGAGAGCTCCCAGACAGCTTTCAAGGAGCCCCTGTTCTCATTTCTGGCACAGGAAACTGGCCTGTGTTCCTCTGGTGACACGCTGGTCTCCCTGCTCTCATTGGTACAGGTTGGAATTGAGATGGAACATTTCCCAGAGTTTGAGAATGATGTGGAGTTCACAGAGCGGTTATTTGCGGAGCAGTCTGTCCACTGCCTCCCAGCGACGGTGAGTGCCATGTCTCCGGACCCCGGAGGTCTTCCTGAGCTATATTTTAGCTTAACCTGCTCTTCCATGCCAACTGTTCTCATTTGATAAGATTCCATCATTATCCCCCCAGTAACAGGAAGATGAGTCGGAAACATTACTGTGGGTGGGAGGAGAACAGTTTATTTTAAGACGAAGTCACTCGGTGTCTGACTCGGCAATCCAGGCATGGGTGTGGAGCAAACTGACTCCCCTGATGTAATGGGTCTTGCAGACTAGAGGCCTGGCTACGCTAGGGTGAGCCAGTATCAGATTCAGTTGCCCTGGAGATAACAAGTCCTTGTTTTCACAGTGCTTCGAGTACCCAAATTTCTTCCGAGTTGTCATCACAGTCCCCGAGGTGATGATGCTGGAGGCTTGTAGCCGGATCCAGGAGTTCTGTGAACAGCACTACCACTGTGCTGAGGGCAGCCAGGAGGAGTGTGACAAATGACGTGTGCCCGCACGCATCCTCCTGAAGATGCGTCCCATCCAAAGAGGGCTGCACTGGGCTGTTCCCCCTCAGGGAGTCAGGGGTCCATCCAGTCACATCCTACACATACCCGGAACTCCAAATTCTCCCCTCACTCGACTCTGCTGGAGGGACCCAGGAGTTCATTGCACGCTCTCCCCCCCCCCCCCCCCCAGTTTTATAGCTTCTTTATCCTGAGAGCACCGGGCAAGCAGGTTTACCAGAAAGAAGGTGGGACAAGAAAAGTGAGAGGTCAGGATGGGAGAACCAGGATGATTCCCACGCTGTCAGGAGCATCCTCTCCACCGGGGTCCCAGGTCACCTCGGGGGCTGCCTCTCTTCAGACTCGCCTTGCAGTCTTTGCTGTAGAGCTACACTGGGAGGAATGTGAGTTCGGTTAATTGTCTTCTCAGCACCTCAGCACACTAGCAAACTATTTAAAGGGTCCTTGGCAGAAGGTTTTTTTTTTTTTTTTTGTAAAGAATTATTTTGCGGCGCCAATAAATGCCAGCTTCCTAACCGATCGGCTTCCTAAGTTTAGATTCACTTGCATCAGGTTTTCTCAAAAACAGGAAGACACCTCACTGTGGGAGAAAGAAGGGGTGACAGCGCTTGCCACAGACACTGCTGTGTGCAGGCCGGCACCCTCCTCGGAGCCCTCTTGTAGAGGCATTGTCACTTCTGCTGTCATGTGAATATTGATTTATTAATATTTGTTATATTATCTTTTCATATATTTTCTAAGAAACATTTATATTATTAGATCTTTTATTTTGTCAAGGGCATAAATTATTATTTTCTTTTTTAAAATAAATTTTATCAAGTATGCGTCTCTGTGACATGTTTTCTCCGGGCGGTGGGGTTCCGGTCCCAAGGATGAGTCCAGTCTGTTACCCGTTAGGTGTCTGTAGTGTCCTTTCCTCACCGCTGGAACTAAACACCTGACCTAAGCGGCTCACGGAGTGGAGGGTTTATTCTGCCTCTCGGTTCCAGGGGGATGCCGTCCTCCTGGGGGCGGGGCGGTGGTGAGAGAGGAATGCTTGCTGTGCTCAGTTCGATTTCTCCTTTTGATTCATTCCAGGGCCCCAGCCCACGGAATGTTGCTGTATTAGGACGCATGTTTCCACTCAGCTAACCTACCCTATGAAATCCCTCGCAGCCATGCTCATGCACTTTTCTCCCGCGTTATTCCAGACTGTGTTAAATTGGCCATCAATACCAACTATTCTAGGATCATTTATTTCTTTGTAGACATACTGATTCTGGAAGTTACAAAACAAACCTATCTTCATTTACAAACAAACATTTCATAGGTCTTTGACACCACATGCCGAGCTATCCTTGCCTGGATCCTCAGGCCACTCAGTGGGGGAACAACTTGGAGTGAGTCTCACTTGACCTGCCAGTGAGAGGTGCTGGATCGTTTGGATCTTTCAGCACTGTCTGCAAATGCTATCAGGTGCAGTTACCCGTTTACAAGTTTTCTTCAACATCTCTGCTAGAGAAGTGTGTGTTGGGGGAATCTTGCAAGGTTGGCCTGGGGCCATGTTAGACTATTACGGTCTGGAGATAGCTTACCAAGGCAAGTAAGTCTTAATTAGAAGAGAGACTTAGGAGCTCAACCAGCTACACCCAAAGGATTATCTTTACAAAATATAAACACCACCACCTCCCAACCTATGTTTCAGTTCAGTGAACTCCCAGAAAATTTATGTCTTAATTTTTCCCTATCAAACCCAAGATGAAGGGACATACGATGACACTGGTTTTCTGTATGCCACCACTGTGGACATCTTTTTTTTTTTTAAACTTTATTTATGTGCATTGGTGTTATGTCAGATCTCGTGGAACTGCATTTTCAGACAGCTGTGAGCTGCCATGCGGGTGCTGGGAATTGAACCCAGGTCCTCTGGAAGAGCAGTCAGCGCTCTTAAACGCTGAGCCATCTCTCCAGCCCCCACTGTGGACATCTTCCAAAAATGTCTGGCTCCTCTTTTCCTGTCGCCTGTCCCCAAAGAAATAAACAGGAAGATGGTGCTTTACACAAGATATTTAGTTTCCCCAGCATAGATGGTTCCACCCAGCGCTACTCACAGGATTCTGCCCAGACCCTGCAGTTCAGTTTCTTTGGTCTACATGTTGGTAAATGAACCAGATGAACAGTCAGGCATCTTGAGGGGGAAATGACGGGGGATGTAGTTCAATGGTACAGCCCTTGGCAAGTAGGTTCAAGACCGTGGGTTCATCCCCCCCCCCCCCATTGTGATGGGGGTGGGAGTACAGGGTTGGGGGAAAGAGGGGATGGTGGTGAGGGATGTATGTACATTGGACAAATGTCAAATGACACATACAAACATTCCGTGTTTCATACAAAGGCCCTGTCCTTCAGCCGCTCAGTTTCTTCTCTGGTGGGGAAATGAGTAATTAGTGGTCCGCACTTGAGAATTATTGGGAGCAGATGTAAGTGGCTGCATGTGCTTAAGTAGGCACACGTTCCCCTTTAAAAATCAAATGACTTCGCTTTAGTTCTGAGCTCTGTCTAGGTCAAAGGAGGGTTGACACATCTGAAGTATTCCTCAAGGCCCCAACGTCTCTAAAAACCCTCCCCCGTCCCCAAGCTTAACACTCTGGAAAGATGCTTTTCTGCCTAGTAGTGTCCAAGAGTCTCCGAAATCACAATCTGGATAAGAAGGTGGGGGACAAGGGTTGCAAGTTGTGGCTTCACCTCAGCCAGTTTGACAGGCGCGGACCAGGATGAGGTGTCACAAAGTGATCCAAACTTCATCTTTAGTTCTCAACTCCCCAGCCTGGAAAACTCAATGCGCAGGCGCAGATGGACGGCCCTATGGGGCGGGGCTAAAGGCCACTAGGTGATTTGGGAGCAAGTTTTGAGAGTAGCTCTGGTTTTTCTCCGTTCTGTTCGCACCTTCAATTTGAACTTGACCCCGCTGCCCAGTGTGATATTCTCTTCCTCTTGTATGCTTTCAGGTTTCAAGAATTTGACAAGTCATCCCTGGGCATCAAAAACATTGGTGAGCGTTTCCAGCTCCAGGCCAGTCCTACCAGATGTGAAGCAAAGTGGGAGGTTAGCTGGTGTGGAAAGTGTAGACCTTTGGAACGTTTCTTCAAAGAATCGCGCCCTTCTGTGTCCTGCGCATCCTGCTGGAAAAATGAATTCACTCCAACGGGCTTGTCAGAGATGAAACTGGACAGCCGTGTGTTGTCTTCCGCCCTCCAAGAGCTCCCCACACCAACGGGAAGATTAGACGAGTAACATGGCTGCATTTTTTGGTTTAAAAAGTCATCACTGTGGTGAGTGTTGCGTGGTCCTGAGCTTGTAGGTAGGTGGGCCGGATGTGGTTAAGCCGGTTAAGAGGGTGTGGAGGACTCAGACAATGAAGAGCAGGCAAGGAGAGGCCAGATCTAAGGGGAAGACTGGACATGGAGACAGGTAGGAATGGGAGGTGCTGATGGTGGCTCAGAGGTTCCTAGCGTGGGCAAGCAGAGAACACACAGCTGTCAGTTCTCTCTACCATGCAGGTCCCAGGGGTCAAACGCAAGTCAACAGAGCATGGCAGCAAGCATTGTCACCTGCTGAGCCATCTCACTGGCCCGCTTCACTTTAGTGTTTTAAGACAGGGGGTGTCTTAAACACTGTGACATGAACACAAGACATGAAGACATGACACAAACCTGCGCATCTGACGAGAGACTCTCTCAGTAGAGGCATCGGCGCCACCAGATAGTCCTGTGGGCAAGTGTGTGGGCATTTTTCTTTCTTTAAAGGTTTTTTTTTAAGATTTATTTTATTTTATGCATATGAATGTCTTGCCTGCATGTGTGTAAGTGTACCATGTGCATGTCTGCAAGAGGGTCTTGGATCCCCTGGAACTAGAGTGACAGAACTGTGAGCCACTCTATTGGTTGAATTGAACCAGGGTTGCCTTGTTTGTTTGTTTGTTTTTTAATACAGGTCTCTCTATCTAGCTATGGCTGCCTTGGAACTGTCTCTGTAGCCCAGGATGGCCTTGAACTCACAGAGATCCACCTGCCTCCCAAGTGCTGGATTAACGCGCTCTTGATTGCTGAGCCATCTCTTAAGATTGATGTGAGAGGGGCCAGCACACTGTGCCTGGCTTTTTACATGGGTGCTGGGGGTCCCGACTCAGGGCCGGCTTTCCCCCACTCTTATCTTACACCATGCACCTGCTGCCCCTTAGAACGTCCTTACTGTAAGGCCATGCTTCCTCCTACCCCGACCGGCCTGCTGCTCACTCTCCCTCTGTCTATATCACTAATTCTTATTTGCTCTCCGAAGTGCAATTCAGGGAAACCTGCGGCTGGCCCCTCTGCCTTAGCCAGCTTCCTTTTCCTCATTGCTTTTCATCTCATTTTGGAATTGTAAATATTGGGCTGGTTCCAGGATTTAATGAGCATCTCTCTCGGTGTGTAGACTCTGTGCCCGGAGACTGTTTGCTTACCATTGTCTCCTAGTGTTTCGTGTTGAATAAATGAATGACTGTTGGTGCCACGGCAATAGTAAGGGGCTCCTTCACCACCACAGCCACAGCTGCATCCTGGGGACACTGCGGATCCCAGCTCTGCCTCTTGCTTCCTGGGGATGTTGCAGAGGAAGGAGCATCCAGCGGATTGCACAGCCTTTGGCGGCAGAGAGGCTTGGGCCTGCTGTGCTGCTACTGTTGCGGGCCAACTGTGACTCTTAGGCAAGACCCTTCTCCTCTTTGGATTTCAGTTTCTTGATCTCTGATAGCAGATCCACTCTTACCTCTTTAGAGATTTGGTTTGGAGCTGGAGAGATGCTAAGCAGTTATAAACACGTTTGCAGAGTGCCTGAGCTTAGTCCCAAGCACCCACTCAGGTAAGGTGGCACACGACTTCCCCTAGCCCTAACTCCAGAAGATCCTGATGATGCCCATGGCTTCTGTGGACACCTCCACACGTAAGCACATGCCTACACACTGACATAACTTAAAAAAAAAATCTTAAAAAGAGATTTCCCCCACAGTTAGTGTATTTTTTAAAGTACTATTTATGGATATCAATGAATATATTATTTATCAAATTGTTGAATTATCACCACAGTAATTCTCTCTGTGTGGTGTGTGTTTGTATGTATGAGGGTGTACTGTGTGTGTGGGTGCTCGTGTGTATATGCATATGTGGAAGTTGAAGGTCAGCTTTGGGTGTTGCTCCTCATAGACCCCCAACCTCGGTTCTGACAGGATCTGTCACTGGCTAGAGTTTGCCGATTAGGAAGGGCTAACAGGCCAGCAAATCCCTGGGGTCCACCTGCCTCTGCCTCCCAGTGCTGGCATTCCAAGTGAGTGCTACCACACTCAGCAGTTTTACATGGGTGCTGGGGACCAAACACAGGTCCTCATGCTTATGCAGCAAGCGCTTTGCCCACGGAGCAGCCTCCACAGTCCCGCGACAGCTTTTTAAGCCTTTCTTTTTGAATCTAGCATCTGGATTCCACCCTTTATATTTGTATATCATATATCCTTCGTCTCTCTTGAGTTATAAAATCCAACTGACTTTTTTTTATTGATTTTTATTGAGCTCTACATTTTTCTCTGCTCCCTTCCCTGCTTCTCCCCTCCTCTCTTCGGCCCTTCCCCCCCAAGGTCCCCATGCTCCCAATTTACTCAGGAGATCTTGTCTTTTTCTACTTCCCATGTAGATTAGATCCATGAATCTCTCTTAGAGTTCTCATTGTTGTCTAAGTTTCCTGGGATTGTGATTTGTGGGCTGATTTTCTTTGCTTTATATTTAAAAACTACCTATGAGTGAATACATGTGATAATTGTCTTTCTGTATCTGGGTTACCTCACTCAAAATGATGTTTTCAGCCGGGCGGTGGTGGCGCACGCCTTTAATCCCAGCACTCGGGAGGCGGAGGCAGGCGGATCTCTGTGAGTTCGAGGCCAGCCTGGTCTACAAGAGCTAGTTCCAGGACAGGAACCAAAAGCTACGGAGAAACCCTGTCTCGAAAAATCAAAAAAAAAAAAAAAATGATGTTTTCTAGCTCCATCCATTTTCCTGCAAAATTCAAGATATCGTTATTTTTTTCTGCTGTTTAGTACTTCATTGTGTAAATGTACCACATTTTCCTTATCCATTCATTGGTCGAGGAGGATTTAGGTTGTTTCCAGGTTCTGGCTATAACAAACAAAGCTGCTATGAACATAGCTGAGCACATGTCCTTGGGGCACGATTGAGCATCCTTTGGATATATACCCAAAAGTGGTATTACTGTGTCTTGAGGAAGGTTGTTTCCTAATTTTCTGAGAAATGGCCACACTGACATCCAAAGGGGTTATACCAGCTTGCATTCCCACCAGCAATGCAGAAGTGTTCCCTTTTCCCCACAACCTCTCCAACACAAGTTGTCATCAATGTTTTTGATTTTGGCCATTCTTACAGGTGTAAGATGGAATATCAGAGTTGTTTTGATTTTCATTTCTGTGATGACTAAGGATGTTGAACGTTTCCTTAAGTGTTTTTCAGCCATTTTAGATTCCTCTGTTGAGAGTTCTCTGTTTAGGTCTGTACTCCATTTTTTATTGGATTATTTGTTCTTTTGGTGACCAATTTTTTGAGTTCTTTGTATTTTTGGAGATCAGACCTCTGTCTGATGTGGGGTTAGTGAAGATCTTTTCCCATTCTGTAGGCTGTCATTTTGTCTTGTTGACCATGTCCTTTGCCTTACAGAAGCTTTTCAGTTTCAGGAGGTCCCATTTATTAATTGTCTCTCTCAGTGTCTGTGCTATTGGGGTTATATTTAGGAAGTGGTCTCCTGTGCCAATGTGTTCAAGTGTATTTCCCACTTTCTCTTCTATAAGGTTCAGTGTGGCTGGCTTTATGTTGAGGTCTTTGATCCATTTGGACTTGAGTTTTGTGCATGGTGATAGATATGGATCTATTTTCATTCTTCTATATGTTGATATCCAAGTATGCCAGCACCATTTGTTAAATATGCTTTCTTTTTTCCATTTGATATTTTTTGCTTCTTTGTCAAAAATCAGGTGTTCAGAGGTGTGTGGATTAATATCTGGGTCTTCTATTCGGTTCCATTGGTCCTCCTGTCTCTTCTTATGTCAATACCAGGCTGTTTTCAGTACTGTAGCTCTGCGTTAGAGTTTGAAGTCAGGGATTGTGATGTCTCCAGAAGTTCTTTTATTGTACAGGATTGTTTTGGCTCTTCTGGTTTTTTTTGCTTTTTCATATGAAGTTGAGTATTGTTCTTTCGAAGTCTATGAAGAATTTTGCTTGGATTTTGATGGGCATTGCATTGAATCAACTGACTTTTAAAATCCTTTTCTCTCCACCTTCTTTTGTGTTGGGGATTGAACCTACAGACTTGTATACCCTGAGCAGGAGCTTAGGGTACCACTGAGTGACATCTCTTGTTCTCTTTTTTACTTTATATATTGAGAGGGAGTGTTATTGATTACCTCAGCTGAGTTTTAACTCACTCTGTAGCCTAAACAGCTTTGGGCTTGCAATTCTCAAGCCTCAGCCCCTCCTCAAGTCAGAGTAGCTAGGTTTCAGGCCTGCTTCACCAGGTCAAATTCCCCTTTTGTCTTTCACGGTGTTGACAGTTTTGAAGAGTCCAGGCTAGTCTCCTGTCCCAGGTTCCTTAGCTGACTGTTGTCCTTGTTGAGATTTTTGGAATATTTTTGACAAGAAACCTACAGTGACAGCATGTACTTCCTAATGCATCCACCAGGGGGCACAAGTACCAGCAGTCCCATATTGATGTTGCTAAATTAAATCCCTTGGCTAAGATGTAATTGTGAGGAGAGAATCCAATGATGGATTGCAGGTTCATAAACCCCTCTTGCCCATTTCTATTCAGTGTTGGTTCTGGGGCAGACACACAGCCATACTCCTTCCTGATGGTCAGGGCCTTATGCATCCTAGCAACTGCTCTGCCATATTACTGAGCTGGAGACCAGCTCGCCACAGCATTCCTGACTTCACCATCTCTAGGCAGAGCTCCATGGATTGGAAGCCAGCATGATATATTTTGTGAGTTCCAGGCCAGCCAGGGATATGTATGCTTGTGTGCCTGCTTGTCTGTATTGTACGGTGTGTGTTGGTGTCTGTTGAGGCCGGAGCACACCACCAGCCCTGGAGCCTGACTTATGGGTGGTTGTGAGCTGCCATGTGATTACTGGGAGCTGATCTGGGCTCTTCTGAAAGAGCAACAGCGCTCTTAACCATGGAGCCATCTCTCCAGCCCCTCCATCTTATTTTTCCAGACATGTTTCTCATGTTTGTGCTTGAAGCTCACCAATTTGGCAAGGCTAACTGGCCAGGAAGTTCAGGGAATCCCCCTGTCTCAGTAACGGTAGCCTTGGGTTCAGGCATATGCTGTGCTCACACTTTTACAGGGTGCTGTGGATCTCAACGCAGGTCCTCACCTTATGTAGCAAGCACCGCACCAACTGAGCATCTTCCCGGGTCCTTCTATTGCTTCTGACAACATCTGGGGGGGGCATGAACAGCACTGGGTTTTCTTTTAAATAAGTTATTTTAGGGAGAGCTGCTGAGCCCCCTGTTCTTAAGGCCTCCCCATATCACGGAACAGAATCTGCCACTTTGCCAGAGTAGTCCTCTTCTGAAGGGCTGCGCTGGCCTTGGAGCACAAGGGAACTCTGGAGTGCAGACAGGATGCAGACAGGAGGAGCCCCTGCTCTTTCCATCTTGCTTCTCCTGGTGTGGATCCTAGGAGTGGGCCAGGTAGAAGCATCTGGAACCTAACATTCTTGGCCTTTTCTGGGTAAGTAGGGTTTCTAATCCAGAACTGGGACCTGGTTTTTGGAAGGGAGGCTTTTATTTCCCATATTGTTTTATTTTATTTTTATTTCTGAGACAGTCTTAATATGTGGCCAAGGTTAATCTTGAAGTCACCATCCTCTTGCTTCTGACTCCTGACCATGAGTTTACAGGAGCTTGCCACCACGTTTGACTTCCAAATGAAATCAAAGGACCTCCCAGGGCAAGGCACAGCTCGACAGACACCTGCAGTTTTACACAGCATGGAGTAACATAGAGTAGGGCCCATTTTTATGTCAGTGGGGGAGCAAGAAAACAAAACAACAACCAGGCTGGAAAATTTCTGTTCGATTTGGCAAAAAACAAAAACAAGTTGCTGGCGGTGGACAGGGAGTTTCCGGAAGCATGTAGGAGCACTTGAATAGTTTACATTCCAGAAAACTTGAGAATGTCAGCCCTTTGGGCTACAGTCATTCCACCATTAGAAACATTAGTCAACCCAAGTGTTTGAATCTCCACGTGGGGAGCACACCCCCAACCTACTTGACCCGCAGTGTTTTAAGCCATTAGCTTTAAGATCCAATTTCCTTTATTTCTATCAAACAGGAAGTGAGTGAAGTGTTGGCTCTTTGTTATCTGGATCCTTAAACATGTTGCTGTATGTTTCAGAATGGAAGTTTCTATTATTGATTAAATGTGTTTCCCTTCCCCTAAACGTTATATGAAGAATGAGCCTTTTGGGCATAACTTAACTGAAATCAGATTCAGAAGGGCGGTCATTCTAGAGACCTCCCCCCCGCCCCCCATTAATGGGTTTATTTTGTTTATTTTATTTTAATCTTTGAGACAAGGTCTTAATACGTAGCCTCAGTTAGCTACTGTGCTTATATCTCGTGAGTACATAAGCAAGTATTTGCTAATTGCTTGGTACGGGTCAGGAACTGTGCCGGGTGTAGATATATCACAGTCGATAAAATAATCCCTCAGTGCTCCTGTGACCTGGGTAGTTTTACGACAGAGCAACACTTGCTGTGACGGTGGGAAGCTGACTGCAATGGCATCCAGCGAGAACTTAGTGGGTGTGGTGGTTAATATTGTCACCCTGACGGGTCTAGAGTCACGCAGGAGACAAGGTTCTGGGCATGCGTGAGAGGGGTGTGAAGATTAGGTTAGGATTACTGACATTAGGTTAACTGAGGTGGGAAGAGCCATTTTAATTGTGGGCAGCACCGTTCTGTGGCGTGCGTGCCTGTGCGTGCGTGCGTGTCCTGCACTGACTCCAAGTAAACTGAGCAATGAAGCACTGCCATCCACTGCTGTCTGCTCCTTGAGCAGACACAAGGTGACCCCCTGCCTCCCAGTCTATCGCCGTGCCTTCCTCTGCTCTGAAGGATGAACCCTCAAACTGTGACCCGGAACGAACCTTTCCATCCTCACATTGCTTTAGTCAGACCTTTTAGTCACAGCCACGAGGACAGTAACTGATAGAGAGGGCCAAGCCGGAGAAACCCGAGAGGGGCTTCCCTTGGGGCCGAAGGAAGATAATGATTTAAACGCCACAGACGTTGGTGTTGGAACAGAGGGACTGGTTTCACGTGGGAGAAAGGATGTGATATGCCACGCGGAGGATGGTGCCTGTGTAGTACAAACAGCGTGGTCCAGAACAGAAGGAAGATGCTCGCGTGGTACTGGGAAAGCCACAGATTTAAGAGCCAGGAGCAGGACCTAAGGGGGAATGAGGCGGCACCCACAGGATAAGCTGTGAGGCTTTCTAACTATACTGTGGGATTTGGACTCTCTGAACTTTTTTTTTCTTCCCTACAGAGTGGAGTTATTGGATTGTACAGACCCAGGGCTATGGGAGTCTGGGTCAGGGATGTGTATGTGTAAGTCATCTACAATTTGCGGCCCAGGGGAGGTAAATAGCAGGTCCCCAATGAAAAAGGAAGAGACTTTATGCCTGTGCCTAAGGACTCCAACATTTAGTAGCTAGGAAAAGGGGACATAACACGGAAGGCAGAGAGGAGGCAGAGGCCGGAGTGGTGTCTAGAGCGGGTGGTGGTGGTGGGGAGGTTAAGGAGGAAGTGGGAGAGATGTTCCAGGAGAGGGGAGGAGAGGGAAGCGCAGGAATGCGTGTACTAGAGCAGGAACAGCAACAGCGCGGAACTGGGTTTTCGGGCCAGTGAGGGCTGGTTCAGGGGAAGGCAGGAGGTGGTGATCCAGACTGTAGTGGGCTAAGGAGCAAGCAGAGGCGAATGGCTATGGATACTGCTTAAGGGCACTGTGGTCCAGTAGGCGAGGAGAGGGCTAGTCTGTAGATATGGAAAGGGGCGGTTCCGGTTCTCCCAAGAAGGGAGAGCACTGTGGGCATGGAACCAAAGGGGAGGATTTAGCTGAAGAGAATCCGAGTTTTAGAGAAAAGGAGTAAACTTGAAAACCAGACAGTTCTTCAGAAGGTGGGAGGGTTAGGGTTGAAGCTCCAAGCGTGGGACTGGCCTTAAAAGGGAGGGGGAAGGAGCACTCAGATGTTTGGCGTCGGGGAGTGGAGGGGTTCATTAGCCCAAGGTTTCTCTTTGGGGAAGAAAGGGAGGTGCAGTGTAGTCCCAAGAGGGCAGGGAGGGTTTTGAGGAGCAGGGGAAGGGATTCCGACCCCCTGAGGCAGACTGTTATAAATGACACAGGAAGGCAGCTGTCTTAGCAAGTGATTTTTCCTCACCAGGCACTTGCTGGCTTGGGGATGGGAGCAGGCAAGGAGAAGGCAGTGTGAGAGGCCCATCCGGGCATTCAGCATTCCCAAGCCTGGCCTTTCTCAAAACACTCTCCTGACAGATACAGAGTATTGAGAAAATGAAATTTTCCTCTGTCAAATGTGTTTGGGCAAATATATATATATATATATATATATATATATATATATATATTTTTTTTGTGTGTGTGTGTGTGTGCGTGTGTGTCTATATGTGTATATATATATATTCTTTTCGTAACTTACAAATGGACATAGTTAAGGTTCTCACAGAGGAAGTCCAGTTAAATTTAAATTTCAAAATTTCAGGTTAATTATTTCTAGATTGTTCTCGTTCGTTCCCCCTCCCACCTCCTCTCACCTATAAAGTTCTTACCGTTTGGTTCCCTCCCTGCAGTTCAGTCCCTGGTAAAAGAACAGAGGTCTTTGTTGCACTCCATCCAGTGTTTGTCTCCTCATAACCGAATTGATTGAATGAGGCAGGGACAAGCCTTTCTGAAGCTCCAAGGACCCACGGCACCTACTGCTTCCTGTTATAAATTAAAACACAAACAGTAAGCCAGCTTCCTTATGGTTCTCTCAGGATGGTGAGAAGGTGAAAACTGGTGTGGCAGCCGGGTCACCGACCACCCATGAGGGTTAGAGTTCTGCTTGGTAGAACCTAGGGAGAATCAGTATCTATTGCATATGTGTGTGATATGTGTACATCTGTGTGTGCATGCTTGCAAGTATGTGTGTGTGTGTGTGCATGTCCATGTGTATGTGTGCATGTGTACATGTGTGCATGTGGAAGTCAGGGCTTGTCATTATTCTAAGTCACCAATAATCAACATTTTCATAGTTTTTTTTTTCCAGTTTAAAATTGCTCCCAGTCTTCATGCCGTAACTGAGAGAAGCAGATGCAGAGATCCACAGCCAAGCACTGGACCAAGACCTGGGAGTCCAGTTGACAAGAGGGAGGAGGGATTGTATGAGCCAGGGTGAGATCAAGATAATAATGGGAAAATCCACAGAGACAGCTGACCTGAGCTAATGGGAGCTCACGGACTTTGGACCAAAAGCTAGGGAGCCTGCATGGGACCCACCTAGGCCCTCTGCATGTGGATGACAGTTATGTAACTGGGTCTGATTGTGGGGCTCCTAGCAGTGGGATCAGGACCTGTCCCTGGCACTTGAGCTGGGTTTTTGGAACCGATTTCCTGTGCTGGGCAGCCTTAATGCAGGGGAGGGAGCTTGGTCCTGCCTCAATGTGATATGCCATCTTCGTTGACTCCCATGGGAGGCCTGCCCCTTTCTGAATGGAGAAGGAGTGGATGGGGCCCGGACTAGATGGGAGGATGGGGAGGGAACAGGAAGAGAGGAAGGAGAGGAAACTGTGATTGGTTTGTAAAATAAATGAAAAAAAAATTAATAAAAAATCAAATTGCTCTCATTTGTGGGTTTATCTCATCACATTTGGTTGATGCTGACTAGGGAATACCGTTTCGGCAGATGACAAATGAAAGAAAAAGAGAGGGACAGGGAAGGATCTAGCAGGATTAAGGGTAGTGGAGAAAGCATACACTGTCGGTGGCGGCGCTTGGCTGTCACAGCCAAGGGAATGGAAATGGAAGGGAGCAGGAAACTTAGAAATGACAGTCGCTTGTGTCCTCCTAGGGGCAACAGAACATGGCAGATACATGAGTCTGAGATACAAGCATTTGAGGAACCAGCAAGATGACTCAGCAAATAAGCAGGCTTGCCATCAAGCCTGGCAATTAATCCCTAGGGTCCACGTGGTGGAAAGAGAGAACCAAATGACTCCCCCACAAGTTGCCTCCCAACTTCCGCATGCATTCGGTGGCATGTGTGCACCCACGCCCTCTCATCTGTCTTCCCACACAGCCATACGCACACAAATAAATAAGGAAATGTAAAATCATTTTTTAAAAGTCAAACTGTTGAAGGTTGCTGAGAATATCAGTGAAGGGGGGCGGGTGACAGCGGGAATAAACCAAACAGAAACACAGGTCCTGTGAGCCCCGAGAGTCCTCTGACACCCAGGCCTGAGTCCCGTGTCCTCAGCATGTCTGATGGTTTTCCTGGCCCACCTGCTTCTGCCTTCATTGGTCCTGCTGGTTTTTTACTCAGTGCTCTAAATGACCACATTGTGGCCTCTAAGGCATTTCCTCTTCTGGTCTCGGATGCCTGAATTAATAAAGGCACGAGCTGCAGGTTAGGGCCCAGCGCTACCTGGGAATGGAGGGTCCCAGTCTGCCTGTCTGCCTGCACCTCTGTCTTGAACTCCTTTCTCCTCGCCTCTCACGACACAGCTCTGTACTTTAAATGCAGAAAACTGATCCTTTGAGAATTCCATATATACGTTCAACATATTTTGATCATATTCATCCCTACCCCCAATTCCTTGTTTCCCTCCTTCCTTCCTTCCTTCCTCCCTCCCTTCCTTCCTTCCTCCCTTCCTTCTTTTTTCGTTTTGTTTTGTTTTTCAAGACAGGGTTTTGCTGTGTAGTTCCGGTTGTCTTGGAACTCTCTGTAGTGAACTCAGAGATCCACTTGCCTCTGCCTCCCAAGTGCTGGGATTAAAAGTGTGCACCACCATTCCCAGCTTTGTTTTGTCTTTTTAATAACTCACTTAGTCCCAAATTAATGATACCCAAAGGTTCATTGGCACGAAGCCCTCAAATAGGACATGATTAACTTCTCAGGAACCATAGTCCAGAAGGAATCCGACTTGTCCTCTCCTGACCTACCCTACCACCCTACTGAGGTGGCTAGGAAAGGTCGGAAGCCTCGGGTCTGGCCTGTCTTCAGTCTAGACATGCAGGTTGGCAGCTCATTCATCTGGATAGGAGTGAAGAGATCAAGAGAAACCCACACGGAGGACGGTTTCTCTATGGCTGCAAGTTCCGTTGGACCAGATGATTCTCTGCTTTGGGAAGCTTCCCTGTCCACTGCTTCCTGTGTCCCACTGATGCCCACAGCACCCCAACCTAAGTGTGACAGCTCCAAATCCCCCAGAGAAAAATGCGCAATCACGGAATGCCAATCGAATAATGCTAAAACACTTCTTGTTGTGAGCCACTGTTGTATAAAACCCAGGGAACCACGATCAGTCTCCTCCATGTGATTGGCAATGCCGGGAAGGGATGCTGATATGGCAATTAGCCTGGCTCAGCAAGGGCCTATTACCGTTTGAGCTGCCTGTGCTGTGCCAGCTAACACTTGTAAGGGCTCAGTAAGGATGCCCTGTGCAAGCAGTGATGCAGTTAACAATGCCCGCCCTGTGCTAATGAA
The DNA here is from genome assembly GCF_018167655.1 of Microtus oregoni. Classification (NCBI taxonomy): domain Eukaryota; kingdom Metazoa; phylum Chordata; class Mammalia; order Rodentia; family Cricetidae; genus Microtus; species Microtus oregoni. The sequence continues at coordinate 44,024,827 of NW_024543063.1, forward strand.
TGCACACACAGAGACACAAGGAAACCCAGCCGGCAGTGGCAGAGCCACCAGGAAGTACAATTCCACGGGTCTATTGTCCTCCCTGCCGTGCTTGTACTTCTTTATCTTTCATGAGACCGTCATTACTGAAAGCATCATAGCTCTCACAGATGCTTTTTGGTATTGTCTATGCTGGCTTGGGCATTTGCCAGGGTGTTGTCAGGGTGTCTGTTCCCAGATCTCTGCATGGCATGCCCCTCCCTATTTCCAGGAAGACTCTCCCTCGAATGACCCTTAGACTTCTGCACCCTCCTCATTCCCTGACCACGTGCCCTGCACTCACACGGATCCGGCTACTGTTTGTCCCCACATGGTATCAGCACCAACACCCAGGACATCCCTCGGCCTATGGAGTGCTTGTTACATGAATAGAATGAATGAATGAATGAATGAATGAAGAGAGAGTTAGCGGAATGCCACAGCCAGGCTCAGGCTCTTGGGAGCTACTTTTCTGCAGTACTATGGAGGGCCAGAGACATTTGTGAGAAGAGTTACAATCCTGCGACTGTCTGCCAGCAGGAGGGCCGGCGCTGGGCTCTCCTGACTAATGCCCGTCAGATTTATTGCTAAGTGGCCCATGTCATTCATACATACTCATTTAACAAATTTTACTTTCCTAGTCTATAAAAGTAATTAAATAGAATTATGATAATAGGGGCTCTTCTGGATACCGCCCCGCCCCCCCTCCCTCCTTGCTCCATTCATCCTTAGTCCCTGGATCATTGGGCTACCAGCGGCCCTGTTTAGTTGCTGAGGAATTCCATCTGGACAAGTGAGTGTGTGCTATCCAGGGGCGGACTGTCCCGGAAGAGAGCACAAACCCCCCTCCCCCAGCTCCTTCTGCAGGGCTGTCTTTCTTTTGCACGATCCAGCACCCCAGCCCCCCTCCCCAACCCTGCCCTGCTGTATGATAGGAACAGTGCTCAAAAACAGTTTTAAGCTCCTACACTAAGGCTACCCACCCAGAGCGGTGAGTGCCTGCCTACCGGTCAGGCCTCAGGGTCCCCTGTAAGGGAGCCCGTGCACCTTCAGCTCCTGCGCCAGGCTTCCGGTACTCTTCTGGATATCGCCCCCCCCCCCTTGCTCCGTTCATCCTTTTGCCCCCGGATCATTGGGCTACCTAGCGGCCCTGTTTAGTTGCTGAGGAATCCCATCAGGACGGGAACGGTTCCTGCTTCTACACTGAAGAGATACACCCAGAGAGTCAATCACAGGAGAGACTGGACCAAGACACCAGGCCTTTCCTGGCTCCATTTGAAGGAAGAGATGGGAAGGCGCCAAGGCAAGAATTCCTCCTACAACCTGAAAGGCAACATGACACCACCAGAATCCAGGGATCCCGAAATAAGAAGAATTGTACACCCTACTCCAGAAGAAATAGAAGAAATCGACTCAAAAGTGAACTATATGAAAATAATAGAGGACCTTAAACAGGAGGTGAAAACTGCCATAAACAATTAGAGATTACGAACAAAAAGGTAGAGGAAATGAATAAATCGCTCAAAGACACGCAAGAAAACCAAGAGAAACAAGAAAAAGCAATCAAACAGGTTAGGGAAGCGGTTCAAGTCTTGAAGAATGAGATGGAAGCAATGAAGAAAACACAAACCGAGGGAAGAATGGAGATGGAAAATCTGGGTAAACGAACAGGAACTACAGAGACAAGTACTAACAACAGATTACAAGAGATAGAAGAAAGAATGTCAGACACTGAAGATACCATAGAGAAAATAAACACACTGATCAAAGAAAACAGCAAAACCAACAAATCCTCATCACAAAACATTCAGGAAATCGGGGACACAATAAAAAGACCAAACCTAAGAATAATTGGGATAGAAGAAGGAGAAGAAGTACAGCTCAATGGTCCAGAAAATATATTTAATAAAATTATAGAAGAAAACTTTCCCAACCTAAAGAAAGATATTCCTTTGAAGGTTCAAGAAGCATACAGAACACCGAATAGACTGGACCAAAAAAAACCATCTCCTCGTCATTTATTAATCAAAACACAAAACATACAGAATAAAGAAAGAATATTAAGAGCTGCAAAGGAAAAGGGTCAAGTTACTTATAAGGGTAAACCTATCAGACTTACACCTGACTTCTCTATGGAAACCATGAAAGCCAGAAGGTCCTGGATAGATGTACTTCAGAAACTAAGAGACCATGGATGCAAGCCCAGACTACTATACCCAGCCAAGCTTTCGTTCACTATAAATGGAGAAATCAAAATTTTCCAGGATAAAAACAAATTTAAACAATACGTTACCACAAATCCAGCCTTACAGAAAGTAATAGAAGGAAAATCACAAACCAAGGAATCCAACAATGACCACAATAACTCAAACATCTAGAGACCCTTCACCAGAACAACTCAAAGAAGGGAAACACACAAACTCTACTACTAAAAAAGTGACCGGAGTTAACAACCACTGGTCATTAATATCACTTAATGTCAATGGACTCAACTCACCTATAAAAAGGCACAGGCTAAAAGATTGGATACGAAAACAGGATCCAACATTCTGCTGTTTACAAGAAACACACCTCAACCACAAAGACAGGCACCTACTCAGAGTAAAGGGCTGGGAAAAGGCTTATCAAGCAAATGGACCCAAGAAACAAGCAGGTGTGGCCATACTAATTTCTAACAAAGTTGACTTCAAACTTAAATCAATCAGAAAAGATAGAGAGGGACATTTTATACTCATAACAGGAACAATCCATCATGATGAAGTCTCAATCCTGAATATCTATGCCCCTAATATAAAAGCACCCACGTATGTAAAAGAAACATTGCTAAAACTCAAGGCTGCCATCAAACGGCACACACTAATAGTAGGAGACTTCAACACTCCTCTCTCACCAATGGACAGGTCAATCAGACAGAAACCTAACAGAGAAACAAGAGAATTAATGGAGGTAATGAATCAAATAGACTTAACAGACATCTATAGAACATTCCACCCAAATAGGAAAGAATATACCTTCTTCTCTGCAGCTCATGGAACCTTCTCAAAAATTGACCACATACTCGGTAACAAAGCAAACATCCACAGTTACAAAAAAATATTCGTAACCTCCTGCGTGTTATCAGACCACCATGGATTAAAGTTAGAATTCAACAACAATGCTACCCCCAGAAAGCCTACAAACTCATGGAAACTGAACAGTCAACTTCTGAACCACACCGGGATCAAGGAAGAAATAAAGAAAGAAATCAAAGTCTTCCTGGAATTCAATGAAAATAAAGAAACAACCTATTCAAACTTATGGGACACTATGAAAGCAGTCCTGAGAGGAAAGTTCATAGCACTAAGTGCCCACTTAAAGAAAACAGAGAAAGCACACATTGGAGACTTAACAGCCCACCTGAAAGCTCTAGAAAAAAAAGAAGCAGACTCACCTAGGAGGAGTAGAAGACTTGAAATAATCAAACTGAGGGCTGAAATCAACAAAATAGAAACACAGAAAACAATCCAAAGAATCAATGAAACAAAAAGCTGGTTCCTAGAGAAAATCAACAAAATTGATAAACCCCTATCCAAACTAATCAAACGGCAGAGAGAGAATATGCAAATTAATAAGATCAGAAATGAAAAGGGGGACATAACCACAGACACAGAGGAAATTCAGAGAATCATTAGATCTCACTACAAAAGCCTGTATGCCACAAAACTGGAAAATGTAAAAGAAATGGACACGTTTTTAGATAAATACCATATACCAAAGCTAAACCAGGACCAGGTGAACAATCTAAATAGACCTGTTAGTCGCAAAGAATTAGAAGCTGTCATCAAAAACCTCCCTACTAAAAAAAGCCCAGGACCAGATGGTTTCAATGCAGAATTCTACCAGAACTTCCAAGAAGACCTAATACCTATACTCCTTAATGTATTTCACAATATAGAAACAGAAGAGTCATTGCCAAATTCCTTTTATGAAGCTACAGTCACTCTGATACCAAAACCACACAAAGACTCAACCAAGAAAGAGAATTACAGGCCAATCTCACTCATGAACATCGATGCAAAAATTCTCAACAAAATACTGGCAAACCGTATCCAAGAACACATTAGAAAAATTATCCATTATGATCAAGTAGGCTTCATCCCAGAGATGCAGGGCTGGTTCAACATATGAAAATCTATCAATGTAATCCATCATATAAATAAACTGAAAGAAAAAAATCATATGATCATTTCATTAGATGCTGAAAAAGCTTTTGACAAAATTCAACATCCCTTTATGATAAAAGTCTTGGAGAGATTAGGGATACAAGGGTCATACCTAAATATAATAAAAGCTATTTACAGCAAACCGACAGCTAACATCAAACTAAATGGAGAGAAACTCAAAGCCATCCCACTAAAATCAGGAACATGGCAAGGCTGTCCACTCTCTCCATACCTCTTCAATATAGTGCTTGAAGTTTTAGCAATTGCAATAAGACAACATAAGGGGATCAAGGGGATTCGAATTGGGAAGGAAGAGGTTAAACTTTCATTATTTGCAGATGATATGATAGTGTACATAAGTGACCCCAAAAACTCCACCAAAGAACTCCTAAAGCTGATAAACAGCTTTAGTAATGTGGCAGGATACAAGATCAACTCCAAAAAAATCAGTTGCCCTCTTATACACAAAGGATATGGAAGCAGAGAGGGAAATCAGAGAAGCATCACCTTTCACGATAGCCACAAATAGCATAAAATATCTTGGGGTAACTCTAACCAAGGAAGTGAAAGATCTATTTGACAAGAACTTTAAGGAATTGAAGAAAGAAATTGAAGAGGATACCAGAAAGTGGAAAGATCTCCCTTGCTCTTGGATTGGGAGGATCAACATAGCAAAAATGGCAATTCTACCAAAGGCAATTTATAGATTCAATGCAATCCCCATCAAGGTCCCATCAAAATTCTTCACAGATCTTGAGAGGACAATAATCAACTTTATATGGAAAAACAAAAAACCCAGGATAGCCAAAACAGTCTTATATAATAATGGAACTTCTGGAGACATTACCATCCCTGACTTCAAACTCTACTACAGAGCTACAGTATTGAAAACAGCTTGGTATTGGTATAAAAACAGAGAAGTCGACCAATGGAATCGTATAGAAGATCCAGATTTTAACCCACAAACCTATGAACACCTCATTTTCGATAAAGGAGCTAAAAGTATACAATGGAAGAAAGAAAGCATCTTCAACAAATGGTGCTGGCACAACTGGATGTCAACCTGTAGAAGAATGAAAATTGACCCATATCTATCACCATGCACAAAACTCAAGTCCAAATGGATCAAAGACCTCAATATCAGTCCAAGCACACTGAACCTGATAGAAGAGAAATTGGGAGGTACCCTACAACAGATGGGCACAGGCGATCGCTTCCTAGGTATAACCCTAGAAGCACAGACATTAAGGGCAACATTGAATAAATGGGACCTACTGAAACTGAGACGCTTCTGTAAAGCAAAGGACACTGTCACTAGGACAAAAAGGCAACCCACTGACTGGGAGAAGATCTTCACCAACCCCGCAACAGACAAAGGTCTGATCTCCAAAATATATAAAGAACTCAAGAAACTAGACTTTAAAATGCTAATTAACCCAATTAAAAAATGGGGCACTGATCTGAACAGAGAATTCTCAACAGAAGAAGTTCAAACGGCCAAAAGACTCTTAAGGTCATGCTCAACCTCCTTAGCAATCAGGGAAATGCAAATCAAAACAACTTTGAGATATCATCTTACACCTGTCAGATTGGCTAAAATCAAAAACACCAATGATAGCCTCTGCTGGAGAGGTTGTGGAGGAAGGGGTTCCCTCATCCATTGCTGGTGGGAATGCAAACTTGTGCAACCACTTTGGAAATCAGTGTTTCGGTTTATCAGGAAATTCGGGATCAACCTACCCCTGGACCCAGCAATACCACTCTTGGGAATATACCCAAGAGATGCCCGATCATCTGACAAGGGCATTTGTTCAACTATGTTCATAGCAGCATTATTTGTAATAGCCAGAACCTGGAAACAACCTAGATGTCCTTCAATGGAAGAATGGATGAAGAAAGTATGGAATATCTACACATTAGAGTAATACTCAGCGGTAAAAACAATGACTTCTCAAATTTTGCATGCAAATGGATGGAAATAGAAAATACTATCCTGAGTGAGGTAACCCAGACCCAAAAAGATGAACATGGGATGTACTCACTCATAATTGGTTTCTAGCCTTAAATAAAGGTCAGTGAGTCTATAATTGGATATCCTAAAGAAGCTAAATAAGAAGGTGAACCCAAAGAAAAACATATAGCTATCCTCTTGGGTAGGGGAAGTAGACAAGATTGCCAGGCAAAAATCGGGATCTTAAGGGTGGGGGGGGGGAGGGGGTAAGGGGAGATGGGGAGAGAAAAGTGAGAAGGGTAGGATGGGGAGAACTTGGGGCAACGGGATGATTGGGATAAAGGAAGGTTGGATAGGGGAGCAGGGAAGCACATATCTTAATTAAGGGAGCCATCTTAGGGTTGGGAAGAGACTTGGACCTAGAGGGGCTTCCAGGTGCCCAAGGCGAGGTCCCCAGTTAGTTCCTGGGGCAGCTGAAGATAGGGAACCTGAAATGATCCTATCCTATAGCCATACTGATGAATATTTTGCATATCACCATAGAACCTTCATCTGGCGATGGATGGAGATAGAGACAGAGACCCACACTGGAGTACTGGACTGAGCTCCCAAAGTCCCAATGAGGAACAGAAGGAGGGAGAAGACGAGCATGGAAGTCAGGACCAAGAGGGGTGCACCCACCCACGGAGACAGTGGAGCTGATCTATTGGGAGCTCACCAAGGCCAGCTGGTCTGTGACTGAAAAAGCATGGGATAAAACCGGACTCTCTGAATATGGCGAACAATGAGGGCTGCTGAGAAGCCAAGGACAATGGCACTGGGTTTTGATCCTACTTCATGTTCTGGCTGTGTGGGAGCCTGCCAGTTTGGATGTTTACCTTCCTAGACCAGGATGGAGGGGGGGAGGACTTTGGACTTTCCACAGGGCAAGGAACCCTGACTGCTCTTCAGACTTGAGAGGGAGGGGGAGAGGAGTGGGGGGAGAGGGAGAGGAGTGGGGGGACGGGGAGAGGAGTGGGGGGGAGGAGTGGGAGGCTGGGAGGAGGCAGAAATTGTTTTTTTCTCAATAAAACAAAAAGGAAGTTAAAAAAAAGAATTATGATAATATACATGCAGAGATTATGTTTAGCACTAGGCGTAACCCATCATATAGCAAATTTTAAGCTATAACTTGAAAAGATATTACAGATTGACACCAGGTCAGATTTTGTATAAAAATCACCATAAACTGATTCTACCGCTATATAGCCAATATTCACTGAAAATAAAACAGTTTTAATTAAACTTTGTTAAAATGTTAGCAATTGCTGTCACTACATACAAAGTAAAACTGCACAGGAGTTATAGCTAGAAATGCCTTTAAATTCTAGTTGAAGTCCCCCATTGCTTTTCACCTTATTTTTTAATTAATTTATTAGGCATATACATGTTTCCCCTGCATGTAAGTTTGTGTACCACATGCATGTCTTGGAGGCCAGAAGAGGGTACTGGATCTCTTGGGACTGGAGTTTCAGGTGGTCGTAGGACATCGTGTGGGTGCTAGGAATTGAACCCAGGTCCCCTGGAAGAGTAGCCAGTTCTCCTAATCGTTGAGCCATCTCTCCAGCCCCTGCGCTTTATTTTTGGAGATGAGAGAGGTCTCTAATTTTGAAATGAGGTCTCTAATTAAACCTGGAGTTTATACATTTGGTCAGGTTAGGTGGCCAATGAGCTTCAGAAATCTACAGTTCCCTTCTGCACAGCAACACTGTGAGTATAGATGCCCAGTGTTTTACCATGGGTTCTGAGCCGGCGAGCTCAAGTCCTCATGGTGTGGGATATCCTTCTGTATATGTGTTGCTTTTATTGGTTAATGAATAAAGAAACTGCTTTGACCTGTGATAGGGCAGAGTAGAGCTAGGCAGGGAAAACTGAACTGAATGCTGGGAGAAAGAAGGCAGAGTCAGGAAGAAGCCATGTAGCCCCTGCCAGAGACAGATGCCAGATGGAACCTTGCCGGTAAGCCACAGCCATGTGGCGATACACAGATGAATAGAAATGGGTTAAAATAAGATGTAAGAGTTAGCCAATAAGAAGCTAGAGCTAATAGGCCAAGCAATGGTTTAATTAATACAGTGTCTGTGTGGTTATTTCTGGTTTGGCAGCCGGGAATGAACAAGCAGATTCCTACAACATCCTCATGCATGTGTGGCGGGAAATTTACCAACCACGCCATCTCTCCAGCTCCAGGTCCTAAGCTCTTGAGGTGTTCTGGAAGTTACTTGGATTTGGATGTTAGAATAAATTTGTTCATTTGAAACGGCATAGAAATTAATGTCAACCAACCCTGCTAGCAAAGGCAGAAGCTCCTCAAGTATGGCAGATGATGGGGCGCTCGTTGATGCTCAGAACGGTGGAGGAGAACTCTGACTTGATGAAGTGAGAAACATTGATGAGTCAAAGGAAAACACAAAATGGAAGATTCTGTCAGGTTTGGACTCAATGAGTTATTAAAAAAAAACATTCAGAGCTCAGAAGCTCATCAAATTCCAGACCCCTCTCTCTTTGTGTGTGTGTGTGTGTGTGTGTGTGTGTGCGCGCGCGCAATGTTTGTGAGACTGTCAGAAAAGAGATTCAGACCCTCAAGCTGGAGTTACAGGAGATTGTGAGTCACACAGCATAGGTGTCAGGAACTGAACCCCAAGAGCAGTATATACTCTGAGCCATCTCTCCAGCACTTTCTATAGATATCACCCCTTCTTCTTTTTACCCCAGTGGTAAAGACATGTGTTCAGCATGTCTTGGGGCCAGGAGGTGAATTTTGTTGCTGCCTAACACAGGGGGTACCTTGTGCCAGGAGAAGTCGGTAGGGCCTGGAGAACCAGCAAGGTGGTGCAATGAGCATCCAGAATCCCACACTGAGAGGCTCTGATCCTCCAGACGTGAGGAAGCACGTGGTGGTGTGCATTTGTACACAGTGGTCCTAGATCACTGCGGGATCTGGGGACATCTGCAAAGACTGGGAGAAACAACTTTCCTTATTAGGGGAGCTGACTGTTAGCAACAGGAGGAGAGAAATACTAGAACTGAGGTCTTCTGGCTGAGGAATTAGAGTCAAATAATCATGTGCAGAGATCCCAGGGTGATACACACATTGTTACACGTATTTCACAGGGAAGGGCTGAGTTGCTGGTTGTTAGCTATTGTATTTGAGTATACAATATCCCACATGGGCTCATGTAGTTCATCGCTTGGTCTCTAGGAGGTGCTGTTTGGAGAAATTACAGAATTTCCAGGTGGAGCCTTGCTGGAGGAAGTGTGTCACTGGGGGTGGGTTTTCAGGTTTTACAGCCTGGCCCAACTTCCTGTTCTTTCTCTCTGCTTCCTGTGTGTGGGTGAAATATGATCTGCCAGCCTCACACCCCTGCTACCATACCTTACCCACGGTGATGAACTGTACCCCACTGGGATTATAAACCAAACAAACCCCTTCTCCCCAAAGTTGCTTTCTGCAGTGGTGTTCTCTTGCAGCAACAGACAAGCAGCTAAGGCAGCAACCTTCCACCAATTCTTAAGACAACAGAGGCTTGATTCAACTGAAAGTGATAGTGATTTTTTTATGTGTTAGACAATAGAAAAGACAATAAAAAAAACCCTCTACAAAGATGTTTATGCCCATTGTTAGAGCCCCATGAGAATGAATGTCTACTGGTAGTCAGAAAACATACAAGAGGAATTCAAAACAGAAGCTTGGGCTATAATTTTCATATTACTGGAGGACAGTTTCACAGATAAACACTGGTAAACACTGGAGAGAGATGCAATCCGGACCAATCGCACCGTGAACTTGAGCGCTGGTCCTATTGGGCAAGGTGTTTGCTGCCTGTTTGTAGTTACTGGTAGTGCTATAGGCAGACTCACAGGTAAGCAACCACCCCTGTGCCTGCTGCCTCAAATCTGAGGGTCTCTGTGGAAGTTGCTGGGAGTTCTTTGGTGAAAAGCCCCATTTCCCTGGTTTTTGTTCTTCCCTTTCTCATTGGGAAGCTGTGGACAGGAGGTTTATGGACTTGCTCCAAGGACGCTGCCTGGTGTGTCTAGTGGCCTCCAGTCCATAGTCTCTGAGGTATGCACGGATGGGAAGGTCAAGGAGAGAAGAGAGGTGGAAGTCTTGCTTGGTGGGCTGAAGGGGCTGCTCAAGGTCCCTGAGTATTACCAAGATAGAAGGAGATTCTTGACTTTAGGCTCAGATGGAGTGTGTATCTCAGTATAGACACAAAGACTTCTGCTTGGGCCTGTGAAGGCCCAATCAATGCTCAGCTTGCTCATCTCGTGACACTGTTAAGGCTTGGGATCATTTCGTGGTGGCTGAGGCTGGAACCAACTGGTACAGACTGGTCTCCTAAACCTTCTCGCTAGAGTTGCCCCAACGTGTGTGGAGAAGACAAAAGATCCAGTAACAGGTTCCCTTGCTCTTGTTTGGATTTGGCTGGGAGGTAGCCCAGCAAATCCATAGCCTCACTACAGACATCTTGAAGCCGAGAAACCTTTTCATAAGGCAAGGACCAACGCCATGCCTGGGAGATGTTCAGGGCATTCCTGGCATTAGTGGCAAAGGAAGGCTGATTCATACTTTTGCCACGGGTGACGTTGTGAACCCAGGTTTGGAGATGGGGCAAGAATTTCAACCCCACAAATTTGTATAACCTGGAGGTCTGGGCCAGCGGTTCCCGAACCAGGTCCTCGTATCTCAGGAGCAGGAAGCGCTGTTGTAGAGCCTCAGGCAGGGCTTGGATGGCCTTGATTATGTCCACGTGGCTTTTGCAGATGATCTGCATGGTATAATAGGGGTAATCTTCCTCCTTGATCGTTTTCAAATGTTCCCCCAGCACAATGCGACTATCAATCATGAGGTCCCCTCTGGTGTGTTCCCGAGATCGGAACACAGCCCGGGGGTCTCGGATCAGGTGTACGATGTGCAGGTTGAGGGAAGGGTCTGTGAGAAGTGGGTAAAGGGCCTGCAGGTTGAAGAAGCGCACCTCCTTGAGTACCACGTGACTGTGAGAGCCGCAGGCCTTCTCCACCATATCAAAGGGTTTCTGGGAACAGAGGCGCTTACAAGGCTCAGGCGAGCTGATCTGGTCACTGGAGAAGAAGTCACAGACAGGTGACGAGCACAGGGCCCGGCTTTGCTCCCATTGGAAAAGGCTGGACTGTTTTCGGGGGCCTGGCTTCATGTAGGCATCAAAGACGCTCATGTCACACAGGAAGACCGAACGCAGAAGGTCCCGCGCAGCCATGTGCAGCTTCCAGGCCGTGCTGCTGGTGAAGCTCATCCACACGTGCCAGGCGGGCTCCATCAGGTAGAAGACATCCGGGTGTTGCCCAAAAACCTGCCCCACAAAAGAGGATCCTGAGCGCCAGGAAGACAGGACCAGCACATGCACGGGCCTCCTGGACTCTTCTTCGTTCTGGACAAAGCCCGTATGTCTGAACGTATGGAAGAAGAGCGCGGCAATTATCATCTGGGAACCCAGGAACAGCAGCAGCTTCCCTTTCTTAGGCAGTATCATCCTTTGGAAGTAGAAGACCTTTAAAGGGTAAGCAGAGGGAGGGGGCTGAGTCAGGCTATGGTGGCATCTACCTTCTGGCTTCTCTTGGACCCCCTCCAAGGAGCAAGATAAAAATTCAGAAACTTCCTGCAAGCCCTTGTCCAAATCCCCCTGCAGAGTAATTCTGGATTCTTGGTTCTTATTGGATCGTTGTGTTCTGTATTTTATCGTCTTTAAAACTTCCCCCTCTGGTCTTTCTTGTCCAAGAACTACCAAGAACATCCCTCCTACTCAGCTACATTCACTCAATATAAGGGACACTGCCACCCCCTGCGCCTTCTACACCCCTGACAGAGTGGCCTGCAGGCAAAGCCGTCTGTCTGATGAAGCCTGGGACCTTCCCACTGCACTCTCCTGAAGGCTAAGGATGAAGGCTGTTAAACTGCCTGGCTTTAGAGTTTTCTCCTTTGTGGCAGAGCTATACATCAATGGGGCATCGGGTTCCTTCTGACTTAGCCCCATCCCATGGGACTAAGAATGTGGGGGAGGGGATCCACAGCTAACTTTGTGCCTATGCAGATGACAAATGAGCTGAAACCATTTCAGCAGAACCATTGATTCTACAGAAGTGTGGTGAGCCAGGCTAGGAGCTGGTTTGAGACACCCGGGGCTGTTTGGTCACAGGGCTTCAGCTTGGGAAATGCCTGGCTGCTTTGCAAACCTACTCAGGACTGTACTGCAGACACTGTCACCTCCTTATCAGGAACTCAGATGTTCATTACACAAAGCCATAACAGAAGAAGGTGTTAGGAGGGTGTTCCATACATCAATGGGGCATCGGGTTCCTTCTGACTTAGCCTCATCCCATGGGACTAAGAATGTGGGGGAGGGGATCCATATATATGAAAAGACTTTCATGTGGGGGGCTTGGTAGGTCAGCCGTGCTCCAGTGGATGGCCTTTATTCCTGATTCCAGAAACTGGACTTGGTGAGGTATTTTTCAAAAAAGGGATAGGAAATTTGGGGTGTGTGGGAGGGGTGAGGAGGTGAGATTGAATCTGAGAAAAGTTGGGGGAGGATTGTATGCATGTATGAAATACTCAAAGAACTAACAAAATATAGTAAAAATCATATAATAATGGAAAGTACATATTTCAATGCAGAGAGAGGGGCAGAGAAAGAGAGTGTGCACCAAAGTCAGCAAGAGGGCTTAGCAGGTAACAGTACCTGCTAATAAACCTGAGTCTGATACCCAGGATGAAAATGATGGAAGGAGGGAAGTGGCCCCTGTGAGTTGTCTTCTACCCTCCACAGGAGCATGTGTGCAAACCCCCCCACACACACACTTTCTAAAAAGAATAAAGATAGTCTGGTATCAAGTGCCATGCTGGTCTCTCCCTCCTAAACAGTTTTAAAAATCAGTTGTTTTACCTTATGTGTGTGAGTGTTGGTTTATCATCCACATGCATACAATACCCTTGGAGACCAGAAGAGGGTGCTGGATGCTTGGGCACTAGAGTTACAGATGCTTGCTAGGCACCATGTGGATGCCGGGAACTGACCCCTGCTCCTCAGTAAGAGCAGCCAGTGCTCTTAACCAGTGAGTCATCTCTCTAGTCCCTCTTAGAGGTTTTATTGCTCTTTTCTGCATCATTCTGGTTCGAATGATTTCTTGATATAAATAACCAAGAGACACAGAGCATAAATATGAACAGCAACAAGGTGCTAATGCATATATATCATCGCGTGTCCTAGAGATTCTCCTCCCTTGTGCCTTAGTAAAGAAGGGAAGGGCTTGCTATTCTCCTGATGACAGGTATCATCATCAATTGCAATCTCTTCCTTTAGGTGGTACATGCCTATAACCCTGTGTACACGGGAGGCAGAAGTAGGAGGATTGCAAGTTCAAGGCCTGCCAGAGTAATTCAGTAAGGTCCTCTCTCAAAAATAAAAGAAATATACTAAAGAGGGCCTACAAGTGTAGGGAGTGGAGGAGGTCCCGAGTGAATGTGTGAGGAGTGGGTGGAGTCCTCAGAGTACATATCATCGACATGAGCATGGCCATAACAAGGACCCCTGTAGAAACGGCGACCTTCCTCTGGTCGTAGTACAAAGGTAGACAGTGTGTACAGAAAGCATCAACCCTTGTCTGGGAGTTTACTGCCGGAGACTGCTCTCCTACAGAGCCCCCCATCTGAAGCTAGCTAGCCCCTTCCCTTTGTATAGTACATAATAAACCCACTGAGTTTTTGGGGTTGTGTTGCAGGTGCCCTCCATCAGGGTGAGCACAGTCTACCATGTCATTTCTTCATTCCCATGTCACCCCAATCATGTTTCCAGGACCCCGCTATGCAGGACATAATAGTAGAGCTCCTGCCTACATAGGCGAGGCCCTGAGTGCTAATGAAAACTTAAGCACTGTTAGAACGACTTCCATTTCAGTCTCTAAGATAGGTTTTACATCTCTACTGGGTAGGTTTTCCTTTTCAGCTTCCCAGGACCTAAATGACCGGAGAAGATTAACTGAGGAACTGTCTAGATCAGGGTGGCCTGTGGGCATGTCTGAATTGTTAAGGTGGAGGATCCACCCTGAATGTGAGCACTGGTCCCTGGGTAGCGCCCACCTCTGGGATTTCCCTGCCATAAGGGACTGCAGTCCTATACCTGTGTGAATCAGGCAAACCCTTTCCAGGCCTAAGTTGTTCATCCCAGGATACTTTGTCACAACAACAGAAACAAAACCAGAACAGGAATGGATAATTTGTGCTCTAGCTCTGGGAGGTTAGTTTTGTCTGACTCTTACTAGATTCCCTTTTCAAACGTTTGTGTTTTTGTAGTAATTTTGAGATAGGCTGGCCTGCATCTTACTGTGTAGCCCACGATAGCCCTAAACTCCTGTTGATTCTTTTGCCTCAGCCTCCTAAGTGCTGGAATCATAGGATCGAGCCACTAAGCCCAGCTTTTTAAATGTTTATAATTAGTGTATTTTAAATGCACAAAGTAATGAGTCTTACGTTGTCATTTTATACTCATATATGATAAGTGTGGATACTCACATATCCTAGTACTCTCTCCTACCCTCTGTCATCCTCTGACCCTCTCTTGTCCTCTGTCACCACTGACCCTCTCTTGTCCTCTGTCACCACTGACCCTCTCTTGTCCTCTGTCACCACTGACCCTCTCTTGTCCTCTGTCACCACTGACCCTCTCAGTCTAGTCATCATTCACAACTTAAAAATATTTTTTGAGGACCTATTGAGTTTAATTAGATTTGCGTGGATAGGAATAGGGGGTGAATATCATTAAATTATATGCATATATGAAATTGCCACAGGACAAAAATAATAAACAAATGTCCTGCCTGCCTGCTCAAATGGGGTCTTTATGGTTCCAATTGTTTTGAAAAGACTGGTTTTCATGAACATCAAGCCCGTAGAGTAAGAACTGAAAACGTGGCTTTCTAAAGACTCCACGCAGGAGGGGAACGGCTAGAAGAGTGCTTGTTGGCTATATCCTGGCATGCCAGGACCCAGGTCTCTGTCTTGCTGAAGACAAGGGGGGGGGGGGAATCTTGCTACAAGCAGTTTGGTTTGGAGGGGAAGTTAGGACATTCTCAGAGCTCTCTGTAGGCAGGGGTAAGTGACACATCTTCAAAGAGGTCACAGCCTTCCCCTGAGGAACTTTCCTAGTGACTTGTGCCAGTTCCTAAGAGCCAGTATTTATCTTGTCGTTAGTCCACAGTGAAAACTCACTTCCAAACCTGCCTAGTTATCTCTGCTACACAACAGTGGGTTCATGTTATTCTGTTGGTTCAGCTGTAGTTCAAACACACGAGGAGATTTAGATGTTTATAAACCCTTAACGATTTCCCTCTTAGGAAGAGACACAGCAAGGCATCCGCCCGACCTACAGCTCTTTGCTTTTTTTTTTACTTTCTTTTTTTTTTTCTATCAGTGTATTATAGAGCACAAAGGACACAGGGACACAGAACACAAAGCATTTCCTTGTTTCTCTCTACCATCTATTGTACGGACACAACAATCTGTCTAACCAAGGGCTCCTGGGTTTCCAAGCTCCCCTTATTTCAAAGGCTTCAGTCACGGGCTTCTTGTCTACACACTTGTAAGATTAAATCCCCAGAAGTAAAATGTGGAGTCAAAAAGCACATGCGCGCACGAGTGTGTGTGTGTATGTGTGTGCGTGCGTGCGTGTGTGTGATTTAGACAGCCATTGCCAGGCAGCCTTCATGCTGCCTGTGAACCTGGAGGGAGGTATTGAGAGTGGGTTTGGGAGGAGGAGGAGGCAGCCACAGAGGTGATTCTTGGAGCTTTCAACTTGCTTCCTCAAGAGGTAGGACATGCTTTGCCAGCTCTCGGGCTTCCCTTGGAAGTCCCCTTAGACATTCTGGAAGTGTGTCATAACCCTCACCAGAGTCTGTGTGGCAGTGGTGCCCCCCCCCCCCCATCTCTCCCATTGCCAGTCATGCTTTCCCTCTGAATATATGTAAAGCATCAATTGAGGGTCAGCCTTTTTCTCTATTTTTTTGTGTGTATGCGTATGTGTGCCTGTTTGAGTGAGGACCCCTGTGAAACTTTTGGTGTCATTTCATTCTTCATATAGCATACCCCTCCCTTCTTTTTCCCTCCCTCCTTCCCTCCCTCTCTCCATTCCTTTCTTCATTTCTTTCTCCCCCTTCTTTCTTTTTGAGCCAGGGCTTCTCACTGGCTCAGAGCTTGCCAAACAGGCTAGGCTGGCTGATCAATGAGCTTGCTGCCCGAGCATGGGGACCTGAGTTCTTATCCTTAGCAGCCAAAGAAAAGCCGGGTGTGGTCAGGTGGGTGCGTCCATCCCGTGTTGTGGCCATCTGGGTGCACGTATCCCATGTGGTCATTTGGGTGCATGCATCCTGTGTTGTGGCCATCTGGGTGCGTCCATCCCATTTTGTGGCCATCTGGGTGCTTCCATCCCATGTTGTGGGAGAACAGAGACAAGAGGCTGGCTGGGACTTGCTGGCCCCAAAGTCTAGTGAGAGGTCCTACCTCAAGTGCAGACACTTGACATCCTTGCTTGGCTTCTGCATGCATGAGCATGTCTTGCTCACTTGCTCACATGTGTACATACAACCCCTCCCATGCCCACAATGCTACCACAGGGGACAGTGTCAGTGAATGCAACTTTCTCTGTCTTGCCCTCTGGGCTTCAAGTTTCAGGGGATGACCAGTTTGTAAAACAGAAGTCCAAGGGGGAACAACTGGAAACTATGTCATTGCTGATTGTGGTTTAAGTGTAGCTGTCCCCTCTCCACTACCACAAGACAGAGAGCTTTTCCTAGGTACAGTCTGAGTATGGGAAACAGTGTAGGACAAAGCTAGGAAGCAATGGCTTGTAGGGGAGAGGAGAACTCAGCCTGCGGACACCCAGAGCCTGGGCTGCAGTTTTACAAGCAGGTCCTGTGACTGCCTCACCCAAAACTAACACCCCCTGGAACTAGGAAAACAGGGGTTTCCTTCCATCCCAGCCCTGGGTCAATGCCGCCCTGCAGGACTTGATGGCTCTGGGCCTTCCTTGTGTGCCAGCTGCTGCTGGCCTTAAGCCAGGCCCTTTCTGTGTTTTCTTCCCCCGCCCTCACCTTTTTTTTTTTTTTTTTTTTTTTTTTGGCAGGGCAGCAGGATGGTGTTGGGGAAGGTCCTGCTCCTTGTTCCTGCCATTCTATCAAGGAGCTGCTTCTCCATCCCTCTGCTTCTGCTCTGTGTAAGCCCTGGCCAGGAAGAACAAGCTCTTGTGAGGCTTGTCTAGTCCAAGGTCACCAGGATCTAAACAGCACCTGTTGTGACTGCCTGCCCCACTAGAGAGCACTCTGGGTCACGTCTCGGGCAGAGTTAGCTCATCTTAACAACCAATAGTAAAGGCAGAGGACAGTCTGTGTGAGGGCCGCTGGCTGGGTACCTGGTGCTTTAGGGAGCTCCGTGGAGAGCAGACACTCCCACTCCGGTTCCAGCCCAAGTCACGGTCTCTTGCTGTTGGGATTCTCTGCTGGAGGTATTGGCATTTCCCCCACTGCCTCTCAGCCCTCCCCACCCTCAGCTACCACACCTCCTTCTAAAGCACACATCTGTAGCTCTCTACGATTCTAACATGTACACGCTAAAACCCAAATCCCCAGGCCTCGTGCCCAGAGCCTGCTTCTGCTTGTCCTTTAATTTCCTGTTCCTTCCTCCGTTCTTCCACCTCTACCCTCGAAGTCAGTTTTCCGATCTGCCCAAGCTGTCTTCTTGCTGAGGAGCCCGGAGACATTTAGAGAACTGTCACTCTTCCTCCAAGAGACTACCCACAGGCCCCTTTCTCCCATAAACAATGCTGTCCCAGGCCTCCCAAATGTCCATTAGCTTCCCAGTCTCTGCACAGGGTACAGTTGCAGGCTTCCCATTGAGGTGCAGCTAAGCCATGTCTTAGCTTGCTCATGGTGTGGAACGCTTCCACAACTGATTCAGACTCCTTACATCCCCTGGATCAGTGAAGATAGTTGGGGAACAAGGAAGAGTCACATTGATAAAAGGCAGAAAGCCCTTTGTGCTTGGTTTGAGACAGGGTTTCATGTGCCTCAGGCTGCCCTCCGAACTGGTCATATAGCCGAGAACGGTCTTGAACTTCTGACCCTCCCACCTCTTTTGTACTCAGATTACAGGTGTGCACCAAATGTCTCAGTGATGGGCGCCTCACATCACTTGAGAATGAAAAAGAAAGTCATCAGAACGTTCGTGTCTTGAGAACCATCATTAGAGGTGGGGGTAAGGGGAAGGCACCAGAGTTAGGGGCTTCCTCCAGCATCCTCACTACAGGAGCCTGAGTTACAGATCCTCCCCAGTCAATCAGGAGCAAGCTTTTCGAAGCAAAATGGGAAGTCCTGACCAAAATCAACTAAACAAGCCACCTAGATGTCAATCTAAGAGGCCAGCATTCTGAAGACTTGAGCAACTCCACTTTAGATTCTCTCGTGGAATGATGTCCCTTTAAGCAGAAGTTAGGAACGGCAGGCAAGGGCTTTGCACAAACAGAAAGAACGGAGGCGGGCTGGGGACACCGGCCTCATTGTAAACAGCCGAGAGACCTGGGAAACTCTTAGGGTTAAGCTCCCAGATAAAAGTGACCACAAACCAAACTTGTTTAAGACAGTGTCTCACGCTGCATCCAAAGCTGGCCCCACACTCACCTCAATCCTCCTGCTTCTGCCTCCTAAGTGCCGGGATGACACACTTAGCTACCACACTCCAAAGAACAAACTCGAGCAGTCTCAGTGCTAGAAGGGTGGGGCCTGGGGCCTCACCAATGCTTGAGTGTCCACAGACAGGGCTGGGCACACGGAGCGGGAAACACCTGTCCATGAAGTCTGAGTGATCCAGTATCTGTGGGGAGCTCTTGCTGCCTCAAGGAATGTGGGACCAGGTATTTTTATCTTATATTTGTAGGATTATTCAGCCCCAGTGAAACAGACTTATCCAAGGCCATCTGAGGCAGAGGTCTCCTCCACCTCAGTTGCTAGGCTAGCCCTACAAATGCCATTTAATTTCACACCTACAGTTCACTTCTGGACTTCCAGAAGCCCTCAAGGGTGCAATTATAAAATACAATCCCACTAGACACAATTGGGCATTCAGAACAGGGCTGGCTGGCCACATCCCTATTTTTCTTTTTTTTTTTAATTCACATTGTATGTATGTAGTGTGTGGCGGTCAGAGGACAGGTGTGGAAACTGACCCACCTTCTGTCAGGTGGGTCTCCGGAATGGAACTAAGAACATCCCCGGAGCCATCTCATGGGCCCCACTCCCCTAGTTTTCAAAACGAACAACTGACGTCTGCTTGATTGACTGTCTGGGTACAATAGCTCTGTTCATTTGACCTAATTAATGGCCACAATCCACTCTGCAAGCCAGACCAAACCTGCAGCTCCTGTCTCCCATCTCCCATGCAGCAGCGAGCAGGAGGGAAACAGGCCTGGAAGTCAGAATCACTTGGGCTACATCACAACAGTTCTTCCCACTTTTCAGAGCTGGCTGGGTAGGGCTTCTGGTAAGCAGCGTGTGTTTCTTTTTCTAGAAGATTCCCTTGGTGATTCAGAGTCTAATTCACCCCCCATCCCCCCCCCCAACCCTCTTCCTGTAGGGTTCAGAATCCTCAGCTTAGATGTCAGATGCTATCTGATACCTGGATCCTGCAGCCTTGGGATAATGCCTGCCCTACGTGGTAGCTGAGGAACTCTCTTCTTACCTTGTTAATGGCTCAGGCTTCCTCAGTGGACTGAGTGGCTTTACTGCCTGCTGGGCAGAGCACCGTTCTTCTCTGACTCAGAAACTCCCCCACGGCTTTCTCCTCCTCCTCCTGGCATTTTGCTTCCCCACCCCTTCTGCTGAACTGACAACCCACCTTCCAGAAAGGCTCCGGCTCTCAAAAAGCTGGGGCTTGAGCAGCTTGATTATCTTGAGGGTGGAGAGATGAGGGGTGGAGGGCGGAGGAGGGGTGGAGGTCAGTGAGGAGCGGCACTCCAGGTGGACTAAGATGAGGAGGGTGAGAGATGACCCCGGAATGTTCTCTCTCCTAAGGCAGCCAGAAAGGCCAGGTCCCTTTATAAGGTATCACAGGAGGAGAAGAGGTCCGGGGAGCGCCAGAAGATGGGGGTGGTAGGTTGCTGCCAGACAGGCAGTAGAAAGCCAATAAGAGTTTGTAAGCCTCACTCCCCGCCTCCTGTCTCCCCCTGCCCCCCCTTCTCCCGTCTTTTACTCTTATCTCTAAGGAGGCTGTATAAAGATTATTTTCTCTGCATCACACCTGTTTCTCCATTCCACCCTAGGGAGGTAACATTTCTCAGCTCCTATGTCATATCCAACATCTTCACCTCCACAGCAGAGGCAACGGATATGTTCTAGGCTGGGGACTACAGATTTACCAGTGTTTAGTCTGATTAAAGGGTGAAGAATTCTCTTTTACTACAAAAAAAAAAAAAAAGCTATTGAAAGATATAGCTTCAGATTGGCGGCTTGTCCGTGGCAAGTCACATACTCACTCTTGATGGAGGAAGGTCATTGGCTAATAAAGGCACTGCCCTGGCCCATTTTATTGGTTAGAGGATAGGTGGGAGGAGTAAACAGAACAAAATGCTGTGAGGAAGAGGAAGTGAGGTCAGAGACTCGACCGCTTTCCTCTCGGGAGCAGACGCCTCAGAGAGAGACGCCATGCCCCGCTCCCGGGATGAAGCTCCGACCCAGGATGGACTAGGCTGGAATCTCCCCGGTAAGCGCACCTTGGGGTGCTACATACAGATGATTAGAGGTGGGCTAAATTAATATGTGAGAATTAGCCTAGAAGAGAGTGGGCCAGGCAGTGTTTGGAGGAATACAGTGTCTGTGTAATTATTTTGGGGCATAAGGTAGCTGGGCAGGCGGCTGGGGTGTTGGGGACGCAACCCCACCGCCACACTTATTACTTCACACTCTGGGCTGCTTTATCTGTTGTCAACAGTCTAAAACAGTAGATACAGATGGGAGAATGGAAACTTCCAGAGTAGAGAAGCTGAGTGCTGACTGGACTATCAGTACAAATAAGGAGGACGATGCCTGCCTTCCACACCGTGAATGTTAGGATTAGGGTACACACGCCCCCTTGGCCAATGCTATGATACTAACAAGGGTTTAAAGGTGTTAGTTACGGAGACTGCAGAGATGGCTTAGCTGTTAGGAGCACACACTGCTCTTGCAGAGGTTCCTAGTTCAGTTCTAGCACCCGCATCCGGTGTAATTCCAGCTCCCCGGGGATCTAAAGCCATTGGCCTCTGTAGGCACTTGGCACCCGTGAGCACATATCCACACAACTCACATACCCATAAACAAATCTTGAAAAGGTGTTAGTTATTATTTAATAATGACTGTACCTCTTCTTAATAGCTGCTATTTTCCAGGCTTCACAAAAGAACAACCAGGCTGCGAAGGAGTGAGTCACACCCAGGACTGGCAGATTCCCATCAGCTGTGCCTCCGAAGGCCTTATCGTTCTACAAATGACAAGAACCTGCGGGGGGAGGCTCCCGAGTATTGACTTCAGCCGTATCCCTTCCTCCCTTCCTGTTTCCTCCTGGCACTGAGCAGGCAGAGGTCTCTTCTGAGAGGCTGTTCAGAGATGGGCAACCGTGTGCTGCTCTTGTTCTCAGTTTAGGAGTGGTCCTCACTGAGTGTCAAAGAACTGAAGAATGCAGGATGTGCAGGGAAGGGGATACAACCCCCAGTCATCCTGCTGCCCAGGGAGCTTCTGCTTACTGTTTCCCCATGCATGTAGAAATCTGTGTAATTAGCCAGCCATAGTGCCTCATGCCAGACACACCAGCACAGAGATGATCTGTATGTTCTCTCTGTCTCTGTGTGTGCATGCGTGTGTGTAGGCCAAAGGTAGATGATGTCAGGTGCCTTCTTTTATTGCCCTCCACTTATTTATCATTTGAAACAAGATCTGTTACTGACTTCAGAACTCAGGACTTTGACTGGACCAGCTGACCACCAAGTTCCCAGAACGCCCGGCTCTGTTACGGCAGTGCTGGGATTACAGGCATTTGCTGCCCTGCTCTGCCTTTTTATGTGGATGCTGGGAATCAGTCTGCTCCTCACACTCGCAAAGTGAGTGCTCTCTAAGTCATCTCTGCCCTTGTTTTTGCTTTAAGGTAATTTAAGTTATAAAATACAATTTGGACAAAAAGGTAACCAAAAAAAAAGGCATTATCTCTTAAAAATAAGAATGCTTTAGTTCTCTGGAAACATTATGGCTGTTCATAACAACAGAAAGAACAAACAAATCTGATTGGTTGGACTGAAAATCTTGCACTGAATATCAATTGACAATGATGGAACATTCAAGCAAGCCCGGGCTGACCTGGAAATCACCAGGCAGCCAAGCATAGCCTGGAGTTTGTGATTATTCCTCCTGCCTCAGCTTCCAAGTGCTAGGATTACAGGCTCCAGCTGCTGTACCTGGCTCCCGCCAATGCTTTTTGGAAGAGGTCTTTTTCATTAAAACTAGGCAGGTATCCACAGATAAATTTTTTTGAAGCTGAGACCTCCCTAGAGTTTCCTCGTAGAAACCTATGAGGAGCACCCTGAGTTCTGTTGATTTTTCTCTGACAGTGGTGTTTTTTGTAGGATGAGTCAGGGTTTTGTTGAACAGCAGCCTCCCTTTGGAAGCACAGGGAGCATGTCCTCTTGGGGAGCAGGGCACGTGCTACACAACATTGTTTGTCCTTTACGATCCTCTTATCTTCAGTGATCAAGGCCACCCGGTTTCAGTTGTGGAAAACCCAGACGGATTGCCTTACCAATCTTGTTATTTTAGCTTCCATGTAACTTTTAGGAAAAGCTTAGAAAACAAAAGCAAACAATTTTTTTAGAAATCCTTTCTCTTAAGACTCTTTTTTCCAAGTGACTGAAGCCTAAAAAAGTTAGTGAAAACACAAGCAATTATATTGATCATATGCACATGTTCTGTCTTTAAAGTAATTGTTTTGTAAATATTACCATGGTTAAGTCATCATCTTAATAGAATGCCATCGGTTTAACGACATTTGATATATCTTGAACTTTGAACTTCGAACATTTTATAGTCTTTAATCACGAAGCATATGCCATCCTTAAGTCTTATCTGTCACACACCAGCACAGAGATGATTTGTATGTTCTCTCTCTCTCTCTCTCTCTCTCTCTCTCTCTGTGTGTGTGTGTGTGTGTGTGTGTGTGTCTGTGTGTGTGTGTGCGCATGTGTGAGGACACACAGTGAGTTCTGTGTCTTAGGTTAAAATTTCCTATATTCTGTTCTTTTATGTTTTATTTTTAGGACAAAAGCTTACTTTATCAATGCCATGAGTGATGTATTCCCTTGCAAAAAGATCCATCCAGCAGTGGTCCTGTCCCCATAATAAAGGCATGAGATTTTCACCTGAGCAGCCAATGGCTCCCTACTACCTGACTGTGCTGCAAGGGGCTAGAGTAAATGGAGATTGGGGAAGATGGGGGATCCATCTGAGTGGCTATGAGGAAGCCCTCACTGGTGCTGGATAAGGCTTTCTAGGTGTGGTCGGTGAGGGGAGGAATGCCCACACCCATGTAAGTAGCTCCCTGCCTAGGCTCTGCAGGGAAACTCAATGAATGCATTGGCTCCCCAGAGCCAACTTTGGTAGAATTGTCCCTCTGTTTGTCATTACAATCGTGGGAGGAGCATAGATGCCGCTTTACATCTCCCCATAGGAAGAATTTTAGCAACAACCACAGATAATCTGTCCTGGTTTGAATAAGAACGGTCTCTTTAGCAGTGGTTCTCAACCTTCCTAATGCTGCGACCCTTTAATAAAGTTCCTCGTGTTGTGGTGAATATAAAATTATTTTCATTGCTACGTCATAACTATAATTTTGTTACTGTTATGAATTATGATGGAAATATCTGATATGCAGGATATCTGATATGTGACTCCCAAAGGGGTGGCAATCCACAGGTTGAGAACTGCTACCCAATACTGCATATATGTGAATGCTTAATCACTGGGAAGCGGAACTGTTTGGGAAGGATTAGGAGGTGTGGCCTTGTTGGAGTAAATGTGGTCTTGTTGGAGGAGGTGGGTCACTTGGAGGAGTGGGCTTGTTGTTTCAAAAGCTCAAGCCAGACCCAATCTCTCTCTCTCTCTTCCCATGGATCATGATGTAGAGCTCTCAGTTCCTGCTCCAGTGCCATTCCTGGCTGCTTCTCACTATGATTAACACTCTAAAACTGTAAGCAAGCCCCTAGTTAAATGCTTTCAAGAGTAGCCTTGATCATGGTGTCTTCTTACAGCAAGAAAATAGTAACCAAGACATAATCTGTCTTTATTTAACCATTTCTAGAAAAAAATATAACTTTATAATTATACCCCTTTAAAAATATCTTACCTACTTAACTGTTTTCATTTTACTTTTGTAAATAAGAGTTAATACAAATTACATACAATACACACTATGTTAAATTAAGATTACCTGTATACATGTTGCTAAACCAACAACCTTCCTTCCTTCCTTCCCTCCCTCCTTCCTTGCTTCCTTCTTTCTTTACTTCCTTTTTTCCTTTCTTCTTTCCTTCTCTCCCTCCCTCTTTCCCATCCTTTCTTCCTTCCTCCCTTCATTTTTCCTTACTGTCTTACATAATCTGAAATTTAGAGGAAGCTTTACATTTGATTTACCTTCCAGCAGAGCCTGTAGAGTTATCAATGACCTTGTGTAGAATATTTTTGTAAACACAAAAAGGATGAGGAAGAAAAGATAAGCAGAAAGCCAAAATCTACACATTAGGCCTGTAGTTGTAATTGCGACTGGGGAAGGGAGGCAATCAGCTGGAATTCACAACTGAAGCTATGGATGAGCTTCCCATGGTTGGCCTTGGAGCTTCTTTTCCCATTGTAGGCACGTTTATATCTTAGGATAAGCAGTAGCAATCCCCTGTTAGTAATAGTTTATCTTTAAACTGTTTTTAAGGGCACAATGGGCTCATTTTTAAATTTTATTTCATGAGTGTGGTGGTGTTTCACCTGCATATATGTCCATGCACCACACCTGTGCCCAATGCTTGCAGAGGTCCTGCGATCCCCTGGAACTGGAGTTACAGATGTTTTTGTTTGTTTGTTTGTTTTGAGACAGGGTTTCTCTGTAGCTTTTGGAGCCTGTCCTGGAACCAGCTCTGGTAGACCAGGTTGGCCTCGAACTCACAGAGATCCACCTGCTTCTGCCTCCTGAGTGCTGGGACTAAAGATGTGTGCCACCACCGCCTGGCTTAAAGATGTTTTTGAGCTGCCATGTGGGTGCTGGGAACTGGAAAAGAGCAGCCAGTACTTAATCGGTTAGCCGTATCTCTGGCCTCACAGCCATTTACAGTCTTGATTTGTTTATCAGTGCTCTTCCATCTTTGTCAGAGGTGTGTGTGTGCGTGTGTGTGTGTGTGTGTGTGTGTGAGAGAGAGAGAGAGAGAGAGAGAGAGAGAGAGAGAGAGAGAGAGAGAGAAAATAATGTGATCAAGTATACAAGTGAAGGCACTGGCCCCAGATGGAAGCATGTGGAGTCTGTCCCTGACTGGAGGGCAGGCAGTGTGCACTAGCACAGATTCAATAGGCAGGCGACATGCTGGGCTTCAGGCAATACGCTGGGCTTTGTAGAAATGCCTTCTCATTGTTTTTCTTGTTTACTTGTCTGCTAGATCTGAGGATGGAACCAGAGTTCAGGAAATTTAAACAGAAGACAAGGAAAAGCCAGGCTTGGTGGCACATGAGGGAGGTGGAGGCAGTCAGGAGGGTCAAGAGTTCAAGATTGGTCTCCACTATATAGTGAGTTTGAGGTAAGCATAGTTACGGGAGACCCTGTCTTAAAAGAACAAACAAAACCAGAAAGAAGCTGGTCTGAATGGGCATCTATGAGAACAATTGGAGACTATGTTAAGGTGACTCAAATAAGGTGGACAAGTGACATGAAATGCCTTTTGGGGAAGAGAGGTCCTGAGCTTCAAATGACAATAGTACAGCTGCCCAGGCCCAGACCTGTAGGAGAGACCCAACCAATCACCTTGCTAGCAGGGGGCGGGGTTCCCCGAGGATATTTTTTACTTATAAAGATTGCGGGCGTGCTCCCAACCACCCGTTCTGCTTTCCTGTTCTCCACAGGAACCTGTGGTTCTGTAAGTCTATTTCCCCATTAAAGCTGTATATATTATTTTTTTTTTTTTTTTTTTTTTTCAATTAGATGAACATTTTATTTGGTTATTAATATTATATAACTATTAAATACTTTGGTTGACATCCAACAGCATTCAAAGCAGTTATTCTTTTTTTTTTTTTTTTTTTTTTTTTTTTTTAAATTTATTTATTTATTAAGGATTTCTGCTTCGTCCCCACAACCGCTTCCCATTTCCCTCCCCCTCCCCCGAACAATTCCCCCTCCCTCATCTGCTCGAAGAGCAATCAGGGTTCCCTGACCTGTGGGAAGCCCACCGGACAGAAATCTCAAGGTCCAAATCAGGAGCAGAAGGAGACGGAGCACGAGCAAGGAACTCAGGACCACGAGGGGTGCACCCACACACTAAGACAATGGGGATGTTCTATTGGGATCTCACCAAGGCCAGCTGGCCTAGGTCTGAAAAAACATGGGATAAATCCGGACTAGCTGAACATAGCGGACAATGAGGAATACTGAGAATTCAAGAACAATTGCAGTGGGTTTTTGATCCTACTGCACGTACTAGCTGTATATATTATTACAATCTGTCTGCATTCATTTATGCCGATACACAGACCCAGGGTCATGACTTGGCCTGCCCCATGATGATCTGCTGGAGCACGTGAAGGGACCTGACCCATAGACCCAAAGCTGCAGGATTTCCACAACACAGGACGCCAGCGGGATGGCCAGGAAGAGTCTTAGGGGGGGACCCAGCATTGAACGTGTGGTGGAGACCAGGGGCCTCGAGCCGGGCCAATGAGTCCTTGCAATGAACACTTGTAAGTGAGATGTATGGACCACGGAGCACACAACGTGACTTGTTGGGTCACACTGCAGCTTCCACGACAAGATTTTTAAATTCCTCCCCCATTATTTCTTTTTAATTCTCATTTTATTTTCTTTATTTTTTCTTTCAAATTTTGTTTTATTTGGGGGGGGGGGATTGCAGGGTGGAGGGCAGATGGGAAGGTATGAGAAATGAATGGGACCAAGATACAGGATGTGAAAAACATGCAGATCCAGAGGGATCACCTACAGGATACTGAGTCCTTGCAGAGTTGCTCCAGGAACAAGACTAGAGTGTGACAGTGGCCTTAGGATCACAAACAGGGCAAGAAGCCTGCTTAACATCTGATACAAAGGCAGTTATCTTTAGAAAGGGGGAGTCAGGAAGGTCTGGAGGCAGCCACGAGGAGCAAGGAGACAATTGTCCCACTGCAGGGTTGGGAGAGACACAGCTGCCTCTTGAGAAGAGGTAGAAGCAGTGTCCTAGATAAGACCTGGGTTTTCTTTACGGCAGGAAGACGGAGGGATGAGGTGTGTTGTCCTGATAGTGAGTTCCTGGAGGTTTCAAGGGATGGAAAGCATGAGAGATGGAGTCAGAAAATCAGATACATAGAGTCATTGAAGAAGGCATGCAAGGGACAGGGAACAATGGATACGAGAAGTCAATCTTCTTGCATGACCCAGGTGAAGGAGGGAAAGGGAAACAATGCAAACAGAAAACCATGGTCTCAGGCAGACACACGTGGCCAAACAATGACTACTTAAGGAAAAGGGTCATAGTGTGCCTGCTGGGGGAGTTCCGCGTCCTCTGTCTTTTCCAATTGGAAGTCAGGGAGATGTGTTGTTGAAACACTCGAAGCCGGTATCCCACAGTCCAGAGACAGTGTCACCATTTCTCCTGATGGTGAAAAGCACGTGAAGACACTCTGACTGAGGGGATGAGAGTTGTCACGTGGGGAGGGAAGGGAGGTGATGTTGGGACGGAGCACTGAAGGGCAGGGTGATTCTCCAGAGACCCGACTCACGTGGCACAGTTGTGAATTTAGGTTGATGCAGTGTCTTGAGGGTGGTGTTTGGTGGCATCTTCCCAAAGACCTTCAGTCTCACGGTTACTGTTTTGTGGTTGCAAGAGGGCTGCTCCACTCTGCAGTAAGTAGGTTGCAGCCAGGGGTCACACAGAAGGACACACAAGTAGGAAATGAGTCTATTGGGAAGAGGGGGTTCAGAGGGAGTGGGGCAGGAGTAGAGGGTGATGGGAAGGAGTGTTATAAAAATACATTATATATGCAGATGAAGTTATCAAAAAGTAAAAAGATCACTTTTGTAGCAGCTCGGTAGAATGACGCATGTCTATAATCCCAACATATGGTTGGCAGAGACAGAAGGATCACTGCAGAGCTTGAAGCCAGCCTGGGCTACAGAGTGAGAGCCTGTTTCAAACAAAACAAAGCAAATCTCTTGTTTAGTCAGGCCTGCTTTTTGTGTCTAAACTGCTTCCGTGAGAACCTGCCAGCTAGTGTAAGAGGCACGAAAGGCAGCTCCCAATGGCCATGGTTGTCCTCTCTGAGGCCATGCCAGATCAGCCAACCTCCCGACACTTGGAGAAGCCCACCCAACTCAGCAGACCCGCAACAACCACCACGGATGCATGAGAAATCGCAGTTCTTATACAGTACCGAAATCCTTGAAGGATTGTTCCTCAGCATTATTGTCGCCTCAGATAACTGACACAGTCTCCCAGGCTGCGCTCTGACACAAGCCTTACCCCTGTGCGCCCAGCTCATCTGGAGAGAGAACCTCTTCTCATCTGCAAACGCTCAGCACTCAGTAGAGCGCCTGCCCTACAGAGAGCATTAGGCAAAAGCCCGCGGAGAAGAGAATGAATGAGTGAACCTTTGTTCCACCTGAAGAAAGGAACTCACCGTTTCGTGTGCAACAGGTGCAATTTCCAAAGACCAAACAATGTAATCAAATGAATGTACTCAAGGGAAACCTGGTTCAATAAGATATGTGAAGCAACCATCGCAGATAAAGGACCTCACACTGCAAGCACAGGGGTTATGTTTCAAACAGTGGGCACTTCATTTTACATTTTATTACATCGTGCGGATCAATTTAAAGATAGCCTAAATCCTATAATACCATTTAAAGAACAGAGTGCAAACAAGTGGATATGACTCAGTCTAAATATCCTTACCATTTTATCTTTAGTACACACTGCCAAGTCATTGTGACGGCTGGCATTTCCTAAATAATATCAAGAGGCTTGCAACTTCTGGAAAGGGAGACATTATTTGCATTGATATAGAAAAAAAAAAGAGAAAGAGGAAAGACATTATCTAGTGGGGTGTGTGTGGTGGGGGGGTGAGTGTGCCAACATCGTGGATGTGTTAAAGTGTGTCCTCGGGGTTTTTAAGACTGTCCTGTACTTGCTTTGAAAGAACAGGAACGAATGAGCCACTGGATCAGCTTAGAGGTCAGGTTCAAGGTATGTAATATAAGAAGGATTTTGTCAAACATGCTTAACGATTCTAGCAAATAAACAAATTCTAAATGCTACTATATAAATGCTATGTTTATTTACTTTAAAAATTCTTAGGGAAGATGCTGATGAGCAAGGCGTTCTCCCGAGATTCTAGTGCTGGGTGCTGTCTTCTCAAAAGTCAGCTAGCCTTCAGTCTACAGAGGAATTACTTTTCTCTTGATATTTGAACTCGTTTTCTTTTGTTTTGCCTTTGAAACTTCCCTGTCCAGTTCTGTTAAGAAGAGCAAGCCAGGAGCATGAATTCGACGTAAGAATGAATGAGACTCCATGTAGCCAAAATTGGAATCGCCACTGGGGATAAATAAGTCTATCCAAGCTCCTTTCCCAAGAATAGCTCACCTGAGTTGTGGCAACATTTACCTTCTGGATGTGAGAGCATCATTTTCATACCCCTCTCGCTGGGTACCTATTACCACATCGGCGTCATGTTTCCATTATTTACAAATAGCTTGGAGGCAGGAAAGGTAACTGACCAAGTTCTCACGTCATCTTAACAAGCACATTTTCAATTGGTTTTTATTCCTTTTAAAACTAATTTTATTTTTATGTGTATGAGTGGGGGATGTAATTCATGTGCAACCATGTGTATGGCTTGGTACCCAGAGAGATCAGAACTGGGCTTTGGGTCCCCTGGAACTGGGACAGGTGTGAGCCACCATGTGGGTGCTGGGAACCAAACCTGGGTCCTCTGCCAAAGCAACAAATGCTCTTAACCAATTAACCACCAATTCAGCCCCAAGTCTTTTTCACACTGTGCCTCTCCCTACCCTTCTCCCATTGCATTTGATAAACTCTTATGTCTACATCTAAGCCCTGTTTAAACATCCCTTATCCACACTCTGTTGTCGCCTTCCCGTCTACACTGGCTAGTTCTATGTCAGCTTGACACAAGTCTTCTGAAAGAAGGGAACTCAGTTGAAAAATTCCTTCCAAAAGCTCAGACTGTAGGCCAGTCTGTAGGGCATTTTCTTAGTTAGGGATTGATGGGGGAGGGCCCAGCCAATTGCAGATGGAGCCACCCCTGGGCTGGTGGTCCTGGGTTCTATAAGAAAGCAGGCTGAGCAAGCCATGAGGAACAAGCCAGTAAGCAGCTCCCATCCACAGCCTCTACATCAGCTCCTGATTCCAGATTCCTGCCCTGCTTGAGTTTCTGTTTTAACTGCTTTCAGTGATGAACTGTTTTATGGAAGATGTTTCCTCCCCACGTTGCTTTTGGTCATGGTGTTTTCTCACAACAATAGAAACTTTAACTGATATACCACTCCATCCCTCTCTGCCCATCTCCCATACCAGCAATGGTGCAGAACCTTCTGTAAGCACATGCCTGTATTGCTTCCTTTTCACATCTCTAGCAACAAACAAAGGCTCTAGTATACAGTAGACACTTACTGTCGAAACATAACTCCAGGTCCTGGAGGTCCAACACCCTCTTCTGATCTCTTCAGGCAACTAGGCATATATCTGGTACATAGACATACATGCAGACAAAACACGCATAGACACATAAAATAAAATAAGTCATTAAACTTTTTAAAAAAGCTAAGAACAATATGCAAAAATTGTATTACGCTGGGTTCCTAGGCCATTATTCTGCATGTATAGAATGCACTTGTGTTAGTATTCAGGCATCGTACTGGCCTCAGTTGCAGCGACTAAGATGCCTGAATACTAACACAAAAGAATTGTGATGTGATTTTCATGGGGGTGGGGATTGCATTGAATCCATAGATTGCTTTTGGTAAGATTGCCATTTTTACTATGTTGATTCTACTTATCCAAGAGCATGGAAGAACTTGCCATTTTCTGAATCCTTTTTCAATTTCTTTCTTTAAATACTTAAAGTTCTTGTCATACAGGTCTTTCATGTCTTTCACTTGTTTTGTTAGTTATCCCAAGATATTTTATTTTATTTGTGGCTATTGTAAAGGGTGATGTTTCTCTGATTTCTAAGCACATTTATCATTTGTATATAGAAGGGATACTTTTTTTTTTAGTTAATCGTGTGTCTTCACATTACTGAAGCTATTTATCAGCTATAGGAGTTCCCTGGTAGAGTTTTTGGGGTCACTTATGTATACTATCATATCATCTACAAATAGTGAAAGTTGGACTTCTTCCTTTCCAATTTATACCCCCTTAATCTCCTTTCATTGTCTTATTGTTCTAGCTAGAACTTCAAGTACTATATTGAATAGATATGGAGAGAGTGGACAGCCTTTTCTTGTTCCTGGTTTTAGTGGAAATACTTTGAGTTTTTTCCATTTAGTCTGATGTTGACTGTTGGCTTGCTGTATATTGCCTTTATTATGTGTAGGTATGTTCCTTGTATATCTGATCTCTCCAAGACCTTTATCTTGAAGGGGGGTTGGATTTCGTTGAAGGCTTTTTCAGCACTTAATGAGATGACCATATGTTTTTTCTTTCAGTTTATTTATATCATAGAGTACATTGACGGATTTTCGTATATTAAACCATCCCTGTCTTTGTGGTATGATTGTGCGTCCTTTGGTATATGCCCAGAAGTAGTATTGCTGGGTCTTGAGGTAGGTTGATTCCCAGTTTTCTGAGAAACATCCACACTGATTTCCAAAGTGGCTGTACAAGTTTGCATTCTCACCAGCAGTGGAGGAGTGTTCTCCTTACTCCACTTCCTCTCCAGCATAAATTGTCATTAGTGTTTTTGATTTTAGCCATTCTGAGGGGTGTAAGATGATATCTCAGAGTCATTTTGATTGCATTTCCCTGATGTTGAGCAATTACTTAAATGTCTTTTGGCCGGTGCAAGGTTCTTCTGTTGAGAATCCTGTTTAGATCTGTACCCTATTTTTTAATTGGATTATTTGGTATTTTGATGTCTAGTTTCTCAAGTTCTTTATATATTTTGGAGATCAGCCCTCTGTCTGATGTGGGGTTGGTGAAGATCTTTTTCCATTCTGAAAACTACCATTTTGTCTTATTGATCATATTCTTTGCCTTACAGAAGCTTCTCAGTTTCAGGAGGTCCCCATTTATTAACCGTTGCTCTCAGTGTCTGTGCTACTGGTGTTATATTTAGGAAGTGGTCTTCTGTACCCATGCGTTCAAGGCTACTTTCCTGCTTTCTCTTTTATCAGGTTCATTGTAACTGGATTTATATTGAGGTCTTCGGTCCATTTGGACTTGAGTTTTGTGCATGGGATAGATATGGATCTATTTGCAGTCTTCTACTTTGACTGATGAATCTATTTTCTCTATCGTATCTTTACTGTCTGAGATTCTCTCTTCCATCTCTTGCATTCTGTTGGTTATGCTTGCATCCATAGTTCCTGTTCATTTACCCAGATTTTCATTTTTGATTTCCAAAATTCTCTCAGTTTGTGTTTTTTTTTATCACCTCTATTTCAATTTTCAAATCTTGAACTGTTTCCTTCACTTGTGTGATTATTTTTTCTTGGTTTTCTTGACTTCCTTTAATTTATTGATTTCTTCCTGTTTTCTGTTTGTCTTTTCCTTCATTTCTTTAAGGGAACTTTTCATCTCCTCTCCAAGGGGTTCTATCATCTTCTTATGTTATTTTTATGATTGTTTTCTTCTGTTTCATCTGTGTTGGGATGTTCAGGTCTTGCTGTTGTGGAACCAGTAGTTTCTGGTGATGCCATATTGTTCTTTCTGTTGTTGAGTGTGTTCTTACTCTGTTATCTACCCATCTCTTCCTCCAACCATAGTAGCTGGACCTGTGGCTCTGGTGGTTGCTCTTCCTCCAGGTGCATGTGTGGCTGTGACTCTGGAGGTATCCATGCTGCAGGGGATGGTGGAGGTGGGCGGGAAGGATGCTGCTGCCTGGTCACTGAGGGGTGCGGTAGGTGCGGGTGGGGCACAGATTGTTTCCCAGGGCTAGGGCTCAGAGAGCAGAGCTGTCCAGCCCAGACATCTCTTCCTCCAGGAGTAGGTGTGGCCTGTGGCTCTGGTGGTTGCCTATGCAGCAGGGGATGGCGGAGTGGTGACTTCCTGCCATTTTTTAAACTATAACACTTTGAGTATGTTTTCATCCGCATCCCGTTACTCTCCTTGCTCCTGTTTGCCAGTTGTCATTGTTCCCCAGTTGTCATTGTTCCCCAGTTGTCATTGTTCCCCAGTTGTCATTGTTCCCCAGTTGTCATTGTTCCCCTAGACATGTACATCTTCTACTTTCATATCATCTGTATATTCATGATTTTGCATATGCATATAAAGTCTAGTACCTACACACATGAGAGAGAAAATGAGGCATTTGTCTTTTTGAGTCAGACTTAATCTGATTGCATATTTCCCTGAAAATTCTATGTGACTGCATTTTCCTCATCTGTTTTTCCGACGTCCTAGGTTGGAGTCTTAACTCCAATATTGTGAGCACTGCTACAGCAAACATCAATGTGCTGGCATCTCTGTGGTAAGTTGGTGTGGATTCTTTTAGGTAAATACCCAGGAGTCTACAGCAGGGTCTCAAGGGAGCTCAATTTATAGATTTTTTTTTGAGGACTTTCCACATTGATTTCCATAGTGCCTGTGACAGTTTACACTCCCACCAGCAGTATGTAAATGCTCCCTTCTGCCTTCAAAATGTTAGGGACAGGAGGGCTCGCAGCAGTCTTTCAGAGGCTCCCGCAGCATCCCACATCTCTGCCATGAGCATTGGCAGAATTAACATTGTCCCTCTGGCATCCACTTGACCATGGTCCCCCACCCCCTGCTTTACTGTCTCTGCCCACCGGATGCTCAGGCCTCTATTCCTCTTGTCCTCGTTGTCTTGCATTGACTCTAAGAACACTGTTTTCTGGAAGATCTATCCTCCTCCCCACATCCTTCTCCACCCCGTTGCCTCTAGGCATGGGGCCTCCACTCCTGAGCTTTCTTCAGCACAGGTGAGAAGGCTCCTTTTGGAGTTCATAATCAGGCATGCAAGGTTGGTCTGATGATGAAGACGGAATGGACGGAGCATGGCTACATGAGGAGGGTGGAGGAGAAAATCCACCTGGCAAGCTTCCTCTCCAAGTTGCTTCTAATTTCCTTATAGACTACACAACCCATTGATCCCATGGCTTAGCTGAGAACACATGGTATGTGCAGCTGAAGCAGAACACTGGGGTTCATCCACAAGCCAGGCCTCAGGTGCCAAAGGATTAGGGTGGCAGCTGGACCTGGGGAACGAGTGAGTCCCCAGACACTGGGTGGGTGACATTCAGGAACAGGAAGGGGAGAGAGAGTTGAGTGACAATAACCACAAAGTAACCTGGTGTGGCCAGGCTATTTTAAATTCAATCAAGTGTGGTCCAGGTAACCTGGTTTTCCAGCTGTAGGGTCTTTTGTGCTTTTCTCAGCCAGATAACCCATCCTACTGTTAATCCCACCAGTAGAGAAGAAGACCACGGCCACAGTTTGAAGTCAAATTTGAAGCAAGCTTTAAGTACTGACCAGGTGGATGGACTCTGGCCAGGTCCATACCCAGATTCCCAGGGAAAAGAGAGCAAAGTAGAACAACCAAAAAAAAAATCAGACTTTGTTTATGTGAATATTTTGTACCTCAAGATTTATAAGTTTATTGGGTCTGGTTAAAAATCTATAAAATCTATGAAAAAAGTTAACTTAATATGAGTAACATTGGGAGTTGATGGTTAAAAAAAAATCTATCCCTTTCCTGCCCTGAAAATAAGATTTATTATAGATAGGATTTTAAAACACTGTTTGTTTAATAACGTAATAAAGCTGCATCTCCATGCGTTCATATGCAAGGACATACTTTGTGCTGGTAGCCAACCTTTGCAGCATGGGAGCCACCCAGACGGTTTGGTTTTAAGAAATGAAGGGATGATAGGGAAAAGCTGAGGTTTGCAAATGTGTGGCAGGGCTAGAACTTCTAGAGACCGCCCAGTTGCAATGGCGGACCCTAGCAGTTTTGGAAATGCCTGGGCCGTGTGATAGTCACCAGAAGACCCAGCCACAGGGAAATGGAGCAGGCTGGGATCTGGAAGGCAGGCTGTATTTATGCCGCTGAGGGTGGGGCTGAAAAGGTGATCCAAGCCCCTTGAAAAAAACCAAAATGGTTGTAAATGAATCCTAGATACTGAGCTTCGAATTGTTTATACTGTTGGAGCTTGGTTTTGCCTTACGTGAATTGTGGTTGTGCCCTGTATCTTCCCTCTTGAAGTAAAAACTGGTACTTTAATTTTGATACTTCAGGAGCACACAATTGAGAGATTTTAAGCTTTAAGAGGAAAGTTTGAAGTTTTACTGAAAATTTCATTTAAAAACCTGGATATTTTAAAGGATCAGCTTTAAAAATGCTTCCATTTAAAAAGCTATGGGATATTTTAAGTTTATAAGATGTTTTATATTATTACTATTTGAATTTAAAAATAAATTTTAAAAAGTGTTTGGTTGGAAGCATCACCTCAGCTCCCTGGCACCCCTTTATCCAAAGAGTCTGGAATGTGCAATTGGGGGCTTCACCCCAGTTCCTGGCATCCATTTTGGAACGTTGGGTGGAAAATTCCATTTCAAGCCACCTCCCCTGGGAGTTGCCACAGTCCCGACTTCACCTCCAAGAAAGCTGGCCAAACAGTGACCCCTCCCCACAGAGGGTCAAGACCACCCCCACAGGCTATTTAAACTGCCCCCCAGAGAACAAACACGTGGTCTCCCCTTTTCCCTCTCTGTGTTTTCTTGGGGGCTGCCTGGGAGCACTGGTATCCATTAATCCTGGGCTTCTTCTAATTCAGTCTTATTTGGTTTGATTTGGATTATTGCACTGGCAGAAAGGCTTATTGGGGGGAAAAAAAACCTTAACAAAAAGGTTAAAAATTAAGGCCACAGCTCTGAGCACCAAGTACTTGAGTGTTTACACCTGAAACTAGGGTATTCCTATCTTAGGATGCAGCAAGACAATGTCCAAAGCCGGCTTGGCAAAGGGCTTGAAGCGGCTTCTCAGTCTGTGAGTCGCAACACTTTGGGGGGTGGGGGTGTCAAAAGACCTTTTAGGCCCTTTTAAGGAGCACCTGCATGTTGGATGTTTGTGATTCATAAGAGTGGCAAACCTAGGGCAGGGAACCGGGTCTGCTCTTCAGGCTGATGAGAGAGGGGGAGTTGATTGGGGGAGGGGGAGGGATATGGGAGGCGGGGGCGGGGAAGAGACAGAAATCTTAAATAAATAAATAAATAAATAAATGAATAAAAAGAGTGGCAAACCACAGCTGTGGAACAGCAATGGGAATGATTTTACTGTCGGGGAAACCATACTGAGGATCCCAGCATTGCAAAGGTTGAGAACCATTGACTTAGAGAATGCCTCTTCTAACCTAAGGCCTATTCATGCTTAAGAATGCATGTCTAGCTTCCTTATCCTTGCTAACTTTGTTAAGCTTAAGCGATTCTGATAAACCGAGTACTATAAGAAGCTGTTATATTCTGTAAGGGTGTGATCTAAGAGGACAGGAAATTTCCCAGTCTCTTTGTGGACTGTGGCTATGAGTTAAAAGTTTTATTTGGCTATTAAAAGGGGTTTCTGTTAGCATTCGGACACACCTGGCCTTCCCCTGGAGACCTGGCAGAGTGTGTCACCCTGTACACATGCTCTCGCCAGTACTCAGATACTCGGATGGTGGGTACTGACCCTGGTGTCTTCAACTGCGTAACTGTAACTATGCCGCCTTTAAAAGGGCAAAGCCACCTGTTCTTCTTCTTCTTCTTCTTCTTCTTCTTCTTCTTCTTCTTCTTCTTCTCCTTCTCCTTCTCCTTCTCCTTCTCCTTCTCCTTCTCCTCCTCCTCCTCCTCCCCCTCCTCCTCCTGCTCCTCCTTCTTCCCTTCCTCCTCCTCCTCCTTCTTCTCTTCTTCTTCCTCTTCCCCTCTCCCAGCCTCTTTCTCTGGCTCTCTGCACCCCCCCCCTTCTCTCCCTTCCCTCCCTGCAATAAAACTCTACCAACTGGGGCACCTGTTTGTCCTGGGGCCCCTTGGCCAAGGTTCCTCTCTTTTAAACTTTACAGAAAAATAACTATAAAGTCCTTTTGTGAAGGTCAGGCATTTTGGCAAAAGCCCCCATTCCCTCAAGGGCTTGGAAAAAGTTCCTACTTGCTAAAAAAAGGAGTCCTGATCTCTGGCAAAAGGAATCTGTAGCCCTTTCATGGTGAGCTGTTGGGTTTCAGCTCAAGGTTCTTTTGCAAGTAGTGCTATGAGGATTCAGTGTCCTTCTGCCCAGAGATCAATGAGTAACCAGACCAAGCAAGAGGATTGTCTTTTATAATGATTCTTTACTAGTAGCTTCTACATCCAATACAGTAAGGGGGCTCACACTCTTAGTACGCATGTGAGGATCGTGATAGGCAATACACAAACAATTCAATATCACAATTATCAATCCTACTAATCCTAATACATAAAACCAATTTCTAACTTCCATTTGACTTATCAATTATCTATAAAACACTTCTTAACCTTAATACAGCTCATCAATTAACATTTCCTAATCTTATCAATTATCCATAAAATATCTCTTAACATTTCACACACTAAACACACATATAACATTTCACACACCAAACATACGTAGTAAGGCATCTATTCACACTCTTAACATTTTACGCACGCAGTAAATAGCATCATACTGTTAATTCAGTCCAAAAAGGACTTTTTGGATTTCTTCAGGCTGGATGCCTGACTGCACTGGGTGTCTGTTGCAAAGCTCAGAGTCTTGACCCCGTAGTTTGTGTGGTCTGGCGATGGTCTACTCTCGGGAGATAAGGCATTCGGCCTGCTCTGGGTCAGGAAGAGAAGCTTTGGGATGGCAAAGCATTCGGAGGATCTTGCTTCGTGGCTCAGCAGCGTGCCAGAGCCATCGTGAAAGAGAGATAATTGCTCTGCTCCTGCCTCTCTTTTTATCCCGTTTGAAACTGCCTCTTGGCCGATCCTTGTGATAGTTAGATATCCTAGGCTATCAGTATTGACTGGCCACAGAAGGGTGGGGGTCCTTCTCGTGTGACAAGATTACTAGCCCCAGTCCCCTGGCCTGGGAGTTGCTTTGCTCTAAACTCCAATCCCAGCATGCAAGGGGTCAGGACCAGTCCCACAGGGTACTTTAGGGGCCTCCTGGAGGAGGAACACATGTTTTTTTGGGGTCTGCATGGGATCCCTCCTGTTCTATTACTAACTGTATAAATTCTGCCCATGGTCCTGTAATATATACGCTATCAGACAACCTCCTTATGTATTTCCGACAATTTTTCAGCTATGAAAATCTTGCTGTGTATGCTTTGAGACAGTTGGCACTGACCTCTCATTTGAGTACAACTCTTGCCTGGGGGCACATCTTCCCAGAGAGCAGAAATAATTGCTCTGACAGGCTTTAAAAGGGACTGAAGGAAAAACAGGTACACAGACATCCGATACCCTTCCATCCTGGCTCATGTCCATGGACAGCTATGTAAAAACTCACCTCGTACGGAAAGACTACAAAAAATCAACATGAAATTGCCCAGTTGCTGGAGGCCATATGGCTTTGACAAGAGGCTGCTCTCGGGGAACCCAAACCCCAGACCATCCTGGAGCCTTCTGCTGTCCCTGGGCCCTACACTGCCTCACTGAAAATGTCCTGGTACCACCCAGAAGAAATCAAGCCATATTCTTATTTGGTAGCTCAGGAGAGGCTCAAGAGATGATGGATCTTACCTGATGCAAGAATCTGCATGTCGAAGGTACTGAGCCAAAGTGGGCTTGCATCACGCCCTGCACTTGTCTGTCATCCAGATCTCAGAACGCATCCCCCCCCCCCCCCCAGGTCTGGCTTCATGGACACTGAGAAAAACTTCAGAGCATTTCAGACTACTGCCTGACCTGTGCCCACGTAAATGAGCAAAGGGGAACATGCTTCCCTCAGGACAATGGAGCCAGGTATTGTACCTGGTGAATTTTGGGAACTGAACTTCACTGAAATCAAGCCAGGACTGTAGGACTGAAATAATGCTGGTCTTTGTGGATACTATCACGGGGTGGGTAGAGTCTGCTCCAGCCCTAGTGGAAACGGTCCAAGTGATAGCTAAGAAATTAATAATGGAAATTATTCCCAGATTTGGCCTCCCCATATCTCTGGGGTCCAACAACAGCCTGGCCTTCACAGCCAAATTATCTCAATTGCTCTCTAAGTCTCTTAACATAAATTGGAATCTCATATATGCAACCAAGATTTAAAAAAAAAATATTTATTTATTTATTTATTATGTATACAATATTCTGTCTGTGTATATGCCTGAAGTCCAGAAGAGGGCACCAGACCCCATTACAGATGGTTGTGAGCCACCATGTGGTTGCTGGGAATTGAACTCAGGACCTTTGGAAGAGCAGGCAATGCTCTTAACCTCTGAGCCATCTCTCCAGGCCCGCAACCAAGTTTCATGGTGTGGAAATTTCCACTTGTGAATTTCCAGGTCAAAGGCTCAGAGAAAGTTAGACACTGGAGTGTTTCAGATGTCAGAGTTTGAAATTAGGAATGCTCAACCCATTTACTATTTATATGTAATTTAATATTTTATTTTTAATAGCACCTTAAATAGTAATAAGATCCTATGTAGGATTTTCACACATAGGCTTCATTTAAGTCTTTCCTGCTTTGCCTCTTTTCCTCCCCCCACTGCCTTCCCGCTTTCATTTTTCTTATTCCCCTGTTATAGATGCGTAAAGCAAGGTGTCAGAGGGAACACTCTCCTTTATACTATGTTTCTTTTTCCAATTTTGCATGTGAGCGCATGCATGGCTTGCATGCATGGCTTGCACATGTGTGTAGGTATGTGAATGCATGGCTGTGTGTGCATGAGGCCCAAGGTTGAAGTCTAGAATTATCCCAATTGCTTTTCCATCTGATTCAATGAGGCAGAGTCTCACTATGAGACTCAGAGCACCCCAATATGCCCAGCCTTGCTAGCCAGCTTGCTCTGGGGATCAAGGAGGATTGCTCTTACCCAAGAATAATCATCTGGGAAGCAGTCAACGTGGAGATCAAACCCTGGCACTTTAAAACCAGACCCCATCCTCACAACCTATTGGTAACATTTTTCTCCCAGAAAAATACATGTACGCTTCTAAAAAAACTGGCTAGACATAGTGGCACATTCCTTTAATCTCAGTACTCAGGAGGCAGAGGAAGGGGAATCTGTAAGTCTACATAAGTGAGTTTTGGGATTATATAGATCATGTCTTAAAATATAAACAAACAAATAAATAATAAAAAGCTGTACTTGTTATTTTTTTCAAATTACATGCATGTGTGTGGGTTTGTCTGCATGAGTACAGGTGCCTGCGGAAGCCAAGCTGGAGCCAGCGTGTCCGAGAGCTGCCCCACTTGGGTTCTTTTTTTTTTTTTTTTATTGAGAAAAAGAAAAAAAACAAGTTTCCGCCTCCTCCCAGCCTCCCATTTCCCTCCCCCTCCTCCCACCCTTCTCCCCCTCCTCCCACCCTTCTCCCCCTCCCCCCACTCCTCTCCCCCTCCCTCTCCAGTCCAAAGAGCAGTCAGGGTTCCCTGCCCTGTGGAAAGTCCAAGGTCCTCCCCTCTCCGTCCATATCTAGGAAGGTGAACATCCAAACTGGCTAGGCTCCCACAAAGCCAGCACATTACGTAGGTTCAAAACCCCGTGCCATTGTCCTTTGCGTCTCATCAGCCCTCATTGTTCGCCATGTTCAGAGAGTCCAGTTTTATCCCATGCTTTTTCGGTCACAGTCCAGCTGGCCTTGGTGAGCTCCCAATAGATCAGCTCCACTGTCTCAGTGGGTGGGTGCACCCCTCGTGGTCCCGACTTCTTTACTCATGTTCTCCCTCCTTCTGCTCCTCATTGGGACCTTGGGAGCTCAGTCCAGTGCTCCAGTGTGGGTCTCTGTTTCTATCTCGCAAAAATCCTCAACAAAATACTGGCAAACCGAATCCAAGAACACATTAGAAAAATTATCCATTATGATCAAGTAGGCTTCATCCCAGAGATGCAGGGCTGGTTCAACATATGAAACTCTATCAATGTAATTCATCATATAAATAAACTGAAAGAAAAAAACCATATGATCATTTCATTAGATGCTGAAAAAGCATTTGACAAAAATCAACATCCCTTTATGATAAAAGTATTGGAGAGATTAGGGATACAAGGGTCATACCTAAATATAATAAAAGCTATATACAGCAAGCCGACAGCTAACATCAAATTAAACGGAGAGAAACTCAAAGCCATCCCACTAAACTCAGGAACACGACAAGGCTGTCCACTCTCGCCATACCTCTTCAATATAGTGCATGAAGTTCTAGCAATAGCAATAAGACAACATAAGGGGATCAAGGGGATTCGAATTGGAAAGGAAGAAGTGAAACTTTCGTTATTTGCGGATGATATGATAGTGTACATAAGCGATCCCCAAAACTCCACCAAAGAACTTTTACAGCTGATAAACACCTTTAGTAATGTGGCAGGATACAAGATCAACTCCAAAAAATCAGTCGCCCTCTTATACACAAAGGATATGGAAGCAGAGAGGGAAATCAGAGAAACTTCACCTTTCACGATACCCGCTTGGGTTCTGAGAGTCAAACTCAGGTCCTCTGGAGATCATTAGATACTAGTTAACCACCCAGTCATCTCTCTGGTCCACAAGAACACTCTTTTTGTTTGTTTGTATTTTAGTTTTTTGAACCAAGGTTTTTCTGTGTACTCTTGGCTGTCCTGGAACTTACTCTGTAGACCAGGCTGTCCTCAAATTTACAGAAATCTCCCTGTCTCGGCCTCCTGAGTCCTGGGATTAAAGGCGTGTGCTGCCCCTGTCTGACGCCACAGGAACACTCTTAATCACTGCTATTTGAGACCCTTAAAAGCCTCTTTCTTTTTATTCAAGTCTCATGGGCCCAGTCCTAGTTTTTTGGCCTACTCATATTTACTTCCATCTAGATAGATATAAGTATCTAACAGCTAGGGGTTGGGACTGAGAGAGAGGGAGAGAGAGAGAGAGAGAGAGAGAGAGCGCACATGGCACCTGTTTTTCCCGAGTCTGGGTAATCTTACTTCATACACTGTTTTCTAGCTCCATCTTGTTCTGGAATATTACATTATTCTTTGCGGTTGTATTACAATCACATCGTATTCCAGTGTACCACATTTTTAGTGACCACTCACCTTTAACCTCTAGATTTAAATGCCCTACTCTTACAGGAATCTACATTGTCATGAAGAAGGGACTTTCTATTGTTAGTCCTACTTTAGCACAGAGGAAATCGAGATTCTAGAGGAAGATAATGTGCTCTGGTTGTGTTGCTAAGCAACGGCGCTGCAGGGAAGTACACTAACATCTGTGGGATTCACAGACCTCAGAGTGCAGTCTAGGACCCACTGGGGGTCGACAGCCCTCTTGGGCAGAGGGGTGTGCTGCAGAGCCATGTTCATTAGTAGCATTTGAGTTTTTCATTCTCGTGTTTGTGTGTGGTTTATTTCAAGAACATAAGACGGTGTCGATTGTTTCACCCATTTTTTTCCTGTTGTGCAAAATATTTTTCATAAAGATGTTATTTATATTGACATGTAATGTGCTTATTGCTGTTGAATAAACTGATAAGTATACATTTTAAGTGGTCAGTTTTAATTCTGATTCTGGTAAATGCTGATGAATGGGTGCATGTATGTGCACACACAGATTCCTTAGGGTCTCAATGTCTTCCAGAGCTAGAGAACAGATGTCTTAGGTACTATTTTAAAAGTTTTTTTTTTAATTTTTATTTTATGTGTAAGATTTATCTGTCTTCTTGTATGTGTGGGCACCTCATGCATGCCTGGTGCCCACAGAGGCCAGAGTGGGTGTTGGACCCCTTGGAATTGTAGTTCTAGTTTGTTGTGAGTCCTAGGATCTGAACCCAAGTCCTCTGCAAGACCAGTCAGTGCTCTGAAGCCCGAATCCTCCTCCAGCCCGAGGCTTGGGTAACATTTCTGTTTTCTTCCAACTCTATAACTTTAGCTCTTTAGGCAGTCTGGTCCAGATGCCAAATTTTGGAAGGCAGAGAGAGGGGCTGAAGATTACTTCTCCATCAGAATCAGCTCAGAAATGAATGACATCCTTAGGATCTGTTTCCATGACTGGTCTTGGTTGCCTATATTTGTTCTGATCATAATTGCTATGGATTTCTGGAAACTTCTATTCCTGTTTTGGGCAGATACATAATCCTCAGTTATGATTCAACTCTCTAAGACTCGTCATTTCATTCTTTTGTTCCTTGTTCTCTTTAATGCCTTTGCAATGTGTCTGTGTTTTTGTTTGTTTGTTATGCTTGTTTCTGTTTCTGTTTCCCCTCAGACTTGGGTAGACTTCTCTCAGCTTTTAATGCTGAAGTTAACCAAACAAAGTGTTTCACAGTGGTCAGATACTTCCTTGAGAAGGGATTGGCCTTAGTGGGCATGTTATATATCGCCTAAACATGTACAGGACTTTAAGATGTTTCATGCATTAAGTTCATTGTCACAGCAAAAGGAGGGTCACACTTTTGTAACAGCTTCAGACTTAATAATTGAAAAGTAAATAAAAACTCAGCATGGTGACACATGCCTTTAATCTCAATACTCCCAAGGCAGGGGCAGGTGAATCTCTGAGTTTGAGGCCAGCCTGGTCTACAAAGCAAATATCAGGACAGTCAGGGCTACACAGAAATCCTGTCTCAGAAAATTAAAAAAAAATTAAGTACAATTAAACGTTGTTCCAAATGAGACAAATGAAAGAAACTCCCTGCTCCCTCCCTAGTCTTCCCTGACGTGTTTGTTTCTGAGAACTTCCTTCGGCAGGCTGTTCTTCTCTCGGACTAAGTCCATTGTTCAGGATCAGTCCAGGAGAAGTAAACACGTCCTAGCTCACTGGGCTGTGAGAAAGGAGCGTAGTTTAGGAGGATTTCAAATACACAAGTCATAGTTCAATGGGTTAAAAGTATTAAAATGTACACCAGCCATTTGCGTTTCTTTTGAGGACTCTATGTTGAGTACCGCCTCTCAGTTTTCAGTTGAGCTGTTTGTTTTCTTGTTTGGAGTTTTGAAGTCTTTGGGCACTAAGCCTCCGTCAGATGGGGACTGATAAAGACTTTTTCCCTACTCTGCAGGCTACCTAGTCACTAGATGTAGGGTGGTTGGGGCGGTACAGAAG
This sequence comes from Microtus oregoni, assembly GCF_018167655.1. Lineage (NCBI taxonomy): Eukaryota > Metazoa > Chordata > Mammalia > Rodentia > Cricetidae > Microtus > Microtus oregoni. The sequence continues at coordinate 44,069,766 of NW_024543063.1, forward strand.
CCTTTTATTTTAGTTTCACGAGGTCTCTTTTTGTCACTTGTCAGTCAGTCTGCCTGCTTTACTGGAATCTGCTCAGAAAGTCCTTTCCCAAGCCTGCAAGTTGAACTGAATTCCCTACGTTCCCTCTAGCAGACTCAGAGTGTCTATCAGAGAGGTCTTAAGTTGCAGTCCTCAGTCCATGTGGAGTTGAGTTTTGTGCAGGGTGAGACACGAGCATCTTCAGCATGTAGCTTTCCAGTTTGACTAGCGCCATTTGTTGAAGGAAGGCTGGGTGGAGAGATGTCTATGCACTTGGAGTGATTTGTTTGTCCTAGAGAAAGGTTCTTTTGATGACAATGAAAAGGAAATGCGTTTTCCTAGCAAATTCGGAGAATATAGAAAAATAAAAGAGAAAAGAAATTTAAAGATGTGAAAATGATTTAAAAATATGTATTATTGTCGGGCAGTGGTGGCGCACGCCTTTAATCCCAGCACTCAGGAGGCAGAGGCAGGCGGATCTCTGTGAGTTCGAGGCTAGCCTGGTCTAGAAGAGCTAGTTCCAGGACAGGAACCAAAAAAAGCTATGGAGAAACCCTGTCTCGAAAATAATATATATATATGTATATATATATATATATATTATTGCAAACTCAGAGTTACTAGGTATGTACACACGATGGTGTTTTTATACTTTTTGCTGATTTAATGGCATTTAATTTAGTGAGTAAGACTGAGGAAAATTCTCGGTGTTGCAAAGCAAATCAATGGTCGAGCCAGATCTCATGTAGTTGTGTCCTCATTATCCCATTCTGAGGAAGAAACCTTCAAGGTTAGAGGTGAGTGCCTCCTAAGCCAGGATAGCAGCACAGATTTAAAGTCTTTCTTGTTTAACGATAGCATCATTATCGATTTTGTTACATTCTTATTGTGTGTGTCCATGTGTATGCATGCCATGGCACACGTGGGGAGGTCAGAGGACACCTTGCAGGAGTTGGGTTCAAATGACAGAACTCAGGTGGTGAGACATGGTGGCATGCACCCGTACCCACTGAGCTGTCCCACTGGCCTACTTCAGACAGCTCTAACTAAGGGAATTAATTTTCAGATTCTCACTCGTGTATGCCGTCTTCTGAGAGTGTGCCCAATGGCGCATGCCACACCAAGCCTCCGAGTGTGCCCAATGGCGTGTGCCACACCAAGCCCCGTTGTCTGCCTTTCTCTTGCCACACAGGAAGAAGGTACCCTCAGTCCTCTTGAATACAGGAAGAAGATACCCTCAGTCCTCTTGAATGTGAAAAAAGGGGGAACTTTAAAATCAGGAATTCTAAAAGAGCGCCTTTAATAATGAAACAAAAAGAAAGGAATGAAACTGCATGGCCTTGTGTCGTCCACTTCATGTGCATGCACAGCTCTTTCGGGAGAGCTGGCCAGCAGGAAGGTGTGTGGAGTTGGACTCTGTGAAGCGGGCGATGCAGGAGAGCTCATTCCCTTCCGACTGTGTCGGAAACCTTTGCTGCTAGCAAGAGCCCCTAGAATGCAAAGCTAGCATCAAATCTCAACAAACAAATAAACAACTATAAAGCAAACCCCCAAACAAGGCTTTTTCTCTATGTATTTGAGATAAACCGCTGTGTTCAGTACATTCCTCTCACAGGCCAAGACTTTTGAAAAGAAACAGACCCCTGAAAGAGAAGTAGGAAGATGAGGAAAGTCTTTTGGGGGGTATTTAGATTTTTATTTTAAGATAGGCTCTTATGTAGCCCAGGCTATCCTAGAACTTACTATGTAGCACAGGCTGGCCTTCAACTCCTGCCTCGGCCTCCTGAGCTCTGAGGTTACAGGTATGATCCGCCGTGTCTGAATGAGACTGCCATTCTTTGCAAGGAAACTTGAGAACTTGGAATGTGTTCTGGGTCTAACAGAGCACGCATCATCCTGGAACAAACTCACCAACAAAGGTTTTCTACGGCTTCTTTCTCATCTCTCTGAACATCAAGAAATAGAGCAGCTAACATGGTTCGTGTTTTTTTGTTCCCTCTTCTGAATCTTATCCTGAGGTATCTATTCCAATACCAGATAGTCATCATCTTATTTTCTTTTGTAAAACATCTAATGATGCACAGGCTGAACCGGTAAGTACAACACAGACTCTTCCTTCCACAGGAAAATTTCTGGTTCAGCCTTGTCTAGTAAGGCTGTGAGTTTTAGACCTTTTGTTCAGTTGTCTTCAAAAGCTCAACTCTATTCTGACACACACAGAGCAAACAGATAGTGTATCTCCAATCACGTTTCTTGTCTTATAAATAACGTACAGAGTTGGCTATACAGTACTTTAGAGTATGACGATTGAGTGAGGATAAATTAAATAATTATTTTATAAATTATTCCAAATAAAAATGAATTATTTATGAGCTGCACTGTTTGAACATTGCGTATCCCAACAATATAGCTTATAAGATATGTTGATAAATTGTTTCTTGGTTAATATTTTATTCTATAAACAGAAACCTAGAATATTAATAACAGACCTGAGCATAAAACAAAAACCACAAAGCTTCTTGGAAAATCATGGTAGATTCAAAGCTCTACACAAGTATCAAGTTTCTTGAATGATGTACATTAAATCTATATCCTTTATTGTATGTTTTGCTAGTTAGGCTTGTCACTGTGAAAGACATCAGAGGGAAATGAAGGGGATTTATTTTGGCCCAAGATTGCAGAACTTCTAGCCCATGGCCAATTGGTCTCACTGTTTTTGGGAGTTTCTTGATTTTTTTTTTATTGAAGTCTTCAGAAACACCTCTTAAAATACCTGTTTCAATGAAGACAGAGATTAACTTTGGCTTCCTTAATTCAATTGACAATGAGAATCAGAATCACCAGTTAGGCTGATATGTGATATTTTCCATGAATGGAACTAGATAAATCTCTAAGACGTGTGTGTGTGTGTGTGTGTGTGGTGTGCTTGCAGCTTTAACAGCTAAGAGGTAAAAGCATTTCAGGTTGTCTGCCCCATTTGTGCGTGCGTGCGCGCGCGCGCGCGCACACACACACACACACACACACACACTCTCCCTCTCTCTCTCTCTCACACACACACACTCTCCCTCTCTCTCACACACACAGTGGTTGTGGATGTGTAGATCACTGGGCTCAGTCTCAGGAAGTTTCGAATGTCTGGGGTATGAATACTATTTAAAATTGCTTCACACTGTTTTCTCTACTGAGAAGGTTGGCTCTGGAGTTGGAATTTGACTGCCCAGACCCAAGTGTGTTAGTCTAAAAGTTCCCTCCAACGTCTCTGTCCTGGGCCAGACAGGGAAGGGAGAAAAACAGAGCAGCTCAGGGAAATGGTTAAAAAGGAAGCTGTTGCCAAGACAACCCCCAAACAGGGATTACTGTTGTTTATCTCACACTCCTTTTCTTGGTTTTGCTTACTATTGTGAAAAATGACAAAATATAATCACAGGCATCTAACTCTCTAGACAGCTCCCTCTCGTATCTCTAAAACTTCTGCCCGAGTGTGAGCTTAATCTCAGACTCCCTAAATGTTGGTTTTAAAGGCTATAAATTCCCGAGCAACAGGGTCTTGCTCTGTAACTCTGGCTAGCTTTGTACTCTGTTCTCCTGCCTCACCCACCAAGAGCCTAGGGGACCGAACACCACTAGGGACCACTATACCTGGCTGAAGTGTTTACTACACTAGTTTCTAGGAACAAGGAATCAAGTAACTTCAATAAGTAGACACCAGAATATTTTACAGGCTTCTAATTATCGATTTCTATCAAAATGGAAGGAAAAGCAAGTCGTCAGGCTCGGTGACAAGTGCCTTTACTCATTGAGTTATCTCTCTGGCCATATGTTTTAAAAAATATTTGTTCAATTATAATTAACTAGGGCTTTAAGAGTGAGTGTATTTAGAAGAGAAATGGAACGCTTTTATTTTAACTAGTTTTATTAAAGTCAAATATTAGCTAAATTTCTTTAATGAATTTTTATTGAGTAAAATTCATACCCTATGAAATGAGCCACTTTTTAAAAGAATATTATTCAGTGGTACTTCATATATATACCATGCTGTTCAACTGTCACCTCTATTTATTTCCAAGATGTGTTTTTTTTCTCACCCCAATAGGATATTCTGTACCCATTAAGTCATTTCTCCACATTTTCCCTTTCCCATGTGGCTCCTCTGGCTGTGGAAAAACCGGGCTGAGTCCTACTTATTTAAATTATTTAAAAAATTTAGATTATTAATTTTTAAATTAAAATAAGACATTTTAAATGATTATGTTTGTGTAGATATATATCCACATGAGTGCAGGTGCCTGCAGCAGCCAGAAGAGGGCGTCAGATCTCCTGCAGCTGGAGTTAGAGGTGGTTTTGAGCCTGGGAACTGAACTTAGGTCCTTTTCGAGAGCAGTAGAGCAGTACATGCTCCTAACAACTGAGCCATCTCTCCATCTCCTCCCCCTTTTAATCTCTCTGGATTTATTTATTTTAGATCCTTTTTAAATGGGATGACAGCACACAAGCTGGAAGGAACCATTTGTGCCTGGCTCCCCTCACTTCCCGTGTTTTCAAGGTTCCCCGGGATGGTTGTGTTTGACTGTGGTTAATGATCCGCCTGCACGGTGCCAGGGAGGCCGACTCCCAAGGTGAGCGATAAGCCACAGAACTTGAATTGGCGGAGATACCACACGTGTTGTGGGACGCCTTGGCTTGCTCACAAAAAGCAATGAACTCTTCTTTCAAACACTCCCCACTCTCAAACCAATCTCCAGTGGAAAACTTCCAGTTCAAACTCAGAGGCAGGGGTGGAAGTTAGCTCCATACTAGAATATTCTCTGGCAAAAGGTATTAGTCATGGATTCTCAAGCTTGGCTGCATGCTAAGATCACTTGGGGAAGGTTTTTCAAAACACTGTGCCTAGGCTGGATTCACAGCTAATGAACTGGAGCTTGGACCAACTTTTCTTGTAATTTAGGTTGTGAGCCTTTAACAACTGAGCTATCTCTCCAGCCCTGGTCAGATTTTCCTAACCAGGGAACTATTGGCATTTGGGGCTGTGTAAATCAGTTGCTCTATGCTCAGCATCTTAGACTCTAGATCCCTCCAGATTTGTGGGAGCCCACGGAAGTGGATCCATTCTACCTTGACTAAAGGCAGAGAGTTCAGACCTGTTCTTGCTCCTTCAGCATTTTATGCAGGAGGTTTGACTTAAGGTGCAGCTGCTAACAGGACATTTTGACCTAGGGTGTAGTTACTTGATGTTTTGGGTATTAAGAAGGTAATTACTTTGTCCCTTGTATCTGGTAAAGAAGCCCCTTGCCTTCCTCCTCCTCTTTGGATTGGGGTATGTAAAGGCTATGAGAAATTGATATGAGGTGGATCTCAGTGTTTACTGGATGGCCGCCCAGCACTATCAGCTGTCTCTTGTCTAATTCTTTCTTAATCGTCACACCCCTAAGAGTGGACGAATAAACCCGGTGGGACCCGCAGGTGTCGCGCAGACACTGGACACGACACAATGCTTGCCCTTGACATTCTTAAAGGCTTTCCAGGGGGTCAGGGTGTAAGTCATCCAGTTGAGAGTTAGTGCTCGCCCTGCTGGATGCAATCATCATCGTTTCGAAAATCTTTTCAGCTGCTTCTGACGCAGCCAGGCTGAGAACCAACGCTCTGGGGGCATTTCCTTTGAGAACTGGATCTTGCGGAAAGTCTTAGAAGTTTTAGAGTTCTTATTGACTGTAATTTAATAGACCAGGAAGAATGGGGAATGTTCTGGGCCGAATGAGCGCTTCTTCTCATCTTAACCCTAGTCGTGATTTGTTCCTTTCTATACAGGAAATAGGAAATCAGACTGTGAACGACCTCAGAGGCTAGCAAGACAGCTGAGCCTGTCGCTTACCAAGATCAAGTCTGTTTGTGGTGAGCAAGGGACTTGAGCTAATGAAAGATCTAAGCAAGCTGTCTGACTACGCGGTGTATGAAACTGATAGAATGTTGCCTTGTCTGGCAGTGTCATGAGGATCTCTTTATATGGTTTCCATTAGCAGACATTGAAGTCTGTTGTGGAATAGTCTTTTTGTACACTGTGAAAATGTGTCACTCTGATTGGCTTAATAAAAAGCTGGATGGCCCAATAGCTAGGCAGGATTTCCAGAAACAGAGGACGCTGGGAAGAAGAAGCGGCGGCGGCGGCGGCGGAGGCGGAGGAGGAGGAGGAGGAGGAGGAGGAGGAGGAGGAGGAGGAAGAGGAGGAGGAGGAGGAGGAGGAGGAGGAGGGCAGAGACATGAAGAGCCATGGAGGAAGCAGGAAAGCAGAATGGGCAGTTTGTAGACAAGGTAAATGAGAATGGGGCAGCTCATAGACTGATAGAAATGGGTTCACTTTAGTTATAAGATCCAGTTAAAAACAAGCCTAAAGTTATTGGCCGAGGTTTCATTAATTCATCAAAGATAAGTCTCTATGCCATGATTTGGAAGCTAGCTCGTAGACAGAGAAAGACTGGCTACAGAAGTCAATAATAATAATAATAATAATAATAATAATAATAATAATAATAATATAATTTAAATATAGGATTGTGTTATGATTTAGCCAGGAAATGGACCCCAGGGGCTCATTGTACTTGGACACCTGACCTCTAGCTGGTGGTCAGAAGTAGGGCCTGGTGGCTGTGAGAAGTAGGGCCTGGCTGGCCACCGTGGGTCCTAGAGGTGAGTTCCTGAGGATGAGAGTTTAGCCTGCTTCCTGTCCCAGCCTCTCTGCCTGCTACCCTCTGCTTCCTGATTTGCCTCACAGCAGCCTTGCCAACATTCTCTCTCTACCTTGTCTTCACCACCACGACAGACTATACCCCTCTGGAGTAGCCACGAAGAGTAAGTTTGTATTAAAAACAAAGCTCACGGTGAGGCTCAGCGCAGATGTCTGTCACCCCAGTTCTCGGAAAGAGGCAGGAAGCCCTTAACTCAGCTACATAGTGAGGCCCTTGATTCAGTACCTGGGGAGTTAAGAGCCAGCCTTGGACTACATGAGATCCTAGTCCAAAAAATAAAAAGAGAGGAGGTCCTGTGCAGACGGAAGTTTGTTTATTTTGTTTTCTGCTGGTCCAAACTCACCAATTCCTGCATTCTAAGAAGTGTCCAGTTCACTAGATATTAGTTTTTACTTGATAATATGAAAAGTTAGCAGTAAATCATAAATCAGAGAAGAACAACATTTTCTTGTCTCCGAGAGAAGCAGAAGTAAGAATTCTGAAATCTGAAATTCCAGGTTAATAGAAAACTAGAGAAAGTTACTCAGTCTAACATTAGATGACACCATTGTACAACATAAAAGCAACTGTACTTGCCAGAGGCACTGCTCAGTGCTGTAAGGCCATTAATTTCTCTCCCGCGGTCCCCTCCCCCCTGACAGAATACAGTCTGATTCGACAGTGACAACACTAATTATGATTGAAGAAATTTGCCCAAGGGAGCAAATAAAATAATTCTGCCCAATAAGGGAAACCATGCCAGCTCGTATTATTAAAGACTCCTGCCAAACGCACAGATTTGAGCTACATTGCAAAAGATCCAAAATCAAATATTTAAGAGCGGTAGAACATGAACTTACAGATCCCAATCTAGATGTGAACTTTGGGACTTGCTCATGGGAAGATGGAGGGGAAAGGTCAAGGGAACAAACCCAGAGAAAGAAGGGTGGCTTAGAGCCCTACCGAGGGCCAGCAAACACAGCCAGCAAAATCTGGAAGATAACTCATTACTACTTCAAAGAGAAAGCTCGGAGGAAAAACAGAAATCGAAATGCCATGTTGATCATCTGAATCCAGTTGCTGAGAGTTTGAACAGAGGCACAAGGAGCTCATGGGATTGGAGCAACCCATGCAGAACCCTAGTGCCAGAAACGTGAAATTTAGGAAACATGCCACAGGAAGGCTAGAGAGATAAGGGTGCTTGCTGCTCTTCCAGAGGGTCAGAGCTCAGTTCCCTGCTCCCACCTTGAACAACTCACAACCACCTATAATGCTCCAGGACAAACAAACCTTCTGGCCTCCATAGGCTCTTGCCTACACACACACATACATACACTGCCACATGCAAACACACAGAATGAATCCTTTAAAAAAGGAAACATACCACCCAAACTGAGATCCGACTGAACATGCGCCCGTGCTATGCATGCTGCCAGGACATACAGAAAGCCAACGTCGCACTTGCAGTTTGGTTTATTTTTGAGATAGCTAAGGGAGATCCTCCTCTCCTCGTGTGCTATGAAGCCTGTTGTTTTAAATCACTGTTTGTGTCAATGCTGAGTGCTTACTGAACGCTCCTCACGTTCATTTGCCCAAGCAATAAGCAAACACATTGGGAAATGAAATAGTTCGACTCTCGAGTCAGAAGCTGTTGGGTTTCCCCTTGCTGGCCTGGCTGCATTGAACAGAAACACTCTCGGTTAAACAGCCACCTGGATGACTATGTGCCAGAGCTGGCTGCTTGGAATACTCCACGTTGAACGACCTAAGAGAACTACTCGTTGTGGCTCCGGAAAGTGAAGTCCCATTCGGAGCTGGTTCAGTCTGAACTGCCCTTGTTGCTATCCCAAGTTCCAGTGGACCCTAGATAGCACTGCAATCATTTCTGCTTAATATCGAATAGGGATCACCCGCTTTGGGGCCTGGTGTCAAAAGGAGGATGCTGGGATTGGAGCACGCACAAACCTCCATTTATTAGCATGTGAACTGTGCTGTGATTGGTTGCGAACACTTCTCTGGCTACAGAAACTGGGTGCTTGGCTCACTCCCTTAGTTAGCTGGAAGACGTCTAGCCACACTGTCCCCGCCCCCTCAGTGTTTCATTAGGCCTAATGGAAGGAAGGCTTCTCTCAAGTGGTGGAGTCGGTGCCAAGAAACAACCAACAGGGCAGGGCTGACAAGGGTAGCCTGTACACGCAGTTGCAGAAATGAGAGAGCAGGGGAAGAAGGGGCAGCGTTGAGCAGCAGGCAGGTTTCTGTGAAAGGTGCAGAGTCGTAAGATTGACGGCCGGCAGGGGCATCAGTGGCAGCACTGACAAAGGGGCCTGCAGCGGCTCCCCGCATGATAGCGACCGACTTAGCGACCGACCGTGACAGCTGTAGCCATATGGGACACCCGAAACAATTCGAGAAGCACCCAATTGGGAGCAAGAGGGATGGTGGGGGTAGAGAGAGGGCGGTGAGGCGAGGCTGGAGGACAGAAGACTTGGAAGAGGGACGAGGGAATTAGCTCAGTCAGTAAAGAGCTTGCTCTGTGAACATGAGGGGTCCGAGATCACTCACAAAATGCTGCATATAGTGGTGTGTGCTTGCAATATGAGTGCTGGTGAATCAGGGTTTCTGTTGCTGTGAAGAGACACCATGACCACGGCAATACAAAGGAAAAGCAGTTAATTGGGGCGGCTTACATTTTCAGAGGTCTCGTCCATTATCACCATGGTGCGACAGGGTGGTGTGCAGCCAGACACAGTGCTGGAGAAGGAACTGAGAGGCCTACATCTTGAGCCGCAGGCAACAGGAAGTGAACTGTCTCACTGGGTGTAACTTGAGCATAGGAGACCTCAAAGCTCACCCCCACAGTGACACACATTTCCTTCAACAAGCCCACACCTCCTCATAGTGCTATTCCTTTGGGGGGCATTTTCTATCAAACCACCACAGTGGTGGAGGCAGAGACTGGGTGATCCCTGGAGTTGAGGGTTCAGACAGCCTAGCTGCATCAGGGAAGCCCGGGTCCCAGTAAAGACATCCTGTCTCAAAAAGTCAAGTAGATTATTGCTGCGGAATGACACCTAAGGGTGGTGGGCTTGCTGGTGTGTGTGCAATACACATATTCACACAGGCACAGATTAATTAATTAATTAATGGCTCTAAAGAACTAGAGAACAGAAACTGTAGCTCAGTCACTGGAGAAGCTGCAGAGAACTGCCAAGCCCTGAGGGTCAAGGGTCTCATGCCTCAGGTCTGTGATCTGGCTGCTATCAAGAGCTAGGGAATCCAGACACCTAGGCCTACTAGGAAGTGGCCGTGCTAGCTTCTGCTAAGGGCTAAGCAATATCTACTTTTTTTTTTTTTTGGTTTTTCAAGACAGGGTTTCTCTATGGTTTTGGAGCCTGTCCTGGAACTAGCTCTTGTAGACCAGGCTGGTCCCGAACTCACAGAGATCCGCCTGCCTCTGCCTCCCGAGTGCTGGGATTAAAGGCGTGCGCTACCATCGCCCGGCTGCAATATCAACTTTTTATCTATACAAGGGCACTAACACCTGTAGAACCAAGGAGTTCAGCTACCCATCTTTTGTGATGGCTCTAACACTGGAGGGTGCTGTCTGATTGCTGATCCCTCCTGCCTGTGACCGCCACTCACTGCCATCAAGGTCTACCAGAATACAAAAAGCTGCCAAAAATTAGCATTTGAGATTTCTAGTTGGATAGAGTAAAAGGGCTAGTTGGCCAAACGGCTGCAGATGGGAAAGTGTAAGAAATGTACAAGACAGGGATTTCAAGATGTGGTCATTTAAACAAGAATGGTTCCGTGGAGTGGCTTACCAAGAACTGGTCCAACTTGAGGCCCACACCATGAGAAGGGCCTTATGCCTAGTGCTGCCTGGATGGCTGGGAACCAGGGGTCGGTAACCCAGATACCCAGGACAGAGCCAAACACAACTAGGAAAAAAAAAATCAATGAAATGATTTCCAACAATATCTGCTATACTCATAGATGGGCGCCTAGCCTAATTGTCATCAGAGAGGTGTCATCCAGCAACTGACGGGAGCAGGTGCAGACACCCACAGTCAAATACCAGGAAGAACCAGAGGAGGTTGGGGTAGGGGATTTCAGGAGCCAAAGGGATCAAGGACACCACGAGTATACAACCCACAGAATCAACTAAGTAGGGCTCATAGAAGTTCACAGAGACTGCAGTGACAACCACAGACCTTATATGGGTCTGAGCTAGATCCTCTACATATATGTTATGGTGGTATAGCTTGGTGTTCTTGTGGGACTTCTAACAGCTGGAGTGGGGGGGGGGCTGTCTCTAACTCTTTTGCCTGCTCTTGGCACCCTTTTCCTCCTACTGGGTCGCCTCATCCAGCTTTGATATGAGGGTTTGTGCCTAGTCTTAGTGTAACTTGTTACGCCATATTTGTTTGGTGTCCCAGGGAGGCCTGCTTTTTTTTTTATGAAGGGAAATGGAAGAGGAGTAGCTCCAGGGGATAAGGGAGGTGGGGAGGAAAGGACTGGGAGGGGTGGTGGGAAGGGGATGTAATATATGAGAGAAGAATAAAAGAAAAAGAAAAAGAAGAAATGATATAAACCATTTTCTTAATGGAAGAATTCTAGAAAAACAAACAAACCAAAGAATGGCTCCCATAGGCACATATATTTGAATTCTTAGTCATCAGGGAATGGCACGGCTTGAGAAGGGTTTGGAGGTGTGGTTTTGTTGGAGTAGGTGTGGCTTGCTGGAGGAAGTGTCTCAGTGGGGGTGGGTTTGAGGTTTAAAAAGGCCAATCCAAGTCCAGTGTCACTCTCTCTTTCTACTGGCTGTGGATCTGGGTGTAGAATTCTCAGCTACTTCTCCAATACCATGTCTACCTGTGTGTTTCCCTGTTCCCCACCATGATGGTAATGGGCTAAGCCTCTGAAACTATAAGCAAGCTCCTAATCAAATGCTTTCTTTTATAAGAGTTTCCTTGGATGTCGTAGGTCTTCACAGAAATAGAACAATGAATAAGGCACAAAACAAAACTAAACTAAACGAAAAGCCCAGAGGCTAGGGATTTGGATCAGTTTGCAGAGTGTTTGCCAAGAATGCATGAGCACTGGGGTCAGTCCCCAGCACTGTAAAAACCGGGAACATGCCTATAATCTCAGAACCTCAGAGATAGAGGCAGGAGGATTAGTTCAAGGTTTTCCTTAGTTACTTGGCTTTGAGGTTCTCTGCACCACCACAGCCAACAGAAACGATCTGAGGGAAACGAGAAGGTAGTTTGATTCAAAATGACCAAGTGGCTGGAGTTAGTTCAAATTTCAGGACTCTGACCCCAAGTAGCTTTTATCATATTTAAGCACAACACAATTTGGAGAAAACTTTCCAGGTAATAATTAACTTAACTCCAGGTACACAATAAAGCTTAAGATGTGACTACATCAAAACTCTTTGTAAAATACTTATGACATGTTCCATAAAGGTGGACTCTGTAGATTGAAAAGCTCATAATAAGGGTCTTGGGGGATGATTCAGAGTGGGCTTGGCCACATTGATAAAGCAAAGATCACAAGGCTGTCAACCTCGTCTGTTCCCCGCCTTCTGGGTAGATAGCAGTTTACACCCTTTCTTTGAAGAAACAACGCTATGTGCTTAGCAATCCTGGTTTGTCTATCTGTGAGCACAAGGACCTCCATGCTTCCCACATCCCACACATGGCAAGTTCCAGGCCAGCCTAGGCTACATGGGAACTTAAGCACTGTCTCAGATGACTTTTCAATGAAAGAAAAGTTTTGTTGGTTTTCTTTGTTTGGCATTTGGACGGGGTTTCTCTGTGTCGTCCTGGCTTGTCATGGAATGCACCCTGTAGACCAGGCTGACTTCTGAATTTTGGGATTAAAGGTGTCCACCACTGCCTGACAACCTCCCCCCCACCATCACAAAAGCTTTTTGAGTTGAGAAAAAAAAATCCATTTACAAATTAACTTTAGAGGATAACTGTCAATTTTATAAAAACTTATTAAAATGGTGTTTTCAACACCTGACTAAACTCTGAAGTTAATCAAAGGCTTAAACATAAAAAATGAAGTGAGACAGTCCTAGAATTATTTTCTTGCTCTAATGCATATGCTTTTAAAACCCTCTACTATGGGCTGTAAAGGTGGCTCCACGGTTAAGACACAGACTGCTCTCGCAGAAGACCTGAACTCATTTCTGAGTACTCGTGTTAGGTGGCTTACGACTGCCTGTGACTCCAGAACCAGGAGGATCCAGTCAGTGCCTCTGCCCCCAACAGGCACCTATATTCACAGGCACATACCCCCATCCCATACACACATAATAAAATAACAAGTATAAAGTCATCCTCGGTGGCTGGAAAGATGGCTCGGTAGGGAAAGGTGCTTGCCACCTAACCTGACCACCTGAGTCTGACTCCCAGAATCTATGGGGTGGAATGAACCTGCACCCGAGAGCTGCTTGCTAATGGGCACAGGGCATCACACATCTAGTCTTGTACACGTCACTGACAACATTGTGTCCTCGCCAGCTGGTTTCTAGAGGTATAAAGATAGGCTATCCAAGTCCCTATCGAACAGCAGCTGTGAGATTCTAGAAGCATCTTTTTTTTCCAGGAAGACTCTCAGGAAGCAGAATGTACTGCTCCTCCAGTCCCATAGGTAGCGAGTGCCCTCTGCTGGGCATCCTTAAATACAGACAGCCTGGCTCTTTATTTCAGTGTCCTATGGAGGGTCTGGTGCAAGCTGACCAGGACCAATATTGACTCAAAAGCGTGCCTTGTGGGCTGAGTATGAGGCAGAGTGAGCCTGTGGGGGGTGGATGAACACTTGGAGCAGTAAAGTGGATGCAGGGGAGTGCTGAGATGGCATTTGTGGATCGGTGTCTAATCAGATGCAGGCCGGTTGTCCCCTTGTAAGCACAACAGTGAAAGACTAGAATGGCATTTACAGAATCAAAGAGGCTCCATTCTTGAAGGCAAACTGATGAGAAGGCTTGATCTGAAGTGGCAATACATTATTGTGTGTGTGTGTGTGTGTGTGTGTGTGTGTGTGTGCGTGCGTGTGTAGACTCTTTGGGTGTCAAGCTAAGTGTCAAATGTTTGGTTGGGGAACAGTCATTTAATGACTAATGATCAGCTTTGATCAATGGTAATAAACAACCATAGGCAAGAAGGAGAAGTATAAGCTTCCCTTCCAACAGCAGCCATCAATCCCCAATACCTCCTCCATGAGAGGTGGGATTTTTTTGAGCATTTACAGGAAGGAGAATTTCTAATAAGGGTCCAGCCCAGGGGCTTTTAGCGCTGTCTACCCTCTCCCAGGATTCCTTCCTGGACTTTATGTGTTTTTTTTTTTTTAACATTTGTTGGCGATGGTGGGCTTGCGTTGTGCATGGAGGTCAGAAGTGCCACAGAGGATGTCATGCAGGACAGCCTTGCCTACAGGGGAAGATCTCAGACTTACAAACAGGCTTCTGGTCATCCATGTAAGGGAAAACCTTGCCCTGAATCTAGGACTTACACAATGCATGTTCACACAGTTTTAACATGTAGTAATTCCAGGATTATATCTAACCGGGATAGAAAGACTATCCTGGATTTCACTCAGAACTTTTGTCAAAAGCGTTCAACATTTTAGGTCACACTTTTATAATTTTTGAAAACACTAGGAAAAGGCAACAACTCTGTGTGGTTGTGACATTCAATGTGTAGTATTTCTATTATAATTATATTCATGTTTCCTTAAAAAATGTATAATTTGTGGCTCTCTAGGCAGTGATGTGGCGAGGCTAGAATGATGCAGGTGCAGAGGCTAATTATCTTATTTTGGCCTAGCTTTAGAATCCGAATAACCATTCCTTGCCCATCTTTGTCAGAACTAACATCCTGAGGCAACAGATTCAACACCCTTTGGTATCTAGCACTTGGTCACTAGCTCCCACCAACCCCAAAGCCCAGAACATTATCAGATAGCATCTATCGGCCCCCCATCTTGCTGTAGTCACCTCTCTGATGTGACCACCAATGTATTTTAAACTTGCTTTGATTAAGGACTTTGCTCTGTAAAACTATGAAACGGCGTCCACTTTGGAACATGGAATTGAAATAACCTAAATCTGCGCTCCTGGGTATGATCAGTCCAGTTTGGGTCCAGAATAAACTATCTCCTCTTCCCTTTAAGGTGAGAGTTGTTTTCTTGTGAGGACAGTAGGTAGTTGGGAATTTCATGCTAAGGACAAAGTGGTTATTTTATTATTTGCACTGGTGATCGAACCCAGAGGGACAGACAAGCATTGTACCACAAAGCTACATCTCCAGCCGCAGCTTCCAGAACAGCTGCGACGAAAGCCCAGCAGCCTTGCATGACATTACGTAACATTTATTTTTAAAGTGGACCGTGGTTCCTCCAGCCTGTGACGCGCTGCACTGGCACAGTCCACCTGCTGGCACCTGCAACTTCACCAAGACCACAAGCTGGGGTGGCCTTTCTCGCGGGGGGGGGGGGGGCTGTCCAGGTCCCCGGGAGCAACGTCCGCGGGCGTCAGACCCCACCGACAGACCCTGAGCAGAGGGGAACCGCAGAGGCCAGGAGGGGCACCCCCGAGAGGGAGGGCAACCCTGGAGGGGCGGGACTGGCCGGTGACGCACTTCCGGTCGCGCCGCGGACCGTGCTGTGCAGGTGCGTGCGGCGTCCCTGCGGTGAGCAGTGTCCTGGCGGTCCACGCGCAGGGTCTCCCGCAGCCAGCCTTGCAGCCCAGCAGCTCTCGGCGCCCGCCGTGGCGAGTCCCGTGTGGCGGCCGCACACCAAGCCCAGAGCGCTTAGCAGGTGGCCTGGCGGAGAAGCTGTCACTGCAGCCAGAGGGTGACCGCGTTGCGGGGGCGTAGCGTCTCGAGGTGACATCGCTAGTATTCGGACGCGCTGCGGCCCTGCAGGCGCTTCAGGTGTGTACGTCGTGTGCACGGGCTGCGGACAGGGTGAGGGGCTCAGGGCACGGCAGGGAAAGCAGGACCCCGTCCCAGCCGCTGCTGACAGAAAGTTTGAGGCCTGGTGTGCTGCATGGACGTCAGGCCCTAAAGGTAACGCGACCCACACACGCACACACGATTACGACAGCGCTAGAATACACACAGAGGAGTTTCATAGAAGACAGGACGGCCTTTGGATGGATGCAGGTCTCTTTGGTCGTAGCCTTACCATTGTCAAAACACTATTTTTCCAAGGGTGTGTGTGTGTGTGTGTGTGTGTGTGTGTGTGTGTGTGTGTGTTAGAGAGAGAAAAAGGATGAGTGTTTTAAGAAAAAATAAAACGCTCACCTATGAATAGTCAATTAAGAAAGAGTTTGGGTCTTTACTGCTGCGTCTATCAGGACCCTCACACCCTTAGAGGTAAGGACTTAATCATAGCCTGTTGCTAATATTCACTAATGTGTAAACAATTTAACCTTTTTGGTTTTTGAGCATCTTAGTGTATAGTCACCTGGTACTCGGTTAATTTCTAAATTCACTAGCGTATTACCTGCTGGGTAATCTTCAGTTATAAAAACAACACACAAACTTGTAATTTTCAATGGCTAGGGAGGTTGTTTTCAGACTGGTTATGTATGAAAAAGAGTACTCATGGTGAATATTTTGTCCATATCTCCTACATCTGAGAATAGTCATAGGGATACATTTTAAGTTGTTTTTCTTTGAGAATTTCGTACACGTATACAATGCATTTTGTTCATTTTCACTCCTGCTCTTACCATCTTCTGGACACCCCCGTAGCATACATTTTTTTAAATTAGATGTGAATATTGAATTTTTTAAACACCATACTATCGAGATTGACCATATATTAATAGAGTTGACTTGTTATCTTCAAGTTGAATTACGTATTTTTTATTGTAGAGTACGTTTTTTTTTTCTAAATACAAAAGGATGTTAAGAAAAGATAGACACTGATACCATGCACAAAAAACCCCCAAAACTCTAAAAAAAAAAACTGTAAAGATGAGGTAATGGATCTGGTCATTTAAACATACAATATTAAAACTGGAGCTTATTAGGGGGGAAAGTGTGAGCAGCACCAATATATTCTAAATAATTATTACATCAGAGACAAATCAGAGTTAAGTTACTGAGCTCTAAAATAAAAATTTAAATGTGCATCATGAGAACCACTGAGCCCTCTTGGTTGAGTAGGGAGGCTTTCCTAGACCGAATTAGTTTATTAATTAATAAACCAATACAAGGTTGCCTTATCAGGCTTGGCCCTCACCAGGTTCTGTCTTGCAGAGTCTCTGAGGAGCCTTGGAATCTCAAGGATGCCCTTCTAGGGCTGATGGGAAAAGCACTTACCCATCAAGTTCTGTCCCCTGTCGGTCAGGGGCAGCCTCACTGATGATTCCTTGCCTGCAGTTCAGGGCCCAGCAGGTGACTCACTCAGAATGTGGGAGAAACCCTAGGGCAGGAATGGGGGCATATATGATACTGCTCCTGGTGTAGGTTGGTTACAGCGTTGTGAAGCTGGTCTCTGCCCTAGAGAACTGCAGAAAGCCTCCATTTGGCATATCTGTGATGCAAAAGTAGACAGTTGAGATTGAGACCTGAGAGGCAGCCGGCTACCTCACTTCTAGCCCAGCTTTCTCAAGGGTAACTTATGCCATGCAGGAAGCCAGCCCGCTGAGACCGGCCTGCACAAAATCCTTAGCCCAGGCTGGCCTCAAAGTGATATCCCTGCCTCTAGCTCCTGTGTGCTGGGATTATGGGTGTGCACCATCGCTTCTGGCAAGTGTTAGGATTCTTGACACTAAAGAATGAGAGCACTGATGGGAGGTAGAGGAGCAGCTGTCCCCCCTTCTGGGCGGTGTCTTCCTGCAGCCTGTCTCCCAGACCCCGCATACATACTGTACGTAGCTGGCCTTTTCTTACCCATGATTGTGAATGATGGTTGGTTACGGAAGGAGAAATGAGTTAGACTTGATAATATTGTTTCTTGAGCCTTATTGTCAGTTCCTGGCCTGTTGGTCTTCAGATTCTGCCTAAGTTTGTAAACCCTCTTTTATCTGAGGCTTCTTGGCAGCCAACTTCAGAGCATCGGTGTCCTGGGAAGGATGCTAGGCACTTGAGCCAGCAAGAGGATCTGGATACAGCACCCTGTACCTCAGGTCTTAGTTGTGCTCCTGATTGGGGTGGTTTGCCTCACATCCCACCCCAACTTTCTGCTTCTCCTCAGGTCCAGCCCTTGAGAGGGAGACCAGGTGATGACAGCCATGATCCCATCAGTTTGGCCCCAGGTGAGCTGTGGGCCCCTCATCCCTTCCTCTGGGCAGTTCAGATTGAGAACTGAGAAGAATGCTGGTGAGACTTGGAATAAAACCTGCTTCTGCATGCCAGACTGGATCTTGTGGGAAAGGTGGACAGGCAAGTGGCAGAGACTGGGGCAGCGACCAAGGAAGAGTGCAGGAAAGTAAACCTAGCAGATGGGAGTCACTGCGCGTGCGCACCCTGGCAGAGGCCATGGAAACCACCACGTGGTGCTCTGTGCATGAATATGCATGGGGGAGTTGCAGAGGTTTGGGGTAATTAATAGCTGGGGTGGAAGAAGAACAGTTGCAGGTGAATGGGAAGGATAGGGAAGATGCTGGAAAGTGGGAACAAGGAAGAAAAAGGCAGGGGACCTGGGGGCCCTTGGCTGGGGGTTGTCTCTCCTGGGAGTCAGGTGGCAAATGGGATAGAAGCCCTTTGTTGGGCAGGGGACATCTGCTTTACCATATGAGGATGAGGATAATGAGTGGGGTTGGGGCTTGAGGTAAGCCACAGGGGAGCCAGGACCTCGCAGGGGAGCAGTGGGAGCTGCAGCTGCCTCCAGCAGCCTGCCAGAGAGGGGGCGGCCTGAGAGCAGCACTGCAGCTCCTGCCAGAGAGGGAGCGGCCTGAGAGCAGCATTGCTGTGGTGGAATTTGCTCATGGGAATTCTTTTTCTTTCAGCCCCGTGTGAAAACGGCATGCGGTTTCTCTGCTGTAAGAGAAGGCGGATATTCCCTAGTTTACTTCCTGGTGTTTCCCTTCCACTTTCCTTTGTTACTAATTTTATTCTCTTCACAAGCCCCCTCCCCAAGCCCTTATTTTGCCCTCTGCCCCTCACTTAGGGCCTGAGCCATGGCCCTAGGGCAGCAAGAACCTGTTGTTTCAGAAGTTGGTGACCTTTGAGGATGTGGCTGTGTACTTCACCCGGACTGAATGGGATGGTCTGTCCCCTCAACAGAGGGCGCTCTACAGGGATGTGATGCTGGAGAACTATAGGAACTTGGCCTCCATGGGTAAGGCCTCTCTCTCTGGGACCCAGACTGCCATTTTGGGATTCCTGGCTCTTTTCTTCCTCAGGTGGCAGGTGGGGACCTGGTCATCCTTTATGAGTGGGCTTTTCCTAATCTCCTTATGTATAACCTGCTGGAAGAGCAAATCCCAAGCCATTACGGGACTTTGCTGAGACCAGTGCATGCTTTTGAATTGCTGTAAAGAACCTGTGCCTGGACATGCTGTGAAAACTAGAAACTGCTGTTCTGCAGAGGCCTCCTCAGATTGCCCTGGCCTTGCTTATCTTGAGTCTTTTCAAAGAATCTCAAGGCCAAGATCAAGAAGGGGTATCCCCTTTGGGCAGACTCTCAGTTTTCTCTGCATGTGGATCCTGGCTCACAGTCTGACCCTTCTCGCCCCTACCCCCTCCCTTCTGAGAGATCTCACCTTCCTCCCCTTTGCTCAGGCATCTCAGGAGACATTAGGGATGCACCTATGGGAGAATTTTCATGTCTCTTCTGTTTTTTTTCACCCCCAAATCAGGATTTCTACTATTCAAACCTGCTGTGATCTCACAGCTAGAAGAGGAAAAGGAACTGGAGAACCTGTCCCAGCTGGCCACTGGAGCAGACTCCCAGGGCCTCTGGACTGGTAAGCAAGGCACAGATTGCCCAACAACATATATGTGTGCCACATTATCCATTATGGCAATGCATTTTTTTCTCAGTTGCCATATTCTACCTCTGACCTCACCATTTTCAAACAAGACTATGGATTTGGTGATGGGGACAGGGATCTAGCACTAAAAGTGAAGGATGTAGCCTTTGCAGCGTTTTACAAAGAGGCAGAAGTGGCTATGAGCTTTTCCTGAGGTCTCATCCCACCTGTGTTTGTGAGGAAACTTTCTTTCTAGTTCCATGGCTGAGCAGGTCGGTTGTTTGACGTCGCTACAGTCTAGTGACCTCATCTCTGAAAATGTGATAGTGAAAGAGGGCAGTGGTGTCTGCCACTCAGTGGCTCAGGACTAAACGTGGTAACAGATATCAAGGGTCTAGCTTAGTTAAATTATAATTATCTATACATCGAGACAGTTTCTGGGTGGGCAGAGGGAGAAGATGGAGGGTGAAGACTCTGCTGGGGGCTAAACTTTAAAACACAAATCAAAGCTTTTCTCATATCAACCCAGTGATTCTTGTAGAAGTCTTAACTTGCTGGACCTTAGATCTTTTCTGCAAGCGAAGCTGGAAAATGCGATTTTGGTGGGCAAATCAGTACTTCAAAAAATTAAATTGAAGGTATATTGGTAAAGATAAAATAATCACTGGATACTAATATCTGCCATACTGTAGCACTTGAAAGGTCACTAATAAAAGTTGGAAAAGAACGAATAATGAGTTGTTGATCTACATAAAATGTACAGATGTAGCTGGGCAGTGATGACACACATCTTTAATCCCAGAACTAGGAGGCAGATCTCTTAGTTCAAGGCCAGCCTGGTCTACAGAGCAAGTTCCAGAACATTCAGGGCTACACAAAGAAACCCTGTCTTGAAAAACAAAGAAAAAAAAGAACAAAAAACCAAACCAATCAACCAAACAAAAACCAAAAGAAAAAAGAAAAATGGTACAAATTGTTCATTTAAAAAGCATTTGTCCTCAGTAGAAACCAAAGACAAACACATCACAATAATGAAAGAAGGTTGGGAACGCAGTGCAGCAGAGCATTCTTAGAATGCTTGAGGCACTGGGTTTGCTCTTCACAGTGGGAAAGTCATAATAGTGAGAGATGACTCACCTGTCAGGGAACCTAGTTCTAGCAATGTCAGTGAGGAAGTGAAACAGGGATATGACATTTGGAGCTGGAGTGGATTCAGTGTGAATTGGGAGTCTTTATAGAAGAGAAGTTGGCACTTGATAACCTGGATATTGTTTTCTAGAGGTAGACTTGAAAAGTAGTCAGACTATACTCATAGATACCTTGATGTACTTGAGTATCACGGCCGTGGGAACAATCTCAGTTTTCAGGATAGAGAGCGTTACTAAGTTGAGGTACTTCTGCAGGCAGAAAGAGTATTTAGTAATTTAGCTATTAGATTTTTGCAGTCTTTAACTGAATTTTTAAGTTTCTAGTACTACAGGTGTCTTTGTCGGATTGAACTATTGGAACAGAACACCATAGATTGGGTGATCTATAAACAACGTAATGTGTGTCTTCTGTGTGGCTTAGCTTGGGCTGCTATAGCAGAATACTGTGGGCAGTTTATAAAAACATGAATCCATTCTTCTAATTTAGGAGTTGGACATATAAGAAGATCAAGGTGCAGGCAGATTCTGTCTAACAAAGACTTGTTTCCTAATTAATAGATATCTGCCTGTTCTTGCTGTGTCTTCACATGGTGGACGGAGGAGAAATTCACCAGGTCTCCTCCAGCACAGCGGCCCCATCTGAGGGCTCTGCGGAAGGCGCTCCCTCCTAATAACAATCACTTGTTTGAAGTTAGGGATTTTACAGGTGGATGCTAGGGATGGACAACAACAAACTTTGATCTGTAGCAACAGATACACATGTTTTTAATTTTGAAAAGGCTCATTTTGTTTTAAAGTTCTTTCTAAAGGAACTCAGGTTTTTTGTGTTGTTGAGAATAATTATAATGAAGTATTACGGCAAGGATATAATTTATTTATTTTTATTTACTCTTATCTCATATGATACATCCTGACCACAGCCTTCCCTCCCTCCACTCCTCTCTCCTCCAACCCCCTCTCTACCCCAGATCCAATGCTCCTCCATTTCTCTTCAGAAAAGAGCAGGCAGGCGAACATGGCATAACAAGATGCAATACAACTAGACACAAACCCTTATATGAAGGCTAGATGAGGCAACACAGGAGGAAAGAGTCCCAAACGCAGACAAAAGAGTCAGAGACACCCCTACCACCACTGTTAGGAGTCCCACAAAAACCACAACTACGAGCCCTGCTTAGTTGATTCTGTGGGCTATGCTCTGCTGGTGTCCTTGATCCCTCTGGCTTCTACAACCCGTCCTCCTCCTCTTCCTTGGGGTTCCAGAATATCATTAGGAATCATTTCATTGACTTTTGGGGGAGTACAGTAGTGTTTGGTTCTCTCCAGGTCTCTGAGCTGGGGGTAGGGCAGTTTTGTGTGGTTCTCTCCAGGTGTCTGAGCCATCCAGCTTCCAGTTCCTGGCCATCTTGTTGGGTGTGGGCTCCCTCTCTTGGCTTGGGCCTCAAGTTAGACCAGTCTTTGACTGTCCACTCCCTAAATTCTGAGACATCATTGCTTCAGCACATCTTGCAGGCAGGACAGGTGTGGGTAGAAGGTTTTGTGGCTGGGTTGGTGTCCCAGTCCTACCGCTGGGATCCCTGCCTGGCTACAGAAGATGGAAGGACATTATTTTATGTGTTTGGAAAAAATGAGAAATGAAAAAATAAAGGAAACTTTTGGGTGGGGGAGAAATGGAGAGGTCATTATTGTAAAAATTGTGGTTATATACAAAAGAATGTTTTTGGATTGATGGAAGGAAAAGTTTGTGTAGCCGAATTTTAGAAGAGATGGGAGGAGATGTCAAGTAGGTCTTAGAGTTTTTCTGAAGCAGAGATAAACATGAACGAACAGGCTCGAGTGAAGTTCTGCAGAGAAAACGTAGCTCTTGCACCTTCTCTGTTGATGCCTGTCAAACCTGGTCTTCCTGTGGTACATCATTTAGGTCCTCTGCCTTTTCTTCAGTGATTATTTTGCTTTTATTAATAAGGAACTTGGTTCATAGGGACAACCAAGAAGGAACTCTAGAATATAGAAAAGCATGAGACAATGGAAAAATACTGTCTGATAGACAAGACCTAGAATTTTCTTCCTTTGCTATCACTTTTAACCTTTCTGCTATTGATGTTGCCTTTTGTAGTGGCCTTGCCTTAGGAGAATATAGCTGGGGATGATTTTCGATTGACATGGTCTCATGTAGCTGAACTTTTCCCAAAGTTTCCCGACAGAGATACATGTTCTTGTCCACTCTTCTCATTTTCATTACACAATCGGAATCTCTTTTGTTTATAATTTTTATTTTATTTTAAATTATTTTTCCTGCTCTACATATCTGGGCATTTTTTTTCATGCTCTACAATCTGGATCTATTTCCTTCTTTTATCCATGACAGTTATACCTTCTGGATGAACCTTAGGCTATTTGACTTAGTCCAGTGATTTTTAAAGGACCGCCTCAGCAGGGCATGGTGATGTTCACATGTAATTCTAGTACCTGTGAAGTGGATGCAGCACAATCAATAGTTCAAAGCCAGCCCGACAACATAGTGAGACCCTACGTATATAATAAATAACTTTGTATTTTCTTCAAGCACAATTCTATATGACATCTTTTATTTTTCTACTTCTTTTGGTAGACTATACTGCTGTCCAGACTGGCAATAATTTGACAGAAGAAGTATCTGAAGAAAAAAAGAATACAGCATTTGAGCTTCAGAAGGACTTTTCCCAGAAAACAAACCTTTCCAAAACTTCTGTTGTAGACCAGCGACAGGAAGTCCAGTTAAGGGGTAGTGTGACAGAGAATATCAGTGCCACTGAGGGAAGAGTTAAGACCAGCTCCAGGGGAGGGTATTTCTGTAGCCAGACTCCAGATGTGCCCCAGAATCATACCAACTCCACTGGAGAACAATATTCTGATAACAAACTTATTAAGAATGGAGAAATTCCTACAGAGGAAAGATCTTTGAATTCCGAAGAATTAGCAGAAACCTCTCAAGGTAGCTCTCAAGTTAGTGAGTATCCAGAAAGCAGCACTGTGGAGAAGCCTTACCAGTGTACAGAATGTGGCAAAGGCTTCATTGTTAAAGCAAAATTTGTTTGGCATCAAAGACTTCATAATGGAGAGAAACCTTTCAAGTGTGTGGAGTGTGGGAAATGCTTCAGCTATAGTTCACACTATATCACACACCAGACAATCCACAGTGGAGAAAAGCCTTATCAGTGTAAGGTGTGTGGAAAAGCCTTCAGTGTTAACGGAAGCCTAGTTAGACACCAGAGGATACATACAGGAGAGAAGCCCTATCAGTGCCAGGAGTGTGGAACTGGCTTCGGCTGTAGTTCTGCATACATCACACACCAGAGAACCCACACTGGGGAGAAGCCTTACGAGTGTAGCGACTGTGGGAAAGCTTTCAATGTTAATGCAAAGTTAATTCAGCATCAAAGGATTCATACTGGAGAGAAGCCTTATGAGTGTAATGTGTGTGGGAAAGGCTTCAGGTGCAGCACCCAGCTTAGGCAGCATCAGAGTATACACACTGGAGAAAAACCACATCGCTGCAGTGAGTGTGGAAAAGGCTTCACTAAAAACGCAAAACTCATTCAGCATCAGAGAGTCCACACAGGTGAGAAACCCTATGAGTGCAGCGAATGTGGGAAGACTTTTAGTGCTAAAGGGAAGTTAATCCAGCACCAGAGAATCCACACAGGCGAGAGACCTTATGAATGTAATGAGTGTGGGAAGTCCTTTCGGTGTAACTCCCAGCTTCGGCAGCATCTGAGAATCCATACTGGGGAGAAGCCATATAAGTGCAGTGAATGCGGAAAGGCCTTCAACGTTAATGCAAAACTCATGCAGCATCGGCGAACTCACACAGGGGAGAAACCTTTTGAGTGTAATGAATGTGGGAAGTGCTTTACTTCTAAAAGAAACCTGCTTGATCATCAGCGAACCCATACTGGAGAAAAGCCATATCAGTGTAAGGAATGTGGCAAAGCTTTCAGTATCAATGCCAAGTTAACTAGGCATCAACAAATACATACCAGGGAGAAACCTTTCAAGTGCATGGAATGCGAGAAGGCGTTCAGCTGCAGTTCTGACTATATTGTGCACCAGAGAATCCACACTGGAGAGAAACCCTTCCAGTGCAGTGAGTGTGGGAAAGCCTTCCATGTCAACGCTCACTTAATTAGACACCAGAGGAGCCATACTGGGGAAAAGCCTTTCCGATGTGTCGAGTGTGGCAAAGGCTTCAGCCTTAGTTCTGACTGCATCATACACCAGACTGTGCATACTTGGAAGAAGCCTTATGTGTGTAATATATGTGGGAAAACTTTCAGGTTTAGTTTCCAACTTAGTCAGCATCAAGATGTTCATAGTGAAGAAAAATCCTAATAGATGAAGAAAACAGCACCAACCAACCAAACAAAACACTCCCGTGTTTAGTAGGAAGTGATCATGGCTCATCAGTTATTACTTGGAATGAAACCATCAGAGGGGATGAATATGACAGTCTTCATTTGGAAACTTTTTCTGTTTTACTCTATTTTTAATCAAGATTTATATGAGCAGCTGAAAGTTATATCTAAAATGACTTAGTTTTATATCAGTAACCAGTCAGGAAATACAATAAAAGAAAACATCCTATCCAACAGCATTAGGAAACGTAGATTTCTAGGAATAATTATTTTGTAGGACTAGAGGAAATTATTCTCCACTGAGGGAAACCAAAGAAAACAGGCAAAAGGGGTGGAGAGAAATTAATTTATTTCTGCTCTTGACAATAAGAGTGCATAACACTTCCCTTAAAAAGGGTGGGGTAAACATTTTTTAAAAATTGTTTGATAGAAGTCTTAAAAAAATACTAGATTCAGGGACTGGAGAGATGGGTCAGCAGTTAAGAGCACTGGCTGCTCTTCCAAAGGTCCTAGTTCAATCCCCAGCAACCACATGGTGGCTCACAACCATCTATAGTAGGATCTGATGCTCTCTTCTGGCGTGCAGGCATACATGCAGAGCACTCATACGTAAAATATAAATAAAAAATATTTCTAAAAGAATCAGATCCAAAGTAGAGATGAACGATCAAAAAAAAAAAGTTGGCAAATGACCCATTCAAAAATAAACCCATGTGTTTTGTTGTAAATAATTCCAAATAAGCTTGAAATGTAAAGCATACTCACAAAACTGGGAACGCCTTGTAAAATTTGTGATATAAAGTGTACTATCTAGTATTCAGCTTTTAACAAAAGATAACAAAAATCAACAGTGGCATTAATAGGTTGTGCTTCAAAATCATGTTCTAAAGAAGTGCTCTGCTTTAGTAGTACCCCAAGGAGTAAAAATTAGTGAAGACATTTTTTTGCATGTCACATTGAGCATATGATATGCATATCCCCCCAATACTATGCAGCCCTCAGTGATTATAGATGCTATATTTGCTATAGATGCCTGCCACACAAGCATAAAATATATTTAACAAAATAGCATGTTAGAGTTCCAGTTTTGTAGTGTCTGAACTCTATAAACATGGCTATGTCCTGAAGGTATGTATCTGCTTTGAATTTCAACTCTGTGGTCTTGGGTTCCATGAAAATGTTGGAATTCTCATGGTACTCTTTGAAGTCTCTTACTCATTAAAAAAATCTAAGCCATTAATAAGATCACTTAAGCTGCCAAGAAGACAAGAAACAGTATTTCTCCATGTTGTCAACTGTTAATGGGTAGCAAAGGAAATGTTTTTCTACTCAAAACACCCTTACTACCAAATATCCGGGTTTCCACACCAGTTTGGTTGCCTGCAGACACCAACTAGATGGCCTCCAATTTATATCAGTTCACACACTACTCGTAATACACCTCCTACTGGTGAAATGAGCTCAGTCTGAGAGGACTGCCTCTCACTCCCTCCTGCATCTTCAGACACTGGTGATGAGTCCTACATTTCTGACTTGGTTACAAATTGAACACTGCCAGGTTCACAATTTGCTGTAGTAGCTCACAGAACCTAGAGACAATTTACAGTTACCGTTTACAGAGTACGTGAACGTCACATGAACTACCACAGGAAGAGATACTTAGAGCAAGATCCACAGGGTTCTTACGTGCAGGTGCTTTCACCCACATGGAGTTGGGAGTGCCTCATCCCGCTGGCCCCATTGTTAGGGCTTTTATGGCGATTCCAGTATGTACTCGTGATTGATGAAGTCCTTGACTGTTAGGAAGTTTTCCCTTTCAGAAGTCAACAGAGGTTGCTGAAAGTTCCAACTCTCTTAGCACATGGTCGGCTCCTTTGACAACTAGCCCCAGTTCTGGAGCTAGCTAGAAGTCTCGTAATAAGTCAGCTTAGCATAAAGCGATGACTTCAAGAGACTTACCTTAGGAGTAACAGAAGATGGCCCCTCAGTCCAACTAGAAAACCAAAGGTTTTAGAAGCTCTTATGCTAGAAACTGGGAGAGATCAAACAAGCAGTAACCCATTTACTTGATTCATATTCCCCTATGCCCATATGGGGATTTTTGGTGGTTGTTTGTCTTTAGTTCAGCAGTAAGCAGGATAAAATGGAGACCCAGCAACATGAAAGCTATCAATTCTGTGAACACAGACAAACTTTAGGCAATGCAGGATGTCAGTGTTTTTCTTCCATACAGTAGTTCTTTGCAAAATGTCTTCATCTTAAAGTTGTGTAACAGCTAGAGAGATGACTCAGCAGCTGAGGGCCAAGCCCGACCCAAGTTTCAATCTCCAGAACCCATGTGGTGGGAAGAACAGAACTCACGCACACAAGTTGTTCTCTGGTCTCTGTGCATGCATAAAAATAATTAAATTTTAAAAACTGAAATACCTATAGTGAAATTAAGCATTTTGCTTGTTTGAAGTGTGCAATTCGTCTTTACAAATAAATCTAGCAAATTTAAAAGTTGTTGAGCCTGTTTTCTATAATGTGAGAGAATATATCAATTTTTTTTTCTGAGACTATGGTTAGCCCGAGGGATTACCTGGGTTTAAATATCAAAGGGTTTGAGGAAAATCAGGTTCTAGTGGGATACTTACTCCTTAATTTGGACATAGGATTATAAGAAAATAAAGATGACATCCAAAATACTCTTAAGGAGTATAAGACTTAGGTAAAACAGTGCAGACAATTTTAGATAGCAGTGCAGACCTGACCTTCACTAAGCTGAAGTAGCTTAGCAGGTTTTGGACTCTTGGGAGCAGTTTTCTACAGGGAAGAGAACAGTGGAAAAAGCAATACCTGACTTTCTATGATCTTGTGAGATTTTTTGAGGAAACTTAGTCCTAGTATTTCTTGCTTACACTGCACACTGGAATGGGCGTTTGATGTACTTTGCACCGGGTGGTGATAGCATACACCTTTAGTTCCAGCACTTGGACGGCTGAGGCAGTAACAGGCAGATCTCTGTGAGTTCAAGGCCAGCCTGGTCTACGAGCGAGTTGTAGGATGGCCAGGGCTACACAGAGAAATCCTGTCTTGAAAAATAAACAAAAATATACTTTGTAAAATTACTCTGGGGAGAGCTGAAAGTCTGAGTTGAGATGCAACAGCTCATGTCTTAGGCAACGAATGTTTCAGACCAAGCCTCTGTTCTCATTGGTGTAAAGAAAAAAAAATTCATGTTGGTAAGTATAACATCATGAAAACATCTTTGTGTAGTCAGTGGGGCAGACAGCATTCATAGCAGGGTCTCTTGTTTGGGTGTGGATCTTTCCAAGGGAATTCATGTTCTACTCAGTGTCTTAGTTACTGTCCTATTGCTGTGAGGAGACACCACGACGAAGGTAACGTATTCTTTATTTTCTCTTTAGCATTTAAAGAATCCTTGCTAACAGTTTTACTGTGTTAGTACATTATGGCGGGGAGTGGCAGCGTGCATGCGTGCAGGTATGGTGCTGGACAAATAATTTCAGTAATGCTTTGGGGGATTATATCCTGATTGCAGACGGAGAGACACTGGACTTGGAATGAGCCTTTGAAACCTCAAAGCCCAACCCCAGTGTCACATCTGATATAACAAGGGCACAGCTAATCTTTCTCAAACAGTTCACCAACTGTAGACTGAGCTTACAAATATACCAACCAATGGGGCTCATTTTCACTCAAATCAGGATAACCAGCATTAAGAAATTGTATGGCATGTGTCTTTGGTAGCCTATTTAAATGAAGTAGAGAGCCCTTGGGACAAAATGGCATACTGGAGAAAGACAGCCTGGTGTTGCAGTCGCTGTAGAATGGAGCAGGCTTGTGAGTCCACATGCGACCCCTGCCTGGGATGATGCCAAATACAACTGTGAAGAGTTCTGGAGGCTCCAGCCAGGATTGTCCTCTGGATTTCTGTTCCTGCCAGCAGCTGGAGAAAACTGGGGGTCCTGGGAAATGTCTCTTGTGCCTTGCTGGACTAGCTTCCTACTGTGTAGAGAATGGTCCTCTGCAATTCTGAGCAGACGCAGTGGGTGTGCTTTAGGTACAAGGCTCGCTCTCTGCCTCAATCCAGAGCCACCAAGGGCAGCAGTACGTCTCCCTAGCTTCCTCTGCCCCAAGTAGGTTACCTTGCCTGCTCATCTAAAGGGAGAGTTCTGACCATGGGGAAGCTTCCAGCACGTTCAAATGCATGCATAGAAGGCTCACACTTGAACATCTCCATGGGTAGGTCTGGGAACAAAATACACATGGCTAACAGGGAAGGTATGTCCGGTGTGCTTTTTGTCTCACCTATAGTCACCTATCTGCACAGTCTGTTCTCACACCCGTGCACAAACAACCGGAACACCCTCACAGACGGAGGACCTGCCCAGAACATGCTTGCACACATGGCCACAGGAGGGGACAGAGGGGACACTTCCAGCAGAGGCATCCTCCTCTTTTCCCCCTGGGGCTCTGCTGCCCAGTGGCCTTCTGCCCCGCACCCTTCTTTCATCCCTTCCTTACCCCCAGGATCTAGGTGAAGATGGGGTTGGTGGGAGCAGTGTTACAGCTTGTGTAAGTGATATGACCCCTAGAGAAACACAAAACTGTACCTATGAGGCAGATCTTAGGGATGACCCCACTCCTCCCACATGTATAATCCTGGCCAGGTTCTCCTAAATAGCTCAAACTTGAATATATACCTGTGGCCCAGTGGCCTATCATCTCATATCCAGGAAAGTTTAGACCACATGCTGTAGGGCACACACCTGCCTGATAGAGCAGAGGGCCCAGGGATGAGCTGCCAAGGTCACATGGAGAGTAAATGTGTCCGGGAGACTTCCCATGAGAAAGCAGAATCCTTAGAGGGTACCAATGCAGGGCGACTGTCCAGAGTTTGCAGCCAGGCTCTGTAGGGGAAGAGAGATGTGCTTTTCTCGTCTGCCCTTTGTTTGAGTGCTTCAGTGCTCCGTGATGGAGGCTTGACAGGGTCATCACCCGCACTTCACTGAAACAGACACTTGGATTTAGGATCTTGGAATCAAATATCAAATAGACCCAGGCTTTAGGGCACCTGGGAGCAATGAGCAAGCGTATAGGGCTCACTAATGAGAGCAGACTGCATCTGCCCCATCCGTAGCTGAGCATCCCCCAAGAGGCAAACAAACCCTTCTGAAGAGACCAGATAACTGGAGATGTTGTCTTCTGGACTCTCATGAGGTTACAGGGTCCTGATGCTCAGGCCACCCTCATGTGCCTCACCTTCCCCCACCTTCTTTCTCTGTGAGTATCACCTCTCCACCTCTATCCTTCCTCCTCCTTTACAGACCTTCCCCCTTGCCCTCTCAAACCTTCTTGGGAGTTCTCTCCCATCACAGTAGTTTGACCTGTGTGCAGAGCTGACTCTCAGGGGGTCAGGGGCTGACAGGGACAGGCATCTCATCTTCCTGAGGCCATGCAGGGTCCTAAGTGGATGATACACCATTTTCTGTGGTGGCTGGTAGAATGTCCTGTATGTCGAAGGGTGGGGGGGTAGGGGCATGGGACAAGAAGTCTCCCATAAAACAAATGGAAGCTTCTTAGGGCCCACTCAGCCCGGACACTGACCAGGTGTTTATTCCAGATACCTGGGGGTGTCTTTGTTAAAAGCGAGACCTCCTTTCCCCAGCAGCCCTTTCTCGATTCTGTGACCTTCCCCATGATATCTTCAGAGTTTTTCTGTGTTGAGATCTCATCTTAGCTATGGTTACTATTGCCGTGATGAAACACTATGACCAAAAACAATTTGGGGAAGGAAAGGACTTATTCCATTTACACTTGCGGGTCACAGCCTATCACTGAGGGAAGTCGGGACAGGAACTCAAACAGGGCAGGACCCCAGAGACGGGAGCTGATGCAGAAGCCATGGAGGGGTGCTGCTTACTGGCTTGCTCCATCTGCTTTCTTATAGGACTCAGGACCACCACCCCAGGAGTGGCCCCACCCACAACAGACTTGGTTCTCCCCCATCAATCACTAATTAAGAAAATGCCATACAGGCTTGCCTACAGCCTGGCCATATGGAAGCATTTTCTCAGTTGAGGCTCCCTCCTCTCAGATGACTCTAGCTTGTGCCAAGTTGTCATAAAACTGGCCAGGATAGATCTATGAAACAGGGCAGCTGGTCAGGATAGAGACTAAGTCTTATTGACCTCTTATGGTCCAAGGCCCAGCTCAGGAGAGGATAACCCAATCCGGTCCTTAGCCAGCTTGCTTTCAGATAGAGATAAAGCTGTGGAATTCCCCGGGCTAGTTTATATGTCACACACAGTAGTTTCTCTAGAGTGTTAAATTTCCCAGCAATAAGCCTTGCCCACAGTACCTAGTCAAGATCTCTCTTGTCCCTGCCCTGCTCCATCAGCTACCACTAGGAAGGTACCCCAGCCACATCTGCCCTAGTCTGGGTGATGCCTTCCAATGACCGCAGGAGCCTCAGCCCCAGAGACTCTTCTGACGCTGTAACATTTCTCATCTGGAGCTCTAGGCCCAGCTGGACGTCTGTTACAATCTTTTCCCTTCAGTCTGGATCAGAACATCTGTCTCGGGGGTACAGGGTGCCCTCCTGCCCAAACTTGTCACCCTCAGAAAACACCTGGGCACAATGAGTCTGAGAAGGGCTTCTGAGAAAACAATGAATTCTCTCCACTTTTGTCTGTTGTTGTCTGGCCTGACCGGGGAACTGAGGAGAGCATTCCGTTCTATTTCAGAATGTCTGCCAACCCCTTCCGCTTAGTCAAGAATCGGACAACGGGAGATGAGCCGGTTTTGGCCTTTTCGGGGAGAAGCATGCAGCCACAGGGTTGGGAAGTTCCCTGCTTCCTTTAGTCCCACACACTACAGATGAGGTGGCTCCCCACAGGTGGGGCACCTTCCAGGCCTCCTGGGGGCTCCCCACAAAGGCCTGAACCAGAAGGGTAGGTGGGAATCATCAGCCTACTCTTTTGTTTGTGGAGATCAGGGCACCACTTCCTGCTCCAGTTTCATCCACCACAGCAGGGCGGGTCTTCAAATGGCTGCCATGTTCCTGAGGTGCGGCTCCCACCCCCTTTCGGGCGCGGAAATCCCACCCACCCTCCGTCCAAGCCCAGCCTCCAGGAAGCCTTCCTCAACTGCACCAAGTGTCTCCTGCGGCGGCCCCCAGATGCCCCCAGAGACTCGCAGCCAGTCACGGTAAGAAACTCTTCTGTCGACGACCCTGGCGTGTCCTCCAGCCTCTACCTCCCCACCCCAACACCCGGGCTGGGGCCACCCATTCGTCACCAAGGCGGGAGCCTCCGAGGACTCTTCCAAGAGCAGGCGGGAGCTGAATGCACCAGCTGCACAGTTCCCGCCATTCCTGGAGTGCCTCGCGCAGGGCTGTACCGGCCTGCTGCTGGTGTCGTGGTGCAAGGGGACAGGGACATGAAACCTGTGTGGGGGTTTGGGTACCCTGCCCGGGAGGAGGGAGGGCACAGCAGCCCATAGGAATTGTCTTCCGCTTCTGCTGCCAAAAGGAGGCAGCTCAACTCGCCTGAGCACTTCCAGCATGGCGGGGAGCAAGTGACCAAATTATCCGCGTGTGGCTACCAGGTCCCCTCGGCCACACGAAGGCTCTTTCTCTGCTCTGAACCTGAGGAAAAGTCCTTCAACAGCTGCCTCAGATCCAGGACCCCGGAGCTGTTGGGACTGAGGTGGTGGTGGCAAAATGTTCCCTGGGTCTCTCTCCTACGGGAGACCGAGAAGATGGTGATACCAGAGGGCTGCGGGGGTGGCAGAGAGGGAGCACACCCGTTAGCCCACCACATTGATTTAAAGAAGTCCAGTAATGAAACAGCTCTCAGTTGAAGGAGCTCACTGGAAGAGCTGTGATGAGGGGTGTCACCCCAAGGCCCTGACTGTGACAGCTCAAAGCTTAGCTCAAAAGTCCTTAGGAAGAAAAAGGAGAATTCTGAACGAAACCAGTCAGTAGGATTTGGAATGCAAGTGGGCAGTCTCAGGGAGTGAGTAAGGACCTTGTGTGAGAGGGACCATCATCATATGCGTCTCTGACAGGCCACTCGAGAAGGATGGGAGAGTTAGGGGTTCCCCGTGACATCAAAGGACCAGATGAATAGTGAGGAGTGGCCTGACCCAATGTCATTCCTTCCTTCTAGAAGGTTCCTCCTCCACACTGCTCAGAGCGAAAGTCACCTCTCCTTTGAGCCCCCCCCCCCATTCTGTGATCTCAGTTTACTCTTTACTGCCCTCTGCCCTCTGGACTTGGAACTGCAGGCGTTCACACAGTGTACTAGGAAGAGAGGAGGGTTTGGTACCCGTGGATATTATTGTTTATACATTTTCATCAGCAAGTGTCTAGATGACTCTCTCGGCGGCACCGTGTTGAAAGAGAAGCTCCTGGAGTCAGGGATGGAAGTGGAGGGGGGCAATGCTCTGAGCATAGCCCTCTAGTAAACTGCACAGCAGCCTCAGGGGCCTTATGGCTGGAAATTAGATTTTAGCTGGGCTGCACTTGTCCACCAGAGAGCAGAGACTCCAATGAAGGTCTGCAGGCCAATGTCTTTGATTCTAATATCACACAGGTGGCTGACCCATCAGCCAGGGTGCACCTTCACCTCCGCAAACTTCATTTGCCTATGTTCCCTGGGCAGGGGCCATCTACAGCTGACTGGCCCTCCTAGGGTCACAAAGGTAAGAAACCACAAAGGCCAAACTACCTGGAGTTCACTGGATGGAGAGGAAGAAGGCTCACGGTATGAGGACTTACAGGCCTTTAACTCCTTATTGCTTTTTTTTTCTTGTAAAATACATAATCAACACGAAACCCACCATTTTAACTCTATACAATTCGGCGACAGCACAGCATTGAACAATGACCATCGTTTTCCAGTCTTACAACTTTTCATCACTGCAGGCTATTAGCCCGAACCTCAGTTTCCCCATCTGAAAATGGAGCTAACCATAAACAGCTTTCCTAAGACTAGAAGAGGTGCAATCAAACTTCTGCTTCTGGAGAAAGAGTTGGCTTGCTTTTGAGTGAATAGGCGAGGAAAGAGGGCAAGGGCCCTAGATCAGTGAGAGCTTTAGCAATGCTAGATTGCAAATAAACACATATTCACTTGGAGCTCAGAGAGACAGCGCTGGTGTCGGGGAGGTCCCCTATGGTCCAGTGAGCGTGGCTTTGCGGCCAGGATTTCTAGGGAGGACAAAGATTCTGGATCACGAAGCTCTGTCAACTGTTCAGTCATCTCTCATGGCTACCCTGTAGGGAAGCTTCTGTGTCAGGAGACAGAGGTTCCAGGAGGAGCTGAAGTTGATTGCAATCGCAAACCCAGAAGGGCTGGACGTAGGGTTAGTCTTCACGCAGCTGTAGGGAGATGGAGGAAGGAGCATGCGTGAGGGCATTTGGCGCCAGCAAACTGGATAGGGTGACTGCTGTGCACTTGGGTAGGATGCTGGATTGCTAAGAACGGAACTGGCAGTCACTGAGATAGTCTAGGAACGGAGTGGGAGGTCTGAATACTGAACGGGGACATTTGAAAAGAGGGCAATGAGGGGGAGAAGCGCGCACGCTTACACACACACACATACATACACGGCCATGTATGAAGAATGTAGGAGGAACTCCTATGGCTCAGTAAGGCTCTTTCAAATATTTTAAAAAGTCATATGGGGGGTGGTGGTGAAGAGATAGCTCAGTGGCTGAGAGCACTGACTGCTCTCTTCTAGAGAGGACTTAGTCTTGATTCCCATCACCCACATGGATGCTCACAACCATCTATAACACCAGTGCCAGAGGATCTGACGCCCTCTTTTGGCCTCTGGACACTGCACACATAGGGTTTGTAGGCATACATGCAGGCAAAACACCCACACACATTGTTAGAAATAAGCCCAGGGGCATAACTTGATCATCACTCCAACAGAAATGCCTCAACGAGACAAGACTTTACTCGTGATCAAGAGGGTGTGCTTGGAAGAGCAAGAACCCCAAGCCAGGAAGTGCATGTGATTTTTATTCTAATGCTGTGGTGACCATCTGTGTCTTCCCCCATGGGCTGGACTCTGGTCTCAGCTCTTCAGAGACTGAGTTTGAAAGAGTGCAGAGGAGATGAAATGGGGAGGGACTAACTCGCTTTCATCTGAAATTGTAGCAGAGTCTTCGTGTAAATAAAACTTTTTTACCTGGTGGGGGAATTAAAATATCAGCCTAACTGTCTTAGAAGGCAGGGAGATAAACCTTTAATCCCAGCCCTGAGTAGGCAGAGGCCAACCTGGTCTCCTTAGGGAATTTTGGGTCTTGAACTCAGAGATCCGCCTGCCTCTGCTTCCTGAGTGCTGGGATTAAAGGTATGCGCCACCACACCTGGCTATCATTACCCTTCTTATTGAAAGATATTTGAAGGGTTCTGGACAAGACTCTGGAATTCTGATCCCCTCCCCTTATTAATTCTTAAGGTTTCAAACTGGGGACAAACCCAGGTCCTGTTTGGTTTACTGTGTGTTTTCTATGAGAATCAATAAAAAGATAATTCAGGAAAGCCTGGTTTACAGAGTAAGTTCCAGGACAGCCTGGTCTACACAGAGAGAGAGTTCCAGGATGGCCAGGGCTACATCTATAGAAATCCTGACTAAAAAAAAAACAAAAACAAACAAAAACCGCAAACAAACAAAATATGAAAACAAAAGACCCTCAGGAAGCAGACAGACCAAAAAGTTTCAGAAGCCTCTGAAACTGACCAGATTCGCTAGGCTCCTCCCTCCCTACGCCTCTGTATACACTAAGGAAACAGGCAAGTGAATCTCTTGAGTACAAGGTCCGCCAGGCCAAACAGGACTAGAGAGTGAGACCCTGTCTTAAAAACAAAACAAACAGAAAAAGATTTGAGTTCCTTGTCCTAAACACAAGTTTTACAGTGTTTGATAGAAAAAGACTCATATGAAATACTTCTTACAACATTAAAAATGCCGCCAGGACTAGGATTTGTATTCTGGTCTTAGACAAGAGTCTGTGGGATTCTGACCCCCTCCCCCCATTAATTCTTATGGGTCCAAACTGGGGACAACCCCAGGCCCTGTTTGCTGCACCGTGTGTTTCCTGTGAGAATCAGTGCATGATAATTCATCACAAGGTGGATTGTGTCAGAACAGAACAGGGATTGGGTGAAGCTCCCACCTGGGTGGCTACGCAACAGGCTATGATAAACAGGGCACCACTTTATGGGGAATGCAGCAGCCCTTTCTAGAAGTTCTTTCCTCCAAGGGCTGCACTGACCACAGGCACTGTCCCCCCCCTTTATGCAGGAGTTCCTCAAGGATGTGGGCTTGGCTTTGGCCTGGTTTCTGGCTCACGGCACACACTTGGCTCAGAGTGTATGGGGGCATCTGTTTGACACACAAGTGAGCAGAAACATCATTCTGAGATGAAGGACAAGCGTGGACAAAGCCCGAGGGGGGAGCAGGCTGCTCACGAAACCGTGGGTCAGGTGTGGCAGAAACGGAAAAACAGGAGGAGAGCAGATGTGGATGCGTCTTAAATACCAGGCTAGGGGATCTGGGTAATGAAGGTGGCAGATAACTTCAGAAGTATTGGGGACAATGAGAAGGGGGACAAGAGGAATAGACGAGATTTTAGGGACAGGAAGCAAGGGACTTCTAAGCAGCAGCCTTTTCAGAGTTTTTGCTTCAAAAGAAGAAGACCGAGGGATGAAGAAGGAACCAGAGTAGTGAATTTAGTGAGGAGAGAGGACAGGCAGGCAGCAGAATCGGGAACGAGAGGAGAAGTATCCAGACTCACCCACAACTGTCCTCCCATGGGAAGGAACCAGAGGACGGAAGAGTTGTACAGAGCTTCTCAAACACAGTGCTCCAACCAACAGCAGCAGCAGCACCTAACATCAGTACCCTCACTACCCTGTCTCCACGGTTGTCACCATAGCCACCGTTGTCGCCAAAACTACAATGGCATTACCACTCTCGTTACCACCAACCAGTTTTACAACCATTACCACCACCACTACTACAGTAACATCATCCCCATCTATAATATCACTACCCACCTCACCTCTGCCGTATCCCCATCCCCCTCCCCTCCTCATCCCCAAGACCATCTCCATCACTGCTCTCATCCCGACATCACCCTGACAGTTTTTCTCTGTCATTCCCACTGCCACAACCATTTCTCCTAACCACGGTCTTCATCGCCAAGCACCCTCTTAGAAGCACAGATTCTCAACATCTGAGCCCTTGAATCAGAAAGTCTGGGGGGTGCTGGAGTTCTCATCAAGCCCTCTGGAGGACTCCATGGGATGTTCAAATTCAAGGATCCCTAGACAAGACACCACAGAAATGCAAGGCTTCTTGAGCGGTTAATTTCAGAAATCAGAAAGATGAAAGGCACAAAGCCAGACCAGGGAGAAGGAGAGGGAATGCCACCCCCTTTCCCTAACTCCCCGTTTTCAGCTTACTGAAGATCTGCCCTGGGTGCAAAGGGAATTCATCTGGAGGTGAGAATTTAACCGCAAATGCCTTTTGACCAGATACTGGCTCTTCTAGGTCAGCTGAAACCACAGGTTTATCCCCCTGAAGTTTCTCACTCTATCTGCTGAACTTCTATGGAGAGATTCCTGCCTTATTCTCCACTCGGAGACACAGGAGCTCAGCACGTGTGTGGCCACACCCTGATGTTGACCAGCCCTTCAGGATTCAAACACCTGACCGGGTTCTCACCCAGGGCTTCAGTATTTGTTAGGCCCGGTGTTTACCTCAGACGACTCCTCCTTCCCTTCTCCCCCTCCTCACCTCCCTGGGTGTGGAAGGGTGGATCCAAGCCTAGCTGGGTCTTCACCCTCCACTTTTAATCTCTAGGCTTCAACCTGACTTCTGAGGTGAGTTTCCTGCCTGAGATTATTTGTGAGTGCAGAATTTCCTACTCTTGGAGAGAAGAGAGGGAAGCCCGTGAATTGCACCTTCAAAAGCCTTGTCTTACCTTGATGGCGAAAATCTGGTTAACTTGAAGTCAGAAGCCCCAGTTAAGTAATTTCATTGTCTTTAGGCTTTACCCGACCTCCATAGGAGGACATTGTAGGAGGGCCCTCACTTATCTGGAATGCGGAGGGCTTTGCAGCAGGGCCCTCACTTATCTGGAATGCGGAGGGCTTTGCAGCAGGGCCCTCACTTATCTGGAATGCGGAGGGCTTTACAGCAGGGCCCTCACTTATCTGGAATGCGGAGGGCTTTACAGCAGGGCCCTCACTTATCTGGAACGTGGAGGGCTTTGCAGCAGGGCCCTCACTTATCTGGAATGCTCATTCTGCTAGGTGCAGAGGCCTGTGCCCCATTGCTGATTCTCACCAGGGCTGAACTAGCCCGGGTGTCCCTAGTTAAAGGAAGCCTGATGCCTCTCAGAGAAAACGTGTTAAGTGAACAAATGACAGAACTAATTAGGAATCACGGAGGCTGTGCTGTGCTTTGGGGGAGATGAAAATTTGGCTCCTGGCTCAAGAGTTTCTAACATAGGTTGAAGTGTCCCCAAAGAAGAAAAGCAGTATCAGGTCTTGTGACTGTTCCTCGTTCTCATTTTCTGGTTTCTATATTGGAAACACAGCTATTCTTCTTAATCTCTTGTACACACATGAAAATAAATTCTAATTTCCATTCTTTCTTATACAAAGTTAATATATTTTGAACATTATTCTGAGCTTTGTAACTCCCTCTTCTAAGAGTATGCCCTGAAACGGTCCATGTCAATGATTTTAACTACTGTGCACTCTTCCTCTGTGAGGATGTGCTATATACATCACCAGTCTTCCCCTGTGGTGTTTGGGTTTTGCTCCAGCTTGCACACATGTCGTTTTGTCTATCTCTGAGTGTGTCTACAGGACAGCTTTGTGAATGTGGGGGTGCTAGGTCATAGTATGTGCCTTGGCTCTTACGGTGGGTATTGCTTTCTTCCTTCTAGTGGGCGGTAAGAAGTGAGCCAGGGAGAGCCCAGTGGGAGCAGCTCTGTTCTTTCTAGCCACTCGACCTGGGACCTGGGGCTCACTTGCTCTGGGCTTGGCTTATTAATCTATGAAATGTGCCCTAGCCTTTGGGATGCTGAGGCAGGACCATAGTCAGAAGTTTGAAACTAGGCTGGGCTGCAGAATAAGATATTGTCTCAAAACAGAACGCCCAGAAAGGCTGGGCCTTCAGCTCAGTGATAGAGCACTTGCCTAGCATGTAGAAAGAAGGCCCGGGGCTTGATCTGCTGTACTGCAAACCAGCAATCAACCAACAGCCGTAAATATAGAGCATATGGTGGCAAGGAAAAAATTAGACCTTCCATGTAAAGGATTTAGTTCAGGGCCAAATATACAACTAACCATTTTCAGGCTGCTGGTTTTCTGCTGAAGTCCTGCTGGAGACTTTCATGGGTGCCATTGAAAGAGCCTGACTGTCAAAACCATTTTCTGAAACGAAGATTCTCCCTCCATAGCTATCCATGTCTCTGAGGTTTCTCTTAGGTCCTTTTAATAGAAAAACCTGGGGTTTCTACCCAGGGACATTTCTAGGGCTAGCTGTTGGATAGACTGGAGTGGAATCTTTCCAAAGAGGGCTCCAGCCTGTCTTAAATTCACCATTCCCCTGCGCAGGCTGCAGCTGAGTACCCTGTTCTCCGTGTATCATTTGCTACTGGCCTCCTACAGTGCTGCACAACGTGCAGACGTGAATCTGTTCCCATGTTAGCATTGTCGCAGGGTGGAGCACACGTCAATCACTGCCAGGCCAAGTCTTCTCACTCTGCCTCCTGTTCTCCCCAAACAGAGCGTCTTACATTAGAGTGCATGGTCCCAAGCCCCTCCACGTTGTCATTGGATGAAACACCCCAGGGTCTCTGTGGACTTCCTGTTGCCTTAGGGTCTGGGCACATTTGGGGATGAGCCACATTCGATATGGGGATGTCCAGATTAAAGGATGGGTTTCATTTCATCCACACAGAAACACAGTCCATGTCGCCAAAGTTAATTGGTAGCTGATCTTTTGAGGCCTTACATCCAAAGAGGTGTTTCCAGAACATTACAAACAGACTCTGCACAGTATACCTGATTTTTGCCTTTGTTCCCTCTGTGTGTGTGTGTGTGTGTGTGTGTGTGTGTGTGTGTGTTCCTGTGTGTGTAAGTGTGTGTACATGTGTGCGTGCATGTGGGGTCAAAGGTTGGTGTCAGCTGTCTTCCTCAAACAATCTCCACATTTTTTTGAAGTTGTTTTTTGGGGTAGGCATGTGTGCCTGTCACATGAATACAAGTGTGCACACACCACGGAGCACACGTGGAGGCCAGAGGACAGCGTCTCAGGAGTTGCTTCTCTGCTTCCACCTTTTTTTTGAGGCAGGGTCTCTCTGTGTCTGTTGCTATACTGTGTGCTCCAGGACAGCTGGTCTTCAGACATCTGGATAATTCTGTCTCTGCTTCCCATCTTATTGTAGAAAGAAGTACTGAGATTACAGATGTGTGCTATCACATCTGGACCTTTACACAGGTTTGAGGACTGAAGTCGAGCTCTCAGGCTTGTGGGGCCATCTCTCTGGCCTGTCCCCTTATTTTTAATGAATTGATTTTTTTATTTGAGACAGGGTCTCTCACTAAACCTGGAGTTTACCAATTCAGGTTGTATGGCTGGCCAACAAGCCCCAGGGGTCCCCTGCCTCCACTGGCCTAGCACTAGGATTGCAAATACGTGCTTGGCTCTGTACATGGAGGCTGGGAATCTGCACTCAGAGTCTCGTACTGGTGCAATAAGCACTTGCAATGGAGCTGCTTCCCAGCCCTTTTCTGCTCTCTTTCATAGTACAGGAGATCAGGATGAACTGGGAACCCAGGATCTGGTTGCTGCATCCCTAGAGCCAGATGGTTCATTCACTTGATTGACTCAAGAACATGAGTGAAGAAAAAGAGGACTCATTCAGGATACTCAGGATTTATGATGAAGAGGCGATAAAGAAGATGCCAGGAAGCTCTGGTATTTTTTCTCATCAATGGCAACAAGAACACCACCAGATGGACAGTGCACAGGGAATGACCCAGCTGCCCCCATGTCCCTCAGTGCAGCGTGACCCCGTTTATCAGGAAATGCACAGTATGACCCAGCAGCGGTGGCATCCCCAGGCCCAGGACACATCTGGGCTTCAGCACATGCAGTTCTCAGAAGCAGAACCAGAAGGAGGAACCAGCTCAGGGTAAGGCTGTTATGAGTGAAACTGGGCAGGGTGATGGACTGTCCTGGGCAGGGAGGGCTCAACACAAAGTTCTGCCCTTCATGCCATCTTCTCCCTCTTTCTTCTCCATCACAGCTCTCAACCAGGAGCTACAGCTGGTAAGTGCAGGGCCCTAACAGTGTGGTTGGGAAGGGGGGGCAGCCCAAGCTGGAGCCCAGATGGTGGGTGAGGTACCGGGTTTGGTGTAAGAGAGCAGCTCTCCTTCTGACCTTGTGACTGATGCGGTGACACTTGGTCCGTGACCGGTGGGTGTGGCTGTCTCCCTGCAGGCCAGTTCTGTTCTTCGTCCTTGCTCAACAAAGAAGTCTGGTCATTCCTCAAAGCCATTGTAAGTAGCTTAAGGTTACGTTTTTATCACCTAGACATCATCTTTCTTTCCCGCCTACCCTCCAATGGAGAAGCGGTGTGTTTGCAAACCCTCGATGGAGAAATGGCACACCCCTATTCCCTTCTCTGGGGTGACCTGGGATAGCATCTTCTTCATGAGACTACTCTCCTTGTTCTGCCATTTTGATAAATAGGACCTTTAACCACAGTGTCACTTCTACAAGAGATGTGATTTGGGGACCCCTGAATCAAGCTGCTAATGAGAAAGAAGCTTAGAAATTTGGGGAGTAGGGGCAGAGCAGGCCTCTGTCATGGTTGACGGGTCCTGTCATCTCCCCAGCCTCCGATTCCAGATGAGGCCGTAGTCACACGGAAGTCCCCATACGGTTCCTGGAGGGTTGGCACTCTCCAACATGGGAGGCGAGTGAACGCTATCGCTGTTAGCCGTGCTCCGCTCCACGTGTACACTTGTGGCACCGGCTACATCCGGGTGTGGGATGAAGACGCGTTGCATGCCTCGGACAGAGCACCTCAGGCCCAGCTGGACTTTCAGGTGAGGTTTTGAGAAGGCAACCAGGGCCTCTGTCCTCAGCACTGCCAAGTGTATTGACAGCGTGTGTTCTTCCCCAGGACCCTCAGAACCGTGTGCTCACCTGCAAGCTGTTCCCTGATGAGCAGAGCCTGATTACAGGGGGAATAGCCCAGGCTCTTACTCTCTGGGACCTGGCTCCCACACCCCAAATCAGGGCCCAGATGGCCTCCACAGGCCCCATATGCTATTCCTTGGCCCTCTCTTCTGATGCGCACATCTGCTTGGCTTCTTTCAAAGGATTCGTGGAGATTTGGGATGTGCAGAACCAAATCTTGATCAGGTAGGACCTCTCTCCAGAACCACTCAGGTGTCTTGGGAAGGACTTGAGAATGAGACCCCCACTTTGCCTTCTTGGCAGTAGGGCTATGCTAGGTGCTTTCTAACCCCGTACATTCCTAACACTTCTACATTCTGGGCCGGGGAGCAAACCTTGCTAAAGACCTCAGTTGTTTTCCCACCAGGAAGCATGAAGTTCCTCCCTATGGGTCCCGCTGCGTGGACATCACAGGCTTTAAGTTCTGGACAGGTGGTGAAGATACCATCCTGTATTCATGGGACATGAGGAGCTACCAGAAGATTCAGCAACACAACTTATGCCATGAGGTGCCTGCTTGGTTGCCTTCAGGACCAAGTTCAACCCTAGGATGGGGGCTTGGGTGTGGGCAGGGGGGATGCTGAGTGTAAATCTGAGGCCAGGGCTTAAATGAGGGCACTGGCGATTTTGAGCGCAGATGCAAACTTCCCACAGATCCTTAGCATTACCCATGACCCCAGTGAGGAGTGGGTGCTGGCGGGCTTGAAGATGAGTGACATTGCCATCCTGCACGTGCACCGGGAGGAGAAGTACAAAGCTGTTGTCCAGAGATACTCACAACACCACAACCTCAAGTTTGCCTCTTGTGGTGAGTTAGAAGCCAGGTGGCCCCCCTGAGTTCCTACTTTCTCCCCCCCCCCCCACTTTCCTTATGCTACTCTTGACCACAAGGACTTCCATATAGAATGAAGCCTGAAGGTCCAGGTAGACAGAAGTGGCAGTAGTCGCATCCCGTGGGCCCCTTGTTCAGGGATAGATCACCATGTCCTGGCTGTGGTTCTGGCGGCAGCAGATGACATGGGCCTGATTTTTACAAGGTAGGGAAACTGAGGCAGAGTAGGTAGTTGCTCTCTCCCTAGTCTACTTGAAGACAGTGGAATGAGAACACAGGCTCAGTTTCTGATTTCTCACTCTGTTCTTCCCTTTGCCAGGGACTCATTTTGTGGCCACGCTGGATAGCACGATCAATTGTTTAGAGGCACCTTCTCTCCGAAGGTTGTTCCAGGTATGGAGATGGTGAGGGGTGGAGGTGTATGGACCAAAACACTCAGCGCTTGTGGCCCCAGATCCCTACTTGATGGGTCCCAGAGAGAACTGGAAGATACCGCTGAGATGACACTTTATAGTGGCAGGGATTAAGGACTGATCCTGTGAACCCATGGTCTTCTCTTTGAGTTTTGTCCATGACCCAGTGAAGCCTTGAGTCTACAAAGACCTTGAAACGTGAAGTCCTCCCGTCTGACTCAAGCCCCAGCCATTCATGGTCCTTACCTTTCTTTTCTAGACAGAGGAGTGCTATGACATCCTGTGCTGTGACATATCCTCGGATAGTCAGTACCTGGTCACGGGCTCCAAGGAAAGTGCCACAGTATACCAGCTCTTGTATTGAAGGTTGTGGGTTATGGCCCTGCCAGGGAAGAACCAAAGCGATCAGACCATGTGACCTCACAGTGCCGGACATCTCCAACACCTGCCTCCCTCTACTTCAGCTATGGTTGGCTGGCTGTACTCCCAGGCTTTGAGTA
The DNA here is from genome assembly GCF_018167655.1 of Microtus oregoni. Classification (NCBI taxonomy): domain Eukaryota; kingdom Metazoa; phylum Chordata; class Mammalia; order Rodentia; family Cricetidae; genus Microtus; species Microtus oregoni. The sequence continues at coordinate 44,114,025 of NW_024543063.1, forward strand.
TATGGCTTGGGGGCTTTTCTTTTTTTATTTTTGTATTTTTTTTTTTACATCCCCACTCGTTGATAACTGTTTGGCAGGTCTTTATGAGATATGACTTTGTAATTAATAAAATAGAACAAAACCCAGAATGACCTCTTTGTGTATTTCAGATAACAAAGTTATAGTAATGGATCATTTCTGTCTGTGTTTAGCAAGTGGGGGCCCTCTGTTATTCAGGGTGGGTGTGTAAGTCACTTTGCTATTACTGTGATGGAATACCCTAACAAAAAGCAACTTAAGAGAAGAATGGGTTTGCTTTTGGATTACAATTATTCCAGAGGGAGAGAGCCTCTCATGACAAGGAAGGCAAGGCGGCAGGATCATGGGGCCCAGCTGGCAGATGGGGAGGGAGAGAGGGAGGACAGGGAAGAGGGATGAGGAAGGGAGGAAGAGAGAGAGCGAGAGCCCAGTGGCCTCCTCCTTCCCTGTGTACCTCCTAATGGTTCCACAGCCTCCCCAATGCACTACTATCTGAGTGTTCAAACACAGGAACCTATGGGGACACCATATTCACACACCACAGAGTGGAAAGAATCTTAGGTCAGATTTAGTTTTATTTGTAATTTTGGTGGTAGTCATGAACTTTTTGAAATGTTAGAAAGTGTGTATGCTGCCAGCCCTCTGTAACCATGGGTTTTGCACCTGGGATTCAACCAATCATGGGTTGCAAGGCTTTAGAAGCAAAGGTGGGGTTTGCACTGAAAATAGCCTTTCTGTTTCCTAGACAATGCATCCTCACGTTTATTTACACGGTACTCTCACCACGACGGGTCCGTGATGATCTAGAGGCAACTCAGGTGTAGAAAGCTATGTGTGGGCGGTATGAAATGCTATTGCCACTAGATAAAGGGGGCTTTGGTATCCGTTACAGCTGTAGAGCCAACCACAATGATTCTGCAGATACAAACATTAGACTGCTTGACAGTGCTTGACTCTAAATCTAGATAAAATGTTCCAGGGAAGCTGGTCTGACTATGTCCTGAGGCTGGGATCTCAGCAGTGTGTAACCCCATGGGGTGGTGAGTATAATTTGAACGAGATATAACCCCCAGACTCTTGGGCATTTGAACACCTGGTCTCCAGTTGGTGGCACTGTCTGGGAGGATTAAGTTAGTACAGCCTTGCTGGAGGAAGGTACATCACTTGGGGGTGGGCTTTGAGACTTAAAATGCCCCCTACTTCCAGTTTGCTTTCTCTGCTTTGTGTTTGTGGATGAGGATGTGAGCTCTGAGCTTCCTCTGTTCCTGCAGCCACACCTGCGGCTTATTGTCACGCCTCCCTGCCGTGATGGACTTGTATCCCTCAGGAGCTGTGAGCCCAGACAAACCCTTCCTTCCACAAGTTGCTTTTGTTGTGATGTTTTATCACAGCCATAAAAAAGTAACTGCGACAAAAAGGTGATGTTCTGTACAAGGCCTGTGCATGACTGTGGCAGCTGGGACCAGTCAAACCTGCTGATCTCACCGTGCCAGGAGGGCTTGCTTGTGCTGACCTTCTCCACACGTGCATGGCCATCCTCCTCCATCTGCTGCTTCTTTGCTTGGCGTTGGTATGGCAGAGACAGCTATGCCCACCGTGAGTGGATAATATGTGTCCATCTGAGCCAGGCCTAAAGAGGTAGAGGGAAGAAGAGTAGGAGTCTCCTGCAGGGACCCTTTTCCCTTCTATCAACTCAAGGCAAAAGAGGCGGAGACTCTGGGCATTGCTGAGCTGCGGGGTGGAAGCATCCATCTGCTGCTTACACAGGAAGCAAAGAGAGAAGGGGTTTGAATGAAAATGGCTCCCACAGGCCCATAGGGAGTAGCACTATGTAGGTGTGGCCTTATTGGAGTAGGTGTGGCCTTGCTAGAGGAAGTTTGTCATTGGGGGTGGTCCTTGAGGCTTCAAATGCTTAAGTCAAGGTCTCTCTCTTCCTGCTGCTTGTGGGTCCATGTGTAGAGCTCTCAAGCTCCTTTTCCAGTACTATGTCGTCTGCCTGCATGCCACCATGCTTCCCTCCACAATGATAAAACACTATGATCAGAAATGATGATGTCCAGAAGAGAGGAGGGAGAGCCTGCAATGTCAGAGAGACATGGCAGCTGGCAGCTGGAGCAGGAAGCTCCGAGAACACATCTTCAACTGTAAACAAACTAAAGAGCTCAAACTGGAAGTGGGGGAGGACCATAAACTTTCCAAGTTCACCTCCAGTGAGGTGCACCTCCTAAGGTGGCCCAAAGTGCCACCAACCAGGGACCATGGGTGTAAAGACATGAGCCTTTGTGGGACATTTCTCATTCAAAGCATCACATATGCCTGCTAACAGGATCATAGTTAACAGTGTAATCAGACTAGAAAAGTCAGAGTCTTAAGAATGGTTATAAATTCTTCCCTTTGTCAGATGATGTGGTGGTATCCCTAGGATTCTTAATAGTCAAAAGTACTGCCAAAATACACAGTAGTAAAGCCTCTCTCTCTCTCTCTCTCTCTCTCTCTCTCTCTCTCTCTCACACACACACACACACACACACACACACACACACTCTTTTAAAATACAAATAGCATGTAGTGTTAATATAAAGGAAGCCTTGGGTAGAAGAACCATAGAGACGGTTAGATGATTTAAAAAGAGAAAAATCACTGGACCCTGTAATTCCACCTACTTGGGAGGCTGGGGCAGAAGCCCCACAAACTTCAGGCCTGTGTGAGCCCCATGGACTGAATTCAAAGCCAGCCAGAACAAACTGTGAAAACTCTCCAAACAACAACAAAAAAGACTGAGTGAGTCTCAGTATGGGGAACTTGCCAAGCATATGCAAAACTGAGTTTAATTTCCCATATAGAAAAGAAAAAACCTAAAATGGAAAAAATTTACAGCACTTTTGGGAGGTAGAAGCAGGCTGAGTGAGACCGACCGACCTCCCTTCCTCCCTCCCTTCCTTCCTTCCTTCCTTCCTTCCTTCCTCCTTTCTTTTTTCCTTCCTTCTTCTCTCCCTCTCCCCTTCCTTTTTTAATTTTTTGTTGCTGTTTTTTGAAACAGGGTCTCTCTATGTAGCCCCACGTTATTCTGGAGTTCCCTGTGTAGACAGCTGGCTCTGAACAGAGATCCACCTGCTTCTGCCTCCTGAGTGCTGAGGCGTGCGCCACCACCTTCAGATTGAAGCACTCTTCCTTCTGAGTCCATGCTATCCTAAACTGACTTCAGACTCTGCTTCTGGGTCTTTCAACATGGACTCAATATATCAGCGACTTTTCTAGGCTGTTTTAGCACTCTGACCGGGACTTGAACTGACCATGTTCTTAGCTTCTTTATCGGAGCACTGTTGACTACTGATTTCCTGCCATGTAACCCAATCTAATAAGTCCCCATACATATTCTGTTCCTCCAGAGAACCCTGTTGGGTGAGTAATTTGGTAAGAGTCTGTGTTAAGAAGTACTTCCATGTTAACTTTGAAAACCTAAATGATCCTATGAACCAAAATTCCTCCTGACTGAACTAATTCTTTGTTTCAATTCATATCCATTCCAACCATACTTGGAATACATTTAGTAATTTGGGGTCACAGTTATTGGGACCAGTGTTATGGGGATGGGAAGTTTAGACAGTTCCTGTGTCTAAAGAGTCTGTGGTTCACTGGGACGCACATATCCTGGAAAATAACTCCTAAGAAAGTGCAAAGAATGATCATGCCTCAATAGGGAGGGGCTGGCCTGAGCCACTGGAGGGCAGCATGAGCAGTTGGTTTGTCGGAATGCCCAGGAGTGAACAATCTAAGAGGCAGTTAGGAGGCGGGTGAGAGCAGAGAGGGTAACGGTAAGAAGACAGTTGAAGAGAGGCAGGTCAAGGGACTCATGAGCAGAATAGGGGAGCTGGTTAAGGATACTGGCTTGGGAAAGAGATAAACCCTGTATCTTCCAAGACTTGGTAAGAGACACTGAGAATATTCACATCCCACAGGATCCTATCACAACCTAGGGCGAGTCACTTAAGGCTCCTATGAGCTGGAGATGCTCAGCCACGATGAACTTCTGGATGGCATGAACTTGGTGCCTCAGTGGAGAGAGCTTAGGGAAATCTGTCTGAGGCTCATGCGAGTGAGGGGCTGGAAGGTGGGGCTGCTTGAGGTTCAGGGGGAGACAGGCGTGCATGTGGTTATAGCTCACTGACTTTTGGTGATGTGGGCCTGTTGGTCAAAGAAGAAGACTCAAACATTTGCCCCACAACTATCTGAGGATGAATTCTGGAGGGAGAAAAGGTACCCCGAGGGTACCTTTTGGGTCTCCTGTTGGAGGCTATAGGAGAAGAGTTGTGGTTAGGCTGACATCTGGTTCAGTCAGGGACCTTTGTGCTCAAGAGAAAATTCTGTGCCTGTGAGCTTTCTCTTTTCCTTTCCTTTCCTTTTCTCTTCCTTCCTTTCTTCTTCCTTCCCCCCTTTTTTTGAGACAAAGTCTCATATAGCCCTGGCTAGCCTCTAACTTTCTTTATGACCAATAAAAACACTGAACTTCGGGTCCCCCTTCTACCTCTCTAGTACCCTCTAGGATTGGCTTTGTGTTTCTTCCTTCTAAAGTGGGAAAATGCTGACACCAAAGCCTCCCTGCAGGGTGAGATGGGCTCCTGTGTCTAGGGCTGTGATAAGAAAAGGCACTCAACCAACATTATCATTAACAAGGGGCAAGAAGAAACTTGAGGGGCACAGAGAGTACCACGATGTCGCAAAGTCCCTGAAGCCCTGTCTGGGAAGGGAAGGGTCCGAACAGAGAGGAGTCATCGTGGCTTTGTGCACCTGCTGAATACCAGGTATGTAGCATGTATGGTCACAGGCAGTTTCTCCTCCTGTATCCTTAGGAGGATTTTCTGTCACCAGTCCCTCTCTTACCATGTCACAAGGGCTTGCGGTCCAGAGAGGGTGGTTTGGTTTCTTTTTCAAATCTGGTTACAGATTACCCCTGGCCTAAAGGTTGACTTCCCTCTTGTTGGAGGAAGGGAAAACACGTCTCTGTATGGCGGCAGGAATCCGCCATGCTCTCCCGCCTGCCTAAGCCTGATTCGGTGGTCTGCCCAGGTGCAGGCGGGAGCGCTGAGCCATCAGCATGTCTCAGAGCACTCTCCTTCCGATCCCAAGTGGGATTCCACACCCATGCCGATTCCCAGGTGTCAGCGGGGTTTCATAGCGTGAGCGCAGGTGAGAGACTGTACTTAACTGAGACCACATGGGTCTGCCCTGAGTTATATAGGGTCCCATGGGCTCTTTGGGCTTCCTGAGGGGCACAAGATAAGAGCGCAGGGAATTTCCAAGACTCCGCTGCGCCCCTGGCACCACTTAGGATATCCTGTCCCTGGTCCCAGCTCTGGGGCTGCTGAGGAAAGGACCGTCAGCATGGGCATGGGAAGCCAGGGCACTCTGGGCCTTGATGCCTGCATCTTTTAACCCCTAGTATAGCACACAACCGGCCTCTTGAAAACGCCCTTTTTTGTAACGAGGACAGAAATTCTTCAAACTTTGATGGGCACAGGAATCTCCTGGAGAATCTGTAGAAACGTGGAATCTAACTCGGGTTTTGGTTGGGCCCCGAGAGTGGAAGTTGTGCGTGTGTAGGTCAGAGGTCAACGTCCGGTATCTTCCTCAATCACTCTCTACCTTGCTTCCGAGGAAGCTTCTCTCACTGAATCTCAAGCTCACTGGCTGGGTTTCCTCAGTTCTAGGATTACAGACTTAGACCACCATGCCTGTGACTTTTATATGTGTATTGGGGATCCAAGCACAGGCTCGCTCCCCACCCTGAAAGCTTCCACATCTAGCTAGTTTCTAGCGGTCCAGGCTTGGAGTTGCAGAGGCTCAGCTCTAGGTTCTCAGCCCTAGCGGGGGACTAGGATGGCTTGGCAGGGAGCTGCCCCATTTACTTCCTTCTTCATTGATATTTTAAAAAAAACTGTAGTGTGTGTGTGTGTGTGTGTGTGTGTGTGTGTGTGTTGTGTGCACATGCACAGATAAAAGCAGGCCGCAGCACGCATGGTCAGGGATGGTTTGTAGGAGTCAGTTTTCTCCTTCCACTGAAGGTTCAGGGCTTCAACTTGGGTCACCAAGCTTGTGTGGCAAGTGCTTTAACACACTGAGTCATCTTCTTGCCTTTCCCCCTTAAAAAAAATCATATCCCTATCCTGTTCCCAGCCTTGACCTCACTGTGGTCAGAGCACACCTACCATGCCCTGTCCCGTGGACTCTCCGGAGCCCCCTGTTGACTTTGCTCTTAAATTCTCCTCCTTACCCCACTTAGGCCCCGTCAATGCCATTGCCTATGGGGCTCACATCCCTTCTCCCCCCCTCACCCTAACCGAAAGTGTCTTCAGGTGCATCCCCTTGATGCCTTTCCAGCCTCCCCAGGATAGCTTCCTTATCAGAGTTAAGGAAGGGCCTTGCAGAAGCCCCTGCAGTGGAAAGCAGAAGGGATGTCTTCCACGTGTTAAGGTACCACGTCTAGACAATGTGGGATTCGGGGAACCAATTCATTGGTGGTGTTGAGGTATAAGTGCTTGGGGACATTGTAGGAATCACACCTGACAGAGACCTGGCCTAAAAGAGAGGCATGGCAGGGAGAGAGAGAAAAACTCGGGAGTGTCACGGCCACCCTCGTCCCGCAAGGATGACGCGACCACCGGAGCTCTTCTCACTGCAGTTTATTCCAGGACTTTATTCACTTTCTCTCTCTTTCTTCCCCTCTCCCCTCTCTCTCTTCCTCTCTCCGGGCAAACCTCTCCCAGTCCTTAAGTAGGCATGGGCTGCCAACCCCGAACTGCCAGGTGGGCACTGCCCATAGGTTCACGCATATGCAGGCAGCTGATAATCATTGTGTGATCATAGCATAGGTCAGGCCTTAGCCATCTCAGGAGTTGATTATACATCTCCATCAGGTGTGACACCACGCAGCTCGCTACACTGGAGGTGGAGAGGCACATAGTGAGCTAGGTGGTCTCTTGGTTTGGTTTCTAGTGCTGCGATGAATGCCATGAACCTGGGAAAGGAGAGGGTTTATTTGGCTTACACACCCTAATTACCATCCACCTTTGACGGACATCAGAGAAGGAACTCAAGGCAGGAACTGAAGTGGAGACCACAGAGGAGTGCAGCTTGCTGGCTTGATCCTTATGACTTGCCCAACCTGCTTTCTTGTACAACCCAGGACCACCTGCCCGGGGATGGCACCACCCACAATGGGCTGAACCCTCCCGGCATCAATCATCAATAAAGAAAGTGCCCCATAGGCTGGCCTACAGGCCAGTCTGCTAGAAGCATTTTCTCAACTGAGGTTCCTTTTTCTCAGATGACCTCAGCACCTGCCATGCTGACAAAAATCTGATCACACAGGAGGGAAGAAGCAAAAAAGGGGAAGCAGCTGGGGCAGTGGTGGCGGCGGAGGCATGCACACACCTTTAATCCCAGCAATTGGGAGGCAGAGGCAGGTGGATCTCTGAGTTTGAAGCCAGCCTGGACTACAGAGCGAGTTCCAGGACAGCCAGGGCTGCACAGAGAAACCTTGTCTCGAAAGAAAAGAAAGGAAGAAAGGAAGGAAGGAAGGAAGGAAGAAAGGGAAGGAAGGAAGAAAGAAAGAAAGAAAGAAAGAGGAAGCAAGAAGCAGGGGAGGGGTAAGGGAGGAAATACGATAGCTGAGTCTGCTCCTTCTCCCAGAAAAGCACTGTCTTTTTTTATTCTCATCTGCCTCTCTTTTCAAAGTTGGGGGTCCAGACACAAGTAGATCCTCTCTCTCAGATTTCCTTGACATTTTTTTTTTCTTTCCCAGCTCACTCCGCTGGTCCATCTTGTCAAATCTATGCTGTCACTAGTTTGTTTGTTTGTTTTGGTCTGCCTCACTCCAGTTCTACAGGGGGCTGACTAGTGCTTTCAGACACTGTCGTTCCTGGTCCCCATAGTACCACCCTGGTGGCAGGTATGCTTAGGAAGCAGTCAGAGGAATATGGCATGATTTGTCCACCACCAGGGTTCTTGGGGCATCAGAAGAGGTGATCTGTATACTGTACAAGGAGACTCTCCCTCAGACATCTCACTCCTGGATCCCATCCTACAGCTGAGAAGTCTCACATGCCTTGTATCCAAGATTTGACTTGTTCAGGAGCTAGCCAGCAGAGAGCACCCTGGTATCAGCTAGTGTTTCTCTGGTTTCTAGTCCTCTCCCTCTTGATAGGAATTGCTAGTCCTGGTAGCAGCATGCTCTCTGGGGATAACCACAGCACTAAGGTGTTTCCTCTCATGGTGGGAGCACAGTGGGATCTTCTCTGCACGGCCTGCTGTCTGAGATATGGAAGGAGAAGGGGCTAAAGAAGAAGAAGGACATAGGCCTAGCTGCTGTCTCATTCTCCAATTGGCTGTGTGATCTTGACACACTCACTGCGTGGGCTGCTTGCCTACCACCATACGGTGGGATCATCCTTTCTAGCCTGTTGTTAGACACAGAGTGATTCCAAACCGTCCTGAGCTAAGGTGCTTCTCTTTAGACTAGCAAGGGCCCTGGACCCCTGCCTTGGGAGCTTCCATCATCCCCAAGGGATCAGATCACAGGAACACAACCTCCTCCCAATGCAGAGGAAGGCCCTGAGGTGGGCATTTCCAAAGCCACCTGTGCTCAGAGATAGGGAGGAAGCAGCCAGTCCAGGAGAGATTTCTCAGGGGCTGCAGTGCCTGTTAAATATCAACATGCACCAGACTGCAAGCTATGTTGGTTCTGTGTAGTGAGGAGGTGAGCAGGCCTGCTTTTCGTCCCGCCTGGCTACCGCACGGCTAGCTTTACACCCGAGATAACAACACACAAATTGTATTCATTCAAACACTGCCTGGCCCTTTAGCTCCAGCCTCATATTGGCTAACTTTCACATCTTAATTAACCCATATTTAATAATCTCTGTAAGCCAGGTGGTGGTGGCGCACACCTTTAATCCCAGCATTCGGGAGGCAGAGGCAGGTGGATCTCTGGGAGTTCGAGGCCAGCCCGGTCTACAAGAGCTAGTTCAGGGACAGGCACCAAAGCTACAGAGAAACCCTGTCTCAAACACCCCCCCCCCCCAAAAAAAATAATAATCTCTGTAGCACCACGAAGTGGTGGCTTACCAGGAAGATTCTAACCATCATCCGTCTTGGGTAGGAGAAGCATGATGTCTGCCTCACTGCCTTCTCTCTCCCACAATTCTGTTCTGTCTTCCCTGCCTACCTATGTTCTGACCTATCAGGCCAAGCAGTTTTCTTTATTAATTAACCAATGAAAGCAACAGATAGATGGAAGACCCACCTACATCAGCTCTGGTTACGTGGCAGTCCCCTAACTGTAAGAAATGACTGGAGAGGGGCGCACATCAGACAAGGACAGCATTTGGTGAGGGTGAAGTGCCACAGTGCTGAGCAGCAGGGAGCTTAGCTTTGCGACACTGAACTCCTTTTTAAAATGGGCTGCAGGCTGGAGAGATGGCACAAAAGTGAAGAGCGCTGGCTACTTTTTCAGAGGACCCAGGTTTGATCCCTAGCACCCACGTAGTGGCTCCCTATAGTTCTGCTATAGGCCCAAAGCAGTTTCTTTATTCACCAATGATATTCACAGCATACAGAGGGGAATCCCACATCACATGCTGGGTGGGTCTCCATAGCAATGAGACTCAAGGAATGACCATCAGGATGTAAGGAGAAGCACAGCTCTCTGTGTTGGGCTTCTCAATCTCAGGACCAATTCCTGACCTGATAAGCTTTGTTTTTGCATGATCTGTAATCTGCCTGGTCTATGAACCTCCTACTATGAAACAAAAAACAAAAGCAGTGAGAGGCTGAGGGACCCCAGGAGTCATTTGACCAAAGCAAAATAAGGAAACCTTGGGACTGATGATTGCTTTCCTCTTCCATTATTTCTAGATAATATCAGATTTGTGGCTTCGAGGAAGCACAGAATGAGGCCTGGTGACCTCTGAGCAGGCAAATCAGGACTAATAAATGAATTCTGGAGTTGGTAAGTTGATATCATTGATCCGCCACTGATGCTGTTGGTCGTGTCTGCTGGTAAGAGAGGATGGAGCCGAGGAGGAGCTGATGGGAGAAGTGAACTGACGAGAACTGAACCTAGAAACACCTGCACCTGTGGAAATCAGGGCAATGATGAGCTTCCGGTGAGCATCAAAGATTAATGTCTGGAATTCACCTCCATGGCATTCCTCTGCGTGCCTACATGAACAAGAGTGCCTGTATTGACTTCTTTAGGTTCGTCAAGCACACTTCATCTGTGTGAGCCAGATGGAGAGCTGGATGGAACCAGGGTGCCTGGGTTCCCACTGCAGGGTCCATAAGTAGTCTTCAAATTCAGCGTTCTTGGGGAGACCCCTCTGTGGCCTTGCCACTTACTGGCTGGGTCATCTTGGAAGCATTATCTAAATCTCTGTACCCCAGTCCTCTTTTCTGTCATATGGTGATAATGGTCCCGATTGGGATAATTGGGCGGTTTAAATAAGGTCATGAGTATACACAGTTCATTTGAACCAACTTTCTCTTAGTTAGGGAAGTTCTTTTAAAAAGTTGGACTACTTGGAAAAATGAGTACCTGACCTTGATAGCTGAGCATTTGATAATTACAGGGGCTCATGACCGGACAGGAGGGGCTGACGAACCCCATCCCAGTAAGCCCTGGGGATCCTCGTGTCTTGTGCCTGCATTTCTAGAGTCTACACTGTTTGCTCCTGGCAGCAGAGTCGACAGCTTTTAGCTGAGCTGCTCAGAGAGGTCCTGGCTCTGGCTGCTTGCCTCAGGTGGGGTCCAATGGCCTGTATTTAGAACAGACGCCCCCTGCCTCAGCACTATTGACATTGGAACTAAATCACTTGTGTGAAGGGTGATGGGGAGGCAGGCTGTCCTGTGCATTGTAGGATGATTGGCAGTATATCCAGCTCTGCCCATTAGATACCAGTAGCACCTTCCATTCCATCTTGTCCCAGTTTTAACAATGGAAATCGCCTTTAGACCTTGCTGACTGTTCCCCTGGGAAGGGAATAGAGTCACCCTGGTGGAGAATCAGAATTTCTGTGTTCCCCTTGGGGTGAGCCTCTGTAATTGGTTACAGCCCGCTGTGCTGTTGTATGTTGAGATTTCTTAATTTTGCTGATTCCACACTATGTCTGTACTCTGACTCAAGGTATTCCCTCGATCCTAGGAAAGGGCACTTTCGAAACTGAAGGACGATAGATTTCCTGAGTCCCAGCCCCATGGGAAACAAATGACTGGGTCCTGATCTGGGCTGGGCAGTGGGTAACCTGCTGCTCAATCCTTATAGGCCCTGTTATGCAAATCCAAAGGTGTGAAAGGCTGTGGAGGTCACTTAACTCTTTTGGGTCCTTTCCTTATTGGTAAAATGTGAGTGATATAGCCAGACAAGAGCAGGGATGGCACCCTCTTGTATAGTGAATATCATTTTGTTTAACTATGAACCTGAGAAGAGGTGGTTCCTCCTTCAAGTAGATGCCAGAACAAACAGTTGGCTCTTTTGACAGGTCAGATGGGAGTCCTAGTGGAGGCATCTGGAACTTCCCTTATTTTGGAAGTCTACAGAAATGCTCTGAGGTCCACATCCTGCTTTTTGGATTGACTGTGCTGCGGCCTTTGTTGCTTTTGACGGTTGACCATTTATTTGGCCTCCACAGCAAACCAGGCTTTGGCCCCACTTCCTGCTTCATGTTTTAGATTCTGGCTCTAAGAGTCAGAGTCAGAGGCTGAGGACCCAGGGAAGCTTAGGATCAAGCTGACGCCTGTTTTCGCCTCATTTCTGTCAGTTCAGGAATGGGGTATTTCTCTTTGACATGTTAGCGCATGTCAAAGGTTTTTTGCTCTTCTCCGAATAAAGAAAGTCTTTCAATAAGCACAGGTCAAAGTTCAGAAGAGGTATCAGGTGGGTGTCCCTTGGCAGGTAGCCCTCCTGCAGGGCTGAGATTCCCAGTGGGAGCAAAGGCCAAAGCAGTCTGATTCATTGTTTCTTGGAAGAAACTTATTTTTGAAGGATATTTCTAGACTGGTCAAAGAGTCGTTCTTTTTTAACTTTTCAGTCCCAAGCCTCAACCTATGGCGTTTCTACACTGATTTGACGTTTCTACACTGTTTTGAATAAGCAGAAGATTTAATTTTGGGAAGCATAAGTTATGTTTCCTTAAGGAGCTATAAGGGGAACAAACCATGGATTGAGTTGAAAAAAGGCAAAAGAAATTCTGCTGACTGGAGTGTGGCCTCCCTGGTGGAGTGGGTATCCTTATCACAGAATCACCTGTGCCATGTAGCTTTCTGCCCCCTGTTGGGGTAGGCAGCTTGGACCAAGTCAGGTTATGTGCTATGCTGGAGGCTTCCAGTGACCTTAGGATATGGTGTTGGGGGCTGCTGGTCTAGATAGGACTCCGCTGAGAAGAGAAAGCCCTGCATGGTGGCTGGTTGCTGTTTGTGACAAGGTGCTGCCCTGCTCTGGAGGTCAAGAGAACTCTGTGGTGGTGGGTGCTGTCTTCAGGACATCTTTGCTCATTGCTGCTGCTCTGAGTTGATTGGAGATGTTGGGCTAGCTGCAGGCTCTCTCTCTCTCTTTCTCTCTTCCTCCCTCCCTCCCTCCCTCCCTCTCTCCCTCCCTCCCTCTATTCCTTCATGTGTTTATAGGAAATGTACTTCCTGATGACACCTAGCCCCTTCTTTTCAGGAAGCACTCTTTTAAACTCTAGGGCTAGGAAGATGACTTCTGGGCATTCTGCGTCTTTAGGTATCCGGGTCTTTGATTTGGCATTGGTTCGTGTTCACCTCCTCAAGCAGCTTCTTCTCTTTCTCCTTCCTGATCAGCTGCCTGTCCACCAATAGGCCTTGCTCTAGCAGTCCCCAGAGAAGGCTGTGTATGGCTTTTGCCTTTGTTTTCTAGCGGTGTAGGGAATTTTGGAGCCTCTTGTCCTGCTCTTCCAGGTGACTCACCTCCCCCAACCCCACCCCTCAGCTGGAAACAAAACCGGAAGACAGTCTCTTTTTCAAACCTCTCTCGTTCTTTCTGACTTTGTGGATGTGGCAGAGTTGTGAGTTGCTGGTCTTCTAGTGTAATTTTGGCAGCCTCTTTTTTCCCTTTGGGCAGGTGGAGGGCTGTCTGCCTGCAGTCACGGCTAGCAATATTTTGTCTTGGGGACCATGCTCCGACTTGTCTGAGTCTTGTTTTGTCACCATGGGATTCAGCATCTTTTAGACTCTTGGAGCAGAGGATGCTGAGCGCGGGTGTTTTGCACGGGTGACAGGAAACATGTCACATAAGGAAGTTGAAACATTTGTGTAACTCCTAGCTCAGGAACACCCTGGCAGGGCGGGGGGGAGGGCTTAATGCCACAGAACTTGTGGCATCAAATCTTTTAGATAGTTTCTTTCCTTCCTCCTACCCACCTTCCCTTCCACCTACACTACCTTCTCCTCTTCCTCCACCCCCCGACCCAGCCTGTGGCTTTTCAGCTCTTTCCCAGTGAAGTGGTTTCACCTTTTTCCCATCTGAGGAGCAAGGCTTCAATGACTCATGAAACCAGAGATGGAAAGAATTTGCACTGGAGAGAGATTGCCCAGCACTTCACACTGGCTTGCCTTTTCTAACAACAGGAAGCCCTTCCTGGCACCCACCATGCCCCCGAAATACCTGTCTCGAGCTCCCAAGTCTCCAGGTGCTCCGGAGTCACGGCCACCCACCCCAATGAACTGGTCAAGTGGATGCTTCTTTATGATCTGAAACCTGGATTTGTACTCAGGAAGGATTCTTCGAGACTTTTGACTGTGTTTTTTGAATATTTGGAAATCTTTCTGTTCCTTAACCTTCAGCGTCATTTTGCATTTTGTGCTCTAGCCACATATAGCAGTAACACAAGGAAGATGCTTAGATTTTGGGTTCTTTCCCTAGCCACCTCTGAGGCAGCATGTCCTCTGCCTGGGTAAGTTGCTGGCACAGGCACCGTTGACCTGCTTTGTCTCAAGCAGCTTGTTGAGGGCTCCTTTCTCCCTCCATATTTAAGGGCAATTGGCCTGAAGGGACGGCCTGTGTGCCAGTGTGGTCACATGTTGGCCCGAAGGGATGGCCTGTGTGCCAGTGTGGTCACATGTTGGCCCGAAGGGATGGCCTGTGTGCCAGTGTGGTCACATGTTGGCCCGAAGGGACGGCCTGTGTGCCAGTGTGGTCACATGTTGGCCCGAAGGGACGGCCTGTGTGCCAGTGTGGTCACATGTGGCACATGTGCCTTGGCTTTAGCTCAGCACTCTTGTTCTTGCCATTTTGAGGTTCTTGATGATTTTTGAAAGATTCACTTTTAGCACTGGGTTCTACAAATCAGTGCCATGATTCCGAAGAAGGGCCATGTCAGAGAAGAAGTGTGCTGGCGTCAGGGTGGAGGGGTGCGCCTAGAAGCTTCCTAAAGGAGGGGAAGGGCAGCCAAAGGCTGGGATTGAAGGGCAAGGAAAAGGAACACAGCAGAAGACACAAAGGTTTTCTAAACAGGGGAGGAGCAAGAGGGGAGTCTGGAAGGTTGTGTATGGAATTCAGGAGAAGAGAAACCCATTAGGATGGCCTGCCTACTTGTGAGGGGGTTCTGCATGGCAGGGTCCCCCAGTCCTTGGCCTGTCAGAGTGTGATGCATGGCTTGTACCAATGCTCCACTGAGAACAGCTGCCAAACAGCGACCACTCTGAGTGATGGCAAGCAGTGACCCTGGGGAAGCAAGAAACCATACGGCTAGGATGGTGTTCTCATAGAGCCACCAATGGCCTGCGTAAAGTAGCCATCTGCACATACAAAGTCAAAGCCAGAGGTTAATATCAGGTGCCATTCCTCAGGAACTGTCATCATTTTTTGTTCTGGAGACAGGGTCTCTCATTGGCCTAGACCTCATCATGCTAGAGCAGGTGAAGCTGACTGGAGAGTGGCCCCGCCTGTCTCTCTCTTCCCACTGCTCAGATAGATTTCTAAAGAACGTGCCTGTATATGTGGTTTTTCTAGGGTTCAAACTCAGGTCCTCGTGCTTGTCATAAAGCACTTTGTTCATCAAGCCATCTTCCCAGTCCAGTTGAGCACTTCAAGGCACAGTCCCCGGAAATGTTTGACTCCGACTCTGGACTCGTTGGGTCTGTCTCTGCCAAGTCTCGTTTTCCTCTCTGCCCTTTATCAACAAGCTAGGTTGTTTGTGACTTCTCACTTTGGTTGTTGGAGAAAATCCTTCAGGATGGGGCATCTTCAGGAAGGTAATGATGCCAGAAATCCAGGAGCAAGATGTCTTTGGCGTCACTGTTGTCATGGTCACCGGCAGCTACAGCATCACCAGTCACTGATAGTGTTTTCCTTTGGGGAAGGGTGTGGGATTCTAGTGCAGAGGGCTGAATTCAGCACGCGCTGCAGTTCATAGCAGTCATTGTCTTTGTCAGGCCTTTTTCCTGTTCTGCTCTCTTTGAATGGGGTTTCTCAGTGCTATGCCTTCCTCCTTCAAGGAAGGCTATGCAGTTAATCAATGCTCTAACAAAGAGCCTCACTTGTGTTTAGGCAGCTCTAATACATAGGCTGTGTTCTGTGTCTTCCTTCTTACTCAACATTGTTTTAAGATGTGACTGTTCCTCCCTCCATGTACTTAAAACTTACTGAAATGACCCAAAAAGCTTTGGTTTATATGGGCTAAAGCTATTAATATTCACCAATGGAACTTTAAACAGAGGCACTGAAAATACTTATGAACTCATTTGCAAAGAGCAATGATGAGCATGCTTCATGTCAGCGCCAATATCATTTTAGCATTATTGGGAAAATAGTTTTACCCATGTAGACTCCCTTTTCTAGATAAAGGACAGTTTGGTCTGCAGTATGAAAGGGCCCTATGAACAATGAAAACTTAGGAAGTAAGTTTGGGTCTCATGGTTTTATAATACAAGGGCTGGAAAGAAGCTATGGGATGTATCAAATTTTTGCAAAATCTGCTTGGGATTGATGGGTTTTGACCCCTGGTTCCTGAGTGATCCCTATTGTTTGTGTTTAAAACTTCATTCTGGCTAGTAGACATTCTGTGCCTTACCAGAATCCTTTCTAGTGTTTTATGTGAGATTTGCAGTGTCCCATATAAAACCCCTCAAGTTTAAATGATACATGTTCATTTTACTGTTTATTTTGCAACCAGCATTACATAGGCCATTATAAAAATCCTGATATATTCTTTGCCTTGTTAAAGAGTATAGAACGATGGGTTTTAGCACATTATTGTAATATACAAATATTACTTACTACTTTATCTCTTATTTTGATTCTAGAATATTTCTCCAAAGTGAGATTTCATATTCTTTTTATATCTGTAACCCAAGGACATGCCTACTCTTTTTTTGTGTGAATGTACTTGCTTATTCTGGATATATTATGTAAATATTCATTTTATTTTGTTCAGCGTGATTGGTTTTCTTCACCTTGTGTCCAGATTTGGAATTTTACCTGTGTCGATGCCTGCAGCAGTATTTTGCACTCTCTGTGACTAAGCTGCACCTACTCTAGGGATGTGTGTAGTTTTGGTCTCTGTTCACTGGTAGGTGGCAACTTCAATTGCTTCCACTTTGGGACCACGACCAGTAATGCTGTGCACATTTGTTGCCTAAGGTTTTTTTTTTAAATGGTTTATTTATTTTTATATGCATTGGTGTTTTGCCTGTGAGGATGCCAGACACCGGGAACTGGAGTTATAAGTAGTTGTAAGTACCCATGTGGGTGCTGGGAGTTGAACGTGGGCCCTCTGGAAGAGAAGCCAGTGCTTTTAACCCCTAAGCCATCTCTCCAACCCAATTGCCTGAGATTTTGTGGGGGAACTTATCTTCAGCACTCTTGGGTCTGTTTACTTTTGAATGTCATCAATCCAATGGTAAGCACAGCTCGTTAGCCAGCGCCTGTGGCCATGGATTAACCCCTACCCTTGCTGTGACAGCGGTTCAGCTCTTGCCTCCCCAGCAAGAAACTAGCTCTTGGGACATGCTTTGAACCTGCAGTGGGGCTAGGAAAGGCAGAGAGATTGTTCTTTTATTGTAAGATCTATACAAAGAAAACTGCCAGGTCCAAAGAGATGCCCAGGATTCCTCAAGTTCAACTTGTACAGACAAAATGGTGTCAAGAAATCTGTTTGGATCTTTGTGTTTTTGCCAGGAAGTCCCTGGCGATGTGTCAAGGTCCTCTCTTGCCCATCTCTCCCTTTCTGATATGGCTGATGTTGGTAAGAACCTCACCACAGCTGTGAGGTCTCTGCCTGCAGGTGGCTCTGCTCGGTAGCTTGTGTCTCTCAGGAGAAAAGATAGAAGCCTCCTGGTGGACGACCATGCACGGTTCCTCAGACCGACATAGATAGCTCCATGTCAAGTGGTATTCCATGACCTTCCTGACCCAGAAGCCAGTTGCTTGCTATAAGAAGATGTGGCCCACGATGCAGTGTGGGGAGAAGTGATTGTATAGGACTATGTTACTGAAGTACTAGGAGAATGCCAATGTGATCTCTTATTATTTAAACGATTGCTAATGTTCTATTTATTCCTAGGCTGCCTTGGGGAAGCCCCCCTCATCCAATCCTCTGTAAACAATTAAATAGACCCTGCCTTTGTGAACTGAAATAAAAAGTTGAAAGTGATCGTTGTTTTCCACAGGTGTGCATGTGTATGTCTCACTGTGGTTTTAATTTTGCTTTCCCCCAGTGTCCAATGGTGTCAATCATCTTTTATTGCCAGTCACTCACACATACTCTTCAGTGAAGTGTTAGGACGTGCTGATTTGAAAGGCCCTGTGTATCGTTCATTCCAAGCCCCATGCTATACAGATAGGGTTGGGAACCTGAGGTCCAGGAAGGGAAGTCTGGCCAGAGGATGGTAGTCTTAGAATGGAAACCACTTGGCACACTTTGTCAGGCCCTGGGGCACCTCCTCGGCCCCATATCTCTTCAGTATTCCCCTGCTCTTGCCATGGGGTGGGTGTGTGCAGTTCAGGTCCACGCCACTGAAAGAGACAAGGGTGCCCTTGGGGTGTCCACATATCCTCAGCGGGAGGGTTATGGTTTGGATGAGTCTTCACGTACTTCCCCAAGGCTCACATCCAGGGAAGTTACTCCCTACTGTGGTGCTACTGTGATGCAGGAGCTGTGACCTCATATGAGGTACTTAGGTCCTTGAGGGATCGTCCACTGCCCACAGAATGGATCCATGTTGGTCTTTTTTGAGTAAGTTCATTTTTGTTCCTATGTCATTATAAAGTGAGTATATCCACCCACCCACCCGATGCGTGGTGCCTGCATGCTACCTTTTCGTTGTCCCTCCTCTGCCATGTGGTGTCACGGTCAAGAAGTTGTCACCAGGATGTTGGTACTATGCTGCTTTTAAAAAAAAATTTAGATTTATTTTTATGTGTGAGTGTTTTGCCTACGTGTACATGTGTACTGGATGCAAACCTGGTGATCATGGAAACCAAAAGAAGGCTTCAGATCCCTTGGAACTGGAGCTATATGTAGTCGTAAGCTGCTGTGTGGGTGCTGGGAAGCAGGCCCCCAGGTCTTCAGGAAGAGCAATAAGTGCTCTTCACCACTGGGCTATCTCACCAGCCTTGGCACCATGCTTTTTGGACACCTCCAGCTTTTACTCCCTTTGTAATGTACTTAGCTTTGGGTATTTTGTTAAAATCATAGAAAACGTGGACTCACAGGAGGTGACATCTTGTGTGGAACTTTGGCTGCAGGTCAGCAGAGGTACAACAGCTTGCTGAACTTGGAACCAGTTGGGTCCCTGTGAGTCCTGGGGAAGCTGCTGGGCACAATGATGGGGTATGTGGTGGCTAGTGCCTGCAAACAGGTCTCCCCGGGCATAAGGAAGACACCAGCAGGTCCATTCCTTCTAAGGCTCTAGCAGGGAAGAGATTCCCTGTCTTTTCTGGATTCTGGCTGGTGTAGTCGTCTTCACCTCAGGGCATTCTGGTCCTAACCCCTTCACCTCCCCTGTCACTATGTCAGATCACAGGTGCATTCTGGTCCTAACCCCTTCACCTCCCCTGTCACTATGTCAGATCACAGGTGCATTCTGGTCCTAACCCCTTCACCTCCCCTGTCACTATGTCAAGACCATAGGTGCAGATACTTCCTTTTCTGGGCCTGGGCGCTGTGGGACTGGAAGTGACTCTGAAATCGAATCATTGTCTCTGACCGCCCCCCCCCCCCCCCAACCTTAATTCTCCCTGGCCACAAGAGTAATGTCTTTTTCACAGTGTTCAGAACACAGGGAGATTGAGTGTGTCGTCATCCTGACCTTTACACACCCTCCCTAGCCCTAGAGACTCGATTGTTCCAGAGAGGAGAAAGGCGATAGATGTAGGAGGAACCCTGGAAGAAAGTGGTGCCCTAGGTATGCGAGTCGAGTGGGCAGCCCGAAGGCATCTGTACCCTAGCTAGGCGAGCGTGCAAAACACACATCCACGTGTCAACGGCGGAAAGAGCTATGGAGTGAGGAATGCAGATTTGGGGACAGTCTGATCAGAGTGGGTCTCCCTGAGAAGTTAGCGTTAGAACCAAAAGGAGGGAAGTGAGCCACGGTGCCATCTAGGGCAAGAGGGTAAGTAATGCCCACACCCAGGCTACAGGCCCGCACTGCCCTTGGTCAGATATTTCCCCTGATTCCTTGAGCTGGGGCTCTTAAGGTTCTGAACTTCTGTTCTGAGCCACTTGACGCTCCTGGGAGGAGACAGGCTAGCTCTTACCTGGGGCTGTGTGGACGTCTCAGGTGCTCTATTGCCTCAGCCAGAAGTCTCTTCCTGTGCCTCTCTTCAGCCCACCACGACCACCCCACCATGCCAAGTCGCTGCTTTCCTCACCTCAATCTTTTATGTTCCCAGCAGTCCTGTGTGTGGGGATCAGCTTATTTCCGTGTCCCCAGGACTCACAGAGGGTCTGTCTTATCAAAGGTGTTCACTAAATACCTGCAAAACCAACAGACTCCCTGCCATTACACGGAGAAGTCTAGCCATTGTGAGCACAGTGTTGGGGTAAAGCCTGCCCAGTTGGATTGTGACATTACCACCGCCTTACTTCTTTAGGCGAATTCCTTTGTTGTTCTGGGCTACCGTATCTAGGAAAGTGATGTAATGGTTACACTCTTCAGCAGAGCTGAGGCGAGAGTAGAGCAGTCAGAGTTCCGTGTTTACGAGAGATTCGCGGTTTCTTTATAAAGAGCTCCCAGCATATTGAGCTCTTGCACAGCTTTGAAACAGGTCTGGTTAGAAAGGCAGCAGCCACGGGTTCTTATGGCTAGCCTCTCCAAGATTCCTGGTCAGGGCTATCCCTAGGACTCAAGGCCTGTTCACCCGGTCCCTTTTATAATAGTATCTCCTTGCCTAGTTCTCTGAAAACCTCGTCTGCACTGGCTGTAACCCACGAAGCCTCCTAACAGTGCTCTTAGCCCTCGGTTCTGAGACGAAGCGGCATGGAATCAGTGTTCAGAAGATTGGCCACCAGCAGGTGAGTCCTTCAGAGTCAAGTTTCTTACCTGTGGGTTGTGACCCCACATGGGGTGACAGAACGTGAGTGGAAGGCAGAGTTAAAACATTTGACAATGATAAAATACTTCTGAACACTCAATGGGCTACAATTCCAAACTGGACACGCAATTCCCGGTGTTTCTGTCAGCCCTTACCTGTGGCCCCGTGTCCCTTCATGGCAGCAGGGGTTCTCAGCTATATCGTGGGCTGGACACGATGGTGCAGGCCTTTCATGGAAGCACCCGAGAGGCAGAGGTGGACGGATCTCTCTGAGTTTGAAGCCAGCCTGGTCTACATAGTGAGTTCCAGGCCAGCTAGGGCTGCACAGTGAGACCCTGTCTCAAAAGATTGAAACAAAAGATTGGCCGGGCGGTGGTGGCGCACGCCTTTAATCCCAGCACTTGGGAGGCAGAGGCAGGCGGATCTCTGTGAGTTCGAGACCAGCCTGGTCTACAAGAGCTAGTTCCAGGACAGGCTCCAAAGCCACAGAGAAACCCTGTCTCGAAAAACCAAAAAAAAAAAAAAAAAAGATTGAAACAAAACAAAAATACCATACGTGTTATTTTGTGCTGTGAATACTGTCTGCCATGAGAGACCTGAAACACCTCTTGGCTCAGACTTGAGATTATTGTGCGTTATGGATTGCACTGTTTTTATTGTGTAAACAAAGATATCTGCTCTAATAGAAACACAATAGTTTAGTTATGGAAAACAAAAGACTTTGTAATATTTTCCTACTGTCAGTTCTCAGCATGGGTCTAATTAATATGCCTTCAAAGGCATATTGTATGATATCAGATAAGCACGTCCATCTCATCAGAATGCAAACTTCCTCTCACTTTTAATAAACAGTAAGTTATATGTACACCAAAGAACTGCTTAAAAATAAACCGTCCGTTATTAGTAAATGTTTGATTTTTGTTTTTATTTTGTATATTCAGGGTTTTATAAAGTTTTTGAGTATGAAGGAGGTTTGAACAGAGCATGGACTAGAAGGACTTCGTGGTACTGTGTGCTGTCACGTTCTGCGGCTGGCCACTGGGGCCCTCCTTTCCTACGTTCTTGCTTGTGTTCAACTAGGAAGTATTTCTAGCCAATAAACCCTCAACATGTCAAGACACCCTGCCTACACACGGTGTTGCTCTGAGTTAGACCCCATAGCGACAGTGGCAGCCATTTGCTCTCAAGGCTGCCTTCTCCGATCAGGTGACTTTAACCCCCCCCCCCCCCCCAGATGGCCGTGTACTGGCTAGGTTTTGTCAGTTTCTCACAGGCTAGAATCTTCTGGGGAGACAGACTCTCGATCGAGGAACTACATCATCAATGGCCTATGGACTTGTTTATTAATTTACCATGTGGGCAGGCCACTATGGATGGTGCCACACCTGGGAAGGTTCTAGTCCTGAGTTCTATAAGAAAGCAGACTGAGCAAGCCAGTGAGCAGCACCCCTCCATGGCCTCTGCATCAGCTCCTGCCTCCAGGTTCTTGCCTTGAGTTCCTGCCCTAACTGCCTTCAGTAATGAGCTAGAAGTGTAAGATGGAATTAACCCTCTGCTCCCCAACTTGCTTTGGGTCAGTGTTTTATCACAGCAAAAGAGGACCCAATTAAGACAGGCCTGATTTTTTTTTTAATCTGAAGTAAAAAACAGGCCTTCAGGTTAAAGAAAATGCTTTTGTGTCCTGTCAGTGCGCCATGGCTGTGAGAAAATACCTGGGGAAAAAAACAGGAGGAAGCCTTTTTTGGGCAGGGTGGGGTATGGTTTCGGAGGTCTTGGTCCATGGTCAGCTGGCTCCATTCCCGCGGGCTTGTCTTGGAGCTGGGCATCACGACAGCGTGTGTGGTGGAACAAAGTCACTCAACTCACAGACAGCTAACAAGTGGGAGCGGGAGGAGCCAGAGACAAATTGTCCATCTAGAGACCAACTCCTTCCCCTCAGGCTCCATCATCCTCCCACAGACCAACTAAGAGCATTAGTGGATTAATCTATTGATTAGGCTAGCACTCCCATGGACCAATCAGTTCTTCAAAGCCCACCTTATATTGAACTCAAATAAATCCTCCTAGTCAAACCCTACAAGTGTATCTTAATAATGATTTTTTTAAACCAATGCAATCATAAAATATATTTTTACGACATGGGGATTTGTGTACCTTCCTTCTCTGGCAATGGAATCCTGCATTCTTCCTTTGGAATTTCCTTTCTCATCCCATCCATTCAGGTTTAATGAGGGCTACACCTGCTGGCTGTGGCTGACCAGCCAGAGATTACATCTAAGACGGGTCGAACCTTTGACATTCTATGCTGTAACTAAGGTGAATGTAGTGCCTCTTTCCACTCGGAGCCGATTGGTTCATTCAACAAATGCGTATTGGGTATCTACTATGTGCTGGCATAGTCTCGACACTGGGGGTGTGGCCAGTGGTGGACATGTTTCCTGCTGTATGGAAGACATTCGTCTGAGGAGATCAAGTCAGCAGATTAGAGCAGAAACAAGAGACAGGAAGAGCGCCTGGCAGCATTTCCATCGCCAGTTCGGGCTGTCGTAGGAGAGCTCCCAGAAAGATGAGACAGCTTGGCTTCGGGCCAGCAATTCTCTTTTTGGCCTGAGTTGGTTGGAGATGTGAACATCCATGTTCTGCTCGAAGACCTGCCTAACAACAAAGACGGCACATACCCTGAGAGACAGATGCTTCAGGGTTCCTGACTGCACTGTTTTGTTCTGCCTATGAGCTCTTCCAAGTTAAGCTCGGGTTACCACCCATCCCCTCACCTTGACAGGGGCATCACTCATTCACTCACTGGCTCTTGCTCCCAGCATTCATTTCCCCAAGGACACAAACCCCACCTCATGGAGCTCCCATTACTTTTTGGAAGCTGTGGGCAAGGAAATGAGAGCTGCTTTATAATCATAATCTCAGCCCTTGCATCTCGACAATATCTGAGACCTTCCATCATGCCTTCCACCTCGGGACTCATTCGCTGGCCTTTCAGGAATCCACCCTTCTTGGTGTCTTTCTTTCCAGGACTCTGGCCACAGGAGGTTAAGGGATGCTGTCAGCTTTCCCTTCTGTAACTTCCTGCGTGGGCTTATCTCCCTGACTCCATCTTTCTGCGGATGCTTGGCAGATTTTAACTCCGTTTCAACTCCTTCTAGAATTCCGAATTTATATAGTCACATGCCTATGGATACTTCTCTTTGACTGAATGTGCTTGACATCTTTCAAGTCCCCTTCTTCTTTGGTCTCCACCCTTCCCACCCTTGCTTTTTGTCCTTGAGGTTGGTAGGTGTGGGCTCCACAGGTTCCTGGGCCCTGGCTTCAGGCAATGTGGAACCCTTAAAGGAGATGGACAAGAGCCAGTAAGTAGACTGGGAATATAGTACTCACCCTAACAGAGTTATCTTGGGGAAGGAGGTGGAGCATAGTGGGAGAATGCTCGCTAGCATAGGTGAGACCCTGGAGTTGACCCTCACCCCAGACAGAGTTTAACCCGGGACTGACTGTGTGCTCGAGCCAATGTGACATGCTCTATAGAAAAGTATTACCTCCAGTTCCTGGTTGCTTCTTCTTATTATTCCTTGTGGCCTGAAGCACTAGCAGCCAAGTTCACTGTTCAAGTCCCTGGTTCTTCACAGAACTCATGAGTCCCCTGTATCTCACCCACATGTCTATAAAAGACCTTTGTAACAAATCCCCCTCGAATGATGCAAGTTGAAGGCACCATCTGCTGTCTCTTGGGACCTGGGCTGAATTAGTAATTGTCACTGGAGATGGCCCCAGGAAACAACCTGAATATTCTGGGATTGGGTCGATCCATTATTCAAGAAGGGCAGAGGGAAATGGAACACGGATTCTCCACTGCAGGCAGGGACAATCACAATTCCTGTGAGGATTATCTGCAGTAGTGACAGTGAAAAT
This sequence comes from Microtus oregoni, assembly GCF_018167655.1. Lineage (NCBI taxonomy): Eukaryota > Metazoa > Chordata > Mammalia > Rodentia > Cricetidae > Microtus > Microtus oregoni. The sequence continues at coordinate 44,138,509 of NW_024543063.1, forward strand.
AAAAAAAATTCAAATGGTTGTGGTACATGGTTTCTATGGCAACAAAAGGGGATTTAAAGATTTTATTTTTTTTTTATTTTTTTTATTTTATTTTATTTTTTTTTTTCTTCGAGACAGGGTTTCTCTGTGGCTTTGGAGCCTGTCCTGGAACTAGCTCTGTAGACCAGGCTGGTCTCGAACTCACAGAGATCCGCCTGCCTCTGCCTCCCAAGTGCTGGGATTAAAGGCGTGCGCCACCACCGCCCGGCTAAAGATTTTAGAGTCACCTGGATTCTTCAGAAAACACACAGAGGAGAAAGAATTTGCAACGTACAAGCAAGCACCCACTTCAGAGCACTGGAAGAGTAAGAAGGCATCAAGGATGGTGTCAGAGGGTCTCTCCTCCCCCATCTCATCACTCAGGGGCCAAAGGGCAGAGGTGGCCAAGGTGAAATTTCCCTACTTATCCCCCATCCCACTTTTTGGATTTTAGGGTTTTTTTTCCAGACAGGATTTCTCTGTGTAACCCTGACTTCCTCAGAACTCTCTCTGTAGACCAGGCTGGCCCTGAACTCAGAGATCTGCCTGCCTGTACCTCCAGAGTGCTGGGATTAAAGACATACACCACCACTGCCCATTTTATTTACCCTTTCTTTGAAGCCCAAATGAAATGACCAAAAATGCATGTCTTTAGAGGCAAATCTACACGGTGGAGAAGAGTAGTCCCCCTGACATATGGGGTAGGAATGTGGAAGTAAACAGAGAAGGCAGAGACTTTTGAATCTACTTCTCTTGAGTCTCATCCTGTTTACTCCAATTTCCCATCTCCTACCCCTGGTGTGAGAATCAGCCCTCAGCACTAGTTTCGGTTACTCCACACCTACAGTTCCTCCTTACCACACCCACAACTTGGTAAATAGTTCCCCTGTAAACCAAAACTCCTCCTCAAATTACCCTAATGCAAATGGGCCACCTGTTTTTTGTTGGTATCCTGATGGAGCCACAGGAAGCTAGGCAACAGGTTCTAAGTTTGAATTCCTCTCCCTGTCTCATCAAGCCCGCTCTCCTCCCAGACTCAACTCTGCAATAGGCTCTCAGCTACTCAAGCCAACAGTCTTAGGATTCAGGATCAATTTGTGTCTTTTTTTTCTAGCCCCTGCCTAGCAAGGTTCTGTTTTCTACAGTGCCAGTAGCTGATATTTAAGACTGATTTTGAGTTATGTGTGTTTGTATGTGTCTATGTGTGGGGATGTGCACATGAATGCGGGTTCTGGTGGAGGCTAGAACTCAAGTTAGATCCTCTGGAGCTGAGGTTACAAGTGGTTGTGAGCCACCAGACGTGAGCTCTGGGACTGAACTTGGGTCCCCAACAAGAGCAGTGCACACTCTTAGCCCCCGAGTCATCTTTCTGGTCCCAGGAAGCTGATATTTAATATGCCTTCTTCTGCCATTTTGTAACCCACCAGCTTTACCCAGCTGTCCCAGAGCCTCGTCTTTCTCCCTTGTCTCTCTGTTTTCTCTCTGGCCTCCTAGCACCATCCATGCCAACACCAAAGCCGCCTCCAAACGAACTGCCACCTCTCTGATGGTACCCATTTCCTGTCGCCCCTTGACATTTCCAACGAAACTCAAAGCCCCTTTTATCATGGCTTCCAAGATACCCCACGACTCAGTGTCACCTGTTTTCCACAGTGCGGTCTACTCTCCATCCTTTCTTCTTCTTCTCTAGGTCCTCTCTTTCCTCTCGCCAACATAACGACCTTTCTGCCCATGTCAAAGAATGCCAAGCTTTTGCACTTGCTGCCTCTGAGACACAGCTCTCCTTCTCTCCTTCCCTGCAGTTCACTGTTTAGGTATCTGCCTTAGTATTCCCCTTTTCAAGAACCTCAGACACCACCCCTCCTTTCTCATGTTTACCTTTTCTTTAAAGCCCTTATGACTCCTATTCTTTATTATATTATCCCAATCATTCTACCTTTGAATATAGGCATCATGAAGAGACTCAAGAAATGTGTGTTGAATGAAGACAATGGAGCAAATACATGGTGTCTGTTCCAACCCAGACGCTGGGATGCCAGCCAGGGGTTCCCAGAGGAAGTGGTGGTGCCAATGCCAATTGGTCACTCATTCAAGGGCACTGGAGCACACCAAAGGAAATTCTGCTATGGGGTCATCTGAGGGGTCAGAGCCATGCTTTCCCCTTTACCAGGACTGCTCCCCCATCTTTGTCTTTTTACCAGCTCTCCATGGTTGGCAGGAAAACAGATAGCATTTTCTTCAGACAAAGAACCATAAGGGGTCTTCACATCATAGAGTTCTTGGTGACGTGGCTTTCCTCCCGAAACATTCGCACCTTGGCCTTGAGTGGCATAGGATGTGACTAACTGCAGCTTATCGTGGGATGCTCTGCGTGCCATTCTCCCCCTCCCTGCCTCTGGGTCCTTTTCTTTCCCCTAGGAGGCAATTTCTGCTGGCCTCCATGATAGAAGCCGGGTAAGTTGTGTCAGTTGTGTGGAGGAAATTAAGAGTTAGAAAATGTTTTAGTCCGTTTTCTGTTGCTATAACTCAATGCCACAGACTAGGTAATTTGGAAAGAGAAAAGATTTACTCCGCGTATTGTTCTGGAGGCGTCTGGTAAGGACGTTCTTACTGCATTTCATGGTGGAGGACACCAAATGACAAGACACAAGTATGCCCCTTAGGTCTCTCTCTCGTTTTTTAAAAAATGTATGTGGTGTATGTGTGTGTTCATGTGTGTGCACGTGTATGCACGTATATCCATGTGCACATGGAGAGGTTAACATTTTTCTTGATTGCTTACCACATGATTATGACGATGATTATGAGACAAAGTCTATTTTCGCTGAACCCAGAGTTCGTTGATTCTGTTAAACAGGCTAGCCAGCCAGCAAGCTTCCAGGGGCTGCCTATAGCCACCGCCCCAGCTCTGGAATTACAGACTTGTGCTTGGCTGTTGATACGGTGCTGGGGATCCAAACTTAGGCACTCATGATGAGCCCTCTCCCTAACCCCTATCTTCTTCCTGGATCACCGAGCTCCTTCTTCAGGGCTTTACCTGATCTAATTACCTCTGAAGGCCTTCCTTTCTTAAATACATGATCTGTTCCAGGGGGATACACCCCAAACATAGAAATGGTGTTCTCTCTCTCTCTCTCTCTCTCTCTCTCTCTCTCTCCACCCTCTCTCCTTCTTCTCCATCCTTCCCTTCAGTGTTGTTGGGGATTGAGCTAAGATTCTCTTATGCATGCTAGGTAACTGTTCTACTCCTGAGCTATACCCTTAGTCTCAGAGAACTTCAGTGTCCTAGGGGCTAAGAGCTTCCCAGGGTGAGCCCTATTCCCAGGGTTCCCCTCTACAGTAGAGTTATATGGGTCAGTGTCTGTCTTTCCATACGTTTTCAATAGGGAAGCATGCTGAGAGATATGTCTTTAAGGCCGAGTCTGAGTGGAGCTTTTCTGTTGATTTTCTACGTGGAGTTTGAAGCATCTCTTCTGGAAGAGAGGTGTGGCATTCTTGCCTTTCCAGGCTGTGGAACTTAGCTAGGATTGCCTACCTGGGGCTCTTACACAGTTGAAAAGGAGGGCAAACCTGTTCACCCATTCCCACGGCATCTTTGGCAGGAGAGTAATGGTCCAAATGAATCATATGCTACCCCAGCCCCTGTTCATTTGCTGTGGTCTTCTCAACACAGAAAAGACTGAAGCGCCCTACAGGGGGCACTGGGCACTTGCAGGATCACTCGTCCCTCTCTTTGGTCCTGATGAGCAGACACTTCTGCCCAGGGTCCATCAACAGAGTTCATTTTATAAAGACCACCTTGTCAGGAGAGCACGACTCTTCCCTCTGACAGGGGAGTGCAAGCCCCGCACAAAGGGCTTAGCAGCTGGTGCAGAGCTGCAGCCAAGCAGACAGGACCCAGTTCTACGCCCTGCAGACCCCAAGCTATGGCATCTACTCCACTCGTCTTGCCTGGGGTGGGGACTTAGGTCTGAAGCTCAGAGCGATGAGTGCTCAAGGTCAGAGAGTGTGGATGATGGCTCCTCATCCACAGAGATGATAGCCGAAGACCAGAGGATCCGAGATGATGTTAGGTGTCTTGCCTTATGCCACGTTTGCCCTTTTTTCCCTCCCTCCCTCCTTCCCTCCCTTCTTCTTCTCTTCTTCCCTCCCTCCCTCTTTCCATTCCACCACCTTTTCCCTTTCTTTCTCCAGTTTCTTTTTTTCCTCCCTGCCAGCCTCCTTTGGGCTTTGGTTCCCCCACCTTTGTTTCCCTCTGTATATTTTCTTCACAATTAGCCAACTATCCTCACCTTCCAAGGTCCACGTTCCTGCTCTTCCAAGCATTTGAACTCAACCACAGCACCCTCTCTAGCCTCAGAACCATCCATCTAACCAGCTCAAGATGACACCTCCTGCCCTGCAGCCTGAGTCTCAGCCTCGAATCCCAGCAGACTCCTACAGCCCAGCAGGGATGAGATGCCACACATGCCCAGTCAGGTACAGGGGAGGGGATAGAAGTCGTGTGGCTTGCTGGGCTTGGGCCATCCAATCTGTGAACAGGGTTGGGTTCTCTCAGAAACGGGGGAGGCTGAGAAGGAAGTGATTGCTACATCTGATTCACCTGGCTATATTCTTTGTCTGTTGCTCCAGATGGGCGCCTGGATAGTAAACAGAAGGCCATTTCCACAGGTGACCAGCCAAGTGTGAGTTCTAACTGCCATTTAGGTGCTAGAACATCCTGGACGAGCCACTCGGAGTCTTTGATCCTTAATTTGTTTGCCTGTATAGAATCTGTCTCAGAATTTCTGGGAATTAAATAAAGCAGTGCTATTAAAATGAATTTATTAGACCATTAGGAAAGTAGTTCTCTCTCCATCCTAGGATCTCAAACAGCTCTGTGACCACAAAGGCCAAGCTGACCTTACAGCAAGGTGCTTCTGATCAGGCATTGCTGGGCAGTGTTCACTTTGAGGAGAAAAGTAAAAGCTTTGCCACATATCACAGTCTCTCTACTACAAAGGGGGACAGTGGCATAGAATGTGGGTCGGTTGTGGAGTGGAGTCATACCTGGCTGTCTTCCCTACTGGCCATGGGCCGTAAGGCTCGGTTCTCAGTACTCATCTTCAGCTGCCCTGACTGTGGACTAGAATCACAGCATGGCTCTTCCAGGGTTAAGTGGATATCAGCATAGTGACATGGAGTTAGGCAAGCAGCCCATGAACTAGACACTGCTACCACACGTAATCTGAGCTACAGAAACACAGCAAACAAGAAACAAACAATGGCTCGGCTCCACTTGGTGTAGGGACAGGCAGGCGAAGACAAGTGTGCTGGAGTCACCCAGGGAGTCTGTCCGTTGAGGAACTGCCTCCTCCATCAGATTGGCCTGGGGCATCCTGCAGCATTTCCTTGGCTAATGATTGATGTGGGAAGGCCCAGACCATTGCGGGCGGTGTCACCCCTGGACAGTAGCTCCTGAGCTGTATCAGTTCCTGCCTCTAGGTTCCTGCTTTGAGTTCCTATCATGACTTTTCTCAACTATTGACTGTAACATTTAATCCAAACAAGCCTTTTCCTCCCCAAGTTGGTTTTATTTTTTTATTATTTATTTATTTATTTATTAAAGATTTCTGCCTCTTCCCCGCCACCGCCTCCCATTTCCCTCCCCCTCCCCCAATCAAGTCCCCTACCCTCATCAGCTCGAAGAGCAATCAGGGTTCCCTGACCTGTGGGAAGTCCAAGGACCACCCACCTCCATCCAGGTCTAGTAAGGTGAGCATCCAAACTGCCTAGGCTCCCACAAAGCCAGTACATGCAGTAGGATCAAAAACCCATTGCCATTGTTCTTGAGCTCTCAGTAGTCCTCATTGTCCGCTATGTTCAGCAAGTCCGGTTTTATCCCATGCTTTTTCAGACCCAGGCCAGCTGGCCTTAGTGGGTTCCTGATAGAACATCCCCATTGTCTCAGTGTGTGGTTTTAGTCATGGTGTTTATCAGAGCAATAGGATAGTAAATGAGAGCCATAGTGCTTTGAGGTCTTTTTTTAAAAAACAACATGTTGTTGTGTGTGTTCATGTCCGTGCAGGTGTGTGTGTGTCCATGGAGCTGGAGAACAACCTTAGGTGTCATCCTCAGAAATGCCACCCACATCCTTACAGGCAAGGTTTCTGATTGATCTAGGATGACTGGCTAGAACCCCACAGGGATCTTCCTGTTTCTGTCTCCCTCATGCTGGGGTTACAAGCACCTGCCATTTTGACATGGGTTCTGGGATCGGATGCAGGTCACTTGCGAAGCGTGTGCTTGGCCACCCAAGCTATCTCCACCACAGCCTTGTTTCTGTTTCTGAGGTTAGCCCCAAACTCACTATGTAGCCAAGGATGCCTTTGATCTCCTGATCCTCCAAGCATGTGCCACCACAGCCTTAGGGAGTCTTAGGGGGTCCTAAGCCCAATCAGGTAGCCTTGGTGCCCTTCCCACCCCTGTGGCGTCACAGAGAAATGTTGCCCATGACAAGAAGTGGGTGAGTGTCCACGGCAGAACATTTCCACTTTATTCTCTGTAAACTCTTCTTTGGTAAACAAGACAGGAATCCCCAGGATTAAAGGAACACACAAGTCAAGAACACAAGAGGGCAATCGCCCTCCACCACAGGAACTCTGAGAGGACAGCTACATCATTAGCAAGCTGGTGGGCAGAACCTGGAAATTCGGGGTTGATGGTGGCCTGGGGCAAAGGTCAGGGGCAGCAAGAGGACAGAATCCATTCTGTTGGACTCAGAAGCCTAAATCATACAGCGAAGGAGCTCATGCATCACAGCGTAGAGACTAGGGGAGCTCCACCCCTGCCCCCACCCACCACCCACGTGACTGGTGATCACGGCAAGCAGAACTGTCCATCCGGCCAGGGTTGGGCTGGGGCAGCTCGAAGGAACGCTATCAGCCACCCGCTCTCCTTTCCTGCTCCACAAGGTGGTGTGCGCAGGTTGCAGGGGTGGGGAGGGTTGGTCTTGCTTACTAGGTCTGGGAAGGCATGTCAGATGGGGGCAGGGTTTAGGGGAGGTGCAGAAGCAGCCCCTGTCCCTTCACCCCTTTACATGGGGGGCTCACTGCAGAGCACAATCTCCAGATCCTTTCTGTAGAGTTTCCCCGCCTCAGCCAAGGACATGACGCTCTTCCTGTAGGTGGTGAGTTGCTGGATGTTCATCTCCTAGGAGGGAGAAAGAGGTGAGCGCAGACCTGGTGCGTGGCCTCACACAGAGGAGTTCCCTGTCCCTGCCACTGCCATACACACAACTCACAAAAACGCTGAGCTGTGGGAACCTTCCTTTCACCTCACCTTAGGGTAAACAGCCTAGAGGGACAGAAAGCAAGGACTTCGCAGTCAGGCCATGGGTTAAAGGCCTCTCTCTTTCGCTTCCATGTTGCATTGTTTGGAGAAAAACAGTCAACCTCTTTGGGACTCAGCTGTCTCAGCTGTCAAATGGGAACATCAATAACCCTTACCTGGAGGAGGGATGGTGATGGCCAGGTTGGGGAATGAATACACTTAGCACTTGTGCTGAGGGGTTCAGAGAAGGGGGGGGGGGGGCGTACAGGGGTGACAGTTATGGTCTCTGTAGGAGTCAACTCTACCCTTCCACTTCCCTAGAACTCCATTTATTCAGGGCAAACGTGGGTCTCTAGGTAATGGAGATGAGGTCAGGAAAGGCCCCTGGCCCTGTCTCCAGGCCTCCTGGATCATATGTCCCTAAGCTGCCTCCATTTTAAACAAGGAGGGTTTGTTTATCTTCTGTCTCCTCTAGCAACAAAGCTCACCAGCTCTCCTGTGTCACAGGCTTCCAGTGGTCTTTGGGGACCACTGAGGTAGAGAGACCATAAACACATGCCTTGGTGCATATAGACCGGAGGCCAGTTTTTTTTTTTTTTTTTAAAGTAAACAGGACCATCAACACCCGAGTCCTTATGTTAAACAGGCATCATAATAACTGCCTAGGATACAAATGGCCCGTGGGTCTGGCATACAGCAAGGTCACCCTAGCAACGGCGGAATGGCTGTCTTTTCTTGTTTTCATCTCCGGCTCATCCTCTCCCTCCCCCTTTCCTCCACTCTTCTCCTCCTCTTAAGTGTTAATACTGCTTTGCATTCTGTTGGGATTCAAAGCCAGGGCTTTTTTAATGCTAGACAAATACTGTACCACCAAGCTGCACCCCCAGGTCCCTTTCCTTATTCTTTTTTTTTTCTTGTTGTTGTAAACATTGGCAGATACCTTAAAAATATACTTCCCCTTTCATGTTGATGGGTCCTTATCTCAGTTTTGATGATGAGAAAATAGAAGGATAAAGGCTAAGCTTCTTACTAAAAGGCTGGATCATCTTATCAAAAATATCTTCAGTCCCGGAACCTCAAACTCAACCTACTTCCCTAACCTCCCTGTGTCCTGTTCCTCTTTCATAGGGTTCAGCTGTCAGTGTTTGCCTTACATAGCTCAGAGACAACCTCTCAAATCAGTGATCCCTAGTCCTACGCCACTGTCCCCATCCGAATCCATTCTGAAAGCCTCTCTAGAGCGAGGAACACCTTCCCTAAAGTTGTGAGGTTCCTGGAAAGGTCATGTACACAGTGAGAGGGACATGTGCCTCAGTTATCAACCCCAAACTTGAAAACAATTTCAGGGGGAGTATGGCAGGGATGGACAGCCTAGTTCTTATGTCTTGGGGTTCCATTCAAAACTTGGAAAAGGCCTTAGTTTGCTACCACAGCCTTAGGAATGCCATGAGCTATTGAAGTTTAGCCCCTTCTAGAGTCCCCAATATTAATCTGCTTAGAGACCTTATCATAGCCCAAGCTGGCACCCTTCAAACGAGGCTGCACCTGCTGTGTGAGCTCACCCCAAACGGCCTCTTCCGTGCCCAGCTCAGGTGCTGAGATTTAGTGACGCAGATCTCCCTCTGATTTACCCTCTCCGCGTCCAGGTGCCAAGCCTGGGGCCTGGCACACATGGAAAGCTCCCATGTCAACAGCCTCTACTAACACCCCCTTCTCCAGCCTTCAGGGCTGCTTCCAGATCCTAGCACCTGACTCCTGGCTTTTGTCTGCACCACTGGGGCTGACCTGTGCAGCTCTGTGCTCTGTTCTTCACACTGGTGAGCTGATGCCCATGAAGTGCAGGCCGCTGAGGTATAACACATGTGTGCGGAGTTACCAACCTCAAGCATTAGGCGTGGCCTTATAAGAACTAATTATACTTCATTAATGTGATTCAAGCCAAAGATGGTTCTTCTTGCAGCCTCCTAATATTCACTGGAGCGCATATGGCTACATAAATGATTTTCTGTTGGGATACAGTGTCAGGAAAGAGGTTTGCTGGGCTCTAAGACTGGCTCTGGGGAAGGCTTTCTTCTTCCAGGAACCATCTGAACCCTTCTCACTTACATTAAAATGTAAATGAAGTATGAAATCAGTGAAGCCACAAGACCAGAAAAACCCTCGCAAAGGAAAGAAAATGAACCCAGAGGCTGCAGTGATTTTTTTTTCCTGAAATTGAACATTAAATTTAGCTCTTATTTGGCAGCCAAGGCGGATGGACAGCTCGAGGAGTTGCAGAACGTTTGTCGTCTAATTAAAGCAAGCAGCAGTCACTTTCTCTGGGAAAGCCATCGTCTGGCAGGTGAAGGAAGACAGCGGTCGGTCGGTAAAGGCCCCTGCCTTCTGGTCGCCATTCCACCCGATCCCTCCCACCCAGGGTTCGGAGGTGGGACGGCTCTGGAGGATTCCCAAGAGGCAGTACCAGGCACAAAACTGGTTTTCTCAGTCTTTACTTTGAGAGAAACAAACTCTTCATTATTTCCCTTCTAGCCTCTTTCCCGGTCCTAGGTTCTGCAGTTAATGAATTTGGAACAGTTCTTACCCCTGTGGGCTACATCAGCGTGGCCCCCACCTCATGGCGTCATCAACCACAACAGTCAGCACACAGAAGCAACACGGGTCGACAGAACGATTTACACATGGAAGGCAAGTGTCAGCTCTGAAGGGGGAGAACTCTGACACGGCAGTGATACCGACAGATGTGCAGTGCAGCTAGAGATGGGAGAACCGGGTTGCTATGGGTGTGGGGTTTCAGCTTTACAGGATGAGAGTTGCAGGCCTGCTGCTGCTTACACAGTGTGATGGATATACTGGCTGGATCCAAGAATCTTTAAAAATGGTTACAAAGACAGTCCAGCCCACAAACTGCCACTGCCTTGTCACCTCAGATCAGAGATGAGAGAATTCATTCTCAGCCTCTCCCAGCCCTGGGCTCATTTCCTCACCTTCTTGTTCTTCTCGTACAGATCCTTCAGGAGGGCGTCCAGCTCATTCTCATCGATGTAGCCGCTTCCATCCTGAGGGTGGCAGCAGAGAGTTGTCAGCGCCCTGCTCTGAACTCCAGCCCCAGTCACCCTGATCACAGCTCTTTCCCCCACCTGGCCTGTGGGTGCGCCTGTGTACGTGACTGTGTCTGTGTGTGTGTGTGCGCGCGCGTGCGTCTCTGTGTGACTGTGTGTGCGTCTCTGTGTGACGGTGTGTCTGTGTGTGCGTCTCTCTGTGTGTGCCTAATCTTCCCATTTCTCTGTGCAAAGAGAAGTGTTCAGATCCTACAAGGAGAGAATAATGCACTTTCTGTCAACACCAGTCCATCGTTTAGTACAAACTCCTGAGCTCCTTTTCTGGTAGTGTTTCTCATTTGCATTGTGATATAAATGAGGTCCCAGAAGCTTAGAGTTAACTGAATTAATTGTTAAGTCAACTGCCAACCCTCTCGTTAGGAAGGAGACCACCAGAGCAACACGTGCAGGGGCCAGGTAAGATTGGGGTTGGACTAGGAGGTGATTCTCACCCCCAAAGTTCCAGAAAACAACTGGCTGAGCTATGTATGATGGCACAAACACCCCCAAGCCTGTTGGTCGAGCACTCGATAATCTGAGACAGGAGGATGAAGAATTTAAAGGCATCTCAGCCTGCACAGCAAGACTCTGTGTCAAAACTGAAACCAAATCTTAAAAAAAAAAAAAGATGGAAAAACCAAAGCAACTAAACAAATAACGGCTCTACTGCCATATCATGACCACGCCCTGACTCTGAGCACCGCCTTCCTCCGTCAACTGCTAAAAACCAACACACAAACCCAAAACCTGTTTTCTATTACGTTAGTAAGAAATCAGATCTGTGGACTCCTGTAGGTCAGGAAGCAAAGAGTGCCATTTGCCTTCCCACGTAACAGAAGAAAGAATCCACGGGCCCAGGAGACCCCTTTGGAAAGTGGGTCTCTTCCTACGGACCAAGCAGTTCTGGCCATTGCCACCACAGGTGACAAGCTTCTGCTTTCCCACCCCATACTCTTCCCTCTCACCTTGTCGTAGAATGTGAAGATGGCATTGAACTCTTCTGAGGTCAGCTTCATACCCTGGAAAGACCAAAGAATTAGAGAGACAAATCCCCAAAATGTAAGTATGGGGGAGTGAGGTTAATGTGTGAGAAATCATATAAGTCCGCATGACTCTGTCTCTGTGTGTGTGTGCACATGCATGTGTGTGCACGCATGCGTGTGTGTGCACGCATGTGTGTGCACGCATGCGTGTGTGTGCACGCATGTGTGTGCATGTGTGTGTGCATGCATACGCATGTGTGTGTGTTGTTGGAGCAAAGGAGGCCAGAGAGATGAGAAGATGGAGAGGCCAAAAGAAAACAGAGACATTGGTACCTGGAATTTCAGCAGGAAGTTTTCTTGTACCGGCAAGAGTCTGGAAAGACAACATTAGAGCAGAGATTAGAGGACATGCCATGGGCAGCAGCCACTCAGGGGAGCAGGGTAGAGAGTTAATATCTGTAGCCATGGACATGATCACAGAGCACTTTATAACCAGGAGTTAGTTGGGATGTTAAAAATAAATAAATAAATAAATAAAAGAAATGGACAAAGTGTGGTATCAAGATTTCTAGTTCTAGCTGGTTTTGTTTTGGGCTCATATAGGGACAGCAGCACAGGCCTGTTCAAAGTGAAACCAGGGTGGACAACACTTACCTGGACATCTCGGAGAGGCCCAGTTTGCCATCTCCATTCAAGTCAAACATCCGCAGCTGTTGGGAAGAGAAAGAGGTGACGGGGTTATCTGCTTGACCTTCTCATTTAAGGGCCTCCCCCTGCCATCTTTTCCACTGGGATCACTTGAAGCTAGGGATCACCGAGGCCCAAGTCAGTCACTGGGGGAGACAGTGAGGATTAAGTACCAGCTATCTCTCCCCTTCTGGGGGTGCTGAGATACAACAGCCATCACTAAAGGTCCACCTCTCAATGTTCATCCTCTCCTGGAGCTCTATCAGTTCCCATGGAAACAGAGAACCCCTGCCCCAGTATCACTGTGCTTTGGGGATCAACTCAAACGAGGACCACCAAGGATGCATGCAGCTATGAACTTATGCCTGCCGCCATGAGTCATCGCACATAGGCCTGACCCATCAGCAGAGGAAGGACCCTGGGGCTGGGAGCCCATAGCCCACACCAGAAGGGGCGATGCTAACACTTACTATGGTCTGGGTGTACTCCTGGAGCTTCGGTTCATCATAGGGCCGGTTGGCCTTCTTCAGGAGGTCAGACAGGAACCCCTGGAACACCAAAGGCCTCTTGAGCCCGACTTGCTCACACAGTCCCTCACCCATTCACTTACGTATTCATTTAGACAAAGCTAATCTTTGAGCTCTACCAATACATAGCTTTTACACTTCTCTTCTTAAATCCTTTATCATGTGCGGTATAACCGTAAAGGCCTCTGGCTGGCTCCTGGCACATACAACCTTGCCCACAGAATAGGTGATAGAGACTGGCTTTGATTCCCACATCAGAACCCAGTACACAGGGCCCAGCTGTGCCCAAGGATCACTGATTACCCAGAGGAAATGGGGTGGATGTTTAAGTTAGATAGCCAGTCTCCTGGGATTTCCTCAAGGGTACCTGAATTAGAGCTCAGGATGCAGAAGAGGGTGGCTTGGCTAAATGCTTGGTCCTGTAGCTCCCCACTGCAGGCACAGGTCTTCTGAAGCTCAACATCTGTGCCGGGATGGAGTACCCCTAAGGGACTACAAACCCATGTTCCTCGGCCAACAGGCCCTTCCTCCCTGGTTCTCGAGATGCACCAAGACTTTGGCCTCAGCCTCATTCGCCGTGTCCTCTACACCACAGCTAAGGCCACCAATCTTACCTTGAGCTCATTGGCTTCGATGTAGCCACTTCTGTCTGTGTCGTACTTCCGCCAAGCCTGCAACGGGAACGCCAACCTATTCACAACACGTGTCAAACCCTGCCACCTTCCCCTGTTCTCTGTAATGGGACAGATTGGGACTTAGTGTCTAAGGATGTTAAGGGTCCTCACTCTACCGGAGGACATGAGACTACACAGAAAAGGCGGGGGCGGGGGGGGGAATGGCCCGGATGAGATCTCTTACTTAAATCTGAGATAGGCTCAGGCCCTCTTTTATATTTGCTGCTTGTTTTGTTCGTTGGGGGAAGTATGGTGTGTACATCATTGCGTGCCTGCGGAAGCCAGGGGAAACTTGTAGAAGTTGTCTTTTCCTTTCAACGTGTGGGCTCTGGAGCTTGAACTCGGGTCATCAGACTTGGCAGCAATCACCCTTAGCCATGGAGCCATTCCGCTGGCCCCTGGGTCCTCTTTCGGATCAAGCTGTAAACTAGGTTTGACCTTCTCTAAGCGCTAAGCAGGCAGCTTTGTTCAGGGACGTAAGAAGGACCTAATGGAGCTTAGGTTTGTTTTGGGTTTGAGGTTTTCTTTTTATGTACGAGGAATGAGGGATGAGGCAGGGGTATGAGGAGAACTCTGGAAGGAGCAGGAGCTCCTCCATCCTTGCATTATGATGCCTTCAACAGATGTGCTCAGTGGTGAAGCAGACTCGGCAATGCCGCTGTCTGTGTTAGACTGTCCCCCAGACACCACCCCTCGACCTTCCTTATCCCCTCCTCCCTTCTCCCTCTCTGAGATCTCCCATCTTCCACTTTCACTGCATATGGTTTAAGGAATATCGACCGCCATCTCCAGGGTAGCATGTGACCTAGGCCTCTAGTCTCCCCACTCTGGCCTGAGTTTCTTCTTTGGGCCCAACTTGCTGACCACAGCGGCAGAGTTCTTTAACTCCTTCATAGACAGTCTCAGCAGGGTGACACGGGTGTCTGGCCACCATGAAGATGGGCAATCTTCTGGCTTTCAGCTCGGCTGGCATCCTGACTGAGTTCACAAGACATTCTAGACCAGAGCCACCTGGGGAAGCTGACTGAACTACAGACACTGTTAGATAACAGGTCTCTGTTGCATGAAAGTGTTACGCGTAGGGGATAATTTGTTACATAGCAACGGGTAGCTTACCATGTTCTGAGAACACGGGTCCCATAGACAAGGGCTCTGAAACCATCAGGTAGGGGATGAGGAGAGAGGGCATGGAAGGTACTGCCTGGGTCCATGGCAAAGAATCCCAGGGAACCTTGTTCCCCAAGTCTTTGGTCTATTTTTGTAATTCATAATTTTTTTAGGTTTCTTTCAAATTTTGTTCTTTTGACTTTTCTGCTCATCATTCCTGGCTCCAAATCTATACACAAATACCATCCACACTGGGTTTCTTGAGGGGGGGGGAAAGGTCAGATCTCTTCCTTAAATTTTCCCTCCAGCATGTTTCCACCTCTCTACAGGTGCATCTCACGCTGGCAAGAGTTTTAGAACTTGGAAACAATTTAGGGCAGCAGATCTCAGCCTGTGGGTTGCAATCCCTTTGGGGGTGGCATGTCACATATCCTGCATAAATTAGATATTTACATTAGAATTCAAAATAGTAGCAAAATCACAGTTATGCAGTAGCAATAAAACATGGCTGTGTTAAAGGGTAGCAGCATTAGCAAGGTTGAGAACCACTGAATCCTAATTCTATCGGGAAAAAAAAAGATGTGGTTTTCACTGCATACTAGGACATTTAGACTTGTTTTTTTTTCAAGTTATGAAACACAAGCAAATCCATACAGCTTGGGTAGCTGTCACCCAGTCCTCTGCAGGGCAAAGTGTCCAGACGCTGTCCTAACCACAATCCTGCAGCAGGTTTACCCCCGCCTCTCCAAGCCCACCTCTGCTCTATGCAAGCACTGGGCTCTAAGTTCTCAACTTCCTTTCCCTTCCACCAAGCTGACCCGATTCTCATTTGCAGAAAGGAGTTAGAGAGACCGGGGCTTTGTAGCATCTCAAGGAAAGTCCTGAGGTGTTCCTAAAATTAGATGTTAAATGGTGTGCTGTGCGGGATGCAGTCTACGGGGGACACAAGCCCTGCAGGGCTTCTGAGGGACCAGTTCATGTTTGGAGATGCCAAGAATGGAAAGAATGGCTAACCCCAGGAAGGGGTGGTTCTGGGGTGGGGATCCCAGGAGGTGTGTGTGTGTGTGTGTGTGTCTGCGCTGGCTCTGCAGATATTCCCAGGTTTAGAAGAGCAAAGGCATGCAAGAGTATAGCATCGTGTTAACCACATGGAGAAAAACTAACACACACGTTCACACACACGCACACACGGAGAGGGAGAGAGAAAGAGAGAGGGGGGAGGAATGGAGAGAGAGAGAGAGGGAGGGAGAGAAGGAGGAGGAGGAGGAGGACAGAGAGAGAATTTGCTTCTTTTTAAGCATCTCTGATTCTTCAAAGCTACCTTCATCCCCACTCCCAGACCAGAGATGGAACAGGGACCAATCTCCGCATCTCTATAAAGAAAGGAATGGGTAGACACAGCCCTATCTTCCTTTCCTATTTCCTCCCTGTTTTCCCATCCTCCCCTCCTCCCCCTTCCTGCTTTTCCTTCAGTGTTAGGGATGGAGCCCAGGGCCTTGCACATGGTGGACAAGCACCCACCACTGAGCTACATCCCCTTATCCATTTTCTATAGACAAAAAAAATGGACCCTTGCAAACAATGCCTCAGGACACATGCTCAGGACGCACCAAGACAGGCTGAGGATACTCTGTACCCAAGAGGAAGGCAGGTCTCCCTGAGCAGAGAGAAGGCTCACCTCCATAAACTCGGCGCTGGAGCCCACATGCTGCCTGAAGCACAAGAGGAAATTCTCTTCAGTCGGCAGGATCTGCGCCAGCTGGGAAAAACAGAAAACCACATCAATATGGGGGGGGGGGGGGACGGGGCGGGGGACACGACACAGGGAGCGGAGCAGGCTTTCCCACAGGAAGGACGGGAAATGGCTGCCGACAGGCGCTATGGAAGTCACATTTAGCTCTATATCATTTCCTGCCTTGACAACAGAAGCTGGCAGCTCTTCTAAGGGGTAGAGGGTTCTAAGAAGAGAACCCAGGTTACCCCAGTCTTTATGGTAAGGGGCGGCTTGACAGACAAAAAGAGCACTCCTTTAAACTGTGGCCACCCAGACTAGAAAGAGCACTTAGGGGATGGCCCTCCTCGAGTGTTTAAAATCTTTAAGAAGTGCAAACTGACGCAGGTAGGTGGATGGATGCCTGGGATGGCCTGCCTTACTCCAGGAAAGGGGGCCTTTACAGGTACCTGGGTTATGACGGTAATGGCACCGTCCAAAGTCTAAACTGGAAGAATTTAACATCCCAAAGGGATGTTGTTGTATTGACTGCAAATTAACACTTTAACAATTCCGTTCTTAAAAACTGCAGATACCCTCCTTGTATCCAACCCAGCTGGCAGCCTACGTAACTGCTCTCCATCCTCTCCCTCCCCTGCCCCTTGCTTCTCTCCCAGCAACCCAGGGCTAAGGCAAATCCTAACAAGTTTAACTAAATCACTAATCCTGATTGGCTTTGGAATAGGCACGTGACTCAGACTAGCCAATGACATGTGAGAGGAGGGCTGCTGTGGACTGTGGGAAAGATTTCCTCGTACTTAAAGCAGGGACACAGTCTACAAACGGACATTGTTGTCTGTGGATGTGATTTCTGGAATATCCAGCCATCTGGCCACAAGAGTGGGTAAGACAATGGTATTTTGGAGCAGGGGACAGAGCCAAGAGAGGCAGAACTAGAGCCAACCTTGACCACGGTCTTACTCGTTAGTAGCATCTCTTGATTTAGGTGAGGAAGAGTAAACCACTGCCAAGTGCCACGCGTGACCCGAGCCTTGTTTGTAAAGTTCTAGTGACACATGCCCCACCCATTCTCTTTGGGCTGCTTCCCAGTCGCAGGCAGCATTGAAGGGTTAGGAAGAGTTAGGGGCCGATACTCCATACCCACCAACCCCGAGTCATTCCTTATAGATTATTTCTATTAAAGAAAATATCTTCTGACCCTGAGATTTACAACATGGGCATGTATAGCATGTTTAGCCTTTTAAATTGGGTTACAGTGTTGTTCCTCAGTGGCCTGAAGGGAAACTACCCGCAGGACACAACTTCCCCTGCAGGTGAACTGCCTTCAGCTAAACTGGAGCTGTCCTATCCCCTGTCTAGTCCCCATCCCTGTCGTCCCCCCCCCCCGTGTGGTACCCCCGACCCGTCCTCGTGTCCCACTGCCCTGTCCCTGCACCCCCCCCCTTTGTACCCGTGTCGTCGAGCCCCCCCCCCCCCCCCCAGGGAAGGTCTATGGTTCCCTCAGTCCTTGGATGGAGCAGCCTGTACCCAGTGACGTACTGACTTGGGCCTCCGGGTGAAGCACAGTCTATGGTACAATCTAGAGAGTTCTAGCTGAGGTAGGCCAAGGCAGAGGTGGTATCCCCGCTTACCTCTCTCTCTGTCCTTCGTGAATCATCCTCTCTTCCTTTCTAGACTCTGCCACACGCCACAACCCCAGAATCTCTGTCTCAAACTTGGCTTGTAGAGCACCTGGTCTACGGTATCATTAGAACCAATCTCTATCCTGGAAGAGTTAGGTTCTTCATGTGCTACCACCGTCATACTGACCTCTGGACCACGGGTCATAAACCAGTGATCATAGTTGACATACATATTTATGTGTAAGTCTGGCTATAAATGTGTGTGCATGTGTGTGCATGCAAGCATGTAGAAATTACATGGAATATGTTATGCATGTAAATTATCTACATAAAATACACGTTAAGTTTGATTTTTAGGTATCTACTTCTGCTAATCAGTCTTCCCGCTGTCTTAAGCTTGGCTTATCACACATTTGCAACTTCTGTTTTTCCCTCTTTTCTCGGGTGACACCCAGAGAAAGCCCCGTTTGTTCTGCTTGGTTGGCTCAACTGCTCGGGTGGGGATGTTTCAGGCTGTGCCTGAGCGTAGGGGAGGCACAGGGACTTCGGCCCTCAGCCAGCCCCGTGGCTCTCACCTCTGCCATCTCGATTTTTCCGTCTGAGTTCTTGTCATACTTCTGCATGAACTCCTTCATCTTCTCTCCAAAGTTGTCGCTCTTTGACATCTGCGGACAGAGAGAGGAGGCTGATCTTGCTGCCATGTTACCTAGCGGTGAGGGGCTCGGTGAAGCAGAGCTGGGAGTCATTTCGTGTCCTGGACACATGACTCAGGAACCGGAGATGCCAGAGCTCAGAGGGTCAGTCTCAACCTTAGATCTCACTCATAGGACTATCAAAGGGAGGCAGGACACATCATATTCTGTACCATGTGACTGGATGCACCCTTTGACTCTTGAGACGGGTTGAGCCACAGCTCCATAAGGGGTTTGGACAGATTTCCAACACTCGGACGCGAGTTACAGCTTTTAGCATAACCCAGCTCAACCCATTATTCCACAGTAGGTTCCAGCCACTCTACCAATACAAAACGAACCGCTCATTTTCCTCTCCAAAGACAAGCTCGCGGTCCTGCAGCATTCCTATCTGAATTCTTGCCAGAAGGAACGTGAGGACATCACACAGCTGAGGGAAAATTTAAATCCTCCACTCCACTATTCCGAGCATAGAAAAATAGATTACTTACTAAGAGGTTGTTTAGCCCATTGCCCCTCTACGTAAACACAGTGGTCTCCTAATGGTTGGAACCCTTCCCTGGTTTGGGGTGCGGCTGAGCTGTCATCTGCACCAAGGAGCTCTTTCTTATCCTTCGTCAATGTTGCAGCCCCCACCCCATGTATATATGCACTTCTACTTCAGTTACCCGAGGACTTCCACTGGGGTTTCAGGCTCCTTCGAATTGGCCCAAGAGAAATTCTACAAATTCTGAGAGCTTTTCTGGATTCCTTCTGTGTCGCCTTTGGAACCTGATCTCAACTTACCAATATCTGTCGGCCAGTATTTATTTATGCAAGGTTTGATGGCAAGTGCTTAGCATAAATGTGGGCAACCTATGCGAGGATTACCATGGTCCCCAGTGGGCAAGTCATCCCTGCATCCAAGATGCAGCGGTTCCCCTCAAGGTCACCCAGATAAATGTGGGTAGAAGTTGAAAGCCTCCCTCCAGCTCCCAAAGTCAGTTTTTTCCTACCACATGGCAGATGCTTTGGGAGCCAGTCCTGGATGAGAGCAGCTGGGATTGCCATGGACAGACTCAGCAGTCACCCTACGCCAGCCGAGGAGGAGGATGACTAAGAAAAGGGTGCTTGGGTTTGGCTGTCTCGACTCCCCACATTCCTCTGCAGAGTCCTGGATCCCACAGTCCGTTCTGAAGCTGTGGTTCCTGTAACCCGTGCTCACATCATCCCAGCAATGGGGGATGATGCCAGAACTGTTGACAAATGCACCCGGCATCGCCCCCAGCTCTCTTAAGCCTGTGGCTTTGGCATGCATGTTTCTCGCTGGGTTGCTTTGCTGAGCATTGAGCCTGGAACTCACACATAGTGAATTTCTCTTAAGAAGAGAGCCCAGATTTACTAGTAAGTAGTGGACAAGACGGCAGTTGGGAAGAAAGAGACAAGAGACAATGAGACCCGTAGGAAGGAGTTGACTCTGTATATTCCAGACTAGACATGGACACAGCAAGCCAGTCCCAGCCACTTTAGCTTTCGGTATTTCACATGACTCTCCCAGGAGGTTTTAGCAAACTCAGCAGGGCCAGGTTGGTACTGGAGGAAATAACATTCCTATTATAGGGGCTGGGTCATGAACTGGAGTCACTGTGTACAGGTCAGAGTTCACGACTCCACCATCCCAAGGGCACACAATATGGTCAGGGCACACAGTATGGTCAGGGCTGAGAGGAGACTTTTGAGAAGCCCTCGACTTTCCTCCAGGTCCTTACAGAGGAGCTAGCCTTTGTTGGTCTAGAATACTGGCTTCGGCTTCTCATTCTCCACCAGGGAACATTTGATAATGTCTAGGACATCAGCTGTTCTCCAGGTCCTTACAGGGGAGCCAACCTTTGTTGGTCTAGGATACTGGCTTCTGATCCTCATTCTCTTCCAGGGGACATTTAGTAATGTCTCAGACAAATTTTTTTTAAGACGGGGGTCTCACTATGTAGATCTGGCTGTCCTGGAACTCACAGTGTAGACTAGGGTGGCCCCAGGCTCACAGAGATCTGCCTGCCTCTCACTCCCAAGTGCTGGGATTAATGGCTTGCAACATCACATTCAATTTAGGACATGTTTATTGCCATGACTTGACTCTCATGGGTGGGTACAAGGGTTTGGCTAAACACACTACAATGTAAAGACATCCCTCACGACAAAAATTATTCAGCCTCCGATGTCCACAGTGCTGAGGCTGAGACATTGTCATTTAGGCTGTAGGTGTTTGAGGTCCTCTAAGAACCCCATCTTGAGTTACAAACCTTCGGGATTCTGGACTTTGTCCCCTGGAAAAGATATATACATGCATACATAAACACATACCCATGTAGTTTGGGGGATTTATCAACTCTTGGCTTTCTTGATGGTTATCTCTCTAAGACACCCAAGGAGATTGAGATGAGGGGGAAAACCCAGCTTTTCTTTATATCCTTACAAATGAAAGACTCTTAAGTGTTAAGACCAAAGAGACTCCAGGTCTGCTGACTGGGTGCAGCACAAGACAGGCCATTCTCCTACTTGGATAGGTCAAGACGACGGAAAACCCCAGGCACAGGGGTGAAGTGGAGCCTTACCATGCCAGAGCCTTTCCTTGCCTTCTCCAGCTCCTGGAAGAAGTTCTCCAGCTCCTTGCCTTCAATGTACCCATTTCCTGTAAAGACAGATGAACACAAATGGAAAAGAATTAACCTTTGCCCTAAATAGTAAGACTAAGGGGAGGAGGAAGATGCCAACACCCTGGGAAACGTTGTCCTGCTAGTCTGCAAACAGGTGTCTAGGCTGGCCATGTTAAGTATGGGTCCTTGTCCTCGGGGCACTGGCAGGCATGTGTGCGAGGTTAACAATGAGTGTCCTTGGACTGTTCAGCCAGCAGCTACAGTGCCCTGGAGGGACGCACATCTGGCCAGCTGGCAGAGACAGCTGCTGTTCATGAGCAAGCACTGAGCGCTGGAGGTTCCTCAGGAAGTGTCATCTGCATCAGGACTTGTCAGCAGGGGGCAGGCCTGGAACTGGGGAAGAATTGGGTTTCTGGGGTTGAAAAGGTGTTTAGAGTCAGAGAGTGTTCTTCCCACACCCACCTGGAGCCTTAGAGTGTGACATTATTTGGGAGTAAGATCTTTATAGTTGTCACTTGTTATGACGGGGTCAAGGCAGCGGGAAGACAGAGGTAGCGAGTAGAGTGATGTATTTCCAAGCTAAAGACTATTGTGAGCTTACTGCTGCCTCTAGAAGCTGAGGCATGTAACAGATTCTCTCTCCCAAAGCCCCCCCCCCCCCAATCTTGATTTCAAATGTCTAGGCTCAAGAACTGGGAAGGCTTTCTGTTGTGTGAGGTTATCCAATCTGTGGTCTTTGCTATGGCAGTCCTGAGAAACAAATGCAGAAGGGAACCATGGAAGAGAATTATTTAACCCATTTCATCTGCAGACTGGGTTCTTATAATTCAATAGTTCTGCTTCTTGCTGTTTGAGACAATGTCTCACCTTGCAGCCCAGCCTGGTCTCAAATCACTGCTTCTGCCTTCCACGTGGTAAGATTATAGCCATGTGGCTTGCCTGAGATTTTTCGGAAGCGGGGAAGAGCACACATATACTTATGTATGTGTGTGGGGGTTGTGTGCACAGATGAAGACAAATGTCAGTGTTGTGTGTCTCCCTCTATCATGTTCCACCTTAGTTTTTTGAGGCAAGGACTCTCTCTGAACCTGGATCTGATTATCTTGGCTGGATCAGCTGGCCATAGTGACTTTAGGGATCGACTTGTCTCTCCCTCCAAGCTCTAATGCTACAGATGAGCACAGCTACATCTGGTTTTGCTCTGTCTGCCGGGGATCACACTCAGGTCCTCTGCTTCTGCAGCCAGCTCCCCAGCTCCTAAGTAGGGGTTTTGTATGCGAACCACACAGCCTATTATGGGTGCGTCACCAATATCAGTGTTGTTTGAGCCCAGTTATTGGCGTCTAAGCGCAAGATGAGAAAGGACCCGAGGAAAAAGTGCAATGACCAGAAGCAGCTCTAAATGTCAAAGCCCGATTTGTCTGAAGATCACATAAGTAGGGAGGGGTCATCTAGGTTCTTATAACTGGAGCCTGAATGACCCAGACACCAGTGCAGAGCTAAGCGTACGGCCAAGGTCACTGGTCTGTGCTAGCTCTTAAAGGAGGGAACTCAGACAAGGCTAAGGCAGCAGCTCCAGGATTTACTGCACATTGGAATCCCTTGAGGATCATTAAAAAAATATGGATGTCTGGCTCTCACCATTAGACATTCTGATACTACTAGCTTGGGGTGTGAACTAAGATTGTGGCTTCTTTTTACGACTCCCAGGTGGTTTCCCTGCGTGGCAGCGTTAGCCAATCACTGAAGTCAAGTTCCACATCTGATCAACAGCAGGAGAGCAAGGTCCCCGTAGAGGAGGTCCAACTTGAATCGTTAAGAAAGTGGTCACGTTCTTCAAGGACATATGGAATTGCAGACTTAACAGAAGAGCAACATGGAAGCATTTGCCCTGGCCTCTGTGCGGAGCATGGGGGTGGGAGGATCTCTCTGGCCTCTCTTCCTAGTGCCCCTGAGGTCTTGACTACCAAATGAATAACCTTGGAGGCCATGCTTCCTGGAGAAAATGCTTCAATAAATATCGTGCCGAGAGAACTGCGCGAGATGAATTATGCATTTATTTTTGTCCCAAAGAAAAGGTGATTACTGGGTTCCTCTGGGATGAGGCAGTTGTCTTTTCTTCTAGGATATTCTACAAAGTGCTTCGGGAGAATTGGAAATTCACAAGAGGATGGGGCTTGTTGGCCAGCTGGGGTGAGGTGGGGTGAACTGGAACTTTCCAAGCAAAGAAACAGAGGTTTTGGTGATTAGCCACCGAGTTGGTGCCCAGTGACTTTACTCTCCTGCTGTGACCTGACAGTTGTCCCATTGCTTAGGTGAAGCTTCCCTGTGACTAAGAGCACAAAGCCTTAGTCTCTACACTTTTTCTTCTTCTCCTGGGAGGCTTTACAGGTTAGACAGTGTGGTAGGAAGCTGAGCTCAGCTCCGAGGCCATCTGCAGCTTCCAGAAGGCCGAGGCTAGGGTGGGTGGAATGGGGGACTTAGAGCTGGTACTATGAGCATGAATGATACTATGAGGGTTCATGATATAGAGGCCACAGGGCCGGGGGCCGGGGCCCAGGTCAGGTACGTGGATGAGTATGTGTTTCCTGGGAGTGTTACAAGTTGGCTGATGGGAACAGGAACGAGAGGCAACCACATGAGGAAAAATAGCCTTAACTCAGCTCTGCATAGCAGCCTTTACCAAAAGCCCTCACCTGGGCCCGGCTTCACACAGTCTGTGATGCTCTGTCATTTCTCCAGCCCCTCTACCTGCTGCATAGGGGGGGCTGGCCTTTCCCATATAGGGATCAATGCCGGTTTCTCCTCCTGTGATGCCCAGACTGTGAGCATCACCTCTCTGAACCTCAGTTTCTTCAGCTATAAAATGAGAATAATGATAGAGCTTCCTTCTGTAACTGCTTGAGAGAGGCAGCTGAAGAACAGTGAACTTAAGCCGGGTGCTGGCCCACAGCAGCACTTGGGAGGCTGAGGCAGGAGGATCAGGAGTTGCTCCCTGGATGAGAAGGACCAGTAACTTTGCCAATTTAAGCCTGAGCTGCCTAGTTGAGTCTGTGTAGTGAGGCCCCATCATGGAACAAACAAAATCAGTAACAAAGACGGCAAGAGAAAACGAAACGTGTCAGCCGTCATCACCACCGTGTTCTTGCCTCTGCTCTATGTTAGTAACACTTGGGTTTTGGACTACTAATTGATGATGTGATCGAATAGAGGTGATTTTCCCAAGGATTTTAGGGCAGGATGGGTAAGAAAGAATTCTCTGAGAAGTCCCAGGCAATCAGAAGAAGAAGAGAGAAGGAAGAGTAAACTTGGAGGCAGGGAGAGGGAGCCAGGAGTGGAGATGGTGACTTGGCACCAAGAAGCCCCTTTCCTGGATACAGAGACCAGCAAGAGGGTTCCCACACGTGCAGTGTGCCTGAATAAAAGGAGAAAATTGAGCTACATGCAGCAGGCCTTCCTGTTTCAGATTGAACTACAGCTCCAAGCTGCAGACATGGCCCTGTTCCCACAAAGCACAGAATGATCCACGGGGATGTGACTAGCCTTGAAAAAGCCAGACGAGCCATTGGCAGTGGAGAGTGAGAAGTGGGGGGCAGATACACAGGTGGATCCAGAAGAAGGATTTCCACCACTGGGGGCGCAGACCTTCCCTCTAAGGCCACCCCCAACCATCATTGAGCAGGCCCTTTCCTGGAAGGCTGGGGTACAGGAGCAGTTGGCCAACATCTTTCTAGGGAGATTTAAACCCTGGGCAAGAGGCTTGCTTTTTCTGTGACCTTGTTACAGTTTGGGGGGTGGGGGGGATGGAGAAGCAAATCTCATGTGGATGGGCACTGATAAAGATGTGGTTACCATAGTAACCATCATTACTAGCCTCCTTCCAACCATGAACACAAGAGAGAGGGGCTGAGAGGAAGCCAGGGACCTTGCATCCTTCCTGAGTCTACTTTTGTTTCTGTATTTCAGCACCGTATACCTCAAAGCTAAGGACAGATAACATTTCGTTATTATCAATCTGCCCATGGAGGATTGGAAACTCTTGACTGAACAGTGCTGTACCCCAGAAAGGTTTATTTGTTCCCCCATGAGGTTTGTATGTACAGATTTTCTGAGGTGAGCAGGCAAAAGGTACCCAAGGAGAAGGAGGGACTGTCCCTTGATCTAGAACAAGTCAGTTCCGCTGGGCCTCAGTTTCTCTCTCAAGCGGGCCAAACTGCTCAAACCCTCTCTGCTTTACAGATCCATCAGGAGAACCACACAAAGTGACGTTTTGGAAACATCCTGGAAGCTGCAACATCTATAAATGGAAGGAATCACTTTTTCACTTCCCCACCTCCTCAGCCCTAAAGGTTTCTGACAACCACCACCCTCTTTAGGGTGCTGGTTCTCAACTGGGGGAGCTTTGACAATGACGCCATTGCCTGGGCTCTGCACCAGGTGTTTTCTGACTTAATTGATGCAGTGCGGGAGCCTTTCGAGCTCCCACAGCTGGTAGTACATTTCAGACATGGAGGTGTAGAGCCATTACCTGGGGATCTTGTTACAGTGAAGTTTTGCTTGGTAACTCTAGAGTGCCGCGGAAGAGCTGGCTGTTCCTGCATGGTATGTGGACTGGTGGCAACCTGGGAACTGGTTAGACATGTAGGCTCCAAGCCGAAGCCGGATTTGTAGAGTGCCACAGAGCGGATGTGAGATATTACCTTGAATTCCTAAGCCCCATCCCCAGAAGGAGCAGAATCATAGGCCCCTCCCTCTGCTTTCTGCACCTCTGGGTGAGTGGTTTAACCAGGCCTCAGGTGCTCTGTGATCGCATGTGGTTAAGTGTGCTCAGGAGCCTTCTCCTTTCTGCCTTGCTCTCTAGGTTTCTGCCCCACCGACAGACAGGTGCTATTAATCCCACCTTACAGGTGCTATTAATCCCACCTTGGAGGAGAGGACTTGGTGTTGGGGTTTCCATCACACTGCTAACAGAGGCCACAGTGTCCTTTTGTTCATCCCGGGGATAAGGTCTGTTCATAGCTGTACTTGCATGGGTTTCATTATCCATCACATATACACGTATGCTCCCCACACCTCTCCTAGTGGCTCTGGGGCGGGGTGGGGGGATGCCTCAGATCTGCAGCTCATGGGACAATGTTTGGACACTCCCATTTAAATCTACTCTCGGGCTGGGCTACTTTGGAATGGGGCTCAGGAGCTAGGATGGGTCCCCTGAACCTGTGGACAGCTGGCAGCCTGACGCTGGGCTGAGTCCCAGGCATGCGGAGGCCAGAAGGAAGGGGCAGATTGAGCAAGAGGTAAGACTGCAGAGCGCCAACCAGGAGGGGAGAAGGCTAGAGCCTGAGGCTCCAGATGGGGCGGCTGGGCACAGGAGGGCAGCTGATGCAATCCACCAGGGGGGGATGCCAGCCGGCCAAGCACTGCCGAGGCCCCGTTCTTGAAGAGTCTACTGCCTGCTCTATTAATTCTGGCTCTGTGGGAATTGAGGAAGATTTCCCTGAGGGGTCTCCTGAGCCCCAGCAACCTCCCCAAGGGCCTTAGCGAGTAAAGCCACCTATGCCTGAAGTGGGAATAAGCAAGATGAAACAAGGGAGGGGCACAGGGCATCTGGGCTGGTGGCTGCCTGGGCAAGGCCGGCTGAAGGAGCTTGTCAGTACAAACACTTCACCCCAGCCTTGCTCCTTGGTTACCTCTCGGGGAAGCCCCAGCTGTTCACAGACCCATCTTCCCTACCTGGCTGGTGCAATCACAGTCCAAGAGGCAAGGGGATGGCTACCCAGAGGATACGTGGCTCAGAGCTGATATACTGTCTACACTCCACACCAAAGGGGACCATTTGTGAAACAATTAGCCCGATGATCAAACGGACCCGGGGACTAGGCAGTCCACAGGAGCTGCCCCAAGTGAGGCAGGAGGCTTTCCCAACACGCCTTTAATGCTGATGCCAAGCCCTGCCGAAATGTCTACAGAAAAAAAGCCTTCTTCACGCGTATAACACCTTGGTCCCCAGACCTAGACCCCACTGACTGTAATGAACTGAGACCCAATATGTGTGTGTGTGTATGTGTGTGTGTATGTGTGTGTATGTGTGTATGTGTATGTGTGTGTATGTGTGTATGTGTGTGTGTGTATGTGTGTGTATGTGTATGTATGTGAATGTGTGTGTATGTGTGTGTATGTGTGTATGTGTGTGTATGTGTATGTATGTGAATGTGTGTGTATGTGTGTGTGCGTATGTGTGTGTATGTGTGTATGTGTGTGTATGTGTGTATGTGTGTGTATGTGTGTGCATGTGTGTGTATCTGTGTGTGTGTATGTGTGTGTATGTGTGTGTATGTGTGTGTGCTGAGGTCAGAGGTCAACCTTGAGTGTCATTCCTCAGGCGTCACCCATCTATTTGTTATTTGTTTTGCTTTGTGGGTTTTATTTTAGATAGGGTCTCTGGCTGGCCGGAAGCTGGCCAGTGAGTTCCAGGGTGCTCTCCCTCTCTAGCCCCACCTTGGGGTTAAAAGTGCAATCTTGTAATCTGATTTTTTTTAAATGTGGTTTCTGAGGGGCAAACTCAGGTCTCCGTGCTCGCGATGCCAGCACTGTATCATGAAGTCATCTCCACAGCCCCTTCCAGTGGTTTCTATGAGTCTATGATAAGCTTAAGAATAGTAGTTCTGTTGAACTGTAGACATCGGAGTCAATGTGTCAAAACTTCATGTCTACTGTGCATTTGGTAGCCTTGTTTTCACAAGTCTTCCCGCATTGCCGTGTGTGTGTGTGTGTGTGTGTGTGTGTGTGTATGTGTGTGTGTGTGTGTGCATGCACTCCACTAGAAACAGAGTGGGCAGTGTGGGGGACTCTAGGAGGGCCTGCCTGGGCATCTGGTTCTGGTCTTCAGTGATATGTGGTTTTTCAGGACACTTCTGTTAGAACCACTGGCTTTAGGGGAAGAGCCCTTGTCAGTATTGTATGTATGGTCCCTTTTATTATTAACTTCCAAAGTCCTCAGTGAAGGGAACCTCTGAGTCCCACCTGATAAGGAACAAGACTCAGTCCTTAGGAAAGGCTTTGAGATGTTAGCTCATCACGACTAAAGTGGATAAAGCCCAGAAGACGCTAAGTAGGTCTCCGTACCTGTAGCTAGGTACACATTCTTTGGGGATAGAAAATGTCCATAAGGTCATTTCCTTCTTACGTAGTGAAATCAGCTTACCTTTGAGTTTTGCTATAGTCTTAAAAGTAACACTTTTGGGGACCCTTTCCCATGTTTGCACAGACTCCGTCTCCCTTTGATGCACTATTCTACGGCAGAGCTGAATATAATCCACTTTGGGGGGTTTAGTTTCAAATAACTCCTTTAATAGGCTTTTTTGTTTGTATTCCTTTCTACATTCAACTATACTATATAGGTCACATAGATCCTCTATTATATATAGGATACAAAATATATTCTACATATTATATAGGATAAAAGCTTGGACCAAGTGGAACCTCTCTTGGTCCATGGATGTCGACTTGCTCCTGGCAGCGTACTCTTCTTACTCTTCTACGTTCTGATTGCTTCTAGAAGATTGGCAGGGCCCCTCTATTTCTCTACTGAGCCACAACGTGGCTCCTCACAGGTTACCTGTGGACTAGGAACCTGGTAGCATTTGTCAGAACTATACAGAGAGGATATGTGCACTCTGTCTGGGGCATACAGCCCTCAGCCACCTGGTTCTCTCTCCTCCTCCTTCTTCTCCCCAACTCTCTCCCTCTCTCTCTCCTCCCTCTTTCTCTCTCCCTTCCCCTCTCCTTCCCTCCCCCCTCTCTCTGTCTCTCCCTCCTTCTCCCCTCTCCCTCCCCTCCCTCTCTCCCTCTCTCTTGCTCTCTCTGTCCCTCCTCTCCCCCCCTCCCCTTTCTTACTGAGTTGCTCATGGTCAAACCTAGAGCCTGGTACATGCTAGATAAACATTCAGATAAACAGTGCGTCTCTGAGCCTCATCTCATCTCTTTTTACTTTTGATTTTGAGGGTCTCACCACGTTGCCCAGGCTGGCCTGAAACTCACTCTGTATTCCAGGAAATCTTTGAATCTGCAGTCTTCATCCTGAGCACCCGGGTATAGGCCTGTGCTACCAGGCTTCACAGCCACTTGGATCTTACAGAGTTAAAAAATTGTTGACAAAGTGACCAGGAAGCAGCAGAGTGAATATTTCAGATACTGTGTCTCTCAGAGTGTGAAGGGGACATGTAGGAAAGCCCCAGAGCCTGCAAAGATATAGGATGGCTTGGCTGCCACCTCACTGATGCCCGACACTGCAGTAGAGAGACTCCCAGTGCCTACCCTTGGTCAGTGAGGGAGAGCCAGGCTTGTAAGGGGAAACTAGAAGAAATCTCTGGCCATTTCCTGCAGTTCCCCACTCCCCAAATGCCTGCCTTCCCTCCCCACTGCCAGTGACCTCTTTGAAAACACTCTTTTTTGGATGAAGGAACTAGGTAGTGCCCCTTCTTTCTGTCTGGAATGGGCTGAGTAAGGGTCACCACCCCCAGCCCCAGCCTCCAGTTCTTCTCTTGCTGGATCAAGGTCTTTTCTAACGTGCCTCCTTTGTTTACAAGAGTCTGGAATAGTAGGGAGGTGGCTTCTCTCCCTGGTGCCTCTCATTAACTGGGCTCCAGTGAGCTCACTCCAGGGACCCTGTGAGCTGCGGAAAGCGTCCCAGGGGTCTTTAAGGTACTGAGCAGCAAACCTCTCGTAATGGATCCTTAAGTCTCAAACAAAAGCCAGCGCAGGTAAGAGATCCTTAAGGCTCAGGCAGCTCAGGGGATGAGATGTTAGGTGCTGCAGCCTTGGGATGGTAAGAGGTAAGGGGAGGGCCAACCATAGAGGCACAGAGAAAGGCAGCCCCAAACTTCTAGGTTCCTCAGTGGAATTCCAGTTTGTCCACACAGGCACTTGGCGAGTCACATTGCTTTTGTTTCTGGTTCCACCTGGGACTTTCTCCAGGAGGTGTGTGGGTGCATCCAAGGATCCCTTTCTGGGATTAAAAGAATCACCCACCACCTCCAAAGCTGGGCTGAGGATCTTTCGTGGGCCAATGTACACTCTACAAAAGTCCACTCTCCCTACGCCAGGAGGAGTCCCCTCGAATGGGGACCTAAGCCCCAGCTGGAAGCCAGCATCACCAAGCCCTGTGTCAGCTTCCTCCTCTACCCAAGAGGCATGTGCCCAGAAGCATCCCAGAGTGGGATGCAAAAGGGGGCAACCTTTTTTTTTTTTAAGTGTGGTATCTTAAAACAGACCTTAAAACAAGGTTTTCACGATGATTGAGAGGGCTACTGGTTGTCCCCAGGGAAAAGTCGGCTGTTTATAGCTGACTCATCTAGAGGGAGCCCAGTGGCATAACCTTCACAGCTTGGTAACTTTCCTTGACTCATTCAAGTCTCTGGCACAGATACACGGGCCAAAGCATGTCTCGCGCGAAGCAAAGCCGGCAGGCTGCAATGATGCTCTTGGAGCCCTTTCAGTCCTGGGTGGCAGGAGCAGGGAAATGAGATACACCCCCTCCTCGGTCCCATTTTTCAGATCGAGCAACTGAGCCACTGCCTTTAGGAATGCTCAGGCAGATTATGTCCTATCCTTGGATACCTAGGCACCTAGTCCCTAGTCTCTGTAGCCTCCAGGGAAATGGACCCTCACCTATTGGCAACCTCAGACATTAACCCTTTCCTTCCCACAGCACTGGGAGCAGAGAGGCTCTCTGGGCCCCCGCCTTCATACTCTGCCAAGGGGATTCAGACAGGAGGGAGAGAGATCAGGGAGTTATCAACTGATAAGACTCTTTCCCACCCCCTCCCTCTCAGTCTCATGATAAACACCCCGAGCTGCCACCCTGCCAACAGGTCTGAGATGCTAGTTCGTTCTGGGTTCTCAGCTTAGCCGGGGCATTGGAGAGTAAATTGAAATGGCTCTTTTCCCTCTTTTTTTTTTTTTTTTTGAATGATGGAAAAGTCTACAGTAATATCAGAAGCTGGGAGTGGGGGCAGGGGAGAGATGAGGGGTTGGGGTGTTGGTATGTGTGCTCTTTGTATACTCGAGTATTGTGGATACTTGGAATCTCAGGTGTGGGAGTCACCTCCGAAACCATTCACCCCGACCTCACTTTTTGGGTTGGTCATTGTGAAGACCACCATAGGGCAAAGTGTTGGTCACAGGGGTGTTTAAGAAAATCACCCCCACCCACAGACAGTCACTCAGGGTACCTGAGTCTCTACTATCAGGCAGCAGGTTGGGGGCTAGAAGCAGGGGCCTCCCTACCACACCCACATACTGGTGGAGTTGGAAGAAGGGTAAATTCCTGGCTTGTTAAGAGCCCCCCCCCCCAAACCAATTCTCTACTCCTGCTCCTGGCCAACCGGGCCCCCAGATTCAGAGGAGACCCCCGAGTTTCCCTTCAGGATACCCAGCTATCGCCATCTCCTATACTGACGATGGGGGTAAGGAGCAAAAGGGGCAACATAAATGGGGTTCGGAGACCTGTGGCTACAGGGCTGGAGGCAGAGCGTTAGCTTGAAGTGAAAGGTGGGGAATGGGGCAGAGGAATCCTGGGGAGCCTCCCCACCCCTGGGCCTCCTCTCTGGGAAAGCTCCGACTTGCTCAGAATGTGGGCCCTGGGCACCCTGCATTGGGAAAACTTACTGACAGTTGCCACCAGGGCAGCTGGGCGTTTCCCAAACTCAAGACCCCAGTAGGCTCTGCCACCAGAAGAAACCCCTTGGGGGAGGGCAAAGCATACCTGCCCACATTGAGTCATGCCAAGGACCCCTTTGCTAACCTCAGGTCCCAGGGGGGTCAACAGATCCAGAAGTTGGAAGATTTACTGACCGTCTGCATCAAAGTGCTTCCAGATTTCCAGGAACTGGGATGCTGTCAGCTCGGCCAGGTGCAGGTAAGGGGGCTGCTGCTGCGGGCCAGCCATGGCAAACCGCTCCTGGAGATCTTAAGTCGCTCAGCGTTGTCACCCGGTGCCGCTAGGCTCTGGTTCTCGCTCTGGGGCTGCGCGCCACGCTGCCTTTATAGGCGGCCCGGAGCTGCACCGCATCGGGCCATCAGCAGGGGGCGCGCACACTCAGGGAATCGCGCAGGGCGCGGCGCTGCACGGGCGGAGGCCCCGGGCTTCTCTGCCGCGGTTCCTGGGGGTCTCTGAGAGAGTCTTCTAGGAGACTCCTGGGTGCCTGCTGGGGACACCTCAGACTTTTTGGTGGAAATGGGAGAGGCTGCTCCTTCTTTCCTTTCTCTCTGTCTTGAGGACATCCAGTTACTAGCCGCAGCAGTAATATTACTAACGTAGCAAAGCTAAGATTTGAACCCAGAACCCTTTCCACGCCCTCTTACTCTTTCAAGAAGGGTGGGGTGAGGACAAAATTGAAGGAAAGAGTTTTCAAGGTTTATACTGTAGGTGGGCAGCTGGGATCTGCACGGTGCAGGGAGGACTCAGATGGGATGGAGGAGGTACTTCCCTGTAGGGTACCTCTCTTTTCCCCTCCGGTATCTGCCACATTCTGGGCTTTCTGTCAGGACTTTCTGGTAGGACTGACTGTCCAGGGAGTGGAGACTGGAGCCTATGGTTCCGTGTGTGAACCTCACCCACCTAGGTCATGATCGTAGGTGCAAGGCTACTCCAGCGGGTAGAGAACATTGAACTCTAACTCAGGAATGCTCGGAGCTTCTCTTAGACAAAAACGGAAGCCCCACAGACAGCAAGCACACCGCCAGTCCCCTCAGTCACAGCCTCGTTCCCACAAGCCTCCCCACCTCTGAAGGTCTCAGCCTTGTGGTGTGTGCTAGCTTCGGGGACACGGTACCTTTAGAGCGACAGCAGCACCGCCCCTGAAAAGAAGGACACAGACATGAATTGGAGCTCATTAACACCTGCTAACGAGTGTTAGCGGAGCTGCCTTTCGAAGGGAGAGCGAAAGAGAAGGAGGTGAGAATCAAAAGCAGGTCGCTAGGGGAGAGCAGAGCCTGGGGGCGGGGCAGAGAGGGGCGGGCTGACTCCTGGGGTCAGGTGGGAGCAGCTCTGAGTTGACCTCAGAGGGCAACCTAGAGACCAAGTTCCCAAAGTGCTCTTGCGTTGCCCTCGCCCAGTGTATCTGAGGTTATTTACAGGAACAGCAGAAGAGGCAGAAAAAGCTAGCCTTTGAGGCCTCGGTATACCAGGCTCCCTTGCTGCCACGGCTCAGAAATTACCAAGCTCTAGGTCCCTTGCCTGAGCCTTGCCTATGAAAAGGGAAAAAGGTTCAGTTCTAAAGAACAGCTGCTCTAGAATCAAGCTCCTCAGGTCTGGTTCCTAAAACAACAAACAAGTAATCAAACAAAACCAACCAAACAAACAAACAAAAGCCCTCTGCAACCTTGTTCGGATTACACAGTCTGTTTGTGCCTCGTCTTTTCTAGTCTGTAAAATGGAAGTGTGGGTGTTGACATCTTGGAATTGTTCTGAGGGTTAAAGGAGTGTGTGCTCCCGTCCTTCATGCAGCCAGTGCTTGTGCTCTCTGTGAGCTGGGCGAGGACTCCCTGATGAGAATATTGGCCAGCTGTCCACTACTGACAAAACAGCCAGGAAAGTCAAGGTAAGAGAGAAGAGATTTATTTTGACTCATGGTTTCGGAGGTTTTATAGTCTGTGGGCATTTGGTTCGTTGCTCATGGGTGGTGGTGAGACAGAATATCATGGAGGGCACCTTGGCCCAGAAGTGAGGCTGGGAGAGAGATGAGAGAAGGGAACCCTAGCTGGAAGGAGACACAGCCTCCCACTGACACCCTAGTGACTTGCTGCCTCCCAACTGGTCCCACCTACCTACAGCTTCTACCACCTTCCAATAATCAATTATTAATCCGCCAATGGATTAACCCATCCATGAGGTCAGATCTCTCCCGCCATTCACTTTCCCTTCCCCAAATCCCGCCTCCGAACACTGCTGAATTAGAAACCAGGCCCTGAACACAAGTTTCTGAAGATGATTCCAGATTCAAAGTCTTAACTTTCTGTGTCCCCCAGTGAAGTTGCTACTGGCTCCTGGAAGGTTGAACACTAAGGTGAGGTCCAGGGGCAACTGAGGCAGACACTGTTTCCAGAATAGCAGCTTTTGACTCTGGGGCACCCAAGGGGCTGGGCTCAGTCTTCCCAGCTCTGGCACCTGCCACTGGGATTCCTTTCTTTGAGTTCCCTCCTAGTCCCTCCCAGGTCCCGTGTGCAGACTGAAGCTGTTTGCTGGCTCTGTAAATACCCAAGACAGAGTCTGATTCCTCTCAAACATCAAGATAAGGATTACGAATGATTCGTCAAGGGTTTGCCACCAAGAATTCTGTGTGTGGTCAGGGCTAAATGGAAAAGTGGATAGAGGTATCAATGTGGGCTAAGAGGAACTTTTCTTGACATCCTGGAAGACTAGCCCCAGCCCACACCTGGAGCCAGACTCCTGCCTGTTTTACATGATCAGAACTCCCTCTGTCTCCACTTGAGGTCACTAACCGGAAAGGGGTTCCTGGGTATGATTTCTTTTCTGGCTCCTCCGAGGCAGGAAACCCCTCCAGATCCTGGGGCCACTGTGGAAAGGGGCACTGTGAGACTCTGCACTGCTCGGAGGCCTGAAAGCACCCTCGACTGCCTTGCCCAGCCTCAGAAGGTGAAGCAAGGTCAGAGCCAGGGAAGCCAATGACTGTATCCTAAGCAGCGACAGGGAAATGGTGCTTTTCTGCTTGCTTCTCAAGGAACCGAGACTCATAAATATTTTCCAGTGTCTGAGATCTTCTTCCTCCAGGGCTTCTGTGTGAGATCTATACCAGCTACGATGCTGATGGCTGTGGTGGTGGTGGTGGCAGTGGTGGATGTTGGTGTCTGTATATGTCCTCACCAGTGCCTGTAATGGATCACACTTTGTCAGTTCACACAGCTGCCCTCTCAGATTTTTAGTATGAGATTTGGACCCATCTTCAAGATAAGGAACCAAGGCTCAGAGGGACCAGCTCTTAAGCAGGGTCTAGCAGGGTGTGGTGTTGAGGTCACTTTGGCTCATTCGGGTACTAGGGTTCTTGTATGTCAAATGCCATCCATGTTCCTGAGCAATATCGAAAAAGTAGTCTGTAGACCCTGGCCACCAGTGTTGTGTACAGCATCTCCCAGTGTCTTCCAGTCCTCCAGTGAGAGATCCTTTCTTTTCCAAAACGGGCAGATTAAGTCTTGTTTTTCGCATCCTTTCTGCCATCCCAATGACTGTCTCTTCTGAGGGCTGTCACGAACACAAGGACACGGCAAGCAGATTTTCCCCCATGAGCCCTCTGTCCCAGGTCCCCAGGAAGTGAAGAAGGTGACTACGAGATGCCAGAGCTCGGATGGCAAACACCTTGCAAGCCGGAGTGGGCTGCGGCAATTGGCAGAGGTCCTCGGTGGGCCTGGTGTTATTTTGGAGCACTTCAAAGAAAACTCAGGAGTGCGCCCTGGTTCCTCCCTCTCCCTGCAAATGCTCCTTTCAGACACCGCCTCTTTGGTCTTTATAATGGTCGGGCCTGGCTACCATGGTGCCAGAGAGCTGGACTTGCTTCCCAGAAGGAAAGATGAAAGGGATGCAGGAGCCCAGCAGTTTCCATGGCAACAGCTCGAGGTGGCGAGGAGAATAGAGTCCGGAGAAACCCAGAGGTAGGAACAGGACTTTTGAGTAACCCAGTCTAAAGCCTGGGATCTTTGGACAAAAAACATCTGCCAATGTGCAAGGGACCTCGGTCAGAAGGTGGTGAAGGTGGTGACAGGTGGTGGAAGAACAACAATAGGGCGGAGTCAGCGACTGTTTGTGACTCCTGTTGTAAAAGGCAGGCACACAGGGGTCAGGAGCTCAGGGTTCTGAATTTCACAGGACATTTTTAACTCCTGGATGCCTGTGACCCCAGGTTATTGCCTTGGAAGGTTTTGTGAGTTTTAGGGGAGTCAACACATGGGACGAACATTGCAAGTGGGAAAACTGAAGCAAGCGATGGGGAGTCTGATCCAAATAGCACACTTATCTCTGCCAGCCCAAGTCACTGCTTCAGAGATCATGGGCAAGGGGTCAGGTCCTAAGGGGAAAGAGCTGCTGGGATTGTGTCCCGGTTTGCAAGCTGGCACGAAGCTGTGAGGTCTGGAATGGCTGCAGCCATCCTGAAGACTCTAGAGTGGCCATAGACGGGAGAGGACAAAGAACAGAAGTGGAGGATCAAGCCATCCTTACAAAAGCTGTCTTTTGTAAGACAGAAGGACTGAAAAACATGGCGTCACAGGCAACATCACTTGAGCTGCTGGATCAAGCTGAACCTGAAGTTCATGAGGACTTTCAGTGGCATGAGTCAATACATACCTAGTGATGACATCTTCTTATAGCTTCCTTCCTTCCTTCCTTCCTTCCTTCCCTCCCTCCTTCCTTCCTTCATTCCCTCCCTCCCTCTTTCCCTCCCTCCTTCCTTCCCTTCTTCCTTCCTTCCTTCCCTCTCTCCCTCCCTCCTTCCCTCCCTCCCTCCATCCTTCCTTTCTTTTTTCTTTCCTTTCTTTTCCTTTTTTTTTAATACAAACCCAAAATGCCCAGGTGATCTAGGAAGAGAACAACTGTCCTCATGAAGCTGGCATTGGGGAACACTTAGGAACCAAAGCCTCCTTCTCCTTTCTCCCAGAGCTCCAGGCAAGGCTACACTTCACAGGTCCCCTGACTCCACTTTTCCCTCTAATGAGGAACACCTCTTTTCACAAATCGCCACCAGCCTCAAAACCCATAGCAGCCATTCCCCTAGTAGATGGGGCTTCTCGGTTTCCTGAGTCCAAATTCCCCAGGAATGAGTCAGATTGGTCAAGCTCACATTTTCATGAGAGCCATTCCCATGCCAACAAGCACCTGGACATATGTGCAGAAACATAGGCACATGATGTCAAGTATAAAAGGTAGGGGTGCCAAAATAAGGGTTGGCCTAGCATTTTTAAGAATGGGGGAGATGACTCAGCAGTTAAGTGCACTTGTTGCTCTTGTAGAGACGGGATCTGAGGTCAAATGAGTTTATGTTCATGCCCCTCCTGTAGCCAGTGATTGTGGTCTCTGCTGACCTAGGCAAGGATTCCTTGATCAAGGGAGATTTTGGCTCAGTGGTTAAGAATGCTTGCTGCTCTTGCAGAGGACCTGAATCCAGTTTTCAAGTCTCATTGGGTGGTTCAAAATGTCCTGTAACATCAGTTACAGGAGAAACAATGCCCTCTTGTGGCCTCTACAGGCACTGCACTCACATGTACATACCCACATACAGACACACAGACATACACACAAATCATAAAAAATAAATGTGAAGGGTCAGATTATACACACACACATATATACTTATGATATATGTATTTATTGGCTTTTTGAATTATAGGGATGCCGTCACTATAGTGCAACCATAGCCATAGGCAAATGAGTAAAAAGAGCACGGATCTGTATTAATAAAACGTTCGCCCCACCAAGTGGTGGTCTGTATTTGGCTTGTAGGTCATAGTAAGTTGCGACCTAATATCCTACATAATCTTGGTCCTCAGTAATCTTTCCAAGGTCCCTTTTTATACAGACAGGAAACACTAGGAGAAGTCACACAGGAGGGCTGTTGAAACTCGGTGTGCAGAGTGACCAGCACAGAGAGGAGAGAGCCTCTTGCTCTTTCTTCTGTGTGTGCTGCCAGGATGGCCGGACCCCAGGCCCACTGACTCACCTTGTTAGTCTGGAGAGCCTGTCTGCCTGCCGTGGGCTACAGCTGAGAACTTCTCTCCAGACCAGGAGAGGATGAAGAGGGGCAGAGGAGCAGGCAGATGAAGGCAATGCCTAGGCCGAGACAAAAGGAAACACGATAGTGAGCAAACCTCAATCTGTGGGCCGGTGCGAGGCTGGCTTGGCTCTGCTTGGGGACCTGGCTGGGAGCCCTTGGCTTGATCTGCAAACAAATTTCTTCCACTTCCTGCCAGAATGGAACTTCCTGGTGGCTGGGAATTTGGACCTGTATACCCAGGATGGGAAAAGTGTCCCTAGAGGGTCAGTGTCCCACTTCCAGAATTCTTCAGGAAGCAACAGGAACATTAGAACAAGACTTTAAAAGATAGGGCTATGTTTCATTCATTATATGAGCTCATTTAAGATTTTATTCATTCAGGCTATATAAAAATTATTTAGTTACCATCTACATTGTGCCCAGCAATGTACTACACATTCAGGGTTTAATTTAGGTTAATAAAACAGAGATTGTTATTCTCTTCACAAAGTTAAAGTCCAGAAGGGAGTTGACTGCAATCCCACAGCCTGGGAGGCTGAGGCAAGAGAATCGTGAGTTTGAGGACAGCATGGGTTACAGAGTGATATGTTATCTCAAGGGTTAAACAGATAAGAGTCCAATGGGGGAGACACTGAGCAGACCAGACTGCTGAGCTGAGAGGAACGGTGTGTGGCAGGGATTTGAACCTGAGCTCAAATCTCCGAGCTTCCCCAAGAGTGGATTGACTAGACGGAGGCTTGAGAACTCTGGGGATTTGAACCTGGGCATGGGAGCTTCATACAGGGAATAGATGCAGGTGAGTCAGAGGGACTAGGCTGCAGCAGGGTCATGGCATGCACCTGGCATGTACCAACTGGAGAGATGGTGATCCTAGAGAGAGGTAGGACCAGATCCTAGGGGACTGGGAATTGCCAAGGGTTTTCGGTCAGGAGCAACAAAAGGGTTGCCCTTTTTTAAAGCAACAAAAAGAATATCCTTATTGCTAAAAATATATATAGCAAATACACATATATAGTGAACATACACGGCTGAAAACAGCGGAGTGGGCGGGGACATCATCGCTCGGAACTGGAACGTTGCCAGGCACTGATGAGGCCTCAGGGTCAATGCCCAGGGTTGGAAGAAAGAAAAAAAGGAATCAATAGCATGAACAAGCGATTGTAAAGGCTCTCTCTGACTCTCAGGGATGAGTAGAGAGCCGCCTAAGTGCAACCTATAGGTGACCCCTTCTGTTGTCTCGGGGAGCAGCTATGCCTTGGACTTGGGAGGGGCCAGTGGATTTGGGCTGAAGCAGTCTGGATCTGTTTGGGTAGTAAATGGGAACTGACATTGGATTGGGCATCAGAGGCTGGGGAAGAGGGACATACCCCCACCAGTGTGGCCATCTGGGATGGGCAGGCCTACTGGGTGGACCTGTTTGGGAGGGAGAGCCCTAGTCACGTTGGATATGTAGAGTTGGAGCTCGCTCTGAACTAATGTGCCTTGGAACACACACTGATGGCCTTTAAAAACGCTTATGTTGAACAGCATCCCTCCTGGCTTCCTGATTGGACTTTGGGGTTTTAGAAGGTGATGAGATCATGAAGATGAAACCCCCATGAAGGGGATTAACATCCCTATCAGATGATGTGGAGGACCCAGGACCACTCTTTCTTCTCTGCCACATGAGGCCATAAGGGAGTCATTTGCAAACCATGGGTTCCCAGCAGACACCACATCCCCCCGACGCATTGATGTTAGATTCCCCAGTCTCCACAGTGGGGAGAGACAAACCTCTATTGTGTAATCAATCCTAACACAACAATGGCATATGTAATTTTGATGAACATACTGTCTAGTGGGAAGTGTGGACCAGGCAGGAAGACTTAGTAGGTTCAGAGCTCGGAGGAGGGTTCTGGGTGGGAGAAGCAAGTTTGGGAATCCAAAACCTTGAGGATGTGGCCAGGCATGGTTGTGCCAGCCTTTGCTAAGAGGTCCGTCTAGTGGTTTCCCCTCCACGGGCAGAGCGGAGACTGCTCCAAGGTTGAAGGTACCGTGGCCTTCAATTCTACATCTCTAACCTCCCCAATGGAGAGAAGATTTTCTTTAGGTGGATAAGGGGGCAAGCAGCCTAGCGGGCGAGTTTAAACTGAGTCCCTACTGTAGAGTGGTGACCCTGGAGGAAAATCCGATCTATGCGAAACCGGAGGAATCCAGTTTCCTTTCCTGGGAGCCGCTTTAAGAGCACGCAGTGCCCTGCTCTTAGTCCTCCTGACCCGGAACGCAGGAAAGGACCTTATGTGTGTTACTCTTTCACTCTTCCCCGGCTCTCAGTTTGTGGCCCGTCCGAGCTTAGGGAATAATCATAGAAAACATGAATTTAGCACAGAAGAATGAAGGACGAGGAGGTTACAGCACACGGAGCGGGGGTCCCCTCTGGAAGCTACAGAAAAGACCTCTCGTGTGGACCTGGCCAGCTCGGCTCTTGGCCATCGAGGGCTGGGCATTGAGCCTGCCTGGGCTGCCTAGGGAGGGCAGCTGCTCACCCTGCTGGGGGCCCACAGCTCCGGCTGGTGAGGAGGAACAGCCTGGCCATGTCTTTGCCCGGCTTGGGGCCGGCTGCTGCTCGATGCTACCTTCCTGAGTGCGTCACTGGGAATCCCCTCACAGACAGACTGCCGGAAGGGGTTGGGGGTGAGCAGGCCCCAGCTTGGAAGAGTTCAAACTGGATGCTCCCTTTGCTCTTCGGATCTAACTGTGACTGCTGATGGCCAGAAATAAGAGCCAGAAACCTGAGCCCATCTGGTCCAGTGCTACAAGATCTACAAGTAAGGAAGAAGGGGAAGAGGGAAGGGATGGGCCTAGACGTTTGTGGCAGTTGAAGCCAGTGAGGACCCTGCCTTCTGAGTCCCCTGCTCCCAGCAGATGCCTATGGCTTTTTACCCAGGTCCTTCAACAGCTGCCAGCATTCCTCATGCTGGGTGCTGAGACTTACAGCCGTAGTCTCTAGAGAGTTGTCACTTAGCCTAAAATGCCCTTCCCACCTCCCATGCAGGAAAGTCCTTAGCAAATGATTGACAGATAGGAGAGGTTGAGGGTTGGTCCCTCGCCTCATGATGCAGAGTCCCCCTTGGGATCAGCAAAAGACCAGACTTCCTCTTGATTCTGTCCCTTACGCCCTTATAGGTGTCCCTGGGGGCCTTCTTCCTGGCATAAGAGATCCTGTCTTGGGCTCTGCTTTTAGAGGCGACAAAGACATTCCTTCAGACTGAAATCCATCTCTCACCATGCATTAGTGCTCAGCCCTTGAAGCTAGGACATTGGTCTCGGAGGCAGCAGAATCATGCACGGCCTGCATGGCATGGTGGCTCCAGCTTGGTGCTTGTGAGCGGGGCATCAGCAAAGCATGCCACCACCAGTCCTCAGCTGTGCGTCCGTGGACCTGGGCCCTCCCTTGCAGAGCTTAGCCAGGGTCCTTGTCTGACCTTGCAGGGTGCATTTGAGATGAGAGACAACAGACTGTTGTGGAAGGGTAGCAGAGAAGCCAGCTTCAGAGCCAGGCAGACCTGTGCGTTCTGCCCCTGTGGCCTCGAGTGTCACCAGTTTCTCCCCACTCTGCTTCCTCATGCGTAAGTCTGAGCTGGATAGCAGCTCTGTAATTAACGAATGTCAGGCCTTGCCATGAAGCCTGCCTTGCTTGCCGCATGGTGGCTATGACAAGTACGCTTAGTGCTGGCAAAGACTAAGTACTCGGTAAGACTTGAGTGCTGTTCAGTTTGTTAACAGGGTGCTATGTCTGAGTCAAATGATAATGATAATACCCTGATGATCTCAGAGCGGTACCTCAGAGGCAGGGCGGATGGCACATGGGCCAACGTGTGCCAGGTGTGGGCAGGGAGGGGAAGACAGGCAGAGCCCACCTGGGCTTGCTTCTCGGCGGCCTGGTGTGAACCCGAAGGCCAGTGTTCTGTGGCAGCCTGCTCCGGTAGTGGCTGGCCTGCACACCAGCGGATCTGTCACCATCACCGCCTCCACGCTTGAAAGCAGACCCCCAGGTACAGGGGACAAAGCACACCATAGAAGCCACTGGTCTTTGCTAGGCCTGAAGAAGGGTGGTTATAAAGAGCCACAGAGGGTCTCCGGCCCTTTCCAGGCGTTCTCCAGAGCATCGGCTTCAGCAGGAACGACTTC
The DNA here is from genome assembly GCF_018167655.1 of Microtus oregoni. Taxonomy (NCBI): domain Eukaryota; kingdom Metazoa; phylum Chordata; class Mammalia; order Rodentia; family Cricetidae; genus Microtus; species Microtus oregoni. The sequence goes on from NW_024543063.1 coordinate 44,180,544, forward strand.
TGCTCTGTGCTCTCCTCCCCACTCCCATCTCTTTTCAGTGTCCTTCCTTCTCAGTGCTTGGGACTTTCTTAACACCTGGCTACTGCAGAGGGAAGAATCTGATGAGAACATTCACACAAAGGTGTTGGTGACTTAATGCATTGCACCCTCTTTCTCCCAGGAGATTGGACTAAGGGAATGTGGCTTTGAGTGGCAGAGCGTGAGGTACTGTGGTGTGTGTTTGGGGGGGTGTGAGGGTTGTAGTCTTAGAGGAAGAAAGTTAGATGCTTCTGGACCCAGGACCAAAAGAAAAAGATAAATAGGTTCTTTGGAAATCCAGCCACTGAAGGCAGATTGATATAAACTCAAGGCCCCTCTGCATCATCAGGCTTCTTGGGTAGACCAGATGGTGCTGGAGAGACAGCAAGTCTATGATCAAATCCCAGCAATGGGCACCACTGTCTGGCTATCTCTCCATAATGGTAGTACCCAGGAATTCAACCTACCTATTGTCATCAGCCTTTGGCCTGGTGGCAATTGGCTTTATGACTTTAGGTCTTAGATGTGCTGGGTATGAGCTGCTTGACTTTGCCCAGCAGGCCCAGTTTGTCACTTCTTTTCTCCCAAGTCTGGAGTTGAAGATCAGTCTTATATGGAGAAGAGGCTCTGCTCAGCCCATAACTCAGTTCAGCGCTCCAGACCCCAGCTGATTGGACAGATGCCCACATCTGGTCTTTGTTCCACAAGCGGTATAAACAATGGCTTTGTACAATGTCAACCTAACTGCAGAGACCCACCGAGGAAAATTGGTACTCCTTTCTCTTGGTCTGCCCTCTACAAGGTTTCATGTCCACAGGCAACCCCAGCAGCGTCTTCTTGGTCAGTGCCTTCTGTGAGACTGGTACCCAGCACCTGCCAGCGATCTCATTTACTTCCCAGCATCACCTACTTCCTGATTCTAGGAGGGTGGTGAGGAGCATGCCCTGGAATGGCCCGAAGTGCTTGGCACCCTGGCTCCTGCCTGACAAGCTTCACTAATGGGAGCAGCTACAAACACCCAGGGTAAACACTGTCTGAGCTCTGCCCAGTTCCCCTCCGGGCCCTGTTCTGGCCCAGCTTTGTGGGCTTTGATCTTCTAATGCACGCTGCTGCCTTCTCCCTAGAGTCTCTTTGCCTGGTGGTGCTCTTGGCACAGGGCTGGGGACTTTAAGAGCATGAACCCATGACCTTGCTTGGCCTGCTTTCTTTATCTGTCTGCTTCCCTCTGTCCCTTACTGGTTTCTCTGAGTAGCATTCCCTTGATAAGTCACTTGTATCCAAATCTCAAGTTCTACTTCTGGAAGAATCTGACCTAAGATGGGTTAATAGGCTTTCTCTATTAACATTCCAGACTCGATGGGCTATTCTGTGGTCTCTATCACAGTGACTCAGTTCTGCCCCTGGAGTATAATGGAAGTTGCAGCTGTGCTGTCAATGAATGTGCATAGCTGTTTTTCAATAAAACTTTATAAAAACACAAGGGCCAGATTTAGCCCGAGGACCACAGTTTGCAGACCTTTAGCTGAAGACAAAAGTCTTCTGTAGAAGCCCGCTTCTCTAATATATCCCTCTGCTCATATATGAGGAAATGGAGGTATAAAAAGGTCACACACTCAAGAGTGGCAAGACCAGCAGGTTAGCTCTGAAGTCACTGTACTGAAATGCCCCCTGAGGAAGGGGTTTAGTCAGGCCCAGTCAGTGGCTCTGGGTGTCAGAGAAGGATGTTGTATTAGTTAACTTTTCTCCTCCTTGTGACCGAATAGGCAGCAACTTAGAGAGGACGGGGTTATTTGGCCTGTTTGTGGGGATACAAACCATCATGGCGGGGAGGGGCATAGCTGTAAGAAGGTGAGGCAGCTCCGTGGAGGCTGGTCACATTGTGTCAGGAGGCAGAAAGTGGCAGAAACTGGCAGAAACTGGGTGGAGCTAAGAAACCTCAAGGCTTGCGTCCACTGGTCTAAATCTTTCTTCTAGGCCCAACCCTGAGGCCCAACTACAGCTGGTGACCGAGTGTTCAAACACTTGGGGGCTATTTCTCACTTAAACACAACAGGGGCACAGATGGGAATGCTCCAGATGATGTTCCCACCCTACCCCCATTTTCAGAAATAAAGGTTGCATACAGATGGGTGATGGGTATCTTCCTCTAGGTTCTGGGTGGTTCCGTGGCCTTCCTGAAGAACTGGGCAACAGGGCAGGACTCCTGGAATCCTCTCCCAAGCTCATGTGTCAGAAAGATGGTAAAAATAGCAGCAGATCCTCTGACAAGAGTGGAGCTAATTACCCTGATGCCTTGGTACCCTGGGCAATGTGCTGCTTCTACAGCCCCTGCCCCTCCCCCATCCCAGTTCTCCACATGAAGGAAGTCTCTGTTGGAAAGGGAGGTAGGCACCAGCAGGCCTTGAATTTCCCAAGCTTGGGCCAGGGAACTGCCAGGCTATCGTCTCCAACCCGAACTTGACTTTGATAGGGCTGAAAACAAAATCCACTTTTCTACCCATGTTGAGGGAAAGAGGAATCCAACCCCGCCCCCCTACCCGGCGACCTGCCAGCCTCAAGGCCAGGTCTGTGTGCTCACACACATGGCCCCACACGCAAGCACAGACAAACGTGTGCATCCTTTCTGACCACTGTAGTAAATGCTATTAAGCAAAAGAAAAGTTTTCCATGATCTCACCCCTGAGTTAGCTGTTACCAACATTTTGGTTCTCCTCAACTTCCTTTGCCTCTGCGTATATTTCAGGTTTGCAGTTGTGTGAACTTGCTTAGGTTCCGTGACATGCTAGCAGTTTTCCCTGCCTGTGCACACTGTCCTGGGAGGACTTTGAAAAGCTCCAGATGACTTACATCTCTGACTTTCTCATCTGCCAGTTCGTGGCCATTAGGGAGCTGCTATCGTGGCTGTTATTTCCAGGCATGGAGCATTTACCCGCGTTTTCTAATACGAACATAGGAGCTGCTTCTGCGCTTGAGTCTTTTGCTTTTTTTTTTTTGTCTTTTGCTTTTAAACATATTTTTTTTTATTGATTCTTTGGGAATTTCACATCATGCACCCTAATCCCACTCCTTTCCCAGTTCCCATATTTCCGTCCTTCACACTTGCAGCATCCCCCACAAAAGAAAATTAAAAAAAAAATATGAAAACCAAACCAACCAAATAAACAAAAAAACTTCTTTGCTCTTCTGACTTTCTTGCTTCTCCAATACCTCTTCATTTGTCTTAGTGGCACTGGGAACAGTGGTGAGCCACACAGTAGACCCCTTGTCCAATCAGCTTTACTTGCATTGTGCATTGCAAAGAGTCATTGGTGTGGTTCAAGGTCTCTGGTTTCTGACGCGCAATCATCACTGGACCCTCACCGAGGCTCCTCTTAGATATCCCTTGGCCAACCCAAGTCATGGAGATCCTGCAGATATCATTCCACAGGACCCGTTCCTTCACACACTCCAGCAGGTCACAGATGCAGTAGGTATTAGGATGGGTCAACCCAAGACCCTGGATGTGGGCCTAGGTAGTAGCTCAGCTGGTCAGTCTGGGCCCCTGGGGCTGCCCCCCTCAGGCAGGGAGCAGAGCCAGCTCTGCCAGCCCACGCCATCAGGGCCAGTTCTCCCATGCCCATGGTGAGGGGTGGGCTTGAGTCTTGGCTAGTTCCCTTACATATTTCTGTGTGGAACTGGGGGTTTGGGGTATGCTTGGGGAAATCAGAAACGTTTGGAGATGTTCTACAGAATTCTTAGACACAGTAAAGAAGCAAGCATAGATACACGTTCACAGTCAGTAATTTGAAATGATGAGAACCCTGGATGTCTCACAGAGAATCTGTGACATGGGCTATAACAATGGCAGGGGAACGACGTGACTCCGTCATCTCACTGACCTGGTCCCCTCTCCACCTTGCCCTGTTTTTCCTCCACAGCCTCACCCACGGAACACAGTAGTGGGGCGCCCTCCACAGGACCATTTACCCTTGCTATTTAAAAGTCAAATTTTTGTAATGAATGAGTTTTGCACTAGAAGCACTAAGCTTCAGGTCCCAGCTCAGCTCCCATCGGAAGAGCATCCAGATTCCTCCTCCCCTGTCTGGAGCCTCGGCAGCCCTCACGTGCCTTCTCTCACACTTTTGATAAAGTGACTTTCTAATTCTGTTTCCTCCTCAGTTTCCCTGACCAAATGTATTGGTGGCACAGGGACTTGGTACCTCGTAGTGCCTTGCCTGACACAGAAAGGGGGTTTGGTATTGTCGAGTGGGAGACTCAACGGTGGTGCAGCAGACACTGTGGGCATCAGTGGAAACATCTCTGGGCAGGTCAACCTGTTCATTGTCACCCGGTGCCTGGATGTCAGGATCTAAGCTCCATCTCTCAGGCCAGGTTCTGTGGATGGTTTCTGGACAAAGCAGCCTTTGTGTCCGAGGAAGCAACATCTCTCTGAATAAGAATTTCAGTGGCTGCCATGGCAACCAATACATTTTAGAAGTTGGGGGACTGGGGATAGGCAAGCCAGGTGCATTTTAAGAAACTCAGTTTTTGATCCTGCAGGTATCTGGAGCTTATCAGTGAGAGCCTACCTTACAGCCCACACCAGCCCTCAGTGCGTTCTGCCCTGGGGAGGGATTAAGGCTCTTCCTGACCACATCAGATACCTCCAGCTTCTCCTCTTGGATTCTAAGTTACTCAGGCTCAGATGAGGCAGGCTGAGGTTTTCTTTGGTTTGCCGAGGGGATAAGACTGGAGAGAGCATAAGGTAAAACAGAGAGGGGAAAGTCGTTCTTGCTTTTGATATTCGTTCACAAATTTCCAAGGAACCGCCCATGCCCGCCCACCCTCTTTAGACTGATTCAGGGCAGTTTTGGTTGTTGTTTTGCTTTGTTAGCAAAGAACTATATGCACATACACAGCTGTCCAGGTCGTGCACTGCCTAAATCCATCCAGGTCACATGCACACAGCTTCCGGAGTTACACAACATGGTAAGGGATGCAACCACATAGGAAAAGAGCAATGCTTCCAGCTTCTCATGCTTAAAACCTCCTTGGGCTTAGTGAACTAAATGGACTTGTAGCATCTATAAAAGGATGGGTGAATATTGGATAATTCACAATATATAACTGCAGACCATTCTAAATAAAGCTTCCTTGGGCCGTTGGGGGAAGAAGCAACAGGCATGTAGACATTATTTGTTCACTGAAAAGAAGACCTTACCTTCTGCTCCCTGGATCAAGTCTGGGAAAGGACAAGAGGTGTGGCCGAAGGCAGTGGGTATGGCCAAACTCCTTAGTTCTGAGGCATGAAAGTCACCAAATCCTCTCTGACCCTGGCCATCATAGTGATGTCAGTGCTGTGGATCTGGTTCCAATCCAGATGGAGGGCCACTGACCCTGAACAACCTGTGGTCAGGATGAATGTTGCCTTCTGTGAGATGGAGCAATGAGACGGGTGGGCTGATGGTTGAGTCTGAGGAGGGGACAACCAGCTCCAGATTGTATTCATAGCCTTCCATGCTCCCTGATCAAACACACACATCGCAGGGAAGAGGAATTTGGATGTCCTCAATTCAGCCAAGATTTCGCATCTGTCCTCTAGAGTGGCGAGGGATCAGAATAGAGATTAAGTTGTATTAAAGAAGAATAAGGTCATGTTTCTTGTTGCTGTGTATCTTGGAGGCAAGATTTATTCCCACAACAAACTGCCTTAAGAGGCTCAAAAAAGAAACCAGGTTGGATGTTGTTGATTTATGTTGTTTGAGCCATCAGGGCTGCTACCCAGAATGCCCTGGGAGCTTTGCAAGACCCATGTGTTTGGGGCCCTTCTTCCTGTCATAGATCCACTCTTCATGCTTTCGGTTCCATGCATAGCCTGGTCCTGACTTCATCCATGCTTGATTGTAGTTAGAAGAATGCTTCTTCATGTCTCCCAGCCTCAGAGAAATCAGAGTTCTCAGGACAGGGCTGTGCCTTTAGCTGGTTGGGTTGAGGCTCTGTTAGCCTGCTGTCACCATGACAAAAAGGGAGAGAGATTATCTTGGCTTCTGGTTTCCATCCATGTGTGTCGAGCTCCATTGCTCTGGGCCTGTGGACTTGCAGAATGCTACAGCAAAAGGGCGTGGCAGAGGAAGCTGATGACTTCATGGTGGCCCAGAAGGAGAGGAGAGAGGAAGGGAGGGAAGAAGAAAGGGAAGAAGGGAAGGTGAGAAAGAGTCTGAATATAGCCCTCAAAACTGCATCCAATGGTTTATTTAGTTCAGTTCTGTCCAGCCCCTCAAGTTTCCACAGCCTCCTGACAATGAGGCCAACTGGGGCCTGGGACTTTTGGGGACTTTAACTTTCAGACCATCCACAGAGCCGGTGGGAACCCTCGTGGATTTGCTGTGTGCTTGGGGAAAAGATCCCCCTTTTCCGACTTCTTTGTGCATTGAATGAGTCAAACCCATCTCTTGTAAAGGACTCAGAAGCGAAGTTCTTAACAGAAACGCCCAGCAGTGCTGTCTGCTTAGAAGAGAAGCCTGCATGATTACAGAAGAGAAAGACGTCTTTCTTTACCACTTAGCAATGCATTTAAAATTCTGTGTCTTTTATGAGGGGCTTATTTGTATTGGTTATATTAACAAATGAAGTAATGGTACTGATAACTTTTAAAATGTGAACTCCCTATAGGTGGGGAGAAGAAACAGGAAAAGGGACAGGGACAGATATGGACTTCTCCGGATGTATCTTTTCTAAAGTCGAAATGTCTGACATTTAGACTTCATTTCTGTATCGGATTTCAGTATCTCAATCATTTCTGTAGTCTAACTGATTGTAACACAGTTCACTCAAAAGTGAGACTAATAATTCACAAAATTGGGAAGTGATGTGACACAAGGGAATGCCATTTTGTGTCAAGTTGGGGACACTAAAAAAAGATTATTTCAAATGATTTTTAAAACACAGTAAGTTAGGCGATGGAGAGATGGCTCATCAGGTAAAGGGCTTGCTGTGTAAACATGAGAAGCAGAGTTGGGGTCTTCAGAAACCACACGACTATTGCTGGGAGTAGTTGCCCATCTGCACCCCCAGGGCCCAGAAGGAGGTCCTCCCGTCAAGCTGGCTAGTTAGCCTGGCTTATCTGTATAACTAGCGTCATGCCCACGTGCACACAGGTGAGTCATGCACACATATGCACACACACCACAAAGGCGCGTAACCCTCCCCCCACCATAATGTAACTGAACATGTGTAGCAGAATATGTCCCAAGGACAAAACAACTAAAGCCAAACTACTTTCAGTAAAAATTCCACTAGAAATAGCGTTGGTTTTTCTATTAGTCATTTTCTGTCACAATAACAAAGCAGCTGAAACTGAGGACTTTCAACAGTCACACCGGGACATTGGGGAGATAAATCACACCTCCACATACAGACATCGTATTATTTTACATCGATTACATGCACATGTGCACACACACGCATACATACACAGAGTAGCCATTGGGAAGGGAGGAGGGAAGGGGAGAGGTTGTATGTCCTACAGAGAGGTTTGGATGTAATGAACAACTCCATAGCAACAAGGAGCCTGGCGTTCAGTTTATATTCTCTAAGTTCCGTTTCCCACAAAGGGGTCATTTCCACAGCGTGGAGTGTGTGCAACTCATTTTGATTCTGATTCGAATGAACTGTAAAGAGCTGCTTATGAAATTACGGGGAAACTTGGAAGACCAATGTGATGGCAGAAAGGGCTGATGGAGACCGTGTTTTGCCTGTGGTTTATTGTTTCACCGAAAGAATATTGTTCCAAAAATTCTCATACAAATTTCAGGTGTTTCTGGAAATATTCCCCTTTGTTAAAACTCATTTCATAAACTCATAATTTGTAATGGTATGCATATTCCTACTGTAATAGTCTGTGATTGCCAATGCAATGTTGTTAGCAAAAGTTTCATTATTATTTGGAGATTGTCTTTCTATGCTAAGGTTTTTCCAGAATAATAAAAGTTTTATTTAAAAAAATAAAAAACAAGATGCATTCTGTATTTAAGACATATGCTGCAGTTTTCACACCCAAGCAGTCCAGTTGGAGTGAGACAGAACCAAATGAGCACAGGAGGAAAGGAGGGCTCAGTGTTGGTCAGCTGCAGCTGCAGATGGCTGTGAGCTGCTTTATGGTTGCAGGGCACTGAGTGCTGTCAACCACTGAGCCATCTCTCCAGCCCCAAAATGCCTCACTATGTAGACCAGGCTGCTCTGGAACTCACAGAGATCCTCCTGCCTCTGTCTCTCCCTCTCAAGTACCGGGATTAGCCATCACAGCCCAGCCTCAAGATGTCTTTTTACTATTTTTACAGAGGACCTGGGTTCGATTCCTAGCTCACAACCACCTGTAACTCCAGTTCTTGAGGATCCAAAGCCCACTCTGGAATCCACAGACACTGTATACACATGGTGCAATACATGCATGTAGGCAAAACACTCATACACAAAAAATAAAAATTTTAAAAATCATTCAAAAATGTTGTGTATTTCATAATATAAATGTAAAGTCATATGCTAAAAAATAAAAAAATAATAAAGTGTACAAAAATGCTCAAAATATAAGATATCACCATGTGATTGAGCGCACCACTAAAGGTTGTCAGCCCTTTGGAGTGGATCTTTCTGAAAGTTAAGCTTAGTGGTTAAGGAGGTGATCTTTGAGAACTCGAGAGATGGCTCAGCAGTTAAGAGCACTAGCTGTTCTTCTGGAGAATTAGAATTCAGTTCCCAGCACCCACATCACACATCATAGCCACCTGTAATTCCAGCCCGAGGGTGTTGATGCCTCTGGCCTCCATGGCCATCTACACTCATGCACACATACTCGCATGCAGACACACGCATCTACACACAATTAAAAATAATAAAAAGTCTTTAAAAAGATGATCTTTGGACTGAGGCAGGTTTCAGATCCTGGTATTGCCACTAATTAATTATGTGCCACAGGGCAAGTTCCTACCATTCTGTCAGTGCTGGGGTTACAGGCACACACAGCTGTGCCTGACTTTTTACATGGGTGCTGGGGATTCAGACTCAGTCCTCATGCTTACCGACTTGATCTTACCCACTGAGCTATCTCCCCAGCCCTGCAGTTGGAATTTTGTAGATGGACTTTTCTTAGGGCTACCACCTTACAAATAATGATATGGAGACTTATTATTAATTATGAAAGCTTGGCCTTTAGCTTAGGCTTGTCCCAGCTAGTTCTCATAACTTAAATGAGCTCATTTATGTTTATCTGTGTTCTGACACATGGCACCACCTCTCTCTCATCCTGCACCTCCTGCTTGTTCTGCATCTCCTCCTATCCCTGCCTTTCTCCTTCCCAGAGTCCTTTCTGTCCCTGAAAGTTCCCCCTATCCTCTTCCTGCCTAGCTATTGACCATTCAGCTCTTTGGTAAACCGATTGCAGTGACAGATTTTCACACGATGTACAAGTATCCTGCAACAGGATTTTAAACCAGTTCTTTTGTTTCTAAAGCTTCTACTCCCTAGCTATCAGGCATATGTGCTCCTGTTTCCATTTGATAACTTAGAAAAAGATACCCCAGGAGGCTTTCACTGACCGTGTAAACTAAGTGGGTGATGACACCAACATCAGGACTCAGGCTCCCAGCCCTCACCCCTGAGCTAATGCCTGGGACCTCTGAGTTCAAGCTGCGCTAGGTGATGCCACACAGACTGCCCCCACTACACAGCTTCCAACCTGGATGCGTCTAAGCTAATCAAGACCTCAGGAGGGTCTGTGAAGTGGGTGAGAGAGGCTGTGGCCTTAGCAGGAGGTGAGGGGAACCAGCTCTTGATTTGTGAGCTGGATCCTTTGATCTGAAAATCAATAAGAGTAAATGAGTTGGACACGAGGAAGTCTTTCCTAGCCAGGCCTGCTAGGGTGGATCTGAAACTTGCCATTGTCCCCCAGCATTCTGACTCCCTCCAGAATCCACCCCCCCCAGGGACCTCCATGGAAAGTGGGCATCAAGTAGACTTTTCTTTCTGCTAGTGCCGTGTGTGTGTGTGTGTGTGTGTGTGTGTGTGTGTGTCACCCTGGGTGTGATTTCAATAGCTCTCCCCACTGTTTGGCAGCTACAGCTGCCCTAGAGTTGCAGCTGTAGGAAGAAGGCCTGGATTTAATAGGTCTTCACAGCAAATGTCAACTAGACCCCAACAAAGCTGTGTGGAGACTCCACAGGGAGCACAGCCAGGCTATTTCAAGACACCACAGCCTAGTTCAAGGGCTGAGCGCTGATTTTGACCAGCCACGAATTTAGAGTGACTGCGTTTCTGGGATGTGATGCAGCTCCCGTGTTTGTCATTTCTCCTGCCAATCACCCTGAGCAGAAAGTACCAGAGGGCAGCAGGGAGATACCTACTGGCCATCTGAAGGGTTTGGGGAGCCGTAGTCCCAACGCCAGAAGGTAGTGTTACAGTCATAACTCTTGGGTCTCACATGAAGCCAGACCCATCGGGAATATTCTCCAGTTTTTGCATCCTGCACAGCCTAGGCACTGCATGAATTGTACTGACTGAGCGGATTGTTCCCTTGGTAATTGATGTGTTAACATCACAGATGGGTTTCGTGGACTTTAATGGGCCAGACCAGGAGAATTGGCATCCGACAAATCTCGGTTCAAATGCTGCCACCTGCTAGCTGTTTGACCACATACAAATTGCTTCATCTTAAAAAATAAAATAGTAAAAAATTAAAAAAAACCCAAACAACTTGTTTTGATTTGTCCCTCCACCCCCATGTGTGTGCAGGTGTGTTCATGCCACAGAAGGCCTATCAGAGCACGACTTCAGGAGTTGGTTCTTAAAGCACAATTAATAAAATCTCAGAAACTGAAATTGGGGTTCAACCTGAAGACCCAAAAAGCAAAGCAGTCAGCCACTGGCTTTACCTCGCCCTCAGTCCGAAGTGGCGACTCTAGGGATCTCAGAATGAGACTGTGTCTGGGAGCTGTTTCCTCCAATTTTATAATCCTCTCTAGTTCTGGGATTAAAGACGTGCACCACTGGGATTAAAAGCATGCACCACCTGGTTTCTATGGCAACTAGTGTGGCTACTGGGATTAAAGGTGTGTGTCACCACTGCCTGGCTGTAAGGCTGACCAGTGTGGCTGTTTTACTCTCCCAATCCCAGGCAAGCTTTATTTATTAAAATACAAATGAAATGCCACTACAGGTTCTCTCCTTTCATTGTAGTTCTGGAGACTAAACTCAGGTCATCAAGCTGACCAGAAAGTGCTTTTACCTACTGAGCCATCTTACTGTTCCTGCTTCATCATTTTAAGTCTCAATTTTCTTCTCTGTCTCTCTCTCCGTGTCTGTCTGTCTGTCTGTCTCTCTTTGTGTGTGTGTGTGTGTGTGTGTGTGTGTGTGTGTGTGTGTGAGAGAGAGAGAGAGAGAGAGAGAGAGAGAGAGAGAGAGAGAGTTCTTGTACAAGTGCAGGAGCATGCATGAGTGGGTAGATATCAAAGGACAAACACAAGTCTTGGTCTGTGTTAGTCTTGTCTTAGACTAGGTCTTGTGTGGTCTGTGACCTTCCAGGATTCTCTTCCCTCTGCCTCCCAGTTGGGAGTTTTCCATCATAGGACTACTGGGAGTACAGATGTGTGCTGGCACCTCCAGCTCTATAAGCATCCCAAGGATATAGTCTCAGGTCCTCATGCTTTTCCTATGGAGCCGTCTCCCCAGCACAGAGACAGCAATTTTATGAAACCCTTGATCTATTTCAGAACCGGCTAAGACAGCACACGAGGAAGTACCTGGCATTCTGTTGGCCTTGTAACAACTGATCATGAATAAAGGGACTTGAAACAACTGAAATGTTTTCATAGTCTCAGAGGTAAATGCATAAAATCAGTAAGGGAGTCGATAATTAGTAATGGTTAGCAGGTCATTAGTATGGTGGCAGGCCATGTAGGTCAACAATTAGTCATGGTTAGCAGGTCATTAGTATGGTGGCAGGCCATGTAGTTCAACAATTAGTAATAGTTAGCAGGCCATTAGTATGGTGGTAGGCCGTGTTTTCTGACCACTTCTTACCCTTAAATCCAGAGAGGTTTTCCTGGCTTCAATATAAACCTTTCTATTTCTCATTATTCCAAGACTGAATTAGAGAAGGTTTATGCAACCCTTGGAGTGATTCGAAATAATAAAGAAAGAAAATAAATGTTTGCCCACCATAAATGAGTTTGACTACTTCTTAGTTTGACTGATGCAAGGTTCTAGAATGTTCTCTTCCTTTCCATCCTACTTGTTGAGGAATCCATAGTAATATTAATATACTAGTCATACATTGGCTATTTAGCTTCTGTGTCTATGAACACCCAGTTGTCGGGCTGTAGCACTGGTGGAGTCAGGTGATAAACCAGCTAGTAACGAGTGCTTAGATCCTAGGATGGTCTTCCATGACCCCCTTCAAAACCTGGCAGAACACCCAGGACTGAACTAAGCTGGGGATATTGTCCCTTAGCAAAGAAGAGTGGAAATGAAGTCCGGGAACAACGGGATTCTTAAGAAGATGACAGAAGGAATTATTTGGAGGCGTGGTTTGGAGGCGGGTAAGGAAGTAAGGCAGATTGGATGCTGCCAAGTGTAGCGGTCATTTGTCCCTGGATATCTGTGTCCATTTCCTACTGTAGCTATAACAAAATACCATCAACCTGGTGGGCAAAAACGACGGATGTTGCAGTTCTGGAAAAAGAAGCCCAAAATCAGTATCACTGGACCAAAAGACAAAACGTTGGCAGGGAGATTGCCATTGGAGGGTCCAGTGGAGGAGAATCTGTTTCCCTGCCTCTCTCAGCTCCCATCTCTAGACGCTGTCTTCATCCCATAGCTTGTGGTCTCTTGCTTTGTCTTCAAACCAGAAACAAGTGGCTATTTTATTCCTTCAATAACTGTCTTACAGGTACCATTGGGCCCACCTGGATAACTCAGGGTCAACCCTCCACCTCAGAGTCTTCAACTTCATTTATGTGAACCATTTTCCTTCTGTCATAGGAAGTGACATTTTTGGGATTGGAAAGGGTGCCACCATCTTCAAGAGGATATTAGTTAGTTGCCACAGTAACTCTACAGTTCTAATCTAAGTGAACAGAGTAAGCCCCAAACTGTGACTTGGAAAACAATAGCAGCTGCTCATATAAACCAGGCTCCCCTATTCTTTCCATGCATTTGTCACAACGAATGGATGGATATTGTCATACTCTTCTTCCTCTTTTGTTTTTCAAGACAGAGTTTCTCTGTGTTGCCCTGGCTGTTCTGGAACTCACTTTTAGAGCTGCCTGGCTGGCTTCAAAGTCTGAGATCTGCCTGCCTCTGCCTCCCGAGTGCTGGGATTAAAGGCATGCTACACCACCGCCTGGCCGACATACGCTTCTTAACTAGAGTCCACACACTGTTATACTTCCTTAGTTTCTGCCCACCATCCCTGTTCAGCTCTGGCACCACATTCTGGCTATCATTTGACGTTAGATGTCATATCTCTTTAGTTTCCTCCTGTGCCGGTTGCCCAGACTTCCCCTGTTCTGATGTCCTTGAAAGTTTGGAAAGTGCTGATCAAATATTTTGTAGCCTGCCTGTCAGTTAGATTTGTCTGCTGCTTTCTCACGAGAGGGTTATAGACTTTGAAGAGGCAGACCCCAGAGACAAAATGCCCTTCCCTTCCCGTCCTCTCAACAGCCCACACTGTCAACGTGACCTTCACGTTCATGCTTACTTTGAGTATAAGGGATTGTTTGTCAGGTGTCTCCATTATAAGGGACTCATTTTTAATCTCGTGTTCATGCTGAGAACTTTGAGAGGCCAGCATCGCGTGCATATCTCTTTGAAGAATGGGACGCGCTGCCTTTTTTAGGGCAGAGGATGCAAATAAATGATTGTGAATTCTGCATGGATCTAATATCCTTTGCTGAACTATTTGATCGTTTATTTCAGTATGGACTCTGGGGTGTTTATTTTATTCTTTGACTATAATCTAATACTACTTTTCATTTTTTGTAAAATTGTCCGAGCTTTGATTGTTTGGAGCATTCCCATTTGATTACTAGGTTCTTAATATTTTTTACTTAATTGTTTTCACGTAAAATATATTTTGATCATATCCTTCCCCTCCTGTTTTTTAATTTTTTATTTTGGAGATTATAATATGATTACATCATTTCCCCCTTTCCTTTCCTCCCTCCAAATTCTCCCACAATCCACCCTTCACTCTCTTTCAAATTCATGATCTCTTTTTGGTTAATTAATTGTTGTTATATACATAAATGTATATATGTACATATATTTTTAAACATACAGTTTTAAACAGTTTGTATAATGTTACATGTATGCATACTAGGTTTTGTTTTCTTTTTGAGATGTGTGCATGTTTGTGTGTGCATGTATGCATGTATGTATATATGTTTAAGCCTTATTGACTTTGTGGAACTGTAATGTATGTGTCCTGGGCTCACTGTAAATATTTTTGGCCTTAGCCCCCAGAACAGCCATTTCTTCAAGGAATCAGGTCCCTTTTATTGGGTGATGCTACTGTGATGGAGGTGGCTGCCTGTAGTCCAGAAGTTCAACTTTTGCAACCTTAAGTTTAAGATCTCTTTTGGCCTGTAAGTAGAGACATGCAAATGGCCATTCTGTATAAAAGTTTAGCACTCAGGGAGGGGTCTGATGGGGACCATGTCTAAAAATCATCGTGCTAGAAACCCCTCTGTATCTGATACTGGCCTTGAATTCCCGGCCTTCTTGTTTCTACCTTCTGAGTGCTGGGATTACAGGTATGTGCCTAGCTTAGGTGCTTCTGTTTGGAGGAGTTTTGCCTTAAAGGAGAACTATATAGAGCACCTGGCAGATACTTAGGATACAGTGAAAAATAAAGTGGACATGGTGTATGCACATGCTTGTAAAACTTAGTCTCCTTCCTGAGTACTTTTGGACACAGATGGTCATTTCTGTGACAATGGCTTATTATTGTCCTCTGGTCCCAGGCAATGTCCTAGTTAGGTTTCTGTTGCTGTGCTGAAACACAGACCAAAGCAACTCAAGGAGGAAAGAGTTGATTTTAGCTTACAGTCCGTTATTTCATTATGAGGAGGCAGGAACTCAGAGATCATGGAGGAGTGCTGCCCACAGGTTTGCTCCTCATACCTTGCTCTGCCTGCTTTCTTATGCAATCCAGGACCAGGATGTGGCTAGGGATGGCACTGCCCACAGTGGAATGGGCCCTCCTTTAGGAATCATTAAACAAGAAAATGCCCTACAAACTTGACAGCAGGTCTGTCTAATGGAGGCATTTTCTCAATTGCGGCTCCCACTTTCAAGATTACTCCAACCTGTGTCAAGTTGACGAACAAACGAACCATCATTGGCAGGTGATAAAAGTGAGGTGAGAGGGTTGGGTGCGCTCCAGCTTGAGCAAGTGGTGAGTGTGGCTAACTGTAAAATCCAAGGTTTACCTAAGAGGGACAGCCACTTTGCAAACAGGCCAGTGATCCTGAGCCATGAGCGCACTTTCCCAAGGAGAAATTGGAGAGGAACGCTTTCATGTGAAGGCTCCAATTATAAGTTGTGGGCAACTGATTTTGAGAACCCTTAAAAAATTTCCTTGCCTTCCTATATACGTACCTCCTCCATTTATAAGTGATGCCCTCCAATTTATGGGTGTCAGTTGACAAATTTTGCCTCTCAGTAATCCAGTTAATAAGAAAACATGGCAGCTCCATGCTTACCTGATTAACAAGCAAACTACTGCTTAACATTATCTGTGTTACACTTTGGTCTTTAAAATTTTTTTATTGTGTATCCCAGCCCTTCAAATATCAATTTCTCTGAAATATACTTTATGGCCATTGATATGTGTCTGAAGAATTATGAATATGCATGAATTGAGATTGAGTCCAGTGGATATTAAGTTCTAAATGCTAACTTTAGTTTTTAAAGGGCATGTTGCTTAAGAAAAGACTCAGAAAGAAATGGGTCTTCAGGAATTGATTTTGCTATGAGTGTTGAGAGCGGAAGGACGAGATATTCAACTCAGACCCTCGGAACTAGGACATGCACAGTCTCTCTGGTCTAGGTCACCGAATTGAATCCAGCCCAAGGCAAAACTGTCTGCAGTGTGTCAGCATCAACATCTGTTCAGTGGTCTGTGTGAGGGATGTGGGAGCTCAGCCTGCTGTTAGAGCCGGGCTCCTATGCCATTCTGTAGCTGTGCTCCAAGGAAGTCCTTTAATGTGAGTATCACCATCTCCTGGTTACTTGATAAAGCCACCGTAGTAGAGGGGGTGGGTCCAGAGGGCCCATGAGAAAGTCATGCTTCGAGTCTTTCTGTTAGTTTGTCTTTCGTGTGACACAGCACTACCTAAATGTCAGGTTTTGTTTTTTTTATTTATTTTAAAATTCTATTATTTTTTTATCGTGTGTGTGCATGTATTTATGTGTGTGTGTCAGTACAGCACCCACATGGAGGTCAGAGGACCTTCTCGGGGAATCAGTTCTCCACTTCCATTATAAGACCCGAGAATTATCGGGCTATTGCGACAAGTGCTTTTTTCTGCTGGGCCACCTCACTGACCCCAGGTGTTCTTTTATTTCCATGAGTCATATTATATCTCTGTCCCAGATACACGATTATTTGCACAATTTTAAAGAGCAAGCTGCATTTTAAATAATTAATTTCATATGGAGAGTTTGCTTCATTGTCATTAATCAAAAACTAATATTACTTGTCACGAAAGAGAAAGCAACTCTGAGGTGCAATATAAGTTACGTTAACTGCTACAGCTTTGTTAACAGCTGTGCATGGGTGATACTTACCTCGTTCACCATTGACGGATTATGTTAGAGCCGAATCCTTCTGTGAGGAAAGAAGAGAATTTTTAGCCCTAGATTACATATCTAGGTTAAGTTCACCATTCTTTTTTCTGGAAAGCTATTGACTCAATAACTTATCAACTGACTTGAAGTTGATCAAATTCCTGTTCTGAGTCTAGCAGAGTTCACCACCCTGTGCTTTCTTCTTGGCTGTGAATGTTGGGTTTTCTATTGTGCTCTGTTGCTGACCCACTGAGCAGACATTTATTCAGAACACACTAGAACAACCCCCACCCCCACCCAAGTTCCATGGCTAGCACATCCATGGTTCGGTGCATTGCTTCAGATGATTTAGTTAAACGTTTTTGTAACACTGTTAGCGTGCAAGAAAGGGAAGAAGATGGGCGCCCACAGATTTCTTTGGAAGCTGAAGGACCAGGTCAGGCAGAACCAAGAGGTCTCCAGAACAAAGTTATGACCGGACACTTGTCAGGAATGGACCCTCCAGGGTCCCTCTATTTGCCTGTCTGCTTATAGGAAAAGCTGGCAGCTCTCCCTGTCATAGCTGCTGAACACGGAGCTGTCCGCAGTGCTGATTTCTGTCCGCAAGATTGACTAAGTTACATAAGGGAAAGGATCTTAATGGCCTTTTGAATGAGCTGTGAGGAGAGGCGCTCTCTTCGTGATTTTCCTCTTTTCTGCCCCCAAACTATTTTTTGGTTATATTCCTGACTGTGTCGATGCAGAAATGCATATAACAAAAGCAACCCTTGCTAGACATCAGTCACTTCTCAGAGCACTTTGCATATATTATCTCTTTTAGTCCCTGCAATAGCCTTATTCACAATTATCCCTACTTTCTAGATAAATGATATGGTGAGAAAAGAGGTTGTTTAACTGGTTCAAGGTCACACAGTTAATGTAGAGGTGGAACTGAGGCTTAAATATTCTAACGTCAAATAATTTTAAATAAAATTTTCTCCTTTAGATGTATAAGGCCGGAGGCTGACTGATTTAGATCAGTTCCAGAGCCTATGATTTAATTATCACAGAAAGTCTTGATTTTTCTTTCTGAATAGCAGCACTGACCGCGGCTGCCGGTAGGTTGTCATAGTGTGCGACTGCACTTGATCTTCAGTGCAGGTGGCCAGCCAGCGCTGACGACAGTCAGCAATACCTTCTCCTGAACCCTCTATTGTAGGAAACACACCTTCTACGTGCCTCTAGGTTGATGCAGAACAAGTCCAGTCACAAAGAACACAGCAGGAAGAGAGTGAACGTGTTCAAAGGGCTCTTGGATTTGCAATTCCCATAAATACACTCCCTAGCCTACACTAGAGCCTCCTTTATGTACACAAATACTCAACATTGCTCAGGTCCCACCATTCCCAAGGTTACTTGGCATTGCAATATTTCGTAATCCAAACAACTGTCAGGAATCAAATGCCCCCTTCTTCTTTTATAATAGCATGTTTACTGCTTCTTGGCCCCCATATGACATTTATGGCATACCTGGTTATAGGAACAAGAGAAAATAAGACTCATCTGCTATTTGAAGCTGATGTAATCTCCTCCCTAACAGAACTGCCTATCACAGGGCTTTGTGCATTGCCTGAGGCTTCACCTTTCTCTTTCTGCAAACTCCTCCTTTCTCTCTCCAGGGATAAACATAAATTAATGTGTGCACTGGAAGCTGGTGCGTGATGACATCAGGGTCTTAAGGAAGCCAGTTTGCACTGTGTAGAAAAGATGGATTCAGCTCCCCGTGGTTCCTTGACTTCTAATCAAACATGCTAATTAGAAGCTCACAAACAAGCCAAGGCTGAGAAGAGGGTGGCTTCACCCGGGAGGAGTGCAGAGAGCTATTCTCAACCCCACTCAGCTTGAACACGATGTTTCTGCCTTTGTTGCTCATCAGCAAGAACTGTTCTGCCCTGCATCTCCATCTCCTTACCTATGATACAGAATAGAAATCAATACCTCTTCCCAAAAACATTCTTGCCATTGCCTTTATCATGGTTGACAAATAGCCATCATTTTGGTGTTTGATCAATTGACACTCCATAAAACATCTCCTTTGATTATCTCTTGGCTTCTCACAGGAAGGGATGAACACATTTGTTGACATAATTTTTTTTAAAAAAATGATGTTCCATGCACCCAAATGACAGTTGTAGTGTTAAGATATCATATAAAACCAAGTCCACCTAGAGCCTTCTGATGTACCTCCATAGTTTAAGATGAGTCATGCTGGCAGGTAGCTCAGTGTGCTGATTTTCTTTTGTCAGCTTGGCACAAACTAGAGTTACCCAGGGAAGAGGTAACTTCAGTTGAGGATTGTCTTTTCACATCAATAAAAACCCTAAGACAGGCTCAAACCAGATAGAATCATTATCTGTCTCTACCTTCCCACTATTATACTTTATACAAAGAGCAGAACAAAAACCAAGAAATCTACACATTAGATTTGATTGTCTGCTCCAGGAACTTAGTTGAGAGTCTATCCTTGGTTTAGGTACTGGGGCCTCTGGGAATTGTCTTCATTCTTGGAATGACATTTCCTACAGGGATCTGGACCTGGGAAAGAAGTCTGTCTGTGTATTAATTAATCAATTTATATTTTAAGTTGTAATGTCTATGAGTTCTGTTATCATGGGGCAGTGGAGTGTGTCTGTGTGTCTGTGGGTAATGATGTTTGAACTGGGCTTTGGCAAGAAGGAGCCAGCCTTGCAACATTCAAGGGGAAGAACTTTCTGGTTGTTCCAGTAATAAACACAACAAAGTGGGAATAAGTTTCCCATACTGAAGAACAGAAGTAGGAAGCCAGTATGAATGGACCACAGTAAGGGGGGGGTGTGGTAGAGGAGACAGGCAAGGTGGGGGAGATGATCAGCGTCGAATCAGGTACAGTTTTGTAAGCCACAGCAGGTGTTTTAGAGAAGGGGGGATTACATTTTTATCACATCTATTTATTTTCTATGTCTGTATGGGTGGGTAGATATATGTATGGGTGAATGCCATGACATCCATGTAGAGGTCAGAGGACAACTTGCTGGAGTTGGTTCTCTCCTTCCACCACGTGGGTCCTAGAGACCAAACCCAGGTTTTCAGGTTGGGTGGCAGGCACTTTTCCCAGCTGAGCTGTCTCCTTGACACTTAGATTTCATTTTTATTTTCATGCAGTGGAATACCATGGAGAAGATTTAAGCAGGGAAATTAAGTGACATATTTATTCTGAAAGGCACAGTTTGCCTGCCTGAGGACAGCGACAGGATTGTGGGAGGAGCGGGGAGTATGGCTCAGAAAGGTTTTGCAGCAACCCAAATGGGAGATAAATTCTCACTCACGTAGTGAGATCGTGGCCGAACCTGGAGCAAAAATTTCAGTCTCATTCCAACAACAAATGAATTAAGTACAACTGAAAAGTATAAAAAGAAAGGAGCAGTTGCTGTCCATAAAGTGGCCAGTATTTTTCCAGGCTCTATCCCACCTCCTTTATTCCTCCATTTCATTCTGCTGTAATCATCTAAGGTAGAATCCATCGCTCTTCATGGCATTTGGCAGATGAGGAAGTCGCCGCTGTAAAAGCTGAAGAGCATCCATCCACACAGAGCGAGAGGCAGAGTAGCAGGGTGAAGCTTACCGGCCAAATTAGTCTAACTCCAAGTGCCTGCAAGGCACCGGGATCAGTCCTGTGCTGATAGCGAGGAGCCGGGTGGCTCAGTGGTTACACGGGTGGGTACTGAACCCAGGGAAAACTTAGTTCCCAGCCTGGTTCTCTTCCTTCAGAACTCTGTGACCTTGGGCAAGTGGCCTCACCAACTTCTCATTGTCTGACTCTGCTCTATAAATAGAGAATAGGAACAATAGATCTTAGTCCCCAGAGTTGCTGATTTCACACATGCAGTTCAGACTAGTGCTTGTCACAGGGATGCAAAGATCATGAATATCACCATGAGAATGGGAACCACACTTTGGACCATACTGCAAAGGCAGTGGGTTCTCCTTCCACTTCTGCGCAGCAGGAATGTTTGGCCCAGAGCAGAGGTTCAAAAGAGGTTTGCTGGGCATTGTATTTCACTCAAAACCAGATGAATCTCATTCATTCTTATTCTAAATGAACTTGGAGCCCCCAAGTGACCCTTCTCTCCCAGAGTGCCCAAAACATCTACGAGTCTCCCTAGGAAGTTCTGGTGCAACCAGAGGACCAGCATGATAGGCCACAGGGCAAGGAACCATGGCATAAGCAAGTTCTTTAAAAGTAAGAGTCAGATGGGCTGGGGTAGTTATAAGAGGTCCCCCCCTTTATATATGGGAGAGCCCAGGAACGAAAACAGAGGAAGAATATGGAAAGGGGAACCCCCAGAGCAGTTGTGAACCACCTGACACGCAGGAATTTGAACCCAGATCATCTGGAATTGCAGGAATTGCTCTTAGCCACTGGGCCACCTCTCCAGCCCCATAATCCTGATTTATAGAACAGAGGGCCGCAGTGCCCGAGGGAAAGAAAATGCAGATTTTCCAGATCTCTGGGAGAAAAAGAGAAATGGCAGGGGTCGGGGTTGGGGTGCTGCTCAGCCAGGGCTGAAAACTGGTGTTGAAACTCAGTGGATCGAAGTCCCAACTCTGGAGAACCAATGTTCATTCTTTTCCATGGCTCCTCGGCGACTGCGCTGTCACATGATGGTCAGCAGGGGGCAGTGTTGCCAACGTATCACTGTGAGTGAGGGGCTCTGCTCCACCGCGAGGGTCCTGGGAAGAGCTTATGAAACCCGAAACTGCAGCCGCTTGTGCAGGCCCTGAGGATAGCCCACCTCTTCGCTTCTCGGAGTCCTATCTCTTCTCCGTGTCTCCCATGCGCTTCTCCTTCCTTGCATCCTCTGCTCTGGCTTGGGTCCACATTCCTCACCTTTTACCTCCGGAAAGCACGCGAAAGTCCGCTGCCTCTTTGGATCTTCTGAAATATTTTCTGAGAGCCGGTCAAGCTAAATACCGACTGTTGTACAAACCCAGAAACAGCTCTAGAGAAGTTCCTGGTCCCTCAGGCCCCGTTCTTTGCTGGTTCAGGTTGGCTACAAAGGCTTCTAGTGTTTATCACCGCAAAGAGCTCTCCCTGACCTCAGGAACCACACACCCTTCTGAGTTACAACCAAAGCTCCCAAAGCAATAAACAAGGAAGGGACTTCTTCACAAACACAGCCTCAGGGGTACTATGCATTTTAGGAGGCTCCCTGCTGAAAGGATGGACAGTCCAAGCCTCTAAGGGTTCTGAGTCCACTTAAGACCAGGAGGGAACAGACCTGTCTGTGGATTTTTAAGGAGAGAAGCCACAAGCATTGCGGACTCAGGGCCACATGGCGGAGCTGTGCTTAGCAGACACTAAGCAAATACTGTATGAAGGGGAGCTATGAGAAAGCCCCTTCTCTTTAAACCCCACTGTTCCCGCGTGAAGGGTGACTGAGGTACCGAATGTCTCAGAGTAGGGTAAGAGCCCACCGCCCACTCCACGTTCAGTCGGCACTGCTCCAAAGAGGAGGCTCACATGCTCATTTTTTCATAGCTCCTTTCCTCCCCTACCCCCTACCTAGCATCTAACATATCCCAGGCTGGCTTTGAATGCCCTATGTAGTCGAGGATGACCTGCCTCTCGCTCCCAAATGCTGGGATTGCAGGCAAGTACCACCGTGCTTGGTTTATGTAGACCGGGGAATTGGACCCAGAATTTCGTGCATGTTAGGCGAGTGCTCTACCAAGCGAGCTTCCGCCTCGACCCTCTGAGCCACTTTTTATAGAAGACTGTTTACTCTGATGATTCCCATTAGTGACACAGTGTAGCCACAGCTTTGGAGGTAAGCTTCTGCCCCCACAGACTCCGACTCCAGGCTTGCCTCTAGTCAGTCACATCCGGCTAAAGTAGCTCTGTGTTGGTTTCAATCTGGCCTTTAGGGCCTTGATTATTTTTGCTCCCTGGGTGCTTTTTCTGTTTGGGGATCTGCAACCCTGGCTGGACTGCAGCTCACAGGGATCTACAGGTCTCGGCTTCACAAGTGCTGGGCTTAAAGACACGAGCCCTCCATGCCCAGCTCTCATAAACCTTTGAAGTACTGCATCCATCCCCAGGGAAAGTTCAGGCTCGGCTGCTGGGGGATGCGCATCACACGGGGTGAGCTCGGTTTTCAGACCAGGCTCAGCCAGTGGTTTCCAGAACCCAACTAAGATCAAGAGAACCCCAGCCCTAACCCATTGTTCACCCCAGAACCACAAGAATGCCCACGTTAGGCCGGAAGAATTGCTTGCCTGACCCTTAGAGATGCATGAGCAATCACACTTATCAATGGATGATGCTTGGGAGGGACACTTTGTTGTCCTTGGCTGGTTGCTACCCACTTAAACTCAGACTGATTGAAGGATGAAGAACCAGCTTGGTAGGATGGTTTCACAAAGTTACTAACTATATTGCCGAATACTTAAAGTAACAATGGTAACTTTAAAGCTGGCCATGGGTACATAGTTGTTCAGAGAAGACACCCGAGTAAGACAGACCAGTTCCAAATTGCTATTCCACCACAAACGGAGGGTCTGAATCTATGCCCTCATACCCTTTTCTGAAGGATGGGGGTATAATGAGCGTAAAGTGGGCTCGTAAATGCGGGGTGTCTTGTTTGGTACCTGGCACATGATGAGCAGGCAATGAACAATGAGCATTGTTAATGGCTGTCTTAGTTACTTCTCTATTGCTGTGACAAAACACCATGACCCAGGCAGCTTACAAAGAAAAGCTTTAATTGGGCATATGGTTCAGAGAGTCCTCCTTGATGGCAGACAAAGGTATGACAGCAGAAACAACTGAGAGATCACTTCTTGATCCACAAGCAAGAGGCAGAGAGGAAGAGACACGTTGGGAATAGGGTGAGTCTTTTGAAACCTTTAAGCCTGCCCTCAGTGACACACCTCCTCCAACAAGGCCACACCTCCTAATCCTTCCCAAACAGTTCCACCAACTGGAGAGCAAGTAATCAAACATGAAACTATGGGGTCATTTTCATTCTAACAAATCCTGTAGTGATGATTAAGTATCCAATAGGCTGTCTGTCTATTATAGCCCCTGTAGTTGTCATAGGTTGAATGGGTACTCCACAGAGTGTCACAATTCAGTTAAGGTTTTGAAAGTAGAATTATAGTGTGTGCATTCATGCGTACACACACACACACACACACACACACACACACTTTTTGTCATATTGGGGATCAAACTCAGTACTTTGCACATATTAGACAATCATTCTAGTACTGAGCACATCCCCAGGCTTTTCTTGTTTTATTTTGAGATAAAACCTTGCTAAATTGTCCATGCTGGCCCTGAACTCACCATGTAGCCCAAGCAGGCTTCCATCATGTGATCTTCCTGCCTTAGACAAGCTTCAGACTCTCAAGTGGCTGGACTTACAGGGCTGTACCCACATGATTTTTAAAAATAACATTTACAGAGCAATTATAACCCAGAATACCTCCTAAGGCAAATTTCTTGATTAAAGAATCTTTTGGAGTATGAGGTATAACTTCTAATCGTGAGCCCTGAACTCTAATGCATTAACATCGACTTTATTTTCTATAAGGGAGACTGCTATTGCAGACAGGGGCTTACATCTTTTTCTGAGTATAATCACTCACTTTGTCTTTTGTTGAACTAAGAAGCAAGACAATTGCCCGCCATAGCCAAGGTGAGAAAACTAGCTGCCTGCTGTGTCCTCTGGTGAAAAGGTTTAACCAAACAGACATCGTCAAAAGAAAACCAGCCTTAGGGTAAAGTTCAGGGAGAAACTTGAGGATTCCCTTCCTAACCAGCCCTCGGAAGATACTCAGTGCTGTTTATTCTGGGCAGAGAAGAAAAGGCATGAAGGGGCTGGGGAGACGGCTCAGTTGGCAAAATGCTTGTTGTACAGCGTGAACACCTGAGTTCAATCCCTAGGACCCACGTTAAAAAGCCAGTCACAGTGGCCCGTGCTGGAGAGGAAGAGAAAGGATGAGCTGAAGGTCACCCAGTCTAACCAGTCTAAGGCGACAGATTCTGCCCAATAAAAAAAAAATCAAACAAACCACAAGGTGAAGAAAAAGTGAGGAAGATGCCCAACATTCACCTCTGGCCTCCAGATGCATAGGCAACCCACGTGCATGCACACACACACATACACACACACACAAACATACACACAAAAAAGCACGCACCAGAGCACAAAGAAGTGCCGTGGTGGAGACAGTGATGGAGGAGGAACTTCTGCTGAGTTTAGAGCTAACTGCCCTGTCACAGTGTCTCCAAGCGGACACACTAATTTTGCTGACACTTAATTGATTCGATTAAAAATAAAAATATACTTGACAAAAAGTCATGATGATACCTAGGATCATGTATGCTAGTTGAAAACATTTTATATGTATTTTCCTTTTCCCCAAACCGATTCTTTTGCTTTCTTTTTCCATGGGAGTATGCAGTAAATGCTGCATACCTGTAGGTGTGCCTGAAACTCTGCACACGGTATGGAGGTGTTCAGTCTCTGGACCTGCTAGGGAGGTCCACGTGAGTCCAGACTGTGGGCTCTACCTCAGAGAAGTAGTGTGTTTCCCCATCCCATTATCTGGGTGTGGATGGATCCCACTGCCTCTCTCACAGCTCAGACACAGGCCTTGTGTTCCCGACTAGGGCACTTGTCTGTGCATTTCTCCGGATCTCGGGGAATGAGCAGAAAGCACTGGACATCAACACAGAACCCTCGCCTGTGGGTGGTCTGCAGCTGTCCTGGCTCCCACAGGGCCGCCGAGAAAAGCTGTGATGGGACCAGGGTTACTGAGTGGGTATCAATATCTCTCACTCGCTCCTGGTGATTTGTGGTTCCTAGGCTTCACCTTTCCCCCAGTGAAACCTCCTGAGAGTCACACTGTGGTTTGTCAGGGAAGCGGACTGGCTGGACTGGTGGGAACCAGCGTCTGACATTGCCCCCGTTGTGTGTGTGGAGCTCCCCCCGGATTGGTTGGTGTTTGGGCATTATTGATTGTTAAATGTTATGGATTTCAACCCTGGCTGAAGAGCGACAGAATCCAAATGTTTTTATTGAATTTCTCCGAACCCAGGGGAGGAACCACAGCCTGTTTTTCTGTGTGTCCCTGTCTCTTATTTCCCCTTTCTCATCTAGCCCTCTCTACTCAGCAGTCCACAGAAGAAGATGGTGGTTTCCCCATAGCTCGCAATCAATTCCGTTTAAAGCCTGCAACAGAGAACAACCCAAGTCTCTGAACTACAATGCAGAGCTCTTGCAAGGGAGAGTTTCATGACCTGGTAGAGAGCAGTGTCCATCTCTGGCCCAGCCACCTGTGTTTAGGAGGTTATAGGCACATTTTGTAAGTATAAGCACATTTAGCCTGGCTCCGTGAATGACAAGGGGCGGGCAGTTGTTTGAGAAGGGCGCCGCTGTGGGCGGCTTCTGCAGTGACTTATTCCTGGTGACACACTTCTATGCTATCCACTCTCGTCAAGTAAGGGCTGGATTTAGAGACTTGCTTCTAGTGTATAGATGGTCTCAGCGGGTGAGATGTCTTCTCTAAAGCTGGTGACAAGCCTAGGTCTCCATCTCACTCACACTCTTCCCGGTTCACCTTTGCTTGCTCTGCTAAAGCAAGCTACCACTTGTGGTCCCTGGCGAAGCCTGGGAGGCAAAGAACTGAGTATGGCCTCAGGTCAAATGCTAGCAGGGAGCTATCCTGCCAACACCCAGTGGAAAGATCTTGCCAGTAGATCCTTCCCACTCACGCCCAGAGATGTCTGCAGTCCTGGCTTGCTCTTCCATTGCAGCCCTTGGAGGGACCTTGAAACAGAGGCACCTGCTAAGTCATGCGCAGATTCCCTGAGCCACAGAAATGACTAGACAGCAGATGATGTTTCAAGCCACTTTGACTTCATCCTTCTATGAGTCTACCCATAAATTGCTAAGATTTGAAGTGGTTAACTATGTAGCCCAAGATGGCCAATAGAGGACTTTCATGGCTGCAGAGGCTCTGAGAGCAGAGCCCATATCCTTACTTTACAGTATGGCAGCTTGCGAGTGTTTGCATGAGTTACAGAACCTCTGCACATTACGCTGTCACCTATGAGACAGATAATAGTGGCTCGTATAGTTCTTGAGAGGCTAAATGAGATAACATAAGCCTAGCGAATGCAGTTAGTGGAGCTATACGAAACAAATCAACAGGATAATATTGATTAATTGGCTATTATTAACTAAAGTTTACAGCATCATGAAGTTTGGCTATATGGCTGAATTTTCAGGAGCTAAAGGGATGGCTCAGTAAGAGTGTGTGCCTACCTTGCAGAAGACTCAAGTTCCGCTTCCAGCACCTGTATTGTGCAGTTCACAACGCTCTGTAGCTCCAGTTCCAGGATAGCCAATGCCCTCTGCTGGCCTCCTCAGGTATCTGCATACACACACACACACACACACACACACACAGAGAGAGAGAGAGAGAGAGAGAGAGAGAGAGAGAGAGAGAGAGAGAAATACCTAAGTAAAAAAATCAAACGCCTTAAAGATTTAAAGAAACCTTAAAGAGGTTCACATGTCTGTTAAGACTGCTCACGTGTGCCATTGTTACCCTGGCTTCCTCTTAGAGAAATCTAGAGGATTCTATGCCCCTTATAGAAATGACTAGAAAGGAACATAAAATACCAAGCAATCTCCATGAACTCTACAGCAGTGGACTATTTTTACTTTAGGTATTACAGTAAAGCGCAACTTTGTGTCATGGAGAAGCTGACTGAAAGCAGAACCAGTGCTTTCAGACCCAAAAACCTCCACATCTATTTGAGTTGATGGAATTGAACTTGTTTTTGCGGTTGCCTTCCACAGAAAGGCATCCGACAACCTTCCACAGCCAATTATTTTGTGGGTTGAAATGCCAGGGCACCACACAGGTGGCAATCCATCACAAAGACGGATGCTGAAGATGAAGCTCACAAGGGTAAATCATCAATGCTTAAAACGTTTCTGCCTTCTGAGGGCAAAACCCACGATGTCAGCATTTCCCTGGGATTTGCTTATCAATTCCAAGCACAGATACGCAGTGACTCTGTTTGCTGTCCTCCTTGGGATGTTGTTCTCCTGCCAGGAGCTGCAAGTCTCCACAGCGGAGGGACATTTGCAGATTTCCCCACCTTACCTCACCTCTGTCTTTTCTGCCCTCATCCCAAGACCACTGTTCAAGCCTGCATTTCTTGC
Organism: Microtus oregoni; assembly: GCF_018167655.1. Lineage (NCBI taxonomy): Eukaryota > Metazoa > Chordata > Mammalia > Rodentia > Cricetidae > Microtus > Microtus oregoni. The sequence continues at coordinate 44,208,644 of NW_024543063.1, forward strand.
TGTCCAGAGCCATGACTCTATTATAAACGCCCCCGTCCCCATGGCTCAGTGTATCTACCCCTCTCTTTGGGTCACTCAACCCAGTGAACTTCTTCCTTCCTGTCATGTGGGGACAGCTTCCTGAGCACCCCTTCTTTCTGCCCTAAAGCCAAGCACAACAGAAGCCTTTCTCTGTTAGAGACGCTGGTACTGTTTGCTTAGAAAACCATGGAGAAAGAGTTAAGTGGGAAAAGCATCGGTGAGAGATCTTACCCTCCCTCCAAAAATTCCCAAGCTTGCTGAGCAGGGCCTGCTACTATGTGTAGTTGGGATCATTTGGGGTCTGTTGGGGTCACCACAATTTATCTCCCCATTGCCCTCTCATCTCCCTAAGAATGCTGGAGGAGATTGCTCTACATGCATGTGTGTATGTACATAGATGTATGGATTTGTGTATATGTATATATCAAACGATACTCTAAAAAATTCATCATTGAGTGATAGCATCCTTGTGTGAGCATCATAAAGTACACTTGCATTAGCTAAAATAACTACACTGTTGCTAGGCATCCTAGTTTCATTTCCTTTGCATTGATAGAATCCCCTGACAGAAATCAACTTAAGGGAGAAAGGGGTTTGTTTGGTTTATGACTTTAGGTCACAGCCCATCATATTGGTGGATGTCAGGGTAGGAGCCTGAAGCAGAAATCATGCACAAACCCTGCTTGCTGGCTCAGCTGCAGACTCATGTCTAGCTAGGTTGCTTATAGCGCATAGGACCACTTGCCCAGGGATTAGTGCCTCCCCCAGTGGGTTGGGGTACTTCAGTTAACAATCAAGACAGCCCTTCACAGAAATGCTCACAGGCCCACAAGCCAATCTTATCTGGGTAATCCCTCAATTAAGACTCCCTTCTATCATGACACTAAGTCATGTCAAGTCAACACTAGGATAAGGGGCTATCTCAAACGAGACATTACTGACATCTTAGAGGCGGGAGAGAGGCTAAAGTACACCAAAGACTTCATGGTTTTTGCTGAGCTCTTTCCAAGCTCCTGCGATGGAAAGTCATCTCCAGGTTCCAAAACAGTCACTGGAAAGGGATAAAGATCTTAGGCAAAGCCTGGAAGATGTTAACAAGAATTCACTTTTTTCAAGATGGGTGGTGGTGGTGCACGCCTTTAATCCTAGCATTCAGGAGGCAGAGACAGGCAGATCCCTGTGAGTTTGAGGCCAGCCTGGTCTACAAGAGCTAATTCCAGGACAGGTTCCAAAGCTACAGAGAAACCCTGTCTCAGAAAAAAAAAATCACTTTTCCCCCTTGCCAGAGAAGAAAGAACAGAGCAGAGTTGTTGGGATGAGACACAGTGAAAGGAACAGAATAGCATGGCAGACAGAAATGAGCAGAGCAGACAAAAAGAGATGGAAGACTGGGAGGAAAAGCAACCCAGACAACCTTGGAAGACTTTGCTGCCAAGGCTTCAAGCTATAGAGGAAATTACTAAGAACATGAATTCAGTGAGACAAAACCAAAAGCAAGACAAAGCAAAAGCAAAATACTTCAGTTATGAATTGGATGCACCAAAAGGTGAACAAAAGGTCTAAGCGCGAACTAATGCTGTATTGCTTCTATTTCTACATTTTTATTAACATGTTAATTATCCATATTAATGGGATTCAGTATATTTCAGCATGTGCATACAAGTGTGCACTGAACAAACCAACATTTAAAGCTTTTTGAAAACTTAGCACCTAGCAGCCCTTGAGAAACAAAATAAAAATCTTAAAATCATGATTAAGAAAAGGCATTAGGAAAAAAGCCACAGTAAAAGTACTCCAAGTGCATTAGTGTGTAAAATGACAGCAAAGTTTGTGTTTGCCCAACCAGGAGACAGAGCATCTGTTTCATTCCAGGCTCTGGTAGTTGATACATTGGAGGCTGTAGGTGGGAGAGGGATGTGCTTTGGCTCCATCTCAATGTGTGTGTGTGTGTGTGTGTGTGTGTGTGTGTGTGTGTGTGTGTGTGTGTTTCTGGGAACAAACAGGGTCTTGCAGGTGCTGTACCCTGAACTACAATCCTTTTAAAGACAGGATCTTAGTATTGTGCTCTGGCTGCCTTTCAGGTCTCTAAGAGGCCCACACTGGCCTCAAATTTTTCATGTTTCTGCCATAGCCGCTTTCATGCTGGGGTTCCCGGCGTATGCATCCATGTGCAGCTAAGATGCTGGTGAAGTGGCTGCTATGTTTTGCTGGTTACCACCCAAGCTTATATTGAGCCTTGATTCCTCCATGGGAATAGAGAAGTGTGGCCTTGAATTAGTTATGTTTCCACTGTGATTAAACACCGTGACCAAGAACTTATAGAAGGAACAGTTTCTTTGGAGCTTTCATTTCCAGACAGATAAGAACCTAGCATCATCATGGCAGGGAGCCATGATGGCAAGCACATGGCAGAAGCAGAAGCTGAGGGATCTCATCTTGAACTACAAGCAGAAAGGTGAATTAGCTGGAGATGGCAGGGGGTTTTGAAACCTCAAATCACACCCCCAGGGATGTACTTCCTCCAGCAAGGCCACATACATCCCGAGCCTTCCCAAACGTCATCACCAACTGTGAACCATGTATCCAAATGCTGGAGAATATGGAGGACAACTCATTCAAACTGCCCCATACCTAGTGAAACACTCCTGGGCCATGGGTGCGGAATCTTACGAATGGATCCATGCCTTTCTTACACAAGTGATTTGTTATGCTTGTGGCCTTGCATGAATTACTGCAGGTGAATAAAGAAAATCCATCCCTCATAGTCTCTTGCATGCCCCCACTTGCCCTTCTGCCTTCCACATGAATTGAGGCAGTATGAGACCTCACCAAAAGCCAAGAGGGTGCCATTGCCGTGCTCATAGACGACAGTTCCAACAGTTCTGCTACAGCAACACAAAACACAACAAGAAGCATGCTAATGGGGACACGGAGTCGGAAACTGGATAACAGAAGAGACTGGAGGATGAAATTCAGAACTAGCCTAACAAAACATATTTAAGGCCATCGATGTGTGGATAGTATTTAAGGCTTAAGAATGGATGAGGTCTCTCAGGAAGGGCATACAGAGAAGAGGGCTGTGTTGGTTGGCTAGTTTTATGTTAACTTGACACAAGCCTGTGTCATTTTGTAAGAAGGAATCTTCTTGGTTGATATAGGAGGGACCAGCTCGCCATGGTTGGTACCACCCTGGGCAGGTGGTCCTGAGTGTTCTAAGATGGAGAATAAGCCAGTGAACAACACTTGCCCATGGTCTCTGCATCAGCTTCTGCTTCCAGCTTCCTGCCCCGACTTCCTTCAGTGACAGATTGGGATAAACTGAAATAAACTCTCTCCTCCCCATGTTAATTTTGGTCATATGTAGGTGGAGACCGTTCTTTTGTTTCTCAGCTTCCTAGACCCGAATAATCACACAGAAACTTTATTAATTGCAATATTGCTTGGCCAATAGCTTAGGCTTCTTATTAACTAACTCTTACATCTTAAATTAACCAATTTCTATTATTCTGTGTATCGCCATGAGACTGTGGCTTACCAAGTAAGGTTCTGGCATCTGTCTTTCTCCTTCAGCAGCTACATGGTATCTCTCTGACTCCACCTACTCTCTCTCTCTCTTTCTCTCTCTCTCTCTCTCTCTCTCTCTCTCTCTCTCTCTCTCTCCTAGTCTGGCTATATTCTGCCCTGCTATAGGCCAAAGCAGCTTTATTCATTAACTATTAAGAACAACACATATACAGAAGGATATCCCACATTGTCTTCCCTTTTCTCTCTAAATAAAAAGTAAGGTTTTAACTTTAGCACAGTTAGGAAAATAACATATACAAACCAGTTATTGGCACATTAAGGAAAATACTCTATCATCTATCCTATCTTTGTGAGTCTAAAGTTTTATATCTAATTTATCCTTTATCACAACTAAGGAAAACTATAACTATATGTCTTTAACTCTTCAAAGACCTCAGAAGGATATAATTTTACCTAAGTAAATAGGAAGTGCAATCAAGTAACTTTCAAAACTCTAGAATTGACAAAGCCATCTTGCTGCCTGGACAGTCACCTAAAATTCTTCTGTAACATTGGGGCATCCATCAGCCTACAGGCCCATAGTATCTGGCAGACTTTTCCATGAATCAGGAAATTTGAAAGGCTGTTTCACCTATCTTGGCAGTTTGTCAGTAACTTTCTTCTGCATCCTGCAGAATGTCTGCCAGTTTCTTTCATGAAGCAGGAACTCTTAAGGACTGTCTCACCTTTAGACAAGTTCAGTAGTCATTTCTGTGGGTCCTGCAGGTCCAGTTCATACAGTATACCATCAAGCAGCTCAGGTAAGATCAGTTTCTTGCCCAAATGACCACCCTTGTCACATTGAAGGCAAATTCCATAGTGAGTTTCTTCGATACCCATCAACTTCTCAGAAGCAGACATGTCTTGCTGTCAAGAAAAGTCTAAGTTCTTAAAACATTTTAAATTCCTTATTTGTCTTTGAAGTGTTGAAGATTCTCTAATTGAAATGTATCTCTGTATATCTATAAAACTTAACCAACATAATTAAGATTTGATTATTACAGATGACTATGAATTAATCTGTATTTCTTAATTATACATTACATTTTTAAATGAGCTGCACAGACATAATACTTTAAACAAGAGGAGAAATACATATACACAGTGTAACAAAATCAACTTCAAATTTTTATCAATATCAATAGACTAAGATCCATACAAATGCAAAGTATTCATCTTTATATTATCCTTTTTTTTAAAAAAAGAAATTGACTGTGAACATTAATCACTCATAATCAACCCCCTTTAAATGAAAATAAGCATTTATAAACAGTCATTTTGAGAATTCAAGCATTGTTTTCTCCAAACCGCTTCCTGATATTTTGGGGGATGAAGTAATTTTAGGGTTCATGGAGATCTTTCAGCAGGGGGGTCTTGTTTCATCAAATCACATTAGCCTAGAAGGAATCCATAAGTTCTCATCTTCTGTGGAAACAAAAACAGAACCTCTTTTCCAAAGCAAAATATATTTCAACCCAAAATTTGAAGTCAAGATACCTTTATGTTGATTTAACTTAGCAGTCCCAGAAACAAATGTCTCTCTGTAGTCAAAAAATTCAAAGAAACCACAATAAATGCATAATCCAGACTCTCTGTGTATTTTCCATCTTTACAAGGATTCTTTTTACTTCTTTAATCTATGACTGTCTGTACTCTTTTATATTACTTTTACTGTCTTTTTAAAGACTTTGCTTTATTTTTTAAAACTATTTACTTTCTTCTAAGCCTACGTACATTAATCCAACACTGTGACGCATTCAGAGATCTTTTTTTTTTTATCTGAATCTGTCTTGATTGCGTATGTGTAACCATTTTCTGACCAGGAGCACTTTTTTTTTTTTTAATGCTAAGTGGTATAGCTAAGACTAATGCTGCTTTGCCTCTTGGCCCCGCCCAGTCCAACTGCAACTCTGAAGCCATGCTCACAGCCCAAGCTCCAGGGACACAGCAGGTCTATGTCACCATTATGCAATTTGTAACATGCTGCTCACAGACCCCATTTAAGTACAGGACCTCCCAAAAGAGCCAGAGTTCATGCTAATCATGAACCAGAAAGCTGCCATTTCTTTAAGGAGCTGTGCTTCTGCTTGTGGCCCGCAAACAGAGCCTATCCTAGAAATATATGACTACTAAGAAGTTGTGTTTAATTCTGTTCTTTTATGTCTAGAATTCCTTCCCAACTTCTCCTAGGTTTTATGTGGATATTTTGTAGGCAGAGACTGCTCTTTCATTTCCTGGCTGCTCAGACCCAAATAATTATACAGAAACTATATTAATCACAACATTGTTTGACCAATAGCTTAGGGTTCTTATTAACTAACTCTTACATCTTAAATTAACCCATTTCTACTATTCTGTGCAGTGCCATGAGGCTGTGGCTTACTAGGTAAGGTTCTGGCATCTGTCTTTCTCCTTCAGCAGCTACACGGTGTCTCTCTGACTCTGCCTACTGTCTCTATATATCTCTTCCAATCTGGCTATATTCTGCCCTGTTATAGCCCAAAGCAGCTTTATTCATTAACCATTAAGAGCAATACATATGCAGAAGGACATCCCACATCAGTCAGATTATTTTATCACAGCAATAGAAGTCCTAACTAAGGCAAGGGCCAAGGAATATGTGCTGGTTCACTCTAGTATTAAGACATCAGAAACAGGCATATGGTATATGCCTATATTCCCAACACTCAAGAGTCTGAAGCAAGAGGACCGTGAGTCTAAGGCAAACCTGGGCTGCATGGCAAGTTTTGGGTTAGTCTGGGATGCATAGGAAAAAAGTTCAGTGAGGAAAGGATACTGGACGAGAGAGTCAGTCAGGAGGAGGAGATAGGGAGCTAGTGTTTGGAACTCCATGACACTGTTGTCTATGACAAGCAAGAGATCCCCTGTATCAAATACAACTGAAAAAAAAAATCAAAGATGAGTGTCAATGCTCGTCCACTGTATAAACTGTGCAGACACCAGTGTGGAAGTAGATAGCAGCTTCTATCTACTTGGAAGGGCCTCCAGTAAAATAGTTGGAGAGGAATTGAAACAGCATTAAGAGAGAATTTCCAAGAGGTTTTGTTGCAGTCAAGCAAAGAAGGGGATGGTGAGGTCAAGAACATGTCTGTCAATCCTTGTTCTGGGGAAAGGTAACCTTGAGAAAAGTTTCAACTTCTGAGCCTGTTTCCTTGTCTATAAGACAAGGACATTCTTCATTAAATCATTCCTTCATTTAACATTTATTGATTGCTTACTATGCGCCAAAAGCCAGGAGTGCGGAGATCAATAGCTGCCTTGTCCTTTCAAAACTCACTGTCTAGCTGTGGGCTAACAGATGGGAAACAAATAACTGGACCACTTGGAGAGAAATGTCAGGTACCTGCTGTCGAGAGGAAGAGGAGTCTTATCTGACTAGGGGGAACTGGGAGCGTCTTCTCGGTGCATGGACTCATCATGATTGAGAGTAAAATCTTGGAAAGCACAAGATAAACGTTGTAGGCAAAGAGATACAGAACAGGAGCATAGGGAGTGGGAGGAAGAGACTCAGAAAACTGCTGGGACCACACAAGACACAGCATCCCGTTCCATTGCCCTGCCCTTGACACGGCTCCCTAGACAACCTCTGTCACTGCTAAGTCCGGATTTGACCTCGTAGTCTTTCCCCAGGCAGCCACTAACTCAGATGAAACCAATCACTTGTCTACTGCCAGCATATATACCAGCAATCTGCTAACTACAAAACACCTTCTCAAAATGTTTGTGGGTTTAGTGTGGCTCATTAATGACATGAAATACAAACCCAGTATAATACAGATAGTTCAGAATTCCAAATGTAATTTGGTGACTATATATACACAAATATACAATCCATTTCTTAATTAATTAATTAATTAATTAATTAATTGTAAGACAGGGTTTCTCTGTGTAGCCCTGGCTGACCTGGAACTCATGCTGTAGACCAGCCTGGGCTCGAACTCAGAGAGCCCCTGCTTCCTGAGTGCTGGGATTAAAGGAATGTGCCACCACACCTGGCTGCATCCATTTTAATAGACATGAAATCTCTTTTCAAATCGAATCTGAGATAGAGGCACATGATTCCTAGAAATCATTTGTATGTATGATTTAACTGAACAAAGAAGCCATTTCTACAATGGATTGGAGTTTGGTTGGGTTTAGGAGTGGGGAATTTATAGTCTTCCCAATCATGGTTTAAAGTTTTAGGAAGTATTTTATATACAGAATAAAGAGAAAAATGTGACAGTGGTGTACCCATCGCCCAGGTTTTTAAACATTTTTAACATTTTCCATTGCTTTGGGGCTTAATAAAAAGAATGAGGTATTCTTTTGGATTAAAGATCCAACTGCTGTCCCTTGTCCCCATCATATGCCTGATCCCTCAACTTTCCCAAAGGACACTATCCTCGCAAGCTTCCTCACTCACATTTGGATAACAGTCCTTTTCTATTTGCACCAAAACGCACTAAGCAGAATTACTTCCTGTGTTTTCCATCGCATAAATGATAATACAAAGCAAAAAACTGTTCTTTGACCTGTCTTCACCATCTCTCAGTTTGTGAAGACATCCACGGTGATAAACGTATCATTTTACAGGCTGTCTAGCTTCTCCTGAAATCAACCCAGATTGCCCAGGGCAGCCAGCAGAGAGAACAGACAGATTCTCAGTGGCAGATATGAAATCATTTGGCTTCAATCATCTAACCCTTGCCTCTCTTCCTTCTCTGCTACCCTGCCTTTCTTCTCTTCCCTGCTCTATTGGCGATCCTGAATACATAAGGGAAAAGTAAGAGAGAAAACTCTGCAAGGGAGGTCTGCTTTTAGCCCTCCCGTTTAGAAAACATCCTAGGCATTTTCCTAGGCATCGCTAACACTATCAAGTAGGCACTTGAGGCTTGTTTGGTCCATTTTAGCACCACCTCATGGCTCTTCCTTGCCCAAGGCCACAAAGCGAGGCTGTGGAGAGTTCAGTAGGCACTCAGCTTTGAGCTGCTGTGCTTCCAGGCTCACCCGGAGGAACGCGCTGATCCCAGGCGGCCACAGTGTTAAGTGAGCTCTTGAAACCACAACTCCCTGGGGCTGGCGCTTTAACAAGTGGGATATTGATTCCAGTTAAAAATAAAGAGCTGTGATGATTCCTAATAATAAATAATAAGGATGCGGTTGCTTGAAAATTTGCAGGGTGGGGAGTTAGTTCGGTTTCCACACATGATATTTGATCGTCCTTTAACTTACAGCTTCCTCTGGGAAACTTGTCTGATTGTCTCACTATCAGCCCTAATTCTTTAAGAACAAAAATGGCTACTTTTTCTCTTGAGGATATCTTGTTGAGGCAGAGCATTGTAGAAATCTAATTTCCATGGTCCTCTGTATCCTGGCTCCTCATGTTTCCCCCTAGGATTGAATTTCTCCCACTGCCAAATCCAAATGCTGAAGGCCTTATCTCCCATGTGATGAAATTTGGGGTTGAAGCTTTTAGAAGGTGTGTTTGTCATTCATTGTATATATATGAGCAAAAACCACAACTCAAGGCAGAAAGGGTTTATTTGGACTCAGTTTTTGGGGATACATTCCACCGTGGTGGGGAACTCATGCCAGGATTTTGAGGCATCTGGCTCTAGCCTGGTTTCTGGTATTGCGATAGACACAATGATCAACAGCAGCGCTGGGAGGAAAGGGTTTATTTAGGTTACTGGCCATAATCCACCATGGGGCAAGAGTCCATTATGGAGGGAAGTCAAAACAAGAGTTCAAGGCAGAAACATGGAGACAGGACCTGAAGCAGAGACCGCAAAAGAACACAGGCTTGCTTCCTGGTTCCGCTCGGCTACCTTCCTTGTATGAGCCAGTGCCAGCTACCCAGGGGTGGCAAACACTCACCCTGGGCTAGGCTCTCCTCCTTAGGGCCTCTTAGTAATTTAGAAAATGTCTCACAGACATTTCTATAGGAAAATGATGAAGGCAACTCCTCTCATTCCAAGTGTGTCAAGTTGATGACCAAGAATAGATGTCAATCACACTTACGGCAGCCACACTCAGAAAGTGTGTAGTGGTGACCACTGATGCTCAGTTTACTTCTGCTTTTTATTCAGTCTGGGACCCCAGCCCATGGAATGGGGCCTCCCACAGTTAGTGTAGATCTTCCCGCTTCAACTCAGCTGATGGAGTTCAGACACACCAAGAGGTTTATTGCTGGGGTGCTTCTAAATCGCGTCAATTTAACAAGATGAAGGTCACAGAAGGTAAGTGGCCTCGGGTGTGATCAGACTAAAGAGATCAGCAGGGGAAGATTGGCTCCTTAGAAGAGACCAGAGAACTCATTTCTTTTCTCTGTCATGCAAAGACAGAGCAAGAAGGCAAGTATAACGCTGGCTGAGGTGATCTAGCCTCACGGAATTCTCCAGTCAGGACTTGACCATAATCCTGAATTTTTTTCAAGGTCCCCCAAAGATTACCAGTGACCCTAATCAGCAGGAAGTGGTCTAGAAAACCATGCCCACATTATCCCCACCTCTGAAAAAAAACTGGGTTATGAATCTTTGTCAAGCCTGTTAGCTGTTTCTGTCATTTCTCACATTTTTGGAAGTCACCTGCTTCCACTTCCTGTTTACTCAGGTAATATTATTTCTGCCTTGGGTCTCTGATGGAGTTGAAGACTTTATAGTTATAGTTATAGTATTCCTCATTATCAGATTCAGAAAAGAAATTCACTAAAGAGATGTTAAGTGCATAAGGTTGAGAGACATCAGAAGATAGTTTTGGATGGTAATGCAAGTTAGGATAGAAAGCAAATTAGGTACAAGACTTTGGACTGACTATGATAGGACAGATAATGGAGTATTTCTCTGAATTTGTTAAATGCAAACAAAATAGACATTGTTGAAGTACTAATTTCCTTTATATATTGTATATAGCTATTTTTTACTTTTGTCTTTTTGCTGTGCTGGAGATTGCATCACAAAGTTATTTTAATTAAAAACATATTTTAGGTTAGCACATTATTGGTGACAATATTAAACTCTTGTTTTAAGGTTAATTTAAAAATAGTTTAATGGTATTCATAACCTATAAAATACATCTTAACTTTTTCTCACTTGGTAAGTGATTCAACACCATTTAGTCAGAAAAGCATGAATTACCGTGAAATACTTTTTAAAAGACAGTTCATATTGAGTGTTAGTCCTGAAAATATGCTAAAATGCTTAATTATATGGTATGGTAATAAAGTAGACAAAACTCCTTTTATGACCCAACATGTGGAATTCTTACATTTACAATGAAAATTAATTTTCATAATATTTGTTTCTAAACAGTATGCCAAAGCTTCAGGATCCCATTACAAGTACATTAAATATTACAACACAAATATTCTGCCCAATGTTGGTTATTATTTTCTCTGTAGTTTTCTTTCTTTGTGTTTGTGTATGTGTATTCAGGTGCACGTGTATACATGTATTTGGAAGCCACAGATCAATGTCGGGGACTTTCCTCAGTCATTTCCCCACCTTATTTTTGAGACAAGCTCTCTCAGTGAACCTGGAGCTTGGCAGTTCTGCTAGACTGGCCGTCGAGGCCCGGGGAGCCTCCTGTCTCTGACGCCCTAGCGCTGGGAACACTAGTGCATGCCACTATGCCTGACTTTGTATGTGGTTACAGGGGAAACTGAGTTTAGGGCCTCATGCTTTTCTAAGGACTTTACTGAACTATCTCTTCAGCCCCTATGTTGTTTTTTTGACATCAGAAGACACTCCATGGGAATTTAGATCTGAATTCTGCTTGACAATCTAGTGAAGCCCTTGGGGAAACTGGAAGGCTGAGTTCAGGTTTAAATTCTGTACTAACTCTGTAATTTGTCTTTTGTTTGTTTTGCTATTTTGCTTCTGGGGATAGAGTCTCGTGTAGTCTGTGCTGACTGGAATTCACTATGTAGCCGACAGTATATTAGGTCTACATCAGAGGTGCTCACCTAGCTGCACTTCCCCAAATGTGTTACTATAAATACTGTAAATGTCACCTTTCCTTAAAAAGTGTTAAATTGGGCAGTGGTGGCGCACACCTTTAATCCCAGCACTCGGGAGGCAGAGGCAGTCAGATCTCTTCCTATTCAATTTAATATTTAAAATGTATTTATCTACATTGTCTTATGTCAAACTGTAATGACTGAACTTCTGTGAAATTCTAGAATAGGCAGAACTAAACTATGATGACAGAAAATACGTTAATAGCTGCTTCTTGAGGGTGGGAGACTAGAAAGGAACCGAAGGGAACTTTTCTAGAATATTCAGTAGATATTTATGCCTGTTTCACAAGAGGGAATTCATGCCTGGCACTGTAAATAGGTTCAGAACTCATAGCTAGCAAAGCCACAGGCTCTAAGGGAGAACCAACCCATTGTTTTTTTGGGTTTTTTTCCCCCTAAATGGCTATGTTGTCAAACTGCCTTCTGAATATTTATGCTTGTATCTGTAGATTGGTGCCGTTCCCGGTCTTGGTGGGAAAACTTACTGTAGTGGGTGCTGGTTCATGCAGACTCTTTACTGCTCAAAGTTCTGAAGAGAGACTGTGAGCACTCAGTCGTAGATGCGACATTTGTGTCAACACCTGCTCCCCAAGGCTCAGGGAACCCTGCAGAAGAGGGGGTGAAAAGGTGTAGGAGCTGGAGCATAGGGAACATGACAGTGAAAAGCTGTTCTCCAGACATGACATGGCTGTGACACTGTAGTAATAGGAGTGGCGGGGCTGCGTCCCCAGAACCCTGGCCACTTGCTAGCTTATGCCCCGAAATAATTACACGGACACTGTATTCTTTTAAACACTGCTTGGCCCATTAGCTCTAGCCCTTACTGGCTAATTCTGATATCCTGATCAACCCATCTCTAATAAACCGTGTAGCACTGGTCTTACTGGGAAAGATTCAGCATGTCTGACCTGGCAGCTTGTTTCAATGGTGTCTGGCCCAGAGAGGGGAAGCATGGCATCTCTGCCCCAGAGAGCAGAGCTGTCGAGTCTGAGATCACTTCCTCTTCCTCCCAGCATTCTGTTCTGTTTACTCCTCCCACCTATGTTTTAACCTATGAGCCCAAGCAGTTTCTTTATTACTTAACCAATGACCTTCCTCCATCATTTCCCCTTTTTCTGTTTAAACAAAAAGGAAAGGCTTTAACTTTAACATAGCAAAATTGCATATAACAAAACAGTTATCAAGTAAAAATTACAATAATCTTTATCATAACTAAGGAAAACTATAACTATAACTAACTATTCTTAACTCCATCAAAGACTCCAGAAAGATACAATATTACCTAAGCAAACAAGAAATAAGCAACTTTCAAACTTAGGAACTCGTGGCCACTGTGGTTACCTCCACAACACCCGTACAAGATCAAGTCAGTTAAAAATTCCAACATGGAACAGGGTGGGGGTAGAGGGGGACTCCCCAGGCCCCATCCCAAGCTGAGGAACTACTGGCAGTTGATGGCCACTCGGGAAAGGAGAGTCACTGTTCTCTGGGAATGTAGCCCTGGTTTATAGAAGGATATGAGGTTGGAAGACATGATAGAGAATCTTGGGGGAGAATCGGAGGGGGAAATAAGGGTTGGGTATGATAAAGATACATTGTATACATGTATAAAGTTTTCAAAAAATTATCAATACCATTTTTTTAAAAATTGAAGAACATTCATGACTGAAAATTTCAGCATGTCTCAAAAAAATAGAAATACAAAGGAAAACGTGTTCCTGTTGCCATTCAAGTGCTGAAGTAAGGCCTGGGGAGATGGCTCAGTTGGAAGTGTTTGCCCTGTAAGCAGGAAGACCTGTGTTCCTCTCTAACCTACACACCACTCCCACCCCTGCTCCAGTTTTTAAAAAAGGTCCGGCATGGTGGCTCATATATGTAATTCCGTTGCTGGGGAGGTGGAGACAGGTGGATAGTCCAGCCTAACTGGGGTGTCCCAGGCCCGGTACAGATCCTCCTCTGGTAGCCTTGCCTGCTCTGGAACTTTCTATATAGACCAGGGTGGCCTCAAACTCATAGATCTGCCTGCCTCTAGCTCAGGAAAGTTGGTGTTAAAATCTTGAACCACCATGCCACATGCTTAGTTTCTTTTTTATTGACTTATCAATACGTAAAAACATTACTTAATCATGATAATGCTGTCTTGCCAGTTCATTTATTTTGGCTTTGAACGCGTTATCTTTTGAGCTCCAATTTTAATGCAGTCTCTACTAGGTGCTAGCATGTGCCCCAAACACCGCATAACCCTCAGTTTTAACGCCCAGTTCCGTTGCCATGGCGACCCGCGGAGAGCCTGAGCAGTGTAGCTGTCAAATCTTGCAGCAGCCTTGGGCACGAGCTGGAGGAGGCTCTGATTCCAGTTGCGCATGCGCGGGTCCGGGCGGCGTTCCTAGCTTGCCCTCTCCCGAGTCCTGGACCCGGCGTGTGGCTGACGTAGGAGACACACCCCCGGAAGCTGTCCCCGGGAGCGGAAGTGGCGGATGGCTTAGAGGCGTGAGGGCTGCGCGTGGAGTGGACCCATGCGGCTCTGGTGGCCGTGAGCGGAGCCGGCTTCTTGGTGAGTGACAGCCCGGGACGGGTCGCTGAGAACCAGGCGCGGGGCTGCTCGAGTCGGGGTCTGGGAACCCCCTTGCACGAGAGTGAGAGAGAGCGGCTGCCCCGTGCCCGGCGTGAGCACTGGACACGCCCCAGTGTTTTTAACTTCCTAGCAAGAGTTGGCGGGAACACTGATACCAAAGTCTGATACACGTTTAGAGCTGACAGATGTTGAAAAATTAACGACTTTGGTGTTGGGCTCACGAATTCTACAAGCTTTACCTTTGTGGCTCTGGACAGGACGCTACTTGACTTGTTTACGGAGCTTGCAGTGTAAGCGCTACAGATCACCGCACAGAATTATGACGCAAAGGCCACTCCATGGAGTGCTTAATGCAAGGCACCGAGATTCACATACTGGGAAATCTACATGTGCACTTTGGAAACGACATACTTTTAATTAAATCATTTTTTTTAAAAGCTGTGCGTTGAAGTACTGGGGTGAAATTGAAATGCATTATTCTGTTCAGTGCTGTGTCTTTGGGGCTAAGTGTAATATTCATTTATCTAGTTAATACTTGTATGCCTCACTGTCCGCTAGCCACTATTGGAGCCTCTTGAGGGTGGCGTGTAAGTTAGCAAAATAAAGAGTCCTGTCCACGGAGCTTACATTCTAGTTTGGGGAAGACAAATAAAAAACAGAACATGTGAAGTAAACTGGTGATAAATTAGAACGCCATGGTGGAAAACAAGGTAAGGGTTATTGGGAGCTCAAGATGCAATTTCAAAAGAAGTGTGTTAGGATAGGCTTCCCAAAGTAAATTGCCTTTGAGCAAATAATAGAAGGAGCCGCAGGAATTAGCTGTATAGATACTTGGGGGCGCAAAGCCCAGATAGAGATTGCCCCTTTGTATTGGGCAAAGTGTTCCGAGGTGGATGGGCCAGTGGACAGCAGGGAGGCGTGTGTGACTGGACTGGAGCGAGGAAGGGGGAACCGTATTTAGAACTCGCTGACAGAGAGGCTAAAACAGTCAGGAACATTGGCGGATTGGATCCTTTTAGTTGTTTGCGAGTGAAGATAATTACCTACTTAATTTCGGTAAGATTTCAGCTTTTAGCAGCCACTAATTAGTATGTGAAGTTAATGACTGAAAGTAGACTTTTTCCAGACTAGAATATCCTTGAGATCTAAATGGAGGCGCAGTTCCCAGTAAGCATAGCGTGAATCCAGACAAATGAGCGCAGTGTAATAAGTTTTTATTTGCTCTTAGGGTTTTTGTACATGCAAAAATCACCCTATTTTTGGCTCCCGATTCTAAAGCGGTTCTCAACCTGTGGGTTGCGACACACACACATCGGATATCCCCCATATCAGATATTTACATTATGACTCGTAACAGTTGCAAAACTACAGTTATGGGGTCGCAACGGAATAGTTTTATGACTGGAGGTCCCCGGTATTAAAGGGTCTCAGCATTAGGAGAGTTGAGAACCACCGCAAGCTTTTCTAACTGTTAGGTGATGTGGGTGAGTGTCTGTGACGATTAATCTCCCCTTACATGTGACCTGTGAATAGCTGTGGCAGATAAGATGATTGAGAAGATGCCTGATGCGCTAAGGGTCTTACAGATGGGCGGACAGAACTAACCCGAGATAAAACATGGGGTGAGAGGTTTGCTCAGAGGACCGGATTGAGGAAACACCAACATCATGAAGCCACATATGTGGTCATAGCTAATCTGTATTTCTCATTTTATACTTCTTTGAAATTCATTTTGCTAGGCATACAAAGAAATGAGCCTGACCCATAATTTTCATCCTTAAATGTTTGCTTTTCGTGGGATGGTAATTTAGTTGTCTTTTTTTTACGTCTAACAAATTTTGAGATAAAAAAAAAACATTTATTGAATGCAAGTGCAGTGCGTAAACTTAAGCACCTGCTTGGTTCCCTGACAGGTGACACGGGTACCATACAGTGCTCTGTTTGCTGGAATGTAAGCGCTTGCCCAACAGTGTCATTAAGATAAAAGCATGTGTCTTTCTTTCTCTTAGCCTTTTCCTCTCAACAAGATAGAAGTTCTGGTTTCCTGGGTAGTAGGATTTTTTTTTTGTTAGTTTTCTTTTTTCTTTTTTGAAATTTTCTTTATTATGTGTGAGTATGTGAAAACACGGGGATCAGACGACAGCTTGAGGGGGCTATTCTTTCCATATACCACATGGGTTTGCAGGATTGAACTCGGAGTCAGAGGCTTGGTGGCAAGATTTTGTACCTGCTGAGCCTTCTCATCACCCTTGCCAGGCAGCATTGCAACCTAGAGTATAAATTAAATTCACTTATATTCTGCAGTTAAATTGAGGAAAAATTTTTCTTTTAGTTTAAAATTTTGGTTTTGGCGTCTGTTAAGTGTTGGTGAAAGAAGAAATTGCCAGATTTTATGGTGTAGGCACATGGATGTCTGACAAGGCCTAAGGAAGACAGGACGCTAAGAGATAGATCAGGAAAATATTGGACAGTTTCAGCATCACCAAGGAGGCCAACCAGTACAGTTGAGTTTGCAAACAGTATAATGAATGCATTGGTTAGCTTTACATGGCTGTGAGGAAACACTGGGATAAACAGTTTACTAGGAAAATGGTTTATTTTGGCTTCAGTTTCAGAAGTTTCACTTGATGGTGAGTTGGCTCATTGCCTTTGACCCCAGGGTGAATCAGACATAGTGGAGAGTGTGTGGAGAAAAAGGGCTGTTCAATTCCTGGTGCCAGGAAGCAAAGAGGAAGGAAGGGACCAGGGTCCCTTAGCTGCTCATTAACCTGACTTCCTTCCATCAGCTCTGCCTCTTAAAGTTTCTCCAACCACCAAGTAGCAACATGAGCTAGGAACCAACCCTTTCACACTAGGGCCTATGGGCAACATCAGACTATAACTAGGCTTACATTGATGGCTTACGTTGGTGACTGGTCACCACCAAGTATGTAAAGCAGCCCTTGTAAGTGTGTAAGTTGATGGCAGCAGAGAGATCAGGCCAGACTCGGGTGGAGGAGACACCCTCCTGGAGGGAAGGTGGGCTACAGAGGGAATTAAAAGCGCTAAAAGGCCACAGTGTGTTAGAGCTTGATCAGAGGTCGTGTTTAGCATGAAGCCGAAATGTGTACATGTGTATGTGTACACACCACCTTGTGTGTGGTGTCCAATCCGAGGAGCAAGAGCTGCCATTCACTGCTAAACATTCTCTGCTGTGTGCCACCTCTAAAAATGATGAAAGACCAGTTTTTTTTTGTTTGTTTTATGTTTTTCGAGACAGGGTTTCTCTGTAGCTTTAAAGCCTGTCCTGGAACTAGCTCTTGTAGCCCAGGCTGGCCTTGAACTCACAGAGATCCGCCTGCCTCTGCCTCCCAAGTGCTGGGATTAAAGGCATGTGCCACCACCGCCCGGCGGAAAGACCAGTTTTTTAAAATAAGAAAAAAAATGGATCTCAGTATAAAAGGAAATTTTCCAGGACATTGGTTAAGCTGGAAGGAGAAGAGCTGGAATTTGAGCCCAGGGTTGTCGGTTGTCTAGGCCTCTCCCCGGTATTTCACATTGCTTTTTTGTAACTGCTGCCGTCAGTCCTCGCATTGTCTGGGCTTGTGGAGTGTGATCAGATTCACTCTGCTGTCATCTCGTTCACCATGGAGTTGAGTCATGCATCGTTATGTTTTCTCTTCCCAGATTTTAACCTGGTTTGAAAATGAGTAAGCGCAGGAAGCTCCCAGCTCAGCCGTCTGCGAGTTCTGAGACCTTCAGCCCGGATGTCCTCGATGACGTCTGTGAGCTCTTTGCCAAGAACTTTTCATACTGTAAGCCACTTGCTAATGAGTGGCAGTTCCCAGCTCTTACGGAGGTTTTCACCTGTGACCACATGGAGTTCGATGCTTTTCTTGACTTGAAGAACTCCCTGAATGCAGTGAAAAACCTCCTGAGTGATAAGAAGCTGGATGAGTGGCACAAACACACAGCTTTCACCAACAAGGCGGGGAAGATCATTTCCCATGTGAAAAAGGCTGTGAATGCCGAGCTTTGCACGCAAGCCTGGTGCAAATTCCAGGAGATTTTGTGCAGTTTCCCGCTTATTCCTCAGGAAGCTTTTCAGAACGGAAAGCTGAATTCTCTGCACCTCTGTGAAGCTCCAGGAGCTTTCATTGCTAGTCTCAATCACTACTTAAAATCCCACCGGTTCCCCTGTGAATGGAGTTGGGTAGCTAATACCCTGAATCCATACCATGAAGCGAACGACAGTCTCAGGATGATAATGGACGACCGACTGATTGCAAATACCTTGCATTGTTGGTACTTTGGCCCAGATAACACTGGTGACATCATGAACCTGAACTATCTGGCTGGCCTTCAGGATCTCCTCAGCAGCATGCCCACTGTTCACTTGGTCACTGCTGATGGGAGTTTTGATTGCCAAGGAAACCCAGGTGAGCAGGAAGCTTTAGTCTCTTCTCTGCATTATTGTGAAGTTGTCACCGCTCTGACCACTCTCGGGAGCGGCGGCTCTTTTGTTCTAAAGATGTTTACGTTGTTTGAACATTGTTCTGTAAACCTCATGTACCTGCTAAATTGTTCCTTTGACCAAGTCCATGTCTTCAAACCTGCTACTAGCAAGGCGGGAAACTCAGAAGTCTATGTGGTATGTCTCTGCTATAGAGGAAGAGAGGCTGTCCACCCTTTGTTATCTAGGATGGTGTTGAATTTTGGGACTGAGATGACCAGGAAAGCGCTCTTTCCCCATCACGTGATCCCCAAAACTTTCCTTGAGCGCCATGAAGAGTGTTGTGCGTTCTTTCATAGATACCAGTTAGAGACGATTTCTGAGAACATTCGTCTCTTTGAGCGCATGGGGAAGGAGGAACAAGAGAAACTGAATAATTTAAGGGATTGTGCTGTACAATATTTTATGCAAAAATTTCAACTGAAGCGTCTTTCTAGAAATCACTGGCTCGTTAAAAAATCCAGTATTGGTTGTAGTACAAACACAAAATGGTTTGGACAGAGGAACAAGTATTTTAAAACCTATAATGAACGGAAGATGCTGGAAACGCTTTCGTGGCAAGATAAAATCGCCAAAGGATACTTGAATAGCTGGGTGGAGGAACACGCCGTGTATCATCCTGGGCAGAATTCCTTCTTAGAAGGGACTGCTTCCAGTCTCGAGTACCACTTATGGCGTATTTTGGAAGGAAAGAAACTGCCGAAGGTGAAGTGTTCTCCTTTCTGTGACGGGGAGATTTTAAAGACTCTTAATGAAGCCGTTGAAAAGTCCTTAGGGGAAGCTTCGGGTTTGGATCCCAAGTTCAGGCCCAAGCAGCGACACTACTGTTGTCACGTGTTTTCAGAGGAACTGCTGTTATCCGAGTTGTTCAGCCTTACCAAGTGCCTTCAGGGTGAGCAGACTGTAGAGCCCAGCAACCCCATAAAGTGCTTGTTTGTGGGTTCACCGACTCTCTGTGATTCCAAACTGCACCCGCCCCTGGAAGTCCACCTGCTGGAGTCCATCGAGCTCCTAACTTTCAGCTGTTCCTTGCTGCACGACGGCGACCCAACATACCAGCACTTGTTTTTGGAGTGCCTTCTTCACTCGCTGAAGCAGCTTCATACAGGAGATGTCATGATTTTGCCTGTGCTGTCTTGCTTAACCAGATTCATGGCCGGCTTGATCTTTGTTCTCCACAGCTGTTTCAGATTTGTCACGTTTTCTTGTCCCACGTCCTCTGAGCCCCTCAGGTCCTGTGCAGTCCTGCTGTGCGTGGGTTATCAGAGCCTTCCCAGTCCCGTTCTCCAGTACCTGCAGAACGTTAGCGAGCTGCTGAGCGCTTTGCTCCTCTCTGGTGCGCCCCAGCAGGTTTTACAGTTTGTGCCGATGGAGGTGCTCCTCCAGGGCACACTGCTGGATTTTTTGTGGGATCTGAATGCTGCCATTGCTAAAAGGCATTTGCATTTGATTATTCAAGAAGAGAGAGACAAAGTCAGCAGCAGCCTTGAGTCACAGAATTGAACACGTCACTGTTGAGATTCAGTTTTGTGACCTCCAGCTTCTGCCCTCTCTATTTAATGCCTTTCGTTTTGGAGAAATGCCAATTTTTGTATCAAAGGACATTAATGATGGAAAGTTACAGCTTGTTCTGATCTGAAGGATATATGTACTCATAGGCACCGAGTTCAGTGCAGGTAGGCACCATGTGCTGATGGTACTC
Source organism: Microtus oregoni (assembly GCF_018167655.1). Lineage (NCBI taxonomy): Eukaryota > Metazoa > Chordata > Mammalia > Rodentia > Cricetidae > Microtus > Microtus oregoni. The sequence continues at coordinate 44,229,018 of NW_024543063.1, forward strand.
AGCCTCTAATCATGTGACATCAGTATGTGCTTGGGGTGACAACACGCCTCTGCGTATGCCTGCAGAAGATTTGCAGTGTGTGCCTTCATTCAGACTTTTCCCCCAACCAATGCCTCTCATTGGCTAATGCTGTTAATGATTGTTAGAGAAGTCGTTCATGAAAGGAGGTGAGTGGCATCACCTCCTCGGCGTCACTGTTTACTTTGGAGCACTTGACCAAAGTGTCATAATGGATTTCAGGGATCTTTATACCAGATTTCTTGATAATTGCCACACATTGCCTTGATTTTCTTTTGATTGGAGTGAGAGTAGTGTGTTCTTGGGGTACTGTTTCCCTAGCTGTAACTGTCCAAGTAATAAGAGGACAGCTAGAAGCTGGAGCCCAAGGTCATGGTGCAGTGGGAATTATGTCTGGTAATTTATCATGACGAGCTTCTTTTCACAGTCTTGGCATTCTTAATGCCCAGTAAACAGTGAATGGAGAGATGATTGAGTTTTAGGGCTTCGTGTGTAGTTGTTCCCCGTGGGCTGTGTAGGAGCATGTTGATCGTAGTAAATATCAAGGGAGGTGTGGAACTTTCAGAATGATGGCAACACAGTTTTAATCTTTACTAAAGTTTTTAGTGTGAATGGCACTTTACTGAGATTATCCATGAAATGGTTATATCAGTTACACTTGATTTTCTGAGTTATATGTTTTTAATAATATAATGAACTTTTCTGGCAATCTGTTAATTTGTTACTTTGAAATTCTGTTAGGTAGATAATTATATCTTGCGTAAATTTTTAGGTATTTTTATTACTTATTATTAAAAATAGAAGTATTCTGTGATGTATTTGGTTAATAAATAAATTTTTTCATGCTCTTTGCTGTTTTTGAGTTCCATTATAATTCACAAATAAAGTCTTAAGCAGACATATTTTGTGTTCATTTTATTAAAAGATAATGAAGGAAGTTAAAAATACAAGCCGGAAACTTTTTAAGGAAGTTTGATCGGGAGGTAATGTTTCATTTCATTTGCATTCATGACGATTTATTCCTTAAATATTATATATGTATGGGAAATCCTCAGGGGAGTATTTAATTGTTCACTTAGGGGCTGGGGGAGAGGAGAACATGGCCCGGTGTGAAAGTGTAAGATTGTTTCTGAAGGAGCCTCATTTCCTGCTAGTGACTTACTTGATTAGGGTGGTTCTGGTTAGTGGCAGTCTATTAGTAATTGGTCACCAGGAAAGAAGCTACTCTTGGGAACGTTTTTGCTGCATTATTAGTGATAATGGAATTTATTTTTACTTATTTACACCATTTAATTAGGATATAGTTGGCAGTTTGAGTACTAATAGTAAAACTTGCTTTTTATTTTAAGTGTGTGTTTGTGTGTTAGTATGTGCATGTTTGTACAGGTGCCCCTGAGGGCCAAGGTGCCAGAAGAGTGTGTGGTCTCCTGGAGCCACCTGCTGTGTGTGGGTGCAGAGACCCGAACTCCAGTCCTCTGCAAGAACGGCAAGTGCTCTTAACTTCAGAGTCCCTAAAACTTGCTTTTTAAGAGCCTCAAAGATTGAATATTTAAAAATAGTAATCTGTGTTGGAATACAGAACATTTGAATGTATTAAAATAGTCTAATTTTTAGCATGGTGTGGAGTGGGCATTGAAGGAGAATGTCTCCCGTAGGCTCTGGAATACTTCACTCCCAGATAGTGGTCCTGTCTAGGGAGCTCTAGCACAAGTGGCCTTGCTAGAGAAAGGTTGCCACTGAGGGTGGGCTTTTAGGTTTCAATGAGCAGTTCCCAATTTGCTCTCTGCTTCCTGCTTGCCTTGCTTGCCTGCTGCCCCACTTCCCTGCTGTGATGGTGACAGACTCTTACCCGTGTAGAAATGTAAGCTCAGATAAATTCCCTGACACCCGTCTTTAAACTTGGGGAGTCTGGTGGGAGGGCAAGACTGAGGAAACAGCTTTGTTAATGAAGTGCTCATTTTGCCAGCATGACCAGGTTTGATTCCCGGAACCCATATTCAAAGATGGTTAATCTTAGCACTAGCATCTGATGGGTCTCTGGGGCTTGCTAGCCTACTGGGTGAGCTCCCAGGTCAGTGAGAGACCCTGTTCCAAAATAGTAAGATAGACAGCTAGCTCCTGAGGATTGACATTTGAAATGCCTGGCCACATAATCACCAGGGTGCACACACTCATGTTTGAAGAAATTCATAGTTTTTTTTTCCTATATAGTTAACTCAAAAGACTCAATTATTTGATAATGGAATTCCCTTGCCTATTTCTTTCAACTGATTTTGATTGTAGAACTAATTATATATAAAAAAATCAATACTGAGGTAAGAAAGGTCAGCCTTAGCTTAGGCTTGTTCCTAACTAGTTCTTAAATTACCCCACATCTTTAAATCTATGTTCTTTTGCATGGCTCAGTTATCTTTACTCTGTACAATAGTTTCCTGTGTCTAGCTGGCAACCCCTCCTTTCTTCCCAGAGCTGTGTCTGTCCGCACAAGCCCTGTGCAGCCTCTTCCTGCCCAGCTAGTGGCCATTCAGCTCTTTATTAAACGGGCCACAGTGACACATCTCCACACAGTGTAAAGGAATAGTCCACAACTATTCCACAACCGGAGTCCCTGTGATTCCAGCACTGGGAGGAGGAGACGTGAAGATCCCTGGCTGGCAGGCTAGCCAGTCACGCCTAATCGGGGAGAACCAGATCAATGAGAGACTCTGTCTCAGAGTTCCTGAGAGTGACACCCAACATTGCCTTCTGCCCTCCTCACCCCCCACAACATGACTACCCATGTATTAATAATAATACCCTCACAGGGCCTGGAGAGGTGGCTCAGTGGTTCAGAGTGTCTTGCTCTTCCAGGTGACCCAGGTTCGGTTCTCAGCAACCACATGGCCACTCACAACTATCTGTAATTCCAGTTGCAGGAGATTTGACCTCTATGGGCACTGGGCATGCGTATGGTGCACATACATACACATGGGCAACACACCCACCCGTACACATAAAATTAAAAAAGGCCTTATATATCTAGTTGTAAAGACAGGAGTCTGTTTTGTTTTTTGCTGAGGATACAACCCAGGACCTTGTTCTCTCTTTCCTCCCCCCTTTCTCTCTCTCTCTCCAAGGGTTTTCATTCAACTTTTGATCTTCCTGCCTCAGTGTCCTGAGTAGATGGGATTACAGGCTTGTCCCAGCAGACCAAGGGTAATTCTAGTTAATTTTTTAAAGTCATTAGATAGTCTTTGCTCTATCAGACGTTGACAGCTGGTAGCTCCTTCAGTGTTTGTTGAAATGACTCTTTGGTAGTTTGGTATGTATTTCATTCTGCTGCTTTGAAATCTGTTTGTCTATCTTACACTTGGATGGATCACTCACCCATGGGATTTTATTTTGGAACTGAATTTGTCATTTTAAAAATACTGGTTTGGAGTGGTACAGAGCTTGTAAATGTTGACATATTTAATTTCACAGTATCATAATTTCCATTTTCAAACAGTATCACTGATCTCGTCAGAAAAATCTAAGTAGTGCTTGAGGGTGGCAAACATTAATTTTCTAAGAGTCTCATTTTCACTTGAATGCTCAGATTGTTATCATGGCAACCAGTGCTGACTCTTTGAAATGACAGCTTACTTTATCCATTTCTGAGGAAATGTCTGCCAGCACTTCCTGAAGAGAGAGTTTGTCTCCTCTGAAAATGCATAACTGGGGGCCGAGGAGATGAGCAGTCAGTCGCTGTGTGAACTGAGGGCTGGAGCTTGAAACCCGGCACATCAGGAATGCTAAAGACGTGCCCTCTAAAGTCAAGATTTCATGAAGGTGGCTCCAGGGGTGTGGCTCAGGACTTCATAATTGTTAAAATTGTTGAAAAAAATTCGTCAAGGACAGTTTTGAGTAAAAATGTCTACCCCCCATGAGTGTATGCTGAGACACCAGCTGTTCTGCCTACTCCCGCTTCTGCAGCAAAAGTTTGACCCTTGACCTGTGAAAGATAAAAGGATACCTAATGCCTTGGTGCTGGCATGAAGGAGTCCGTGGTCTTCCTGAGGACTGCCGCTCTGGTTTTCCCCGCTCTACCAGCTTCTGGAAAACTCCCCCTTACCCCACTTCCTTTTCCTTCACCCCTCTTCCCTGTGATCTGAAGTGTCTTAGTGTTTCCGTCATCTGATCTTCTAAGCTTTGGTGAGGACGGTGTGAAAACAGCCCAGAGTGCTGTGCTCGGCAGGAAGTGCTCATTCACCCCCTAGACCGTTCCAGAGGCTTCATCTATTCAGTGTTTGACTTCTTGATGTCAGTGTTGGCAGATAGTCCTAGACTGTTTATTGGATGTAGATTTTCAGTTTTTTCCTGTTCATAGAATTATGTGATACTGTCTCATAGTTTGAGTTACCATCTCATGATTTAAGATATCATCTCATATATTTTTGTATTTTAAGTGTGTTTCCTTTGTCATATATCTGAGGTGTTTCCCGTCTTTAAAAAATGAACTGTTTTGCTGGGTGGTGGTGGTGGTGCATGCCTTTAATCCCAGCACTTGAGAGGCAGAGGCAGGCAGGTCTTGGTGAGTTTGAGGGCAGCCTGATCTACCAAGTGAATTCCAGGATAGCCAGGGTTGTTACACAGAGAAACCCCATCTCGAAAAACAAACAAACAAAAATAAATTTTAAAAAAGAACTGTTTTGACTATGGAGATCAATTTTCAGTGACTTTTATTTTTATTAATTCCTATTAATTTCTAAAAGAAGACTTGTTTTATTTCTGGGTGCCCGGACCCAAATAATCACACAAAAATATATTATTTGTAACACGATTTGACCAATGATTTAGGTGTATGCCTAGCTAGCTCTTATGTCTTAAATTAACACATTTCTATTAATCTGTGTATCTCCATGATCATATTTATGCTCCTGTCACACCCCAGTGGCAGTTCTGGGCCAAGCATGTAAGCCTGCCCCTTCTTGTGGAGGGCTGTAACTAGAGGTTTCTTTCCAGCCTGTCAGTTCCTAAATAACCACTCTGAGGCTTCATATTAATTACAGACTGTTTGGCCTATTAGCTCAGGCTTGTTATTAACTAGTTCTTACAACTTAAGTTAACCCATTTCTGTTATTTTATATCTTACCACATGGCTGCGACATTACCTCACATCTTGCTTCTCTGGGGACTGGTGGCTTCTCCCAGACTCCACCTTCCTTTTCCCATTATCTTTGCTTGGATTTCCCACCTGGCTCTATTCTGCCTGGCTATTGACCAAATAAGCTTCTTTATTAGCCTATGATAATAAAGCATTCATAGCATGCAGAAGGGTATTCAGACACAGTGGGCACTCAGCAATGTCCTAAGAGGGAAGGAGGATGGGGTTCATGCTCTTCCTGAAGCAGCTGTTTCCTTGCTGCCCACAGGGCTTTTTTCCGGTACTCTAGCCATGTTGTTTGTTGAGTGAAGCCTGGTGGATGATGAAGTCTACTGTAGCTGCATGCCCAGCCTCCACTGTTGTTAGGATTATGGATGAGTCCTTCTCCCCACAGTTCAATGTCCCTAGGTCTGTCGTGTTTACACCCATGTCTCCCTATCTCTCCTCAGGGAATTGGTCTTTCCTCCAAGAAAAGTTTTTAGGTTATAATTTGTTTATTTTTTTTTTAAAAAAAATTGTAATGGCGGGATGCTTTTGTTTCTAGTGGTTTTTTAATGGAACTCAGAGACTGGATCGCCCTTTTTCCTTTTGCTGCTGGTCAGCTGGGATCCCATCAATATCCCCCTCTTCACTCAATTAAGGCTATCTGTGTTAGAACTATAAATTTTTTGGTCACCTTGTCTATTGGACATTTGAAAACAGAACATGATAAGGTTTGACCAAGATGCTGTGTCAGGTTGTACCCTGAATAAAAATCAATTGTTGTTGATTTTTGGTGATGTGGTAAGTGAAAGATTCATCAACTAAATACTTTGTATGGGCTTGATGTCATTTTTTCAATCCAATATATATTTAATTTAAATAAATGTATTTAACATTTTTTGGTCCTGAGTGGCATTTGAACATCAGCTAGATATTAAAGGGTTGTTGTTTTGTTAGGTATTATAATGATAGTTTAGATTTTTTGCTTGTTAGAGACACATTCTGATATATTTGGGGTTGTTCAGTTTGATTATAAAATGCCCTCCCCAAGACCAAGCTAAGCTCTTGGTTCCCAGCTGACGGTGCTGTTTTGAGAAGCTCTGGAAACACTAGGAGTTGAGCCTGAGCTGAAGGAAGTTGGTCCGTGCTGTCATACCCTTGTGGGTGTCTTGTCTCTGGCCTTTACTGTCCCTCTATGCTTCCTGTCTGCCCTATTCCTGTTGCCATGATGCTTTGTCCACGAATGGGGCCGAGAAGCTATGAATTAAACCCCATGTTAGCAAAACAAATCTTTCCCCTTATGTTGTTATGCCAGGATCCATCTAATCACAGCTACACAAAGATTAAGAAATGGTATATTCAAAAATATTCAAATACAAAAAGGTGAAGAGAGACACATATACTTTTTATTTAATGCCTCCTGCAACGATAATATTATATGAGGAAATAAACAAATATATTCAAATTTCCTGCTTGCTGGATAGGAGGAATCTAATAAATACTGTTTTCTTAAACTGAATTGTAGCAGAATTGAGAAGAGGATTTTTTATGTTTATGGTTCATTTAATGTCATACCTCTTCCAACTGCTTTGGAAGGGACCCAGATAAGCAGAAGCAGCCACGGTGATGTGACCAGGAAAGGGAGCACGAAATAAAGTGTCTCACTGAAACCATTTGAGCAATACAGAGTTACAGACGTGGCACCATATGCAGTTATATCACCATGGAAACTCCTGGCTCTACCGGGCTCTTGCTCGCTACTCTTCTGCAAAAGCAAATCAGGAGACTTTGTAATATCCTGTCCACAAAAAGGTGGAATGACTAGTAACCTTAAATCAACAGGCATAATTAATCATGGTCCCACTTGTTTCGATGAGCATGCAGGAGTGACAAGTTAATAATAAATCCCAGCTTGTACCGGGAAGGTGGCTAAGGAGGCGCGGTGGCTTAATTTACATCTTTGGAAGGCTCCAGAGATTCAATAATCTCCCTGCCTCATCCATCAAACCAATACCCCCGAGGCTGAAAGGCAAAACACTTTAAATTGTTAATCTGAAAAGCAGTAAAACCCTGTCTCGGGTCACAGATAAATTGAGTTTCTGGTGGTCTTGATAGACTTAGTGTGTGTGATTTATCTAGATTCTAGAGCAATTCATGACCACTGGGAGCTGTGGCTGCCATACCGGGCAAGCTGAGAATACCTTTCAAGTTGCCAACCTTACCAGAAGCCCTAAATCAGAAGGGCAGTGACTGGCTCCTGCTTCTGTCTACCCAGTGAATCATTTTACCTTCACATCTTCTACACATTGATGCGGACCCAAGACGATATTTAGATGAGAGTCCAAGCAGTCGTTTACAGCTGAGTCTTAACCATCATTCTGCCTGTGTAGTACATGTTCTTAACAGACCAGATGCTGTTTTGACTGATCTTTTTCTTCTTTCTTTTGAGACAGGGTCTTGTGCAGCCCAGGCTGGTCTTGAACTCACTGTGTAGCTGAGGATGATCTTGAACTTTTCTGCTCCTCCTGACTCCACACCCCCAGTGTTAGGGTTATAGGAGTGGACCGCCACACCCAATTCATGCAGCACTGGGACTGAATCCAGGGCTTCATGTGTGCTAGGCAAGTGCTCTACGAACTGAGCTACACCTTCAGCTTTCTAATCTTTTAGTATGGGACTTTTAACTGGCAAGAGGAAAGGGGTACTGAAAGGAGAAACAGGCTTTCATGACATCTGCGAAGCCTAAGCAACTTTTGGGCTTCCTCTTCTTCATTTTCAGATAACTAAGTTGTGGTGTATACTAACTTTTTCAATTTGGAAAACTTTTTCTTTATTGATACACTTATGGAAAATGCCATCTTCCCTGAGTAAAGGGTGGGTTGTGGTGGTTTCATGGAAAGGGTAACAGAGTAGTATGTGCTTGCACTTTCCGTGACGTAATCACATGCAGTCATTTTGATTGCTGATGGTCTTCCTACTGCTGCTGGTTGGTCATTTATGATGTGTGGTAATAGGGGCTGCGGGGCTGCATTCCCAGCACCCCGGCCGCCCTCTCGGCTAGCTTATGCCCAAAATAATTACACAGACACTGTATTCTTTTAATCACTGCTTGGCCCTTTAGCCCCAGCCCCTACTGGCTAATTCTCACATCCTGATCAACCCATCTCTAATAATCTGTGAGAACCGGTCTTACCGGGAAGATTCTAGCCTAGTCCATCCTGGGTCGGAGCTTCATCCCGGGAGCGGGGCATGGCGTCTCTCTCTCAGGCATCTGCTCCCGAGAGAGCTGTGGAGTCTCTGCGCTCACTTCCTCTTCCTCCCAGCATTTTGTTCTGTTTACTCCTCCCACCTATCCTCTAACCAATAAAATGGGCCAGGGCAGTGCCTTTATTAGCCAATGACCTTCCTCCATCATTTCCCCTTTTTCGGTTTAAACAAAAGAAAAAGCTTTAACTTTAACATAGCAAAATTACATATAACAAAACAGTTATCAAGTAAAAGTTACAATAATCTTTATCATAACTAAGGAAAACTATAACTATAACTAACTATTCTTAACTCCATCAAAGACTCCAGAAAGATACAATACTACCTAAGCAAACAAGAAAAAAGCAACTTTTAAAACTCTAGAAATGACAGAGACATCTCGCTGCCTGGACAGTCACCCAAAGTTCCTCTGTACCGTTGGGGCATCCATCTTCAGCCTTTAGGCCCATGGTATCCAGCAGACATTTCCATAAAGCAGGAAAATTCAAAGTCAATTCAGTCACTATCTGTTGTGTCCTGCAGAATGTCTCGCAGACTCTTTCATGAATCAGGAACCCCGAAAGATCATCTCACCTTAGGCAAGTTCAGTAGTCCTCTCTCTGCGGGTTCTCTGTGTCCAGTTTATGCAATAGTCCAGGCAAGAGCAGTTTCTTGCCCAAATGGCTATCAAAACTCCATAACGAGCTTCTTCGATGCCCATCTTCCTCTTGAAGTAGATTGGTGCTGCCAGGAGCAGAGTGTCTCATTGTCATGAAAAGTCCTCAGTTATTAAAACATTAAATGTCCTATTCTGTAATCTTTGAAAGACATGAAGAATGTCTATCTAAAATATATCTCTATATATCTAGAAAATCTAACTAACATGACTACAAGCTTTACTATTATCGATGATTATCCATTAACAACCGATATTTCTTAATTATACAGTACATATTTAAATGAACTACACAATCACAATACCTTAATCAAAATCTGAAACATTTATATATATAACAAAATTGACCTTAAATCTCTATCAATAAAGCAAAATCTATACTAATGTAAATTATTCATATCTATATCATATCCCCCTTAAAATGTAAAAGAACGTTTATAAACCATATTTGGGAATATGGGCGCAGTTTTTTCTCTCCAAACTGCTTCCTGCTGAATGGGGGCGTCATTAATTAGGTCTTTCATGGTATAACCTGTGTGCTAGTTTCATCTCAGTTGGCAGTTGAGCGAAGCAATTTTTTGAAGATGTTCACTGGAACCCTTCAGGAGGGCGTGGTCCATCATACCAAATCGGAATAGAAGAAATAAACAGCGTCTCATCCTCTGTGAAAACAAAATAAGAAACTCCTTTCCAAAGTATCATGTCCTTAGATCCAAATTTTAAAGTCAAGGCATTTTCACAATATGTATGTTGGATTAGTTCAGCAGCATTTATAAATAAATATCTTTTAGCATCTGTTGCTCCTTCCTCAGCATTTAAATAATTTAAAGAGAGCATAATAGCATACAGTATCAAAATTCTCTGTATATTTTCCATCTTTGTGCAGCTTTGTTTTAACCTCTATTTTGTTTATTTTTACTTTTAACTCTTTGCTTTTTGAGACAGGTTCTCTGTATCTTTGACCTGAAGTAACTCTGTAGACCAGGCTGTCTTTGAACTCTCAGAGATCCGCCTGTCTCTGCCTCCCAGGCATTCGGGATTAAAGGTGTACACTACTACACCTTGAACTCACAGAGATCTGTTTGTCTCTGCCTTCTAGGCACTGGGATTAAAGGCGTGTGCTACCACACACAACAACTCTCTTCCTTTTTTTTATGTTTTTTACTTTAAGAACTTTAACTTTTAGTCTGCATATATTTTTAACACACTTTAAACCATTCAGAAATTTTCTCTGTCTTTGAATCTCTCTTTACTGTATATCTCTCTTTTTCTGACCACATGAGTCTTTAATTTACCAAGCGATCTCAGTAGGACTAAAGGCGTGGCTTTGCCAGCTAGATCCAGTCCATTCCTTAGCTTTCCAGCCTCATGGCTGAGGTACTGGCTGTAGCCATGTTTACTGGATGGCATTTCAAGGTCCCTGTCAGCAAGTGAGCTACAACAGACAACACTCAAGTCCTCTCTCAGTAGCCGGCCCTCCTGCCTCAAACAGTCAGAGTTTGCCCTGGCAGGACAGCCCAGAAAGCCGGCATTTTTAAACGGCGCAGCTTTTTTCCTGCTACGGCTGAAAACCGAAAAGCATGCGCTCAGCTTTTCGTCAACACCGTTTAAGTGTTTCGTGGCAGGACCTCTTAATGAGCTGCAGGCTTTGCAGCTAAAGCTGAGTCAGGAAGCCTCTCTTAGATGAGGCGCTTGCTTGCCTCTAGCAAGCAGAGTAGAACCGAGAAATTGCTGCTACCAAGAAACCAGGCACAATGCTTTCATTTTGTTCTAGAATTACTTCCCAAGCTGTCTCAGGCTTTATGTGGAAGCAGTTGTCCACGTGGGCGCCATATGTGGTAATAGGGGCTGCGGGGCTGCATTCCCAGCACCCCGGCCGCCCTCTCGGCTAGCTTATGCCCAAAATAATTACACAGACACTGTATTCTTTTAATCACTGCTTGGCCCTTTAGCCCCAGCCCCTACTGGCTAATTCTCACATCCTGATCAACCCATCTCTAATAATCTGTGAGAACCGGTCTTACCGGGAAGATTCTAGCCTAGTCCATCCTGGGTCGGAGCTTCATCCCGGGAGCGGGGCATGGCGTCTCTCTCTCAGGCATCTGCTCCCGAGAGAGCTGTGGAGTCTCTGCGCTCACTTCCTCTTCCTCCCAGCATTTTGTTCTGTTTACTCCTCCCACCTATCCTCTAACCAATAAAATGGGCCAGGGCAGTGCCTTTATTAGCCAATGACCTTCCTCCATCAATGATGCTTAATGTATTGCTGTAGGGAATTTGACATTGTTAAGAGGCGCTCTAGACCAGCTGGAGAAACTCGGGTGATCCTCCTCTCCTTTAAATAGGAGACGACTTGATCCCAAAACTGCATGTGACGCAGGTTCTTCACTCTTGCCTTCAAAAGAACCACTGTCTCCTGGTTTGTTCCCATGCCCTGTCAGCTCCTCAGTTGTCTTGGTGTGTTGTTCTCATTATTCTGATTGTACAGGCCTGTCTCCTGTCAACCTGACACAGGCTAGAGTCATCTGAAAGGAGGGAACCTCACTTGAGAAAATGCCTCTGTAAGATCTGGCTGTAGGGCATTTTCTTAATTAGTGCTTGATGGGAGAGAGCCAGCCCATTGTGGGTGGTGCCATCGCTGGGCTGGTGGTCCTGAGTTCTATGAGAAAGCAGGCTGAGCCAGCCAGGGTAAGCAAGCTAGGAAGTAGCATCCCGCTGTAGCCTCTGCATAAGCTCCTGCTTCTAGGTTCATGCCCCTTTTGAGTTCCTGTCCTGACCTCCTTCAATGAGCAGTGATATGGAAGTGTAAGCCAAATAAACCCTTTCCTCTCTACTTGCTTTTTGGTCAAGGAGTTATGTTGCAGCAACAAAACCCCTAACTAAGTCACTGATTTAATATTAAAATTCCACAAGCTCCCCCAGATCTCTTCTGTCAGCAATCACTAGACTTTCAAAAAATGGATTTAGACATTTTCTACATACTGATGATACCAACATTCATTTCCAAAGATTATTTATTTCTTGCGTGTATATGTGCTGTGGGACAATGGTCTTGTACCCTGTAAAGATTTGTCACCTGTATTGGTTTAATAAAATGCTGATTAGCCAATAGCCAGGCAGGAAATATAGGTGGGGCAACTAGAATAGGAAAATTTTGGGAAGAGGAAAGACTCAGTCATCACCCAGAGGAAGCAAGCTGAGAATGCCTCACTGATAAAAGGTACCAAGCCACGTGGCTAACACAGACAAGAATTATGGGTTAATATAAGATGCAAGAATTAATTAATAAGAAGCCTGAGCTAATAGGCCAGTTAGTTTATAAATAATGTAGGTGTCTGTGTGTTTCTTTGGGACTAAACGGCTGTGGGACTGGGCGGGACAGAAACTTCTGTCAACATGTATGTGTGTTGCTTATGTGCCTGCAAAGGTCAGAAGAGAGCATCGGGCACCTTGGAACTAGAATTATGCTGGCTATGAGCTGCCATGTGGGCAATGGGAACTGAACCTAGGTCCTCCACAAGAGCAGTAAATTCTTTTAACTGTTGAGCCAATGGTATACTCTGTTTTCTGTCATTACTATAACAACTGACTATAAACGGTGACTTTACTAACTTGTAATTTCACATGTCTATAGGTTGGAAGTCTGGCACAGGTGTTATAAAGCTAGAATCAGTTGCCCCCAGAACAGCATTCCTTTGGGGGGATTCTGAGTAAGACTCTGTCTCATTGTTTTTCTGTCATGGTACGGGACCAGTCCAGACCATAAATTATTTCTCTGATCAGCAGGAAGGCATGGGAATAAATACACAACTCATATCATTTTATTGAGCGGGGTTTTACTTCCCTAATCCTTTGTGATCTCGGTATACAGAACTAGAGAAAATGAAAGTGTGTGTGTGTGTGTGTGTGTGTGTGTGTGTAATCTAATATATTGACCTTGTTTATGTTCTGGTTTGAGCAAATTTATTGGGGAAATCTGATATAAACTGAGAATTAGATGACTTTAAAGACTTAGTAATTTTGTAGTATGGGATAAAAACATTGCACTTATTTCGACAAATCCCTTCATAGAGAGGAAAGTAACATACAAATGAACTTTATAGGTGGGAAGACTAATTTACCAGTCCACAAATACCCATCCATCCATCCATCCATCCATTCACCCACACATACATACATATACAAACACACACACATATAACATATAATTTATTTTATTTATGTGTTTTTATATGTGTATCTCTCTGTATTACATATGTTCAGGTTTCTATAGAAGCCAGAAGAGGGCATTAAATTCCCCAGAGCTAGAATTACAGGTAGTTGGTTGCAAATTACCTGATTTTTGGTGCTGGGAACCAAACCTGGGACCTGTGGAAGAGTGGCAAGTGCTCTTGTCTGCTAATCTGTCCCTGTAGCCCATGTATGTGTTTGCTTTTTGAGACTAAACTCAAGCTTTGTATATAAGTATCTAGACTGTCCATCTTCTATATGCGATGTTTAGAGATGATTTAGCCCAAAAGCTTCCTGTTAAAATAGACTTGTACCACAGGTCCTGATTTATGAGGTCTGGGAAGGTTTTGACTATGTCTGGAGGAGATTTCTCTCCATGCCTTCAGTTTGATTGCTGGCATCAAGAAATCATAATGCATTTTTGTGACAGCAGATGTGGACATCTAACTGTTAAGCAGGACCACATACAAAATTTAGCCTTCCGAAACTCTTGCTGGAATGGCTGGAGGGGTCAGTGTAGACATAGGGACAGCTGTCTCTCACCAGCTAGGGAGCTGGCCTACAGCCTCTACAGCTGTTCACTGCTGGAGCAGCCATAGCTTTCTGGTGCTCATTAATGCTCAGAGCAGCTGCAACAGCAAGCAATTTAGTGCAAAATAATCCATCAATTAATCTCTTTGTTATTGGACGTTCCAGATGCGGTTGCCTTGGTTAATGCTATGAAGGGCCGGGGAATGAAATGTGTCTTGATAGATCTGGGTGTATTAACGTGATGGCTGTCCTGCCTACCCTACCCATGCTGGGAGCATAACAGAACCCCAGGGAGCATGCCGGCTGCCCCAGGCGATCTTTCACTCCGAAGAAATAATTTGAAAACTGCAGTTCTTCCAACATTGCTATTAAACTGGTGTTGGGATCAGATTCAGAGCTCTAGCTGGAGTGATTGCTTTGAAAAAAGAGAAATGCACTGAAAACCAGTGCCCGAGCACGGTCTCAGAACTGTGCAGGGGCCTCCGACTTTCGCCAAAGCTGAAAAACCCCTTGGAAATCTCCAACTTCACACTTAATTACCACCTCCTTTGGCTGATTTCTTTTCTGCTGCTTTCCTTGCTTCCCCTGTGATTTCATTCCCTCCTCCATGCCAAGCAGGCTTTCTCTCCCAGACGCCATCTGCTTCCAGGGCACAGTGGCGTTCTTTCTCCTTCCTCAAGTACTCCTTTCCAGGCCTGGACTGCTGCTACTCTGTGACCCTCGTGGGTTGATGGGAAGGCCACCGTGGCTTGCATCAGGTCCAATCAGGGGCAAGCATGCATCCTGACATACTTCCTGCCTGTGTATCTCCACCAACACGTGATCCAGCACCTCCACTGCAGATGGGTCAAGCGAGCCGGCAAACAGGCACTTATTCTTAACTGCACACAGAACTCTACTACACCTGCAAGGTGTGTTTGTTCTGTTTTGGTCTCACACCGCTGCTCCAGTATTGAACCTGTCTGTTTCCTGACATGATGATGGTGGGCTAACCCCGGAAAACTAGAAGCAAGCCCAGAATTAAAGGCTCTCTCTTATCAAAGTTGCCTTGGTCACGGTGTGTCTTCACAGTGGTAGAACAGTGACTGAGACAGAAGTTGGTACCGGGAGTGGAGTGTTGCTGTGTTCAGCCCGACCATACTCCTGTTTGGAGGAATACAGGACTCGGAGAACTAGAAAAGCAGTTGAACCCTTTAAGCAGGGTTAATGGGCCCTCCTAGTAAGAACATGGAAGACAGTAGTGCTGACGGCAGTGTAGACTCTCTAGTCCAAGTCCAAGAGGCTCCAGAGGAAGAATGTTAGGAAGTGGCCTAGAGACCATTCCTGTGGTATTTTAGCAAAGAACCAGGCTGCTTTCTGGCCCCTGTCCTAAAAGTCTGCTGGAGCCTAAATAGTAGAGCTTTGGATTAATGTTGTTGGCAGAGATTTTAAGAGAGCCTAATAGTAACCGTGTCACGTGGTTGCTCATAGTCACCCTAATGCAGATCTACAAAGGAAAAGAGCAAGCAGGGCAAAAAAGAAATACAAAAGGTGCAGTTGGAGGAAAAAGGAGCCCTGGGAAATGGAATGTCAGAGCTAAGCCCTGTGCTCAAGGAGATAAAAAGCTTAAAGACAAGCCTGATGCTGACTGGAATAAAGGAAGTGGTGACCTCATGGCAAGACCCCACCCGGTTAAGCTTCCTGCCTGTGAAAAGGAAAGCCTGAACAGCAAAGGAAGCCACCAGCAACAGAAAGCTTATGCAAATGCAAGTCAAGGAAGGGCCCAGCTTCCATTCCCAGCAAGCAGAAGAACTTGACAACGGGGTTCGGAATTTACAGTCAAGAAGGACACAGGAAAGAGGTTAAGAAATCTTCCTCCACATTTAGGGTAAGAAAAGCCCTGAGAAAAACCTCGCGTGTTTGGCAGGACAGTCCCCGCATGGATGCCCAGAGAGGCCATTACCTGAAGCTGTGAACATCGGGCATTTTACACTGGAGACCCCAAGACGTTGGAGATGCAGCTGAGAGCATCTGTGTTGATAAGATGAACCAGACCAGCACGAGGAGGGAGTTGCTGTGGTGGCCGTCAGAGTCAGGGGTCCAAAAGAAAGCTGTGAAGCCCAGCTGTGCGTGAGATGAAAGGCTGAACCAGGGTCTGAGAATAGGAGAAGGGAGGTTCAGGTCCAGGTGGGCCAAACAGTGCATGGACAGACGACTGAGTATTGTGTGTCAGCAGCAGGGTGCTGGGGTGAGAGCGAAGGCCCAGGGATAGTCAAGAAATCCTCCGGTTGTTGATCCTTCACACACACGTCAGGTGTCAGATCGCTGTGGGGTCATTCCACCATGGTGTTAGGTGTCCATCACCTTTTAGGGTCCAGGGGTGGCAGTTACACCCTTTCCGTGGTCTGATGTGTATGGTAAGTTCCTGAGCCTGGTTTCCCCTAAAGGATTTTAACACACCCATGTGACCCTTTCTGCAGTCTCAACTCTCCCCAATAAATTTATAGAGTGGCTCCCTCTCAACTCCTAGGAATAAGTCATTTATCACTTTAGGCTGGATGAGTGTTACCTGCAAGATGGAACAGTCTGTGGTCCACCCAGGGTTCCCTCAAAGTGGAGTCAGGAGCTCCTCATAAAATGGAATCTCTCAAGGTCTGAAAACCTACTGTTGTACATAATGGAGCAGCCTGGGTAGAGTGATGGGGCTTGAGCAGATGGAGGGCATGGCTGGCTTTCACTGCTCACGTCGGCCTCAGAGTTCCTGGTGGGAAGGGCTCACATTTGGGTCCGTGTGAGTACTCCAACGAAGTGCCCTAGTGGCCGCAGGTCTCATGTGAAAGGGGTTCTCAACCCAGCTACTTAGAGAATAAATTATTTCTCTTACATTACGTAATGGAGGCTTTTATATAAACATAAATGAAAAGGTTTGACCTGGTTTCGAAATTTTTAAGCTGCCTTCATTTTCTCTTTTTCCCAAGAACCTAAAAGATGTAAGTCCGCCATCAATTACACAATGGCTTTTTCTTCTGTTCTCTTGGAGTTCGCCATTAGGGGCTGAACTGGGGAGGAATGCGGGGGGGGGGGGGGGGTTGCTAAGAGCTTAACTGCTTTCTTGTTTTGGGGACATTGTGGAATTTTCCTCAGAGGTCTGTAGTTTCATGCATTAACAAACCCCTCAGGATACAGGCTTTGTGTGAGTGTCTTAAAAAACCAAGGCATCTTTCCTAACAGAAAGCATTAAAGATTCAAGTCAGATTTGGACCAGCGGCCGTACTAATGAGAAAGTTGTCAAAGCCATTCATCAGGAAGGAACAGAGGGAGCTGGGGTCAAAAGGATGAGACTGGGGGTGGCCTGGAGTCTCAGCAGCTTGAGTCTCTTGGAGGTGGCACAGCTGAGCAGAGGTGGAAGCCTGCTTGTGGTGGAGATGGGAAGTTTCCTCTCATTTAGCATGTCTGGATCTGTCAGGAGTGGGGGCAGCTGGCCAAGGGAAGAGGTGAAAAGGTGTGTGAGGAAGATATAAGGCAGGCCAGAGGAGTTTATAAAGTTAAAAGTTCTAGAAGTTTCGGCTTGTGTCCCTTCTTTGAAAATTATACTTCAAAGAATAACAGCGAAGAGACTAGCTAGCATTCGTCAGATGCCTGCTACACGTCACACTGTTCAGAGCACACATGGCAAGGTGTTCAAGTGCATTAGTCACCAAGGAAACGCACATATAAACTACATACATCAGCACTCCATCTACTCAGAGGGCTAAAATGAGAACGTTGGAAAGTCTGCCAAGTGCGGCTGAGGGTGTGGAAGAAGTCAGTCTTTGTCCATCTTCACAGCTCTCCGGGAGGGCTTTCAAAGGGAGCAGCAGGTTTAGCAAACCTACTGCCAGTGTCTGTAAAAGCTGACACCCTCTGGCCAGGAAGTTCCACTTGACCTAGACATTGTATATGCAGACTCACCAGAAACTACCGGAAGCCCCCAACCGGAAGCAACTAGAACTGCCACCCACTGTAGAATGGATGAGCAAATCACATTGTAGCTACAACATGGACTAGGGCACAGCAGGACAGTGGCCCCTCTTACTGTTACATTGTGGATGAATCTCCCTGACTCTTCACAATAGGTCTACGGTGTGGTTTCCTTTATTGCCTTCATTTTACAAAGGGATAAACTGGACCCAAAGAATTCTTACTTGCCCAAGGCAAGAAAAGTAGGAAGCGCCATAGCTGAGATTCAAACCCTGACAGCTGAGCTCTCACCCTTACCTGCAGGTGTCCTTGCTATTAGCCTCTGGCATAGGAGCAGCAGGCAGTGGGGGTGGGGGTGCGTGATCTCTCAGCGTGGCATCTCCAGGGGTGTGTGGTGGAGCTGGCACAGGCTTCTCCTGCAGGAGGAGACAGACTATCAGTTAATCTTGATGCCATATGCCAGGCTGAATGCATTGACACATTACCCAGAGTGTAATGCTTAATTTTCACAGTGTTCCATTCCTGCAGATACCATTCCTAGAACCATTTTTTTTTTTATATAGAAGGGGAACTAAAATAAAGGGGTTTGTTCAAAGTCAAACAGCTAGCATGTGGTGGAGCCACGACTCCAAGTCAAGTCTGTCTCAGAGTCTGTCTGTCCCTCTCCACCTCCTTGCCTCTTCTCACCTCTAACGAGAGCATCAAAGTCACACAACGTTCTTGGTCATAGACTATGCATCCTTGGAGCTGTGGCCCTTGTCAACAACAATCGGAACTGGAGACTCAACCACTGACATTTTCCGTGGTCAGTTGGCTTCTGAGCAAACTATCTGCCATAACTTGTCCTCACTGTTTGCAAAGGAAGGGAAAGGCTGAGTGCACACCATTGAGGCTACATCCCATTGGAAACAAAATCCAAAAAGTTTGTAAATCAAAAATCTCTGTGGCTTTTCAAGGTATGACCCCGGTTCTTTTCAACCCTAACACAGCCGTGGAAAAAGCATACCTGGGCCAGGGAGAAGACTCCGTGTGTAAAAATCCTTGCTGTGCAAGGCTCACAATCTGAGTTCAGTTCCTGGAGGCCACATGGGAAAGCTGGATATGCAAGCATGTATCGGGAACCTCGACCTTCCTCTGAGAAATGGGAGTTGGAACAGGAGAGCTGCCCTGAAGCTGTGGGTCAGCTAGACGGCTGAACATAGCAGCAAGCACAAGAGAGATGGCCTCATGATCAGAGTGGAAGGTGAGGACTAACTCCTCAAAGTTGTCCTCTGACCTTCATGTGTATCACACACACACACACAGAGATACACACACACACACACAGAGACACACACACACACAGAGACACACACAGACACACACACAGACACACACACACAGAGAGACACACACACACAGAGACACACACAGACACACACAGAGACACACACACACACACAGACACACACACACACACACACACACACACACACAGACATCTTCTTCTCAGGCCCATATTCTCCTCTGTTGCTCCACTATTCATTGCCTCACCGCGATGTGCTTCTTGTCATTTCAACATCAGTACCGAAACTCCAGATCAAGGGTAACATGTGGCAGAGTGCTCGGCTCCAGCTCAGCCTCCTCCCACAGGCAGGTGTTGGAAAGGTGACCGAGTTCTAGTGATGGGAAGGAACTGTGGATAGGGGACAAGAGCCTGTCTGTTCCCTGGACTCCTGACTCCACGGATGGATCAATACATAGCAATGCTTCCAGAAGCCAGCTTCAGTCTCCAGTTTGCAGAGCAGCTGGGCAGAGTGCAGCGAGTCCCTTCCGACCCCACCACAGCCCGTCCTTTCTCCTGCCAGCATCTTGCTTGTCTGTGGTAGATTTCTACAGTTAGTGAACCTGTGTTGGTGGGTTAGTATCACATATTCAGTTTACCGTTGATCCACACTCCTGTAGTCTTTTCCCAAGTCTTCTCTTCTACTCTAGGAGTCTTTGGTGGTCTCATCTCCCTAGGCTCCTTTCTGCTGTCATGATATTTCAGATTTTCCATGTTGGCCTTGAATATTGTGAGACATGCCAGCCAAGTATAACATGGGATACCATCTCCTGGAATTTGCCTGACACTTTTCTCATGATTAGACTAAAGTTATGGGTTGGGGGCGGGAGATCACAGAGTCAAAGTACCGTTTCCATCAGATAATCAGAATAAACAGACTTTTAAACAGCAATATCCTCAAATTTGTGTTTTATTCATGTTCCCAATCTCAATCAGTATCAAGGAATCTCACTTTCTTTCTTTTTCTTCTATCTAACCAGCTGTCCATTTCTAAGATGTCTCTGCCCCTGTTTTTTTTTTTTTTGTTTTTTGGTTTTTTTTTTTTTTTGGTATTTTCTCCTTTTTCTTATCCATCCTACTTCTAGATATTCCTACATTATCTTTCCCATAAACAATTATCACAGACCCTCAATTAGTCTCCTTGATTCTCCCTGCCCCTCTCCGTTCTTTCAGAAACCCTCAGGTAATTTTTTTTTTTTTTAAGCATCCACTCTGTCTTCAAAAATCCTGGGATAAGTCCCATTACCTACAGAGCAATGTTCCAGGTGCTGAGTGTGGGATTCAAGACTCTTCAGGCTCTAGTTCCGAATGCTCTTGTTTGCTGTGATCAATATTAGTTTCCAAGTTTCGTAGTAAGTGGCGCATGGGAGTCTATTTATCTCAAACATGAATTGATATTTTTGTAGAACAAACTTTCTCCAGTAGAGTCAATAGCATGGTGAACGCGCATGTGTGTGATCGCACAGCTTCCTGGAGATGACTCTCTCTCGGCAGGTCCTGGCTTTGGTGGGGAAAAGAACTACCTATGCCCTAGTTTGGTGGCACCAGCTCACAGCGCCAAATTAGAGAAGACGACAGGGGAAAAGATGGTACCAGGAGAGTGTTGGAAGTGTGTGTGGGTGCTTCTCTTTTCAGCGGCTTAAGATGGAGGAGAGTCTTTCATCTCCCTGTTTCCGTGGGTCAGGAAACCTGGGGCAGCTTCCTGCTTCCTCTGGCTAAGGGCTTCTCACAGGTTCCTCCTCATCCAGGTGGCGGCATCTCCGTTCATTTTCTCATTTTGATCTCACTTTCAAAGAGCTGCCCGCTAAACCTCACTTTCTTTAAACTTTCATAACAGCGAAAGCCCAGTCACGCCCCAGGGAGGGAGGGCACTTAGATGTAGCGCTGAGCACTCTCTTGCCCGGGATAGCCAGCCGTCTGTTTCATTAGATGGGTAAAGCACCCCTTGTGCTCAGAGATCTGAGAGGGCCGGGCTACACTTTAATGAACAAAAATAAATTGCCTCGCAAATTCCATCTGCCACTTGTTCACACAAATCCAGTCTTCGTTATTAAAGTTTAAAGGTGCACGAGAAATTTGTGAAAAGCTTCCAGGCAGCTTGCTGAGGGGACGCGGGAGCCAGCGGCCCCTTTATCCTCTGCTCTCCAATGCTAGGTGGGAGAAGATGTGGATGTGGAAAATAGTGGAGGAAACAGGAGCCGTGGGTCCAGGCATGCACATGGGGAAGAGCTTAGACACGTCACTGGATTAGCTAACCCCGGTCTTTGCATGTTTATGGATTCAGAGCCATTAGCGACTCAGTGACACTGTGTTAGCTGTAGGGAGAGTGGAGAGTGTGTTTTCTGAGAGAGAAACAAGAACTGTTTGTGCAGGATGGGAAACATCCTCGGAACCTCTGATAAAGTGAATCAAACTGCTGGCATTTGCACAGGAATTCCCGATTCCAGCTGTGTAGAGGGATTCGTTCCTCCATGGCTCTGGGTGACTCTGGGGTGAGTGAGGGCTGCCAACAGCAGAGGAAAGTTTGCTTATGGAGAACTAAGTGGGGAGGTCAGACACTTGACTGGGCAAGACTGTGAGAACTCTGAAGAACACAGGCGCACTGTGTAATGCCATGCCACTGGACTTTGAGTTTATGTCTTCAACTTCATTGTGACTATCAGGAAATATACATGTGCAAAGGTGTACACACACACGCGCGCACACACACACACACACACACACACCACACTACACATATCCTATACTATCTACCCATGCATATATCAGACACAATGTTCTTCGACCCAGTTTTACCCTTATTAATTGAACATTTAATAAAAAATTGAAATGCTTCCTTTTGTATATCATCAGTGCCATGACTACCTTTAGTAGGGCCAGGCAGATAATATTTGACTTAGCAAGGAGCTCTGCAACGTCGCTGTCACTGTATCTTAACTCTATTTCTTCCCTCCCATAGCCCTAATCATTTTAGATTTTCCCTCATTGGTTTTGCCCTTTCAAAAGTCAATCCTTCCATGTTCAAGGTCATGTGGTAGCAAGGCTAAGTCCTATCTCGGTCATCACTGACTTCTATTAACCCCTCTGAAGTGTCCATATGCTTTTCTAATTAGCCCAGGGACCTGCGAACTCCCCCGACCTCAAAGTTAGGCTAATGGCAAGATGAGGGCAATGAGGATGTTTTTAACTTTGACTTTCTGTTTTCCTGCTGACGTTCAGCCCAGTAAAGAATGGGAGACCACAGGCTCAGCACCTGCCCCCGTTTCTGTCCTCCTTCCTCTTAGAGACATGGGCACCTTGTCACCACCCCTGGGCGCTGACCCCACACTCCAGTCTGAGTCGACTGTGACTGTCAGTGAGAGCTTCATAGCTTATGAAGAAGTACATTCATGCCCATGACCTCCATGAGCCCGTGGATATTTGGAACAGGAGAGGCAAGTGTGACTGGATGTCTTTGTAGACTTCAGTACTGATGGCCAAAGAGGACACAGGATGTACTCAGGCTGATTAGACTTGAGAGCCTCAGGCCTGGGCTTCAAACACTAGGACTCACTTTGTTACGTCATGGCCCTTGGGGAAACGGCCCATATCTTCCTAATCTTTGTGCTTTCAGGACCCTTTAAAGTGATTGGTACTCAAATAACTTCGGCTGAATGAAGGCCTGACAATACTTCTGATAACTCAGGCCTTCCTTGTGGGTTGTTCCAGAGAGACTCTGCACTTACTGAAACATCCTTTGGAGAGCCATACACCACTACAGCAAGCGCTGTGATGCCTCCCTTTCTTCTAGGCTGAAAAGAGATCAGGGCAGAGCATCTTCATCTGCAGAGAAACACACCACGTGAAGGCAGAGGGCAGGTTGGGTCCTTTAATTCAGCCATGAAGAGAGAGTCAAACATTATTCTTTCTCTAAAGTGCTTTGTTCATCTTTAATCCCAGTTCTTTTAAAAAAGATCAGTGTTTGGTACTGAACCCAAGGTCTTGTACAGGGTGGGCAAGCACTGTACAACTGAACCATGTCCCCAGCCCTCCTTTCACTGCCCTAGTTGTATCAGGGGGCCGCTGGTTGGTTCCCAGCTACCGGCCTGGCTTAGACCAAAAATAATCACACAGCAACTATATTAATTAAATCACTGCTTGGCCCATTAGCTCTAGCTTCTTATTGGCTAACCCTTGCATATTATTTAACCCATTTTTATTAATCTGTGTATCATGACGTGGCTGTGGCTTACTGGCTAAAGTTCCCAGTGTCTGTCTCCAGCGGGCTACATGGCTTCTCTCTGACTCTGTCTTTATCCTCTGCTCTCCAATGCCAGGTGGGAGAAGACTGTGGATGTGGAACATAGCGGAGGAAACAGGAGCCGTGGGTCCAGGCGTGCAGCCGGCACATGCACTTGCACACCTCTTCTGCCACACCCATCACCAACACCCTCCTCTGGTCTCCAGGTGTGTTCTGTCACCATCCACCTTATCCCCTCGCTACGGTGTTTCCTACTCACTGAGTCTGAAAGTAGCAAACTCCAGCAATCGCCCTGTCTCTGATCTAACAGTGCTTGGGTTGCAGACTCGTGTGGCCGTGTCTGATGTTTTTACATGGATGGTGGGTATTTGAACTTGGTCCCCACCCTTGTACAGTAAGCATTCCTACCCACAGAGTCATCTCCCCAGTGCCCCCTAGGATTGCTTTTCTATGGCTGTGGCCACAAATATGATCACAAACTTGGTGAAGTAAAATAGCAGAAATGGATTCTTTCACGGTCCCAGATTAGGGGTTCAAAGTCATTGTGTTGGCCAAAGTGCTCTTCCCTCTGGAGGCTCAAGATGACAGTGATCTTTGGCCTCTTCCAGCTTCTGGGGCCTGGTGATGCTCCCTGGCATCTGCAGCTGCACCACTGATCCCTCCCTCTTGGCTCACACGGGCTCTTCTTCTTTCTGGGTCTCCATCATTTCCAGTTCTGCTTCTTAGGAGGTATTGGATTTAAGGTCTAGTAGGTGAGTTCGGAATGATCTCATCTCAGTACCCTAAACCCAGTTATACCTACAAAGATTACTTTTCCAAATAAGGTATCATTTGCAGAGTCTGGGCATCAAGACATTGAAATAGCATGCTGAGGGCATTATTCAAACCTCTGTGCTCAGGGACAGAGATGTATGTGAGAGGGTGGACTTGCAGGGGCTAGGATGACTCTCGAAGACCTGGCCTGAGAAGCAGAGAAAGGTGGGTCTGAATTCAAAGGATGAAAGGGAAGTGGATGCAGAGAGAGAAACGAAGGAAGGGTCATTCGAGCCCCAAGAGAGACAAAGAGGCGGATGCCTATGGGGTTGTTTGACTTTCTGGATCTTGGTACAGTCTTCCAGGGCCATGGCTGCCCCAGGGCCATGGCTGTCCTATGCTCTCCAGTGTAGTCAAGTTCGTCAGCAAACTCGTTTGGTAGCTTGAATGGGTTCCTCTCCTTTGCAGCCAAGAGGATTGACTAAGCGAAGCAGAACATACGAAAGTGTATGGAGGTCGGGCTCAACGCTGCAAACCTCCCACTTGTTTAGCAATCGTCTGATGGTAGCCGCCCTCCTTTACAGAAGTGGGGACTGCAGCACAGAGAGTTCTGAGCAGCAACAGATGGCAGAATCCACATCATCTCCATAGTAAGAATAATCATGGCTCCCATACTGAGTAACAGCTATGCTGTCAGAGTTTTGTACATACTCATCTCTAGGATGCTTTTTATGGT
Organism: Microtus oregoni; assembly: GCF_018167655.1. Lineage (NCBI taxonomy): Eukaryota > Metazoa > Chordata > Mammalia > Rodentia > Cricetidae > Microtus > Microtus oregoni. The sequence goes on from NW_024543063.1 coordinate 44,253,815, forward strand.
TTTTATGGTATTTACCTCCCAAGTTCTTACCCAGTTTCCTCTTTTATGTGGATAGGCATTGTGGGATGGAGCCCCCCGCCCCCACCCGGCATCTGGCTTACTTCACACTTTCTGGTCAGAAGATGGCTCAACCTTGTAGATTTCACTGCTTAGCAATAACAAAACACTGGACTCCTGTGCTGCATGCCACCCAAACATGGTGTTTCTCAGGAGTCTGGCTAAGGATAAAGTCTGTATCCTTCCAGTTACACTCTTTACTTAGGGGAGATTCAGGTGAATAAAAACCATTCACAAACTTAATCTACTTTTTAATTCCTTCGTCAGCCTTTGGTGAGATGTCTCTTTCCATCTGAGCGGCTTTCTCTGGTTTTGTGTTTGCTTTTCCCCTGCTTGCACGCCTGCCAGTCTTTCTGGTGCTAAGAACATCATTCAGTTCAGGCTTCTGTCATTGTGCATCAGCTGCAGATGGCCCCTGAGGAACAGGAACCTCAGAGTGTCACTGTCTGATCCTCCTAGAAGATGCAGAAATCCCTCTGGGGATGGGGGATTGTCTAAGGTCTGATGCTGAGGTGTCCTTCGACTTTCCATAACTCACTTCCTCGCCGGAGGAAGAATAGGTGCTCCAGTCTCTAACATTACACAACTACTGTATTTTTCAAGATGAATACAGTTCTGCCCATATTTAAAGTCTAGCTCATGTTTCTTATGTAACCATTAAATCAAACTAACGTGGCTTGTGGGATGCATTCATAAAGCAACTTTATTGCAGTCTTTTAATATCTCTTCAAAGTTTCTTTGTGAGGCAAATGATTTTCTTTCCTGTGGATAAACACAGTCAAATGCCAAGGCATCTCTGGACCCTCCTAGGTGTCAAAACAGTCTCAATGCCATTTGATTGAAAGTTGTGAGCCAGGAGTGGTGGTACATATCTCTAATTCCAACAGTTGAGAAGTAGACATGGGATGATCATAAGATCAAGGTCATCCTCAGCTACATAGTGGATTCAAGACCAGCCTGGGCTACATGAGATACCCCCTCTTAAGCAAACAAAGAATGTGTGACTTCTATTTTACCTCGAATCTGCTGAAGACAGGAAATGTAACGGGGAAATGAAAGGGTATTATTAGTCGGGGTCTCTAGTGGAACAGAACTGACAGCTATGTACACACGTGTATATGTATGTATAAAGGGGATTTATTAGACTGACTTACAGGCTATGGTCCAGCTAGTCCAACAATGGCTGTCTACTGATTGAAAGTCCAAGAACCCAATAGTTGCTCAGCCCACAAATCTGGATGTCTCAGGTGGTCCTCAGTAGATGCTGGAATCCTGAAGAAGTGGGTTCGAATGCCACTGAAGGAATGGACTTGCCAGAGAGAGAGTGAGATCAAGCAGGGAGAGAGAGAGAGAGAGAGAGAGAGAGAGAGAGAGAGAGATTCCTTCTTCCATGTCCTTTATATAGTCTACCACCAGAAGGTGTGACCCATGAATCTTCCCACCTCAAAAAAAATCTAAATTTAAGGTGGATCTTCCTATTTCAAATGATTCAATCAATAAAAAAAAAATCCCAGCATCTTGGGTTTTAGTTAATTCAGATGTAGTCAAGATGATAAGAATAGCCATCACAGGGGGCATAGTTTATTCTCTCTGTCACTGTCTCTCTCTGTCTCTGTCTCTCTGTCTCTGTCTGCTCACTGATGTCTCAGTCTGTGCTCACAGCTGGAAAACTGTTTTCTGGTCCTTCTTGAATTGGAGCATGAAAGGAAGGAGGGGACAGTAAGAAAGTTGTTTCTTGTCTGACACTTCTGTGGTTAAGGGATGCATCAATTCTTGAGAGTTCTTCAGGGAGCATACCCCATAAGTAGTAAACCAATAAGAAATGAGGTCAGATAGGCCTCTTGACTGGCTGGTTCTTTGCAGCTCCTGGGGACTTGACATTGCCTTCAAAATGTCTTAATATTTGTGCTTCTCTGACAAAATTCCCAAGACCAGAGAATTTATAAACAACAGACTGTACACACAATTAATTTGTTTTTTTTTTCTCACAGTTCCAGAAGATGCATTGTTCTGGGAGATCTCTGCTACCAACATGTACTGTTTGGAGATGAAGAGTATTGCATCCTCTCCTAGCAGAGGGTGGAAGGGGAGAAGGGGGAACTTCCTCCCTGAGCCTGTTTTTAAGGGTACCTAATGCCACTCACGAGTTCTCATAGCCAATCACTCTCTGGAGGCACAAGATTGGTGCGGGTTTGGGGGGCTGTTTCATTCAGCTGCCCTTTGCTGAGGTCTTCTTGTTCCATTAAGGTCTCCTCCTAGAAAGGACTTAAATGGACCGGGTACAGTTTCTGAAGTAGCCCACGTCTTGTACCACGGAATGCTCACATAAAATGAAGAGGGAGTGGGAGGGATGAGGTAAGGCGGGGGAGAGGGAAGGTTGTTTCCAACTTAGCAGGTCTTTCTCTGCTCAGCTTGGGGCAACTCAAGGGTTCACCTCTTGTCCTTCAGAGTTGACAGCGGTGCTCAGAGCCAAACCTACTATACCCTAGCATAGTTTAAACTCCTGCAGGCACCATGGTTTACGTCTGACTCAGGGTCTCCTCAAAGCCCCGTTGGTTTGTCTGGAGTTTTCAAGGATGTCAGGTCTCAACTCTGTCTGAGGGAATCTTCCCCAGTGGTCTCTTTCTGGCCGTGTGCATGTGCAGTATATGTGATAAGCTTGGGGAAGATGTCTGCCTTGTTTTCTTTGTAAAATACTGGTCTAATTCCTCGATTTGAAATTTGCTATTCCATGTGCCAAGCCCCAAATGACTATTTTAACATCAAATTGAGAGCTCATTTGTGTATTCATCTGGCATGAACTTCCTAGAGGAGAGGCACTGTGTTCAAATGCACATTTAAGGTCAATTGTATACGCATTTTAACATCTAAAATCCATATTAAATCAATGTAATTTTTTACAAGTAAAATTAGTTTAAATAGCAGTATATCCAACCTAGTATATCTAAAACATTGTCATTTCAATGTGAAGTCAATATTTTTTAAATTAGCAAAGTGTTGTGGGAACTCCTTCAGCCAATAACCTTGAAGACACCAAGGGGTTTTTCGTTCTTCTTTTGCTCAAAGTCTTTATGACCCTGATTTACTTCTAGTCCACCTTCCAGTTGGGACCAGACACATATTGAGAACTCAGGACCACAGGAGCTATTGGGCTACGAATGTAAGCTGTGGTGGACATCTCCACAGGCAGAGTGGATGTTGGACTTGACGGCTTTTCTCAGTGTCGATACACAGTAGGTATTCTATACTTGTGACCCTGAATTCAAATGTAATTGAAAGAATAAAGAATCTACCAGAAGGCTGATTCACTCAGAGTCTAAATCATCCTATTCTGCACACAATGAATTTACCAATATAGTTTGTAATTCATCTCTTTCACAGGCCTTTAAACTCCCGAAGGCAGAGGTATTTCTCTTATTCTCTCCCACATTCCCACAGTCAGCCCCCGAGTCCCAGTATTGTGTCCTGGAGCTTCTTGAAGCCAACAGGTATTTCTTTGGTGTTGGTCTTGGACCAGTTACAATTCTAGGTGCTGGGATACAAGTAACACAATCCGTGCTGATGGAGCCCACAGGGGAAAAGATGCTAACAAGGTCTGCAGAGGAAATAAGCAGGGTGACGTGATAGGATGTGACAGGGAACAGGAGCACCGGATACTTGAGGGGGGCAGTTCTGCAAAGAACCATCTCTTTACATCTTAACACCGTCCTTCCTGCCCTCTCTGTTGCGGCCTCGCTGACTCTCCTTTTCTGGACTAACACACACTCAAGTCTGCCCTTAATGTCCTGTTTCTGTCACGTCTTGCTTCCCCCTTGACCTCTCCACCATTTTTATCTTCCCATGCTCCAGCTCCTGTGCTGTCTCCTCAAGAAAGCCATCCCTGATCACCCTGTCCAGCGACCACCGTGCTCACCATTCTCCGTAATTTGACCACAGTACTATCTGTGACCTTGTGTTTACCAGAAACTCCTAGTGAAGTAAACTGGTGAAGCCTCCTTGGCGGTTACAATCTTTCAGTGCCTGGAATATTCCCTTGTTAACTAATATTTGACCAATAATCATTGATCATTAGATATGATTTTTTTAATTGAACAAGTGATGGAAGATCACTAGTTAAAGTCGTTGGGAGGTGTCTTAAGGGCCAAGTTAAATAAATGTAAATAAACTCTGGGTAGAACATCACTTTGTTTTCTGTCTCAGAAAGGGAAGACGGGCTGATCCATCTGGAAATTACTCTTTCGGGATGATATGAGCTTTTGACTCCTTCAGCACATAACTGGAGGACATTCCTGGACCTCTAGAGGAGGTCAAAGGACCACAGGATAAATACTCTGGAAATGGGGATCTAATGTATCATGAAGAGGCAGGAGTTCACGGATATCATGTGAGAACTGGCTTTGAAAACCCGAGAAAGGTCTGACTAAGAATAGCGTTGAGATGGGAGTGAAGTCTGTGTCCCAAGAAACGGTAAATAAAATGTATTGCTTCGCTACCTGGCGGTTGCTAGGGGCGCCCGCCTTTTCCAATCATTGCTTCTCTTGCTAGTGTGTGCGCCACTCAGCCGTTGCTGTGGCAACAGATCGCAACAAGATGGATGCGGCGGCGGCGCCTGAAAAAGCGAACCGCAGGAGGTGCCGAGACTGTGAGTTTAGACCCAGTCTCGGCGGGAAGTGGGGTGTGGGATTGACGAGGGATTCCGGGTGCGCAAGGTCACTGGACCTCTCAATGGTCTTGGGGTGAAAGAGTAGAATTATGAGGACTGTTGAGCTGTCCCCCTGCCTGTCCTTGGTCCTAGTGTTCACCTTGTTAAAGTTATGGGATCTTTGCTTTCCCTTCTTGGGATTCCCGCCTGGAAGCTCCTGAAAGGGGGTAACCTCGCTTCCGACTTCAGCCTTGGGTAAATCCCTTCCAGGCTTTCCTCCATAGGAAAATGGATGGCAGGTCCTTGGCACTCCTTCAGTTTTGCCCACCTTCTCAAAATGACCCCGAAGATCAAATGCGTGGTCAATTAAAAGAGAGAGAGAGGGCGCGTGGGGAGGGGAGGAGGAAGAAGAAGAAAAAGCGGGAGGGAGGAAAAATACGCAAGCTTGTTTTACTTGTGCGGTCCTGTGACGGAGCTGCGGCGGGTGACCACCTTTTCATGTTCGTGCTTCTGGCTCAGAAAGTGCCCCAAGTTTGCTGCTAGGGACTGGCCCTGTTTATGCCTGCGCGCCCTCAGAGCTCTGGGCTCTGTGTATGCTTGAGTTTCTCCATCCTTGCCTCTGTTGGTTGTTTCTTTTCCATTTCAGAGCAGGAAGCACCACTTCATGTCTACGACTAACTTGCTTTTCAGGAAGATTGTTAAAAACAAGATCTCCATTCTAAACGAGCGTTCACAGGTGTATTCAAGAGTTACTGTGTTAGAACCAGACTTTAATTAAGGTCAAAGCTGAAAACAGTTTAAAAAAAAAAAACAAAACAAAAAAGGGCCAAACTCATGCAGGATAACTCAAGAGCAACCCAAGCCATAGAGACACCAAAAAATGTTTAAATGTGGAACTCCTGAAGAAAATGCTATAAAATTTATTAATAGTTTTTTCATTTGCCGTAAAAAACCAGTGGAGGGTATGTGGGCCCACCCCCTGCATTCTTGTTCTTTTGCATTTTAGGGTTCTCTAGTTCACAGCAGTTAATTCCAGGAGAGCATTGAGGGCATGAGCATTGTCCTCATGGGGTTCACCCTTTACTTGGGGTGGGGTTGGGTTCGGGGAGTAGGGGTTGGTGTCGGCTCTTTCTGTCATGCTTTCAGACCCCTGTGACTTCCACAGTCTGCATGGCTGTTTCTGCACTGTGCTCACCAGCACAGTCAGGTCTGTTCGTCTTTGCTTTATGGCACAGGCCCACCTGTTACTAGACCTGCAAAGAAAATCCCAACCATGTTAAAAGTTACCTTTTTTGTTTTCTGATACATCTAAGTGTGAGCCACGTGGTCTTCACCATCCCTATCTGTGTAGCTTGCCGTGAATACTGATCAATACTTGACATGATTATTCTTTATTTAAGACTTCTGTCTGTCTTTCTGATGGGAGGAGAGTGGTGATCACCTTATTTTTATCTCCCTGACTACAAGTCAGATCAAGCTATTTGTGACCGTTCATTAATGACAGCTGCCCTAACCTGGATCGCCTGTCTTTTAAAATGCGGACGTCCTTTTTGTATAGATGTCTAGATATCCTGTGTAGCTTTAACTGTCAGCTCCGCTAGACTTGCCTGAGATGGGAGTCATGTTTGTGTGCTTGTGCACATGGCTGTGGTGAATCATCTTGGTTATTAACTGATATAGAAGAGCCCAGCCCCCTGTGGCCCTGGGATGTATAAGAAAGCTAGCTAGGCATGAGCCTGCCAGAGAGCCAGAAAGCAGTGCTCCTTTATAGAGCCTGCTTCAGGTATCTGTCTGATGGACTGTCGCCTGTAAACCAAAAGAGAGCTTTCTTCCCTGCAGGTTGTCTTTGGTCATGGTAATTGTCAAAGTACCAGACAAGAAACTAGAGCACTGGGGGTACTGTACATACTCTGGATATTAATACATTGTATGCTTCGTTGAGATAAAATTAATATTTCCTCCCAGTATGTTGATCATAGTTAGATTCATCTGTGAACTTGACACAAACCTTTATCTGGGAAGAGGGAACCTCAACTGAAGAATTGTCTTGATCAAATTGGCCTGTTGGGCATTTTCTTAATTACTGACCAATGTAGGTGGGACCAGCCCACTGTGGGCAGGTCTGAGCTGTAAAGAAAGCTAGTTGTACTGGGCAGTGGTGGCACACGCCTTTAATCCCAGCCCCTCAGGAGGCAGAGGTAGGTGAATCTCTGAGTTTGAGACCAGCCTGGTCTACAGAGCTAGTTCCAGGACAGTCAGGGCTACACAGAGAAACCCTGTGTTGAAAAAGAAGCAGATAAATAGATAGATAGATAGATAGATAGATAGATAGATAGATAGATAGAAAGGAAGAAGGCCAGTGGAGCAAGCCAGCGAGCAGTAAGCTGCGCTTCTCCCCAGTGCCGTTTTCAGTTCCAGTCCTGCATCCTTGATGATGAAGTGTAGCCTGGCGGCCGAATAAGCCCTTAGCTTTGGTTCAGAATTTGTCTAGATTATGTATTTTTATAGAGTTGCATGTATTTGTAAATTTACAGTGACTTTTGAAATCAGGTAACTTGAGTTATTTTTCAAAATTGACCTGGCTTTTCTGGCTTCTTTGCTTTTTCATCAAATTCTGGATTCCACTCTTGATGTTTGTTAGAAGTCCCAATGGGACTTTGATTGGCCAACATGTCACCAACCAGCTGGCAGAATTCTTTTGTTCTAGCTAGATAGAGGCCATGACTAAGCATGGAGAAGCTCTTTAATGCTGGTCCCTGGAAGTTTCCACAACTTAGTGGTGGATGCTGTCTCAAATAGGTCAGGAAGAACTAACGTCTTGGAGATATTGAGTGCTCTAACAAAGTGGATCTCCTTCTGTGTAGGACCTCGTTAGCTCACTCATAATGTTTTGTAGTTTAAGCATACAGCTTTAATACATGTTTTATTATCTGTTTATTTATGATATTGATTTTAACTTTCATTTACATCTTCACTTATTCTCTCTCTCTCTGTCTCTCTCTCTCTCTCTCTCTCTCTCTCTCTCTCTCTCTCTCTGTGTGTGTGTGTGTGTGTGTGTGTGTGTGTGTATCAGAAGTCAGTTCTCTTCCACCCCGTGGGTCCTGGGGATCTAAATCCAGCCATCAGACTTGGTGGCCAGCTCTTTTACCCACTGAGCCATCTCCCTGAATCTTCATGATAATTCGATAGTTTCCATTTTTCATTGCTGTTTATCAACTTTGTGCTTGAAACTTTGTTAACTCATGATATTAGTTTTAGTAGATTTGGGGATATATTAAATTTTTAAAAAATATTTTCATACTGGTGTAGAATAGCAGGAGAATTTTGGTCCATTGCAGTGGGACTCAGATGCTCAGTTCGTGCAGCGTCTGCAGCCTCCAGTGCTGTTCAGGGTTGTCACTGTCATAAAGCAAGTGTCTCCAAATGCATAGCCATATTTCATGAGCTTTAAAATCATTATGAGAACCCCCCCTCAAAAACCAACAGGAACAACAAAACAGAGCAGAAAGCCCAGGCGGTTCACGCCTTTAATCTCAGCACTCAGGAGGCAGAGGCAGGAGGATCTCTGTGTGGTTCACTCTGGTCTACAGAGCGAGTTCCAGGACTGCTAGGGCTACACAGAGAAACTGTCTCATAAAACAAGAACAAAACCAAATCATCATGAGACATCTTTACACTCAACGTTGCTATAGACCCGGGTCCTCTGGAAGAGCAGCCAGTGCTCTAGGGCACTGAACCATCTCTCCTGCCTAGACTGAACTGTCTTTTCTGCCCTAGACCTGCTTTTATACTTAACATCTTCCACGCTTTCTGTCCTTCTTGTGCCTTAGTCCTCCCACCAGCAGCCACATTCTTTTCCACCTGCAGTACAGCTTTAGGGCTCCTTCAGTGGAACGATGCTAACGTGTGGTCCTCTGGTTTGCAGTTCCTCTGGGGTCTAACCAGATGCACCCTCCTTGGAGCCGCTGGAGCTTATTGGAGCTCCTCCCGTTTTTGTTGCTTGCTCACTTTCTTTATCACACGTGTTTTTCACAATTCTTTTGACGGTATCCGATCCTTGGGGTGATGGCTCACATTCATTTGGGGCACTCGGCTATCACTAATTTTCAGATACTATGTCTGTCTCACCTCCTTTCTTTGCCTTTCCAGAATGTTAGTGGCACCTTGCTAGGTCATTTCGCTGCCACCTACACATCTCTTAAGCATCATTCTTTTACTTTTATCATTAAAAGAGAATTTCATACACATGTATACTGAAATATGATCATATCTATGCCATTTCCCCACAGCTTCCCATATTCCTCTTAACATTCTGCTTTCCCAACTTCAATTTTTTTTTCTTTTTGATAACCCTCTAGGTCCAGCGAGTGCTGCCCATAAATGCATGGACATGGGATTCCCAGGGTTCCCACTGGAGCATAAGCATGGGGTCCCCCACTTGAGGACAGCGTGGAATCTCCCACTGGGGCACAGCCTTGGGGTCCCCCACTGGGGCACAGCCGTGGAGTCCCCCACTAGGGCACAGCCATGGGGTCCCCCACTGGGGCACAGCTGTGGGGTCTTCCACCGGAGCACAGGACTCTGTGCTTTAATAACTGAATTTCAGCCTGCAATTTAGACAGAATTTCCAACAATTTATGGAATGGCCCTAAATCTACTTTATGCTACATATTTATGCACAGGGTCTTTCTTAGCATTGGCTACTATAAAATGAAACTATCAATCAACCCTGAACAACAGTGCAGAGGCTCTCTCCTGCATGCCAAACACCAGCCATGTTTTCTCTGTATGAAATTTCAAAAAGTCCATCTTAGAGCCATGCACATTTGCTTGCATCTTTAATAAGTGGTAAAACTATATGCATATCAAGGAGTTATTATAAAATGAATTTCTTTATGATGATCAGTGTATTGCGGGTTTATGTACCCACACACCTATGGTTGTGTGAAAATTTCCCAGGTGAAAAGGGTTTGCCAGGGAAAAATGTTTAAAGAGTCCCTGTTCTATACCACTGGTTCCGTAGCACTCACTATCTTTAGGAATAGACGTCCTCAGGCTGTTTGTGGGGGCACAAACCTGACAGCCCAGCACTTGGGAGATTCAGGCAGAAACCAAAGCTCCTGGGCAGCATGGACTGCATCCAAAGAGTCGTTCAGCCAAATAAAGAAAATACCCTGATAATGTGTGTGTGTCCTCAGGGGCCAGAGTAGGGTCACGGCCCCTGGAGTTGGAGTTACAGGTGGTTGTATAATCCACTTAATGCCTGTGCTTGGAACCGAACCCCGGTCCTCTGAAATCAACAGACATCTTCACTGCCGACTCAGCTCTCCAGCCCTTGGGGTGTTTTCTTAGTTTGTCTGATTTTTGTTTAATTATGGAAAGGAGTATAAGCCCGGCTGCTGAATACACACCAAATGCGTTCTTGTGATGATTAGGAGTTTGACTCGTACTTTGGTGCCTTCAGTTTTCATTAGGGTTTGTTTCCTTTTGATCTGCTGGATTCCCTTTCTGTGCGGAGTTTCTGCTGGTTCTTTCCAGGGTGTTTTCACTCTTAGCCATGCTTGTTCATGTCGACTGCCAGCTGCTTTCCTCTTCGGAACAGTGTGCATGGGGACTGATTTGGTGGCTGAAACGCAGGCCTCTGGAGGGTTTGCCTTTGTCTGCACTTGGCTTTTGGAGGAGCAAACTGCCTGGACTCTCTGTAAAGTAGAAATCGAACCTGGAGACTTGGGAGCCCATAGGTGATATAGTTTGGAATGCTCATGAATTGGAGAGCTAGCTGGTGATGCCAGGGTCCCAGGCACAATTTATTTCTTCTTTCACAATTTATTTCTCTCTTCTCTTGTCTGTGCCACTGAAACTTCATCTGTGTTCCACTGTGGATGGTCAGATAGAGCAGGTTTACTCTGTTCTGATCTACCTCAAAGGCAGAGTCTCCTCTCTGTCTGCACACTTTGAATGGGATTCGTCCTTCAGTCACAAGCAGAATGCAGTATCCCCTTGTCTAACAGATGACATCACAGCTGTCTGCTCAGCTCTCCTCACCCATAGGGCTTTCCTTACATGTTGGCCTGTTTAACTCCCTGTGGGCATTTAGCTCTTTGATACTTTGGGGACGTTCAAAATGGTTTTGCTTTGTTTCTGCTTGAGACAAGGAGCCCTGACCATCCTAGAACTAACTGTGTACTGAGACTGGCCTCAAACTGTGGGTCTAACCTGCCTGTACCCAATGAATGTGGGGATTCTGGCTTCCCTCAATTAGCCAGGCCATCTTAGAAAAGAACACTTTATTTTTTAAAGATTTATTTTTTGTGTGTGAGTGGGTGTGTTTCTGCATGCATGTCTGTGCACCGTGTGCCTGTCTAATGCTCAGAGAGACCAGGGGAGGGTGTTGGATGCCTTGGAATGGAGTTACAGTTGGTTGGAAGCTGTCATGTGGTTGTTGGGAATTGAACCCAGGTCCTCAGGAAAAGCAGCCAGTGCTCTTAAACATGAGTCAACTCTCCAACCTCCACTGATTTACTTTTTAAGTTAAGTCTTAAGGGAATTACATGCCATTTTTATACACGTGCACATAATACTTAGCATTGCTTTTGTATTTTAACACGATAACGTAAATGCTTTGTGAAAAATACCATAGAAACACAAACATGAAAGACTTTTTTTCTTCCTCTCCAGTTCTCAAGCCCAGTCCCTAGAAGTAACCAAATTTATTAATTTATGTATTTATTATTTTTTGAGAGCATCTTTGTAAGCTACTTTTGTTTGTTTCTTTGTTTTGTTTTTTGAGACAGGGTCTCTCTTTGTAGCTCTGACTGGCCTGGAACTCACTGTGTAGACCAGGCTGACCCCAAATTCACAGAGATTCATGTGCCTCTGCCTCCCGAGTACAGGGATTAAGGACATCTGCCACTATAGCTAGCATGGGAGCCAATCACGCGTTTAGGTGTATTGACCATTTTCATGGACGGCAAAGCTGAAAAAACGAAGGTTTTGCAAGCGCCAACTGAAGACCGTGCCCATTTTGACAGAGAGCTGCTTTCTGTTTGTGTAAGGTGGGCGTACTCTCGTCTCTGCTACATCTCCTGTTGTGAACCCAAGGGCCTGTCTGCAAAACTCTTCAAGCCATAGTGCCTGGAAGGTGTTCAGCGTCCTAAGAGCTGATGTGAAGTGGTTTGTTTGAGGGGATTGCAACAGTATCTCTGGCTACGTGAGACCGGTCCATGCAGTGTCTGTCACTGAACAGTGTGTGAGGGTCGTGGGCACTCGGCACAGTTTTGAGGCTGTTTCTTCAAGGACTCAGAATGTGAAAACTCTCCTCAAGCTTGAAAGCAACCCACAGAGCTGGTTGGCTTTGGAAGGGATGGTTTAATTTGTCCACATTTGGGATTGCTTAGTGAGTCTTTACTCTGGGTATGTGGATTCTAGCTCCACAGGCGTCATTAAGGGAGTTAGTGTCCATAGCCTTCTTTGTTGGATTCCCACTGGGATTTGAACTGCAGAGGTTAAAGGTCACTGCTTCATCTGTCTTTGAATGAGGTGAATCATAACCCTCCCATTAACCATGTCACCACCATTAACAGTGAAGAAATGATAGCTAGCCCTGTCCTAGGAGCAAACTCTTCCTCTCAAATGACCCTGAGATTGCTTCCTCATTAATACCACAGAAGCACTTAGCATCTGGCTCTACACAAGCAAGGATGGGGCTTGAAACGAGGCAGAAATAATTGTAGGCTCGTGGCTGGAAGGATTTTGGGCTGCATAGAGGAGGATAAGTGAGGGATTGATCTAGTGCACGATGCCCCCGGTTTAATTTGAAAAACCACACAGGTTTTTCATTTCGTGGAGGATTTAAGTGCCTTTAGGCTTTTGATTTTTTTTAAAGGTCCATATTTATCCCTTGAGGTAGTGAAGGAGGAAAGTGAACTTTAAAGTGTTCTGCCCTTAATTAAAAAGCATGTGGGGAACTGTATGATGCTGTTAATGTAGTGGTCTTCATGTTAGATCAATTATCTAAAGTCCACTGTACCGAGTGTAGGAAAACTCTGTGTGAAAAGGCAGAAGAGATCTCTCTGGGGGAAGGGACTCAGAGAGGGACGGAGATACTTTGGGTAGGATGTAATCTATGAGAGGGGAATAAAGAAAAGCAATCTCTCACAACTTCACTGGCAGTTCATAAGCCCCAATATTTTTCTTTGAAAATGGTTTTAATAAGCTATCTAAAGTGTCCTGGTGGAAGGCAGGGTGGTGATCGGATTGTGTCTGTGTCTGGTTTTTATTCGCTTAGCCTGGCATCCTAACCCAAAATCGGGCAACTTTACCTGATTCCATGTTCAGTGCCATTATCATCATCATCATCATCATCATCATCATCATCATCATCATCATCATCATTATCAATAAACAAATCACTCAAATTTACTGCAGTGGCACAGATGAATCTCTAATTAAATAAATTTCAAGGTTAAGCTGTTTTTATTCATGCCTGAGAACAATTCCCAACACTCACCGCTTCTAAAATGGCAGCAGGACAGGCATGGGAGCCCATACCAGGACAGCAGAAGCTGGAGTTCATGAGTGCCACAGACGAGTCTCACAGCGCCCTGGAATGTGCCTGGGAGTTCGTTAGAGGTGATTTATCTCGCGGGAAGCCGCCAGGGTTTGGCGTGAAGTGGAAAAGCTCTGACCTGCTTCAATTCTCATATAATCCCCTTTACTCTCGAGGACTCCAGCTTTAATAAAAAGGAATAACCAGAGGATGTAATCGAAGAACACTAATTAATAATTTGAGCTCTTTCAGAATGAGGTTCTGTAATAAATCGTAGGCTGTCAGTTGCTAAATCATGAAATATTGCAGAGAGAGAAGGGATGCCACGCTCTTCCACAATGCGGCTTGTTACGGTGAAGCCGTTGGTGGCAGGGAAGTTGGTGTTGGTTAATCGCTTGTGTTTTTACATTGCTGTTTGTAATCACAATTAAACAGATGGTTCTGAAAAAGCTAGTGTGGCCTTGATAATTAAAACCAGTGCAAACCACTCCTTCCTCCTCCTAACATACAATTACACTGAATAGAATCCCATCACCCGGGGCTTCTTGAGGAGAGCCATCACAGGCACAAGATTACTGTTCTGCCCTGAGCCCTGACATCTTGACCCCTCACAAAGGCTAGAGCTTTGCAGCTGGCCGAGGGCTTCCGAATAGACACGACTTACCCCTCCCTGCTTTCTCTGCAAATCTTATTCCTGCCATGCGTGGATTAATAGATTTTTAAATTGGATCTTTGGAAGAATGTCTTACAGCCGTCGGGTGCATGTGTCTGAACTCTGGAGCTCGGCTAGCACACAAAAGTTCTCAGGGGTGTGCGAAAATCCATCCTGTTTCTCTTACCAAGAAACTAATAAGGATGTGGTTTTGCTTAAAAGAAGAAAAAAAGAAATTTTCATTTCATGGTGCATTACTTTTTTTCATTTCTATAACAAATGCCTGGCAGAAATTATCTTAAAATGAAGAAAGTTGGGTTTTGTTTTGTTTTGACCCATGGTTTTAGAGATTTTGGTCCCTGACAGATTGACTCTGTTGATTGAGTCTGCGGTGGTAAGGCTACAGCTCAGGAGCGTGGGATGAAATTCTCACTTTATTTATTGAATACTATACAATAAGAGAGGGGATTTTTCAGAAAAGATTCCTCACCACCCAGAAGTATTTCAGCAGTTGAGATGCTGCTCTGTGGCTGTTGGCTCCTCCCTTGAACTCGACCTTAGCAGGGCGAACCCCAAAGCCGTGCAGTTGGAGCCTGCCAAGGTCTATTCACAGCTGAGATTTGGGAAATGTGTTCTGTTAGCCTGGGCATAAATACACCCGAGTATGCCATCGATGCTTTTAGGTGCGGGCTTTTGTGCCCACGAGGAAGCCGTCATTTGCTGGTGCAATTAACCATCTGCACTTTATTATGTGGGTGCAGCTGGCTGATTATGCTCAGCACCATGGGGCAGGTTTAACTTCTCATCTGCATAGGAACTGTATTTGCGGCAAAGGATGCTGACCTTTAACAATGAATCTTTAAATTTATCCAGGTTCTCCAGAGGTCAGCAGTCACAGAGTTTCATTTTGTTTTGATCTGAGGTGAAATTCAAATGTGGGTGGCGGGATTTCCTTTCGGGTAGGGAGATGAATCCAGGACAGTAGGATAGGCCAGTAGTTATCAGTCAGGAACAAAGGAGATCCTTTTACATTGTGACGGAGTCTCCCTTCGGAGAGTGGCACATGGGTGGGTGGACATGAAGTTGTGAGCTTGTTTGATGACAAGTTGGGGGCATCATAGACTTAAAATAGGGTCAGTTTGTGTTTCCCAACCAGTTCCACGTCATTTCTAAGAACTTGTATATTATTCTTGTGATGTAGTAGATGAATTGAAGGGTCAAAGGCAGAATACTGGAGAGGAGATCAAATGAACAACAGTCAGCGCTAATCCCTCCATGGCTATCAAGTATCATTTCACTGGAGAGTTATCCATTGCATCATTTAACCTCCAACCCCATCCCCCCCCACCCCCCCCCCCCCAAGGGGCAGTTTTGAGCTTGTGCGGTTCTGTCCCCGTGTGCTCTTGGGGAACACACCTTACCTGCTCACAGGATCAGAACTCCAGTCCTCCCCAGCCAGCATACCTCTTTGAAGTAGTTTCACCAGGGACCTATCATAGACCTCACGAATCACCATCTGGGCTAGGAATGGGGACTCTTGAAGGAAGGCCACCTTAGGACAAGTTAAGTTACATAATTTTAGGGGTGTGTTCTAAGTTTTGAGAAAGGCTTAGTTGTTAAAATGAATTCTCTTTGGAATTCCAGTTGTGAAATTCAACATCCGTGTAAACATATGAAGCATACGTACACGTCCAGACATATGTATGTAGATATGCATGTACATGTGTAACTTGAGAGTGATCATGAAGGGCTCAGAGGTGCAGCCTTCACCTGGGCCAAGATTAAATTAATATTATCCCACAAATATGTTTTTAAAAATTAATTTAGATATTTTATGTGCACCGTGTGCATGCAGTGCCCCTGGAGGCATTGTTTTCCCGGAGCTGGGGTTGCAGGTGGTTGTAAGCTGCCTGTTGTGGGTTGTAAGAACCAATCCCAGGGCCTCTGGAAGAGCAGCAAGTGCTCTTGACCACTGCGTTAGCTACCTTTTTATTGCTGTGATAAACCACCATGACTGAAACAGCTTACCAAAGAAAATATTTACAAAAGCCAAGTGGTGGTGGTGATGCACACCTTTAATCCCAGAAATTGGGAGGCAGAGGCAGGTGGATCTCTGTGAGTTCCAGGTCAGCCTGGGTCTGGAGGTCTACAAGAACTAGTTCCAGGACAGCTAGGACTGTTACACAGAGAAACCAAAAAAAAAAAAAAAAAAAAAAAAAAAAGAAAGAAAGAAAGAAACTATACTTGAGTTTACAGTTTCAGTTTCAGACGATTAGAGCCCTTGATGACAGAGTGCAGGTGTAGCGGCAGGCAGCGGGAAGAGCACCTGAAAGGTCACTTCTCAAGGACAAGGCACAGGGAGCTAGCTGGTGGAATGACACAGTCTTGAAAACCTCCAACGTGCCCCAGTGACACACCTCCTCCATCACAGACACACCTTCTGATCCTCCCCAAACAGTTCCAACTAGGGACCAAGTATCAGATGTATGAGCCTGTGGAGGCCATGCTCATTCAGACCACCACCGTCACCACGGTTACCACAATCACCACAGCCACCACAATCACCACAGCCACCACAATCACCACAGCCACCACAATCACCACAGCCACCACAATCACCACAGTCACCACAATCACCACAGCCACCACAATCACCACAGCCACCACAATCACCACAGCCACCACAATCACCACAGTCACCACAATCACCACAGCCACCACAATCACCACAGCCACCACAGTCACCACAGTCACCACAGTCACCACAATCACCACAATCACCACAGCCACCACAATCACCACAGTCACCACAGCCACCACAGTCACCACAGCCACCACAGTCACCACAGCCACCACAGTCACCACAGCCACCACAGTCACCACAGTCACCACAGTCACCACAATCACCACAGTCACCACAGCCACCACAGTCACCACAGCCACCACAATCACCACAGCCACCACAGTCACCACAGTCACCACAGTCACCACAATCACCACAGCCACCACAATCACCACAGTCACCACAATCACCACAGTCACCACAATCACCACAGTCACCACAGCCACCACAATCACCACAGTCACAGCTGCCTCTCCGATCCGGTATTCAGGAAATGTTTTCTTCTCCTTCCCTCACCTCAGAGATCATTGCTCTCCTGACTCAGGAGACTGTTATTGTTGATTGCTTTTATAGTTTACTCTTTTGTATGCATTCCTGAAAACAGGATTCCATTTTCCCTCCATTTGAGCATTCTGTAAACCTAATCGCCGAGTGTGTGTGTGTGTGTGTGTATGTGTGTTTGTGTGTGTGTGTGTATGTGTGTGTGTATTTGTGGTTGATTCCTTTTTCTTAACTTGGTGGAAAATCTCTGCATGTGTTGACGAGCTGCATCACCTCTGTGGATGAAGGTGTCACAGGAGCCCAGCACTGCGCTCCGTGTAGTACCATGAAGGTGCAGGTGGTTCCCAATACGTCACTAATCAGAAAGCTGCCGAGGGCAGATTTCTTCAGCGTCTGCAGCATGCACACGCCAGCCTTACTGAAGACTGTGGACCAGGGCAAAATTCCTGGGTCATAGGTCAGATATAGGTATCCTTAACTTTACTAGGTAATAAAATACTAGTTTTTGGACATGGTTCCATTCAGGTACAGCCCCATAGTGTTTAGTACTTTTCAGCACAGGGGTCAGTGCTCACAGTTATCAGACTCAAATTTTGCTCATCTTGTGGATACATGCTGCCTTGTGGTTTTGGTTGCAGTTTTCTGATTGCTTTTAAATCATCGGACTCAAATTTTGCTGACCTGGAAGATATATAGTGGCATATTTTCATTTTAGTTGTGTTTTTCTGGTGATTGAAGTTGACCGTGTTTTATATATTTATTGGCCATTCAGATTGGCCTTTTCTTTCTTTTTTTTCCCTATCGGACATACCTTAAATGCTGTTTTATAGGAACTCTGTAAGCATTCTAGACCTGAGGTTGCGTGTTGCAAACACCTGTTTGAGGGAGCGTGACTTCCCATGTTTTATGTAGACTCTTTTGATGTGATATAAACAGCAATTCCAAATCAAAACCCATAAAGCTACTTAACCTTTCTTTTGTGGCAATGCTGCTTGTGTTCAAGGGAGCCTCTCCTTAATGGAGCCCTCCTGCCCGCCTTCCAGCTCACCTTCCAAAGAGCTCCTGTGTGGCCTTTCCCCTTTAGAGTTTTGTTCTACCCGGCGTTACATGTATGGTGTAAAGTAGGAATTGAAAATCCTGTCTTCAAAACCAAGATGGAAAGTAACTGAGGAAAGACCACAGGCATTGGCTGCTGCCTTCTCTCTCTTTCTCTCTCCCCTCTCTCCCCCCTCTTTCCTCTCCCCCTCCTCTCTCTCTCTCTCTCTCTCTCTCTCTCTCTCTCTCTCTCACACACACACACACACACACACACACTCACACACACCCCTAAAATGTTCAATAATTCCTTATATCCTCAAATGTCAGTCACTGCACCTCAGGCTTTGATTCTTACTTTCACAGCTGAGCTCCGCAAAGCTCTGTCCAGAATATGACTCATAGCTTATTGGCTTTTCATTGACGTTTGTTCTTTTTAATTTTAGTTTTAAGTTGTAGGAGTCTATTAAATTGTCCCATTGAGTTTCCATAACCAAATTTTCATTGATTTCTGCCTTCGATGTAACAACAACATAACACTTCTCTGTGCTTTCTGTAAACTGGGGTTAGATCTAAAGGCTTTATCAAGTTTCAAGTTGGTTCTTTTTTTTTTTTCGAGAATAATCTGAAGGGTTTTCTTCCTATCTGCTCACATATTGTTAATGAGATTGACTATCGGTTCAGGTGTTGCTAGCCTGCTTGTGATTGGTTGAAAGGTTTCCTTCATGATCTTGTCTAATGATTTTGGCATAGGAGCATACATTAGCCTGGCAGGAGAGCGTTGTGAGACTTTAAATACCGTCAGTGCTTAGGCATTCTCACTAGAATGTTTCTATATAAGACTTTTTTCTCATTCATTGCATTGCTTCTATGAAATAATGAGTCCTTGGCTCTCTGTCTGTCTCTCTTACACATACTTATGAGCTTAGTTTCATTATGAATCTATACATTGGTGTATATTTGAGGTTTCCCAGCTTGGCTGAGAGAATAGCCCTTCAAGTTCAAGTTGGCTTCACTGCCAGTTTGGTTCCTTTCTTTTGCAGTTTTTCAATTTTATTTTTATCTGTATATGTGTGTAGATGCCAGCAGAGACCAAAAGCACGCAGTGAGTGCCCTGGAGCTGGGTTACAGGGATTTCTGAGCTCCCCAATGATATGTATTGGATCCCTGTTTGCTGGGTTCCTCTGCTGCTGATACAGTAAGCCAAATCAAACCAAATTAATAAATCCAGATTTAATAAACAGGGCAATGCAAAGCAGAGCACTCCTGGGTGACTCTCAGGAAGGCGGGAGAGAGAACATGAGAGCACACGTGACAGTCTATGGGCCAGGTCTTAAACAGCCTGTAGGCCGTCTTGAGCACTTCCAGGTGAGGAGCTGCCAATGGCGGGCTTTCTCAGTCTTGGGGTCTGGAATAAGAGGAGTGGGGATGGGTAGAGCTTCCCCACACCCAGCGTGCGTGCTGAGAACTGAACTGTCTTTTGCAACAGCAATGCCTGATTTTAAGCACTGAGCAATCTCTCCAGCTCTTGTAATTTTTTTAAATTAAAATAAAATACATGATTTCCTCTCTCCTCCCTCTAATCACTCTCGTGTCCCCTCCTCCTCAAACTCATGACTCCCCTTTTAAATAATTATATATGCAAACGGCCGAATCTGCTTAGTGCTGCTTGTGTCTATGTTTTCAGGGCTGACACTGGCATGGCTAACAAGTTAGGGGCCCAGTCCTGGGGAGGTTGATTCTTCCTCTCTTGTCAGTCATTGTTTGCCTACAGCTCTTTGTCTAGGGGTGAGGACCCCTGAGATTTCCCCTTCCATGTTAGCACGTCTATCAATATTGTCATTGTCCAGGTCTTAGTCAGGTAGTATCCTGGCTGACTTTTTGTCAACTAGACTCAAGCTAGAGTTAGTCACCGGAGAAGAAGGATCTACAATTGAGAAAATTCCTCCATAACACTAGCCTAGGGAAGAGCCCATGGGGGAATTTTCTGAATTAGTGATTGATGAAGAGGGAGGGGGATGGCAGACACTTGTGGGTGGTGCCACCAATGGGCAGGTCGTCTTGGGTTCCATAAGAAAGCAGACTGAGCAAGCTATGGGAGCAAGGTAGTAAGCAGCATTCCTCCATGGGCTCTGCTTCAGTTTCTGCCTCCAGGTTCCTGTCCTGCCTCTCCTCACTGATGGACTGGGATGCGTGACCCTGTAAGACGAAGTAAACCCCTTCCTCTCCAAGTTGCTCTTGGTCATGGTGCTTCATCCAGCCCCGGAAACCCTAAGACAGGCAGTGTTGCTGTTTTCTTCCCCCTTCATCTCTTGTAGTTCCTGACAGTTTCCTGACTATCAGGACACACACGTGTTAGACTTAGCTTATTGACTTCTTGACCCAGCCATGGCTTTATAATATGTGTTCCTGTCTGATAGATCAGTTCTTCCTCCTCTCTTCTCTTGGACTTTCCCATGGGGACTGAATCTAGAACCTGATTATTGATATTTTATTCTTGGTTAATGGTCTTAAGGGATTTGAAACAGGCTGAAGGGGGAGCTAGGGAAGGAAATAAAAGCAGTTTTTAACGGTGTGCTGTAACATGCCTACCACTGTAGGCAGCAGGGCAGCGGTCTCACAGAGATCATGTAGAGAGCTTGGAAGAGGTCCTGGGGAAAGTCAGCCTGGACACTGAAGGGATGGGAGCTCTGCACACCGTCATGCCCTCCGCACTGTCTGCTGCCTTTCACACCCCTGCCTGGGCTGGGTGAGATGTAAGAGATGCACGCCCTCAGGAAACTAATAATCTTCTGTGCATGTTGGAATGCACGTTCATTTAAAGTCCTTCACACACCAATGTTCCCCCTCTATTTCTTTCCCCACCATGAGTTTTTCCTTTGAAATCACTTTCCTTTGGTTAGACTGTGCTTTACTGAGAAGCTGCGACTGCCTTTAATTTGCCCTTGCTCTTAAAAGACATTTCCGTGCTTATAAAGTTACAAGAACGACAGGCTGTTTTGTCTTTTTATTTTTGTTTAAACTGGCCCTTTAGAAGCATTCTTTTTTTTTAAGATTTATTTTTATTCCCCCCCCTTGTGTGTGTGTGTGTGTGTGTGTGTGTGTGTGTGTGTGTGTTTCTGGATTAGCAAGTACCCTGAGGGCACAGATGCTATAATGTTCCAGGACTTTGCTTCCTCCTCTGGTGCTTGGCTTCCTTGGGGTCTGGTGTGGTAATTGTGTTACTGTCTTGACAGCTCTTTAAGGCTCTTAGGGTGATGAAGGCTTTTCATTGGTAGCTTTTGATTGTGTTCATATGGTTAGTTGGGTCAGCTAATGGGTTACATACCATTATTGGGAGTGAAAATTCCATTTTAATTCAAGGTTATTTTATTGTCGTTCTTACTGGGGATGTAGGGTGGATACAAGTATTTTTTCATGCTTTTCAATGGGAATCAATCTAGCCAATCCCCACAAAAGAGACACAGTAAGAATTTCCTAGTCAGTGTTTGCCAGCCTAATAATGAAGAGAAGAAGAATGACCCTGTTGCCTGTTAGACAACTTGAGTACAGCGTTGTAGCGTGTAACCAATCTCTGTCACTGGTTTTCATTATTGAACTCTGCTGTTACAGCCATCCAATATGAATTAAAAGAATTGCATTTGACATTTTAATAAAAGGCAGAAGCGCCACATTTATCCGGTAGCTTCTAGTGAAGATGTACCTGCCAGAGATGAGTGGCGGGTACTCAATAGAGAAGGGTCAAATGAGCTTGCTGTTCACTTGCTTCTGGGAATGGTGAGTGACAGCCCCAGTGGCTGGCGGACACTGATGAAACACCAGGCTCACTCTTTGCTGATGTCAGTGGGAGCCATAGGCAGGGTCAAAGAGTGAATCCAACTCTTTCCTCTGTGTACACACAGTCTGCGAAAGGAGTCTGATTGGCAGGCATTTGGGGGGCATGACAGAATCACTTCTAAATAATATTTGCAAGTTGAATTGTTAGTTCTTTGAGAATGTATAGAAAAATATTAGCTTTCTGATCTCTAGAATCTGGAAATCAACAATTTCTCTCTAGACTTACATGTTCTGTGAACTTGAACTCTCCCATCCAAAGACCAGGAATCTTCAGACTCCTGCAATCTTCTGCAAACACTTTGCTGTGTGCTGCTTACATCCAAATGTGGGCTTTGTAAGAACAGAATACTTGCTGTAGGATTAACAGATATGGGTTATCTAATGCAAGCATCTCGCGGTTTCCCCTAAGTTCCAGGTTTCTAAGCATTGTAAGGTGCACTTCGCACCCTTAGCACAGATCAATCGATCCAGGAATTGCCTATATTTTCAATTATGTATAAGCCTATTATCTCCTAATTGGTAATCGTTTTCAATTTGCTTGGAAATAGCAATTCATGCCGTAGCGGTTATAAACCCCTCCTAATGAACTCAATGAATAAATTTCAGGTAAATGTATGATACCCATAAATAGCAATTCTCATAGAAGGTGCTGGATTTCGAGTGAAAAAAGCTTGCTCTCATAGGGCTTAGTAAAAGCAAGTCCATTTAGTTAGAACATGGCGATGGCTCACAGTCTAACAAAATAATAACAAACACTGGGTGTTTATAGTTTAGGATTGCCCTAGTGTCTTCTGAGGTTCATTTATACCTTCCCTCCTCCTTCCATCCACCCACACATGTCTCCATCCATCCTCCCGTGCATCCGTGCATATGTTCATCCATCCATCCATCCTGCTCACATTATCCCTTGTTGGTTTAACTTGTTCTGCTTCTTGTGATAGGGGAGATGTCATGCCTGCAGTGTGGCATTTGTCTTTAGTTCAGCGAGTCCAAAGAAAGAACTTCCTAATACGAAGCTCTCAGTCCCAGGAGGATTGTGACTGGCATTGTTAGTGTCACCTGTCACATATGCGTCTCCACAATCATGCAGAGCAGAGAACAGGAAGTTCTGATTGGCTGCAGGTACTGGTTACCTGCTTTTCCAGAGGACAGTGGATGGATTCTAACTGGAGAAGAGGATGATGGGAAAATATTACACTAGATAACTCAGACATCTTTATTGTAAAAATGATTGAAAGCTGGGGATGGGGCCAGGGCTCAGAACCTGAGTTTGAATTCCGTATAAAACTCGGACATAGCTATGAAGCCTGAAACTGCAGCCTTGGGAGATGGAGCCAGAGGATGCCAGGAGCTTTCTGGCCAGCCAGCCAAAGCGGGGAGCCACTAGTCCAGAGAAAGACCCTGTCTCAAAAAATTAGGTGAGGAGCCGCAGAGGAAGACCCACAATGTCCCTCAGCCTCTCCATGCACACACATGTATACACACACTTGCACACCAGTGTGTGCATATATACCCCCCAACAAAACCTTAAAAGCTGCTAGACAGTATTTGAGAGTACAATTTTGAATCCAAGCAAAATAGAGTTGAGAAAATGATTTTTAACTCATTTTCAGCATTTGGAAAGCTATTTTCTCATGTTAGAAAATGCTGCAGATTGTAATCATTATAGCAACTAGATGCACAAAAGGACCAATGCAAGTGTTGGGAAAAGGAAATTAATAACCGTTTGCTTAGAGTTGTTTGTCAAAGCCACTAAGAAATACTAGGCTTGGGGCCGGAGAGATGGCTCAGCGGTTAAGAGTACTGGCTGCTCTTCCAGAGGACCTGGGTTTGATTCCCAGCACCCGCATGGTGGCTCACAACTGTCTATAACTCCAGTTCCAGGGAATCCATCACCCTCACACAGACACACATGCAGGCAAACACCAATGCACATAAAATAAATACATCTTTTAAAAAAAAGAAATACTAGGCTAGGGCCAACAAGATGACTCAGAAGGAAAAGACACTTGTTGCCAAGCCTGACAACTCAAATTGATCCCCAAACCCACATATAAGAAGAGAACTCCTACAGGTTGTCCTGTGAACTCCCTACGTCATACACACATTTGTAGACATAGGTATATGCACAATAAATAAATGTAAAGAATTAAGAAATGGTTATTGCTGACCCAGTGGGTAGTAGTCTCTCTATCTCTTGTTGCTAGTAAGATATGAAGAAGCTAGCATTGATATTTGGATCCTAAAATTTTGAGTTGTCAGTAAATGATAGTTTCAATATGTCTTCTTCACGCAGATTTTATTTTCAGTAGAAATGATGTAAATTGCCCAATAGTCGCAGAACACGTAAAGAGTAGGTGAGTGGTAGGTGTGTGCCTGTGCCCGTGTGCAGGCAGCTGTCTTAAGTGCATCCTCTGAGCTGACAGTTTCTTTCTCGGATTACAATCTGCTTGTCTTCCTCTTTGTGGAGAGACATTTACAAAACTATGTATGGTGTTATAATTCATTGTGTTGGAGAACACCCAGATGATAATCAGTGGTAGAATGGATAAATAAATTGCAGGGGACAATTATATGTCTCTTACAGTGAATAGCTATACACACACACACACACATTAGATAACATAAGATAGGCATTATGGGTGCACACTGGGTAATTTCATCCTTCCAAATATTATTCATCATGGTTAACTACTGTTTTAGTTAGGGTTTCTATTGCTGCGATGAAACACCATGACCAAAATGCAAGTTTGGAAGGAAAGGATTTGTTGGGCTTACCCTTCAGCATTGCTGCTCATCACTGGAGGAAGTAGGAACAGGAACTCAAACAGGGCCAGATCCTGGAAACAGGAGATGATGCAGAGGCCACAGAGGAGTGCTGCTTCCCATGGCTTGCTGAGCCCACCTAAACCCAGGACCAACAGCCCAGAATGGTACCACCCACTGTGGACTGGGCCCTCCCCACTGATCCCGAAATGAGAAAAATGCCTTACAGCTGAATCTCAAAGAGGCATTTCCTCAGCTGAGGCTTCTTCTTCTGATAACTGCAGCCTGTGTCAAGTTGACACACAAAACCAGCCAGTGCAGCTGTTGTTATGCTCAGGGATGTTTGTTTAAATTGTGAAAGACTGGATTCTATGACAGCAAGGTTTCCTGCGGTGGGTAGAAAGGGCTCAGCACTGTGAGGCCGGCTTGCTGTATTTTGCTTCTTGTCCTGGGTGTTTAGTCCACAGGCCTAACCCCTGTACTGTAAGAATGCATTAAGTTGTGCATTTATGAGGACTTTTCCTTTTTAATGACGTTTCTATTCTTCAAAAGTTTCATATTTTATAGACCAGGCTGGCCTCGAACTCCCAGAGATCCGCCTGCCTCTGCCTCCCGAGTGCTGGGATTAAAGGCGTATGCCACCACCGCCTTCCGGGACAGGCACCAAAGCTATAGAGAAACCCTGTCTTGAAAAACCAAAAAAAAAAAAGTTTTCTAATTTTTATTTATTCTTTGAACATACCATATATGTATACAATGTCTGTCATTCATATTTATCCTTCACTTCTCCCCCAAGCCCCATTACATCTTCCTCCAAACTTCAAATTCTTCTGATTGATTGATCGATTGATTGATTTATATCCTGTAGATGGAAGTTGCTTGTTTGTTTCCTGACCACCCAGACCCAAATTAATGACACAGAAACTATATTAATTGCAGTACTGTTGGCCAATGACTCTAGTGTATTCCTAGCTAGCTCTTGCATTTTCAATTAACCCATTCCTATTATTTTGTCTTTGGGTTCATGATTTACTGGTAAGGTCCAGGGGTGTCTGTCTCCTTTGGTGGCTACATGGCGTCTCTTTGACTCTGCCTACTGTCTATCTATCGCTTTCAGTCTGGCTATATTCTGCCCTGTTATAGGCCAAAGCAGCTTTATTCATTAACCAATAAAAGCAACACATATACAGAAGGACATCCCATATCACTGCCTATTGAGTCCAACTAGTGATTCCCATATGTGCATGGGGTCCTCCACTGAGGCATGGAAAACCTACCAGTGGCCACACTTCCCTTAAGTGACTCTTCCTTGCCTAGCAACTATCAGCTGCCCATAGCTCCTCAGTTAGGGGCGGGGCCTTGACAGCCCTCTCCATCCGTGCTGGAATTGTTAACTGGCTTTATCGTTTGCAGGGACCCACAGCTGCTGGGAGTTTAGGTGTGCAGTGGTCGTGTCCAGATAGCATTTCATAGGACCCTTCCTCATCCTTCAGCTCCTACATTATTTCCACTTCCTCTCCAGCAAGGTCCTTGGAGCCTTGGAGTGAGGGTGGGGTTGGTATAGATGGCCCATCGATGGCTTGACATTCATAGCGGCTGATTTGGGGTCCTTTGAACTGAAATACACCTCTGCATTAACCAATAATATTGTAATAAGTTTATCTTCTCTGGATATAAATATGGATATGTAGACTATAAATATAGTATGACAATATGACCATTTTGAAGACCAGCATAAATATGTTCTTCTCTATGACTCTATGGCCTTGGGTTTGAGCTGTGTTTATAGGACAGGCATGAATTCCCTCATGTAGAGCAGGGCTCAGGTCCAAACAAGAGAGTGGTTGGTTGCCCCATCATTGGCCTTTCCAGTTTTGCGTCAGTGGCACATCTTGCCTGTGAGGCTGGTATTGTGGCATTCGGGGTCCAGTGCTGGATGAGATTATCAATGTGTTTTCTCTTCCAAGACACTGCATAGGGCTTCTGATCGCTAGGAAAACCATCCAGTAGGCAAAGAGGTTCTTTGTCAGTTCAAGATCAAGTTTTCTATGTCCTGCAACCAGTGTGTGGTGCCTTCAGCAATAGAGTTTTACCAATGGGTTATGATGAGCATCCAAGAGCAATGACAATGGCCGTTTTGATTTGGGATGTTTTGGGGAAAATAACTCATACCAGGCACTGATATTTTTATAATTCATATCTTCTATAAGAAACATTATTCACCGATGTGGAGAATGTCTGCTCAAAGCCTTTAAAACACACACACAAAAAAAACCCATACTATATATATATATATATAGTACATTTATGTTTATAGTAGCATTTCATAAGGCTTTATGCATCCTTGGCTTTTGGCTAACTTTTCTGCTATTTTTCATTTTTCCTACTATCCCCACTTAAACCTTTAGCTCCCAGTAATATATGCCCCCAATCTTTCTTATTACATATATTCTACTGTCCGCTTTTCTTATCAGTTTTTCTGCTTGGATTGTGAGATCATAAGTTCCCAAATAGTTTCTTCATGCATACTCTCATGAGAGAGGCCTCTCATCTCTGCATGCCCACCACATCACTGTGTGCTTGAGCACTTCTGCACCCAGAATTACCCCTTTCTGCTCTCAATTCACCTGCATCCCCTTCACTAAATGCATCTCCTTCCTAGTGGTCAATATCTGGCTTCCTGGCTTCCACGTGTGGTCCATATTGAACACAAGAAAGATTGTTGAGATAAGGTCCTCACACAACAATTGTCTTTGGATCTGGGTGACTTCACTCAGTATAATTTTTTCAGTTCTATCCATTTATCTACAAATTTCATAATTTAATTTTTATTAGCAGCCAAGTAATAGTCCACTGTGTATATGTACTGCATTTGTATTATCCATCAGTTGATGGACATCTAGATTTATTTCATTCACGGCTATTGTGAATAGAACATGTATGTGCAGTCATCTCTGTAGTAAGACACAGTCATGGGACTACGTGCCCAGGAGTGTATAGCTGGGCTATAGAGTAGACCCTACATATGATTACATTCATCCTCCACTCCCTTCTTCCAACTCTTCCTAGTGTGAGAGGCATCTTCCTGTATGAACACTTCAAGTTAAAATATTTAAAAAGACACTGCTTTATCTTTATTCACTTTATTGAAATACAAATCTGAACGTATCACCTGTCCAATCAAAATGTGACAATTTTCATTTAGAAATGTGATCTAAGACTTAATGTGGGCAGATACACAGCCACGCTCAAAATCCAGCTAGATTTCTGGGTGCCTGTAGCCACATGCTAGTCGGTGAGTCTGTCTGTCTGTCTGTCTCCCTCTCTCTCTACTTCTTACCTTCCTTCCCTCACTTTCTCTCTCTCTCTCTCCTTCTTTCCCTTCATTTTTTCTAAAGCTTATCTGTAATTCACTATGTAACCTAGGCTGGCCTTGAACTCATGGCACTTCTCCTGCCCCAGCCTCCAAAGGCTAAGATTGTAGTAATAAGCCACCACACACAGGTCCATAATTTTCTTTATAATCAATTACTACAGTACTTTTGTGCATAATGAATATTCTAATAGTCAATGTGATCTATAGAAATATAACTAATTCATATGTATATCTATATTCTATATCTAAAGAGAAATTTACTATAAGATATTGATTCATGGGACTATAGAAGTCCCAAAATTTGCCCCCTGAAAACTAAAGATCCAGAGAAGATGTACTTTGAAAGCAGAATACTGGGTATCCAATGGGATCAATTCCAGCTGACATTTGAAAGCCTGGAAACCAAGAATACCAATGGCAGGAGAGGATTGACGTGCCAGGCCAGATGGTCAGCCTGAGAGGAGTCAGGTGGATTCTTCCTCTCCAACCTTTAATTCAGTGTGAGCCCTCAGTGCATCAGTTGCTGCCCCAATAGTCTACCAAGTCCAATGCTAATTTCTTGAGACACACTCAAAATTAACAACTCATCCATGGGTCTGGGTATGGTCCACTCAAATAGCCACACAGATCAATTTTCACATTTGCTCTTTATTAAACTGCAGGAAAAGTGAACCCCTGTGAGAAAGTAATTGTGAGAAAGTAATTATTTTGCAGCTATAACTTTTTAATTTTGTATATTTTTATTTTTTGAAACTAAAATATAATTATATCATTTCATCTTTTTCTTCTTCCAATGCATTCACCTACTCTCACTCAAATTCATGACTTCTGTTTCTTTAAATATATACATACATATATATATATATATATTCCTAAATATATAAATATAGCCTGATCAGTTTGTATAATGTAACTTGTATGGATATGATCTCAGGGCTGACTACTGGGCTGACCACTTGGTATTGAATAGCAAATTTGGGAGCTCTTCTCTGGGGAAGACTATTCTCTTCCAGGCTCAGCATTTCTTAGTTGCCTACAGCTGTTTGTCTGGGGTTGAGCTCTTGTGAGTCCCCCCCCCCACACACATATCAGCATATTTATTGGTGTTGTCCTTGTTCAGCTCATGTTTAGGCTGAGCTGAGACTCACGTTGGTGAGACTATCTGACAGTTCTAGGAGATGAAGTCTCAGCAAACTTTTTGTTCCTCCAGCTCTTACTACTGTAAGCCCCCTCTGCACCATGCTATGTGAACCTTAGATGCAGGCACTGTGTTGTAGATGTATCAGTTGGGCCTGGACACCACAAGGTCACTTGTTGTTCTCTGTATTTTGGTCACTTGTGTTTTTCTGTAATGTTCTTCACCTGTTTCAAAGAGATATTTCTTTGATGAGGGATGAGAGCTATACTTACCTGTGGGTATAAGGATAAATATTTAGAATATACATAGGAATTATGATGGCTTAATAAAGTGGCTGTTGTAGGTTCTGCTCTAAGATCCTTGACTTCAGTAGCCTTGGGTAGTTGGCTAGTTTCCACCAGCAGGCATGCTTTTCCTCTTGTTGAGCAGGCCTCAAGTCCCATCAGGGAGTTGTTGGTTACCCCCAAGGTATGTGTGCCACTATCACACCCTTAGGGATTTCATGCCATGCTGGCTCATTGGTTCAGATCATAAGCATCATAGCTGGGTAGGACTCTTAGCTGCTTCCCTTCTTTGGAAGTTTGAGTGGCTTTGTATGATACCATGAAAATTAGTCCTCAGGGAGGAGGCTTTCAAGTCAGAACCATTTTGGATCCTCTGGGTCTTGTATCTGAATTTAATAACGTGTTTTCCACAATGGGCACTTAATATCCATCTCTGAGAAGCATCCAGGGGCAACAGAAATTGGCTGTTCTGGGACAATCATAAACAACAACTCCAAAGGGGGGTTCTCTTATCTTGTATTAGGACCTTTGTTGGATAGTCAGTGGCTCTTGAAGGGAATATTATCAGCCCAGATATATTTTTATATTTATATTCATAAATACATATTATATGTAGTTTAAATAAGTTTTATATATTTATATATAATAGACTTATTATATCTAAGCTTAGGTAGATAGATAATAGTGTGATTTAATATGCACACATGCAGATTTGGAGCTGTGAACCACAGATGAGAGAGACATGCAGTTTATCCTCCTGGGTCTGGGTTACCTCACTCAATATGATCTTTTCTGGGTTCATCCATTTGCCTGAAAATGTCATGATTTCATTTTTCTTCAGCGCTGAATGGCATTCTATAGGGAGCACTATGCTTTCATCAATTCCTCAGCTGAAGAACATTCTCGTTGTTTCCATTTCCCGCCTATTGAGAATAGAGCAGGAATGAACATGGCTGAGCAAGTAGCCGTGGACTAGGAGTCCTTTGGGCAGATGCTGAGGAGCGCTATAGCTGGGTCGTATGGTAGATTTTAGTTTTAGCCTTTGGAAGGTTCTCCACTCTGTTTTACAGTCCCAGCAACAATGAAAGAGGATTCCATTTCCCTACATTCTCTCTAGATTTGTTGTTGTTCTTTTGTTCATCTTTGCCATTCTGATTAAGGTAAGATTAAATCACAAAGTTGTTTTAACTTGTGTTTCTCTAATTGCTAGGGTAATGATGTGTGTGTGTGTGTGTGTGTGTGTGTGTGTGTGTGTGAATGTTTGTGTCTGTCTACAAATATATGCATACTCACAAGCACATGTGGAAGCCAGAGGTTAACATCAGGTATCTTTCTTTATTGCTTTCCACCCTAGTATGTGAGACAGAGTCTCTCACTGAACCCAGGACTCATTGGTTGGCTAAACTTCTGGCCCCAAGCTCTGGGGATGCACCTGGCTCTTTCCCTTCCTCATACTAAGGTTTAAGGCACTCACCACCTGCCTGGCTTTTCCATGAATGCTGGGGTCCAAACACAGATTCACATGCGTGTTCTGCAGGTACTTTACCTACTGCGCTGTCTGGCCAGCCCTAGAACTATAATTCTTATAGTCATGGCATAGCCGTAAGATTATATGCATAAATGAAAACACCATAATGATACAGATTGTTTTGTACAATTGACATAATAAAATACCATTTAAAAAAATAATGTGAATTGGAGCTCACAGGTTATAAGAACATCTGACAGCTTCCTTTCTATCCTGTTACCTTCTTCTTATGTGACTTTTAGTTTGCTGTTTGACTTTCTCAGTGTGTCAGGTCTAGAAGCTTCTAAAGTTTAAGCAAGTTTTTAACACTTGATGTTCTCCTCTGAAAAGGAAATTCTACTCTGTAGTTTGACCTCGGAAAAATTGCTTTCCTTTGTATATCTGAATCTTACTTTTCTCTAACATGGGTCAAATAAGAGGGTTCCTTCTGAAAATTCTCTCTTTGATCTACCTGAGATAGAGAAAGTTACATCCTGCAGAGAAACTTTGTTTTCGACAAATATTCAAGGGGAAGGGAGCAGAGGCCAATTCGAAACTGGTAGCATCAGAAATAATTTAATTTTAAAGATATCAGACAAATAGAAAATCAAGAAGTATAACAGCTTGAGAGACGGTAGGATAGCAGAAGAAGAAGCAGGATTATAAAATGAAAATTAATCTTTTTGCTCAGTGAGTGCCCAAAGAAACCCCAACTCACAACAAAAAGTCCTGTTGTATTGATATTCTCCTTTTGCTCCTTTCCTGCTAATGTGGTATTCAGCCTCACATCCCACGGGGGAATGGCTCCCTCTGCCACCACACAACTGTAGAATCAGAGGTTGAAGATGTGTGGGTGACCGTCAGCTCTCACATTTACTTTCAGCAAGCAAGAGTAATTGAATAGAATTTTCTTCTCTTTAGACGTTCTTCTTGCTGCTTTGACTTTAACTAAACTACATAACAACAGCAATGCCAAGAACCATTATGTGTCAGGAGCTGGGCAACGAATACTTTACAACTATCCATCACATTTAAACTTTTTGATAAGCCCCTGAAGGGAGTTTCCAAGATGGCTCCCAGTTACCACGGATCCTGATAGCTGTGGCCTGTTGTGGTTTTTCCCACAATGAAATGGGATGATCTACATGGCCAGATGTGTAACGATCCATGGGACTTTTGGATTGAAAATGACATTGTGTTTATGCTTCTACATGATCTCCTGGCTTGCTTATGCCTATCCCTATTCTTTGGGGGACATTCAAGCAGTCCTGCTGAGAGGTGTATCAGAGGATCCATTGCACTGATAGCTAGGCCCAGCTTTCCAGCTCTATGAATGAGTCATCTGGAATTTTCTAACCCTAGTGAAGTCTTCAGATTTTGTGGCCTTAGTGCCATCTTTGACTATATCACTAGAGTGTCTATGCCCAAGTCACCCAGCCAAGCTTCCTACAGTCTTTCAAGTCGCTGAAACTTGGGATATCAATTATACCCTGGTTCAGGGTCATAGAAGCAGTGTTATTTTGTCTGTTATGTGGCAGCGGGTAACGAGCAGAGCAGATGCTGTTGTCATTGACATTACCGAGGCCCAAGGTGCCTAACTTCCTGATGTGATCATTCTAGAACCTTTGGGCTAGTAGAAATGAGATTTCACTGGGGATTTGGTTTATCTCTTTTTTTTTTCCTGAAAAGAAAAAAATAACTTCTAACTGGAAACAGCATTTTTGTCTATCAAAGCTCCTATTTGTTAAAATGTGCTAAAAGGGCGTGGGCTAAGGAAGTCTATCATAAGTGCAAAACACAGTGTTTGGCTCCAAAGATGTCTCAAGTTTGTTTACAGTCCATATATTTCTCACTGGCTAGAAAGGATTTGAACATTTCTGAGAGTTAATTTCAGAACAAATTGGCCATTTTCTGTTTCTCTTTTCTGGGAAAAGATGCAGGGTTTGGAAATGGAAGATGATAAAGGGAAGGCAGGCGGTGATACATTTTGAGGCATCTAGGATGAAAGGCCAAGCGTGGAGATGATGGATGGAGGCGTGAGTGTGGCCATCATGATAGTTATTAATGTGACAAGCACACAGTCCTGCAGCATCTGGAGACATTCACGATTTAATAACACACATCAGGAAATTCTGCTTTCCCAAGCAGCACTCCTTTCTGAATTTGAACTCTTGTAGACTTGGCTCTATCGTGAGTTCCTGGGACTGAAGAAACTGTAACTCCCTATAGAAAATGGATTTTGTGCTTAAGAGCATCTATTCCCCAACATCCCACACAGGAATCCGGTGGTACAAATACATGAAGTCAGAGCTCTAGTGCAAACTCCCAAGTCCTGTCCTAAGGCTTAGCTGGGAATACATCTCCCTAGCTCTTCATGGTTCATTATATTTGAAAAGAAGCTATCAAGTCACAGACAGTGAGCACTTACTCAGCCTAAACTTTGTTAGGTAGAAATGCAGAGGTTGAAACTTGACATTTACGTTAAGGAAGACAAAGCAAAGCTTGAAGTGTTTATTCTGAGAAGTGTCTGGGCCTCCTTAAAAATTCTTTGTGTGAGCACAATTTAATACCCACCCAGCTGGACAATTATCTACCGAGCCTCTTCTAGATGCCAGTGTTGTGTGAGCCTTATAGTCAAGGAGCTACAGATAGGTTCATGAGCAAATAAAGGCAATGCAGTGCATTTAATAATTTCATGTAGTGGGTCCAGCTTTTCCTTGCTGTTGCCCTGATGCTCCCTTAGATTAGGAATGGTTACTCTGCACCATGCCCCTGTGTATTAGAATTATATAACTTGTTTTTATCTGACCCACTTGTCTCCATCTTCCCAGGGTTAGAGGTGTGGGCCACTTGCCTGTTTTTCTTATGTGTATTCATGCTTGTGGAACATACACATGTCAGTGACTGAGCCGTCTCACCGCCTGTGGTGGTTTGAATAAAAATGGCCTGTGGGCTCATATATTTGAATGCCTTGTCACCAGGAAGTGGTACTTTTTGAAAGGATTAAAATGATTAGGAAAAAAATAGTGGCCTTATTGGAGGAAGTGTGATCCTGGTGGTGGATTTTGAGGTTTCAAAAGTCCATGCCAAACCCACAGTCAGTAAGTCTGTCTGTCTGTCTGTCTCCCTGTCTCTGCCTATGGATCACGATGTGGCTCTCAGCTACTGCTCCAGCACCTGCCTGCACGCAGCCGTGCTTGCTATGATGACAATGGACTAACCCTCTGAAACTGTAAGCCAGCCCCTAGTTAAATGCTTTCTTTTCTAGGAGCTGCCTTGGTCTCAGTGTCACAGCAACAGAATGGTGACTAGGATGCTATCCTTATTAATATCTTTAATTATGAAAAATTTAAAACATGCACATATTAGAAGTACATTATGAACCAGCTTCAATAGTGCACAACATCCCCCATCTTTTGTTGTCCACCCCTCCGCCTCACATACAAGCACTTTTTTTCTGGAGTATTTTAAGGTCAATGATTTCTCTTTACTTACAATTTTTTTCCTAAAATTGCTAATATATAATAACTTCCTTACAAATACTCAGGATCACTGCAATGTGAGCCTACCTAACAGTTTTTAAAACATATTTTAAGTTAGTTGATATATCTAGCAAGTACCAACAGCAACAGAGCCACTAAGCTTTGAGAATGGATAGGGTTTGATGTGATCTTAATTAGCTCAAAATTAAAAGTAATTAATTCACTGAACAATGATGATTTTTTTTTTACCTTTTATTAGTCATTTGGGGGTCTCAGAAGCCAAACAAAGTCTGTCCTTGCACCTGGTTAGTTAAAGACTCTTTATTTGACGTTCAGTCTCTCTTCTCTCCTCAAGCAATTTACTGCTCTGCTACGCTTTCCCCACGTCTTGAATTTGGCCTAGCCATGTTCTTATAGGAGGTTCTTGTTCATCCATTCCCCCTCTCTCCAACTGCCTGGCGGGAGGGTCTAGAAGCTTAGCTAGAACTAGGTCTGGTCTTTTGTTTATGGACTCTCAGGGGTGTTGTGGGGTGCATCAAGTGAGATCTGTAATCCCTGCTTCATATGAGCAGTGAATATGTACAGTGTTAGGTTTCACCATGGTATCCTTGTTTTTTTATTGCTTCTTGTAATGTTACCTCTCAAAGACAGAATTCCCCTCACTGAATAAAATTTGAAGATGCCCAGGCTGGTGAAAGACACTCATGGACCAATAATAGAAAATATGAAATATTTATTACCTTCATGAAGGAGCTTCCCGAGAGAGCTCAGCAGACCTCAAGCCTTTATACACCACTAGTTTCTTCTATATTAGCTCTTTTATAAGTCTCCATTATTTAGCTACTACTGCTTAACAAGTAGTGGTTTAAAACAGTGGGTATTTATTTTCCTCACTGTTCCTGTCTTAAGAATTTGGATGGGACACACCTGAATGCCTCCTATCTGGGCCCCTCTCGTGCCACTCCAGGCATGCCATTGCCTGAACTCAACTCTGTCTAGATGCTACCAACAGCTCATTCAACGGCTGCCAGAAGGCCCCAGAAGACCCATTTTTAAGCACATCCACACCATTGCTGCAGGCCTAGTTCACAGTTCACAGTACGGTTCTCTATATAGGTTTCTGGACTACCCAACGATATGGCAAACAGTGATCTGAGAAAGAGCCAGAGGCACCAAGGCAGACCTGTAGAATAGGACCCCACCACTCAGACTGTACTGTGTTCTCATAAGGGCCTAAGCATAGTGTGTATTCAAAGGGAGAGATGATTCAAGTATACAAATGTCAGGGAACAAATAGTACAGACTTATGTCTTATAGGCTTTCTGTAATAATCCGCTTTATCTTCCTTTATCCTGACTGGTCAGTTTGATGCCTGCCTATGATGTGTACCGTACTCGCTCTTATTCTGCTCCTTGCTTTCTCTTTTCCCCTTCCAGCCTTACATTCCATTCTTTTCACTGTCTCAGAAAACGTTTGCATACTTTGCCTTGTGTTCCCAACTTCATTTCAGTTTTAGCTGAACAGCCAAACACAAGAAATATCCATTGTCGGTCTTTTGGCTGAAATGCTTCAGTTCCTTGACTGGATGAAGCTTGTTTTCTAGTAGATTCCTCAGGAAGGGGTGATGGCTAATCTCAGTCATCAACCCGCACTCTGCTGTGCATACCTGTCAGGGATTTTCCCCACCAGATTATCTGAAACAGGAAGACCCACCCTACGCCTAGGTCACACCTTCCGGTGGCAGTCCTCATCAAAGAACTTGGAAGAATGAAGCTTTGCCTTTTGATTGCTTGCCCTCACTCTCATGGGCAAGTCCGTCTGTACCATTGTGGCATTGCTTCTTGCATATTAGAATCTAATCTACTTTTAACATAGGCTGAAGATAGCAGCTTTCTAGGACCCCAGCACCTAGTCAAGACTGCTGAGACATCCAGCTTGTGAACTGAACAGCTATCGGATTCTTGGCCTTCCTGTTGTGAGAGCCATTGCTGGTTTACCCAGACGACATCCTGTAAGCCAGCCTAATCAATCTCCTTCGTGTATGTGTGTGTGTATGTGTGTGTGTGTGTGGGGGGGGGTGTTCATTCTATTTGGTTCTGTTCTTTTAGAGAACCTTGATTAATGCAGAAGAGATCTTGCCTGCTGTCTTCCCTGGGTTTTTCCATGATCAAATGTATTTCTGTAACCTCAATAACTTAAGAGCTTAACTTAATCTCTGGCTTGCTTCTTAAAATCCACGAGAGGCTTCCGTGGTTGCTGACCACTCTGAGTTGTACAGCGCTTGCTCTGAGTGCTGG
This sequence comes from Microtus oregoni, assembly GCF_018167655.1. Classification (NCBI taxonomy): domain Eukaryota; kingdom Metazoa; phylum Chordata; class Mammalia; order Rodentia; family Cricetidae; genus Microtus; species Microtus oregoni. Next base: position 44,290,560 of record NW_024543063.1, read on the forward strand.
GCTCCCAAGCAGCCATCTGTGTCCACCTGCCATACTAATGTTCTAGCAGGACCTCACCTGCCCTGAAGAGCAGCTCTCTGACATTTACAAGGTCCAGGAGACTTCTGGCTGAGTGCACCTAGAGATAGAGATATTTGGGGGACAGAAGGAAGCATAGTAGAAAGGCTTCCACCAAAGGCCCGAGCCCAGTCGTACCAAAAGCACAGAACTGGGTCATGTTTGTTGATATTGTCACAACCCGTCCCTTAACAGAAACCAATGCCATGGAAGAAATATATAATGATTGCATGACATCACTCAAAGGCAAACTTCAAGGACAGAGACCAGAAAAAAGTAAACCCCTTTTGACAGGGGCTGCAGAATTTCAATAACTGTCAGTTTTTTATTGGTGAAAATATGAACCCAGACAGCAGAGCTGCAGTCCTGGACTGCTATGAGAATGCTTGACCCCATCTGTGATTTCCTCCGAGAGGGGCTGAGAGCGGGAAAGATGCTAACGAGTTGACCAATTACCTTGCATCTATCACCTGTCATCATAAACGGCTGCTGCCTGTCAGCCCCACACTGCCAGGGCGTAAGACAAATGTGACTGATGTCATTTCGAGCTCTTTATATATTTTTACTATGATTTGTTTAGAGCAGAGCCATTGTGTTTATGGTTTGTTTCTAAAAGAGCATGACACGTAGGCGGTGTGAAAGTGTATTCAAACTAGGAAAAATTGGGGTGAAGTGATGTCACACTGTTGCCTTAGTAAGTCAGTCTAAAAAGTCTAGGGATTACTGGGTCTGCACAAGCTGGCTCCGGGAGAAAATGAGCCCCACCAGGTGGGTTCATCTGGACCCGAAGGAGCAGGTGAACTGCATCAAAGAACTGGGCGACCATAGAACCAACTTGCACAGGATGGGAGCCTCCAAATCTGGTGTGGCAGAGTATCACCTTGTGACACGGTGATCACAAGAGCTATGCTGACTATCTCAAAGCCATAAAGACACACAGGGAGACATCCTAGCTGGTAGATTTATGAGAAACTTATTTATGAGTATAAAATTTAAATGTTTTCCATAAAACATTTTTCTTTGTTTTCTCCCTCTTGTTTCCCGCTGCTTGTATTATCTTTTTATTTTTTGTCTCTGCCCAGCTGTGAAGATGGGATGCCCCATGTTTAATCTGTTTGGAGGGTTGACTGTCATGAGGCAAATCTTTGGACTTAGTGGATCAAATAGTAGAGATAACAGGTCTTTAGTGAGCAGTGCCTATTCATTGTATTTGAAAGTCAAACATGGCAAACTGAGGGAATGGCTAGTGTTTTCGTGCATGTCTTCCCGAGCAGAAAAGCCCGCAGTTGGCCTAAAATGGATTCTTGACCTTGAGATAGGAATGCATCTAGTCACGTGGAATGCAACTCCTTGTTTAATGTGTTTTTGTTCCAAACATTTGATATGACTTTGAAGATGATTTTCTTAGCCTTCCCATGTGTGAAAAAAACTGTAAGAAATGTAGAACATGGAGCTAGAGAGATGACTCAGTGGGTAAGAGCACGGATTGCTCTTCTATCGAACTCGAGTTCAATTCCCAGTACCTACATGGTGGCTTATAACCATCTGTAACTCCAGTTCCAGGGGATTCAATGCCCTTTTTCTGGCCTCTGTGGATATCTGTATGTATATAGTACACAGATATACATCCAGGCCAAGCACCATACATGTTAAATTGTATGACCTGTATTCAGGAAGTTGTTGTAGGAACTCCTTCAACCTTTAAGATACCACCCCATGTTAGATGCCATTTGTAAGTGGAGACTGTGCGTGCATTTCCCAGCCTCCCAGACCCAAATAATCACACAGAAACTATATTAATTACAGCACTGTTTGGCCAATAGCTTAGACATATTCCTATCTAGCTCTTACATCTTAATTTAATCCATTTCTATGAATCTGGTATATCACCATGAGGCTGTGGCCTACTGGTAAGGTTTCCAGCGTCTTTCTCCTTCAGCAGCTACATAGCATCTCCTTGACTCCACCTATTCTCTCTCTTTATCTCTGTTCAGATTTCCCACCTGGCTTTATTCTGCCCTGCCATAGGACAAAACAGCTTCTTTATTAACCAATCGTAATAAAACACATTAATAGCATACAGAGGGGAATCCCACACCAGGAAGTAACTGATATCTGCTGTATATCCACCCCTTCTTATCCTTAGGTGAACAAAGAAGATATCTGAAAATGACAAGTAAAAGTCTTGAGGAATCCATGGGGGCTGTGCAGAGGGGGCTGGCCAAAGTGATCACAGGATTGCAGAGCAAAGTCTTGCCACCCATGAGCCCAAAGGTGGTCACAGAGGAAGAAGTGAACCGGATGGTAATGTATCACAGGATCTAAGTGTAAGACATATAGGGCAGTATACTTGGGTCAATGCCATTTTGTTCTTTCAGAATATCAGAGAATTGCTGATTAATATCATGCCAGCCACTAGAATGCTGGAGAGCATAAATGCCTTCCAAAGCTGGAGGACTTCTTAAATTGTATATATCCTTCAAGGTGCAGGGTTGGATTGGGTAATCAGTTGTAATAAGAATTTCTGTCTTAGTCCATTTTCTGTTCCTATAGCAGAATGTCAGAAACTGGACGACTTATAAAGAAAAGAAGTTTGTTTGGGCTTGCAGTTGCAGAGCCCAAGAAGTCCAGCTCTGGGGAGCTCTGTCCGGTAATGGCCCCATGCTATTACTGCAAGCACCCATGTGTGGAGGGAAAGGAGCTAAACTCCCAGAGAACCATTAATTCCTTCTCTAGGACTCTGACACGTGACTGTGGGGGGCACACCCAAATCATGGAACAATGTGAATAAGCTTAGCAAACTTTTCTGAATGGTGGGTAGAGCCACGTGAACTGCCATTCGTGTAGTTCAGACAAATATCAGATTCTCACACAGCTCAGCCCAACAATCTGTTATCTGAGAACTGGAAGAGTTGTTTTTATAATTTGCAGGGCACAGAGCATTATAAAAATGGCTGATATCTGGGAAAATGGGCAGTTTTCTTTTCAAATAAAAATAGGTATATTTCTAATGAGTGAAAACGTGATGCTCTAGGAACTGGATTATGAATCACAAGCTGTAGAAAACAGTAATAAAAAAGTGTGGTGCTGGCCATGATATTCCCTATGTTTTAAACCCAACCTCGAGTTACATTTTAATTAGAAAAATGAAGTCAGTCATTGCCTCTTGTGGTGGCTACTGGTCTTGTCTATACAAGGCTCTGGCTTTTTGTTGTTAAGATTTTGTTGTTTTAATTTAAACCACACTATTGCTGATACCTCTTAACACTCTGTTACTCTGATCTGTGTTCCTGCCAAAAAGGACTTAAAACCAAGTTGAAAGCAATGTTAAAGACAAGTCTTCATTTAAATGGGCTCAATTGCAGAGATAAGCATTATTGAAGAGTTCTAGACCCTAACCTAAATCAGCTATGTTAAAGACAAGTGTTCATTTAAATGGGTTCAGTTGCAGAGATAAGCATATTGAAGAGTTCTAGACCCTAACCTAAATCAGCTGAATTACATATTCCAAGCTCTTATAAACAGTCTTGGCATAGATTCTGCCAATGATCATGCCCCCCTTGCATGTAAAGTAGGCCTGGACCAATAAGAACTTTCCAGAACAGCTGTAAGTGTACTACAGTGACAGGTTTGGGCAGCTAATCCTCTGCTGGGCTAGTGTTATGTAAGTAACAAGTTACATGTATCTTCTCATAAAATTGGTAAGAACTGAAGCACTTTGTGTTCTGATTTTTGAGTGTGAATCTGATCGGCTGCAAGATCCAGCTCTGATGCAAGCTTACAGCTCCGTGTGAATACGTCCTTCCTTTCTAAGTGGCTGGACCACACCTCTAAGATCCTTTACAATTTACATATCCTTTTAGCACGGTGTGTGTGCTCTAGTTAAACACCCTGGCGCTCTGCTTACCTGATCTGTAGGTTCAGCTCTGATGTCTGAAAGTGGTTTGGTTGTGTGTGTGAGCACAGGTGCTCTGTTCTTTGGACAGATCCCTGTGCAGTCCCTGGGCTTATTTTCTCTAGGGCTCCATTGTGTGCCTCCCTCGCAGCTGTAAGGGGGGCTAGTGCATGTCACTTTCAGTTGCTGCACGCAGACCTCAGAAGTGCATGGGATTTCTCTTCTCCTGTATAATTTAGTTATCCTCAATATTTTATAAGGGAACTTAGTGGCATTCCACAATTATACTGAAAGCTGCACATACAAATTATTCATTACTGGTGCTTAGGAGAACCCTTCCCCAGACTAACCATGCTGCAACTGGCTCTTGTTGAATTCTAGCTGACACCCTCAGAGTTCCTGAAGGAGATGTCCCTTACCACGGAGCAGAAATTGGCAAGCACACGAATTACATGTCGGCCACAGATCACCGAACTCTTAGACATGGGAGAAACAACACATCAAAAGGTACATCAAAACCTGGAGGGATGGCTCTGTGATTACAGAGGACCCAGGTTCGGGTCCCACATCAGACAGTTCTCACTGCCTCTTACTGTCCGCTCCAGGAGATCTACTGCCCTCTTCTGGCCTCTAAAGGCATTGCACCCACGTGTATAACTACAACACGTAATTACAAATCAAAACACAATCTTTTAAAAAGCACATCAAGGTGAGCATAGGCCACATAAATGCTCACAGTAATAGATGCTAAACAGAAAGCAGTGTTTCTAGGCTAGCCACTCCCCTAGGGGGCGGCTTTGCCACTCCTTTCGTATGTGTTGATCTCTGTGACCTGGTGACTTCACTACAGTTAATATGGGCAAACCTCACTTAAAGTCACTTTTGACTCATTCTCCTCCCTATGTAGTTACTTCTGACCAGTATTTGATACAATTGTTTACAGGGTGAGAGGAATTCTAAGAATTATATCAGCCAAGCCCAATTAAGCTCTCTCCTTGGTGTCCCACGCTGTCCTTCCTTCCTGAACTGCCCACGAGTGAAGAGGGAGAGGGGGAATGCAGGCATTTGCTAGCTGGCTTTGGCCCATTTCCAAGAAACTTTTAGCCTTAAGATAGCAATGGTTCACATTGCTGTATTCTAGTGTCAACTACATGTTCTTGGCTTTAGGAGCGAATATTTTTTTTAATTTATTTATTTATTAAAGATTTCTGTCTCTTCCCCACCACCGCCTCCCATTTCCCTCCCCCTCCCCCAATCAAGTCCCCCTCCTTTGTCAGCCCAAAGAGCAATCAGGGTTCCCTGCCTTGTGGGAAGTCCAAGGAACCCCCACCTCCATCCAGGTCTAGTAAGGTGAGCATCCAAACTGCCTAGGCTCCCACAAAGCCAGTACGTGCAGTAGGATCAAAAACCCATTGCCATTGTTCTTGAGTTCTCAGTAGTCCTCATTGTCCACTATGTTCAGCGAGTCTGGTTTTATCCCAGGCTTTTTCAGATCCAGGCCAGCTGGCCTTGGTGAGTTCCCGATAGAACATCCCCATTGTCTCAGTATGTGGGTGCACCCCTCGCAGTCCTGAGTTCCTTGCTTGTGCTCCCTCTCCTTCTGCTCCTGATTTGGATCTTGAGATTTCAGTCCGGTGCTCCAATGTGGGTCTCTGTCTCTGTCTCCTTTCATCGCCTGATGAAGGTTAATATTCAGGAGGATGCCTATATGTTTTTCTTTGGGTTCACCTTAGTTAGCTTCTCTAGGATCACTAATTATAGGCTCAATGTCCTTGGTTTATGGCTAGAAACCAAATATGAGTGAGAACATCCCATGTTCCTCTTTTGGGGTCTGGCTTACCTCACTCAGGATAGTGTTTTCTATTTCCATCCATTTGCATGCAAAATTCAAGAAGTCCTTGTTTTTTACTGCTGAGTAGTACTCTAATATGTATATATTCCATACTTTCTTCATCCATTCTTCCATTGAAGGGCATCTAGGTTGTGTCCAGGTTCTGGCTATTACAAACAATGCTGCTATGAACATAGTTGAGCATATACTTTTGTTGTATGATAGGGCCTCTCTTGGGTATATTCCCAAGAGTGGTATTGCTGGGTCCAGGGGTAAGTTGATCCTGAATTTCCTGAGAAACCACCACACTGCTTTCCAAAGTGGTTGCACAAGTTTGCATTCCCACCAGCAATGGATGAGTGTACCCCATTCTCCACAACCTCTCCAGCAAAGGCTATCATTGGTGTTTTTGATTTTAGCCATTCTGACAGGTGTAAGATGGTATCTTAAAGTTGTCTTGATTTGCATTTCCCTGATCGCTAAGGAAGTTGAACATGACCTTAAGTGTCTTTTGGCCATTTGAAGTTCTTCTGTTGAGAATTCTCTGTTCAGCTCAGTGCCCCATTTTATAATTGGGTTGATTAGCCTTTTACGGTCTAGTTTCTTGAGTTCTTTATATATTTTGGAGATCAGACCTTTGTCAGTTGCAGGGTTGGTGAAGATCTTCTCCCAGTCAGTGGGTTGCCTTTGTGTCTTAGCGACAGTGTCCTTTGCTTTACAGAAGCTTCTCAGTCTCAGGAGGTCCCATTTATTCAATGAGGCCCTTAATGTCTGTGCTGCTGGGGTTATACGTAGGAAGTGGTCTCCTGTGCCCATGTGTTGTAGAATACTTCCCACTTTCTCTTCTATCAGGTTCAGTGTGTTCGGACTGATATTGAGGTCTTTAATCCATTTGGACTTGAGTTTTGTGGAGCGAATACTTTTAACCCCACAGATATTTTCCTTCATGATCGTCTGGCATTAAATGATGCTCATAGAAGTTGGAGTGTCGGCTCAACCCTCCCCCTGCAGACATGCTAACAATCCGGTCTGCATGCTCAGACTATGAACTCTTCATTCATGCTCAGTGTTTTCTTAGACATGGCTGAGTTTTTCCTATGTAACTGTGTTCTTGTTTTATCTGCAGGAGGTTTATTTCTTAAAATCTGAGCAGTTTTTCATGTTCTTCTGAGTTCCTTCCCTTTAGGAACATCAATTATGGATGTGTTGGGCCTTCCTTGTCTGCCCTGCTGCTCTGACTTCTCCGCTCTAACCCACTTTTAACTTTGTGTTCATCTGTTTTATTGACATGACACTGAGCAGGCTGTCCTCTGTGTCCCTTCCTTTGCCTTATGTGTCTGTCTCTCTTAAGTGCAGCCAAGCAGATGCTGGTCATCTCTAATCAACCGAAGCCTTGTCTTTTCTGAATCTTGTAATCCCTTAGGGTCCGAGTGATCCTACTGATTTGTGGAATCTTTCTTCTTTCCTTGAAACTCTGCTTTCTCTCCTAAATTCAGTCCTAGATCAGGGCCTCCTAAACATTGTTTGTTGACATGTGACCCCTTTTTGTCTGAGAAGATATTAAGTGACAATGGTTATATAGGCACAGAAGACAGGTGTGTAAGACAGGCCTGGGAAAATGGCTCAGTGGCAGCATGCTGGCTGAGCAAGCGTGAGGACCTCAGTTCTAATCACCAGAACCCATGTACAGACAGACGTGGTAGCATATGTCAGTATCCCCAGTGCTTTTACTACAAGATAGGAGGAAAGATGGGAAGATCCCAGGAGGTTGGCGCCAGCCAGCCTGGTGTAAGCGGCAGCAAACATGAGACCCTGTCTGTCTGGAACAAGGTGGGAGACAAGAACTGACACCCCAGAATTTCTTCAGACTTCTCCACATGTGCCATGCGTAGCGAATATGCACTGAACACATACACACACACACCCTTTACACATATAAAATAATTAAAAATAAACTTTCAGAAAAGATAGGTATACAAAACAAACATCTGATAATAAATTATAAGGAATGGATTTTGAAAAAGTTCTTTGCCATTTTATCATTTACTTTGATTCTTATTGCATGTTGTTTACTTACTGTGTGTACACATATGCATGCTAATACTATGGCATGTGTGCGGAGGTCAGAGGACACCTGGTGGGAGTCAGGAATCACACTCAGGTCCTCAGCCTTGGCTGCACGTGCCTTTACCCACTAAGCCATCTTGCTGGCCCCCAGTTTTAATTATTTATTAAATATAAAAGCAAATATGCATACTAATGGGATGGGTGTGCTTGTTTATTTTTTTCGCTAAGAACTAATCTTGTTTAAATAGCACCACAGGATGGAGAGGAATGCCAGCGTTTTCCAGAGCTGGTTGATCTTTTGGTGTCTTCCTCCTCAGTGCTGAGACCATTGCCCTTCACAACTAGGAAGCCCAAGATGGCAGACGCCTGTTCAAGGCCATTCAGGAACAGTTAGAAACTCTATCTGAACTCCAACCAAAATTCGGTTAACTATTTTTTAAAAATGAAACTCGTCAGAAATGGAAGCAAGGGGTTTTAGAACCATGCAGTCCAGTCCAGATGTGTACTGATTTGACATTTCCCGGCTAAGGGGTGAATGCAGGAAAATATGGAAGGTCTTTCTGTTCTGTAAGCAACCATCTCTATAGCAACAGAAAGCGCTATAGATCCAGTAAAGGCACTGCAGTTCCTCACACGGAACAGTCTTGACTGTGAGCTGCAGTGTTTCAAGCAGCCCTCACTGATGTGCGTGGTGCAGCAGCAGCCACAGTGTGACGCATGCGCATCCATCTCATCGGTATGCATGCTGTTTAGTGCTGAGACTGCAGTAAAGTCCTGAGGTGCAGCACAGGCCGTGGCTGCCAGAGACACCTAAGGTTCACTATGCCCTTGACTTTGAACTAATTTGGGGTCATGCATTCAGAAACTTCTCGCTGTTCACAAGGTTTTCATGACCCTTTATGTCCAGTTATGTGACCCCATATGAGAGCATGGCCCACAGATGAAGAAGCTGTGCCTTAGGTGACCTTTTCAAGGAGAATGACGTCTTGGTTCCTCTAATCTCTTCTGTAATTTATGTAGTTAATATTAGTGGTGCCGGGGAGGTGCATGGGATGCCTCCTGTCTGCTAGGCAACTGTCTCTAATGAACTACATCCTCAGCCCACGTTTGATGCAGACCTTCACGGTTATGTCTCATGCTACATGTCGGTCTCCGGACTCAATCATATATTCAGCTCCGTATACAGTTGACAGCTCAAACTTGATATATTGGAGATCAAAATGCAGGTTTGAGTTCTGTCTCTCAAAGCCTCTATTTCTTTTGCCTCTTGTCTCCTGCAAATAGTAATCCCATTTATCTTGTTTTCCAGGATGCACTCCACAGTTATCTCTGCTCTCTCTCTCTCTCTCCCTCTCTCAAAATCAAGCAGAAAGTGCTTTAAACTCCTTGATTTTCACAAATATATTTTCAGTCAAACCATTTTCATCATCTCCTCGACCATCAGTCCAGTCACAGCATGAAGACTGTCCAAATAGCTGTCATGGAAACAGCTCCTCCCTCCCCCTCCCCCCTCCCTCCCTCCCTCCTCCCTCCCTCCCTTCCTCCCCCCTCCCTCCTCCCTCCCTCCCTTCCTCCCCCCTCCCTCCTCCCTCCCCCCTCCCTCCTCCCTACCTCCGTCCTTCCCTCCTTCCTTCCCTCCCTCCCCCCTCCCTTCCTCCCTCCCTCCTCCCTCCCTCCCTCCCTCTCTCCCTCTCTCCCTCCCTCCCTTTGTTTGTGTATGGGTGGTGTGTATGTGCATGTCTGTGCTTGCATGTGTGTGTGTTGGGGAGTATGCACGTGTGTGTGTGCACATGTGTGTGTGCACATGTGTGTGTGTGCACGTGTGTGTGTGTGTGTGTGTGTGTGCATGTAGAGACTGACAAGGGGTTCTGCACTATCCACCTTATTTATTAAGGCAAAGTTTCTCACCCAGAGTTTACAGATTTAGTTAGTCTAGATAGCCAGCCTGCTTCTGGGATCACTCATCTCTGCCTTCTGAGTGCTGGGGTTAGAGGTGGCTACCATGTCTGACTGGTGTGTAACAAGTGCTCAAGCCACTGAGCCATACCCCAGCCCTCTAGTCTCTGATTCTGTCTCACCTCTCCATTCCCAGTAATCCACAGTACAACATGAATGAAGTTTTAGACTGTAAATGAGGTCTTGGCGAGTAGGTAAAAAGCTTACTGTCAAGCTTGACGACCTGGGTTCAATTCTCAGGTACTGCCTGGAAGAGAGAGAACCAACTCCCACAAATTGTCCTCTGGTCTCCAGGTACACATCACAGTAAGCATATTTTGCAGGTATGTGTGTATGCACACATGCACACTAAATATACATGTAATTAAAATGTAAATGGGATCATGTTACTCCCACATTTAAATCTACTTGCGACTCTCATACGATCTAAACTTGACCCCTGGATCCTAAGACTGGACATCATCCTCCCTTCTTTCTTCATGGCCTTATTGACCCCCAACTGTCCTTCCTCCTTACCCCTCTTTACATGCAGAAGCATTCTCGTGAGAGAAAGGGGAGATTGGTTGCCCTGCTAAAGAGGAAGCTGTGGGAAATCCTCTCTGAGCTAGACAGATGTCTGAAGCAAGTCATACAAAGGTTTAGAAATGGCGTTCCAATGGGAAGGAAGAGAAAATATAAAGCGTGGGAAGGGATTCCATCACGGACAGGTCTGTTGGTGGCTCAGTTCACTACTGTTATGAAGGGTGTGTAAGCTTGTGCATAAGTTTTGGAAGGAGAATAGCCTTCTTCTGTGTATCATGAGTTAAGCATGTTCATATAAGCACTGGCTCCCTGAAAGGTTACTTATGTCAATTTTCTGACCCTTACCTCTTCCTTCAAAAGATTCCTCACTTACCCCCCACATCGTAGGATAAATTTTCCTCTGTGTGAGGGTAACGTGACAGATGCACTCTTTCATTTCTGACTGGTTCCTCTCATATCATGATGTTGCTCATTGCTCTGATAAAAAGCAAGTACCCAGTGAAACTCACAGCAGTAGCAGAAGCCATAGGGATGTGCCCATCCCAGGCCTGATGTGAGTGTCCAGCTAGGGCACACATGTCATGGATAAGCAAGTTCTCACTGATGTTGTCTGTATGGTCCAGTCATTTAGAAAGACTGGACAGTTATGCCTTTATCATCCTTTTCTCCTCCCCCTATATCTGAAGATCCAAGACAAATATTTCCCTCTATGAGAATACCTTCAGTGGTTTCCTTTGGACATTGTTATAATTATAATTTTTATCTTCCCAAAAATGTTTCTGTTTGAGCTTCTTTGTTGAAAGGAGTTTTTTTTTTTTTTTTTTTTTTTGGATAGAGAATATTATTTCTGCAGGTTCTCTTTGTTTGTATGGTCGGTTGGTTGGTTGGCTGGTTTGGACTTGTTTCCCCAAGGTTTAAATGACATTATTTTCACACTTTTTACCCTTGTTAATTATGTTGAACAGCCAACACTTTTTTGTTTCTTGGATAAAAAAAAAATACTCCCTTTTTCCTGTTAGCATCTCTTGCACATTGTTGCCTCTGTTTTCAGTGGTTTTATAGTTACTACCTAGTTGTGGATGTCTTTTTAACCCTACTGGAGCTCATAAGGCCTCCTGCATGTTTGCATTGGTGTCAGCATCAACTCTAAAAACCTCTCTGCCATTGTTCTAGCAATAACGCCTCTTCCCCACTTGGGCATTCCCAGCCTCCAAATGCTGCACACATTCTAGGCCTTTTCACATATCCCCTCCCATATCAGTTCTGAATTTTCTCTCATCTCAGTATGCCTTCTTCTGAATGCTCTTCTAAACCTTCCTCAGTACCAGCACCACTTCAGCTGTGGCTAACCTGCTGTTAAACACGTACACACACCCTGACTCCCTGCTTCCCATTACCGTGTGTAGTACAGACCCTGCATTTACTTTCTTACTATTTCTACCTCTGCTAAATTCTGAGCCTTGTGTTTCAGAGAGTGGGTCACACTGCTGTTTTCTGCCACCTCTTGTTTGTGCTGGCTTTTTGTGCTGACATACTGTTTTCTCATATTTATGGCTGGTTTATATAATTACAATCTGCAGGTTTTTGCATCTTAAAGAGCATTCTTTGTTATGAGCGATAAAATTTCACAATTGGAAGATTGCATAAATTATCCAAATCCTGTGGTGACTCACTCTTCCTTCCTTCCGAGGAGACATGGTCGCTGGTGCCAGACCTCCCTGAGCACCGGTACTGAAGGACTTAGGGACACTAGTTCATCCTTATTCCTCCCTGAGCCCCGGCACTGAAGGACTTAGGGACCCTAGTTCATCCTTGTTCTGTGGCGCATCTAGCTACAGATCAGCGAGAGTAAAGCCCGTCAGAGTCCTACCCTTCCTAGACAAGCTTTGGAAGACTAGTCTCCGTCTCTCTAGCCTTGCTGCAGGATCAGGAGGTCATGCACTTATCTCAGCCCCTCAGTCTAATGCATGGGGGCTGACGTAACCCAACTGTCTTTATCCCCTGTGCTCTCTATGGCCATCCATCCTCTTTCTCCTGGAGCGCAGCCAGCAATTGTTAGCCATGTGGCAAGCACACTGCTGATAGAACTCTTGGGTTATTCTCACAGGCTAGCTGGGTCAGCATCTACCTTATTTTCTGAGGCTTTCTTATCAAGATGTGGAACTGAGTAGGCTATGCTGGATGACCAGTGTGCCCCAGAGATCCACCTGCCTTTGCCCCACAGTCTTGGGATTACAGGCATGCACTACCATGCCTGACTTCTTATGTGGGTTCTGGAGACCAGAACTCATATTCCATGCTGGAAGCTCTATACTTTACTGAGCCAGCTCCCAAATTTTCTGTCTTCTTCCATAGCGAAGTTAATGAAAACAATCTCACTCATTTTAATTATTGTTATGATAGTTTCCCCTTTTGAATGACCCCCCATGTTCTTTATTTTAAATAATTAGATCTTTGCATTACTTCCCCCAGTCATCTTGACCATTGTTCATAGTACAAGTAATTTTCTCTTTCAATTGCAGTATTCTGGAGTTGACTTGGATCAGGCCCTATTTCAGCCCTTTCCGTCAGAAATCATATTCCAGAACTATTCTCCCTGTGAAGTCTATGAGGTTCCATTGGTTTTAAGAAACAACGACAAAGTGAGTATGTTCGCTGGCGTAGGTGAACTCTATAACTTGTGGTTTTCTTCCCTTTTGTGGTCTTTTCCGTTATATGACACAGTCTTGAGACTTCGTCTGCAGAAGACTTGTCTCGACATCCATGCTCCTTTATAATTAAATGGAGGGCTTCTTCTCTAGCCTTGTGTCTTTTCTTCTTTAGAGATAAAACTAGGGTTTGTTTCAAAGAAAAGAATTCAATGCCGGAGGATTTCCTTGACACCTGACAGTAATGGAAGGGGGATTATGGGAAAGCTTTAAGTACAGTTAAATGCAAAAATAAACAGATGGTGTGCGAAGAGGGGACACCTCAGCAATACTAAACTCCAAGGGAAAGACAATAGGAGTTCAGGAAAAGAGGTGAGCTACAAGAAAAATGAGAAACTGAGTCCGTGCAGGAGCCCAAAGCAAGTGGGAGGACATGGAGGTGTGTTCACCCAGCAGCTCACTAAAGGGCTCAGTGATGTCTTTCAGAGATCAATAGGGTGATTAGTGTCAGCAAAGCCAGATGCTGGAGACAACGGTAGGTTTGTTTGTTTCTGGCTGCACGGCTGCTGGTGAGAGAAGCTCACAGCAGAAGCTAAGGGTGAGCAGAGCCATGAGAGAGGTGCCGAGGGTCGTGTCCCTGGGCCTCAAGAAGAGCCACATTCTGTGGACACGGGGCTGCCAACAGGTTCATTTTCTCAGGTAGAATTCTCTTCTCCCCTCTTACAACTGTTTTATACTTGTTATGTATTATTAGGCTAGTAAGGATGGAGTGGGCCTAGTCTCTAGTCCCTTGTAATTCCTTCCAACACTAAACAAGAAGCGACTATCAGTAGGTCTATATGAGGAAGTTGGGGTAAGGGGAATATATAAATTTCATCTTCCAAATGGCACAGTTTTTGTGGATAACCCAACACCTCTTGGGTGAGATTCAGCCAAAGCATTGGCCCCACGGGAAGTCCTCAACCAGGGAACTTCCAATTATAGACAAGCAGGTGACTTTCTCCAGGCTCGGCAGGTATGTTCTCACATGTCTTACACCAGGCTGTGTGCTGAGAGGCAGATATAAGCTCTCTTCTCTCTTCCTGACATACAAGTGCCCATGGAGACCAGAGGTGTCGGATGCCCCCTGGAGTTACGGCCAATTATGAAGCACTCAACACAGGAGCTGGTGTCTGAGCCTGTACTCTTGAGCACTGAGCCATCATCTCCCTGGTTACCGTGATGCTCTGGTGAACACATATGTTGCTCTTTTCCTGTCTAAAATGTGCTCCCCCAACCCCACACATCTGTCTGTATGCATGTCTGTCTGTCTTTCTGTCTCTGTGTATATGTCTGTCTGTTTCTGTCTGTGTCTGTGTCTGTGTCTGTCTCTCTCTCTCTCTCTCTCTCTCTCTCTCTCTCTTTCCCTGACTCTCCCCAGGGTCTCACTGTATAGACCAGGCCACTTTTGAGCATCTGCTGATGCTGACGTTGGTATCTCCTCCTGAGTGTGTGCTTAAAGTCTTGAAGACTGACTGTGGGATAAAGGTAGTCTCCACCATTTCCCTTTTCAGCTGAAGCCATTGAAACCCTGGTGAAGGTCACACATAGCAAGGAGTGGACGGAAGCCTTACTGTGCCTTCCTCTTGTGCCTGGTGTGACCATCGTGTGTCTTCCCTGCAGATCCCAAGGATGGTAAAAGTTGTTGAAGAAAGCTCACCTTACTTTAAAGTCATCAGCCCCAAAGACATCGGTCACAAGGTGGCCCCAGGAGTGCCGTCTATATTCCGAATCCTCTTCACGCCAGAGGAGAACAAGGTAATGACAACACTGGCCAAAAAAAAAAAAAAAAAAAAAAAAAAAAAAGAGTATGTATCTCAAGCACTTCGTAGTTCAACTCACAGGACTGCCTGGTGTTCACGGTAGTGGTGGTATTAGGAGTGGGCTGTGGTGGTGGTGGTGGTGGTAAGGGTCACATTTATTTGGTGGGTCTTGATATTTTGGTAGAACTGGTGATGGTATTTTGTTGTTGATGGTAGTTGTATTAGTCTGGGTTTTTGTCAGTGGTTTTATTATTGTTATGGATACCTGAGGGTAGGCGTGTGAAGAAGGGATTTATCTACCTCCCCCGTCTTAGAGGCTGACCCTGCCAACAGCTCTAACTGCAGCAAGCCCACCCACTACCTTAGCTGAGTCACCTCATGAGGGATAGCATCCTCTGCAAAGGGGAGATAACATGGAGTTAAAGGAAACTAGAACTTGCAGAAGCACTGAGCTCCCCTCCAGTCTCCACCTCTTAAAGGGATACCACCTCCCAACACCATCATGCTGAAGACCAACCCCCTGCCGCCCCTGAACCCCAGGACAAGCTGTGTGCAAACATGGCATCAGAGCTTGTGTTGGCGGTGCTCTGGAGATTGTCACTTTTAGATTTGGTGGTGGTGAGGGGAGAAAGGGAGATAGCAGAAGGAGGGTTGCCATGCTACTAGCAATGAGCAAAGAATTGTTGGGTGACGAGGGTGCCCATGAGCCCTAAGTCACTCGTCTATGAAGAAGCCTGGCACTGCTGGACACTCCCTGCTAGCCTGGATCCAGCAGGTTTATACTGTGTACAGAGAGCCACCAATAAAGAGAAGGTCCTGCCTGGATGCAGTGAGCTGAGAGAAAGGATAGACAGTGGGTTTATAGGACAGGACACTAGTAGGTTGTGTGTCCTCCCTCCCAGGATTCTAACATAACTTGGGAAAGAGACCTGAATTCAAATATTGATCGCAGTCAACCTCAATTTGAGCAAAAATATAGTCAGGGCTCCAGGCTGAGATGGAATTTCCTGATCCCCACTGTCTACTAGATAACCAGTTCTCTGTAAAGGGCTGACTTCCCATAAAAGCTCCCTCATCCACGGCCAGAAAGAAACAGCTAACAGCAAAGCCCTGCCTGGTCAGCTGAACCCTGTCTGCACACAAACAGCCAAAAGCTAAGGCCCTTTCCCCTCAGCAGCACCCCCAGGCTTTCCTAGTTCATAGGAACCCCATCTCTTCCTTGGAGGGAAGGAGCTAGGACGCAGGAGTCGCAGGCACAATTGCTGGTTAGGTTTTCTCCTTCTTGAGCCCACCTGGATACTCAGGAGATGGCAGAAGGGATCTCACCACAGTGTGAAGGAACTAGAATGGAAAACAATAGTTAAATGGGCAGTCTCCTGTGACTCTTTCCTGCCTCGTCACTGGTCATACTGTTTGTTTCTTGGGTGGTGTTTGTGGAGTTTCTGTCCTGTTTGGTGACCGCTGACAGAAGGGAGGAGAGAAATCTGTATGTGAGGTTTTTTGCTATGGATTGTCGAGCCAATCCCTGGTGGCCTAGGTGCCCAATCCTAACCATGCAGAAGGATGAGGCAGACAGTTCTCAAGATCAAGGCCTTCTTGGGTGATAGAATGAGTTCAAGGCCAGCCTGGGTAACTTTCTGGGACTCCATTTCTTGATTAAAAAGAGAAGAAGAAGGCCTGAGGATACAGGTCAGTGATGAAGGACTCACCCAGCAAGCATGAGGCCCTGTAGGGGATATTCTGGTTTCCAGGGCTCCTCTTACAGCTGCCAGCAGTATCCAGCATTCAGTGTCCCACTCCTCACTGTTGGGAAGCCGACAGGGCCTGTGCACAGAATGACCAGCTAAACTCAGGCATGCTGTCTTTCGTGCTGTTGCAGAGGAGAAACGAAGCCAGATATGGCTTAGGAAACAGTCATTTCACTGAGTGTCCCTGTTTCTTCCGTTGGCTGAATTGATAGTCAAAGAGTTCAGCACCACAGTTTGCCTCTGTGTCCCCTGCTGACCCTTCCCTCGCCATTCTCATTCACGCTCCTCACATCTGGGGGGGGGTGAGATATGTAAATTAGACTTTAATAAGCTCTATTTAAGATTAAATTAAGACACATTTAATAAGCTCAGTTGGATTATCAGCACATTGAAGATGATAAGCCATTTGCATTCTTGCCTGCCATCTTTTGATTGGCTTCCTGGGCATGGTGGTTGCCAAGAATGCCAACTGCCCAGATAACAGGTGCAGTCGATTCACTTTGGCTTTCCCTGTCTCCTCCCACACAGACTTAAAAAAAAAAAAAACACTGTCTGTGTTATTAGTCTACTAATGCCATTGTATGTAGCATGCACCATGGAAGCGTAATGGTGTTTTAGTCAAATAGCACCAGGGAATTCTGGAGCCTGTCATTTATTTTCTTGACCTCTTAAATTATGTTTATTATTAAATTGAGCTGGGAAAATATTAAGTCTGGTTAGGAGGCAGCACAGAATACTGACTCAGGCTCGAGAAAGCATGTTTGTATAGTGCTGCAGGGTGAGAATGTAGCAGTATTCGGAGGAGGGAATGCAGGATGGAGCTTTAAGAATCATGTTTAGATGAGATCAGAATGAAGGCATATCATTTATGGTTAAATCTAGGTGATGAGTGTAGAGGCATTTGTTACACTATTCTGTTTTCTCTGCGGATGTTTTTTAGGGGAAATGGTCAATTAGCTGTCAAAAATGGCTTTCCTATAAAATTTAATACATGTCTCAAGAAGGACAAAACATTAGCATATTTTATGTGCCCTAGATATATAATAATCATAAATTCTATTGCCAGAACTTTGAATTAAAGTATAGATACCATAACATCTTTTAGGGTGGATATGAGATGGGATCCCGAGGCACCTAGACGAGCCTTGAACTCACTGTTCAGCTGAGAATCCCTTCGAACTACTGACTCCCCTGCCTCTGCCAGTTCAGTGCTGGAATTATAGGCAGCAGGCATGTTCTCCTAATCGGTAATTTCCGTCGTTAGGAATTTTATTTTCTTTCTGTCTAGATTCAGCTCTCCCTAGTTCTGTCTAGGCCCGTCCTGTAACCCCACAGCCCAGCATAGTGCTAGACACATTGGAATAGAACATTGATATGTGATTGTAAGCTGGTCTATTGTAAGTGTGTCTGTTCAAGAAAGAGGAAAATCCAGAGATTTGGGGCGGGACTGGGGTGACAGAAGGGTTGCTATCTGATATGTAGGAGAGAGAGGCTGATCCTAGGAACAGGGTGAAGGCAGAGAGTGCGTGGATGTGGAAGCAAGCGCAGGTGACTGGCAGGGTTAAGGGCACTAGATCACGCTTCTTTGCACTTAAGGGAAATCACTTGTCCTCGTGGGTGATATTATTCACGTGAATTCTAAAAGTAAATTCACATTATCTATTTAAACAACCAGTAATTAAAATAAATTCATAAATCCTGGCTCTCTTTCCATACCCAAGGTCAGAAATGGTTCTCTTAACAGATGGGATATAGCTACCCCCATGACGCTAAGATCTTAGCTCAACGACAGGAGGTGCTACCAGTGACACAGGCCAAACCCAGGATATCTGGTCAATTTCTTTTTAAACTCTCTAGGATTTCCAAAAGAATTCTAGTTTCCAGTTTGGAAACTCCAAATTCTAGCTCTAAGGAATTCCTTCTGAGGGTGAATCTAGATTGAGAAGCTACTATCTAGCAAATGCTTGTCACTGGTTAAGGATTTGGAAGGTTATCCAGACGACACGGGGACTTCACTAACTCCTGGCCACATCTGTAGTAATAAGAGCGGCGGGGCTGCGTCCCCGGCACCCGGCCACCCCCACGGCTAGCTTTACCCAAAATAATTACACGGACACTGTATTCTTTTAAACACTGCTTGGCCCTTTAGCTCTAGCACTTACAGGCTAATTCTAACATCCCGATCAACCCATCTCTAATAATCTGTGAGAACCAGTCTTACTGGGAAGATTCTAGCCTAGTCCATCCTGGGTCGGAGCTTCATGGTGTGTGTCTGCCCAGGAGCGGGGCATGGCATCTCTCTCAGGCATCTGCTCCCGAGAGAAGAGCTGTGGAGTCTGACCTCACTTCCTCTTCCTCCCAGCGTTCTGTTCTGTTTACTCCACCCACAGGGCCAAGCAGTTTCTTTATTGATTAACCAATGAAATCAACAGATTGATATATGACACTCCCACATCACACATCGGTTTTCACTCTGTTGCCATTTCTCCCAACACAGAAGGCAGAAAGGGGAGGTAAGGCTTTAGCCTCTTTGACCTTGACCTTAACATCCAGTCATTTGTTGGAGTAGAAGGCACCGTTTCCCTCTGCTGAGTCTCCAGAGATATCTATGCCCATTTGCTTTCTATCAAGGAACTAATGTAAAAACCAGGATTCAATTCGTTTTACTCCCAGACAATCAATTCTTCTCTGCTAGTGTTTTCTGCTGGTTTTCAGGTTTGAAGAGGAAGGTCAGAAAGAAGGCTGTCTGGAGAGCACTGTTACTGGGATAGCCCTTCAGTGGGGTGATTCACGGCAGAGTCTCATGGTAGAAGGGAGAGAGCGTGGAACAAATACCCTGCCTTTGAATGGTGACCTGATGGCTCTGCATCGCAGGAAGGAATTCCATCAGCTGGAGCAATAGCTTAGGCTCCTGAGTCATCATATCTGAGTTCATCCCAAACCAATAAAGCAGTATCTACTGGCGTGTTACATAATCTGCGATAGATATTGTATTATATTATGTTATATTATATTATATTCCTAACCTTGGAGATTGGAGTGTGCTTTAAAGGCACTGTTTTAAATTGTCTTCATGTTCTTTTCTGGGTGTGGGAATCAGTTAAGAGAAAAAAATTGTGCCTCAGTGTCTAACCTTCACTTGGGGATTTGAGAAGACTCCAAACTGTCCTTGGTACCATGTCAGTCAGCCTCCTCAGCATCTCTAGCTGCCTTAAACCCCTTACACATCAAGACATAAGACACATCGAGAACTAAAATAAAACACCCCAGGCTTGCCTCTGAGCCTGGCTCTGCAGCAGCCCCTCAATGCCTTAATTAATCCTCTTCCGACTGCTTTCCAGTTTATGGCTCCCAACAAAAACTTTGCTGGCTGGGTTTGAGCACCTAAAGAAAAATGAAAGCAATGCTTACCTCTTTAAGATGCCGCTGTCATCTGACTAAACAGTTGTGTGATTGAGTTTTATGGGGCTTCCTAAGACCAGATATTTCACTATAATTTGTACTTCCTTATGTCCGGCTGTCATCATTCCCAAGCTTGGCATTGCCATCTGAAAAGCAAAATCAATTGTGAGGCGAAGAGCCCAACAAATTAACTTTAATACATTTTGAGAGTACTGTTCATTAATTTTTATTGCATACACCTACCTGAAGACTTTATGTTCATGGTCCCCCTTGCCAGGAACACTCTGTTCCCTGGATCTCTCCTGGTTAGTTTCTTTTGTAGTCCAGATCTCCATCAAAGGTCACTTCCACCAGGAGGCTTGCTTGGTTCTTTAAGACTAATGAGTCCCGTGCCACACAGCATTTGTCTTAGTTACTTTTCTATCATGATAAAATACCACGAAAGGCACTTACAGAATGAAGGTTTATTTGGGATTATTGGGCCAGAGGGATGAGAGCCCATCACAACCACTATCAGGGAGTCATGGCAGCAGACGAGCCTGGCCACTGGGGTAGAAAGCTGAGAGCTCTCATCTTAGATGGCAAACACGATGCAGAGGAAGCAAACTAAGAACAGGGTGAGGCTGCGACATCTCAAAGCCCACCCTCAGTAACGCACTTCCTCCAGGAAAGCCACACCATCTAAGCATCTCTGATAACACGGCCAACTTTGGGACCAAGTGCCCACGTGCCTGAGACTGTGGGAGACATTTTTCATTCAGACTGCAACTCTTGATGATACTCCATTTTCTCAAAGCCCTCACTGTGCCCTGACTTACCTTGTCCTCATCCTGGTATCATTTTCAGCGGGTGCCCTTACGATTACCTCAACAACACAAGGAAGCACATGCAGACCATTCGCTGAATGGCTTTCACCCAGCACCGTATTTAACATGTGTGATTAATGGTGACAGACCACACTGATTGAGAACTTCCTCCTTGGCAGACATTTGGCGAAGCGAGCACATTAGCTCACGGTTCAGATCAGTATCATCTCTTGCCTGGGACTACAGTGGTGACCTCCTAGCTGGCCTGTCTTTCTCTACTGAAGTCCACTTACAGTCCACTGCCCGTGTGGTTACCAATGCTTTTCCTAAGCTATAAATTGGGCTGTGTGGGGGATCAGCTGTCCACACTATTAATGCTTCCTGCCATCCTCAGGTCCTGTCACTGGCTTAAGAGATGCTCTGTGACCTCCCTGCCCGCCCCTGCCTCTCCTGGGTCTCTACCCCTCCTGCCATGTTTTCCTCTGGCCACAAGCTCTGAGTCATACTTCCCCAGCGAGTCATCCAGCTATATAGCTTCAGTCCTCACTCTGGCCACTCTGACTAGCACGCCTCCTCTTTGTAGAGGTCCTTCCTGGCCCCTCCCCAGTATTCTGTCCTTTGATCACTTTATTTATTTACTTATTTTCCATTCACTACTATCCAGTGTTGTATTACTGATTTCTCTTAATTCAGCAAACGTTCATCAAATGTTTGATAAGTCTGAACTGTGATGTAGTGTGGGATGCCTAGAAGTCAGTGGCATGGAAGGGCTAAGCCTAGATGGAGTAGACAATGAGTTCTCTGTGAGAGAGTGGACAGAAGCACCTGAAGTAACCAGAGGACAGCGAGGTGTGAATGGAGCAAACACTGAGTGTGACGGCTCGGAGTGGGCCTGGGAGATGGTAGCTGCGTGGAAGAGCGAGCAGGACAGGAGGAGATATGGCTGGGGAGAAGATGGAGGCCTCACTGTGGAGTCCTCAACCAGTGTGACTTTGACCAGAGGCACAGCCTGAGCTCACTTCTACCTTAACTGATGGAAATGGATTTTGAATGAGGAGGGTCTCAATAGCCCAGGAGAAACTGCCATGCTAGGATCAGGGTGGCAAGAAGTAGCTGCACTCAGGATATCTCTTGAATGTAGGTAGGTTCTCAAGAGCAACAAGGAAATAAAGGGGGGGGGGATCTAGAATGTGTTAGTCTGTTCAAGGTCACTCAAATGACGGGGACATCTGCAGCAAACCTGAGAGGATGTCTTAGAACTGGGTTGGGGTGTACTGAACAGGAGCTGGACCTCAGCTGGCTTTGTGGGGTCTTCGTGGGGACTAAGAAAAAGTCCGCAGCCTGGGCTGATTCAGTCAGGTCCAAGAAGAGTGGCTTGGGTGTCAGCTCCTGCTCTCAACTCTCACCCCTGCCCATTGGCAGGGAGGGGATTTTATGTGGTGTTGTATGCTGTAGTGTTAATCAGGGGGTTTGGTGTGGGACATGATGTATTTCCATCCAGAGAGGTGCCTGCTGGGAAGCTGGGGGTGGGGCTGGGGGTTAGAAGGTGCAGAGAAAACCACAGGTTTATACACTGGTTATTTTGCCCTTATGTTTATTAATGCATCTACACAGTGGATGGCATTGTATCGCATATACATTATAAAATAATGTCCATAGACATTATTCGTGTGTTCATTTTCTTTTCCATCCTCATGTAAAGAGAAGAAGTTGTAACCAAGTCTGTTTCCTAGCCAGTACTTTGCCAGGCACCTGTACCCTCACCAGAATGACTAGCGGGGAAACCCACAGCTTCCTCCCTGCCCTGTGGCATCATGAAGTACAGGGCACAGTTGATCTGTGTCAATCTGTATGCTAGACTTTCCCACCCCTACTCTGTCCCCAAAGCCCAAAGAGACTTGTTGAAAAGAAAAACAAGAATAAAATAAAAAAAAACTCCTTTTACAGACCACTGTAAAAGGAAAACTAGGGGTTATGGCAGGCATTGTGCAGAACAACTCAGCGTGTTCCTCTACAGACTTCTCAGGACAAATAGTGAAGTGTTGTCTCTGACATCCTTTCTATTGAGAGGCAAGGGCCTGGCCAAGTGTCAAAACCTATAAACCAGTGGAGAAGCTTGGAGTTAAGGTTTCTCAAACGGTTGGAAAATGAGGTTGGGGGGGGGGGGGATGATGAAAGTCTATAGGGGGACACTCTGAGTTGTTCTGCACAATGCCTGCCATAAACCCCTATTTTCCCTTTTACAGTGAACTTGACCATGTTGGGGCTCCCACAAATAATGATCGTATCCTTTCCTGGCAGGATTATGCCCACATGTTGACCTGTATTACTGAAAGAGAAAAGTTTGTTGTGCCCGTCAAAGCCAGAGGGGCTCGAGCCATCCTGGACTTCCCTGACGAGCTGAATTTTTCCACTTGCCCTGTGAAATACAGCACCCAGAAGATTCTGCTGGTCCGAAATATTGGCAACAAAGACTCCGTGTTCCACCTCAAAGCTCGCAGGTATGCATTCCTGCAACTCTGGCCTTTGATCACTTCCAGCCAACTCTGGCTGGACTAGCTTTGGGGGTGGCTTGGCTTGTTACAGCTTCAGCTGCAAAGCTGGGAGACTACATTGCTGTCGACCAGGCTGTGTCTTCATCCTAAAGGGATCGAACATTCCAGGTTTACCATCCATGTCTTACCAAATGTCACCTTCTTTAATACATAGGATGACCCATGGGAATTTATCAGCAAACCTAGATTTTTTTTTTTTGACCAAGAATTGGGAATATTGGCTGTGTTCGTTTGCTATTGATGATACACCAGGTTATCATAAATTTAGTGACTTCAAACAATATAAATTGATAATTTCACATCACAGTGGATATCAGCAGGCCTTTATCCTTTCTGGAGGTCTGTGAGGAGAACACACGCCTTAGCTTTTCATCTTCTACAGAGTTGCCCATATTCCTTGACCTGTGATCCTGTTTTTTCATCTGAGAAATGGGGGGCTATAGTCACTTTATAGAGTTTTTACTGAGGATAAAATTCATTAGCAAAGCCAAGCTGCTGGAATAATGCACGTACTGTATAACAAGTGTCTGTCCTTTTGTTTTTTTAAAGTGAGCTAATGCCGGTTGGTAGAAAGAATACTAGCTCCCCAAATATTCATAATTCTAATTTCTGTTAAAAAGAAATAAAAGATGCTGCTATGCTTGGTTTGCAGAGGAAAGCTGACACATAGTTTCCCTTCAGGAATGAGTTTTATCATATTGATATTTTTATATGTAAACAAGAAGTCAGCCGATATGGAAAAACAAATGCAGGCAGAATATCCTCTTCGATCGGTTGTCTAATTCTTAACACTTTTCACCTATCAGTTTCTTACATATCAGATACATGTAAATGCCAAGAAAGCAAACAAACAACCCCTCAGTCAACAGTGTAACATTGCTGACAAATATCTAAGACATTTCTGTTCATTTACCCATTCAGCTGTGAACAAATTACCACATTTTCCTAGCGCAGTAATTCGGAGTTTAAGTGAGGAGTAAACTCAGGGGCAGCTGGAAATCAGCGTGAGAGACCCTGTCCCCACGTTCCCACCTTACAGCTGAAGGTGGGAGGAAGAAAATGACCTAGCAAGTCCCCTCGCGAAGTTATCACCGAAGCTGTATTAGCACACACAGACTTGGGGCTTGTTTACTCTTCTCCTGTGTGGCTGTCATCACCATTCGGGTAATGACCTCCCAAGCCTCTTGCGTCATTAGATCACACTGTGTCTGACCATGGGTCACCAGAATACTAGAGGACAGGAAGAAGCGGGTAGGGGACTCCTTCTCCCTCTCCTTCCTCAGCTGAGCCCTGTCTTCACTGTGGTCCCAGCTGCCATCAGACTGGACCCCAGGATCTGATAACCCTCCTCACTTCCTCTTCCTTTTGCTTCTGGTCTAAGGATTGGGATGTTTAGCCGCTGTTGGCCATTCCTCACTGTGTGAAGGCAGGTTTCTCATTTTGCCCGTCTTTTGTGTGGTCAAGTCTCTCGAGTCCCCACCTTGCAAATTCTGTTGTTTTCCTCTCCACACTCTTTGTGAAACTGTACCTTTGTGCCTGTCCACAAAGTTGATGATTTCTAACCACATTGCCAGCGCAGTGAACCGCAGGGCATCCTTCCGGCGGTCTCTTTTCTGCTTTAGCTACATTTGGCTTCTGTTTGCAAGTGAGGCTTCTCATGTCTGCAGTGAGAGGGACGTGGTTGGATTTGTAATCTGCAGTTGGAATTTCTGCAGAGATTCCCTAGTGGGTATCCTTTCTACAAACCCCTCAGGTGGTCTGTCTCCCAGACAGGGTGCATTTGTCAACACGATGCCGAATAGACACATAGAGATAGAGCTGGTGGCCAGTGGAGAATATAAAGGCAGAGGCCTTGCCTCTTGGTCTGAACGCTTTTAGTTCAAAATACAATGTGAAACAATATCTCATAGGAAATTCTGTTAAAACAGATCTTGCTTTTGTTCTCATTTAAACAATGGTTTAAGTGATGTATAAGATAGTTCGGTTTATATATACGATAAGAAAAAGAGTTGGCTCCCACATCTGAGGCCCATCAAAAATTGTATCTTACTGTTTCATCTGCATGCGCTCAGCAAATGTCTAGGGTAAATAAGTGCTCAGTAAATGTTTATGGGATGCCTGGCCGACAATATGTCACAGAGGCAAAGCTACAACTGCAAACCTCTGCAATGACTTAAACTAAGAACACACGTTCCAAGGACTATAAAATGGGCATAATGGTCTCTGCACTAATACAAGGAGCAGCGGTGTGCTATAAAATATCCAGAGAGCATAAACAATTGCCATTCCACTTTAGTGCAGCTTTGACCTAGAACTCTAGCAGGTGACACAATGGCGTTGACTGCTAAAGGGGGATTAATATTGGGAAGAGGATGATAGAGGGTTGGGAAGCGACTTAAAGACCTAAAGGCCTAAGTTGGAAGTGAAATATCAGAGAGACCATGGGGAGGAAAGGCACTAAGATGATAGTCACCATTTAATATACCAAGACGAGACTCATGATTTTTCAGAAGACCAAATTCCATCCATAATTAAGAATTTGATATTAACGAGGGTGTCATATCAAAACTAAACTGTGTAATAGTCAGAACCCGCCTCAGACCCCGGAGGATCACTGCTCTTCACTTCTTTGTAAGAGTGTTTTCTGACACTTGATATTTTGCAGGCGGTTCGGCCTGGAGGCCTCTAGTAAAATGAAGTGCAAAATCAAATTACTGGCAGTGATTAAACACCAGTGCCTAACGCACTCTGTCCAATTAGCATCTGATGTATTGAGAGAGCTTGGGCAGCTCCAAGAGGTGAGAGTGATCCCAGGTGACTCCTCTCACTGCTGAAGAAGCTTAGTCTAATCTAAAGCTAGCAATTAGCACGCGGGGGGAAGTATCCATTACCTCTCTATAGAATTTAGAAACCTGCGGGTCCTAGAGATGTGGCACTGGCGTCACCTTCTCTGCAGAATATTAGCTGAGGTTCTGCAATAGGATCACATCCAATTCATTTCAGCATGTTCTGGTGCTACCGAGATGCATTTGGAAGGAAAGTGAAGGTGCAGCATTAGAAAGTGGAGAGGCAAAGGAGAAGTCACTGCTGTGTTGTTCTCAAAGTCAGAATGGGGCCCTGTCCTCGAGGGCCAGAGTCTTACTGAGCCGGAAGGGAGGAAAGGACCATGGGCCTTGGAAGACTCAGCATCTTCCATAAAGGAAGGATGCCTTGGCTGCTGGAAGTTTACTCCTTTTCTATTCCAATTATATAAATTGATACAAGAAGGTGAAAGTTTTATTGGTGTTCATGATTGACTGTGGGCCAGGGGTGCAGCTCAGTGGCAGAGTGCACGTCCCTGCTTCTTTCCACGGCTTACCTTGCACCAACATTAACTTCCGTGTGTGCCTCTCAATAGCTGATAACCCTTCAGCGGAAAAGGGGTTTCAGGAGCGGGACCCCACGTGCAGGCCCACAGTCGCTCCACACGTGGCAGTGTTCCACGTAAGTGGTGACTGTCAATGGAGTGTCACAAGCGGGAAAGCCGTGCATTTTCTGATAGGATCCTGGCAGTTGCAGGTTGTCTATGCAGGAGGCCGTCTGTTTGGTCACAGCAGGTGCAGTACTTGGGGGACTTTTTGGGTAAGGAGACCAAAGCCTCCCACCTGCCCCACCCCAACCGTCTGGGAGTGTGACAAGTGAGCCGGGGGTCAGATACATGTGAATGCTTGCAATTGGAATGCAAAACCTGGGTGGGAACAGATTGTGTTTGGCTTTGAATTCTGAGGGTTTGAACTTGATTGCTTAGATCACCAGGCCCAGGAACGGTGTTTGGGTAGGAGACTAAGTTGTGCTGTACGTGGGTGTGTAACAATCTCCCCAGAGCTGAATGAAGGCAAAAGGAGCAGAAATAGAAGCTCGAAATTAACTGAACACCTGAGTATATCTTTAGGTTCCTCCTCCAGCATTGCTGGAAAACTGGTAATGATAAAATAGCAATAAACATTTGTATCATGCAATACTCCTGGGGCCAGACATTATCCCAGACACCTTATCCCTTTGCTCCACACGGCAACCTTATGAGGCAGGTGCTATCTTGACCAATTTTCTAGATGAGAAAACGGCTTTTAAATAACTTGTCCAAGGTTGTGGCACAACCATTCGGTCATCTCCAGAGGTCAATGTAAAGGTCAACAACTCCAGGTTACCCTGAAGTAGCGCCAAGAGATCACCAGAGAGTTGGTATCATGTCTACTAGGAAAGGAGAGAGAAAGAAAGATCAGGGGTTGGAAGAAAAGATCCAAACAGAGGGCAACAGAGAAAGTGAATAGGTATTATTCCTGGAGGCCACAGAGATCCCAGTGAACAATCTCAGCCACCACCTCGTGCGACCCATGTGTCTTCTCTGTGCCCTCGTGGCAGAGAGCTTATGTTCTCTGAATCTGAGTTCGTTAGCTACAGGCAGACTCAGAGGATGCTGATCCCAAATGCTGTTGTAGAAGAAGTGCTCAGAAACAGCTTAGCCTGCCAGCTGCACTGCCTACCACATTACTTTGAAAAACTAGCAATTTAAAGACGTGAAATGGACCGTGAAAATAATTAAATGGACTGAATTTCCTGTTTAGAAGGAGGAGCTCCATGAGTTGTTCAAGGTGCTTCATAGTCGGGTCCAGCTTACTATTCCATTCCAGGACCATTCAGTGAAACTATCCCGTGCTGCTCAAATCCACCCTCCTGCCTCCTGACATCTGAGTCTCCAATTCTGTTTTCAAGATTCAGAACTTGCCCTGTTCATCTCCTTCCTTCTTCCTCCTGTGTGTGCCCGGGAAGCTGACCTCTACGGTTCACTTCCATAGGCCTTTTGACTTCTGTTTGGATTCAGCCAATAGGAGCCTGGGATAAGCAGTCAGACAGAGGGTGAGGTGAGGGACCAGGGTTTTTGTCAGTTATGTCTCATGAAGTTATCACAAAGCACCCACCAGAAATAACTTAAGCCAGGAAGACCTGATTTTGCCTCAAGTCCACTATAGCAGAGAGGGTAGGGAAGAGCAGGTCACTTGACGGCATGGGGGACACTTGGCTGGCTTTTTCCCTCTTCTCTTCTTTATCCTGTTCAGGCCCCTAGCTCACGTGATGGTGGCACCTGCATTCAGGGCAGGTCTTCCCCCTTTAGTCAGCCGTCTGTGGAAGCCTCACAGACTTACCCAGAAGTGTGCCTCAGTGACCCTCCCTTTGCTCACTAGGCCTTCTCTTGGGATTCCTCCTTTCCCATGACTTCTTGGGCCTAGAGACGGTAGCGGCTGGTAAGAACCCTGAAGTGTTGTGTCATCTCTTGAAGTTCCCTCCACTTCTCCCATCCCCTTAAAATGGAGCTTTGGTAAGCTCTCCTCTGGGAACTCAGATAGGGTTTCCACTATTGTGACCTGCTCTCCTCTGGACTCGCCACACTGGACTTTTAGCCCTAGGAAGGCAGGATTCTTTTCAAATAACAGTCTATTCAATATTGCAATCTCTGAGTCTTGAGGACACTGTTGACTTTTATCCATTTTATTCCCAGCAGGAACACCCCACAAATTTAAAATAAAAAAAACAAGATCCGAAGGGCAAGAACACAAACAGGAACACGAATGAATGACTGGACCTGTTGGGTCTCTCGCCTTGCTGATATGTTACTGTTACTTTAACGTTCAACCTGCTTCTTTCCCATGGGCAATCAGTACTGCACTTCTGAGCAGGAAGTTGGGTGTGAGCCCTCTGAAGATCCGGAGCCACATCTCCTCTGCTCGTCCCAAGAGTCGGAAGTATGTTCTGATCGTGCCTCCACGTGTTTTGCAGGCCTTTTTCCATAGAACCAACGGCCGGGATTCTTAACGTGGGGGAGTCCATGCAGCTAGAAGTAGACTTCGAGCCCCAGACCGTAGGCAACCATAACGGGAAGCTCATCATGACGTACGACACTGGTATGCTTCTTTCTCTTCCCTTCAGTTTCAGTTCTGGAGAGGAAGAAAGGGCAAATAGAAAAACGAGGAAGCCAAGATGTATTTTGCTGGCACAAACTTGTTAAGATTGGAAAAGTAGAGAGCCAGACTGGGAATGCGTCCACCAGAAATGATGTCGAGTCCTACAGGACTCCCACCAAATTGGCTGCCCCATACTGAAAACCTGCACTCAGAAGTCATAATGGCGGGTGGAGGTTATTTATATGTATATGAAAACTTGAAGGTACTGTTTATCCCATGTGCTTTCTGTTTGACCTATGGCTGGCTGCTATTGTCTGACATTTTTAAATGTATGTACCTCCCAGTCCAGAATATTCTTTTATGTGCCCAATAATCTATTAAGATCTCATGGCCTTAAGCCTTGCATCGAGCAAGTGTTGCTATAACATCCCGCATAAA
Organism: Microtus oregoni; assembly: GCF_018167655.1. Classification (NCBI taxonomy): domain Eukaryota; kingdom Metazoa; phylum Chordata; class Mammalia; order Rodentia; family Cricetidae; genus Microtus; species Microtus oregoni. The sequence continues at coordinate 44,320,226 of NW_024543063.1, forward strand.
TCCCAGAGTGTATCTCTTGTCACTAGCGTCTTCTTGATGGTCACATCCCATAATTAATCATGGAAATTGCATATTGTGTTTTTGCTACTATTTAACTTACAGCCATGTCGACTGCTGTCTTTTGAAACATGCAGATGGCACTGTAGAGGAACCATTTAAGCACACAGCCAGAATAGAGTCAGCCATGGTATTGAGGTCACAGGTCAGAGCTGCTGGCTTTGTACATTTGTGTCAGAGCAACACAGTTGAGACTTTTCCTAACTCCCCATGGTTAAGCAGTCCTGCTCCATCTTGTCCAGATCAGACTACCGCACAGCCAGTGGCTTGGTGGTATGTCTTCCTGTTTCTGTCAGCTGTAATTCACTGCCTCCCAGCTAGAGAGACTTAGTTTAAACTAACTTTAGCGAAGGAGGAATCTTTCAACCTACATAAGTAGAGCCACCTCTCATAGCATGCAAGGATGTCACTTTGCAAAGCATCTGGGTCATCTTACATGAAGTCCACCAGCGGAGACTGAGAGTTCCAGCTGCTCCCCATTCTTAACGCTGAGGGCCACTGTCTTCACGTTCGATGCAGTAGGAGTGTAAAATGGAGTCAAAGAATGGTTTTAATTTTCTAATTTAATCTCTCTAATTCATGATGTGAGACTTCTTTTCATGTATAACTGGCCATTCCTATATCTCTCCTGTTTGTGTAACTCTTTTGCTTGTTCATTTTTCTTTTCTTGTTCATTGGTAAGAAACCTTTCCAAGTGAACTCTCTACATACTAATCCTAGTCTGATAGATGTAAGATTTGTCTTTTCTCCCAGTCTCCAGCATGCCTTGTCATTTCTTCAGCGACAGTTCTTGATGAGCAATGGTTTTTACGTTTAATAAACTCTGCTACCATTTTGTTTTTAAGATAATTTTTCAGCTTGTTAAAAAGTCAGCCTTTGCCCCCTCTGTGGTCACAAGCATATTCCATGTTTATGTCTCTAGGAGATGAGCTTTGAGCTGCTGTGCTTAGGCTGGAGATCCAGCCCTGACCTAATTGTGTGTGCGAGACCGGACATCACTTTCTTTTCTGATGCTCATCATCAGTTTCCCTCACTCTCACTGTCTTGCTCTTGATCACTGCTCGCTACCGCACACTCTGTGAGATTAAAACAATTCCCCCCACGCCTTGGGTTTCCATGACTTTCAGTCTAGGGAATGTTGGGTCTCCATCAAATGCCTTCATTAACATTATCATAGATTTTCTGATCTTTAGTTTTCTAATATGGTGACTGATTTGAAATGCCACTTTCTGGTATAAATACAAATTTTAAAGTTTGAGAAATCGCTGAGGTAGTTTGCTAATAATTTGTTAGAGAGGTTTATGTTCAAATTCATGAGAAAAAAATTCTGTAATTTTCATTTTACATAATAGCTTTCTCAGGTTTTTGTCTGATGAAACAAAGTGGTCTCAAAACACAAATTGAGTCCAAAGGTACAGAGAAACCCTGTGTCAAAAAATAAAACAAAAAACAAACAAACAAACAAAAATCAAGTTGAGTGTTACTAGGAATTATTCTCTTCTCTTATTCTGTGGAAAAGCCCTTCTTAAAGATTTGTGTTGTTACTTGCCTAAATGACTAAGAATTTCTTTCTTCAAGCTTTGACAGAGGTTTCTGTCCTGCCCAGTTCCCACAGTCGTTAAGTCCCAAAAAAAAACCACATAGAGGTCTACATTAATTATAAACTGATTGGCCTAGTAACTCAGACTTCTTATTAACTCTTATAACTTATATTAGCCCATTATTCCTGTCTATGTTAGCCACGTGGCTCAGTACCTTATTCAGCGAGGCAGTCACATCTTGCTTCCTCTGCATCTGGGTCACAACTGCAGACTGAGCTTTTCTCTTCCCAGAATTCTCCTGTTCTCATTGCCCTGCCTCTACTTCCTGCCTGGCTACTGGCCAATCAGCATTTTATTAAAACTAATACAAGTGACAGGATAAGAGACCATTGTCCCACAGCATTCAAGTCATACTTTTGTTTGTCAAAAGACATGTAGATTCTTAATGTAATTACTAGCTTGTTTTTCTTAAACAAATTTCCAGGGATTTTGTCATATAACTTGAAATCTTAAATTTCCAGCATAGGGTTGTTGAAGACAGCAGCTCACGGTCTCTCTGCTGCTGGGAGGGCCTCAGCGCTCCTCCTCTGTCCTTAGTTGCAGTCTCTCTAGGCTTTATCCATTTATTCATTTACTCAGAGGATCAACTATCGTTGATTTTCTTTATTGTTCGCATTTTTCAAACCTTATTTGTTTTTCTTCCTTATTATTTCCCTCAGGCTTTATTTCTTGTGGCCATTCTCAATCTTAAGGGAATACTTAGAACACTGACTTGTAACATTTAGTCTTTTATAATATGTATATTTAAGACAAAATCTTTATCTAAAGTTGGATTTATCTTCAATGCATACATATATTAATGTTTCATATTCCTGAAAACTTAAGAATTTTCTATTTCAGTTTTTCTTGTACCCAGAAACTACTTAGCAAAATATTGAATAATAGTCAAATTCTTGGGAATTTTGTTGTTAGTGGGTTTATTTTTTTCTGATTTCTTCTTTAATTCTTCCAGTGACAGAAAATGAATTCAATATGATTTCAGGCCTGGAAATCAGTTGAGACTAACATTTTTGTCCAGAGTATGTTCAAGCAGAGTAAATGTTCTCTGCAATTTGAGGTTGCATATTCCATAAATTACAATTAGGTGAAGTTTACTAATAATCATGTCATTTGGCCTATATCTCTACTTTTTATCCTTTTTTTGGCAGGTGGCAAAAGTTATTAAAATTCACAAGTATAATTATGGATTTAGCAATTTTCATTTTGGCATTTTGAAACTATAATACTTGGTATGCACAAATGTAGTATTAATATAGTTTCCTGTCAAAATAACCATTTTATCATTATGAAATATCTTAGTGCAAGTTCTGATATTACCATCTACTTGGTCTGACATTTGTGCAATAGAATAGCTTCCTTTTGATTAACGTGGACATTCAATACTCTTTTTATCCTTTTACTTTCAACTTCTCTAGGCCTTCTTATTTAAAGTTTGACATTTAGAAGAGCCAATCCCCAGGTGAATTTTTAATCGACTCTGAAAATCTTTCTCTTAATGTTATTATTTTATTTTATTATTAAATTGTTCCATTTGGTCCTTTTATATGGAATGAGAGCCCTGACATATTTGGGCTGAGGTTGCTGACTGCTGTTATTATGAGCACTGTGGGAAATAATTAATTGAATTTTAACTACACCCTTCCCATTATTAGCTGTTGGTGTCAATAGCAAATGACATTTAGAAATGAGTGTTAATATACTAAGTCAATGATGTACTTTTCCTACCTATGTCCATATCTTTGTAAGACATCATTTTCTGTCAGTCCACCAAAACCAATGTGTCAGGGGAAAAAGGTGCCCTTAGACTTTCCTTTGGGTCACTAGATCCAAGATTTGAAGGCGGGGTTTGGAAAAGCACAACATGTGCCTCTGTGCTCATAAAAGAGTTGTTTGGTCTCCTTATTTTAAAATACTGCTTATTTCATTTTAATGCATCCTTTTTAATGTATTAATGTATTGAAATATATCTAATATAGGAGTATAATTTATAATTAAACAAGTCTTCATGTGTTACAGTATAATTTAGAAAAGTTTCATTAGGTTTTGAGATTAGTCATCTTAGATTGTTCAAGTGATGGAGTCAAAGCTTGAAAGACCAGACACATTTTAATCTTGCCACCATCAAACTCAGTTCCACCTAACCCAGTACCAATCTAACCTGGTTACCAACTAACATGGTCACCATCCAACCCAGTCACAATCTAATCTAGATTTTTAGGAAGGGAAACTGAAGCCCTAAGAAACTGAGAAACTTCCTGAAGGGCGCATATCCCAACCAAAGTCCAGTTAGAACTCAGAGGTAGACCCTGGACTCCTGAAATCTGTCCTTTACACCCCAGGATATCTCCCCAGCCTTTCTCATCACTACACAAACATTCCCCTCTTTCATTTGTTGGCATTGAAATGCAGCCCATTCTCACGGAGGCCAGAACTCCAGTTTTACTTTTGTAGAAGTGTTTGAAATGACACCTACGCTTATATGGATACTCCTGTGTTGTAAAGGAAGGGTAGTTCGACCCACAATGAATATTTTGTGTGTTGAAATCTAGCTAGTCTTGGAAAAGTTAATGTCCGTTCCCTGAGGTGCTCTGCCATCTGTGGTAAGTGAATAATTTTATGAAGATTGAAGATATTATTCATTGCATAAGAAGATCTGCCGATAAGAGCATGCTTTCATCTTTATTGTAGGTTATCAATGCCCAGAACCTTCCATTAGTGTAAGGCTGTAATGATTGCCTAAGCACACGAGCCGCGGAGCCCTTCCAGTGGGTCATGGTCATTGTCTTCCCATGTCACTGAATCAGCCTCAGACTGAGCTCTCTGCAGCTGCTTGACATATGAATTGATTCAGGAAGGATGTTTAATATGGGCTAGTGATGAATGTCTTTTCTTTATGCTTCCTCAAACAATGTTCTAGAAGAAAGATCACTGACTACACCTCAGCGGGAAGTGCTCAGTCATGTTTCTAGCCCTTGTGTGGTCCTGTCAGCTGTGATCTCCCCCTCTACTTGTTCTCCATAAACCACAGCTACAGTTCTTTTCTGCTCCTGACAGGAGTTTGAACCAGTGCCCTGCTCCTTAAGGAGGTCAGATATAGTTCTTCACTAATGCTGGCATTTGCTCTCTCCCATTTGCCTGAACCAGAATTCTTCCCCCTTCCCCCTGCCTCCCTCTTTGTCCTTGGAGTATTAATGGATAGTAAAATTAAGTCTGCTTAGGCAGCTGGTTTTACCAGAAATGATTATTAGCTTTACTATATACTCACGGCAGCAGAAAAGATCACACGTAGAACTTCCCAAGGTTTTATTCATAAGAACAAAACAAAAGCCGGCAGTGTGTGGTGGCCCCCGCATGTAATCCCTGCACTGAGGAGGCCCACGGGAAAATAGTGAGTTCTAGGTCAGCCTAGGCTCTATCTGAAGTTCTACACCAGAAAGACAGTGACAAAGCAAAACAGCATGAGCAAGAGTGTCAGTTCATGTCAGGCAGACCCTCATCGGCTGTAGGCATCTGCCACCTCTAGCTTTTCTGAGATGTTTCTGAGCCTTCAGGGAAGGGGAGTGGTACAGATTAGCATTCAAACCTTAGCCCTCCACCGCCTTCTATCTCTGCATGACCAGCTGTGCATCTTTGTGTTAATCACCAGCCCCAGGTGACTGGCAGCCATTGGGGATGATGGCTGCCGTAGGTCAGGGAAGGGAGCCTGTTTTCTTCAGGCGTGCAGCCTCTGAGAGGCCGTTCGTGCTCCAGTGGATGCCCTACATCCACATACGTGTACAGGCAACACTAAGAAGACTCAGTGGGTTTTTAAAAATGAGCTCACGAAGCTGGGCAGGGAAAGTAGAACTGGGAAGAAGGGAATGGAGAGAGGGTTTGCACAAAACACATTACATGCATGTATGAAAACCTCAGATTTATGTCAATCAAACTTGAGACATGGAAACAGCACATGGCTGCTGCAGGACAAACGAATGGCTGCTCAGCTGCTCAAGTCCTGAAATTTGCAGCCGCGTGTCGAGGAAGTTTATGTAATCTGAGGCCTCTCAGAGAGACTGGTATTCACAAAACAGCTTTGTTTGACAGAAAAAGACATTTTTTTTTCCTGAACATTCAGTTACTTGGATGAGTCAGAGAAACAGAAATCAATGCCTAGTGAGGTGGTTGTCACCTGAAAGGTGACATTAACCACTGGCATAGCTGGGAAGTCGAGCTGATGGACCTACCTCCTCAGTGGCTTTAGTCTTACGTTTCTTACTGAAGAGGAGATATTTCAGTCTAGAGCCAGACGTGGGGATGTAGGCTTTTTCCCCCAAAGGCAAAATGGTGGGTTATTATTATATTTTTATATAATGCATTTTATTTTTATATAATGCTTATTTTATCTGGTTTTCTTTCTAAAGTATAACATATTTCTTTTTTATTCCTGTGAAGGCTAATAAAGAAATACCAAAAAGAGAATAGAGCGAGCAATTGATTGTGATTAAGGAGAGGAAGGGAATAAACACAAGGGGAGAGCAAAATAACAGTAACGATTGCTGGGAAAGTCCTAAGGGATCCCACTATCAGTCAGCTGCCTGAATAGCATAATATACGTGTGTAGGTCTGTGTATAAATATGCATATGCAGCTAAAATGAAATTGTCTCATCTGGGCTGACAATACGATTTCCAGAAGTCAAACATTTTCTCACAAGACCCCCGAACTAGGCATGAGAAGTCCTCTTTTGAGTGATTGATCAGGATGTCCAAGAGAAACCCAATCATTATAGACTATTGCTTTTTTCCTTGGTTGCTTAGCCCCCAGAGGTAGAAGGCAGAAATCCCAGTGGCTGAAGATATCATGGACTTCAGATGCAGGGACCAGAAGCCCTGAGCTGGAACTGACCAGAATGCCTCCTCCCTGCTGGCCAGCTTTCAGGGTACCAGAAGGTGCCATACTGTTTTCCAAAGGAGGAAAACTACCAACTGTCCTGCCCAGCTGTGATGTCTATGAACCACAACAATGACCAGCATGGCAGGAGAACCTATAGTGTCATCTAGTGGCGTGCATTCATTAATGGTAGCCAACGGCTCTCTAGTTGGACTTAAGAAGGAAATCATGCCTGTTATTGGAAATCTAGCCAGCTACCCAGGACTAGGAAAGCCACAGATCTTGAAGGAGCTAAGAGCCTCTGATGAGTGTTAGCATGTGATCTTTCTGGGTCTAGGTTACTTAACTCAATGTCATCTTTTCTAGTTCTACCCACTTACAAGGCTAGACCCTGGAGAAGGATGTGGAATCCAGAGGACTTTTATTTATTTATTTCTGTTTAATTTCAGAGATGAGTGAGTACACATTGACCCAGGGACATTTAATGATTGTATCTATGTAAGGCCTGAGCTTGAAGCCAAGTTCCTGGTGTGCTCTAAGCCAGAGCCCCTTTTACATATCTGCGCTGCCTTTGGTGCAGAGCAATGGCAATTTTAGTCTTTGCCACCGATGTGCTGGAGTTATGGTTAGAATTTAAGATGTGCCATAGTCTCATGGTCCCCTGCTGGTGGTGGTGTTCTGGGAAGGTTGCAGGACTGTTAGGAGACAAAGCCTCCCTAGGGGAATGTATCAGTGGGTATGGTCTTGAGGGCCTGTAACCCAGCCTCACCTCCAGGCTGCCCTCTGAGTCCTGACTGTAAATGCTACGTGACCTGTGGTTTCATACCCCTGCCTTTATGCCTTCCCCACCACATAAACTATATCCCCGCAAACTATAAATAAATCCTTTCTCACTTTAGTTGTGTCCTGTCAGGTGTTTAGTCAAAGACAAGAAAAGTAGCTCACGTAGCTGGTGAGCTCGGATTGCTCTGTTTCAGCTCCCAAACAAAGGGTGCTGACAAGGAGTTTGCTGGAGCAGTCTGCACTGGCCGTGGTAAATCTGACTCCGCTGTGACCGGGAGATGAAAGCACTCACTCTCCATCACCAACCTGTCCCCTTGAGACTCCATGGCTCCCCCCATGTATTTTATCTCCTATATCTGCGTCCTCTGTTGTCTCCGAGTCCTGAAGCCACAGTCAGGGATGTACCAGCTACACAGCTGGCTTCACGTTTAGTTTTGGAAAATTAGCTCTGTTCCTGTTTGGTTTTGCTTGATTGATAGTAGTAAACTTGGCAAAAATGTAATGAGAACTTCCATGAAATTTATTTTTCCCAGGACGTAATAAATGATTCTGGTTAACTTGCACTGCAGCACTCAATACCAGAAAGGGAACCAGAGTACCAACGTGGAGTTCAAGGACACAGAGAGCTAACAGACCCACACAGCCTCTGCAGCCCCACAAGCCTGCTGCTGAGATAGTAGGGCATGGAGAGCCTTTTTTAAAGGTTGTCTCTAGGCAAATGGGTATCAAAAGCTAATTTTCTGACTGTCTGGAGACAAGAGAAGAGCCCTTCCTCCTCCCCGCCCCTTGTCATATTTACTCTTCTATTTCTGTGATGAGAAACCACAGTCGAGGCAATTTATAGAAGAAGGAGTTTACTGGGGGCTTACAGTTCCAGAGGGCGAGTCCTTGAGCTCATGGCAGCAGGCAAGAAAGCAGGGGGGATGCTGGGGTAGCAGCTCAGAGCTTATGTCTTGAGCTAACTGGAAATGCTGTGGGCAAAACCCACTCCCAGTGACACACCTCTTCCAACAAGACCACATTTCCTCAAACATCCTACCAACTCAGAACCAAGCATTCAAATGGCTGATGGGGACTGTTCTCATTCAGAACAGTCCATTCCACTCCCAGGCCCCAACAGGCTTCGAGTTATAATGCGAAAATGCATTCAGTCCAACTCCAAAAGTCCCCATAGTCTATAGCAGCCTTAACACGGTTTAAAAGTCCAAAGTCTCTTCTGAGACTCAAAGCATTCTCTTAATTGTAGCCCCTTGTAAAATCAAAATACAAATTACATACTTCCAACCTACATTGGCACACAATATCCTTTGTCAGTCTAAAAGGGAGGAATGGATGCATAGTGATGAGATACTGGACCAAAGCAAGACTGAGACCCAGCAGTGAAAACTCCAATCTGTAGCTCTGTGTTTGATGGCAAGAGGCTTAGATGTCTCCAACCTCCCTGATTTCCTGATTGCAGCACACTTCCTGCACGCAACCTCTAAGGTCTTGGGGTCTCCAACACAATCCAGACTGCGTCTTCACAGCCGCATGCAATGACCTCTCAGGACCTCCATGCAGAAATCCCCTGCTATACACCTGGCCTCAGTGGCTCTTCTTATCTGTAGAAGAGGATTCCGCAGTCTCTTTATACGTGTATCCTTTATGCCTCTGAAGCTAGAACCACATGTCTAATGCAGCAAGTTCAGCTGCTTGCTTAGGATGCAGCCTGAGCCCCCTCCTTGAATTACATTTGGATAAGCGTTCCTTTGTAGCATAAGATTACCTTTCTTTTTTTTTTTTTTTTTTTTTTGAGACAGGGTTTCTCTGTAGCTTTGGTGCCCGTCTCGGAACTAGCTCTTGTAGACCAGGCTGGCCTCGAACTCCCAGAGATCTGCCTGCCTCTGCCTCCCAAGTGCTGGGATTAAAGGTGTGCGCCACCACTGCCCGGTTTAAGATTACCTTTCTTTTAAGAGCAGAAAATTCCATAGGCACTTCCCTTTGCTTATTGGAAGCTTAGCTAGGAAGGGTCTTGCCCCAGGACACCGCTCTCTTTATTCTATTTTCATCAGGCCTTTTACTAAACTTTTCATCTTTTTCTACGCAAGCCTTGCTTCCAACTTTAAATTTTCTGGTGTCTTTTTCTCTTTGAATGGTACATTTGTATTTCTTTTTGCCCCCAACTTGTCTGTATTAGCCTTGTGGCTTGGTACCTTTTTTGTCAAGGCAGTCACATCTTGCTTGCTCTGTGTTTGGCTTCCTCTGTGTCTGGGTGACAACAGCAGAATGATTTTTTCTTCTTCTCAGAATTCTTCTGTTCTCCTTGCCCCACCTCTGCTTCCTGCCTGGTTGCCCCACCTAGACTTCCTGCCTGGCTACTGGCCAGTCAGCATTTTATTAAACAAATACAAGAAACAAATCTTTACAGGGTAAAACCATTGTCCCACAGCATATATGTGCATGTATATGGAGACCAGAAGTCAGTGTTGGGTGTCTTTGTCTATTGCCCTCCTTATTATTTGAGAAAGGATTTCTCGTTGAACCTAGAGGTGCTGATTGCCTAGAGTGGCTGGCCAGTAAGTGCCGGGGGTCTGCCTGTCTCTGCACCTCCAGTGCTAAGGTTAAAGGTACACACCACCATGCTTGGCTTTTATACAGACGCTGTATAACTCAGGTCCTCATAGTTATATAATAGGCACTTTACTGAGCAAGCCACCTCCTCAGATCCAAAAGTACCACATGTTGTATATTTTCTGAATATTTAGGCTGTTATCACAGGGAGTGTTGCCCTGAGCATCTTTGTACAATGTCCTACAACTGGATGAGATTTTCTTTTTTAATAAATGCCTCTAGGTACATTTTCTGGCTTACAAAGACATTTTATATGAAGTTTTCCTGAGTAGTGAATGGACTTAAGCAATTATATAAATTTATATCTTTTTCAGCACTACATGAGAAATTTTGTTTTCCACATCCTTGCCAATATGGCACCAAAGGGGCACTGTCAAACTGCTGAATTTTTCTTAACTTGCTTGATGGGATGACATCTCATTTTACATTTATTGCATTGTTGGGCTGCCTAGCAGTTTTACCTGTTTAGTGTAAGCCCTACAGTTTTTTCTTGCATTAAATTTTTTGGATGAGTAACATAATCATATGCTTAAAAAACTAAAGAAACACTGTAAAAGTATGCATTTAAAATTCTTGCTTTCATATTTTCCCATTTATCCAACCCCCTATCATTTTATTAGCTTCTTGGATAGTTTTTGTGCAAATAAATGCAAATGTGAATACATAATATTTTCCTTCTGTACACAGAATATAAAATACAATATAAATCATTCTATGCATGTGTTTTCCCACTAAATAATGCATCTGTAGATCCTTCCTCACATCTGTGCTTTTCATACCCACACAGAGCTCTGCTTTTAGTGGTATAGAAATGAATACTTTACTTTGGCATCGACTGTGGTCTCCCTCACGGATCCCTGAAGTTGAGCTAGAGGAGGCTCCTGCTTAAGATATAGAAATGAATACTCTGTTTAGAGGTAGTGAACAGTATCTAGCCCTCTTCTCCTGCCCCATGTGTGCTTTCTCACTCTGTTCTTCTTAACAACAGCACCATATTAAACACCCCCGAATTTCATGCTCCAGCTCGTCTCCAGGATAGAATCCCAGAGATGAGGCCCAGCCAGTAATTACCAGCCAGTATGGTAATTTTGACTGATGGTTTGAGCCACGTTGCCAGACTCACTCCAGGAATGGAGAAGAGCAGGCTGTTGTGTTCCCTTCTCCTTTGACAAGAAGTTACATTTTCAAACATTTTTTTTAATTTTAACTAATTTAGTGTCTATATTTATGCTGTGAGGGTGCTAATATAAATTTGTCTTCACTTGTGTGTATTTTATTAGAGCAAATTTGTACATATTTTCAAACATATAACACCTTTTTATATTTCTGGGTTTGCAATCTTGTCCTAATCTATTGAACTGTCTTCTTGGTTTTGAAGATATATTTTTCCTTTTTAGTAGTTCATTTAAAATTTTAGACAGTGTATTTTGATCATATTTACTACTCTCATATCCACCCTTTTCCCTACCCACCCAACTTTGTGTCATCTTAAAAACAAACAAAAAACTATCAAATACAATTTTTGCTGCCTGAGTAATTTTGTATTTTATGTGTGGTATAGTTCTACTTACTGCAAACTGACTCTCCCTCCCCCCAGCTATCAGTTACCAGTAGCTGCTTACCTAGGGGTGGGACTTCCTGCCTTCTTCCCCTCTCCAAGCCGGGATGTGGTCTGGCATTGGTTTATGCAGGTCTTGTAGGTGTTATCGTAGCCATTGTTAGTTTAGGAGCCCAGCTGGCCTGCTGTGTCTGGAAACCACTCTTTCCTTGTAGTCATCCCTTCTACTGATCACTCTCTTTGTGCTTCCTTCTGCAGTAATCCCTGAGCCCTGGGATGATGTCTCTTTTGGGGGCCAAGGATTCCATAGTTTCTTATTAATTCTTTGTCCTTCGGCCAGTTGTAGGTTAATTACCATCTACTAAAAAGAAGCTTCTTTGATGAGGGTTGAGAGAAGCACTTATCAATGGGTTTAGCACCAATTAAGTAGTTAGAAGTCACTTTAATACTATGCCCATTTAGCAGGTTAGTAGTGCTAGGTTCTTCAGGAGGACATATGACCTATCTACCCATAGTGTTTTTTTATATTCTAGATACCCTCTGTCAGATGTATAAATGGTAAAGGTTTTGTTCTCCTTCCTCTTTGCTGTACAGAAGCCTTTCAGTTTCACGAGGCCTCACTTATCAATTGTTCTTTATGCCTTTGCTTCTAGGGTGCTGTTCAAAAAGTCTTTTCCAGTGTTAATGAGTTCAGGCCTACTCCCTATTTTCTCCTCTATCAGATTGGGGCAGATGCAGACTTTATAGATTTTTAAAAATGTATTTTGAATTTTGCAAATTTGTTTCCAGCATCAATAAAGGAGTATCATTTCTTCCTTTGATTTATAACGCATTTATCCATTTCTAATAAAGAGCCACTTTCCCATTCCTGAAGTAGACTCCGCTAGTTATGAAGTATCACCCTTTTAGTGCAGCAGTGGGTATACGCCAGGGTCTCTGCAAGCCTCACAGCTGGCAGGGAAGAGTGAGACTTGGGTCAGTGCCACCTTAGCAGGTGCTGGGTCAAAACTTTCAGAGTCTGGCCAAGGAGTTTATTTCTTGAATAATAAGTGAAACAGTAAAAGTTTGGGAGAAAGGTTTCCTTGTAACAATTATCACACCAAAGCTTCAGGGATGGCTTCAAACCCCCTCGCAAAATACACCTCTATAGCAAAGCACCTGTGACCTTTGTAATCAAATGAGTTCTATTGACTGATAAACAGTGCTCAGGGTCAGGGGTTAAAGAGGAAGCATTTGTAATGAGCATAAGGAGAGAGTATATTGATACAAAGTGCATGGCCCTCTTTCATAAGGATGGATTCTGTTCACTGGGCGGTAAAGCTCAGATCAGGGCCTAAACAATGCTCAGGATTGTGGGGGATTCCGGTAAAGGCAGCCTCCATAGAACAGTGAAAAGATGACCAGGTTGTTAGATGACATTCACTCCCTCTTTCCGGGTGGACAGGCAGCCTTTCCTTCCCTTGAAGAAAATAAGCCTCCATGTTTAACAATTCTGGTTCCTCTTTCCTCAACACTTTCTCTAAGCTATGCCTCCTACAAATATGATTGCTAATTTTTTCATTTGATATCTTTACCCTGGTAGTGACCTGTTTTATATTCACCAAATTTTAATAACTTTATACTGAAAAAAATATAGTGTTGAAAATTAAAAGTCATATAAGTTTAGCAGAAGAATAAGAGATAAGGAGGAAGATAGGATCCATGAACCTAAATGTAGGCCAATCAAAGATGCTCAAAATGAGATACAGAAAGAAACAGCAGTGTTTAAGAAAAATAACAAAGCAGAAGCATACAGGGCATAGTCAAAAGATCAGCATGTGTGTAACTGAAGCCTCAGAGGTAGAGAAAAAGAAGGTGAATGAAATTTTTGAAAGTGTTTTAAGATATATTACCTAAGAATTTTCTAAAAATATTAACTTATATTCATCCATATATTCATGACACTCAACACATTTTTCATACAAAGAAAGAAAACCAAATGTAGGCATACTATTGTTTAAAAGCAAAGAAAGCAGTATAAAAGGATCCGGGGGGGGGGGGGAAGACACTTTGCTTAAAGGGAATGATCGTAATCCCTGGCAAACTCTTCAGCTGATATCAGGAAAGCTAGAAGGTACAGAACGGCATCGTTAAAGTGTTGGAGGAAAATAGGTGAAACTGAGGTATTTCAGTGTTTCTATATCTTAAAAGGTACAGACAAAATAATGACATTTTCAGACCAAACTTTAAAAATGGAAAAATCCTATAGACTTCTTTTGTCACATTTCCCGTTTGTCAGGCTGAAGATGACCTTCCATTAACTTTTAGTTTCTGCTGTCTCAGTTAACACATCAGCTATAATTCTGCCCGTGGATCCACTGAAAGCAATGTCTTGTCTCTTTCTGCTTCCAGGATTTTATCTTTGATTTCTTTTGTTTTATTGTTATGGAATTAGGTATGTATTTCCCTACTTGAATTCCCTTGTGTTTTTTGAGCTAGGAATCGATGTCTTTAATTCCAGAAAATTCTTAGCCATCACCTCTTGAGATATCATCTTGGGTAGATATAGCCATTGCTTTGCTGAGATTCTCATGAGACCCCATCCTCATGTTATTTCCTCATGCCACTGTTTATATTTTATGAGCCATTTTTAATTTCACTAATTTCTTTCATAAAAAACAAAAGTCTCTTATTATTGATATTCTTTAAAGGTTGTTTTTTTTTTCTCCTCTGCAGTCTTTTCTAAAATTTAGGTCATTTTATTTTATTTTTTCTCTGTAAGGCCTAGAGTATGACTATTCCCCACATTTGAGATCCCTTTTCAAACTCCTGTTCTCTGGGCACAGCTTCAAAATCATCCAGGGGTTTCTATGAACGTGCTAAGTCTAACTGCCATGTGGGCTCTGTCTGTTGGTACCTGGTGTCTGTTCTTGGTGAGCCATTTCTGTTTTCCACGTGTCGCTGGTTCTAACACGAGGAGCTGCAGTTCTTCACCAGCCTCACTATATTTGGCTGTGCGCAGTTGGATGCAGACGCCTTCACATGAGTTGTTTCTTTCCATTATCTCGGGTCAGAACCAGGGAATGGCATGAACTCGAAGTGAAGTGCTCTGCAAGATGCAGGCAACTTCAGCAAGCTCTCTGACGGCAAACTAGGACCAGGCTCCTTCCAGTTCACCGTCATCTTGGGGTCATAACTCTTTGAGTACCAGGATTTACAGTGAAGGTCCTTTTGTCTCATCTATTTATTAACTTGTATAATGGAACTCAGTATCATCCATAATTAAGAATATGCGAATGAGATGAACCGTTAGCTTTCACCAATTATTAAATTTCACTCTGTAGACTGAAATGGCATGCATGGGGCCTGCATGTGTCTGCAAAGGTCTTCTGCACGTATGTTATGGCTGTTAGTTTGGTGTTTTGGGAGGACTCCTAACAGTAGTGTCTCTGGCTCTTTTCCTGTTTTGAGACCCCTTTGATCTCGTTTCCTGTGACTCGGCAGCAGTCCGCAACCGTTGCCTTGCTAAGGGAAGATGTTCCTGATATCCCTTTAAAATTATCTCCTGGTATTTATCTTTGTTTTCTCTCTGTGTATGTATGCTACCCCAGCACAGTACTGTGTGTGCTATTGTCATTATTGTTTGGATATGTGATTCTGTTCAGGCAGTTTCCAGTTTCTAACGTACTGACTCTGTTTTCTGACTTAAATCCCCTGGTGATGATCAGCTCCTCCCAAATATATTTGCCTCTATCTTTTTAGAACCAGAAACTAGATCATGCTGTAGCTAAAGATGAGGCAGGTGTTTATGATTCTGAAGCACACGGTCCTCCTGGCTAGGCTGTAAGCCCAAAAAGTATTTGTGGAGAAGAAAATCCTTAGATAACCTTCCATAACAATTCATATTTTGCGTGGTTTATATTTCTTAAAATGACCAAAAAAGATAGTTTAATTTCCTGTAACTTCAACGAAGGGCTATAATTAAGTTTTCTGATCATGTCTGACTCTGGATTGATGGACTTGGGGAGAGTAAAATATATGATGGTTGTTCTATATTCCCTAACCTCATCTTGATTTTTTTTTTAAAGGCCAGATCTATCATTCTAGAGTTAGTCTTTTACATGTGTGCATGCCTGTGCAGGTCAGAGGTCAGTGTCAGCTGGCTTCCTCGATCCACCTTATTTTTTGAGACAAGGTCTCACCTTTGGCTCGATTGGCTGATCAGAGAACCCTCAGGAATTCATCTGTCCCCTCTTGTCCAGCTGTGGGCTTCTGGACATATGCTCGGCTTTTGTGGGGGTGGATTCTGAGGACTTGAACTCAGACCTTCATGCTTGCCTGGAAAGTACTTTATCAAGTACTTCCCACCCTAGAATAAATCTTCGTGTGTTTCTACCTTGTTCATTCCTAGGTGAAATGGTGTTTGTGCGTCTCTATGGAGCTGCCATAGATGTGAATATAAGACTGGACAAGAATTCCTTGATCATGGAGAAAACGTACATATCTCTGGCCAATCAGCGGACGATAACCATTCATAACCGCTCTAATATCATTGCCCATTTCCAGTGGAAGATATTTGCTACACAGGAAGAGGAAGACAAAGAAAAACATAGGTTTGTATCTGAAACCACCTCTATGTGGCAATGCAGGGGTACAATGGGGTAAATCCAGTTAATCTGGGGGGGGAGGGGCGGGAAGCACAGTTTATGGCAAATTCTTACTCACCACAAATAATATCCAACCTTGAGAAACTGGCTCCAGTGTGGTGCTCTTTGGGAGCCTTGTAGCATCAAGTGTTGCAGATGCTCAGTCAAACTTAACCTGGTTATAGTGTAGCAATAATTAAAGACTTAATTAGTTTTTAAAAATATGTCATTCTTTACTGTTTTCTTAAGCACTAATGTGCATGTATATATTACTTTTCGAAGCCCTGGCCAAAGTTATCAGCTCTTACAGTGAGTCCCCCAAATAATCCATTTTGGACTGGCATCAATGTTACTCCCCCCCCTTATAAAAAGATATTTTCAGAAAATAGAAAGAAGGAAGGAAAAGAAGGGTTTAGATGTAATGATTTTTATATTTTGGCTTTCACAACACTGCCCAATCTTTCTGAACCATGTAATTTAATAACGATTTCTTAATGGAATCTTTAGTAGTCTATTTTAGAGAAAATGATCATTCAAATAGCAGCAGATTAGAAAAATGTAAAACCAGCCGGCTTTTAGCTCCTGCCTCATGGTCGCATCCTGGACATTTCTTTTGATTGACCCCATCTTTGCCTGTCTGAAGCTGCGCTCACTTTATCTCCTTAGATCTG
This sequence comes from Microtus oregoni, assembly GCF_018167655.1. Classification (NCBI taxonomy): domain Eukaryota; kingdom Metazoa; phylum Chordata; class Mammalia; order Rodentia; family Cricetidae; genus Microtus; species Microtus oregoni. The sequence goes on from NW_024543063.1 coordinate 44,336,999, forward strand.
TCTGAATTAACACCGCTGCTGCTTTCATTACAATTTACTTCAGTCTCTGCCTCTCCATTGCCATGAAGGATTAGCCCTGGAAGGCTTCAAGGCTTTGTTTAAAACCACGTTAGGGTAGAATAAAAGTGAAAGTCTTAGACCCCTGGAGAGCTGGCAGAAGCCCCCCAGTGCCCTGTCCCTAATTGAATCAGAAGGATCCAGGACAATGAGGGGACACAGTGGGCAGAAGCTCCAGGTGATGAGCTTTAACCACAGGATCGCCCGTGAAAGAAAAGCCTTTCCTGCCTACAAACCTCACCGGACCTCATGGCCTAGGAATGCCGATGATGGGTTTTTTTCTTTATTAATATTGCGTAACTATGAAAGATCACAATGAAACCCACTCGTGTACAGTTAATAATTGCTAATACGAGTGGGAAATTCTTAGAAGGAAATTCTGCAGCAACGATGTCTGCTGAGCTGCAGCTGGAAAGGCCAAGCAGGTTTAAAACTGGAGCCAGAGTGGAGCCAGGGGAAGCGGCAAAGGGAGTAACAACAGCATTGCTGCAACCGCCCTCCTGGGGGAGCCATTTGGAGAGAAGGAGAAAATGCAGCTTTAAGTCCAACCGTTTCTCCATAGGGCAGGGGCTGTGGGGACTGGTACCAGGCCAGTGTCCAAAGAACATCTAGAAGCTAAATTTTAACAGTTAAAGTTTTTTTTTTTTTGCTATAAATTGATGGAAAAAAGGAAGGGAGAGAGGGAGGGAGGGAGGGAGGGAGGGAGGGAGGGAGGGAGGAAGGAAGGAAATGGTAGGTATGGAAGGTGCCAGACCATCCAGAATAGAACTTTAGACACAAGTTCTGTCTCCACCTCATTTCCCCTGACACTCATACCCTTAGTTTTTTTTTAATATTGTTTTTTTACCTGTTTTATTTGTTTGTTTGGCTTCTTGGGTTCTTTGTTGTCTTGTTTTGAGACAAGACTGACCTCAACTATCACTAAGTAGTCAGGGATGACCTAGCATTGCTAATCCTCCTGCCTCTTGTCTCCTCATAGCAGAGTTTACAGGTATATGCTATCTTGCCTGGTTTTATCAAGTACTGGGATTCAACTCAGGGCTTTGTGTGTGCAAAGTCAGCACGCTAACAACTGAGCTATGTCTCTGGCCTGGCTGTGTGTGTGTTCAAGAATGTGTACATGCACATACAGAAGACAGAGGGTGATGTTATCATCTTTCCCAGTCACTCTATAGAGGTATATCTTATTTTTTTGAAATGGGGTCGTTCACCAACCTGGAGCCCTTGGACTTAGCTGGACTGGCCAGCAGTCCCCAGGGATTCTCCTACTTATACATCTCCAGTGCTGGGATTAGCAGCAAGCATCCTGTGCCCAGCTTTCTACATGGGTCCTGGGGAAATGAGCTCCAGACTTCATGTTTGCATGACAAGTGCTTTATCAGCTGAGCCATCGCCCCAGCCCCAGTCCCACTGTTCACCGTGTGTCTATTGTATAAAATAAGTTTTCTTATGATATCTCCATTTCAGATGTGTGTCTAGTGAACTTTGATTATGTTGATTATATTCATGCCCAGGTTTTCCTGTTCTCCCTCTCTTACATCCTCGTAGTCTCCATTTTAGTTTTCATATCCTTTTATGTTTCCTTGGTCTAGCCTCCACATATGAGAGACAATATGCAGCACCTGTGTGTGGGGGGCTGATGAGTTTCACTTAGCACGACGCCCTCCAGTTCCAGCTGTGTTCCTGCAAATGTTTTAATTGCATCCTTCTTTTGTGGCTGAAGGGGCTCTGCTGTGCAGTAATACCACATTTTCTCTATCCACATCGTTTCTCTACACCACCTGTAGGTGTATGGCCAGAAAAATCAGTTAGCTCTCCATGGTGGCATCTGCACATCACAGTTATCACAGCCCTGTGCACAGGTTTTAAACAACAAACTTAACAGTGGCTTTTGATCTCTGAATAGGATTGTTTTCACTTTCTCTTGGGGTGACATATATCAAGGTACCTTGTGGTTCCCTCAAATAGATTGATTTTTCTAAGTAAAAAGTCTACTGAATGCGACCCTGCCTTCTCTCCCTCTTCCAAGCATGCCACCTTATGCCTGATCTTTACCTCGACCAACAGTGGCCCTTCTCCCTTTTCCCTTTTCTGTTCCTCAATGCGTTCCCAAGCATGCCTCAACTTTCATATGATTATTTTCACCTGGGGCCCCTGTCTCCGAAATAACTGCCAGCTGCTCTTTCTAGAACAAGGCAGGTGCTCCTTACTCAACAGTGAGTGTGATGGTGGTACTTGTGCAAAAGGTCGTGGTCTCCTCTTTCATTGCACATCTTCAGGTTGTACCCAAGGCCATATATGAGCAGTACACAGAACAGAGGTCTTCCCAGTCCCCCCAAAACAGTAGCAAGGTCATGAACCAGCAAGAGAATGCCTCTCGTGTTCTCCAGCAAGGCCCATGCTCATGTCCCTGACCCAATCCTTTGTATATGTGAATCTCTTGCTCCCGATGAGGCCAACAACAGCTTCTTGCTTATCTTCCTTTCCTCCACCAGCATCTCTAGTTTAAACTGCAGAGAGAAGCGTCAACCTTGGTCCTGAGCTTAGCATAGAGGGAACGTGTCTTTAATTAGAGACGTATTTCCAGGGATTAAAACTTCCCTTTTCAGCATCCCAGGGACCTAAAATAGAAGGTTATTGTTACTCCACAAAATGAGACTCCACTGTCTTCTCTCAGCTGTCTGTTTGCAAAGTGGCTTCCATCTCATCCTGAGCCGTTCACCTGCAAGTACTGAAACTTGCTCAAAGTTCCCTATAAAATGCCAACCCTTCTAACAAATGGCTCCAACTCCTGTTCCATTCATCATGGTATCTCGCCCACAGAATCTTGGAGAGCCAAGATTTGGTTGTCTCTTTTCCCAGTGGAGGACTTTCAGCCTCTCCCTCTTCCATCCTGGGAAGGATGACCTTCCTCTCTGCCTGTCTTACAGTGTTAGAACCCTTGGGCATGTGTCTGGTCTGAGAAATATGGGGCTACTGACAGGCTCCAGGTTCTGGCCATGAAGATGCCCCTCCTCTAGGAAGAAGTTCTGAGCTTTAAAATTGTTCTTCTCTTTAAAGACCAACAAACAGAACACCTTTAGAGTCTGAAATTAAGGATCCTTTGAATAAATCACCTTTTTGATCTATTTTTTGATGTTTCTCTGGAGCCAGAAAGGACATTAATCTCTTCAGAAAGGACCGCATCCTTCCTTTCTTGCTCAGCTGTGTCTGGGCAAGTGCGCTCTGCAAGATTCTCCCAGCCGCATTCTCCTCACGTTCCCCATTTTCAGAGACTCAGTGTGGGCTTTTATGGATTTTTGCTCCTAGAGTCTCCAGGAGGGTCAAAGTCATTGTTTCAAGAGCAGGTGGCTCTAATTCTACACTTGCTCAAGACCTCACAGTAACCTCAACGGACAACCCCACACTGTGGTTAGCAGGGATTTATTTCACGGCATTCAGGTGCACGAAATGACACATCTCTCTAGTTAATTCAACCTTAATTGATGTTTGAGCCTGCCACCTGGGTTACTGTAATGAATTTAATTTCAGTTATGTTTAGGGGCTCCTTCCTGGTTTCATTAAAAAAAAAAAACCACTCTGAAGACAGAAATGGCACCTGATAAACAGGACAGGAGACTCTAGCCGTGCATTCGTCACACCAGCACAGAGTCCCCCGTTATCTAGGGTCACACAGTCCATTCGGAGGTGATGGCCCCATTGTCTCCACTTACTCTTTCGTGTTATAGGCAGCTTTGGAAGTGTTTCTCCCAGCTCTGAAGGCCAGGAAACTTTAGTCGCTTCAGCATCCAGTTACCAACTCTATTTGTTACTTGTCTCATTGGGACAAAATACCCGACAACATGAGAGGGAGGCCCTTTCTGGTGCTGTGTATGTATCTCACCCTTTGTTCTTCCTGCTACAAAATGTCTTGCTGCAACCCATGCCTCTTCTGGTGGTGGAACCCTGGACTGGGTTTGCATCCTAGGCTCCTGTGAAAAATTCTATAGTGCTCCGATCTGAGACCTGATCCACACTGATTTTTTTGTTTTGTTTTGTTAGACATAATTGGTACTTTATTGGCATATAAAACATGGCAAGTGACTTTTAGGACTGTCTTCTATTGTGGATACACAGCCAGATGTGAGTGTCCAATCCTCTGCCTCAGTATTTTTCCCCTTTACGATGCCATTGAAATTGGCCCTGGTCGCTTTTTCTGGCTTCCACTTTCGGGATAGTACTTAGGCAATCTTGTGAGACATGTGATAACTTCTTGTTTATTATAGTTTAGGTCTTGAAGGTCCGCCTAAGGCCCATGTGTTGAAGCATCCCAGTGGTCACATCTCGATGAAGACCACACTGAATTTTTAACTCAACTTGTTTTCTAATTTAAAAGAAACATGTTGTTAAAGTATAAATGTTTTTTTTAATTACATCTGTGATTATGATAAAAATCAGTTCTAATCATATGACCCAGAGAAAACCTAAGGAATATTTTAGTATCTGTAAATGTATTCCTTTGCAAAACGAGTATGGTTTTTTCCCCCTTGCTTGCTTTTTTTTAAATCAAAAAATTTGGGGGTTTCTCTCTCCAGAATATTTTGTAACGAGTCTACTACCATCTATAACTCTAGTTCCAAGGGATCTGAAGCTCCTACATGGAGTTTACAAACCACTTTTCTTCTTGGTCCTTCAAAGAAGGTCAATCTAGCTGGGTCTTTGTTTCTGTGATTGTTGTAGAATTTACTGCTGCAAGTGGAGTCTCTCGCTTGAAATGGTATTAGTTGCTTTCTATAGCTGTAATAAAACACTACAAACAAGGCAACTTATTAAAAAGTTCGGCTTGGCTTACAGTTCATGATGGTGGAGTGAAGGCATCGGGGCGGGAACAGCTGAGAGCTCTCATCTCGAACTGCGAGCAGGAGGCAGAGCGCACACTAGGAATACCTGTGTCTTTTGAGTCTTCTGAAACCTCAAAGTCTGCCCTCAGTGACACCTCCTCCAACAGGGCCACACTTCCTAGTCCTTCCCAAACAGTTTCACCAACCAGAGACCAAGTATTCAAATATGGGAGCCTATGGGAGCCATTCTCATCCAAACAACCACACAAACGATGTGCAATTTGTAAGTCTCTCAGATAGCTGTCAACTAGCAAAATAAAAAAGAACTGGATTCCTTGCTTTCCGAGCTGATATGGCCAGTGGCATAGGAGGACTGGTTACCTTGGATACTGCTCCCCACCTAGCAGTACAAGGGAAATGCAGGCTGCTTTCTTCCTTGGATCCAGAACACACCGGATCCATTTCTTTGATTTCCTTGTGTGATATAGACAAAGGGCTCAGAACACTGAAGTTATTTCAAAGAACCACTTGACAAAATGGAGCCTCTGGTTTGTATGAGGTCATCTAGGAAGTCAGAGCTGAGGCAGGAACTCAGTGACCTCACACCCCCACTCAGCACTCCCTTGCTAAGGATGTGCTGTCACCTGGGTCACAGCATCACAGTGCTGGGAACAGGAGCAAGTGTCCCAAGGGGAGAGTGCGGGCCAGTCTGCAGGGTCATCTGGAAAGGAGAGGGCTGCGAGAAGAGGCTTGGAAGAGGCTGTTCTCTCACTGACCGCGGTAGACAGTGAGAACTGGAAGTGAGTGAAGGAGGCATCTCTGGGTGTGGCTCAAGCATCTTAAAAGCTTGGCATCTTAGGAAGGCGGATGCCTGACATAGGCAGATGGTACTGATGGAGCACCTGCTCTGTGCCGGGATCTGAACCGAGGCCCGAATCACCTTTAAGCCCCATCTCTTAGGTTACAAACTCTGCTCCCATCACCTCTAGTTTTCTGGGAATGAGCACCAAGGCTTAGAGGAACTGGGAAGCTCCCAGAGTCTCAGAGCTAGGAAATAGATCTTAAAATCAGTATCTAAACCCAGCCCTTACCAGCCCCACATTCTATTCCCTACACAACAAACAGCTAGGAAAGAAAGCAAGACAAGCTTAACAGGAACAAAGTCATCCTCGTCATATGAGAGCAGAGCAGATGTTAAATAATTTAAAAATAAGCATGGAAAACACAATTACCTAAAAGGAAATATTTGTTCAGATACATGCTGGCTCAGAAGTAAACAGAAGGGCCTTGGGTGGGAAAGAAATCCCAGAGGACTTCTGGAAGGAGGTGACAAGGGATCATCAGACTCAGCCTCTGAGGAGGCAACACAAAGTCACCCACTTACGTATTGTAGACTCAGGGCAAGGAGGGACCACCCCAGGAGGTGTAAGGAGAGTCCCAGGAGAGGAGACTGGAAGCGAGTTCCTACCCACAGCTCTTCATGGGAGTCCCACGGTGACCTTTCTATTTCCTCATTTTCTTTAGGGTCTGTGACGATCTGACCAAGGAGGAAAAGCAGGAAACCGACATGTTTTTGGAAGAGTGCCTCTTGGATCCTTCACTCCGAGAACGCCTCTCTATTCTCTCCCGCACCTTTGAGAACCAGAGGAAGCTGGTGCAAGGAGACAGCATGCTGTTTCTGGATAACATTTTCACCATTGAGCCCCTGGTGAGCACCAAACAGAACCCGTTTATCTAGTGAGCACAAGCAGGGGTGCAGGGCTGCTTCTGGGCCTGGTGCGGAAGTCCTGGGACTGATGTGCCCGACATTAGAGACACTGCGTGGAGGCCGGTGACAAGGACGCTGGCAGGTCACGCTTTCTGTCCACCTGTCACGGTGGTCATCTTACCAATTGCCCAGGATGTGTACATATCACACACGTGTAGCATTTGTGTATATATCACCTTACAACAAACCCAAAATATATAATTAAAGCCCCATATAAAAATAAGGAAATGAGAGTACTTACATCTCATAGCTGACTTATGGCCAAGCAACTGGTGTCTGTGGTTGGAAACTTAGCCCAGATTAGTCTGACTATATAGCAGGATTTCTCAGCCTTAGCACCATCGATGTTGTAGATGTATAATTCTTTGTCCTGTGCCTCCTTTCTCCCAGCATTCAGCTTAGTTTTCCCCGCCTACCTCTTTTCCCTGCGCAGGCCCAAGACAGTTTCTTTATTAACCAATGATATTCATAGCATCGGCTGGGAGCATGGGGCGGGGGAGAAGACAGAGAGGGAGAGATGATGCAAAACCCATGACCACATGTTCCTTTTTCCGGTGTGAGCTTAAATAGCCTGTGGAGTGGTCCTGACCCTCCCTGGGGAGGGATCAGCATTTAGCAGGCTTTCCTGAAGGTGGAGTCCAGCTCAAGGCAACTCCCAGGGGGAGGGGGCCTGAGATGGAGCTTTCAGCTCCATTGGCACTCCATTGGCACCCCAAGAATGAATGCCAGGGGCTGGGGTGATGCCCCAAACTTAATATTACAAAACCCATTTAAATATTTGGCCTCCCAAAAGAGTCAGAGTTCGTGCTAGCAGTATGGCCCATGGTGGGGAAGCTGTTTCAAAACCGTGGCTTTTTTTTTTCTGCTACCGCTGAATCAGGAAAACCCCTCCTAAAGGAGCCATGGCGTTAAGCCATGCTTAACTTTGTTTTTTGTCTGTCTGTTTGTTTGTTTTGTGCCTCGAATTCCTTCCCAAACTCCCTCAGGTTTTAAGTGAATTTTAATTGGCCATGTTGGGGCTGTTTTGTTGCAAGGAGGCCGCTTGCTGGTTCCCAGCTGCTCAGCCCTGAAATAATCACACAGAAACCATATCACTTAAATCACTGCTTGGCCCATTAGCTCTAGCTTCTTATTGACTAACTCTTACATATCAACTCAACCCATCTCCATTAATCTGTGTATCACCACGTGGCTGTGGCTTACTGGATAACGTTCTGGCATCTGTCTCTGGCAGGGCTACATGGCTTCTCCTTCTTCCCAGCATTCAATTTAGATTTCCCTGCCTACCTCTATTCCCTGCACAGACCCAAGACAGTTTCTTTATTAACCAATGGTATTCACAGCACACAGAGAGGAAATCCCACAGCACAGAAGAGATCAGAACCAGACATTGGCAAAAAGCTATGGTTTAATTAAGTGAAGAGGGAGGGGAGTGTTCCCAGTGAGAGAGATCGTGGAAGCCATGGGGAAAGGAAACATTCCGTTTACAGCAGGATGGAAGACAGTGAGCAGAACAGTTTCTGCCTGGGTGAGAAGAGAGAAGGTGGCCTATCATGTTCAGCCTATAGCTCCCTGTCTCCCATTATGCTCTTCTGGAGGATCAAGCAAACTTGGGGAAAACTATGGGGAAAGAGACAGCGTTTGTCTACATGGCAGAGTTCAAACACCACTTCCCTGGGAGCAGATCCCTCCCACAGAACACCCATTGGAGCTGACATTCTGTAGGTCCCAGCTTTGCCAGTGCTGATGAAGATCTGAGGCCCATTACAGGAGAATGGTGTGCCCAACAGGGCTTGGAAAGTTTACCCTGATATCCATGTGCGGCTTGAATTAGAGGAGGGTGGATAGAGGGAGCGTTGGATGGTACAGGTCAGTCGATGGAAGGTGGTGGAGGACAAGGGGCATAATAAGCAGGTCTTCAGCCAAGATCGGGATGATTTCATGAGGATAATAGTGACCTGGAACAGTCCCGGGGAGGAGGTGATTAGAAAGGAAAGGAGGTGGCAGATATGAACCATAATCAAAAGGAAGACACAGCATGCTTTTTGATTAGTCACTGAGATTGAGACAGTATAAGGGTCGTAGATCTCACTGGAGTGACTGGAGGAGTTATGACATCTTTGATAGAAATTGGCAAATTAAATAGCTCTGGTCTGGGTCTTGGCTTTGCAAATAGTAAATGTGGCCTAAACTAGCCATCTGGTCTCCCTTGGCTGCAGGTTCATTATATACCAAGGAACTGTGAATATTGGGAATAGGTTAGTCTTATCTTTTTTGACTCATAAATTCTAAGTCTTTAATTTGAGTCACACTGTGAGCTCCTAAAACCAAGAAATGTTTAATCCTCATCCCTAGCACTTGTCTCAGTGCTAATAAATGGTTGGATGGATATATAGCAATCAGAAAATGTTAGTGAGTTTGGCTCTGAGCATGTCAACTTTGAGATTACTACAGATGTCCAGAGAGCTTCAGAAATATAGAACTAAAATTGGTGTTGGAAGAGATCCAGAGAATTCAGGACCAGAAGCAAGATTTGTGAGGCTACTGTAAAGGTCTTTATTGGAGACATGAAAACCAAAGGGGAATTCTAAGAGTAGAGGGATAAAGGGCAAGTTTAGAGCTACAGAAGCATCTCCCTGCACCCACCCAAAGGGGACCCAGGAAGAGAGTAAGTGCTGGGATCGGAGAGTATGAGAGCAAAGACACACACACACACACACACACACACACACACACACACACACACTGAGGGCTTCCTCTACACCCAGGGCAACTGATCCTGCACCACTGAACTTCTCTTCTGAATATTGCTAACTTGTCAGGTCTCTTGTATCAAATGGTCACTACTTACTTTCTGGCAGCTTAGCTGTGCATTGGTGATTAGCTTTTTTCTGTGGTATGATCCCAGTTAAATAGCTTCTTGCTCTGGGTTGATCTTGCAGCAGAAGCAGCAAAGATCAGTAGCAAGTAGTGTTACCAGCTGGTCTAATAACCAACCTTAGTCACAGTCTACCCAAATAAATAAAGCCAAAGGTCATCAGCGGGTAGAGACCACCTTGCCTTCTGATGGGCTTCCTCTGGCCATGGAGGAAGGGCAGCGTGTTCAAGTGAGGTAAATATAAGAGAGACAAAAGAAGCAATAACAAAAACTCCTAATACCTTAGGGGCTGAATAGAAATTTTTAAAAAATCATCTCATTTTATCAGGTCTACAGGGACATGGTTTCATTCTTCAAGCATATCAGTCAATACTAAAGTTTAGCCTAGTCCTGCATACAGGCTGTGTACCCTGCATACTGAGTATTTTCTGAGAACATTGTTCCAGTTTCAGAGGCTCTTTCCGCTTAAAGCAAAGAAATCCAGGATCAGGAAATCAATCCTGACCCCCCCCCCCCAGGTTGCCCAGAGATGGTGATGGGTTTGAATTTAAATCTCATTTCAATAATTGATATTATCAGATGAGGAGTTGTTTGGTTCAATCCTGTAGAAATAAAAGGCCCCACATTCTATTGTAGTGAGTTCTTACTGTGTTCCAGGACCGCCTCACCATTTGGCCCTTCAGGGGTTTGAATGAGAATGAATGCCCCCAAAAGCTCATATTTGGATACTTGGTTCCCAGTTGGTGGATTAGGAGGTATGGTCTTGTTGAAGGAGGTATGCCATTGTAGATTTTGAAGCTTTCAAAAGACTCCTCCCACTCCCAGTTAACCCCCTGCCTCCTGCTTCTGAATCAAGATGTGTGCTCTCAGCTGTTCCATCTGCCAGAGCTTTGCCACTGTCGTGGACTCTATCTAACCCTTTGAAACCATAAGCCCAATCAAACTCTTTCTTTTTTTTTTTAATTTTTTTTATTGCGAAAAGAAGAAAAAAAAAACAAGTTTCCACCTCCTCCCAGCCTCCCATTTCCCTTCCCCTCCTCCCACCCTTCTCCCCCTCCTCCCACCCTTCTCCCCCTCCTCCCACCCTTCTCCCCCTCCCCCCACTCCTCTCCCCCCCTCCCTCTCCAGTCCACAGAGCAGTCCGCAGTCCGGGTTCCCTGCCCTGTGGTAAGTCCTAGGTCCTCCCCCCTCCGTCCATATCTAGGAAGGTGAACATCCAAACTGGCTAGGCTCCCACAAAGCCAGCACATTAAGTAGGATCAAAACCCCCTGCCATTGTCCTTGGTGTCTCATCAGCCCTCATTGTTCGCCATGTTCAGAGAGTCCGGTTTTATCCCATGCTTTTTCGGTCACAGTCCAGCTGGCCTTGGTGAGCTCCCCGTAGATCAGCTCCACTGTCTCAGTGGGTGGATGCACGCCTCGTGGTCCCGAATTCTTTGCTCATGTTCTCCCTCCTTCTGCTCCTCCTTGGGACCTTGGGAGCTCAGTCCAGTGCTCCTGTGTGGGTCTCTGTCTCTATCTCTATCCATCACCAGATGAAGATTCTATGATGATATGCAAGATATTCGTCAGTATTGCTCTAGGATAGGGTCATTTCAGGTTCCCAATCCTCAGCTGCCCAAGGAACTAACTGGGAACCTCATCTTGGGCACTAGGGAGCCCTTCTAGGGTCAAGTCTCTTGCCCACCCTAAACTGGCTCCCTTAACTAAGAATTGTGGTTCGGTGCTCCCCTATCCACCTTTCCTTTATCCCAATTCTCCTGTTTCCCAGGTCCCCCCTCCTTCCCTTCTACCTTTTCTCTCCCCATCTCCCTTTACCCCCATCCCACCCCATCCCCAAGATCCCATTTTCTCCCCGGAAATTTGGTCTACTTCCCTTAGCCAAGAGGACAACTATATGTTTTTCCTTGGGTTCACCTTCTTACTTAGCTTCTTTAGGTTCACCTCTTGTAGACTCCGTGGTCCTTATTTATGGCTAGAAACCAATTATGAGTGAGTACATCCCATATTCATCTTTTTGGGTCTGGGACACCTCACTCAGGATAGTGTTTTCTATTTCCATCCATTTGCATGCAAAATTCGAGAAGTCATTGTCTTTCTTTGACAAGAAAGAGTTGCTTTAGTCATGGAGTTCTGTTACAACATCAGAACAGTAACCAAGACAGGTCTCATGTCTTGCAGACTTTCTTCTCATGCCCAGTCTTTGTGAAATGTGGCCATAAACCTGGCCATTGGGTCTGCTGCTTGAACTCTGAGGAGTTAGATTTGGGTATCCTGAGTCCTGGTGGCCACAGAAGCACAGAGCCCTAGGCCTGCTTCTATCTCCCATTTTCTCAGGATATGGACAGAGGGGAAGCTGGCCACTGCTCCACTGATGAAGAGCTGGGACTTCATTGTGGGACTTAGAATGTCCTTTGGTGGGAAAAAAGAGGGCACCAAGGACCCAGAATAACCCAGAGACATAACACCAAAAGGAATTTTTTAAAATGGTAGTTATTTATATTGATATTTTAAAGCCATTGGGATTACTGTGTCCTTATTAGGGCATATGAGAAACAGCTTTTTACTTCTAGTTTCTTACATATCAATTCTTCGGATAATATCTTGACATATTAATATTATATTATTAGCTGATTTTCTCCATTTATTGCTTATCGGGAAGGCATGGAGCCATGCAGGCCACCTGCTTCCGTTTGAGATTTTCCCCATCTTCAGAAATAACCTGAGTCTATTATGCATGTTTTGTGATTTCCAGAAAAGCAAAAGGAATTGACTGTTTCATAAATATAATATTCAGTTGTGCCAGGCAGACCACGTCTGGGCCCAGCTTTGATGGTCTCGTTCTGTTATTTCCTCTGCTTGAGTCTCCTGAGTCCCCCTGAAAGAGAGAAATCCAAAACTCAAAAACTCAATTTTGAACATTGAGCGGTGCGAGAATATCACCAGGCAAAGAGAAATAAGCTTTTGTTTCCCATGGGCACCTAGCAATCTCAAGACTTCAGCACAGATGTAACCATCCTGTCTCTCAACTGTGGTGCTGCTGGCTCAGGTTGCGCTTTGAAGATAGCAATTTTCTGAACGTGGAACACTTGGTATTTTCTCAAAAAGAAAGGCCTGAATGTTTCAAGGTTTTTTTCCCAGCTCACGCCGGCTGCATGTCTACAGTATTTGAGCTGGCCCAATAGTCCTGCTCCTCTTAACCCACATCTCCCGAGTAGACTTAACCCTGCAGCCCTCGGGAAGCTGAGGCTTCATCTAAATGAACTATCAAAAGGGAGAGACACTCCATCACTTCTTCATCACCATTCAAGTTAACAGTAACCTGTGCTCTGATGTCATTTAAGCCTGAGAGAAACGTGCTGTTCTAGCAACCCAGACGTGTAGAGGCAGCTCAAATTTAGTTTACTTGATCCCTCTCCTCATTCGGTATAGTGGATGAGCTCAGCAGAACCGGGTTGAGTGCAAGTCCAGATGGCTACCAAGAAGAAAGACTCAGTGCTTTTTGTCCTGTGCAGCCCTTCCTCAGCTCCGGTCATTAGCTGAGCTGTGACTCACTGGGCAAACACGTGGGTGCTGACTCCTTGAAAATGGAGACCGGGAAGGAACCCAAGGACGCGGATCTGCTGAGAGCGAACTGCCCCTGACTGGCTCTGCCAGTACCGTGGCCCGTCCCTTAGCCTCATTCCCTAGGACTCTCCTACCAGGTCTTTGAGCTAAGGCCCACTTTTGGCAACTGTACCAGAACATTCTCTATTGTGTTTAAGAACCAGTGTGGGTGGAAGGAAGCCCAGGGAAGCCTTAGAAATAGCAAGGTTGCTCCTGACTCATTAAATTAGTCAATACCTTTCCTTCCCGGGAAAGAGAGAAAGGCTTGGGCATCACACATGGTCACCTCCACTAGCTAAGGATCCCATGGAGTTCTGTGTGTTGAAGATGAAATTAAGGCAGAAAGTGCCTTTTGTAAAGTTTCTTCTGCCAGATGGACAGACCATAGAGCTCTCTCTCAGGAACTTTTATGGGTATTACTTTGAAAATCACAAATTGACTTGACTTACTTGTCCCAGCTGAAATAACCGAGTAGTCAGTCTCTATGCAAGCCTTGTGCCAATGTGGTCTTTTCTCTCAACAATAACAAGGGTGATTTACTTGTCATTTTTTATATTCCCATTTGTTTTTTTAATCATTGTTGTTTGAGACAGTTGCTATTTGCGCCCAAGTGTCACTAAAAGTAGTCAAAGTTTTTGTCATTGATTAGATCTGTTGTGAGTGGAAGAAAAGACGACAGCATTTTGGTCGTGGGTTGGTCATTGATAGAAACTGAGGACATAGACATAGAGGACTGGACAGATGGCTCCGTGGTTAAAGTGCTTGCTGTTCTTGCAGAGGACAGAAGTTCAGTTCCCACCTCACATATCCAGTGGCTCACAAAGGCCTGCAGCTCCAGCTCCAGGGGGATATCATACCCTCTTCTGGCCTTTGTGGACGTGTGTGTGTGTGTGTGTGTGTGTGTGTGTATACATACATACAAACATACACACACATACATACACATACATACATACATACACACATATGTACACACAGGCATACAGGCATACACACTCATCAATTTTTAAGTAAATCTTACTTTAAGTTAAAAAACAAAAATTTGATTTTGAGAGCATGTTTTCATTTTCTGAGAAACTTTCTTTTTTTTTTTTTTTTTTGCTTGTTCATTTTGGGAAATGGGATCACCTGGGCTCTTAAACTCGTGGGCTCAAGTGATCCTTCTGCTTTAACTCCTGGAGTAATTAGTACTAGAACAACTCTTTCCATTGCACGAGGGAAATGATGGAATATCTGAAGATGTTTATGTCGCCAAGCATGGCCATCAAGAGGGCCACTTGAGGCCATTGATGGCATATCTTGTTCTGAAGGGACTGGGCCTGGGTTGTCACTCAACACGGGGGAGCTTGATGAAGACCCCACCAGAGCGTCCTCCAGGAGCACCCACATGCTCATGTGAACTTTGTTCCACGAAAGAACCTGCTTTGAGTGACCTTCTAGAAGAATTCAAGCGTATATGGACAGTGTTAGACTGTCCATAGGTGGATCACTGGGGCAGGTTGCATCGGACAAGTCCACTTATTGGTGGTAGATTCTAAATGTCTGCCCTTTCTGTCTGGTATGGTGAAAGAGGTGGGCCCTGACCTACTTTTAGAATTGCAGAGGGGCAGGGGAAGTTAGGGGAACTACCGTAGACTCCTGGCCCGCCACATATTGTTGATTTGTGCTTAGGCAAGATACTGTACCTCACTTTGCCTCAGTTTTCTGTTGTTAATGGGAGGATGAAAGGACTTAACCAGGGTGAAGACTGGGCAAGAAAGGTACAGAGGCAATGACTGTACCAGTGAGAACTTGAGCTCTCGGGAAACATGAGTTAGATACATGTCTTAGTTAGGATTTCTGTTGCTGTGAAGAGACACCCTGACCCTGGCAACTCTTACCAAGGAAAACATTTAACTGGGGCTGGCTTACAGTTCAGAAGTTTAGTCCGTTATCATCATGTCAGGAAGCGTGGCAGCATGCAGGCAGACATGGTGCTGGAGAGGGAGTTGAGAGTTCTACACCTTGATTCATAGACAGCAGGGAGAGATGGTCCCCCTGGGTGTGGCTCAAAGCCTGCCTCAAAGCCTGCCTGCACAGTGACACCCTTTCTCCAGCAATGCCACACCTCCTAATAATAGTACCTACCACTCCAAGCATTCAAACATGAATCTGTGGGGCCATACCTGTTCAAACCACCATAACACACTTGTCTCTTGGCAAATTAGAAGTTGACTGGAAAGCTAAATATTTGAGTCATACATGTAACCGGAGAATCAAAATGCAATTCTTTTATTTAATACACATAGGAATTTTTATTGTAAACATCGAGTTCTGCTTTCCAGATCAACCAAGGAAGTTAAATACACAGGTAACTAATTATTCTTGCAGTTCAAATTCCCATTTAGCAAGGTTTTCGAGAAATGATCCTTCAAAGAAGGAAGAGGAGAGAGGGGGAGGGAGGAAAGATTCAGGGTTTTTAAATGTATTTGGAGAACTTTTTAAGGAGGTTCTCATTAAAGTCCCTTTGATCCAGTGCTACTTTCTGAAGGTCAGTCAGTCACCACCAGTCTGCCACCCCTTCCCCCTGGCTCTTCTGTGACTTTTCTTTTGTGTGTCCCCTCCACTTGATCCTGATCACTTTTCCCTGCCTGTCAGCGTGTCTAAGCTTTGCATTTATTTAATCATTCATTCATTCATTCGGTTTGCATGTGCTTGTGTGTGTGCGCACATGCTTAGAGGTCAGATGGTCATGTGTGGGTCAAATTCAGGTCATCAGGCTCAGCAACAAACATCTACTAAGATAACAGGCATCTACCTACCAAGACAGCTATTGGCACTACTTATTTTCATGTGTGTGCTGGACAGTGAGTATAAAAGAACTAAGTGTAGCAACTTCAGACAGCGTCTGTCGGATAGTTGAGGTTAAAAGACCCATCCAAAATGTGGGCCACATCAGTCCATAAGCCAGGATCCCAGACTGGCTAAAAATGAGAAAACAAACTGAATAGCAGCCATCTTTCTCTGCTCCCTGACTGTCATCTGTCACAGGACCAGTGGCTGCGTACTCACGGCATCCAGAAAGGCTCAATGCTGGCCATGAAGTTGTTTGGTTTGTTGTTCTTATTCAGAAGGGGCTAGAGTATTAACATTAAACTCAAAAATTCAAAGTTGATTCCTTCTATTATGTCATTTGATTGACAAGTGAAATACTCACAGTAGAGTTGAAGAACAACAAAACATTACAAGCAAAGGAGAAATGATTATAGGAGAACTGAGGGCCACTGTATTTTTTTTTCATCAAGATAATAGTGACAGATTGAATCCTCTAAACTCGGGTTCCCATTGGGGTGGGAAAACAGTCAGAGAAGGGAGAGAGTCTTAGAAATAGGAGGAATTTGGAGGAGCAGGGACCTGAGGGAAGAGGCAGTCCCAGGGGTCCCGGGAGACAGGGTATTGATGCTGGAGCCAGTAGGGGAATTTGTGAAGGTTTTGATTTTCTGAAATGTCAGAGCTGAGCAATAAAGAATGAGAGGGCATTTCCAGAAGCATGAGTGACCCGGAAGTTCATTTCAGTGGGACCAGTAAGACGAGACGATTCAAGGCAAGGGGTCAAGTGGGACCATTTTAGGCTTATTGCGTGTTTGCTAGGTTTGGCCTTCAATTTGCTAGGAAATGTCATTTTTTTTAAACTGCATTTTCTATAAAAAGTAGAAGTTTCACTATTGAATGAAGCCCACCCGGAAGCAGAGGTAGTGAGTAACCACACTATCAGCAGCCCTCTGAGAGAACAAATGGAGGGACCATGCTTTTGTTGTGACACACACACATGTATTAGTTCCCTGTCCCAAGCTCTGACCCAGGAGAGGACTGTAGAGGGACGTTTGTCCTTGAATTATCTCCCGCGTGCAGAAAAAGATCAAGTTACCAGTGGATGCTGCAGACTCAGCTAAGCAGCTGCGGTTCTGCAGGAGAAGGCCCCAGGGCCAGTCCTCATTCTGTCGGAGCTCTGTGGACAGGCTCCTTATGCTGACCTCTGGTCACCAGAGGGTCCTCTCAGTCTTACCTGGGTGCCAGTACCCCCATCTCTGGGATCCAGATCACGCCTCTCAGCTGTGTCTTACTTCCCAACCCTTCAGGTCTACCTAGCAGACTTATTTGACCATGGCAGGTTCAAAAATGTTTGGAGGTTGAGGCCATGCTCCCCTTTGTCCATGCATACACCATGGATTCTGTGGCTCGGAGGCCATGAAAATGGTCTAGCCTACCCAAAACCATAAGACCCCTCTTAACATGTTCTGAGATAAATCAATTTCCAGGTCCTCTTGGGGCCACTTCTTGCTACTCACATTTTTCTGGCATGGATTCTCACAGGAATTAAAATGTCTCTTGGTGCTTTGGCCAGTCTGTGTTGGAGCAAGTTAGTTGCATCTACTTAATGTCTGGTTAAAGCAGGGTCTAAACCCACCAGCAGATTCACATCGGATTAGGAAGATGCCTAAATCTCCAGTCGTCTTAGGCAGGATACCACCAACATACCTTCAGCTGGCTGAAGACGCAGCTGAATGGCTGAGCCGTATCTGTTTGGCCTGTCTGCCTCTTCTAGGTCCTACCAGTCAAAGGGCCGGGTAGTTTCCATTTATCAGAAGGGACCAAATATGTGTCTCAAGGGCTTACAAAGTTCTGTGGTGCAATTTCTAAGTCCATGAGAGTGCTTTGTACCTTCCTGTCCACTGTGGACTCTCAGGGGCCTCTCTGAGCACTACAGTTGTGTGGTTTTGAGGGTCCTAAATGCAATGAAAAGGGCAGAAGGAGGCTTCAGAAATGAATCCATGTCTGGTAATAAGTCCGTAAGGTACAAGCAGAGCAGAAACAGCTGACTCAATGGATAGCAGCAAGCACCTGCCAAGAGCCACCTCTGCCTGGATGCTGTAGACAGAGGAGTGGGTGCCTACCTTTCTTCTCTTGGACTTCCTGACCTTTGTAGCCTTGCTGTTGTTCTCAGAGCCTTAGCGTCCTCATGTCACTCTAAAGTTTGGAGGGACACTGCCTGAGAAGGTCATAGGTCGTTCCAATTGCTCTCTAGTTTCCTGTTCTCCCGTCTTGTCTGATGTTGCCTTTTCCTCAGGGGCTGGGGTTGAACTAAGGATCTTACTTCTCCTAGGTGACAATGTCAGCCATTTGTTTTCCTCTCTATTCTTTATTCCAGGAGTAATTTCCCTTCCAGCCAGACTATCTAGGGTGCTTTGGGGACTATCTGAAACTGAAGCTAGATTGTTTATTATGTTGTCTCACCTTGATTTGCTATTTAGCTGTGTATAGATTTCTGAATATGTTTAATACTTGTGCTCCTTTGGTCCCATTTAGAAGACTTTAGGAAAAGGCACACATGTTGCCCCAACCTTTCCAGTCTTCCAGTTTAGTCCTAAGTGGCATAGAAGTAACATTGACGGGTGGTGGGCAGTCAACATCTAGGGACCTTACTGGATACATGGCTTTTCCAGACCTTTGGGGGGCGGGGAGCTCTTGGAGTCAGGTACAGTTTTACCTCTTGCAGTTTGCGAAATTGGTGAAGAGACATCAGATTATATGGTCAGGACAATGTTTTAAATCAGGGTTAGGTGGTTCATTTCATCACAGTGGCAAACTTGGGTGTTTTTTTTAAATGGCTTTGGGGTGGTTTGGATTAAAGTGAGAGATGACTGGCTAGGTCAGAAGCACTCTGATCTGGCCACTAGCCTCCCTTGGGCCATTACTTGGCTGTGCAGAGCAGAGGTATTTCTGTTTGCTGTCACTTAAAATTCAGGCAGGTAGTGCCTCTGCTGAAGAGATCAGATAATTCTTTCGCTGTGGCCCCTGTGAACCTTATTTTTGTAGGGACAACCTTTGTCATGTATGTTCCTGTCAATCAGCCTGCTGATGGCTAAGCCCTCTGCGGTCTTGGCCTACTCTGTCTCCTCTGAGGTCTGGGTACACATGGGGCAGATAGCAGATGCTCACTGAACATACACAATTTAAAACTGCCTGTCCCATGAAGCACAGTGGCACACACTTTAGGAGATGGAGTCAGGGGACCGTGAGTATGAGGCTAGCCTTGGCTACATAGTAAAACTCCATTTCAAAGGAAAACAATCATTCTTCCTGGTTTTCTCATTAATGCATCTTATATTCATGAACTCATTGACGTTATCTGTAAAGCTTGTCCACACGTGGTGCTGCTAGATAAGTTACCGAGCAGTGTAAGTCTCCATCTGCTGGGTAAATGGTGTTTTCTCATGTGTTGTAGAAGTGTTTCCTTTAGGTTCCCAGGATTTCAGCCTCTGTGTGTGGTTCCCAAAGAAATGAAAACTAGAACCACCATATGACCCAGAATCTCTTCCTACTGCAGACTCAAAGGAAGTAAACAGTATAGCACAGGCTCAGTCCCGTGTTCTCTGCAGCATGATTTAACTAGCCACCCTGTAGAACTACTTGAGTATGCACGGGCAGGCGACTGGGGGAAGAAATGTGATGTATACATACAACAGGATATTGTTCAGTTCTAAAAGGGATCCCCTGTTGGGCTGTCAAGATGCTCAGCAGGTAAAGGTGCTTGCTGCCCAGCCTGACTGACAACCTGTTTAATTATTGGCCTTCACATGGTGAAGGAGGGAAGCAACTCCAACAGATTGTCCTCTGACCTTCATTATTCAGACTGTGGCATGCACACATCTGTGAGGGTGTGTGCACATACATACAATAAATAAACACAAAACCCTTTGGGGGTGCTCTGCATTGGCCACAAGGCCATCACATCTAGCATGTTCTCATGTGTATGCAGACTATGAAAACTGAACTTGTGGAAACACAGAGTAGAATGGCAGGTGCCAGTTGAACATGGCAAATGGGGAGATGCTGACCAAACAGTGCAAATATGCAGCCATGAGTCCTGGAGATCCAGTGCAGCCTGACACATGCAGTTAATAACATATGCATTAGAAGTTCGGTAAGAATAGACCTGACGTGTTCTCGTGGCACACCGAAGGAACTGCTTAGGAAACGCATATGCTACTCTACTTGACCATAAAGACCCTTTTGCTATCTATATGTGTGTCAAAACTTTATGCACTTCTTAAATATATGAAAAAAATTCATAGAATTATCATTTGAAAACAATACCTTTCTTTTTTGTTCATGTTTCAGGAAGGCGATGTCTGGCCCAACTCATCAGCTGATATCACTGTGTACTTTAACCCCCTAGAGGCCAGGCTCTACCAGCAGACGATTTACTGTGACATTTCAGGTATGAACTCGCTTTGTGTGGTAACCAAGTTACCAAGTGCTCAGAACATATGCGTATGTGTGTACACGTGTGTGTATGTGTATGCAAGTATGTGTGTATACATGTGTATGTATATTCACGTGTGTGTATAGATGTATGTGTATGTGAGTCCATGTGTGTATGTATGTGTGCATGTGTAAAGTATATGTGTATGTGTGTGTATATGTGTGCGTGTGTATGTGTGTGTGTGTACAAGAATGTGAAGATTGTAGACTAAGGCCATTTGGTGCTACCTGAGATCAATAGAAGAATATTTGAGTCAAACTATGAGCTTCTCACATTTTCTAGAACAGAAAGTTTCGTTTTTGCTCCATTTTTGTTCTTTGAGACAGGGTTTTATTCTGTAGGCCAGGCTGGCCTAAAACTTACTATGAAATCTAAACTGGCCTCTAACTTGCAGTGATCCTGGTACTTCAGGCTCCTGCGAGCTGAAATTGCATTGGGAACCATACCATAGCACATGACTAGCTCAAGAGTCTCTATAGTGTTTTACGGTTACATTGTGAGTGGGGGAAATAGAAAAACCCTTGTGTCTGTTTCTTCTCAATGCTTAGAGCACCAAGACTGCTACTTGTGACATTTTCTTGCATGGTTGTTTGTTCCTTTTATAATGCCCAGCTACTAATATTTAGCATTTCTGTGAGTTGGAGGCCAGCCTGGTCTATAGAGTGAGTTACAGGACAGTCAGAGCTGCTACACAGAGAACCCTTGTCTCAAAAAATCAAAAAGAAGAGGAGGGGTGGTGGCAAATGAAGAAATAAGCACGTATATATGTGAATTTGTGTGTGCATTTGCACCTCCAATCGTTTCTTGGCTGTTGCTGAGACGTCTTGAAAACTGAGATCCACACAGCGTTGAGCTCTTGAGTCATCCCCAAGCCTGGCTACAAAATACTGTGAAAGGAGCTGACTATTTCCAGGCTGAGGCAGGAAAGAACAAACTTCCTCCAAGTCTGAGTGGAGGAAGTGATCAAAGAATGCCCAGAAGCTGTTAAAGGACTCCCACTGACGACCTTCAAACAAGTTAGGAATCAAGCAATGCTGCTTACAGATTATGTGTGTTACATCCAAGCAGGCATTGGAATCCGCTGAGTTAAAATGCGTCACATGGCAATCGTTACAGCTATCAACAACTCAGGTCAAAAGTAACGGGGGATTGAGGGTGGGACAGGATCCTGTGTGGCCTCAAAATATCTTCCATCAAAATACTTACCAGTTATGAAGTGGAGAGCGCAGAACATGGCACCTCAGCCATAGAACAGGTGGCCTGCTAGGACCTCCTACTAGGGTGCAGGGAGGGCAAACCATCCTGTCAGTGATACCAGGACCAAACTACCTCAGCAGGTCTGATCCAGAGGATGCTTCCAGCAAACCAGCAGAAGCACAGATTGCCTGGATCTTCACAGACTTCAAGGCCATGCAAGTCAAGGGAGGAAGGAAGAACTGTTTGAGACTCAAGAGAGCAGTCACATGTGATCTAGACTGAATGCGTGGCTGCAAAGCGCATCCGTGGGGAAGAGACAAGGAAGTTCTTTGTCTTCTGCATTTAATTATTAATCTATTGATTCATTGATTGTTTGTCAAGACAGTATCTCACTTTGTAGCCTAAGCAAACCTGAAACTCATTGTGTAGTCCAGGCAGGCCTCAAGCCTCAGAGACCGTACTTCAGCCTCCCTAGTGCTAGGATCACAGGTGTGAGTCACCATATCCAGTTTCTTCAAAGTTTTTTTTTTAAATGTTAATAGGAAAAGTAAGCAGACAGCAAAATTATAAAGTCAAAAAGTAGACTTTTCCCCCCTGCAGTACTGTTGAAAAAGATGCTGGGTGTTTTAGTGGGGAGGGGGGCGTCTTGCTAACACTTACATTACTGTTTGTCCTAACTTCGCACAATTCTCTTTGGTTCCCCAATATGAAAGGCAAGTATTTAATTTACCTTTTTCTTCTCTTCCCTCCCATATGTTCTTTGAGTTATAATTTGCATACAGAGCCATCCTGTCTGTGCACTTTGACAAACCCAAGTAGTGGTATCGCTACCACCCAAGTGGAGATATAGAAAACCCTATCACCCCACAAAGTTCCTTTGTGCCCCTTTGCAGGCAACACTAAGCCCCCATCTCACCCTTGACAAGCCAATCATTCTTATCATATTTATTTTGTGGGTTTTATTTACAGCTTTAAATTACATGAAGCCCTAATGGTTTTGTCCCCTGAAGCTGATGACGTCTCTTGGTGTATAAAGATATTGGTAAACCTAACCTGCCCAACACTTTTCTGCTACCATTCCCCGGCTCTGCCTTTTATGAACCTTTCCAGTTTTTTTTTAAATAAGCTCATTATTGATAACCATAGTTAATCCTACTATTTACATAGATGTCACTTGAAGACGATGTGTCCCTAACGGAGGTCTCTCCTTTATACACCATCAGTCACTTGTGCTACCCACCTCTACTGTGCCATGTGTGGGTTGCCCTGGATACTATGGATGTTCTGATTATTTAAACTGGGAGGATGAGAGATGAGTCCACAGCCACTGAAGGGCAGCCAGCCAGCTGCCCAGATCCCACCCTTCTCTGCACCTGTGAAGTCACGTTCCCCAGCCAGCCTAAGAATGCGCAGCAGGATGGGCTGCCAACCCAAGACTGCTAGCCTCCCCATGAATACGCCTATCCTCTTAAATGTTATGGGGATCATTTTCTTGCTTTCCTGTGTAAAGTTACCATCTGTGTATTCATCCCTAAGCAAAAGTGGTCTTGGTTTCCTTTTTCTTGAAATTCTGTGTGGGATTCATGCCATATAGAGCCTATGTTGCAAGCACCAAGAACATAAATTTGTTCCATAAATGTTCAGTGAAAAAGCAAATAATTGAGACAGAAATATAAGCAAATGGGTAACCGCATTCTGCCTTGACTGGGTGATTCCCTGCACAGGGAGGCGGGATGCTCATGATGGCCCCACCACGAGTGCAGAGCGGATGAGGAGTTTTGGATCGGCAGAAATCTCCTTCTGTGCCACAGCTCAGCCTCCAGGACACCTTGCTTCTTAGAGGATCTGCAGGAAATGTTTGGGAGGGCGGCCGTATTCAGATGCAGACTGGAAATATGCCAGTATATGACCCCCATGCCACAGGTGGTGGGACCTCCTCCAGCTCCCTGGGGACACTGTTCTTGGCATGGGTCCAGGGGGCTGGCTGCTCTCCAGGAGGTTCCCAAACAATGCACCACGAGTTGTATGCATCTATTGTTTCCTGTGGTTCCAAATTCTTCCCCAGCATTCTTCTCCTGGGTAAACCGAATGTAATTTTTCCATCTGTGTGACAGTCTTCTTTATTTTGTTAGTCATTTCCTAACCGATTCAGTTGCCAAGGAAGGGCTCTGTTTACATAGTAATTCCATATTATCATTCCTGTGAGCTCCGTGTAATTCTGTGTCCTTTGGAGGGCTGTTGATGATTGCTGGCTCTTATCGTCAACCAGCTGGCAAGACCCCCTAGCATTATGTCACTAAGAGACATTTGCTAAGTGGATAGAAAAGCTCTTCCCTGCTGGCTTTCCTTTCGGTTGCCTTTGCTCTAAGCTACTGTAGTACTTGGTTTTCTCACCTCTCTGCAAAATACCTGACCAAAGCAACGTAAGGGAGGAAGGGCTTGTTTTAACTTTTGGCTTGAGAGGGTACAGAGCTCATGTCAGTGAGAGCAATGTTGCTGAGACTCCTCACATCTCCACAGACCAGGAGGCAAAAGACTTGGGCTGGAAGTGGGGCCTGTAACCCACAAAGCTTGTTCCCCAAGAATTACTTTCTCCAGCCAGGAACTTCCTAAAGGTTCAAAAAATCCCTAATAATAAATATAATAATAATAATAATAACAATAACAAAAAAGCAACAAACCTCCACCAGACCAAGTGTGAGTCCATGGAGGACATCTCACATTCAAGCCCCAATGGTAACTATGTTCATAGAAGCAAGTTCTGATTACTTTTCACACTTTTTAAAGAAAGAAATGTGTGTGTGTGTGTGTGTGTGTGTGTGTGTGTGTGTGTGTCCGTGTCCAGAAGAGGACAACAGATCCCCTGATGCTGGAGTCACAGGTGTTAGGAACCCAACTCCGGTCCTCTGCGAGAGCAGCACGTGCTCCTCACTGCCGTCATCTCTCTAGTTCTCATCATCTGTCTCTTCGGTATTGCCTTCTTATCTTTTCAGCTCTCAAGATGATTGTAGAATTTATCTCTTCTTCGATCTCCTTGTCTCTGATCGATTCTGTTTTCTATTGGATTTTTATTGTGTTTATCTACTTGTGCGCGCGTGTGTGTGTGTGTGTGTGTGTGTGTGTGTGTGTGTGTGTGTGTGCATTTTGCACAGCACACGTGTGGAGCCCAGAGGACTGTGGAGCCACTTCTCTCCTTTTGGTCCTGGGAATCAAACTCGGGTCGTCAGTCTAGGCAGCAATTGTTCTTACACACGGAGCCTGCTTGTCAGCCACTATTCCGAGTATTTTATTCTAAGTTCTTTCTTTTATTTGACTAATTATCTCTTTAGCTATATCTATTCTCGGCGTACTCATCTATCCAATTTTAAATTTTCATTGGCTTCATTTTTAGAAATCATGTAATTTCGTATTTATATATTTTGTTCTTTCATTGTTGTTTCCGTTTCTTATTATGCCTCTTCAATTTTTTTGAGAATGCTATGTTAGAGTTTCTTTAAGAATTTTCTATTATGTCCCTCTTGGGCTGCTTGTGGTAGCCCCCGGTTTTCCTCAGCAACGTGACTGTTCCTTCAGACAGTTGGAAATGTTTGTACTGTAGTCATTGAGCATGGATACTGGATTTTAAATACTCTCTTGAGTAGGGATTTTGTTGGGTCTTCTTCCACTCTTCCACAGTCAGCTTCTGCTCCTGGAACCTGTTTGGTGCTGTGTAAGTTTGGATTGAAAACCTGCACCTGGGCCTTGGATTTTTCCCAGGAGCCTCTTCCCCTCATCAGTCTGCTGGCTAGATGACAGGCCTCATCAGCCCATCCTAGGCCAGGAGGTGGAATTTTCCTAGGCTTTGTTGTTGTTGTTGTTGTGTTGTTAGAGGAAGATTTTCCAGAGTTCTGGGTTTATGCAAAGATCTTGGTTCAGTTCTCTGTTCCCAGATAAAAACAAGTCCTTACACCTTGGTGTGAGGGTAAAACAGGAGCCACCAGACCATAACACCTGTGCCTACTCTGCAAAGTACTGGACTTTCTTTGACTTAGTTTACTAGGCTTGGACGTTCTTCATTTATGATATCTGGTATTGTCCTTCCTTTATCATGAGATTAGATAAAGACCATAAGGTATGTTTACCATGTTTTTAATCAAAACTATCTACTCTTTACATATGAGGCAAAAGAACAATCTGAGTAATCCTGCCTTGTTGGCAGGTCACATAGTTAGCAATCTTCATGTTTTTCAAGTGGGTGTCCTTAGAGAGCCTGCACCTGACCCAGGTCTGGTCATTCATTACAAATGTAGATTCTTGGGCTTCATCTGTGTTTTATTGAAGCAGAATTCTGAGAAAGCGATGCTGGAGACTACGTATTTAAAATGAGGACCAGAAAGCAATTCCAAAAAGTTGCAGGATAAAAAATTCATTTCCAGAAAAAAATGGGTTGTATTTCTATATGCTAACAGTCAACAGTGGGAAGCTGAAGTTTCAATATTGCTTAAATAGCATTAGGAATATAAATTACTCAGGGGTAAACTGGACAACCTGCAAGACCTGCACGGTGAAATGGATGAAGCATTGCAGCAATTACAGACCTGTACACATGGAAAACCACACTGCCTGCAGTTAGTGAATTTAGCATTGTTCCAACTTCACTCCCTCCTGCTCTCCCATTTGTCTGTAGATTTGCTGCGAGCAAAATAATAATCTCAACTGCTTTTTAAAATAGGAATATACACTTTGGTTCTGAAATTCCTGTGGAGAGCCTGGAGAGATGCTCTGTGGTTAAGGGCGCTGGTGCTCTTGCAGAGAACCGAAGTTCAGTTCCCAGCACCATGCAAGGTGGCTCCCAACTGCCTGTAACTCCATCTCCAGGGGTATTTATCGTCTGTGTAGGCATCTGCTGGCACCTGTGCGCGCTGTCTCTCCCTCTCTCTTCCCCTTCTCTTCACACACACACACACACACACACACACACACACACACACCTAAAAATAGTAAAAATAGATGTCTCAATTTCCCATGGAAATGCAGAGAACCTATATTACCTAAAATAACTTAGGGAAAGTATGAAGCGAGAGAGCTGCTCTGCCTGCCTGGCTTCCAGACGTCTAACTGCAAGGCGGCCATCTTTATACTCTGTGCCCATGAACTGTAATGTAAATGATAAACAATATGCTGAAGATTCTGAAAATACCACCAAATTGGCCTCTGGCTAGAGCTTGCTCTAGGTAGTCGGCAGAGGGCAACAACAAGATACATAAAGGACTTAGATTTTCCAACAGACACCCTAGGTTTTACCTAAGGAAAGTAGGAGGTCCCTGTGTCTCCACAGAACAGAACAGGCCAACTGCAGCAGCCCCTTCTGCATTTCTTTTACACAAGGCCATGCCAGGGAATGTAGGAACTGAATGCATGGCTTGCTACTTTGGTCAGTCCAGGGGCCTGGGAAAATACCACAGATTAGGTAGGTTATAAACAAGAGAGACTTTACGCCCCCTGATTTTGGAGGCTGAACGTGTGAGATCGAGGCAGCCACTTAGGGCTCTTTTCTCACAGCGCCATCTTGGATGAGTCCTTACCCCATGGGGGTCCCTCTGGGCTCTTTTGTGAGGACATGGACTTCAGTCTTTCTGAAAGGTTCCCTGTTTGTCGTCTATTCCTCTCCCCAAATTTCCACTTCTTAATCCCTTGGAGATGAGCATTTTAGTGAGTGAATCTGGAGGCTGGGGGCAGCGGGGAAACATGACAGGCAGAGCCGATAACAAGCTTTTGAAGGCCTGTGCTTTTCATTTTCTGGTGATTAATGCAGTGAGGTCTGTTGTCTTTAGTGATTTCAGGCTCATTAAATGTACCCCGTGGAGCATCCCTTTGTCTCTGATGAGTAAGGCCAGTTTACTCCAACCATACACAAGAAGCTACAGTTATTTTTTAAATGCTTTAAGATCTGGCTTGTCTAGGAAAGAGTTTGTTCTTGCAGTTTAATGCTCTTCCGTGTTTGTTCTTCTGGCTGCTTTTTGCCAAAACAAGAAAAATATCTGCTTAGAAAATCCTGTGAAAAAGGGACATTTGTAACATGACCCTAAGATTTAGACAGACCCCTAGAGATGCAGGGGTGCTGATTTCTGCACTCATTCTGTCCCCAGTACAGGAAGTGGCTATCTACAGACAGGACAGAAATAATTAATAATTAACAATCCCCAAAGAAACAGTGGTCCACCACTTTATTACAACACCTGTCTGTTTTGTGTTTGTTTGTTTGTTTTATGTTTTGTTTGTTTGTTTAAGGAGGGCAGCCAAGGCAAAGATTGAGCTGGAGAAAGTTTAGGTCTGGTAGTTATCAATAGCCCTGCTGTTCATCCCATGATGCATTAGCAGTTCTTTCTCTCTCTCTCTCTCTCTCTCTCTCTCTCTCTCTCTCTCTACCAGTCTGCAAATCGGAATCTCAATAAAAATACATTTCGCTTGACCATAGAGTCCAAGTCATTTCCAAGAGATTTGAATTCTGGAGTAATGGTGAAGGCTGGCAGTGTTTGAGTGCTCTGAAGGTTTTACTTAAATTCTAGAGCAGTGATTCTCAATCTGTGGGTTGTGATCCCTTTGGGGTGGAATGGCCCTTTAACAAGGGTCTCATATCAGATATTTATGTTACAATTCGTAGCAGTAGTAAAATTACAGTTACGAAGGAGCAACAAAAATAGTTTTATGATAGGGGTCCCCACGACACAAGTGACTAGATTGAAGGTCCCCAGCGTTAGGAAGTCTGAGGACCCCTCCTGCCTGGTATTTGTCATCACTGATGTCTCCTTTCCAGGGACAGGTGGAGTGAAGAAAACCCTCTGAATAGATTAACTGTCCCAATTATTGTAAAGATCATTCATGCTTCCTCTAGTCAAAATTATAGCTGCCTGAGGACCATGATGTTGCCCCAAACTGAAATAACAAAAAGACAGTATCCTTGTCCCAAAATATAAAAAAGCTAAATAGCAACAGAAGACAGTAAGATGCCCCAAGGCATTATAATGATGGCAACAATGATTTAAAACTGTTGCTTTGTGTCAAGAAAAGGATAAACTATGTTACAATTCACCAGCTCAGAGCGGCTAAGGTAACAGGACTCAAGGGGCGGGGGTGGGATGCTTGGATCTCCCTGGGAAAGGGAAATAGAAGAGATCCCCAGAGTAGACTGAGGGTGGGTGGGGATGGGAACAACGGGGGATCAAGTTTGGCGGGGGTTGGACTGAATGAGACTACTGAAAAGTGGGATGGGGGAGCGGATTTTAGGGTCAGGTAGAAAACTGATGCAAGGGAAACTCAGAAATAGTCAAAGATGACCGCATCTGAGACTCCTAGCAATAAGCAGACACATACTCTGAACCAGCCATCTCCTGTGACCAGACTGGTGCCTATCCCAATTGTCATCAGAGAGGCTTCATCCAGCAGCTGGTAGAAATAGATGCAGAGACCCTCAGCCAGACATCAGGCAGAGCTTGGGCAATCCTACTGAAGAGAGAAGGAAGGATTGTTGGAGCCAAGGACACCAAAAGAAAATCCACAGAATCAACTAACCTGGGCTCACGGGCTCACAGGGACTGAACAACCAGGGAGCCCACATGGGACTGACCTAGGCCTTATGCATATATGGGACAGTTGTATAGCTTGGTGTTTTCTTGTGAGACTCCTAACAGTGGGAGCAGGGGCTGTCTCTAACTCTTGCTGGCTTTTGGGACTCTATTCCTCATACTGGGTGGGCTTGCCCAGCCTTAATACAAGGGGAGATTCTTAGTCTTACTGCAACTTGATATGCCATGTTTTGTTGATATCCATGGGAGGCCTGCCCTTTTCTGAACAGAAACAGGGGAGGAGTGAATTGGGGAGGCAAAAGGGAGGTGAGGGGGAGGGCATGTGAGGAAAATCTGTAGTCAGGATGTAAAATAAATAAATTAATTTAATTTTTAAAAAATACCCCCTAAAAAAAACAGGATAGCTAAAACAACCCTGTACAATAAAAGAACTTCCAGAAGTATTACCATCTCTGATTTCAAGCTCTACTACAAAGCTATAGCAATACATACCACATGGTATTAGCATAAAAGCAAACAGGTGGATCAATGGGATCAAATTGAAGACCCAGACATAAATCCACACACCTATGGACACCTGATTTTAGACAAAGAAACCAAAATTATACAATGGAAAAAAGAAAACATCTTCAACAAATGGTGCTGGTCTAACTGGATGTCGGTATGTAGAAGAATGCAAATTGGTCCATGTCTAACACCCTGCATAAAACTCATATCCAGCTGGATCATAGACCTCAACATAAATCCAGATACAATGAACCTGACATAAGAGAAAGTGGAAAGTAATCTTGAATGCATTGGCACCGGAGACAACTTCCTAAACAGATCACCAATAACACAAGCACTAAGATGGACAGTTAATAAATGGGACCTCGTGAAACTGAAAAGTTTCTGTAAGGCAAAGATACCATCAAAAGGGTAAAATGGCGGCCTACAAGAATGGGAAAAGATCTTTACCAACCCCACATTCAAAAGAGGCCTGATCTCCAAAATAAATAAAGAACTCAAGAAATTAGATGTTAACAAGCCAAATAACCCAATTAAAAATAGGATACAGTTCTAAACAGATAATTCTCAACAGAAGAATTCTGTTCTAAGAATGCCTGAGAAACACTTAAAGAAATAGTCAATATCTCTTTAGCCATCAGGGAAATAGAAATCAAAACAACCCTGAGATTCCATCTTGTACCTGTTAGAATGGCTAAGATCACAAGGAACAGCTAATGCTGGAGAGGATGTGGAGCAAGGGGAACACCCCTCCATTGCTGATGGGAATGCAAACTTGTACATCCAGTTCGGAAGTGGCAGTTTCTCAGAAAACAGAGAATCAATCTACCTCAAGACCTTTATCCATTCCTCAGCTGAGGGACATCTAGGTTGTTTCCAGGTTCTGGCTATTCCAAATTAAAGCTGCTATGAGCATAATTGAGCACACGTCCTTGTGGTATGATTGAGCATCCTTTGGGTATACAGCTCTTGGTACCCAAAGGATGCTCAATCATACCACAAGACTGCCTTCCTTAAACAAACAAACACACAAAAAGCAAAGAAATAAACATGTGTTGTAATGAAACAGTGGGCCACTGCTTCCTTGGGGGAGGGAACAGAGAGGAGATTGAATGAAGGCCTGGGAGGAGATATAAAATAAATTAGTTATTTTTTTTTAAAATGCCCAAAGAGATATGAGACAAAAAGTCTAAAAAAATGTTGCTTGGTAGTTCTGAATTATTTAATACTAAAAACTGAACCTAATAGGCCATCAAAAGTGTTTTAAGTATTCAAAGTCATGTACAGAGCAAGTATGCCCATTTGCCCAGAATTAAGCCCAGCCATTGACAACCGGGACCTCACTGTTGTGTGCATTGTCTGTATAGGTAAGGAAACAAGCAGTTGAGTGAAGAAGCCCACAGAGTGGGAGAGACCCCACCAGCTACCCATCTGACCGGGGACTGGTGTTCAGAGTATACACAGAACTCAGAAAACAAATGACCCATTCAGAGATGAGCTGGAGATCTAGACAGAGCCCTCAAAACAAGAAATAAAAATGGCTAAGAAATACTGCAGTAAATATTCACCATCCTTAGCAATTGGGAATTCAAATTAAAACGACCTTGAGACTTCATCTCCCCCACCAGACAGCGCAACTAATAACAAAGGCTGGTGAGGTCGTGGAGGTGTAGGAACTCTCATTCATCCATTCCGTGGTGCTGGGAATTCAAATTGGTGCGGCCGCTCTGGAAATCAGCCTGGAGAATTCTCAAACAATTAAAAATAAATCTACCATATTACCCAGCTATACTTCACAGATATTTGCTTTATAATGTCTATTCACAGCAGCTAGTCGGTGGAAACAACCCAAGTGACTTTCAACAGATGAATGGATAATGAAAATGTCATACGTATACTCAGTGGAATAATATTCAGATATAAGGAAAAGTGAAATTTTACATGAAATTTACAGGTAACTGGATGAGCCCAGAAAAGATTATATTGAGTGAGGCAACCCAGACAGACAATCGTTGCATGTTTTCTCTCATTTGTGGTTCCTAGCTCCAAATCCTCAGATGAGCGTGCACAACATGGAGTAACCATAGAAACCAAGAAAGTATGCTACAGGCAGATAGAGGCAAGGGGTGGGATGCAACTGGAGGGAGGAGGGAGGTTAGTTAGTCAATACAGACAGAGAAGGAGAGACAAGGGACGGATGACACCAAGGTAACCAAGGTAGTTTGATAAGACCTCAAGGAATCATTATTTTTATATTTACCTAAAATTGTAATTGTACACAGTGTGTGTGTGTTTTGGGCTGATAGTGTTCCTCAGCAAGAGCCATAGACTAAAAACAGACTCCAGTACCAGGTACAAGAAACCTCCTTATGAATAGTTGGTCAGGGTAGTCCCAGTGTCTCCCAAAACAATATAGACCTTCATTTCAGCCCTTTGTTGCCTCTTGGGAGTAGAAGGTGGACCTCTATTGCTGAAGACACAGCACACTTAGGACACAGGATTTGAATGATTAGGGCTGTGTTTGACTTGAAAAGCTCCTTTCTGCAGTCTGGAAATGATACTAGAAAATGCCATGCAGGCTGCCAAGGCGGGGAAGCAGTCATACAGCCCTACTCAGGGCTCATATTTTACATGGAAAAGTATAACTCATATTTTAAGTGTAAAAATCAGGCAGAAACTTATATTAACTGTTTGATATAATTAAGCATAGACAATAGGCACCACAGTGTTGGCAATAATTATCTTGAGATGGTGGAGTTAGGAAAGACTTCCATATACTCTGTAATTTCCAGTTGATCTTCTATTATCTAGTGAAGATATTTCCATATTATAAAAAGGGAAGACCCAGAGTGGCTGGCTATATGATCTGTGTTGACTCGGGTCCACTATGGATGTGTTAAGTCACACGCTTTTGAGCCCATTCCATGGCATCTATGGAATGAGGTAGAAAAAGTTCCGTAAAGTATAGGAGTCTAGGTCAGCTCCACAAAATTAGACGGCTGGTTCTCTAGGTCTTCCTAAACACAGATCAAGACAAACAGCGTCCTTGTGGTGGCTTCCACCCCTTTAGGATTGGTATCCATCCCTGGTCACCCTCTGCAGAACCAGACAAACTACCTGGCTTTATTAAAAACTTCGGAATAATGTTCAGACTCGATTCAATTTTAAATTATTTTAATTTATACATTAATTGTATATATAATAAATACATGCCACAACATGATATGTTAATATATAAAAGCAATATGTTATGACCAAATCAAGGTATGAGTACATCCATTGCCTCAGCCATTTATCATTTGTTTTAATATTCAAAATCCTGTCTTCTAGCTATTTTTTATTTGACATAATTTTTTGATTCTTTGGGAATTTCACATCATGCATTCCAATCCCACTCATTTTCCAGTCCTTCTATGTCAGCCCTCCACCCTTGTAACCTCCTCCACCAAAGAAAAGGAAAATAATAATTAATAAACCCACTTCACTCCTGCATCTTTCCCTCCACTCCATCGTATATGCTTTGGTTGTAGTGGTATTGCAAACTGTGAGCTGTGGTGTGTCACACAGCAGACCCTTTTGCCCAAGAAGCTTTACTTAAAAATGTTCATTTCAATGAGTGTTTTGGTCTGGTTCAAGACCTCTGGCTCCTGGCACACCATCACCACTGGGTCCTCACCAATGCCTTTGTGATATCCGCTAATAATGGAAATCCTGTGCCTAGCTTCCGTAGGACCCACCCCTTCTCATGCTCCAGCAGGTCATAGATGGGGTAGGTGTTGGGGTGGGCCAACTCAAAGCCCTGGATGTGAGCCTGGGTGGTAGCTGACTTGGTCAGCCTGGGCCTCTGCCAAAAACCACCCCTCAAGACCGGGAGGGGGCAGGACCAGCTCTTCCTCATCCATGCCACCACCAGGGCCAGCGAGGGATGGAGGCCAGCTCAGCACAGCCCTTAGATGTCACCGTGGCTTTAGGCAGCAGTCCAGACCATGAGCATTCACGTGGTCATGGACATCAACACAGATCCTGGCTGCGGTGGAGTCGCGGACCCAGACATGTCTCAGGTAGCGCAGACCGCTTACATCAGCCTGTTCCTCACCGCATTGCAATCCAGTTCAGCCTGTCTTCCACATCACATGACCGCTCCACTTCTCTTTCTCTCCCGCTTCTCCACCGGACATTTGCTCAACATAGTGGTACCCAGGGTCAGACCTCCAGTCATGGTCTTCCACCCACCCGTGCTGCAAACGGGCCTGGCTTCTAGCCATTTTGAAATATATAATATGTTCTAGCTTCCCTGCTGTACAATGGAACACTAGAATTAGTGTGTGTGTGTGTGTGTGTGTGTGTGTGTGTGTGTGTGTGTATGCACGTGGGCACGCGTGTGTGTATGTGTGTGATGGTGCTGGAGATGTGCATCCCATGCTCGCACTCTCCCACTGAGCTCTCCTCCCCAACCCTATCTGACTGTATTCTTCACCCTCCCTCCCTCTGCCCGGCCTGCCTCTGGTAATCACTCCTCTACCCTCTACTGCAATGGGACCAGCTTTAGCCTCTGCACAGAAATGAGAACACGTAGCATTTGCCTTTCTGGACCTGGAGGTTAACTTTCTTAATTGTCTTTTCCCTGATAAAATGTCAACCCTAATTGCTATGTAAGCTGTTCATTAAAGGTAAGCACCCAGCAATATTACTGTTTCCTAAAGATAAGAGCCGGCTTCCACCTTAGTTAAATTCTAGTTCCCTCGGCACAGAGCAGTCCTGGGGAGTATTTGAGAAGCTCATGCCTTACATTGTGGGTGATTTGGGCTAATAAAATACTGTCTGACTAATAAAGAATTAATTTTGCAGGTCGAGAGATCCGCTTGCCCCTCCGAATCAGAGGAGAAGGGATGGGGCCCAAGATTCACTTCAACTTCGAATTGCTGGACATTGGCAAAGTTTTCATTGGATCTGCCCACTGTTACGAGGTAGGCACTGCCATTGTTCACTGAGGCTTCTGACAGAACCTGGCCTTTTTCTCTTTGCTTCTTTTGATGTGGTTTTTATTTGATAGAGACTTTGTAAGTCACCTTCCTTGTCCACTTTCTGTCTCTATTCCAACCTCTCTCCAACCCATGCTAAGCGGAGTGTCTTCTCCTATTCTTTTTACTTTATCAGATGCTAAACGTCTTCAGCACTGTAGTTTCATTGGCTTTATCCTTCTCGATTTGTGGGCCGCAGAGGGAAAAGCCATAAATACACCTCCCCATCTGCCTAGTGCTTGTTCTCGGACAGCCTAAATCCTGCAGATGAGAGGGAAGAGGGCTGTGTGCATTTTCTCGGTCCTAATGAGAATAGCTGTTTTCACACTTGGGGATCGCCCCGCAGTTTGCTCTTCCCCAGTCTGTGTTTTAAAAATCCAACCTTCTTGCTTTCTGGAGAAGAGTCTTGTTTTCTGTCTTCCCAATTAAGCAGAAACCGGAATTTTCCAGGATGAACTTATGGTTCTTCAGAGCTGGCGTCGCTCCAGCGCCACCTCACGGGCCAGCTTCTATAGGGTATACTTACACATAGACACCAGTGGCTGCCATGGAAACCTGCTTTTAGGCTCTCCTAAATTGTGAATGTTTGTATCTTAGGAAGGTAATGCAAGCAGCTGTTTACTAAGTGACACGTAGCTGTCAGGTTCTGGGATGTAGTGCACGAGCGTGTGTGTGTGTGTGTGTGTGTGTGTGTGTGTGTGTGTGTGTGCATGTGCGTGCATGTGTGTGTGTGTGTGTGTATGTGTGTGTAATTTGCAATTCTTACAGAATTGTGAAAGGCAGAGTTTTTTATCCTTATGTCACCACAAATGCCAAGTGTATGTGGTTAATTCCTCTGCGTTCCTCCCTCTGGTGTGTTGATGCCGTGCTGGTGCTTTGAGTCCCTTCGTTCACTTAGGGAGCAAGGACACTTGCGCCTTCCATTTCTGCCTGCGTAAGCTGGGGCATAGAGAAGTTTGTCTAGTTAGGCTAATGCTGGATAAATATGGCAGAAGGCTCAGCAGTTACTCCTATAGTAGAGTCTGGAGCCTGGAATCCCTCCCTTTTCACAGCATTCACCTCCAGCACATTCTTGCAAGATTGCAGTCCCTCGCCACCCCCAGCTCCATCACACTCTGGCTGAAGGCTAAGGACCTCTGAGGAACATAGATGAGGTTTTCATAAGAAGCAGCGTTAGAGGTGGCATGTCACACTGTCGAGCTTGTTCTATTGTTTGTCTGTGTCTGCAAGGGAGAACAGAGAATACAGCCATGATGGCCGTAGAGAAGACGGATGCAACTCTAACTGCTGTAGGTGGCAGGAACTTGGCCAAGTTACTCAGCTTGTAAATGTCGTGAGTGCTGGGTCACTGATGCCCTCTATGGTATCTGTGAATAGGAGGAGCTTTACTGGCATTTCAGTCCTGCAGGTTCTCTGCAACCCATCTTTCCACACCAAGTAAATCCAGCCTATAAGGAGAAGTGCCTACATGACATGGGGACAGTGTCCTTCATTCCCACGCTCACTGGGGTAACTGATCTAACTGAAGCGAAGCAAAGAAACACAGATGTCAATGTCAGGATTGATGATACACAAGGGAACACAATCTGAATGATATTAAGACCTAAAGGTAGACAGCTGAAACCTCTGCTCTTGATAGAGGAGTCCCCGAGGCAGAGAAAAAGTATGATAGTTCTTATTCTTTGCTGTTGCTGTGTTATTTACCCCATATGCATTCTCCTTACACCTTACTGATTGTACTTTATGGATGCCATGTCACGAAAAGACAGTTGTAGTGCAAAATGGATATGGTTTCCCCAGGTATAATAACATTTTTAAAAGCAATTTAGTAGGCATGCCCAGATCTTAACTGCAGAGCAAACCCCAGCCAGCCAAAGTGTCCAATGAGGTGAGGCATCAGATCGGGCAGGGTTGAGAAGTGGCAGAGAGGGACATGGTGGGGTGCGTCTCTGGGGGAGATTCTGCACTCTCAGCATCTCCAGTGCTGATGCTTCGTCGAGTCTCTCAATTTATTACATTACCTCCTTGAGAAATTTGAATAATTAGCTGCTGAGCTTAGTCATTGCTGAGCTTAACAGATGCATAAAAAAAAACTATACTTCCAAGAGTAGACATAGTATTCTCCAGTGTAACCCAGAGGGAAGACAAACAGGAGGCTGAGTTCTATTATAAGTGACCCCTTTGTCCACAGAGTTGGACCTCAGGGGTAGGAGCCTCAGGATCATGTCCCAAACTATTAGCCAGATTCAGTATTCTTTAATAGATGTTTCTTTGTCAATAACAAGAGAATGATATCATGTTCTCCAAGATAGAGGAACTGGGGCTGGGAGGATGCCTCCCAAGTGAAGTTAAGTGCTTCCTGTGTAAGCGTAAGGACCTGAGTTCATATCCCTGGAAACCACATGAAACCTGGGCATGGTGGAACTTCCCTGCAATCCTAGTGCTGAGGAGATGGAGACAGTAAGATCCCTGCACTGGCCAGCTGGTCTTACTAAACCAGTGAGCTCCAGGTTCGGTGAGAGACTCCATTTTAATAAATAAGGTGCGAAGTAATTGAAGAGGGCGCTGGATGTGACCTCTGGCCTCCACACACACAGGTACACAGACATGGATCCATCCTGCACACACAGGTACATACCCACAGAAAAGCACTCATGCAGTGCATGCATGCATGCACACACGCATGCACGTGCACACACACACACACACACAGAGGGAGGGGGAAGAACTGTCACTGCTCAGAAAACCTGGGAAAGATAGTCATGTTAACCAAATAACAATAAAAGCCACACACGGGGATTTATGCTTGTATCCAGAGAGAAGCACAATGGGGCATGAATACCTTAGAGAGTAGCCTTCAAGATCACGGACATAAGCAAGATATATTGTAAATGTATGGGAAATTTTCAAAAATTGTTACTTTTGAAAAAGGAATAGCCTACAAGTTACAAGCATTTGTCAGTTACCCTTTAAACACAGATAATTTCTATGCCCTCAGTACTGAGCAAGGGGGCATGTTGCTTTTATCTGTAAACTCTGTTGCCAGTTGCCGCTCTCACAGCTACACGAACTAAGAAATTTACTCTTTCAGCAATATGAGGAGTTAAGAGGACAGATGGGGAAATTGGGGCACGGAGAACTTAGGGAGTTTGTCTAAATTGCTTAACTAGAAAGTCAGAGACAAATCTGGGATTTGAACCCGGGCTCTCTGGCTCCTGAGTCCTCAGTCATAGTCATTTTCTGTGTGGTCTCTTTAAAAGAGAAAGA
This sequence comes from Microtus oregoni, assembly GCF_018167655.1. NCBI lineage: Eukaryota > Metazoa > Chordata > Mammalia > Rodentia > Cricetidae > Microtus > Microtus oregoni. The sequence continues at coordinate 44,374,991 of NW_024543063.1, forward strand.
GAAGGATGCACAATTCAGACTCCAGTGACTTTAGAACAAGGAAGGCTGGAAATAGACATAAAAAGACGAGCCAAGCAGCAAGCAAGCTTATTTATGGTTTGTTTTGGCACAGTGGTTATCTCTCACTGGCAGCAGTGGCTGTGTTCCTCTGCAGAGGACATGGTTTCTGGCCTATCTGTGCTCCGCTCTAAAGCTTGGTCTCCTGGACTTCTAGCCACAGCTGGATCTCCTTGGCCACCTAAGGCACTGTCCTGCCAAAGCAGTTGGTGCCATGTGGCGGGGGCTTCCCTAGGTGGGGCACTGGGTCCCCATCGCTACACACACTCTGTCCTCCTGCCGTTCTCATCCCCACCACTCGCTCTTATCTCAAACGGTGACCTGAGCCAGCCCGCCACACCTCATGTACCTCTTCCTCCCGGGACGGTGTCCTTTGGATCCTATAACCACACCCCATCACAATCACGCTCTTCCTCAAGGTCAGGGTGACCTCTCATTATACATAAGACCCTCAACTCCTTTCCCAGAGCTCATTCTGATGACCTCTGTCTTCATTTGACTTTTCTGGGACTCCTTCCTTAGCTTCTAGCACGTTCCATCACTCCTTAGCGTGTCTCTGACGTGTCTCACATTTTTCTACTAAATTTCTGGATGTCCCTGGGCACTTTTCAGTCTTCACTTAACCTTCGCCTCCTCATGCATGTAAGAACTAGCTACAACCCCCTCCGCTTTAAGAGGTATTTTAAAAATCTTCATACATAGATAGAAGTATGGTCAGTCTCCATATAGTGTGAGGAGGACAGATAACTAACTTGGTTTGATTAACTTCCAATGTCTTGGGTATGGATTAAGGGATGTTCCTATCCATCAAAGGAGGAAGCCAGTTACCTTTCTAGGTGTGAAGACAGAATTGTCAAGGAACAGAGGTGGTGTCTTTGGAGGCCAAGAATAGAACAGTGTGACTGTAGTGGAGGTTCATGCACACACACAGATGGTGAGATGCGGGGTGGGAGCATCAGAATGAAACCAGCTGTGGTGGACTCTGCATGCCAGGCATGAGCTGCTCACATGTGCACTCCAAACCTACCGTGCCATCAGATAAGGACACTAGCCTGGTGCCAGGACATTACCATACAGGAATAAAGCATCTGTAGTGAAATGACTGCTTGCATAAGACGCTCCAAAGAGCCCCTCATCCAATGCTGTGTGAGATGAACACATTCCAGGAGGATGAAATCACAGCACCACGGAGAGCATCCTTGTCACCTAGAGTCCCATCACAGGCACAGGCTCAGCAGTTGCTGCTGCTCCGTTCTGATATGGTTTCTTCTCTTACAGCCTGCACTTAACCTTAGTTTCTTCAAGCACTCGAGAAAATTATCTGCCTTCCTGTGGTTTCTTTCTAGAGAATTTTCATTCATAGCTATAATTATAACCAGCCTTTTAGTGGTATGAGTATAATTCAAATGACTAACAATTTTAAAGATTTTTAAATTTTTTAGTTATTTGTATGTGTAGGTGGGGAGTATGTACCTGTAGTGTGGGTACCTGTGAAGTTCTTAGGCATCAGAGCTGGAGTTTACAGGTAGTCAAGAGCCACTCGATATGATTCTAGGACCTGAACTCGGGTCCTCATCACTCTAGCTCCAACTAACTGAATTTTTTTCTGTTTTCTTTTTTTTTTCCGTCACCGCCTCCCATTTCCCTCCCCCTCCCCCAATCAAGTTCCCCTCTCTTGTCAGCCCATAGAGCTATCAGGGTTCCCTGCCCTGTGGGAAGTCCAAGGACCACCCACCTCCATCCAGGTCTAGTAAGGTGAGCATCCAAACTGCCTAGGCTCCCACAAAGCCAGTACGTGCAGTAGGATCAAAAACCCATTGCCATTGTTCTTGAGTTCTCAGTAGTCCTCATTGTCTGCTATGTTCAGCGAGTCCGGTTTTATCCCAGGTTTTTCCAGACCCAGGCCAGCTGGCCTTGGTGAGTTCCCGGTAGAACATCCCCATTGTCTCAGTGGGTGGGTGCAACTAACTGAATTTTAAAGAGAACACTGAAAGCGAAAAATGACCTGTGACTAGGAATCTAATCTTCAGGCATTCAGGATACCAGAGGATTCATTTCTCCTGAGAGTTTCCTTTCGTTATAATTCCTGCAGTTTTCCCTGATGCTGAATAAGACCTCATGTATTTACCTGAAAACTGAGTGCAGTTCCCTTGCCCTGATCACCTTTGACTTTGATTGGCACAGGCAATCCTATCCAACAAAGGCAGCATCGATGCCCTCTTCAATGTGATCCCTCCAACTTCAGCCTTGGGGGCCTGCTTTGTTTTCAATCCTAAAGAAGGCATCATTGAACCGAGTGGGGTCCAAGCTGTCCAGATCTCCTTCTGTTCTACCATCCTGGGGCACTTCGAGGAAGAGTTCCTGATCGATGTTAACGGGTCCCCGGAGCCCGTGAAGCTGACCATTAGGTATGGGACATTTGTAACTAACATAGAAACCGACCGGAGTTTTCCCTTCTGCTTTCTAGAGTCTGAAAAAGTAGGTCGTATCCTGGCTGTCCGTAACTGTCTGTTGATATGAACCCGTCAGCAGAGTTCCCACTAAATGTCTAAAATGCCCACCAGTGCTTCTCTCCTTAATGGGTGTCATTATAATATGGATGCAGATGCTACCTGAATATCCGGTTTTTCTATAGGTTGTAACCTATGAAATAAAGGTTTTAATGCAGACTTCTAATTACGCTCATCCACGTAATAATCAGGCCAGACCCTTCTGAGCTTCTGCAATCAGCTGGGCGTGTTGAGGGTGGTAGTGTACAGAATATACCCTGAGGTGTAAACTGTTTGGAGAAAACAGGTTATTGCAGTAACACCTGAATCAGCCTGTGTTCTTGAAAACATCTTCTCTAGTCTTACAGTCTCTCTGAACCTCTGTCATTTATTTCTGTTGTATGGAACTCTGTAAACTGTCTTATTTACAATGCCCTCGAGCAGTGTGAAAGTGACCACTTATTAGTCTCGTAGCCAAGGCTAGATATGTACAGCTTTTCAGATAAAAATGTTTTGAAGGTGTTTCCAACTGTTTGTGGTCACTGATGGTCATGAATAGCAAGCAGAATTTGTCCTTGGGATTTGAAAAAAATCTCTTTTTGTAACAACCAGGTATACAATATTGACCCCTGGTGTTTAAAAAGACCGTTTCTACCAAATAGAAAGATACCTTCAGAACACATCACTCTGGTCTGCTTTTTTTTTTTTTTTAGAAATCCATGGACGTCTCTCTTAGGGTTAGTGATAGCAGCAGGTCCCATCCTTCTACAAACCAGTGTGTCTCTTGGAGCCTAGAATAGCATTGGAAAGAGAGACAAACTGTGCTATCTCCCCCAAAATGTATAGATCTCAGCTGGGCTTTGGTAGCACACACCTTTAATCCAAGCAGAGACAGGTGGATCTCTGTGAGCTCAAGGTCAGCCTAGTATATAGAGAGAGTTCTAGGACAGGCTCCAAAGCTACTGAGAACCCCTGTCTCAAAAAACAAACAAAAAATGTATAGATCTCATTCAGAATCTTGACATCAGTCCAAAGGCTCTTATTCTCAGACTCAACCCAAGAATCCATATGCTGGACTGTGTCCCCAGACTTTCAGTTTTGAGTCTTAGCATCTCGGAATGTGACTGCTCTTGGAGAGGAGACCCTTGAGTAGGTAATAAAGTTAGGATGAGGTCTTATGAGTGGGCTCTAATCCAATAGCTTTGGGTTAGCAGTGAGGATTAGGACCCAGACACAAACAGACAAAGGCACAAGTAAAGATGCCTTCTCCAGCAGAGGGCAGAAGCTCGGGAAGCAGCAGCTACTGCCCAGCCTCACCCTTCCAAGAAGGACAAGAATGAGTTCCTGCTGCTTGCTGTTCAGTGTGTAACATTTGACGTTGTTGTTACAGACAGTCCCGAGTAATTAAGGAGTCTAAATGGCTGTTCCTCGTGGGGTGTATGCATGGTACTCAGCCCATCACATCAGTTAGGATTTTCTTAAAGCCTCAAGACTTCTCTGAAATACTCTTAAGACAATATATCTGTGTTTGTTATAATATTAAAAGTCTGTTCAGGCATGGTGTTTGTCACACATCTGTCATCCCAGACTTGGGAGGTAGAGGCAGGAAGATAGGAGTTCTAGATCATCTTAAGTTTTATGGCAAGTTTGAGGCCAGCATGGGCTACAGGAAACCCTATCTTTAAAAAAACTATTAAAAATTAGAGTTGTGTGGGTGGTGGCAGCACACGCCTTTAACCCCAGCACTTGGGAGGCAGAAGCAGGTGGATCTCAGTGAGTTCTAGGCCAACCTGGCATACAGTGTGAGTTCCAGGACAACCAGGGCTGTTACATAGTGAAACCCTGTCTTGAAAAAAAAATGGAGTTGTTTCCCAAATATTTGAAAGTGCATACTCCTCCAGAAGGTGCAACATATGTGCACTGACCCAGGATTTACGTCCTCCAGGCATCTGTCCCATAGGAAAAAGATGAAAGGACACTTGCCTGCAGCATGAGCATCAGCCCGTTTCTTATGTCCATAGCAACTCACACCTCATGGCAAACTGTTCATCTGGGCCCTCAAGGCTTCTTTATCATCTCTAGCAGATCAATTCTTTAAGCTTTTGAATCAAACTTTCCTACTTGATTCAATTTCTTGACATCAAGATGTCAAGAGTCATACCCCCTACAATATCCAGCATGTCAACATGCCTCCAAACAAAGAATGCTGAAAATAAAACTTACACATCTCCTCCTTTGTATCTTTATAAGTATAGACATAATAATCCTTACCAATAAACCACCATATAAAAAGATTAAACACCAGGATCAAATGGATTTTACCTCAGAAATTCAAGGCTGGCTCACATATGGAATTCAGTCAACATGGTGCAACATATACAATATCAACAATATCAAAGAATAAGAGAAGAATCCAGATGGTTATCTCAGTAAATATAAAAAAGCATTTGCCAAAATCCACAGTCTTTCATGATTTAAAAAGGAAAAGAACTCAAAGCTTAATAATATAAAGAAATTTCTTCAGCATAAATCAGAGACCCAAATTCAAGAGCCAACACAATGAAACTGTTTAAAGTAAGCACACATAAATATGCATGACTCTGGATTAGATGCTGGTTTCTCTAACAAGACACCTAAGCACAAAGCAAGCAAAGACAAATAAATAAATTAGACTTCATCAAAATGTAAAAAGATTTGTGCTTCAAAGTACACTATCAAACCAAATAGGAGATCATATTTGCAATCCATATATCTAATAAGGGACTTCTAACACACACACACACACACACACACACACACACACACACACACATATATATATATATATATATATATATATATATATAACAGTTACAATGCAATAAAAAGAAAATTTAGAACTACACAAAGATTTTTAAGATACTTGGGTCAAAAAGATTAAAAAAAGATATAGATATGAAGGTATGAGCAACAGCATGATTGGGGAAATGTTTATCAAGAAAACCCACCTCACCATCGTGTGGTTGGCCATAAGGAACACATGGAAAAGCAACCACTAGTGAGAATTTGGAGGAATGAGCACATGTACATATTGATGGTGGTATGATGGTTACTGCTGATTGTCCACTTGCCAGGATCTAGAATCACCCAGGAGACAAACCTCTGGGCTGGTTTGTGCTGGAGTCTCTAGATTGCATTAATTTTGGTGGGAAGATCCACTTCATGTGTGTAGCACAGTTCCGTGGGCTGGGGTCTCGGCCTAAATAAGAAAGAGAAAAAGATTCCTGACTGCAGGTGCAATGTGACCAGTGAGTGGCCTCACGTTCATGCTGCCTTCCCTGTCATGGTGGACTGTGCCCTCAAACTGTGACCCACAGTAAACCCTTCCTTTCTTACAGATATTGTGTTGCAGCAATGGGACAACTCATGCACACTGAAGGAAATGTGAGCTATTGCAGCCAGTTTGATTAATAGTCTTGTCCTTACCTCAAGTAGATGAACATGGACTCAGCAATTCCACTCCAGAGTATATACTCAGGAGAATTGAAGGCATATGTCCATGCATAAACTTGCAAGTGACTGTCTGTAACATCATTATTCATATTAGGCGAAGAAAAGCAAAATACAACACATCTATTCATGAAACGTTATTGACCACAAAAAGGTGAAAAAGAAAGAAGAGTGGGTACGTGCTATGATGTAGTACAATGGATGGAACCTTAAACCAGCTCAACAAAAGAAAGAAGCCAGTAATAAGCACATGCATGCACATGCACACACACACACATATTATATAATTCCAGTTATTTGAAATGTTGAAAATAAGCAAAGCCATGTAAATCGGTAGGTTAAGAATAGCAGGTGCAAGATGAGGGTGACAGCTAAGAGCCTGGGTCTCTTTCGGAGGCACGGGAAGCGTTCTGTAATTGTGCTTGTCACACTTCCTGTTACTAGCCCAATGTTATCAACCTGTACACTTTAAATGACTGAGTTGTGAATGTACATAAGTTATTTCTCAATGACGCTGTCTTTAAAACAAATTTCTGAGAGCCTGTAATATTGAGTGAAGGCTCTGCTGTTTCCTGAGAATATTCTTTCACATTATGTGTATGAGTACTTGCAGGTGTGTGCCAATGAGCTTGAAGAGCCAGAAGAGGGTGTCAGCTCCAGAGTTACGGTAGCAGCCGTGAGCTGCCCAACGTGGGTGTTGGGAACTGAACCCAGGCTCTCTGCAAGAGCGGCGAGTGCTCCTTACCACTGAACTGTCTCTCAGCCACACGAGTGGATTGTTTAATCCCTATGTCTTCTCAGAATGGCAAAGTAGAAATTCATGTCATTAGCATTAGAACAGTTAAGGTGACTGAGATTTTCTACTGTGTATAACAGGATGTAAATAATAAGCAGAACTTGGACTAAAACCCCATTTGCTCTCTATGGGTTAAATTTCTACCTTTTGAACCTTTCCCCCCAAGTTCCCATGCTCCTGCTCCACCTTCTTTTTTAATATTCACTTTGCTTTCACTTTTTGAAAAGGGAAACTCAACTGTGGAGGAAATGCTTGGGCTTTATCCCTAAACAAATTACCAGTTACTGAAGAGGGAAAAAACCTGCATAGATTTTCTTCCTTACTTAACTTCCTCTCAAACTCAGAGTTGCATGTGTTCAAAAGTATCTTAGCATTTTAAACCATGCCCAGTAAGGTAGAAAATCCATGAGCCACTGGTATCATAAGAGTCTAGTTATATAAAAAAATTAATATGCAATAGATCATATTCCCAGCCCTGCATTATTATTATGACTTCAGTTATAACTTTGAGGGGCAAACTTTCTCAGGCCCTTCAAATGCCTATGAAGTTAATAGTGTGGATTCTAGAATTTTGCTTCTTATTCTTTTATTGCCAGGTGCCCTGTCCTGGACTCCATGTATTTTGGGCTAATATACTTTATATGAGAACAAATACACATTTGCTGTTTCTAATAATCCTCTAATTACATGACACAATATTTTAAGTGATTGAATAAAGTATATTATGAAATTAATGTGGCTTTTAAACCTATCCCAATAAGCAACCTTGTTCTCTCTCTTGGCATATGTAATCTTATAAACTTTCAACTATGGCATAGAGATATTTGATATTCAAACTGTCTCACTTAACTTGTCGTGGGGTTCCAGTCAGTCCGAGTCTTTGGGACGGTCATGTTACCAAGTCCAGGTGGCATCATTTAGCCACATGTCTTTCGGTGACCAGAGCCTTTGATGTCATATGATTTATCTCTGGGTCTTTCAGCTTCTGCACTGATGAAATGGCTCCTTGCTGCCGCTTCTCCTGCTCTTCTCCTCCTTCCTTTCATCCCTGTTCGTTTCATATACTTTTTGATCTACTTGAAACTTTGACCCCACAAAGTGTCTTCTCCAACTCAGCGGTGTCAGCTGGGAGCTTCTTTGGCTCCATTCTCAGCTGAATCCTAACACACTGCTGAGTACCAGACAGGCTTCTGGAAATCAGCTCGGATCATCAGCCTAACACAGGGTCATGAGAACAGATTTGCTGCTTACCATGTTGAGTCTTGGCTGTGGTCACTCCTCTGCCTTAGCACAGTAGAGCTATGTCTCCAGCAGCCAGCGCTGTTAGTAGGGCACCAGCATGTCGCATGTGGCACGACAGGTATCTGTGTGTCTCTAACGTTTAAAGCTTTGCCAAGTATACAGACTGTTCAACCCTCACCTTTGCTCTAGACATTTAAAAAGGTTGATTATGGAGAACAGGATTGTTGTTTAGCCAGTAAACAAGAATACCTGCCATATAAGCTTTCTTTGGCTATTGAAAAGATTGGCAGATTAAGACAATATATATTATTATTTTAGAGATCTGTAGGTTAGACCTCAATACTGGTCTTAACTGAGCCAAGATGCAGGTGATGACAGAACTATGAATATTTCTGGAAGCTCCAGGAGACGATCCACTCCCCAAGATTTGACAGCATCTTAAGGCAGTCCATCCTCTTTGACCAAGTGTTGGGAGCAGCATTAATCTATGAGTAAAAATATTTAGAAGGTCGTTTGAAAGCATCTCTTTTTAGTAAAACAACAGTAGCTGGTTCCCACTTAAGGGCCTATGACCTCTCCAACCAGGGGATTTTTTTTAACAAGTTTTATAATACCAGTTATGGATTTTTTTTCCCATGGAACTAGCCTAAAATCCAACCAGGTTGGTTACCTTAGTAACAGTCATGTTGCTATCATACCAGTGAACCTGTCTTGCTTCTTAGGTTAGGATTGTAGTGTGCAGGGTTCGCTGCTGAGTAAGATCCCGGATCCTTTTTTTCTCCAAGGGCCTGCAAAGCGCCGTCTAACACTATGAAAGCTAGCCCTCACGAAGGACATTTCCAACATGCATTTTGTTTTTTATTTTTAACTATTTATTTTGTCTTTAATTGTGTGTATTGCGGTGGGGGGGGGGCATGTGCAGATATGAGCACAGGTGCCCAGGGGTCAGAAAAAAGCAACAAATTCCCCGGATGTGGAGTTAAAGGCGCGTTAGCCACCTTGTGTGGATGCTGGGGACTAGATTCCAGTCCTCTGCAAGAACAGTACATGCTCTTAACCATTTTTTCTTTCTTGATGAGCTGATTGCTTTACAGAGTGTATAATTCATCCAGACTTGCCACCTTTTGTGCATTATTTTGGTGATCTGGCTGCCTCTTCCATGGTCGTTATACACTAATTACACTAGCATTCCTAAAACCTATAGTTCGAGACCTGAAGACTTTTCTGGGTATTGGTGTGTAATATGGATGTGTGTATGTATTCATGTGTGTGAACAGTTATGTGCACCTGTCTGTGGAAGCCCAGTGTGACATCAGGTGTCTTCCTCAATCACTCTGCTTTATTTATGAGGCGGGGTCTCTCACTGAGCCTGAAGCTCACCAATTCTGGTTAGTCTAGTTAGACATCATACCCCAGGGACTCCCTGTCTCTGCCTCACAAGTGCTGGTATTACAAGTGACTACTATGCTTGTCCAACTTTTATAGAGTCATTAGGATCCATATTCCTATGAAAACCCTGGCACACAAGTGCTGTGACTGCCGGGATACACCACACACTCTGAAAAATGGTTGTAATGGCTACTAGAATGGCCTGTCGTACCATGGCCACTTAGACTCTGTCACTGATTTCATGCCAATGTTTGTTTATTCATGTGTATTCTCTCCCGGGTTCTGAGCATTACCTTGACCTGCTGGAGTCATCCCTACTTCCCCATTTGTGTTTTGACTTTCAGAGGATGTGTCATTGGACCTACGTTCCATTTTAATGTCCCTGCTCTGCACTTTGGTGATGTTTCCTATGGTGAGTAACTTTTTTCTTTTTTGGGTGTGTATGTGTGTGTGTGTTTGTGTGTGTGTGTACACATCCATGCACATACATGCATGCACACTTATGTGTATGTACATATGGAATCTGGAGGATAAACCTTGAATGAACACCACCCACCTCCTTTGAGACAATCTCTTTCATCGGCCTCGGGCTCACCATTTAGACTAGGCTCTCTGGCCATTGAGCCCCGGGGACCCTTCTGCCTCCCCAGCACTGGAATTACAAGCACATGCCACCACACTTGTTTTTTTATGTAAGCTTCAGGGATCAAACTCAGGTCCTTGTGCTAGCAAATGACCTTGACACAAGCTAAGGTCATCTGATAAAAGGGAACTTCTATTGAGAAAATGCCTCCATCAAATTGGCCTGTAGGCAAGCCTAAAGGGCATTTTCTTGGTCAATTTGATATTAGAGGGCCTGGTGATGCCATCCTTGGGCAGATGCTCCTGGGCTGTATAAAAGAGCAGGTTGAGTGGGCCATGGAGAGGAAGCTAGTAAGAAGCATCCTTCCATAGTCTCCGCTTCAGTGTCTACCTCCAGTTTCCCACTGAGTACCTGCCCTGACTTCCCTCAGTAATGGACTATTACCTGGAAGTGTAAGCCAAATAAACCCTTTCCTCCCCATGCTGCTTTTGGTCATGGCATTTATCACAGCAATCAAATGCAAACTAGTGCACTAACTAAGCCATTCAGCCAAGTCTTAGCTTTCCATTTTAAACTTAAAAATTGGATAGAATATTTTTTGATCCTTACCAAGGAGACGGAAGGTTTACAAAGCTCTTCACTTAACGTTTTAATAAAGAGAATCTCTTCCTCTGCAGCACTGTTTCTAAATTATATGTAAAGAAGAAACTAGGTCCTGTGCATTAAGAGTTGAACACAGCATCTTTTCACTACCTGAACAGATTTGGAGGAGGTGGTGATGGTGGTGCTGGTGATTTTGCTTTACTTCTTTGCAGTGCTGGTATCAAACCCAGGGCTTTGTGCATGTGGCAAGTGCTCTGTCAGTGAACCAAACTCCCAGACCTGCCCTGTATCTAAATGCGAATTCTGATTTGCCTGTCTGCCTGCACAGCAGCCGCCTTAGAGAGATGCTTTTGAGTTTAAGTGGGCTTGATGTGGTTTGATTCCAGGGTTTAGTTGCTCCAGGTTGAAGGATGTCCCATCTGTTTGTGTTGTTGTCTCTATTAGTGTCTGCCCTGTGACATTTCTTCCTGTATATGTCTCCCCACTGATAAAAGTGACAGCAGCAGCAGCAGCAGTGTTCCCCTTGCTCATTTCTTGTGGCTTTTCACTGCTGAGTGTATGGCATGTTGGGGTGTGCTTGAACCTAGCAGTCCTTCACAGAGGTACAGCCACTGTCTCCAGCAAGCAAAACTGGAGCCTGGAGACTTTTAAATTATTTGCCAAAGACAAACAGCATTGATAGACTTACTATTTATTTTGAGACCTGCTTTCAACTGGGATGGTGCCCCAGTGAGGCAAAATTTGGTCCTTAACAATAAAAAAAGAAAACTATTTTTCAGATCTTCCAATGTCCAATCCTATATAACCAAATCCTATTCCTAACTCCTCTTGAGAAAGAGAATTTAAATCGTACTTAGTGGGTAATTTGCTCTGATTTGAAATTAATTTGCCCTTCTGTTTAGAAGGTGATAATAGGAAAAGCCCAGAATAAGAACTGCTCACTTAAATCTGCATCCCTGCATCTTCCTAGTCCTAGTTCCTGTTTATCTTGCTTCGTGTTGAATGGACCCTGTCTACTGTGGGAAAATTGTTCTTTAGGAAAAGCCTATTCATAATGTGTTTGTCAGTTGCTTTACATTTGGATGTTAGGAAAATTTTACTTATTCAGAAAACATTGTGTGAAGCCCCCAGCGTGCTTTACACTGCATAAAGTTATATGATCTAGTAGATAGACTTCTCCTAGACTGCATAGCTCCTGTCCAGAACTCTGCCTGTGACAAACTACAAAGTGCCACCTCATCTGCAAAATGACCCGTATGCTCCCCCTCTGCTTTGGATCCTCTTGTCTGAAATATCCCATGAGCCCCCAAAAGTCTCTCCACTGTCAATTTTTGATCATGCATGTGGCATCTTCTTTTGGGGGCTCATTGTCTATTGGTGAATTCATGTTCCCACACATCATCTTTTTGAAGAATCTGCTTCTGCTGATTCCATGTGCTCTTATGATCTACAGCTTCCAGTTCCTTCAAGAAGTCTTGAGGGTGAAGATCCTGCACAGTGGTAGAGCTCTTACTTAGCATGTTCAAGGCCCTGGATCCCAGTTTTAGCAATAAACAGACAGACAGACACCTTTTTCGGATTTATTTATTTTTAGTTTCTGTGCACGAGTGTTTTGCCTGCATGTATGTAACTACACCTTGTGTGTGCAGTGCCCACTGGAGGCCAGAAGAGGGCATAAGGACCCCTGGAACTAGAGTTCCAGACAGTTGTGAGCCACCATTTAGATGCTAGGAATCAAACCAGGGTCCTCTGCAAAGGCAGTCAGTGGTCTTAACTGCTAAGCTGACTTAGCCCCAAGAGAGAGCTTCTTAAGGGTCTTTTTGGGTTAGATTAAATGTAAATGTTGAAGGAGAATTAAATTTTTTAGGATGGTTTCCTTCAAGTCAATATTGAGCACAGGAGGAAGTTTAAGCACCTCTGTGACTCCCTGAACAATCTGTCCAGCCGTGTCGTTAATTTTCCTAAGCTACAGACACTAACGAGAGAGAATACAGATGTTGAGAACTGCAAACTACTTTAATTCCGGAAGAACTGTAGATAGAACAGACTGCAGATGGAATAGGGGAGCCAAAAACCTAGGCATAGAATTCTTGCTAATGTTCACTGGGTCTTTAACAAGCCACCATCCCCTCCTTAGGCCTTGTGAAGGACACTACTAGTACAAGACTGCCCTAAGTAAGTTGTAATGAGTTTTATTCGGTAAAAAAAATTTCTAGCCACGGGAATTGGCCTGGGCAGTTATTTGAAGGACCATGTAACTAGACAGTCCACTTTTCATAATACCCTATATTAGCAGACCATTTCCTCATTCACAGCCAGATAAGTGGAGTTTTCAGAGTCATTACTGGGGAAGCTCTGGAGTCCAGTATAGCAATCCCATGCTTTTGAAGGTGACTTTCCATCAGCCTCTCTGGGATTTCTAAAAGAAGGTGGGTTTAGGTAGAAAAGTAGATGTCGTCTCTAGAAAAACCAACCATGTAAATTATCCTGCAGTTATTATTGCTTTAAAAGTGATAGCAACATAACAGCCACCCAGGAAATCCAGCAAGGAGTCAATTTATTGCTGTCCCAGCAAAGGAGACCTGCATCTCTTCCAAAAGGAGTGTGAGTCTCACCAAGGGGAAGGCAATGGGGCCAGATGTGACCTGAAGCAGAACTCTAGGGAAGTGAACTAGTGTTAGTCGCTGGTTAGCTCTAACTCAGATGATCACACCTTTCCTGGGAGAGGCTATTATGACGTACTGTGTCATCAGCCCTGAGAGCATGAGTCTCATAAAGGGCAAGTGCAAATCTTGTCACCTCCTGGCAAGTTCTAAATCAAACAGCAAACAAAACTGTGTAGGCTTCTCCTTTAACATATTGGCAGACAAGAGTGAGCCTAGATTTTAAAAATCTGTTTTTTATGCAGAGTATAAAGGCAAAGTACACTCCACAAGACAATTTAAAACAGCTAGCAGCAGAAACTGCCTGGGTGACAATCAAGGGGCTTGGCTTGTGTCACTGTTTAACCTGCATGACTTAATGCATGACAAATACTCTCTAGTTAATTCATGAATGAATGAAGTATATTTATTGATCACATGATTGATGTTTTAAGGAGATAAGAGGGGTGGATATGAGCAAAGAGAGTGAATGGCACACATTTGCGAAGATAAGGATGTCACAACGAAACCCAGTATTTTATACATACATATAAAAGATGTTTAAAGAGGGTCCAGGGACTTGGCTGAGCTGACGAAGTGCTGTGATAGCTAGGAACCTGAAGTTATCTCCCAGAAGCCCATGGACTCTCCGGATGCAGCAGGGCATATTTACAGTCCCAGCATTGGGGAAGCAGAGACAGGAGGGTCCCTGAGCAAACCAGGAAACTCCAGGTTTGGTGATAAACTCTGTATCAAGAAATAAAGTGGATGGTGAGTGAGGAACATTGACTTCTGACCGCCACACATACCCACACACATGCACACACAATAAACAAACGAACGAACAAACTTAGGACAAGTTGGAACATAGTGAGGAATGGTGATGAACTGCATACACAATGCCAGCCCGTTGCTAGGGGAGATTTATTGGCCAAGGGAGGCTGTTGGAAAAAGGGAGTCTTTCTTATCTCATGCTTTGTTTTCCAGGATTTCCTCATACTTTGATGTGTTCCCTCAATAACACATCTTTGGTCTCCATGACCTTCAAATTGCGTGTCCGTGGGGATGGCGATGGCCTGCAAAGCATCCCAAGTTACTCTCAGGAGTCAGACAGCAAGAGACGGTCTTGGGTTAATACCGAACTATCCACAACGAAACCCAAAGAATTCACCATCACTCCCAGCAGCGGCACCATACGTGCCCAGGGGTTTGCTGCCATCAAGGTAAGGTGCACAGACTTCAGCACACAGCCAAATACCCACCTCTCAGATAGCCACTGATACCTCACCTAGGGTTTTCTGGGTGTGCCAGGGGAATTGGTGTTGGTTGTTTTTACTCTTTGCTCTTTTGGCTCCTTGTTCTTTGTGGGCCTGCCACCCAGCTCCCAAATAAACACACATGGAGGCTTATTTTTTCGTATAAATGCCAGCCTTAGTTTGGCTTGTTTCTAGCCAGCTTTTCTTAAATTATTCCATTTACCTTTTGCCTTTCTCTATTTCTGTATACCTTTCTTTACTTCTTACTCCGTGACTTGCTGTGTAGCTGGGTGATTGGTCCCTGATGTCCTTCTCTCTTTCTTTTCTCATTCCTCAATCTCCTCACAGATTTCTCCTTCTATTTATTCTCTCTGCCTCTCCTTTCTCCTGCCTCACTATTGGGCATTCAGCTCTTTATTAGACTAATCAGGTGCTTTAGACAGGCAAAATAACACAGCTTTACGAAGTTAAAATGATGCAATAGCATAAAGAAATCTAACACATCTTAAAATAATATTCCACAAGAGGGAATCACGTGCAAAATGGGGCCCATAGGAAACAAGTCTCTGAGACCAAGAAACCAAACACAAAAGGGCTGGGCAGAGAAATCCACGCTGCTCACGTTACTGGAACTGCTGAGGTTAGAGCCTGAGCCCAGTTAGTACTAGCAAGCCAGTCCTCAATAAGCCAAGGAGAGAGACAAATTTCCACCATGGGAAGAACAAAGATATTTCTTGATACCCGCTCCCCAGTCGTCTTGGGGTCCTGACATGAGATTTAAGTATAGTGGTTCTGGTCTAGGTGTGGTCTCACCCATCAACCAACACAATCTCAGCTCTGGTCTCTCCTGTGAGGTGGTCTGACCAATTTTAGGAACTGTATAAGGTCCCTTTTCAGGAGGCAAGCCCTCCACTGGCTAGCACCAGGCAACAGCTTTCTCCAGCTTGAGATTCCAGGAGTTGATGGGAAGGGGGTTCCGGTTCCTTGGAAACCACTGTTTCAATAGTCTGACAAGTGTCTCTTTAGAATAACCGTGTTCCCCCAGCCCAGCTACGCTCCAGCTGATTTACATGGCTGTAGGTGCAGCCCCTTCACAGGAACTGCAGCTTCTAGTTCTTTCTGGTGCAGTCACAGCTCCAGGCAGACAGCCCACCCCACTGACACTCACGCAAGAGAAGAACTCAGCTCAGACTCTGGCTTCAGACTCAGATCCTTCACCACCACAACCACCATATTTATGCCAAACTGACAGCCAGACCATTCAGGTTTGCAGTAAAAATCTGGGCCCCGGCAAATGTGTGTGCAATGTTTCTTCCCATTAGAGCTTTGTGTGTGATCCCACAGGAAAAGGGATGCAAAGGTGGTCACCACCCTCTCCTCACCTTGGGCTTGGTTTCCCGAGATGAGGTCAGTGATGGTCTCCTGGTGCCATCAGCAGGACTGGGTCACAGTTAACCGAGAAGAGTTTTAGCTGCCTCCCTTCACCTTCGCTGCTCCAACACCAAGATCTAGCAGAAAGGAAGGCTGCTAAACCGAAGTGATGATTTCTGGGAAAGGAAGACTGCGTAACTAAGATGGCTAATTCTTTAGATATTATCACTGACTATTTAATCCAGTCACTGTTCCATCCCCAAATTTGTTTTAGAAGCTTTGCAATCTCTTGCCTGGGATCTATTCATCTGGGACTTTTTAGCTCTTCCGTGGGCTTCTGCAGGGGTCTAGGAGGTTTGCTATGTCATCACAGTCTCTAACTAGCTTTGCCTAGTAAGGAGCTCAGCTGCAGAGGTTTTATCTTTTACTTGATGCTCAGCCTCCATGCAGTCTGACTTTCCTTTTGCCCCTAGAGGTAGCACAGAAGTGTTAAGACAGCATCTCTCCCCCAGCCTCCTGCTGGAACCCCTTGATTTTCTTCCTGTGGCACACAATTCCAGCACATAACAAGGGGTTCCAGTCATGCATGTGGACATCCTCAGCTTTTCTCCAAACCCTGTTCTCCAAATTCTGTTCAAGTCCATTCCTCCCTTCCATTTATTTTTCCTGTATATTTGGCAGACTCTCTCTCTGGCTTCATCTCTCCCTCTGATCCGCACCTCAGCGAGGTCTGTGTGGACTCAAATCTGCATGTGGCAAGTCCCTCTGCAACCAAAAAGGTTTTAATTAGTGCCTGATACATAATTTATAGACAGAAACCCCTTAGCCCATGCCAGAAGCTGTTTTCCAGACTAACAAGTATCCCTTCCAGTAGAAATCATTTGGAAGCAATTAAAAGTTGTAACGAGGCTTTCAGAGGGCCTGAACACAGTTCGACAGCAGTAAACACAAACATAGGCTAAAATGTTCTGGGTAGACTGTCCTCAGGTTGACCTGGCTTGGACCTTCCTGTTTTCTGTTTTCTGCTCTAATAAGGAAAGCGGAAAGAGGAGGCGGATTTCTAGTTTGAAAAACTGACTGCCCCTGCCAGTTTCTGAAGAATACACAATTATTTTCACTTCCCTGTCATGTAATAGAAAATTCACTACGCTGTTTACTCAGTTATATTGCGGTTTTATCATTTAGATAGCTGCCTGTAGCATAAAGAACAATTTAAACCACAATAATGAAAGTCTGTTTGTTATTTCTCACCACCTGTGGTCATTTCTCCCCCACTTGTGTGGGTATGAAGTCCCCACGATAAAAAAAAAAAAAAAGCACCTCAGAAATGAGCCAGCCTATTGTACTAATAGCATTGGGTTTCTAACCCAGCGTTTGAAAACATCCACAATGCCTGACCCACCAATGTAACTTGTTTTCTGTAAAACACCAGCCGTCTAGCAAAGCACTTAGAAGTCGTGCTGACTCAAGCTCCCGCCCCGGCTCCCGGCTCCCCCGTGCAGAGAGCTGGCTGTTCCAAGCAGCAACTTGTCCCCTTTTTCTTCCCAGGTGACTTTGTGCTCCAACACTGTGCAGAAATATGAGCTGGCGCTGGTGGTAGATGTGGAGGGCATTGGAGAAGAAGTGCTGGCACTCTTGATTACAGCCAGGTAGCATGCACCTGTTCCTCTCTGCCAGCGTCCTGTCCCCCCCCCCTCCCAGCCCCGCGCCCAGTGTCCAGATTCTTCCCACAAAGCAATTGGCCTGCTAGACACATTGCCCACCTGATTCCTCTTGCCTCCCTGAGATGGAAAATGGAATCCGGGGTGCAAAGGGCAAAACTTCGAAACAAAATGTTTGCAAAGGACCAAAGGTTTTCTGTGCGTGCTGTGTTGCCCTCTGATGGGTCTTGTAGAGTATATAACTGAAAGAGTTTAGCAGATAGGTGACAATTGCTAAATTTTATTGATATGTCAGGGCCATGTAGTAGAAGGTGCAATTGTCAGTCTCTAATATGAATTTGTCATCTTCTCTCTGTGTGTATGCATATACATACATACATACATACATACATACATACATACATAAGTGTACACATAAGTGTAGGGATGCACTCACTCCAGATGTGTGCGTGTAGAGTCCAGAGATTGATCTTGGGTGTCCCCTCTGTCTCTCCACCTCATTTTTGAGACAGGGTTTATCAGTATACTTGGAGCTCACTGTTTTACCAAGACTAGCTGGCCATGGGACATCTGGGACTGGCTCTCCGTCCCACCACACACATTTTTTACATGCGTATGGGGTCTCCTGACTCAGCTCCTTGTGTCTGCACAGAAAGTCTTTACTCACAGCTACGTCTCCCGGGCCCCCAGCTTCTCTTTCTTTTTTGATGAGCCGGTAAGGCTCGTTTAAGTGGGGCCGCACGCCTCCCACAGCAAATACGCTGTGGACAGAGAGAAGGCTGTAGCAGAGCAGGATGTCAGTGTCTGGGATTTAGGTCTTATGAATCTTAGGAAGACACACCTTAAAGACAGTGCAGACATGCTGATTGGTGCAGAGATAACAACTGGCCTCCCTGTGTGTGTCTGAAGCTTGAATAGAGACAAATGTCCACCTGGGAGGAGCTAGAACTCTTGCTGCCTCGGTCTACATATGCCGCTACAATCCGACTTGTTTATTTATTTCACTGAAGACAGGAAAGCTCTTTGGTCCAGTCTGTAGCTCCCTGAGGTTTGCCCTTGCCTGGGATCTGATGCTGCATTTGACTCCCATGCTGGCTGTTTCTGATACCTTTCGGCCTCTTTTCCCTGCAGCTGTTCAGAATTGTAAAAAATAATAATGCCTAAAGGGACTGTGAGTTTCCTGCTAGGGTTCGCCGTGACCCACGTGAAATATTATAAACCCTCTCAACCGCACTGGCTCAAAAAGCAAAGGATTAGCTTTGAGAAAGCCATCGGGTCAACTGACAACTTGCATGCTAAATAAAAATGAACACTCATCCCTGCTCAGGAACAGGCATCGGGTTAAAGAGAGGACCCTCATGTTACCATTTCCCATGGCAGCTGCGGGAATAGAAGAGCTTCTCTTAGAACTGTACCCCACGGTATCCCCTCAGCAAGCCAGCAGTGACTCCTGCCATGCCCTCGGCCCGGGTTCATCCCCTCTTGCTGTGCACTTTCACACTCCTGGATTCCTCCACACTGCCCTATGAGTAACAGCCCCACTGAATTATGTCATCGGGTCTCCTTCATTTCATCCCCAGGGGAGGGAGACGTGAGACAGAAAGCAGCTGACTCAGAGTAGCACAGGCCGGACTTTAAGGTCAGCATTCAGCTGGGCTCCATGGAACTTAATATCCAGTCCTCAGCATCTCTGTGCTTTGTGTCAGACAGTGACACAGGGCGGGTTAGACACTGAGAGCTACAGACATGAAATAAAACCCGAGTCACTGAGTAATTGAACGACAGCGACACAGGGCCGCATGCAAGAAGCTGTGACATAGCTCCAGTCCTGGGCGAGGCTGCAGGACCATACTCATCCCAGAAGCTACTCAGCACAGGAATTAGAATTGTTATTGTTATTTAGAGCTTTGTTAGTCCCTGGAGGTTTTCTGACCCATCCTAAGTGTCACAGCTAACTAAGACTTCATATAGCAGCCATTGGTCCTATTTGACACAAACACAGGAGGAACACAGTGAAAAGCCAATGACAAGGGCTGCCACTGCCCAGCAACCATAGCTGTTGGAGGTTTGTTTTCTGATTAACTACTGGTGAGTGAGGCTAAAAGGGAGAGTAGCACAGAAGAGTTGAAAAGATCCGTTGGACCCCACGGTGCCCACTAATACAGTTAATAGAGAAAAGCTATGTGATAGTGACAGAGGCACTTAGTTTAGGATTCTGCCTTTCCGGGTGTAAACAAGCTCTCCATTTTCAGTTGTTTCATGGGTTCCTTTGAGCAGGTGTGTTGTGCCCACCCTCCAGTTGGTGACCACAGAGGTGAACTTTGGACGCTGCTTCCTGAAGTACCCGTATGAGAAGACCATCCAGCTTGTCAATCATGATGTCCTTCCCGGATGCTATAAGGTCCTGCCCCAGGTGAGTTCCTTCATCCTTCTTCAGTGCTGAGCTCTATTCTGGTGGACTCCTTCACTGAGAGAGAGAGAGAGAGAGAGAGAGAGAGAGAGAGAGAGAGAGAGAGAAGCATCCTTCTGAGAAGCCGCATGCCGGTGCACACGCATGACCTCCTCTGTGTCTGAATTCTAGCTCTCAAATGAGTTGGGTGTTGGGCTTGGAAGGCACAGCTGGACTGCTGTCTGTGTGAAGGAGCAGCTGCAGGTGTAAACTGCTGTTAATTTCCCAGGGAAATTGTCCTTGATAAAGAAGGGAAAGTGTCAATTAAGCCAACATGCAGAAGTGCACCTGCAAATAATTGTCTGTGAATTAACCAAGCTTGGGAAATGAGCTGGGAGACTTCATTTGTGCTCATAGCCATGACTGAATAGCATCACCAAGACGTGGCAATGAAGTGTTTATTAATGGACCTTTTGGACCAGAAAGTTAGGGGTTACACAGGAAGAGAGACTGTGTCTTGATGCCTATGAACTATAGCCTTCTATACACCATTGCACCTGGCTACCTGGGGAACCAAACAGGTCACATATGCACAAAACTCAGAAAGACTTATATAGACTAGAGAAATGGAGGGTCACCAATGACCTGCAGTTTACCAAGAAAGCATTTGGGGTTAAAATTTAGCTCTGTGCATATGGACTGCAATATATATCCATGGGGTGAGAGGGTAGTTGGGAGGTTTATAGTCACTTTTGCTATGGTGAAACACCATGACGGAGAACAGCTTGTGGAAAACATAGTTCCAGAGGGTAAGAGTCCACCATGGCCCGGAGGCATGGCAGCAGCAGGCGTGGCAGCAGCAGTTTGAGCAGAAGTTGGTTGAGTGCATCTCAACACACAGGGAGCAGAGAGAGGCTACCAACCCCCAGCGGTGCACCTCCTCAAGCAAGGCTCCTCACCCTAAAGCAGCACCACCAGCTGGGGACCAAGTGTTCAAATGCCTGATCCTAGGAGACACATTCCTCATTCAAACCACTACCGAGCTTTATTTGGCTCCAGGTTAAGTGTTTCTGGGGGCCACGGGTCAACAAAGATTTGGGCTGCATCTGAGATATACAGCGAAAGGGAGGTGGCAGCCATTGGTCAAAGCATGGCCAGGATTTTATCTTCAGCTCTTGTCATCTGTTGTAATGAAAACTTGGGGAGGGGGGAAACATCATGTTTAGAGTAACCAAAATGTCATCTGCAAGCCTAAGTCATGAAAAGAGCTAACTTATGTGTTTAAATTGAACAAAGAAGGCTTAACCAGGACAAGATCACTAGCCAAAGGACTATTATGTAGGAAAGGAAGCTGGAATTATTATGTGAGTTTCTCTAAGACATTCAGAAACCAGGGACCAAGCTCTAGGACACATCCAGCAGAGACCCAAGAGCAGAAGAGTAGGGCCCTGTGTTGTGCATGGTCATATCAAGAATGGAGAGCAGAGCTGCAGGGTCAAGGGAAGCACTTTCAACACAGAAGCTGGGAACCAGGTAAGACCTGCTTTGGGTGCAAAATTGAAGGTGAAGCTTACACAGTCATCAAGATACTTAGTTTTTTTTTGCCACATGTTCTAAGATATTAAAATAACTTTAAAAACTATAGCAGGCAAAATATCAATATTTGGATAAAGATCAGTGTTACAGACTTTTATTTTTGTCTCAGGCTCCAGAGGCTCAGCCAAAGAATGATACACAAAGATAAGAGTGTGTTAAGCTGTGTTAGGCCAGACCAGATGCAGGAAGGGAGGGGTTTTCTAGAAGGGAGAAGACTGCATGCTGAGCCTTTCTGCCAAGAGCTAAGGCCCTCAGTAAGGTTTTCAGAATCAGACCTACAGGGGAAGCTTTGGGCCAGAACTGGGAAGAAGAAGCTAGGCTCCAAAATATATCCAGCCCCTAGAGATGATGACATGCAGGTGGTCCCTTGCTATAGAAAAGGACTTCACTGGATGCACTCGGAGCAAGGCCTCACCTCTGCAGCCTTTGGGAGCCAGGTAACTGGAGCAAATTCAAGCAAAAGCCCCCGAGGCAGGTCAGGGAGAGCAGCAGGCTGAGAAGGAGATCCCAAGAGCAAAGGATTGCAGGTGGGATGAGGACCGCGTGCTCAGGAGTTGCTGGAGTCATGGCCTCCATTAATGGGGTACAAAGGTCTAAGGCAATGGAAAATGAAGCATGAAGGCATAAAGGACCTAGATATAGACCTTGGCCATGAAAGGCCATTGTCCTGAATGCCTGCTGTGCTCATTCTGCATCTCACTGTGCTGGGAACTCGGGATCTTTTGCCTCACCTACATTCCACTTAACCTTATGTCCTTTTGGCTGAACCAGGGTCTTTATCTCAAGACTGCTGTAAATGATGAGCGAGACGCCCCTTCCTAATGACTCTCCATGGATGCAGAATGACCGTTATCTCAAAATAAACCAATATGACATTTGTTCCCTCTCTTGTCTCTCCGTAGCTGTATGAGAATCCACCCGCTGTCCTGCTCTCCAGCCCCTCCCCCTGCGGGGTCATCCCCCCCCACAGCACCGTGCACATACCACTATCCTTGGAGACCCAGGTCACTGGTAAACACAGATCCACAGTTTACATCTCCGTCTTTGGGAGCCAAGACCCCCCTCTGGTGAGTCAGTTTTCAGAGTTGCAATTGAGGTCACATGCTCCGCTACCATAGTGCTTTTATCTTCTTCGCTGACAACATGCCATCACTGTATATCCCCTGGTTTCTGTAGTTTTGGGACTTTGTTTTTATTCTACAGTACTAAAACACATGTCACCCTACCTAGGAAAGCTATACATAGATACGCTCAAAAGTTGTAAGGTGCTTTAGTAATTGCTCTTAAGTCTAACCTAAGGACCAAAATTTTTCATATGCATGCACACGTGTACACACACACACACACATGCACACACACAGAGTTATCTTTTCCTTGGTCATCATCTCTGTATGTTTTTTTTAAGAAACATTTTAATTATTCAAAAAGTTGGAAATAAATTTTTAGTGCATTTGTATAGACACATAAATTTGCACATGGAGACTTTCATATATATAGCCACGTACACAAAACACACATAGGCCTTCATATACAAATGAATATAGTATACATGTGAGCATAGAGGTACATAGATGTCTGTAAGTTACATATACTGAGTTTCTTAGTACCAGTCACATACTTTTTTTTTATTGAGAAAAAAAAATTTCCGCCTCCTCCCAGCCTCCCACTCCTTCCCCCCTCCCCCCACTCCTCTCCCCCTCCCCCCACTCCTCTCCCCCTCCCCCCCACTCCTCTCCCCCTCCCTCTCAAGTCTGAAGAGCAGTCAGGGTTCCCTGCCCTGTGGAAAGTCCAAAGTCCTCCCCCCTCCGTCCTGGTCTAGGAAGGTGAACATCCAAACTGGCTAGGCTCCCACAAAGCCAGAACATGTAGTAGGATCAAAACCCAGTGCCATTGTCCTTGGCTTCTCAGCAGCCCTCATTGTCCACCATATTCAGAGAGTCCGGTTTTATCCTTTGCTTTTTCAGTCACAGTCCAGCTGGCCTTGGTGAGCTCCCAATAGATCAGCCCCACTGTCTCCGTCGGTGGGTGCACCCCTCTTGGTCCTGACTTCCTTGCTCATCTTCTCCCTCCTTCTGTTCCTCATTGGAACTTTGGGAGCTCAGTCCAGTGCTCCAGTGTGGGTCTCTGTCTCTATCTCCATCCATCGCCAGATGAAGGTTCTATGGTGATATGCAAAATATTCATCAGTACGGCTATAGGATAGGATCATTTCAGGTTCCCTATCTTCAGCTGCCCCAGGATATCCTAAAGAAGCTAAATAAGAAGGTGAACCCAAAGAAAAACATATAGCTATCCTCCTTGGTAGGGGAAGTAGACAAGATTGCCAGGCAAAAAATCGGGATCTTAAGGGTGGGGTGGGAGGGGGGTAAGGGGAGATGGGGAGAGAAAAGTGAGAAGGGTAGGATGGGGAGAACTTGGGGCAACGGGATGATTGGGATAAAGGAAGGTTGGATAGGGGAGCAGGGAAGCACATATCTTAATTAAGGGAGCCATCTTAGGATTGGGAAGAGACTTGGACCTAGAGGGGCTTCCAGGTGCCCAAGGCAAGGTCCCCAGTTAGTTCATCTCTGTATGTTTAACGAGCTCCTCAGTTGTTCCCAGAGCAAAGCCAAGTTTCACCTTCACTCAGTCACCTACAGGCTGCAAGATCAGTTTCATGCCCGACTTCCCAGATCTTTCCCTTTAGAGCAACTACATTAACTGTTTACCTGCCGGAGCTGTTAAGAGTCTCCAAGCAAGGTGGGACAGAAACACTGAACGTTGCTGCTTAGGCTGAACCGATAAATCTTGAGTCTTGATGGAGGTTGTTTCCCTGGGATTCAGTTTACATGGAAGTTGGGTGGTGTCCACAGAGCTGATTCTGACTGCCTAGAGAGCATGATGAGCTAAGGTTTTCACTGGCCGCTTCTGTAGAAGATGCTATCAGTGACTAGCAGCAGGCCAGCAAACCCCCACCCCCGCCATGGCTCACTGTGACCACTCCAGCCTTGCGCAGCTGCAGCTGGGGAGGAGGTAGCTAGTGCTTTAGGGAAAACAAGGGCTCACGTAGTTCAAAGTGTGGATTTCAGCCACCAACCTGCACAGCTATGTGAACAGCTCTGCCTGTCAACTGTTACCAGAATGCCAGAACTGGGCATCAAACCAGACACTTCCAGACAGAAGCACTGATGCTTGGCCTCATGTCACGTGTTCTCAAGACTGGAGGACTGAGTTGGGCATATGACTCCAAGAGTCTGAGTTTCTCTACTGTGTGACCCTGGGCTGACCTAGAGAAGCTGACCATCCCAGGGATGCATTCCAGGCTAGACAGACATGTCTGACCACATGTGCTCAGCTCTGCGTCCCTCTGACCACAGTGGGAAGGGGCTGTCAGCTCACATCAGCACCCTTCGCACCTCTTCTGTGTTATTAGAGGAGACTAGAAGCTTTTGTTTTCACTGTGCCTCTTAATGGTAACCATTTCACCTGGCCCCGTGTTCTTTCTCTTGTGGAACTCAGGCATGTCATATACAGAGCATTGGAGAAGGCCCGGTTATCTTCATACATCCCACTCAGGTTGATTTTGGCAACATCTATGTCCTGAAGGACACTTCAAGAATTCTCCAGCTATCTAACCAGTCCTTCATCCCTGCATACTTTCGGGCTCGCATGGTGAGTAAGTCCTGGGCTATCACAACTTTGGCTGATGTCCCAGTGTCCCTGTTTCCCTAATATGTGTTTAAAAATGAGCACCAGAGGCAGTATGAAACTATGCCATTCCCGTCCTTAATTCTCTTTATTATAATCCTTTTATTAATCAAGAAGCACAATATGCATATCTGGTAAACAAACAGATGTATTTCATATGATCCCATATGTGAAGATAATTTAGAAACAACCAGCTTTTGCTATTAATTACTGAACACGCCTAAGCCCAGCACCAAACCCTCTGAAGAACATTGTCTCTGTAGCTGGAATCATTTCTCATTAGACTCCCCTTAGGTATACATTTCTTAATATATTTACCCTATATTTTGTTCTCCCCTTTCTTCAGAGAGTATTTCAATACAATTTATAAGGATGTATGGGGTAGAGAGATGGTTCCACAGTTAAGAGTGCTTGCTGAGTTCAGTTCCCAGCACCCATACTGAATAGCTTACTACAGCTCCAAAGGATTCAGCACCCTCTTTTGGCTTCCACTCTTAGGGAGTTACACTAATAGAAGGTGTGGCTTTATTAGAGTAGGTATGGTCTTGTTGGAGAAAGTGTGTATGGGAGGAGATGGACTTTGAGGTCTCATATATGCTCTAAGCCACGCCCATCGTCTCAGTTCACTTACTGTTGCCTGCCAATCAAGATGTAGGACTCTCAGCTCCAGCACCATGTCTGCCAGCATGCCATCATGTCCCATCATGATGATAATGAACTGAACCTCTGAAACTGTAAGCCACCCCATTAAATGTTTTCCTTTATAAGAGTTGCCATGCTGGGATCATGGTATCTCTTCCCAGCAATAGAAACCCCTATCTAAGACAGACACGGACCAAACAGAACATCATATGGCAATGCTCGACCACGTCTGCAGTTTGTGTGCGCTGCAGCCTGTACGCAAAGCTCAAGTGACCTGGGGTATTTTTTTCTGGAGGAGATACATAGACGTCTAGAGGAAATACATAGACGTCTGGAGGAGATACACAGACGTCTGGAAGGGCCTAACGCACATTGGTGCGAACAGTAAGGAGCCATTCCAGAATCTTTCATAGGACAGGACCAGGCTCAGGTCCATGTAGGACAGATAGCCCTGAGAGTGACCTGGACTGTAGATCACAAATGAGCTGAGAAGTTTTGGAAAGTCATGTGAATAAGGCCTGTAGTAATGAGTTGCGGGCAGGCCTGCTTTTCATCTTGCCCAGCTCCCGCAGGGCTAGCTTAGCCCCAGAAATAACAACACACAAACTGTATTCATTTAAACACTGCCTAGCCCATTAGTTTAAGCCTCTTATTGGCTAATTCTCACATCTTGATTAACCCATTTCTAATAATCTGTGTAGTACCATGAGGTGGTGGCTTACCAGGAAAGATTCAGCATGTTTGACCTGGCGGCTGGCTCCATGGCGCCTGACAAACTATGCTTTCTTTCTCCCAGCATTCTGTTCTGTCTACTCCACCTATCTAAATCCTGCCTATCAAAAAGCCGAGGCAGTTTCTTTATTAACCAATGAGAGTAACACATAGACAGATGGCCCTCCTCCATCAAAGGCCCACTGTTTATTGTGTGATGGACAAGCTGTGAGATGTCGGACACCCATTTTAGTTCATCTTTGTAAGGGTTTCAGCTCTGGGGGGAGTCAAACCAAATGTGACAGCATACATCTAAATCCCAGAGGTCGTGCTTTCAAGGGCACTCCTGGCTACAGAGTGAGACCTTGTTTTGAAAGAAAAAGAGAAAACACAATGAATAGCTGGAGAACCTGAAACCTCAATTGAAAAATCAGCCCAAGGTCACCTCATTATAAATGACAGACTCCAGAACTGACCACTAAGCCATGTGACTCCAGAACCACACTTACAGTCATGACCCTGCCCTGCCTCCCTTGAAAAGGCTAACATCAGTTCTTCTGCGCCTCCCTGTTGCCCCTCCAGTCAATTGTCTGAAGCAGCAAAATGATTCATTTCAAGGGAGAGGAGTCTATGACTCCGGATGCCATTTAGATGATGAAAGGGAGCCAGGCCTTGGTGAGTTCTTCATTGTTCTTGCCCCACGGAGAATGGATCATCTGCTGAGATAATAGAAGTCTAAAGCAGTCCCTCTCTCCACACGTGGGTTCCTGTTGTCATCTGCTTCCTTGCGTTTCCCGGGAGGGAACCTCACAGGTCTCAAATGGCAAAGGAGTCGTTGTTTTCAAGTGAACGGTGCTATTTTCTTCAGGCTTCATAGTTATTAGCCCTGCAGAGCAGCAGGCCTGTCGAAGCCCCGCCAGTGTGACACGTGCAAACAGCAGCAATCACTTCTGCCTTTTATGGAAAATATTAAATACACTTATAAAAAAGGCCCCGGCTGGTTTGCTGTGGAAGCTGAGCTCGCATAAGAAATGGAGGGAGTAGCCCATTACCAAATCAAAAGCAGATGTTAAGCTTAGCCGTGTGGAACCTTGGGAGGAGGGTTTATCAGTAATCACAGGAGGGCATGGATTCTGAGCTGTAAAAGGTCACAAACCCTCCATCCTTCCCACAGCCATGTTCACCTGAACACAAGCATGTACTTCCTATGTATGTTGGTTGCGAACTGGGAAAATGGCTGACTTCCCAGCCCTAAGTAGCTGCAAAGGCAGACACCCATTGCTGAAGATCTTCTTTAAAGGTTAATTTTTATTTATGTGTATGTGCCTGGGGTGGGGGTGCCGGAAACCCAACTCCAGTGCTCTGCGGGAGCTCAAACCCCTGCTCCTGCATAGGCTTATTTGTCTGTGAGACTCAACTCATCCCGAGTACTTAACCACTGAGCCATCTCTCCAGCTCCATCTGATGTTTTAATGGGAAATTTTTGGAGGGTTTGCTGTTAGCATCTTTTGAAAGAAACGTATGGACGCTTGTGTTAATTTTCTATTGCTATGTTTTAAATTGCCGTAAATCTAGGATTAAAGACAATACTAATTTATTATTGGCTTTTATGGGCCAATAACCCAGGCCTGGAATGGCTGCTTCCTTCTTATCAGATCACCAAGGACTGAAATAAGTATGTTAGCTGAGTTGCACTTCTCTTGGGAGGGGTGGCTAGGGAAAGGCCCACAGCTGGGATCCTCAGTTTACTGGCAGAGTTTTGCTTTGCAGTAGAAATTTCCTGTTTCACTTGCAGTCACATGGACGCCTCTCAACTGTTACTGGGACACCACAGCTGCCCTATCACGTGGCGTTTCCTTTAGGTCGCTCGGACTTGGCATTTCCAAAAGTTCAGCCTCCTTTTGGCCCACTGAAGATGATCTCCCCATCTGAAGGTGAACTGACTGACTTAGGACCTTAGCTATGTCTGCCAGGTCCCTTCCGAGGAGCACCCACATTAGCATGTGACTGAAAATGGAGAAGACAGCTGTGTCCCAGGAGATGGACATGTTAGGGCCCATCTTAGAATTCTCTCTACCACAGATCACCACCCACTTCTTTCTGGCAAGAATCTTAAATTCTTTCTCAGAATCCATCTTTATTTTCTCAGTGTCATAATCTATATTTTTTTTTTCAGCAAAACACTGTCGAGCTGTAATTGTGCTATATGAGAGCAGTTCAGGTTTGAGTGAAATGACGATAACCCTGTGGTTTACGTAAACTTACGAGGTGCTAGAACCTCACACGTGACCGCTATTAACCATCGCCACCATGGTGTGTGGAAGGCACAGTCGATACCCAAAGCTAATTAGGTCAGGAGGCTAAATGGGTGGTACCTTAGTTACTTTCCTGTTATCACCATGATCAAGGTGATTTATAGGAGAAAGGGGTTTATTTGGCTAACGGTTCCATAGGGCTAACAGTCTGTGGTAGCAGAGTAGAGGTGACAGGTGGCAAGCTCACATCTCAAATCACAAAGGAAAACCTGAGTCTTTTAAAACCTCCAAGCCTGCCCCCAGTGACACTCTTCCTCCAGTTAGGCCACACCTCCTAACCCTCCCCAGACTGCCAACGACTGGGGACCAAGACCTTGTTGGAGAGGGCATCTCATCGAAGCCACCACCGGAAATATGTCCGGCCCTAGGAGGGCAGCTGAGCAGGCGCCTCAAGCCCACATTTGTTTTCCCTAAGAGCATTCCTTCCTAAGCCATCTCTATCTATTGTCATCTTCCTGTCGTGTGGTCTTCAAAGATCGGGATATGGTCTCCACAACCGTCATGTTTATCATTTCGTTAGCCAAGTGTTCCTCCCACACCAGAAGATACCGCATGCCCTAGGCCCTCCCACAAAGGAAAGGGTTCACCTGAAAGTTAAATGGCAAAGCCACACAGACACAGCAGTGCCGTAGAATCTGACTGGCAGGGAGAGCAGCCCAGGACCTTAGCATCTGACATTTTATTGTACCTTGTTCTTAGAGCCTATGATGTATTTTTCTGTCTCATTTTATGCCAGGCATTGATTAATAAGCTTCATCAAAAAGAAAACTCACTGATTCAGCCCTGGGAACAACTTAGGTCTTATTTCTGGAACATCCAACCAGTTTCAGCAGGAATCAAATAGAGACAGTATACACCCATCGAAACCCAATGTCCTCTGGCCTGAAATAGCACTCACCCTGGCCACAGCCTCGCTTCATGGTGTCTAGAGGATTGAACTGTGCCCCTGGTCAGAGCAAGAAGCAAACAGAGTGAATGAAATGACTTTGACAGTACCCGCTCTGAAAGACACCATGCTTTTTTATGTTTTAGATGGCATTGACTTATACCTGCAGTGTAAGCTGAGTCTCGTAGACTCAGCTGAGTTTCGAACAAAACTATGTAGAGTGCTCGAAAGCCTCAAACTGGGCAGAGGGGTCAGCAGAGCGGGATCCTCTCACCTAGCTCTTTTCTGCTCTCTTTCCCAGCCATCTCTCTGTTTTTCCTGAAAGCAGATGAAGGTGAAGTCTGGGTCTACAGTTCTCATAGGGTTTGAAATGCCAAGTGAGTCTCTCCCCGGAGCCCCTTTGTTTTCATTTTAGTTTTTATCTTATTTTTTTTTTAAATTTCATTTTACATTCCAAACACAGTTCTCCCTCCCACCGCTCCTCCCACCCCCGCCCCCACTCCTCCCCTAGGGTAAGACCTCCCATGGGGAGTCAACAAAGCCTGGAACATTGAGTTAAGGCTGGACCAAGCCCCTCCCTCCCCCCTGCTTTAAGGCTGAGCATGGCATCCCACCATAGGGAATGGGCTTCACTGGAGCCTGTTACCATTCCAAATCTGAGATTTGAGAGTTGGGCTTGGCGGTACATTTGAGTAGGTAGCTGTGAGTTAAACTAACCAGGTAGTTTTGTCAGCAGCTCACCGCACCAATCTCCCTATACTGCGGACTCAGACCTGGACTACATTTCCCAGCCTCCATTAGGTGTAGCTTCGTGGGGGAGTTCTAGCCAATGGAAGTGAGCTGGTGTGTAAATCCTAGCACTCAATCCCCCATCCTTTCTGCATTGTTGTCTAGTGATTCACCAATGGCCAGAGTGTCCAACTGTGCCACAGTCTGCTCAGCTGAGTGTCCTGAATGACTGGGGGGTAGAAGCCAATCCTTGCCTCTATCACAACTTTGAAATAAGCTGTTATTACATTAACCCATTGAGCATTAGGGGTCTGTTACAGCAGCTACCATCACCTTATCTAAAAGTAGCTGTCTAGACTCTCAAGACTGTAAGTCTAAAAATGCTGAGAGAGAAGGACTGCTTAGCCAAAGATGAAAACTCTATTTCCATCTGTTGCTTTAATTGTGTAGGTCATACTGAAATGGTTTTACCCAAAGACTTCAGCCTACGTTAACCAAGTGTCTAGGTGAAATGGAGCCATCTTGATCCATTTTTTTAAATGGCTACAGAAAATTGAATTTGCATTTATAGTTCTTATGGAACTCATTTTGATATTATATTTGTGACTAATGGCTTAGAGAATTGTTCTGTTTTCACCTTAGGACTGATTTTTTTTAAAAAAAAAATAATAACTTTGGGGGCATAAATTAACAAGCTATCTTAGGAAGTGTTTCTTTGAACCCAAAGACGAATGTAATATTGTGTCACATTCCTGTTGTTTCTCCTTTCAATAATAGTTTGTCTACATCATGAAAATTTATTGCATAAGGAGTATCTTTTTAATTATATGTGGGGGGGGGAGTATAGTAGGTGCACATGTGTATGAGAGGTTATGTGCGCCCATATAATCACATGAAGGCACAAGATGACATTGGGGTCCCTCTATGTCACTCTCTGTCTTATTTCCTTGAGACTTGAGACAGGATCTCCCATTAAACCTGGAACTAGGCTGGTGGCCAGTAAGCCTCCGAAACCCTCTGATATCTGCCTAATCCACAGCTGGGCTTACATATATGGGTGACCACACCAGCTTTTTATATGGGTCCTAGGGATCTGAGCTCAGGTCTTTGTGCTTGTATATGGAGCCATCTCCTCGGTCTCAGAAATGTAAAACTATAAACAACCGTATATAAATGCTCTGGAAAGGCAGGCACTTAGAGTCCTTTGCGTAGTCTAATGCTCCACTAGGACAAGGCGAGAGTGATTGGCAAAGGCACAGAGAAATTTTGGAAAAGAGTGAATTATGCAAGGTTTAGCATTTTTTCCCACAAATGTCCTTCAGATACAAACAAACAGACTCTCTCTGTTCAGGTCCTAGCGTGTCTAAAACAATCCTTAATGTTTGATTGTGTTCCTCTGTTTCTGTGTCTCTAGAGGTATTCCTCATTCGGAAATCCTGAGAACTGCTCAGACTCTTGACTTTCTACAGTTTCCATTAATGTCAACATTGAAGTCAATTTTCCTCAACATTGTCTGTCCATGTCCTCATCACACACAATTTGTAGATCTGAAAAGTATTTTTCTGGGATTCATTTAATTCATTTTCATTTTAACAGGCAGTTTACTTCTTTTCCACGTAGGCTTACAAAGCACAAGGAAATAGAACTAGCTTTCTGGTCTGTCTAACAGGGTTTGTCCTCAGTTTCAAATTGGGAAATGAACATTTGGGTTTAAACCTTGGTTTCTCCTTGTACAGATACCTGTGAGTCAGTTCCTAAGGGTGGTGAGTGGGTCTCACTGCCCAGATCCAGCCTCTCGTCTGCACTGGGACTAAACGGCATCTGGGATGTCACCCTGTGGACACTGCTTGGTGGCAGACTCTTAACTTTTTAAGAGTTAAATGTGATATCATTTTCCACAACCACAACCCTATTCTAACCCTCTCGCAAGTATCTCAGGACATTTCTAACTGAGTTGCATGTATCTTTACGTTCTTCTTTTCTGTTTTGCTAGAAATATACCCTGGAAATTAAATAGAAGGATAAATTAAGCTTTTTAGAATTTGTCTTTTTATCTCATGTGTGTGAGGGTTTTACCTACATGTATGTATGTGCATTGTCTTTGTGTCTGGAGCCCGTGAAGGATGGAAAAAAGCATCCGGTCCCCTGATGATGGGGTTACACATGACTGTGAGCCCACGTGGGTGCTGGGAATCAAACCTGGGTCCTGGAGGAGCAGTGTGTGCTGCTGACCACTTCAGCATCTCTCCAGTCCAAAGAAGATGACTTTAGACTGAAGTAGCCTCCAAAGCCAGTGAGCCCAGAGGGTGATTTTTTTTCTTTTAAATACATTGTTTTCTTTGAGAGCTTCTCCTGAGCCCATGACTTGGAGAAGTCTGGGAAGTGGGGAAGATTTTCAAGAAAATAATCACATTCTTATCTAGTACTGCCACTATTCTGGAAGCTTCTAAACCATCTCCATGGCTTTTCTTTTTATAGCCTTTTCTCAATGTGTGTTACTGGCAATAACTAAATATTTTATATAAGTAATTTCTTCCCTGATATAGAATCAAGAGTTAAATGAGCAGAAATAGCTACTAGAGTAGGGAGAAGATGCTTTATTCATTTTGAAATAATTGCCTATACATACAATTAGAGAGAGTGTGTTAGACTTTTTAATCAATAGTGATATAATTAGGAACACACCACTTGTTAATTGGGTCTAATCTCACATTCGGAGGGAAAATGCGTATGTCACAGTTGGAGGACTCTAGCTTGCCCTCCTCTGGAGAAAGAGAAGCACCCTATTCTTTGGCTCCTCTGAGGTGCTTTCTCCTCGGCCTCCTCCTGGCTTCCCTCAGTGTCACGTCAGCTCCTCAGGAAAGAGAGTGTGCTTTGGGCATTTATGTATTTCCCACATCAGGCCTGTTGGATGTATATTTACTGTGCTTGATTAAAAATCCTAAACCCAGTGTGCTCATCAGATCTGTAGGTGACCAGGAGGAGCTGCTGGTGAGCTAGATATCAGAATCAGAATTTTGGCAGTTCTCCCAAAGGCTGAAAACCTTACAGAGATGAATATCAACTATTCAGACCTAATTTTGAAATCCAAAATAAAGAACGCATTAGGCTTGTTTACCAGCATATTATACTCAGCTGGAGAGAGAATTAGTGAACTGGAAGAAAACTGAGGAGAAGCCATCTAAAACAAATCAGAGAGAAAAGTAAAGAAACGGAGTTAGGAAGCTAAGACACCGCGTATCCGTTAGCTGCGCCTCTCCGCAGCAGAATAGCTGAGATCATTTAGATGGAGGAAGGCTTACCTGTGGCTCGTGGTTTCAGAGATTTTCGGTCCATGACCACTTGGACCTTTATCCCTGTGGTTGAGAGCCCATGGGGAAACTTTATGGCACCCAGGAGGTGGGGTGCAATGAAGAGATGCCCAGGCCTGAATATCCTCTTCAAGGCATGCAGTAGTGACCTCACTTTCACTAGCTAGGCCCCACCTCCTAGGTTTCCAGAACTTCCCACCAGCACCACCAGCTGGGTCAAGACTTCAGGACATGAGCCTCCAGGGGACATTCCAGGACAAACTCTAATAAAGAGGTAATATCAGGAAGTTCTGGAAGGCTGGGGATAAAGAATGAGGTAAAATATTTAAACAGACAGTGATTGATAATTGTCCAAAAATAAAAAAAATAAAACAAAGAACTCTAGAAAGAGATCAAATTCCAAGCAGAATGCATTATAGACTTTCAAAGACAAGGGCAAAGTCTAAAAGTAGAAAATAGATTGCCATCAAAGAAGCAGAAATCAAATTTTAATTAATATTTACAGCATGAGTCTTTTTTTATAATTGACATCTTAACCTCACTTTGACATCTAAGGTTTTCCTTTAAGTCTGGGATGCAGGATTTGAAGGACAATTAAGTACAATGGGGGTGTTCAATTTACTCTGCATAACTCCAAGGAAGGACCAAAAACTACGTATAGGAGGTCAAAATGAGTCATATCTCTACCTAATACAAGGAAGAAATGTCTAATATTTTGAGTTGTTATAACCTGAAGTAAACAAATTACCCTATATAAGAAGTGAATAGACAACCATCAAAAAGAGTTTGAATAAAAGACTGATATCCTCATTCATTAACTTTTGTTTTACTTATTGAAACAGGATTTGCTATACAACTCAAGCTGACCTTGAACTTGTAACCCCCCCTGCCTTTCACTCCCAGGTGCTGTGATTATATGCACTACCATACCTGGCTTCATTTGTCAGATACTTATTAAGTGTCTTCTATATACACTGTACTGTACATGTAATATAACTATATACTATATCTTGCTGTAGATACTTGGGATATATTTGTGAAAAAAACCCACAAACAAATGACAAATCCCTTCCTTTGTAGAGCTTACAATAAGTAAATCATGTACTGTGTTAGAACACCATGAGTGCTAAGGAAGGAGAACCTGGAGCAAGGTGAAAGTGACCAGGAACACTAAGACGGGTTCGCTGCTTCCAGTGCAACGGTCAGAATAGGCGTTAGCAGGCACTGGCTGTGGCAAAGACTTTAGGGAAGGAAAAAGCGGTGTGCTGTGAATATCGGAGCGGTTGATAAATGAGAAGAGTCACTTTCAACGCGGGGTCAGCCTTGAAACAGATTTCAGAATAAGCTTAGAATTTTAGCTAATGGAATTCTTTCAATTATTATAAAAACATAGTAAAAGCCAGGATGGCTTCCTATCTTGTGTTTCTGAAAAGGATGCTCATCTTTACTCTGATTCTACAAACTCCACCTCTGAGAATCCCAGAAGGAATGCTGGCCCTTCCCTTGGCGTCTCAGAATTGTGAGGTCAGAGCAGATAATCAGTGAAAGCTTGTGAGAGACCTAAGTTGTCATCATGGGGAAGAGAGGCAACAAATCTACACAGAGCACCCCAAAGCTGAAGGGTGGCCTTGCTCTTCAGACTCGGGCGGCCTTTTGAAAAAGGAAGTCAGCAAACATCCAGCTTTTCTGATTCTAAAAGAAGTAAAATGATAATGTTTGTCTCTGAAGTTGAATCCTGTGGTGTGGGCCATTTGAAACAGACAGCTTTGACATACGCAAGATGAAGAGCCAAGGACATTTACCAGGTTAACTTGTAATCTTGTGTTGCAGGCAAACAAAAAATCCCTTTGGACAGTTAAACCCAGTATGGGCATGGTTCCTGCAGAAGATGATGTTCCGTTGACCCTGACTGCCAACCTGGATGACATCGTGACATTCAAAGACACAGTCATTCTGGAGGTTGAGCACAGCAACACCTACCGGATCCCTATCCAGGCTACCGGGATTGGTTCCACCATCGTGTCGGACAAGCCCTTTGCTCCAGAGCTCAACCTGGGAGCACATTTCAGGTAGGGGAACACCATGGAGCAGTTGTGTAGCTAGTTATATATGTCACAGTCTCGATGAAATAGAACTACCCCCTCCATCCCTCTCCTATCCCACCCTCACTTGTTCCTTCCCTGATGAAAACACTAGACATTTTCAACTCATAGCTTGGTTACATTTGCTACAAGAAGACATTTCCAAGCCATCACCCTGTGCTCTGCTTTCCTTTCTGTTGCTGTAATACAACTCTCTGACCAAAAGCAACTTAACCAAGCAAAACTTGGGAGGGTTTATTTCGTCTGGCACTTCCCTGTCACTTCTCCCAAAACAGGAACCCAAAGGTAGGAACCATGGAGGAACACTACTTGCTGGCTCTCGGACTCTTGCTCGGTTTCCTTCTACAGCTCAGGACCACCTGCCCAGGGAATAGTACCACCTGCAGTGGGCTGGACCCTCTGATGTCTATTACTAACCAAGACTATCCCCTAGAGACCTGCCCACAAACCAACCTGATAAAGGTGGTTCCTTCACTGAGACTCTGTTGGCGGTGGTGGTGGTGTTTTATCCATATGTTTCTAGGCTGTGTGAAGTTGACAGTTGGAGCAAACTAGCAAACCTTACATTCTCCAGGCTAGCTCCCTCTACTCTGGTGAAAGGGGTGGCTGCTTTATGATGTATTTCTGCATAACCTCTCCTTTCTGATTTCAATCACCTTCTCATCCCTCTCCACAAATGTAGAAAATGCACAGCTTGGTGTAACCTAAGTAGAGTTTATGCAGAAAAATAAGTCATTACAAATATATCAGACATTGCCAAGCCAGTGATTTTATGAATCATATTTCATCTACTTGCTCCTCCATCATTTACTTATATTTTATGTATGAGTGATTTGCAAATATACCTGCATATATACCAGAAGAGGGCATCAGAATCTGTTATAAATGGTCGTGAGCCACTATGTGGTTGCTGGGAACTAAACTCGGGACCTCGGAAAGGGCAGCCAGTACTCTTAACCGCCAAGCCATCTCTCCAGTCCCTGCTTCTCCATCATAGCAGCAATGATTAAGCTGCAATTGTTCCCCCTGGCTGCTCAGGAAAAGCTAGAGGGTCTGAATATTTTAATAAGAGGCAGTAGCGTGAGACCCTGGTTCCACAGAGGCATTCTGCAGTTGTTGGTAGTTGACTCCCAGGGTTTGGCTGATTTGTACTTCTCAGGTGCAGACCTTGGAACAAACCTCGTGGTTGCTCCTCTGGCCTTCTGATCTAATAGTTCCTGAACCCAACTCACACGCCATGTGTTCTGAGAAGTCCTTCCCACAATCCCATCCACCCCTTGGTTCTTACTGAAAAATATCACAAGCAATAACAAAGTAAGTGATAACCTAGGAAGTTGAGTTGCATGTTCTATGCATGCCCGGTTGTATGTTTCTAAGTCAGGTAAATATCAAAACCTTCCTCTCTGCTTTATCTCTTGGTCCCAAGGAAAGGCATTTGTCAATGTATGCTAATGCTTCTACTTAAACAACTACTTCTTGTTTTTTTGATTGCTTGTTTGGTTGGTTGGTTTTGTTTGTTTTGGTTTTTTTGTATGTTTATTTGTTTGTTTGGGTTTGGGTTTTTTTTTTTAAGACAAAGTTTCTCTATATAATCCTGACTGTCGTGGAAGTACCTCTGTAGACCAGGCTAGCTTCATGCTCACAGAGATATGCCTGCCTCTGCCTTTTGAATGCTGGCATTAAAGGCATGTATCTATACCACCAGCCAGACCACTTAAACTTCCTAAATACACACAAACCTAATTATAGAAAACAATATTCTGCACATCATATATTATTATTTGGATTTTTTCTGAATCTATAAAGTGTCAAAAAAAAAAACCCCAAAAGGATGTGCCAACCTTTGCCTGGAGATTTGAGGGTTAGTTAACAGTTTTTCTGAATATATAAACAAACTGTAATTAGCTATTGGTTTCCCTTCTGTCTAAACCCTGTTGTTCTCCTTATTAACATATAATCGCAATGCCAGCAATAACCAAAAGAATCAGCAAAAGCCCTGACAGGTACACCTCCGCCCACTGCCTGTTTCTATGAAGAAGGTTCTGTTGGCATGCAGCCAGAATATCTGACTCCTTTCACACTAAGGAGAAGAGTTGTGTAGTTACGCCTGAGATCATGTGGCCCAAAAGTCTCCCTGTGTTATCCTTCATCTCTTTACAGAGGAAGTTGGCCGAGCCCTAGACTAAAGG
Source organism: Microtus oregoni (assembly GCF_018167655.1). Lineage (NCBI taxonomy): Eukaryota > Metazoa > Chordata > Mammalia > Rodentia > Cricetidae > Microtus > Microtus oregoni. The sequence continues at coordinate 44,413,126 of NW_024543063.1, forward strand.
AATGCCTATATACCAGTCCTTCTGATTGCATATTTTGGAGCAAATCTCTTAGATATTTAGAACTTTTCTCCCTTCCTAAAATGGAAGATGGCTCCGATGGACAGGTTTCTATGATTATTAAAATCATACTGTAAAAAAAGCAGCAAGGGCCCTATCTAGGTTATTCATACTGTATATGTTTACCTTTTGTCCCCCAAACTTACCATTGGTCATAAAGTTAAATGCTGGCTAAAGATTATTCTGTTGAGTATGCCCTGTGAGCATAAACATTTAGAGACAAATGTTTCTACCTGACAACTAAAAAATATTTCTCCTGATTTACTTACTTGATGTTACAACTTACTTGTGAGATCTGTCATTCCCTGAGGACAAGCAAATGTGATGAAATCACAAAGCCTAATATGTTTTTAAAAGAAAAATGAGCAGTTGAAGATGAGCTGGGATGTTTGCTTTATGTTGTTGTTACTGCTCCGAATGCTGCTGTTTTTCAGAGAGGGTCTCACCGTGTAACCCTGGTGGACCTAGAACTCCCTATGTAGGCCAGGCTAACTTGGCTTTATGGTGATCCTCTTGCCTCAGCCTCCCAAGTGGTGGTGCAGTACCTTGCCTGTCCTGACATGAACTTATTTCTTGAAGGAAAATATATTGATTAAGCCTATAAATTAGGAACACACACACACACACAATTTTAACTTCTTTCAGTATACCAGAGAAATCCCAGCTCTTTCATAAAGACCCATAAAGAGAGAAACAGTGAGTTAATGGGCAGAACAGCTACAACTTGAAAGCATGAGGAAATGGGAAAGAAAGTCTGAGGGAAGTGTCTCGTCTGGTTGGCCTTCTGGTCTACTTCAGCCCAGCCACTCCGTCCTGTCAAGACTTAATTGGTGTGTGTTGTTCACACTGAGTTTAAAGTAAACTCACAGTTTACCAGCCATACCTAGATCAGGAGAAATGTATTCAACACATTTCCAAGTGGGATTCTCCTCCAGCTGGTACTGTGCTTTCCTTTCCTCACCTCAGAACCACTTCTCATTAGGAGAGTGTTAAAATAACTCTGTTCACGAATCCTACATGACCTTGACCTGCTGGGGGAGACAAAGGACGCACAGGCCACTTCCCCATAGCCTTTATCTGGTAGTGATGATTCTGGGACAAAATCCAGGTTCATGACTCAACCCTGGGAGCCCTTGAATCACACTAAGTGGCCTTGTGACCTAGACTCCCTGAGCAGGTGGGGTTTTTTTTTTTTTGTTTTTATTTGTTTTTTGGGTTTTTTTTTTAATGTCTTGGTGCTCATTCTATAGCACTTCCAAAAGAATAAATCTTGGGTTGCACAGTCTGAGCCTCCCAGCACCTGCCCTTCTTTTCCAGCCTGGATATCCACTATTACCGCTTCAAGCTGACGAATAAAGGACGGCGCGTCCAGCAGCTGTTCTGGATGAATGATGACTTCCGCCCTGAGGAAAAGCAAAGTAAGAAGGAACCAATGAAGAAGGGACCTAGTCGTAGCCGTCGCCAGTCCCAGATCTCCCAGGAACCCGCAGATACAGGGAGCCCCGTGTTTCAACTTTACCCTGTCAGGATGGAGTTGTACCCAGGCCAGACGATTGACGTGGTACTTGAAGGCTATTCTGCCATTCCCAGGGTAAGAGGAGAGCATGGTCAGAAGCTATTTTTCCCCCAAATAAATCTCTGCTGTGCTATATCTGTTTCTTGGAAGGGCTCTTGATATTTACCTCAAAGACTACACATAGCCCTGAGTTACCATGGCAGCATTTCTTGCTTTCAAGGTTCATCTCTGCTCAGTTTTTTTGTTTGTTTCTATAGCTACCGCAACCCCAACCTTAAAGGACCATTTAAAGCCGGTTCTCATTACCACAGTCAACACTGACCAGCCAACAAGCCTGTGGTAGAAAAATGTCCAGTTTTCATTCCAAGAAATTTCCCTGTTAACATATAGCAGTCTCTTCTCAATTTTTTTTTCAGAAAATAACATGCTTTTATAGATGCTCTGGGCTGCCTCTATTATTCGGGTATAGCCACGTCCCCATTTTATTTTGACAACTTTGCCTAGCTAAATGACACCCCATTTAAAAACATCATCTTTGGGGTGGCTGAAAAGATAGCTCAGCAGTTAAAAGCACTGACTGCTTTTGCAGAGGATCCATGTTCGGTTCCCAGTATTCATATGGCAACTCACAGCCAGCTATATAATTCCAGTTCCAGGAAATCCCACGCTCTCTTCTGGCCCCTTCAGTCACCTGGCACATGTGTGGTATGCATATGTACATGCAGGCAAAACATTCATACATATGCAATTTTATGTAGCTTGAAATAGCCGTGTTAATCTCTAACAGTGGACTGTCTAGTTTTGTTTACATCAGTGCCAGTCACTCAGCTTAAAACCATACTGGCACTATGTATCTATTCATTAAAGTCCCTTATGGAGTTTGGAAATCACCAAGTCACCCAGGAGTCTTTCCCACCCCCAAAACACAAACTTTCTGAATGAGATAAGGTGTTTGCTTGAGCTGCTGCTTAGAGAGCTTATGGGTTGACACTGAATTTTCTCTTCATAAAATCAGAAGCAGTAATAAATTGTCTCCCAGAGATAGGTTGGGAAATCTGGTCCATTTGCCAGCTTCTTTGGCAAATGATTTTCACAGATTCCACCTTATCTCTTTCCATTATTTCTTCACAAAGCGTTTTCAGATAGAATACATCCTCCCTGCATAAAGGGTACCACTCATTGGGGAGTCTTATATAATGTATCCCTTTTCTTGTTGTTTAGGGCATCAGTCAACTTTGATTGTGTATGTACCATGAGATAAACACTTCTAGACACTAAGGATGCAGGGATGAATATAACACATGCCCTAATCTTAAGACCCAGTCTGTAGTAGGGACACGTTCTAATGTGGTTACCAAGAGTTGAGCATGTTTTTAAGAGGCTGTAAATCTGGCCTGCAAGGGAGCTAAATACACCTGGAGCTTCAGTGGAAGCTTCCCAAGGTGGGCTTGCAAACCATGAGAATGTTGGGTTAGTTAACAGCCCAAACCTGTATGCTCATTAATCCAATCTATTTATGGCATAGATTTACTCCTGGGTCCTTTCTCACGTACAAAGCTCTGGCCTTCTTGGGTTCGAAGACATTTTCTACTGTTAGGTCACTAAGTTCTCTGAAGTATAGTTACTCAAAACTGCTAATGTGTGTTGTGTGCAGAAAGTCAAAGAAAAGCTGGTATGCCACGCCATTGTCGGAGCCCAGAAGGGAAAAAGCTTGTTGATGTCTATGAACATCATCTGTGAATTCATAGCACCTCTCATCCAGCTCTCCACCAGGCAGCTCATATATCGACTGGAAAAGGTCAGTGGGGCTGGGCTAGGGAGGCTGGACGTTCTAGCCAGAGCCAACGTGTTCGTGCTTGCATGTTAGAGGCTAACCTAACTGGAATCCTGTTAATACCCATCCCCAGGATGCTATTGCTTCTCTGTTCAAGCTTCAGAGGCCAGTACACATTTAGCTACATTCTGAATGTAAACCTATAATTCTATAAAATGGAAATCCTGTTTGCATCATTCCTGGTATGTCAGACCAAAGGGAAGGGGTCTATCAGTGCAGCGTACACATGAAAGTGTGTGAATATTCCATCGTTTTGCTTTAGGTAGAGTAAACATCACTGCAGAGAAAGGGTTGGAATAGAATCAGCAACAATTACAATAATTGGTAAGAATGACTACCACCTACTGATTGCTATTGCTAGGCATCCCATATTCAATTACCTACACGGCCATCACCTCTTTGAGGAGAGCACTCAAAGCCGTTTATTGTGGGAGTAGATTCCGTCATACTTGATTCAGGACATCTGTTGAGAACCCCATAGACAAGATGCTATGGTGGGATATGAATAAGGGAGCTAACAAAGTCCAGGGGTCAGGGAAACATACAAGTTCAAGTCAAATAAAGTTTTTGAATGCCTGCCGTGTACTGGGCACTACAGTGGATACAGAGGAGAAAAGAGTTTGGCTTTGCCAGCTTGTGGGCCTTGTGAGTATTGAGGAAGTTGAGTAAGGGTTTGAGTGGCAGCAGAGCTGGCCATGAAGCTGACAAACTCCACGACACACTGAGCACGGTCTTGCTTTGAGAGCTTCTGGGAAGTTTCAACCCTTTCACCGTAATCAGTCAGAAAAGGTAGTTATCGGCAAACAGCTGCACTGAATTTGGTGGCTTCATATTTTCCCTGAAAGCAGCTATTCAAGGGAATTTAGTGAGAATTAATTGAAAGCGGTTCTGCACAAGACATTATATGCTAAATATGCAGCATAGTTTCTTATTCAATTTTTCTGAGCCTGTAAACACTCATAGCACACGCAGACAGGGTGCCTTTTTGTCTTCATATCCTCCTGCCTTTTGACAGAAGCAGGGTAGCATATTCTTGCTTTAATGTCTGTTGTTGGTGTTTATCACAAAATTAAAACATGCAAAATTCTGAATGTGGTAATAATTTATGATTGGATTTAAAAGTGGATTGAAGAGTCATTGAAATGGTCTGCCAGGTGAAAGTGCTTGCCACCAAGCCTGACAACCTGAGTTCAGCTCCCCCCAGGACCCACGTGGTAGAAGGACATAACCAACTCCTGCAAGGTGTCTTCTGAGCTTCCTGCTCTTTGTTTCTGTCATTCTTTCTCCTCAAACTCAGAAGCTTGGATTCTCCCCAACCTTGTTTCTCATTGCTCACTTCCTGCCGACTGTTAGAATTTATCAGGGACAATGATGAGCACATCTGCGTTACCTGGTATGCACAAGAGCCCGGTGGGGGCTTGGCTTTCGGGCTGAATTGTCCAGCTTACAGCTGTTGCGCCTCCGGCTGCTGGCCCAGAGCAGTGCATCTGATATGGTGCATTAGAATGTAAAGATATAAACCCTGCCAGAGGAGGGGCTTTCTCTCGTGCTTCCCACTCCATCAACTCTAGGCTCTTTGCGTTGTTCATCCACGATGGAGATGGAACAGCATCTCTGTGGGATTGAAAAGGTCAGCTGAAACTTTCAGCCTGCTCGCTTCATGAAGTCTCAGAAGCAGATTCCGTCTACTGATATTTGGAAGACAAACAGCCCCAAAAGAAGGGGTCATTTTAAAATAGATTGACTTCTCCAGATTTCGGTTCCTTCTCATCGCTAACCTCCAGATGGCCTCTTGCCAAAACCAGCCAAGTGTGGCTTCTTCACTTCAGAGCCATCTGCAGTGACACAGCAGCCTTCAGGGAAGGTCACTGTGTGGACAGTTCTCCGTGCAGCCTCCTATTTAGTGGGCCCAAATATGTTGCTTCCCTCTCCATGAACTGATAATACAAAGGGAGTCAGTGTCTGTGTTCCCTTCTTAGAGGGAGAGAACCAAAGGCTGGTGTCATGTGACAAATCCCAGAGCAGACGTCTGACATACACCGTGGCAATGCACAAGAGCTGGTGGAGTGGAGGCTTGAGCCCAAGGATGCTGCAGCATCCAAGCTCATCCAGGGCCTGGGGATCCAAGAGCCACAGTGCGGGGAACGATGATGCTGAAAACAGCTGAAGACTCGGCCAAGTTGAAATATGAAAGTTGGGGTTGGGTGATGAAATTAGAACGGGGAGAGAAAGCAAGCCAAAATGTGGAAACTGTTTTTTAAGGGCTATGCTTTATATCAGAAGAACCCCCAAATGATCAGAGTTCTTACCTTAGATGCCACAGGTTGAGACTCCTGGTCACCTCCTACTGATGCTAAAATGCCCCTTTCCAGATCACACAAAGATTAATGTAAGCCCCAATGTTAGAGTGAGCAAAATCCTCTCACTCAAGAGCCATTCTAGCCCTCTCTCTAGTTGAAAACTGCAGTCCAGCAGTTCTCACAGAGACAGCATCAACACTGCCTCTTCTGCTATAGGGGAGATCTACAAGGAAGATGCATGAGTATTTACCAATGTAACAAGATGAACATGTCTGTAAAGTGGATATTTTAAACAGAGGGGGGAGATTCACATGATCCAAATGTTTTATTGTTGTAACAATTCCTCAAGTCTTTCACAAGCTGTCACAGATTTATTAGATTTTGTTCCGCGGCAGTGCGGCAGTGTGTGCAGTGTATGGGTGTGCAGTGTGTGCAGTGCGGCAGTGTGTGCAGTGTGCGCAGGGTGGCAGTGTGTGCAGTGTGCGCAGGGTGGCAGTGTGTGCAGTGTGGCAGTGTGTGCAGTGTGTGCAGTGTGCGCAGGGTGGCAGTGTGTGCAGTGTGTGCAGTGTGTGCAGGGTGTGCAGGGTGGCAGTGTGTGCAGTGTGTGGGTGTGCAGTGTGTGCAGTGCGGCAGTGTGCGCAGGGTGGCAGTGTGCGCAGGGTGGCAGTGTGTGCAGTGTGTGCAGTGTGTGCAGTGTGTGCAGTGTGCGCAGGGTGGCAGTGTGTGCAGTGTGCACAGGGTGTGCAGGGTGTGCAGTGTGTGCACTGTGTGCAGGGTGTGCAGTGTGCACAGGGTGGCAGTGTGTGCAGTGTGTGGGTGTGCAGGGTGTGCAGTGTGTGCAGTGTGTGCAGGGTGTGCAGTGTGCACAGGGTGGCAGTGTGTGCAGTGTGTGGGTGTGCAGTGTGTGCAGTGCGGCAGTGTGTGCAGTGTGCACAGGGTGGCAGTGTGTGCAGTGTGCACAGGGTGGCAGTGTGTGCAGTGTGCGCAGGGTGGCAGTGCGTGCAGTGTGTGCAGTGTGCACAGGGTGGCAGTGTGTGCAGTGTGTGGGGGTGCAGTGTGTGCAGTGCGGCAGTGTGTGCAGTGTGCGCAGGGTGGCAGTGTGTGCAGTGTGTGGGTGTGCAGTGTGTGCAGGTGGCAGGGTTGCAGTGCATGCATGGTATGCAGTGTGTGAAATGTGTGCAAGGTGGCAGTGTGTACAGTGTGTGCAGGGTGTTCAGTGTGTGCAGGGTGTTCAGTGTGCACAGGTGGCAGTGTGTGCAATGTGTGCAGTGTGTACAGTGTGCGCAGGGTGGCAGTGTGTGCAGAGTCGCAGTGTGTGCAGGCTGGTAGTGTGTACAGTGTGCGCAGGGTGGCAGTGTGTGCAGAGTCGCAGTGTGTGCAGGCTGGTAGTGTGTGCAGTGTGCGCAGGTGGCAGTGTGTGCAGGCTGGTAGTGTGTGCAGGGTGTGCAGGGTGGCAGTGTGTGCAGGGTGGCAGTGTGCGCAGGTGGCAGTGTGTGCAGGCTGGTAGTGTGTTCAGTGTGTGCAGGTGGCAGTGTGTGCAGGGTGTGCAGGGTGGCAGTGTGTACAGTGTGTGCAGGCTGGTAGTGTGTGCAGTGTGCACAGGTGGCAGTGTGTGCAATGTGTGCAGGGTGGCAGTGTGTGCAGGGTGGCAGTGTGCGCAGGTGGCAGTGTGTGCAGGCTGGTAGTGTGTGCAGTGTGAGCAGGTGGCAGTGTGTGCAGGGTGTGCAGGGTGGCAGTGTGTACAGTGTGTGCAGGCTGGTAGTGTGTGCAGTGTGCACAGGTGGCAGTGTGTGCAGGGTGTGCAGGGTGGCAGTGTGTGCAATGTGTGCAAGGTGTCAGTGTGTGCAGGGTGTGCAGGGTGGCAGTGTGTGCAGGGTGTGCAGGGTGGCAGTGTGTGCAGGGTGTGCAGGGTGGCAGTGTGTGCAATGTGTGCAGGGTGTGCAGGGTGGCAGTGTGTGCAGGGTGTGCAGGGTGGCAGTGTGTGCAGGGTGTGCAGGGTGGCAGTGTGTGCAATGTGTGCAGGGTGTGCAGGGTGGCAGTGTGTGCAGTGTGCGCAGGTGGCAGTGTGTGCAATTTGTGCAGGGTGGCAGTGTGTGCAGGGTGTGCAGGGTGGCAGTGTGTGCAGGGTGTGCAAGGTGGCAGTGACAATTTGCTTTAGCAGCCAGGCTTCTTTAGGGTTTTTGGGGGGGTGTTTTGTTATGTTTTAAACTAAGCACTCAGGGCCTCTCAGAAGTCTACCCTCTGTTTTCTGGGTTATATAAGTTCATGTTTCAGAATCCTAACACCTCATTCCACTTCATTTCCGTAAACCTCTACCAGGGGAAATAAATGTCCCCGTGAAGGGAGGGGTGACCAGGTTCCTGTTCAGAACTAATGAGACTTGTTACTCGGACTCCCTGCACTTACTGTGACTTGCCTTTGTTTCTTCTGTTTCCCTTTCCTTCTGTGCAGAAGCCTAATACCATCCTGGAACCTGATTACCAGCCCTTGTCTATAAAGAACGTCACCACCCTGCCTGTGAACGTGCTGCTCTCAACAACCGGACCCTTCTTCATATGTGAGACTGATAAGTCCCTGCTGCCTGCAACTCCTAAGGTAACTTGGCAGGGATCGTGTGTGTGTGTGTGTGTGTGTGTGTGTGTGTGTGTGTGTAAAAGAAAATAGTAAAAATATACTGCCTACTTTCAGTCCAGAAAAAAATACAAAATGACCTGGGAAATCAATAGAAAAAACTATAGGTAATTGCAAATAAGCAATAACTTATTTCAACTTCAGTCAGTGGGAAGATGCATGCAGAGTATAAGACCTACCAGCCCAGCAGGGTGACCCACTCGCTCCTGCCCATTGTAATGAAGTTAATCTCTACAGGGCAAAGACTTCCTACTAGGGAAATCTAACCAAAGACCCTGTCTCAAGGAACTGATGAGTCCAGTCTCCCAGTGAATAAGCCCATCTGCAAGTACTGAGAAACCTGATCCAAGCCAAGAGAGAAGGCTTGTGAGCCCACCCCAATGCCAGTCTGAGGCCGGAAGCAGCACTCTCTAAATAACCCCGTGAGGTGTCCATGAGAGTCTCTGCTGGGCATGGGGTCACAGTAGAATTGCCATGGACAGGTGACACCGCAAGGTTGTGGAAGAGGAGGGGTGAAGGGGAAATCCAGCTCATACTCCGTCTGGAAAGCTCGGCCTTTCCTTCTAGAGAGATCGCCAATGGAGAGGTGGAAATGAAGGCAGAGAACAATTGCCAGATCTCAGAGGAGAGAGCCTTGACTTAAGGAGACTGTTCTCTGAGCCACACTCAGCAAGATGGACCTTTGAAGTGGGCGGGGACAGAGTGCTTGGAGAGAGGGTGTACCAGACAGTGCCCATCTGACCTCCTTCGATTACAAGAGAGGGAAGACCAACTAAGATTTCTCAGCATAGAAAACTAAAGCAGAGACAAGCCCCAAGTAAGACACAGAAGCAAATAAACTGATGGGACTTAGCTAGAGAAAGTGCCTAGAGCCTCAGAGACAGTACAGCTGATATACCCAGGCTCTGAACCACAAGGATGAGACATGAGTCTTCAAAGAGATGGCAGGTGTTGACATTATCTAGATATGGGAATAGCCAGGCTAGCTTAAAGATAAACAAATATATTTTATTTATTATAAGGAAAAACTCACGCCACAGAAACGGAAGATCCTGGCTCTGTTTGACTGTGGGAGAAAGCTACACAGACAGTGCATCTGGGTGGTGCACAGGTTTTTATCTCCCAGTCCCAGAAAGCCATGCCTAAACTAGGTTCCACCTCTTAAAGGTTATTGGTTTCCCCATCATCTCTCCCCTTTTGTCTAAACAAGAGCCATCCAAACCCAATACAAACTATATACAATAGTAACAGATATCAAGTATAAGATTACAAACAACATGAGCAATATTAAGCAAGGAGCACATGACAAATCTTTTATCGGAAATAAGCTTGGCTAAACCATAAGAGGAATGTAGCTATTATCTAATCTTCAACTCCATTGAAGGCCTTGAGAGGGAAGTAATATTACCTGAGCAGGCAGGAAGTGCAATCAAGCAGCTTCCTGTAGTAATTGGAGCGGCGGGGCTGCGTCCCCAGCACCCTGGCTGCCTGGCTAGCTTATGCCCCGAAATAACAACACACAAACTGTATTCATTTAAACACTGCTTGGCCCTTTAGCTCTAGCCCTTACTGGCTAATTCTGATATCCCAATCAACCCATCTCAATAATCTGTGTGCACTGGTCTTACCGGGAAGATTCTAGCCTACATCCATCCTGGGTCGGAGCTTCATCATGTGTGTCTGCCCGGGAGCGGGGCATGGCGTCTCTTCTGAGGCGTCTGCTCCCGAGAGGAGAGCTGTCGAATCTGAGCTCACTTCCTCTTCCTCCCAGCATTCTGTTCTGTTTACTCCTCCCACCTATGTTTTAACCTATGAGGGCCAAGCAGTTTATTGCTTAACCAATGAAATCAACAGATTGATATATGACACTCCCACATCACTTCCCCTTTTTCTGTTTAAACAAAAAAAAAGGCTTTAACTTTAACATAGCAAAATTACATATAACAAAACAGTTATCAAGTAAAAATTACAATAATCTTTATCATAACTAAGGAAAACTATAACTATAACTAACTATTCTTAACTCCATCAAAGACTCCAGAAAAATACAATATTACCTAAGCAAACAAGAAATCCAAAACTCTAGAAATGACAGAGACATCTCACTGCCTGGACAGTCATCCAAAGTTTCTCTGTACTGTTGAAGCATCAATCTTCAGCCTTCAGGCCCATAGTATCCAGCAGACATTTCCATGAAGCAGGAAAATTCAAAGTCAGTCACTATCTGCTTGTCCTGAAGAATGTTTTGCAGACTCTTTCATGAATCAGGAACCCCGAAAGATCATCTCACCTTTAGGCAAGTTCAGTAGTCCTCTCTCTGTGGGTTCTCTGTGTCCAGTTTATGCAATAGTCCAGGCAAGAGCAGTTTCTTGCCCAAATGGCTATCAAACTCCATAAGGATCCTCTTCGATGCCCATCTTCTTCCTGAAGTAGATTGGTGCTGCTAGGAGCAGAGTGTCTCATTGTCATGAAAAAACCCTAAGTTATTAAAACATTTAATAGCATATTCCGTAGTCTTTGAAAGATATGAAGAATGCCTATCTGAAATATATCTCTATATATCTAGAAAATCTTAACTAGCATGACTACAAACTTGACTATTATGATTATCTATTAACAATCTATATTTCTAATTATACATTACATTTTTAAATGAATTACACAATCACAGTACCTTAATCAAGATCAGAAACACATATACATATAACAAAATTGACCTTAAATTTAAATCACTAAAACAAAATCCATATCAATGTAAATTATTCATATCTATCATATCCCCCTTTAAATGTAAAAGAACATTTATAAACCATATTTGGGAACATGGGCGCAGTTTTTTCTCTCCAAACTGCTTCCTGCTGAATGGGGGTGTCGTTAATTAGGTCTTTCATGGTATAACCTGTGTGCTAGTTTCATCTCAGTTGGCAGTTGAGCGAAGCAATTTTCTGAAGATGTTCACAGCAACCCTTCAGGAGGACGTGGTCCATCATACCACATTTAAAATTTTTCTTTGTCTTTGACGCTGTCTTTACTGTATCTCTGTTTTTCTGACCACATGAGTCTTTAATGTACCAAGCAATCTCAGTAGGACTAAAGGCGTGGCTTTGCCAGCTAGATTCAGTCCATTCCTTAGCTTTCCAGCCTCATGGCGGATATACAGGCTGTAGCCAAGTTTACTGCAACAACTGTATGGCGTTTCAAGGTCCCTGCCAGCCAGCGAGCTACAACAGACAACACTCAAGTCCTCTCTCTGTAGCCGGCCCTCCTGCCTCAAACAGTCAGAGTTTGCCCTGGCAGGATGGCCCAGAAAGCCGGCATTTTTAAACAGTGCAGCTTTTTTCCTGCTACGGCTGAAAACCAAAAACCATGTGTTCAGCTTTTCATCAACAGCATTTAAGTGTTTCGTAGCAGGACCTCTTAATGAGCTGCAGGGTTTTGCAGCTAAAGCTGAGTCAGGAAAGCCTCTCTTAGATGAGAGCGCTTACTTGCCTCTAGCAAGCAGAGTAGAACTGAGACATGGCAGCTACCAAGAAAACATGCTTTACTCTTTCCCAAGCTTTCTCAGGCTTTCAGTGGATTCAGTTGTCCACACGTCTGGGAGCCATTTTGTAGTAATAAGAGTGGCGGGGCTGCATCCCCAGCGTCCCCAGCACCCTGGCCACCCCCACGGCTAGCTTTACCCAAAATAATTACACGGAAACTGTATTCTTTTAAACACTGCTTGGCCCTTTAGCTCTAGCCCTTACTGGCTAATTCTGGTATCTCGATCAACCCATCTCTAATAATCTGTGTGCACTGGTCTTACCGGGAAGATTCTAGCCTACATCCATCCTGGGTCGGAGCTTCATCGTGTGCATCTTCCCAGGAGCGGGGCATGGCGTCTCTTCTGAGGCGTCTGCTCCCGAGAGGAGAGCTGTCGAATCTGAGCTCACTTCCTCTTCCTCCCAGCATTCTGTTCTGTTTACTCCTCCCACCCATGTTTTAACCTATGAGGGCCAACCAGTTTATTGCTTAACCAATGAAATCAACAAATTGATATATGACACTCCCACATCAGCTTCCAAAGCCAGCAATATATGTTGGAGACAATTAGCTACCTGAGCAATCACCCAAAGTATCATTTGCAACGTTGAAGCAACCAACTTTGGCTAAAGCATAACTGACACCATTTTCAGAGGCAGAATATTTTTCAGAACCATCTTTCCCTGTCTTGGCAAGATTTGACAGTCTTTTTCCTTGTGTCCTGCATATCCATTTCTGGATACCAAGTACTTTGTCAGTGGTTGAGGCATGGGCAGTTTCTTGCCCAAAGGCCAATTGTACCAAAAAAAAAAAAAAAAAAACTCCAATTGGACTGTCTTTAGTGCTCAACATTCTCTTGGGAATAGACTGGTGCTGTCAGGAGCAATTGTGTCTCATGTCAACAGAACCCTAAGATATTTAAATGCTCTACAGATCCTTGAAATGGTTGAAGATTACCTATCTAGACAGAATACAATCTCTATGTATCTAGAGAACCTAATTAATCTGACTGTATGTATAACAAACATGAACAACTATTGACCTAATATTTAATACCTGTATAACTTAAAGGCTAAGACTTCATGTCAGAATATTAAATAATCTGTAAACAAATGTGCAGCAAATGAGGACAATGACCTCAAAATGTAAACAATGTATAAGTATCTTGTTCAGAGGTTCCAGAGGTTCATATAGTACAATATGAAACTATATCCTAAAGGTTCTATCAATATACAAAATGTCCTAAACAGAGGTAGAAACATGCATGTATACAATCTGACAGAATAACCTTGCATAGGTGAATTTCTACCAATATACAAAAACTATACCAATGTAAATTATCCATAAATAATAGCTCACAAATAACTCATTCTATTACCCACTATTATTATCCTTTTTAAAATAAACATAGTTTCCATCTCAACCCTCTACCTGATATAAGTAACAATCAACAACCCCTAAATGGTGTTCCCAGCCTTGAGTACAAACTTTTTGGGAGAGGGGGCATCATCCTCTAGAATTTCTTCACACTGTCATGGGGGCAATGTTCTCTTTATGAGATCCTGCAAATGTAAAATGATGGTTAAGTTTCAAGATTACTGTCTAGTATAGTTGCAAATGATTTCTGAGCAGTTAATAGGGATTTTTCAAAGTTCTTATTTTGAGTTCTGGTCAGAACATCATGAGAAGGTGCACTATTTCCGTAGCTGGTACCCCCCCCCAAAAAAACAGTCTTATAGTAGGGCTATCAGCATCACAACCAGGTGGAGTTGTTGCTGTGGGGCCCTGTCTTCTTCCTGGAAACTTCAAATATTACTGCAGGAAAAGGATCTGTAGGAAAATCTATTGTTCATTGTGAAAAACTTAAACATTATTCAAGGAGACATACATTCAATAAATAATACGATATAGACAAAATAGATGTGAAAAAAGTAATTTTTTTCCCTAAAGTCTTCCTTCTGTCCCATACCAGATAGCTCCCAATATGAGACAGAAACTCTTAATGTTCCTTTTAACAACAAGCTTGGATTTAGAGAAGTACAGAGCCAGCCATTGTCCAACTCTAAAACCAGCTGGAAAATATATATATGTATATATACATATATATATATATATATGTTTAAATGTAAGTGTATCCATTACCTGACCTCATAAATCATATTCCCTTTTCTCAATTATCCTTATTGGATAGTTATTTTTCCTTCTGTCAGCATTCAAACATCCAGGGTCTCTTGAATTTTTTGAAGATGTGTGTTTTCCTGTAAAGATAAGAGCAGGATACTGCCCCAACCCTATATGCTTTCCTTACCACCTGTATGGTTCTCATCATTGTAGATGAACTGTCATTTCTCTTTTTCAAGAGGTTTCTACTTTTCAAAGTGAAACTTTATTAATTTTGATGGTATCCATAGTTTTTCTTCTCCTGGCCCCATGTTGGGCACCACCTGTTGATGTTATCTTAGATATGGAAATAACCAGGCTAACTTAAAGATAAACAAATATATTTTATTTATTATAAGGGGAAAACTCACACCACAGGAACAGAAGATCCAAGCTCTGCTCAACCGCAGGGTAAGCTACACAGAGAGCACACCTCAGTGGTGCACAGGTTTTTATCTCCCGGTCCCAGAATGCCACGCCTAAACTAGGTTCCACCTCTTAAAGATTGTTGGTTAACAAGGCTTTCCCCATCAACAGAGCACAGGAGAACAAGTGTATGGGAGGATGTGAAGATTCAGACATAAGTACCAGTCTTAATCAAAAGTCTTGCTCCACTGTTGTTCTTATGGTTGTAATGGAATAAAAGCAGAGATTCCCTCCCTGGCCCCCACAAATGAAGAGCCCATAGCAATGAAAGAGTGGATAGGAGATAAGATTAATGTAACTAAAGAATGAGAGTTTCAGCTAGCTTAGATAGACAGAATGATGAAGTGGTTTGGAGGAGGAAATGCTATTAAATCTGCATCTCAGAAAATGTTGCCATGGAGATGTAAAAAATGAAGCTGCTATACACAGTGGGCTTTAGAGTGTCTTGGAGATGAGAGACAGGACATATGAGGTGAGTGCTGAAGATGGGGAGGGTGATATATGCACCAGACTCCACCAAGAAAATATGGACAAAACAAAACAGTACTCTTCTCAGGAAGTATGGGTCAAAATATTTGGGGAAAGTCTCACGTTTTGGGTGGTCTCAGTGCTGTTGTCCCAGAGTAAGCCCCTCGTCCTTTTCCTCATTCTGCTACCAGTTATGACCATTGCCTACTCATCCCTTCTTGGCCCAAGAAAACTGTACTGTGGACCAATTCCATGACAAGAATTAAGAAATGGAGGGCTGGAGATATGGTCCCATGGTTAAGATCACTGACTACTCTTGCAGAAGACCCTATGTCCAGTTCCCAGTACCAACATGGTGTCTCACAACCACTGTAACTCCAGTTCCAGGGGACCTGATACCATCTTCTGGCCTTCATGGATTTCTACACCTGTGTGGTACTCAAAAACTCAGCAGATGAACACAAATAAATGAATAAATATTTTTTAAAGATTTTTTTTAATGATGGCTTGTTAGTGGTAGGAACAGAGGGTGGATCAAGAGCTCCTATTTCTAGTAGTACTTTTTCAGTTTTCATATTACTTGTTCATATAGCCTTAATAAAAAGATCAAATTTATTAAAAATAGAATGAATCAACAAGAAAAAAAAACTGCATCCCAGTAGAAAGTCAGAAGAAGAGAGTTGAGTTCACAGAAAGAAACAAACACAAGAAAACAGGTTCTGCTTTGCTCATAGTGGAGCAAATAGGTGTATAGCACCATGCAATAAACCTGTCAGATTGGTGAAGAGCAAAAGGTGGCTAGCACTTGCCTTAGACAGGGTGTGTGGACTCACTCTCCTGTGGTGTTGGGCAGTGTGCAGTGGTTTTTGGTTCCGAAGTGCTTTGTTTGATTTTTTTTTTTGGATGAATCTTGTCCACTGTCAATTCTTTTAAACAAGGGGGTGTGAATGGTTAATTATTTCTTGTGTCCTGAGAGTATCTTTCTTTTACCCCTTTTCTCGAAGGATATCATGACTGGCTCTAAAACCCTTGCAACACAATTTCTATTAAAACTCTAGTATTTCCTTGGCATAATAAGTTATATTGGAAAAGTTTGAGGTCAGTATTAAAAAAAAACCTTTAAATAGCTCTCTCCTTTTCTGCATAGATGTTATAGTTCCTGGGCTATCAAAGAGTCTTGTGACTTCACTAAGATATGTCTCATTGTTAAATAACCTATACCATTTTGTCTCAGGACAAGTAGGAATTTTATTCTAAAAGAACTTTCAAAATGATTTCACTTATAATAGATAGATCAATAAAAATCAGCTTGGCCTTCCACTCATCTTCATACTTTTACCTGAGATTCCCTCACACGAGGTAACCAGCTTTCCAGACATCTTGTCTATCTTTGTAGACATTCCAGAGACATAAAATCTGGTCAACAAATAGAGTTCCAGCACAGCCAGGACTGTTACACAGAGAAACTCTGTCTCGGAAAACAAAATAGAAAATTAAGCCAATCTGCAGAGATGCATGGAGATGTCTCTGTCTAAATTGTACCAGGGTGCATGTGTGCCAGAGGCAAGATGGAAGAGCTGGTGTCCAGTAGGCCTCTGAGATGGGCTTAGACAGGTGGAGGTGTTTGTGCTTGCCCTCTCCCTCTCCATCACCGTCTTCCTCCCACCCCCCTCTGTCTCTCTTTTACACACACACACACACACACACACACACACACACACACACCAGCTGACTGGCTCTATCAACTGAAACTATGCCATTATGTAACTGAAATGCATAGTTAAATAGGCCCTAGCTAGGTAAATGGACCACAGAAGCCTGTGAAGCCCTGAAAGATTCTTTTTCTTTTCTTTTTTTTTTTTTTTGGCTTTTTTTTAAATTTATTTATTTATTAAAGATTTCTGTCTCTTCCCCGCCACCGCCTCCCATTTCCCTCCCCCTCCCTCAATCAAGCCCCCCTCCCTCGTCAGCCCAAAGAGCAATCAGGGTTCCCTGACCTGTGGGAAGTCCACTGACCACCCACCTCCATCCAGGTCTAGTAAGGTGAGCATATAAACTGCCTAGGCTCCCCCAAAGCCAGTACGTGCAGTAGAATCAAAAACCCATTGCCATTGTTCTTGAGTTCTCAGTAGTCCTCATTGTCCGCTATGTTCAGCTAGTCCAGTTTTATCCCAGGCTTTTTCAGATCCAGGCCAGCTGGCCTTGGTGAGTTCCTGATAGAACATCCCCATTGTCTCAGTGTGTGGGTGCACCCCTCGCGGTCCTGAGTTCCTTGCTTGTGCTCTCTCTCCTTCTGCTCCTGATTTGGACCTTGAGATTTTTCATCAGGTGATGAAAGGAAACAGAGACAGAGACCCACATTGGAGCCCTGAAAGATTCTTATCCCTGACTCAGGCTCCTGGCATTGCTAACTGTGAGATGGCTTTTCTACAGCGGAGTAAGAGAATGACAGAGATTGGAAACCAGAAAAGAATGAACAAAATGTACCAAGGAAACCCTGAACTTTTTATTGATTTTTTTATTGAGCTCTACATTTTTCTCTGCTCCCCTCCCTGCCTCTCCCCTCCCCCTTCAACCCTCTCCCAAGGTCCCCATGCTCCCAATTTACTCAGGAGATCTTATCTTTTTCTACTACCCATGGGTGTGTGTGTGTGTATGTGTGTGTGTGTGTGTGTGTGTGTGTGTGTGTGTGTGTGTGTGTATGGATCCTCATTGTTGTCTAGATTCTCTGGGATTGTGATTTATAGGCTGGTTTTCTTTCCTTTATGTTTAAAAACCACCTATGAGTGATAATTGTCTTTCTGGGTCTGGGTTACTTCACTCAAAATGATGTTTTCTAGCTCCATCCATTTGTCTGCAAAATTCAAGATGTCATTTTTTTTTCTGCTTTGTAGTACTTCATTGTGTAAATGTACCATATTTTCCTTATCCATTCTTTGGTGGAGGGGCATTTAGGTTGTTTCCAGGTTCTAGCTATGACAAACAAAGCTGCTATGAACATAGTTGAGCACGTGTCCTTATGGCACGATTGAGCATCCTTTGGATATATAACCAAAAGTGGTATTACTGGGTCTTGAGGAAAGTTGTTTCCTAATTTTCTGAGAAATTGCCACACTGACATCCAAAGGGGCTGTACCAGCTTGCACTCCCACCAGCAATGCAGGAGTGTTCCCTTTAACCCATATCCTCTCCAGCATAAGTTGTCATCAGTGTTTTTGATCGTGGCCATTCTTACAGGTGTAAGATGGAATCTCAGCGTTGTTTTGGTTTGTATTTCTCTGATGACTAAGGTTGTTGAACATTTCCTTAAGTGTTTTTCAGTCATTTTAGATTCCTCTGTTGAGAGTTCTCTGTTTAGCTCTGTGCTCCATTTTTTATTGGATTATTTGTTCTTTTGATGATCAATTTCTTGTGTTCTTTGTATATTTTGAAGATCAGACTTCTGTCTGATGTGGGGTTAGTGAAGATCTTTTCCTATTCTGTAGGCTGTTATTTTGTCTTGTTGACCATGTCCTTTGCTTTACAGAAGCTTTTTAGTTTCAGGATGTCCCATTTATTGTTTCTCTGTGTCTGTGCTACTGAGGTTATATTAGGAAGTGCTCTCCTGTGCCAATGTGTTCAAGTATACTTCCCACTTTCTCTTCTATAAGGTTCAGTGTGGCTGGCTTTATGTTGAGGTCTTTGATCCATTTGGACTTGAGTTTTGTGCATGGTAATAGATATGGATCTATTTTCATTCTTCTACATGTTGATATCCAGTTATGCCAGCACCATTTGTTAAATATGTTTTCTTTTTTCCATTTGATTTTTTTTTTGCTTCTTTGTCAAAAATCAGGTGTTCGAAGGTGTTTGTATTAATATCCAGGTCTTCAATTTGGTTCCATTGGCTGTTTTCAGTACTGTAGCTCTGTAGTAGAGTTTAGAGTCAGGTATTGTGATGTCTCCAGAAGTTCTTTTATTGTACAGGATTGTTTTGGCTATCCTTCATTTTTTGCTTTTCCATATGAAGTTGAGTACTGTTCTTTCAAGATCTGTGAAGAATTTTGCTGGGATTTTAATGGGCACTGCATTGAATCTGTAGATTGCTTTTGGTAAGACTGCCATTTTTACTATGTTAATTCTACCTACCCAAGAGCATGGGATATCTTTTCACTTCTGGTGTGTTCTTCAATTTCTTTCTTCAAAGATTTAAAGTTCTTATCATACAAGTCTTCCACTTGTTTGGTTAGAGATACTCTGAGATATTTTATACTATTTGTGGCTATTGTGAAGGGTGATGTTTCTCTGATTTCTTTCTCAGTCCATTTATCTTCTGTGTACAGGAGGGCTACTGATTTTTTTTTTCATTTAATCTTGTATCCTGCTACACTATTGAAAGTGTTTATGAGTTGTAGAAGTTCCTTGGTAGAATTTTTGGGATCACTTATGTAAACTATCATATCATCAGCAAACAGGGAGAGTTTGACTTCTTTTCTAATTTGTATCCCCTTGATCTCCTTTTGTTGTCTTATTGCTCTTGCTAGGACCTTAAGAACTATATTGAATAGATATGGAGAGAGTGGACAGCCTTGTCTTGTTCCTGATTTCAGTGAGATTGCTGGGAGTTTCTCTCCATTTAGTTTGATGTTGGCTGTTGGCTTGCAGTATATTGCCTTTATTTTGTTTAGGTATGTTCCTTGTATCCCTGCTCTCTCCAAGACCTTTATCATGAAGGGATGTTGTATTTTGTCAAATGCTTTTTTGGCATCTAATGAGATGATCATGTGGTTTTTATTTTTCAGCTTGTTTATATGGTAGATTACATTGACAGATTTTCATATGTTGAACCATCCCTACATTTCTGGGATGAAGCTGACTTGTTCATGGTGGATGATGGTTCTGATGTATTCTTGGATTTCATTTGCCAGTATTTTATTGAGTATTTTTGCATCAATGTTCATGAGTGAGATTGGTCTGTAATTCTCTTTCTTAGTGATGTTTTTATATGGTTTGAAATGCTGCACTTTACACTGAACAGAAAACACTGGGAAATGGAAAATACCATCCTTAATATTTAGAATTGTGGGCAACGAAAGACGTTAAAATTAAATCTGATCCTATCTGGGCTACTTTGTACAAAGTCTATTCCTCCATGCTTCAGAAGTCTTTAAATTTATCTTAAGGAAAGAACTTCGCAGTTTGTCCAGCAAGAATATTTTCCAACTTAGTGTATTTTTGGCTAAGATTTAATAAGTTGCTCAGTGGTTAGGAGCACTTGCTATTCTTTTAGGGCCTGGGTTTGGTTCCCAGCACCCACGTGGCTCACAACCACATGTCTCTCTACTTCCAGTGTTCTCACTCCCCCTCTACCTCTATGGGCACCTGCACACATGTGCTGTGCACAATGACAAGCAGGCAATAAGCACACATAAATAAAAAAAAAAGTTTAATTTTTAAGAATACTTAATAATGAGCACTCACATCAGGTTTGACTTTGCGCAATTCATAAATTCTTTTTTTGTTTTGTTTTGTTTGAGACAGGGTTTCTCTGCAGCTTTGGAGCCTGTCCTGGAACTTGCTCTGTAGACCAGTCTGGCCTTGAACTCACAGAGATCTGACTGTCTCTGTTTCCCAGGTGTTGGGAGTAAAGGCATGCATCACCACCACCCGGCATCAATTCCTAAATTCTTATAACCCTGAAGTTCTTAGCCAAATCATTTCCTTCAAATATCACACATACACACATGTGCACACACCCTCATAGCTCTCTTAGTCTGTGTGCTGATGATCCAACAATACTAGGCTGAATACTTAATAAGCAAATTAGGCTTATTTGGGTTCACAGTTCTGCAAGTAAAAGCATGTCACTGGGAGAACCTGGTACTCTTCCGGTGATGACAGAAAGCGGAAAGACAAGAGGGTGTGTGTGGAAGACAACATGAGGGTCAGCCTTGCTTTGTAATGACCCACTAGTGTGTCAACTAACCAGGTCTCACTCCTGGACTCTATCCCTAGTGACAATCAATTTCAACATGAGTTTGAAAGACAAAATAATTTTTTAAACCCAAACAATAGCATATATGTGTGTTAAAAGAAATATGTATGAATGTATGTGTGTATGTAAAGTTGTGGATGTGCATAAATTTGACTGTCCTGTGTCATGTATCATGCTGGACTTTCAAAGTACAGGAGTTGGTGACTTCATATTATCTTGTTTGTAGCCTATAAAACTGGAGGTCAATGAAGAGAAAAACCTGCTGGTCAAGTTTGACCCCTCCTACAGAAATGGCCTGAACAACTGGGTGGCAGAGGAAGTCCTATCAGTTAAGTATGTGGAGCACCCTCAGGTGGACAACCTGAGCTTGCGTGGAGAAGTGCATTACCCCAACCTCAGCTTCGAGATGATGGAGGTGGACTTCGGCTGCATCCTGAATGATACCGAGGTCATTCGCTACATCACCATCACCAACTGTAGCCCCTTGGTTGTGAAATTCCGTTGGTTCTTCCTTGTGGATGATGATGAAAATCAGATAAGGTACGGCCTCCCCAGAAAGCCCCCAGACTTGCATTGCTCACACAGTCTCTTTGTAGCTTTCCTCTGGGTTAACTGTAGTCTTTATACCGGCCTTTCATGAGCATCTTCTGACTAATGCATCATTGCTGATGGAAATCACAGAGTCTAAAGTCGTGGCTCAACTCAGATTTCAAAACAGGGAACACATTTGTGAAAACCCTGTCACCACCAAAGTTAAGAAGGAATATTCATAAGTTTGTTTTCTCTCAGGATCTAGTGGCTAGCACTCTAAAAGTCTGTCAGTAAAAATAAAGTCGTTGCAGAGTTTTTAACTGATCACTTCACGTGGTAAGAGCACGTCACGTGAGATCTATCGTCTCAAACAATGTCAACAGGCATGATGCTCTATACAGGCTTCCAGAGCATCACTATTTCCTACCTAACTGAAACTGTTGTTACCCGTTCTCCTCTTCCCCAAACTTAGATGATCACCCCTCCACTCTTTGATTTATGAATCTGATTATTTTAGATAAATCATAGGTGGCTATTATAAAAGAAGCAATGACACTGTTAATAAGATCTGGGTAAAGTGGAACGCTGGACACTGTTACCAGGAAGAGAAGATGATGTCATCTGTGGGAAACAGTATAGAGATCCTGAAGGCAGCTAAAAGTTGGCTTGGGGATGTGGCTGAGTGATAAGCATTGCGTCCTCACGTTTTACACATGTCACATACGGCAGAATGTCCATCCATAGCAAGCTGAATGATCTGCTGTATGTAAATGCTCCATCCTGTTTACACATTTGTGTTGGCGTTTGGGTTGTTTGAAAGGCTTATCTTTGGGGGATAATGCTGCAAGGAACAGACCTCTTTCAGATCCTGCTTTTTGTCCTGCTGGATAAACACCCAAGAGTGAGATTGCCGGATCAGATGGTGGTTTTATTTACTTACTGCTGGGGACGGAACCCAGAGTTCAGTGTGTGCTAGACAAACACAGAGCTACTTCCCCAGGTCTGTTTTAATTTGAGAAGCCTCTGTGCTCAGTCCCATAGCAACTGCCCCATTGTGCATCCTGGCAACGGCAGGCTTCCCTCACCAGACTAAGGCTTCTCCAACAGCTGGGAGGGGACCACCCGCTCAGGCTGTGATTTGCATTTCTGCAATGATTGGTGATGCTGAAGGATTTTGATGTCACTGCTCACAATGTGTACATTTTTGGAGAGATGTCTATTCAAATCTTTAACCCATTTTTAAATGGGCCCATTAGTTTGGGGCTTTGGGGATTTGGTTTGGCTGTTGGATTGTAGGAATTGCTTACTAGTTTTGGAAATTAGCCCCTCCTCAGCTGTACAGCTGATGCGCTCTCACTAGCTCCGTAGTTGGTCAGCCTTTTCACTCTGTTGGTCTTTTCCTTTTGAGTTTGATGCCCCCACTTACTTTTGTCTTTGTTTCATCAGCTACAGAGTTTTCTGTGTGCATGTGTACATGTCCATGTGTCTGCCTCTCTGTGTGTGTGTACAGGTATGCATGTGCATGTGTGCACATATGTGCACATGCATGTGGAAGCAGAGGACAGCCTGGGCGTTGTTCTTCAGGCACCAACCACCGTGGCTTTTTAAATTAATGTGAAATTTTAAAAGTTAGCTTATAAGGAAAGGGAGAACTAATTATATTATAATCTCAACAAAATATTGGCAATGAATAACCATGGGAAAATATGTGATTACGTGACATTTTATAGTCAAAAGAATTAGCTTCCAGTAGGTCTCAGTATGGCATTTTGATAACATACTTCGCTATGATTGCTTCTTCTTCCTGATGGCCCCCCAACTCTCTGCCTTCCTTCCCACTGTACTCCCCACCTTCGCTTTGCTCTGTTTGTGTTCTCCACCTCCCTCCCCTAAAGCCTCTAATTATTCCATTTTCATTCCTCCCTTTCTAGGCTCTGAACTGTGGAGCCACCTCTCCTGCCCTATCAAAGTAGTTTGAATTTGTATTTCCCTAACAGATGAAAGTTTGGAGCACTATTTAACATACTTATTGCCATTGGCATTTCTTCTTTTGAACACTATCTCTTCAGATCATTGTCCCATTTATTGCTTGGCAACTTTGTTTCTCTGGCGTTTAATCTTTTTCAGTTTTTCCTATATTCTAGATATTAACCCTTGTCTGAGACATGGCTGCCACAGAATGTCTCCAGTTCTGTCTACTTAGTCTGTAATGGTTTGGTTGGTTGTTGCATTGGAGGGGTATGTTGTTATACAGAAGGGTTTTTTTATTATTATTATTTCACATAGTCAGTCCCTTTGTCAATTCTTGGAGTGGTTTCCTGTGCTATTAGGTGTCCATTCAGAAATGTGTTGCCTATAGGTGTGTCCTGCTGTGTTCTCCTTCTACCGTTCCAGTGCTTCAAGTTTTTAATTGACCTCTGTGATCCAGCTTGAATGATTTATATACCGGGTAAGAGCTATGGGTCTAATTTCATCCTTCTGATGGTATCTGTGGTTTTTGTGGCAGATTCTCTCACTATACTGGAGCTCGTCTGACGGGCCAGTGAGCCTCTTAACCTTCCATATGCTAGGCTAACAAGCACATGCTACCATACCAGACTTTCTCTGTGGGTTTTGGTGATCAAACTCAGTCTTCATGCTTGTATGGCAAACTCTTTACTAACTGAACTTTGCTCCCCTGCCCCTACAGTTTTGGGTTTCATTTTATTTACTTTAAGGGTGAGGTGAATGCCATGGCATACATGTTGAGGTCAGGGTACACTTATAGGAACTTAGGCTCTCCTGTGTGAGGCCCAGGATAAAACTCAGGTCATCAGGCTTGTTAGCAGGTGCCTTTGCCTGATGAACCACCTCCCTGGCCTCCAGAGTTTCCCCAAAAGCATTTCAAACCCAAAGTATGGCCTATATACATTGAGTGTGCACCCCCATTGAGCTTCATATTTCTTGTTCTGAATATTTAGACGGATTTCTGTTCTGGTCCATATATGTGTTGTATGTCTAGACACAACAGAGCTAGAAAATCATGGGTGATGGTGAGGACCTCATTTTCTGCTTAGTCCATGACCGGGACTGACAGAGTAATGTCTACTTCCTTCCTGCATGTTTTGACAGCCCGGTGTGCAGCCTCTTTAACTGAGGAGACCTCTTATTATGTCCTTAGTGGCTTGTCAGTGCTTCCAGTACATAATTCGCGTCTTACATGTGACAACGGCCCTTTTCTTGCCTCTGCTCGTTACCATGGTAACAAAGGCTCGCTCTGAATGGCTTCTGTAGACATCTAGCAATGACCCAGTGTCTCATTGAAGCTGGCAGCCCATTCCTGGGCCTGGGCCTGAGCCTTGGAGCCTGCTCATTAAATGCCATGGACTGTTTGGGCTTGGAACAAAATTATGTAGATGAACATTTAAAATAATTATGGAAAAATCAGCCAACCTGACCTAATACACTTTGAATACCAGATTTTGTGAAAGTATTCTGGTGTAACACAGCTAAATGAGCTTCTTCCATCTGGGAGCAAGGGCACGCTTTATTTATTTTTTCCTTTTTGAGAGGCTCTTTCCATAATTAAAATAATGACATTTTAAAAAGGCACTTTGCCAATGCTGACTATGATACATTGAATTTTTCATCGATTCAAACAGTTATCAAAGCATTTTTCTTTCTCTCTGCAGTATCTTCCTTTATCTTGATAGTGCGTCTCTCTTTAAATTCATTTGTTCATATGGTCAAAGAGTCATTTGGCCAGAGCTGATAGATAGCTCAGCTGTTGCACCAGGGACACAAACATGGACAAGACATGAGCCTCCCTGAGGCTAGAGGGGGAAGCAGATGTGGAAACCATGGAGGACATACTGTGGTGACACGTTCAGAGATGTCACGTCCACATGTCCTAGAACAGAAGCGGAGGGGGATTCCAAGTCATAGGAACTGGGTATGGATGTAAGCTGGACTTTTAAATCACAGAAACCCACACCTTGGACAGAACTCAAAAGGCAGAGCCAGAACCAGTCTAGTCCTAGCCTGGCTTAAGGCAGATTCCTGTAACACCATCATCACGGATGACCTATCTGCCCTTCCCTCTCCTCGCCACCGTCACATGTTGACCGCATTCGAAGGTAAGCGTTTCCCAGTCTCCAAATGGCTACAGGCATTCCAGACTCTGAATGCCTAGGGAAGATTCATTCTGGTCAGACTAATTTAATCACACTTCCTGTGCCCGCCCCAAACCAGGAAGGTGATGTGCTTGTCGTGTTGTCATGGCCACGGCCCTCACACCAAGGGCTTCTGGTAGTGACCGTGGACCTCTGAGGTCGAGGAAGCTGAGATAGGACGGATCTCTAAACAAAACTGGCCTAGGGAGAGCCTGGGTTTGGAGATGTGGCAGAGGGTGGAGCAGCAGCATGGCGAGAGCTTGGCTTTCCTTGGATGAGAAGAGAGAATGGAAGATGCATCTTCAGAGGTGTACTGGCAGCTGTGTGCAGCGCCCGGTGCTCCCCATGGAGTGGAAACTGTCGTTGGTCATTCCTTCTTGACTGGCAGATTCCATAGTCCCTTGCTATTCTTCCTGCCCCTCCACCCTCCCTTCTCAGCTCTGCCAATAGTTGCTTCAGTCGTCCATTCTTGCTGTAGCTTCAGCCTCTTCTTCTGCTGACTCTGGTCCCCTCTGCTTCAGTTCTAAGTTCAGGGCACTCTTGATGTCTTCTCTCGGCTGTCTCCCAAAGGACCCGCGTCCAACATGCTGCACAGTAATTCTTGTCCACCCCCACCCCTGTGTCTTCCTTTCTAACCCTCCCTCTCCTTCTTGTCCCAGTGAGTAGCATCACTATTCCCCAGGGAAGGGCCAGAATTCTTCTTCATCCAAACCCCGCCCACTACAGCAAACCCACCTGTGCTACCTTATAAAAACCTCTTGTTGGTTTCCACTGCTCGGACTCTATTTTATTCACCATCACCTGTGACGTGGGTGGTTGTGACAGCCTTTACAGGGTCCCCTGCTGCCACACGAGCACCACAGTCTCATTCTATTCGGGGTCCCAGTGAGGAGACTGTGTCCCCACCACCAGCACCCCAGCTTAAATCTGTGATGACTCAAGTCACTCATGCCCTTCAGAATCAAGTACAAGATGCTTGGGGTGATCAGCCTTAGCCCGCGCTTACCCAGAGTTCCTCCTAGATGCTTTTCCTCCCTGTATACACCACAGGAACAACTTCTGTTTAATTAATGTGTCAACTTCTGCCCACCCAGAGATGCTCCTGTCCAGCTACCCCCTCTCTGTCAAAAGCTCTTCCCCACTCTGCCCTGGCTTCCTCCTGGTCCATCCTCAAGACTTAGCTTCGGTGGTTTTCCTCAGGAAGCCTCCTCTGAGACTCCTGCCAGGTCAGAGTTCATGCCATGAGCGCCGGTACGTCCACTTTCCCAGTGGGTGTCACGCTCAGCATCCATCCTCCCAGTGGGCTTAATCCCCACGAAGCTGGCAAGTACATCCTTCCTGTCGTCCCTGGAGCTCCCAAGCCTGGTTCTCCCCTTAGCTAATCAACACCCCTTCCTGGGTTACTGCAGAGAGAGGAAGGTGGTTTTTCATAACTTGTTTAAGGATTTTTTTTTTCTGTCAGCTTCCTGGCACCTGCCAAATAGAAAAGCTCATGGCATGAATGTCACATAGAACAGAACCAGAAATGCCACCTGCCCTCCGGAAAGTCTCTGTGCACACCGCCAGAAAAAAAAGAAAAACCCCACTGGCTAAAGGTCACTTATCAGACATATCAACACTAACCTTTCCTTTCCAATTAGAATTCTTCTGAGTTCTGCGGCTGTGAGAGGAATGAAAGCACAAGGGTGGTTTCTTTTTCTTGTGTGTGCAGGTATGAAGATGCCAAGACAGATTGTGTGTGTGTGTGTGTGTGTGTGTGTGTGTGTGTGTGCAGGTATGAAGATGCCAAGACAGCTGCAGGGTGTATAGATTGTGGGGGGGGGCAGGTATGAAGATGCCAAGACAGATTGTGTGTGTGTGTGTGTGTGTGTGTGTGTGTGCAGGTATGAAGATGCCAAGACAGCTGCAGGGTGTATAGATTGTGGGGGGGGGGGCAGGTATGAAGATGCCAAGACAGATTGTGTGTGTGTGGGGCGGGGGCAGGTATGAAGATGCCAAGACAGATTGTGGGGGGGGCAGGTATGAAGATGCCAAGACAGATTGTGTGTGTGTGTGTGTGTGTGTGTGTGTGTGTGTGTGTGTGCAGGTATGAAGATGCCAAGACAGATTGTGTGTGTGTGTGTGTGTGTGTGTGTGTGTGTGTGCAGGTATGAAGATGCCAAGACAGCTGCAGGGTGTATAGATTGTGGGGGGGGGGCAGGTATGAAGATGCCAAGACAATAGATTGTGTGTGTGTGTGTGTGTGTGTGTGTGTGTGCAGGTATGAAGATGCCAAGACAGCTGCAGGGTGTATAGATTGTGGGGGGGGGCAGGTATGAAGATGCCAAGACAGATTTTGTGTGTGTGTGTGTGTGTGTGTGTGTGTGCAGGTATGAAGATGCCAAGACAGCTGCAGGGTGTATAGATTTTGTGTGTGTGTGTGTGTGTGTGTGTGTGTGTGTGTGTGTGCAGGTATGAAGATGCCAAGACAGATTGTGTGTGTGTGTGTGTGTGTGTGTGTACACTGCCTTAGCCACAAGCTGATCCATGTAAGCCAGGGCCTGTGACAGTATTCTAGACCTGCTGTAAAGAACAGTAGTCCATCACACATGTAAATGTAATAAAGAAAGATATTGACAAGGCCTGGGACCTGCTGCCATCGTCACTGTAGGGATGTGTCTTCCATTGGGTGTGTCTCTTCTGCCTCTCTGAACAGCTTGACAAGAATGAGATGCTTCAATGGACATATAAGAAAGGATCAGGGAAGTGCCTATCCTTGAATTATCCTTCACTTCAGACGAGAGATGTAGACACCAGGGACTCATAACCTGAAGTACCACGCTACCTGGCCTCACAGCCACAAAGCTGAGCTAGCACTAAGACTCGAGCATGGGGCCTGAGTAGTCTCCACAGACCACTCGGGCTTTTCATTTTCTAATTAGATTATGAATAAATCAAATATGAGAGCCTAAGGGAACCAAGCGCTGCAGCACCAGAACACATTGTTTTCACGTTGAGTCGTCGGGGTGAACAAGGTAATTGATAATTGGTAAAAGGTAATTGGGAGAGGAGGTGGAAGGTCTGCGGTGAGAGGAGGGGAGAGCGGAAGTCTGGTTCTCTGGATGTTTCCTCTGTCTTCATCATCCTTTGATTTATTTTGCTTGAAAAATAGAACTTTTCCAAAATGTACTGAATTCAGGGTATTTGGGGTCCAGAGCTATAGAACCAGACAAAGCCAACTTGAGTCCAGGTCCTGTCCTTCTAACCCGTGGAACCCTGTGTCCTGAATTCTTAGCCTGTGCAATGGGGGTAATTTCGAATCCTAATGGAAGGTCGTGATTAAAGCTAATATTTTCCATAAAATGCACACGTCTCTAAGACACACTGAGCTCTCCCGCCTTAGTAGCTGTTTTTAGGCCCCACTAATCTCCTTCTACTCTCCTATGGCCCTTAGCAAGTGCAACCTTCCCCACAGAATCCTAAAGTATTGGAGGCAAGGAATCCTCAGATACCAAGATGATAGACACAGAAACTCTTTATCTCTTGGAAAAGGATAGAAAATCCTCTTCTTATACCAGGCTGCATTCATCAAGGCCAAAGCAGAGTCTACTGATTTCCTCGTTGCTCTGACAAAAGCAGCGTAAGAAGGAAGGGTTGAATGTGACTCTCAGTTTGAGGGGACGCAGTCCGTCAAGATGAAGCATGTGACGCTGCAGGTCACATGACATCTTCAGTCACGAATCAGAGAGATGAATGTTGGTGCTAAGTGTGGTTTTTCATTCTCCTCCTTTTATTCTGTCTGGAACCCTAGCCCAAAGGACTGTGCCACACTGTGGGTCTTCCCTCCTCAGTTAAACTCTTCTGGAACTATCCTTGCAAACATACCCAGAGATGTGTGTCCTAGATGATCCGAAAGCCAGTGAAGTTGGCAGTGAAGATTAGCCACCACTACAAGATGAAACATCATACCACTTCTCAACATGACACCCAAACGTCTTACTTTAAATCATAACACCCCATTCCTGGAGACCAAAGTCTCATCTCATGATGCAAAGTATCTTTAGTCAAATTGCTAAAGTCCCCAGCTTTAATTCAATACTTCCAACACTGTTGTAAAGTTCAAAGTCCAAAATCTCTTCTGAGATTCAAGACAAACTCTTGTCAGCCCATGCTATAAAATTTTAAAATAGGTTACATGCATCCAAGATACAATAGCATTTAATAAACATTCCCATTCACAAGGGGGAGAGAATACCAAGAGGATACCAAGGAAAGATTGGCCCAAAATAAGACCGGAACACAGCAAAGCAAATGACAACACGTTTAACATCTGGAGCTTTTGGTGATGTCATCTGACTTGCAGTGGGCTTGGGCAATTGTCTAGTTTGCTGACTGCAGTATATGTAGACGCCTTAGGCCAGCTCTACTCTGTGCCTTCAGTTTCCTTGGCAGACACCCCATAGTGCTGCCTTCTCTTACCATCCTGGGGTCTACATTGCAACTTGGTCTTCACTTCAAATATGGTCCCTCAGGGCCTTCTTTCAGAGAATCCAAGTATATCACACATTCCTAGACTCAGTAGTTTTTGGGTTTTTTTTTTTTTGAACCATTGGCTCAAGCTTCCTGAGACCCTGTAACTCCTGAATTTGACATGCCTAAAAAATCATCCCAAGAAGTTGAAGCTACCAAGTACTACTGCCAGCTTGAGATAGCATCTGGCCTCCTACCGCATCGACAATGGCTCTGTACACCTTGGTGACTGAAATTGGGAAACTGCTTTCATGGGTGGTGGTTTTAGAGCAGGGAATCCCTTCAGTTCAAAGTTCAGCCACTTTCCTTTAAGATGAATTTGTGTTTTCACAAGTCAGAGCTTCCAGCGGGTAAGGATCTGGCTTTCACTGGGCACCTTTCTTATTCTCTAGGGCAGAGTGCAAGGATTCTCCTTAACAGCATTAATCTCTTTAAACTTACAGCGGCTCTCACAAACATCCATAGTGCCTGCAACTTTAAGTTTCGTCGTGTTCTGTTCCTTATCAAACATTTTTGATCTGTCTGCTCTCTGTCACTGTTGATCTGACTAAGATGGATGAGCAGTGACTACCACAGCCTGGATGCTATGCACTGTTGGAATTTTCTCCACCAAACAATGTCATCCAGGTTTTAATTCAGCTTCGCTCACAATTTAAGGACATAGGCAAAATATAGCCAGATTCCTTGCCAGAATACAGCGAATACCTTATAACCCAGCTGATAATAGAAACCGTGCTTCCCTTTGAAATCTCACGAACACAGTCTTTACACTCTGATCTTCTAACCGCCCACCAGAATCCCTCATTATACCATGCTTATAGCATTCCAGGGATTCTTTATCTCACAGAACCAAATGTATCCACATTCCCCCACAAGCTAGTTCCAAAGCCCTAAAACCTACATGGTCATATTTATCACATCAACAACCCTATTCATAGTACCAGTTTCAATTCTAATTGCTTTTCTTGTTGCTATTACATAATACCTCACCAAAAAAAAAACCAATTTGATTGAGGAAGAGTTCATTTTAGCTCACAGTTTGAGGGGATACAGTCAGTCCATCATGGTAGAGAAAGTATAGTAAGCAGAAGCCCAAGGTGGTGAGTCACATTGCATCCAAAATCAGAAGTAAATTCTGGGACTAATTTTACCTTATCCTTTCCGCCTTCTAAAAATTTACATTTATTTCTTGTGTGCATGTATATGTGTGTGTGCATAAACTTCTACATAGCTGGATAAGCACATGTCATAAAGAATGCATATGGAAATCAGAAAAAAACTTATAGGAAGCAGTCTCTCTTTCTACCATGTGGATTCCAAGAAGCAGACTCAAGTCGTCAGACTGGGAGGCAAACACATTTATCTGCTGAGCCATCTTGCTGTCCTCCCTTTTTCCTATGTATTCAGTCCTCTTTATTCAGGTGATGATACTCACATTCAAGATGAGTTTTTCCTCCTTGGGAAAATAGAAACACTTTCCCTAGCACACTTGAAAGTGTGTCTCCTAGGCAATTCTAAAAGTTAAGGAAAATTATCTATCACACCAGGCCTTATCCAAAAATACAGGTAGGTCCTAGCCAGTGTGTGGCTTCCTTGACCTCCCTGACCTTCTTCTATATAGTTAAATGAGCCAGATCCATGATTAGAAGCAGTTCCTTGATCTGTTCAAGAGCCCAATAAAGCTTTATTGACTCCCTAGGCTTCAGCTGCTGCCCCAAAGCAATTCATTGTGCTTGTTAAGCATCAATTGAAGTCAGACTTGCACTTGGTCCCTGCATCAACGGATGCTCTGTTTGGAATGGAGTGGTGAGATGCTAAGCACTGAACCCAGGCCTCGTGTGTAGTGAAGGCATGCTGGACCACTGAGCTACCTACCCCTCCAGCCCTACTTGGCCCATATGACCTTAGGCAGTGACTGATTTTCCCCAAGTCTCAGCTGTTTTGAGTAAAATGAGATGAGAACTGAGGCAGCAGGCATCCAGGGTGCTTTCAGCACAGTGTCTGTCCCCATCATAAACATCCACCAAAAAACAGCCGTTAGCAGACTCATCTTTACAGAAGACAAGAAGGGCACCTTTGGCATGTTGCTACCAAGCCACATTTGAGAAGTGGTATCCCAGAGGCAGCTCTGAGATGTTTTCCCCTGAAATCAATCTGAGACCATTCTAGGACACAAGGAGGCCCTGTTTGGTTGGAAGGCTGCAGGGACCTCTTGCTGACTTCAGCGTCCCTCCGTTTCATCAATGGCACTTCTGAGGGCCCTTTAAACTTCTGCAAGCATGGATACTCTTTTTGACCTCATAGAGAATCGTTTGGATCGGATACATCAATAAACAGCCAGCCCAAGGCACTAGGAAGGTAGCTCTGAGGAGGGACAAATGGTCCCACAGGGGAAGCAGGATAGTGGCCATCTTGTCTTGGGCAACATTTGAGGCTGGTGTTTATGCCTTTCCAGCCCCTTCTCCTGGCAAATTCTTTGCTGGCTTCTTTCTAAAGCAGGATGATAGAATTTGAAATCCAGAGATGAATCCAATGGGAATAGGGGCTGTAATCTCCCCGCTAGTATATTCTTCTCCTATTACTGCCTTGGAAGATTGCAAATTGGTTGGATATGGAAGGATAAGCCAGTTGAGCAGGGAAGGGAAAGATGGATGCCAGGACGAAGAGAACAAAGATGTCCCCATAATGACTGACAGGACCCATTGTGTTTCCCTTACTGGTCCTGTGCCACATGGACGTCTAGTTCTAAAATTAGATGCCACCTGCTCGGAAGGGTACTTAAGGGGCCAGACCACTTCACCAGTGTTCTGAAGATATGACAAGCCAGAGGCCCTTCTGACCCTGGGAAAGCAAGTAGCCATGAGACACCATCCCCAGCACAGTTCTGTCACCATGGAGCCCTGGGAACTGCTAAGGCACCGTCATATTTTCTGAGCTCTGCAGTTTTGATCTTTCCTATAAAGTACAGCATGTCTGCTTCTGAGGTCATAAGGTATGACCACCAGTCCAGTGGAAATGAATTCACATCTTTACTATGAGAAAAAGCTCTTTTAACAGCTTTTTAGAGCCCAGAGAAAATGTCTTGAGTCAGAAATATTTCCTGTAGACAGCTGCATGAAGTCAGACCCTCAATATGGTGATATTAGGAGCAGTGAGAGGAAGGTTCCAGAAGGTTTCTGACCAAGAGCAATAAATAGAACTGAGTACTTCTCATGTACTAAACAACATGTGCAACATGTCCTGCAGCAGT
Source organism: Microtus oregoni (assembly GCF_018167655.1). Taxonomy (NCBI): domain Eukaryota; kingdom Metazoa; phylum Chordata; class Mammalia; order Rodentia; family Cricetidae; genus Microtus; species Microtus oregoni. The sequence goes on from NW_024543063.1 coordinate 44,446,455, forward strand.
CCTGGGGCGTCAGAATGAATGTCCCCCCAACACTGAGGCCACCATGGAAGATGCAACTGAGCACAAAGCCCTGGCCTTAAACATTATCTCCTACTGACACAGCCCAGTTCCGTCTGCATATTCATTACAGTATCCCCTCTTCATTTAAATAGGCCTTCTGTGGAGACTCTGCTCAGACATTGTACCATGTGCTGTGTGAATACAAAGATAGACTCGTCCTGGTCTACGCGTAGACAAGCATGGAAGGCACACACATGACCCCGTTAAAGATGCTGTGATAGAATCCCCTCTTCCAATCAGGCTTGCTTACAAGAAGCTTATTTAGGAAGAATTATTGCTGGGGTTTTTAAACAATAAAACCCAAGTAACACAGACAAGACACCAAAATAAGAGCATTGGGATGGGAGGGGGTTAGGAGGAAGGGAAAAGGCTGAGAGAGGAGGGAAGGAGGGGACAGGGAGAAAGAGAGAGAGATTAGGTAGGAAACAGTCTTTGTCTGTGTAGACAGAGATCCTAGAAACCCAGAGCTACAGCTTGCTCCGCGGTCTGAGATCACTTTGTTCTCCACTCTGCACATTGCAAATGTCACTCAGTGTAGGAACCTGTGAGGACACCAGGGTGGGAGGGTGGATATGACGTCCTGAGGGACAAATGCCCTAGGAAAGGGCACAGACAAGGTCAGTGCCTGGGGTTACAGCCCAAGGAAAGAAGTCAATGAAAATGCCAGGCCATGAGAAGGGGGGTCATCCAAGAATGTGCCTGGAAAGATGGCGACGGAGCGCCACAGTGACACGGCTACTGTAGAAAAGAGAGGCCCCAGCGGGAGGCATGCCGACCAGGCTGGTGACAGGATCATTACCTGTGGTGCATGTGAGTAATTTTTAGCCAGATCTGTAAATCTCTACCATTTGTATAGCTTAGCTCCTCGTGACACAGTTCAGCCTTATGGTCTGTGTCTTCATTTAAGAACTTCTGGAAGGAACAGAAAATGGCAACAATAAAGACAAAGTCTGAGTCCTGTTCAGTCCCCCTGAAGGCATGAAAGAACTTGGTGTTCTGTGACAAAGAATGAAGAGATAGTCCACCTCCTTAGTGACCTTGACTTCCGGAAGTTGAAGCAACCAGGAGCTGCCACACCGCCACACCGGATAAAATAAGACAGGTCCTGAGCACATGCGGTTGGGAGGTAGAGGGTGGCAGCTCAGACATGGCTGGTGGAAGTTTAAGTTGATGGTCATTTTGGAGATGATTCTGTCTGCTTGGAGTTTCAGCTGATGCAGTCCCAGGGCAGAGCAACTGGTCCCCAGTTTTCCTCCAGCATGCTTTCTGGACTGACCTTCCTTCTGGCCAGCCACACCCTCATCTTGCACTAGGTCCCATTCAGGAGCCACATACACACCAGTTTCCCTTCGACCCTCAATTTGTGTGTGTGGGTAGAGGGTATGTATGTATACATATGTGTGTGTATGTATTCATGTGGGTGTGTACATGCCTGTGTACATATGTGTATGTACATATGGGCCAAAATTCAGTGTCAGATGTTGTCCCCAATCACTCACCATCTAATTTTTTTGAGACAGGGTCTCTCACTAATCAATTCAGCAAGGCTGGCTGGCCAGTGAGCGTCAGGGACCTGGCTGTCTGTGCATCCCTCTTTACAGACTTGTGCCAGCGTACCTGGCATTTGCATAGGTGCTGGGCATCTGAGCTCCCATCTTTGTGCGTGCAGGGCAAGAGCATTACCACCTGGACATCTCCCTAGCTTCTCGTTAGCTCATCTCTTTCCCTCCCAGAGTATGGGAAATGTGCAGAATGTTTTCTCATACCCAGAAAACAGCATCTGCCCCTTTGCAGAGCCAGCCTGCCCATCTGTTCTTCTCTCGGAATAATTTCCTCTGGCTCCTCATAGCGCCACGCTCCCTGTCCTTTGCTCTCAGCGTGACAGCGCCGTGTCTTAGCCCCTCTCTTATTCCTCTTCAGTTAGGCACTGGTTCTCTCACAGATGGTGGAAGAAAATGGTATAACTAACTGTCCTGTCAATCCCTCAGCCCCAAACCACGTCTCTATCAAGGTCAGTGATGATTGCATCAGCCAGGGAAGCCCTGTCGTGTGTGTGTGTGTGTGTGTGTGTGTGTGTGTGTGTGTGTGTGTGTGTATGCACGCATGTGCATGTTTGTATATGTTGCATGTGTGTGCATGTATGCATGTGCGTGTGTGTGCATGTGTGTGTGTAGGCAGTTCCCCAGTCTCTTCTTAGTGTGAAATCACATGCTGTATATAAACGCCATATGTTGCAACACTCCTGTTACACATACACAGTTACTAGTAAATTGAGGTCCACTGAGAAAGAAAACAATTGGTCAGTCAGTCCCTCTTTGGTGTCCCCAGAGCCCTCTGAAGAGCTGCAGGGCTTCCTACAGTCCATCTCCCAAAGATGTCTCTCCTGCTGTGAAGGTTTCTGACCAGAGCCAGATTAACCTCAGTGCCTGAGAGAACCATAAAACATCTCTCAAATCTGAGCTTCTCAAATCTGAGCAAGCCTGTGAGCGAGAGACCCAGGATTTCAAGCAGAGGGAGGTCTTTAGTCCATTCAGTATTGAACCTGAACGCAGTCTCCATGTTGGGTCTCGGCCATCCAGTTCTATTTGTAACCCAGTATACTCTGGTTTCCTGACATGCCAGCTGCTTCCCCACAGATGAACGAGTCAGGGCATTTTTTCATTTCAGGTTTAGGTGTTAGAAAACCTCTTTGTCCTGCTTTCATGGTGCTATAAAGGCCCCCGGTCACCTTGGTACAGGTTCACTCTTTCAAAGCATTTTCTGAGTGTCTTTAGTATCAGCAGCAGACATCGGCCTCACAGAGATTCAGTGGGAGCTAAGCTAACTTCTAAAGAAGCCAGTAGAGAATATCGATGCAGATCCCATCCCAGGCTGGGTTAGGTTTTCTTGGCTCCTTTGGTCATAGGATTCATAAGGAGTTCGTATATCTATGTGTTCACGTTAATTAAAAGTCCCTGAAGTAAGCTACCTCTGTGGGAGCCCAGACACTCAAAGAAACTGAATTTTAAAACTTTGCTATTTTGAAAGTATTTTCCAAGTGCTTTGAAGCTGAACATGAAATTTCACGGTCTACCTGTGAAATCAGCGTTCCCTCCCTTCCGAGAGTGTGTAGCAGTGGGGACACCTTCTGGAGCTACGGAGAAGTGGCTGTGTCTCCCAGAACTCCCTTTAGATAGCTTCAAGGTAGATTCTGTTAACTATCGTCTCCTAGTCCTCTCCCAGCTAAACTCCTGAGACATCTCCCCAAGGGCAAGGCCAATACTGTCATCTCTTCCTTAGATTACCAGGGAAGGTTCCAGACAATGCATTGCAAGTTCCTTGTGTGGGGGATTGCAGTGTGTTTTGGCCTGGGAAGATGTGTTTTGTGACTTACCACCAAGACAGTGGCCAGTGAAGCGATCCAGGAACACCCGCACCTGCGGCTCAGCAGGGTTGCCAGCAAAGCAGTTGAGAGTTTGAGCTTTGGTTCAGTCTAACACAGCTCAGTAAATTGCTTGTTCTGTTTCATCATTTGAAAAGCGGTGGGACTTAATGCATCCTGGTGTGGAGATCAAATTGGGCAGTGCTATTCAGTGGTACCTGGCAGGATGCTGATGAGCAGTGATGGCTGTGGTTACCTGACACAGGCTCCGTTGATGTATGTACTTCCCCCACCATCTTCCCTGTGGCGTTTTCCCCACCATAATGGGGTCATGGCTTCTCAGCCTTGCACACTGGAATCATAGCAGGAGCTTCCAGACGCTGAGTAAACCCAATTTCTGCGGTTGTGTCTTAGGCATCAGTCTTTAAAGACCCTATGGGTGGCCCCAAAGGACAGTCAGTTTGTGTCCAGCCCTAATCCCTGAGGGATTTGAGTTTCAGCTACTCAGCTCTCAGTTCCTCCCCTTGGCACACATGGCCAGGTGGAAGTGCTGGAAACATGATGGCAGCTGAGGACTGAGCAAGGACTGAGGCAGGCTCTTCTCCCATAGTGGCTGTGTCTGTGGTTGGCTTCCCCCTCCTCATGGGGCCCAGCTAGAATGAATGCCAGCAGGGATGGTTCCAGCAGCCGTATCAGTTTCTGTCATTTGATTTCCCATGTAGGAAGAACTGTGATGTAAAACCACAAATCTAGGCAGTAAATGCTGGAGCGTATGAGAGACTTTGAGCTTAGGAAGCAGGAAAATGTGCCATCGAGTCGTATAGTTCAGAGCAACGGTTTTCATCTGCTCCCTTGAGAAATGGGGGGATCAGTAGATTATGTTAGAGAGATGAAGGGAGAGGAGGGGAGGGGGAGGAGGGAGAGAAGGGGAGGGGGAGGAGGGAGAGAAGGGGAGGGGGAGGAGGGAAGGAAAATAAAGAGGAAGGAAGGGAGGGAGAGCTGCTCAAAAATGAGAATCAGAAACAAGAGGAAGAAGAGATATTTTAACCCTAAGATATAATGAATATATATTAATCGCCACACTAGCTGGTAAACTAGCTGTTTACATCACATTGTCTATAATGCATCGCCGTTGGCCAGAGAAGTCAAGAAAGACCAGAGTCAGGGGCTGAAGAAAATAGATTCTACCTGATGTTGAAAGGGGGCAGCATTTCCTTGTGAAGATCTGTGTATATAGGAATTGGATAGATCACTGAGGTCATTTTTACACCATCCAATGCAATGCTTAGAGAAACAAGATCGCATGTGTATGTGTGTGATGTCCCTGTGTGGCCATCTGTGTGTGTGCACATGGGGAAGCCGGAGTCCAGTTTCAGAGGTCACTCTCTCCCTTATTTTCTGAGGCAGCTTCTCTCCATAAACCCAGAGCTCGTCATTTCAGCTCGAGTGGTTGGCAAGCCCCAGAACCCCACCTGTCTCCTTGCTGCCCTCCATGACCAGTTCGTGTGTGAGTAGGGATAGGGAACATAACGTGGGTCCTTGGGCTTGCCCAGAAAATACTTTACCCACTGAACTATCTTCACAGGCCCCAAACAAGACCTTTCTTGCTCTTTTTAATACAGGAAATTAGCAAGTCATTTTCCCCTCTGATATCTATGTAAGTGTGGTGTGTGTTAGCATACCATAAGTATGTAGGCGCATGTGTATTCACAGCCATGGGAAGACCCAGGGTTGACATCAGGAGTCTCCCCTAATCCCTCTCCTCCTCATTTATCCAGGAAGGGTCTCCCAGTTGAACCCATAGTTCACTGGTTTGGTTAACCTACATAGCCAGTTTGCCCAGGGATCCCGTTTCTGCCTTCTGAGGATTGGCCTCCCCACCCACCCACCCGCATTCACATGGGTGCTGGGGAATCTGGATTCTGGCCCTCATGCTTGCGCAGCGAGCACTCTAGCTGCTCAGCCATCTCCTCAGCCTTGTAGGACTTTCGAATAGAATTCCTCATTCAGTAAATGTTGAGTGAGCATCACCCTGAAACTCAATACAGCGTCACGCGCTAGGGAAAGCATGGCGGAGACAGGTCTGGCTGCTGAGTAGGTTACAATGTGCCGACTGGGAGAGCGTGAATATGACCCCATAGGGTCAGGGCCCCCAGTGAAAACGGTGAAGCTAAAGCTGAAAGGTTACATAGCCATGAATTGAATACCGGTGCAGAGTGCAGAGGGAGAGTGTGTTCCACGGGCCGACAATGAGAAAGCCCTTTCTTGGCACTGAGAGAATTTCACTGAGACCTGGGCAGGTGAGGAGAGTGGAGAACGGGAAGGCTGGGGCAGTAGGGGAAGAGTTTGGCCATGAAGAGCTTTATCAGAGCATTGTGTACTCAGTTATAGCCACACTCCGATGCCTCTCTCTGACACACCAGCCTTAGGATTGCCGGGAGCCAGGGTCTCTCCTCTCTGGAACTGTGAGCTACTGGTATGGTGGGTTCCTTATAGGCAGAGGCTGGGATGGTGGTTCTGCAAGTCAAGTATTGAGGGGAAAAGCCTCAGGAGAAACTGTACAAGAGTGAGGGAAGCTAGAGAAAATGGAGGTACCTCAGTCAGTCCCACAGGGCGCTCTGGGGAGTGGGTTGAATCACCAGAGTTTGTCCCACTCACAGATGAGGAGGCTGGGCATCACAACCATAGACCAGTCCTTTGCCTACCTGTGAGCCCTTCCTACAGGAAGACGTAAATGTCCGGAGAAATTCTTGGTGTTGTAAGGCTGTCTCTATCAGGGCAGGTGCTCCCAGAACCCACAGCCCTGGGCAGCGAGCACATCCTCTTAGCAGGGGATCCAGACATGGGCCATCCACGTCCACCTCATCACTTCAGAAAGTAACATTTGCTGGTTCTCCTTGTCCAGCCAGGAAAAGCCCATCTGCAGGCCTTTACATAAGGCCAGAGGCTGCCCTGACCCTCTCTAAGGGACACTTCCAGAACCCAGTGTAATGGACCAGCAGTCACGGTGTGTACTGCGAAGCTCCCTGTCCTGACCACCATCTCTGCCCACCACCTGGACCTCACTGCCCAGACCTGAGTGGATGTCTGTCACCTCCCGTCTACACATAGTTCTCTCCTGAGAACTACACCATGCAGCCGAAGCACAAGCTCGTTCTTGGCTTTTGTTTCGTTATGCTGCGCTTGCCGTGCACGGGGGACTGGAAATAAGCATGGTGGACCTTTCTTACCGTGTGGCACAAAGGTTGGTATTGAGCCTGGCTCGGTGCGGCTCATCAGCCTGTGTTTGACGCTCAGAGGATGCTGCCATGGCCCATGGGTGTGTCTTCTTCTGTCTTCAGCGATTCTTCTAGAATGGGAGCAATATTGATTTTTTTTCTTGATTGCTGCACACTCTCTTTTAGAAATAATGGAGTCTAATCCTGTGAGAGCCAGCACGACAGGAAAGCAATCATCTATACCTGAAGGCAAAAAAGAATCTTTTTTTTGGGGGGGGGAGAACTATACCAATGTTGGGTTTGGATGGGGGGGTAGGTTTTAATAAGTTAAAGCCTCCATTCTGCTAAAAGTCTCATTAGATTAAACTCTTGCTTGTTTCCAAAGAGACCTCTCACTTCCCAGTCGAGGTGTTGTTTTCCCCGGGTGTGCAGACACTCCACAGCTTTGTATTTTTCCTTGACAGGCGTTCCCACATGCTCTCTCTTCAATCTGGAAGACATCCCGGGGGAAGAGTGCCAATGCTGAATGAGAGAGTGATGTTCTGTGCACAGTGACCCAGCAGAGGGTCCCCCCAGGCATCTCTGCTGACCTGGGGTGATTTAATAAGTGCTCAGAACTGTCCTTTGCTGCTTTTCACTGTCCCTAGCTGGTGAGGCTGTGGTGTTAACCCCACATTAATTATCGGCTCTATCCTGAGCTATCACAGCGACTTCCCACCCATGGTGGCTGCTCATCACTGGGAGCATCTGGGACAACTTAAGACTAACTCCTGGGCCGTACCCTGAATCTGCCCAAAGATGGGGCCGAGCATCTTTATTGTATCAAGTTTCTCGGAGATTTTTTTTGTACCCACCCAACTGAGCGACTCTGCCAAGAAATCAGAGTCAACTAAAGACATCTGTTCTAGAACAAGCTCAGTGAGAGCTCAGGAAAGATAAGAACATCCTAGATGGGGGCGGGGGGGAGGGGAAGTGCAGCACACTGCTCTCCCGCTCTCATTTAACCACCTGCCCTGCCAGCCAATCGAATGTCCACTGAGCGCGGTCTCTGTGGAACAGAGTTTGTGCAGCAGGGCTGAGAAGACCCTGCCCTCCAGATGCTCATGGTTCTGTAATGAGCCCAGTTACAGATGGTGCCAGCCCTGGGTTTCCACATGGGAAGTAAACTGATCTTCCTCCCTAAAAACAGCAGGCAATGTTGCCTATGCTTGGAGCCTTCATTAGGCAAATAAATAACACTGCTTTTTTTCCCCTGTTGATTTGTGAAATGAATTAAAACTAAGATTTCATTTGTAGTAATCATGTAAAACATTCCCTTAAAAAATAGGCCTACTAGTATAGACGTAATGTGCTGTCACCATGTAAGCATTGAATGGCTTAAACTGATCTGAACACCAAGTGTAACTGTTTCTCAGTTTCCTTTCATGTTATATGTGCATAGGTCGTATAATCCAGCAGCTCCCTACAAAGGAACTTATGGAAAAAGAATGAGCCAGCCAGTGTTCCTTACTATAACAAGCGCCTGAGTTAGTCATCTGATAAAGAGGAAGGGCTTGTTTTGGCTCACGGTTTTAGAGGCATCAGTCCCATAGTTGACTGATCTTGTTTCTTTTGGGCCTGGGACAAAGCAATACATCATGGTGGGATATAAGGCAGACTAAAACCATTTAGCTCATCCTGAGCCATAGAGCCAAGGGAGGAAGAAGAGAGCTTCCTTCTGCCATCATCCCCTTTAGTGTAGTAATAAGGGCGGTGGGGCTGCATCCCCAGCACCCTGGCTGCCTGGCTAGCTTATGCCCGAAATAACAACACACAAACTGTATTCATTTAATCACTGCTTGGCCCATTTCTATCTAGCCTCTTCTAGGCTAATTCTCACATATTAATTTAGCTCATTTCTAATCATCTGTGTAGCACCCCTAGGTGCGCTTACCAGGAAGATTCTAGCCTATGTCCAACCTGGGTCGGAGCTTCATCGCGTGTGTCTGCCCAAGAGAGGAGAGGATGGCGTCTCTGAGCTCACTTCCTCTTCCTCCCAGCATTCTGTTCTGTTTTCTCCACCCACCTATGTTCTAAGCTATGAGCCCAAACAGTTTGTTTATTACTTAGCCAATGAAATCAACAGATTGATATATGACACTCCCACATCATTTCCCCTTTTTCTGTTTAAACAAAAAAAAGGAAGGCTTTAACTTTAACATAGCAAAATTACATATAACACAACAGTTATCAAGTAAAAATTACAATAATCTTTATCATAACTAAGGAAAAACTATAACTATAACTAACTATTCTTAACTCCATCAAAGACTCCAGAAAGATACAATATTACCTAAGCAAACAAGAAAAAAGCAACTTTTAAAACTCTAGAAATGACAGAGACATCTCTTTGCCTGTACAGTCACCCAAAGTTCCTCTGTACTGTTGGGGCATCCATCTTCGGCCTACAGGCCCTTAGTTTCCAGCAGACATTTCCACAAAGCAGGAAATTTCAAAGGCAGTCACTATCTGCTTGTCCTGAAGAATGTCTTGCAGACTCTTTCATGAATCAGGAACCCCGAAAGACCATCTCACCTTTAGACAAGTTCAGCAGTCCTCTCTCTGTGGGTTCTCTGTGTCCAGTTCATGCAACAGTCCAGGCAAGAGCAGTTTCTTGCCCAAATGGCTATCAAAACTCCATAAGGATCCTCTTTGATGCCCATCTTCTTCTTGAAATAGATTGGTGCTGCCAGGAGCAGAGTGTCTCATTGTCATGAAAAGTCCTAAGTTATTAAAACATTAAATGCCATATTCTGCAGTCTTTGAAAGATATGAAGAATGTCTATCTAACTGAAATGTATCTCTATATATCTAGAAAATCTAACTAACATGACTACAAGCTTGACCATTACTGATGATTATCCATTAACCTATTTCGTAATTATACATTACATTTTTAATGAACTACACAATCACAATATCTTAATCAATAGCAGAAATATCCATATACATATAACAAAATTGACCTTAAATCTCTATCAATAAAGCAAAATCTATACTAATGCAAATTATTCATACCTATATCATATCCCCCTTTAAATGTAAAAGAACATTTATGAACAATTTTTGGGAATATGGGCACAGTTTTTTTTCTCCAAACTGCTTCCTACTGAATGGGGGCGTCGTTAATTAGTTCTTTCATGGCATAACCTGTGTGCTAGTTTCATCTCAGTTGGCAGTTGAGCGAAGCAATTTTCTGAAGATGTTCACAGAAACTTTTCAGGAGGTCGTGGTCTATCATACCATATCAGGATAGATGCAATACACAGGGTCTGGTCCTCTGTGAAAACAAAAGAAGACCCTTTCCAAAGCATCATATCCTTAGACCCAAATTCTGAAGTCATACCCTCATGATATCCATTTTGGTTCCACTTGGCAGCCCATGTAATGAAATGTCTCTCTGTACTTAGCTCCTTTATAGTCAAAAATTTTAAAGAAAACACAATGTACATAATCCAGACTCTCTGTGAATTTTCCATTTTTACGTGGCTTATTTTTCTTTATTTCTTTTAATCTCTTAACTCCCTGTACTCTGTCTCTTTAAAGACTTTACCTCTTTTTTTTTTAAACCATTAACTTTATTCTCTATATTCTTTTTCTTCTCTCTCCCAAGCCTACGTACATTCATCCAACAGTGTGACTCATTCAGTGGTCTGAATCTGTCCTATTGTGAATCTGCAATTTTTTACTATCCAGGAGCACTTTTGATTTGTGCCTTTAAATCACTAGGCGTGCTTAAAAATCTAAGCTGTGACATTCCTAGGTCAAAAACAGGTACTGCCTGCTAGCCCCGCCCAGTCCAACATGGCGGAGCCGCTCATGCCTCTGATCCTTGCACATTGCACCACTAGAATGGTGGAGCTGCTTATGCCTCTGAGCTGCGGCACGCAATGTCCCCCTTTTAGGCACACAGCTGTCTAGTTGCCATCAAACAAATCGTAGCACTTTACTCCAAATGCTCCATTCAAAAGCTCTGTCTCCCGCAGGAGCCAGACAGAGATTGCAATGGCGGCACAGCCCAGAAAGCCAGCATTTTAAAACAGCCAGTTTTTTCCTACTGCTGAGTCAGGAAAATTTCAAAATGGAGGACATACCATTTTGTGCTAACTCTGGGGCCGCCAGGTAGGAGCGGCACTCAGCACTTTAATTCTGAGACTGAGCGTGCAGCACAGAAATTCTTTTCATCCAAGTTACAGCCAAATCTGACACGCAGAGCCTGCACAGTCTGAAAACACGTCTCTGTCGGCAGGAATCCGCCATGCTCTTCCGCCTGCCTAAGCCTGATTCTGCCATCTGCCTGGCGGGGATTGCTGAGCCATTGGCAGGGTCTCAGAGCACTCTCCTTCCGATCCCAAGCGGGAACACAAACATCCAGTCCCATAAAATCCATTGAAATGCTTTAAAGCCAGAGTTCATGCTGGCAGCACAGCCCCAGAAAGCTGCGCTTTAAAATGACACAGTGTTTTTTCTGCTGTTGTTGCCGAATCAGGAAATCTCTCTACAGCACGCCACCAACAAACAGCAAAAATCTGAGTTAAACTCTCTCTCCCTTATTTTTAAGCCTTCTCAGGTTTTTAAGTGGATTTAGTCCATCACGTCTGGGCGCCATCTGTTGTAATAAGAGCGTTGGGTGCCGTTCTGTTGTATTAGGTGCGTCCCCAGCACCCCACTGCCTGGCTAGCTTATGCTCCGAAATAACAACACACAAACTGTATTCATTTAAGCACTGCTTGGCCCATTAGCTCTAGCCCTTACTGGCTAATTCTGATATCCCGATCAACTCATTTCTAATAAACTGTAGCACCGGTCTTACCGGGAAGATTCTAGCCTACGTCCATCCTGGGTCAGAGCTTCATCACGTGTGTCTGCCCAGGAGAGGAGAGGATGGCGTCTCTGAGCTCACTTCCTCTTCCTCCCAGCATTCTGTTCTGTTTTCTCCACCCACCTATGTTCTAAGCTATGAGCCCAAGCAGTTTGTTTATTACTTAGCCAATGAAATCAACAGATTGATATATTTTGTTTAAACAGAAAAACGGGAAGTGATGGGGGAGTGTCATATATCAATCTGTTGATTTCATTGGTTAAGCAATAAAGAAACTGCTAGGCCCATTTGATAGGCCCACCCTTAGGTGGGTGGAGGAAACAGAACAGAAGGCTGGGAGAAAGAAGCTGAGTCAGGGAGTCGCCATGATTCTCCCACTCCAGGCAGATGCAGGTTAAGATCATTCCTGGTAAGCCAGCTCGTGGGCTACAGCAGATTATTAGAAATGGGCTAGTCCAAGTGCGAGAGCTAGCCTAGAAGAGGCTAGATAGAAATGGGCCAAGCGGTGTTTAAAAGAATACAGTTTCTGTGTAATTATTTCGGGTAAAGCTAGCCGTGGAGGCAGCCGGGTGCCGGGGACGCAGCCCGCCGCTCTTATTATTACAACACTTTAGTGACCAAGGGCCTTTAGGTCTTGCCTCCCAAAACTTCCACCACCTATGAGTAGCACTGAGCCACAGACCAAGCCTTAACATACAAGCCTTTGGGAGAACATACCAGATCCAAGTAAAAGCAGAGAATAAACATGTGTCCACATAAAGACTCATACACAAATGCTCATAGCAATTTTATTAATAGCATCCAAAGGTTAGAAATAGCTTGGGCGTCCAACAACAAGAAAATAGGTTAAGTATCCATATTACGGAGTGCTACTCCATTTTTTAAAACAGTACTGTTCCACATACCAACACTAATCTCAAAATGTTCATGTTGAATCAAAGAAGCTAGGCGCCAGTAAGTATAGATGCCAGACAGACTCCATCTCTATAAAACTGTGGGCAGAATGTATCCACCGTGCCATAAAGCACAAATCCACAAGGACGGCATGTGAATTCTGGGGAATGATAGTCTGTCTACACATGGGGCAGTAGGTATTTGGGTCCGTGTATTTGTAAAATTTCATCAAACCATATGTTGATGAGTTTGTTTTCTAAGTGAATCACACCTCCATAAAATTGCTTTATTAGGTAAAATTGGAGATGCAGAAATCAGAACGTGGTAATAGGGTGCCCATAATTTAGGAAAACGCACTCCAGGCCTCAGTGGGAAGTGGGCATCATCCCAAACAGATGAGGAGCTGTGGTGAGCTGGAGGCTTTCCTTCTGCACAGGGAAGATAGGACAGTGTCAGGGCCTTCTGCTGAGCCTGGGCTCTGATGTGGCCAGGAGGATTGGATAAGTGAACTGGGTTGGAACACAGAGTAAAAGATGGGGAGGAAGAGGAGGCCAGAACAAGAAAGAAGAGGAGAAGGCACAGAAAGAAGAGGAATGGGAGTGAGCCTTGGCCTTGGCCTTAGTGACATCTGAAGGCCTTTTTAATCTAATGGGTGACACCTTACTAGTAGCATGAAAGACCAGCTCTCAAGGTTACTCCCAGGGTTTGAAAAAAATCTCCATGGTGTAAGTGAAACTGAACTCAGTCTCTTCTATCTGAGAGCTACTGAATAAACTCCCACATGTGCTGTTGGAATCATGTTCTTTATCTATTTTTCTGTCCTCTAATTTTCTTCTAAGTTCTTTCTAGTTCTCCTTTGTTTCAATTCTCTGTTCCAATTCTCCCTTGCTTCTCTGTTCCCCTAGCTTAAATACATTTTTTAAAGAAGGCTTGAGGCAACAAAAAAAAAATGTTACAAGAGTTACATCTTATTGGTCATAGCACATTCCTTCATTAATTGGTAAGGATGAGCCATTTACCATGGCAACACAAGGTTTCAAGGTTCCAGGTATATGACTGTGACCAGAGGCTGGGGCACAGTGCCCAGGTGAGAAAAACCACAGCGAGATCTGCACAAAGAATCAGGTCTTATCAGCCAGACTTGGCAAGCGAAGAATTGACATAATTTTTAGGTTGCTTTGTATTAATAACCTTGGTTAGACATCTGCAACCCTGACCTTGTGCATATCTGTAAAGTTTTTAACTTTTGATCCATTTACAGAAGCATTCAGTCTAGTTTGAACTTGCTCCAAGGTTAAAATGAGCTAACTGTGTATAGTTTGAGTAAGAGAAACATAGCAGGCTTTTAAGTGTCTTACAGCACTTGTGGGACAATAGATGTAGTTATGAAGCATATCCTAGTATATTTTCTATACATCAAAATTATACAGCTTAGTGAGAAGTCATCTTCCTGACCATCCCAGATATATGTGTCCATAAGATTCAGATGCCATCATGAGATAACACATACACATCACATGAGATTACACGCTACAATGCAGGTATTGGAGAGATACCATAGCTGCTTTTGCATGTGTGAAATTACAGACAGGACAACAGTTTCCAGAGTCGGTGGTCCCACAGGTCTTGCCTGGATGGGATTCTCCTCCATCAGAGAAGCGCTCCTCTGGTGGGTTGACATCTGGACACTAGTTATCACCTGCTGCAACTCCCACAGCCTCTGACAAAACCTGAACATATGGGCTTCTGTACTACAAGTGCAGCCACCTAATTTCCCTGAGCCCCTTTACTCGGGATGTGAGTGGCAGCAGAGCTCAGCAATAGGGCCAGCACTGGGATGTGTTAAGCAAGGGGCTGAGGAGTCAGCATTGTAAGGGATGGGGTCATTGTTTTCCAGGACCCCACATAGCTCACCCTAGTCCCAGCTCTGCTTTCTGGTTGTCTGGGAGCAGACCCTTATTCATTCCTGACTTGGCCTGGCCATGTGGTCCAGGCACTGTCTCTGGTACCCTGTTAGAAACAAGTCCCGGAGCAGCTCATATTCAACATTCAGCCAGGGATGAGGGGGAAAATGGTATAGGGGATCTCAGGGGTCAGTGTTTGCTCAGAAGGGAAATCCTGGATCCGGGCTGAGATGGGGTGAGGCTGTGGAGATTTTTAAAAGACAAGTACAAGAAAGCTCAAGGCTTTCCTTCTAGATCTTTCCAGTATAGGATATGAAAATGAGAGCCCAGGGGCCAACAATCTTCAGTTTGCAATGCGTCCTTGCCTTGGTAGGTTTGCACCCTGCATCAAGCCGTACAGCGCTTTGACATCCCAGATGGAGTCTGTCCCAGCAACCTCAGTTATCGCCAGCTCGCCAGCAGCCCCGCCGATGGTAGAGTCTACTGAGATGGACTTTAGCGATTCTATCAAGTAAGTAGGCAAGGCCAGTGTGGTTCTTTCCTCTCACTGAACTTACATTCTCAACACCCATCCCTCCCTTGTCCATGCAGACACATCGTAGTCAACAGTTAGAGGGGTAGATTCTGTGTTAGACCCACCACTGACTCTCTGGGTTAGAGAGCTGGGAACCATCCCTACTGTCCAGTGGCATACAGAGTTCTGAATCCTGGGGGACTAAGTCCTTTCTTCCCATTGCTCCTCCACAGAGCAAGGCTCTGCCTACAGGATGGGACTCAGGGTAGAAAGCAGAAAATAACATCACTATCCACCTATTAAACGCTGTGTCCTCACAACAAACGCTCTGAGTCATTATGAAATTTAGCTAGATATGGTGGCACATGCCTGCCATGTCAATATTCATGAGGCTGAGGCAAAAGGATTATGAGTTTGAGGCCAGCCTGGGCTATATAGTGAAACCCAGGCTCAAAAACAAAATTTAAAAAAAAAAATGTGAACTTGAACATTGAGGACTGAGGGCTTGTCCAAACTGTATGAAGAATTGCCCATGCTTCCCAGGATGCTTTTTTAAAAAATAGAACATGAACCTGATGCACCAGGAAAGGGTGTCCTCTTGGAAACTGAGCAGTGTAAAGGCTCACTCTACAGCTGAGCATTGCCATCTGAGCTCTTGGAGAAAGTGTCCCTTCAGTGATACTCTAGACTTACTCTGGGATATGGCAAAGAGGAAGGTGGGGGATACAGCTAGACTGATGGTGATGGCTGCCAAGTGAGTGATTCTCTCATTTCCTCCAACTCCCCAGGACTATCCTTATGGATGATGAAGCTGGACCTGAAGAAATCAAAAAGCGCGCAGCCTCCACCGTGATCTCAGAAGTATGGTCCTTTACTTCTGCGCAGGGCTAGCAAGGAAAAGGTTCTTCCCAAAGCAGAGAAGAGATAGGGGCAGTGTGCCATGCACAAGACTGGGATGGAGCTGGCATGGGGCTGGGTAGCTTTGTCCAGGTGTCCCCAGAGTGAACACCTCAGTGAGCACCTGGGATACCTCGAGACACAATTTCTGAAAGTGAAAAATGGGCATCTCCAGGCTCTTCCCCCTCACTACCACGGGGCTGCCAATGGAAAAGTACCTTTCTCAGGAGCACTGTAGCATCTGCAAAGGCGAGCTGAGAGCTAGCTACAGGCCAGGGAAGTAGCTCAGTGCTTAAAGTGCCGATTGTACAAGCATGAGGCCCCGAGTCAGATAAAAGCCAGTCTCTGCGCCACACATCGGTAATCCCAGCACTGGAGTGACGGGTGTGGAGACAGGCCTACAGTCTAGCCGAACTGGTGGTGAGCTACAGATTCGGTGAGAGACCCTATCTCAATAAAATAAGGTGGAGAATGATCAAGATGTAAACATTGACATATTGCCTCCACATACATGTACACACATAGGTACTGGCACCTGCTCTCCCATGTGAACACAATAAACATATGCATGTACATAAACACTCCCATACACAACATGCACACAATCCACATACATACATTTAGAATCTATACCCTTCAATACTCCCTCAAGAATAACAGACGAAGAAATCCATTGGAGACACAAAGTTCTCCACTAGAAAGATATTTTTATTACACCTTGGAAATAGCAGGAAAAAATGAAAAAGAAAGCAAAATGAATTACTTTGCTAAGACACAGTCATGGCAAAGAATACACATGAGCAGAGATTTTCATATGTACAGGCAGTGGAGCAAACCTCTATGACAAGTAACTTGGAAGGTGTTTCAATATTTAAAACACATTTTTCCTCCTTTAAATTATTCTCCAGATATGCCCCTGTGTTTATATGCAGATGTTACTAGACTTGTACATCACAGCTTTCTTTAAAAAGACAAGAACATTTTGGAAAGAACAATTCTTCCAACAGAAGAGTAACTGAATAAGCCAAATTGCATCTGCACAAGGCAGTACAATGGAATGTAATTCTATTATAAAAAACCAACAGATTCTCTACTATAAACTTGAAAGTATTAAATACAAAAGTGCTAGGTAAAAACGGGCCACCACTAAAGTGTGTGCATAGTGTTCAACCATTTAAGTCAAGGCAAAACTATATAAAAACAAAAACTAATAGTTATTTTTTTAATTTTTTACATATGTGATTTTTGCCTGCATGTGTGTATGTGCCCCATGTGCATGCAGTGCCCACAGAGACCAGTAGAGAGCATAAGATCCCCCGATACTGGACAGATGGTTATGTGCTGTCAGGTGGTTGCTAGGAATCGAATCCAGATCCCTGCAAGAGCAGCCATTATTTCACCCACTGAGCCATCTCTCCAGCCCCAACAACTAGCACTTACTGAATACTTAATAAACTTTGCATAGTTGTAAACATTTTTTACATTGTCTCTGTTGGTGGGAACCATTATCCTTTCCCACTTCAGTGAGAGGATGTCAAGCAGTCTAGCCAGGAGACTTGGCAGTCTATGTTTCTGAAATGGCAAAATAGATATATTTGCGTACGTATAGAATATCTAAGAAGTACAAGCATCATGAAGGCAGAGGTTTTCTTTTTCCTGTTCTGGTCACCATTTTATCTCCAGAACCTAGAACTGGTTCATAGTGTATATCTTCCATAAGTTCTAGTCAAATAAAGCCTGAAGAGGTGGCTCGGCAGTTAGGAGCATTTGCTTCTCTTCCAGAGTGCATTCCCAGTGCCCACATCAGGAGAGCCACAGCCACCTGTAACTCCAGCTTCACAGCATCTGGCATCATCTCTGCCCTCCATGGGCAACTCCACTTCTGCACTTACCCATTCTCAAATGCATGCATAAATACATCAAAATATTTTTAAATAAATTTTTAAAAATTAGTCAAAAGAAGAAAATAATCAGGTGGAACCTATCAAAACCCAACCAGTGATTACCTAAGAGACAACTGAAGAAAGAGTAAGGAATATTGGTGGAAGTATTATTTTCTTAGCTATATACCTGTTTTTAATATTTTAAATTTGTATCATGAATATGTACCAACTACTTTTAATATTCTAAGTGATGCTCTTGAAGACAATTCCATCACATGGGATATAGACAGACACATATAACACAGGACAGAGATACGTACATACATATGTACTATATATAACCTATTAATTGTCTTTTCTTTCCTTAAAGTTTTCCCTGCTTTTTAATGTCACACATTTGTCTTCTGAATGTTCACTAATATCCATCCTCAGAGATGCTTGTCATCAAGAATTCATTCAGTACAGAAAAATCAAAGCAAAGCTCCTCTGAATCCCTTCATTCATAAGAAAACTACTAGTGAACTGCTTGGCGTCTCCCAGATACTGCTTTGCATATGCAAACCTCAGAATGAGTCTGCACCCATTCCTGCCTTCAGGCTGTGACTCACACAAGGCTATGCAATTTCACATGAATGAATCCACCTTTTCTCTCATTCCTGGTCGACAAATACACATTGTGTCGTCCTCTGTGGGTAGAGAGGTACCACGCACGCTTTATTTAAAGCGTGCTGTCGCTGGTGGGCAGACAGCTTGCTTTCAGAGCTCCCCTGTTAACATAACTCTGCTGTGTACATACATATATGTACATTTTGAGCATTGTCCAATTATTGTCATAGGAAAAAATGTTCCATTTTTTGAATGGTATTTTCACTTACATATACTTGTGTTGGGGAGGGTATATACACATGTGTGCAGTGCCCATGGTGGCCAGAAGAGAGACCCAGAGCTCTTGAACTGGGGTTACAGGTGCCTCTGAGCCACTCAAGATAGGTGCTGGGATCCCAAACTGAGGTCCTCTGGAACAGCAGTACCTGCTCTTAGCCACTGGGCCATCTCTCCATCCCCCGCGTCCCAGTCCTGTCATCATATCTGCTTTATTTCCTCTCTCACAGGGATGGAGAGGTGTGCACTGATGACGAGCTGCACATGCTTGCTAGCTTTTCCTCCCTTTTCCATTTCTAGGCAATAAAATACAGCTCCGCAGAAACAGAAAGAAGCCAGAGCCAGGCGGACTACCCAGAATCCCTGTGGATCTTTGAGCAGGAGGACATGCTTTCCATCGGGATAGAAGAAGTAAGTGGTCTCCCGGGGTCCCTGATTACCCAGCACTGATATGTCTGAGCACCTGCTCTGTATTAGAACCGAGCATCTTCCCAGAGTGTCTCCACTGTTACCTTCATACATGTCCAAGAGTTCAGTTAAAAGTCCGGAATGAGTCCGCTCACTGACAAAATTTAAGTCATCTGCTGCAGACCCACCACCATGACCGCTGTTCCCATGTGGGGTGACTTCCTCTGCAGGTGTTTGACATTTTGCCCCTCTACGGAGTTCTGCGGCCATACAGCAGCCATCAGATATCATTTACCTTCTATGGGCACTGTGACATCATTGCAAAGGCCAAAGCTCTGTGTGAAGTGGAAGGAGGGCCAACCTATGAGATAGTCCTGAAAGGAGAGGCCTCCCTGGTCAGCTACTCCTTTGACACCAAGGACATTAACTACGGACTACAGGTATTGCAGACTTACACATGGCTTGTAGCCCTTACCCTTGAATCATCACACATCAGTAATCAGCTCCCCTGCCCCGGTCCCCCTGTTTGCAACCATTTTCCCTTGCATTTCTCACTGTCTCCTCAAGTTAAACATGAGAAGATGCTCGTTTTTCCGTCCAGAAGCTGCTGTGGTCCTTCTCTTTCTCTCGTTAGCACTATTTTCCCGCACCCCTCCATTTACAATGCCCGAGGCTCTTTGCTGCACTCTCCCACACACCCCACATACATTCAGCAGCACCCAGTATTTCCAAGTCACCCACCTACGTCCCACTCAGTCACACTAATCACACTACAGGACTTCATCGAGCCACGCCTAGATTTTTGTTTCGATGTTTTGGGGTTTGATTTCTAGAGGCAGGGTCTCATGCAACCAGGCTTACCTCACACTCACTGTGCAGCCAAGGGATGACCTCAATTCCTGATCCTCCCACCTCCGCCTCCCAAGTGCCAGGATTACACACATCCCAGTCAGGAGCTGTGGGGTGTCACACAGTTTACCCTTTTGTCCAATCAGCCCCACCTGCAAGATGTTTGTTGCAATGAGTCACTGGTCTGGCTCAAGGCCTCTGACATACCATCGTCACTGGACCCTCACCGATGCTCCTCTCAGATATCCTGCTGTTGTGTTGCCCCGAGTTATGGAAATGTCATTCCACAGGGCCAGACCGTCATGCACTCCCGCAGGCCATAGATAGGGCAGACAATAGGGTGGGCCAGCCAACTGACCAGTATCTTACGGAGTGTCTGTGGGGCACATGTGCTCATCCCCTTTGTCAGGGCAAGAGCAGAAGCCCCAGACAGGTAACAGCCCTTCTTCCTGTTCTCTCTTCAGCTGTTTGACCATGTCACGGAGCGCGAAATCACACTGAAAAATATTGGGAAAGTTGGCTTTGAGTTCAAGGTTCTGACTAACTACCGGTCTTCGCCAAAGAATCTTCTCCCTGGAGTACCACTTATCTTGCCTCTGTCGGTGAGTCTGAACTGAGAGGGCTCACACCAGAGAGACAAGCCACACCCAGGCTGGGGGAGCACTACTGCTAGTACGGCAGGTGTGGCTTTTTTTAGTTAGAACTGAGAATTTGGAGTCAACTATGATGGTGCACATGTGTAATCCCAGCATTCAGGAGGGCGAATCGGGAGGACCAGTTGTTTGATGGAGGCCAGTCTTGACTACTTAGCAAGTTTGATGCCAACATTGGTTATATGAACCTCGTCAATAGACGGATTGATGGATAGACTGATAGAAAGATAGACTTAGGGACATTCTTCATTAAAGAAACATTTATCAAGTCCTACATTACCCATTTCCAGGTACCATGGATGCATGGTGAACTGATTAGATACAACCTATGGATTTTCCCCATGATAATCATTGATTTTAGTTGGATGTGGTACACCTTTAAAATCCCAGCACTCTGGAGGCATAGGAAGGAGACCCTTACATTTAAGGTCACCCTGTATGATGAGATACTATTTCAATGGTGGGGAGAGTGTTTCCCACCAGGATCAAATGTCCTTGCAGTTCCTGGGGGCTTCCCCCATACAAGCTGTACCAAAGCAACTTTTCCTCTGCATGTATGAAGACACCCACAGCCTTGAAAGAGTCACTGTGGCTTTCGAAGCAAAGGGAAGTAGCTCCTGATGATACTGTATTGATCTCACAGTTTCTAAAACCTTTTGTTGAATTTTTCTCCTCCTGAAGATGACACATGATTTTTATAAAACACTAGAAAATATTTTTTAAAAAACTATATTATTAATTTATAGTTATTCATAGTCTTTTGGGGGCTTTATTTTTATTTATGTGGGTGAGTGCCCAAGGAGGCCAGAGAGGGACGTCAGATCCCTCAAACTGGAGTCACTGGCGGTTAGGAGGCACCTGACTCGGGTCCTCCAACAGCGAAGTGCTCTTAGCCGCTGTGCCATCTTATCATCCAGAGACGAGGAATGCTGTTCTCCCTGACATGTCGTTCATACCCACGTCCATCGCCAGCCCCTGTGGCCTTTGACCTGTGTACCCATATGTTGACTCCATGCTATTGTCATGGCTGTGGCTTTCAAACCCCGGTTAGGAGCTGCTAAATCAACTCCCTTCATTCTTCTCCTGATAAGCCTTAACTGCTCTTCTGAATTGGCATCTGTGATTCCTTTTCCTAACTTCACAAGTCTAAGGCTGACCTTTGTTTATTAAAGAACAGTGGAAAAGGCAAGGCTGTTTATATATATATCCATTAGCTTCACCTCATAAGTTTTTGGAAGATGACAGTTTTAAACAGGAAGAAATCAGGCTGGAGAGATGGCTCAGTGGTTAAGAGCACTTGTCGTCACACCTTTGTTATCAAGTGACAATTGGTCCATAAACTCCTTCTTTGTGCTCTGGCCAGCTTGGGTGTAAGAAGTGAGCATTTCTTTCCTTTCTGTCGTCTGGGATAATTTGCCAACTGATTGCTTTCTGAGAGGCTGGCCAAACTTGTTCAAATGCCACATGTGCCTTCTTCTCCAGGAAGATTCCTTGGACTCAGCAATAAGTCATTCTCACAACTATGATTTATTATAGCAGAAGGGCACAAAGCGAAATCAGCAAAGGAATGAAGCCCAAAGACAAAAAGTCAAAAGCGAGGCACACCTGAGAGGATGCCCGCCAGGGAGCCCCACGGGACACTAAGTCCCTGCCTTAGCTATTCTGTTCATTTCTGTGACAAAATACCAGACCAAAAAAAAAAAAGCAATGAATTGGGAGGGGAGAAGAAAAGGAGGGCTAGTGGGAGGAAGGAAGGGCAGAGGAAGGAAGGGCAGAGGAAGGAAGGAAGGGCTTATTTGAGAAGGAGTATAGGCCATCACCATGTGGGGCCTGCAGATTGTCCACATTGCAGCAGGAGCCCGAGGTGCTGGCGACAGTGTCCACACTCAGGAAGCATCAGGAGAGGTGGATGCCACTTGTTAAGCTTGCTTCCTCATGTTTATTCTCTCCCGGACCCCAGCCCATGGGACAGCGCCACCCACATTCCGGGTGTGTCTAACTTCAGTTAAGCCATTCTGAAAATACCTTCACAGATGCACAGATGGATGTTTCCATGGTGATCCTAAAGCCAGTCACGTTGACAACAAAGCTTAATCATCACAGTCCCCCAGTAATAAACTGTGGTGATGGCTTGAGAGCTGCCAAGGACTCACTGGAGATGCTTGTCACCTGGGGGCTTCTGCCTGTCACATAGCAAAATTCCCTCAGAAATCAAGCAAGGAGGTGACATAAACTGTACTATTTGCACAGATGCGTCAAGGTAAAGAATGGCAAGAACCTTCCAGAACTTTGGCTCCCAGATGCTAATCAAGGGTCAGCCTTGCAAGAGGCCTTTCTGGGGTCCAGAGCCTTGAAGCTGCTGTGACAACCCCTTTTTTACCTAGGGCTTCTCTTTCTCTCTGAATGGGATTTTCTCTGCGTGTTTTCCCTTTGCAATATGCCAACTGTCCTATTATGAAGCCAAGTTCTTAGCATGCAAACAAATATTTGCAGAATGCATAATTGCCCATGCATATTCAGTGTATAGCAACGGAGAGACGTCTGCCCAGCAGTACTGCATGAGAACCGTTCTTATTGGGAAAATGCATTGCTAAGCTTTGGAGAGAGAAGCTAAGACTGCCCTCCTCCCAGAACAGTGAGCACAGGAAAAATGGCTCTGCGGGGAAATGAAGAATTGTGTGGACTTCCCAGGGGAGGAGTGAGAAGAAGGGAGCAAGATGCTTTGAAGATAAACCCTACCAACACAAGCATGGCACCCTTTGCAGCTGGACTGTGCAGTGCACACACACACCACATGTGTGTAACCTCACACCGTGATTCATGAGGGTGAGGGTCTTGTGAAATTCAGGAGTGAGCATCAAAAACACAGCATATAAGGAAGCCTGAGAGTGGAGAGAAAGAGCAATGGCTTCTCGCAGGAATGGTGACAGGCAAGCGTCACTCTCAGTTTGGGGATGTGAGATAAGTTTATTGACTTTGCTAGGGTTAGAGTGTCCCCAGCACATGTGCATTAAATAAATTATAGCTCAGCATATGTCAACATGTTAATAGTCAATATGTCATTGTTTTATGATTATTTATGTTGTGGCTTATTTTTTCTTACCCTCATTCAATAGTTTTTCCTCAAAGAATATGTATTACTCCTAAGATATTAAAAAGTGGGCAAGGGAGGCAGGCATGGTGGGGCACAGCTGTGATCCCAGCTCTGGGGAAGTGGAGACGGGCAGATCCCTAGGGCTCCCTGGCAGCCATCTTAGCTATGATGAATTCCATGCAAATGAAAGACTCTACATCAAAAGCCAACATCACGCTCTGAGGAATGGCACCCAAGGTTGTCCTCCTCCTTGCACACACACACACACACACACACACACACTCAGAGAGAATTCAAAAACTATGAAGATACAAATCATACTCAATCATAGATACTTCCTTAACTAGAATTTGGCCAGTATTACTTTCCCAGTTGAGGTTCCAAAAGAACTTTGCTTTTTTCGCAAGCTTTATTTAAAACTGGCCTAGTTGTGGCTAGGCAGATGGCACAGTGGTTAAGAGCATTGACTGCTCTTTCGGGGGATCTAATTTCAAGGGCCAGCATCTACAACCGTCTGTAACTCTATTCCAAGGAATCTAATAATCTCTTCTGACCTCCACAGGCACCAGACATCCATATGGTCCACAGAACCATTGTGTACATAAAATAAAATGATTTAAGTGGTGCAATTAGATGTAATCCATGACAACTTGCCTTTTTTGCCAAGCTTTATGATTTTTAAGAATCACCCATATTGTCGCATCATAGCTATAGTTCACTTATTTTCACTGCAGAATAGTATTCCTTTCCTAGTCATATTGAAATTTCCCGTCTTCCATTGAAACCACATTTAATTATAGAAGGTGAGTTAGCCAGAAGTTTCTCATTAGAAACAATCCTACCATGAATTTCCCCATACATATCTCCTGACCCAAAGGTAAACAGATGTTTTCCTAGGGACTTCTGCCAAAAATGAAATTGCTAGGTATATTGCCAAAGTCCAGCTTCAGCGGGGTTCGGGTCCCAAAGAGGAGGTGTGGAGTTGGCAGGGGAAGAAATGGACAAGCGCACATCTGAGGGTTCAGCAGCTTTCTCTTAATCAAAGAGACTTTATTTATATAGCATGTTGACTACATAAGTCATTTGGCAAGCATCAGGGCCCCAGATCTCGTTTTTACTTCTCGGTTAAATGTCCAAGGTAGAAAAGCAAAGTATACAACAGACAGTCTTACCTGAAACAACATCTCAGACAGCTCTGTCACATCAGGAAGTGACAAATTTCTCAGGGTCTGCAAGGCATAGACCTTCTGTTTTTCCAGCCTGTGTCCAGACTGGCAGCTCATGCGGTTACATTATGTTAGACAGTCCGAAATTGTTTTTACCTTACCTGTGTTATGTGTAGCATTGTTTAATGTTTTCTAAAATGCAAGATTTACTAAATATAATAAGCATTTTATTAGCTGATTATAGCATTTTTCTGTTCCTCAGTTTTATAGCAGGAGCCTGTTCTTTGCATAGGCTCCCAGGAAGGAAGGTTCTGGTCTCATTCTTTTTTCATCAGCCCACATTGTTCTTATTTCCTCTATATTTTCTCCAGTATTGGACAGTAGGTATACCTACGACGTCTGGTGTCCAGAAATGAGCAAGATATTTCTTAGAATCCACCCTATTGATCCCACAGTCCTTGGGGCAAAAGGCAGACCCTTCCTTCTGTGACTCACCTTTCAGGCCTTGACCCCGTCTTCAGAGTTTTATCCCAGGAACGTGAATCCATTTCCCCGGGGGCTGCATTAGCAGAAAACTCCCCATTATGCACAATTGCTCCTAAAAGCAAAAGCAGAAGCCACACGCTGGTAGCCAAATCTCTTGATGAGGTTTTTCTGAAACTTTCTCAAGCAGCATCCTCCGCCTCAGAACTCAAGCTGTCCCTTGTGCCATGGTCCGCTCCAGGGTATGGTCTTCTTTACGTGATGACATGAAATGTTTTGTTCTGTTTCTTTGTGTTGGGTTTAGTCTTCAGACAAGGTCTCTCTAGGCAACCCAGGCTGGCCTCAAACAAAATCCTCCTGCGTCCACTGAGTGCTGGGATTTCATTCCTACACTGCTGTGCTGATGCCTTCAGGGTTTCCTTCCCTGTGTGCTTACTGCTCTCAAAGTCCCACAAGAGGCACATAAGCATCGCCTGTGGTGCGCGTTCTCACCCAACTTGATACATTCTACCAGCTTTGTGTTTTAAAAAGACAAATTTAGTGTCGCCTTCCTTTGCATTTCCCTCATGGCTGACAAAGGTGAGGACTTCCACTGTCTGAATCTGGAACAAAAAGAATCCTGCAGGTAATACCACCACACTTGCTTTCCAGTTACACCGCAGAATCAAGGGGATAAAAGCAACTGGGCACTGGCACCAAAAAATAAATAAATAAAACAGTATAAAACCACACACATCCAGTTATCTGATGTTGTTGTTGTTGTTGTTGTTGTAGAAATGCCAAAAATACACATCAGAGGACAGATACTGTCTTCAACAGCTGGTTCTGGGAAATCTGGGTTTCCCTGGGTGGAAAGTGAAACTAGGTCCCCATCTCTCTCCCTTCCCAAATTCAACATCTAATGGAGCAAAGACCTCAGGATCTAATTGCTAGTCTGGTAGGGTGTGGCAGTGCTGCGCACTTTTAATCCCAGCACTGGGAGGCAGAGGCAGGTGGAGCTCTGTGAGTTCGAGACCAGCCTGGTCCAGCGAAACTGCTAAAGGGGGAAAAAAGCATATTTCAACCTCTAGGTAAGCACAGGTGAGAGCTTTCCGAATAAGACTCCAGAAGCACAGGGAATAAGGTCATCAATGGACAAAGGTGTTTTATGGAAGTTAGAAGCTTCTGTACTGAGAAAATGTGAAGTAATTGAACAGTCAGCCCACAGAGTGGGAAAACATCGCTGCTACTGACTCATCCCACAGAGGACCAGTGTACACAATACACAAAGCTCAAAACCCAGACATTAAGAAAGGAACAACCCATTAAAATGTTTCTGTTTTAACACTCTGTTAAAATGTCCCCTGTGTTCCTCTTTTGGGCAGTGCCTGTTCCTCTGCTGCCTACTTCCCTGTATTTTCTTGTCATTTTTCCTACAGCTCCTTGGGAACTGATCTTGAGGGTAGTGTTTCTAGCCATCCACAGGGAGCGTAAGTCCGTTGCACACTGTCCAGCTCTCTCTGATCTCTCTGCCATGTAGGGTTTTATCCGCTCAAATAAGGAGCAGGTGCTGAAAGTTTACTACTTGCCTGGAATACCTGAGGTCTTCCAAAGAAGCTTCCAGATACAGATCGCCCACCTGGACCCAGAAAATATCACTCTGTACGGAGAGGGCATCTTTCCCCGAATCAGCCTTGATCTGCACAGGAACCTCCGAGGTACTGTCACCCACTGCAGTAGCGTACCCCCAGATGACAAAAGCGACCAGTGTTCTCTTTGCCTTTGTCTGCATCTTTGAAGGCTCGCGGCTACTCACTTTGTTTGGTCATTTTATTTGCTTGCAAAACCTTCTCCAGTACTCTTCTGTGTTGTGCCTCAGTTGCCAGGGGTTGAGGACAAGAAGTAAATTCGACTCAAGCTGTGACCATTGCAAACTAAGACTCCAGGTCCGTTTTGCCATCATTAAACTCCCTATCAAATGGAGAGGTTTGGACCAGTGTGTGTCCCTTCCAGCCAAAACTTCTCTCCCAGTCTCCTGTCCCAATAGCATGCTTTGTATCTTGGTGACAGAGCTGGAGTCTGGGTACTGTCGGGTGTAGTAGAACTCCCAGAACAGAACCGTCACAGGAAGCAGCCACACCCTGTAGACCTTCACGCAGGGGCCCCGCTTAGACACTGAAGTTACATACTATTTGCTATTTGCCTTCGTGCTTTTTCTGGCCCCATGTGGTCCCCAGAGCCAGCTTCCTGTGCCAGGCTGGTACTCCTGCCTTGGTAGGTCCTAATACTTGGCCGAGATGCTCTTTTAGTCTGCTCTTCCTGACCCAAGACAGGACCAAAAGTCAAGAGAACCTGCTTGTTCTTCATGGCTTCCTTCTTTGCCTCCCTTGGGTCCACTTTCTCTACAGTGCTTCAGACTGAAGCCCATTTCCCAGCCTTCCTCTGCCTTCTCTAAAGTCACAAACTCACTGGCTCCAGATCATCTAATAAATTATAATTATCAGCTCCCCAAAAACATGTTTTCATAGTATGTTGTATTATATTTCATATAGCATAAATGTTAGTAAAGCTAAGACCACACTACACTCCAATATTATAGCTTCAACCAGAGAGAGGTAACCAGCTCCACACACACCCTCAGTCCTCAGGATCCAGCCAGAACTAGCTTCAGGGGCAAAATTACACATGCACAAGTCACACACATAAAATGGTATGGTGTTGCCGGGCGGTGGTGGCGCACGCCTTTAATCCCAGCACTCGGGAGGCAGAGGCAGGCGGATCTCTGTGAGTTCGAGACCAGCCTGGTCTACAAGAGCTAGTTCCAGGACAGGCTCCAAAACCACATAGAAACCTTGTCTCGAAAAATCAAAAAAAAAAAAAATGGTATGGTGTTTGCATGGCTCCTACACACATCCGCCCATGTACTTCAACCCACCTGTAGACTCTCACTGGCCTAATACAGTAGAAATGTCTAACGGTGACTTGCTCAATTGCCAGGAGATAATAATGAGACAAAGCCTATCCAACATCACTACAGATGTACTGTTTGTCCAAACAGTGTTGGCCATAAGTATTTGAATGTGTAGATCCGGACCCTGCAGACACAGGAGACCATTGCCTCACAGTTGAAAATCAGGTTCCCCGTCAGCGCCATAATACAGAGGGTGCGGTTATCAGGAAGGTTTTTCAGTTACCCAGATCTGCACACCCATCGTTTGGGCTTAAGCCCCGGTGTCCACTGCAGTCTCATCGTCCCCCAGAGTTTCACAATCGGCTTTTTCATTTCTTCACCCACTTTGACCTGTGCAGCGTTTTGAGTTTGCAGTGACTTTCACTGAATCCAGGTGTCTGCAATCCCTGTGCTAATTGTCTCCCTCCTTCAGTGAGGGTGTTGTGGCTCTCTTAGATTTAAAGAAACTTGACCCCAACATATCCTTTGTGTTAACTGGGAGGGACTTAGGGTGTCAAAAGCCCCTGAAAGAGTGACCAGTCGTCTCAGCTTGTCCAGCATTGGAAGGGACTCCAGGGCTAGAGGGTTTAGTGTAAGAACTGAGCAACGTTCCAGGTGAGCCTGTTGGTATCTCACAGTTTTGAGGGCCAGTTTGTAGTTTTTATGAGCCATGTCATTAAACTCAGTGAGGTCTCAGATACAAATCCAGCTCACTCACAAATTACCTGTCCCTCCAAAGTAGAGAAAATATGGCAGGTGAAGTGTCAAAATGTTCCCTTCCCTTCCCAGCTCCCCCTGAGCTGTGAGGCTAGGTTTGAGGCTGAGCGCATCTCTGATTACGCTGATTCCCTCCCCTCCGCCCTCCACAGGTAATGAAAAGTATGAACGCTTCCTGGAACAAGCGAAGAAGAACATGGAGAAAGAGTATAATAAATATGAGTCTGTCAATCAATATGAGATGATCTCTGAGGACAACACTGAGGAGGAGAATACAGAGGTGAGAGCAGCTCCGCCCTGCACAGAGTGTCTGTGAGGAAGAGAGTGCATGCAAATTGGGGTGGGGTGATAACGTGGGACATCCCAGAAACAGAGTGGAAAGACATACAGTCAAGGCAAATGTGGCGCATGGGAAGAAGGCAAGCCGAGCCCAACAAGGTGAGCAGATGTCTGGAGAACCGGTAAGAGCTTTGGACTTTCCCTGGGGGTAAGAAGGAACCGCTGAAATGTTTTAACCAGAAGTGCTGTGGTTAATTGGGCTTGCATCTCTGTAAGATCCCTGTAGCTGTGTCGTGGGCTATGGGGACAGGGCTTAATGGGGTAAGAGCAGATACGCAGGGCTAGGGGCTTTTAAAGCTGTTGGGATGCTTCTAGGTGAGAAGGGGTAGGGGTGCAGACGGTGCTGATGGCAGTCAGGGAAGAGAGAATTGAGTGAGGAGAGGAATGTTTCAGAGCTAGAGTGGTCAAGCACTCAGAACAGATTGGGTGTGAACTGAAGTAGGGATGATGTTTCTCTTGGATGCGTCATAGAGAGGGAGTGTCAGGAGAGGGGACTCAGAAGGAAAAACAAGTTTGGGTAGGAAGAGTGGGGGGGGGAAATGAGCCGAGATGGTCCATTATTGAGCATAAAATTGCTTTCTTTTTATTTTTTGAAAACTTCATACACATTTACCCTGTATCTGAGTCACATATGCATCTCCCCGCTCCCTCCTTCAGCTCCCCCATATACCTCCCATCTGTTGAAACACCCCAAGGGATCTCTCATCTCCCTCTCTACTTCTTGCCCTTTTTAAAACCAAGTCCAATTAGAGCTGCTTACATGTATGAGATGGTCTACTGGGGTATGACCATCCTACTAACGTCTACCCCTCCCCAAGCAAAGTCTCCCTCCAATAGCAGCCACCAATTACCACTAGCTGCTCGGCGAGGGGTGGGGCTTTGGGAACCCCTCCCCACTCCATGCTTGAATTTTTAACTGACTTGGCCTCATGGCGGTCTTGTGAGTTCATGTGTGTAACAGCTCTCCTCCCCATCCTCTGGATCTTACATTCTTTCAACCCCCTCCTCCAAGATGTCCCCTGGGTCTTTGTGAGGGGATGTGACATTGCTGTCCCACCCACAGCGGAGCACTTACAACCGTTATTCTCAGCATCTAGAACTCTTGTGAGTTTGCATTAAACACTGGGTTCCAAATGTGAAACCCTCTACCTGTAACTCTAATTCCCGGGGAGCCAAGGCCTCTGGCCGCTGTGGACCTCTGGGTTCATAAGCACACAACCACGGATACACATCTTCATATAAGTAAAACTTTAAAGAGAAACGGAGGGCAGAGCGTCCTTGCATAGGAATATAAAAATGCCCATTGAAGCTGAAGCCACGCAGAGAAAACACACAGTAGTTCTGTGGCACTTGAGGAATTTTGCCAAGACATTTTTATTTTTAAAAATATTTATTATATATTTAATTGCCAGGGGTCTGGGTGCGTGCCACAGACAGGTGAGACAGTCGGAGGACAGCTTTTAGGAGTTAGTTCTTCCTTCCACCTCAGGTCATCATACTCAAGTGAATGCCTCTGTACCTGCTGAGCCACCTGGCCAGCCCATTTTTTAAAACTCTACTGTTTGGGGGTAGAGAGATGGCTCAGCAGGTAAGTGCACTTGTTGCTCTTCCAGAGGATTCAAGTTCAGCTTCCAACCATCCCGGTCTCCGGTTCCAGGGGATCTGATGCTTTCTTCTGAACTACATGAACACCAGGCATACATGTGGTACACATGAATATATGTAGGCAAAATACTCATATACATAAACAAATCTTAAAATAATCAGTTTTTTTAAAGACCTTTCCTCGTTTGTGAGTGCATGAGAATTTATTCATTGTGAAGCTAATCTTTATTTACTACCCATTTGGAACATGGGAGGGATAAAATCAGTAGTTTTCCCTTTGTGGGAAAAATTCTTGCCTACAACGAATAAAGAGACTACGTATTCTAGAGCGACCTTCTGGATTGCTCTTGCTCTTGCCCCAGGTAAGTGCTCATCTCCAGATGGAAGTAGAGCGACTTATAGTCCAAGACTATGCCCTGGAACACCAAAAGGCAATCTCCTCCAGTACCACAGACACCTACTTCAGCAACCGGAGTCGCCGCAAAATAGCCAGGTGAGGGCCCGTTTGTGTTTGGGTTACCTTTGTTTCCAAGTGTGGTGAGGCAAACCGTGTTTCTTGTCTCCTGAGAAGCTAATTGATCTCCTAGGACTGAAAGCCATGCACCTTGTGTTAGCTGCCATCCCTAGCATCAAGCCAACCAGGCAATTCTGGGTCTTAAAGCCAGAATGTCAAATCCAATAGACAGGCCCCCGTTTCAGGCTCATGGGGACCCACACTGAACATGTCGCCAGATAATGGCCAGGCACACGCGTGGACGTCTGAAGGATGCATGGAGTTCTAGTCTCTCTGCTAGTGGCCCTTAGCTATTCTCCACTCTGGAAAACAAAGCTTCACAAGGACAGAACTCACTCTCTCCTTTTGGGAAAAGTGGCCTCCCAGGCTTGAAAGTGACTAGTAAGGACAGCCCCGTACCTGTTTCAGAGTCCAGCTACCTGAGTACATCCTGGACTTCGGCTACATTGTGCTTGGTGACGTCCGAACCCACATCATCAAGATCACCAACACCAGTCACTTTCCAGTGTCTTTCCATGCAGAAAAGCATGTCCTTCACGATACAGGTACCAGGAGCCCGCCTGCTTGCCCCATCCTTCTAGAACAGCGTTCCTGCTGTTCATTCAGCGGAAGGAGTTTCTGGGCTATTCCGTGATAGTTTGGACAGCCTGTCCCAGAGGGCCTGCTATGGAGAGCAGCTTCTCTGCACTGCTTTCTTTGCTCATGAAAAATAATTTCCTCCATCACCATCTAGGCTTCAGCACTGAGCTAGACCGTGTAAAGAATCTGCCCTACTGTGAGACAGAAACATTTGAAGTGAGATGCGACCCACAAGGGGCTAATATTCCTGTGGGGAACAAAGAAGTCATTCTCCCCATCAAGGTATGGTGCACCACGGGGCCTACATGACCTTCCAGATCCCAGCCACGCCTGTTGAGAAACCCAAGATTATGCAGTCCTGGGGATCAAAAGTTGGGTTCTGAGCATGCTAGGCAAGATATCTACCACTGAGCTATATCTCCAGCCTGAGAAATTGTGTCGCTGTTGCTGCTGCTGCTGTTCCTAACTCCAAGCCACATGGTAACCACAATTTTCTGTCCCTTTCCAGGTGTCTGGAGGGCCAACGATTCACCTCTGCCTCCAAGCCACTGTGACCATTCCAAGTATGAGCCTGTCTTGCAACAAAATAGAATTTTCTACAATCCAGTGTGGACAGTGCATGGTGGAAACCATTCAGCTTTCCAACACTCTTCAAGTTCCTTGCGATTGGTTTGTCCACACCCCGCAGCCTACTAACAAGGTAAACTGGGTTTCCCTTCTCTCCACCTCTGCTGTATCCAGAGCTGGAGTTCTGGGCCTTTCCTCCTATCATTTTAACTTCCTATGGAAGCCTCTCGGTGTTAGCCATTGCCCAGTCCCTAAACCTGGTACTGGAAGATGTCCCCAGGCCTTGCCGTTGGGTGTAATGTCATACCACCCTTCTGCCTCTGGCACACATCCCCTGGTGCCTGGGAAGCGCTCAGGAAATGTAGCTTCTGTGAGTGCTGAGTAGGCTAGAACTGTTTGCTACATGAATGATCTAACTGTCTAATGTTTATAACCCAGCTGGATAAGCACATGCCAAAGTATTTGAGACGGAAACTACAGGCGGAGATGATTCCAAAGACTCGGATCTTTGAGATCCAACCCACTTCTGGAGTCTTGGACCCTGGCGAGAGGGCCAATGTGCAAGTGAAATTCATGCCCAAAGAAGAGGTGAGCTTGAAAACATATGAGCCTCTGTAGAGATCTTCCTTCTGGGTCACTTTGAGGTCAGAGTCCAGGGTTGCCTGAGACTCATACCTTTCTGCATATGGCATGCTCTTCAAGGTCACCTACTTCCTGGGTAGCCAGCCTGGTGGGCTGGGCCCAGCAGCCCTGAGAGATATGCCAGCTTTCACTGCGGCACGGTATCAGTGGCATTCTGCCTCTGTTTTTACAGGCTGTATATCTTGGAACAAATCACTTGTCTGACTAAGTCTCAGCTTGTTCATAGGTAACATAAAAAGCAATAATATTCCCATATCAAACCTCCCTTATTGCAATTCAGAAATCCAATAAGCTCAAAACGTGGGGGTTGCAATTTCATAAGTTTCATATTAAAACCTACTCAATAGAAAAACCTCATTTGATCTGACATGACTGTTTTTGTCTTTCTTTATCCTTCTTAGTTTTCAAACATTGCGACTGCCAAAATATTAATGTGTTTCATTACAGGAGTCCTTGCCGAGACTCCACTTAGGACACCGGGTAGCAGAGCCCAGATGCACTGTGCTTACCTTCTTACTGATCAGAATTTGAAAGCATCTGGACACTGGGATTTCTGATAAGCTAGCATAGAGTCGCAGCCAGGGCTCGTAGGGTCATTCTGAAGATTAGCAACACTGAATGGAGCACACAGCACGCTCCCCTGTGTATCATCAGTGATGCAGGAACTATTAACTTCTACCAGCCATCACCACGGTAGTCAGTACTTCCTGGCAGAAAGCCTCCCGCGGCCTGATAAATGTCTCTTATGTAATTGCCATGAGTTCAAAGTCACTCCTAATGGAGCGCATGGCAAGAATAATAAAACCCAAGAACTGGAAAGGATCTCAAGACATCTCACCGTGACCATTTTTATTCAAAGCTAAAAACATCTGAGTGATGTTTTCCTTTTGATTTTGGTTTCAAAAACAGGGTTTTATGCAGCCCAGGATGGCCTGGACCTCACTAGTAGCACTAAGATAGCCTTAAACTCCCGATCCTTGGCCTCACAAGTACTGGAGTTGCAGGCATGCACCACCATGCCTCATATATTCTATTCTTTCATAAGAAAAATCTATGTAAATTTTATACAATATATGGCTAACTCCCATATTCCTGGTAATAGCTTTGAAGAAATGCTTCAGATTCTGCAATGGGAAAGTAGAAAAGTAAATAACCTCATATTTCATTCTAAACTGAAGCTTGTGTTCCTACCTATCAGAGTCTACCCATAATGCTGCTGATGCTGAAGCTTCTTTCTGCCCCCTTCTTCCCTGCCTGATCCTCTCTCCATCCTCCTGTCCCTCCTCCACCCCTTGTTCCCTGCCTGATCCGCTCTCCTTCCCTTTCTTCATCTTCTCCTCCACCCCCCTCCCCTTGCTCCCCCTTCTCCATCTTCTCCTCCTCTTTGTGCTTTTTGCTGAGTTCCACTGTGTATCTCTGGCTGGCCTGGAACTTGCTAAGTAGACCAGGCTGACCTAAGACTTGCTCTGACTTCTGCCTCTGCTGGATTACAAGTGTGTGCACTAACACATCTAATCTGCCCATGCTTCCGAAGAAAATCAGTAACATGTCTGCAGCTCTTCAGAGTGATTTAAGATGAACAAGGGTTTTTCAAGATTCGGGCTTGATTTTATTTTTCTCTGTGGTGCTAGGAATTGAGCTATCCTCGGCCTAGTTCTGGATTCTTATCACTTCCGAATGAGGGAAATAGCACAATGGAGCAGGGGAGGTGGGATGCTTGCCATGTTCCTGAGAGTTATTGGTGGAAGTCAGTGGTCCCAGAAGCTGTTACTTCCCTGATTTTCTACTACACTCTCTGCTGCCCATGGGCCCAGAGTGACTGAGAGTGGGACCCATACAGGAAACTCAGAGCCGTGAAGATGACACTCAGGCCTGCTTAGGCGATCAGGCCCCTCGTACAGTGCCTAGCATGCTCTATACACACCGCGCAAGAGTCCCCACTATGGTGATTGCTCTTTCACAGCTATGTAGGAAACGTGTCTCCTTTCACCTGAAGGCAGGAAGCTTTGTCCCCTTGGTGGTTCTCAGTTTTGCATTGTGTGTTGTTTCCATGTTTTCCAGAAGTTCTACAGCCAATCGCTGCTGTTCCACATTGGCCAGAGCAATCAGAGGCTCGTGCTCCTGGCCCAGGGGCAAGGTCTGGAGCCACGGCTGGAATTCAGCCCTTCCGTTCTGGAGCTGGGGCCCCTCCTGCCATTCGCATCAGGGGATGAGGCCGAGGTGATTGTGAGGAACCCCTGCAACTTCCCCATTGAGTTTTACTCCCTAGAATTTGACCAGCAGTATCTCTTAGAGGAGAAGGTGAGCAGAGACCCAAACCAAACACCCCCGCTAACGTGGCAGGCCCCACCCCTGGCCTGTGTCCTTATGTCCACAGTGCCTTCCCTCTGGCCTCCCTCCCCCTTTCCTTGCCAGCTTACCAATTCCTTATCTGTAGACTTTCTCCACCTGCTTCTCTCCCCATGAGAATTTACTACGTTTTTGTAATTCCCGTGTGCGTCTTTAAGCAAATTAAAAAGCCAATGTGTGTTTGTGGTCAGTATTTGCACAGTAAAGAACTACATGTAACAACTTGCCATTATTTCTGAAATAACTTTCCTTTAGGCTTCTTTTAATTGGGACACTTAAAAAATATGGACTGGGGAGATAGCTTAGTCAGTAAAGTTCCTTTCTTGAAGTGTGAGAACCTGAGTGAGTTCAACCCCCAGCATCCATGTGAAAAAGCCAGGCACAGTGATGCTCCCCTATGAGCCTAGCCTGGGAAGGCAGAGACAGGTGGGGCACCTGGAGAAGTCCCTAGACTCCATCAGGCTAGCTGAATTGCTAAACTTCAGATTCTGTGAAAGACCCTGAGCCCCCCCCCCTGCAAAAAAAAAAGGTAGAGAGTGATTGAGGAAGACAGTGAGCATCGACCTATACCCTGTATACACACACACACACACATGCACGCGCACACACACGAAGACATATGCACCAATAATTTTAATGTCAATCTCTGCCCTTAGTTTGCATTTGTGCACCATTTACAGTTAATGTAGCTACTGATGTATTAGGGCTTACATCTGCCATTTTGCTTTGTTGTTTTTGTTTTTGTCCTCTGTATACTTGTGCTGCCTTCCTATTGGTACTTCCCATGTTGTTTAGCATTCCATCTCAATTTTCCCAGAGCATTTTGAGTATTATCTTTTATCTTGCTTCTTTAGTTATTGCTACACACATTATATTTTGTCTATGTAACTACTCATGACCAATTGGGGTTCACCCTCCTCATTTTAATATAACTGTCTTGAATATCTCCTTATAGAAGACAACATAATTTTTGTTAGAAACCCACACAGAAGGAGAAGCATTTATCCTTTTTTCCCATTATTCGTCATTTTCTTTCTGATATTCCAAGACTTCTTTTTACTATTTCATTCCCATCGAAAGATCTGTTATTAGTTCTTCTTGTTACTATTAGATTTTGGTCAGCACACAGAATAATAAGTTTCATTTGGCATTTCCTATATTCTGTCATTGAAATTTATAACCCATAACTCTGTTAGTTATCAGTTAGGGTAGGTTTGCTGGTGAATTTTTTCATTTTTCTTCATCTAAGAATGTCTCCATTTCCTCCCTCATTCTTGAGAATGTATTTTTTTCTGACTATAGAATTCTGGACCAATGGTTCATCGAGCCCTTAAAAACTATGACTCTTCCTTTTAGCCTCCAGGACCTAGTGAGAAATCCAGTGTTCTCTCTTTCTCTTTGTCTTTCTCTCTGTGTGTCTCTTTTTCTCTGTGTAGGTCTGTCTCTCCCTCCTTCTCTCCTCTCTCTGAATCTTCCTTTTTCTTAATTTATGGATGATTGAAACAACTGAAAGTAGTAATCATGGAAAAGGCTCATGTAACAAAACAGAGAGTCACGTTAGTAAGGCATCTTGCAGATGTATATGCCTCTTATGAATTTATTTCATTGCCTTTTACATACACTCTAGGGTTGCCAGACTTACCGTGAAAATCTGCAATTATATTTAATGTTTAGATACATAAAAACATAGTATAATTGTGCCAAAATAGTATACACTAAAAATTATATGATTTATCTCAAATTTAAATGCTTTACTTTATCCAGAAGCCCTAACACACACACACACACACACACACACACACACACACATCTGTCATTTTACCTATTTTCTCTGTATTCTCTACTTATGAGAAAACACCTCACCAAGTGCAATATTGTAAAGAATGTTGCCCTGTACAAAATCACAGAATAGAGTGACATTTCAGACATCAGAGGCATCGGGTTTTAGAACAATGACAAATTCCCCTAATAATGTGTTTCTCGTGTTTCAGAACACATCCCTTTCATTGGGGGACGTGTGACTGCACTTTTTGAGAATGACCCACTCAGAGTGGATAATAGTATGTTAGTTATTAGGGGAAAAAATGTGTGTGTGCTATTCTGAAAGGAAGAAGAACTTTGTCTCCCACGTGTGAAATGCTTGGGTGTGTGTGAAACAAAATAAATATTTTGAATCCCTGTAAGTTCAGGGTGGGGCGCTACCTTTAGACCTCTGAGAGGGCCCCACCATGTGAAACCCACGAATCATCTCTGTTGATCTCAGCCTCTGGTAGGAGCAGGGCTTTGATGAGGCCAGTGAGCAAGAGCAAACCTCCAATGAGGCCAACGGTAGTTTTCATTCTCCCCTTGAGCAGATCTTGCGACAGCTGAAGGGCTATGATTCCTACAACACCCTGCTGCTGCCTCCCCGGAACCCAGGGGAAAAGCTGCCCCAGGAGGTCTACGATTACTTTAGGGAGATGAAGAAATCAAAAGAGGAGCAGATGAAGGCGAAATACATGGAGAATATGTCACAGGAGAATGGTGAGAAGCCAGCATGAAGTACCTTGGGCTCTGACTGTTGTTCCATTCCCTTTGAATTACCCCTACCGTGAGACCGGCCAGCTACTGAGTATCTGCCAGGTACCAGGTGCCTGCCGTATCCCGTTTAAGACTATTACCAAATAGGTTGTGTGGTCTTTGTGTTAAGGATACAGAGCTGGCACAGTCTGCTGTCACTAGAGTCTGGGGATACTGAGACTTAAAACCAGTGACTATAGATAGAAGAGTATGTGCTGGGGGCTGAGCCCAGGGATTCACACAGAAACTGAAACAAAGAGAGTCAAGTACACAGCTGTGTATAGAAGAATCAAGATCGCAGTCCAAATCCTCCTGTGTGTAACTGACAGCAATCACTGTGCACCATTGCTTCCTGTGGCCGTGCCTAG
The DNA here is from genome assembly GCF_018167655.1 of Microtus oregoni. Lineage (NCBI taxonomy): Eukaryota > Metazoa > Chordata > Mammalia > Rodentia > Cricetidae > Microtus > Microtus oregoni. The sequence goes on from NW_024543063.1 coordinate 44,484,750, forward strand.
ATAATATGTCTCCCACAGGTGGGAATTGATGCCCTAACTTATTCAAGTGGCCAGGGCCAAGGGAACTTGCATTGGAAAAAGGACAGCCCTCCTGTGGTCCTCAGGACCCATCATGAGCATCCCTGCTGTTGCACCATCGAGTCCTGTGGTCCAGCTCCCCTGTATATCGTATCCCTTCCCCAGGGCCTCTCTGTGTTCTTGAGCAGAACAGCCCCCTTTATTTGTAGTCATTGTAGGACCAAATGACTGGTGACACCGTGCCCTCTCCTTTCTGCTTCTCTGTCCCTCATGCTGGAAACATCCCTAGCCCATTTCACTCTCTTCTGCGCTAACAGTCCTCTATGTGTAGCTCTGCTCTTCACACCTGCGTCTTCCACGAGACAGGCGTTGAGGAGACAGCTCGGTGGATAAGGTGCTTGCCAAGGAGCATGAGAGCCAGGTCCCCAGAACCCATGTGCAGCAAGATACAGTAATGCCTGTCTGCAACCCCAGAGCTCTTATGATGAGATGGGAGGCGGGCTGACCAGGAAGCTCATCTGGGTATACTCAGGTCGGCTAGTCTAACATACTCAGCGGTGTTTGAGAAACCCTGTCTCAAACAAAAGTGGGGGGTAAAGACCACACCCAAGGTTGTACTCTGACCTCTGCGTGTACACACACACACACACACACACACGTGCTCGCACGCACACACCTTGTATAGCCTTTTTCTTTTAAACCTAGTACATGGGACAGCAGCCAGTACATGACATGCTCAACAAGGTGTAGCATGTGAGACATGACCTGATGGTCCGGATGGAATCCTCTCCTCCTGCCTCATGGTCTCTCAAAGAAAATCAGTCAGAGACTGTTCACTTGACTTGCAGGAAAGACTGCCTCCATATTCAGCGTTCTGACCAGTGTTCAGCAACAATAACTTGTTGGAGTTGTTTGTACAAATGTTACAGGGCAAGTGGCTCTCACAGTTCTAGATACGTTGATCTAGATACACTTGATCAACGTATCTTTGGGGTTGGTACCTTCTGAAAACCATCTCTTCTTGTGGAGAGTTCTCTTCCTCCTGTGCCTTCCCACCGTGGGTCTCTGTCCTAATCTCTTCACTGTTGTAACCAGTCACACTAAATCAGGGCATACCTATATGATGACCTGGAAACCTTAATTACCTACTTAAAGGGCTTATTTTCAAATAGAGTCACCTGAGACCTTGAGGGCCAAGGCTTCGGTGTATGGATGTAGGGAGGCAGAAATGCAGAGATTACCCACTGTGTTGCAAGGGCTAAGCTGAAGGGCTGCAAAGTAGATAAATGGCAGAAGGAGCCTCCCTTTGGAGAGCTGATGGTCAGGAAGATGATCAGGGAGACGCTTCGAGTCAGAGGGATGTCCAGTGGCCTCAGGAGACCCTGAGCCTGCAGTGTTCACAGGACCTTGTGGAGGCAGACAAGAGCCTTGTTTGCTCTTGAAGTCCATACACACCAAAGTTATCAGCTTGGTTTTTCCATTTGTCCCAGCAGAAGATGATCTGGAACCATGGCTGATGGGTCCAGGGGGAACCCAGGCTGAGTGCTCACTGATACCTCTCCCAACCCTGCCTCACGCTGCTCCTATGCTGTGGACTCTGACCTCTCTAACCATGACCCAGGGAGGGCAGCTACCTCTAGTCACATCTCAATTCCAAACAAAACAGATAATGCCCCTAGGTTAGAGGGGGTCACCTTGTGTGGTCACAGACTGCTGTACCCACTGAGATGCTGTGGAAGAGGGGATAATAAGGTGGGTGCTGGTCTGACAGGTGCCAGACACATTTAACGATGACACGGGAAACATTGGTGAGAAGCTGAGGGTGAACGCAGGCTCCAGGATGTTTTGTACAGAACTGTCTCCACATAGTCCTGACAACCTGAATATTAAAATCTGTGGAGCAGTGCCTCTCCTGCTCTGGCAGTTATATAACCAGCTTCAGTCCCCGTCACCATGTGTCTAGCTCAGGCTTTATTATTTTTTAACTTCGGACTCTTAGGAATTCTCTGAGTTTCCTGGGCAAATGTATACCTTCAGTATCTAAGCATGTGCAGAGGGAGCCATCTGACTGTGCTCTAGGTCATTAGGGTTGGGAGTACAGGGTGCTGGCCAGCACAGCCATTCTTTCCCCATCTCCCTTGTTCCCCACCCAGCTCCTTCCCCTGCGTTTTCATCCTCTGCTTCCTCTACAGAAGAAGAAGAGATGCCATCAGACCAGGGAACCTCCGCCAGCACCAAGAGGACATCACTTAGCCGAGGGATCTCTGTCACATCCAACCTAGAAGAGCGGCATCTTATGACTGAGTCCAAGAGCTACCCAGATGAGGACGAGGATGAAGAAAGCCTGGAGAAACTAACGTTCCAAAGTAACCGAGCATTGCGGCAGGGGCAGTTCTGTCTAGGCAGACATGAAAGGGACGGTCAATCTCTGGATAGCTTTCTCCATACAAAGGGATGCTCTGGGCCTCCTGCAGTGGCTTCCCACCCACCATGCGTACCCTCTGGTGACCCGTCTACTCACACTGTACTATGAACATGGAGGCCTGTGGAGCAGCTTAGCGCGTGATATTCTCTTCTTGCTGCGGTCACTTGCATTTTAACTAGACTAAGGAAGATCTGATCCCTTAACGCTAACATTATAGCCCAAAGGGAAATGTTTAAAGAAATGCTCTCTTCCAACTGTCCCTCCAATCAAAACATTAAGGAACCCTTGACTTCACCTCCCAGCTTCATGGACCCATTTTCTGACCTTAGTTTTCCCTGAGATCTGAATTAAAGCCAGGGAACACAATGGCAAACCCGATAAAGGCAGAGTTCCAGTGCCACGCCTCGTAGTTAGCCCAGCCTGAGTGGTCCCTGACCTTTTGTGGTACTTTTTCCCCATTCCACAATCGTGGCTCTGCCCCCATCTTCTGAAGTATCTTGGACCCCCTAGAGCCAACTCCAGACTCCTCTCCACACTGCTATCCTTTTTATTTTTCAACAAGAGAAATCCCTCCAAGTAGAATTTAAGTCAATGAATATCTTTTTATTTTAAAATGCAGAGACACATTATTAGCCAAGTTAGGCATTCTCATGCCCCATTGGGTGTTTTGGAAACCAAGGGTATTTTAAAAGAAAACTTCGTTCCCATCTCTATTGATGCCTATGTACCTGTGTAAGCTCCGGGATGCGCACTTGTGCACACACTCACGTGTAGTCTGCATTGACAGCTGACAAGATCCAGAGCACAGACAGCCACTCTGCAGAGGAGGTTGGAGAGGTGGAAAGCAACCCCGTGAGCAAGGCAATCGCACGCCACCTAGGCATCGACATTTCTGCAGAAGGCCGTCTGGCCAAGAACCGGAAGGGCATTGCCATCATCATCCATGGGACACCCTTGTCAGGTATGTGACAATCTGAGGGGAGACAATGATCAGAGATGCCATGTCTCTTCCATAAGGAACTGTGGCAGCATCAGCTTGGTCAGGGCCAGTGATAAGAGTTTTAGCTGAGGAACGGCATGTACCCAGAGACCCTGTCTCCAAAACACAGGTCGAAAACGAGATCTAATTGGTTTCGTGTCTATTTTGCCGCAGTTGGAAAACCAGCATCACACAAGTGTATTACAGCGGAGGCAAGGATAGGACCGGGGAGCTGCTTCTGTAACTGAAGTGCTGGAAGGACGGGCATGATGAAATGAGTCTGGACCCCCCCACACACACACATACACACCAAAGCCCAAATAAAAGCTGAGATCCATGACTTGCCTGTAATCCCAGTGCCGGGAGGCAAAAGCAGGCAGATCCCAGGGCTTATTTCAGCCAGTCTCGGTGATGGTGAGCTTTGGGTTCAGTTAAAGACCCTGGCTAAAACAGTAAGAGGGAGAAGCCATCGAAGAACATTCTCCCGGTCTTCACACATGCCAGCCTGGATGTGCGTACCTGTAGATACCAGACACAGAGACACATTTTTAGAAAAGATATTCATGATCCGCCATTTTTCATGAGAAGAAAGTATCAAACTTATGATTTATAATTTATATCTGTTTGATATTGCCTCTGTAACAGCCGCAAATGTAGTGGCCTGAAGAGGCACAGATTTGCCCCCTCTTTAACAGTCCTGGATGCCCTAAGTCTTAAGTGGCTCAGGACTGTATACCTTTGGGGGGCACTAGTGGGCAGTCCATTTTCTTGTCTTTTCTAGCTTCTAGAAATGCTGCCCACATTTCTGGCCCAGGGCAACAGCTTCCATCTTCAAAGCCGGCAGTGCAGTCTCCTCTAGTGTGTTCCTGTCACATCGCTGCCTTTGACGCCAACCCTCCTGCCGTTCTCTCCTAGGGACCCCTGTAGCGAGATTGAGGCCACTCAGATAATCCAGTCATATTCGAGGTAGAATCTGTAAACTGATCCACCTGCAAAATGATGGCACTTTGCATATAAGGAAGCATGTTTGCAGGCTCTAGGAATGAGAACATACATCTTTAGGAATTATAACTCGGCATCCTGTGTAACCCGTTCCCTCCCTCTCCCCCTCCTTTCCTCCCTCCATCCCTTCTTTCTCCAGTTCCCCCTCCTTCTCTTCCTTTCTTTCCCTTCCTTCCTTTCTTTCTTTCTTGGACTCTAGTAGAGGCTAGTCTCATACTCTCTATATAAATAAGGATGGCTTTGAACTCCTGATCCTTCTACCTCTGCCTTCCAAGAGCTGGGATCAGGGATCTGCGCTACCATAACCAGTTTGTGTGGCACTGGGGATCAGACCCAGGGTTTCCTGCATACTAGGCAAGAACTCTAAAACTGAGTCCCATCCTCAGACCCCCATTTTGTTTTGTTATTTTTATATTTATTGTGCTTTTATTTATTTTACATGTATGAATATCTTGCCTGCCCGTGTCTATGTGCAGCGCATGTGTAGCTGATGCTCACAGAGGCCAGAAGAGGGCGCCAGATCCCCTGGGACTGGAGTTAACAATGGTTGTGAGCCACGGTGTGGGTGATGGGAAACAAACTACACTTTGTCCCTAACCGCTGAGCCACCTCCCCAGCCCCCATCTATGCCTAATGAAAAATACCAATAGCATAGCTACATATGCAACTTAGCAGCTGTAGGCCAACTCTAGTATCTCTGTATGAGTGGATTACTAGATCCCTTTTCTTAGCTCTTATCTATTATTTCTGGATTTTCTACATTTTAACAAAAGTAGATTGAAATGAGGAAAACCAAGTCAACACAGGTTACTGTTTAAACCCAACGTTAGTGTCAGCGACAGGGGCAGGGGTGGGAGTGTCACAGTGCTTTAGAGACTACCCAGCAGAAACTGTTTTTATAGCTGGGGGGGGGGCTTAGTGAGGCTGTTAGTTGTCATGCCCCTGTGCCTCAGTGGCACAGTTAGGAGCAGATCCCCAACTCTGACTGTACTTCCTGATCCACAGCTCTGACTGTACTTCCTGATCCACAGCTCTGGCTGTACTTCCTGATCCCCAGCTCTGGCTGTACTTCCTGATCCACAGCTCTGGCTGTACTTCCTGATCCCCAGCTCTGGCTGTACTTCCTGATCCACAGCTCTGGCTGTACTTCCTGATCCCCAGCTCTGGCTGTACTTCCTGATCCACAGCTCTGGCTGTACTTCCTGATCCACAGCTCTGGCTGTACTTCCTGATCCACAGCTCTGACTGTTCTTACTGATCCACAGCTCTCACTGTACTTCCTCGTCTCTGCTGAGCTACCTCTGCCGCTTAAGAGTCTTGGAGGTGAAGCATTCAGAAATCACTCTGTAGGGTCCTCTGTTCTCCGGACTTCTGTCTAGGACACTGAGCAAATGAGAATCGTGAGAGTCAATACCCTGGCCGTTTTTACAGGAAAGTCAGCCAACGCCATCAGCATAGCCAAGTATTACAACGCAGCCTGCCTGAACATCGACTCCATTGTCCTAGAAGCCATATCAGACAGTAACAACATCTCAGGGATTCGGGCCCGGGAGCTGTGCATCAGAGCTGCCATAGAGCAGTCCATGAGGGAAGCAGAGGAATCGGGTAAGCCCCCTTCTCCATGGTTTACTCTGTGTGTGTGTGAGACCCAACCTGCCTTCCCATCTCTGCATTTCCCTGGTTTCTTGGTCTTGTCCTTGTCTCTATTTTGCCTGTTGTCAAAATCCAAGATCCCCCCCACCAAAGCCCATTTCCATGAAGACTTCCCCAAGTCACCTTTTGTTAGAACCTTCTAGTCCCGAACTTGCTCTCACAGAAACTGAACTCATCTCTGCATGCATATATGTGTAGGTACATGTGCATGTAAGGGCATGTATGTACAAAAGTCAGAGGGTGACCTTGCCTGCCCACCTGGTTTGTTGATAAGGTATCTCCTTGGTCTGGAGTTCACGAATTAGGCTGGGCTAGCTGGTTAGTGAGACCCAAATATCCATTTGTTTCTTCTCCCCAGCACTGGGCTTACAAGTGCATGCTACCATGCCAGACTTTTTATGTGGGTTTTGGGGATTGAACTCAGGTCCTCAGGCCTGGTCAAGTGGTGGTACCCTTTACTGGTAAGATCATCCCTCTAGGCATTGCCTTGATCCTCCTTTCCTACATCCTGGTTGAAGGTTGATGTGGGACCTGTTGCCAGTTCATCCCACAGAATCCTCTTCACCAGCATACAGAGGTATTATTCCATGACCAGTGCAGGAGGACGCTTGACACAGTAGAACACAGGACCGTAAGAGACACAACCCACATCGTGGTTGGTCTGACACTTGGAGGGGAGGCAGAGATGAGTTCAGGGAAATACCACAGCCATAGACATTTCCGTTTCTGTGTCTATGTCTGCGTCTACCTACATTGTGGAGAATTGGAAGAGTGGGGGGATGTTCAGGGATGATTGCAGAGACTTCGAGCCACAGAAACTAGGAGAGTGTAGTCATTCACTGAGGAAGGAATCCTGGGGGAAGAGGCAGCATAAGGAGATGGATTGAGCTTTTGGATCTCATCATAGAGAAGTCTGGTGTGATCTTCCTATCACAAGCCAAGAATCCTGGCTCCATTAGGTCATTTGAGGGCCACGGGTCAGGAAAGCAACTGCACAAGGAAAAAATTGTAGAGTTTGAAGCAGAGGACCTGCTTAGAGCTGGATCCTCTCTCCATGGAGCCCTAAGAGCATGTCATAGTTCCTGATAGCACTGTACCTGCTAGCTGATCAACTCTCAGTCCTCCACTTGGGGTGCTCATGGGAGAAAACAAGGTTCTTTGCTAGGTAGATAAGAGAATGGTTCTTAAGGGAAAATCCCAGGCAATCTCATGATTCTAAGTCTCTTAAATGTTCTCCTCCAAAGAACAAATGATCCATGTGATTGTGTTAGCATCCTGGCGAAATGATGAGTTTGTGCTCCTGAACTGAGTACCAACAACTGGGGACAGGGCTGGGGGAGTCTATCAATGAAGTGAGAGCTACAGACACTGGGAGAGGTGGGATTGGCCCAGAGAGGCTCAGAAGGAGAAGAGAGATCCTTGGGGAAGACTTGTGTGTCAGGAGGAAGCACTGTGAGAAAAGCCAGGGGACACTTAGAATGGCGGGGTCTCAAAGGCAGGGAGTCGGCAGGACAGGCACTGAGGAGAGAAGGAGAGAACCTAGCAGCTTTGGGGGAAGGAAGATGGGTGAGTGAGGCTTTCACATCTTCTGCCTTCTTGCTCTGGAGCCTTTGCTCTAATTAACATACTATTCTCATTTCACCTAGTTTGTTTTGTTGTCTGTCCCCATGGCTCTCAGGCTCTCAGTACAGAAGCTTCCAGGAGGGGAATTATGTTAATTTTCCTCACTACTGTATTTGCAGCCCCGGGAGCAGTAAAGATGTATTTTAAAAAACAAAAAGTCATTGACCCAGTAAATGAGCAGAATTGGCTTCTGCTGAAAGCTACAAGGGAATGAGCCCTACGTTGGTTTCTCAAGACACAGAGATTTCTGATGTATTCAGGAGCTTCAGTGGAAGGGTTTGGCCCTAACCAGCATTTGTTGTCTACTACAGTCAACAGGCTGGAATGAGATAGCTAAGTCCAAGCCTGCTGATGCCAAGCAGAAGCCACTAGCTTCAGGAAACTACTGAGTGCTTGGACTGCGGCCAGTTCAAGCTTAGGTGCAGTACAAGATCATAGTGTACACTGGACCCCTGGGGACGCAGAACAGACAGGAGAATTCACAACACTGTCTCAGTTGTTACAGTTGGCTTACAAAATGAACTATCCATTGTCACATAATAGTTTAAATAAATATACCATTTTAGTTGATTTTTTTAACTTTTATTTGGCTACTGGAAGTTTTTAAATTATACTCATTATTATGACAGTGGTGGTTTGGATCCCTGTTTAGAGAAATTGAGCAGTAAAGGGGACAGAGGGAAAACGGTGACAGGACAGGGGAACGGGAAGAAAAAAAGAAGGAAGACAGAAAGAAAAGGGAAGGAGAAAGGGAAAGAAGAAAGGAAGTCATCCCTTCAAATTAAAATTTATACTAAGATCATACCTAGAAGCTCTTGTTAAAATATGAAGGGGGCAATGGACGAGAAACAGTTGGGGCACAGGGACAAGTTGTAAAGAAACTGTATGGTCAGTGAAGATCGGGGTGGGCAGAAGAGCCAGAGTCTACAGTGAAGAGCAGTAGAGACTTAGGTGAGATGCTGGTGGTCAGTGCCTCTGAGAATGCTGAGTCCCTCAGAGTGGGTGTGTCAGATACGGTGAAAGGCGTGGTGAGTTGAGGATCAGCAAGTTCCCGTGACTGCCGCAGAACTCAGCTGTGGCTTACTCCACGAGGGGGTTTCAGCCTCCCTAGTCCCCCATCAGGTACAATATGGCTTCTCTCTGCATATTTCCAGATCCTGGGAGAGGGGAGGAGGGAGTTTCCAGAAACAGTAAGCCGGAGTGAAAGGCAACTGTGAGGGAACCCTGGAGACTTACTGGCTGAGATGATTGACAGCTTCCCAAAAGCTAGAGAACCACAGGTGCTCCTTAGCTGAAGAGGCAAAGAATGTGTTCTCCACCCCTGGTCTCCTTCAGGGGTGCCTAGCCCATCTTTGAAGACAGGATTCCAGGGGACACAAGGAGACATGGCAAATGTGTCAGGCAAGGGATGCATCAGAAGACTGAGGCTCAGAGGGGGCACTAAGGTGCTCCAGCAAGAGATTTTCTAAACAGATTGTAAATGGTTGATGGTTTAGAAGGCATCTCAGTAGAGGGAGCTGAGCGAGGGTAGCAGTCTGCTTGGAAGGGGACTCAGGATCGAAAAGAGGAAATTTACTGTGTGCATAAAGCCGTATTTGCTAACAATCACACACTTCTTGTTTAACTCATTTGTCATTTGAGACAGCTCTGCTGAGGGCAGAAAGAACTCTGCCCTAGCTATTCCTTGGCCTTGCCACTGCCCAAAATGTCAGAAAAGTAAAGTGTCCAATTCGCAAGGCAAGGCCTTATGCACAAGCAACTGAAGAAGTTCATGGCCTCTGGGCTGGGAAAGAAAGTGGGCCCGGACTATTGCAAGAGCTGTTGAAAAGATGGGCAGGAGGGTAGTTTGAATGAGAAATCTCCCGCATAGCTCAGGTATTTCAACACCTGGTCCCCAGTTGGTGGTGCTGTTTGGGGAGGTTCTGAAACCTTGAGGAGGCACATGCAGCCTTCCTGGAGGAGGTATGTCATGGAGGGTGGGCTTCGAGTTTTTATAACCTCGTTCCCCCTTCAGTTTGCTCTCTCAGCTTCCTCTGTGGGATGTGCTCTCCCGGCTCTTGTTCCTTCTGCTTGCTGCCATGCCTCCCTTCTGTAAGGGACTCTTATCTCTCTGAACCACACGCCAAAATAAACACTTTTATCTATCAGTTGCCTTTGGTCACAGGATTCTATCACAACAATAAAAAAAAGTAACTAATGCAGGCAGAAAAGAGCCCAGACCCAAGGGAGCTTGATGGGTGGAGCTACCTCCAACCCGGGTCAGTCAGCTGTATGGGAAGGTGATTCAGAATTCTATAAGAGAGTAACACAGGTTTTGGTGTACCATCCCCGTTGTGATTTTCCTTCATATTGTAAGATGACTTTTCCTAAAAATCCACCTTCTCCTAATAGCCCAGGAGTCTTCAATGACGCAAAATGTTGGGGTACCAGCACGACTCAGCACTGAGAACCTGGGCAAGTTTACTTCAGAACTCACTCTAGTGACCCAGGAATTTAAACCTGCAAAGAGTGTGCGTGGGAGTGTGATGGTTCCCAAAGGCAGGGCGGATAGCCACTGGTCTGGGTCTCAGAAGCAGCATCATCAGCACCCAGTTGAAACACCACAGGTAGGCAGGGATCCCTGGGCAGAGGGTTGGGTCCTTTCCTCCTCCTTCTTGGCATCCTCCAGCTGGGCCAGCACCCTCTGCCTCTGTGGCTGTCCTTACCAGGGGACTGCTGTCCCTGTGCCACTCCTTCAAGAATGAGTGTGCAGTCATCTGGTACCCAGCTGGATGTCAGGGAAGGGAAGGTGAAGAAAACAAGGTCTCGTGCTCAGGCTGCACTGACGGAGGAAGACACTTATAAATTTATACGATCACACTTATAAATTATCTGAAATAAAGTAGTGACAGAAGACAGCTACAGAAGAAACGAAGTCGAACCATAGAAAATGGCCAGTATACAATCTACCATTTTTAGAGTCCCATAATAGTAATTTCCTATGGCTCACACCAGCAAATAAGACAACATAAGGAGATTAAGGGGATTCAGATTGGAAAAGAAGAAGTTAAACTTTCGTTATTTGCTGATGATATGATAGTGTATATAAGTGACCCCCCCAAAATGGCATCGCACACCCTGCACACCAACCTTGCTACATACACATAAATGGTAACACAAACCTTCACATCAACCATGCTACACACCCATAAACGGTATCACACACCCTGCACACATACCTTGCTACACACCCATAAATGGTATCGCACACCAAACACATCAACCATACTACACACCCATAAATGGTATCACACACCCTGCACACCAACCTTGCTACACACCCATAAACGGTGTCACACAGCCTACACACCAGCCACCATCTTCAAGTAACTGGTCCCATAGAAACCTCCAGTTCTCCTTCTCTCTGCCCACCTCACTGTCGTTTTCTTCCAGTTTTGTCCCTTGGTCCACACTCTCTTCTGCCTTCTCCTTGATCTTATTCTCCAGGCAGTCAATCTCCAGCCCCAGTGGACTCAATTCCATCCAGACCAAACCGATCATAGCTAGAAAAATTACTCATCTCTCCTAAGTAGCCTGAAAGTTAACACCACACATCCCAATGTCTGCCCTAGTAAATTTGCCCTCCATTCAAAATAACCATGCTATGGCCCTCCTCACTCTCCTGACCTCTGAGACACTCTGCTCTTCTTCATCCTCAGCCAGCAACACACATCACCCAGCAGGCTTCCATAGCCCAGTGCTGTCCCTGCCTGCAGCTGAGCTCCTGCCCCTGCTCTCATTCCAAGCTGATCTCTCTACCTGTGCCCTGGACCTCACCTCTTTCCCTCTTACTCAGTTCAGGAGTTAAATTTCCACCATTGTCCTTGCTCTCCTGTTTTTCCTTCTTTGTAATGTGTTCTGTTTTTTCTTTTACACAACCTTACATTCATCCCCAGCTCTTAACTCATCCTGCAGATCTTCTTGACTGTAACTCCTCCAAAGAATGGCTGTGCCGACGGCCTGCTCTGTCGTGGCTGCCCCCAAGCTCCTTCACCAATTCCATTGAGACGTCTGGCCCCCATCTCCATTCCACTGGCTCCATTGCTTACCAGATTCCATACACACTGAGCCCTGTCCCCCAAATCATTCCTACATGGCTGAGGTAGCTTGCCGCTTCCTCACAGAATGGCCTTTCTCTTGATGTTGTCTCCTTTTGTGTCGCCCAAGTAATATGATCTCACCGTGGTCATCCCCACCCATCACTGCTCTTCATTTCCATCTCTGGTCACTTTCCCATCATGCTCCTCCTCCCTGCCAGCAATATGACTGATTTCTGTGAAAGGTGCTCTGTCTCTATGTCTCCCATGAGAATATTAAGAGCCACATAGGCGGCGCCAGTGTTAGCCCTGCTCGTTGTTGGTTCCCTCGTCCTCCAGGGGCTGGTGCGTGATGAGAACTCAGTAAATACCTCTTGAGTAAATGGACAGTCGAATACAGTTCAGGACACATACAATAGCACCTCCCACGATAATCCTCCCTGAAGCTACCAGCCACTCTTGAGAGAGAATAAGAATCCTTCGTTTTACAATACAGTCCTCGATTATAAAGAAGGAGCTGTATGACGTTCCTGGTGGTTATGTGACTTGTAGATACAGTCGTTGAGACAAAGCTAGATTCTGATTTCCAGCTCTTCTCCCCCTCATCAGGTTCCCTCCAGCCCTCTCCTCATAGGGCTCACCCAGCGGCGGCTCAGTGTCAGCGCCAGTGTTGGAGGTGAGACCGGGCTGATGAGCTGTGTGCTCCCAGATGAACTTCTCGTTCAGATCCTAGCTGAGCGGATACAGGTGCGTGCACACTCACCCACACAAAGCTACAGGCTTGGAACTTGCAAGCTGAGCCTGTGCTGAGAGCCGAGATGTTAGGCCATCAGCCACCCTCAGTGGCTCAGAGCCCATGGGTCTCTCTCAACAGCCACTTGCTTATCCCTTTGGCAGCTCTTGCCCATGGTCTCTCCCTTCCGTACAGTCTAAAACCGCTCTTTAAAGATGCAGGGAGGAGAAGATTACACATCAAAATAAATGAATAAATAAAGCAAAAGGAGCGGTGGGTTAAAAAGTATAATGTAAGCAACTGAAAGTTAGAGTTTGACTGGCAGGGTGATATACACCTGAAATCCCAGCATTCGGGAAGCTGGGGTTGGGGTGTTGTGGATTTGAGACCAGGTTGGCCTGCATAGTGAGATCTTGTCTCCAAAATAAAGCATGGCTCTCTGTAAATTGCTGTTAAAAATGTTTTTATTATGTAATGTGAAAAGGATTAGTATGTAAAACAAAATGACCTTTTATATGTTTGCAAATAATTGTCACATGCATGGTAAACAACAGGTCCTGTCGTATGACTTAAGTGTTGCTCGCTTTGGTTAGCAGGTCTAGGGATTTTATATCTCCTTTACTCTTTCTAAATTCTTTTTAAGGACATACTGCTTTTAAAGTTAAAACCAATATGCTGAACTTTTTAAGAACTTGAGGGGACTGGAGCTGCAGCTAGTGGAAGAGTGCATGCCTGCCTGCCTGCCCACCCGCCTGCTCAAGGCCTTGGGTTGATTTCCATCAGTACACACGAAAATGTACTTAACTAAACTGCAGTCATGACCAGCAGGACCTAGGAGGGCCAGAGCTGTGTTCGCTTTGGTTTTTCACACTGGGCCACTATTAAGTGAACATTTCGTGTGTGTGTGTGTGTGTGTGTGTGTGTGTGTGTGTGTGTGTGTTCATGTTTATCCATGTGTGTGCATATGGGTTGGGGGAGAGAGGTACACATATACATGGAAACCTGAAATTGATGATTTCCGGTGTCTTTCTCAACTGCTCTTCACTTTTTCTTTATGGAGTTAGGGTCTCTCTCTCTCTCTCTCTCTCTCTCTCTCTCTCTGAAGTAAGAGATTATCAATTACTAGACTATCTGGCTATTCTAGTTAGCAAGCTAACTGTAGAGACCTCATCTTGGCCTCCCAAGATTACAAGCAGCACCCACACCTGCCTGATACCTACTTAAATGCTGGGGATTCAACTCCATTCCTCTTGGTTGTTCCTGGTCACCTGTGTCTCCACTGAGCTCTTTTGAGTAAAAACACTAAACTTTAGGAGAAGTCATTCTTCAGTGGTCACATGACCAGAATCCTTCTGCTCCAGTTACATTGCCAAAGTCATTCCTCTCCTAGGCAGTGGGACCACTAAGAAAAGTATGGGCCTAGGAGATAACTTAGTGGTAAAACATTTGCCTGGCACCTCATAAAATCTGGGCATGATGGTATGTACTTATAATCCAAGATCTGGGGAGGCAGAGACCAAAGGATCCCCAAGACTCATTAGCCAGCTAGTCTAGTGGAATTGGTGAACCCCCAAGTCCCAATTAAAGACCTCATTTCAAAATAAGCAAAAAGAGGTGGGTGGCTCTCAAGAAATAATACCTGGGGTTGTCCTCTGGCTTCCACAAGCATATGTCTGCATGTTCACCTGTACACAAGCATTCACATATATGTACACACACACACACACACACACACACACACACGCACACACAGAAAGAGAAGTGCCAGTGGCCTTTGTCTTATTGCTGCTCTAACTGCCGGTTTCTCTGTCTGTGGGAACCCTTCCTTTTTCTTTCCTTTGCATTTTATTTCCATACACCTCATGGATCTTTCTAGACCTTTTGACACTTTCTTTATTCTTTTATTCTTTTGTTGTTGTTGTTTGTTTGTTCATTGTTTTTCAAGACTTGGTTTCTCTGTAGCTTTGGAGCCGGTCCTGGAACTATAAACCAGGCTGGCCTCGAACTCACAGAGATCTGCCTGCCTCTGCCTCCCAAGAGCTGGGATTAAAGACATGCACTACCACCACCCAGCTGTTTCTTTATTCTACACATGGAGATGAAATAAATCCCCTCCCATCGCCTGCCATCACCATGCTCCTTCATAGCTGACTAGGCATTTAGTCTTCATTTACGTTTGGAGGGACCAGTACATTCTATAAAATCAGCTCCTTCATTTTGCATCATTGCCTGGACTTGGATTTCATGGTGTTTATTTTGAAGCCCAGTGGGTATGCAGAACCTGACACAAGAACAAGCCTTCTCTCTCTCATAGAGAGCAACTGATCTCCAGCCTGAAATAACCATCTCGTTCTCTCTGCTTGCAGCTGAGTGACTGCTTCAGAGGCGTGGTGTTCGATAGCCTGGAAACGCTCTTTGCTCGGAGTGCACCCTCTGCCCTCCTCTGCCTGCTAAAGGCCATCGGCAGCCGGGAGCACATATATGTCCTCAACATGGCTCAGGACTATGTGGCCATGAAAGCCCAGGAGAAGGCCAAAAAGGAGCTAGAAGGCAAGCCCCAGACCTCCCTGGCCATCCTTCCCAAGCCCAACAGGGCTTCCCTTGCCATGGGGCTTTGTGTTTTTCAACTTGTTTCCCTGGTGCGATAATCCATCCAATGGGCTTAAATGACGTTGTTACTTCTGTGTCTCATTGGCACCTTACCTCTGCCCTGGGAAGTGACTGGAGCACTTGTTTCTAGTCGTAAACAGGCTAAGGCGAGCACACTGTGGGCACATCCTGACCTAGGATGTTTGGCTTGCCGGTCTGGTTTAGACAACCGCACAATTCCTTTGACCTAATGGAGCTATTTTTGTACACTTTGGGTCATTTTATCCTCACCAGTGAAGATTATTGCCCCATTGTCATGCACCACGCGCCCCACCCCCCCGTCTGCGCTCTATGCACTAGAATTCAGTTTGCGAGCTTCGGGCAAGGGACTGGAGGTTGAGGAAACACACACAGGGACAGACAGACACACAGACCTCCAATCACTGGTACAAAGCCCTTCTTTAATAGTACCATGGAGGCTTAAATACCCATCAGTCAATGGCCAACAGGTGAAAATCCCATCCTCTGACCCTTTAGGGAAGGCACAGCTTTTAGTAACTCCAATTAGAAGGCTCTAGCAGGGAAGAGCAACTGAAGGCCAGGACTCCAATTGGTCCCAACACCCCATTTTACAGATAAAGATAGTAAAGCCCACAATACCAAAAGTCTTCTCAAGATCGCATGACAGCCAAATGTGATGGTACGCAGTAGGTGTAGGAAGGACTGTAAACTCTCGGCCAGCCTGAGCTGCAGGATGTAAACTCTCGACCAGCCTGCGCTGCAGGATGTAAACTCTCGGCCAGCCTGGGCTGCAGGATTGTAAACTCATGGCCAGCCTGGGCTGCACAGCCAAACTACAAGTACAGTACATTCAGGGTGAGCCACTTCTCTCACTACCTCAATGGTGTGAAAAAAATAGCAATTAAAAAATTGATTGGAAACTAGATAACAAGGGCCAGAAAGATG
This sequence comes from Microtus oregoni, assembly GCF_018167655.1. NCBI lineage: Eukaryota > Metazoa > Chordata > Mammalia > Rodentia > Cricetidae > Microtus > Microtus oregoni. The sequence continues at coordinate 44,500,814 of NW_024543063.1, forward strand.
GTTCTGCGGGCAAAGGTGCTTGCTACCAAGCTTGACAACCTGAGTTCAATCCCTGGGACCCACATGGTAGAAGGAGAGCACCAGCTCCCACAAGTTGTCCTCTGAAATCTGTATGTGGACCGTGGCACACATGTGTGCATGTGTGTGCATGCACGTGCGCCCCCCCACACACACACACAGAAAGAGAGAGTAAATAAATGCAATTTTAAGAAGAAAATTTATACAAAAATATAAAAATAATGTCACTTGAATTATTATTAGTTTAGCCAGAAGCAAGTCAGCAAAGTGTGGCCCATGGGGGGAGGGCTTGGGGACTACTGCCTACACTGTCCCCAGGAGGTAGAGTACTGCCTCGGAGAAGCATCGGTTCTGGATACTTAACTGTGCTTCACTTGGGCTTTCGTCTCAGGGCACCGTGCACAGCTCTTTGTTTTAAAGAAAGGGAATATTTAAAGTACTTCGTTCGTGGACAGAAGTCCGTCTGAGTCCTCACATTCTCCTGGGAACCATGAGCAGGCTCCTTTGAAGTGTTCCGGCCTCCTGCTTCCTGTTATCTGGAACACTTTTCTATGATGATCAACCTAAAAAGGGCTTATTATTAATAATTATTATTGTTTTCTTGATAATCTCCCATCACACTCTCGCTTCTGCGGCTAACCCTGTCTCCCTCCTAGAAAGAATCTTTTGATGGGACTCTGGCTAATTCAGTCATGTCTGCAGAGGTCCTTCTGTTGTGGAAAACCCCACATTCACAAGTTTAAGGATTAAGACGTAAGCGTCTTTGGGGACCACTACTCAGCCAACCATAGATGGAATCCAAACTTGGCACTATAGAGATAAAGGAAACCCAGCAGGGACTGGAATGCCATCTACCCTCCTGCTGTCACTGTGTGGCCATCTACCCTCCTGCCACCTCCGACTGTCACTGTGTGGGCAAAGCTGCTAAGACCTTGACCTCCCTCTACCCCCTCACTCCACAGAGCGCAAATGCAAGGAAGCTATTGCGAAGGAGAAGGAGCGTCTCCAAACCCTAGATGAGGAAGAATATGATGCCCTAACACCAGAAGAGAAAATCGCATTTGACCGTGAGGTTCGGCAGACTCTCCGGGAGAGAAAGAAGAGGTGGGAACCAATGGCTGGCCACATCTGGCTGCCTTTGTATGACCCTCAGTCTGGGCAGCTCGAGTCAATAAGCACAGCCCCTCAGTGTCCCTCTCTAGGGAGTGCACAGGAACTAGATTCCTCCCCATGCCATGTAGCACTCCAGAAAGCTGGGCCTGCAAGCTCAGGCTACCCATCTCACAAACAGCCTTCCTGTCTTCAGACATCATGGTCATGGGCATTATGGTCTGGGGTTTCCAACATTAGAAGGTGCAGAGCTATGGTACTCAGCTATGATATATGCCCATTTTTTCCTCTCACTGACTCTGAAAGAGATTGTATGTATCCTGCTCCCCGCCCACAGCATACCTTCATCCTTTCCCCTATATAGAAGAACTGTCTATTCATCAAGATGCATAACAAGCTTAGTTTTGGTACCTGGGAAATGTTTCTTTATCATCAAGGCTGCAGTGCATTTGCTTCATAGAGCACATTTGAGCCTCAGAGCTCATCAGCAGCTGTTTGTAGGATGCACATGCATGCACGCGCATACACACACACACACACACACACACACACACACACACACACACCATGAAGGATGCAGATGTAGCCTCAGTGAGCAGCAAGTCACAGCAACCAGGAGCAACTAATTTGTGGAGATGAAGAGATAGGTAAATCAGGGCTTCCTGAGCTTGTGTGCTCTTGTGTCCTTGCCTAGGATATGCTTGTGCATGACCTCAGAGAATATAGACAAATTAATGTTCAACCCAAACATTCTCTGGTATCAGAATAAATCAGAATAAAATTTATCTTGTTTTAACAATTCATTGATATACATATAATTTTACTAATTATTAAATACAGAAGTAAATTTGCATAGTAATGAGATATATATACTTTTTCTTTTGAGACAGGGTCTCACTGTGTAGACTAGGCTGGTCTCAAACTCAAAACTCACGGAGATCTTCTTACCTATGCCTCCCAAGTGCTAGGATTAAAAGTGTATGCCACCACAACCAGTTATTTGTTTATTTTTATGGAGGGAATTAAATTTTTGATACTGGAGGACAAAGAGTATCTTCAGCATTTTTCAGAATTGACTGCTTATTTTAAATTTGTAGTAATAACTGTTCGGAACACTTTCATATAAATATGTAGTACAAAATATCAGAAGTCTGTTTGTTTTCCAAAATTTTCTGGAAGTTCTGCCTTAATCTCAAGCCAAAATTCATTTCAGGATTCTTTTAAAATGAATCTCAAATTAGAAACTCATACAGCAGTGTTTAAAATCAACCAAGCATTCTAATACAGTGACATGCTAATCTGATACTTCCATGATAAAAAAAATGGTAGAAAAATATTTTAAGTCTTTCTTTTCCACAATTAAGCTATTCTGTTTATATAAAAGCAGAAAACTTTGTACAGTAAAAAAAAAAAAAACCTGCAATTCATGACATGCAGCAGCCTCGAATCTGAGCCAAGCAGCTTCTTTGACTCTGCATGCATGGTGTGATGGCATGCACAGTATAGTGGGTATGTTGAGAGCCAAGGCTACATGGAGCATGACAGCACACACCTGTAATCCCAGCACTCTGGAGGCCGATGCAGGTGGATCTCTGTGAGTTCCAAGCCAGCCTGGTCTATATGGTATTTGATTTTTAATTAATTTTTGGCTCTTGCACATCCAGAAACTTTTTACTATTGCCAGATTGTTCCCAGCCGCTGAATTCAGTTACATAATCCCATCCAGTGTTGTGATCCCCAGGTTACAAAGCTATGGGTTAGATATTTTCAGAAGTGACATCTCTTCGCTTCTTCCCATGTGGGGCCCGCTTTGATACCTCTGCTATTAGCCACAGGGACAGATATGGCTGAAGACACAGAACAAAGGGAAAGAAAACCAGGAAGAGAGGATTGGCCTTCTGGAGCCAGCATCCTGGCTCTTAGCCAGCTGGACTGGGACTGATATTCAAAACACAGATGTGAAAGTGTTGGGTAGCGGAGAGCACCTGCACTGATGCCACCACTGCCCTTGAATGTTCTTTCTCAGAGAGCAGGCTTACTTTCAGCCTTCTCTTTCCCACGAAAAGAGACGGGAATAGAAATACAGATAAATTAAAAAATTCTAATTGCATTCAACTCATCAGAGATTTGCTGAAAGACCTCTTAAAGATAGTTGTGACCCCTTTCTTTCCTTCCTTGCTTCCTTCCTTCCTTCCTTGCTTCCTTCCTTCCCTCTCTTCTCCCCTCACTCTTTTCCTTCTCTCTCTCCTTCCTTCCAAGAAAGCTTTACCCAGGGTCCCTACTCCTGCTGGTCCCACCTGGGCAGGTGAAATGGGAGGCCCTAAACTCTCTTTTCTGTGTGTGGCTCAACTCAGGGAGCTGGAAAGGCTGGCCAGAGAGATGCAGGAGAAGAAGCTGCAGCAGGAGCTGGAGCGGCAGAAGGAAGAGGACGAGCTGAAACGAAGGATCAAAAAGCCTAAGCCGGGCCCTGCGAAGGAGGAGCCACCCCTCAAGAAGTCACAAGTCCCCCCAAACAAGCAGGTAGTGGCCCTAACTTCCTGCTTACTGAGAAGCAAAGGAACCACCACTGTAACCACAAACCAGCCCAGTGTCTCTACCATCCAGAAGCTCAACTATCTATGTTGTGTTTACATGGATACTATGGTAGGGCAATAGGTAGAAGAACCAAGCCCAGTGCTATTAAATGCTTTATGTAGGTGCTGGGTTTGTGTTTCATCTGGTCATGCATTTTAACATCCCATGCATTCAGGACAGTGGTCCCCACCTATGGTTCACAGATGAAGCCAGAGTCCCAGAACCCTACCCAGTAATGTATTATCATAGTCTTTGCTCTTTCCTTTGCCTGCTACAGGATTGTGGCTGGTGCTAAATAGTTAGTATTAAAGACTTGCCTCTGGGGACATCGATAGGCTCTCCCCAGTGCCTACGATTATGGCAGCCATAGTTTTGAGCATGTTTACAGTACCAGGTATAAATTCCCTGCAGTGGAGCAGGCCTCAGATCCAATCAAGAGAACATTTGGTTACTCCCATAAACACTCTGCCACTATTGCGCCAGTGGGCACGTCTTGCCTAGCAGGTCATTTGTAGCATGCAGTCCAATGCTGGTTAAGATCACTGATGTCTTTTCTCCCCTGGCAGCACCTTATGACACAGTAAAAGCCAACCAGTAAGGAGATAATTTCCTGATCAATTCAGGTTTGATTTCTCTATGCCCTGCAGCTAAAGTATGTGATGTCTCAGCCATAGGGTCTTAACCTCTATTTGTGATGGGAAACCAAGAGCAATGTAATAGTCTGCCTTGGGTGCCTCTGGTTCCTCACCAACCACCACCTCCATGTTTTATTGGAAAAAAAATTCAAAATAATCTATGCCAATTTAACATCCCAATTTTTATGTTTAATTACATTTATATTTATTTGTGTACGTGTGTGTGTGTGCTATAGCACACAAATGGAAGGTCAGAGGACAATGTATAGAAATTTGTTCTCTTCTTCCATTTTGTGGGGCACAGGGGTCAAACTCAGGTCAACAGGCTTAGCAGCAGATGTCTTGGCACACTGAGCCATTTTGCCATTCCCCAAACTTACTTCTTAAAGATAGCATTTCACACACCATTAGAAAAAAGACTGTTCGGAGCCCAGTCAGCCTAGAAGTCTGTCCAATGACTTCATCATAGTCTTTAGCTGGAATCTGTTGGGGCTTTTAAATGAAAGTGTGTGTGTGTGTGTGTGTGTGTGTGTGTGTGTGTGTGTGTGTGTACATATGTAAGTGGCTGTGACATGCGTCCTGCCCCTCCTATGTCCCTGGCACAGAATAGAGGGCAAGTAGCTTCAAATGTGATTTGATGATTTCACACCGAGCAGGAAGGACCATAGACCAGCCATCTATTTAGGGACAAGTTGTGTGTGTATCGCCTGAGCTTAGCACAAAACACATTTGGTCATATTCCTTGGGAAGACTTCTTGAGCTTTTTGAGACCCTTCTTGGTCTAATGTAGTCATCCGGTCTGAAAATGCTAGCTCAGGGGAAAACCAGCTGATACCAGATCCATCCTCTGAAAGTGGAAAGAAATATCAGTATCAGGGGATGCCAGAGGACGGGAAGGACTGGCATGCTTGAGAACCACCCCGTTTTAAAACACAACTGAAAGCCCCCCCTCCCAGCCTGGTACCACATCCCACACCAACCCCCATGTCTTCACAGTGGTTCTGACAACTGAGGCCTCTTCTCACATGTGCTCAAGTGGGATGCTGGAATTCTTAGTTATAAGGGAGCTCTGACAAGTGCTTTCACGTGGCCACCTTGCTGGGCCAAGTTCAAGATGAATAAATCAAAGAAGCAGAGTGAGATGAGAGGAAAAGCCAGCCCTTGGTCACTCAAGACTCCATGCGTGAAGCAACCCTCAATTTAGCTAGGAAGGGGGACACTGAAGGCAGTGATCATGAGATCGGACTGGATTTGCTGTCACCTGAGAATGGTCCCCCAAAGTGATAGATCCACCTCAGGATTTCATCTAGGCAAAGAGAAAAAAAATCAGAGCCTACAAAATAAATTCGAAAGCACAGTAAGAAGAGGGGGTGAGGCTTGGTTTCTGTTTACCAAGTTCATTGAATAAATAATTTGTTTTTGTTTTTTTCAAGACAATGTTTCTCTGTGTCTCCCTGGCTGTCCCGGAAATCACTTTGTAGACCAGGCTGACCTAGAACACACAGAGACTCACCTGCCCCCGCCTCCCAAGTGCTGGGATTAAAGGCTTGCACCACCACCACTCAGCATAAATAAATATTTGTAAAGTCTTAAGTGTGACCAGATTCTAAACTCCCATTTGTCCCCAGAAATATAATACAAAAGCTGTGTAGTTTTAATAACTTCACATTAAGAGAACCCTTACTCCATGGGAGACACTGTCATAAATTCCTCATGTGAACCTGTACACGCAGTCAGTAACAGTCCTTTGACGTTCTTATTGCTATACCCATTACACACAGAGAGGACTAGGTTGTTGGCAGGGTCACAAATCTGTAATACTGCGGGACTTGAACCGTCACCCTCTCTGTCCTCTCCCAGAGCATCTGAAAGCATGTCAGAAAACTGTCTTTGCTGGCCTTTTCCTGTTGGTCCTTCAGACCAGTGGTCCTAGAGCTAAAATGCCTGGGCACCTATCTCAAAATTCATGAGGCAGAGCCCACATCTGCAATGTAAAACTACGAGGCAGAAGTTCCGACGCAGCTCCCACCATACACACAAAGTGCTTCCCAAACTTCCCAGACCTAGGGAAGTACCTGAATCGTAGGTCACCTGGTGAAGCAAGATGTCCCTCGCTGTCCAGCATGCAGTTTTGCGTGTCTTTAATAAGCTGTTTGATGCATAATTCATATGTTTTGCCTTCTAGGTTCCCACCACTACTGCCAAGTTAGAAATAAAGATGGAAACAATAGAAAGGAAAATTTCTGTCAGAGACCAGCCAACAAATGAAGACCCCTCTAAGAGAAAGAAACCCACAACCGACAATGCATTTGGATTTCCTATTGCCCAGGATCAAGAGGACAGTGAAGGAGACTTCCCAAAAGATGCTGACAAAACACTGGCCCAAAGGTTTAAAGTCTACGACTTCTGTCTGAAGGATGTTCAAAACATCCTCACATACTGGGACCGCAAGCAAGGGGTCCAGATGCCTCATGCAGGCATGGAAGAGGTGCCCCATGAACCTGACGATCAGCGCCAGGCTCCTTCAGGTGGCGGCGGCGGCGGCGGGCGCAGGGGCCGCAAGGATAGGGAGAGGGAGCGCTTGGAGAAGGAGAGGGCAGAGAAGGAGCGCCTGGAGAGGGAGAAGGCTGAGAGAGAGCGCCTGGAGAAGCTGCGGGCAATGGAGGAGCGGAGCGACGAGGGGGAAGGGGAAGAGGAGCACGAGGGGAAGAAGGATCTGGGGGTGCCCTTTATCAACATCCACACTCCGGACTTTGAAGGCATAAGTTGGAAGCATGCCCTGGAGAGTGAGAAGCTTCCCAAAGGAGATCAGGTACAAAGACTTCTGTGGGATAAAACAAAATGAGGCATAGGGACTGTTTCTTTGTGTTGAAAGTCAGTATCCCCTTTGATGAATCTCTGATGCCTCCTTGTATATACAACAATAATGCCTAAAGGGACCCTTCTACTCCATCTATCTGACCTCATTAAAAGCCATCTGTACTGTTGATCTTTAATACTGACAACTCTAGTACCCAAGGAACTAGAGAGGTGTTTGGGGGTCAATCAAGAGACTTCTGTTTATCTTTGGAAAGAAAACATTTAAAGCAAAATGAACATCAAGTATGAGAATGAATGAACCAGATCTATGCTACAGACACCTGAATGCTAAGAGCTGATCTGTTTAAATTAAACAGCCCTATGGAGGGTTAGGCCGTCTACTGTATCAACCTAGTTCCTGCCCTAATGGAGTTTATAGTTCTATAAAAGAGAGACAAACTGTCACAATAAAGTGTGACAAAGGCCATGAGAAATACAGAGCATAAGCATCCCACAGCAAGAGCGTCTAGGGAGGTCTGAAAAGCCCGGCGCAGCCAATTCGGAGGCTCATCCTTCCCTTGGAGTCTCTCAGAGGACTGAGGGCAGGGAAGGTTGCATGGGCCACCACCCTTGTTCATTCTGACAGGGTATGGCATTGGCACACAGTCTTCACAGGTAATTAACGCAAACCTTTTCCTTTAGATCCTGGACCTCCTAGGCCTGGGGTCCTCCGGACCACCCATTCCAGCTCCTGCCTTGTTCTCCATCATCTCTTACCCAGTGAAGCGGCAGTCTTCGGTTGCCACTGAGATCCTGAAGCACTTTGTGTTTGTGATTCCACCAAACGATGACCTGACCCTGCTGGACGAGAAAAAAGAATTAGAAGGAGACTCTGATCTCTTCCTCAATACCATGGTAGCCAAGGTAAGGAATCTGCGACTGGTCTTGCACTTGGCAGGGTTCACAGGATGGGGAGGAAGGCCACCCCACATGGCAGCGGTCTGAATCTGGTATGAGACTTGTTTCTCTGGGCCTCCTGCCTGAGGAGCCTCCATGAACTCCCATCACCGTGTGTCGTGTGTGTGCGTGTGTGTGTGTGTGTGTGTGTGTGTGTGTGTGTGTGTCGTCTACCCAGGAGGAGGCTGAGAATGACTGCTGCTCCTCTTTTCCAGTCCCCAGGAGACTTTAGGAAATACATCACCTTACTCTGGAACTCATATGCAAGAAAAAATGGGAAAAATTAGTTTTTTAATTATTAGTGTGTTTTTTTTTTTCGTACCAAGTGATGGGGACATGAATTTCTGGACAGTTGGATTGTGTGCACTGACCATACTCCCCATGATCCTCCTGCCCTCTCCCACCAGCTCCCTTCCTCTTCCCAAATAGTGCTCCTTCTATTTTCATGTTGTGTGTGTGTGTGTGTGTGTACACATATATATAAAATCTAGGTTCTACACATGCGAGAAAGCACAAGGTATTTGTTCTTCTGGTTCTGGCTTTTTCACATAATAATCTCCAATTCCATTTATTTTCCTGAAAATGACATAATTTCACTCTTTTTTATAGCTGAATAAAACTCCTGTGTGTGTGTGTGTGTGTGTGTGTGTGTGTGTGTGTTACTTCTTTTTCCATTCATCTGTTACTGAACACCTAGGCTGACTACCTAACTTGGCTCTTGTGAACAGTGCCACAATCAACACGGATGAGCAAGTGTATCTGCAGTATGTTAACATGGGTTCCTTTGAGTGTATTCCCAGGAGTGGAATAGCTGGATCACGTGTTCTCTAGTCTTTTCTTTGTTTGCTGAGGAGCCGTTATACTGGTTTCCTTAGTTTACATTTCTGCCAGCAGTGTGTAAGGAGCCTCAGTGTAGTTTTGATTTGCATTTCCCTCATGCTGAGGGTCTGGGGGGTTTTGTTTGTTTTTGTTTTTCTTTTTTCAAGTGTCCATCATTTGTACTTTGTCTTTTGAGAAGTAACTTTCATTTCAAGTGCCTGTTTATTGATTGACGTTTGAGGGAGGTATTTAGTTTCAGGGTTTTTCATCTGTTCTAGATATTACTCCACTGGCAGATAGATAGCTGGCAGAGATTCTCTCGTGTTCTGTGAGTTTGTCTTCGCTCTACCAATGGCCTCCTGAGCTATCCAGAAGCTTCTGGCTTCAGGTGATCCCGTTTGTTCATTCTTGAGATGACTTCCTGAGCCGTTGGAGCCCCTCTCAGCCCCTGCCTATGCCTGTATCTCAAAGTTTTCTGCCTGTCTTTTCCTCTCTATGTTTCAAAGTTTTAAATCTTACACTAAGGTTTTTGATACATTTTGAATTGCTTTTTGATGAAAAAGATGGGTGTAGGTAGTCTCATCCTTTACACATGGGTACGCAATTTTTCTAGCACCGTCCTGTGAAGATACTGCCTCTTCTCAATAGATGTTTTAGCACGCATTATATAGTTAACAAAATGAGGTGACTTGTTTCTTGGTCGTCTATTCCCTTCTGCCAGTCCGGGTGCTTTGTTGCCGTGCTCTCTTGTGTAGCGTGAGCTCGGGTGGGGCGATACCACAGCATTGCTCTTTTCCTCAGGATTGCTTTGGAGATCCAGGATCTTTGTGCCTCCATGTGAAACTTGGGAGGATTTTTCTGTCATGAGGCTGTTGTCATCAGAATTTTGAGAGTAACTGCATTAAGTCTGTGGATGGCTCTTGGAACTGTGACCATTTTCACAATATTAGTTCTGCCAGGCTGTGATCCCGAGAAGTCTTCCTGTATTCTAGTGTCTTCTTCAGTTTCTTTCTTCAACTGAAACTAGCTTATAATGTTGATGTGTGTGTATCACTGGGTGTGAATGTGTGCATAATGCGTGTGTGTTAGTGGTGTGAGTGTGGGTATAATGTAAGTATCAGCAGGTGTGAATGTGTATATAATGTATGTGTGTCAGTGGGTGTGAGTGTGTGTGTATAATGTGTATGTATCAGTGGGTGTGAGTGTGGGTATAATGTGTATGTATCAGTGGGTGTGAGTGTGTGTATAATGTGTATTTATCAGTGGGTGTGAGTGTTTGTGTATAATGTATGTGTGTCAGTGGGTGTGAGTGTGTGTATAATATGTATGTATCAGTGGGTGTGAGTGTGGGTATAATGTGTATGTATCAGTGGGTGTGAGTGTGTGGGTAGAATGTGTATGTATCAGTGGGTGTGAGTGTGGGTAGAATGTGTATGTATCAGTGGGTGTGAAGGTAATGTGTGTGTGTCAGTGAATGTAGTATGGATATAGACTAGGAAGTCAGAAAGAATACAATACCACTAGAGGGGCAAAAAAGGTATTGAGGAAGGGTGACATGACACGTGAAGCAGAAAAAGAGGTTATGGGGAGGGGACTAAGTGTACAGGGGCTGTCGGGGATGAGAAAGAAGAGGAGGGAGAAGAATCAGCAGAAACAGATGTCATTCGAAAAGCCATAATGAAACACAGTACTGTGGATGTTAATCTTGAAAAACTGGCTCTTTTCAAAGGGTACATAGATTTGTTCTAAAACTAAAGTAATTCACAGTACAAGAATACAAAGATATGGGTTAAGGAAACACACACCACCAGGGAAAAGTTAGATTATTAAAGAAATTACCATGGGAAGATTGGATATTATGCATGAAGTCACTTCTCAATCTCCTTGGCTAACAATATGTGAAAATAAACTTTAGTTGAACTAATTTTTTTAAGTTAATAAAATGAAATCATGTAAAACTAGAAGAAATTATGCATACAATTCATGAAAGATATGGCAGAAAGAAATAGATTTGAGCAATAATATGTAGATTATATGCATATTAAAATTATATCCATGGCCTTTTACCCCAAGGGCAGAATGGTGACCCAACATTTAGCCCCTTTGTAAATGCTAGCTCCAACAAGCCACACACTGCCCAGCAGGAAACGAAACCACCTGTAGGCCCTGTCCGCCTCACGATGAGGCTCTAGTGCATGTACAGTACCAGGTAGAAAATGAGGGAGTGGCATTGGTGGGTGTGCCTCAGCGGAGCAGAGTGCCCAGGGGTGACTCTGCAAAGACAAGGTAGAGAGGGAGAGGGAGCACCGTCGGAAGTGGCTACTGCGCCGACCCCTCCTTCAGAAAACCGACCCTGTCAGAGAAACAGCTAAGCAATCTTCTACCTGTCATTTGAGGAGGAGCTCTAGCTGTTTTGCAATTGACAAGGAAAACTTTATTCTTAGGCCAGAAAAATAATAGCTGAAAATATAAAATTTTGATAGAATTCGAGCATCATACTTGGACACACATCAGAGGAACTTGATTAAAATTTACTACAGAAATGTAGTAAAAAAAATGCAATGTAATATTTATAATATATGACAACTTGGGAACTGTCTTAATTGCTTTTCTGTTCCTGTGAAGAGACACCATGACCAAGGCAGCTTGTAAAAGGAAGCATTTAATGGGGGGCTTTCTTGCCTTTTCAGAGGGTGAGTGCAGGACTGTCATGGCTGAGTGCATAGCCACAGGCAGGCAGGCCTGGCTCTGGAGCAGTAGCTAAGTACTTACAGCTTATCTGTCAGTTAAAGACAGGGAGAGAAAGATTGGGCCTGGCCTGGGCCTTTGAACTTCAAAGCCCTCCCAGTGACACACCTCCTCCAACAAGGTCACACCTCCTCCAACAAGGTCACACCTCCTCCAACAAGGTCACACCTCCTAATCCTTCCCAAAACTGTTCCCCCAGCTGGGGACCAAGCTCTCAAATATATAGGGCTATGGGGCCATTCTCCTTCAGCCCACCACAGGAACACATAGCTATAAAAAATGCATGCCTCAGACAGGCAGGGAAGAATGCATGTGTATTGTGTGCACTGTGCGTTACAGGAGTATCGTTCACACCCTTGGCTCTGGCTAACTCCATTGTGGCAGTATAGTCCTTGTTCTGAGGAGTCATGAGCTGAAGTACTTAGAAGCAGAGCATCAGGTTGATGGGCTCTAGAACCATTGGTGAGACAAGTCTCAGGGCATATGTGGGGGAATTTTCTAGATTAGGTTAATTGGGATGGAAAGACCGACCCTAAATGTGGGTGATGCCGTTCTGGTAAATCCTGAGCTGAAGGAAAAAGAGAAAGGCAGCTGGCCATGAGCATTGTCTCCCTGCTTCCTGGCTGAGAGGGCAGCGTGGCCAGCTCCCTGGCACTCCTGCCTCCGTGACTCCCCCGCCTTGATAGACTCAAAGTGGGAGACCAAATAGCCCTCCCTTAAGTTGCCTTTGCCGGGCTTTTCATCATAGCTACACATAAAGGTTAAGATGACAAATAAATTAAAAATAAAAGAAAAAAATAGAATCAAGAAGCATGAGAAATGCTTATTAAACGTGACCAATTAGATACAAGTGTTGATTTGTACTCCATCCCAAAATAGTAAGAGATTCTTTTAAATCCTTTTTAAGCCCTAAGAACAAAGAGAAGAAGAAAGGAAATGGTGGGGAGTAGAATATGCCAATAAAATATTAACCATCATGTGGCAAGTGGCCGGAGAAACTGGCCCAGGCGATGCCAAGGAAGTTGAATGCCCAGCTGGCTATGATGGGACCCTGCCAGGAGCTGAAATTTATCCCATATGCTCCATGTCAGCTTCAAGATTGCTCTAGGGTTTCTACTTCCTCCTCAGGGGACAGAGTACCCAGAGAAACACTGGCCTTGTCACTAACCCACGAAGCTGGCACTACTCTTTCCTTGAGGCCAGCAGCACCTGCTGCTCACCACCCAGACTGCAGACATGCTGTAGGCACCTCTGTCTTCGCTGTGTGCCAGGGGTATTTAAGCCTTTGTGCTCCTTTTGAATTAAGGCCCAAGAGGAACCGACCTCTCCGTCTAAGGGGATCAAGCAGAAAACGAAAGAAAAATCAGAACAAGCTCGTGAAATTCAGAAGGAAAAACGTCGGATGAACTACAGCAGAAAAGGCCTCTCCGGGGGACCACCGGGGACTATCGCCCCAATGTCTGACGTAGACCAGAACAGCTTCGATGGGGAGCACTCCCAGGAAAAGTTCATCAGGTAGGCCTTGCAGCAACCAGGGAGAGGGAGGGTGCACAGCCCTGACAGCACCAGAGAGGGGCGGGGCTGCCCTGCCTAAGGCCTCCCAGCCTGCCATACCTAACCCCAGTGGCACAGTCCCTGTCCCAGCCGCTTCCCCTGTCCTCCCTCAGCCAGAAGCATGGTTACTTTAAAAGCCTGTGTGGTTGTTTCAGGCTGAATCACTTCCGGTGGATTGTGCCCCCCAATGGGGAGGTGACCTTGAGAGTGCATTTCTCCTCTGTTGATCTTGGCAACTATGACCAAACGTTTAATTTCGAGCTCCTTGGGACCCGCCGCCAGTACCAGCTCTACTGCCGTGGAGTCTGTACCTACCCGGACATTTGCAAAGATCCAAAGTAAGTGGATTTAATTTTCAAAGAAAAGGTCAAAAACTATGTTTTTGAGTCCCCTCATCCCAAAGCACCTTGAACAAGGTACATATTAATAATACATGGGGACCAGCGAGAATGCTCAATGTAAAATATGCTTGCTGCCCAGCATGCGTGCATACACACACACACACACACATATGCACACTAAATATAACAATAATAATAAAAACAACAATACCGTTGAACTGGGAACGCATCCCAGACCCTCTTGTACCAGGCTTCAGTGCATCAGACCTTGAAACAAGAGCACCAGAGATGACGTCATACTACAGGGTACCCCCCACTGAGACAAAATAAACACTATATTAAGAGAGAAAAAATGTCTTCTGGCAAGTGAGTCTGCATATTAGCTATTAAGCTGATTAAAACCACTTTGACTTTTACTCTAAGATTTGTCCTCCTGTGAAATGAACATAAGCGTGAAGCTCAGTGGATGGCTTTTCTCTGACCTGCTCAACATCACTGTGCAGTTTAGGTCTCAAATACAGGCACCTGGGTGAGCAAACTAGCAAGGTGACTCCCAGCCGAAGGAGGGACCTTCTGTAGCTTGTCCCTTTCCATAATGCTCACCAAGGACCCCTGTTTTACCAAGGAACTCAGAAGCTGATTGATATCCACTGGATGAACTATTGAATAGGTTTCCTTTATGATTATTGTGGAATTTCCATATCTGGTCGTTAGGAGTAGACTATCCAGCCCGGCTCTAGGAGGCTTTGTCTCAAGCTCCACCCATATCATCCCCTCTTAGAAAGCAGGAGTTAAGCTTCCCCAGAGATGCTCGGGTTAACTGTCTTCAAACCCCTGGACCCTTGGTAGCACACATCAGGTGGCAGCACTGAACTTCCGTTTGTATGTGGTCATTTTGCCTCTTCCTCCTCTGTGTTCAGGGTTGTGTTCCCTCAGAGGAAGAAAGACATGAAGTTAAATGAAGTCATCTTTAAGAAGTATATAACGAGTATGGAGAAATTTTACTTTGGGCCACTGCTTTGTGGAAAGTCAAGAGACAAGTAAGTGTTAGGTTATTTCAAAGTCAATTTCAGACTTCTGGGTTGGGTTCACAAACACTGTGATTACAGTTCTTATGTAAGCATGGCTTTTATTGACACTCCCCCCATTTCATCCTGAACTCCTAATCAAGAGAATTGGATTCTTGTGTCCCTAAGCAACACTGTCACCCCATTCTTAAAGATAAGAAGACCGAGGCTTAGGGGAATCACGTCACAGTACAGTATTCTCCGAGGCAAGTGAATAACTCTAGATGTCATGACCTTCGCCACCTGCCACTGCCTCCGCACAGTCATAGACTCCTCCTACACATAAATCCTTACTCAGTCACCACAGCCTCATCCATTGCCATTCACTTCCAGGTATAAGTCATCCTTGTTCCCCGGCAACATGGAGTCCCTGACAATCCTGAACAATTCTCCGATGGTGGTGGAGGCATACTTCTGCTTTCAGAATGATGTGAAAGCGAGCACCTACTTTCTAGAGCCCGTCAACATGACTCTGAAACCCAATGAAAAGCAGGTACCATCCAAGGGGGAAGTCCATAGGCTGAGGCTTTCTTGGGAAAATCAAGACCTGACATCCTCAGTGTAAATGGACTTTGTTTCAATTCTTTCCACAGATATTAAATGTGTGGGCCTACCCTACGGCAATTGGTATCTTCGAAGACAGCATTGTCTGCTGCATCAAGGAGAACCCAGAGCCAGCCATCTTTAAGTTAAACTGCCAAGGAATTCGCCCAGAAATTGAGGTGGAGCCCAGGCAATTACATTTTGAACGGCTTTTGCTTCACAGGTAAGAGTTCTGGGTGACTCGGGGAGAGGAAGGAAACCTCAAGAACATTTAGCTCTAGGGTAACCAACTCATCTTGAGTTACTCTGGACTTTTTGGGTTTGTTTGTGTGTATGTCACTAGGAATTGAACTCCAGCTCAGCCTTGTATGTGCCAGACAAATGACTCTGGCCCTGAGCTCCTTCACACATGCCCCAGCCCATACTTGATCTTTTAATTAAAGCAAGAAAAGAAAAATCAAACATTCGCTCTTTTTCCATATATTTGAATTTTTCATGTGCTTCTTTTTTGTGGCTCTGAATTTCTGTCTGATGTCGTTTTCCTTCACAATTCCTTCAGAAGTATGTTCCAGGCAGAAATGGCAGCTGCCACCAAAGTAATAGTAATGCCCCACTGCTCAAGGCTGGGTCACCATTCCCCAGATGAGCAGCATCTATCTGGACTAGTATACTGGATAGTCTTTGTCAACCTGGTACAAGCTAGGGCCATTTGGAAAGAGGGAACCTCAGTTGAGAAAATGCCCACATTTCACCAACCTATAGACAAGTCTGTGGGGCACTTTCTTGATTGATGATTGATGGGGGAGGTCCCAACCCACTGTGGGCAGTGCCACCTGGGCAGATGGTCTTGGATTCTGAAAAAAAAAATTGAGCAATGCATGAGGAGCAAACCAGTAAACCACATTCCTCTGTGGTCTCGGCTTCAGTTCTTTCCTCCAGGTGCCTGCCCTGACTAACCTCAAAGATAGATGATAACCTAGGAGAGGTACAAGATGAAACAAATCCTGCCCTTTCTAGGTTGCTTTTGGTCACAGTGTTCATCACAGAAAGATAAAGCAAACTAGAACAGCCAATTATTTCAAAGATGAAAGCAACAAACCACAGAGAAAGAAAGATGACTGGGGCGTCTTTCGTGATTCCTCACTTCCTGACCACAGCAGTCTTACACTTTCTGGCCCAAATTAATAACTCAGGCCCAGGTGGGAAGTAGTGACACAGGCCTTTAACCCCAGTTCTCAGAAGGCAGATGCAGACAGATCTCTGAGCTCAGAGAGAGTTCGAGGACAGTCAGGGCTACACAGAGAAACCCTCTCTTGGATAAAAACAAAAACAAAAACAAATCCACCTCAAACTCTAAGAAAGTGTTTTTGATAACTTCAGTCAGCAGGAAAAAAAAATGGTTTGGAAGCATATATAATTTCATATGGCAAGTGCTCACCTACCTCCAGGGAATCCATTGCCATATATTCAGAGTCTGTGTTTATTTATATAAATGCTCATAACATTCCAAACACAAGGGCCGTTTTCTTAGGAATATCATTAGTCTGTTTATCACCAGATCTGACTGACGTCAGGTTTACAAGATTAGACCAAGTCACCTGCCCTTATTCGTTCCTCAGAATCATCTCCCAGAATTGGTAGAAAAGTGGATCACAAGACAGATCCAGGATCCTTAACTCATTCCTCATAGTAGCAAGACTAAAACACACTAAAAGAAATGATACAGTGTATTGGAGAATTGATTTGATTAAATCAAAACATTCAAAATCAACACAATAATGTACAGGATCCAGACTCCCTGTATATTTCCCATCTTTTTTTTTTTTGATGATTTCTCTTTATTCTCTCATGCTGAATTTCAATCCCCTTTGTTCTTCACAGCTATAAATACCCCAAAGAATCTTACAGGCAACATAGTAGTTATATTTGAAGGTCAAAACAACTTTGAGATATCATCTTACACCTGTCAGAATGGCTAAAATCAAAAACACCAATGATAGCCTTTGCTGGAGAGGTTGTGGAGGAAGGGATACCCTCATCCATTGCTGGTGGGAATGCAAATTTGTGCAACCACTTTGGAAATCAGTGTGGCGGTTTCTCAGGAAATTCGAGATCAGCCTACCCCAGGACCCAGCAATACCACTCTTGGGAATATACCCAAGAGATGCCCTATCATATTACAAAAGCATTTGTTCAACTATGTTCATAGCAGCATTATTTGTAATAGCCAGAACCTGGAAACAACCTAGATGTCCTTCAATGGAAGAATGGATGAAGAAAGTATGGAATATATACACATTAGAGTACTACTCAGCGGTAAAAAACAATGACATCTTGAATTTTGCATGCAAATGGTTGGAAATATATTTCCCATCTTTACATGGCTTTTTTTCTTTTATTTTTATTGTCTCTTTAAAGATTTTGTTTTACTTTTTTAAGCTATATATTTACTTCTATAACTGTCTGTGCCCATTTGTCTTCTTTTTTTAAGCCTATGTACATTGTAAAACACACTGGAACCTATTTAGAGTTTTTTATCTGGACCTCTTTTACTGCCTGCCTTTTTTGTCTGTATGAACAAAGCCTCAATCTGCCACACAGCACAGTGCACAGCTTGGAGACACATCTGTGTCTCACCATGGCCCACATGAGAGACACAACTAGGAAGCTGGTTTTGGCTCTGCTTATGTATTCTGGAACCTTCATTTATTTTTTAAGTTCCTCAGACCCTATGGAAATTTGGTACACCATTTGTAAACAGATGCTTTTTCTGTCCCTCCCAGTCCTGGGGCCCTTTTAAAATAATCACTCAGAGGCTTAATATTAATTACAAACTGTTTGGCCTAATAGCTCAGGCTTATTCTTAATTAGTTCTTGCAACTAAATTATATTCTGCCAAAGCAGCTTATTTATTAATCAATGTTAATAAAACGTATTCACAGCATGCAGAGAGACATCCCACATCAAGTTATCCCTCCCCATGCTCCTTCCTCTCATATGTGAATGCTTGCTTTAACTATTTAGGTATGTGTTTAATTGGAGAACCCATTAAAATCAGGAAACTAGTAAGGGGTCAGAGGGAAAGCTTCAAGGTTACTTTGAATAAATATTTGTCAGTCTTGTTAATCTTTTCAATTATGTCACCAAACTAATCTGTGGCATTAGATCTAGCAATATGATTTTTGTGAAGTTGGGTGTGCCTATGTTTGGTGCATATATGTTCAGAATTGTAATATCCCCTTGGTGGATTTTACCTTCAATGAGTATGAAGTTATATTCCTGTCTTTGGTTTGAAGTGTATTTTGTCAGATATCAGTCTAGTTATGCCTACTTGTTTCTTAGTTCCATTTTCTTGGAATACATTTTCCCATTCTTTAACCCTAAGTTGGTATCTATTTTTGATTTTGAGTTGTGTTTCTTGAAAGTAGCAAAAGATGGATACTGCTTTCAAATCTAATCTGCTAGTCTGTATCTTTTTATTGAGAAATTAAGACCCCTAATATTAAGGGTTATTATTTAACCATGTGTATTAATTTCTGGGTTTTTAAAATTTTGTTTCCATAGAATTCTTTTGATTAGCTAGTTTGGTGTTGCTTATTTATTCCATGTGATGTCTTGAGTGTGCTCATCCTTCTCTTCAGACTAAAATCTTCGTTCCAGTATCCTCTGTAGAGTTGTTTGAGTGCCTACCAACTATAAAATGAATATTGATTTCAAGCGCACATAAAACATACAGTGCAAAGCCATGAAACAAGGCTCATTAAATTTCAACTTAATGAAATTGTCTTCAGTATATTTCCTAACCTTGGCATAATTAAATTGTAGACAGATTTCTTATTGTTGAAGAAAAGGAGATTTAAATGGCTCAACAGATGAAGGCACTTACCACCAATCCTAACAATCTGAGTTTGACCCCAAGGTCCCACAGAGTAGAAAGAACAGATTCCCATAAGTTGTCCTCTGACCACCACAAGTGCACAATTGCATGTATGCACGCACACACACACACACACACACACACACACACACACCTTTTTAAGTGTATCTTATTGTTAAATTGGAATTAGAGATCTCAATATAGACTCCTGGTTTTAATATACAGATATGCATAGAAACATACACATATTTTCTAGTTCTGTCACCAAGAAGGCCTGAAAACAGGCTTACACCAGTAGCAATGAGGACCCCATCATCCAGATCTTAGTATCTAAACATTATTCTCCAGGCAATGGCGAGGATCCTTGGTGAAAGTACTTTTCTGGTACTGATGCAGGTAAAGTAGAGGAAGGAAGCTCCAGGAGAGCTGGGAACTTTCTGTTGTGCCACGAAGAACTTAGATTATGAACACATAACAGGAAGAACCAACTCAAAGGGCCTCCTACCATCTAAATCTGAGACAATTTGAAAGTCAAAATAAAACAATGCTATAATTATAATATAATGACCTACAGCAATGCTTCTCAACTTTCTTAATGTGGTGACCCTTTAATACAGTTCTTCATATTGTGGTGACCCCAACCATAAAATTATTTTCATTCCTACTTCATAATTAGTTTTGCTACTGTTATGGATTGTAATGTAAATAAATATCTGTATTTTCTGGTGCCCTTAGATGAGTGACCCTGTGAAAGGATTGTTTGACCCCAAAAGGGGTCACAACCCACGGGTTTAGAGCCACTGATGTATGACATATTGAATGAGAACCCATAACTCTATTAGCATAAGTATAGGAATAAACACATGAGAGAATGAAGTTCTGTTCCTGACAGCAGAATGCCGGCTAAGTATAGAAAGATTGATGGTATTAGAAGGAGACTGATGGGTGCTAACACTAGCCTGTGACTGTTTGCTTCAGAATAGGGCATCTATCCAGGTGTGCTGAAACAGCCTGGAGTCCTGGTGATTAATAGGTGGGGGCAAAGGGATCAGGAGTCCAAGGTCATCCTCTAACTAAATAGTGGATTCAAGGGTAGCCTAGGAAAATATAAAACCCTGTATCAATAAAATGAAATAAACAGGACATATTCTCAAAGTATCTCCCTGGAAAGTACTTAATTAATTAAAGGGGGGGGGGGTGCATCCACAGTGGAGTGATCAGGTGAGCCTTACCTAAACAAGGCATCAAACACAGCATCACTAGGATCATAAAAAGTAGCACTAAAGGGATCTCCTGCCCCAATGCTCTGAAATGGACACAGCTTGCAACTTAGGTCTTTTCCCGCCAAAAGATCTAAGCATAAGAAAAGCATCAGACCACCCGATGTAAGCAAGAGTCAACAGATTAACTGGCCTGTGCTCTTCAAAACAACAAAGCCAAGAAAATTAAAGAAAGGTAAGAGACATTAAAGAAGCCTGACAGTTATATAAAATACATGATTATAGGTTGATTCCTTGACTGGGAAAAATAAAAAGGGGTTGGAATAGCAATAGAAAAAAGATAAAAGTTGAACTTGAACTATGATAGTGAAAACCCTTGATTTATTAAATTTATTCATTCTTAGAAAATGTGTACCCAGTGATTTGAAGATAACCTGCAGTTTCATTTCAAATGGTTCTGAAAAATGATAGAGAAGAGAGAATATGTGGCTACAAGGAAGGCGAGATCAACTGGATGAAGAGGGATTCTTGCGATTTTTCTTTAAGTTTTAAATGGTGTTAATCTGAGATCATTTGAAATAGCTTTTTCATGAAAAAATTAAAATTATGTAAATCTGCCCATCTCTCATGATCTAAGCCGCTTAAATTTTTAAAAAAGGCAAGACAAGTTAAAGAAGATTTACACAATCACCCTCAAAAGTGAAACTGTTGGGGTCAAGAGTGGTGGTACACACCTGTAACCCCAGCAAAAGAGGCAGAGGCAAGGGGATCTCTGTGAGTTCAAGACCAGCCTGGTGTGCATAGTGAGTCCCAGCCAGGGCTGGCTGCATAATGAGACCCAGTCTCAAAAATCTAAAATAAAAGTTATTGATTCTTCTCCCTATTATATAATTTTAGTGGAGAAAAACAGAGAGAGATAAATTGACATTTGAAAAATTATTTGAACTTGATCAAATCTCTTTTGGTTTCTGCAGAAAAGAATCCAGGACAGTAGTTTTCCGCAATGTCACACCCCTATCTGTGGCCTGGCGGATCTCCAGCCTGGAGCACCTTGGCGACGATTTCACTGTGTCTGTGCTGCAGGCCAGCATCCCACCCAAGGGAGAGTTTGGGCTGCAGGTGCACTTCCAGCCCACCAAACCTGTCAACATTAAGAAGGCCATTCGGGTTGAGGTGAGAAGTGGCATCTCCACAGACTTGAATATCAAATATGCATGCATGGGCATGTGTGTGCACACATGCGCACCACAAACACACACACACACACACACACACACACACACACACACACGTTCTTATTAAATACTCCCACTGACCTCAGTCTATGGTATCTTGCTCTGCACATAGCAAGCTCAATAAAGGCAGTATCACTCAGAACTGATTTCTTACTTCCAAAAACAGAATACTCAACAGAATGTGAAATGAATGAATGAATGATGCTACACTATCTAAGTAAACATTACTTTCCTTACTTCATAGCCCAAACCTGGTCATCCATCCTGTCTGCTTTCGTTACCTTCACCTTCACCTGTTGCTCCCCACTGGTACCTGACAGCCATCTTAATGCCCTACTCGTGCTGGTGGGGTTCATTTCAATCCAGTCCTCCCAACAATCCTCACCTGTTCTGTCTCTGAGGGTATCTCCTTCCCACCGCCATCTTGGTCTGCACTGCTGATGCCACCCTCAGTCAGGCCACCTGGACCTGGGCCTTTCCTGTATTCCCACAAGTGTCCACAGGGATCTTTGCAAGCAGATGGGCTTGCTCACACTTCTCGGGGCATTGTGCTCTCCTCTCTCAGCAGTGAGGATCATGCCTTGGTCTCTGCTGCATCTCGCTCCACCCTCACCTTTAATCATCGACTCCCAGCATGTGGTGTAAGCTCTTTCCTGCTTGAAGCCCCTGACACCGCTACACCCCTGCTGGGGATCTTTCTCTAGGCCTTGTGGGGCGTTGGTACCTGCTTGAAGATCTGGAGACATCGCTGCCTCAAGTGGGCTTAACTTATGTCCCATTGAAGGAATCAGCTGTGTATGTAACCATTCAGTGCTTCCATCCTTCAGAGCCCCACTCCTTTCTCATGTCAATCCGCTTGCTGACTTTGGTATGTGAGCTCCGTCATGCAGGATCTCCCCTGATCTGTGCATCATCTTGTTTAGTCTCCTAGGACCACTGTGACAAACCGCCACAAACTAGATTACTCAAAACAACAGACCCTCCTCCTCCCAGTTCTGAAGACTAACTAGCAGGACGACATTCCCTCTGAGGGCTCCAGGGCAGAACCCTCGCTTGTCCCTTCTGGTTTCGGGGGCCTACGAGTGTATGCCTTGGCTTGTGCCTGTGTCCCTCCAGCCTTTGTCTCCATCACCAAAGGACATCCTCCTGTCTGTCTCCTATATTCTTAGAGGGACATAGGAAGTCCACTGTACTCATGAGTTCTCCTCCCACAGATACAACCATATTGGCAAATGTGTGTCAAAAGAAAAGATAGAAATTCTGAATTGATGCTTGAGTTGGGCGCTGAAGAGATGTTTGGTGGTTAGGAACACATGCTGCTCTTACAGAAAAACTGAGTTCTGTCCCCAGCACTCATTTTGGGTGGTTCACAATAGCCTGTAACTCCCACTCCAGAGTCCAACACCCTCTTTTGGCCTTGGTGAACATCTGTACCCACATGAGCATACCCACACACATACACATAGCTTTAAAAATAAACTTTTTAATCTTAAATTTAGTGACAATTACAAATCTCTCCTTGCACCCAAAGCACATAGAATGCAAACTGGTGGATTTGCTTTTCAACTGGAGTGTTCAGCAAGATGGCAGAGTGTTGGATCACTCCAGAAGCTCTTGCCCTGACTAAGAGGCCCTTTACCACCTCCTGGTTAGTGTCCAAGGTCGACAGTCAACTAGATAGAATTAAATTGCTCTGCCATTTGGCACCAGCTCAGTGGCTTCTGGGGGCAGGGAGAACGGATCCCCAACAGTGACAAGAACAGAATCAGTGAGCTACTAAAGGCCACAGATCTGAAGGTGGCCATGATCACACAGCTAAAACACTGTGAATTTCCAAAACGGAAACATTAAGTATGTGTTCTGCATGAAGAATCTAGTCACTTTTCTACAGATTGAGCCACAAAGAACAGAAGAGTCGCATTTTTTTTAAGTGAGCAGAGAAAGATGACTTAAAATGTAAGGTTAGAAAATCTGACTTTGAAGTTCTCAGAACTTAGATTTCCTACCATGTCTGCTGCCGAGTTCCCTCTACATGCTACGTGTTTCAGACTCCAGACACTTCATGGGTCTCAGCTTTCACTGAAGAATTCTTTTTCCCTGGCAGGTTTTGGATGCAGACAATCTTGTCGGTGTTGTTCAGATCGAAAACATCTTGGTCTTTGCAGAATCCTATGATATTGCTTTGGACATCACCTTCCCCAAAGGTTTGCTGAGCCCTTAAAAGGGGGCTGTTTATACGTTGCCTCTGTCTGTGTAGAGAGTCCCAGGTGGAGAGACCCCAGTGTGTTGTTAGTAGGGTGGTGGGGTTGATGGGGGAGGGAACAATTATGTAATAGTCGTGTAAGCCTAAAGTGATGTTGGCAACATCACTGCAAACGACAGTATTCTTGGTGGAGGATAGCGAGGGACTGTCGTCGGTATCAAACCTTCAGGGCTCTTCTCTGAGAAGCTGACAGTAAAAGCTTCTCCTCCTATCTGCATTTTTTATTCTGTCACTACCGTAGCAAATTGCCACAGACCTCCTGACTAAAACAATCTACACTAATTATTAATGAAACCAAGGCAGGAGGTTCTTGAGTTCAAGGCCAGCCTAGGTTATCTAATGAGAAACAATGTCTCCAAAGAAGAAAAGAAAAAAGAAAAGGAAAGGAAAAAACCCGCAGTGTATTATAGTCTTGAGGTCAGTTAAAAGCAGGTCTCACTGGGTCTCACTAGGTGCATATCAAGGTGATGACGGATACAGCTTTGCAGCCTCAAGAGGCTGCGCACATCCCTTGGTTTATGTCCCCTTTCTGAATCTAGAAAGCCAGCAGTATCCAACCAGGCCCTTCTTTCTCATGCTGCCATCTCCCTGGTTCTTTCACTTCTGCTGTCCCCCTCTACTTTTACAGGGATACTCGTGGTTACACTGGGCCATCGGGATATTCCCTGTCAGTCTCCACATTTATGGCAGCCAATCACCAGCCTCAAGTCCACCTGCTGCATCAAGTCCCCTTCATTGTGTATTCACAGGTCCCAGGGATTAGAATGGGTGTCCAGTGACATGCTGCCTGAATGCTTTCCTAGTGCCTGGGTTGTGTATCTCCCCTGAGCATCTGATTCTCCATGACACCCCCTCTTGCTGATGGGTCTCTTCCTCAGCAAGATTATTAGAGCTCCATGTTAGTCAGGTGCCATTGTCTTAGCCAACAGAGATCTTTACTGTCCATAACTCCAGGCACAGGGGTTCCAATGCCCTTTTCTGGCCTCTGATGGGTCCACCTGTATCTAGTCCTCAGGTACATGTGAAATAAAGTTAAGAACACACACTACACTGGGCATTATGGTACACATCTTTAATCCCAGTACTCAAGAGGCAAAGGCAGGAAGATCTCTGTGAGTTCGAGGCCAGCCTGGTCTACAAAGTTAGAGTTCCAGGACACTCAGAGCTACAGAGAGAAACCCTGTCAAAATAAGAATAGTAACAATAACAACAACAACAACAATAATAATAATAATAATAATAACATACACTGCTCTTCCAAAGGACCCAAGCTTGATTCCCAGTACCATATCAGGCAGCCTACAACTGTCTGTCGTTTCAGCTCCAGAAAGACCCCACCCACATCTCTGGCCTCTGCACTCACTTACATATACCCACACACAGATACACATACATTCACATATTAAAAATAATAATAATAGATAAATAAAGTTTCAAGATAATTTAGCTAATGAAAGTCAGGAAAGGCCAGTGGCTCCTAAGGACGGAATCTCTAGGGAGGTGTATGGATGCACTAAGAGGTTTTTATTTATCTGCCAAGACTTAGTGTTACAAAGGGTGTTCCCAGCCACAGAATTTTCAGAAAAGAAGGTCTCTAAAGTCTTCACCGTGGAATGATTATCCATGTAAACTTGAGAAGGAAACCCCTGCTCTGGCTCCCTTGCCCACTCACCCCTACCTCATGTCCTGGCCTCTGTAGGAGCTGAAGGAGGTCTGGATTTTGGGACTCTGAAGGTCATGGAGGAAGTCAAGCAGCCCCTTCAACTGAAGAACCGTGGGAAATACGAGATCGTGTACAGGTAACCTGAATCCCGTGGAGCATGTGCAACCGTCCACATCCACTCTTGACAAAAAGAGTATGTCTGGGAACTTTTTTAATAAAGAAATCAGAAGTGGCGCTGGAAAGATGGCTCAGTGGCTAAGAGCATTGGCTGCTCTTCGAGAGGAGCCGGTTCAATTCCCAGCAACAACATGGCAGCTCACAACTGTCTGTAACTCTAAATGCAGGGAATCTGATATCCTCCCAGAAACATACATGCAAGCAAAAAAAAAAAAATCAATGCACATAAAAATAAATAAATCTTTTTAAAAAGAAAGGAAGGAAGAAAGGAAGGAAGGAAGGAAGGAAGGGGAAAGGAAGGGAGGGAGGGAGGGAGGGAGGGAGGGAGGGAGGGAGGGAAAGAAATAGAAGCCAGAAGCTGGCTCAGTGAGTAAAGTGCCTGCCCTGGTGTGAGGACCTGAGTTCAAATCCCCTGTACCCACTTTAAAAATCCAGGCATCTGTAGGCCTAGCATAGGAGGGAACTCTCCAGCCACCCAGTCTAGCTAACTTGGTGAGTGGTGAGTTCACTAGGAAACCCTGTCTTATAAGGTGGAGAGCAATCAAGGAACACATCTAATATTGCCTTCTAGCCTCCACACATACACGCCTATCTGCATGCACACATCCAAATATGCATGTGTCACAAGCACAGTGTATACATACCAAAAAAGCCAAACAAATAAAAACCAGGGGCTGGGAGTGCAGCTCCGTTGGTAAAGTGCTTGGGTAGCCTGCGCAAGGCCTTGAGGTTGATCTCCTACAGTGTGGAAACAGGTGTAATAGCACAGACATCAGCAGGTAGAAGCAGAAGAGGGCCAAGGTCATCCACCTATCTTTGAAAAAAAAAAAAGGTGGATACCAGCTCAGATATGACCCCTGATGTTTGTCCTCCACACCTATACACATATAAATATATGTACCCTTACATACAAGAACATACACACGTATTCATATACACATACAAAAGCATAGTGGATTTTGCTTGGCATGATAGCTACAAAGGTCTAGAGACAGACAGGGCCTCAACAGATCCGTCTGTCCGCTCTGGCTTCATAAGATCCCTAGATAGTGGTTTAATGGACTCTTTACTCTTGTCTTCCAGCTTCTCTGTGGACTCCTTAGGGGTTTTGCCAACAAATTTAAATTCCATGATCTCAGTACAACCCAAAAGGGGTTCTCTGACCTCAACAGATAAGCCCACAACCGTCCAGGTGTTCTTTCGTGCCAAAAAGGAAGTGAAAATTGAGTTTCAACCTGTTCTACGCTGCCAGGTGAGAGAGCACACAGAAACAGGCTGACTCGCTGTCAGGACTGTCCGCATCCCGATGAAAAGAAGGGGTGAAGGGCGGATAGCCTGGGTGGCAACCAAAGACACTACACCAGAGGGCAGTCCCAACTAACAGGCACAGGTAGGTCAGGACAGCAGCCTGAAGTCACCAGGAATATATATAATGTATGAAATACATTTATTAACATTACATATTTTATATTTAAAATGTATTTTTTATATATGGGAGCCAAACAAGCCCCCACCCCTAACTGAGGACCTATTGACGGTTGATGGCTGCTCGGGGAAGGGAAGTCAGTTGTCTTTAAGGTCTGAGTCCTGGTGGCTGGCCATGCTCCGTGGATAGCCCACTCCCACATGCTTGTGAGCAGCACTAATGGAATCAAAGGGTTCTTTAAGATGGAGAGAATATGAAGTTGGGGAGTGGATATGAGGGGGTCTAGGAGAAGTTGGAGGGGGACGTGGTAGATGAATGCAGTTGAAATAAATTGTGGGCATGTAGGACATTCTCAAAAAACAGTTTTAAAAGCTTTTTAAAATTCCATAATGTTCTAAAGTAAGCTTATAATTTTATGTTAGGGAAAATTCATAACTCTCCTTGGCTGAATGTGGCCCATGAACACACCAAAGGTCAGACACACCTCAGGGAGGGCATCAGTCGTGAAAGCAGGCAAGGGGATGCTAATGGGAATTCTATTGCTGTATCACTGACTAACATCTTCCCTAACCTTCTTCCCACTATAGATTATTGACCCCAGTCTCCCAGAAGGTGAAATTATTGCCAGCATCCCCATTAAGTTTTCTGTGAACGCAGTGTACTCCAAATTCACCATCACCCCCTCCTCTATCATCAACTTCGGGGCTTTGATCTGCGGGACCAGGAAAAGCATCACCTTCACCATAGAAAACCAAGGCATAACCGACTTCAAATATGCCCTCTACAGGCTGACAGGGGAGAGTCCGATCCATCAAAAGAAGGTGTAAGACAAGTTATTGGCTTGGTGCTTTATCCGCTACAAAGAGCTGTGACATACTTTACGTAACTCAATCCACCCATCCCCTTGCGTGAATGAAGACGCTCAGGTTTAGAACTGTCTCAAATTATGTGGGAAATCACTGGTAGGAGTTGGTTCTGAACCACATTTTCTGGTCAGATTTCATGCATTTTCTAGCTGCCATCACAAAAAGGATAAGTTTTAGATGAGCAATGTCAACTCTTTGGGGTGGGTGTGATGGTGCATCCCTGTATCCCAGCACTCAGAAAGTGGAGGCAGAAGGATGTGTAGTTCTGCATCATCCTTGACTTCCTAGCAAGTTCTAGGCCAGCCTGAGCTACCTGAGACTCTTTCTCATGGATGGGGCAAAGTCTTCCATGGGAAGATACAGGATTTTATGTGTTGTCCTGGTGTTTCTGGTGTGCTAAAATACTGGTAAGCCATTGCCCTCTCTGCCATCCTGCAGGGCATTGACGGATGATTACAGACAGAAGAAAATTACACCAAAAGAAGGCTTAACTATGCCTTCACTATGGGGGGGGGTGGCAATGGGTACCCTGGATATGTAGGCAAGAGAAAGCAGAATGGTGCCTTCACCCAACAAGTGCCATTCCTACCTTTGCCCTCTGACAACAGCTGGTTGCCACAGCTGCCTTACTAGTTCCAGCGGCAACACTCTCTTCTTTAACGTGTGTCTCTCGTCAGGAGAGCAGAAAACGACAGCTCTTGGGGGCACTTGGCTCCAACTGCTTCATTGTTTTCCTCAGAAGCAAATTTTGAAGATAGCTTTGACCAGTTCCCATGCTGCATGGTGACCAGTTCCCACACTGCATGGTGACCAGTTCCCATGCTGCATGGTGACCAGTTCCCACACTGCATCGTGACCAATTCCCACACTGCATGGTGACCAGTTCCCATGCTGTGTGGTGACCAGTTCCTACACTGCATCGTGACCAGTTCCCACACTGCATTGACCTGGATTTTTCTTTCTTTTTTTTTCCTACTTTCTGATGTTTTAGTAACAGACCTACTCCTCTTGCTGCTTTTGCTAGTTTTCTATTTTCTTCGGCTCTAATTTTTCTATACTGGCAAAGTTTGAACATATTAAGAAATTTGGGATTAAATTGCCTAAAATCACTTTCTTCCGAGTTTGGTTTCAACCACCTCACAGTTTCTTTAGTAGTGCTTTAGTAGTGCTTCTGGTGGCTATAATTTATATTTGATTTAAGTTATTTTTATTTGGGGGCTGGAAAGATGGCTCGGTAGTTAAGAGCACTTGCTGTTCTTGCAGAAGACGTGGGTTCAGTTCCCAGCACCCACATGATGGCTTACAACTGTATGTAACTCCAGTTCCAGATTCAAAATCTCTCCTGGCCTCCATGACACAGACATGCAAGCAAAACACTTGTGCACATAAATATTTTAAAATACTTTAATTAATTTATTTAGTATTTAGTTGTTTTCACTTTAGCTTGTATGAATTCAAAACACATGAGGGGGCTGAAGCTCAGATGTGTTTCTGTCATCAAACAAGTAAATGAATACATAAGATTTTCAAAATATTTAAGATTCATCTCAAATATAGCTACACACTCTAGGTACGGTAGTCTCTGGACAAACCAACAACTGGGTCCATTGGCTTCAAGTGATGTCAAGTTACCAAAACCTATACCTAGCTATTATTTATCCTGGCATATTATTTATACATGTCATGGCTATAAACACGAAAACTTGGAGACGCAATTCATCATTTCATGTATACAATGACATCTGGTAAAGCTTTTATATATATGACTAATTTCCAAAGTAGTGCTTCTTAGTGAACTCAAGCCCTTAAAACCTCGTTTCCTGTTCATGGTGCTGAGGGGTGAGCACAGGGCCTGTGTGTACAGGGCAAGCACCATACCACTGTCTGTGTGAGTACCATGCGAGCACCCACAGCCCACCTTTTATTTATTTCATTTTAGACAGCATCTTATGAAGTGGTTCAGGTTGACCTAGAACTTGCTTGTAGCCCGGGCAAGCTTCCAGTTTGCAAACCTCCTGCTTCAGCTTCCCAAGTAGCTGGAATTGGCAGGCCTGCACCCACCAGGCCTGCTGTTTGTCCACTTCCTTACTGTTGTATGTTTTCTTGTTGTTGTTGTTGTTGTTGTTTCTGTCATTAACTTTCCCTCGCTGTAACCAAAGAGCTCAGATAAGAAATTTACAAGAGGAACAGGTGACTTGTGCTCCTAGTTTTGGAATTGTCAACCAGGATCAGCTGGGTCTGGGCTAGTGCACGCAGCAGAGAAAAAACTGTTCTTCTCAGACCAGGAAGCAAAAGAGAGGGAGAAGAAGAGGCTGGGGTCCTACAATCCCACAGAGGGAATATCAGTGAACTAAGGACATCCCAATAGTGTCTTCCTGGGGAACCGAGCCTTAGCACGTGGACTTTGCTTGAAGTATTTTTCAAAATCCTTGTGATTTGTATTCCACATGTGTCGTCACCCTTGTCACTTCCTCACAATTGTTCAGCAAGGTCAAGGTGACACGGTGCCACTCTGGTACCTTCCTGGACAAAGGGAAGCCCTCTCCTACCCCCAGAGCCAAGAAAGGTCCTCAAGCAGGCAGGTAGTGTCTCCTGTCCCCATCCAAACCTGAGGCTGTACCCTTCTTCTCTGATCAGAGCCAGCCATGCCAGACACACGAGAACCCGGGAGAGTGAAAGCTTCTTCAAGTCTGGCGCTACTAAAGCAACCAAGTTCTCGGACACGGTCCAGAAAGACATGAACATAGCCAACCAGGTGAGTGCCCTCCTTCCTCGCAGAAACACAGCAAGGACACCTTCCAGTGTACTCTTGTCACCAAACACTTCTCTAGTATGACAGTTGTTGTTTTTTAGTTTTGTGTCTGTGTGTGGACTTGTGCACATGAGTGCAGGTGCCGACGCACTCAGAGGAGGGTATTAGATCCCTGGAGCTACACTTGCAGGTATGGCTTAGTTAGGGTTTCATTGCTGTGAAGAGACACCATGACCACAGCAACTCTTATAATAGAAAACATTTAATCGTGCTTGCTTACAGTTCAGAGGTTTAGTTCATTGTCATCATGGCAGGAAGCATGGTGTCACGCAGGCAGACATGGTGCTGGAGAGGTAGCTGAGAGTTCTACATCTGAATCTACAGGTTCTGCACAGGCAGCAGGAAGACACAGTGAACCACTAGGCCTGGCTTGAGCTTCTGCAACCTCAAAGCCCACCCCCATGACATGCTTCCTTCAGCAAAGCCACACCTACTCCAACGCCTCCAATAATGCCACTCCCTATGTGTCTTTGGGGACCATTTTTATTCAGAGCACCACAAGGCCTGACATTGATTCTGAGAACCAAACTCTGCAAGAGTAGTTCATGACCCTAACCACCAAATCTTCTCTCCAGCCCCAGAATTTGGCTCTTCTGTGACAGGGATATAGAGTCGTATTGAAATCCTTACTTTTTGAGCTGAGGCGTGACATTTAATTTGAGTATTCTCTCCTGCTTTAAAACCTTCATTGAATCCCTGCTGTATTAAATACTGTACACATTTTTATATCAAGATTCGTTTGTCACAGTTCACACAAAAACAACTGTGATAAAGATGCTAAGATATAGAGCTCTTCACGGTTGATGGCTTCTGGGGGCAGGGTGAGGACTCAGTTTTCTCTAAGGACTGACCATTGGGAATTTGACCACGCTCCAGTGAATATATGGGCAACGCAAATTAGATGTGGTGAAGTTTTTTTGGGGGGAGGGCACAAGGGTCAGAGGATTGACCTGGGAGGAATGGTAGTAAGCAAATGTGATCAGAATACATTGTATGCAATTCCCAAATAATTAATAAAAATATTAGTTGGAGAAAAAATAAAAAAGAAATAAAACTTTTATGCACAAGTAGGTTCAAAAACTTAAACTATATAAAAAAGATTCATTTGTCTAGAGGAAACAGACATCTAGAAAGAAGTCCTTCTCTATCCCAATAGCTTACCTGGGAATTTCTAGGGCTCAGTAGAGCTCCTAGCACATGGCAGTAGATAGGAACTGAGTTAAATTCCTAGAAACTTCCGTGCAGAGCCATGAAGTCACACTTCACCACACTTGGGGCTCATCCTCCAGGTACCTGTATGGCATGTGCTCATTGAAGGTGCCAGCCTATCCTGTAAGAATTTAAGAACAGTATCCTGAAGAACCCAGAAGTGGAGTCTGAGCTTTGTCAGACTAATGCATGCCCTACTGCAGTAGTACTATGGAACACATTCAAAGAGTTTTGAAAACGGTGAAAGTGGGGTTGAGTAAAAAGAGTTTATCTCCAAGGGGAAGAGTGGTGGAATTTGGTTGAGAGTTGTCCCACACCAGTGCCCAGATCCTATGGATTCCAAGGATGCGCAGCAGGGCATTGGACACTGGCAGTCAGATTGCCTGCTCTCGGGTAGCTTTGTGAAACTGGACAAGAGTAGGGACAAGCCTGAGAACCAGGAGCTATCTGTGGTAGACTGCGCCGAGGTCATTCCCTGAGGTGGGGAGCACTGTGCACTGGTCAGCCTAGGGTAGGATTACGAGCACCTCCCAGCATCATGCACTGGCGTCACACCTGGCAGGGGTATCCTAGCATCTTCACCAGCTCCTGTTGAGGTTCCTAGATCTATCAGGACTCCAGCTGCCAGAGTACAGATCCAGCGAGATGGGACCCTCACAGCCCAGGTGGTACCAAGCATCCCTCACACAGCAAAGAAGCAACAGCTGACATCTAGGCCCTTATCCTCTAGGACCCAAGAAGCTTCCCCAGGCAGTGGAGTCCCGCATGTGGATGGCCACCTCACACTGCAGTCCCAAACTCATTCTGCTCTGGGTTTCAGACCCCTGAAGACACTTGGGTCTCTGAGCTAAAGCACCACAGAACATCTCGAAATGCGAGGACGGAGACTAGGCTACCTAAGACAGTCTTTCTCTCTCATGGGACATTGTACTCCAAGTACTTGCTACAGTTATTCTGAGAACTACAAGCGGGAGGTGAAGGGCTGGGGTCTGCAGGGACATGTGAGGGCTTCTCTCATAATGACATTCTCCTTAGCACTAATTCTGTACTATATGCTATAGTATGTGCTCACAGGTGTTCTCTCCTTTAACCCTCCAACAATCCATCATGCCAAACACATTTAGAGATCAACTGAGACTCAGAGATGCCGTTTTCCCAGCGTCAAACAATATATATTGGGAATTGCGTTCAAATCCCAGATTGTCCATCTCAGCTGCTGTTCTGCTGCTATGAAGAGACACCATGACCAAGGCATCTTATAAAAGAAAGTGTTTAATTGAGAGGGTTGCTTGCAGTTTCAGAGGGTTAGTCCATGATGATCATGGCAGGAAACACAGTGGCAGATAGGCAGACATGGGTCACTGGAGCAGAGGCAAAGAATCAGACTAGGCCTGGCATGGGCTTTTCTTTTAATAATTTATTTATTTTTATTTTATATGCACTTTTATCTTACCCGCATGTATGTCTGTGTGAGGGTGTTAGATCTTAGAGTTACAGACAGCTGTTAGCTGCCATGTGGGTGCTGGGAATTGAACCAGGGTCTTGTGGAAGAGCAGTTAATGCTCTTAACTGCTGAGTCATGTCTCCAGCCCTGGCTTGGTCTTTTGAAACCATAAAGCCTACCCCCAGTGCACACCTCCTCCAGTAAGGCCACACCTCCTAATCCTTCCCCAAAAACGGTTCTACCAACTGGGGACCAAGCATTCCTTCAAATACATGGGCCCGTGGGGGCCGTTCTCATTGAGGCCCACAATATCCTATTCCAAACCCATTGTCTCAACTGCTGCTCCATTCTGCACCTCACCTGACCCACGTGGCTTTGAGATTCACCCATCTAGATAAGTATTGTATAATGTACACATTATCTGTTTCCTTGAGACTGTTCAGAAGGAAGCCCTGAAAACCCATGTATCACGAGGACCCAGGGCCTCTGCCCCTGAAGGCAGAGAGGCCCCACTGTTTCCCATTTCATTACCTCTGCTCTTTGGAAAGTCTCAGGCTCTGTTATTCACTCTGCTTCCTTCCGCCCGGCCCTGCCCATCTTTGTTCTGCAGGCCCGCTTCTCCCATGGCATGTTCACTGTATACCCAGGATTTGGATCTATCCCTTCTGGAGGACAGCAGATCATCACCGTGGACTGTGTGGCTGACCCTGTGGGGAGGTGCGAAGAGTTTCTGGCCATTGATATCTCTGACCGAGACCCTAGAGAAAATCCTGCCGGCATTCCTTACACCCTCCTTGCTGAAGCATGCCTGCCAGGTACTGCAACTCGGATTGGACAACACTCCTAAAAGACTAGCACTTGCCAGTCCCTCCTCCTCCTCCAGGAAAGTCCCTCTAAAGATGTCCCGCAGACAAGGCTAAACTGTTTTCTATGAAAACTTAGACCCTCTTCCGGGGTCTTCAGCCATATTTGTTCTTAGAGCCTTGGCACGTATAGAAGAGGATCTGCTTCTCCAGATGCTTAGCCTTTGGGGGTCTGTCA
Organism: Microtus oregoni; assembly: GCF_018167655.1. Classification (NCBI taxonomy): domain Eukaryota; kingdom Metazoa; phylum Chordata; class Mammalia; order Rodentia; family Cricetidae; genus Microtus; species Microtus oregoni. The sequence goes on from NW_024543063.1 coordinate 44,535,212, forward strand.
CTGGGTTCCCAGATGAGTGATGCTCTCTGAGAAACGAGCTGGCACGGGATGTGCCACCCTCAGGTCATTCCTTGTGGAAAGCACATTCACAGAGCAATGCGTAGTAACTGAACATGCAAGAGCCCAGGGAAAGCTTTGGCTCTAAGCTCCCCAGAGCCTCAAACCAGAGTATACCAACTCTCTCCTCCCTCTTAAAAGTCCATCCAAGACCTTGGTTCTCACCATTGCTTGCCAATAAAAGAAAAAGGCTAATTGAGATGTGTCAATCAGAAGGGACAAATGAGGAAGCCAACAGACTTTGTCCCGTCACCTCCCAGTGTGTGGTATATTTGAAATGCAAGGGATAGAACCCAAGGCCTTCTGTATGCTAGGCGAGTACGCTGTCATTAAGCTGTAACCCTAGCCTGTGATTCTCCTTTGTCAGAATCCAAATATCCTGAGCACAATCCACAGGATCCACGTAGTAGAAAAGAATAGACTCCTGATAGCTGTCCTATGAGCTTCACAAAGGAGATACATTCACTCACGTTCGTTGGGGGCGGGGGGAGACTAAACGTAATATTTTAAAGTTTTTAATCCAGATTAGCATGCCAAGGAGCAGAGGGCCAAGATTCTGGCAGCCAGCCGGTCTCACGTTCCTCCTCCATTCCCTAGCCTTTGTGACTGACAACAGCGCCTTGATATTTGAGGAACACCAGATCTGCACCAGCCCCAACCTGTACCACATCCTCCAGACCATACAGAGTGGCGGGTTGTATGTAGAGGACGAAAACAAGTTCATCTTCTGCAACGTGCTGGTGGGTTATCAGGCCAAGGCTCGCTTCAAGATCAGCAATGTGGGAAAGATCGCCTGCGACATCAACATCATAGTCAAGCCCATCTCCAACAAGGTAGGAGGCGCCCTGTGGCCTGGCCCTCTTTGATTGGCATAAAGCCACTGAAGGAACCCTGGAAAGGCCCTGCTCTGGAGTGCCTGCACCTAGATAGAAACCATGAGGCTCTCAAGTCCTGTTAGAAGTTCTGCGAGGTCACAAGACCACTTCCCTTAGGCCAGGGACTATATATGTATGTGTGTGTCCTGTACATACCTTTGTACTAAATTGGTACATACTAATGGGCAACTCATGTGTCTGCCCAGTTGAACTCACTGTGTAACTGATAGGTACAAGCACTGGAAGAGAAGCCAAAGATGGCCACCAACTTCAGGCAGATGAGCCTCCAATCTCCCATTCTTCTGGTCAGGGAGACTTGGAGCTTTGGAGGTCTGTAGTATCAGGCTACAGGTGTCGGGTGGAATAGAGAATGTGAACTGAGGCCCTCCTGTGTGGCAGGCGTTCTGCTTGCTGATTGCCTATTTACTGCTTTCTTTCAGGTCTACATCTCTTTCAGACTTGGTTTTTATCCCTATTTTACAGCTAGGGGAACTAACTCTCTCTCTCTCTCTCTCTCTCTCTCTCTCTCTCTCTCTCTCTCTCTCTGGGACAAATTATACTAAAGCCATTTTCTTTGTGGTAGAAAAAACCCTTGAAGATAGCACAAGAAAGGACTGAATCAACAGGTTGCTTTTATCCTGAATTTTCAGTGTATGCTTCAAATACTTCATACCTTTATCAGAACAATGTGCTGTCTGGACCTGTGTGGTTCTTATGCCCCAGACCTCACACTGTTCATGGCTGATGCAAGTGGAGGAGGTCCCCAAGGTCCTCATCACCACCTTGGGACACTGGCGACAGCCAGTCTTTGTTTCCTAATGATATTGTAGAGCACCGAGAAGTTACTCACTCCTCATTCTGCAGGAAAAGTACAAAAAGTTGGGAAGCCTGACTTCCAAAGGGACAAGTTTCATGATGGTGGACTTGGACATCTCCTCCTCTCCAGTTTGAGACGTAAAGGGAATCCCTTTGAAAAAGCAGTGAAACTTTACCATGCTTTGTCCAAAGAACAAGTGGGGAAGGCTGCACTGTTTCTGCCCAGTGCTCATGAGAATGAAAAGTCCTTTCAGAGCCACGCTGGGAGTCCGTCCAGCTCAAAGTCACTCATTGGGCAGGACACAGGGCGAATGCTAAAGGAGGGCACTCTAGTCATGGCCATTGAAGTAACAAGGCAGAGAAACCCATTTGGCTTAGCCAAATGACACAGGGATCACATCAGTATATCAGAGACCTCAGGCCCAGATCAAAAGACATTATAACACCAGCACCTTCAGCCAGCTTCCAACTCAGCTCCACATTAACTATATTAATTTAGTTGGTTAGGGGCAACATGGGGTGGTGATGAGAACATTTGGCTGACTGGCTTGGTCTGTCTATTTGAGTCAGAGTTCATGTTCTGGTCACATGCAGCCAGATGTTGCTTAGGGGTAAGTCCCCAGACTCTGGACCACTCCATCCAGGGCCCATGACTCTGAAGGTAATTGAGCTTGTCTAGCACAATCTTGGAGAAGGGGGCGTTCATAGCAGGGCAGAGAGATGAGCAGTAAGCTGCAGTAGAAATGCAAAGCAGCTAAGCCCATCTGGTGCTGCTCCCCTTCACAGGCAGCCGCCCGCATCACTGACATCTTCGACGTGGAGCCCAGCAAGATGTGCATTGGGAGTCGCTCGCACGCCTTCGTCACAGTGCTGTTCACACCACAGACCATGCAGACCTACCAGTGCATCTTCGAGGCTACTCTGGATGGCTTGCCCAGGTACCAGCCGGCCCCTCTGCGTGGCTTTGGAATAAAGTGTTGCTGCCAGGTTGGTCTCAGCCTGCCTTGCTCTTCCTGTCCCCTGCAGCAACCTGGCCAGGAGCCGAGGTCTGGTGTTTGATATCGTTGGCGAGGGGACCCTCCCTCGAGTGACTGTCATCCGACCGACTCTATATAACCAACATGGAAACCCCTTGCTCCTGTTTAAGAGGCTTCTGCTGGGCCATTCAGAGAAACTGCCTCTCATCCTTAAGAACAATGGCACCATCCCTGCCCAGGTAACTGCTGAGGGTGACGTGGGGTGACATGTTAGCCAGACCATGTTTCTTTATCTTGTCTTGCAGCTTCTTAAGTTTCAGGCCCATGGCAGGAAAGAACCGTATGGCAGCCCCACCCTACATGATTCTCATGGCGGGACTTTATAAATGCTCTACAGCAGTGGTTCTCACCCGTCCTGATGCTGCGACCCTTTAATACAGTTCCTCTTGTTGTGGTGACCCCAACCACAAATTATTTTCTTTTTTAAGATTTATGTACTAATATATATGAGTGTGCTGTCTTTCTATACATAAACAGGACAGAAGAGGGCATCAGATTCCACTGGAGATGGTTCTCAGTCACCCTGTGGTTGCCAGGAATTGAACTCGGGACCTTTGAAAGAGCAGCCAGTGCTCTTAACCAGTGAGCCATCTCTCCAGCCCCATAACATTATTTCCATTGATACTTCATAACTGTAATTTTGCAGCTGTTATGAATCATAATGAATATTTCTGGTGGTCTTAAGCAACCCCTGTGAAAGGGTTGTTTGACCTCCAAAGAGGCCACAACCCACAGGTTGAAAAAAATGCTATTCTACAGTCTCGTTCACGGAAGTCCTGCCACCCACTAAGTTTTCTTTTAATTTTTCATAGAATTTTTTGTATATTCAGCTTATATGTAAGCTTAAGAATCATTTTATAATGTTCCTTTTTAAAAAAAAAATCTCCTTGCCAGGCGGTGGTGGCGCACGCCTTTAATCCCAGCACTCGGGAGGCAGAGGCAGGCGGATCTCTGTGAGTTCGAGACCAGCCTGGTCTACAGAGCTAGTTCCAGGACAGGCTCCAAAGCCACAAAGAAACCCTGTCTCGAAAAAAAACAAAAAAAAAAAGAAAAAAAGAAAAAAGAAAAAAAAATCTCCTTATGAGGAGCTGCAGAGATGGCTTAATGGTTAAGAGCACTGGTTGCTCTTACAGAGGACCTACATTTGGTTCCCAGCACCCTCTTCTGAACGCCACAGGCACCAAGCACACATATGGTGTGCAGACATACATATAGTCCAAACATCCACATACATATAATAAAATACATCCAAAACAGTTCAATCTCATGGGAATCAAAATGGAAATCTTTGGATTATCTGGGAGAATTCCTGGTTTTAGAGTTAACTGTCCACCAGGGGCAACATTTAGGATTCCTGTCCATTCGTTAGACCTTGATCTCCGTATTTCTAAAATATAAGTTCCTCCATGTGGTTTCTCCTTTCTAGATTCATTCATTATGTTGTGCACACATGAGAATGTGGAGCCAGAGGATAACTGCAGGCATCAGGTCTCTCCTTCTACCCTGTGGGCCCTGGGATCCGATTCTGATTGTTAGACTCAACAGCAAGCATCTTTTACCCACTGAGCCTTCTCAGTGCCCCTCCCCCCATTTTGTTTCTTATTAGGTTTATTTATAAATATATAATCTCTTGTTGCAGTGCAGTGGCTCTGTTTCTTCCTCCTTTAGGCCACTTTATTTTTTTATAGTCAGTATGGCTGTCTTCTAAAAAAAAAGTCAGATTTCTTACACCTAAAATCAATGCCTGGCTTCAGCCCTGCCTGCTTTCCAATGGACCAGAAACCACTTGTTTTCCTGAAGTTGGTCATATTTCCACCTTGGTTTTCCTACGATCTTGCTAGGATGTTTACCATGACTCTAGAAAATGCATAGTACCTAGGAGATGCTAGCTTCTAGGAATTATAGAATACTTCATAGAATTATGGGTATTACAGCATGGAGGAGGAGAAGCGGGCCTCAGGTCTCACCTCGAGCCGAGGAGCTGTCTATATTTAACTGCAGCTGGGCTATGGAAGTCAGTTTTCTCCAATGGAGTAACACTCAGGGAAGGCCCTACACCCAGGGTAGTCAGCTAACACAAACTAGACTATGGGTTTCTAAAAATAGAGAGAATATGAAGTTGAGGGACAAGAAGGACAATTTGGGAGGAGTTGTAGGAGGGGATGAATGCAATCAAAATAGATGATGTGACATTCTCAAAGAATAAGTGAAAGTATTGTTTTTTAAAAAAAATTGAGGCTAGATATGGTGGAACATAACTTTAACCCAAGCACAGAGTTGGGAAGCAGACAGGTCTCTGAGTCTGAAGCGAGCCTGGTCTACATAGCGGGCTTCAGGTCAGCCAAGGCTATATAGTAAGACCTCTGAAGCAAAACAAAATAGAAATAGAAAAACAGTTCGAGATGGCAATTTTTAACTACAGTAATGTACATAGATTTGATCATTATATGCTGTATATTTATATACATACCTAATAAAATTGTGCCCCCCCAAAAAAAAGAAAAAAGAATTATGGGTATTCATTTCCATTTCATTAGTTTGGAATATATCTTCAGCCGTCTGTCTGTGTAACAGACGCATTGGCAACCCACTTTGGCATTGTGTAGTCTGGAAGGTCACCTATGACCTTTGGGCCTCCAGTTCCTACTCAGATGCTAAAGGATGACCCTGACTGAATACCCACTTTTCCTATCCAGGTCTAATGTTTATTACATAGATCTCTTAAGACTCTCAAAACCATGAATGCTGGAACTAGGGATGTGGTTCAATAGGTAAAGCTTTTGATGCACATATATAAGGTACAGGCTACAGATCCCCAGAACCCACATAAAAGCAGGACAAGGAGTGGCAGTCACCTGTAATCCCAACACTCAAGAGGCAGAGCCTGAAGATCCCCGGGACAGACTGACTAGCTAGACTCGCCTGACTCAGTGAGCTCTGGGTTCAGCAAGAAACCCTGCTTCTATACAAAGAAGAGAACAATTGAGGAAGGCACACTGTCAACTCCAGGCCTCCATACACATGCACATCCACACACGCACACACATGTGCACCCACACACACATGTCATTCCCACATATGCATGCAATGAAAGAGAACATAAAAAGTGAATACTACATACAATGACTTCGGAGGTTCTTGCCCCCAAATACAGCACAGTATCACAACCCAGACTCAGAATTCACGAGCAGCCTGTAAGCCCAACCACTCAACCTGGCTTTCCTCCTGCCAGCTCCATGTGGACCTGCGAGACCAACTAGGAGTCTTCTCTCTCAAAGGAAGACCCACCACCTCCTACATCTACATCATAGAGGAAAACATACCGAATGAAAAAGGCGAGTAGTGGGTGCCTCAGAAGGGTGACGGCTCTCAGAAGCTGGTTTGCCAGGGCCTCTCAGGACCAGATCACAGCTGGTGCTCGGTCACATCACCAGTAGCCCAGTGTCCTAAAAGGGGATGCTTTTCTTCTAGCCATAGTCTTCCTGGAGATGCATCCTAAACTGCTTCCTAATGGTAGCTTCTGTCTTCTGTTTACAGTCAAAAAAGCCCACACAGCCTCCCTGGTTGTTTCTCCTGGAGACACGGCTGAATTCGATGTCTTTTTCCACTCCAAGAAGATTGGGAGAATGACAGGCACCATCCACCTGTCGGTGATCAACAACCAGTATGAGGAGACCATGATTCAATTGGTGGGAGAAAGCTACGAGGATGACATCACCTTGGACAACATCCATGGGCTGACGGGTTCCGCTATCCTGGAGGGCCCGGATATGTCTGAGATCATAGAGATCGCTGAGGAAGGTGCCATGGAGGACTTGGGGGCAGGTGGGAGACACAGAAGTGAGGTCTTGGGGTGGGAATTCTGAAGCTGAGTTTACAATTCACTTTAAAGGAGTCAGCCATACTGTCAAATGCTTTTTGATAATGATTGTGATGTGAAATGTTCCCCGTGCAGAGTCCGACCCTAAGTGGAAGGTTCAGTGGTTTAGAGACCACGTGTCTTAAGCTTTAACACGCACGTGATCACCCAGGAATCAGATTCAAAAGTGGATGATGACCCTGGAGGGCAGGGCAGGTCTGTTAAGATCCTGAGAGACGTGACGTTGTCGGCTGCTGGCCTGCTCATCAAGCAGCCCACAGGAGCTTATCATAGTCCTGGAATGTACAACCTGGGGGTGAAATCAGAACTCTTTCTGGAACTGGTGTTTCCCTCCTGTTTGAAGCTGTGCAGTGGCATCGCTCTAGTCAGGATCAAACAGAAGCTGGCAGTAATCCAGGTCTAGAAACCAGATTCCATACCTTTATGGGATTCTCAGGCTTAGCAATAGAGGTATTCCAGAGAAAACTAAGTTCCAGATAAACAATCAATAGCTTTTAGTATATATATGTCCCCAAAGTATTGCATAGGACATGTTTATCATAAAGAATTACTCATTGTTTATTTCTAATTCAAATTTAATTGAGAATCCTATATTTTATCTAACAATCTAATATTTCATTATATTTTCCCACCAAACAAATGACATTAGGATCTTTATTTTCTCTTAAACAAATAGAAGAGCCAAGGTAGGTGGATAGATAGAACGGATGGATGGATGGATCGATGGATGGATGGTTAAATTGATCAATCCCTGGGAGGCAGGTACTTCTACCCAGGGATCCAAAGTTTTTCATGTATAACCATCCAAAGAGGAAAGGGTAACTGTGACTGAGATACAGTCTCTATCCAGATAGGCCTCCCTTACAAAGCAAGTTCTTCAAGGCGACAGGGAGGACTCACCAGCCTTCTGCTCTGCCCCCTAGCTGCCCTGTTGGATCACATCCAGTTCGGGTACTGCCACATTGGGAACAGCTACAACGTGAGCTTCACCATCACCAACCACAGCCAAGGGAATGTGGTTCGCTTCGAGTGGCCCCTTTTAGCTACGCTGTCTTTCTCCCCACAGGTAAGCAGAAGTCACTCACTGGGTTCCAGACTCCCTCTGGCCTAAGCCAACCCCCGTGTGATGGTCACCCCATCCTTGTGGGTGCATGGAATGGGACGCATGCATCTTGAACTAAGAAACTGCCCAGTAACCACCCCACACTCAGACCCAGTGCTTGAGGACACTGCTCAGGGCCCCGTGGTCTAAAAGGAGATTAACAAATCCTGCTGTGGGGAAGAACTTAAGGAAATCTCTGGAAGCCTGGATGAATGACTACCGGCCCTAGTTTCCTATTCCAGAGTGTAGCCCTGTGTCCCTCTGAGTATGGCCTTCAGAAGTGGCCTCAGCAAGACAAGAATGCTGCCTCATATCTGCAAATCCTAGCACATAGGAAGCTCAGGCAGAAATACTCCAAGTTCAAGACCAACCTGAGCTACATAGTGAGTTCCAAGCCAGCCTAGGCTCCTGATAGATTCCAACACCATCTCAGCCCAAATCCACCCCTACAGAAAACTAATCACACACTGTATCCCTTATCCAGTTCCAAGGCCTTGCCAAATTAATGCAGTCTTTCTTATCCACATTTGGCCTATGAGGATGCAGAGAGAGCATAATGGATGTAATAATCTAAGTGGCCAAGGACAGAGCTAGGCCTCCAGCAGCTCACTTACACTGTGCACTCCTGTATGTGCAGAGAGCACCCAAGCATATAGCTTAAGCAATCCAAAGCTTAATCAGTCTTTGCGGTCCAGAGGACGGAGGACTGTCATGTGTATGGTATGCATGTAGGTGGTGTTGGTTTGTATGTCTTTATCTACAATAAATCACAAATCCATTTATTCTACCAAATGGGATCTCCTTTACATCCAGTGTATTTGAGCAACTTAAAGCGTTTTCATGCCAGGGCTCCTTCATACTCTTAAACATTATTAAGAACTCTCAAAGAAGTTTTATCCATGTGAATTATAATAATTGATATAATTATGATAATTGATAAGGTATTAGAAATTAAAACTAGGAATTTTTTTTATTATTTGTATGTGTATGAGTATTTTGCCTGGATCTATGTCTATGCACCATGTGTGTGCCTGGTACCCACAGAGACCAGAAAAGGACATCATATCTCCTGGAACTAGAGTTACAGAGAGTTGTAAGCTGTCATATGCATGTTTAGAACAAACCTGGGTCCTCTAGAAAAAACAACCAGTGCTCTTAACCACTGACCCATCTCTCTAGTTCCCAAAATTAAGGATATTTTTAAACATACTTGTTTGAAAGTGTAATAGATCAACTATATTTTAATTCAAATACCATATTTTTATAAAAATAACTATATTTTCAAATATGTATGTGATAAGGGCAGAATCCTTCCACCGTTCTTGTTAAGATAGGCTCTTTCTTCTATGTTGCCCAGGCTAGCCTTGAGCTTCTCACTGTCCTGTCTCGGGCTCCTGGATATCTGTGTTATGAGCGGGCACTACCACACCCAGCCATTTTACATACTTATAAATGTCTTTAATATCTGGCTTAGTAAGAGTCATATGGGCTCTCTCCACTTCAGTCTAACTATGCATCGTCATCTTTAACTTCTAGTAAGTTCCACTGCACACTCGTGAGCAAAGGGGGGAGAAAGAATCCAGCAGCATCTCAGCATTAGAATGGAAGTTGTGTTCTACAGTACCCTCGAGAGAGCCTGGGGACACAGGGCTCATTAGATCACTTTCTAGAAACTAGTATACTGTATTGAGCCAGCTATTTGTATGAATCATAATGAGTATCAGGTGGTTGAGGGCGGCATTTGGAGTCATAGGGCTTGAGTTCAAACCCAGATCACTAGTGTCAAAGACCTTAAGCAGTTTTCAGGTTTTGTCATCTGTGAAGTGGGAGTGGTAGCTCTGGACCTCTCAGAGGGTGTCCTGGGGACTGGAAAAACTGCTCAAGAGTTTAGAATAGTACTTGAGGCAAGTAAGAGATTGGTAACTATTAATAATGCTCTTCTTATCATGTGTGTGCCTGTTTGTTTTGAGAGAAGGTCTATTCTGTAGCCCAGACTTGCCTGAAACATATTCTGTAGTCTAAACTGGCCTCGGACTCATGGCAAACGTAACTCACCCTCCCAAGTGCTAGGATTCATAGCATGAGCCACTGTGCCTCACTTTGTGATGACGTTTTAAAGAATCTCTTGTATGTATTTAAGTCAATCTCCTATATAGGCCTAGATCATGTATTTCGAGTCACCATCAGGCAGCAAAGAACCCTAGGATTGAATTCCCCAAAATATAAATACCAGACTTTTCCCTAGGTAGGCCATCTCCACCCTGGCTGCTCCAAGGACGTGGTGGTGACCCTGAAGTCAGATGTGCCCATCAGCCTGAAGAAGATGACTGTCAAGTGCACGCTTTCCAAGATCGTGTTTCAGCTCCCTGCAGACCAGGTCCCTGACTGGGATGACCGCATGCGCACAGTCAAGTGGGTGGATGCGCCCCGAAACACACCGGGGAACTTGACCACAAAACGAAAAGTGAGTATCCAGGGCACATGAAAAACAGACCGAGCCCAGTCCACCATGCTTAGATGCCTGCTGTTTTCAATTTCAGTGTCTCGATGTGGCAAAGAAAAAGGTTTGCATCTGACTTTAGTTCCAAAAGCGGCAAACTAAGTTTCCATACCCATCGCCCTCACTAACAACACACATAGTCTTAGTTGACAGATCAGCTGCAGTCTTGATAATGGCATCAGCAAGTTCTTTCTCCTTTTTCTTCAGAAAAGCCGTCGCTAGTCATCCTTTCCTGTTTCCATCAGGTGTCTGGACTTAGAGTAGTTAGAACTTTCGGTTCATGACGGGATCTCATCTTTGGCCCACAGATGCCCCTTGCATTTATTCTTTGCCATTTTCTTTTGAATTCTATGATAAACTAACCCATACCCATCAAGGGAACTAGGCCCTGAATACCTGTGTAGCTCTGGTCATTCCATTACTTTGTCTCCCTCCTAGAGGTAATCCCTATCCACGTCACTCCCTAGATGGATGGCTTGTTGACCTGAGCATTCTATAATTGCAACACAGCTCAGCCACTAGCTCAATCTTCTTTTTTTGTTTGTTTGTTTGTTTGTTTGTTTTTCGAGACAGGGTTTCTCTGTGGTTTTGGAGCCTGTCCTGGAACTAGCTCTTGTAGACCAGGCTGGTCTCGAACTCACAGAGATCCGCCTGCCTCTGCCTCCCAAGTGCTGGGATTAAAGGCGTGCGCCACCACCGCCCGGCTTTAGCTCGGTCTTCTTATTAACTAACTCTTACATCTTAAATTAACCCATTCCTGTTTTATATTTTACCACAAGGCTCATGGTTTACCGGTAAGGTTCAGGGCATCTGTTTTTCTCTCTCTACATCTCTGTTCAGATTTCCCACCTGGCTCTATTCTGCCCTGTCATAGGCCCAAAGAAGATTCTTTATTAGCCAATGGTAATAAAATATCTTTACAGCATATAAAGGGGAATTCCACATCAGCTATTGTATGTGATCATGGTTACATGTGGCTATTGTGAATCCACTTCACTACTGTATACATTCCAGTCTTTTTATCTTTTTCCCTGAAAGTTGAAATTTCAAATTTTTCTCTTACGGGCAGTATTTCTGTGCATGTTGGCATCCATGTTTACATTCCTACAAGTGGAGTCACTAAGTCAGGGGACATGTGAGCGCTCAGCCTTTCCAAACTCACTATACCAGTTTTCACTCTTACAGGAAAGGAGTTTTGTGAGCCACCTCCTTTCCAGCATTGGACTTTGTTAGACTTTTGGGAAGTTGGTTGATTGGTATGGTTGTTAGTTGGTTGGTTGTTGCTTGGTTGGTTGGTTGGATGTTGGTCTATTAGATGATCGGTTGGTTGGTTATTTGTGCTTTGTTGACTGGTTGGTTGGTTTGTTAGTTTATGGGATATTGGAGATAAGCCCACAGTCTCGTGAATCATAGGCAAGGCATTTTGGCTTTTATCATTTGTATAACTTGGAAATTTTCTGATTATGAACTTGATTATACTTTCCTAACTACTAATGAGGTTGGATAGCTCTTCATTTGAGTATTGACCATTCAGGTCAATTTTACATGAATGCCTTTTGTGCCTTTTGCCCATTTTTTTTTTTTGGTTACAGTGCTTATCCTTTGTTTAAGTTCTTTTTATTTTCAAGAAATTCCATTTGTGTTATGTGTCCATACATATTCTCAACAAATTTATAGCTTGACTTTTTTCTTTGTTTGTAGGTGAATGGCTGCTTGTTCAGTCCCAGACATCCAGACCCGAAATAATCACACAGAAACTGTATTAATTAAAACACTGCTTGGCCTATAAAATACTAGCTTATGCGTATTTCTAGATAGCTATTACATCTTAAATTAATTCATTTTTATTATTTTATGTTTTACCTTGAGGTTGTGGCCTACCGATAAAGTTCCAGCATCTGTCTCCTTTGGTGGCTACATGGCGTCTCCCTGACTTAACCTACTCTCTCTATATATCTCTTCCAGCCTGACTATATTCTGCACTGCCATAGACCCAAAGCAGCTTCTTTATTAACCTGTGGTAATAAAACATATTCACAACATACAGAGGGGAATCCCACATCATATGTTTTTTAAGATCTTTCTTAATTTTCATTCTGAATATGCATGTGTGGGTCAGGTGCCCTCAGTGGTCTGAAGAGGGCATCAGATCCCCTGGAGCTATGGTTACAGGTAATTGTGAGCCATCCAACATGGGTACTGGGAACAAAACTGAGATCCTCTGCAAGAGCAGCATTCACTCTTAACCACTAGGTTATCTCTCAAGTCCCTTTATGTTTTGATAAGCAAAAACTATTCTTAAGTTTTTAAAGATTTTTTATTTTTAGATTATGGATATATGTTTTGCCAGCTTGTATGTATGTGCACCATGTGCCTACAGTGCACACAGAAACCAGAGGAGGCTATCATATCAACTAGAGCTGGAGTTCCAGGTGGTGAGCTGTCATGTGGGTGTTGGAAATTGAACGTGGGTCCTCCGGAAGAGCAGCCAGTGCTCTTAGCCAATGAGCCATCTCTCCAGCATGGAAAATATCCTTAATTTTTATGAGGTCAAAGTTATCAGTTTTTTTGTTACTTTTATTACTTTTGTATCTTATTTTTAAATCCATTCCCCCCCCCATAATATATTCACCACTCTACGTATTTTTAAATCTGAGCTTTTCTTTTGGTACTTAAGCCTTTCATGCATGTGGAAATTCTGCCTGATGTGCAACAAGGCTCTAGTTTCTTGTGTTCAACTGAAATAACTGCCTTGCCAAGTTTGGTCAACCCTTCTACTCCCTTGTGATCTGCTGGGACTCTGTGTCATAGCCCAGTTTTATATGTGCCTGGATCATTTCTGTTCTCTGTTCCATTCTGTTGTCAGTTTGTCCATCCCAGAGACACTTTGACATTCGCTTAATTTCTATAGTTCCATAATCAGCCTTGATGTTTGGAGGGAAGTTCCCACCCCATTTGTTTTGGTCATTCTTAATCCTTTTATTCTCATGTATAATTTCTGGATCCATTTGCCACGTATTATTAAAAATCTGTAACAGAAATGTGGAATTGGATTGCAGCTCTCAGTCACTGGGGGAACAAATGACAATTTTAGATTATTAACTTGTCTTTCCTGTTAACAAGGTGCTTCTCTTTTCTAGGTCTTCTCTAAGACTTGCAACTATCCAGTCATCTAGTAGCAATAGAGTTTTTCCATTGTTTTCTTTAACATTCTTATTCAACTTCCTTTACTTTAGGATTTTTTACTGTGCAGTTATTTAATGCTTTTTAATTTGTTCTCGCATTAATTTTATTAAATTATTTTTTTCCTCCAAATTTTATGCAACTTTTCAAAAAATCATCTACAAGGGCTGGAAAGATGGCTCAGTGGTTAAGAGCACTGACTGCTCTTCCAGAGGTCCTGAGTTCAATTCCCAGCAACCACATGGTGGCTCACAACCATCTGTAATGAGATCTGGTGCCCTCTTCTGGCGTGCAGGCATACATGGAGGCAGAATGTTGTATACATAAGAAATAAATAAATAAATCTAAAAAAATCATCTACATATTTTAGATCTGTGGGGTTGCTGGTGATGCACTCCTTTAACTAATGGTTCCTGTTGTTTGCACTTTCCTTGATCCATCTCACCAAAAGTTTTCAAATCTCTGCACAACTAAACAATTCTGTTGGTCCTTTCCTTTTGCAATTTGTTTTCTGTTTAATTAATATCTGTTCTTTTAGCTATGGTTCTCTTTTCTCTATCCTTTGTTTTTGTCCTTGTTTTTGTTTCTGAGACAAGGTCTCTCTACATAGCCCTGACTATCCTGTAAATCACTGTGTAGATCCACCTGCCTCTGCCTCCTGAGTACTGGGATTAAAGGTGTGCATCACCATGCCCAGTTCCTCTGTCCTCTTTAGAGGCCATCTGACCCAAAACCCATGCCCACGTGATTCTAATCCTCTCAGTAATTACCTGTTGTTCAGTTGTTCTTTTTCATTCCGACCTATTGAAGGTTTGCCAGTCATGTCTCCCTACGCTGCATTTGTGGGTTCATATTCGTTTCCACGGGAGATTAAAGTAGTGTGCCAACCCCGTGTTCCTGTGGGCTGCTGGCTTTGCGCAGCTGAGGATGTGGCTGCCTTTGTTCCAGGTGATAGAGACAGACCCTGAGCCAGCGCACTCTATAGTAGAAGAAAACTACCGAGAGCTGCGGATCCAGATCAGTGCCAACGTGGACTTCGCGTCGTATCAGTGCCATACGAATGACGTGTTCTTTAAGGAAACACTGGTCTACCAGACCCGAGTGTTTGAGTAAGTCTCCGGAAGCTTAAGACGACCAGGAAAACTGTCATTAGGGGCTAAACAGTGGCATTTTGAAATTCTTTGTATCTTTACATAAATATTTTGCATCTTTTACAAAGAAAGTGCTTTGAACTGGAGAGATGACTCAGAGGTTAAAAGCACTGCCTGCTCTTCCATAGGTCCTGAATTTAATTCCCAGCAACCACATAGTGGCTCACAGCCATCTGTAATGAGATCCAGTGCCCTCTTCTGGCCTGCAGGCATACATGGAGGCAGAATGCTGTATACATAATAAATAAATAAATAAATAAATAAATAAATAAATCTGTTTTTTAAAAAAAGAAAGTACATTAATTGAGTGTATTCTGATGAAATTCCTTTTAAAAATTACTTTTTAAAAAGATTTTCAGCCAGGCATGGTAATGCACTCTGCAGGAGGCTGAGACCAGAAAATCTTGAGCTCCATCTATAATCCCCTATATAGAAGCAAGACTCTGTCTCAAAATGTGTTTTTTGAGACAGAGTCTCACTAAGTGTTTCTGCCTAGTCTGGAACTCACTATGTAGACCAGGCTGGCCTCAAACTCACGGAGACTAGCCTGCCTCTGTCTCTCAAGTACTGGGATTAAAGGTGTGCACGACACCTAGCTGTATTTGTTTTTAATCATTTTATTTTATATTTGCTTCTTGGCTGACATGTAATAATGTTACATATTTACAGGGTAGAGTGTGCTATTTCAATACAAGCATACAGTATGTAATGACTGGATCAAAATAATTAGAATTTCCATTCCTTAACATTTATCTGGAGGCAGAACCTTCAGACTCCTCTCCCCTAGTTCCTCATAAAGTATATGGGAGGCTTTTGTAGACTGTAGCACACTGACTTACTGCTCCTACTGCATTTTGATACCTTTTATCCAACCTCTCTCTGTCCATGCCTTCCCTTTGACCCGTCTCAGCTCCCAGTCATCATTATGCTACGCTCTTCTACTTTGAGATTAAATGTATTAACTTCCCCATGAGAGAGAGAAAACATGATACATGTCTTTGTCTGTTTTGTTCAGCATGATGTCTTCCAGCTCCGTCCATTTTGCTGAAAAGGACAGATTTATAGAAGACAGTAAAGAGGTTTCCCAAAATGAAACTGAAACTAGACCTACCACATGACCCAGCTAGCTCACTTCCAGGCATATGTCCGAAGGAAGGACAATCCACATGTCAAGGAGATGTTTGCTCTCCCGTGTGGACTCTTCATAGCAACCAGAGCTTCAGCCTGGGTGTCCACTGTCAAATGAATAAAGAAAATGTGACATACTCGTGTATATGCGCAAAAGAATATAGTTCAGACATTTTTCAAAAACCTTAAGAAATGAAGTGACTTGCCTTTGAAAAACAGTGCAGCCGGTACTCAGGCAGGGCAAAAATATGGACAGTACGTTCTGAAATCTGGTCCTGATCCACCCACAGGTTTGACCTCATTAACACAGGACATGTGCTGTTAGAATTCAACTGGACCTCAGAAGATACCTGCAAGGCAGTCAGCTTTGCCATGCCAGAAAATCAAGGTAAATTCAATGCCAGATAAACCCCAGGGCTTGACCCGAGTCACCTATTCATAGAAGGCCAGCTGTGCTGACAGGGCTTTCTAAGTAGTTAAGAGATGGCAGAGCATGGGCTTTGTGGGGTTTGCATAGCCATGTGGGCCTCTTCTCCTCCCGGATTCCTTCCCTCCAGATTGAAGGCTCATATCACTTATCACTAGGAATCTTATCTTCCTGTTCTCTACCTGGAAGATTTCAGACCACTTTAAAAACTGTCCTGGGGCTGGAGAAATACCCTAGCAGTTAAGAGCACTGGCTGCTTCTTGCAGAGGACTCGGGCTCAGTTCCCAGCATCCCCAAGGTGACTTACAACTGTTACTGCAGTTCCAGGGAATCTGACACCCCCTTCTGTTCCCTGTAGCACCAGAAACGCATGTGGTGCACATACATACACACATAAATCTTCTTTAAGAAAAAGAAAGAAAGAAAACCTAGTGAAAACTCTTGAGTTATTTTTCCAGAAAGAATATATACCTAGGCCAAAGTGTATAGCTTTTACACACAAAGCCACTAGCAAAGGGCCCCGCACCTGGCAGGTAAGTAAGGTGTCTGTTGTTGTTTCAGTTGTGGAGACTCACAGACTGTTCGAATGAGCCCTTACCCATGGACTCCCGCTTTGTAAACCCCTATGTTAGAGCAATGGTTCTCCACAAATTCTGTTCATAGCTCATCACCCTGATGCAGAAGATCCACAAACCCTTTCTTGACCTACCCTCTCTGAACCAAAAGGAAATAAACCTGAAAACACCATAAAATTAATGTGTTTTTCACAAGTCACCTGGGAAATGAGTTGGTTCCTTTCTACTGTGTCCAGGGTTAAGTATACCTGCTATAAGAGATGGGTCCCCAGATGTCAAAGAGAGTCCCTAAGCACTTGTGAGTGGCTGCCTCCCAGGACCACTGCAGACTGTCACTTTTTCTCCGTCATCCCTCAGGCTCCAGTCAGAAAGATCAGCTTAGTCAGGGCACGGGCAGCACCCTGGACAGCGCCTTGGACCCCTGGCCAGAAGTCTCTCCATCACCCTTCTCTGTGGAACCCTCCTCGGGCCTTGTGCCTGTTGGGAAGACTCAGAAGATCAAAGTGAAGTTCTCCCCGATGGACATTGGAGAGTTCGAAAGCACCCTGTACTGCCAGTAAGGAAATGTGTTCTCCAAGCCTCTAGCTCTTACCCTCCTCTTCCCTCCCACCTCTGTCCTTCCTTCCCACCCTAGTCACCTTGGAGCCTGGGAGTCTAAAAGGGCCAGCCTTTAGAGAAGAAGGAGAATGTTATCTAAGCCCCGCTTATCAACTTGCCCATTGCTTCCACCTGCCTACTGCTCCCTTCCCGGCCACGTTCAGTGCTCCACTGAATAAGAGTAATTAGCAACCAGGCACCTTCTACCCTTGGAGAAAGCTTCCTTCTCCATTCTCTGAGACTCCTCTATCTCGTATACAAAGTGAAAGCAGCAATCCTTATAATGTAGAATTATTTGGAATACTAAATGAGCTAATTTAAGCAGAGAACTTGGAGCAATGCCTGGCCCACAGTAGCACAATAAACAAAGATAGGAGGGGAATATGGGTTGGGGGAACTGGTCTGGTTTGGTGTCCAGTGAGAGAAAAATAAGCAAAGACATCAGTGCAAGTCCCAGATGTGGGAATTCTTCTGTAAGCCTTGTCCTAGGATGACAGAGACCTACATGTGCTGGCAGTTTGTGAGTCCCGTCTCCCACTGCAGAGACCTGTGCCACACTAGGGTCGCCTCTGCACGGCCTTGAGGCTGAATCTGTTCACGTGCATCCCAGTCTACAAGGGTCTTAGGATAATTTCTTTTTAGGATTTCCAGGTCCTTCTCTGTAATCTATTAGGTGCCCAGGAGTGGACCCAGAGTGTAAGCACTCCTTTTAGCATCTAATACTGATAGAAGGAAAAAACGTGGAGCCACATGTAAGTGCACAGAGGGACCGATACTCGGGATTCTCATACGCAAGCCACCCATCCATTTAACATTTAGTGAAGATGTACTATGTAGAGTTGCCAGTCAAGTCACATATGATTGTCGGTCAAGAAACGCCACCTGCTCATACAGAACTCACATTCTGCTGGACAGAATATCCATTTCCAACCCGCTAAGAAAGCAACAACAGATATAAAATCAAATTAAAATAACTTTGTCATTTCAGAATTCCCAACTTGCCATCAGGAGACCAAGGCCCTGCTCTGGTCACAAGAGGGCGAAGCGTCCTGCCATTCTGCCATTTTGACCTGAAGGAATCAGACTATATCAGTGGTCATCGGCGCAACCCAGAGCTCCGAGGACCAGGCTCTGGGCCTCTCGATCCTAACACCCGAGTGATCGAGTTCACTAGTGTGGGTATAGGAGGAAAGAATCTCCGGTGAGTCATGTGGGTTGGCATTGGCTGCACTCATACCCATCTGTCCTTCTAAAGAACTCAGAGAAAGAATTCAGAGAGGCCAGCTATACCGATACCTAGACATGGCTTTGATGTCCCGAGGTTTGCTCTAGAGATATAATATCGGAGAACTGGTGCATGAATGAAGCTGGATCCTGTGTCAATAATTTTGACAGAGGGGGAGTTTTTGGTATGTTTGTGTGTGTGTCTGTGTGTGTGTGTGTGTGTGTGTATTGGTTATGAGCCTAGCCTTTAATGGCTGAGCCATCCTGTAAGAGATGGCTTAGCAGTTAAGAGCTCTGCCTGCTCTTCCTGAGTTCAATTTCCAGCAACCACATGGTGGCTCACAGTCCTCTGTAATGAGATCTGGTGCCCCCTTGAGGAAGAGACCTGGTCAGTTGTCCTCATCAACTTAAACAATGAAACCCAGTATACAAACAAGTTCAACAGAACTACCATATACAGGTGTCGATGAATGCTTCAGCATTTCTAGGACATATATACATATACATGTGTGTGAAATGAAATATATATATATATATATATATTTGTATATATGTATAAAAGTGTATTCCCTCACCCCCCACCTTGACCACAGAGCATCCCTTGACACATATGGCCTTAAGAGCATTATCATTCGAAAGTCAAGGACTCCCGTTATCCTTTAGATCCTAGGGGGAGGTGGCATTTTTATTTCTACAGTAATGAAATTCTCAGATCATTTCTGGTTTCTAGGAGGAGACTGTGACAATTCTGGGTTCTACCTACACTTTCTTGAATTTTTCTAATGCCTTCCCTCACTTTCTGCTTTCGATTTTCCCCCTTGGCCAGGACCTTTACCATCCTGAACCCGACCAATAGCACCTACTCTTTCTGCTGGACCTCTGAAGAAGCAGAAAGCCTGCAGCACCCTCCAGCCTTTGTGTGCCTTACAGAAAAGGGTATCATTCATCCTGAAAAGAAAGCAGAGGTGTGTGTGGCTGGGAACCCCGAAATTCTAGCCATCTCTGCATAGCAAGTGTGTGAGGAGAGAATAGCATTGATAAGAATCATTGGTCAACAAGTATTTACTGAGTGGCTATCAAGTACAACCCCAGTAAGAAGATAGATCTGCGCTCTCTTGGATGACTGTAGAGAAAGCCCCAGTATCTGCCAGGATTTTATGAGAATATTAAAGGAGCAAAGGGGAACCAGACATAACTATCTGGAGATTCCTGGGCTTGTGGTATGAGGACGTTAAAAACTATCTATATCTAAAAGATTGGCAGCAGCAAAGGGACATGTTTTTACTTTCCCAGTGAAAAAGGCAAAAAGTAAGAACAGAGTCCCAACTTGTGACTTGATCCTAAATGTCTTCACAATAATATAGGGCAGAGGGTCAGATTTATGTGTGAACTTGACAGTCAAAGCATACATGTAGGCCCCATGGCCAGTAAGTTCTACAGAGGATCTTATATGTAGCAATAAGTCCATGAAATGGAAATTATGAATTCAAATACCTTCTGGTAGTTGGCAAGATGGTTCAGCAAGTAGGAGTGATTGCTGCCAAACTTGAGACCCACATGATGGATAGAGAAAGCCAACTCCCACAAGCCATCCTCTGACCTTCAACATCGGTGCACGCATACACACACACACACACACATGCACATACACAGATACATAAGTAAGAATAAATTAAAATGCTGGTGTTGGTGCTGGAGATGCAACAGTTAAGAGTGCCTTCTGCTTTTGCAAAGGACCCAAGTTCAGCACCTATAGCAGGCCTATAACTCCAGCTCCAAAGGAATCTGTCATTTCTGGCCTCTGGAGACCTGTAATCATATGCACATACCTACACATAGACACGTGCATACACATAATTAAAAAATAAAATCTTTTTTAAAAAAATATTTAATTCTTCCATAAGATCACCCAAATGAACAAAGCAAGTGGGAGGGGGGATGATAGGCAGTGATGGTACCAGAACCCACTGGTTCTTCCTCTCCTCTGGCAGATGATCACCACACAGACAAATAGCCCCAGGGTGGCCTCTTTTCCTATATTTTTCTGAAAACACCATATTTTTGTATTTCTCTCCATCCTATGTATTGGTAGTAAGCTCATTATTTTTAACCCTTCCCAAACAAAACAAAGCATATTTGTAGAGTCTCCGTTGGGCCTCTACATATTAACAGTTCCCAAAGCCAAGTAGTTCAGCATAGGATCCAGGAGCTAGGTTCACCATAGCTATGGTCCTTCTTGGATGTACTCCTGCACAGCCTAGAAATCTGTCAAAGACCCTGCCCAGTTCCTGGAGAGGTAAGTTGCAGAATCTGTCATCCAAGACTGTGCTGATTTGGGGTGACAGTAGTGCCCCTGGCGTGACACAGTTCCAGAACATCTTTCCTGCACTATCATGTCATTGGCATGGACCTTGCCAAATGCTATTCTTCTTCTACTCAGTCCTGATTGATCAAGTACAAATTCATGTTAGCCCCCGGGGGAAGTACCTACAGTAACTTTTAAGAACAGACTTTTCTTCCAGATCTTTCTGTTTCTTTCTAGAAATCTGCTCCATTTTCTCTCTACCAGTCAGTTTCTTCCCATCTTTATTTGTTATGTTTTTGCTCCTTTGTGTCTTCACTTAACAGACAGATTGTGGCACGCCATGACCCAGCTCACCCTCGTGGTGTCCATCCCCATCAGTGCCACTGCCATCCAGCCCAGTCACTCATCATCTTCTGAATTTCAGAGGCAGGCAGGCAGGCAGGCAGAGGAGAGAGAGATCTTGTTGCCCTGGTGATGATTTTGAATTGGGCTATATGCCAGATTGTTGACAGACATGTGGGTTGTCTTTCTTTGGTATTGGTGCCAGTTTGGTCCACTGTGCTACAACCATGCCATCCAAAGAATGGCACAGAATACAACAGTATCATCAGCACAGTCTGTGGATGGGATAGATGACTGTTCTTAACAGGTGGGGCAAACTGATTGCCATTGCTCGTATAACCATACCTACTTTTTAGATGCTAATAACAACCTGGGAAAATGTCACCTCACACTAGTAGGTCTCCAGAAGGACAAGGAAGAAGTGCCTCTCACTGTCCTTTTTAAAACTGTCTTCTTAGATTGTGTTCCAGTTCCTGCCTGCTCACCTGGACATCACAGAAGCATTCTGGACTTTCTGTATCCCGGAACACAATATCTCAGTCCCCTTCCTGCTGGTGGGAAAAACCACAGACCCCCTCATCTCTCTTGACCAGTCACACCTCAACTTCAGCTCTCTCCTCATTGGTAAGGTGGTCCAGCCAGTTTTTCATTTATGAGCTGGCATGACCTTAGGTCATCAAGGATTCCGGGAGCACGCCTCTCGGAGCCTTCCAGAAGAGATATGTCAGAAAGCCTCTGACACTTGTCGGAGAGCCATATAGTAGTTTTCTCTCGATCTCAACTCCATCAGCTGTCTTTGGCAGCCATACCCTAACACCCTGAGAATACCTGGGAGGTTTGTTATAGAGTCACGGAGTCTCCTGGGCAGGTTCTTGTAGGACCTCTTCATTGTCAGAACCCTGGGTCTTGTACATGTCTCTCCACCTCCAGGCTGTGGGCTGTGTTTGGTTGATGCTTGGTCTGTTCTACAGTGTTCAGATTCCTCTAACTTCTTTTCATATATTCATTGGGTTCAGAAATTGTTATTGATGGGCTGGTGGGGACTGTGGCTTCAGTGGTGGAGTTCTTGGCAAACATGCTTAAAGCCCTGGTTCACTCTCCAATACAGAGGGTAGGGAGATACCAGATTGGCCCAAATATTCCTCCATGGGATGGGAATACTCTAAAATAAATCACAAAGTCCTCAGGTTTACATTCTAATCATGGGAAGGAGACTAACAAAACCAAGTAAAATACATAGTAAGGCAGAGATTGATACATGTTATAAGAAAGATTTCAGGAGGATAGAAAGAATTGGAATGTGGTAGGTGCTAAGAAGGTAACATTCAAGCAGAGACCTGTGATGTAAAGGAAGCTACCATCAGATGCCTTAGAACTTTATGCATCTCTCATATGGATATGAGTGGGTATATAAAATACGGCTATGGCCAAA
Source organism: Microtus oregoni (assembly GCF_018167655.1). Lineage (NCBI taxonomy): Eukaryota > Metazoa > Chordata > Mammalia > Rodentia > Cricetidae > Microtus > Microtus oregoni. The sequence goes on from NW_024543063.1 coordinate 44,557,843, forward strand.
GAATTTTTAAGTGATCAGTTAATGTTTATTTTGACAACATTATTCATGATAGTAAGTCAGACAATATAAAGAGTATAACCCAGGAATGCAATGATGTTGATTTCAGTATAATAATTATGTCAATAATGAAGAACCATACGATTGTGTTAATGTACCAAAAAGTCCTTGCTAAAATTCATCAGAAGTTCCTCCCTATCCCCACTCTCAAAAACCCTCCAGTAATAAAACTGGGGTTATAGAAAAACATAAAGAATATTAAGCTAAGCCGGGCGGTGGTGGCGCACGCCTTTAATCCCAGCACTCGGGAGGCAGAGGCAGGCGGATCTCTGTGAGTTCGAGACCAGCCTGGTCTACAAGAGCTAGTTCCAGGACAGGCTCCAAAACCACAGAGAAACCCTGTCTCGAAAAACCAAAAAAAAAAAAAAAAAAAAAAAAAGAATATTAAGCTATAGCAAGAAACCAGCCAACAGTGTCCTGTAGTAAATAAGGCTACTGAAGCTGTTGGAATTAAAATGAGTTGGGAAAGTGTACTTATCATCACCTCTATAACTGAACATTTTCTTAGAGATTGTAACAATCATGAAAGTCAAAAAATAAGTATAGGGCATTAACTTTAAGGGAGAAAGAAAAATGATCTAAGTTGCTGTGGAGGATCACTTTGTACACAGAAAATCTCAAGAGTCAGGAGAGAGACAATTAGAATCAAGATAATTTGGTAAGCTGGGAGAGACCAATGTGCAAAAATCAACAGTTTCATCCCTTTTTGCTATAAATACCTAGAAGCAAAAACAAAAATAAAAACTCTATTTACTGCTAACTAAATGTACAATATCCAAAGATAAATCCAGTTCTTGAGACCTCTGTGTTAAGAGTTAAGTCACATTAAAATGCTTCCAAATAAGAGCTAAACATTCGGTTAGTTCTTCCAAAATTAAATGCAAATTTAGTCAAATTTCAATTAGAATCCCAGCTAGGAGTGCACAGGATTCACAGTTAGAGTTTAATGTCAGATAGACTTGATGTTAGTATAGATATGTCCCAAGTAATATTTGTTCACATTTATGCTAATAAAAGTTATTTGTGAAATCTGATAGCCTCATTCTCCTCAGGATTGAGGAAGGGACTTGAAAAAGATGATCCTAAAATTTTGTGGAGAAATGTTTTAATGTTAGCCAAAGAAAAAACAGAATAATGAGTCAGAATCCTGCATAGGAAAGCCCAGGGTCATCTAAGGTCAAATTCAGAAGAACTCAACATAGAGATTCTTTATGGAGATGTGGGCCCTCAAAGAGAATGAGAGGGCACTCCCATTACAGACCCAAGAAGACATTACAACTCCTGACTGAAGGAGCAAGGAAAGAGAAAGGTGTTAGCAGAGTCCCAGCATAGCTGCAGCCAGGTCAAAGAATCCACCCTCTAGAAAGAACAGTCAGTTAGGGAAGAGAGATTCCAAAGGGAGATGTGGAATCCCTGCAGGAGCAAGGTCACTGGAAAAGCAGAAGGAAGAAAGTGAGGCAGTTTGAGGCTGCGAGGCTGCGGAGGTCAGGGATGCCAAGATTGCTCTGTGAAGCCTTCCTCTTATGTGTAGGGTGTTACCAACTACAATCTCCTTGACTAGGCAGAGGCCTTTGTTGAGGGCTGGTGTTTCCTCCCCAGGCAGAGAAGCCCGAGAGACGGTGAAGATTATCAACAAGGAGGAGCATGGGTTCAATTTTGCATTCCAGGATAACTCCCGCTTCTCCGAAGGATTCAACAACAGCCTGACCGTGTGTCCCATGGAAGGCTGGATCCCACCACTGTCCAGGTGAGTGAAAAAATGAAGTCCTCGGGATGCATGGCAGAGTCCCAGGCCTGTCATCTATAAAAATCTCTTCTGGGTCATCAAGATGACTCAGTAGTAAAGACACTTGCCACCAAACCTGATGACATGAGTTCAATCCCCAGAACCCACATGGTGGAAGGAGAGAACTGACTCTCACATGTTGTCCTCTGACTTACACACACACACACACACACACACACACACACACACACTGTTGATGTATATACATGCATGCACACACAACAAAAACTAAAGAAATAAAAGTAAAACCTCTCCCAACTCTAATATATATATATATATATATATATATATATATATATATATATAATTTTATCTCTATCCTGTCTGACTCCCTGGTGTTTTTCTTTCTTGATTAATTATGGGGCATTGAGAATTCTAACTTATTTTAATGTGTGTATGGGTGCTTTGCCTACATGTTTGTGCACCGTATGTGTGAAATGCTAATGAGGTCGGACAAGGGCATCAGATTCCTTAGGACTGGAGGTAGAGGCAATTGTGAGCTGCCATATGGGTGCTGGGAATTGAACCCAGATCCTCTGGAATAGCAAGCAGCCAGTGCTCTTAACTGCTGAGCCCTCGTTCTAAATCTCCATCTCAGTATTTTTTTTCTCATGTTCATAGCATTTTCCTCATTGTCTTGTGTGTATGAATCCACAAAACAGTACCTGGCTTTGCCTGGAAAATCCTTAAAATTCACTTAACTTGGAGCGGTGTTTTTGGTGTCCTTTGCTCAGAGTGTATCCACTAATCCAGTGGACACTTGTTTTATGAGGTTTTCACAGGTTGGACTAGTCAGTTAATCTGCTGTCTTGTCTCCCTGTCAGTTTCCCAATTGATATTTTCTTCACACCAAAGCAAGAAGGAGATGTGAACTTTAATCTGATTTGTAATGTAAAGAGGAAAGCCCACCCTCTGACACTCAATGTTAAGGCCGAGGGCTACACTATGAATGCAGAGGTCAAGTGCAGGGACCGGACGGGCTCCACCTTCCTCCTGCTGTCCAAACAGGTCAACACCATCAACTTCTACGAGGTAAGGGGTAACAAAGCCCTTACTGCCTCTCTGCCTTGACCTAGGGAACATGGCACAGGGAGTATGAGCTGAATCTTCCTGTCTCAAATACTAGAGAGACCAGACAAATAAATCCATCTCCAGAATTATGTAGTTATGATGTGAATGTTTTTATTATTTTTTAGAGGATGAATATGATAGGGAGGGACATGAACACTTGCATTAAGCAAACAGGAAAGGTTTTTCATGGCCAAGAAAGATCTAAGAATTAAATTACCAACTTATACTCCAGATATAGGAGGACCCCTATAACACTTGGTGGGTCTTTCTGGAATATCCAGTGCCATTCAGCTAATAGCACCCAGCTTATCAATATCCCTCTCTATCCTTATCTCCCAAAGAGCATTTCTCCCTAGACAAGGGAATGATGCTTTCTTCACCATTGCTATGTCCTCCCTCTATCTCTTAGGTAGAGTTAAATGAATGTGTTCAGTGTGAATTCAACTTCATCAACACTGGCAAGTTCAACTTCAGCTACCAGGCAGAGCTCTCTGGGCCCAAAGCCCTGTTGCAGTACTTGGACTTCACACCTCCCGACAGCAGCGTGGATGTGGGGCAGTCAGAACCTGCCAACCTGTCTTTCCAACCATATCAGAAGTGTGTCTTGAAGGGCCTGGAGCTCAAAATCAAGGTGAGACCATTTAATGGTTTCCAAACGCAGAAAGAATCTATGGTGTGTTGGCCCAGCCGGCTAGTTCCGGCAATTCCTACCCAGTGGTTGTTTCAGAGACAAACTCTGGAACAGATGCCTCAGCAGTGTCAACCGGAAAGCAAATGGCCATCCACACACCATGACACTATTTCAACATTAAAATAAGTGGTAGAGCTGGATAGGCAGAGATGTTAAATACACAATACTCTCCAAGATACGGTATTAAATGAAATTTCAAGAACAGTGATGTCAGATAAGGGCATCAGACAGCAGGGAGAGCACTGGCAAAACCAACTTTCTCAAAACTCTGGAAATTGACTGTCCAAGAAGCATTTATACCAGAATGTCTGCAATCCATAAAAGCCGTGAGGTGTACAGTATTTCGGTTTGCCCTATTCCCACCTTCCGCCATCCCCCAGTCTCTGCAGCAGTCTCAGAAGTTGAGAGCTCTGCAGTGAACATGCAGACAGATAACCTCTTAGCCCCTGGAGCAGGAAGAGTGGTCTGCACTGCCTCAAAAGCTCCACTGCAAAGGAGCTGTCGTTATTATGCCAATCTAGATGTGCATGTGTGTGCACGTGCCCTTTACCCATGAGCCATCTCACCAGTCCCCAGTCTAGAAGTCCAACGGGAATCTCTATTCATAGGACTTATTTCCGTCTCAACTGAATCAAAGTTTGGCCATTTTACACCTGTTTTTCCTTGTAGGATATTTGTCCAGAATAACCAGTAACAGTTGTTGAACAGCTGCAGCTCCCTAAAGTGACAGTTGCACTTGGGGACAAACAAAGGGACAAGTTAGCGGAATGTATGTTTTCAGGGAGCTTTGAAAACCTTCGGCATATTCCCTGGCATCAAGACAGCCATGCATCACATAGACATGTGCATATCTTAGGGCTGAGATACTGTTAAGGAAGCCATCAGTTCCTACCTCATTCCAGGCTGAGACCAAGAACCATCTGGAAAGAAGGCTCAGTGGTTAAGAGCACCTGGGTTTGATTCCTGGCACCCCTATGGCAGCTGGAAACTGTCTATAACCCCTGCCCCAGGGCCTGTATGCATGTGGTACACATACGTATATGCAAGTAAAGACACCCATACACCATAGATAGATAGATAGATAGATAGATAGATAGATAGATAGATAGATACATACATACATACATACATACATACATACATACCTAGGTAGGGAGAGAGAGAGATAATAAAGACTTTGCCCATTTAATCAAGACAGGAGACCCCCTTTATCTGTTATCATTATCATCATCATTAGTGTCAGTATTAATATTATGAGACAGGGTTTCTTTGTGTAACCTTAGCTGTCCTGGAACTAACTCTGTAGACCAGGCTAGCCTCAAACTCACAGAGATCACTCTGCCTCCCAAGTGCTGGGATTAAAGGCATGCACCATCACCGCCCAGCTTCCCTTTTATCTTTTATTTACAATCCAATGACAGAACTATATCCAGTTGCTACCCTGAAACACAAGGGAAGGTGAGAAATTGGGCCTTTCGCCTCGGCCTGCTGGCAACCACAGTCCCACCCTGTATGATAACTAGCCACTTCTGCTGCTCACTCTGTCTTCAAGCTGAACCACTACTGAGAGCCAGTGTGGATTCTGGTTAGAGTTGCTAATTGTAATTGTAATTGCTAATTGTAATTATTGTAAACAAATAAAGCCAGTTCTACAGAAACAGACTCTCTGGAGATGGCATCCCAAGACCTAGAATTCGTAAAGTACCAACCACTTTCTTTCTTACCCTGTGGCTGCAATTGCCCTGTCTTCCTGCCTCTAAGTACAGTCCTCTGGTCCATCCCTCCTTGCAGATCAGCCATGGCCCAACATTTGTGTGCAGCATCTTAGGCTGTGCTGTGAGCCCAGCTGTCCATTTCTCCTTCACCAGCCACAACTTTGGGACTTGTTTCATCTACCAAGCTGGGATGCCCCCATACAAGCAAACCCTCGTTGTCACCAACAAAGAAGAAACGTCTATGAGGTAAGCAGTCTTCACAGAGAGAACAACTTGAGTCTACACAAGGACTCCATGCAGAGGAAGCCCTGTCTTCTACTTTCACCTCTGCTACTGTAACGAAGCTCTCTGACCAGAAGCAGCTTAGGAGAGGAACGGGTTTATTTCACCTAGCACGTCCAGGTCACAGTCCATCACTGAAGGAATTCAGAGAGGAACTCGGGACAGGAATCGAAGCCAGGACTGCTTGCTACTTGGTTGAGCATTGCCTTCAACCAGGGAACTCACAACCAAGGAAGTACAGCAGAAACCATGGAGAAATGCCGTTTCGCGGCTTACCCTCAGACTCACGTTTAGCCCATTCTCTTATAAAGCCCAGGACCACCTGCCGAGGGATGGTGCCACCCACAATGGGCTGGGCCCTTCTGCATCAGTTAACAGTTCAGATAATGCCCCATAGACACACCTACAGACCAACCTGCTAAAGAAACTTACTCAACTGAGAATCTTTTTCCAAGTGAATATAGACAGTGTTGAGGTGACAGTTAATGCTAACTAGTTCATTTGACCAAGACAGAAGTGGTGGGAAAGGTTCAGCACAGGCGGCATGAATCCTGGGTCCCGGTCTCCACCATTATTTTTTTTTTTTTTGATTTTTCGAGACAGGGTTTCTCTGTAGCTTTTGGTTCCTGTCCTGGAACTAGCTCTTGTAGACCAGGCTGGCCTCGAACTCACAGGGATTCGCCTGCCTCTGCCTCCCGAGTGCTGGGATTAAAGGCGTGCGCCACCACCGCCCGGCTCCACCATTAATATAAATGCTTGAACATCCATGAGCTGCCTGCTGAACATCCTCTTCTTGACTTGTGTCAAATTCCTGCAGCTTCTGTTTTGTTTCCTTGGAAAGAGGTTGGGAGAGTTAAAAACTGAATTGCTCTGCACTAAACAGCAGGTCTGTGCTGAGCCTAAATCTTCCAGATCAAACCCAGGCTGTCTGCATCAGCCCTGTGGAATGTTTCGGTCCAGGTCTCCACAGCTCTTTTCAGACCTAATGAGAAAGAATCTGGCTGAGCCACTGGCCTGTGTTCATGCACAGATCTCTTTATCAGTCCTGCAGAGAACATTCTGCCATGGAAAAATATTGTTATCTTCACTGTCCAATGTGATGGCCTTTAGCTATAAGTAGCTTGGTGCAACCAAAGAACTGCATTTTAATTTAATTTTAATTGATTTCAATTACTGTGTGTGTCTTGTCACTACCATATCAAATAGCATAAATCCAAGTTCAAATATTAGCTCTTTGATAGCTGTGACAGTGAGCAACTTTGTTTTGTTTTATTCTTCTTGTTTTTGCTGTTGTGGGCAGTATATGGTCTGTTAGTTTTGAGATGAAGTCTCACTGTATGGCCCAGGTTGGTCTCAAACGCATGACCCTCCTCTCTCAGCCGTCTGAGTACTAGGATTGCAGATATGCGCCACCATGCAAATATATTTTACATTTTTAAATTCTCTATGCCTATCTCCTTGCCTGAAGCAGGAGACCACATCTGGATACTGAAAACAGTGTCCTTCAGTACTGAGAATAGTGGGACTCAGTAACTGTTTGCTGCTGTTGCTGATATTATTCTAGATATTAAATCCCAAGACTATTATTTAGTTTTAAATAAATTTAAAATCTTATCTAACAGTCTGGAGAGATGGTCCAGGTTGAGAGCACTTGCTACTCTTGCAGAGGACCCAGATTCCATTCTCAGCACCCACATAACCATCTATAACTCCAGTTCCAGGGGCTCTAACACCCTCCTCTGACCTCTGGCATGCACATGGCATGCGCACATTATTGTAGGCAAACACTTACATGCACAAAATAAAAATAAATGCTTTAAATGTCATCTACTTACAGTCCTCCTTTTACAATTCGATATCATCTCTGCCTACTGAAGGCCTTGAGCTCCGGGCACCCATTTAGCTGAATTCCTTCTCCAAAAACACATCAGGAAGACGCAGGGAAGTTCTGCCGGAAAAGTCTAGGTGCCCTCCTGCCCAGGGGGAATAGGGAGGAGATGCTCTTTCATCTGACCTCTGAGGGCACCAGGCAGACACAGTGCACGTATGTACACACACAGGCCAGACATACATACATATAAAAATGAAGACAAATATTTTTAAATTTTAAATAAATTTAAATTTAGATAGAATAAGTAAAAAAAAAATAACAAAAAAGTGCCTTCATCACTATCCCATTTAATTTCTCCAATAATCCTGTGAGGTAGCTGCTACTAACCCCATTTCACAGGTGAGGGAGCAGATCTGAGTGGCCTGAGCAAATCTTCCCAGGTTACATGACTAGTTATTGGCAGATCCTGATCCAAACTCTCATGCGCTGCACTCCACCGAGCTTTGTCAGCCAGTGACTGAAGGGCTGCCCCCTTGTGAGAGAGTGTTGGACGCTGAGAGGAATTTTCAAGAAAAAGAGCATCGGTGGATTGAGTGTATGAGCTCCCACCTGCACCTCGGGCTGTGACTGAGACTGAGTGACTTGACTGCACCTGAAGGAGCATGAGCTGGTCATTGCTGCCATTCCTTCCAGCTCCTTGGTGACTCGCCTGACTCTAGGACAGCAGGACAGAAAATCTGTCACCTTTCAGCCCAGAAAGCACAGGGGACCCATCATTCCCTCCAGTTCTGCCTTCTTGGTGCTTATACCCCTTCCTCTGGGTCTTCCCCAGCTTAGATTGTTTATACACCAACACCCCACACGTCGAGGTGAACTTCAATGTGGACGTGATAAAGCCGGGGAAGACACTGGAGATCCCAATTACCTTCTACCCTCGGGAAGCTATCAGCTACCGAGAGCTCATCCGCTTTGAAATCAATGGGCTCTCTCAACAGACAGTGGAGATCAAAGGCAAAGGCACAGAAATGAAGGTAAGAGACCATGGGTGGGACTGCAGAACCCTCTTCCTTCCTCTTCCCAGACTCTTGCCACCCCACATCCCCTCTTCCCTGCTCCCGGGAATGCTCCACACAATATCATCTGACTCCGCCCACATGGTGTCCCTGATCACAGAAGGTGGCAAGGAATTTTTAAACCAGGCTCAATCCCAGCTCTTACTCAGACAGACCTAGATTCACTGTACTGGCGACCTCTGTCAACTGCAAGCACCAAAGAAATGTTCTGCGTCTTCTTGGAGAAGTGTCACAGGCTACGTCCCACTGGAGGGCATGTCTTATGCAGACATAGAGGTCATCTATGAGCTATTCCTCCTGCTGACCCTCGCTAGTGAATGTTCTCAGCCAGTTGTGGGTCCCAGGATTACATTCAGTAATGCCTCCTGCCCAGGTGACCCAAATCTCTAGGAAATGGTCCTGTTCTGATAGTCACCCCTGTGTTACTGCATCTGGTAACTATGTCTGGTACGTCTGGTGGAAGTTTTATATTGTAACAGAAAGCTCAAGAAGCCTGAAAAAATTCAAGATTCTTAAGAATGCATAGGATATTTCAACAAATGAGAAATGGAGGGGCGTGTGGCCACCTCCCCTCAAGTCACAGGAGTAATAGAACATTACCACCTGGTGTGTCTTGTCAACACAAAGCACGACTCTTGCTCCAAAGAGAATTAGAAATAATTTCTTGTGAGCCAAAAATGAGTGACCAAGCGTTGGTAGCAAGATCTGGGTTAGTGTGAATGACATGGTCCACTATCCAAGAGGCTGTGTGAGTTTTTATAGTCAGAACAAAAAGAAGTAACAGGTGTGTGTGTGTGTGTGTGTGTGTGTGTGTGTGTGTGTGCAAGAAAGAAAGAGAGGGAGACAGAGACAGAGAGAAAGAAAGACAGTGAGAGAGTGTATGTGAGTATGTGTGTGAGTGTGTGAGAGAGTGTGTGTATGTGTGTGAGTGTGTATGTGTGTGTGTGTGTGTGTGTGTCACACATGCACATTGACGGAGATTAGTTGTGCAGAAAGGGGACATCTCTTCTACAGGTTACAGAGGTTCCAATGCTCCTGTCTTCAGGGCTGGTGCGAGCTAGTAATGAAATCAAGGCTCACTGACCTGAAGTCGTGAGACCATGGAAAAAGGGAGCTGCCCCTGCTTCTAGGGGACACAAGCGTCATGTTCATTTTCCGCATTGACTGACAAAATCTACTCCCTGCTCTTTCTGGTCACCCAGATCTTAGTTCTAGATCCAGCCAACAGGATCGTGAAGTTAGGAGCTGTTCTTCCAGGTCAGGTTGTGAAGAAAACTGTTTCCATCATAAACAACAGCCTTGCCCAGCTCACCTTTAACCAGTCCGTCATGTTCTCTATTCCAGAACTCCAGGAAGCCAAGGTCAGTGTAAGGAAACGGGGGGGGGGGGGTCCATGGGTGTTGCAGGATACAGAAAAATTGGCTGTGAGAGGCCAGCCAGAGCCAGAAACATAGAGAGTACCTCATCCCAGGACTCCGTGGTGCCCACCATCCCATGCAAAGAGGGAAAACTCCTTGTTCCCTTTCTTCATAAATCCAAACTAAATTCTCCTCTGCCAGTGAACTTCACCCCCAGATGACTATATCAAATTGTCCCTTAGTGGGTAACCAGAGTTTTGTTAAAGTGACTTGTCTTGAGCGTTTACCTCAGGCTAGCTCCCAAAGTCATGGCGTTGGGGAAATCCCCAGGACAGTTTTCTCCCATGTCCCTCTCCTCACTCCCTGCAGCCTCCTGCAGCCTCGGTGCATTCCTGCCAGCCGCTCCATGCTCTGGACAGAGAATGTAAGGAGTTGGTTTCCTTATGGCAGATTTGGGGTTACTTCCTACCAGGACTAAGGGGAAAAAGGAAATCACGTAGGAATTTATACTGTAGCTCCTGAACTTTAGAATACAGTCACCCAGGGAACTTTAGAAAATGCAGGTTTCAGATCATCTCCCAAACACTGAATCAGCTGGTCTGGGCAAGTCCTGAGGTCTAAGTTTTATTAGTCCCAGTATGTCCTCTTTATTATCTGTGTTTTTAGTTAGCATACAAAATAATAGTTTCATCATGACTTTTTGTTTGTTTACTTTGGTTTGGTTTGGTTTGGTTTTGGTTTTTGGTTTTTTGAGACGGGGTTTCTCTCTATAGTCCTGGCTGTCCTGGAACTCGCTCTGTAGATCAGGCTGGACTTGAACTCAGAGTGCTGAATTCAGGAGGCTGCCTCTGCTTCCTGAGTTCTGGGATTAAGAGCATGTGCCACCACACCTGGCTCATTATGACATTTTACACACGTGTGTGTGATTGTACCTTGTTCTTACCATCCCCAACTCTCCTCCCCTATCCCTATTGCCTTCCTCTCAGAGTGTCTCTTCTGCTTTCTTGTCATATGTGTGTGTTTATAGATATTAAATATAGATTCGGCATATGATAAAAAGTATGCAATGTTTTGCAATTTCTTTTTCTCCATGATCTTGTCTTGTTCCTGCTCCCCTCTCCTATATACTGCGTTCCCCTTTGTCCATCGTTCTCCTTCTTCATGCATGGCATACACACACACACATATACATATATCTATACACACATATACATATATCTATACACACACACACATATATATATATATAGTTAAATCAGACTGTATATGAGAGGAAACATGTAATCTTGTATTTCTGAGTCTGGCTTGTTTCACTTAACCTGATGCTCTCCCATCAGGGAACATTTGAGAAAGGCTGGATTGATATTTCTTGTTTCACGTTTCCTGCTACTGTTTCCTCTACCATGGAGGAAGGAAGAATGAAATGCCCAAGAGGAGCTGAAAAACCGGACAGTACAGGAAATTAACATTTGTTGGATCCCTGTCATAAGCCACACATTTTACAGACATGATCTTGCCCTTCCTCGAAGGGCAAGTGAAGGGGAGGCTTTGAGTAACGTTATCAGAGATGACCGAGCTGGTGACAGATGAGATTTGATCCCTGGGCCGAGAGCCCCAGCAGGAGACACTGAAGCCTGAGGAGCCTCCCTCCTTTCAGCTTCTGAGTCACATTGTCTCACTGTCTAGGTCATCACCCTGGAGCCCTTCCACAATATCACTCTGAAGCCCAAAGAAGTCTGCAAGCTGGAAATTACCTTTGCCCCCAAGAAGCGCATCCCTCCTTTCTCTGAGGAAGTGTTCATGGAATGGATGGGACTTCTGTGTCCCCTCTTTCTCCTTAGTGGCTGCTGTCAGGCCCTGGAGATTTCCCTGGACCAGGAGCATCTTCCCTTTGGTCCTGTCGTGTATCAGACACAATCTACACGGCGCATCCTCATGATGAACACAGGCGATGTGGGTGCAAGGTAGGATGGGGATGGTGTCTCCCACCTGAGATGGTAGCAGACATCTGCATCTCTGAATTCTGTCTTTGCCTCAAATGAAGCATCACAGTAACAGCTACTCCCATGGTGACATGGTAGAAACATTGGTGCAATCCTGGTATATGCCTGTCACACAACCCACCCAGCTCAATCTCAACAACTCTAGGCTGCTTATACTATCGTATAATTGTATAATCGTATAATACTGAGGCAGGAGGATTTAAAATGCATAGTGATACTCTGTCTTTAAAAAAGAAAGTGAGAGGGAGGGAGAAAGAGAGGAAAGAAAGAAAGAAGAAGAAGAAGAAGAAGAAGAAGAAGAAGAAGAAGAAGAGAAGAAGGAAGGAAGGGAAAGAAAAAGAAAGAGGAAGGAAAGAAGGAAGGAAGGAACGAAGGAACGAAGGAAGGAAGGAAGGAAGGAAAAGAAGCCAGGCATGGTGGAACACTTTTGTATAATTCTAGCACTTGAGGACTGAGAAGTGGAGGCAGGAGGATCAGTAGTTCAAGGCAGCTATTCTGGCTATATATGTCCAAGGCGAGGTTAACCTAGACTATATCAAACCTTGTTTAAAGGAGGAGAGGATGCTGGGGATGAAGCTCAGTGGTAGAGCAATTGCATAGCACGTACAAGGCCCTGAGTTCAATTCCCAGCATCACAAAGAAAAAGGAGAAATAAGAGGCAGGGAAAAGGGAGTGGAGAAAGCAGAAGAGGGTAGAAGGAGGGGAGAATTATGGGGACAAAACGTGTTCTCTAGGCATCATTCCTATCAGATAGAATTAGAAAAAACACCAGTAGAACAATTCACAATCTGCTTTAGTATAAATAAAGTGTAAAAAAAGATTAACTTTCTCCCAAATCACATATGTATCAGTAAGCATGGGTGTAAGGTTGGGAAGGCTTACCTGGAATCAACGCAGTCTCCAGGGCAGGTGCTTTACAGCCTTATTTCACAGATGAAATGAGGCTTAGGGATTCCACAGCCAGGAAATGAAAAGACAGGACCAGAACCCAGGCTCTCTCCTCTTGGTGCTCATGCATTGGCATGGCTGTCGGGTACCCACTACACACCCCAGGGGTCCTCACCATATAGACTCAGTGCTATGCCACCAAGAGGATGCTATGTGGTAGCCCTGATTTGGAAGGACTGTTCTGCACCTTTCATCCCCTGCCTTCTGCCCATACCAAATGCCCGATCACAGGAATGGCCCCATAGGCTCATCAAGATCCCAGTGCCACCAAGAACAGACATAACTCTCACATGAAGGCCTTGTTACCACCCTTCTGGATCTAAACAGGTAGTGCATGGGACAGTCAAGGCCATGGTCTTAAGAAACTGTAGTCCTAGTCTAGCCACCTGCTAGCTATGCAACCTTGGGAACACATGAACATATTCATGCATACATTCCCTATCTGTCATTCATGGACAGTGAGTGCAGCCAACTTCTCACCCCAGTTCAACTCTAAGAGGGAGCAAAGTCCCCTTACCCGAGAGTAATCTTGGTCCATGTTCCCTAACCACCTCTGCTCTGACAGGGCTTCCTCCTCCTAGATCCCAGGGAGTAGTCAGGGTGGGGACCAAGCTGTCAAAAGTCCTGGTGATGTCTTTTATTACCTCAGAATATTAACATACTATCTCTCTCGTCTTCTTCTGTCTCGGAAAAGGTTTAAATGGGATGTGAAGAGACTGAAGCCTCACTTCTCCATCAACCCTGAAGAAGGTTACATCACCTCAGGCATGGAGGTTGCTTTAGAAGTAACCTACCATCCCACTGAGATAGGAAAGGAAAATCTCTATAAAAACGTTCCCTGCTTCATCCAGGGAGGAAATCCTCTGTCTCTCACCCTGTCAGGAATCTGCGTGGGACCACCTGCAATCAAAGAGGCAAGTAGGCATTGGCCAGGGATGGGCCAAAGGCAGGAGTAAGCCCAATGAAAGAATTCAGTTCTCAACAACTGTATAGAACATTCAGTACAGTTTTTCCCTGCCGCAGGGACTTTGCACATACCATATCCACTGATTGAATAATCTTCCCTCTTTGTTAACTTATTTCATGTCTTTCTTCAGCTTGTGGTACAAACATTACACCCTCAAGGCAGCCTCAAGGAGACCATCTAGATAAAATTCTGTTAGGAGAACTGTGAGCAGGGAGCAGAGCATAGCTCAGTCAGTGAAGTGCTTGCCACACAAGCATTCTGTTCCTTCGTCTGGAGCAGGAGGACTTGGAGTCTTGAGCAGAGGAATGACATTATTTGATTTGTGCTTAATGGGGTCAAACCAGATGTTGACAGACGTCAGAGGAAGAAAGACTAACGAGAAGCACTTCCCAAAGATGAGGGGAGACATGACGTGGCTTGGATGGTACAATAGGCACATGGGATAGTAGAAGGATATTTTACAGCTCATAAATTCAGCTAGGCTAGCCTGTCAGGGAGCTTCAGGGGGTCCAGCTGTCTCCATCCCCTCGGTGCTGGAGCTGCAGACAGACCCTGCCACACTGGTCTTACATGGATGCTAGAAACTGAACTCAGGGCCTCGTGTCTGCACTGAAATGATTTGACTGGCAGCGTGTGTGCAGCCACTACACCATGCAATTGTGTATGGCTGTAAAGAAAAGTGAAGCCATGACTTTTGCAGGAAAATGTATGCAACTCAAAATCATATGTTTAATGAAGTAAGCCAGACTGAGCAAGACAAGAAGTATATGTTTTCGCTCATATTTGAAACCAGATTCAAAATTACATGTGTGTATCTATGCATGGGGACACATGGGGCTGGAAAGAAGGAACCCCAAACTATTTGTGGAATGACTGAGGGGAAAGGAGATTGTCCACTGGGATTCACTGTGGGAAACGCTGTTAAAAGCTCTCTTCCCCGGCATGCACACACACACACACACACACACACACACACACACACACACACACATGGCTCTGGCCCCTGGAAGATGTTCAGAGGAGAGGACACAGAAGGTGATTGTCCTGCTTTCCCCAGGTGGTGAATTTCAACTGCCAGGTGCGTTCCAGGCACACGCAGACCATCCTGCTCTCAAACCGTACCAACCAGACCTGGAATCTGCACCCCATCTTTGAGGGCGAGCACTGGGAGGGGCCCGAGTTCATCACCCTGGAGGCCCATCAGCAAAACAAGCCCTATGAGATCACCTACAAGCCCCGCACCATGAATCTGGAGAACCGCAAGCACCAGGTAAACCAAGGCCTCCCGCCTGCTTTCTGGTACAGAGGGAGCAAGGAGCTGTGTAGACAGGGGCCAGACGACAGTTTTAGAGCTCAGAGTTGGAAGAATACTCAAGTGAGGCGTGAGTACCCAGATCCTGGAACAATGGGGAGCCAAGGCAGTTGTCAGGTAGTGGCGCCCCCATTGCCTCTGTTTCTCTTAGAATTCGGCAGCTCAGTCCTAAAAATGAGGCCCTAGAACAAGCATCAAGAAATTCATATTTATTTAGCGCATCAGAAACATCATGGTATCTGTAACAAAAATCAGAAGAGGCCCAGGGATGTGCCTGCCACCAAGCCTTGCAAAAGAGCAACCCCCAAGACCAGCATTTTGGAAGCAGAGAAGTGACTCTTACAAGTTGTCCTCTGAGTTCCACACAGATGAAGCCACATGTGTGTGTACACATACACACGAATGAATGAATGAATGAATGAATGAATGAATGAATGAATGAATGAAATGAAAATGTAATCTGAGGGCCAGAGAGAGAGATGGCTCAACAGCTAAAAGCACTTGCTATTCTTACAGAGGACCTGAGCTCACTTCCCAATACCTATGTTGGGTGGCTTGCAACCACCTGTAATTCCAGTTTCAGGAGACTCCAATGCCCTCTCTGCCTCTGTAGGCCGTATACTCACATGCACATACCCACACAGAGACGCATAACTAAAAATAATAAAAATAAATTTTTTAAATGCTATTTTAAAAATTAGGCAGGGTAGAAGTGACATGTGCCTTTAATCCCAGCACTTGGGAGGCAGAGGCAGGTGGATCTCCCACTTTGAGGCCAGCCTGGTCTATATAGTGAGTTCCAGGACAGCCAGGGTGACGTAGAGAAAAGGAAAGCAGCTGGTCTCTGTGCTTAGAAACAAACTATATTTTCTTCAGTCTTCACTATCTATCCAATATGACGAGTTGCTGCTTCTGCAAGAAAGCCTGTTTTGGTTTTTTTGGGTTTTTTTTTTTCTTTTTGAGACATGTAGCTTTGGAACCTGTCCTGGAACTAGCTCTTGTAGAACAGGCTGGCCTCGAATTCACAGAGATCTGCCTGCCTCTGCCTCCCAAGTGTTGTGACTAAAGTGTACCACCACTGCCCAGTGAGAGGCCCTGTCTTAAAGGAATATTGTGGGCAGCAATAAAGGAAGATACGCAGCATCCTTTCTTGGCCTCCAAGTGGCTGCACATGGGTTCACTCTACACACACACACACACACACACACACACACACACCCCAAAAGTTAAAATTTTAAAGTGTTAGACTTATTTTACCCTCCAGGTCAGGCAGGAGCTTCTGTGTCATTCCGACGTATCTCTTCTTCTTTCAAGGGCACTCTCTTTTTCCCCCTCCCGGATGGGACTGGCTGGCTGTATGCCCTGCACGGGACTGCCGAGCTCCCCAAAGCTGTTGCCAATATCTACCGTGAGGTTCCATGTAAGACTCCCTATGTTGAGCTCCTGCCAATCAGCAACTGGCTGAACAAGCCCCAGAGGTGAGGGAGTGGGGTGAGCAGTCAGGGAAGGGGGACAGATGGCCTCCACCATCCAGCGTGGTCCTTCCCCTGCCCAGAGCTTACAGAGAATGTCAGGCCGGGGCAGTCAGAGACTTAGTCCTCTGTGTAGCCAGGTGTCTCATGGACATGAACCCAGTCATCTTGTTCAGTGCTGATTCTTACAGACTGTAGGGCACTGCCTCCCACAAAATATATGCCCAATAAACAGTAGTTCTGATGACCCTAACCATCATCGTCTTTGTTATCGTTGAGTGGTTTATAGCCTGAGCCTAGCTATAAATCTAGAAAACCCCTCAAACTGTGCTTCCAGCAGAAGGTAGAGAGGGATGAAAGAACCAGCAAAGATCAAGAGCAAATAGCCTCATCCTTCTCTTCCACAGAGGAGAAATGGAGGCTGGAAGTACATCTTCCTGACGACTGCCTGCCTAGCATCGTAGACTAAAGCTCAGATCTAAGTCTGAACCCCAGTTTTGCCAATAGCCATGCATGTTGTCTGAGCAAGTTATCGTCCTTCTTTGGACCTCTGTTTCCCCTTCTATAAAGTGGAGGTGTTAATGAAGCAAACCTCCTCTGGGCATGACAGCTGGATATCTGAAAACAACACGGAGAAGGAACTGCT
Organism: Microtus oregoni; assembly: GCF_018167655.1. Lineage (NCBI taxonomy): Eukaryota > Metazoa > Chordata > Mammalia > Rodentia > Cricetidae > Microtus > Microtus oregoni. The sequence goes on from NW_024543063.1 coordinate 44,575,055, forward strand.
GGGTACCTGCCTCAATAAATGGCAGTTGCTGTTGGTGACAGTGTAGACTAGAACCACAGTTCCACACAATCTCCGTTAAAGGCAGATGTAGCTTCCCTTAGACACAGCCTCTTTCCTTCCCACCTTTGGACAGCCTCATGCCAGTGTCTCTCGTCATTTCTCATTGTCTCTCTCTCTTGTCCTGTGCCAGATTCCGGGTCATTGTGGAAATATTGAAACCGGAGAGACCAGACCTAAGTGTCACTCTGAAGGGCCTTGATTACATCGATGTACTATCTGGCTCCAAGAAAGACTACAAGCTGAACTTCTTTTCCCACAAGGAGGGGCTGTACACTGCAAAGGTATCATCGCATCAAAGGCACTTCCCAAGCCCCTGGAGGTTTGACCCTGGGACCCTGGGGTGTTAGAGAACAGCAGATGCTATCCTCCAGGCACTGTCCTCAAGCACCGCAGCGTTCACTCCGTGCTAGCTTGCCTAGTCCGTTCATTCCTTTCATAGGTATCCATTGAGTGCATAGGCCACACTCTGTGCAGAGTGCTGGTAGCACAGCAAGGGCCAAAGGCAGGCACGGCCTCTATTCTTTTTTTTTTTTTTTTTTTTTTTTTGGTTTTTTTTGAGACAGGGTTTCTCTGTGGTTTTGGAGCCTATCCTGGAACTCGCTCTTGTAGACCAGGCTGGTCTCGAACTCACAGAGATCCACCTCTATTCTTATGAAGCACAGACTAATGGAGGGAAGCAGAATTATTCTGCCAATGCATAACTTTCTAATGAGATACGTGCTTTGAAGTAGGAGAGTATATGTGAAATTTGTAGCTCACAGGAGAGGTCAGGATTGAAGGCTTGCGTGTTGTTTGTTTATCGACAGTCTCTGAAGTTATCGTTAATTATGGACTCACCAAGGGAAAGATTTTAAAGTATAAAACTAGTCAAGGGGGGGCTGGAGAGATGGCTCAGTGATTAAGAGCATTGCCTGCTCTTCCAAAGGTCCTGAGTTCAATTCCCAGCAACCACATGGTGGCTCACAACCATATGTAATGAGGTCTGGTACCCTCTTCTGGCCTGCAGGCATACACACAGACAGAATATTGTATACATACATAATAAATAAATAAATAAATAAATAAATAAATAAATAAATAAAACTAGACAAGGTCTTTAGAAGGATGTATATAAAAGCCAGGCTGTATAAATAAAATTGCCACCCAGTGATGACAGGATTGACATTCCCGTGTATTAAGAAGAACAAACGCTTGGATAGAGTCTACTTCACAAAAGCAACCGTATGAAAGCCAGGCACAGCACTCAAGAGTGTGAGGCCTGCCTCTGGAGTTGTGTGCTAACCTGAGCAACAAGAGACTGTGCCTTCTAAAGTGAACTGAGATTCTTAAATCATCTCTCACCTGTAAAAAGCCAGACTACAGTTCCAAAAGAGAAAGGCTGCCTAGCAGGGATCGGACTGACTGGCCAGGCCACCCCAGTATGTGTGCTTCATGTGCCCAGCGAGACTCCCAGATAGCAGGAGATGCTGAGTGTGCACAGAGGACCCTGTGCTAACATCTCCTCTCCCCGTTTCCTTCTATCCTCCCTGTGAACACAGGTGATCTTCCGGAACGAGGTGACCAATGAGTTCCTGTACTACACTGTGAGTTTCAGGGTCATCCCTTCTGGCATTATAAAAACCATCCAGATGACGAGCTCAGTCCGCCAGAGTGCGTCAGCCTCCATCAAGTTGGAGAATCCCTTGCCCTATTCCGTGACCTTCTCTACAGAGTGCAAGCTGAATGACATCAACCTACCTTCTCAGTTTGCTGTGCCTGCAAACTCTGAGGTAAGGACCTGACTGCCAGGGGACTCTTGAGGGCTAGGACAGAGGTTTCTACCCATGGGGCCTCTGGGTCTATGTTCTGCAATCCTTGAGTGTGGGCCAGCCCTGATGGAGGGCAAGAAGAATGGCAGGAATAGTCAGCCTTGTGTTCCTTTCTTCTACAGTCAAAGTCTTCATGTGAACTAGGGACACTTAGCTTTGGTATGGATGGGTAAAATGGACTACTTTCTATTTTCTTTGTCTATTGATTGTTTGACTTGTTCAAACTAAAGGGGAAACATCTCTTTTCTAATTATAAAAGTATCATAGAGCCAGGTGGTGGTGGCACACACCTTTAATCCCAGCATGTGGGAGGCAGAGGCAGGTGGATCTCTGTGAGTTCAAGGCCACCCTGGTCTACAGAGCAAGTTTCAGGACAGGCTCCAAAGCTACACAGAGAAACCCTGTCTCAAAAAAACAAAAACAAAACAAACAAAAGTATCATAGAGCTAGAAGTGTACCTTAGTTGCAGAATACTTGCCCAACATGCATGGGGTATTCTGGGTTCAATCCCTAGACCATGGATCTTCGTGTGAAAAAGAAAGCAAAGAGTATAAAGTATCAGAATAAAACACACACACACACACACACACACACACACATATACATATACACATGCACTACATACACATTTATATGCACATACATGTACACACACATACATACATACATATACATGCTTGTACACTTGTTGCTTATACTTGCTTCTGTGCAGAGTATTCTGAAGAGGCATGCAAGAACCTCCAACCATGGTAAAGAGGACATGGTCAGGAATTACAAACCAGGAGGAAGACGGGCTTTCCTTTTTATTCATTTTCTCAGTTTATCGTTCCAAAACTCACTGTCTGAATCTCCCAAAGTCCCCACTCTACCTTCCCTGCCTTCTCACCCTTGTCCAGTTCTGCCTGTCCCCTTCACACTACTCCATCTCTTCCCTCATCTCTAGGACTAGGTTAGTTTTTTCCACTCTGCTGCCTGCCATTAGCAGGCAGGATTGTATCTGTCCTTTGTCTCCTGTGTCTTTGCTGTAATCAAGTAATCCCTATTCTCAAAGATTTCTCTCCAAGCCAGGCTGTTTCAGAAAGGGGCTTCAGTCCAACAGTTTTTGTTGGTGTTTTGCTTTAAGTTGGGTTTGTTCTAACTTCTTTGAGACAGGGTCTCACGTGCCACCCAGAATGGCCTCAAACTCAAGATCCTATTTTTGTTGCAGCACCTGACCAGTTCAGGCGCGCTGTTTGAGCCTTCAGCTAGTCTCTACTGCCCCCACTAGGTTAATCTTATTACAACAACTTGTAGTTAAACTGAAACCACTCCTCCAGCTTCTGCTGGAATGTCCCACTAGGCTTTCCATCTCAGTTCAGCAGGGATCTGTGCTGTTTGGCTCTCAGAGCTGATGCTCCCCGCACCATGCAGGAGCTAATATTACACCAGGCTCATCGCTATTGGTACTTTGGCTCCATGTACTCACATTTGAGTTTGAGGTCGCCCCTACACTTGCTTTCATTATAAATGTTAGCTTGGTGTTATTTTGAACCTAGTTGATGGGGGGGGGGGGGGGGATAGAACAGGTATTTAAGACAGTCTAAACAATGTTGTACTACTATTATCCTCTTACCCTAAACCTAAGGAACTGGTTTCTATGTATAACATGAGTCAGAGTTTCGCTTTGCTTTCCAAGTCAATAAGAATTGTCTCTGACTAACTAAAATTCTGGTTTTAAACTGAGCATGGTGGCACATGACTGTAATCCCAGCACTCCAGAGGGATGGAAAAGAGGATCAAAAGTTCAAGATCATCCTCAGCTATGTATTGAGTTTGAGATCAACTTGAACTACTTAAAATCCTATCTCCAAAAAACAAAACAAAAAAACCTACTGCCCTGCAGAAACATGTATAAGATAAACCAATCTCATCCATCCATGAGTCTGTTCTAGCTCTTCTGGGATAAAATCATTTCTGTTCTCATGCGAATACTTCTGTGTTTTATTAACATATACTTTGATAAGTGTTAGTTGACATCAGATAAAACTGCCAGTTCAACTCCAGCGATAGCTTACACTCTTGTTGCTATTCAGAAATCTGTCAGCTATTCTTGACTCTTCTATATAAATTTTGAAGCCACATTTCTCAGAAGAAATAAAGAAAAATAAAGTGAACGCTGGATTTTGAATGGAATTCCATTATCTGTTATCTGCCAATCCATAACAAATTACTCTCAAACCTAGCATCTTGTCCAACGGCAATGCTTACTCTCTGCAGTGGCAGCTTGGCTGGGCCATCGTTGCTGGGGGTGGGGAGCTGTGTCTCATGAGGTTCCAGGCAGGCAGGCAGGCAGGCAGTCAACCAGGCACCACCTAGTCATCCCCAGCCCCCGCACCTGAGACTAGATAATCTGCTTCCAGACCCAGGCACAGGGTTGCTGGAAAGGTTTTTAGCTCCCTATTGTCAGTTGACTGGACCTCAGTCATTATGTGGACCACCCCCCTTGAGCATTTTCCAACATGGCCGACTTCCCTAGAGTAAAGATGTTAGGGACAGAGACTAGCTTTCGCAAGGGAGAAAGGCGTGCACACAACAGAAGCCTGCAGGCTTACGCTTTCTCTGCCTCATCTCAGGAGTGATGTGCTTGCGCTTTACCACGCCCTCTCCCTATCCTGGAATTTAAGTTAGAAAACTACTGGAAGGGCCGGGCGGTGGTGGTGCACGCCTTTAATCCCAGCACTCGGGAGGCAGAGGCAGGCGGATCTCTGTGAGTTCGAGACCAGCCTGGTCTACAGAGCTAGTTCCAGGACAGGCTCCAAAGCCACAGAGAAACCCTGTCTCGAAAAAAAAAAAAAGAAAGCTACTGGAAGAGCTAGGAATTAAAGCCTAAGCCTGTGCATTCTTGGAAAACTCTGTCCTACTGAACTACAAACTATAAACTGTTTCCCCATACCCCCTAACCCCTGCCATGGGACAGATTCTCACTAAATTACTCAGGCTCACCTGGAACTCACTCTCTAACCCAGACAGGTCTTGATCTTGTGCTCTGCCTGTCTTGGGCTCTCAACTATCTAGAGTTATAAGACCTGCATCACTGGGTTTGACCACTGATGGTTTATTTGGTTTTTGTTTTTGCTTTATTTTTTCATTACAGGATTTCTCTGTGTAGCTCTGCTTGTCCTGGAACTCTCTATAGACCAGACTGGCCTCAAACTCAGCGATTCCCCTGCCTCTGTCCTAAGCTCTGGGATGAAAGGTGTGCACCACCGCTGCCTGGCTAGGAACATCTGTTCTTACGGACTCTTTTCTACACACAAACAGCAAAGTGGCTCAGTGGGTAGAGGTTCTTGCACACAGGCCTGACAACTTGAGTTGGATCCTTGGGTCGCACCAGGTAGCAGGAGAGAACCAACTCCAGAAAGCTGCCCTCTAGCCAAGTGCATATGTGCACACACACAGTAAATTAATTTTTAATAAACAAGTACAAGATTTATGTATTTTTTCAGAGCTCCTTTCTTCCACTTACACAATCAACACTTCTCATTATAATTCTGCCCCATTCTTTTGTGGCTGTATAATATTCTACTGAGATGGGAAAACCCCAAGTCATCAAGTCAATCCCCTATTGGCAGTGCTTCTGAGTTCTTCTCTCTCTTTGCTGTTATAAACAATGCCTTTGGTTCTTGTTTCATTTTGTGAGAGTGAGGAAAAGAGAATGTTTCTCCTCAAGCAGAGATGGAACCCAGGAAGTTGACTGTGTGCCAAGAAGGGGCTGCCTGACCTTTACCTGCTGCTGGTTTCCAGAAATGTGCTTTCCTCGGCAGGGGCCAACACCTGTTTCTCAGATTCAGAAAGATTTAGGATGGAGAAATACCTGGAATAGAGAAAGCCAGATGGGAGAGAAAATGGGCTAACCTGGGCTGAAGTTCCCAGGCTCAGGGTCAGCTTCAGTCTTTGTCTCTGAAGCATTATTTTTGCCACCGCCTGCTTCAAGGCCTGAGACAGGCCACTTGGTGGGAGAGGATGAATCAAACTTCCAGCATGACAAGAGCCTCTGTCTTCTCTTCCAGGGAACATTCTCGTTTGAATTCCAGCCCCTGAAAGCTGGAGAAACTTTCGGGAGACTGACCCTGCACAACAGTGACTTAGGTTACTACCAGTATGAGCTTGCTCTGAAGGCCTTGCCCGCACCTCCTGAGAAACCTGTCCACTTCCAGACTGTTCTTGGCAGCAACCAAAGCATTTTAGCGAAATTCACCAATTATACCCGACAGAAGACAGAATACTACTGCAGGGTGAGCGGACTGTGGGGTGAGCAGATGGCGGGGTGAGCAGTGGGCAGGGTGAGTGGATAGTGGGGTAAGCAGACGACGAGGTGAGCAGACAACGGGGTGAGCAGACAACGGGGTGAGCAGACGGCGGGGTGAGCGGACAGCGGGGTGAGTGGACGAAGGGGTGAGCAGACAGCGGGGTGAGCAGACGGTGGGGTGAGCGGATAGTGGGGTGAGCAGATGACGGAGTGAGCGGACTGTGGAGTGAGCGGACAGTGGGGTGAGCGGACGGCGGGGTGAGCAGACGGCAGGGTGAGTGGATAGTGGGGTGAGCAGACGACGGGGTGAGCAGACAGCAGGGTGAGCAGACAGCAGGGTGAGCAGACAGCGGGGTGAGTGGACGGCGGGGTGAGTAGACAGCAGAGTAAGTGGACTGCAGGGTGAGTGGACTCAGGTTAATTTATTTAATTTCTCTAACTATATATGGAGATAATAGCCCTGTCTCGGCCTTTTCCTGTTTCTATAAATTAAAACCACAGACTGGATAACTTATAAAATGAATAAATAATTAAAAGTTTATTCAGCTCACAATTCGGAAGCTGAGTGGTCCAAGATCAAAGGGCTACATCTGGTAAGCCCCCTGGCTGGTGAGTACTCTCTTGAGGAGTCCCAAAGTCATAAGGGGTGAATCTATGGTGGGGGGAGCAACTGGCTTTTATAAATAGATATACTCTCAAGCCATTAGCCTGTCAGTCTGCTATCCGTGGATGGATTCACTCATACAAGAGGGCCGCCCTCATGATCCCACATCTTTAATACCTCACCAAAGAGACTCATTTTCAATGTGAGTTTTAGTGATAACATCCAAACCATAGCAGCTTGCAGCCTGCAACCTCACAGGAGTACCATGAGCACTTACAAGCATGCGCTATATATACAAAGCCTCCCCCTTAGGACCTAGTCCATAGCAAGCATTTCGTATCCCTTAGTACAGTTAGAATGTACGGCAGGAAACATAAACAACAGCAAAGAGAAAGGAGTGCCTCTCACAACAGTCTGGATGTGAGCCGTCTGGTCCGGAATGGTGACTCTGTGACATCAGCCACCCAGACTCTTTCTTTCCCAGTACTGAAGCAACATGGATTACCATGACATTCATACAGGGAAGAGAAGTTACATACAACACTTCTCCCAATGCCCCATGGAACCAGATTTCACAGGACTAAACTGAGCCACAAGGGGAACTAAGAAGAGGGGCTTTTAAAATGGATGATCATGTCCCCAGTGAAAATCAGGAATCCATGGTTATAACAAGAAGCATAGGCCTCTTGACTATCATATCAATCCAAAGAAACCAGGTTATATGTAGTAGTAACCACCCTGAGATCTGGGTGTCGGTGTCTCAAAAAAAAAAAAAAAGAAAAGAAAAGGTTTATTTCTTGCTTGTGCTGTCTATCCAGTTAGGGGCCATAGGAGACCCTGTTTATCACAGGCACTTAGAGGAGTCTGCTGACAATCTTATCTCAAAATGCTTCTGGCCATAGCATTCAAGAGCTGAAAAGACCCTGGTGGGACTCACGGACAGTTAAATGTTTAGGATACGAATGGCGCCTTTTAGTTTTATTCAAGCCATAATGCCCCATCTTCCACATGATTGACAGGAGAGAAAAACTAGGTACGGAGCACTGTCCCAGTTCTCCCCACCAGCATCATCTAGCTGGACATCTTAAGGCGCATTATTAACGTCCCTTAGTAACAAGGTTGGGATAGTAATGAGTGATACCTACCTGCAAAGACCTCAGCTCCATAGTGTATAGACTATCACATTACAGCCTGCCCAGCCTCACACACACATAAGTCCTTTAATGTCAGAGTGGAAGGGCTCGGCCTGGGCTCCTGATAGTCTCTTTAGGATCCTGTGTGAGTCAAGGTACTGTTTTCCTTTCAGACGGACTGTCCCGACTTCCACACAGAAAGAATCATTAACGCAGCCCCAGGAGCCCAGGGCGGCACTGAGGTCAGCATGGAAGTCTTCTTTGAGCCCAGCCACCTGGGTGAGACCAAAGGCATCCTGAGCCTGTCGTCACTCATAGGTGGTGAATATATCATCCCACTCTTCGGAATTGCCCTGCCTCCCAAGCCCCAAGGCCCCTTCCTCATCAGAGCCGGATACAACATCGTCATCCCCTTCAAAAACGTCTTCTTGCATGCAGCAAACTTCTCCTTCATCGTGGAGAACCCAGCCTTCACCATCCGGGCTGCGGAAGCCGTGCGGCCCAAGAAGATCAACAACATCACAGTCTACTTTGAGGGGAACCCATCAGGCAGTAAAACCCCTATCACCACCAAGCTGATTGTCACCTGCCCTCAGTGTGAAGGCACTGAATCTGGAATCAAATGGGTTTATTATCTGAAAGGGATCACCCCGTAAGTCAAAACTTTATCAGCTAGTGCCATCTAGTGCCATCTTCTCAGGCCACGAGCCATGTACTGTGCCGTCCTAGCAAAGACTAGAGAAGAATGTGGGGATTTCTCGAGGACTTCCTTATATGTGTTCAGTCATATAGGAAGTTATTTCTATATTATGTTTTACAAATGCAGATATGAAATTTATGCTCCACATTAACATTTATAGTGACACATAAAGATCTACATCGGGGCGAAATGAATCAGTGGCAGACTCTATAGTTGTGTTTCCCACAGCTAAACGCTCTGCCATGGTTCCAGTTCATAAGGAGACACAGGTATCCCACTCATGGTCTTCACCCGGCACTTACGAGTGTCCAGCGGAGGTGACTGCTGATTCTCCTTCAGATGTCATCAGCCCCAGATATGACTGACTCTATTTTGATGTGACATCATTTCTGCTTTCTCTTAAAAGCTAAAGAAGTCATCGTCTACAGAGTGATGAACAGGTCACATGAGGGCAACTCAGGGATGCTGTCCCTTACTGTTTCTCTTGTGTTCTATTCCATCAGCCTCCAGATCTCATTTCTGTTCACGGCAGGAGGTCAGTCCTCATTGGGCTTTGGATCCTGGAGAATGCTAATGAAGACCCCACCTCCGTCTTTCTCCCCAGCCCTGAGTACAGCAGTCAGCTGGAGGTCACTGGTTCTCTGTTCATCTCTACACACAGCTGCCTAATTCTCACCCAAAACCTACCCTCCCCCAAATACTGATTGAATTGGGCTGGAGTGGAGTGAGATTGCCATGTAGTCTTATGATATGAATATATACACACATGACCACAGAGTGAGAACCAGGACCCCACAGCAGTCATCCCTTTGTGTTACTCCATCTCAGTCAGGAATCCCTCCCTGGTAAGGACCTTATCCCAATTTTGTATGTTGAAACTGCAACTATGTCACATGTCTTAAAGGGTGGCTGTCTAGGTGTCTTTCCTGCCACAGGAAGCTCCACCTGCACAGAGACGTGGAGCACCCACCTCAACCCAAAGACCTGACCCCATACCCACCTTTTTACCCCAGGGCTTCATAGTGTATATTAATAGGACCACTGACCTACAGGGGCCATTGTTAAATCAATATGGTTACACACTAGCTCTGAAGTAGATTTGCTTCTACAGAAACTAACCTCTCACTAAGTATCCCCCTGCTTCCACCTCTTTCCCTTTTCTTATCCCAGGGAGCCCACCAGCGAGAGAGAGGAAGTAAAAAAGCAGATGGTCTCTAAAGAACGAAGTCTCTAAAGAGGAAGATGTCTGAATGCTCCCAGGACCACACCCGGGAGTAGCATCTGGGAAGCTGCTAAAGACCCACATTCTCAGTATCTGTGAAATACAGTCCAGCAATCTGCTTTTCAATACGACCAGTACCTGTTACAGGCTCGGAGGGGAGAGTCTAGAGGTTCTCTTTGGTTGGTTGGGGTTTGGTTTGTTTCTTTTAAGACTGGGTCTTACCATGTCGCTTAAATTGTCTTTGACCTCCATTCCTCTTGCCTCAGCCTCGTGAGTACTAAGATAACAGTTTGTAGTGCTGCATGACTTAAATGGTGGTGTTGTGTGCGTGTGCATGCCCACATGTGCCGGATTCATGTATTTGTGTGTGTGTGCACGCGTGTGCGTATGTGAGAGTGTGGGTATGCATGTGCCATGGCCCTTGAATGGGGGTCAGAGGAGAGCCTCAGGTGTCAGTCCTTGCCTAGAGGACTTGCCCCAGTCTCTCTCACTCAATTCTGCTGATGCCAGGCTAGCTGGCCCATGAGCTTCCAGAGATTTCCCCTGTGCCTGCCTCCCACCCCCCAGTAGAGGCACGCTGGGATTGCAGACATGTGCGCTACTGCCTCCAGTTTTTAGTTAGGTCCTTGTTTTCAAATGTAGACTGTCAGGCTTGCGCAGCAAGTCCTTTGCCCACCAAGTCATCTCCCACGCCCTTAAAGGTGTTTTACCAACAGGAAAGAAGCTTCAGCTTTTTGCGCCTCCCCAAAACCCTCAGCCGGTACATGCCATACACAACTTATGCCAAATGAAGCCTTTCCTATAAAGCTTGTGAACTCAAGCCTATGGTTCATGACCAATTCACTTTATAGCCAGTAAAGGTACAACCAATGGGGTCAGCAGCTGAAGGCACCTGCTGCCACTCCTGACAACCTGAGTTCAATCCCCAGGACCCACATGGGAGGAGAGAAGTGACTTCTGAAAGTTGTCCTCTGACCTCCATACATATTCCAACACACACACACACACACACACACACTCACACACACGCACAAAGCACACATAATAATATCATAAAATGTTTTTTGGGTTTTTTTTTGAGACAGGGTTTCTCTGTGTAACAGCCTGGCTGTCCTGGAACTTACTCTGTAGTCCAGGCTGGCCTCAGACTCATAAAGATCTCTGCCTGTCTCTTCTTCCCAAGTGCTGGGATTAAAAGCATGTGCCACCACCACCAACAGCTATTTTTTGTTTGTTTGTTTGTTTGTTTTTCAAGATAAAATGATTTAAAAGACACAAATAATAGATTTAAAGGCAAAGAATTAGATAGAGGATTTCTCCAGTGGTTGATTAAGCAAAGACCACACTAGCTAGCAATCTGAGAGGATTGAAAAGTCCACGAGCAGCTGCTATGACCAACAGATAAAGAGGCTACATAACGTCGGCTGTTTCCCGGTTTTAGTTTATATCAGAATCTCTGGGGAGGACCTGCAAAACCAGACTGCTGGGCTGCTCCCCTGAAACTCCAGCTTTGATTAGGGCACAACTTCAGCTGCAGCCTCTCAACTCATTATGATATGGCCTTTCCACGCATTGGTATACGTGTTACAAACAGTTACAACAGAACCTTCCAAAGTCTGCAATGACAAGCACCCAAAATGGGGCTGCAAGATCACTGTGGTGAGCGTGCAGCATATGAATTACCCAGGAGTCTACAAGAGTTGGAGTAGGGAGTGCAGGGTCAGAGAAGAGGAAGGCAGGCAGAGAGCAAGAATGGCCCCTAGTCTTCATTCCCAGTGTCCCAGGGTGAATGAGTAACCTTAATTCTGCTGCATCTCTAAGATATCAGGGAAGATTCTTTCTAAAGGTGGACAAAGCATTCATTTGGGCTTTATGGAGAAGCTGGTTTCTTAGCAACCTGATTCAGAATGTAGTTTCGGGAGAAAAGAGCACCTGCTAGTTGGAAAAGAAAAAAGAAAACTGCACAGCTTCGGTTATTAAAGTGGGAATAGTGTGGCCCTTGGGAAATTCAGTTCACCTTTCTGAAGGAGCCAACCCCAAACAGTAAAGAAACGGGTGACATATTCTACTAAACATAGGTTCACCTGATGTGAATTCACACTGTAGAAAACAGACCAAAATTAGTCCATTACCTTGGCTTAATTTTTTTTTCATTCTTATCAACCATCATCGAACACTGAATACATAAACTTTGCTCCGCATTTCGGAATGTCCTTGACAAGTACTTGATGCAAGGCGAAAGGAGGAAACTATCAGACAACACGTTTTCTCAGGGTGTGAGTCTATCTACATGTCGAGGTTTTCATACTGGTGGGGTGCTCAAGGGGCTACTTCCTCCATTCACTAGGCTATGCTGGGAAAGCTTTTGCCACATGTGAGGACCCTATGGGTAATAAAACACACACATGGAAATTTGTTGGTTAATTTCTCCATGACTTCTTGAGCTTTAGATTAGGCCCAGCGTTTGCTTACTGTGGATACGTCATACACGGTTACCAGCCTAGAAGCTTAAAACAACACAGGTTTATTCTATCTCGGTATTTGCGGGCCGAGCGTCCACATGGTCTGAGCTGGATTCTTAGTCCACAGATCCACAAGGCTAAATCAAGGGCCAGCCTTGTCTTCATGTGAAGACTCAAGTAAGAAAAGATATGCCTCTGAGTGCTTCCTGTGTGCTGTCCAAGTCGTTTCCTGTGCCTTAAGGATGGAATCCCACTTTCTTGGCAATCGATGACAGGGACTGCTCTCAGCAGCTAGAGACCACCGTCAGTACCATCATAGACTGTTCATAACATGACCCCTGGAGCCAGCAGGAGAATCTCCTCATAGCAAATTTCAGGCCACTTTGAGGACTCACCTGATTATCTCAGCTCCACCCACAATAATCCCCCCTCCCCTTTAAGTCAACGTCAGTTATGGACCTTAATTACACTGACAAAATCTCTTCTGCTCTGGTTCTGGAGAAGTTCATTGTGTTTACAAGAGTTTTTCCCATTCAAGGACTCTGCCTACCACACCCCTCACTCACGGTGTCCCTGACCTATGAGCTACAGCTCAGCTCTACTTTCAAGCGCACGGTGTGCTGTGCTCTGCGTGTGCTCTCGCTTGTTTAAAGGCGTAGCATCCTGGATCTAAAAGCAAATGCAGCATTCCTTGGACTCAAGGGTAAGCTCGCCCTCCTGCTCCTGAGTTCCTGACCCTGAAAGCTTTCTTAAATTTGGATATATCCTTCTGTTACCTGTCTCTTTAATCACTCTATAGCCATCCCCTCCCGATTTTATCATCACACAGATGCAATTTCTGTTCCACCCAAAACGGCTGCTTCCTGATGATTCCACCTAGACACCTACCTGCCCTCAACAAGTTTGGGCCTGCTATCTATAACCTAGCCCTCCTGGGTATCAGAGCATGGACACACACAGGTCAGTTAGGGTTGTGGGGCATCCACTAGAGAAGACTATTCAGGCATAGGTCTAAGCCAATAGGAAGTCTTCATTAGCTGACCAGTGACTACACTGGCTGCTCAAGATCCCAGTGTAACCCCAAGCCTTCCTCGGGATGAACTTTTAAGCACAAACCCACATCCTGGGTTGACCCACCTCAGTTAACAAGAACAGTTCTCCAGAAGCAGAACTACAGAAGCCAAGAAGCAAGGTTAGTGCATTTAGAGAATTTTCTAGAACTATGGACTTTGATGGATTAGACCTTTGTTTTTATTTTAGTAAGGGATGCTGTCTACATGCTGGGTTTTATGGCCTGAATGGTACTTCCATTATGGAGCCAGTTGTACCAAGCTCTGGGGGCCTGTTACAGTTAGTAATTCCAAATTTAAGAGAAAATACCACTTTTAAATGGCCCATATTTTAATATGTTTTAGGAAACAGAACTATTTGAATCTATTATTTTAGAGCACAAGTAAAGCTGAGGTGAGAACTTAAGATTTGTTTTAAAGCTTTCGGCCGCGGTAGCCATCTTTCAGTAACTCGCCAAAATGACAAACACAAAGGGAAAGAGGAGGGGCACTTGCTATATGTTCTCTAGGACCTTTAGGAAACATGGAGTTGTTCCTTTGGCCACGTACATGCGAATCTACAAGAAGGGCAATATTGTAGACATCAAGGGAATGGGCACTGTTCAAAAAGGAATAAATGTTACCCCATAAATGTTACCATGGCAAAACCGGAAGAGTCTACAATGTCACCCAGCATGCTGTGGGCATCATTGTAAACAAGCAAGTTAAGGGCAAGATTCTTGCCAAGAGAATTAATGTGCGGATTGAACACATCAAGCACTCGAAGAGCAGAGACAGCTTCCTGAAGCGGGTGAAGGAGAACGACCAGAAGAAAAAGGAAGCCAAAGAGAAGGGCACCTGGGTTCAGCTGAAGCGCCAGCCTGCTCCACCCAGAGAAGCACACTTCGTGAGGACTAACGGGAAGGAGCCTGAACTGCTGGAGCCCATTCCCTACGAATTCATGGCCTGATGTACAAAAAGAAATAAAAGACCTGGACTATAAAAAAAATAAATAAATTAAATAAAAAAATAAAAAAAAAAGATTTGTTTTAAAGTAAATAGTTCTGAAGGACTGGCAAGGTGGCTTAGCCTGTAGGGTGTTTAGCCACGTTAGCCTAGAGACCTGACTTCAGATCCCTAGTACCCACTTAAAGCCTGGTAGGGCGGCTCTGGTGTCTAACTCTAGTGCTGGGAGGTGGGGGGAGGTGGAGACAAGCCAGCACTTGGGCTCACTGGCCAGCTACTCTGGCTAAATCCAGGAGCTTCCAGTTCACTGAGAGACCTTGTCACCCAAAAGTCAGGGCTGGAGAAATAGCTCAGTTAGTAGACCGACATGCACAAAGCCTTTGGTCCAATCCTCAGCACCACATAAACCCCATATGGCCGCACACACCTGTAGTCCCAACACTAAGGAGGTGGAGGCTGGAGGATCACTAAGTTTTTAGTTATTATCTTACTAAGGTTTTAACTGCTGTATTAAAACATCATAACCAAAAGTAACTTAGGGAGTGAAAAGTTTATTTCACCTATAGCTTATATCATGGGGGAACGCAAGGCAGGAACCTGGAAGCGGGAGCTGATGCAGAGGCCATGAGGACTATTGCTTACTGGCTTGTTCCTTTTATCTTGCTCAGCCTGCTTTCTTACTGAACCCAAGGGTGGCCCACCTGCAATTGTCTGCACTCTTCCCCAATAATCCCTAGTTAAGAAAATACCCTACAGGCTTGCCTACAGCCCAGTCGAATGGAGGCATTTTCTCAGTTGAGGATCCCTTCTCTGAGATGATTCTAGCGTGTATCAAGTTAACATAAAAATTGGCCAGGACAGTTAGCCTTAGCTGCTTAGCTTGAGTCCAGTCTAAGACACATGAGACCTTGTCTCGAAGTCAGTGAAAAAAATAAGAACTATAGGGGACCTCAGGTCTCTATACACACGCGAGCACACATATGAGTATATTTGAGAAAGTGATTTAAGGACAATCTCGTGGTGTAGCTCAGAATGCTGGGTTCCAAACCCAAGCACCACATAAAATCAGCGGTGGTGCTGCACGCCTATAATCCCTACACTGAGTAGGGGAAGGCGGGAGAATCGGGAGTTCAAGGCTATCCTCAGCTATATAGGTAGTTTGAGGTCCTGTCTTAAATATAATAATTGGATTGGAGGGACAGTTCAGCGGACAAAGATGTCTACCGCCAAACCTAACAACAGGAGTTCGATTCTGGGACCCCCGCATGGTGGAAGGGGGACATCCAACTCCCCCAAATTGTCTTCTGACCTCCAAACACGCACCTTGGTGCAAACACACACACACACACACACACACACACACACACACACACACACACCTACAAATAAATGTAAAGACAAATGGTTAGGAAATAGAATAATAGAAACTCTGTCATAAGTGAAAGTGAGAAGTGTCTAAAGAACTAATGCATAAATTACACGGAGTTGGGCTCCCTCTGGAAATTCTGTTTCCAGAAGCCCGCTCAGCAATAAACTGACAGCACGGGTGAAGAAGCTCCCACCACCTGTTCTCCACTCTCACTCTGCTCCGAACCGAGCCGCGGGCGGGGAGGGGGCGGAGCCCTGAGGAGCGGGGCCAATGCGCCGCCGAAAGCGTGTGGGGCGTGGCCATGGGGGGCGGAACCCTCGGCCGACGGAAGGCGGAAGTGCCTTCGGCGTCACGTGACCTGAGTAACATGGCCGCGGCCCAGTGAGCGTTGCCGGTGCCTGGCGGGAGCTGGTCGCGTGAGCGGTGGGGCGGTCCGGGTAGCGCGTGGGAGAGCAGGAGTCTGAGCAAGATACCTGAGGCGGCGCGCGACGACAAGACAAGGCAGGCGGGCCCGGGTCGGTGTAGCCCATGAGCGGGCTCCGGGGTCCGCGACGAGCCGCACACTCCCCTAACCCTGGCGCGGCCCCGGCAGCCTCGGGCTAAGGTGTCTCGAAGCTCCCGGGCGCAGCACGAACTACCACCATGAACCCGGAGAAGGATTTCGCGCCGCTCACGCCCAACATCGTGCGGGCCCTCAATGATAAACTCTATGAAAAGCGGAAAGTGGCAGCGCTGGAAATTGAGAAGTAAGAGCTACTGGGACCCCGCCCTGGCTATGCAGCTCCTAGCGGCTCAGCTTGTCCCGGGCGAAGGTTTGGTATTTGACCTCGCAGATTTCAGCTCTTAGCACATTGCTTTAGAGCGGGAAATCCAGGAGCCCTATCTTTGCCAAGTTCATTAATCTGGCGGCCCCAAATAGCATCAGTGAAAATGAACTGACTTAACGTATGCGTGTGTGCAGTACTGATCACAGTGCCTGGCACCCTGGGAATCCTCAGTGTGGCCTCAGTCAAAGCCAGCAAGATCAGAGAGTGGCCTCTCTGAAGGGGTGGAGAACTTGGCTTGTGATGTTGTCCCGCCGGCTCTTTTCAGCTTCTGAGAGACCGTTAAGTGGCCAAGTGTAGAAATCAGGTCAAAGCGTGATCCGCTGCGCAGAGGATTTTCATGTTTAATCTTTAGTCGTGACACTCTTCCTTGCAAGTGTAATCGGGGAGATTTGATCCTCCTCTCTTCTGCAGTATTATACGTGTGTGTAATGGTGCACTGATGTTTTGCTTTGTGTCCAGGTGTTCGAAATAGGGAACGTTTAATTAGTAATGTTTTGCTGAGTATGCGTGTGTGAGCGGGTGAAGTCTTTTCCCCCCAGCCAAATCTTAGTGACAGTCGAATGAGTAGGTAGTTTCAGAACAGTGGGGGAAAAAAAGGCAGCCTGTGAAACTAGAAAAGCATTAAAGTTTAGGAGCTTAAATGACCAAGATGGTAACAACGGACAGCGTATATCTATTTAAATTTAAGACAGCCAGACTGGTGACACAGGCCTGTAATTCTAGCATTTGGAAGGCTAAAGCAGAAATATTGTACCAGTTTGAGATTAGCTAGACCTAGTCTCAAGAAAAAATTAGTAAATTAGTAAAAATGTTGTATTCATTTTAAATTTTAAAAAAAAAATCGGTTTCACTACCCATATTCCAGATGTTCAGTAGCTAACCACTGCTGCTGCACAGTGCAGAGTAGAAAACATTTCTGTCATTACGCAGTGCTCACTTGGACATCCCTAAGCTATGGAGTAGTGCTCATTTATTGACCTGGGATAGATTCTTTACTAGAGGTTTCTTAACCTTGGTGCTGTTGATACTTGGGGATGCATAGTTCTTGGTTATAGTGGGCAGTTCTCTGCCTTGTAGGATTTTTAGCAGTACCTCTGCCCTTTACCCACTAGATGCCAGTAGTACTCCATCAGTGTAACAACCCAAATTGTCTTCAGGCATTGCCAAATGTCCCTTGAAGGTACAAAATCACACCAGTTGAGAACAACTAACTGCTTTGTCTTAGACTAATGGCTTTGGATTTAGATAAGAAGACCCTCTGATTTGTCTGCAGTACTCAACATATCCATTTTAGCAGTTTCTTTCCTCAGCCACCACTTTTTTTTTAACTACCTCTTTTCATACAGCTTTCTGTTTACATCCTTTCTTTCCAATGCTTAGCAAGTCTTAACAGGATTGCCATGCTGAATAGTGGGACCCAATAATGGAGTATAGGCATGGTTGTGTGTCCATGTTCTGTTGACTTTGTGAAGCTGTACTGTATATTAATCAGCCATCCATATCAAACACTCAAGATTTAAATGGACGGGATGATCTGTGGCCAACTGGCCCTGTTGCTTTTGGGTTTGTGGTGAAGCCCTTCAAGGACACCACCCCCCCCAAAAGCCCAACTCTAAAACCCTGTCATCTCCAAGTAGTGCCGGGCTAGGGGTAAACCTTGAATACATGGACCTTGGAGAAACGGTTAAGATCCAGACCATTGCACACTGACACCAGTTTTGTCCACCCACTCAGCTTTACAGTCATATCTGCTTTTCTCCTGGCCTGAGGCATCTGCTAGATCCTTGAACAGAGTCGGTCACAATATCGCGGCTTCCAGCACAGTCTGCTTAAGTATCCACTGCAGGTGGTTCAGTAGAGGCTTTGTTGTTAATGTTTTGTATTAGACACTGCCCTGAATTTGTAAAATTCAGAGAAACTTCCTAGGGCCTTAAGGGGACTATGACCTCCTAAGAGCAGAGACAATTAATTTATGTTCTGCACTTAGCACAGTGCTTAGAGGTATTTGACACGTGTCCACAAGAATGAAGAGCTTTACTGTTTTGATTTTTCAAAACAGGGTTTCTCTGTGTAATCTGGCTGTCCTGGAAATCACTCTGTAGACCAGGCTGGCCTCAGACTTATAGAGATCCACCTGCCTCTGTCTCCTGAGTACTAGGATTAAAGGTGTACACCATCCAGCTATCTTTACTGTTTTGATAGGAAAATCGCATTCTAGCCCAGGAACTTTGCTACTCACAAATGGTTTGCATAAGGTCACTGAAAAGAGACTCTAGTCTAGCATCGTCCTAGAGTGAACTAGAATTGACACTTAAACAAGATCCCTGCATGACTGTTGCACATGTTAAGGTTTGACAAGTGCTAACTTCAAAGACCCTCTGTTCTGTACATATTCCATATTTGCATATATTCTTCATCAAATATCTTCATCAAAATCCTGGTCAAACTAATCGTCAGCCAAATAGTTTATTAATTAAGCCCCATACACACCCCATAAAAGTCAGAACATTGGCAGTTGTGGAGTGTAGACAGCTCATGTGCTACAGAAATGAATGTGCTTGTCCTGTTCTTAAGTGAATGACCCCTCCAAGGTACCCTGTTTCTTAAGAGATCACATGGAATAGTGGGTAAGAGCTCTAAAGCCTGGTATCTGGGCTTCAGCGGGTTCACTAGTCAGTCAGTCAGGTGAGCCTGAGAAAGCTAATTAACTTCAGTGTCCTCATCTGCAAACTAATAATGGTATTCATTGGGGCATTTGATTACTGGAGCTAATGTGGTTAATGCAGTACTAGACACATTGCAACTGTTACATAATGTGCAAACAGCTGTTACATAATTATTTTAAATACTTAGAATTGTTTTATATCAGTACTGCTCTTGCTACTTTTTGGTTGTCAGAATAATGGCCTCCAGGAGATACCTTAATCCCTGGAACTTGTGACTGTGTGATGACGATAACAGGTATGAGCCTGAGGAGATGGCTCAGTGGAAACATTAGTTCTGTTGCTGCAGTAAAACACCATGAGCCAATATCAACTTATGGAAGAAAGGGTTTGTTTTGGTTTATAGTTTCAGAGGGGAAACCCATAATGGCCAGGGATGCATGACAGCCCATGACTGGAACAGGAAGCGGGAAATCCCATCCCCATCCACTCACATAAAGCAAAAAGAGCAAACCACAGTGGGATGAGGCTGTAAACTTTGAGAGCACACCTCCAGTGACATACTTCCTCCCAGCAAGGCTCTACCTGCTAAAGGTTCCGCAGCTTCCCCAAACAGCCCCGCCACTGGCAACCAAATGTTTAGTATGCAAACCTATGGGGAATGTTTCTCATTCAAATACCACAGTGGGAAAAGTCCCTGCTATACCAGCATGAGAACCTGAATGTGTTTCCCCAGCACTTACGTAAAACCTGGGGTTGGCAGAATGCACCTAGAAGCCTAGGGTTTGGGCTTTTTGGTCAGCCTGTCTAACTGAAACATTGTGGTCCAGGTTCATGGACAGACTTGGTCCCAAAAACTACAGTTCTATTTACCTTTCCTGTGATGGAGACAAATACCCAATGTTGACTTCCAGCCTCTACATGCACACATACATGCAGGTGTTCCTGGACATGGACATGCCTGTTATACATCCCAGAGCCAAAGGATGGGGGAAAATAGCAGATACAAAGTTGCTAATCGGGTGACTTTAAAATGGGAAGAGTAGCCTAAGTTACTCAGGCAGACCCAGTGTAACCCCAAGCATCCTTTGGTGTGAAAGAGGGGGCCAAGAAGAGTATTAGAGATTCCAGCAGCTATCACTAGCTTTGAAGTTCTAAGGGACAGCTAGCCAGAGAGTGTTGGTATCTAGAAGCTGACAAGAAGGTTGTAGACTTTCCTGTACAGCAATGATCTCAACCTTAACAATGCTGTGACTCTTTAATACAGTTCCTCATGTTGTGGTGACCTCCAGCCATAAAATTATTTCATTGCTACTTCCAAACTATATTTTTGCTACTGTTAGGAATCGCAATATAAATATCTGATATGCAGGATATCTGATCTGTGACCCCCAAAGGGCTCCCAACCCACAGATTGACTGCATCTGTAGAGCCTCCAAAATATAAAGAACTTGCCCATACCTTGATTAGCTCAGTAAGACCCATAATAAGTTGTGTCTTAGGCCTCTAAGTTTGTGGCGATTTGTAACAGTAGCCAGTAGAAAACTGGTACAGCTCTGGGAGGCACTGGTGATAAAGCTCAGTGAGCAATGCAGTGTTTATCTAGAGACTCTCCATACATACATACTCTAGACCCCTCCGAGGCCTTGAGCTCCATGGAAGGAGGAACCCACCTTCACATCATGCCGTCTCGGGAAGAGGCCAAAGGTCTGGCTACCCATTAGGCTTGCCCCTGGCTTTCCTAGATCAGGCAGGAAGCCTACCGCCTCGTGCCAGCTGATATCAGTAGCCAGAGTGAGATGTGATTAGAACCCTTTAAAGCACAGCTCCAGATAATAGGATTCTATCTCGAAGGCAGATTAGAAGATTGCTGTGTGTTTTTAAAAGAGACGGTAGTCTCAGGCTTCCCTAGTTGCTCTGAAACTGTCCATTGGGTGGAGTGGAAGGTGAGGGGAAGTAATGCAAGCTAAGCCATAGTGTGTCATGAGCTTTTCTCAAAAAACCCTTAAGAGCACAGATAGGGTTAGAATAGTCTGCCTCTGCTACTATAACAAAGCCACAGCTGGTAGCTTCAGTAATAGTCATTAATTTCTCCCGCTTCTAGGGGCTGGACCTTTTCTCCACATACAGGCACTCTGGGGCCTAGTACCTCGCATGTGCAGTTGGAGTATATGAGGCACTCAGTCACTATAGCCATCAGTGAGCTCGGTGAAACCTAAGACCACTCGTGTGTAAAGTTCCATCACCTGGGGTAGCAGTGGGACGCAGAAGGATGTAGAGAAGCATCCCTGTGTTTAGCCATTGTCCACCCACCCCTCCTCTCACTGCCTTATGAACCAGATGGTGTGCTGATCCATTTCACAGATGAGAAAGTGGAGATTTCTTATTAAATCATCTTTCCCAGGTTTACAGCTAGAACCTGGATGTACCGCCTGGGTTTATCTATCCCAGAAGGCATCCCTACAAGCTAGGTCTATAAACCTTTTCTCCAAGCCAGAAATCCCACTCCTTTTAGTGGGTTTCCCCACTCAAAGGGTGATATGTGGATAATGAATTTCATCCTTGGACATCTCTGCAGTGGCCTTAGCTGCTGCTTTCAGTTCTCTAGAGCCCATCTGCTCGGATGACTGCCAGTACTGCATTCGGTGTTCTGTGGGAGGTGAGATTTTTTGTAGTTACTGCAGATCCTCAGGTGCTAAATGTGCAAGAAAAGGTATGCTTGGTTCCACTGTGCTGGCGTGTGTCTAGTCACACCTCTTGGGAGCCGCTGGGTGCGGGCCCTGAAGAACTGTCCTTCCACTGCCTCAGTCAATGTGCTGCTACAATGGCGTAAAGGCGAAGGCACTCAAGATTTTAAACAGGCAGCTCTGGGTTGTGTTTGTTTTGAGGAGATTTTTTGAGAAAGATTTTTATGTAGCCCAGGCTGACCTCAAACTCCTTGTATAGTCAAAGATGACCTTGAACTTCTGCCTCAGCCTCCTCAGTACTGAAATTGTAAGTATGTGTCATCATGCCTGATCTGTGTAGTGCTGAGCATGGAACCCAGGGCTTGTGCATGCTAGGCAAGCACTCTGCCAAATACACTACATCCCTAGTCCCCACTTTGGGTTTTATGGCCTTTCAATTCCAAGGAACACAGTGATTGAACAGTATTAATAAAAAGATTGGTAAGATGCTGATCTATTCCCTCCTGGAGAGGCAAATACAGGAGGGAGATACAGAGGGCACTGTGGTTATTGAAGCGAATCATGCAGGCTCTGTAGAGAGGAGGCCAGCTCTGCCCCACTGTTGGCCATGGGAAGGCCACATAATGATTTCTCTAGTGTTCCTGAGCTTAGCTTTCACCACCAACCATGCAACTCTAGTAAGTGCAATTTTATCTGCACTTCAAATTCCAAAAGCCTACTAATGTGGTGTGCTTTGAGAGCCCGGGCACAGTTAGGGACCATAGCTCTGAGTGATGCTTGCTTAGTTCCAGTTCCTGGGCATGTCCTTGAGTGGTTTGAGGCAATTTGCAGAGTTTGGAACCTTTCTTTCTTTGGATTTACCTTGAAACCATACTGGGTGAAAGAAGCCAGCCAGTCACAAAAGGCCAGAAGTACCTTGTACCATGTCTTTAGAAACAGCAGACTGGTTACCAGAGGTTGAGAGGGAAAAGCTAAAGGAAGGGGAGTGACAGCCAAGGGGAAAAGATTTTCTCTAGAGCTTCTGGAAATGCCTTAAAGTTATTGTGATTCTCGCCATACAACTCTGAATGTGCTTTAAAAAAAAAAAAAAAAAAACCGCTGGGCTGTATACTTGTAAGTAGCTAGTGGATGGCTTGTAGATTATCTTGTATCTTGTCTTTGAAGTAAGAAGACAGGTGTTATAGCATTATGATGTGGGAAGGTCATCTGTCTTTCTGTCTATCTGAGGCCTGCTCACAGTTCCTACTACAGCATTACAGTGTAAGGGGGCACTTACCGATGATCACAATTGTTGTCACCTAAAATCAAAATTCTCCTTTCTCCCAGCCATATCCAGTGGATACTTGGTGTGATTTTGGTTGGGGAAGGGTTCAGATTTTTTGTTTGTATTGTGTGTATGGGTGTTTTCCCTGCATGTGTGCTTGTGCACCACGTGTGTAGTACCCATGGAAACCAGAAGAGGATATCAGATTCCCTGGCACTGGAGTTACAGACAGCTATTTGCTACCATTTGAGTGCTGGGAATTGAACCCAGGTCCTCTGGAAGAGCCTCAGGTGGTATTAACTGCTGAACTCTCCAGCCCTTAGGGTTTTTTTAAACAATATTTTTGTTCCTTGATAGTTTCATGCATGCATATCATATATATATATTATATATTATATATATAATATATATATTATATATATTTTTTTTATTATATGCACTGTAGCTTGCCCCCAACTCAATATGTGTTTTGTGAGTTAAATCTCAGGCCTTGTCAGAGGATCCTTGGCCTGTCCTCCAAGGCATGCGTTCATTCCCATTCAGTTTTCTGGTGATGTGTAAGCAAATGGAAACCAACTTACTCCAGTACTCTATGGAGCAGATGGAGATATACTTACCCAGATTCTCTTTGGGAAATCACTGCCTGCATGTGCTATCTGAGTACATATGACATATGGAGAACTGAGACAGAATTAGATTTGCAAGGGGGAAAAATTTAAAAAGGCAGCCGCATGTCTAGGCAGCAAGTTTCATAACGAAGGAATGAGTGTTGACTCTGGGCTTACCTTTATAGCCTCCTTAGAGCCAGAATGAGACAGGCTACTAGGTCAGCGTTTGTTGAATGAGCTTTGCTTGGGTGGTGTGTGTAGGACTCATTGTCTTCTGGTTATGACTTGACTCTGGTGCTGGTACATGAACACATGCAGTGCAGAATATGTGCTGCACATTGTCTGATTCTCCCTTTTAAAGTGAAGTTCTTGTGATTATTTCACAGAGCTGTGTGGTCTTGTGATGCTTAGTTTCCTCAGCTGTAAACTGGGTTGAAGAGTAAGTACCAGACTGGGTGGCAGGTTTTAGGTTTAAATTTGATCACCGTTTGTCTTAGTTAGGGTCATTATTGCTATGGTGAAATAGCAAGTGGAGGACTAGGTGTTTTGGCATTTGCTTCATCATCACTGTTCATCATCAAAGGGAGTCAGGACAGGAAATCAAACGGAGAAACCAGGAGCTGATTCACAGGCCATGAAGGGATGCTGCTTACAGGCTTGCTCCTCATGGCTTGTTCAGCCTGCTTTATTAAAGAACCAGGACCATGAGCCCAGAAGTGTTCCCACCCATAGTGGGTTGGTCCCTTCCCCATCAATCACTAATTAAGGAAATGTCCTGCAGTTTCTGTACTTACAGCTTGATCATCTAGAGGCATTTTTCACATGTGTAAACAGCTGGCACACATTGCCTAGCAGACATTTATCCTCACAGTAAAAAGTAAAAAGCAGCTCTCCAGGTTCATTTCAGAATATCTCGAGAATGTGCCTCGTCTGCACTCCTTGTGTACATGGAGGAGACTAGAGGGATGTCTGAACCCTGAGCAGTGGGGGATGATGTACAGAAAAGCCACCGTTACCTGAGGGGCTGAGTCTGCACAAGAGAATCATCACTGAATGTATTCACAGCTACAGTGGCCTCAAGAGAGGAGGAAGAAACTGACGCAGTTGAAAGGACATACTTTGTTGATGTCAAGGGTTCAAACCTTCTATGATCATGAAAATGGACTTTTCCCCCTAGGGTTGTTCAGATCTAGAAGCTGAGCATGATAGTATCTTCAGTAACTGACCTCTATAGCCTACACCAGAGCATGAGTGCCTGCCAGCTCACCAGTCCTTGTGTAGCCTGTGACTGTCACCACACTCTGGTACAGAGGCCAGAGGTGTCGATGCAGGCTCGACATATATATACACATATATATATGTATATATGTGTGTGTGTGTGTGTGTGTGTGTGTGTATTTATAGCGCAGAGTGTGGCCCCAAATTTTCTCTTGGCTGAAAGCAATGCAGAAGTATTCTACCATCTGTAGTTTTCTCTACCAAGGGAGTAGTCAGTGTAGCAGTCTCTTTGATATCGTGGAGTTGTTAAACCTGGTGTTGGCCAGTCTTGGGGTGCTCCTGTCCTGGGTGTCTCTGCCAGCCTCCTATACCTCCAGTATGCAAGCAGAAACTCTGAGAAACCACTAGAGGACACAGTGCCACTAGGGGACTGACTCGTTGAGCCATTTTCAACACTTTGCGGGGAAACCAGGCAGTAGCAGCATCTCTTCTCCAGAATATAAAACGGTAAATCCTGAGGCCTTTGTGTCATTAAAGGACCCCAGGGATTCGTGATAGTAACTTCAAAAATGAGTTCAGCCAAAGACTCCCCACCTCTGTCTCCCAAGCTGTAGATGAAAGCTGAGGCAACCTAGTGTCTTTGAAGAAGACTAGGCCTGGAGCTGGGGTGCCTGCTGTCGAACTTCACTTTCTCTGCTTCCCTGTGCTTGCTTTTCTTCTCTGTGCCCTCCCTGTGAAGTCACAAGACCAAGGCACTGGCTGGCTGAGGGCACAGTCTTAGAGTGCAGCTGCCCCTCAGCAGGATCACTTCAGGTCACATCCCAGTGTGTGTGTGTGTTGTGGTGTGTGTGTGTGTGTGTGTGTGTTTCTCCAGGCAAATCCCAGTGTATGTGTATGTGTGTGTTTCTCCAGGCACATCCCAGTGTGTGTGTGTGTGTGTGTGTGTGTGTGTGGTGTGTGGTGTGTGTGTGTGTGTGTGTGTGTGTGTGTTTCTCCAGGCACCAGCCATGGCTGTAGTGAGCTGGGCTCTTCTCAGTGTGTGTTTTGAGATCACAGGCACACTGCTCTTTGCTCATGCTAACTTGTGATAAGATTAGAAGAGCTCAGCACCATCGGATGCTGCATCAATTAACCCCACAGGTCAGGTTTTCCCGTGCCAGCAACATGGCAACGCAAGGCTTTGCCCATGTTTGCTTACAGCTTGTGCTCCCATCAGCTCTGCCAGGTTTTGCAGACCGACTCCACTGGCAGGTGTTTTCTGATTGGTCAGCTGCTGATGCATAACACTGATCTGGACACAGCTGGCCCTAGAGTGCAGAGAAGAATGAAACATTATGGAGGTAGGAGGTGACATCAATTAGGACGCTTCTGGGTGCAGAGGAGGAGTGGGGTCATTGGGACTAGCCCCTTGGTTGTTGTAGACCATGAAAGAGAAGGAATCCAGGAGGTGCCCGAAGGCAGGGCATATGAGAAGAGTGGGCCTGAATGGTAGAGGAACAGGCCCCCAGAAAGCTGGAGCTAGTGTAGTGGAAGGTGATGCTGGGGAGTTGGCACCAGAGAGCTAGAGAGGTCATGTGGCCTGTTTCGATTGCTAAGGGTGCGCCTGGAACAAGACTGGCCCCAGGATGGCCCCTGTGCTGTCTGAGCTGGTAATATTGATGAAAAGCCTCCCCTCCAGGGGGCACAATTGCATGTCAGCAGTTGTTTGCCTAGAGAAATTTACACACTTAATGTAATGAGCCCTGTGCACATGGGACTTTAACAGTCTTTGTAATGGCCTGGGTGGCCTCTGTAGTGACCTGGGGTGACCACATTGAGCCCTGGTAAGTCTCCCAGCTGGTGTCCAACATAGGAGGAGGGTGTCACTGAGCTCAGGAATTGTCCCCACTTTACACCTCCTTTAAAAAACACCTTGTTGTTATTGAAAGTTGTGACTCTGGCACCAAAACCACATTCCTCACACACACACACACACACACACATTCCCCTTTCCCAGTAGGTCCATCTGGGAGCCTGTGCTGTCTTTGGAGCTTCCTCACTGCATTTCAGGTTCCTAGCACCCAACCCACAATTGCAGATCACTCCTCAGGTTCCTAACAGCCATCTCCTACTGACCACTTTCCATGGCTTCTTGTGGCCACTAGAGAGAGGGAAAGATGCAGGTTGCTTTGCCGGGCCTTCAGGGTCTTGCACTGCTAACGAGGAGCTACCTTTCCAAACCTTGGCCTTGCTTCTACCAAGCCAAATAAATGCTTGCCCATCATACCTGTCAGCCAGAATGAATACCTACTCATGCTTCAGAACTCTCTCCCATGCCTGCCCACGTGACACCACAACACATTTCTCCTATTAGACACCAGCTCTCTTGCCTTCCTCTCTTGCCTGTTCCCTCTTCTTGATGAGTTTGTACTGTCATCCTGGAGGACTCTGTTTTCTCTACCTACCCCAGCATAGGTAGCATCCTTCAAAGTCAGGGCTGTCATCTAGGAGGAGTGCTCCCCAGCTCCTACATGGATATCCAGGAACCTACAAGAGGCAGGAGAGTCACTAGTCTCAGGGATGACTGTGGTAGGAAGACCATCTCTCCTCTTGGGTCCTGGCTTAAACCTGGAGGATGTCCTCATTGTGACCTCACATTCCAGGTGCTGCTGTGGCTTGTACCAGGCAAAGCAGAACTCACTCAGCTTCTGGGCAGGAATGGGAGGCAGAGTGACTCATAGTGGCTGTGGTGTAATCCCATGTTCTTGAGGCTTCAAGCAGGATGCAATGGTTCAGGATCTTTGTGGAATTTTTTTTATGATTTTCCATAAAGAGCATTTAAAAATCAAGCCAAAAACAAAGTCATTAGCAATTTTATGACTATACTTAACATTCATTAGGCATTAAGAAGTATTCATGTTCATCTCTTAGATTTAAAAGAGATTGCTACTGCATTGGCCGGGAATCGAACCCGGGCCTCCCGCGTGGCAGGCGAGAATTCTACCACTGAACCACCAATGCTCCAGCTGTCAGCAGCTGTGTGGCAACCTCCCTTTAGCCCTGTTTCTGGGCCTTGAGTCTATGTTTAGTATGAGCCCAGCTCTGATACTGCCACATCAGCACAGCTGCAAGCAGAACAGTTAGCTGCAGAGCCGGAGGAAGCAAAGGACGGGTATGGGTTTGTGTGGTTGTGTGAAGTAGATTTGCCTTGAGGCCCTGAGATGGAAAAGAGCTCCATTCCCTCCTCAGTAAGCAGCAAAACACGTGGAGACTGTGGGCAAGCCTCCACTGTGTGGTGTGGGGCCTGTTGAACTGTTGGTCCTGCTCTCAGCTTTCACACTGCTTCCTGCTGGCAGCTGGCCCAGACCAAAGGCGGTGCTGTGGAGTCCCCTTTCAGGTGGGAGTGAGGAAGTCAGACTCCTACAGCCAGTCATACTTGTTAAAGAGCCCAGCAGTTCTCCATGGACTCTGAGCAGTAATCTGTAGTCCCAGTCCCAGACTGGGCTGCTTCAGGCTTTTTGTGGTTGAGGAGCCTGGTGCCTGGCTCCTTTGACAGGATCTCTCTGGAGAAACTGACCAGAAAGGCAGAAAGGGACCGCAAAACAAACAACAAAAAAAGAAAAAGAAAAAAAAAAAAAAAAACAGCTCTGCATTGGCCGGGAATCGAACCCGGGCCTCCCGCGTGGCAGGCGAGAATTCTACCACTGAACCACCAATGCTTCAGCTGTTTTTTGTTGTGTCTGCAGAGCTCTTCTCAGGGTGTGTTCCAAACTGCAGGCTGACTGGTGAAACATTGCTTCACCTGGCTGGTTTGTCCTGTTTGGGAGACGACACAGCCTTAGTGCATCTGTATTTTCCCAGCCTTCTTACAGGCTGCTACTTCTGGAGTCAGGGCCTGTGACCTGACAACGCCCACCTAAAAGCCCTTGAGCCATCTGTAATCTCAGCCCCCTCAGTGGCGTGCTGAGCCTTCCTTTACCAAGAGCTGATGCCTGCACTGGACCAGTGAAGCTCCTAACCTGGGAGCTAGATAAACCTCTTTAAAGTATTCCGACCCTGGTGGTTCATTGTAATAGGCAAAATGGACTAATACACCTGGCTTTCTTTACCTAGGAAATAGGGAATGTCTGTTAGAGACCACTCCGTCAGCGTCCTGGACGTAGGCACATGTTCTGATTCTCTAGTAGCACTACTCCATTTTGCTACAGTTTTCTGTTTGTGTTTGAGTTTTGCCACTGGACTGGAGCCAGATGAAGCTGTGTGTCCCCAGCACAGATGCTGAGGACTCCTTGGATGCATGAGTGCAAAGCTGAGCAAGTGTTTGAAAAGATAGGTAATAGCTTTAAAAAAAAAAAGCGTTGCATTTTTGATTTCTAGTAAGACATTAATTTACATTCTCAGATTCCTAGAAGTGAGCTAGCCCCACTTTTCCTCACTGCATTATATATAAAGGAATACTGAAACTCTGGGTAAGTCAACAGGTATGACCCAGCCAGCAGCAGAACCTGCCCCAGTCCTCTTTTTAAAGGTCATCTCTGTGGAATCAGAGACAGCCTGGTTTCACCTGTCCCAAAGCCCCTTTCTCCTCTCTCTCTCCAGGCTGGTGCGGGACTTCGTGGCTCAGAACAACACCATGCAAATCAAACATGTGATCCAGACCCTGTCTCAGGAGTTTGCCCTGTCCCAGCATCCCCACAGTCGGAAAGGGGGCCTCATTGGCCTGGCAGCCTGCTCTATTGCCCTGGGCAAGGTATGTTTTCTCCTGAGGGACAAACACACCAGGAATGGACTTCATTCTGACTGAGGTGTCCAGATCTCTTCCCACCCCAGCATAGCCATTGCAGACTTGTATTTTATCAAGATTGTTCCACACATAATACTACTAGCAAACATGGCTTTATGGTCTTGCAGCCATGTCCCCATAGTATGGTCCCACTTCTGGGAGTCTGTCTTGGAATGACCAGAGCATCTCTGAGGCACCAGGCCTCAGAGACACTGACAGTGTTGGCTGCAAAGGCAGGGGCCTAGCCCTTCCAACTAGTCCTCCTGTTCATTACAGGACTCGGGGCTCTACCTGAAGGAACTGATCGAACCAGTGCTGACCTGCTTTAATGATGCAGACAGTAGGCTGCGCTACTACGCTTGTGAGGCCCTCTACAACATCGTCAAAGTGGCCCGGGGTGCTGTGCTGCCACACTTCAACGTTCTGTTTGATGGACTAAGTAAGGTAACTAGGAACACCCTACCCAGCCAACGCGCCTTTCTAGGACCCCGAGAGCTTGGGGCACTGCCGAAATGCAAGCAGAACAGATAAGCATGTTGCTACAAGGGACACATACTGTCTGAATCTAATTTTTCATAGATTTTTAGCTGTATATTCTTGATGTCCCTGTCCATCTTCATTGCACTTTGTGACAGTATCAGCCTGCTGTACACATTAACAGAAAGGCTGATAGTTTGAGAAGTGCTAACTTCCCAGGCAAAAGTAACAAAGGTGACTCCACAGCACAGGCTGTCCCTTGTAAGGACAGTGATTACAATCTCCCTGGTATACTAAAGAATAATCCCCCTTGCCAGGTGGTAGTGGCTCACGCCTTTAATTCCACCACTCAGGAGATAGAGGCAGGCGGATCTCATTGAGTTCAAGACCAGCCTGGTCTACAGTGTAAGTTCCAGGACAACCAGACTGTTACACAAAGAAACCCGTCTCAAAATTTAAAAAAAAAAAAAAATTAAGTTAAATTTTAAAAATTCCCCATAGAGCTTTAGGGTCCCGATTGCTCTCCTTCATACCTCTCAACCATGGTGGGGTTGCCTCCCCTTATATTGTTAAAGTTGCCCTTCCCTCAGCCTGGAGGAGTTGCCCTCCCCAGCAATGTATAGTGGCCCAGAAAATCTGTAAATCTTGGAGAATAAACAACATGGACATTTCTAAATGCCACCCACACTGCTCCCTCAGTGCCCTGGGAGGGAACCAAGCCCTTTAAGATGGGAATGCCCCGGGAGCCGCCAATGGAAACAACTGTCTGACCCAGTTAGAACATGGCCTGAGAACCCCAGCAGAGCTTGCAGGCTGGGGAGGGGAGCTGTCCCTGAGCAAATGGGAATTCCACTGTAGCTGACTGACTTATTACCTGCTACTACCTTTCTCAGGGTCAGGTATTGGGGGAAGACACCACTTGGTGTTCTAACCTGCACCGTGATCTTAGCTGTTGGTTTGCTTTAGTCCGTTGGCTTCCCTCTCACTATGACTGAGCATTGCCTCTTTCTCTATTTTGGTGCCTCATAGTTGGCTGCTGACCCAGACCCCAATGTGAAAAGTGGATCTGAACTCCTAGACCGACTCTTAAAGGTATTTCTACTTTGTCCCTCTTTTATTTTTAGAATTTATTCTTCTGTGTAGAGTAGAAATTCTGGCATTGAAAAATGTTTTTTTCTCGTTTAAATTTTATATATACATATAGTACATGCATATGTATTAAAGCTTACTGCTTGGTATGCAGTTTCCATGACAAGTATATAGAGCTGTGTCATTACCACAGTCAAAATTCAGAATTGTGCCATCCCTCTAAATGAAAATCTTCTGGGTTTTTTGTGGGGGGGGTCTATTTTTTTTATGCCTGCATGAAAATCTTCTGTTTTGGGGGGGGGGTCTATTTTATTACTTTATGTGTATAGCTTTGCCTGCATGTATGTCTGTGCACCACCTATGTGCCTGATCACTGCAGAGATGACCAGAGGGTATCATATCCCCTGGAACTAGAGTTACAGCTGGTTGTGAGCTACCATGTGGGTGCTGAGAATTATACCTAGGTCCTCAAGAACAGCAGCCAGCGCTCTTAACTGCTGAGCCAGCTCTCCAGCCCAGAATCTTCTGTCTTAATACCCCAGCCAGAGCAATGAAGTTGAGCTTCCACCCCAGCCTCCCATGACAGGATGCTGGGCTCTACCCCAGACTTCAGAGTATGGTTTTGCCTTTCATTTAGGTCTCTTGACTTTTTTCTCCTCACCATCCTTCATTTTGTTTGGCTTTGAGTTTGTGACAATACCAATTCTCCAGGGACCTCTCCTACCTGGCCCTGGTTCTGCCATCCCCCTCCATGGTTCCCTGACTCTCAAGTCAGCCTAGGGCCAGCAGCACAGCAGGCTAAGCTCTGGTTCTTCATAGCCCTCACTTCTTTGACCCACAGGACATTGTAACAGAAAGCAACAAGTTTGACCTGGTCGGCTTCATTCCCCTTTTGCGGGAGAGGATTTACTCTAACAACCAATATGCCCGGCAGTTCATCATCTCTTGGGTAAGGTCCAGTCCTTGATAGGTTCTTCTAGCTACCAGGAGTCTCTGGTAGAGTCACATGCGCTCTGACACACAAAGTGTTTCCTTGGGCTAAGAGATGCCGTCTTGTGTATCCCCCAATAACCTTTAAAAACCTCGTCACCAAAAACGCTGTGGGCTGGGCAGGGCATAGTGGGACTTAATCCCAGCACTTAAGAGGCAGAAACAGGCAAATCTCTGTGAGTTCAAGGCCAGTCTGGTCTATAAAGCAAGTTCCAGGCCAGTTAGGACCACACAGTGAGACCCTGTCTCAAAAAACAAAGCAACAAAAGCACTTTGTCCAGTGTTGTCTCCACTGCCTGTCCTGTTTGCCCCTGAAGAGATGAGATTCTTTCCTTGTCCTAGAAAATGCCCAGGATCTCTGAAGTCCATAGTGCTGCATCCAGCAGCTCCACCTTTGCAAGCCTGCTAGCTTCATCCAGCCTTCCCCCATCAATTCCCCTCTCCCCAGCATCCAAATAATCTTAGAGTCAAACTCCCTATTCCTTGCACATTGAGCAGAAAAATGATGGCTGCCAGCACCATCCACCGTAGGTACCTGCATTGCCATGACACAGGCCTCTAGTCCTTTTCACTCTTCCCAGGGGAAGAGATTAGGAGACGGCTCCACACCTGAGCCAGGTCTCCCAGCTCTCCCTCTCACCACCCTCCTCCATCAGATCCTGGTTCTGGTGTCGGTGCCGGACATTAACCTGCTGGATTACCTGCCGGAGATCTTGGATGGGCTCTTCCAGATCCTGGGTGACAATGGCAAAGAGATTCGAAAAATGTGAGTGGGGGA
Organism: Microtus oregoni; assembly: GCF_018167655.1. Classification (NCBI taxonomy): domain Eukaryota; kingdom Metazoa; phylum Chordata; class Mammalia; order Rodentia; family Cricetidae; genus Microtus; species Microtus oregoni. The sequence goes on from NW_024543063.1 coordinate 44,608,079, forward strand.
AGGAGCAGGAAGCTGCCACTCAATAGAATCCCTCTGGGTGCCCATTGTCACATGCAACACCATGTTCTGGTGACCAAGACACACCCTTTACTTCTCATATCCTTCCCCATGGAGGAGTAGAGAGCTCACCTTCCCTTCTCTGCTCGGTGTCCTGACAAGTGTAGGGATGTGACCCAGAGCAGGAATGAGCTGAGATGCTAGCTCATTCCTCCTTTTCTCATTGGTAGGTGTGAGGTGGTTCTTGGAGAATTCTTGAAAGAAATTAAGAAGAACCCCTCCAGTGTGAAGTTTGCTGAGATGGCCAACATCCTGGTGATCCACTGCCAGACCACAGGTGAGTATTTGGAGTCCCTATAATCACTGCTGTCTCCTCAGAAGCCCATCTCTCATATGCAAGCTTCAGTATGTGACAAAAGGGAGCCCAGGTGGGAAAGGCACTGTGCCTCTGTACCTGGAACCTGTAGAGTGATGGGTTTGGGTAAGAAAAGAGATCTGGATTCTTTTTTAACAAACACCTTTACCTGCTCTGAAGCTCTTGTGGATATGCTTTGCCTTGGGTAAAGGTAGGGTCCTTAGAGGTCAGAAAGGCCTTTCCCTCGCCACCTATTGGTTATCAGACCACGGTGAAACAGTCACAGCGACAGCTTCCTGTTACTGGCCATGAACCTACAGGTCAGCTGGGTGGTTTTGTTCCCAAGGCCAGGCTGCACCATATCATGCCCCTGAAGCCAGGTATAGGGTCAGTTGGAGCCAAGTGGTCTGTGATGGTCTCATGCACATCTGACCCTTGACTAGCATAGGGTGATGGGGCATCAGGAGGGTTCCAAGAGAGATAGGACATGGATAGGACATGATTTCTATGTTTGAACCAGTGACACCATCACCATAACTGCAAGCTGTTGGCCAGAGAAGCCAGTTTTGTGGATCTAAGGATAGGAAAATGAATTCCACTTAGAAATGAAGCACAAGTCATAGTGCAGTGGGGCATGGATCCAGGGAGGGTAGGGCACCATGGCTGTTTTTCAAGTCCAGCACAACATTGCCGAACTCTCTTAACCTGTGGACTAACCTTCAGAAGGCAGAGAGCCCAAGAAGTATTGTATTCACATAGCTAGGAGCAGTCAAGCCCCTGGTGCGTCCGTCTCCAGGCCTAGACTTTGTGCATGGTAGTTGGGAGGGAACTCTCCAATGCAAGTGCCAGCCCCTCTAGAAGCCACCAATTCCCCTTCCAGACGACCTGATTCAGCTGACAGCCATGTGCTGGATGCGGGAGTTCATCCAGTTGGCAGGCCGGGTAATGCTGCCCTACTCCTCTGGAATCCTGACTGCGGTCCTGCCCTGCTTGGCCTATGATGACCGCAAGAAAAGTATCCTTTACTCTGGAGAGGGGAACTGTGAAGTGGAGTGACCCTGAGTGGGAAGGGGTTCCCTTAGGCTCCTTCACTTCTCCAAATGGTCTAGCATTAGGAAGCAGGAGATAGAGCTGAGTGTGGGTTAGGAAAGTAAAGGACACAGGGCTACTGCTGACTGTCCCCAGTCCTCACCTGCTTACTTCCAGATAGGAAAGAGCAATCCCATGTACCGAGGTTTCACCCTGTGAGCTCATTCTGCTGCACCTTGGGTGGGAAAGATCCCAGTGGAGGAGGGCTCACCTGTGAGAAGAAGAGCATCTCACAAGGGTGCATATGGCAAGGAAGACCATGACCAGGAAGACTGGTAGCCTCAGGCTTCAGGAGTGGTTTGCCTGGAGGAGCTCCTTACATCAGTGGACAGGCATCAAGGAGGTGGCCAATGTGTGTAACCAGAGCCTGATGAAGCTGGTCACTCCCGAGGATGATGAACCAGATGAGCCAAAGCCTGTAGCACAGAGGCAGACAGAACCCAACCCTGAGGACTCCCTGCCAAAGCAGGAGGGGACAGAGAGTGGTGAGTACCCTGAGTCAGAGTCTTGACTTTTGCTGCTGGGCAAACAAGTCCTGGAACTAAACTTGTAGTATCATTGTTGACTGGTTCTGGTACCTGTCTGGTGAAGCAGGTACTTTGTTAGCCCCGTCCTTCAGGTTCTGACAGCTGCCCCTAGAGTCCATGCTCTTCACCCTTCTGCCTCAAAGACCATTACACAAACTCCTCCTGGGTTTAGCCACTGTCAAGTCACTGTTGGGAACACGGCAGGAGCACCACGCTGTGCATTTCATTTGCTTCTTGGCATCTGGCCCTCCCTGTGCTAGCCATTCTCAGGGAGGATGGGTCAGGAAAATGCTAGTTTATTAATACTGGCATTTCTACTGCACTAGTCAGTGCCTTTAAACAGTCCTTTCAAAGGCTTTCTTTACATTGTTTCCGTGATTATTTGGAAAATAAAGAAAACCATTTTTTATGTTGATTGGAGATAGAGTTTGCCCTCCAGGACCTTTGTCCTCAGTGTCTCTGACCATCTTTTGAGGGGTGGGTAGAGAATGTCTTCCTTTTCAGTGAGTCAGAGAGTAAATGGATGCAAAACTTGTGCAGAGTCCACGGGTGACAGAGCAGGATCTGGAACCTGCAGCTGGAGCCAAAAGAGCCACCATAGTCATAGTGTGTGCTGTTCCTTCCTTGTGGGAACAACAGACAGCCTTACTCACATCCCAGGGCTTCCTTCTGTGGGTTTGGCTGGTAGAGTATCTGCATTGGGTATCAGGTTTCAGCTGTGCCATCACCAAAGGCAGAACAGCACACAGCTGGTGTGTGGTTCATTGGCAAAGTTCTCACCCACCATGAGAGAGACTGGAGCTTGGTTATGGCCAGTGCAGTAGCTTGAGCACTTTTAAGAGCTCCTGGAAAGAGGAAATTTAGGTAAGTTAATGCACACCTTGCACAGGAAAAGCTCTTTTTAGAGACCTGACGGCTCAGTAATAGACTGTGAACTTACTGGTGTGCAAGCTTTTTATTTTGCTTCCCTTGTTTTATGGTTCTCATTTTAGACGATTTGCACAGTAGGGGAAAGCTGCGAAATGGCAGGATTGCCTGCACCGAAGATAAGCAATGTCATATTTGGGGCATATCTTTTATATTTTTAACATACACACATAATTAAAATGATGTGTCAGTCCACATCTTGTTTTTTGTGTTGAATAACTTTCTCTTCCTTGTATTTGCATGGCTTTCTTCTGACTTGACAAGGAAATTAGTGTCTCTGAATCCCCGTCAGCAAGTGGAATAGTGGTTGCTTAGACCAAGGAGGAAATGATCCTGGGTCTGCTTGGGACAGATCCTGGTTTCTCTGGGGATGGTGGAAATATTCTAGAATTAAATAGGGTAGTGGCTGTACACCTTTGTGATTGTATTTAGAGCCACCCAATTATATACTTTAAAATGGCAAAGTTGTGTTAAACACAATTTTGTGGTGTGAGTTGTATTTCAGTGACTGTGTATGAGGAGTTGGCAGCTGTGCCCCTCCCTGTTTGCTTCTGTGGCAGCAGTGAGTTCCCTGTAGAGGAGCTGATCCACTCTGTGGGTCATGGCAGCAGCTAAAAAGCTCTCTGTGAGCTGGAGCGTTGGTGGTTCAATGGTAGAATTCTCCCTGCCATGTGGGAGGCCCAGGTTTGATTCCCAGCCAATGCAGAGTCTTTATCCTTTTAACTAGTTCTTCAAAGCCTTCTCCAAGTAGCTGTCTGCTCAAGGGAGCATTACCCTAAACCAGGGTACATATCAGCAGTTTGGCCTGGGTTTTATTACTCATAAACAGCATTGTAAGAAATGAACAGCACACTTTATAGTATTTTCTAGAAACAGGAATGTCTCACTTGACAGCTAAACATTTATTCTCAGCCTTTCTCAGCTTATAACTAATCATAATCTTTTCCAGAATGCTCAAGACAGAGTCCTAGCAAGTCACTAGACAGATGATCCAGTCAGGCAGTGGGCAAGCTTGTCCCATCCTTTCCCAACCATCATCTGCTCCTGTTACTCTGGGCAGGACCAGGTGACTGCCGTAGGCACCTCCTACTTGGTCTTCCTATTTTAGTCTCTCTTCCATGCTTCACCAGTGATGCAGCATGCACCACATATGCAACACAGTAGCATGCTCCTCATGGTGCACCTTCAGACAGGCCCCTTTGTATGTGTGCATGTATCAAACAGGCATGCATAGACCCAACCCTCGAGCTCATTCTTCCTCCCCAAACCACAAAGCCTCCAATCAGGCCTACCCCTCCTCTGTACCTTCTGCCCCAAGTCCTGTCCACCTGCAGCTCCCCGTCAGCTCTGCCATTTATGGGATATTCAGTGCAAAATCCTTTCCATGACTCTGAGTCCTTGCAGCACTCAATATGCCTGGCCTGACCCCCCCCCATTCACCTCCCAAAAAACCCTAGTGTCTTGGGTGTCACAGCACTGATTCTGGCATTTAAACAACCTGCTTAGAAGCCCTAGCTCAGCCCTCTTCACCTCTTTTGCCCTCAACTGTTCAGCCTTTCTTCAGTCTCAGCTTCTCTAGCTTCCACACCTGGCTTTGCTGCTTAGCCTTTCCAGCACTAGTTTCTTTACTTGTTGAGTGGGGTAACCTTTGTCACCTAACCTATGAGGTAGCTGTGAGTTTCAGAATCATTTTTTTTGTTTTGTTTTTTGTTTTTTTGCTTGTGTGACAAATGCTATTCACAGCAGGAGCATTGTTTTAACATGGACACTCTCTGACTTAAATGAGGTTGCAGTCACAGACCCAATGGCTGAAAATATTGTGAGTCAAAAATGCATCTGAACACATTTAGAACACCTGCATCAGCCTACAGTTGGCAAAAGTCATTTATCACAAAGCCTGTTGGAAGGGTTCTGTGTAGTTTTGTGAACTCTGTACTGAAGACACAACACACAGTTGTTGCATGAACACCACCTTTGCAGCATGAGGAAGTTAAGTCAAAAGTCTGCCAGAACCGTTGTAAGTCAGAGCATGGCTATGTCTTCCCATAGCAAGCCCCTCAGCTGGGGCTTCTCCTAGTGGATTTGAAATGAGGACGTGATAAGAGAGAAGGGAAGCTATACAGAGGATCTCCAGTAGAGAGTGGCCGCCCCGCTCTGCATGGAGTACAATCCACCTGTTTGCAAAGCTGACTCTTGGCAGGATTTGTCAGCACTGTCTATGGACCCTGCAAGTACGGCACATCAGGCACAGATCTGCCTGTAAAGACAGCTACAGAGCGGGGAGTACAGTGACACCAGGGTAGGGTGCATGGGACAATACCCAGGCCCAGGGGAGGGCGCACTTGCAGCGGGCAGGCCCAGCTTCCCAGAGGTCTTGAAACAGCATGGTTTTCCATTCTGATTATAAAGGAAACATGTGCTGCCTGAAAAGTTGTTAGAAGGACAGCACTGATACACAAATTAATTAATTAATTAGTTCATGAAGACTAGGCACAAACCCTCATATCAGAGCTGGACAAGGCACCCTAGTAGGAGGAAAGGATCCCAAGAGCAGACAAAAGAGTCAAAGACACCCCCTACTCCCACTGGTAGGAGTCCCACAAGAACACCAAGCTATACAATCATAGGTATATGCAGAGGCCCTAGCTCAGACCCATACAGCATCTGTCTTTGTTGCCTCAGTCTCTGTGAGGTCCTGTGAACCCTGCTTAGTTGATTCTGTGGGCCGTGTTCTCATGGTGTCCTCAACTCCTCTGACTCCTACAGTCCTTCCTCCTCCTCTTCTCTGGGGTTCCCCTGGCTGTGGATCTCTGCATCTGTTCCCATCAGCTACTGGAGGAAGCCTCTGATGTTGCTTGGACTAGGTACCTATGTATGAGTATAGCAGAATATCATTAGGAATCATTTTGTTTACTTTTTTTTTTTTGGCCAGTCATTATTTGGTCCTCTTCTGGGTCTCTGGGCCATCCAGCTTCCAGTTCCTGGCCATCCAGGCAGTGTCGGGCATGGGCTCCCTATCATAGCATGCACCTCAAATTGAGCCAGTCATTGGCTGGCCGCTCCCACAAGTTCTGTGCCACCATTTCCCCAGTTCATCTTGCGGACAGGACAAATTGTAGGTCCAAGGTTTTGTGGTGGGTTGATGTCCCAGTCCTACCATTGGGAGCCTAGCCTGCTGTTCTGACTGGTTTTGTGTGTCAGTTGACACTAACTAGAGTCACCTGAGAAGAAGGGGTCTCAGTTGAGGAAATGACTTGATGAGATCCAGCCGTCAGGGATCCCACCCTGTTTGAGTTTCTGTTCTGACTTCTTCAGTGATGAACAGCGGTACTGAATTGTCAGCCAAATAAACCCTTTTCTCCCCAACTTGCTTTTTGGTTGTGGTGTTTTGTCACGGCAACAGAAACCCTAACTAAGAGCCCAGCTTTATTCAGTATAGCACTGGAATTCTTCATTAGCCTGGCTATAGAGGATGGCCAATTCAGGCTCCGAGTCCCCCATTACCAGGAGAGTTCGCTAGGGTCACTCTCAGTTTCCAGGGAGTTTCAATTGCACTAGGTTTCTACATCACCCCCAAATGTCCCCCAGTTCCAGGCATATTTCCCAGTATTCTCTCCCTCCATCCCTCCCATCTCCCCACCTGATCATCCTGTTCCCATCCCTGCCTGCCCCAAATTCATCTGCAAAATCTATTCTGTTTTCCTGTTCCCAGGGAGATCCATGCATTCCCCCCTTGAGCCCTCCTTCTTACTTAGCCTCTGGATCTGTGGATTGATTGTAGCATTACTATCCTTTACTTAAGAGATAATGTCCACTTATCAATGAGCACATCCCATGTTTGTCTTTCTGGGTCTAGGTTACCTCACTCAGAATGATTTTTTTCTAGTTCCATCCATTTGCCTGCAAATATGATGTTATTGTTTTTAACAGCTGTGTAATACTCCATTATGTAAATGTACTATATTTTCTTTGTCCATTCTTCAGTCAAGGGGCATCTAGGTTGTTTCCAGTTGTAATAAAGCTGCAATGTAAATGGTTGAGCAAGTGTCCTTGTGGTAGGATGGAGCATCCTTTGGGTGTATGCCCAAGAGTGGTATAGCTAGTTCTTGAGGTAGATCGACTCACAAGTTTCTAAGAACCTGCCATATTGATTTCCATAGTGGCTATACTCCCACCAGCAGTGGAGGAATTTTCCCCTTATTCTACATCCTCGCCAACATGAGCTGTCACTTGTGTTTTGAGCTTAGCCATTCTGACTGGTGTAAGATGAAATCTCAAAGTAGTTTTGATTTGCATTTCCCTGATGTCTAAGAATGTTGAACAGTTCTTTAAGTGTTTCTCAGCCATTTGTGGTTTCTCTGTTGAGAATTCTCCATTTAGATCTGTATACCATTTTTTAATTGGATTATTTGGTTTGTTAATGTCTAGTTTCTTACTTTTTTTTTAATATTAGCCCACTGTCAGATGTGGAGTTGGTTAAAATCTTTTCCCATTCTGTAGGCTGTCATTTTGTCCTCTTGAAGGTGTCCTTTTTGCTTTAAAAAAGCTTTTCAATTTCATGATAGTTGTTTTTAGTGCTTGTGGCATCGGTGTTCTGTTCAGGAAGTCTCCTGTGCCAGTGTGTCCAAAGCTCTTCCCCACTTTCTCTTATATTAGGGTCAGTGTATCTGGTTTTATATTGAGGTATTTGATTCTCTTGGACTTGAATTTTGTGCAGGTTGATAGTTATGGATCAGTTGGCATTCTTTTACATGCTGACTTCCAATTGGACCAGCACCATTTGTTAAAAACGTTTTCTTTTTTCCATTGTGTATTTCTGGCTTCTTTATAAAAAAAAAAAAATCAAGTGTCCACAGGTGTGTGGATTTATGTTTGGGTCTTCAAGTCAATTCCATTGATTAATCTCTCTGTTTTTATGCCAGTACTGTGGTTTTTATTACTATAGCTCTGCAGTATAACTTGAAATGGGGGTGGTGATTCCTCCAGATGTTCTTTTATCCGACAGGATTGTTTTAGCTAGCCTGGGTTTTTTGTTTTTCCATATGAAGTTGAGTATTGCCCTTGTACGGTCTGTGAAGAATTATGTTGGAATTTTGATTGGGATTGTGTTAAGTCTGTAGGTTGTTTTTGGTAAGATGACCATTTTTACTTTGTTAATTCTACCAATCCATGAGCATGGGAGGTATTTTCATCGTCTGATATCATCTTCAGATTTTTGCTTCAAAGACTTGAAGTTTTTGTCATACAAGTCTTTCATTTGCTTGGTTAGAGTTACTCCAAGATTTTTGTTTTGTTTTGTTCTGTTTTTCAAGACAAGGTTTCTCTGTGTAACAGCCTTAGCTGTCCTGGAACTAGCTCTTATAGACCAAGCTGGCCTCAAACCACCTGCCTCTGCCTCCTGAGTGCTAGGATTAAAGACGTGCACCATCAACACCAGGCTTACTCCAAGATATTTTATATTATTTGCAGCTATTATGAAGGGTATTGTTTTCCTGATTTCTTTCTCAGCCCATTTGTCATTTGTGTATAGGATGGCTACTGATTTTTATTTTTTAATTAATCTTATATCTATCCACTTCACTGAAGGTGTTTATCAACTATAGGAGTTTCCTGGTAAATTTTTGGGATTATTGATGTATACTATCATATCATCTGCAAATAGCGATACTTTGACTTCTTCCTTTCCGGTTTGTATCCACTTGATCTCATTCAGTTGTCTTATTGCTCCAGCTAGAACTTCGAGTACTATATTGAATAGATATGGAGAGAATGAACAGCCTTGTCTTGTTCTAGATTTTAGTGGAATTGCTTTGAGTTTCTCTCCATTTAATTTGACGTTGGCTGTCAGTTTGCTGTAAATTGCCTTTATTATATTTAGTTATATCCCTCGTATCCCTAATCTCTCCAACTTTTTTATGCTTTGTTTTATGTGTGTGTTTTGCTTGCATGTATGTTTGTGTATCGTGATGTGGGAGTGATTTCTTATTAATAAAGAAACTGCCTAGACCCATTTGATAGGCCAACCCTTAGGTAAGCAGAGTAAACAGAACAGAATGCTGGGAGAAAGAAGCTGAGTCAGGAGTCGCCATGATTCTCCCACTCCAGACAGACGCAGGTTAAGATCATTCCTGGTAAGCCAGCTCGTGGGCTACACAGATTAATAGAAATGGGTTAGATCGATATGTAAGAGCTAGCCAATAAGAAACTGAAACTAATGGGTCAGGCAGTGTTTAAAAGAATACAGTTTCCGTGTAATTATTTCGGGTAAAGCTCGGACGGCCGGGTGCTGGGGACGCAGCCCGCTGCTCCTATTACAACAGTATTGCACTTGTACCTGGTACCTGTGGAGTCCGGAAGAGGGCATTTTATTCCCTGGAACTGGAGTTACAGACAGTTGTAAACTGCCATGTGGGTGCTGGGAATTGAACCTAGGTCCTCGACAAGAGCAACAAGTGTTTTTAATTTAACTACAGAACCTTCTCTCCAGCCTCTTGGTTTGTTTCTTTTTTCTTTTTTACTTTACTTTTCTTTTCTTTTCTTTTTCTTTTAGTTTTTAAGACAGGGTTTCTCTTTGTAACTTTAGCTGTCCTGGAACTCACTCTATAAACCAGGCTGGCCTCTAACTCATAGAGATCCATCTGCTTCTGCCTCCTGAATGCTGGGATTAAGACATGCACCACCACTGCCCAGCTTCTCTAAGACTTTTATCATGAGGGATGTTGGATTTTGTCAAAGACTTTTCAGCATCTAATGAGATGATCATGGTTTTTTTCCTTCCTGTTTGTTTATATTGTGGATTCTATTGGCTGATTTTTGTATATTGAACCACCCTGCATCTCTGGGATGAAGCCTGCTTGATCTTGGTGGATAATCTTTTAATATGTTCTTGAATTCGGTTTTCAAGTGTTTTATTGAGTATTTTTACATCTATGTTCATGAGGAAGATTGGTCTGTAATTGTCTTTCTTTGTTGAATCTTTTTTTTTAACTTTTTTTTTTTATTGAGAAAAGAGAAAAAAAAAAACAAATTTCCTCCTCCTCCCAGCCTCCCATTTCCCTCCCCCTCCTCCCACCCTTCTCCCCCTCCCCCCACTCCTCTCCCCCTCCCTCTCCAGCCCAAAGAGCAGTCAGATTTCCCTGCCCTGTGGTAAGTCCTAGGTCCTCCCCCCTCCGTGCATTTCTAGGAAGGTGAACATCCAAACTGGCTAGGCTCCCACAAAGCCAGCACATTACGTAGGTTCAAAACCCCGTGCCATTGTCCTTGGGTTCTCATCAGTCCTCATTGTTCACCATGCTCAGAGAGTCCAGTTTTATCCCATGCTTTTTCAGTCACAGTCCAGCTGGCCTTGGTGAGCTCCCAATAGATCAGCTCCACTGTCTCAGTGGGTGGGTGCTCCCCTCGTGGTCCCGACTTCTTTGCTCATGTTCTCCCTCCTTCTGCTCCTCATCGGGACCTTGGGAGCTCAGTCCAGTGCTCCAGTGTGGGTCTCTGTCTCTGTCTCCATCCATCACCAGATGAAGGTTCTATGATGATATGCAAGATATTCGTCAGTATTGCTCTAGGATAGGGTCATTTCAGGTTCCCCATCCTCAGCTGCCCAAGGAACTAACTGGGGACCTCGGCTTGGGTATCTGGGAGCCACTCTAGGTTCAAGTCTCTTGCCAACCCTAAGGTGGCTCCCTTAACTAAGAACCGTGCTTCCGTGCTCCCCCATCCAACCTTCCTTCATCCCAATCCTCCCCCTTTCCCAAGCTCCCCCCCCCCATTCTCCCCTTCTCCCTTTTCTCTCCCCATCTCCCCTTACCCCCATCCCACCCCACCCCCAAGATCTCAATTTTCTCCCCGGCAATTTTGTCTACTTCCCATAGTCAAGAGGACAACTATATGCTTTTCCTTTGGTTCACCTTCTTACTTAGCTTCTTTGGGATCACCAAGTGTAGACTCCGTGACCCTTGTTTATGGCTAGAAACCAATTATGAGTGAGTACATCCCATGTTCATCTTTTTGGCTCTGGGATACCTCACTCAGGATGGTGTTTTCTATTTCCATCCATTTGCATGCAAAATTTGAGAAGTCATTGTTTTTTAACGCAGCATAGTACTCTAATGTGTAGATATTCCACACTTTCTTCATCCATTCTTCCATTGAAGGGCATCTAGGTTGTTTCCAGGTTCTGGCTATTACAAATAATACTGCTATGAACATAGTTGAACAAATGCTCTTGTCATGTGATAGGGCATCTCTTGGGTATATTCCCAGGAGTGGTATTGCTGGGTCCAGGGGTAAGTTGATCCCAAATTTCCTGAGAAACCGAAACACCGATTTCCAAAGTGGTTGCACAAGATTGCATTCCCACCAGCAATGGATGAGTGTTCCCCTTCCTCCACAGCCTCTCCAGCAAAGGCTATCATTGGAGTTTTTTATTTTAGCCATTCTGACAGGTGTAAGATGATATCTCAAAGTTGTTTTGATTTGCATTTCCCTGATTGCTAAGGAGGTTGAGCATGACCTTAAGTGTCTTTTGGCCATTTGAACTTCCTCTGCTGAGAATTCTCTGTTCAGTTCAGTGCCCCATTTTTTAATTGGGTTAATTAGCATTTTAAAGTCTAGTTTCCTGAGTTCTCTATATATTTTGGAGATCAGACCTTTGTCTGTTGCGGGGTTGGTGAAGATCTTCTCCCAGTCAGTAGGTTGCCTATTTGTCTTGGTGACAGTGTCCTTTGCTTTACAGAAGCTTCTCAGTTTTAGTAGGTCCCATTTATTCAATGTTGCCCTTAAAGTCTGTGCTGTTGGGGTTACACATAGGAAGCGATCTCCTGTGCCCATCTCCTGTAGGGTACTTCCCACTTTCTCTTCTATCAGGTTCACTGTGTTCTGACTGATAGTGAGGTCTTTAATCCATTTGGACTTGAGTTTTGTGCATGGTGATAGATATGGGTCTATTTTCATTCTTCTACAGGTTGACATCCAGTTATGCCAGCACCATTTGTTAAAAATGCTTTCTTTCTTCCATTGTATACTTTTGGCTCCTTTATCAAAAATGAGGTGTTCATAGGTTTGTGGGTTAAAATTCGGGTCTTCTATACGATTCCATTGGTCAACTTCTCTGTTTTTATGCCAGTACCACACTGTTTTCATCACTGTAGCTCTGTAATAGAGTTTGAAGTCAGGGATGGTAATGCCTCCAGACAATCCTTTATTGTATAGGGTTATTTTGGCTATCCTGGGTTTTTTGTTTTTCCATATAAAGTTGATTATTGTCCTCTCAAGATCTGTGAAGAATTTTGATGGGACCCTGATGGGGATTGCATTGAATCTATAAATTGCCTTTGGTAGAATTGCCATATTTACTATGTTGATCCTCCCAATCCAAGAGCAAGGAAGGTCCTTCCATTTTCTGGTATACTCCTCAATTTCTTTCTTCAATGCCTTAAAGTTCTTGTCAAATAGATCTTTCACTTCCTTGGTTAGAGTTACCCCAAGATATTTTATGCTGTTTGTGGCTATTGTGAAAGGTGAAGCTTCTCTGATTTCCCTCTCTGCTTCCATATCCTTTGTGTATAAGAGGGCGACTGATTTTTTGGAGTTTATCTTGTATCCTGCCACATTACTAAAGCTGTTTATCAGCTGTAAAAGTTCTTTGGTGGAGTTTTTGGGGTCGCTTATGTACACTATCATATCATCTGCAAATAACGAAAGTTTAACTTCTTCCTTTCCAATTCGAATCCCTTTGATCCCCTTATGTTGTCTTATTGCTATTGCTAGAACTTCAAGTACTATATTGAAGAGGTATGGCGAGAGTGGACAGCCTTGTCGTGTTCCTGAGTTTAGTGGGATGGCTTTAAGTTTCTCTCCATTTAATTTAATGTTAGCTGTCGGCTTGCTGTATATAGCTTTTATTATATTTAGGTATGACCCTTGTATCCCTAATCTCTCCAATACTTTTATCATAAAGGGGTGTTGAATTTTGTCAAATGCTTTTTCAGCATCTAATGAAATGATCATATGGTTTTTTTCTTTCAGTTTATTTATATGCTGGATTACATTGATAGATTTTCGTATGTTGAACCAGCCCTGCATCCCTGGGATGAAGCCTACTTGATCATAATGGATAATTTTCCTAATGTGTTCTTGGATTCGGTTTGCCAGTATTTTGTTGAGGATTTTTGCATCGATGTTCATGAGTGAGATTGGTCTATAATTTTCTTTCTTGGTTGAGTCTTTGTGCGGTTTTGGTATCAGAGTAACTGTAGCTTCATAAAAGGAATTTGGCAATGACTCTTCTGTTTCTATATTGTGAAATACATTAAGGAGTATAGGTATTAGGTCTTCTTGGAAGTTCTGGTAGAATTCCGCATTGAAACCATCTGGTCCTGGGCTTTTTTTGGTAGGGAGGTTTTTGATAACCTCTTCTAATTCTTCGCGACTAACAGGTCTATTTAGATTGTTCACCTGGTCCTGGTTTAACTTTGGTATATGGTATTTATCTAAAAAAGTGTCCATTTCCTTTACATTTTCCAGTTTTGTGGCATATAGGCTTTTGTAGTAAGATCTAATGATTCTCTGAATTTCCTCTGTGTCTGTGGTTATGTCCCCCTTTTCATTTCTGATCTTATTAATTTGCAAATTCTCTCTCTGCCGTTTGATTAGTTTGGATAGGGGTTTGTCAATCTTGTTGATTTTCTCCAGAAACCAGCTTTTTGTTTCATTGATTCTTTGGATTGTTTTCTGTGTTTCTATTTTGTTGATTTCAGCCCTCAGTTTGATTATTTCCAGTCTTCTACTCCTCCTAGGTGAGTCTGCTTCTTTTTTTTCTAGAGCTTTCAGTTGGGCTGTTAAGTCTCCAATGTGAGCTTTCTCTGTTTTCTTTAAGTGGGCACTTAGTGCTATGAACTTTCCTCTTAGGACTGCTTTCATAGTGTCCCATAAGTTTAAGTATGTTGTTTCTTTATTTTCATTGAATTCCAGGAAGACTTTAATTTCTTTCTTAATTTCTTCCTTAATCCAGGTATGGTTCAGTAGTTGACTGTTCAGTTTCCATGAGTTTGTAGGCTTTTTGGGGGTAGCATTGTTGTTGAATTCTAACTTTAATCCATGGTGATCTGATAAGACACAGGTGGTTACTAATATTTTTTTGTAACTGTGGATGTTTGCTTTGTTACCGACTATGTGGTCGATTTTTGAGAAGGTTCCATGAGCTGCAGAGAAGAAGGTATATTCTTTCCTATTTGGGTGGAATGTTCTATAGATGTCTGTTAAGTCCATTTGATTCATTACCTCCATTAATTCTCTTATTTCTCTGTTAGGTTTCTGTCTGATTGACCTGTCCATTGGTGAGAGAGGAGTGTTGAAGTCTCCTACTATTAGTGTGTGCGGTTTGATGGCTGCCTTGAGTTTTAGCAATGTTTCTTTTATGTACGTGGGTGCTTTTAAATTAGGGGCATAGATGTTCAGAATTGAGACTTCATCCTGCTGAACTGTTCCTGTTATGATTATAAAATGCCCCTCTCCATCTCTTCTGATTGATTTAAGTTTGAAGTCAACTTTGTTAGAGATTAGTATGGCCACACCTGCTTGTTTCTTAGGTCCATTTGCTTGATAAGCCTTTTCCCAGCCCTTTACTCTGAGTAGGTGCCTGTCTTTGTGGTTGAGGTGTGTTTCTTGTAAACAGCAGAATGTTGGATCCTGTTTTCGTATCCAATCTCTTAGCCTGTGCCTTTTAATAGGTGAGTTGAGTCCATTGACATTAAGTGATATTAATGACCAGTGGATGTTAACTCCGGTCATTTTTTTAGTCGTAGAGTTTGTGTGTTTCCCTTCTTTGATTTGTGTTGGTGAAGGGTCTCTAGATGTCTGAGTTATTGTGGTCATTGTTGGACTCCTTGGTTAGTGATTTTCCTTCTATTACTTTCTGTAAGGCTGGATTTGTGGCTGCATATTGTTTAAATTTGTTTTTATCCTGGAAAATTTTATTTTCTCCATTTATAGTGAACGAAAGCTTGGCTGGGTATAGTAATCTGGGCTTGCATCCATGGTCTCTTAGTTTCTGAAGTACATCTATCCAGGACCTTCTGGCTTTCATGGTTTCCATGGAGAAGTCAGGTGTAAGTCTGATAGGTTTACCTTTATAAGTAATTTGGCCTTTTTCCTTTGCAGCTCTTAATATTCTTTCCTTATTCTGTATGCTTTGTGTTTTGATAATTATATGGCGAGGGGATGTTCTTTTTTGATCCAGTCTATTCGGTGTTCTGTATGCTTCTTGAACCTTCATAGGTATATCTTTCTTTAGGTTGGGAAAGTTTTCTTCTATAATTTTATTAAATATATTTTCTGGACCATTGAGCTGCACTTCTTCTCCTTCTTCTACTCCTATTATTCTTAGGTTTGGTCTTTTTATTGTGTCCCATATTTCCTGAATATTTTGTGATGAGAGTTTGTTGGACTTGCTGTTTTCTTTGATCAGAGTGTTTATTTTCTCTATGGTATCTTCAGAATCTGAGATTCTTTCTTCTATCTCTTGTATTCTGTTGGTTATGCTTGTTTCTGTAGACTCTGTTTGTTTACTTAAATTTTCCATGTCCAGCCGGCCCTCTGTTTGTGTTTTCTTCTTTGCCTCCATTTCAGTTTTCACGTCTTGCACCGTTTCCATTATCTGTTTGATTGTTTTTCCTTGGTTTTCTAGGGTATCATTCATTGATTTATTCAGTTCTTCAAACTTTCTGTTATATTTCTCATCCATTTCTATAAGGGCATTTTTTACATGCTGTTTAAGGGCGTCAATCACTTTCATGAAGTCAACCTTTTCTACTTCTTCTTGATTAAGGTGTTCATGTCCTCCCGTTGTGAGGTCGCTGGTTTCTGGTGGCTTCATGTTGCTTTTCAGCTTGTTGGGCGAATTCTTGCCTTGGCGTCTACCCATCTCTTCTTCCAAATGCTCCCTTATGGATCTTCTTTACCGGATCAGGTCTCCTTGCCTACCCAATGCTGGATCTCCCCAACGTTGTCTCTCCCCAATGCTGGGTCTCCCCAAGCCTGGGTCTCCTGGCGCCGAGAGATCAGGCCTCCGTGCTGATGGGCAGGTGGCAAACAAAGCGCCTACCCTGCTTGGTGCAGGCAGGCCAAAGAAACAAAGGAACTCCCGCCTGCTTGGGTGCCCCGAGGATTCGGACCCAGTGCCCAGACAGGCTGGGCTGGGTGATGTTATGTGCAGAAAGAGGGCGGTGGGGCAAATTGGGGAGGGTTCTGGATGGAAGCTGGGTGGGCTAGGAAGAAAGAGGAGGTATGCAGGGAGTGGGGGCCCTGCCGAGATCTCAAGAAGGATAGGGGGCCAAGGAAGCTCTGAACTCCCCTTCCCGGGCTGGCGCCGCAGGGTCAGAAACTCACCCCAATGCTGGGTCTCCTGGCGCCTAGCTCTTTGTTGAATCTTTGTGTGGTTTGAATATCAGGGTGACTGTGGCCCCATAAAATGAATTTGGCAATGTCCTTTCTGTTTCTATTTTGTGTAATAATTTGAGGTGTATTGGTAATAGCTCTTCTTTGAAAGTCTGGTAGAATTCTGCACTAAAACAGTCTCACCCCGGACTTTTTTCTTTTTTATGGTTTTTCGAGGCAGGGTTTTCCTGTGCAGCTTTATTGCCTGTCCTGGAACTAGCTCTTGTAAACCAGGCTGGCCTCAAACTCACAGAGATCCGCTTCTCTCTGCCTCCTGAGGGCTGGGATTAAAGGCGTGCGCCACACTGCTGGGTGGTTGGAAAACTTAGTAGCTGCTTCTGTTTTCGTAGAGGTTATAAGTGTATTTAAATTGTTTATATGATCTTGATCTAACTTTGGTAAGTGGTATCCATCAAGAAAATTATCTATTTCTTTTAGATTTTTTCAGTTTTGTGGAGTGCAGGTTTTTAAAATATGACCTAATGATTCTTTGGATTTCTTTAGTGTCTGTTGTTAAGTCCACTTTTTCATTTTCTGATTTTGTTAATTTGAATATTCTCTCTCCTTTTAATTAGTTTGGATAAGGGTTTGTCTGTCTTGATTTTTCTCAAAATACCAACTCTTTGTTTCATTGTTCTCTTTGTTTATATTTTATTTTCTCAGTTTGATTATTTTCTGCCATCTACTCCTGGGTAAGCTTGCTTTTTTAATATATAGAGAGAGCTTTTAGGTATGCTGTTAAATTGCTAGTATGAGGTCTCCAGTTTCTTTATGTAGGCACTTAGTGCTATGAACTTCCCTTTTAGCATCGCTTTCATTGTGTCCCATAAGATTGGGTGTGTTTTGTTGAAAATATGTTCTGGGCCTTTGAGCTGGAATTCTTGTCCTTATTCCTATTTTTCTTTCTCTTTTGGTGGGGGGGTCCTTTTTTGTTTTTCGTTGTTGTTTGAGACAGGGTTTTACATTATAATCTTGGCTATCCTAGAACTCAACTCTGTAGACCAGGCTGGCCATGAACTTACGGAGATCCACCTGCCTCTGTCTTCCCAGTGTTGGGATTAAAGGCTGTACCACTACCAGCTGGCATAGTCTTATTATTCTTAGGTTCAGTCTTTTCATACTGTCCCAGATTTCCTGGATGTTTTGTGTCAGGAAGCTTCTAGATTTAACATTTTCTTTGACCGATGTACCTATTTCTTCTATCTTATCTTCTGTGCCTATGATTCTCTCTTCCATCTCTTATATTCTGTTAGTGATACTGTGTATATAGTTCCTGTAGCTTACCTAGAGTTTTCATTTCCAGGATTCCCTCAGTTTGTGTTTTCTTTATTGCTTCTATTTCCACTTTCAGGTCTTGAACAGTTTTATTTATTTTCTTCAACTGTTTGATTTTTTTTCTTAGCTTTCTTTTTTCATAATTTGTATTTTTTATTGATTTTTATTGAACTCTTCATTTTTCTCTGCTCCACTCCCTGCCTCTTCCCTCCCCTTCAACCCTCCCCCAAGGTCCCCATGTTCGCAATTTACTCAGGAGATCTTGTCTTTTTCTACTTCCCATGTAGATTAGATCTATGTATGTCTCTCTCAGTGTCCTCATTAGTTCTCCAGGATTATGATTTGTGGACTGGCTTTTTTTGCTTTATCTTTAAAAACCACTTATGAGTGAGTACATGTGATACTTGTCTTTCTGTGTCTGGGTTACCTCACTCAAAATGATGTTTTCTAGCTCCATCCATTTTCCTGCAAAATTCATGCTGTCGTTATTTTTTCTGCTGTGTAGTACTCCATCATGTAAATGTACCACATTGTCCTTATCCATTCTTGGGTCAAGGAGCATTTAGGTTGTTTCCAGGTTGTGGCTATGACAAACAAAGCTGCTATGAACATAGTTGGCACGATTGAGCATCTTTGGCTATATACCCAAAAGTGGTATTACTGGGTCTTGAGGAAGGTTGTTTCCTAATTTTCTGAGAAATCACCACACTGGCATCCGAAGGGGTTATACCAGCTTGCATTCCCACCAGCAATGCAGGAGTGTTCCCTTTTCCCCACAACCTCTCCAGCATAAGTTCTCATCAGTGTTTTTGATCTTGGCCATTCTTACAGGTGTAAGATGGAATCCCAGAGTTGTTTCAATTTGCATTTCTCTGATGACTAAGAATGTTGAACATTTCCTTAAGTGTCTTTCAGCCATTTTAGAGTCCTCCGTTGAGAGTTCTCTGTTTAGGTTTGTACTCCATTTTTTTTATTGGATTATTTGTTCTTTTGATGATCAATTTCTTGAGTTCTTTGTATATTTTGGAGATCAGACCTCTGTCTGATGTGGGGTTAGTGAAGATCTTTTCCCATTCTGTAGGCTGTCGTTTTGTCTTGTTGACCATGTCCTTTGCTTTACAGAAGCTTTTCAGTTTCAGGAGGTCCCATTTATTAATTGTTTCTCTCAGTGTCTGTGCTGCTAGGGTTATATTTAGGATGTGGTCTCCTGTGCCAATGCGTTCATGTATACTTCCCACTTTCTCTTCTATAAGGCTCAGTGCGGCTGGCTTTATGTTGAAGTCTTTGATCCATTTAGACTTGAGTTTTGTGCATGGTGATACATATGGGTCTATTTTCATTCTTCTACATGTTAATATCCAGATATGCCAGCACCACTTGTTAAATATGCTTTCTTTTTTTTCCATTTGATATTTTTTGCTTCTTTGTCAAAAATTACGTGGTTCGAAGGTGTGTGGATTAATATCTGGGTCTTTGATTCAGTTCCATTGGTCCTCCTGACTGTTCTTATGCCAATACCAGGCTGTTTTCAGTACTATAGCTCTGTATTAGAGTTTGAAGTCAGGGATTGTAATGCCTCCAGAAGTTCTTTTTTTTTTTTTTTAAGTTTCTTTTTTTTTTTTTTAAATATTTATTATGTATACAATATTCTGTCTGTATGCCTGCAGGCCAGAAGAGGCCACCAAACCCCATTACAGATGGTTGTGAGCCACCATGTGGTTGCTGGGAATTGAACTCAGGACCTTTGGAAGAGCAGGCAATGCTCTTAACCTCTGAGCCATCTCTCCAGCCCCAGAAGTTCTTTTATTGTGCAGGATTGTTTTGGCTATTCTGGGTTTTTTGCTTTTCCATATGAAGTTGAATACTGTTCTTTCGAGATCTGTGAAGAATATTGTTGGAATTTTGATGGGCATTGCATTGAATCTGTAGATTGCTTTTAGTAAGATTGCCATTTTCACTATGTTAATTCTACCTACCCAAGAGCATAGGAGATCTTTCTACTTTCTGGTGTCTTCTTCAATTTCTTTCTTCAAAGATTTAAAGTTCTTGTCATACAAGTCTTCCACTTGTTTGGTTAAAGCTATTCTGAGATTTTCTTAGCTTTCTTTAAGGAATTTATTCATTTCTTCTGTTTTTTTGTTTGTTTGTTTGGTTGGTTGGTTGGTTGGTTGGTTTTTCCTGGATTTCTTTAAGGAATTTTTTTTTCAGTTCCTCTTTAAGGACCTCTATAATCTTCATAAATTTGGTTTTAAGGTTGTTATCTTGGGCTTCAGCTATGTTGGACTATTCCTGCTTTCTATAGCAGGAGAATTGGGTTCTGTGGAGACATGTTGCCTGGGCTGTTGTTGATTGTGTTCTTTCACTGGCACCCAGGCATCTGGGTTTGGGGTAATTATAGGTCTTGGTACATACAGACTTCTTGGTTTATCTTTGTTGGATGGATGTTTTTTTCCTTGGTTTTTTATTTCCTCTCTGGTCTTCTGGTTGGAGTAGCCTGTGAATGATTAGAAGGTCTCTACCCAAGTTGGGGCTGGAGTTTTGGCAGCAAGTGAGGCCTCTGGTCCAGCCATGGCCCACTAGAGGAGTTGGGAGCTGAGATATGGTGATGGGCAGGAGTGGGGTGATTAGTATAGGTGTAATTAGGTGCAGTGCTGGGGCTGTGGACTACCTGTGGTTCTGGTGCCTGCATGTCCTCTGGTCCAGCAGGGTGAGGGGGAGGTCTGGTGGGGGCTGGGCAAGCACTGAGAAAGTGGGTTCAGTCCATGGGCAACCAGCCTACCCAGGGTTCTGGGTCTCTAATGGAACAGGTTCTGGCCTCTGATGGAACAGGTGTCTTCCACCAGAGTTGGGAGCCGGGATATAGTAACAAGGGGAGGAGGGGAGTTTGGGGTAGGTTGGCCAGGCACTGAAGGAGTATTGACAGTATGCAGGCTGGGGTCTTACCTGGGGTTCTGGGTGTTGGTGTGGACACTCGTGGAATGGGGGCTTCCTCCAGAGTTATAGTCCAGGATTATGGTGACAAGGGAGAGTTGGTTGGGAGTGTTAGCTATCTACACGTGGGGGCTTACTTGGGATTTTTGTTGTAGAGGCCTCTGATAAAGCAGGGGGGCTTCAGTTTTCAATTTCAATTAGCCTATCAGGTTTTTTTCTTTATGATATTTGTCTGTTGGTCTGGTTGAGAAATTTTCTTCATGTATCCATGTCCATAAATTTTTAACTCAGGTCTGATTGAGAAGCACTGACGATTTAGAGACAATACAGGGGACAGATGACTATGACAAAGATCCCAGGCAGAAACTAAGACAGCGCTCGCTCGCTCTCCCTCTCCCTCCCTCCCTCCTTTCCTCCCTCTCAATGTGTGTATAGGGCTTTCTGGAAAAATTCCAGGCTTCTGATACTGTTTGATTGATAACATGTCATGGAATGTCTTTTGTCCTCAGTTTCTCATCTCCGCAGTACTGGTACTGTGTACAGTCTATAGATTATCCTAAGTTTAAAAAAATCACCTTTAAAGAATAATTGGGTGTAGAGAAAAATGCAGAAGAATAAAGAGCTCCTTTTGTATCATTCTCTGAGCTGTCTAGAACTTCGGTAGGACACTGCTGACTCCACTGTACTCCTAATCGGACTGTCCCCAATTTCCCCTCCTGTTCCTTTGATTCTAAAACTCCATGCTACACCTTATTGCTGTCCTCTGAATGACCTCCAATCTGTGACACGTGTGAAGGGCTGGCCAGTCACTTTGCAGACCACTTCTCCACATGAGTCTGTCTTACAGTTTCTTCCCTGTGTCTGAAGGAGCTTTGGAAGGATGCTACAGAAGTCCTTTGTCTGCAGTGCATCCTGTTGGAGCTGCATTGGCTCAGTACTGACTGGTGATATTGACCTTATATCTGAGCACCTCACACTGCCGACTCCCCTCCTCCTTTCTTTGATGCTCTCAGCTGTGACCAGTTTCTGGCCAAAGCTGGGGTCAGAAGAGAATTCTACTGGCAGTCTTCCAGATGCACAGTGTCTTGGCTCTTCAGGAAACTTAATTAGGTGCCAAAAGAAAAAGGTCAGAATTATCTCAGTCCTGTTCTGCTTAGGGCCAGTGCAGAAAGCTAAGTATAGTAAAGTTTTGAGTTGGCCACATGCTGAGGGACATGTGCAGAGTGCAAGGTCACAATTCTTTCCCAAAATCATTTTTAACCCTTTTATTGATGTTTTGTATATTCACCAAGTTGTATAATCATCACAACCAAATTTACAACATTTTCAATGACCTTAAAAGAAGCCCTTACTCATCACACTGCACTCCCCCAAATGCTCCAACCCTAGGCAACTTCTAATCTACTTTCTGTCTCCACACTTGTCTGTTCTGGGCATTTCCTAAAATAGAATCTGAGTATGTAGTCTTTTGGAATTTGATTTCTTTGACTCAGCATGTCTTTGCTGTTCATCCATTCTGTGACCTGTTCTTCTCTGATTGCTGAGTAATGCTTCATTTTGTTTATCCACACATAGGCATTGGGGCGGTTTCCACCTTTTTACTATGATAGATAACTGCATTGCCATAAACTGCAGCTTCTGTGGGATACAGCTTTCCATTGCTCTTGGGTGGCGCTCTTGGAGCAGGATTGCTGGGCTGCCTATAACTATGGGACTTCTGAGGAACTGTCAGCCTTGTTCACAGGGACAACACCGTTTCACATTTCCCAGCAATGCGCAAGAGTTTGTGCTCCTCCCCACCCTTACTAACAATTTTCTTCCTTTTTACATTATCCTTCCTGGTGGTTATGAAATCATGTCTCATTGTGAACGTTGCCTGCATTCCCTGCTGGCTAAAGTGTTAAATAACCCAATTCATGCACAGCCACTGCCCTTGGGCCTATAGGCCCTTCTGAAATGTCCCGTTATATTGGGTATGAGTGTCCACAGTTGTGAGAGCTCCACGGGTAGACATGCTCATACCTAGCTGTTATTCCCTAAGCACTAACTGTAGAAGCACTGGGTCCTTGGTTTCCTTTTCAGGAGCCTAAAATAGAAGTATGGGTGCTGGGACCAGGGTGTTGTTTCTACAAATGAGCAAGCAGGCTTCTGTGTCACCTTGTTCCTCTTCCTCCCCAGGAGGTCCAGGTGGTTCCTGTGACTCCAGCTTTGGAAGTGGCATTGGCGTCTTCACCTCAGCCAGGTAAGTGCTTCATGAAGCCAATGGTCTAGATCTTTCTGGATGCAAGAGACTGCAGCAAAGACCCAAGGAAAACTGTGAGGCCACCGTTTGGGGAGTACCTGGTATATAAAAGAGGTATCCATGGAAACCTCTCTTCGCAGTTCTTCTGGACAGATAGCCCTTGAGAAAGATTGGGAGCCAAGTCATGTGGTAGTGGCCATGAGGCTGCAGATGTCTTCACCCAGAGCCTTTTTCTTATCCAAGGAGGAGAGGCGTGGGAGGCAGGAAGGGCTCAGCAATCAGAATCATGACCATGGTAGATCTAGGTGCAGACATAAGAACTTTCTTCGACCTTCTCTCCCAGGAAGGCTGCTATAGCATGGGCTTCCACAGGGGGGCAGTGCAGGCCAGGAAGCAAAGTCATCCTCTGCCTTTCCAGCCTGCTTCTGTAGGGTGATGGAATCTCCTAGTGAGCGACCTGTCCTGGGCTGAGTCTCCTGGCTTACCTACTAAAGCTGTGTGGGTGGCAATTCCCATGTAGTGAATTTTCCCTAAACTTAACATTGAACCTGGGCCTAAGGAGAACATGCCCACTCCACTCCAGGAGGCTCTTCTCAGCCCTTGGGATCTCCCTTCTATATCATGTTTAATGTGTTGCTATCCCTAAAGACTCAACGATCATTTCTAAGCTCACAGGTACTAAATTAAGTAACTGTGCACCCCAGTGCTGCCTCCCACAATGAGCAACAGGAGAGTAAATGCCTGTCACCTACTGACTTTCTCTTGCTTGTCATACATTTCTAGAGTACCTGCCTGGGCTTCTCCCTGTAGGTTCTGAGGTAAAGAGGCAGATCATAAATGTAACTCTCACTTTGACACACTTTAATGGGAGACAACAAAGTAGCCAGCAGGTTTCCAGGAGACAGCAGTGCTATAGAGGAGACTGGTTGCACAGAGGATTAAGGGTCAAGCCACTGTGGCTAATGAACGTGCTCCTGCAGCCAGGCTGTGTGCTCACCTTATGTCAGACCATTGAGAGCTTGCTGGTGTCTAGTCTGAGGGTTGGCAGCATCATATCTATTTTAGGGATGAAGAAAGGTGGGGAAAAGGGTGGCTCCATACAAAATGGACTTAGGAGAGGGTCAGGGTGGCTGGGGAGAAAGGACTGAGACTGAGGAGCTGGCAGGATGGGAAATGTGTTTGAAAAGTAGGCTTGGCAGTTTTCCTGATGGGCAGGGTGGAACAAATGAGAGGAACAGGAAGGGAAATGTCTAGATGTTTAGCTAAAACTAAACCCAGGATGTTCTGGTACATCCCTAAGCTGGGCTAGAAGGAAGAACAGGCATGACAGGCACTCTAGACGTAGCCCCAGAGGCTGCTAGGCATCCCCAGTGGGAAGTAGGTCAGCATAGACACTAGGTTTTGGAACTCAGGGTTGGAGGTCTGGACAGAGGTGCAGGGGATATGTGGATTCTGGAGGTTTCAGCACTGGACATGGAGGCTTTGGAAGCCAGCAGCATATGTAGGAGTGGCGGGGTCAGGGAGGAGATTTATGTGCTGCCACTTGTAGCCAGAAAGACTCTGCGCTTGACACTGTAATCTGGGCTTCAGAGACTGTCATGCTTCAGGGAGTGACAATAGGATGAAGGAGGACGCAGAGACAGTGTGTGACTGATGGACTACAAGGTAGCATGACCTTCTACCACCTTGCTTGTCTTTTAAAAAACTTCTGCTCTGCTGGGTGGGCCTACAGAGACTTCAGTTCCTGTGTTCAGGTCACAAACCAGCTATCTGGAACCAGGTTTAGTTTATACCAGTCACCCAGAATCCAACCTTTTGAAAACAAAACAGAAAATTATTGCAAACTAAACTGGGGTAGGAGGATCATCTTGTGAGGGCATCACGGCCTGCAGTCTGTGCAAAGAAGGATTCAGCCATAGGAGTTGTGAGAACAGGCTAGATTCTCAGAGCCTCTGGCCTGCTCCCTCCAAGGCCACTGAGCTTGCACAGGCTGACACTAAGCAACCTGCCCTCCCATCTTGTAGATGTGTTGCCTACCCAGAGCCCTGCACAAGTGGCCAGCTAAGAATCGTGGCTAGAAGGAAGACTATCTAGTCCTTAGCCTCTAAGTGATCACCAGTCCTTAGAGAGCCTAATGAAGCTGTGGACCCTTCTCCTAGGAAAACAGACATCTGCATTAAATTCTGAGTCCATTAGCTGGTCAGGGATCAGACTGGATACAGGGAGTCCAAAGCGTTGAGAGACCACAGATGCCTTCCTCTCCCTGTGTGGGGCCCAGGCTTAGCCACCAAGAGACTCAGCAAACAGGTGAGTAGGCAGACAGTCAAGGAACACCAGTCAAGGGGTCTGAACTCCTCTAACCTCCACAGTGCAGGAGGTTTGTGGGAAGTTGAAAATGGGCCTCCTTGAGGAGAGATGGAAAGGAAACGCAACAGAATGGAGGAAGCATGGTAGAAAGCAAGACAACAGCAGAGGGAAGATTTCTCCACTGCTATCTTTCTGCATACCAGGTTCATCCCTTCCTCTGAAGAGAAAGGGGCCCCGTTCACTTCCTGCCTCCCGTGGGTATAAACTGGGAGGGGGTGTGTGACAGCATTGACCCCAGAGGGGAATGGGATATAAATGAGTTAAAGTATGTGAAAAGCCTGGAACAGTGCCTGGCAGACAGCAAGTACTTGGTCACACTTAGCCTCACTGGTTATCACAAGACCCTCCTTATCCCTATCATCAAAATAAGGAGGCAGGACAGAGGTTAAGTCTTGCTGGAAGCCACCCAGCAAATTAGTGAGGAGGTGCAAATCCAAGCTCATCTGTCTGGCTCCCCAGCACCAGCATTTGCTTGATGAATTGCTGGTAGCTATAGAATGATTGCACATTGGCCTCTCTGATGCCTATGGCAGGTTTTTGGACAGGTGTGCAGACTTCCACCTGGCAGCTAGGGCCTTGCCAAGGGCAATGCTGTCATCAGTGACCATTCAGGACTGTTCTCCTAGTGTGGTTGGCTGCCCGGTACCATAACCAGCAGAAAAGCCTAGAAGTCAGT
Organism: Microtus oregoni; assembly: GCF_018167655.1. Lineage (NCBI taxonomy): Eukaryota > Metazoa > Chordata > Mammalia > Rodentia > Cricetidae > Microtus > Microtus oregoni. The sequence goes on from NW_024543063.1 coordinate 44,633,896, forward strand.
GCTGCCCAACTTTGAAGGACTGCTGATTGAAAAGAATATGTAAAAAGACAATGTTGAATTCATAAGCTCTCTTTAGAGTTGCCTTTCCTACAATTTGATCGCACCTATAATATAAATAGAATAGAAAGTTAAACACTACAGAAATACAGCTAACCCCCTCCCCAGAGAGAACCGCTGACTAGGTGGTTGTGTATTGATGACATCAGAAGCGTGGTAGGGCAAGTTTGTGCTTTAAGCTGCAGCAGTGCCGTGCACACGAACCTTGTAATGCATGTACGTGTAAGACTCATTAGGAGATGCTGTACCAAAAAAATGCTTGCCGAAGACACCTTGAAATAACTCAGAAGCTCTCAGGAGTGACTCGTCTAGACATTTTGGAACCGGTATGGAAATGTATTTTAAACCTCCTGTGAGCACAGTTCTGTTCCTGATGGCCAGAGCAGAGGACACTACGTCTCAGGCTTGTCCTTGGCCTAGTCGGGGAAGCTAATCACTTTGTGTGAGCACTCCTGCCCCCAGGAGTGCCCCACAACCCCTGCTCCCTACAAGCAAGGGGAGACTCAGCAACCAGCACCACCCAGGAGAGCAGCTGAGAGCTGCCTGCTCAAGGACAGATGGGATCCTGACCTTCCTTTGCCAGGCACTAAGATAAGTGTGCCGCTGCTCCCCGTGACCTTCCCCTTGAGCTAGTCAAGGGGAGAGGACCCCCAAAGGATGGCTAAGGGAATGAGTTCTCAGCCCTTGGCCTCTTGGCTTTGATGGATCTGACACTGCCTCTGGACCAGATTGGGTACATGAACCTTGAGGTCCCGTCCATGACCTCATGGTTGTTGATTGAGGATTAGACCTTGCTTGGAGGGGGGGGGGGACAGCATTAAAGAGTATCAGCATGCACAATGCTGCCAGTTTGCTCCCTTTGTTGTGTGGGCTTGACACAGCACCATCTGAAGGCACTGCCGGGGGCTAGTTCAGCTGAGATGTCGCAGTAGTCGTCAGACACGGATCCTGAACACCCTGTTGCTCCTGCTGGAAAAAGGACCTACTGCAGACCCTAGAGAAGAGCACTATCAAAGTATGGCTGAAAAAGGCAGCTATTCTTGAATATCCACCTGTGCTGTTGAGGCCTCAAACTGTAGCAGGCATCTACTTCATCACTGAGACAGATATTCTAGCCACAGCAACTGTAGCCCAGAGAGCCAAACCTCGGGCTTCACTCCAGAAAGGACTCTACAAGAGGCCAGCCCAGGATTCAGAAAACCAAGACCTGGCTATGAAACAGGAAGCTCTGGCCATCTTCAGAGAAAGATGGAGTATGAAGAAATCATAAGAGCCAGCGTGGATTTCTGTGCTGGCTGCCGAGCCCCCTGACCTGGGATGTGCTGCTGATGGAAAATGCATGCTAGATTTCAAAGGCTAGGACCCCAGGAGGATGTAGAGCATCTCGTTGGTGATCTTTATGTTCAGCTTATTGGTTGTATGTTGATATACTATTGTGTTGGCTTAGTTAAAACATGAAAGCTAATTTTGACTTAGAAACTAGAGACTATAGAAGCCCATCTGTGGTGCAACTGTGTTTATGTTGGACAGAGAGCAGAACAGAGTGATAAAGGGCTTGACTGGCCACCATTTCTGCCACCTTGGTTCTGCCTATCTTTGCTGCCAAAGCCTTGACAGTTTGAAATGCTCAAAAGCCATCAGAAACACCTAGCCATGTGGTTCCTGGAAAAGCACAGTGACTGCCTTTCTCTGTGCCGAGGCTCTCTTCTGAGTTCTGTCACTGTGTCACATCTCGTCCCTGGGAATGGAATGCCCACTGTTAGCCCTGAAACAGGCACCAGGGGACCACAAAAGTGCATTAAACAGCGATTCTGCCCAGCTGTTACTGAGACACACCCCTTAGTCACAACACATGAGCTTCAGAATCTGCAGGCTTGTGAGGAATGCACAGCCATCAAGTTCTTGGTGCAGATGAATAATTGAGTAGCCTGGAAAGGTGAAGAAAGACCATTTGTATAGGTGGACAGTGGACAATGCAGCCTGCACTGTCATCACTTTGGGGGAATGCAGTATGATGATAGATATGATGATAGAAGAGAAGCCCCCCAACTTCTAAAGTTTCCTGCCCCTACTGTCCCTCCTTAAAATCCAGCCTTACTGGATCTGCTGGACTTTAATCCTAGCACTCAGGAGGCAGAAGCAGATGGATCTCTGATAAGTTCCAGGACAGTCAGTTTGAGTAGAGCTTCTCAGTCTCTGAGCATCACTTGGCCTTCCCCAGGTTGCTTTCTGTGCCCTTTCTGTCAGTGGAGACCAGAGAGCGTCAGTGTGTGGGACCTCCAAGCCTGACTTGAACTACAGCACTGTCTATACAATCTTATAGTCTCTCAGGCAGGTCCCCACCTCATCCGCAGTCCCAAAGAGCAGTTCTACTTCAAAGGCAGCCCTTTTGCTTCTCTCTAGGATGCTCTGTGCCGGGTACAAGGGTGGCAGGATGGCAGAGCAGTCCTCATTCTCACTTGCCATTAGATATGTTAGTTTGGTTTCATCAGCAGAGGACTGGCATGGTGCACTGAGGATGCTAAACATACAGGATGTTCAAATCAGAGGTTCGGCCAGCTCTGTTGAGTCTGTGGTGCCGGGGAGAGGAAGGTGAAGTGACTAGGAGTCCAACAGAATGGCCTTCTCCCCATGTGGACAGCATAGCTTCACCCACACTATGCTCCTTCATAAAGGGCAGAAGGAAATAAACAGAAGCAAACCCACCTTGGAGCCACTGGACTTAGCCAGACGAGGGCCATCTGCTTAGCTTCCTGCCAGTGCCCAGGACAGTGGAGTTGAAATATGCTTTTGAGTGTACAGACCAGGGGTGCTGCAGCTCATGGGGAGAGAATGACTCCAGGCTTCTTTTTGGTCTTGCCCGCAGCACTGACAGGGCTCCAGTGACCCTGCACCTGGACGGGATTGTACAAGTCCTGAACTGCCACCTCAGTGACACAGCCATTGGGATGATGACCAGGATTGCCGTTCTGAAGTGGCTCTACCATCTTTACATCAAAACTCCCCGCAAGGTGAGCTTGAACCCAGCTCCTCAGAAGGCCAGTGGTCATCTAAAGGTCTTCCTTGGCTTTTCAGGGCCTGCCCACACGCAGTGTTGGGGACGTGGCCATTTAGAGAAAGCCTGACAAGCAGAAGAGTGGCAGGTGCTATGAGGTGCTGCGGGCTAGGGAGGGGACAGGGGGCATAACAGACCTGTAGCATGTAGTCTGCATTGAGCAGACTCTGGAGCAGGGCACTCATAAGTACCCCCTTCTCTGCTCTCCAGATGTTCCGGCACACAGACAGCCTGTTCCCTATCCTACTTCAGACGTTATCTGATGAATCCGATGAGGTAGGTCCCCAAGGCCAGCCTTCTTTATGGAACACGTTACCCTGCCTTCCTTTTAGTGAGCTGTGGGGGTCTTCAGATTAGATGTGCTCGTCTGGTTGCTGTGCTCTTAAAACCATATGTGTTAGCCTTTCAAGAAAGGCAATTTCTTCTGTAGGCTGTTCTGGAACACGTGGGCCAGGACATGAGTTTATAACTTTACCTGAGTTTGTTTGCCCTGGAAGATAGTTGTGAATGTGGCTGTGGGGTCACCTGCCTGAGAACAAGGTATGGCCCTGCCTTGCTGCCCAGACTCCTCTGTCTGATGAGGATAGCAGTAGTGCCTGTGTTTGGAATGAAATAGATGTATGTAAAGGGCTGTGTGGTTGTATTGTTTCAACTGCACACCAGTTGGGCCACCCACTTAAAGTTGGTCCCAAAGCCTTGCTTCCTGGGGCCATCATGAACTTCTAGTGTGAAAAGGAGAGGGTGGCCTTTGTGGGAGCAGGGCACTCCAACTCACCATTACTCTACCTTCATTCTTGGCATCATTGGCTCCAGAGTTTGGGCAGGAGTTTCTTTTTAGGGCTCCCCTGCCTCTTAGCCAAGGGGCAGGTGTGCCTGTTTCCAAGGACACAGTACTCCATCTTCCAGATCGGTCCTTCTGGCTGTGTTTTGGATGCTGCTGGTCTAAGCTGTGATGTGGCCGTCGCCCTTTTCTGGGCTCTCATCACTGAGGGATGGTAGAGCCTTGTCCCCACATAACAGTAGGCTTATGACTTGTACAATAGGGTCATGGGGGAGGACAGGACTGGTGTTGGGAGAAGGAGACGTTGCTCGACTTCTTTGGAATGATGCAGCTTGGTCTTCCCTGGGCTGTTTGTTATGAGGCTCACTTAGGGCCCTAGCTACTGTCCTGCAACCTGGATTTGCTTTCTTGAACCTGGGTTGATGAGAAAAGCCAGCAGGCAGGTATCACCCTCCTGGTCCTCTCATGCTCTCTACATTTCCAGAAAAATCCCAAACAGATGGTCTCTGCACACCTTTGGCCCCTCCTGCCCACATACACCCTCTTCTCTTCCCACCCTGCTGCCCCTTGCAGTCTGAGACCCAGGTGGATGTGTGGCCCAGTTCTGCCTGTGAGCTAGGAGTGACTCATCAAGGAGTTGAGAGCAGAAAGAAGGGGAGAAGTCTGCTGATTGACTCTTTCCATGGGACTTCACCGGAAGCAGCTGAGTTTTCAGTCCTTTAAATTGAGTTGTTTAATCCCATCCAGCCGCCTTTGCTTGGAATTGGCTTTTGTGTGTGATGTGTTTAGTGGGAGCACAGGAGATACAATCCATTAAACTGCTCTGTTCAGGTTGCGGCTGTGGAAACTCGATTTGCTGAAGTGCCAAATGCTGTCAGGGCTTTGGGGGCACATCTTGTGGGCCTCATGAGGAGAGAATTAAAGCTGATCTTGGGGACAGTTGGGGGTGGGGGCTGCTATGAGAGAATGGCCTCTCTTTCCTGCCTCTCTCACGGGATCTGGGGTCCTTGCTAATCAGTGGTGAGTCAGGTTGTGCCTACTCTCAGTCTTCAGCAGGATGCTGTTCCTGAATAGACCTTCCTGGTCTTTTAACCTTGAGGACACACTGTGGACTTGGCAGTGGGAGTCCCTTCCTCCTGGGTCCTCTGTAGGAGATACAGGAAGTGTTTCCTGATAGGTTTTTCGAGATTTTCCAGGCACTGCTCTACTCCGGTCACCCTGGGGCTGCCTGGGGTTCACAGACTATGCTGGACTCTGGTTGTAGCTGTTAGAAAACCTCAGAGCAGTTCTGGGGAAGTGAGTAGCTCTGTTATTTCCATTTTGCAACACACAAAAAAACTAAGGCTCTAACTTGCCCACAACTAAGAGATGCTGGAACCTAAACTCAAAACCAGATCTGTTTGAGGCCAAGCTCCATCCCCTTAACTATTTAACTGCCGTGCCCATGTCCCCTCAAGTATGGATTCCCCCTGGGGAGGTTGGCACTTGGGTTTTCTCCTGATTTCTCTAGAAGGATCATTGCCCTTTTCCCCCTTGTTCTGTTCAGATTCTCAGTTCAGTATGAAATGTTTTAGTTTTTGAAAAGGCCCCTCCCACTTCAGCCCTAAGTCCTTTGTTCTCTTTGCTTATTGATTTTAGGAAGCTCTTTGTATATTTAGGACATCTATTTGTCATCTCTGTTGCAAATGCTTTTTTCTCTCAATAATACTGTGATTAACCCTGTGATTTATATTCTATTCCTCACTCTGGTTTAGATGCACTAACCCCAAGAGACAGAGTGTACCCAGGTGTTGATGATGCAAGAGCCAGGCATGGGGAAGACAGAGCTCAGAGACTTAGCTCATCTCTATGCTCTGTCTCTCAGTTTTGTTAGCCAGTGGCCTCACTATAGAGTGTCTTGACTGCCATTGTTCTTCAGTTCTACCAGAGTGACAGATTGGTAGGCCACACCCCTCTGGTGTGCATTGTCTAGTCTTCCTTTATTAAGTATAAGAGGTTGTTTCCTCCCTTCTGCCTGCCCTTGTAGACATTATCTGAATCCTTTTTGTCAGACACAGTTTGCAGGTGTCAAATTAATATTCTTGGCACTGAAGTAGAAATCCTCTCATTAGCTACAGGTCCAATAACTTGTTTTTTTCTGAGGAATGTGACCCTGATTTCCCCAACATGGAATGCAGGGCACATGCCCACAACTTCCTGGTGGGCCTCGGTGTTAGGATCTGTGCTTCCCGTGCCCTGGAAGTGCCAGGTGACAGCTGCTGGCTTCCTGAGAGAGCTCTACCTGAAGACAGGGTCCTCTCCACCTTCAGATAAGCTGGCCCCGAGGCTTCAGGTGACCCATGCCTCCCATGTAGGTACCTCGCAGCCTACATGTAAAATTCTCATGGGAAAGGGGTGGCACTCAATCTCAGAAGAGACCTGGAAGGACCATATGTCTCCTCTGAGTGAATGTGGACAGCCTGAACAGTTGGTTTCCAATCACAGGGCAGAGTTCTACCTCTGGGCTATCCTGGGTGGTGGCCTTGCGTCAGGAATTTAACCTGCCTGTGACCATGAAATGAGGCTAACAAAGTCCATACCTGCCTTTTAGACAGAACACAGAGACTACTTACAGACCCTGCCCACCAGTCACCTCTCATCATTCCTAGGTTTCCCTATTGAGAAATTGGCTTTAAAAAAAAAAAAAAATTCCCTGCCTGGGAGCAAGGCTCATACCCAGTGAGTCATCTTGTCCTTCAGTAACAGCTCAGGATTTGTATGGCAATTGTACTCATTTTTAGTCTGTGATCTAGAGTGGCATCCCCTCCTGGTAATGTTCTCTTCTTAGGTGACAATGCAGCTTGGTAATCAGGAACACAAGTCTTAGGGTCAGGCAGTTCAGAAGTCCAGTCCTGGCTCTGCCACCTAATTGTTGGCTAGCCTGTCCCCATAAAGGAGAAATGACAAAGGCACCTCCCTCTAGGTGTGTTGGAAGGGTTAAATGGACTCGCGAGCAACAGATGCTAAGCACAGGCCCCAGGATGCAGACAACCCCACGGTAAACAGAGGCTCCTCATTTCTGTAGAAGACCTCAGCAAAATGAGCCCCATGTCTACTCACAGCCCCTTCTCCTCAGTTTCTTCAGACAACACCTAATCACAGGATGCCCACATCTCTGTCTTCCTCCTGCCTATGGGGCACAGAGCAGGCTAAGGAGCCTGTGCTCCAATAGAAAACTAGGCAGTGGGTAATAGGGAAGTGAAGAATGCCCCTTGATGTCCTTCCTCCCCTCCCTCAACCTCCCCAGCAGCCCTGGGTTAAAGCTGGCATCCAGTGCCAGCCTCACTTCTTAGAACCCTGACGTCAGCATGTTCCACAGTGTCTGAAACATCGCTCCTCATATTAGCTGAGGAAGCCTCCAGCTGGCTGCCTCAGGTCCAGGGAGAGAAAGAGAAAGGACATCATTGGCAGAGACTCATCAGGACCTCAGCAGCCATGGCCTGCCCCCCTTCCCCTTTAGCAAATCCTCTAAAACCAGTAAGTAGGCCCTCCTGGGTCCCACCTTACTATGGACCTGTTCTCTCAGCAGTGGGGCCTCTTCTGATACCTCAGCATCTCAGGTATCAGAAGAGATTACCAACCCAGGAGAAACTCCTTGCTTTTCTCCTCCCTTAACTTCAAAGTCACTATCAAGAGAAGTTGCTGACAAGAGCTATAGCCTGATGGGAGTGGTGCAAAAGCAGCAGAAAGAATGAGAACCACCTTCTAGCAAATGTGTCAGGAGGCAACAGCTGGGGTGCAGTCCTGGGCCTTTGCTGTGCACCCATGGGGGAGGTCTCAGGGATAACTTAAGGCACCTGAGAAAGGGCTTTTTATAAAGGTGCTGAGGGTCCCCTGCAAATACAGTGATGGTCCCTGATCTAGGACAGGTCACTGCCTTTCATGTCCTCAGCCTGATGGGATGTGACAGAAGTACCCAGACCTGTGAGGACACCTGCCTAGGCTGAGCCCTGACCAAAGCAGAATTGGGCATCCTTGAGCTGCTGGCTGTCCTCACTGGTGCACCTCTCTGCCTGTGTTGCTAGTCTCCAATTCTAGGCCTCTTGGTCTCTCACCAAAGGGCAGGGCTCCAGGGTTGAGCCTGCTATGCCATGAACCCCATTTGAGGAAGGGGTTGATCTGGCAGAAGTTGGGAAATTAAACCTGTCTTCATGGTGCAGGTCTCTGGAGAAAGAGAACAGAAAAACTGAAGAGATTCTTCTTGGCCCTCAAGGGAGAGGGCTTGACTAGCCAAGTCAAACTGCCAAAGACACTTTCAGGGCTCATTTGTAACGTAAAGAATAGCACAGGCTTTGCTAAGACAGTGCTATTATTAATGTGGCCTCTCCTGGCAGGTGCCCACCCTAATGCCCTAAACAGATCAGGGAGAGGCTACTTTGTTTTTTTGCATTTCAATTTTATACTTATTCATGTGTCTGTCTGTCTGTGTCTGTGTGGCAGTCAGAGAATAACTTGTGGGAATCAGTTCTTTCCTATAGCACATCTAATAAAAACCCAGAGACAGATATTGGAGTTCAACCTGAAGATCAGAAAAGCAAAACAACCAGCCACTGGCTTCTACCCCTACCTCAGTCCAAAATGGCGATCCTGCCTCCAGGAATCTCAGAATGAGACTCTGTATGAGAGCTGTCTCCTCCTGTTTTATATTCCTCTCTAGGGCATGCACCACTACTGCCCAGTTGCTATGGCAAACTAGAGTGGCTACTGGAATTAAAGGTGTGTGTCACCACTGCCTGGTCTGTAAGACTGACCAGGGCAGCTGTTTTACTCTCTGATCTTCAGGCAAGCTTTATTTATTAAATAAATATTTCCTTTCTACCGGTAAGTTCCAAAGATCAAATTCAGGTCATCTGGCTTGGCAAGAAGCCTTCCTCCCACCTTCTACCAGCTGAGGCTACTTTAACTCAGTGTCAAGGCCAAGCAGCCCTGTTGTCCCATTGAGTCTCTTTTCTACTCAGTACACCTAGTCACAGTTGTAGCACCTTGATTTCCCCATTATCAAGGAGTCTTGCCACTTCAGTCTGGTGAGCTTGGGGCCAACTGAGCTTGGGGTTTCCTGCTTTGATTAGTGATAACAGGAGCATGAAGTCTCCCTCAAAAAGATGCCCCAGCCAACAGCTTGCTAAGAGAAGACTATGGTCTTGTAGATTCCAAGGTAACTAGGGCTCTTCTGTTCTAAAGGGAGGGCCTTCAGTTGAAGATTAGCCATCTAGGATCTGCTTCCAAATGGAGGCTTGTATTTAAATAGAGCACTTCTATTAAAGGCAACTCGAGGAGCCAGTAATGGCCCCCTCTGATAGCCTCAATGGTAGCCTCCCACAGGAACCATGCTGCAGTGTGCCTGTGAGGAGACAGGGCACACATAGGTCCACTGTTCCACCGCATCTGTCTTATGTCTTCATCTCTTTTCCTGTTGCTGTGGCGGGATGATCTGATAAAGGCAACTTAAAGGAGAAGCGACTCACATTCAAGGGTACATACAGTCCATCCTAGCAGGGTGAATGGGCAGGCGCTTGAAGCAATTGGTAACAATTAGAAAGCAGAAAGGGATAAGTAAATGCTTGCTGCTGCACAGTTCCCTTTCTCATTATACAGTCCCGGATCCCCTGCCTAAGGAATGGCATCCACAGTTGGCTTCCTACCTCAATTAACACAGCAAGCTAACCTCCCGCAAGCATATCCAGAGGCCTGTACCCCAGGTAATGCTAGGTTTTGTCAGAATAACAATACCAACAATCTGTTTTCTCAGTAGATCTGACCGGTAGTCCTACAATGGTTTCAGTTCTCTTGGCTTGACTCAGAAGGAGGTTCATACATAGGGAAGATAACTCACCCAAGGTCATGCAACTAAGAGCTAGAATTGGGAGCTGGGTAGATCTGATTCCAGGGGATCTAAAAACCCCACACAGTCTCTGCTGTGGACAGGGGACCAGCTCAGATTCGGATACAATTCATGTAGGACTGGTCTCTCATATTGCCCTAATAGAATTTTGTTCTTGGCTGACCTTAAGTTATGAATGCACCCTCTCCCTCTCAGCATTTGATCTTGACTTTGCTTTCTTACCTTTTCCAGTTCTTGTGGGCTGCCTCTGGACTACTCACATATGGGACAGGCAGTCGGTAGCTCCAGGCTCAGATCAGAAACCCTCTCTGTCCTCCATCTGGTTTTCTAAAAAGCTGAGGCCAATTCACCAGGGGTCTCAGAGTTCAGGAGGCCTGTGGTCCCATGCCACCCAGCTCTCCACAGGACCAGTTTTCTTCTCTAAGATGCTGGAGTTGGACTGGATTGGCCATGGTCCTTTCCAGCTCTGACTTTGTGTGGTCCTGACTCCACTCCCTGGAATACTAATGCTGTGTGTTCAGAAGCCGACAGTCTTCCCTGAGAATGGAACTTGTTCTTCCATCTCAGTTCCTTGCCTCAGTTTTTTATTTCACTCTGGTTCTCTTTCCGTCTACTCTCCAAAACAAACAAAAACAACCTCTCCGCTTCTGCCTCAATTCCACAGGTTTCTTTAAGATCAGATTATCCAATAGATTAAAATCTTCACCCATAACAACACTAAAATAACGTCAGTAGCCAAGAGCTTAATTCTTCCAGCTAGGGGCCTACTCCCTGTGAGAAAACAGGGGGCTCAGGGTCTGTGTCCGTCCGTCGTCGTCCCCCTTCCCTGTGGCACAGGGCCCTTATCCACAGCATTGGATGCTGTGTCTGCACTCAGACACAGCTGACCCTGCAGCTTCCTACTTCCCTCTTCTCTCCCAAGTGGCAGGCAACAGGAGCTGCCAGGCAGCAAGAGGAAGACACTGGATCCTGGTCCCAATCCCTGTGTCTTCCTTCTAGGGACAGCCAGACCCCCTGGCCCAACTCTTCAGCGACTGCACCCCACAGCCCAGCAAAAGTACCTGGAGCTACCGCTAGGAGCCTAGGGAAGATGTAGATTTTCTAAATTAAGTCCTTGTCAACAAGTCGTTGCCAAGGAGCAACAGTTGTGTCCATCTAGAGGGCCTCTGCTCTAGGTTTCACACTTTTCCCCGTCTCTCCATTAGCCACCCTAAAGGGAATGGGGAGCCCACAGTAACCACAGGAAGCCTGATCTCATTCCACCACAAAGTCAGTTTTGTGGGCCAGAAGGACCTGTCTGTTTGTCTCTCTCAATACTTGCATGGGACAGAGGACAGACATGCAGCCAGATCTGAGGCCAGTGAGTGCCCTGAGTGGAGTGCTGTAGCAGGCCGCTGCCTGGCTCCCTCCAGGTGGACAGCAGAGTGGACTGAGAAAGGCAGCAGGAAAGCAAGCTTGCTTTCTCGGGGGTAGGGCCTGCTTGGAGCAGGAAGACTAAACAGAAAGGTTCAGCTTGCTCCTGGGATAGGGAACAGAGTTGCTTAAAGGCCTGGCCCTGCCACAGGCCCCCAATGCCCATCTCTCCTTGAACTTCCCAAATGATCACACTTCAGGGGTCAAAGTTCAACCATTAGACGTCAAAGCCCTGAAGCACTGTCCACACCAGGCTATGTCAGAATCCTCTGCAGTTTCAGAGCTGACTACTTGGGCCTTGTCCCACATCCCCTCCGCTGTACCCTCAGCCTGGGTCTGGTTGCCTGGGCTGCGCTGGCATTTTCCACAGACTCCCAGGAGACATGGTGCACATATCTGATTGGGAGCTACAACTGTGGATCAGAATGAGATCTGTGGAAGCAGGGACCCCAGTTCTCAACTCCTATGCCTCTCCATGTAGTCTGGAGGCAGTAGCCAGACCATGACTGTGGTCACCCCATGCACCACACACTGTTACTGGCATCTTTAGAAGTCAAGTGTTCTTCCAGATTGCATGCCCCCCCCCCCCCGGAAAACTGAAAGTGGCAGTTTCCTGTGGGTTCACAAGATGCTAGGCCAGTAGAGGGCCACTCTCCACAGTAACAGTTCAGACAACTCTCTGGCTTTGTCACAGGCCTGGTCCCCAACACTCACCTTCATCCACCCAGCTGCCTCACAAGAGGGCTCTGGGGTTTTTTCCGTTTCACCTGAGAGGAAACTAGTTTCAAAGAACCCAGAGAAGTTGAGGAATTTATTTGGTCCAGATTTGTAGTTGGTTTCCTGAATCTCTCTGAAGCCAATGTATGATCTCTCCTTTCCTCTCCTCTACTCCACTCCCTCTCTTCCCTTCCTTCCTTCCATCCATCTATCTATCCATCTATCTATCTATCTATCTATCTATCTCGCCTCTCTCCCTGTTCTCCTCCCTTCCTTCTCCCTCTCCGTTCCTCTTTCTACTGTCTCTGTCCCCAGTATACGTTCTTCCGCACATTAAGACTGGGCCAGAACCTCTCTGCTTTTATGTCCATCCATTCATAGCCCTTATCACTCTTTATAATGGAAGGTTAGCTCTGAGCTATAAGAGAAGTCTGTCCAACCCATAGCTGCTGCTCAGAAACATTTCACAAGAAGGTTAACAACCACGTTGGCTGCAGAATGTGCTGGTCCCACCCAGCCCTGTCCATATCTCAGGCCAGGTGCTGTGGGAAGCTTACCAATAAACCAGGGTTAAGCAGAACTCTGGGGAGAATCAGAACCCCTCCCCTCTGCTGGTTACCACAATGCAGGAGCTCATCACTTGACAGAGCTCTAGGGCATGCATGTGTACCACTGTCCTGCTGCACTGGGTTCCCTAACAATCTCAGAGAATTTCCACCCCTAAGAACCAGGATCTCAGGTCAGTACAAGTGAGAATGGCTGGATCAGCAGGAAGGAAGACCTGTGGGGTTAGAGGGTAGGTTCAGCAGTCCACTCTCTCAGTGATCCTACCCTAGGCTGCCCTTTCTTCTGTCCTGTACCCCAAGAGGGGCAACCACCAGCATCATCTATACTAACCTACACAACTAATCGGTGGGACTGACAGTAGCATAGGTACTGACTGGCCTTTGTATAGACAGTCCAGGTCTAGACGCTAGGAAAGATCTCCAAAGTCCATTTGGAAAAATAAAAAAAGCTGCCTAAATTCCCCTAGGATGTGTACTCAGTCAGCCAACGTTGACTGTGAGCTGTGTGTGTGTACAGATACAAGTTACTTTGCTTTGCCAAGACACTAAAAAGCAACCTGAGTAGTTTTCTAATAGGATAGGAAATGTGTTCACACCTAGACAGACCTTACCCACCTGAATTCTAAACTTTATTCTTGGGGCAGTGCTCATCTTGTTGCAGAGGGCAGGGTTCTCATGGTACCATGTGACCACAGCTTTGCTCAGAATGCCAGCCTGCCTGCTGCTTTCTGCAGCTCCTGTTTACCTTGTGTCTAGGGCGGAGGCCTCCAGCCCTACTGCCAGCTGGTGTGGGTGCATTTCCCACTGCTCTTGGCCTTCAGTCTGGCTTCCTAGGGTGAATTCTCTGGCTGATTCCCCGAGCCCCAGGGCAGCAAGAGCCAAGTCATATGTGGCCAGGGATGGAGGAGGCCTGGCCACTGAGCTATACCCTTATAACAAAAGGAACTAGTTCCTATGTGGGCAGAAACAGAAAGCCCAATGTTCCTGTGAAAGCCAGGCCTTGGTGCCTCTGCCTTCCTGTCAGCCTTGCTTCAGAGCATGAGGGACAACCTGACCTGGCCCAGATCACATGTGAGACACTACAATCAGCTGTTCTAGACAGAGTCTTCAGATATTCCTTGGCACTGGCTTGTATTAGCCTGAGTGCAGTGTCCAGAGTCAGGAGCTGCATCCATCTCTCTTGCCAGTACAAAGTGTGCCTCTTGGGAACATTCTTAGAGCTTCTTCCCGGCCAGCACTGAAGAGAGCACAGTTTGGGATTTTCCTGACAATAGAAAAAAGATTTCCCTTCGAAGGAGCTGGGTTCCTAAGCCAATTGACATCCAGAGCCTCAGCTAGCACTTGCCTACATAAACCTAGAGCTTCCTAATGCTTCCTAAAGCTCAGTGGGCAGTCTTGTCCATCCATCCCTTTGGCAGCAGTTATTCCAAACTATGCATCATCTATTTCCTTTCCCTGTGCTGCAGTAGGTCAGTATCTCCTAAGTGATTGCCTGGGGCTTAGAGCCAGAGTGTTGGTTGATGGCAAGAACAGGCTCACCAGTGTGGGGACTTGAAACTGCAGTACTTGTCCGCAGGCTATAGCCTTACCAGCTGGGACAGTGGAGCAGCCACAGTGCCTGGGAAAGGCAGAAAGCCTTCCAGTCCTACATTATTTCCTGAGCTGGGCTCTAGACAGATATTGGAGTGATGGACACCCGTTAGACCAGCAAAAGATGGGAAAAAAGCAACACAGTCTAGAAGAGAGTTGCCCTTGACTACTAGTAAATGAGGGTGACAGATGACAGTGTCCATGTTTATCCTATGTGGAAAATGCCGTTTGCTACTATAAAGTTGTCTTCAACAAAGGGGATCATCTTAGGAATCCCTGGTTTCTCTTCTCTGCTGCCTACCCCATGGGAAATACAAAGCCCCTTTCCTGCAGCTCCTGAGACTTCCCTCAGAGACAGTATTCACTGTCTTCAACCTTGACCCTTGCACCCCACCAAGGAGTCAAGGCAGCACATTGCACTCCAGAACCAGGGACCAGCTGATGGCCCTCCCCACCCCCTTCCACTGCCATGGTAACAGCAGGAGCTCCTGCTCCTGCAGAATATTGCTTTCTTGTAACCTCCCTCCCCCTCCCCTCTTCTTTCTCTCACACAAAAAGAAAGCACAAGTGTTTTATATTCATTTTGCAAAACTGCTGTGTAGCGCATACTAATTGGTGTGGCTTCCTCCTGCTTTCTTTGAGCTAGTCCCCATCCTCAGAGCCAGGACTCTAGGCCAACCATGGGCATGGACCCAGGCAGCCTGCTCACTGGCAGGAGAACTGGATCTGGGTTTCTGGGGGTGGAGCAACTGGCCACATGTCTGTGGCTCTGGGGCCTTTCCTTCTGGCCTTGTGAGGTCCTTGAGCAAGGATCCCTTGTCTCCCAGCTTCCTACCCACACTCCAAGGATTGCAGGGTCTCCAGGGAAGTATAGAACACCACAACCCAGGCTGGGCACAGAGACTCAAAGCCAGTTCTAACAAGAAGAGTGGACCTCTACTGTCTCTGCTGTCTCTCCCAGAGCCCCTGTTGACAAGACCTTTCTCTGCCATAGCACTCTTCCCTGGGCCAGATCTTTATTTTGATTGTTGCTTCAAAGCCCAAAATCCAAGTTGGGATTATGAGTCAGCTGAGAAACAGCTAGCCCCGGGATTTGATCACAAGAGCTAATGTCAGAGAGCTACTATATATTCCCACAGTAACTCCCCAGTATCCACTGTAAGTCATTCCTTGCCGTCCATTCAAGCAGCCCCTTCCCTTCTTCAGTTCTGTTCTATTTAAGGGGCGGGAAGGGTTAGTTCATTGTGTGTGCACCTGTGCATGTATGGTGTCCCAGGCAGGGCTATGGGCTTTTTGCCAGTCTCTAGGACCAGAAACAAATAATTTGCTTTGTAAGCACAGGAGGAGTGGCGGGGATCACCAGCGGAACCTGTAGACAACATTTCCGGCTTGAATTGTGCAACTGAAGTGTAATTTGCATTCATTTGCCATTTGATGTTAAGCTTTCTAAAATAAGAGAGTTCTGAATGCAAAATGTGCAGCCTTTCTGGCTCTGCTCTCCTGTCCAGTGGGCAGGAGGCAATAATGCAGAGATGGATGGTGTACAGTCTCATGAAAAGCCCTGTGTGAACACTGTTATTCCCACCCCATCACCAAGCCAAGGCCATTAAAAGTCTTGTAATAAGAGTGGTAAATCAGAATCTTTGAGCCTGCTTTCTGTGCTTTGTACATGAAGTCCCCTTGTTCCTTGGTATGCATAAAGGGTTGATGCAGAGAACCTTTGGATTCTAGAATCTGAAAATGTTCATATCCCTTCTATAAAATGGGCCAGTATTTTCATATAACCTGCATAGTCTGTTCTATGCACTTTAAGTCATCTCTAGGTGGCATATTATACCCAATACAATTAAATGCTTTGGCAATACTATTATACTTCATTGTGTAGGAAATAGATAAGAAAAAACCTTCATATTACTGTATTTATGTACATCACAGTAATATTTTCAGTCCACAGTTGGTTAAATTCTTGGGCATAGAGGACCAGCTGGTCTCACAGCCTTCAGGGCAGCTTTGCATGGTCAAGTCTCCATTTGTACAGGGAAATAGAGATGCTATTACCTGCAAAATGGAGCCCATATTCATAAGCTTGTGACAGTCCACTCTAGCCTGCCTCCTAAGCTTGTTTCTAGCTACATACACCTTCCAGTCCTCACAACCCTCTCTGGAACTAAAGCACCACAAGCGTTGTTTCCTGGAATGTGCCGAGTTGTTCTCTGCATCCATAAGCAGCTTATGCTAGTTAAAAGAATACATCAAATGCCCTACATGTGCGCACACACGCACGCCTTTGGTGGATACATGTCCAATTGCTTCCAAAGGCTCCTGGCTCCCCTCAAACCAAGTTGCTGATTCCTGAAGCCCAGAGGCTCTCTTTCAATAAATGTTTAATTTTGCATCCTATAGCCTGTGACTCAGACAGAGCCTATCCTGTCTAGCCCTGTGTCTCCTATAGTTAGAGCAGAACCATAGTAACTACTCAGTAGACTTTAGGAAGAGGAGAGCTGCGTTGGATAGCATTGCCTGGTCTAGGGGAGGTGTTGGGAGTCTGGAATATCTGACCACAAAGCCCTGAGTAGTTTTATTAACAAACTGAAGTTTAAGGACCAGAGCTGAGTATGAAACAGACACTCTTTATCTTGAGCTGGTGACAGTACAAATCTCAGATTCTCATGTAAGAGTGTAAGGTGACACAGATGGTGATTGAGTGTTAATTCCAGCCAAAAGCAAGTACAGCTTGCTCCTCTGACCTCTCTGTCTCTTGTAGCCTGGTACTTGAGCTGCTCCAGGAGACATGACCTTGTTCAGCTCATTCTTCCTGCATGCTACTGGTTCTTCCTAGGCATGTCTTCAGATGGAAAAAAGTACCCTGCAGACATCTAGTAGGTCATGTACCTGGTGCAAGAGCTGGAGGCATCTGTACCATCAGCCTTGCTTGCCCATACTTTTCTCACTCAGAACATTTGACCTCCTGGATTTTTTGCTCAGAGGGCAAGTGTCCCTGTTCACCTGCACAGAGAGATCCCTGAGGGGCAGCATGACTTGTAGAAGCAAAGTGCATGAAGGAGACCAGGGTGACCTCCTCCTCTTCCTCATCTGTCCTGAGTCTGAACCGATTGTCAGATCATAGGACATTAGAATGAACTGCTCTTTGGGCAGTGGTGAAAGAAACCCAATTCTCTAAAGTGCTGCCGGACTGGGAATTAGTGTGCTAATTTGAAATTTTGGTTTAGTTTTTACATTTTACATACAGTTCATATACCAAAGCTGAGCAGTTTTTAAAATGTTTTACAAGGGTTTTAGCCATTGCTACTGCCTAATTCCAGGACATTTCATCCCCCAAGAAAGCAACTGTATCCATTAGCAGTCTCAACCCTAACTACTGGCAACCACAAATGTACCTTCATCTTTTCAGATTTGTCTCTTCTAGACATTTCATGTAATCATGGTAGTTTGTAGCCTTGGATATCTACCTTCTTTGACTTAGCAAGTGTTTATGAGGCTCTTCATATTGCTACCTAGGCCAATATCTTTTTTTTTTAATTTGTGTATGGTATGTATACATGCCACAATCAAGGATGACTTTCAGGAGTCAGTTACCTTCTTTCTATCTTACTGAGCCAAGATCTCTGTTGTTTCTACTGATACACAACATATGTCAGGTTGTCTCTGTCTCCCATCTCACTACAGGAGCACTGGGATTACAAATATGCCCTACAGCTTATCAGGTTTGTACAGCAAGAGCTTTTACTCACTGAGTCAAGCCCCCTTCCTCATTTCTTTTTATGACCAGGTCATTTTTCTGTGGAATGGGTATACCACATACTGTTTATCAGAAGAGAGACCTTTCTGTTGTTCAACTGGGATGAATGTTCACATAGAAGTTTCTGTGTGAACATACGTTACAGTTCTCTTGGAGTGGGAGTACCCCTTTGAAAACTCTGTTTAATTATTGTAGAACTTATCTTGACTTGATTCTTGCCCTGCTGTTTAGTTTTGGTTGAGTCACCCCACACCGTCCCCCCACTCCAAGTCCCTGATCTAGTTTCCCATCCCTGACCTTTGGGAAGGTCCTTGCTTGTGAAATGGAGTTCCAGAGAATGGTGGGGGCTAGGATCTGCTTCTCTTTCAAAACTTCATAACTATGCCATCTGCTTTCCCACCACACCCTCTTCCCTCTGTGTCTTCCCTTCCTGGAGCCGAGAGCCTGCTGGAGACTCTTCCTTTCAGGAAACAGAGCCCTAGGGCTACAACCCAAACCCACCTAGGATCCTCTAGTTCTTGGGCTGACATGGTGCTACCTTTTGTTCCTGCCATATGACAGGGCTGTGTAGGGGCCATGTCTTCCAGTCACTGCGGAGCCCTTTTGTTGTGGGAGGTCCTAAATAGAACCTATTCCAAGAGCAACTAAAACCCAAATTCCAGTGCACAAAAGGACAGGCAAACCATAAGTTTCTGGTAAGAGCCATTGCTTTGTTGATTCTTATGCCCACAGCCATAGGCAAGGGTGGCTCTGACTCCCTCCTAACAGCCCAGTGTCTTATGCAGCTTGGATAAGAGCAAGAACTCATACAGGCCTAAAGAAGGTCTCAGGGCCTGTGTTGGGGGCACAGTAGAGGTGGCATCTGAGTGAGTGACACCATGACCAGCCTAGAGGAGGCCAAGGTGCAGGTGTTAAGGTCATGTGCCAAATATGTGATATAGCTTAGAGAAGACCAAGAGGCCGGAAAAGGTCAGCAGGCAAAGGGATCCTCAACAATGGTACAGGAAAGCTAGTCAAGCAGAAGACTGACAAGCAGAAAAGTGTCAAGAAAAGTGACAGTCACATAGCGTCAGGTGGGCACTTTCACGTTTCAGAGACCTTTCCAGAGTTATACACAAACATGCCTGTCGTGGCATGTGTATGTAAATGAAGATCAGAGGACAACTTGTGCTAACTGGTTCTTTCCTTCCACCTTGTGAGTTCTGGGAATTGATCTCAGATCAGCAGGTTTGATGTCAAATGGTTTTACCTGCTAAGTCATCATGCCTGCTCTCTTTACCTTTTTGAACAGAGTCTCCTGCTGAACCTGGAGCTCACCATTTTAGCTAGACTGGCTGGCCAGCAAGCCCCCTGGATTTGACCATCTCCTCCACTCCAGCACTGTGGTTACAGACATGTGCCACTGTGCCTGACTTTTCAATTGGATGCTGGAGATCCAAACTCAGGTCCTCTTGCTTGCAGGGTAAACATTTTACCCACTGAGCCATTTTCCCAAACCCAAATTGGTCCTACCTTTCCCTCCTAAGTGCTGGGCTCACTGGTGAGCACTACACTTTATACCCTTTGGTGGTGAACAGCTCCCGGTGAGCCTTGTCATCTTGAAGGAAAGCAGCTTGTTGTCTGCAGTGTGCTGTGTTGCTGAGTTCCAGTGTTCATAGGTTGGGTATATAGACTGTGATATTTTCAAATTGCAGTGTGTATATTAGGACATAACCCCATCTTCAGTTGAAGAGCATTTGTGCTTACAGGGATTTGTAGCCATCATCACTATCTGATTCCAGAACATTTCATCATCCCAAAAGGACCCACATTTTAGCCTTATCTTGACCTGTGTTATCAAATTCCACCCAGCTAACCTCTCAGGGCCCACCCACAGAGCTCTGCAGCTTTTCCCCTAGTCCCCTTCCCTACTATGGTTCTTTTTTTTCCCCTTCCTCCTCCCACACCATCCAATGATTAGTTCTTGGTCTGGGTTCAAGGTAGCACAATGAAGGCACAGCTGTCCCTATCTTCAGCCGCTTTGCTGAGATGTGCTGGAGGTCAGAGTTAGTTCTAAGGATGTACCTGTGGTGAGGCAGAGGCAGGCCTTCTTGAGAACTGATGAGCTGGGAGCAGAAAGACTTGGCAGGATCTGCAGTGGGAGGAGCTCCATGTTGGGGGAGTATAAAACACAGGTCTTAGGACCCATGACCGTACACAAAGGGGCATGCCCTGGTCTTTCCCTACTGCCCACTGTATAATGCAACAATGGGATGGGCTTTGCCATTGTGCAGCTCTGGTGCCAAGTGAAAATGATGTTGTTTCAGGGTTAGGGGCACCTTAGAGGCAACCCCAGGGGAGAGAGGGCCTATGGCCCAGAGTAACTTGCACGTGTATTCTGCCTCTTCCCTGGAAGAGTCAGTAGGCAAGTTGGCAGCTGAAGAGGCCTTGCCCCCACCCAAAACTGAGTGGAAACACATGGGAGACAGTCCTGTCTGGATGTTAGGAAGTCACCAGAGGCCAGAATCACACCCAAAGTATAGAGGACCCTTTGGGTTCTGTGTGACCTAGTGTCACCTGTGCAGTGACGTCTGTTCTTGCACAGGGAAGTATAGGACCAAGAACCTCATACAATACAGAGACTGTGACATACATCCTATGTATGGTTCATCCTGACGCCCAGGACCTGCATCTCAAGGAGCCCTCTCCAGTCCTGGTTCAGAGTCAAAGAGGTGGCCTGCGGGAAAGATTCTCCAACCTCATCAGCGTCCTTTCCTAGACCTCACCATCAGTGTCCTCTTAATCCGCACCTTCACCACATTTTCCCAAGCCCTCTCACAGCAATAGGCAAGCAGCACTTGGTCTACAGGTGTCCCTTCATGACAAGACACTCCTCATCTCTGCCACATCAGCTCAGCCCATAGTAGGGAGTGTGTCCTTCATCCTCCGCTTGTCTCCCCAGGTTGTCTTGAAGGATCTGGAGGTGTTGGCAGAAATTGCTTCCTCCCCTGCAGGCCAGACGGATGACCCAGGCGCACCTGATGGCCCTGACCTCCGAGTCAGCCACTCGGAGCTTCATGTACCCACCTCCGGCAGAGCCAACCTGCTAAACCCTCCCAGTAAGTATTTCCCTGAGGGCTCTGTCCTGAGAAGATGCTAGTACTGAATCTTACCTTGCACCAGGAGGTCACTCATAAGGCTGCTCTGCCAGGTATGAGGGCCGGTAGATTGCCGACCCATGGTCTTCTACCACAAAAGAGAGCGCCTTCCTGCTGCCTCCCGGCTCACACTCCAGTAGCCCCCAAAGAGACCCTCACAGCCCTTTTCCCTCATCTTCAGTACTTTTGATGCTTTTGAACCACTGACTAAGCACAAAACCTTCTGAGGCAATTTCTCCACAGGCAGGCAACCAGCCAGGGCCTTCAGTCTTGGGTCTCACAGGTGGAAAAAGGCTAGGCAGCCATTTCCTCCTCAACAAAGCTCAGAATAGCTCTCAGCATGGCAGGCAGCCCAGGCAAGAGACAGGATAATTCAAACAGGCTGTTTCCGGGCTGTCCTTGCAAGTGAAGGTAGCCAAAGCATTCCTGGTGCTTGTTACTCGGGTTCCTTTGGGGTGGCAGGTAGCTCTTGTCCCTGGCCACACTGCCTAGCTCCTCCTCTCCCAGGCAGAAACCACCTCCCTGAGCCACGTGATCCTTTAAAAGGCCCAAGGACACAGATTGGTAAGAAATTACCCAATGAGTCTTGGATGTTTGCCAGGTCTTTGTCCCTTGAACCCCTCATGCCGTCTAGACACAAGGACCTCATTAGCTTTCCATACACCCATAGCCTTTCAGTAACATTGTGTTGTCATTCCCCCCACCCCCGCGACTCCATGGTATTCTGGTTCCTAGCCTTGGATCCATATTACACCTGCCCCACCTCAGTAGAAGCCCCTAGCTGTTTGACCAGATACCATGCCCAGTGTCTGAGAAGTTGAGAGTATTTTCAGGCCTTGGTACACCCCTGGATATGCCAAGTCAAATCACAGGCCGTGTACTGAGGACACCCCTCCGTGACAAAGCTATGGATCTCCAGAGCCCTGCAGCAGGAGGCACATGGGAGCCCAGGCTCCAGGCTCTCCCGCTGTATGTTCTGTCTGATGTGCAGAGCGAGGGACTCCAGCAGCAGCCTGGCTTCCTCTCTCCCATTTCCCCAGGATGCCATCACTTCCTCACTCAGGAGACCAGTTTCCCTTGAGCAGTCATTAGCTGTGGTCAAGGAAGCAGCTCCCATATCCTGATGCCAGGACCCCCCTGCTGTGGCTCCCACCTCCTGTCCCTCAATGGAAGAATTCATTCTCTACCCTCTCTGTCTTCGAGTCAGTATAATAAGGGCCAGCCACAAATTCGGGGGACAGATGGCAGAAAGCAAGTGTGGTGGTGCAGAACAGGTAATAGGAGCTACACTGATATGGAGGAAAGACTTTTCCTTAGATGGGGGGGGGGGGGGTCCAGTAGGAGCCCAGGAGGAAGGAGCCCTGCAATGCTCCTCAGTCCTTCCTCCCTAGGAGATAGCACCCTACCGTCTTATCCATCTTCAGGGTGACAGCAGCAGAAGGTTGCATGAGCCATGGGCAGACTGAGATACCTGGTGCTCCCAGGACCCTCTGTGGTCTCTTGTTTTCTTTACCTCCTTCCTGAGCACAGAGAAGTTGATAGCTGCAATATGGGTTCCTGCTACTGAGAATATGCGCCAAGAAACTACTTTAGGCACCCAGTCTAGAGTTGGGGTCCTGCAAGGTTCCTGGGGGCCATCGGGTATCAAAAGCATGGTGCTGCTTAGAGACAAGAGCTGAGAAAACTTACATGGCGGAGAACTCTGAATCTCAGTCCCTCACCCCATCAGATTGGGTAGGCCATTAATGAGGCTGAAGTAGTAGGACTTTTACCCTGGTCTGCCAAAGCTCTTGGAATGAATCATATCAGCCAGGGACACTCAGAAGTCATAGAAAAGAACAACAAAACATCCAAGATGGGCAGAAAGTCAGTCTTGGGAAGAATCCCAGAGAAGTGCCGATAGCCAATACTGCAGTTTCCTTCACAAACCCGCAATTACTGGTAGCCACAAAGTTAGCCTGAGCCCTTTATGGAACTTAGGGCCATGAGACCCTCCAGACAGATGAAGGTGCATTCACATCTACATCTCCACAGCTGGCATCAGACTTCACAAATATGTTCATGACTCTGGAGGGTCAAGATCAAATCAGTAAGAAAGGAATGCAGGAAGCCAGTTTGCCCTCTGCCCTCTCCTGGCTCAGCTGCCTTGGGAGTCCCGCTGCAGACGCCGTGGATGTGTGGGGCGGTGTTGGGGTCAGAAAGCATGCAGGAAATGTCCTCATTGCTCTGCTGGCTGCTCTTCCCCAGATTACTTCCTGGGCACTGTGCACACATGCGTATTTGCACATGGACAGAGGCTGCAAGACCAGCCCTTCTTCCTGTCTAGAGTCCTGTCATCTGCCTTTCCATGACACAGATCTGAGAACCTGAGACTACAGTGCTGTGTCCCATAAGAAGAAATCACTCCACCCTCCAAGCAGGAACTTTTTAGAAGGCAATGTCAGGGCATCTCCAGGGAAGCCAATGGCCCCTCCTTCACATTAGCTCTGTACACTCAAGTAGTGCAGATCCCACACAGTGATGGCGAAGAGACCTATCACATGGCTGGGTGAGTGCTGTGTTGCCCTAAATGCAGTACCACAGTAGTTCCCAGGGCACTGGAGACAGAGTTGCCCGCATGGGACTTTTCCTTTCACGTGACGTAGCATAAACTCTCTCCTGCCAGCACAGACAACCAGGTCTGAGTTCCACCTCCTTTGTTCCTGACCAGAAAAGAACTCCCTCCAGAACAGCAGGAGAGCTGCCTAGGCCTCTCAGTAAAGCCATCTCCTAGCCTGGGGCTCCTGGGACTCAGGTTACTGTATACCATCTCTACCTGATTCATAAAATCTGCACATGTATTGTATTGCCAGGCTGTGGAAAAAAGGACAGTAACCAGTCCTCTGTGGGACCACCCTGACCCACAGAACAATTAGTAGAACCCAAGATCCATCTTTTTTTCTCCTAAGGCCTGGACAAGCTCTGCTCTCAGGCAGATATCAGGCCTGAGGTGAGCCAGGTACCCTTGGAGTCCAATCTGGGCTAAGGGTCACAGCAGGTCTGATACTTGACCTAACATTTAAGTGTCATGACCTGCCTGCTTGCCATGGGCCCTTCTTTCTTTTCCTATTTTTTCTTTCTTTCTTTTTTTCTTTCTTTCTTTATTTTTTTTTCTTCCTTTTTTTTAAAGCAGGGTCTCATGTTCCCCAGGTTGGCTTTAAATTTATCAGGTAACTAAGGATAACTTTGATTTTTAAATCATCCAGCCTCCACCTCCCAGGTGCTGGGATTACAGGTATGCACCACCACTAGGGAGGAGTAGGGATAGCTTTGTCTTTTCTCAGCAAGCATTCTATTCCCAGCTCCATTGATGGACTAAAAACTGCCCGTGGCAACATACTTTGCAGGGCTCATTGGTCTGGTGTCTCCACCTCTAGCTCTGAAAGAGACAAAGGTGAAATGTTCCAATTCCACTTCATTCCCTGCAGACTAGGCCAGTGTGACCAGATGTCAGCAGTATCTTCCTATCATCAGACAACCAAGTCCTGGAAGAAACCCAGGAGCTTTCAGGAACAAGACCATTTCTCCCTGTGGTAACTGTGGTGCCAAGAGCTGCCAGCATTGCCATGCACCTATCGAAACCTGGTCCTGTGTTGAACACTTTACAGGGATGTTCACCTAGATCAGCCCAACTTCATCCAGCAGCTCAGAGAAGAGAGCATGCCTCAGTCCTCTGACTGAGGTTGTGACAGGCATTTGGACTGGCTGTCAATCCCGCACTCAAAGAGGCATAGAGATTCCACCTTTGCCGCCTTTGGAAGCTTTCTTCACCTAAGGGGAAAAGCAGTAGGATCCTAGTTGTCTGACTAAGAACTGGTCTGGGTGTCCTGTTCCCAGCTGTGGCTTCAGCCTACCAGTTCCCCAAGAAGTAGTTCTTTTCTTCACGGAGATTCCAGGCTGGCCTAAGGCTCCATAGAACCTCATTTCCTGTCCTGCTGTCTTCTGCTTACTGTTCCCACAGCTTATTGTCACAGCTCCCCCAGACCCTGCCCGTTGCTCTTTGGACCTCAAAGCCTATATCTCCTTTCAGCTCTTGGGAGGCAGCAGAAAGATCTGGACCCTGTAGTGGGCTCCTGCTGCAGGACCCACCTCCCCATCTTCTAAACTGGGATGGAGTACTTGGGGGCTTTGGAAGCTCCTCCATAGGCAGGTCAAGACCAGCACTGTGCTGTGAGGAAGTGCCTTGGCATCTGTCCTTAGTATAACAGGACCACTCGGATCAGTTCTGGTGACAGCCTCTGCAAGGCTGCCCGCCCCCAGCCCCTCCTGCTTGTCAGGGTGGATGGTGGAACCCCCCTTCATTCCCTCTTGGCTGTGACCTATTAAGGCCCCTCCTGCTGCCAAGGAGCAAAGGTATAGGTTCCAAATCCTTGATAGCCCAGAGTGATCAGAGATGCAAACATTTGGGTCATCCCTGCTTCTTTTTTGATTTTATCAGGATCACCAAGTGTCTTGTATGTTCTTGTGATCTCAGGCTACAAGAGCTAGGTTTTGTTCATGTATGAATCCCTAGGAGCAGGTACCCAGCAAGGATGAGGACTCTTTCTAAAAGATGATTGAAATGAAAGATGGCTATGAACAGGTCACCAAAGGTGAGCAGAAGTTCCCCAGACGCGCTGTCCAGGAAGGTGTGCTCTTGCATGCAACCAAGACTTCTTGTTGGTTGGTCTTGCCAATTCTTGCGCGCTCGTGTGCGCGTGCGTGTCCTGGCCTTGTCCCAGCCCTTGCTTCAGTAGCAGCCCCTTCCTAATAGCAGATGGCTGTGTGACCCCCACCACTCCCCTAAAAGCTGAGAATTACTCCTAAGCCCCTCTGTAACTGATTATCTTGTCTTGTGCTGCAAGCCAAGCAGCTGGAATGCATCCTGGATGTGGGTGAGGCTCCAACTCCTGTCTTAGGTGGTTACCTCCAGGATCAGGTCACCCGGGTGATGCTGGTGTGGTGTCCTTTCATCCATAGAACCAAACAATGGTACTACCTTCAATTCTACAACTTCCTCTCAAAAAAAAAAAAAAAAAAAAAGACCAAAGCAGCTTGGCCTCCCTTCTTCTAGTCTCTTAGTTCTATAGGAAGTTGCTCCTTCCCTACCAGTCTCCCTTTTGTCCCATACCAGCTTCCCAGTCTTGCTTCTTCTTCCATGAAGTACTTTCTTTTTGTTATTACTGTTTGGTTTTTTTTTATTGTTTGTTTGTTTCTGTTTTGTTTTGTTTTGTTTTGTGACAAGGTTTCTCTATGTATCCTTGACTGTCTTAGAGTTCCCTATATAGACCAGGATGGCCTGGGATTCACAGAGAGCCTCCTGCCTCAGCATCCCAAGTGCTGGAATTAAAGGCATGTGCCACCACCGCCCAGCTTCATGAAGCACTTTCTTTGCCAAGGGTGGACTGTACCCCTTTCTCTGAGATGGTCACAGATGAGAAGCCAGCTCACTGTCTCCATGGCCTGGCTAAATCAGCAACAGGGTCTAGATCTCATCTGTTCCTTTGGCCTCCTGGGTATGTTCTCAGTAGCCACTGTCCCTTGCCCTACTCCCTCAAGTCAGCAAATCCTAAGAGCTACTTGATTGGGCCTCCCCAGATCCCTGGGCCTGACCTCAGCAAGGAAGAAAGTAGAGAATGAAGCCGGGGCCTTGCAAGTGGAGTCTGAGCTGGGTGGCTTATGTTTTTGCATCTGGTTTTGCTGCACTGTAACTTGGGTTGTGTATTGAGGCCAGAGCTATTTTTATCCTGACATGTGAGGCTCCTTCACGTCATAGCCACAAAACTCAATCCAAAACATCCCAGGGAAGGTTGTTTGTGAGGCTTTCTGCAGATTCTCATGTCGCCACATCAGGTTTCACTTAACAACATCTGCAGGACTGGCTCCCCAGCCACCACTCCACTGGCCTGTCTTTGTATACAGAGGACTCCCCACAGCATCTGTCTGCCCCTGAGCAGCCAGTCAGTCACGTGAGCTTCCTTCCAGCGCCCCCACAGGCTTCTTGCTTGCCCAAACCAGAAATGTAAGGCAGATCTGTGTGACTGAGGGATTGCACTCTCCCTCACATCCCTGTCCTCTTTGGGTCAGGAAGTGGAGATCCTGCTCCTCTCAGCCCTTCAGGAAGAGCCCTGAGACACATATCCCTCTGTCCTCCTGGCCCGCTGAATCCCACCAAAGTAACTTGTCCACCATTTGAGTGAACCTACAAAAGTGCCCTGTTGGTAACTGAGTCCAGTCTGCTAGAACAGCTCTGCCCAGATGCAGATCTGGAGGACATGCCCTAAATCAGACCGAGCCAGGCTCAGCTCTGCCTGTCCCAGGCATGTGCAGCACCAGCCCGTCTTGAGACAGAGCCACTTCAGACTACACAGCCAGATGAGCAAGAGCTGGAGGTGGGCAGAAGAGGCTGGTGGAGGCGTTTGAGCTGTCCCCTGGGAGGTGCAGGCTGCAGTGAGGCGGAAATCTCTACAGTCACACTCCTGGGGCAAGTTTGTTCTCTCTACCTCTTCTCCTGAGCCCCACAGCCCTGACCAAGAACTGTTAGGTTTGGGATGGGTCAGGTGATTCAGGAGGACACTGAGTCAGATCACTGGGGACTGAGGAATATATTAGATGTTATTTAAACACAATGAACAAGAGAGGCAGAGGGGGGCAGCAACATGGTGGGAGCTCCAAGGAGAATTCAAGACCCAGTACCAGAGAGAGACAGCCTGGCAGGATCTCAAAAGAAAATCGGTGTTCATGTTGCAGAACAGGGAATCTCTTCTTATGCCTTTTTAGGGTAGGGGAGAAGGTCACAGCAAGAGGCTGCAGCCAAGCTCTCTGATCCCAGACAGGCAGCTGGGAAGCTGTGCAGAGTGGGATGTGGCACCTCTTTGATCTAAGCCCACTCAGGTGAGATGTGATGGCATGGGCAAGTCTGCTAGCTGGGGACCTGTAGGTGTCTCTGAGAGGAGGCCTGGGCTGAGGCTGTATTCCAGAGTCTTACCAGAGCCTCTTCTCGAGTCTCCAGACAGCAGCCTGAAGACTTCCGAGGTCAGAGACAGTTGGGCAAAAGGGAAAAAAAAAAAAACATGGTGGAGAGAGCTCTCACAGACTCTGACCCTGTCACCAGTGAGCACTGACAGCTCCCCTTTCTTGCCCAAGATTACCAACCCTGAATGGGTGCAGTGGTCTTCCTAGAAAGTGGGCTCTAAGGTCAGAAATCCTCTCCTGATGGTTGTATTTCATATAGGACAATCTGGGGTTCCGGGTGGCTATCCTAAACTGCCACACGTAAGCCTCCTGTCAGCCGAGTTTTTGGAAAGGCACATGGCCTTTTCAAAACCAGTCAGGGAATACTAGGCTTTTTCTTGTGTGTGGTCTTTGAACAATGGGCTCACTTTGAAGAGCAGAACTCACGGGTTTTCCCAGAGGAGACTGCGCATAAGAACTAGTCACTTGTCCCATGCTTTCTATCTCTCCACTAAAGGCCACCTCCATTTAGCCTGGTCACTGAGAGTCCTTTTGGACCAGTGAGAGCTCTTACTAAAAGGAGCAGAGATGTGTCCAGGGAAACCAGGGTAACCCCAAGCCATCTCTCCTGTTGTCTTTGACTATTCTGTCCACTCA
The DNA here is from genome assembly GCF_018167655.1 of Microtus oregoni. Taxonomy (NCBI): domain Eukaryota; kingdom Metazoa; phylum Chordata; class Mammalia; order Rodentia; family Cricetidae; genus Microtus; species Microtus oregoni. The sequence goes on from NW_024543063.1 coordinate 44,662,482, forward strand.
CCTTAGGGGCGGGGCACAGATAGCTTCTTTTTGAAGTATCTCAACAGAAATCCATGAGTTTGTTTCAGATCCTAATTCTTCCTGCACTTCCAGCCTGTTCAGCAGGGAATGAGAACAGTCTGCCCCACACGGTTCTCCAGGACAGGAAACATTTGCTGATGTCACACTCACCCCGTTTACTGAACACAGACTTGTGCCATGCCTTGTCCAGTACATTACGTGTGTTTTCTCTTGTTAGGGACTCTTAACTGCCCTTATTTATAGATGAAGAAGCTGAGGCCAGAGCACTATGCTCAATGCTTTCTTTCCCCTGTCCCTGGGAAGCTGCAAACTCCAGTGTTCCCAAAGCGCCCAGCTCCTTAGGACTCCTCGATGGCCACAGCCATGGAGGGCGTACTTGTGGTTACTCTCTTCATTGGTCCCTTTGTCCTTTTAAGTACTTTGAAGCCTGGAGGCCTTAGACCTGGAAATGAGGTGACCCAGGGGTGCACATAGAGAAGCAGGAAGGAGACAGGGACCAGATGATGCAGAGATATTCCCCAGAAGCATACAGGTAACTAGATTCCTGTACACATGGCCCTGGGGCTGTAGGGTAGGTAAGCAGGCCATGACAGCCATCACTGATGTATCTCCTGTGGGTGAGGATGATGGGGGGGGGGGCTGCCTCCACAGCTGTGCCTTCAGCCACCTCATCTACCATCAATCCCAGCTGGGCCTAGAGTTCCTTGATCTGTAAGAATGTGACACTTGAGTCTGCAAACAGCCCCTTCTGGACTAAGGAGCAGAGACTATTTGCCATTCCAAAGTCACTCAGTATCAGGGCAGCCAGTCTGTCCCCAGCATGGACCCTAGAACAGTGGAGCACAAACAACAGAAAGTTGAATGGGCCTGTCCTTAAACTGGGCTTTTCACTCAGGATACCCCAGCACAGTTCCCAGGAGGTTGTCTGGAAGAGTCTTGAATGGAGGGTGTTGTCTAGAAGAGTCTTGGGATTTAGGGTGGCAGGATTTGGAAGTGTGGAGGTTGTGTAGAAATGTCTTGGGGTTGAAGGCTGCAGAGTGTGTAAGTAAAAAGCCTTCTAGTTCCCAGAAAAGATCAGGGGAACACAAAGGGCCTTGAGGTGTTTCGGTGCCACTGTAGCCACTGGCCACCAGTAGCTCCACTGGGAGACTTGTGCGGCCCTGGGTGCTTTTATCCATTCCTTTATACACTTGGCCTAATGCTTCTGGAGGCTCATGTGTGCCCCCACAACCAAGCTTGATCTCCAAGGACCCTACATCCTGCCTACCTTGTGCCACTACCTGCCTGCTCTTTCTGGAAGAGAGGCTTCTAGACCAGAAAGAGGCCAGCTCAGAAATCGGCAGTCTGCTGCCTCAGTTGGCCCTATTTACTCAAAGAAAGAAATGACATATTGGACTTAAACAAAATTTAAAATTTTGTGGGACTGGAGATGTATCTCAGGGGTAGAGGCTCCCTACCATGCGTGTATGAGGCCTGTAGCACCACAAACGGTTTGGTTTGGGTTTTGCAATACTTGGAATTGAACCCATGGCCTTGAACACAGTAGGCAAATGCTCTATCATTGAGCTGCTGTGCCCCTAGCCCAAATATTTTTGTTTCAGAGGGCAGTATCAAAGTAGACTGGGGATGTAGCTTTGTAGTGGAGTGCTTTCCTGGCAGGAAGTGGGGAGAGACCCATAGAATAGGAGAAAATGTTTATAAGCCACCTACCTGATTAGGACCTATATATATATATATATATATGAAGAACTTTCATAACAAAAAGACAAATAGTTCAATTTTGGAAATAGGTAAAGGAATCGAGTAGCTGTTTCTCCAGAAAAGATAAACATGGGTGGTAATATAGCTAGAGAAGTACAGATCAAGCCCACAGTGGAACACCACTTTCCGTCCACTGGGATGGCTATAGTGAAAGGCAGCTAACACATGCTCGAGAGGGTCTAGAGAAGGCAGAGTCTCCTTTGTAGCCACTGTGGAAAGTGGCCTGGCAATTCCTCAGGACCCAAACAGTCTCCATGCTACCCAGCAGTTTCATCCCTAGATATATAGCCAACAAGAAGAAAAAACTGTCCATACAAGACTTGTAGGCATGACTGTGAACAGCATTCATAATAGCGACAGAGTGGAAACCACAAGTACTCATTGTTTGATGAATTAACAAATACAATATGGTGTATCCATTGTTTGGCCATAAAAATGAATAAAGAATGGATATGCACAACTAGGACAACCCTTGAATATATGTTCCATGAAAGAAGCCATTTTGGGTTCCATTTATTCATGCAAAATGTACATGAATTGCATATACATTTGAATGCAAGTGCATATGAATATGCAAGTGTATAGGTAAGGATTTGTTTCCAGGGCTTTGAGAAGAGACTGGGAAGTAAAGGTAATAGAGGATCCCAGTAGAAGAATAGTTAAAGTATTCCACAGTTATTGCTGCTTTCTGTACAGCAAAAAATATTGTGAAAACTTGTAAGTGGTATGCTTTGAAAGGCATACTTTATGTTGCAAGGGTGAGACTAATAAAGCTGCTGTTTTTAACAAAGACGTCCCACTATTAGATTGGGCAGACAGAAATCTCATCATCCTTGTCACCCTTTCCAACACTACAGTTGGAGTTGTCATGCATTGGAAAGGGAGGAGGATGCTGTGGAGAGTATAAATAGCCCACACCAGAACAAGCCCAGCATCCCATTAGCTTCCTCCTGTGCCCTCCATGTGGGGCTTCACCGGGGGCACATATGCAGGAGCAGGCTGAAGGAGTGTCGGTGAGGCAGAGCGTGTCTTCAGCCGAGGCCTGTGAGAGAGCAGTGCTGTTTGCTTGCACAGCCATCAGGGCTTTGCAGGCTTCCTGAGAGCCAGCTGAAGAGCACCTTAACCCATTTCCCATGCTAGGCGGGATTCAGACAGGTTGCCCTGTCCACTGGGTATTTGCTGTTCTTAGCCCAGAGCGTGATTTATGTTTTTTCTCAACACTGGGAAAAGAATTTCTCTTGTGCCTCATGGGGAGGTTGCTAGCTTTGCTGACCATGGAGAAGTTGCACCTACCATCTTTTTTTAGGTTGTTTTCATTTTGTTTTGTTGTTTTAGTTTGGTTTGGGGTTTGTTTGTTTTTTTTTTTTTTGGAGGGGGGGACTGTGTTTATTTGGTTTGGTTTTTCAAGACATGGTTTCTCTGTGTAGAGCAGGCTGGCCTCACTCAGAGATCCGCCTGCTTCTGCATCCCAAATGCTGGAATTAAAGGCATGTGCCCCCATGCTCAGCTGTCTATCTAACCTCTTTATTCTTGGACTGGCCACTGATTATCCTTAATTTTGCAAAGCAAACCCCACATGTATCTAATTTGTTGGGATAGTGGGGAGAATTGTGTTCATTTGTTTTTATTTTTAAGATTTATTTTAGCCAGGCGGTGGTGGCGCACGCCTTTAATCCCAGCACTCGGGAGGCAGAGGCAGGCGGATCTCTGTGAGTTCGAGACCAGCCTGGTCTACAGAGCTAGTTCCAGGACAGGCTCCAAAGCCACAGAGAAACCCTGTCTCGAAAAAAAAAACCAAAAAAAAAAAAAAGATTTATTTGGTATGACATGTATGTGTGTTTAACTATGTGTGGGTTTGTGCATATGAGTACATATTACCATGGAGACTAGAAGATAGTGTCAGGTTCCCTGGAGTTATAGGTGGTTTGGGACTGCCTGGTGTGGGTACTGGAAATCAAACACAGGTCCTCCGCAACAGCAGTACATGCCCTTAACCACAAAGCCATCTCTCCAGGTCCTGTTTGGTTTTTATTTTAGCACCTAATAGAGGTCTAACCTGTGAGATGTTCACTGAGTGGTATGGGATTACACAGAGGAGTGAACCAGTAAATTGTATGTGCTTGTATGTACCCATAGAGTCCTTGCTTCCAGTCTCTGGCCCTTGATTGGAGATCTTTCTCTCATCTTTTTAAACATAGATCCCTGATATTTACAGTTGTATTCTGTCTCATCATCCTGTAGACACACAATCAGATTAAATCTTGGCTCTGTTTCTTTCTTTGCAGGCACCAAAGGCTTAGAATGCTCTCCTTCCACTCCCACTATGAACTCTTACTTTTACAAGTTCATGATCAACCTTCTGCAGACATTCAGCAGTGAACGAAAGCTCCTGGAAGCCAGAGGCCCATTCATCATCAGGTCAGCCCTGTATGCCTCAGCTTTGACTCTCTTGCTGCATATGGTGGCAAAGTAGCCACCTGCTTTCCTTTCTCCCCCGCCCCCCTTTTCCTGATGTTTGCATTGTTCTTGGAAGGAATGAAGAGGGTTCTTCCCTCACACTAGATTGTGGTACTGCCAACATGAAGCAGGTAGTCCTTGGCATTTCTTTAAAAACTGAGTTAAGTGTTTATTTCTTGGAAGTGTTTTCCCTTCTGGTTAAATATCCTCTCCATAAGTGCCGCCATTGTTCTTTTGAAGAAGAAAGTGAGCCAGACAGAACATAACATGGACTGGAGCCCAGCTACTAAGTAGCACAGGATTTGGCTAGTTCAGTGAAGCCAAGTTCTTGCATTGAATGAACCCAGTCCTGGACAGGTCTGAGAACTGTCATCCCATGCATGGGACTCCCTCTTTGTTTGTCCTCAGCATCATAAAGCAGCAGCACCAGAAGAGTGCCTGGTGTCACGTTCAGGCTAGTGAAAGCTGGATCAAGAACAGTATTCCTGCAGACTTCCCAACAAAGTCAAATGGAAGAGCCTTGCAGAATGATTCAATGGTCCTAGATGCTCTTTCGCAGTAGATCTTAGGTCTGCTTGTTAAAATCTGCATAGACCTACGTCTTGACTAGTGGAGTCAAAACCTCAGGGCGATAGGGTTCTTAATGTGGCTGAAGGTGCTTAGGGAGCAGACTGTATTAGTGTGGCTACAAAGGTGTAGGAGCTGGGTACCCCAGCAGAGTCGCAGTTGGCACAGAGAACCTGATGGCAGGAACGCCCATGAAGAGTTTACTTTGCTGTGAGGCTGAACACAAAGTTGAGCAGAGCTCATAGATCCTCTCCTCATCCTCTGGGGACTCAGTACATCAGCATAGCAATTACTTGCTGTTCCAGAGCTCAGTCCCCTCAAGAACTCTGTTGAGTTCCGTCTGAGAGGGCATCAAGACCAGCCTCTAGACCAGGCCTCACTCCACCCAACATAGCTGTAGAGGGTCTCAGCCCTGGGCACTGGCATAGAGAAACAGAGAACCCAGTTAAGTGGGTTTTGGTTTTTTTAGGGGGTTTTGGTTGGTTGGTTATTTGGTTTTTGGTTTTTCAAGACAGAGTTTTTTTGAAAACTCTGTAGCTTTGGAGCCTGTCCTAGAATTAGTTCTTGTAGAACAGTTTAGCCTCAAACTCAGAGAGATCCACCTGCCTCTGCCTCCTGAGTGCTAGAATTAAAAACGTACACCGCCACCATCCAGCTTAAGTGGGTTCTTTTATTGTTGTTGTTGTTGTTTTTATTGAGCTGCATATTTTTCTCCACTCACTGCCCTTCCTCCCCCTTCCTCTTCTACCCTCCCCCCATAATCCCCACGCTCCCAATTTACTCGGGAGACCTTGTCTTTTTCTACTTCCCATGTAGATTAGATCCATGTATGTCTCTCTTAGTGTTCTCTTTGTTGTTAAGTGGGTTCTTAACCTTACTCAGAGGTCAGTCAGTGAGAGGCTACATGATGGGGAATGATAGGACCAGATTTCTGGTTTGAAAGGTTGCTGTGTTGGGAGAATGAGTTAGAAGGGTCAAGGTGGATAGACAGCTGAGATGCTGTGGTCTTGATGAGACTGGCTTACTGTCAAGGGCATGGGCAGCAGCGTGGATTGGGGATGAAGTGCAGAAGGGACAGGGGAAGAGTCGTAATAGCATGCAGGCCCTGAGCCCTGAGAGTATCAGAGTAAAGACAGTAACATGCTTGAGATTGAATTGCTTTGAGAACATCAAAAGTAAAATGTCAAAGCAGCAGTTTGATGCATCAAAGAGAGACCTAGTTCTAAGATGCAAGTCTGGAAATGGATGGTGTAGTCACTCAGTCAACAGATAATTACTCAGCGCCAGTCCTGTGCAAAGTATGGTTCTAGTTGATTCTGCCCTGTAGAGTTTTCATTTAGAGGCAATAAGAGGAGCCAAGTGAAGAAAGGAGTCTGAGGTTGAGCCCTAAGAAGCTTCACATATGCTGACTGGACAAAGGGAGAAGCCAGAAGAGGAGGCTGAGAAGGGCCAGAAAGGTGGAAGGAAGTGCGGGCAAGAGAAGCTGGGAGGGTGCAGTGAGGTAAGATGAAGCCTGAAGATCTGGGAGCTGATGCCAAAGCCTGCTCAGCCACAGAGTGAACTCAGGAGATGGGGACAAGACATGGAAAGGGAGAAGAGGGAACTTGATGGACAGGCCTGTCTGCAAGGGAGAGGAAAACACTGGCTAGATTAAGGTCAGAGAATGGAATTGAAGACACCCTGGGAACTAGGCTAAAGGACTGAGTCATGAGAAAGGACAGAGAGAATAGTAGGACCACTTCTGATGTCTGAACTCTAAAGGGATGTCCCTGTGGTCTGGAGAGATTGTGAGCCCTTAGTACTGTGGGCATTTGAATCAAGGTAATTCTTTGTGCTGGAGCTTAGGATGTTTAAACAGCATCCCCAGCATCTACCCACCAGGTGAATGTAGCGCCTGCCCCCACCGATTTTGGACAATCAAACATGTTCAGAGACTGGGCAGGTAGCTCAAATGTAGAGCATCTGCCCAGTGTGCTTGAGGCCCAAGAATGCACCAGTTGAGAACGACTATTAATCTCGAAATGGCTGAAGTGACAGTAGCATGATCAATGAGTGCATGGTCCACTACAGATCGAGTCTTCACCTCATTGGCCAAAAGAGGAAGATGACTATGTGTTCTTGGTTTGTTTGTTTTTTTTTTTTTTTTTACTCTAGTCCCACATTGGAACACCAAAAATGTAGTTGGTTGTTTTTACTCTTTACTGTTTCGGGCCTGCTATCCAGCTCCAAAATAATTCACACACACAGGTTTATTCTTAATTATAAATGCCCATCCTTAGCTTGGCTTGTTTCTATAGCCAGCCCCTCCCTCCCCCCCCCCCCCCCCCCTCTCTCTCTCTCTCTCTCTCTCTTTGCTTTTCAAGCAGGGTTTCGCTGTAGAACTTTGGAGCCTGTCCTGGAACTCACTCTATAGACCAGGCTCAAACTCACAGAGATCCGCCTACCTCTGCCTCCCAAGTGCTGGGATTAAAAGCGTGCACCACCACTGCCCCGGCCTATCCAGCTTTTTTTAAAATTATTATTCCATCTGCTACAACAGCTGTTTTCCCCCCATGGAGTTGTATAATTAAAGTTAAGAGATTGAAGCAGACATGAAATATAACACCAGGGACCCACACACATCAGAACAACAGAATATCCTCACATGAGTGACAGTATCATGTGGTTTTCCAGACTGCAGAGGTGTCAGCACTCCTGATGAGAAGTTCTCGTCTGTAGACTCAGGGAACCAGTAGAGAGAGGAGGCTTTGGTAAAGGTAGGAGTAGCCAGCTTGCTCTCTGGAATACAGGGCTGCCCTGGGTTTTCTAGGCCTTCCTAGCTGTAGACTGAGATCTTGAGATAGGAACTTAAGATGGTACCCAGCCTCCCTAGAATTGCACAGAGCAGACATGCAGGTGCCATGGACATGCTCGGGCCCTACCTGAGACTCCATGAAGCTGGTAGCCAGGCCACTACCATGTTTCTGTTTACAGACTTCAGGCTAGCAAGACTCTGCTGGCTTTTCAGTGTCCCCTTAGTGTCTCAGAATGATAAGAATTCTCGTTTTTCCTTAATGGAAAGTGTGCTTAAGAAGCAGTGTTCCAACCAGCATTGCTTGGAGCTGGGCTGCACACTCCTCACTGCTAATTCAGCACCCACTATGTTGTCCTTCTGAAATTGGCGACAGAGCTTGGGACCTCATTCTAAGGAACCAGGGGCCTGGACTATGGTCCCAGCCCCTCAAAGGGCTCAAGAACAAGGCCCATGAATTATCTCTCCTTGTCCTGAGGACTGGGAATATCTAGCATGGCAATCACTTGCTGTTCAGAGCTCAGTTCCCTCAAGAACTACACTGGGCTCTGAGAGGTCATCAAGGCAGCCTCCAGACCAGGCCTCACCACACCCAGCACAGCCACGGAGGGTCTCTTAGCCCTGGGTACTGGCACAGCAATCCTTCACTAAGATCTCTCTTTGACCTTTGCTCTAGCCATCCAGCTTGTCTACCACCATGCCCCAAAAACTACCTGAGAACCCGCTGCCCACCAAGCCAATGCCCAGCAGATGCTGACCAGCCCCCTGATCACTATCTCAGATACCCATTGTGGGCTCTGAGGGCACACAGACCAGGATCTGGCATCACAGACATGCAACTCCCTCCCTGCTTTCATAGTTGCACAGGAGATTAAGGCCTTCAATGAGGTGGGGTGGTTGGCCGCCATCCTGCTCTTCTTTTCATTTTCTTTATAAGTCTTCTCTGTTGATAGCTTTAAAGAGGGAACATGCTCACAGTGTGTGATTCGCAGTTGTTAATCCCAGCACTGGGGAGGCTGAAGTAAGAGGATTGCTGTGAGTTCAAGGCCAGCTTAGGCTACTAGTGACCTAAACAAGCCTGAGCTACACTGGCTCAGTTAAGGACGTGCTTCGTAAGCAAGCACCAGGACTTGAGTTCATATCCCCAAAACCCACATAAAAGCGGGGCATGGCTCTATGTGCTTGTAACTCCTGTGTTTGGTGTGGGGATAGGTAGAGCCCTGGAACTCACTAGCTGTCTGGACTAGCCGAATTGGTGATCTTCAGGTTCAGTGAGAGACCCTACATTAATAAATAAGTGTCAAGAGCACTCAAGAAAAGTCCCTGGACATTGGCCTCAGGCCTCCTCATGCCAAAAAAAAGAACAGCACGAAGGGCATGCTAATGGCACACACACTAATGGAGCCACAGGCCTGATGAGCACCACAATCGATGGCTTCTCAACCCTGTCTTTCACTATTCGGTTGTTCCTCTTGTCCTAATTCTGCTCACTAATAGAGATAAAGGTTGCACCTGTGAACAAGTTAGAACCATTATTTGTGCGGTAGTATGATTTGTGGGAAGACAAAGGCACCCAGAGCTTTTGAGAACAAATATCTAGAGGGGTCTCAGCACTGAGAGAATTTTCTCCAGTCTCCTCACCCCAAGTGTTCCCAGACTGCACCTTGATGAGGCAGGCATGGAACACCAGAACTCCAGCTTGACCTCAGTGTCCAACCAGCTCTTTACCTTGTGGACATAGTTATTTAGATCATGAATTGAGATTGAGGGAGCCAGTGGCCCCAGGCCCTCATCTTGGAGCCAGCCTCACAGGCCCTAATCTAGGTCTAGGTCCTTCCCTCGGTTTGGTGGTAGGAAAGTTGAGGCCCAGCCCACAGTTGGAGGAAAATGGCACACACAGGGCAGGGTACCCCAAACTTGCGCACACACCCTCAAAGCCTAAGGAAGTGTGTGGCATTTGGAGTAAAGCTTAGATTCTGTCTTAGTTAGGGTTACTATTGTTGTGATAAAACACCATAATCAAAAGCAGTGAGGGAGGAAAGGATGCGTTTGGCTTACACTTCCAAATCACAGTTCATCATCTAAGGCAATCAGAGCAGGAACTCAAACAGGGCAGGAACCTGAAGGCAGGAGCTGATGCAGAGACCATGGTAGATTACAGCCTGCTTTTCTTACAGAACCCAGAGGTGGGCTCACCAACAGTGGGCTGGGCCCTCCCATCCATCACTAATTAAGAAAATGCCCTACAGGCTTGCCTATAACCCAGTCTTACAGAGGCATTTTCTCAATTGAGTTCCCACCTTTCAGATGATTCTGCCTTGTATTAAGTTGACATAAAAACAAGGCCGCTAGCACAGGTTCAAATCCCAATTCCTCTCAATTGTAACCTTTGTAACCATGTGACATGATTCCAGATCCTTCCTGCTTTGTACATAGAACACAAATGTTAATGAAATGTTAATGGTGCCCATCTAGCCAGTCTACAATGAGATTGAGTCAGCTCGAATGGGTTCCAGCCCCAGTGCTGGTGATATTTGATGGAGAATTGCTCTCTAGCCCCTAACATGAGCATGGCCTCCACTTCCCCTGGTGGTTTGGGGAAAACAGGAACAGGCTTCATTGGAGAGTAGGATAATTAAACCTTGTATCCTAAAAGCTAGCTTTGCTGCCCCAGTGGCCAGAGCACCCACCGGCACCCAGCCCGACTGCACTAAACCAACTCTGCCTAAAGTAGGTGTTGATGTGCATTGCCCTCCTCCAGCTTCTTCCCACCCTCCATGCTAATGCTAGCTGAACAAATCCAGCCCTTGTCTGCCTGTGAACCACCCCACTTATACACAGGAGAAAAGGAAAGGAGGGAGAAAAGCTAGCCTCTTTGATAAGCTGTGATATGAACTCTGGCGTAACCCAACAGCTGTGATCTTTACAAGCCTGCTTCTGTGCTGGGAAGTAGCAAGTCTGAAGACACTCCACTCTGCCTGCCAACAGGGCCTCTGGCCAGCCTCCTTTGGCTCCATCAACTGTGAGTTTTCCCCTCCTCTTCCTCCCTGCTGCCTTGCAAAGAGCACTTGCCAGAGAATGCTTTCATTTTTAACAAGCCGCTGTGTGCTGTGAATGCAAGGTCTGCAGCTCAGCTGCCCAGTTGATGGTAGAGAAGTCTCAAGCATCCTCCCAGGGCCAAAGGTGCCCCTAGGATGAGGCAGGTACCCAGAAAGGATGATCCAAGACCCAAGTAGGAAAGGAACATGGTCATAAGATGTCCTTACAAGACACCCATCATGAGGCTTCATTCTTGTCCTGCTCTCCCCACCCTATGCAGATAGGCATGACAGCCCCTCCCAAACAATCCTAAACACATGTTCCTACTAATTTCATACTGCCTCCCCCATCCCCTAACACCCTGGGTTTGCTTATGAGCCCTGTGTCATGAAGAGGAGAATTGATTGGCCACTGAGGTAGGTGTTAGAGCTGGCCAGACAGACATTAGGGAGAAAGGTGTCAGGAGCCACTCTTTGATTCCATTAACTGGGAAATTCCACTAAGCAGCTCATGTGAGTTAACCACCCCTACCTCCAAGCCCAATTCCTCCATATGCCCCAGGACCTCTCCCCCCCCCCCCCCCCCCGGGTATTACCCCAGTCTCTGGAATCCCTTTTCCTGGAGACATCCTCCCCTTCAGCCTGTGAGTCTTTGTAGTTACCACCTCACCTGTTGAGGCATGGACCTGGCTCCCAAAAGCTCACTGTGCTATGCTGATAGCAGACAAAGTGTCAAGACCTGCTGTCCTATTAAACTGGCATTTCAGAAGAGCATGCTTGGCCCTGGTCCCGCTTCCAAGAGTGGTCTAAGGAGCACCAATCAGCTCTTTTCCTGTTGCCCTTTAATGATTGCCTTCATTTGCTCAAAACAAAAATTACTGCAGCAAACACACACCAATCTCAATCTGCCTGAAAGAAAAGATCCTGATCCTCCTACTGGGCTTGCAAGTGGAATTTGATCTTTTATTAGTTTGCAGCCATATTGAGTGGGTCCCCAGCTGAGGGAAGGAGACAGGACATTGGACAGAACTGAAGGAAACCTCCTAACATCTGACACCCTACTGAGGAGAAGCTTCTCTTCTTGCCAGCTTTAATTAAAGTTGCCCAGCTCCTTGTATGAATCCTCTAGAGCTTTCCCCGTTTGGGCCCCCCACCCAGCCAACCCTGAGCAGGGGCTGGGGAAGTGAGTTTTTGTTTGGACTCAAAGCAGCAAAGGGGAGTGTTCAGCAGAAGCCACTTTGCATACCCAGCCCTCAACCTCAGATCTAACTTAAGACAATTCTGTGATGGTGGAAGTGGTACTCAGACCCAGGAGTCCAATCTGACACAGACAGGGAAAAAGATGCCTCATAAGGCACAACATGCAGGTACCCTGAGCCAGGCCAAGTGACTAGCATCCCAGCCTAGAAACGGTCTGGAGCTGGGCCCATCCTGCTCCTCTGAGCAGTCCCCATGCCCAACATACCCGCTGGCACTCCCTGTGAGAGAGCTGTCTTTTCTTCTGGAAAATGGAAACCACATGTGATGGGCCTTGTTAGGCCAGGCTGGGATTGATTAGGTCCTCCTGGGGGCCGGGGGGAGGAGCAGAGCACTGGCCAGAGGGAGCCTGGGACTTCAAAGGATGGCACCCCCACATGCTCTGAGCAAGGCTGTGTGTCAGGAGGTTAAAGACCACAGGTGCCAGGCAGAGAGAGGCCATGTGTCCTTCAGGGTAACCACAGCCCAAACAGCCAAGCTCCCCCTAAGCCAACTATATGCCACAGTTTCCAAGAGGCCCTGGCAGGAGGGGAAGATTCAGCAGCAAATTGGTGGGAAAGTTGCTCAGCTTAGAGCCCACTCCATGGATGTGCAGTATTGGGCTCCTCGCTACAGAGATGTGTCACCTGCTTGCCCCCGTCCAGTCTCCTACATAGTACCTACTTTATAGTCCATACACCTGAGAGCTCAGCCCACAGCCAGGCAGCTGGCAGGATGGAGGGTGATTAAAAAGTGTGATTTTCAGGGCTGAAAACTTGATAATAAATTTCAGTCTGAAGCTCGTGAGCGTGTTTCCAGATGGACTTGCAACACTCTCTGGATCTGTTTAGACTTTACCTAAGTGTGCCAGGAAACTTACAAAGTTTTGACATTGGTATCTCAGACAGCTTGGTGAATTAGCAAGCAACTAAAAGTGTATCCTAGTGTAGAATCTTAAAAAAAAAAAAATAGCATTGGAATTGGCCCCTGGAAATCATGTTGCATCCTCCTGCCTTCCTGGCATGAGAACCAGGACAGACGAGTGGGGTCCTCAGTGTCCAAGTGCTCGTAAACTCCTGGAAAGACAGCTCCGGATGCACCCTGTCCATCCATTGTATGATGTTCCTCAGGAAACCTTCCTTTTTTCCTGCTATCAAGTCAGCACACGTTTCCTGGGGCTGCCTTTGGCACAGACCCTTGTGAGGCTCTCCCATCTTGTCCCTCACATGATTGCTATTAGCACATAGGAATTTCACAGAGCCTCCCGCACTTGGGCCCTGACTTTGGAAGGTTTCTCTCTTATGCATATGTGAAAGGCCTAGACTAGCTGCCCCTTTCAGAAAAGGTGAGGCCTCTTCTTGGAGCATGGGTGATAACCATTGGAGAGGCTTGGGAATTGTGGTGCCAAACTCTTGCCTCAGACAGTGACCATAGAAGGCAATCCACAGGGAAGGTCAGGCCAAGTGCCTCTCCATAATGCAGCCTGGGAAGGCCCTTGGGATCTGAAGTGGACAATGGAACTTTCTATAAAGTTGATTGCCTCAGCCCAGGAGATTGTAGGCTTTTGGTCTGTTACTGTTGTCATCATCTTTGTGGCTTTTTTTAATGTCCCTATAACAGTAGAGCACTTTCCCACCCTTCACTGTCGGACTTGGAATGTGATCTGCAAGAGGATGGACCCCAGAGCTGAGGTTCCCCAGATGTGGGAACTCGTTTACAAGAAAGGAAACGTGGTTGCCAGGATAGTGAGATGTTACCTGTGAACACTAGCAGGGGGGCTCAAAGACCCCATGATGCCTCAGTACACCCACCAGGAACTTTATTCAGCCTACAGAGCCCAGAAGGCATACCTGGCAAGAGCCAGAAAACTCATGTTGTCCTTCCCTGAGAAGTGCAGTGGCTGTCCACACCTAAAAGCCCATGTCTCCCCATTTCCACACCAGGGCCAGACTCTACATTCAGAAGCAGCTGTGCCCTCTGCTCTTGTAACACCCCCTTTTGTCGGCCCATAGAGCACTAGAGACCCTCCTGACGTGGCTACCTTCAGGCTCTTCTTTATCTTGTGTGGCTCTAGTGGCTGCCGTTCTTTCAGATAGAAGTAAATTGCTTAGCTGATCTGTTTGTTTCTCCCAGTCTGTCTCCCAGGCCCTCCTGTCCTCCACTCTTCCGTCCCCACTCCCTGTCCCTGGTGAGCCAGGCTAGTTTCCTTGAACCTCCCTGGCATTTTGACAGTGTTTGTCTTGGTCAGAAGCTGACTGTTGCTCAAGAGGACACGTCTCATCCCTTCCTCCCAGGTCACATATTTTCCCCTGACTTACCGCAGTTCTCTGAGTCCTCCACATCGGCCCCTCTCGTTCCGGAGCTATACTGAGGTGGATTCAAGAGGAGTCTGGTCAGCTATTATTTTTTCCCTAGGTTCCCATCAGTTGCATGTGAGGTGTGTTTTGAGCCTGGACCCTCACTCTTGCCTTCCAGATGCTGCTTTTTCAAGAGCAAAATTTTTATCTCTTTCTCCACACCCGAACCCAGCCACTCCATATCCTGAGTTCCCCACACTGTGTGTGCTTTTTCTTTAGCCTCATCACCAGTGAATCCGTGGCCTCAGGCAGGCTCTTCTCACACTCTTTGCCTGGCTGGTCCTTCTTGCTACCCCAAAGAGTTGATTTGGAGACTCTATCCTTTGCCAAGAAGTTCTAACTTGATTTTAGCTTGATTTTGTTATTTCTGGTGAAACTCCCTTTCTTATTGCCTCAGTTTATGTAGATTCTTCCCTCTCCTGCCAGCATAACAGCCTTCCCTCCATCTGTGCTGTGATGCCTTTAAGGAAAATATACTACCGAAAGTACGTGTGGCATAGGCTTGTAATCTAGGACTTCCTGAGTTCAAGGCCAAATTGGGCTACATAGAGAGACCCTGTCTCAAACACAAAAAGTACATAAACCATAAGTATATTATGGGTCAGCTAATTTTCACTAGTTGTCCCATGCATGGGATGCGCATTCAGATGAGAAATAGAGCCCTCTAGCCCTGGCCAGGCCCTTCATGTGTTTACAGAATTTGCCTCCCTGCCCTACGCCAAGTAGCCCCTCCCAGCCTTCTGGAGGTTCTGAGCATCATCTAGTTTGTATTCTCTTATAAAGCCTGGCTTCTCTTGATCACACCGAGACTGTGCAGTTCCTGTGTTGGCTGTAGCATTCATTCACATCTCCAAAGGGTCTTCCACGGTGTGAAAACTCCATCACTTAACTGTCTTTCTGAATACTGATGGACTTGTCAAGTCTTTTCATTCAGCGTGATGTGGAATAGTGCTGCTGTAAATGTGTGACCTTGCGCATGTCTTTTGGGGCACATGTATTCCTAGATAGACACATACACACATTCTTGTTAGGCTTACACCTAGGGATTGTGGGGCATTCACAGTTCTAGGAATGCTCTGTAGAGTACTCGCCCCGCATCTGTCCCATCAGCAAAGTGGTCATCATCATGCCTTTGATTCTAGCAGTTCTTGTAGCATTGTGCACGCCATCATCTTGTCCTCAAGACTGCTGGAGCAGAACAACTGCCGTAGCTTATCTGCCCTCTGGATATCCTGCTCGTGTCCCTTTTCCAGGGGTCCCCAGTGGTTCTCTTAGTGATTTGTGGAGAGGTCTGTGTATGCTCTGAATCCGAGCTTTTCCCACATGCATTCACTGTGGTTACTCGTCCTGTGGCGTGCCTTATCACTTTTAACATCTAGGTAATGCACTTTCCTTTATAGTTGGCATGTGTAGTGATTCGCATGTGTTCATGAAGGGTTTAGAGGCTCCTAGGACCATCCCATAATAGAGCTGCCCATTTCCAGCTTATGCTTATGAGGCATTCCCTGTGAGCTGGACACAGAACTCTGTCATCTAAAACCCACAGGCATTATTTCTTTGCTCAGGCCAAGGACCTAGAAAAAAAACTAATCAGCCTTGTTTGGGTCTTTTGAGTCAGAAACATGGCCACCGCATAATGTAGCCATCATGTCTCCGAAGGGCCTGGTCTAGAGGAGACCCCTGACTGGGATAGACAGTGGCAGGAGTGGGCTGTGGGGTTCTGGGAGGAGTACCCTGACCAAATCTCTCACAGCGTAGGGAGGAGCAGATCTCCACGGGAAAGGAACAACTTAGGGGAAGATGCTGGGCAGTCCAGAACAGATGAATGGCTGCCTTCCTGAACTGTGTTCTTTCTGTACAATTCTGCCCATGCAAGGAATTGAACTTGAGGCATTTCACACGCCATGTGCTCTCCCACTGATGTGCTTTCCAAGCCTTGAATTTGTTTTGTCTGTGCATGTTCATGTGTGCACGTAGGTGTGGGTGTGCGTATTATGTGTATGGAGACCAGAGATGAACATCGGGTATCTTCTATTCTCCATTTTTTTTCCTGGGACAGTGTCTCTCCAGGACTCTGGCACTCACCAGTTGTATAGACTGGCTGCCCACCAAGCCACAGGGATCCTACTGCTGTCTCTGTTCCCCTCTCTATCCTAGCCCCCAGCACTGGTATTACAGGTGCATGCGGCCTGGCCCAGCTTTCAAATCTATTTAATTTAGGTGGTTGGTTGAGTTTTTAGAGGCAGAGTCACAGGGTGCCCAGGCTGGCCTCGAATTTACTGGGTAGACAAGGCTGACCTTGAACTTCTGGTCTTCTGCCTGCATCTCCCAAGTGTTAGAATTATAAGCGTGTACTACCTTGCCTGACTTTAAGGTTTTTTAAGTAAAGTAAAAAAGAGAGACATAACTACCTGCTACCTGTGAGGATTAAATGAGACAGAACAGAGAGACAGGCATCGTGATAGTGTTGTGTCAGGAGCAGCCACAGAGGCTCAGGCGATTGGTGAGTGTTCATATTGCTGAGTCCAACCTCCTTACTGCCCTTGCTGCTCCCTTGACCTCACTTTTTCATTCTCTTTCTCTCTCTCTCTCTCTCTCTCTCTCTCTCTCTCTCTCTCTTTCTCCTGGAACTTGCCATGTAGACTAGACTGGCCTCAAACTCACAGAGATGCTCCTGCCTCTGCCTTCAGAGTGCTAGGATTAAAGGCATGTGACACCACTCACAGCTTTGATCTTACATTTTTAAAAATAAAAATAACAAGTAAAGTGGCTTAGCTGGTAAAAGCTCCAGAAACTTGACAACCTAAATTCAGTTCCGAGATCCATCTGAAGGTTAGGTTGCCCTCTAACCTCCACATACAGTGCCCCCTTCTCTTTTGCATCTCTCTCCCTCTCTCTCTCTCTCTCTCTCTCTCTCTCTCTCTCACACACACACACACACACACACACACAAATAATAATAATAATAAATAAGATTTTTGAAAAATAAAAAGAGGGCCAACAAGATTGCTAGGCAGGTAAAAGCATTTGCCAGGCAAACATGGTGACCTGAATTCAATCCCTGAAAGCCACATAAAGGTGGACTTCCACACATGTGCCCCAGCACATGCACTCCCACATACACTTCATACATACATACACAGTAATAATAAATTAATAAAATAAGGGCATGGTGCACACACCTGTGATCCCAGCACTCAGGAGACTAAGGAAAGAGGATCATGTTCAATGCCAACCTGGCCTACAAAGAAAGGCCATAGCCCCTCACCCCTGAAAAAAATTAATAAAGTTAGTGTACAAGCAAGGACAGAGTTGGTTTTTATTAAAGCCACAAAGTCAGTGGTTAGAGCCACATCCTTTCCCCAGAAGTGGCTCTCCCTCCCATCCTCATAGCTGGCTCATGTTCCTCCTGTCAGGCCCCAGCTATATGACAGAATAGCTCATTCCTGTCCTCTCAGCACCAAAGCCCTCAACAGGTCAGGTATCCTAGGCTTGAATTTCACTAGACCAGTGTGACCAGAGAGCACCAGAACCTTCCTGTCCTGGCACGGGCCTTTGCCTGGTCTAGGAAGCTGTGTGATCATCCTGGGCACAGATGAGGAGCTCTTTATGGGACCAGAATCTAAGACAATGGGGAGGCAGCCCCAACAGACCCTGTGGTCTGGATTTAGATGCCAGTTGCAAGGAGTGGAAGCAAGGCCAGTGAAGCTCCGTGGTACTGGCGGAGGGACTGCCTCTTCCCTCCAAGAGAGCAAAGCGGAGTAAAGCAATGTGTGTGACCCAGAGGGACCCCTGCCCCTGGACAGCATGGGAGCAGGCACTGAGGAGGTGGTCAGGGGTGTGGGCAGCACACAGGGAAGGCCAGCACCTCCCCTTCACTAGCAACACTGCACTTGTTAGAGACCGGGAACACTGGTGCTAGCGGAGCCAGCTTCGTGTCCCTTTCCACACTGTGCCCCCAATGCCCCCAAAGCCCCAGGCCATTACTGAAGAGGATACCACAAGAGTCTCAGGCAGCAGCCAGAGGGTCCTTAAGGGTCAGCAGGGTTCTTTTTTGTAAATCTGTGTGTGTGCAGGTACACGCATTCCATGGTGTGTGTGGATGTCAGAGGTCAACCTTGGGTGTAAGTCCTTGCTCTCCACCTTGCTTTTTAAGTTAATCTGTGAGCTTCTAGTGATTCTTGTGTCTCCATCTCCCATCTTACCATATAGGAATGTTGTGATTACAGAGGCATGCTACCATCCAAACTCAGGTATCCATGCTTACATAGCAAGCACTATACACTGAACCATCCCCCAACCCTCAGCTAGTTCTTTAACACAAGCAGGAAACTGAAGTTCTTATTTTTAAGTAACTGTTCACTTGTGGAGCCCGGGATGGACCCTCACAGCCCCGCCTCCATAGTCCCAAGGAGGGTGTGGTACAGCAGCGAGGTAGAGGGGATTCGAGAGCCTGGATAGTTGGAGAAGAGGGCTCACCTAGCTGGAGGCAGGATCAGAGATTCCCTCAGTACAGCAGTCTGTTCTATGAACACCATAGGCCCCACACCAGCTCTGAACTGTGGTGCCCATCTACACCAAGGTAGCCGTAGTGGCACAGGTAGACAAGTGACAAGAAAGGAATGCCACACGGTGTTGTGACTGCTCCGAAGAAGGAAGTGCTGGTACGTGGTTATGACGGGGTGTGCAGCTTGGAGCCAGTAGGGAAAGGATGCCCTGCAGCTTCCACAAAGCCAGAAAGATGTGACCTGGAACTGATGTTTTCTCCAAGCATAAAAGTGCCCTAGTTTTCCCTCTCCTCAGGCCTTGATGAAGCTCTGCCAAGACTAGCTTTTAAAGGCTGCCTGAAATGTGGTTTGAAGCCAAAAATCTATAGAGCCAGTGCATTTGTGACCTTGTTGAGAGTGCTTACTGAGGAAAATCAAGGGGTGTGATGGGGGTAGGACACTCCTTTTATAAATTTAAATAAAAAGATTATTTGGTCCATCCCCGCTCCAGTTCCTATCCCCACCTCTTTCCCACCTGACTACTGACTCCAGCCTCACAGCACTCACGTCTCCCATTCATCCGCACCCTTCCCCCACCTCCAATCCCTCATGCTCCCCCAGGCATCATCAGTAAAAATACTAATGGGTAAAAATAAGGAGCCCAGTGATGGCCCTGGAAATTAGGCCACAGCTGTCAGGCCAGGCAGGAGCCCTCAGTTTGAGAACGAAACTACTAGGAGCAAGTGCAGAGGCCCTCCCCAGCTCTGTAAGAGCACAAGAGACTCTACCCAGCATCGGTATGGTGCTATTGCTACTGCTGGCCCAGAGAACACTAAGCAGCCATTCGTCTCTGAGCAGACCTGTCCTGTGTCCTTGCCAGTGTCGGGCCTGGTGCCCATTGCAGTAAGCAGTGCTAGTCCCTGCCCTCTGGGGTTAGTCATGATCACAAGCAATAGCATCACAGTATGATGGTACTTTGTGGGAGCAGATGGGGTGGGGGTAGGGTGCCTAGGGAGTGGAAGAGCCCCGGAAAGCTTCCAGAAAAAAAATGATGCCTGAGCTGAGCCATGAAATGTCAGTAAGATTCAGTGGGAGTAGGAAAGCAGAGGTGCTCCTGACCCTAAGCCCAAGGCCCCAAAATGACCTGTGTATGACTGAAAGGAGAGGGAGCCCAGAAGGAAGAGGGGGGCACAGGCTGGCTGCTTCACAAGTGGCTCTGTAGTACCCAGTGAGCCACTAAAGGGGTAGATCCTGGTTCAGAGGTGTCCTTCCCAAATGGGATGAATAAGTCCCTCTAAGAATCTGCCACCTCAAGCCACCCTGAAGTATACAGGATGGGCTGCAGGTATGCATGAGGCTCAAGTGAATAATTGGCTTCCTTCCATGCCTCTAGAACTTCCAGTGAAGCAGAAGGCATGTGGGCCCAGAGCCTGCCAGGAGAGAGTTGAAAGAAATGGAGGGGCTCGCTCATCCTCTGTAGCAGCTGCAGCCTTTCACACACACACACACACACACACCTCTGCTGTTAGTGTCATAAAACACCAGAGGTTAGTCAGGAAGATGATGCAGACAGCTTGCTCGACAAGGAACCTTGCTGCATTCTAGGCAATCCCGTGTTCTTGGGAGAGAAAATTTAAACAGATCATCTGAACTAAGCTTTAAACCTTGGCACCCCGAGTATGTGGCATCCTGAGTGCGAGGGACTCTTCATGGATGCTGGTTTCAGCCAGTTCTCTCCAGGTCCCTCTGAATTTAGACTTTTCTTCACCCAGTCATCGCTCCTGAGGAGAGCCCATTTCCTTCCTCTCCCATGGCCGAGCCCTTCCTTTCAGATGAATCGAGGTCTGCCTCTCCTTTCCTGAAGGAGACCTCTGTCGGAAGCCTGTTGACAAGTCCCAGAGATCCCTTCCTTCCACCTGCCCTTGAAGCCTGAGTGGCTGCCCCAGTCCAACTCCTCCTGCTTCTCCCGACCCCCACCCTTACCCCCCCCCAGCCGCATGATAATTGATTTCTTGCATCTTCCACTGTGTGCTTCATCTGAGAGCACTCCATTTCCTGACCCTCCACAGGAAAACCTGTCTGTCCTTTTCCTGGGGGAAGCCCCAAGGAAGAAACGTGACCAGTCCTCCCCTTCCCTTCTCATTCAGCAATGATGCGTAGAGGGCAAATCTCCTACCACCTAAAGTCCAGGCCCCTCAGAACTGTGGCTGGTGTCACAGCCACAAGAGAAGCCTGTCAGATGTTCCCTGTCTCTGACCTAACTCCACAGATAAGTATCTGTGGCCACAGCTTTGGGAAGTGGGTCACAACCTGTTTGATTCCTGTGGTTTTTTAAGGACCGTCTCAGTGTCTCCTCACCATGTACAGCCACGGCCCCTTCTTCAGGCTGCTGACCAGTATCCAGGTGAGAAAAGACAGACATTAAAGATATCAAGCAAGGGCTGGAGAGATGGCTCAGAGGTTAAGAGCACTGGCTGCTCTTCCAGAGGTCCTGAGTTCAATTCCCAGCAACCACATGGTGGCTCACAACCATCTGTACTGACATCTGGTGCCCTCCTCTGGCATGTGGGCAGAGGCATAATGTTCTATACATAATACATAAATAAGTCTTTAAAAAAAAAAAGATATCGAGCAAACAAGGAGAGGCAGTTCTAGCCAACCATGGTCTGTGGCCTTGATGGGACGCTTCCCTCAGACACACCACCTGTGACCTGAGGTTTTCCCACCTGCCTCCCACCCTTCTTGTTTGCCATGACTTGGCTCTTGCCAACCACTCAGAAAGGCCCCTTTATGCTTAAAATTAGGAGAAATTGAACAAGACAGAAGCAAAATTTAATTTTTCATCCTTGTTTTTCTGTGTGTATGTTGTATATGTTGGGCGTGAGGTGTGGAGTTGGAGGACAACTTGTAGGAATCAATGCTCTCCTTCCACTTTATAAGAACGGAGACAGAGGGGCTGGAGAGATGGCTCAGAGGTTAAGAGCATTGCCTGCTCTTCCAAAGGTCCTGAGTTCAATTCCCAGCAACCACATGGTGGCTCACAACCATCTGTAATGGGGTCTGGTGCCCTCTTCTGGCCTGCAGACATACACACAGACATAATAGATAGGATAGATAGATAGATAGATAGATAGATAGATAGATAGATAGAAAGAAAGAAAGAACGGAGACAGAGCTGGGGTCACCAGTTTTGGCAACAAGCACCCCTACCCGCTGCACCTTCTCACTAGCCCAAAAGTGGTATTTAAATAGCACACATAAGGGTGGCCTGCCAGGACCAAGCTGTGGCTGCATTTAGCCTTTCGGAGTGTCATGCACGGTAATAACCAGGACATTTGCGTGAGGTGGATAGGTGCTCCCAGCAAAGATGGGGCCTCAACTCCATTGATAAGACTTTCCTTATTTGTTCAGTTCTATTTCAGGAGAAAGCCTCCCCTTGTAGTAGGCTCTCCTGCCTCCATGTGGAGCCTGGCCTTTCCCCACTCGTATTATGCTAATCACTCCTTGCAAACAGGCAGACTTTGTAGGAGGTTTGCCTGGCTTTAGATGAAACATACGCCTTTGAAGCAAAGAGCCACAGTAGCTAAAAATACCATTTCCCGGCTGTTGATCCTCTCATTTGTAAAATGCATGTTTCCATTGTTAAATGTGCACCAGTCCCTCAGGAGAGGGAAGCCCTGCCACCATATTGCCCAGCCAGGGTCCTACCACCCACTGGTGAGGCACCACCTTCCATGAATCCTGCTCTAGGGCTCTGCCACTGACAGTTTCCCCAAGGGAGTCCCCAGATTCTCAGATGTGTAGGCTTCTCCCTGCCCCACCATTACACTAGCAATCAAACACAAGCCAGGCAAGCCTTCTACCACTGAGCTGTCTTCATTTGACAAGGTCTCCCTGAGTTCCCTGGGCTGGCTTTTAACTCCCTGTGTAGCTCAGGCAGCCTTGAATTTGTTAGACACTGCCCTGAGCTCTCTGAGCTGGAGCACAGTGACTTTGAGGAGAGGGGATTCCTCTCTTCACGAAGGTCAGAACATGTGGGTGTTTAAAACACCTATGTTCTCAGTGCACGCCTTTAATCCCAGCACTCGGGAGGCAGAGGCAGGCGGATCTCTATGAGTTCAAGGCCAGCCTGGTCTACAGACCAAGTTCCAGGACAGCCAGCTGTTACACAGAGAAACTCTGTCTCAAAACCTTGGTGTATCACTGGCTGGTCTCTGCTCAGTGGGTGGCTGTGGGATCCGAGGGGAAGGGAGTCACTCCCCCTCCTCCCTGGCACAAACCCTGCTTGTGGGGAGCCTGATCTATAA
The DNA here is from genome assembly GCF_018167655.1 of Microtus oregoni. NCBI lineage: Eukaryota > Metazoa > Chordata > Mammalia > Rodentia > Cricetidae > Microtus > Microtus oregoni. The sequence goes on from NW_024543063.1 coordinate 44,685,504, forward strand.
CCACATCCTGAGACAGACACATCTTCCAGGGTCTAAGGATACCTCATGACTAAGACTCCTCCTGGTTTCCATGCATTTAATCCTGGACAGGGAACATTTGGTCCCAAAGCCTACTTACTTCATACATCTTAAAATTCCCTGAAAAAGATGGTTGCAGAAGGAATATTTCCAACCTTCTGGACTGTTATTAAGAAAGGGTACAAATTAAAGGAAACCTTCCTTTCAGCTTCAGATACCTGAAGCGGCTCCCCTAGGCCATGTTTTCTCACCCTATCTACGCTCTCTGCTGCCCTCCTGACTCTTTCAGATGCAGAACGTGTTACTGTTTTCCAAAAAGCTCTGCAGCATGGCTACTCTAATGTTTGTTCTTTGTTGCCAGTAGTGGGAATTAGTATTTCACTTCCTCTTCTTCTGTTTTCTACCATTTGTTCAGTACTCTAGGAGTGGGCTCTTATACAGAGCACTGAAAACCACCTCAGTTTGTCAGATCTCACAGAAGCCTTAAACTAAAGATGTGCAGGCCAGAGAAGCGTTGGTCGTCACAGCTCCTGAACGAAGGATGCTGTGGTCTGTGAATGTCAAGTGCAGCCAGAAAGGCAGGAACAGCAGGTGCCAGCACAGTGGTGACTAGTCACAAGGCTGACGGGGAAGCCGCTGCCTCCAGAAGAGTCCTGGGTCTTTCTGCTAGTTGGTCTCTTTTTCCTTCTTTGTGAACAGAAGCCAGGACAATATACAGTAGGCAGAGACCTCAGGCAAGAAAAGGGTATAGTACCAAGCAGAAATGAAGACAGGGTCTGGGGAGGTTGGTGGAACCTTCTCCCCCAAGCCCCAAGGCAGAGGCCAGGCTCTATAGCTGCACACCTCCTAAAAATACTGGTAAATCGCCTATCCCAGAGTGACATTGCTAGTGCCTGGAGCAGCCACCCTGATGGCAGGTTGGACAGTACCTCTCTAGCCTGTTCCGGAAGCTTGGGAATGCAGAACACCAGCCTCCAGAGAAGGGGTCTCAGTGCAGGTCTATGGAGAGCTCCAGCATCATATATATAAATCCAAGGGCTCCTCACGTAGGTGTCTTCCTAGCTTGAGGAGCCCACCTGGGTGAACGAGGACACTGATGGGACCAGATATGGTAGCTTTACACTAAGAGGTACTACTGGAAGTCAAAATGGCAGGCCCAGGTTAGAACTCTCAGAATACATTGAATCCTATGGAAGACATGTAACATGAACAAGTGTCAGGATCCCTGTGATCACCTGGACCTACAGCTGCAAGGCCAGAATTTGAAAGGAAACATGGTCACCTTGGGCCGTGATCTCATGTACACTGGAGCTGCTGCACCCACACTAGCTTGTGCTGTAGGGCAGAGGAGCACAGGGGAACCCTGCCAAGGCCTCAGTGTCTGACTGCATGCTGCTAAGGTGGAGGGAGTGCTGGCCATCTGTAAATGGGATGCGTAAGCAGTAGTGACAGTCATCTAGAACAAAAGGACTCACTGAGGAATGGTTAGATGAAGTAAGAGAAAATGAGCAGAGCAGTGTGTGGTGACAGGAAGACTGCTGGGCAGTGGTCACCCCAGCCATTTGAGGGTAGAGTGGAGTGACCCCACTGGGCTCGGGCACTGCAGGGGACTGCTCCTGTAGGTCGAAGAGGAGAATGGCACAGATGGAGGGAAAGGCCATCTCTGCCGTGAGCTTTCAAGCGATAGGAATGGAGCTCTCAGGTGTCGAAAGGAAGGAAGGGTGGTTTGCTTCTTCTGCAACTGTCATACACGGTCTGGCCAAATAACACCCCCGCCCCCCGCTGTTGTCCTGAACTTAAATTTCTTTCAGCATATAGGGATTGGAGCATGTGAGCCAGGCTGAATGGTGACGGGAGATACAGAGCAGGAAGGTCTGAGGCCGAAAGGAGCCTGCCAGGCTGAGCAGCCTCTTCCCAGGCAAGCACCTCTGCAGGGAAGGCATAGTATGTTCTCAGGAAGAAGTCTTGCTTAGGAAGGTCAGAGCCCAGAGGGCTTTGAAGGGAAAGCGGTTATGTCAGTGGCTCTCGGATAGTCACCAAGGAGACTCCAAGGCACTTAGAGCTCAGGGTGCCGTTTCCCTGACAGTATCAGCCCTGAATTCAGAACAGCAACTTTGACCATATCTCCCTGGGTGCCAGAAGTCATTGTATTAAATCTCCCACTCTGGACCTCAAGCGGCAGCTGGCCTGGGACCCATACAAGTTTCTGGGAATCTGTCATTGGAGTCATTTCTGTTGACCTCTCCCGTGGTCTGAGTTCAAGCCTGACTATGGGCTGTGCATGCAGATTCCAGGCCCTGCTCCTTTCCTGACCCCTTGGAACATAAGCAATTGCCCTAAGAGCTATTACTAAGCATGGATCACAGGGCAACATTGCTGCAGCCAGATGTGGTCACTGCCACAGAGGTGGTCCCAAGTACAGGGTGGTTTGCAGTTATGTTACCTTGGGGCTATGGAGAGTTTCCAGGAAACTCAGACTCAGAAGACCTCAGTGGACTGGCAGAGTAGTGGTAGAACTCTTACCTAGAATGCACTGGAGAATAATTAGTTAATCAAAAATTAATTAATTAATAAGATGGCCCCAATGACTCCCATAACAAAGGTATCCTTAGTATCTCCCTGGAAAACCAATTTCCAAGTTGAAGTCCATGTGCCAGCTTGGTCCAGAGCCTGTGAGTTGGCCATGTGGTCAGGTAGCAGCTGAGCACATTCCAGACCCATTCTACCCCTGGGCCCCTCCACTGACTGGCTTATGTCAGGATGACATAAACTAGGGTCATTTGGGAAGAGGGAACCTCAATTGAGAAAATGCAAAATGCTCCCTACCAGATTTGTAAGCCTGTGGTGCTTTTGTTTTGTTTTTGTTTTGAGGCAGGGTTTCTTTGCATAGCCCTGGCCATGACACTACTCTATACACCAGTCTGGCCTTGAACTCATGAAGATCCACCTGCCTGGCCTCCCAAGTGATGGGATTAAAGGTGTGCACCACCACCGCCCAGTTTGTAGTGCATTTTTTTTATTATTGATGATTGATAGGGAGTTCCCAGTTCACTGTGGGCAGTGCCACCCCTGGGCTGGTGGTCCTAGATGGCATAGGAAGCAGACTAAACAAGACAGAACAAGCCAGTAAGCAGCATTCTTCTGTGGGCTCTGCCTCCTGCCTCCAAGTTCCTGCCCTGGATTCCCTGGTTGGTAACTACAAGCTGTAAAAAGAAATTAGCCCTTTTTTCCCCAAACTGTTTATGGTCATGGTGTTTCTTCACAGCAGCATCAACTCCAGCTGAGACAGACTTTCAGCACACAGCTCCACAGGCAGGCTGAATTCCACAGCAGGTGACCAGGCTCCCTGGTCCTTCCTGGACATGCTTTTCAGTTCCACAAGTATCCAATCTCTTCATTCCAGTCTCATCCCTTGGCGTGAGAAATTTATATTGACCAAGAAGGAGCTAGGGCTCAGCTTGAAGGACCAACTTCAGCTCTGGGAAAGGATACTAGGAGCTGGCTGGTGGCAGGGCAGGAAGGGGCTGAAGGCTGTCGGGACAAGGAAGTGACAAAGGAGGCTCACAGTGCACCTGTGGATGTGCCTTGGAGAGCTGGTAATAAACAAGAAAATAAGACCCAGCAAGTCCCTGAGCCAGCCAAAGATAACTTCTGAGGACAGGATGGAGTTCTTCCTATGATGGGGCCTCCTAAACCCCACCCTGGGCTGTGGAAGAAACAAAGTCACTGCTCCTGCTCTCCCCTGTAACTTCAGGGCCTAGAGCAAACTCAGAGTGAGGACGTGCTGCCTCAGCTTCCTTCTGACAGTTCCCACCGTAATAAAACCATCCCTGGGACGAGCCCACCCAGGTGTCTATGACAACTCTTCCTCCAGCCTGGCAGTAGCTTCTATTGAACAGAGGGACAAGCAGTACAGAGGACAAAAGGCCCCTTTCTTCCTCTCACTTTGTCTTCTGTCCCCTTTCCATCAACTCCCAGCAAGACCCAGAAAAACAAGCCCTCATGACACCGCCTCCTCCTTCCCCTTCCAAGTAACTTAAGTGTATCAGACACATCAGCTGCGTTAAACACGATGGATTTTTAAGGCATGAGTTGGCAGGGTTACCACAGCTGCCTTTGCCCTGAGGGGCACACTGCCTAGGACTGATAGAAATAAATAAAACAGATTTACAGTTTTTCATACTTGGGAAGCAGGAAGTTGGATGGGAAGGGGATAGGGGGAGGAGCAGGGTGCACTGGGACTCTAGAGCTTTCTGAACCTCGGCCGGGAGCCCACTCCTTCTCCCACCCAAGCTTCTGCTGACTGGAAGTTACTTTCTGTTTAAACCCCTGAAGGAACCCAGCTGTTAGTCAGGGAGCAGGCCCGCTCCCAAGGGATGGCTCTGGCCTCTGCATTTTCTAGCCGTGCTGTTAGGTTGTACCCAGGTTTGTTGGCTGGGAAACTCTGAGCATTTGGAGGAGAGTACCCAGGCCCCCCGGCCTTGAGCCATTAAAGGAAACATGAACATTTAGTAGTGGCCAGTGTAGAGAAGAAGCAAGAGTTGCCCCTACTGTGTGTGGTATTTTGTGGGTTGAAGTGAAGCTCCAGAGGGAGAAGAAAGACACTGAACAGAAGGCTGAGTAAGTGGCGGAAGATACAGTGATCTGTCCTGGCCTCAAGACAGGTGGACCGAGGCACTTGGAGCTGGTACCCATTTGCCCATCTTGCAGAGGCGGGCTTGGAGATGCCACTTTGGCCCAGACACCTGCCAGAGATCTTTGGACCTATGTGGGATATAGAAGGAATCCAGTCCTGATGCCAGACCATAGAATCAGGCACAAAGAACTAAGTGAGGCCATGTTTGGAGCTGGAAACTTGTGCTCAGTGAGATGGCAGGTATACCTTCTATATCAGGCAGGAGGTGGCCAATGAAATTATCTAAATCCTGCTTCTCATATGACACAATCAAGGTATGAGGAATACTGGGACTTGCCAGCTAGGGCTGACTCTTGAGTTTCCTGCTTGTCACTGGCCAGCTAGCATGGAGGCAAGCGAGGGCTGGAACAGAGATGATCGGTATTACTAGCTGCTGGGAGAGGTTGCAGTGTGAGGGAGGTGGGTCCTCCAGCTGCCATCTCTTTTCGGTTTGTAGTTGAGTCTGTCCCCCACAGGCCAGTTGTTCAGCACCCTGCCAGTGGTCATCTTGGTGCGGTGACTTTGGGACAGTCCGAAATGTCAGAGACTCCTGACTGGAGGTTACTCATCTCTATTTCCCCTTAACTTTCCTCAGGTTTCTTGGGTACCCTTCCCATACTTGTGCCTGGTAACCTAAGGTTGCTCCTAAAAACACTGCAGGCTATCACTGTCTGCAGGTTAGCTAATGGAGGAACATCATTAACTAGAGCCTCTGTCTTCCTTCTGGACTGAGCACTTATCCAGATACCCCTGCTGGAGGTCAGAGGCCTTTCTGCTTCTGCCTCAGTCACTCCCTAAAACAGACCAGGCCTAAAGAAAGAGGGTGGGAAGGGAGGGAGGAAGTCAGCAGCCTGAATGCCCAGTAAGTGGCATAGCCCCTTTCTCAACTGCCCTCAGGTCATATGTCACCCTCTAGTCAGGCCCGGAGGGTCCATGGGGCAGCAGCATGCCCTTGCAAGACTCAGAGAGTCAGAGCCAGAAGAATCTGGGGAGGGGGCTGGCATCATTGTCCAGAGGCCAGGAGACCTGGGAAGGATTGGTAACAAGACGGAAGGGGACAGTAGTTTGGCCTTGCAACTGTGCTAGCTTGTACTTGAAGGATGTAGGGAGTGGGGCCCTGGGAAGGATGTTCCTAAAGCCACATAGAGAATTCAGGTTTCCCAGGAAAACACGGCAGAAGGAAGGCACACTAGAGGGAGACCTCTGTTGGTGCCTGGTTCTTCTCTTGGTCTAGGTCAAGCTTTCTCCTGCCTAGCCTGGCCACACACAATAACTAAGGGCTCTGGGGTCACCTGGGGGCCCAACGTACTACAGAACCAGTAAGATCTTCCTCGCAGCTGCCTTAGGGCAGTGTTCTCTAGAGTTGGGACTAATAAGTAAGTCCCAGGTAGGGGCTTGGGGACAAAGCTTCCGCCAGCTATCCAGGGATAGTGATTGAAAGGACATTGGTCCACAAGTCCACAGCAGCCTGGCAGGTGTGGTGCAGCCCTTCTGGCATATACTAGGTCTCTATGGACAAAGCAGTGTTGTCTCAGCTCTGAGGGAAAAGGGTCAGTCCCTCCCTTGAGTCCCGGGGGTGTTCAGTTGTTCCTTTGGGAGCCCTAGGTCTGTATTGGAGAAGCAGAGAGCAGCCATTACCCATCCAGGCAGCACCCAGAAGGCATGAAATGGGAGGGGAAGAGAACCACATCTATAAGGCTCTTCGCTGTGACATGAGCATGAGCCCTAGTTGAAGGCCAACAGCACACTGCTGCCTAATGAGACCCTTTCTCAATAGCACATGACCCACACGCATACCTAGCCACTTCCCTCCTGCCGCTTCCTGCGTCATGGACCCGTGTCCAGGTTGGCACAAGAGGACCCTTCACAGGTTCCCTCCCACCCCGCCTCTCTGCCTTGTCCCCAAGCACTTTCCAGGCCATTGTCTCATGATGAATAGCACTTTAATACGGGTATTAAAAAATATGGGCAAATGTGTAATGCTTGCAAGCTGTGTTCCATTATTGACACTATGCTTGAGAGACAAGCAAGCAGCTCAAGCCGGGCTGGGACTCAGTAGAGAAACGATGACGCAGCAGCCCTGCAAGGCAGCCATCTGCCAGGCCTCCCCTCCGCAGGGACAGGCACAGAAGAGGCAAAGTGAGAGGAAGAACTCGGGCTCAGAAAGCTGACTCTTCTGGTTCTAAATTCTCCATTTTTCCTCTCCTGTCATCTGTGTGACCTGGCTGACAGCATGGGTCCTCCCTGAACCTCAGATTACTCTTGTCTGCAAACTGCAGAAAGCTACAGGAAGACTTTGTCCATACCCCAGTGCTAGGCACATGGGAACTGTGGCTGCCTGTGCAGTCCTGTGATAGAACTTGGGACTGTCCTTCCCCTGCTTCCTGATGGAGAAGATGCAAGCATTCTATTCTGCCTTCTCTCTCTCTCTCTCTCTCTCTCTCTCTCTGTGTGTGTGTGTGTGTGTGTGTGTGTGTGTGTGTGTGTGTGTGTGTGTGTCATGTCCTATGCAGGCTTGCCTCCTGTCCTATTTGGTTGCTCGGGCAGCACTTTGGCATAGTGGGTACTCTGGACAGGACAGAAGCTGCTCTTCTTGCCCAGACCTGGCCTGTACTATCACTCTTACTCCTGTCCTTTTGTGCCTTTGTGACAGATAGCCTAAGAGATGTTGACCCCCACCTCTGCTTCCTTCCCCTTGCCACAAGTTCTAGCTAACGGACTAGAAACACCCACCCCCGCAGGAGCCTTGGGAACTGCTGGCCAGAGGTACAGGCCTAGTGGTCTCCCAGAGGGGGGTTCTCATCAGATGTCCACAGCATCAGGAGGGACTCGGAATCAGGCCTGGGCGAAGGCTTCCCACTGTTGCTCTCTAGGGACCTGTTCCCAGCTTCTCATTCCCTATGATGACCTTTCACAAGGGAGACTCCTGGTGAGAAGGTGCTGTGGTTAGAGCATAAGTACTGCCTCCCAGAGGGCGCCCCCCCCCCCCCCCGCTCTCTCTCTCTCTCTGCTTCCTGGCTTCTGATGGAAGTGTTGCTTCACCCTTTGCCTCCAGACCCGTGAGCCAAAGAATCCTTTTGTTACTGCTTCAAGTGTTTCATTACAGTAGTAAAGCCAAGAGGGCAGCAGCTATGTACATGGACGCATGTGCTCTGGAGCCTTCCTCGGATAAACTGGCTTCCCAAGAGAGTCGGGAAAGACAGAGCAGGACAGCCCTGGGTTGGCCTGTCTGGTATAGGGATAAGTTCAAGTGTAGATGTCCATTGTCTGCCAAACAGCATTTACAGCAAGTAGGAACCTGCCTGCGGCTGAGCAAAGAAGTGCCGGAATTGGGCACAATAGTGCCTGCAGGACTGTCCATGCACCTTTTTACTCTTTTTCCATTTTTTGTGTGTATGTAGTGGGGGGGCATGTTTTTCATGTGTGCACATGCATGTAGAGGCCCAAGGTTGACATTGGGACCTGTCTTCAATAGCTGCTCTCTCATATTCTTTCAGGTAGGGTCTCTCAAGCCTAGAGCTTGCCAACATGGCTAGTCTGGCTAGGTTGCACTAGGGATCTCACTTCACTTCCACCTTCTGAGGCTGGCCGTCATACCCACCCAGCATTCGGATACATTTTGGGGATCCAAATTCAGTTCCTCACACTTACATAGCACACTAACCACTGAGCCATTTCCCCAGCCTCTGTGCATGAAACCTTTGGACAAGATGAGCCGGGTCCCCTCGTGCAGGGCCATCCAGCCATGGTGATGGAGCATCAGGCCTTCCTAGCTTGAGGTACTTGAGGGCTGCAGGCAAGACCTAGTGTGAGAGACAAGAGCCTAGCAAAAGTGCGGCCGCAGCGACAGTGCTCTGAGAGAAATAGCACCTGCTTTTAGAAGAGTCTGGCAGGCAGGGAAGGCACATCAGACCCAGGCTTCCCCAGGACACAGAGTGGACACGAGACCTTGATGGCCAGAAGATGTGGTGGAGTCCCTGACGCTGAGGCTAGAGCAGTTTTGTACTTAGCAACAGAAGCTGGGCTTCACAGTAGGTCCAACCGGAAGCCAAAGATGAGGCCCTAAGAAGGGGAGGGGCCAGCTTGGGTCTGCCTTTTGGGTTTGTCCAATTCGGTGTGGGAATACCTGGAAAGAGGGCTTTTTGAGTTCATACTGCTTTTACAGAGGACCCAGGTTTGGTTCCTAGCACCTACATTGGGCATCTCACAACCATCTGTAACTGCTGCTCCCAGAACACCTAAGGTCCCCAGCCTCTGCAGACACCTGTACTAAGACATAGACACACATGCACACAATTAGGAATAATAAAATTATTTTTTAAGTAAATAATTTTCTTTTAAGCGAGCAGGGAGTCAGACTGAGAGATGTCTTGGGAATGACCAACAGGATATGCTGGCTTTTTTCCCGGGACAGTGGTAGCCCACAGGAGATGATGCTGAGATGGGGATACTCATAGGCAAAGCCCTGAGCACATGGCTGGACCAGGATGAAGGACTGGGGATCATAAAGCTGAGTGGGCAGTATGGAGTTTACTACTATAGGAAGGTAAATCTGCAGGGACACAAAGGATCTCATTTTTGTCCTATGCCGCTCAGATTGCCTGGGAAACATCCACAGGACTGTCCCCTCTAGAGTCCCTTCAATGAGGCCCAGGGCAGGAGAGCACATGTGGAAGTCACTGACTCTAGGCCACTTTGAGCATATTCATGGGATTCGAGCCCACTGGGAGACAAGGACCAGAGAGAAAGGGATGTGCCACAGTCAGGTAAGGTAGAGGGGAGCCAGTGGCAAAGAGAAGCATTCCAGAAAACTCCACCACCTGACCTCTAGCACCGTCAGCATTCCCCAGGTTCTCTGGGACAGCAGGAGACCATGGTGCCTTCTTGCTTCTTCTCAGCCTTTCCCGTTCCTCCAAACCATCCCTAACCCTCCAGCTGCTGCAAGTCCCAGCCTGGCTGACCTGGGGTCCTTGGGAAGCACTGCCTGGCAGCCATTCAGCTGCTGATCTCTGTCATGGAGACGGCAGCAGCTGCAGGCGACGGACACTTGTGGCCATTTGTCAGTGATCTTTTCCTCCCTCGCCTGCCCTTTTTGAACATTGCTGTCCCACAGCCTTGGAGACAGGGCTTGTTTAGGGTGGGTGGGATTGGGAAATATTGTCTGATTTCTACAGAAGGGCTACCACCTGCCTGCTGACTGTCATCTGTACCGTGGAGACTTTTGTCCCTGAGTGTCATGCACCACACACTACTTCCCCTATTTTAGACAGGTATTTCCCCCATTTAAAAGATTAAGAAATTGCTCTACAGAGATACTAGGATCACCTGCCTGGGATCACCTGCCTGGGTTTGAAGCCACAAGGCTCCTGCCTTTGCCCCTCCACCTGGGAGGGTGTGCAGTAGAGATTCAGTAACCCCTTGTTCATGGGTCCTCCCTCCTCCCAGTCCCATCCCCACCCCACCATGCCCAAGCCCGCTGGCTCCATTGGATCTAGGCTAGGCATATTTACACTTCATAGTTTGGCCTCTCCATTACTGAATAGTCTGGGTTTTTGACTGAGGCTGGGGATGTGGCAGAATCATCTCAAGCCCATTTGCAAAGCCGTGACTGGTGTTCATAGAGAAGGAAATCCAGCCCTGATGAAGTTCCATACAAATGCAGTGCCTGGGAGGAATAGCCTTGTTTCAAGCTTATTGCCTCAAACGTGGTTCATATCATTCAGTGCACAATACTGGAAGCCTCTGCCCCTGTCTAATCTATGGTGCTGCTTCCCTGGGGTAGGGACAGTCAGGCAGAAGACATCAGTCCCAGTCCAGAAGCCGTGGGGCAAGGTACCTTGAACCACTAATTCCTATCAACAGGAAGCATACACACTCACCTGCTCAATAGCCCTTATCCGCTCCTGATCCACCAACAAGCCCTCCCAGTCTGACTTCAAGTGTGCTTGTCTGCTGTTATTTCACCTTGCCCCAGGGACCCTGGGAAATCCGCTTTTCTTCATTCCCTTGGTTCCTCTTTGATAACAGAGCCTTTTTCTTAGAGCCCAATCCTTACCCCAAGTCTTACCAAAAGAAATATATGGGGGCTAGTGGAGCCAGGCACTACTGTGGTCCAGTTGCTTCACCTCCCTATGCCACTGCATTGACGTAGAGTCCATTCAGCTCACAAATGCTGCTGGCACCAGTGACCTGCAGGGATCCCTCTAGCTAAGGCTACAGCTGAATAACAGACACTCCGACCTCAAGGAGCTTTCATGACCTGGGCGTGGAGATATTTTCAAGTGAAGATGAAGTCTAGAGAGTAGTAAGGTCCAAGAGGGGCAGAACACCTTGGCATGGGGAAGCATTATTGATGTATGTAAAATCCTAGGAAGGTATCTTGGTGCATCCCTGGTAGCCAAAGGCCTGACTGTTCTGTGGTGGCGGGGGGGGGGGGGGGGGGGGGGGGGACACAGATGAAGCATATAAAAGCCCTGGTTTCTGGATCAAGGTAGGTGATGTTGGAAAGTAAAGAGCAGGTACTCTGTGTGCTCTGAAGTCCCATTCCCACATATACCCCAGCACTGAGGCCCCTACAGCCCTAAGAAAGAGACAATTCCTCTGGGAGCCTGAAAAGCTCTGTAGTATGACCCTTTCTGTCTTGTTTTCCAGGCAGCTCTGCCTCCTACTGAATGCAGAGAACATCTTCCACTCTATGGCAGACATCCTGCTTCGGGAGGAGGACCTCAAGTTCGCGTCCACCATGGTGCACACCCTCAATACTATCCTGCTCACCTCCACTGAGCTCTTCCAGCTGAGAAACCAGCTCAAGGACCTGAAGACTCTGGTACTCCTCTGACCCCAGTGTTAGGCCTGTGGGTGCACAGGCACTCAGCTCACTCCTCAGCTGGTCCCAGGAGTTCCATGGGGGTAAACTGGGAGTCCTCCCTGTCCCAGGCTGGGTCCACATGCTCTTCTCAATTCCTGTCCCACCTTTCACTATCCCTTTGGAAACAGGCCTGCTGGTTCTGGGTTCTCTGCTCAGCAAAGTCCCTTCTCACAGTCAAAATTGAAGTACTGCTGGAAAACAAAGGGTTAATTGCTCTCCTTGTGTTCCTCCTTGCTCTGGCCCCACTCCCACAGCTGGACACATCTGTCTCATAAATTGCCTATCATAGTATCTCACTGTTTCCTGTCCCAGGCTTTGGGTAAGGATGCCCAAAGCTAGATTAGAAAAAGCAGAGAGACACTGCAGGCCTGGGAGTGCCCACATGATCTGACCAAGACATTGGGCTTCCCTCAGCTCACAGGGTCTGGTGCCATCATGGATGCATAATGCCAGGGATTTATTTCCCAGTCTGGGTTTGGGTCACTTTCCCTCTGCCCCTTGCCCAGCATGACCCTACCTCAACCCCTCAATGGGAGGCTCAAAGACATTTAGTCTGTGTCTATGAGGATTTCTGAGGCCAAGTGACTTGGAATGATCCAGGCCACAGCCCTGCTCCTGTGGTTCCCTGCAGACATTTGCAGAGGCCTTAAGAATTTTCCTCCGGCTCAGGGGCTCCCTAAGCGTGGGTGCAGCTGCAGGACAGGTTTCCTGGTACACTGAGAGCAGGAGATGGGCTGCCAAAGTAGGCAAGGTGGATCTGAGATGAATAAAGGAGCCCTACCCCTGAGGAAATTTCTTCCCAGCCCCGGGCTCTGGAACCACAGAGTTCTGAAAGACAATTACTTCCATTTTGCCAGGGGCAGAAATGCCAGCTTACAAAGGGAAGGCTCACTTTTGACTAGGCCCTTGCTGCCACTACCACGTGGCTCTGTGAGGCCAAGAGGTAATGACAGGGTCTGAGGAGCTGTCAGCATTTCCTTTGTGACAGTTGTTCCCAGCTGGGCTGCCAAACACAGCCCAGTGCTGAGCTGGCACCCCAGCTGCCCCCAAGAGCCCCATGTCACAGCCCCTCAAGGTCCTTCCTTCCGTAGGCCCCGTGTGGACCCAGTGACAGGGAGCCAAGCCTTCTAACTGCTGCACCTCTCCCCAGGAAAGCCAGAACCTCTTCTGCTGCCTGTACCGTTCCTGGTGCCACAACCCAGTCACCACCGTGTCACTCTGCTTCCTCACCCAGAACTACCGGCATGCCTATGACCTCATCCAGAAGTTGTATCCTCTCATTGTCATTCAGTCCCCCAGTAAGGACCAGGAGTGGCCCTGCTGCCATCTTCCTGTACTTAGTTCCAGGGCTTGGATATCACCAAGGCCTTCCGCCAGGGGTGCTAATGGGGTATGTTCAGGAAGGGGCTGTTATCAGTAAACAGCCCCTTTAGAGCCTCCCAAAGGAGAGGTAGGCCTGGAAAAGCTCAGGAATAGAGACAGGCTGAGTGAGAGAAGAGATGGGGCACTCAGTTCTCTCTATCTCCTGCCCCTTCTATGAATAGAAAAGGCTTTGTTACTCAGGAGGCAGAGGCAGGTGGATAGCTGTGAGTTCGAGGCCAGCCTAGTTGGTCTACAAGAGCTAGTTCCAGGATAGGCTTCAAAGCTATAGAGAAACCTTGTCTCGCAAAAACCAAAACCAAAGAAAAAGATTGCTTTTAGCCTGGCGGTGGTGGGACACACCTTTAATCCTAGCACTCGGGAGGCAGAGGCAGGCAGATTTCTGTGAGTTCGAGGCCAGCCTGGTCTACAAGAGCTAGTTCCAGGACAGGGTCCAAAGCTACAGAAAAACCCTGTCTTGAAAAAAAGAAAAGAGAAAGGAAGGAAGGAAGGAAGAAAGAAAGAAAAGGCTTTGTTACAAGAACATGCTGGGGAAGCCTGAAGTTGGCTCACATGGTGAAACTGTGGAAGTCAGGAGCCCACCACACAGACACAGGTCTTACCTGCCTTACCAGGCATCCAGAGTCAGAATTTTTGTTTTAATCTACCACTGAGAAGCAAAACACCCTTATCTTTGAACCTGATTTATTTCTTAGGAGCAGAACAATATTCAGGAAATAAGATTGTCCTGCTGTGAGGGGCCAGAAGTTGGCCATGCAGGCTTCAGTGAAGGGTCTTGAATGTTCTTGCTTGGCATCCTTCCAAAGCCTAAGCCTGCCCTTCTCAGACTCTTATGTGACCCAGACACCAAGAACTCACTGGCCAGTTCCCAAGCTTCCCTAACCTGCTAAGGAGCTGTCCTCTCAGGCAAAAACCAGGGTGATCTCTTGCCAGCCCCCTCCTGCTGAGCTACAGGGCCACAATAAGTGTCTTTGTGGGCCCAGGCAGGCAAAGGACAGCTGTGGGAGCAGAATCCAAGCACCTATGCAAAAGGGACAGCTGGGCCACATTCCAGCTAGAAGGACAGAAAGGCAGAGAGAATAGATGTATATTCTTCGGGTACTAAATCACAGAGCCAGGCTGTACACTGTAAACTAGGTCAGGGAGGGACACATGGAACTCTGAGCCCAGGCTCTGGGGTCCATCCTTTGCCTCTCCTTGGACAAAGACATTCCCAATGGTGAGACTTTCCTTGACCACCCACCCAGTGGGGACCTGGAGGTCACCGTGGACTTTCTCACAGAGGTGGACAAACTGGTGCAGCTGATTGAGTGCCCCATCTTTACATGTAAGAGTCCTTGTCCAAACCCCTGCCTCTAACAGCACCATAGACCTGCTGTGACCTTCAGCTGGCCCGGAGGGAGAAGGGGAGCTTTAGAGCCAAGTTTAGATACCATCTTGACTGAATTTGGAGAGGGAAAAGAGGGCAGTGACCCCAGGAGTGTTCTAGAATGTCAAGAGTGTACTATTAAGAGATGATAGTGATTGTGATAAGAAGCCAGCTGGAGTGGGATGGGGTGCATGGCATCAGAATTAATGTTGTCCGTTTCCTCAAAATGGGGGTCACATATACACAGGCCAGTGCTGACACGAAACCCATCAGACCCTGCCCTGGGGCTGTCCCTAGCTGCTCCTTCCCGGCCTACTGCCTCTGCCCTGAGTCCCTGGGGTTCCTGATCATCCAGGAGCTGTGCCCTCTCCTCTCCTGAGGAAGAGAGCATTTGCCAGGAGCAAATGGGTGGGAGCTGCTGGTGAGTAACACCCAGGCTGAATGTGCAGAAGCAGCGCTAGCTGGGTGAGCACAACTCTTGGCACCTCCACACATGCAGCGCCTGTTCCCAAAGCACTCCATATAACACGTGTGTTTACAGTGTGGTAGAGAAGCCAGAGGCAGCCCTGGCTGCAGCCACCTTCCTAGCCTGGGTGACCACCTGGGCCTCTAACTCTTGCTGGCATATTTGACCGAGCAATCAGCCTTTACCCTGAACCCAAAAGCAAATGCAGGACTCAAGGATCCTCCTGCCCAGCTCCCACAGTAAAAGGACCAGCTGCTCCAAGCAGCAGGTGCTGCAGTGACTCAGGTCCTAGAGACAGCAGAGTGGGAAGGAAACCCTCTTCTCAACCTTCTAAAGCATGCCCTGCCTAGCATCTCACTTCCTGAGGGCCCCACAGGGTAGAGGGACTCCCCTGAAGGCAGGTTAGGGCTGATCAAGTATAAGGTGGGGATAGTGCTGACAGCAAAGATGCAAGGCTTAGTTTCCTTGAAGCCCAAAGGGAAGAAAGAACTGGAAGTAAGTTCAGGCTGCCCCAGAGCTGTGTGCATGGTAAAAAGTTTTTCTATGCACACACCTTGCAGGTCAATTCTTCTGTAACCCTAACAGGTGTTCCTCCCTGCTCCCCCAGCTAGCTGAACATCCTCCAATGCAATTCAGTCCTCATGCAGCCTACCTAGAGCTAGCATCCAGTCTCACAGGTACTAGGCTTCTGACTCTCCAGCTATATATACATCAGGGCTCACACAAGCCATTGGGTTTGTTTAGTTTGCTTGAGTGGCTCACAGAACTCTGGGAAGCACGGCTACTGCTTCTCATAAAGGACGCTACAGTGGAATTGGAGGAAAAGGAAGGCATGCTTTTCCCAGCCCAAGCCTGTGTTTTTATGAGAGCTTCATGATTTAAGCGTGGCTGATTTACTTTGGCCATTGTGATCAGCTCAACCTTCAGTGCATTAGCATGCAAGACATTTTGTTTCAGAGACTGAGGGTTGTAGGAGTTCTGTGCTGGGAACTTGGATAAGTATCAGATATGCATGTTACCATAGCATAGGTGTCCATGGCTTCCACCTCTTGGGATATGAGGAGGGACTATGAGAGGCCACCCAGTCCTCTGCTACCTGGCACCAGGGCCTGACTGCTCAGGCTCCCAGCATCCTCCCAGACTCCTTGCCCAACTCCTACTGGGAGGCAAGACTACTCTCCAAGGCTCGGAGCCACTCTCTGGAAGGTGTGGCTCACTGTCTGCACATAATGTCTGACAAGGTCTAACGTACAGGAGGAGCATTGCTACTACAAAGGCCCAGGAGGGGAAAGAAAGAATCTTCCCAATCCAGACTTCCCATCAGGCCTCAGACGGGCTGCAACCACCTTGAGATGCAGGTGGTCTAGACTCCTGGGGTTGACATAGATGCTGGGCAGAGAGCAAGAGTGTCCCTGCCCTTAAAGAGGTCTCAGTTGGATATCTAAATCACCTCCCAGACACTCGGGGCTTTGGTGTGTGCCTCGCTACACAAAAAGGCATTTTCCCATCCTGCCCTCCCTTAGCAAAGCCCTAATCCACTCTTTCTCTCCAGCTCACCCTATTTATAGCTCACGTGCTGGCACGTGCAGAACCAACTGGGGAATCTGTTATTCTATAAGCCCCCACCCCCCAGTTCTCATTACCAAGGAAGCAGCTGGGTCTAGGGAAGGTGGGCCTAGCCCAACAGCAGGTTTGGGAATCTTAAGCTAAGGGGACTGCTAGATAGGTCAGTCAAATGGGTGGGTAGGGAGAAATTAGGTCATGGCCATAAAATTCTCGAGAGGCCTGGCTGGCTGTAGAGGAGCCGCTCTTCATCCTAAGACAGGTGTGTCTCAGCCTAGCAGTGCTAGGTCCAGTCCTCCCAGACAGGGTAAGGCAGGGGATCTGGGCTAGTTTATGCCAGAGCAGGCCCAGGATCCCTGACGCCTGCCCTCTGCCCTGCTGCAGATCTGCGCCTGCAACTGCTGGACGTGAAGAACAACCCTTACCTGATCAAGGCCCTGTACGGCCTGCTCATGCTGCTGCCGCAGAGCAGTGCCTTCCAGCTGCTGTCTCACCGGCTCCAGTGCGTGCCCAACCCTGAGCTGCTGCAGACTGAGTGAGTGCTGGGCCCAGGGCACTGCTGTCCTCCAGGCCTGTCCCCTTGGAGATCCCAGCGGCTTGCTCTGGTGCCCTGTTCCTGTACTTGATTGTCATTTCAGCCCTCCCTGTCCACCCCACAACTTCCTTTCTTTTGTCTTCAGATCCACAACAGATCCCAAGATGGGAGGTTCTGGGAGTGTTCCCGGGGCAGAAATATATAACCATGCTTTCCTGAGCAGCTTGGGGAGCTCAGAGAGACTAGGCCTCAGTTTGAGCTGTTTGCCCAGCAGAGGCCCCTGGAGAAGGAGCTCCAGAGATGGAGAGTGAGTGAGGGTCCTGAGAGTCAAGTAGAGCCGAGTCTTAGGCACCTCCCAGGCTTAGATGCCTTCCATTCCATTCTAGTAGATGTTCAAACCTGGCCCTCTAAGAGCCGCAGCATCACTAGGACCTTCCCACCATGCCAGAGGAACAGAAGGCAAGAATGTACCAGAGCTACTCTACTAGGGTCCTGCTCTCAGGAAAAACTTGTCTGGCATCCTCTGGGCAGGGGGGTCCAGGCTCCCACCCTGAACCCTCTGCTGGCCCTAGCCCCACAGCCTGTTGGGCTGTGTCTATATTTGGTAACCCTTGGAGGCTTTGCCTCATCCACAGGCATTTGGCATCGGAGATGGAAAATTTCACTTGTCAGGTCACCATGGAAACAAGCAGAGCCACTGAGAAGATTTACACTGAATGGAGTGCACCCAGCTTGCATCAGCTGCCCTATGTGTCTAGAATTCCCTCCTAGGCCATTGGAGCCACTCAGCAGGCCTGGCGCCTTGCTGCAGCGAAGGCCTCAGGCGTTTGCCCTAAGGGTAGATGCAGACAGCCTCAGGATAGGCCTGCTGCCCAGTCCACCTTCCCTGCCCCTTTCTCAGTCACCCTTGTGCCGTGTCTTGTCAGCTCCGAGTTTCAACCAAGTGAAGTCTGGAACACTTGGTGTGTTGAGTGCACCAGGATGCAGGGAAGCCACTGCAGGCTTGGGCTGGTCTAGACTCCTCTCCTGCTTCTGAGAGGAGAGAGGCCTTGAGATGGCAGCACGCCTCCTCGGCCTGTCCTTTACAGGCACTGATGAGGTGCGGGAAGGAAGAGCACTGCCTTGGGAGAGACCTCAGGCCAGGCCACAAACCCTACCACTTCCCAGAGTACCTTTCTGTGTCTGGGGAGGGGAGGGGGGAGGAAAGCTGTACAAGTCAAGGGCAAGATAAATCCCCTGAGAGAAACTAGGTAAAAGGGTTTCCTCAGCCTCTGTATGGTCCATCAAGAGAATCTTGAGCCCAAGGAATGGGGCCCTTGTGTAGAAGATTCTTATGTGGGTCAGTGAATAGGATCTGTCCCAAGTTCTCCATAGCTTTGCTGTGTGGCCTCAGGCAAGTTCCATGCCCTCTCTGGGCTCCCAGTTTCTTGGTAAATACATCTGTGGAGTAAATGGGCAGGAGGTGTTGAGGTGTTCTCAGCCTTCCTGCCTTTCAAGGACCTGAGAAGTTTGAATGGAGATGTACATGGAAACAGACAGCTGGAGGAGTCAGGTTACAGGGCTGGGTGCAGAGGGGCAGCTCATACTCTGGAAAGGGAGGGTGGGGCAGGCAGGTGGCAGACAGGCGGCCTGCAAGCAGCACAGCTGGGGAGGTTTATGCACTCGCTCACCCACATCTCCCCGGCTCTCACTAGGGTTGGGGAGCACAGGCCACTCAGGCTCTAGCCATCCTCAGTGGGGCGAGAGGTCCCTAAAGGAGAGCTGGCAGCAGATATATGGTAGGTGGGGGGGAGCGTGTCAGCTCTGGACTGCGGCGTCACTACTCACCCTGCCAACCAGTGCCTGAGGATTGTGGGAAAGGAAGCATGGCATTGTGGTGGGTAGGGTGATACTTACAATCCAAGCACTGGAGAAGTAAAGGCAGGAGAATCAGGAGTTAAGGGTGTTCTTGGATAGGAAGGCCAGCCTGAGGTACATGAGATGCTGTCTCAAGCAAGCAGCAGGGCTGCTCGTGGCGGGGAAGGATCCCCTTACCATGGGGCAGAACAGCTCACTACTCTGAGGTCCCAGAGAGCAAGGTACAGCTGCTTCCCCAGCCCCGACCCTGGGTATCTCTTTGTCCTGGTTTGCTTTCTATTGCTGTGAAAAATCACTGTTGATCACTGAGAGGGCAGGGCAGGAACTGAAGCAGAGACCATGGAGGAAAGCATGGGTTTGCTCTGCATGGATTGCGCAGCTCGCTTGCTTACATAACCCAGGGCCACCTCCCCAGGGATGGCACCACCCACATCAATCATTAATCAAAAGATGCCCACATACATGCCCACAGGCCAGTCTGATGAAGGTAGTTCCTCGGTTGAAGTTCCCTCTTCCCAAGCAACTCTAGTTTGTGTCAAGTTGACAAAACTAAGAACACCCCTCAAACCCTCTTACTGGTTGCTGTTCTGGACTTGAGCTCTGTGTTTTTTAAGGGTATTGTCAAGACAGCATGTAGACTCACAGACCCCCATCTCTGTAGCCTCGAATATCTCCCCTGTTCCAGACTAAATGGTCTGGATAATGGCCACATCCTGGACCTAGGGCTAGAAGCTCCAAGTCCCTCTGCCTTCTTAGGAATCTGGGTGGTTCCCTCTCCCAGTAGCTGCTGGGCCGGAGAGGCCTCTTCTCCGGTTCCCAGGAGAGTCAACCAGCAGCAGAGGCCCCCAAACGACAGCCAGGTAGGCTTCACCAGGCCACTTTCACTCTCCAGCCAACAGTGATCAAGCCCTGGCTCAGGAGGCAGTGGCTCAAGGCCCAGGAACACATACTAAGATGTTTTCAGACAGTATGTCCTCCTTGAAAGAAAGGAAAGAATATTGTGGGCTAGCATGTGGAAGATGACTCAAGTCCCCAAAAGTTGAATCTGGGAGCAGTTATGCCCTGATCCTGGCCTGAAGCTGGACAGGCTGCAACACTCTGCAACTTCAGCCAACCTCACTGGGGAAGGTACCGTTGTGGACGCTCTGTGATGTCTCCCTAGTCTAAACCGCAGCCAGGTGCACCAGCCTTGGGCAGCTGTGTGTAGCTGCCCATCATACCTGAACTAGTGCTGGACACCAGGCAAGTCTCTTTCATGTAATATCAGGAGGGAACCTTATACTCACGCCATGACATGGCTCCTGTGGCAGCCTCCTTTACAGAATAGGAATGGAGTCAACATGCCCCAGGTCAAGTGTCTAGGCCAGTCCTGCCTAGCTCATTTCCCCAGCTGCTTTCAACACCAGCCATGCTGGGGCCTCTTCACCAACGCAGAGGTCCTGGGAAGTCTGCCTAGCTGAGTGGCCCACATTCTTCATGAAACCCTTTGCCAGGGCTTCCAAGCCGTTGAGGGAGGGGCACATAAGGCTATGCTGGAAGTTCAGAGGGGGACAGGAACCAGAGTGGCAAGCTAAACACAGTTGATGTAAGGCAACACAGTTGGTACATCAATCGGGAGGACTGTGTGCACTATAGATACACAGTGCGCAACTGTGTGACTCTTCGGCTGTATACAACAAAGAATGGTAGCAGCAGGAGTGTAGGTGCCATCACCATGTCCAATGGGGAGATCAGCTCTTCTTCTCTGGCGACAGTGGTGACTGCAGGCCTTGGGACCCATTGCCCTGCCAACTTGCAGGCCCAGCAGAGAGACTTCAGTAATCTCAGCTGTCCGCAGCACCAGCTATGCTACTGAGAAAGGGCTGAGCTGCTGCCTCCCCCTTCTCCCCAGACCCTGTTCCAGGCCCCAGCTGGCTTCCTGGCTGGCTGCTAGCCCTGGCTCTCACCCCAAAGGGAGCCACTGGTAAACAGGAAATGCTTCCCCATGCAGTGCCTGCTCTGGGCACCATCAACAGCCTACATACAGGCTGAGATATATCCAGGCAGTGTATTGGCTGTTCCCACCAGCTGCAAGAAAGGGAATAGCCATGGGACCCCAAGTACTGTGGATCTGGATGCTAGAAAGGTGTTGCTGGACAGGGTCATGTCACACACATGCCAAGAAGCTGAATCTCACCAGTACCTGCCATGATGCAGACACTGATTCTGACTTCTGCCCATCTTCCCAGAGACAGTCTGAAGACTGCCCCCAAGTCCCAGAAAGGTGATTCCCCCAGCATCGACTATACAGAGCTATTGCAGCACTTTGAGAAAGTCCAGAAACAGCACCTGGAAGTAAGACACCAGCGCAGCGGACGTGGTGATCACCTGGACCGCAGGGTTATCCTCTGATGTGCCTGGCATGAAAAGGGCCCAGGTGGCCCATGAAGCACTCAGGGTCTCCAGATGAGGCCACAAGATGCCTAAGAACCTGCCTCGGGCAGGGCTGGACCTGACCACCAGCCCAGTATAGGGATGGAACAGACTGTTGTGTCAACCCCAGCTCCTCCCAGCAGAGTGCCTGGACCCCAGCACTGTCCACTACACCCTGGCTTGGGACCAATGGCTTCCCTCCTGAGTCGGGTCACAGCCTCAGAATCCAGAAGCAGCTTCTTTCTAATCCCCCTGAGAAGAGCTTGACCTTGGTCCCCAAAGCACTGGCATGGTGTGTATGTCTATGTACATCTGTGTAGATAATGCACAGGCCAGCACAAAGACCTCTACAGAATGATGTTCATCCCTGCCCCAATAAAGAAATGACAGAATCCTTAACCAAACCTGCCTGCTCCTCTGCTGACACCTATACCTAGCCTGATGCTGTAGCTGCCCTGGGGCCTTGCCTGTCTTGGAAAGCTGGCCTCAGTACTGGGTTCTGCCCATTCATCTGATGGGGATGTGGGTCCAGGGCTCAGCTCTTCCCGGGACCAGCATCGTACTCTTGGCTTTACTCCCATTCCTTAACCCTGCTTTCTGATTCTCTGTGCAATGTGGACAGCAGGGCACTGCAGATCACTGAGTAGGAGGAAAGTAGTCAGAGACAGATGTCCCAACCTTTGATTTAGCTCAAAGAACCTCTGTACCTGTCACCAGACTTTAGCCCTTCTTGGCTTGGCCTTCGAATGAACTCCTAATTGCTTGTTCTGTCCCTTTAGTCTCCAGGAGTTTGTGCTTGCCTTTCCCTAGAGCCCTAACTATGCATACCCCATGAGAGTAGGTTCACTTGGAGTCTCCAGGACGACAGCAGTATTTACCCTCACCAACGTGCACATGCGTGCATCCACACACACTACACTGCAGGTCTGACACAGACCCCTACTCACGAGGAAGTTGGGCCAGGACACCATCACTATTTCCACCCCCAATCCAGGTGGCATCGGCACCAGTTAGAAAAGGAAAACGGAAGGATGTTTGTACAGGAGGGTGGACTTTATGGATGGTCTGTGGGGTGGACAGCTCCAATGCATCCAGCTCTCATTACCCTCTGCGCGCATTCCCTATCGGTCTGGCGGGATGTGCTAAGGACCGCATCCGCATCCGTGGCTGGACTCATCTTTAGAGAGCCCAAGGCCTTGAAGGTGCAAGGAGGGGGTGCTCCCGCCGGGGGCTGGCCGGGCCCCGCCCCTGCGCAGCCCCGACCCGCGGTGGCGCCCGCGCCCGCCAGCCCCTCTCGCCCGACCAGTCTGGCAGCGCCAAGGCTCGGATTTCAAAGCCCTGGTTTCTGGCCGTGAATGGGCCCTCGCCCGCCCGGCCTTTCCCACAGCCCCCTCCCGCGCTCCCTCCCTGCGGCCCTCCCTCCGCCGCGCCCACGTGACGCCCAAGCCTCGGCGGCTCGGATTACCGCCACCGCTGCTCCAGTGCCCGCGCCGAGGCTGCGCCACCAACTGCCCGCCTCGCCCCTAGCCCCACCGAGCCATGGCCCGCGCCGCCCGCCCACGGCCCGCAACCCCGGAGCGCCGCGCTACGGGCCGCTGAGAGCGCGCCGAAGCGGGAGCCCCGGCGCGGCCCCGAAGCAGCGCCCCGAAGCAGCGCCCGCAGCGGCCCGGCCCCTCCCCTACGCGGCTCCCCGCGCCCCTTGCGCGCCCTGCTGCCGCGCGCCCGGCCTCAGCATGGAGACGGCAGAGAAGGAGTGCGGCGCCCTGGGCGGGCTCTTCCAGGCCATCGTCAACGACATGAAGGTACCCCTGGGCGCGGAACCCCTCTGAGGGACGCGTGGCGGGCAGCCGTATCCTGCTGTGGTCGTGCGGGGCGATGTTCGCGTGTGTGTGTGTGTGTGTGTGTGTGTGTGTGTGTGTGTGTGTGTGATGTTCGTTTGTATGTGTGTGTGCTGTGTCCTTGTCTGAGCCTGTGTGTGTGTGTGTGATGTTCGTGTGTGTGTGTGTGTGTGTGTGTGTGTGTGCGTGCTGTGTCCTTGTCTGAGCCTTGTCTGGGTGCTGCGCCCGCCTTGCACCCAGATCTCTGGGTGCCTGTCTGGGTTGGGGGGAGTCCTCGCAAGTTGGGGTGTCCATGAGGTCGCCCGGTGCGATCCAAGGCTGAGCACCCGCGAGCTCTCCCTGCCCCAGACCCCTAAACTAAGAATTGGGTTTGTCTCCAGTACCGACCCTTAAGTCCCTTTAACGAATCTAAGGTCTCTCGGGCCTCCGCCCCCTTCCACCACAATGCCCCCCCACATACACCCCGACGCCCCGAAGCCCAGACAATGCTGTCACCGCCAAAGCAGGAAAAAAATAATAAAGCAAAGAACCGTTAACTCTTTCCCCGCCAGCTTCCGTCTGCGGGGATGCAGCCCCACCCCCCACCAACAACCCCAGCAAGCTCCAGTACTCCGGTCCTCGGGTGGGGTCATCCCTGCAGCCCAAGGATAGGACTGAATCCACCTTGGGAGGAGGCAGGGAGAAGGCTCTGTGTTGGTGAAGCAACCCCGGGTTGGGGAAGCGCTTTCAGCAACCCCCACTTCCTGATCACTCAAGGTCAGACTGAGCTGGCAACCCTTTCAGGTGGGAAAACTGAGGCTTTGGAATGGCTCAAGGTCATTATGGAGACCCTTAGGTCCTGCTTCTCACCTCAACCCTAATTTACCGAATATTTCCTCACCCCAAAAGAGGCCGGTATTTGACAGGACTGCCCCAAAACTGCCCAGGCAGAAGAGCCTTCCTTCAGTGGCAGGGTGGGAGTGTTTCTGCCCTCCCCCCCCCCATCATACCCCTTCTTTCGTCTAGGAACAGGGTGGCAGGCAGGGAGGGAACTAGGCCCTGCACAGAAACTCCTGAGCCTCCCCACTCCCCTACCCCAGGCTCACACATACTCAGCAAGAAACACCCTAGACCCTGGGGGCTGTGG
The DNA here is from genome assembly GCF_018167655.1 of Microtus oregoni. Taxonomy (NCBI): domain Eukaryota; kingdom Metazoa; phylum Chordata; class Mammalia; order Rodentia; family Cricetidae; genus Microtus; species Microtus oregoni. The sequence continues at coordinate 44,709,611 of NW_024543063.1, forward strand.
AAGCCACACAGAGCTGCTCTCTACCCCAGGGGTTCCAGGCAAAGAAAGGTGCTTTAGGAAGGTGGTGGCTTGCAGAGAGATTAGAGACTGGGGCTCCCTCCCAATGCTGCCAGGGGAACACCCCCGGTGAGGAGAGCCACCTTCCAGATCCTTACCCCCACAAAAAAAGAGGCCCAAAACCCACACTGGCCTGGGACTTGCCACCTAGCAGCGTGTGGGTGCCTTCCCATAGTTCCGTACTTTCCCTTGGGACTCCCATCCCTGGCAGCTCAGCCTGAGGGCCCCTTCACTGGCCCTTGGCATTTTTTTGCCCATCTTATACGCGTTTTAATCTTGGTACCAGCATCCCTTTCTGAAACTGGGTAACCCAGACCACCTCCCCTGGCCACTCCTGGACTGGCAGAGGGTGGGAGCTGCCGGCACTGCCTCCCTCTGGCAGCCACTCTGCAAACACTGCAGCAAGCAGCCGCTTCTGCCCAGAAGAAACAGCAGGACTGTGTCCTCCATTTCCTCCAGTTGTAAGGAACACGGATGAGACACAGGTCCATTCTCAGCAAGGAGCTCGGGCTAAGTGGCAGGCAAGAGTTCTAGATATGTGGGGGCAGGATGGAAGAGGCTTTAGCAAGTATTGTCGCATCACATGTGATACGCCCCTACTAATGGCATGTATGTGATCAGGGACCCTGGCATAATAGAGGGAACTGGCCACCTCGAGGCTGGTTGCCTGAACTTCAGAAGGCCGCTTTAGGCTGGTACCAGCATCCCTTTCTGAAACTGGGTAACCCAGACCACCTCTGGAAATTAAGGAGACTCAGACTGCCCATGGGGCTTATCCTCAGTGAGCTCCCTCTGGAGGGAGCTACTAGAAAGCCCAACCCTGGATGAGGGATGGCCTTGGAGCGGGAGTCCCCAGTCATATCTTCAACTATTGGAACTGAGGATGGCACAGCCCCAGAGGCTGGGAGGGCCTTGGAGAGCTGGTTCGTCCTGCCTTCCGTCTCAGGCCAGCTGAACCCAGAGACTTGAACTTGCCTAGGGCCAGAGGCCTCATCCATAGAGGCATTGGGGCCCTCACCCCTCACCGGACTATCCAGAAAATGGGCTCATCGTAAGCCAGAGTGGGGAGTGTCACACAGACACACAGGCCCTGGCTGTGGGGAAGGGCTCCCAGCAGAGAGGTCCTTGCCCTCTAAACCAGTTTCCCTTCACCCACAGTAAGTGCCCCCCGGAGCCCACATGCAAGCCCAGTGAGGGAACTGTGTCCCTTCTCCTGATTTTACAACTGAAGAAACCTGAGGCTGGGGGGACACGCCCAGGGTCACCCCCCAAAGCCACACACTCCGCCTCAGCCCAGCTACTTCTGTCTCATTCTCCCCCGCCCCCGCCCCAGGGCAGTCCCCATGCTTGTGGCGGAACTGGTGTCTGGAACTGGTGTCTCCTTTGTTCTTCCAGTCTCTGTCACCTCCCCACCTAGAAGTGTAGGTGCTCATCACCCTGCTCCCCTGAAAACAGGACCCTTCTATCTTGGTACGTGAGATACAAGATCAGGCCTTGCCCCCGTTCCCTGAGGCCTCAGAAAAATCAGTTAACCTTGCTGAGCCTCTCTTTCCTCATCAAGAAAATGGACTTCATTCAGGACTCTCACTCACAGGGTGCTAGGAGATGCATGAGCTGAGCATGCATGTTGTAAGGACTAACCCCTGGCCAGGCGATGCAGTTATAGGCCCAGTGATGGCAACAGGGGCTTGGATCCTGGGTCCAGTGAAGATGACGCTCTCCCTGGGGCACCTGTCATTCAGGTCTTTTCATCTCTTTTGCCTTTGAGATTCTTTATGAACCATGGTGACATGGGGAGTGGGGGGAGCCCAGGGCCTGAAAGACTGGGGTGTCCAGATTCATCTGAGAAGAAACTGGGCTTGCCTCTGCAACACCATGGTTTGTCCCCACCACAGGGGACTGCTCATGGGACCAAGCATTCATGGGGGCCAGAAGAACTAACTTTAGACACCCTGTACCCCAATATTTTCTCTGTACTCTGGAAGGAGGTCTTAGCAGGCTTTCTTAGCCAAGTGGCATTTAGAAGGTGTAAGAGTAACCCCTCTTGATTTGTTTTGTTTGCTTGTTTTGTTTGTTTTTGGTGGGTTGTTTGTTTTCCGAGACAGGGTTTCTCAGTACAGAGTCTCAGGACTGTGGAGCCAGTCCTAGAACTTACCAGGTTGACCTCGAACTCACAGATATATCCGCCTGCCTCTGCCTCCCAAGTGCTGGGATTAAAGGTGTGCGCCACCACTGTCCTTCTTGAAAGACCCCTAGAGGCTAATGCCTGGGTTAGCTCCTTTCTATTCAGAGCTGTGTGAGTAGGGACAGCCCACTCGCAAACTCCTCTTCCTCCAGCTTTGGTACAGTCTCGGTATTTGCTTCCCTGACACTGGCTTGACTGGCAGGGAGAAGGTGCTTCAGAGGAACTGTGAAACAGCCCGCCTCTTTGCTGCCCCCGGAGAAGCTGCCAGACCTACCCTGGGGTTCCAGCCAAGCACAGCCTCCCTTAGTCCTTGGGACCTGAGGCTCTGCTGTCCCTTTTACCTTGAGAGAAGCCTCAGCCCCAGCCTGCCTATGTGGGACAGGGACTGAGCCTTTGCTAGCCCTGGGCTACCTTTCAAAGAGCAAGGTTTCCCTCAGGGCCGCCCCCAGGCCAGGACTGAACTTTCTTCAGGCCTAGCAGCCATGAAGGGAGAGCATTCGCCAGAAAAGCCCCTTAATCAGACTGGACAACTCAGTCACCAGGAACCCGACCTCCCTATTGGGAAACCCCCTCCCAACTTAGAGTCTCTGGCCAGGCTAGGATAAAGGCCACACTGTTCCCCTGGAGGGGAGAGGAGGGGCTGGAGAAAGGTGGCTCTGTTGGCTGCACAAGGCCCCATTCAGCCTGGGGCCTACTTGTCCCAGGCAGGCTGACCAGGCTGTGGAGCAGCCATGGCCTCCCTGGTCCTGTTAGCCACCGGCGCTAGCCAGGGTTGACTAGCTTACCCAAGGCAGCTTCAGGGCCACGTTAGACTTGTATGCCTTCAGTTCTGCCAATCTCCACCTTCCACAGCACCCATCCCCCAAACACTAGCAGGTCAGGGCCCACCTTCTACTATATGTGGTAGGGATATGGTGTCCTCCATTGGGCTGAGCCCAGAGCCTAATAAGAAAGCCCCTGAAGAGACTGTCTGCCACCCACTATCTCCTCCGTCTCCCCTAAGGGAACATGGCAGCACCAACTGCGGACACTTCTTCATGCCTAGCCCTGTGCCTAGGGCCCTCTCTACAGAGTTTGGACATGTGGGGAGCCCTATAGCCCCATATCTCACAACATCTTCCTTCCTCTCCCACGTCACCACAGAGCTCCTATCCCATCTGGGAGGACTTCAACTCCAAGGCCGCGAAGCTCCACTCTCAGCTGAGGTGAGTCGTGCAGGGTTGTCCACGCTGGGCAGGGACGGATAGAGAAGGGCCTTTCACCTGCTGACCATACCCCCCACTGTGTGTCTCGCCAGGACCACCGTGCTGGCTGCTGTGGCCTTCCTAGATGCCTTCCAGAAAGTAGCTGACATGGCCACCAACACCAGAGGTGGGGAGGGGGCGTGGTTGGAGGTGGGGGATGCACCGGGTAGGCCGGGAGGCTGGAAAGGGATATGGGCCATGGGAAGGACACACAGGCCAGAGTGGAGACCTTGGCTTCTGCTGTGATGGCATGGGACAGGTGAGCGGTGACAGGGATATTACCAGGAGATCATCATCTTGCAGTTGTAGGCGGCTCTGTAGTTTTTCAACCATCCCCATGTGCCATCTGAGAGTCGTTTGGTTAAGTAAATAGTCCTTGTAGACTCAGAGGCCCCTTTCCTCCTGGTTCATCTAGCAAGCACCTGGGCTTCTGTGCTTTTGAGTGATAACCCAACCCAGGGCTTCATCCTCCGGAATCTGCACACACCTGGGTCCCAGTAGAACCGTTAAGAAATTTTACTGGCTTTTCCTTGGGCGACTCATCTTTGTCCCAGCTAGGAAGGAGGGAAGGCTCCTGTTCTGGCCAGAAGGGTACCTGAAGCCAGAAGCCAAGGAAGGCTAGGATGGCCCCATGTCCCAGCCTAGTTTGGTGATGGAGGTGGGGCAGGGGCTTCCTTTGTGGAACAGCGCGCCCCCTCGTGGCCCGAGGCTGGAACTGCAGAGGCCCCCCAGCCAAGCCCCTTCCTATGCAGCTTGCTTCCTTGCCAGGGGCCACGCGGGACATTGGCTCAGCACTCACGCGCATGTGCATGCGCCACCGCAGCATCGAGACCAAGCTGCGGCAGTTCACCAAGTGAGTGGGCACAGAGGCTCGTAGGGGTATCCTAGCCTAGAGAGGCCATCCCTGCCCTCGCTCGGCCCCCTAGAGCCCTGATCCACAGCTCTCTCCCGCAGTGCACTGCTGGAGAGTCTCATCAATCCACTGCAGGAGCGCATCGAAGACTGGAAGAAGTCAGCCAACCAACTGGACAAGGACCACGCGAAAGGTAGAGTAGGGTTTTGCAGGGGGGTTCCTGAACCTCTCCACAGGAACCCCTTACTATAGCCCCCCCTCACCTCTGCACAGAGTACAAACGAGCCAGGCATGAAATCAAAAAGAAGTCATCGGACACGCTGAAGCTGCAGAAGAAAGCACGCAAAGGTAGAGCCCGCGGCACCCCTGCTGAGGCCCAGTCCCTCGGGCCCCACTCCTTAGCCCCAACCGCCCTGTGGAGCACCCCCAGGGCATCGGTCATCCTGGCCAGGGGGATCCTGTCCCCAGCCCAGGACACTCCAACATGTCGGGTGGGACTGAGGGAGCACCCAGCACCCCAGACTGCCCAGGCCCCCACCCCTCCCCAGGAGTGGCTCATCCGGCTGTCTTTCACACATTCTTTCTTTCTCTGTCTCCTCTCCTCCTCCCACATCCGTCCTGTAGAGCTGCTTGGTAAGTCAAATGTCCGTCTCTCCAGCTGCTCCTTCCGTCCTTGTTGCATTTGTCTGCCTTCGCCCCCACCCCCCAGCTCAGGGCCATTGGAAGGAACCTCTCCAGGCCAAGAAGGAACAAAGAAGGCGCTTGGTCCACCAAGGGAGGGGCCTGGGGCACACTTCCCCTGGTGTCCTTGGGACCCCTGGCCAGAAGTGAGTCCTAAGCCACTGCTGGGTCAGTCTGCCAGGCCAGGAGGGGTTCACTGGCTGGGCAGGGTGGGGGTCGCAGGCCCTGGCTGCCACTCTCCCACATTCCCACCAGGCCAGCCAGGTCCTTACCTGTTACCAACTCCTTCAGCCCCACCATTTCCTCCACATCATCCTCTCACCCCTCTCTCTCTCTATCTCTCTCCCTCTCTCTCTGCTTTTTTGTGCTGTCCTTGTTGCTGTCCTTGTGCACTGGTGCCCTAGCTGAGTTATGATCCTTGCTGAGACTCTCCTCATCGCTCCCAAGGCCCGGCTACAGCTCCTGACCCCTGCATCTCTTAATGGCCTGGCCTGAAGCTGAGCTGAGCCCCTACCCTGCTCTTTGTCCTGCTTTCATCTCTCTCTCTCTCTCTCTCTCTCTCTCTCTCTCTCTCTCTCTCAGGGCTACCGTGCTGGGCCAGTTAAAGCATCTGAGTGATAGAGGCCTCCTGCTGGCCTCCCTGTAGTCTAGCTTACCCCAGATCCCAGGTGGCTGTGCAGCTTGGTGTCTCTGTGTCTGTCTGTCTGTCCGTGTGTCTTCTCTGCCTGCTCTGGTGGGACCAGCCCCTCTACAAGCCTTAAGCCTGCTCCATGCTCCCTGGCTCCTTTGTCCCCAACCCCACAGCCAAAAACACCACCACAGGGGCCTAAACCGTGGGTACAGCCAACCAGGCCAGCGTCCCCCAGCGCGGCCTCTCCTCCCAACCCCTGCAGGGAAAGGAGACCTGCAGCCTCAGCTGGACAGCGCACTGCAAGATGTCAATGACATGTACCTGCTCCTGGAAGAGACAGAGAAGCAGGCAGTGCGCCGAGCGCTGATTGAGGAGCGGGGCCGTTTCTGCACCTTCATCACCTTCCTTCAGCCTGTGGTGGTGGGTCTCTCGATGACTTGGCCCCTCCTCCCTGGGGAGGGGTGGGGAACAGACCCAAGTTAGACCTCTGAACCTCCTAGATTGCTTCTTGGGGATCCTGGGGGAATTCATGCAGGGCCCAGTGTACCTGACCTGAAAGCAGGTCTTACAGTGTGTGACATTCTGCCTCAGTCTAAACAGATGGTTACAGAAGTTACCCTGGTTGTACAGACTCAGCCTGGATCAGCATTAATGATCGGGGAAGGGCAAAAGAAGAGAGGCCTAACAGGCCTGTTTTGCCAGAGTGGGTGACCGGGTGTGGGGGCCAAGGTACTGACTGGTTGCTTCCTCAGAACGGCGAGCTGACCATGCTGGGAGAGATCACCCACCTGCAGGGCATCATTGACGACCTGGTGGTGCTGACCGCTGAGCCCCACAAGCTGCCTCCCGCCAGTGAGCAGGTGCGGCCGGCCTTGGAGTCAAGGGCCAAGACCAGGACCAGGGAAGAGGCAGTCCTGCCCTCATGTGGGGACAGTAGATAAAAGAGGGAAGTATTTTGGGGAGGCATTTGGGGGGAAAAGTCCAGGGGGTTCTGGGAATACCTGCCCTGGTGACATACGAAGTGCTCAGGACCCAGTAGGGCTCAAACCAGCACAGATGGGCAGAAACCGGGTTCCTGGGGCTTGGCGCTTCAAAACCAGAGATCCCTGGCTGCCATCCACTCCCAGAACACCACCCCTTCCCATTGAGCCAAACCCGCCCACCACACAGAAACACACTGCCCTGGACACCCCTGTGATTGGGAACCTACTGCGTACCCCACACTCCGTAGCACAACCCTCTCAGGGTACCTCACTGGGTTCTTTCAGTGGTGTTCTAAGCTGACTCAGAAAGGTCCAGTGAGGGGCTGGAGAGATGGCTCAGAGGTTAAGAGCACTGGCTGCTCTTCCAGAGGTCCTGAGTTCAATTCCCAGCAACCACATGGTGGCTCACAACCATCTGTACTGAGATCTGGCGTGCGGGCATACAACGAGACAGAATGTTGTATACATAATAAATAAATCTTTAAAAAAAAAAGAAGAAGAAAGAAAGGTCCAGAGAGGATCTCAAACCCTGATGTCATGGCACTGTCTTGACATGAGTCCTCGGGAGCGCATGCTCGTCCCTCGTCTCCTGCCTGGCAGGACAGGGCTCAGTCATAAGCCTGCCTTGGGAGAAGGCTAGGGTGGCTTTGAGATCTTCAGGGCATCTCCTGAGGCGTAGTTCATAGCTGGGGACAGAGTGGAGAATGTCCTGCCATGCCAGCTCTCTGAAGCATAAGACATTCTGCAGGTTAGGAGCTACCTCTAATGACCACTCCCATGTCTCTGTCCAGGTGATCAAAGATCTGAAGGGCTCTGACTACAGCTGGTCGTACCAGACGCCACCCTCGTCACCCAGCAGCTCCAGCTCCCGGAAGTCTAGCATGTGCAGGTGGGTGGGGAACTCATGGAAGTTGGGAGGATGTAATCCCAGGAAGGTCTAGGGGACCCGGGAAAGCTGAGTTGTCAATTGCTTCAGTGCCCCAGAACTCACATAGCACCTAAGCACCCCAAAGACTTTTCACATGTAGAGGACATGGGTGCAGGCGTTGGTTGGAAGGAAAGGCGGACAGTGACTTCATTGATGGAGCATCTCGTGTGCCAGGCACCAAAGGTTTTTCTACAGTGAGTCCTAGCACCGTTGTGTCAGAGGGGAACTAAGACACTTGAGTGGTAATTTAGCCCTTGGTCTCTGCCAGGCTTAGGACACTGTGGTATGGTACTAAGACAGTGAGATCAAACTGCATGTGATGCAGGCCAGTAATCCTAGCACTTGGGGAGGGAAACAGGAAGATCAAGGGTTCAAAGCCAGCCTGGGATGCTCATTAAGACCCTGTCTCAAACAACAAATTTTAACAAGCTAGGTGGAGCACCATTTGTGGTAGCGCACGCCTTTAATCCCAGCACTTGGGGAGCAGAGACAAGTGTATCTCTATGAGTTCAAGGCCAGCCAAGACTATAGAGACTCTGCCTCAATAAACAATAAAAGAGTCTAAGACCAAGAAGTAGTGTGATGGTTTCTGGGAATGTCTGTTTGGGCTTCATGGGAAAGGACACTCCAGTCTGCTGGTTGCCTCCAGTTGGTCCCCGGCAGTTGCCACAGGCTTCAGCCCTGGCTTGCATGGGCTTTTTAGGTCTCATGGAGATGGGGAGAGGCTTGAATTCCTGCTCATCCATCAGGCTGGCCCTGAGACCAGTTTGAAGGAGATGCTTTTGGTTCAAGGGTCCTCGTAGGGAGGACAATGAACTCAGAACAGCTTATAGATTAGGGAAGCTCTATCCCAGGTACCCCGTTCCCCTGAATGCTCTCTGTCTGGGCACTGGGAGCTAGAGAGAAGCTGGACCCAGGGGTTAGGTGGGCCCGCAGCCTCAGGGGCTTCTTAAGCATTAAATGAGTAGCAGTGGCTAGTGGCCATCCTAGGAGGAATGTGAGAACAAAGGAGATATTCGGGGGCGGGGCTTTGGAGGCCCAAGGCCATGCCCAGGAGAAGGGCCATCTTCACTGCCAGGAATGCTAGCCAGAACTGGAATGACTGGACAAAAGGGAGAGCCACAGAAATCTGCATCCCTAGAGGGGGTGACAAGGTAGCACCCACCTGGCAAGCAGCCTCCGTCTCCAAATGCCCCCACCTCACCATATGCCAGATACCCAACTGTGACTAGACCGCAGCAGCCGGCTGTGGCTGCGAGGAAGCAGTTTAGGAGCTGTCAGCTTGTGTCTGCTCTCAGTTTCCAATGCCTGGTGACTCAGCTTCCCCGTCCCGAACCTATGAACAGCCAATCTGATGGTAACGTGGGAGGCAGAGGGACTCCTCACATTGGGTGTGCCCTGATGGGGACTCCCCAGCACTCAGACATGCCATCCCGGAACGCTTCAGTAGTACCTGGGTCTTGGGACCTCGTAGTCTGACATTTTCTTTTCTTTCCTTTGCTCCTCATCTCTCCCTACCCTCATCTGTCACTCTTCCCTCTCTAAACACACCTGTGTCTCCCTGTCTGGCTGCCATGCCCTCCTTCACTCCCTTAGTGCCCCCAGCAGCGGTAGCAGTGCCAAGGGTGGCGGAGCCCCATGGCCTGGGGGTGCCCAAACATACTCACCCAGTTCCACCTGTCGCTACCGCAGCCTAGCACAGCCAGCCACCACCCGCCTCTCCAGTGTCTCCTCCCACGACTCTGGCTTCGTCTCCCAGGACGCCACCTACTCCAAGCCCCCTTCGCCCATGCCTTCCGACATCACCAGCCAGGTGAGCGAATATCAGGAGGACCACGTGGGTGGGGAATGGGCCTCGGGCTATCCTTGAGAGGGGAAGCAATTAGCTCGTGGAGACTGGTCACATGGCCTTCCTGCTAGTCCACGTTTCTATCATTTATCTCCGTATCCACGCTGCTTTTAAAGAGCGTATCACTGTGTTTTAGATGAGTTTCTTAAAAAGCATGTACCTGGATTTTCTTGTTTTATCCAACCTGACGTTTTCTGTGGGGATGATCCAAGCTAGACAAGCGCTGAGATGTCCTCCAGCCTTAGCCATTGGTGTACGTGGCCGTTTTATTACTCATTGTTTTATGTGGGGGATGTTTTGCCTGCACTTTGTGTACTGTTTACATGTCTGGTATCTGAGGAGTTCAAAAGAGAGCGTTAGATTCCCCAGAGCTGGAGTCATGGACCGTTGTGAGCTGCAATGTGGATGCGAGGAAGTGAACCAGATGCTGAGCTGTCACCCACACATGTGGTATTTTTTTTTTTTTTTTTTTTGGTTTTTCGAGACAGGGTTTCACTGTGGCTTTGGAGCCTGTCCTGGAACTAGCTCTTGTAGACCAGGCTGGTCTCGAACTCACAGAGATCCGCCTGCCTCTGCCTCCCGAGTGCTGGGATTAAAGGCGTGCGCCACCATCGCCCGGCTCACATGTGGTATTTTTGAGTCAGGGTCTTAGGTAGCACAGATTGACCTCTGTGTGTGTCTGTGTATATGTGTCTGTCTGCCTGTGTGTATCTGTGTGTGTGTGTGTATGTCTGTGTATATGTGTCTGTCTGCCTGTGTGTATCTGTGTATATGTGTGTGTGTGTGTGTGTGTGTGTGTGTGTGTGTATGTCTGTGTATATGTGTCTGTCTGCCTGTGTGTATCTGTGTATATGTGGGTGTGGTGGTGTCTGGGTGTGTAGGTGCACATGGCTGCAGATGCATATGGTGACTCAAGGTCAACCTTGGATATTATTTCTCAGGAGCCGTCCACCTTACTTTCTAAGGCAGGGTATCACTGACCTGGAACTCACCAAGTAGGCAAGGCTGGCCGGTTCCACGTGTCTTTGCTTCCCCAGGGTGGGGATTGCAAGCATACATAAGCATGCTTGGCTTTTTTAAAAAATACATATGTTTCTTTTTACTATTTTAAATTGTGAGTAGGTGTGTGGCTGCAGGTGCCCTGGCTCCTCCAGCTGAAATTACAGCCAGTTGTGAACTCTCTGACATGAATGCTGGGAACCGAACTCAGGCCCTCTGGGAAAGCAGCAGCTCTTGATGGCTGAGCCAGCCCTCCAGTCATAGGCTTGCCTTTTCTCTGTGGGTTCTAGGGATCAATCTCAGGTGTTCACTCTTGCCATCTCTCAGTCCCCAGTCAGTATGTTTACCCCGACTTTCATTGCTTCTGTTCTTCTGCTAGGGTTATAATTAAATGCATGTCACACTTCCTTCTGACTTCCTCTCTCTCTCTCTTTTCCTTTTTTACTACTACCCAATAAGGGCTTAAGACTTTTTTGTTCAATTGATTCTTAAATGTTTTGTTTTGTTTTGTTGTTACTGTTTTAAATCAGGGGCAGTTTTCCCTGTGTGTTGCAGGCTGGCCTCAAATTAGCAATCTCCCTCCTTCAGCCTCCTAAATTCTAGGTTTACAGGACTATACCTCCAAGTCTGGCTTATTTCAATTTAGGCTTATAGAAGAGCTGCAGAAAACATACAGAGTCCCCAGGTGTCCTGTCCACAGTCTTACCTCAAGATCAATATCTTATCACCAAACAATTTTTTTGTTTACCCCCTTGAATTTTTTTTTTTTTTTTTTTTTTTTTTTTTTTTTTTTTGGTTTTTCGAGACAGGATTTCTTTGTGGCTTTGGAGCCTGTCCTGGAACTAGCTCTGTAGACCAGGCTGGTCTCGAACTCACAGAGATCTGCCTGCCTCTGCTTCCCGAGTGCTGGGATTAAAGGTGTGCGCCACCACCGCCCGGCTTACCCCCTTGATTTTTAAGCAGTGTCTCATTGTATAACTCAGGCTGGCCCCAAACTCTCAGTCTTCTTGCCTTAACCTTCTAAATGCTGTGATTGTGGTTGTGAGCCACCACTCCCACTTTAAATACAAAGGTGAAATTCTTTTTGTCCAGTACTAAGAATGGAATCCAAGGCCTCATGCAGGCTAGGCAAGCACTCTACCACTGAGCCCCCAACCATTTTCAAAACCAGGGAAGTAAGACTGGTCCAGAAGCATCACATCACATGTTCTACAGCCTTTGTTTGTTTTATTTTGTTCTGTTTGGTTTCGTTTGGGTCCCACCCCCCTCCCATGCACACATACACATTAGCTAGTTTTCGCTCTGTCCTTTCATCTGGTCCAGGAGATCAGCGTCCAGCACAGAATCCTATGTTGCACCGAGTTCTTGTGCCTTCCATGCTTCTCCCATGTACAATGGCCCAGTTTTCTTTCTTTCCCAACTTTGATGTTTTGAAGACTCCCATTCAGGCGTTCTGTAGGCTGCCTGTGAGTTTGGGCTGGTCTTATGTCTTCTTGCTGAGACTAAAAGGCCAAACATCTCTGGCAAGAACACCGCGGAAGTGGTGCTGTGTCCACATGGGATGTCATTTTGCCTTGTGGCTGGTGACGAGGTGGAGTTGATCAGACTACCGTTGTTTATTTTCCTTTTGTAATTAATGAAGTATCCTATGGGTGACACCGTGGGACGCTATAAGACCCCTGTCCCCATCCACCGTTCACACCTTTATTTCAGCATCATCTGTTACAGTAGGTATTTCCCGATTCCATCTTTCCTCCCAGATTTATTAACTGAAATTCCACTGTAAAATCAACCTGTCCCTTCTCCCCATATATTTGTATAACCATTTACTTTTTTATGCCATAATGGACTCATAAAACTATTTGATTCTATGGGTTAAAACCCATTACTACTGAATCTCAAGAATTTTTTTAATTGATATATTCTGTCCATCCATACAAAGTCAGTGTATCGCAATGGTATATCTGATAAGTCTGCAAACTGCACACTCAACGCAGCCAGCACAAAAAGCAAGACACAGCTTGATCTGCAAAGTCTGCATTACTCCATTGCTACCCTCCCACACCTGGCTCGTGTGTGTGTGTGTGTGTGTGTGTGTGTGTGTGTGTGTGTGCGCGCGCGCGCGCGCCCCTATAATTTACTAGACTAGGAGTATAGTTCAGTTGTCAAGCCTTGGGTTTGATCCCAGTACCACAAAAAATTTATGTATATGGTTTATATGAAATCATATAGTACGTGCCTTATGTATTGACTTCTGATCTCAGCATTATGTTTATGAGACATTAGATTTATCTGTTCTACATGGAAACGGGTATCATTTTCATTGATATGTAACATCCCATTGAATGTGTATGTAATTTATTTGAGTAGTCTGTGTTTTCTGGACATTTAGATAGTCCCCTGGTATTCTAGGTTCATTTCTGTTGCTGTGATAAAATATCGTAACAAAGAGGCCTCTTAAAAGAGAAAGGGATTTATTCATTTTATTATCCAGGTTATAGTCCATCCTTATGGGGAAGCCAAAGTAGGAGCTTCAAACAGCTCATTGACAGTCACTAGCAGAGAGCAGTGAATGAACCCATACATGCTTGCTTGTTTGCTGTGCTCACCCTGATTTCTCTGCTCACACAGATCAGGGCCCCCTGCCTAAGGAGTGGTGCCGCCCACAGTGGGCTGGATCTGTTAGTTCAAGACAACCCCCCATAGACATGTGCACAGGCCAATCTCTCTTCTCAAGGGTTGATACATTCTGTCAAGTTAACAAAGCTAACCATCACCGGGCGATGGTGGGGCACGCCTTTAATCCCAGCACTCGGGAGGCAGAGGCAGGCGGATCTCTGAGTTCAAGACCAGCCTGGTCTGCCGAACTAGCTCCAGGTCAGGCTCCAAAGCCACAGAGAAACCCTGTCTCGAAAAACAAAAAAAAAAAAACCAAAGCTAACCATCACACCATGCTCTTTCTAATACACAGTTCTGTGGGTGGGAGTAGAATTCTTGAATCGCAGGATTCTTATTAACACGGTTATGACAGTTATTGGCTTTGCCGCATTCCTACTGGCCCTGGTATTTTATAACTTTCCACGTTAGCCATTTTAATAAGCATACAGCAGTAGTACCCCATATTTGAATGTTCCTTATGGTGATGTGATAGAATGTTTTTCATACTTTTTCTTTGAGACAGGGTCTCACTACGTAGCCCTGGCTGTCCTGGAACTCACTCTGTAGACCAGACTTGACTCAGACTCACAGAGATTGGCCTGTCTCTGCCTCCAGAGTGCTGGAATTAAAGTTGTGTGCTGCTAGGCCTAATGTATTTCTTTATACTTTTAAAGTACATTTGAATATATTCTTTTGTGCAGGGCCTATTCATATCATTTACCCATTTTCCATGAGAGGAAGAGTATTTGTGTATGTGCTGATTTTTAGAACTCTGCACATATTATAGATAGATGTCCTTCGGCAGAAATATTCTGAGTATATATTTTCCTGAATTCATGTGCACCACTGCATGCAGTGCCCGAGGAGGCCTGAAGAAGGCATCAGACCCCTTAGAACTAGAATTACAGCTAGTTATGAGCCACCATGTGGGCACCGGGAACTGAACCCAGGTCGTCTGCAAGAACAGCAAGTGCTCTTAACTGCTGGCCTGTCCCTCCAGCCCCTTTAGTAGTATCTGAAGGACTAGAAGTTCTAAATTTAAAATCAATTTAATTTATCCATCTTAAAAATCATTAGTTCTTTTCCTATCCTGAGATATTGGATCATTCAAAGACTCTTTATTCTGTCATCTTATTTCTCCAGACCTTTACTCTCTGATTTCTTTTTTTTTCTCAATATTTATATATTTATTGTATGTACAATGTTCTGTCTGCATGTATGCCTGCATGCCAGAAGAGGGCACCAGATCTCATTGTAGATGGTTGTGACTCAATGTGGTTGCTGGGAATTGAACTCAGGACCTCTGGAAACACAAACACAGCCAGTGCTCTTAACCTCTGAGCCATCTCTCCAGCTTCTCTCTGTTTTCTTTCTCCTGCTTTATTGCCCTGGCAGAGATTGCTAGCACTAAGTAAATACGTTGATAGTGGATGTCTTTTCTTCTGTCCAGCCTCAGAGGGAAAGGTGTCAGTAGATCTTCTCTCTGGGGCTAAAGAAGTTTCATACTGTTCATGGTTTGTGTTGTTTTCATTTTTCTGTGTGTGGACGTTGAATTTCCTTGCTGAGTTTTTTTTTAATATTTATTTATTATGTATACAATATTCTGTCTGTGTGTATGTCTGCTGGCCAGAAGAGGGCACCAGACCCCATTACAGATGGTTGTGAGCCACCATGTGGTTGCTGGGAATTGAACTCAGGACCTTTGGAAGAGCAGGCAATGCTCTTAACCTCTGAGCCATCTCTCCAGCCCTCCTTGCTGAGTTTTAACATTGGATTTCTTAACTGTCTAATGTCACATCGCTAAATGCGAATGTGTTGTTTCCCCCTCGGTCCTCTTCTCTGGTGCCTTGTTCTCTTTCATCGGGTGGTCTTGGCTCTCCACTGTAGGAAGTCTAGTAGTCTAAATGGGGGAGGTATGGAAATGGTGGCGGGGGAAGGTACTGAAGCCACCCTGGCCTGGCTGACCCATCCCACAGTGATGGGGCATCCCCCAACTTCAGCTCTGGTCTCAGCGCCAGAGTCAGCATCCTCCTTGAGATCCTGTACCCTTCTATCCTCATCCTCCCTGCTGCTGAGTGTCTGCCCCAGAGACTCACGCGCCTCATCCTGCCCGACCGCTGCCCAGTGCCTAGCCACAGTCCCAATTCTTCCCTTACTCCAGGTCATACGTGTGCTTAAGCACAAAGAACTGATGGGCAGCTCAGCCACATGTACCCAGAATGGCGCTCAGGACTCTAGGTCGTCCCTTTCCTGAGAAAATAGTGACATCATCGACCAAGATGCCCAAACCAGACATCCGTCTTTGTCCTCGGTGTCACTCTTTCCTTTGCTGCCATGCATAAGTTGTCAGCAGTCAATCCTAAATTGAAGACTTAAACATATGGACTGGGTTGTGGGCAAGTTGGCGCCTGCAGGATGTTCCCTGGGACGCTGCCTTCTGTGGTGGTCTTGGTGACTGTCATACCAGGAGGGGAGTATGGGGTGAAGTGCTTTATCAAACCGCTCACTGCATGCTACTGCTGTGACCAGAACTCTTTTCTCCTCCCTGCCTCCCTGGCCTGTCTGTCCGCGGGCCCCGTCTGCGACCACCCACTCGCCTCTGCATGGCAGAAGTCCTCCAGCTCTGCGTCCTCCGAGGCCTCAGAAACCTGCCAGTCGGTTAGCGAGTGCAGCTCCCCCACCTCGGTCAGTGCCCTTGGCCCCAGTCCCGTTGCCATCACCAGCTACCCATCCCATATCCTCCTAACCCGGGGCATTGCTACAGCAGGGCAGCCAGATTCCACGAGAAAGCGATATGTAACGGAGCTTTCTTTGTGAAGCAGACGCTTGGGCATTTGCTGTGGCCATGCCTTTGAGTCTTGGAACAACCTGCCCTGCTCTGAGCTGGTGGGACTGAAGTCACCACTGCCCACCGGATTCGGGCCTTAGCCCTTATTGTAAACAATAGGCCCCTCACAGATCAGCACTCCCTGAGCCTCAACCACAAAGAAGGGCCTCTTTGGTCACGGGCAGTAAGGCCAAGAGTCCTTCTGACTTGCTTGCCCTACCTTGCAGGACTGGACCAAGGCGGGTCCCCATGAACAGCCCTCGGCCACCACCCTGCAGCGGAGGAAAGATCGTGTGGAGCTCCTGCGAGACACTGAGCCAGGCCCTGCTGGTGGAAGCATTGTGGGCCCCAGTGGAGAGGAGGTACCACGAACCAGGATGTCTCCTGCCACTATAGCAGCCAAGGTAAGTAGACAGCTCCCCAGCCAGACCCACCTCTGCTCTCGAGTCAATGCCAGGATGTCCACATGCCTGCAGGTGATCTTCCGGGCCTACTCTCTCCACCTTAATGGAGCTCTCTAAAGTCTCTAAAGAGGGTTTGATGTGGAGTGTGAGGCTTTAGTCCGCCATTTTCCCCACCCTCAGCATGGTGAGGAAGTGTCCCCTGCAGCCAGCGACCTGGCCATGGTGCTGACCCGTGGGCTGAGCCTGGAACACCAGAAGAGCAGCCGGGACTCACTGCAATACTCCAGCGGCTACAGCACACAGACCACCACGCCTTCGTGCTCCGAGGACACCATTCCCTCCCAGGGTAGGCCTAGAGGGGTCCCTCAGGTTGTATGTGCTTGCTGGGCCTTCACCACCCCAGGACCCACCCAACCCAGGACAACTGGGATGAGGCCTTCCTTCCTTCTCTCTGTCTCCCTTGAGTAAATGTGGGGTTCAGGGAGCACCTTGGTCCTGGGTTCACCACACCCTGTGTCTCCAGGCTCAGACTATGACTGCTACTCTGTGAATGGGGATGCCGACAGCGAGGGCCCCCCTGAGTTCGACAAATCATCCACCATCCCTCGGAACAGCAACATTGCCCAGAACTACCGCCGCCTGATCCAGACCAAGCGCCCTGCCTCAACTGCTGGGCTGCCCACTGCAGGGCTGCCCACAGCCATGGGGCTACCTTCAGGTGCACCTCCTGGTGTGGCCACCATCCGCCGCACACCCTCTACCAAGCCCACTGTGCGCCGCGCCCTGTCGAGCGCTGGCCCCATCCCCATTCGCCCACCCATCGTCCCTGTGAAGACACCCACGGTACCCGACTCCCCTGGTTATGTGGGGCCTACTCGGGCAGGCAGCGAGGAGTGTGTCTTCTACACAGACGAAGTGGCTTCGCCTCTGGCTCCAGACCTGGCCAAAGCCTCCCCAAAGAGGCTCAGCCTCCCCAACACAGCCTGGGGCAGCCCTTCCCCGGAGGCGGCCAGCTACAGCGGGGCTGGGGTTGGGCTGGCCACTGAGGACGATGAAGAGCAGCAGCTGGCTGCCAACAGGCACAGCCTGGTAGAGAAGCTCGGGGAGCTGGTGGCCGGCGCCCATGCCCTGGGTGAGGGCCAGTTCCCCTTCCCGACGGCTCTGTCAGCCACGGCCTCGGAGGAGACGCCCACCCCACCCCCTGCTGCCACCAGTGACCCCCCAGCTGAAGACATGCTGGTGGCAATTCGACGCGGGGTCCGACTCCGCAGGACCGTCACCAACGACAGGTCGGCGCCCCGTATCTTATGATGGTGCCACCCTCCCCTTCACTTCACGTTTGGGCTGGCACAAGTAGGGGGCCTGGTCTGCAAGCGATGGCCAGCCACTCTGAGCAGTGGCACAGCCAGAAGACAGAACAGCGCCAGGAATGAGGCACAGCCACTTTAAAGAAAGACGACCAGGCTGATCTCAGCATCTCACGGGAGGCGACTTCCTTTCCGCACCTCGCCAGGACAGAGCCTGTTTTATACTTTCCTCACCTCCTCCCGCTCTTTCCTGCAGGCCCTACTTTGTCCCAAACCCAGAGCCCATAACCAATGGCTGGGCCTGCCACATGGGCCCCACCTGGCCCGGGGTCCACAGTTCTCTTCCTCTGGTCCCACTGCCCCCCACGTCCATATGCCCAGCTCTTTCCTCGAATGCTGGCTCCCTCTTCTCCCTGCCTGGGCCCTGTCCCCTTTCTTCTTGCCTTTACCCTGCCTCTCCCAGACTCCACTCTTTTGGGGGCAGAATGGTCATGGGAGGGGTCAGGCACCCAATCAGCTGAGTATCAATTTGTGACTGGGATTAGGGAATAGTCAGGTTGGGAAGCCAGGCAGGCCCACTCGTGTGGAAAGAGAGCCTAGAGGGAGGAAATGTAGGGGCCTTGCCTCGGGGACCTTCCAGCTCCCCTCCCTGTAACTTGTAGCTAGTGGAGGTGAGGCAGCGCAGCAGGGGAACGAGGCCAGAGGCGCACATCAGATCTGTTAAATGTCCCGCTCTCATCTGGACACATCGAGGCTTTAACTCGGAGGCAGCTTGGGGTTACAGTCTCACCCATTGCTAGGGATGAGGGCTGGAGCATTAGAGGGTATGGGGGGTATTTTTATGACTGTAATAAAATGGAGCTGACCCCAGACAGGAACTATGTGTGGGGCTAGCTAGTGATACAGGGTGTGTGTCTGAGTGCCTGAGACAGATGTGGGGGCCCCACGACGGGCTCGTGGCAGGAGAAGGGTGGAGTCAGCTCTCCCCAGACCAGGGGAAGCTAGTCTTCTCTCCAACGTCTGGAGTGTTGGTAGAATAAGGCTGGAGAGGGTAGGCCAGGGTCTCGGGCCAGTCTGCTGTGTTCTGAGTGAGCTGCAGGCCCAGCTTGGAGCAAGTCTTAGAAGGTTGCTTTTGACTTTCTGTTGCCAGAGGCAACACCATCCCTAGAAAGTCTTTGCCTACAGGCCTGGCTGGGGCTGGCAGCGGGGGCCAGAGAAAGTGGGGATTGCCTCCACTGTGCACCCCAAGTCTGAGTAAGTCAAAGCATGTATGTGTAGGGTGAGAGGGGAGATTCAGGAGGTACGGGTAGAGCAGGCAGCAGACTCCCCCCACCCCACAGGGAGTCTGGAGAGCGTGCCGTGGTCAGGATGGAATGGAGTTGGGGTTGACCTGGGCCCAAGGTCCTGGGTGCTCCAGCACCCATGAGATTTCTAGAGAATGAGCTCCAGATGTAAGCCCTTGTCCACCAAGCTCAGTTGTCACCAAGTATCAGGTCCAGGAAAGCAGATGGCCAGATGTGGAACCCTGGGGTGGCACCTTCCCCTAGGACTGTCAGGGCTGACAGAAAGGGACGCATGATGTGGGGTGGGCAGATGTGGCCCCTACACCTAGGGTGTGGCTGTGTCCGAGAGGATGGGCTCACTGCCATCTGGGAGGGGGGGCTCTAAGCCTGATGGAAAGGGCAGTCAGGGACTTTGCAGGAAAAGGATGGGGTGGCATACCCATCCCCACTCAGCCTTCCCCTTCCCTCCAGGGCTGTACATAATACTCCATCCCTCGTCTGACCCCCACGTCCCCTTCTGCCCACTGCCACTTTCTCTTTAGTACCTGCCTTTCACATAGGCCCACCCTCGGGATCCGAGCCAATTGTCCTGCACCACAGACTTTGGCTTCTTCACTTACATTTTTCATTTTGTACAGCAAAATATTCTTTTCAGATGTGTCTTCTGACTGAAGTAACTTTTCTGGTGCTGTTAACGTGTTCCTTTTTTTTTTTTTAATTTATTTTGCCACCCCTCCTGGTTCCTACTCACTCCCACCCCCCACCTACCACCCTCTCATCCCATCAGAACCACTTTTTTTTTTTTTAAATTTTCTTTCCGTTTTGGATAAATTCTCCTACCCACACCCTTTCCATCCTTTCCGTGATTAAGTAGTCACTGCTACAAGTAACAGATGCACTGTGAAGATTCCAGTATTAATAAAATGGTCCTGTAGTTAACACCCTGGCCCCCGCCTGTCTTCCCTGAGCCACAAGCCCACCCACCTGTCTCCAGAACTTAGTCCCTCCGGGTTCACCTTCACGGGTGCAAGCCAAACCAAGCGAGTGGTCGTTTAATAGAAAAGGAACCGGGAAAGCACTGCTGTGGCAAGATACGGCATTTGGTCAGTCCTCGGTCCAGCACCCCGCGTTCAGCACGCTTGCAAAGCCCCAGTGAGTCCCAGAATTCTGTGGGGCAACAGCATTTGCCGATAGCAGAACCAGTCACAGGTAGGGGTGGCTGTGGGTGGCAGCACCAGCCTTCCCCTCCACCCCGCCCTCCTGAGGCTCCAGGTGGCATCACTTAGGTACGAAAGGCAGGAAGCTGAGCCTGGCACGATGCCTTTCCCAGGAGGGCTTTCCTGCAGGTCTACCTACCTACCATCCCAGAAAGCCTCAGACCCGGGCCAGTTCCTGGAAGACATCCAGTGGCCTGACCTGTGGTCAACACAGATGGCTCAGGGGAATGGACCGTGACTTGAGCCGGGGGAACCGGGCAGGGAGGTGGGGGGTTGCCGAGGCAAAGGGTACACGTGGGTAGCTGCACACTGCATCAAGGATCCTGGATTGTGGGGATGGAGACTCGGCAGCTCACAGTCCTGCCATCTCAGGATGGGACTTTGTTTACCTGTAAGACAGAATGAAAAAAAGCACTGTGGGACAGAACAGCCAAACCACACATTCTCCGTACTCTAGGCCCATTGCAGCTTCCAGAAAAGGGAGCATTCCCAAGGCAGTGTGGACTCCGCCCACAAACCTGGGCCCGGATCCCTGTGGCCTACCGCTGCCCACCCCACCCACTGGGTCTCCTTACAGCAAGAGCAGTACAGCAGCTCCATAACCCGGAAGCAGTTGTCCAGCAAGGCTTTGGGCCGCACCAGCTTCAGGCTTAGGCCTGGGGTACTCAGAAGAGATAACACGGCTTCCACCTGAGGACCGATCTCTACATCCTGGGAAGGAAACCAGCAGGACCAGTAAAGAGAGGAGGACACCAGCACGTGAGAACCGTGGAGGCTGTCTAGCCTGGAGACGGTCTCAACTCAATGAAATACAACTTCCAGGGACCAGAAGGCCATGAGGGTCCCAGTTGCCATCCCTCACAGAGGCTTCTGCTTCTCTGTCATCAGAAAATAACGACCGAGCCGGGCGATGGTGGCTCATGCCTTTAATCCCAGCACTCGGGAAGCAGAGGCAGGCGGATCTCTGTGAGTTCGAGGCCAGCCTGGTCTACAAGAGCTAGTTCCAGGACAGGCTCCAAAGCCACAGAGAAACCCTGTCTCGAAAAACCAAAAAAAAAAAAAAAGAAAAGAAAAGAAAAAGAAAATAACTACAGAACACAGGCCAGCACAGGGAGGAAGCTGGGACCTCCTTGTTGCTCCAGCATGCATACTCGCCAGCTTCCAGTCCAGAACACTGTTGGTCAGAAAGCAAAGCCCTCTGCTTAAGGAACAAGAGAAGAACTTCCTGAGGATCCTGAGGCATGAGTCTCACAGGCAGAGCTGACAGTGTGAAAGGCTTCGAGCTCAGATAGCTTTTCCTCACAAAGTCTATCAGAAGGGACAGCAAGGACAGCTGCTGGCCCTGGAAGTCCAGGGCCACTGTAGAGGTATCATGGGAAAGGTAGGGCCTGAGTTTAAGGACAGCTTTCCCCTGTAGCCCAGACAAAGCAATGGGCTCAACTCTGTGCCCCAGGCCTTCCAAAATAGCCTCAGTCCCACCCTTCAATACCTGTGAACGGGACCCTTTTTTGGAAATTGGGTAGATGTCATCAATGTTTTAAAGTTTACGTCAGCCGGGCGGTGGTGGCGCACGCCTTTAATCCCAGCACTCGGGAGGCAGAGGCAGGCGGATCTCTGTGAGTTCGAAGCCAGCCTGGTCTACAAGAGCTAGTTCCAGGACAGGCACCAAAGCTACAGAGAAACCCTGTCTCAAAAAACCAAAAAATAAATAAATAAATAAATAAATAAAGTTTACGTCATTTTGTTTTTAGAGTGGATGCTAAATCTAATGACGAATCAGTGTTTCCCCTCTCTGTGCTGGGAATAGAACCTAGGGCCCTATGCATGCTAGACTAGCTCTTTGCATCCCCAGCCCTGGAATCTCTCTCTCTTTTTTTTTTTTTTCAAGACAGGGTTTCTCTGTAGCTTTGAAGCCTGTCTTGGAACTAGCTCTTGTAGACCAGGCTGGCCTCGAACTCACAGAGATCCACCTGCCTCTGCCTCCCAGGTGCTGGGATTAAAGGCATGCGCCACCACCGCCCGGCCCCTGGGATCTCTTTATAGAGAAAGGGCAGAAAGACAGAGGTACTGGACAATCACTCTACTATCAAACTGTACCCTGAACCCAGTGTATGTGTATGACCTTCACTGGCTTAGCTTTGCTTTGGGGGAGGGAGTTTTTTCTTTTGTACATTGTTGTTGTTTTGAGACAGGGTCTCACTATGTAGCTCTGACTACCTGGAACTCACTGTATACACTAGGCTATCGAACTCACAGAGATCCACCTGCCTTTCCCGAGTGCTGGAATTAAGCATGCTACTTTACACCTGGCCCTTGCTTTGGTTTTGAGACAAGGTCTGAATACGTGGTCTAGGCTGGCTCCAATCTTAGAAAATTACCGCGCTCTCTCTGCCAGGTGTGGGATTAGAGTCTGTCCAACTTCATCCAATTCAACAGATAAAGTTAGAAAACTTTCTCTAAGGACAAGCAGCTAGACAAATGGTGTTTGACCCATGTTAGAAACTATACCAAAAAAGCAAGCACATAATAGGAAAAAAAGACAAATTATAGGTTTTGGGGGTGGAAAGAGGTGAGAAATGACTGCTTCCTGTATACAGTTTCTGCGTGAGGTGACGGAAGAGTGCCAGAAATGGATGGGGTGATAGATGCGCAACCCCGTAAGTGTAACGAATGCCCCCGAACCATAAACTAAAAATAGTCAGAATAGCAGCCTTTCCATTGCAAAATGTGCTCCCTCTTAGCACAGCCTCCACGGTCTCCAACAAAGACTTTGGTTTTAGTTGCCTCTTCCTGAAATTACTTTTTTTCTTATTTATGTGTATGAGTGTGCGTCTGTGTATATGTGTGTGTGTGTGTGTGTGTTCCACGTACATGGGAGTGCCTGTGGGGGACATTAAAGGGTGCTGGATTGCCTGGAGCTTGAGCTGGGAGTCAACAGATTTGGGTGCTAGGACCCTCTCTGAGAGCAGCAAGTGCTCTTGACCACTGAGTCATCTCCCCAGGCCCAGTTTCTTATGGAAACAATGAAAGCTGAATAGAGAACAAAATAATGCAGAACCCGAATCCAGACATCTTCCAGGGGATGAGGAGATAGGGTGAGGTCATCAAACCCGCAGTTTTGATAAGATTTAGGCATCAACCCCTTCCCTTTACAAGTGAAACCCTGCAAGCCCAGGAGTGGAACGACTTGTTCAAGGTTATACAACTGGGAACAGAGCTCGTGTCCGGGTCCCGAGACCATGAGCAAAGAAGGCAAGTGAAATCCATCTTCAAAGCTAGGACACAGACTCTTAACAGGGTTAGGGAGGAAGGAGGACTAAAGGCTGCAGAGCTGGCCACAGTTCAGTGGTAGAGGGAGTGAGTACCTAGTGCCTGGTTCAACTTCCAGCAGGGGGAGGGGAAGGGAAAGGGGCCACCCAGCTACATCTGAATAATAAAATCATCTCTGTGTTCAGTGCTTCAGTACTGAGAGCCCAGGACCGGCCCTCACTCTCCCCAGCCTCACTCCATGAGCCTCCTGGAGTTTGTTCTATGGGTAAAACAAAAGCAAGACAGGTCTCTACCTCAAGCCAGAGTCGGTGTGCAAAGGGCACCCATATCGCCCACCAACATAAAAGGGCAGCTTCCTATAACTGTGGCAGGAGCTGGAGGACCCATCCAGGAGTGCTTCTAGATGGTTATGACAAAGTCACTGTCCCTGAGCTCACAGTTGGTGTCAGATGGTCTGGGCCTGGGCTAAGGAGGCCAAGCAGCTGGCTAAGCAGGGTGGTATGTGTGTCCCAGAAGGCACACACCAAGGACCCGAGGCAGGTGGGACATGCAGCTGAGCCCGTAGTTGGCTATCAAATGGTTTGGGGTTTGTTTTCAAGACACTATGTAGCCTAGATTGGCCTCAAATTTAACATCATTCTTCAGCCTCCAGACTCCTGGGTTGCAGATGGCCACACCATCTCTTTTCCCTTCTATTTTTTCTAAACTAAGTCATAGCCATTAGAGTTCACCCTAAGTGTTCCATGGGTTTTGATAAAAACCTAACGTCACGGGTCAATCTGTGATTACCATATTACACAGAAGAGTTTCTGAATGGAAATTCCCATCACTTGCCTCTCTTTCTTTCTTTTTTTCTTTCTTTTCCTTTCTTTCTTTCTTTCCTTCTTTCTTTCTTTTTTTCCCGAGACAGGGTTTTTCTGTAGCTTTGGAGCCTGTCCTGGAACTAGCTCTTGTAGACCAGGCTGACCTCAAACTCACAGAGATCTGCCTGCCTCTGTCTCCCGAGTGCTGGGATTAAAGGCGCGTGCCACCACCTCCTGGCCCGCCTCTCTTTCTTTCCCCCTTTCTGGAGGAGCCTCATTTTTCAGATGCAGAAGCGAAGTCAGAGGATTCCCTGGGTTGCCCCAGACCCAGGGCATGAGAGGCAAAGCCTGTTCTACATAGCAAGTTCCAGGCCAGGCAGGGCTTTGCAGTGAGACTCTGTCTCTAAATAAACAAACAAATAAATGCTGTCTCATGGCTATGATGCACCCCGTGCATCTGTGAACTCACTCTGCTCACTCTGGTGGCCTGCACAAGGTCAAGCCAGCATTATTGGTGAACAGTTCGGTGAGTAGCACTAATTGGCCTCTATGGGTTATAAAATAAAAATGATGAGCCCGGGCAGTAGTGGCGCATGCCTTTAATCCCAGTACTCAGGAGACAGAGGCAGGCAGATCTCTGTGAGTTCGAGGCCAGCCTGGTCTACAAGAGCTAGTTCCAGGACAGGCTCCAAAACCACAGAGAAACCCTGTCTTGAAAAAAACCAAAAAAAAAAAAAAAAAGTCCTAAGATCCTCCTGTCCCCCACCCCAGTTCATTTGCTCTGATACATCATGGTAATCATGGCGTCTCCTCCCTCCTTGGTCACTTTTCCTGCACACCATTCCCATGGCCCCCACATCCTCAGCACACACCAGAACTTTCCCTCTGCAGCCTTTCCCTGCATCTGTGCATGCCCACAGCTCACCATGAGGCTCCGCTGAACATTCTCCAGCAGTGTCTGAACCTCCTGCAGATAGTCCCAGGACGGGTGGCCCTGGAGCAGCACGTCCAGCACAGACTCAGTGGCATTGAGACTCACCAGGACCCACAGGTACCGCAGCTCCCGCTCGCTCACACGGGCCTTCTGCTGCAGGTGCAGGGACAGGAGAGATCGCGGAAATGCAAGCCAGGCCTTTGGGCTGCGACCCCACCCCAAGGACTTGCCACTGTCTGGGAGCAGCTGCAGTCACCTGCTGTGGCCAGCAGACAACCTTGGGCCTAGATCAGCAGCAAGCTGGCTGGAGTGGCCAGGGCAAGGCCCCTGGTCAGTAGGACAACCTGCCAAGGACCCACGTGCTTCTGAGGGCGTGGAAGGCAGAAACTCCCCATCCCAGGAGGGATCCTCACCAGCCTCGTGATGTTGGCGACTCTGAGCACCCCCTCATAAGGCACAGGGATCCTGTAGTTGATGGGGAAGTAATGTTTCTGGGGAGGAACAAAGCGTGAGGTCAGAAGCAGAACAGGCTTAGACAGGACCCCCAGAGAGGGACCCGGCCTAACAGTGTGATTGATGGCAGAGAGGTCCTCTAACAAGAAGACAGCTCCCTTCCCCCCCCCCCCCCCCGAGACAAAGGGAAGGTGAAATCAGATACACAGTTCTATAAGGGCTGAAGTTTCAGAGCCAGGGTATGGACCAAGGGTTTTCAGGAAGACATGTTACTTTGGAGGTGAGTGTGGTTCGTCTGATGCTTACAGAGGTAACCTTTGCACATCTCTGTGAACACACTAAGCACCAATGAGCCAGATACCTTATTATTTATTGTTATTACTAATATTGTGTTGTGTGTGTGTGCGCGCATGCATGTGCGTGCGTGTGTGCAGGCATCCACATGCCTCAACACTGATATGGAGGTCAAAGGATAACTTTCAGGGGTCGGTTCTCTCCTTCCACCTTTATGTGGGTTCTGGGAATTGAACTCAGGTCTTCAGACTTCACCAGCCCGTGTTGTACGCTTTCAGTTAGTGGGTTGTATAGGATATGAATACATCTCAACATCACAACAAAAACAGTCTCAAAGATAGTCCTAAATAGCTGGGCACGTGCTTGCCATCCCAGAACTCGGGAAACTGAAGCGGGAAGATCTCAAGTTCAAAACCAGCCTGTCCAGCATAATGAGACTCTGTATCAATAAAGCAAAACAAGGGCTAGGGATGGTAGCGTGCTTGCCCAGCATAGACAAGGCCTGGGCTTGCATAGGCCGCATCACTGCGTGAACCAGGCTCATTGGCACCCATCTGTGATCCTGGCCCTCAGGAAGCAGAAGCAGGAGGGTTAGAAGTTCAAGGCCATGGGGTTGAAGGAGACTGCTCTTGTTCTATCGTTTCCTGGCCGCCCAGTCCCAACTATATGTAGTAAGTTAGGTCTTAAAGGAGGGAGGGTGGGAGAAAGAGAGAGAGAGAGAAAGAAGCAAATAAAAACCTAGCCATGTAGAAACACTACAACAGGGGGCTGGAGAGGTGGCTCAGTGGTTAAGAGCATTGCCTGCTCTTCCAAAGGTCATGAGTTCAATTCCTGGCAACCACATGGTGGCTCACAACTATCTTTAATGAGGTCTGCTGCCCTCTTCTGGTCTGCAGACACACACAGACAGAATATTGTATACATAATAAATAAATAAATAAATAAATAAATATTTAAAAAAAAAAAAAAAAGAAACACTACATCATGTGGGCATCTCCAGTCTCCAAAAGGAACCATTTTCTGACTTGAAGGTCTTTGTCCCAAGTGAGTCCCTGGAGGCCTTTTCTGAGTTATAGGCTGAAAGCCACATGGAAGTAGGTTAAAGGTCAGCGAAGAAGGAGGGAGCTGTGGAAGGTGATCCTCTTATACACTTGGTTATGTGATAGACCAAGGTGGGCAATGTCACTATAACATTGGGGCTGACATATCTGGGGTGGGAAGTGAGCACAGCTCCAGGTGAGCCTTGGGACTTGGGAACAGGGACCCGTTTGGTGCTCTTTCCCGTTACCATGTACTGAAGCCGGTTCTTGTACTGCAGCTTGACCCGAAGGTAGCCCGTAAGGTCACACTCCTTATCTTGGGTCAGAGTCCACATCTCCAAATTCTCGTTCCCCAAAGTCATGCCAAGTAGGATCCCAAGACCTGTGGGCCACAGCCAACGAGAGCCTATGAGACCAAGCACTGTGTGTGCACGCCCCCTGCTGTGCACAGCTGTATCAGCTCACGCCCCCTGCTGTGCACAGCTCTGTCAACTATCCTCCATTTTCAAGGGTGGCGAGTACTGATGGGAAATGCAGGGGAGCAGAGCCCTGGAATAGTAAGCACATCCCACCCCTGGGCAGCAGAGTCCTCAGGGAGACACCCAAAGTCTGGTCTCCAATCTCCCCTACTTCCTGTTATTCCAGGGCACCCTCGGCCCCTTCCTTGGTGTGACAGGTTTCACAACTGTTTTTGATTTTCCCTTCAGAGTTTTGGATACAAAGTCTAGTTCCAGATCTTAAAATGGATTTTGGTGACCCAGAGACTTTCTTCTATGAACTATATGACCTTGGCATTCTCCTCCATTAGATGTACCAGAAGGTCTATAGCTCCTTCCAGTCTAAAGGCTCTGGGATGCTAAACAGACCACACACACTGGCTGTCCCAACAATTGAAACAGTACCAGGAATTACCACTAGGTGTCACTGTAGCCTCAAAAACAACTCTCCAGATCTGTACTTGTAAACAGAAAAAAAATATATTTGAGAGAACTTACAAAAAATATGAATAGGGGTCAAGTGAATGAGAGAAACATAGACGAGAAAGCGACACCCAAAGGGCCAACCTCACTATTGAGAGAAATAAATTCAAATGAGAACAATTGGATTCAGTCTGTAGCCAGAGAAACATATACACACAAAGCCAACCAGGGATTTCAAGGAAATGGAAAGGTTTTTATGAGATAATTTCATTTTAATAATCCTGATGCTGCCAAAAGAGCTCTCAGCCTGGAAATACACTTGGCACATTTAATAATAAAATGGAATTAAACTCTACAACCTTTGGCCCACTGATGCTGACCCACTAAACTTGTAACTAGAAAGGAAACAGGACAGATTCATGGACAGAGACTTACACAGCATCGTTATTCCTTCTTAACATTTATTCACTTGTCGGAGAGGCGACTCGTGGTATGAAATACTTAAGATATGTTTAGCGGCCTCTGAAGGGAGCCCGCGCCAACAGTATTGGCAATGCGTAGGACGGCTTTAGGTTTATTAATTGATTTCCTGTGCTTTCGAAAAAATAAATATGTCAGATTTCTGTGGGAGATTATTACAGTCATCTTTACGTTCCAGGACATTTTTTAATGTTCTCCAATCAGTATCTTTTTTTTTTTTAAACATAGTCTCTCAGTATGCCACCCTGGCTGGCCTAGAACTTTTCATGAAGACCAGACTGGCTTGAACTCACATAGATCCACCAGCCTCTCCTTGGGTGTTGGGATTAAAGGTGTGTCACCATATCCAACTTACTATCTATTATTATTATTGTTGTTCTCAAAACCAATAATTATCTTTTGCCTTTTCTTTTCTTCCCTTTCCTTTTCGCCAAGACAGCCAGGCAGGCTGAGTCCCCTCCCCAGTCTGTCCTCATTGACATCACTAACTGGGGGTCTTCCCACTCCCTTTCCTGTCACCTTGAAGGTGTTTGTCTTTGTACATCTACTGGCCTGGGCCGTGCTCCCTCTTAGCTTCCCTCCCCTTCCTCCCAGACCACCCCGCTTGTTCCCACTTACTGGACCAAGCCCTAGGAGCACTGTTTACCATGATGCTTGGGTCTGCTCAGGCCCTGCCCTCCCCACCTACAGAACTCAGACAACCACTCTGTGTAACAGCCCTAGCTGTCCTGGAACTAGCTCTGTAGACCAGGCTGGCCTTGAAATCCCAGAGATCTGCCTGCCTCTGCCTCCCAAGTGCTGATGAGATTAAAGGCATGCGCCACCCCCACCAGGCTGACAACCACATTCTTGCAAGGAGGCAAGTTTGCAAGAATCAGTCTTTGCCATGCACCTAACATAGTCTTGGGCTGAAGGAACAAAAAATACACAACTAGTATTAAGCCAACAAGATGGCTCAGTGGGCAAAGGGGCTTGCCACCAAGCCTGACTACCTGAGTTCAATCCCAGGAACCACACAGTAGGAGAGAACTAACTCCTGCAAACTGTGCTTTGACTGCCACACAGGTGCCACAACACACAAACCTGCTTAATGGGTTGAATAGCGTCCCCCTCTCAAATTCTTATCCACCTCGAATCTCAGAATGACTTGATTTGGAAACAGGTTCTTTGCAGGTGTAATTAAAACAAAGGCTGTTGATGTGAGATCATCCGGGGCCTGGGGAGAGCCTAGATCTAATGACTGGCTTTCCAGGAGGAAGACTGTGTAGAGGGAAAGGCCTTGCAGATGGGGGTGCTGTGCAAGCTTGCAATGCTGCCACCTGCCAAGGGACACAGGCAGTCCCAAGAAATCTGGAAGAGGCAGGAGGACCCTCCCCTAGAGCCTTCAGAAGCTGTAGTGATCAGTGACCCAGTTTCAGACCTCTAGTCCCCAGAACTAGAAGGAAATACCTTGATGGAGCCGAGTCACAAATTCATGGTGATACGTTAAAGTAGCCTACATCCCCCAAGATCCTCAGCCCCATGCAATATGGGGCCTCTGCCCTGCCAATCTCTCCCCTCAACTGTCCTTGCTAAGTCCTAAGAGATGCCATCTGAAGCTCCCCTCCTGCTTGTGTTCATTTCCAGCCTCACTTCCCCTCAGGTGGGCCTAGAGAGGTGGCTCAGCAGATAAAGACACTCGCCATCAAGCCCAAGGGCCTGAGTTCAATTCCCAGGACCCACACTTCCTCTGGCTCTCGTATGCATACCATGGTACACAGACACATACCACACACACACCAACACAATAAGTAAATAAATCTAATCACTTAGGACTGGTAGGTAGCTCGGTGGTTCAGAGTGCCTTCTGCCCTTCTAGAGGACCCGAGTTCAGTTCCCACCATGTCAGGTGGCGGTAACTCCAGCTCCAGGGAGATCAAACACCTCTGGCCTCCAAGGGCCACTGGCACTCATGTGTACCCACCCACACATTGACACATAATTAAAAATACTGAAACTGAATCTTTAAGTGTGATCGCTTCACCTCAAGAACTGACCCTCAGATGCCTAATCCCTCAGTCCCCTGCCTGGTATTTAAGGCTTCAGGGGGCCTGCACATGACCTGCCTGCCCCTTCCAGCTGAACCCCACTCAGCCCCACCACACACACCGGTCCCTGTTTGGAGAGCTAGCTCCACCCATCATCCTACGTCTACCAGTGTGTCTACCACCTAACCTTTGTGTCCTCCTGGAAAAAACCCTCACCCACGCCACCACCCATGTTCCATTAAGAGGTGGGTCTGTCTGGGAACTTCACCCATTCCGAATGTCCCCACCCTTTGCAGTGTCTGAGCACCAGACACAGACTGTGCCCAGCTCTTCTCTGGAGACTTGTGGTTTCAGCCCCTGCCCGCATTTATTTGGCATAAATAACTTCAAGTGGCGGTGGGGATGGGAGGTGCGAAGCAGGCCAGGTCCTTGTCACTGACAACGACTCTCCAAAGCCTGCGGCTGCCATTGAGTCTGTGAGGGCTCAGCCTGGCTTCCCACCCAGCAGCTATAAACATCCCACAGGTCCTTTGCTGATTTCTATCCTTGTTTCAACTTATTCTTCTTTTTATCAGTAACATCATTGTCTTTCTGCTTTTTAATTTTGACCTCCTGTGGAGGGAGGGGTAGAAGGGTCTGGCAGCTTCCTTCTCCAGGCCTCTCAGGCCCCACGTGTTGTGCCTTCCCTACCCCCAACTAGCCACACCCAGGAGGATGGAAATCCTCTCTCTACAACCTCTGTCCCCACCCTGCACCCCAGAGCCAATGAAACTACAGAGGTGAGAAGCTGCCACCCACCCCAGTGCCGGCCCATCCTGCATCTGTTGTGCCCACTCAGCTCGCACATCTGAGCCTGAGGTCAGAGGCAGGCAGAGCAGAGGGTGGCCGTGGATCTCTCATCCCGGAGGCTGCCTGCAACCCCCTGGAAAGCATCCCAACTTCTTACCAACAGGAGCTGCCCTGGTTGCTATGGTTACAGTAGAGCCACCCACCCACCAAGGCCTTCCAGGACAGGATCCCCAGGTATAACTCCCCCTCCCCCCAGTACTCACAGTATAACCAGGCGAGTCCCCAGGGCATGATGGTGCACTGGGTGCCCCCTGACAGCAGAGGCACTGTCCCCAGCAGTGTGTCCAGTGGCCTGAGCTAGGACCTACATGGCCTCGGGTCAGCAAGGGTGGCCACCAAGTCGGGAAAGGCTGGCCCAGGTTGAGAGGGGGCAGGTACTCCTGGGGTAGCTACCGCCCTATCTGCTTGGCAGGGCGGAGGGCAGCCAGGGGGCGGTGGCTGCCAGTCCCATTGCAGCTCGGGAGCTGGTGTGAGACTGTGGCTCTGGGGTCTCGGAAGGAAGAGGAGGAAGAGAAGGGAGTCCCCAGCAGGCCTCTTGGAATCTGGAGCTGGGTGGCGCTTTCTCTGGTTTCTCCGACTGCCGCCGCTGCTCGGTGTGAAGTCTAGCTCTGGAAAAAGAAGGAGGAGAGAGACTGATTATGTAAGAGCAAGGCTGCCACTCAGCCACCAGCCAGCAAAGGAAGACCCACCACACGCACGCTGTCCCCGCGGCCAGTACTAAGACACCCAGCCTGGTCTTCACACGCAAGGAATAACTCCAGGCACCTCGGCAGTTGCCTGGGGCCAAGGAGTGAGCGAGTCTACAAGTCAGGGCTGGCAGCCCTGAGCTGAGACTACAGGAACAGTGGAGTTACAATCCAGGAGGCTGCCTGGAGGAGGTGAGGCGCCGGGTCAATTCCAAGTGACACATGCTTCAGGGAAGGCTGAGGAGTGAAAGATGTCTCCCCCTGCCTTCACTGCTATCTAGATCTTTTCTGTCACCCAAATGTGTTCCCCTGTCAGATAAAAACTGATGGGCCAGTTTCATTTGAACTCCAGATAAATGAACACTTTTTCTAGTGAAGTATTTGATGAGTGATACTGTAGGTACCGAATGTTGCATGGAGCATACTTATGCCAAGAAATAAATAAACAAACATTGTAGCCAGCTGTGGGAACACAACAGGGAGGTCACAGCACTCTAGCGGCTGGGGCAGGAGGATGAAGAGGCCAGACGGGGCTACTTAGCAAGACTCTGGTCTCTAAAAAGCAAACAAAAGACTGGGTGCGGTGGCGCACATCTTTAATCCCAGCAGAGGCAGAGGTAGGTGGATCTCTGTGTTCAAAGCCAGTCTGGTCTACAGAAAGAATTCCAGGACAGCCAGGGTTACGGCATAAACAGAGAAACCCTGTTTTGTTTTGTTTTGTTCTGTTCTGTTTTGTTTTTAAAAGTATGCAAGAAGAATTTCAGCTTGGCCTGCTGGTGATTAACCCTGAAAGTCAACACCCCCATAGAGCCTGATGCACTCCCCCACTTTTCCCAGTCCCAGCAGATCATGGGCCCTGGGCAGAGACAGCGTGAAAACTGGGTTTCTCACAGGGCGCTATTCCATCCCTTTGGGATTTCCTCTCCCTGTATTGGCTTAGGTCAGGAGAAATGCCCACCACTCTAGGACAC
The DNA here is from genome assembly GCF_018167655.1 of Microtus oregoni. Classification (NCBI taxonomy): domain Eukaryota; kingdom Metazoa; phylum Chordata; class Mammalia; order Rodentia; family Cricetidae; genus Microtus; species Microtus oregoni. The sequence continues at coordinate 44,742,444 of NW_024543063.1, forward strand.
AGGGAAGGGGAATGGGGGCAGACGGGTGTGACAGGGGAGACGCTCTCCATCGTTCCGTCTGTGACGTACCTACAGAATGTACCGAATTGTACCAACTTGCTGGCCCTAGGGCTGGGGTGCAGCTCAGTGGTAGAGAGCTTGCTGAGTATACAGGAGGCCCTGCGGTCAAGTCCCAGCAAAGAAGCCAAGAAGCTAGGAAGTAGGAAGAGTAAGACCCAGACTGGGCTGCCCAAGGGATTTTTAGCTAAGGCTAGCCTGCGCAACATAACAAGTTTCAGGTAAGCACGGACTGCACAATAAGACCCCGTCTAAAACAAAACAGCACAGCAGACACGCTTGCCCTCCTCCTCAGAGCCTCTGAAGCAGGCAGGGCCACATCCACAAAGTGCATTGCTCAGATTTACCCTGGGTTAAGACTCTGGACCTCAGCCCTCCCTTCTTCTGATCCTCTCCCTACTCCTCCTTCTTCCCCCCCATCCACCCCAGTGACCTTCCTATAGAGATACCGACACTGGCTACGCCCCCCCCCCCCCCCCCCCCCGGACACTGTCTCATATTAGCTCTTAAAGGCCTCACACTTGGCTGTGCCACCAAGGATGACCTTGAACTCCCGCTCTGGTCCCTACCTCCTGAGAGCTGGACTTACAGGCACGTATCACCACACTCCTTTTATACAGGGATGAGTTCAAGCTCAGGGCTTCATGCATGCTAGACAAGGTACATTCCCAGCCCCAACTGTATCTTTTCATTGTTACTTGCATGTTACAGAAGTCTTATATACATACGTGTGTGTGTGTGTATGTATATAAGACTTCCATAACATGCAAGTATGTGTGTGTGTATAGTTTTTAATGTATAACTAAGAATTTTGACAAATTCATAGAGCTATGTAACCACTGCAATAACCCTTTTGGTGTTTTGTTTTGTTTCCAAGATGGGGTTTCTCTGTGTAACAGCCCTAGTTGTCCTGGAACTAGCTCTATAGACCAGGCTGACCTCAAACTCAGAGATCTGCCTGCCTCTGACTCCCAAAGACTGGGATAAAAAGATAGCCACCAACGCCTGGCTATTTTTATTCCGTTTTGTTTTGTTTGTTTGTTTTTGAGACAAGTTTTCTCGGTGTAACAGTCCTGGCTATCCTGGAACTCGATCTGTAGACCAAGCTGACCTAAATCACGGAGATCCACCTGTCTCTGTCTCCCAAGTGTTGGGATTAAAGGTATGCGCCACCACTGCCCGGCAATAATCCATTTATAAAACACTTCCTTCACCCAACACCCCCCCCTCCGCCGCCTCTGTTGCTCTGTAGTGAGCGCCTCTTGCCACAGTAGCACTTTTCCCGTCAATCACTCCCCCCCCCCCGCCCCCGAATGTCACATAAATGCCATCTTGAGGTATAGATTTGGTGTGTCGCTTCTTCCACTTGACATGATGAATCTGGGGTGTTGTCATGTTGATGTGGTATGTTAATAGTTTCCTCTTTTTCCTTTCTCAGTGAAAGCCTCTTGTGTAAACAAATCATTATATGTCTCCCTCCAATAATGAAGCATTTGAATAGATCCAGTCTCTGAAGACAATGAAAAACACCAAAGTCCTCAGTGGACAGGTTTTGGTGTGGACGGAAGCGTCTACCTCTCTTGAGTCCTTCTGTGACTTTGAGTGATGTCACGCTGTCCTTTAGGCCATCAGGGATCTTCATGCCAGTCGCAGAGCCTGGGCTGCCCACCGCTCATCTTGAGCTCTCCCCTGCACAGGACTTGGCAGGGCGGAGGTGTCCTACAGTCCAGGGGACATGAGGCGACTGCTGTGGGGTTTAAATGAGGTGTCCCCCATAGTCTCAGACATTTGGCTATCTGGTCCCAGTTGGTAGTGTTGTCTGGGGAGGCTAAGGTGTGGCTTTGTTGGAGGAAGGGTGTCACTGGAGGCCGGCTTCAAGAGTTAAAAGACTCACCATTTGGAGTTCAGGGCTCAAGAGGCGAGCTTTCAGCTTGCTGTTCCAGCCACCCCACCTGCCATCTCCACTCCACTATCATGGACTCTTCACTCTCTGGAATCATAAGTTCAAATAAATGCTTCCTTTTGTGAGTTGCCTTGGCCCTGGTGTTTATCGTAGCAACAGAAAGTGCGGCAGCAGAAGGTCCTATTTAGAGCCCACAGCTTTGCCCTCCCTGGCAATGAGACCCAACCCTGCTCTGCCGTCTTTCTGTGCTCAAGACTGACTGTGACTTCCTCAGATCCTGGGAGGGCAGAGCCTGCCAGGATTTCTCTGTCTCTACCTCTCTGTCCCCATCTTGGTGAGGATGGAGGGATGGAGGTGGATGAAGGGTTTACGCCTTTCCCAGTCTGCCCCACCCCACCCCTGGGACCCATGGCATTATTGGGAAATTTGTGAAGGGAAAGGACAAAAAAAAAAAAAAAAAAAGAGGGTGGAGTGGTCAGCATAGTTCCACGATGAAGACCAGCTTCAAAGTCACAGAATATCAGTCTCACTAAGTCGTGACTCCAGGGTCCTGGGGCAGGGGCAGGGTCAGAGAGAGGGCAAGTGGGGGGGAGGGGGGAAGGGGTTGAATGAGCTAAATCCTCCACGGAGGGAAGCAAGGACTTGCTTGCATGATTTGGGAGGGATTAGACACAGATGGGCGTATCTGGTTTTGTGGTACTGGAGTTTGAGCAAGGGCTGACAGCATGCTAGAGGTAATTGAGGTAGTTCTTGCCTTTTCCAGTGAGCTACACTCCTAGCCCTTGAGAGCTGTTTTTTTTTTGCTTTTGTTTTTACTTTGAGACAAGGTCTCAAGGTGTAGTCCTGGAACTCATCTATGCAGAACAGGCTGGCGTCGAACTCAAGAGATCCACCTGCCTCGGCCTTCCCAGTGCTGGGATTAAAGTCACGTGCCGCCCACCTGGCTGTTCGTTGTTTTGTTTGTTTTTTGTTTGCTTTCGGTTTGTTTGTTTAAATTCCTATCTGTAGAAAGTGGGGAGGAGGGACAGATGGAAGCCTGGTGTTGTTTATTGTCTCGCAGTGACACAGTGAACTATTTTATTCTTTAATTCTGCAGGTAGAACTTGGATTTGTTTGTTTGTTTGAGACAAGGTTTTACATCTGTAACCCAAACTAACTTCAAATTCAGTACGTGGTCTCAAAGATGACCTTGAATTTCTGTTCCTCCTGCTTCAGCCTCCAGTGCTGGGATTATGGGAGGTGCCACCACTGCCCTTTGTGTATTACCAGTGACCAAGCAAGAGCTTGAGACAGAAGTGCTCTAACACTGTGCTACATCATAGCCTACATCTTGGACTCTTACTCTTTTTTTTTTTTTTCTTTTTAAAGAAGTCCTACTCTGAGCTATCCACCCAAGTCAGAATCCGCTCACTGTCCCCCTTCTTCCAAAGTCACCTGCTTTGGTCTTTCCTTACCTGAGGACTGACTAGCGCCTCTTCCTCAGGGAGGGAGCATTGGACTCTAAGTTCGGATCATGGCTGTTGAGTTCTGGAGCCAGTTCAGCAGCACAGAAGACACACAAGGAAACAGTCAGGACCTACGCACGAAGCCCTCAGAGTTCCCAGGAAGCCTCTGCCGGCTCTGCCACAATCACCACTGAGTAGAGGCTGAGAGTTTGTGTTCCATGAGCTGTAGGCGAGGATGAGGCGATCTGGGTTGATCACGGAGTGGGCCTGGTCGATGCATATGGAGTTCGGCTACTCTTTCCTGGGCTTGGCTGATCCAAGCTAATCTCCACTGATCTTCCCTGGACTCAGCTGTTGTATGCTGAGCTCTGCTGAGCCTGCCTGGGTTTAACTAATCAGGCTGAGTTCTCTGACTCAAACTGGGCTCAGCTGGCCCAGGTTGGACTCTGCTGGTTCGAGCTGGATTCAGTTGAGTCCATCTGAGTTTGGCTGGCGCAGTGTAGCCCAGGGTAGCCCCACTCATGCTGGTGAGTTTGCAGAGTGCTGAGTGATCTAGGTGGACTTCACTGGGAACACGTCCATCAGGGATAGCCTAGGCTAATTCTCACAACAGAAGCCCAAGAAAGCAGGCGAGTGAGTCAAGCCCTCCCCAAGTCCTACGCTCAGAACAATGACACCAACCACTTCCGTCACTTGGAACAGACAGACTCCACTTTCTGATGAAAGGAGCAGAGCTGCCTTGTAAGGCCTTGGATGGGTGTGGGTAAACAATTGGGGCCATGTTTGCAACCCATCTATTACACCTACCTGGAACATTCTTCTCCCCCAAGGAGGCCAGGCATGATGTAAAAGTATTAGGGGACAGAATATTGGGTCACCTGCCCAGCCTGGCCACTTTTCTTTAAGCAGGACAAGCCCCAGAAGACTTCAGAGGCATTCCTTACAAGCCCACATCCTAGAGTTGAGACCGGGAGACCTAGATGGGGAGGGAGCTGGCCCAAGGCCATATCCGGGCCTCCCAACTCATTTTCTTCCTGGGAATCAAGCCATGGTCCCTTAAGAATGTAGGAGGCTCAGGCAGTGAGCTCAGGGCTCAGGGCTGGATCAACAGATGCTCTTAATGGGGACTGAGCCTAAGACACAGATAAAGGGGACAGCTGGGCGTGGTGACACACTTGGGAGGTAACCTGTAGGAGGATCAAGAGTTCAAAGTCATCCTTGGCTACAAAGTGAGTTTAAAGCTAGCTACAGTAAACTCTAACTGAAGGGTGGGGATATGAGCTGTACAGACGTGGGCTCTGGGCTAATGGATTAGGCAGGATCCAGACACAGTTCCTATATCTGCTTTTGTTTAGTTCTGTTTTTCTTTAATTTTTAAATGTGTTATTATATGTCTCTCTGCGTTTGTCTCTGTCTCTCTGTTTCTCTGTGTGTGTGTGCACACGTGTGTGTGTGTGCGCGCACGCGCGCAAGAGAGATGAAGAGAGATCACAGGACAACTGTGGAGCTGATTTGCTCCTCCCACTGTGGGATCCAAGGATCCCAGTTAGGCTATCAGATTCTGTGGCAATCATTTTTGCCCACCTGGCCATTTTGCCAGCCCTCTTTTCTTTTTCCTTCCTTCCTTCCTTTCTTCCCTCCCTCTCTCTGAAGGCGTGAGTCACAAACAATCTCACACCAGTTTGGAATTATAATCAATAGACAAGCTATTTATTTAAAGGGGAAAAACTTACAGATCACCGTCCCAGACAACAGCCCTCTGCTCAATCAGGAAGAAAGCCTAGTCGGTGGAAGAGGAGCAGGAAACCAGAGTGAGAGCAGAGGGAAGTGGCCACTTTTTTAAAGGGAGAGAGACCACGCCCCAGTGGGCTGGTATCTCAGCGGCTATTGGCTGAGGGAGCAGAAGGAGCTTCCTCAACATCTCTCTTTCTTCTTTGACAAGGCCTCGCATAGTCCAGGCTGGCCTCAGACTTGGCGGACACAGTCAAGGATAAACCTGAACTAACTCCTGCATCCTTTGCCTCCACCCCAAGTGTTAGAACCACAGCCGTGTCCTGCTGCGCCTGCTTTATGTGGCGCTCAGGCTTCCTGCCTACTAGGCAAGCGCTCTACCCCTGAGTTACATTCCTGACCTCCAGAATATATCTATTTTCTGTCCGACCCCTGACATCTTTCCTATGTGTGGCCAGTAGTTGGTTCTATGTTAAAATTCATGCCCCAGAACTGAAGTTGTATTTCTTTAGTAGGAAGTAAGAAATATAGATTCTGGGGCTGGGCAGTGTTGGCAGATGCCTTTAATCCTAGCATTTGGGAGGCAGAAGTAGATAGGTCTCTGTGAGTTCGAGACCAGCCTGGTCTACAGAACAAGTTCCAGAACAGGCTCCAAAGCTACAGAGGAACTCTGTCTCAAAAAAAAAACCTTAAAAATTTATATATTTTTATATTCATCTCTATGGCTTGGCTTGATCAGGACATTTCATACAGAGCTTCATAGCACATGGTCCTTTCCCCTGGCTTCTTTCCCTTAGCACCATGTTCCCAAGGTTCATTCATCCGTGGCATCTTATGAACTGAATATCTGAGTCACTTCTGAGCCAGTGAGATGTCTCATCATTCCCAAGCCTGACAACTTGAGTTCAGTCTCCAGAGACCACATGGTGAAGGGAAGAACTGATTCCCACAAGTTGTCCCCATCTCTCTACATGTATGTCATAGTATGTATGTGCCCACACACATGTGCAAAAAAATAAGTAAAAGGTAAGGGTTGGAGAGATGACTCAAGGGTTAAGAGCATTTCCTGCGCTTCCAGAGGACCAAGGTTCAGTTCCCAGCATCCACACTGGGCAGCTCACTACAGACTATAGTTCCAGGGGATCGATGCCCTCTTCTGGTCTCCATGGGCACCTGCACATAGGACATATATTCACACACACACACACACACACACACACACACAAATCTACTAATTTTTTTGTTTTTTTGAGACAGGGTTTCTCTGTAGCTTTGGAGCCTGTCCTGGTCTTGTAGACCAGGCTGGCCTCAAACTCACAGAGATCCACCTGCCTCTGCCTCCCAAGTGTTGGGATTAAAGGTAAAAACCAACACCGCCCAGCCACAAATCTACTAATTTTTAAAAATTATGTCACTCCAACCCAACTAATATGATGGCATTTAGAGATGGGGCCTTTAGAACATGATTAGGGATAGTTAAGGAGGTAATTAGTTCCTCATGGTAAGACGAATGTCCTTGGAGGCTAAAGAGACAACTCAGCTGTTAAGAGCACTGGCTGTTCTTCCAAAGGACATGGGTTTAACTCTCAGTACCCACATGACAATTCCCAGCAATCTGTTAATCCCAGTTCCTGAGGGACTGGTATCCTCTCTTCTGGCACCTCAGGACATATGTGGTGCACAGACATACGTGTATGGAAAACGTCCATACACATAATTTTTTTAAAAAATTGTATTTATTTATTTTACTAGATGTATATATGTGCATGTGCCTAAGTGTATATCTGTATCATATATGTGCAGACAGGTGCTCTTGAGACCAGAGGACATTGGATGCTCTGGAACTGAGTTACAGGTGATCGCGAGGCTTCTGCTATGGGTTCTGGGAACCAAAACCAGATCATCTGCAAGAGCCACAAGTGTTCTAAACCCCTGAGCCATTTCTCCATTCCCTGACTATTTGAGTCTTCTGAATAGTCATAGGTCATGAGCCTCCTGCTCTGAACAGTTCCTTTGTCTTCAGGACGGTGGCTGCTTAGTTTAATTTACTGAAGCTCTTTTTAAAGTTTGATTGAGGTACAGTTGATATGAAGTAAAGCTCACCATCCAAGTGGACAAGTTTAAAAATGTACACTATGGCGGGGGCAGAAAAATGTACACTATGGCGGGGGCAGGAGCGATGGCTCCGTGGTTAGGTTAGGAGCGTTTCTGCTCTTGCAGAGGACCCAAGTTTGGTTCCCAGCACCCATGCTGCGCCTCTTACAACTCCCAATAACTTCCATCATCACCCTCTTCTGACCTCCGAGGGCACCTGCCCTCACATGGCAGACAGACACACACCGTACACATAAATAAAAATAAAACAACTATTTTTTTTAAAGAAGATGTAGAATATTTCTTTCACTCCCAAAAGTTCCCTTGTGTCTCCCCCTTTGCAGCCAGTCCTCTTCCCAGTCTCCCACTGATCTGGCTTCTATCTTTAGAGTCAGATTTTTTCCAGAATTTTCTTTTCTTTTTTCTTTCTTTTTTTCCCCCCACTTTGGTTTTTCAAGACAGGGTTTCTCTATGTACATAGATTATTATAGTCTGGACATGGTTTTAGTTTGTCCCCCAAGGGACAAACTTGGAAGCTTGGTTCTTTGTGCATCCTTAGCTCTCAATGCTGGGAGACAGTAAAGTCTCTAAGATGTGGAGCCTAACCAGCTATAGTAGCAGGCACCTGCAATCACAACATTCAGGAAGCAGAGGCAAAATTGCAGGAGTTTGAGGCCACCCTGGGCCACATAGCGAAGTGGAATCCAGCCTGGACTAGTCTCAAAGAGAAGGAGGGGTCGGGGTGGGGACCACCGCCTTGGAGAGGAACTTCCAGTTCGCTTCGGGGAGAAAGGGTTGTCAGTAAGGAGCAAGGCCAGCCCCTCCCCCTTTCCGGTAGCCTGTCCGGCCTCTTTTTTTTTTTTTTTTTTTTGATTTTTCGAGACAGGGTTTCTCCGTAGCTTTTGGTTCCTGTCCTGGAACTAGCTCTTGTAGACCAGGCTGGCCTCGAACTCACAGAGATCCGCCTGCCTCTGCCTCCCGAGTGCTGGGATTAAAGGCGTGCGCCACCACCGCCCGGCTCTGTCCGGCCTCCTGATCCCTCCCTCCATCAGAGAGGCTCTCACCTGAACTCGGCCATTGCTGCTGCTGTACCCTCGAGCCTCAAAAGCTACGCACCAAATAAAACAGTTTGCCCTTTTCTTCCTTTTTCTTTCCTCCCCACTCCCCTTTCCCCACCTCTTGTTTGTTTTTGGTCAGCTGGATTGTTTGTTTGTGTTAAACGTAGTCTTGCTAGCTATCCCAGGTTGGCCTCAGACTCACGATCCTCCCTCCTCAGCCTCGCAGATGCTAGATCCTAGGTATGCGGCCCTCCTCACTACGACCTGTTTCCTTAGTTTCCTTTGTGTGTTATCCAGCCTCGAGCACTTTCTATGCTGACGAAAAACGGACCAGGACAAGGCCTTTCATGAGCGCGTTTTTCTCTCTCCTGAGAGTAGCAGAGAATCATATGATCAGCGGAGTCTGAATGATAAGAAACAGCCAAGGTATTTCCCAAAGTGGCGCTATGTTATTCTCTTTGATGTTCAAGTCGTTAAGCTAATGAGAACTCCTCCTAGTAGGTTCCTGCCCTGGTGTGTGAGTCTAGAAGCCGTCCTAGTTTCCCTACTCCCTGCCATTACAAGGGCCTTCCAGGTTCTCCTGTACAATTCCCGACTCAGACTTGAAATCAGCCCTTTCCCTGAGGATCCTTTTTTGTTTTGTTTTTTTTTTTTTTGTTTTGTTTTTTTTTTTGTTTTGTTTTTTTCGAGACAGGGTTTCTCTGTAGCTTTGGTGCCTGTCCCAGAACTAGCTCTTGTAGACCAGGCTGGCCTTGAACTCCCAGAGATCCGCCTACCTCTGCCTCCCGAGTGCTGGGTTTAAAGGCATGTGCCACCACTGCCCAGCCCGAGGATCCTTTCTAATGATAAATGGTATTTAGATCCCTCAACCTGGGCACTGGATAGTGCTATTTTACTACAGGGCTATCAGTGTTCTAGGTCTGATTCAGTAGGAAATGCATAATCTTAAATGTTTTCTAAAAAGTCATTTGGGGCTGGGAATGCAGGTTGGTGGATAGAGTGCCTGCCTACCACGCCGGAGGCCATGGGTTCAGTCCCCAGCACTGCTTAAACTGAGCACGGTGGTGCTTGCCTATAATCCCAGCACTTGGGAAGCAGAGGCAGGAGGATCAGGAGTTCAGGGTCATCCTGAGTTACAGAGTGTTTCAGGCCAAACAAGGTTACATTAAACAGTGACTCAAAAAATAATTCACCTAGCGATGGAGAGATGGCTCCATGGCTAAGAGCGCTTGCTGTTCTTGCAGAGGGCCCAGGTTCAGTTCCCAGCACCTACATGGTGGCTCACAGCCATCCTTAACTCTAGTTCCAGGGGATCTGGAGCTCTATTCTAGCCTCTTTGGGTACTGGGCAAGCAGGCAGTGCATACACAGAAATAAATACTCATACTCATAGAAATAAATAAATACTCATACGCATAGAAATACATTTTTAAAAAGTTAAAGCTAGGCGTGGGGTAGAGATTTACAGAGGGCACGAGGTCCTTGTGTATACAGATAAGCACTGGGACAATCAGGAATATCTCCCCAACGGAGGAAACATGTAGCCATTTTCCACCCAGAAAACTGGGAATGGTTATATTAGCCCAATGGTCTATGCTACCTGTAGGGCCAGGCCACACCCGAATCCCCTTGAATCACCCTGAGTATTATGTTTGTTTATCTTAGGCTTTTTCTTCCTAGACCTTATCCTGAGCATTGTTTCTGAGTCAACAAAACCCATCCTTATGTGAAATGTCACCGTACTTTACAACAGCCTAAGTGCTGCCTGTAGGGTCCCCCCAGACTCTTCGTTTATCTCAGTCATTCTCCCTAGACCCTTATCTTAAGCACTGTTTCTCAGTCAACATAGCCCATCTTTACGGAAAAGGTCATATGTACTTTGAAAAGAGTTTCAATGTAATCATGCCTTAAGCTTTGTTGTACATGCAGAATGAGTGAATTATCATCAGAAACTTTCTTCAAAATAGTGCAGTGCTTATATATACCTAAAAAGCTGCCTGGTGTCAGACTCTAAAAGTTGAATCCACACCAGCTACTGAGTAATCAGATTTCCTTCTTGCCAGCCCTGGTGTTTGAGGCTGCCTTCCCCCGAAACACACACACATAGCAAGTGTGCCTGTACCCCTAATGCTAGGGAAGAGAAGACAGAAGGAACCTGAGGCTTACTGGTCAGGGAGTCTAGCTAAACTAGTGAGCTCCAGATTCAGTGAGAGATTGTTTCTCCAAAAAACTAAGATGGGGCACAACTGAGGACGGCGTGCGGCTTTGACCTCTGGATCCCACAGGCATGTGCATACACACATACACCACACACATACATACCACACGCACACATACATACCACACACACACGCACACACACATCACACACACATACACCACATACACACCACACACACACCACACACACACCACATACACACACATCACACACATCACACACACACATATACCACATACACACCACACACACACCACACACACACACCACACACACACACCACACACACACACCACACACACACACCATACACACACATACACCACACACATACCACACACACAAGTTTATTGCTCACAGCGCTATAGGAAACTTTCTGAACTCATGTTCTGAATGCTGCTTGATTCTTGGTGGGTTCCAATAGTGGGGCACTATCTCAAAAAAATCTAAACCGGGCAGTGGTGGTGCATGCCTTTAATCCCAGCACTAAGGAGGCAGAGGCAGGCGGATCTCTGGGAGTTGGAGACCATCTTTGTTCTGCAGAACAAGATCCAGGACAGCCAGAGCTACCCAGAGAAACCCTGTCTCAAAAAACCAAAACCAAACCAAAACAAACAAAAAGGAAAAAGAAAAGAAGAATCTAATCCGTCGTGCGTACTCCATGTTCTGCTGCCTGAAGAGCACGGTGCAGTTTCTCGGCCCTTCTGCAGTTTTCATTTACTACTACTCTGTGTGTGCATGTGCGTACGTGTGTGTGTGCGCGTGTGTGCGTGTGTGTGTGCGCGCGTGTGTGTGTGTGCACGCATGTGTATACGCATATGCACGCCCACAGTGGAAGTAGAGGTTCAAAGGAAAGCTTTACGAGATCAGTTCTCCCCTTCCACCTTTCGATGGGTTCCAGGGATCGAACTCAGTCTCTAAGATTGAACGACAAGGACTTCTGGGCTCTGCTCTCCACTTCTCCCTGCCCAAGTCCAGAGCTAACTACAGTTCTGGCCTTTGCAGTGGCCTCCGATGGAAGTCCGCACTTATCTGTGCTCACGGCTGCCATTCTGCTCGATCAGTAAGAGTTGCTGGATGTCCCCTTCTAACTCATCTTGTTTTCCCATGAGTCCTTTCCCATGAGGCAAGCCGAGGCAGCAACAGACCATAGCTTTGCCAACATGTCTGATATGAATGAAATACTGTTCTTTTAACCTACATCTGGCCTTCCTCTGAAATCAGATAGGATTCAGGCCCATGAGTGTTTCCAAGCAGCTGCTTCTCAAGCTTGATTGGGCTCTACACTGACACTGACTTTATTTTGAAAATTCACAGTCACTGAAGAGATTTTTTTTATTTATTTTTTTATTTTTTTTTGTTTTTCGAGACAGGTTTTCTCTGTGGCTTTGGAGCCTGTCCTGGAACTAGCTCTGTAGACCAGGCTGGTCTCGAACTCACAGAGATCTGCCTGCCTCTGCCTCCCGAGTGCTGGGATTAAAGGCGTGCGCCACCATCTCCCGGCTGAGATTTTTTTTTTTAAAGACAAAGTCACACTGTGTAGCCCTTGCTGGCCTGGAACTCTCTCTTATGAATCAGACTGGTGTTGAAATCACAGAGATCTGCCTGCCTTTGTCTCCCAAGTGTTGGGTATCAGTGGCACATGCTACCATACCCCACTTAATATTTTATTACATTGGTGTGTGTGTGTGTGTGTGTGTGTGTGTGTGTGTGTGTAAGGGGAGTGTGCGCACGCCATAGTACATGTGTGGAGGTCAAAAGACAACTTTTGCAAGTCAATTCTCTTCCATAGATGAGTCCTGGGGTTGAACTGAGGTCTTCAGGCTTGTTGGCAAATACCTTTAGCTGCGGAGCCATTTCACCAGCCCCTGGAGTGAACCCCTGGATCTAGGATCCAAAAGGAGTTACAGAGGGGTTAAAATACACTCGGTAGACCATCAGTTCCCAGACCCCTCTGGTTGGAGATATTGCTGGTGTCCACGACTGCAGGTATGGGTGTGACTGAAGCCAGTGGGCAGAAGTGAAGGATGCACTAACAGTCTAGAAACACAGGACAATTCTAGCCCCAGATGTCAGCATCACTAACACTGAGATACCAGAAAGGGAATTCAGTGTGTTTGTGTTGCTTGTTTTGGCTGGTGGTTTGTTTTTTCAACTTTTTGTTTTATTTATTATGTGTGTGTCTCTCGCTGTGATGTGCGTTTGAGTACGAACATGTGTAGGCATGTGGAGAAGTCAGGGAACAACTTTCAGAAGTTGGTTCTTTCTTTCTGCTGCGGATTCCAGGAAGGGAAGTCAGGTGCCAGGCTTGCACAGAAAGCATGTTTACCGACTGAGCTGTCTTGACAGATGGCTTGAGGGTTTTTGAGACAGGATTTCACTATGTAGCCCAGACTGGCCTAGAACTTGTGATTCTCCTGCCTCAGCCTCCAAATGTTGGGATTACAGGTATGCACCATCCTACCCAGATAAATTCAATATTTTTTAACCACAAGATCCAGAAACCATAGACGACTCTCTAAACTGGTCATGGCACATGACCCATGTTTAGATAAAATTGCCTAAGTAATCACATGGCATTGAGCATCAAGGTGACACCAGACATGAGCACTAAACGAATTACTAAAGGTCTGTCTCAGAGGGCCCCAGATCCCAGGGGAGGTCCTGGGAAGTCTGCACTGGATATGGCCCTTGCAGTCAACACTCAGGAAGCACCTTCTGTTTGCCTGGGACAAGTAAGCTGCCATGCAGGAAGACACATGCAGCCAAATGGAAAGCAGAATGACAAATGAATCATGGGAAATTGTACACCAAAGAACTATAGGGAAGTGGGGACAGGGAAGCAGGAAAGTTTCCTCAGGGATGGCAAAGACACCGGTTCTTAGAACCACCATCTCCACTGAGCTCTGCCTGGCTAGGATCACACCTTTAATCCCAGCACTCGGGAGGCAGAACCAGGGAAATCTCTGAGTTCAAGTCTAGCCTGGTCTACATCCAGAGTTAGAGGCAGTCAGGGCTACACAGTGAGGCCTTTCCTTCAATACAAACAAACAACAACAATAGAAGAGCCCACCACAAAAAAAAAAAAAACACAAAACACCCTTCCCCCCCCCCAAAAAAAACCCCCAAGGGACTAGAGCCATGACTCAAGCGATAGAGTGCCCGCCATGCAAGCATGGCGACCTGAGTCTGCAGCCCAGCGCACCTGTAAAAGCCAGGTGTGAAGGCATGCACCTGGATCCCAGTGCCGGGAAGTGGAGGTAGGAGGAGCCCAGAGAGCTCAGTAGCAAATCCATGAGCTCCTGCTTCAGTGAGAGCCTCATTCTCAAAACAATAAGATGAAAAGCAGTAAAGAAAGACACTCGACCTCAACCTCTGGCCTCAGGAGTAACACATAAGCACGTGCACCTGCACACATGCTCGAACACATACGTGCACACACATATGCATGCACACATGCACATACATGCGCACAGGCACATACCCAGTGGAAGAACAAGAGGAAGGATACCTTCACCTACACACGCACATGCACATGTGAACACATACTAAAGGTAAAGTTGGAAAGAGTGCACAAAACTATGCCTTTGATGCTCTATTTGCTTTATAGATGGCGTGCTCATGCTAGTTAATCTTGTCAGCTTCATGGGCTTTAGAATCACCATGGAAACAAACCTCTGGAATCTTCTAGATGAGGCTAGCTGGGTGTGGGTGGCACTATCGGAGAAAGTGATTCGAGCAGCGACATTCACCTCTCCCTGTGCCCTGACTGTGGACGCCATGGGACCAGCCACCTCACGCTCAGGTGGCTGTCACTACCCTGTCATGACGAACTGTATTCTCTCCTTTCCAGAAGCTGCTTCTGTCCTGTGTTTTGTTACACCAACAAGTCAGGTGACTATTAATAATATTATAGTTCCCCACACAGGAAATAAACCAAATATCTACCCCTAAAAGACTGGACATGTGGATGCTGATGATACCATAGGATACTATACAACCATCAAAAGGAGAACGTTTCTAATCCAAGCGACAGCATGCATGAGGCTCAGAAACATTATTTTCAGGAAAAGAAGCCCATATGCTTTGTAATTGCATTTATTAAAATGTAAGAATAGATTTTTGGTTTTTGTTTGTTTGTTTTTGGGGGGGACAGGGTTTCTCTGCATAACATTCCTGGCTGTCCTACAACTTGCTCTGTAGACCAGTCTGGCCTCGAACTCACAGAGATCCTCCTGCCTCTGCCCCCCAAGCGCTGGGATTGAAGGTGTGCGCTGCCACCACCCAGCAAGAATAAGTTTTTTAAACCTTATCTATAGTCATAGGTACCAACTGTAGTTACTACCCAGGATGGGCAGTGCTGGTTGGAGCTGGCTAGAAGGGGCCTGAGAGAACGTTGTGGAGAATTAGGAACGTTCCATCTCTTGCCTGGAGTAGTGGTTACATAATTGCCATGCAGCTGTTGCTGGACAGGCAGTGACTCCTTCCTCCAAATTTACAGCCTCTAGGACTCTCAGCACACGCCCTTACGGCCTTTTCAGATGCAATTAGCTAATTAGAGTAAGGTCAGGCTGCACTGGAGTAGGCCCTAATCCAATAACTGTGTTCTCACACCTATGCTGCTTGGTTTTATTGGGTGACGACAAGATTTTGAATAACCCAGGCTAGCAGAGGATGACCTTGAACTCCTGATCTTCCTGCACCTACTTCCTAAGGGCTGGGATTCTAAGCGCGTACCACCCTGCCCAGCTTTTATGCAGTGTGAGTGTTGGAACCCAGGGCTTCATGCTTGGTAGGCAAGTACTCTAAAACCTGAACTCCACATGCAACTCTCATGAGGAGAGGGAAGACCACAAGCCAATAGAGGTGCAGACTGCAGAGACACACACACACAAGGGAACAGTTCCAGGAGCTGCTGCAACCACGGGAAGCTGGGGCGGGAGCAGCGCCATACCTCCTCCCCCCTACCCCGCCACCGCCTCCAGTCTGCGGAAAGAATAGGGCTCTATGGGCGCGTCGACTGTGAATCTCTTGCCTCCAGACCCGTGAGAGAGCACAGCTGGGTTGCTATAATAAGCTATTGAGTTCACGGTCCTACATTACAGTACCACACTAACAAACTGAATGCGTAAGTTCTACCGGCTTTATTTTAAGTAAGCTATACTTCTAAATTTAAAAATAAGCAAGAGAGCCGTGAAAGCCTAGCCCTGGCTGGTGCTTCACCCTGGCTGCCAGAACGGCTTCTGGAGCAGAGTCCAGTATTGTTCAGAAAACTGAAGGTGGCCCTACTTGGGTGCTGCCCAGCTGGACACGGCCCAGTGCCTCTCCCTTCAAGCGCACTGTGTAAAAATGTCCCCTCCAGGCTGCAGAGTTCACTCAGTAACTAAGAACATCTATTGCTCTTTTGAGGACCCAGGTTGGATTCCCAGCACCCACAAGCTGGCTAGAAACCCTGATGTTCTTCTGACCCTCAGAGGCATAGCAGCCATATGTATAAAATATTAAAACAAATAAATCTAAAAAATATTTTTTAAAATATTTATTTATTTATTTATTTATTATGTATACAATATTCTGTCTGTATGCCTGAAGGCCAGAAGAGGGCACCAGACCTCTTTACAGATGGTTGTGAGCCACCATGTGGTTGCTGGGAATTGAACTCAGGACCTTTGGTAGAGCAGGCAATGCTCTTAACCACTGAGCCATCTCTCCAGCCCCTAAAAAATATTTTTAAAACATTTCCTTAGCCATTATGCCCATGGCACCCTTCAGACGCAAGTGCCACACGGTCCCTGGGTAGCTCTACCTAAGAGACCCACTTCATGGATGCTGGGTTCAAGAGCAACCTGAACCCCTCGTGTGGAGCTACTGTCCCCAAAACTAAGGACCACAGAGAGGCCTGCTTAGAAGGTTACAGGTTTCTTTCTTTCTTTTTTTTTTTTTTTTTTTGAGACAGGGTTTCTCTGTGGCTTTGGAGCCTGTCCTGGAAATAGCTCTGTAGACCAGGCTGGTCTCGAACTCACAGAGATCCTCCTGCCTCTGCCTCCCGAGTGCTGGGATTAAAGGCGTGCGCCACCACCGCCCAGCTAGGTGACAGGTTTCTATTTGCTCCTAGATTCATTTCTGGAATGATCTTCAGCCCCATCCCTTTGCTTTCTGCAGCCCAGGCAGTCACGAAAGGAAACACCCAATTTATTTTTTTATTTATGTCTTAAAGATTTATTTATTTTTGTTGTATGTGTATGAGTGTTCTGCCTGCATAAATGTATATAGACCACCTGTATTTCTGTTGCCTAAGGAGACTAGAAAGAGGCATCAGATCCCCTGGAACTAGAGTTACAGACAGTTGTGATCCAGCATGTGAACTGAACTCAGGACCTCTGGAAGAGCAACAAGCATTCTTAGATGTTGAGCCATCAAAAAAAAAAAAAATTCAGGCTGTGGTGGCACATGCCTTTAATTCCAGCACTCAGGAGGTAGAGACAGGTAGATCTCTGTGAATTCGAGGCCAGCCTGGTCTACAAGAGCTAGTTCCAGGACAGGCTCCAAAACTACAGAGAAACCCTTTCTCAAACTGGAGATAAAGGCAGTTGTGAATTACCAAATGTGAGTGCTGGCAACTGAACTCTGGACCTCTGGAAGAGCCGGAAGTGCTCTTAAACAGAGACATCTCTCCTCCAGGCTGAAAGCAAACTGCTTAGTGCTTTTCTTTGGCTTCACCGTGAAAGCCCCGACCCTGAGAGATGGTCCATCCCCTGTCTCAGCGCCCTGCACATGTCTGCCAGGCAAAGTCAGACAACATTGAAGACCCTACTGGGTATGCTGTCCCCCAAAAGTCTCCTCACATTGCTGTCTGCCCTCCCTGGACTCTGGGAAATTTCCATGTGTGAACTCTAACTCACTGCATTCCACAGCAAAGCCCGAGGGAGGAACTTACAACCCTCTCATTCTGATGAGGAGCTGGAGGAGGAAGGGGAAACCAATGTGTCCCAGTCAGGGGCAAAGCAGTGATTTCAGCTTAACCAGCCCAAAAAACACTGGCCTCTTTGTTTTGCTCTTGGGACAGGGTCTTGACACGTAGCCAAACTGCCCTCAAACTCTCGGCCTACTGCTTCCGTCATGAGATGGGGGTACAGGCACATGCTATCATACCATGGTAATACACTGGGTTTTTTTCGAAGAATTAAATTTTCAAAAAATTAGGTGTATGTGTGTATGTGTTTATATATGTGTATGTCTGAGTACAGGTGACTGAAGACTAGAACAGGGATCCCCTGGAGTTGGGGTTACTGGTGGTTGTGAACTTCCCATCATGGGTGCTGGGAACCTAACTCGGGTCCCTGCAGGAGCAGTTTGCAGTCTTAACCTCTGGACCATCTCTCCTGCCCCTCACTGTTGTCTTAACCTTTGGGATGTCCTTCTGAGTTAAAGCCACATCCTGAGACGTGGCTGAGACCCCAAAGGATTTCCTCTGTTTAGAATTCAGATCCCTTAACCACTTATTTCCACATTTTATTCTTCTTGAGACAATTATAGCAATGATTCCCAAACTGAGAAGAGCCCAGAGACTCCAAGCCTGTGGGACATCTTCCACAACATAAACAGAGCAGAGTACAGGATGGAGATACTTGGGCTATGCTCTCTGGGTTTTAATTTGTTGGGGTTTGTTTCGGAGTGACAATGAAGAAAAACAAGAGACGGGGCTAGAAGTAACTGAGAGTCAAGTAGATGTTCCTAACTTGGTGGGCAATTCCTGTTCTTCCTGTCCATTTATTGCCCCGGGAAGGACTGGGAGCTGCAGTTCCCAGGAGGAAAGCAAACCAGAAGCCGCCTGCTTCAGGGCTAGAGGTGCAGCAAGCAGTTACCAACTCCGCAGGTGTCTACACAGCAGCCCACAGTGGTTTCTGTGGACTCCAGATCCTCTCCAGCAGGGTGGTACAGGACACTGAAGGACAGAAAGGAATTTATCCCAGGAGTGCAAGGATGGTTCGAGATTAACCTATGGCGGAAGCAGAAACCTGGCTCCCAGAAGTCGTCTGGGGACCTCCTGCATGCAAACCATGGCCTACGTACACCCACATTCACACACACACACACACACACACACGCACACACACATGCACCATCTGCAATAATAATTATTTCAGGAGTGTAAGGATGGTTCAAGATTAAGAAACCTCATTATGTAATGTAGTACCAGACCCTTACTCAGGCTATTTGCAGTCGATACACAGTGTGTGCATATATGCTATATAAAGACCAGCGAAACCACTTTAGGAGTCTTTCCTCGGTGCCACTCATCTATCTCTCACAAGCCTGTAATTTATCAAGTAGGCTAGGCTGGCTAACCAGTGAGCCCCAGGGACCTGCCTGTCTCAGTTCCTCAGCACCCGGTTTACAAGTACGCAACACCACGCCCGGCTTTTAACAACAACAATAATAGCAACCATGGGGTGTGGGGCTCAAACTCACATCCACAGTGCCTGTAAGTCAAGCACTTAATCAGCTGAGCCCATCCTCCAGCCCTAAAAAGTAGAGCAAAACCAACTGTGGCGTAAAAAATGAGACTGATGATTTAGCAGTCAGGACAGTGGGATCCCATCTCTGTGTTTTCTGCACTGCCCTGAGAAATACCAGAGGAAAGTAACTCTGAGGGAAGTCTCGTGATTTCAGCTCACGGTTTCAGCGCACTCATTGATTTGGGCCCACGATGAGGCAAAGTATCGCGGTAATGGGAGAGTGTGGAGGAGGAGGCCCGTTCATCTGATGATGGACAGGGAGCCAAGAGTGGTGAGGGAACTGGTAGCCAGGCCTAGCCTCCAAAGCCTGGAGCCCTGGAACTTCTTTCCTGTAGCTACACCTGGCCTCCTAAGGTTTCCTGAACCACCCCAAAGAGTGCCACCTGCTGGAGGTCAAGCCTTCAACACAGACTGTGGGGACACTTCACAGTCAAACCACATCAAATAGGGACTACGTGGGCTGAAGGAGACAGCTTCCTGCAGGTCATATTCTAGTTCCATATGTGGTTAATAGTTACCACGGTGTGTTCTCTGTGTGATAACTCGTTGAAAATTACTCTCTTTTCATGTGTGTATGTTATAGTTGAATTTTTATTATAGCAAGTCCAATTAAAATACCACCACATGTGTAACTAAATACTAATCTTTATCCCTTAGGTTAAAGAATAAGTAGGCCAGACTAGCCTGAAAGAACTCAAGAAAATATCTAGTAAAATATATATCTTAGCTGGGTGGTGGTGGTGCGCACCTTTATTCATGGCACTCGGGAGGCAGAGGCAGGCAGATCTCTATGAGTTCGAGGCCAGCCTGGTGTACAAAGTGAGTTCTAGGACAGGCTCCAAAGCTACAGAGAGACCCTGTCTTGAACCTCCACCCCCATATATCTGTATCTAAATATCTTAAATATTATAAACCTTAGCAGGAAAAAAAGTAGAAACATGTTGTATGTGGTGGCACGTGCCTTTAATCCCAGCACTCGGGAAGCTGAGGCAGGTGATCACTGTAAATTTGAAATTTGAAACCAGTCTTGCCTACACAGTGAGGTTCAGGCTAGCCAAAGATACGGGGGGGGGGCGGGGGGGCTCGAGAGATGGCTAAGTGGTTGAAAGCACTGGCTGCTCTTCCACATGGGGTCAATTCCCAGCACCCACATGGTGTTCACAACCCTCTATAACTGCAGTTCTAAGGCATCTGACGCCCTCTTCTGGCCTCCTCGGGGGCAGGCACACGCACGGTGCGCAGACAGACACGCAATAAAATAGAAACACACAAACAAAAATCATGACTGCAAATGAATAGACAGAGACTCCATGGGAAAGGGCAGCAATTTCTGAGACAGACCCAAATTTCTATGAGGAAAAGGGCTTATAAAAATCACGTATCAAACAGCTTCTCCATTCAGAAACAGAAAGAGAACCACCTGGAAAGAAACACAGGAATCTCTTCCTCCTGCCACTTGCCAGGATGAATTCCAAACAGATGAAATTTTGAATGTAAAATAACAGAAGAAAACTCAAGACACAATTCCGTCATCTGAAGGTGAGGAAGGCTTTTGTATCTAAGATTAAGCATTTTAAAGTCATTAGAGAAGAGTCAGTTGACTACCTAAAAATATAAATGTGTGCAGGATCGGGATAGACTGACAAGATGGCTCAGCAAATAAACGGGCTTGCTGCCAAGCCTGGCAACTTCGGTTCTATCCTCAGAACCCAGAGGGTGGAAGGAGAGATGAGACTTCTGCAAGCTGTCCTCTGACCTCCACATGCCCACGGTGGCAAGCACACACCAACTACCAAAGACCAATGAAAGATAAAGAGCTGGGTGGTGGTGGTGCACACGTTTAACCAGCACTCGGGAGGCAAAGGCAGGCAGATCTGAGTTTGAGGCCAGCCTGGTCTATACAGAGCAAGATCCAGGACAGGCTCCAAAGCTACAGAGACACTGTCTTGAAAAAAACAAAAAAGAAAAGAAAAGAAAGAAAGAAAGAAAGAAAGAAAAAATATAGTTTTTTTTTAATAGTTGTGTATGCAAGAGTGTAAGGGAAAAATAAATTTAAAAAAAAAAAACAGTATGGAGACAGGAGTTTCTGGCAGTACTCATTGTTCCTGTCCAGCTTTCCGCCCTTTGAATATACCTAATAATTTTTTTTTTTTATTTTCGAGACAGGGTTTCTCCGTAGCTTTTGGTTCCTGTCCTGGAACTAGTTCTTGTAGACCAGGCTGACCTCAAACTCACAGAGATCCACCTGCCTCTGCCTCCCGAGTGCTGGGATTAAAGGCGTGCGCTACCACCGCCCGGCCCTAATAAATTTTTCTTTCGAAGAAAAAGAAGCTGGTCAATGGTGGTATATACCTGTCATGCCAGCACTTAGGATGCAGAGGCAGGAGGATCTCTGTGAATTGGAGGCCAGCCAATTCTACAGAGCGAGTTCCAGGACAACCAGAGCTATACAAAGAAACCCTGTCTCAAAAAAAGGAGGAGGCAATAAAGGCCACTCAGGCAGAGGAAAAAAAAAAAAGGAGGAGGGGGAGGCGACAATAATGCTACATTGGATACAACTGTATTCAAAACAAAAAACTAATCCCTGAGATGTAAACAGCTTCTAGCAATAAAGGAGAAAAGCCACTACTTCTAATTTTGACAAAGTAAAAGACTTGAGTAAGGCAGTATACTTCATGCTCTGTGTCAGGTCCCCAGCATGGCATAAATTGGACAAATTGGTGCACACCTATGAGCCCAACAATTGTACACTGGAGTAAGGGGAATAATTCACACTCAAGTGTAAAAGACTAGCTAGCAGGTAAGGATCAGAAGTTCAAGGTCATCGTTGGCTACGTGCTGTACACAGTGACTTCAAAACTGGGTACTTAAGAACCTGTCTGGAGAGGGAGAGAGAGAAAGAGCTGGGAATGTCTTTAGATTTCCACCTGAGATTCCAGACATTCCCTCCTGCCCCCTCCCCATTTGTTTGTGACTGTTCCAGTCTTAGTCTCTTGGAGATGCTAGTACGTACCAGGTGGAAGCTTAACAGAGGGGAGACGCTACCTATGCAACCATGGAGAAAATGTCATCCATGCCAGGGTCAGACTTTTTGGTGATACAGCTGTTTGGGGGTCATCCATGTGCCAGTGAGCCCCTAATGTCTCGTCCATGTGCCTGTAAATAAACCCAATAAACCCACTGACTCAACAAGTCAGGCTTGGCTAGGTCATCACTTTGGGCAGTCTTTGGGGCCCCATCTGAGCTGAGTATGACTCCCGTTCATGCCACCTCAGAAGCTAACACAACAGTCAAGAAAAAGCGGTGGTGGCACACACCTTTAATCCCCTCACTTAGGCAACAGAGGCCGGCGGATCTCTGTGAGTTCGAGGCCAACCTGGTCTACAAGTGAGTTCCAGGACAGTCAGGACTACACAAAGAAACCCTGTCTCAAAAACAAAACAAACAAAAACAAAAAGGAAGTCAGAAATGGTATTTAAACGCACCAATTAAGGTCCTTCCCTAACACATTCAATTGACAGCCTTACCAAGTCATTGTTGTTTGTATATCAGATTGGTACAGAGCCAACAATCTGACAACGGAGCCCATTGATGTGGCAAAATGGTAATTTCTCTTCCAGAGCTGATACAGGTGAAGTTTGGCGCTTACTTTGTGGAGGAAAAGTTGGCAACATCTCTCAGAATTGCTAAAGCAGATACCTAGTAATCAATCCCAGGTCTGGGAAGCCATTCTGCATGTGGAATCCACACCTGCAGAAAGGCCACACAGGTAAGGTTCTTCTTCATGCTTTCTGATAACAGAGGGAAACCAACCCACATGTTCACCACACAGGAGCACAGTGCATTGTCCTCACTAAAATGAAGCCCATGTCAGTGTGGATTCTCGCTGCCAAGTCTGTCCAGCGGAGCAAAGCACTTTATGATGTGTACATATATGTTTGCTGTATGTACTTAAAAAGCGGTCTGTGTTAGGATGATTGACGCTCAAGAGTCAAAAACCAGCAGCTTCGAATTTTCTCACAGCCAGCAACGCATCTTTAAAAGAAGATAATCCAGGCCAATGAGATGGCTCAGTCAGTAAGCGCACTTACTGCTACCAGGCCTGATGACCCAAGTTCCCTCTCCAATACCCACATGGTGGAAAGAGAGATCGTGACCCCTGCTTTCATGCCTGCACCGTGGTACATGCACAAGCGCACGTGTACACACACACACAAGTTTAAAACTTAGAAAAGAAATCAAATGAAACGGGGTGGGAGAGATGGCCCAGTGGTTTAGAGAGCTGGCTGCTCTTGCAGAGGACCCCAGTTTACTTCCTGGTTCCCACATTGGGCAACTCACAAGCACCTGTAATGTTAGCACCATACAATCTGATGCCCTCTTCTTGCCTCTATGGGTGCTTGCGCACATATGCATATACCCACATGCAAACGTATATATGTTCACCAAATTAAAATTAAATAAGGTATTAAAATAAAACTTGATCTTAACTCAAGTAACTCTACAGTTTTCTAAGATTTCATTTTTGTTTTTTAAATTCACGTTTGCTAGTTACAGTTATGTGTGTGTATGTGCCGGGTGTCTGGGTGCAGGGGCCTGCAGAGGCCAGAGACCTTGGATTCCTCTGGAGCTGGACTTACAGGTGGTTGTGATCCACCTGATGTGGGTGCTGGGAACCCAGCACAGGTCCTCTGGAAGGGCAGTATGTGCTCTTCACCCCGAGCCATCTCTCCAGCTCCTAAGTCTACAATTTGAGGGACTTTTTGCCAGGAAATAATTCTGTCGCCGGGCAGTAGTGGCGCACGCCTTTAATCCCAGCACTTGGGAGGCAGAGGCAGGCGGATCTCTGTGAGTTCGAGACCAGCCTGGTCTACAAGAGCTAGTTCTAGGACAGACTCCAAAACCACAGAGAAACCCTGTCTCGAAAAACCAAAAAAAAAAAAGGAAATAATTCTGTCATTTAGTAGACTTTCTGTCAGAATCATAAAGCAATCTGGAAAATGTATGAACAGAAAGTCCAAAAGTTCTGGGGAGCAAGCCTTCGGGGACCAACACAGGACGGGGTTCCTCAGTTATCACATGGGCCAGCTAATAATCTAAAACCAGCTACCTGGCAAGCGCAGGGACTGAGTGCTTATGGGATGTTTGTGGTAAAAGACCTTCCCATCATTGTTCTTTGTTGTGTGGTTTAAACCACACAAATTTGTTACCCAACCAAAATATTAAATAGGGAAAGAGATAAGTTCTGAGCTCCTAAGCCTTCGTTGAGACCCACAATACCTATCCGGTTCCTGTTCTCATTTGTCATTAGAATACTCTGTCATCAGATAACGCTAAACACTCCCTAGCAGTTTTAACCTGTAATAACTCACTGACGCCCACTACACACATCTTACATGGCTATTATTCCTGGGAGACAGGCAAGATGGGAAGAGCCAGACAGCTCAGCCTCTGATAAACCTCTGCTTCCTCGGGGGCAGAGCAGCACTGTAGACCAGTTGGGAAGCGTAGGCGCAGGGGCCCATGGGAAAAGGACACCAGACTTGCCCTGCGACATATCTGCAACTCCAGCTCCAAGGAGGAGAGCTGAGACCTGAGGACCGCTGGGTCCTGCTGGCTTCCAGCCTGTCAGACAAAACTCAAGCCCCAGGTTCAGGGAGGGACCCTGCTTCAAAGGGCAGGTGGGAAGTGACAGACTGAGCTAACCTGGCACTCTCTCCTAGGTCTATGGATAAGGGGAGCTTCACACACTCCTGCCTACACACAGGGATGTGTGCACTCGAGTAAACAAGGGCTAGCAAGATGGCTCAGTGGGTAAAGGCACTGTCTAGGGGTTCCTGGGTTCCAGTCAAAGCTCCTTAAGCCTCTCTTCCCCAACGCTGAGTCCCTGAGCGAGACCCAGGACTTGTGCCAGTCTCAAGGGGAGCACCACCTTGGAGTCACGGGGCTGTCACCGAACGACAAACTGAAACCAGAGAAGAAATACTCCCAGTGCCCAGGCCCTCCCTGTCCATCTGTGTGTATGTGTGTGGATTTGCTTGTACGTGTTCATGTGCGTGTGCGCCTGTATTCATGTGTTCTCCTGTGTCTCTTAATATGTTTGTAAGAAGGTCACACGTGTACATGTAGACATGGCCTCAGGGACACCATCCACCTTGATCAGTTTGGCCTCAAAATCACAGAGCTCTACCTGCCTTTGCCTTCTGAGCACTGGGATTAAAGGAGTAAGTACTCTAGTCACCCCACATGCCTCCCCCATCTTATTTTGACACAAGGTCTCTCAGTGGTCTTGAGCTTGCCAATCAGGCTCGGCAGGGCTGAGTCCCAGTATCTGCCTGTCTCTGCCCCAACCTCCAGCCCTAGTGCCAGGATGACACACATACAAGCATGTGCCACCTCTCCTGGCTTTACAAAACAATGGGTTCTGAGGATCTAACTGAGGTCTTCACGATGGCGTAGTGAGAACTCTACTGACTGAGCTATCTCTGCATCCCAAACCTGGTCTTGATGAGGAACCAGACCTGGCTGGAGGCTCCTGGCTCCCAAAGCCCAGTCCCCTAACGGCGTGGCATCCTAGGAAGGAAGCATTACTTTAGCAGTTTAAAGGTCAGTCACACACTGAAAAGGACACCACACAGTCATTTCAGCAGAGGCAGAAAATGTCTTTAACACAGCCCTTTCCTGATGAAAACTCTCAGCCAGCTATGCCTGTGAAGCCGCTTCCTCTGCCTGTGATAGCAGCAAGACAGCGAAAGACACTTCCCTTATCCCTGGGACAAGACATAGGTGCCCACGCCTGACACTTCTCTCAGCGTTGTCCAGTAGGGTCTGGCCAGCACAGTAAAATAAAACATAAAGTGAACAGACAAGAAGGCAAAGGCTGTAAAGGAAAAGGACGACTGTCCTGATTTCTAGACAATTCTACTCTTTTATGGAGAAAACCCTAAGGAGTGTATAAAACCATAAACCTAGCTGGGTGGTGGTAGTGCCTGCATTTAACCCCAGCACTCAGGGAGTCAGAGGCAAGTGGATCTCTGTGAGTTCGAGGCCAGTCTGATCTACAGAGTTAGTTCCAGGACAGCCAGAGATACACAGAGAAACCTTGCCTCGAGAAACCAAAACAAACCAACAAATAAATAAACCATAAACCTAATCAATAAGCTCAGCAAGGCTGCAGGACACAAAAGCATCACACCAATGTATAAAATAAAGACAGTTTAAGTCGGCAGGGTGGCATAGGCTTGTAATCCTAGCACCTGGGCGTGGAGACAAGGGCATCAGTTCAACGATGCCCAAGCCTGAGTAACAGCAGACCTTGTCTCTTTTAAAAAGGACACACCAGGGTTGGTGAGATGGCCCAGTGGGTAAGGACACCTGCCACCAAACCTGCCAACCTGAGTTTCCCCCGCGGGTCACTTAACGGAAGGAGAGAACCAAGCCTTCAGAGTGACCCCTCTCCTCCAGCTGAAGCATGCATTTTCCCCCAACCTCCACACACCCAAGGAGCCAAAGAGTCAGCCTTGCAGTTAAGAGTACCTGTTGCTGTTGCAGAAGACCTGGGTTCAGTATCCAGAACACACACGTTAGCTCACAGTTGTCTGTAACTCCAGTTCCAGAGGAGCAGATGCCCCCTTTTGGCCTTTACAGACGCTACAGACACATGCTGCACAGACATACATGCAGGCAAGACTTTCATGCACATAAAATAAAACACCAAAAAACTTTGATATTTCAACATGCCAGCAACAAAGGCCAGAAATAACTGCACTGTCCACCAGGAGATAAATGGGTAAAAAAGAGAAACAAATGGTTGTGTCCACATAATGGGATACTACTCGGTAATAAAGAGTCAATTATTAGTATGTATGGTAGCACAAAATAATCTCATATAAACCATACGCATTAATAGAAACCAGACCCCTCAAAAGAAAGAACACCTCTATAAAATATTAATTCTAAACTAGAAAATTCAAACTTGTCTATAGCAACATAAAGTAGGTTAATTACAGTTTAGAGATGGGATGGAGGATGACACAGGCCTCAAGACAGTGTGGCAATGATTGATACATCCCTTATCTTTTATCCCATCTTCCCCTTTCCCTCTTCCCCCTCCCTTCTCCTCATCTTGATTATAAAACACATATTCAAAACGGAACATGATATTCCAGTTTTTGCAGTTTATTTCATGGCTACTTTACTTCTGTATTTTGGGGTTTAAACAATGTTTCTGGATTTTATTTTTATTTTGTATGCATGGGTATTTGCCTAAGTGTGCATCTGTGCATCACGTGTGTGCAGTGCCCTCAGAGACCAGAAAAGGGCGTCAGAGCCCCTTTTGCTTTGTTAACTGTATATGAACTGAAGTACTTAGGAAAAAGGGAGGTAGAATAAAGATTACCCCAGGGCTGAGTGATGGAGTGGGTGGGGAACGGAGAGCTATTTAATGGGTAGAGTTTTTGTTCAGAGACAAAAATAGATAACAATGATGGTTACATATCCTGCATGTATTTTTTTTTTTTTTTGGATTTTCGAGACAGGGTTTCTCTGTGGCTTTGGAGCCTGTCCTGGAACTAGCTCTGTAGACCAGGCTGGTCTCGAACTCACAGAGATCCACCTGCCTCTGCCTCCCAAGTGCTGGGATTAAAAGAGTGCGCCACCACCGCCCGGCTCACATCCTGCATGTATTAATGTGACTGAATTGCTCACTTAAAACGGTCAAAGGGGTAGATTTTATGTTATGTATATTTTATCACTATTGTAAAGTTTTTAAGAGCACTAGACATGGTGATGCATGCCTGTAATCCCAGTACTTGGGAGACGGAGCCAGGAGGATCAGGCATTCAAAATCAGCTACGTAATTGATTTGAGGCCAGCCTGAGCTATGTAGGTCATGTCTCAGAAAGAAAGAAAGAAAGAAAGAAAGAAAGAAAGAAAGAAAGAAAAGAAAGAAAGAAAAGAAAAGAAAGAAAGAAAGAAAGAATTCAAAAGGAGGCTGACACGATGTCCCAACAGGTAAAGGAGCTTGCTGCTAAGTCTGGTGCCCTGAGTTCAATCCCCGGGAACCACACGACAGGAGGAGAGAGCTGACTCCTGCAAGTCGTCCTCTGACCTCCACACACCACCATGGCACACGTGCATGTGCACATATGCACGCAATAAATAAATACATGTAAAAAGCTCTTTAAAAACTCAAAAGGGCTCACCTATAAGTAGATCCTTGGAAATGGGGCGGGGTGCTAGGTGTTGAACCAAGATCTTGTGATTGAGAGGAAAAACTTCTTAGCCTCCCTCCCGGCGTTGGGGGGGGGGGGCTCTATTTTCAAAGAGACCCAAAAAGGCTCTCATCCCCACAAGACTAGACAGCTTTTCAGGCAGCCAGGATCACTGGGACTCAGGGACTCAGGCCCCCATCCTGCCACAGCTTAGCCACCCTTAGCACCTGCTGCACTGGGCACAGGAATGCCCTCCCGTCCCCACCAGCAAAGAAATCATCTCCACACCTGTATGGACACACACACGCACAGGTACCCACCAGCACACACTCCTGAACACACAAACATATGCACACATTGTACATGCATAAGTGCACACACACTCGCACAGACAAGGCAAAGCACACACGCACACACACACGCCTGTGCATGCACATCCTCACTGCAGCCATTGAGCCACACAAGGCTACCAACTGCTGTCTGCCCCCAGCACCTATTAGTCAGTCCCCGCTCTCCTCTGTTAACTCAGCCTGCACCTCATCTTAACTGCTGCACCTTGCCTGGCACCCCTCTCCCCTCCCCATCTCTTCCTCCTTCCCTTTCTCCTTTTCTCCCTGCCACCACCTCCTCCTCATTCCGGTCCACCAGGCACAGCAGATCAGATGCCAGGGACTTGGACTGAGCTGGCTGCTCTTTCATGACTTCAAGAGTGTTCCTGGAGGGGAACAATGGAGACAAAGGATTCTTGGTGAACAGAGCAGCTTTGTTTCCTGTTGTTGGGGTGTCCTCCCTGCCCCCGGCACGCACGGGAGGTTGGCCTTACACTTGTTGACTTTGGGTTCATGTCTCACTTTTCCGTGGATGCTGCTGGGGGCACCACACCCTCGCCTATCCCCAGGCCTGGCCCTCTCTCTCATTCCAGCTCTGGCCCGGGTTGGCTCTGTTATAGTCACAGAGCCACGGAACTGATCACCCCTCCAGGTTTACGTTTCCAGAATTTCCAGACCCTGCTGGAACAAGAGCCTCAGACTCCAGGCCTCTGACTCTAAGCATTACTTGGTGAGCAATGAAAGCTGAAGAGCCTGCTGGCGAGGGATAGGGTGGCTTTTCCACTCTCCTGTATCTGCGTTGGCTGCTGTGAGGGAAGGCAACTGTGGTCCCTGATCCCCAGGCCAAGTGGATGGGAAGATCTGGGGCCCTGGATGGGAAGTGGTCCCAGCCTCATTCTTCACTCCCCTCACTCTAGCTCCCGCCTGCCCTGGTTACGCGCAGCCTCCCACCCTACCTCCCATTCATCTGGCAGCAGATACTTTTCAATCAGGTCATGAATTCCCCGGTTCACTCTGAACAGCAGAGAAAGCCTATATTGCTCTCTTTGCATCTTTGAGAAGAGTGTCTCTCATGCGCCTAGGGGGTTGGCACACCAAGATGCAAAACTGAATCCAGCAGCTGGCACGGGTGGGAATGCCAAGTTACGGTGAGCAAGAAGCCAAGAGGGGGAGAGGTGGTTCTACTAGTCCGAACAGGCACAGAGAGGGAGGAGGCGGAGGGGGGCCTCACAAGTAGAGAGAAACCAGTTAGTAGAACGCTTGCCTAAAGTGTTCAAACCTGTGTGTTCCATCCCCAGCTCTGCACACACTAGTCATGGTGGTGCGTGCCTCTAATCCCAACACTTGGGAGGCAGAGACAAGAGGATCAGCAGCTGAGGATCATCTTAGATAAACAACCAGTAAGAGACCAGTCTGGGCTGCATGAGATCCTGTCTCAAAACAAGACAACAATAATAACACAAAGCTAAGAAATGGCCACTCACCTCACTCCTTCCACAGACCACCCATGAGAATCTATGAGAAGACTGAAAAAACAAAAAAATCAAAAGAGGGGGCTGGAGAGATGGTTCAGCAGTTAAGAGCACTGACTGCTCTTCCTGAGGACCCAGGTTCAATTCCCAGCACCCACATGGCAGCTCACAACTGTCTGAAAATCCAGTTCCAGGGGATTTGATACCTTCACACCAATGCACATAAAATAAAGTTAAAATAAACCATAAAAATATTTTTTAAAAAATCAAAAGAGTCCAGTTCTTCCTGAGGCGTAGTGGAAGCTGATTTTCTGAACGTGGAACACAGCCTAGGGAGGAGGATTGTTACAGAACTTTTTCAGAAGCACTTGTCACCAGGGTCAATGATCTGTTGGCCCCGTCCCCCTCAGCAGAGGCTGAGGTGACTGAGCAGATGGGTTCTACCAGCCGTCCTCCCTTTCCCAGCCCCCTGCCCTTCTCACTGCATGCACCAAGCAAGCCTCAGCCCTGAAGAGGGCAGGAGGGTGCGTGGCATGAGATCACCTTCCTTCATTCCCTGTCAGGGATCTCTGAGCATGTGTGTGCTTCCTTCCAGACACTTCTCTGTGTTTGTCCCCTGACAAACCACACCAGAGCTTCCAGGCACCTCCCTGCCTCCAAGGGTAGCACGCTGCACATGCCTGTGGCGAGCTGAATGGCAGGCACCCTGACAGCCACCTGGAACTCAGCGTGGGATCTGATTTGGAAGCAGTCTTGGCAGAGCTGACCTCCATGACTTGTAATCCCAATGATCCGGAGGCTGAAGCAGGAGAATGGCTACCAATGTGAGGCCAGCCTGGGCTGCATTAGCGAGTTCCAGGCCAGCCGGACTGCAGAGGGATGGAGTGTCTAAAGTAGCAACAACAAAAATCAAGATAACCTTAATAGATGCTGTGCACTGAGATGCGGCCAGATTAGGAGGCAACCAAACTCAGGTGCCTAGTGTCCTCACTAGAGGAGAGATGCACACAGATAAAAGGCCTTCTGCAAACAGATCATTCAGAGTGATAGGCAGCAAGTCCAGATTGCCAAGCACTGGCCTGGAAGAAGCCTCCTTCGGAGCCATCAGAAGTGCAAACCTGCAGATACCCTGCTTCCCGTTTTCAAAACTGGAAGAGTTGGGGGAAATGTCTTCTGTGGACATTAGCAGAATGCTGATTCATACCTCGCTCAGTCAGTCTCTCTGGGCATCTGGGATCTGGCCTCCCTTTCCTACCAGCTGCGAAGTACCCCACGGTATAGACAGTTTGCTTCCTGTTACCAATTGTTAGCCTTTTGTAATCTGCTCTTTTCTTTCTTTTTTTTCTTTAGGCATTTAATTTTTATGACATGTGTTCATTTATTTATTTGAGCTTGCATGCACATGTGTGTGCATGCACATGATTGCTGTGGCACGTATGTGGAGGCCAGAGGACAACTTATGGGAGCAGGTTCTCTCCCTCCACCGTGTGGGTTCGAGCGATCAGCTCTCCAGGCTTGGCAACAATCACCTTTGTCCGCTTGGCCATCTCACCAGCCCCCTTTGCTATCTAAATGCTACACAAGCTAGGCTCAGGGGGTATCTGTGCAGACAACTCTGTGCAGACTTGGCTCCTGTCAGGAAGCGGAATCCCTGGGCCAAGGATCCGGAAGTACATCAAGTGCATTTAAATGTCTGAAAACTAATGGGACACCTGTCCGAGGAGATCAGAATAATTTATGTTTTGGCAAGAAACCTGGGAGAGTTGTTTTCTTTGGCTCAGTCCCTTGTTTTTTATTGCCTTTGTATGTTGTCGTTCATGTTCCCAATTAACGGGAGTGAGCCACAGTGCCTGGACTTTCCTGTGGTATCACTACAATGCAATAATGTTATTCTTTGCTGTTGTTTTGAGACAGGGTCTTACTATATAGTCCACGCTGGCCTGGATCTAAATGTGTAACCCAGCCTGGCTTCCATCTCAATATCCTCCTGCCCTTGTCCCGAGTGCTAGGATTATAGGTGTGGGCCACTGCACCCAGCTATAATGCAATAAAATTTTTTTAAAAAAATTATTTTATTGCAGTTTTTATTTTTAGGGTTTTTGTTTGTTTGTTTTATGTGTATGAGTGTTTTGCCTGCATGTGACTGCACACCGTGTGTGTGCCTGGTGCCTGTGGAGGTCAAAAGAATGTTGGGTCTTGGAACCAGAGTCACACAGCAAGCAAGGAGGAAACCACTGAACTTAAGCAGATGCAATCACAGAACTCCACAGTGCAGGAAGAATCTGGCAGCAAAAGAGAAAAGCCACATTCCCCCAACCCAGCCATCAGATGCAGCTAAAAAGTCTGAAGAAGGAAGGACTGAAGGAAGGAAGAAAAGAAGGGAGGGAGGGAAGGAGGAAGAGAGGGAGGGAGGCAAAGAGGGAAGGAGGGAAGGAGGGAGGGAGAGAGGACGCAGGCAGGCAAGCAGGCAGAGGGTAGCATGATCTGGTTCTGGTGAGGAGACCTGGGCATCTTGCAGGTTCAGGGTCTGAACACAGATTCTGTGTGTTTAGTTGAGTATATCAGGGTAGGCTAGCCCCCCTCCCCCACTGTAGCCCAGAGTCTCTAAGTCTCCAGTCCTAGAGGAGAGCATATCCACTTCAAATCTGCTCAATTATGTAAATCTGTACATGTATGTATGTGTATACACATATATATTTAATTTTTTATTTTATTCTATTTTTTTTTTAAGACAAGGTTTCTCTGTAGCTTTGGTGCCTGTCCTGGAACTAGCTCTTGTAGACCAGGCTGACCTTGAACTCACAGAGATCCACCAGCCTCTGCCTCCCGAGTGCTGGGATTAAAGGTGTGAGCCGCCACCACTTGGCTTTTTTTTTTTTTTTAATTTCTTTTGGCTTTTCAAGACAGGGTTTCTCTGTGTAACAGTCCTGGCTGTCCTGCAACTTACTCTGTAGACCAGACTGGCCTTGAATTCTAAGAGTTCCACCTGCCTCTGCCTCCCAAGTCCTGGAATTAAAGGCATATGCCCGTTTTGTTTTTTTGTTTCCCGGCTCTGTCTCCCAAGTGCTGGGATTACAGGTAAGCACCACCACATCCATGGTTTATTTTATTTTGTTTTGCATTTTCGTTGCTGGGGATTGCACCCCAGGGCCTTATACACACTAGGCAAGTGTTCTACCACTAAGCTCATCCCCACCCTTGATTCATTTTTAAAGAAAGCTTTAAGAAATATTTTAAACATTAATTTTTCCGGAAATGTCATAGATTTGCAGGTAGACAGACGGAGTTCAAGACCTCGTGTATCTCCATCATCTGGCTCAGCCTCCCCCCCCCCCCCACTCTCCACCTCCTCTTCCTCCAGACAGCCATGCCTCAAAGGCCAGGTCAAGAGTTCAGAACTCCGACGCTATTGTGGCAGTAAGCAACAATGTGCCTGCACAATTTCCATGGACAGAGAAAGGAGTGCCCTTCTCTCACCTGCCAAGAGGGGAGCGGCAATCAGCAAAACCAAGCGGCAGAGTCGCCCGAGAAGCAGCCCAGGGAGTCACTTTCCTGCCCGTGGGGAACTGCGGAAAGCACCTGGCTCGGTTCCAGCCTTAGCTGGTCCAGCTGGTCTGCAGCCTATGCCTCATCATTCACTGGCGCCTGGGACAGCCCCTCCGGGGAAGCTATCGGAAAGAGTACAGAACCATGCCCACCCCGTGCAGGGGGAGGAAAAGAGCCTGAGGGCTACCACCCTCTCCCACTGTGGGACCTTGGGGGAGCCCCTAAGCAGCTTCTCTGTCCATCATAAAGGATCCTTCCCAAAGCTCCACCCAGGGCCTTGAGGCAGCCACTGAAAGAACGGAAGGGAGGGTATGCATGTCTGTAATTCCACCTCAGTGAGGGGCACTCAGTGTTTGCCCTTAGATCCAGCAGGCAGCAGAGATCTTGAGGTCAGTTTCATCACCTGCAGTACCAACAACCCCACGTCATCTGGTGGGCTCCCCGAGTCCTGAGCTAGTGTCTGTCAGAGGCCTTGCTCCCTGCCTGTCACAGCAGCATGGAGAAGCTCCTCTCAGTCCGCACTTCCAGCTAACAGGAGCACTCTAGATAAACCGCGTCCCGGCTGGACCTCTGCCACTGCAGCTATGAACAGCACTGCCATCCGGCCTAAGAGCAGAGTCAGAAGAAGCCACTGAATCACCGCCATTAAGATGGCATTGTAGCCCAGCAGATGATAAAACGGTGCTAGGCAAATTCTGGTCTTGGCATCCCGAGAGCCCAGGGTTCCAAATACATAGTTACCAAAAAGACAAAACAAACTGAACTCAACACAATGGGCAGGATTTTGACCTTTTCATTTGAGAGTCTCTTGTAGCCCAGGCTAGCCTCGAACTCACCACATAGCCAGACCTTGCACTTCTGATATCATGTCTCCACCTCCAGAGTGCTAGAATTATAGGCATGCACCTTTATGCCAGTTTCTGCAGCAAAGAAAGGTCAGACCCAGGGTTTCGTGCATGCTAGGCAAGCATGCCTCCAACTGAACTACACTCTAACCTAGGAGTTTGCATTTAATGGAAGAAGGTGGCTCCTGGTCAAGGTCATCACTGTCATCAGATCTTGTAACACCAAGCAGGTTGAGCCAGGGGAGCCAGTACCTACTAATTGTGTGAAACCAGCCAGGCTAGAAGCGGGCAGTGCTGACTTTTTTGGTCAGGGATGAGGGTGGACTGAGGCAGCTGGCTCAGCACCTAGCAGAGCGTAGAGGGCAGGAGCAGCCAGTTTGGGAGAGGTGGACAGGGAGTCTCCAGTCTAGAACAGTGTGTGAGTTCAAGTCCCACAGACCGGCTGCTGGCTGCCTCTGGCAGCAACTTAACCCCAGGTCTGGTTCTCACGTGGTAATAGTCCCTGTCAGGTGGTTGAGGAGAGGACTTGAGATCCCGTCTGTTTACATTAGCACTGGGCATGGCCCAGTTACAGCTGTCATTGTGCGCGGACTGGGGTCAAGGTTTGTCTTCAACTCCTCCAGACCTGGGCTCCACTGTGCACACGTTTGTTACATGTAACTTTGCCTGGACTGATCACGTCAGAAAGGTACGAAGTCTCAGGGACACCCTGGCTTTGTCCTCACGTCCTCTGGGACTTTCCTCTGCAGCTCACCAGCCTCTCCCGACTTGCTTCCATTGACAGGGAACTCAGCAGTCATGAGGCAGCCTGCTCCACGTGCCGATAGTTGGTTCTCTGCCCTGCTAATGCTCCCCATGAAAAGCCAGCTTTCTTGCCAGGGACTTTTCAATGCGTGGAATCGACCCATTCATAAGCACTAGGAATCCCCTGAGCGGGGCCAAGTCACTCCTCCAGCAAGGCTGTCCCAAACGCATGACTGCAGTCAAGCTCTGAGCAGCTGCTGAAGACTGAGCAACTCTTCAGTGCCCAGGTCGGCAATGTTGCTTGCTGCAGCAAGCTTGATTTCCACAGACCTAGACAAACGCTCATGGGTATCGCCCCTCTCAATACTCACAGAATCCCTGTAGGAAGTTTTTGTAAAACTGTGGGTTTAAAAAAAAAAAAATCCCAGCACTTGGGAGGCAGAGGAACATGGAGTTCTGTGAGTGTGAGGCTAACCTGGACTACAAAGTGAGTTCCAGGATAGCCTAGGCTGTTGTTACACAGAGAAACTCTGTCTCAAACACACACACACACACACACACACACACACACACACACACACACACACAGAAATGCAAACACGCACACAAAACAAATGGAAAGCTAAGACCTGGAAATGCAGCTGGGTCAGTAGAGTGCCTGCCAGCAAGCACACGGCCCTGGGGCCAACCCTCAGCACCTGGGCACGGTGGCCCAGAGGACCCCAGCACTTGGCGCTTGGCGGGTGGAGACAGGAAGGTCAGCACTCAAGGTCAGCACTCAAGGCCATCACCAGCTTTGCCCTTGAATCGTTTTCAGCACATAGGTCAGGCACATTGAGCATTCGTGTTGCTGTGCAACTTCGTCCCCACCCTTCTCCAGAACGTTCTTAGCTTGCAAAACTGAAACTGTCTCCACACTCGGGTCCTCTCAGGTCCTGACATTCTACTTTCTGGTGGAATCAGGATCATACAGTTTTTCAGTTTCTGTCCTTTTGTATTTGGCTTAGTTCACTTAGTTTCACTTAGTGTGACGTCCTCAAGGCTCATCCATGTTGGAGCATGTGACTGAATTTTCTTTTCTTTCTTTCTTTCTTTCTTTTTTCTTTTCTTTTCATTTCTTTTTCTTTTTTCTTTTGTAGTTTTTGAGACAGGGTTTCTCTGAATATCTCTGGCTGTCCTGAAACTCACTCTGCAGACCAGGCTAGCCTCGAACTCACAGAGATCCTCCTGCCTCTGCCTCCCGCTGGGATTAAAGGTGTGTGCCACCACTGCCCGGCTCATTTTGTTGCTTTTTAAACCCGACTAGTATTCTCTGTACAGACACGTCCCATTTGACTATGGCTGGTAGCTTGCTTCCTACCCCTTGACTAACAGGAAAGTGAACATGCTATGAACACGGCTGTATAAATACCTCTTGGAGACTCCACTTCTGATTTTCTTCAGCACATATCCAGAGGTGGAATTACCGGTTATGGTAATTCTTCCTTTGCTTGAGGAGCGGCCAATGTTCCCTTGTGCTACCAACAGTGCCTGAGCTTCCAATCTCTCCATATTGTTCTCTGTCCCCTCCCTCCCCCTGGCAGCCATCTTAATAGCCATAAGGCAGTCTGGGGATATACCATTTTCATCCCATTGCATGGGTCCATGTCACAGGTGCTGCAGAGGTAAGAAAACTAGGATTCAAGCCCAAGGCTGTCTGCCGCTGTCCAGATTGCTGCCCCATCCTTACTGCCCAGCTGGTCAATGTCCACTGGAGGCTACACCAAGGTGCAAACTCCATCCATGGCCTGCCAGACTAGGGAGGCGCTGATGGCACCAAAGGAGACGGTTCCCAGGAACTGTGAGACTAACTCTAGGCCTCACAATTCCCTCAAGGCAACCCTGAAGCCGACACTTGAGCCTAGGCCTGCATCTTGGGCAGGTGGGAGCTGGGCTGAAGGGCTGACTTAGCCACCCGATGGGCCAGCAGCTGCCAGGTGAATCCTGGATTATCATTCGGTCATTCGGTCAGAGACCCTGACTGTGGTGCAGATTCTAGAATCTAGTGGGGGCATGAGCAATGGGCAGCTCAAGGCCAACCAGGCATCTCCATGTCTTCCACATCCCTGCCTTCGTGCATGATCACGGGTGGTTGGGGCTGTCTGGGCCTGCCTCGTTTCTTCATCTGTGAAGTGGGAGAGACTTACTGGAGCTTCGCAAGGAGCTACGAGCATTGACTGAGCCACAGCTGCCTTCTCCCACGCCGCCCTTGCCTACCCCACCCGACTAACTCGTGTGTTTTATGTCCGGCCCTTACCACTCTGCCTCTTCCCACTGGAGATGGACAGAGGCTCGAGGTTAAGGGATCAGTCTTCTGAGCGACTCCTTCGAGGACAGACACACCTGGTGTCCAAATTCCAGTCAGCTTCATAGAGATACAACCAATAATTATTTCAGGGAAGTAAAGGCAGAGTCACAGGCATGAGCCACTGTGCCGTGTGGAACATAGAGGGTTGGCATGCTCTAAATTCGTCCGCCTGCAAGGAAGACAGAGCCCTGCACTTACAACAGGCGTCTGCATACCACACTGTCAGGAGGGGGAAGAAACACACGGTAAAGGAGAGGTGTGAACAAGTGACCCTGGGCGTTTACACAGGCACGCTCTCACTGCTCCAAGTGTGGCTGCTTAATCAAAGCATTGGTAATCATCCCCTAAAGGTCTGGAAGAAACATTCAGCCTGTTGGGCTCCATATCAGGCCTCCAGCACGAGAACCCACATTTTAATTCCCTGGTAACAATTCCTGTGCAGTTAGAGTGTAAGAGGTGAGGACATAGGGCCCGGTCAGGAAAGTTGCACAGGCCTAGAATCATAGGACTCAGGAGCCTAAGGCAAGAGGGAGGTGAATTCACAGGCCAGCCTAGAAATACTTATGTATTTTTGAATTAGCATTTAAAAAATGATTACATTTATTTAGTGTGTGCTCAGACGTGTTGACTTGTGTGTGTGTGAGAGAGAGACAGGCACAGAGAGGGACACACACATACACAGGGGAAGGGCAACTTTCAGGAGTCTGCTTTCTCTTCCTACCATGTGGTTCCTGGACACTGAACTCGGACCATCTGGCCTGGAGGCAAGCACCTTTGCCCTCTGAGCCATCTTGCCAGCCCTGGACTGGTATTTCTTATAATCGCGTATAATAAAAAGCAGTAAAGCTGATAAGAGGCTTAAGAACGCCAAGACTGAAAAGTAACTCCTACAAGAAAAACAGAAGAAAGGTTCCGTGACTTTAGACTTGGTGATTGTTTCTCAGACAGGATACAAAAAACTGTAGGCAGCAGGGCTGGAGAGACGGCTCAGTGGTTAAGAGCGCTGGTTGTTCTTCCAGAGGACCTGGGTTTGTTTCCCAGCAATCACATGTTGGCTCACAACTGTCTATAACTTTAGTCCCAGAGTTTTGGCCTCTGTGGGCATTGCAGGCACGTGGTGCATAGTCTTGCATACAGGTAAAAACACCACCTTACACATTAAAAAAAAAATGCAGGTAGCCAAAGCAGAAACAGCCAAGTGAAACTACATCAAAATTTAAAGTTTGTGCATCAACAGACATGGGATTAACTTTTAACCAAGAGACATGGATAAAGAAATAAGAATAATTTTAATTAAAGAATGAAGCTGGGTGGTTGTGGCGCACACCTTTTTTTGTTCTTTTGGTCCCTGCCCTGGCCACGCCCACTCCTTTTAACCTCTGACCTTGCCCGCCATTGCTCCCTCTTTCTGTTTCCTCCCCCGCGGTGTACACACGGGACTCTGCCTCTCTCCTCCTCTTTCTCCCTTCTTCTCTTTCTCCTCTCTCTCTCTCTCCTCCTCTTTCTCCCTTCTTCTCTTTCTCCTCTTTCTCTCTCTCTCTCTCTCTCTCTCTCTCCCTCCCCCTTTTTAATAAACATTTATGGCTATTTTCTGTGTTTATATGTCTGACCCGCCGCGTGCCTGCCCTCCCGCTGGTGAGAAGCTGTAGCCGCTTGCTCGGGTGCCGGACTCTAGAGCCAGCGCCCGGCACTGCTGGGACCCGCCAGAGTTTGCTGCGGGGCGGGGGACCCCAAAGGATATTTTTTAAGAACAAGACCTTTAATCCCAGCACTCAAGAGGCAGAGGCAGGCAGATCTCTGCGTTTGAGACCAGCCTGGTCGACAGAGTGAGTTTCAGGATAGTCGAGGCTACACAGAGAAACTCTGTCTCAGAAAAAACAAATAAACAAACAAACAAAAATGAATAAAGAAGATGTGGTGTGTGGGGTGTGTGTGTGTGTAAAAGTTTGTGTACGTGGGACACAACCAACAGTGAAAGGCAGTGTGCAGAGGGAAGAAGCTGTGGATGGACCTCGACGACAAGGGGTTAACACCTGGAATCTATAAAGAATTCCTCCCAATGAGAACTTTTTTTAAAAAATATTTATTTATTTATTATGTATACAATATTCTGTCTGTGTGTATGTCTGCAGGCCAGAAGAGGACACCAGACCTCATTACAGATGGTTGTGAGCCACCATATGGTTGCTAGGAATTGAACTCAGGACCTTTGGAAGAGCAGGCAATGCTCTTACCCTCTGAGCCATCACTCCAGCCCCCTCCCAGTGAGAACTTAAACAACTTAATTAGAAGATGGCAAAGGGCTGTTTGCTAACAATCATCCACAAATAGGCAACATGTATATGAAAAGGTCATTAGTCATGGTGGAGACATAAATAAAAGCCTTTCTGAGACACCAACACAGGCATTAGGATAGCTGCTATCAACAAGGACTGCCAGAACATAAACTTTGATAGGGATGTGGAGACATGGGACCCTTGAGCAGTGTGTGGCGGGGCCTCAAGAAAAAATGAGTAGATAAGCAAAAAAATGTACATGTATACACCACACACACACACACACACACACACACACACAATAGACAATCGTTCAGCTTGGAGAAGGAAGCGAACCACACCACACTCTCCAGCTGGAGAAACCTTGAAGACATTTTGCCAAGTGAAAATGTAGCGTTCACGAGAGTCTGCAAGTTCAGTTAGAGGAATGGTCAAAATCAGAGGGAGAAAGTAGAAAGATTGCTCCTAGGAGCTGGGGAGAGGGGCTGGGGAGTGGCTAAGCAGGTAGAGTTTCTGTCTGGCAAGATCAGTGGAGTAACAGTGTGGGTACACTCAGCACCACCAACAGAACTGTCAATGGAGAAATGAGCCCGCGAGAAACTGTCTGCAAAGAGACACCAAGGACGCAGAGAAATCAAAAGACAAGGGAGCCGGGGACGTGCTGGCTGAAGGAAGGGATGCTGGAGAGGATATGTGAGTGGCCAGGCCAGACAGGAGCTGGATCCTGCTGTGTGATCTTGTATGGCCGTGTGCTGTGAAATCTGATGGGTTGGTACCCCAGCAAGCTTTAAAGTGGGGGCTGATCTTCCTCTGTGGCTGCCAGGAAGTACTCATCACCAGGACCTTCCTAATTAAAGCCACATCCTGTCCCAACCTAGGCACATCCCCCATCCTGGAGAGGGCCCCAGGGGCAGCCTGGCTGGTTCCCCTTCTGGGCCACCATGCATCGAGAGCATGGAAATCTCTGGGAAGCTTAAGAGGCAGGTTCCCAGGCCAAGTACAGCTCAGGTCCCAAGAGATGTCCCATAGTTGAGGGACATGGCTCTCACACACAAGCATGCATGACACCAGAACACAGAACTCCCTTGGGGTTGTTCCAGGCCTGGGGACCAGAGTTCTCAGATTTCCAGATTCAGGGAACAGATTGCACTTTCAGACATGATGTCTCTTTCTCCCAGAGCCAAGTCAGGGAGCCCCAGGACAGTGCAGTCTCAGGGGAAGGGGTTTAGAGTAGAGATGGCAGCAGCCATAGCTTCCAGAGAACTCCTAAAGAATTCCAGAACTGCTGTAAGAAACTGTCCCAGGCTGTCACCTAAAGAGATCCATGTGCTCCGGTGGAGGGGCTAGAACCAGATCTCCAGAGTCCCAGTACCCAAGTCTCAGGGCATGCCTCCTTGTGCCAGGCCTTTCCTTAGGTTCCCACCCTCCACAGCTCTTTATTTTGGGTGTCACCGAAGCTGAGGTATGGGAGAAGGCTGGTTGCATTCCAGGTTCCCAACACCACCCCATGCCTGGAAGCTGTCAGCACAGGATCTCAAGGAGGTCAAGTTACAATTCTCACTTCTCCAGTGTTCTTCAGTGTGGCTCCCACTGACCCACCTCATGTCTTCCTCTGCCCCCTTTCCCTTGCCCAGCTTGGGAGCCCACCAGAACCTGTCATCCTAGCTCAAACTCACTCAGTGTTAGCCCTCGCTGTCCCTGTCCCTTCTCCTAGTCTCTGCTCATCCGGAGATATGCATTCTTCAGCACAGAGCTTTCCTCAAGACCCAGAGGACAGGATCACCACCCCTACTTTCTACATACAAGCTCCAGGCCTATTTCAAAAGCGGAAGAGCCCCTACTTACCTTGGGTTCCTAATACTATGCCCACCTACTCTCACAAGTTTGTTGAGTGAGAAGATGAATGCGTTTCTCTATCTGTCTCTGTTGTTTATTCTGGTACCTTCCCCAAAGCTTTGATGATAATGGGCTAACTAGCAGATGTTTACCTGTGTTGGCTCATGCCAACCGTGCACAGGTGTTCACACTTCCATGTCACAGATAAGGCAGCTGGGTACGTGGAGAGATGGCCCATGGCCTCCCAGATGTAGCAAGTAGTACAAAATGCAGGGGGATCCATCCAACCTAACTGGTTGCAGAGCCAAGGCTCACTATGCTGCACCACATGTATACCCCGCAATACACCACAGCAGCTGCAGTGTGAGGACCCGAAGAGGCACCTACGGACTTCCTGGGATTTCCCACTTCTCCGAGATCACTTAGGCCTACGCTGTGGAAGATGGCTGTGTTGGTGCGGTGTTTTGAATGGGATGTCTGTCCACCATAAGCCTCGGGCATTTGAATACTTGATCCTCAGCTGGTGGGAATATTAGGAAGGACTAGGAGGTGTGAGCTAAGTGGAGGAAGTATGTCACTAGGGGTGGGCTCCAAAGTTTCTAGTTAGTGAGGTCTGCCTCCTGCCCGTGGATCTAGATGTGAGCTCTCAGCTGCTGCTCTACTCGCCGGCCACTATTCCTTTGTTCTGCCATTATAGATTCTCATATCCCAGAACCATAGGCCAGTTAAATCCACTGGTCACGGCATTTCACCATAGCAACCGAAAAGTAACTAATACAGAAGTGAAGGATGAATTCCTGACCTGAAAGGGAGGGAGGCCAGAGCCAGGGGTCATTCAAAGGAGGTTTGAGACCTGACAACCAATTTTCTGGCCTCAGGATGGACAAGAGGTCAATTAAAAAAAAAAAAAGTCGCCGGGCAGTGGTGGCGCACGCCTTTAATCCCAGCACTCGGGAGGCAGAGGCAGGCGAATCTCTGTGAGTTCGAGGCCAGCCTGGTCTACAAGAGCTAGTTCCAGGACAGGAACCAAAAGCTACGGAGAAACCCTGTCTCGAAAAATCAAAAAAAAAAAAAAAAGTCCTCTATCAGCCACCAAGCCTTTACTCAGTTCAGAGGTCTGGAAAGAACATGCCCTTCCCAGACCTTCTCATCCTGCTCAGCTTGGTAACAGCCCAGGGACAGTCCCAGGCTGGAAGAGCCCTTTGGATGCTTCCGGGAGCATGAGGTAAGTCAGACGCACTGTGCATACCACCTTCCTCCCAAAACCCCCAAGAAACTTTCTAATCTCTATTGTACATTCAAATCAAGGAACAACAGACGTTATTAGGTAAGAATTCAAGATCAGTCAGCTATGTGCATACAAACCAAGCTATTAAGCACTACCAAGCTATTAAGCACTATGCAACATTGCTCCCCATTCTTTCCTGAAAAATCCCCTGAGAGGGAAAGTCCCCTCTCACCCCATCCCAGCATCAAGGGCCCAGGAATGAATAATTATGTCTTGTGACTCGTGGTGAAGGAGCTAACTCATGTATGATGTGAGTAGCATCACAAAAATGTCCTTGCCCTTTGCCCCAAGTATTCATTAGTGTTCATTCTGGGTGGAGAATACACTCTGGGGAAAAGGAAAAAGAACAGTGATGATAAAAAGGCCAGAATATTTCCACAGTCCTCCATGGAAGTTAGGTTCCAAAACCATCGAGAAACAATTGAGCTTCATGGGGAGCAAAGACACTGTGAGTTAGGTTTGTTAATGTGACAAATACCCCCTAGATCCTTAAAATGATGGTTATGCCAGGCATAGAGGCAGATGCACACAAAGTCTGAAGCTAGCCTGATCTACAGAGTGAGTTCTAGGGCAGCCAGGGTTACACCATGAGACCCTATCTAAAGTTTTAAAAAGGGCAAAATGTAAAAATAGAACTTTATTGTCATTTCAGAAACACTGGCTCCCCTTTGCCGCTCTTCCGTGTGTGTCGCAATGTCCAGGGCAGAGAACCACTCTGTGTGTCATTTCTTAGTCACTGCCCACCTCTTTTTGAGACAGGGTCTCCCACTAACCCGGAACTAACAAAGCAGGTTAGACTGCCCAGCCAGTAAGCCCCAAGGATCCACCTGTCCCCACCTCCCCAGCATGGGATTGCGAACATGCCACCATGCCCAGTGTTTCTTCACACAGGTTCTAGGGAAGGTACCCAGGTCTTCAGTGCCTTGCAAGCGTTTTACGGACTGAGTTCTTTCTTAAGCCCCGTGTTTCCCTTTCTTTTAAAGATTTTTTTTTTTAAATTTTATTTTATTTGGAGGCTGGCCTTGAACTTGTTAAGTAGCCAACGATGACTACTTCTTCTACCCCCACCTCCCACGTGCTGGAATTACAGGTGTGTGCCACCGTGCCAGCTAGCCTCAATTAACTTTTGACTAGGAGGTTCATACAAGCAATAATTCATGCACATAGCACACTAAGATGTACAGACCTAAGGCAATCTGCCATTCTCTGGAAGCCAAAATCAATTCAGAATGTGGGTTTGCTCACTGACAAAACTCACACGGCCACACGGGGAAGTTAATTTGAGTTATATGGCTCTGTTTTTCTCCAGCAAGGCTGCTGAAGCACAGGTTAAAGACTAAAAGCCTGCAGCAGACAGTCTATAGCATTTCTGGGCTTCTGTCAGCACCCTCCTGTCAACTCCAGCTCA
This sequence comes from Microtus oregoni, assembly GCF_018167655.1. Classification (NCBI taxonomy): domain Eukaryota; kingdom Metazoa; phylum Chordata; class Mammalia; order Rodentia; family Cricetidae; genus Microtus; species Microtus oregoni. The sequence goes on from NW_024543063.1 coordinate 44,786,774, forward strand.
AGTCTCTCTGACTTGAAGCAGAGTGAAACAGCAGTTAAATTAGTGAGGGAGAAGCATCCATCACAGCAGCCATGTGAAACCAAGTCCCGAGGGCTGTTTCCCTGCTCACCTGTCAGAACGTGGGCTTCTCCAGACTGCTGGAAGCTTCAAGCTGCTCAAGGCCTGAAGCAGGTGCCTTGGGACTGTGGCAGTAAATGTCCTGTGGGAGAGGCCGTGACGGCCCCTCAGCCTACAATCCAGTCTTCCCGTCAGAGGGTGGGGAACACAAGCTACAGCAGCTCAGACTTGATTCTAGAACGGGAGCCAGCAAGGGCTGGGTGGGGCGGGGCCATGTGGCCCCAGCCTGTCTTGGATTGTGGAGTAGGAGAGAGCCTCAAACACAGCCAAGGCAAGGGGACAGACAGCCCTGAGGGTGAGCATGGGGGTGTCTTTAGAATCCAACCCTCGTTTCTCTGTATATTGGACTGGTTTTTAGGGACAATTCCAGGCCCTCTCCAGAGTACTCGAATCAGATAAGATTCTCTACATTCTAACACTGAACCATAGCTGACGGTGGCTAGGGAAGTTTGTTGGGGTCTCAATTGCTGAGCACCCAGTCGACCCCGTCTACAGACAGGGAACTGAGCTCAGGGTGGTGTATCTACCCAAGATTCCACAGCTGGTTACCGAGGTCTAATCACAAAGCCCAAGACAGCCCTCATGGAAACCTCCGGAGTCTCAGCCACACCTGTAGACCCAGTTACTTTTGCTTACCTGGTAGTGGTGACTAGGCTGAGTGGCTGGCTCTAGGCGGCAGGGACAGCACCACTTTCTTTGCTAAGTTTTTAGAGTCCACTTTTTCTTTTTTAAAGTAAGGTCTCAGTGTAGCCCAGGTTAGTTTCAAACTTGCTATGTAGTTCAAGCTGGTCTAGAGCTTTGCTTTGGAGTGCTGTGATTCTAGGTGTGCGCTACCGCACTGCCCTAATTTTATGACTGTATTTGGAATAGTTAGGGGTAGCTACCCCTGTTCCCCAAAGGATCCTTCAGCCCCTCCAGCACCAGACATCACAATGGTGGCCGTGGTGGTGGAGTGTTGAAGGCATCATGTTATCAAACAAGGGAGGGAGCTGTGCTTTCCTCTGTCAGGGCCCACTCAATTAACATCTGACTCGAAGCTTAGGCTGGGAATCCTGGTCTGGACACAAGGGCTTGCCCTATTCTAAATGCTAATGAGTGTTGTTCAAGAAATGCTTTCTTAATTAGATTGAGAAAACTGGATTCCCTGAACTTGCAGCAAGACAATATGCCCACACTGGAATTCACCCAGCATTCCCCACCCCCTCGCAGCAGCCACTGTGAACCACACTGCGCAGGTCCTGCACAGCTCTGCCAAGGCGTTGTCAGGCAGAAGAGGTAGAGATGAGGACACAGCCACAAGACAGCACTGCTGTGCTCTTGGGTCTCTTGACCTGGTGTGGTGTCCCATTTCTAGGTAGCAGGTCTAACAGAGCCAGGACCACCCTCAGGACAGTCGGCGCCCCTGTTAACAGCCACATTCAAGTTAGTGGATTCCACTGTTCCAATGCTTTTCCAAGGATTTCTTTGCCACATGGCCTCTCGCAGACGTTTTTCAAGGCTTCGTGGGTAAAGTTATCTTCTCTAGTTACAGCACCAGCTACTTAAGGGCAAGAGTCCTGTGTGTCTGACAGCATCAGTCCAAGGCCTAGAGCAAATCTAGTACTTGTCTTTATCCTCATGTCCTGATTACATATTACTATGGACTTTCAAAAGGAGCCTATGAAAATCTTCCCAAACCTTACCAAAAGCAACTCGTGGGCTGGCAAGACAGTTCAGCCAGTAAAGGCATCTGCTGCCAAGTCTTGACAATGTAAGTTTGACCTGAAGGTTCCACATGGACAAATTACTTCTACCAGTTGTTCCCTGAATGCACACACCTACACATACCATGCATATGCCAGTATGTGCCATAAAACAGTAAAACGTAAAAACAAAACCAGACCTCTTATTTCATTATTTTTGCTCACAGAAGGGGTCTGTGTGTGGTTTGCCAATGAGATCCAGACAGGGGCCAGAAAGAGGCAGGCTAGCTCTGGATTCTGACTGTCCGGGTGGAGCTGAAGACAGCCCTTCAGCAACCTCAAAGTGAACCTCTTTCCTGAAACTGTAACTTCCAACTAGTACTTGCTGTTTTGCTTTGAACAAGTGCCAGTCACAGCTAGTGAGGTCTAGGTCACTTGCACCGGACTTAAACACTCAAAAGCGAGGTTCTTGAGTGGATACCAGCAGTCTATGTAGACAAGTCCTGGGTCTGAATGACAGGTTTCTTACTGGCTGCCTACCCTGCCTCAATTTTTAGATGCAGGATTTTCTGATTTTTCCTAAAACTTCCCAAGCTGTGCTCTTTTGACCTGAGGAAATTAGACTTGGCCCTTAAGTTCTGAGACTCAACATCCCACGCTTCCTCACTCTGCTCCATCCTCAGTGGGAGGCTGTCAGGTCACCGACACTCTCTTCCAACCTGGTGGTAGAACAGACCCAGGATAGAACTGGTGCTCATGACCCTCAGTGGCCAACATTTCCAATGCTGGCTTTTCAAGCTTTGCAAGCAACAGCTCTTGCTTATGCTGGTTCAAACTGACAACCAGCTAATACTGTTGCTTTAGTTCACTAGAACTCAGTTCCCCAGAAAATCAAGAGCGAAGCTTAAGTGCTCAGTCTCTGCCATGTGCCCATACTAGCTATCTGCTCTCCAACCAGTATTTTGTGGACAAGCTTTCAAGAGATTAATTTAAAGCATGAATAAACTTAAAACATACACATGTACAGTATTTCATATGTAAATGAACAAGTGGATGACTCATACAAACATGGCATTTCTACTTGGAATAGAAAAACAGAACTAAGGAATTAACAGATCCTGAAAGCTGGGTAGATGAAAAAATACCTCAGCATTTCCGGCTCTCAAAAAAGGCTGAGAGCACCCGGCATCCTGGACGCCTGCCCTCTCCCTGTGAGGCAGCAAGCCTGGAGTACATTCCCAGCCCTAGCAGCTGTCCTGCAAGCAATGCATCTGCACAAACCAAAAACAGCAACATTCCAGGAACAGTCCAACTTGAACCCCTTCCCCACAAGAATGCTATTCTTGGCAAGACATCTTCCAAAGGAAGCAACATCTGCAAATCCCCTGCCCTGAGGTCAGGGAAAAGCTGAGGCAGCTGAGCAGCACTGCGTCCGCTCTCAGACCCCAGTAGCAGGGGATTTAGAGGGTAAGAGCAAACCTACATGACCCCCCCTTTTCTCAATTCCCCATTTACCTGCTTGCTCAATCCACTGAGCTGGCCATGGTGGTATCCTTAAATAATTCAGCCTCACCCATTTGCTACACACTTATTAAAGTTTGTTTTAAACAGGGGAACTTTATTTTTTGAGACAGGGTTTCTTTGTGTATCCCTTGGCTGTCCTTGAACTCGGCAATTCGTCTGCCTCTACCTCTCAAGTACTGGATTTTAAGGTGTGCGTCACCAGGGCCCAGCAGAACTGAGATTTCTAATGCCAGACCCAGTAGGTATCAGAAACCCACTCTACACTACAAAGCTGGGAACCAGTCCACATCCGCAGCTCCAGCACTAGAAGGGCAGAAGCAGGCCAGCCTGACTTGCTTACTGCGTTGAGGAAGCCAGCACTAGCACTCAAAAATTATGTGTAACCACTCCCAGTCACGATTCTTACCAGATAATAAGTAGAGAGTTTAGTCAATTTAGGTGGTCAAGTGGAGAAATTCAACTTTTATTTTATTATACACCGAGACCAGCAGTGAGTTTGGGTATCTCCAGGTTCAATGTGCAGAGGCAGAGGGATCTCTGTGAGCTCGAGGCTAGCTCTGGTCTATAAGAGCTAGTTCCAGGACAGGAACCAAAGCTACACAGAAAAACCATGTCTCGAAAAAAAACCAAACATCAAAACAAAACAAACAAAAAGATTAGGGCTTTCCATAAAATTGGCCAGTTAGAGGAATTTCCAATTATGGCTTGAAGAGTTCTGAAAGTAAGTCACTTGGGGCCAAAAGGACGGCAGTAGGTAGTCCTTCCTAATGACACACTCCTCAAGGCCAATCTGCAATCTGGCCAAGATATGTGCTGCAGATACATCCTCCCCCAGGTCATCTATGCGTCTCTATGTAGGGCCCATATGATTGTCTCCAGGGGTAGGTTAGTATGTGAGTTCATCTGTGCTCAGTGACTCCTAATCACCAGACTCAAAATTTCGGGAGCCACTTAAGCAAGCACCGTGAAATCAGACTCCTCATCTGGGAATCATGCATGCCAAATTTAAGACTTCAGAGTAGCAAAGATCTGAAGGGAAGGGACAGCACCCCTTCCTTTACAATATCCAAGAGTAAGAGGGGCTATGCTCACATGGTTGGTGAGCACACGTTTTACCTCTATAGCAAAGAACAAAAACAGGCTTAAGAAACCACTAGAACCAAGATGTGTACATAGGCACCTAGAAGTAACATTTAGTTATTGTTCCAACTTAGGATCAAACTTTTCTCTTGAATTCCCCAGAAAAAGACACACTGATGCTGGCCACCTTAAAAATTAGTTTTATATATCTGGGAGGGTTCAGAGGGCAGAACTAAGCCACATTGCAACCAGCATGGCTTGCACCCTAGCTTGCCTCCCTCCATCTCACAAAGCAACATTGTATAAAACTGTATTTACAGGAAAACAATGAAAATTAAGAGTGTGTACAAAAGTAGACAAGAGCCAGAATTTAGGGATGGCTTTGGGAATAAGGAATACCGTGTTCCACCCTGAAGCACATTATGTGGAGGAGCGGACCTCAGTGCCAACTGTAAGGAGAAGCAGTTGTTGCAAAGGAGGAGCTGAGGGTGCAGAGCTATTGGCTCTAACATGACAGTCTTAGTTATCACACCACTTTTCTCCTGCCATGCGGCAGAAGCCAGACAGCAGTGATGGGAACAAAGAGGGGCGATCTGACGAGCCCCCAGATGAAGATGGGCTCAGAAAGCATAACGGGTCCGAATATCCTCAAGCTTCTTGGACACTTCAGGTGGGGTTCGGTCCAGCTCTTCAGAGACATTCTTCTGCTTGTTGGGCTCCATGGAGTTGAACTGCTCACAAAGATCTCCATCAATCACATTCTAAGACATGGAAGAGTCAGAGAAGGAAAAAATTAAGATATCCAAAGAAAAAGGTACATACTATGAAAATACTCATGCTCACACCCGAGTAGCCATGGTTCAGACTGGCAAAACCCAGTGCAGCTTTGTCTCTGACTACAATATTCCACCACTGAGTATAACCCAACTGATTTTCAAAGACAAGTTATATAAATACCCCACTTGAGTTCAGAATTCATGATCCTCCTACCAGTCTTCCAATGCTGGGATTATAGGATGCACCACTACACTGAGCTAGAACTAACTACTTGATTAAAAAAAAAAAAAAATAGAGGCCAACAGAAAAGGTCAGTGAATAGGCTTAGGATTCCCTTTCCAACTTACCTTAACAGGGAAATAATAAGAACGAAAGCTGAGGTGATCCCGCCCACAAAGAGGGGGATGCTCAGATCGCAGGTGCATCTCAACATGCTGGAAGAAGTCGTGGTCCTAAAGGAAGAAACAGAATCTATCTCTGAGAAAGAAGTGATTTCAACTGCTGGACTATGCTTTCCACAACAAAGTACAGACAGGACATCGAGCTTTCAAAAGCCAGGGTCTCACTACACAGTCCAGTCTGGCCTTCAACTTGAAATCATCTGGACAGTGGCCTACTGAGTCTTGGCATTATGAGACACCATGCCCAATTCTAAGTCACTGACTCTTGCCAAGCAAACATGTCCCATGAGACATCAATCTCAGTTTATCGTTCCTGGTCTTTGGACTACTGCTTTGAGATTTTGGGCTCAGAATATAACCCTGTACCTACACCACGGCACAGAGGACCTTCCTCAAAGAACTCAAGATTCTATTTCCCAGGCACGTTAACTGCCACCTCATACAATTTCTAGAACACTACTTATAAGTAACGGCAGATTCAACACCAAGAAACAATCTGAGAAGAATAAGGAAAAGGAAATGTGGGAACTCAACCTCATGAGACGTGAAAGGGACAAGGATGCCAATCCCTCCAGACAACGTGGTATAGACCAGTGATTCTGAGCCTCCAGGAATCAGTGTGGTCTTCTGCAATGACAGCACCGTCTCACCGACATGATAGTTCATGATGACCTCTGCCTGCAAATCAAAAACAGTTTGGTAAGCCCTCCCCAATTCTGTTCTGTATCTCTAAGAGGCTCCAGGCATGTCACACACCTCTCCCCTTGTAGTGCTAGAGATGGAACTGTAGGCCTCAGGCATGAATGCCAGGCAAACACTCTACCAATTAAGTCACACCTTAGCACCATTTGCCAGCCTTTAAAACCCAAAACAAGGGGGCTGGAGAGATGGCTCAGAGATTAAGAGCATTGCCTGCTCTTCCAAAGGTCCTGAGTTCAATTCCCAGCAACCACATGGTGGCTCACAACCATCTGTAATGGGGTCTGGTGCCCTCTTCTGGCCTGCAGACATACACACAGACAGAATATTGTATACATAATAAATAAATAAATATTTAAAAATAAAATAAAACCCAAAACAAATCTAAAGATGCTTTAATATTTTTTATCACTTAAAGCTCTGTGTTCCAAAAGCACAAAGTTCAGATAATTTATAACCATCAATTACCACTTAAAAACCTTTTTAGACAAGTACAGGTGGGTTGTGTTATACAGCACATTTCGGGGTAATTGGACACTGGGATTCTTTCCAAAGAAGGAAAGAAAGAGAGAAAGAAAGAAAATCATTAAACCACCCAGGTCCTCAATGACCCAGTGCTAGGATAAATAGAACTTTTTTGGTTTTTGTTTTGTTTTTTTTTTTTTAAATAAATCAAGATGTTCATTAAAGACATACATGCTAGGGTTAAAAAGGGGATCAGTGGTTAAGAGCATGCACTGCACTTCCAGGACTGGAGCTCGACTCCCAGCACCCATATCAGGTGGCTCACAAATACTTATAAACTCTAGTTCTATGGGGACCTGACTCCTCTGGCCTCCACAGCCACCTGCATTCATGTGCACATACCTACAACACACACACACACACACACACACACACACACACACACACACACTTAAAAATAATAAATATAAATCATAAATAGAAAAATTTGTTTATTGCTAGGCAGTGGTTGTACATGGCTTTAATACCAGCACTCGGGAGGCAGAAGAAGGCGGATTTCTGTGAGTTCAAGGCTAACCTGGTCTACAGATTGAGTTCCAGGACAGGTCCTAACAACAACCATAACAAGAAAAGAAAATTTTGCTTATAAAGATTGGATGGTGATATGATCCCCTTATGAAAACCTCAATATCCATACATTACAAATGAAAGACCATAGAAAAGGTATTGGGTGTGCTTTCTCTTGGGCTATTTCTGCAATCTTACCTTCTGTGAAGCCCCATTGAGCAAGCCCCGGTCCCACAGGGCTTTGTTTCCGGTGGGATCTTCATCAACCTCATCGTTGGTGTTAGGTGGAAGCCTCACCTAAAAAGGGATACCATCTTAAGACTGGGTCCTGTGCAAGCTTACCCAGCTCACCAGCACATTTGCCCTGGGTCTTAGCAAACAACCTAGACAGAGCCTGTCTTCTGCTGTTTATTAGTGAGAAGTCACAGAGAACAAGCCACAAACAAGGGTTCAACACTGCTAAGAGCAAAAACAGACCACAAATGTATAAGAAATCAAGCTGGCTGAAAACCACATATCAAGAGTTTGGCAAAAGATAAAAAAAAATACTTAGCTCAAACTAAACTCATCTTTGTTTATGAGACAGTGTCTTACGATTCAGGCCTTGGCTGGTCTCAAAACCATAGGCACCTGCCTGCCTTTGTCTTTTGCTTATTGGACCAAAGGTGTGTGGCACTGCACCTTGCTTGAATTCATCATTACTGAACCAGGTCCTGAGGAGAGAATGAAGGTGAACCAGGGCCTAAGGTTTCCCAGAGAGGTAGGACAGGTTGAACATAAAGACTTTCTTAAGGGTAGGACTGGAATAGGACTGAATTCTATACCTATACTTAATTTTCTGAATCTTTGCTCCTTTGTTTAAACACACCACAAACCAAGCCAGCTTTCCCACACGTCATGGTCACCAAAGAACCAATACCAACTCACCACACAAATGTTGCCAAACTTGTCTGCCCCAGCCACCGTGTCATAGTCGAGAAGGCTGGCGGTAGTGACCCATCTGGGGTAGGTGTCATCAGCAAAGATAATGAGCTGGTTCTCGTTACGCTTGTAGCGAACCCAGATGAAACTTTCTTGAACATCAGACACAATTACCCTGTGCCCAATAGTCTGGATCCCAGATATGTAATTGGCAATATGCTAGGGAAAAACAAAGATAGCAATTTGTATAATCCTTGAATTGAGAATCTATAATCCAGAACCTAAAAGTTCAGGTTTCCTCAACTACAATATACAGTCTGCAAACATTAAATAACAGTCTACAGTAAGTACCCAGATGGTTTGGGGTGGTGGTGGGAATAGGGTCCTGGGTTTAAACACAGGGCGATACACACACTAGGCATGTGCTCTACCACTCGGTTACAATCCCTTGTCCTTGCTTGGCTTTAAAAATGTTAAATTGTGTATGTGCACATACATATGCACACGTGGAAGTCACAGGATGACCTTCAGGAATCAGCTCTCTCCTCCCACTAGGCTGGTCCCAGAAATCCAATTCTGTTTGGAGGAGTCAAGAAATGAGATCATCTACTGTCTCTTTTTCAAGATACTCCCAATGAAATAATGATTTTAAGGACTGGTGCTACCATCCTGCCCACAGCAGTGCATTTACCTTATTTTCACACTTTCGAAGTAACTTCTTTTTCCCCAAATCATAGACTCGTAAAAGCTTCCCCACACCAATCAACACCCTGCCCTGGAATGGGGCAATGGCAGCAGGAACCTCTTCCACTGGAGTCTATGAAAGGAAAAGAATGTCATGGCAGCGCTCAGAGAACACACAGCCAACAATACATTCACCCAACCCTTGACACAGAACTATTTCTATAAACGGCCATCAAGAAGACAGACAGCAAGTGTCACTTTGCTCACCATACAAATAAATTGCACATGCAGCAGTTAGTCCCCACAAAACAGTGCATTTGAATAGAAAGGTCCTACACGTTACATTTTACCCAGCAAGAGATGCCGCAAGTAAGGCATACTCACTGTCTGGTAAGTGCTGCTCAGAAGCCTGTACTAGTTTGCTAACAGCACGACTAACAGCAAAGTCAAGCTTGAAGAAGCAACTGAGGTTTGTGAAGGAAGAGAATGTACTGAAAAGTGACACCTTAGTTTTAAGACAGAGATATTTTTTTTTTTTTTTGGTTTTTCGAGACAGGGTTTCTCTGTTAAGACAGAGATATTTAACATAAAGGAGCATGGTATTTTATATTCCCCAGAGGAAGCATCAGATTCAGATACTGTTAAATAGACGACAGAACATAAAATACTAGTTAGATTGTAGTAAAAGATAAATAACAAAAAATTATATTTTAGGGGACTGGAGAGATGGCTCAGTGGTTAAGAGCATTGCCTGCTCTTCCAAAGGTCCTGAGTTCAATTCCTGGCAACCACATGGTGGCTCACAACCATCTGTAAAGAGGTCTGGTGCCCTCTTCCGGCCTGCAGGCATACACACAGACAGAATATTGTATATATAATAAATAAATAAAATAAATATTTAAAAAAAATTATATTTTAGAGAATATATTTCAGTAGCATTAAGTGTATTCACACTGTGCAGTAATAACCAGCATCATGTACAGAATGCTTATTGTTCCCCCAAACTAAAACTGTTCTTTTAAAGAGTAACTTCCTTGAACCTGTTAATTCTTTAGCTGATGATGAATTCTAGACACGGATTGCTGCCTGCTTAGTAACACAGTAAACAAGGGGCCAATTCACTGTGTTTCTCACCATTGTAGGTGGTGAGAAGCCAGGCTTCCTGCGCCAGGCACAGGAACATCACTCAAGCATGAAGGTCCTGGTATGTTCCACATGCTTCCCAAAGATCAATTAGTCAACAAGCTACTGTCCAAAAGATTCAACTCAGTTTGGCATGGTGTTGTAATCCCAGCACTCAGAAGGCAGAGGTAGGAAGATCTTCATGAGGTTAAGTCTCATAAAGCGAGACTGTCTCAAAACAAGAACAAAACACCTAATCCCCCACCCACAAACCAAAGACCTGACCCAGAAGTTTAGCACAAAATGGGAGAATCCAGTAAAATATAAGATCCAAGAGAATCAAAACAAAACAAAACAAAACAAAACAAAAATCAAGCTGGTTCTTACCTTGTGTAAAAACTCCAACTTTTCTCCATTGTTCACAAGCTTGTATGTATAGACAAAGCCCCCTGCCACAGAGCGAGGGCTCAGTATCAAATCCTTGGCCACACCCACTAGCACATACCAGTCTTCACCAGTGTTGGAGAACCTACACACTGCCACACTACGAACAGACAAAGAAGGGAAAGGCAGGCATTAGTCAAAACCCCAAGAACCCTCAATCACACTACCAACACCCAGATAATCTCACATCCTACCTGAAGGCTGCCTCATTCTGTTCCAGCTGGACAAGGTCTAGCGTATTCCCCTGGATAGGGTTCATCACACGAATCACAGAGGCCCACTGCCCGTTGCCAGCCTTGGGAGCTCCAAAAATAGATTCAGGGAGGTTTTCATTGAGGAATGCTGCTGCCATTTCTGCAGCCAGCTCCCGCTCATCCTCTCCTGCTGCTTCCACCATTTCCTAAATGCAAAAAGCAAGAAGAGGTAAGAAATGAGAAGTAGTAAAAAGTCTGTCACCTCAAACCAGAATCCCCCAAACAGAGGCTTAAGAGCGCTGAGACAGCTCCACTGGCAGAGGCACTTGTGGTCTACAATCTGAGTTAGAACCCCAGCCCTACAAAAGATACTGAACACCATATTCATGTCTGCACTCAAACACTCAAATATAAAATTTAAAAAAAAAAATTCAAAGAGAAATGCAAATAAGGAGATCACTAAAAGGAAAGCCAAATACTAGTAGTTAGACATCTGAGAAGTGCAAACAATTTCTGGGGGGGGGGAACCCAAAAAACATGCCCCCCCCACAAAAAAACAACCCAGAAATGAAAACCTGTTTTCCAAAGTGTTCTCTGCTTTCCCTGGCCAAGACCAGTTATCTCTTTTCCTTTAAACTGATTATGGTTCCCACACAGCTGGTCTAGTTGGCAAAAAGTTTCTGATGAGCTGGTACCATAGGGGAAATCTGGGCTCTCTAGGCTCAAATTCAGGCATCATATAACACAGCATATTCTGGAGGTTCAAGAGCTAAAGAGCAGTTTCAAAGAGGGAGCTGAATTTTGAGTAATCCAGCATATTTGTCCCAGGCCACAAGAAAGCTTCTAAAAGCAATAAACCAGGCAAAGAACTTCACTTAAAGGTCCTGAAAAGGGCCTGGTTTATGGTTTTAGCCTTATTTTGTACTCCTAGGAATTTAACCTAGAGCTTTGGACATGTTAGACATGCATTATACCACTTTATATACAAAGCTTGGTTCTTTCAAAAGTAACAAAGACAGCCAGTCAGGTGTGATGCACATCTTTAATCCCAGCACTGAAGGTGAAGCCAGGCGGATCTCTGTAAATTCAAGGCTAGTTGTAGTTGGCTCTACATAGTGAGTGCCAAGACAGCCAAGACTGCATGGCAAAACCAACCACCCAAAACAAAAAAGTCTACAGCTATGTGTGATGGTGTACAAATAATCTCAGCACTTGGGGAGCAGAATCACCCAGAGTTCCCAGTGAGTCAGAGTTATGGTCTGACACCCTGTTTCCAAGGGGTGTGTGTGTGTGTGCTGGGGCAGGCTGGGGGCGCAGGAAGGAAGATAATTATAAATGTTTTAAATTTCAACTTTTCTAACAATTTCATTTTTAAAACTGTACCTCTGGAGGTCAGAGTAATTACCTCTGCCATCTGCTGCTTTCTCTGAGCTTTTGTAGCCTCAGTGTAGGCATTGTGGTCTGTCTCAATGATGATAAGGTTGTTACTCTCAGGGTGAATGACAAATTTCCTGGGTGTGTACTGCAGTGGAAAGGCTACTTGATTGAAGACAGCACCAAGTTTCTCCAATGCCAAAATCCTACAGTAATAGACAGGGGAGTAAAAAAGTCACTCACTCAGCCTAGTAACTGATGAGACGAACCATGACCAGCCACAACACACAATTGTGGAGGCTCTAACATTGACATTAGGCAACATGAGATGACAGCCCTCTAAGTTTAAAAGACAAAATCAGAAAGGTTTCTCTTTGGCAACACATCTCAACTTTTCACTGCAATTTTGTTTTCATCACTGAAAATATATTAAAATTGTCAAAATTTTTCATTCCATAGTTAGTACAACAGTATGAAGTTCATGGGCCAAGAAGGTTCAGTTGGTAAAGTGTTTGTATGGAACCCTGAGGACCAGAATGATGCATCCCAAAACCCATGTAAAAAGCAGGGCCCTTTTAATACCTGTGCTAAGGAAAAAGACAAGAGGATCTCTGGGGCTTGAGAGCAGCCAGTTTAGCCAACTGGCAAATTCATTTTAATGAGAGATCCTGTCTTGAAAAAGAAGGTGGAGAATGCTCGCCCCTTTTGAACTTAGGAAAATGGGGACTAAACTCTCGTGCAATAGTCAATTATATTCAGAGACTCAGACAATTAATTTAGAGTTACATGAGTAAGAACAAGAACAAGCTGCACGTGGCAAAAACATGTTTTTCCACAGAGGCATAATGAATCACAATAGCTGAACAAGTTTTTGCCACATGCGGTTTCTCCTTGTGATTGAGTACCTTACTTATCAAAATAAGATGGATGCTCTCTCTTCTGAACAAGAACCACCCTGGCTTCTGGAAATCTTTGACAATGCAAGAATCAACAAGCACCAAGACCTACACATTCTTTCCAATAAGATACAGACACCCAAGTGGATGAGTGATAATATACATGAAATGTACATTACAAATAAAATTTTGCAAGCTAGAGATATGTTGGCAACTGTAAATCAAACTTCAAACACGAGAAAGACTTACAATTTAGAAAAAAGATCCTAGTCTTTAAGGAAACGGCACAAAGAATGACAAGTTTAATTCTCTAACGTGGCAAATGAAACATGCTGCTCTAAGTAAGATAGCCAAAAATTCATTCTAACAGTCAGACTGACAGTCACCAGGATTTTCACTGCAGCACTGTTAAAAACATTAACACCAGTATCAAGAGATGGCTCCAGTGGGTTAAGATTCCTTTTTATTAAGATTTATTTTTATTTTATAAGTATTGGTGTTTTGCCTACATATATGTCTCTATGAGGGTGTCAGGTCCCCCAGAACTGGAATTATATAGTTGTGAGCTGCCATTTGCTGGGAATTGACCCCAGTGCCTCTGGCAGAGCAGCCAGTGCTCTTAACTGCTGAACCATCTTTCCAGCCCCCTAGGCTAAGGTTCTGGGTGGACAAGCTTGACAAACCTGAGTTCAATCCCTAAAAACCATGAAAAGAGGAAGGGGAGAAAACTGACTCCAACTCCGAAGGGTTCCCCTCTGACCTCCATGAGTGCTGTATAGTATATTCCATTCATTCTCTCTCTCACACCACAAATATAATTATATACCACAAAAATAATCATGAATAAAAATACATTTAAAGTGAAAATCAGGCTGGTAAGATGGCTCAGCAGATAAAGGTAAAGGGTGGAAGAAAAAGGACTTCACAAAACTTCTTGCTGATTTCACTGCTCACCCTCATAATGATCACAAAACAAAAGCATTCAAGAAAATACTAGATAAATGAACTATGCTACATCTATGTAACAGAACTTCATAATATTGAGTAATTATTAAAATATATTATTAAATGAGAAAAGCATGGTATAAAGCAATATATACAGTATGCTTATTATGTGACTAGGAGAAATATATTCACACACTACTAGCCTATACATGGACTCAAATATATTAAGATATATAAACTAACATAAATGGCCAGTTAGAGAGTACTTACATGCTTAGAAAAGACATTTATTTTAAAAATAAAAAAGCCAGGATATGGGCTGGAGAGATGGCTCAGTGGTTAAGAGCACTAACTGCTCTTCCAGAGGACCCAAGTTCAATTCCCAACACCCACATCACAGTTATTAACTGTCTGTAACTCCAGTTCCAGGGGATCTGAAACCTTCATACCAACAATATATATATATATATGTATATGACAGGGCATTCAGAGTTACTTAAAATTATACTTTGGTCAGGCATGGTAGCAAATAAGGTCCAAGCCTCAACATAGTGAGACATCTTCTAATATAGTCTCATAAAATAGGAGAAAACACTCAAACTATCTGATAGAAAACCTGAATTTGGAATAAAGAACTCTTTAGAATTTGCTGCTTGAATGTCTCCCAAACGTCCATATGGGCTGGAGAGATGGCTCAGTGGTTAAGAGCACTGCCTGCTCTTCCAAAGGTCCCGAGTTTGATTCCCAGCAACCACATGGTGGCTCACAGCCATCTGTAATGAGGTCTGGTGCCCTCTTCTGGCCGCAGGCATACATGCAGACAGAATACTGAGAATACTGTACACATAATAAACAAATCTTTAAAAAAAAAAAAAAAGTCCATGTGCCACAGGCTTGATGCCCTGAGCAATGATAGTGGGAGGCAAGGTAATCTTTATGATGTGGGGCCTGTGGGAAGTCTTGAGGGTATGCCTTCAAAGGGGTCTGCTGTATGCACTGGTTCATTTCCTGACTTTGTTCACTAAATTGTTGTTTTGCCCCATATGCTCAGTACCTGTCCAAAGTAGTAAGAACAATGAAACAATCATGGAACAGAACCTCCAAATTATGAGCCCAGATAAACCATTACTAAGTTACTTGCCCCAGTTAAGTAATGGAAAACCAACTGATATACAATTTGGTTTAATACACACACACACACACGCACGCACGCAAGAGAGGAAACAAACAAAAATTCCCAACTATCTAGTTTAAAAAATGGGCAATAGATCTAAACAGACATCACTCTGAAGTATAGTCAATAAACACTTAAAAATATTGATCCAGGTGGTGGTGGAATACGCTCTCAATCCCAGCACTCGGAGGCAGAGGTAGATGGATCTCTGCGAGTTCAAGGCCAAGGCCAGCCTGGTCTACAAAGTAGAGTTTCAGGACAGACAGGGCTGAAAAACCATCTCAAAAAACAAAAACAAAAAACTAAACAACAAAAAACCCCACCAACCAAACAAAAACACAAAAACAAAATATCGCTAGATATTAGGAAAACACCAGTGTTTTAAAACCACTGCACACCTATGAAGACAACTAGAACTAAAGATATAAGACAAGAGTTACAAGAATGGGGTGAGACAGTAAGTCTATCTTCTTGGCTACCATGAACTTTGAGGAGTCACCTTGTCACTCTCAGTTCTTTTTTCTCTGATCCATCACCATGTCTGGCTGGCCTTGAGCTTCATGTGCTTGAGGATGACCCTGAATTTTTGACCTCTTATCCTCCTCACAGAACTGGGATTAGAGGTAACATGAACTACCACACACAGTTTAATTTCACTCTTTCAAAATTGTATTTCTGTTGGGCAGTGGTGGCGCACGCCTTCAATCCCAGCACTCAGGAGGCAGAGGCAGGTGGATCTCTAGATTCCAGACCAGTCTGTTCTACAGAGCTAGTTCCAGGACAGCCAGAGCTACACAGCAAATTAATTAAAATGAAGATATAATTCTATAGATGAAAACACAGTAAGAGTTAAAAGAGATTTAACACTTGCTCTAAAACTAATCCAGTGACATGACCATTTCATCAGGAAACATGAATCTTAGAGTATAAGACTACAGTGTATTAAGTTTTAAAACTTGGCTCCAAAAAAGTCTAAACAGAAGCTAAACGCCAAGCATTGAAACTTGGCTCATAGGTCTGAAATCCTGAGCCAAACTAAATTTCAACTGCAACACCCTCTCCCGGTAAAGAGGTGGCTCTTAGCCATTGCTGCACAAACTCCAACTCCGGCAGAACCACAGGCTAAGGCCTTCGCATTGCCCCAAAATAAGGTTTTTTCTCACCTCAAGGTGTTGGTGGAAATGGCAACAATGCCTTCAGGACACTGTTCAGAGGCGAAGCCGGATGCAAACTCCAGAGTCTCATAAGATAGAGGGGTGAGATGGAAACGGGACTGGTAAGAGTAGCTCAACCATGAGCGACTAGACATGGCCAAAACCTGGAGAGGAAAGAGCTCTAATCATACCAGGAAAAGCTCAAACACAGTAGATTGACCAAACACATAACCTCAACTTTGGTCTCCAATTTTAGAAACCCACAAAGGCACTTTTGAGCAAAGGGAGCCCAAAGAAGAGACATCATAAGGCTTGTTGTATAGAAAAACAAGAACATCAAGCTACAATAATCACATTTCTCGGAAACATAAATGAGAGTCTATTACAAGGCTGGACAACTATAGAATTAAATAAGGTATCTTTGAAAACTAGCACAAAGCCTAGGCTCTCTTTTCTATTAGGTAGAGAGTCACAATAAATAACACTATAATCCTGCCATAAATGCAAGGTTTCCAGCTTTTCCCATTCTTGGTAGCCCAGCCTAAAGAAAAGATTCAAAGGATCAATACTGAAATTTTCTATAACCTCACAATGTCACAGTGCTACGCCATGAAGTAATTCTCAGAAAACTCTAGGTTAGAGAACCCAGAACAGCTAGGTAGTGGTGGCGCATGCCTTTAATCTAAGCATTCAGGAGGCAGAGGCAGATGGACCTCTGAGTTCTAGTACAGTTTGATCTACAGAGCTAGTTCCGGTACAGCCAGGGATACACAGAGAAACCCTGTTCCCACAACCCCTCTCAAAAGAACCCAGGATTCCTTATATACAGGAAAACCATGTACAAAGTGAATTAGTCAAAAAGTTCACAGTGGCACCAATATCCAAATGTTTTTTTATTACTTACAGCCTCCTGTCCTTGCATTCGGACTCGGAAGAGTTTCACAGGACGGGACCCCAGGTACCTAGTTCGAGTGTCAGACAAGTCCCCAGTGACAGGGTCTAGGACAGTTCTCAGCAGCACACCATTCTAATAAAAAAGATATGAACAGGTAAAGCCTTCTCACGATGGAAACTTTAACTATGAAATTTCCTCTTGGCTACTTTAACATAAAACAACAGAAGGATTATGACTTGTTGGTGAAACAGAAAACAAATCACAACACCCCAACAATCAGCAATTCATTCATTCTCTCATAGTTACTAAGCATCCAAATACAAATTCTTATTATATACATACATGCATACTACACATAGAAAATTATTTTTTTATTTTTTATAATTTAAAAACAGACCCATAGCAAAAAAAAAAAAAGAGATTTACTGACTATCTTTAAGTATCATTTCCCCAAAAAGGAAGAAGGTTCTTAGAGATGACTGATTCAAGGCTGAAGTAAGAATGTTTATAATGCAAACAGAACCAACAAAATCCCTACTTCATCAGACTCAACTAGGGTGATTGTTGACCCTAACTCCTTATCTGTAAAATTAGTGACTGAAGGGGTGGTGGTGGGAGAGAGCCTTTATCCCTCTCCTGTATAAACTATGTTTTGGGCAAAGGAATAGACCTCATTTTGTCTTACAGAAACTTGATTACAAACATTTCCAGACATTGTATATTCCCTAATGGAAAGCAACACTGAGCGAGCAGTAGTACTTTAACTACTATTTCCCTTACCCAAAATAGTTAGGAATAAATGTCATCAACTTTTGTTTTTTTTTTTTTTTTTATAAATTATTTATTGGTTATATACAGCATGTTTTCCTGCACACCAGAAGAGGGCATCAGATCTCATTACAGATGGTTGTGAGCCACCATGTGGTTGCCGGGAATTGAACTCAGGACCTCTGGAAAAGCAGCCAGTGCTCTTAACCTCTGAGCCATCTCTCCAGCCCCCCTTTTGTTTGTTTTTTGAAAACAGGGTGCAAGTCTCCTGTTCCTGGCTTGTCCTGGAACTCAGATCTACGCTGCCTCTGGCCTGCCCCCCTGCTGAGATCAAAATCATGCTCCATCATCTGCCAACTTCTATGGTCTGCACTAACCATAAATTTTCAGGAGGAAATTATAACATGCAAAGTTTCAGATATTAAGAAACTGTTACTAATTTTGGTGGGTAAGACATTATTACTTACTTAAAGCAAAATACTATGGTGGTAACATTACTAGATATAGGTGGAATGACTTATTGCCCTGGATTTACTTTAAAATACTCTAAGAAAAGGGGGAGATGAAGGCTCATTATATTAGTTTAATTTGTGTCTCATGCTGAAGCATTTCTAAATGAGAAAGTAAAATTTAAAAAGCAGAAAACCTCATCTAAGTGATGTCTCTATGTAAATACTGATTAAGGAAATAAAAAGTACATAGTGAGAGCACTGCTACTATCTTATGCTAGGCTTCTGCTTTCCAAAGTGCAATGACAAGCTTGGTTGCCTTGACTACTGGGACACCCAGGGCTTCACTAGAGCGAATGTGGTCAATTATGAGCTGTGAGGCATTTCAAAAGGCTGGAGTACTGTGGAAACTACATTATGACTACTAAGGACTCTCCAAGGCATCAACCACAAAGTATTTTTACCAGATATGAAGACTCTTTGTGCATACTATTGCCAGGCCTGCCTAATATGCTTTTTCTTAAATTTAAAAAAAAAAAAAAAAAAAAGGGCCGGGCGGTGGTGGCGCACGCCTTTAATCCCAGCACTCGGGAGGCAGAGGCAGGCGATCTCTGTGAGTTCGAGGCCAGCCTGGTGTACAAGAGCTAGTTCCAGGACAGGCTCCAAAACCACAGAGAAACCCTGTCTCGAAAAACCAAAAAGGGGGACTGAATGCCAGAAGAGGGCACCAGATCTCATTACAGATGGTTGTGAGCTACCATGTGGTTGCTGGGAACTGAACTCAGAACCTCTGGAAGAGCAGCCAGTGCTCTTAATCTGAGCCACTTCTCCAGTCCCTACCTGTATGCTCTAAATAACTAAGAGAAATGAATCTATGACAGCACTATAAAATGACCTTCATAAAGTGGCTGGAACCATAAGCAAAAAAAAAAAAAAAAAAAAAAAAAAAGCCTGTACTGGATAAAAATATAAGTGGTAGCTACAGAAGGCCTGGCATCAGTATGAACCCCTGGACCTCTTACCTGCAATCCAATGTTCAGGTATAGGAAGCCAATAGAGCCCCTCTCACCCAGCTCATCTTGTTTCTCGGTCCCACCCATTTCCACAATACACAGAGACTCAGGCTGGGCTGGGAGAGCCTGCATACTCAGAGGTTGTAAACAGTCCTGTGGAAGGGGAAGGAAAAAAAAAAATCAATCAATCAAACAAACAAGCCATTAAGAAATAATCAATTTTGAAAAAGAACATATCCACAGGTTATTAAAATTAAAGTAGGATCTTTCTCAAGGGCAAAGAAAACCCCTAAAATAAGCTGAGGCAGTAGAGTCATTAAATCTAAATCTCAAATAAACTTTGGGAACTCCTATTTATTTTTGTCAAAGTGGGCAACAGTCAAAGTAAACAAAGACTATCTCCCTGAAAATAATGTAAAGCTATAGAACAAGTAAATCTCCTTTTAACAAACAGTTTTGGGGTTTTAAACTACAAAGGGCAAGGCTGGAGAGATGGCTCCAGTAGTTAAAAGAACTTGTGGCTCTTCCAGAAGACCCAAGCTCCCAGGATCCACATGGTGGCTCAAAATTATCCATTTCAGGTGATCGGACACCTGGTGCACATACAGACATGCAAGCAAAACACTTTAATACAGATAAAATAGAGAATACACTGCAAAAGTAATTCAAGTCCTATGTCAAAAAGATTTAACAGTCAGTCTCAAATCAGTATCTTTAAACTACAACCAAGACTCCTGAGGTGTGTTTTGAGAATCAAAAACAGCAGCAGTTTATAGAGCATGTCAAAGTATGCCTGAGAGATCAGATTGTTGTTGGACCTTCAGAAACAGAGAAATTAAGAGGGTGGAGGGGAAGAAATAGTTTCAAACTTAGGCTCCACCCACAAAACCGAGGGGACCACTCACTGATGGGTCAAGGGATATGATTCTGACAGTGTTGTCCACCAATCCCACAGCCAGGAATCGAGATCGCTGTTCTCCTGGAGGTACGTTGGCCAGACTCATGCACACCACGTCTGCTGACATCTCCTTCCGTTCTGTGTACTCGTTCAATTGTCCTGACTGTGAGGAAGGAAAATAAAATAGGTCTATGTGCTATAATCCACCCCCAAACTCTGTGCCTACGAAAGGAAGACGATGGGTTAAGCCCCCCATCCTTTTTGCTTTTGAAACAGTTTCATGTAGCTTATACTAGCTATGTAGCCAAGGATGAACTTGAACTTTAGGCCCCACTGCCTCCACTGAGTACTACAATCACACCCAGTTTATGCAGGGCTGGGGATCTACCAACTGAGCTATATTACTAGCACCTGTCTCACATCTCCCTTGTAATAATAGTCAATGCCCAAGAATTTCACCATTTCAGGTCCCATAATCAACTTCACAGGTTAATGTCTAACACGTTAATATCTCAGAGGGGGAAAAATAAAAATATCTTTGACAAAAAGCAGGATATGGCACAAACATAAACTAACCTAGACCAGGAAACAGAAATATAAACTTCATGAGAACCCTGAATGAAGCCAGCTGTGGTAGTACAAGACTATAACCCCAGCACATGGAGACAGAAGGGAGGACCAAGGGTTCAAGGCCAATTTAGTCTATGTGAGATCACCTCAAAAACAAAACCCTTCTGCCAAAAAACACCTGAGTGAAAGTGAACTGAAACATGGTCAAAATCAAATCTCAACTCTAGTAGAGATTTTTGAAGAGTTCATATAAAATGAAAAGTCGGGCACAATGACTCCTAAGTGTAATTCCAGAATTTAGGAAGCTGAGACAGAAGAACTGCTTAGGATTACTGTGAGTTTGACACCAACCTAGAGTCCTACATCAGAACCCATCTTTTTTTTTTTATTTTATTTTCGAGACAGGGTTTCTCCGTAGCTTTTTGGTTCCTGTCCTGGAACTAAGCTCTTCTAGACCAGACTGGCCTCAAACTCACAGAGATCCAATCAGAACCCATCTTAAAAAGCAAAACAACAACAACAACCAACAAACAAAAGCAAAAACTGGGAGCTGGAGAGATGATTCATCAGTTAGGAGCACTGGAGGCTCTTCAAAGATCCTGAGTTCTATTCTCATGTGATTACATGGCAGCTCACAGCCATCTACAGTGGGGTCTGATGCCCTCTTTTGACATAATGTTGGAAATACAGATAGAGTACTCACATAATTAAAAAACAAAGAGAAGAAAATAAATCTTTGCCAAATATTCATTAGATAACGAAGGTGGGCCAGATAATAATGGCACACACCTTTATTCCCAGTATTCAGGAAGTAGAGACAGGCAGATCTCCAAGTCTGAGGCCAGTCTGTTCTACAGGGTGAGGTACAAAAAAATTAGCAAGTATTTCACTGTCAAGAGGACTCCACATAACTCTAATCTGAATGAGATTTACTAATTTTTGTTCTTTAGAAAGGGCCAGATTGGGCTGGAGAGATGGCTCACAATCTGTAATGAGATCTGTCACCCTCTTCTGGCCTGCAGGTAGAACCCTGTATACATAATAAATCTTTAAAAAAAAAAAAAAAGTCAGATTAGTCAAACAATGGTGGTGCATGCCTTTAATCCCAGCACTCAGGAGGCAGAGACAGGTGGATTTCTTTAAGTTTAAGGCCAGCTTGGTCTACAGAGCAAGTTCCAAACCAGCCAAGGCTACAAAAAGACCCTGTTTTAAAATCAAACAAAACAAAACAGATTAGAGCCGAAAGACCTCAAGAGTTAGGTGTTTACTGCTCTGTTCTTGGCAAAACCAAGTGTGGTCCCCAACACCCACATGGTGGCTTATAACTCAAGTTTCAAGGAGGAGATTCAACACTATGTCCATATAAAAAAAAAAAACCATACATACATATATATGGTGCACATAAACTCATGCAGGCACAAATACATATACATAATAATAATAAATCTTTAAAAGGACCAGACTGTCTTATGAACATGCTCATTCCCAATACCCAATACTATATATACTGATAACAATATTACCAAGCTTCAGAATCTCAGTCCAAAAACCATAATGAAAGATAACACATGGTCAACAACAAAAAAATAACATACAGGATCCATCTCGAAATAGACAAGTTCTCCTCCAGTCAGGGCGATCACCACTTGCCGCTGGTTCACTGCACACTTCACGATTGTTTTCTTGCCAGGGGTCTTCCACTCATTGACTCTCTTATCTGCTCTTATGTGTCGAATGCCATCTGGATACACCTAGAAGTCAGTCAAAGAACAAAATGTAACTAGCAATTTGAATATCACCCAGAATGATTCTCATGCCTGGCAAACCTGAAATTTAGATATCAACTAGAGTTAGCAGAGCCCAGACAAATTAATTTTTAAAGATTTTTTTAAAAGTTCATGCTTTGCTACACAAGTTCAAAGAAGTCCAAAGCCTACTTGATAAAGATGAGAACAGCAATAATGGATTTTGTAACAGAAATGGCAAGCATTGGGAATGTTAGGTTTCAAATTGCTTAGTGAAAATCTGAAAGGAATTCTCAGTACACTTTTTTATGTTGATAAAACATTATGTACCCCTGAATACAAGTACACCACAGCATAACAACATGACAGCATGCTGAGCAGATAAGCAAGCTCACCTGAACCAATGCATCGTCTCCTAATAAGGAGCAAGACAAGGTTGGAGTGGTTCCCAAGAACCCAGAGTCAGTCACTTCTTCCACAGTCTCCCCGATAGATAGCACAAGCGTGGCATTTACGAAAGATACAATGATGTAGGCATCAAACTCATCTGGAAAAAGAAAAGAAAGGAGTGGTTAGTAAAGAACTCAAATTTACTAGCATTAGAAAGGCAAGTGAGACACTAAGAGTTTCAGAAGCCTTCTACAACACTCCTATGTGTAGTCACTACACACATAGAACAGGATGGTCCAAAAGATGACTGAGGGCCCTCGCAACCTACAAATAAATGCCCAAAGATACTGAGTACAAATGTCTTCCTCTCTTATCTCTGAAAACTAGAATTCTCTTCAGGCATTTGCTAAAGATATCAGAGGGGACAAGACAAAAATAAATAAAAGTTATGGAAATCTTAAATAGCTGTGTGTGCATGCAAAAACTAGAGAAATCTGTGCCAATTGTTGAGTGACTGATGGGTATCATATCATGTAGCCTAGGCTGGATTCAAATCACTTATATAGCTAAAGATGACCTTCTGACCCCTCTGATTCTTTCCTGAGTACTGGAATTACAGAAATGTAACATCATGCCCAACTTATAAAATGTTGGAGATGGAACCCAGAGTCTCCTGCACGATGGGCAACTAAGCTAATCCTGCATAATTCTGACCCATTTAACGAATATTTTTTTTTAAATATTTATTTATTTTGTATACAATATTCTGTCTGTGTGTATGACTGCAGGCCAGAAGAGGGCACCAGATCTCATTCCAGATGGTTGTGAGCCACCATGTGGTTGCTGGGAATTGAACTCAGGACCTTTGGAAGAGCAGGCAATGCTCTTAACCTCTGAGCCATCTCTCCAGCTCCCTAACGAATATTTTATGAGAACTAGAAAGACCAGCCAAATGTGGTGGGACACTCCTCAATTCTGGGCACTTAGAGAAGTCAGAGGAAGGTAGATCTCTGAATTCAAGGAAGTTAAACTATGTAGTGAGACTCAAAAGACAAACAAAAATCCGTAAAAAGACCCTCAACCCTAACTTCTTCCAAAGGGAGCTAATGCAAGAATATAATTTTTAGTGACTAAAGATTTCAGTGACTAAAAAGGACTACTGGAGGTTTGAGCATATTTAGTTATTCTAGAACTAGAACTGGGAATGAGAGAAGAGTACCAGTTAAGCAGGAAATGGGAGAAGGGAGAATGTTGATATTTTCAAGTCCTTGACCTTTCTAGTTTTTCACTGCTTAAAAATGTTAACACAGTGGCTAAGAGCAATCTTATTAGAATTTGTTTTTCATAAAGTATTGAATAAACAAATACTAATGAGTTTCTCAAGGTCTTAAGATCTGATTTCTATATAAAGGCATCCTTAATAATTTCCCCTGAAGAATCCCATTGTCAAAGGGCATCTATTTCCCATACCTTCACTCTACAGAATAAAACAATTTCTGAGTCGCCTATGTCCACAATCTAGAACAGTGCATACATACTGAATAAAGGCACATTTATTGTTTTCAATAAGATTCCTCCCCCACTCTGTATCTGTATGGTTACATCAATCTTTTGTCACCTTTTGCTCTACCCAGAAATCAGTTAAACAAAGGACAGAATAACAGAGTAAGGCACTAAATGAGACTGGCAGCTAAAGAGCTCTGCTAGCCCTAAGTCTTGTCAGAGTTCAATGCTAAGGGACTAACCTAGTATTCTACCCACACCAAGAACCATTTTTGGTTTGTATTATTCCAAAATCACTTATTATTAGAATGATTAGAATCAGCATTATAAGAGGGGTGAAGTAAAGACATGTTATTGGTGTAGTGTACATAGTGCTACCCCATTAGCAGAACATAGTTTGGTGAGTTGTAATCAGTATTTTTTAACAGAAATCATGTCATGAAACTGCTTCACACAGTAAGGGTTAAGTGCCGCTTGACAAAACTTCCAGTTAATACATGTATGCAACAAGGGTGGCTGAAAAGGAAGAACCAAAGACCTTTCTTAACAGGCAAGTTCTGATGGCTGGACCAGTAGAGTGGTAACTCACAAAGTACAAACACAACTTCCAAAACTTGAATAGTACTGGACCAGATAAATGGTGCTATTTTACAATTGTACTGTTGAGCTGGGCAGTGGTGGCGCACGCCTTTAATCACAGTACTTGGGAGGCAGAGGCAGGCGGATCTCTGTGAGTTCGAGGCCAGCCTGGTCTACAAGAGCTAGTTCTAGGTCAGGCACCAAAGCTACAGAGAAACCCTGTCTCGAAACCGCCCCCCCAACCCAAAACAGTTGTAACTGTTAGCATGTGTCAAGTGCTCTGGAGACATCACATATAATGGCTTCATAATACAAAGCACTGTTTGCTATTATAAAATGACTTAAGGCCTGACGAGATGGCTCAGAGGGTAAAGGTGCTTGTTGCACAAGCCTTGAGATCCAGGTTCCACCCACAGAAGCCACATAAAGAAGGATGGAGAGAAGTGAATCCACAAAGTTGTCCTCTGTACTCCACATGCACGCTGTGTCTACACATACACCATAATAAGTAATATTTAAAAAGGAAATTAGGATATAGTTGTCTCTAAATGGATTTCTATAGTTTAGAGAAAGACCTAAATTAATCTCAACCCATTATCAACCTTAAAACTCTATTCCAGCTCTGAATTTCTGACATGTAGTAACAAACTGCTTATTTTTGTAAAAACACCGCACCATATCTCATATTTCTATTTACTAAAACTTGGTACCTTGAAAGTTGTGTAAGACTAAATTAAAGTCAATCCATAAAGGGCTTTAACTGGCCACACTTTCCAGGGTTTTCCTTTAGCTGAGAGGGAAAAGGAGTCTTTTTGGAAGAGAAGTCGTACAATTTTTGACTTACACATGAAGAGAATGGGGTTGAGAAGGGGAGCCCAGGGCTACACCTCCCCTTTAACCACCAGTTCAGACTACTCAGATATAAAGGAAATGTTCAATGAACTTAAGCAGGGGGTCACACTTTGACTAAATGACTCAACACGTGAGAGAACAATGCCTAAAGCTTTAAAATTCCTTTAATTGCAGATTTCCTGAAAATACCCATTTCCCAGTAAATACCAAGCACACCATAACTTCTACTATTTCCATTCTCCAGCAATGTCCTGAAACAGATTAATTACTACTACTCTTAGGGAGATTACGGGGTAAAAGCTGACATTCAGAAAAAAAAAATGCTTCAAGCATAAGAACTATATAAATTAAATCCTTTTTCTAGAGGTTGTGAGTCTTACACGAAAATTATTTCTTTCTGTCTCAGGGAAGAATCTCTTAGGGTAAGAAAACAGCTCTTAATGCCCAATACTTCAATTTCTCTCTCCCTGCTGCCCCTCTGGAGCACTACCAAGCAGCCCAGAGAGGGAACACTTTACTCTTCTTGCTGTATGATCAACTACTCTGCAAACAGTCCTCTCCAAAACGTAACAAGAGAGAGCTACAATGTAGATGACTGATCTTCTGTATTTCCTTCTCATTTGATATTCAGAGCACCTGGCTCTGCTTGCTTCAGTTTACTTCTTGAGGTCCTACTCTTTCAGTCAATACATCTAGAATGGATAATTCTAAAAGAGACTGAAGCTGTGCTTTGCTAGTTATACATTTTTTTCAGTTTCATAAAAGCCAACTAGACGTACTGTTCAGACTCTGGGGGAAAAGAGAGGCTTATTTATGCCTTAGACCAGCTTATAAGCGAGCAGATGGGTGACTGTCACTACGATACACACTGAGATCCAACTGCAAAGTTCCCTCTGAGAGACACCATTAGGGCAGCCTCAGTATTCTGTGCAGGTCATCCCTTTCCCTATAAGATCCCACAGTAGACCCTAGCAGTAGGTACACACCTGTGATAATCAGCACCTTCACCAGCCACCTGTGGAAGAGAAAAAAAGGCTTGGTATTGGTAGTATACATCACCAAGTACCAGCCAAGGTTAGTATTTGCCTGAAGACGGAAACACTTGTGGATAGAGGAATGCTCACTCAGTAGTAACGTGGGATATCTGGAAAGAAAATGACCAGGAAACCTAACATGTTTTTGAGGGTAATTGCCCCAAAGTACAGTAAAAAGTAAAACTGATCAGGAAATAGTTGCTTCCTAGCTTTTGATATTTAAGAGAACATCAATTTCAACTACCAGTTCCATCACACTAGAAACTGCCCATCACTTATGTTGGCGAACATTTCTCTCTCTACAATCCTTCCTTCACCTTCAAATAAGCCTCTTTCCCGTCCTATAACCCCTCCTGCCAGCATGCTTACACTTTCACATCAGTGCAAACAGGAGATGCATACCTGTCTTTTTAAATTTTTTGGTGGTTCTATAGTATAGATCTGGCCTCAAACCCCTATGCATGCTTGTCAAGTGCATTACCACTGAACTACTCCAGTCTCTTTTATATGACAAATGTTCTAAGGCAGAAATTCTACGTCAATTACTCTGAAAGATGACTACAAGATGAAAGCACACAAGAAACCAATACTATAGACTCCCACCAGAGTTAGTCAAAATAAGCACTGAATTAGGATTCAGGAGATAATTTTCTGCTATTTAGATGTATTGATTTTAGAGTCAACACTTGAGATTTTTCTGCCTTTTCTTCATAAAAACGATGAGTAACTTCAGCAAACCTAAATCTGCTCTAAAACTTTCAAAAACTATCTAAAAATTAGAAGCTGGGCACATGCCTGTCATCACTGTACTCAGGAAGCTGAGAAAAGACTGTGAATATAAGACCACTCGGGACACAACAAGCTCTAGGCTAGCCTAAGTAAACAATGAGATCTACCTTTAAAAGCAGCAGATCTCTCAAAGCATCTTTCTAGTTTAACTAATCTAAGTAACACTTATTCGAACCTTTTTATTACAATCCACCAAAATTAAGACCACCAACAACTAGTTTCTCTATGTAGAAATCTTTTCAAACCAAATATTCAACCACTTTCTCAGCTAAAACAAGCCTATCAATTTCCTGATGACACTCCTCTTTCAATTGATTCCAACTATGAGAACAAAATCCACAAAAAATAAAACACGTAACATTCTAAAAAGTTTTCCTCCTTTCCCATTTCCCTCCAGCTTGTTCCATTCAACTAGAACATCTAAACCTCAGGCAGAATTACAGCTGTTTTCCAGCCAAAGCTTTGTTTGCTGGCCAGATTTCACTAGTTCAACATTCCTGAGAGAAAAGATGAAAATGAGGTCTCAGAACAATAACCTGCTCCACAGGGAACCACTGGAAGCATGACAAGAGTTCTGTTATGGGACTGAAATTCAATGTCATAAGACATTCTTATCACTGGCGTACCATACAAGTAAAAGACTTTCAGTTTTGAGGTGACCATTTTTAATTAAAAAAACTCAGATTCCATCTCCTTCATGACTCCTTTTCTACTGAAATTGATTCCACTCAATTAATCTAAACATTTTTAGGCATGAGCAGAACGGACCAATTAATAGGTTTTATAATCTTGACTTTCACTGTAATTTTAGCACAATGAAAACATAATTCAAGTACAACGAGAAAACAATTTTCTCCTTAGAACATACCTCTTACAGAGGTGAAACCAGAGCTTTATAAATTCAAAAATCTCACAGGCAACTGCTGATCCTGAAATGTTTATGCTGTAACTAAAACATAAACAGCCATTCTAGACCCTCGCTATCCACTTTCAGAATGAGCAGCAGTACATGAAAGTACCCTGACCAGAAGCCTCAAAAACTATGGTGTTGTGCCAGAAGTTTCTGTGGTAATAGATAAAGCGATATAGACATATTATGCATGCAGTTTCTATGTTTCCCACGGCAATGGTTCCCAAGTCCCATCTTGACTACGAGGAAAAGGACACTTACCTTCAATGTGCCGACGTACTGTCCAGACAGCATTGGGGTTACCAGGGAGCTCAGAAACAGCCATTTCCGACACCTAAAAGGAGAGCAGGCAAGCCACAGATCCAGTGAGCATGAAACTCTACTACTTACTATGCTAGGTAATAATATCCCAAAGGCCTCTAGAGGCCCCACACTGTACAGTAAGGTAAAGAACTGGACCACTTTGTGGAACCTAAAACCCCAAAACTAGAGGCACTGGCAATCTCCATGACAGACAACAAAAAACTATGGAACATATAGAAGGGTACAGGTTTACAGCCAAACTATATACTTCCTTTGGAGCAGTCAAGTCTATACTCATAAAAAAAGACAAGCACCACTGAAAATAAATGAAACCATCTAAATCAGTTAACTTTATTGCTTTCTCTAACTTCCACAAGACAAAAATCACATCTCTTCACAGATGCAAATGCCACACACACACTAGGAAAAATACTGTTTTACCCATGGGCTGCTCAAAGAAAGCAAACAGTACCGGTACAATTTTTTTCCGACTACACTGTGATGCTCCTTAAGGACAGTCAACAACAGATTATACATGAATTCTGTATTTATTACCTTTGGGATTCTGTTATGTAAAGCCACTCTAAGTAAATATTTTTAAGTGACCCAGAGACAGAGTGTTTAATGCATTGTGCTATGTAACTACATCTTCTAGGAAGAACAAGAAAATTCAAGACAATGTCCTTTTGAGTTTCCAAGAACAACAGTAAGACATAAGAACTTCATCAGTGCCGGGTGGTGATGGCTACGACTTTAATCCCAGCACTCAGGAGGCAGAGACAGGCGGACCTCTCTATAGATTGAGTTCCAGGACAGCCAGGACTGTATGACAGAGAAACCCTGCCTCGAAACGCACCCCACACACAAAAAACTTCAGAGTAAAACTTATGTCCAAATATGCTACTCAACTAATAAAAAACTTGGTTTTTATTCAAATAAGACGATAGTCAAAGAAAGAAAGAAAGACATACTAGAAGGAACAAAGCAATAACTATTTTTAACCATTTTCAAAATATAATAAAAGCTCTGTTTATAAAGTTGTAAGGACAGAAGGCAAGGCATTAAAAAGCAACTCTGGAGTCTTTTATCTACACTACACAAAATTGTCTTTTGTGTGGAAAGATTTAGTGGGCAGCTGATCCTCACCGGGAGCCAATGAGCAGTAAATAATCGAGAACTTCAGCCCTGGCATGCAGGTTGGGACAGTTGGACAGCTGTCTGAGGTCAGTCCTAGCTACAGTGAGACCTTTTCTTTAAAAACAACAAAGGAAGCCAGGTGGTAGTGGTTGTGTTTAGTTCCAGCATTCAGGAGGCAGAGACCAGCCAGGCCTACTGAGCAAATTCTGGGACAGCTAGCTAGGTCTACACAGAGAAACCCTGTCTTAAAACAAACTTAAAAATAAAAAAAAGAAAAAAAGAAAGAAAAGGGACTGAGGGCCAGGCCAGGAAGAGAAGAAAAAAAGAAAACGGAAAGTCAAGTAAGCACACGTGTTGTTTCTAAGTCTGATCAAGGCCACTGAAGATTTAGTGAAGTATTTTGGCAGTGAAAATATTTTCAGATTTCCAAAACAACAACATTGAACTTGGTTATACTTTAACAAAAATTGGTAAAAAATAGACAAAGAGTCCTCTTAAGACCTAGCTTGCCAACTACAAACTCTAACTTCAAATGATCACAGAAAATATTTTCTTTCACCAAGATGTCATAGGTAGTGAACCTGGAGTTACCATTCTATTAAGGAAAAGGTAAAACTCCATGAACTTCAGGGACAAGAAAGCGTACATATTTGTTCACAGAAATGGTAGTTCATCTTTGACCTCACTGAAGTAAGTCTGCATAATGTTTTGTGCTGGCCTTCCTTTTACACCATCAAGAAAACCAAGAAATTCATCTTACCTCAAGTCCATGCCTTAAGACTCTCAGAGATGACCGGGGTCCCCTACCACAGGCCACATACAGCTGTGGAGTATCTTCATTGGCCAGATCAGCTATCTGCACAACAAGGGGAAAATGTCTATTAAACTAAGTTTTCAAACCTGACTATGAGAGGACAAACTAGTCTCTAGTTTAAAGTTATATTAAGGGCTACTGACTGGAAAAAGAGAAACGGCCCCCCGTGTTCTATATCAAACAAACAACCAACAGAACAACAAGAAAGAAAACAAATCCCACAAAAAAATTGTTAGGTGGTGGCAGTGCACTTAATACCAGCACTCTGGAGGCAGAGGCAGGAAGAAGCAGGCAGGCCTCTGAGGTAATAGTGACAGCCTGGTCTACAGAGTGAGTTCCAAAAGACAGCAAGGAATGCACAGAGAAATCCTGTCTTGAAAACAACAACAACAACAACAACAAAGATAAAACAGACAGATTAAGAAAAAGAAACAAAACACATGCAATTTGTTCAGAAATCAGAAAGGAACTTTGACACTGAGTGAAATGAAGTATTGTTATATAACCTATACCTGAAATTAGTGTTTCCTTCAATTATCAAATTACACCGAATAATTATAACTGTCACTCATAAAAACAATTTTAACCTACATTCTCAGGTGTTCCAATTACCCTAACCATGACTTCAAAAATTTATTAGACACATTATCAGTTACATATCTATATATGTACTTATGATATGGCTAACTCCTATGTAACTGCACCAAGGACAGTCTTGAACTCAAATCTTACACAATTAGGCAGGCTTATACCTCTAATCTCAGTCCTCAGGAGCTAAGGCAGGAGGACAGCGAATTCACAACTATACTTAAGACTAGTTCACACAGAATCAGACTGTCTCAAAACATCCCTCACAGACTGGTAGGTTTTAGACCCTGAACTTCTTTAACTACCAGTTTTCCACAGCAGTGATTCAACAGACAGGTTGTTCTTAAGACTACAATTCAATCTGAAAAAAAACTTTAAATGATTGCACTTCATTTTAATAATGGGCTGACACAATGTAGAGGTGACTTAATAAGGCCACACCTGGCAAAACAGAATGGGAGAGAGGCTGTCCAATTCATCAACCAGCACAAGGTTTTTGAGTGGTCTTGGCTGAAAGAAGAATGTGTCTCCTTCTTCTAGTGGCATGGCAGATGAAAATTCAGGTTCTTCATCATCATCTCCAAGATGGGCAATTTGATATAAATAACTGGGGAAAAGCAAATAGACTTTCTTTGTCATAGGTTATGTGCAAACGATTGAGCATAGTTAGATTTCGGTTTACTTGGATTTGATTAACAAACTTAGCTGAAAAACTTCATTCGCAACCAACACCCACATAAAAATCAGGATGCAGCAGTACCCATTTATAATCCCAGAGCTGAGGAGACAGGCACGGATCCCTGGAGCTTTCGTCCAGCCAGTCTATGCAAAATCAGTGCACTTCAGGTTCAGTGCAAGACCTTGTTTCAGAAAATAAGGTAAAGAGCCTTGAGGAAGAAACCTGATATTGACACCTGGCCTATATAACCATACATACTTCTACTGGAAACAAGTCAGAAATAGCACAAACTCCTAGAAAGTATCTACATTTTAATTATGAGAAAACTGAGTTTAAATTAGTAAAGTATTTGTATACATGACAAGAGATACTGGCAAGACCTTGCCATTTATGTAAGTAATTTAAGTTGTAGATACTGGTTTTAAATTGGAAACTAGAGTTCAGGTTTCTTCCATTTGGCAATGAAGATCCATCAAAGATTGTTATTACAAAGACCTAGGAAAAAATATAACTAAGGATTGTCCTATCTTGTTGAGGTGTGGAGAAAACTCTATAAAAACTGGGTTTTTGCAGGAAACCCAAAAGAATTTAGACTGTGACCACAAAAAGCAGCAGAGGAAAAATCAATTAAGAACTCACAAGTTACTAGAAATGGCTCTTTAATCATTAGCAAAAAAATCTTGACAACAGCACACTGGTGATGTGCGCAGAAAGTGTAAGTACTAGTGAACTTCAAGTTTAGGTCTGCACAAGAAGTATTTGTGGAAACCTCTCTGGTTTTTAGTTTTCTGGAGACAATCATCTCACGATGTAGCCCAAGTTGGACTTGAACTTGATATTCTTCTGCCTTAGCCTCCAAGGGCTGGGATCTAGGTATGTACCACCACACACTCAGCTAAAGATATTTTTACAGATATTCAGAGGCAGTGACTGAAGCCACTGAAGTAAAGGAAGCTAACAAGAAAACGAACACAAAAATGGGACTGGAGGGATGCTTCGGTGGTGTCGGTAGAGGTGGTTTAAGAGCCTTTTCTGTTCCTGTAGAGGACCTAAGTTTGGTTCCCAGTGTTCACATTTTGACGGCTCACAATCATATGGAACACAAGTTCCAGATGCCCTCCCCTCTTCGAGCTTTCTATATGTACATGGTATCGTACATATAGAAAATTAGAGCAATACTTGTTTAGAAAAACCTTAACTATTCTGTGAAAAGCTCCCTAGTCCTGAAACCACACCGCCCTTTTACTATTTGTGGTAACCAAAGTAAACTGGGACAATAAAAGCATTACTTACTGATTTCCAAATTCTGATGCCACAAAAAGAAAGCCTGTTTTAAGCACACACATAGCAGCAGCAACAGGCACAGTATCAAAATACTTCAGGCGGATCTCAGTTACCTGGAGCAAAAAGACTAGTGTAAAGGCAAGTGCAGCTTGGCCATAGTAGCCCGCTATTATACATCACAAGCAGAACTACGTAAAACACTATGCTCAGTATCTAAACCATAAGCAATCAAATGACAACTTAGACCTGCAAGGCTGATTTGCTTATACATGGTCTACTGTTCTGTTTCAATGCCAAACTTAATTTAGACTGACCCTATAAGGTACAGAAAATGAGGACCTAACCTTTACGAACCATACCAATTTCCAACTAAACAGCTATCTAGATAACTAAAATCGCTCATTGTTAAGGACCAAGTCAAAAAAAGATCATACATATTATCAACTCCTAAGACATGAGTTTTCTCTTATTTATATAAATTACTGTTATGGCTTTACAAGACTTGTTAGCCAGAATGGGAAAACCTATTTTACATTCAAACCCCAAAATAACCACTTTTTAAGTTATCTGTATTTATTTTCCTTCCTTTCTATTAAAAATAGATTGTTTCAAACCATACATCCTAGCCAGTTTCCCCTCCCTCCACTTCTTCCAGGCCCCCAACACCTCCCCTCTCCCCAGATTCACTCCCCCTCCGTTTCCTCTTAAAAAAAAAAAAAAAGCCGGGCAGTGGTGGCGCATGCCTTTAATCCCAGCACTCAGGAGGCAGAGGCAGGCGGATCTCTGTGAGTTCGAGACCAGCCTAAAAGAGCTAATTCCAGGACAGGCTCCAAAACCAGAGAAACCCTGTCTCAAAAAAAAAAAAAAAAAAAAAGCAGGCCTCCAAATAGGACAAAACAAGATGCAATAAGACAAGGCAAAAGCCCTCTTTCCAACTTATCGAGTATCAACTTTCTCCCTATCTTCACTCAGGTGCAAAGCAGCTTTGAAAATCTTACAGGTGTGTGTGTGTATGCATGTATATATATATGTATATACACACATATATATGTGTGTATATACATATATATACACCAAGTACTTTTTAAATTATATTCAAATTAAAAAGCAAAATAGACTACAACAAAGGCATATTTTCCCACCCCACCCGTTGTCTACTTACCATATCTTCATCTGTCTCCAAAGTAATCTTAAAGATATCTCCCTGCTCCGTTTGGGCCAAAAAGAAGAACATGGACTTGGTCTTATGGGTAGCAGAGCACACAAAAATCATTCCTCTTTCAGGGTCATCCAGGTCATTCTAGCAAGGCCAAATATATAACCAACATCTTAGAAATAGATACTCCTTACTCTAGAATTCAGAACTTTAACACTCAAGTACACATATTTGTATGTGTACTAACATACGAATATTAACCACAGTAGCTGCCAACAAAACAACTTGTCTGTTAGAAACATATACTAAACGCCCAGTAACCAAAAAAAACAGCTAATATTCCAATTCTGTAGCCTGATCAGATCAGTAAGGCAAAAATCATCTCCAGAGAAAAATGTCAGAGAAGAGACATGAAATTAAAGTCATCATTTCAGGCTGTGAGTAAAAATTTAAAAACAAAAACTACATTCACACTGCCATGAGGCATCCATCACCAACCAATCAGTGCAGTACCAAATTCTGTTGCTCTGAGTTTTTAATGTTAACGTCTCATAAAATATTTCTGCTAGCAAACTCTATATGAAGTTTTATAGCAAAGTCCTGGCCGTTAGATGCTCAGGAAATGTCCGATCAACAGGCTGATTTCACTATTTTTAGTCAAGGTTAAGTTTCTGCTTAGGTTTTTAGGAAATTAATAGATTTACATACAGATCAACTAATTAAACCCTATTAGGTTAAACCTAGAGCCAATATTAAAAATAGATTATTTAAAGTTGAGGGGGAAACAATGTAAAAACTGATGCAGGAATAAGATCGATAATGTACTCACAGGATAAATAGATTGCAAAGGAAAGAGTAATTACAAAACTCAAAGACCATCATCATAGTCTGTGAGCTCACAATAAAGTGAACAGGCAGGTACCCACCTTAGTAAAGTGATAGTTTGCTCAATAGGCAGTGCTCACCTCGCACACACAAAGCTTTGTGTCCAAGAACTGAATATACAAAGCACAGCAGCACATGACCATAATCCTGACACTTGGAAGGGCACAAGGATTACAGAAAGACAAGTTTTTTCTGAGCTAAATTCAAAGTTTTGATCCTATTCTGGGTTATATAATAATAAAATAGTAATTTCATATTTTAAAAATATCTATTTTAGGGGGCTGGAGAGATGGCTCAGTGGTTAAGAGCATTGCCTGCTCTTCCAAAGGTCCTGAGTTCAATTCCCAGCAACCACATGGTGGCTCACAACCATCTCTAAAGAGGTCTGGCGCCCTCTTCTGGCCTTCAGGCATACAGACAGAATATTGTATAAATAAATAAATAAATATATTTAAAAAAAAAAATATCTATTTTAGAAAAACAGCATTTATTTCTTCGAATAACTAAAACTTGGCAACAGATAAATTTAAGATATACTAGGGGCCAGTGAGATGGCTTAGCAGACAGCGAAGCTTGCTAAGCCTAACAACACGAGTTCAAATTTGAGGCCCACATGATGGAAGGCCAAAACTGACTCCTGAAGTTTGTCCTGCAACCTCCTTGGCATGCATGCACATAAAATATTAAAAAAGAGCCGGGCGGTGGTGGCTCACGCCTTTAATCCCAGCACTTGGGAGGCAGAGGCAGGTGGATCTCTGTGAGTTCGAGGCCAGCCTGGTCTACAAGAGCTAGTGCCAGGACAGGCTCCAAAGCTACAGAGAAACCCTGTCTCGAAAAACTAAAAAAAAAAAAAATAAAATAAAATATTAAAAAAGAGAGTCTGGCCAAGTGGTGGTAGGACACATTTTTAATCCCAGCACTCAGGAAGCAGAGGCAGGTAGATCTCTGTAAGTTTGAGGCCAGTCTGGTCTACACAGAGAAACTCTGTCTTGGGGGAAAAAGAGAGAGAAAACTATCCTGTAATCATAAAAATGTAATTCACTTCCTAACATCTTTCCTCTATGACAAAGATCTTACCCGTCTCCTAGGAATTGGACATCGGATATCTGGTTGGTCACCAAAGTTCTTATAGGTGATATAATTTTCAGAACAGATCAGCACCCCACTTGGACCATCTGACCCTCCAGGAACTGTGAGAGGAAAAAATAAAAAAAGCTTAACAGTGACGTAAACTACTGTGACCTGCTTTTATTTAACTGTTGTCTTTCCCACTGATGAGGTTGAGTGCCAGAAGCTAAAAGACAAGCAAACCAAATATTTCTTCCCCCTGATGATCACTGTTAGTCCAAGAACTTTAGAGGTGGAGGAGGCAAGAGGATCAAAAGCCAAGTAACCTTCAGTTACA
This sequence comes from Microtus oregoni, assembly GCF_018167655.1. Lineage (NCBI taxonomy): Eukaryota > Metazoa > Chordata > Mammalia > Rodentia > Cricetidae > Microtus > Microtus oregoni. The sequence continues at coordinate 44,823,640 of NW_024543063.1, forward strand.
GTGAGTTTGGGGCTAGTCTGACCTGTATTAAAACAAAGCCAGAAATAGTAGTTTCCATCTATAATCCTAGCACCTAGGAGAATGATGAATCAAAGATTCAAGATTTATCTACACTGAAAGATTTGAAGCCAGTCTGAGGTATAAAACAGTTCCAAAAGACTAAATAGATAAATAAAAAATTGGGGCCCAGTTGGCAAAGTGCTTTCCATACAAACAAGAGAACCACTGAAAAGCTTTAAGCGAAAGCACACCCTGTAATCTCATATCCCGGGGGTGGGGGTGCTGTTGCTGTCAATGATCTTAGCTGCTAAGTCCCATCTCCCAGGCCCCTTCCTCGGTTCTGATACTCACATAAAGCCATATAGTCTCCTACAGTTTTTTAAATAAATAGCTTTTATTATTTTACTACTTGTCTGAACAAATATATTTTGAGTTCTTTTTCTTTTTGAGTCAGGCATCTCGTTCATTATACATGCCCAGGACTGGCCTCAGATACAGTAAGATTCAACTGCCTATGTCTCTCAGGTGCTTGGACTAAAGGCATGTCACCATACCTGGTGAAATTCTTTCTTTCCGGTTTTTTGAGACAGGTTTTCTCTGGAGCTTTGTAATCTGTCCTGGAACTCACTCTGTAGACCAGGCTGGCCTCGAACTCACAGAGATCTGCCTGTCTCTGCCTCCCAAGTGTTGGGATTAAAGGTGTGCGTCACCACCAACGGCTAAATTTTTTTCTTAAAACAGTAAAAAATAAATGGTAATTGAGGGTTAGCTCTGCAGTTAAGAGGACCTAAGTATGCCGGGTGGTGGCACCTTTAATCCCAGAACTCCTGAGGCAGAGACAGAGGGTTCTCTGTGAGTTCAAGGCCAGCCTAGTCTACAGAGTGAGTTCCAGGACAGGCTCCAAAGTTACACAGAGAAACCCTGTCTCTAAAAACACACAGAGGACCCAAGTTCAGTGGCTCATTAACTGCCCATGACTACAGCTCCAGATCTGACATCCTCTTAGGTCCTTGTGCAGTAACTTACACAGGCATATTCACACACAAAAATAAATACCTGAAAACAAAACTGTTACATTTGAGCATGAAGATGGACATGAATAAAGGTGTTCATGTGAAGGTCGGTGGCCAACCATAGGAGTAGGTTCTCTCCTACCAAAGAGGCTGTAGTTCCAAGAATCAAACCCAGATCTTCAGGCTTGGTGGCAAGCACCTTGTTAAGCCACTTTGGGGACCTCCAATTTCTCTTTAGATTAATATTAGTAATGCTTTTCAGAGTATTTCATCTAAACTTTCAAATTCATAAACTGACTTGTCTACATACTTCAGAGGGTAAGAGTTATCAAAGAGTTAGATACTTCAAATACTTGGCACAGCACCTTTTGCTTGTTTTTACAGACAGGGTTTCTCTGTGTAGCCCTGGCTGTCCTGGAACTCATTCTGCCAACCAGGCTGGCCTCCAATTCAGAGATCCCCTGCTGGGATTAAAGACATATGGTGCCCAGTCTCCCCACATAATCACTTTCAAAAAAAAAAAAAAGAATCCATAAAACTTGGTATGGTAGCCAACATCTGTAATTCCAACACTAGAAACTAAGAAGGCAAGAACTGCCATGAGATCCTGGTGAGTTTGGACGACCTAACCAAGACTAAAGGATGAGAACTTGTCTAAAAACAACAGAACAGAAACATACAAAGCTAAGGTTTGCTATAGGAAATTAAGACCCAAATCCTATGCTGTCAAACTTATTGAATTTGGGCATAAAATGAAGCAAATAAAAGATACAAAACAGGCTAGAGATGGCTAAGCAGTTAATTAAGAGCACTGGTTCTCTTCCAGAGACTGGGATTCAATTCCCAGCACTCACATGGTGACTCACAACAGTCTGTAACTCTAATTCTTAGGGATCCAATATCTTCTTCAGGCATCCATAGACATACAAAAAAGCAAAACACCCATATAAAGTAACTTTTTTTTTTTAAAGCACAAAGAAGCACTGGAGAAAAGTACCTGTAATAAGGAAGTTGCCATGTTCCTCCAAGGGTTCACTGTATTTTCGAACCACATGATTTAAACCAAGGTCTAATTCATAAAAAGTGAGTGTCTGCTGGGTGTTAGCTGCTGCTTCTCCTGTTGGATCATTGTCTGCTTCCTGTAGGACAGTGCCACAAAGACTAATCAGGAAATTTTAGACTTAGAAAGGATAACAGGACCTTGTATTTACACAATGAAGTAAAGGTTCACAGATTCCTAACAGTTTGACAAAGTTCATGCTACTATACAAATGGTAGAGCTACAAGGACACCAATCTCTATTCTATATCTAGGGATGCCACTACTAGAGGATGCTGCTTTCTGTCCAGAGCAAAGGGTAGTTAGTATGCTTTGCCTTTCACTACTCCCCTTCTTAAAAATACATCAAATAGAACTTTGTATCTCTCATGCAGCTCCTCCCAATAAATATCTCAGTCCACAGTCCGTCACTTAAATCACAGCAAAGAATGTGACATAGTCAAGTGTAAACATTTTGAAGGTTTTCAGTAAAGCATTTAAATGTGAAAAAGACCTTCCAGAAAAAAATAATTTAAGAGCCGTGCGGGTAGTGGTGGTGCACACCTTTAATCCCAGCACTCAGGAGGTAGAGGAAGGCAGACCGCTTTGAGTTTGAGGCCAGCCTGGTCTACAGAGCAAGTTTCAGGACAGGTTCCAAAGCTACAGAGAGAAACCTACCTCAAAACGCCTCCCCCTCCCCGCCCCGGAATGATTTGAGAAAAACATTTAAATAGTAACAAAGAAGGCTTTAAGACCTACGTCCACACAATGAAGGTAATTATTTTACACACAAAAAAAATTGAGATGAATTAAAAGAGAGAAAGAGGGAGAGACAGTCTTCAGTACCTCATAATCCATTTCCAAACAAGCAAACATAGGATTTTCAAAACCCACATCTACTCCAACCACATGATATACTAGAGTGTTCGCTTTGTGGGCCTCCAGGGGAGATGAAATGGTAAGTCGAGCTGCAGCATCTCTGTTCAAGATATATACCAATTTTTGTTTCTCAATTGCACCTATAGTTGAAGGAAATGAAACACACCAGATTTCCACTTGATGAATAAAGAACCTTAGATATACACAATGCTATTCTTTTAAAATAAGATTAACAGTTATCACTAACTGTGCAAGTAGCGTACAGCTCTCTATTGTTAGCAGATCAAAAAATTATAACCCCTTCTAAGAAAAAAAAAAATCTTAATATCCCTCTAATTCTTCACAAAGTTTTAAGGTGCCCTGGACTTAAGAACACTGAGAAACACAATACTAAGTAATATTTTTGTTAGCTATTCTTTGAACTAGGCCTAGTGGTTCAAAGGATTGCCCTCTAGAGGCCTGATCAGATACACAGTTTCCTTCAGTAGCTCCTCAGAGAAGAGACATGAATGTGAATCATCACTTCAGGCTGAAGAAAGCAACCACACTGACGACACAACTAAGATCCTTTCACCCCAGCCTTTGCTGCAGAACAATAATTTTTTTCCAATTATATAAAAATTACTTTATGACTTTCCTACTATTTTAAAAGGAAACCTTTAACAAAATTAAACAGAATACAAATGTAATGCCAAATGTTAGCACATTAAGTGATAGATTAAAACACTGCAAAGATCGTAGCGTATTATATAAATACACACACACACACACACACACACACACACAAATCAGAGAAACACTCAAGAGCAAATAAAGTAAGTCACTCACTAATCATAACAGCTCTCCCTTTGGGATCCACAGCTAAGAACTGGCCAGGAACAATACGGCGACATCCACTTTTGCCAAAAGTTTCTTGGTGAATTTTCTCAAACATATTCTTAGACGGCTGGTATTCCAAGATAACGATTCGGCCCGAGTCACTACCAACTACAATGTAGTCTTTAGTGCCACCTGTTAGCCTAAAGGCCATAAGTGACCGAATAACACCAAATACTTCCACAGTGAGGAGGGTATGTACTTTGCCGGTATTAGGGTCTGGGCGAAGTAACTCCAAAATCTTCCCACGAGAAACAACAATTTCCTGTTGTTTGGTTCCTAAATCACCAAAAGATAAAGATCATAAACACCCAGAATAAGCCCCTAAAATAAGCAGGATGGATATAAAGGGCAAATGGAATTAAATTAGTTGACGGAATCTATATTTTGAACTAATTTATTATACTTGAAAAGGTACTTTCCTCTGGCAGTGGTGTTACACGCCTTTAATCCCAGTACTTGGAAGGCAGAGGCAGGTGGATCTCTGTGAGTTGGAGGCCAGCCTGGTCTACAGAGCAAGTTCCAGGGCAAGCTCCAACAAAAGCTTTTGAGACAGAGAAACCCTGTCTCAAAAAACAAAACAAAACAATAAAAAGTAGTTTCCCAAAACTGACCTAACAAAAGTAATTATCAAGAAAGCTTTCTATAAAGGGTTACATAATAAAAAACAAAACGCCCATATTTTCCTAAAATTGGTCACAATATACACAACTGGGAAGTACCTGTTGCCAATAGTCATGGTCCTGCATGGACTCAGATCTTTATGTCCACATAGCAAGTACCTTACCTATAACTCTTAGTTGTCAAGTCTGAGCAACAAGTACTTTCACTGGATAAACTATCTCGCCAGTTCTATTTTTTTTCTTAAGACTATGTATCTTAGCTTGGTGGTGGTGGCAACATGCGCCTTTAACCTCAGCACTCAAGAGGCAGAGGCAGGCAGATCTCTGTGAATTCAAGGTCAGCATGGTCTACAGAGCTAGTTCTGGAACAAAGTTACAGAGAGAAACCCTGTTCTGAAAAAAAGAAAGCAAAAAAGGCGAAAAGGAGGGGGAGGGGGGGAACGACACTATATATCTTAACTTAGGCTAGTCTCAAACTCCTGTTCATAGTAGCCTAAGTGCTAGGGCTATAGGCATGAACTATCACTCAGGTAAGATGTTCTTTTGAAAACTCTGATATCAAACTCCAGATTAAGAACTGTAATCCCAGCTCTGGGAGGCTAAGGCAGGAGGCCATCATCTAGGACTACAGTGAGACTGTCTGGGGAGTGGGGGTGGGGGAACCATGACTTTATGATTTATACAGTTTATGCCTTACAACAATACACAACTTGGGAAGAGATATGCACCTACACTTAGAATAATTAACTGGAAAGAAATGCACCTGAAATTAGTAACAGATAATACACCATAATTTAACAAACTCCACAAATGTTTTTATAAATGGAAAACATTTTCTCAACAAAAGCACTCTGCACTCTCTCTCTCAGTTCACAAAGTTAATAATACCTAGAGAAGAACTTACCAGAGAAGTTGCCATGGATGGCAAAACTGATGCCAGTGGCCCGCTGTAAAGTCAAGTTGTACAGAAACATGATGGCAAGTAAAACTGAGACACTCGGTACTTCGAGTCTTGGCTATACCAACAGTATCAAGTCAAAGTAGGCTACAGACTAAAAACAAACAAACAGAAACATTACTGTTTTTTTTAAATATTTATTTATTATGTATACAATATTCTGTCTGTGTGTATGACTGCAGGCCAGAAGAGGGCACCAGACCCCATTACAGATGGTTGTGAGCCACCATGTGGTTGCTGGGAATTGAACTCAGGACCTTTGGAAGAGCAAGCAATGCTCTTAACCGCTGAGCCATCTCTCCAGCCCCAAACATTACTGTTTTTAAAAGAACTTCTGCATGGGGATGTCTAGTTGAAGACAGATGAAGACAGACCCAGCCGAGCACCACATTTATCACTGGGAGAGCCTTTTCAGGCTGGGATGGGGCTCATTGTTAAAAATCTTTGCTTAGCAGGCAAGAGACCCTGGGGTGCATTCTCAAGGGGAAGGAAAAACATAGCATCATTTTTATGCCAGGCGCCATTCTAGTACACTACACCTTTACTTTTCATCTCAGAGTCCTACGAAGCCTACATATTGGCATGACCCTGCATTCTGAGTGCCAAGTGACTGAAGCAGGAAGATATCTGCAAGTTTAAAACCAATCTGAGTTACAAGCTATACAAGAAATGCCAGAATGGACAACACTGCAATACCCTGTTTTAGGTTTTTCTTTTTTCCAGAGACAAGGACTCATCATGTAGTTCCGGTTGTTCTGGAACTGAGAAATTCTCCTGCCCCCCCCCCCCCCCCCGTACCGAGATTAAAGGTTTGCACATATACACCCAAACAACAGTTTAAGGAGGAATAAATAAATAAATAAAATAGCCAGGCATCATGACTCTCTTTTATAATCCTAGCCCTGGGGAGTCAGAAGAATTACTACAAGTTCAGTAGCCAGCCTAAGCTAATAGAAAAACAAAAGCAACAACAAAAACAAACTATGGTCAAGAAAACTACAGCTCAAAAATTACATTCATTGCCCAACATACAGAGTGACGTGCCAGGAACTAGAACTTGTTCAATTAACGCAACATGCCTTTATCTTTTTTGTCAGACAAATGAAAACTTACGGTTAACTGTAGTCCACATCATTCAAAACTCAAATGCCCAGTAAAAACTTCAGATCCATTTCCCAACGATCCAATTCTTTTGGGAATAAATCTTTCCAACTTTATCTTCCCATATGCTTATATATGTGTAGAAAAATTCAAGAACACACATTTGTGCCATTTTATACCCTCTGTTTAACCAAAGGTTGGGTACTAGATATACTCACTATGCTGCAAGTTCTCTATGAATTATTGAGTCACCAATAAAGGGTCTTTTATTTGCTACATATTCAATGGTTGCATTATAATTCAATTAGCCAAACTGATAATACTACACATACAGATTTATGAGCATACCTCTAATATTTTTTTCCCAAAAGTGGAACTGGCAGAGAGTGGGATTTAAAATTTTAAATTGTTAAATTTTGGTACTTCCAAAGTGACTTTCAGTGGCACCATAAGCAGCAAAAGTGATGTTAAGACTTTGGACATTTGCTTTAAACAGATAAAAACGGGCGTCTTGGTCAAGTCTCCACTTGCATCTCCTAAGGCTCTATATTTGAGAATTTTGTGTTCGTGGCGATGGGAAGGAAACCCCTGGCCTTGTGGTTACACTTGAGATGGGCGATTAAAATAAACGCCTATTCACTCAACGAACAACTAAACCAAACGGGTTTCCTACCGTATGGAAGGAGGAATAGCACACGAGTACTCCAACACTAAATAGCAGGAGACTTTAACCGCCAACCCTTGGAAAGCTTCCCCTCCCCGCCCCTCCCCCAACCTAGGAAGCCCGATTTCGCCGGTTCCAAGATCACCTCTTGCAATCTTCGGGCAGACACTATTGACCTTTATTTTCGTTTTTTTTTAAGCAGGAAAAAACAGGTTCAGAAGACAAAACCAAGTTCAAGCCAGATTCTCGGACCCAAAGACCGTTTCTGTTGCTTACAGCTTTTGAGCAAGCTGAGTTCTTAGCCCTGCGCGTTAGGGGCCGACTACCCCCGGGGTCTCACTGTCCCCGCTCGGGCCTCCCATCCCCCGAGAACACAGCCTCAACCTCCCAGTGGGCTGGAAAGAGACGAGGCTGCCACGTCAGACGTGCGAGCCGTGTCCCTGAAGGACTCGTCCCCACTCTGCGCCCAGAAGCAGGGGAAGAGCCCAGGAAACCATTAGCGCACCGCAAGCGTTTTCCTAACCTCCTCACGCCTACCGAATCTCTCTGGCCTAAAACGGCCTCTGCGACGCCCGCCAGAGCGCCGAGCAGCTCTCTCGTGTGACGCTTTCCGCTTCTTCTGCGACAGAGAAGTTGCCAGGCCGCTTTCCTAGCCTGCTGGAAGAAGGATGGCGTCGGTTTCCGATGGATGCTAAAGTCCTTCAAAGGCCTAAACCACAGCGAGGGCTAACGCGCCGGCGTCCGCCATTAGCCCTCAAGACGGGCCTTCGGGTGGCGCGCGACGGGAAAAGGAATCCAGCCTCCGCCTGATAAATATGCGAAATTTAAAAATGCTTTTTCATCGAGCGTCTTCGGTCTTTTAAGTTATTTAAATATTACACATTACAGTGAATTTGCTGTAGAATAGAAAATTAATTTTAAAACTAGACTTCAAATTCGTTGATCGGGCATTTCTGCGGACAGCCCAAAGGTCGCCGCGCCAACGCAGAGGGGACCTCGCGATCCCGGAAGCGCCTAACAGGAACCAAGATGTCGGATCTAGAATCCCCTCAGAAGTTGTCAGCGCCTCCGCCACCGGAGGGGGTGGGAGGAGGCCGCTGCTCCGAAATCTCCACCGAGCTCATTCGCTCTCTGACAGAGTTGCAGGAGCTGGAAGCTGTGTACGAACGACTCTGCGGCGAGGAGGTGGGGAGCTGATCCTCCTTTTTTTTTTTTTCCTGGAAGAATCCAGCGGCACAGGACATCCGAGGCGTCATTCTCTTTACCAAGGGAAGCTAACACCTACCCGAGACGCTCTAGTGTAGTCGGGCATTCAATTCAAGCTTATTTAGCCTGTTTTCCTGGACTGTCTTCTTTCTTGGTCTGCCCCGGTATTGATTTCCCTGACGAGTAACGTTGGAAGTGGCGTGTGCTATTTATCTATACGTACATACATTTTTTATTTGTTTTTCAAACTAAGAATCGCTTTGGCCTGGGAAGTCAAAAGAAATGAAAGTTTCTTCTCGACTCATGTAAGGGAGAAGTTAACTGCAAATTAGCTTGAAGTTTTAAGACTATTTTGTAGAGAATGATTGTATGTGTGTGTAATTTCAGCCTTTCAGTTAAATGCCGAGCTTTGTAGGAGACTGGATATTTTCTTATTTTGAGAAAACCTCGTCTTTGCCCGGACTGTCTTCAGATTTGCTACCTTCCTGTGGTATCCTGTTACACTGCTGAAATTGTAGGCAAGCTCACAACCCTCTAGGAGGGTTGAGATCTCTGCTAAGAGTTGGGATGTTAAAGGCTAAGGCAGGGCACAGCTGTCTAGCCACCATTGATGTATAGGTGTGGACAGAATTCTGATTGCCTATCAGTTGATAGCTTGCTACCTCTGTGTACCTGCTTCTTCTGTGGCAACCTGATGCTGTCAGTTCATTTTCCAGTGTGGTTGGAGTCCTTGCTAATCAAATGTAAAAGCTGATCTAAAAGTTTGGCAGCTGTTTTTCCCAGTGAACTTTTTTCTAACTCTTTGGAAATTGCTTTTGTTTAGCTACTATATTTTATTCTGTTTCTTTTTAACATGGGGAAAGGGAAGCAAGTGTATCATAGCACCCGTGTAGAAGTCAGAAGACAATTTTCAGAATTGGCGTCTCCTTCTACCATGTGGATCCTAAGGATCAAACTCCAGTCATCAGACTTGATGGCCAGAGTCATCTCCCCAGGCCTTGTTTTGATTTTGAGACAGGGTCTCATGTAGCTCATACAGGCCTCAAATTGACCACATAGCTAAAACTGGCCTTAACTTAAACTGGCTTGTCTCCTGAGTGCTGGGATGAAAGGGACAATCACCACACATCCGGATTAGCCACTAAACTTCAGAGCCCACTTGTGTGGCACACTCTACAAATAGCATTGAGTAAACATTTGCTTGTTCCCATTGTGTCATTCATCTGCTAGATGGAATCAGATATACTTGAAATGTGTGCTGTGCATACACCTATAATGCTAGCACTTGGGAAGGAAAAGGCAAAAGTTCAAGGTCATCCATCCTGTGTTTCAGAATAAGTGAGAGACCACCCTGAATTGCATGAGACTCTCTATCAAAAGAAATATGAGAAAGATTTCATAGCCAATGATTTAGTCTGCCACAACAAACCAAAGCAGCTTGGATGTCAAAGGGACTAGGGAGGAAAAACTTCTGAAATGGGATTCACTTTTTAGCTAGGTTGAGTTACATCGTTTTGTTTGTTTTGAGACAGGGTTTCTCTGTGTAGTACTGACTGTCTGGGAGCTTGATATATACACAAGGCTGGCTTCAAACTCACAGAGATCCAACTTCAACTTCCTCTTCCTCCCAGTGCTGGCATTAAAGATGTGTGCCACTATACCCAGCGAAGTTAGATAACTCTAAAAGTGCTTAAAGTTCCTTCTTCCTAGAGATAGGGATAGAGTTTAATATTTGAACACTTGCCTGGCATGTACAAGGTCATAAATTTAATTCCCAGTAACTTAAAAAGGAAATTCCTAGCCGGGCATGGTGGTGCAGAGGCAGGTGGATCTCTTGAGACTATACTGGTCTATGGAACAAGTTCCAGGATAGCAAGGGCTACACAAAGAAACCCTGCCCCTTCCCTGCCCTCCAAAAAAAGAAAATTCCTCATACCCATCCTGAGTTAAAATGTTTGTTCATGTTCCAGAAAGTGGTGGAGAAAGAGCTGGATGCTCTTTTGGAACAGCAAAACACCATTGAAAGTAAGATGGTCACTCTCCACAGAATGGGGTAAGTATATATCACAGCAAAAGTTGTACTGTACAGTGGGAACCACTGGATAAAATTAGTTTTCTTAGCCAGTAGTCCAGGCCCTTAGGAGGGTAAGGTGGGAAGCTTGCTGCAAGTTCAAAACTAGCCTAAGCTACAGAGTGAGTTCCTGTCTCAAGAAAAGAAAAACAGAGGATTCTTTTTCCTAACTTTGTTTTATGAAATGACAAGCATTTGAAATGGAAAGGAGCAATAACTCAAAGTGAGCACCTAAGGATATACACTTTGATAGTTATCAAAAGTCATTGGAACTTAGCATGATGGCTCAAATCTGTACTCAACCCTTGGAGTCGGAGGTATCAGGAGTTCAAAGCCAGAATGGGTCATGAGACCCAAAAAAGAACAAAGGTCTTTGGCTTTAAACTACAATCAAACGTGGTGCTACACAACTTTAAAACCCTAATACCTAGGCAATAGGAGCAGGTGGATATGAGTTCAAGGCCAGCTTCAGCTACATAGTGAGTTAAGAGGCTAATCTAGGCTATGTAAAACCCTATCCAAAAGTAAAACAGAAATAATCACTCTTGGCCCACATATAACCTTAATAGAGATGCAAATTTTGGCCAGGTGGTGGTGGTATATGCTTTTAGTCCCAGCACTTGGTAGATCAGGCAAGCGGGTCTGAGTTTGATACCAGACTATAGAGTGAGTCCAGGACTACACAGAGAAACCCTGTATCAAAGAGAAAAAGAAAGAAAGAAATTCTGAAACCCATGAATTATAGACTATTTTGGTGGTTGGTGGGGTCCAGAAATATGTATTTTAATAATTCTCCCAGGTGATTCTGTTTTGCAATTCTAGTTTAAGAACTACTGCTTTTCGTCTGGTGGTGATAGAGGTGGTACACTCCTTTAATTTCAGCACTCAAGAGGTAGAGGCAGAGGAATCTCTGAGTTCAAGTTCAGTCTGGTCTATAGAGCGAGTTCCAGGATAGCAAGGGCTACACAGAGAAACCATGTCTTGAAGCTCCCCACGCCCTGCAAAAAAGGAGAACTGCTTTTATCAATTTTGTATATTTGCTGAGCATTGTTGTATATGTCTATAATCTAAGCATTCAGGAAGCCGAAGCAGGAAGATCTCAGTTTGAGGCCAGCTTGAATGCCTGCCTCAAAAAGGGATTGAGAGGGACAAGGCACCCTAGGCGTGGTATTAAACACCTGTAATCATAACACTTGGAAGGCAAGAACCGGAGGAACAACGAGTTCACTGCTTACACAATGAATTTAAGGCTACCCAGGCCTACATTAGACATCATTATTAAAGCAAACAAACAGAAAGAGTTGAGGACGTGGCTCAATGATAGAGCATTTTCCTAGCCTGCATAACACACACACACACCTATTCCCCCTTGTTCATTCCCTCTGCCTCTGCAGATAAGTATGCCCTGACAATGTCTGTCTCTAGTCCCAACCTGCAGTTGATTGAGGGAGATGCAGAGCAGCTGGCTGGAATGATCACCTTTACCTGCAACCTAGCTGAGAATGTGTCCAGCAAAGTCCGTCAGCTTGACCTGGCCAAGGTAATCCCACTGAGCTTTGATGTTTGCTTCCCTCCCAAATACTAAAAGGGAGGGAAGGGAAGAAGGGAGGGAAGAAATTACATTAGAGACTAGAAAAGAACCATCCAGTAAAAATGCAATAGGAATTACCAGAACCAGACAAGATACTACATGAAAACTCTAGATCATTAGCTCTTATGCATATAAAAATAAAAATCCTCAATAAGCACTATGAGCAAATCCAACAACATATAAAAAGAATTATATACGAAGACATACGAAGACCAGTAGCATTTGTCCTAGGAATGCAGAGGTGGTTTAACATAAGAAAGTCAAGTAATGTAATGTCAATGAAGGGAATGGGGATGCAGCTTGGTAGAGCATTTACCTAGCATGCACTAAAGCCTTAGATTAGATTCCAGCACAGTGATGTTATGTTTGTGATATTACATACATCTTGATTCAGTTATAAAGTTAACAAAATAAATATAGATTATTCTCATTCATGCTTCTATTAAAATGAATTAACCACATTTAATTAAATCATGGTATCTGCTAGTGTCTTGATTATCACCCATAACAATTTTATAAAATAAGTGGTTATGGTAGTATTTTTAATTTGCCAGTTTCAGCTGAAAAGGACTGACAGTTAACTAGGTTCTGCTCCTAAATTTCTCTATGTTCTGAAGAGTGCTTTGAAGGAATAGGATATTGTCTTTAACAAAGACTTTTTGCAGAACCGCCTCTATCAGGCCATTCAGAGAGCTGATGACATCTTGGACCTGAAGTTCTGCATGGATGGAGTTCAGACTGCTTTGAGAAATGAAGATTATGAGCAGGCTGCAGCCCACATTCATCGTTACTTGTGCCTGGACAAATCAGTCATTGAGCTCAGCCGACAAGGCAAAGAAGGTCAGTATCCTCGACTGTTGATTATGGTTTGGTTATAAGCATCTATGACCTAAACTAAGTAAACTCAATCAAGAAAAGTGTGTGTTAGCCGGGCGGTGGTGGCGCACGCCTTTAATCCCAGCACTCGGGAGGCAGAGGCAGGCGGATCTCTGTGAGTTTGAGGCCAGCCTGGTCTACAAGAGCTAATTTCAGGACAGGCACCAAAAGCTGCGGAGAAACCCTGTCTCGAAAATTTAAAAAAAAAAGAAAAAGAAAAGTGTGTGTTGCTAGGTATGGTGACTCAAGTCTATAGTGCAGCACTTGGGAGCACTGAGACGGGGATTCCATGAGTTCAGGGCTAACCTGGGCTACAAAGTAAGACCCACATCTCTTAAAAACACAACAAACAAAAACAAAGCAAAATTAGGAAGGTATGTGATATTAGAACGTTTCTATATCTGGTAGTATGGTGTAATTCTGTACCATCCTAGGACAGATAATATGCCCCTTTGATGGATATCCTAGTTGCTATTGTTTTTTAATATTTATTTATTTATTATGTATACAATATTCTGTCTGTGTGCGTGTCTGCAGGCCAGAAGAGGGCACCAGACCTCTTTACAGATGGTTGTGAGCCACCATGTGGTTGCCGGGAATTGAACTCAGGACCTTTGGAAGAGCAGGCAATGCTCTTAACCGCTGAGCCATCTCTCCAGCCCCCCTAGTTGCTATTTTTGCGAACTTGACATAAGTTAGAGTTGCCTGGGCAGAACCTCAGTGGAGAAATGCCTACACTAGATTATCTATAGGTGAGTCTGTGGGGCATTTCTTTAATTAGTAATTGATCGCTCATATCTGGGCTGGTGGTCCATGAGACCAACTCAGTAAGCAGCATTTCTCCGTGACCTCTGCTTCAGTTCCTACCTCCAGGTTCCTACCTTGAGTTTCTGCCTTGGCTTACCCAATGGTGTACTGTTACTTATAAACTCAAGTTGACTTTGGTCATGGTGTTTTCCCATGGCAAAAGAAACTCGGAGACAATGGTAAAGAAAACTGATCTTGTATCTTCTAGTCTCTGGATAGTGGGTTATTGATGCTTAACCATATTGCTCATTTATAGAATTAAATTCTTGGGCTGGAAAACATAGTGTAGTTGGTAAAGTTCATGCCTCGCTAAGACCTAAGTTTGATCCCCAGAACCTATGTAAAAATGCCAGACATGGTGGCACATGCCTACAGTCTTGTACTGGGATGCAGAGACAGGCTTCTGTAGCTCACTGGCTATCTAGTCTAGTATAGGTGGTAAGCTCTAGGCAAATGACAGACTCTCTCTCAAAGGAAATGGACTGTGGTTTGTTATTTTTTTGTTTTTGGTTTTTTGTTTGTTTGTTTGGTTGGTTGGTTGGTTTTGGTTTTTTCAAGACAAGGTTTCTCTGTAGCTTTGGAGTGCTGGGATTAAAAGCGTGCACCACCCCCACCTGGCTAGGAAATGGGCTGTATTCTTAAGGATAACACCCAAGTTTGTATTCTATTCTACACATATATGCACTAAAAACATTCTTCGTGTAGGGTCTTGACTTTCTGTGACTGAGTCACTCCATCTCTGGAGAAACCACTCGTCCTCATGCTGTGTGCAAGTGACTTGAGCTCTTCTTTAGGCTGGGACATGTGGGAAGCAGTGGGAAGATCTTGAAGAATCGATCCATCTGGGGCAAATCACCTTCTTTGGTCACCATAGCAAAATACTTGCAGTATTTTGCAGATACTCTTCATACTTCTGCTTCTGTTTATTACAGTTCCTTTTCCTGGAATGTGTCCCTCATACTCAGAATTTAAAGTCCTGTCCAGCTTTAAGAGATGATACATAACCTTTTCTAGGAAGTCTTTTTATTACTTCACCCAGAAATGTGACTGTTAGGCACCTTTCTTGGGACTTTTCTCATAAATTGTTATATATATTAAGACACAGATTTTATCTTTTACTTAATTATAACTTTCATGATAGTACAATCATGGCAGATTCATCTTTCATTCATCCACATTGCTAGTCTAGTATCTTGTACACAGTCAGTATTTAAACATATTTGCCATATGAATAGTGGTACACATTGTGGCATGGACCTGATTGATATAGTACCATTCCTTACATTGATCTTCATTTTCTCTCCATTGAGCAGGAAGCATTATTGATGCCAACCTGAAATTGCTGCAGGAAGCTGAGCAGCGTCTTAAAGGCATAGTAGCAGAGAAGTTTGCTATGGCGACCAAAGAAGGTGATTTGCCCCAGGTGGAACAATTCTTCAAGATCTTCCCACTGCTAGGTTTACATGAGGATGGGCTAAGCAAATTCTCAGAATACCTTTGCAAACAGGTATGGGCATTGTATTACAGTTCTCAAGAGTCACAGAACTTATGAAATGTATAATTTATTTATATATATATATATGGGATTTATTGAAATGGCTGCAGTCCAGATAATCCAACAATAGTTAGCTGTGAACAAAAAATTCAAGAATCCAGGAGTTGCTTGTCCCACAAGGCTGGATGTCTCAGCTGGTTTCTGTATGTGCTGGAATCCCGAAGAAGTAGGCTCCAGTGCCAGTGAAGGAATTGGATGTGCTAGCAAGGAAAGGACAAAAAGGCAAAGCAAAAGCTCCCTTCTTCCATGTTTTTATGTAGACTTTCAACAGAAGTGTGGCCCAGATTAAAGGTGGGTCTTCCAGCCTCAAGATTTGGATCAAAGGCGAGTGTCTTTGGGCCTTAAAACCAAATTAAGGGCCTGTGTCTTCCAACCTTAATATCCAGATCAAAGCCGGACAGTGGTGGCACACGCCTTTAATCCCAGCACTCGGGGAGGCAGAGGCAGGCGGATCTCTGTGAGTTCTTGAGCCTGGTCTACAAGAACTAGTTCCAGGACAGACACCAAAGCTACGGAGAAACCTTGTCTTGAGGAAAAAAAAAAAAAATCCAGATCAAAGGTGTGTTTTCCCCCTGCCTCAAAATACGGATCAAAGATGTGTGTCTTCCTACCTCAAAGGTCCAGACTAGAAGTGGATTTACCCACTTCAAACCAATCAGAAAATCTCTCACAAGTGTGATCACTATCACCGCCCAGTGGCACATTTTTTTAATAGCCTGTTCTTTTCTAGGCATAGCCTAGACATCTGCTGATATATATTGATTTTCAAAAGACCAGGTAAAAATATAAAAAAATTAAAATACAACTTCCCTTGAAAAGTTGAGTCACCCTTTCAAGCTGTTACTTAGAAACTACTTTCTGATTTTGTTTGTTTTTTTTGACATAGACTCTTGTGGTTCTGGGTATAACTCAGTATGTAGATTGAGCTGTCCTTGAACTTGAACCTCCTACCCCTGTCTATAGGACTATAGGCATGTATCACTAAGGGGCTAGCTTCTTTTAAGATCAGTTGAAAGGATATGTAGGATGGCTTTGTTGCCAAAGGTACTTGAGTGTAAGCCTAGATCTTGAATTTGATCCCCAGAAGCCATGTAAAGGTGGACTGAGAAAACCTGACACTACAAAGTTGTCCTCTGACCTCCACATACACTGTGGCATGGATCTACCAGAGCTCACACACAAAGATTTAAAAAAAGAAAAAACACAGTTTTCAGTTATTATGATGATACGTGCTTGTAATCACAGCATTTGGGAGAGGGAGGCTTGAGGGTCAGGAACTCAGGGTTGTTCTCTGCTACATAATAAATCATGAGACTTTATCTTTAAAAAAAGATTAGTCACCAAAGATGGTGTAGCATGATTAATAAAAACCCAAAGACAGATATTGGGGTTCAGCCTTAAGACCAGAAAAGCAAAGCAGCTAGCCACTGGCTCTTCTTACCTCTACCTCAGTCCAAAAATGACAGTCCTGCCTCCAGGAGTCCTCACAATGAGACTGAGACTGAGAGCTGGTTGCTCAGTCCTGTGATCTCCTGTGATCTCAGTACTCAGGAGACAGAAGCAGGCAGATCACTGAGTTTGAGACCAGCCTGGTCTACATAGTGAGTTCCAGAACAACCACGCAACCAGGGTTATGTAGAGATCTTGTCCCCCCCACCCCCAAAAAAAAGAAAGAAAAGAAAAAAGAAACGATGAAAAAGGAAACCATTCGACATTTATTATTTTATTTTATTTTTGGTTTTCTGAGACAGGGTTTCTCTGTAGCTTTGGAGCCTGTCCTGGAACTAGCTCTTGTAGACCAGGTTGGCTTCGAACTCACACAGATCTGCCTGCCTCTGCCTCCCAAGTACTGGGATTATTTTTTTTTTTTTTTTTTTTTTTTTTGGTTTTTCGAGACAGGGTTTCTCTGTGGCTTTGGAGCCTGTCCTGGAACTAGCTCTGTAGACCAGGCTGGTCTCGAACTCACAGAGATCCGCCTGCCTCTGCCTCCCGAGTGCTGGGATTAAAGGCGTGCGCCACCACCGCCCGGCTTATTTTACTTTATAACAGTGACTCTCAAGCTTCCAAATGCTGCAGTCTTTTACCCCCAACTATGAAATTATTTTATTACTACTTCATAACTATAATTTGGCTACTTTTATGAACTGTAATATAAATATTTTTGGAGGTAGAGGTTTACCAAAGGGGTCGCAAACCACAGATTGAGATCCACCACTCTATAACATTTGTGGTTTGTTAAATAAATAGGGTATAAAATAGTAAGCTGTCATTTTTATTTCAGTTGAGGAGAGTGGCAGTAAAGATACATACTTATATAAGAACTGAATATTGTGGAAAGGAATTTGGATCTTGAGATGTAGGTAAGAGAAAGGACTTTGTTCCTTTTAAACATTTAAATATGTGCTTTACTGATTCTAAAAATTTAGTTAAAGATTAAGTAAGATGGCTAGATGTAGTAGCACACGCCTTTAATCCCAGTACTCAGGAGGTTGAGGCAGGCAGATCTCTGGGAATTCTGAGCCAGCCTAGTCTATATAGTGAGTGCCAGGACACCCAGTGACTCCATCTCACACAAACAAACAGAAATTAAGCAAGATGACTCAATGAGTAGAGTCATTTGCTGTCAAGCCTAACAACCTGATTTCAATTCCTTAGACCCACGGGGGGCGGGGAACAATTCCAGTAAATTGTCCTCTGGCTTCCACACATGCACTGAGGCAAAGACACACACACGCTCAGTTGTAAATGGAAAATCTATTACTTATACACTGTTTGGCCTATGACTCAGGCATATTCCTAGCTAGCTTTTACATCATAAATTAACCCATTTCTATAAATCTGTGCATCTCCACCAGGCTGTGACTTACCATTAAGGTTCTGGCATCTTTCTTCTTCGGCAGCTACATGGCAACTGCCTCACTCCACCTTTCTCCCTGCATTCAGTTTAGTTTTCCCACCTACCTATATTCTACCCTGCCATAGAACAAAACGGCTTCCTTATTAACCAATGGTAATAAAACATATTCATTAGCATATAGAGGGGTGATATAATAAAACATTTAATTAAAAACAGTTGCTAGGCATCATGGTATAATATGTGTTTGTGATGCTAGCCTGAGGCAGAAATATCACTAATTTAAGAAAGGCTACCCTTGGGGGCTGGAGAGATGGCTCAGCGGTTAAGATCATTGCCTGCTCTTCCAAAGGTCCTGAGTTCAATTCCCAGCAACCACATGGTGGCTCACAACCATCTGTAATGAGGTCTGGTGCCCTTTCCTGGCCTGCAGGGATACACACAGACAGAACATTGTATATTGTATATATAATAAATAAATAAATATTTTTTAAAAAAAAAGGCTAGCCTCATTTATACAGCCACTTCTAAGCCAGTTTGGATTATTTAGAGGGACCCTGACTCAATAATAAGATGTCCTATGGTACATTTTTAATTTTTAAAATATTTTCTTTTAATTTGTATTTTATGTGTATGGGGATTTTGTCTACATGTATATCTGTTCATCACTTGCATGCTTGGTACCTGTGGGGGCCAGAAGAGGACTTGTAACTGGAGTTACAGATGGTTATGAGCTACTTTGTAGGTTCTGGGAATTGAGTCAAGCCAGTGTGCTTGATTCAAGCCATCCACTGAGCCATCTCTCCAGCCCCCTCAACAAAGCACTATAAATACATCAAGTTATATTTAAGACATTTAAGGTCATTATTGAAATTAGGAGTATTTTCTCCTTTTAGCTAACAGTAGTCCATATTTTCAGAGATTAAAAAATTATTTATTCCCCCAAAGAGGAGAGCATTCTGGGTATGATGACAGATAGCTTTGATCTGAATAGGCAGAGACAGGTAGATTTCTGTACCTTGGAGGCAAGCCTAATCTACATAGCAAGCAAGTTCCAGGCCACCAGCCAGGGTTATATAGTGAGACCCTGCCTCCAATCAGTCGGTCAGTCAATCAGTAAATAAATATAATCACATTCTCAGGTTCCTTGTCCTGCTTGAGCACCCACAAAGAGGTTCCTCAATGCTGCCTCCAACTTCTAACCACCAAGGGAACATGGTGGAAGAAAAGCTGACAAGAAGCCTTTGGTCTGAGAAATACGTGTTGGTTTCTTTCTGCTTTCAGGTGGCCAGCAAGGCTGAGGAGAACCTGCTGTTGGTGCTGGGGTCAGACATGAGTGACCGAAGAGCTGCCGTCATCTTTGCAGACACTCTCACTCTCCTGTTTGAGGGTGAGCCTCTCTCTCTACTATAGGAAGACCAAAGACGCTTTTTCCCAACATCTGCATCCTTGCCTTGCCTTTCCCTCTACTCAGGTGTGTTTGGTCCAATCCTATAGTTTTCTGGAGTTGACCAGTTTCCAGATTAGTATCTGATTAGCAAGATTGGCGTCTCCAGAATGTTTAACATCCCTAACCCTCAAGACCTAAACTTAAAAAAAAAACTAAATTTAACCTAAAATAAATTACTACAAGGAAGATAATCTATTCTAAAGACCCTGCTAGAGAAAACAGCTTTACTGTGACTTTTCAAGTGCCTGCTCATATACCAGTCACCATTTCTATTTCATAAATTTTCTTAACAACATCAAGCAACAACTAGAACTATCCATTTCAAATAGAAAGGTAGCTGAGAGGGATTGAGTTAGACCTAAGTTAATCTTTGATGGGGAAAGGAATTTATTTTATGGAAAAAGCATGTGGAGTCCAACTCTCACTTCCTTCTAGGGATTGCCCGAATTGTGGAAACCCACCAACCCATAGTGGAAACTTACTATGGACCTGGCAGACTCTATACCTTGATCAAGCATCTTCAAGTAGAATGTGACAAACAGGTGGAGACAGTGGTGAACAAGTTCGTCAAGCAGAGGGACTACCACCAGCAGGTGAGCAGAGGAAACTACCTTCAGGTTGAAAGCAGCTTTAGTCAGGGCAGCGCAGTCAGTAAACTAGAAGGAGAAGGAAAGATGCTGAAGGTATATTGTTCTGCACCTTGCCTATTACTACCTTAACAGAAACAAGGTCAAATTCTGGGCCATTGAATATACGATAGTGCCCTCTAGTGATGCAAAGAGGATTTTTCTCCTAGGATACTGTTGAATGTCAAATATTAATAATTCGTTCTAAATTTTACCTTTTTTTCCTTATGGCTTCCTTTTCCATAACTATTTTCCATGTTTATAAGCACAGGAAATAAAAGTAGCATATAGAAATAGGAATGGCCAGCTGGACTTGGTGGTACCTGGCTGTAATCCCAGCAGTTGGGAGGCTGAAGCAGCAGGATCTAGGCCAGCCTAGACTACATAAGGAGATCCAGGCCAGCCTGAGTTAAGACTTACTGGAGTTTTTATTTTCTCTGTATGAATGTTTTGACCATGTGCACGTATGTGCAGCATGTGCATGCTTAGTGCTCATGAAGGCCAGAAAAAGGAACCAGATCCCTTGGAACTGAAGTTACAGATGGTCGTTAGCCACCACATGGGTTCTGGGAACCAAATTCCAATCCTCACCAAGAGCAGCAAGTGCTATTGACCACTAAACCATCTCACCAGCCCCTGGTGTTACTTTTAAATGTAATTACAAGGGCCAGAGTGGTTAAGAGAGCATTTGCTGTTTTTCTAAAGAACCTGAGTTTGATTCCAGCACTTCCATCGTGGCTAACAACCATCTGTGACTTCAGTTCCAGAAGATTTGAAGCCCTCGTTGACCTTCACGCACACTAAACATACATTGTAGGCAAAATATCCATACATAAAATAAAAATAAATAAAAATTAGTTGGGCAGTAGTGGTTTATGCCTTTAATCCCAACACTTGGGAGGCAGAAGCAGGCGGATCTTGGTGAGTTTGAAGCCAGCCTGGTCTACAAGAGCTAGTTCCAGGACAGACTCCAATGCTACAGAGAAACCCTGTAAAAAAATTAATTGGCCAGGTGGTGCTGATTCTGTCCTTTAATCCCAGCACTCAGGAGGCAGAGGCAAGCGGATCTCTGAGTTCAAGGCCAGCCTGGTCTACAGAGTGAGTTCCAGGACAGCCAGGGCTACACAGAGAAACCCCGTCTAGAGAAAAAAAAAAATTAAGTAGTGCCTAAACCAAAGGCAATCTTTGGCCAGAAAGTCCGTCCCTAGCTTGAAAGAAAAGTAAACCTAGTTAGCAACCTGAAACTTAGCCTCATAGGCGAGAATGGCCATTGGGAGGCAGGAATACTGTTCTGATTGATTTTGTGGTGTTTTGCAGTTCCGGCTTGTCCAGAGTAACTTGATGAGAAATTCTGCAACAGAAAAAATTGAACCAAGGTAATAATCCTTCAGCCTATGAGTTTCAATTACTCTTTACATCTAGTTTAGAGACTTCGTTAAAATGTGGTTTTTAGTTTTTATTTTATTTTATTATTTTGTTTTGTTTTTTGAAACAAGGTTTCTCTGTGCTCTCCTGGAACTCTCTATGTAAACCAGGATAACCTTGAACTCACAGAGATCCACTTGCCTCTGCCTCCCAAGTACCAGGATTAAAGACCTGTGTCACCATGCCCACAGTGATTTTATTCACTTTTTAAAAAATGGTTTATTTTTATTTTATGTGCATTGGTGTTTCATCTGCATGTGTGTCTGTGTGAGGGTGTCGGATCCTCTGGAACCGGAGTTACAGTTGAGAGCTGCCATGTGGGTACACGGGATTGAATTTAGGTCCCCTTGAAGAGCCCAGATTCATAGCAATCTACCTGCCTCAGTCTTCCAAATGCTGAGATTACAGACATGAACCACCAATTTCCAACTCTTATCAATTTTTCCTAATGGAAGATACCATACAAAAAAAAAATATAACACATGTAGTTGATAAAGAATAACAGATCAGTGGCTGAGGATATCTCCCATTGGTAAGAGTGCTTACCTAGTATGCACAAAGCCCAACACCACATAAAAAACAAGATGATAGTTCATGCCTATAATACTAGCACCCCAGAAGGTAGACACAAGAGGATCAGAAGTTCAAGGTCATAGTCAGCTACAGCTACATAGTGAATTCAAGGCTAGCCTATACTAGTGAGACCCTATTTCAAAAACAAAATTAGGGACTGGAGAGATGGCTCAATGGTTAAGTTTGGTTTCCAGACCCAAATCAGTGTCTCAACAATCACTTGTAATTCCAGCTTCAAGAAATCCAACATCTTTGAAATCTGTGGGCATCTACACCTACCCAGATATAGACATCCACATCCACACATAATTAATTTTTTTTTAATTAAGGGGCTGGAGAGATGTCTCAGCAGTGAAGATCATTAGCTATTCTTCCATATGGCAGCTTACTGCTATCTGTAACTCCAGTTCCAGGGGTTCCAGCACCCTCTCTGCCCTCTGCAGGCACTGCATGCTCTTGTTGAGTAGACGTAAATCTTGTGGGCAAAACACCTATACACATAACATAGAAAAAACTTTTTAAACATTTTAGTTTTAAAAATTAAATAAAAAAAATTTTACTGTGTACATATTATATACCAGATACTGGTTCCTAGGCTAGCAAAGTGACCAAAACCAAATATAATTCCTTTCTTATGGCACTTATAATCTATCAAATTGATGGTAATTGTTCTAGTTTGCTTTCTGTTTCTGTGATCAACACCAATAACCAAAAGCAAGTTGGGGTGGGGAAGTTGTTTGACTTACATGTTCTAATCACAGTCCATCATTAAGGGAAGCTGACACAAAAGCTCAAGCAGGCAGGAACTGATAGCAGAGACTATGGAGTGCTACTTACTGACATGTCCTTCATGGCTTGCAAAGTTTTCTTTGTTGTACATCCCAGGACCACCTCCCAGGGCTAGCACCACCTGCCCAGGGTTCTGGGCCCTTTCACACTAGTCATTAACCAAGAAAATGCCTCACAGACTTGCCTGTAGTACAATCCTATGAAAGCATTTTCTCATTTGAGGGTCTTCCCAGAATACCATAGCTTATGTTAAATTGACTTTAAAAAAAAAAAAAAACAAACTAACCAGCAGCTGCACAGTGGTGGCACACACTTTAATCCCAGCACTCAAGAAGCAGAGGCAGGTAGCCTGGTCAATAGAGTGAGTTCCAGGACAGCCAGGACTACACAGAGAAATCTTGTTGAAAAACCAAAACAAGCAAACAACCTAACCAGCATAATAATGATAGCTAATGTGTATATAATGGTCATTGTATGCTGGGCAATACTTAACAAATATTAATAATGGATAATAATGATAACTAACATGTATATAACATTCATAGTATGCTAGACAGTACCTAGCAGATATACCACTTACTTCAAGGTGTGTCAACCTCCACACTACTCGCTTTTTGGCTGGGTAGTTTCTGTGTTTTATTTTTCAGGAACTGTCCTATAAACTCTGAGATGAATAGGAGCATCCTTGTCTCTATCCACTGTAGTCCCTTGGGAGAAGCAAAAATCAGTAGTAAATCACTGATTTAATTTACAACTCTTTTCAATTGAACAGACTAAAGCCTAGAGATGCCAAATGACTTGACCAAGATAATAAAGTTAGAAAATGGCAGAGCCAGAAATAGAATCCAAGCAGTTTAGTTCTAGAATACATGCTGTTAACCACTGGGGTATATGAAGTATAAAGTACAGAGAGCATGTAATGAGATATAACCAAATGTGGTCAAGTTTCAAAAATTCTTTCTGAGGAGATGGCCGTAAGCCTGAGACTGGAAGAATGAGTCTAAGAAAGAGTGTCCCAGATAGCATAAGGAAAGTATGTGCAAAATACTGGAGAGAGCCTGAAATAAGATGATCATTAGGGGGTCATTAGAGAGTCAGGCCCAGGTCATGTATCAGTAATGGAGGACTGTGCAAACTATATGACCAGATTTGTGTTTTGTCCAGTTCTTTTCAGTGTGTGAAGGGAGTTTGTATTTATAGTGAGATCAGGTTCATCTTCTTGTTCTTGTGGATATCAGTGGTCCTAGCACAATTTATTTGAATGGGTCATTCATCCCTCCATTCAATTGTCCTAATAGTCTCAATTAAGATCACTCATGAGGCAGAGGCAGGAGGATCTCTATGAGTTTGAGACCAGCCTGGTCTGTGGCCAGCCAAGGCTACATAAAGAGATCCTGTTTTAAAAAAACAAACAAAATCAGTTGACTACCTAGACTCTCAATTTGATTCCATTTATACATGTATCTTTACACTAGCAATGCGTAGTCTTCACTAGCTTTGGGGGGAGTGTTTGTACATGTGTATACATGCGCTCAAGTGCATGTTGTGTGTTTATTTATATGTGTGAGTCCCCAGGTCAGAGGAGACTTTGGGTACCTATTCTGTCACTCTCCTCCTCTTCTCTTGTCCACCTCACTTACTAAGACCAAGTCTATCACCGGACTTGAAGCTTGCTGTTTCAGGTAGGCTGGTTGGCCTGGCTTCTTTTCTTTTTCTTTTTTTTTTTTTTATTTTTTTAAAGACTTATTAGTGTTATTTTATGTGCATTGGTGTGAAGGTGTCAGATCTTGTGGAACTGCATTTTCAGACAGGTGTGAGCTGCCATATGGATGCTGGGAATTGAACCCAGGTCCTTTGGAAGAGCAATCAGTGCTCTTAACCACTGAGCCATATGTCCAGCCCCTGGCTTCTTTTCTTTTCTTTCTTTCTTTTTCTTTTCTTTTCTTTTCTTTTTTTTTTTTAAAAAAAAATCATGGGTGCAGGGGATTCCAACTTAGGTCCTCATTTTGTACAGCAAGCACTCTTAGCCAGTGAATTCAGGAAGTTCAAGTCCTCAAATTTCATTTTCTCAGGATTGTTTTGGCTGTTCACTGAGATAGATGGTTTAATGGTGTTTCTTAAAATCTCATGGTTCAATTAAGATTAGGGAAGAATATTTTCTTTTACAGAAGCATAGGTAATTTTTATATTGGAGGTAAATGATTCAGGTACTGGCCAGTGAAAAATATGGTTGAAACTGGGTGTAGTAGCACACACCTTTAATCCCAGCACTCAGGAGGCAGAAGCAGGCAGATCTCTGTGAGTTTGAGGCAGCCAGTTCTACAGAGTTCCAGAACAACCAGAGCTTTATAGAGAGACCCTGATAAAGTAAGAAAAAAAAAAAATGTCTCTATGACAAATAAGGCAATGCAGCCACCAGGCAGAACTATCCTTATGTACCTGGGTTAGGAGGAAAGAGCCTGTGTTTACCTTGTAGCCTTCAATTTAGAGGAATAAAGCATTCTTATTCCATGTGTTCTTTATCTTAGGGAGCTGGACCCCATCCTGACTGAGGTCACTCTGATGAATGCCCGAAGTGAGCTGTACTTACGCTTCCTCAGGAAGAGGATCAGCGCAGATTTTGAGGTGGGAGACTCCACAGCTTCAGAAGATGTAAAGCAAGGTAAAAAATATTTTTCACATTGGGTGGGAGGACTGGCATAAGCTGTTGTTACTGTCTTGTCACAGCCAAGCCACAGAGCTCCTAATAAGAAAACACTGAGTTTCTGGACAAAATGACCTTTAGAGGAAATGTTCAGTGTGCCACATCTTAGAATTAGACTGGAATTTTGAGGCTTCTAAACACTTTATCTAAAGGCAAGGAAAACCAATGTCCATTCATTTCTTTTTTTTTTTTAAATATTTATTTATTTATTATGTATACAATATTCTGTCTGTGTGTATGCCTGCAGGTCACAAGAGGGCACCAGACCCCATTACAGATGGTTGTGAGCCACCATGTGGTTGCTAGGAATTGAACTCAGGACCTTTGGAAGAGGAGGCAATGCTCTTAACCTCTGAGCCATCTCTCCTGTCCAATCATTTCTTACACTTTTCTGTATACCGGGTCTCGTTTATAGTTAGACTTAATAAAAGTGTGCATGTAAATGTCTAATTAGTGCAGAAGAGCTGTTTACACTCGTGAACTTTAGAAATGACAAACGTTCTGAAACTGGATCGTAGCTATTGTACAAATATCATAAGTTGGTAAAGATCATCGGAATGTGCACATACAATGGTGAATTCTGTGGATTAGAAGTTACACCTCAGTAAGCTTATATAGGACAAACAGAATATGGAAGTACATGCCTCTAGTTCCAGCACTGAGTTATACAGCAAACCTTTCACAAAGAAAAAATAAGCTGGGCGTGGTGCACACCTTTAATCACAGTACTTTGGAGGCAGAGGCAGGCAGATATTTGAGTTTGAGGCCCTGTCTCAAAAGAGGGGTGGGAGGATCTACATAATAGAGAAAGTTTTCCACCCTATCCCAGTCTTCCAGTTCTACCACTCATAATTTTTGAAGAGAAAGATGGCACTGAAAAAAAACAAGGGGTGCTGGAAAGATTGCTCAGTGGTTAAGAGCAATGGTTGCTCTTCCAGAGAACACGAGTTCAGTTCCCAGCACCCACATGGAAGCTCACAACTGCCTTCAACTCTAGTTCCAGGGGATCCAGCACCCTTTTCTGGTGTCTGTGAGCA
Source organism: Microtus oregoni (assembly GCF_018167655.1). NCBI lineage: Eukaryota > Metazoa > Chordata > Mammalia > Rodentia > Cricetidae > Microtus > Microtus oregoni. The sequence continues at coordinate 44,850,356 of NW_024543063.1, forward strand.
CCAGGCATATACATTGTACGCAGACACACATGTAGGTAAACACTTAAACACATAAAATAAAACAAAAAAATTTAAAGACCATTTCTGGTCCAATAAATAAAAATTTTAAAAAAGATGGTTCACTGTCCAGCTTCATTTGCATATAAACTTTTCTTGGGTTTTGTTTTGTTTTGGGGGTTTTTTTGTTTGTTTGTTTTTTGAGGCGGTTTCTTTGTGTAGCCTTGGCTATCCTAGAACTAGCTCTGTAGATAAGGCTAGCCTTGAACTCACAAAGATCTGCCTGCCTCTGCCTCCCAAGTGCTATAATTAAAGGTGTGTACCACCACCACCTGGCTGGTTTTCTTGTTTTGTGATTTTTGGGTTTGTTTGTTTATTTTTTGGTTTTTTGAGGCAGGGTTTCTCTGTAACTTTGGAGGCTGTCCTGGAACCCACTTTGTAAACCAGGCTGGCCTTGAACTCACAGAGATCCACCTGTCTCTGTCTCCCGGGTATCTTATTATTGTTGATCTGAAGTGTATCTCATGTTACCCAGGCTGATCTCAAGAAACCATCTTACCCCAACTTCCCAGTAGATTTCCTACAGGCCTGTGTGTGTACATGCCAGGTATAGTGATCCATACCTCTGTAGACCTAGCGACTCATAATGCTGAGGTAGGAGAGTTCCTTGAGCCCACAGTGAAACCTGATCCTCGTAATGGAAACCCTGCTCAGAAAAAAAAAGTAGTGAATTCCTGTTGAGTATCTGCAGGTCCCCTACTGGCAACCCTGGAGACTCATGTAGTATCTGACATTCTTTGTGATTTATGCCAATAAAACATGGCAGGGGTGTTATTTAATCTCTTTAAAGGGAATTATGTATTTATTTGGAGTCAGGTACTTATCAATGTCAATAACAACCATCACTATTCAGATCTATGTTGTACAGCATAGCAGTCTCCAGGTGCATGTGAGTAACTATAAAAGTTTACCTAATCCTATTTTAAAGATGTATTTATTCATGTATTTTATGTGTATGAGTGCTCTCTCTTCATGCAAACCAGAAGATGGAATCAGATCCCATTACAGATATTTGTGAGCCACCATGTGGTTACTGAGAATTGAACTCAGGACCTCTGGAAGAACAGTCAAGGGCTCTTAACTGCTGTGCCATCTCTCCAGCCCCTGAAATTAAAATTTAATTTAAGTCAGGCATGTTGGTGTACACCTTTAATCCCAACACTTGGAGGCAAAGGCAAGTGACTCTCTGAGTTTGAAGCCAGCTTGGTCTACAAAAGAGTTCCAGGACATCCAGGTCTACACAGGGAAACCTTGTCTAAAAAAAAAAAAATAAGTTAAAATTGTAAAGTTCAAATTAAAATTCAAAATAAATTTAAAATTTAAATCTCAGTTCTTAGCCACATTTGAAGTCTCAAGAGTGGCCATAAACCTGGGCATAGTGGCACATCCTGGTAATGCTAGTATTTGGCTGACCTAGACCAGCAAGTCATTCTTTAGTGACAGAGTCCTGAGAAGATCCAGGGGATTGGAGATAAAGAAGATAGAACAGGTGGGAGACCTTGCATAAAATAATCTTATGCTAAGCAAATTTATTAAGAAGTACCGTGTCTTTTGTACTATTCCAGGAGAGAATGGGAGAAAGTCAGCGGAAAGCTAATCAAAAAGTGTTGCACTAGGGGAGGGAACATAGGAGTATCTCAAGGACATTACAGACCAAGCACACAGCGGCCTTAGAACTGATAGCTATAGCCCGGTAAAATAGGAAGAGTTGAGTTCTCAGGATCCAAAGCCACAGCTCCCCCAAGGCCCAGGCCCTAGTCCATTACCGGCTCTACCAACCATATTCCAGGCTTCAAACATCAGGGCCTCAGGAGATATCTCCCAAGGCCCTGGCTTCAGGCTATTACTGGCTCTGCTAAGCATGTTGCCAGTTTTAGAGAATGAACTATGTTCCTTCTCCACACTTTAGAGCCTCGGAGAAAGCTTTGGATTAACCCAGCCCTCAAACACTTGGCTAAGACACAAGTACCACCACAAGTTTGAGTCTCCCTAAGGTTATATAGCAAGATTTCATTAAAGGGGTATGAGGATGGGGTGTCCTATCTTGACTTTCTTTCCACATGTATGTATGTTCACATGTCTATGAGTGCATGTAGAGGGTGCACATGCATGTGTGTGAAGGCCCAAAGTTCATATTGAGTATCTTCAGTTGCTCTCTACCTTACATATTAAAGTAGTGTCTCTTGCTGAGCCCTACTTTGGCTAGCCAGTTTACTCTATGATTTCTGTCTCCCAGGATGGGATTACAAGCTGGCTGCCAACTCCCTGACTTGGTTTTGGTTTTGGTTTTGGTTTGAGACTGGTCTCACTATGTAACCCTAGTTGGGCTAGAACTCACTATGTAGACCAGGTGAGCCTGGAATTTACAGAGATCTCCCTACTTTTGACCTCCCGAGTGCTGGAATTGAATGTATGTGCCATCATGTATGATGCTTTCCCCTAATTTTAACATGGATTATCCGAATTCTGGCTCTATACTTGTACGGCAAGCTCTTTACCCACTGGGCCATTTCCCCAGCCATGCCATAGCTTTTGACTACTATATTGGACAACATAATTATAAAACATGTCCTGCCTGGTGGTGGTGGCACACCCCTTTAGTCCCAGCAGAGAGACAGAGACAGGTGGATCTCTGTGAGTTCAAGGCCAGCCTGGTCTCCAAGAATTAGTTCCAGGACAACTAGATCTACTACACAGAGAAACCCTGTCTCAAAAAACAAAAAAACCATGTCCTGGGCTGGCAAAATGGCTCAGACCGTGAGAGTGCTTGCTATACAAGCCTCATGACCTGAGTTCAGTCCCTAGAACCTATGGTAGAAAGAAAGAACTGTCTCCCTAAAAGTGGTCCTCTGACCTCCACAAGAGCACTATGGCATGCATGGGCCACACTCTCACACATTATTCACACACAACAAACACAGTAACAATAAATATATTTTAAAATTCCTACCATCACAGATATACCTACTGAACAGCTAGACAGTGCTGATATAGAGGAGAATGTGCTTTATATCTAATATATATTGGTCTTTGCCCTGGAAGCGTGCATCTTTTGTCTTCTGTGCAATCTTGGAGAACTGTTGAAAAGGAATTAAATTATTTGTACAAAATTGTTTACTCTGAGAGAAGTGACTTTATTCATGGAAAATACGAACCTGTTTGGAACAAAAACCAGAAGAGAACTTGAAAAATGAAAAACATTGCTGTTTCCCTTGGGGGGAAAAGTGAATATTCCTTTCTTGGCTGTCCCCTAGAGCACCAGAAGTGCCTGGACAAACTCCTCAATAACTGCCTATTGAGCTGTACCATGCAGGAGCTAATTGGCTTCTATATTACCATGGAGGAGTACTTCATGAGGGAGACTGTCAATAAGGTAGGACACTAGGATACATCTCTTGCAAGTGAAGCTTCCTGTCCAAGAAGCCAGGCTGAATGAAATGGCTGAGACCTGTCATATTTCTTGGTCCTGCTTTGAGAGTACTTTCCAATGCATACTGGGTAGCACTGCTGTGTGTAAAAGGACATCTCCGGAGTTGTCATACTCTTCATGTCCAGCTGGGTCTTTCCCAAATGTTACAAGAGAACAGCTCAGCTCCCTATAGAGCCTGTTCCCTGCCTCCCTGCAGGTATACTGACATCCCAGATATTGGATATCACCAAGGCAGAGGCCCCAAATACTCAGTTTTCTAATATAGTGATCATTAGGAAGTAAGGTGGTTTTATGTTGTTTTGTTAAGGTATAGAAAAGGGTGCAGAAGCTGGGTTGGTATAAACAGAACGAAACTATCTAGAACATTCAGAACTGGGATACTCACTGAGGGCTTTGCCTTTTGTTAGGCTGTGGCTCTGGATACCTATGAAAAGGGTCAGCTGACATCCAGCATGGTGGATGATGTCTTCTACATTGTTAAAAAGTGCATTGGGCGAGCACTGTCCAGCTCTAACATCGACTGTCTCTGTGCCATGATCAACCTTGCCACCAGAGAGCTGGAAGCTGACTTCAGGTACTGTTGACTCCCTTTCTGCTTTTGAGGCATTAAAAATTCTAGGTGTATCTTGATTCCTCGGTCAGACCTGTTTCTTTTTGGGTCAAATTCAGTCCCAAACAAGATTAAGTTAGCTGGACATGATGGCACACGCCTTTAATCCCAGCACTTGGGAGGCAGAGGCAGGTGGAACTCTGAGTTTGAGGCCAGCCTGGTCTACAGAACAAGTTCCAGGATAGCCAGGACTCAGAGAAACTCTGCCTCGAAAAAACAAAGAAACAAAAACTTTGAAGCTACTGTTCCTAATATAATATCCGTAGCTTGGAGCAACTGTCCATCAGTCTTAAGTACCTAACTACTTTACTTAACCCAATCACTAAAGTATGTTGAACGTGTCATTACCCTCAGACCCAAAAGAAAAGCATGTGGTTTAGATAAAAACAGTAGTTTTAAAGACATATTTTCCATCTCTACAAGCCAAGGACTATACTGATAGCCCCCGCCCTCTTACTGTTTTTTGTTTTTTTTTTTCAGGCTATTCTGGAACTTGGCTCTGTAGTCCGTGCTGGCCTCAAACTCAGAGACCCACCTGCCTCTGCCTCCTGTGTGCTGAGATTAAAAGTGTGTGCCACCGTGCTCAGTTCAGCTCCCCCAATATTTAATTGTATAGAAACATTGATGTAGGGCAGATGAGATGGCTCAGCAGGTAAAGATACTTGCTGCTAAATCTGATGACCTAAATTTACTCTCTAGAGCCCACCCACATAGGGGAAGGTAAGCCAACTCTTGCAAGTCGTTCCCTCCCTCATCTACACAAATTTGCTGTAGCATGTGTCCCCTCACACAAAGTAAAGAAACTGATATGGGAACTGTGCTTTCAGTTTTGTAGATGTGGGACTGGGGCTTAGAGAGATTGTATCCTTTGTCATGGGCCATTTACCTCTGAAGTAGAACAGAAAATCCAGTATTGACTTGACTCAAAGTGTCTTCTTCAGCTCCAACGTGGCACTGCTTTTCACTGAGCTCTACTGTCCCCTCTTGGATGATGCTCAGTGGTAATAATTGAAAGCCTGATGAAGAAGCAGACATTAGCTAGAACCACAGTAACCCTGTCAGAACCATCACAGACAGTGTGGTTGCTGAAGAAGAGTGGGGTCCACCCCAAAAGAGCAGCTGGTACAGAGAGTCCGGGTAGTGGGTGCTCTGTTTTTGCTGTCCTGTCAGCCAGGTTGAACACTAACTCAGCACATGCTCTTCTGCCCCGCAGGGATGTTCTGTGTAATAAGCTACGGATGGGCTTCCCAGCCACCACCTTTCAAGACATCCAGCGTGGGGTGACAAGTGCTGTGAACATCATGCACAGCAGCCTCCAGCAGGGCAAGTTTGACACAAAAGGCATTGAGAGCACTGATGAAGCCAAGCTGTCCTTCCTGGTAGGTGGCCCTCAGGCTCACAGCTGGATCAGTTTTTTGGTTTTTTTTTTTTTTTTAGGGTTTTTATTGTTTCGAAACAGGTTTAATAGCCAAGGCTGGTCTCAGACTTGCTACGTAATGAAAGATGACCTTTGACTTCAATCTTCCTGCTTCTGCCTTTGGAGTGCTGGGAGTATAGGTGTGTGTCCTATTTTAGCAGTACTAGGCATGGCGTTCTCCACCAACTGAGCCACACTCCCAGCTCCCTTGAGAGGTTAGACTGCGACCTCTTAGCCAGATTATAAAAAGCCTCAGGGTGAAGAGTTTTCCTCTAGAACTTAATAGAAAAGGAAAATAGCTTTAAGGAACGTTCCTCTAAGTTCTTAAACCATTTCCTACCCAGGAACCTGCTCTGAGCAAACCTGAGGCATAATGTTTTTTGTTTGTTTATTTTTTCTTTTCTTTTCTTTTTTGCCAAAAGCCTGGGTTCCTTACTTCTCCTCAGTGTTCTTCCCAAGACTCCTCTGCCAAGCTGTTGAGGGGCTCTACAGTGTATGCATCCACCACAAAACCAACTCTAACGTCTATGTCAGGCTTCTATATGCTTTTCTGAGAAGCCACAGTCTTGATGGATACCAGTCCTTTATGCCTCCCAATGCTGCTTTTCTAGTAACTTCCTTTTTGGAACATGCATGTAATCTCAGCACTTGGGAAGCTGAGAAAGGTAGATAATGAATTCAGGGTTATCCTGGACTACTATCAAGATGTTTCGAGGAGGACAGAAGGCATTTAGCCACACAAGCGAGAGATGTGATGAAGTCGTGAGTCTTCCCATCGTATGGTAACAGGGACAGAGAAGCCCGAAAGGATGAAAGTGTCTGTACAGGGTAGCAGCCAGTTTGTAACATACCGAAGAACACAAAAAGAATCTGAGGTTCATAATCAGGTCTCTCTGGCACATGCTGACTTGACATGAATGGGAATAGCACTGTTATAGGTCCTTTGTGTCCTGTTTTCCATATCACTAGACTTGAGTTTGGTGCCTGAGGCCTAGAGGCTGAAGGAAACTTCCAAAGCTGAACTTTTAGTCAACAGTCCACAGATAGATTGTATGCAAAAAAATGTGTCCATGCAGTTCTTAGTGCTCTGCTTCTATCAGATTCATGTTCTTGGTCTCAGAGACATTGCCTAAAACTTGCTACCTTACGCTGCACAGGTAAATCACACTAACTAGTTACCAGACAGATCCAACATGGTTATTTAAGATGCCTTGTCCTTTTTCTGACATTGAAAATTTTTCCCTTGAGATAACTGTAGTGGTTCACACCTTTAATCCCAGCACTCAGGATATCACAGGTGTTCTCCAAAAGGAGGATCAACGTAGGCTGGTAGTGTACATTTATAATCCCAGCACCTGGAAGGTGGAGGCAGGAGAATGAGTTGAAAGACAGCCCTATTTATTGAGAAAGTTCAAAGTCAACCTGGTATACATGAAACTATCTTCAGTTTTTCAAGACAGGGTTTCTCTGTATAGCCTTGGCCATCCTGGAACTAGCTCTGTAGACCAGGCTGGCCTCAAGCTCACAGAGATTTGCCTGTCTCTGCTTCCCAAACTCTGGGATTAAAGGAGCACAGTGGCGCCGACCTTTAATACCATACCGGTCTGTAAGCTCAAGGCCAGCTTGGTCTACACAGAGATTCTAGGCCAGGCACAGCTACATAGTGAAACCCTATCTCAAACAAGCAAGAATTCTTGGGACCCATGTAGAGGTGGAGGGAGGGAAGCTTCCATGGTTGTCCTCTGACCGCAATATTTATGCTGTGCCACATGCACCGCACCGTGCACACATCATACACAAACAAATAATTTTGTTTTTCGAGATAGGGTTTCTCTGTGTAGTTTTGGTGCCTCTTCTGGAACTAGCTCTTGTAGATCAGGCTGGCCTTGAACTCACAGAGATCCCCACCTGCCTCTGCCTCCTGTGCTGGGATTAAAAAGGCATGAGCTACCACTGCCTAGCAAATAATAATAATTTTTAGTTAACAAAAAGAGCTCTAAGAAATGTTTACTTATGAAATGTATTACTTTTTGAGAATTTTACCAAAAATGCCCAGCAAACACCCTCATACTATGATGTTTGTTTGTATTCTATTTCTTTTGCTCCCCATCCCATAGAACTTATATTCATTTTTCATTTTTCATTTCCAGGCTCAGAAGCATTCACTGGCTTCTTGGGACCTACCACACCAAAGATACATGTCTTTGAGCAGGCATCTTTATTTTATTTGGTTTTTGTTTGCTTGTTTTTGTTTCTTCAGTGTTAGAAATCGAACCTAAGACTTCACACATGCCAGGCAAGCACACTGACCACTAAAATATGTCTCCCAATGCTTGTTTTGAGCCAAAGTCTCACCAACTTGGGCGGTGGCAGCACATGCCTTTAATCCCAGTACTTTTGAGGCCAGCCTGGCCTATGAAGTGAGTTCCAGAATAGCCAGAGCTGTTACACAGAGAAACCCTGTCTCAAAAATAAAAAAGTCTCACCAACTTACTCAGGCCTGCCTAGTTGTTCTGTAGCCCAGGTGACCTTGAATGTACACCTGTCCTTCCCCAGCCTTTGAACCGCTGGATTACTGGCACAGGCCTCAAGCCTAGTTGATCTTTTGTTTCAGGCCTCCTAAACCTCACCCGTCTACCTTTCTTTTTTTTTTTTTTTTTTAATTTTATTTATTATGTATACAATATTCTGTCTGTGTGTATGCCTGCAGGCCACAAGAGGGCACCAGACCTCATTACAGACGGTTGTGAGCCACCATGTGGTTGCTGGGAATTGAACTCAGGACCTTTGGAAGAGCAGGCAATGCTCTTAACCTCTGAGCCATCTCTCCAGCCCCCGTCTACCTTTCTAATACTTCCCCACCACTTGACTTCTGTCCCCAGGGCTAGCCAGCGAGCGCCTTCACTCCGCTTCACTGCTCAGTGAAAATTTCCCATTTAGACAGTTTCATTGTTAGAAGCCCCACGTAATAAGGCAAAAAGAAAGGTGGTGCTAAATGCTTGGTGACAGATTTCTGGTTTTCCCAGTTCCAAACACTTAAAATGTCATTACTTCCACCACAAAGCCTGTCTTGACGTTTTCTTTGTGAACTTAGCCGTTAACGGCTGAACCATTTCTCCCCCCACAAAGCCTATTTTGTATGACACTTTGATTCATTTGGCTGTCAAAATGAATTCCCCAACTCTCCTGACATCCCATTTGCCTTAAGCAGGGATAAACCCAGTGAATCCATGTTTACAAAGATTGTTAGTCCAAGGGAAACTCTGAAAGTCAATACCATTTGAACCCAATTCCATTTTCTCTTGACAGTTATTCTTGGTGCCCTTAAAAGCCTGGGAAACACTGGGTTATGACCTTTATCCTTCAGCTGTCATAACAGGACAGTTTCTCTGGAAACAGTGTTAGCAGGCCTGTGCTATGGCCTCATTTCCCTTACCCATTCCTGTTTGGAGGGCCTAAGCTGCAGTGTCGTTCTCCAATACTGACTGCATGGTGCCATCAAGAGCACTCAAAGACAGCAGACTTCCAGTTCAAACCCCTCTGTATCTGTGATTTTCCTTTACCCTAAAACCTATAAATTCCTCAGTCATGGCTCCTTCCTGCCCTGTCCTCCTCCTTTGCCACCCACTGACCAGCCAGAGGCCATGAGAGTCCCCCAAATATTTTAATCCTACAACCCATAGTCTATACCGTATTCCCAGACCACAACTGTGTTTTTATGGCATTTACCTGCTCTAAAACATCCTGCCAGAAGCTGGACATGGTGACATACATCTGTAAACTCAGGAAGTAGAGGCAGAATCCAGAGTTCAAGGCTAGCTTCATCAACATAGCAAGTTTGAGGACAGGGTAGACTACATGAGACCCTCTTAAAATCGGGGTGGCAGTGCTGGTGAAATAGCCTATTAGTTAAGAGCATTTGCTGAGTATTTTATTTTTAACTTTTATTTATTTATTTTTGTTTATGTATATGAGTGTTTTGCCTGTGTGTATGTGTGTGTGTGGTTGCTCTTTCTACACCTCATCTCAGGAACAGGTAAATCAGGAAAAGAAGGAGTCCTTAGCCCATACTAGGGATTCATGTGTTCTAATCCCAGCTCTCTTGTTGAGGGCTTTCCATCTTGAATTTCTGCCTCCATCCCTGTTTTATTTTTATCATAGTGTTTATCACTATCTGAATTTACATACATATCGGGTTGGGAGGCTGAACCAGGGCTGGGTGCTAGGATTCAGTCCAGGGTTTTGTCCTTGCTAAGCACAGTCTTACTGTTGGTTGTTTTACTCTTTGGCTCTTTTGGGGGGCCCACCCAGCTCCCATATAAATCACACATGGAGGCTTATTCCTAGTTAGGAATGCTCAGCCTCAGTTTGCCTTATATCTAACTTATTTATTTATTTCTCTTCCTATTTAGACTTTCTGCCTACCAGCCCCACCTATCCTTGCTCCTGCCTCGCTATTGGCTGTTCAGTGCTTTCTTAGACCATCAGGTGTTTTAGACAGGCAGAGAATCACAGCTTCACAGAGTTAAACAAATGCAGCATAAACAAAAGCAACACATCTTTACATATTAAACAAATGTTCCACAGCATAAACAAAGTAACACACCTTAAAATACTGTTTCTGGCCGGATGGGTAGTGGTACACACCTTTAATCCCAGCACTCAGGAGGGGGCAGATCTCTGTGAGTTCAAGGCCAGTCTGGTCTACAAAGCTAGTTCCAGGACTGGCTCCAAAGCAACAGAGAAACCCTGCCTCAAAAAACCAAAAACCAATCAAACAAACAAACAAAATACTATTTTCCAACACATTTTATCACTGAAGTATACTGCCTGCTGTAGGGGGGTGTATTTTGTCTGTTTTTTCAGGTTTTTTTCCTAGTATCTAGGACAGTGCCTGGTCTATCACAAGTACTCATTATATGTTTGCATTCTTTACCAAACATGGTCATCTTGAGCCCAGGACTTAACACATACCTCTTTGTCTGAATTAAGTAATCTGTAAATAATATGGAGCCAGATGTGTTACTTCTGCAGTCAGTATGGTTTTGCTGCTTTGGTATTGGGAACATGAGAAAGCATGAGCCTGGCTCACCATTCTGTCTGGGCCAAGATCTGTTTATCCTGCCTAATAACAGTGGTGCTGGCTTTCCTTAGCTGGGTCTAAACTCAAGCTGGAACTTCTCTGAGCCACAAGAAATGTAGCTGTCAGCCATTTTGGATATTGTCGGAGTTGACTGCAAACCCAACGATCAGGAAATAATGTTCCTTTCTCATCGTCTTCCAGGTGACTCTGAATAATGTGGAAGTCTGCAGTGAAAATATCTCAACTCTGAAGAAGACTCTGGAGGTACAAGTGAAATTGTCTATCAGCTTTTAGTAGATAGAGCCACACTTGGTAGAGAAAAGACACTGAACACCTGTCCTCAGGTGACTGAGCATTGGCTGACACAGAGCCCCATTTGTAGGATTCCAGCAGTGATTGGCAGTTTAGTAAGAGTTCTATGGACCTACTGGGGATGATAACCATAACCAAGTCCTTCCATTCTAGCCTCATTTCTCTGTTCTATACAGTGAGGTACAGATTTCCATCCTGCTCTGGTTTGTTGAGTGCTCTCATGAAATAGAGTTGAGCATGCTTCATAAAAATACTTAAAAGCTGTTTTAGGGGCTAGAAAGCTACCTGAGCAGTTAAGAACACTTACTGTTCTTCCAGAGAACCCAAGTTTTTGAGACAGGGTCTCACTGGTAGCCCTGGCTGGCCTGAAATTCACCAAGATCCTCCTGCCTCTGCCTCGTGAGTGCTGGAATTAAAGGTGTGCATCTGTTCCCTTTTATAGAGAGGGGAATTGAAGCTTCACAACTAAATTGTTTGCCTAAATTATTTAGGAAATACATGACTGAACCAAAACTTAAACTTAGAAAAGTTAGCCTTAAATGTTTTTGTTGTTGTTGTTTCCCTGTGTAGCCCTGGCTGTCCTGGAACTCACTTCGTAAACTAGGCTGGCCTTGAACTCACAAAGATGTGCCTCCCTCTGCCTCTCCAGTGCCAGGACCTAACTGTGTATACTACCACCTGGCATTTTTTTCTTTTTTTTTTTTAAGGCTCATTTATTTTTACGTGCATTGACATTTTGCCTGTATGTATGTCTGTGTGAGGGTGCCTGATCTCCTGGAACTGGAGTTACAGATAGATGTGAGCTGCCATGTGGTTGCTAGGAATTGAACCCAGGTCCTCTGGAAGAGCAGCCATTGCTCTACACCACTAGGCCATCTCTCCAGCCCTGTTAGCCTTAAGTGTGTGTGTGTGTAAACTTCTACCATTTCTGTTTCTGGTCTCTTCCCCAACACTGGTACCCCCACATTAGAAGAAGAGGGGGGGTGAAAGCAGAAAGCCACCATTACAGAACCTTCTCAGAGAAGTCTAGTAAAGGATAGGTGGCTACCTGTGTATGACCCTCTCTGCCCTGCTTACATTCCAATGGCGTAGGCACAGTCAATTTCTAAAGCTTTATTTTCCCCTAGAGTGACTGCACCAAGCTGTTCAGTCAGGGCATTGGAGGGGAACAGGCCCAGGCCAAGTTTGACAGCTGCCTTTCTGACTTAGCTGCGGTGTCCAACAAATTTCGAGACCTCTTACAGGTAAGACCTCATGCTGCTATCATGATGCTCTGAGAAGACTGTTAGCTGGCTTACTATAGGCTCCACTGTGCGCACGGATACAGGGATGTGGGAAAGAGGGCAAGGATGAAACATGCCAGTCACTGAAGGCATGCAAACCCCTTGAGACTAAAGGCCCCACAGTTTTTCTTTTAGCTTGTATCACATGAACAAGCTCATGTCCTTTAGAATTTCTGCTTGGTGGGCTGGAGAGATGGCTCAGCGGTTAAGAGCATTGCCTGCTCTTCCAAAGGTCCTGAGTTCAATTCCCAGCAGCCACATGGTGGCTCACAACCATCTGTAATGGGGTCTGGTGCCCTCTTCTGGCCTGCAGGCATACACACAGACAGAATATTGTATACATAATAAATAAATATTTAAAAAAAAAAAAAAGAATTTCTGCTTGGTGATCCCAAAATGACAAGATCCCTCAGAAAGATATGCAGAGGAATTGAACCACACGGTTCAGTGATGCTTGACCTTAGCCACAGGCACTTGACCACAACCACTAGGCATTATGAAATCACTGTAGCATGCTTTCTTTCTTTTCTTTTTTGTTTTTTGTTGTTTTGTTTTGTTTTGTTTTTTGAGACAGGGTTTCTCTGTGTAGCTTTGGAGCCTGTCCTGGAACTCACTCTGTAGACCGGTCTGGCCTTGAACTCACAGAGATCCACCTGCCTCTGCTTTCCAAGTGCTGGGATTAAAGGCATGCACCACCACTGCCCAGTTTGTAGTGCAATTTCTAATCGGTCTTAATAAAACCCGGAATCAGATATTAAGGAGTGAAAGCTGAAAGATCAGAGAAGCAGAGCAGCCAGCCACTAGTTCTTACCTCTACAAAATCCTCAGACTAAATGGGGTAGCCTGTCTCTGCAAGTCCTCAGACTGAATTCTGAACTCTTCCTGCCTTATATTTCTCTCTCTGCCCCTCCATATCATTTCCTGTCTTCACTTTCCCAGTGCTGTGATTAAAGGTGTGAGCCACCACTGCTTGGCTCTGTTTCTCTTTTAGACTAATTCAATCTAAAGTGGCCCAGGGTAGCTTTGAATTCACAGACATCAGTCTGCCTCTGTCTCTCTAGTACCACCACTGCCTGGCCTCTATGGCTAACTTTATCATGACCTCCACTAGGATTCTTGAAGCGCCTGCTCAGCTGCAGGAGTCATGAGAGGGGTAGAAGAAAAGGTAAGAGGTGGGGCATATGTCTGATGTGTCTCTGTCCTGTCTTGGTGCAGGAAGGGCTGGCGGAGCTCAACAGTTCAGCAGTCAAGCCGCAAGTGCAACCTTGGATCAACACTTTTCTCTCAGTCTCCCACAACATCGAGGAGGTCAGTCTGACACAACAGTCAGTCATCAAAGGCAGTAAATCATCTGAACAGACTAGACCTAACGTCAGCTCACCTCCACCTCCATCAAAGACTGGATTCCTCCCAGGAAACAGTTTGTTCCTGCTGTCAGCATGGCTCAGAGAAATATGTGAAGGGATCTTGTCTTCAAGTGACTCATCTTTACTGAGGCACAGCACATTTTGCCCCATCTGTCATCTGTCATAGACCTAGGAGCCATTTTTTGTTTTGAGAGTCTCACTGTGTAACCATCTAAGAGCTTTATTCTCCTGGCCTAGCCTCTCCCTCGTAAATGGAGCACTGCTGCAGCCCAGAGCTGTTAGCTGGATATAGGAGCATTGCTGCTCAGCCTTGGACTCAAGCTGCTTTTCTGGGTTTGGTTAGGGGATTTGTTTGTTTGGGTTTGTGTTTTTAACAGGAAATGATTTTATTTATTTTTATTTTATCAGGCAAGGGTCTCATTTCATTGTATAACTGAGGCTGTTATCAAACTTAAGGCAATCCTGCCTTGGTCTCTGAAATTATAGATGTAAAATATCATGCTCATTCAGGCTGATTTTATAGTCAGAAGCTACAGGAAAAAAGAACTTATTTCATCTACTTAAAAGGGCAGAGGAGGGATGAAGGTGAGTAGTAATTCTTAGATAGAGGCCCTTTGCAACCCCTACTTGCTTCTGATCATAGGAAGAATTCAATGACTATGAGGCCAATGACCCTTGGGTACAGCAGTTCATCCTCAACCTGGAACAGCAGATGGCAGAATTCAAGGTAATTACCCCTTCTGCCCTCACTGGCATCCTTTTGCCTACCGCTCTTGCTGTAGAGTTCAAAGGCTCACTGAGTCATCTGTGGGGACGACTCTTCATGTAACTGTCTCACTGGAAGACTCCAGTGTAAAGGCAGAGGGACTGGATGAACTCTACTGATACAAGCTTTGTGCAGGCCAGCCTGTCTCCAGTCATCTATGACAGCCTGACGGGCCTCATGACCAGCCTTGTTGCTGTTGAACTAGAGAAAGTGGTTCTGAAGTCCACCTTCAATAGGGTAAGTTCAAAGGAATATGGGCCCACAGCTCTCCCCTATTCCATCCCAGAATTTATGTCCTCTCTGCCACCAGCACCGCCTGCTTAGCTAGACCCAGCTAAGCTTCTTTTTTTTGTTTTTTTGTTTTTTTTTTTTGTTTTTTTTTTAAATATTTATTTATTTATTATGTATACAGCATTCCTTCCATGTATGTCTGCAGGCAGAAGAGGGCACCAGACCCCATTACAGATGGTTGTGAGCCACCATGTGGTTGCTGGGAATTGAACTCAGGACCTTTGGAAGAACAGTCAGTGCTCTTAACCTCTGAGCCATCTCTCCAGCCCCCTCTGTCTGGCTTCTGAGGCACTAGAACAGACTGGAGTCACAGGCCTAGTGGTGGTCTTGTCTGCTAGTTTTTTTTTTTTTTAATCTATCTATCTATCTATCTATCTATCTATCTATCGTGGGGAGCACATGCTACAGTGTACATGTGGACAACTTTGCAGTCATCCTGGTTCTCCATGTGGGTTCTAGGAATCAAACTCACATCATGAATTGGTGGCAAGCACCCCTACCTGCTGAGCCATATCTTCAGCCTTTGCTCCCAGTTCTGAGGACCACTGGATTCTAGTTGTTTCATCATAGGGCCAGGCCTTAAACATAGACAAGGTTTGTGTTCATTCTCCGGTAGCTAGGCGGTCTGCAGTTTGACAAGGAACTGAGGTCACTCATTGCCTACCTTACCACGGTGACAACCTGGACCATCCGAGACAAGTTCGCCCGGCTCTCCCAGATGGCTACAATCCTCAATCTAGAGCGGGTATGTGACTCCCTCAACCTAGCCCAGATTAGTGTCTGGGAAGAGTTCTTAGCCAAATTTGGAACCCTGCCACTCCCTCATTTGCAAGTAGTACAGTTCTACAAGGCACCCTCCTGTGTGTCCCTGACTTGTCTTAGTAAAGCCCAGGAGCTTCCCTCAGAATAGACTCACCCCTGCTGACCAGTTAATTCTTCCCCACAGGTGACTGAGATACTAGATTACTGGGGTGCCAACTCGGGTCCTTTGACATGGCGCCTCACCCCTGCTGAAGTGCGACAGGTGCTGGCTCTGCGCATAGACTTCCGCAATGAGGACATCAAGAGGCTGCGCCTGTAGCTGCCATGTGGCCCACCAGACATCAGGACCTATTTTCTAAGTAGCTACAGCCAAAGAGCCATGCAAAGCTATCTGGCTTGGGTAAGCCAGGGGCCCAGACTACACCACTGCTCAACAACCAGAAAGCAAGGACTGGACCCACTCCCAACTGAGTCTGGAGGCAATGAGAGGGGTGCTTTAGAACAGCCTTTCTCAACTGAGAGAGGTGGGAGGCCAAGCAGGCAGCATATGGCCCCGCCAGCCTTCCCATGAGTGGTCCTTCTCTCACCCTCACACTACAGCAATGATCCTGACAGCATGAGAGCCTGGAGGCACCTGGGGATCTAAAGGCATGGCTATTTCACAAATAAACATCAGAATAAAGACACTTCTTGGAGACTTGCCATTGGTTGTTGGGTTTAGGAAGGGCTAGCTGCTTGGGCAAGACCATTCCACTAGTAGCTCTAAAACCTAAAGGCAAATGCATGAGATCTCAGCTTCCCATAGCCAGTCACGGGACAGTGAGAACCTTCATCCAGTCCTGGACTTCAACCCTTTCTTGTGCTATCAGCACCAGGAGCTGGATCAATTCAGGGGCAGCGCCCCACAGTGCCAGAAGTGGGAATTACTCCCAGCAAGAACAAGAAAGAACTTTTTGAAGACAACCTTGAAAATTAAAATTTATTCCAAGAATGTAAGTGTTGAGAACCCATGGCCACTAGATTACCTTGGCACTGTCTGGAGTGTTGCTTGAAAAGGCTTAGGTTATCAAAAACTTTCTGTAGACTGCGCTGGTTCACTGCCACAGACCTGGGAATAGACCTCTATCCCTCTGTCCCCCCAGCGGAGGGCTGAGGATCAAAGTTGAACATGGTAATGGAATGTCTTAAAAGTGTATCATCAGGGTTGGTCTGATTGTCATCCCTTCCAAGGCTCTAGTAGGCCTGTAGTGGGCCATGGAATTTGTAAAGTCCACATGAGACACTACTGTTAAGACTTTCCTTAATCCAGATGGAGTAGAGACCAAGTCTTAGCCACTGCCAGCTATGAGGTACAGTCCTGTTTGCACGCACTGCCTCTTCTGCCTGTCTTGCTTCCTTATCAGCAGCCTTGAAGAGGTAGGGATGAACTCCACTGAAGGGAAATGCAGCTCTACCTCTAGGTGTTGCCTGCTTCAGAGGGCCCAGCCTCACAAAGATGGGTGTCACTTCCTAGCAACTGCAGGCTCAGGCCCTGAGTGTCCACTTCCACCAGGTGGACACTGTAGTTACCGAGGCCCTGGATAGGACAGAAGGTGTTGAGGGCTTTAATCAACTCCCAGGCCTTTTGGAGGCTGGGCTGGTGTAGTTGGTAGATCACAGTGGGGTATTTCACCCCAACCAACTTCCAACCCTGACAGCAACACATACCTCAGCTTTGGCCAGCACAGCTTCCAGAGCCTCTTTCTGCCGTGGTTCCTTGGTCAGCAGATAGAGAAAGCCCCCACCGCCTGCCCCTGCCAGGCTTTGGCCATATACATGAGGGGCCAGGACATCCATCATTCGCTGCACAGCCAGCGGCTCACAGCCTGGGGCCATAAGCTTCTTCTGTTCCCAATATGAGGTCAGGTACTGGCCCAACAGAGGCAAGTTTCCTGGGGTTGGGAGAGAGGGGATGGTTTGCCTGGGCCAAGATGTCAGTTGATATTCTTTTGTAGAGAGAAGAGAGTGTCAAAAGGCACTTCTTCACCAGTATAGGACCAACTGCACAGCTTTTAGGCCTGATATGCACAAAGCAATTAGCATGGTGCCCAGCCCAGTCTGTTCTCAGCCTTACCCTTGGGGCTCTGTCAGTTCTCACTGCCCTGCAATGCAGGCAAGGCAGAGCTTCTTGCTGTGTTTCCTAGTAAGTGGGGTCAGAGGGCCTTTCCCGTGAGAGAAGTTTTATGCTGATAGGGCTCCCACAAGGAGAAATAGGAGGTCCCCAAAGACCTAATATGTGGAGTTGTGTCAGGCCTGAAACAAAAGTAACTGGGTGGATAAACACCTCACCTTGGCGGAAAGCGTCGGCACATTTCTCAGTCTGTCGCACCAGTCTGCGGGCGTTCTGTACCACAGCAGGCACCCGAGCATACCAGTTCCTCAACACATCCTGTGGGGCGGGCATGGAAGGTGCAGTGAGAACGGGTCTAGCCAAGCCCAAAGTGCCTTCCTAACTTAGGGGCTGAGCTCACCTGCAGCAGATTCCGTGCCAGGCGGGTCTTGCCAGTATACACCAGGAGCAGGTGGTCATTGATCTTCTGGACAAAGCCCTCAGGCACAATGATTTCCTCCACCTCCACCTTTAGGGGCAGTTGGGCCCTGGAGCGCCCCACCTTGATGCCAGGCATTAGACCACTCACTTGGTCCTGCCAGCCACCTCCTGTAAGCCCCAAATCCTGTCACTGTTGGAGCCTCCGTGGTCCAACCCCACCCAGCCTAGTTTTATGACCCTAGAATGGGAAGACATCTTGTCCCAACTCTAGCTGAGACTCTGAGCCACGACAGCAGGCCAGTCAGAAAGGGAAAGGGGCTGCAGTCAAGACCCAAGCTTTGTTGCATATCTAATGTCATTAGAGCAGGAATAAGGCACGTCAGAAGATAGGACTTCCATGTAATCTGCCAGTGCCCCACAATGTGTCTTCTAAGAGGGTTTGAAAATAAGTACATGGGGCAAAAAGAGGGCTCCGCAGTTAAAGGTGCTTACTGCTCTTTCTGAGGAGCAGAATCTGGTTTCCAGCACCCATATCTGGCAGCTCACAACCACCTGCAATAGCACAGGGGATTAAATACCTTACAGTTTCTTTTTTTTTTTCTTTCTTTCTTTCTTTTTTTTTTTTTTTTTTTTTTGGTTTTTTTCGAGACAGGGTTTCTCTGTGGTTTTGGAGCCTGTCCTGGAACTAGCTCTTGTAGACCAGGCTGGTCTCGAACTCACAGAGATCTGCCTGCCTCTGCCTCCCGAGTGCTGGGATTAAAGGCGTGCGCCACCACCACCCGGCTATACCTTACAGTTTCTGTAGGTACCCACAAGTACACATAACCCACACAAAGTAAAATAAAATGTCTTTTTAAAAATCTAAAAAAGCCGGGCGGTGGTGGTGCACGCCTTTAATCCCAGCACTCGGGAGGCAGAGGCAGGCGGATCTCTGTGAGTTGGAGGCCAGCCTGGTCTACAAGAGCTAGTTCCAGGACAGGAACCAAAAGCTACGGAGAAACCCTGTCTCGAAAAATCAAAAAAAAAAATAAATAAATAAAATAAAATAAAAATCTAAAAAAGACGAGGGCTAGAGAGATCTTTTCCAGAAGACCCAGGTTCAATTTCCAATGCCCACATATGGCTAACAACTCAAGTCCCAGGGGCAATTGAACACCCTCTTCTGACCTCTGCGTGTAATGTGCAGACATATACACAGACAAACCACTCATACACATAAAGTCACCCCAGTGGCTACTGATGTAGTGTCTAGGTCCCTTATATCCCACGACTTTCTCAAAAGAACATGTTTTTGCTCATTTTATCCCCAGGCCCCAATAGAGTAGATTATCGATAAATGTCAGTTGACCAAATGAACCTGAATGGCACACCTCAAAAGGAAACTGAAAGCTCCCGGATGGAAGTCTTTTGCTAATGACTGCCTGTTGTGGGGTGTGAGTCAGTACAAAAGTAGGGCTACAGAGGAATTGGAGAGGACCCCATACATTTTTGAGGCAGTTTTCTTCAAATTTTACCAGAAATGAGACCCTTGGGTAACCAGAACAGTCTAGGATCTAGACCCAGACAGATGTGCACTGCTTTACATTATGCTTAGCTTCCAAGTGCCATAATGGCCAGGAGGAGAAGTCTGGTGCCAAGAACATCTCAGAGCTTAGTCTTAGCTGGACCCTCACAAGGGAGCAGTGGGCCCAAATGTTCATAGCACAAGAGAGCACCAACTTGCCAGAAAGGAGACTGAAGGTCCATCTTCCAAACCCAGATCTGCCCCACAGATTCTGAAGGACAGCCTGGAGTGGGGTAGTCATGAAGACCATATGGCACCGCAGGTACCCAATAATGAAAGAAAGGTGCAATTGGGCCTGGAGAGATGGCTCGGCAGCTAAGAGCATCTACTTTCAGAGTACCGGGGTTCAATCATTACCATCTGTTAGCTCCTGCTCTAAGCAATCCAGCACCCTCTTGGGCACTCCATGGGCCTCAGACAAGGTGCACTTACATACATGCAACCAAAACACTCGTACACAAAAATCGAAAGGAGCCCTCAAGTAGGCATTCATGGGACATTAACTCCTTTGAGATAAAAACATTTCAAGTTGAAAAGCATCAGAAATCAAAGTGATAAGGAAACTGACCATTTTAAAGAGTAACAGTTATGTGGCTACTGGTAAATCTAGGGAGCCTGCCCTACAGGGTCTATGGACAACGTTGGAATTCTCCACCACCCTAGTCCACTTTGTACCTGTGGTGAGCACCTGCTCCAGGTGCAATACTGCATGGATCAAGGCCTCTGTGCCCACTGCCTGCCCTGCAGCCCGCTGCAAAGCAGCCAGGGCAGCCCCTGCCAGGATGCTGCTAGTGCCTGCAAAACACAGAGGAGGGCGCCAGTCATGAACCACTTCTGCTCAGCTCCACACCACCCCTCTTTCTGCTGCACAGAGGCCAGGGATCGTGACCATAAGCAAGACTGAGGAGTTGAGACAAAAAAGATAGACCACAGAGGCCCAGGGCTTACTCACCAAGACCGGAGCCATGGGGCAGCTCTGACCAGGTGTGCAGCTCAAAGCCACCATTAAAGGAGTGTAACAGCTGTTCACACAGAGGGATGTCTGAGTGGACATGCACAATACCAGCACAGATAAAGGCTGCCTTCAGAAGGGCCCCTGAGGGATGAGCACAAAGGAAGGAATTAGCCCACCTCACTGCGATTTCTCAGCCCAAGATGGAGCTCCTCTGGTCAAACCATAAAGGGACATTTAGGCTCTCTTACCACAGGCAAATGTGTCACTTTGTTCTGTGCCAGTTTGTACCTAAAAAGGATGACTGCTAGCCCCTTCTAGTCTTTCAGGGGTCCTCAAACATCCTGGCTAGCCCTAAGGTGAGGTCCCCAATAGTCTGCAGTCCTCTGTGGATGGATCTCCAAGTTCTGCCCCCACCCCAGCTGGCTGTGACTGCCATTCCTATTTGACCATGTCTTAGCGGTCCTGACCTGGGGCGTGAGGCTGGCAGTAATCCTGCAGGTCATTCAGGCTCCGGCACACTATCTTCATGGTCATCTCTTCCTGTCGAGGCCCCGCTGCCAGCCACAGCTCAGGTTCCAAGATACGACGAGCCTTGGCCCCAATGGGCCGGCGGCCATCCACCCGCACAGCCAGGCCCAACACTGCTCCGCCAAGCTCATAGGCAATGGGTGGTGTGTCACTCCATCCACCTGGTTCAACAAGGTCACAAGAGCCTGCAAGCCTGGCTCTGAGGAAATTACCAATACCTCACCCAAGGGACTCACCAGAGAAATCCACACGGGCAGGGCACTCAGCCACCACCCACTGCCCAGGAGCTGGCAGCGCCACTGGCTGGGTGGATACAAAGTGCTGGGCTGTCATCACAGCCTGGCGGATCAGGATCTGCTCAGCTCCCTCATAATGGCGGGCAGCTCGAACCAGCAAGGCAGGCCTGACAGGAGGGGAGACAGCCGGTTGCATGGAGCTGCAAGCTGGGGGCAGACAGCCTGTCTTGGTCAATCTGAACGCCCGCTCTCTGAGTTTCCACCATCAGGAGATCCTGCCCCAGATGGCTTCTCAGTGGGTTCCAACTGAGTAACACCCACCTGCTCAGCCACTTTTCTCTTTCCTGGGCAAGTGCCTCCACACCCCTCACCAGGTCTCCACATTCCAAGTACGAGAAAGGCTGAATCCACTCAGGGTTGGCAGCCGGCCCACTGCGCAAACCTCCTCTGCCCTCTGCCATGCAGCCCAGGACATCGGCCACACAAGCCAGAGCCCGGGCTGCCACACCAGGATCTTCTGCTTCAGCTGCGACTGAGGGACCAGGAGTTAGGGGTTTCGGAAGAGAAGGCTGCTGGCCTTCTGTTCCCAGTCTTGACAGTTCCCAGTTACTCCAGACTCCTCATTCCTACCAGCTTTTGTCAAGATGTGCCCCCTGCCTGTGAGTGCGTCCTACTCCAGCCCAAATGTATCCTCCGCTGCTGCCTCAGCCAGCAGAATGGTTAAGAGTTCAGGCATGGGTTGGTGAAGAAGTTTGGGATAAATGCACTTGCTGCCAGACCTGACGACCTGAATTCAACCCCTGGCACCCACATGCTAAAAGGAGACCACATGTGTCCTCTAACAGACATGCACACATATGCACACACACACACACAAAATAAATTAAAAAAAAAATGGTTTCTCGGGGGCTGGAGAGATGGCTCAGCGGTTAAGAGCATTGCCTGCTCTTCCAAAGGTCCTGAGTTCAATTCCCAGCAACCCACATGGTGGCTCACAACCATCTGTAATGAGGTCTGCTGCCCTCTTCTGGCCTTCAGGCATACCCACAGAAAGAATATTGAATACATACATAATAAATAAATATTAAAAAAAAATGGTTTCTCTGTGTAGCCCTGACAGTCCTGGAACTCATTCTGTAGACCAGGCTGGCCTGGAATTCACTGATAAATCCACCTGCCTCTGCCTCCAAGTGCTGGGATTACAGGCGTGTACCACTACTACCTGGTTTAAATAAATAATTTTGAAAGAGTTCAGGGGTCAGACCACATGGGTTCAAGTCTTAGTCTCAATTGGCTGTGTGGCTATAGGTGAGTAACTTAAACAGGGACAAGGATCCAATCTTCTCAGGGCCACTAATGAGGCACTTTCTCTAAGGTTAAGAATCTTAGCCACCAGGCCATATGGTCCATGTACAGTGTGGGAGAGCTGCCCATATGTCGGGTCCCTGCTGGAGCTCTGCACCCCCGTCCTGGCACTCAGCACCGAACACACAGGCCTGTGGATGCCGTGAGGACCCAGAGGCTTAGCAACCAGGCCTCCATCTCCCACTAAAAACCTTACTAACAAGGACAAAGCTTTCTAAAAACCAAGCTCAGTTACCTCTTTTCTTTCAGAATTGCATGGCTCCTTTGTCCTTTCAACTGATGGCCTAAAGGGCAGGCAGGGCAGGAGATCATAGTTGGGACTCCTTAGCACACTCACCCTTGTCCAGCGTGGCCAGCAGGGGTCCAGAGCAACCTTCGCCAACAGCAGCCCGGATCAGTGGGCGCAGGCAGAGGTCCTGCCGAGCCTCTAGCACATGCCGTGCCTTCTGCAAGGCCTGGCAGAAGAACAGATCCCGACGGGAGGCCAGTGTGGCAGCCCGGTCCAGGCAAGGCTGCAGCTGCTCCCAGGACAGGCGCCAAGAGGCTCGCCAGGCCCGCAGGGCTTCACCTCTGTCCTCCTGGGGATACAGCATCCACAGCACGTCCTGGGGTCCCAGGGCCCTCATGGGGTGGAGCACAGGGAAGAGGCGAGCACTGAGAAGGCCTCGATCTGAGGGGGGCGTGTCTGGGTCCCACAGGTCCCAGTCTCTGGGGTGCAAAGAGGTGCATTAATGGGAAGGAAACAAAGGCTCCTGACTCCTTCCCAAGCCCTGGGCTGTCTGTCAACTCATGGGGATGGGACATACTCCCCCATGGGAGGCAGTAGTGTATTACAAAGGGAGGGAGGCTATGCTGCTTTATCACCTTGCTTAAGATACTGAATAAAGAAAACCAAAGTCTAAATACAGCACAACCAGGGAATGAGAGCTGCACGGCGGGAAGTACTGGAGAGAACCCAGCTTCTCCAAACTGTACTAGGCCAGCAGGGTGCTAAGAGGACCGGACAGGGCTGCTCAGGCACAAGCTTCAAAGAAACAGCCACAGGGGCGGCCAAGGCGCACAGAGGCCTGGTGGGAGCATCCAGCTTACTTACCGGATGCCTGTCTTCTTGAAGAACTCATTCCAGGACATGTTGAGATACATGCCTGCCCCCTGTCTCTGGGGGAAGAGGAAGAAGCAGTCAGGAATGCAGGGACCTTTGAAAGGGAATAGGGGATACCAGGCCAGAGGCTGGGGAACAGATGCTCCAAAAGGGACTGGAAGAGAGAGATACATACACACAAGAACAGGCTCCTTTAGACTACTTCAACACTTCCACCCAAATGCCTAGGATTTAGAGCAGAATCCTGAGTTTTACTTATGGGGGACATTACTGACTATGGGGCCCAAGCTACCGCCTTTAAACCTCAATCACCAGCCTCTAAAATGGGGATAAAATTCTTTAAGGTCTATTGAGACATCTGGCCACACCCCCCTGCCCAGTCTATCCCAATGGCCAGTGTTCAGAGACCCTTGTGATAGGATAGAGTCAAACCCTAAGGGCTCCCAAAAGTCTGAGGATGGAGGCAAAGGAACATGAGGTAGATGCCTACTTCCCAGCTGTCCAGACGGCCAACGAGTGTAAAGACTCGGCTCAGGGAGCCATGCAGCCGCACATGGTGTCCCTGCAGGATGAGGTCATGGAGCTCCAGGCCATGCAGTGCCTTGGAGTGGGCGGTATCCAGGCCACTCACAAAGCAGCCAGCGCCTATATGAACGGGGCCCTGAGAGGAAGGGGGAGCAGGCGTCTTGAGGTGGGAAACAGGTAGGTGGGGCGTCCAGGCGAATGCTGAGCAGTGGCACGCCCGCCTGCTTCCCCCTGCCCACGCTGTCAGGCCTCACCCTCAGGTGGCAGTGCTGTAGGACACTCCGAGGCCCCAGGTGGACAGGACCCTCCAGCAGACAGCTGACCACAGAGCAGGAGGCCTCTAGCAGCTCTGGCTTCTGTGAAGCCAGAGAAGAAAATCAGGAAAGCTGAAGGCCAGGGGTTACCTTCATTCTCCCTTGGAAACCAAGATCTGGATGGGAAGAATAAGACCCGCTGCGCTCCAGGAACTCCAACCAGCCAGATGCCCTCTAGCCCTGTCCCAGCCTAAGCCAAAGAACGTGTCCCATTCCATCTATCCAGCTACTCCTGTCCCAAGAGTGACCTCTGAACTCCCGTCTGCCCTGGCCCCCAGCATCACGGCACTGACCAGACCCACAGGTGTCTGTGTCCACAGAGACCCCGCGGAAACGCCTTCCCTAGCAGCTCCCTGGCTCTGTGGCCTTGGATAAGTGCCTCAACATCTCTGAGCCTCTACTGCCTCTAGGACATCTTACTGTGGTGGCTCACACCTTTAATCTCAGCAGAGGCAGGCGGATCTCTGTGAGTTCAAGGCCAGTTCCAGGACAGTCAGGACTGCACAGAGAAACCCCGTCTGGAGTGGGGAGCAATTCAAGGTCATCCTTGGAGACATGCCAAGTTTGAGGTCAGCCTGGCTACATGAGATTATATCTTTAAAAAAGATAGTTAATAATGAATTGAAATAGAGCTAATACCTTAACTCATAGGTAAACTGTTCCAAACACAGGATATTTCTTTCTCTGGAGCCCACATCTCACCTGACCTCAAGTACCCAGCAGGCACCTGTTAAGGGGCAGACAGATCTCACCTCCACCTGGGAGTGGACGATCTGGGCCACAGCAACCCCCGGCATTGTGAGGCTGTGCAGGAACTCACTGGCATCAGCAGTCATATAGCTGTAGCCCCCATCAGGGATATACACTGTAAAGACACAAGTGTGGACCTCAGGGGGCTCGAGAGATGGCTTGGATGTTATGACACATACTGCCCTTGCAGAGGACTAGAGTTCAATTCCCAGCACTCACAAGCACCTGTAACTCCAGCTTCAGGAGATCCAATGCTCTCTCTGGCCTCTGAGGGCACCAGCACCCACAGTGCATACCAACACAAGCATACATATAACTTTTTAAATTAAAAAATAAATCCTTTTCAAAAGCACTGATTCCAACCCTGTCCTGCTGCCGCTCCAGTACAAGGTCAGGGGGCTGCCACCAGGCACCAGAAAAGCAGGCGTGGGGGTGAGCTACTTGGGACCAATGATAAAGCTGAGGCTCAGAGTCCATAGATAGCAGGTGGACACACCGGGAAAAGGAGCCAAAGCAAGAGAAAAGACGAAGACAGGAAACGGAAGTAGCTTGGCAGGAGAGCTATGGATGGGGAGAGCATAACTGTCAGGATCATGGGCTGGCCTGCCTATCCCACAGTACAGGAGGTAGCCTTCTCTCCACCCAGAGGGGCAATAAGAAACACTCATCCTGTGGACGTGGTGGCCCATGCACTCGGAAGGCAGAGGCAGGCTGGTCTCTATGAGTTTGAGGCCAGCCTGGTCTACAGAATGAATTCTGGGACAGCTAGAGCTACACAGAGAAATGCTATCCCAAAAAATAAAACAAACAAGCGGACCAGGCGATGGTGGCGCACACCTTTAATCCCAGCACTTGAGAGGCAGAGGCAGGTGGATCTCTGTGAGTTTGAGGCTAGCTTGGTTCACAGAGCTAGTTCCAAGACAGCCAGAGCTGTTATACAGCTCTGTCTCAAATAAATAAATAAATAAATAAATAAATAAACAAACAAACAAACAAAAGCACTACTCACCCATCGTAAGGGGCTGACCGCGAAGTTCCCTCCACAGCTGGGCTCGGGCTCCCTTCAGGTAACCTGCTACGTCTGTGTCACCTTGCCCCATCTCTGGGGGCCGCCCAGCCAGGAAGTTCTCCCTGGTCACATTTTGAGCCATGCAGAGCAGGATGTCGAAAAACAGAGACAGCTGAGTAAGGATAAGAAGCACAGTTAAACCATTGGCAAGGCGGCAACTGGACCCCACAACCCCAAGGCTGGGGGAATCCTATTTGCAGAGATGCTGGCCCAGAAAGGTCACACAGCATCGCACCCCCAGCCAGGTGACCCCAGTTGCCTTTTTCCAGTCACCTGCACAGGCTGGGCTCCAGAGTCCAAGCCCATATAGGTGCAGGCATCCAGAGGCGGGCTCACATGGGTAGCCAGGAGGTGTTCAGCCGTCTCCACAGAGAAGAAGACAACCCCAGAGACCTGGAGGGACCCACAAGGCTTGAGTGGGGGAACCCGGAAGCCAAGCTCAGGCAGGAGGAAGACACATACAGTAAGCCACCAGACCGGGTACTATAACAGGCATGGACGTTTTGGACCATCTAGCTCCCAGATTCCAGGTCTGGGCAGCTCCCACCAACACACACACGGTACACACACAGCACAGAACCCCCTCCTGCCAATCCCAGTCCCACACCCTTTCCCAATACTCCCACTCACGTCCATCCTGGCCTGCTTCCATATCTCTTTCTACTGCGTTCCTTAACTTTGGTAGCTTTCTGGCACAGAATGAGACACTGAACTTCCGAGTCCACCTGCTTCCTAGACTCTGGCTCCATCTGCCTCCTGAATGTCTCTTTAGCTCTGGTTCTAGCTTGGCCTGGAATCATCTACTAAGAGTGGGGCTTTTCCCCAGAAAGAAAGGGAAGCTGCCTCCCCCATTCCAAAAAGTCCCCAAGATTCTTTCATCCCAAGCTCAGCAACCATACCAGGGGTACCAGCCCGTCAGGCCTGACACACCGCTGTAGCTCCACCTTGGTGCCCTGGTAGAAAATGTCCAAAACAAAGCCCTGTGGAGAGGGGAGGAACAGAATTACGGACAGGAGCACGGGATGGGAGCCAGAAAGTGGGCACAGCTGTGAGTGTCAGCAGACGGTCTCCACGTGAGAAGACGCAAGTCTGCCGGGAACCAGTATGTTTGTGGGACCACAGTGCGCAGACTTATACCTATGCAAGGTTAAGGGTGGGCTTTAATGGCTGTCACAGCCGCAGCGCCTGAACACAGCCTGACACGCAGAGGCTGTGAGCACCAGAGATGTAAAACTTCTCAGGCTGGAGGACAATGGGTTCCAGAGTCCAGGTCTGGAAAAGCACCCCTGTCCCAGGGCAGTTCAGCTGTCCCCAGGAATAGTACCTGCGAGTCAGTGAGGTAGACACCGTGGTTGAAAGCGTAGGTCAGGCTCCCAGGAAAGGCGATCACTCTGGTTCCCCGGAAGCCATCCCAATTGATCCCTGTGGGATGGCACAATCAGGGTTGCAAGGTGGGGAGCCCCAGGCGTGAGGAAGCAAGGGCCCAGAGATGGGGCATCTGGGTAGCTCGAAACGGGAAACAGAGTTTCCAGGGCCAAGTGGACATTCCTCTGGGAAAATGGCAATCCCTCCTCCCCTAAAGCTCTTCTAGAAAGAACTGTGGGCCAAAGGGGTAAGGTGGTTCTGCCCATTCCTATTTGGGTGTTTTTTTTTTTCCTGGTGGGGTATGAGTAAATTGTTCGAGAACTCCCTATAGCTTGAACCTGCAGCCATCTTTCTTCCTCGCCCTCCTGAGGAGCTAGAGTAACAGGCATGAGACACCACAGCCAGCTACCAAGTCTACAGATGGGCAGACTGAGGCTCAACAGAGCGATGCTGGTCCCTTGGTCTGGCCTATGCTTCCTTTATGAATAGGCTGCTGACATAGGGTGGGTTACAGATGAAGGGCCAGCCTTAGGTGTGGAGAGGGAAGGTGGTCCCAGGCCGTCCCAGGCTCACCGGGGTTTGGAGGGACGGACAGAAGCATGTCGGTGCTGCAGACCCACACGCCTGGTGGGGAACCTGGGCCCAGCTGCAGCGAGCCAGGGGAAAGAGAGAAAAAAGAGAAAACTTAACTAGGGGCCTGGCCCAGCCCTGCCTCTACTCTCACCCCTGTGTTGGCTTGTTCTGTGTGCTCTCCCAACCACCTAATCTGAGAGCAGTCTGCTGCTGAAGGACCTCTCAAGCGCCATCATGTCAGTGTTGACCCCTTCCCTCTCAGCCTCAAGCTGTACTTCTTGTTTGTTTTGGGGGGACGGGGTCTCATGATGTAGGCCTGACTGGAACTCAGAGATCCAAGTGACTCTGCTCCTGAGTGCTGGGATCAAAGGCGTGCGTCGCCACACCTGGCCCCCAAACTAACCGCTTGAAGCTCTAGCTGTGCACACTGCACACCATTCTTTCTGGGGTTCCTTCCTCATGTGAGCCACACAAACCCTCCTCACTGATGGCTCAGAATGTGCAAACTGGTTCTATCTGGGATGGGGCACCCTTGTCAACTACCTGGCCTTACCCGGTGGGTCATGATCTCCAACAGGCAGTCCAGGTTGCATACCAAGGCCTCCACAGGTGCCTGCGGATTCTCCACAGGGAGGCAAGTGAAAGCCCTGCCACAGTCATCAAAGGGGAAGTCTCGGCCCTATGGGGAAGCAGAAGCTCATAAGAGGGAGTCCTTGACACAGAGAACCAAACACCTCAGCCAGAACACTGAACAAGGGTGGGAGGCATTAAGTAGAGGAGGCTTTAAAAAAAATGTTATATTGATGGTGCTTCTTCGAATTTTTTTTTTTTTTGGTTTTTCGAGACAGGGTTTCTCTGTGGCTTTGGAGCCTGTCCTGGAGCTAGCTCTTGTAGACCAGGCTGGTCTCGAACTCACAGAGATCCGCCTGCCTCTGCCTCCCGAGTGCTGGGATTAAAGGCGTGCACCACCACCACCCGGCTCGAATTTTTAAAATTAACATGATTACTGTGCAAAATTAGAAAACGTATATCCACAAAAGGAAAAAAATACCCTCAGGAACACTAAGTACTGCCCTCATTCTGAGGTATAGCCTATCGCTTTTCCATTAGTAGTGCTTTTGTATGTTTCGCTTTGAGTGTGGGTGTGTGTGTGTGTGTGTGCACGCACACACTTGTGCCACAGGGCAGGTAAAGGAGGTCAAAGAAGAGAAGGAGTCGCGTCTCTGCTTCTACTAGGTGGGTCTTGGCTTCACAGACGGCGCCTTTACCCCCAGAGCCATCTCAACAGGCTTCCGTTCATCCTTTCTCTAAATTTTGTCTTTTAACAAACATAAGCTGGTCAGGCATGGTGGCACATGCCATCAATCCCAGCACTTGAGAAGCAGAGGCAGGTGGATCTGAGTGTGAGGGCTAGCCTGGTCTACATAGTGAGCTCCAGGTTAGCCAGAGCTACACAGTGAGACCCTGCCTCAAAAACAAACAAAGAAACATAAGCTCAGTAAACCAGAGATGTGACTTACTTGGTGGTGTGTTTGCCTGACACATATGAGGTCCTGGCATCATATGAACTGTGCATGGTGGCACAGCCTGTAATCCCATGCTTGAGAAGTGGAGAATCCGAAGTTCAAGTCTGTTCTCAGCTCCAAACAGTAAGTTTGGAGCAAGACAAGGCTACTTGAAGCTACCTTTTTTTTTTTTTTTTTGAATGTATACGTGTGCGCACCTGCTTCTCTGTATGCAGGAGGCCAAAAGAGGGGTTCAAATTCTGGGATTACAGGCACACAAAGCCATGCCCAGCTTTTATGTGGGTGTTGGGGATTTGAACTCGGGTCTTTACAGTTATATAGGAAATGTTCTTACCCACTGAGCCTTCTCTCCATCTCCAGATGAACCTTTTAATTTGTCTAAAATCGTATCTAATCAGCTCCCAGTTTCCAACATTTCGGTTCTTTCAGAGCCCTCTGGATTTACACAATGAACACCTTGCATACACACAATGGTAGAATACCCCTAAAGTCCCTTCCAATCTCTAGAACCAAGATTCCAACCCTCTGCACAGCTCATACCCTGGATTCCACTCACCATGTGCAAGATGAGGATCCAGGCTGAGTGCAGGACATCAGACGTGACCACCTGTCAAGAGCAGGAGAGCCCTGTTGACAGAGGCCTTGAGCAGATGGCACCTAAGGATGATACGCTCCTGCCCAGGGTGGGTACTCCAATACAGGTATCAAAAGGAAAAAAGGCAAGAGCAAGACCAATGAGCACACAAGGCATGGTGGCACATGCCTTTAATCCTGGCACTCGAGAGGCAAAGACGGGAAGATCTCTGTAAGTTCAAGACCAGCCTGGTCTACATAGTGAGTTCCAAGACAGCCAGGCCTACATAGAGAGACACTGTCTCAATAAATAAATACATACATACATACAATTTTTAAGAAAGACTGTTAAGGAACAGCTTGACAGGCAGCCATTCTCTTGGCACATACTTGACTTACTTGAAGGGGAGGCAACAGGCAGTAATTTGAGGCCACATGAGTGCCTGGGGGTGTCAGCTCTGGTGGCAACTAGTGTTTCCATCCCCTTGCCAATTCCACCTCCACTGCTAGAGATGGTTATGCCTAGGGCCACCGTCCTCCTCCACACCTTTCTGCTGTGCAAGCAAGGTGACCGAGTAAAATAGCTAGGGGGCAGAGCGTGTAGGAAACACTGACACCTGTCATCCTCAAAGGGAGGCCACACATCAGTTCCTTATGGGAACAAGAGTATAAAGTGGTAAGAACTATGAATGTTTTTGTTTTGTTTTAGAGACAAAGTCTCACTATGTAACCCTGGCTGGCAGGAACTCACTGTAGACTACCTTGGCCTTCAACTCAGAGATCCACCGCCTCTGCCTCCCAAGCGCTGAGATTACAGGTATGTGCCACCATACCCAGCAAGATCTTAGAACTTTTCCAAGAAAAGCCAGAAAGCACCCTATTGAATACTGAGATACTAGCTCTAAACTGCTTGAGACAAGGTTTTCATTGGCCTTAAGCTTGTGGTGATCCTCCTGCCTCAGCCTTCCTAGTGTTACCATGCCTAGCTTCTGGCTCCTTCTTTCTAAAACCACTCCAAAGACCGGCCCTGCCTTTTGCCATGACCTGGATGGCATGGCAGAGATGAGTCTGTCTAACTTACACACTGGAATCAAAAGCCAAATGCTGAACAAACTAGGAGAGCTGAAGGTCACAGGAACCACTGAGTTCCAGCAGGAACACAGCTGGAGGGGCCACAGCTCAGAAGCACTCACGGTGAAGCCTGCACGGGCACTCAGGTGTTCCGCAGCCACCAGCAGCGCGTTGAGGGTGGCTCCTCCACTGCCTACTCGAGTCTGGGGGTCCTCCACAGCCAGTAACAGTGTCCCAGCAGGGATCTGCTCCCGCTTCTGCCGGATTTCCAGCTCTGCGATCAAAATAAATGCTGAGACACACACCATCACCACCCACCTGTCCGGACCCAAAAGGCCTGCGCAAGACTGGTACTTAGCTTTTCATACAGTAGATAGCTAGATTCTTCCCAAACTCTTTGAGGAAGTACTGTTAACGTCATTTTACAGATAAGAAAACTGAAGGCCTGGGCTGGAGACCTAGCTCACCGGTTAAGAATGCCGAGTACACTTCCAGAGGACCTGGGTTCAACTCCCAGCACCCACACGGCAGCTAACAACCGGCTGTAACTCTATGATCTGACTCCCTCACACATACATGCAAGGAAAACCACCAATACACATAAAATAAACTTTTAAAAATATCCCTTAAAAAAAAAATCCAAAGGCTGTTGAAGTAACATGTGTAGCAAATCCCAAGACTAGGGAGCCATGTTTTAACCCAGGTCTACGAGGCTTCCTGTGCAGCAGGGGGTCAGAGAGTTCTAGTTTAAGGTAAAGGTGGGAGGGCATGTCACCTACCTCTCTGGAAGACCTGGACACTGTCCTTGTACTGGCATGTCAGGATAATGACTGTCCAATCAACCCCCCTTGGGGGCTCCATTCCGGCCAAAACGGAGGGTGAAGGCCTTCCTGAAACAGCAGTGTAGGAGTATATTTTTAAAGTTAACTCTTTCTGGTAGGCAGTTTTATGAATTTTAACACAAGAATAGATTCCCGCTACATTTTTCTTTTATCATTTGTATGTGTCTGAGTGTTTTGCCTGCATGTACATATTGTACCACGTGCGTGTCTGCTGCCTTCGGAGGTCAGGAGAGGGTATCAGTTCTTCTGGGACTGGAGTTACAGTTATGGTGGTTATGAGCCACCATGTGTGTGCTGGGAATCAAACTTAGGTCCTCTACAGGAGTAGCAATGGCAGGTCGTGGCACACTCCTTTAGTCCCAGGACTCAGGAGGCGAGGCGGAGCAGGCGGATCTCTGAGTTCGAGGCCAGCCTGGTCTACAGAGCCAGGGCTACCCAGAGAAACTGTGGTGGTGGGGGGAGAGAGTAGCAAGTGCTCTTAACTACTGAGTAGTCTCTCCAGCCCCTCCTTATCCGTGACTTTGTTCACTGGACTTGTAAAATAAAAAGCATGACTTTAAATGTCCCCGTCCCCAAAACAAAAAGTGGCACTTGCAAGTGGCTAAGTGGATGACAGGTCTTTCTGGGGTGACAAAGGAAGAGTTTTGACTTCGCCCTGTTTGGGGGGGTGATGAAGGTTCTGAAATAGTCTCTGGGTCAAAGGCCCTACTCCTGGTTAGTTTTTACTGCCAAGTAGATAGAACAGAGTCAACTAGGAAGAAAGAACCTCAATTAAAGAACGCCAGGAGTTCCTGCCCTGACCTTCCTAAAGGATGGCTGTCAACAAACACACCCTCCCTTTCCTCCCCAGGTTGCAGAGTTTTATCACAGCGATAGAAAGGCAAACCTAGACAACTCTGAATACTAAGTGGGGGGAGGGCAGGGAAAGCCTCAAGAAATCAAGCAAGGCTGAGAAGTATTCCCCTCCCCTCCCCCAGCACTGGATCAGCCCAGAGAGTATTTAATACCCCAACTAACACTTAGGGAGTGTTTCTCCGCAGCCCTAATAGTTGATCTTTATCACACTGTGCAGATAAAGAAATCTGGGCTCAAAGGGTAAGCAGGCAGCCTAAGGTCAGGTAGAGCTAGCAGGGTCCTGCTCTCAGCCACAGTAAGAAAAACAGTCCTGAGCTGTCACATGTCCCTGTCACATGTGGTTTGTGATCTTAGAATACAGAAAGTTAATTCTTGCAACACTTTGCCCATTTTTTTAAAAGAACTTCATTTGCCCAATCCAGGTTTTGGGGGTTGGGCTTCTTTTTTTTTTTTTTTTAGTTAAAACAGGTCTTATGGATCCTGCACTGGCCTCTAGTTTACTATGTAGCCAAGGGTGGCCTTAAACTTCTGATCCTTCCTCCAGCTTCTGTCTCCTGTGTACTGTAAAGGCTTGTGCCCACTCACCTAGCCAAAGTTTTTTGTTTGTGTTTCTGTTTTTTTCTAGTGCTAGGATTCCTCAGCAAAATTATAGGATAGTGCAGTGCATATATCCAAAGACAATAAAATAATACGGCATAAACACACACACAAGTACACATTTTTTAAATAGGCGCTCACTTTGTAGGCCTAGCTGGTCTCAAACTTTCCATCCTCCTAAAGCCTCCACTTTCCAATACTAGGTTTATTGTGCTCAGCTTAGGGAATAGTCAGGGACTATGAACATTTTAGCATTTAAAAACCTTTAAAAGTTACATCAATCTCTCTCAGAGTGTGTGTGTGTGTGTGTGTGTGTGTGTGTGTGTGTGTGTGTGTGAGAGAGAGAGAGAGAGAGAGAGAGAGAGAGAGAGAGACACGCAGGCCGGCCCTGGAAGACTCTGATCTGCGGCTTTCTGAAGAACAAGAGACAGAAAGAAGTTGGCTGGGAGTAAAACCAGGATGTAAACAGTATGTCTACCTAGTCGGGGGTAAACTGAAGCAGGGAAACGACTCAAATCAAAATCAGTGCAGCGCTGGAGCTCCACCGCTGGGCTCAATGGAATGCCCCTGTGTGCGCCAGGTGTCCCCAAGTCGCGGAACTCCCACAGGAAAAAAGAAAAAGAAAAAACCCCTAGAGCAAGCGAAAGCTGCACTACAAAGGTCTCCTGCAGCTAGCTAGCCCTGGGGGCGACAGCAGAGATATAGAAGACCCGCAGGAAGATGCCAGAAACTAGAGCGGAACTGGAAGACCCCCGCGGACCCACATACCTGCGTCGGCCTGGCGCTCCCAGAGCCGGCTCTTTAACGCGTCTGCGCGTTTAGCGCAGCGTATCCTGGGAAATGGAGTTCGCTTGGAGTCGCCAGCTCCCGCTCTCTCAGCCCCACCTTGTTGAAGGAAAAGAGTTCTCTTTGTTTGTTTCTTTGTTTTCTGTTTTTTTTTTGTTTGTTTGTTTTTCAAGACAGGGTTTCAATGTAGCTTTGAAGCCTGTCCTGAAAGTAGCTCTTGTAGACCAGGATAGCCTCGATCCTCCTGCCTCTGCCTCCCGAGTGCTGGGATTAAAGGCATGAGCCAACACCACACTGCAGGAAGAGTTCTTAACACTCCCCCAACTTCCAAAACTAAAATACTCAGAGAGACCAGGGAGTCTTTTTTGTATGTTTTGTATTTGTTTTTTTCCGAGACAGGGTTTCTCTGTGTAGCTCTGGCTGTCCTGGAACTCGCTCTGTAGACCAGGCTGGCCTTGAATTTAGAGATCCCCCTGCCTCGGCCTCCCGAATGCTGGGATTAAAAGTGTGCGCCACCACTGCTCAGCAACGTTTATTTATTTTTATGTATATTGGGGTTTGCCTGTATGCGTGTCCGTGTGAGGATGCCCCCAATTAAATGTTTTCCTTTGTAAGAGTTGCCATAGTCATGGTGTCTCTTCGCTTTTGGTTTCTTTCTTTTTTTTTTTTAAATAACAATTTCTTTTGTTGTTGCTTTCTGTTTTTTCAAAGATTTTTTTTTTTATGTATAGTGTTCTGTCTGCACTATGCCTGCAGCCAGAAGAGGGCACCAGATCTCATTACAGATCTGTTGTGACCCGGTGGTTGCTGGGAATTGAACTCAGGATCCACCTGCCTCTATCTTCCAAGTACCGGTATTAAAGGCATGCACCACCATCGCCCAGCTATTGAAAATATTTTTAAATACAGCTTTATGAGAGGTGGAGGCAGAATCAGGAATTGCAGGACAACCATGGCTACATCCTGAATTTGAGAATCTCCTTAGTAAAAGGGAAAGCAGTATGTCATGGCTTTGATGGTGTAGCCCAGTGGTAAAGCACTTGCTTAGCACGCAAGGGGCTCTGGAGTCCCAGACATTCCTAAGATACGTAAAGGACAAGACTTGCAGTGAACCCGTCATGGGACAGAAAACATGAACTTTATCTATATTTGAGTTTTTCTTACAAAAATTTACTTTCCAAATGTGGTCTCCTTTACAAAGGAGCCTGAGAGGTCTCGAGGTCCATCTCATAGGGGACTGTACAGTAACTCTGTATTCTTAGCTAGTCACACAGCTGTGTCTGCCTGCCTGTCTCCATCTATAAAATGAGCTAACAGTGGTACCCATGGCCTGCGGTTGTTGTATAGGTTTGACTCCATAGTAAATAGGAGAGAAACAAACAAACATAACCCAGCCATTATTGTTGGTGTCACACCCTTCCTGCTCTTTGAAAGCAAGATTTTTGGTGTGTTCACTGCTGCGTCTTCTGGCTCTACGGCCGTGTCTAGGATGTTGTGAGTGGCTAGAAACGACTGCATGGAAGAGTGAAAAGCACACCTGCCCAGCACCCATGGGAGTCATCTCTTCATTTGACCCCAGTCTCACTCATCCCATCTCCAGTGCTGGTTTCTTCTATGAACGCAGGAAGCCTCTCTCAAGTGATGAGGTGTCTCTTCTTGCTGCTGGTTCAGCAATGCAGATCCCAGGCTCTGCAGTGGAATGGGAAGCAGAGATGCCTGCTGCTACAGTTTTGGCAGTGTCTCCATAAAACAGAATATGTCCCCAAAGAGCTCAAAAGCAAAGGGCTTAACTTACACCCTGAGCAGAGATGGTTGGAGGACCTTGCTGATGCCAGGCTTGCTCTAGCAATTTCTACCGGTTGTGGCTCATACCTGGCCTATAATCTTAGCATTCAGGAGATGGAGGCAAAGGCAGAGGCAGGAGGATCACCCAAAGTTCAAGGCCAGTGTTGCCTACATAAGTAGATCAGTAGATCCTGTTTAAAAATAAATAATTCTGGCTGGAGAGATGGCTCAGAGGTTAAGAGCACTGGCTGCTCTTCCAGAGATCCTGAGTTCAATTCCCAGCAACCACAAGGTGGCTCACAACCATCTGTAATGAGATCTGGTACCCTCTTCCGGTGTATGGGCATACATGGAGGCAGAATGTTGTATGCATAATAAATAAATAAATAAATCTTTTTTTTTTTGCTGTTTTTTTTTTGTTTTTGTTTTTCGAGACAGGGTTTATCTGTGGCTTTGAAGCCTGTTCTGGAACTAGCTCTGTAGACCAGGCTGGTCTCGAATTCACAGAGATCCGCCTGCCTCTGCCTCCCGAGTGCTGGGATTAAAGGTGTGCGCCACCATCGCCCGGCTCAGACAGAACATTTGAACATGATG
The DNA here is from genome assembly GCF_018167655.1 of Microtus oregoni. Classification (NCBI taxonomy): domain Eukaryota; kingdom Metazoa; phylum Chordata; class Mammalia; order Rodentia; family Cricetidae; genus Microtus; species Microtus oregoni. The sequence continues at coordinate 44,887,239 of NW_024543063.1, forward strand.
ATGTATACATGATAAATATTTTTTTTTTAAAAAAAAGATACCGGGCTGGAGAGATGGCTCAGAGGTTAAGAGCATTGCCTGCTCTTCCAAAGGTCCTGAGTTCAATTCCCAGCAACCACATGGTGGCTCACAACCATATGTAATGGGGTCTGGTGCCCTCTCCTGGCCTGCAGACATATACACAGACAGAATATTGTATACATAATAAATAAATAAAATATTTAAAAAAAAAGATACCATCATTGATGCAAAATCTTGTGAGAAGTGTTTCTTGAGAGCACAGAGAAACTGTGTTCCAGAGGCAGCCAGGTTTGGTAGTGTGTAAGCATCACCCAGGTGGTACTGGTTCTGAAGGCACGAAGGGGTCCTGGAGAGCAGTTGAGGCTTGGCAGTGCGAGAGACCAGGGGAGGCTGTTGTTGAAGGTGCCACCTCAGTAGCAGTTGAAGGCCCAGGACTGAAGGGGTCATACAGAGAAGTTAAGGCTAGGCACCATGAAGAGAGCCTATGAGAGGCTATTGGTGAAGGTGCAGCCCAGTTGCCGCAGAAGATCTCAGCATTTTGGAGATGCCAGTACCATGGGGTTTCCACCAAGAACAGTAGCAACAGCGGAGTGGAGCCAGCTGGAGCCTAGAAGATCTGTGTGCTGCAGAGGGCAGAGCTGGAGACGTGACCCAAGCCCTTTGGAGGAGTCCAGAAGATCAAGAGAGAATCCCAGATAACTGGACATTGAATTATGTGTGTTCCTGGAGTTGGTTTTGCTTGGTTCAGATAGTGACAGTGCCCTGGGGCTTCCCTCTGGAAGAAGGAATGGATGTTTGAGAAGGTGAGGGCAAGCAGGCAAGGAACAAACTCTCCCTTCTTTCATTGTTCTTATATAGGCTTCCAGCAGAAGGTGTGGCCCAGATTAAGGGTGTGACATCCAGCCTGAAAGTCTGGATTAAAGGCTTGTTGTCTTCCTGCCTCAAGATCTGGATCACAAGTGTGCTTCCCATTTCTGGATTATAGTTCATTCCTGGTATAGTCAAGTTGACAACTAAGAATAGTAAACACGAGAGTAATCGACCAACTCTCTTAGTATTAGCCATGTATACTGTTTGGTACCTCTCAGTTATGTCTCAAAAGGTTTCTAAGAATCCTCACCCTTTTTCTTCTCTCTCTGTTTGGTTTTTTGAGACAGGGTTTTTTTTTTTTTTTTGGTTTTTCGAGACAGGGTTTCTCTGTGGCTTTGGAGCTCGTCCTGGAACTAGCTCTGTAGACCAGGATGGTCTCGAACTCACAGAGATCCGCCTGCCTCTGCCTCCCGAGTGCTGGGATTAAAGGTGTGCACCACCACTGCCGGGCTCTATTTCTCTCTTTTGTAAGGTGTAGCAGGATAAGGGCAGAGTAGATATAGAGAGCTCCGAGACAGGCCACAGGGTGGGCACAGTGCTGGTGTTTGGATGAAGTGAGAGACGATTGGTATCGGGTATCGTGTTTCACTGTAGCCCTAACACTTTGTGAGTGATGAAGGGGGGCGTGAGGGGGGATTGTTCTACCCTCAAGCCCTGCGTGAACTGCGAAGGAAGACCTTGCCTCAAAAACGAGTTGCAAGGGGCTGGAGAGATGGCTCAGAGGTTAAGAGCATTGCCTGCTCTTCCAAAGGTCCTGAGTTCAATTCCCAGCAACCACATGGTGGCTCACAACCATCTGTAACAGGGTCTGGTGCCCTCTTCTGGCTTGCAGGCATACACACACAGACAGAATATTGTATACATAATAAATAAATAAATATTAAAAAAAAAAACGAGTTGCAAAAAGGACTAGGGAGGTAGCCCAGCTGTTAAATGCTTGCCAAGAAAACTTGAAAACCTGAGTTCCAGGCATGGTCAGGGATCCAGCAGCGGGTGGGGGTGGGGTGATTGCAGAAGTTCTGGGGCTTGCTGGCTCAGGATGGTTGAATCAGATTTCCAGACTGAATGAGCTTTTTCTCAAGAAATAGGATAGAGGGTGAGGGGCATCATTCAGAGGGTAAAGGCAATCACTGTCAACCTGATGGCCTGAGTTTGATTCCCAGGCCCTACATGGTCTACCACACCCGTCATCATCTGACTTCCATATTGCCGTGGACCTTGCCAGAAGAGCAGCCAGTTGCAACTGAAGTTCCTGGTGTCAGCCCAGCAGAAGGGAATCCTCTGATGGGCCAATCTTGTTAAGGCAAGGTCACAGGACTGCAGACCCTGGAATGTCTTTTGCTTCTGCTGTGCCTTTACATGTTTGCTGCAGCTGTCTTTCCCTGGTGTCTAGCATGGTGTGAGTGAACAGGGGTCGGGGGGATCTCCACTGCCTGTAATATAGTGTATTTAGCACTTGGAAACATCCCGTTCTATTGAGCATTTTCACCTGTGGATTGTCAAGATGATCCCTTCCTAACCTGTACTGTCTAATTTGATGATAATAATGATAGCTTATACAGAGTTTTGATGAATAAAAATAAATACAGAAATATGTTTCATAACCAGAGTCTGTGATTCTCACCAGGAGCTGCATGGATTGTAGCTAAAGTCAATGACTAACCATTGAGTCCCAATAGCCCAGCTAGTTTAATTTTTTTTTAACCTTAATGTTAGGAGATGTGTTCACTGGTTTCAGAGTATATCACAGCTGAAACAAGACTTTGAAAAGAATAGTTAGACTAAGATGTTTTTCTAAAGTTTTAGAAAGGCACAGAGTTGAATGTGGAACTCTTTGAGGTCAGGGAACAAGAACAAAGCAGCCCAATTATTACTGGCTCATGTACTCTCCTTACTAGGTTTGGTGGATGACCAAAGATGACTATTAATTCTTTTTTTTAAAAAAAACTTTATTTAACTTTATTTCATGTGCATTGGTATAACAGTGTCAGATTCTCTGGAACTGGAGTTACAGACAACTGTGAGCTGCTATGTGGGTGCTGGGAATTGAACTCGGGTCCTCTGGAAGAGCAGTCAGTGCTCTTAACCACTGAGCCATCTCTCCAGCCCCGACTATTAATTCTTTTTTTTTTTTTTTTTTTTTTTTTTTTTTTTTTTTTGGTTTTTTCGAGACAGGGTTTCTCTGTGGCTTTGGAGCCTGTCCTGGAACTAGCTCTGTAGACCAGGCTGGTCTCGAACTCACAGAGATCCACCTGCCTCTGCCTCCCGAGTGCTGGGATTAAAGGCCGACTATTAATTCTTTATACCCATTTCTGTCCTGATGTAAAAACTATTGATGAGTGGATATGTACCCTAAAGACTTAAAGTAGAGCTGGCTGATTCTTTTTCATATATAAACATTTAGGTTTGTGATTCCCTTAAGATTCCTTATAAGAGGGCTGGAGAAATGGCTCAGAGGTTAAGAGCACTGGGGGAGCCGGGCGGTGGTGGCGCACGCCTGTAATCCCAGCACTTGGGAGGCAGAGACAGGCGGATCTCTGTGAGTTCGAGGCCAGCCTGGTCTACCAAGGGAGTTCCAGGACAGGCTCCAAAGCTACAGAGAAACCCTGTCTCGAAAAACCAAAAAAAAAAAAAAAAAAAAAAAAAAAAAAAAAAAAAAAAAAAAGAGCACTGGGGGCTCTTCTAGAGGTCCGGAGTTCAATTCCCAGCAACCACATTGGCAACTCACAACCATCTGTAATGAGATCTGGTGTCCTCTTCTGGCCTGCAGGCATACATGCAAGCAGAATACAGTATGTGTAATTAAATAAATCTTTAAAAAAATCTTCCTTATAAGATTACCTTTTAAGATAAGTAATAAAGTAATTGGTCCTTTCTTTATAACTGCAAAATGCAGCCTGCCAGTAAAAGACCTGACAAAAACACCTTGCTTGCCCACACAATTAATCTATAAATTGCTTCGGTATGAATGTATGTGGGTTCTTGGGATAATTTGTTTTTCATCTGTAATACATAAAATGTTTAATCATGTGAAGGAGATGAAAAACACATTTTTACCTATAATCATTCACTTGAAAAAATGGAATGCAGCTGTTCTGACTCTTGTACTGCCTGGAAGATTCTGTTGGGCTATAAAAGCTGTAAAACAACATGAGATGGGGAAGAGAGAATAAAGAGAAAGAATAAAGAAGGAAACCATCAGGAGAGTGTGAGTGCCTTTTCCTCTAATCCCCCTCAGATAGAAAAGATTAGCTTCGTCAACGCCGTGGATTTCTATCAAAGCTCTGTACTGCTAGAGGCTGGACCCCCAGACAGCAGTACCTCGTGAATGCCATGTACAAGCATGTACACACATTGCGCACAGGCACACACACACACGTACACACAGGTGAAATAAAAAGTAGATGGAGAGTGATTTAAAAAGATGCTCAGCATCCACTTCTACACACCCTTGGCACACATACATACACATGATAAGTAACCAGATAATTAATGAATTGAAAACAAGGACTCAAAGAGATGTCTGTATGCTCGTGTTCATAACAGTATTACAGTAATCAAGAGATGGAAGCAGTTTGTCACTGGTGAATGGATAAAGAAAATGTGGTGTATGCCTACAAAAGGATAGTATTCAGCCTTAAAAATGAAGGGGATTCTGGCATATGCTTCAATATGGATGAGCCAAGAGGACGTTATGCTGAGTAAAATAAGGCACTCAAAAGAAAGGAAGAAAAGAACAACAGAAGACTTATGCAAGTTTGCTGAAGTGGGGGAATCATACACTCACTCTCTTCTAATGAAGCCTCCTATTGGCGTGTGTTGGAAAGTAGTCAGATGGAGAGAAGTAGAAAGTAGAGTATTAAGGATATAGCAGAGTTGGCAGAGCGTTCGTCAAGATGAAGGTTCTGTGTGCATCCCTCGGTACTGGGATGGGGAAGAAGGTAGAATGGCAGCTGTCAGTCAGGACTAGGAAGGAGGCAGAGTGGGAGCTCATGTTTTGTAAAATTAATGTCTGTCTCAAACGCAGACATTTGCCTGCCTCAGCCTCCCAAGTGCTGAGACTAAAGGCGTGAGCCACCACACGAGGCAGGAGGATCACGAGTTCCTAGGGTCATCCTCAGCTACATAACAAGTTCCAGGCCAGGCTAGGTTAAACGCTCACACGAAACTAGTGAGACAGCTCAACAGTAAAGGAGCTTACCTGGCAGGCCTGGCAACCTGCATTTATTCCACAGAAGCTACTAAAGGTGAAAGTGGAGAACCAACGACCCAGAAATGTCCTCTGACCTCCACTCCCCATCCACACACACATACCACAGACTATTTAAAACAAATACTACATTTATCTTTGAGGCAGGGTCTCCTCGTGTAGTCATGGTTGGCCTAGAACTTATTTTGTAAACCAGGCTGGCCTCAAACGCACAGTTCTGCCCGTCTCTGCCTCCTGAGCGCTGGGATTAAAGACATGCACCATCATGCCCAGTCTCATATGTACATACTAGAAAAGAAAAGTGTCATACCTAGCTTCAGCTGTCAGCTCAACACACCTGGGAAGAAGGAACCTCCGTTAAATAAGTGCCTCCTTTCGTTCGGCATCTGAGCAAGTCTATGGGGACATTTGCTTAACTGCTAATTGTAATAAGAGGGTTCACCTTCTGTAAGCAGGGGTCCTGGGTTCTATAGGAAAGCAGGCTGAGCAAGCCAGCGAGCAGCGTTTCTTTACAGCCTCTGCTTCAGCGCCTGCCTTGAAGTTTCTGCCCTGACTTCTCTTCACGATGGACTGTAAGCTGGAAAATGAAATAAGCCCTTTCCTCTCCACGGTGAGAGCTTTCACGGTGTCCATCACAGCAATAGGAAGCTAACTAAAACAGAAATTTAATTTTTTTGATTTGGCTAAGGTTTTTATTGTAGATATGAGTGGGAGAATAGCCAGCGAATATGGAGGAGTTCAGAGAAGAGAGAAAAAAAAAATAGGCAGGACATGGTCAGCTGACTGGATATGCCCAGGGATTAGGGAGGAGAATAGTGGAGAGAGAGAGAGAGAGAGAGAGAGAGAGAGAGAACAAAGCAGGGAGGGTGGTGGTAAGAGCAAGGGATAGAGAGAGAAAAAAAGAAACAGCAAGAATATGAGAATAGCCTAAATGTAAAAAAAAAAAAAATTTAAATAAAAAAACGCCTAGCTGGGCATAGTGGCTCCCGTCTTTAATTCCAGCACTGGAGGAGGCAGAGGCAGGTGGATCTCAGTGAATTCAAGGCCAGCCTGGTCTATGTAGTGAGCTCCAGGACAGGCTCCAAAGCTACAGAGAAATTCTGCCTTGGAAAACCAAAACCAACCAAACTAACAAACAAAAATACCCAAATGGACATCAGACACCTAGGGAGAATTTACTTGACACTAGTTAGGAGGTAGCGTGCTGATGGAGCCAAAGGAGAGAGAGGATCTCTGTCCCGTCCAGGGAAGGACTCTGGATTCTTCCTGAATGATCTGCTAGGAATTGGAAGGATTACCTCTGGGCAGAGCATATGCTTAACATGCATAGGCTCTGAGTTCAATCCCCAGTATCACCCTTTTTATTTTTTAACTGGGAAATGGGTGAGAGAAGCGTGAAGACGTTGTACATCTGCCTGTGAGAGTTGCTGCCATTGCAAATTACTGCAATGCAGAGGCAAAATCTTGGCCAAAAGGTCTTGGTTGCTGTTTAACCAGTCCCCTCCCATCCACCCAGGCACTCTCTCTCCCGTGGCCTGGGATGGAGACACACAGGCTGTGTGTAAACAAAGCAGAAAAACAGAAAAACATTCCTGAATCAATTTTAGTCAAGGTCCAATGCCTCTGTTAGCCACTTGGTTGTGTTTCCCACAACAAACTTATCCTTTGCTCCTGGGTGAATGGTGTGGGTTCGGTTGGGGTGGGGGAAGCTAGAGACTAACCCCTAGGACTCAAAGTAGATATTTATCCAATTTTTAAAAAATGAAGTCTGAGCCGGGCGGTGGTGGCGCACGCCTTTAATCCCAGCACTTGGGAGGCAGAGGCAGGCAGATCTCTGTGAGTTCAAGGCCAGCCTGGTCTACAAGAGCTAGTGCCAGGACAGGCTCCAAAGCTACAGAGAAACCCTGTCTCGAAAAAACTAAAAAAAAAAAAAAAAAAAAAAATGAAAAATGAAGTCTGAGAGAAAAGTGAAGTCAGAGACTAGTTAAAGTGTTAAGGATAGATTTTAATCAGTAACAAACTACTGGAATAAGAATTTAAGATTTTTTTGTTTTGTTTTGTTTTTTTTCGAGACAGGGTTTCTTTGTGTATCTCTGACTGTCCTGGCACTTGCTCTGTAGACCAGGCTGATCTTGAACTCACAGAGATCCACCTACCTCTGCCTCCCTGAATGCTGGGATTAAAGGCATGCATCACCATTGCCCAGCTTTGGTTTTTTTGTTTTGTTTTGTTTTTTGTTTTTTGAGACGGTGTTTCTCTGTGCAGCTCTGGCTATCCTGGAACTCACTCTGTAGACCAGGCTGACCTCGAACTCACAGAGATCCACCTATCTCTGCCTCCTGAGTGCTGGGGTTAAAGACCTGCCCTGGTGGAATAAGAATTTAGGAGGAAAATAGCTCAGCTTGGATTTGTGCAGAGGTTCTTTAAAAGGAAGAAGGAGGAGAAGCTGTCAATCAAGTTGGGCATCCTTGTATCTGCTAGCTGACTATTAATGAAGTTAGAATTCTAACCTCCCACAAAGACGAGGAAACAGAATGCCTATCTTTCCAAATGATTGCATTGTAAATATGTGAATTTTTGATCTTTGAGATTTTTCTGAATTGTAGGAGATTTAAATATCATATATATCTGAAAAGCTAAGAGTCACAGTTATTAACTTTTGGTAAACCCTCCAAGAAAAGGAGATGTGTATATGGGTATGTGTATGTGTGAATGTAGGTGCCCCTAGAGGGCAGGATCTCCTGGAACTAGAGTTACAGGTAGTTGTGAGCTGCTGCCATGTGGGAGCTGGGAACCAAATCCTATCCTCTCCAAGAGTAGCAAATACTCTTAACGAGTAAAGGGGGCTTTGCAAAAACAAGTGCTCTTAACCACTGAGGCAATTCTTCAGCCCCCTGAAGGATGTTAAAACAGAACAGTTGGGTGAGGTGCTAGCACACATCTTTAATGCTAGCACTTAGGAGCCTGATGCAAGCAGATCTCTGAGTCCAAAACCAGCCTGGTCTAAAGAGCTAGTTCCACGACAGCCAGGACTGTTACATAGAGAATTCTCAAAAACAAACAAACAAAACCAAAACAGAAGAAAGCAACCAGGGGCTGGAGAGGTGGCTCACAGGTCAAGAGTACTTGCTGCTCTTTCAGAGGACTCAGGTTCGATTCCCAGCACCTTTATAGAGGCTTACAACTCTCCGTAACTCCAGTCTTAGGAAATTCAGTGCCACTTCGGGCACTAGCCTCGTAAGTGTTAGACAGACATGGATGCAGTCAAAGCACCTGTCTTAGTTCAGGTTTTATTGCTGTGAAGAGACACCATGACCATGGCAACTCTTATAAAGAAAAACATTTAATTGGGATGGCTTGCTTACAGTTTTAGAGATTCAACCCATGATTGTCATGGCAGGAAGCGTGGTGACATGCAGACAGACATGGTGCAGGAGAAGGAGCTGAGAGTTCTATATCTTGAGCAGCAGGCAGCAGGGAGAGACGACCACCACACCGGGCATCCACCCCCAGGGATATACTTCCTCCAACAAAGCCATCCCTACTTCAGCAAGGTCACATCTCCTAATATTGCCTCTCCCCAAGGGGGTCAAACATTCAGACACATGAGTCTATGCAGGCCATTCCTATTCAAACCACCGCAGCATCATAACACAAACATGTGTATTGCAGGGTGTAGTGGCTAATGTCTATAATCCCAACCCACAGGAGGATAAGGAGGATCCATCTAACATAGGTTCCAGGCAGGCCTGGCTTACAAAGTGAATTTGAGGCTACTTGGGTTACATAATAAGGGAAAGAAAGCACAGACAGGCAGGGTCTGGGGGCCCAGAGCTAATGAACCAGAAACTTCTGGTTAGGACCAGAAGTCTACTTGCTCAGGCTTTTTAGAGGAGGTTCCAACCCACAACAGTTTGAGAACCATTGGCCAGTTGGAGACGTTTGAAGGGTAGATGTATCAGCAATTAGGAACTTCCTAAAGGTTTGAAAGTTGAGGCAAGAATTGTCTAAGACCGGTGTGGATGAATATTTAAAACGTGTGCCCGTTACCCTAGAGAATAAGAAGCTAAGGGCGCCTAAGAGACGGAAGTCTGAAGTGAGGGGAAGCCCTAGTGGATGAGGGCTGTAGGGCGCCTACAAGACACTTGGCAGGTGGGGTACGTAGTCTAAATGAGGACAAACCCCATTCTCACATCGCTGCTGGGTCCCCTCTTTCTAACAGCCTAAACCTAGCGGCCTCACTGCAGCTGCAGCTTGCAGGGCCAGGGCATGAACCCAGCTGGCTCAGGTCGCGGCTCTTGGCAAGAGCAAGTACAAACAGTCCCCTTCAGCTGGGCTCGGCCGCAGCTGATCACAGCCATGTGTGAGAGGCATCCTCAGCTTATTCGCATCCTTTGAGGAACCAGGTACCAAAGCCCGGCTGGGGCGCACAGACTACATCGCCCAGATTTCAGGTGCCCAGAGCCGCGTGGCTGGGAAACAGAAGAAGACGCCCCTTAATTCTGCGCCTTAACCCCCTAAATTCGGGCAGAACTACAAAGACCATGATCTCAGATATGGGAGTGCATTGCTTTCTGGGAGTGATAGTCCTTAACGCGGAGCGCTGCTGGCAGACCTTGCCCCACTGGACTACATATCCCAGCGTGCCTGAAAAACTTGGGGGAGAGGAGGGAGGGGAGAGTCCTGGAGGATGTGAATGGGGAGGGGGCACCCGCCCCCTTCCCCCACCCTTCCCTTTTGCTGGGCAGGGGTGGGGGGAGGGGCCGGGCCGAGGCTGCAGCCGCGGCGCTCCGGGAGGGCAGGGCCAAGCAAGGGCGGGACTGGCCCTAAGCAGGCGAACTAGAGAACCTTGAAGCTAACGGGTCCGGGCGAGGGAGGCGGCGGCGGCGGCGGCGGCAGCTTTTTGCACGGGCGGAGGCGGCGGCAGGAGCGGCAGGCATGGCCCGCGCGGCGCCCAGCGCAGACTGAGGTGCGCGGGCGGGATGCGAGAGGGAGGGATGCGGGGCTCCCCGGGCCCCGTGCTGCCCCAACCCTCCTCTGTGCGGGCAGAGGGCTTGGCCCAGAGGCCCATACCCTTCGGGTCCAGCCCAGCAACTTCCCCCGGGACCGGGCGCCGTGTGGGCGGGGGTCTGATTGCCTTGGCCTCGATCCGGATCCCCGCCTTCAGCTCCTACATATCTAGCAGCTCCCAGTCTTCCAGGCACTCCTGTGACACTCCTTGCTGGTAGCCCCCAACCCCAGCCCCTGAAAACGCTGTCCTAGTCCACACTTCCACACCCCAGGTTGTTGGTACCTCCAGCACCCGGAGCTTGGGAACCTGCTCCATCCGGAAATCCCTGCCTCACTTCTCTTGATCAGAAGCTGTCTGCACCATCCGCACTTATTCCTCTACCCTTCGGCCTTCCCCAAGCTTGGCACTGACCCCTAGCCACGCTCTGTGGCCTAGTTCTCTTTTATAAGACCTGACAGTTTGACCTCCTTCCTACTTTGGAGAAACTGAGGCATGAGCCAACCAGAAACTTGGTCAGTGTGCCCGCCCTCTGGACTCTGGCCTGAGCCCTGTCCCTTGTCCCTCCTGTTCCTCCATCCCTTACCATGTCAAGACACGTTAGTTCCTCCAGCTATGCCCCTGTGATCGGATCAAACTTCCCAGCCCCTGCTCTTGGCTGAGCTCACACCAGTCTCTCCTGTTTAGTTGTCTCTTACTTCTGTCGCCCCCTCCTTTGCATAGCCCTCCGCCTGGAGAGGAGTCTCCATCCCTTTGCTGCTTTGAGTCTCCGTCCCTTTGAGCTGCTTGCTCAAGTTAGCCTTTCTGCTTCAATTTTGCCAGCTGCATCCTTCTCCCATTTTGCCTCGTTTCATCTATACACCGAGAACCATTCAGGGCACCCGGGGGGCCCTGGGAAGTAGTTATTTCTAGCCAGTAACCCATGCTCCTACTTGTGTACAAATGTCTAGAAACCGATTGGCCTTCCCTTCCTCAAGCTTGGTGGGCTCCGGAGTCTGGTTTGGAAGGCACCGTTTACCCTTATGGAGATGGTGGCGTTGGAGAACTCTGGTCACTATACCCTCAGCTAATCTGGCTTCTGCTGTTAACTTTGGAGTGGTTGCCCCTTCGGGAGGGATGCCTGATGTGTGCGCTCTGAGAGCTTTGTGGAGGAAGGCGCTGTGGCTGTATCCGTAGGTGGAGATCTCAAGTTTAGTCCTGGTGCGTCTGACTTGAAGGAAAGAGGGAGGGGGACACACAGGCGTGGTATGATCCAGTTTTTGTTTGTTTGGCTGGTTTTAACCCTGTTTCTTCAGCTGACTTTTCCTTTGGGTCACACTAGTCTTCCCTTATCTCCAGTCTCCCAGTAAAAAGTGGGGAAGAGAGGAGGGGAACCTGTGAGCCATCAGGGAGGGATGGGAGTCTTCTGAAGTTTGCGGGGTTCCTGAGTGAGCAGTCTTGATCTGAACCAGATGGTTCTCTGCTTCAACGCGTGGTCCCTCCCATGCTCCCTCCCCCTTGGCTGTGAATAGGATGCTTTTAACCTTGTAACTTGAGAATGGAAAAGTGAGGCCAGGGGGCCAACTGTCTGTGTGAATGTTTATGTCTACATCTGCACACTATGCAAGCCTGCCAGGGTCCAGTGGGAGTGTCCGTGCCCCAGAGGCCACTGTAGAGTTCTATGGCATGCTGATAGGTCATAGGCACTTTTAGAGCCCAAAAGATAGAACTAGTTTTGAAGCCATTAAGAATCACCAGACTCAGGCAGGGTGGCACACACTTGTTATGCCAGCATTCGGGATGGCAAGATGATTACCATTTGAAGACACTCCAGGCTGTACAATGAGATCTTGTCTCAGAAACCCCAAAAGAGGGGTCTTTGAGACTGCTTCCAGGTAAAGGTACTTGTCAAACGAGACTGGCAATCTGAGCTTAACCCCTGAGCCCAAATAGGTTGGAAGAAGAGAACTGACTCCATAAACTTGTCCTTTGACCTCCACACACAAGCCTCGGCAGCTGTTTCAGATTGAGGGATCTGAAACAGCAAGGTTCCAGGTGTGGGGAAAGCGAGGCAGCTCGGTTTCTTCTTTAGCTTGAGTTCTTCTCTTAAAGATTCATCTCATTTTTCTATGTGTGTCTGCCTGCGTCTGAGCATGTGCATGTGGCTGCCCTGAGAGGCCAGAAGAGGGAAGCAGCTGCCCTGGAACTGGAGTTTCAGGTGGTTGTAAGACCCTAGATGGGGGGCTGGAGAGGTGGCTCAGAGGGTAAGAGCACTGGCTGCTCTTCCAGAGGTCCTGAGTTCAATTCCCAGCAACCACATAGTAGCTCACAACCATATGTAATGAGACCTGGTGCCTTCCATGCCAGCAGTACATTGTATGCTTAATAAATAATTAAATATTTAAAAAAAAAAAAAGACCCTAGATGGGGGTTCTGGGAACCAACTTGGTCCTCCGCAAAAGCAACAGGTGCTCTTAACCACTGAGCCAGCTCCCTTGAGTCTTTTTTTTTTTTAATAGTAGGAGATGATATAGGGACTATGGTTCAGGAAGAGAGGTGGGAAATGGATTCCTTTGTTATTCTCTAGTGTATTTTGTTCGCCGTAGTGGTCTTGTGTATTTGCATTTTGTTTTGCCTTTGAGACAAGGTCTTACGTGAGGTCTGGGCTGTCTTCAGATTTGGTGCGAAGCTGAAGATGGCCTTGAACTGATTCTCTCGCCTCTGCCCCAGTCCTGGGATTCCAGGTGTGCTGTGCGCCCTGATCCTGAGCCGTGTACCTGATTTTGTGGAAGTCCTTTAAATGCATCTTTATTTCTGGACTACTTTAGCGGGTGCGCAGTTGAAGCAGAGGTTTTGTTGTCATTTTGTTTTCAGTTTTTAGAAAAGTAATTAATTTGGGGGGTGTGTGTTCGTATGTGTCGTGACCCATGTGTGGAGGTCAGAGGAGAACTTGCAGGGGTCAGTTCTCACCTTCCATATGTGGGTTTTGGGAATCAGATCCAGGTGGTCAGGCTTGGTGGCATGGGCTTTTATCCCCTGAGTTGTCTTGCCTGCCTTAGCTTTCATTTTTGAAGTGGTGTCTTACTACAGAGCCCTGGTTGGCCTTTTTTATTTTATTTTATTTTATTTTTTTATTTTTTTGGTTTTTCGAGACAGGGTTTCTCTGTGGCTTTGGAGCCTGTCCTGGAACTAGCTCTTGTAGACCAGGCTGGTCTCGAACTCACAGAGATCCGCCTGCCTCTGCCTCCCAAGTGCTGGGATTAAAGGCGCGCGCCACCACCGCCCGGCTCCTGATTGGCCTTGAACTTACTGTGTAGTCCGTGCTAGCTTGGAGCTTTCAGTGACCCTCCTGTCTCTTCTCTGATTTGTACCATGATGCCTGGCAGAGCAGAAAGGCTTATGATTAAAGGTTTATGGCTGGGTGCTTTGTATTTTCCAGATCTTGGAATCCCCTGGAGAGTTAGTTCAGGCACAGATCCCTATGCCATGTTGCCAGAGTTTTTTTTGTTTCAGTTGGTCTGAATTTGTACCTCTCTTCAGCTCCTTGGGTCTAACAGTTTGACAGATGCTGAGTTGAGCCATTACAGCTGCATGGAAAGCTAATCCCGACAGACGGAAAGACTTTCGTTCACCTTATTTCCTGGCTTATTCTGGCAGCTGTGCTGTGGTAGCCTTTGTCTTGATTCTGTTGCCACCCAGGGTTGTACGTGGCCTGAGTATGGAGCCTGAGCTGCCAGGCCTACTCTAACGACAGCCCCGTTCTTGGAAGGAGGGCCTCAGGACCAAACAGGATGTTTAGGAACCAGGACTTTGGAAAAGGTTAGCTGCCTAGATACAATAAAGCAGCAGCTGAGACAGACACTTGTCTGTTCCATCCAGATTTTCCAGACTGAGAGGATTAGGGTGCCTGTCAGGTGAAGTCCTGTGATGGCTGCACACTGGACAAGATGCCCAAGAATCTGGAGTTTAGACAAGCCAGAGGAACCATACTGTGTTTTGCAAATATTTCCTATCTGTTTACATGCCAATGAGAAGTAGATGCAGATATATAGGAAGATATATATATATATATATATCCAGGCAGATCTAGATCCAGGTAGGGCTAGTGAGAAACTGAAAGACAAGGTGTGGGGTGCAGGGCAGCCCCAGGACTCACATTCCCGCCCGTCCGTTAAATTAGTCCTCCTGATGGCTCCAGGAATGGGTTCTTTGAATGCTCACGGCTAACCCAGCCCCACAATAGATGTCCTCATGCTGTAGGGAAGCCTCATAGCCGCCTTGCAAGGTGGACACCATTGTCATTATTTTACATGTGAAATTTAAAGTACAACATCCAGGGCTGGGGAGAGATCTTGGTTCATAAAGAGCTTGACTTTCAAACATGAGGACCTGGGTTAAATTCCCAGCACCCGAATAAAAAATGTCAGGCATGGTGGTACATGCTTGTAAACTCAGTGTAGGAGTGCAGAGGCAGGAGGATGCGTGGGGCTTGCTGGCCAGTCAGTTGGTGAGATTCAGACTAATAAGAGACCTGCCTCAAAGGAGGTGAATGCTCTGTGCACACAACACACGTGCACACACGTGCATACATATAGATGAACTCACAGTAACAAAACCAACAACAGCAAAAAGCATGCATGGGCCGGGCGGTGGTGGCGCACGCCTTTAATCCCAGCACTCGGGAGGCAGAGGCAGGCGGATCTCTGTGAGTTCGAGACCAGCCTGGTCTACAAGAGCTAGTTCCAGGACAAGCTCCAAAACCACAGAGAAACCCTGACTCGAAAAACCAAAAAAAAAAAAAAAAAAAAAAAAAAAAAAAGCATGCATGGTAGGGCATATCTGCAATCCCAGGACTTGGGAACCTGAAATAGGAGGGTTATGAGTTCAAGGTTAGTCTGGACTATATAGTAAGACCCTATATGAAGAAATCAAACCAACAAAAATTAACAGGAGAAAAGTGTAACAAATCTTTTTATTAATTAATCATAGTTTTACACGCCGTGAGGCCTTCAGATTGAAGACCCTCGTGAACTATCCATTTGTACGCTTGAGTTGAGGAAGCTTAGAGAGCTGTGCAGAAATAAGACAGGACCAAAAAAAGGCTGGCCTAATGCCCGCTAGCCGCTTCTTAGCCTGTGGAAGCATTACTTCTTTCTGGATACAGGGCAGCATGCTTACTTTTTTGGATATGTCGCTGTCAGGCAAGAGAGGCCAGAGCCGAGGCAGGGGAAGATGGGAGTGACATTTAGTCTTATTGCTTATTTTAGCAAGGAGGTCCTAGTTTGTAGTTGTTGTCGTTGTTCTCTTTTAGGGGTTCTAGTCTCTACAATATGCCTTAGGGGAAGGAAACGTAGTTTCTTTGGCTCTCTCTGAATGGAGAAAGAGGGGCAAGAGATTAGAAGAAAGGAAGAGGCCAGTAAGAAACTTTGCATCTGAGACTTTGGTAAGAAAGGGCTCTCCTGGAAGGCTGTGAGATGACAGTCAGAGGGAGGGGTGACTTGGGACTCACATGCTCTTCAGGGTCTCAGGGTGGGTATAGCCTCGTGAGAGTGTCATGGACTTGGTCTCCAAGATGGGCTGTGCCCAGATTCCCATCGCAGCCTGGGCCACGTGCCTCTCACTGGTGAGGGCAGGACTGGCAGCATGACCTCTTGAGAGAGAATGAGGAAGTGGGCCCTGTAGGTACTATGAGAGACTGACCCAAAAAGCACTAGGCAAGGACTTGAGTTGGCAGGTGGCAAAGGGCTTAGTGTGACAGGTTTCTGAGCCAGCCAAGGGCAGACTGATAGGCAGCCTGGTATGGCAGGGTCATCAGGGGACAAGGAGAGGAGGGATGATACGGAAAACCAGATAGGGGCCGAGTAAGATGTCATGAAGGCTGGGACTTGGCAGTAGAAATGGAAAAGGGAGGGACTGAAAGAGGCTCTGAAAAGTTGCTATGATCTTCTGGAAAAATACTTGATTCTCTGGAGTTTGGCGTTTTGATGCCTACGTGATGAGGGTTGCTTCCTTGAGCTGAAAAGGGCCACCCAGGAAGGAGGTTCTCAGGAGATAATATGGCCTACTTTGCAGACGCTGCCTGTGGCTGCCAATGGCATACCTGGCATCTCCGTCAGCATTTTTACTCCTGTCCCCAAGCTGTCTGAAGTTTGGTGCCTCAAACCGAGGCCCGCCATAGTAAATGAGAGCAGCTGGGGCTTGGTAGCCACCACCATCGCATCTCTTTCCTCCCCGCTTTGCCTAGGATGGGCTCCCCCCACCCCGCTTCGCTCAGTTTCTCTACCCCAGCCTCCTATTCCATCAGTCTCCCATTCTTCCCCATGTTCCTGCATATCCAAGTCCATAGCAATCAAAGGGCCTGCCCCATTTCTCTAGTGACTTGTATTTTTTTTTTCTCTTTGCTCAGAATGCTTGTTAATAAATTTTTGTTAGCTATTAGGGTTGAAATCTCCAAGTAGTGTTTCCCAAGGAAAGAGTCTCCGCTTGGTCTGCACCTACTGAATACAGACTTTTCCTTCAGCTAGGCAGGACTCACTAGGGACAGCTGCGTGTGTCCCCGGCCAGCCGTTCCCAAGTACTTCTTGTTGCTTATTTACAAATCATTATTGTAATTACAACATATTGTCAATCGAGTGTTCCTGTTGCCTTCACAGATCTCATCTCGGCCCAAGGGCATAGCTGGGCTTCCAGCCACCCCAGGTTTCTAGCTATGGAGGGAGAGTTCCTCCTGTGGGAGTGGGCAGGAGGACAAGAGCAGGGTCCACTGAAGTGCCACACAGAAGAGTACTCTATTCCCGTAGATTTCCAGAGCAGAAGGCTAACGTCCGGGAACAGAGCGGTGTGTGTTCTGTCAGTTAAGATCTCTGTGATATTTTCCTGACTTTTAACACAGACTTGAGAGAGGCGGTGAGGAAAGGGGAGGAAGGGGAGAAAATGTAAGAGGGGGGAATTTAATTTGTGCTTATTTTGAAATAGTTGTTAAATTATTGAAAGGCTTATTTTTATTGTTTTTAATTATGTGTATGCTTGTGTGTCTGTGTGTGGGCGTGAGCACGTGAGTGGCGGTGTCCACAGAGGCCAGAGGCTTCCGACCTCCCAGGAGCTGATGTCACAGGCAGTTCTGAGCTGCCTTATGCAGGCTCTGGGAACGGAACTTTGGTTCTCTGTTAAAGCAGATGTTCCTAACTACTGAGCCATAGCTCCAGTCCATGGGTACTAAAATTTTACTTGTAAAATATCAAATGTAGACATAGCACACACAGTTCCAGTCTAAGATGTTGAAAGCAGCAGTGTGGTGGTGCACGCCTTTAATCCCAGCACTCGGGAGGCAGAGGCAGGCGGAGCTCTGAGTTGGAGATCATCCTGGTCCACAGAGCAGCCAGGGTTACACAGAGAAGCCTTGTCTCAAAACAGCAAACAAACAAAAAGATGTTGAAAGCGTAAGAGGGTCCCCAGCCTCTCCTCTTCCTTCAGGTGGATTGGCATGAGGCCCTGACTCTGAAGTTATTCATGCTGAACTGTTGGGGAAGGAGCAGTAGGACCCGGGTCTTCTATCTCTGAGGCATTGCTCTTTCCCCAGCAGGCCTTGGGTTCTCCTGTGGCCTGGTATACAGCTAGCCTGGAACATGTTATGTAACCCAGACTGGCTTCAAATTCTTGGTCCCCCTGTGTCTACTTCCTATGCTACCACGTCCATCATTATTTTTTTCTGTTTGATTCCTTCTTTTCTGACTGGGATCAGAATGAGGATATGCCATAGAGCTACCGAAGGCCACCATTTGCTATGTGGTTAGAGCTGAGGCTGTCCTCGGGCAGAGGCTTCCTGGCTTATCAAAGGACAGCATCGTGGGGCTCGAGACATAACCTGGGGACCCCGAGGAGCAGCCCTCACTGCTCTACCTCTACCCTTGAATCTTTCAGGGGTTGGAGTTCTAGCCCTGTGGAGAGGCCCCAGCCTCTCAGCCTTACAGGTCAGCAGCCTTGAGAGGAAGAAAATCAGCAACAAATGCAAATAGCTAATTGGTCTAGAGGGAACTGCTCTGGCAGGAAAAATCAACAAGTTATTTGTTTCTGTGGTTAAAGGGAATGTGGAGGGGATGGGGCTGGTGGAAGAGGGGAGAAAAGAGGTGGATTGCAGGAGAGATCCCCCCCCCACATCTAATTCTTCCTGCCTTTTCCCACAGGGTCCCTTTGCTTTCAAAGGAGCCTTACAACAGTAAACAGTGGAATGCTGAGGCTCTTGTCTCTGACCCCCAATCCCACCCATATCCAGTTAAAGACAAAGTTCTTGTCATTTGAGGTACATGGTGACTTGGAGCTAAAATGCCAGGAAGAAATTAAAGTTTTTTCATAGGCCTGTACTGAGTCCTGGGGCTGTGCAGAGAACAGGTAGCAACCCCAGGGGATGTGGTGGGAAAGGCCTGGGATGGGCTTTTGCATTCTCCTCTAGGAAGCAAGGAGGGTCCATTGGGGTTGGCTTGCCCTGGGATTTTCTGTGGTTGGCTTTCTGTGTTCTGCCCTGCCCCAGAGGGCTTGGTGTTCCCATGGACCTGTGCCTGTTTAGCTTCTGGCTGGTTCCTCAGCATCACTTGGGAATACCCAAGGTGCCAAGGGCAGGGGAAATGACTCTAAAGATTTATTTAAAGCCAGTGTGTGTGTGTGTGTGTGTGTGTGTCTGTGTGTGTGTGTGCGCGCACGTGCGTGTACATGTACAATACATGTGTGTCATGTGTGTGGGTGCTTGTAGAAGCCAGAAGAGGCTGTCAGATCCCCAGGAGCAAGAGTTACAGGTGATTGTGAGCTGCCCAGTGCGGGTGCTGGAAACCAAATTCTAGTCCTCTATGTAAGAGCAACAATGGCTCTCAATTGCTGAGCCATTTCTCCAGCCCCAGAGATAATTCTAGACTCAGAAAACTGAGGACGGTAAGAAAGGGGTCTCCTGTTCTAGGGTAAGGAGCTATTTTCTCAGGCCTGCTGTGAAGTGGGGAGCAGATAAGTAGTTTATGTCAGGGTTCAGAGTCATGGGTGTTTGATGAAGCAATGTCATCAGTTCCTGAAAGGCAAGATATACCTGACCATGAAGCCATCATGAGGAAACCTCTAGGATGAAGGTGAGTTCTCATCTCAAATGAGACACCTCATGGTTTACATAGGGGTTACCCGGCTGTCTACATTTTTCCACCTATACTGGTAGTCTTGGCAATTCTTTTTTTCCCCAAGACAGGATTTCTCTGTGTAGCTCTGGCTGTCCTAGAACTCACTCTGTAGACCAAGCTGACCTCAAACTCAGAGTTCCGCTTGCCTCTGCCTTCCTCCCGTCTATCCCTGATCTGTGGATCCCTGCCATTCGTCTTATGCAGGACAGGGAGAAGAGCCAGCCACGGTCCCTTTGTTGGCAGCCTCCAAGCATCCTAAGACATTGGGGATAGGGCTGTGTGGTTCTTGAAAAGAGGAAGCTACTCACTTCCAGGGCTCCGAACTTTACTCTCACCTTGCGGGACTGACTTTGATAGGGTGCACATACAATGTAAATACTCCTATCTATCCACAGTGCTTTGTCACTGTTCCTCTCAGGAATGCACGTCCACGTGTAAATAAAGAACTCACAGGGCTGCTGAGGGCTCTGCTCTCAAACCATCTGGTCAACCCAACAGAGGAATGCCACATCCTGAGTGGGAGGGCAGAGTGGGAGCCCAGAATGCACTGTGCGGTCCAGACGTCTGGAAGTTGGTTTGACCTTTCTCTTGACCTGTGTGGATGCATTAAGCAGCAAACAGGCAGTTCAGGTTTCCCTAGGGAACGTAGATTCCTGCAGCCAGGGGGGCTGCTGCTCTGTTGTCAGCTCCTCATACCCCCCTTCTCCTGATCCTTATTGTAGCTCTGTTGGGGTTCAGGCAAAAAGGTTCATCAGGCCTTGCTTCACATCCCTCTTTTTCTTTGCAAAAATTATTTATTTATTTTTTTTATTTTATCTGCATTGCTGTTTTGCCTGCATGTATGTCTGTGTGAGGGTGTCAGATCTTGGAGTTAAAGACTGCCATGTTGGTGCTGGGAATTGAACTCAGGTCCTCTGGAAGAGTAGCCAGTGTTCTTAACCACTGAGCCATCTCTCCATCCTTTCTCTTGTTAGGCTGGGCATCCATAAGCCCTGAAAAAAATGGTTCTTATTTTTTTAGTTCTCTGTGTGCATGTGTGTGTGTGGTTTTTGTTTTTTGTTGTTGTTTTTTTCTCTCTCTCTTTTTTTTTAAATTTATTTTATCGGCATTGGTGTTTTGCCTGCATGTATTTCTCTCTGAGGGTGTCAGATCTTGGAGTTACAGACAGCTGTTAACTGCCATGTGGGTGGTAGGAATTGAACCTGGGTCCTCTGGAAGAGCAGTCAGCACTCCTAACCACAGAGCCATCTCTCCAGCCCCCAGTTTTTTTTTTTTTTTTTTTTGAGACAGGGTTTCTCTGTATAGCCCTGACTGTCCTGGAACTCACTCTGTAGACCAAGCTGGCCTTGAACTCAGAGATCCACCTGCCTCTACCTGTTGTGATTAAAGGTGTGCACCACCACCTCTTTACACTCAGCTCTGCTCTAACCAGGTTTTCCTTAAGCCCTGGTGGGAGGTGGGATCACAGAGGGCTCACACTGGGTATAATATGTGCTAGGATTTGAGAACCTGCCCAGCCTGAGCACTGGTAGAGTCTCAGCAGAGAAGGAAGGTTTAGGAGGAAGGCTACACATACAGAGATGCAAAGCCTGAACACAAATGTTAGGGAAGCACAGCATAAAATTTCTGTCTCATTATCCAGAGATGTGGGACAGAGAATCCAGATAGGGCCGCCATGCCCCACCCTGCCAAGGACGGGGAGGCATGCTTTCCAGCTTTCCAGCCGCGGCAGGGCTGGGCTGGGCTGGTCACAGAGGGTTGTGCCTGCCCGAAAGTGTAGGAGTGCTTGTTCTTTGCAGCTTGGCAGCTTGCTAGGGGTCAGTATGATAAGACTGTAAGAAGAGACAGATCCTTGGTTTTTACACGCAGACAGCTGCCTGCCCTGGGCAGCACAACAGCCCCCGACAGACTATTGTGTGGCTCCTTTGGCGCTTCTGAAATATAGAGCCTCTGGCTGCAGCCCAGCTGGGTTTCCCCTGCCTGGCTGCTAGCTTCCTCTCCCATCTGGGGTCAGATGAGGTCTGCACTGTGGAGCGATGATGTTGAGACCCAGCCAATTCTGAGCTTGACTTAGAAGTTTGAAGCCTCCGTAGGAGAGGGGTCAGGGCATCCAGGCTGAGCAGCAGCTCCCTCACCTGCCCGTTTCATTTGTCATCATCCAGTGCTTGTTTTAATTTGATTTATTATTGTTGTGGTATCGGTAAGGTGGAGATGGGGGTCTGCACTTGTGCCACAGCTTGCACGGGAATGTTAGAGGACCATTTTTTGGATTCGGGGATGGAATTCAGTGTTGGCAGGCTTGCGCAGTAAGTGCCTTTTCCCACTTAACCATCTCACCAGTCCTATTTTGGTTTTGTTTTGGGGTAGAAGGTCTCATTCTGAGTCTGGCCTGGAGTTTTCTAATGGACAAGGTTGGCCTTGAACTTGTGGTGTTCTTCTGTCTTCTGCCTCTCAAGTTCTGGGCTTACAGGTGTCTTGCCTTTCTCCTTTCGGTTTTACGGTATCTGCTGCTCAACCAAACAGACCTGGTGATATGCAGACATTTGCGGGGAGCCCTAACCTTTGCTCCAGAGCGTTAGGAGGTGTGGCTGTTTCTGGGTGGGATGGGGTTGGGGGTGGGTTTACATTTGTGGAGATTCCTGGAGCTTCCCTGTGGAGATGAGGCTTGAAGGGATCTCTTCAGTAGAGCTGGGGTTTGAGTAGTAAGAAGGCATCTGTAGTGAAGGACAGCTCTTTGGACAGAATGGACAGCTGTCGATGTGGAGTGAAATTGAAGGATTAGGGACAGATTTCGGTAGTAAAATCAATTGGACTTCAGACTGGCTAGGGGAAAGAAGGAAAGCCACAGATGACTCAACATTTCAGGCTGAGATGGAAGATAGAGTTCCTTTCCCAGAAACCAAGAATACAGAAAAGAAAAGGGGCTGGATGCAAGGGACCTAAATCATGTGTGAGTTTGTTTGAAGCAGCCTAAGACTAAATAAGGTACTTTGAGGGTACTATAAAATATATCATTTAAGAGGCAATATCCAGTCAGACACAGTAGTGGATGTATATAATCCCAGCACTCAGGAAGCAGAGGCAGGAGGCTCTGAGTTCAAGCTTAACCTAGTCTACATAGTAAATTTCAGGCCAGTGAGAGTTACACGGTGAAACCCTATCTCAAAAAACAAAACAACAACCAAAAGGAGGCAATGTTTAGGAGTTAAAGGGACGGATGGCCCAGGCATTTGTGCACTGTCCAGCATTGCTTGAAAAGCCAGCGATGACTCTTCCTGGTTGAGATGCAGTTTTGGAAAGTTCACCCCTCTGCATTTTAAGCCTGATCTAGAATCACTTTTTCTTTTGGTGCTAGAGCTTGAACCCAGGGCCTTATACATGGTAAGCAGACATTCTACCAGTGAGCTCCATTCCCAGCCAGCCAGAATCACATTGTATTATCTTTGACAGTATCACCTGGTTTGTGGTGTGGTAGGACTAGATAATCAAAGGACAAGCGAACTGGGGGTGTGGCCCAATGATAAAGCCCCTGCCTTTTATACAAGCTCAGGGTCCTGGGTTCAACTCCTAGAAGACGTGGGGAAGGCACACCTGGCTTCAATCCCCGGGAGGGGGCGGGGAGCATGAGCAAACACATCTTTTTCCTGCTGCATTCTTCCTGTGGTTAGGGAATTCTGGCAGTAGGCATTGCTGGTCCCAGGTCTCCCTAGGAAGCCTCACACACCAAAAGCCTCTTCTAAGGAGGGCAGGTTTGAGTAGTGACCCTGGCTGGAAAAGGACTTTGGTCCTGGCCAGAACCAAGCTACTCCCATAAATCCCAAACCATCAGTTCTCAGATCACTGCGGCCCTCATGGGCCTCCCCTGGGCTGACCTAAGTGCAGGTTCCAGACCGTCTTTTAGGTACGATAGCAAGTGATACATAAGGGACTTTATAAAATTGTTTAAGAAATGGAGAATGATTGTACATGTGTCAGAGACTGTATCAGTTGGACTTCTTCGATTATAAAAATCCACTTTGCTAGAAGTGGTGGCGCACGCCTTTAATCTCAGCGCTTGGGAGGCAGAGGCAGGTGGATCTCTGTGAGTTCCATGCCAGCTTCCTGGTCTACAGAGAGTTCCAGAACAACCAGAGATACATAATTACAAACAAACAAACAAAAAATCCACCTCACTTACCCCACGTAATGACATAAATGTAATCTCAGCACTTGGGAGGTAAAGGCAAGGGGGGGGGGATCAGGAGTTCAAGGTCATCTTTAGTCACCTAATCAGTTTGAGACCAACGTGGGATATTTGAGACTGTTTCAAGAAAAGAAAATCTACTTCTGAGTGCCCTTTGACTAAAGGGCAGCCATCGCTTCACATACCTTATGACTGGCTCCATCCTCCCAGCACCCTTCTGGGATTGCTATAGAGAACCCTAAACTGGGACTCAGTGCTGAATCCTGGCCTAGCCAACTACTCGACTGTGTGCATTTGGTGCTCTCATTGGCTGGGCCTGGGTTGCATGACATAGGGATAGTAATTTGAAGAGAGATGAGTCTCTAAAGGAAAACTGTATTGCTCATTATGAAGACATTGCATATTGAAGCAGCGTCTGGTGTGCTTTTAGATCCATGGAGACCCGATGATAGCTCTGTGGCCTGATTTTTATATCAGTAACCACTATAGGTAAACACATAGTGCTTATTACTGTTTATAAATTTACCTCGTTAAAGGTTGAATGCTAGCAAGGACACGTGTCTAATAATTCCAGGAACCAGAAGGTGAAGGCTAGAAGATCATTCCTTCAAGGCCAGCCTAGGTGACATAGGAATTCAGGTCAATCTCAGCTATATAGCAAGACCCTGTTTCAAAATAACAAAATGACATCTTGTAATCTGAGCACTTGGGAGGTAGAGGCAGAAGGATCAGGAGTTTAAGGCTACCCAGGATGTCAGGAGGCAGAGGCAGGCGGATCTCTGTGAGTTCGAGACCAGTCTGGTCTACAGAGCTAGTTCCAGGACAGTCTCCAAAGCCACAGAGAAACCCTGTCTCGAAAAACCAAAAAAAAAAAAAAAAAAAAAAAAAACCAAAAAAAAAAAAAAAAGGCTACCCAGGATGGGATTTTGTTGAAAACAACTAACAGACAGTAACAAAGCCCCATTAGGTGAAGAACTAAGACAAGGCCCAGAATAGCAGTGGCAGCTTTTCGGGAGGAATCACTCCCCTGCCTCTGATGCTCATTCCCAAGTCATTCTTCCCATGCACTGCAAGATAAAAAGCTAGCATAGACATGTGATGGCAGATGGCTCCTTCCTCCTGTGGCCCAGGACAACCTCCATGGTGGCTGGCATTACAAAGGGATGTATCTGAAATGGGGACACTTGCCGATGGCGGCTTCAACCAGGTCCCAGTAAAGAGGATTTGCCCCAGCTCTGCCTGCATTCTTTTCTGAGGCCATCTCCCCTGCTTCTGTGGTGATTATCGCAGGGCCTATCAGAATGTGGCTGAAGGGATGTTATACTTTCCCCTGCTGGGGATTTCCTGGTGGGGCCCTCGGACCTCTTTGATTTACTTTACTTTTTTTTTTAAATATTTATTTATTATGTATTTATTTATTTATTATAGATACAGTGTTCTGTCTGCATGTATGCCTGCAGGCCAGAAGAGGGCACCAGACCTCATTACAGATGGTTGTGAGCCACCATGTGGTTGCTGGGAATTGAACTCAGGACCTTTGGAAGAGCAGGCAATGCTCTTAACCACTGAGCCATCTCTCCAGCAGAAAGACAAAATCAGCACTCTTTGAGCCTTGTTTCTCTGTCGCTTTCAGTTGGTGAGAGTTAAGATTTTTGAACCGGCTTGCCTGAGCCAGGGGATTCTGAGATCTCAGCAGTGTTCCCTAGGTTTTGAGCTTGAGGTTTGTCAAGAGGAGACCATGAGTTCAATCTTGGATAGGCTTCTTGCCCTAGCCAGGCTGCTAGAATAGGCCTGTGAGGGGCTTTGGTCCTATTTGAAGATATGAAATTTTATACTAACAAAATGCTGGCGGCTCCAGGAGTTCCGGGCATTTCTCACCGGCTCCTCGATTCTCAGGCGGTGATGTAGGCTTTTCTGAGCTTGGTCTGAGTTCCCTTTTCATTACACCCATTTCCCTGTCATCAATCTTTCCTCCTCTCCAGATGTTTACTGGCAGCCAGTTCTTCTCCCTGCGCTGTTTGCCAGCCCAGAACGACAGGCATATTCTGTCTGCCCCTCTAGTTTTGTGCCCAGGGCCTGGGCCTGGCTCCTTACCCATCTTCTTAGGCTTAAATGCAGGGTCTCTGCTGTTTGTGCTTCCGTCTTCTCTGTTGGGGCTGAAGTTCACCACCATTGTGTATTTAATATTTGCCAGGAGTTTATGAGATTAGCACAGGGAGGGCAGGCATTGTGAAGCTCACTACGCAGTTGGAGGAGGCCGAATCAGAAAGGTGTGGTTTGCCTACACAGCTTTGAGCAAAGGCGGTTCTGGAATGGAGGGTTGTCATCTTCCTCGTCGTCGTCCTCCTCCTCCTCCTTCTTTTTGAGATGGGATCTTATGTACCTTAAGTTGGTTTCAAATTTGAAAAGTTTTTGTAGCCCAATAAACCTCTCTGCCAGCACAATAATCTGAATCAGACCAAATCAAACTGAATTAGAAAAAGCCCAGGTTTAATGGATACATACCAGTGCTCCCGGGTGACCTTCCAGCCCCCCAAGAGAGAAGACAGGGAAGGAAGACTGGAAAACCATGTGTTTGTTCTCTTGGGGGGCAGTTTAAATACTCTGTGGGAGTGATCTTGAGCATCTCTGGGCAGGGGTCATCATTTGGCGGGCTTTCTCGGAGGTGGAGTCTGGACTGAGGCAATCCCCAGGGGAGGGGGCTTGGGATGGAATGTTCCACCCAAACATTCCGGACTCTTCTGGATATATGGATGCCAGGGACTGAGGTGAAGCTTCCACCCAAACAAAATTATGTAGCTGAGGATGACCTGAAACTCTTGATCCTTGTGTGTAACAGGAATTGCAGAAGTGTGCCATCACTCGCTGGTAGGTTTTTTGTTTTTAATGTTGGCTGTAAAATGTCAGTTCTGGACTAGGGAGGAGGCTCAGTTGGTAACGTGACTGCCGTGCAAGCACGAGGACTCGAGGTTGGATCCCAGTACCCATGTTTTTGTTTTTTTTTTTTTTGTTTTTTTTTAAATATTTATTTATTTATTTATTATGTATACAATATTCTGTTTGTGTGCATGTCTGTAGGCCAGAAGAGGGCACCAGACCTCTTTACAGATGGTTGTGAGCCACCATGTGGTTGCCGGGAATTGAACTCAGGACCTTTGGAAGAGCAGGCAATGCTCTTAACCACTGAGCCATCTCTCCAGCCCCCATGTTTTTGTTTTTAAAGCTGGGAGTAGTTACTACCCCTGTAATTTTAGTGTGTGTGCTGAGGTGTGTGTGTACGTGTGTGTGTCATAAGTGGGTCCTTGGAGTTTGCTGGCTCCCAGTCTTGCCAGTGAATGGGTAAGTGGTAGGGTCAATGAGAGACAATGTTTCAAACTAGAAGGTAGAGAGCAATAGAGGAGGACGCCCACTGCCACCCTCTGGCATACTCACACAAGTCAATTCTAAGGCACCTATTGGGGTGATGATACTCCAGCCTTAATAAGGGAAGAGGCTCAAAAAGGACCCCACTCTGAACAGCTTCCAAGTCACCTGTGCCTGGGGTCTCGGGTGGCACCATTATGTTGGAAATCCCCGTCATAGCCTAGATAATAAAGTCTGTTTTCTGGGAGCCATCATAAATGAACAGAGGCCTATATCCCCACTCCACAGCAGGTGACAGCACGAATGTCTGTCATTATGGACATCAGTTTGGCAAGGAGCTCAGAATTTAGGATCCAGAATATGAGTCACCCTTGAGGATAGGCAGTGGAGACAGGGAAGGCCCCTTTCTTCCCCAAACCTGGGTGTTCTTACCTAGAGGTGAGGGCCAGAAGCAGGGAAAGGAGAAGGTCCCCTTTGTGCCCGCTCACAGCAGCTGATGCTGCCACCTTCCAGGGGTGGGCAAGTGCTAACCTAGCAAGCAGGAGCCTTCTTGAGTAGGTCACAGCAGATCGTCAGCTCCTCAGGGAAGAGGAAGGCTGTCAGTGTTGGAGAGAAGTGAAAGTGGTGCGAACCGGCCTCTGCCGCACCCTGTCTCCTGGGGATGCACAATATGAAAAAGCTGGGCGCAGGGCCACCTGCAGGGTGGGTACTGGAGGAACCAGACGGCACCAGGTTGCCCTTGGACTCAGAGGGAGAAGTCTGTGTTCTCTTGCTTGCTTGCTTGCTTGCTTGCTTACTCGCTCTTGGTCTCAGTCTCCATCTCTGGCTCTATCTTGCTCTGGAGCCCCTGCTGGTTTAGAACTCACTGCGTAGGCCCCGCTGGCCTTGGATTTTCAGTGATCGCTCTATGGCAGGGGTTTTCAACCTGCGATCTCAGCACCTTTGGGTGTCGAAGGACTCTTTCACAGGGGTTGCATATCAGACATCCCGTGTGTCAGATATTTATAGTATGATTCATGACAGTAGCAACATTACAGTTATGAAGTAGCAGTGAAAATAGTTTTATGGTTGGGGGTCAGTACAACCTGAGGAACTGAATTAAAGGGGCACAGCATTAGGAAGGTTGAGAACCACTGCTCTAAGGCATGAAGGTTACAGGCATATGCTACCATAGCCTGCGTAAACAAAACTTTGACGATCTCTGCTGGAAAGATGACAGTGGCCGAGCAAGGGCCCCCACTCTAGTCTCCTTCATTCCTTTCTCTGTGCTTCTTTCTGCCTCCCCTGCCTAGGGACATAGGTGTGCAGGGCGCATTGGTATTGCTTCTCTTACGTCTTCTGGTCCTAGCATGTATGCAGACATCTTCAGGTTTCTATTAGTATAGCTACCATGGGCTGACCTTTTCAAAAGTCATTACTAAATATAAAAGGAGAACAAAAGAGAGCTAAAGATAGGGTGTTCAGAGAATACGGAAGTCTGGCCCACATAGTACAAGTTACCAGTTTGTGCCAACGATTTGGACCCTGTTCTGATTTACCAATGCCTGAAAACCACATACCCCAGCATGGCTCTTGGTTTCACCCTCTGGTCTAGCCCAGTCTGTTTCACCTGTACCGCCACTAACCTTGCTACTGCCCTACGTCCTCCTATCTACCCAGGGATCCTTTGCTTTTCGTGTATGTGGGTGCTTCCTTCCTTGGTCGGCCAGAGGATTGGCATTTACATGGCTGTGCCTTTTGGCAGTGTGTCTTCTTCTGAGTAAGCTTTCACTATACCTACTCCTGACACAGCGCTCAAGCCCTGGATAAACCCACAAGCTGCCAAACTAAAGGGCTGGTGGTTCTTCAGCATCTGATTTTGGCAGGAACTGTAGACATTTCCCCACCTGGTTCCTTCCTCCCACTGGGCCACAAGAATAGAAACTGTTAAGAAATTGGCTCGGTTGATGGAAGTATATTGGGTGGGTTAGCAGAAGGTTTTTTTTTTTTTTTTTTTTTTTTTTAGATTTAAGGGGGAAAAGTACTTTTAAGTCATGTTCTTGATAAAGGAAGTAGATATAATAGCTGACCACAAACTATGTTTCCAGCCTGCAGTAGTGTTTCTTGTCTTCGATTGGATAGGGCCCAAGAGCTGGACAGGTTTTCAGAGCCCAGACTGCTGGCCTAAAGCATCCAGTACCCCCACTACAAGCCCAGTGTTCTGATAGGGTCATAGAACATCCAGAGAAACTCTGCCTCCGGGAAATGTGAAAACAGGATTGATTTTTAAAAGGGAAGTTAAAAGTTGGATATGGATAGTCACACTTGTAATCTAGTCATTGTAGGTCTGGGGCAGGAGGATCATAAGTTTGAGGACACCCAGACTATATAGCAAGATCCTGTGTCAAAAAGAGGAGTGTGGCGAGGGGAAGATGTTGGCATTATTTTATGCGTATGAATGTTTTGTCTGCATGTGTGTACATGCACCGTGTGCATGCATTGCTCAAGGAGGCTGGAAGAGGACTTTGACTGCCCTGGAATTGGAATTACTGATGGTTGTGAGCTGTGTGGGGGTACTGGGAATTGAACTTGGGTCCTCGGCAAGAGCAGTAAGTGCTCTTAACCCCAGAGCCAGCTCTCTAGCCCCAGAATAGGTCATCTTTAGTCACTCTCCTCATGATCCTGTTTTACTTGGTACATTTCCTGAATGTCTACATAAGCATGTAAAATAGGTATATAAATCAAATATTTATTAATGGTAAATCATAAAGAATATTAAAATTTTTTATTGCTTCAAAAGAAAATTCTAATTTATCATTTGTGTGTCTCTATGTGTATGTGTGGCAGCTTTGTGGAGTCCGTTCTGAAGCATGAAATCAGGTTGTCTGCAGGCTTTCCCTTGCAGGCACTTCTACCCACAGAATCATCTTTTTTTAAAAAAAATATTTATTTATTTATTTATTTATTTATTTATTTATTATGTATACAATATTCTGTCTGTGTACATGTCTGCAGGCCAGAAGAGAGCACCAGACCTCTTTACAGATGGTTGTGAGCCACCATGTGGTTGCCGGGAACTAAACCACTGAGCCATCTCTCCAGCCCTCACAGAATCATCTTGCTGGTCCCTTTATTGGCGTTTGGAGACAGCGTCTCATGTAGCCCAGGCTGACCTCAGACTAGCTATATAGCTGAGCACTACTGTGTGTCCTGGCCTCCTTCCTCCGACTTCCAAGTCCCTGGGATTGTATGCAGGGTTTCGGGCATCTGTCATCGGATGCTGCCTGGTCTCAGATGCAGTGCATCCCACCTAGGACATCCCACCTGGAAGGCATAGCTGAGCCGCGGGTATTGAAGGTGCCATATAGAAGCCGTACTAACCCAGTGGGGTTGTGGCACATTCCTGGGGCTGATGTCAGAGAACCCAGCTCTCACCTGTTTTTTGTTTTTGTTTTGTTGTCTGTCTTTGTAGCCCTTGCTGGCCTGGCATCTGCTCGCTGGTCCAAGCTGGCTTTAAACTCTTGGCCAGCCTCCTGTAACGCTGAGTGCTGGGATTAGAAGTGTCTTGCTTTCATCTCTAAAGTGTGACCCTGGAACTAGCTAGCCTGCTCCTAACCTTTGGTCACTGAGCGGAGGCTACTGCACACTGAGGCTTTTGGGGCCCTGTGTCCCAGGAGGACTTTTAGTCGTCCCAAGGGCTGTAGTTGGTCCAGTGTGCCACCAATTTAGACCACGCTTATCCCAGAGGGGCCTGGGCTCCTGTTGAGTCAGCCACCCGTGCTCTGCCTTAGAGCTTTCTTTTCTAGGGAAGCAGTCCATCCAGCTTCCTGGGCCTGTGACTTCCAGCCCGACAGTGCTGGCCCTTGGGTCGATTTTCTGGCTTTGTACTCTATAGAGAATGTCGGGGTAGATGTTGACTTTATATAGTGTATACTTTAACGACAGGCCTGGGCTGAAGCCTGGCTAGATTTCTGAGCTGTAGAAAGCGTCCTGGAGCATCTCAGGAGCATAGATTCTCCTGCCTAGATAAGTATTGACTGGAGCTCTATGCACCTGAGTCCAGCACTTTGCCATCAGCCCTGGCTGGGGTCAAACAGCCTCAGCCTTTTCCTGTCTCCACCGGTAGCACACTCCTGTAATGTTTGCACTTGAGAGAGAGAGAGGCAGGAGGAGCAGGAGTTCAAGGTGTTATCTTCGGCTATATAGTGAGTTAGAGGCCAGCCTGGGCTACGTAAGCCTTGCCTCCAAAACAAAAACAAAAACCAGAAACTGGAGAAAGAGTTCAGCTGTTGGGGCTGGAGAGATGGCTCAGTGGTTAAGAGCACTGGCTGCTCTTCCAGAGGTTCTGAGTTCAATTCCCAGCAACCACATGGTGGCTCACAACCATCTGTAATGAGATATGGCGCCCTCTTCTGGCACGCAGGTATACATGGAGGCAGAATGTTGTATATATAATAAATAAATCTTAAAAAAAAAAAAAAGAGTTCAGCTGTTAAGATGTCAGCTTAACAAACACCCCTAACTCCAGTTTTGACAACCATGATGCCCTCCTCTGTCCTCCTCAGGTGTTCTCATAGACACCCCCCACTCTCCCCATCCCCCCACCTCCACCTCCTCCACACAAATGAATAGCTTTTTAAAAAAACCACCCAAGCCAGGTGGTAGTGGCAATGCCTTTAATCCCAGCACTCAGGAGGCAGAGGCAGGTGAATCTCTGTGAGTTTGAGGCCAGCCTGGTCTACAGATCGAGTTCCAGGGCTGGCAGAGCTTTTATACAGAAAAACCTTATCTCAAAAAAAAAAAAAAACCAAAACAAACAAACAAAAAACATACCCAAATAAAAAAGATTTAGGAAATCTTGTTTTGTTGTTTGTTTGATTTTTTTTTCCCAGGAGAGGGTTTCTTTGTGTAGCCCTGGCTGTCCTGGAACCCTGGAACTCTTATATCGACCAGGCTAGGCTTCAACTCAGAGATCTACCTGCCTCTGCTTCTGCATTCACCACCACATCTGGTAATGTAAGAATCATTTCGTGTTGGTAGCGAAGGGTTGGAAATCAGAAAGAGATCTTCCTGCCTCATCCATTTTTCTATGAATCACCCTGGCTGGATTGGGCTCTTTTAGGAGAACAGTTGCCTGTGGCACTACCGGCTCTTCCTTCCTGGGCTGCATGTTCTTGCTGAGGATTGTTGTGGTGTGGGAGCCCTGTATCTATGTGGTTCCTGACCTGTGGGTGTGTGGGCTGGAGAACAGCCAGGTAAGCAGTGAGAAGCAACCTTCCCCGCTTGATTGCCTTGACCCCTTCTCTCCCAGCGTGGGTGTTAGAACATGGTCAGATTCATTCTCTGTCTGCCTGTCTGTCTGTATCTAAAGGGTCTTCTGTTATCCATGCTGGCCAGCAATGCGCTTACCACTTCCTCCTGAGCACAAGGATTTGGGGCTTATCACCACACCCAACTCATTCTTTGACCTTTCTTTTAATCTTCCAAAACCAGGAGGCAGAGTCTGTGCATTTGGGGAGGGAGGGGTTAGTGAGGGTTGGCCTGACTTGTTGCTAAGCAGAGCCAGGAGGCTGTCCTGCTGGGGCTGGAGCCTGGCCCTCTCCTCAGGGAGTTCCTTCTCTTCCTCTTGAAGCCCTGGCTCTGCCCCCAGCACCAGAGCTCCACAGGTGTTTATTTCTTGGGATAAACCATGGGAACGCACCACCAGCTCCATTAAGAGAGTAAGACCCTGAGTGCCAGTCTTAAGACGGAGGGTCCCTTGGTCAACCCGTGGGAAGGCTGCCCTCCTGGAGGAAGCCTGGCTAATAACAGCTAAGGAGTTCTCGAAACAGAGTGGACCCACGGATCTGCTCCTGGGTAGAGGAGGCTGATCTCACTGTGGTCAGAAAGGAGCCACGCAGCTTTGCAGGGGAGCGGGGTAGTGATGTTACTTAACGGGAAGGGACATGCTAGGGCAGGCTGGCTGTCAGTTCCTTCTTGAAATACTTCTTGACCGCACCCTCTTCTTTTTCCCTATGAGTCAGAGCATTCTCTGAAAGCACCCTGGTCTCGTCTTGAAGAGGCTATAGTCAGGGCTCGTGTCTCTTGAAGGTAGGAAGAGAGCTAGCTCAGTTGGGAGGAGAAAGCCACAAGTCTGGGCCATACAAGCTCTCCTGTCTGGCTTTCCTTCAGCCAGCATTTCTCCACCCTAATCTCTGCTTCCTCCAGAATCCTCCAAAGAGCCTTGACTTTCTCTCCCTCCGTCTGTACTATACCCCGAATGTGTCCTGTCTCGTCTGAGTTCTCTCCCTCTCTTCTGCCTTTGGGATTTCTGTGCATCCTCTGTTTCTCCTTATGTCTGAGGTCTCAAGGAGAACCCGCCTGTCTTTCGTAGACTCTGACTGCTGACGTATGACTAGAGAGCCACAGGTATGGGATGGGTCTTAGGGAGATGTTTAGAATCTCTGTTTTGTGTGGTTGGATGAAGTGGCCACTGGGTAAGAGGTACACCCACTGTGTTTAATGTGGCAGTAAGGGCCAACCAAGGCATGTCTGTCTCTGAGACCTCTGTGTTCCTGGAAGCTGGTACCTGGCACTGTATGGAGTAGCAGTGTCTGGGATTGGTCAGAGAGGGCGCTCTGGAGCAAGACTGCTGCCCCTGGGGGCGGGGATTGGTTTCAGGGTGGGAGTACTGATGGGAGGGAGGGGAGGATGTGGGGTAGCACTACTTATGTGCAGGGTTTATGCCTCAGGATGCTGTCCAGGGCTGTGAGGCCCTAAGGCAGTAGTTACCCAAATGAAATGGGGCCTAGGTGAACTGTGGTCTTCAGCTTGCCTACCCAGGATGACAGCTAGTTTACTGGGAGCCTTTTGCTTCTAATCTTTTCAGGACTGCTGTGAAGAGGATAACAGTCTCACCTTATACATAAGGACATAGATCAGAGAGGTCAGATGGTTAATAGGTGACCAGTGGCAATGCCAGAATGTGAATCCAAATTTTTCTAGGTACTTCTTTGGGGAGGCTTTGCGCTTATGTGGCTAGAGGAGCCATTTTTGTTACGCCTAGCTACTCAAGAGACTGAGACAGAAGGATCACAAGTTTGAGGCATTCCTAGGCAATTTAGTGAAACCTGTCTTAAATTTTTCATAAGCATATGAAAAAAATAAGCTGGTGATTATAGCTAAGTGGCAAAGTACTTGGCTAGCATTTGTAACTCCCTAGTAACAAGTGATAAAAAAAAAAGTAGAGAAAACTCTTCCTTCTATATTTTGGGGACAAACTGTGTATGGGGCAGAATATAATTATCTTTATCTCCCTACTTAAAAAAATATTTCAGCCAGGTGGTGGTGGCGCACGCCTTTAATCCCAGCACTCAGGAGGCAGAGGCAGGCAGATCTCTGTGAGTTCAAGGCCAGCCTGGTCTACAAAGTAAGTTCCAAGACAGGCTCCATAGCTACTGAGAAACCCTGTCTAAAAAACAAAACAAAACAACACAAAAATTCTTTCAGTTGGACATACTGGCCTGTGCCTGTGATCCTAGAATTTTAAGATTATCCCTGGCTACATAGTGAGTTCTAGGCCAGCATGAGACTTTGTTTCAACAACAAAAAAGGGGTGTATGTGGTTGGGGTCTACTTAAGTTGATAAGAGGACTTACCATATATATATATATATATATATATATATATATATATATATAATTTGTGTGTGTGTGTGTGTGTTTTTTTTTTTTTTTTGGTTTTTCGAGACAGGGTTTCTCTGTGGTTTTGGAGCCTGTCCTGGAACTAGCTCTTGTAGACCAGGCTGGCCTCGAACTCACAGAGATCCGCCTGCCTCTGCCTCCCGAGTGCTGGGAGTGTGTTTTTCTTGTATGTCTGTGTGGGTACCACATGTGTACTGTGCTGAGACTAGAAGAGGACTTCAGATCTCCTGGACCTGGAGTTACAGAGGGTTGTGAGCTGCCATCTTTGTGCTGGGAACGGAACCCAAGTCCTCTGGAAGAGCCGCGGTGCTTTTCAAGCTAGCTGTCTCTTCGGCCCCTTAATGCCTGTTCTTTCTTAGGAATATACTAGACCATGCAGTAAGAGACGATGAATTAAGCGACACAACCCCTATGCCTTGGAATTAATTAATATATAATTTTGAGACAGGGTCTCACTATAGTCCAGATTGTCCTGGAACTGACCACAGTTTGGGTTGTAGATTTTATATTTTAAATGAGAGATGTAGACACATTTGTGTGTGTGTTTTTTTTTCTAGTTCCAGTGTAGACTCTTAATAAATGTGGGCCAGATACTGCTTTTGATTCAAATGAGTTCATATCCCAAGAGGGTCGGGTATGATTGGAAATAAGCCTGGTTTTGAGATCTCTGAATGCTGTTTATGATCATGAGTCTGACCTTGACCTCATACAGAAGATGACAAGTCTGAAGTATCTTGTGGACATGCCAGAGAGATAGTTGGGAATGCAGGCTCTTGGGCTGGAAAAGACGTGGTGCGTAGAAGCAAAAAGGACTGAGGGCAGACCTATTGGAATATGTAGAGAAACTAGGTTAAAAGCACGGAACTAGATAGAGAGGTCCAGAGAGACTGGAAAGATGTTTACAGTCACCTGGAGGTCCAGATAGTGGTCGGCAGTATCGATGGAGGCAATCTGAGAGAAGGGTGGTGAAGGCAGTGTCACTGGGGTGGGCCTTGGCACCTAGCAGCCCTCCCAAGCAGGCTCAGCCCCATATCCTCACCATCCAGTTCAAAGCAGAGAAAAGGAGATTCATTCAGTGTGGCCACATGAGGAAGATGACAGAGATCCAGTGACCTTTTCCCCAGATCTGTCTTGAGTTCCTGTTGTGAGGTTTATGCATAGTTATGAAATCAGTCAAGTTGTCCTGCCCACCATCATTGTCTGAGCTTCTCTCTAGGGAGGTGGGCTGACAAGTTGTCAGCATTTTGGGAAATCTCTTTCTGGGAGATGAATTCCCACTCTGGCTAGCGCCAGGCTTCTTGAAACCTTTTCCTTCTCCCTTGTAGGAGATTCCTGGGGGCAATTCCAAGCCGTGGAGTGCCTTGTTTCAATAATCTGATCACCAACATAAGGAACACAAGTACTCTCCCCTTTAAAAAAAAAAGACTTCTTTTACTTTAAATACTGTGTGTGTATGTACACGCATGTGCATGCAGCCGCCTGCATAGTCCAAAAGAACGTCAGATCTGCTGAATTTTGAATTACAGTTGGTTGTGAGCTACCAGACAGAGAGCACATGAAAAGCAAGCTTCCTTTTCTCTCCCGACATTTTTCTACTTGAAATGCTACAATGTCTGGAGCACAGCAGCCTTTTCACAACTAGGGGGTGAAACAGCCTACACTCTGAAGATGACAGAGCGAAAAGATACAGGGTCCCTATTGATCCTGGATGCACCCCTATGACTGTGGACTTACATTTCCATACTTCTCATTTTTCCCTAACTCGGTTCTGTGTGTACAGGCTCGGGGTTGAAGCCAGGAGGCAGATACACCTAGTAGGCTTCCCACCACTGAGCTACAATCCCAGCCACAGCTATAGTACATGATCATTCCCAAAATCACAACCTCTCTGTGCCCCTCCCCCTTATGCCCCGTGTTGCCCACGACAGACTCAAATGCCTAAGTACAAGCAGTTTTCTCACTCCAGACTCCCAAAAGAGCTGGGACCGTGGACACATGCCATAATGCATGACTTAGCATGTAATTTTTTTACATTTATTTATTGGAAGGAGAGGGCAGGCGTGCCACAGTGGATGCACAGAGATCAGAGGCCAGCTTTTGGGAGCTGATTCTCTCATTCTAACATGTAGAGT
Source organism: Microtus oregoni (assembly GCF_018167655.1). NCBI lineage: Eukaryota > Metazoa > Chordata > Mammalia > Rodentia > Cricetidae > Microtus > Microtus oregoni. The sequence goes on from NW_024543063.1 coordinate 44,923,821, forward strand.
CCGCGGGTCGACCTCAGGCTGTCAGACCTGGCAGGAAACACCTCTACCTGTAGAACCATCTCATTACGGTTGGTATTAGCAACCTGTTCCTTCCTCTATAGGTTTCTTCTCTCTCTCTCTCTCTCTCTCTCTCTCCCTCCTCTCCCCCTCTTCCTTCCTCCTTCCTTCCGGCAGTGTCTGACTTGGTTGCTGGCTTATTGCAGCAGCCTAGTTTAGGTCCAGGCTGTAAGGCTGTGTCTCTTGAGAAAGCCTCCTGAAAACCAGCCACTTCAAAACAATAATCAGCAGCAGCTTCTCTTCAGCTCGCTTTTCCAGGCTCAGACCAGCAGGCCTGTGGACTTCAACCCTGCTTTCTTCTGTGTTCCTGGCCAGTTCTTACCCAGGCAGTGCTTAATCACTGTGGTTGTGGATGAGGCGGGGGATTACTGTTTTTAGAATTTTATCTTTTTAGATATGGCTACTGTGTTTACAGTGCCATCTTGATGGGATGCATCGGATTAAATTCACGTCAGGGGACTGGGGATCCTTGCCAAGGCCTGTCTCTTGGGAAGAATATCAAGCCATCGCTAACAAGATTGATAGAACTCCAGCCAGCACACTGGAGGAAACAGACTGACACACCCGGGAGCTGGCGGGTGATAAGCACCAGCCAAGGCTGCTCTCCTGTTCCTACCCTCACCTTTAGTCCAGGTTGTAGCTGATAGGGACAGGGTGTGCTGTGCTAAAGCGACAAATGGGATCTTTCCGATAAAAACTGAACAAGATAAGAACTCACTGCCGGGAGCAGCTCTTGACTGATTTCAGCCTCCCACCTGGTCAGTGAGAGATGATTTTCGGCCCTGTGGATGCTCCTGAAGAAAGGTTTACAGCCCCTTTTAGCTCTTTTCAAGTCCTCAGCTCACCTGCTGAGGCCCAGTCTGACTTTTTAATAGCAGCAGGTCCAGGTGTGTGTGCCTGTAGCTCTTGGAGACTAAGCAGGAGACTGAGTCCAAAGCCAGCTTTGATACAGCAAGACCCTGCCCGCCCCACCCCACTTAAATAGTAAAGGCAAGAAGGCAATCCTAATGTAACCAGCATGCCTGGAAGGAATGAGGATATTCTAAGAGATGTTTGTGGGGGCTTGAAAGATGGCTCACTGATTCAGAGAGTGTACTTGCAAAGGACCCAAGTTCAGTTCACAGACAGCTCTTAGAGACATATTGATCTTTATACCAATGCCTGATTTAAAGAGAGAGGGAGGGAGGGAGGGAGGAAGGAAGGAAGGAAGGAAGGTAGGAAGAAGGGAGAGAGGGAGGAAGGAGCTGGCTATAGTTGGCTTTGATCAGTCTTCATACGTTGGGTCTTAGCTCTTAGCTAAGAGAGCCACTGTCAATGGGCAACCAGCAGTGTCTGCCGCAGATGGCAAAACATGTAAGCAAAAGTCCAGAGACAGACAGACAGAGAGGGGGAGAGAGGGAGAGAGAGGATGAGAATGTGTGTGGAGGTCAGAGGAAAACCTCGGGTGTTTTTCAGGAGCCGTCTTGTTTGTTTTTTGAGACAGTGTCTCTCATAGGCTAAGAGGCTCCCCAGCACTGTTTGTTTGTTTGTTTGTTTTTTAATGTGGTTGTTTCTGGAATTCAAGCTCAGGTCCCATTCCTTGCATTTGAAGCACTTCACTGACTGAGCTGCCTTCTCAGCCTCCAAATTGGATTTTTAACTAGGAAAAAAAAAAAGCAAAGCCAGAATTGTTGAGTACATTTATCACAGAGGAATAACAATAAGGCAGGTAATTTAATTGCTAAGTCACAGCAAGTTTCCGTCATTTTCAAAAAAATCACACCATTGAAAAGCTAGGTTTCATCGGGGAAATGTAGGCAGGCTAACAAAGGTAATTTTTGTTTTTTGAGACAGGGTTTCACTGTAGCTTTGGGACCTGTCTTGGAACTTGCTCTGTAGACCAGGCTGGCCCCATCACCGACCAGCTAAGATAAATATTACGAGGAGAGGAAAAAGCGGTATGGGTAGGAGGGATAATATGTCAGTCTACTGAAAATTGAGAAAAGAAAAAACTAAACAAAAAAATAACAGAAAACACAAAGTAAGATGGTAACATATGAACAAATATTTAGCTGGGTGGTGGTGGCGCATGCCTTTAATCCCAGCACTTGGGAGGCAGATGCGGGTAGATCTCTGTGAGTTTGAGGCCAGCCTGGTCTACAAGAGCTAGTTCTAGGACAGGCTCCAAAAGCTACAGAGAAACCCTGTCTCGAAAAACAAAACAAAAAAGAACAAATATTTAAGTATGATGGCTGATGGGAGAAAAAAAAACAAAGAAGCCACCCAGGTGTGGTGGTTCATACCTTTAACCCCACTGTTTGGGAGTTGAGGTAGAAAGATTTTTGCATCTTTGAAGCCAACCCAGGCTACATAACAAGACCCTGTCTCAAAAAAAAATAAAAAAATAAAAACAAGGGGCTTCAGAGGTGGCTTAGCTGTTAACAGAGCTTGCTTCTTTTCCGGAGAACCTGAGTGTGGCTCCCAGAAACCACATCTGGTAGCTTACAGATCTGTAACTCCAGCTCCAGGGCATCCTCCTCCTCCTGGTGTCCCTGGGCACCTGCTTGCGAGTGCACATACCCATACACATAAATAGTAAAAATTCTTTAGTATGGAATATGATGGCATAAGAACATTAAGGAAAGCCAGACAGTCTTTAATCCAGGCAGAGGTAGGGAGATCTCTGAGTTCAAGGCCAGTCTGGTCTACAGAGTGAGTTCCAGGACAGCCCAGGGCTATACAGAGAAACCCTGTCTCCAAAAAACAAAACAAGGCAAAAACATTAACAAGGTCCTGGAGAGATGATGACCCAATAATCAAGAACACTTGTTGCTCTGGGCGGTGGTAGCACATGCCTTTAATCCCAGCACGCGAGAGACAGAGGCTGGCATATGTCAGTGAGTTTTTTTTTTGTTTGTTTTGTTTTGTTTTTTGAGACAGGGTTTCTCTGTGGTTTTGGAGCCTGTCCTGGAACTAGCTCTTGTAGACCAGGCTGGTCTCGAACTCACAGAGATCCGCCTGCCTCTGCCTCCCAAGTGCTGGGATTAAAGGCGTGCGCCACCATCGCCCGGCTGTCAGTGAGTTTAAGGCCAGCTGGGTCTACAAAGCAAGTTCCGGGACAATCTGGACTGTCACATAGAGAAACCAGTCTCAAACAAACAAAAAACCCCATCACTTGTTGCTCTTGCAGAAGATCTGGGTTCAATTCCCAGCACCAACATGGCAGCTCATAACTATCTGTAACTCCAGTTTCAGGGGATCTGATGGCATCTCCTAGCCTCCACATGTACCAGGCAATATATGCAGGCCAAACACTCGTACAGGTAAAATTAAATAACCAACCATGGTACTGGCAAGATGGGTCAGCAGGTAAAAGTGCCTGCTGTCAAGCCTTAATGATCTGAGTTTCATCTTCGGGACCCACATAGTGGAAGAAGAAATCCAACTCTTTGCAAGTTGTTCTCTGACCTTTACACTTGGGCAGTGGCACACATATAAATAAGTAAACGTAATTTAGGGCAAAAATAAAACATGGGCCAGCAAGATGGTTCAGTGGTTTAAAGCTCTTACCCTCAGGCCCAAGGACCTGAGTTGAAGCCCCAGGACCCACATGCCAGACAAGAACTGACACCTGAAAGTTATCCTTTATGTGTGTGTGTGTTGCCTGTGACATGTCTAATGACCGCGTGTGTGTCGTGCCTGTGGAGGCCAGAAGAGGACATCAGATTGTCTAGAACTGGAATTAGAGCTGGTTGTGACCAACTATGTAGATGCTGGGAATAGAAGCCAGGTGCTCTTAATTGCTGAGCCATCTCTCCAGCCCCAAGGAAAAGCCCTTTAAGGGATTCTTAAGCGGAGGCCAGAGGACAGCTGTGTAGCCTTGAGCCTTCCATCTTTTCATGGGTCCTAAGTCACTTTCACGGGTGAGCCTGAGCCATCTGGGGGGGCTCTGGGTCTCTTACTCAAGATAATGACTGAGCCCCCGGGGCACCTTTGGCAAGGTTCGGCTGTTGCCTCTCCCAGAAGGCAGTAGTTGGCCCCTAGAGTGTGTTTGCAGGAATCAGTAGAAAAAGAGAATTTTTGATGGCGTACCCAGATGGTAGGAAAAGTTTGGTAGGTTTATGAAAGAAGCAATGGAGTATTCACTTCTGTCTGTCTGACCTGTCCTGGGAGTTTTGATCAGGAATAGTAAAATGAGAAGCCATCCCCAGATATTCTTGGGGCTCATAATGCATCCTGATGTTTGAGAATGGACCTCAGGTTGAGGCTTTAGGTCACACCCTCGGGCAGGGTGGGAGTGGATGGCTAGAGCTGCCCATCCCCACCCCCATCCCGAGTTCTGTCTCTGCAAACTGTGTTCAGCTGTGCTGATCTGAGGCTGTGCAGACCCGTGTTTCATTAGGTTATTTCTGTGGCTGGTCTCCTGGGATCTGACCGAGATGGGCTCTAAAGGCACTGTCGCTGACAGCATCGTCCCTGCTGCTCGCCTGCCCAGTTCCCATTGCTCCATTTACCACTGTGCTGGTGAGGGCCTCCCGTGGGCTTTCCGTTTTGTTCTGTGGGAGCCTCTTTTGACCCTGCATTCCCTGACTATCACAAAGCTGGGGGAAGAGATGAGGCAAATCCATCCGCAATTAAAGGCCCTATCCATCTCAGTCTCCTGGGTGCTATTTTCTCTGTTTAGCCTTAACAGTCTGAAATTGGCTAGGTCTTGTGGAAATGGTTCTTACTAGATGGTCTCCCCAAACTTACAACATTGATGGCCTCACGCTTCCTATAAAGCCATAGCTGTGTAAAAGTTTGGCGTGGAGGCATGTGCTTACAGTCAGCATGCGAGGAGCTGAAGCAAAAGGGTAACCACAAGTTCCAGGCCAGCCAGAGCCACATGGTGAGACACCATGTGCAGCTGACCATATGCAGCATTTGAAGTATACATGGAGAACACCCCCCCCATTTGTTTATTTGTATATGGGATGGGGTGAGCACACACTGCTGGAGGTCAGAGAACAACTTTTGGGGAGTTGCTTCTCAAAGTCTACCATGTGGGTCCCTCGACTCCAATGGTCAGACTTAATGTAAGCACCTTTACCTGCTGAGATATACTCACTGACCCAGTGTATTAACATCTTTAGCCCAGTCTGGCTTTGAACTCTTTCAGTATGGGGGTCACAGGTGTGAACCACCATACACACCTAGCTCCAAAGTAATTTCTAAAACCCAGAAAACTGCTTCAAATAAAACACTGACCGTACCTGTCTTTACTGTTAAGTAGGAGAGAAGAAAACTGCATCCAAATCCATGCAATTCCCCCTGAATTTCTAAAGCTCTTTTCCTGAGAAAGCAGGTTGTCCCAGATAGCTTGTTTGTGCCCAGAAACAATAAAAGGCATCCGTGAAACCCTTGGTTAAACCAACTATGAAGAGGTACAGCTGGGTCTGTACTCACGGTTCAGCAAGCATCATGGGCAACACATTCTCCTGTGTCTTGGACGGTTGATTGAAGCCCATGGCATAGACTCCTTGGAGGAGCTGTGGTTTTCTGGGAGGCAAGGTAGACAAGACAAGATGGGTTTCTAGCAATTAAAATGTTTATTTTTTTCGACAAGATTTTGCCATGTAGCCCTGTCTGGCCTGGTCTTGCTATTGTAGGCCTTGGTGACCTCAGACTCAGAGATCGGCTATCTCAGCCGCCTGGGTTCTGGGAATAAGTGTGTGTGCCATCACACTTGGCTTTGTTTCTGAGGCCCCATCTCTTTGTGGAGTCCAGGCTAACCTGAAACTGTGCGTGTAGCCCATGGCAGCCTTGAACTCGTGGTTCTCCTGCCTTTGCCTTTCAGGACATGAGAAGTTCACAGTGCTGGATGCCTCCTGGGCTAGAGGGATTATCTGGAGGCTCTGATACCTTCGGTGCCTCCTTTGCTTCTGTCTGTCTACTCCAAAAGCTGATGTTCCCAGTAACTGCGTGGACATGAGGTTCTAAAGCAGGAGTGTTTACTCTTCCCTGAATGTATTGCTGAACTAGGGTTTTACTTATTTATTTTTTCTGTCCCTCTCAAGACAGTCCAATTACCTCTGATGACCTGATAGTGATTTAAATCCAAAGGAGTCAATAACATCTCTGGCAGAGGCATTTCCTCTGGAAGCTTCCTAGGCCGGCTCTTGTCCAGACCCCACTTTCGTGGCTCTTTCTCCAGCTGAAGGTCCTCATTCCTTCAGCTGTTTAGCCTACAGAGTCACTGCCTCCTAGGGCTACAGATTATAGAAGCTGGGAACAGGAGTCTGCAAAACTCAGTTATTTTCCTTAGATGCTGGGCATGGATATGGGCAAAGGGGGGCCTGGAAGATACAGTAGGTGTGCTTCATGATCCAGTGGAACCTTTGAAGAAGCTCATTTGAGTCAGTGTTTTGGGAATTCCCTGGAGTGAGGGAAGCTTTGGGTGTTTTGTTTTTATTTGAGGTATGGTCCCATGTATCCCAGGCTCACTTCGACCTTGCTGCCTAGTTGAGAACGACCATGAGCTTCTTTTAAAATTTATTTTTAGCCGGGCGGTGGTGGCGCACACCTTTAATCCCAGCACTCGGGAGGCAGAGGCAGGCGGATCTCTGTGAGTTCGAGACCAGCCTGGTCTACAAGAGCTAGTTCCAGGACAGGCTCCAAAGCCACAAAGAAACCCTGTCTCGAAAAACCAAAAAAAAAAATTATTTTTATTTTGTTAGTGATTTGCCTGTGTGAGGGTGTTAGGGTTACAGACCGTTGTGAGCCCATCCTCAGTGGCACACTTCCTCCACTATGACAATACCTCCCAATCCTTCTAATCCTTTCAAAGGGTCACTCCCTGACGACTAAGCATTTGAATATATGAGCGCATGTTGGCCATTTTATTCAAGCTCCCACAAATGGTTTTAAACTCAAAAGATTCTCCTGCTTTTATGTCCCAAGAGCTGGGATTATAGGCATGTACCTTCATGCTTGACTTGAAGCTTCAAAAAAATTATATTTATTTAATTATTTGTGTGTGTCTATGTGGACATCAGAGGACAACTTAAGGGTGTCGGCTCTTTCCTTCTACTTCATGGGTCCCAGGGATTGGATGCAGGTCAGCAGGCATGGAAGAGAGTACTTGGACCCTTGCGCTATCTCAGCACCTCCGCCCTTCCCTCACTCCCCTGAGCCTTTGCAGCTGCAGCTGCTCACAGGCCTCTTTCAGCGCCCTGGCTCTTCTCCGGCTCTGGGGTCAGACCAGGCCTCAGAGCTCACGGCCACTCGTAAGGTCACAGCCGTAAGTTTTGTCACATCTCTGACCATCATTTTCCCAATCTAGAATAGCATCATCCCTGTTGTATTGTGCTAATAACCAGTCCTTGGTGGCTCTGGGCCCTGGTTTCACTGAAGAAACTTGAGCCATTACAAACCGACGGGGCTGGAGTTTTTGTTTTGTTTTTTAAAGATCTATCTTAGCTGCCCTGGAACTAGTTCTTGTAGACCAGGCTGGCCTCGAAATCACAGAGATCTGCCTGCCTCTGCCTCCAGAGTGCTGGGATTAAAGGCGGGCGCCACCACCGCCTGGCCAGATGTATTTCTATTTGATGTGTATGGGTGTTCTGTCTACCTGTATATCTGTGCATCGTGTGCATGCCTGGTGCCCAAGGAGGCCAGAAGAGGGCAATGGATCCTCTAGAAATGGAGTTACAGGTGATTGTGAGCTGCCCTGTGGCTGGTGAGAACTGGACCCGGGTGTCTGGAAAAGCAGCCAGTACTATTTCGACCCCCCTTTTTACATTGTTCGTGTGTATGATGGGGATGGGGGACACATGTCACTCACATGAAGACAACTTTGTAGAGACTTTCCTTTGAGTGAGTTCCAGGGTTGAATGAAGGCTGTCAGACTCGGGCAAGCGCTTTTACCCACTGAGCCGTCTTGCTGCTTTCTTTGGTTCTGGTTGAGGCACTTACGCTCTCTCCTGGCCCCTAGTTGGCCTCCAGTTCGCTACTAAACAGCTCCCAGCTCCTTCTCTTCCTGCTGCTTCCTTCTGCAGGCTCCTGTCCTAGTTGGCATCTTTTTAACACAGATCCTAAGACAGCCTGCAGCTGCCAGCAGCAGCCGGAAAGCTCTCTACAAGGAAGGGGTGACTGCAAGACCCAGGGGTCATGTCAGAACTTACTCTGGCTGGCTGGGTTTAAAGAGGTTTAAGTGATTCCCCTACGTGGAATCAGGCTCCTTTCCCTCAGGCCAGTCCTCAACAGCTCTGCAAATGGCCTCTTCTCCCTGTTGTCTGCTGGGACAGCGTGGAGCCTCGGGCTGTTGGTGCTAACAGGGCTCTTGGAGTTCATTTTGTCCATAATACACAGATGAAGGAAACTGCCCATGGGGCTAGTTGGTGGTGGTTTTGAAGCCCGAAACCCCATCTCCTGAAGAGTTTTCCTAGTGCATCAGAGCAGGAAGGCTTGTTCACGGTTCACTGAAGCAATCAGAAATGTTGCCTGTACAATCCACACCTGGGAGATCACGGACAGGACCCTGCCAGCTTCCCATGGGTACTGGAAGTTCCTGGAGAGCACTATGTGGGGGATGCCTTTATTCTCAGACCTTGCCATCTTCTCTGGGGCAATTTCTTCGTAATTTTGCCTGAAAGTAACCACACAAAGCTGGACAAGGCTTTCTAAATTGAGTATGTCAGCCCTGGCTATCAGACCCTGGGGAAATTAGCTTATTGTTTATTCTCAGGCTGATTAGTGAAGGCGCTGCACTAACTCAGTCCTCTGAGGGTAGGGGTTAGGCGAAGCGATGCTGTCTGTGGATGGTTGGAAGAGAGAGCCTTTTCTTTTGTCTACCCTTTTGTTAAGGAGCTTCTTTCTAGCTTTGTCCCCTCTGCGACCATGGGTGGGGCCTGTGTGTGTGTGTGTGTGTGTGTGTGTGTGTGTGTAAGAGAGACAGATAGAGAGACACAGAGACAGAGACAGAGATGAGTGAGTGTGTGTGTGTGTATGTGGGTGAGCAAGTAGATTTGCGTGTATGTGTTCCGGTTCTTGCTATCTATCTGCATATCTTTTCCTCTCTGAATTTCAGGGTCATGTGGTGGCAACCTGGTACCTGAAGAGCCTGCCAGGGGATTTCTGCTGGCAGGAACTGAGGGCAGGACAACCTTCCCCCAGAAGCAGGGGTGGGCAGGACAGCTGCCCTGCCGAGGCAAACAGTCCCAGGAGTCCGGAGCCTCGTGAGGGACCCCACTCAAGCTCTGATGACCCACGTGGCTTAGGTGCAGCGCCTTGCTGCGTGGCAGCTGTTCCCAGCTCCAGAGGACCCCACAGTCGGAGTCAGTGCTTTGTGATCCCCTGTGGGGCTGCAGCTGGGGCTGCGATCACCAGAAGAGAGGACCAGCAATGCCGATGGGAAGCAGAGAGACAGAAGCTACGGAGAGGAGGGCCTTGGTTTTTACAGCATTTTACAGATGTCCATGAAGATTATTGGTTTTCTTTCTGGCCTCAGGTGGGGCTCCTTTCCCCTGGCCAAGGAGTTGGACCAGGAGGGCCTGCAAGCATAAAGAGGATTCTTGCATGGAATGCAGGCCCCCTGAAGCCCCTGCGCTCTCTGCTGTGATCAGAGTTCCAGGACTTCCCCACTGCAGGGGAGGAGGGACTGCCTCAGTGTCTGCTCATGAGCCACAAGGACCCCGACTGCTCCAGACTGGACCTTTTCAAGCCGCCAAAGAGGGGGGTCCCTGGAGCTGGCAGCCAGCAGTCACAAGGGACCAAAGGGCTGGGATGGATTGACCTCTGCCTGGACAGGGTGGCAGGCGAAGCAGAGCCCTTGTGGCCCAGCTAGTGACTGAAAGACCCAATGAAGCCTTAAGCAGAGACTCCAGTGGCTCAGGGACGGGGGGAGGGAGGGGGGCTACTCCTGCGGACGTGCTTTTTCCTTTTTTTTTTTTGAGGGAGGGTGTGGCAAGAGTCCCCTGCCACACCTTGTGTCCCTATGCCCTTTACACGTGCTGTCAAAAGAAGCAGGCTGTGCCGTGGCCGGCCCCATAGTGGGCTGGAGGAGGATTGGCCACGGTGACAGCTGCCCCGTGGCCAGCACGATGAAGTGCTCCCTGCGGGTGTGGTTCCTCTCCGTGGCCTTCCTGCTGGTGTTCATCATGTCCCTGCTCTTCACCTACTCACACCACAGCATGGCCACCTTGCCCTACCTGGACTCGGGGGCCCTGGGTGGCACACACCGGGTGAAGCTGGTGCCAGGCTATACGGGACTACAGCGCCTTGGCAAGGAGGGGCTTTCGGGGAAAAGTTGTGCCTGCAGCCGCTGCATGGGTGATGCCGGCACCTCCGACTGGTTTGACAGCCACTTTGACAGCCACATCTCTCCTGTCTGGACAAGAGAGAACATGAATCTCCCCCCGGATGTCCAGAGGTGGTGGATGGTAAGAACCGTGGCCCCTTCTGCTTGCTTCCTGCTGCCTTCTGCCCAGAATCATTCTCACAGCCCCTCTTGGACTCGGGCTCTCTGTCTCGTGACTCCCAGCACCCTGACAGAGTGGGAAGTCCATCTGCTCTGAGCCGTGTACCTGGATCACAGATGGCTAACAGGCGGAGTAAGCTTTGGCTTGGAAAGAGGGAGAACCGCTATTTGTGGTTCTTTTTTTTTTCTTTCTTTTTTTTTTTTTTTTTTTCGAGACAGGGTTTCTCTGTAGCTTTGGTGCCTGTCCTGGAGCTAGCTCTTGTAGACCAGGCTGGCCTCGAACCCACAGAGATCTACCTACCTCTGCCTCCTGAATGCTGGGATTAAAGGCGTGTGCCATCACCTCCTGGCTTATTTGTAGTTCTTGTAGGAGTCCACTGTGGACCCAGAAAAATGCTGTTGACCTTGGTAAGCAGCACCAATGGCAACAGCGTGTGGCTGAGAAAGTGAATGAGGATATGAAGGCCGGGCCCTAGATAGAGGCCTTCCCATTTGGTGAGAGTTACCCCACAGCTGCAGCAAGCGCTCCCCTGCTAGCAAGTGGCTCGTGCTACTCCCTCGTCCAACTTCTGAGCTTTCCAAAATTGTTATTATTTGTGGTATGTGTGTGTATGTACATATATGTGTATGTGTATGATGTGGCTGATGTATGGACCTGTAGAGATCAGAGGACAACTTTGTGGACTTGGTGCTTTCTTCCACCTTCACATGGGTCCCAGGGATTGAACTCAGCTTGCCAGGCTGTGCAGTGAGCACCATTCCTCACTGGATTGTCTTGCCTGCCTTCCTCCAGCCTTGTATCAGACCCCAGAATCCTGGTTTTGTGTGCACAGTGTACATACATACATACATGCTTCTGACATTTTTTTATTTTAGTGTATGAATGAATGCTGTGTGTGCATGTATTTCTGTGTGCTATTTACGTCCCTGGTGTCCTCAGAGGCCATGTGGATGCTGGGAATTGAACCTGGGTCCCCTGGAAGAGCAGCCAGTGATCTAACTGGCGGAACCATTTCTCCAGTTCCTATGTGTGCTGTGCATGTTTTATGTGTGTGTAAGCATGCAGGATTACGCTTGTGGAAGCCAGAGGTTGTGAAGTATCTGACTCAATCACTGTCTATGTCTTTGTCATTGTTGGTCTCACTGTGTAGCTCTGGCTGTTCTGTACTCACTCTGTAGAGCAGGCTGGCCTCCAACTCACAGAGATTCGCCTGCCTCTGCCTCCCTGGGATTAAAGGTGTGCACCACTACGCTGGCCATTCTTCCTTATTTTTTGAAATAGGGACTCAGGGAATCTGGAGCTCAAAGATTTGGCTAGGCTGGCCAGCCGGCGAGATTCTGGACATCTGCCTGTCCACATGCCTGTCGTCCACATGCCGCTGGCATCAGGATTCAGAAGTGCACGGCCCCATCTGGCTCTTACATAGGTCCTGGGGATCCGAACTCAGGTTTTCATTGTTTGCAGTACAGACATTTTTTACTGAGCTATCCCCCTGGTCCAGAAATATGGATTTTGTTTTGTTGTTGTTTTTTGAGGCAGGATTTCTCTTCTATGTAACTCTGGCTGTCTTGGAACTCACTTTGAAGACCAAGCACAGAGATTCACCTGCCTCTGCCTCCCAAGTGAGAAATGTAGATTTTAAGGTTGAATATCCTATTGGTAAGTGTTGGCTCAGAGTAATTATAAACACTTCAAGAGTCGTTTTTGGTTCTTTACAGTGGCTGGAGAAGATGGCTTTGGCCTGGGAAAGGACTTTGTAAATCTTAGCTGCTAAGGGAGGTGAGAGCAGAGGAGCCTCAGAAGGACCCAAAACAGGTTCATTCCTGTTTTCCTAGGTTCCAAGACCTTTTGCTTTTCATACCCTCCACCCTGCCTCCATCATCTCTGGAGCATCACTTCCCAGGTTCGACAGGGCCATCTGGTTGCCTCCTGGGCCAAGAATGGAGCTTGTAGGCTGCCTGCTTTTCCTGGCATGGAGAGTCAGTTCCTTGTCCCTGTTCTTCCAGCCAGCGTGGGAGCAAAATGCCTTTTTTTTTTTTCCTGAGGCAGGGTTTCTCTGTACCTTTGGAGCCTATCCTCTTGTAGATAGGCTGGCCTTGAACTCTCAGAGATCCCACCACTGCCCAGCTCTCTCTTCTCCTTCTTCAGGGATGTGAGGGTACATGACTACATGTATCAAGACAACTGCCCAGAATCTGTGTGTTGGCCAGTCCTCCAAGACTAGCATCTGTGGAGCAGGAACCCCATAGGCTCCCCTTGTAGAGGAGTTCTGCCTGTCAGTCACAGCTACAATCCTTGTTCTATGGAGAAAACCAAGGTTCAAAAAGTGCCCATGTCTGCCTGCCATTGTAGTCTCAGGGATGACCTTGTAGAGCCAGACCAGGACTCAGGGGTGGCAGGGGGAATTCTGAGGGGATGAGCCAGGCCTTCAGTCACAGGGTTGGAACTCAGAGGCTATTAGGTGCCATGTTCCTTCCACCCACACTTCTTCCTGTTCCCCACCGTCATCCCCTTTGACCATAAAATTGAAAATTCTTGTCTCAGAGCCAGGCTTCTGTTCCAGAAAAGTCTTTGGTCCCCTGAGCAGCTCCTGCTTGTTCACAAACCTATGGGACTACGGTTCAGTCTGCAGCAACGTAGACCAGGCTCACAGAGATCACTGCATCTGCCTCCCGGGTACTGGCATTAAAGGCTTGTGCCATCCCTGTCTGACTGGATTTTTAAAATTTGTTTCTGGCGGGGGGGCTTGTGCATGTCACACGTGGAGGTCTGAGTCAGTTTTCTCCTCCAACTGTGCGGGTTCCAGGACTTCAGGCTTGGCAGCAAGTGCATCTCACTGGCCCATGAATTTCCCCTTTTTTGGTAAGCATATGATCTTTTGTTTGCTGTGTGCCTACCGCCTTTGCTCTTGTGTGTGTCACCTCCTGGCCCCACTGAGCATTGAACTCTGGCAGGGTACGGTGGTATACATTTGTAATACCGGCACTCAGGAGGTTGAGGCAAGAGGATCACTGTGTGGTCAGAGCCAGCCAGGGTTACATAGTAAACTCAAAACCAGCCTGGACTACATACTGAAACCCTGTCTCTAACAAAGCGCAATACTTAGGAGGTGGAGACAGAAGGAGTTCAAAGATAACCTCTGGTACATGGGAGACTTGGTTGATCATTAGCAGTTTGGGTTCCAGTTCTTGACAAGGGGCACAGGGAGCCAGTTTCATTCCAACCACCTGGCTCTGGACTTTTTTTTCTTTTTTTTTAATGAACTTGCACTTCCCAGAGGGTTCAGAGCAGTTACAGACAAGTCCCACAGGTGCCCCCTCCCAGGAGACAGAATGGAAAAGATCCCTGCTTTATGACCTAGGCCTACAAGCCCCTGCAAAATGCCTCAAATAGCACTTTGACACCCCAGCTCCTACCACAAGCCTCTCGAGAGCATTGGGGGCAGGGTACTGGGTATTGGTCTCTCAATAGTGAGACTGACTGGGAATCAAGACTTCGCTGCCTTTGAGAGGGGAGGAGTTCCTCACCGCCTGGGGAGGGGCTCCCAGACAGCCCCGGGATGGAGGTCTGTGTGGCTCCGACTGGAGGGGAGGCTTGAATGGGCACATCTCTCTATCCTCACGGCCATCTCCCCTGCCCAGATGCTGCAACCCCAATTCAAGTCACACAACACCAATGAGGTGCTGGAGAAGCTGTTCCAGATCGTGCCTGGCGAGAACCCCTACCGCTTCCGGGACCCCCAACAGTGCCGGCGCTGTGCTGTGGTGGGAAACTCAGGCAACCTTCGGGGCTCTGGCTATGGGCAAGATGTGGACGGCCATAACTTTATCATGAGGTGAGCTGTCACGGAATCGGGAGGGGGCGGGGACAGCTCGCAGAAGTCCCTCCACCACCTGGGTCCCAGGGACGAAACTTGTTCTCTTCCCTCCTGAGCCATCCTGCCAGTCTTCTTTGGCCTCTTCTGATAGGCTACAAGTGCAGGTGTCCCGAGTGCTAAAGAACACCAGTGCCCACAGACTTCAGTTCACGGGCTTGGTCTCTGGTCCTAGTTTTTCAAGGTTGGGTGTGGAGGAAGGGTTCAGAATATAAATTTGGGAGGCTGGAGAGGGGGATCAGTGTAAGAGCATTTGCTGTCCTTGCATAGGACCAGAGTCTGGTTCTCAGCACCCATACGGCACCTTGAAGTCATTTCTGACTCTGACTTCAGGGGGCACATAATTGTTACATATACATACATGCAGGTGAAACACACATATAAAATAAAAATATTTTTTTAAAACCTACAAAATAGGGGACTAGAGAGGAAAGATCTCTCAGTGCTTAAGGCTGCTCTTTCAGAAGTCCTGAGTTCAATTCTCAACAACCACATGGTGGCTCACAACCATCTGTAATGAGATCTGGTGCCCTCTTCTGGCCTGCAGGCAAAACACTATACATAATAAATAAATAAATCCTTTTTTTTTTTTTTCGAGACAGGGTTTCTCTGTGGCTTTGGAGCCTGTCCTGGAACTAGTTCTGTAGACCAGGCTGGTCTTGAACTCACAGAGATCCCCCTGTCTCTGCCTCCTGAGTGCTGGGATTAAAGGTGTGCGCCACCATCGCCTGGCTTAAATAAATAAATCTTTTTTTTAAAAATATTTATTTATTTATTATGTATACAATATTCTGTCTGTGTGTATGGCCAGAAGAGGGCACCAGACCCCATTACAGATGGTTGTGAGCCACCATGTGGTTGCTGGGAATTGAACTCAGGACCTTTGGAAGAGCAGGCAATGCTCTTAACCTCTGAGCCATCTCTCCAGCCCCCAATAAATAAATCTTTTTTTTTTTTTTTTTTTGGATTTTTCGAGACAGGGTTTCTCCGTGGCTTTTGGTTCCTGTCCTGGAACTAGCTCTTGTAGACCAGGCTGGCCTCGAACTCACAGAGATCCGCCTGCCTCCGCATCCCGAGTGCTGGAGTGCTGGGATTAAAGGCGTGCGCCACCACCGCCCGGTCCAATAAATAAATCTTAAAAAAAAAATAAAACCCACAAAATATCATTTTGGGAGGCTAGAGATGTAGCTCAGTTGCCAGTGCGCAGAAAGACCCGGGGTTAACCCTGAACACTGCACAAGCCAGTGGCATTACTTCTGCCTCTCCTTTTGGTGTTAGGAGAACCTTAGTGAAGTTACTGGGACTGGAGAGATGCTCAGCGGTTAAGAATACATCCTGCTCTTTCAGAGGACCCAAGTGCAGTTCCTGGTACCCATGCCATATGACCCACAATTATCAGTGACTCTCGGCACCAGGGCATCTGACACCTCTGGCTTCCATGGGTGCCTATACTCACATGCACATGCCTACACCCAAATAAAATTTAAAATAATAATAAATGGTTTTTTTTTTTTTCGAGACAGGGTTTCTTTGTGGTTTTGGAGCCTGTCCTGGAACTAGCTCTTGTAGACCAGGCTGGTCTCGAACTCACAGAGATCCGCCTGCCTTTGCCTCCCGAGTGCTGGGATTAAAGGCGTGCACCACCACCACCCGGCTAATAAATGGTTTTCAAAGAGCAATGTTACTGGCAGGAGGTGTCCTTGCTACTGCCCATTCTGCTGTCCTTGCAACACTAAAACAACCCATCTTTAAAAGAGGGTGAGGTGTGTGTGGTCACATACATTTATGAATCTCAGCTCTCTGGAGGCTGAAGCTGAAAAATCCCAAATTCAAGGCCAGACTTGGGCTGCCATAGTAAATTCCTGGCTTTAAAAACATCTCAAGAGGCTGGAGAGATGGCTAGGTGGTTAAGAGCACTGGCTGCTCTCCCAAAGGACCTGGTTCAGTTCCCGGCACCCACGTAGCAGCTCACAACTGTCTGTAACTCCAGTTCCAGGGAATCTGACACCTTCACACAGACATCCATGTAGGCAAAACACCAATGCACATAAAACAAAAATAAATAAATAAAAAATCTCAAAGCCAAGCACAGTAGTCCACACCTTTAATCCAAATACTTGGAAGGCAGAAATAGGTAGATCTCTGAGTTTGAAATAGTCATGGCTACATAGTGAGACCCCATCTCAGGAGAAGCCCAAAGTCTCATGCTGCGGATAGTGTACAGTTGGTAGAGCACTTGCGTAGGGTGTGCCGGGCTCTGGGTTTGAGCCTCAGCACTGCATAAGCTAGGGATGGTGACACACACTTATATAGAGGTAGGAAGATAAGAAACTCAAGTTCATCTTTGGATACCCAGTAAGTTCAGTGCCAGTCTTGGTACATGAACCCCTCCCTGTCTCTGCCTCAAAAATAAGTAAATAGGGTTAGGGAGGTGGTTCGGGTGGCAGGCTTGTTATGCAACCCCGAGAACTAGAGTTCGATATAATATATATATAAATGCACCCATGTAAAAGCTGGCTAGTGCAGCATGCACCTGTACCCTAGTGCTGGTGGTACTGGGATTGGTGGACCCTGTGGGCTTACTGGTCAGTCAGTCTAGCCAAAATGGTAAACTCAAGTTTCAAGGAGAAACGCTGTGTAAAAAAAAAAAGGAGGCGGGGACTGGGGGGGTTGGCTCAGTAGGTAAAGGCAGGTAAAGGCACTTGTTGGGCAACCCTGACAACCTGAGTTTGGATTCTCAACCCATATAAAAACCAGATGCTGTAGTATAGTTTTCTTTAATCCCAGTGCTCCCCTAAAGGGAGCTGAGAGGCAGAGACACTTTCCAGAGGCTTGAGCACCCATTGTCCCAGCCGACACAGTGACACGGAGACCCTGTCTCAAGGAGGAAAGGTGGAGACTGATACCCTGACTCTGTTATCTGACCTTCACATGTATACCATGGCATGTGGGCACCCACACACACACATCCACACAGAAACAGAAAGTAGGAGAGGAAGACTCCCATTGCCAACCTCTAGCCAATACATGCACAGGTGAGTGCAGGCACACATGAATGAATGAATGAATGAATGAATGATGAATAAAATACTGAAGCTCCAGGTTCCTTCTAAACATCTCCTACGATGAGCATAGAGGAAAACCAGATTTCCCAGGAGGCAGAAGGCCTTTGTCTTAGAAACTGTTGCTGTCTCCATAGCAACACCAACACAGCAATATATCTCTGAGGATTTCCATATTTTTTTGCAAGATCTTCCTTATGATGAGAAATGGTGATGAATAGGGAGATAGGAGAATACTGAGCTCCACCCAGAACTCCAGAGCCATTTGGGTTGTCTTCATCTTCCGGTTGCTGGCACTTATAAGGGAGGGAAGCTGGAAGCTGGAGAAAGATCTCTCTCTGCTGAGGCTTCCGTTGCTTCCCTTCAACCCTGGGGTATTTGAAAAGTCCAAGGCAAGCCAGGCATGCCTTTAATCCCAGCACTCAGGAGGCAGAGGCAGGAGGATCTCTGTGAGTTAGAGGTCAGCCTGGTCTATAGAGCGAGTTCCAGGATAGCCAGGGCTGTTACACAGAGAAACCCTGTGACATTCTTTTGGAGGCTAGAAGGAAGGAGGGAGGGAGGAAAGGAGGAAAGAAGGAAGGAAGGAAGGAAGGAAGGAAGGAGTCCAAGGCAACCCTCAGATGCCTGAGTACCTTCTTCTCTGGGTAACTCTATCATTAGGTTCCTGGGTGATGATTGGGAAACCCCAGGGATTAAAACCTGCAGATCTGAAAACTATGGCATTTTATGATGGGAGTGTCCTAGCTGCAGACACATCCACAGATTCTCTTTCACATGAGGCAAGGTCAAGATGTCGTGTTTGGAGTGGGCCCTAGAACTGCTTTGTAAAAACGGTGATCCGGGTGGAGTTGGCCGTCTGTGGTCTGTATAAAGAGCCAGACGGCAGCAGAGGCGGCTGCTTACAGACCTCCCTCTCTCTCTTGATTTGGAACCAACCAGGGAAGCCTTTCCGTCCCAGAATCAGGGAGAGCAGCACAGTGAAATCCAGCTCTAACCTCTCTGACCTCTCACCTCCAGCTGTCTCCTGTAAATTCATTCTTTAGTCTTAGTTGATGACCCCAGCTGGAATTGAGCTTATCTTGACACCTCTAGCCAGCAGATCATCCAGTTCCTAGCGTGGTCTGGTGATAGAAGGCACCATAAACATAAGTGAAAGGGATGAGACAGCCAGACACTGTGTGTGTTGAGGAAATTCTAATCTGCCCTGCCCAGCGTTTCTTTGGCTGCTGAAGGCAGCTAGGAACAGATAGGTTTCTGGAATGCATGGCTGCATGTCCCAGAGATGCGTGTCATCCTCTGGCCCCTGTCCAGGGTATGACTTATCTAGGATGAATCAGCCTCCATAGAATGCCACGTTTCTTCTCATTCCTCTGGAGCCTATGAAACATCATCTTGGACTAAATTATTTTGCAACTTCATTCCCAGTCACAGCCTTTTGATCTTCAGAGCTTTGGTCTTTTAGTCTCTGGTAAGATGAAGTCTGCTTCTTGGGTCCTCCCAAGTGTAAGTCTGGTCCCCAGCATCACCAGCTGAACACTTCCATGTCCTTCTTGCCTTTTCCATCCACAGGCGATTGGGATGCTTCCCTGCCCTCTCTGACACTTCTGCTACTGGGAGAGGAGCAGAAGGGAAACAGCAGAGGTGCCCTGTGGCAAGGGACGTCTACACTCAGCCCAGCTCATGGTGTCAGGCACTCTGACAGGGCGACATTTGTGCTGGGTCCATAGAGCTGGCATGAAGGCTAGGGAGGTGCTTGGAGACGGTTGCTCCCTCCTGGGTCCCTGCACCACAGCAGCGCTTATGGTCCACCTTACTGCGGTAGTGACGATGCTGTAAGGTGCTCCATCCTCCGGAGACAGAAAGGCCCGCATAAACAAAACAAGACCAGCAGGCTCGTACTTAGGGCTATTTCAACTATTATGTAAAATGTTTACCAAAATGGGAGCCTTACCTGGACTTAGTGATGCCCATCTGTAATCCCAGCACTTGGAGGGTCAGGAGTTCCAGGCCTACTTTAGGCCCATAGCAAATTTAAGGCCAGTCAGGGCTGTCTCAAAAAAAAGAACAAAGGAATCAGGGTACTTTGCACCACTTGGATGTTTCGCTGACTGGTGTTGGGTTTGTTGCCAGCATGTAAAATTTACTTTGTTCTGATTGGCGTTCAGTGTATGAATGTACAAAATGTACCCACCAGTTGTTTTATTAATGGGATGGTCTTATCTTAAACAACCATTGCTGAGTCAAAGTGTGTGTCGTTTTATATATTTTTTTCTTTTTTTTTTTTAAAGATTTATTATGTATATTCTCAGTATTTGTCTGCATGTATGCCCGCAGGCCAGAAGAGGGCGCCAGATATCATTACAGATGGTTGTGAGCCACCATGTGGTTGCTGGGAATTGAACTCAGGACCTTTGGAAGAGCACTCTTAACCTCTGAGCCATCTCTCCAGCCCCCTTTTCTTTCTTTCTTTCTTTTTTTAAATGAGATAAGTGTTACTCTTAGCCCAGGATGGCCTCAAATGTGTGGCAATCCTCCTGCCTCCAGCTTCTTGAATATTGGGACTATAAGCGTGAGCCATCATGTCCAGCTTCCATGTTCATCTTTGGTAGGTGGCAAATTACCCTCTAAAACACACGTGCCATTTTCCGTGGTAGCTCCTTTTCATGTCACCCTCTTTTTCCCCTCAGGATGAATCAGGCACCAACTGTGGGCTTTGAGAAGGATGTTGGCAGCCGAACAACCCACCATTTCATGTACCCCGAGAGTGCCAAGAACCTGCCTGCCAACGTCAGCTTCGTGCTAGTACCCTTCAAGGCCCTGGACCTAATGTGGATTGCCAGTGCCCTCTCTACAGGACAGATCCGATTGTGAGGCTCTTCGCTGGCTGAGTAGCACATGCGTGACAGGCTTCCATGGCAGGGTGGGGAGGGGGGCTCTGGGTTCGAAGTGTTCTCTAGTTACATTAGTGAAAAGGGAGGGCTCACAACGGTGGGCTAGCTGGGGGCACGGCTTATTCTGTGTCTCTTCCTACTTGGTGCTGCTCGGTGTACTAGTGAAACTTAAAACCCCCAGTTTGCACCGGTTTCTCCAGGAGGCAGCTCTGGACTGTGGGGCTCTTCTCTCTGGTCACTGTCTCTGTGGTCATAATTCCATCACAGCTGGATGTGTTTGTTATTGTTGTTACTAACTTTTGTAGACAAGGTCTTCATAAGTCGCTAAAACTGGCCTTGAAGTTGCTCTGCAGCTGAAGCAGGCCTTAAATGTGTGATCCTCCTGCCTCAGCTTCCCTGGTAGCTGGGATTACAGGGTTTTGTCACCAGGTCTGGCTTACTAAAGGTTTGGTGGGTTTGTTGTTTTGTTGGTTTTTAGTATGTATTTATGTGTATGTGACTGAGTGTGTATATGCACCACATGTATGCAGGAACCCATGGTTGAAAGAGGGCATCAGATCCCCTGGAACTCCAGTTCCAGGGTGTAGGTGCCAGGAACTAAACTTGGTTCCTCTGCAAGAGGAGCAAATGTTTTTAGCCACTGAGCCATCTCTCCAGCCCCATGCTTTTTCAGTGTGTGTGTATGTAGGGTCTCAAGTAGCCATGGCAGGCTTTGAACTAATGTTCCTGCCTCCACTTCTACAGTTCTTGGATACAAGGATATGCCACTATATCTACCTACCAATTCTTATATATATATTTATGATTTATTTAACTTTATGTGCATTGGTGTGAGGTTGTCAGATACCCTGGAACAGGGGTTACAGACAGTTGTGAGCTGCCATGTAGGTGCTGGGAATTGAATCTGGGTCCTCTGGAAGAGCAGTCAGTGCTCTTAACCACTGAGCCATCTCTCCAGTCGTCCCCCCCCCGTTTTTTTTAAAATATTTATTTATTTATTTATTATGTGTACAGCATTCTGTCTGCATGTATGCCTGCAGGCCAGAAGAGGGACCAGATCTCATTATAGATGGTTGTGAGCCACCATGTGGTTGCTGGGAATTGAACTCAGAACCTTTGGAAGAACAGTCAGTGCTCTTAACCGCTGAGCCATCTCTCCAGCCCCTACCTACCAATTCTTAAAAACAAAACAGAAACATTAGATGTATTTCAGAAGTATGAATGTCTGCCTGCACGTACATGTATGTATGCACACTACATGTATCCCTGGTACTTTTGGAAGAGGGTGTTGGATCCCCAGGAAGCTATAGGTGGTTGTAAGCCACAACATGGGTGCTGGAAACTGAGCCTAGGTCCTCTGCAAAAGCAGCAAGTGGCCTTTTTTTTTTCTTTTTTGGTTTTTCTGTATAATAGCCCTGGATCTCCTGGAACTCTCTTTGTAGACCAGGCTGGTCTTGAACTCACAGAGATCCTTAAAGGCATGCGCCACCACCTCCAGCCATGTTATTTCACTTTTAAACATTTATTTGTGTGTGTGTGTGTGTTCACAGAGAGGTATTCGTACAAGCCACAGCTTGTGTTCAGAGGACACTTTATGGGAGCTGATTTTCTCCTCCCGACTTGTGGGTCTTGGATAGCAAACTCAGGTCGTTTGGCTTAGCAGCAGGCGCCTGTACTCACTAAGCCATCTCCAGCCCTGTTTTAGTTCTTTCGAGAAAGGGTCTCACTACAGTCCTGATGGGCCTGAATCTTTCTGTTATCCCCCTGCCTGTGCTGTCAGGGTGCTGAGACTGCAGGCAAACACTGCCACAGCCGGCAGGCCCACTGTCTTAGAGTTCCTATTGCTGCTAAGCACCACTATGACCAAAAAGCAAGTTGGGAGGAAAGGGTTTATTTGGTTAATATTCTGCCTTGTGTCAAGTTAACACACACAGCCAGCAAACCCATGTCTTTTCATTTTCTTAATGGTATCATATTTTTGTTACTGATGTTGCTTTGGGTTTGAGACAAGGATTAAAAGCGTGCGCCACCACTGCCCAGCACTTTGGAAGGTAGAGGCAGGCGGATCTCTGTGAGTTCAAGACTAGCCTGGTCTACAGAGCAAGTCCCAGGACAGCTAGGGCTACACAGAGACCCTGTCTCTGAAAACAAAAGATGGGAGGGGCGGGGGAGAAAGGGAGAGAATGAATTTAGAGTCTCTTAGTCCAGGATGTCCATTGTCTCATTTGGAGGTAAAGAGGGTTGTCGTGATGCAGTACTGGGGTACTCAGCAGAGCCATGGCCAGCCACGCAAGCAGGAAATGGGGTTTGGCCCAAGCCTGGGGACAGCAGAGAAAGTCACTCTAGACAGAGGTTACTTGCATAAGCATGGTGTTCTAGTTAGGGTTACTATTGCTGTGATGAAACACCATAATCAAAAGCAACTTGGCATGGAAAGGGTTTATCTTACTTACACTTCCACATCATAGTTCATGGAAGGAAGGCAGAAGAGGAACCTGGAAGCAGGAACTGCATGATGACTGGAGAAAGCTGCTTACTGACTTGCTCCCTATGGCTCGTTCAGCCTGATTTCCTTCTCTCTCTCTCTCTTCCTTCCTGCCCTTCCTTCCTTCCTTCCTTCTTTCCTTCCTTTCTTCCTTCCTTTTTTCTCCCCTCCTCTCTCTTCCTCCCCTCCTCCCTCCCTTCCCCCCTTCTTCCCCTCCCTCCTTCCCTCCCTTCGTCCCTTTAATTTATTAGTTTTTTGAGACAGGTTTTCACTGTGTAAACTACCCTGGCTGTCCTGGAACTCTCTCTGTAGAGATTTGTCTTACATAGGTCTGCCTCTACCTCCCAAGTGCTGGGATTTCTTATAGAACCATTAGCCCAGGGGTGGCATCACCCACAATGGGCTGGCCCCTCTTACACCAGTTGCTAATTGAGAGAATGTCCTACAGCCTGATCTATTCAGACATTTTCTCAATTTAGAGTCCCCCTCTCAGATGCCTCCAGCTTGTGTCAGCAGACATAAAAACTAGTCAGGACACATGATGAGTTTGAGATGATTAGCTAATCCAAGTGTGGAGTTCTCCAGCAAACAGTTTGGGGAAGAAAGATTGAGATTGGAAGCTTTGCTAAACCATTCCAATTTTATCCTGAAAGCCACCGGAGGTTTCTGATCAAGGTCCTGCAGTGATGAACAGTCGATGGAAATAGATCAGTCTAGAAATTGTGAGGCTGTCACCATTTGGTCTTAAAGAGTAGATGTGTTGCTGCGTCCTGGAGAGCCATTTGAAAGGTTTTTTGTTTTCTGTCATCTTGCAGCACCTACGCTCCAGTGAAGTCCTTCCTTCGAGTGGACAAAGAAAAGGTAAGTTCCCTACCTCCTCCTCTCCCCTTCTGACCCTGCCACTGTGGAAAAGATGCTGGCGGCTCCCCTGCCATGCTCTCGGCCACCCGAGAGTGCTGCATTTATTAAAACATGGGCATGTTAACTCAAAAAAAAAAAAAGATGCTGGCTCATTCTAGGTGTGCCTAGTCGTGTGGCTCAGGAATGGCATAGTGCCCTTCCAAGACCATCAAAATCTGCATCTGCTGGTATGCCCGGTTCCAGCACTGACCACAGGAACCTAGGAAAACCCATGTGTAGCCCACTGAGGAACTGCTAGGAGCTTCTCAGAGCCTGCCCTGAATCTCTAGGCCTCCAAACCCTCCATGTGCCTCTTATTCTCCTCACAGGTCCAGATTTACAACCCAGCCTTCTTCAAGTACATCCATGACAGGTGGACAGAGCATCACGGACGATACCCTTCCACAGGAATGCTGGTGCTCTTCTTTGCGCTGCATGTGTGTGATGAGGTAGTGAGTGCCCGTCTAGAGGGGAAGTAAGAGCCTAGAAACAGAGGGGAGCAGCCCTTTCCCATCTTAGCAGTCATTCTGTAATACAACAGTATGCTTGCATTTCTCAGTCTTTAGTACCTTTTAACTTTACTAACTACTTAGCCGAGCGTGGTGCACACCCCTTTAATCCCAGCACTCAGGAGGCAGACGCAGGGGATCTCTGTGTGAGTTCAACACCAGTCTGGTCCGTAGAGTGAGGTCCAGGACAGCCAGCATAACACAGAGAAACCCTGTCTCAAAAAAACCAAATAAATAATAAAATAAAATTACTTCATTAAAAAGTTAAATGTATAGCTGGGTCATGGTGGCACCTGTAATCTCAGCTATGGTGAGGCTGAGGTAAGAGCTTTTTGAGGTCAGCCTGGGCCACATAGGACCCTGCTGTAGAAAAGCAAAAAAACTAAAACAAAACAAAACAACAACAACAAAAAAAAAAAAACGAGAAAGACAGAAGCAGCAGCAGCCCCCTCTGAGTCAGTGTCCTTAGGCTTGGCTTGGGTCCTCCCACCACCACGATCCCCCCCCCCACTCCCAGTGACCCCTGTGCTACCCTCCCCATAGGTGAACGTGTATGGGTTCGGGGCTGACAGCCGAGGCAATTGGCACCACTACTGGGAGAACAACCGGTATGCCGGCGAATTCCGGAAGACAGGCGTACACGACGCTGACTTCGAAGCCCACATCATTGACATGTTGGCCAAGGCCAGCAAGATCGAGGTCTACCGAGGAAACTGAGCTCCCCAAGGGGACGTCAGGATTAGTCAAGCCTTGGTCTGGCCTAGGACGGGCTGCCGCCCACCAATCGGACCCTGCGCCGTCCCCAGCAACGAATCAGTGCTGCTGTTGGGCGGAGCTTCTCTTTCTCAGCCAATCATGCGACTCAAGGAGAACTTCTGGCGCCGCCGTCTCCACCAATCATGGCCTTGGGAGGCGGCGGGGCCTCGACCCCCTTCCCCCCACCCCCCTGCTTTGGATAGGAGTTTCTTTTCCATGTTTTAGGAGGCTAGGTCCGGGCCTGGGCCGGGGAACCGTGGACTGCTCTCTTCCAGTTTAGGCCCGGATGGGTGAGTGAAGCCCGCCAAAGAAATGTGGTGGAGGTGAGACCCTCTCCAGGGCATTTATTCCGTGTCTCACCAGGTAGTAGGGGATTAGATTCACCCCCAGTTGAGTGGACCTACCTAGGGCCTCACTCTGTATCTAGTGTCAGCAAGGGTAGGAAGCTTCACCGGGTCACATGCAAGGTGCTTCTCTAACGTGTGCCCTCACTACTACTGTCCCCCACCATCTCAGCGTCCGCCCTTTGGCCCTGGGCTTTCTCTCCAGTTCACCTGTTGATCTGGAGACAAAATGACACCGCGGGGACCCAGCTGCTCACGCCCTCGCACAAGGCTCGTAAGTCTTTAGCCTTCAGGCGAGAGCAGCAGTGGACAGCAGGCTGGAGAGCCGAGCCCAGCTGCCTGTGCATGTACCGTTTTCTCTCATTGTCACCCCAAAGAGGAGCAGGCAGCCTCTTGCTTGGGGGTAGGATTTGCTTTGGGCTCATACTTTAGTTACCTTGAAGCTGCCGGGGATGGCTGCCCAACCAAGATTGCTTGACAATTCTTTGCAGATGGGCTGGAGCTTTGCTGGGGAAGAGCGGATTGGCGGCTGCCATGCATGCCTCCTCCTGTCTGCAACTTTGCCCTGCTTACTCGCCTGTTCTAACCCACTTTCCGGCTCCTAAAGGGCTGGTGAGTAAAGAATCGGGGTTACAGCTGGAAGCTATT
The DNA here is from genome assembly GCF_018167655.1 of Microtus oregoni. Classification (NCBI taxonomy): domain Eukaryota; kingdom Metazoa; phylum Chordata; class Mammalia; order Rodentia; family Cricetidae; genus Microtus; species Microtus oregoni. The sequence goes on from NW_024543063.1 coordinate 44,949,783, forward strand.
GCATGACTCGACTCAAGGCTGAGGTTGAGTGGGTGAAAAGGCTTCAGTGAATGTCTCAGGCCACAGAAAGCGCTACCCCTTCCCCGCAGTGTCCACACAAGTATTTCCCATTCTTAATAAGTTGACATTACCAAGCAGCCTCCTGGTGGTGGGGGACAGTCACCCAGAAGGGATAGTACCAGAGGGCTGGGATGAGACAGCAAGTACCCCTGAAAACTAAGACATGGAGAACTTTTCTTGAATCTGTTCCTTCCTGGTTCCAAAAGCAGGGGTGGAGAAAAGGGGGATAACACCCAGTGGGGCTACAGGAGGACCCTCCCAGGGCTCTACCCTTCCCGCAGTCAAGGCACCCGCCCTTCTGTTGTTCTGTTCTTGCCTGTCTCATCTCTGCTCTCTCAGGAAGCTGCTGGGATGAGAAGCTGAAAAACAATGCGATTATGCCAAACAGTATTGAGAAGAATAATTTATTTTCTCCCCTTCCTCCCTTTGTTTTGTTTAAACCATTAATCCCTATTCTAGAAGTGGTAGGTCCCAGCACCCAGATCTTTTCTTCTATACTTATTTAAACATTTAAATTTTTTCCTTCCCTTTCTTTTTCTGAATTAAAAAAGAACAAACCCCATGGATTCATTCATCTGTTTTGAACTATACTGCCTTAGGCATATATAAGGAGGCACTATAATAGCGAGGATGTGTGGGAGAACAAATCAATTCTGCTACCCTCTTACACATGAGTCTAGTTCAGACTCTGCTCTCTGAAGTCCCCCAAAAGACTGAGTATTACAGTTGCACCAGGCATGGCGACACATGCCTTTAATCCCAGCAGTTGGAAGGCTGAGGCAGGAAAATAAGTTAAAGGCTAGCCTTAGCTCTATGGCAAGTTTGAGGCCAGCCTGGGCTACATGATACCTTTTTTTCAGAAACAAAACAAAAAGCAACTTACTGTACCCTCTTCAGATTCCTCTAAGACTTGGAAAGGATTATTGGTTCACCTGAAATGACATTTCATCATCTCAGCACCTGTAAAGCTGTCCTTTCCCCACGGGGCAAGCCCCTCTCTGGATTTCCTGCCAACTCCAATCACACTACATGGACCCACATCTTGCTGCCAGTGCTTGTTAGATGCTATACGAAAGGATAGTTCTCTGGGGAAACTGCTGGGCGCATAGACAGCCTCCCTCAGCTTTGCCTTCACCAAGGGAAACAAGTGCTTACGGATAAACACTTAAATAAACTCCAGTAGGTAATTAAAAATCTCCTGGGGGGAAAATGTTGGCTCTATACCTTAAATCACTAAAATGGGTATCAAATGGATCAGAGAACTACACTTAAAAAACCCCACAGGGAGTAGGTGTCTAATGTACTGTTACAACTTAGATATACCAACAGTTTTGGTAGTTGATCCTTTTTTCATGCTTTCTGGTTCCCCTCATTAAAAGGCAAGGCTTTTTTTTTTTTTTTTTTTTTTTTTTTTTTGCATTCTACTTCGTTAGATTGCTCTTCACAGCTGTTCTGTAGTCTTTAGGTTGAGGTATGCCGTTTAACCAAATGCTGACTCTTCTGTCATGATGAAGACTTCGGAGTCTAGGGACAGAGGACTGTCCTTTCTCCTAAGATAGGGGACCAATTGGAGAGACAGAACCTATTAGCTATCAGGACTGACACTAGGGTGGCTGTGGAATCAGCTGTGGCCTGGGATAGGTCATTTTTGCTCCATTACTAGTCCACAACTATCTGCGTTGGTTTTTGTTTTGTTTTTTTTTCGAGACAGGGTTTCTCTGTGGTTTTGGAGCCTGTCCTGGAACTAGCTCTTGTAGACCAGGCTGGTCTTGAACTCACAGAGATCCGCCTGCCTCTGCCTCCCGACTGCTGGGATTAAAGGCGTGCGCCACCACCGCCCGGCTCTGTGTTGGTTTTTTGAAGACAGGGTTTTTCTGTGTAGCCCTGGCTGTGCTAGAACTTGCTGAGACCAAGCTGGCCTTGAAGTCACAGAGATCCACCTCCCTATGGGATTAAAGGTTTGTGATTAAAGGCTATTTAGTCCTAGCCAGGCAGATTAAACCACTGCCTGGCTGCCTGCCTTGTTTATTTTCAGTGTTGTCCTTTGGGTCAGCGCGGGCATTAACTATTGCACTGTCTTGCTCTGTGCCGTCTCAATCCCTTTCCCCTTTTAAACTTCACAGTGCTCACACTCCTGTGTCTGCCACACTACCCTACCAGGGTGGACCTCGAATTGATCTCACGCCTGCTCTCATCTTCACCCTCTGGTCCACACACCCACAACCCTGTCAAGCACTTCCCTTCTATGGTCCCCAAATCTCTCATCCAAAAGGCCATCTAAACATGTTTTCTGTTGTTTTTCCTTCCCTTTCCTGGAAAAGAGATCTTGATGTTGCACAGGTTAACTCCCTAAATTCAGGGTTCAGGAGATAGATCCCACACTGGCTGGGATTACAGGTGAGCACCAACACACCAGGCATCCTAAGATCTACATGAGCATAAAAATACAGTACCCAAAAACTGATTCTACAGGAAAGATGGTTTTGTTTTGTCTTTGACACATGGACTGTATGTCACTCTGGCTGTCCTGGAACTCAAGAGATCTTGTCTGCAGAGTGCTGGGATTAAAGGTAATTATGTCTCTTGGGGTTGGGTACCTGGTTAATGTGATGTGGGCGCAGGGAGACAAAGGTCCGTTCTAAGGACAGCACATGCTCTTCACTGTCAAGTCATCTCCCCAGTTCCTAGCCTGGATATACAAAATGGATATACAAAAGTCGGGCATGGTGGCACATGACTTTAACATTTAACAGCATTTAGGAGGCAGAGGCAGGTGGATTTCTTCTATGAGTTTGTGGGCAGCCTGATCTACAAAGTGAGTTCCAGGATGTCTAGAGCTACACAGTGAGACCCTACTTCAAAAAATAAGGGATATTATGGAAGGAAGAGGTAAAAGACATGTTTTTTATATTACTACAGCAACAAATTGATAAGAACTTTTGGGGCAGGCTTAACTGGGGGTGAATTATGACTTTAAGTGTTCCCACGCTGACCCAAGAAGTCTATATCCAGGAATGTAAGAGCAGTTCTTACCATATCCAAGACAGGGCCTGAGCTAGTCACTATGGCATTATGGGTAATAGAACATGCTAGAAATCCTTTCACTGGGGAAAATATATGCCAGGCTGGCCATGCTGACACACATCAACAGAAGGACCTCCCACACCAGGTGACAGATACTTTCCAGAGTAAAATAGATGTATGTATATGTGCCAAAACCGCCAAAATGCCTACAATTGAGTCATCAGGTTACAAAGTAGTATGGAACGTGTGCATGGAATACTCACACTTACCCCAAATGAAAGCAGCCATGGAGAAGACAGAAGAAACACTGGGACATGTTGAGCAAGCAGGAAGCTATGCGTGCCTCAAGTAAACACAGCACTATCATACACAATTTTTAATGCGCATATATTAGTCTAGTAAGCATAAAAATACAAATAACAAACCATGATTAGTAAATTGCTTCTCATAATTATTTTAAAAATTTCTGAAAATGATGTTCACTGTGCCTTATCTAATCTTATTCATACAATGTATGAAGTAATCCATAAGTCTGCTAACGGCATAATGAATATTTTTTTGTTTGGTCATAACTTCCTTTCTAAATTGCTGTTGGCATGAAATCCCATGGATTAGAACCAAACAATGCGCCAGGTCCAGAACAGATGGAGTGGAAGAGAAGACAGGCCCCATCTTCAGTGGGGTTGTCTACTCAGTAGACCAATCGTCTCCCTTGTGAGTCTGTGATTTTGCTGAGGTCCATCTTGTCTGCCAATCTGAAGAATAAAGCGGCAGCCAAGACGCTCACCAGCAGGAAGAGAGAAGGGGCTATGGGAGGGATGGGCACTCAGGGCTCTCCTGGTCTCTGAACCACCTTTTTCTCTGTCATTTATTCAAGGCTGGAGGTTGGTCCAAACACAGGAGCCAGGGAGTGGGCAGCAAGTTCTGGGCTGAAACATCACCAGTCGCAACCATACTGCCATAGAAGAGACAATGTGGGTTTAAAGGGAGACAGAGCTGAGGACTATGGTTGGAAACAAGGTCTCACTTTGTAGCTCTAGCTGCCCTGGAACTCTGAAGACCAGGCTGGCCTGGAATGACAGACACTCCTGCCTCTGCCTCTCAAGTGCTGGGATTAAAGGTCTGCGCCACCACATGTGTCTAGGACTATTTTCTAAACTGCGAAAATTTTCCTTGCATGTCCCCCCACGGTTTGCACAAATCTGTCAGTTCCAAACGTAATTCTGAATGAGGTAGGTAGTCTCTACTCAGGCCTTGGTCTTTGAGGTGCCTGTCAAGGCCTATGCCATGAAAGCTCCATGCTCCCAGGCAGGGACAGTGCTGAGGGTGGTGCCAGTTGCTGGTGAAGCTTCTCAGTTGGCTATTTTCTCGATCTCATCCAAATCATCTGTGTCCAATCTTTCTATCTTCTTATCTGAGGGAAAAAAAGATCGGAAGAACACTGTGGACTATCATGGAAATGCAACGGACGTCACCCAGAGCAGCATGGCAGTCTGGGGAGGCGCCTCGCTGTGGGACAGTGATGCTTCCTCCAGGCACAGGGCAGGCTTCCTGAGCCTGAGTAGCTGGCAACAGGGCCCTGGTCACTGATACCGACTTCCCGGGGAGGTTGTCAGGTCCCCCTAGGCAGGTGCCAGGGCACTGATACTCCAGTCCCTGAGCCCTGAGTGTGCAGGTGCTCTCCCTGACAAGGCCCAGGTGGAGGCAGCATATGCACGGACAAAGGAAACCTCCCCTCTCCCACACTCCCCTCTGAAAAGGTTCCAGGCACAGCCAACTCAGGGACTCACTAAAATGCTCCTGGATTCTGTTGAGGATATTCATGCTGTGCTTGCTGTCAACCATGTTTACAGCCAGACCTCTCTTGCCAAAGCGGCCCGTGCGCCCGATGCGGTGCAGGTAGGTCTCGTTGTCCGGGTTCCCGTCCTTGTCCACAGGAAGGTCAAAATTGATGACGACAGACACTTGTTCAACATCAATACCTGCACAAAGGGGTTGGAGGGAGGCAGGGGAAAAAGGGGCCACCGTCAGCCGCACACACCCACTTCCACTGGAGACATGGCTCGGGCTGGTTATGTCTGGGCTGTGGGCACTAAAGAGGACGCCTACAGGATGGTGGCCTCGGCAGAAGAACAAAAAGCAAGTGTCTGGAGGCCTGAGTTTCTTCACACCAAGTCGGGACTGCTGGCTTCCTCCCAGTGGTTCCTATTGCCCAAGGGGAATTGGTCTAAAGCCCTCCCACCTCCATGAGACCAAGGATACAGGCACTTTCCTTGCTCGGAGGGCCTGGGACCCCAAGCCTGGGGAATGGGGCCAGCCTTTGCTCACCACGGGCACACACGTTGGTGGTCACCAGGACCTTCTCTTTGCCTTCTCGGAAGCGCTCAATCACAGCTGCCCTCTGCTCCACCATCATCTCCCCACTCAGCAGAGCCACCTGGTGGCCCTCCTTGGAGAGCTCCGCTGCCAGCCAGCTAGCTGTTTTGCGGGTCTGGGGAAGAAAACAAACAAAACCCCACAAATGTTTAAGAAATATTAGTACCTAGAGGGACTACTGAAGATCCAGAAGAGTCTATCTGAAACTTAGCAGCTAAACATCATGTATGCTAAAACTGCCAATCTGACAGCACAATAGCTAGCAAAAATACCACCTGGGGGACACTGGTATTTTTGCTCCACAATGTCGCTACTATAAAAGTACACTTGGGTCTGGTGAAATGGTTCAGTGGGCAAAGATACTCACTGCCAAGCCTAATGACCTCACAAGGTGGAAGAAGAGCACCGACGTCCCAGATATCCTGACATGCCAAATGTACAACACAAAATTAATTTTAAAAATTCACCTATGGAGCCGGGCGATGGTGGCGCACGCCTTTAATCCCAGCACTCGCGGATCTCTGTGAGTTCGAGACCAGCCTGGTCTACAGAGCGAGTTCCAGGACAGGCTCCAAAACCACAGAGAAACCCTGTCTCCCTGTCTCGAAAAACCAAAAAAAAAAAAATTCACCTATGGGCCAATAGATGGCTCAGGGATTAAGAGTATTGACTGTTCTTCCAGAAGACCTGGGTTCAATTCCCAGCAACCACATGGTGGCTCACAACCATCTGTAATAAGATCTAGTGCCCCTTCTGACCTTCAGGAATACATGTAGGCAGATGCTGTATACATAATTAATAAATAAACCTTTAAAAAAATATTCACCTGTAATTCTAGCACTTGGAACGCTGATGCAGAAATACCTGAAGTTGAAGGTTTGGCTGAGCTATATTTTGAGACCTTATCTCAAAAACAAAAACAAACCTGGATAGGTCACAAAAGAGATAAGGGAAATCAGAAATCCTACAAGACTATTACTCCATTATCCAGATTCCTGGAGCTGTCCGGGCTAGAGCCTGACATGCTGCCAGAGACATGAAGGGATGGTTCTGAGTAATGGTAGTCTCAAGCAACTAAACTATTGAATGTAATAAGCAATTCTCAGGTTTAACTGCCTCAGTTTTAAAATAAGGCAATAAATAAGGGCTGAAGAGAACATTTTGCAACTTTAATCCCAGCACTAGAGAGGCAGCTTGGTCTACACAGCCATGTATCAGGACAGCCAGGGCTACACAGAGAGAAACCCCATATTGAAAAAACAACCCCCCCCCAAAAAAAACAAAATCACAGGGGAAGTCTGGAACTAACAGAGGATGATGTCTTAATCTTTTGTTCCTAAGAGGTTTTTTTTTAAAGGTTGGTTGGTTGGTTGGTTGGTTGATTGATTGATTTATGTTTACAGTGTTCTGCCTGCAGGCCAGAAGAGGCCAGATCTTATCACAGATGGTTGTGAGCCACCATGTGGTTGCTGGGAATTGAACTCTCAGGACCTCTGGAAGAACAGCCAGTGCTCTTAACCACTGAGCCATCTCTCCAGCTCTCCTAACAGTATTTTCAAGTGTTTCTTCCTGTGACAATTTAGTCATCAGCAACTTCTTTTATATTTTCTCAATAACATATCCCCTACAAATAGATATTGTTCTGACAATGCTGTGTTAAAACTATGTAACTCCAGGAACGTGGCTATCAAAGAAACCATCTTCCCCATTCCCACAAGCCAGTTCCTGCCACACAGAGAATTTGGTCCTATTGAGCAAAGGAAGTGGGGCTGAACGAAGGTAGGGCAGTGAATATGCCCGGCAGGGCAGCCGCAGCTACTCACATGGCAGAAGATCATGGCTTGGGCAATGGTAATGGCCCCGTACAGGTTGCACAGGGCCTGGAACTTCTCCTCTCTGTTATTGCAAACGACATAATACTGTTTGATGGTGTCCAAAGTCTCCTCTTCACGCTTAAGTTTGATGATGTTGGGGTCTGGGACCACCTTCTGGGCAAACTTCCACACTGAGTCTTCAAAGGTGGCAGAGAAGAGCAGCATCTGGCAGTTTTTGGGCAGCATCCTGCAAGTGGAGGCCCAGGCACTTTGCACGACTTCAAGCTTTTTGCCAGAAGGAACACAAGCCCAGCCTCCACAGCCTGCATGGGCTGCAGCCCCACAGGCTGAGTGGGATACAGAGCATCCTGAGGAGGGAGGAGCAGACCGAGCGTGGTACTGGGCTGAGTGAGGGTCCCAGGTCTCCCTTCTCACCCCAGGCTGGGAGCATGCTGAGAGCTGCTGTGGAAATGGCCCATCCCACAAATACTGCTGCCCAGAGCAGAGCAGAGAACCCAAAGATGCAAGAGGAGGCATTGGAGGTCCTCCTGGTCCAGGTCCTACCTCTGGATGCGGATGCTCTGGTCTTGGTGGCCTTGAGTAGCTATCATCACATCAGCCTCGTCCAGAACAAACACCTTGATCTTCTTGGGGTCAATGAACTTCAGCTTGGAGCACCAGTCCAGGACGGTCCCGGGGGTGCCAATGACAATCTGCTCACTGACCTTCTGACCTCTGTCCACTGTGGAAAGACACGTTTTCTTCAGGTGATTACAAAGGAAAGCCAGCTTTGAAAATAAAAGTCTTACACATCCTTTCAGAACTGTCAGAACAAATCAATTCCAGATTTCAAAACATATGTGAGGGCTGGTAAGATGGCTCAGTGAGTAAAGTCACTTGTTCAATCCTGGGAACCACATAGTGGTTCAATCCTGGGAACCAAATTCAATCCTGATTACCACACGGTGGAAGGGAAGAACTGACTTCACACACACACACACACACACACACACACACACACACACACACACACACACAGTGGCTACCATACTCCTATCACATAAATAAAACACACGAGGGTCATCCTTAATTAAGTCTTGCTTTCTTCAGCTGTGAAATAAAACAATACCGGTATAGTGCATTGTAGACAAAAACCTGCAAGTTCTTTCCTTTCTCCTAAAAACTTTGAAAAAAAATTTAATGGAGGGAGGGGTGGTGTTTTGCATCCCTGGTTCCTTCAAAGGCCAGAAGGGGTTCCAGATCCCCTGGAACTGGAGCTACAGACAGTTGTTAGCTGCCCCATGTGGGTGCTGGGAACTGAAGCCAGGTCTTCTGAAAGAACAGGGGCTCTGAACACCGCAGCCCTCTCCCCTGCCCTCTCCTAATCTGAACGTCATGCAGTGTTCCTTTCACACATTACCATCCGCCTTCCCATGTAGTTCACTTCTTTCCTCCTACACTGGCAGCTCAGTCAAGGATCCTGGAACCGACTTTGTTCTGCTTTCTGGCCTACAGACATTCATTCTTCTTGTATAGCTAGTTTTCCTAAGGTCAAATCTCTATTGTAAAGCGCGCGCGCGCACACACACACACACACACACACCACTACTCAGAAACTTCAGCTGACTCAAGTTGAAACTGATATAACTGTTTATAAAGTTATTAGTGCATGCACAATAACCTTCCATTATGAGAAACTAATCGTGCTGACAGACATAGTAGGCCAGGCTTACAGATTCCAAGACCTCTGTTTAGGTTTCACCTTTATTTATACTCACATTTATTGCCTCTAACAGCATAAGCTAGCTTCAGTTCTGGATGAAATTTGCCCATCTGCTCAATCACTTTTCCCGTTTGAAGTGCCAGTTCATATGTCGGGGACAGGCACAAACACTAGTGGAGAAACCACAGATGAGTTCAGTCACAGACAACAGGCCTAAGCCCACAAGATGCCATCACCTCTTGAAATAGTGCAGGAGGCCTGCTCCTCAAGCAGACCCCACTGCTCACCTGTACACAAATGCCTCTGAAAGTAACCCTGTCCTAGTGCGAGCCCAGGGTCGGTATTGGTGGAGGCCTTAAGAAACCATTGCTTAAAGTTGCTGTCTCCAAAAGAATTCTGCCCTGTCAAGGCCTGAAGCACTAACTGCTCTGCAGGAGCCGATGACTGAGGTGTGATGTTAGTCAGACCTCATCAAATGGCGGTACTCCATCTCAGGACAGGCAAGCCAGAGCCCCAGGCTTCTATACTCACCTGAGGGTATCTGTCTGCTGGTTCCACTCTGCTGAGCATAGCTAAAACAAAGGCGGCTGTTTTCCCAGTACCAGACTGAGATTGGGCAATCAGGTTCTGTGGGCTGCATTGACAAAGAACAGAAATAATTTAATATTGGAGCAAGGTATGATGATCCATGTCTTTAATCCCAGCACTTAGGAGTCAGAAACAGGTAGATTACTGAGTTCAAGAGTAGCCTGGTCAACAGTAAGTTGCTGGTCAGTCAGTGCTACATAGTGAGACACTCTCTCAAAAAAGAAAAAAAGTTAATATTGGTTAAACATACTGAAACATCCTGGGCTGGAGAGGTGGCTCAGAGGTTAAGAGCACTGTATGCTTTTCCAGAGTTCAATTCTCAGCAACCACATGGTGGTTCACATCCATCTAAGAGATCTGGTGCTCTCTTGTTACATGCAGGTATACATGCAGGCAGAACACTGTATACATAATAAATAAATAAACCTTAAAACAAAAACCAAATATAGTCAAACTCTGCTGGGCAGTGGTGGTGCACACCTTTAATCCCAGCATTCAGAAGGCTTAGGCAGATGGATCTCTTGAGTTCGAGGTCAGCCTGGTCTACAGAGTTCCAGGATACCAGGGCTACATACACAGAGAAACCCTGTCTTGAACTATCCCCTCCCAACACCCCAGAAAAGAACTAGTTCAGGACAGTTAGGATTATAGTAAGAAACCCTGTCTTGAGGAAAACAAAACAACAAAAACCAAACCAACCACACACACACACAAAAAATATATATATAAAAAAACAAAAAACAAGTAATCAAACACTGGAATGTTTTTTCTTATAATGAATCTTTCTCAAGTTTCATCATATTATCTATGTTTCTGAACTGAATAGAAATTGAAATTAAGGATGTGTGATGGTGGTGCATGACTTTGATCCCAGCACTCGGGAGGCAGAGGCAGGCGGATCTCTGTGAGTTTGAGGCCAGCCTGGTCTACAGGAGCTAGTTCCAGGACAGGTACCAATAACTACAGAGAGACCCTGTCTCGAAAATCAAAAAAAAAAAAAAAAAAAAAAAAAAAAAGGAAGAAAGAAGCTGAGCTAAAAAGGTTACACAGAATATAGAAAATATAGTCTAGGCTTTAAAAATACGCAAGCTCCACGGGCTTGATGGGGGGGGGGGGGTGCTGTGAAAGGTGGGAGGGGACCAGTGTCCATGCTCTCATTTTGAAACCCCAGACTATGTGAGCCACAGTCCTCAGCTCAAAATGCTTGAGACATTAAATTAGGTCATTTGCTGCTTTACTAATAAAAACAATCTGGAAAGGGGAGAAGGAATCAATAAAAAACAATTATAAACCTTAAAAAAATATGCGAGCTACCCTTCAGAGCAATGAAAGCACAAAGACACCTGAGGAGATAACAACCAATCTCAGGGTGGCATTTTGCTTCAGAGGAGGTAGGCAAAGGGGTGGGAGAGGAGGGTTTATAGGCTGGTCCACATACAACTGGAGTAATGTTATATTCTAAAGCTAGAGAGATGTTACTGGTATCTTTCTGAATACTTTTTGTTGCAGAGCTCAAAAATTTCAATGTAGTATTTTTGGTAATTATTTTACGTGAACGGTTCACTTACACGTATTTCTATGTAGTATTTTTGTAATTATTTTACGTGAACAGGTTTCACGTACACATATTTCTGTGCAGCACTTACAGGCCTCTCAGACTAGAGTTATATACATGGTTGAGAATCACAATGTGGTTGCTGGGAACTGAACCTAGATCCTCTAGAAAAGAAGCAGGTACTCTAACTGCTAAACCATCTCTCCAGCCCCTCAAAATAGTTTTGAACCAAATTTGTTTTTGTTTTTGAAGGAGAGACTAAACCGAGTTATCAAGAATGCCAAGCAAGGTCAGGAATGTTAGCACACACCTTTAACCCCAGCACTCGGCAGGATGAGGTAGGCGGATCTCTATGAGCTTTAGGTCAGTCTGCTCTACACAGCCAGCTCCAGGTAGGCCAATACTAAATAGTGAGACTCTATCTCAATAAAACAAAAATGAATGGATGAATAAATAAATAAATGCCAAGTAACTGCTCTACCATGAGGTACATTCCAAACTCTGAAGTAATTTTCAAATATTATTTCTGGATTTATTTATTCATTTACTTAATTCTGAGACAATATCTCACTGCAGTCTAGTCTGGTCTTGAACTCAAAATCCCCTATGAAGAGGTACAGCTGGGTCTGTACTCACGGTTCAGCAAGCATCATGGGCAGCGCATTCTCCTGGATCTTGGATGGTCGATTGAAGCCCATGGCATAGACTCCTTGGAGGAGCTGCGGTTTCCTAGGAGACAAGGTAGAGATGAGATGTTTTTAGACATCTTACCCTAGATCTAACAAGACATGTTGCTTCCTATCTCAATCAAACTATTATTCTAAAATTTACATTTATTTATTCTCTATGTATTTGTGTGTTAAGGCTACCATTAATTATTCTAATCATTCTACCCTTTTTGTTGTTGATTTTTGGTTTTTTGAGACAGGATTTCTCTGTATAGCCCTGGCTGTCCTGAACTCATTTTGCGCACCAGGCTGGCTTCAAACTCAGAGATTCACCTGCCTCTGCCTCCAAAGTGCTGGGATTAAAGGCATGTGCCGCCATGCCTGGTTTGCCTTATTTTTAAAAAACTATTTTTATTTCTTGGAGACAAGGTCTCTCTGTGTAGCCCTGGCTGTCCTGGCGCTCACTATAGCCCATCTTGACTCATCTCCTGAGTGCTTCACCACAGTTACACAGTACCAGGGCTTTGTGCATGCTAAGCACTCTACCAAGTCAAGTACACTGCTATCCTAAAAGTCTTATTTTTTGGTTCAGGTGCCAAAATTGAGCCCCAATTTTGTGTGCCCAGCTGGACTAACAGGGCAACCAAAAAAAAAAAAAGTGATTAAGTCAGTTTTTATGGTAACCAGGTAAGTGTGGTTATTTAGATAGATGTGATTAAATCTAGTCAAATCTAAGACTAGATTAAGAGACATGCTACATCATGCTTGTTATCACAACACTTGATAGACTAAGACAAGAGGACTGCCGGAAATTCAAGGCTAGCCTGGGCTACTGTGCAATAGTCTAAAAAACAAGACTAGAAAAGCACCAACTTCTTAATTTGTTGTTTGCTTTTTGCCCCCGCCTCCAGAGTGCTGAGATGATAGGCCCACACCACTACTTTTGGTTTATGCAGGGCTGGCAATTACACCCAGGGTTTTAAGCACTCTACCAACTGAGCTACATTCCTAGTCCTGGCAACAAGCTCTTAATCAACTACATAGCAAATAGCAATTAATATTACATTTATGCTGTGTTTACAATAAGTTCTCTACTACCCCTACATTCACAAAACATCTAACAAAACCCACACAACACCCTTTACTTATCTTTAATTTTTATGTATTTATCATTACCATGCCTACGTGCATGACACACCTGTGAGTGTGGGTCTCACCTGCGGTGGCCCATGCACATGGGAGGTTACAGGACAACTTTTAGAAGTTGGTCCTCTCCTACCATGAATTCCGCAGATTAGATGACAGTTATCAGCTTGCACTGCCATGTCTTTATCCACTAAGCCATCACGCCAGCCCAGGAAGCTTTTTGCTTCTGTTTTTTAAAGGAAAGAGTTCACATAATCCAGGCTGGCCTTGATCTATGTAGCTGAGGGTAGCCTTGAATTCCTGATTATTTACCTCCACCTCTGTCTTGAGAGCCTGGATCACAGCACAGATGTTCAGCTTTTCACAGAAAAGCTAATAGCTGGGCATGGTGTCTCATTCCAATAATCCCAACACTTAGAAAGCTCAGGAAAAAGGATTGCTTCAAGTTGCAGACTATCCTGGGCTACACATGAGTTCCAGGTCAGTCTAAGCTACTGAGTGAGGCTTTACCTTTTAAAAGGGGGAGTAGGGGAGGACTAGCAAGATAGCTCAGTGAGTGAAGGCACCTGCTACCAAGCCTGGTTGAGTTTGATCTGTCAGATGGACCCACATGGTAGAAAGAGGGAACTGACCCCCACAAGTTACCCTGTAACCTCTGCACATGCACACACACAATGAATGCAATAAAAGACAAAGGGGCTGGAGAGATGGTTCAGCAGATAAGAGCACTGGCTGCTCTTCCAAAGGAGCTTGGTTAGGTTCTCCGCGCCCATGTGGCAGCTCACAACTCCAGTTCTATGGATCTGACCACCCTCACCTGGCATCTAAGGGAACCAGGCATAAAAACATATGTGGGCAAAACACCCACACACATAAATTTGAGAATTTTATATTTTAAATAAAAATGCTAAAGAAACAAAAAGCCAGGCAGTGGTAGCACACTCCTTTAATACCAACACTCGAGGCAGAGGTAGGCAGATCTCTGAGTTCAAGGCCAACCTGGTCTACAAGACAGCCAGGACTGTTACACAGAGAAACCCTATCTCAAAAAAAAACAAAATAAAATAAAAAAGCCAAACCAAATTAAGAAATTCTCTAAGTCTTCTCCACCTCTAAAAGGCAAACTCTTCTGGCATATGTAGGTTCTCAGACACAAAACCTTTTAGTATTTTCTATTTGGTAACAAAGACAGCCTCTAACTTGCTTGTTTAAAAAAAAAAAAAAAGTTACTACCTAATCGTGATTCACCAACCCAAGAGGTTCCACTGCTTCATTAGTTTTCTTGCATTTCAAATCTTTTTAAGTATAAAATAATCCAAGTTGGGCACGGTGGCAAACACTAGGTAGACCTAGTGTTTGAAAGGCGTGTGGGGATGCCGGATTCCCAGCTTGCTGGCCAGCCAGTCTAGCCAATAGGTAAGCTATGAGTTCAGTGAGAGAGAGGCCCTGGCCAAAAACAAGGTGGGAAATGCTAAGAGAAGACTCCCCAATATCAATCTCGGGCCTCCAAGTGTCTGCACATGCATTCCCATCACAAGTATAGGAACGCAAGCCCCACAAAGAATGAGAAAACCCAAACAATAAAATAACCCAAGAACTCTATGCAATCTGGGTTCCATCCAGTTACCTTACAATGAATACATAAGAGAAAACCTGCCAAAGAGGACAATTCAAGCTCCAAGCACTAGCTCAGATCTGTAATTGCAGCACTTGGCTGGCCAAGGCAGGAAGATCTCTGTACGTTCCAGGCTAGCCATGTGGCTACATAACTCAATTATTCCAAAAACAGCTGAATTGAGAGGGCAAGTCTTTTAAATGAAAGGAATTTAAAACGCTGAGATCAGAAGAACTCGCTCAACTGGTTACATCTGTAATCCTAGCACTTAGGAGGCTGAGACAGAAGGATCACTGGATCCTAGGACTAAACTACACTACCTAGTCCTTAGCTACCTCAGGCTAGGTAGTGAGACCTTAAAAAAAGGGGGGGAGGGTAGGGGTGAGGGCCTGGAGAGGTGGCTCAGTGATTAAGAGCACTGGCTGCTCTTCCTGTGGCCCTGAGTTCTGCTCCAGCATTCATTCCCATGGTGACTCACGCCTTCTACTACAGTCCCAGGTGGTCTACTGCCTTCTGACCCCACCCCCAATAGCACACAAATGGTGCACACACATTCATGCAGGCAAAAATAAAATAACTAAAATAATTTTTTTCTTTTTTTCAGGATGTTTATGGTCCATGATTTTAATCCCAGCACTCAGGAGACAGAGACAGGTGGATCTCTGAGGTTGAGGTCAGCCTGGTCTACAGAGTGAGTTCTGGAACAAACAGAATGACACAGAGAAACCCCATCTCAAAAACAGATGATTGGTGAATAAATGAAACCTTTAACAAAGGAACACTTTAAAGTCTAATTTCCAGAAAAACCGTAAAAGTCAGACTTTTAAGGGCTGAGGATGTAGCTCAATTGGTGGAGAACTTACTCTACCAACAGTCCCAGAATCGAATGAACCAGGCCTGGTGGCACACTCCCGTAAGCCTAGCACATGGCAGGTAGGGGTAGGTAGGTCAGGTTATCCTCAGTGAAAGGGAGTTTGAAGCCAGCATGTACTATATGAAACTCTTATCAACAAACGGTTGTTTCTTAATAATGAAAAATGATTGTGATAAGATAGCTCCGCTGGCAAAGTGCCTGCCACACAAGCATGAGGGCCTGGGTTTAAATGTCTAGTTCCCACGTCAAAAGCCAAGGGGTAGTGGTACAAGCCTGTAATCTCAGTGCTAGTGGGGGTGCAGACAGGAGGATCCCTGGGGTGTCGAGCTCAGTGGGTGTCCTCTGGGTTTCTCTCTCACACACATAGTACTTGACAAAAGAGCTCCATCCATTTGGCATTCTCAAGCAGTCAGTGCAGTGGTGTCGACTACAGACAATGCTTTGTCTCCTGCCAAACAATTAAATACAGAAAACCCCTTCTGAGAGCTAGTGAGTACGCTTTGTCATTAAGTGGTTCCTTCCCTCAAAGCCTGGCCCATCGAAGGCTTTGCTGCATTCTAGGAATCCGGGCTCTTCAGACACTTTCTAAAAAGAAGACTAATGTTTGTAAACCCTGGGGTCATCCGAAGTTCTTACCTAATAAGACATGTTCCTGACATCCAGAAATCGCCTGTCAGTCAATATTTTATTCAAAGTTCTAAGAGTATTTAAAACAAAACAAAACAAAAAAAAGACTTTCAGCTATGCTGACTAAATCTGCAGCATTTCAGTCTCTCTAAGAAATCACGTGCTGTGGTGCACACCTACAGCCCTAGTTACCCACGAGGCTCAGGGGGGAGCAAAGGCTTGCACGGTACATAGTGAGAGCCCATGCACGCTGTAACCCATGCAGATCCTGAACTTCTGATCTCGTACTTCAAAGCAGCTAGATCATGGGCCTACATCACCATCAGGCCACTCTGAGATTTAGTATCCAAAGAAAAAGAAAAAAGCTATACTGGAAGAAAAACGGTAGCAAAAAAAAAAAAAAAGTGAGAAGACCATCACTGTAAACTTATTCATACAGTTTCCTCTGTCCCAGGCTGGCCTCAACCTTGCTCTAGTCCAGAATGACCCTGAGTTTTTATCCTCCTGCTTTCACAATCTCCCAAGTGCTGGGATTACAGGTGTGTTACCTAATCCTGCTTTGTGAAGTGCTAGAGATCAAAAACAGGACCTCATATTTGTTAAGCAAGTACTCATTCTATCACAACCCTCGACCTCCTGCACTAATTTTTGAAACATATAGACTATTTGTTTGTGGATTTTTATTTTATTTTATTTATTTTATTTTATTTTTGAGACAGGGTTTTTCTCTGTAGCCTTGGCTGTCCTGGAATTTATTCTGTAGACCAGGCCAGCTTTGAGAACCACCTACTGAGATTAAAGGTATGTGCTACCACCATCCAGCAAATCATGTAGATTATTACCTACTCAAAGATGTAAATAGCACTGGGTAAGAACTTACTCTGAAGACCAGGCCTGCCTCTGCCTCCCAAAGCCGTGTGCCACCACCACCAGCTTTTGTTGCTGCTGTTTTTGAGACAGGATTTCTCTAAGTAGTTCTGACTAGACTGAACTAACAGGGATCCACCCGCCTCTGCCTACTGAGTGCTGGGATTAAAGGGCCACCATGCCCAGTTCAGAGATGCTTTTTCATTGGGACTAGATAAGTTAACAGCTGTCCAAAGCAATGAATACTCACAGACGAAGCTCTTCGAAAGACTTCACTGAGTAGAGAGGCGAGCTTGGGTCCCTCTGCAGGACTTCTACTTGGTTGGTGTTATCCACAAGATTGCTTCTGATCAGCTTGTTGAGCAAAGACTGAGCAGCTCTGTCCTCTGTCAGGAGGAAAGCAGACGTTCTTTACCCACACGAGGCAAGGCCACCCTTGAGAAAACACTGTCTCCGCATCTCCACATCAGGCCTTGACAAGCACTCACGGTAGAGGTAAGCCCAGCCCCACTCCCTTCCAGTTTTAATGTATTTAATGTTGTCTCACATGAGCTCACAGCTCCCTTCTGACACAGGGTCCTGAGTTCTGGGATTCCTGTCCTTGCAATGAACAAGCTATTTTTTGTTCTAAACCTCATTTGCTGTAGTCTCCCAGATAGCTGAGACTGCAAGCACATGATGCTCCTCAATCACCCTGCCGGCTATAGTTACACCTTTTGTTTCTGTTTTCCAGAACTAGGGATAAAACTCAGGGCCTAGCACACACAGGACATGTGTTCTGCCCTTGAGGTGCATGTCAAACACACTTGGTGTGTAATGTGTCTGTATGAGTACAAAAGTGTGCATGGATACTTGTATACATGAGTTTGGAGGTCAGAGACTGAGATCATGAATCTTCCTCAACTGCTCAGTCCCCTCATTTTTTTTTCTTTTGTTCTCCAAGACAGGGTTTCTCTGTGTAACAGCCCTAGCTGTCCTGAAACTAGCTCTGTAGACCCGGCTGGCCTCGAACTCACAGAGATCTGACTGCCTCTGCCTCTCAAATCTGAGATTAAAGGCATACACTACCACTACCTGGCAGCTGTCCCCTTATTTTTTGAGATGGGGTCTCTCAATGAGCCTAGAGTTATTTTAGACTGGTTCGGCTGAAAGCTCAGGATCCCCGTTGTCAGACCACCCCTCCACCACCAGAGCTAGGCTCATAGATGCATGCTACTGCTCCTAGTTACTGTGTGGTACAAACTGGGGGTACAAACTCAGGTCACGATTTTATGGGGGGGATGAGCCACCACCTTCCCAGATTTGACACACCACTGTTGAGGACATTTTTTTTTTGGCTTCAAGGACAACACACTCTTGTTTTGCAATACTATTTGAAGATGTGTTACATTTGCTTATGTTGTGGCGCAGTTGTTTAATAATGCAAAGATGTGTTGCATTCCTTTGTTACATTTGTTTAACTCTGTGAAGCTGTGTTACTTTGCCTGCCTAAAACACCTAAATGGTCTAATAAAGAGCTGAATGATCAACAGCTAGGCAGGAAAGCAACAGATAGGGTTGCCAGGCAGAGAAAATAAACAGGAGAAAAAGAGAGGAGGAAGGAGTGAGGAAAAAGAGGAGATGAGGGTGCCAGGGGCAGCCACTCAGACACAGACAGAATAAGAAGGAAAGAAAAGATATACAGAAATAAGGAAAGGTAAAAGCCCAGGGTAAAAGGGAGATGGGCTGAGTTAAGAAAAGCTGGCTAGAAATGAGCCAAGCTAAGACCCGGCATTCATAAGAAGGAATACGCCTCCGTGTGATCATTTGGGAGCTGGGTGGTGGGACCCAAAGAGCAAAGAGCAAGAAACCAACTGTGCACTCTTCATTTTTCCCTCACTTCCTGTCCTCACAACTCAAGTGGCTCCAGCTCCACGTGGCCAAGTCCTGGGCACAGCAAGGCTCTCTCGCAGGAGAACGTCAAAGAACGGTTACCTTTCTCTTCCTCCTCAGTCTTCTCCGCAGAGGTGCTGGTTTTGATAACACCTGCACAAGAAAACAGCTGTCATCAGAAAGGCAAACACTAAACCTACAGGTTAGGACAACATAAACATTAACAATAAAGTGAACAAATTAAAGAACTGGCTTTTTTATATTTAATGGATTTTATGTTTATGAAGCATGTTCAGAACATAAGAAAAAACTTAAATTTAAACTTAGAATCACAAAAACATTTTATTTCTGACTTAATTATCCTAAAAAACAGCAAAGCCTTACTGTTACGTCCACCCTCGTCCAGAAGGATGACGCGCAACACACTGGAGCTCTTCTCACTGCAGTCCATTCCAGGACTTTATTCACTTCCTCTCTCTCCTCCCCTCTCTCTCTCTCTCTCTCGGGCAAACCTTTCCCAGCCCTTAAGTAGGCATGGGCTACCAACCCCGGATTGCCAGGTGGGCACTGCCCATAGGCCCACGCATATGCAGGCAGCTGATAATCATTGTGTGATCATACCATAGGTCAGACCTTAGCCATCTCAGGAGTTGATTATACATCTCCATCAGGTGTGACTCCATGCAGCTTGCTACACCTTACGTAGCAAATTCTATTCGCCATTTTTTTTTAACCTATAAGACTAGAAAAACTCAATCTGACTAAACATTTTGTGATTAGACTGTAGGGTTAACAGACACTTTCAGGCTGTCGACAGAAATATAAAATTGTAGAACACTCACAAAGAGCCTCGTATGGTGGTGAATGTCTGTAATCCCAGGACTAGGGAAGTAGAAGCAAGCTCACTCATGAATTTGAGGTTAGCCTGGACTATCTATAAATTCTTTTTTTTTTCTATCTATAAATTCTACATCAGTCAAGATTATACACGGAGACCCTGTTCCAAAAAACACTAAAAATAAAACAATCTTACAGAGGGTACTTTATGTTTTGTTTGTGAGACAGGGTCTCATGCAGCCCAGGCTGGCCTGGAGTTTGCTATGTGGCAGGGAATGATACTGCACTTCTGATTCTCCTGATTCTACTTCCAAGGGTTTAGATTACAAAGAAGCATCAACATGCCTGGTTCATATAGTACTAAGAATTGGATCCAGGTTCCTGCATGCTGTCCAGCAGCCTACCAACTAAGATATATCCTCACCACCACTTTGAAAATATTTGTAAGACAGGTGTTGGTGGCACAACCCTTTAATACCAGCACTTGAGAGGTAGAGGCAGGCAGATCTCTCAGAGTTCAAGACCAGTCTGGTCTACAGAGCGAGTTTCTGGACAGCCAGGTCAGTTACACAGAGAAATCCTAACTTGAAAAGCCAAGGTAATAATAATAATAAAAGGTAAAAACTGAATAACTAGGTAAAAGTATTTGCTGCCAAACCTCATGACCTGAATTCAATCCCCAGGTCACACCAGGCAGACACAACCAACGCCTTTAAGTTGTCCTCAGACCTCCAACTGTACACCATGGCACGTCATCACTCACACACACATAGCATAATGAAATTTCTTAAAGACTTATTTTTGTCATAATTATATGTCTGAGCACATGAGTGCCCAAGTGTCCTCAGAGGACGTTGTGAGCCACCTGATGTGGTGCTGAGAACAGAACTGGGTTTCTGCAACGAGAACTCTGAACCACTGAGGCAACTCTCCAGCACACCACAATTGTTTTTGGTTTTTCGAGACAGGGTTTCTCTGTAGCTTTGGAGCCTGTCCTGGAACTAGCTCTGCAGACCAGGCTGGCCTCGAACTCACAGAAATCCGCCTGCCTCTGCCTCCCAAGTGCTGGAATTAAAGGCATGTGCCACCACTGCCCGGCTCACAATTTTTTTTTTCAAATGCTTATACTCTTGACCTAGCAAATCTATTCAGGGTAAATTATTGTAGAAAAGCACTGCACAATATAAAGTATTTAAGCTCATGGATATTCTGAGACATACTGTTTCTAATAATATCAAACTGAGACAAACCCTAGATGACTGATGAACAATGTATCAACATAATGCAATGCTGTGCAGGTCAATATGGAGAGCATGTAAGTTATACTGTTGCATGGGAAAAAATCAGGTATATTGTACATTATCTTGTCACCTCTCAGAGGGAAGTGATAGGGAGAGAGGAACCGGAGAACAGAAACAATGAAAATATGAATCTCTACCTTTATTCGCCTTATATAAGGCAACTTTGGAATATTAAAAATTCAATGCCAGGTAGAGTAACAAAAATTTGTAATCCTGGCACTTGAGATGCGGAGGCAGGAGGAATGCTATGAATTCAAGTCCAGGCTCAGTTACACAGCAAGACCCTGCTATCAAAAATAAAGAAAGAAAGAATAGACTTAAACAATTAAGCCAAATGAAACTAAAGTAAAACGCCACTAACAGTAGTTACTTCTGTGTTACAGATTTAACTGAGTATTCCTAAAATTCATTTATCCTGTCCTGATCCCCAGTACCTCAGGAAATGGGGTTAAATGTGTCCAACTCCAATATTACTGAACCCATATCAAAAGGGGAACCCAGGGCTGAGGAGTGACAAAGCACTTACCTCAAATGTTTAAGACTCCGAGTGTGGCCCTCAGTATTTCTAAGCATCCGGTCAATCAATTAATCAATAAACAAAGGAATGCTATTTAGGAGAGCACCATGTGAGATCTGGGTAAAATCATTAAAACCCAAGGAACACCAAAATCTGCCAGCAAAAGCCTGGAATAAGGTCTTTCTACAAGTCCTCAAAAGCAACAAACTTTGCTGACACCTTGATCTTAGAATTCTAATCTCTTGGGCTTTGAGACAATAAACTACTGTGGGTTGTTGTTTCTTGAGAAAGGGTCTCATTTTATAGCTCTGGCTGGCCTCTAGGTCAGAAATCCTCCTGCCTCTGCCTCTTCTGGGATGAAAGGCTTATACCACCACACTTGGCAGCTATTATGGCTTAAACTACCCACCTTGGGGTGATTTGTTAGAAGTGCCCCGGCAAATGAACACAGGCGGGCACAATAAACTCTGGAGCAGCGTGGAAAGGAGGCCTTGTACCTTTTCATACTTTCTGAGTTTTGTTTGTTTCTGAGACAGAGTTTAGCTATATAGTCCTGGGGTGGAGTAGGGGAGGTGGTCTAAAAAACTTCAACAATCCTCCTGACCACAGGAATCACAGGGGGAAGCCACCATGCCTAGCCTGAACCTAGTCAGGTTTCAAAGATTTTAATATCAGGTAAACAGGAACACAATCCAACAGTGACATGAGTGTTCTGTAGACAGGGTTTCTGTGTTAGTCCTGGCTGTCCTGGAGCTCACTCTGAAGACCAGGCTGGCCTCACACCCATACCTCCACCTGCCTCTGCCTCCCAAGTGCTGGGATTAAAGGTGTGTACCACTACCACCTGGTTGTGACTTCTGTTTTTAAAGCATCAGAAGCTGGGAAAATCTGGAAAACATTCCCTCTTCAGAAATACATGCTAATTCCTCATTTGGGCTCCATCCTAGGCTGACATCTGCCGAGCGACTCTAGCACAGGCCCACTGCGTCACCAGTGACGCTGGTGCAACTCTGTACCTCATCTGCAGTCACCAGTGACGCAGGTGCAACTCTGTACCTCATCTGCAGTCACCAGTGACACAGGTGCAACTCTGTACCTCATCTGCAGTCACCAGTGACACAGGTGCAACTCTGTACCTCATCTGCAGTCACCAGTGAGGCAGGTGCAACTCTGTACCTCGTCTGCAGTCACCAGTGAGGCAGGTGCAACTCTGTACCTCGTCTGCAGTCACCAGTGACGCAGGTGCAACTCTGTACCTCGTCTGCAGTCACCAGTGATGCAGGTGCAACTCTGTACCTCGTCTGTGGTTACCAGTGACTCACCATTTGTGTCTGCTTGGATTTTTTCTTCTTTGATCTGCAAACTGCTCATCTGAGTAAGAATAAAAGGAAACAGTAAGCAAGAGAACCAACCAAGGGAGGCAGTGGGGCTGCCTGGTGAGAGGTTAGCAGAAACTACTGCAGAGCTTGCTGGGGAACTAGTTTGTTCCACTCAATACGGAAGTGCTAAAAGCCTGGGCAAAAGCATCTCATGTTTCCTCAGCAGCATAAAAAGAGGAGGTAGGCATGGATTAAACATAATGGTATAAGGAGAAAGGGGGAGAAAGCCTTTGAGCATTTGCTTTTCTTCTGACTTACACTCTTTCTAGAACATATCCAAGTTTTTGTTTGTCTGAGTTTGGGTGATGCTAACAGGACACAGAACTTGTGTCCTTAATGGCAGGCAGGCTACCACTAAACCATGCCCCAGCCTCTTTAACCCTATTAACAGCAAATAAATTATAGTCCTCTATCCTTTTAACCTGCATGGTACGTTAGTTTAAGATGTATTACAATGAACTGGGTGCAGTGAAACAGGCCTTTATCTATAGCACTTGGGGAATGGAGACAGCAAGAACCGGAGTTGAAGATCATGAGTTAGAAGCCAGCTCGTGCAACATGAGACTTGCCTTAAAAAACAAAACAAAACAAAACAAAAAAACCAGCAAAGTCAATGCCGCCATCAAACAAACCCCACAGGGTTTCTCTGTGTAGCTTTGATGCCTGTCCTGGAACTAGCTCTTGTAGACCAGGCTAGCCTTGAACTCACAGAGATCCACCTGCCTCTGTCTCCCCAGTGCTGGTACTAAAGGCGTGCACCACCACCACCACCACCACCACCACCACCAGGCTGAATTGTTGGTTTTGTAAGACAGGATCTCTCTACAAACTTTGGCTGTGCTGGCATACACTTCTGTAGACAAGCCTGTCCTCAGACTCAGAGATCCACCTGCTTCAGCCTCCCAACTGCTGAGATTAAAAGTGTGAGCCAATACACTTAGCTTGAACTGTTATCCTTCCTGGAACCACTATAATGCTCTCAGATTTGCAATACTTTGCTAAATGCGTGTCTAGGAGGTGAAAAGTGTATGTGTGTTGGGGTGGTGGTGGTGAAGTATATCTCAAGGGGATTTACATCAGCCTTCTGATAAGCAGAATGGTTAGGTCAAATATCCAGGGTGTTTAGGTGGTATTGGTGATATTCACATCATAATGAGATTAGGGACATACTTAGCTTTTACCCCCAGCAGTGCAGGAGTAAAGTCCAAGCTAGGCAAGTGTTTCTTACAAAACTAAGTCCCCAGTTTTGGTTAGTACATTAAAAAAAATCCAGAAATGTGGGTATGGTGGGACCCTCCTGCAATTCCAGATAGACAGGAGGATTACTGAAGTCCAGGGGTTTGAGGCCATACTGGACATCAGTGTGATGTCAAACACACATAATTAAATTGAAAACAATTCCCAGTCACTATCTTTTAGGGACAATTTCATACCAAACATCAGATTTGAAGTTTTAGCCTGGGACTCATAAGATAGCTCAGTGGGTAACTGATGAACTGAAATCCATCCCCCACACACATGCATGCTAAAACAAACATACATACACAAAATACAATTAATTGTTTAAAAAATAAATACAGGAGCTACAGTGATGGTTCAGTGGTTAAGAGAGTTTGCAGAAGTCCAGGGTTTGGCTCCCAGCACCCACAGAAAGGCTCACGTCATATCCCCGGAATCCAACACCCTCTTCTAACATACGAAGTCACAAAAGATGGTACACAGATACACATAAAACAGACATAAGTAGATATTAAAAGAAAGTAGTTGAGGCCACCCTGAACTAAACAGTAATTTGCAGGTCATCTGGTCTGTCTCAAAAATAGAACAAAGGGGGCTGGAGAGATGGCTCAGTGGTTAAGAGCATTGCCTGCTCTTACTAAAGGTCCCGAGTTCAATTCCCGGCAACCACATGGTGGCTCACAACCATCTGTAATGAGGTGGGTGCCCTCTCTGGCCTGCAGACATACATACACACAGACAGAATATTGTATACATAATAAATAAATTTAAAAAAAGAACAAAGGCATCAAATCTGTAACTCTAGCACTTAAGATGGAGTAGAAAGATACCCAGAATTCTGAAGGCTAGCCTCAGCTACACAATAAGAAGCCAACCCACACTAAGTGAAACCCTGTCTCGAACGCACTACCACCACCACCATAAAAAAGCCTTAAAAAAATGAAACTAAACGTCACTAAAATATTAACTAAACAGTTTGTATTTGTAGTTATGTGATGCATTAAAGCAAAGCAAAACAAAAACAAGAAACGTTGTTCTGGAGAACTACAAACTGCCAACCACATTAAGCATAAATGTAAGACCTGTTAGGTGAAAAGAGGCATAAACGCGCTCAAAAACTGTCCCTTAGCAATGAAAATGATGGCATTTGTTATGAAAGGTCAAGAGAAAGCCAGTTTGGGGCCTCGCACATATAGTGAGGACAGAGTCACCACGGGAAAAACTTTCCAGTCCACTCGGATAAGAAACTCACAGCAGAGCCGGGCGGTGGTGGCGCACACCTTTAATCCCAGCACTCCGGAGGCAGAGGCAGGCGGATCTCTGTGAGTTCGAGATCAGCCTGGTCTACAAGAGCTAGTTCCAGGACAGGCTCCAAAGCCACAGAGAAACCCTGTCTCGAAAAACCAAAAAATAAATAAAAAATAAAGAAAGAGAGAAAGAAAGAAAGAAACTCGCAGCAGGTTTTCTGCGCTCTAGGAGCAAATCAGCCTAAGCGATTGCCCCGCTGCAAACTCCAGCGGCGCGCGGGCCGACCCGTGGCGGGCCGACACGACACGGAGGTCTCCGAGCTGGAGACGGCGGCCTCCCGAGACCCCTAACCCCGCCAGGCCACTGACCGACTTGACAGCGGCTTCCTGCTCGTCCACCGCCAGCGCCCAAGAGTCGGTGGCCATGGTCCCCAGACTGGAGAGACCTGTCGAGAGGTTCCGGACCTCGTCAACCCCAGCCCGCGCCAAGCGCCACTCGGGCGGAGCGGAAGAAGATGTGCGCGGAATTGACGTCAGTTCCTGTCCCGCGAGTTCGTCTCCCACCCGCGCTCCGCCCCGGCGTGGGTAAGCAAGCCTACTTGGCTAGGTGTGGTCTGATTGTAACTTAACGCCCAAGAGCTCGGCAAAGAGTAACTTAGTACTCACTGCATCTCTTCGTTTCACACTAAAATAGTTCCTTTTTTTGGTTCGTAACAAGGTTTCTTGCAGTTAGCTGCCTTGAACTCGGTTTCCTCCTTCACTTCTCAAGTGCCGAAATTACAAGCGATCACCTTCTACCTTTGCGGTCACAGACACAAACATGCATACACGTAATTAAAAATAAAATGAGCCGGGCGGTAGTAGCACAGGCCTTTAATGTGGCTGTCCTGAACTCACAGAGATCCACCTGCCTCTGTTTTCCAAGCACTGGAATTAAAGGTATGAACCATCACACGCAGCAAGCTCTCTTAAACTTTTTATAAAAATATTTACTGCCGGGCGATGGTGGCGCACGCCTTTAATCCCAGCACTCGGGAGGCAGAGGTGGGCGGATCTCTGTGAGTTCGAGACCAGCCTGGTCTACAGAGCTAGTTCCAGGACAGGCTCCAAAGCCACAGAGAAACCCTGTCTCGAAAAACCAAAAAAAAAAAAAAAATAAAAAAAAAATTTACTTTTCTGTGTATTAGTGTTTCTGTCTGCACTTATGTTTGTGTGTCAGATCCCATAGAACTAGAGTTAGAGTTGTGAGCTGCTATGTGGGTGCTGGGAACTGAACCTGGGTCTTCTAGAACCATTGAGCCCTCTCTCCAGCCCTGAGCTTTCTAAGGATACAGGATCCGTGAGAGCAGGACTGCCAGGCTGTCCTCTACTGCGCTTCCAGACTCTGCTGCACGGCAGGGCTCCTATTCCCAATTTTTTCCTTGTCCCACATTCACGTCCGCTAGGAGCCGGGAGAGGAAGTTTCTACTCACCCTTTAACTTTGGCAGTTTCTTTCAGTTTTTGCTTTTTGCTTCAGGTTGGGATGGAGGGTGTGAAAAATGAGAATGAGGAAAATACAGAAGGCCATCAACTTCTGCGATGACAGGATAGAACTGGAGCAGTAAGGGCCCCTCGTCAACTTCATTTTGTACTTGAACCAAAAATGCAGTGTTTATTTTTAGATCCATTCTCACTTTGACCTCACAGTCCTCCTGCCTCAACCCTTTGACCAATGAGATTACAGGTGTGTGGTACCAAGTACAGCTAAAGCTGAGTAACTCTGGTTGGCTTGGAACTATGTAGACTAGGTTGGCCTTAAACTCTTAGAAATCCACCTATGTCTGCCTACTGAAAAATTAGGATTAAAGCCATTGGCACATCTGACAAGCCACTGTATGAGAAGACCTGTGGCATAGCTATGGACAGTTGATCTAAAGGACTTGGTATTTTATCGGTTCAGGGACAGGAAGCAAGAGTCATGTTGACTGCACGAACTGGCTTTGTGGGAGCCTAGTCGCTTTGGATGCTCACCTTCCTAGACCTGGATGGAAGGGGGAGGACCTTGGACTTCCCACAGGGCAGGGAACCCTGACTGCTTGTAGGACTGGAGAGGGAGAGGGAGGGGGAGTGGGAGAAAAATGGGAGGTGGTGGAAATTTTTAATAAATAAAAACTCAAAAAAAGAGTCATGTTGAATTCTAGGTTTCTAACTTGAACAATAGGCAGGGTGTTTGCTAGGCTTTATGCTGTTCTGTTCACAGTAACGGAACTAGAAAACATCCCAGGATAAGCAGCAGTTGTTTCTCCTACCCTAGAACTCAACCATCAGGTCTTGGGATAGATTTGGGGGATTTCCAGCAGATAGGACCACAGGATAAGGTTGTCTGTGGCAAAGAGGAGGAAATGACCAGACACTGAGACATAAGGAGGTGAATAAAAGCATTAAGGAACCTGAGACATGGTCAGAAGAAACAAAAAGTGAGTGTGTCCCAATGGTAAGAACTAGAGTGGCTCTAGTTCCTGGAGGACGTTCTGCTGGATACTGCTGGGAAATCTAATACAATACAAAGTGTGTTCCAGATCAGGCTTGCACAGTCCATCAGTGTTCTGGGCAAAGGACACTTTTTCAGGAGAGCTGTGGGGAGCAGAACTATAGAGGATTAGTACTGGAGGCCAAAGCATCAAATAAACTCTTGTAAACCTTGGCCAGAACAAGTGCTGGGGCTGGGTGGGGTGCTGTGCACTTGCAATGGAAATATTTGCAAGTCGAAGGAATGCTGCAAGTTTAAGGTCAGCCTGACCTTGTCTCGATAAAATGGGCACTCAAAACATGGCTCAGTTGTTAAAAGCACACACTGCTCTTGCAGAGGACCCGGGTTTGGTTCCCAGCTCCATATGGTGATTCGGGATTGTCTGTAAGGAGAGTTCTAGGGACTGGATGCCCTCGGCTCACCTCCACAGGCACTGCAGACATACATGCAGACAAAAAAACCCATATACATTTTTTCCATATATATATATATTGGGTTTTTTCGAGACAGGGTTTCTCTGTGGCTTTGGAGCCTGTCCTGGAACTAGCTCTGTAGACCAGGCTGGCCTCGAACTCACAGAGATCCACCTGCCTCTGCCTCCCGTGTGCTGTCCATATATATTTTTAACTGTATTTATTAAAATGACAAGCAAATCGTAAAAATTAAAATCTGTGTGTGGGTATGATAAGGTCTAAAGACAACTCCCCGAGGTTTTCTAACTTAAGAAGCTTTTATCCACTGAGCCATCTCACCAGCAATATCTTGATAACTTCTATGCGTATTTAGCAGCTACTGCTGTCAGACAGCAAAATGAACACACACACACACACACACACACACACACACACGCTCATTTGGTAACATAACCTGGGTTGTCCTTTTGTCTCTTAATTTGGTTTTTGGAAGCAGAGTTTTTCTGTGTGTAGAGTCCCTTCAAATATAAACAAGGGGAGGTTAGCCCTCAGGAATAACAACCTAAACTCAGTAGACTGTTCTGAAACTGAAGAATTAGAATGCTGGAGAACACACTGATAAGGATGTAAGAGAACAGCAAAGACTGAAAACAAGAGCCATCTTCTAGGGAAAAATGTCTCTTACCTTGGCAAAATCTACCCACAGCCCCAGGCTAAAAGGGCACAAAAAGCTCTGCTCTCTCATCCATGTCCCTTGTCTGTCCATGAACTACAGCTAAGGCAGAAGGGTGAGTGTTCCATTCAGACAGCAGTCAGGTGTCAATGTCAAGCTTCACCTAACCTTTTATTTTTGGTGAGATGCTATCCATGTTGTCCCAACAGTACTCAAACTTTCAGCGATCAGCCCCTGCAAGCATTAAGATTACAAATGTATGCCGCCACACCCAGCTTGGCCTCAGACACCTTCCCCACCTTCTTTTCCCATTTCACAACTGAAACTGCAGAAAAACTTTGCCCCATGGATTCAAAAGCCAGGGCAGTCTAGAGGCTAAGGAAAGCATGTGCTACCCTCATGTGTCCGCATTTTCACACTAGGTTTCCAAAGCCGTTGATAAAATATCAAAGAATGAGTGCCTCAGTGTCACTGGGTTCATCTCATGCCCCAGGGTCCTTTAGGGAAGACGCTGCAACAGCCGGGCAACAGAATACAGAGTATTTATTCTCAGGCAGAGGAACAAAGTCAGATAAAATTGCAAGGTGTTCCCAAGAATCTGGAGAAACTTGAAGATCCCTTAAATCTTCATTACCTTGGGCGGTATGGGCGAAGGAGGCAGTCAGTACAGTCTCTCCAAAAGAAAGCTGATTTCATTACATCTGTGGTTTAAGAATTTCTGAATGTTGACGACTCAGTCTTCAGACCTGCTTCCCAGCTGCGTCTGATCTTCAGACTACCCAGGCCTGGCTATTCATTCTGTCACAGCAGGATAGTGGACTATGACGCAGTCTAATCACTGGGTCTTCGTAGTTCCTACCTAGAATCCCATGACTCAGGATGCTAAGGCAGGACTGCTTTGATTTTCAGGTCAGTCTGTGTTTAATAGTGAGACCCCCTCTCTCTCAAACACAGGAAAAAATAACCATTTTGTCCTGTGAACCTTGACTTTCCTCTCGGCCAGGTTGAGCTCTCTTTGTCTTCCTGGTTTATCTCCTTCAGTCTTGTCAACTTGACTTTGGAGTCAAAACGTCTTTGTGTTGAGACAGGGCCTCATGGAGACCAGGCTGGCCTCAATTCTCTTTGTAGCTGGAGGACCCTGCACTCCTCATCTTCTTATCACTTCCTGAACTCTGGAATCTCAGCCATGCCCCACCATTCTAAGCTTTAGTCTTATGTCCTGGGCTCAATGATAAAGGGGGAAAGATCTCCAGGCTGCACACTCCTACCCAGCCTCTTGTAGCTTAGGCTGGCCTTAAACTCCGGAACTTCCTGCTTTCATATCACAAGCATGAACCACCATGTTCTGCCTGGTTTTTTTTTTTTTGTTTGTTTGTTTCATTTTGTTTTGAGACAGGCCAGGCTAACCAGACTTCAAGCTCTAATCCCTCTTGCCTCAGCTTTGGTAATGCTGGGACTGACAGGTGTGGACCATCACTCTTGGTCTCTAAGACCTATTGCCCTATTTATATCCTTTTCTTTTCCAAGATTAGGAGGATGGATCTACAAACTGAATTTACCGGCAGTGGTCTTTTTCTGGATGGTTAGCCTGTTTTACTGCAGTGAGGCAGGAGGTGTGTGTTTGCACACCTCTGCCAAGTGGGCAGAATCCTGGGTCTATGGAGGTTTCCCAGTTACTCATGTTAGAACAGTACCAATTGAAACAAACTAACTAGGTAATACTTAGCCTAAGGTATAACACGTGACTTAATACCAACAAGCACAAGGTGCTACATCCTTCTATAATCATTAATGTCTTAGTAACATGAACACTTCATAACATCAGTAAGAACTACGTCTCATTTTTAACCCAGCACTTGGGAGGCAGAGGCCGAGTTTGAAGCCAGTCTGGTCTATTACAGAGCAATAGCCAGGGCTACTGAGAAACTCTGTCTCAAAAAACAAACAGAAAAAAAACCAAATAAACAAAAGACTATGTCTCAATAACTGATTAGTTCTTATACATACAATCAATAAATGCTACTCAGAACAAATACCCCAGTCTGGTATGATGGTGACACCTGTAATTCTAGCACGCAGCACTGAGGCAGGAAAGTGAGTTTGAAGCAAAAATCAAAAACCCATTAAAACCTATTATGAAAAATAAACATCACAAAACTTTTCATTAGACAAAAACATTTCTTCCCTGAGCTACTCTCTTCTTTCCCTGAGTTTCTTTGTTCCTGGGTTCAGTTTATCATTTCATAAACACATAACTTTTTCTTGAAATCCGTCAAAGAATCCCGGGGCCTAAGGCTCAGCAAGCTCAATTCAGTCTTGGACTCCTGAGAGCTCTAAGCTGGCCCTGGGGGACAGGAAGTGGCAGGAATGAGTACAGGCTGTGAAGGAATATGGCCCACAGGGACATCAGTGACATTTCAGAGTCACCCACAATCTTGGGTCTTACCTTTTTAAAAGGTGTAAAATCCTTCTGGAGTCCTCCCAAGAAATTACTTAAGCTCAAACTAACACATATACTTCACAGACATCATGAAACCCAGTCAGGGAATTTTTAGAGGTCCAAGACACTAGGTTAAGAATGGCTGAGCTACACTTCCACCAGAAGCCACTGGAGAGTCTGCTGCATACCTTTCCCATCCTCTTCAGGCTTGGCAAGAGTCTATATACTTCATCAGTTATACCCTTGGTTTTAGTTATTTCAGGTTTGGTTCACAGTATTTAGGGAGAACAAAAAATTTCTCCTCTTAAGACTCCTAAGATAGATCAAAGTTGGCCAGGAGCATACAAAGAATTCTAATCAGTCAAATGCCCGTTAAGAGGAAGTAGCTGACCAGGCAGTCTGCTGGTCTCTCTGTGACATTAGGCAAACCACTCCCCTTTCCCAGGTGATGGAGCTGGCCTTAAGATACAGGAACAGAGAAACCGCCTCTTCCGTGGCTGGGGATAATAACAGTTCAGTGTAAAGTGCTTACCTAGCATATGGAAGACTCTGGATTTGAGTCCCAGCACAACACATACATGAAAAAAAATGTCCTAGAAAGAGGAATCACTCCACGTCCAAGTCTAAGAACTGAAGAGGATGCTTCTGGCTCATCTTAGCTCTGCTGCTGTCACTTTATGGGCACCTACAGCTGAGCCCGGCATGAGGACCTCTCCACGGCTACCGTTTGCTGTGACTACACCACTCACAGGTGCCAAGTAAGAAAGGAGCAAGTGCTTGGTGATCATTCTTGTCTTGGACAGATAAATAGCTGTGGTCCATGCTGTCCCTCATCACACAGCTTTGTATCCCTTCCAGGCACAGTAAACACAGATAATCGGAATCCCTTTAGAATCAAGATGCACAAGTCTGGAGCCGTTCCCCATCTCTGACAGAACTACCTTTAAGGCACTGCAGGCACAGCAAGAATGTCTGGCAACTGCTGACCACTCTAGACCTGTTTAGACTGGGCCTACCCACCAGAAACTTGAAGACAAAGTATTCACTGAGTTTCCAAATGTCAGGCAACCTTTCATTTGTCTGGCACTAGTAAGAGTTAAGGTGATGTTGCGAATTTAAAAACGATGGTGCAAGTATCCCATGATGCAGGCTTTGTGGCAAGCTAGAGCTACGACTAAATCTCTGAGATGACTTCTCCGTGGGTCTTTCAGAGCCCACTAATAACTAGATCTGTACTGCACAGATTGCTACCTGCTGAGCATGCTCTGAGGCACGAACCGAAATAGAAAGGCCTCAAAGGCATTTTGGTCCAACATAGTAAATCTCTTTGTGGAATGAGTTAGCAGGGCTCTGGTAACTCAGCTTAGCCATTGCACACAATTCCTAAGCAGCAGCTCATGGGCCAACTCCTCCAGCCATCCTCCTGGCACTAGGACTGGTTTACATACAAATCCTACTTGGGGATTCTGAATCTGTGTGCTCTCACTTCCACAAGGCTGGCCTGCACACTTGAAGTCAAAGAACAGCTAAGGTTTGTCATAAGGAATTCTGGAGATTTTATCGAGATTAGGTAATGATGAGAAAACACTGGACAAAAAATAAAATGACGGAACTTCTAAAAGGTAAATTTCTGTGTATTCATGCCTAATCTTCCAAAGTTGTGTAAACAAATTTTCTACCATCCCCCATCATTTGCACAAATTTCTGTCAAGTCCAAACGTAATTCTGAATGAGGTAGGTAGTCTCTACTCAGGCCTTGGTCTTTGAGGTGCCTGTCAAGGCCTATGCCATGAAAGCTCCATGCTCCCAGGCAGGGACAGTGCTGAGGGTGGTGCCAGTTGCTGGTGAAGCTTCTCAGTTGGCTATTTTCTCGATCTCATCCAAATCATCTGTGTCCAATCTTTCTATCTTCTTATCTGAGGGAAAAAAAGATCGGAAGAACACTGTGAACTATCATGGAAATGCAACGGACGTCACCCAGAGCAGCATGGCAGTCTGGGGAGGCGCCTCGCTGTGGGACAGTGATGCTTCCTCCAGGCACAGGGCAGGCTTCCTGAGCCTGAGTAGCTGGCAACAGGGCCCTGGTCACTGATACCGACTTCCCGGGGAGGTTGTCAGGTCCCCCTAGGCAGGTGCCAGGGCACTGATACTCCAGTCCCTGAGCCCTGAGTGTGCAGGTGCTCTCCCTGACAAGGCCCAGGTGGAGGCAGCATATGCACGGACAAAGGAAACCTCCCCTCTCCCACACTCCCCTCTGAAAAGGTTCCAGGCACAGCCAACTCAGGGACTCACTAAAATGCTCCTGGATTCTGTTGAGGATATTCATGCTGTGCTTGCTGTCAACCATGTTTACAGCCAGACCTCTCTTGCCAAAGCGGCCCGTGCGCCCGATGCGGTGCAGGTAGGTCTCGTTGTCCGGGTTCCCGTCCTTGTCCACAGGAAGGTCAAAATTGATGACGACAGACACTTGTTCAACATCAATACCTGCACAAAGGGGTTGGAGGGAGGCAGAGGAAAAAGGGGCCACCGTCAGCCGCACACACCCACTTCCACTGGAGACATGGCTCGGGCTGGTTATGTCTGGGCTGTGGGCACTAAAGAGGACGCCTACAGGACGGTAGCCTTGGCAGAAGAACAAAAAGCAAGTGTCTGGAGGCCTGAGTTTCTTCACACCAAGTCGGGACTGCTGGCTTCCTCCCAGTGGTTCCTACTGCCCAAGGGGAATTGGTCTAAAGCCCTCCCACCTCCATGAGACCAAGGATACAGGCACTTTCCTTGCTCGGAGGGCCTGGGACCCCAAGCCTGGGGAATGGGGCCAGCCTTTGCTCACCACGGGCACACACGTTGGTGGTCACCAGGACCTTCTCTTTGCCTTCTCGGAAGCGCTCAATCACAGCTGCCCTCTGCTCCACCATCATCTCCCCACTCAGCAGAGCCACCTGGTGGCCCTCCTTGGAGAGCTCCGCTGCCAGCCAGCTAGCTGTTTTGCGGGTCTGGAGTAAAGAGAATTGTTTTTTAATGAACAGACCTGTAAAACAAAAACAGAAACAAAGATACCTACAAAAAGGTGGTTTCTTGCCATTATGATATATGAAGACTCTAAAGACTTAAATGAGCCGTCAAGGCTTAAAATTTCTCACACGGGCCAGATAGTGTGGCAGGCACAGTCTTTAATCCTAGCACTCAGGAAGCAGAGGCAGGCAAATCTCTGTGAGTTCAAGGCGAGGCTAGTCTATAAGAGCTAGTTCCAGGTCAGCTAGGGCTGTTACAAAGATAAACCCTGTCTCAAAAAACAAAAACAAACAAACAAAAATCTCACATGGAGGGGTGAAAAGACGGCCAGACCAAGAGGACGGGCAGAACTGGAGTAAACTTGTATTCTAAACACGACAGGACCACTGGACTCATGAACTCAGGGCAGCTGTAAATGCCTGAACAAGGTCTAAACCACATCAGGACAGCCAACAGTTCAGAAGGCTTGAATGGGTGTGCATGAGCCACCATCCCTAGCTGAGAACTACCGATAACTGGTGGCTGCTGAGAGGGAGGATGAGGGTTTCGGAAGGGGGTGAATCCTGTAAGCTGACCCTACTCCACTGGACGGCCTGACACCTTGAGTATCGAGGCAGCACGAACTGGACTTGGTGTGTTGTAAAAGAAACAAGAAAGAGGACATAAAGTTGTAAAGGAGACCAGGGGTGGGAATCAGGAGGAGTTGGAGGGGAGTAGTAGGATCTGCATCTGATTAAAGTACACTGTATTGTATGTATGAATGAAAAAATCAAATAATAAATAAAAACATTAAAAAATGTTTTCCTAGGGCTAGAGATATTTCAGTGATTAAGAGAACACAATGTTCTTGTAGAGAACCTGAGTTCAGTTCCCTACACCCATATCATGTGGCTCACAACCACTTATAATAACTGCAGCCCCAAGAATCTGAAGTCTCTAGCCTCCAAGGCACCTGAAAACACATGAGCATATAACATACCACACACACCACATATTAGATAATACACAGTGGATAACAAAAAAAAAATGAAAGAAATGGCTTTAAAATGTTTTCTCAGAAGGAATTTTGGAGGCCGGGCGGTGGTGGCGCACGCCTTTAATCCCAGCACTCGGGAGGCAGAGGTAGGCGGATCTCTGTGAGTTCGAGACCAGCCTGTTCTACAGAGCTAGTTCCAGGACAGGCTCCAAAGCCACAGAGAAACCCTGTCTCGAAAAACCAAAAAAAAAAAAGAAGGAATTTTGGTCATATAATTCATCTGGATGAACTACTTGCTGTTACTTTTCCATGCAAGACTAATTATGTCTAGTCAGGTGTGTTGATGCACACCTTTGATCCCAGCACTTGGAAGGCAGAGGCAGGTGGATCTTTGTGAATTTTGGTCTACAGAGTGAGTTTTAAGAATCAGGGCTACACAGAGAAACCCTGTCTCAAAAAAACAAAACAAAACAAAAAACCAAAACAAACAAAAAACAAAGACCAACTACCTCCATTTCTAAACAGTCTATAAAATGTTTAAAAAGATGTAAGCATGTCTGGGAAATGGCTCAGAGCGTAAAAGGGAATGTTAGTGCAATCCTGACAACGAGCTCACTCCAGAGCCCATGGAAGTCTGATGCAGACATGTACAGGCTAGTGAACTTTGAGTATGGACTGCAGCAGCAAACAAGGCAGACGATGAAGACCCAGATCTTCTCTGACCACCTCACAGTGTTGTTCACACATGCACCCCCACACCACGTATTTGCTTATTTATCTATTCATTAGACAAGGTCTCTGTCTAATTAGACAAGGACATGGTTGGCCTGAAGTTTAATATGTAGACAATTCTGGCCTTGAATGTAGAGACATTTGCCTGCCTCTGCCTCCTGCTGGGATTAAAGGAATATGACACCAGGACTGGCCATATACTGTGGGATAATGCTTCTGTACACTGTTAAGATTTGTCACTCATATTGGTTTAACAAAACATTGATTGGCCAGTAGTCAGGCAGGAAGTATAGGCGGGGCAACCAGACTAGGAGAATTGGGAAGAGGAAAGGTGGAGAGTCAGTCACCAGCAAAACACAGAGGAAATAAGATGAAAATGCCAAACTGAGAAAAGGTACCAAGCCACATGGCTAAAGATAATCAAGAATTATGGGTGAATTTAAGTCGCAAGAGCTAATAAGTAATAAGCCTGAGCAATAGACCAAACAGTTAATAACTAAGCCTCTGTGTGTTTATTTGGGACTAAAAGGCTGCAGGACTGGGTAGAACAAAAACTTCTGTCTACATCCATATTTTTTTATTTTTTAAAATAATTTGTGTAGTGTTTGAAGGGTAGGGGTGGAACATGAACATGTTACTAAGCACATGAAGAAGTCAAAAGAATACATTCAGGATTCAGCTCTCATTTCCTATCAGGTGGGTCCTGGGAATCAAATTCAGGTAGTGATACTTGGCAGCTGTGGCCATTGAGTCATCTTGGCAGCCTAAGTAATTTATTTATTTATTTATTTATTTTATTATGTGTGTGTACACACATTCTTGCCATGGTATACACGTGTAACTTGTGGGTTCTGGGAATTAAGCTTGGTCATCAGTCATCCACTGAATTTCACTGGAATCCAAGACTGGAGAGATGGTTGGGGTGGAGTGTACTCGCTGCTCTTGCAGAGGATCAGTGCTCAGTTACCAGAACCTATGGCCCAAGATGCCAGCTCCAAGGCATAGAATGCCTCTCTGCTTTCTACAGTACCCACACACACACAAATAAGATACTCTTTTAAAACTTGTATAAACCAGATATGGCGGTGCATGCATTTCATCCCAGCAGTAGGCAGAGGCTGAGGAAGGAGTTCAAGTCCAACGAGGGTAGTAACATTTTGGCTCAAACAAAACAAAACAAAAATCAATGGACTTCCTTTTTTTTTTTTTTCTTTTCAAGACAGAATTTCTCTGTGTGCATGGTCCTAGTTATCCTGGAACTAGCTCTGTAGACCAGGCTGACCTCAAACTCAGAGATCCACCTGCCTCCTGAGTGCTGGGGTTAAAGGCTTGCTGCCACCACCCACCTTCAGTTTTTGTTTGTTTTCGTGGTGCTGAGTATCGAATCTAGAACTATGCATCTGGTCAAATATGTTACAACTGAGCTACACTGCTAGCTCATTATTTGGGATTTGGGAGATTTCTTTTAAAAGGATTCTCTAAGTATGATCAAGCATAATCAAGTATAATCAACTATAAACTCAAAAATCCAAGGAGACTATTGCCTACGCAGGTGGGTGAGGACTGTCATTTCCTGTCATTGCTGACACTCCCCTAGGTGCCTAGTCTATTCACTGACCTTCAACAGCAGGGAAGGGTAGTGAATATCCCCTGCAGGGCAGCCGCAGCTACTCACATGGCAGAAGATCATGGCTTGGGCGATGGTGATGGCCCCGTACAGGTTGCACAGGGCCTGGAACTTCTCCTCTCTGTTATTGCAAACGACATAATACTGTTTGATGGTGTCCAAAGTCTCCTCTTCACGCTTAAGTTTGATGATGTTGGGGTCTGGGACCACCTTCTGGGCAAACTTCCACACTGAGTCTTCAAAGGTGGCAGAGAAGAGCAGCATCTGGCAGTTTCTGGGCAGCATCCTGCAAGTGGAGGCCCAGGCACTTTGCACAGCTTCAAGCTTTTTGCCAGAAGGAACACAAGCCCAGCCTCCGCAGCCTGCATGGGCTGCAGCCCCACAGGCTGAGTGGGATACAGAGCATCCTGAGGAGGGAGGAGCAGACCGAGCGTGGTACTGGGCTGAGTGAGGGTCCCAGGTCTCCCTTCTCACCCCAGGCTGGGAGCATGCTGAGAGCTGCTGTGGAAATGGCCCATCCCACAAATACTGCTGCCCAGAGCAGAGCAGAGAACCCAAAGATGCAAGAGGAGGCTTTGAAGTTCCTACCTCTGGATGCGGATGCTCTGGTCTTGGTGGCCTTGAGTAGCTATCATCACATCAGCCTCGTCCAGAACAAACACCTTGATCTTCTTGGGGTCAATGAACTTCAGCTTGGAGCACCAATCCAGGACAGTCCCGGGGGTGCCAATGACAATCTGCTCACTGACCTTCTGACCTCTGTCCACTGTGGAAAGACACGTTTTCTTCAGGTATTACAAAGGAAAGCCAGCTCTCTATCATGAGATATTTTGTAACTACTTTGTATTTAATACTAATGACTTTCTGTTCATATTTTAAGAAAAAAGCTTGATGTCACTATAATAACTAATGGGTATACAGCTAACCAAATTTAGAATTAGTGAAATCATATGTTAAGGGTATAAGAAAACATGGTAAAAGTGATAAAATAAAAAAGGAGGGCTGGAGGGATGGCTCAGCGGTTAAGAGCATTGCCTGCTCTTCCAAAGGTCCTGAGTTCAATTCCCAGCAACCACATGGTGGCTGACAACCATCTGTAATGAGGTCTGGTGCCCTCTTCTGGCCTGCACACAGACAGAATATTGTATGCATAATAAATAAATAAATATTAAAAAAAAAAAAAGGAGCCAAGCATGGTAGTGGATGTCTATAATCCCAGTACACAGGAGGCTCAAGTAAGATTGTAGGGCAAGACCAACCTAGATTTCCAACTAAAGAAAATTTTGCAGCCGGGCGATAGTGGCGCACGCCTTTAATCCCAGCACTTGGGAGGCAGAGGCAGGCGGATCTCTGTGAGTTCGAGACCAGCCTGGTCTATAGAGCTAGTTCCAGGACAGGCTCCAAAGCCACAGAGAAACCCTGTCTCGAAAAAAAAAAAAAATTTTGAGTACCAATGGGGCAAGGGTAAAGCAGAAGTTAATTTTCTAGGGAACTGTTAAATTTCTAGGTTGTAACAACGGCATATAATTATATAATGTCCACATGAGGTCCATACTAAAAGAATTTAGGAAAAATGAATTACAACAAGACAATTTACTTTCAACATTTTAACAAAAATGTACAAACATATCAATAAAGAAAAAGCGTCAAATGTTAAGTTTCTAAATCTGGGTAGGGAGCATAGATGTGTTCATTGAACTGTTTTAACTCCTGGGCATGTTCAAAATTAAAAGAAGCTCTTATATTTATCTATGACCTAGCCCACATATACTCACATTTATTGCCTCGAACAGCATAAGCTAGCTTCAGTTCAGGGTAAAACCTGCCCATCTGTTCAATCACCTTTCCTGTTTGAAGAGCAAGCTCATAGGTTGGAGAGAGGCAGAGACACTGGAAAGAAAAACGTGCAAAATGTTTACAAAAGTCTGTTTGGCTGAGGGAGTCCACATAGGACCTACCCATCCATTTGGGGTCACAGTAATGAATATATACAGTATAAAATATTTGTCTTTATTGTTTCTCTGTTTAACATTCCTGGTTATCCTGGAACTCACTCTGTAAACCAGGCTGGTCTCGAACTCACAGAGATCCCGTCTCTGCCTCCGGAGTGCTGGGATTAAAGGTGTGACCCACCACTGCTTTACCATAAAAAAAACAAAACAAACAAAACAAAAAACAAAAAAAACCTTTCAATTTGTATTTATGTGGGTATTTTGCCTTCATGAAAGTCTGAACCAAGTATGTATAGTGCTTCAAGAGGCCAGAAGAGGGTGTCAGGTTCCCTGGGGCTGGAGTACAAGTAGTGACTATCATGTGGGTGCTGGAAGTTGAACCCAGGTCCAGTGGAAGAGCAGTCGTGCTTTTTTAAAAAAAATATTTATTTATTATGTATACAATATTCTGTCTGTGTGTATTCCTGAAGGCCAGAAGAGGGCATCAGACCTCATTACAGATGGTTGTGAGCCACAATGTGGTTGCTGGGAATTGAACTCAGGACCTTTGGAAGAGCAGGCAATGCTCTTAACCTCTGAGCCATCTCTCCAGCCCCTGAGCAGTAGTGCTCTTAACTGCTGCGTCATCACTCCAATTACATCATTATACTTTTAAACTGCTGGGTATACACTAGAATTATTAGTGGTCAGATTATGGCTAGGTAAAGACACTTGAAAATAGGGATGGCCAGTCAGGCATGGTAGCAAACACCTTTGATTCCAGCATTTAGGAGGCAGAGGCAGGTAGATCTCTTAAATTCAGTGCTAAACTGTTCTACAGAGCAAGATCCAGAATATCCAAGGCTTCATGGGTTTCATAATGAAAACCAATCTCAAGAAAGAAAGAGAGAGAGAGAGAGAGAGAGAGAGAAAGAACGAACTGAAGAAAGGAAGAAAAGAAAAAAAAAGAGCAGCATCTGGCCACTGGAGCACAAAACAAAAACTTGCTAGTTACATTTTGTTGGGTTTCTATGACAACACCTGTACCTTTGAGAAGGAAAGGCTTGTGTGCAGAGTGCTGAGGAGGCTACAACTGTAAAGCATGAAGGATGTGGTCACTGCAGCTGCAGTCAAGAAGCAGAGAGGTGAATGTAGCTTCTTCTAATACCCCTTCTAATTTAGTCTGGGATGATGCCATGCACATTCAAGGTAAGTTTCCTTCCTTCAGTTAAACTTACTTGGAAACACCCTTACTGACTCACTCAGAGGCTTGTGAACACCCCAGGGGATTTTAAATCTCATTAAGTTGTTGAACAGAAGTGAAATTTCAACTACAGATTAGCTTGTCATTTAGAAAATTCTCAGAACTTTTTCTTCTTTTTCTTCCTCTCTCCTATTTGGGGGCAAGGTATTGTTACATAGACCATGCTGACCTGGAGATGAGATGACCGTATAGCCCAGGATATCCTTAAAAAATTCAAGCTCAACATGTCTCAGCTTCTCAAATTCTAGGACTACAGGGATACACTACCATGCCTGGCAGTTGTTAGAACTCTCTGACCTATGAGAATTGGAATGAGGCTTTTCCTGCATGTAAAAGCATCAAGCTTATTAGTAGTCTAGGACTTGCACATTCTATCTGTGTTCAATTTGAGTTCTGGTTTATATAAAAATGAATCAGGACAGATGTGGCATCTCATGCTTATAATTCCAACACAGGAAAGGCTCAGGAGGATTTCTGGATGCTCATGGCCACCCTGAATTACATAGTTTCAGTACAGCCTGAATTACAGAGGAGGAAGAAAAGGAGGTGGAGGGAGACCCTTTATAAAAAAACAAACAAAAAAAAAAACCTGATAAAAGCTTTTTGGTTTGTTTAAGATGAGTATATAATGAAAATTTCATAGCTATATAAAAAGGAATACTCCTCAAAAACTGTAAGAAAATGGATGGACTTAGATTGTATTAAGGAAGGTCATACACCTGAAAGGAAACAAACGAACTTCCTCTATTTTCCCATGGGATCCTAGTCTATAATGTGTATCTGTAAACAAATGTACATGTGGATACAGTGTAACATGTAGAATATATGTAGAATAATGTGTGTCTGTAAAAAATGTGCCTGTGATACAATATAGCATGTGGAAAGGAGAACTAGAAAGGTAAACAGTGGACAATAGAAGGACAGAATTTAAGCAACAGATTTCAGGACAGCTAGGGCTTCATAATAGAGAGACCCTGTCTCAAAAAACAAAACACTATGATAGTGAAAGCATTAAGGACCTGGATTTTATTCCAAGCCCCCAGAATGAGGTTCACAACCATCTATAACTCAGTTCCAAGGGATATGATGCATTCTTCTGGCCTCTGCAGACACCAAGCACAGACCTGGCCCACAAACATACCTATATATAGGCAACATAAAATTAAAAAAAGAATTAATCCCAGCACTCGGGAGGCGGAGGCAGGCGGATCTCTGTGAGTTCGAGGCCAGCCTGGTCTATAAGAGCTAGATCCAGGACAGGAACCAAAAGCTACGGAGAAACCCTGTCTCGAAAAATCCAAAAAAAAAAAAAAAAAAAAAAAAAAAAATTAAAAAAAGAAAAATCCAATGTAAGCACCATAGCTTGAGAATTTTTCCTTTTTTTCCTTTTCCAAGACAGGGTTTCCCTGTGCAGCTCTGACGATCCTGAAATTCTCTGTAAACCAGGTTGGCCTGGAGCTCAGAGATCCAACCACCTTCCTCTTGCCTCCCAAGTGTTGGGATTAAAGGCATGTGCCACCACTGCCCCTAGATTGATTTTTCTAACTGTATAGAAATCCACTGAAATGTAGAATTTGGGTTTGGCTAATCTCACTGCATAATGATTTTTATCAGAAAGTTCTTTCGATAAAGGTTATTTTTTCTATTTTTGACATTATAATTACACCATTTCCCTTCGTTTCCTTCCTCCAAATGTTCCCTTGTACCCCACCACCTCTACTTTCCTTCAAATTCATTGACTCTGTCTTTACCCGTTGTTAAGTGTGTGTGTGTATTCCTAAATAGATAAATATAACCTGCTCAGTCCAGTTAGTTGTATGTATATATTTCAAAGCTGACCATTTAGAAAGAGAAGAAAAAGCCAGTCAGTGGTGGCAGATGCCTTTAACCCCAACACTCAGGAGGCAGAGGCAGGTGGATCTCTGAGTTTGAGGCCACCCTGGTCTATAAAGTGAGTTCCAGGATAGCTGGGGCTGTTACACAGAGAAACCTGTCTTGGGGGGTAAAGGGAAAAAGAAAGAAACAAAGGGAAAAAAAAGAAGACAGGGTTTTACTTTGTAGCCCAAGCCAGCCTGGAACATACTACATAGCACATGCTACCCTCAAACTCATAGCAACCCTCCTGCCTCTGCCTGTCATGTACTGAAATTACAAGTGTAAATAACTTTGAATACCTGGCTTTTAGCCCAGGAATACTGTTACCCCCTTTAGGTTATATGCTAATAGGAAGCCCAAAGTCCCATAGTCCTTACCTGTGGATATCTGTTTGTTGGCTCTACTTGGCTGAGCATGGCCAACACAAAGGCAGCTGTTTTACCAGTACCAGACTGAGACTGGGCAATTAAGTTCTGTGGGCTGCACAAGAGAAAAAAAGTTTAGAAGCTCCACCGTCAAGTAAGATTGCAAAGGGCTAGAGAGTTGGCTTAGTGGTTAAGAACATTTGTTGCTCTTGCCAAGGACCTGAATTGAATTCCCAACACCCACATGGTGGTTCACAACTGTCTATAATTCAGTTCCAGGGGATCTGATACCTTCTTCTAACATTGTTTAGCACCAGGTAAGTAGCACACATACATTCATGCAGGCAGAACACACATAAAAGAAACTTTTATAAAACTTAAAAAT
This sequence comes from Microtus oregoni, assembly GCF_018167655.1. NCBI lineage: Eukaryota > Metazoa > Chordata > Mammalia > Rodentia > Cricetidae > Microtus > Microtus oregoni. Next base: position 44,993,315 of record NW_024543063.1, read on the forward strand.
GACCTTTTAGCCAGGTGGTGTTGGTGTACGTCTTTATTCCCAGCACTCGGGAGGCAGAGGCAGGCAGATCTTTGTGAATTCGAGGCCAGCCTGGTCTACAAAGTAAGTTCCAGGACAGCCAGGGCTACACAGAGAATCCATACCTCGAAAAAAAAAAAAAAAGAAAAGAAAAAGAAAGAAAAAAACGAAGAAAATATCATAACAAAATTCAACTGTCAATTAATAAATACAAATTTTAAAAAAGGAGTAGCCAAAATTTGAAAAAATAAGAGTCAAGACTAGGGATGTGTCTTCTCATCACAAGTAGAAATAAGAAATTTAGGGAGTTGGGACTGTGTCTCAATTAGCAGTCTCTAATTAGCATGTTTCTCTAGCATGAAGCGAGCCTTAAGATTAACCCCATCGTAGTATAAACTTGGCATGGTGGTGCATGCCTGGAATCCTAAACTTCGGAGGTGAAGGCAAGAGGATCAGAAAATCAAAACCTTTTGAATTTCTCAAAATTCTCTTTAGGTTTGAAGAGAAGGCTCAATATTTACAAGTACTTGCTGCTCTTCCGAGAGATGTCAATTTGGTTCCCAGCACAATGTCCCAGTATTCTAGGGGATGCTAACTCCCTTTTCTGGTATCTAAGGGCACCTGCACACATAGTATACGCTCAAACAGGTGCATTAAAGCATTACAAAAGAAATAGTCAGCAGGGTGGTAGTGGATGCACTTTTAAACCCAGGACTCAGGAGGCAGAGGCAGGTGGATCTTAGTGAGTCTGAGGCCAGCCTGGTCTACAAAGCAACTTTCACAACAGCCAGAGCTACACAGAGAAACCCTATTTTAAAGGAAGGAAGGGAGGGAGGGAGGAAGGGACGATCATCTTCAGCAATATAAGAAAATATAAGAGCTATACTGAGATTTTTGTCTCAAAATAACACTGTCACCAAAATCAAGCTCACATTCCATCAAAAGGAAGCAAAAAAACATCAAAAAGATCTATTAGTAGACAGATACACGAAAGACTAATAAAATGCTAGTGATAGAATCTAGGTAGTAGCTACATGGACATTCCCTATAAAATCTTTTCAAGTTCACTGAAAGTCTTAAGTTTTCAGAGTAAAAATAACAAAATGGTCAGGAGGCAATAGTGCCTGCTGCCCAGCCTGACGGCCTGTGTTTGATTTTCTGGGAACCACATGGTGGAAGTTTAGATCCGACTCCCTCAATTTATCCTCTCATCTCCGTAGACATACCAGGGTGTGCATGCATGCCCATGCTCGTGTATGCAGGCACACGTGCGCACGCGCACACACACACACACACACACACACACACACACAATGTAATAAAATCCTTTTTTAAAAGCCAGACAAATAGCTGGTAGACATTTTTGTTTTTAATTGCTGAATCTGCTCTTGAATTCACCTTGCAGCTTGAACAGACCTTCAACTTTTTATCGTTCTCTCTCAGCTTCCTAAATATCTGGGATTATTAGGCATGAGCCAACAGGCTTAATTTAAAAAAAAAAAAAAGAAAAGAAAAGAAAAGAAAAGAAAAGAAGCAACAGATAGGGCAATCATATGAAGTTACATACGGTTCAGCAAGCATCAAAGGCAATGCATTCTCTTGTATTTTGGATGGGCGGTTGAAACCCATAGCATAGACTCCCTGGAGAAGCTGTGGTTTCCTAGAAGAACCATTAGAGATGAAAGTCACTTAGATTGAGGAACACAGCAAAGTACGTAGGAGACAGCTCTTCTCTTTCTCACTGGTACGCATAACATCAGCTGAGAATAACTAAACACAACATGAGAATGCAGCTAAAGCTCTTACAGATTTCCTCAGTATTTTATAGAACAACCTGAAGAGACTAAATGCATATTATTTACCTCCTGTAGGTAAAGATAATGCTGTATAAAAATAAGTATAGGCAGGCCGTCATCTGTATCTGACTGCAGAAAGAAATGGTACTCACAGACGAAGCTCTTCGAAAGACTTCACTGAGTAGAGAGGCGAGCTTGGGTCCCTCTGCAGGACTTCTACTTGGTTGGTGTTATCCACAAGATTGCTTCTGATCAGCTTGTTGAGCAAAGACTGAGCAGCTCTGTCCTCTGTGAAGAAAGAGTACAGGAGTGCTTAAAAGTCCATGAATTTAAGTTATAGGTATTTTAAGTAATAATCTAGGCTTCCAAATTCAAGTACATCAGTTCTGATTTTAAAATATAATAAAAATGGGAAATTTTTCTGAAGCATAAACGATCAATTCTTTTTGATTCTGATTAAATTAAACTTTACCCCTGCACAGTGACACCTATTCAATGTTGAGTCGAACAGTGAAACCTCACGCTGGCAAGAAAACAAGAGGATCCTAGGACTAGCTGGCAGGCAGTTTGGCTGAGTTAGTGAGCTCCAAGTTTAATGAGAAATTATCTCAAAAAATAAGGTGGAAAGAATGATGGCATTGGCCTTTAATCCCAGCACTAAGGAGACAGAGGCAGAGGTAGGCAGATCTAAGTTCCAAGCACATGTGAGTCCCAAGACAGGGCTACATAGAGAGAAAAGCACAAGAGGTGGACAGGGACTGAAGCAGATACCTGACGCTAATCTCTGACCTCCATGTGCAAATGCGCACCCCCGCCACCCCACCCACCAAAGTCTCAAGCCGGCTGTGGTGGCACATGCCGGCAATTCCAGCACTCAGGGCTAAAGAAAGAAATTTAGCACAAGTTAAGAGCTAATTCAACTGCATAGATATTTCCAGGCCAGCAAGGGCGACAAATTGAGATCTTGTCTGAAAAACACCTTAGTAAATGAATGAATAAATAAAACCTTGTCATAACGTTTTTTCTAGAACATGGAACCTCATTTACAGAGCTTGAAGGCTGTATTACCTTTCTCCTCTTCATCTGTTTTCTCTGTATGAGCGTTGGTTTTAACAGCACCTTGATTAGATAAAAAGTAGATGTTATTCAAATCTCATCCCATACCTAGCAACTAAGGCAATTCTAATTCTAGGGGCAACAAACAAAAAAAGGAGGAAACCAAGTCACTACTAAAACATTTATTCTAAATAAAGTTTAGAGGGGCTAGAGAGATGGCTCAGTCGTTATAAGCACTAATTTTTCTTCCAGAGGACCTGAGTTCAATTCCCAGCACCCACAGGGCAGTCTTTAATTCCATTTACAGGAGACCCAACATCTATCGCAAAACACCAATGCACATAAAATAAAAATAAATAAATTAAAAACAATGTTTAGAAACACTGCTTGAATGTGATTATGTCTAGGCCCCCTTGTACTATTTTAAAACTTGCCTAATTCTGCCACAGCAATGGCGTTTCTGAGACAGTATAGAATGGTGACTACAGCAACACTGATTAGAAAGCATCTTTGTGCTCCACAAAATACCTGCAAATCATATTCTCAGTGGGAACACGACGCCATAAAAATTCCATGTAAGAAGAATATTGACTAATAGAAAGATATAATCAAACAACATTGTAATTATGTAAAAATATACAGAAGATTGTAGGTGTCTTCAGAGTGAGGTAAATGTTAACATTGCTCTGATCTTGCTTCTTGTTTGTTTGTATTGTAGTTCTTGGGAACCTAGGGCCTTGTTTGTGTATGCAGGCAAGCGCTTTATATTAAGCTAAAGCCCGACTCCTCCACCTTACATTTTTTAACAGATGTAAATTCAGGACGATAAACTGACAAGTTGCTCAAACTTTATGTGCATCTCCCTACAAACTGAACAACAGTTAAAAAATCATCTCTGTCAACACAGCCATATTGTAAGTAATAAACTGTAATTTACATGCTAGATAAATATTCTCATCCTCTTATTAGACATTCTTGAATTAAAGTCGTTTATGGACACCCAAGTCAAACAAGTATCAGTATCCACTAGCCCTTTGTCTAGTATAAATGCAGGAATTTTCCAAGTAGCTGCTATATTAAAATAGAAATATCAAAGAGAAATCACACTTGTTTTCAGACTAGATTTGATTACTCACCATTGGCATCTGGTTTGATTTTCTCTTCCTTAAGATGCAAGTTGCTCAACTAAATGGAGAATATGGGGGAAAGAGAAAGTGTCAGGAAAAATCACGTAAAAGACTGAGTCAACAGAAACCCCTAATGAAAGTGGAGAGACGATTCTCAAGACCGACTCACTAGGTGTATTCAGTAGAAACGATTCATTAGGCTGTTCTGCTGGGCTCCTTTCACTTCTAAATGGTCGAAAGAGAATAACACAATCTCCCATAAATACAGCAGTAGGAAAGAAAAAAAAATATACGGTATATAACTCACATATCCTAATTACAATTTCTAGGCAGAATTATAATTTGTAAGTTTGCTTAACGCTTTGACTTGCAAATACTTTCTCGGGAAAACATCGTTAGAGCTGTCATTTTCTCTGTGTTCTGAAAGAAAAAAAATTCACAGACTGAAAAAATTTCCACTTTAGACAGCCAACACCAGGCAGGCAGGATCACCAGGCAGAGCAGCTGTGATACAGTCAGTCATGTGGCAGGTCTACACCAGACCACGACAGCTAACACGCAGCCTCACCTTCAGGCTGCTTTGTGTTGGGCTCTGACACTTTAACTAGCACATCTTAGAGCACTGTGACACCAGCACAACCAAATTATCCACAACAGGTTCAAGTGGGCCTAGATCAGAGAAATGTCCCATGGCAACAATTATCAGGACTTTGTCAAATGGCAGAAATTTAGAAATAGCCTGGTATGACTTAGGTTCGCCCATAAGAATGTAAATATCTTAATGGGGATCGGGGGAGATGGATCAGGGCCATCTAGCTGCTCTTCCAGAGGTCCCAAGTTCAATTCCCAGCGACCACATGGTGGTTCACAGCCATCTATCGTGGGACCCAATTCCTTCTTGTGGCATACAGGACTGAGTGCAGGTAGACAAACACTCATAGACATAAAATAAATACTCTAATGACTGAGTGCAGGTAGACAGACACTCATATACATTGAATAAATACTCTTAATGACTGGGAACATGTAGACAGACATTCATAGACATAAAATAAATACTCTTAATGACTGGGAACACTAATAATATACATAAAATAAATACTCTTAATGACTGGGGACATTTTTATTTGTATCTAGCACAAAGCAGTTATACTAATCATGAAATATTAGAGACTCAGCTGTCATCTAGTAAAGGGTAAAAAATAAAAATAAAAAATCATTACAAAGAAATGGTTATTTCAGCCGGGCGGTGGTGGTGCACGCTTTTAATCCCAGCACTCGGGAGGCAGAGGCAGGCGGATCTCTGTGAGTTCTAGGCCAGCCTGGTCTACAGAGCTAGTTCCAGGACAAGCTCCAAAGCCACAGAGAAACCCTGTCTCGAAAAACCAAACAAACAAACAAACAAACAAAAAAGGTTATTTCTTAAACCAGGTTCTTTATGATTGCCTTAGTGTTACAGAACAGTAGGGGGAACATATGGGAGAGAGGAGAGAGACAAAGGGGATTAGGGGAGGGGAAAAAGGAAATCACGAAAACATAACAATCCTTCATTCATTCTGAAGGATCACGAACATATTAACCTACAGTAAGCGTGTCAGTGCGAAGCCGCCAGCACACTGTGCTCCATACACTGAGGCCATTGCAAAGCACTCCCCAGCACCCTGCCAGGAGCATAGTCTAATTCTAGTCCTCAAAGACCTTTAGGAAGTAGAGGCAGACAAATCTCTGGAAATTCTAGCATAGCCAAGGCTACATAGAGAAACCCTACCTCAACCAAAATGAGGAAAGGAGTTAGATACTAGGCATGGCTGCCCATAACTGTGATCTCAGGACTCAACATGTGAAAGCAGGAGGATTAGGAATTCAAGACCATCCTGGGCAGAGGCAGGCAGATCTGTGAGTTCTAGGCCAGCCTGATCTACGAGAGCTAGTTCTAACACAGGCCCCAAAGCTATAGAGAAACCCTATCTCGAAAAACCAAAAAGACCGTCCCAGGCCACAGCTTAGGCTACATGAGGCTATGTATGTCTAAGAGGAAGAAAGGAAAGGAGAAAGATGAGAGTATATTTAACAAATGAGAAATGAAGAAGGAATCCCTCTGAATAAGATTAAAAGCAAATCTGCTGTTTCCCATCCCCTCCCAAAATGAGCTGTACTCTAAGAACAGGAGTGGCCAAGTCCAGCCTGAATCAGACTAAAGGTTACAAAAGAAGCAGAGTTATTAGCTGGGCAGTGGTGGCGCATGCCTTTAATCCCAGCACTCGGGAGGCAGAGGCAGGTGGATCTCTGTAAATTCAAGGCCAGCCTGGTCTATAGAGGAGTTCCAGGACAGACAAAGGCTACAGGAAAACTCTGTCTCAAAAAGAAAAAAATGTCTCAAATGTGACAGTGGTGCAGGCCTATAATCCCAACACTCAGGGGATAAGAGGCAGAGGATCAGGGTATATATACACATATACATACATACATTGAAGTCCTGCTATCTCAAAAAAGAAAAATACTCTCCTCAATGCACAAAGCCCAAAACACTATTTCTCTTTAAACTATGTGGATATATATATATATATATATATATATATATATAGTTTTGAACGAAAATAAATCTTTTTTTCTTTCAGGGTGGTCTTGAACTTGAGGCACTCCTCCTGCCCAAGCATCCAAGAGATAGGATGAGAGGCGCCACATCATGCCAGGCTGAAACTCTTACTCTTTAGAATTCAGAGACATATGTACTGAGAGTTACGTTCAAACCTCCACTAGAATTCAGAATGTTTAGAAATTAATTCTAAGTAGTAATATTTAAACTCATATCTTGCTACAATGCACCAGGCTCAGAAAAAGAGAGCCAATCAAGAGATGATTTATTAACAGGTAGACCATTCAACCCTCCACCACCAATAACCAGTGGGAGGAGTCATACAAATATTAGCAAAACATGGTCCCTGAGCCCTAGAAACTCCTATCTGAAGGTATATGAAAATCACCATCCAAATTTGAGAGTGCAATCGATTATCAACTCTGATTCCAGGAAGGCAGGCTGATACTGTGGGGAACCGATCACCCAAATTGTTTACACAACGTGGGAGGGGCTGGGTAATCAATGCCAGCTTTGGGGCCAAGTCCCATCCCGCCAGGGTCCTCCGCCCTGTACCGAGCAACTTAAACAGTGTCCTTCCACGGGACCGTGATCCTGACCGACACCGGACCCCTAGTCCACCAGCGGCGGGTGACAACTCACCGACTCAGCCGCGGCTTCCTGCTCATCCACCGCTAGGGCCCAGGAATCCGTGGCCATGGTCCTCCGTGCCGGGGCAGTGCTGGCAGGCTCGCCCGCCCGGGCCGTGCAACCACGGGCTCAGGTGGGTCGCGGCGAGGTCCAGCTCCGCCCCGGGGCAAATCATTCACTGCGGCGCAGACAACCGGAAGCGTCGCGCCGAAGTGTCGTCAGACTGGCGTCAGCTCTGCGCCCTTAAGTTCCTGGGACCCGGTACCGCTAACGCAGTCTTCGGGTCCCCACCCCTCATCTTTCGCTGAAGATTGCCCTACGACCCAACGGAGCTAGCCAGGATTAAATGCTCTCGTACTGAGGGAGGAAAATGAAACATCCAGCATGGTGGCATAGAGGAGCTCATATAACTATTACAGTCAGACTACATAGGCAAGCAAATAGTTAACTTTTCAAGTTATTTAAAATGCCTCAGTGAACAAACTTATCGGACTTTTAGCTAAGATCAAGATAGCATCTGTTCTGATCAATCCGGTATCTAAGAACTGGCACTCAGTTCCGTGATACAAAGGATTAAGTGCTCAAAGATCTGCACCAAATTGAGCTTTGAAAACACCAAAGGAAAGTGCCAAGGTATCAGAGACCAGAAAGAGGAAGTCAGTTTGTCCAACCAAACCAATTCACTTCCTGGGGAAAATGGCAAGAGCTGCTTACTAAGGAAATATAGGACTTTTGGAATCACCTATGCCTTCTTCAGATGGTCAGCTCTCCTCTCCTACGCAAAGGTGTATGGTTGGCATTTTATTTATTTAGTTTCAGATAATTTTTGAAAAGATTTATATATTTGATTAGCTTGCACGTCTATGTGCACCATATGTGTGCCTGGTGCTCAGGGAAGTCAGAAGAGGGTATTGGATACCCTAGAATTGGCGTTATGGATGGTTGTGTACCATGTGGATATTGGGAATTGAACCCAGGTCCTCTGCAAGAGCAGCAAGTGCGCTTAACCTCTGAGATGGCTCAGAGGTTAGCCAGCCTTAGTTTGGGATAATTTTTAAAAGGAAGAGGTAGCTCTAGTTTTTAGAATAGTAAATTAAGGACTGAAATACTTGCTTTCCCCTAACAGGGATCAAATAAGCCTTAGCCCTTGTTATTTCCCTAGAAGGAATCATCATTCTCCTGGAACTTCATGAAAACATTTTCCATGACAATAAATGAATCTCAGGCAATGGTGAGTAGGTTAAGGATTGAGCAGGCAGGGGGACAACCAAGCACACAGCCATGAAGCCATGACCTATTTCAAGTCAGAAGAAACCCTGGGAAAAATCAGCTAGAAAAACAGTGGGTTGTTTGTATTTTTCAAGGCTACAGAGGTTAAAAAATTCCAAACAATATAATAAAGTTAAACATTAAAGTATACAAGATGCAATATAATAGAATAAGTCCTACTTGCTCACCGGGATGAAACAAACTCACATAGGTGGGCAGACAGTACGAAAGTCATGGGAACACAACTAATGGGGCCACTTAGGAGGGGCTTCGCTAACTCCCAGTGATCTTGCCTCAGTCTCCAAGCGCTGGGATTACAGGCATGAGCCACACCACCACCTCAAACATCATTTTGAATTCATTTTATCCTCTGAGATTGTTTACCATGTGCTCAGATTCTTTTTTCTTTTGAAACAGAATCTCAAAAACAAAACAAAAACAAAAATTATACAACCCAAGCATGGTAGTGCAACCTACAATCCCAGTACTCAAGATGCTGAGGCAGGAGAATAAATAAGGAGTTGGAGATCAACATGTCCATTGTTTTTTAATTTAAAAACAAAAACTAGCTGGGTGGTGGTGCCGCACCCTTTAATCCCAGCACTTGGGAGGCAGAGGCAGGAGGATCTCTGTGAGTTCGAGGCTAGCCTGGTCTACATGAGCTAGTGCCAGGACAGGCTCCAAAGCCACAAAGAAACCCTGTCTCGAAAAACCAAAATAAAAAAGTAAAAACAAAAACAAAAAAAACAAAAACCACTTTAACGTGGTGATGCAAGTCTTTAATCCCAGCACACAGGTAGGCATATTCATATTGATTATGTGGTCACCCATGGTTATAACTAGTGAGACACTATTTATAAACAACGAAAAGCAAACAAAAAACAAATTTTGCTTCAGACAGAGGGAATAATATTTAACAAATACCTCGGTTTCTGGGGCATGGAAAAAGTGAGGAGATCAATGTGACCAGATGCGCTATGACCCTTTATCAAACTGCCAAACAATAATTTAAAAACAAGTCACACACACACAACAACTAGGCTTAAGAAAGTCCTACCTCACGGCTTAAGAAATAAAATGTGAGTTGGGCTGTGGTGGCGCACGCCTTTAATCCCAGCACTCAGGAGGCAGAGGCAGGCAGATCTCTGGGAGTTCGAGGCCAGCCTGGTCTACAGAGCGAGTTCCAAGACAGGCTTCAAAGCTACATTGAGAAATCCTGTTTTGAAAAAAAAATAAATAAAAACCTAGACTCTCGGGGGCTGGAGAAATGGCTCAGCGGTTAAGAGCACTGACTGCTCTTCCTGAGGACCCGGGTTCAATTCCCAGCACCCACATGGCAGCTCACAACTGTCTGAAGATCCAGTTCCAGGGGATCTGACACCTTCACACCAACGCACATAAAATAAAGTTAAATAAACCATAAAAAAAAAAAAAACCTAGACTCTCTGAGTCTACCCGTAATAAAGATGAGCAATGTGAAGAACTGAGAAGAAAGTTCCTGGGGTCCAAAGGGGTGCGTGGGGAAAGGCCCCTTAGGCACTTTAACTCAGCCTCCTGTATTTAGGTCCTAATTTATGGTAAGCAGCCATCCGGGTTCTGCAAGATCACAGGGCCTTGTTGCGCCTGGTGCCTAGCAGATGGGCACTCCCTGGCTTTTGCTCTTTCCCGCTCCCTTCCTTCTCACAGTGAGGAAAGCACCTAAAGGTGCAGAAGGAGAGCTACCTGCATAGATACTCACGCCACTTAAGGGCAGGGAAAGGGGATTCCGAGCTTGGGCTCGGGCTCGGCCTCGACCCCGCCAGCATCTCCGGCCACCACGGCTCAACATGGCGGTTAGGCTTTCTCAACCGCCACGCTCAGTGCGAGCCAAGCCTAAGATCCATTGGTTGAGGCTTTGAATTCCGCTTCTCCTAGCCAATCAAAAGAAGGACCGCGAACCGCTCTTGCTAGCGCGTGCGCACCTGGGAACGCTTGCCTCCGCCAGAAAAACCATTTGAAGTCTCAAGTTTGTCATTTGTTGCTGAGTTGGCCAGTGACTAGAAATCCCTAGACAGCAGTGCAGTGTGTATTTTTAAAGAAATACTGATTCCAGCCGGGCATAGTGGCGCACGCCTTTAACCCCAGCGTTTGGGAGGCAGAGACAGGCAGAGCTCTGTGAGTTTGAGGCCAGCCTGGTCTATAGAGTGAGTTCTAGGACAGCCAGGGGCTACATTGGGAGACCTGCCTTGAAAACAAAACAAAACGAAAAAGACATGGTTTTGTTGTGTAGCTCTGAAGAAAAACTCCTGTAAAGAAGCTATGTGTAGCCGGGCAGTGGTGGTGCACACTTTTAATCCCAGCACTTGGGAGGCAGAGGCAGGCAGATCTCAGTGAGTTCGAGCCAGCCTGGTCTACAAGAGCTAGTTCCAGGACAGGCTTCAAAAAAGCTACAGAGAAACCCTGTCTCAAAAAAAAAAAAAAAAAAAAAAAAAAAGAGGCTGTGGTTGACTGATTAGATATAATTTCAGTACTGTGTGAAGACTGGAATGAAGCTATTGCTTTATCTTGGGCTGGTTCTTGCCCTCTGGAAACATTGGTCCTTTACCCATCTCTCTGTTAGACCTAATGTCTTGTACTAATAGAGAGAAACCATTTGGAATCTATTTGCAGACCACCAAAAGCTAAGGATGCCATCAGATAACGTCTTGGGCCTATAGATATTTTCTGACATATCCACCAATGTGTTTTAAAATTGCCTTGATTTATGAGTTTATTCTGTAAAGCTACACATGTTAATGAAACAGTTTCCACGTTGGAATGAGTAATTTGGGGTTTCCTCATCTGTAAAAAGGAGACACTAGCCGACCTATGAATAGTGTTTAACAAGTAAGCTGTGTGGAATGTTTAGCGTAATGCTTCCCTATAAATTTTTGTTTGTATGGTATTTTGAAACCTAATATATTTTGAGTCTAATATAGCCCAAAAGTGGCCTTGAACTCCCATTCCCCCTGCCTCTGCCTCTCAAGTGCTGGAATAATAGGTGTGAGGCACCATTAAAGGCTTTACCTATGAATGGTGGCTGTTTTTCTAAAGCAAACGTAGGGCCAGATGTCTGTTGACTTATGTTAGGTCATTTCTTCCTCTTCAAATTCAAACTGGGACAAGAAGGGCAAACATAAAGCTAACCCTGGTGATACAGGACTGTAATCCCACCTACTCTGGAGGCTGGGACTAGACAGAAAAATTCCAGCCCAATTTGGACAATATATTCAGACCCGGTCTCAAACAGAGAGGTATTGGTAAGCGCTAAAGCACTTTCGCGTGGTTGAAGCAGTTACTGCAGTCCAAAGTACCGTTAAACAAGAAACACAGGGCTATTTATGGTGACAGAACATGTGTTTGGTGCACAGATGTAATCCTAGCATTCGACAGGCAGGGAGGCAGGAAAACCCCCTGACCCAGCCTTGTCCCTGTTTCAAAAGGCCATACAAAGAACCTTGGAGGTATGTACACCACTTTGCAGTTAAAACAGGAGTGCTGTACCATAATATGTAATCGCCACCAAATTCATGTTTTCATCCCTCTTGTAGACTATTAGGTCTTTACAAATGGAGCCCAAAATGTCGGCCTCTTAGAGCCAATAGGCAACCCTGTCATGTGACACCCCATGTCCCAGCTTTCTTGATCATTGCATCAGCCGAGCCCAGCAGCCTTCCCAGAACCCGGCTAGTAAACTCATTCGCGCTCCGAATGATTGGCTTGAGAGTGGACCAATAATATCTGTTGAGGACAAGGCGTAACGGAGCGCTTTTCAAAAGAGCGCTCTGATTGGATGGCGAGGTATGAGTCTGGCGCCGGTTGCGGCGGGTGGGAATAGCTGTGTGTCTGCGCATCAGAGGGAGCAGGTAACTGGGGGCATCTGGCGGTGGTCTCCGGGCGAGGACCCGGACCCTGGGGAAAAGGTCGAGGGTCTGGAGAGCTCTGAGAGAAGAGCCGGCGCTCGGAGGGGGGAGGGTCTGCCGCAGCAGGCTGCCGGGTCGTCCCGCCCCTGGCCCGGGGAGCGGCTGGAACCGAGCCCCAGGCTCGGCAGGAGCATGGACTAAGAGTAGCTTTCGCTGTTCTCTGGGAGCGCTGAAAGTGGTGCGGCCTCGGGTGACTTGCCGAGGACCAAGACCTTGGGAAGATCGCGGTTGCTGTCAGGTTACCACCCAGAGCTAAGGGTTTGTCTCCTCTGATTTTAATCCCTTAGGGGGTTGGGAGTGCAGGCCTAAGGACCGGGGTGATCCAGCTGATTAAAGTCCCGCTGAAAGACATCTCCGTTCATTCTTTTTAGGTTCTTACACCTTATCCCAGACGGGCCTGAACTCAGCCCTGTTTGCCCGGGCTGGCCTTGAACTCGCGGCAGTTCTCCAGCCTCCGCCTTTTGAGTGCTGGTATCACAGACCTAAGGCACCGGTTTCCCTTCCTCAGCCTCCTGAGCGCTGGGCTTTTTGTCTGACTGACGACACAGCATTGAACAGTCTTCAGTCTCTGTAAGGCCAATAACCAACATATTAGATCCTAGTTAACACTTGTTATTTCTGTATATAGTGGTCTCCCTTTGGACCCACTGACTGCCTTTCCATCCTGGTTTACAGCATACATGTCAATACGTTGAATGAATAGGCAAAGACGGGAAAACATGTGTTCTTTGGAATGTAACTTTCTCTTTAACAATTATGTCTTATAAAGGGAAATTCATTTTTGCGCCCATTGTTGAGAGAGGCGTGTGGAGGAGGGGTGAAAAAGAACGCGATGTGGCAAGGTTTCTGAAAAACCTTAGCCTTGACTGCTTATAAACACCAGCAAGACCCAGGGAATACTAGTCGGTTTTTTTTTTTTCACTCAGCTTTTTTTTTTTTTTTTAACCATTTTTTTGCCCCTTTGGGGCTTCTGTCAGAATGCGAAGTTGAGTTGTAAATCAGTTCGAGTTGTGGGTGCCTGGGTCAGCATGTCTTGTCCTGTGTGGATATCTTTAAGCCCTATGCTTATTGATGTAACAGTATCCATTTCATTAGTTTTTCATCCTCACAAATCCTGTTCGATTCAGGGACTAAACTCTAAACTAATGTTAGATCTGGGTCTAGAATCCTAGAGTCTTTTAGATAATATGAATGAGAGAGTTCTTGCTTTTCTGGACAACCAGTTCATGACATTACAGCACTGAACGTGATTGGTACACTCACCAAAGCCTGTCACCCCATGACACTATGATACATACATAAAGGCAATGAAGCTGCAAAGTTGCCTTTTTCAACTTGCCTCCCTTCTGAGTCCCTGGGCTTATTCGGTCGGCTTTTCCTCTGTAGCATGCTCATTTTGAAATAATGCATGCTCGACCACTGACCTTTACCCCCAGTTCTTAGCCCTTTCCCAGCTAATGTTCTAGAGATTTCAGGCTACATAGATTTTGGAACATTTTATATATAATATGTATATAATTTTAATGTATTATATATGTGTGTATATATATATATATACGTATGTACACACACACACAAATTTTATTATGTACATTGGCATGAGAGTTTCAGACCCCTTGGAAATGGAGTTACAGACAGTGGTGAGCTGCCATGTGGTTGCTGGGAATTGATCCCAGGTCTTCTTGAAGAGCAGCCAGTGCTCTTAATCACTGAGCCATCTCTCCAGCCCAGAGGTTGGTACATCCTTGATACTTTAAGGTAGCCTGTGGCACAGATAGGCTTGTCCTTGAGCTCACTGCCATTGCCACGAAAGTGTCAGTCCAAACCTAGCTGCTCTGGTAGGGGATCTGGAACCGTGTACAACCCTCGGGAGGCAGGTTAACAGAGAGAGAGTTTGAAAGATTATGAGAGGCCGGTAGATACAGACTCCTCCTTTTGTTGAAGTGACCCCTCGAGGATTCAGATCAGAATCCAGGTCTCTTGAGCCTCTCCTTGCCTCATGAGGTCCATTTTTCCTTTCTGATTCCTGGCAGTGGATGCTCAGTGCGTATTTTGTATAGTGGATGAAAATGTGAGTAAGTCACCTGCTCTCCTTGATGTCTGTTGAGGTTGGCAGGTGTAGAATGGCCAGGGTCACTCTGCTGGTTCAGCAAAATCTTTCTTTGATAGTGACTATACCCTGGGACATTGCAACACACAGATTTTAGAATCAAAAAAGCTAACCATTGCCAATCTTTGACTTGGCTTGAGATGCCAGGAGTCTTGTGTAATGCCTACTTTTAGTTTTACTTCCCCTAAATTCCCATCTTTCTTTCTTTCTTTCTTCCTTCCTTCCTTCCTTTCTTTCTTTCTTTTTTGATTAGTTCCCTGAGGTTACTTTCAAGATGGAGTCCACGCTAACAGCAAGAGAGATCCGAGAGCGGTTTATCAATTTCTTCAAACAAAATGAGCACACCTATGTTCACTCTTCTGCTACCATCCCATTGGATGATCCCACCTTGCTCTTCGCCAACGCAGGCATGAACCAGGTAAGGATGTCATTCTTTCGGACTGACTGGCTGACAGAAGGCAGCAGAGCAGCAGTTAAAGGCCAGCTCTTGGGGCCAGCCAGAATTCGGGTCCTGTCACTTACCAGGTGGACCTGTGTGGCTTCTCTTGGTGAGCCTGGTTTCTGAAGAATGATAACAGTGCTGCTTGTGGGTTATGATTAGATGGAAGAGGGTTGAGAAGGTGGCTCCAACGCCCGTCCAATAAATTTTTGTTTTTTTTTTTTTTCTTTTTTTTCCAAGACGCTTTCTCTGTAGTTTTGGGCCTGAACTGGAACTAGCTCTTGTAGACCAGGCTAGCCTCAAACTCACAGAGATCCGCCTATCTCTGCCTCCCAAGTGCTGGAATTAAAGGCATGCACCACCACCGCCTGGTCAATAAGTTCTTTTTTTTTTAATAAGTTCATTTTTTAATGAGTCCTGAAGAGATTATTTTTATAGCATTTGAGATCAAGAATTTGATAGGCTGTGTGTGGAAATGCACTGCTTTAATCCCAGCAGTTAAGAGGCAGAGGCAGGTGGTTCTTTGCTTGAGGCCATAGTGAGTTCTAGGACAGCCAGGGCTACGTAAGAGAGAGTTCTTGCCTCCAAAGAAAGAAAGAAAGAATTTAAAAGAATTTGAGGTTAAACTAGACTACACAGCAAGACCCAGTCTCAAAGGATTTAAATCACAAGAAAATTATTATTATTATTAATTATTGGAGCTCAAGGACAATTTTTCTCAGCATTTCAAAAAGAACCCCAGAAGAGGCAGGCTGTAAATCTGTAGCAGTTGCCTAGAGGAGAAGGGGGAGTAAAAGGCCATGCTGTTTGTGTTAAGCTGCTGTGTCCTGGTGGTCAGCCAGCCATGTGGCAGACAGAGAGAGAGTAAGGAAGTCCAAAGTAGCTGAGAAAGCCTGCTTAAAGCAGAGATCGGAAGAGGAAAAGGAAATCCCTACTTTACTGAGCAATTGAGAAAGTGGGACTGAAGTACGTGGCTACATCCCTGTAAGCTGGTGTCCAAGGGAAATTGTTTTAAGATTTTTTTTCATCTTTTCATTGTCTCTGAGAGGAAGAAAAAAATCTATTTTTATTGAAGTTTTGGGGGCTGCAGAGATGGTTCAGCACTTAAGAGCACTGACTGCTTGTCCAGAGGACCCAGGTTCAATTCCCAGCATCCACATGGTGTCTCCCAACTATCTGTAACTTCATTTCTAGGAATCCAGTGCCCTCTTCCAGCTCTTTGGGCACTAGGCACACATACGATACACAGATATATATATGCAGACAAAACGCTGATAGAATGTTTTCTTTTCTTTCCTTTCTTACTGGGGATTGAACCTGGGGCTTCAAGGTATGATCAGCAAGCAAGTGCTCTCTATCCTCCAGCCCTCTTATGTGTATGTGTGAGCACCTGGCCCTGGACCTCAGAGATCTGCCTGTTTGCATCGTCCAAGTGCTGGGATTAAAGGTCTATGCTACTACAGCTGCTTTTGTTTTTTGTTTGCTTGTTTATTTTTTTAGTTTTTGAAACAGTGTCTCTATTATAGTTTTGACTGTTCTGGAACTCACTGTTTAGATCAAATTGACCTAGAACTCACAAAGATCTGCCTGCTTCTGCCTCCCAAGAATTGGGATTAAAGACATATACCACCACACCTGGCACTAGAAAACTTTTTTTTTTAAGTGTTTATTTTCTTTTATATGTATGAGTATTTTGCATTCGACATGTGTGTCTGCCAGAAGAGGGTGTCAAAGCTCCTGGAACTGGAATTTCAGATGGTTGAGTCATCATGTGTGTGCTAAGAATTGAACCTGGGTCCTGTGAGTTCAAGGCTAGCCTGGTCTACAAGAGCTAGTTCCAGGTCAGGCTCCACAGCAACACAGAGAAACTCTGCCTTGAAAGCCCCCCCACCCCAAAGAAAAAGAAAAAGAACCTGGGTCCTCTGCAAGAACAGCAAGTGCTCTTAACCCCTGAGCCATCTCTTCAACCTCTTAAAATATTTATTTAAAGATTAATTTATTTTTGTTTTATGTGTATGCATGTTACTATACTTCCCCCCCACACACACCATTTTTCAAGACAGGGTTTCTCAGTCCTGACTGTTTTGGAACTTGCTTTGTAGACCAGGCTGGTCTTGAATTCACTAAGATCCGCTTGTCTCTGCCTCCCGAGTGCTGGGATTAAAGGCGTGCGCCACCACCAGCCACTCGTACATATTTATACACTCCTTGTATATGCCGTGCCCACAGATGCCAAAAGAGGTGTTGAATTCCACTATATGGAGTTAATAGATAATTGTGAGCTACTATGTGGGTGCTGAGAACTGAACCTGGGTCCTCCGCAAGAACAGCAAGAGCTCCTAAATACTGAGTACTGAGCCCTCTCTCTGGCCCCCCTATTTAATCTTTTTTTTTTTTTGTAAATATTTATTTATTTATTATGTATACAATATTCTGTCTGTGTGTATGCCTGCAGGCCAGAAGAGGGCACCAGACCCCATTGCAGATGGTTGTGAGCCACCATGTGGTTGCTGGGAATTGAACTCAGGACCTTTGGAAGAGCAGGCAGTGCTCTTAACCTCTGAGCCATCTCTCCAGCCCCCCCCCCATTTAATCTTAATTAATTTGTCATAGTCACAAGTAGCTACTGGTTTCCAAGTTGGAAAACATCAACTTCCACAGGCCTGGTGAGAACAATAACACAAAGCTGTGTGACTAGCAGTGACGCATCGAAGTGTGAATGGATAAATCCCCAGAACAGGGACATATCAACTATGTGTCCAATTCATCTCAGCTAGTGGGGGTTACACTTCTCTAATCGGTTTCAGTGTTTTTCTTGTCACCCTTACGCCCAAGTGAGCACATCCCTTTGTTACACGAGTTCTTCTAGAAGGATGATCTAAGATAGTAGTTCTCAACCTATGGGTTATGACCCCCCTTGTTGTGGAGGTTGCATATCAGATATCCTGATTCATAGCTATGGCAAAGTTACAGTTAGGGATTTTATAATTTTTATGGTTGGGGTCACTACAATATGAAGAACTGAATTAAAAGATTGCAGCGTTAGGAAGGTTGAGACCCACTGAAGTGAGCGAGACCTGGACATCACAATGGTTACAGATGGTTTCACATATTCGCTTTCAGCTTTCAGATGTGGTGGGGCTTCCCCTGTGCAGGAGGTATTACTAGCAGTGGTCGAGACCTTTTGGGAATTAGGTCCAGGGAGAAGCTGCTCCAAGATTGGTGGTCTTTACCTTGGTTCTACCATATTCCTGCTTCTTAAGTGTCCAGGCTCACAAAATCCAAAGGGCAGTTTGTGTGTCCCCCTTCCCACCAGGTGATAGACATTTGACATCCTGCAGGCCTTTAAAGGGTAGACTGTTCCATTCTCTTTTTTAGTTCAAACCCATCTTCCTAAACACAATTGACCCATCTCACCCTATGGCAAAGCTGAGCAGAGCTGCCAATACCCAGAAGTGCATCCGGGCTGGGGGCAAACACAATGACTTGGATGACGTGGGCAAAGATGTCTACCATCACACCTTCTTTGAGATGCTGGGCTCCTGGTCTTTTGGAGATTATTTCAAGGTAAGCTCAATATTGGTGACTTAAATTTCTGTTTTGTTTTAATTTTTTAACACGAGGCTAATTTCCTCATGTTAAAAAAGGGACTGAGTTATTCATTTTTATTGTTTTAAAAGATGAAACAACGTTTAGAAGATTCAGGAATGAATAAAGTACATTTAATAATTCTAAGACTCCCTAGAAAACTTTTATCATTTGATGGTTTTAGTTTCTATTTCCTATATAAGTTGAATCTTTGTAGTTTATAATGAAGATACTGTGGTTTTGAATCCATTTTCTGTATCTTTCTTTTTGTAGGAATTGGCGTGTAAGATGGCCCTGGAACTTCTCACCCAGGAGTTTGGTATTCCAGTGGAAAGACTCTATGTTACTTACTTTGGTGGAGATGAAGCAGCCGGCCTAGAGCCAGATCTGGAGTGCAAACAGATTTGGCAAAATTTAGGGTGAGGGGGCTGAAGAGGTGGTTCAGTAGTTGGGAGCGACTCACGACAAGCATCCCTACGGGATCTCACACCTCTGGCCTCTGAGGGACCTGTATTCACATAGACATACCCCACATATACATACATTTTTAAAGAAAAAAATTTAATTCAATATTAGAATATTTAATAGCCTGGTTCATGCCAGCCAGGCCTATGTTGTGAGACCCTGTCTTTTATAAAAAAAGAAAAGAAACATTTGCTTAGATTATATTCATATTCAAAGTAAATATTTTATTATATATTTTCTAGACTTTATCTGTATCTTTACATTTTTATTGGGTTATAATTGTAGCATTGTGAGGAATTATATTCTGCTTTAGTAGGTTTTGAATTTAGGCTTAATGGTAGTAATTGCCAGAAAAGGAGACTTCTTTCTAAGAAATCATAGGGATCCATTGTGTGGCAGAAGTCTTGGAAAGATTCTTGTTGATGGTGTCAAATCGGTTTTTCTTTCTTGCTCTGTGCAGACTGGATGATGCCAGAATCCTCCCTGGCAACATGAAGGACAACTTCTGGGAGATGGGTGACACAGGCCCTTGTGGTCCCTGCAGCGAGATCCACTATGACCGAATTGGGGGTCGAGATGCTGCACACCTCGTCAACCAGGATGACCCCAATGTGCTGGAGATCTGGAACCTTGTGTTTATCCAGTATAACAGGTAGTGCGGGCCCTGCTCCCTCCTGCTGACAGCGGTTCTTCTTCTATAACCAAGCCGAGAAAAAGAAATCAGCTGCACAGCTGAATTCATGGCTGAAGGTTGTTTGGGATCTTTATTTTTTGAGACGGTGAGCAGCCCTGGTGCTGGCTTCAGATGCTCCTGGGATCATGTGACCTTCTTTAAATTATGTTGTCAGGTTTCTGTTCTGATCCCTACAGCAGGGTGTACCTGTTTGAAAAACTAATATTATCTCGTATAACACCTTCCTGAGTCATTTGCCTTCTATTTAAGAATAAGGAGCTGGGCACGGTGGTGCACACCTTTAATCCCAGCATTCAGGGGGCAGAGGCAGGAGGATCTCTATGAATTCAAAGCTAGCCTGATCTACATAGTGAAGTCCAGGACAGCCAGGGCCATGTAGAGAGACTCCATCTCAACACCACTGCCAGTCCCCCAAAAATAACAAATAAGACAAGGGTGCTGAATACGTATCTACCCCTCTCTTCGGAACCAGACAAGGGCAAATAGTGACTAGGAATAACTTTGAAACATTGCTAAGTGACTTTTAACCAACAGGGCCCAGAGAGGTAGCAGCCTGGGTCTCTGCTTCAACTTCCTCTCTGTATCCTACAGGGAAGCTGATGGCCTTCTGAAACCTCTTCCCAAGAAAAGCATCGACACCGGAATGGGCCTCGAGAGACTGGTGTCTGTGCTGCAGAACAAGATGTCCAACTATGACACTGACCTTTTCGTTCCGTACTTTGAAGCCATTCAAAAGGTACTGAGCCTGTTGTGAGCGTGGGCACCTCTGGAGGCTTGTAGGACGGACTTTAATAAGCACTGCCATCATAGATGAGTGGCCGTATGCTTTGACAGCCCAAAGTACTTGTTACCGTCTGCCGACTTCATTATTGTTAGCATGCCCTTCTCTGAATAAGCGAATGCTATGCTATTTGTTGGGGTTAGGGCCTGGCTTGATGCTTTTGGCTTCTCCACTATCACTTTCTTGGAGTTGTGGGATGTGGCAGATAGTCATCCTTGATGGGCGGTGGTGGCACAGCCTTTAATCCCAGCACTCGGGAGGCAGAGGCAGGTGGATCATAGTTAGTTCCAGGACAACCAGGATTGTTACACAGAGAAACAAAGACCGTCATCCTTTCCTAGACCCCTCGCCCTCTAGGACCCTGCTTAGGACCGGCAGCACCAGCAGGACTATGTCTCATCGGCCTCTTCTGCTGTTTATCTGTAGGGTACAGGTGCCCGGCCGTACACTGGGAAAGTTGGTGCTGAGGATGCTGACGGAATTGACATGGCCTACAGGGTTCTGGCCGACCATGCTCGGACCATCACTGTGGCACTGGCCGATGGTGGCCGGCCTGATAACACAGGACGGGGGTGAGTCACACTCTGGGCAGGGTTTGGACTGATAGCATGAGTTTTCTGACTGTGGGGTTTAATACTATATTTATTATTGTTTTGTTGTTGTCTTTTGGGTAGGTAGAGGGATCCTCTCCCCCCTCCTTTTTTTTAAGAGATAACGGGAGTTTTAATTTAACAGTTTCTACTAAGTACTGAGGGGAGACTGGCATTAAGGGTGTCAGACAGGATTTTGGCTCGCCCCAGGAAACTGCATTCCTGACAAGCTGGCCTAGGATCTCATACACCAGTCTGGTTTTGTCTTGGTAGTCAAACAGAAATTCTGCAAGAGTAGAGGGGGACAGAAGTTCATGTTGCTCTGCTTGGCGTAGAGTTCTGAAGGAGCTACCATGGAGCCCTCAGCTGGGGATGTTTCCTAGCGGATACTAAGGTATGCTTCTCACAGGTACGTGCTGAGGCGGATTCTGCGCAGAGCTGTTCGATACTCCCATGAGAAACTGAACGCCAGCAGGGGTTTCTTTGCCACGTTAGTCGATGTTGTCGTGCAGTCCTTGGTACGTGGAGAAAGTCTAAGAGTCATCTGATGGGTGGTAACGTACTGTTAATGGATGTGCTTTTTAAAGATGTATTTATGTATGAATGCTCTATCTGCATGTACCCCTTAATGCCAGAAGAGGGCATCAGATCCCACTAGAGATAGTTGTGAGCTACTATGTGCTGGGAATTGAACTCAGGTCCTCTGGAAGAGCAGCCAGTGCTCTTAACCACTGGGCCATCTCTCCAGCCCTGTTAATGGGTATTTTAAGACTTGGATGTCAGGTATGGTAGTGCACGCCTTTGATTCCAGCACTTGGGAAGGAGGCAGAGACAGGTGAGTTTGGGGCCAACCTGATCTACATTGCAAGTTATAGGTCAGCCAGGGTTATATACATAGTGATTTCCCATCTCAAAATAGAAGGGACTGTGTCATAGAATAGTCTCCGGCCTCATTGAACCTCTTTTGTCAGGGAGATGCATTTCCTGAGCTGAAGAAGGACCCAGACATGGTGAAGGACATCATTAATGAAGAAGAGGTACAGTTTCTCAAGACACTCAGCAGAGGGCGGCGCATCCTGGACCGAAAAATTCAGAGCTTAGGAGACTGCAAGACCATTCCTGGTGAGCCCCAGCTTTCACTTTTCTCCACCACGCACCGCACCGGAAATCCAACCTCTGCCAAGGTTGAAAGTTCTTTAATTAAGCTGCCTTTGTAAAGAAAGACTTAAGAGAGCAGAAGTATACAAACAATACAAAAGTGAACAGTGAACACCTTTTCCATGTGCATTTCTCAGAGGCAAAACAACACTGTTAGGAGTTGGCACTACGGCCCCTTAAATCACTGTGTACTGAGGCAGGAGGATCACAAGATCAAGTCTGTGCTACATAATGAAATACTATCTCACCAAGAAAAATATTAACAATTTTGTTGTGTGTCTAACACACAGCAGGATTTTCCTCTATTTGCATGAGATCACAAATAAGTGTGGTTTTTTGCTTTGTTTGTTTGGTTGGTTTTGCAAGACAAGGGTTCTCTGTGTAGCCCACACACTCGCTCTATAGACTAAGCTGGCCTCAGACTTAGAGAGACACCTGCATCTGCCTCCTGAGTGCCAAACAGGTATTTATGTCCGCTTATAAAAATAACATTTGGTGTACACCAGCCAACCAAATTAACTTTTATTTGTTTTGTTTTTTTGGTTTTGGTTTTGGTTTTTCGAGACAAGGTTTCTCTGTGGCTTTGGAGCCTGTCCTGGAACTAGCTCTTGTAGACCAGGCTGGTCTCGAACTCACAGAGATCCACCTGCCTCTGCCTCCCAAGTGCTGGGATTAAGGGCTTGCGCCACCACCGCCCGACAACTTTTAATTTGTTTTGTTTTTCTTTCTTTCTTTCTTTCTTTCTTTTTTTTTTTTTTTTTTTTTGAAACAGTGTTTCTCCGTGTAGCCTGGCTGTTCTGGAACTCACAGAGATGCCTCTGCCTCCTGAGTACTGGGATCAAAGGCGTGCACTGTCACTGCTGGCTGAGAAAAATAATTTTAAAGGCTTTTGTTTTTTTAAAAAAAAAAATTTATTTATTATGTATACAATATCCCGTCTGCGTGTATGCCTGCAGGCCAGAAGAGGGCACCAGACCTCATTACAGATGGTTGTGAGCCACCATGTGGTTGCTGGGAATTGAACTCAGGACCTTTGGAAGAGCAGGCAATGCTCTTAACCACTGAGCCCTAAGGGCTTTTTTCCCCCATGATTTTTTAAAAACTTTTAATTATATGTATATACGTATGTGTGTTTGAGTGTGGGTTTGGCATGTGATTGCAGTGCCCATAGAGGAGAAAAGGGGGCACTGGACCCAGTGGGAACTAGAGTTAATAGGTGGGTGTGAGTAGCCGCCATGGGTGTTGTGCCAGTCCTCTGCAAGAGCAACATCTGAGCCATCTCTCCAGTTCTGGTTATTTTCTTTGCATTGAAGTGTATAATGTTTAAAGGGAATGATTG
The DNA here is from genome assembly GCF_018167655.1 of Microtus oregoni. Classification (NCBI taxonomy): domain Eukaryota; kingdom Metazoa; phylum Chordata; class Mammalia; order Rodentia; family Cricetidae; genus Microtus; species Microtus oregoni. The sequence goes on from NW_024543063.1 coordinate 45,016,912, forward strand.
TCGATCTCATTCATAACGCTCAGATCAAGAAATAGCAATTTGCCTTCTGCACAGTCCTGAAAGATTTGGCTTGCCTTAACTCTGCTCACTCTGTCACTCTCAGCAGCCTCCTGGGAGGGCTTGGCGTGGGAGAGGAAGGGTTTGTCCGTGCCATTTTGACGCGATTCCTTTGTACTCTGTAGGAGACACTGCTTGGCTCCTCTATGACACTTACGGGTTCCCGGTGGACCTCACTGGATTGATTGCTGAGGAGAAAGGCCTCGTGGTGGATATGGATGGCTTTGAAGAAGAGAGGAAGCTGGCCCAGGTAGGGAATGTGGAGAGTGATTGCTGAGCGCCTGTCTTCCCAGCTCCCTATCTCACTTCCGCCCTCAGGACTGCTTGTCTTCCTTCTTTCCTCCCTTCCTCCCTTCCTTCCTTCCTGCCTTCCTGCCTTCCTTTTTTTTTTTTTCCAAAATGGTTTCCTGTGTAACAGTCCTCACTGTCCTGGAACTCACTCTATAGATCAGGCTGGGCTTGATCTTGGAGATCTACCTGCCTTTACCTCCCAAGTGCTGGGACTAATGGCGTACGCCACTACTGCCTGGCCATTTTTCTTTTTTGAGAAATGGCCTCTATGTTTATTACCACCAGCACCAAAAAGAGAAGACTGTGTAATGTTGGCAGGGAGGGCAAGCCCTGTTTTGTTTTGTTTTGTTTTGTTTTTGTTTTTGTTTGTTTGTTTGTTTTTGTTTTTCGAGACAGGGTTTCTCTGTGGCTTTGGAGCCTGTCCTAGAACTAGCTCTGTAGACCAGGCTGGTCTCGAACTCACAGAGATCCACCTGCCTCTGCCTCCCAAGTGCTGGGATTAAAGGCGTGCGCCACCATCGCCCGGCTAAGCCCTACTTTGGTACCAATCATTTTGCCTTCTTTCCTCATACCGTGGCTCTCATCCGACCTGGGGCATTTGGCAATAATGGGTTAAAGGCATTTTTAGTTTGCACAACTAGGGAGGGATGCTCCCATCATCTTTTTGGTAGAGCCTAGACATGCTGCTTAGTGTCCTGCCATGCAAGAGGACAGGCCCCAAAACAAAGGCTGATCATGTCCTGAAATGGCAGTGGTGCTAAGATTAAAGAACTCTATTCTTTAGTTTTTCCTTGGCCATAGTTTGGCAAGTTTCAGTTCTCTTTTCTTCTACATTGAGGTAACTAAGGCTTTTTGTTGTTGTTGTTGTTTTGACAGCTGAAGTCACAGGGCAAGGGGGCGGGTGGAGAAGACCTCATCATGCTGGACATTTATGCTATTGAAGAGCTCCGGGCAAAGGGTTTGGAGGCCACAGACGATTCTCCAAAGTACAACTACCGTTCAGACTCCAATGGTAGCTACGGTATGTTGATGCTCCTTCTGCTTCCATGCTGCCCACCTTTTCATCTGGGGAGTTTGAGGAGATTGGTCTCAAGGTGCCTGGTGCTCAGACTGTGTACCTCTGTTCTCGCAGGCATCCTCGGCTGGTGCTTTCCTTAACTGTTTTGAAATATAGTCACAGAAAATTGTTTTTTAAAAAAAATCACAGGGAGGTTCTAACTACAATTAAACCAATTTCCCTTAATTGTAGCACCTTACAGAAAAAGCAGTTGGCCTTGACAATCACAGTGGCTGCTGAATTCTGCACAGGCATAATACAAATGTAAAGAATCTAAATAAACAGTATGAGAATGCACTCCGTGGCCCTGGCAGAGATCTTTTATCAAAGACTACATACTGAGGCTGTTTGCTTTAGTCTACTGTGTTTGAGACAGGGTCCCACTGTGTAGCCCTGGCTACTCTAGAACTTCCTATGTAGACCAGCTGGCCTTGAACTCAACAGGAATCTACTTGTTTTAGCCTCCTAAGTGCTGGGATTAAAGGTGTGTGCCACCATGCCCAACCCAAGTCCATTAGCTTTGTGTGTGTCTGAGAGAGAGAGAGAGAGAGAGAGAGAGAGAGAGAGAGAGAGAGAGTTTGAACTAGACTATCACAACTGTATGAGGCACAATCAGATTTACCAATTCCATATGTCTAAGATACAGGGTGACCAACTGTCCAGTTTGTTCAGATACTCCTCAGTATTAACACGGAAAAGCCTGTACCCTAGGAAACCCCTGGGTTTTAGAAACTGGAACAGTTAGTCAGCCTACTGAGTATTGATCATGGTGGGAAATCAGTGTGTTAATTATTTTATAAAGTCTAATGGGCTGGCTTTCAAAATAAAATTAGGCAATTAGGACCTAATGCTGAAAATAGAATTTATTACAAGTTAACTAAGAATGTGTGATTGGAGCCAGGTATGGTGTTACTTTTAATCCCAACACCCAGGATGCAGAGGCAGGTGGATCTCAGTGAATTGGAGGTCATCTTGGTCTATATAGAGAATTCCAGGCCAGCAAGGACTGCATATTAAAACCCTGTCTCCAAAACAACCACAAAAGAATATGTGAATTGGGCCGGGGGTGATGACTCAGTAGTGGGGTGCCTGTGTAACCTGTGAGCGGCTGGGTTCATCTCGGCCCAGGAACAATAGTAAGTATTATATAAGAAATATAATAGTCACTGACCTGTCTTCCCCTGTTTCTGTCTATGAGCAGAGTTTGAGTGCACAGTAGCTACTGTGCTCGCTCTGCGTAGGGAAAAGATGTTTGTGGAAGAGGTGGTCACTGGCCAGGAGTGCGGAGTGGTGCTGGACAAGACCTGCTTCTATGCCGAACAAGGAGGGCAGATCTACGATGAAGGCTACTTGGTGAAGGTTGATGACAGCAGTGAGGATGTAAGGCCATACTTCCTCCTTGTTAGCTGTGGAAGGCCAGACGTGGGGCTGGGCGGCCTCTTTTGCTCCTTCATACTCTGGCTCTGGGGAGCTGATTTTCTCTGATTAAGGCATGTGCCACTATCACCTGGTGAGAGCTGCTTCTTAGACCTGTGGCTGTCTCAGTCCTTAGGTACCCTTGTATAGGGAACCTTGCACAGGGAACCTTGCACAGGGAACCTTGCACAGGGAACCTTGCACAGGGAACCTTGCACAGGGAACCTTGCAGCCAGGATGCTGCTAACACTGCTTCCTACATGTTTCCTCGTGAATAAGGATAATAAGGATTCTCTATTTTCACTTGTTGATTGGTTTTGTTTGTTGGCTTGATTTTTTTTTTTTTCTTTTGGCCTTTGGTTTTTGGAGACAAGGTTTCTCTGTGTAACAGTCCTGGCTGTCCTTGAACTCCCTCTAGACCAGACTGGCCTTGAAGGCAGAGGGATCCACCTGCCTCCGGCCTCCCAGTTGCTGCGCCACTGTTGCCCCGGCTTGTTTGGTTAGATTTTTGAGGCAGGGTCTCACACTTATAGCTCAGGTCAGCCTTGAACTCCCAGTAATTCTCCCTCAGCCTTGCACAGACCACTTTTTTTTTTTTTAAGATTTATTTATTATATGTACAGTCTTCTCCCTGCATATATGGGCGCCAGATCTCATTCCAGATGGTTGTGAGCCACCATGTGGTTGCTTAGTGTTTGGTCCAGATGAGACAGTCACTTCGTCTGCTTTGGCAGCTGATTCCTACCATAGGATAGGATTCATTTTAGAGAATTTTAACATGTTCCCTGAGGAAGTAGCTTAGTTGGTGGAGCTCTTACTTGGCATGAACAAGGTTCTGGTTCAATCCCAGCACTGTGTAACACTGGGAGTGGGGCTGTGTACCTGTAGTCCTCACGCTTGAGAGTGAGACGGCAGGAAGATTAAAGTCAAGAATTCAGTACATTAAAGGGCAGTATGTATCATCTAATGGTAGGGATGTGTGTATACATGTGTATCTAATGATAGGGATGTGGAGTACATGCATATCTAATGGTAAGGATGTGGAGTACATGCATATCTAATGGTAGGGTTGTGGAGTACATGCGTATCTAATGATAGGGATGTGGAGTACATGCATATCTAATGGTAGGGATGTGGAGTACATGCGTATCTAATGGTAGGGATGTGGAGTACATGCGTATGTATCTAATGGTAGGGATGTGGAGTACATGGTATCTAATGGTAGGGATGTGTGTGTACATGGTATCTAATGGTAGGGATGTGTGTGTACATGCATATCTAATGGTAGGGATGTGTGTGTACATGCATATCTAATGGTAGGGATGTGTGTGTACTTGCGTATCTAATGGTAGGGATATATGTGTACCTGAAAGGAGAATTGATATATTTGCCTATTGGTGTCCTTGACTCTGCAGAAAACTGAGTTCACAGTGAAGAATGCTCAGGTCCGGGGCGGGTATGTGCTGCACATAGGAACAATCTATGGAAACCTGAAAGTGGGGGACCACGTCCGGCTTTTTATTGACGAGGTAAGTTGCGTGTGCTGGTTCATATGTGATGTTTAATTATTTACTTAGCTGTTTTGAGACTGTCTCTTGAACACTACGTAATTAAAGCTAGCCTTACAGGCACACTACTGCCTCAGGCTCCCCCCACCCAGTGGTAGAATCTTGGGCTTGTGCTACCCCGCATAGCTCCCCACTTGATATTGTTATCATATTACCTCCTTTGGTCCTAACTTTATATATTTATTTTTGTTTGTTTATTTTTAATTTATTTTGAGGTTTTTTGTTTGTTTTGTTTTTGAGGTGGGTCTCTCAATAGAAACCTTGATGTCCTGTAACTCACTATTTAGACCAGGCTGGCGTCAAACTCACAGAGATACGCTGGCCTCTTCCTGCCTCCCAAGTGCTGGGATTAAAGGTGTGCGCCACCACACCTGCCTATTTTTAATATTTTTTAAAGTATATTTATTTTATCTCTGTGTGCGCATGCCACAGCATACATGTGGAGGTCATGGACAACCTGAAAGAGCCAGTTCTTACCAAATGGTCCCAGGTATTGAACTCAGATTTCCTAGTACTGGGGACAGATTTCTAGCAGCCTCCTTTGCCCTCTGCAGCCCCGGCGGAGACCTGTCATGAGCAACCATACAGCCACACACATTCTGAACTTTGCCTTGCGTTCCGTGCTTGGGGAAGCGGACCAAAAAGGCTCACTGGTTGCTCCTGACCGCCTTCGGTTTGACTTCACTGCCAAGGGAGCCATGTCGACCCAACAGATCAAGCAGGCTGAGGAGATTGCCAATGCCATGATAGAGGCAGCTAAGGTAGGTTCTTCTGAGTCTGAGTTCTCCGTCTTCCTGCATCATCACTTTCTGTCGTGGAGGCTCAGCAGCCCAGATGTTCCCCCTCTGTTGTACCATGTCCTCGCTTGTTCATAGAGACAGATGCTGAACGCAGTGGTTCTCAGACCGCTGTTAACAGTGGTGACCGTGCCATGTGGAGGGAGGCCTTTGACCTCCCACCTCCATAAGTGGCCAGTGTTTTTGTGCTTAAGTACAATGTCGTCACTTCAGATTTGGCTCACAGTTTAACAAAAAGGTTAGAAATCACTGTCTGGCTTCCTTTGTTTTGCATGAGATTTTTTTTTTTTTCCAGAAGGCTCAGGGTGTGTGCCAGACACAGTGGGGTTACAGGCCCGTGTTCTCTCCTCAGCTGCTTCCTCACCTTCAGAGACTATTCCAGCTTTTTCCCTCTTGTCTTCTTTTTATGGCAGCCGGTCTATACCCAGGACTGTCCCCTGGCAGCAGCAAAAGCCATCCAGGGCCTTCGCGCTGTGTTTGATGAGACCTATCCTGACCCTGTGCGAGTCGTCTCCATCGGGGTCCCCGTGTCGGAGCTGTTAGATGACCCCTCTGGGCCTGCTGGCTCCCTTACTTCTGTTGAGTTCTGTGGAGGAACGTGAGTACCTTGGTAGGAACAGCAGCAGATGAGCTCACCTGCTTTTAGCATCCCACCTTGAGGATATGAAACTAAACTAGCCAACGGCCATGTTCCTTTGCTTGTTTGCTTATTATTTTGCTGTGCTCTGGATGGAACTCAGGGTTTTGCAGATCTAAACAAGTGTTCTACCGTTGAGCCTCAGGCTCTCATGTTTCTAAGGTTAACGCGAAGTCCTCAGAAATGAACTTGTCAAATAAGATTCCTGAGAATCCTAATAGCCTGCTGGTCCAGCCGGACCCCTCGGTGTGTCTGACATTAGCACTTCTTAGGTTTCTAATGAAAGGTGCTTCCCCCATGAGATGAGCACATACTTAAAATTGCTGGTTCGTGTCCCCAGCCTCAAAGGGAAGCTGGGGGGCATTCGGGACCCACAAGACTTTAGAGTACTCGCCGAGCTCCTGCTCTGGCCCTGGCTCATTCGAGTCCTGTGCGTCTATGATTCCCTTTGCCAGTTTGAGCAGCATCTGGGCAGGGAAACTGAGTCCATTGTCTGAGAGCTTTTGAGCAGACCATGTGGTAGACCTGGCTCGGCTGACTCAGGAGAACCACTTGTATCTTCCAGCTTGGGTCCCAAAAGACCCTTGCCTAGTGGGAAGCTTCTCAAGGGCCCGATTAAGCCCAGTTAAAGCCTCCTGTAAGCCTCAGGCTTTATGGTATACAGAGGGCAAGGGGACCTAAGGGATCTAGTTCCAGCCTCTGTCTGGCGGAATTAGGTCTTCAGGTGAGTCTTACTTATTCTGAAACACATGACACCGTAGAGAATGACTTTCAAAGACTTTGTACCAACCTCTCAGAATTCAGCTAAGACTGACTGCACACTTTGAGTTCTTCAAGCAACTAGAGAGTAGGACCTATTTCTAGATCCATTTGTTTTAAGAGAATGTATTAAAATTTTTTAAAGTAGGCCTGGAGAGATGGCTCAGAGGTTAAGAGCACTGACTGCTCTTCCAGGGGACCAGGTTTCAATTCCCAGCCCCCAATGGCAGTTCACAGTTATCTTTAACTCCTGTTACAGGGGACCTGACAGCCTCATACAGATGGACACACAAGCAAAACACCAGTGCAAATAAAATAAGAATAAATAAATCATTAAAAAATGTTTTTAGGGCTGGAGAGATGGCTCAGAGGTTAAGAGCATTGCCTGCTCTTCCAAAGGTCCTGAGTTCAATTCCCAGCAACCACAAGGTGGCTCACAACCATCTGTAATGGGGTCTGGGCCCTCTTCTGACCTGCAGGCATACAGGCAGGCAGAATACTGTATGCTTAATAAATAATTTAAAAAAAAATAAAAAATGTTTTTAAAAAAGATTTTTAAAAGTAATCCTCCAATATTCTCAACCAATGAGCATTTTTACATATATTAAAATATATTCCATGTTGTACCAAAAGATCAAAATGTCATGTGTAACCTCCTAACAGTATTTGGGTTGGATATTAAGAACGTCAGCATTTTGATGTTGTCTCACTTGGTTTTCATAGCAGCCTTGTGAGGGAAACCTGAGACCTGTCCCTTGATACTTGGGGAAACTGAGCCTCGGGCTGAACATCCTGAAGCCCTGGCTTCTGGCTCAGCCCAACTTTGTTTCCCTTCTGCTCCTTCACTTGCCTTTGCTTCTGGCCTGTGCCGCTAAGGTCCCCTCAGAGTGAAGGCCGCTGGGGTGTGGTGGTGAGTGTCTTGTGAAACAGAGACAGGCAGATCTCTGAGTTTGAGGCCAGCCAGGGTTTCACAGTGAGATCCTGTCTCCAAAAAAAGAAAAAAAGGCCTTTCCCTCCTGTGAAAGATTGCATTACTTACAGTGAGGAGGCGTCTCACCCAGGCTCCAGACACCCTCCTCTTCACAGCCTTTATGGTCTGCCTTTCAGGCATCTCCGGAATTCCAGTCACGCAGGAGCATTTGTGATAGTGACTGAAGAAGCTATCGCTAAGGGTATCCGGAGGATTGTTGCTGTCACGGGTGCTGAAGCCCAGAAGGTGAGTGAGGTCAGGCCATGTGGGCCCTGCCCGTCAGGTGACAGCTATCCCCGCCCTTCCCCGCACAGGATTTCCAGCTGTTTAATCTTTTACATCTTGGGCTCAGTACTTTATGGCGCTCGCCACAGAGGACAGCCTGAGTTTGTTGCCAATGACCCACGTAAAGTGTAGAGAACTGACTCCACACATGGACCATGTGCTCACACGCTCATCACATACAAAATCATAATAGAAATTTGCCAAAACAGATAGCATCATGGAAGGCAGAACACATAAACTCTGCGTCTCCCTCCCAGCACAGCCATGTGTGGGAAGGTAAGTCAGAGTTCTCCTGCTGCGTATGTGAAATGGCTTCCGGCTCACGAGTGCCTGGTTACCCTTGAACCTGAGTTACAGTGCAGCCTTTGCTGGCTAGGGGTGTGTGGCCGGAGCACTTGCTTTCTGAAGGAAAGAAACCCCTGGTGTCTACATCTCTGATTGTTCTCCTAGGCCCTCAGGAAGGCCGAGAGCTTGAAGAAATCTCTCTCTGACTTGGAAGCCAAAGTGAAGGCCCAGACTGCACCCAACAAGGACGTGCAGAGGGAGATTGCCGACCTTGGTGAGGTAGGGATGGGCGCCCTCAGCTCAGGGTCTGTTCATTCCTTATCAGGCCTGAAAAGTAAGACCATCCCTATGCTTGAGCTTTCTCTTCTTTCACTTGTACTTTTTTGAGCCAGGGTCTTACACTGTAGCCCAGACTAGCCTCGTACACACTAGGCTCAGGCTAGCCTTAGATTTGTAGCTATCCTCTGGCCTTCTCATCTCTGCAGACATGAGCCACATGCTGGGTGGGGGAAGTGGGGTGTTGGGGTTTGTGTTGTTGTTTGAGAAAGGATGTCACCACTGCCCTTGAACTGTTTGTAGATAGTGGCTCCTATTTCTGGTGTCTGCAGGCTATGTTTATAGCCTGGTAAGGGCCAGGGCTCAACTTGAGAAGTCAGCCCTCCTTATAATGCCACTCTCTCTCCAGCCCCGCTGTGATGACTACTACATTGATAGAGTGACTAGTGTTTTGTTGTTGCTTTTGTTTTTTTGAGACAGGGTTTCTCTGTGTAGCTTTGGAGGCTTGGAACTCGTTCTCTAGACCAGGCTGGCCTCGAACTCACAGAGATCCACCTGCCTCTGCCTCCGAGTGCTGAGATTAAAGGCGTGTGCCACCACTGCCTGGCTAGAGGGACGAGTCTTAAAGTCAACAGATATATTTGTGGTTCTCTGTTTTCTCAGACATTGGCCAAGAAAAACTTTAGTTCAAAGACAGGAGGGTGGGGTAGAATGGGCTGGAATTTCACCCTACTTCTTAGTAGCCCTGACCTGGACAGACTTGTGTTGTGGTTCCAGGCCTTGGCTACTGCAGTCATGCCCCAGTGGCAGAAAGATGAACAACGAGAGACTTTGAAATCCCTGAAGAAGGTCATGGATGACCTAGACCGTGCCAGCAAAGCCGATGTCCAGAAGCGAGTAAGTCTTGGCAGTGTTGGCAGCTGGAAGAGAGCCCAAAGGTTTTCCTGAGAAGGGCTTACGTGGTTTCCAGTCTGGGCTCTTGGCCTAAGCCTCTCTCCTGGTCTTGTAGGTGTTAGAGAAGACAAAGCAGCTGATTGACAGCAACCCCAACCAGCCCCTGGTCATCTTGGAGATGGAGAGCGGGGCCTCAGCCAAGGCAAGCAGGAGCTAGGGCCAGGGCTGCCCTACCTGTCAGCTGTTCGTGTTTTCCCTCCCAGTCAGACCACTGGTGTCTCTGAGGCCCACTGCTCAGTACTGAAGTTAGGCAGAGCCTGGAAAGATCTGGTAGCCTGAGGAAGGAGGAGCTCCCTAGGGGAGAGTTTGGGCAGGGTCCTGCCTCTGGTCTGCGTGGGCTCCTGGGGACAGCATGTGCTCTTCAAAGGAAATGGGGTGTTGCTCTGAGGGCTGTGTTCCACAGACTCCCATAAAGTAGGGCTCCCTGCCCCGGTGCCATGACCTGACAGGAAGTTCTCCCCCTCAGGCCCTGAATGAAGCTTTGAAACTTTTCAAGACGCACTCTCCTCAGACATCTGCAATGCTGTTCACAGTGGACAACGAGGCTGGCAAGATCACGTGCTTGTGCCAGGTTCCCCAGGTCAGAACTTCTTATGGCCTCACTTTAAAAACCTGCAGCCACGCAGTGATGGTGCATGCCTTTAGTCCCAGCGTGCAGGAGGCAGAGGGAAGCACTGTCTGAAGCTAAGTCAGAGAGGGGCTCTTCGTCGTATTTGCCAAGACTGTGTGTGTGCGCGCACGTGTGCGTGCTCGTGCATGCTCACTCGCACCCCTAATGAGAAACTACTGATCTTATTCTTCCATTTGTCATTTCCTTCAGTACTTTTTACTCCAGACCTTCTTGTTGGTAGATGTAGTAACTACTAGCTAACGCCTGGCATTGCTTTTTGTTCACCTTGACAGTGGCCATAGCTGCTTCCCTGTAGAGCAATCTAGGCCTCTGGTAGCCTCAATACGAATGGGTGTTGATGGTTCCCCTCCTTGTGCTGTTCCTCTCTTCCCCACCTCAATCCCATCTCCTATTCTGACTACCATTTCCCCCTTCCTGTCTTCTAGAATGCAGCCAACCGGGGCCTAAAAGCCAGCGAGTGGGTACAGCAGGTCTCAGTCCTGATGGATGGTAAAGGTGGTGGCAAGGATATGTCTGCCCAGGCCACAGGCAAAAACGTGGGCTGCCTTCAGGAAGCATTGCAGCTGGCCACTTCCTTTGCCCAGCTCCGCCTGGGAGATGTGAAGAACTGATGGGAGGGAAGCCCTCACTCGGAAGCGTTTCCCCACCAACCAGATGTGTCAGAATGCGGAAGTCCACCCAGAAGCCCTCCTGCCAAGAAGACATTTGAGTTTGGGGACCTTTTAGTCACCCATCCGTCCTAATCCAGCAGTAACTGGAACATACCCGGAACTGTCCCGTGATTCATCGCCCCTTTCCGTTATTGCTCTGAGCCATAAATGTCGGCAACATCTATGTAGAATCACTACCCCAGGAATGCTATTTAACATCGTCACGATCATGTCTAGAGCCTGACTACCTGAGGCTTCCAGGTCTGCAGGCAGGAAGCCTTTTTGCTGCAGAAAATAAAAAGGACCATGTGCAATACTTGATGCAGGCATTCTACTTTCTCTCCTGAGTTGGACCCTAGCTCCCTGTGTATCTGCAGAATGCTGGCTGCGGTTCCAGCTTGTTCCGGATTGAGTTCTCACAGAATACATTCCTAGACCCCTGAACTTTAGGGGTGGCCCCTAGGATAGCAGAGCCAGAGGCAAAATGGATGGATGGGCTGAAATTGAGGGGAAAATTTCCACTGACTTACTTAAGTGGAGAAGCACCTTTCTCAGTCTCTTGGAATAATCTCTGCCTTGGGCCATGTATGTCCCTTCTCTGCTTCCCTTTGAAGATGCTGATATGAGGTCAGACAACTAATACAGGAAATATAAGCATGGAGGTGTCTCAATAACTGTCCTGTCCCTGCTTCTTACCTAGTTAGGTTCAAGGCCTTGGCCTGGCCCTAAAATGCAATTTGAGTCTATAAACAACAGTGTCTAGAAGCAGTAGTAGATACTGCCTACTTATGCAGTTCCTCAGTGTTAGAAAAATTATATATGTATATATAAATACATATGTGTATATATTCATATATGTATCTATCTAGATATCTATATATCTTTATATGCATTAATACATTTATGTATTTTATACATGTGTCTATATATCCAGTGTAGAGTTCGTTCCATCGATTTATTAAACAAGTGTTGAAGCCAGCCGGGGGACTGAGTACAGGAGTGAACAAAAAGTCCCTAACTTGGGCAAGTTTATGTAATGCATTCTGAAAGCAAAATTCAAGGAATAGCCTTAACAGGTTAGATCCATAAAAACAAAGCCCAGCCCAGGTCCCAGCGCGGGTCAAGTCCAGCTGTACTTCCTCCACGCCGCTAAGTGGCGGGGCGGCCACAGGAGCGCTCCCGATAGGCTTCGCGCCGGCGCGCATGTTTAAGTAGGCGGAAGAACCGGTGCGCAAGGTGGCCCGGCCGGCGGAAGTGGCTCGTGCGCCGGTAGTCGCCATGCCGGGGGACCACCGCCGCATCCGCGGACCGGAGGAGTCCCAGCCGCCACAGCTGTACGCGGCCGACGAAGACGAGACTCCCGCTGCCCGCGACCCGACGCGGCTACGACCGGTGTACGCGCGCGCCGGGCTGCTGAGCCAGGCCAAGGGCTCGGCCTACCTGGAGGCGGGAGGCACCAAGGTGTTGTGCGCCGTGTCGGGCCCGCGCCAGGCCGAGGGCGGCGAGCGCGGCGGTGGCCCTGCGGGAGCGGGCGGCGAGGCTCCGGCCGCCCTCCGTGGCCGCCTGCTCTGTGACTTCCGCCGCGCGCCCTTCTCCGGTCGCCGGCGTCGCGCGCCCCAGGGCGGCGGCGAGGAGCGCGAGCTGGGTCTGGCGCTGCAGGAGGCTCTGGAGCCTGCGGTGCGCCTGGGGCGCTACCCTCGCACCCAGCTCGAGGTGTCCGCGCTGCTGCTGGAGGATGGCGGCTCTGCCCTGGCCGCGGCGCTCACAGCCGCCGCGCTCGCCCTGGCCGACGCGGGAGTGGAGATGTACGATCTGGTGGTGGGCTGCGGCCTGAGCCTTACGCCGGGACCCTCGCCCACTTGGCTGCTGGACCCCACGCGCCTCGAGGAGGAGCACTCTGCCGCCGGCCTCACGGTGGCGCTCATGCCAGTGCTCAACCAAGTGGCCGGGTTGCTGGGCAGCGGGGAAGGCGGCCAGACTGAGAGTTGGACTGATGCGGTGCGCCTGGGCCTAGAAGGCTGCCAGCGCCTCTATCCAGTGCTGCAGCAGTGCTTGGTGCGGGCTGCCCGCCGGAGGAGCGCCGCCGCCCCGTCCTGATTGGAAAACCTGAGCAACAAGAATGCGGACAACTGCTGTCGCCCTTCTCTTCCGGCGCTCTTGGCTTGGCAGGGCAGAGAAATGAGAGCGGAGGTAGCGCGCATAGAACTGAAGGACAACTGCGTTGGAACGGTTTAAAGGGCTTTTGCGGCCACTATCCAGTTGGAAAAAAAAACAAAAACATGAAAGCCTTACTCCCAAGTTGGAAACGACTTAAACTGGATTAGATTACCTGGTAAATGAAACTGGGGGTGTGGTCCTCCAAGGAATGGACCCTGTACAGATCAGCCATTGGCTCCAGTCTATGATAAACATCTTTTGAGAGGATGAACAAGGGGACTTCTCACTATCCGAACTAAACATAAAAACTTTTTTATATCTGAAGATACATTTTGTGATTGTTTTTCTTGGTACTAGAGTTAGCAATAATGCTGTTTTGAACTGGGCCTGTGTTGAGTCTGTGTTGTCTATGGCTTGAATCAGTACTGCCTATAATTTTCCCTTTTGCTAGTTCACTGTAAGTAAGAAGGAGTAGTGTGCTTTAGTGGAGAAACCGCCTGCCCCAGGAGCAGTATCTGCAGCGAGGAGATGCCGGGGCTACACAGAAACCCTATCTTGACAAAAGGACGGGAGAGTTAAATGGCCTCGGAAGTCTGGGTGCACACCTATCCTCCCACTCCTTTGGTTTGCCAAAGCACAGATGCATGTCTAGGAGTTGGGTAACTGGGAAGGACTATGCTCTGGAAGGAAGCCCTGGTCCCCCCTTCTTTGGCCAGTAGAAGAGCAGAACCGGAGGCTTCCATAGCTTTGCAGAAGTAGGGCCCTGCCAGCTGTGATGGCACAGACCTTTAAACCCAGCACTGGGGAGGCTGAGGCAGGTGGATCTCTGTGTTCTAGGGCAGACAGAGAAATCGTTTTTGTTGCAAACAAAAAAACAAGTGGAGTCCTAGGCTGGCTTCATTACCTGATGTCTCCTGTCTGGTGTTGGCTCAGGGTAGCAACGACCTACCAAGGGGAAGAGCTCCTAAATACTGGCACCACTACAGCTTGGCTATTCCTTAAGGCAGAGCTGGCCCCACTGGCTAGGAGTGTAGGGTTCCTGATCTTTACTTGGAAGCTGTGTGAGATTGCTATTAAGTTTAGGTATCCTAGGGGCCTGCTCAGCTGCTTATGTGGACCACGGAAGAACCCTTGACCAGGAGGAAGAAATACTTTTTTCCTTTTTGACATGACTCTAGAGTAGATCTGAAGTTAGTGTTATAACAGTGCAAATCAATATAAAAACAAGACATAAAAGTTATCTACCAAGCCTTTAATCCCAGCACTCAGGAGGCAGAGGCAGGCGGATCTCTGTGAGTTCGAGACCAGCCTGGTCTACAGAGCTAGTTCCGGGACAGGCTCCAAAGCTACAGAGAAACCCTGTCTCGTAAAACAAAAGTTATCCACCTGTTTTAAAGGATGGCTTTGTAGGGTACATGGTGGTGAGTTTAACCAAAAGGGGCTGGTTAGAGGGGCACACACAACCTCACAGCTCAGTGTCATTATAGGGACACAAGTGTGTTTCACTACTGTGGCTGCAGAAAAGTGTGCCACACCACCAGGTTTAGTGGTGCATGGGGAAGGAGGAAACTAGAGGCAGTCTGCATTCAGTGGGGGCTCAGGGCCCTGTCAGGTGCCTCCTGCAAGGCCATAATTCAGTGAGGATGGTGAGATACTGCTAGTTGTGAGGACCCCCCGCCCACCCTGGACTCCTGGAAAAGACCTCAAAGTTAAGCCCACAACTACCAGGAGGTTTCCTGGGTGGACTGGCTGAACCATGCTTCTACTTGCATTGCCCTAGCTCCAGAAAGGTTACTTCAGGTTGCATGGGTGTGACCAGGGTCTTCCAAAAACAAGGCAAGGAATCAAGCCACCCAAGAAGTAACAGTGGAGCCTGGAAGGGTCCCCACCTCCTGGCTATCCTGGTCCGATGCTTGAGTCTTCACCTGTGGAATTAATAGGAGGAGCTGGCTTAGAGGGTAGGAGGTAGAGTTTAGGAACGACCAGCTAAAATCTAGTACCCCCAACTTCCCTCCTACCCCTATGTCCTGGGACCTTAGCCTAGATTCTTTGTGGGGATGGAAGAGGTACTGGAGATTGTCCATGCTAAGCAGACCTGCTACCACTGAAGCCTGGAAACCCAGAACCAGCAGGCAGAGCAAACATTTTCCTGTAGCCCATTTTTTTTCCGGGGCAGTTGTGACTTAGGCCCTAGGCAGCAGCAAGCACTATTCTGAGCCCATCCAGCCTGGGTTAGGCCGGGGGGTCATGAGGGAATTCACCACTACCAACCCTGATATTGCTGAGCAGACTTGGGAAGCAGTGTGGGGCATGAATGGCAGAGGAAGATTCGGAGGGTAGAGAAAACTTAGGCCCTTTACTGCTACACAAAGGGCCGTTCTTTACCAGTTCAGATTTGGATTGTCTCAATCTAGGAACATTAGCATGACATGGCCTCCCTAGGCAGCATGGTACGGTGCAATCCCAAGAGCCAGAGGCAACCAATGGCATGAGGCCAGAAAAGAGGCAGAAATTCAAATTGTAACAAGCTTATGAGGGGGGCTTGAGATATGAAACATCTTTAGAATCTACAAAGCTTAGCTTCCTTTCCAGAAGATGATATTTCAACTAGGACTCTAACTTAAGTGTCCAAATGCCTGGCCGTAGCCCCTGATATATCTGGGCTAATCAAACCCCAAGTCAAAAAGCAAGGGGTGGTGGCCGGCAGAACGTGGCTGTCCCTAGGCATTGCTCTTGGGTAGAGGTCGTAAGCCTGCCTGGACCCTACGACTACCGGTTCCTACACAAACCAGAGTGCCCTGCCTTTGCTCACAGAGTGGCCACAAGAACCCAAACACAAGTAGGGTGGAGGAGAGCAGACCACTCAGTGTTGCCCCGTCTATGCTTTCTCCTGAGCAGCATCTTGGTAGCCCTGAACACCTGCTGGGCTCGGCGTTTGTGCGTGAGGAGCCCTGCTTCCAGGACACCTGTTCCCACTCCCCTTTGGTCCTGTTCTAAGAACTGTCAGATTGGAAGTCCCAGCTGACTCCAGACAACATTAGATGTCACAGAGGTCCCTCTAGCGTGGAACAGCCAGAGTCAATACTGGCAAAGGTGGCCTATCGTGTGTTGGGCAATATGATTTCAAGCTGTGTTGCTTTTGTTTATGCTGCATTTGTTTAACTCTGTGAAGCTGTGATTCTTTGCCTGTCTAAAACACCTGATGGTCCTAATAAAGAGCTGAATGATCAGGAGCAAGGCAGGAACAAGGATAGGCAGGGCTGGCAGGCAGAAGAGTATGAAGAGAGAAACAAAGGAGCAAGAGAACCAGAAGAAGATAGCCACCCAACTAGCCACGGAATGAGAAGGAAAGATATGCAGAAGAAAGATAAAAGCCCAGAGGCATAAAGGTAGGTGGGGTAATTTAAGAAAAACTGGCAAGAAACAAGCCAAGCTTAGGCTGGGCATTCATAACTAAGAACAAGCCTCCATGTGTGGTTTATTTGGGAGCTGGGTGGTGGGCCCCTCAAAAAGCCAGAAGAATAAAAGAGCAAAAATGACCACAACAACAGTGAGAGAAAGCCACAGATGGAACCCCAGTGAACAGGAAAAACTGGGACCCACTGAGAGTGTGGCCTGGGCACCCTCTTGAGTACCTGACCTGTATGTTGAGCCCTCTGCTCCTCCATGAACTCCAGACTCTTCAATAGGCTGTCCACCTGGGCTTTAATCTTGCTCAGCTCCCTCCTGATGGAATCCAGCTCCTCAGTCTGGGCTGCTAAGCGGGGGGAGGGGGGGCAGGGTTGATGTCCACAGGAACAGAGCGCAAATACAGATGGCCAGGGCATGCCAGCCTTCCCTCACTACAGTCCAGGCCACTCCATTCCACCCTATCACTGACTGTGAGGCCAGGGCCTCTCACTCACACTTTCTCTGCCCCAGGGGCAGACGGCTATCCCTGCAGGCTTTGTAAGGGCTGTAGGTGTTCTTGACCCTCGGACTTAGGTGGGTCCTAAGACTCTTGGCAGGCACCTGGTTGATGAGTAGAGAGGTCTCCTTGCTTTTATCCACCCTGAAGAGACAGGAGAGGAGGGAGCAGTGAAGTCAACCTGTTCCACCACCCCCCTTTCCCAGAACACCGCTGACAAGACCCACCCACCCACTAACTAGTTGAGTGTGACTTATCTGACTCACAATATTCCATCCATAGTCACCTCTGCTGTGGTTACAAATGAGGAGGGGAAACCAGAGTCTGCCTGGCCCTCAGATCAACTTGGGAGAGCAAGAATGCCCTCCCTTCCTCTCTCCCTCTCTCCCTCCCTTCCTTCTGTCTTTCCTTTCCTCCCTTCCTCCTTCCTTTCTTTCTTCCTTCCTTCCCTCCTTCCATCAGTCTTACACAGCCTTGTTTGTAGCTGAGGCTGACGTTGAACTCCTGACCATCCTGTCCCCCACTTGCAGTTCTTCCTTTGAAAGTTAGGATTCTTCACCAGAAGACACCTTAGGGTCTTGCCCAAAGTCATTTTGGGAGAGACCACAACAAACCAGCTTCTCTCTAATTGGACTCTGCTATCCCCTACCCCCCCTCCGCAGGGGGCAGTAAGGGGACAATCGCCTGCCCCTGGCTGTCCATCTAGAGCCTGGCCCTCCAAAGGCTCTTCTGCCTGAGCCAGGGACTGCTGATCTTTGGGATCTTAGTCCGGCATAGGATGAAAGGGAAAAGTTAAGCCAGAGCCCAAGATCTCAGTGTGGGTCTGGAGATTTTAGTCCTGGCATGTATGTCAGCAGACTGGGGGCCAGCAGGAAAGGTTAAGGCTACTGCTAAGCCACCTGACCTTGGCTGCAGGCCATGGAAAAGGGCGAGCTCCAAAAGATACCAGGCTCATAGGGGCAGTCTCACCCCCTCTTCACACGGAGAGATAAAGGATCTGTGCAGACAAGTGAGTTCCGGTACGTGAAGGGCTGGTGCGAACACAGAAAGCACTGGGTCCTGTCGGGATGAGGCTGGTGAGCGTGCTCAGCTGGAAGGGGGTCTAAAGTTACAACACTTAGCCCTCCGGATGATGTCGCCTTCGTGCCCCGCTCAAAGGCAGACTCCGAGCTCCAAACCAAGGACAGTTGCGGGTCTGTCCTTTCAGCCTGCGGGGTCCCCAGAACTGTGATGAGATTTCCGGCCACTTCTGCTTCCTGGCTTCTGGAGGTCTGGGTGGGCGGTAGAGGACGTGCAGGGCTGCTTCAGATTCCGGCCGGCAGGAGAAAGAAAGAGCGAGCTGGCGTAGGAAAAGACGTGCAGACCTCCTTAGCGATGTGCGTCTGATTAGAGGAGCGTTGGTTGTATTCATGGCTCCGTATAATGAATTTCCGAAACAACGATGGTCCACCGGCTAAACATGGCAGCACCTAAACATCACAACCAGCAGGATACCCTCCTACAACACGGCATTGGTGGTTCAGTGGTAGAATTCTCGCCTGCCACGCGGGAGGCCCGGGTTCGATTCCCGGCCAATGCACGAGCAGCTTTTTTTTTCTTTTGAAGAGTTGAGACTACCTCGTCCAAACATGGGTCTTGCAGGGTTCAGTGCTGCGACCCCGGCCTGGCCTTTTTTTTTTTTTTTTTTTTTTCTTTCGGGGGGAGGGAGAGGGAGAGAGAGGAGGCTCTATAGGCAAAAAACAATCCTGGGCTCCGCTTGGGAGCATTGGAGCAGGAACAAACACTCCTTTCCCCACACCATCGTGAACACCTAGAAGCCCTTCTGCTGAACAGAGCCTGAGACCCTGTTGACAGGCTAACAGAACTGGATCCAAGCTTCGTAGGCCAGAAGTCGGAGTGAAAAACAATGGAATTTAATGATGAAAGTGTTAAGAACTGACCAACTGTGCAGGACCCCAATATCCTCAAAATGGCCAGGTTAAAAAAATAAAAAATAAAAATAAAGAAGCATAATTGATGGCTTCTGAGCCTTCTAACAAAGAAGCCTAGTGTCCTTGGTCCCAGGAATGGAACTCAAGTTGTCAGTCTTGGTGGCAAGCACCGGATCCACTGAAAGATCTCACCATCTGTTCTTCTTATTTTTTATTTATTTTGTTTTGTTCCAGATCGAGTCTTTTTATGTAGCTCTGGCTGGCCTCAAACTCAGAGAACCACCTGCCTTTACCTCCCAAATGCTGGGATTAAAGGCTAGAACCACTATGCCAAGCTTGTTCTTGTTGTTTTAATATCTGATATGTCCTCTATCCAATGATTATATAGTAAATGGGTTTTTGGATTATGGAGGTAATTCTTGCTCTACCCATTACCTCTAGGAAGGGTGTACCCAGATCTTTAATCCCAGCACTTGAGAGACAGAGGCAGGAAGAGCTCTGTGAGCTTGAGGCCAGCCCCGGCTGAAAAGGGAG
This sequence comes from Microtus oregoni, assembly GCF_018167655.1. NCBI lineage: Eukaryota > Metazoa > Chordata > Mammalia > Rodentia > Cricetidae > Microtus > Microtus oregoni. The sequence continues at coordinate 45,036,074 of NW_024543063.1, forward strand.
ATCCTGTCTAAAAATTAAATAAGTAAGAGGAAGGGAGAGATGGGATGGGCACTAGGGGAAGCTGAAGGGAATTAGTGGTGGATGGATATAGTCAGTATGCATTGTCTAAAGGTATGAAACCAAGGAAAAAAATATTGTCTTAAATAAAATAACTCATGGTGATAGCGCGCTCCTTTAATCCCAACACTCAGGAAGCAGAATTGGGTGGATCTCTGAGTTTGAGGTCAGCCTGGTCTACAGAGTGAGTTTCAGGACAGCCAGAACTACACAAAGAAACCCTATCTCAAATAAAAAAAATAAATAAATTAAATAAAAATACAGATAAACGTATGCCAAATGAAACAACTGGATGGGTGAGTGACCCAGTGGGGAAAGGTGCGTGTCACCAACACTGACAGCTGAGTTTAATTCCCCAGCACCCATTTAATAGATGAAAGGAACCAACTCCTGCAAGTTGAAGTTGTCCTCTGACTTCCACACCGGAGCCATGAAACATGCGCATGGACACAGACATGCGCGCGCGCGCGCATACACACACACACACACACACACACACGAACACACACATGCATATTAACAAATATAATTTTTTAATTCTAAAGCAACAACAAAAAGTAAGTTTTCCTAAAAGTTACGCTAGGCATACCAAGGTAAGGACAAGTTGTCATTCAGACGACAGATGTTCCCAGACATCTATATTTAGGGGAAAAGTTTCTGATTCCCCACAGGAGGGGTTCTCCTTGGAGGACTGCCTGACTCCACGCTGGAGGATTCAGGTTATGTAGACTTGACAGGGAAGAATGCAGTGAATGGGGTCCCTCAGTAACAGACAAAACCCAAGGCTCAAGAATAAGTCACAGAGTCGAGCAGCCGGAGCTGGGTGGGCAGCACACTTAGGGAACCTTTTAGATTACCTTGTCCATCTCGGGGAAACTCAAACAAATGGACAACCAGCCCCCCTGCTGACAGGATAGACTCACCGGAAGATGGTCGTGTCCTGTGGCCTCTTCGGGCCTGCATGGGCAAAGCCAGACCTGGGCTCTCCAGCCATGTTCAATCTGGGGACGAGAAGAGAGTGGAGCGAAGGTGCAGGGGGTGAGAAAAGGACTGTAGGAGGAGGGGTCACGCGCACATCAGTGGGCAGCCTGGCCTCGGACAAACCCCAGCAACTAGCATATAGTCCTACATACGGCTGTGCTCAAGCGCCAGAGTCGTCCTGGAAGTCACCTAAGGCAAAGAGACAAAGGGTTCCTTTTTTATCTTTCAAAATTAAAACATGCTAGGCCTGGAAAGCTTGCACTGTTTCCTTCAAACCCAAACACAGTCATATCAACCTCATTGCCCAGGCCTGGATTTTAGGGTGTTACCATCAAAAGACAGGAGGAAGAATGTCCGTGGTCCTTGTGTCCTCTGAGGAGGCACCCAACGCTGGGTCCGGCTAAGAACACTTCAGCCCAGGATAAAGAGTGCTTGTGTCGGCCCCCCTTGCACTAGCCTGCCACGCCCACACCCGTGGCCAACACCTGCTTCAGTGCTAAGCCGCAAAGTCAGGGGTGCTGGGAGCCAGAAGCAAAAGGAACTTTTAGAAACTTATGTGTTATTATTGGGGGCGAGTCACACAGCACAGAGTGCATATGGGGCGGGACAACTTGCCGGAGTCACAAGGATGAAATTCAGCTGGTCGGGCTGGAGAGGATGGCTCAGAGGTTAAGAGCATTGTCTCTCTTCCTAGAGGTCCTGAGTTCAATTTTCAGCAACCACATGGTGGCTCACAACCATCTGTAATAGGGTCTGGTGCTCTCTTCTGGCCTGCAGGCATACAGACAGACAGAATGTTGTATACATAATAAATAAATATTTTTTTAAAAAAAAAGAAATTCAGCTGATCAAGATGGACAGTAAGAATATTTACCCCCTGAGTCATCCTGCTGGCCTGAAAAAGAAACTTTTTTTTCTTTAAATCCTAAGTTCACAAGATTTTTGCCATCACACAAAACCTCCCAGATTTCAGACAGCTTTTTTTTTTTAAACTTAAAGGAGGCATATGCCTGCACATTCTGAAGACAGGACAAGGGGAACGGAAAGTTTAAGGTCAACCTGGACTACAGATCTGTTTAACTTAGTTTAATAATGTTTCATGAGCATTACTGAGTTTTCCGATCACCTAAGAGTCGGGGCTCCTTCGGCCTATATGTAATCAAGCCCCATAGTTCAATAGGAGGGAATGCTGATTGTGGACGCTTTAACTTCTGGCCCCTCACCTCCTGCCCTACCTAATAGACCAGGCTAGCCTCTAATTCATGACCCTCTCGCCTTAGCCAGTCACCAGAAAGCCACCGGCACTGATCACCATACCAAGAAAAATGCTTTAAATTCAAATAAACCTCTTGGCTCACAGTGTATGTGTGTGTATCTAAGAGGGAGAGAGAGAGAGAGAGAGAGAGACAGAGACAGAGACAGAGACAGAGAGAATGCACCCAGAAGTCAAAAGAGGATGAGAGGATGTCTGGAGTCCTACTCTATATCACTCTGCCTTATGCCTTTAAGACAGTGTTTCTCCACCGAGGTGGTACTGGGAAGCGGAGGCAGGTGGGTCTCTGTGAGTTCAAGGCCAGCCTTGTCTAAAAAGTGAGTTCCAGGACAGCCAGGGCTACATAGAGAAACCCTGTCTCAAAAAAAACAAAAAACAAAATACAGTGTTTCCTGCTGAACCTGGAACTAGACTGGCAACCAGTAAGTTCCACCAACTTTTCTATCCCCAAATCCAAGTGTTGGGGCTATAAGCAGGGCCTGGCCACATCTGGTTTTTTTTATTTTATTTTTTATTTTTCTCTCTCTCTCTTTTTTTTTTTTTTTTTTTGTTTGTATGCTGAGGTCCAAGCTTAAACACACAGAGGTATCTCCTCAATGGAGGAAGTGAAATACTTGCATTCCACTCAGAAAGCTGGGAATGGATATCATTAACAACCTGGTGACGTTTTGCTATCTACAGAGCCAGATCTCGCCCAAATCCCTGAGAATGATTATCCCAGACTCTTTCTCCCTAGACCTTGATCTTTATCTCATAATTAGAGAGATGTTACCTGTACGTAGCCTGATAACCTTCATACTATCTCGGTCAGAGACCATAGCAGATCCTGGGCCAATGGTTCTCAACCTGTGGGTCTTGACCCATTTAAGTGTGGGGTTGTTAAAAAGAAGAACCTTTTCACAGGGGTTGAATATCAGATATTTACACTATGATTCATAACAGTAGCAAAATTACAGTAGCAATGGAATAATTTTATAATGGGGGGTTCACCACAACATGAGGAACTGTATTAAAGGGTCACAGCATTGGGAAGGAAGGTTGAGAACCACGGTCCTAGGCCTTTACTTTGTAAAGGTATTTCTATGCAGTCATGCATATTATTAGCTTTGTTGTGCACCTGGAATTGGAATGGTTATTGCCTGGAAACTTTTTTCCAAATTCTATTGTGTTTAAATGTGCTGACCATAAACCACCCGGCATCAGACTCTCTGGAAATTTGATCCAGCCTGACCACTGACTAAGTTGGGCTGAACTGAGTTCTCTCATTCTCACCTTTTTTCCTTCTGGTTTTTCAAGACAGGGTTTCTCTGTATAGCCCTGGTTGTCCTGGAACTGGCTCTGTAGACCAGGCTGGCCTCAAACTCAGAGATCAACCTGCCTCTGCTTCCCTAGCGCTGAGATTAAAGGTGTGCACCACCACCACCTGGCTCATTCTCATCTCTTTGTGGTTTGTTTTCCTGCCTGCCAAGATGCTTGCAGGGACTCCTGCAATGCTGGAATCTCTCTGACCCACTAAGCCACCTTTCTCCCATCCCCCAACACACATTTGTTAAAAAAGGGTTATGAGATGTTTTAGCATTGCCAATTAAAGAAGAAAATACAAAGGAGCTCTGAATTCTACAGCCTGCTCCAGGTGGATATGTCAGGGTCAAGGAAGCAGAGAACAAAGTTCTATACAGAGAAAGGTCCTACAGTTTCTGTTTTGGTGATGCTGCTTCCAGGTACTGCTGACAGAAGTAGTGAGAAGATGGCTCCCTTGGAATCTGTGGGGACAACTGAGCTCAATGGACTAAGGAACGACAGCGAAGAATTGGGACAAGCCTGGGAGGAGGGTGCTGAGGGTCCTGGATTCCCCCTCATCGTCTGGACAGATGGGATCAGGAGGATGTGTGTGGTCTCAGTTCTGCTACAGGTTCTCCTGTGACCTGGAAGGCAGTGTGCAAGAGGGGACTGGGTCCCCCGCAGCAGTGTTTAAATTCACATTGATGGTAGAGTAAGCAAACAAGGGTCTGAAGTGTGGCTCCTCTGAATGGGGACACCTTTGACCCATTGGCATGGGATGGCAGCAAAAACATGTGGGACCCCATCCTCAAGTGCAGAGGCAGCCTTTGTGGTCAACCTGTGCAGTCAAACGGGGGTCCCATTAGGAGAACTTCAAGTTTTGTTATTTTGAAATTCTTTCCATTTTTGATTTTTAAAATTACGTTTATTTATTTATTTGTATGTGTGTGCATATGTGCATCTTCACAGTGGTGCCCCTGAGTATGTGTAGAGGTCAGAGAACAACGTACAGGAGGAGTTCGTTTCTCACTATGTGGAACCAAGCTGAGAGAGACCCTACATTCCTGAAAGAAGCTGAAAACGCCTCTTTCTACCTTCCTTACCCAGTCTTCCTTAAAGCCAAGACCTGGACACACAATTTAGGGCTTCCTGTCAGACCCGTAATCCCTGCTTTAAACAGTGGTGGCATCTATGTCCCACGTCTGTGTGTCAGTGTGGTTACTGTACCTAGCAGAGGCAATGAGGTCTTCATGAAGCCGTCTCTGCCATGCCAGATCTTCCAGACATGATTCTCTTGCTCTTCCACAGCCCCGGGGGCTAACAAATGTCTTCCACAAACTCATTTCTGCTTAGAGTTGCTAGAATTAGTTTTTGCAGCTTACAACCAAGATTCATACAAATATAAGACCGATAGTACGCAGAGTGAGAAGCCCGATAGAAAACAGTGGGTGGGCAGTCTAAGGCCAGTGAGTAGCTAGAGGACAGTGAAAATCCAGCTGGTATTAAGGGAAAAGATTCCAGCAGTTCATGGCATGCCTTGATAAGACAGCTAATCGTGTGTCCCTTAGAACAAAGAACCCAACAAACACAAAGCTTTTCAGGACCTTTTCAGCTCCTGCCAAAAAGGAGTAGAAGGATCATACTGAAGTCAAGTCAGGGTGGTTGTGCTAATGGCCGCATAGCAAAGTAATGTCCACTGGAAGCCCCCATCTGTAGGTGCCCTCGGCCAGTAAAGCTCAGATTATCTGTGCATGGTCTCCAGGAGATAAGGAACACTGCCCAAGCACACCCCCAAGACAGTCTCTTCAGGTGCAAAGCAACAATATTAGTAAGCCGGTTGGGAACAACGCTCAGTGGTACATATGGTGCTTGCCTGTTGTGCGTGAGAACCTGGGTTTGATCTCCAATAATGAAAAAAATTAAGTCATTTACATTAATCTTATCTTCGTATTTACTCTTTAAGAGTTTTTATTTTACTGTTTGTTTTAGGTTTTGGTTTTGGTTTTGATTTTTCAAGACAGGGTTTCTCTTTGTAACCTTGGTTGTCCTGCAGCTCACTCTGTAGAAAGGTTGGCCTAGAACTTAGAGATTTGCCTGCCTCTGTCACCCAAGTGCTGGGATTAAAGGCAGGTGCTTGGGCCAGGTGACAAACACCAGTCACAGTGGGAGGAATTGATTTATGGCGGGGGGGGGGGGGGGGGGGGGGGGGGGGGGGGGGGGACCATCTCACTCGGAGGGGTGGGGCAAGGTCATGGGCGGGGCCACGGGGTCCGGCTGGTGCTTCTGGAGGCAGGATGGCATCTTTTGCACGCACCTGTTGTCTTGGTACTTGAATCCTGAACAGCTTAAGGTTGCTTCATATCCTTGTCTCCCCAATAAGACTCCAACTAAAGGCAGGGGGAGGGGGGAGGGGGGAAGGGAGGGAGGAGAGCACAGGTGGGGTGCAAGGCAAGAAAGTAGGGCCCTTCTGCCTCCAAGCTGGCATCATCGGAAGCAGTTGGTAAAGCTTCATTCAGGCCTGGTTCAGACAGACATGGCAGCAAAATGAACTTTTATAGACTGGGGAGAACAGATGCCCTGGCTTAGGAGGGTTTGCCACACCAAGGACAAATAAAGTCCCTAAATGAAATTCCACCTATATAGGCATATGGTAGGTCCCTCAAGTGTCCACACTATGAGTCGGGGAACACCAGTTCTTCCTGGGTGCCTTCCTAGCTTCATTAAACAGCTTAAATCGGTGAAAGAAAATAGAAGTATTAAATGAGACCACCCAAAGTGACCAGGTTTGTTTCTCAGCTGTGCTACTTTGGGCAAGTCACTCAACCTCTCTGCTGGCATTTCCTCAACTGGAAGATGGAATGTGGTATGACGGTGATCTGTGATAGTACTCCCCAGGAGGAGATGCCACACACCACTCCCCAGATTTCCAGGGTATATTTCTTTTTTAACCTTGCTGCTTGAGGCACAATGTTGGGAGCTGCTAGGAAAAAAAGAAAAGACAAGAAGGAGAAGAGAAGGAGGAGGACGAGGAGGAAGAAGAGGAGGAAGAAGAGGAGAAAGAAGATGAGGAGGAAGAAGAGGAGGAAGAGGAGGAGGAGAAGAGAAAGAAGAAGAAGAAGAAGAAGAAGAAGAAGAAGAAGAAGAAGAAGAAGAGGAGGAGGAGGAGGAAGACGAGGAGGAGGAGTTTCTGAAGGCAAAGAATTGAGTCTCTAAGTTACCAGGGAGCCTGAAAACGCCCAGAGTGTGGCTTAGGTCCTGAGGATGAGCTGAAAGGGACTGAGGACTCTGAAGCACCAGCCCCTCTGATCGTCCCAGGAATATCTTCTCCACCATCTGAATGCCCCTTCAAGGCCAGCAGTTGGCTAGGCATGATGGTGCATCCCTAAAGTTCCAGTACCCCGGAAGCTACGGAAGGAGGCTTGTCGTGAGTTGGAGTCCAGCCTGGGCTACACGTGAATTTGAGGTCAGTCAGAAATTGGCAAGCACAACAAAACAAAACAGTAACTGCAACAACAATATAAAAACAAAATACACACAGGGAAAAAAGAAAAATAAATTGACCAATCACAAAGGCAGCTGATTCATAATGTCATTTAATTCTTTGTAAAGCTTCTGATCTGGGAAATTCCAGCTGCCCAAGGGAGTTTGGTCCAGATGGAGCAGAACATCTTCTGGCTACTGGCTCTGGTTTTTGCTTCAAGGATCCATGGAAACCTATCTTTCCACTCAAAAGCAGACTGAGGGTCCCTGGCTTTTCTCTTCCTGTGCTAGGCTTCTTTAGGACCCCGTGTTCATTTCTCACGGGCTTCAGTGCTACCCTTACCCAATGTCCAGCATTGTGCAAGTTCTGAGACCTCTGAAGATGTTGGACCTTCAATCCCAGCCAGGCCCTTGTTTCACACAGGTGAGCAGGCAGGCAAACTGACTCGTGCACTCGGGGATGGCAGAAGAGCTGCTTGGCCAGGCTCAGGGCCTTGGCTCCCACAGGGAAATGTGCTTCTGAGCTGGAACGGAAGCATAACAGAGTGAGTCCGCCTGAGGGGGCTCTGCTGTACTCACCCAGAAGTAGCCATGGCTGTGTTCTTTTGGGGAACTCCAAATTCTAATAGGTGGATGCTGGCAATTGAGATGGTCCAGGGGTCACTTCTGTCCCTCCCGCATAGATTACTGGGCTGTCCGCAATTAGGGCACAGTAGGGAATCTGACAGATCCCCAGGTGATAGCTTTTACGATAGGAGGAGAGGAACCCTGGAGAACTCCCTAGCAAGATGTGGGTCCAGTCCTGTTTCTCTGCAGGGGCACGGCTCGCAATGCTGGGCCATCATCATCCTCTCAGCCTCAGACAGCTGTAAATACAAGGCCCTGAGCAGGAAACTCTCTCTGACTCTGTGCACCCAGAAACACTATATTCCTAGGACTTGGATGTCCAAGCAACAGAGAGCAGACCATTAGCACACCAGGGGACAGGTTCAAGGGAGGAAAGCCGAGACCACAGTCTCACCAAACTGGCATATGTAACGGTTTCGAGTTTTACAACGTTGGTCGTTCCAGTTGAAGGCAGCAAATGCCTGCATCTCCACACAGTTTCCAAACCTGTGGGGCCAGAATAAAGACTGCTTGGGGAGAGGAATGAAATTAGGAACTGACCAGAGTGGTCAACCCTGCACCCCTTCAGGACACCCGCATCTGTGAGACCCAGGGACTGCTGGGAGCCAGTGCCACTCTGTTCCCTGCACACCACAACTCTCCACAGGGAGACTGGGAGGCCCCTGTAACTCCCCACCCAGCCCGGTCCAGCACTTAGCCACGGCGGGAATAGACAGGCCCTCATCCTTCTGCCACCAAGAGAATATTTGCTGGCCATTCAGTCAGGCGTGGCTGCAATGAGGATGTGCTGGGAGAGAGATCTGGAGTCCTGGATGACTCCAGATGTAGACTCACCACCTCTATCCCTATTATGGCACTCCTGGGCTTTGAAGACCAGGGCAATGCCACATAGCCAGAATGCTCTCTGTACAGGACAGCTGGTGGAGGTAGGCATGACGAATGCAGACAGGTGGATGCAAGAAATGATGAATTGATGCAGGCAGTAGACAGGTAAGGGAGTGGGCTACAGGTAGCCAGTGCAAATAACAATGATACATGGATGGAATTTTTTTTTCGAGACAGGGTTTCTCTGTGTAGCTTTTTGGAACCTGTCCTGGAACTCACTCTGTAGACCAGGCTGGCCTCAAACTCACAGAGATTCGCCTGCCTCTGCCTCCTGAGTGCTGGGATTAAAGGTGTGAGCCACCACCACCCAGCTGGATGGAAACTTCTTGAGTCCCCTCTTCCATGTAATGTATACCTCTGTGCCTTCCTGACCTCAGCCCTGTGTTTGCATTAGCGGGGTCCAGGCTTCCCTGGCACCTAAAACCAGGTAAGGTCCAGACCTTTACAGGCTGGGTGAAGGTTCCTCAGGGGCATCTGAAGCTCAGACAGATCCAAGTGGGAAGTGGGCCCAGGGGAGGGGATAAGCATCCTAGCTAGACTCACCCCTGGTTGTCAGGCTGCCCAAAGGCAAAACTGGTGAAGGACTGGTGTTCTCCGGTAGTCCAGCGGAAGGAGTCCTTAGATGCCTTGTAGGTGAGGCCTGGGCCAGGATAGCCAAGGTTGCCCATCGTCTGAGAGTCCAGAAGCCTGCTGCCTAGTACCTTTCAACCTCCCAGGTGTTAAGTCTCTCTTTCCAGAACTCTCCCCCAACTGTGGTTCTTCCCTTCCTGAGGCCCTCTTCCCAGGGAAGAAGACCATCCTGACTACTGACCTGCTCCATGCTCCAAACCCTTGCCATTCCCTTGCTATCTGTTAGTGGGTGGTGGGGGCTGCCAAAGTCCATTTTCTCCTATGGTTTTGTAGAACTTAAGGTCCCCCAATTACCCCATCCTGCCAAGCACTCACCAATCCAGAAATTCCTGGTCTCAAAGTCGCTGTCAGTCACCTCGTTGGTGGTCTCCAGGCGGCCCAGGTAGAAGGCAAGGATGTCTTGTACTTTCTGGCTCTCAATCTGGGCTAGCACTCCACCTTTTCCCTGTAACCCCACTCTGGGTCATATGGGACAGGCTGTAGCAATCAGTCCCAAACCTTTCTGCCCATTCTGTTGTCCCACCGTGGTCAGGATCCCAAATGTGTGTGCTGGCTGGGCTGTCATTATCTCCATCCCCAACAATCTCCTGCCTCTGAGAATGGAAATCCTCTTTCTCTCCGCTGTTAGATTTCCCTCTATATGTGCACATGAACCCAATTAGCAGTTCATGGGCCCAAGCATGGCCCTGTTCTCACGAGAGTTTTGTCTCAATAACATGGCATCTTGAATATAATCAGACCAATTGTCAATATTAGCAAGTCAAGAAATGCGAAGGAAAACTTGGGTTTCTGGCTTTAGGAAACTCTGTGTTCTGCCCAGCCTGTAATGGCATCTCAGCCTGTCCACTATCAGCTGGAGCTGAGTCAAGACAGCTCCTTCCATAGGAGTGGGGCGGAGCCTTGTTCCTGGGTGTTAAGTGGGCTCCTGGCTTGGATGAGCCTTGAATCTATGACTCCTGCTTTTTACTAATGAAGAGAACGAGGCCAGGAGAAGTTGGCCCAAAGTCACCCCATTACAACCCTGGGAAGGCGAGGATCAGCCCTCACCTGACATTTCGTCTTGGCTCCGTAATAGGTGTCTGCCTCAGAAGACACCATGAAGCAGTCTCCATCAATCCTCAGGTCACAGGCATGAAAAGGGAAGTGCACCTTGGCTGGCAGCAGGAACAGGAAGGCCCAAGTCTGTGTGATGATCTCAGAATCCTTACCCTCTCCCACCAGGCTGAGCTAAGTTCAAGGTACCCCAGCTTCCAGTCAACTACTCCAAACTGGAAATGGGGAGAAGGCAGGAGTGTGCTGGTAAGTTTGCAAGTATGAAACCACTCAAGAGAAAGAAAGAGGGGGCTGGGAGAAGCCCAGGGCTGGAGAGACAGCTCAGTAGGCAAAGCGCTTGCTGCTCAGCCTGATGCTCTGGGTTCAATCCCCAGGACCCACATGGTGGAAGGAGAGAACTGACCTCCACAAATTGTCCTCTGACATCCACACCTGTTCTGTGGCACGCACACACAAATAAAATACCATTAAAAAAAAAAAAGGTCCATAAACCAAGTAGTAGTGGCGCACACCTTTAGTCCCAGCACTCAGGAAGCAGAAGCAGGTGGATCTCTGAGTGAGGCCAGTCTGGTCTACAGAGAGAGCTCCAGGGCAGCCAGGACCACACAGAAAAACCTGTCTTGAACTCCCCGCCCACAAATCCATAGTTTGTAGCCTTTGCCAATTCCATCGATATAAATATTCCACTGTGACCAATTTGAGGATATTAGTGTTTTTCCTGAGCAAAGAGTTGGCAATAGCTTGACACATGAACTGTTATGAGCTGGCAAAGTCAGATCCAGCCCACCACACATACGCACTGAAGAGAGTTCTGAAAGCAACCTCAGGTTGGAACTCACTGGCACACTGGGCTCCCCCATAGCCGACATCGCAGATACAGGAGCATTCTTCCTCCCGGAACCGGCCATGCACACACTGCACACTGCACCGCACTGCCAGGACAGAGCAGAAGAGCAGACTGCTAAGCCTCTAACCACCTGGACCTCATACTGCCTTGACAGGTCACGGAGAGTGGGCAGTGGGACAGGAGAGGCCCCTTCTGTCTCCTAATTCTGTCTTTGTTTCAATAGATAGTCTATAGGGCCAAATCTGATTCCTTTCATATTTTTTTAAATATTTATTTATTTATTATGTATACAATAGTCTGTCTGTGTGCATACCTGCCGGCCAGAAGAGGGCACCAGACCCCATTACAGATGGTTGTGAGCCACCATGTGGTTGCTGGAAATTGAACTCAAGACCTTTGGGAGAGCAGGCAATGCTCTTAACCTCTGAGCCATCTCTCCAGCCCCTCCTTTTATCTTTTTAAGTCAATTGTTACTATATAGTCCTAACTGAGCTATAGTTCACTATGTAGCCTAGGTTGATCTGGAGTTCATGACAGTCACACTGCCTCAGTCTCCCAAGCACTAGGGTTATAGCTCTAAGCATTTAAAACCATCTATCTATCTATCTATCTATCTATCTATCTATCTATCTATCTATATCAGGGTAGGGCATACACTTGGGGCTCTGAATTTTTACTGAATGGATGCACAAAGTGTGAAAAGACAGTGGTAGACACTTTTTTCTTTTCTTTTCATTTTGTTTTGTTTTGTTTTTCAAGACAGGGTTTTTCAGTGTAGCTTTGGAGCCTGTCCTGGAACTCACTCTGCAGAATAGGCTGGCCTTGAACCCACAGAGATCCACCTGCCTCTACCACCCAAGTGGTGGGATCAAAGGTGTGTGCCAGCACTGCCCGGATAGTCAACACTTCTAATGCACTTGAGACTCCCTCAGAACTCTCTGAATGTCTGGCCACTTCAGCCCTCCAGTGGTCCCGCTGTTCCAGCTCCAGTACACACCACAGGATAGGTGTATGCCGACTGAGGTGTATCTCCCTCACACTCACCCCTCAGGCTCAGCCAGAATGAACACCAAATCCTCACCTTGGCAGTACCTCCCTGTGTAGCCAGGGGGACAGTGACAGAGACAAGTGCTAATGTTGAGATATCCGTGATTTCGGCAGCTCACACGACATGGGTTTCTGGGGACCTCTGGTGAAAAGAGGAGGTAATTCTGAGAAGAGGCCTCTCTCTTTCCAGCAGGTCAGGCAGGGGCTTTCTTAGGTGCTGAGGCCAAGGCTTCTGGGACAGCCCCTCAGACTGCTAGTTCCCACCAATTCTAACCCTCGTGTACCCACTGTTTCTGGAGGCAAATATGGCAAGACACTCACCACAGAGGCCTCCTGCATGATCCCAAGCCTTGAAGCAGCCCGAGACACTGGCTGTGCAGAGTGAACACCAGGAGCCTTTCTTATAAGGGGCGATTGTCTTCCCGTTCACGTCCCAGTTGCCTCTGTGAGAGGAAGCATCAGAGGGTTTGGAGAACCTGGCCTTGGGCAGGGCAGGACCAGGAGCTTTGGGCAGAGTTGAGGAGAGGCTTTGGGTGGGGAAGGAATGGGTTCTGGCTGCCTTCCCCATGGGCCCCTTTAGCACTCTGGCCGAGTTAGGGATTCAGGGGGCTGGATCTGCCAGGAGACCAGCGAGGAAAGAGAGATGACTCCTGGACACTTGCCCTCAGAGTAGGAAGGACATTCATGGACAAGTCCTGTTCCTTCATGGCCAGAATCTTTTATATCTTCTTCCCTTTGTCTACTTCTCTCTTATGCAGAACAAGGGTAAAGACATTTTGGGTGGCTGGGTGTACCCTAAGAGGGAGTCATCCACTCACGCCTCCCCTTCAGTCCCAGCCTCCCTGTCCTTCACCCCACCCCCAGCTATCACCCAGCCTCTGGTGAGGGGCTTACCCAGGGGAGTAGGCACAGACAAAGGTTTCCATGACTGCCTGGTCCACAGAGCATAGATGCCTCCCACAGCCCAGCTGGCTGGAGGTGGCCCACACAAGCTGCAGAGAACACAATGGCGCAGAAACCCTTTCAGACTAGCCTTACTTCAGGATGGGGGATTGCAGCTCAGACAATTATACCTGGGGAGGCTTTGGCCTCAACCAGGCAGACAGGGGCTCCTTACCTCCCTGGAGCCCGAGGAACAGCAGCTATGCTGAGCAGAGCCATCAGAATTGAGGGAAGCTTGTGGAATGGAAGGGGTGAAGATGGACGATTACTAAGTGTTGAAAGGAGGGAGGATCGTGGGCAGATGGAAAGAGTGACAGAAGAAAGACTTTGCTATCAAGGACCTTGGGTAAGATGTAAACATGGTTGCCAGCCTTCACTTCTCCCTATAGCACTGCATAGCAGATATCTACATTACGATTCATAACAGCAGCAAAACTATAGTCATGAAGTAGCAGTGAAATAATTTTATTGTTGGGGGTCACCACAACATGAGGAACTGTATTAAAGGGTCACAGCATTAGGAAGGTTGAGAACAACTGCCACATACACACACACACACGCACACACACATACACACGCACACACACACACATGTGCACACATTTAGACAAGGTCTCACTTTGCAGCATGCAACACTGGCCAGGAAATTACTATGTAAAGAGGTTGGCTTCAGACTCATAGAGTCCCGCCTGTTTCTGTCTCCCAGATGTTAGAATTAAAGGTACGTTCCATCATGTTCCATTTATAGACTGTCCTTTCCTGCTAGAGATTTATTTCAGGGCCTGGCACATGCTGGACCCTGCCATTCAGTTACAGTCCCCCATTCCCCAGTCCACTAATCCATATTTTTTTTTCTAACGAGTGATCTCATATTGTTTAGGTTAGCCTCAAACTCTCTGTGTACCCAAGGATGACTTTGAACTCCCGATGCTCCAGCCTCTGCCTCCTGAGTCCTAGGATTGTAGGCATGCTTCCATGCCTTGCTTTAATATAATGTTATTTATTTATTTATTTATTTATTTGTTTGTTTGTTTTTTGAGACAGGGTTTCTCTGTAGCTTTGGAGCCTGTCTTGGAACTTGCTCTTGTAGACCAGGTTGGCTTCAAACTCACAAAGATATGCTTGCCTCTGCCTCACAAGTGCTGGGATTAAAGGTGTGTGCCACCACTGCCTGGCTATAATGTAACGAACAAACAAACAAAAACAGACAAAAAAAAAACCAACAACAAATAAAACAAAAAGAAACCAAAATGGAACAAGGTCCAATTGTTTTAGGGACAGATTATAACAAATGTCATATAATTTATTCCAGAAAATAGGAAACAAGACAAAGATTCTATTTAAAATTTTGGGTCAATTTCACTATTATGATGTGTATACTAAAGGTATTAAAACAGGCTGAGAATTTTGCTTGTGTTATTCAGTGTTGTACTAAGCCTCTAAACAGAACCGGGTGTGTGTATAAATATATATATATGTGTGTGTGTGTGTGTGTGTGTATCTATATCTATCTATCTATCTATCTATCTAATCACTCAAGAAATATTCATAGTTGTTGAATGGAGGAGAAAAAGAAGGAAACTTTCTTGAGAATGATGCACCTGAACTTGAGAAAGGTTCTTCTATGGAGGGAGAGAAGGAAAAGCCAAGGTACAGGGCTCTGGTGTGGTTACCTCTAAATATAGAGAGTGTCCTTTTAAGGATAAAATACGGCCTTTTCTAAGATGACTGGGAGACCATGCCCTAGCCTCACTGGCAATACACTCACCTGGGTGTAGTGGGTGCAGGTGGCATTGTGGGCACACTCAGCGTTCCCATGTCTATACTGCAGCCCTTCGGCAAACCAGAGGTTGACCACTTCGACAAAGGATGCCGAGCCCACGGGCAATAGCTGCACATTCCAGCCCACTTGTGGGGTGTGCCGTGGGAAGGATGCCAGGTTTGGGGTGGCTGAAATGCCACAGAGGGCTGCCCTGGCTTGAGCTATTCGGGCCAGGCTCTCGCTCCAGTCCTGGGGGTGGCACAAAGAAAGACACCCTCAGGTGGTTTTCCCTTCCAGTTGCTGGGTGACAAAATCAGCTTGGGGAGAGACAGTTTATTCGGCTCAAATTCCAGTCCATCACTGCAGAGAAGTCAAGGAGGCAAGAACTTGAAGCTACTCGTCACAACCAGTCAAGAGCAGAGAGAGAGAGAATGAGCCGTGCGTGTGGTGCCCAGCTCAGGGCCTCCTTTTCCCTGGTCCTACAGCCCAGGACTCAAACCCAGGGAATGCTGCCACCCAGCATCTCTCTGTGTAGCCTTGACTGTCTTGTAACTCACTCTGTAGAACTGGCTGTCCTAAAACTCAGAGAAATCTGCCTGCCTTTGCTTCCCAAGTGTTGGGGTGAAGGCATGTGCTACTCCGCTCAGCTTGGGCCACCTACTTTTAAATTGGGTCTCTCTAAGTCAGTTAACATATCAAGACTGTCCATCACCAATGCGCCCACAGTCCAACTTGATCTAGACAATTGCTCAGTGAAATTCCTTTCTAGACAATCAAAACGAACCATTACAACCGGCCTTTAGATAAGAGGGAAGCTAATGGCCAATGAATCACCTCCCATGGTCTTTGAGCATCCGTGGGGTGCCAGCTCACACTGAGCAAAGAGGGAGTTGCCTGCCTAATGAATGCTCAGAGCTCTTTTCCTCACCAGGCAGAGCCTCATACGGTTCAGACAGGACCTCTGGAGCTGCCCAAGAGACGTCAGGAAAGCCAATTGTGCCTCCATCTTCCTGAGCCTTGCATAAACACCCTTAGGCCCTGTTCCTTAGGGAACAGCACCAGCCTAGGCAAGGGAATTACTTCAGCAGCCATGTTCCCCATCTAGTACTCTGAGCCGGGACAGTGCCCAGATTTGTAGGAGGCTGGCTTGTATTTTCCTTAAGAACAAGCACTGGCCACAGTCAGAAGAATTCTGCTGCCCCCCTCTGGCCAAATGTGATTTTTTAAAAATATTTATTTATTTATTATGTATACAATATTCTGTCTGCGTGTATTCCTACAGGCCAGAAGAGGGCACCAGACCTCATTACAGATGGTTGTGAGCCACCATGTGGTTGCTGGGAATTGAACTCAGGACCTTTGGAAGAGCAGGCAATGTTCTTAACCGCTGAGCCATCTCTCCAGCCCCCAAATGTGATTTTTCCAGGCCTTTGATAAAGGGCCCCGAGAAAGGTACAAATCCTAACTCTGCTCAATCATCAGGGTCCCGGGGGTAGAAGGACTCACTCACTGCCTTTCAAGTACAACTCGGAAGATCAAGCTCAGGACAGTAGGCACGAGGAGGAGACAGAGACCCTCAGAGTAGGGCAGGAGAGAGAAGCCCGCCAGAGAAGCCGACTGTTCCCTCCTGGCCCTCCCCCACCTCCTGAGAAACTGACCCCTGAGTTCTCAAGGTCACCACCCGCTGTGGCTGTCAGCCTCGAGAGGACTTTACGCGAGGCAGCCAAGGGGAACCTTGCCCTCCCTTACTCAATTCCTCCCTTGTTCCCTAGCCTGTTCTCATGGGCTGAGTCTATTGGGGGTCCCAGACTATGAAGGTAGTGGGGGGGGGGGGCTGTCCCAGACTATGAAGGCAGTACGACTGTGCCCTCAGAATGATCAGCCCTAAGTCTGCAGCCTCCATCATAGAGGTTCTAAATTGCAAATAATTGAGTGCGTGAGGAACTTGGGAGAGGCTCCTTATACTTGCTAGATAAACCCTGGTCCTGTACCAGTTCCCCCACAGCCCAGCGGGATGCTGCTCGCTCCCCGCTCCGCACCTCTCCCGTTTCTGCGGGACTCCTTTGTGTAACTCCTTTTCCCTGGAGGAGGGAAGATTGGCTCCTCCATGTCTGTTGATCTCCGTGGCAACAGGATGCCCGGAAAGGCAGGTTTGTCCTTTATGCCAGTGTGAGTTGCTGAGGGCACTGACCTCCATACTAATGGCTTTCCCTGAAGGAAGAGGCTACATAGATCTCCAGCAACCAAGACCATGGTGCCCCGGGGAAAGGGGACCTGACACTGGCAAGCCGTCCTGGGCTCATTTTGGGGCTCTGGCAGCCTTGATAGAGCAGTTGGGCATACTCACCATTCTCTGCATGTTGGCTGCAGGAGGCTGGACCTGGCTCCGCAGGCGGTTGTGCAGGGAGAGGATTAAGAAACTCTCCTTTCTGCTCAGGGCTGGAGGCCAGGAGACAAGGTTAGCGATGACCAGCAGCATCTGGGACATCGCCCCCCCCCCCCCCCCCCAGCCAGCTGAGAGCACAACCCCGCCCAGGGACACGGATCTGAGATGAGGAGGGACAATAGTAGGTGTGTAGGGGAGAACTCCCAGGACAGAGATGGAGGGAGGTCAGGAGAGAGACAGGGAAGTAGATGAGGACAGGCCAAATCCAGAGCAATGGTTTGTGGGTGGGGGATGATGAGGGGAATAAGAGACCCAGCCCTGGACTAGAAGCAGTTCTGGCTGCAGCTCCTTTCTACCACTGGGTTTCTTCTCAGGTCTTAGGTGAACGCTCTAACTAGTATCTTTCCTTAACTCCAATCCTGGACCATCTGCTTCCTCCTTCTTCCTCCCCAGTATCCTTTCACCATGTCCCCCTCCCTGGATTGTTATAATGGGTCCTCCCATCATATTACATCAGTTTTGGGTACCTGACTCCTAGAAACCCCTTGGTACCCCTTCTTCAGGCTCATAAACAGCACCTCTACTCCCGTTTCTGCCTAGGTACCCCTTACCTTGGAGAGTTGGAGCCTGCTGGGGTGTCTGCACTTCTGTCCTGGAGATGTCAAGGAGAGACAGGAGCACAAGCAAGAGACCAAGCCACTGGCTCTGGCCTCCCAGCCCCAGGCAGGGCTCTGGCTGAATCTTTGGTCTGCCTGGTTCTGCAGACATGGCTTCTCTCAGCAGTTCAACTAACCGATCCAGGCTTCGTGAAGCTGTTCACAGTCTCCAGGAGTCACGCTAAGCTGCCAGACAAAAGGAGGAGGCTAGTGAGTCATCATTGTGTCCAAACAGCCTCCCCTCGGTGGTGCACAGGCTTCAAAAGAGACACAGAACTCTTCTAAATGCCTCGTTACTCAAGCTCCAGTGTCTGGCCAGTCTGCTCCGCAACAGCAAGCAGAGCAGTGTGCACTGACCCCGTGGCCCCTGCTAATCATTGTAGGATTATTAGCACCCTCGGGGAGCCCCCAAAGACCCTGCTGATTGGCCTGCAGACATTCCAGGACGGTGGATTAGCGACTTGATGGCTGTACCCTGGCAGGTACAAGCTGTCCTCCAAGCTTACGGACAGCTTCTATTCCCTAGCCCCACTCATGGGGAGGAGGTTGGGACTTTGGCGGTGGGCCCATAAAGCAGGCAGGAACTGGGCAAGACCCCAGCGGAGTTCTTGCCTTTCTTGAGAAGCGCATCCCAAACCCCCAGCCATGAATTAAACATAGGGAGGAAGTAACTATTCCCAAGACAGGTGGCACCAGCAGGATCATAGAGGAGTGAGCCTGAGCTGCACCTTCAGGGAGGAAGATGTGCTACTTCAGGCAGTGTGAGGGTATGAGTTCTGCTCCAGGTCCCACCATGCTTACCCATGTGACTTTGGGTCAAGATAGGGGCAAGACAGACAGAGAGGAGAGCCTGTGATGGATGCCCTTGGCTGACTTGAGTCCTGCTCTGAACAAGCCTGCCTCTAGACAAATAGGCCACAGTGGAGCAGGAAGGTAGCACATTGCCATAATGTTTAGGGTCTACTTGAAGCCTACACAATCCCACCAGAATCGCTGCAGATCTACCACAGCCAAATCAAAGACTGGTATGCCGGCCATAGTCAATGCCCTCCGAGGTTATTCACCTGCTCTGAAGCCAGGACTTTGTTGTTCTGAAGTTGGTGTAGTCCCTGGCCCTGGAGGCAGCTCTCTCAGAGGTCACCCCTTTGGAAATTCTGCTGGGGCACAGGAGGAATGCATGGGTTTCTGGAGAAATGCTGATGGGACATAGATAGCAGGCAGTGGGGACAAGGCCAGGCAGCAAGGCGTGCAACTTTGTACAATACCCGGGGTCTCAAGAGCTCCTTCTGCCTCAAACAGATGGCCCAGCAGCTTCAAGCTCACCATGGTGGACCCTCTTCATGATTAATAATAGCTGCATTTTTATCTGTAAAAAGTTATAGCTATTATGTGTGTGGGGGAGAGAGTATGGGTGTCTGGGTTATAGAACATGTGTGTGGAAGTCAGAGGACAACTTTTGAGAGAGAGTTTTCTTCTTCTACTGTTGTTCCCAGCAGCCAAACTCAGGTCATCCAGCTTGATGGCAGAGACCATTTCCCACTGAGCTATCTTGTTACCCCCATAGCCTCCCTTTTAATAGAGTTTACAATGCATGTTTACAAATGTAACTTATTCGTGTCACAAGAACCTTGCTCTGATGCAATCCTGCATATGGGGAAGCTGGACAGTGAGTCCCAGGTACATCCCAGTTAATTGAGAGTCTCCACATTCCCAGGGTTTTAACTTACATACAGAGTGGATCTTTCAAGCCGGGCGGTGGTGGCGCATGCCTTTAATTCCAGTACTTGGGAGACAGAGGCAGGTGGATCTCTGTGAGTTCGAGGCCAGCCTGGGCTACAAGAGCTAGTTCCAGGGGCTGGAGAGATGGCTCAGTGGTTAAGAGCATTGCCTGCTCTTCCAAAGGTCCTGAGTTCAATTCCCAGCAACCACATGGTGGCTCAAAACCATCTGTAATGATGTCTGGTGCCCTCTTCTGGCCTGTGGACATACAGACAGAATATTGTATACACAGTAAATAAATAAATATTTAAAAAAAAAAAGAGCTAGTTCCAGGAGAGGCTCCAAAACTACAGAAAAACCCTGGGAAACCAAAAAGGAAAAAAAAATCCCTTTTATTTTATGTTTATGGATGTTTTGCCTGCATGCATGTCTATGTATCATGTGTGTATAGTGCCCACAGTTAGAGGAGGGTGTCAGAGGCCCTGGGACTGGAACTACAGATGATTGTGGACTGCCTGTAGGTGTCGGGAATTGAACCCAGGTTTTTCTGAAGAGCAGTCAGTGCTCTTAAACAGCTGAGCCATCTCTCCCTGCTGTGGTGAGCTTGAAGATGCTGGCTATCCGTTTGAGGTAGAAGCTCCTGAGGCCCCGGGTTTTGTACAAAGCCACACACCTTGCTGCCTGGCCTTGTCCCCACTGCCTGACATCCAGGATGACAACCATACTCCATTAGTGTTTCCCCAGAACTTTTTTTTCATATGTAGCCCAGAGTGGTTTGAATTTGTGATCCATGCCTAGAATCCCAGTGTTGTGGAGAATTATTTCAAGCTGTGTTGCTTTTGTTTATGCTGCATTTGTTTATCTCTGTGAAGCTGTGATTCTTTGCCTGTCTAAAACACCTGATGGTCCTAATAAAAAGCTGAATGACCAACAGGAAGGCAGGACAAAGGATAGGTGGGGCTGGTAGGCAGAAAGTATAAATAGGAGGAGAAGCAAAGCCAAAGGAGAGGAACCTCAGGGGCTGGCCAGTCAGCCAGCCAGTCAGCCAGTCAGTCAGTCAGTCAGTCAGCCAGTCAGTCAGCCAGCCAGCCAGTCAGTCAGTCAGCCAGCCAGCCAGCCAGCCAGCCAGCCAGCCAGCCAGTCAGTCAGTCAGCCAGTCAGTCAGCCAGCCAGCCAGCCAGTCAGCCAGTCAGTCAGCCAGTCAGCCAGCCAGTCAGCCAGCCAGCCAGTCAGCCAGCCAGTCAGCCAGCCAGTCAGTCAGTCAGTCAGCCAGCCAGCCAGCCAGCCAGTCAGCCACCCAGACACCCAGACACCCAGCCAGCCATGGGTTAAGAAGGAAAGTAAGAAACAGACAAGTAAGAAAGATAAAAGAGGGAAAAGGTAGATGGGATAATTTAAGATAAGAAAAGGTGACTAAAAACAAGCCAACCTAAGGTCAGACATCCATAACTAAGAATAAGCCTCAGGGGGCTGGAGAGATGGCTCAGAGGTTAAGAGCATTGCCTGCTCTTCCAAAGGTCCTGAGTTCAATTCCCAGCAACCACATGGTGGCTCAGAACCATCTGTAATGGGGCCTGGTGCCCTCTTCTGGTCTGCTAGCATACACACAAACAGAATATTGTATTCACAATAAATAAATAAATATTAAAAAAAAGAATAAGCCTCAGTTTGTGATTTATTTGGGAGCTGGGTGGTGGCTTCCCCCCCCCAAAAAAAGTAGAACGTCAAAAGAGCAAAATACATCACACAACATCCAGGTAGTTGTCACAGCTGCGAGGTCTGACTAATACAAGTGAAAGATTTTCCAAGAAATGGCAGATAGAAAAATCCAGTAAGCACTGAGATTCACCCCACGTTTATTTCTCAAAAGCTTTATATACCCCAAACCAAAGAGGAAGGGAAAGACAAAAGACCTCTTTACCACGGTACAAGAAACAAAGTAATCACCTTTTCAATACCCAAAGCATCAAGAAATAAACTCCCTAGGTCAAAACATCCTGTTAGTATCCACACCCTGGGTCAAACCTGTCATAACTTTAAAAGAACAAGAATAGGCCTGAACCCTCTGATCTGTGGTCAAGGTGGAATGAATCCACATCTGTGGGCTCCCACAGCTAAGTTCAGTGTTAGCTTCAAAGCCAGGTATAGACATCATGGGGAAACTACAGATCAATATTCCTTATGAATACAGACATAAAACCTCTTTCAACAGAATATATAACTTGATTTAGCAACATACAAAGTAGATCAGATACCATGACTAAATAGTCTTTAATTTAACAAGAATGCAAGGTTAGTTTACTATTTGAAACTCTAGGTTAATAAGTATCAAAGTTAGGGTTTCTATTGTTGTGAAGAGACACCATGACCACGGCAACTTTTATAAAGGAAAACATTTAATTGGGGTGCTCACTTACAGTTTCAAAGGTTCAGTCCATTATCATCATGGCAGGGAGCATGGTGGTGTGCAGGCAGACATGGTGCTGGAGTAGAAGCTGAGGGTCCTACATCTTTCAGGCAACAGGAAGTGGACTGAGACACTGGGTGGTATCTTGAGCATAGGAAACCTCAAAGCCTGCCTCCACAGCAACATACTTCCTACAACAAGGCCACACCCTCTCCAACAAAGCCACACTTCCTAATAGTGTCACACCCTGTGAGATTATGGGAGCCAGTTACATTCAAACTACCACAATAAGTAAAGGGAAAACACACATGGTCACATCAAAGATAGAGAAAGTATTTGAGCTGGGTAGAAAGTGCCTTCCCAACACAAGTAGAGTCCTAGGATCAATCTCCAGTACAGAAGGGGTAGGGGGCAAAAAAGTATTTGAGAACATCTGAAACCAGTCAGTGTAGTGGTGCAAACCTCTTGTCCCAGGTACTCTGAAGGTTGAAGTTGAAGGATCATTTGAACCTAGAAGGTTAGCATCAGCCTGGGCAATGTAGCAAGACCCTGAATCAAATAGGAAACCCAACACAGAGTTTGTAAAAGTTCTCTGCCAGATGTAGTAGTGCATACCTTTAGTCCTGGCACCCAGGAGACAGAGGCAGAGGCAGGCAGATGTCTGTGAGTTTGAGGTCAGCTGGTCACCAATGTGAGTTTCAGGACAGTCAAGGTTATGTAGAGAGATCCTGTCTCAAAGAACAGAAACAAAAAAAAAATTCAACAAATTTAGAAATAGACATGTAATTCCTTAGGTAGGTATGGAGGCTCATGTTTCTAATCCCAGCATTCTGGGATACAAAGCCTGGAAGACTAACATAAATTTGAAGCTAGCCTGCACTATATAGCAAACACTTGTCTAAAAGTAAAATAAATAAAAAGATAAGTAAAATCCTTGAGTCTGATGAAGATTCCTAGTCATGACCGACTCAGAGCATCCCCCATA
Source organism: Microtus oregoni (assembly GCF_018167655.1). Taxonomy (NCBI): domain Eukaryota; kingdom Metazoa; phylum Chordata; class Mammalia; order Rodentia; family Cricetidae; genus Microtus; species Microtus oregoni. The sequence continues at coordinate 45,059,092 of NW_024543063.1, forward strand.
GGGTAGATTTCTCACTCCAGTATTGCAGAACGTGACTTATTTGGATCTTTCCGGGGGTAATTGAGGTTAAGTACGCCTTCTAGGTGAGCTCTAATCCAGTTTGACTGATGTCTTTGGAAGAAAGGATTAGAACACAGGCATGGTAGGGGAAGACCGCCATCTGCAAGCCGAGGAGTGAGGCCCTCAGAAGAAACCAATTATGTCTGTGTTTTGGTTTTGGCCTTTAAATGTTCAGAATTAGAAAATACATTTCTGTCTCAGCTGCATAACGTGTGGTATCTTGTTTTGGCAGCCCTAGCAGATACAGTGGTTACAGAAACTTCAGCTGGCACAGCAGTGGGGAGAGTAACGGGTTTCCCCTCTAAGAGCGGAAATAGGGGCAGACCTATTTGGAGGTAAGACAATTCCAAGTTCAAGGCCAGCAATGCCTACATGAGACCTGGTCTTAGAAAACAAAAAGCAGCCGGGCGGTGGTGGTGCACACCTTTAATCCCAGCACTCGGGAAGCAGAGGCAGGCGGATCTCTGTGAGTTCGAGACCAGCCTGGTCTACAAGAGCTAGTTCCAGGACAGGCTCCAAAACCACAGAGAAACCCTGTCTCGAAAAACCAAAAAAAAAATAAATAAATAAAAATAAAAACAAAGAAGAAGAAGAAGAAGAACAACAACAACAACAAAAGCAGGGGCTAGAAAGATGGCTCAGTGCTGTTGTGGAATAATCTTTTTGTACGCTGTGAAGATGTGTCACTCTGATTGGTTTACTAGAAAGCTGAACAGCCAATAGCACAACAGGATTTCCAGGCACAGAAGATGCTGGGAAGAAATGCGAAGGAGGCAGCAAAGCAGGATGGACGGTATGTAGATGAGGTAACTGAGCCTCCGGGCAGCACATAGATTGATGTGCTCATTTAATGGGTTCATTTAAGTTGTCGGAGCTAGCTAAAAATAAGCCTAAGATATCTGCTGAGATCACATAATTAATAATAAATCTCCAAGTCATGATTTGAAAGCTGGCTGGCAGGAAGAGAAAGACTCGCTACAGTGGTTAAGAGAATGACTGCTCTCCAGAGGACCTGGGTTCCATTACCAGCACCCACATGGTACCTCGCAATCCTCTGTAACCCAGTTCCTAGGGAACCAATGCCCTCTTCTGGCCTTCATGGGAACCTGGACACACGTGCATGCTGAGTTTTCTATTATTCAGCTAGCTAACTTTTTTTTTTTTTCCAAGACAGGATTTCTCTGCGTAGCCTTGGCTGTTGGAACTCATTCTGTAGACCAGGCTGTCCTGGAACTCACAGAGATCTGCTGTCTCTGCCTCTGAGTACTGGGATTAAAGGCCTGTTGGTTCTATTTCTTGGGAGATCTGATGCCTGGGCAGTATAATCTCCAGACTGTAAACAAGGGGAAGGCATCACCCAAGTCAAGCCCAAAGTGAGAGTCTGTACTGGGGAACTAGCACATCATGATTTCTACTTTTATTACGTATAATTATTATTATAAAAATAATGATACTTTTTATTATTTATCCACGAGCCTGAGACTCCCTCTTTCTTTTCTCTTTTTGGTTTTTTGAGACAGGGTTTCTCTGTAGTTTTGGAACCTGTCCTGGAACTTGCTCTGTTTATCTGATTGGTCTTGAACTCACAGAGATCCGCCTGCCTCTGCCTTCTGAGTGCTGGGGTTAAAGTTGTGTACCACTGCAGCCTAACCAGGGTCTTTTATTTTAATGTTGTGTGTTCCAGGCTGGCTGGCCCATGAGTTTCTGAGGCTTCTACCGTCGCAGTGCTGGGATTATAGAGGCATGCTTCCGTGTCTAGCTTATGTAGGTCCTGAGAATTTGGGTTCTTTGTTTGTTTGTTTTTGTTTTTTGAGGCAGGGTTTCTCTGTGGCTTTGGAGCCTATCCTGGCCTCAAACTCACAGAGATCCACCAGCCTCTGCTTCCCGGTGCTGACTGCTGGGGTTAAAGATGGTCCTGAGTATTTGAACTTGGCTTCTCATGCCTACATAGTAAGTACTTGATAAATACTGAACCATCTCCTCAGCTCTCCCTCTTTGTGTTGTATGTGTCCGCCTTTCACTAGTTATGACTGGCTTGATATTAATATGTAGCTCAGGGAGGCATCAAACAAAATGCAATACCCTTGCCTTGGCCTCCCAAGTGCTTGAGTTACAGGCATACATGACCACACTGAGCTTATGTTTGGTTTTGTTTTTTTCACTATGAATTGAACCTAAGACTTCATGTTTGTTAGGGAAACTCTATCACTGAGCTATATCCCTAGTCTTCCTCTCCAATGTTTGTTGTTGGGTTTTTTTTTTGTCTTTATTGTTGTTGTTTTCCACTCTTTATCTGAGACAGTCTCGCTGAATTTCTCAGACTGGCTTTGAAACTTCTGTCCCCGGGCTTAGGATATAGCTCAGTTGTTTCAGTATCTGTCAATTATGCATGAAACCTTGGGTTCATCAGGTGATGTGGTGGCACATGCCTGTAATCCCAATACTGCGGAGGTGCATGCAGGAGGATGAGGAGTTCAAGACCATCCTTCACTATAAAGCAAATCAGAAACCAGTCCAAGCTGCAAGAGACCTTGTCATTGCCACGCCAACAATGAAGAAACAAACATAAAACAAACTGCAGTCGTGCAGTAGTCTCTGAGTTGCAGGGATTACAGGCTTGAACTTCTACCATAGCAGTCACCCTCAGTTATCCACCTTCACGGGGAAATTTTCAGTCTGATTTGGGACTAATATCCTAACAGAGTTTACGCAATGCTGGAGGCCAGGTTACTGCAACCCATGGCCCACAGCGCCACCTAGAGGTCAGTGTGTGAAATCATAGGTAGAAATGAGTTCCATTTGATCTGCAAGGCAATTACAGTTAATCCTCATTTTAAGACTGGCAAACCAATCTTTTTTTTTTTTTTGGTTTTTCGAGACAGGGTTTCTCTGTGGTTTTGGAGCCTGTCCTGGAACTAGCTCTTGTAGACCAGGCTGGTCTCGAACTCACAGAGATCCGCCTGCCTCTGCCTCCCGAGTGCTGGGATTAAAGGCGTGCGCCACCACCGCCCGGCGCAAACCAATCTTTTAAGAAACTTTGAAACACCCTTGCCTGAGATTCCAGCCACTCCTTCCTATACCTCTCTGTCAGCCGTATGCAATTCGGTCCCCACTGCAGGAGGTCTCATGGTCTCAGAAGGTATACTGTGGGTAGAAGGAACTGAAGGGGAATGCCAGCTGTGCAGCTATGGGGGATGTCATCTAAGATGGATTGAGACTTTCGGGGGTCACTCATGTTCCTAGAAGTAACCCTACAACCATGGCCTGTAAGTAATTTAAACAAATCCATTCCTTTGCCAAGTTGGGACTTTGATGACATCATCCTTTTGGTCTGTCATTGGTGCTCTGTTTGGGGTGATTAGATATTTGTGTCTCTTAGGAAAAATTCATGCAACAGGATGATGAACAAATAAAGGGATGTCAGAAAGCAAGACACCCAGGGGTGGTGGTGCACTTGGGAGGCAGAGGCAGTGAATGTCTTTGAAGAGGTCAGCATCGTCTACTTAGGGAATGTTAGGTTAGCCAGAGCTATACTGTGAGATCTTGTCTTAGAGAGGGGAGATGGAGGGCTGGAGATATAGCTCAGTGGTTAAGAGCATTTGCTGTTCTTGCAGAGAACCCAAACTTGGTTCTCAGTGTTCACATGGTGGCTCACAGTGATCCATAATTCTGGTTCTGGAGGATCCAATACTCTCTTCTGGATTCTACAGGAATTAGGCACATAATACAAGTAGACACTAAATCTAAAAATCTTTTTAAAAAGAAAGGAAAGAAAAGAAGACAGTGGGGATACCATGTAGGGCTAGTTGCCTGGAAAGGAAATGCTCCATCAAGGAGATGGGTGTTCATGAACTGGAGAGGCAGTTGGGGTATTAAGATTCTAAATTCAGCTGGGCAGTGGTGCACACCTTTAACCCCAGCTACATGAGACCCTGGAGAGAGATGGACAACATGAAGGCACAGGGAGATGATGGCCATCTGTAAGTCAATACATTTGACACAGACCCAACAGATGCACACCACCCAGCAGGGGCAGCCACAATGCCCCGTGGTTTGTGCAAGGAAGCTACAGTTAGTGAAAGTATGCCAGCTGCTTGTCTCTGACCAGGTTCTTCTTCTCGGAGTCTGGCAAATAGTGCACATACCTTTCATTCAGCATCACCATGAACGTGGGCTGACATTCTATGGGGCACGGGTCCATCCGTCTTTGCTATAAGTCAAGGTAGACTGAAGTAAAGTGTACAGACAGCAACACTAGCTGGGGGAGGAGGAAGAGAAGGTACTCTCTCCACAGTCAGAGTCAGTGTGTACCTTCTTTCCCTGGGTTTCCAAAACCTTCCACCTTTGTATCACAGGTGCAAACAGTTTTATGGACAGGGTATCCTTTCAGATGGCAGATGACATATAGCACCAAGTTACTACTGAAGGACATTTTAAAAGAGATTTTATTAAGAGATTTATTGAATTTATGTATGAGTGCTCTGTCTGCACATACACCTTTATGCCAGAAGAGGGCATCAAATCCCACTACAGACGTTTGGTTGTGAGCCACCATATGGTTGCTGAGAATTAAACTCAGGACCTCTGGAAGAGCAGCCAGTGCTCTTAAATGGATGAACCATCTCTCCAGCCCTGAAGGACATTTTAAAACAAACATGAGGGGCTGGAGAGATGACTCAGAGGTTAAGAGCATTCCCTGCACTTCCAAAGGTCCTGAGTTCAATTCCCAGCAACCACATGGTGGCTCACAACCATCTGTAATGAGGTCTGGTGCAGACATACAGACAGAATATTGTATACATAATAAATAAATATTTTTTTTAAAAAAAGGGGGCAAAGGTGTGCACCACAACCACCCAGCTTAGTCAGATAGCCTCTTATGTCCATCTATTCAAGCATCTGGAATGTTCTCAATAGCACATGCTAACTCTACATAGGAACAGAAGTGGGCTGAGGGGAAATATCACTCATAAGCACAAATAAATTTCAGGCCATTACAATAATTACAGTGGTACCTGATACATACTAAGATTTGACCAAAGAGTTCAGTGTTAGCTAGAAAGCCCTATAGTGAAACGATCTGCATAGCTTTCTACTTCACTGTTCTGAGGAAGGACACTGGGTGGGGTAACAAGAGTCTACAGTCCAAGACAAACTTTCCTTCTTTCTCATTATTTTTGTTTTGTTTTTTGACACAGGGTTTCTCTGTGGAACAGCTCTGGCTGTCCTGAAACTCGCTCTGTAGACCAGGCTGGCCTCTCACTCACAGAGATCCACCTGTCTCCGCCTTTAGAGTGCTGTGATTAAAGGCATCTGCCACCATGCCCAGCTTTCTTTCTCGTTCTTACTATCTACAGCTACCCGACATTTCAGAATGCAAGACACCAGAACCAACCTACGGAAAGGTGCTCTGACTCCAGTTCTTGGTATCCAGAGCACACCCTGGCATGCATCTTTAGAAACAGGTGCTAAAGGAATCTTCCTATTCCTGCAATCTCTGTATTTGACAAACAGTTAAACAAGGATGCCGGATATATTTGCAAAGGACAAAATGGTAAGTGCATCCAAATCTCCCAAGAAACATTATTCATGCAAAATATTTGACTCTCCAAGGAATTCTCAGCATAGAGAAGTCAGGAGCCAGTCAAGGGACACCTCTGACGATTGACAGGAAAAGAGAAGGGGATGGCAGGTAAAAGATGTTTCCGGAGCTCGAGTAAACAATGTCTCTTCCTCTGAGTAGAGACAAGCCGGGTAGGTGCAAGGAGTAAGATGGGAAGTCAGGTCGGCTGGTTAGGCTTCTGAGGTCCGGCCAGGCCCGCAGAACAAGTTTTGCGATGGGCTCTGCCAAAGCCTTGCATCGAAAGGGTTTCAGCGCCGTGCGGGGACAGAAGACAGCGCGACCACCGGCCGGCGATGGGGCTCTGGGTTGCGGATCTACCGCAGCAGGACCGGGGCTCAGGCCTGGTGGCAGATGACACACTAGGTCGAGGCTGTGGCCCGGCTCCGAAGTTCGGGCTCGACGTAGAAATGAAGCCGGGCGGGAGGCCGGAAAACAAAGAGCAAGCCTCCCAGAGGCGCGCGCCTCCCGCACGCCGCCATTTTGACAGAGGGGGCGCGGTCGCGGGGGGCGGGGCCTGGCGAGACCCAAACAAGCCCACGTGCGGGCCGGTCCGTCGCGGTGACGTCACGGAGCGTTGGCGCGCGCGCGCGCTGGCCTTACCCTTGCCGCGGGCCGTAAAGCGCGGAAGGTCGCAGGCCCTTGCGGTCCCGGAACTTTCCGTTCAGCGTCCCGTTCCCCTCCCCATGCCCCGTCCCCTTTTCCGGCCCGCGCCGACCCTCTGTAGCTGTTGTGCTGTCCTCCACTTCCGCGGGGCGTTGCCGAACGCGCTCCCCGCACTGGCGGACCTCCGAGGTAAGAGGGTGGGGCGGCCTGTCGTCCCGTGAACTCCTGCGTCCTCTATGCCCCCGTCCTCTGCGCTTTAGCCTCCGGGTCCCGGTTCTTCTCCTGGTCTCTAAGGCCGTGTGTTTGGACGCGAGAGTTTGGGTCAGTGGAGCTGTGCGGAACCTCGGGGTCCCGCGCCGGCTACCCCGGGCCTGGGCGCGGGCTCCCTCAGGGCGGCTGGGCCTCGGGGCTGATTGCAGCTCGAGCGGGCACGCACCTGCGGTCCCAGCCAGCTGTGTTCCCCACACGTCTGCAGGTGGAATTGTTTTCCCGCCTAGAAACGCACTGTTCGTTTGTGCTTTGCCAGTCAGGGCTGTGGGGTTTCGAATGGGCGGCTTGAGGGGCCGTTGTGTGTGATACTGAGGTTCGAGTCCACGGTCTCCAAGCCCACTTTGAGCATTTCTGCACAATCTTGCAATCTGGATGTAAAGGGATGGCGTGTGGTCGAGGGACCCAGTCGGAAAGGCACCATTTTAGGGTCTGCTTTTTGGCGGCAGGGACTTGGTATCATTTTCTTAAGCTGTCTTGAGCATCCGATGCATTTGTCGAAGAATACAGCATCCTGAACCCGCAGGATCAGACTGCAGAGGCAGATTCTGTTGCTTTTAAACTTATCCTGGTGATTCCCCTGCGATACTTTTGGGAGATGTCCACATTCCGCCTTTATTCTTTGTGACCTGTGCCTCATCCTGTTAGCAGAGGAAGAATTCAGCCGTTAGAGCTGTCACTGGTCTTGTCTTTGACAGGTGGTGGGGTCTCACACTGTAGCCCAGGCTCACCTGGACGTTCATCTTGATTAAGCATCCGGTGTGCTGGGATTACAGGTGGGAGGGAGCCTTGTTCCAGGCCAGCGCTGTCACCTTGTTGGTGTAGTATCTGAGCAGAACCAGTCTGGGTTTCAAGGATGTTTAGACATCACTCTTACTGGTAGAGATGCACAGTCATTTTCACGAAAATGTAAAAATTTTCAAAAGTGCTGACGTTTCATTTCGAACGAGTTTGACATCTTCATTCTCTGTTTTCCCGGCTTTACCTCTTTTTCCCTCCCCGTGGAGCTTTGCTTTGGTTTTGCTGCCAGACCTTCTGGAGCAGATGCTCATACAGTCTCTTCCTGGTGTACTTTTATCTTTTTTAAGCTACTCTTTTTTTTTTTGTTGTTTTTTTGTTTTGTTTTTTTGTTTTTTTCGAGACAGGGTTTCTCTGTGGCTTTGGTTCCTGTCCTGGAACTAGCTCTTGTAGACCAGGCTGGCCTCGAACTCACAGAGATCCACCTGCCTCCGCCTCCCGAGTGCTGGGATTAAAGGCGTGCGCCACCACCGCCCGGCAAGCTACTCTTTTTTTATTATTAGATTTGTTTTATGAGTATTTTGCCTACATGTATGTATGTATGCCCCACGTGCATGCTTGTCAGAAGAGAGCATTGGAGTCACTGGAACTGAAGTTACAGAGGATTATGAGCCCCCATGTGGGTGCTGGAAATTAATTCCAGGCCCTCTGCAAGAACAAGAAGTGCTCTTGATACCGAGCTGTCTCCCTAGTGCTCCTTCCTGGTGTACTCTAATCCCCAGTGCTCACATCTCTTCACTCATCAAGGTTATGGTCAGTATAAAGTCAGCTGTCTTTTTCTTGACCTTAACAGGCTGGAAGTTGGGCATGGTTATTCTTTCCTGAAGCTCCTGTTTGTTCTTTTCTTTCTCTCCCAGCCTGAACACGGGTTTCTTAGGAAAAAGGACAAAACTCTCTGGAGAATGGAAGGGTTCTCAGGGAAGAATGAATACTCTGTTACTTTTCTTTTACTTCTGCAGTTTTTTCCAGCTAGGGAATAAGCTGGTTCTGCCTCACAGCTGTTTAGTCTGCACTTACCTGGATTTCTTTGAAATGCAGTTTGAGCAGGTTGTGGTGGCTTCTGCCTTTAGTCCAAGCACTAGGGAGGCAGAGGTAGTGAATCTCTGTGAGGTCTAAGCCACCCTGGTTTACATAGTAAGTTCTAGGCCACTGGCTACAAAGTGACACCCTGTCTCAAACAATAACAACAACCCCCCCCCAAACAAAACAAAAAGAAAAGCAGTAGTATTAGTTATGATAAGTGGTAGACTCTGATGCTAGATTTGCAAAGTTTAGTCTTGAATTATAAAGTAGTTTACTTTATATAATTTTTATACTTTTACACATAAGTTTCCTTAAGTGTACAGCACAAATTATGTCTCTCGGATTGGGTCGTGCTTAGATTAGTTGAATAGTTAGGAAATATCTTGTACATTGTAACCACTGGGATCAAAACTGGGACTCATGCTTTCATAGCTGCCACTGTTGTTTCTTTTTTTATGTTTATTTATTATTTTTTTAGATTTATTTATTATGTATACAACATGCCAGAAGAGGGCACCAGATCTCATTCTAGATGGCTGTGAGCCACCATGTGGTTGCTGGGAATTGAACTCAGGACCTCTGAAAGAGCAATCAGTGCTTTTAACCTCTGAGCTATCTCTCCAGCCCCTACCACTGTTGTTTCTTGAGCCACCTCTCCAAGCCCCTGTATATGTTTATTGAGTTAGGGTCTCCTTTAGCCTGAATTTGCTGCATCTGCTAGGATGATCTTAAGTTTCCTTCTCTTTTTGCCTCTTCTCACTGCTGGGATACAATTGTTCACTGCCCTAGGAGTTCTATTTAATGGGGGAATGATATTCTTTTTCCTCTCTCCCTCCCCATTTCTCCCTCTTCCTCTCTTTCTCTGTGTTCTTCTCCCTACCCCACTTTACAGCTTTCCACAACTATGTGAGATAAATATTTTTAATCCATGTTTTAGATGAGGACCCTGACACACAAAAAGCTGATCAAAGTCATACAGGTGATGAGATATAAGGAGATTTGACACCTACGTTTGTGCTTTAGACCTTGGATTCCCCCACTGGGGAATTGCTGTATTACTCCTCCGCTCAAATGCCTTACAGATAATTTGGGAGGATGAAAAGTTCTGTTCTGGAAGAAGTACAGAATGTCCTGGGAGAACACAGAAGACTCCCTTTCCCAAATACACTATCATATATGTGTGGAATAGGTTGTGTTCTGAAGAGATACATTTGCTTGGCATACAGGTGGCAGGAACTGTGCCAGATAGAGAAACAGTGCACACAGATCCCAGGCATGGAGGAGAAAGTTAAGCCTGACTTATTTGAGGAGTTCCCAGTAGTCTGTTCTGGCTTGCTGAGGGTTTGAGAGGCAAGAAGAACAGTGAGGCCAGAGATAAACGACATTGAGAAAAGTGTTGCATTTTGTAGTAAGGAGCTTTGACTTTTTCCTGCAGGCATCGCCGTGTCACTGAAGGTTGTGAGAAGGGCCGTGGAAGACTGCTCACATTCTCCTGTGTGTGGACTTAGGTGTGGTGGGAGGAAGGTGTTCACTAAAAGTAGAAGCTACAAACCTAAAGCTTGCACATATGGTGGCAGGGGATTTGGAGAGGAGTAGATGGATCTGTGTGAGAGTTTGGATGTAGACTAGACAGGGAAGATCCTGAGAAATGATTGGGGCAGAGGAGTGGGAAAGGGAGGAACCCAGGTGACACTCTGGATTCTGTTATGTGGAGCCCCTGGGTACACAGTGTAGCAAAGATGGAGGGAGGATGTTTGCATTTGGATGTGCTGGGATCAAGTGGGCATAGCCATTCTACACTTAATGAACAGATCTGAAGCTCAGGGTGTGGGATTCTTGAGTCAGGCCATGCATCATGGTGACATTCAAATCACCATGGGGAAAGCTGGGAAGGCTCAGAGTAGAAGATAGGCTCAGGCAAAGAGGTGTGAGCCAGGAACTATAGAAGTGAAACCAGGAACCTGTACGCAAGTGGGAAGGAGTGATCTGTGGTCTTCATCAACTGTGGTCAAATGTGATGATATGAGAGATATCCTCTGAAACCAGCAGAGTGAGTGGTTTTGGTGGGAAAAGTGTCAACACTATGGTGGGGCCAAAGCTTGTTTTTTGTTGCAGGGGGATGAGGAAGTTGGGGGTAGAATATTTCCTGTTTATTTATTTACTATCAGGTGAAAGATAGGGTTTTGAAAGTTTCATTTATTTATTTATTTGAGACAGGGTCTCATTACATAATGCTGGCTAACCTGGAGCTTGCTGACCAGACCATGCTGGCCTAACTGTGCTTGGGTTAAAGGCATGGTGCCGCCATGCCCAGCAAGAATCTGTCTGATTTTTATTTTATTATTATTATATATTTTTATTGATTTTGGTTTGTCAAGACAAGTTTTCTCTCTGTACAACAGCTCTGGCTCTCTTGGAAGTGGCTCTGTAGACTTGACTGGCCTCGAACTCACAGAGCCCTACCTGCCTCTGCCTCCCCAGTGCATCACCGCTGCCAGGTGTGTCATGTCTTATTTTTAGTGTGGTGTTGGTATGAAACACAAGGTCTCAAGTATTGGACAATGGTTTATTTTGCCACTCAACAAATTTATTCACCCAAGATTTTTTTTTTAAATGATCTCTCTACATAGACCTGGTTGTCCTGGAACTCACTATGTAGACCAGGCTGACTTTAAACAGAAATCCAGAGATCTGCCTGCCTTTGCCTCTTGAGTGCTGAGATTAAAGGTGTATACCAGCACTCCCAGCCTCAAGAATAGACTTTTGTTTAAAAAATTCAGTTGGGGATTGGAGAGGTGGCTCAGTGGTTAAGAGAACTGACTGTTCTTCCAAAGTGCCTAGGTTCCATTCCCTGTACCCACATGGCAGCAGTAGTCTGTAACTTCAGTTCCAAGGGAATCAGGTGGGCTCCCTCTTTTTTTTTTTTTTTTTTGCTTCCTCGGGCACCGCACATATGTTGCATAGTCACATGTGCAAGTAATACACACATACACATAAGACAAAGAAGCAAACAAACAAAAAGCTCAGTGGTAGAATTAGGCTGGTGCACATCTGTGATCTTCACTTTGGAATTTGTATGTAGAAAGATCAGGAGGTCACTCATGGCTGCATAGTCTAGTATACTAAGATTATTGTCTCAAAAAGAACAAGGACAAAAATCTCAGTGGCCATTGTCTAGTAACAAAGGATGAGGAAATTGGAACTTAGGGCTTGGATGGTGGAAGACAAAAGTCTAGGAAATTGCCATAAACACTGGTATTGATGGTTGTGATATGGGAACTCCTAGTTTCTTTCTGTATTTGAATTTTTTTTTTTGAGATAGGGTTTTTATGTGTATCTCTGGCTGTCTTGGAACTCACTCTGTAGACCAAGCTGGCCTCGAATTCACAGAGATCCGCCTGCCTCTTTCTCTCTGAGTGCTGGGATTAAAGGCTGTGCCACCACTGCCCGGCTTGTATTTGAATTTTTGCAATGACTGATTTGTACAATTTCAAATTTTTTGTAATAAAAATTTTATGATAGGAAGCTTTTATTTCTTTTATTAAATTATGTAGTTGAAACTTGAGCTTATTACCTTGCTGAAGATAAGGAGCAAATTGCAGGAAATGATTGATTGCAGGATGTAAAAGAGACCAGTGTATTGGGCTGAGGTGCAGAGAAGACAGATGAAGGGGTTCTAACACTGTGGAAAGACTGTCAACCTATTGAATGTTTCAGGAATGAAAGGAGACTTTCTGCTTAGGGAGGGAAGAAAGCTGGTATGTAAAAGACATAGAGAAGAGCATGCTCGCAGAACCCTGAATAGAAATTCTTATGGTTTTCCTTGTCGTGTCCTAGAGTGGATACAGGCCTGTTAACCTGAGTCACAAAGGAGCAGGGATGGCTTAATTAGGTTTCTATTTCTATGATAAAACACCATGACCAAAAGCAACTTTTATTTCATTTTACAAATCACAGGTCCATCATCCAGGGAAGTCAGAGCAGAAACACATGGCAGGAACTGATATGGAGGCCATAGAGGAGGCTTACTCCCCATAGCTTGTTCAGCCTGCTTTTTATTTGTTTGTTTGTTTGAGACAGGGTTTCTCTCTATATCCCTCCCTGGCTGTCCTGGAACTCACTCTATAGACCAAGTTGGCCTCAGACTCACAAAGAACCACCTGCCTCTGCCTCCCAAGTGCTGGGATTAAAGGAATGAGCCACCATGCCTGACTGATCAATCTGTTTCTTAAACAAGTAGGACCACCTGCCCAGGGATGACAACTGTCTATAGTTATCTGGGCCTTCCCATATCAATCACCAATCAAGAAAATAGATCACAGACTTGCCCATAGATCAGTCTGATAGGGCCATTTTCTCAGATGAGGTTCCCCTACCCAAATGACTCTGACTTGTGTCAAGCTGACATAAAACCAACCAACACAAGGGTCCTTTCTAAGCATGACCAAATGTTAATGGTTGATATTGGAATAAGAACAGGCAGTAGAACAGGGCTAAGATAATGTGTAGCATTGTCTTCTCCAGGAGAGCTGTGTTCCCTTTGGGATAGGAGGTGGAGAGAATGTTAGTAAAACTTGAAAATGTGGCCTAGAAGGCCCAGTGGAGAATTTGAGATGAGGTTGGATTTATAGATAGAAACTAGTTATCTGAAGATTAGATTTCAAACAACTACACAAGAAGAGAAATTTATATTTCCCTTTTGTTTTTTTTTAAATAATTTATTTCACTTTATTTTCAATGTGCATTGGTGTGAAGGTGTCAGATCCCCTGGATCTGGGGTTACAGACAGTTGTGAGCTGCCATATGGTTGCTGGGAATTGAACTCAGGACCTCTGGATGAGCAGCCAGTGCTCTTAACCACTGAGCCATCTCTCCAGCCCCTGTTTTGTGTTTTTGTTTTTGTTTTTTTTTAGAGGATATCTTGTGTAACAGCCATGACTGTTCTGGAACTCGCTCTGTACACCAGGTTGGCCTCAAACTCCCAGAGATCCACCTGCCTCTGCCTCCCAAGTGCTGGGATTAGAGGCATGCTCCACCACCACCTAGCTTTGATGTTGTTATTTTTGTCTTGGAATATTTTGAGCTGTGGTTAGTCTGCAAATATCAAAACCTCTCTGCTTTAGTTTCCAAAGTGCTGGGTGATAGTTGTGGGTCACTATACCAGACTGTAAAACTTGAGGTAGAGCCTAACAGGAAGCCAGAAGTGATATTGGTCTCCATTTGAATGAGATTTTCTCTGTGTACCCTGTCTGCCCAGTTCTGAGTGCTAGAGAGCTGGCACGGTCATTAAGAGCATTGACTGCTCTTCTAAGGGGCCCTGGTTTGATTCCCAGCACCCACATGAGACTCACAACCATCTGTAACTCCAGTCTTAGCAGATCTGACCTTCTCAGGCACCATGTATACATGTGGTGCACAGATACACCTGCAAACAAAACATTCATACATAAAAATAAATCTAAAGGACATTTAAAAAAGATTACGGTTCTGAGTCCTTTCTGATGGTGTGTCTTTGGCCTTAGAGGACATGAACCAATGGGGAGTCTGTAGTGGAGAAGGTGGCAGCTTTACTAGCATTGTACTGCTCTGATTCTCACATATCTGCCACCCTGTGTCTTAAGCTCTTTAATGCTGGCATAGTCTGCCAGTAGGTCAGCTTTTTTTTTTTTTTTTGAGACTTAAATAGTTCTCTGTATTCCTGTTAGATTTTGTCAAAACCCTACCTTTTTGTTTTCAACCAGTAGTAATTTGTATACTAGACCGTATCAGTCTCTTGTGGTTGGGTTCTTCCTTCAGTTCCTATTACCCAGCATTCACTTGTTTCCTTATTGCCATTCTAAGCAGATATGATAGTCAGATCTGTTCTGTTATCTTTGTGTGTTTTCCATATCTTTGTCTCTGTCCAGCCTTTAGTCTTCCAAGAGTCAACTTAAATCGTACTTTGAGTATGATCCTTTTCCTGATGACCTTAACCGTTGCCTTTTTCTTTAGCCTATTAATATTATCTTGTAGAAATATATATGACTTAGCCAGGCGGTGGTGACCCACACCTTTGATTCTGGTACTTGGGATGCAGAGGCAGGTGCATCTCCGAGTTCAAGGCCAGCCTGGTCTACAGAATGAATTTCAGGATAGCAAAGGCTATACAGAGAAACCCTGTCTCAAAAAACAAAACGAAACAAAAAAGAAATATGTATGATTTGTGTGTAAATGATAAGCTAAAACCCTTTTCATTCTTTCCTTGGAACGATGTCTAATACTTTAGTCTTTACTGTTTCCCAGGCCGCTTTCACTGGGTTCTGGGTCATGTCTCTTCTTTTCCTAAGGACTCTGTTCTTTGTTTTTGCATCTCCCCAACACTTCTGCTGGATTACAGGTGTTGGACTCAGGTTATGAGGCTCCATGGCAAAGTGCCTCCACCCACCAAGTTATCTCACTGGCTCTTATTCTTTTTGTCTGTGTCTGTCTGTCTGTCAGTATCTATCTTTAGATAAGATTTCCAACCTAAGCTGGCCTGAAAATCTTGGTGTAGCTGAGGATGATCTTGGACTTCTGTGGATCCTCATGTCTCCACCTCTTGAGTGCTAGAATTATAGGCTGTGCTGCTAGGCCTAGAATAGGCTTCTTTATGCTTGTTTTTTGTTGGCCTGCTTGCTTGCTGTTGGTGGTGGTGGGGTGTGTGTATGTGTGTTGTTTTTTTGAAACAGAATCTCCCTATGTAGTTCTGGCTCCCCTGGAACTTTTTGTGTAGACCATGCTGACCTTGAACTCAGAGATTCTCCTTCCTAAGCCTCTAGAGTTTAATCCTCTGTGACTAAAGACTTGTGCCACTGTGCCTGACTTGGTTGTTTTTTTGTTTTTTGTTTTGTTTGTTTTATTTTTTTTTTGTTGTTAAGTCCTTTTCTCTTAGTTATAAGAACTGAGTTAAATGGAGTGAAAAAAATGTTTGTTTTGTTTTTTTTAGTTTGGATTCTTTGGATCTTCTCAGCTGAGACCCTATCTCCCAGTTGGTGATGCTTTTCCGGTTGCTTTCGATTGTCCAAAGACAAAGAACTAGCCCAGGATGGCAGACCTGGTCATCAGCAAGAAGCAGCACATCCACTGCCGAGGCACATTCTATTGCCCTGCCTGCCCAGGCCCAGGTGGTCATCTGTGGGGGTGGAATCATGGGTACATCCGTGGCCTATCACCTCTCCAAAATGGGGTGGCAGGATATTGTCCTTTTGGAGCAGGGCAGGTAAGGATCAGATTGGCTTGTCTTGGGGTTTGGCTGCAATAACAGTATAGGGCTCCTTCATTTTCTGACTTTTCCATGATGTCATACCTGTAACAGGTCATCTAAATGTAGTACTCTAGTGAGAGAAGACCCGGGTGAAATCTTCCCCGTGGTTAGCTGTGTTCTAGCACTAACGTTTTCTGCATTTTAGAGAGGTAGCAGATTTCAATAGCGTGTGTAAGAGGACATGCGTTCACAGCACAGCTCGTCTTCCTCTCTGCTGCCATCCTCCTCACACTGCACAGCTGCATCCTGTGCTCTTGAGATGAACAAAATTCTGGCCATTTCCTTTTATTAATTTTCATTGAATTCAGCATAGTTTTAGATTTAATGGGTTTGAGAGCCCAGCAGTTAAAAGCACTGGATACTCTTCTAGAGGACCCAGGTTGGTTCCCAGCACCCACGTGGCATGTCATAGTCATCTGAACTCCAGTTCCAGGGGATCTGACACACTCTTCTGGCCTCTGTGGGCATGAGGTACACATGTGGTGCAAAGATATATGTAAACAAAATACTCATACACATAAAAATAGATGAAAAGGGTGTTATAATGTGGGGTGTATATGTGTATGGATGGTTCTCTCTCCACCTTTGTCTTTTTGGGGTGGGTAAAGATTTTTTTCTTTTTCTTTTCTTTTCTTTTTTTTTTTTTTTGAGACAGGGTTTCACAATGTAACCCTGGCTGTCCTGGAACTTGCTCTGTAGACCAGGATGGTCTCGAACTCACAGAGATCTGCCTGCCTCTGCCTTCTGAGTGCTGGGATTAGAGGCGTGTGCCACTGCCACCTGTCAAACTTGGGTCTTTTGTGAGAACAACCAGTGCTCTTAACCTGCTGAAACTTCTCTAGTGCTGCACCCTGAATTTATATCAGTAGATACAAGTGAACCTTTCTAACAGTATTTTGCTCCTGTGCTGCAGGCTGGCTGCTGGCTCGACAAGGTTCTGTGCTGGCATCCTAAGCACTGCTAGGCATTCAAGTATTGAACAAAAGATGGCAGACTATTCAAACAAACTCTACCATCAGTTAGAGCAAGAAACAGGGATCCAAACAGGTAAGCAGGTAATCTGCTGTTTATTGGTCTTCTTGTCTTTAAATCCTTACTCATAGTTGCTGTGTGGTCTTTTACTTTATCGGATCTGGTGATTAAGACTTGTGTTTGAAAATTTGCCTCAAATCAGGGTGTTCCTTTGGGCAGGTCATGTAGCTTGCCTTCAACTTTACCTATAGAGAAAAGAAATTACATTCAGTAACCCAAGTCATTTTCAGAATCTATAACTTTTGTATTTTATTTTTTTTGGTGGGAGTGCTTGGGATTGAACCTAGGGCCTTCAGATCCTATCATTTTCATGATAGGAAAGTTTTCCTAGGCCATTTAAAAAATATATTTTAATCATTTAGATATAGTAAAAGGGTAGCACTTAGCTCCTAAACAAGAGAAGGAAAAGAACTTATGTTCAGGTCTTAGCAGTTAAATCACAGTTCAGCTCAGTTTGTTCTTTGGCTGTACTGGGGAAGGAGCGGGGATCTGACTCTCTGGTGATGAGTGTTTTTTTATTTTTATTTTTTTTTGGTTTTTCCTGTGGAATGTTTTTTTTTTTTAAATCATTTATTTACTATGTACACAGTGTTCAGCCTCCATGTAGGCCTGCAGGCCAGAAGAGGGCATCAGATGTCAGTACAGATGGTTGGGAACCACCATGTGGGTTGCTGGGAATTGAACTCAGGACCTATGGAAGAACAGTCAGTGCTCTTAACCTTTTTTTGGTTTTTCAAGACAGGGTTTCTCTGTGGTTTTGGAGCCTGTCCTGGAACTAGCTCTTGTAGACCAGGCTGGTCTCGAACTCACAGAGATCCACCTGTCTCTGCCTCCCAAGTGCTGGGATTAAAGGCGTGCGCCACCACTGCCCGGCTCTGGTGATGAGTGTTATGAATGACTTTTACCAAACAATGTACTTCCACCAAGACTAGACAGGAAAGAGGTAAACTGTCTAATAAAGAGATGAGTTCTTGCCCTAGTAAGACTTTTAGACATAGTAACTTTTGTTATTATTATGAGTGCCTTATTTTTTAAATTACTTACTTATTTTAATTTTATGTACATTGGTGCCCCGCCTGCACATTTGTCCGTATGAGGGTGTCAGATCTTGGAGTCACAGACACTTGTTAGCTGCCATGTGGGTGCTGGGAATTGAACCCGGACCTCTGGAAGAGCAGTCAGTGCTCTCAGCCGCTGAGCCATCTCTCTAGCCCATGAGTGCTTTTGTATATGCTAGAATTCTAGTTGACGCTCAGCTCAGTGTGAGCTGAAAGCAGTTATGTCTCTGATGTGTTGTAAATTTTGCTAGAAGCCCAAAGGGAGCAAATTCATTTACTCAAGGATATTAAGTAGAAGCACTAGGATTATAGCAGGTCTAACCTATAAATCTAGTGGATCCCACTGGACTGATCACTTGATTGACTTTTCTTACAGGGTACTTAAGGACAGGCTCAATCTCTCTGGCCCAAACTCAAGACCGGTTGATCTCTCTGAAGCGCATCAGCTCAAGGCTGAAGTATGTAAGAGACTAGACACCGTCCTGACTTTACCCACTTGACTCTGTCACAGAGCCCATGAATGTCTTTGTCCCCTTGTGTTTTGTGGCAGTGTTGTAGGTATCCCTTCTGAGATCATCTCCCCGAAGAAAGTGGCTGAACTTCACCCTCTCCTCAATGTGCACGATCTGGTGGGGGCCATGCATGTTCCCGAGGATGCAGTGGTGTCCTCTGCTGATGTGGCTCTTGCCCTGGCAAGTGCTGCCTCCCAGAATGGTAAGTGGGTCTTTTTATTTATTTGTTTATTTGTTTTTGTTGTTACTATCATTTGCATGGATTTGGAAAGCGTATCATGGTAGGGAACACCACCAGCTCAGGCATGGAGAAAGCATCTTCATTGGGATATTCAGTTTTCTTGTTTTGATCACTGTAGTGTGTTTTTCAGTTGATCCATTGAATATTTTTCTTAGAGTTAATTTTTGTTGTTGTTGTTCCAAGGAGCTACTTGTGTTGATTCATACACATCAGACTTATGAGAGCCCCTGCCACTGAACTTGAGAAGTGCCAAGGCTAGAGAAAAATTTGGTAGTTTAATCTATAGCTTAAATGTGATCCAGAGTAAATCAGAAAAAGACTTACTACTGTCTAGAGTGTTACATATACTTTATGATTCATTATAGTGCTGGGGATTGAACACAGGGCTTTTGCCAGGCAGGTAGGTGTTCTACTACTAACCTATATTCCTTGCCTTTGATTTTTTTTTTTTTTTAAGTAGGGTTTCACTATTAGTTCAGGCTGTCCTGGAACTTGCCATGTAGCCAGATCTCAGACTCCTAAGTACTGGAATTACATGGGTACGGCATCATACTTTGCCGAGGTTTTGTTTGTTTAAGTACTGACCCTGTTTTTCCCGTGCCCCTTTGGAGCAGAGATTCTGCTTCAGAGACCTTAATTCTGTAACATCAAATAATTTGTGCGCCCCCCCCCCCCCCCCCCCCCAGGGTTTCTGTGTGTAGCTCTGGCTGTCCTGGAACTTGCTCTGTAGAACAGGCTGGTCGCAAACTCAGAGATCTTCGTGCTTCTGCCTTGGTGTGCTGGGGTTAAAGGTGTGCCCACCACTGCCCACTAATAACTTGCCTTCTTTTTCTTCATTTTGGAACAGGTGTTCAGATTTATGATCGGACAAGTGTTCTTCATGTATTGATCAAAAAAGGTCGAGTTACTGGTGTGGAGACAGATAAAGGACAGATTGAATGCCAGTATTTTGTCAACTGTGCTGGTCAGGTAGGTTGACCACGGCACTAAGTTTTTGACTTGGTTTAACTTGGAGTTTTTGTGTAGAGATATAAGATTGTCGTTTTACTGGTTAAAGAGACACCAGGCATTACACTGCTTATGTGGACTAGGAATACAATCCAGAATTGTGTTCTAAACCAGAAACCTATTCTTAGTTTACAGATCCAGGCAGCTCTCCACACGGGGTTAAAGTAGTGCCATCCTAGTAGAAGACCACCAAATAGGCATTAGCATGAATCATGGTTTTAGAGCTAAATTTTTATGATGTTACAATTCATTTTAAAAACTCAAATATAAATCAGAACAATGGATCCAGTTTCTAGAACGTAAGCTGCTTCTACTTCTGAGGCAGAGTGGTCACTTGTTCTCTACTCTGCAGTCTAAAGCAGATGTTGGAATACTTTCTGCTACAGATCGTGCATTTAATGGTTGGTGTTTGGGGTTTCTAGCTGATGCCCGACATTATATTTAGAGGGCTTCTTTTGACTAGGAAATCCATCTTTTCATTGAAAAGATAATTTTATGCTTTAAAAAGTACAGCATTGCTCACTGTTGAAATAATTGAACTAGATAGGGCAGGCTGAACTTTACTTCCCGTGCCTGACATTGCAGTAGGAGCGCTCAGGCCACTTGAAATTAGTTCAAGAGGCTGAACTTGCTCATTTGTGTTTCTGTTCCTCTTCCCACCTACAAATTGTCCATTGCAGTGGGCATACGAGCTGGGTCTGTCCAACGAGGAGCCGGTTAGTATCCCGCTACATGCCTGTGAACACTTCTACCTTCTGACTCGTCCCTGGGATACCCCTCTGCAGAGCAACACACCAAGTGAGGACTTGTACTTTTTTTTTTTTTTTTTAATATTATCTCTTTGCTGATGTCCTTTGAAAGGAAGACTTTTCATTAAGGACACATTATGCCTAGAGGAATTTTTTCTTTTCTGGAACGTGTTACAGGGAGGTGGATCCAGTTTTAACTTTCCTTTGATTATGTCTTAGGAAAAGATGGCCAAAATGAACATGTCATTAAACAATTTTTTGTTTATTTTTGTTGTTGTTGTCTTATAAGCTAATTTAAGTCCTAATAGAGGTCATTGAGAATTTTGGAATATCACTTTTGCCTTTTGCCTTTGAATGGTGTCAGTTGTAGAAGGGTATAGGTAGGCTATATGCTTAATTTAATGGTTACAAACCACTGAAGGGGAAAGGGTGGGCTTTGTTTTGTTTTATTTTTGGTTTTTTGAGACAAGGTTTCTGTATTGCCCAGGCTGTTCTGGAACTCACTCTGTTGAACAGGCTGGCCTCAAGCTCAGATTCCCCTGCCTCCTGAGTGCTGTGATTAAAGGCGTGTGCCACCGCTGCCTGGTTTTATTTTATATCTTGAGACAAGGTCTCATTGTATAGTCCTGGCTGGCATGAAACTTTATGTGCGTGGAGGCAGAGACAGGCATACCTATCTTAGAAGGCTTTTGATAACCTTTTCAGAGAATGAACTCTGCGCCTCCCATTCCTGTTAGACTTTGGCTAGGAGCTGGAAAGTAAGTCTTTATTAAAACCAAACTTTTAATATAGTTTGGTTGTGAAGTATTGGCAAAACTTTTAGGTTCCCAGTCATGTTTGGGATAATTGGAGAAACTACCTTCTCTGTAATTCTTCCTCATGACCTCCAATGGTATTTTAAAACTAATGGATAACTGTATTTATTGCATGCTGGGCTGTTAGTAAAGTCATTCATGAGTGTTTTCTTTCTCTCTTCATCTCAGAATCTGGCTGGTTTCTAATCCCTGTTTTTCTCCTTACTCTACTTCCTTGTCATTTCTCTTCAGCTATTGTGGATGCTGATGGAAGAATTTACATCAGGAACTGGCAGGGTGGCATATTGTCTGGAGGCTTTGAGAAGAACCCAAAACCTATTTTCACTGAGGGCAAGAACCAGTTGGAAATTCAGAACCTGAGGGAAGATTGGGATCACTTCGGTATGTGAAGTAAACTATAATAACAAAATGCTTTCTACTTTTCAAAAATGTTACATTTTTTTAAAGGCATTTTCATGAATAGTTTTTTGTTTATCTTTAAGACAACTCCAGGAAGCACAATAGTAATCATGAAAAATAGTCTAGAGTTTACCTGATCTAAGGATGTGGGTACTGGTTGGACTCAGGGGTCTACAGTCTTGTTTAATGAACTTTTGACTCATCATTTACTTAAATTGCTGTTGATACTTTAGAAGGGGACCTTCTTTTGGTAAGACTTATGAAATTGAAGAGGTTTTTACGAAGCTGAACTATTAGCCAGGTATGGTGATATGTGCCTGCAAGTAATCACAGCATGTGGAAGGCTGAGGCAGGAGATTGTGAAAGTAGATTTTTTTTTGGTAATATGGTCTTTATTAAGTCTTTAAATCACTTTAATTGTCTTTATTAAATAATTATTGTAGTTACATGGTTATAAATTGAAAGGGTATGAAAAGATACCCATTTCTCATCCTTGATGGACTTTTAAAATAAGCTGCTGCTTAGGGGAAACTTTAAACCCTGTGCCCATCAACCAGTTACTCCTGTTTCCATGTATTACTGCTGCCACATGGAACAGTGGCCAGAGATAGTATAGAACAAGGTGCACACTTGTTTGTACGTCTGTCTCATGTAGGAAACACTGTCTTTCATGGAAACATTAGGTGGTCTGTAAGACCTTTTCCCGACACCCTGACCCTTTGAGATCACTGCCTGTGTGTAACCTCATGTATTACTTTATGTTCTGAAGCGCCTTGCCTTTGAAAAGTGTGGCTTTTCTTACTCTGAATGCCAGGCATTTTGTAGTTGTGTTCTGTAATTCCACCAAACTTTCTTCTTTCTCATAACTGACCAAATGACTCTTAGAAAAGTCTTCCCTAAAAGATTTTTTTGGAAGGAGTAAAAACTATAAGAACTTTAAAAAATTTTATTCCCTAAAGGTGAGGACTCTGTTTGGGTTTGTTTTGATTGCTCAGAGCCCCTGTTGAGTTCCCTCCTGCGTAGGATGCCAGTATTGGAGACTCTGGAGATTTTGAAGTTGGTGAATTGCCCTGAGACCTTCACACCAGACATGAAGTGCATCATGGGCGAGTCTCCTGTAGTACAGGGCTACTTTGTCCTGGCAGGGATGAACTCTGCTGGCCTGTCGTTGGGTGGAGGAGCTGGAAAGTAAGTCTTTTTTCCATAGAGTCACCTATGGACACCTTAGCTTGCCAGGTTCTTCCCTTTCAGGTTACTTGTTGTTAATATGTTCTGTGACCAGATAGTAATGTTAATAATAATAAACATTTTTGAGTTGTTATCTTCAAATTAATTACTTTGGAGAGTTTCCTTGCATTCCATAAATGTTACTGTATAAAATATTTTGGGAACTCAGTCATTTAGTTAATCACAGAACCTGTGAAATTTTTTTCTTTTAACTTTTCAGCTGTAACAAATGTTAGTGTTTTGATCATATAAGGTTAGAAATAGCTAGGTATGGTAAATGAAATAGGTATTCAGCATAGGCAATTAAAATTTTAGTTTAAAAATAGGTACTTATAAAAATCAGCTAGGGCTGGGTGGTGGTGGTGCACACCTTCAACCCCAGCAGGCGGATCTCTGAGTTTGAGGCCATCCTGGTTTACAGAGCAAGTTCCAGAACAGGTTCCCAAAGCTACACAGAGAAACCTTATTTAAAAAAAATCAGCTAGGGATGGTGTCACCCGCTTTTAATCCAATCTGGGGAGGCAGAGGCAGGTAGAAGTCTGTAAATTTGAGGCCAGTCTGATCCATGAAGAGAGCTCCAGGCCAGCCAAGGCTACATGGTGAGACCTTGTTTAAAATAAAAAATAAGCCAGTCACAGAAGGATACAAATACTGTACATTTATGAGGGGTACTTAGAGTAGTCCTAGAAGCAGAATGAAAAATAGTATTTGCTAGGGGAAGAGAAGGTGGGGAGTTACTATTTGATAGGTCTGGTGTTTCAGTTTTGCAAGATGAAATGAGTCCTAGAAATGGATTGTGGTTGTAGTTACACAGTAGTGCAGATGTACTTAATTCCACTGAGCCACACACTTAAAAATAGGTGATTTGTTGTCCTTGCTGCATCCTACAATCCCAGATCTTGGGAGGAAGTTAATCAGATTGATCTGGTGGCACATGCTTGTAATCCTAGGAGACTGAGGGACAGGATTGCAGTGAGTTTGAGGATAGCCTGGGTTAAGAGTGAGAAACCGGGCCGGGCATGGTGGTGCATGCCTTTGATCGCAGCACTTGTGGGGTTCCAGATCAGCCTGATCTATAGATTGAATTCCAGGACTGCCAGGGTAGTTACACAGAGAAGTCTTGTCTTGAAAAACCAAAAAGAAAAAAACAAGTAAGTAACTGTTTTTAAAAACCCAACAACTCAGGCTGGAGAGGTGGCTCAGTGGTTAAGAGCACTGGCTGCTCTTCCTGTGGTCCTGAGTTTACTTCCCAGGAAATGAATGGTGGCTCACACAGCATCTGTAATGAGATCTGGTGCCCTCTTCTGGTCAGAATACTGTATGCATATTAAATAAATAAATCTTTAAAAAAATGAGCTGGGCAATGGCAGACATCTTTACTCCCAGCACTCTGGGAGGCAGCAACAGGTGGATCTCTATGAGTTCGAGTCCAGCCTGATTTTCAGAGCAAGTTCCAGGGCAGACTCCAAAGCTACAGAGAAACCCTGTCTCGAAAAACCAAATAAATAAATAAATAAATAAATGATTAAATCATGAAGTCAGTATTTTTGAGTGACTTAACAAATGGCTCATTATGAGCAGTGGTGGTGCACGTCTTTAATCCCAACACTTGGGAGATAGAGGCAGGCGAATCTCTGTGAGTTCGAGGCTAGCCTGGTCTATAAGAGCTAGTTTCAGGACAGGGTCCAAAGCTACAGAAAAACCCTGTTTCGAAAAACCAAGAAAAAAAAAAGTCTCAGAAAAGTTACAAGAAACAATTGGAACAAAGAGTTGGTGAGATAACTATGTAATACTCCAGGTGACTATTTATAAGAAAACAAAACAGCTATAAATATCCTTATAGATATGACTTATATCTTAAACTTGCTCTAAGAGGTTCTATTATTAGAGTTAAAATCTTCATAGTGAGGCTAGAGAGATGGCTCAGCAGTGAAGAGCACACCTGCTCTTCCAAAGGACTTAGGCTTCAGTTCCAGCACCAACATGGCAGCTTATAACCATCTGTAATTCTAGTCCCATCAGATCCAGTGCTCTCTTCCGGCCTCTGCAAGCACCAGGGTTTTTTGTTTTGTTTTGTTCTGTTTTTGTTAGTGTATGTATGCATGTGTATATATATATATGCAGGTAAAGCATTCATACACATAAATTAAAAAAAAACTTCAAAAGCTGGATGTGGTGGTACTCCCCTGTAATCCCAGCACTTGTGAAGCAGAGGCAGGTAGATTTCTGTCGGTCTGAGGCCTGGTCTACATAGTGAGTTCCAGGACAGCCAGGGCTATGTATAGAGACCCTGACTCAAAAAAAAAAAAACAAAACAAAAAAACAAAAAAGCCTTATAGTGTTTCTATGACAACAGTACTTGCATCCATGTTTGTTCATTTTAGAAAATGTAAGGAAATTGCCCAGATTTGCTCAACTTCGGTGACAACAAAGATTCTTGATTCCATTGGTTCTTTTTTTAAAATTTATTTATGTGCATTGGTGTTTTCCTTGCATATATGTTTGTGTGACAGACAGTTGTGAGCTGCCATGTGAGTGCTGGGAATTAAACCCAGGTTCTCTGGAAGAGCAGCCAGTGCTCTTAAATGCAGGGCCATCTCTTCAGCCCACTTCCATTGCTTCTTGATTTGTATTATATTATTTGAATTGTTTATCTGAGGCCCAACAGCTTTTCGTCTCCATCTAAACAGGTTCCTTGCTGAGTGGATGGTCTATGGTTATCCCTCTGAAAATGTCTGGGAATTGGACTTGCAGCGCTTTGGAACCCTCCAGAGCAGCCGCACTTTTCTGCGCCACCGGGTCATGGAAGTCATGCGTAAGTGTACCTTTATTCTAATTATATTGCACTCAGCAATCTCTCTCTCTCTCTCTCTCTCTTTTTTTTTTTTTTAATTTTTTCCCCCAAGACAGGGTTTCTCTGTAGCTTTGGAGTCTGTCCTGGAACTAGCTCTTGTAGACCAGGCTGTCCTCAAACTCACAGAGATCCACCTGCCTCTACCTCCCGAGTGCTGGGATTAAAGGTGTGTGCCACCACTGCTTGGCTCCAGCAATCTTTTAGGTGGCCTGCTTTATCATTCAAGGTTTTCCCTTAGCTCTCTAATAACTGCTTTGAATTGGGTTTCTCATGTGGCTATTTCAGGTCTGAGGATAGGACTCATGCCCCATTTGACCCTTAGGAACGTTTTCAGTTTATTAGACCATGCTTACCTCTAGGAATAGGAAAGTAGGATAGGATTTGCAGCTAGTACGCAGCAGTGTTCCGTTCTGTGTGTTGCTAGCAAAACACCCTTTTCAGTTGACCTTGAGTACTGCCTCAATCTAGTTCTCTAGAAAGGCAGCCAGTGCTTAAAACTGCTAAGATGTCCTTCCAACCCCCACCCCACCTTTCCCACCTTTTCTTTCTTATGGTATGGGGACTGAACTCCATAACCTCATGCAGGCTAGGCAAGTGTATATATCTGCCTCGTATCTTTGCTTTGTTTTTGAGTTTTTACTTTGAGCAAGGGTCTTGCTAAGTTACTTCCCTAGTTACTTTGCTATTGTTGAGAAGAGACATTATGACCAAGAAAACTTATTAAAGAAAGCATTTAACTGGGAGCATGCCTACATTTCAGAGGGGTGAGTCCATGACCATACGGTGAGGAGCAGGGCAGCAGGCAGGATTGGTACTAGAGCAATAGCTGAGAGCTTACATGTTATTTGTAAGTTGGAGGCAGAGAGGAGGGACACTGCGCCTGGTGTGAGCTTTTGAAACCTCAAAACCCATACGTAGTGACATACCTTCCAACAAGGCCAGACCTCCTAATCCTTCCCAAAACGGTTCCACCAGCTGGGGACCTCACATTCAAATATATGAGCCTATGGGAATTTGAACCACAAGTTGCCCAGGCTTGGCTTGACTGAAACTCATTTAGTGGCCCAGGTAGTCCTTGAGTTCATTAACCACTCAGGTCTCTGGGATTGTAAACCTGTGCTGCCAGGCCCAGATGACAGATTATGCTTAATCTGTTCTAGCTCTGATTTACGATCTGAAGGTTCCCCGTTGGGACTTCCAGACTGGGAGGCAGTTACGTACATCTCCTCTTTATGACCGGCTAGATGCTCAAGGAGCCAGATGGATGGAGAAGCATGGATTTGAGAGACCAAAGTACTTTGTTCCACCCAATAAGGGTAAGAAGTGTCTGTCTCTTTGAAACAGAATCTCACATTTTAGCCTAGAACTTTGTATTTCGGGTTGGCTTTGAGTCCTTATCAGTTCTCTTATTTCAACATCTTAAGAGCTGGGATTATAGGCATAAGCTACCACACTTGGCTTCATGTGTGTGTGTGTGTTGTATGAATGTGTATCTAGGTGTATGTGAACTCTTGATTTGACCAGACATTGATGTTGAGTGTTTTCTCTATTGTTCTCCATCTCACTTTTTCAGATTTTCAGACAGATTTTCTCACTGAACCTGGATCTCACTGATTGCCTAAACTGACTGGCCAGGAATGCTGGAATTATAGGAGTCCACTGCTATAGCTAGCTGTGTGTGTGTGTGTGTGTGTGTGTGTGTGTGTGTGTGTGTGTGAGTGACTGTGACTGTATGTCTCAAACTCAGGTCTTCCTGCTTGCATAGGCACTTTAACTACTGAATCAATTCCTTCTATACCCCTTTTTAAAACTGGTAATTAGTAAGTGCATATAGCTAGAATATATTCCTGGGAGAGTTAAAAAACAAAGTCTTGTAGGCCATGACAAAATATATGGGGGATTCTTCAGTATCAAAACTCTTTCTTCCCACCTTGTTTTTTCCTATTTCGTAGACCTTCTTGCCTTGGAACAGAGCAAGACTTTCTACAAGCCAGACTGGTTTGATATTGTGGAGTCTGAAGTGAAGTGCTGTAAGGAAGCTGTGTGTGTCATTGACATGTCTTCTTTCACAAAGTTTGAAATCACTGTAAGTATTTGGGAACAAAACAGCAGGGTGGGAAACATTTCCTACTTATTGAATGCTTGTTTTTATTTTCTTTTTTCATGTATTTTTTTTTTTTTAATTTCATGTGTATGGTCATTTTGTTTGAATGGATATCTATGCACCATGTGTACGCAGTGCCTGACAAAGCCAGAAGAGGGCACTGGAGTCCCCTGGGATTGGAGTTACAGATGTGTGAACTGCCAAGTGTGTGCTGGGAATTGACCCAGGTTCTCTAGAACAGCTAGTACTCTTAACTGCTGAGTCACCTCTCCAGCCCCTAAATGCCTATTTTGTTTTTCTTGTTTTTTTTTGAGATAGGGTTTTTCTGTGTTGTCCTGGCTGTCTTAGAACTCGCTCTTAGACCAGGCTGACCTCTCATTCAGAGATCTGCCTGTTTTTGCCTCCTGAGTGCCACCTGCCCAGCAAAGATAAGTTTATATATATGAGTGTTCTATCTGCATGTGAATCTGCACACCAGAAGAGGCTCACCGAATCCCATGAGACTGTAGTTATAGATGGTTGTGAGCTGCCCTCTGTGCTGGGAATTGAACTCAAATCCTGGAAGAACAGTCAGTTCTCGTAACCACTGTGCCATCTCTCTAGCCCCCAAATGCCTATTTTTCAGCTGCTATTTTAAAACTGATTCAGGGGCTAGAGAGATGGCTCAGTGGTTAAGAGCACAGACTGCTCTTCCAGAGGACACGGGTTCAATTCCCAGCACCTACATGGCAGCTCACAACTGTCTGTAACTTAGGATCTTTACACCGATGCATATAAAATAAAAATTAAAAAAAAACTGATTCTGAAAAAACTCTAGATTATTTTAGCGGTTTATCTGTATAATTGTATTTTTCATAAATTTTAGGTCCTATAACATAGTTTTTAATTCCCCTAGAATGTCCCATTTATCTTAAGTACTGAATGTTAACTTTGCTCATGGCTTCTTACAGAACAGTAAACTTGCTAATGTCATGTGGGTGTTGTGTCACTGAATTTTCTCAGCAAGGTGCAATTCTGGATGGTTATGCTGTTGGGTGATCCTGTGTTTACTGTCCTTGCCTGACCCCTTTCTTACAGTCCACTGGGGACCAGGCATTAGAAAGTCTCCAGTACCTTTTCTCCAATGACCTGGATGTGCCCGTAGGCCACATTGTGCATACTGGCATGCTTAACGAGTATGGAGGGTACGAAAATGACTGCAGCATTGCACGCCTGAACAAACGCAGGTGAGCTGAGCTTCCATCCCTTCTGCTCCCTCCATTAAACTGATACTTTAAGGGCTCTGGAAGCAGAGCACTCAATGCTTCTCTGGAGCCCAAAGTCCTAGGGACTCAGAACCTATTTCATAAACTCCCATCTTAATCATTAGGCAGCTATAAATAAATCAGCAAAGGCAAACGGAAAGAAGAAACTCTTTTTAGGTGTGTGGCTCATACCTATAATGTCAGGGGTCTGAAGCAGGTTTACAAGTATAAGGCCAACTTGGGTTACATGACGAGTTCTGGGCTAGCTTGGTCTATAAAGTGAGACTGTCCAAGAACATGAAACAAAAACAGAAATTATGTAGTAAAACTGGGTGTAGACGTATCTCCTACTAATAGGAGAGTATTCTTTATGAATGTTAATAAGTCTGTGTAATTTTGCCATTATTGGTATAGAATCTAGAATGGTGAAATAGCCCTCCTTGAAAGGTAAGAGATTATTTCCAAGAGTGTTTTCTGTGGGACTCTGAAACTACACGAGAACTTGATTGGTCCTGATTCTTCTTTGGCCTTTTGGTTTTGACTATTTTTTTATGGGGGGAATCTCATTTTCAGTTTCTTCATGATCTCTCCAACTGACCAGCAGGTCCACTGTTGGGCCTGGCTTAACAAATACATGCCGAAAGACAGCAACTTGCTGCTGGAGGATGTCACCTGGAAATACACAGGTAATCAGCCTTCTGTGGTCAGACAGTAAAGAAGCAGATATAGATTGTATTCTGTATTACATATACATTATATCTGACTTTTACAAATGAGAATCAGAATTAGTGTTAAAGAGACATTCTAGGGCTGAAGTTCAGCAGTTAAGAGCACTTTCTGTTCTTGTAGAGGACCAAGGATTCTGTTTCCAACACCCATGGAACAGCTCACAACTGCTTGTAATCCCTGTTTCAGAGGATCCGATGCCCTCTCTCGGCACTCCATGTGTGCTTGCGTATGTGTGGTACATATCATTCATGAAAGCAAAACACCCATAGTTGTAAAAATAAAAATACCTTTGAGGCTGGGGAGAGATGCCTGTTAAGAGCACTGGCTGTTCTTCCAGAGCACCTGGTTCACTTACTCGCATCCATGTGGCATCTCACATCCAGCGTTCTCTTCTGGCTTCCACTGGCACTGCATACATGTAGTGCGCAGATATATGCAAAACCCCATGTGCATAAAGTATGCACACCTTAAATCCTAACACTTGGGAGGTAGAGGTTGATGGATCTCTCTGAGCCTGAGGTCAGCCTGATATACAAACAAGTTCCAGGACGGCCAGAGCATTATACAGAGAATCCCTGTCTCGAAACACCAATTCCCACACTTCCCCCTCTATCTTTAAAGGAAAACAAGCCTTTTTTTTTTTTTTTTTTTTTATAATTGACTGATTGACCTTTTTTTTTTTTTGAGTTCCATCCCTGGGAGGCACATGGTGGAAGGAGAAAACTGACTTGCATTCATCTATTTGAACCCATTCATCTCACCCAGGCCTTCATTCTCATTAGTAGTAATTATGATTAATTGTGTGCTTCTCGCTTGTTACACTACAGAACAGTCTTTTTTTTTTAAGATTTTTTGTTTATTATGTATATAATATTCTGCCTACATCTATCCTATAGGCCAGTAGAAGGCACCAGATCTCATTACAGATGGTTGTGAGTCACCATGTGGTTGCTGGGAATTGAACTCAGGACCTTTGGAAGAGCAGTCAGTGCTCTTAACCTCTAAGCCACCTCTCTAGCACCGTACAGAACAGTCTTAAACACTGGTTGGTTTAACAGTCTTAAACTAGGCCACTCACGTGTAATTCTGTCTAGTGTGGGTAGACAGTTCTCCAGGTACTGATTTGGGATTGGGGCTATCCAATCTGCCACGTAGGAGGGAAAGAGAACTTTACAGTACTTGCTTATGGCCAGCCCTGGAAGTGTCCTCTTGGCTAGGCCTTGGTCTTATGACCCTAATCTCATTGCAGAGGAGACTATAAAATATGTCCTTCCTATCAGCTTGGGAGAAAAACCACACTAGCCAGGCTCTTCACACCTGCCAATCAGTCAGCAGCTGCATTTCGCAGTCTGTCAGCAGAGGTGTGTGCCTGAGCCCAGGGACTTGCCGTTGAACCTCAGGTCCCTAAGTAAAGGGACCTTGTAAACCTCACCAGCTCTAGGCCACGTCCTAGGTGGATGCGATGGTTAGTGTTAATGCCAATTTGACAAAATCTAGAATCACCTGGGAGAGAAATCTACATGCCTGTGGTGAATTGCAATATCAATTGAGGTAGAAGGAACCACCCACCGTGTGTGGCACCATTCCCTGATGTGGTGCCTGTATTGTATAAATGGAGAAAGTGAATTAAGCAGTCATCAGGGTTCATTTGTCACTGTTTCCCAATTACAGATGTCATGTGACCAACTGTTTCATGCTTCTGATGCTTTTGACTACCTGATATGATGGACTGACTTTGAACTGTGAACTAAAATTACTCCTTTAAGTTGCTTTTGCCAGTGTATTTTATCACAGTAGTAGGTAAAGAAACAAAGGAAGAGACCTTTTGCGCTGGCTCAACTGTTCCCCTGGAGAAGCTGGACATCTCTTGTTCTTTTCCATATAGCCCTCAATCTGATTGGCCCTCGGGCTGTGGATGTGCTATCTGAGTTGTCTTATGCCCCTATGACTCCAGACCACTTTCCAACTCTGTTCTGCAAGGTAGGTGCTAGTAATCTAAATTTATTGTTTGTGATGGGAATCTCATGTAGTGCATGCTGGTCTCCAACTTGTTACATAACTGAGGATGACTTTGTCCTTCTGATCTTGCCCAAGTGCTAGGATTGCAGGTGTGTATGGACTTGGTTTATATGGTGCTGAGAATCAAACCAATGGCTCCATATATGTTAGGCAAGCACTCTACCTACACCCTAGCAGCAGAAATTCTGTTTAAATGTTAGAGATTATTTCTTTTATAATGGTGGGAGGTTCTTTTTTTGAGGCAGGGGCGGGTATTTCAAGACAGAGTTTCACTGTAGCTTTGGGACCTGTCCTGGAACTTGCTCTGTAGACCAGGCTGGTCTCGAGCTCACAGAGATCCATCCACCTGCCCCTGCCTACCGAGTGCTGGGATTAAAGGCATGCGCCACTACTGCCTGGCTAAGATATTCTTTGAAGTATATTTAGTTTATTTGAATGTCAGATTTGTACGTTTATTAGTTTCTGTAGCAGTTGGATTAAACTTTGAAGTAAGATGTGGACAGTGAACACGAAAAGATAAAGGTAAATGAATGCCCACTGAGGTCAGACTCTTTGCTTCTTTTGTAACACCCTTTGCCTGACAAATGCCATCTCTTGTCAGAATTCTGTGTGAGACTTGTTTCAGTGCTGTCGCAGGTGGACCACTTTTCTTCATGGAGCAACAATTTTATCGGTGAACTTTTCAAGGCAGCTGAGCAGCTGTAACGTAGGATCTGAATCTCTGTCCCGGAGTAGATGGATTGTATTCTGTGGGCATTATCCTTTGTGTGGCAGATGCCCAAAGTTTGCTTGCAGAGTTCCCAGAGAAGACTTTTGATTAGTCTTTGTTATTGATACTACTTGGCTAACCCAAGTGTATTAACAAGATTTAGTAAAGAAAAGTATTTTGTACTTAGCAATAACTATGCCACCTCTTCTCACTATCAGGTTACCTGAAACTGGAAGTGGTAGTATTCATAAGCGGAGATGTGGAGGCTGTGCTCCATTTTCAGGACAAAATGCATTCCTTGGCCTATATCTCTGTTAGGATTCAACAGGGTGGGCACTGACAGGGTTCCCCCAGCACTGAGTCTCCTGACTAGCATGAGGGACGAGTGCTGACTGCTTGCTTTCTCTTTGCAGGAGATGAGTGTGGGCTATGCAAATGGGATCCGCGTGATGAGCATGACTCACACAGGAGAGCCGGGGTTCATGCTGTATATCCCCATAGAGGTAAGAGGGCTCCGTCTTCCTGTTTCAGGGCAGGGCTACCAGTTTCCCAAAATTCTTTAGCACTGCCACAAGTCCTGCGTAGGCTCCAGGAAAGAGGGTTTATCGTTTTTAGCAGTTAATGCTGAAGAGAGACGTCATTTTATAACTAAGAATTTGAGGGAGCACAGGATGTCCACATTCTTTCTCAGCATCCACATGATAGCTCACAACCATCTTGTATCCTTAGTTCTGGGAAATAAGCTGCCCTCTTCTGAACTCCTTGGGCACCAGACACACACAGTACACATGCATATAGGCAAAGCACTCATGTACATGGAAGAGAAATAAAATGTTTAAATATTTAAAAAAATAAAAACTTGGCTGGGGATGTAGCTCAGTAGACTGTTTTACTAGCATGTAAATCCTTGATTTGATCTCCAGCACTGTATCAACTGGTATGTATGGTAGCACATGCCCATAATCCCAGCACTTGAAGGTAGAAGCAGCCCAAAAGTCAAACACTAACATTTTTCTCAGTTTAAAACTTATGAAATTATAGATTAAAAACTGACCATCTTCATCTGATTAGTTCCCATCAACTAACAAGAGCCTACTGCAGTAGTAGTATTTTAACTAATTTCTAATCAATAATTTTGATGCATATGCAAAGTTCTTAGTACTTTTTGAGTTACTTTTTGTTTGATTTGAGATAGAGTTCCTCTGTAGTCCTGGAACTTGTTCTATAGACCAGGCTGGCCTCGAACACAGAGATCAGCCTGCCTCTGTTTGCCCAGTGCTGGGATTAAAGGTGTTACCTGCTTATGACTTTGTTATTTTAATGGGTCTTGGGGGGGTCTCAGTATTATAGCCCAGACTAGCCTAGAACTCATGTCCTGGTGTCTCTACCTCCTGAGTGCTAGGGTTATGGATGTATACCACACATCTATATGCCTGATTATGCCAGTTACAATTAAACTTCCCTATGAATGAAGCAGAATGAAATTGAAAGTCAGTCTGCAGAGCTGACAGTCTTTCCATCATCATCTGCCTTCTTGCTTCTGAAACTGGACTGTCTTTTCTGGAGCACTCATTTCTGCTAGTCTTGGAACGTGGCTAGCTAAGCTGCTGCTTTGCTGCCTAATGTTTAGCTTTCTTCCTGGCATGTTCTTCCATAAAGACATCTCTAAGCTCACTACTGTTCCCTCCCAGGCCTCACATCTTCCCCTCCCAACACACACACGTTATGATTTTTTTTTATTTTCAAATGTATGTAAATGTACCTTAATTTCTGTGTGTTGCACATATGTGTGCAGGGACCTGAGAAGGCCAGAAGAGGGTGTGAGATTCCCTGGAAGTGGACTCACAGGTAGTGGTGACTTGATGAAGTTTTGGAAGCACAAGTGCTTTTAACTGCTGAGCAATCTCCCCATCATTCATACCACTTTTTTTGTTTGTTTTTTGTTTCATTAAGACAGGGTCTCACAGGGGCTGAAGAGATGGCTCAGAGGTTAAAAGCACTGACTGCTCTTCCAGAGATCTTAAGTTTAATTCCCAGCAACTGCATGTTGACTCATAACCATCTCTAATGGGATCTGATGTCCTCTTCTGGCATGCAAGTGTACATGTAGAGCACTCATACATAAAATATAAATAAATAAAATTAAAAAAAAGATAGGGTCTCCCAATATAGCTCTGACTGTCCTGAGCCTCACAATATAGAACAGTCTGGCCTTGAACTTTCAGAGACCTCTTGCTTCTGCCTCTGAGTGCTGGGATTAAAGACATGTGCTACACTGTCCAGCCACATCACTTTCTGAAATCTGTCTTCCTTCCTGTGTCCTGGGATTTCCTTGTATAGTTTTTATATTCCATCACTCAAGGAAGTAGGTTTCACACAACAAGTCATACTAGGTGTTTCCTTTGGAGTTTTTGGTCATATCTTTGTCCTTTGACCATGCTACCTCCCCATCTCCCATCCCCCAGGACCAGGTCTGGCTTTGTAGCCCAAACCGGCCTCAAACTCTGTCTTGTATCAACCTGGGCTTGTACCCACCGTATAGGCTTCCTGTCTTACACTACAACGAACTATTTAATTTAGGCAGTATGTTTGGGGGAGGGGCTGTGTCATAGTACATGCTGGAGGTCAAAGTTTTTTGTTTTGATTTTCGAGACAGGGTTTCTCTGTAGCTTGTGGTTCCTGTCCTGGCACTAGCTCTTGTAGACCAGGCTGGCCTCGAACTCACAGAGATTCGCCTGCCTCTGCCTCCCGAGTGCTGGGATTAAAGGCGTGCACCACCACCGCCCGGCTTGGAGGTCAAAGTCGATCATTTATTTATTTTTGGTTTTTTTTTTTGGAGACAGGGTTTCTCTGTGTAACAGTCCTGGCTGTCCTGGAACTCACTTTGTAGACCAAGGTGGCCTCAAACTCACTGAGATCCACCTGCCTCTGCCTCCCAAGTTTTGGGGTTAAAGGTGTGCGCTGCCAATGCCTGGCAAAGTTGATAAGTTTTTGAGAATCGGTTCTCTCTTATCACTTTGTGGGATCCAGGGGTCAAACTAACATAGAGGCCCCAATACCTCAGCCACTGAGCCTGATCTTTTGTATCAGTTTAGTTGTTCATTTCCTACCCTGTCACACACACACTTCTTGGGGCTTATTTCGGTTAACAGTTTGAATATGGTTCACCATTGGAGGATAAGTTAAGGTGGAAAATTGGGTATTTTGCCTGTATGTATACACAGTGCCCATGGAGTTCTGAAATGGGTATTAGGTCTCCTGGGATTGGAGTTAAAGGTGGTTGTAAGCTGCCATGTGAGTGCTGGGAATTGAACCTTGGTCCTCTGCAAGAGCAGCAAATGCTCTTAACTGCTGAATCATCTCTCCAGCCCCTCTAGGTACTTTTTGTACATGATACTTTTTTCTAGATTGTCATTTGATACATGGTATGAGGTGGTTTTTGCATGTATATTACCCAGAATTGAACCAAGGGCCATGTGTACACTAGGCAAGTAGTCTACCACCAAGTCTGTAACTGTTAGGAAAACTGTCTCCAAACTGAGCTATATGTCTTCAGCAGCTTCAAGGTTTTATTTTTAAAATATGAATGAGAATCAGCTGTTAATAATAAAATCTGTTTCCTGCAGCCTATCCAAGGATCCTCGGGATGCACCATTCCAATTAGTCAGAAAGTACACTGGTTGCTAACTTTCCTTCTCTTCATATAGTATGCTCTGCATGTCTACAATGAGGTCATGAGTGTTGGACAGAAGTATGGAATCCGGAATGCTGGGTATTATGCTCTTCGAAGTCTCCGAATTGAGAAGTTTTTTGCCTTCTGGGGACAAGACTTAAACACCCTCACCACTCCCATGGAATGTGGAGGAGAGTCTCGTGTGAAGTTAGAGAAGGTATTATTTTTTTAGATCCCCCTTTGTGCCTCTCAGCTGAGCAATGTGATTTGTCTAATAAGGAAAATCAGGAAAGACAGGAAAGTGCTGGCATCTGGTAAATCACAAGGAGGAGAGAAGACACTGGGATGCTCATCTTCCCATGGAATACACTTGCTTACATATCTTACTGCCCAAAGGGTGGAGGACACTGGCATAGGTTTTTTTTTTTAGTTGATTGTGGTCATTCTTTAATGTACTACAAGTTAGTCATCTTACAGCCAGCTTTTTTCTTCAAATATATTTTTAACTTTTAAATTATGTGTATGCATGTGTATCTGTGTGAGGTGTATGCATTTGAGTGCAGTTGCCAAAAGAGAGCACTGGGTCCTCTACAAAAACCACATATTTTTAACTCCAGCCCTAGGCATTTATTATTTATTTATTTATTTTTTTTAGAAAACTATAGTTCAAGAGATTGTTCTATGAATTCTTTCCCGCCTCTGAACCTCATCCAGTGTCCTGCCCCTTGGCTTCTCAGAAGCCAAGTTTGTTTGTGTTCTATAGTGTAAGCATGGCACAAGTTTGCACCTTGCTTTATTCACAGCAATGTATTTAAGCTGTTCCCTGTCAGTATACCTGTAGTTTGTTTTCTTTCTTTTCTGAGACAGGGTCTCACTATGTAGTCCTGACTGGTCTGGAACTTCCTATGTAGACCAGGCTGTCCTTGAACTCAGAGATCCACCCCAGCCTCTCTACTTCTCAAGTGCTGAGATATAAGGTATGCGCCATCATGCCCAGCTATATAGTATTCCCCTTTGGCCACTGCATATAACTAGATGTAAAAAAGTACATGCAGGGCTCGAGAGATGGCTCAGAGGTTAAGGACACTGACTGCTCTTCCAGAGGTCCTGAGTTCAATTCCCAGCAACCACATGGTGGCTCACAACCATCTGTAATGAGATCTGGTGCCCTCTTCTGACATGCAGTCATACATGGAGGCAGCGCACTGTACTGTATACATAATAAAATCTTTAAAAAAAAGAATATTTCTAAAAAAAAATATTTAAAAAAAGTATATGCAATTTTTTTGCCACGAAAGTGTTAATAACTTATTAAAATGATGTGTATTTTAATTAGAGATAATTACTATTAAGTTTGTTCACCTGTATATATAAGTATAAACACTGATATATATAGATGCATGGACTTTGAGTTGGAAATACACCAAGGTTACCTCTAACTCAGGATTCTAGGTTTGTGTGATAAGAGCCTTACCTGCTGAGCCATCTTGACATTCCTCTAGCAAGTATTCTTGCTATTAATTTCTATTATTTTGTATTTCTATTATTTGTATTTCTATTAATTTGTGTATTACCATGAGGCTGTGGCCTACTGGTAAGGTTCCAGATTCTTTTCCTTTGGTAGTCACATGGCCTCTGCCTGACTCTGCCTTCTTTCTCCCTACATTAAGTTTAGTTTTCCCACCTAGCTCTATTCTGCCCTGCCATAGGCCAAAGCAGTTCCTTTATTAACCAGTGGTAATAAAACATATTCACAGCATACAGAGGAGAGTCCCATACCAGAGATCCATTCAAAGAAACGTGCACTTTTGCTGTTACCAAAGCTCATCTGGTATCTCTGTTGTGGATGCAGATTTTCACAGTGCCTCAGACATCGTTTTCCAAAAGCTAGCAGGAGTGAAGGGTATATATGTGTGTGCATCTTTCCATTGCACGTACCTGCTGCTCCCCACCTTCACATGCCAAGAACTGTCGTGGAGACTGGTATCTCAGGCTTTCTCCCCTTTTCTTTTTAGGGCATAGATTTCATCGGTCGGGATGCCCTGCTGCAGCAGAAGCAGAATGGGGTGTATAAACGCCTTGCTATGTTCATCTTGGATGACCACGACACAGACATAGATTTGTGGCCTTGGTGGGGAGAACCCATTTACCGGAACGGGAAGTATGCTGGCAAAACCACCAGTAGTGCCTATAGCTACACTCTTGAGCGCCATGTATGCCTGGGTTATGTACACAATTTTTCTGAGGACAATGGGGAAGAACAGGTGGTGACAACGGATTTCATCAATCGAGGAGAATATGAGATCGACATTGCAGGACATCGGTTTCAGGCCAGGGCCAAGCTCTACCCTGTCACCTCCTTTTTTACTCACAAGCGTAGAAAGGATGATGTGGAGCTGAGTGACTTTCATGGGAAGTAATACCAAGACACTGTCCCTTCCTCCCATTCTCTCACCATGAGGAACATCATTCTGGGAGCTTTTTCCTTCGTCCCTGTCTTCTTACTGAAGGTATCTTTGTCCCCTTGCTTTTCAGATTGACCTACTTTAAACATTTTCCTTGAAAGCCTTTTTTTTGTCCTCCCATTTCCTTTTCATTTGCTGTTACCCCTCCTCACAATCCAGGCTCTTCTCACCCCTCCAGCAGGCCAGTCCCACAGTGAAAGGCAGGAGCCACTTGTGGAGTTAAGGTGACAAACTGATTTTTAGATTCATCTTAAGGCAAGTTGGTATTATTTCTTAGGGCAGAATCCAACTCCCCTGGGCTGGGGTTCTTAGAGTAATCTGCCAATTTTGGTAGATTACTGTGTGTCTGCTATAGCCCTGGGAATAGCTTATATTTTAAGAGGCAGATGATTCTATTCCACTGTG
Source organism: Microtus oregoni (assembly GCF_018167655.1). Classification (NCBI taxonomy): domain Eukaryota; kingdom Metazoa; phylum Chordata; class Mammalia; order Rodentia; family Cricetidae; genus Microtus; species Microtus oregoni. The sequence continues at coordinate 45,097,991 of NW_024543063.1, forward strand.
CTGTAGGGTACCACTTGATACCTCTTAACCATCTACCTCACTGATAAGAGGGATTGCATAGACACTGCCTGCTCTGTGGAAGGGACAAGTAGTTAACCTGGTCCCCAGCCCTCCGACTTTTTCTTAGATGTTTAGGCCAGGGCCACCTGTCTGCAATATTATTTCTGCTATTTTGTATGAGGTTGTTTGTTTTTTAGCTGAGTAAACAAGTGTGCCAGTATTCGAAAGGAAAAACAAAACCCCTGTGCCTTTTGTGTTGCTTTTCCCAGCAGGAGCAGGATGAACTCCAAGGCTGAGAAGTTGTTGCTTTTCTGTCAGCTACTCATAGGTCAGCTAGCTATCCTTGATTTTCTTCAGATGGCTTCCAGCCTCACTGTGCCTTGTGTAGTTTGCCTGTGACCTCAACATTCATTCCTATCCCTTTAGAAGAGAGAGGATTGTGTGGGTTGTCTTGGGTGAGGAAGTAAACCATGCTGTTCATAATGCGTTCCAGAGAGCTACCAGAGCCTCAGGCTTCCCACGGCTGGCATGAACAAAGCCATGTACAGATGGCCATTGAGAGCTGTAAGTACAATGCTCTTCTTTCCCGGCTCCCCACTCTGGCCCCATAGAACCTCTGGAATGGAAGTGCCTGGAGTACTCACCAAATGTGCACCTCACATTTCAAGGGTACTGCTGTTTTCTTTCTGTGATACGGTTTCTCATTGGAGTTCAGGTTGGCCTCAAATTTGCAGTGATCTTGCCTGAGTCTCCTGAGTACTAGGATTTCAGGTGTGGGGACAGGATGTTTTCTGAAGGTGAAGCTTGGGTGGCAGGCTGTGCTATATAACACCAGCACTTAAATTTTCTTCTATATACAAACTGACCTAGTCTGCACTTGAGAACCTTTAATTCGACTGTAGTTCTCAGTAACTTGGAAACATTGGTTCTGCTAGATTTATATTACTAGAAACCTTTCATTTCATTAGAGCAGCTCAAAAATCTCAAGTGTTTCTTTGTCATTTCTGTGGAACCTGTTATCTACTCACTGGTTCTTTTTATACATTGCTTGCTATTTTCTCCAGCTAGGCCACTCTATTTGGCTTCTGAGAAGATTTTTAACTGACTTATTAAAGGGCACACGATTAGAATTTGGTGTGAAGGGAAATTGCTATTTTGGAGAAAATGTGTATAACTCCGCTAGAAAGCTGAGTGCAGCAGCAGCAGCAGCAGCAGCAGCAGCAGCGAGCTGTTGAGATCAAGAGCAGCCCTGGCTGACCTGTGAAGATGAAAGTAGAGATGCACAGCTCCAGGGTCTGTGCTCTGAAATATGCTTGTAAGGCTGCACAGAGTGAAAGCTGCCTTCAAATTGAATACAGATTTTGAGCAAACTTGCCCTTTTAACTTTTGGAAGTGTTACCACTTAAGTTCCAAATTGGGACAGGGGGCCTTCCAAAACAGTAATAGTTTAAAATTGGGTGTCATCAAGAGTATTTTCAGCATAGATTGATTTCTTCTCTGTACTTCTTAATCTCTCGTTACTTAATTAGCTGTCCTTTCTAAGTAGGAAGGAAAGTGCTATATTTAAAATTCTATAGCAACTTTTGGGCTGGAGAGATGGCTCAGAGGTTAAGAGCACTGGCTGCTCTTCCAGAGGTCCTTAGTTCAATTCCCAGCAATCTGTATGATATGGTGCCCTCTTCTGGCCTGTAGGAGTATGTGCAGAAAGAACCCTGTACGCATAATCAATTGATCTTTTAAAAAAATATAAACAAAATTATATAGTACCTTTCTTAGTGTTCAGCTAGAAGTCCTGGCTGTTGCTGATATCAACTTTTGAGCTTACCGACGGTGCTTGTCTTGCTAGGAAGGCCTGAGAGTGGGGCACACAGGGCTGTTTTGAAATGCCTTCTCGGGGGGAGGGTCATGGGCCTCTTCCTTCAACTGTGATTAGGCATTGGATTTTGAGTTGCCACTTGTTTACTGTGTACCCCAAAACAAACTTATATTTGGCACTAAATGCATCCTTAGAATTTCTCTTGGCCATTCAAACATAAGTAATTGCAAATCTGCCCCCCCCCCCCCCCCATTTTGCCCTGATATAAGTGCTTTAAATAGACTGTTCTCTTCTACTAAGCCTGCAGCTTTTCCTGTGCTTGGTGTCATAAACACCATTTAACCTGAAACACCCGATCCCCTCCCCCAGTGTTGATAGAGCATTCTGGGCTCCTCAGGAGTAAATAAATACAGGTTGTTAACAGAAATGCTAGTCTAGAGCAGTGGCACTCAACCTGTGAACTGCAATCCCATTGGGGTCACCTAAGACCATCGGAAAACAGACATTTACATTGCAATTCATAACAGTAACAAAGTTACATTTATGAAGTGGCAATGAAAATAATTTTATGGTTGGGGGTTATTATGACATGAGGAACTGTATTAAATGTTCACAGCATTGGGAAGGTTGAGAACCACTGGTCTAGAGGCATGATTGAAAATCCAGGAAAAACAATCGCTGTACATCCTAAATTGTGTGACATTTTGTGACAGTACAGTTTGGGGAGCCAGTTAGCTTAAGGGAATGTAAACACTTCAGCTTTAGATGACAGATTCTCTGGAATAATCTGTTGTCACATCTACTTACCAGAGATGAGGAGTTCCATGTTCTCTTCTTTGATTTATAGTAGCAATTAAATCTCTTTGAACAAGGTAACAAATTATATTGAAGACCTAGGATTGGGAGTTTCCTGTGAGCCTTGAAATATTATGAAGATATTCTTTTCTCTTAGTTGTTCATTACACAAAGCCTGTTTCTCAGTACTTCCGTAGCCATCTGAAATACACTCAAGCTTGTTGTAACAGTTCCCTTCTGTGACACAGGTACTGAACTTAGAAGAAGGACAAGGAAGAATGGCGTAATTAGTCTTAATTGTGAGCACGCTCACTGACTTTAGTTCTTCCCTGGGTCCCAGGACACAGGGTCATTAACACAGCACTAAACCCCAGCTTCAGTCTGGTCTCCGAGAGCCCATTTCTGTAGCAGTGGAGTGCAGTCCCTTGTCGGGAAGAACACCAGCTCTGGCCTGTCTCTACGCCTATTGTGTTCTGGGCTGCTGTGTCTGAGAAAAGTAACTAGATACGAAAAATGAATTTATGAACTTTAGTATTCTACTGCTCTGCTTTTGGATCTGGTTGGCAGTGGCAGTATGAATTAACAGATAGCAGGAACTGCTAAAGGTTTGCTTTGTTTCACTGGAGACTCACAGCTTTGGTTTTCTGGTTGCTAGCGTCTGAGAAGACCTTCACTGTCCTTGTGAGAATTGTATGCCTTCCAGTGTTGGCACTAGCCCTGGAAGCCTGTCATGGTAGAGCAGTTGCACTACCCCGTTTGCAAGGGTGGACTACAAATTTCACCCATCTATCTCTTACTTCTTAGCCGAGGTTTATAACATTTAGGGCAGAGAAGAATGACTTGTCATTTTTCATTTTCTGCATCCCAACACCTCCACTTCACAATGTTGATAGATAAGTAGCATAGTATCAACACAGCACAGGTCCATCTCGTCCTTACGTCTGTAGACTCAGAGTGAGCATCAGCCAGTGAGTAGGAGAGTGTCTGAGCTATAGCTGTGCCCTGTGCGCATGTCAGAAATGGTAAGCGAGCTGGGGCCTCTTCTCCCTCTGCCTGCACTTCTTTTGGTCTCCTAGGTGCTGATCTGTAAGCCCCCATTTTCATGCAATATAGGGCTTGCTTCTGCAGTTCCCTAACAATACCAACACACTTGTTCTTCACAAGAAATGAGTGTTTCACACATCTTTCTTTTTTTAGTATGTTAAACTTCAGCATTTTTTCTAAGACTCCTGACCTCTCTAAGCAGTTGTCTACATCTGAATTATATATTTTTCCTCATATTTGATTCAACTGTTTTTATTCTTTGCAGACATCTACCTCCTTGTCTGGTCTGTGAGGTTCAGATTACAAGAGGAGGGGGAGTTATCTTTATCATGTTTCAAAAGATCTATGCCAGGATTTCCTTCGCACACTAAGAGCTGAATCTTGCTTGGAATACTCCTCAGCCTAGGTCTAGTGCCTTACTCTCCAGTAGTGGACTGGGGTAGGAAGGAAGAATGTTCGGTATGGGTTCTCATCACCCCATGTTAGCCCCCTTCCTCAGGGTAGTCTGGGTGTGGGGTGGAAAGTGCATAGCTCATCTCACTGAAAGTCTGGGTGTGGAGTGGAAAGTGCATAGCTCATCTCACTGAAAGCTTCTCTCAGTTCACACTTAACTCTCCGGTCAGTGCTTAAGACATGAACATCATTGTAATCACCATAAAGTTCTGTCCATTTGCATATAGTGTGGCTCCCTCGGCTCCCTCCTGTCCCTGTGTAGTGTCAGTGTGTGGTCCTGAGGACGCTCTAGATAGCGGAGTAAATAAGACCTTTTCCCAAGAGCAGATTCAGCTGACTTTGGACACATAGGGTGGGTAACTGCACTTCATGGCCAGAATTATTTCTGGATGGCTGGATTTGAGATTTTCTTTTCATGTATTAGGTATATAAATGAATAAAAATGTTTTCATTAACTATTGCTGTGTCCATTTGTGAAATGTCCTTTAACTTGGTCACAACATGGTATTTGCCTGCCTTCTCAAAGGATAACACTGTTCATAAAACCATTTACATCTGTGATAAGGGGTTTAAACATAACCCCACTATCACATACATGTAAGCAAACCCATGTTCATGTAAAAGAGGGACAGAGGGCACTAGCCAGCTGTAGAGATGGCCAATATCAAAATTCTAAAATGATGTAGGCAAAACCTAAATGGGCCCAGGCTTGCAAAATTTCTCTGTAGGGAGTAGGTGACTGAAGTGATGTCTGATGTTGTGGGGACAGAAGTAGATGCGTCACTTGCTGTCCCCCTCTCCTCCCCACTATTGGTTCTCCTTTTTAAGTTCCAGAAACCTTGCATGACTGACGTCGATTTGTCCTCAGTGGTTTCTCAGAACAATGGTAAACTTGGGTACACACAAGAGGATTGCTTGGAGAGACAGCTCTGAGATTAAGAGCACTTACTATGAGGAGGCCTAACATCAGTGTAGCCATGACAGGCTGCAGACCAACAGTTGAGACTGGGCCTCACCACTGCAATAACTGGGAAAAGCCACAGATTGTACTCTGCAGGGAGCCAATCAGAATTGAGAGTACTACTAGATGCTCCAGAACATTAAGGATAGTTTACCTAACTTGTATATAGGTTACCAATTTCCTTGTAGTAATGCCAGTACCAATCCCTGTTTGACAAGGGTCAAACTTCACTCATCCTGCCTAATCAGTTCAACCCTCATCTGGATCCAGAATTCCCCTACCGCCCCATCCTTTACTCATTAAAATCCCGCCTTAGCTGAGCTTAATGCTCTTCCTAATCCAACCTGTGAGAACAGGAGAGCTCAATTTAAGCTGACAATAAAGGCTCTTTGCTTTTGCCTATGATTTCAGACTCATGATGCAGGCATAACAACTCTGTATATGAGGGCAGCAGATCCCCTGGGACTACAGTTAAAAGCAGTTGTGAGTGTTTGAGTGCTGGGGACTGAACTGCTGTCCTCTGGAAGGGAGAGCAGCCATTGCTTTCAACCAATGAGCTATCTTTCCATCCCACACTTTCTGATCATGAAGAGGTCCCAGCACCCACATGGTCTCTTACAACTCCCTGCAAATCCAGTTCCAAGGGATCCAGTAACTTCTGACCTCTGCAGACACCAGGCATGCACAGGGTACACATACATACTGGCAGAGAAAATACTCATATGCCCACCACCCCTCCCCCATCTGTTTTGCTTTTTCAAGAAAGGGTTTCTCTATAGCCCTGGCTGTCCTCAAACTCAGAGATCCACCTGCCTCTGCCTCCCAAATGCTGGGATTAAAGGTGTGCACCAGCAACGCCCAACTCTATCCTTTTTATTTTTGTGTGAATGTGGGTATATGAATGCTGTGTGGAGGTTGGAAAACAGCAACAGACCTAAAACGGCTATGTGAGCATGACAGGTTGGGGTTAGATATATTACCTGAATAGCAGTTTCCTCCAAAGTCCCGAGGCTCCGTAAGGGTCAGCATGTTTCAAGCCAGGCAGTAGAGGCTCCTACCTCCCCAAGGATATATTAGCAGTTAAGGCCACCGAAGAGACACGACAACCTGTCCAAGTGCCTATAAGTTGTGTGGTGGGCACACGCCTATGTCTTGTTATATAGGAGTTTGAACTTCTCCGGCCCACACCTCCCCTGTGCTGTGCTACTGCATTTGGTTCTGGATCCCTGATTTTTGACATGAATCGAGTGTTCCACCCCTGCCCCATTTATTCCCTTATCCTTTCCCTCCTTAAAGACAGGTCTCACCTGACAGTGGTGGCACACACTGTTAATTCCCAACACCTGGAAGACAGATGGGTAGTGAGGTCAGCCTGGTCCACAGAGTGAGTTCAAGGACAACCAGGGCAACACAGAGAAACTGTCTTGAAAAAATAGTAGAAAAAAACCCCCAAAACAAACAAAAAAGGGTCTCATGCATCCCAGGCTGGGTTCTAGCTCCTTGGATGTAGCCAAGGATGACCTAGAGCTGCAGTTCTTAACCTTCCCAATGCTGTGACCCTTTAACACATACACTTCATGTTGTGGTGGCCCCAACCACTAAATTATTTTTGTTGCTACTGCATAACTGATCTTTCTGTTATGAATTGTAAATATTTTTTGAGAGAGAGGTCTACAGGGACTAAGGAGCCTCGACCCACAGTACCTCCTGAGAGCTGGGATTGCAGGTGTGTGACATTTGCTGTATGCACTGCTGGGAACCAACATCAGCGCTCCAACCATTTAAATCACATATTCAGACACAGCCCCTCTGTGTGTCCTTTTAGGTTTGTCTCAACATTGTCCAGGTTGGTCTTAACAATGGGCTGAAGCCAGCTTCCTATCTCAGCCTCTGGAGGAGCTGGGACTACAATATTTCTATTACTTAAAACATTATTTTTGGGGCTGGAGAGATAGCTCAGTGGTTAAGAACACGTCTTTCCTGCCCTTCCCAAAGACACACGTTTGATGCTAGCATGCACATCCACATGACCTCTAACAACCATGTATAACTCTGGTTCTAGAGGGTGTGGTACTCTTTTCTGGCTTTGATAGGCACTGCTTGTCTGTGGTGCAAAAGCATGCAAGCAGGCAAAAACAGTCACACACAGAGAAGTATTATATTTAAAAACTATTCTTATTTTATGTATTTTTGTCAGGGGCTGGAGAGATGGCTCAGAGGTTAAGAACATTGCCTGCTCTTCCAAAGGTCCTGAGTTTAATTCCCGGCAACCACATGGTGGCTCACAACCATCTGTAATGGGGTCTGGTGTCCTCTTCTGGCCTGCAGACATACACACAGGGTATTATATGCATAATAAATAATAAATAAATAAATATAAAAAATAAGTATTTTGTCTGCATGTATGCCTGTGTACTGCGTACAAACCTGGTGCCCACAGAAGTCAGAAGATAACATTGGATCCCGTGGACTGGAGTTGTAGCTAGTTATAAGCTGCCATGTGGGTGCTGGGTATTGAGCAATGAGCCATTTCTCTAGCCTCAAATATTAAAAACAAACTGTAGAACAATGGTGTAGGTGCGCACACGAGGAGGTCAGAGGAGGAGTTCTGAGTTTGTTTTCTCCTGCTGGTGGGTCCCAGGGATTGAACTCTAATGATGAGGCCTGGAGGTAGGCCGTCTTACTCAAACATCTTGTCAGCCCAAACTTCTGTTTTTTTTTTTTTAATGTAAAATTTTTTAAATAAATATTTTACCTGCATTTATGTATGCATGTGTACCATATGTGTGGTACCCAAGGAGGTCAGATGTTGACTTCTCTGGAACTGAGCTAGAGATAGTTGTGAGCTGCCATGTGGATGCTGGGGGTTGAACCCAGGTTCTGGAAGAATAGCCAGTGTTCTTAACTCCCAGCCCCTATTATTATTACTATTTTTTAAAAGATTTTTTTATTCATTTATTATGTATACACTGTTCTTCGTGCAGGCCAGAAGAGAGCACCAGATCTCATTATGGATGGTTGTGAGCCACCATGTCTCTCTATGAGGCTCTGGTTGTTAGGGAACTAACTATGTAGACCAGGCTAGCCTTGAATTCACAGGTCTTCCCCCTAAATCCTGCATCTTACTTTTCTGGGCCCCAACAAGCCAGGATCCGAGAACGACCTCGGCAAGGCCTGTGTGCCTGAGTCTGCAGCAGTTGATCAGGAGCTGGAGATTCTTCCCGGTGACCACAGACAAGATTCAACAAGTACAAACCTGCAAACTCTTTATTAAATTCTCTCATTTCATCTGTACAGAAAAAAATGCACATTATGTTCAGAATCTCAGTAACATCTTGAAATTACACAGCATGAACATGTAAAAACAAGGAACTGCGGGGGTTTTATACATAGAAAGGAAATCCATTTACAAAAGAGGCTTGTTAATTGTACTTTTTGTTCAAAAATAAAAATAAAAACAAAAAACAAAAATGAAAAGCAAAAACAGGTTAGAGGCCCGAGATCTGGCACAGCTCTCACCGTGTATTCCGCCTTCCTGCAAGCACTGACCTGTGTGCTGGCAGTAAAGCACACTGCCACCAGGAAGCCCACTGTCACCCCCTGCGCTACCACCAGGAAGCCCGCTGTCACCCACTGTGCTGCTAGGTGATCTGGGACCTGTTCTAGCGAAGGACTCCATGCTCTGAGGTTCTCATGTCAGTTTTGGGTTGGGAAAGGGTGAAACATGAGCTAGAGGCATGGTCAGCCCATCTCCTCTCCTAGGAAGCTCTTCACCGTCCACTGCCTGGTGCTCAGAGCTCAAGTAGGGGTAAAGATGTCACAGAAGAACCCTGTCAGGATCCCGTCACCGCCTGCCTGTGCGGACAGCTGTATCTTTGTGTTTTAGGTGACAAACAGGCTGAGCCCTCCAGCCCCCCACACCAGAAGTCAGAAGTCTCAATGTTTGCTCACTTTCAGGTTTAATCTTGGTTGTAACTCTCTGTTGTCTGAGAACTGGGTAGCAAGAAGGGAAATTTGACGTTAAACTTGATTACCTTAACAGGTGAAATTGGAGAGGCCAGGGAAAAGTGTGGCTGGACAGATGGCAAATCAAAGCTCCATGGAGGGAAGGGGAGCCAGAAAAGCAGGTACAGCCCTTTGAGAACCGAAACCAAGTAGGGCAGAGAAACCCAAGAGGGCATTCTGAGCTTTGCATTTCCAAATTCTCAAGAAGCTGAAACACAAACTTCCAAGAGGCATGTAATTCAAAAAGCCACCACTTGAGTTGGGCGGTGGTGGCGCAAGCCTTTAATCCCAATACTCAGGAGGCAGAGGCAGGCGGATCTCCATAAGTTTGAGACCAGCCTGGTCTACAAGAGTGAGTTCCAGGACAGGCTCCAAAGCTACAGAAACCTTGTCTTAAAGAGCCATCACTTTCTCTAAGTTCTGCAGGGGCCAGACTGGGCTGGACTTCTGCACAGTTATCCTTCTGAGATACTGAGCCTGGGGCAAGTAGAGAAAATTTGTTTTTGTTTTGGGACAGGGGAAAGAATGGGAAGGGGAGGTACCTTTTCAGAAGACCCTGACACCAGCCAGGAGAGCCCAGAAATGGCCCAAAGCCTCTCAGGGGGCATGGAGAGCTCTGGAACTCACACTGATCCATGAGTGAATGCTCTCTCAGTAATGCTGAGGGCATTGATCTCACAACCCTGACCTAGCGTGTCCTCTAGTCAGTGGACTTCAGGAGACAGGAAGACATAATGTCGGATAGTAACTTTCTGTCGCTTCATCTGGGACAGTGGACTGACTCTTCCTCATACATTCTGACCCCAGGCTGGCCTGGATTCTCTTATCTAAGAGCAGGAGATGGCAGTCATCGTACCTGTAATGGGCTCTGTTACTGCCTGACCACTAAATGCCACCACTTCATCAGTGGCCCTGGAGTGCCCCGACCTACGGGTAGGTACACTGGCTCAGCATGCTGACTTGACTCACAGAACCAGGACTGGAAATGGTAGCCAGATGCTCTCTGGGAATGGACAGACTTTCCCAGTGTCAGACTTCTGACAGCAGCAACAGCAATCAAGGCCAGGGATGCACCCTGCTAAATGTCTTTGTCCTGAGGTGTTCCTTCACTGGGAAAGTCCATCAGAGAGGAGGGGTTAGTTTGGTTCTGGACTCACGGTCCACAGAGGCCCTGGCCAGGGCTCTGGTTCTCTGAAGCAGCAAAGGGTAGCAGTGGAGTGCTAACAGTCCCCAAGTCACGGGCTTGAGCTGGCAAACTAGACCACAGTGACCTGGCTGCTGAAGCCTTGGTCCAAACTCCCTGGCTCAGACTTTGGCTCCCCCCGTGGGGTCAGGGCTCTTGACTAGCTAATTTAAACCATGACTGACTTATGAGCAGGGGCTTGAGTGCCTAGAGCCCACTCTCCTATGCCCACAAGTACAGAATGGACAATACTGGGCCCTGTACACATAGACTAGAAAAACCTGCTCAAGACCAGGCCTACCGCAAGAGCCAGCAGTAAGAGCTACTCCAAGGAAGATGAACACTTCCTTGTACTAAGCAATTCAAGACACTAATAGCTATCTTTTCTATTCTGACCATTTTTAATCACATTTATTTTTCTTTTCCGAGACAGGGTTTCCCTGGCTGTTCTGGAACTCACTCAGAAGACCAGGCTGGCCTTGAACTCAGAGATTGTCCTGCCTTTGCTTCCCGAGTGCTGGGATTAAAGGCGTACACTACCACTGCCCGGCTAATGACCAACATTTTAAGAACCTAACTCATCCAACCTCCCAATCTACAGGCAGTGAGGATTCCTGTCAGTGCAGAAACAGAAACACCACGACAGCCCTAGCCTACTGGAGAACATCAATGTGACCCTGCATCACAAGGGCATCAGGGCTGCTTTCAACGATGTTTGCATTGGGTATCAGCCCAGTGTGACACTGAGACTCTTGGGGAGGGAGGAGCTTTAAGCCAGTGAGCAGGGATTTTAAGTCTCATCAAACTTAAGAATCCCAAGACAGCTGCTGAGAATCAGGAGACTCTTAAAGCAGCACTGAGGGGACCAGGTAGCTCAGCAAGCAGCTCCCTTGTAACTTCTATAACCCTAAGCAGGAATAGACAGCTGGCCTGGAACTCACTGCCACGAGAAAAGGCAGCGGAAAAGAAAACCACAGTATTCAAATGCATGTCGGTTGGGTCAGACCAGGAGTGATTTGGAGCAGCTGATCTATAACTGCCACAGCTTGCACTGAACGCACTTCAGGGAAGGCGGCACTCGGGTGTGGCAGCACTTGTAGGTCTAAATGGGAGCCAGGAGCAGACAGGGCACCGTCAAGGGGCCTGGGTCAAGTGGACAGTTTTAGGCACATGATTTATAATACTTTGTGGACATCTAACAGGTTAATAAAATATATATTATATAAATATATCTCCTACTGTACATGCCACCCTCTGGACAGCCACTGTGACACCATGGCCCAGCTCAAAGGTGAATGCAATGCCTGGGTTCCTCCCTCTTAGGCCCTAACCCTGTCATTTCCACACTGGAGGAATGAGGAAAAATGGCTGGGAACCTTGCTCCTGTAAAGCTCAGATTATTGAAAGTTGACCAATCACCAAAATAGAACGTTCGGCCAGTGCCTACTAGAGGGAGTACACACAGCAAATGAGGGAAGGAGAAACAAACGGAGAAAATGCTCCATGTTTTAATGCCATCACCACTGTCCACCTCCCTTCAGATAGAGGCACAAAGAGCCTGTCTGGGAAGTCTGCCTGGCTTCACTGCCAGTCACACATTCGAGACCATGCTCAGTCTTTAGAAGCCACCATTTCCGGCCTGTACTGTAGCCCAAAAGACGAAGTGAAGTGTGTCTACCACCTGTCCCTTTTTACACGGCCCTCTCATCCCCATCTCGGAAGTCCCACACCCCAACCTAGTAATGACTTCCTGTTGAGGTAGAGAACTTCGAGGGCAACCCCAGACTCAAGTACAGGTCTTCGTGCAGATCAGGGACATCCTGCTGCACAGACTTTTGCTCCCTCCCTAGTCCACTGGCCTTGCCTCTGCACTGAAGTGGGGCGACCACAGGAATGCCTGTTGCTATGGGGCTGTGGACAGCAGTGGCTCATCTGGGGCAGGAGATGGAAGGCATCACACTGCAGCAGAAGCATACAGGACCCAGGGCAGGCTGCTTAGTCTTCCCTCTACTTGGTGACGTCCCCTGCCTTGATGTGGCTCAAAGTTGCTTCTAGGAGAGGAACCAGACATTTCAATGCTAAGCACACCTCCTCCGAGTCCTGCTGTCACCTGCTGTATTTCCATGATGGAAATAGCCCTACTGCTCGAGTCAAGACTGAAGGAGATGGGCTAATATATACACACTTTTTCCTTTCTTTACATTTTTTTTTGTCTTTTTTTGTTTGTTTGTTTAGTTTTTAAAAAACTCTGAGTTGCAGGTCAGGTGAGTCGGTTCTGGAAGTACTGGCAGGTCTGTTGGTATGACAGAATTGTCTACAGGCAGGTAAACCCTTCGCCAACAAAGGCTACCACCAAAGCAGCCAGCTGCCAATGCTGCAACGGCAGCTGGGAGGAGGAGGACACTGCGGATGTGGCCAAGTCTGGATGGGAAGATGCAGTGGGCACCTGATGCTGCTCTACTGTGGGTGTTGGTGCCACCTCGTAGAGGACGAAGTGAGAGGGTGCACTATACAGGAGGCTGTACAAACTGGGCCCTGGGCAGGTAGTTCCTTGGTGGCCAGGCGGCTCTACCTGTCCTTGAGCTCTCGTGTTACGCGCTTCGTGATCCGCCCACACATCAGGCCGATGAGGAACAATGTGCAGATGCTCCCACTGATCACAGATAGGATGTAGTTCTTTGAGGGGGATGTCATCACTTGCATGGCAAGATCAGAGAAGCCATCTGCTGGGGCCACCTGGAAGGAGACAGCAATGTGACCCTCTAAGGGAGAGCTGGATAGGTAGCAGATTATATCTTACTTAGCCCCCAAATTCCTAGTTTAATATATAAAATATATAAATTAAATATTTTTAATTAATTTGTTTTGTTTTTTTAAACGGGATCACTCTACGTAGCCCTGGCTATCCCTGAACTCAGAGATCCATCTGCCTGCCTTCCAAGTGCTGGGATTAAAGGCGTGTGCTATTATACCTAGCTTTTCTTTTCTTTATTATTACTATTCTTATTTAGAGCATGTGTGTGTGTAAGATGTGAACATGTGGATGCACACGTGGCACTCAGAGGGCTACTCTGAGTCGGTACACTCCTCCCACCTTTAAAGAGGTACCAGGGATTGAACTCAGGTCTTTAGGGTCCCATGGCAGGCCTTCTCCCCCACTGAGCCACCTTGTGCACTCCAATTCAGATCTTTTAGCTCAAGGGGGAGAGGAAAGAAAACCAACACAACTATAACACTTTTTCTGGATCATAAAACTACAAGTGTCCCCTGCCCAAACTGAGACATAGAGAGACAAAGAGGTGCCATCACCCTCACGTGCTGCTAAAGCACTCACAGGCCAGCCTGTGTGAAGTCTCTGCCTGCTCTTACTCACTGCTCACACCAGCCCAGCAGGCATCTCGTTACTCCGACATTACAACGAAGACTTCAGGCTGGGGTCCTTGTGACAATCAGAAGGCTACAGATATATTTATGCTCTTCACTGTGTTTGATACCTTTTTAAAAAACAAGGTGAAAAGCTGAGACCACGCTTTATGTTTTTCTTTTCAGTTTTTTTGTTTTGTTTTGTTTTCCAGACAAAGTTTCTGTATGTAGCTTTAGAGCCAGTCCTGGAACTCACACTGTAGACCAGGCTGGCCTGGAACTCACAGGGATCCACCTGCCTCTGCCTCCCACGTGCTAGGATTAAAGGTGTGCACCATCATCTCCCAGCTTTCTTTTAATTTTTAATGTTGCTAGAGGACGGTTCAGGCTGGCCTCACACTTGTGATGTGCTTGCCTTAACATCCAAACACTGGGATTACAGGCATGCACCATGTTATAAGTGTAATCATTGCACTGTAAGTACTTGTTCACATCAAGAACACGATGTAATCACGACTCAGAAAATCAGGACCAAAAGGTTCCCTAAGTACATCATCCTGGAATCCAGCTCCTATGTTCATGACATATATTTAAGAACAGAGCAGGAGGTGTAAAATTAACGGAATTTTCTCGCACACAATAAGCAGTAGTCTCTCTGATCACAGCCACACTTGAGCAGCTGAAAGGAGAGGGAAACAGTAGGGGAAGACAACTCAGTGTTGGCTGTTCTACCTAACTGGGGTCTACAAGTGATAACCTTTCAGTGCTGAACTGCGGGAAACTGAGTACCAAGAGTACTGGTCTGACAGAGTTTTGCAGACCCAGCTAACCTACAGCAAGGGAGACGGTAGCTCTGGATTTAGGAATAGTCATGTTTTAGAGACTTAATATTGTTTTTCTAGTCAGGGTTTCTTTGTGTAGTTCTGATCATCCTGGAACTCACTCTATAGACCAAGCTGGCCTCAAACTCAAGAGATCTGCCCACCCCTGATTCCTGAGCGCTGGGATTAAAGGTGTGCGCCGCTGCCTGGCCTCATTTTTGGATTCTATCTACTGTTAGATTTCTATCAAAGGAAAGACAGCGATGCACACCACAAAGATGTAAGTGGCAGAAGAGCCGCCATGTCGGGCTTTCTTGCTCTTTACCTTGGCGGCATAACTCCACATTTCAATTCGGTCATTGAGGCGCTTTTTGCACTCTGGCTGTAACCTCACCCGCTTATCTTCCAAGGCCTCCATTAGGCAGGACATCTCTGTGGAAGCAAATGTAAGAAGTTTGCAACTGTATAGAAACAATTCTGTAATTTCAGGGAAAAGAGTCCCAAGCACCTCAGAACTCAGCTCATCAGGACCAATAAAGTCAAATTCTTTCTGGGAACCTTGCTCAAGATCCCACTGGTGAGGAGTGTGACTTCCAGTGTCAGCTGCCCACAACCTCTTCACTCCTCTTATTTTAACTGGGTGTCCCTGGTTTCAGACACCAAGAAGCTGCCATTGTCCCATTATAGACCCAGAATGCTCAGTGCAGGAAAGGACATCTCTATATAGACTAGTCTGGCCTTGAACTCAGAGATTCCTGTCTTTGGTTCCCAAGTACTGGGATTAAAGGTGTACACCACTATGCTTAGCTGTAACTGAATTTTTGATTCCCTAATAAATAACTTGTTTCCCTTTTCACTAAATCTTTGGCTCTGGCTATTTCAAACCTGCAAAATTAGTCCCAAATTCATTGCCACCAAGGCCTAGCTTACCATCTAGCAGACATCTAGGAGAGGCTGTCTATGGCTGGGCTACAGACAGTCAGAGTAGCTGTAGGTTACTCAAAGGCAGCGTTCGAGTACAAGGGAGTTCAGACAGGGACAGAGCAATAAATATTACTTACGACGCCCTCGGCCAGGGGTGATGGCTGCACAGTGGTGTTTAATGTCCAAGGCACATGCTGTGTGAAGAACTGGGTCCACAAAAATGTCTGCTTTGCTCTCCTTCAACATGTTCAACACTTCCTGAAAGGGGAGTTCATTGTGGAAAGAGCTGTGCAGAGGAAACTTATCCAATCTGCTGGCTACTCTACAGAACATGCAAACGAACAGGCCAAAGTGGGGAGATAACTACAAAGTACCCTGGCACAGGCGGGGGGTAATGTGGCCATGTATGCACAGAAGGCAGCCTTCTGGAACCCAGTGTAACTTGCTAACTACCTCTGAGGAATACATTAGGAGCTAAAGAAAGCTAAGAACAGTACAAGATGGATGGTCAGGCAGGAGTTCTTGGCATCTAGTATGCCACCTTATTTTAAAATACCTACATGTTGGTATTTTTATTGATATAATACTTACTCTGTTACTTTAGGAAAAATAAACAATATGAAATTGAAAAATCAGACTGATGACTGAGAACTTTTACAGCCTATTAGTCTAACCTTCAAATGCCACTTCTCAATCAAGAGGCTAGAGAAACGGCTCAGTGGTAAGAGCACTTGCTGCTCTTCCAGAGGACCTGAGTTGGGTTCCAGCAGCCAATGCCTCTGGCTTCCTGCACATACCCACATGCAGACAACACATAATTAAAAAAAAAACTTAATTTCTGAACCAAATAAAGGTATGTTTTGTTTATAAAATGTTCTACTTTGGATATATATGTCCTTAAAAAAAGATTTATCTTCATTAACTTTATGTGCATGTGTGTGGGTATGTGTACATGACACGGTTATCTGTGGAGGCCAGAGGGCACAGGGTCCCCTGAAGCTGGACTTACAGGTGGTTGTGAGCTGCCTGAGACAGCTGCTGGGAAAAGGACTGCAGGAAGGAAAGCAAGTGCTCCTAACCACTCGACCATTTCCTCAGCCCCATTTCTGTCCTTTTGAATTATCTGAGTTTAAAGATGTTCTGAGCAAGAGGGATATAAACACAGTATAACTAAATTCAATTCCACAGGTATTTTATTTATGCACAGTGCAATTACAGGAAGCAAAGACAGACCACAAATGTTCATCTCTTCTGTTAGAGATTCCCACCGCCTCTGTCATGTAAGTGATGGAATTAAAGGTGTAAGCCACCATGACCAGCTGAATTTTTAAAAATTGTGCTTTGCCATGAGTGTTGGGTCCCCTGAAACTAGACTTACAGACAGTTGTGAGCTGCCATATGGGTGCTGGAAATTGAACCCAGGTCCTCTGGTAGAGCAGTCAGTGCCCCTCTCCCCCAAGATTTATTTACTTAGCATGTATTGTATTCTGCCTGCATGTTTCCCTGAAGGCCAGAACAAGGCATCAGATCTCAGTCAAGGTGGTTGTGAGTCACCATGTGGTTGCTGGGCTGGGAACTGAACTCAGGACCTCCAAAAGAAGCAGCCAGTGCTGTTAACCTCTGAGCCATCTCTCCAGCCCCAGAATTTTTAAAATTATTATTATGTTTGTTTATTTTGTGTTTATGCTTGCAGAAGTCAGAAGAAAACTTTGAGTCTGTTCTTTCTTCCACCATATGGGTTCTGGGACCAAGCTGTCAGACTTGGTGGCGAGTGTTTTTCCTTTACTTTTTCTCCTGTGATGGTGGGGGCTGATTGTAGGAACAGGCAAGCACTCTACTACTGAACTACACCAAACCCCAGAAACGAGTTCTTAATAAAAATTAGTTTGTTTTCAACAGAAAGTTCTTTAAGACAACAACAACAAAACCTCAAAAACATCTCCTCAAAGCCCAAATATTGTTTAAAAATTTGGTTTAGTCATACAGGTTCAGGGCTGGAGAGATGGCTCAGAGGTTAAGAGCACTGGCTGCTCTTCCAGAGGTCCTGAGTTCAATTCCCAGCAACCACATGGTGGCTCACAACCATCTCTAATGAGATCTGGTGCCCTCTTCTGGCATGCAAGCAGAATGTTACATACATAATAATAAAATCTTTAAAAAAAAGGAAAGTCATACAGGCTCTTTTTTTTTTTTTTTGGTTTTTTTTTTTCGAGACAGGGTTTCTCTGTGGTTTTGGAGCCTGTCCTGGAACTAGCTCTTGTAGACCAGGCTGGTCTCGAACTCACAGGGATCCGCCTGCCTCTGCCTCCCCAAGTGCTGGGAATAAACATGTGCACCACAAGCTTGGATTTGGTTTTTAACTACCTCTTACCATTCCTCGAAATGTGGACTTGAACACTTTTAGCAGAAGAGAAAGATACACCCACATCTCCCTTTTCTCTTCTTCCTTTTAATGCTTTAATACCAACTCCTTGGTCATCAAATATAAGCTGGGCATGGTGGTGCATGCCTTTAAAGCCAGCACTCAGGAGGCAGGTGGATCTCTGAGTTCAAGGCTAGCCTGGTCTACATAGTGAGTCCAGAACAGTCAGGGCTACAAAGAGAAACCCTGTCTTAAAAAATCAGGGGAAAAAAGTATTAAATATAAAATATAAGCCTTCTTACCTAGCATTCTATGCTGTTACCTCTTTTCAAAACGTATATGGTCCTTGACCATTCATTAATCGATGGTTCTCTTCCAATAAATAATAGAAGGGAATCAAAAGGAAAAAGAGAAAAGAAGGCAGGAGATAGGCAAGGATAAGGGTGTGCTTACCTTCTTACACAGCTCTGTCTTGATCTTGAGCAGGTTAACCTTGAGGCATTCCTCCACTTGGCCTGTTTGCTCCTGGGCTGCTGCTTCTTCAGCACACAGGTTGGCAATCTGCTCAGGAGACAAGAAAACAGGGCCACCCTACTGAGAACAACTGGCTTCCAGAGAAGATCAACCCCGCCCAATCAGCCCGGAATACTTGGTGTCTGTTGTTGACTCTGAATAGGTCTACTCCTCAGGGACAGGTGAGAATCAATGTGGAGTCTCCCAGCCGTGTCCAGGCTTCTGTAGCAGCTTCCTAGTGGAGTGTGCACTCCTTGCGTCTGCACTCAGCGACAGACGCCAAGCTCTGATCTCTTTCACAGTTCAGAGGCCGTCACTTCGGAAAGAGGCAATTGTTCCGGGACTTGTCATGAAAGGAGGCTACTCCACAGGAGGGAAATACTAAAAACAAACCCTTAACACCTGGCTCAGGTTTACAACTTGGCAAGCACTGCATGTGACATGCTCCCTCAGACTTCCCAAACATCATCTCCAGAGAAGAAGAGTAAACACTTCTTTGCACAGTTTTAGGAGTCTACGCAGGGCTCAAGTGGCCTTTTCTAGCCAGGAAGACCAATAATTTCCAAGGACAGGCACTTAGTCAACAGGAGAGCACTTCTACTTTTCTGGTAAGTCTTGAGGGGTTCTGAATGGCCATCCAGAATAATAAGGAAGGACCGCACTACGTGTACAAATAATAAAACACTCTTATTTAACAGACAAATGTGGACGCAACACCGTAGAGTAGCAAACTAATGCTAAGTCCAGCCCAGTGTTACACAGAAGCTGCAAGTCTTACCCAGAAGACAGGCCTGTAAGGAACCACAGTCAGGAAGAAAGTACAGAAAAGAATTTTCTCCAGTCACCTCTTCCAGGAAGCCCTCCCTTGCACACATGGCTTACTTCATCTGAGCAGTGCAGCTGGAGCTGAGGGTCCAGACGGTAATCTAGAGCGGACTCCTGGATGATGATGCGGATCTGGTCCTCACAGTCTGAAGACAGGCGCTGGAGATGACAAAGGGAGAACTCATTAGCACCGGAGAGCATCAGTTTTTATATGAGCCCTCACAACCCAGTTTAGAGGAAGGCAAAAAAGGTCTTAGGACAACAGGAAAATGCCGGTGATAGCCATGGAGAAAATGCTCATCTCCAGCTGTGTAGAAAGCCCAGTCACTGTACCTGGTCAGCGTATCTCAGCTTGAGGCATGAGATGACTTGACCTTCCAGCTCCGAATCATCCTTTGCCTTGGTCAGGATACCATGACAGAATTTAGGAATGTCAGCTTTGCAGGCTTTTCTTAGCACGGGGTTTAAGCGGTAATCTAGAGTAAAAATATATCAGTATATGGTAAAATAGTTCACCCATGAATTTTCACAAATTTTTGGAAATTCACCTTTCAAAGGGAGGCATATTATATCAATAGTCTGACATTTCATTTGTATTTTAATAAATATCAGAGAGTAAAACAGCCCCACTGATCAGCCTTACAGACTGGGCAGTGGTGACACACACCAGTGTCCTAGTAGCCACACTAGTTTGCCATAGAAACTGGGCAGTAGTGGTGAACGCCCTTAATCCCAAAACTAGAGAGGATGGGAGGAGACAGCTCTCACACACAGTCTCATTCTGAGATTCCTGGAGGCAGGATCGCCATTTCAGACTGAGGTAAGAACCAGTGACTGGCTGCTTTGCTTTTCAGACCTTCAGGTTGAACCCCAATATCTGTCTCTGGGTTTTTAATTAATAATGATACAAACAGTCATGACTATAAACACCAATCTGTTATGTTAATAAATGGTAGATGAGTTATCATGCCAGGACTAGTGTTTTTAAAGAAGAGAAGGCCTTCTTGAAGTTCAAGGAATATATCCGTTCATAGTAGGGAAAACATGGTGGCAGGCCTTCTTGTTACATTTTTTGAGACACGGATTTCACAATCCTCCTGCCTCAACTCTCAAGTGCTGGGATTAACTATGCACACCTATCTTTCCACTGTTGCTAATAAGCAATGCAACTCAGTTCAAGAGCACATCAATGCTCCTCAGGATCCTTCCTCTCTGCAGCAGCTCTGCAGGGCTTTCTGGTCCAATATTAAAGCAGACAACAGAAACCTTGCCCAGAACAGATAATTCTGAAGGTGCCATGAAAGAAATAACACTTTTGTCTGCTAAGCTACAAGCTTTCCTAGTCAAGAGCTGAAATTTCCCTTCTGAAAACAACTGGCCATGCTCATGAAGTTTGAGTAAACATGTAGAATTCCCTCCCTTTCCTAGGGACCCTGTGCTGACCCTCCTCTATGACTTTCAAGAGCCGCTGTCCAGATCTTCAGTGCTCTTCCCTGACCTTTGTTCTAATTTCCTGGGTAGGCTTCAAAGGAGGAGGGGTACACAGCTCATATGCAGGCTTGGCTCCTCTCTTCAAATCCATGAGCTACATGGCACCCATAGGTAACATGTCTGGCAGGTTCCACGTGGGCTACACTCTGTGGGAGCAGGAGAGTGGAGCCAGGATGGTACCTGTGTTCTGGGTGATCTGGCGCTTGGTTATCATCTGTTTGCATTTGGGATCCATCAATTCACTGTTTTTATTTTGCTTCAAGCACTGTAACATGGTTTTGGAATCTGCTTCTGGACAGAACCGCTGCAAAGAAAACAAAATTATATGAAAAAAGCTATCCCAAACTAGCAACTAATCTATCTGTGATTGCTTTTACATCTACCTGGGAACTCATGAAAACGTGAAAGTTACAGTAGGTGCCCAAACTCAGGGTCCCTTGTTTACTTTTTTTCCCTACAGCCAACATTTTCCACATTTCTCCCTATGAACACTGGTTACATTCTGCATGGGTTTACCTGGTTACTATGGCTAAGTCACAGTAGAGGCCACCTCACAAGTGCAATTACTGTGTAAGTACAAATGTACCACTAGACCAGGTGCTATCCAGCCCTCAAGCCTTACCTACCCAACCACAGTGTCAGAATTTAGGAAATAACAACTATTAACCCACGTGAACAGGGATCTGGGGTAAGGATCCATGTGGTTTAAGTATAGGGGCTGAAATCTACCAAGCATGTGAGGTTGGTTCCTATAGTCTACTACTGTCCTTAAACAAGAGCTCAGTTTTGTCTGGTAATGAACCCCATCTCTATTTGTTATCCTGCGTGTCTGCATCACAGGGTCTCAGACTCTGCTAGGACACTTCGGCACCAAGTTTCCCTTGCTTGTTTTGGGTTCATGTTCTCCCTCCCTCCTTTCCCCCTTTCTTTGGCACATGCATGCACACACATACAAATAAATAAACATTACATCCTCACAGACATTTATTGGTAGGATCAGCACTGTATATTAAAGGGAAGCTGAAATGCATTTTTATTAAAGTTTCTTTGCATTTTCTTTAGTTTAATTTCTTTGTATATACAGATAGGTTAAAAACATTCACTGGAGGATCACTTGAAGAGAAAGAATGTGCGAATGGAAGCAAACACATTTTGCATGGCTAGAAATGGCTCAGTGGTTAAGAGCACTTGCTGTTCTTGCAGAGGACCTGGGTTTGGCTCCCAGCACATACGTGCCATCTTACAAGAGTTCTAGGAAACCCAATGTCCTCTTTGGCCTCAGTGGTCTCAGGCATGTATATGGTACCCATTCATACATGCAAGTGAAAGACTTATACACATAAAACAAAATTTAAAAAATCTTAAAAAGAAAGAAACATCTTGAGTGAGGAGAGGTCTGATGAAGACTTTGGACTGTGGCTTTCTCAGCACACCCATCCTGGCCACTTATTAGCTCAGCTCTGTGATTTTCCAACTCGAACAGCATCCACAATGCCTGGAGGGCTTATGGACACTGCTCAATGCCAGAGATTCTGGAAGCTCAAAGAGCCACAAACTGGCAGGTGAAGGCAATGCTGCTGACTACAGACCACAGCTGGGGAAATCACCATGCTAGCCATGTTTAATAGGCTACAACGAAAAGGGGTTCATGCTGTTACTGTCACTTGGGTCACACTTGTTCCTTACCTTAATCATCTGCTTGCAGACTCGCATGAGTGTATAGTCTAGTTCTGGGTCCATCATCTCTGTCTCCTGAAGCTTAAATACTTTCTGGTGGCAACGGGTACTCAGCTGCTTTTTGTTTTCCTTCAGACATTCAATAATCTATGATATTAAGAGTTATGGTTGAGTTAGGAAGCATATGAGGGATTGAAACTCATCTATTTTGACTGTAACTCGT
Source organism: Microtus oregoni (assembly GCF_018167655.1). Classification (NCBI taxonomy): domain Eukaryota; kingdom Metazoa; phylum Chordata; class Mammalia; order Rodentia; family Cricetidae; genus Microtus; species Microtus oregoni. The sequence goes on from NW_024543063.1 coordinate 45,120,447, forward strand.
AGTTCAATGAATGACACTGTTTTTCTATCCCAGGATCTTTTGTTTCTAACTTCAGGCAATAGGAGTTAAGGACTTTCTCATTAAGGAGAATTATACTCATGGATTTATAACCTGAGAGCCAACTGTGGACCAAATGACAAAAATTCAGGGTGATCAGCAGGCTGTACTGGAATCTAAAAAGGAAATTCATTTAGGTTTTCTAGTTTCTTCTACTTTGTTCAGCCATCCCTTGTTAGGATTCCTCTTGGAGCACACATTTCACTGACTACTCTGACTAGAGAGCAGGTAGTCTTCTAGAGATCCAATTAAAATCAACTTACATTTTATAAGAATAGTATTAGATGCTAAGTATGAATTGGACCCAATCCTCTATGACAAATAACATCTCAGAGGGCAAACTATGAAAAGCTATAACAGAAAAGGTTGGGTGGCAATATAAAAAGTATCACGGGACAGTCTATATATTTTTTAAAGATTTTGTTTATTTATTATGTATACAACATTCTTCCTCCGTGTATGCCTGCAGGCCAGAAGAGGGCGCCAGATCTCATTACAGATGGTTGTGAGCCACCATGTGGTTGCTGGGAATTGAACTCAGGTCCTCTGGAAGAAGAGTCAATGCTCTTAACCACTGAGCCAGATCTCCAGCCCGGGACAGTCTATATTGAATGCTGAGGTAGGTATATATTGAAGCAACCTACTCACTATTCTAAATCTTAGATATAAAATACATAATCTGCCAGGCTCTTGTGTGAAGCCATGACATCTCTCTGAAGGACTTAAGGACAACCAGGAACCACCAACTAGATAAAACACACTGACACCTTAAGAAGCGAAACATAACAAAGGACTCAAACCTGAGGGACAAAGCTAATAGGTCAAAGAAAAAAATGCAAAAATATATGTAATGTCTTTGGAACAATATAGAAAAACATGATAAAGAATCTAGACCAGGGGGCTGGAGAGATGGCTCAGAGGTTAAGAGCACTGACTTCTCTTCCAGAGGTCCTGAGTTCAATTCCCAGTAACCACATGGTGGCTCACAGCCATCTGTAATGAGATCTGGTGCCCTCTGTCCAGCAAGCATAGTGACAGACAGAACACTGTATACATAATAAATAAATCTTAAAAAAAAATCCAGTCCAGGTAGTTATGAAAAGAAGCAAGCAAAGATTTAGGAAATGAAAAGCCCAAACAGTGGTATAGCACATTCCTATCCAAACAATTAAAATGAGAAGGATTTAAAAATAAAGAAAAGAAAAGAAAGAGAACTGACAACAAATTAGTACGCTGGGTAACCGAAGGTGAGCAATTACCTCAAATGCAACACAGAGACAGAGTAACCAAGGCTGGAAAGCATTAAGATAAAGGTGAAGGAGGACACTGGGGGAGACCTGGGTGCACCACCTGTCCATGGAATTCCAGAAAAAAGGAAAAGCAGAGCAGTATTAGAGGAAGACCCTGTTCTCCATGACAAAGTCGAGACCCTGTCTGGTCTCATTCCCACTGAAATTATAGCTCAAACAGAACAAATCTAAAAGAAAGAGTAACTACAGAGAGAGAGAGAGGCGGGGGTTGGGGGAGACTCAGACTGTGCACTGGCAGCTACAGAGACAAGACAGAAAAAAAGAAAGCATCTTAAAGGCTAAAGCACCAGAGCAAGGTCCTAGGCAGCTGAGAGAGCAGACAAAAAAAAAAAAAAAGGAAAAAAAAAATCATGAAGAGCCGGGCGTTGGTGGCGCACGCCTTTAATCCCAGCACTCGGGAGGCAGAGGCAGGTGGATCTCTGTGAGTTCGAGACCAGCCTGGTCTACAGAGCTAGTTCCAGGACAGGCTCCAAAGCCACAGAGAAACCCTGTCTCGAAAAACCAAAAAAAAAAAAAAAAAATCATGAAGCCGGCACTGGTGGTGCATGCCTTTAATCCCAGCCAGCATTCAGGAGGCAGAGGTAGATGGATCTCTGAGTTCGAGGCCAACCTGGTCTATAGAGCCAGTTCCAGAACAGTCAGGGCTACATAGAAAACTCTGACTCAAAAAGAACAAAACAACAGCAGCAGCAACAAAAGAAGGAAGAAAAGAAGGAAGGAAGGAAGGAAGGAAGGAAGGAAGGACGGATGAACTGTGCAGTGGAGCATGGGGTGAATATCGGATGTGGGGTTACTGGAGAAGCCATAGAGAAGAAATACCCGAACGAATACCAGGAACCCACTGGGTAGACAAGGCAAGGCAGAGAGGGTACAGAGGAGCTGCATGGCAGAAGCTGGGAACAGCAATCTAGAACTGCCCAGTAGGATAGTTAAGCTGATTAGATGTGGCAGTCCTTGTCTCACTAGGGAGAAACTGACTGCAATAATGAATGCTTAACTTGACTTCCGATATCTTATAATCCTAGATCCTAGTACTTGGGAGGCAGAGCAGGCGGATCTCTTCCAGTTCGAGGCCAGCCTGGTCTACAAAGTGAGTTCCAGGATAGCCAAGGCTACACAGAGAAACCTTGTCTCAAAACTAAACATATATATATATATATATATATATATATATACACACACACACACACATATGTATATATATACACACACACACACACACACACACACATATGTATATATATACACACACACAAAAGTGAAGTGTTACCTGAGCATTTCCATACTGTACTGTAGAACAGTAGCTCTTGATGTCACTCCTGCAGGCTTCATACAGATCTGGTTCCAAACGAATGTCCTCCGTCTGCATGAATGAGCCAATGTGGGAAGGGAAGTGATTTTAAGCTAGAGATGTCAATGTATCTTTTAAAAGATTTACTTTTATTATTTTAAATTATATGTAGTTATGCATGCCTGGATGTGGGTCTTTGCACACGAATGTAGGGACTTGAGAAGGTCAGAGGTGTCAAGATGCCCTGCATCTGGAATTACAAATAGGCATGAAATATCTGATGGGTGCCGAGAACTAATCTCAGGTCCTCTGGAAGAGTAGAAAGTACTCTTAACCACTAAACTGTCTCTCTGGCCCCTGAAGATGGGATGTTTACAGACTTATTTGTTGACTGGATACTGTCTAGGAATGACCTCTATAGGTGTCAGCAGTGTGGAGAAGGCACTAATTGTCATATGCTCCCCCTCCCCTCCTCAATTGTCTCAGATGGACCTTGTGGGGAATAATCATGGCCCCCAAGCTGACAGACCTAAATTTAAGGAAAGGAGTTTTATTTCAAGGTAAAGGGATATTTCTCTTTCCCCCGTTCTTGAAGGAGCTGAAAAGTGAAGTAGGTAGTTCAGCTGCCTCGGGCAGCCGTCCTGCAGCCAGAGGATGAAACTGATGCCAAGGACAGATGAGTGGACAGTTAAGGTCTTCTGTCCCTGAGGACAGTACTGATCCAATGACTATAAATGCTTTGAATATATAGTGGTATGTGCCAAAAATATATTCTATCATTTAAAACCAAACTCAAAACAGTGAAGAAGCAGCTAATGTCATACAGAAAGATTTTGAACTGAAACTACATCTCATGCTTCACAATGGTAGCAGGAGCCATCTCCCTGTCCCTGTCTCTCTGCAGCTAAGCACTGGTCCTGTTGTCTCTGAAAGCATTACCATCTCTAGCTCCTCCACACGGAGTTGCTTGCGGCACTTCAGTGATACCCGGTGCTCCTTGACTTCCTGCAGAGTGTCGTTGCGCACAGTGGTGCTCAGGCAGATCACTACATCAACCCTGCCGTGGAAGGAGAAGGCATAAGACTGTGTGGAGTGGGGCAAATGCCAGGGCACTGGGCTGGAATGGGGCAGGGGGCACATTATGTACCCAGAATTAATTAATCCATATATGCATATTTATATTTGCACACTATGCTTTTTAATGTCTCTCTTGTAATCCTCACTGCTGTTTTCAATAATTTAACTGTCCCTCTTATTAACCATGTTTTGAAAAGACCATGTTAATATGCCATAATATGGCATATCTGGATGTCAAATAAATACTAAGAATCACCTCATTTAATTGAAAAGGTAAAAGTTCTAAATTTGAAAGGGGAAAAAAAGGTATGCCAAGATTGGTAGAACTACAGACTAGAAGATATTATATCTATACTTATATTATATTAATATATAATATAGTATACTGTTTCAATTTTTTTTCTTAAAACAAATAGGAAAAAAAAAAAAACCAATCAGGGCCTCACAATGTACTCCAGAATGGCCTGGACCTCATACTCTTCCTGTTCAGTCTCCTGAGTTCTGAGATAAAGATGTATGGCCACTCCAAATACCCATATAAATAATTACCATTAATTTCCTACTGTGTTTAATTTACGAATCAAGCTCTGTCATGGTATATAGATAGAGTGGAAAAGATTACACAGGACTCGATACCATTTGCAGTCTCAAGCACTTGCTGTGGCTTGTTTATTAGAAACAATATGACCACAGAAAGAACAATGCTGTTATCGTTCACATTCTGTGAAACATTCCCTAAAGGTACAGAAAAAAAATAGTCTAAAATGGGGATCTGGTCTCTGTTCATGGAAGGCAAAATATGTTCTAGTAACGACACCCCCCAACCCCAAGAACAACTTGTAAGATTTGGGCAGCTGTGCTGTCAAAACCTCACTGAGGCCTAATTCCCAAGGGAGTTGAGTTAACTTATTTCCAAAAGCTCTACTTCAGTGAGGCTGTGTAGCTTCCTGCAGACACCACACTGGGAGGTGCTGGGAAGAAGGTGACTCAGCAACTTTCTCTTCTCAGGACATCTACACCTGATTCAGAGAGGCAGTCTAAACTGAGTCTGAAAAAAAATATCAAGAATATTCCCATACTGCAGAGGCTTTACTTTTGAGACTATCCATGACCAAGTGTGGCTGAGAGGGAGCTGTGGCTATAGCTGTGGCTATAGTCTGTGCAGACAATGCCAGGGTTTGGCTATCTCTGGACCACTACCGCCAGAGAGCAGGAAGTTGCCTCATACCCTACACACTCATTCGGAGGCTGACAGAGACGTCAGGAGGCAGGACAGATCAATTAAGACACGTACTTCTTTTTTATGTTGGGACAAAGTTTTAACACATCCTCCTTGCAGGCCATTTTGAACTTGTAAGAAAATCGAAAATCCTTCATCTGCACCTAAATGATGAGAAAGAAAATCAGCTCTGCAGCAAACTATGGTTAACAGCAATGGCTAATATTAGCATAAAACTTCCAGAAGTCTGGTCCAGGCTGAGGATGAAATTCAGTTCACAGAGTGTTTCACTAGCATGCCCAAAGCTCTGGGAATGATTCCCAGCTTCACATAAAAACCCGGTATGATGGTACACACCCATAATACCACAGAGCACAGGAAAATTAGAGGGTCAAAGTCATCCTTAGCTATACAGCAAGGTTGAGGCTAGACTGCTCATGAGAATTTTTCAATCTGCTGCGATCTCATGACTCCCCCTTTACAGCACACTGGTCGTCCTGTCCTTCAAATCACACATCTGGGTTTACTATGACAAAAGTGTTTCTCTGACAGATCTTCACAGTTTCCAAGGGCATTTCCTTTGGGGTTCTATGTGTAGTCCTATTCCTTAGTATCTCCTCTTGCAGTCCTTTCATCCCCCAACTCCTGCCCTGGTTTTGTTTCTCTTCCTTGAACCAGCCCAGATTGTGTAGCCATGACATACACTATACTTGTTCTGGCATCTTTCTTTTACTAGAGTCTAGATTCTAGTATGGCAAGAAATGCAATCATGTGGGCTACACGCTCTGAGCAGTCAATAGCCTCAACTGACTGACTAATTATCCTTCCTGCACAAAGTGCTTGCTACACCGAACTTCCTTAGCTTCCTTCCTGTTATTACAAACATTATTCAAATGGTAGGTACATCTGAGTTATATGATTTAAAAAAAAGGGGGGGGATATGCAGTGTAGGGATTTAGTTCAGTAGAAAACTGCTTGTAAGGTTAGCCCCTGGTTCAACCTCCAGCACACAATGGGGGAAAGAGATAAAGAGAAGAAGACAGTAGAGCAGAAGAGAGGACTCAGGTGCAGTGTACTGAGGTCCATCCAGACGACTGCACAGAACGACACACTCCAGTGATGTAAGCATTAACCAGAGCAGGAGTTGCTTGCTCTGGTCTCTACCCCTCTACAGTGAATGTTCTCTAGGACTACGCCTCTTCTGTCACTGAATGCTAAGGAGCTGAGGAAAGCGCCTGGCCACAGTTGAAAAAGTCACATTTACTGAGAGAAGTGTAAATAGGGTACATAACTGGAAATAATGAGAAGAGCACAACGTCTTGGTTGTTACAAAGCAGAAAGATATTCAGTAATCACCAGCAGCCAAGACAGGAAATGGACTGACCAGCTGGAAGTGAGTGACTCCAATGGCGCACTTCTCATTCATGTCCTTCTGGTGTTTGTTCTGTATCAGACACTCCATCAGGTCCCCAGAATCTATCTGGTTGTCTGCCACATCCTGGGAAAGACAGTACACATTCACTCTATTTGTAATAATTAACAACATAATCTATAGCGCCATCCATGAAAAATGTGAGGAAGAATGTGAATAGAAGCCTTCAAAAAAAAAAAAGAGATACAGCATAAATTCTTCAAATAAGCCCGAGAAACCAGGAAAGATAAAAATTCAGCGGCAAATACACGAAGCAAGAACATCCACCCACTGTGAGGACTATTACTTATTTCCTTCTGGGAGGCAGCAGTGGCTTTACGGGTAATACCTAGCTGTCAGATTTTTTTTTAAAAAAAAAAGAAGAAGAAAAAAAGGTTTAGGTTAGGTTTCTTTTTCTTTCTTCCTTTCAATGATTTATTTACTTTTATTTTATGTGCTTTGGTGTTTTGCTGACATGCATGTCTATGTGAGAGTGTCAGATCCCTGGGACAGGAACTAGACAGTTGTGAGCTGCCATGTGGGTACTGGGAATTGAATTTGGGTCCTTTGGAAAAGCAATCATTGCTCCTGCCACACACACCCCTGTCCCTGCCTCCCCCCCCCCCGCTTCAAAAATAGGGTTTCTTTTTCTTTTCTTTCTTTCTTTTTTTTTTTAGTTTTTCGAGACAGGGTTTCTCTGTAGCTTTGGAGCCTGTCCTGGCACTAGCTCTTGTAGACCAGGCTGGCCTCGAACTCACAGAGATCCGCCTGCCTCTGCCTCCCGAGTGCTGGGATTAAAGGCATGAGCCACCATCGCCCGGCTAAAAATAGGGTTTCTTTATGCTGTCCTGGAACTCACTCTATAGGCTGGCCTCAAATTCACAGAGATCCGCCTGCCTCTGCCTCCCAGGTGCTGAGGAAAAAGGCGTGTGCCACCACTGCCTGGCTTAGCTGTCAGATATTAAGGGTTACTAAATGCACTTCACCCCTACAATTTGGGTAAAAAGGGAGCAAGAGATAAAGTAAAAGAAGTCACTTTGCATAGAGATGTAATCGAGACAGCTCGAAGAGGAAGCTACTACCATTGCTAACAATTCCTGAGAAGCAACTCAGCTGTGCCCTGGAATTTCTCTCTCTCTCTCTTTTTTTAAGATTTATTTATTTTATGTATATGAGTGCTCTATCTGCATGTAGAGGGCACCAGACCCCATTACAGATGGCTGTGAGCCACCATGTGGTTGCTGGGAATTGAACTCAGGACCTCTGGAAGCACAGCCAGTGCTCTTAACCTCTAAGATCTCTCAAGCCTCTGTATCTTTTCTTACAAAGCCACCACACCCACTTTGGCTAGCCACACACCTGCTCATGTGTAGTGAGCCGGACAGGATCGCCATTACAAGATGGCGCCGATATCCTGTCTTGTTGGAAATAAACAACTCCATGTTTGGCTCTGCCTTTGGGAGCTGCGTGTCCCCCGCTTCCCGCATGCGTGGTGGATAAGGGTCCTTGGGCCTATCCCGATGCAGTCTGGTGTCAGCTGATGGTGGCAGCCAATTACAGGGTGACCCGTGTGCCAATTCCCTATATAAGCAGCTGCTTTAGTGCTTTTGGCGCTCTCTCTCTCTCTCTCTCTCTCTCTCTCTCTCTCTCTCTCTCGTTTCCTGCCCCTCGCTCCCTGCCCCTCTCGCTTCCTGCTCTCGCCTCTTGCCCCGTTTCCTGCCCCTTCGCTTCCTGCTCCCCTCAACCAAGGGCACTCCAGTAAAGCGTGATCTGAGAAGAATCCTCGTGTGGTGGTTGTTCTTTCTCGCTGGTCGAGAAGTTCGCCGCACTCATGTGCAGAGTGTACTAACTGCAGGGATCAAGCTCTATAATCATCAAGGTTCCCCAAGCTGTTGGCTCCTCCCTCAATCTTTCTACAGTTCCAACTCCCCACCCCCAAATTTGCTAAAGCTGGTTATTATTCAAGAGTAGGGTATGCTGAAGACAGGGTGAACCCCACACCCTTGAGGCCCAAAGTCCTATTGAATTTGGTTCTGTTAGTAACCCGTGTTCCCCCAGACATCACTTACATGACAAAAGTTCTGAATTATAGGCTCACAGGCTCTCATCAGCAAGGCTTCTATTTGGATATCCTGTAGAAGATGAAATAGATTAATCACTCTGCTTCACAAAAGCCAAGCTTAGAGGAAGAAGAGGCTATAGGGTGTGTGTGTGTATGTATTTTCCTCCTATCTGTCTAACTTGTAGCCCTAGCTAGAACTCACAGAGATCCACCCGCTTCTGTCTCCTGAACTGGCATTATAGGTGTGTAGCAGCTGGCATTATAGGCAGGAACCACTGCACCTGGCAGGCAGATCTTTTTATCAACTTGAACGAATGCAGAGGCAGGGATAAGAAAGGGGAGGTAATGTGCTGGGCGGTGGTAGCAATGCCTTTAATCCCAGGACCTGGGAGGCAGAGTCAGACAGATCTCTCTGAGTTCGAGGATGACCAGGGTTACACAGAAAACCCTGTCTCAGAAAACAAACAAAAACAAAAATAAAGGGGAGACGAAACATTTGACAATAATATTAGAGTATGCAAATTCTTTAGAGTTTTTATTATCTCTGTACGTCTGAAGAGTACTGTCTACACTTTTGAGGCTTCTTAATCTCAAGTTTTATATTTTAGTAGGCTTCAGGGTATAACAGAGAGAAACAATGGTTCAATCTTTCATGTAAAACAAACACTATGAAATGACCTCACTGAAAGAGATTTAGGGATAAGAGGCTATCACTGCTTAGACTGCTTTTGAATGGAGTCTGAGACCTGAAGTGCAGGAGCCATCTTTTCTCAAGTGAGAAAAGGTTTAATAAGTGATAACTGGGAAGAAAAACCCAACACCGTGCAGATAGCTTTTCTGGAACTGTGATAGAGGGGTCAGGATTCAGCACAATGTGCTTCTTTATAAAGTAAACAGGGAAGGATTGACTAGGTTCTTTTGACTGACAGAGCTAAGTAATAACGGCCAGGCTGGGCAGCACCTCTCCTCTAGGGAACTACTTATCACTTACCTCAGACTCTAACTCGGTGAGGTTGCCCACTATGTCTCTGCATTCCACAGCTAAGTCATCAAGATGGTCCTGGAGGCACTCAAGCTCCTGAACATAAGAAGGCAAGCCTTAGTGTTCAGTCATGGAAGCCAACAAGGGAAGGTGGGACACTGTGTCTGTCTCCTTTGTCCTTGCCTCCCCTTTAAAACCACCTTACTAAACAACAAAGCTTTATTTGATTAAAACTAAGATTCCTTAGAACTGGACTTACAGATGGTTGCGAGCTACCACATGAGCGATGGAAGACAATCCAGTGCTCTTAACTGATGGGCTATTTCCAAGACCCTTTAACCACATACTATCATACTATTATTATCTAAAGGGTATTTTCTCTTGGCTTTAGAAAATACTAAAACTGTACTGAGCTGATGCTGCCTTGTACAGCCTTACTATTCACTATGCCTTTCAGCTGCTTAGGATTGTTAGGACAGTTCCAGGTCATTCTCCTAAAGCTACTTCTCAGCAGAGTACTCTGTTAAGAGCTCAGGCTCCACATACTGACCACTCTTCAGGACTCTGTTAGAATAGGAGGGAAGACAGAAGGATTGGAGGAATTACAACAGCCAGAATTGGGGAGGGGAATGACTCAAAGGAAAAATGCACCAAGCTTCTGCAAGTAATACACATAGGTAACAAGGAAAATCTTATCCATGACTCCATTTCTAGGTTTAGTTTCATAGCTGTGGGCCATAATGTAGTTGGGGTTTCTGAAGATTTACCTTATAAAACAGTGTGAAGAAAATCTTTTCTGGGATTCTATATCAACACATTTTTGGTTGTTCTATTAGACAGAGGTAGCAGAAAGCTAAACAACAACATTTTCTAGTCATTTTCATTAGTCATCAGAGAAATGCAAACCAGAACAACTCTGAGATTCCATCTTACACCTGTAAGAATGGCCAAGATCAAAAACACTGATGACAACTTATGCTGGAGAGGTTGTGGGGAAAAGGGAACACTTCTGCATTGCTGGTGGGAATGCAAGCTGAATCAACCCCTTTGGACGTCAGTGTGGCCATTTCTCAGAAAATTAGGAAACAATCTTCCTCAAGACCCAGTAATACCACTTTTGGGTATATATCCAAAGGATGTTCAATTGTGCCACAAGGACATGTGCTCAACTATGTTCATAGCAGCTTTGTTTGTCATAGCCAGAATCTGGAAACAACCTAAATGTACTTTGACCAAAGAATGGATAAGGAAAATGTGGCACATCTACAAAATGGAGTATTACACAGCAGGAAAAATAACAACAGCTTGAATTTTGCAGGCAAATGGATGGATCTAGAAAACATTATTTTGAGTGAGGTAACCCAGACCCAGAAAGCCAATTCTCACATGTGCTTGCTCATAAGTGGTTTTTAAACATAAAGAAAACCAGCCTACAAATTACAATCCCAGAGAACCTAGACATCAATGAGGACCCTAAGAGAGACATACATGGATCTAATCTACATGAGTAGTAGGAAAAAAACAAGATCTCCTGAGTAAATTGGGAGCATGGGGACCTTGAGAGAGGGTTGAAGGGGAGGGGAGAGACAGGAAGGGGAACAGAGAAAAATGTAAAGCTCGATAAAAATCAATAATAAAAAAAGATTTATTTCTTTCTAAAAATTTTTAGATTTCTTTTAGTCTAAATATATAAGTGTTTTTTTCTGAAAGTATCTATGTGCAACATGTGCATGCTATGCTAGGGCCTGTGAAGGTCAAAAGAAGGCATAGGATCCCCAGGAACTGGAGTTACAGATGGTTGTGAGCCACCATATATGTCCTAGGAATTGAACCTGGGTCCTCTGCAAGAGTAACAAATGCTCTTAACCTCTGAGCCATCTCCCCAGTTACGTTGGCTCTAAACATTACACAAAGAAGGAAAATAATCAGCTCTAATAAAGAAATAATAAAGAAATCATAACATTAAAACATATGAAAAATATAGCTATTCTTACATAAAAGCAAAAAAAGAAAAGCAAACGAACAGAGACCTCTGGTGGGTTTCTTCTAGAAAGAACACTGAAAATATAACAAATCACAGCAGCAAACAATGAATTGTACCGCAGGGAATTTACACAAATATGAGTCACTACATTCTGATTAATGGAAGCAAATGGAAGCTCCATCACTAACCTGCCCGGTCTCTGTTTTCTCACTGCACCATTTCCCAAGGTCTATCAGGCACTTATCCTGGAGGGCAGGATCCAGCTTAACATCCATGGCACGCTGGTGTAGGATCCTTTGTACTTCAGCTCGGCATTCTCGTGAAAGCTAAATTGGAAAGAATGAGCAAAAGACTTTAAAGCTAGAAAAATAAACACATGAAGTTCCTAGACAGAACAAATCTGTTATAACCAAACTAGTAACTAGCCCTGTCATTTACTTCCCAAACTTTAAACCAAATTTTATTTTCTAGAACAAGAATTAAATTCTTTAGAGAGCTACTGAATTTCTCCAAGCAGTTATACAGCCAGCATTTTCCATTAAACTATACCTATGGTGTCCTTTTCTGATAGTATTCTGAAAACAAAAAAAGAGTGAACTATATCTGTTCAAAGTATGGTTTTGTTTAGCAACATAGTATTGCTACTCCATTGAGTATATGATATTAGATCTGATTCAGGCAAGATCTACACATACATGCAGGCAACGACAGAACATCAATTACATAGCCAGGGGTGTATATTATAGACATTATATAGACTGAGCAGAGGGTGAACAGGTAGATACCAATACTTTTGGATGTCCATAAAAAACACATACCTGAGGCAGGTATAATTTCTTAGGGGGCATGGGGATTCATTTTATTTTATTTTATTTTTTTTAAATTATATACATTCATTTATTTATTTGTTTATTTGTGCCTGTGCATTTAGTAATTGTGCAAGTGTCACGGCATATGTGTGATCAGAAGACAACGTATAGGAGTCAGTTCTTGGTTTCCACTACGTGGGTTATGAACTCAGGGAAAAAGGCTCAGCAACAAGCACATTTCCCCACTGAACCAGGCCCCAGGAGCTCCCTTTCAGAGTCACAGAATATTGACAACATGTGTACAGTACTGTGAATGTAACCAGTACTAATGATTTTTCTCCCTTTAAAGGGCTAATTTTATGTTATGTGAATTTCAGTTCAACTTTGTAAGAAGTATTTTTTAAAGCTCACGCAAAGGGTATGTTAGATAGTTCAGTGGGTAAAGGCAGCTGTGCTGGGCCTGATGATCCCTGGGACTCAAATGGTAGAAGAAAGAAACTTCTGCCAGTTGTTTAATGGCGTCTACATGCATGCTAAGAAAACCTGAAAAGTTAGCATAAGGGATTCTACTCCTTTAAAGAGAGAGGTGGGGGGGAGGTGTATTTATTTGGTATGTATAGAGCCTGTATGTGACCCTGCAGGACAGGCCAGAAGAGGGCACCAGATCTCAATCCTGGTGGGTGTGAGCCACCATGTGGTTGAAGGGAACTGAAGGCAGGACCCCTGGAAGAAGCAGTCAGTGCTCTTGGCCTCTGAGACATCTCTCCAGATCCTTATTCTTTCTTTATTTACAAGAGAAAGAACCTCCTGCTGTTGTGACTAACCAAATACCAGGATATGGGAATATCTGTGGCCAATGAGAAATACTATGTTTTCTGATACAAAAGAATAAAAACAAGAATAAAAAACTAGGCCAGACATTTAGCAATTGAAGTATGACACTTTCTAATTGTATCTCCTGGATTTGAATCCTAGACAGTCTAGGCTCAGAAGCACTTTACCTATCTGTACTCAGATATGTAAAGTTCTAACACGACTACAATCTGTAACATATGCAGACATGATATTCAATAGGGTCTCAGGATGACAGCAAGCAGTATGCTATATGTGGTACCGGAAGAGAGCTAAGTTCACACAAACATTTCACCAAAGGATGGCAACTGGGGCAGGGAAATGCAAAGAAGCTGGTATTGAAGCTTCCACTCCAACTTGTGCGTTGTCAGAGAGATCTCATTAATATAAAGCATTTGTGTTTGGCTGCCAAAGGCAGAAACCTAAAGAGCCACTTGTATCCTGGCTAAAAGCTTCTAATGGAACTTTAAAGCTAAATAAAGTTAGAACAGCAGAATTTAATTGTCCATTTGTGATTTGTAATTCGGAAATTTACAGAGAAAACCCAGAAATGAAACAAAAAACAAAGCCAACACACAGGAAAGAAGCTGGTGGACATCTGTAGCAGCAGGGATACTCATTGAACGATTATGTTTCTAGTAGAACAACACCCACCCACCCACCACATACACCAGAACGGCTTCCTTGTGACGACAGAAATCAGAACAGGTAGAAAACAAACGGCATTAGGAGGAAACCAAAGTTGATAGCATACCCTCCTTCCTTGTTCTTCTGTACGGTAGGCATGTCTGTATAAGCAGGAAAACACAGCTCCAGGAGGCATAAGTTCACTGGTCTCATTCCAACCATGGGTATGGCAAAGGCGAGAAGCATCTCCCTGGCATTTCCGGTATAAAACAGGGTCCAACCTATAAGGTTAAGAATGGAAAAAGAAGCACTACTTTGCATATTTTCCTTCTCATGCATGCTAAGGGCTTCCCCCTCCTCCCCCAGTGACAGGGCTTCTCTGTAGCTTTGGAGCCTGTCCTGGAACTAGCTTTTGTAGACCAGGTTGGCCTCGAACTCACAGAGATCCACCTGCCTTTGCCTCCCGAGTGCTGGGATTAAAGGTATGTGCCACCACCGCCTGGCCAGATTTTGCTGTTTTTTAGGTTTACTTTTTCCCCCCCTCTTTTAGACAAGGTCTCATATAACTCAGGCTGGCTTAGAAGCTACTGTGTAGCTGAGGATGAACTCTTTTTTTGAGACAGGGTTTCTTTCTCTGTAGCTTTGGAGCCTGTCCTGGAACTAGCTCTTGTAGACCAGGCTGGCCTCAAACTCACAGAGATCCGCCTCCACTTCCTAAACTGGGATTTCAGGCATAAGCAGCCACACCCCACTCTGAATGCCACTCACAAAGACACAATAGTCAACTTAGAGAAATTTGTTAACCTTCATATAGAAGACGTCTAGTCTCCCTCAAAGATGTCATTGTGGCTCTGTAAGGTACCTATTTTTTCTGTAAGACTCAGCAGCCCAGGCAGCAGAGTAAAACTAGGTTTGTTAGCCTAGGCAATCTTTCATTAAGTACTTTCTCCTAGGATGAATGCGGTGCAACCCTATCTGATGTACTAGCTTCAAAAAAGATGGGAAATGACAGGAAAAACACTCAACAACAAAGATGTTCTCTTCACCCTCTTATGGAAGAGGGAGTAGTGGTTAATTTGTCTGAAGATTGCTTATCAAATCATAAAACATTTAACTTTGAATCGTCTCAAGACACTGTGGATCATGTATTGAACCTGCTTCTTTTCTTCAAATCAAGGGATACCTGATTGCTCACATTCTATTGTCAACTGCAGGAGACCTATTTAATGGCAGGAGAGAGGCTAGCATTAAGCTTTTAGTAGATTACGAAACACATTTTTAAATCATAGGAGAAAGAGCTAAGAGGAGAAATCACTATTTCCTTTGATCCTTTCAATACCAATTTCTTTTTTTTTTCCTTTGGTTTTTCGAGACAGGGTTTCTCTGTGGTTTTGGAGCCTGTCCTGGAACTAGCTCTTGTAGACCAGGCTGGTCTCGAACTCACAGAGATCCGCCTGCCTCTGCCTCCCGAGTGCTGGGATTAAAGGCGTGCGCCACCACCGCCCGGCCAATACCAATTTCTTTATCTGAAACAGGGTCTTGCTATGCAGTCAAAGGCAGTCTTTTTTTTTTTAATTTATTTATTTATTAAAGATTTCTGTCTCTTCCCCGCCACCGCCTCCCATTTCCTTTCCCCTCCCCCCTCAAAGGCAGTCTTGAACTTGCAATATTTCTGCTTCAGTCTCCATTATACAATTATGCACTCATGTGTCATAATGGCTGGCCTTCCCGACTAATCTATAAATATACATCAAACCTCAAGTAACCATTTTCCATTGACACATGTGAAACATAAATTAATCATCAAGAAAGAGTAAAGACCACAGTACAGTGGTTCAAGTAAGTTAAACAGGAAGCTGCTGAGTGTGGGAGACAGATGCAGCAGTAAAACCCAGAGTCAGCAGAACTGGAGAAGGAAAAGAAAAAGAGTAGAAAGAACAGCTGAACACAACCAAAAAACTACAGTGATTCTATTTGTATGTAGAGAGCACTACCCTAGTTCATCCTTTCTTTTTATTCTGCTAACAGGATGAGAGAAGGATTAGAAAATCAAACTGTCATTTATGCGCTATCTTTTTAGAGTCAAAGCTGAAGATGCTCTTGCTGTCTGCATAGGTACATGGACTCACTCTCAATAGATGTTTGGAGTATCAGGAATGGTTTGAGTCCAGCTTCCACAGCTGTGGTGAATAGGAATGTTTAGCACCCTAAAGACTGGCAGGGGTTGACTCTGCTTTTAGATACTGCTCTAGAAGTAGTAAGTAGGTTTTCTGGGGATAGTTATGCCAGAATTTGAAAAATTTGTTAATTTGTTATTGATTACCATAAAACAGAAAAGTGGGGTATGGAAACACAGTTTAGTAGGAGTGTATACTCTAAGAATGTAGCCCTGGGTTTAAAAACACATATGGGCTGGTGAAAAGGTTCCACGGTTAAAGCACTTTATGGTGCAATTCTGGTGACCACAGTTTGATCCTCAGAGCCTATGTAAGAGTGGAGGGAAAAAACCGACTCCATCAAGCTGTCCTCTGACTCTCACATGCTCACTGAGGCAAACAAATTCACACACACTATGCAGCAGAACACTCTAGTCAACTATTAAATTCTTTTCCATATGAACACCTATCCATTTGATACTGACCACACAAAGAGGCAGAATAAGGCACTGCCTTCCACCTGTTTTAAAATACTCACTTCCAATCCCGAGAGATAAAATACTGCAGCTCTAAGAGACGATGTTCACAGTCTTCCACCATTTTCTCTGTGTATAAATGTTCCATCAGACACGAAAGAATCCTGGTTATAACAGAGGTGAAATTGCAATGAAAGAGTCACTCTGGTGACAGGCTCCAGAACTCTTATTTCAATACAGTATTTCCCTAGGGTGACATGATTTATTTTTCTGAGAATCACAAAATTAATTGAACTTGACAGTAACTATTTCTTCTACCAGCTTTAAGTCATTTTGCACTTCAAGTTCTGCATGCTTAAGTCTGTGTAACAGCTTTGTTTTTAATCATTTACTATGAAAATTTTCCAATAAACACAAGAGTAGAAAGAGAAAAAGTGTACTGATCACGTTTCCTCCTTATAGCTTTTGTGAACCTATAGCCAAATTTGATTAAACTCAGTATCTCTTGCTGATAACTGAAGCAATTCTCAGTAAATATTTTATCCTATTTCTCTAAAATTTGTTATCATTACCATATCCACAGCAATAACAAAAAGGTACATCTATTTATTTTCATATAAAATAAAATAAAATACTATTGTCCCTCCTCAAATATTTTCAACTATCTCATGTCTACTTAAATATTTGTTCAAATCAAGACCCAGCAAAGAGCTACACATTGTACTTAAAGTGTAAGAGATGAAGAGATATGTCAGTGTTTAAGAGCACTGATTACTCTCCAACAGGACTCAGCCCAATTCTCAGCACCCCATAATTGCTCTGATTCCAGGCAATCTGACACCCCCTTCTTGCCACTTTGTGTTGTTAGCAGGCAAGCAAGCAGTGCAGAAACATGTATGCTGGGAAAACACCATACACATAAAATGCGTTTCCTTCTTTCTCTTTGTCCCTTTTCCGGTTGACATAGTTATTACTCCATAAACATTCTCAGTCTAAGTATCCAAGCATCTACCTCCTTCACCAACATATACGCTTTAAGCAAGAATGCCGTTTTAATCTCCCCTGAAGTGTGAGCAGCAGCAGCTTCCACACAAACGAATGATGGTAAAGCTGGACGGCACTGACTTTTTATTGTCAGACACTGCCAGATGCAAGCTGTGAAGAGTATGTGAGCCGGCAGTGGTAGCACATGTCTGTAAGCCCAGCACTCGGGAGGCAGAGGTAGGCAGGCAATCTCTGAGGTGGAGGCCAGCCTGGTCTACAAAGTGAGTTTCAGAATAGTCAATACTACAAAGAGAAACACTGTCTAAAAAACTAAAAAAAACCAAAGACAAACCCCAATAAACAAACAAAAAAGTTACATAGAACAGAAAACCTGCTCTTACTTGCAATCTAGTTTTAGGAATTGTTTTCACATCATATGGAATAAAACAAATGAACATCAAATATTTCATATTAAGTCAAGCATTTAATTAGCTTTCTGATATCTTGGATAAAATGGCACTACTCAGTTTGCCCATGTCCACAGCTTTGAAATATCACATCTTGTCTTCAGTCTCAATTATGATGAACTGCTTCCTGGTGAATTAAGTAGCCAATGTAGGAAAGGATGAAACGACAGAGGAGCAGTGTACAAGGTCACACTACCTTGAGTGCCTTTGCATTATAAAAAGTTACTCAGTGACCAAGAGAGGTTCATGTACAGCACACTGTCAACAAGTATCATCACAGTTTGTCCCTTCATCATGGATGAGGCATATCAAAAGTCTCAATTTCAATATTAGTTTTAACAAAACTTTGGTATGTGTCACTGTTCAACAGAATCTCAGTCAAGATGTTAAAGCTACTCAGAAGTCATTTGAGGGGGTGTTCTCTGTGCTGCCAAATCAAATCAATATGGACAGTGCTACAAGCAAGAGAACCTACATTGGGTCTCCAGATCGTATGTGTTTGCAGGCTGTCTGTATTACAGATTCACAGGCTTCATTCAAAGCTCGATCAATGCGGTAATCTGCACCAGGGTCAGTCTCCTGAATCAGTGTCTGAAGCTGGGTTGGGGAAGAAAAAGAAAAAAAGGTGATTAAGGCATAGAGAAGAACAATGTCATATCATCAGATGCTCGGTCCAGCACATCACAACATAATCTAAACAATGTTCTACAAATGTTACTGGCCAAGCTGAAAAACTCCAATGGAACACTTCCCAATTTTCTCCACTTGCTCCAGGTTTTCTGTTGAAGTCACTGTGGCACTTGAATATTCACCCGGTTGGACCCTTCACTGGGCATCCACAAACAAGTCTTTACAATATGCCTATGCAGGCTCCCTCCTGACTAATCAGATTTCTCAACCTGCTGCTTAGATGGAAGCCAGAGTTGAAAAGAACAAAAGACAGCTCTAATTAGAGATGAATCTGGTTCTAACAAGGCTATAAATTTTGCTGCAGCAACACTGGTACAACAACAAGTATACAGTGTTTTATTAAGGCAGATGTGAGAGATTTCAATTAACTCACAGCTGGAATTAGAAAACAAGAATGTGCTGGGTGGTGATGGTGCACACCTTTGATCTCAGCACAAGAAGATGATCTCTGAGTCAGAGGCCAACTACAGTCTACAGGGTGAGTTCCAGGACAGCCAGGGATACACAGAGAATCCCTGTCTATAAAAACAGACATACAACAAACAAAGCAAAACAAAAATAAAACAAGAATGGTTACAATTTCTTACTTTTTCCAACAATATTTATACCTTAAGGATCACAAATGTTTGTTGTAAAGCACAGGAAACTGAGATTACATTCCTTCTCATCTACTTTTGCTTAACTCATCCTTTATTGTGGAATGAAGGCAGGAAAATAGGCACCTCAGATTGGAGCACTGAAGAAACTGGATCAGAAGACCCAAGCTCAATTAATGCTTCTGTTCCTGTGTAACAACCGCTTTGAGAACTAGACAAGTTCATCTGAGTCTACATTCTCCCATTATCTCTCTCTACTTTTTTTCCTGTAGTTTTATTTTATGAATGAGTGTTTTGCCTAAATGTATGTCTGAACAACCCATGCAACACAGCACCTATGAAAGCTAGAAAAGGGTGTCAGATCCCCTGGGTCTAAAGTTACAAATGTGTTGCGGGAGGTCCTCCCACTCCTCCAGCTTATAGCAACTATCCCAAAAGTGGTAGACTTAACCTCATAAAAAGAACTTCTTGGATTCTTCCTAGAATTGTACGTGATGCTCCAATAACTGGAGCCTGTACATTCTATACTGATGCAAATAAATCAGGGAAAGCAGGTTACAAGTCAGATGAATTGAGTAAGGTGGAACAAAGCCCTTATAATTCTGTCCAGAAGGCAGAATTATATGCCATTCTTATGGTGCTAAGGGATTTTAAAGAACCTCTTAATATAGTTACAGATTCACAATATGCAGAAAGAGTTATCTTGCATATTGAAACAGCTGAATTTATACCAGATGACACAGAGTTGACTTCATTGTTTATCCAGGTACAAGACATAATCAGGAACAGGCTTTGTCCGATGTACATAACACACATCCGGTCCCATACAGGTCTGCCTGGTCCTCTAGCCCAAGGCAACGCTGAGATTGATCAATTGTTGATTGGAAGTGTGTTGCAGGCCTCAGAATTTCATAAGAAGCATCATGTCAATAGTAAAGGCCTAAAGAAAGAATTTTCCATTACTTGGCCACAAGCTAAGGACATTATAAAGAGATGTCCTACTTGTTCTTTCTATAATCAAACACCATTGCCTGCAGGGAGTAACCCAAAGGGTACTAAGAGAAATGAAATCTGGCAGATGGATGTGTTCCACTTTATGGAATTTGGTAAATTAAAATATGTACACCACACCATAGACACGTATTCAGGTTTTCAGTGGGCTACTGCCCTGAGCTCAGAAAAGGCTGATTCAGTAATCACACATTTATTGGAAGTTATGGCCATCATGGGTATACCTGCACAAATAAAGACAGATAATGGTCCAGCATATGTATCTAAGAAAATGAAATGCTTTTTTGATTATTATAATATAAAACACATTACAGGTATACCAAATAATCCTACAGGTCAGGCAGTTATAGAAAGATCAAATCGTACTATAAAGGATATGCTGAACAAACAGAAAGGGACCGAAAATACCCCCAGAAATAGATTACATAATGCTTTATTAACCTTAAATTTTCTTAACGCTAATGAGAAAGGAACGACAGCAGCAGAGAGACATTGGATAATGGAAAAGTCTGCTGAACTAAATCAACCGATTTATTTCAAAGATTTGCTGACCTCTCAATGGAAGCCAGGAGATGTGCTACGTTGGGGAAGGGGTTTTGCTCTTGTTTCCACAGGAGAAGAAAAATTGTGGATACCATCAAAATTAATAAAGTTTCAATTAGAAGAGGAGAAACTTCTTGGAAAGGAGAAATGACAACTCATCCACAATGATGATAGTCATACAGGTGGTAAGAAAAACATATAAAATGGGGGCAGGGTTCTGTTCCTATCTCCACAGGAAAACACTCATCTTTGAAAAATTCAAGGGACCCTGGATGTTTGGATACTGACAGATAGAAAAATACCTGCCCAATAGGAAATATCAAGAAAACTGAATGGGTTGTGTAAGTAATATTAAACCATATTTCTAAATTTATAAAGCTGGTTTTGAAGTTGGACTCTGGCTCAGTCCCTCTCTAATTCCAAGCCTGTTAGTAAGAGAAAAACCCAGAGTTTCTGGAGTTTCTGTCTCATGTCAAGAGCCATGATATGGGACAGAAAGAAATATGAGTTTAGAAAACATCTTTGCTTTTCTTCATATCTATCATACATCTATCATGCCTTTCAGTGAATATATACATATATGTCTATATGATTAATGTTTAAATTTTTCACAATGAACAATGAGTTTTTCCTGAAGTGACATTTGAAGTTTCCAGGAAGAAGATGGGGCCCCATAACAACAACTCCACCTGGTTGATATGACGTCATGATACTGATAGCGCTACTACAAGACCTGCTTTGGGTACCAGCTGCACAAGACAGTTCCAACTTGGTTAGCTGAAATGGTGCACATCTTATACAACATTTTGGCCAGACCTGCACAAAATACTCAGAGACCATTTGCAATTATAAAAGACATTGATCTTGAAATCTAACCATCATTTTACTTTCCCAGGATCCCCCAGAAAGAACGTCGCCCCCATGACAGCTGGAAGTAATTCTAGAGGCCGACGTCCCCTCTCCCAGTAAAGTTTGTCCTTGGGTTTAGGGACATCATTTAGGGGTTGATTATAATAAGTATATGATTGAGGGTTGGGGGAGGAATTTTATAAGCTCAGGGATCATTTTGAAAAAAAAAAAGAGGGATGATGGGATAATAGATTTGTAATTGTGAGTTACTGTTTTTAGACAAATATATTGGTATTGCTTCTTGTATATTGATACAAAGTTAAATTATATTGACTATTGTATGCATGCATGTTTCTATCTCTGTTTAAAACATTTTTTTATGTATTGACATATATTGTATTGATATATATATATTGTATATATTTACCATATTGCAGTGTACATTTCTACCTCTGATTAAGATACTTATATAATATTTGTGTATTGATATATATTTACCTACTGCAATGTATATTTGTACATTGTTTATATTTGGAGGTCATTGTCGTCATTTGTTTCACAGTCGTTTATTTTCTTAGTCTTTAAGTTAGATAGATATTGAGAATTATATAGATTAATAGTCATCTAAGTTTGTCATTTATAATTAGACTAATCAGGTTCTTTAGATATATAGAGATTATACTCAGTATAGATAGATAATCTTCAACTTCTTCAAAGAGCTGTAGAAAATGGCCTTTAATCTAACTCAGAGTTTTGTGGTAGTGAGACACAATTGCTCCTGGCAACACCACTCTATTCCCGAGAGAATGTTGAGCACCAAAGACACTCCACCTGGAGCCTTTCTTTTTGGCAGAACTGGCCTTTGGGCAAAGAAATGCCCATACCTCAACGACTGACAAAGATACAGAGCGTGCATCAATGGATAAAACAGGACTGTCATATCCTGCCAAGACAGGGTAAGATAGTTTTGAAAAGTTGCTTGCCTTAGAAAATGGTATGTCAGTTATGTTAGGCCTTAGCCAAAGTTGGTTGCTTCAACGCTGCTAATGTGACTTTGGGTGATTGCCCAGGTAGCTAGTTGTCTCTGTGATTTGTTGCATGTTTTGGAAGTTGTTTTACTGAACTTCCTAATTACCCAGGTAACATTATTTCCCTTCTCAGATCTTCGATGGGGTTGAAGACTATATAAATGTAGTTACTTTCTCTCATGACTTGGCCAAGTTATTTATTATACAAGACCAAGCTAGTTAGAATAGGATATTTGTACTTATTGTATATAATTTCATAGTAGGTTTAGAGTTTAGAACTCTCTTATTTAAACAAAAGGGGGAGGTGTTGCGGGAGGTCCTCCCACTCCTCCAGCCTATAGCTGCTGAGATACCAGCCCATTGGGGCGTGGTCTCTCTCCCTTTAAAAAAGGGGCCACTTCCCTCTCCTCTTCTCTTCACTTCCTGCTCCTCCGGTGACTAGACTCCCTTCCTGGTTGCATAGAGGGCTGTTGCCTGGGACAGTGATCTGTAAGTTTTTTCCCCTTTAAATAAATACCACCCTATTAATCATAATTCCAAACTGATGTGGCATTGTTTGTGACTTACGCCTTCACAAATGTTTCAAGGCATAATGTGGATGCTTTTAATCCCAGAGACACCTCTCCATTCTCACAAATTTTAGGCTCCCCCCCCACACTCCCCGGGAGGGGTCAGGTTTCCCTATGTAGTCCTGGTTGTCCTAGAACTTGCCCTGTAGACCAGGCTGGCCTCAAACTTAAGAGATCTGCCTGCCTCTGCCTCTTGAGTGCTGGGACTAAAAGTGTGCACAGCCACAGCCTGGCCAAATTTTAGTTCTTTTAACTGCAAAATTTTTTGCTTTGTTTTTTTTTTTTTTGAGATAGAATTCCTCTATGTAGTCCTGACTGTCTTATAACTTGCTCTTTAGATGAGGCTGGCCTCGAACTCAGAGATCCACCATCCTCTGTCTCCGAATGATGGAATTAAATGTGTGTGCCACCACTTGGGCCTTAACTGTACATTTTAAGAAACAGCCAAGTGTGGTGGTGCACATCTTTAACCAGAGTACTTAGTATGCAGAGACCTCTGTTGAGTTTAAGATCAGCCTGGTTTAGAATTCTAGGACAAGACGGGCGGCGGTGGCGCACGCCTTTAATCCCAGCACTCGGGAGGCAGAGGCAGGCGGATCTCTGTGAGTTCGAGGCCAGCCTGGTCTACAAGAGCTAGTTCCAGGACAGGAACCAAAAGCTACGGAGAAACCCTGTCTCGAAAAATCAAAAAAAAAAAAAAAAAAAAAAAAGAATTCTAGGACATCCAGGGATACACATTGAGATCCCAAAACAAACAAACAACACATAGGCAAACAAAAATTAATACTACATGAAAAAAAGACAAGGTAAATTGGAAAGCATTTTATAGATGGAAGACCATTATTACTACAGATGGATGACATATGGGGTTGTGGAGTCAAAATCTTAAATGTGAGAAAGAAATCAGAAAATTATGACCCTTACTCATTTAAGTTCTCCCCTCCCCGCCCCCTCTACCTTAAGAATTGGATAGTTTTGGGCTGGAGGTTCTGAGTTCAATTCCCAGCAACCACATGGTGGCTCACAATCATATAAAGTGGGATTTAATTCTCTCTTCCGACATAAAGGCATATGTGCAGATAGAACACTCATATTCATAAAGTAAATAAATCTTAAAAAAGAAGAATTAGGACATTTTCTGGCTGGGCTATGGTGGAACATGCCTTTAGTCCCAGCACTAGGGAGGCAGAGGTAGGCATATGTTGGAGTTCAAGGCCTGCCTGGTCTACAGAGAAACCCTGCCTCAAAAAAAGCAAATGAAAAAACAAAACGATATAAACTGATACTATGATTGCATATATATTCCAGGCTCTGGAATTAAAGAAAAGCTTCGGAGAGACTCTGCCTGGAGAACACTGTGCAGTTATTCCTGGTGTGAGAAAGCACGGGCTAAACCCCATTAATCATAGCCCAAGACAATAGTTGGTGGCTGTGGTAAATTTGAAGAGCATATACTCATTAAGATAATAATTATCCATATGCTTTACAGCCCAGTACTTGCTGATGACTGTCAACAGATCACTAAATTAATTCAAATCCGCTGTGTTAAGAAAGAAAACTTTCAAAATGAAAAGAAATCCATAAGAAATGCTTTAAAGCATTCATCATTTTAAGGATGGATAATATAGAAGACGAAGGAAGACTCTTTCCCTTTGGAGAAATGCCTTTAATTTTTGTGATTAAAAACAAACAAACAAACAAACAAAAACCCAACAACAACCATACAATAAAAATGCAATGTTTCTTTCCTAAGCAGTCTTAATGCAGTCAAAACCACACAGTTCACTATTTGCGGTTACCCTCTGGTTTGGAAAGCACCTTTTCTGGGCAGAAAGGGTGAAGTGGGTGGCACTCACTTACCTTTGAGTAACTAGTTCTTTCAACAAGCTCACTTTCAGGGAGTGAACAAGGTGCCTTAAAATAAAGTTGAGTCGCAGGGCAGTGGTAGCACACGCCTTTAATCCCAGCACTTGGGAGGCAGAGGCAGGCGGATCTCTGTGAGTTCGAGACCAGCCTGGTCTACAAGAGCTAGTTCCAGGACAGGCTCCAAAACCACAGAGAAACCCTGTCTCGAAAAACCAAAAAAAAATAAATAAATAAATAAAAAATAAAGTTGAGTCCAGTCTATTTTCCTTTCCTGAACACTTTACAGCAGCTGTAGGCTGAGTAGAGATAATTTTCCCCCTACCCTCCCTCCACAGCCTTTCTAGATGGAATTAGGGATGCAAAGCAAACCCAGCAGAGGCTGTCTCCTGAGTCATCCTGGACTGCAGCCAGGCACACTCATTGGCATGGAGGACACTGAGGGCAACAACAGCCATCAAGGAGGACTACAGAGGAACTGATCTTCAACAACTTAGTCCACAGTAGGTTCCAGAAGCCTCTTCCTAGCTGACTTTGCTATTTTAGAGAAGAGTCTACAGCTGTCTTTTCATCCCACCATAAGATACATTATGCAACTGCACAATACTATCTACTGAGTCAGGGTTAACAGAAGCTAAGGTAAAATTTTACTCCAATATCCAAGCTCATATAAGCTTGTGTTTCAGACTATCAAATTTTGTTACAGACTGAAATTATTTTTACACGATTGGTTAGAAAATAAAACTCAAGTAATACTTAGTTTTTAATAACAATACCAAAAGCAAAGTATAAAATAAAATGTGGTTTTCTTTTTTGTAAACTATTTATTTTGATATTATGTGCACTGGTGTTCTGCCTGCATATATATCTATATGAGGGTGTCAGATCTTGGAGCAACAGTTGTGAGGTGTCACGTGGGTTCAGTGGAAGAACAGCCAGTGCTCTTAACTGCTGAGCCATCTTTCCAGCTCCAAATAGTGGTTTTCTAAAGTGACACTTTAGTTATAAAACTAAAGTATCAGCCAGGCGGTGGTGGCGCACGCCTTTAATCCCAGCACTTGGTAGGCAGAGGCAGGCCGATCTCTGTGAGTTCGAGACCAGCCTGGTTTACAAGAGCTAGTTCCAGGACAGGCTCCAAAACCACAGAGAAACCCTGTCTCGAAAAACCAAAAAAAAAAAAACCTGAAGTATCGTTCATGTTTCCTAAAGGGAGAGTCACTGTACAGGGTGCTACTGTTGTATTTGGCATTCTAAATTGCACAAGGGATTTATTATTCAAAAAAAGTAACAAAGGTGGACAAAGGTAATGAGACAAAGGCACTATAAAACTATGAAGTATTTTGATGACTCTATCCTGATTTTCAGTTATTGGATTGCTTGCTTATGAACACTGAATTAAGAGTTACTTTATTTATCTTCTCCCAACCACCTTTACATCCTTTCCTGCAAAGTTTGGAGCCAGTGAAATAAAGACCCTTCTATTCATAGTTGCCTTGGTTTAATTAATAAAGACAGTGTAATTCTGGAAACGTTTCATGTTTGCAGCATATGAGTAAAAAAGGAACAAAAGAAACTGCCAGAAATTTTCCATTCATGTCAACTCTCAATTTCAACTCAATCAAACTTGTTAAGACAGGCAAGTCCTCTTCTGCTAACAGCCTTCCTTCATTTTGCAGAAACCGATTTGCCTTTATTCTTTCTGTGTTTAGTAATCCAATTTGGCAAGTTCTTTCTTTCTTTCTTTCTTTCTTTCTTTCTTTCTTTATTTATTTATTTTTTGGTTTTTTGAGACAGGGTTTCTCTGTGGTTTTGGTTTCTGTCCTGGAACTAGCTCTGTAGACCAGGCTGGTCTCGAACTCACAGAGATCCACCTGCCTCTGCCTCCCGAGTGCTGGGATTAAAGGCGTGCACCACCATCGCCCGGCCGGCAAGTTCTTTAGAAACAAGAAAAAAATAAGCAACCCCAGAGCTGTTTTTATTGATTATGGATTCGAGCTTTGAAGTGCAGCAACTTCTACATCCTTAATAAAACCTGTCCATAGAAACAATAATTCTGTCTGTCATTAGTACCTGGTATTCACTGTGATGTCAGGAGTAAATCCAGAGAAACTGCCTGTCAGGTTCCTTGGCTGACAAAATGTGACAGCTGTTCTGGCTAGTTGACGTCAACCTGACACAAGCTAGAGTCATTTGAGAGGAGGGAGCCTCCATAAGACCCGGCTGTATGCAAGCCTATAGGGCATTTTTTAATTGATGATTGATGTGGGAGGGCCCGGGTGATTGTGGTCATGGGTTCTATAATAAAGTCAGCTGAGCAAGCCACAAAGGACAAGTTAAGTAAGCAGCAGTCCTTTATGGCCTCTACATTAGTTGCTGCCTCCAGATTCCTGCTTGAGTTACTGCCTTGACTTTGTTCAATGATTAACTACAATATGTTGAGTAAGTATTTAAAATAAACCCTTTCTCCCCAGGTTGGATTGGTCATGGTGTTTCATCACAGCAATAGTAATCCTAAGTAAGACAACAGCCAAGGTGGCAGTAGAAGTATTTTTCCTTACCGCCTGCTGGCAGTTCATTCCAAGGTTCCCTTTTTCACCCCGCACTACTTTCATCAGACAGTGGAGGGTTCGCCCTTTCCGATGGAGTCCAGAACAGTGGTGTTCAATCTCCCCTCGGCAGCTCAGGATGATCTCAGGACTCAGAGAGAAATCTTCCATCAGCATGCGTCGATAATCCAACATCTCCCCTTGGCACTCACTGCTCACCTGTCGCCCTGTTAGGGGTAAGTCATACAGCTATGAAAAATGAGCTCGAGGACCAGTAATCTCTACGCTTAATGCACACTTTTCTGTATGCAAAAGAATAAGCCATTTCCTTTCTGGATTAAATTTATATCTACTACATTGAAATGCTTAGAACTTGGCAAAAGCTTCAGCAACATAAAGCAAACATAGTCTCTAGAGACCCAGGTTTACCCTGCAGGGTTGTACATTACAGACCTTATGAACTAATAATGCAAATGTTTTGCCAAATAAAGTCCTTTTTTCCCCCCTTTCCTTTTTTTGATTGGGGGTGGTGGTGGTGGCCTCATTCATGTTACATAGCACTTAGCACTGAGCTACATTTATACATATATATGTATACATGTGTGTGTGTATGTATATATATATACACACATCCCTAGATGTCTTATTAATAAGAAAACTATTGAGGGCAATAAAGAAACCCATAGAACAATCCCTATTGCCCTAAACAACTAATGTTTGTGAAAAACAAACAAAACAAAACCATCTTTCAAATATCACAACAGTTCTCCCACTTTTTTGAGCTATAAGTGATCAGGGAAAACTGAAAAAAGCAACAAGACCTACCCCCTAATAATTCCCCCCAATCTAAACACATAGGTTATCCAGCCAGTTAGTTTGTTGATATAATTTAGAGCCATAATTTAAAGTCACTCTGACCTAAAACTTGTGTAATATGTTATCCCACTATTCTAAAGAATGCTTCAGTAGCCACTGTACAAATTAAAAGGTCTGAAAGAAACATTAGGAAATGACTAGTTATAGGCACAAGAAGCTTCAAAGGAGACTGAGAAGGAATGAGAGGTAAGAGAAATGAAGCATTAATCACCTCTGTGCACAGCTGACTCCAGGCACATCAGAAGGTAGGAGAGCCTGGCTTCCCGGGACCGAGGAAGGTTTTCCACATTGCACCGGTATTTCTTCAAGTCACTCTTACAGGATTTGGCCAGTGAATAACTGACTTTATAATCCTGGGCAATGAGCTTTTGGCGTGTTGTTAGTGCTTCTCTACACTGAAGAAAGAGTGTAAGGGGAGGTTAAGACCACTTAACATGGCTCAGTTATCTGATAAGGAGAAGACACTCAGAATCATGCAAGTCAACAACTGTACTTTTTACCAAAATGCCTATCTAAGTTTGTTTAAAATCTGGCTCTAGGGTCTGGAGAGATGATTCAGCAGTTAAGAGCACTTGTAGCTCTTCCAGAGGACCCAGGTTCCATTCCCAGCACCTACACGATAGCTCACAGCATTCTATAACTCCAGTTCCAGGATTCTGACCCTCTTCTAACTTCTGCCAACATACACATACATGCATACAGGCAAAAAATTCATATACAAAAAAATAATGAACAGTATGAAAAGAATTAGGAGCAAATCAATGGGAAACTCTGGAATCTGGTGGTGAACTGTTAATTGTTGCACATAGATGTCTGCTGGGTCCCAACACACTAAACTTGAAGAAAGTATTCTTTCTTATTCAGCCATACTCCTGGTATAAACTTCACAAGAACTAAGTGACAGCTGTGCTGTTGAACAGGCTTTCTGTTTACTCTGAAGACAGTAAATACTTGAGCTGTATAGGAAATCAAAACATAGAATTGCAAAATTAGTTACTTTTCAAAGCATTACAAAGTCCTGTCCATTAAGTGACAGGACTAAGGGTAATAAGAACATTTAAGGAGATAATACTGAAAAAATTAAACAGCTGGGCTGGAGAGATGGCTCAGAGGTTAAGAGAACTGACTGCTGTTCTGGAGGTCCTGAGTTCAATTCCCAGCAACCACATGATGGCTCATACCCATTATAATGAGATCTGGTCCCCGGAACACTACATACATAATAAATAAAGTAAGAAAAGAAATCAAACAGCTGGCTACCAATGAAGGATATTAGGATGGTTAGCACACACTACCTGAGTATGCAGAGCTGACATTAATTTGGTTCTCACTTAAAAATTTCTCCAATTTTAATCTCAAATGACTTCTCACTGTATAAGCATCACAATTTGAGTGTCGTTTTCTTGGTTTAAGACAAATATATTTTTCAAAATTTATTTATTTACTTTGTATGTGAGTGGGGGGGGCAGTGGGTGCACCACAACATGTATGTGGAGATCAGAGAGCAACCTGCAAAGGTTGAGTTTCTCCTTCAATCATGTGGATTCTGGATGAATTCAGGTCATCTGGCTTGGAGGCAGGTGCCTTTATTCTCTGAGTAGTCCTGTCAGGTCTTACTTACTTTTTAAGATGGACTATTACTATGTACCGTGACTGGCCTCAAACTTCAGACCCTCCTGCCTTCGCCTTCTGAGTGAGGGTATCTATCACAGGCATGTGCAATCACACCAGATGCCTAAATATACTCAGTGCACTTAAACAAGTGTCTCAGCTCTGGAGAGTATATGTATCAGTAATTCATACCTTGGTAAAGTCAGTTCTGTGGATCCATAGATTGGAATTATTTTGGAGAAAGAAAATTGTGTTTGTACCAATTATATATAGATAATCTTCTAGTCACCACCTCCTGAACAATATAATGTAGCAACAATCATTGCAGTTATCACCTCATCCACAGTGTGAGATATATACACACATGTGTACACACACACACACACACACACACACACACACACATTTTGTTTTTTTGAGAAACGATTACTCTGTGTAGCCCTGGCTGCCCTGGAACTTGCTTTGTAGACCAGGCTGGCTTCAAACTCAGAGATCCACTTGCCTCTCCCTCATGAGTGCTGGGATTAAAGGTGCTTGCATCACCACCTGGCAAGTGAGGCATTTTAAGCAATCTAGACACTTAAAAGTTCACAGGAGAATGTGCACAGGTTATTATACAAAAACTATGCTATTTTGTATAAGAAACTTGACTGACCACCCTGATATTTGGTATCTGAGTATGTGAGTGGTGTTTTGATATCAACCCTTTGGAAAGACCACAAGACAACCGTGTCGGAGAATGTTCTAAAAGCCAGGAGTGGTGGCACATGTGAATCCCAGAATTTGGGAGGTAAAAGAAAAAGGATCAGGACTTCAAGGTCACCCTTGGCTCCATCCTGAGTTTGAGGACAGTCTGGGGTACGAGACTATGTTCCAGAAACAATCACCCAAATCTAAACCAAAAAAAGAAACTAAAGTTTGTTTGCTGAAGCTTTCTAAAATAGTAAAACAATAGTTCCCTTCAAAGTGGTACCTTTTCACTCATGGATTCTTCAAATTTATGGTTAAAAAGACATTTATATACTCTTCCTTCACCAGCTTGGGTCTGTAAGAGAAAACATACACAGGATGATTACTATTAGCTAAGTAGTTACGCTATGATATACCCAGTCTTATACAGAACCTTTATTAAATACACTGATAATTAGAAAACTCAAGCGAGTCTCTTAAATTTGATACCAGAGTCAGTTAGACTTTATAGTCAGTGGCTCCGATAGTTAACACTAAAAATTCAAAACGGCATGTAGAAAGAGAGAACACAGAGGTCACTCAGTCCTTTGCTGAGTCAGAAAAGAGATCAGAGAAGTTTGTACAAAGCTTAGGGGTCTAACATGTGTAAGGGACTGCATTCAATTCTCTGCATAGGGAAAAGAAGGAAGGGGACTGGAAGTTGTCTCATGAAAATAGCAGGCCAAGCTCTAGCCACGGATAAGGTTTTAAAGTTAGATAATTTTTTATTTGTTTTGAGACAGTATATCTCTGTGCAACCCTAGCTGTCCCGAAAATCTATAGACCAGACTGGCTTCCAACTGACAAGATCTACCAGTCCCTGCCACCAAACCTGACTACTGTCTATTTTACTGAGAGCTGGGAATATAGCATGCGCCATCAACTCACTGTAGACAAAATAGGTTTTGAAGAACCGAAATTGTGCCCAGCACAGTGGCCCTTGCCTTTAATTCCAGCACTAGGATAGGAAGGTAGAGGACAAAGGTAGAGATAGATGGATCTCTGTGAGCTCAACATCAGCTGGGCTATATAGTGACTTCTAGAACAGACGGGGCTATGTAGAGACGGCATGTCTTAAAACAAAAACAAAACCCTGAAATTAAAAGGTAAGAGAAAGTAGAAAAATAATGTATTCAGACTGTCAGAAACAAACTGTTAGTTACATGTTGTTACATCTTCAAGACTGAGCACCCAACACTATTTTTTGTACCTTGAAACCAATTCCATCTTCTACTTTAGTGGCTTTCCTATGTGTGCCTGTTTGTGATGGTGTTTTCATTCTGGAATACAGTACTACAGATATTTAAAAAAAAGAAAAACAGATTCATAGTGACTCACATTTTCACAAAAGCGCTCCCGATCATCTCGGCAAGCAAAATACAAATGACGGTCTAAATGAAAGTCATCCGAGGACAGCTCAGCCACCCGGAGGATGGCTTTCTTGCAGAGTTCAGAGACTTGAATCTTCGGCTCTTTTTCTTCTGCTTCTTTCACCAGGCCTTTTTCCAAACAAGATACCACTTCACCTTGTGAATGTGCATCCTAAAATAACAAGGATATTTTAAATCTTTCACCATACAGAGATCAAATAAACAGTTGCTCTTCAAAAAAAAAAGGGGGGGGGCAGGTGTGTGTAGAGGCTGGAGAGTTGGTTCAGCAGTTAAGAATCACATTCTGGTCTAGCAGAGGTCTGGATTCAGTTCCTACTACTTACGCTGGTGATTCACAATTGTCCCTAACTCCAGCTCCAGGAGATCCAAAGCTTCCTGGCCTCTATGGGTCTATCTCTCTTACACTCACACACGCACATTATAAATGGAAAATAGGATTCTTAGAAATTATTCTTAAGATTTTTTTTCAAAAAGTTTTATTTATTTGTATGTGTGTATCTGTTTTTGCATATGTGTATGGGTCCCTGTGGAGGCCAGAAGAAGGTATCATGTCCCCTGGAGCTGGAGTTACAGATGCTTGAGAACTACCTAACAAAGTATTGGGAATTGAACTCTGATCTTCTGCAAGAGCAGAACTCTTAACAAGAGTCAACTCTCCAGCCCTGAAATCCTAGGAATTTTGGTATAGCTTAGCACTAATAATAAGGTCTTGAGTTCTTATATTTTTATGGTTGAAATGTCAGGAGCTCTTCCCTTCTATTAAAACAGTAGGCTTTAAAGTTTTCTAAGTTATTTATTTAGTTTGTATATATATATACATATATATATATATATACATACACATATATATATATGGTCAGAAATTCTTAAAAAATGACATTGGGGCTGGAGAGACAGATAGCTCAGTGGTTATGAGCACTGGTTCCTCTTCCAGAGATCCTGAGTTCAATTCCCAGCAACCACTATAATTCCCAGCAACTGTCCTATAATGAGATATGGTTTCTTCTTCTGGCCTGCAGATATACATGCAGGCAGAATACTATATACATAATAAATAAATAAAATCTTTTTTCTTTTTTTTTTTTTTTGGTTTTTCGAGACAGGGTTTCTCTGTGGCTTTGGAGCCTGTCCTAGAACTAGCTCTGTAGACCAGGTTGGTCTCGAACTCACAGAGATCCGCCTGCCTCTGCTTCCCGAGTGCTGGGATTAAAGGCGTGCGCCACCATCGCCCGGAACAATAAATAAAATCTTAAACACTTGGTGGGATGAGAAATGACACTCTCCCAAGTTTTCCTCTTATCTCCATGTGTGTCATCACACAGCAGGTGAGAGTGGGAAGAGACTGAGAGAGAGACACACACACAGAGAAATAAATAATTAGAAGCCAGCACTGACATTACTGAGATTATAGGCATGTACCACCACACCTGGCTACTTTTTCAAAATAAAAGATATTTACAAAGTTACTCTGAGTTCCTATCTGGTTCTGCCCTTTGGGTAACTGAATTACAAACAAATATTTGACAATGATGACTATGTCTATGGCTGGGGTCAGTGGAAGAATGGTAGCCTAGTATACACAGCTCATGTATTCAATCCCCAGCACTGGGAGGCTGTATGGGGTAACGCTGTAAGAATTTCTGGGCATGCTGGGACAGGTCTATAATCTTAGCACTAACTTGGAGGTAGTGGCTGGAGGGTCAGGAGTCAAAGATAGCCTCAGCTATATAGTAAGCTTGAGGTCAGTCTAGCTAATGTCAAATTCTATCTGCTTAATAGCAAAAAACAAAGAAAAGAGAAAGGAAGGAAGGTGTACTGAGGATGTGGCATAGATGGCAGAGTATTTAGCCTACAAAAGACTCTAGGCGCCATTCCTGGGAGGTTATAAATCACAGATCACGAATGGCAACTGAAGCAGGTCACATTCAGCTACTTAGCAGATTCCATGCCAGCCTGTGCTACACAAAGACTTGTTTAAAAAAAGGGGGGGGGGGCTGCCAAGATAAGATGGCTTGGTGTTTAAGAACAATGGCTGCTTTTCCAGAGGACCAGAGTTCAGTTCCCAGTACCCACAAGGCAGCTCACAACTGTCTGTAACTCCAGTTCTAGGCAATCTGATCCTTTTATGCCAATACACATAAAATAAAGTTAAAAAAGAAAAAGAAAGCAGAAAAAGTGCTTGCTGTATCAGCACAGACACTGAGAGAAACAATTAATAAATAGGACCTCCTGAAACTGAAAAGTTTCTGTAAAACAAAGGACGCAGTCAACAAGACAAAACAACAGCCAACAGAATGGGAAAAGATCTTCACTAACCCCACAACAGATAGAGGTCTGATCTCCAAAATATCCAAAGAACTCAAGAAATTGGTGGTCAAAAGAACAAACAATCCAATTTAAAAAATGGGTACAGATCTAAACAGAGAACTCTCAACAGATGAATCTAAAATGGCTGAAAGACACTTAAGGAAATGTTCAACATCCTTAGTCATCAGAGAAATGCAAATCAAGACAACTCTGAGATTCCATCTTATACCTTTAAGAATGGCCAAGATCAAAAACACTGATGACAACTTATGCTGGAGAGGTTGTGGGGTAAAGGGAACACTTCTGCATTGCTGGTGGAAATGCAAGCAGGTATAACCCCTTTAGATGTCAGTGTGATGATATCTCAGAAAATTAGGAAACAACCTTCCTCAAGACCCAGTAATACCACTTTTGGGCACATAGCCAAAGGATGCTCAATCATGCCTCAAGGACATGTGCTCAACTATGTTCATAGCAGCATTGTTTGTCATAGCCAGAACTGGGAAACAACATAAATGTGCCTCAACTGAAGAATGGATAAGGAAAATGTGGTACATTTATACAATGGAGTACTACACAGCAGAAAAAAATAAGGCAGCTTGAATTTTGCAGGCAAATGGATGGAGCTAGAAAACATTATTTTGAGTGAGGTAGCCCACACCCAAAAAGACAATTATCACATGTACTCACTCACAGGTGGTTTTTAAACATAAAGTAAAGAAAACCAGCTTACAAACCACAATCTATGCTGGCCTTGAACTCAAGAGATCTGCTGGTCTCGGCATCTCATGTGCTGGGATTAGAGGCGTGCATCACCACGCTCAGCTAGATTTATTTAAGTGTATGGGGCTAGAGATTAAACCAAGGCCTCTGTGTAGAGGAGGGTTGGGGTGGATGGCACGGGTGCCAAGTGAAGATCAGAGGATAACTCATGGGAGTCAGCTCTTTTCCTTCCTTCATGTGGACCTAGGAAACTGAACTCAGGTCATTAGACTGCAAATGTCTTTACCTTATGTGCCATTTACCAGACACCATCTTCTGCCCATTTTTTTTTAAAGATTTATTCTATTTTAAATTGTGTGTGTGTGTGTGTGTGTGTGTGTGTGTGTGTGTGTGTAGGTAGATAGGTAGGTAGATAGGGGGCTATACATATATGAGTGCTAGTGCCTTCAGAGGCCAAAAGCATTAAATCTCCAGGAGCAGGAGTTAGATTTAGTTGTGAGCTGCCTGACATGGATGCTGAAAACCAAATACAAGTCCTCTGAAAGAGCAGTGAATGTTCTTAAAACTCAATAAATTTTTATTAGTTATGCAATATTTTTATATAATTATATATAAGAAAAAAAATCTGTCTGAAAAATACTGTCTTGATAAGCATTTAAAAGTCTGATGGGTTTTTACCATTCTCTAGTTTTAAGTTTCCTGTGATTATTTCAGTGACTGAAGGAAAGACTATTTCAACTATTCAAGGTAACTGATTACTAAACTGATATCTAACAAAAGTGCAGACGTCCGGACGCTGTGGCAAAGGTCCACGACTGAGCAGTTGTTAGCCATCCTACATGATGTGAATCATTTGTACTTTCACTTCTGGAGACCTGCCCTTTCATTCTGACATTTACTTAGAAAATTCCAAAGGTTTTGAAAATGTACCTTCTTTGTTCTAAAACTCATCTCGGGGGGGGGGGGGGGATCACTAAAGTTGAACATCATAACATTATTTTACATACTTATACAGAAGAAAGGTGAGGACAGATTAGCCATGAATCCTTTCTTCTCTGGGCCTTGGAGGTCAGTTTCAGTGGCAGCAAATCTGAAGTTTGGCCCTAGAGGATTAAACATTCCCTGAGGTCCTAGAGGAAACTACATAGCAAGGAACATTTATTTATTTATTTATTTTTGTCAATGAGGGAGGCTGAGGCCTTATCACTGCCCCTAGAGCATCCTTCCTTAAACTACTTCTATTAGGTATTTTGTTACAACCTACAAATACCCTAAGTCAGTCTTGGATCATAGGAAGTGTCTGTACAAGTTCGTTCTCTATCACCTCAAGTCCAAGTTTTCTCCCATGTGAGAGAAGGTTTTCACTTACAAGTTCATAGGTTTACTGGAGAAGTAAATGTAGTAGATACCTTTTCACCAAGACGGATACTGCCACATTTCAAAATGTTGATATCATTTTTGCAGTCATCCATGAAGCCACAAATCAAACGGTAATCACTGAAAATGATAGCTGTCATTTTGGTAATATACTGGTGACACTGATATTCAGTTATGTTGCCTCGGTGATCCACCAAGCAGGAAACCATGTAACCTTTACCAACTGGTTCTTCAGCACATTCTTTAATCTGTTAAAAAAAAAAAAAAAAAAAAAAAAAAAAAAAAAACAACTAGCTACTTTACACATTTAAAATCAAGAAACCACATTCAAACCAAGAAACTTATTTGTTATTGTTGTTGCTGGAGATAATATCTCAGTATATAGCCCTGGCTAGCCTAGGACTCTCTATACAGCAGGCTAGCCTTCAACTCAGAGATGCCACTTGCTTCTGCCTGAGTTCAGTCATTAAAAGCTCTTACATAAGAGACAAAAAGGAGGATGTTTAGAAATACATTGGTTTTAAGGAAAGATGATGTTATATCATGATATGGTAGAGACATAGAATTTGGTCCTCATTGACTCTCCTGCCCAAGCAAGGTCATAGAAACTGGGATTTCTCTTTCCTGATTCAGGACATAGAAGCCCTAACATTTCCTGTCTTTCAAAACTAGAAGATGGCTATTACATTTTCTGAACTCTTGAACTATCCTGTCCTGGTACTATTAGATCATGAGAACCCTCTTATTGCACGGGGTCATGCCAATACCACAGAATGCTGTAGAGACCAAGAAGAATGCTGACAGGCCTGGCTGGATTTCCCCACCCACTTTAATATTAGATACACAATGAAGTCTCCATAAAAACTGGAACAGCAGTGTTTAAGAGTTTCTAGATAGCTAGACATGCTGATTCCTAGAGGGTGGGGCACTGGGAAAGGGACATGGAACTTGAGGCTTTCGTGACTCCTTGGGGTGGGTGTTGAAGGACCCTTTCACAGGGTTTACCTAAGACCCATAATTCATAACAGTAGTAAAATTAAATTTGTGAAGTAGCAATGAAAATAATTTTATGGCTGGGGGTCAGCACATGAGGAACTGTATTAAAACAGTTGCAGCCTTAGAAAGACTGAGAACCGGGGGCTGGAGAGATGGCTCAGTGGTTAAGAGTACAGACTATTCTTCCAGAGGACCAGGGTTCAATTCCCAGCAACCACATGGCAGCTCACAACTGTCTGTAGCTCCAGCTCCAGGGGATTTGATGCCCTCACACAGACATATATGAAGGCAAAACATCAATGCACATAAAATAAAAATAAATTGTTTAAAAAAAAAAAAAGAAAGACTGAGGACCAAGGATCTTTATCCTTTCAAATGCCACTTACACTGAGCCAGAAAGTCTTTTCACCACTCAAATAAAGGAACTGTGGAAATCCTTTTATTTTCTTTAGACAGACTTTCTCTACAGAGCCCTGCCTGTCCTGAACCTCACTATGTAGACCAGGCTGGGTTCGAACTCAAGAGATCTACCTGCCTTTGCCTCCCAAAGGCTGGGATAAAAGGTGTGCACCACGATGCCTGGCTGAACCTCAATTTTTAACAGAGTCAGAGTAACTGGCTAAATCACCTGGAGACCATGTATTGTGGTAAATGCTTGTCATAACAGCATTTAGGAGTTGAGGAAGAATTCAATTTTTTTTTCTTTCTGAGTCTCATACTTTAGTTAGAAATCTCTGTCTTTCTGAATTCTAATATAAATTTAAAAAAGCCATCTGTGGCGGTGCATGTCTTGGATCCCAGCACTCTGGAAGCATAGGAAGGTGGATCTTAGAGTTTTACATACTGAGTTCCAAGTCACACTGTGAGATTCCATCTCAAAACAAAACATCTATATATTGACATACAATTTCATTAATTGTTTTTCTCTTTATACTCAATTTATACTTATATAAACAATGATTATAATTTACCTTCTAAACACTAATGCCTATTATCTGATATATGTGCTCAACACACCCATAGCCAAATCATTTAGGAAGGTTTATAGGTCTCTGGAAAAATCTATTCTGATAGTCTCAGCAGCTGTCCTGTATATCTGAGAAATAACAAAAACCTGATTTCAGGGCTGGAGATATGGCTCAGAGGTTAACAGTACTGATTGCTCTTCCAGAGGTCCTGAGTTCAATTCCCAGCAACCACATAGTGGCTCACAACCATCTGTAGTGAGATCTGGTGCCCTCTTCTGGCCTGCGGGCATACATGGAGGCTGAACACTGTGTACACAATAAATAAATCTTAAAAAAACCCCTGATTTCATTGTACTGTTTCAGTGGGTAGTCACAAAAAGAAGTCTAGTTAAATATCCTTCTTGTATCACAACCAAGGCAGATGAGAACTCCAAGAAAAGTAAAGCAATTGAGTCATTTTCTTAATAAGGAGGTTGGTCAACAGATTCTACTTTGTCTTACAAATCACAATAGTCACAAAAATTATTTCCACTTTACCTCTGATATAGTTGACTTGCAAACCTCTCTGGCCACAGATTCAAATTTGGGATCAGTAGTCAGGTTCAGCTTGTAATTCCACAACAACTGGGTTGAAGACGAAAAAAACAAAATAAAACAAAAATTCTCTGGTTATTTGTCACCAATGATTATTATAAATTACAAGACTAATTATACAGCCATATAAAGCATATTTACATTTCCAGTAACACACATTCATTCAGATAAAAAAACCACAAAATATATACAAA
This sequence comes from Microtus oregoni, assembly GCF_018167655.1. Classification (NCBI taxonomy): domain Eukaryota; kingdom Metazoa; phylum Chordata; class Mammalia; order Rodentia; family Cricetidae; genus Microtus; species Microtus oregoni. Next base: position 45,159,672 of record NW_024543063.1, read on the forward strand.
CATAATTAAAGCAGCACCCACCATTTAGATGTTCTTTTTTCGTTCTTCCTAAATGACATGTTTTTACAACTATGAACTAAAATTATGTAGTACATAGGCTAGAGAAATGGCTCAGTGGTTAAAATATGTATTGCTTAGCCAGGTGGTAATGGCATATGGATTTAATCCCAGCACTTAGGTCGGTAGATGCAGGCAGATCTCTGTGAGTTCAAAGCCAGTCTGGTCTACAGAGTGAGTTCCAGAGCTACAGAGAAACCCTGTCTCGAAAAACCAACCAACCAACCAACCAAACAAACAAACAAGTATATACTGCTTATGCAGAAAACTAGAGTTTCAGTTTGCGGAACCCAGGTTCTGAGGTGCCTAACTGTAACTCTAGCTCCAGGGCATCTGACAGTCTTTTCTGACCTCCATGGATACGGCACCTAAGTGCACAAACCCACACACAGACACAATTAAAAGTAAAACTAAAAAAATTCTAAATTGTGTGATATCAAAAAAAAAAAAAAACCTAGCTGGGCAGTAGTGACATAAGCCTTTACTCTCAGCACTTGGGAGGCAGAGGCAGATGGGTTTCTGTGAGCTCAAGGCCAGCCTGAGAGTGAGTTTCAGGCCACTGAGGGCTACACAGAGAAATTCTGTGTTGAAAACACAAAAACAGTAACAACAAAACACCAAACCAAAATTAAACAAAAATCCACCACGTGCTAGAAATACAGGAGTGAGCTAGCAATCCTGGTTTTTAGATGTCTGTTTTTATTAGTGAAACAACCCCCATACTGATCCTCTGTGTGTGATGTTTTGTTATGTTTAGAGAAAATATCTACTTCCAAAAAGTTTGCCCCAAATGTTCAGATGTGGTGGAGTTTGTCTGAGAATTCACAGAACAGTGCTTTCCACAGATCAATATTAAGGATAGTTGCTCGGACTCTAGTTCAGAAATATCTGTCTTTATTCCCTGAAAACACTTGATTGACCCTTTGTTATATGGTTGTTTGGTTTTGATTTTTAAATTATTTATTTAATGTTTTCAGGAGTTTAACCACCACCCTGGCAATCTGTCTCCTTTGAAGGTGTTACAGTATAATAAATATGGCTTTGTTTTGTTTGGAGTCAGGGTTTCTCTGTGTAGCCTTGTTTGTTCTGGAACTCACTATGTAAACCAGGCTGGCCTCTACCTCAGAGATCTCCCTGTCTCTGCCTCCAAAGGTATACACTATTGCACTTGGCTCACAGTAGTTATCTTGATGAAAGAACTTTAAAAAAAAAAAAAAGCTGTCACCCAGGTGGCAGTGGTGCAGGCCTTTAATCCCAGCACTCGGGATTTCAAGGCCAGCCAGGCTGGTCTACTGAGCTTCCAAAACAGGCTTCAATGCTACAGAGAAACCTTGTCTCGAAAATCAAAAAACCAGCAATAGCCAAAACCAAAATAAAACAACAACAACAAAAAAAAATGAAAAAAAAAAGAAAAGCAATATCCTGTTAATTTGATAAACAGAACACAAATTCTTTTTATATGGCAATTGTAATAAGGACGACCATGAGCCACACCTTATGGTTTCTACAACAAAATAGTATTTATAAAATTTCTTAAACAATGCAATTATCATCCTTTTAAAACCAATAGAATCAGAGAAAATATAAAGCTTCTAGAAAAAGATGAAAAAGCATCCTAAAATCGGTCATCATATTTATAAAGCACCACTGAAAATTTATACTTACATGATTGCAGTCTGAAGAAATTTCATTCTCAGGCTAGAAGAAAAAAAAGGAGAAAGATGTTTTAAAACATCACAGAAATAAAGTCAGAATCTGATATTTAATCAAGGAGTACCCTGGAGCTGACACTCCTTCCAGATCCCTGAGGACAATGCAGCAGGCTTGCACACGAGGAACAACCCCTTCTCTATCTACAGTGCAATGTGGAAACAGGAAGGCACACCTAATGCTATAAAGCAACAGCACCAGAAGGACTCTTTTTATATGACATTTTCTAATTTTGAATGCTAAAGAGGAGTGGGCTGGACAAAAGAATGAACAGGGTCAAGCACGTAGTCTTGGTAGCAACATTTTCTCAGGTAGGCTCTGTTTGCTAGAGGCAAGCAGAGGCACGATTCCTTTAAGAGAAGGCTTCCTGACTCAGCATTAGCAGCAAAACTGCTGCTCCTTTAAGAGACAGCTTCCTGGAATATCAGAATGAGACTGTGTGAGAGCTGTGTCTTCCCATTTTATAATCCTATCGAGGACTGGGATTAAAGAAGTGTACCACTAGGATTAAAGGTGCATTTCATTGTGGATGCTGGGATTAAAGGTGTGTTAACCATTACCTGGTCTGTAAGGCTGACGGGGGGGGGGGGGGGGGGGGCACGGATGGACGACTGTTTTACTTTCAGATCTTCAAACTTTTCTTATTAAAATACAAATGACATGCCACTACACTTTACTTTGTTCCCATGCTCCCTACACTGAGAGTATTCTTTCTTGTTTCTAACACAGAGAGCCAAACATCATAAATTAACACTCAAAATGGGCAGGACAGGGGCTGGAGAGATGGTTCAGTGGTTAAGAGCACTGCCTGCTCTTCCAAAGGTCTTGAGTTCAATTCCCGGCAACCACATGGTGGCTCACAACCATCTGTAATGAGGCCTGCTGCCCTCTTCTGGTCTGTAAGCATACACACAGACAGAATATTGTATACATAATAAATAAATATTTTTTAAAAAACGGGCAGCACAGTGGTGGTGTATACCTTTAATCCCAGCACTTGGGAGTCAGAGGCAGGCAAATCTTTCTGAGTGTGAGGCCAGCCTGATTTATATAGTGAATTTCAGACTAGTCAGAATTACATATCGAAATCCTATGTCAACATATAAACAAAAGCTGTAAATGTGCTTGGGAGGTTTGGTTTATTGATAAACTCCATTTTAGGCCTAAAAGCCATCCCACCATAAAGACAAACAAGGTTCATTCCTGTTTATGACTAAATCTGTTTTTCAAGGATTGGGCTGTGCCCCCACCTGTAACCTTAACTACAAGTGGTTCTGTACTGCCTGTTCTAAGAAGCAGCAATGGTTCTTGCCTTAGTTTCAGGAGGTTGTTGTAATGACCACCTTGCAACCATGTGTTTCAGGAGGTTGCCATGACCAACTTGCTATGCTTATGTTCTGCTCCTGTAACCCTGCCAACTTGCCCACCAAATCCCCCATCTGGAAACCCCCTACCCCTGAACTACAAAAACCTTTATGTAACTTCTCCACATTCCGTGCTGATCCCTTGCACTTTATCTTTAGGAAGAGACAGCATGTGTACATGACTAAAAAATTCTTGTTTTAACTAATTTGGCCATGATTTGGGTCAGTGGTCTTTCTTCTTGAATCTGTGGAATTAACATTGTATTCTAGTACTCCTGGCTCCCCTGGGAAAGTGTGTCCAGGCTGCTGGTAGCATGGAAAAGACACATGAAACAGATCTGAATCTAACCCACTAGCTAGAGCAAAGCCTAACCAAATAGGCTGCACAACCTTGCACAAGAAAACAAATATCCCTATAAGGAAATGATAAGCAAAATCTTCAAACCTTTAACTGGTAAGAGCCAAACCACTGACAACCAGACTAGTGTATTTTCATGAAGGCATGACATAACCTGACACAGAACTGCTACTTTAGAAGCCAGTGCTTGATTTTTTTTTGATATTGTCTTTTTTACACACACACACACACACACACACACACACACGCATGCACGCACGCACGCCTACAGAAGTTAGGGCGCAACCTGTGAGATCCAGTTCTCTTTTGACCTTGTGGATTCAAATTCAAGTACTTGGGCTTGTCAGCAGGTGCCCTTGTCTGCTAATCTACTCCATCTTGAAAGACTTTGAGGCACCTTAGCACTACTGCACCCCCCTTCCTGGGAACCAGGACCCTGGTAACCAACCACGCGTGCATGGGAGCTTTGAGTACTCTCCATCCCCATTGTAGTCTTTCTTCAATAGACCCGGACCTTGGAACTGGGGTGAGACGACCTGCAGGTGTTCCTCCTTGTAACCGCCATAACATTGATCAAGTAGAGTTAGCTGACCATTGTATGAACTAGTCAAAATAGTTGACAAATGATTTTTGGACTTTCCCTTTGATTCTGTACTACCCCCTCCCTGATTTTGTGGTTTTTTCCTTTAAAAGAGCTTGTAATAGACAAAGCAGGCATCCTTCTCTCGAGGCTGAGGGACCTCTGCCGTGGCAGAATAAAAATTCCTCTTGCTATTGCATCAACCGTGCTGTGAGTATCTCTTGGGGCGACCTCCTCCTTGGTGGGGCTTTAGGGCCCAACATTCTCACCCCCACAACCCCTACTACCTTGATTTGCAACTAAACATAAACTTGTCTTACATTTTCTTGCTAGATTTTGTTTCTCTAGGTTATGATATCAAGCTTTGAAAATTCATGGGACATTATGGCTATAAAGGATTTATAAATATAATCACAAATGGTTAATTTTGGAAACTTTGAAATGTCTTTAGAATAAAAGACCAGAGAAGTGGCTAAGAGAAACACATCAGTATCATGAAAAATATAAGATATAAAACAATGTTTTCACAATTTTGTGAACAGAGGCATATCACTGCCAATGAAAATTAAAGAAATGGTAGGAGAAACTTGTATTGTTCCGTCATTTGGCAAGGAATTAAAAGGCATGTTGGCTCGTGCCTTTAATCCCAGCGTTGGGGGGGGGGATATGAACTACAAACCAAAAATTTCAAACAAAAACAGATGTGGGTGCTAATTCTACAATACCCCAATCAAATCATTCCATCAGATAAAACACACCTACTTCCTCAAAACTGTGAATTTAGACACACTAGATTATCTTTAATCTCAAAAGAACAGCACAGGCCCACAGGTGGTGGTGGTTCACACCTTTAATCCTAGCACTTGGGAGGCAGAGGCAGGCGCATCTCTGTGAGTTTGAGGCCAGCCTGGTCTACAGAGCAAAATCCAGGACAGGCTCCAAAGCTACAGAGAGAAATCCTGTCTGGAAAAAAACAACAACAACAAACCAAAACAAAAAAACCACAGGACACAAAACCCAGAATTACTAAAATAGAATATGGCTGGGAATGTTCTTTCATTTTCTAGCCGTCAGTGAAATCACAAGAAATGAATTAACAAATATGTATTTCTTATGCTAGGTGTTGTTGTAAGACATAAAAAATTCAAGACTTTAGTTTCTAATCTCAGGTAGCTCAAGAATACAGCAGTATAGAAAAACTGCTAAGTCAAACAAATGTAGAATTTGAGTTATGCCACTCTGCATATCAGATATTTATATTATGATTCATAACAGTAGCAAAATTAGTTATGAAGTAGCAATGAAAATAATTTTATGGTTGGGAGCCACCATGCCATGAGGAACTGTAGTAAAGGGTCAGAGCATCAGGAAGGTTGGGAACCACTGAGAATGAGTTCTGTGAAAGGAAAAGTGGGGAAGTACTTGGGAGGCTGAAGCAAAGAAACCTAGCAGTGGCCAATCTGAGTTACACAGCAGGGAAGACAATACACCCTGTTTCTACAAAACAAAAACAAAAGCAACAACAATAAAAAACCGGGAAACAACTAAGAAGACTGTGTATTTCGCCAGAGGTTAACCTTGGCTGTCATTCTTTAGTAACTGCTCACCCTGTATCTCATTAGGACAAGGCTCCCTGAAGACGCTATGCTGGCCAGCCAGCTAACTCCAGAGATGCACATCTCTATCTCCTATGGGTAGGATTACGAGTGTGCACCAACACACTCAGCTTTTCACGTGGATCCTGAGGTCCAAACTCAGGTTCTCACGCTTGCAAGGCAAACACTCTCCCAAGTATCTTCCCAGGCTCATATGTTCTAAGGTATTTTAAAGTATCTGTAATGTTGGGATATTTCATGAATAAATATATATACATTGGGGATATTGTATGTGGGACGCCCTTCTGTATGCTATGAATATGTTTTATTACCACTGATTAATAAAGAAGCTTATTTGGCAGAATAGAGCCAGTCAGTAAATCCAAGCAAAGATATAAGGCAAAAGAAGGCAGAGTCTGAGAGACATCAGCAGCTGCCAGGAAAGGAAGATGTTAGGTAACAAGCCAAGAGCCTCTTGGTAAAATACAGAATAATATGAATGGGTTAATTTAAGTCATAAGAACTAGTTAATAAGGGCTGGAGAGATGGCTCAGCGGTTAAGAGCATTGCCTGCTCTTCCAGAGGTCCTGAGTTCAATTCCCAGCAACCACATGGTGGCTCACAACCATCTGTAATGAGATCTGGTGCCCTCTTCTGGCCTGCAGGCATACACGTAGAAAGCATATTGTATACATAATAAATAAATAAATAAATATTTTTTTTAAAAAAAACTAGTTAATTATAAGCCTAAGCTAATAGGCCAAACAGTTTGTAATTAATATTAAGCCTCAGTGTGGTTATTTGGGAACTGGCAGACAGGAGACAAACCTCCAAATACAATATTGTGATGAATTGGTTGTCAACTTGACTATATCTAGAGTTATTAAATCATTTGAAATGGAAAGATCCACTTTTAATCTTTTGAGGTTGAAAGTCCACCTTTCTTCTGTGCCCACCTTCTGGTAGCAGCCTACATAAAGGACAAGGAAGAAGAGGGCTTGTATTCTTTGCCTGTTTGCTCTCACTGGCAAGTCCATTTCTTCACCAGCTAGAAGCTACTTCTTCAGTTCTCGTGTATACCGAAGACCAGCTGAGACATCCAGCCTTGTGGACTGAACAACTACTGAATTCTTGGACTTTCCATTGATAGACAGCCATTGTTAAACTAGCTGGACCACAGCATCTAAGCCCCATGTATTTATGTATGTATGCATGTATGTATGTATGTATATGTATATGTATATAAAATACATATATGTTCTGTTCCTCCTGAGACCCTGACTAATACAGATATGCCTAAATTTTTCAAATGATAACATGATAAGGATAGAGAATTAAGAGCTGAAACTTGGGGCTGGAAAAAAATAGCTCAACTATTAACAGCCCTTACTGCTCTTCTAGAGCACCTAGGTTCAGTTCCCAGCATGCACATGGTGGCTCACAACCACCTGTAATGAGATCTGGCCCTCTTCTGGCTTGAAGAACACTGTATACATAATAAATAAATATTTAAAGAAAAAAGTTACTATCATCAGTTAAGAGAGAACCTAACACACCTATCCATCCCAATGCAGTGGTACATAAAACCGAGAAGGAACTTGGAGGGTATATGAGTAATGGCAGCAAACAAAGGAAGTAAGACAGGAGAGAGGATGAGCATACTTGGAGATACTTGCCTGACTCCAAAAAAAAAAAAAAAAAACCCATGTGGCTGAATGCTGGCATAAGCTGTCACTTAACTGATATTCCATGTCTTGCAACATAACAGACTCCAGATAAAGGGAACTATATTGAATTTTACAAAGCTACTCAAGTACAGAGAAACTAACATGACCAAACGTACTCTTGCAGGTAGCAACACTAGGTTTTCAAGGAATGACAATTAAATAATGAACAGCTTAAAGTGTATGTGTTCAGTCTGGTGCCTCTCCCGTGAAAGATGGAATGGTAGGGTGGTCAGGTATAATATACAAACTTACTGTTTTGGGTTCTTAATTTTAAATTTTTAATTATTACTATTATTGTAGGGGTATCTCAGCTAGGGTTCCTATTGCTGCAATGAAAACACCATGACAAAATGCAAGTTGGGGAGGAAAGGGTTTATTCTGTTACACTTCCATATTGCTCTTCATCACCAAAGGAAGTCAGGACAGGAATTCAAACAGAGGGGAAACCTGGAAACAGGAGCTGACACATAAGCCATGGAGGCATGCTGCTTACTAACTTGCTCCTTATGACTTGCTCAGCCAGCTTCCTTATAGAACCAAGAACCACCAGCCCTTGGATGGCACCACCCACAATGCACTGGGCCCTCCCCCATCGACCACTAATTAAGAAAATGCCTTTCAGTCAGATCTTATGGAGGTATTTTATCAATTGAGGTTCCCTCCTTTCATAACTCTAGTATATGTGTTACGCTGACATTAGAACTAGCCAGCACGGGGGAGAGAGGTATTATCTGTGTGAGTGCAGGCACATGTGACCACGGTGCAAGTGTGGAGGACAGAGGACAACCTCAGAAGTTGGTTCTCTTTCTATTGTAAGTCCCAGGGATGCCAAGTTGTCAGGCTTGCATGACAAGCAATTTTACCCACTAAAGCTCTTTAAAGTCTAAAATGATTTAGTTTGACAGTTACACGATAAATTCAGATACAGACTGATGCCATAATTAGATAAAACCAGGGACCTGGATTAAGAGCCACCTGAATTCTGAGAACTCTGCTCACCTTACTTAGCTTTTCTACATCAGTGACTCGGAAGTTGTGGCTATTCCTGTACTTTACCCTCCTCCTTCAGGAAAAGCAAAACTGAAATAGTTGCTTTTAAGACTTAAAATTCCTAGGTCTTCCTCTAAGTTCCATAAATTCACAGCAGGTTGTAAGCAAAGGAAGAGCTGGTAGAATAACACTAACCAGCACCTGGAAGGCTGAGGGAGGCAGACAAGATCTTGGCCAGTCTGAATGGTGATGGTGGCGCATGCTTTTCATCCCAGCACTCGGGAGGCAGAGGCAGATGGATTTCTGTGAGCTTGAGGCCAGCCTGGTCTACAGAGCGAGTTTCAAGGCAGCCAGGTATACACAGAGAAATCCTGTCTCAAAAAACAGAGAGTTCTGACTAAAAGAACTACAGCACACATCTACAGAAGTTTATGTGACTTAACTGGAGACTGCTAAGGGCAAGCTTTGAGACTTCTTTCCCTAGGGTTTGGGATTCATAAAGATTCAATATGCTTTTGTACAGGAGACATAAATACAAAAACACGTACTACTTAAGTCACTGAACATTGCCAGAGAAGTTAGCAGATTCCTACAACTAACTGGAGGAGGATACCTGGAAGGAATCTTTCTGCAGCGATTGGCTGATTAGAATTTCAGTGCCGTGGAGAGATTGGAAAGTTGCAGGTCCAGGCTAATTACTTTGGGCTAAATTCTGGCCCTCCAGAACACCCCATTCCTTGCCCCAAGACAGAACTAGCATCTTGTGACAACAGATAAAAAGTCTTAGAATCTGTTGACTTAGCAGACCACTAGCCTCTGCCAACCCCAAAGCTGAGAATGCCATCAGATAAAGTCTTCAGCTTACAGGAAATCTCTCTAATGTTCCCATCGGTGTGTTCTAAACTTGATTTATGACTTTTTCTGTTCTATAAAAAACTATAAAATCTTCACAAAACTGCCACTACATTGGAACATGGACTTTGGCATAACCTATATCTGTGTTCCTGGGTTATGGTCACTCAAGATGGCTCTGAATAAACTACCCCTTTAAGATGAGAGCTGTGGGTTTTTGTGTAGACATAAGGTAGAAACTATCCCAGGTTCTGAGACAGAAACTGAGAACTGGATGATAACTAGAACACTAAGCATCCTAAAGTTTTATCAACTGAAGTCAAAACATCCACCAGAGGAATACAAAAGAACATGTTGCTTTTCCTAAGTATTAGGTATTAAATTCACAACAGATTTGCTTACCAATAAAGATGTCCTTGAGAAAATTTGAAGGCAGTACAAATAACACAGGCACAATTCATTACTAACCTAGTCCAAAGCCTGCTCTTCAAAGCAAACTGAATGTAACAAAATTGTTTTCTGATGGGATAAACTCTTTGTAGTCTTGGAAAATTGGCCCTATGTCTCCACAGATTCAGACTACTTTCCACTCAGTGCCTTACTTCTGATCATCCAGGGGGTGCAGCTGAATACTACTTTTCCAAAGGACAGTGACCAACACAGGTTGTATGTCTGCTAACAATGCTGACTCACGAAAAGTTGTGCTTTCTCTAGGTGCCGTTGCCCATGGTGCCTGCAATGCCAGCACTTTGAAGTTGGAAGCAATCCTTGAGCTACATGAGACACTGTCTCAATACTTCTCTCACAAACAAACACACAGAAAAATACAAACTCTGGCTCTACTAATTTGTGTGATAAAGAGGTAAGCCACAAATCCTAACACAACCATCTAATCATTATTCACAGGTGACCCCATGCTGATCATTTGTAGGCTTATTTATTTGTTATCTCCTGATATGTGGTGGGATAACTATAAGGTTTTGATTTTTTAAAAAAATCTCACGGAAGGTCCTATTTTGTTTTCCCACAGTCCAAATAAGCATGTTACACTAAGCCTAGAGTAGGTTTTTATTATTATTTATTTTATTATTACTTTCATTACTTGGATTCTTCCCTAAGTGGGTGGTAGACAATACTGCTGGCAAATATTAAAGCTATTCACTTCTATAGGAACATGTTTGATTTAAAAAAAAAAAGGTAAAAGTCAGGAAAGGCAGGTAAGGTAATTGTTAGGTTTCAAACCTGGGACTGATGGCTAAGGTGCCTATTTAACATATCAAAGCAGATGCTGGCCACCAGGTTCTCCCAGCATCCCTCAATCCCTTCCTCTTACAGGACCCTCCAGGCTGGCAAGCCCTTCCCCCAGCTACCCTTCCCATAATCCAGTAATTTTGGTTACCCCTTCTCTTTTGTGTCTCCTGGCTGCGGCACCTGGTTGCTGAACACCTCCTTCCCTCTTCCTTCCCATCTCCCCTCTCCTCACAGAGCTCAGGGTCATGTCCGCTACGGACGTGATGTCCCTGCCTCTGACTATGCTCCGCCACACATCTACAATAAACTTTCTCTTCCACCCTACTTAGGAGCAGTCATATACTTTTCTTTTTTATTTCTTTTTTTTTCATTCACTTGGTACCAAACCCAGGGATCAGTCACGTCCTTCCTTTTTTTCCCCCTCTTTTTAAAATTCAGGAATAGTCTGAGAAAAACAAATAGGTCAAGGCTCTAGGATGTGCAGATCTTTTTATAGAACCTAGTTCAAATTACTGGTGCTTCTAAGGGAACAATTTAATTCTGAGACTAGTCTACCACTTGAATTAGACCAAATCAGGTTACTATGATAGTCAGCCACGAGTATAATTCTAGCACTCAGGAACTAAGGAAGGAATATCACTGATGGCGGAAGACCAGATTGAGGAACCCAGGCTAGCCCTGGCTACAGAGTGAGATTGTCTCAAAAATATATCAATACAACTATAACAAATATTGATAGATTAATAAATAGTAATAAGATACAATCTTTTATAAACATTCCCCATATTTCCAAATCATATATATGCCCTTTAAAGTAGTAATTTCTTAATATAAGATCTATATCAAACCAGGCTCTTTAAGAAACTGTATATGCTAGCTAGTTTTATGTCAACTTGACATAAGCCAGAGTCATATGGGAAGTGGGAACACTGTATACATAATAAATAAATAACTTGAAAAAAAAAAAAGAGAACAGACCTAAACAGAAAACTTTCAACAGAAGAATCTAAAATGGCTGAAAGTCACTTAAGGAAATTTTCAACATCCTTAGTCATCAGAGAAATGCAAATCAGAACAACTCTGAGATTCCATCTTACATCTGTAAGAATGGCCAAAATCAAAAACACTGATGACAACTTATGCCGGAGAGGTTGTGGGGTAAAGGGAACACTTCTGCATTGCTGGTGGGAATGCAAGCTGATACAACCCCTTTGGATGTCAGTGTGATGATTTCTCAGAAAATTAGGAAACAACCTTCCTCAAAGACCCAATAATACCACTTTTGGGTATATATCCAAAGGATGCTCAATCATGCTACAAGGACATGTGCTCAACTATGTTCATAGCAGTTTTCAGGACCTGGAAATAACCTAAATGCCCCTCAACCAAAGAATGGATAAGGAAAATGTGGTACGTTTACACAATGGAGTACTACACAACAGAAAAAAATAAGGCAGCTTGAATTTTGCAGGAAAATGGATGGAACTAGAAACATTATTTTGAGTGAGGTAACCCAGACCCAGAAAGACAAATTATCACATGCATTCATTCACTCACAGGTGGTTTTTAAACATAAAGCAAAGAAAGCCAGCCTACAAACCACAAGCCCAGAGAACTGAGACAACAATGCAGACACTAAGAGAGACTTACATAGATATAATCTACATGGGAAGTAGAAAAAGACAAGATCTCCTGAGTAAACTGGGAGCATGGGGACCTTGGGAGAGGATTGAAGGGGGGAAGGGAGTGGCAGGGAGGAGAGCAGAGAAAAATGTAGAGCTCAATAAATATAAATAAAAAAATTGGGGGGGGGGGCTGGAGAGATGGCTCAGAGGTTAAGAGCATTGCCTGCTCTTCCAAAGGTCCTGAGTTCAATTCCCAGCAACCACATGGTGGTTCTGTAATGAGGTTCTGTAACGAGGTCTGGTGCCCTCTTCTGACCTGCAAGCATACACACAGACAGAATATTGTATACAAAATAAATAAATAAATAAATATTTTTTTGCTATGCTCCAACGCCAAAATGAAACAATCTCAAAAATTAAAGTGTAGGCCAGGCATGGAACACGCCTTTATTCTCAATACTCAGAAAACAGAGGCAGGAAGATCTCTGTGAATTCAAAGTCAGCCTAGTCTAGATAACAAGCAAGCTCCAGGACACCCAGAACTACATAAAGAGATACTGATTTAAAACAAACAAACAAACAAACAAACAAAAAACCAAACGAATAAAATAGGAGCTAGAGAGATGGCTTAGCGGTTAAGAGCACTTGCTGTTCTTAGAGGCCTGAATTCAGTTCTCAGCACCCACATGGTGGTTCACAACCATCCATAACTCCAATTCCAGAGGATCTGATGCCTTTTTCTGACCTTCACAGGTACCAAGTAACCATGTGGACATACAGAGAAGCAAGCAAAACACACACACACACACACACACACACACACACACACACCTTCTTTCTTTCTAACAAATCTAATTAAATTAAAGTTTTCTTATTAAGTGGGAATAAATTTAAGCTATGAAGCGGTGGAGAGAGAAGTTAATGAAAGAATACTTACCTAACACAAGTGATGTTCTGGCTTCTGTTTTGTTTTTGAGACAGGATATATAACTTTGGCTGGCCTGGATGGAACTCCTTATCTGCCTGCTTCTGCCTCCCAAGTAATCCGATACTCTCTTCTGACCTCCACAGGTACCAGGCATACAAGTGGTGCACATACATACATGCAAACAAAAACACCCCCCCACACACAGACAACAAACTTCAAAAAAAAAAAAATTCTAATGGAGCATACAACTGTAATTCTAAGACTTAGGAGACTGGGGTAGAAGAATTATGAGGTTTTGAGGTCAGACTGAACCATACACCCAAGCTGAACTGGGAAGGGAGGTAAGAAATTTTACTGAGAGCCGGGCGGTGGTGGCGCACGCCTTTAATCTCAGCACCCGGGAGGCAGAGGCAGGCAGATCTCTGTGAGTTCGAGACCAGCCTGGTCTACAAGAGCTAGTTCCAGGACAGGCTCCAAAGCCACAGAAAAACCCTGTCTTGAAACACCAAAAAAAAAAAAAACAAAAACAAAAACAAAAACAAAAGAAATTTTACTGATGCGTCACTTCTCAATAGCCTAAGGCAAATGCTATGGCTTGAGTGCTTCCTTCAAAGTACTTGTGTTGGGAGTCTTATTTTTGAAAAGTGGCAATGTTGAGAATTGAGGCCAAGTGGGAGGCAAATAGAGCCCTTGTAAATGGATGGGATACCATCCTTGTTGGAACGAGATTAGGTTGAGAGTTTGGGTCACTTTTCTCTTTGTACATGTGCTCTCTTCCACTCTAATCCCTCACCCCACACAGTAATGTTAACGTCTAAGATTGGAGTTTGCAATCTCTCTTCCTTCTGGAAACTTGGTTAGGATGGAAATATATTTATTACCAAGAAAGAGCACAAGTTTGCAAGCATTTATGGGATACTAAAAATATTTATTGATTGGATTCTGGATTCTAAAAAGTATATATTCTTCTTTCCTACAGTAGCCATTCAAAAGTTTCTGAGATCCCATGAAATTTGAGTATGTCTTCAAGTGGTCAGATACTGGAGCTGGGATGAAGGCTTAGCTGACATGATACCGTGATGCACTACTGTCATCCGCATATATCCTGGTCAACACGCTGGCTCTAATGAGACAGCATATGATGGCAGCAGCTCTGCTTCATGTCAGCCAGTGTCTCTACAGTGTGTGGGCTTCTTCTCGTAACAGCAGTCCAACCATCTGCTGCAGCGTGTGTTGGCACTGTCAGAATAAAAGATGCCAAAGCCTCAACATGCTATTCTGGGACACTCGATGTGATAAATACAAATTTAAAATATAAGCATTTTTAAGTAAAAAGGGGTCTTTTTCACTAAAAATAGACCTACCATTTAAAACTAAGCTAAGTAACAGTTCTTGATCTTTGAAATGAGACAAAGACTAAAAAAAAAAAAGTCAGAAGATGGGAGATAAGCTTAGAAATTTTCTGAAAAAAAAGTTTAAGGATTTAAATGAAAGTTAATTTTAACTACTCTAAATATAAAGGTGCAACACACAGAAACAGCTTTTAGAGTACTTTTTTTTTTTTTTTTTTGAGATGGGGTCTCAATATGTAGCCTTGGCTGCCCTTGAACTAACAAAGATCCCCCTTCCTATGCTTGGGGTGGAGTTATCTCAAGCGCTGGGATTAAATGTGTGGCCACCACACCTGGCCTGAAATACCACATTCTATTAATGCCAAACAAAGACAACAAAGTTGAAAAGGGAGGACTCTATCTGCCTCCAGCCACTTCCCCATGCTCCATACAACAGCACAATGACAGCCTCTTCAGCTAATCTCATGTTTGATGTTACTGAATCTTGTAAAGTTCAGTAAAATGTTTGCCTAGCACAGGTAAGGCAACTCCTATTACTATTTTAAAAAGAAATAAGAGTTGAAGAAATGGCTAATGTAAAAGCACTGCCTGCTCTTTCAGAGAACCCAGGATTCAATTCCCAGCACCCACAAGGCAGCTTACAGCTGTCTGTAATTCCAGTTCCAGGGCTTCTAACAGCGTCACACAGACAAACATGCAGGTAAAACACAAATGCACATAAACTAAAAATAAAATCATTAAAAATGTTAATAAAAAATAGAATAAACCATGTTGAATATAAGTTTTTTGTTTGTTTGGTTTTTGGGTTTTTCAAGAGAGGGTTTCTCTTTTGCTTTTGGAGCCTGTCCTGGAACTAGCTCTTGTAGACCTGGCTGGCCTCGAACTCACAGAGATCCGCCTGCCTCCGTCTCCCAAGTGCGTGCGCCACCACCGCCAGGCTGAATATAAGAGATTTTTTAGCCCCCTATAAACTTAGCACTGATCTGTCTAACAAAGTTCATAATTATAAAGACAACAACATCAAACTAGATCTGGGAATATTAATTTCAAGAAAGCAATTCTTGAGCTTTCTCATTTGTTCCAGAGGTACACTTTCCTATAAGCTTGCTCTTTTTCCCTGAATTAGGTTAATTATAGACAGTAAAAATAGTATCTCTTTTACCCTGAGACAGCAATAAGAGTTTTATGAATTACTTTATATAGGCATGGAATTTTTAAGATAAGATCAAGTTGAACTTAAAATTGCCAGTGAAAACTCCTTTCTTTCCCTTTAATATCTCATATAACAACAAACACATTACTTAGAGGAAAGTGAACAGGTAAATGTCATTAACTTTCATTTCAAAAGCCTTTGGCCTGACGAAAAAAAAATATTCACACAAGACGCAATGGTTTTTCAGTTTATTTGAATGTGAATTTGCATGTACTATATTCTAGTGCCACCGTTAGTGTGCAGTTGGTTATCTCCTACATGGTTGAGGAACAAGCTCAGGTTACTAGGCTTGTTTAGCTTTATGGTTGAGCCATCTCACCAGTCCCTGATCCTGCAGGGCATTTCAAAATGCTTCAATATTCACAACACTTGTCAGAAATACAAATTCTGGGACTCTCAACCCTATACCTACGGAACAAAAAACTAGAGCTGGGATGCAGCAATCAGTGTTTTCATTTGTTTGTTTGTTTTTCGAGACAGGGTTTCTCTGTTAAGTGCCCTGGCAGTCCTGGAATTCAATCTATAGATCAGGCTGCTCTAGAACTCACTGAGATCTGCCTGCCTCTGCCTCCCAAATGCTGGGATCAAAGGCGTGCACCACCATGCCTGGCCCTGGTTTCTCACTTTCAACCCAGGTCGAATGGAAATCACTGTGTATTTAGTCCAGGCTGTCCTCAAACTCACTGCAATCCTCCCCCTCAGTCTACTAAGAGCTTGGATTACAAGCATGTGTCACCACATTCAGATGATCAACTATTTAAAAATCTGAGAATAAATAAGGTCTCCTATGCTGCTGAGAATGACCTTGAACTCTTAATCCTCACGTTTTACCTCTGAAATTAGGGCAGAAATTAAGGATGCTTCACTACCACCTGGCGAATTTTTTTTAATGTGCATTGATTGGTGTGAGGGTATCAGATCCTATCCTCTGGAACTGGAGTTACAAAGAACTACTATGAGTGCTGGAAATTGAACTCAGGTCCTCTAGAAGAGCAGCCAGTATTAACTGCTAAGCCATTTGTTGCTAAGCCCGTTTTTTTGTTTTTTAAGAATTCACTCTCATAATCTTTCTGCCTTAGCTCTCTGAGTGCTGGGGCTGGAGGTGTGCACTACTGGCCATATGACGATAATACCCTTGTCTCCTACCTGGGATGCAGTTCAGCCCTTGGCTAGCATGCACAAGGCACTGGGTTCACTGTCAGCACCACACACAACTCTTTTCTACTTGCAGGCTCTTAACAACCTTAGCTATTAACCCAGAAAGACACAAAGAAGGTAGTGCAGAACAGAAAGTGAATTATAACTAGAAGAAACTGTCAATGTATTTCCAATTTCTCTTTTCTTGTACCTTTCTTTTACTAAGGAGTTAAATATTACCCACAAAAATTTGAATTATCTACAGTTAAGCCACTGCTATGCCCTGTTTTGGGAGATATGGCAACAAGTTATATAAAACTTCTCCTAAGCAGTTAAAAGCACATCTAAAATCTATTTGGGACCAACACTGTCTTTTAGAGGATGGATTATAATCTTTTCATGCAGTGCTTGTAAGATAGGAAAGTGACTGATCTTTCACTCATCACATTCAACATATGCCTTGCTTTTGATGTCCCCCACCAATTTTGAAACCATTCAAAATTGAATTTAAGTTCACAGTTTAGTTATGGAATCTAATTTTATTTACTATTCATATATGACTTTAATATTAATAGATGGTAACTTCATGAAAAAAATTAACAGATGTAGACTTTACAGCAGTTTAACTTAGTTCTTATATTTTGCTATCATTTTTTAAAATCTTTTTGAGGCTTATAGAAGTTGACCTTGCCGGGCGGTGGTGGCGCACGCCTTTAATCCCAGCACTCGGGAGGCAGAGGCAGGTGGATCTCTGTGAGTTCGAGACCAGCCTGGTCTACAAGAGCTAGTTCCAGGACAGGCTCCAAAACCACAGAGAAACCCTGTCTCGAAAAACCAAAAAAAAAAAAAAAAAAAAAAAGAAGTTGACCTTACCCTATTTATCCAAAACTCAAAACTTAGTAAATAGTTCTTTAATAGAAATAACCATCTGGCCAGGCAGAGGTGGCGCACACCTTTAATCCCAGCATTTGGGGAGGCAGAGGCCGGCGGATCTCTGTGAGTTCAAGGCCAACCTGGTCTACAAGAGCTAGTTCCAGGCCAGGCACCAAAAGCTACAGAGAAACCCTGTCTTGAAAACCCACCCCCCCCCCAAAAAAAAGAAAGAAAGAACCAACCATCTGAAAGCTTTAAATGGACGTAAGCCTACATTCCTAGCACTTATCCTAAGAGAAAAAAGGATCAGGAGTTCAGGGCTATTCTTTAGCAAGTAAAGAGAGAGTTGTTTTTTGTTTGTTTGTTTGTAAAAAAAAAAGGGGGGGGGGGAGTGCAGTCTCTAAGCCTGGGAATCTGAGTTCAGCTTTGGAAGCCAAACTGAAGAAAGAGAAAACTTACTCCTGTAAATTGTCAAATAACCTTTATTACATATGCTGGGGCATGTGCCTCCCTCACCAACACACAAATAAGCAAATATAAAAATATAAAATAAAGGAAATAATTAACTGATAATAGTGAGACTATTATATACAAAGCTTTAATCCACCAGCCTATATTTATCATGAGATTATTAAAAACCCTCAATCACTGGGGCTGGAGAGATTGCTCGGTAGTTTGTTTCTGCTGAGCACTCAGGTCACAATTCCAGTTCCAAGGAATTCAGTGCCTTTTTCTGGCCTCTCTGGGCATTGCATGTACATGGTGTACATGGCATACATGCAGGCAAAACACTTATTCAAGTAGAATAAATAATTTAAAAAGCTAAGTTGGGCCAGGAGTGGTGATATATGTCTTTAATCTTGGCACTCAGGAGTCTGAGGCAGGTGGATCTGAGTTCCAGGCAAGAGTGTTCTACATAGTTCTATATACATACAACCAGGGATACATAGAGACTAACACTAGACCTAACCAACATAAATGAACATGAGATGTTATTTTAATAGGGGCTAGAGAGATGGTTCAGTGGATGAAGTGCTTGGTAAGCAAGCATGGGGACATAAGTTCAGATCCCCAGCGTCCATGTAAAAGCCAGGCATTAACTTGTACCTGTAATCTCAACACCAGGGTAGTAGAGACCAAAGGATCCGTGAAGTTTGTTGGTCAACAAAGCTACTAGAAAAGGAACAGTTTTCGTTAAGGTTTGTGACCCCAATGGACCAATTATGTTTAGGGGTAGCCACACACCCAAGAGTATACAAGGAGTTGGGGGAAGGGTGAATGATAATATATATTATATGAAATTCTCAAAGTACTACAAAAAATACAATAAATAAAGCTGTGATTGACGGAGGGAGACACCTGACATTGACCTCTAGCATCCATTAAGTGCACACAGGCAAGTGTATCTGCATATACAAACATGCCATAATACATGATGGTCATAAATTATAATTGAACTGAAAAATGGATCAGTTGGGTGTAGTGGCACACACCTTTGATCCCTGAACTTGGAAGGCGGGCAGATCTGAGTTTGAGGCCAGTCTAATGTACAGAGTGAGCTCCAGGACAGCCAGGGCTTCATAGAGACACCCTGTCTTTTCAGAAGACAACAAAAACCAAAAGTCAACTGCAAATTCCTAAATCACAAAAATGTCACTTCTGCTCTGTAAAACAAGAAAGACAGTCCTCCAGGAGCTATCAGGAGATCCACATAATAAGGCATGTGGGCAGGATGGTGAGAACAAGAAAAAAATAAGTAGGAATCATCCCCCGCCCTTGAAGTAAAGAGCAAGCACAGAGCCTCCTATATGAAAGTCAAGTACTTTACCATCAAATTGCCTCACTTTAATAGGGGCTAGAGAGCCAAGTTTTTCCTTTGTTTATTTCTCCCCAACTAATAGTGTGTTTTATAAAAAAGGATTCACTCTATTTCAACTTCAGTACAGGGGAAAGTGATTAGAGGCCCATGATCTTCCGGAAAGAACAATTTCTACCAAAGAACCAATCTGACTGTTCCCAGATAACTACTCCAGACATCCTTCAGATGTTTCTGGAATCAGGTCTTCTGACGGCTTCACCCTGTTTTACTTCCTCTCTGCCACTTGCCAGACTCAGAATTCAGGACTAAAGTTTTCAGTTTGTTTTCCTGCAGGTTTATGCAGCTGACTTAGGGTCTGCAAATTATCTTCTTCTTTACCTGCTCACACCTCCTTAAGACAAGTGCTTCCCTGATGACAACTTTTGCCGGAGAGGTTGTGGGGAAAGGAGAACACTCCTGCATTGCTGGTGGGAATGCAAGCTGATACAACCCCTTTGGATATCAGTGTGATGATTTCTCAGTAAATTAGGAAACAACCTTCCTCAAAGACCCAGTAATACCACTTTGGGTATATAGCCAAAGGATGCTCAATCATGCCACAAGGACATGTGCTCAACTATGTTCATAGCAGCTTTGTTCGTTATAGCCAGGACCTGGAAACAACCTAAATGCCCTTGGACCAAAGAATGGATAAGGAAAATGTGGTACGTTTACACAATGGAGTACTACACAGCAGAAAAAAATAATGACATCTTGAAATTTGCAGGCACATGAATGGAGCTAGGAAACATTATTTTGAGTGAGGTAACCCAGACCCAGAAAGACAATTATCACATTTACTCATAGGTGGTTTTTCAACATAAAGTAAAGAAAACCAGCCTACAAACCACAATCCCAGAAAACTTAGACAACAATGAGGATACTAAAAGAGACATACGTAGATCTAATCTACATGGGAAGTAGAAAAATACAAGATCTCCTGAGTAAATTGGGAGCATAGAGACATTGGGAGAGGGTTGAAGGGGAGGGGAGAGGCGGGGAGGGGAGAGGCGGGGAGGGGAGCAGAGAAAAATGTACGGCTCAATAAAAATAAAAAAAAAGAAGAAAAGAAAAAGAGAAAGAAAAAAAAAAGACACATGCTTCCCCACAGAACAGCCTATATTCTTGGCTGTATTCCAAACCCAGAGTTTCTAGCATATTTTATCACCTACAAAACCTCTGTGATTTCAGTTTTTCTTAATGGAGTATTTTTTTAAATTATTAATCAAGTTTATTTATTTATTTGTGTGTGTGTGTGTGTGTGTGTGTGTGTGTGGACACAACATGGCATACATGTAGAGTTCAGAGGACAACTTGCAGGAGAAGGCTCTTTCCTCCCACAATATGGATTTCAGGGATCGAACTCAGGTTGTCAGACTTGGCAGCAAGTGTCTTTGACCATAAACCATCCCACTGAACTAGTTCATGAAGAGCCTTACGTGCTCACATACCATACAGTAGTGCATAACTAACCAGCAAAGAAAAAATAAATATCCAGCCAGACGATGGTACACATCTTTAATCTCAGCATTCAGGAGGCATAGGCAGGCAAATCTGAGTCTACAGAGTGAGTTTCAGGATAGCTAGACCTACAGATAAAAAGCCTAAAGAAAATCAGACTTGATTATCTGGTAGGCACGAGAATATGTACACTGAAACATTCTGCTCGGCTTGGATAACTCTTTACCTTTTTCATTTCTATATAAAGCTTCCATTTTGCAGTATGTTTAACTAGTAAGTATCCTAAATCCAGTGCACATGTCAGATCAACGGGCGGGTGGGAGGATGTGGGGGGGGGGGGCGGGAGAAAGATGGTATATAGCTGCCAGCTTTTCACAATGGTAGGTTAGACCACTTGGAACAACTCTGAGACTATAAACTATGAGGAAGTGACCTTAAAAAAGCAATCTGTGCCAGGTGGTGGTGGTTCACACCTTTAATCCCAGCACTTGAGAGGCAGAAGCAGTTGAATCTTTTGAGTTCAAGGTCAGCCTGGTCTACAAAGAAAGTTCCAGGATAGCCAGGGCTGTTATACAAGGAAACCCTGTCTGGAGAAAAACAAACAAAAACAAACTACCTGCTAATAATACTGATAACACTAAACCAGAGTTCATGCAAAAAGGGAGGATTACCTATTCAGAAGTAGAAGAATAAAAAAGTTTACTTTTGTCTGGAAGGAATTTGCTAAATTTACCAAATTACCTGGAAATCACAGGGATGGTGCCTGCCTCTGCCTCCCAAGTACATGGATTAAAGGTGTGCTCCATCACCTCTGGTGAGAAAACCGACATTTCTAATCGTGGTTAATGTCCTTCTATAATATATTCAGTAAAATCGTAATTAATATAAAACAGGTGGAGAGCACCTGAAGTTAACTGTACATTTTCCTAAAATGCTCTCTTGACATGAAAGATTATGCTTAAAAATCAAATGCAATATGTAAATCTTAATTAAGTCATACCCTAAAACCCTTGAATGGTGAAAGGAGCCCCAATCGAGTAAGGCATAAAAATCAAAAAAAGTAGAACTGACTCCTTAATGTGGTCCTCCAGTCTCCTCATGTGCAACATGGCCTTTGTGCTTCATAATCTCTCACTCTCTCGATCAACAAATAAATAAAAGTTTAAATAATATACCCAATAGACAATTTAAGAACTACTTAAATCATATCATAAAAACATACTTTATAGCAACAGAAGTGCAGGCAAACACCTTTAGCTCCAGCACTCCAGCAGCAGAGGCAAGCAGATCTCTGAGGCCAGCCTGGTCTACAAAGTGAGTTCTGGGACAGCCAGGGTTACACAAAGAAACTGTCTCAAAACAAAAAAACAAAAACAAATAAACAAGCTCTGAGTTGTGGTTGTGTGTGTGTGGTGTGTGCACCCGCGTACATGCCATTACTTTATACTGGAGGGGACCTCTGCCAAAAATAATTAGGTTATAAATGTTAAGTACACTCTGATTTCAAAGATGTTAAGATGAAGTCGGGGGGGGGGGGGGCTGGAGAGATGGCTCATCGGTTAAGAGCATTGCCTGCTCTTCCAAAGGTCCTGAGTTCAATTCCTAGCAACCACATGGTGGCTGACAACCATCTGTAATGAGGTCTGGACAGAATATTATATGCATAATAAATAAATAAATATTAAAAAAAAGATGAAGTCTGGGTTATTTTGGTTGTTTGTTTGTTTTTAAGAAGGATTTCTGTGTGTAGCCCTGGCTGTCCTGGAATTTGCTCTGTAGCCCAGGCTGGCCTTAAACTCAGAGATCTGCCTGCCTGCTTCAAAGCCCTAAACACTGGGATTAAAGTCATGCACCACCATGCCCGGTGTAGGGATTTTTTTAATGGTGGGTGGGGGGATTTATTTTTTTAAATAACCAGACCTATGTAACAATGAATCTGATCTCCTTTAAGGAAAAAAAAAACCTATTTACTGTATGAGTATGTGGATGACTCATGGCTGATGAATGAGACAAGGAAATGGACTAAAATCGATCTCATTAAAGTAGGTAAAAGCTTTCCACAGAACTCAGCCAAAAAAATGCTGTGTTCTACAGCTGCTGACTTCCTGAATACTGTTTGTAGTGCAGCATCACCATCTATTCTTCAGCCTTGCAAGACTTCTTCTACAGAGTTTACTTAGAGTATTCCAAGAAAAGGTGTACGGATCACGAAAATAAAAGTAAATTCTAAGAAATGAATAGAAGATGAATGTGAAGTATAATAGTTGAATGTTGATTTAGCATGTAGCAAGCCCTAGGTGGAGGGAGGGAGGGAGGGAGGAAGAGAAGGAGGGAGGGAGAAAAGGACTGAGATCCTATCTTCAAAAACAAACAAACAATACACAAAAAGAAACAAATAAATAAAAACCTAACCCTCTCCAGAAAAAAAAGGAAAGTAGAATTTGGGGAAAAAAATTTGGGTGGTGTTAGCACAGGCCTTTAATCGGATTCACAGCAGAGGAAGGTGGATCTCACTCAGAAACCCTGTCTCAAAAATGAAAGAAAGTCGAAAGAGAGTTAAGGAGGGAAATTACAGTGTTCACATGAAGCTGGCAGCACTCTGACATTTCAAACTATGTATACACATTGCATGACTTAAAAAAAAAAAAAAAAAGAGGGAAAAGCCGGGCAGTGGTGGCGCAGCCTTTAATCCCAGCACTCAGGAGGCAGAGGCAGGCAGATTTCTGTGAGTTTGAGGCCAGCCTGGTCTACAAGAGCTAGTTCCAGAACAGGCTCCAAAGCCAGAGAAACCCTGTCTCGGAGGGAAAAAAAAAAAGAGTGAAGAAACTAAACTCAAGTGCCTGCCAGCACATATAGTATGCATATAATTATACAAATATTTCCTGATTTTCCTTTGATATCTTACTCTGTTGCACTTCTGCACACAAACACACACAAACACACAAAAGGTCTGTGGGTAGCCCAGGCTGATCTTAAATTTGTGACTCTCCTCATCTCCAACTCCTGAATGCTGGGATACAGGCATGTGCCATCACACCCAATATATGGGGTGTTGGG
The DNA here is from genome assembly GCF_018167655.1 of Microtus oregoni. Classification (NCBI taxonomy): domain Eukaryota; kingdom Metazoa; phylum Chordata; class Mammalia; order Rodentia; family Cricetidae; genus Microtus; species Microtus oregoni. The sequence continues at coordinate 45,183,660 of NW_024543063.1, forward strand.
ATCAAACTCAGTTATGAAGGAAGACCTATTCAAGCAATCTACTAACTAAACAACATCTTCAGCACCATTATCTTTCAAAAGGTCTAGGTCATAAAGACCACTTATCAAGTATTAAAGATACCGTGACAAGAGCCAGATTCAAAATACACTCTTGCCAGAAGTGGAACACAAGCCTTTAAACCCAACCCTTGGGAAACAGAAGCAGGAAATCTCTCTGGGTTTGAGGCCATCCTGGGTTAAATAGTGAGATCTTGTCTAAAAAAAAGTAATTAATTGAAAATTTTTTTTTGTTTTTGAGACAGGGTCTATTTATGTAGCCCTGGCTGTCCTGGAACTCTGTGTAGATCAGGCTTGCCTTGAACTCACAGAATTCTGTCTACCTCTAAGAGTTAGAATTGAAGACGTGTGCCAATTACAGCTTAAAAATAGTACTGCTGATACAGATAATATTAGAGATTTGGTGCCTTCAATTCAAGGAGGGTTTTTGCGTCTACTAGGAAAATGGGAAATTCAAGGGCCAAAGCAGGACATAAGAAATTATTAAAAAGCGTATGCCTTTAAATTCCAGCGCTCACAGAGGCAAAAGTAGTCGAATCTCTGTGAGTCCAAGGTCAGCCTGGTCTACAGAGTGAGTTGAGTTCCACGACAGCCAAAGGCTACACCGAAAAACCCTGTATTGGAAAAAAAAACCAACAAAACAAACAAGCAAACAACAAGAACAAAAGTTGTTAAAAATCAAATAGCTGGGGGGCTGGAGAGATGGCTCAGTGGTTAAGAGTACTGTCTGATCTTCCAAAGGTCCTGAGTTCAATTCCCAGCAACCACATGGTGGCTCACAACCATCTGTAATGGGGTCTGGTGCCCTCTTCTGGCCTGCAGACATACAAGTCTACAAGAGCTAGTTCCAGGACAGGCTCCAAAGCCACAGAGAAACCCTGTCTTGAAAAACCAAAATAAATAAATAAATAAATAAAAACAGGGTCTTGCTGGACGGTGGTGACGTGGCGCACACCTTTAATCCCAGCATTCGGGAGGGAGGAGAGGCAGGCGGATCTCTGTGAGATCGAGGCCAGCCTGGTTTACAGAGGGAGTTCCAGGACTGGTTGGTTCCAGAGCTACCGAGAAACTAAAAAGTAAAAAAATATATATGGGTGTTTCGCTTGTGTGTATGTCTATGCACCACACTCATACCTGGTGTCCAAGGAAGCCAGAAAAGGGCACCTATTCCTTGAGCTATCATGTGGATGCCATGAACTCATATGTACTTCCCCTGAAAGAGCAACCAGGGCTGAGTCATCTCTCTAGTTTCTCCACTTTAGTTTTCTGAAACAGAGTCAGGGATAGGGAGATGTTAAGAGCACTGGTTGCTCTTCTAAAAGACCCAGGTTCAATTTCTAGCACAAACATGGCAGCTCACGATAGTCTACAGTTCCAGGGCATATGTATTATTGAATCTGGAGCTCACTAATTTCACTAGACTAGCTAGTCCTGTCTCCATTCTCTGACACGTTGGTTTCAGATGACACGTTTTTGCATGATGGCATTCAGGTGCCAGCTTTTCTGGTATGGGGGGTGGCTTGTTGTTGCTGTTTTGAGTAGTAGGCTTTCAGTATGTAGCCTTGGCTGGCCTGGAATTCATTGTGGAGATCAGGCTGGTCTCAAATTCAGATTCTACATGCCTCTGCCTCCAAAGGGCATCTGATTCCCTGGAACTACAGTTAGAACCCAAGTCCTTTGAAAAAGCAACAAATTCTCTTAATACCTTGAGCTGCTTCTCCTCCCTCCTCCCCTTCTTGATGCAGATACTCATGAGGTACTTCCAGTCTCTCACTACTGGTTCCTATCTCTGTGCCCTTATACTATAAAGATAGGTTTCTTTAATCCTGTGTGTGTGTGTGTGTGTGTGTGTGTGTGTGTGTGTGTCAGTGGGGAGGGCTGGGAGTTGAACACAAAAACAGTAAACTGTAGTCGCAGCCCAAATTTTTTTCATCTGAAAAGATTTTTAACTAACCGGGATGCTATTCTTACCTTCTAACCAGCAAATTTTTCAAGTACATTGATGTAGTCTCAATTAGGCGAAATCTGGGTCCTGAAAAAACTGCTGTTCTATTTTTTATAAAACAAAGTCCCCAGGAGGGGGCACAGCTCAGTGGCAAGAGCATTTGATTACAATATACCCTTCTCTCAGTCAATAATCTTTTCTTTTTAAGATTCATTTATTTATTATACATATGGTGCTCTGCCTGCATGTATCCCAGCAGGCCAGAGGAGGGCACCAGATTTTATCACAGATGGTTGTGAGTCACCATGTGGTTGCTGGGAATCGAACTCTTTGAAAAGGACCTCCGGAAGAGCAGCCAGTGCTCTTAACCTCTGCGCCATCTCTCCAGCCCCTTCAGTCAATAAGCTTAATTGTGTGGGGTTTTTTTTATTCTGTTTACCCTCCTGATTTCTACTACCTTTTCAAAAAACTGCCCTGTCCTTGACCCTCACAACTGAAACTTTTCCTTTCCTTGGTTTCCACAAATAAATTCTTGCAAATCTTCGTTTAACTTTCTACCACTCCTGTTCCCTACAATTCCCACAACCAGCCTTTTTGCAACCCTTAATTGTAAGCATTCCCTGGGGCTCAGTCCTTGGAATCCTACTCTGTATTTACACATTCTTTAAGAGGGCTCAGCCATTTCTCATACTCCCAACTACACCTTTTTAAGGTTAAAATAGCTCTAAAATTTAGATTCAGCTCAACATTTTGTTCTAAATTTACAACCTCTTACTGGAAACTGCTTTTAGTGCCTGGCTGTCATTTGAAACTCAACACAAGCTAAAAACCTGTCCACGTACCTCTCTTTCACAGCACTTATCAAAGCTGTAATTTTCCAAATACTTTTGAGTGTGTATGTGTGTGGTGTTGCGGATTTATCCCAGAGCCTCACAAGCAAGGTGAGTGTTGTCACTAAGTTACATCCCAAACCCAAAGACATGTTTTTGTTTTGTTTTGTTTTGATTTGATTTATTGGTACTGGGAATTATTGTCAGAGTCTGGAATATATTAAGTGCTTTGCCACATCATCTATATCATCAGCCCTTATTCGTAATTCCTTAATGCCAATCTCCTCTACTAGATGAATGCCCCATGAAAGTAGGGATCAGATCCTTAGGGAACAGTTAATTGGGGGATGATAATGGTCATATTCCCAGTATCTACTATGTTTCTGGAACACAGTAAATGAATGGTATTTATCCAAACTTTGACCAAAAAAAAATGAAAATATATTATTAAACCAAATCTAAGTGTGTCAACAAATTTGAAGTCAACCAAAGATATGGTTCTTTTACCTAAAAACTTAAAATCACCTATTTATAAGCTGTCTTAAACACAAGGGTGGGGGAAGGTAGGACAGAAAGATGGCTCAATGGATAAGAGATTGCTACCAAGCAGGGCAGTGGTGGCGCACGCCTTTAATCCCAACACTCTAGAGGCAGAGGTAGGATGATCTCTGTGAGTTTGAGCTAGCCTAGTCTACAGGACTGTCTCCAAAGCCACACAGAGAAATCCTGTCTGGGGGGGGGGGGGATTGCTACCAAACCTTATGACGTAAACTCAATCTCTCAATTCTACATGATGGAAGAAGAGAACCAACTTCCACACGTAATCCTCAATCTCCACAAGTCGGCATGTGCATAGACATATAAAATAAATGAATACATAAATAAATAATTTTTTTAAGTTTCCAGATTGCTGGGTGGCTAACCGTTTCCCATGTCCTCAGTGTTAGGTAGATGATACTTTTAGTGTTGTTATGGGAATGCTTTACCCTAAATAATATATAACATGAAAGTATTCGTTTTTTGGAGACAGGGTCTTGAAATGTGATCCTCCTCGAGCTTCTCAAGTGCTAAATAATATATAACATGAAAGTATTCGTTTTTTGGAGACAGGGTCTTGAAATGTGATCCTCCTCGAGCTTCTCAAGTGCTAGAATTATAGGCCATGTCAACATGCCTGGTTTATCTTTTAAAAAAAAAAGTATTGTGTGAGCAGGCACAGTACTTGCACACACCTTTAATCACAGAACTCGGGAGGCAGATGGAACTCTGTGAGTTTGAGGCCAGCCTGGCCTACAAAGCAAGTTCCAGATCAGTTAGGGCTGTTATACAGAGAAACCCTAACTTGAAAAACCACAAAAAGCATTGCGTGTGTGCATATATGTAACATAACAATAAAAAAGAATACAATGGGGAGTTTCCCATGCATCTTTTAGTAGTCTTGCTATTTCTTTCAGAGCATGGTAGCATGCACTCAAGAAAAAAACTTTTTAAACAATATTGCTGGGCAGTGGTGGCATAATCCCATCAGTGCTTAATCCCATCACTTGGGAGGCTGAGGAAGGCAGACCTCTGAGTTCAAGGCCTAACAGGTCTACAAAGCTGAGGTTACATAATTTCTGGGGGAAAAAGGAAGCTCTGACGTCATATTAACGTGTCACACACACATATTTACATCTGTAGGACCCATCATTAAAGAAGAAAATAAAATTACAGCTCACAAGAGTGTACCACCTTTTTTTTTTTTAATAAAGGAGAAACTCAATGAAAGAGTGTTTAACGAGCATACGTAGGCCCTAGGTTCAATCTCTAGTATGTATATCATGTCATGGCATACATGTGGAAGTCAAGAGGACGCTTGCAGGAATTGGTTCTCTCTGTCATATGGGTCCTAGAGAACAAACTCAGATCTTCAGGCTTGGCAGCAAATACCTGTACCCACTGAACCATCTCTCCAATCCTATTCTATCACTTTTTTAGGTTGCTTTTAATTGTCATAAAAAAGGCCTCTACATTTATTATACTGTTTATTATACAAATTCTGAATAAATTTTCAGAAAAAGGATTAGTGAGTCAAAAGATACTTATGAACATTTAGTAATTCTTTGTTTTTATTTTTAAGATGAAATCTCATATAACCTAGGCTAGCCTCAAATTTTCTTTGTAGTCAAGGCTGACATTGAACTTTTTGCTCTTTCTATGCCCTTTCACCCATTAAGGATTAACTCATAGCAATTACTCTCTTTAAACATGCTGTCAATTGCCGGGCGGTGGTGGCGCACGCCTTTAATCCCAGCACTCGGGAGGCAGAGGCAGGCGGATCTCTGTGAGTTCGAGACCAGCCTGGTCTACAGAGCTAGTTCCAGGACAGGCTCCAAAACCACAGAGAAACCCTGTCTCGAAAAACCAAAAAAAAAAAAAAAAAAAAAAAAAAAAACATGCTGTCAATTAGACAAAAAACATACTGTTCAATATTGGAACTCTGATCCCTGAGCAGGAACTCAAACAGAATCTAATTTTCTTGCTCAGTAATGGAGGGAAATCACCACTCAGAAGATGTAAACTGGATAGAACTTGCAATAATAGTCAACAATAAAGAACAGAGATCTGGTTAAAAAAACAAAAACAAAACAAAAACCCACAACAGATTTGCATATGGCCCTCCTTGTGTATAATAAAAACTTAGCAGACTTATTAGGTAAAGAAACAGAACTTTGCCGGGCGGTGGTGGCGCACGCCTTTAATCCCAGCACTCGGGAGGCAGAGACAGGTGGATCTTTGTGAGTTCGAGGCCAGCCTGGTCTACAAGAGCTATAGTGTCAGGACAGGCTCCAAAGCTACAGAGAAACCCTGTCTCGAAAAACCAAAAAAAAAAAAAGAAAAAAAAGAAACAGAACTATGCCCAACAACAAGAAAAACAGCCCAAAAGGAAACACTCAAGAAATGAGCACCCCAAGCTGCATTTGCCTGTAGAATGCTGAGATCAATAGTGGGAACTGCCAGGCTCGACTTCCCTCAATCTACTTCCATATATTATTTTTGGGTTCTCATTTCTTTTATTGTTTTTTGGAAACAGAGTCTTTATTTAGTGTTTCTCTGTAACAAACCTGGCTGTCCTGGAACTCATTATGTAGATCAGGCTGACATAAATTCATGGACTCACCTGTCTTTACATCTTGAGTACTGGAATTAAAGGGATGGATCACTGTGGCCAGCTTGGGGTGCTCATTTCTTGAGTGTTTCCTGTTTGGCTGTTTTTCTTGTTGTTGGGCATAGTTCTGTTTTTTTTTTTTTTTTTTTTTTTTGTGTGTGTGTGTGTGTGTTACATAGAGTAATTCAGAGTTGATACGAATCCACTGTTTAACATCTACAGCTTGCTTCTAATTACTAACCAAATAATACAGTCCTTAAGTATAAATGCTGTAGGAACAGAAAGAGTAAGATACCTTACAATTTACAGATTTATTTGAGGCAAACTACTGATCTTGTTTCCCTCATTTAAAAATAAAAACAGTAAAACTGGGCATGTGTCACACACCTAGTCCCAGTAACTGTGGGTGGTGGTGGCAGGAAGACTGGGAATTTGCGATCATGCTCTTAGGGCAAAGGGAGTTCTAGGGCAACCTGGGTTAAAAAAAAAAAAAAAGTTAAGCATGGAGGCTACTTATAATCCTAGCTAGCAGGAAGGAACTGAGAAAGCTGAGGTATAGCTTTGAGTTCAAGGCCAGTTTGTGACACCACTGAGACTCTACCTCAGAATTTCACCTCTCCCTAGTCAGGCACGGTAAATGTGGCTCTCTGAGGTCAATGTCAGTCTAGTCTACAGAGCTAGTTCCAGGACAGCCAGAGCTACACAGAGAAACCCAAAAGAGAAACAATAAGTGCTATTATCAATATCTCTATTACTAACACTGAGCAGTGTCTTGTATACAGGATTCAGTAAACATTTGCTGACAGATAAAAAATAAATTACCTAAAAGCCATTTTAATAGCTTAAGACATAATCTTGAGCGTTTGAGCTGTTTTGTTATTATTGCTTACATTTGTCTTTAGCACAATATAAATGTAGAAATTCCTCTTTTGAACTATTCAAGGGTATAATTTCCTTCTACAGAACAGTAAATTATTAACAACTATATGCTATAGAGCATTCTCAACAAGAGACTTCTTCAGGGCTTGCTGGGAATGTCAGTGCTGTTTACAGGTAACTCAATTATCTGGAGGAGAATATTTACCTCATTATCTGGAGGAGTATCTATCTCAATTATCTGGAAGAGACTCTTTATCTCAATTATTTGGAGAAGAATTTTTAACTCAATTTGGAATTAAAAAGCCACTGGGCAGCTTTAATCCCCGCACTTGGGAGGCAGAGACAGGCAGATCTTTGTGAGTTCGAGGCCAGCCTGGTGTACAAGAGCTAGTTCCAGGACAGGCTCCAAAGCTACAGAGAAACCCTGTCAACATTTAGAAGGCTAAAGCAAGAAGATTTCAAGTTTTTAAGATTAGCCTGGGTATATAGAAAAACTATTGAAAAAACATTCCAGTTCTGGGCTTTATTTAGAAACCCAGTTAGCGGACGCAGCACAAAGAAATGCAGCAGGCTGAGGAGAACCCCCTTGAGCTGCTGATGTACATGAACAATTTCTGATAGGAAGGTAATATTGTATATTTTACCATATTGTACCTATTTAGCATAATATAACAATACACATAAACTTATGAATTTCCATGTCTTCACTCAAAGCAGAGTTAAATACACAGTCCTTACTTAAGGGTGAAAAAATTTCTTTTTCCCAGTCAGTACTAGGGATTGAATCCATACTTCCACCCAAATATTTAACACAGTTTTGTGTTCATTTCTTTTTTTTTTTTTTTTTTTTTTTTTGGTTTTTCGAGACAGGGTTTCTCTGTGGCTTTGGAGCCTGTCCTGGAACTAGCTCTGTAGACCAGGCTGGTCTCGAACTCACAGAGATCCGCCTACCTCTGCCTCCCGAGTGCTGGGATTAAAGGCGTGCGCCACCATCGCCCGGCTTGTGTTCATTTCTCTGCCCTAAAAGAACTTAGTATCACCAGTCAGAGGTGATGCACACCTTTAATCTCAGCACTAGGCATAGATATGAGATAACTAGAGATAAGCACAGGCAGAGGCAAGCAGATCTCTGAGTGTTCGAGGTCAGCCTACAGAACAAATACCAGGAAAGCCTCTAAAGTCTGTCTCGAAAGAGAAACCCTGTCTCAAGGAGAAAAAAAAAATAGTATTTTTATGACATTAACACTTTTTCTTTTATTTTGTATGTATTGCTGTGAAGGTGTCAAATCCCCTGGAACTGGAGGTATCAAGAGTTGTGAGCTGCCATGTGGGTGCTGGGAATTGAACCCAGGTCCTCTGGAAGAGCAGCAAGTACTCTTAACCAATGAGCCATCTCTCCAGGCCCCTTAAATACTCTTATATAGCTGCTTCTTGTTTACAGTCTCATTTAACTGTATGCAATGGCAGTATCTCAAAGTTCTACTGCTTTCCACAATGACAGATTCATAATGGGAGGTCAATAATGATTTGATTATGTGGTTAAATTGCTTCCAACCACTGAGTTATCATTAGAGGAAATTTCAAATGATCTTAAACAAAACTACTACATCCTACAGTCACACAATGTTTGGGTTAATTGCTATTTTCATTATTCATAACACTATTTTCCTCCGAATGAACAAGAAATCAGGAGACAATTACATATGCAAATCCTAAAAACCATACAATATATGACATCCCAGAATAAGGTAAACAACTATATTAGTTAGATATATCTTCAGCGGGGTGGTGATGACACACACCTTTAGTCCCAACACTCAGGAGGCAGAGGCAGACAGATTTCTGAGTTCAAGGCTAGCCTGGTCTACAAAGCGAGTTTCAGGACAACCAGGACTGTTACACAGAGAAACTCTGTCTTGAAAAACTAGCAAACAAACATCTTGAGAGTTGAGAATCAGTGATAAAAGAGCTTGCTTAACATGGAGGACGCCCTAGGTCTAGTAATACACACATACACATTCTCTCTCTCACACACACACAATCTCTCTCTCACACACACAGAGGCATACACACTCACTCTCACTTCCTAGAGCTGGAGATATGGCTAGCATTGCTGGCTGCTTTTGCAAATAGGCTGACTCAGTCCCTACACCTGTTGGACCCTAGTGTCCAATCACCGAAGAGGAGGAGTCGCCCCAAGAGACCATCTCTCATCACAACTGATGCAAAAGCATGAGGATTTTATTAATTCTGTCATGACAGGGTCCTCCAGCAGTTGGGAAGCTAGAAGACCCTGAATGTCTGGTACAGGCTATTTTTAAAGGGAAAAACCACAGAAGGAAGGAGGTGTCTGGGGGTTGTTCTTTAACTATTATGATTGGCTTATTCAAAATGGCTATTACCAATAATTGGCTGGAGAGTGGTTGCCAGATCAGATGAGGTAAAGGGAAACTTCTGAGGGTCACTTTGCCCCTTCCCAGGGACTAAGCCAAAACATCAGTAACTGAGTCAACACCTAAGGGTTATCATGCTCCTATTCAGGGAGATGGAAAGTTTCCAACATCTCAGTAAGTGCATGCATAGCTGTTATGTCCTTGGTTCCCAGGGGAGGAGGGGAAGTACTGAGAGTTGTCAGAAATGGCTTCAGAATTGTCTTAAAGTTCTACACACCTACATTGCTACCTACAACTACCTGTAGCTCCAGTTCTAGGGAATCCAAGGCCCTCTTCTGATCTCACTCACTTAACACACAAACTAAGTCTCAGAGTGGTAAATGTCTTGCCCACAGTCAGTTCACGCATGGTGGCTCCTACCTGCTACAGCAATGTTAAACAATGCATACATAATAAATAAATCTTAAAAAAAAAATGAAGATGGGTGGTGATGGCACACATCGTTTATCCCAGCACTTTCATGGCCAGTCTGCTTTACAAGAGCTAGTTCCAGGACAGCTAAGGCTGTCACACAGAGAAACCCTGTTACGAAAAACCAAAATAATAATAATAATAATGAGATGAAGAAGGACGAGCATGGTAGTGTGCACCTTTAATCCCAGCAGAGGCAGGTGTATCTATTCAAATTCTAGGCCATCTTAGTCTACACAATGCTCTAGGTCAGCCAAGTCTACGAAATAACACCCCGTATCAAAACAAAACAAAACAACAAAAAAAAGGAGTATTGGAGATGTGGTCGCATTGGTTAAGAGTACTTACTTTATTGCTCTTCCCAGGGAACCCAGTTCAGTTCCCAGCACCTACTTACTGTGACTAGCAGCAGTCTGTAACTCCATCTCCAGGATATTCAATGTCTCTGGTGTTCTTAGACATATACTTATGTGCAAATATCCAAATACAGACACACATAATTAAAAATAAATTTTTGGGTGTAGGGGAAGTTCAAGCCAAGGTCTTACCATGTAACCTTAGTTGGTGTGGAGGTCTTGAACTCAGATACCCAATTCCTCATTCTGGGATTAAAGGAAATTTATTTTTTTGTGTGTTGTTTTCCTGTTTTATGAGACAGGGTTCCTCTGTGGTGCCCTGGCTGTCCTAGAACTCTGCCTGCTTCTGCCTCCTAAGTGCTGAGATTAAAGGCATGTGCCACCACCGCCCTGCTAAATTCTTTAAAAATAAACAACAAATAAAGTGGTGGCACCTGGGAGGCAGAGGCTGGTGATCTGAGAGTTCAATGCCAGCCTGGCCTACAAGAGCCAGTTCTAGGACGGGCTCCAGAGAAACTCTTGTCTCAAAAAAACAAAATAAAATAAAAAGAAATAGATTCCTCAGAGGCTATAAGTACTTGCTGCTGTTGCAGGGGCCTCAATGGATAGATCACAGCTATCCTAATCTCTATTCCAGAGGATCAAATGCCCTCTTCAGATCTCTGTGGGCACCTGGCATACATATGGTACACATACATACATGGTGGCAAAAACTCACGTACATAAAATAAAAATAAGTAAATCTAAAAGAAGAAAAATTTTTGACAAAGGTGGCAGAATGCTAAAAGACACCCAAAGTTGCAGGTATACAAACACATACACCAAATACAATAGATAGAGTTAATGGCAGTACTGGCCAAAGGTCCAATGCACTTTTTGTGTTGTTCATGGAGCCAGTTCAAACAACAGGAAAATATAACTAATTCTATTTTGGTAATAAAAATCCGGGTTCATGTGAACTGGGATTTTAGATTCACTTCATTACAGAAATTCTCTTCATGATAGACCCAGACCAGTAATTATTTTTTAAATGTTTTAAAAAAAATTTTTTTAATTTTATGAGCAGTGATTGGTGTTTTGGCTGCATATATGTCTGTGTGAAGGTGTCAGATCCCCTTGAACTGGAGTTACAGACAGTTGTGAGCTGCCATATGGGTGCTGGGAATTGAACCCTGGTTTTTGGGAAGAACAGTCACTGCTTTCAACTGCTGCCCCCCAGACCAGTACTTAATTTAACATTATCTGATATTATTCGTCTGTCTGCCTGAGAAGTCAATACTATTTCGGTGTACAGAAGCTGCTACTCAATTGTTTTTGATAGCAAAGGAAAGATTCTTGTACTAGATTTTGTATCTATTGATACACATGCAGCATATTCAACAGGTACATACTAATTTCCCTAGCTGCAAACACTAGCATGAATTGTAAACTATATGATCTCTCAGTCAGAGGACTTGCTACACATCAGCTTCACCCCTGACAATAAAACAACAGTACTGTTGCAGCCTATTTCTCAATTAAGACAACAAAATAACACTACGCACCTCACAAGACTGCCAAAAATATTAATTAGATAAAGATAGTATGATCTAGGTATACAGTCAAGTGAATGACTAAGAACAGTTTGACAGGCCAGATGTGGTGGCACACACCTTTAATCCCAGCACTCTGAGGCAAAGGCAGCAGATCTCTGTGAGTTTGAGGCCAGCCTGGTCTACAGAGTGAGTTCCAGGACAGTCAAGGCTACAGAGAAACCCTGTCTCAACAGCAACAAACAAATCAGTTTAACATCTAGGTCTGGTGTTTCAGGCCTATAAAGTAAATTCAAGACCAACTAGGGCTATAAAATGTGAGTTCTAGGACAGCCTCAAAATTAGAAAGAGAAAGTAAAAAGAGTGCCAGAAATGTACGGTGGTAGGGTTTGTGCCCGGCAAATAAAATGCTCTGGGTTCAATTTATAGTACTGCAACAATTAACAAAATGCTCACCTACTGAGTCTGAAAGTGGCTTTAAATAGCCAGGGGTGGTGGCTACTTAATCCTAGCACTCTCTGAATTCAAAGTTAGCCTGATTAAATGAGTTCCAGGCCAGCCAGGGCAACACAAGAAGACCCTTTTTTCTCAAAAAGGAAAAGTCTGTAATCCTGAGATTTTACGTTCTGCTCATTATAAAAAAGAGTCCATCTTAAATAAATACAAAGTATTTATAAAAAGGTGTAGATAGTAGCTCACAACTTTTATGAGATTAATATATTCATAAAGGGAACTAAGAAATACTTTTAAGTATTACACACACTGAAACATTTGTAAATAAAATGATATCTGGGGTACGCTTTAAAATATCAGTCTCAAGATGGGCGGTGGTGGCGCATACCTTTAATCCCAGCACTCGGGAGGCAGAGGCAAGCACATCTCTATGAGTTCGAGGCCAGTCAGGACCATTATACAGAGAAACCCTGTCTCAAAAAACCAAAAGAATTCAAGACCAGCTAGGTCTGCAGAGTGAGAATTGTGGAGACTTTGTCTTAAAAAAAAAAAAAAAATCAAGTGTGCTGGGCGCCTTTAATCCCAGCACTCAGACAGAAGAGGCAGGCAGATCTCTTGAGTTTGAAGACAGCCTGAACTACAAAGTGAGTCCAGGACTTCTAGTCTTCAAGCCATGAGAACCATGTAAGATTCCTGTCTTGGAGCCCAGCAGTGGTGGCGCACGCCTTTAATCCCAGCACTTGGGAGGCAGAGGCAGGCGGATCTCTGTGAGTTTGAGACCAGCCTGGTCTACAAGAGCTAGTGCCAGGATAGACTCCAAAGCTACAAAGAAACTCTGTCTCGAAAAAAACAAAAACAAAGACAAAAAACAAAAAAAGAAAAAAACAGTATCACTAAGTTAAAGAAGCCACAGACTCTCATGTGCCTCTACATGCTTTTACATGTGTGACAGAACTACATGCTTTTACATGTGTGACAGAACTGTCCAGTGCTCCTGGTAGGGGAGGGCTCCACAGCTCCAGAATTGCCATTCTTTGCTACTCTCCCCTCATAAGAACCCATTTCTACAACAATCCAGTAACAATGTGACCAATATTAGGATCTTAGCTTAAAGGAACAACATCTATTAAGTATCCTCAAAAATCAAATAGAAAATTCCAAAAAGTTTAACAGAGTTAAGATTTTGGCTATAGCTGAGCAAATGTCTTTAATTCCAGCTCTCCAGAGGCAGAGGCAGGCAGAGTTCGAGGCCAGCTTGGTCTACAAAGCGAGATGATCCTCAATAGCCAAAGCTACAGAGAAACCCTGTCTTGAAAAACTAGATAGATAGATAGATAGATAGATAGATAGATAGATGATAGATAGATAGATAGATAATTTCTTTTTGCTTCTAGTCTTGAAGCTACATATAAGAACCATGTATGACTCCACATTTTTGGTGGTCTGGTAACTCTTTGGCTCTTGTATGTCTTTTCCTCTTCTGACTTACCTTTCTTTTTTTGTAAACAGTCTTAAAGTTGCCCTGCTGACTTGGAACCCTCCACTTGTACCACACTAGCCTCAAACTCAGAAAAAGATCTGCAAGCCTCTGTCTCTCAAGTGCCAGGATTAAACAATTGGGTACACCATCCAGCAGGTAGATAATACTAAAAAAAGCAAGACTAGCAAATGTCTACAAACCACTGGTGGCGTCATGGGCTTGAACAATCCCAAACGAAATGATTCACACCTGTCAACCTTTGGGACTAATTCTATTTATCTAAAATCCCAAACGAAATGGGCTTGAACAATCCCAAACGAAATGATTCACACCTGTCAACCTTTGGGACTAGTTCTATTTATCTAAACATTGGAAGAAAGTATTTCTACCAATATGCACTCATGTCTGCAGCTCCATGGAAAAGAAGTTATCAATGTCTTTCACTGAAACACACCAAGCAATATCAGATCTGGAACTCATTAATAGGTAGTTAAAAATTGTTCAAACCAGGTGAAGATGTTCAGTCAGGGGAAGATGCCTCCAGTAGGCAGCCAGCCTGGGCAACAGAGCAGATGTCTCAAAAACTATACTTAGACGTCATAAAGGCCCCACAACGCAATCAGAAACTCTGCATATTTATTATAGCTTCAAATGATGCAACTTTCTCAGGCTTTAAGGTTCCAAGCGACATGAAGGAGTAGCCTAAAAATGAGGTTCTTTACAAACTGACCACAGGAAGTGAGGACAAAAAAAAATTTATAGTTTCAGCACCAGGTAAATAAGGATTTACCAATTACAAAGAAATGTGGTTAAAAACAGTAAATTCAGCGCTTGACTACATACACACTAGAAGAGAACCCAGGTCACCTAATCAAGTATCTACTACTAAATAAACAGCAGATCTATCTTTTAACAGTTTAACTATGCCGACCATCTTTCACGCTGAAATGCCCTGCTACAAACTGCCGAGGTCGAAAGTGATAGGAAAATCCTACCCTGCTTTTCGGCAAGAGGCCACTCTGCATAGAGCATCACACAAAAGACAGGAGCGCAAACAGAAAGAAACACGCTCCTAGGCCTTCGCCTGCCGAGGCCGTGAGCCCAGGTCTCGATCGCAGAGCACCGCCGACAGGAAGCGAAATAAGAGCTCGGGGAAGGAAGGAGCAGCGGTAGGATCCACTTGCCCGACCGAAGGCACCCGGGAGTGAGGGGCAGCCGAGGCAGAAGCGCGAGCACAGCCCCGAAGGAAAAAGAGCGAGGCAAGCTGCAGCCCGGCGTCCGCGGCTTCCAGGCCGGCGACACCCTCCGGCCCACACCAGGCTCGGCCCTCCTCCCAGGCCCGTCCCACCTTCTCACCTCCCGCACGTCCTGCAGGCACTCAAGCACCGCCAGGTTGTTGCTCCAGGTGTGTTTGGGGCACACACGGGTCACGTCTTCCCGGCAGGACTCTTCCTCCGCCAGCTTCCAGCCTCCGCCAGTCCCACCGGGCCCCGCTCCGCCCCGCCGGGCCGGGGGCCCGCCCGCCGGGAACGGTAGCTGCTGCTGCTGCTGGTGCTGCTGCTGAGGCGGCTGGGGCTGCTGCTGCTGCTGCGATAACTGAGACAGCTGAGGCTGCTGCTGCCCCGCCGGGCTGCCGCCTCCAGCTTGCCCTAGCAAAGATGCAAAATTGGCCCCCAGACCCTGGCCCTGGCCGTGGCCGTTCTGGGCCCCGGCTGCAGCCAGCAGCAGCAGCGGCAACGCCGCCGACAAGCGAAACATCCTCCGTACACGTCCACACACCGCCATCTTGGGTTCGCGGCGAGCTCGACGCACCCGCCGGCGACGTGTATTTAAATGAGGGGCGGGGCCGCGGGCGTGAGTTGGCGTGGCTCCTCCCCAGCGGGCGGTAGAGCCCACGGCACGGTGAGGGCGGAGGGTGCCAGGCGAAGGGCCCACGCCCTGGGCCCGGCAGGCGGGAAAGTGGTTTTCCTTCCCGGAGGAGCTGCTGGGGCTGCTTAGGAAACCTGGGTAGGAGCACTGTGGTCTCATTTCTTAATCGTCGTCGTGGAAAAGAAAAGAAATGAATTCAGGCTGCCACAACCAAGATGGCTGGTGGAATATTTTGCCGGTTCAGAGACTTGAGAAGAAGAGGGATAGAAAACTTTGTGTGTATAGAGATGAACTTCAAAACCAGATGTATCCCGATATCTGAGAGCCTCATTTTGCGCTTGACCACCCTTACCTGCATTTCTTAACTAGAGAATCAGACGGCAATTGAATAAAAGTTAAGCGCACATAAATCATAATACTTGCTCTTGGGCTTTCTGGGTGATCGCTCAAATGTGAACTAAAACTGTGAACATTAGGAATAAAAACAAGGAGAGGCTGGTGATGTAAGTCAATTGGTAGTTTGTGTAGCATGCACAAAACCGTGGGTTTGCCGGGTAGTGGTGGCACACGCTTTTTAATCCCAGAACTTGGGAGGGAGAGACAGGCGATTCTTTGAGTTTGAGGCTACAGAGAAACCCTGTCACGAAAAACCGAGAGGAGAGAGAGGAGGAGAGAGAGACAGAGAGACAGAGAGAGAGAGAGAGAGAGAGAAGAGAGAAGAGGAGAGAAGAGGAGAGAAGAGGAGAGAAGAGAGAGAGAGAACAAAGCCGTGGGTTTGATTCTCAGCACCTCATAAACCCTTGTGGTGCATATGCCTGTGATCTAACACTTCAGGAGGTGAAGGCCGGAGTTTGAGGCCAGTATGAAACTGTTTCAAAAAAAGAGTAAGAAAAATATCTGGCCTGTAACACGAAGTTCCAAAAGCTATAGGGAATAGTATTAAACTTTGAGGGCCTTTGCCTGAAAATCTTAGTGAAGAACCAGAATTTAAACACACAGCCTCCCTCCCTACCCCCCCTACCCACCCCCCCCCCACCCCCCGTTTTTGAAACACTATTACATGGTCCTTGCTTACTTGAAACTCACTACTTAGACCAAGCTGGTCTCTAACTTACAGATAGCCACCTGCCCTTGCCTCTGCCTGCTGTAAGCCACTAAGCCCAACCAGGTTAAGCCTGGGTCAGCAAATATTTTTGTTGACCTATATGCAACTAACTACACACTAGTGATCCTTCCTTAGGATGAGAGTTTCACACTCCAGGAAGTCTCTGCACATCCAACAGTTAGGTTCTAATTCAGTTGAGAAAAACTTTGTACTGAGGGGAGATATTAGTGGTTCTGTACAGAGATACTTAATGAACTGCCCACAATGAAACTAGTCTGCAGACAGTATCCAACTAGAACCCCTGAACCTTCCCATCCCGGGTGCACTTTCCTCCCAGTTCAGCAATTCAGAATGTTAGTGGTAAATGCAGACAACTTGAGACATGAAATCTCTACTGATCAGCATATTTAAAAAATACAGTTTAACAGAAGTGGAAAGCTAGGAAAATAGCTAAGAGGTTAAGAGTACAGGCAGCTCTTCCACAGAACTGGAATTAGATCCAGGCCCCACATGGCAGCTAAAACAAAACAAAAAAAAACCCGTAATGGCTAGGCGGTGGTGGCACATGCCTTTAATATCAGCACTTGGGAGGCAGAAAGGCAAGTGGATCTCCGAGGCCAGCCTGGTCTATGAGAGGTAGTTCCACAGAAACCCTATCTCAAAGAAAAAAAAAAAAAAAACCAGCCAAACTGTAACTGCAGTTCCAGGGGCTCCAATGCCCTCTTCTGGCTTCTGTGGGTACTGCATGCACACGGTGCACAGACACTCATGCAGGCAAAACACCCATAAACAAATGTACACAATAAAAAACAAAACAAACAAAAAGGTGTGGTGGAGCATGACATTAATCCCAGCATTCAGGAGGCTGAAGTAGATAGAACTCTGTGAGTTTGATGCCAGCCAGATAGATATACGTAGTCCAGCCAGAGATACAGTGAGACCCTGTCTCAAAAAACAAAACCAACTAAAACTACAGCTTCTGCTGTTCTGAAACCATAAACAGAGCAGGGCAGTGATGGTGCAGGCCTTTAATCCCAGCACTTGGGAGGCAGAGGCAGGTGGATCTCCGTGAGTTCGAGGCCAGCCTGGTCTATAAGAGCTAGTTCCAGGATAGACTCTAAAGCTACAGGGAAACCCTGTCTTGAAAAAAAAAGAGACTAGAATCAGAGGAGTTGGCATACAGGTTTAAGCACCAGGAAAGGAACCCCCTAAGAACAGTCTGTAGGTCAAACTGCCCACTGTGGTTGGCCCTGGTCTCTATCTCTAGGAATGGAAGTATGTTGGCATTTCCACAGCACTTCCCCTTGTTACTACCACAGAATTATCTGGAGGCTCCCCTAAACTTAATCATGGATTAAAGTAGCTCAGGATGGACTGGATAAATATATTTCATAGTGTTCGCACAACATACATAAGTCTCCAACAGCTACATCACCAGAAGTCCTGGAGGTTACTAAGGACCATTAATTTTCCATACTGGGTCTGCAAGTGCTCAGATAACAAATGGGAGATTATTTTCAGTCAGTCTAAGGCTAGAGATGGACAGTCTGCACAGAAACGGCAATGGTTGCCTATCTTTCATTTTACACTGAGCAAATCCTACACCAAGCCACAGATTGTGTTTAGTGATAGGGAGGAAGATAAATCTATCTTAAGGTCTCAGTGACCAAGAAACAAGACACTGAGAAATCTGGGAACCTGGCCAGCTCAGGCTGTGTCCCACAAATCTAGACCTTACAGAAGGCATAGACTTCAACCAGTAGAGAGATGGTTGATTTTACTAAGATCTTCTAGCCTCATTAACTTTTCAGTATAAAATGCATCATTTCAGGCCAGGCATGGGAGCTCATGCCTGTAATTCCAGCACTTGGGATAGAAGAGCAAGCAAGAGGAGAAACCTGTAAGTTCCACCTGTCAACAAACACACACACACGGCACCCGGGCACAGAGCTCAAGGTTTAGAATGTGCTTATGCGCTTAGTATGAAAGACCTTAGGTTCAATCCCTAGACTTAATAAAATACATTACCTTTATGAGAACCAGGAGTTGTTTTTTACTCATTAAACTGTTTATTTTTTTTAAAGAGAAACAGAGATCACACAAAGGTGACTCCAGCACTTAGGATCCCACACCTTTTTTTTAAAGACTTTATTTATTTATTATGTATACAAGAGGGCACCAGATCTCATCACAGATGGTTGTGAGCTGGACTTCTGGAAGAACAGTCAGTGTTCTTAATCTCTGAGCCATCTCTCCAGCCCCTTTCTTGGTTTTTTGAGACAGGGTTTCTCTGTGAAACAGTCCTGGCTGTCCCAGAACTTGCTTTGTAGACCAGGCTGGCTGCAAACTCACAGAGATCTGTCTGCCTTTCCAGAATGTTGGGAAGCGTACACCACTACAGCCTAGCTCATTATACTCTTTTTTTTTTGTTTGTTTGTTTTTTTGTTTTTCGAGACAGGGTTTCTCTGTGGCTTTGGAGCCTGTCCTGGAACTAGCTCTGTAGACCAGGCTGGTCTCGAACTCACAGAGATCCGTCTGCCTCTGCCTCCCAAGTGCTGGGATTAAAGGCATGCACCACCATCGCCCAGATCTCATTATACTCTTTTAAGATCCCTGTTTGACTAATGTATTTATTCATTAGGTACTGTTGACCATTTTTTTTTTTAAGATTTATTTATGATGTTAACAGCATTCTCCCGGCACAGCATTCTGTCTGCTTGTATGTCTGCCCGCCAGGAGAGGGCACCAGATCTCGTTACAAATGGTTGTGAGCCACCATGTGGGTGCTGGAAATTGAACTCTGGACCTCTAGAAGAGCAGCCAATGCTCTTAAACTCTGAGCCATCTCTCCAGCCCCTGTTGACCATTTTTGTCTTAGTTTTTGGGACAAGGGCCTTGATACAGAGACCAGGCTGGCTTATATCTCACTATGTAGCCCAAACTGGCCTTGGTCTCCAGATACTCTTGACTTGGCCACTCAAGGGCTGGGATTATAAACAGAATCACCACACTTGCTGATGACCATTTTCTACATATGCCAGGCACTGCTTAAGAGTTGTCATATGTGAGAGATAAACAACAGGACAGCTAATAAATGGTAAGACAGTGGACTGTGTTGGTTGGTGCACATCTTTAATCCTTGAATTCCAGCACTCAGGAGGCAGAAGCAGGCAGATTTAGACCAGACTGGTCTATAGAGTTCTAGGACAACCAGGGCTACACAAAGAAATCTTGTCGCAAAAACCCAAAAGAATAATAGTACTAATGATAGTGTAAGATAATTTCAAATAGTACAGGTGCTATGAAGAATCAGAAAAGCTGTATAGTGTGACTAAGCAGAGGCTGGGGGAAAGGCTGAGAGATAACTACGCTGAGACACCTCTCCCCACCATGAAGAAGATGGTAAAGAATTGGATCTAAAATGTTTCAAATAGGGCTGGAGAGATGGCTCAGTGGTTAAGAGCATTGCCTGCTCTTCCAAAGGTCCTGAGTTCAATTCCCGGCAACCACATGGTGGCTCACAACCATCTGTAGGGAGGTCTGGCGCCCTCTTCTGGCCTTCAGGCATACAGACAGAATATTGTATACATAATAAATAAATAAATAAATATTTAAAAAAAAATAAAATGCTTCAAATATGGAAGAACCAAATTCAATGCAGGGTAGTGATGGCGCACCTTTAATCCCAGCATTTGGAAGACAGAGGCAGGCAGGATCTCTGTGAGTTCGAGGCCAGCCTGGTCTACAGAGTCAATTCCAGGTCAAAACAAACAAAACTAAATTCAAGACACTGAGGAGATGGGAATGACATTTTAAAAAAATGATTTATTTATAGAGAATTGTGAGTGCCATCTGGGTGCTCCCCCAAGTCCATCTTCCTTTGCAACGGGAGGGGACATGATGTTTATGTTTATATAATGTCCAAGAGTTTTGCACAGCTTAACAATTCCAGTTAAGGGGTTAAGTCCTGGCCATCACCGACCCATTTTTCTCTTGACTTCACTCTATTCAAGGTGGTCTTAAAATTTGTCAGAACTGTATGGTTGTGCCCTTCCCATCAGGTACCCCCCAAGTTTCCCCTCTACCGCTCCAGATGGCACCAGGCTTTAGCCTTTCCTTTTCCCAGCCTGAGATTCCTTGGAAAAACTACAATTTCTTAGAGTCCATTGTTTGAAAAGTCTGGTGGCCAAAGAAAGGGACATATGTCTCGTTAGAATAACTTCACTCCTGCCAGATCATTACATAACAACAAATAAACCAAATTAAGACAAACAGGAACAAACACCCTCTCCCCAAATAAACAAATTTCAAGTGAAGGAAAACCACAGAAAAGAGCTTAAAAAAAAAAATATGTGAATGAATTCCTCCTAAGTCACAGGCTACATTTTAAAGGGGCAGGCACAGAGCAGGGCTCCAAACGCCCCAGCAAACAATAGCTGGGGGAGTAGTGAATTGAATGGAGCTTTCAGTGGCTCTAAAATGCCGGAAGACGTTGATTGACTTTAGGGTTTAAAACCATGCTGAGCCGGGCGATGGTGGCACACGCCTTTAATCCCAGCACTCCGGAGGCAGAGGCAGGTGGTCTCTGTGAGTTCAAGACCAGCCTGGACTACAGAGCTAGTTCCAGGACAGGCTCCAAAGCCACAGAAAAACCCTGTCTCGAACCCCCCCCCCAAAAAAATAATAATAATAAAATAAATAAATAAAACCATGCTGAGATACAAGCAGCCTTGGGTAAACTCCTCAGCTGAGGCTTCAGAAAGGCAACACCCTAGAAATGAAAGCCACGGACCAGTAGGACAGACACCTTAGGAAGGACCTTGTCCTAGAGTAAAGGGCAAAACTACAGTAGATCAGCCATTATATTCTTCAAATATTCTCTAGTGAGATCAAGGTTATCCGTTACTACTTCACATTCTGTGCACAAGAAGAAAACCTTTCCTAAATAAAGAAATATTTTTCTATGCATTATTTTTTAAAATGTATTATTATTTTATGTACATTAATGTTTTGCCTGCAGGTAAGTTCATGTAAGGGAGTCAGATCCCATATAATGGAGTCATAGACAGTTATGAGCTACCATGTGGGTGCTGGGAATTGAACCCGTGTCATTTAGAAGAGCAGTCAGTGCTCTTAACCTCTGAGCCACCTCTCCAGCCCCTGTATGCATTATTCTTGTATGTGTTTTGTTGTGGTGTTTGTTGTGGGAATTTTTGTTTTTGAGAGTGTCTCACTGTATAGCCCTAACTAGCCTGGAACTCAATACACAGATCAAGTTGCCCTCAAACTCACAGAGATCCTCCTGCCTCTGCCTCCCAAGTGCTAGGGTTAAAGGCATGCGCACCACTGCCTGGTCACAAGCCAGGTTGTTATTAAGGATGACTTTGAACTGGTCGTTGTGCCTCCACCTTGAGTTAGAATTATAGGTGGGCACCACCACCACCACGCCTAGCTGTCCTTCCTCTTATCAGGGAAAGGCAAGTTAGTAGCTGGGGCTTTTCCTGACACTGAGAAAGAGGGGAAATTGAGGAAGGGGCATGCTTGCCTAGTGATACTAAGTACATTATCTTTTTTTTTTTTTTTTTTTTTTTTTTTTTTGGTTTTTTTGAGACAGGGTTTCTCTGTGGTTTTGGAGCCTGTCCTGTAACTAGCTCTTGTAGACCAGGCTGGTCTCGAACTCACAGAGATCCGCCTGCCTCTGCCTCCCAAGTGCTGGGATTAAAGGCGTGCGCCACCACCGCCCGGCCTAAGTACATTATCTTAACAGTTAAGGCATCC
Source organism: Microtus oregoni (assembly GCF_018167655.1). NCBI lineage: Eukaryota > Metazoa > Chordata > Mammalia > Rodentia > Cricetidae > Microtus > Microtus oregoni. Next base: position 45,205,956 of record NW_024543063.1, read on the forward strand.
CCTTCCTGAGAGGAAATGGAGCCAGGGCCACTGGGGTAAATCAGGTCCCAGAACTTCACCAGGTTTAGATTCTGTTTCTCTCCTGCCCATTGTCATCACTTCCCAACTGTACCTGGGTACAAGCAATTCTTGAGATCTATTGCTTGGCAGGGATCAGGTGTTTTGAGACACAGTCTCATAGAGCCCAGACTGGCCTCACAAACTCAGTATCCAGTGAAGGAGGTCCTGAACTCCTCAATCCTCTTGGCTCCACTTCCCAAGTACCAGGATTGCAGGTGGGCATTTACCACACCTGGCTTTGAACAATCAATTTTTAGGCCACATTTAACAGAAAAGACTTGAAGCTGGGCGATGGTGGTGCACGCCTTTAATCCCAGCACTCAGGAAGCAGAGGCAGGAGGATCTCTGTGAGTTTGAGGCCAGCCTGGTCTAGAGCAAGTTCCAGGACAGGCTTCAAAGCTACAGAGAAGAGGGGAGTGGGAGAGAAATGGGAGGAGGTGGAAATTTTTAATTAAATAATAATAATAATTATAAAAAGCTACAGAAAAACTATCTTGAAATACAAACAAAACAGAGAGAGGGAGGGAGGGAAGGGAAGGAGGGTGGGAGGGAGAGTAGTGACTCACGTCACTTCTACTACAAAGCTGAGCAGATCTCTTCTGAAGGCGTCAATTCTAATGCTGATAGCATTTAAGTCAGACACTAGGGTCTATAAGCAGCAAGAGTTTGAAGGTATAGCAATTTTACTTTTTTGTAGACAAGCTCTTACTGTATAATCCAGGCAGTCAGGATGCTCAGAGCTTCTAATTATAACTTTAATTGTAACCTTATCCAATTGTTGGCAATGCAGAGCTTTGCCTAGATAGAGCTCCAAGTCTTTTTAACTGTTTTTTTAAATCCTATTTTCCCCTCAATGTTCATCATTTCCTCTATCTAATTCAGATGTAGTTGTGGCCCACACCGAGCCTCTAGGTCAGTCTTTCTGCCTAGTGTTCACTGTTGGATAAATAGTGCCTCAACAATGTATATGGCTGTTGTATTTTTCAGCACAAAGGTCATCTGCCTACATTGTCCTGGAGACAGAAACCTGGAGTCAAAACAAGCTTTTACATTTTATCATTTCAAATTTTAAAAAGATTTCTACTCGTGCTTTGCCTGATGTTATGTATGTGCACTTGGAGATCAGAAGGCACTGGATTCCCTGGAACTCTAGTTATGGATAGTTGTGGGGTCGTAGGAACTGGACCCAGATCCTCTCAAAGCAGCAAGGGCCTTCTCTCCAGCACTCCCAGGTTTTAAATAGTCTAAAGTAGGGTGGAAGAAGCAGGACACGTAAAGCTGAAGCTCCATGTGCATGGCATTTCCTTTGGTGCGGGTGGGGTGGGGGGGCAGAGGACACATAGGATATTTCTCTCCATGCTTACCTTGAACTTGAGATCCTCCTGCACAGCCTCTAGAATGCTGGCATGCCTGGTTTTAATTTCATTATAATTTTGAAACCATCTCTTCCTTGAAGATGAGTAATTCAAATTCTTTATCCATTAGGAATGTACTTTGTACTCCTTTAATCCCAGTACTTGGGAAACAGAGGTAGGTGGATCTCTCCTAGTTCAAGGCCAGTCTGGTCCACGTAGGTAGCTACACGGTGAGTTCCAGACCAGCCAGGGTAGATACACAACAACTTAAAAAGCAAAAATGCTATTAGAATACTTAGCAATTGGGATTTATTTCCACCTCAGAACTCCCTTTCCTTCATACACTTGGCTTTGTAATAACAGTACTGTTATACCTTTAGATTCTTCTTGGAACCCAGTACTTTTGTTGCTCAACTGGAAGACATTTCCAGCTTTTCCAGTCTGCAGAGTATGTTTGTACCTACAGAATCCTGATCTGAACAGAACAGATGATGTGGACAAGAGGCTAGAACTGTGCTGAGTGGGTGGAACCCAAGGGCCTATACATGCTCATCACTAATAGCCGTCCAAGTATTGTCAGCTAATTTTAAAAAATAAATTGCTTCCATCCTTCCTCAATTGAGCAGTAACAGGAAGCCGGCAAGCATGAAAGTCTGAGGAGTACATCCTTACTATAAAACTCAATCTGGCCTGAAACTTGTGATCCTCCAGCCTCAGATTCCAGAGCGCTGGGATTACAGGTATGTGTTTCCATACTGGCTGATTGAAGAGGCAAATGCAGCTTCCAATTAGCAACGGCAAAAAAGAACTGGCAGCTGGAGCCTTACCAGTTTAGATAAAATATTTACATTGGGCACAGTGGAACACACCTGCAAGTACATCTGTGTGCTTGGCAGATAAAGGTAGAAGGAAGGCCAGTTTTTCCTAGGTGGGGAAAGTCCAGCCTGTGCTACAAGAGACTCTGATTCAGTAGCAGTAAATCAGACAAATAAATAAATAGACAGTAAATTAAATGCTTACTTTAGGTCTAGTGGATCATCCTGTGTAACTCAAATCCAGTACTGGACCGGATAGAGAATATACTAGAGTAGGACTATGCCCCTCCCTCTCCCAAGAGGCAGGTATACTCTAGTAGACACAGGCACAAGACAGTGAAGTTGATGTTATCCATGGCAAATCCTTTATTTTGCTAACATTACAACAAACATAGAAACACAGCAAATATTCAGAAATTCCAAAGTATTATGATAGTATTTAAAAACAAACGTCCTGCTGGTGCTAAGATTAGAGTCTGGGTCTAGAGACGAAGGTTCCTGCAAGTAGGGGTGGGGAGGGGAAGGTTTTCTTTAGAGAATCAGTCCATCATGTGAATCTGCTTTCAAATCAGATTTGGGTTTCTGATCCAGCTCAGCAGTAGAGCAAAAACTCAACACCTGTGAGGTCCTGGCCAAATTTATTGTGGAAATGCACAATGTGGCAAAGCTTGATATTTATTTTAGCTTCTGTGGTAGTAAACTTAACCAGTCAGCCTTAGTTAAACATTCTTCAAGGCAAGTCAAATTCTAACCCTGCCCCAGACCAACCTGACAACCGGTGCTTTCTCTGTGGCCATCTGCTGAAGTTCCCCGAGTTCTATCTAATTTCAGTCCTATCCTGCCCCTGAAGCTCCAGGTCTAGGCAGCTACTTTTAAAAGCGCGGGAGAGAGGGGGGCTTTTTCCCCAAGCTGTGGAAGCCAACATTTTTAAAGCTTTAAAATTAAAACAAAGCCAAAAACTCCTAAGTATCTTCAAATAGAAGGTTTCATTGAATACATATAGCCATAACTTGGAACTCTAGGAAAATTAACCTTAACAGTTCCCTGCTGGTAATAAAGATCCAAAACAGCTCCGGAGTTTGACACGTAGGACAGAACGCTTACTAAAAAGGACAGGATAGTGCCTCCCCAACAAGTATTTGAGGCAACCGGCCATGATGTCTGCGCCTTGAGACCAAGGTGTTCTAGAGGCAGTGGTTTAATGGAGTAGCCTAAGGCGAAGCAGGCAAATATAACCTGAGCGTAACTCTAGATGCTGGACAGTTCAGGACCAGCAGAATGCAAGTTCTAAGTGTCTTCCTTTCTGCCATCCACAGGTCCAGGTCTACTACCTTCCTGAGAATAATCACTTTATTAACAATACTTGCAGAAATGATTGGAAAACAAACCAAAGGAACTTAGAATCGGACATTTCACACACACAGGAAAGGAAGCCTTTACCTGGGAACTGTATGTCCTTAAGCACTGGCTTGGTGGGGAATAAAAACCGCTAAGGATTCTAAGCTAACTAGAAAAAGTTAAGTCTTTCACAATTGCCCCAACAACTGGTCCTTTTCTTTACCTCCCACAATGCAATGAACCGAATGCACACAAGCTCTAGCCATTGGCTCTACATACAGCTAGCTCAGCCACCTCCATCACTGGACTTGTCAACATTCTAGAAAGCACGTACACCTGGAATGTAACTGTTGTTGATGCAACACACACCGCACGAGAAGTACCAAACAAGGGGGCAAACAGTGCAGAGGTGTGAGTGAGATCAAGTTACTAAAAGGTTGAGCATTCAAATTCTACCCAAGACAATTCAGGCAGGTTGGGTATCACAAGCCCCAAAATGTTGTGGATATTCAGATCCTAAATAACAGCTGAGAGGACTGTAAGATCTGCAGAATTTAAATGAAGAATGGTCCAGGCAAGATTCACAAAGGTACTCTTTTGGTGCAAATAGCATACACAATCTTAGTGTCTCTGTGACCTAGAATCACACTAATCCAAATGAACCCACGATCCAAAAGTTGTAGTTACAGCATATATACAGGTATTTTGTTCAGGGCTACTAGGTGCTAAGAATAATACTTAACATTAACTAGCAGCATGACTGGAGGGTCTCAAGATGCTCACTCCCATTTATAAAAATGGACATCCTTCTCAGTTAAGGTGGCCAAATAATTGCTCTGATTTGCTTCAAATGGGCAGATGTCCAAGACAGGTTGATCAGTCTTCAAGTCCTGCAGCAACGAGCCACTGCCAGCATTCCACAGCTTAAAAAGTAAGCAGAAATGGAAGTCAGCAGTTAGTCAGCCCAGGCGAGAACTGTCTCTAACCTTAACACCATTCAAAACTAGCACACCTTAAGTTGGTTTGAAAAGCAAGTCAAGGACTCATTTCTTTCATCTGTGTGCCAGAAGTCTTTTAAATATTGTCTCCTCTAGAGACAGAAGAGTCAATTGAGAAAAGACCACTATCTCTATCTTCATAGAACTTATATTAAAAAAATATTTATTTTAATTATGTGTGTCTATGTGGGATACTTGTAGACGAAGGTAGATCTCCTGGAGCTGGAATTACAGCTGTCTGTGAGCCTTCCAATTTCGGTGTTGGGAACCAAACTTGGATCCTTGGATCCTCCTTAACTGCTGAGCAATTTCTCCAGCCATGGAACATATATTCTAGCAAGTGTTTTCTTTTCTAGAACATTTATTACAAGAAACTTGTAAAGTATCTAAAATAGTGCCGGTGAGGTGGCTCAGTAAGAAAAGACACTTGCCATGCAAGGTTAATGAGTTAGATGTCTAGAACCGAGGTAAAGCTGGAAGGAAAACCAAGTCTACAAAGTTGCTCTCTGACCTGCACCTGTGCACTATAGCGCATACTCTCTAACATCATACACTCAAGTTTTTAAACCTTGCGGTATGCCAGACATGCCTTGAACTCCAGCATTCTGAAGGTAGAGACAAGTTTGAGGCCAGCAAGATCTATATAGTGAGTATACAATGGCTCAAAAAATTATATTGAAATAACAAAATGGGTATAATAAACTACCATCAGGCTCTCCCTTTCTCTTGAGAAAGGGTCTGTGCAGCTCTGGCTGGCCTGAAATTCACACTTGACGTGTTACTAAATAAGTCAACTTCCTATTAAACTTCAACGTTTTAGCAATCCTGTTTTCTTCCCTTTACTTGTGCTATTACTTCACACTGTTTACTACCTGGTGTAATCATTACATACCAGCGACAGTTTTGAGCGTATATGTGTATATATTTATAGTGCCCCCATACGTGCATCTGGAAACCACAGGTGTCTTCTGGTATTGCTCTCTGCCTCATTACCTTTAGACTGGAGTAGCGGTGCTTGAAACTGACTCCCTCGGATATGCCAGAAGACTGCCTTACCACTGAGCTAGGTCTAGGCCTCAAACCCCAAACTATTTTTAAATATAAAATAAAAATAGGCTCACCAGGACAGACTTTGATGCTTCATCCCCAGTACACACTAGGACATTACCATCATTCTCTGGGCTTTGGAAGATGGCATTTTTGGTCAATAGTTTGCAAGTGGGTCCCCCAAGGAATGTTTGCACAGGAAGGCAGGAACAGACGGGCTCTCCAGTATCATCTAGTTTGTAAGACATCTCCAACAGCACAGTTCGCATGGTGTTATGGCTTTTATCTATGAGACAGAGAAATAGGCGTTACCTCATGGAGATGATACAAAAGAAATTAACTAGGTACTGGAACCTCACTTACAACCGAGCTAGGCAAAGAAAGGTAAATACATTAAACCCATGAGACCTATAAAGCAAATACAACAACACAGCACCAATGAAACTCAGAAGCCTGGCTAGGAAAAAAGAAGTTATCTTCAAAAGGTTTTTCCTACCCGAGAAACAACTCTAGAAATATACTGGTTTTGAATAAACACTATATCTTCTGAGACCTCCTGGGGAATTGATTCTTCAGGTATTCTAATGGTATTTTTCCTTCTTCCACTGAGGACTCCATTAGCTATAGCAAGTAGAGTTACATCTAAAGTACTTCTGAATGACAGATAAAAGCTGGGAAACAGAGTGGGACCCCCACCTTCAAGCTTTCTTTTTTCATTGGAGTTTTGCCTGCACGTATGTCCATGTAAGGATGTTGGGTTCCCTAGAACTGTAGTTACAGACAATTGTGAGTCACCACGTAGGTCCTGGGAATTGAATCCAGGTCCTCCAGAAGAGCAGCCAGTGTTTAACTGCTGGGACATCTTCCCAGCCCTAACCCCCAAGCTTTCTACGGAAGTCACAGCATGATTTGGTAAAAAGCCAAAAGGTCAGGAGCAGCAACTGAAACAGTGCCCCAGATAAAACAAATGTGTAGTGATGAGATCGACTCACAACCAGGCGATCTGATGGACAACTTGACACACTTGACATATCTACCTTGAAACCCATTTTTAGGTCTGACTTAAAATCTGTACACACAGAGGCTTCTCCATTAACCAGGCATGGTGAACTAACAAGTCAATAATTCTAGCTCTTTAGAGGCTGAAGTTTGAGGTTGGCCAGTGCCAGAGCCAGGAGTACACAGCAAAACTGCCTCAAAAATAAGATAAAATAAAATAAAAAATCCCAAGTGGTTGGTTGTTTGCTATATATTCTCACTAAAACTCAACACATTCCAAAACTGTTGATCACAAATAAAGCACAATGGTCGACATCAGTCATAGAATAAGCTTCCCTATTCAAGTTTTCTTTAAATTAGCCAATTCCCCCCCCCCGCCCAGAAATTTTAAGGAACAATATCCATAAGCTTTAATAAAGACAGTAGTCCTACAAGCTCTTTTCTTCCTCTGTACCCACTGAGATGACTCCGCCTCTTCCCAAGAGCCCTACAAAGCATGGCTCTTTTCCTTGGAGCTCTAAGTAGTAAACTTCCTTGTGTTGTTTAATGAGTTTTGCTGGGCTGCTCTTGTGTCTCATCTGAACCTGTCTTCTGATCTGGTTGGAGATCTCCCAGACAACAGCTGTCTAGGTAGGAATGAATTGGACTCAGACCAAGTAAGAGCCACAACAAAGGTGTCCGCCAGTATAAACAGATTTCCTGTGAGAGACACCCAGTTACAGGCCAGAATTTAAGATACTAGGTGCTTGTCAAGACAAAGATTGAAAGGCACACCATAACCAACCACTACTAAATATCCAGAATCCCATTAGAGCAGGGCTAGAATTCATAGCCAGAGCCATTCTCTTGAGACCTCAAGCCCAAGTTAAAAAGGCAAACCCTTACCAAAATGACCATCAGCATGCTTCATCAGGAATACAGTTTTGTTTGTTTTGTTTTGTTTTGAAGGCGAGGCAGTGGAGTTCAGATGCCTCGATACTCCCATAAAACCATGGCTGTCAGTCTTACTTAACTTCGCTGGACCCAAATATGGAACAACTAAAAACCTGATTGGGCATTAGGCTGTTTCCACCTGGATCTGACGTGAGGGGCAAAGGAAAGTGGTCTGAAGGTGAATGCAATGGACTCCAGAAGCACATGGTGGAAAGTTTTCAAATGCATGTCAGGGAAGCAGACTCTATGGAGGAAATGGGAGCCATCATCTTCACTGTAGCACCAAGAGCGGCAATACAACAAGCCTGTCAGCCTTAGAGATGTTTACCAAAACCACTCAAAGGAATGTCTTCTTTCCTGTACAAATCCACATCCCCGGCTCACTCCCACCAAAACAGCAGGTCCCTGAGAACTTCAGAACTCACCAGGCCTGTAAGTCACGAGACAGTGTCGGGTGCTGCTCTCTGTCTGGAAGTCTACAAAGCCTCCTGGCTCCAAGGAAAGCACATGAGGCTTATGAGAAAAGTCTGTTTTTAACTCCCAGAAGGAGGCATTCTCCAGGGTTCCAGCCAGCACCCCACCATAAGGAAATGCAGTCACAGCAGCTCTGGGTAAGTATGACAGGGACACCAAAGGACATCTGAAGGCAAAAAAAGAAAACGATGACACACACTCCAAATCCAATACTGTGCTCCAGACCTCATGACCAGGAGACCTGGGCCACATTTCGGTCTCAATAGAAATCAAACAGAAGGGTGACTGTCTTCCTGCACCCTTTATTTTATTTTATTTTTGGTTTTTTGAGACAGGGTTTCTCTGTAGTTTTGGAGCCTGTCCTAGAACTAGCTCTTGTATACTAGGCTGGCCTGGAACTCACAGAGAATCGCCTGCCTTTGCCTCCTGAGTGCTGGGATTAAAAGCGGGTGCCACCACCACCCAGCTTTCTGCACCCTTTAAAAATAATTAGCTATCTTTATAGGAGAAAGAAAAAGGAAATACACATAACATTCTGTACCTACTTTCCACAGGACACATGATACATTTAAAAAGGAAAAAAAGCGCACTGTAAGAAGACTTTACTCAGAAAAGATGACTTTTCTAGACTTCTCATCATAAACTTGTAATAACTCTTCCACCTCAACCCGCTAAGCTCTGGAATGGTAGGTATAAGCCACCAGCACTGGTTAGATTCTTTTCTTTTTAAAAGAAAGGGTTTCTTTGTATATCCCTGACTATCCTGGAACTTCCTCTGGAACATGCTAGTCTCCAACTCAGAGACTGACCTGTTTCTGCCTCCTGATGCTAGGTGGGATTAAAGATGTGCCCTGCCCGCCATGCCTGGCTTTGGTTAGATTTTCTAAATTTCCACCTGTAAGTTTATGAACAATACTATATGCTAAAAATCCTTTCACAGATACCAACCTACAGGCTGTGTTCCTATGATTTTAATGCAGAAGTTACCAAAAAAACCCACTTTATTTTCGTATTTCAAGACAGAGTTTCTCTGTGTAGCTCTCTGACTGTCTAAAATTCACTCTGTAAATCAGGCTGGTCTTCATCTCAGAGATCTTCCTGCCTCCTAAGCGCTGAGATTAAAGGTGTACCACACTACCACACCCTACCTCAAATTCTATTGATTCTGAAGTGGTGAAAGCACCAGAGCTTAGATTGGTGGTCAATTGCTGAGACACTCAGAGGAATGAACTAATACAGTTAACAATCTAAAAAGAATGCTGTGATCTTCATAAAAACAAGTTTTTCCTACCTGGCTTTTTGAGGAACTAACTCCTGTATGTAGGCATTTGTGTTCCGTAGGTCATATATCAGAATTGAACCATTGGCCAGTCCAGCATAGATGTAATTGTTTTCATCGAGACACCAGCAACAGCTCCAAACAGGACGTCCAGTATTATAAGTCTGCACAACAGTATTTGTTTCTAGGCTGTGGAGTTAAGAGATTTTACCACTATACATTAAGAAAACCATGTATACAATGGTGATGTTTAATAATAAGACGTTTAACAAAGGAATATTTATTAAGAACTTATCTGCACCCTAAACTATCTGGATTTCATTATTTCCTCTGGGAATTGCATACTTCTCAATTCCCAAACACTCCTGCTTTCTGGTCTGCAAACTTAATTCTTGAGTTACAATGAAATGAAAAGGTAAACTGAAGGAATACACAAATGATACATTCCCTTCTCTACTGAATTTTCTCTACAGTTAACTGTCACACAAATAATCAGTAAGCAATACAAGAAAGTAGAAAATATAAGGAAAACCAAAAATTAGGGCTGGAGAGATGGCTCAGAGGTTAAGAGCACAGACTGCTCTTCCAGAGGTCCTGAGTTCAATTCCCAGTAACCACATGGTGGCTCACAGCCATCTGTAATGAGATCTGGTGCCCTCTTCTGGTCAGCAAGCATACAGACAGACAGAACACTGTATACATAATAAATAAATCTTAAAAAAAAACAAAAAACAAAAATTATAATTCAGCAGCCCAGTAGTCATTAATAACACTGTGTAAGAAGAGCACCCCAACACACATGCTTCCTGGGGTGGTAGACAATGAACCTAGGGATTAATGCACGGTAGGTAAGCATTCTATCACTGCGCTGTATCTTCAGTCTGTCCCTGCTTTGAAATAAGGTCTCACCATGCAGCCCTGGCAGGTCTAGAACTTGCTGCATCAAGACGTATGCCATCATGTCTGCACCTTTTAATTGTTTATTTTTTTAATTATGAAATTATTTTTTTATACATATGGGGGTTTTGCCCACATGTTAAGTCTGTGTACCCTTGGGGGGGGGGAGCAGAAGTAGTTTCAGATCTAGAACTGGAGTTAAGACAGTTGCAAGCTGCCATGTGGGTGCTGGGAACTGAATCTGGGACCTCTGGAAAAGCAGTCTGTGTTTGTAACTACCAAGTCATCTCTCTAGAACACCCTCACCCATTTTTACAAGATTTTATTTGGAGGCTGGAGAGTTGGCTCAGCAGTTAGGAACATTTGCTGTTCTCCTGTTCCAGAGGACCCGATACCCTATTCTGGCCTCTGAAGGCCCTGCATTCTGGTGGTGCACAGTCATCCATCAGGGCAAAACACCCACATGTACATGAATAAAAGCGAGTTAAGTATTTTTTCTAATGAAATTCTAAAGAATTAGAACAACCCAATCTTTGGTGCAGACCTGAAACACCAGCTATTCAAAAGGTTGAGAATTCCAGGTGGTGGCGGCGGCACACACCTTTAATCCCAGCACTCCAGAGGCAGGCAGATCTCTAGGAGTATAAGACCAGCCTAGTCTACAGCGTGAGTTCCAGAATAGTTAGGGCTATTACACAGAGAAATCCTGTCTGGACTCCCACACCCAAAAGGTGAGGAAGGACAATTCCAAGGTCAAGGCTAGCCTAGGTCAATTATAGTAAAAAATGATATAGTAAAAAATAAAGATGATAGACAGTGGTGCCATGACAGAATGTTTGTGTAGAATATTCCAGGCCCAAAGCCAACAAAAACTAACTCAGGTCGTTATACATTAACTTAGTGACTACTAATGTCACTTTTATTTTTTCTTCCGCACTCCTTAGGCTGACCTTGAGTCCCAATCCTCCTGTCTCCACCTTTCAGGTGCTGGATTAGAGGCTTCTCCTATCACACCCCACTTGATGCTCACTTTTCTGTTTTAGACAAGTTCTAACTCTGTAGTTCAAGTTGTCCTGGAATTCTCTATGTAGCCCAGGCTGGCCTCAAACACATGGTAACCATCATGCCTCTCAGGATCCCAAGTGCTAGGATTACAGGGGTCAATCACCACACAGGATTTATAGACTTTTATTTTATTATTATTATTTTTTTTCAAAACAGGGTTTCTCTGTGTAGCTTTGGAGCCTATCCTGGAACTCATTCTGTTGACCAGGCTGGCCTCAAACTAACAGATTCACCTGCTTCTGTTCCTGTCCTCTGAGTGCTAGGATTAAAGACGTGTGACACCACTGCCTGGCTATTCATTTGTTTATTTTGAGACAGTTTCTCTATATAGTTGTCTATATAGTTCCGGCTGTCCCGGAACTCATTATGCCTAAAACTCAGAGATCTGCCTGCCTGTCTCTCGGGCACTAGGATAAAAGGTATGCACCTGTTGTTTATATACTTTTTTTAAAAAAAGTATTTATTTATTTAGTATACAATATTCTGTCTGCGTGTATACCTGCAGGACAGAAGAGGGCACCAGACCCTATTTCAGATGGTTGTGAGCCACCATGTGGTTGCTGGGAATTGAACTCAGGACCTTTGGAAGAGCAGGCAGTGCTCTTAACCTCTGAGCTATCTCTCCAGCCCCCGCTTATATACTTTTAAAAGGAGACAATGCCTCAGATAAATAAGAGAACTAAGACTAATTTGATGCACAGCGGCCCAGGCCAATCTTACGATCACTTACCTGGTCAGTTTAATAGTGTTGTCAAAGGAAGCGGAGAGCAGAAGGCCTTTGGATCGACTGCTGAAAGCTAGTCCACGGATCTGCTTGCTATGCATAGGAATGTACTGACTGCTTTTCATGTTGGCAGTGCTCAGCATCTTAACACCAAAGCCTACCAAGAAGAGAATTGAAAAAAGGCATATAAAAGTAAATTAAGGCAAAATCTATCTTTTAAAGTAATTTTTAAAGTAATCTTTTCTTACCTTTCTTGGAATCCAAGTCCCTAGAAAACAGCTAGTCAAACAATGAAAAGGAATATTCCGTAGATTTAAACCCCCTCCTTTTGAGACAGAGTTTCTCTGTGTACCCTGGCACTTGGGAGGCAGAGACAGGTGGATCTCTTTGAGTTCGAGGTCAGCCTGGTCTGTAGAGTTCCAGGACAGCTAGGGCTACACACAGAAAAACCCTTGTCTCTAGGGGGGGAAAACATTACTGAAAGTTTGAGGTCAGCTTGGTCTAAATAACAAGACCCAGTCTCAAATAGCCAAAATACAGTTGTTTAGACAAATATTAAGCATATTTTACCTATAGGAGATGTAAGATATATATGAGCAATAAAGCACAAAGACAAAAGGCTATAGAAATTAAGATGACAAGTTTTTTTTTTGTTGGTTTTTTTTTTTTTTCGAGACAGGATTTCTCTGTAGCTTTGGAGCCTGTCCTGAAACTAGCTCTTGTAGACCAGGCTAGTCTCGAACTCACAGAGATCCGCCTGTCTCTGCCTCCCAAGTGCTGGGATTAAAGGCTTGCGCCACCACCAAACTGGCAGATGACAAGTTTTTTTTTTTTAAGATTTATTTTACTTTACGAGTATGGGTGCCTTGCACGCATGTATGCATGTGTACCATATGCATGTCTGGTGCCCACAGAGGTCAGAAGAGGGCATCAGATCCCCTAGCACTGGGGTTAGGGACAGTTCTAAGCCACCATGTGGGTGCTGGGATCTAAACTGAGCAGCCAGTGCGCTTAGCCAGTCATCTCTCCAGCCCTGTCAAGTTTTATTTCTAATATTTATTTTATATTTATGCTTTGCCTGCATGTGTGAGGCGTACCATATACATGCCTGGTGCCCTTGGAGGCCAGAAAAAGGGTGCCAGATCCCCAGAACTAGAGTTACAAGTTATGATGGTCGTGAGTTGCCACAATGGTGGCTGGAAATTGAACTCGGGAAGAAGAATTAACGAAATTTACTACTTTTAATTGTCTCTCCAGTCCCACCAGTCCTGTCCCAGCTATTTAATGTGTGTTTGTCTCTGTGTGCTGTGTGGGTATATGCACACATATGTGGGTGCCCATGGAAGTCAGAAGAAGGCAATAAATTCCCTGGATCTGGAACCAATTTTGTTTTTTTTGGTTCTCGAGACAGGTTTTTTTTGTGTAGCTTTGGAGCCTCGGGCTCGCTTTGTAGACCAGGCTGGCCTCAAACTCACAAATATCCACCTGTCTCTGCTTCCCACATACTGAAATGAAAGGCATGTGCCACTACTGTCAGGCTTGGAACTGAAGTAATAGGTGGTTGTGAGACACCTGACATGGGTGCTAAGCTTTGAATTATGGAACTCCAAGAGTACGACTTTCCTGCCTGAAAGAAAGAGCAGCAAGTGCTCTTAACCACTGAGTTATCTTCAGCTCCACATTAATATATATTAATAAAATGACTATTACAGTCCTCAAATTCTCTTATTTGTAATTCAAAATACTAAATTTTGTTTAAATTTGAATTTGCTGAACATTTGAATGAATTGGTACAGTAACCGACATACACAGGGAATATTCTCTTTGGATGATACTGGTGACCAAGTATCTTCTTCCTCACATTGATATGACTACTGGTTATTTCTACATTCTTTTTTTTTTTATGTTCATTGGTGTAAAGGTGTCGGCTCCCAGGGAGCTGAAGCCACAGGCAGTTGTGAGCTGCCATGTGGGTACTAGGAATTGAACCCGGGTCCTCTGGAAGAGCAGCCAGTGGTCTTAACCGTTGACCTATCTCTCCAACTCCTATTTCTACATTCTTGACAAATGAATTTGCAAAATAAAAGCAACAGCCATGAAATAATTTTTTAAAGGAAAATAGCCATACTACTTGTACGATTTGTAGCTAAAAGAGACATTTTCTGTTTGTCTGAAGCAGGATCTTACTACATAGACCACAGTGGCCTCAAACTTCTGCCTCAAGCCCCTGAATTCTAAGACAATTGGTGTGGGCGTGTGTGTGTCAGTAGACCCAGCTATGAAAGACATGTTCTTTTGTTTGTTCTGAGACAGGGTCTCTATGTAGTCCTGGCTGTCCTGGAACTTGCTGTGTAGAACAGGCTGGCATGGCCCTCAGAGATCTGTCTGCGCCTGCCTCTCAGCTACTGGGATTAATGGCTGTGCCACTGTGAAAGATTATCTTTGAGGCACCCAAAGCACCTGCATTCAGTTAATAGGGAACTAACAGAGAAAAGTGAGTTGATAGCCTGTTATCAGTGTTTAACCACCACTGAGCCCAAGATTCTTCAAAAAGGGAAGAGAAGCAAGTAGTATCTACTAATGAATACAAAAGATGAGTTTCTGAACTCTTTACCTGGCAGGAAAGAAGACTGAGGAGACGGTTGTGATACCACCAGGCAGCTCAAAGCATCACAATATGCCATAATTCGGCAGTTTCCTGTCTGAGATACTGCGAAGGTCTTTTGGAAGATGTATTTATGCTGGTTCTGGCGGGAGGGCAAGCATTTCTTGCAAAGTGCTTGGGAGCCCTTGCGCTGCTGCATTTGATTCTGATGCTGCATAACAAAGGCTTCTAAGTCCTACAAGGAAAGACTTTGTAAATGAAAGCTTTTCTTTTATTTTCCCTCTCAAAAATGTTTTTCTTTATTTTTACTTATACTCACCTGGACACGGCTATTGAGTTTGGTGCATTTATCAATGAGGACCTGAAGTTGGAGCCGGCATTGTGCAGATTCTAACTCTGCCTGCTTCCTGAGCATTTGTTCATTCAGTAAGTCACTGGAAGGAAAAAGTCAGGGGCAGCTGAGTTTTAGGAAAAAGACTTTCCAGGATAAGAAGGAACCAAATTGAAGCCATTCTGGATAGAAATTCCATTTTGAATAAGGGGCAAGTAAAGTGTAAGTTCCCATGACCTCCCCAGATCCCCCTGGGTAACTGGACATTACTAACATCCTTGTTGGCAAGTTGAGACCAGAATGGTGGGCAAATCATCTGGCCATACTTAAGTAAACCAACCAATGAGAAGAAGATAAGTGTACCAGAGATATGTTCCTAGGAAAGTCCCTGATCCCTGAATCCTGATTGGTGAAAATGTAATTGAACTTGGCACAGATGTTCATAGTTTTCATGCTGGGGTCGCAGTTCAGCTCCTGCGTTCTGGGCCCTAATCAGTAAGTAGTGCCTGGATTTCAATAAATTTTTGTTTTCTGCATTGATTTGGTATTTTCAATTGTATTGGATCCAAGTGGATCCCATAAGGGACATTGTTAAATTCACATTGTAATAAACGCTTTACTGTAAGTATGCCTTGTAAGTATAGTAATGTAAAAAATGATCTCTCTAGTAGCATGTGGGACTAAACAGTCAGCCCACTGGGGTTTGGAGTTAAAGGAAGCAATAGAAGCCAGAAATTTGACTTACACTATGGAATGGAGACTAAAAATAGCCTAAGAAAATGAGAAAAAGAACCAACTCACCGCTTGAGCTAAAGTAAATTATAAAAGATTGAACCTAAATGTGAAAAAGATTATCTATTGGTGTATCTGTGGCTTGTCCCAAAGCATGTGAATTAAGTGACAAATGAACAAAACTGAAACGGCTAAAGCTTAGAAAAATAAAGAAGTTTACATTAAAGCAAATTCTAACAAAAAGTCAATTAGAATGAAGGTAAAATGCATGAAAAAACATAAAAAATAACAATATATAATCACAAATTTGCATGTACTTAAACATAATTTCAAAATATGAAACACAAAAACAAGAACAAAATTCCATGTCACTGATATAGCAAAGAGAAAAAGATATAAAGACTAGAATGACATGGCTCAGAAGTTAACAGAGTGAGACTCTAATTCAAAACAAAGACAACAAAAACACTCTATCAGTGGGCTGGAAAGATGGCTCAGCAGTTAAGAGCATTTATTACTCTTTTTCTGAGACAGTTTGCTGGAACTCACTCTGTAGACCAGGCTGGCCTCCAACTCACAGAGATTCACTTGCCTCTGCCTCCCAAGTGGGGGGACTAAAGGCGTGGTGCCACCATCGCCTGGCAGCCTTTACTACTCTTGCATAGACAGGACAGTGTTTAGTTCCCAGGACCCACATGACAGTTCACACTTGCCTGGCACTCTAGTTCCAGGGAATCTGAGGCCCTTTTCTATCCTTTGAGAACACCAAGGAAATATATGGTGCACATATATTTGTGCTGACCAAACACCTACGCCGTGCACAATAAAAAAAATAATCTTTAAAAGGCATGTGGGGGTGGGAAGTTATCCTTGTCTACTAAGAGCAAGGCCATTGTTCTTGGACTATATGACACCTTGGCTCAAAAATGACAAAAAAAACAAAACAAAACAAAACAAAACAAAACACCAAAAAACAGGTGATGTACAACATCCTTGATTTAAGACATAGGTAGCTATGAAAAGTTTGTGCAAAAAGAACACAGTATTTAATAGATTACACTACAGCACTTGGTAATCCATGAGAGCAGACTTCAGAGTTAAGAGCCATTTGACAAAATTTTCAGATCAGAGCTACACTTTGATCTTAAAGTAGCAGAAACAAGTACAACCAGGAGACTGATGTAGCTTCAGAGAAACAAAAACCCACACAGGCTGAGCCTGGCGGCATAGGCCTGCCACTACTATTCAGGTGCTAAAACAATTCCAGGCTTGTTTGGTCCACAGAGTTCAAGGCCAGCCTGGACAACTTAGAGACCATCTCCAACAACAACAACAAATGCCTCCACAGTTCTTAAACAGCACTTTGGACAGGGTGCCTAGGTAGGTCTCACACAGAACTCATGCTATCCACCATGAGGCCATCTACCTCTCTTCATCTTCAGAAAAGCACAGTGCTTGTTTGCTTAGAACTGACTTCTTTTTAGGAAGGCTCCAAAACAAATTTGGCAAAAAGTTAAAATTTGGTAAAGCTGAGTACAAAGATGACTAATTTTTTTTCTGCTGGTATTTTCAATTTTTTTTCTTTTGTTTTTCCCTAGGATCCTCCAGAACAGGAGTTACAGACAGTTGTTAGCTGTCATGTGGGTGCTAGGAATTGACCCACGTCCTCTGGAAGAACAACCAGTGTTCTTAACCATTGAGCCACTCTCCAGCTCCCATGACTGCTTTATTTTTTCTATCCTTTTCCTTTCTTATTTTGGGGATGGAGGGTTTTCAGACAGGGTTTCTCTGTACAGCCCTGGCTGTCCTGAAACTCAAATCTGTAGACCAGGCTGGCCTCAAAATCAGAGATCCACCTGCCTCTGCCTCCTGAATACTGGGATTAAAGGCATGCACCACCATGCCTGGCTGCATTTTGAAATTTTTTAATTCTTCCTAAAGAGGCTAGAGTAAATTGTTTTCAAGTCTCAGGATCCATCGATAGTCATGTGGATACTGTCTTCACTTTCTGGTGGCACTATGGATCCAAATCAGGGATTTGTACATTCTAGTCTATCCTAGGCTAACCCTGAACTATATCCCCAGTTTGAACTTTGCTTTTTAAACACAAGTATGCATTTTAATGACTGATTTTTATGGTTTGGGGAACAGGGTTTCACTATATATTGACTTGGACTTGAAATCTTCCAGTCTGTCTCCCCAGTGCAGGACTTTGCTCCACAGGGGGGAAAATTGTGGAAGCAAATGAAAAAAAAAAAAAAAACAAGGAAAAAAATACTTTACAAAATATAGTCACAGTGACTATTTTTGCATTGTCTAATACTATACCACATAGATATATCAGTTTATTCAACTAATTAATTTACTTGATCTAGATATTAACAACAAAAATTGTTTTCATTAAGTAAATCTTTGCAAATACCCTTTTATAAATAATTGCCGCTGGGCAGGGGTGGCGCGCGCCTTTAATCTCAGCATTTGGGTGGCAGAGGCAGGTGGATCTCTGAGAGTTCGAGGCCAACCTGGGCTACAGAGCGAGTTCCAGGCTCCAAAGAAACATAGAGGGGGAAAAAGAATTGCCTGTAGTAGGATAACTATGTATTTGTTAAACATCTGAAAGTAAAGTTTTATCATTGCTGTGACCAAATCCTCAGTAAGAAACAATCTGAGGAAGTATTTATTTGAGCACACAGTATGAGGTAATCCTACAGCACCTGGTGGCTCTACAAAGGCTCGCTTACACATCTGCTAACCCGGAAGTAGACAAACCAGGCTACAACTTGAGTAAGTTAACTTCTAAGGCCCTCCCTGCCCAGTGAACCATTTCCTCCAGCTAATCTTGGCCTCTTAAAGGTTTCACAACCTCCCAAATGGCATTGCCAGCTCTAAGTATTTAGATATTTAACATTCAAACATTATCAGTAAAATGTGAATTAATACATGTCTGCAATTTTCTCAATGGTGGGTATTTTAAACTTTAGTCTCCTTTTTCTTTCAAGAGAGAGGGCCTTTGTAGCACGGCAGTTTGGAACTTGCTAGGCATTTCCCCCACAGATCCCAGGGGTTTGTGGATGCCAGTCAAGAGCTCTACCAGTGAGCTATGTACCCAGTCTTGGCCTTGATCCTCTTGCTTCTATCTCCCATGACCATGTCACCATTTGAAAAACATTAACTGGGGGCTGGAGAGATGGCTCTGTGGTTAAGAGTTCTGACTGCTCTTCCAGAGGACCCACGTTCAATTCCCAGTACCCACATGGCAGTCAACAGCTGTCGGTAACTCCAAGATCTGACACCCTCAGATAGACATACATGCAGGCAAAACACCAATGCAAATAAAATAAAAATAAGTAAATTATAAAAAAAAAAAAGAACATGTGAGAACATGGGTCTTAGCTGGGCACGGTGACATATGCCTTTAATCTTAGTACTTGGGAGGCAGAAGCATGCAGACAGATCTGAGGCCACCTAATCTATATAGTGAGTTCTAGGACAGCCAAGGGTACATATAAGAGCCTGTCTCCAGGAAAACAAACAAACAAACAAACAAAACCAACCCCAAAACAAACAAAAAGATGAGTCTTACTATGGCCTGGGACTTACTATTTGCTCAGGCTTGTTTTTAATCGCCCACAAATTTTGCATGAGCCTCCAAAGTGTTGAAATTACAGGTGTGGACAACCATGCAAAACCAGATCTTTATTCAAAAGAGTTTTTAATCCCCCAGTGCTAAAATGAA
This sequence comes from Microtus oregoni, assembly GCF_018167655.1. Lineage (NCBI taxonomy): Eukaryota > Metazoa > Chordata > Mammalia > Rodentia > Cricetidae > Microtus > Microtus oregoni. Next base: position 45,225,344 of record NW_024543063.1, read on the forward strand.
ACCCAGGGCCTCACAATGTTAAGCAAGTGCTTTACCACTAAGCTAGCTATACTTCCCAACCTCAGCTTCACACTGCACTTTACTTGTTGGAGACAGGGTCTTTCTATGTAGCCATGACTGTCCTCATCTCTATATAGATCAGGGCTGGCCTCAAACTCAGAGGTCTGCCTGCCTCTGCCTCTGCCTCCCAAGTGCTAGAAGTAAAGGTGCCATGATCTCTGGCTTCCAGCCTCACATTTTAATGCTATATAGACAATAAATCATGTAGAATGTGATTATATAAGTACCAGCGCCTGAGATTATAACCTCAATGATCTTCAGAAATCCCAAATTAGAGACTAGAAAAACGTCAGAGTAGTAAGGAAATTAGATAATTTCTTTATCAAATATGCTTTAAAAAGAAGCAAAGAGGGCTGGAGAAATGGCTCAGCGGTTAAGAGCATCGCCTACTCTTCCAAAGGTCCTGAGTTCAATTCCCAGCAACCACATGGTGGTTCACAACCATCTGTAATGAGGTCCGGTGCCTTCTTCTGGCCTGCAGGCAGACACACAGACAGAATATTGTATACAAAATAAATAAATAAATTTATTTCAGAAAAAAAAAAAAAAGCAAAGAGTGCCTCTGGATTGAATGTGCACATCCTCCTAGTTCTGGGAGCAGTCAAAGGAAGGCTTGTACAGGTAACAAAGGGGTCAAATGGGCACCACAAAGAACTGGAGAAGTCTAGCCAGGGGCAATGGTGGTGCACTTTAATTTTAGCACTGCACAGAGTGAGTTCCAGGATAACAAGGGCTATATAGCAAACTGTCTTGAAAACATACACACGCACGCACGGCAGTGATGGTCCACGCCTTTAACCCCAGCCCTCGGGAGGCTGAGGCAGGTGGATCTCTGTGAGTTTGAGGCCAGCCTGGTCTACAGTGCTAGTTCTAGGACAGCTAGGGCGGTTACAAAGAGAAACCCTATATGGAAAAAACAAAAACAAAAACAAATCACCACCACACACATACATACAAAACCCAAGAAACAAAGAAACAAAATGAAGCAGAGAAACTCTAGGTGGGGGCTTTTTTGTTGTTGTTTTTCGAGACAGGGTTTCTCTGTAGCTTTGAGGCCTGTCCTGGAACTAGCTCTTTTTTCTTTTTCTTCTTTGGATCGAGCTCTTGAAGACCAGGCTGGCCTGGAACTCACAGATTCGCCTGCCTCTGCCTACCGAGTACAGGGATTAAAGGCGTGTGCCACCACCACCTGGTATCTATCTAAGCAGATTTAAATTTTTTCCCCTTTCTCACATTTATTTACTGTGTGTTGTATACATACATGTGTGGAAGTCAGTTCTCTCCAGCCACCATTAAGTCCTGGTTATTGAATCTGCTGAGCAAGGCTTGGGAGCACATGCCTTTACCTCTACACTATCTATCTCACTCACCCTCACCTACCTTTTCATGCGCTCCTGTTCACTGTTGTCCAAAGCTCTGAGGGTCCGGGCATAAAGAACAACGATGTCACTGTGCTTGGCTTTCTTGTTGCACTAAAGAGTCCAGTGAGACACAATCAGAATGGTTCTAGGGATTCTGACTTAATACAAAGTCCTTGTTTATGTTCCTTACCTGAGGACATTTTCGTGTCTGCCCTTTAAGCCACTTGGAAATGCATCTATATCCAAAGAGGTGCCCACAGCGTAAGGCTGAGAGCCGATGGTCCCCAGCGCTTGTCCACTGTTCCAAACATATTGTGCAAGTCTCCCCTTCTTCATCATCCACAGAAGATAGAACGTCGGGTTTCTGGGGAGACTTCTAGATTAAAGTTGAAAGGCAATCAAGTCAGAAACTGCAAAAACAGTCTCGTGTGCAAACTACCACATAAAACTGCACCAAAATGATATAAACCTACCTGAAAAGCTGCGAAGAATGTTTAACACCTACAAGATACATGTCATTTTTATAAAATACAACCTAACACAATATACATCATATACTATATACACTATCTACTTCTGGGGGTATGGTGGAACCTTTATACATGCTAAACATGTCTTCTACCATGAAGTTACATCCCAGAAACACTGATTTTTTTTTTTTTTAAACAGTTAGTGAGAAAGGGCCTGAATATTGAACCATACTAGCCTCTGTCTACCACGTGGATCTAAGGAAGTGCCTTTACCTATCTGGCCGCCTACTACTGATTTAACAAAATTGTTTGAATCTCTATCTTTTCCAATCCAAATAAAGAAAAGCAGTTACTAGTCCAAAGTTACAGAAAGTGAAGTAAAAACATTCTGGAAATCACGATAATCAACATCAGATAGTAGGCAGGCTCTTTTTTACTTTTTGGAAACAGGATCTTACTATACAGCCTGGACTGACATCATGTGCACTAATGTCGTGCCCCCCCCCCATGTATGGCCTTTTCTTCTTTAACTGTTGCTACCCATGTGCATGTGGGCATATATACATAATTTGTATGTATGTACACATAACACACTATAAACACATCCTCTTAGTCACATGTTACTTTTATGTGTGTTTTCAGGGCTGAAACTGAATTGCTATCCAGGTTATCCAGGTATTGGATAACTACTTGGTGTACTCCTCCGGGGCAGACTATCTCTCCCGCTTTCAGCATTCTTTAGTTGCCGTCAGTTCTTTGTCTAGGCTCGAAGCCTCATTCATAGCTTTCCCTTTTCTACATTAGCATTTATTGGTGTCATCCTTGTTCAGGTCAAGAAGGTTCTGTCTTGAACCTTCTTGCTTTTTGCTTTTCAATAGGGTTTCCCTGTGTAACAGCTTTGGCTGTCCTGGAACATACTCTGTAAACCAGAGAGTCGCCTGCCTCTGCCTTCCAAGTGCTGGGATTAAAGACATGTGTCCAGCCCAAGGAAGTTCTTTATACATGCAAAATTAAACTAATCATCAACTCCTATAGCCTTAAAACATCCAGCTTATTCCAGTCAAAGAAAAAATATGACAAAACAAAGAACATAAAAATCTTTTTTTTTTTTTTTTTTGGTTTTTTCGAGACAGGGTTTCTCTGTAGCTTTGGAGCCTGTCCTGGAACTCCCTATGTAGACCAGGCTGGCCTCGAACTCACAGAGATCCACCTGCCTCTGCCTCCCGAGTGCTGGGATTAAAGGCGTGTGCCACCACCGCCCGGCAACATAAAAATCTTAACAAAAGCCTGATGGTGGTAGTGGTGTGAGCCTTTAATCCCAGCAGGCAGGCAGAGGCAGGTGGATCTCTGAGTTCAAGGCCAGCCTGGTCTATAAGAGCTAGTTCCAGGACAGGCAGGCCCAAAGCTACAGAGAAACTGTCTCAGAAAAACAAAAACAAACAAAAAACAGCACACATACTGATCAATAAGCAATCATTTATAGTTACTAAATTCAACTAAAGAAACTATTTATTTATCAGACAGGCATAAATTGTTACTTGATGACACCAATTACTACTGTGGATGTATATTTGTTATCCCTTCACCTGGGAGGCTGAGACAAACGCATTGCTACAAATTCAAAGACCACCCTGAGCCAACCAGGAGAGCCAAGTAACACCTTGTCTTAAGGAGAAAAGAAAACATGCTTACATACTGTTGCTGTGGGCATGAGTCTGCATAAATTTTCAAATGCAAGTTTCATTTATCAAATTAAAACATACTTTCCTTTGATATAGCAGTTTCTGCTAGAAATATATCTCGAGTATAATCACAACTATTTGTTAACTGTCCAATGATACTCTTGACTTATTTAAGAAAAACTTAAGAAAAAAAGGGAGGGGGAAGGAAGCAATAGGGTGCATAACAGGAAGTTGACTAAAATGTATCCTACGTTATGAAATATGCAAATACTAAAATAAGGCCTGTCTGGGCTACCTAATAAGACTGTCCTAAAACCAACCAAACCAACCAACCAACCAACCAACCAGTGCAAGGCTTGGTGGTGCATGCCTTTAATGCTAGCACTCAGGAGGTAGAAGCAGGCACATCTCTGAGTTTGAGGCCAGCCTGGTCTACAGAGAGAGTTCCAGGACAGCCAGGGCTACCCAAAGAAGAAAGTCACACAATAAATAACTGAAATAGAAACCACATCTGAAAATCTCATTCACAAAGTCTGCAAAGCTTTCTAATTTAACCTAGTTTCATTTAAAATGAAAATCTTAACTTTCATTTAAAGGGATGTTCAAACTGGATGTGATGACATATGCTTGAAACCGTAGCACTTAGCAGGCCAAGGATGGAGTTAAAAGCCAAACAAACTTCAGGTTAAGACGTTATAAAAAGAAAATGAGGCCGGGTGATGGTGGCACACACCTTTAACTCCAGCACTTGGGAGGCAGAGAGGCAGGCAGTTCTCTGTGAGTTCAAGGCCAGCCTGGTCTACAAGAACTATTTCCAGAACAGCCAGGACTACTACACAGAGAAACTCTGTTGGGGGGGGGGGGGGGGAGAAAAATCTTGTTACCTCTTCATGGACTGTTTCACCTCTTGTGACAGATGTAGCTTCTTGCTCTGCTGAGACAACTCTGTGTTCTGCTAAGTTGTATCCAGAAACAGCACAGACAATATACAAAAGACAGAAGTTAGGTAGGAGAAGCTAACAGAGAGCCTCACTGCAGCTGCCCACCTGAATCTATAATATTTCTGCAAAGGATGTCATTTCTACCATATAGCATCAGTGATTTATTATTACTATGTACTTATTTTGGATATTTCATAAGTAGACAAAATATCCAACACTCAGTTTTAAAAAGCAAATCAGGGCTAGAGACAGCTCAGTGGTCTAGAACACTGGTTATTTTTGCAGAAGACCCAGGTTTAATTCCCAACATCCACATGACAGTTCACAGCCATCCTAACCTCAGTTCCAGAGAATCTGATTCTCTCATGGGCGGTAGGCATACATGTAGTTCTCATATATGCAGGCAATACATTTATACAAATAAAATTTATCTAAAAAGTAATATAAAAAACTCACGAATTCTTAAGCTCTATTCCATTGTTTTGTGTATACATGAAAACCAGACGAACCCTAAAGTGTCAATACTTGAAAAACCTTTATAATACCACTAAAAACATTTTTCATATAAACACTATCATTAATATATCTTTAAAAATTAACAGAAATTCCTTACTACCATCTAATAATAGATAATCCTGTTTATATTAAAAGCTCCTCAATAGTTGTTCTTTATAGTTGATTAATTCTCATCTTTTTCACTATATATGTCCATCTCTGTGAATTCAAAACCAGCCTGGACTACAAAGTGAGTTCCAGGATAGAGAGACACCCTGTCTTTGAAAACCAAAAAAAAAAAAAAAAAAAAAAACCAGGGTCTGGAGATAGGGCTCAGCAGTTAAGTGTACTTGCTGATCTCATAAAGGACCGGGGTTTGTTCCCAACAGTCACATGGTGGTTCACAACCATTGATAAAACTCTAGTTTCAGAGAATCCAGTGTCCTCTTCTGACCACGTTGGGCACGGACATGTACATGATACACATGCATATGTGCAGGTAAATCACTCATAAAAAATAAATTCTTAAAAATATCTAAAAAGATTTTTAAAGGAAAAGGTATTGAAAGAACATGATCTGGGTTATCAGTGGCTTTTAAATGAAAACAGAAAATCTACTTTAGGGGGTCTCTGATTACCAACTGCTAAATAAAATTCCATTTACACAAAATAAAACATACTAAGACACAAAAGTCACAACTCAGATGGCTGAATTTATCATTATATAGCCCAAGCTAATCTTGCATTACATCGTCCTATTGCAGCCTCCAAAACGATGGCATTATAGACATTTGTACCAACAACATAGGCACACAAAACTTTTTTTTTCTTTTTTTTCAAAACTTTTAAATATACAATTTACTTCCTCAGGTTTACTGAGGTAATCTCTTCTTGTCCTGACTCCACATTATGTCTGCCCAGATACTTTTCAGCTTTCTGGTCACATCTATCTTGGCAATACTTTTGGGACTGTCCATGACCCTGACCATGGTCCAGATGTTATTAGCCAAAATAATTAAATGTTTGTGCAAGGTAGAATATAAAACTAAAACAACTAGAGAAGCATATATCAATAATTGTAATCTTATGTCTGGCAAACACTGCTAAAATCTGGAAAAAGACAGATGCTACAAGGTCACTCACTCCAATCTCCTCTAACATTGATGTAATTGTGGTTTTGTCTTTAAAAATGATGTACCTCTCAACTTTGGCACCAAGAGACATTTTGGAGGTGTTAGCCTGCTCTTGGTCTAGCCATTATTAAAGGGCTCTAGTAATTGTTTAATTAGTGAGGCAGTGGGTGGATCATCTCAGTATAAAAAGTAAAAGGGACTGTGAAGAACCGTTACAGAGAGACTTATTTTGTTGGAACACAAATTACAGAAAATCATGAGACAGATCAAAGTCCTTTAATGTCACCATAGCCAGTGAAAGCTATTTATGCTATGTGGATTTTAGTTTTGGATAAAATACAGACCTGGGATGTTAGCTTCGGGTTCTTCTGCCTGGACAACAACCTCTTCATTCTCTGCAGAGCTATCACTGTCAGAATCAGTTCCTGATGTGGGATTCCTGGTCTGTGAATCAGGGGCAGTGGCTGGTACGTAGGGCTGAGACCTGCTTACCTGAAAGTAGGCATACATTGGTGTTCTCAACCTGCATGGACATAGGAACAAAAGAATTATAGTACAATGGACCATCACTGCAAGAATAATCTCTAATAATGAAGACAATTCCAAGTTATTTCAGTCTATTTCAAGGCCATTAAATGTTTCCATTGAAAACTGAGTGAAACTAACATATTCTAGGGCTGGAGAGATGGCTCAGTAGGCAACAGGACTTGTTGCTCTTACACAGGACCTGGGTATGGTTCCTTGTACCCACAAGACAGCTTACAACTATCTGTAACTCCAGTTTTAGGAGCTCTGATGCTTCTCCTGACTTTGATGGGCACCAGACATATATTTCATACACATACATACTCACAGGCAACAATTAAAAATAAATATAACTGGACTGGAAAGATAGCTCATTGTTAAGAGCACTCATTGGTCTTCCAGAGAACCAGGATTCAGTACCCTGCACCCACATGGAAGCTCACAGCCATCTGTAACTCCAGTTCGAGGGGATCCAATGCCTCTGGCCTCCTTGAGTACCTGGACTCTAATGCATATACTTAATCACAGATCCCCACATGGACACATAATTTAAAATAATAAAAATAAATTCTTAAAAAAAGAAAAAATAGAAGATCAGGTAAATACTGGTTAAATATACTCCCCCCCGCCATTCAATCATGGAGTCTTTTAGGAAACCAACCACCAAACATCACATAATGAGGATTCTTTCCAACAACATGGAGCTCCCACAGTGGCTGTCACACAGTCTATCCAAGGCTACCATGGTGCTGGACAAAGGGATGAGAATAGGGAACTACAAAATGCACCAAGAGTCGCTTGTTTTCCTTCACTAATCACCCCTAGATTACTACAGATATGGCCAACTTTGTCATGAAAACTTAGCTCACATTTTACAAACACTGTTACTACTCTAAGGAGAAAAATTTTCCTTTCTTTTTTTATGTGAGAGTTTTATTGAAATAAAGGGAGTGAGGCAGGGGAGAGAAAGAGAAATACAGAGAGAAAGAAGAGGCAAGGACCAGCCTGCCTCTTCAGAAGAGGGACAAGAGAGAAGAAAATTTTCTGTAGTCCTTATTTTGCTTTTTTTGATATAGTGCCTCGTAAGCACAAGGTCCAGAGTTCCCAAGCTGGATCTCTACATCCAATCCTAAACAATTTCAGAAGAACATTTTTGTGTCCTCCCCACCCCCATTTTTAAACAGGGTCTATGTAGCCCCAAATAGCCTGGCTTTGAATTCACAGGTCTGTCTACCTGCCTCTGCCTCCCAAGTGCTGGTGTTAAAAGGCAAGCATTACCACACCCAGTTGTGTTTTTTTTTTTTTTTGGTTTGTTTGTTTTAATAGACCAGGTCTCAAATACTCCTACCTGGCTTCTAACGTGCCAATGATGGCCTTGAATTTCTGATCTTCCAGATCTACTTTCCAAGTGTTGGGATTAAAGGTATACTCTATCGCCAGGAGTGATGGCACACACCTTTAATTCCAGCACTCTGGAGACAGAGCTTGAGGCCAGTTTGTCCTACAGAGTTTCATTCCAGGACAGCCAAAGATACACAGAGAAACCCTGTCTCAAACAAAAAACAACCTATACACTACCATTCCTAATTCACTGATGCTAGGAATCAAACCCAGAACTTAGTGCATGGAAGGTAAGCTCTATCAAGTCCGAAACAGCTCCTTTCTTAACAACAACAAATGCTTTTTACCTGTTTTAAATCAAGCTTAGTTTAGTTCTTTTTGGTTTTTTGTTGTTTGTTTGGTTTTGGTTTCTCGAGAGGGTTTCTCTGTGTATCTCTGGCTGCCCTGGAACTCACTTGGTAGAGACTGGCCTTGAACTCAGAGATCAGTCTGCCTCTGCTTCCGAGCATGCTGTGATTAAAGGTATGTGCCACCATCTGGCTTTGTTTTACGATAAGGTATCCTTATTGCAGGACTAAAAAGTGCTAGGATTAAAGGCATGTACCACACCTAGCTGGCCTCTTCAGATTTATTTATTTTTTTACATTTATGGTACTTTGCCTGCATGTATGTCTATGTACCACCTGCATGTAGTACAGGTCAGAAGAGGAATGTCAGATCCTTTGGAACCGGCTTCATATGGTTGTCAGCTGCTACTAGGAATCAAATCCTGGTCTGGTCCTCTGGAAGAGCAGCCAAGCACTGAGCCATCTCTTCAGACCACCCTGTTCTTGAGTTAAAAAAAAAATTTGGGTTTTATCATCTGTAGTCCTAGTCTTCCTTAGTTTTGTGGTAACAGGTGCTCTGATCTATCCTATTCATCAATATCTCTAGGGTAAAATTCAATTTCACATATTAGAGTTGTAATACTTCATGAATGATGGCTTTGGCAACAGAACCAAGCAGGATGGAGTTTTAAAGCTTGGCTTAGGGGCTTGCTGCCAAGATCAGTTCATTATTTAATTTTTCCCTCAAATTGGCCTCTTGGCTAGGTCTAAGGCAGAAGCCACTCACTGTGGCCCCAGGAAGTCTAGCAGGTGAGTCAATGGCAAACATTATAGAGAGAAATTCACCTAAAGTTTGGAAATTCAGAAGCCAGCATGGTGGCAACACTTATAATTTCATCACTCATGAAGTGGAAGTAGGAGGCTGTTACCAGATCAGCCTGAGCTATACAAAAAGACTTTATTTCATTGAAAAAAAAAATCACCAAAACCAACTAACTAAATAACCCTACTCAATGCTAGTGAGATGGATGAGCAAGTCAATCACTTGAGTTTAACTGGGGACTCATATAGCAGGACAGAACCAACTCCAGCAAATTGTCTTCTAACCTCACATCCATGCTGTGCCATGAGTGTGCTCATATACATATACACGAATAAGAACATGTAAAAAGGACAAAAGAAAAAACCCCTACCTTAAAACAAAGAACACAAATATAGTTCAGAAGAAAGAAACCAGTCCAGGGGAATTCAGTTACACATATTTAGTGTAGAATTTGCTTAAAATACAGTTTCAGGAAAATGTTTTAGTATTGTATTCATCTTGTTACAGAATCCATGTTCCTTGCAGTGAACTACAGAGCCTTGGCCTTTGAGGTTTACTCACTTTGCAGAGCAGGTTACATGGATGTCAGTACCAGTCAAATGGCTTGGCTGACACATCTTTCAACTCCTATTTTGTAAATGGAGGTTTCTCTGTCCCATCCCGCACTGCAATCACTTCTAAATAATCAGTCAGAGGCTTAATATTAATTATAAAATGCTTGGCCTATAGTTCAGGCTTATTACTAACTAGCTCTTACATTTAAATTAATCCATTTCTATTATCTATGCATTGCCACATGGCCATGGCTTTTATCAGTCTGCTGGCGTGTTGTCTCTTGGGCAGCTGGCCTGTATCTCTCTTGACTTCACCCCTCTTCATTTGAGTTGTTTGTCTCACCTAACCTTATTCTGGCTGTCTATTGGCCAAAGAGTTTTTATTATTAACCAATGAGAGGAATACATATTTACAGTGTACAGAAAGATCACCCCAGAGCATTCTACAATCCACCTCCTATAATTAATTAATTTTGTTTGTTTGTTTTTTGAGACAGGGTCTATATAGACCATGCTAGCTTCAAGCTCAGAGATCTGCTTGCCAAAGGCTGTGATTAAAATATGCACTACAGGGCTGGAGAGATGGCTCAGAGGTTAAGAGCATTGCCTGCTCTTCCAAAGGTCCTGAGTTCAATTCCCAGCAACCACATGGTGGCTCACAACCATCTGTAATGAGGTCTGGTGCCCTCTTCTGGCCTGCAGGCACACACAGACAGAATATTGTACACATAATAAATAAATAAGTAAATAAATATTTAAAAAAAATATGCACTACAATACCCAGAATTTAAAAATAAATAAATCTTTTTTTTTTTGAGTGAAAGCTCATGATTTTATTGTCTTCATAACAAGGTCAGCTTAGAACTGGATCACTTGGCCCTTTCTCTTCTTATCACCACCCAGTTCAAAATGCTTGCATCTCTTAATAGCCAGCATCCTCTTAGATCTGCAGTTGGGCTCCACACATTCCAGTCTCAGCACAATCTTCTTTGTAGTTTTTGCCTTTTTGAGGAAAATAGGCTTAGTCTGCCCACCATAGCCACTGTTTCCTGTCATAACGCCGCTTTCCCTGGGCATACCAAGAATCTTTGCCCTTCTTGTACTGGGTCACTTTGTGGGGTTGGTGTTTGCCACATTTCTTGCAGAATGTACGGCGGGTCTTAGGAACGTTCACCATGTTGGCGGGTGCGATATCGGCACAGAAAGCAAAAATAAATAAATCTTAAAAGGGGGGAGCACACCACAGTTGGGGAGATGGCTCAGCAGGTAAATCACCTGCCATTCAAGCACAGGCATCAGAGTTCAAATACCCAGAACATGTGTAAATGTAGGAGGGCCCTTGTAACTCACGGAGACAAGATTCCCAGAGCAAGCTAGTTAGCTAAACCACATGGGAGAGTCCTGGGTTCAACTGAGACCCTGTCTTAATAACCATGCACACCTCAGTATGCACACGCTCCATACATATTTGAAAACATTTTAATTAATAAATAAAAGGGGAGGTGGTGGTGAAGGGATGACTCAGAGGTTAAGAGGATTGGCTGTTCTTCCAGAGCTCCTGAGTTCACAACCATCTATAATTAGATCTGGTGCCCTCTTCTGGTGTGCAGACATATACACAGGCAAAACACTGTATACATACCAAAGAAATAATAAACAAAAGGGGCCACCTTCAATAAATATTATTGCTGACAAACCTGCCTTTAGATTTCAAAGCACATAACTGCAACCATCCCCTCAATATTAAAAGAAGTAAACAAGGCGAGCACTAATTTCATCCAATCTACCAGGAAGTGGGGATTCTGAAGAGTTAGCACTGAGGGTGTGTCTAGAATCTGAGTTTCACAATTCATAAAGTGGCATCAATCATTTAACTTATATTTTACCTGGCACCATCTGGCCTCTGAGACCCTCCACTTCTGGCCCTTAAAACAGATCCTGTTCTTCTCCTCACTCGCACTGGCCCCACGCTGTGGTTTGAAGGTGGCGGCGGTCTCAGGAGCTCCAGCATGTTATGGAGTCTCTGCAGCCCACTAATGAAGTTGTTCATCGAAACTGCCGTCGCAGCTCGGATACTCTCGTTAGCACCAGATCCCCGTCTACGCGCTTCTGAAGTTCCTGGAGTGACTGCCTCCACATTGCCTTCTGAGAGCTGGGCATCCTCTGTCAAATCAATGGATGCTGGTGGCACAGGCTGTAAGAGGGGCAGTCCTCCTTGGCTGCTGACCACTTCAGCTGGGGCAGGCGGGAGGAGGGGTGCCCCTTGGCTGGTAACGTCAGTTGGAGCAGCCTGTCCTGTAGTACCATCTAATGGTACTTGAAGATCACAGTTCATTGCCTCCTGAGCCATCACTAGAGATAAAGCATTTGTAAAACATATTAGTAAAATAGGTTAAAAAAAAAACTAAAAAAAAAAAAACCCAACAATTATGCAGTTGATATAAGCAGTCTTTTAGAATTTCTGCTTAAGATTCTTTTTAGCAAATCAGCAAATTAGAAAAACCTTTAAAATTAATGAAGTAAGAAATGTTTTGACAACCAACTCTAGAGCCTGAGGATCACCATGAATTCAAGGCCATCTGGGCTACAAGACCAGACCAGAGCTAACCAAACCATTTACAATCATTTTCCTATAATCATAGTATATGTGTGTGTGTGTGTGTGTGTAGTATATATGTCCCAAAATATAAAGACCCATAATAAGGAGGCTTAATATTGTATTAAAAAAGAAATCTCCCAGAAACCCTGCAATTTTGTCTCAACCAACATAAAGACATTTATCAAAACAAACAAAATGTTATACCTAACAGGTAATATTAATCTTTCATAACATCAAAAGTGACAAAGGATATAGAGAAATGCCATTTTTTGGTACATGTGGTACTGGGACTGAATACAGGCCCCTGTACACACTAAGCGTACGGCTCTACCACTTAGCTCTACCCACCATCCACTCTCAGCTAAGCCACAGAAGACATTTTTACATTTGTAAGATAAAATTTAAATTTCTTTGAGAAAAAGGGAAAGTGAGACTGGGGACTGAAGCTCAGTACTAGCCTAGTATACAAAGGTATTTGGATTAACCTTGGCACATATGTAAATACATCAAAGCTAAATTTGCTGGGCTTGGTGATATATCTGTAATCCTAGCACCGACAGGGTGAAGGCAGAGGCAGGAGAATAGTGAGCTGGGCTAGCCTGAACTACAAAGTAGGTCTCAGAAACCTGAACTACTTCGCAAAACCATACATCTATGTAAATTTAATTAATTAAAAAACACAGTCCAAGACCTATTAGATCTGAGTAATGAATGCACAGAATTTTTTATTCTAATTTTCAGCATGGTTCTATATTTTAAAACGAAATCCTCCCATCTCATGCAGAGAGCAACCATTGTTCTGATTTCAAATGGAAGGTAACAGCGGAGAATTCCACACAGCATCGATTTCATAGTTGGTGCTGTATCCTCTCAAGGAAAAAACTCCAACAAATGATAAACCAAAACTACAACAACTAAGAACATGCCAGGACCTATACACTACTAAAACCGCAGTAGACTTACCCTGCCGTTGCTTAGTGTCCTAACAATAATTCCGTCCTTAGAGAAGATAGTCTCAAATTTGAGGGCAGTCCGGGCTCCAGAGGGAGACATCACAAACAAGCAAGCCTAAGCTAGGTATAGATGCATTCTAGAGACATTACTTCAGACTTATGCAAACAAAAGACAGGATCGGACCAATAGAGGCAGACTCGAGGGACACACGAGAGTCCCCTCCGAAGACCACTTTTTACAGGCGGCTATTTAAAGTTTACAATTAAGTTAGCTAACTTAATCGCGTAGGAAGAAAGCAATAAACACAACCATTCCCAAATCCTATGCACGAACCCAGGATTTTGTCTGAAACAAAACCACTTGCCCGCCGCCTCTTCTTTACCCTCAGCACGTCACAACACACACACACACACACAAAACAAACAAAAAACAAAAAACGCTAGCGTGATGGCCACGAAATGTCAGCGGCCCTCAAAAGGTGAACTTCACATCTGCCATCTTACAAGGAAGCTTCAGAACCAGAAGGCGGGGGCGACGACCCCCAATAAACAGGGCGTCTGGAGTCGGTGGGGATTCAGTCTGATCCAGGCTCCCCCTTTTAGTTTCTGGAAAACCTAAAGTTTCCTAACTTGTCTGTCCAAGTCTGCTCACCCGCAGCCACGAGATAACGAGAATACACACGTCACAGCTCGGTTGGCCTGGTAAAATTGCAGTTCTGTAACACAGCGAGAGACAAGGGCCAAAGAGAACCTGGCGCTCGAGCGCACCGGAGGCACCTGGAGAACTATGCCGCATGGGGCCCCCAAACGCGCAAGCGGAACCCCGCTTCAGTTCCTTCCGGAGAGCTCGTCGTCTCCGCCTTTCTCGCCCCAGACCCCCCACATTCCTCGAGACGCAAGGAAGAAAGTCCGAGGTCCCCAGCCCTGGTCGAAGGACACCGCAGAGTGCGCAACCCGCCTTCAGCCAACCGGACTAGGCCCCGCGACCAGACACAGGCCAAGGGAAGATGATCCGCACCCAGAGGCCCCGGGCTAAGGAGACGCAGGTACCTGCCTCACCTTAAACTACAGGAACCAGGTCGGACGCTCTGACCGATTGCGACTTCTGCTGTCGTTGCCGCGCAAAACTCGGCGCCCGCCGGCGCCAAACAACTCTTCGGACTCCTCGAGCGCCCCGTTCGAGCCAAGGTTCAGCGAGCTCCTATTGGTCAGTCCCCGAAGGCGGCGACCAATACTATTTCTTCTTCTTCCATTGGTCGGCGTTGGCTGAACTAGTGGCTCTCTCATTGGCCAGCTCTTGATACTAGCTTGGCGAGAACCTCGTGCGAAAAAATGCTCCTATAATTGGTAGAAATCCATGTCCGTCATCTCGCGCCCCGCCCCTGTACGGTAGAGCATGAGCATTTTCTTTCTTTTTTTTTTCCTCAGCTGTTTTGCATTTATTTGAAACGTCTAGCCGGAAGAAGACCCGAGGAAGAGAGTTCCTCATCCGTTTTTCTTCTTTTCTTATTCCTCTCCTCCTCCTCCTTTTCTATAATTTATTTTTATTTTACGAGCATTCATTGGTGTTTTGCCTGCACGGATGCTCTGTGTGAGGGTATCAGATCTTCTGGAACTGGAGTTACAGACAGCTGAAAGCTGCCATGTGGGTATCTCTCCAGCCCCTCCTTCCTCGGGCTGGAAGGATGACTCAGAGATTAAGAGCACTGACTGTTCTTCCAGAGGTCCTGAGTTCAATTCCCAGCAACTACACGGCTGCTCACAGCCATCTATATGAGAGCTGATGCCAACACCGTGTACATAATCAATATTATTTTTAAAAAGTGACGTCCTCTGCTTTTCTCTAAGACTTCATTAAATAATATAGTAGTTTATCAATGATATCATTGATAATGTTGTCCCCAGAATTCTGGAGTCCGTAAGAGCCACGAGACAACTCAGTTCATTTTTTTCTCATACAGGGTTGGGCAGCTTGTCTTCAATGGACAAAAAAAAAAAAAAAGAATTTGTACAGTTTCTTCAACTTTAAATTACTCCAATAAAATTTCTTGGAAGTATAAGTCATCACATAAGATTCTTCAAAGATGTTTCTGAAATTGTAATAGCTCTATAGACCAGGCTGGAGATATCCGTTTGCCTCTGCCTCCTGAGTGCTGGGATTAAAGGCGGGCGCCACCACCACCCAGCTATGTTTTTAAAATCAAAACTTCAGGCACAGATTACATTGCCGCATTTTTAGTTTATTAATTCAGCAGCCAATTTTTAGTAAAATTGGTAGAGGACAATATAAATAATAGATACTTTGTATATTTTCTTCTCTAAACTTGTTACCAAGGTCAGTACCAACTTTTATTTATTTATATTTTATGTGCCGTGGTGTTTTGTGTTAGTGCACCCCTATCATCCTGGCATTCAGGAAACTAAAACAGTAGGATCAACTAGAATAAGCCTGGGTAGTAGTGAGTTTCAGGACAGTCTGGGCTACAGAGTAAGAACCTGTCCTAAAAAACAAAAACAAGAGACTGGAGAGATTACTTAGTGATTGTGGTAGTTTGAATGTAATTGGTCCCCATCAGCTCATAGAGAGTAGCATTATTAGGAGGTAAGACTTTTGTTGGACTAGAATGAATTTGTTTGAGGAACTGTGTCACTGTGGAAGTGGACTTTGTGGTCTCCTATAAGATCAAGCCACGCCCAGTGTCTCACACCACTTCCTGTCGCCTGCAGATAAAGAGGTAGGACTCTCAGCTTCAGTACCATGTCTGCTTGCATGTTTCCTTGTCCCACCATGATGACAATGGACTAAACATCTGAAGCTGTAAGACAGCCCATTCAGTGTTTTCCTTTGTAAGAGTTTCCATGGTCACAGTGTCTCTTTGCAGCAATAGAAACCCTAAGGCAGTGGCTAAGACCTCTTGCTTCTCTTCACTTTGTTTTCCAGCATCTATGTAAGACATCTCCTGTTTGTAATTCCAGCTCCAGGGGATCTGATACCTCTGATGATCTCTGAAGGAAACTACGGTGTCATGTATGTGCCCACATGCAGACACACACACACACCCCTACACATAAATAGAAATAATGAAAATAAATCCTTTTTAAAACCCCATCAAGCTGGATAGTGGTGGTGCACACCTTTTCTCCCAGCCTGCACAGAGGACACCTGGTAACCAGGCAACAACCTATGTAAACAGTCAGGAGGGAAGCTAATGGCTTCTGATCTGATTAGCACATTCACCAGATGCTGCAGTTTCTATGGGCCTAGGGCTGAAGTTTACACTTATTGCTCTAAGCGGTAGAAACAAACAGCCTGGGTCTCTAAATTACCAGCTCCGAGGTATGCTGTTCTTAGCTGTCCTGATCCTGGTCATTGTGGGACCTCATTTTTACTATGTAGCTGAAGATGATTAAACTTTTTTGTTTTGTTTTGTGTTTTTCTATTTTTTTTGTTTTGTTTTGTTTTTCGAGACAGGGTTTCTCTGTAGCTTTGGAGCCTGTCCTGGAGCTAGCTCTTGTAGACCAGGCTGGCCTCGAACTCCCAGAGATCTGCCTGCCTCTGCCTCCCGAGTGCTGGGATTAAAGGCATGTGCCACCACCGCCTGGCTGTGTGTGTTTTTCCAGATATGTTTTCTCCGTGTAGCCTTGGCTGTCCTCTGTAGAAGGACAGAAGAACAGAACTCACTCTGTAGACCAGCCAAACTAGACTGGCTTGGAACTCACAAAGATCCTCCTGCCTCTACCTCCTAAGGGCTGGGATTGAAGGTGTGCACCACCACCTTCCAGTGATGACTGAAAGTTTTGTTTTGTTTTGTCTTGTTTTTTGAGACAGGGTTTCTCTATGTAACAGCCCTAGCTGTCCTGGAACTATCTCTGTAGACCAGGCTGGCCTCACACACATAGACATCCGCCTGCCTCTGCCTCCTGAGTGCTGGGATTAACGGTGTGTGCCACCACCACCAGGTGATGACTTAACTTTTAATCTTTCTGCCTTACCTACCACTAGGTGGATTTTTGGGCATCAAACACAGGGCTTTGTACAAGTACTCTGTACAACAACATCACTGAACAACATCACTGGTCCCTAGATCACAACAATATGGAGATCTCTGGGACCTGATGTACAAAGTCAGATGTGATCAGAGGCCAGGCCATGGACATCCAAACAGCAAGTTTTGTATTTAGTTCAGTGGTCAAAGGGAAGGGTTGTGCAGGGTTCACTATTACTACCGTTGTGTAGCAAACACCCCAAAACTTAGCGGCTTAAGACAGAGATATACTTATTGAGCTCATGTTTTTGTAAATTGGCAGTGGGGTAGGCTCAGCTGGGTAGCTCTTTGATCTTAACTGGGCTTCCTCATGCAACTGGGTCAATTGCCAGGCTGACTGGCTGGCTGGCTTAGCGTGAACTCAGATGGGACCATTTGCCGCCACTCTGTGTATCTCCTCCTCATCTACCAGCATGCCTACCACTCTTGTGCATAGGTGGGCACTGTTTCACAAGAGGGAGGGAATATTTTAAAGCCTAGACTTGGAAGTGGTCCACTGTTCCTTCTTCCACATGCCGTTGAAACAATCAAGCCATTAGCCGGCTCAGATTCAAATGCTGGGGAAATAGAGGCCATTTCTTGATAGGATCCCTCAAATCATGAAAAGAGCCATGGACATAAAACCATTTACCAACTTTCGTAAATAATCTGCAGTTAATCTTAGCAATATAGTTTTAGAAATACTGGGAATTCTTTATAGCTGGAATTGGTTTTGTTGTTGTTGTTGTTTGTTTGTTTATTTTTTAATTTTTTTTAATTTTTTTTTTGGTTTT
Organism: Microtus oregoni; assembly: GCF_018167655.1. NCBI lineage: Eukaryota > Metazoa > Chordata > Mammalia > Rodentia > Cricetidae > Microtus > Microtus oregoni. The sequence continues at coordinate 45,243,426 of NW_024543063.1, forward strand.
TTTCGAGACAGGGTTTCTCTGTGTCTTTGGAGCCTGTCCTGGAACTTGCTCTGTAGACCAGGCTGGTCTCGAACTCACGGAGATCTGCCTGCCTCTGCCTCCCGAGTGCTGGGATTAAAGGCGTGCGCCACCATCGCCCGGCTTGTTTGTTTGTTTTTTGAAACCGGTCTCTGTATGCAATCCAGGTTGTTCTGGAAGTTGCTATGTAAACGGCTAGCCTCAAACAGAGATCCACCTGTCTCTGCCTCCCAAGTGCTGGATAAAAGGCATGTGCTACCACTTTAGGCTGGAATTGTTTTCTTTCTTTCTAATCTTTTTTTCTTAATAATTTATTTTATGTGCATTGGTATTTTGCCTGCATGCGTATCTGTATGCGGTGTCAGATTCTCTGGAACAGGACTTGTGAACTGTGATGTGGGTGCTGGGGATTGAACCTGGGTCCTCTGGGAGAACAACCGGTACTCCTAACTGCTGAGCCATCTCTCCAGCCCCATGGAGTTGCTTTCTATTTGTAACAAATAAGAACTTTGCCAGGTGTGGTGGCCCATGCCCTTAATCCCAACATTGAGGAGGCAAAACTAGAAGATTTCTTTCAGTTTGAACTCGGTCTGTTCTATATAGCCAGTTCCAAGCTAACAGGGGCTACATGGTGAGACTACATTTTGAAAAAAAAAAGTTTTGCACCTAGCAAAACTTGATACTAACAGATATGAAAGACAAATGTCCAGTTTGTTTCTCTTCCAGCTTCTTGTCCAGGGAGTCTTCCGTTTAGGTTTGCACACACACCTCAGTTAATTGCAGACAGTCTCTCTAAGATTTCTATGAAGGAATGAACAGAAAGTGAGACAAGAGCAAGTTACTGACAGCCAAGCTAGAAACACAAACGCATGTCTACAATAGAAAATACACAGAAGCTGTTTGTCTGGCTGGTGCATAAACTGTTGCACACACAGACTCCTAAAACACCACCTATGAAAACCTAAATCCCAAATGAGGCATCATGTGTGTGCCTATAATCTTGAAACATTTGTAACCCCAACTCCAAGGGGGTCACAGACAAAAGGATTACTGAGGTTTGATGGCTTTTCAGGCTAGCTGAGAAAATGAAGCCCCCAGGCTCAAGAACAGACCCTGCCTCAAAAAGAAAAAGTGAATGACCTAGTCATTCTTTGGTGACAGGGTATTGAGAGAGAGGACCAGGAGATCAGATGAAAAGAGAATAGAAAGTAGAGAAGATACCAAAGTTTGGGAGTGGGAGGGCTTGCGTAAGCTATGTCTTATGCCAAGGAAGCTTATTAAGTAGTACGGCATCTTATATGTTGTTTCCAGGGGAGACATGGGACAGAGTCAGCAGCTATCATACAGTGAGACAAAGTCAACAAGAAGTTAATCAAGTAACGTTGCACAAGGAATATCTCAAGAACATTACAGACCAAGCACACAGAAGCTTGAGAATGATAACCAGAGGCCTGTACACTGGGAAGAGTTGGGTTCTTAGAATCTGAAACCTCAGCTCTCCCAAGGCCCAAGCCACAGGCCATTACCCACTCTATAAAGAATATTTCTGGTTATTATGTTTATGATATGATATTATATTATTTATATTATATTTTTGGTTTTTTGAGGCAGGGATTCTCAGTAACTATGGAGCCAGTCTTGGAACTTATTCTGTAGACCAGGCTGGTCTTGAACTCACAGAGATCTGCCTGCCTCTGCCTCCTGAGTGCTGGGATTAAAGACACGCGCCACCACCGCCTGGTTTACTCCTTGCTTTAGAGAAGGAATTGTCGTCCTCCAAACCTCAGGGAAAGCCTTGAATCAGTTCAGCTCTCAACAGGTGAAGATGCATAAAAGACAGCTGATGCCCTCTTGAGGGTCTCTCTCTCTCTCTCTCTCTCTCTCTCTGTCTCTGTCTCTCTTTCTCTATCTGTCTCTCTCTCTCTCTCTCTCTCTCTCACACACACACACACACACATATGAATAAGTATATAAGCCAGGTGTGGTGCACACCTTTAATTCTAGCACTTGGGAGGCAGAGGCAAGTGGATCTCTGTGAGTTCAAAGCCAGCCTGGTCTTCTGCATAGGGAATTCCAGGACAACCAGAGCTGTACAGTGAGATATTGTCTACAAAACAAGCCAAACCAAAAAAAAAAAAAACCTTACAAAAGGCTAAATCAGGGTTGGAGAAATGGCTCAGTGGTTAAGAGCACTGGCCGCTCTTCCAGAGGTCCTGAGTTCAATTCCCAGCAACCATCTGGTGGCTCACAACCATCTGTAATGAGATCTGGTGCCCTCTTCTGTCATCCAAGCATACATGCAGGCAGAACACTGTATACATAATAAATAAATGAATAAATATTTTTTAAAAGTATTTGAAAACATCTAAGTAAGTCAAAGAAATAATCCCAAGGATGCTGAAAAAAGAAGGAGTAAAAGGGAGGGAGGGAGGAAATAAAGAAATAGGCCTGAGAAAAGTAACCTGCTTCCATCTCTGAGGCCCCGCCTTGCTGACATCTGGGCTATATCATTCTTATTTGTGGCGGGATGTCCTATACACTTGAGGGCTCCATGTTAAGCTTTTGTGTGTGTGCTGCTGGGGACTGTGACCCCAGGGCTCCATCCACGAGTCACACACAGTACCACTGAGGTACACCTCTAGCCCTGTCCTAGGAATAGCATCCCAACCTCTGTCCATTAGATGCCAAGAATGCACACCCTGCCTCCCCTAGACCTGAATTGCAACAGCCAAAATTGCTTTCAGAAGTCGTTAAATGTCCCCTGAAGGGGTACACCCAGAATTACCCCTGGGTGTGAATTTCTCTCCTGGAGCTTTAAGAAAAAAAAAAAAAACAAAACAACAACAAAAAAACCCCCAACTTTTACAATTGTGAAATAAATGTGTGGCTTGCATTCTTTTTTTTTTATTCATCATTTTAAATTTATTTTACATACCAACCACAGTTTTCCCTCCCTCCTCTCCTCCCATCCCTGCCCTGCCCTTCTACCACCCCCACCCACCCACTCCTCATAAGAATCCTACCATCCACAGAGGGCCTTTGTTTGGGCTCATAGGCCCTGCACTCGCCAATGATCTCCTGCAATAGCTTAGGGCAATCTTCACCCACTGGCTCCTGCTTCTGGCCCTCAGCTACCAGCTCGTAGATCTTCTTCGAATCACAACCTACCATGGAAGAGAGAGGATGAGTGGCTTCATTTTCACTCACTTCTCTCTGGACATTGATAGCTAGGATTAGAACAAGGGACTTCAAACATGGGGGAAAAAAAAGAAAGGAAAGGAAAGGAAACAAAGAAACAACAGAGCTTTTAGTGACTCTACTAACCGGTTCAAGGAATCCCTGTATTAACCAAGTGGCTATGGCAGCACTAAGGGGGAATTTCTGGTCTCTCAGAAGGTTGATCCAACTACAACCCCAATAGGGCCAGCCTTCATGTTCTTTACCTTGGAATGGGATCTTTCTAGTGACAATCTCCCAGAGCACGATTCCAAAGCTGAAAGAAAATCAAGGGTTTATCAGGTGGCCCAACTCAGTGGGCAAAGAACTCGCCGCGCGGTACTCTTTTGAATTTGACCTCCAGAAACCAAGTAGAGGTAGGAGGAGAGAAATGACCCAAAAAGCTATTGCCTGGACTTCATACACGTGTCGTGGCCTGTGCAAGCCACCCTTCCGTACATCGCTGTACGGAAGAGATGCTGATGGTTTAGCACACGTACATCGCTGGAGAGATGCTGATGGTTTAGCACACTTGCTGACCTGAGTTCTGTTCCTAGCACCCAGATGGCAATTCACAGCTATCTGTAATTCTGGTTCCAGGGGATCAGATGCCCTTTTCTGGTCGCTGTGATGGCTCAGAGGTTAAGAGCACTGCCTGTTCTTCCAGAGGTCCTGAGTTCAATTCCCAGCAACCACATGGTGTCTCACAACCATCTGTAATGAGCTCTGATGCCAACACTATATACATAATAAAGAAATAAGTAAAATCTTTTAAAAAAATGAAACCAAAAATCTAAGCATGTAACATATTTCTTTTCCCATGCTCCTTGAGCCATTTCAGAAAACACTGAATTTTCTGGTTACTACCTGACTCCAGGCAATACCCCACCACACCCACTGCATGATCAAAGCTAGAACCTACACACATTAGGGAGTACTTCCCCACCGACCTGCACCCCGGCTCCCTGTTCAACAGAGTTAAGATGGTCCTCAGAAAAGGAGTTCACCGGGGACTATACTGTCCTTCCTGCCTGAGTTAGAATTTGTACAAAAACATGCACACACCTATATATTTCATCTTGTCTGTTATATTTACGATACGGATTTTTCAGTCTCTCAGGGGAGGTATATGCCGTTGGATGGTTTCTCTCTGTGTTAGTGTGTTTTGTCTTCCGACTGATGGAAGTTTGCGTCTTACTTAATTCAAATCCTGCAAGCTAGACAGAAAGATGAGTTAGAGGTAGATGTCGAAACAGCAAGCCCCAGGGTGGGGAGGTAGAAGGTGGAGCTGGGGTGGCTTTTTCCCTAAGGGATTTATTTCCAATGGTGCTTTCAGGCTAGGCTTGACATGATAGGTTCAATTCATCATGTTGTGCCAACCAAAGAGAAGCTCTTCTCTGGGACAGCTCTTCTCAATAGAATGGGGTAGGTGGTAGGGAAGAGTCTCTGAAACAACGGCTATAAAGTCCCTGTATGCTTTGGTAAGTTTACTGACTGAACGTACTTATTACTACTGCTAGGTCTAGGGCTTTCGTGGTGAAATACCCAACTCCAATCAGCGAGGGGGGGGGCAGAGAGCTCCATCATGGCTTGATTTTCCCCAGGAGCAGCTGTAGAAGTGGCAGGAGGAACTCCTTTGTTCTGTCTGTCGTCGCACGGTGTTGCTTGGATTTTGCATGAAAAGTGTGAGTTATCTTTGTCACCCCGGAAGTCATACATGCCTAAAGATGTCACTGCATGACTAAAGGGAGCTCATGTTTTTGCTCCCCATGGAGCTGACATTAGCATCATCAGTGTGCAGAAAGAGAACAGGCTGACACAGTCAGCCAGGTACCCAAATCTAAGGGTGAGGTCAAGAAAAAGTTGAGACATACAGATAGATGGCAGAAGGTGTGATTCCACACGCCTTTAGTCCTAGCACTCAGGAGACAGAGATAGGTGAACTCTGTAAGTTCAAGATCAGTCTGGTCTACATAGCAAGTTCCAGGACAGCCAGAGCTACATATAGTGAGATCCTGTTCCAAAAAACAAAACAGAACAGCAGAAGACACTTAGGTGGGGAAGGCATCTGAAAGGCAGAAAGGCTCTGTCTGCAGGAGGCTGGAAGGAAGAGCAAGCTGTGCACCTGTGTGCTGGGAGCCTGTTGGTTGCTATTGAAATGGGTGTGATGATTTGAAAGAGAATGACCTCCAAAAGGAGTGGCCCTATTAGGAGGTGTGGTCTTCTTGGAGTAGGTGTGATCTTGTTGGAGGAAGTGTGTCACCGCTGAGGCAAGTTTTGAGGTCTCATATATGCTCAAGTTACATCCAGCATCTCAGCTCATTTCCTGTTGCCTGCAAGATGTAGAACTCTCAGCTACTTCCACCATATCTGTCTGCACACTGCCAAGTCCCACCATGACAAGCCGCCTAATTAGATGTTTTTCTTTGTAAGCATTGGTGTGTCCATAGTGTCTCTTCACAGCAACAGAAACCTTAACTAAGACAATGAGTAAACTCAAAAAACTTGGGAAAGAGGCACTGATCCTGGCTGGATGCTAATATGGATATAAGGCTGCCATAGCAAAGAATGTTGATGACGGCACCTTGGCCCCCCTCCCTGGCATAGCCATGCGCAGGTGCCTGGGATTGACAGCTGCCTCTGGCAGAGTGACAGCAGTCATGGACAAGAAGAAAAGCACCAGGAGGTCAGATTGAGTCTCTGGTGAAAGTTTATGATTGCAATCACCTCATGCCCTCAAGGCTCTCCACAGATATCCCTTTGGACAAAAGGGTCACCAACAGGGACATTTTCTGGAACCCAGCTCTGAAACTCAAGGCCAGATGGGAGTTCAAAGTCAAGTTGGAGGAATGACAAGAGATGGGAGAGATCATAGGGTTCTGTCAGCAGCTTTAGTTTCAGTTGTATTTGTTTCTATCATTAAAAATTAAAGAGAGAGAGAGAGAGAGAGAGAGAGAGAGAGAGAGAGAGAGAGAGCCCGGTGGTGGTGGTGCATGCCTTTAATCCCAGCACTTGGGAGACAGGCACCAAAGCTACAGAGAAACCTTGTCTCAAAAAACAAAACAAACAAACAACACACACACACACACAGAGAGAGAGAGAGAGAGAGAGAGAGAGAGGAAAGTATCTATGAATGACAAACATTCCTTTACAATTTTAGGGTTTTGGACAACGAATTAACAAACCCCTTTCTTCCTCTGAGCAAATGAAACAAGTCATGGTAGATTTTCAGCTAACCATCGGCTCTGTTCCCCTGAAAAACTGATACAGGTAGACCATCAACCTATGTTTCTTAGTCACCTAATTATAAAAATTATTGCTGGTATACAAATTGCTTTGGGGTAGGGGTTGGGGGAGCATAAATACCTAACAGGCATGCTGTACTTTGTAGCAACCATTATACATAGGAACTAGCTTGTCCCTTGCAGGTTTTGTCTATAAAGTTATGAGACATTGAATATTTTAAGTCATGAGACTTCGAAACCTGGATGGCTCCATACCCAGCCTATGGGAGCCTCCTTTAGCCACTGGTAGGAGCAAAGCCTGGATGAATGTGAGGGCCCCCACTGGAGAGAAGGGGTTGATGCTGCTAGCTAGGTGTGCTCCCTGTGAAGCCTTGTAAGTCACCTCAAATGACAAGTGTGGCCCATGACAATCCTCTGATTCTGAATGCCCAGTTGATCATAAGCAGATGCCCTGGTAGGTGTTCAGTGATGGAGAAGTGGTGTCTAAATGTCTAAGAGAAACGGTTCTTTGCTCATCCCTGCTCTGGGGTGGGAGGAAGGTAAGCACATCCGAGTGGGAGGCAAGGGCAGAGTTTGTTCTGTAGTGGGCACCCAGAAAGCTGTATAAGCAGGTGAAGAGGTGCACTCAGTTCGAGAGAAATAAGAAGCCGCGGCCTTTCTGCAATACCCTCTTCTAGGCAGCAACCATAGCTAAGCTCTGACCAACTCAAGGAGACCTTGGAGGATGTGCTCACCTTTACGTTGTAGCCTTCAGCTACCAGGAAGCTGGAACTGCTGATGTTTTTGTGCAATTGGTTGGATGTTTCTGAATGGTGTAGCCTGATGACAACCAAAGGTAGGGTGTATTAATGATCTTGGCATAAGCAGTGTGTAGTGGGATAATGAGGCTGGCTAGTACCCTGCCTTTCATGGGGGTGGCTCTCTGTGGGCAACCTCGAAAAAGGCACCTGCTCAGCACCAGAGTTTGCAGTGAAACAGTGGAAGGAAGGGAAATTGGAGCTTCTGGCCCGTCCTCCCATCACCTCTGAGAGCATTAGTGTGGTCCTCAGTGCTGGGATTACAGGTGCACCCCACTACTGCCTGGCTAGACTCCTCCAGTTCTTTTTTTTAAATCTATTTATTTATTATGTATACAGTATTCTCGGTATTCTGTCTGCATGTGCACCAGAAGAGGGCACCAGATCTCATTACAGATGGTTGTGAGCCACCATGTGGCTGCTGGGAACTGAACTCAGGACCTTTGGAAGGGCAGGCAGTGCTCTTAGCCATCTCTCCAGCCCGACTCCTCCAGTTCTTTGAGGTGCCTATTTAACCCTTCTGGTACCTGTACAAGCCTCTGGCTGCTCCCAGGACTAAGAAGATGCGCACACTCAGAGGGAGGTCCTTTTCTTCATCCAGCAGTTCCCTCAGGGTTCCAAATTCACAGTACTCCATGACAATGGAGAATTCAGGGGGCTTCACTAGGAAAAGAGGAAAAGACGCAGACAGGGGTGAAGATCCAGCCTCACTTAGGACTCCTATAGTCACAAGTCCCTTCTCAGCTTCTTCCTGTAGTGATACATTCGCTCTAAAGCAAGCCTCATTTCTTCCCCAGCCTAAGACCAACTTGACTTTAAAGTACAACATTTCAGTCTAAAGGAAACTGAAATAACACTCTCTTGGGAGATGGCTGGGGGGACTTACTCTCCTTGGAGGAGTTATTTCTTTCATTTCTAGCCTCTGACCTGGGATTTTGACTTCTGGTCTAAACTCTTCACCAGTCAGTCCCTTCCACACAGAGATTAGGTTGGATTGAGGCTATGGAGTAGTTTTCAGAAGGGAGATGTTGCTGTCCTCTCTCTAGGCAACAACAGCAAAAATGAACAGCAGGGACTTCCATGCTGCGAGAGGAAATGGAGCCATAGTAACCCTTAGTTTTAGCTAAAGGATAAGAAGCAATTAAAGTCACATTAAAAACTAAGGGGCTAGCCGGGAAGTGGTGATGGCACATGCCTTTAATCCCAGCATTCGGGAGGCAGAGGCAGGTGGATCTCTGTGAGTTCGAGGCCAGCCTGGTCTACAAGAGCCAGTTAAAGAACAGGCTCCAAAGCTACAGAGAAACCCTGTTTCAAAAAAAAAAAAAAACCCCAAAAACCAATGAAAAGCTAAGGGGCTGGATGTGGTGTGCCATTGTATTGATCCCAGCGCTCAGACTCTGGAGGCAGAGGCAGGCAGATTTCTGTGAGTTCAAATCCACCCTGGTCAATGGAACCAGTCCCAGGTCTACTACTTAAGTAGAACTTGTCTAAAAATAAACAAAAAAAAAAGGAAAGAAAAGAAAGAAAACAAAACATACCCTTGACTTAGGTTAGCATCTCAACAAACAACCCCTGGGTTCTCAATGGATAGGGAAGGGGAGACACAGCTCCGTTAGTTGAAAGGAGAAGGGAGAACTAGAACAGAAATAGTGAACATTGGTAATAATCTCACTGCTACCAGTGAGGGGTCTTGATGGGGTTTATTTTCTCTGTCAGAGAATTAAAGGGCAGGAAAACTCTTGAGACAGGTAGCAGTGGGGAAAAATCTCAAACACAGCAGGCAGAGTCAGCTGTAAGGAATGGCTTTTATGAGGCGTGAGAAAGAGAAAGAGGGCAGGTGTGTGTGTGTGTGTGTGTGTGTGTGTGTGTGTGTGTGGTGGAGGTAGAGAGAGCAAGCACACAGAAACACCCTTTCCTCTGTAAATCAGTTGACTCGGGAGTCTGAAAATCCAGTCTCTTCTCCTGGGCTGGGTTTTTAACGTTTTTGAAGGGTCTTCCTCTCCTAATTTGGGATGAGTCAGTTGGAACAAAGACAGGATTGCTCGCTCACAAATGTTGTATAAAGCAGCGTTTGGAGAGGTGTGGCGTGAAGTCACATGTGCCCTATTGCCAAGTCTCTGTTTTTGGCTTTGGTCTCGAGTCTGGTCAGGAGAGTGAGGAAGGAGCTGCCCATCTTCAGAGTCTGTCTTCTTTGACTTAGTCATGGCCCCTCTCCTTGTCTGTCTGCCAACCAGGGAGTCTGTCTCTTAGTCATGGCCCTCTCGTCTGTCTGTCCAGTAGAGAGTCTGTCTCTTTGTCCCTCACTGCCACCCTCGGAGCTGCCCTTAGAATGTAACACAGTGCCACCTTGAGTCTCTGGGGCCTTCCGCCTTTCAAAGGCCTGGCTCTTGCCTTTCTTTAGAATGCTGGCCAGAGGTGAGGAACACTTCCTCTGGTACCTGAGCTTTTCTTACCGTCTCTAAAGTTTTCCTCCCCATCATGTGACTGTTTGTACACCATGTGGCTGATCTCCATGCCTAACCCAGATGGCACAACTCTCTTTCTAACCTCTTAAATGCTCACCTATCAATCTGTAATTATCTTTAAAGCTCAAAAAAAAAATATGAGTAACACATTAAAACACAGACAGCATCTTCTAGGCAGTCAAAAGCTTGACCAATCCCAGAAGCCTCCTTACCCGTTTCATCAATGCAAATCCCAAATATACGCAAGACATTGGGAGAATCAAATTTCTTCATGGTTGTGATCTCGTTGTGGAAAGCGTGCCTCACTGTACTAGGAGAGTGAGAGGAGAAATTAGCATTTGGACTCTGACGGTCCCCCAGAGAATGTGTGGTGTAGTAGGGGCTTGAGACACTGTCGGATCCCAGAATCGTTGATGGGCTTGGCTACCAGTCTAACTTCCCAGATGCAGAATTACTCCCTACGTGTCTGTCACAAGAAAGATAGTATTTCTTAATCCTATTATTTGGTATTATCTGGTATTTGATAGAACTGTATTTTTGTGACTTATATAGCAAATTAAGATGTTGAGTTTTTATTACTAGTCATATTTTATTTTAGTAAATGTCCTGAAAAAAAACCTGTGATGTGTGTTCTTGATTAGCAAAAATAAGGAAATTAATTGAAAATTTATAAACAAAAATCCCTTCCTGAACATGGCCTTGGGAATGTGGGCATCAGTTATTAGAGAGGGTCCCAGCACCCACTAACTCAGCCCAGTCTGCTACTTCACACTGTGAGGCTCCAAGAGAAAACGACATTTGTCCAAGATCTGTCAGGCAAGCAGAGCAGGACCAAAGCATATAGAAATCGACTATTTCAATGTGCTAGCAATGAAAAATATGAAAACAAAAAAGAGAATAATTTCTTTTACAATAGTGTAAAAAATAGCAAGAAATTTAGGAATAAATTTAACAAAGCCAAGCATGATGGTGCATGCCATCAACCCCAGTTCTCCAAAGGCAGAGGCAGGAGGATCTTTGTGAGTTCCAGGCCAGCCAGGGCTACAAGACAAATTAGTAATAATATCAACAGACTCCTCCAACCCCTCCTCAAAGGCCCAATCAGTACGTTCACTGATGCAAAGACAGATAAATTGACCCTTGGGACAGATCAGAGATATAGAAACTAGACTGATGTTTATATAAAAACTTATACGATAAGTGTGGTGCTGCCCATCATCAGGGAAAAGGACGGGTGATTTAGTAGACAATACAGAGAAAACTGACTTACTCTGTGGATAAAACGAAAACTAGACCCTGCATAATATCACATAAAAAGACTGATAATATCACATAAACTTAAAAAATAAAGCTGAGGACTGGAGAGATGTCTCAGAGGTTAAGAGCACTGACTCTTCTTCCAGAAGACCTGGGTTCAATTCCCAGCATTCACATGTTGGCTCACTACCACCCATGACTCCAGCTCCAGGGGATTCAGTATCACCTTCTGGCCTTTTCAGACACCAGGCATGCAAGCGGTACACAGACATACATGTCGAAAAATTGTCCATGCACATAAAATAACACAAACATTTAATACAGGCGAAAAAACCCCCCAGAAGTTGCAAATGTGAAGGCAGAAGCTATGAAGAGGTAATTTACAGAAAAGCAAGTCAAATGGCTACTGTGAGTGCGGCAGCATTAAACGTGGGTGTGCACTCACCTCTGTGCGAGATACAGGAAGACAAAAATCATGTGTTCTCTGTCACATGCAGATCCTAACTTCTAATGTGTACATGTATGTAAATAGTGGACGGAGGTGTTGAGAGAAGAGGAAAGGGGCAAGAGGTCACGTGACACCAAATTGGAAAGGGATGCTACTGAGGAGAGGAGGGTTCAAGAGAGGGAGTCAAAATAGGGAAAACCAAATCGTATTTGATTTGTGTTTTGTTTTTGTTTTTTGAGAAAGAGTTTCTCGGTGTAGCTCTGGCTGTCCTGTCTCCTGTATAGACCAGGCTGGTCTAGAAATTACTGACCTCTGCCTCCTAAGTGCTGGAATTAAAGGCACGTGCCACCACCGGCCGGCCCAAATTGTATTTGAAAATGCCATAATGAGAGGATGGAGAGATGGCTCAGTTAAAAGTGCATCCTGCTCTTGCAGAGGACTGAGTGGTTCCCAGCACTCACATAGGGTGGCTCACAATTACTTGTAACTGCAGCTTTATGGGAATCTGCTACCTCTGGCCTTCATGGGCACCTTCATTCAGATGTACTTACACAAACATACATATAAAAAATAAAATGTCACAATGAAAGCAGGGCGGCGGTGGTACACACTTTTAATCCCAGCACTCTTTTACTTATACAGTAATTCCTAGACCAGCCTGGTCTATACAGGAGACAGGAAAGCTAGGGCTACACAGAGAAACTCTTTCTCGAAAAACAAACTCTGTGAGTTCAAGGCCAGCCTGGTCTACTAGAGCTAGTTCCAGGACAGAATCCAAAGGTACAAAGAAACCCTATCTTGAACCCTTCCCAAAAAAATCACAATGAAACCAATTTTTTTTTGAGATAGGGTTTCTCTGGGTAGATGTGGCTGTCCTGGAATTCCTGCTGCAGATCAGGATGGCTTTCCCACAGAGACCCACCTGCCTCTGCCTCGCGAGTGCTGGGATTAAAGGCATGCCCCACCATGCCTGGCTCAAATTCTTTATAAGCAAATAAAGTTGTTTTTTTTTTTTTAAATTTTTCGAGACAGGATTTCTCCGTAGTTTTTGGTTCCTGTCCTGGAACTAGCTCTTGTAGACTAGGCTGGCCTCGAACTCACAGAGATCCGCCTGTCTCTGCCTCCCGAGTGCTGGGATTAAAGGCATGCCCCACCACCACCGGGCGCAAATAAAGTTTTAAAAAATGCAAATTTAGAAACACCAGGGATCAGTCAGTACATGAAACATAGGCATTCTCAGGCAGCACAGGTGGAGTGTAGCCATATCCACCCCTCTAAGCTTCCTGGGAGTACTTAGCCAACTTAGGTATTGTGGAGCCTATGATCCAACAGTTCCTATCCTGGAGTTACAGCCCCAAGAAATTCTTATACAAGTATTGGGGTGTATAGTTCAGTGGCAGTGTTTGCCTCCATGTGTGAAGTTCAGGGTTCAACTCCCAGTGCCTCAAAATTGCCATACATTCATTAAGGGCTATGTATGGTGGCATTATTTTCAGTTGGAAGCAGATGGTTTACATCATGGGAAATAGGCAAAATGTGGTCTGAGATATCAAATGGATTCACTTCAAATGAAAGGACTTCATGTTTCATGATGCTGAGTCAAGAAAGTGAGGCAAGTGGCCAACAGACATGCCACTTTGTCACCTGTGAGAAATCAATACTGTATAACAGAATAACGAAAGAGTATATTTTACAGGAAAACAAGAATAAAACACTGTAATCATTGTCTGTAGAATTCCCAGCACCACACCAAAAAGGGGGGGGATGAAGAATGGAGAAGAAGGATTATGAGGTAATAAATTTTGTTGTTGTTGTTTTGAGATAAGGTCTCTATGTCTGTCTAGTCTGGAACTCACTATATATAGACCAGGCTGGCCTTGAACTGGGATTGCCTGTGTCTGCCTCGTGTGTGCTGTGATTTTAAGGGCTGACACCACTATGTCCAGAAAAGACTATAAATTCTGGATGATACATAAATCCATGAGAACAAGGGGGAAAGTTCTAGAGCTGAGGTAGAAAGTTACTCAACGCTAGCCTGTTTCTTTTCCTTTTGTGTGCACAAGTGTTTTGCCTGCATATATGTCTGTATCATTTGTGTACCTGGCATCTGTGGGCTAGAAGAGGGTGTCAGACCCCCTGGAATTGGAGTTACAGATGTTTGTGAGCTGTGATGTTGGTGCTGAGAACTGAACCTGAGTCCCCTGTAAGAGCAACAAGCCCTATATTGAACCAATTGTCCAGTCCAATAGCCTCTGTTTCTTAATAATACAGATTAAGTCATCTCACCCTTTAGAGCCTGATTCCCCCATTTAATAATGGGGAAAATAAAGCTTTCTCCTTGGGAACTTACAGAGAATAAATGTTGATACGTGTGAGAGTCATAAACTACAGCTTACCAACCTGACACTTCTGGCTTGGGGATTGTTGAATACTTTGATGGTAACTGGCGATCTGTGATACTCTCCTCTGTAAAATGTGCTGAGGTCATTTTTCTTCAGTAAAGTCCATGGAGAGCTGGTAAGATGTTCCTTCTTAATCTCCTTGATTTTTTTCTGTGGAATCTTCTGTGGGGGTTGTAGTGAGCCTGAGACAGAAGGAGACAAAAAGTCAGTGTGCTAAAGGTGTAGTCAGGGAAGTGGCCTCTTTGTGATGTGACGGGGGTGGTGGTGCTCCACACCATGAACCAAAACTGGTCCTGGCTAGAGCTTCCAGTGGACTCAACTCTGGGTAGAAGGTCCTCTGTGTCTGCGGTACGTGTAGAGACACATGTGAGGTTAGTAGTATTGTTTTGTGTATACTTCATTGACCACCTCTTCCAATCTATTTTTTTCTTTTTCTTATGATGCCTGTGATTGAACCAAGGAACTTGTGTGTGCTTGGTGAGTGTTCTATTACTGAACTATGTCTCTAGCCTTCTTTTTCGATCTTGCCTGTCTTTCTGGTTTTAACGCCAGCCTCTTTTACCTTGGAGTTCTCCTTACTCCTGGTGCCACACAGCTTAACACTAGGGACCTGGCATTATGTCCAGCCTTTTCAGATCAAATAGAGAGACAGTTCAAGCTCAGCAACTATACTGCTGTCAGTTGTGTGACTGTTCCCTCCTAGATTGATGCATTTCCTTCCTCAGAAGTTCATGGAGTTCATAGGAAACTTACAAGACTGAGGAAGTTCTAGAAACGTACAGGGCTCACAGCAGTCTCTGCATAGTAAACCATTGCTGGGTGAGAGGAGACCCTTGTAGGAGACCAGCGATCCAGCCTTCCTAAGTTCTTGCTCATGTAACTTGTGTGTGTGTGTGTGGGGGGGTGGGTGGGTTAGGTCATTCAAGTGCCCAAGATCATCATTCTTTCATAAGCAGCTTCTCACCCATGCTCCTGCAAGTAATGGTAATACTTTGGTTCATCAAGATAGACTTGGACAAATTGTTCTTTCATCCGAAGGCCAGCTAGGTTTATAGCAACTTGACACAAGCTAGTCATTTTGAAAGAAGGAACCTCAGTTGAGGAAATGCCCATACCATATTGGCCTAATTTCTTGATTGACAATTGATGTGGGAAGGTCCAGTTCACTGTGGGTAGTGCCACTCCTGGACTGGTGGTCTTAGGTGTCATAGGAAAGCAGGCTGAACAAGCTATGAGGAGCAAACCAGTAGGCAGCACTCCTCCATTACTTCAGTTTCTCCATTGCTTCAGTTTCTGCCTCCAGATTCCTGTTTTGAATTCGCCTTGACTTCCCTTAGTGATGGAATGTGACCTGAGAGTAGTAAGCTAAAAAAAAAAAATCCCTGTCCATATCCCCAAACCTGTGAGCAGAGAAAACAGAACAGGGCAGGAGCAGAGTAGGCTGGAGTTCCTAGCAAACAGATAACTTCTAATTGGGGAGCATCCACTGCAACAGAGCATGTGACAACTTACACTGTTTCAGAGTTTCCTTGATTTCTTCCACGTCAATGCTCACCTTCATCAAGAGAGCTCGCAGATTTTCTGTTCTGCAGGAAGAAGGGGCAGCACGTGCTTAACAATACAAGCCCTAAACAAAAAGTATATGTGCATCAAAACAAAAATGCTAATTAAAATCACCAAGGTGTCAGATTTTAACTCTAAATAATCATATGGCAGGAAATACTACCGTTAATACTCATCTTTCTATTATCAAATGCAGAGGAAATGCCCCGAAGTCTGGCTGTGTGGATCTCTTTGATCATTGCCTTTAACTCAGTGATTACCCATGTAATTCCATTACTGGGACTATATCCTAAAGTTATTCTGAAACACACACAAAGATGCTCATTTATGAAATTATAACAGTGAACAATTGGCTATAATTTGCATGTTCAATATATCTGGTCCATATATACCAAGGAATACTAGAGAAACCTATGGAAATTTATTTGGAAGAATACTCAAGATTATCTATTGAGAAGAAGAATCAGAATACATACATGTAAATCTCCAGAGAGCAGGAAAAAGATAATACAGACTGTGTCTGAGATGTAAAAGAGGTCCCCTGAGGTCAAGGATGAGGGGAAGATTAACTCTTTATGCTGGGCCTCTCTGCCCGTGCCTGCCCCCACCCCCAGAGGATCTCACTATGTAGCTCTGGCTGACCTGAAACTCATCATGTAGACCAGGATGGTCTTGAACTCCCAGGGATTTCCTCCTGCCTCTGCCTCCCAAATGCTAAGATTAAAGGCATACACTTCTATACCCAGCTATTCTGGGCCTTTAAAAAATCTTTTGGAGGCTGGAGAGATGACTCAGTGGTTGAGAGCATTGCCTGCTCTTCCAAAGGTCCTGAGTTCAATTCCCGCAACCACATGGTGGCTCACAACCATCTGTAATGAGGTCTGGTGCCCCCTTCTGGCCTGCAGACATGCACACAAACAGAATATTGTATACATAATAAATAAATAAATGTTTAAAAAAATCTTTTGTATGTGGTGCCCTGTGAATGCATCACCCATACCGAAACATAAAGGGCGAGCAGGAAGTCAGTCCTGTCTTCCAGGTTAATGGCTTCCACATGATTCCTGCCACCATGAAGGGGTGGATCAGCATTTTCTCATGATTAGAAAGGTTGGAAGTCAGTCCTGCCCTCTAGCTGAACCAACCTCTCTATACTACCATATGCCCGCCCTCTCCAATCCCTGATTCTCTCTCTTTGATGGTGGGCATTTGAATGGATTACAGATGTCTTGGTTTCTCTTATTACACAAAAGAACTCATTTGCTTAAGACTCTCCTCACTTGTCCCACTTCGATGTTGGTCTGCCAACTTGACTGGGCATGGATCATCACCCCCATATCAGAGCAATAGGACAGTTACTCCTCTGAGCTTGAGCATCTAAAGGGTGTGTCCACGTGTGCTTCTGTTCTGGTCTTGGCACTGTTACTGTGATGAATGCCATGATCAGAAGTAACTTCCACTTCTTTAGCTTACCTATTACAGTCTCTCATCTAGAGAAGCCAGGGCAAGGAGCTCAAGGCAGGAACCGAGAGGCAGGAACTGCAGCGAAGACCACGGAGGAGCACAGCTTACTGACTGGCGTGCTTTCCATGACTTGCTCCACTTACTTTCTTGTACGGCCAGCACCACCAACCCAGGGGTGACACTGCCCACAGTGCGTTAGGTGCTCCCACATCAATCATTAGTGAAAAAATATTCCTCACAGACTTGCCTACATGATGGAGCATTTTCTCAGTTGAAGGTCTCTCTTCCCAGATGACTGGAGGTTGTGTCAAGCTGACATTACAAGGCTCACCTCTTTGCTCCCTTTCTCTCTGCCCAACTCTCAGTATTGGGTTATAGATCTGTGCTTTCTCTATCAAAGAATTCAGGCCATTCCCGCCCCCCCCCCCAGTATCTTTTCTCTCAGACAGACCTGATAAGCCCCCTCCACCCTTGTAGCTCTAGGATACATTTATAGTCCTGCCTAGTTCATGCCTCCATGCCCCTTGGCACACAGTTAGGCCAGGCTATGTCTCGTGATACTATTGTGGGAACTCTCCTAGTGATCTCATAAAAGGCCGTATCATGGCTTGTAGGCAGAGGCTGCTTGTTCATTCCCGGCCACCCAGACCCAAAATAATCACACAGAAACTATATTAATTGCAACACTGGTTGGCCAATAGCTTATGCATATTCCTAGCTAACCCTTACATCTTAAATTAACCCATTTCTATTAATTTGTGAGTCACCACGAGGGTGTGGCCTACTGGTAAGGTTCTGGCTTTCCGGCATCTGTCTCCTTTGGCAGCTATATGGTGTCTCTCTGACTCTGCCTACCTTCTCTCTATATCTCTGTTTGAACTTCCAGTCTGGCTTTATCTAGTAAGCCATTGGCTGAAACAGTTTCTTTAATCACCAATGGTAATAAAACATATTCATAGCACACGGTTTCTTTAATAACCAATGGTAATAAAACATATTCATAGCACACATCAACAGCTGTCTGTGGCCATCGCCTGTAATTTGCCTGATAAAAAGTTAATCTTGTATCAGTTTCCTTTCCTTTCCTACAAACCTCTTTTAATGCTTAGCTAACCATGTTTGTGACTCATATCACTGGGTCATCATAAGTCCAAGAAGGTCATATTTGTTTCCTTGTTTCCCTTATCTTTCCTCTCCTGGTGGCCTAAGCTCAACTCTCACCCTCTACATGCAGGCTAGTCCGTGCCTCACTTCTTTAGAGCCTGGCTTTCCATGATGTTCAAGCGGAGGAGCCATTATAGCTCTAGCTATTGTTAACTCATCTACCCTCTAATGTGGTCTCCTAACTCAGTTCCTGCTTCCGTTCTGACTCTCAGGTAGGTTGAGTTATTGACTTCCAGGTAGTAGGTGTATACAGTCATAGCAACATAGAGAACGAACCGTATGCCTTTGTCTCTTCACGTTGAGCGTTATCAGATGGATGGCTATTTTTAGTGGATGTGCCGCAAGTAGAGGCTTGAAAGATTATAGCTCAGCTAGGTCTCGTTCCTGACATTCTGCCACAAGAGCAATCTCGTCTCTGTATGGATTAGTCAAGGTGTACATGGAAATGTCTGTCTTGTCCGTTCTTTCTGAATTCTTGTGTATCATTACTCTACCTTGTGACTTTCAAGGGCTTCCGAGAAAATTAGCTTCCTATCAGCAGACTTTACACTCCATGAGTTTATCCCTAAGGTTTAGAACAGTATCGTGCATGCTGTACCCAATCCACGTTTCCTTAGTTTGTTGATTTAATTCTTTTTACTGGACAATTTTCACTTCAAGAAAAAGAGTACCATAGAAGCCAAGATGGTAAGATATGAATTAGAATTCCATATATTACATCAAAGAGTGAACAGAGAAGCAAAGGGGACTCATAAACATGTAACAATGTGTCCCCTCCTCCACAAAGACTTCCCCAGATTTCACTAGCCTCTATCATACAGCAGGATTTCTCAGTCACAAGTATATGCAACTGTTCAAACTCCTCCATTGTTCTTCGGACAAATTAAAGTGAGGCTAAGATGCTCCCTGGTTCCATCTGTTCCTCCACTTCATCACCCAAAACCCATTTATTCTTTCCCGGTCTTTGGAATACTCACTCATCCTCTCTCGCATCCTGTTGATCTTCCTGCAGCCAGGATGCTTTTGAAGCAGAGCTCTGTTGATCAACCTGAAGCCACAGCATCATCTGCTCCCAGACATCTCTCAGCTTCTCATTTACTTCAAGGAAGAGTATCTTGTCATTACCCACAGTTACAAACTTCCAAATACTGGACTTCTTGCAGAACTTTTCTATCTGCTGCCTAGCCTCCTGCAGGACAGTCTCAAACTTGTCCAGGGTTTTAGTTATGTTCTTTGGCAGATTGTTTGTTCCTTGGGCCTGGAGGCTCTGGAGAGGCTCTAGCAAGCCATGCACACGCTCCTTTAGACGCCGGCACTGATTCTGGCAGTGTTTCATTTCTTCACACTTTTTATAGATGAGCTGGCCTAAGGAGATGATCTGTCCCAATTTATCCATACCTGGAAGAGACCCACAGATTGGTTGAAATCCCACAATCCTGGGTGTATTTATTACTCAGCTAATTGAGGGTCAAGGGTATCTATGGTCTCAGTGCCAGAAAGGGGATGCCTCCACCACGTAAGGCAGAGAGAGCTTGCCGTCTGTCAAATCTATTCTGTCCTTGTAATAGAGCTTGAACTGGGAAGTATTGGTCAGCTAGCACTATATCCTCAACCTCTTGCTACTCTGAGAGGCCTAACTATGGGTCGTGAGTGGATGGGATCTGTGCTACTTTAGGATGAGACAGGCTTGCAAGGATAGGGTTTCAGGGATACTGGTACCCTAAGGAAAAGATCCTGGGTTCCTGAATAGTTGCTTTTGGAGGAAAGCTGCCATTGTTGCCAAAATTTCTGCTATGAACTGTGTGTTTTAAGATGCAGTTTCAGCTGTATGGGAGCCATTATATTTTTGGGTATTTTGGTCATATTATCTAGCCTATCCTAGCACAGATGTTCTTTGGAAGTATGAGAAATACCTTCAGGGGCCAAGCAGGCAGCCCAAACCAGTGGCGTGAGTTGCCTTAGAAACAGTGCTACAAAGGGGTATATACTTCTAGGCAGATGTGCTGCTGCTGAAATCCCAGCACCCAGGAGGCTGAAGCAGAAGGACCACAAGTTTACAGCCAGCCCCAGCTACCTTCTGTCTCCAAAAAACCCAAAGCTGAGATTATAGCTCCATGGTAGAGTGTTTGGCCAGCCTTGGCTAAGGCTCTGAGTGTGCAGAAGAGCAGAGAAACTCCTGAGGCCAGAGAGGTGCCTCAGTGGGTAAGAGCACGTGCTGTTCTTTCAGAGGAAATTCAATGCCCTCTCTGACCTCTGCAGGCACCAGGCATGCCCATGGTGCACATGTGTGCATACACACACATACAGGCAAAACATTCACACACAAGAAATAATACGATAAATCTAAAAAAAAAAAAAATAAACCTGAAAGGCTTCCTTTTAGTTTCTGTGACGTGGCCTTTCGGTTTATCTTTCACTTCTCCATTTTTGTTTTGTTTTGAGACAGGCTCTTGCTCTGTATCTCAGAATGGCCTAGACCTCTCCACCCTCGGCTTCATTATCCTGGTACCTCTCTGTTTCAGACACACGGAAGAGTCCAGCCATTCACATCCTCTCTTCAAATCCTGTAGAGAAAAAAGGCCCAAACTGGCCCTTGGGTTCATGGTCGAGGAAACCACTCCAGCTCCATCTAAACACACGCAGAGGTTACTCAGCAGGTGGACACCCGCTGTTCTGCAAGGACAAAGGGTCTCTCAATTTCACCTGACAGCCAGGAATCTGGATTTTTCACGTCAGACCTCCTGATTTTAAATTTTGCAAGGAAGTCGAAGAGTGTTTCCTTTCAGTCCATAAAGTGTTTGCTGAACAAACTTGAAGGTCTGAGCTTGGCTCCCCAACACTAGTGTAAAAGTCCGGGTGTGGCCTTTAAAACATGAGTCAAAAAGTGAACCCAGGGCCGGGCGGTGGTGGCGCATGCCTTTAATCCCAGCACTCCGGAGGCAGAGGCAGGTGGATCTCTGTGAGTTCGATGCCAGCCTGGTCTACAAGAGCTAGTTCCAGGACTGGAACCAAAAGCTACGGAGAAACCCTGTCTCGAAAATCCAAAAAAAAAAAAAAAAAAAAGTGAACCCAAATTGTCAAACTGAAAGTAAGTACGTGGCAATCCACGGGCTTTTGTTTTCCTTGCTCACTGGATTCCACTGAACTGGGCAGGAGGCACGGGTGTTAACATCAGGGTACTCTTTACATCTGAGCCATCGCTACAGACTGTCAGGGCACTCTTAAAGAAAATCAGTAGATCTCAGGGCCCAGCCATTCCCAGATGCAGAACACATTGCCTTCACTACTTTTCCTTGGATGTATGAGAGCAAAGGGGAAAAATCTGGAAGTAGTAATAACAACTTTCTCTAAGCCCGACCATCCTCCACTAAAAAAGTATCAGACATATCTGGGCTTGGGGGCACACAACTTTAAATTCAGTACTTGGGGGGGCACAGAGAGATGTCTCTATGAATTCAAGGCCAGCCTGGACTACACAGTAAGTTCCAGGGAAGCCATAGCTACACGGTGAGACCTTGTCTTAATAAATAAATTAACAGTTTAAAAAACAGACATCCCTTTACAAACATTACATCAGATTACTTTATCCTTACATGAAATGGGCCCTAGAAAAGGAAGGTGGGCATTCATAGTTAAAGACTGGAATCCAGTTTGGGGTGGGGGGTGAGGGTGGTGGTAGTGCCTGCCTTTAATCTCAGAGGCTGAGGCAGGCAGATTCCTGTGAGTTAAATGCCAACCTGGTCTACAAAGTAAGTTCCAGGATGGTCAGGACTATACAGGGAAACCCTGTCTCTAAAAACAAACAAAAACAAAACAAAAAAGAAAAAAAGGAAAAAAAAACAAAACAAAACAAAAAACCTGAATCGTCTGTCCTGGAAATAGATTGTCCTATCGAGTACCTACCTACTCAGCACCTCTGGGCAGGGTCCCTACCTTTTTCCTCTTCTCAAACCCCGTTCCTCGAGCTCCGTCCTGTTTTGACAGAAGGCGAGCAAAGATCTTTGCAGACAGACAGCCCCTCCAACAGAGTCAGGGAATCGAAACCAACTCACCCCTGAATTCCAGGAAGTCCAATCTGTGATTCTGTGGTTTTCCCCGCTTCCTCCAGCCGTGGCTTCTAGCTCTCTCGACCCTGCGGGCTCACCCTTGTGATCGTGGGGTCGATTGTCCCCTCTGTCCTACGCACAATTGCAGTAGGATCAGTCTCCCGCTGCTCCCGGACTACGGTCTTCTGCCCAGCAGAGAATGCACCCTAGTCCGGAGCAGTTCTCGGGTCTCCAGAGCCTCTTCCCTCGGTGCGGTGCAGCCTGAGCGCTCCCGGTGCCTCCGAGGGACTCTCACAAAACGCTGTTCCCGCCGAAAGTCAAAGCTGGGGCGACGCAATCATGCCACAGCGGAATCCTCCCAACCAACCTGTTGGACTGCTGTTTCTGCCCAGAGTCCCCCTCCGGAAACCGGTGCGGGATTGATACTCCTCCCCCAGGTTCCTCTGTGACTTTTGCTGGTGTGCTGCCAGCTTCCTACACCCGCTTTCTGAACAGCTCCCAGTTGAAGCTCCTACCTGACTCGGGTCCTTTCTCCTAATCCGTTAAAAGGCAACTCTCTGAGTACTCCCAGGTCCTCTGCTTGGGGCCTCAAATTTAGGGTTTGGAAAATTAAGATTACAGGGAGCCCTGATAACCAATGTATGGGATGGCCTGGAAGTCCAGCAAAATAGAATTTAAGAAGCGAGGCTGATGGGATGGCTCAGTGAGCCTGATGACAGGGTGGAAAGAACTGACTGCTCCAAGTTGTCCTCTGACCTCCGCGTGTGCGCAGGCCCTGGCACACAAATGCTCGCGCGCGCACGCACACACCAAACGCAGCAAATAAATAAAAATGGGAATAAGCCCTAGAAATATGGAGGAGGTTCCTACATGTGCTTTGTGCTGGACAATCCTGGGGCAGGAGATGGGGAGTGGTGGCAGTTGGGTAAGGGAACGGGAGGCTTCCCAAGCAGGGGGAAGTCACTTCCTTTTTTCTCTAAGGTGATCTCAAAACTTGGCTATGGTTTGAGTTGAGTTTTATTAAAGTCAGTTATATCCTCAGTTAGTTGGTATAAGAAATGCCATTCACTACTAAGGCTAGATAGCCGGGAAAGACTAGAAATGGATCGTGTGGTGTCTTAGGGTTTTTATTGCTGTGAAGAGACACTGTAGCTACGGCAACTCTTATAAGAAAAACATTTCATGGGGGTCTCGCTTGCAGCTTCAGAGGTTAAGTCCGTTATCATCATGCTGGGGAGCACGGCTGCGTGCAGGCAGATGTGATGCTGGAGCAGCTGAGAAGCCTAAGTCTTGTGGGCAATAGGAAGTCGACTGGCAGCCACACAGAAGGAACCCTGAGCAAAAGAGACCCTCACAGTGACACAGTTCCTCCAACAAGCCCACACCTCTTCATAGGGACACTCCCTTTGGGGGCCAATTTCTTTGAAGCCACCACATTCCACGCTCTGGGCCCCCAAAGGTTTATAGCCATATCACAATGCAAAAAATGCATTCAGAGCCTAGTGGTGGTGGCACACACCTTTAATCCTAGCACTCTGGAGGCAGAGGCAGGTGGATCGCTGTGAGTTCAAGGCCTGCCTGGTCTGCAAGAGCTAGCTCCAAAACTACAGAGAAACCCTGTCTCAAAAAAAAAAAAAAAAGCATTCAGTTCAACTTCAAAAGTCCCCATAGTGTAATAGTCTATAATAGTCTCAAGCTTGTTTCAAAGTCCAAAGTCTCTTCTGAGTTGCATGGCAATCTCTTAACTATCTCTTAACTGTAATTGTCCTGTAAACAAAAAGTCACATATTTCCAACATACAATGGAACAGGATATACCTTACCATCTCAAAATGCAGGAAAGGGAACACAGTGAGGAAATACTGGACCAAAGTAAGACGGAAAACCACCTGGGCAAACTCCAAACTCTGCATCTCCATGTCTGACATCAACACATTCTTCAGATCTCCAACTCAGTTCAGCTTTGCTGACTGCAGCGCACTTCTCTCTCTTGGGCTGGCTCCACTCCCTGTTAGCAGCTCTCCTCACAGCTATCCCATGGCTCTGGCATCTCTAACATCTTGGGTTCTCCAAGGCAATCCAGATTCCAACCTCACAGCTTCACACAATGGCCTCTCTACTAGTCTTCCATTCAGGGGGACCCGTGACACACGCCTGGCTTCAGTGACTTTCTTTAGGTGAGGAGGCAAACTCAATAACATGTTTTTTTCTATCCTTAACTCTAAAGCCAGAACCATATGGCCAGAGCTGCCAAGTTCTGTTGCTTACTGGGACTGGGACATGAACCCTCTTTCATTAATATCTTCACCAGCTTTCTGTCTTTCACTGCCTAAGCTTGGATGTCCTGAAACTTGCCCTGTAGACCAGGCTGGCCTCAAACTCAGAGATCTGCCAGCCTCTGTTTTCCCAATGCTTGGATTAAAGGTGTGTCCCATCATATCAGGTTCTAAGTTTTTGTTTAGTTTCATCCCACAAGTTGGAAACTTACCTGGAAGGGATCTTGCCCTGAGGTCACCACTCCCTTTATTTCATTTCTTAATCCTTGAACACAGAATTTAGCTTCATTCCACATTCTGATATTCTTTTTCTCCTCAAAATTTACTTTTTGTAATTTACCCTGCTCAGCTTGCTCCTTTTCATTATAAATCTTTATTAGAGTTAACACTAATAATCACATGACAGAATCTATATTAGGCTGTTTTGACATTTCTTCTGCCAACAGAGTTAACCCAAAACTTTCCACTTTAGCCTTAGGCAGACTCTTACGACAAGCGCAAAAGGCAGCCACTTTCTTCATCAAAATATCATGGGAATGATCTCTAGGCAGCATACTGAAATTCTTCTCTGAAACCTCTTGAGTGTGCTCCTGACAGTGCAAGAAACCATTGGTACTTCTGTTTCCTAAGCTCCTACTAGGATGGCTCATCAAGAAGTGCTTAAAACATTTCACTGCTTTCATAGCCCAAAGTCCCAAAGTCCAAACCCCCCAAAGAAACACATGGTCAGGCCTCTCCCAGCAGTACCCCAGTCCCTGGTACCAACTTCTTAGTTAGGGTTTCTATTGCTGTGAAGAAACACCAAGGCCATAGTAACTCTAATAAGAAAAGCATTTAATTGGGGTGCTCACTTACAGCTTCAGAGGTTCAGTCCATTATCATCACAATGAGGTGTATGACGACGTGCAGCAGACATTGTGCTGAAGGAGCTGAGAGGTCGACATCTTGTAGACAACTGGAAGTTGACTGATAGTCACCCTGAGGGAAGCTTGAGTGAAAAAGACCTCAAAGCCCACCCCCACAGTGACACACTTCCTCCAGCAAGGTCACACCTCTTAACAGTGCCACTCCCTCTGGAGCCTCTTTCTTTCAAACCACCACAAATGGGCAGATGTAGTTTCTTTGGGGCCTATGTACTTGGAGGCTGCTTGCTTGTTCCTGGCTGCCCAGACCCGAAATAATCACACAGAAATTGTATTATTACAACACTGCTTGGCCTATTATCCAATTAGTTTAGTTTTTCTGCTTAACTCTATTCTCCCCTGTCATAGGCCCAAGCAGCTTCTTTATTCCTTAACCAATAAAAACAATACATATACAGAAGGACTTCCCACATCAGGCCTACACAGTTGGAGGCTGTCTGGGGGCTTAGTTTATTCATTTTCTCATTTATTTGATACTTTCTCATTTGTTGTCTCCCCACACACATTCCCCATAAGGTCTCAAGTAGTCCAGGCTGGCCTGGAACTCTTGATCCTTCAGTCTCTCCCTCATGGATTTGGGGATTACAGTATAACATCACACTCATTTCATGTGCTGCTGTGGATTAACCCTTCACATGCCCCAGTAGACCACAGATTGAGTGGGACAACGTATTACTTTGGTTTTGTTCTTGCTTTTTAAATTTTTGGTTATTTTAATAGAGGTGTGGCTATCTCAAAGTGATTTTAGTTGGCATTTCCTTGGTGCCTAAAGATGCTAATATCTTTCATAGGCTTTTTGCCATAGTATTGCCCCTTTGGTGAATGTCTGTGTTTCTTGCCCATTTTCAGTTTGGTTTTTTTTTTGAGACAGAGTTTCCCTGTGTAACAGTCCTAGATGTCCTGGAACTAGCTCTTGTAGACCAGGCTGGCCTCGAACACACAGAGATTCACCTGCCTCTGCCACCCGAGTGCTGGGATTAAAGGTGTGCGCCACCACCGCCTGGCTTTTTTTTTTTTTACTTGAGAGTTCATGTATTACAATTTTTTGTTTAATAAATATTTGGTATCCAAATGGCAATGAAGCAACAACTAAAAATAAACTTGGCCTAAACCTCAACCCTTATACAAAAATTAACCCCAAAGGATTGTAGATTTAAAATGTAAAGCAGAACTAAGAAAATGGTGAGAAATTAGCAGAATTAAATAAAGGCATCTTTTCCTACTAAGAAAATCTAAAGACATTTTCAGTGACTCTAATGGGATTGGTGCCCGCATGCACATGTGTGTGCACTCCCAGGCAGGTATGTGGAAGCCAGGGGGCAACATTAGGTTTCTTCCTCAATTGCACCACCATCTTAGTTTGTTTTTTTTTATTTGAATATTTTTTCCTTTTTTTGTAATTTTTTTTATTGATATTTATTGAGCTCTAAATTTTTCTCTGCTTCCCTCCCTGCCTTTCCCCTTTCCCCTTCAACCCTCCCCCAAAATCCCCATGTTCCCAATTTACTCAGGAGAGCTTGTCTTTTTATACTTTCTACTTCTCGTGTAGATTATATCTATGTAAGTCTCTCTTAGTGTCCTCATTGTTGTCTAAGTTCTCTGGGATTGTGGATTGTAGGCTGGCTTTCTTTTCTTTATGTTTAAAAACCACCTATGAGTGAGTAAATGTGATAACTGTCTTTCTGTGTCTGGGTGACCTCACTCAAAATAATGTTTTCTAGCTCCATTCATTTGCATGCAAAATCCAAGCTGTCGTTATTTTTTTTCTGCTGTGGTAGTACTCCGTCATGTAAATATACCACATTTTCCTTATCCATTCTTCGATCGAGGGGCATTTAGGTTGTTTCCAGGTTCTGGCTATGACAAACAAAGCTGCTATGAACATAGTTGAGCACATGTCCTTGTGGCATGATTGAGCATCCTTTGGATATATACCCAAAAGTGGTATTACTGGGTCTTGAGGAAGGTTGTTTCCTAATTTTCTGAGAATTCACCATACTGACATCCAAAGGGGTTGTACCAGCTTGCACTCCCACCAGCAATGCAGAAGTAGCATTACTGGGTCTTGAGGAAGGTTGTTTCCTAATTTTCTGAGAAACTGCGATACTGACATCCAAAGGGGTTGTACCAGCTTGCACTCCCACCAGCAATGCAGAAATATTCCCCTTTCCCCACAACCTCCCCAGCATAAGTTGTCATGAGTGTTTTTGATCTTGGCCATTCTTACAGGTGTAAGATGGAAACTCAGAGTTGTTTTGATTTGCATTTCTCTGATGATTAACGATGTTGAGCATTTCCTTAAGTGTCTTTCAGCCATTTTAGATTCCTCTGTTGAGAGTTCTTTGTTTAGGTCTGTACTCCATTATTTTTTTATTGGATTATGTGTTCTTTTGGTGTCCAATTTCTTGAGTTTTTTGTATATTTTGGAGATCAGACCTCTGTCTGATGTGGGGTTAGTGAAGATATTTTTCCATTCTGTAGGCTGTTGTTTTGTCTTGTTGACCATGTCCTTTGCATTTCAGAAGCTTTTCAGTTTCAGGAGGTCCCATTTATTAATTGTTTCTCTCAGTGTCTGTGCTGCTGGGGTTCTATTTAGGAAGTGGTTCCCTGTGCCAATGCATTCAAGTGTACTTCCCACTTTCTCTTCTATAAGGTTCAGTGTGGCTGGCTTTATGTTGAGGTCTTTGATCCATTTGGACTTGAGTTTTGTGCATGGTGATAGATATGGGTTTATTTTTCTTCTCCATGTTGATATCCAGTTATGCCAGCACTATTTGTTAAATATGCTTTCTTTTTTCCATTTGATATTTTTTGCTTCTTTATCAAAGATCAGGTACTTGAAGATGTGTGGATTGATATCCAGGTTTTCTACTCGGTTCCAATGGTCCTCCTGTCTGTTCTTATGCCAATACCATGCTGGTTGTAATTCTAATTTTTATACTTGATATTTGTTCTTATTGTATATAGTTTTATTGGGTTTGAAACTGCTATTTAGACAAAAGGGGGGAGTGCTGGGGAACTCCTTCAGCCAATAGCCTTTGAGATGCTGGACCAGGTTGGGCGTGGCCTTGGGTACTAAAAAATTCACGTGCTCGCTCATGCTCTCTCTCTTGGCTGCTGGGTTTGGTTCCTGCTCCCCGCTTGTCAGAGGACTGTAGATCTGTGAGTTTATTCCTAAATAAAAAACCCTTTATTATACCCCATTCTGAGCTAGTGTGGGATCACTTTATCACGTACGTCTATAAATCTGAGTCCCCTAGAAGAGCAACCAGTGCCCTTAACCACTGAGCCATCACTATGCCTCCTACCATCTTATTTTAAAATGTTTTTAGATTTATTTATTTTACATACATGAGTGTTGTGCCTGTGTATATGTATGTGTACCAAGTGAATGTCTGCAAAAGTAAGGACAGGGCATCAGATCCCCTAAACTGGAGTTATAGACAGTTGTGTGCCACCATGTGAGAACCCGGGTCCTCTTGAAGAGCAAGTGCTCTTAACTGCTGAGCCATCATCTCTTCAATCCCCAACACACACACACACACACACACACACACACACATATATATATATATATATTACAGTATTCTGTCTGCTTGTATGCCTGCAGGTCAGAAGGGGACACCAGACATCATTACAGATGGTTGTGAGCCACCATGTGGTTGCTGGGAATTGAACTCAGGACCTCTGGAAGAGCAGGCAGGCAATGCTCTTAATCACTGAGCCATCTCTCCAGCCCCCACCTTAGTTTTGATACAGGACTTCTTACTGAACCTGGAGCTCACTATTTCAATTAGACTGGCTGGCCAGTGAGCCCCAAGAGCCTGCCTTCTCCCATTCTCCAGAGCTGGAATTACAGATGTGCACTTTTTATACACATCTAGGATCAGACTTCAGGGATTAGTGGTTAAACATACACACACACACACACACACACACACACACACACACACACACAGGCTTTCCAAGACAGGGTTTTACTGTATAGCCCTGGATGTCCTGGAACTTACTTTGTAGACCAGTCTGAGGCATTTTATTATAGCTACATAAAATGGACTAAGGCAGAAGATTGACAGGGGGTAACCTTAAAGACAGATGATGCCCCTGACGACAGTGCTCAGCCAGCATGGGGAGGGGTTGACTGATGAGGAAACAGTCCCGTGTCTTGTCTTCAGGTAGTCTTTATGCTTCTTGAAGTTATCTCTCACAGGCCAAATGCCCGTGAAGAAAGCTCCAGCCGTTGTGGCTGTTTGGAAATCCATACTACAGCGTTCCAATTTCCCTTCTCAAACCGGAAATGAGACAGGAAGGGCAGTCCAGAGACCAAGATGGGAAAGTTCTAGAATTTCCGAACAGGAACTCTTGCAGGCTCATCATGAAGCAGGGCTGTACGTTGTCACCAGAGGGCAGCAGAGGTCAGGGACCAGAAGAAGAGACACTGAGCAAATGCTACTGGGCAGAGACAGACCTCTTGGAGACAGGGCAGACTTACACTAGCCGTTGCTACAAGTTGGTTATTGTTCTGGGCACAAGAAGAAAATATACAAAGCTCAAAAGGAAGAGTTCAGAGTTAAGAGCTAAAATAAGGATGCTATGGAATAAAATTAAGGGGACAGTACTTCCAGCCATGTAGGAAAGACCCAAAGACAGTAGATTTGAGGTCATGATGAACAGAAACAAGGTGACCCTGGGTCCAGCCCTGGCAAGGCACTAGGTATTTGATAGAGAATCAGGAAAGGGAACTTTTTAAATCATTAAGATCAACCTGTGGGCTGGAGAGATGGCTCAGTGGTTAAGAGCACTAACAGTTCTTCCAGAGGGCCTGGGTTCAGTTCCCAGCACCCTCATGGGAGCTCACAACTGCCTGTAACTCTACCTTCATGGGATTTGACATTCTCACACAGACATACATGCAGACAAAACACAAATGCATATAAAGTAGAAATAAATAAATCATTTTTTAAAAATGTCAACCTGTGATTTTTTCCCCACTGATCAGAATTTAAATAGTTCTTTTGAGCAAGCTTTCTTGAACTTCTGCTGGGGCTGGACAAATTGTTTAAATGCTACCCACTGAGGTAAGACCCTATTGCTGGAGACACCACACAGTTTGGCTGCAGAACATAGAGAGATCAGTCTCAAGGCAACAGTAAACTTTCTCCTGTAGGCTGGTTGTCATAGTGACTGAAGGTGCAATTAAATTGCCGAGGAGAAAAGACATCAGTGGTCCTACCCACGGCTGGGCACTACGTGGTTTATTACCAACCTGCCAGGGAAGATATGCCCATTGGTGTAATAGCGGCATGGCTGTTACAGAGTAACTTAACTGATTTCCGATTGGATGTGAGGCCTGTTTCACTGGAGGGAGTTTCATACCTGCTCCTGTAATCCTGGTCAAAGCTGGGGAGGTCAGAGCACTAGGGCAGAATCTGCCATTGCTATTTTGCTACGTGATTATGCTATCAAATTGCCTTCTAAATATTCATGTTTGTATTTGTAGACCTGGACTGCTTTCAGAGAAGCTTTTGTACCAGGACAGCAGACATGGGAGGGATGTTCACAACTGGTCACAGTACTGAGAATAAGAGACTGAGTGTAGCCAGGTGGTAGTGGTGCACACTTTTAGTGCCAGCATTCAGGAGGCAGAGACAGGTGGATCTCTAAGTTCAAGGTCAGCCTGGTCTACAAAGCTGGTGGGGAACCGGTAATGGTTTGTCCTGTCCCTTTAAGAGACAAGCCCCGCCCACTTCTGCCAAGGCAAGGGCATCTTCCTTCCTCTTCCAGCCAGTGCTCAGGAGAGGTGGCTGCTGCTGTGGCTCCTCTCCTCCCCTCTCCTTTCCTCTCCTCTCCTCCTCTTTCCCCCTCTCCCCCTTTCCTTTCCTCCCATAACCCACTGAATAAACTATACTCAAACCCTCTCTCTGAATGGTGTGCCTATCCATCACCCACCGCGGCTCCTCGTGGGACCGGCTTCCCCACCAATGACCCGACCTGCCAAGGTCTCTCACCTGTCACCTCCCATCTGCCTGGGATCCACAGAGGCCTCGGATGGTAGGACCCTCATGGCCCGCACCCCTCGGGGAATTGCACAGCGTTTTATCTAAACTGTAACAGAACCTCCTTCAGGCAATGGCCTTTGAGAGGCTGGACCAGGTTGGGTGTGGCCTTGGGTACCAAAAAGATGCAGGCCCGCCCATGCATCCCCCAACCTGGATGCTGAACTCATTCCTGTTCCCTGTTGTGATCTGTGAGTTCCCCTTTAAATAAAGAACCCCTTTCTATACCATATTCAGAGTTAGCGTGGGATTACTTCATCTTGTGTGGTCCTCTTCATCTGGCACCCACGTGGAAATAAGTCCACACTTACTGGGGCACCCTCTCCTCGCCCCACAGAATTCCCAGTTCGCCAGCCTGGACATGTTTCTCACCTGCAACCTGCCTAGGACTCCAACTTTCTCACCGCAGCCCGTCATTTCTTTCACACCAAGATGCCTGCGGCTTTACATCTGTTGGCTGTGCACATCACGGCTCAAGACGAACAGAAAGCTTTTTTTTTTTTTTCTGATTCTGACCACCACCAAAAAACTCTCTCCGTGTATGGAATCTCTTTAATTGCTCTTAAATTTATCAAACAAAGCAAATTTGTCATTATATAAGCAGGGCAACGCACGTACTGCTCGCATCTTTCTGCCCTCTCACCTACACACGGTTGCAACTGCGACACCTGCTGGTCAATAAAGATGATCACACCTAGAACAATTCACTGAAATTTCCTAAAGGAGGTAAGTAAATTAATAAATTTGAAAGCTGTATGATAACAGACAACGTTACATTAGGAATTTAAGAACCATTTTGCTCACACTATGGATGGTATTCTGCAAGGCTTCTGAGATTTGTCCTTTTTTTCCACAGCACAACCACACTTCACTCTGTCATGACTGCACTAGCTTTGGCACACAGACTGGAAAACCATAGGTTGCCTGGAAGAAGACAGGCAAGAAGATAAGAAGGCACAAACCTGACACCCCATGGAAATCATGTCTGAATTCTGTAGCATGTTAAAGAGCGAATGATCACAAAGACTAACATGCAGCCCTACACAAACCACACCATTAACTAGATTGTTTCATTTTTCCTTAGAGACGGAGAGATGATGGCCTTAGTAATCAGCTCCTAAGAGCATATAAGAACAACTAAATAAGAAATAACATATAAGAACTTGGAAAAAAAAACATATTATTCATCCATGATGAGATGTTTTGGAATGTGATAGTGACCAAGATACGGTTCGTTCACAGGATGTTCATAGTTAGATATTTGCGCGTGATATGAGTGTAAAGTTAGGCAACAAGGAAGAGACGGAACATATTTCTTCAGAAAGTTGTCAAATAAATGTAAAAGAGGGACAGTGGTAAAGGAAATCTTGATTTCTAAGGGGTTACTCTTCCATCTGCTGAGGGGGGGAGGCAGTAAAGGCAATTCTCTTTTGCTCATCAGGACAAGGACCACTGATCACAAAGGGAGGTGAGGAGGGATAGATCGGAAAGGAATCTTTCTTTGTCTTCCCAGTTTAAACACCGAATGGCAAACTGCAGGCTGCGCAGCTAAGGTAGCAGTGCCCGGAAGTCTGACGAAGTGCCTGGTTGGGTCCCTGTTCCCTGTAAAGTGCCATGCCCCTGGCTAGCCTGATTCTTCCAGCTCTAAGGAAAGGAATGCTCAGCCTTCCTCCTTTGCTGTCACCCTGTCCTCGGTAAGAGACCTGTTTCAGCTTTGTACGAGCTGGAGGTTGTGTAATCTGAAGGCTAGAGAGGAAAGAAGTCTCAGCCAAATTTCACAGGAAACATTCATGGATATTTCACGGGAGACTAACACATTGTTTGAGGTTGACTTTGGAAACCGTTTCCTGATTGTGCACCTAGGCCGTGGGTGGAGGCAGCTCCCTCTGACTCTTACCAAACCAGCAATAACCATTTTAGATGCTATGCCTCTTTTGAAGAAAATGGCTTTTCGAGATCATAATGATTGTAAGGGGGTAGGTACAAGCTGAGTCAGAAAGAAGCTAAAAAGAGGGGGTAAAGTGGGGCAGAGAAAGACTTTCTTCCATGCTCCTATAGGACCAGTCATGAGGCAAAATCATGGCATCTTGCTCAGTCTTTCTAAGACGTCCCAAGTGGTTTTTCCAGGCTGCTTGGTCTAACATTCCATATCAACCACCAGGGGCTGAATTTACCTTCCTAGGCGTGGTAACAACTTCTTCTGGCATTCAGGTCTCCTGCAAACTCTATCAGGAGGTACCTCTGTGAGGTTCCTGTTCCCCAACCAGCCATTCTGATTTTGACCACAGTT
This sequence comes from Microtus oregoni, assembly GCF_018167655.1. NCBI lineage: Eukaryota > Metazoa > Chordata > Mammalia > Rodentia > Cricetidae > Microtus > Microtus oregoni. The sequence goes on from NW_024543063.1 coordinate 45,277,055, forward strand.
CTGTTGAGGACCCACTCTGCTTCTCTAAGGGAAGGAAAGGCTGCTGGTGGTGGTAGGAGATGTGGCCACGGGTCAGAGGAGGAGTGCACCCAAGGTGGACCTTCAGGAAGGTGCCCAGACTGCAAGACCTTGGACAAATCCAAGGTCAAGGTGGTTATGAAATAAGAGGGAGAGGCCAAAGAAAGTACACCAATGATAGCCTTTGCAGGAGAGGTTGTGGAGAAATGGGTACACTCATCCATTGCTGGTGGGAATGCAAACTTGTGCAACCACTTTGGAAAGCAGTGTGGCGGTTTCTCAGGAAATTCGGGAGCAACCTACCCCTGGACCCAGCAATACCACTCTTGGGAATATACCCAAGAGATGCCCTATCATACAACAAAAGTATATGCTCAACTATGTTCATAGCATCATTGTTTGTAATAGCCAGAACCTGGAAACAACCTAGATGCCCTTCAATGGAAGAATGGATGAAGAAAGTATGGAATATATACATATTAGAGTACTACTCAGCAGTAAAAAACAATCACTTCTTGAATTTTGCATGCAAATGGACGGAAACAGAAAACCAAAGAAAGTACCTGGAAGAAAGGTTTTCAGACTTTACAAGAGAGGAGAATGGTAAAAATCCATGGGCCAGGGAATTTCACAGGAACCAAAGGCGATTCATGATACAGAAAAGAAAAGTCCCTTGCTTATCTTTCTGATCAGGAAGACAGCCTTTAGAATACCCTGCACCTAAACCATTTCCACACTAATAACACAATCACCAAACTGAATGTTCCCACACTATTAATCTCACGTTTCAATAATTTGTTAGTTCTGTATTTCCTAGGTTGTTTAATTCATTTAGCAATCCACAGGTTAGGCACCACCGCTGAGGTGAAGCAGTCTAAACTGGAATTAACTTTGTTTCCTGTAAACAAGAGTTAGCAGCACAGCGGCACAATAGATTGTCAAGGAAACCAGAGAACTGGGTACAGAAGTCATCAGCCCAACTTGGGCCACCTCTCTGGCCGCCGGGAAGGGACTCTGGCTCAGGAGTCTACCTTCTTGTTAATAAAAATGGAGCAGCAGGTGAGTAAACCATCATCTACCTTCTCCATTTCCAAACTGCTCACGGGGATCAGTAGATGGCCCTCCACTTTCTGGGTGCCCTTCTGGGGTCCCGCGCAGCAAGACGGGCCTTTTGTTAGGGATATTTAGATCTACACAGTTGGTGGCACAGTGAGACTTGGTCATAACAATGGTCCCTCATTTGCTGCATGATCTTGAGGGCCTTGTGCACAGATTCACTGGACCCTATGCAAACAGGTTGGGTCCAGCTTTGCTGCAGAAACTCTCCAGATGCAAAGAATTGGCCACAGGGACTGTGGAGACGGTGTAGTCCTTAAAGTATCAGCCAAGATTTCAGCGCCTAGCTGGTTTGTCCTTTCCGAAAGGCCCACAGAAAATTCTCTGCCTGTGAATAAGGCATCACCACCATCTAAGGTTGCATTTTCGTCTTTTGTCTCCACGATGTTGACTTGAAGTTTCTCCATTGCCTCTTTCATCATGTCAGTCTCCTTCCTGCGGCTGGGCGCCTCGGGGCAGGTGATGAGGGCTGCCAGCCAGGTCCTTCACTAACAGCAGTCGGGCAGGTTCTCGTAGGCCGTTGTCCGGAAGCTGCACCATCTGCAGCCCCAGCTTGCTGCCTAGCATGTCCACACAGAGCTGGTGTTGGCACCCGAAATCTATCTCTTCACCCTGGGAGCGCCTCAGCGTGTGGCGACACAGGGACTTAGGCAGCACCCACACCACTGCGTGGGTGGCCTGGCCGAAGATGACGGGGTGGCTGAGGCTGGTCATGGCTCACATGGAGAGAGGGATTTGGCCTAGCAGCCGGGTCCTCCCAAGGGCAGCAAGCTTTCAGCCTGCACTCGGAGGCTTCTCTTGACAGCCAATAAATGTGCTGCTGTCGGAACCCTGCCTACACCACTGAGCATGCCCAGACCTGGGTTGCTGGCCCAGCACCGGCCAGCCTACTCCTGTGCTCTCAGCATCAGCAGCATCCCTGCCTGGATCAGCCAGTATGGATGAGGAGGCTAGAGATTTCCCAGCTCTGAAGCCCTCCCTGTGCCCAGGTGTCATGATTTTTCTTATGCATCCATTTATTTGATTTTGGGGATTAGATTTGTTTTTCATATTGTATCCTTAAAAAAATGGTTTGATAAAATAGCCAAGAATGAGATACATTTAGAAATGATAGTTTTTACAGACTAGTAGTGAACAGCCCACTGAAAAGGATAACATTAATTTGACAGAAAATTCAATCCATGTCAAATGGTGCTGAGAAATTATCTGAAAGAATTCATACTGTTGAATTTCAATTTGAAAATCAAAATCTGTTTTTAAAAAGTTATGATAGGTTAATGGATAGGGTATCTCTCTAGGAAGGCAATATGCACACCATCCAAATAATGACCAAGGATGAGACGTTATCTTTACTGGACAAATTTCGTATCTTGCAATCATGTGCAGAATAAGAACCAATGAAAGGAACAATAGCAGCAGCAGAGAGAGAGAGAGAGACAATGGATAATAGTAAAAACTTCTGAATTAAATAAGCTTGTATATTTTAAGGATGTGTTGACCTCACAACGGAAACCAGGAGATGCGCTATGTTGGGGAAGGGGTTTCGCTCTTGTTTCCACAGTAGAAGAAAAGCTATGGATACCATCAAAATTAATATTCAATTTGAAAAGGAGAAACCTCCTGAGACAGAGAAATGACAGCTCACCCACAGAGGTGACAATCGAACAGGTGGTAAGAAAACCTCATAAGGGTTGAGGCTGGGTCCTGTTCTTGTCTTTGCAGGATAACATTCTTCAAAAAGTCAAGAGACCCTGGATGTTTAGATGCCTAAAGAGGAAAAGATAACTATCCAGAAAGGATCACCAAGCAAAGAAAAATATGACTTATGTGGACAGGTCATCTTCAGGGTAAAATTTCATTTTCTGTACACACACACACACACACACACACACACACACACACACACCAGTAGAATAATAGACTCACTTAAAATCAAAGCTGGTTTTGGAGCTGGAAAATGGCAGTCCTTCTCTAAATCCAAGTATGTTGTTTAAAAAAAAAACCTCAGAGTTTCTGTCTCATGTCAGGAGCCATCTGGTATGGGACAGAAAGAAGAAAGATTTTAGGAAAAATTTTACTTTTCTCCATACCTATTTTTGTCTATATCACCTCTTCCATTGAATATATGTTTATATGAATAATGTTTAAGTTTTCCACAATGAACAATAGATTTTCCTTCAGTAATCTTTGAAGTTTCCAGGAAGAAGGGGCCCCACAACAACGACTCCACCTGGTTGATATGATGTCATGATACTGATAGCGCTACTATAATACCAGTTTTGGGTACCAGCTGCTCAAGATGATTCCAACTTGGTTAGCTGAAATGATGCACCTTCTTACAATGTTCTGGCCAGAATTCCAAATAAGAACTACAGAAAAACCCTACAGATTACTCAGAGACTATTTGCAAATATTACCGGATAGTAATCTTGGAACTTAATAATCATTTTACTTTCAGAGGATCACATAGAAAGAACATCACCCCATGACAATTGGAAGTAATTCTAGAAGACGACAGCCCTTCTCCCAACAAAGTTTGTCCTCAGGGTTAGGGATCTCAATTAGGGGTTGATTATAAATGGTATATAGGGTTTGGGGTTGGGGTGGAAATTTTGTAGGCTCAGCAATCTCACAAAAAAAGGGGAATTGAATGGGATAATGGTAGATTAGTGTGAGCAAGCTCATACTAAAAATAATAGTGAGTAATAGAGTGAATACTTTTGAGCTATTAGTTATAGTTAATTTACATTGGCATAGATTCTTACATATTGATACAAATTCAAACTATATTTTTTTAATTTTATTTTTTTACTTATTATGTATACAACACTCTGTCTCCATGTATGCGCACACGCCAGAAGAGGGCGCCAGATCTCATTACAGATGGTTGTGAGCCACCATGTGGTTCTGGGAATTGAACTCAGGACCTCTGGAAGAGCAGCCAGTGCTCTTAACCACTGAGCCATCTTTCCAGCCCCCAAACTATATTTTTTTTTATTGACTATGCTCCTATTTCTGCTTACAATATTTGTACAGCTATGGTAAGCTATTTTGTTGAATTGTATGCATGCATGTTTCTACCCTTGCTTAAGACATTTTGTATATTGATACAATTTTAGGATATATTTATCATATTTCATTATACATTTCTACCCCCAATCAAGACACTTATACATTGTTTACATTTTGAGGTCATTGTCTTCATTTGCTGCACAGTTATTTAAAGATTGTTTAATATTCTAACATGAAGTCTTAGTCTTTAAGTTATACAGGTATTTATTATAGGTCAAAAGTCATCCATGTTTGTCATACTTATAGTTAGATTAATCAGGTTCTTTACATGCATAGAGAGTATATTCTGCATAGATAGGTAATCTTCAACCACTTCAAAGAACTGTACTATATGGCATTTAAATAATTTAGGATTCTGTTGACATCAACAGAACCCTAAGTTATTTAAACAATGCACAGTGTCCAGACTGGACAAGCAGAATATAGGAAAAAAGACTGTCAAATCTTGCCAAGACAGGGTAAGATGGTTTTGAAAACTTTCCTGCCTCTGAAAATGGGCTTAGCCAAAATTAGTTGCTCCAACGCTGTAAATGAGACTTCGGGCGATTGCCCATGTAGCCAGCTGTCTCTGTCAATTACTGCACATTTTGGAAGTTGCTTTATTGTACTTCTTGCCTATTCAAGTAATATTATCTCCCATCTCAGGTCTTTGATGGTGTTGAAGACTAGATAGTTGTAGTTACTTTTTTTTTTTTTGGTTTTTTGAGACAGGGTTTCTCTATGGCTTTGGAGCCTGTCCTGGAACTAGCTCTGTAGACCAGGCTGGTCTCGAACTCACAGAGATCCGCCTGCCTCTGCCTCCCGAGTGCTGGGATTAAAGGCGTGTGCCACCATCGCCCAGCTTAGTCAAACCATTTCTAATACAAGACTTAGACTCCTTAGGATAGAAAAATACTATTGAAACATTTAGTATATGTTTCTTGCTTATGGTCTGGTCATGGTCTGGTCATGGTCATGGTCTGGTGCCAGCCTGGACCATAAATTATTTCTCCGGACCAGAGGGGAGGCATGGGATTAAAGACACAACTCATATGACTTTTTCAGGAGGGAGATTTTCAGTGATCCCTCATGAAATCCTGAGTTCACATCCTGAAAATTCCTCTGCATTTATTCTCCAAACAGCCTTTATACCAAAACATAAACTGAGAAGGAAATTCATTAGCATTTTGTTTCCTAGATAACCAGGTAAATGGCTGTGGTCACGTCTATACATCTACCTATGCCTGCTCTGTCATGTCTATCTTTCTGCTCTGTGTGCCAGCTCTGTCATGAAGGCCAAATAAACATCTCTATTCCAGGTGTCTTCCAAATTACAAAGAAGGAGCAGAACAACATTAGCATATCCTGACCCTTTGTTAGAGAGGTGACCACCTCCTGTGTGGCAGGTGCAAACTATGGCCTGGAAGTCTGGCCGCCATTCAGTGTAGAAATATGGGCCTACAAATATTGTTTATGTTGGTTGTAATTCTAATTTTTATACTTGATATCTGTTTTTATTGTATATAGTTTTGTATTGGGTTTAGAACGCTCTTATTTAGACAAAAGGGGGAGGTGATGGGGAACCTCCTTCAGTCAATGGCCTTTGAGAGGCTGGACCAGGTTTGGCATGACCTTGGGTACCAAAAAGATGCTGGCCCTCCTGCGCTCCCCCCCCCTTCTGCTCTCACACCTTGATGCTGGATTCCATTTCTGTTTCCTGTTGTTATCTATGAGTCCCCCCGCCTTAAATAAAGAACCCCTTACTATATCCTATTAGGAGCTTGTGTGGGATTACTTTATTAGTATTCCCCTTCATCTGGTGTGTTCCCCTTCACAAAGCAAGTTCCAGGACAGCCAGGGCTGTACAAAGAAACCCTGTTTTGCACCCCATCCTCCTGAAAAAGAGGTGGAATGCTCAGTCCTAAACAGGATATCTATATTAACGTTCTAATCACTAAAGCTCAGGGAACACAGCAGAAGAGGAGGCATTAAGAGTGTAAGAGCCAAGGGTGAGGAAGTGCAATGGGGTGCTGTCTGTTGAAATCATGATCCTACAGCATCTGCGGTTACCTGCACAAGGCCTACACAAGATCCGCCCAGCTAAGATCCCAGCCTAGATGAAGTAGATGGTTGTCAGCTTCAAGTCTATACTGAAGAACTGCTGACAGTGGACAGTTGCTGAGGGAGGACATTTTTATTTTGTTGTTTTGTTTCATTTTGTCTTTGAGGATGTGGCTACCTGGAGGATTACCCATGATCCCAGGGATGGCCCCACACCCATAAGGATATAGGCAGCACTAACTGGACTTAACTGGTTGTTCTAGTTTGCCTTCTATTGTCGTGATAACATAGGGTGACCAAAAATAACTAGGGGAGGAAAAGGTTTGTTTGAATTACACATTCCAGTCACAGTCCATCATGAAGGGAAGCCAGCAGGAATTCTGGAAGTAGGAACTGAAAGAGAAGCTTATGGAGGAACTTACTAGCTTGACTTGTTTTCTTATACAACCCAGGCCCGCCTTCCCAGGGGTAGCACTGCCCACATCAATCATAAATCAAGAAAATGCCACCACAGACATGCCCTCAGGCCAATCTGATGGAGCCATTTTCTCGGTTGATGTCCTCCCTTCCCAGATGACCTTGGCTTGTGTCAAGCTGACAAAAAACTAACCAGCCCATGGATTATTAAAAATAGGTCATGAAACTCAGAGGGAGCATACTGGGGGCATATGGGAAAAGTTGGACGGGGGGATGGAGATTAGATATGATCAGACTTGGGTGTATACATACATGAAATTCTCAGAAATAAAGAAAAAAAATCAAAATCCTCCCAGTGGTATGTTAAGGTAGACTGTGAGAGAGATCCCTTCGGAATGCTGGCAAAAACCAGAGATGCTGTCTCAAGAGATCAGTAAATGAAGAAATGAAGTAAGTCTGTAGATCAGTAAATGAAGAAGTCTGAAGAAATCAGACTAAATATGAGGGCAAGTGAGATGATCAGACAGGTAAGGGACTTGTCATAAATCCCAGTGACCTGAATTCAATCCCTGGGACCCGTAACAGGCCTCCAGAGTTTAGCACAATTTACTCCATGGTGGAAGTGCCATTCAGACCATAAAACCCAGCATGTAGACAGCAGCGAGTAGACCAGGCTGGCCTCAAACTCAGAGACCCGCCTGCCTCTGCCTCTGCCTCTACCGGGGTTGAAGGTGTGAGCCACAATACCTGACCTGCCAGTCAGCTTTGCATTATCTCATTTCCCAGCACTGTATACAACCTGCCCAGAGTAATAACATCCTCCTTCCCAATCATGATGGAGTCCAATCACTACCCACACACACCAACAGGTCTTTGTTGGTTTCTTCTCAATGTTTTTATTTTTCAAAATATACAATTTATTTACATTTTTATTTCACAACTGCAGTTTTGTATATTTATCTCAAAATCTCTAGGTAGCTTCACCGTAAACAGTACAAATCATAGGACCAGTCACACTGCTTCTCTTTAGTCTTTGCACCCATTGGGTTTTTGACAAGTTTCAAGTAGTAATGGCTTGTGGGTAAGAAAGGAACAAAGAGGAAGGCAAGATGATTTTTTTCTTTACATAAGCTCAACACACAGGATTAGAAAGGGCCATCTGACCAGCTACTTCATTTGGAGTCAGATTAAGAATATTTATGTAATTTATAAATAAGACTTTAGGAGCGGGGAGGGCTCTGGTTACAAAGAGGAATGGTCTCAGGGCGGGGAAGGCAATAAGGCACCACGTGAAAGCCCCTTCTTGGCTTCAGGAGGCACTGCTGGGAGGGTCCTGAGTTGGGGCAGGCATCCACCTGTGTAGGTGGAAGCCAAGAATGGCCAAGGCTGGGTTGGGGCTCTCACCAATGCAGAGACCTCTCCAGCCTCTTTTGGGGGGCAGTTTTGTGGTTTGGGGGCATAGGAGAGATGGAGAAAGCAGCTGTTGATTCCCAAAGACAAGGGGCTCCTATCCGCCTCACAATGGATGCCAGCCACCCTCAGCCTTTTTGCCCAGGTAGATAAGTGCCGATTACTTCCACTGAGGCAGCTGGTAGTAGAGCTGGTATCTGGGGTTGGCAAGGCCCAGAATGGCTGTCCTGGGGTCTGGGAGTGGCCCGTGGGAGGCATCGTGCTGTCCTTTCTTGGGATAGCCCTTCATTCACTTCTGAACCACCAAACTCTCTCAAGAGAGGGCAGGAGAGTAAGATGTGGCCACAGGCCTACATGCCATGCTTCTGCTGTGACACTGGTCCTCTGCTGCATAGGGAAGCTCCCAGGGAGCCCAGGGTTTTAAGGCACAGGTGGGGTCAGTTTCCTTCATGCCCCTTGGGGCCATTGTCTGGACCCTGAGTCAGTACTGAGGGCTGAAACTTAGGTAGGAATGCCATTGGGGCATTCTAATTCTCTGAGAATGAGCCAGTCCCCAAGGGCCACTTGACTATCAAGAGGATGCTATCCTCACACAGCAAGCCAAAAGGGAAGTCCTGCCTTAAGGTCTCCACCAAGCTCCAGGGCTAGACACAGCCCATCCTGCCTGGCCAAGCTGATCTCGGTAGGGTCTGGATGGAGGCGGGGGTAGGACAGGGTGTAGGGGCCAGGGCTAGACTAAGGGCAGAGTAGAGGGTCTGGCGGTTGTCACTGCATCTTCGGGTGGGATTCCTCTGGTATGAGGGTGTGGAAAAAGTAATCCCACAATTTAGTACTGATGCCAAACCCTGCAGAGGGAGACAAATGGGGCAGAAGATAAGGTGTTGACAGAAGAGCAGAAAGAAATTTACTTGTAGAACTAGGGAAAATTTCAGTATCTGTCCCCGCCAGCCTTCCCAAGGGCCAAACACCTGTGTCTCTAGTGTTCCCCAAGACACAGTTGGTATAACCCCAGATTCCTTATGTGTCCTGAGCTCCTGGGTGGGCCTGGTCCTGCCTGTGTCCCCCCACATTGCTCTCCTTCAGTTTCTCCCTCTTCCTTGCAAGGTCAAGTTCATTCCTGCCTCGGGGTGTTGTTCCTGGAAGTGCCACTTCCTAGATATCAGAGCGACTTTCTTTTTCATTTGGGTCTCAGCTCTAGTGACATCTGCAGTGACCTGTTCCTTGAATTTCTTTATCTAGGGCTTTATATGCCAGCATGGTAGTCACAATGAACTCTGGGCTACTGAGTGCTGTGAGTGTGGCTAGGGCTTCAGAGGGACTGATTGATGATTCCATTCAATTCAAATTAAGTTTTGATGTGAACACATATATTTGACACAGTTACTGAATAACTCAGAAGTGTGTTTGGAGCAACTTATATCTGTGAATCTGTCTTTTTAACTATAGATTTTATTGAAAAACATAGATCAAGTATTTCTGACGAAAATTTAGCATATGAATTAAGATGTTCTCTCTGCAAAATAGTGTAAGAGAATATAAGATAGTTCATTAATGATTTTTATGTTAATTACAAGAAGATAATACTTTGGTTACGCTAGTTAAATATATCATGAAATTTCCTCTTATCTTTTTTTTTTGAGACAGAGTCTTAGGATATAGCTCTGACGAGCCTAAAACTCCCTATGTAGACCAGATTGACCTCAAACTCACAGAGATCTGCCTGCCTTAGTCTCCAGAGTGTTGAGTTTAACCTAGGTTTTACCACACCTAGCCCAATGCTTTCTTGCTTTATTTTCTTTATGGCACTTATCACTGTCTGAGATAATCTTTGCCATGTACTGATTTCCGAGTTTGCCCCTCCCTGCATAGCTGAGTACACAAGTGAGCACTCTGTATATGCCATTTCCTGAATGGAGCCTGGCTTTTAGTTGGGGCAGAAACTGCCAAATAAATCAATAAACAAAAATAAAGCCTGGGAGGCTCAGTCTTACCTGATTTCTGGTATTCAAAGTGATGCTTGACATGGTGGGCCTTCATGTTGTACAGGTAGGAGCCCTTGTGTGGTGAGCCAAAGTGCAGGTAGTAATGGGTCATGTCATAGAAGACATAGCCCAGGAGACCCCCTGCAAAGAGGATGCCTGCCACGGCCTCAGGCAGGATGAGCCGCAGGAACACATAGAAGAAGGCAATCACCAGAGAGGCTGGCACTGGGGGGAAGACCAGGCGGGAGCCATCAAAGGGTGCCTGTAGGCAGAGAGGTGTGGGTATCAGAGGCAGCCCAAGGCCTGAAGGACCCAAAGAAAGTGTCCTTCTCCTCATTTCCTAGCCAGAATGATACCTGAAGAACTGCCCAAGGACACCCATGATCCTGGGACCACTTATTAGCTACAGCAGGAGTCCTGACCTCATGTACCAAGCCCTTTGCAGAGGGGCTTCCTGGAAACTGAACCCTGGTGTTGTATGGGAGAGCCACATACCAGTAACCTGGGTTAATACAGTCCATAGTGAGAGGATCCTGGAAGTTGAATAGGATGCTCCCACCCCTCATTTCTCAGTTGGAAGCTGTTTTGAGGAAGGTTTACAGTGAACCAGAGAATCAGAGCCTAAGTCTTTGGCCCTTGACTCTCAAAGGAAGAGGGAGGGTTACTCAGTTCCTTGGTGTCCCCAGGCGTCAGTTCCCACTGTGGGATAGAAGCACAGGAAGACCGTCTTCAGTAGATACCCTTACAGGGGTGAGGGCTCTTGTCTGTTTTGTTCACTGAGATCTAGTACCATACCTGGAGTGTTCAAAGAACATTACTGGGTGAATGAATGAGTTGTAAACATTAAAGATGATGAATTTGGGTGATGCATAGAATCTCGTGGTGTGTGCACAAACCTAGAGTATCATACATCATCCCTGCCTGGCTCAAATTAGAATGCCCAACCTAGTCAGACCCTTGGAAAATCTCAAATATCCTCCAGTTCCATCACTCCAAGCCCAGAACCGGGTTCTCAGGAAGACTCCTGGGAGCTGGCGATAGCTGCAAGGCTTCCTGCAGCTGGCTGCATGTGCTGGGGCCTGGAGCAGGACCCACACTGCTCACCTTGTGGTGCTGGCCGTGCATGACAAAGTGCAGCATGATGAGGTAATGGCTGTCGCTGGGGGGCTTCATGTGGAACAGGAAACGGTGGATGAGGTACTCCACGAGGGTCCAGGAGGCCATGCCCAACACAAAGAGGCCTGGGAACATGGACTTGGGCACCGCCACGGAATAGTCTGCAGTGGAGCCAGAGAGATGCTCATGGTTGGTGGATGCCATGCACAACTGTGCCTGGTGGCTCTAGAGACCTTGCCAAGGCTATCTTGGGTGTTGTTGCCTTCTGTCTAGTAGCTATGGGCAGGTCACACTGAAAAGGCCTGTGGTAAAGTGGAGAGGAGGCTCTGAGGATCTGTAGTGCGCCCCCCCCCACAAGGTTCTTTACTAGAGTGATGGGGTTATTGGTCAGAGAGCCAATGTTTTCCTAATGAGGACCATATATATGTGAGTTGGTGGGCAGGAAGAACAGGAAAGTCTAAATAAGGAAATGCCAATAGACTTGAAATCACAGTATCTGAGGAAAATGATCAGTCTGGATGGAGGTGAGAAGGCTGTGCAGGTACAGTTATCTGTCTGGATGGAGGTGAGAAGGCTGTGCAGGTATAGTTATCTGTCTGGATAGAGGCTGGAAGGCTGTGCAAGTATAGTTACCTATGTCTGGATGGAGGTGGGAAGGCTGTGCAGGTATAGTTATCTGTCTGGATAGAGGCTGGAAGGCTGTGCAAGTATAGTTACCTATGTCTGGATAGAGGCTGGAAGGCTGTGCAAGTATAGTTACCTATGTCTGGATGGAGATGGGAAGGCTGTGCAGGTATAGTTATCTGTCTGGATGGAGGTGGGAAGGCTATGCAGGTATAGCTACCTGTGTCTGGATGGAGGTGGGAAGGCTGTGCAGGTACAGTTATCTGTGTCTGGATGGAGGAAGGAAGGCTGTGCAGGTACAGTTATCTGTGTCTGGATGGAGGAAGGAAGGCTGTGCAGGTATAGTTACCTGTGCCTGGATGGAGGTGGGAAGGCTGTGCAAATATCTTCAAGGTCAAAGTCCTTGAGAACCAGCCCTCTAATGAGATCCCTGTTTTTATTCCTTGGTGTTATTCCTGTTTTCATTTTTGATCTCCAGATTTCAACTCTAGTCCTTCTGCTCCTGTCTAGTTTCCTCCATTTCTTCTTGGTTTTACCCTTTGTGATGGTTGATTTTCTTTGTCAACTTGGCTGGATTTAACATCTCCATGAAAACATGGAAACACACCTCTGTGTGCTTCTATGAGGGTGTTTCCAGAAACATTTAATCTGAACAGGGAAGAACTATCCTGAATGTGATCACAGTGTCTGCTGGACTGGGGTCCTAGACTTGAATAAAAAGGCAGAAGTGCTGGGCAGTAGAGGCACACACCCTTAATCCCAGCATTTGGGAGTCTGAGGCAGGTGGATCTCTGTGAGTTTGAGGCCAGCCTGGTTTACAGAGCAAGTTCCAGGACAGGCTCCAAGGTTACATGGAGAAACCCTGTCTCAAAAAACCAGAAGGAGGAGGAGGAGAAAGAGAAGGAGAAGAAAGAGAAAGGGAAGAAGGGGAAGAAGGAGTAGGCAGAGGAAGAGGAGGAGGAGGAGGAGGAGGAGGAGGAGGAGGAGGAGGAGGAGAAGGAGAAGAAGAAGAAGAAGAAGAAGAAGAAGAAGAAGAAGAAGAAGAAGAAGAAGCAGCTCATTCTCCCTGACTGTGGTCTTATATGACCAGCTGAGTGGTGTTCTGCCACCCAGACTTCCCAGCATCAATGGACTAGCCTCAAAATGGGAGCCAAGCTAAACCTCACTTCAAGTTGCTTTTGTTAGGCATTTTGTCACGGTAATAAAAACTTATACATTCCCCTTCCTCACAAGCTATACTTTCTCTCTTTAAAAAATAGTCTTATTAAGATACCATTCTTAAGCTGAGCATAGTGGTACAAGCCTGTAATTCCAGTAATTAGGAGGCTGAGGTAGAAGGATCATTAGTTAAAAATCAGTCTGGGGAGAACCTTTATCTTTATATGTAAAAAGATAAAGATATAGCCCAGTGGTTTTTGGCTAATTTTGAGTTGTGTGCCCATCATCATTCAAGAGATGGGACTGGATGTCCCTTCTCAGGCTCTACCGTGGGAACTGTGCCTGTCTTTCCAAACTCCCTGCTTCATAACTGATTTTAGTCCAGTATAGCAGCCCCCAGATCTATGCTTCCACCACAGCTTTGGCTGGCCACGTGCTACCACGTGTCTTCACATGGTGTACACAGGACTCCAGAGCTAACTCTTCCCAAATGAAACTAACTGTCTTCCTTTCCTTTGGGCCCCACCCCTCCAGGCTACTCATTGGGGTTTCTCCTCTGGGGACACCCACATTTTACCAAAGCCTTCAGTCATTTTCCTCTCTCAACACCCAGAAGTTTACCAGGGCCTTCAAATCTCCTTGGCAAAGTGAGAGAAGCCAGAAGCAAGGGCCACAGAGTACCTGGTCCCATTCGTGTGAAAGTCCAGAACAAGTCCATTTGTGGACACAGAGAGCAGAGGGGCAGACACTGTGGGGAGGAGGATGGAGAGTAGGGAGCAACTGCCCATCCGGTCTGAGTTTCCTTCTGAGGCGATGAGAGGGCTTGAGACTAGATGGAGGTGGTGCCTGCACTAAAGGCCACTATGCTAGTCAAGCTAAAATGGTTAGTTTTATGATGTATGGATCTCACCCCCATTTGAATTTGGTTTGTTTGCTTATTTATATGGCTGAAGCCATGCTGTGTGGGGAAGAGGACTATATAGTTGTTTTTCTTGACAATGTCTTGCGCCACCATGCACAGTCTGTTGTTTAAATCCATTTGTCTGTCTGCCTGTTCAGCCATCTCAGTTCACTATTTTTCTTTCTAGATATTTATTTTTAAGTGTGTGGGGAGGCAGGTGCTCAAGAAGATTAGAGGTGTGTCATCTCCTGGAGCTGGAACTACAGAAAGGTAAATTACAGCTGCCCGACACGGGTGCTGGGAATTGAACTCAAGTCCTCTGCAAGAGCAGTACATACTCTTCAGCTGCTGTGCCGTCTCCCCAACCCCAGTTCACTGTTCTGACACCCACTGCCTTATCACAAATTATACCCCAGGGCAGTATCAGGCCTCCATTCCTGCTTCTATACCTTGTTAAACCATTCTGTGATTCCTCATGGCCTCTACACAAAGTCTAGTCCTGCCAAACACAACATTCCATGTCCTTCAAGTTTTGATCTTCCAGCTCTATCACCTGTCCAGGGGCCAAATCTAACCGCTAGTGGCTCCCACGCATACAGATTGCTGATGCTCTCTTCCTTGGAGTCCCTCCGCCTTTCTTGTCCCTGGGGAGCCAATCCACTTGTCCCTGACATCTGTCTTCACCCACTCTGGCTGGCTTGTGCATCTTGCTCTGCCCTAAAGCACTAGGTACTGTGATATCATTTGATTCTTTGCCCCCAACTGGGAGATAAGGTTTTCTATGAGTAAGACCTTAATTTTAATTTTTAAAAATTTGTTTTAAAGATGTATTTGTTATGTATACAGTATTCTGCCTACATGTATATCTGTACACCAGAAGAGGGCACCAAATCTCATTATAGATGGTTGTGAGTCACCATGTGGTTTCTGGGAATTGAACTCAGGACCTCTGGAAGAACAGCCAACAGCCAGTGCTCTTAACCTCTGAGCCATCTCCCCAGCCCTGAGTAAGGTCTTCTTTATGTGTTCAGTGCTTAACACAGCAGGCTCCTAGTCACTTATCAGGAGAGAAACAGCAGAGAACTCCTCACTGGAGGTTTGTTCCTGGGTGAAATTTGATCTGTGCCACCCTATGCGCTGACCAGGCTCAGAGGGAGACAGCTTTGAGAGGGACCTCCGAAGGGCCCAGGGGATCTGCACACTGTAGGCAGGCACAGGACCAATGGTTACAGGGGCTGCTGAGGAAGGGAGAAAGGCTGGGCAGGTTGGAAGCAGGAGTGACCACCAGGTTTTTGGCCAGAGTTAGACCAGTCCTCATTTTGACAAATGGCTCCAAGTGAATTTCTAGATGACTGGTAATGACCCTTCATCTGGGAACGAACAAGAGATGCAGCTACAGATTGATCCCATACGCTCCACCCCTCTCTGAAATCCTGTCTCCCCTGAGCTTACACTACTCTCGGCACTCTAGTGTTTATCCCAGAGCATCACTTGTCCGGTAGCTGCATGGGACCCCACTAAGTGTCCCTTTGCCTTGCTTTGTGAGCTCTTTTATTTGCATGTGACTTGTGCCTTGCATGGTGACCTGCAGGATGAGGAATGCATGAGGCAATGCGTCTCCCCTGCCTCTGTTGCTGGCACTGAGGCCTCAGCTTACTGGCCTGCCACACTGGACCTTTATCACACGGGCACATTCTAGCTGTCTGCAGAGGTCTGTGGTGCTGTGGAGCTCTCAAATCACGGTCCCTGCCATAGAGAACAGCCCTCTCCTATAGGTCAGGCCTCCTCCCGCCTCCTCACCCCAGCATTACCCAGTCTGCCCATCCGGCCGGAGCTGGTACTGAGTGGCATCTCTGGAGGAATCCAGCAGAGGGACCTGGGCCAAAGCTTTAGCGTCCCCTTCCCCCTCTGGCCACCAGCCCTGGCGGCCCTGCCACTGTTGGTAATTGTTAGGGGAGTGCCGGGCAGACAGTGGGCAATTCAGTGAGCAGGCCTCTGAGCAACAAGCCCTGTGCTGTGCCTGAGCTATTCAGCGTGGGCCGAAAAGGGTAACTGTGGCTAGTGGGATATGCACGGTAACCCTCTGGGCTCTGGGCTGGGTTGCGGGGGTACTTTCCACACTGTGCTCATCCCCCACCCTATCCTGGGTGAGGCAGATAAACTGAGGGCCCCAGGACTGTGGGAGGCTCTTGACTTGCTGTCCTCAGGGAATGTAGGAAGAAGAGAAGCCTCTGTGTGTGGAGGAAGGAAACTGTCTGGTGCCTTGTCAGGAACAAACTATGATCAGGCAAGGGAAGCAGTGACACTCCCAGACAGTATCCTAAGGTGCCCAGGTAGACACCTGGGCAGGAGAAGAGGCATGTGCCTGGAGACCGAGGTAAGCAGAGAGTCTGTGTGTCCTGTGGGCAGAGTGACCATATGACCCTGAATGACTCATTTACCTTCCCCCAGGCTCTACTTCATGTGTTCATTTGTGTGTGCAAATGCACATGCGTCTGCAAGTATGTGTGCATGCTTGTACAGATCAGAGGACAGTCTTGACAGTTCCTCCTCAAGAGCCATCCACTTTGATTTTTGAGACAGGGTTTCTCACTGGAACTTGAGGCTGGCCAATCAGGCTAGAGTGGCTGGTCAGTGAAGCCTGGGGACCCATCTGTCTCTGTCTCCTGAGTTGGGGGATTACAAGTGCTCACTCCCAAGCCTGGATGTTTATATAGATGCTGGGGACAAACTCAGGTCCTCATGCTTGTGAAGCAACCACTTTACCAACCGAGTTACCTCTCAGTCCCTCCTCTCAAAAAATCTCGGGAGATAAACCTGGAGGATAAGCATGCACCTAACCATGTACTATGTGGTGTTTGGACACATGTGTACCTTTGGGAGTAACTGTCTCCTCAACTCTGAGAGGGCATAGCAAGTGCTTCTTCCGTGGGGTTGCTGAGAGGAGTCTCAGGAAAATACATGGTCTGGCACATGCTACACACTAAGTAGAGGGGATCAAGTGTCCCTGACAGGCTCAGCTTCTGTTGTGTGACTCTTAGCTTTGAAGATGGCCTATGGTGTTTCAATATCTTTCTCCCAAGTTCTCCTTCTGTCTGTGATGTGAACATGGGCTCATCAGCATGCAGCTGTGCCACCTGATAATACTGATTCCGTCTGTCTATCTGTCTGTCTGCCTATCTATCTATCTACCTTTCTTCTATCTATCTATCTATCTATCTATCTATCTATCTATCTATCTATCTATCGTCTTTTGATATAGAGACTCATTATATAATCCTGGTTAGCCTTGGCTAGCCTTGGACATGCTATGGTAGATGAGGCTGGCCTCTAGTTTACAGTAAGTAATTCCCTTGCCCTTGTTCTGGAAGCATAGGATTACACATGTGCACCACCGTGCCTGGTCTTCATTTAGGCTCTCAGTGAGGAATTCTAGATTGTGTATTCTCTGTTTCTTGACTTGAGACAGGGCCTCACTATGCAGCCCTCGCTGCTAATATATATAAAGATAGCCTCAACTTGTAATGATCTTCCTGTCTCCGTTTTCCAAGGCTGACACTCCTGGGGTAGGGGGGTGCCATACCTAGCATATTCTCTGTTCTTAATCTCAGTGAGACGTTCCCTTCATGCTGTGACACTTGATGATATGATGATGTTTGTGATACTGACTTTTGTATCCGTGGGGTTGGGGAGGACAATTTGTTCTATGCCTAACCCCACTTTGAAGTGTTTGTGACACGGTTTTCTATGCCCATAGAAACTCCAGACCACAGAGAACACAGTTTCCTGCCATCGAGACCCACAGAGACAAGTCAGCAAGAAGGCAGTTTGTTGTCGTTACCTGTTGTGAATGATGTGAAGAGTCGGATGTTGTCCTGGCTGAGGGTTCGGTAGTATGACCAGCTGAGGTACAGCACCAGGGGCACCCAGATGATGGGGACACTGTACCTGCAGGAGGGCCATCAGGGTGAGAGATACATGGAAGGAGGGGGGACAACAGGGTCTAGCTTCTCTGAGGCTCACATTTTAGTTACGGCGGGACAAGGAGATACCAAAGTACACGCAGAAAGCCATGGAGAGCTGTGGTCAAAGGCACAGTGGTGGGAGGAGCAGGGGAGAGGAAAGAGAGGCTGTGAGTCCATTTGCCCCCCACTCCCACCCCTTTGGTTTTAAGAGACAGGGTTTCTTTACATAGCTCTGGCTATCCTGGAACTTGCTCTGTAGACCAGGCTGGCCTTGAGCTCATAGACATCCACCTGCCTCTGCCTCCCGAGCACTGGGATTAAAGGTGTGCATCACCACCGCCTGGCCTGGATTTGACTCTTGAGATGAGTCATGGGCAGAAAAGAACTATGGGGTACACGGTGACTGACTCTGGACAGCTATATAGACGTTGTCTTCTTGGGGTAGGGGGAACTAATTGCAGGGAAAGTGTCAACAGATGCATTAAAGGCTTCTAACCCTACACAGGAGTCTGGAAAAGAGCAGGCACAGGCACACGGTAGGTGTTACCAGATAGTGGATAAAACCGTGTGCAGGAATTGATTATGGCTACAGCTTGTCCCACCTCCCCCCCCCAAATTTACAGTATAGCCTTTATTTTAAGGAGGACTCAACTGTTCCCTCCCCTTCTATATTTTACTGGTGCTCCCATCTTAGACCCTGCACAGTGCTCACCAGACAGTCTTGGATAAAGCCTCGATGAGGTCAGAATGGAAGAGGCGAATGGGCCTGGCCACTGGCTGGTGAACCCACTCATCATACTTCTCTCCCAAGTGGCCCACCTGCCACAGGAGAGGCTTCTGCCAGTCCACCAGGTCCTGCAAGAGACAAATTGGACCTTTGATACTCGTACTTCTGATATCCATTTCTTGGTTCTAGCTTCCTATTCCCTAGCACCATCTCGGCTCATGTGGTGTGTGTGGAGCCACACACACAGTAGTTTTGGAGGAGGGAACCCAGATCTAACCACACTGTCCCTTTCAGCCCCTGGGTGTGGGATCCAGATCAGGCTCATGGCCTAAGCTTGCTTGGACCCAGAGCCATTGGATACCTGTTCCTCCCACTGGAGTTGCTAAGTTGGTAGAGTCTGGAGTTGCCAGCAGAGCCCAACTAATGACCCAGGCAACATAGAGTATGGCCAAGCCAAGAGCTAGATAGGTCAAAGCCTATTGGTGACGTCTAAGGAAGGGCCCATGCTGACTCTACATACCAGAACCAATATATTCTACATCACCAGGAGCTGCACCATAAATAAAGGCCCCCACTCCTCCACTGCAGACTTTCTTCTTGATGTTGGCCTCAATAATTCACTCGTCCATTTATTTATTCAAGTAATTATTCATTCAATAATTTGCTTTACATTTGATTTTTGTGTATTTTGATGATTGCAAGTGTGCATATAGGTCAGCCAGGTTCTGGAAAGAATCAACAGGTGTGCAAACTAATTTGTTTCACACAGATTAGTACTTAGAGTTGAGACTCTGGAGCCAGTGCTGGGTTCAAATCCTGGCTCTACCACTCACTTTGGGGGAAATTATTTGAATGTTCTGAAACCCAGTTCCCTCCACTATAAAACAGATAATAACAATATCTGTGGAAGGTATTCTGCAGGGTGGAGCATACTGAGCGAGACAGTTCAGTGCTGATTCAAGGCTGCCACGATTCAGAGGCAAGAGGACCGTCACAAATGCCAGATCTAGGGTGAGCAAGTAAGACTTTGAACATGATATGGGGTTTATTCATCAACATGGAAGATTTGGCTGGCTGGGTGGGGTTAACTTCAGGGACTATGGGCACAGATGTGGAAACAACTGTGGTTCATGTTGCAGATCAGTTCCTGGACACTGCTCTGTGGATTGCAGAAAGAAATTTGCTGAGGGCTTAATAGGACACCCTGTTGAGGTCCAGGAGTGGGGATTCATGTGCCAGGCCAGCTGTCCACAGACACACATTACACAAACTTCAGCAGCACTCGCAGGCTCACCCCCAAGGAAAAGCTGAGGCGCCCTATTTACTTTTCAAATTTAAGGGTTTATTTATTTTATTTTTATGCATGTTAGTGTTAGTCTGCATGGGTGTGTATGTGCGCACATGTATGCCTGCTGCCCCTGGAGGTCAGAAAAGGGCACTGCATCCCCTGAAAATGAAGTTACAGGTGGCTATAAACTGCCCATTGTAAGTGCAAAGAACCAAACCTGGGTCCTGAGCCATCTCTGCCACCTCCAAATACCTTATTTGTGTTTGTGATACACACACACACACACGACATGCACATGCACACACAGAGATTTAAATCATATCTGACTGTGTTCTTATTCACAGTCGGCAAGAATACAATATGTGTGTGTGGGTTAACATGGACGTATAATGAAAAAAAAATGTGCCTGAAGTTTACTTATAGGAATACAGTGCCAAAGAGTTCAGAGGCTTTACCTATAGGCAACGAGAAGTACTCAAAGATTTCTGGTGACTTCGTGTATAAGATTAATCTGGATTCCAAACAGTAAAGAACAAGGAACCCAAAGTCAGGGCCCACATTGAAATCCTGTCTTTGCTGCTTACCAGCTGTGAGATCCCGAGCAAGCAGCATCTATACCCCTCAGAGCTGCTCAGTTTCTTGTAGGTAAAGCTGGTAGTCCAACAACCCAAAAATCAGAGTGATGGTTTCCAACACAAGAGATCATTTCTTCATCAAAGGGAGGTGGCCAGCACAGGAGGAAGGGTGGCAGTGGCAGGCAAGGGAAGGAGAGGAAGAGCAAGCAAGCCTGGGAAAGAGACCCTGCAATGATCTGGAAGCCTGCTCATCTTTCGCATGTCTCCTGGCCAAAGCTGGCTCAGCCCCGGCAGCTCTCTCAGGAACTGGCTTCAGGTGTTCCCAGTCCTCTGGAGCCTCTCTACTGTTGCCATCGCAGCTTTGGGGAAAGGGGTAGATGTTCTGGAGCAGGCAGGTAAGGCCACCAGTCTTCTTGACTTTGTGACCAGGGAAAAAGGCCCAGACCTCACTTAGTTGCTGTTCCCTTCCTGACTCTGTCTTCTTAACCTCATGCCTTGGTCCAGTGATGCGGGCAGTCTCATGGCTTCCGTATCTCCATCCTGGGTCTCCAACTATGCACACATGCTCACTTTATACCAGGCAAAAGAATGGGAGGAACCTTCTAGTACACCATGTTTATACCTTGTCATGCAGTGACCAGCCCGCTGAGCCTCACATTAGAAGGGGCTGGGCAAGGTCACATGAGAGCTTGAAGCTTTGCCCCAATCTCAACACTCACGGAACACATGTTATATGTCAATCATGATTGTAAAAACTCTACACGGCCTAAACCATTCACTCATGTCTCAACATTCCCAACCGAACAGGTGCTATAATTACTGTCATTTATGGATGTGATCTGAACCTGGTCATCTGTCAAGGCCACCCTGTCACATCTTCTTGTTGAACTGTCCACTCACTGTAGGGAATTCCTTGCTCTGAAGTCCTTAGGTTCTAACCCTTATGCAGCAAGCACTTTGCCAAATGACTCCTCCCTCTATCCCAAATTTGTTTATGTTTATTCTTTCTTGCTGTTTTCTATCTCCTCTGTCCTTTCTTTTTTATTTGCCATAATTCTGTATTTTATTTTTATGAAATTTTAAACATTTTATTTACTCATGTTGTTTGCATGGATATGTATGTGGGCACATGCATGTCACAGATTTGTAGAGGTCAGAGGACAGCTTGGGAGACTCAGTTCTCTTCTTCCATCATGTGGATTCCCAGGGATTGAATTTAGATTGCCAGTTTTGTTGGCAGGAACTGTTATCTGATGAGCCATCTTATCCTTCCTGGATTAATTATTTTAAGACATTTTACATTAACACCTCCATTGGTTTTTAGTGATGTCCCTCAATTTTTCCTTCTAGTAGTTTTGTAGGGTGATTCCTGCATCTTTCATTTGATCATCATTTGTCTCAGATGAGACCCCGGGATCTTCCATGTTCCATGCTTGCACGTTACACATGGCATCCATATGCCTAAGTTTCATTTGTACATCTAATTTGGCCTTAGAGCTTTTAAGAAAACACTGGGCAGCAGTGGCACATGCCTTTAATCCTAGCACTCAGGAGTCAGAGGCAAGGGATCTCTGTGAGTTTGAGGCCAGCCTGGTCTACAAGAACTAGTCCCAGGACAGCTAGGGCTGTTACACAGAGAAACCCTGTCTCGGGGGAGTGGGGAAGAGGTCAGTGAGACAGCCCAGTTGGTTAAGTCACTAAGGCCCTCAGTTCAACCCCTGGGGCTAACATGGTAGAGGGAAATAACTGATTCCAGCTGTCTTCTGACCTCTACACAAGTGCTACGGCACACATAGTATTTACCCTAGTAAATACATGTAAAAACAACAACAAAAAACCACTTATAGTTATTACTCAAATGTGTGACCTCCTCTCCCTACATAACAAAGGTTTGAGCAATTTTTATGTTGATCCGTTTTACCATTATTTTGCAAAGCATTAAGAAAGTAACGCAGTATTATCACCTTAATTCAGTGGAGACACAAGAAGAAACATGTAGCTGAGCCACAAGGATAGAGCAGAAGAAAGGCTGGGACTAGATTGCTGAAGAGGTGTTTATAGAGCACAGTTCTCCAAAAATGTGGTCTGCCCTTGACGTTCTGTTGCCTGTTTGACCAGGACACATGATTTTAGCCACTGTCCAGGTAGACCAGTAGGCCCTGACTGCCTCTATACAGAGCAGGTTGCTGTCTACAGTCAGTGCCAAGGCTACCTGTGATCTGCCCATTCTTTTGGTGTGTGTGTGTGTGTGTGTGTGTGTGTGTGTGTGTAGCCCTGGTTGTCCTGGAACTCACTTTGTAGAACAGGCTGGCCTCGAACTCAGAGATCCATCCACCTGCCTCTGCCTCCTGAGTACTGGGATTAAAGGTGTGCACCACCACTATCTGGCATCTGCCCATTTTTTTTTACCCCATACTGTATCTGAGGTAGTCCTCCTTGATACCCAAGGGGAGGCATTTGACTCTGGGGGTTAAAAACTTTGCCTCTACCCCTGCAAAAATCCCTCTCATCAGCAAGGGCCAACATCAATAATTTTAGCATAGGGTCTCTATCATACTATTCTGGGGATGGGAGAAAAGCAAGATGCCCATACAGGTATAGAAGTGCAGGCCCATTGACTTTCTCCCTATGTTTGGAATAAATATATTGAGGCCCAGTAGACTGGTTCATGAAGCAGAGTTGGTTGGTTGATCCTAGATGTGAAACTCCTATCTCCTCCCATAAGTTTTTGTTTTGCTGTTTTTATAAATTACTTTTTATTTATGTGTGTGTGTGTGTGTGTGTGTGTGTGTGCGCGCGCGCGCATGTGTGCATGCTCTTATGAAAGTGTGTCACAGTGCACTAGCACAGACAGTCTCCAGAGTTGGTCTCTCCCTCCACCGTGTGGGTCCTGTAGATTAAACTCAGGTTGTCAGGCTTAGCAGCAAATGCCTTCACTGGCTGACCCATCTCACAGGCTCCTGGCAGTGTATTCTGAGACAGGGCTTGTTACGTGATGTAGCCCTGGATAACCTAGCTCTCAACATGTGGACTAGGCTGTCCTCAAACTTGAGATAATTTTCCCATCTCTGCTTCTCAAGTAGTGGAATTACAGGCATGTGCTACCATGTCTGGCTTCTTCCCCTGGTATTGTAGCACCCTCAGAGTGATTTCCCAAGAGCTGGGACCTTTACCTAGTGCTAGGCCTATTTGGCTGCTATATGCATACTGTCTTTTCTTTTCTTTTTTTTTTTTTTTTTTTTTTCAGCTTGCGTCTAGTCCTGGTTCCTGAAAGACAGTGTCTCTACTAGGTAGACACAGGTTCTCTCTTGCTGGTTATTTCCAACATGGAAGCTGTAGAAAACTGATTTTGAGACAGGCTAATGCGGGTTGACTGCCTAGGTGGGCTCTAATGAGGTAGAAAGAAGCTCATCCCCTTTTTACCAGTTTACCAGGCAGGCACTTTCTTGGCTCCCTGCCCTCCCATGTGAGTGGCTTCTTCCTCGGAACTGGCCCGTGTTGGCCCCTAGTCCTGTCCTCCCGCTTTGCTGACTAAAGCTCCGGGCAGAGGGGAGGTCTGGCACTGGAAAGGTCTAGGGCCACTGGGTGAGGGTGGTGGGGGAAAGGAAAGAAAAGTAAGATGCAGACCATGCCTCCAGCTCCTAGGCATCTGAAGACTTCCATGGCTACCCTCACTTTGAGCCTGTGGGACCTGATGCTCAGAACAGGCAAGGCTAGTGCTGTGTGGATGAACGTGAGAACATGCCCAGAAACTACTCTGGAGTGGGCAGGTTGCTGGCCTCAAGGCCTTCTTTGGTGGTTCATAGACCTGAGCAATAGGCTGGGCCCAGGATGCAGATGCAAATCAGTGGGTATCTAGGCCAAGCATCTTGTGTACCCCATGCCCTTCCCCCAATGCAGCTCTGCCCCTGCCCAGCCAGGAAGGGGGAGGCTGCTCCTGGCTATGCCAGGAATGCAGCTGGCAGCGGCATGCAGCAGGAGGAAAGGGCAGCCTGCTACCCAGAGAGTGGGCAGAGGGAGGGCCTGCTGCCAGGGTGAAGAGGGCTTGCTCTGCTCTTCTCTGGTTCCCCACATGCCCTTCCTCTTGGACCCAGGTGGCACAGGACACTCCTCCAGAGCTGCCTCAACCCAGAGGCAAGTGCTCAGCCTCTGCTTTCCCCAGGGAGTAAGAACAGGAGGTGGCAACTGCTGGGTGCTGGTAGCTCCTCCCACTGCCATGAGTTCATGCAATTGTTTAAAGAAATGTCCACCTGGGCCACAGGCATCTGCTCCAGGACAGCTTTCTGAGCCAGGGAAGCAGAGGATGGGCCTCCAAGCAGCAGGCCAGTGGAGAGAGCAGTGAGGGACAAGAAGTCCTGAAGGACTCCTGGCTACTTTTTCTACACCCTAGTGAAAAGTCATCCTGGGCTCTGGTCCCATACTCATTATCTTTCATAAGCCTTATTCATCAGATTGGGGACTGTGATAACCTCATATTACAGGCCAGAACACTGAAGATTGTCTGCTCAGCCACAGAAGTTAGAGCTGGGCCTGATCCTGAGCATGGAGCTCAGAGCCTGAGTTCTTAGCACCTGGAGACCTAGCCCATCAGCCAGTGGAATTAGGGGCCTGTGGCTATGAATTTCCCAGCACATAGCTGTGCCTAGTGTCAGCGAGCTGGAGTATCGAGGTGGCTGGCTGGAGTCCTACCAGGATTGGTGCAGATCTCTCCTACTCAGAGAAGTGTGGCAATCTCAAGACCTCTGTGGTAGCTCTGGGTCACCTGATTTCTTCTCTGGTACTCCGCATTCTCTCCACTCAAGGGACATGAGATCTGGGGAAGGATCATCCTGTCTACCTCTCTCTAGTGCTGAGGTTACAGGTATATACATATAGGTTCTGGGAATTAAACCCAGGATTTCGTGCTTGTTATGGCAAGTACTTTAATGTTTCAGCCATCTCCCCAGCTGCACCAATGCATTTTTCTAGGTGACACACCTGGGGGATGGTTTTCTACCTGTCTCTTGGTGGAAAAGGGGAGACTACATTGGACAGCTTCTCCAAGGTAAAGGAAGCTGATTATGCTGGAGTCTGGTTTAATTTGAGGCAGGATACGGAAGGAGATGTAGTCATGCCTTTGGAGAGGCCACCAGAACCTGTTCGGGTTTGACCTTCCTTTCTGCCATCTCCTCTTCCAGTCATAGGGCTCAGAGAGACTCACTTTGGGCCAGATGAGAGGTGAAAGGATTTCAAGACACATGGGAGTAGACAGAAAAGGGCTCACCGGGCATGGTCAGCCCAGGTAACTACTGAGGCTAACTTGCTATCTGGATTGCTTACCTCCGGTTAACATGCCAGCTAGGCTGCTTAGCTGTTGGCCAAGTAGCTCTGGCAGAAGACTATATCCCTTGGCTCTTGGCATTTATTTTTTTCTTTTCTGTTTGTTTTGGTGACAGGGCTTCTCTGTGTAGCCCTGGCTGTCCTGGAAGTCACTCTGTAGACCAGCCTGGCCTTGAACTCAGATATCTGCCTGCCTCTGCCTCCCAAGTGCTGGGATTGAAGGTGTGCACCACCATGCCTGGCTAGCTGCTGACAGTGTTAACAGAGCCAGTGAGATCACAGATGGTTCATGAACTTCTTCACTACATTTATTCCGGCTCAAGTACGAACTGGAGAGCAAAGCTGTAATATAGTCAGGCACGATGGCGCACATCTTTAATCCCAGAACCCAGGGAGGCAGAAGCCGAGGCAGGTGGATCTCTGAGTTTAAGGTTAGCCTGGTCTACATAGAAAGCTCCAGGCCAGCCAGGGCTACACAGTGAGAACATGTCTCAGAAAGAGAGAAAACAACAACAGAAAACAAGCCAAAGCTGTGTTAAGTTGGTGGTCATTTGTTGTCTAGGGGTGTTTGGAGGGGGACCTTCAGCAGACCTCTTAAACCCCAGCCGCTCTAACTGCTTCCTGGAAGGCTGGCATCCCCCTGCCCTCTGAAACAGAACTGGCACGGAAGGCTAACAAGGGAGCGCTCTGAGAAGGGCGCAGCAAGTAGCCTACAGATGAAGCAGGTTGAAAAGAGGTGTGCCCAGAAGTCAAGAGTGACGGGCAGCTGGGTTCTAGAAAACAAAGACTGAGGTATGGGAAGGAGTTGCAATCTAGTTGGTTTTTTTTTCTTCCTTCTCAGGAAGTCCTACTCAGCTGAGAGATTCAAGGGGTAATCTAGATCATTCTGGTAAAATTCCACACAGAGCCTGAAAGTCAGATGGACCTCACCTCTGACAGGGTGGGGCACTAGAGTTTCTTGATTTTTGCTCATTTCTGCTGTCTTTTCAGATTCTTCTACCCCCAGCCCAGCATGATCAGCCTAGTTTCTCCTCACTCTGTTCAGCCTGACACACTTGGTTCCCCAGCTTCTAGGGCCAGGAAAGCTGGGCCCTGGCAGCCCATGGCTCCCTTCCTTGGCAGCATTCAGAGGGTTTACCTTGAATACAAAACTAAGGAGTCCTACCCTTGCAAACTCACTCCTGGCCTGCGGACCCTCTGGTGGAGGGGAGGCAAAACCACTACCTTGGAGTCTTTCCACAGCTTCTCAAGAGAGACCTACCCCAACCAGGTCAGAAACAGCCGGCAACTCTCCTAGTCCCTTCCTTCCCCAAGAGCTGGGGTGCAATCAGGTGAGGAGAGAGCGGGAGGACTCTTTTAGGAAGAGAAGAGCAAAAATGAAAAGGAGAGAAGGAAGGGGAGGGCGAGGCAGGGAAAGAGATGATAAGAAAGGAGAAGAGGGGAGGAGAGAGCACTATTTATTCTACCCAGAGAGCTCAGCATTGCTGTGGCTTTCTTCAGGGAGGATGGGGTGAGGTGGGGTGGGGACAGTACCAAGGGGACCCAGGTGGGTGGCCTCTCCTTGCCAGAGTAGTATGGACCCCTTCTTGTAGGCCACTCTTAGTCTTTCTCTCTCAGTCCAGGGACACAGGAAGAAGGTAGAAGAAGTTTGTGTGAGTGAGTGTGTGTGTGTCAATGAAAAAGAGGTGGGGAAGGTGAGTCAGGCCCAGCTGTCTGTCTGATGTGCTGGGAGCTAGGCTGGGACTAGGAGGGCACCCTTCCTCCCTTCTGTATAGTTTTCCTTCTTCCTCATTGTGTAAGTAATGGTGAAAGAGCCCAGTGGACTAGATCATCCTCTTGCCTCATACAGCGTTGGCTGAGGGTCAGCCTTGAACCACAGCTCAGGGAGACCATGGGGGAATCTCTCTGGAGCAGGAGGTGAAGTGTGTGTGTATCATGTCCCCAACTTGTCACAAAGCAGTTTGTTCCAAAGATATTGTATAGGCTGCCACATTGACATAGCCCCTGTGAGCTCTTTGCAGTATGTTCTTCCAAGAGTCAAGCCCTAAGCCAGTCTCACTGGTGCTGGCTAAAAGGACTTGTGCCTGAAGTACCTTCTGCTGGCTACTCACAGCCTGAGTGAGAACACACTGGCTTATCTCTGGTCTTGCCCCAAACCCTCATCCTCATCAAAGCCACTCCTGTTCCAAGGCAATGTCTGGACTCTAGCTCCTGGGGTCCATGTATCACTCAGGTGTCCAGCTCACTTGTTCTGTTCATATGCAGAGCAATCCCAAATCCTCTAGATTATTAGAGAAGTCTGCTATTTGTACTGAGTACCCTTCTCCTCTATCCACCGTGGGCAATCATTGCCCAACCTTATGCTAATGATGAGTAATGAGCTCGTCCAGGAATGGGAGCCAGAAAGGGGGTCCTAACAAGCTGACACAAGGCTTTGCTTGTGACTTGGACAAGTCTTTCCTCTTGCTGGCCTGTTTTCCTCTTGGTCCCATGGCTCTCTGGAGGGGATGGGGCATGGAAGAATCTCCCAGTTTCTCACACTGCATGCACTACATGTTTCTGTCATGGGCTGGCAGCTCTCCAGAGGGAGTCCCACAGATAAGGGATCTCTCCAAGTAATGGGGCCACAGCCTTGGGAGTCCTGGTCAAAGGGGTGCAAGAAACAGCCAGCTGTGCGAAGCTCCTTTGGCCCATGTCCCTTCTCCTCTGGTCAACTGTGTTTCCTGGATCTCCTCATGCTGTCACAACTGCCTGGAGGAGGAGGGGATAGCTGTCCTATTTGTTTCTGTGCCTCTGGTGTCCATTGCAGGCAGAGGACACACATGCGCACTCATGTCTATGTCCAGAGATAACAACTTGGGGACAGTAGTGTGACCCGGAAATAACATCTGAGCTTGGTTCTCACCCAGGCCCCTCTAGGCAATGCTTTTCTGTGCTCTCCGTGGGGAGCCCCCACTCTACTCTTCCAGAGCTCACCTTATAGCATTAGGATCTGCATGGTCTCTAGAGGACAAAAGAAGCTGGCTGTCAGACTCTGAACACACCTTCAGCTTTCCTCTGCCCTATCTGCCACATAACTTTTGCCACAAGGGACTTGTGGGTTCTTTATCTGCAAGGGACTTTCCTGAGTGATCATAGGTGCCGGGAGTAGATTTTCCATGTACACTGGCCAGGGTGGGTATGTCAATCCTGTCATAGCCCCTTTATAACTTCAGGATTCCTGATGGGAGACCTGTCTTATTCCAGGTCATGTAGGGTGGGTTTCTTGCAGAGATAGCATACACCATTTATCCCAGCTTCCCACCAGCAAGCCCTCCGCAGCCCCCAATGCCTGCAGCTAGGTTTGCTGTCCCAGCTCACACTTGGGCATTGTGGGTCCCAGTGGCCCTTCTTCATCTTCCCTGGGCACACATCATAGCTTCACATGCCTCCCCCAACCCTGTAACCCCAATCATCCCCAATGTCCCGTGCCAGCTACCTTGTCCCAGTCCACCACTTTGAACTGTGGCTCCATAGCAGTGTCTGTCTTCTGAGTCCCTGCAGTGGCTACAGCACCATTCTCCATGGGATCCTGGAAAGAGAGACACAAAATTACTTACAGGGTGAGGGGGAGAGAATGGAGCCCCAACTGTCCCTAGCAGGAGAGCTAGGAATGGGGAAACCCCACGGGTGGAACTGGGGTGGGTGGCATCCAAGGACAGCAAGTACTTCTGTGACTAGAGACACTGGTGTGGGTGTCATTATTCTTTTACTTCTCCCTCTCAAAACAAAAAATGAAAGATGCAGAAAGATCTGGAAGAGTAAGCAAAACGTAAGGAAGTGAGAGTGGCTAGGGGTAGCTGCCAGGCCCAGCAAGTGTCAGGCAAACCAAGTCACAGAGTGGCCTCCGGGACACAGCTGGTGACGGCCCTCCTCTCCTTTCTCCCTGCTTGGTTACTCACCAGACTGTGTGGGTCACAGGCTGGTCCACGTGACTGCACGAAAGACAGGCAGCTGGAAGCCGGGGAGACTGGTCCTCCAGCAATCGCAGTCACGTGTGGGACAGAGCGAGCTGAGGTGTGCCCAAGTGGGCTCAAGGTTAATTTAAACTAGCAAAGAGGTAAAGCCAGAAGGAGATGGAATGTGCTGGAAAAATCACACAGCTTTGGCTAGCTTTGACGTCACATGGGATTGGGGCCAGAGAGAGCAGGCTTACACAGAAGTAAAACTCAGGTTTCCCTCTAGGAAGGGCAGGGATGGACCTTGCCCGAGGGAGCTTCCCAAGTCTCTGTGCCCCCAAACAACCACAATCCTAGTGACCCTGGGAAGCCAGATGTTAGCAAGAGGTTTAGGAGGTTTGAGCAACCAGCTGGGATTTTTTCCCTTTTCCTCAGACAGAGTATGTAGCCCAGATTATCCTTTAATTCACAATGCAGGCCAGACCCATCTCAATCTCCCCGTCTGTGCCAGCCTCCCGGGGACTGGGTATGCACCAGCATGCCCCGCAGCGCAGCACTGGGTTTACTGCTCTGCTTACATTTCTCTTTCCAAATAAGTCTAAGGGAGCTTGATGGTGATGGCGGCCATGTTGGTATTTTCTAGAGAAAACCCAGATGCATTCCAGAAGTGGGCTAATTATCAGACTAATACCTGCTTCTTTATCTATGTATATATGTATTTTTAATTGAGACATAGTCTTGCTCTGTAGCCCAGGCTGGTCTCAAACTTACTATGCTCTCATCTCAGCCTCTCATAGGCTGGGGTTACACACATATACCACTATACACAGCTTCAATACTTGGATTTTGAAAAGATAGTTTTATTTCTAATTATGTGGATAGGTGTGAGTATGTGCGTGTGAGTGGACTACCTGCAGAGGCCAAGTGAGGGCATCAGATTCCCTGGAGCTGGAGTTCCAGGTGGCTATGAGCAGTCTCATGTGGGCTCTGGGAACCAAACCCAGGGCCTCTGCAAGAGCAGTGTGCACTCTTAACCATTGGTCTCTCCAGTCCCTTAGGGGTTTTGTTTTTTCTAAGACAGGGTTTCTCTGTGTAGCCTTAGCTATCCTGGAACGCACTCCGTGATCCAGCTGGCCTTGAACTCAGAGATCTGCCTGCCTCTGTCCTCCAAGTGCTGGAATTAAAGGTTTACACCACCATCACCTGGTTGAATTTTATCTATCTATCATATCTATCATATCATATCATATCATATCTATCTATCTATCATCTATCTATTTATCTATCTATCTATCTATCTACGCATCTTATATTCTCTTGAGGAACAGAAAGAGGAATTTTACAGCACATTATAAAAAGAAACTCTTTAGATATTCTTCATAAACTGTTTTCTCCCTTCTCTGTCAGAAATTCAATTACCTTTCTTGTTCCTTTCAAGTTCCCTCGATTTTCAGGTTGTTTTGTTTGTTTGTTTGCTTTTCCCTTCAGGGGCCTGGAACTTACTTGGTAGCCCAGGCTGACCTAAAACTGGTGGTGCTTCTCCTAAGCACTGGGATTACAGACGTGAGCTATCGTGCACGACCTTAGAGGGCTGTTTTAATCTCAAAATACTTCCGTGGGCTTTAGCCACTGTGCTATCAAGGTGGTTGTTTTCTTCTGGTTGCTCCATGTCATGGCTACTCTTATTGTCAACTCGACTACATCTGGAATGAACTAAAACGCAAATGCATGAGCACACCTGTGAGGGATTTTGTTCTTAATTAAATCATTTGTAGTGAGAAGTTCCATTTCTAATCTGGATATTTGAGGTGGGAAGATACCCCTTTAATTCAGATCTTTTGAGGTGGGAAGAGACACCTTTAATCTGGACTACACCTTTTGTGGGTAGTCTGCATAAATCATGGAAGAATGGAGCACCCCCCCACACACCTGCTTGCTCTCCCTCTTGCTAGCAAGTCTATTCCTTCCCTGGCATTAGAGCCTGCTTCTCTGGGACTCTGGCATCCACTGAAGACCAGCTGAGACATCTAGCCTCTTGGGCTAAAAAAACTACTGGATGCTTGGACTTTCCACTCATAAGCAGCCATTGTTAAATTACCTGGATCACAGCCTGTAAAACATTCTAAAAAATCCCATATATATATATATATGTGTGTGTGTGTGTGTGTGTGTGTGTGTGTACATATATATGTGTGCATGTGATTTATTATATATTATGTGAAATATATATATATATGAAAGGAGACTGGGGTTATCATGGAAGGTGTTATAGAGGGGAAGTCACGGTTTCAGAAGAAGATCTGTGCAGGACAATGCTTGTACTCTCTTCAGGAGAGCGAAGGTGTGAGTGAGACCCTGTGTGAGGGAAGACCCAGAAGGAAATATATATATATGAAAGAGGGAGATTCATTCTATAAGTTTTGTTCCTCTGGAGATTCCTGACTAATACATCCCAAGTCCTTTCTCAGCATATTCTACCCCTTCTCTGGACTGCAGTCCTGCCCACTGAAATGCCATCTCTGTAACTTAACAAGACCAAAGGATGGTCTTAGCTGGGAAGGGGTTTTCACACCTATTACCATTTAATGTTTTTGCCTATGCTTACACTCTTCAGACACTGAGAGCATCATATACAGAACCGATTGAGGCACCCACCCGACATGACTACCAACAGAAGGAAAGCACCAAGTATTCCCCTGACTCATGTTTCCAGTCTTCGGCACGCATCCTAGTATGCTTGGCTGGCTGCCTCCAGGTCCTGGCAATCACCCCTGGCTCCTCCCCTCTGGGGCTACACAATTCCTTCTTTCACCTGATAGGTCCAAAAACATCTGAAGAGGGTCAATGTTTCCACCTCATGCCATCTGTTTTTCCCCAGTCTGTCCTGGGACACAACAGAATCTCTTAGCATCTCTTTGAGTCCATGTTTCTCTCCCAAGGAACGTATGGCAGGCTACATGTAGGACCAAACAGAACTCGTACCTCCTTCTCACAGACCATGGGAACTGAGACAACATCACGCCTTTTGGCCACCGCTCTACCAGCTCATTCCTTCAGTTTACTGAACCCTGAAGCTTTCTTAGTGACTGCTGTTGGCCTGGGGTCGGAGAGTGTGTATGGTAAGGCTAATCTTCATTGTCAGCTTTTCTGGGTTTAGTCTTACATGGGAACATCTCTGGGGTTGTCTATGAGAATGTTTCCAGAAAAGTTTAGCAGTCAGGGTGCCTGACTTTCTGACATTGCAACACGGTCTTGTCATCTGAAACTATGTTGGGCTAAATATCTTGGGACACATATGGACCACTGACTATAGGTAGGACACCCCTGGGCTCAGCTAAAGGGGGGAAACTCACTGGGAATATGGGTAGTACCATCCTATGTGCTAGGGTGCAAGACTGGGTAAAAAGGAGAGAGTGGAGCAGTCTTAGCTTCCTGATGGCAGACACCAGGTGACCAGCCTCTAACTGCCACCCAGGCCTTCCCTGCCGTGACTAACTCTATCTCCTTAAACTTTTAGCCAAAATAACCTCTTCCTCTTTTGAGTTGCTTTTTGTTGGATATTTTATCACAGCAGAGAGAAAACTAACCAATACCAAGGTGACCTGAACCGGCAGCGCTGATCACTGGAGCAACACAAGAGCTGTGTGGCGAGGACGGGGACGTGCAGAGACAAGAGAGGAAGCGGAGGCAGCAGAAAACATGAGATGTGAGGAATGAGAAAATGGGGAGAGTGTGCAGGGACAGGGACTCTTGGCTCCCTCCCAGCCTCCCCTTCGGGAGCGAGAGGTTTGTAAGCATCCCCGTGGCCCCCTCTTTCCTTCTGGGTCTTCCCTCACACCTTCGCTCTCCTGAAGAGAGTGCAAGCACTGTCCTGCACAGATCTTCTTCTATAGCCATGACTTCCCCTCTATAACACCTTCCATGATAACCTCAGTCTCCTTTTCTGTTGTGCCCTTGCAGTGACTCCATTCTCCCGCAAATCAAAAGGATGACTTCCCATTTTCTAACATCCCTGACATTTCCCTTCTCAAATGTCACCCTGTCTAGGAGACAACGGGTTAATATCTCAAGAATGTTTATTGTATGTTTGGCCCTTTAACCTCCCTAGCAATAACATTGCATGAAGTAGGTGCAATGACATTCCTATAGCCTTCTACCTAGTGAGGAGCACTAGTCCTAGTAATGGGACTCCAGCACATTCTCTTTCCCATCATGCTCTTCTTCCCTTTTCATCTGAGTCAGAGATGATGTCTTCAATGTCCTCCTTTGGCATCATTTCTTGCCTCTGTTTTCAAATATTTGGGTGATTATCATTTGTTCAGGGGCTTATATCAGGGACCTTTGGATTGCTGCCTACTGTTTCTCTAACTGGACTCTTGCAGAAACCGAATGTTATACCCACATGCCCTCAGCAGGCTCATACTTCACAGAACAGCCAATGATTCTTGAGACTTCCTGCCAAACAATGCTGGAGGTGGGGCAGGGGGACGACATCAAGGCTTATGTTCTTGGAGATGTTAAACAAATGCAGTGCCTTAACCCTGTTTTGCAGTGAGGAATATGGTTCTTTGAGAAAGTGGTGTCCCCAAGACAGGGAACACATCATCCTGGAGTGCTACTCCAGGCTGGCGAGGGCAGGCAGTGGCCACATACAAGGGTGATTACAAGGGTAAAAACTCACGTGGACATACACTGTCTGAGCAGAGCGAAGGCTCATATGAAATACCAGTATTTTTTCCACAAATAAAAGCATTTTTAAAGATGACTATCAGCCACACATCCCAAACAAGAGGAGATCCAATACCAAATATATAGGAAATGCAGGTATACAGCACAAAGGGCAGTTCTTCTAAAGAAGAGCAGGGACAACTTTATCTCAACTCTGGGAACAAGAGGTTCAGCGCACAGAAGTTCCAGAGTAAAATCTCACTTCACGAGCATCCATTTTTCACACTTGTTCTCCTGCTTCAAATGGGTTGATGTGGGTGGGCTCCAGACAGCAGCTATAAGAGGAAACAGACCAGGTGTTCACTTCGAACCAATCCTAAGGCTCCACTTGGAAAATGATTGGAAGTCCAGTTGGACAGAGATGGCTACAAATGGAAACAAAACTGTTAAGGCTTTTCTGTTCAGTTCAGAAACTTCTGTTTTAAATGAGAGAAGCCAAGGGACAGCTGCCCTGGGGACCTGCTCCTCCTAAGAGCCAGGAGACAGAGTCCGTTGTCACAGGAAAGAGTGACTCACCAGCTCCCATCCCAGTATTGAGTAGCCAGTGGTTCTTTCCGGAGAGTTCTTTTGAGTCATAGACCACACCCAGAGTGAGGGCTGACAATGGGAGCCTGAAGGAGAAGAGGGACAAAGGGGAAGGGATAGGTGTGACCTCTTCCATTGCCCCAGCCCAGTCGGACCTCAAGGAGGCATGAGGACCATCAGGCAGCATTACCACAAGTGTCATCCTTTCAACAACTCCTGGAGTGACCTCATGAACAAAGCCCTTCCTGGGCGGCATCATGGGTCAACACTCTTCTCCGGCAGAAGCCCGAGTCAGTATCACAAGACTTAACAGGCATCCAACATGGAAAGAGACTCCAAAGAGAGCTAGGGTCAGCCACACATTGGCATCACCAGCCACAGGAACATTCTGGATTAGACACATTCCCCCCTAGCCATGTCTTCCTTTAGTAATTCTCTCAAGACTAGCTGTGAGGTCCCAGAAGGTCTAGAGAACCTTCTCTACATGTGGACAGAAGATCCTCTGGATGAGGTTCCCCTGGTCCCATCCCCAGGTACTTCAGGAACTGAGACCTGGCAGCGGTAGCCCGTCACACAGACAACACATGTACCTCTTGTTTTCCAGGCCAGTGTTTATTCTGTCGTCAGGCTGGGCTCACCTTTGCATTCCACAAGCAAACACCGACCATGAATCAGAAGTGTGCAAAGGTCACCCCAGGGAAGTAGGGTACAGCCCTAACTTTAAAAGTCTTTAACTTTTTTTGTGGGGGGGAAACTTCCACAATGCATTTAAAAGACTTTCTTGATCCTGGAAGGATGCCAAAGGGACCTTTATAAACCAGTAAAGAATCCCAAACAAAGAAAACTGTTCTGGTTGATTACTTTAGGTTGGACAAGTTTCAGTATTTGGAATGTGAGGAATTTTGTAGTCAGATGTATACCGGCGTTCACAAGAAGGGTTAACACATGCACTCATGAGTGCGATGACAGACCATGTCCTTTCTGTCTAGTGACAGCTTTCTTCTTTAGGGGGAGAGGACCCTGAAACGGGATCTTGCTCTGAAGTCCACGCTGGACTTGAACTCATCATCTTCCTGCCTCAGCTTCCTGGCTGCTGAGATCACAGGCATTGCCATCACGTCTGGCAAGTGACCACTTTCTTATGATCCACTCGTGGGATATGAGACAGTCCTGTGTGTTTGGGTCCTGCCCAAATTCTCTGCTGTGGGAAGACATGCAGGTGCTCAGGGCTGGAAGCAGCTCACTTCCTTTCTATCTTACTCACCTGCTGATTGCCTCTTGAGCTAGAATAGGGACCTCAAGTGGGGCCCCTGAGACACACGCCCCAGGAGGGCACGCAAATACTTGCTGAACAGAGAAGACAGTCATGTATTAGCAGATCAATGGCTGTCTAGGTGAGAAGATATAAGGAAGGTTTATATGTGGGAAGGGTGGCAGGAGAAGACAGCTCCAGGGACTTCCACAGGCTGATTTTCCTTGGAAAGAGAAAGACAGCTACAAGGAGTCACCAATGCAGCCTGCCAAGGACCTGGCAGAGGCTGGCACCGTTCCTTCCCAGCTAAGAGTCACTGTGGGGAGTGAGGCAGACATTTTGACTTCCTGAAATCCTTCCTGCCGTAGTCTGTGGCCAAGTGGAAGGGAAGCCTGAAGACAGCAGCTCCTGCCATAGCTTCCCTCAGCTCAGTGCCACTCACTGGCTGGTCGCGAGGTGTCACTTGCTCTTGTGGCCACAGTCCTGTTTATGGCTCTGGGTTTTCCTCCCCAGCCAGCTTCCTCACAGCAAGTTCAGCCCCATTAGACACAAATACACAAATGGCAGGTGTTCACTGGCAGCCCCTGAAGGTCCCGGGCACCCTGACTCCTACCTTCAGAGCCTAAGTAGGTGACAGTGTCAAGTACAGCAGGGTGTGGCTCATGACTCCATAGACAGTTTCTATGCAGGAATGGTCTAGTCTTTACTTCCACAAGTGGAGACACACTTGCACAAATTTCCCCTCAAACCAGAGCCACCAAGAAACAACAACTCAGGGTATGAGTTACTTTTCTCAGAGCTTTGTTAAGACACCAGACAGAAGGATGGGGCTACTTTGGCTCCTGGCATGAGGATACTTGCGGTGGGGAAGGCTTGGTGGCAGAAGCATGAGGCAGCTGGCCATACCGGATACATAGGAAACAAAGGTGAGTCTGGTACTCAGCTCACTTCCTCCTTTATATTCAGGGACACCAACATTCAGGGCAGGTCTCCTCTGAGTAGTTAAATCTTTCTGGAAATACCTTCCCCTGGAAGTAAGTGTGTTTTCTTGGTGGGTCTAGATCCCTTCCAGCTGATAAGGCATGAGATACCTTTTGCTACAAGCATTGGCACAGAGGAGGAGGCAGACATTAAAGGTAGTACTACTCAATGCTCAGGTCACATGATCTTGAGCTGGGGAGAATGATGGGAATGAGGACAGTACAGAGAAACAGAGGGCCGTGTCCTGTGGTGAGGGGGCAGCTCTGAAGGAGGAGGTTCAGGTCATGGGAGATGGGTCCTGTTTCATCACACTGTGATTTCTAAGAAAATCCAGAAAATTGGGTTTTTATATGAAATTTCTAGACATTTTTTTTCTCTCCCCCACTTCTTATGTATGCTTGGAAATGCTCTACTGGGTTCTAGCTCCAGGCCTGGACTTGCGTTTTCAACAGATTTTATG
Source organism: Microtus oregoni (assembly GCF_018167655.1). Lineage (NCBI taxonomy): Eukaryota > Metazoa > Chordata > Mammalia > Rodentia > Cricetidae > Microtus > Microtus oregoni. The sequence goes on from NW_024543063.1 coordinate 45,314,667, forward strand.
GTTGAAACTGACATGCATGAATATACACACAGCCCTTGGTGTGAACGCTGGAAATCTCCTGGTGAGCTGCTAAATGTGGGTGTCCTATTCACTGAGGAGAAGGGGCAGAGGAGCCAATGGGAAGGAGGGGAAGGGGTAGCCAAGAACAAGGATTTTATTCTTCCCCAAATTCCCAGAATGAGGAATCTAGATGGAGAGGCTGGGCTGCACCCACGGGAAACAGGCCTGTAGGGAGCCCTGTACCCAGCCCCTGGGTGTGTTGGGTGATAAGCTGCTACTTGAAGAACCAGGGTCTAAGGTACATGAAGGGAGACCTTGGACCTCCTCCTCCCTCCAGTGCAGAATGACAAAGATCAACTTCAAGAGAAGCCAGGGACTTGATGTGGCAGTAGATGCTCATTTTTACTAGTGTTCCTTCCCTTGTCTCTGGGAAGGAGCCACAGGCCATATCACCTGCAGGGTCTCACTTCCCCACTCATAACCCTCCTAAGCCTCAGCACTTCAGAATTGGATCGTATTTGTAAATACATAATTAAAAAGGAAATAAGGGGGGTTTAGAGTATGTTCCGATGTAACTGATATTCTTATACAACGGGGAAGTTTCAAAGCAAAGGGTGCTACAGGGGAGAATGTTATGTGAAGATGAAGGCACAGTCAAGGAAGATGAGTCAGGAAGCCAAGGAAAAGCATTCTGACAGAGATACCAGAAGCTGTGGTGATGCCTAGGATGCGACGGTTCACAGCCCTCAGAAGGAACCCAGATGCTGTAGGAAGCTTTCATTGCTAACTTGACACAGTCTAGAGCCAGCAGAGAAGAAAGCCTGGACTGAGGAGCAGCCTAAACCACAATGGCCTGTGGGCATGTCTACATGGGACTGTCATGTTGATTAGTGGAGGAGGGTCCAGCCCACAGTGGGCAGTATCATTCCCTGGGTAGGCAGTCCTGGGAATGTATGAAAAAGCTAAGTAAACATGAACAAACAAGCCAGCAAGCAGCATTTCTCCACGCATTCCTCCTTGAGTTCCCATCCTGACTTCCCTCAGTGATGGACTGTGATCTGTAAGATGAAATAAAACCCTTTCTCCTCTAAGATGCCTTGGGTTGGAGTATTTAATCACAATAATGGAGATGAAAATAGAGTCCTATGGCACCTTGGCAGTGGCCATCTGGTCTCCAGAACTCTGAGATTATACATTCCTGTTGTCTAAACACTTACGCTATAATAATTTGTCATGGAATCTAGTAGAAAGTCACTCAAGTCTTACTGAGAGTTGCCGGGGATCCAGACAAGGCCACAGGGGAAGAGGGAACTCCCTAGGAGATAAAGGCACACTGAAGGAGACATCAAAGGTGATATGGAGTCAGGGTCTACACCTCACCCTACGCTAAGACGTTGGAAAGGCGTCTGCTGGTCTACACAGTCCTCCCTGGCCCACAGTGGTAACCCATGCTTAGCTCTTAAAAGGGACATTCGACTGTCTCCCTTCCTGGCTCAGCAGGAGCCTGTTCCCCCTTCTTTAAGGCTTGAGAACTCACTCCCCAGCTTTCTCCACTTAGAAGTGTTGTGCATCAGAGACAGGCGATGCTTGGGGATGGTGGGTGGGGGGTGGATCAAAAACTGCTGCTCCCTTTAGCACAAACCTTGCTCTTTGTACCTCCCATCTCCTCCCCCACTACATAGCTCCTGGGACAGCTAGAACATCTCCACGGAGAGCTAGCATCTCAGTGGTATCAACATACTTCTCCCTGAGGGACGACAGGAGGTTGCACAGATGGGGAAACTGAGGACCAGGAGGACCAGGTAACCCATGCAAGATCTCTCAGATGATCAGTCTCTGGGAAGAGTCTGCTCTGGGAGGGCTGCCCTGAAGGTCTCCAAACCCCTAGCCAAGGTCCCTGTCTCTGCCCCCAGCACTCCTCCTGTCTTCCCTAGAGAGGGTGAGCTCGGAGGGTGCACGGGGAGAGAACAGTAAAGAACAACAGAAAGCCTGCGTGCTGCAGCACAAACAAACAAGTCCACCATACAGGCCATCTGAAAGGAGGCAGTGTATGGCAGGCGGGGGCTGCAGAGGGAGGGGGGACCCGCATAAAGGAATGTTGTTTGAGAAAGCTGGGGCTGGGCACCAAGGGATGGACAGATGTCCTTTTATCCCTCGGCCTGGGTTGTGCTTGAAAACCCTTTCTGTGAAATGAGACTGGTGGCCCTGGCCCTGTGTCCAGCTGCCTCCACCCACTGCAGGCACAGAGGAGGTGGTGGCTCCACACACCTGGTAGCACACTGCCCAAGGCTGGGTGCAAGGGGCAGGCTCCAGAGAGAAAGATGACGGTGCCAGGACCTTCTTTGCTAGGAAGGCTTTGTGTTGACAAGCCCACCCTCGGAGGGCTCTCCAGGCCTCCTGGGAGCTGACTGTTAAGAGAACTGGAAACTTTAATAGTAACGAAGGTGGCAAGGCCTACTAGCTTCTACTTCTAAGAAGCTGCTCTCTGTCTCCCTGTGTCCAAATCAGAAGTCAGGGTCTTCAGGCTCATCTCTGGCTAATCTTTTGTGATTACTGACAAGCCACTGAACCCTCAAAGGAGGGCCATGATTACCCTCTCATAGTCACGGCAGGGTTAGGGCCAGGTCACTATCCCAGGGTTCTTGGTAAGAAGTAAAGCAGAAAGAATTGGCAGGAAGCTTGTGCTGTGGTCTGACCACCTGCTTCTGATTGAGACATATGGAAGGGACAGAGTGACAGCCTGGCACTAGGCCCTTGACTTCAGTTTGCCATGAAATGAGGTCCCTTTGCTGCCATCACCTGCAGCCTTGTCCTCAGAAGCAGAAGGCAACTTATATAGGAAATCCAGGACACCAGAGAAGGGACCAGTGGCTTGATAATACTAAATCATCACTTGAAACTCACCAGATGGGTGGGCCACTGGCAGGTTGCCCATCAGCCATGGATGGCACCACACACGAATGCATATGGACAGCATTAGTTTGACTCAGTGGTTTATTGGTGGTGAAGGACAACAGGACTTCATGAGGTTGGGAGCAGGCTGTGTGTGGGGAGGTGGGGGAAGGAAGTTGGAGCAGGGAGTTGGGGGTAGATATGATAAAATATATCGTGTACATGTATGAAACGCTCAAAGAATAAATAAAAGCATTATATATGAAAAATATTACCAGAACACCCATACTAGATCTTGACAGCTCCCGTGAACTATTTTGGGGACAGGAGTTTTGAGTTAGGACTAACTTTGTAGCTTGAGCTAGCCTGAACTCACAGTCATCATCCTACCCAAGCCTAGGTGCTTGGATTACAGGGGATGGACCACTAGGCTCCATCGTGCTATTCATTCAGTTCTCTTCCATATCTCACCACGGGCTCTTTGCGTCCACGTGGGTCCTCCCTAACCTCCAACTTCTAATTAGAGAAAGTCTTCCGTAGTCAAGCAGACGGTGCATTTGCCCAAGGGATGTCTTACTTAGGAGCTTGGAGGGATCTGTGGGGGTAGATCTCCCCCCTGGAGTCACAACCTGGGCTTGGTGAGGTTGGACAGGAGAGCTGCCTGAGGTGTCTGGCTCCTCCTTAGCAAGATTCCTCCTCTGCTGCTGGAGTCGGATGGAAAGGACCAGAGTCTGGGTTCAGATGAGAACACCAGCAGCTTCAGGGTGTCAGCGCCTTGAAATGTTCTTTTGCAGAACTGGTAAGGGATCACCCAGACTATGTTCTCTCGAGTCTTTACCTCACGGATAACCAGGGATCTTTATGGGATGTGCTACCACCAGGAAAATACTAGGAAGCCATCTAAAACCTATATCACCTTATTGACCCAACACACATCTAAAACACACTTCAGAGCCGTTACATGACATCCTGAGCTGGAGGGACTGTCCTCTCAATACTGCATTGGACTATTTCTAACTTATTGATAAGTTTTAGCTACTGTGTGTGCACACATACATGTGCAGGTGTGCACGCCATGGCACATGTGTGGTAGTCAGAGTTGGTTCTCTCTCCCACGTGGGACCCAGGGATTAAATTCAGATTAGACTTGATGACAACTGCCATTTTGTTTTTTGAGGCAGGGGCTCATGTAGCATAAACTGGCCTTGAACTTGCTATACAGCAGAGGATGATCTTGAACACCTGATTTTCTTGCCTCTCTTTCCTGAGTACTGGACTACAGACACATGCCAACGCCCAGTGTCTGTGTATTTACACAGTGCTGGGAAGGAAAAGCAGGGTGTGTGGTAGGTAGGCACTCCACCAACTGAGCTACAACCCAGACCTTGGTTATTTTTTCAAAAGAGACAAAAACCATTGATCTATAAATGACCTCAAATACGACCACCCCAGAGGCAATATTCCTACACTTCTCTTTCATAGTCTAATTATTTAAGGCAATATTTGTTCTGCCATTGTTTGCACCTGTAATTTCACTGTAAGAACCAATAATAATAGTCTCTGAAATTTTTTTAAAAAAACAACAACGATAAACCAACCTCCTAACCAACAGCAAATTATGTGCCTTACGCCTTAATACTTCGCCTTACTCCCCCAGCCTAGCTTCTAGTCCCTTTCTTAAAAGGAAGAATATTTTTGCTTACAGGGATTGGAGTACCTGTCTTAGGTACCATGTTTGGTTCTGAAACACAGGCTTTCCTGTGTCCTATAGGCCTATGTCCCCTTTACTCACATTTAACCTGACCACTTCCAGGCCTACTCACTGCACGCTGCTGAAATTAGGGAAGGTGCACAGGGGACCCTTTAACTGGCAATGGGAGACGGTCTGGCGAGCTTGCCCTTGGAACTTTATATGGTTAAACAGCACATTTTGTACTTGGTGGTAACACAGGGTTTTAACTCAGAGGGATGAATCCCTTGAACAACCCGGAGGAGAATGTTGTCCTCCTGAGTGGTCTGTGTGGTACGGCCACGGTGAACACATACTGCAACATATCAGGCAGGTTTTTGTGAATGAAGCCCAGACACCAGTCAAGAACACACTCTCATCCCAGAGAGGCCGCAGTTCTAGACCAACGCTGCCCAACAGGACTTTCTTCACTGATGAAAATATCCTATATCTGAGCTGTCTAATGTATCACAGGAAGCCAGGTATGGTGGCACATGCCATTAATCCCAGCACTCGGGAGGCAGAGGCAGGTGGATCTCTGGGAGTTAAGAGGTCAGCCTGGTCTACTGAGTGGGTCCCCAACTAGCCAGGGCTACATAGTGAGATCATGTCTGAAGATCAAAACCAAACCAAAACAAAGCAGACCCTGAGAGGAGTTACCTTTTTAAAACTTTATTCTAAATAGTGTCTTAGGGTTTTTATTGCTGTGACAAGACACCATGACCAAAACAACCTGAGGAGGAAAGGGCTTATTTCAGCTTAGAAATAAACACGTCACAGTCCTTCACTGAGGAAGGGCAGGGCAGACACTCGAGCAGGGCAGGCACCTGGAGGCAGGGCTGAAGCAGAGGCCATGGAGGGGTGCTGCTTGCTGGCTTGCTCCCCATGACTGGCTCAGCCTGCTTTCCTATCATCCCAGGAGCACTCCAGGGTGGCACTGCCCACAGCGAGCTGGCCCTCCCACATCAATCACTAATTAAAAAAATTCCCTACAGACTTGCTTACAGGTAATCTTTAGGAGGCACTTTCTCAACTGAGATTCCCTCTTCCCAAATGACTCCAGCTTGTGTCAAGCTGACAGAAACTAGCCAGCAGAAATAGCCATGTATGGTTAGTGTAGCCATGCGGACAGCAAGCTACAGTCTCATGTGTTCAATTGCTATTTGAAAAGTTTCCTTGGTAGCTTAAACGCAGTATGGCCCCAGTGAACACTAACCACCCCACCCAAGCCCAGTATTCTCTCTATCGATCAACCTGCCTACTTGCTCAGATCAAAACCATTGGCACCACCCAAAACTTCATTTTCCAATTTCAATCTTTAAGCCACAAGTTAGCTGTAATGATTCTGTGACCAGGACGATCCCAGATTCTGCATTCTCATAGCTAGGCCAATCCAGACCTGGGTAATAGTAATGGCCTCTAACTCTCAAACTCCCTTCAGTCTACCACATGGTAGATCAAACTATTTATCTCACGAAGTTCACTTCCTCAGCCTTCTGCTTAAAGCCTCCCAGAAGCTGCCTACTAGTCTTAGAAATAAAATCTCAATCTCCGACAGCGACGTACAAGTCTCAGCAAGATAGAACCCCTGGTCATGTCTCACTTCCCTCCCTCCACACTTGCCCTTATTCATAACAGTCCCTCTTCTGTTCACACCTCAGGCCCTTTGCCCTTCCTGTTCCCTTCTTCTGAAATGACATTTATACCGTTCTTCTGGCAGCTCCTTCTCAGCTACCAAACATCAATTCTCTAGGGATGCTTTTTTTTCTTTTTACTGAGTACCTTTATCTGTGGGGCTGCTACTCTGTCGCACCGCTGGTTATTATTCTGTTGTGTACACAGAATATTTTTATTTTGTTACAGTACTTATCACCACCTGTTTATTGCTGTATCTGTCCCTGCCCACTGCCAGGTAAGTCCCACAGGGACAGAACCAATGGGTCATTTTATCTTGCACAACAAGCAAACAGAATGAACAGAATGTTTGTGGTTGTAAAGGGAAAAAAATGACAGAGAAGGGAAAGTGACCCTGAGAGTCCCTGGGATCACCTGAAGCCTTAATCATCCCTGCCTGTGGAGTCTGTCCGTCACTGACTAAGGCAGGTGTCTGAGGTCCGAGTACAGACAGGGCGAGATGAGCAGGTCAGAAAACCCCACCAACCCTGGCCATGAGGAAGGGTGACTGCACAGCCAGAGTATCGTTAATTCTCTAGGGAGCAGGATTCGCGCCCCAAGAGGTCCAAGCACTCAGCAACTCTAGTTTTAAACCCCCTTCTACCTGGCAAAAACCTACCTCCTTCTTAGTAAAAGGGACTCGGAATCTTGGCTATAGTCTACCCATACATGCTGTTTCTCCAGCTCTCATTGCGGCCACACACAGTCCCATGATGGGAAGCAGAGAGCAGGGAGACCACAGCTCTGCAAAGCAAAGTGTCTTGTTCAGACCTCACAGCCATTAACGATGCAGTGTCAGGAAGGTGGCACTGTCGTTGAGCTCTGTCCCAGGGGGTACGTGTGGGGGTGCTGGGATAGTACCCGCTGAGTAACTTCCCATGCCAAGTTCCTTCTGCTGGTTCTTTAATATCCCGAGACACAACCCCAGCCAACCTCAATACTTCCCATTTCTCCAGGTCCAACCTTGCCCCACCCCTTGGCCTTCCAGAACAGTGTGTTGCAAACATGATGGTGTTCCTGAGTTACATGGCCTTCGTGCGACAAACACATGCCTCAGGTCTTGTCTCTAGAGAGTCTGACTTCTTAGGTTTGGAGAATGGAATCAAGCAATCAAAATTCTCATATTCTCTCACCCTAAGGAATTTCTGAGTTGCATGTGCTCAGGTCATATCTTTAAAGGGGAGCAGTCATGTTCCATTCCCACAAATTCATATCTACCTGAACCCTGTGGACAGGACTATTTGGAAAGTAGGTCTCTGATATATGCCAGGTAAGGTGAGGTCATAGTAGGGCAGGATGGGCCTTCACTTCAGTACAAATGGTATCTTCATTAGAAGAATGAAACTTGGAGACAAAAAGAACCACAAGAACGACCCTGCAAGGAGGGGGCCAATCATTGGTAGGTTTGTGAGACAAGATTGCCAAAGTGGTGGCCTCTCCAGAAGCCAGGAAAGGTGAAGAACAGATTTACCTTTGGGGCTTCCAGAAGGGACCAATCCTATTGACATCTTTATGTCAGATGTCACAAGGGACTGTGAGAACGTTGTTTTTAGGTACCTCGAGTGGTGCTTTGTGATATGAACATCTGGGAAAGTATTATGACATCACTGGAAGTACGTCCCTTTGTGGTGGGTAACCATGCCTGGGTTATTTTATCTCCCCACTCTTCCTTTAAGGGCACACCAATGCCCAATTTCTACAAGGCAACTACTCATTTAAGCATTTCTTCCCATATTTCCCTATGAGAAGAAATTCAAACATGCAACACCTGAAAGAATCACACCACTGACAGCCCATCTCTTCTTCTAGGTTTCATCATTCATAGTCTAGTATCTCCTTGTTTTGAGATGGGTCTAACAGAGCCCCCCCCCTCCCAAGTGCAGGGATTATAGGTGTGCATCACCATGACTCTGACTCATTTAAATTGTGTCTGGGATTGAATCCAGGGCTTTTGCTAGCTAGGCAAGCACTCCTAGCTAGCTCCATTCCCAATCCTCTATTTGCTCTTTAAAAACTTATATAGCTACACCATGAAATCTCAACATGGTGCTAAACAATACCTGAAGAATCCCAGTGAAGGCTGACATTGCAGATTAGATGGGAAAATACAAGCAACACTAAATGGACTCAGTAGGCTGTACCTTTGTGTGTGTGTGTGTGTGTGTGTGTGTGTGTGTATAAAGTCAAAGAAAGAGGCCATGAGTTTGAGAAAGAGCTGGAATGGCAAAAGAGAAGGAGAGAGGAAAAAATATTTTAAAAAATTTTATTTAAAGTTTGTGCATACCAATATCTAATTCTTGCAGTTACAAAGCTGTTTGCAATGAGGTAATAATTGCAAAATCTGTGTTAAATTCACTTAAGTTCACTTGCCTTCTTTTTTTTCTGATTGGGTATTATTTTCCTACTCCAAGTGACACAATCATCTTTGTGTGTATGTGCGTGTATACACCCGTGCGTGCTATGACGTGTGTGTGGAGGTCTGAAGGTAACTGTTAACACCGTGAGGCAAGATCCCTAGTTTCTACCACACTGCGTGCCCCGGGCTAGCTGGACCATGAGCTTCCAGACATTTTCCTGGCTCTCATCTCGATCTCAACGTAGGAATTCTGGAATTATAGCTACACTCCACCACATCTGGTGTTCCAACATGCTTCTCTGGTGCAGAATTCCCATTGTGAGGCTTGTGCGGCAAGTGTTTGTATTTGCTGAGCCATCCATCCTACTAGCTCCTGATATACAGATCTTACGGGTGAAGGCAATGCTCTAATCAAGATATAGTGTTTCTATTACACCAGGAGTCCCTTGTTTTAAAGATTTATTATTATTTATTTATTTTTAATTATGTGTGTATGTACATATGAGTGCAGGTGCCCACGAGGCCAGAGATGTCAGATCCTCTGGTAGCAGAGTTACAGGTAATTATGAGCTACCCAATGGGGGCGCTGGGTATGGAACTCAAGCCCTCTTCAAGAGCTGTATGCACACTTAACATGCAGCTGCTTCTCCCGCCCCCAAGGAGCGCATTTGATAAATAAGCTCCTCGTGGGATGAAAACAACAGGAAGAGGTGAGGAAAGAAGTGTCCAGGTTCCTTGATCGCAGGGACAAGAGGTCTGAGGTGTACAGGACTTTGCAGGAGAGACATCAGGTGCCCTGCTAGTAAATACGACAGCTTCTCGGCTCTCTCAGCCTCTAGGCATCCACATGCACACCCTGACCTGTAGGCAGAGTGTGCAGCCCCAGGCTGCCAACACAGAGCCGTGTGTGGGACCTGCTCTAATGCTGAGTTCAAGGGCAAAGCTGCTGCTACATTTTCCTTCCTCAACTCTCCCCTTTTCTGCATTCTCCAGAATTTCATGGCCATTCCAAAAATTCTTAGCCAGCCCCCACTTCTGACCTCTCCAACCTTCGTTTTTGGACCCTCCAAACCCCAGCATGAACTTGAAGACTAGGGTTCACCATATGCTGAGTTTGCATGAAGTGACTTCTTCCTTGATTTTGCTCTTTGACCACAGGGCTGAGGGCAAGCTGAGCTGCTCCAGCCTCTAGAGGTTAGATTCATTCACCTACGTTATGTCCCCAAGGCTAGGGACACCGCACAGTGTGACCCTCAGCACTTGTCCTGCACTTTGCTCTTCCTAGTGGAGCAGTCCCTTGTTTGGAATGGAAAGATAAAAAAGCTATATTGTTAAAGATGCAGTCTTACTGTCTACACTAGACTAGTCCTGAGAGCATGATCTGACTGCCTCAGCCCTCCTAGTGCTACGCTTAGGGCATGCACTGGCACACAATGATATTAATGTGTTTTGCTGTTGATGTTTATTTTTTGGAGTGCTGGGGATCAAACCCGAGGCCTTATGTAAGCAGTCTACCACCGCCCTCACTTACAGCCCTTTGATTTCCTTGGTACAAAATGGAGCTCCCAGGCAGTATTAAATATGTATGCAAATTATTGGTATGTGTTAAATGTGAGCTTCAAAGAACCAGTAGGAAAACATTAAAACAGGATGATCAATTAAAAAGCTTGATTCTTACATCCAAAAAAAAAAATTCTAGGGAGTAAAATAATTTAAAAAATTAACAAGAAAAGCATAGCTCAAAACATTTAAGCACAGATAAAAACATTAAGCACAGCTTATTAACAGGATGCTACTTTTTAAAAAATGTATGAAATCTTAAAGATGGAATTCTTGGTAAGAAGGACCAAACTGAGAAACTTTTGTTTTTGGTTATGAGCCTAGCCTTTAATGGCTGAGCCATCTTTCCAGCCCCGGATAACTGTTCTTTAAAGGAAATGTCAAGAATTCTTATGGGAAAAAAAAACACTTAAATAAAACAAACACAAATGAAAAGTAAAGGGAAACTAGTAATAGAGCTGACTGAAATTGGATAAGATCTTTTCTATCTAAGGAGAAGAGCAGAGTGGCAGGTGGGTGTCTGGGAGGGAAGCGCTTGCTCCCACGCCCGATGATCTGACTTTGTCTCCAGGGCTCACATGGTGGAAGGAGAGAACTAAGCCACACACACAGGCACACACACACACACACACACACACATACACACACTGAATAAATGAGTAGAATTTTCAAAAGAAAAAGAACATCTAGTTAATAAAAAATAAGGAGAGGGTATGAAAGGCATTTTACTGAATATATGTAGCAGGTCAGTAACAGGAAGATACTTTGAACTCATACTTTCTAAAGGAAAAAAAAGACAATGCTTTTCTTCAGCCATTAATGAAGAATTTAAAAAAGAAAACAATACACATCATTGGCAGGAACATGGGGAAATCAGCATTTTCACTGATGTTTGGACAGAGTTCTCATTGACGTACAGTTTAGGAATGCAGCGCAGTGGTAGAATCTTTAAATACAGACTCTGTATTTAAACACACACACACACACAAAGTTGTCACTGGCGGTTCAGTGGTTCAGGTCTGCAATTACAGCACTCAGGAAGCTGAGGCAGGACAACCATGATTTTGACAGCAGCCTGGGCTACATAGTGAGAACCTGTTTCACAAAGAAAACAATAAGATAGTTCTAGAAACATTAAAAAAGAAAAGAAAAAAATTGGTATAGTCATTTTAGATGTGATTGACAATATCCAATAAAATACAAAATGCACATTATTATGTTAATGCTACAAATTTATTTCCAAGTATTTGAGAATTATTGTGCAGGCATGCATATGTTTTAGAGGGAAACATCAAGAGGATCAGCTACTAAAGATGAAGTAAACAGATAAATTTTCCTTACTGCTATATAGAAAGAGGTGCAGAATATGTCACCAGGTAAAGAATGCAGCAGGGTCCTGAGCCATGTGTTTTGCATGAATCCTTTACATGAGAAACAGAGAAGACTACCCATGTGTGCATGTGCAGTGTTTCAGTGCAGCCGCAGCGAGGACTGGGGGTAAAGGGACAGTCATTTGTCTGCACATTCCTTTCAGTCATTTGAGTTGTGAGTATACCAATATGTAACTATTATGTTAATTTAAGCCAGGCAGTGGTGGCACACGCCTTTAATCCTGGTACTTGGGAGGCAGAGGCAGGCGGATCTCTGAGTTTGAGACCAACCTGGTCGACAGAGAGAGTTCTAGGATAGCCAGGGCTACACAGAGAAACTCTGTCTCCAAAAATCAAAAACTAAAACAAACCAATACAGTTGTGAAGCGATATAGACTCTGTCTGGAAGGAAAACCATAAAAGAAGAGGAGGAGGAAGAGGATGAGAAGGAGAAAACAGGTTTGGGGGCTGATGAGATGGCTTAGTTGGTAAACACACTTGCCACCAAGCCTGAAATCCTGAGTTTAATTCCCTGGATTCACATAATGGAAGGAGAGTAATAACTCTCACTGTTGCTCTCCGCATACAAATGGTGGTTAGTGCACACACACGCGTGCACACACATGCATGCGCATGCACAGATGAGTAAGTGCAGAGGCTGGAGAGATGGCTCAGTGGTTAAGATCACTGGCTGTTCAGTTCCTAGCATCCACATGGAGGGTCCCAACTGTCTGTAACAGTCGCAGGGTATCTGATGCCCTCTTCTGGCCTCTACGGGCACTAAGCAAGCACAGGGTACACAGACACAAGTACAGACAAAACACCCAAACACATAAAATAAAAATAAATTAGAAAAATAATGTGCAATTTTAATTTTTAAAAGGTACTATCTCAGCTTTGAGAACACTGAATGCTTGCAAACACGATGAACCTTTGAGAACCATCTATCTAATGAAATGTCTTTAGTGAGTTTTGATTACTATCCATTGAAACATGAAACCAGAATATCTGGGATATGGTGGACTTGATGCTCCTCCCCGGTCATTTCAGAAGGTACAATACCCACCATCTGGAACAATCCAGGGGAGCCTTCTTGAAGGCCACAGTTTTGGCACATGTAAGGCTCAAGGCCATGTAGCATATACTCCCTTTACTAAGGCTGCCTGCCTTTGAAAACAAGTTCATGTCTGCCTGCTGTCTGCCTGTCAGTGTTTGTTTTACCCATCAGGCCACGCTCCTCTTCCCTGCACCTGGCAGGTTCTCTCTTGGTAGCTACTCTGGGACATCTTTTATAACTATATCCTGACATGAAAAGGCACTCAGAAAAGGTGGGACAGGGGAGTCAGAACTAACTTTATTTTCTCTCTCCCCCCACCCTTCCTTGCTCCCTCTCTCTTCCTTTTGTTTTGAGCTGGGTCTCATGTAGCTCTGGCTGGCTTCAAACTTACTGTGTAACTGAGGATAACCTTGAACTTCCAATTCTCCTGCTTCCGAGTGCTGAGCCACCTCATTTATTCAGCACTGGGGATAGAACCTCAGGCCTTGTGCATGATAAGCAAACACTCTACCAGCTGAGCCACATTCCCGGACCTGATTTGCTTCCATTCGTCTTTTCTCTGCAAAGGCACATGCGCAACATACATGCCATGACACATGCCTCTTCCCCTCTCTTCAGGTCAAACCACTATCTAATCTGACTGTTGAGATTGACTTCCAGGTCAGTTGACTGGAGTCAGCGCCAGCTGAAGATGTACACTCAACGTCTCGCTGGGCAGAGTTCAGGCACGTGGAAAGAAGCGAAATGTTCCCATTCCTTTTGTCCCCTCCTGCACAGTCCACGAGGCAGAGACAGTCAATGAGGGCTGGAAGGCAAACAGCCAACCTAAGGATCCTCTTTCCATCTTCAGAAGGCTGAGAAGCCCAAGCAGGAGGTTAAGAGGGACCCTAAATCACCCCAGCTTACTCCAAACGAAATCACTTGCTCCCCACTGGCTAAATGTCGTGCACAGCTGTCCCCATTGAATTAATGGGAATACCACCCAAGGAGCTCTCTCAGCTAAACAATCTGCTCTGTCTACTCTAAGGGTTCAAAAGAAATTAGAGTCTGGTGTGACGGCAGAGGAGGAGGCAGAGGCAGGCAAATCTCTGAGTTCAAGGTCAACCTGGTCTACAGAGTGAGTTCCAGGACAGCCAGGGCTATACAGAGAGACACTGTCTTAAAGAAAAAGAAAGAAGGAAGGAAGGAAAGAAGGAAGGAAGGAAGGAAGGAAGGAAGGAAGACTAAGGAGATGACTCAGTGGTTAAGAGTGTTTACTGCTCCAGCAGAGGACCAGAATTCCCTTTCCAGGACCCACGTGGTGACTCACAATGATCTGTAACTCCAGTTCCAGAAGATCTGAAGCCTTCCTCTGGCCTCTGAGGGCTCCTACATGCATGTGATGCATATCAACTTGTGCAGAAAGACAAACAGACACACACACACACACACACACACACACACACACAATCTTAAGAAGGAATTCAAGTGAAAAATAATTTATGATAAATATATTTAAAAATGCAAATTGCTTAACAAACTTAAGCCACCTTACTGTTAGTTCTATAAGTTACTGGCATCAGGTAGTTACCTAAGTCCCTAAAGACTCCAATCACAAAGTGCGGCAAAACTGATTTAGCATGCAGGTATCTGCCAGCTGATGACATAGAAATTCAGCCTCTTTCCTGTTGCTGTGATAGAATATTCAGATAAAAGCAACTTAAGGACGGGAAGGCTTTTTCCTGGTGCTCACAGTTTGAGGGTACAGTCTATCTATCACAGCAGGAAAGGGAAGGAGTTGAAGTAACCGGCCACACAGTGCAGCCACGGTCAGGATTAGAGATTGATCAAATCCTATTGTCAGCCAGCTTCCTTCTCTTTATGCAGCCTTGGATCCAAGCCCAGAGAACAGCAAGGCTCTCCTTTAGGGTGGAGCAACTTATCTCGGTCAGTCTAATCAAGATAACCCCTTACAGCGACTTCCAGAAGCTAGCCTAATCTAAACAATCGGTTCAATCAAGTTCAGACCCTGTCAAGCTCACAGTCAGTGCACTCACTGTTGCTGCTCCATCAGCAGCTCCTCCTCCAGCTTCTCCCAGGCCACGGGAGTGTCCCACCTCTCCGGGTTGGCGATTGTTATCATCTGACTACGTGTGACATAGCAGAATGTGGAGTGAGATTGAAAAATCAGTGTGAAAAATCCATGTTTCATGAGTCAGGGAAGATAAGAGAAAACTCACAACTCTGCTGTAAATAAGGACCTGACATAGCCAAGCCTGTTAATATTGAAAGTGAGCTAATTAAAAGCTGAGACCCCCCCCCCCAAAGGGACTAACCTGTTCATTGAGGGATTAGGAGGAGCCCCTGGTCCTCAGATAAACTTGCTAAAGCAACACAAGCTAATCCTGCTGGGAGGAATGGAGTTTAGAAATGGATACTGGCCTGTTGCTTACTATTGCGTTTCTGAAAAACTGCCTGTGTTGATCCCAGTGTCTTTTTTTCCTTTTTTAAGAGCTAGCCAGTTCCCATTCCCTCGTCCTTCATTTAAGGCACTTTGACTTTTTATCCTTGAACTCAATGGCCCTTCTACTTAGAAACAGGAACCAGCTGAGGTTTTGTTTGTTTTTTTAGTGGCACCCTATATCACCAAGGTGGTTAAACTTGGCACACACAAGGGTTTGCCAGGGTCAAAAGAGAGCATCCAAAAAGCCAGGCTGATCTGGCATTCGCCCTGACCTGGGGTATTATCGATCACAGAAGCCGCATTTATTCCAATGCAGGGAGTTTCAAGTGCAGGCCTTATAATGAGTTAACAATCAGGATGTGGTAGCACGTGCTTGTAAGGGGCGGAGGCAGGTGGGTTCCAAGTTAGAGCTCACTTTGGGCTACATGGCAAGACTATGTCTCAGAAAATGGCAACGAAACAAACCCTGGAGCTGGGTATGGTAATGTGTACACACACCTGTGATGTGGGCACTTGGGAGGCACAAGCTGGAGGTGAGGAATTCAAGGTAAGGCTCAGGCACACGGGATTCCGAAAACAACAGCAACTACAACAACACCCCCCCCCCCGTCTTTCCTTTGATGTTCATGAGTAAATGGTGACCTAGTTTGTAGACTTTCTTTTTTCCTTCCTTCCTTCCCTTCCTTCTTTCTTTCCTTTCTTTTCCTTGAGGCAGGATCTTATGTTGTTCATGTTTGAGGCTAGCCTCAGATTCCCTATGTGTGTGTGGGATCTTTCTTCCTCTACTAGGGTGCTAGTGATCAAACCTAGGCCCTCGTGCATGCTAGGGAAATAGTCTACAAGCTGAACCACATCCCAGCCCTATATTTTCATTACTACATATGAATTACTACATTACTACATATGAATAGGGACCACTAGAAAACAATTAATAGGGTTGTATTATTTGAATTCATAAGCTAAAACCAGATTTCTAAAGAAATCTCCCCCAAAACTCTGACTCATTTTGCAGTAGGAAACCTGGGCCTTATGCAACACTAAGCAATGCTGAGGAGTCTTACCAAGCAGAAAAGGATGTAGCCAATGGAATCCTATTTCCCCTTCCTGTGCAAGAAGAAATTATGACTAATTCACATAAGTAATAATCAACCAGATATGTTATCGACTGTCCAGCTCACTCTACAGAACCATATGTACTTGTAACAGTGGAAATTCTGGCTACTAGCTTTCCCATAACAGGGTGTTCAGGCTTCTTGTATACACCATAGTTCAAATACATCAAAGCAAACCCCCTAAAATTGGCTTACATGATACTACTACACCACATAATATATTATAAAAATGGGAAATAAAAGTATTCCCATAATTATGTATTGGAGAAATGCTTCTCATTATAAAACACCAAGTCTGGGCTTCATATTTTTCAGTCATAAGCTTTGCAAGTACATCACTGAGCACTGGGCTTGTTGTCCACACCCCCTCTTTATTACTGACAGGGTTTTTCCTCTGTTGTAGAGAGGAAAAGAGACGGAGAGCAATAGAGTTGTGTGTCCACCTTAGAGGGGCGGCAGCTAGAGAAGATTGAGCACCACTACCTGGGGGCGGGAGAGATGGCTCCAGTGAAGAACACTGGCTGCTCTTCTAGAGGACCTGGGATCAATTCCTACCATCCCCATGGCAGCTCACAACTGTCTGCAGTTCCAGTCCCAGGGGATATGACACCTTCTTCTGACCTCTATCAACTCCAGGCACGAACACGGTGCACATATATACAGTCAGACAAAACACTCATACATATAAGATACAGACAAATAAATCTGAGAGGGGGGAAGAGACAGACAGACACAGAGAATGACACACAGACCACACACACAGACACACACATATACACACACACACAGTGAGAGAGAGGGGGAGGGGCATACCTAAAGACTGCATGCTCTAGAGAAATTTGCATGAGAAGTCATCAGAGAAGATAACTCACCCTAGAAATACAGGCGACCTGTGTCATGCCTATGTATATCATGCAGGTGTTAAGAACCACTGGGGAACTAGTCACACCCTGAGAGCAAGGTGGTATCCCAATTGCCTTCCCCTTGCCTTGAACTTGTGACAA
The DNA here is from genome assembly GCF_018167655.1 of Microtus oregoni. Lineage (NCBI taxonomy): Eukaryota > Metazoa > Chordata > Mammalia > Rodentia > Cricetidae > Microtus > Microtus oregoni. The sequence continues at coordinate 45,331,864 of NW_024543063.1, forward strand.
TCTTCCTGCCTCTGCTCCAAAGTGCTGGGATTACAGACACATACCACTACATCCAGACGGATTGACTGATTGATTGATTGATGACTATTGTTTTTCTTTTGAGATAGGGTCAATATATACAGCCAGAGCTGGCCTTGAACTATCCATCCCCCCGTGTTAGTCTCCCGAGCACCAGGATTACAGATGTGTACCACACTGGCTTTATTCCTGTTTCCTATGGTCGGATTCACTCTTAGCCCTTGGAGGAAGTCTGAAAGGAAGTGACCAGCAGTGTCTGGATGAGGAATATGCTCCCGTCACTCCGGCTGAAACACTGGCGAGCAAAGGCAGAAACAAGAGACTCCCTCCTTTCTACCAATGCCAACCCATTTAGCTAATAAAGGAACAGGAGGTAGTTTCCATACATTTTAATTTTTGAATTATTATCTTTTATGTTATACACACAACCCAGTTTTCCCAGCACCCTATTCCTTGGCTTGTTCAAATTATCTCGTAGTTCCCATAGGCAAGAACAAGTGTGCCAGTGTGTCCTAGTGAAACTCGGGTGAGGCAGACAAGTCCACGCCTCAGAGAGTTTGCAATTTCATAGACAAGACGAAAGACAAGATAAGGCAGGCAGTGAAGATCCCCTGAGAGAAATAAATCGGGCTAGGTAACATGCTACAAGGACTTCAGAGAAGGAAAAGGGATGTTCTAGAGAAAGAGATAAGAGAAAACAAGACAAAACCTTTGAGATGCTGCCACGGGGATCCAATGAGGATTGCCACGACATGACCAAGCTCTCATCTGAATTGTCACATGCAGTGTGGGTCACTGGGGTGACCTTCCCAGGAGAGTGCTGCAATGAGGAGCATGATGGGACTCTGGCCAAGGTAGAGTCACAGCAGGGGAGAGTGTCTAGAAAGGATACTAAAGGGGCTCCTGAGGACAAGCTTGTCACCTGTCGAGTCTCCTACTTTTCTTTTTTCAATTAGTCACCATTTTTTCCCCCTTCAACTTGTCTGTGGATCCTTCAGGTCAGGGCAAGCAGAGACAGCTGTGGTTAGAGATGGGGAAACACTAAGTATCCCCAGGGGAGATTCTGAGAGAAGGAAGCCACCCTCGAGAGAGTGCAATGACTTTTAGGGGAGGCTCCAAGACAGAACAGAGCAGCTGGTAGTGGCAGAGGTTAAGATCAGAGCTGCCTCTGGGAGGTGCTGCTGGCTGCCAGGAGACAAGAGCTCACTGCCAGTGTTGAAGAGTCCTACATCTTCCTCTGGGTCGTAGCAATAGAAGCGTTTACCTGAGTAAAAAGGCACTTACAGGAAGCCCTGAGGTGCCCTCCCTGCTGTAAAGCCCTGGAACATCTCCAGCACAGTCCAACTTGGAGGTCTGAGCTGAAAGCTTGGAGATCTGGGAACCTACATGTATGGTGCAGTGGAGAAGAAAAGTCACTGAAGTCCACTGGGTTGAACTCCTTGGTTGTTTCAAGCAGTTCCCTCTTTTCTGGCAGAGGAAAAGCAAGAGAATGCAGCAACAGAGACTGAGAGATAGTAACCAGGGATACGGGTGGCATGGTAGGAAGAACAATGTTCTCTCTTCCCAGGGTCCATACTTGAAGCCTCTAAGTATGTTACTTTACTTGTCAAAAGGACTTTGCAGGTGTAAATTAAGGATCGAACTGGGGGAGATTATCTGGGATTATCTGGGTGTAGCCAATATAAGCCTAAAAGCATTATAAGTGGTGGATTGAGCCAGAGGAGCCAGAGGTGGAGTTATGATGCCGGAAGCTGAGGCTAGAGTAATGAGACACCGGCTAGTGGTCACTCAAGGAATACAGGCTGACCCAGGAAGCTGAAAAGGCAAGACAGGTGGCTCTAGCAACTCTAGAAAAAAATGCTGCCCTTCCTGCTCATGTCCGACTTCTGACCTCCAGGGTAAGAGGATACATCGGGTGTGGATTTAAATCTCTGCCTGTGGCATTTTGTTACAGTAGCAATGGAAATGAATTCAGGCAGAAAACCAAAAGGATCAGGTATCCAAGTGGGGTAAAAGAGTCGTTGAGGCAACGGTAGAGGTCAACCTCAGGACCGCTGCCAGGCCAGGGAGGAGCAGGGGATAACCCGCCAGCTTCAGGGAAGGGAAGCTCACAAGACCCTGGCAAAGGCAGCTTCAGTAGCAAGGTAGGTTTTGGAGAGGATGGCGCATCTGTTACTTGTCTCAATAAACCAAAACCACATGTGAAGCAACAATGTGTATCATATGGGGTCAGAGAGGGCACACCAAACAGCAAGGGGAGAAAGGATGACAGAAGCCATCTGGGCATCATTTGGGGGTATTTTCTGGCAGTATTTCCAAAGGTGATAACTCTCATGTGTTTCTGGATTCCCAAGAGTCCAGTCTGGAGTGATACCAGGGAACACTCTTGGGATCTGGACATGGAATCAGTGGCCAGGTTTCTGGATGTGCTACTAGCTGGCCCTGGTTTCATCCTTCATGTAAGACTTACTGGTGTAACAGCAAGCCAGAGCAGTTGGAAAAGGATGGCAACCTTTAACAGGCCAGACAGGCCCTTGTGTGAAGCCCTTGACGATGAATTCAGTTAGCCAAGCTCTCATCCCCACTCCACAATGCATGAGGAGGTAGGTTCCCAGCTCCCGGAGGTTTCAACTCAGACCTCCAAGTAGGGTTGTGCTGGAGGGAGATGCTCCAGGGCTTTAGAGAAGGGAGGGAACCCCCAAGGCTTCCTGTATTTAGATTCCCTTCCCGTTTAATCACTCAAGCCCTGAAGCTCTCAATGTGTATGACAAAGCCTAGCAGAACCATAGGTGGCAGAAGCTGTGGGCTTCCCAGTCACTCAGAGACACATCCTATGTGGCCCTCAAGTCCTCCAGACATTATGCTACCTCATTGCTACAGTCTGGAGAGTTGAGATTTACCTTGCTTGGGGGTATTCTCAGGCAGGTAGCTCATATCTCACTGGTCTCTGAATAAGAACCATCTAGGTCTGTGATACCATGTGGGGAAAACACAGGTCTCTTTCTGACTGTTACTGTCTCCTTGGTGGCAGATTTGTGGGTGTCAGAGGACCTGGGTTGGGCTGTGATGAAAGCTAGAACTCCCTCCAGAAACACATAGACTCATACATTTTCCCATACACAATTCCATTAAGGCCCAGATGACCCACAGAACACTATGTTTAAGAAGTCTTATATCACTCTTTCCTATATACGGGTCCAAGTGGTACCCATGACGGTCTTAGGAGATACAAGAGACAACTTGTAGCTCAGTTGATGGACTGTTTGCCTAGCATGCCCAGGGCCCTAAGTTGGTTTCTGGCATCACATAAACTGAGCATGATAGAACATGCCTTTAATTCTGGAACATGGGTAGTAGAGGCAGGAAGATCAAAAACTCAAGGTCATCCTCTGCTACGTGGTGAATTTGAGGCCAGTCTGGGCTACATCATACCTGTCTTCCCTCCCACAAAATTTATATTTATTTTAAAGTGTTTAAAAGTCTGGGTGTGGTGGAGCACATCTTTCATCCCAGAACTTGGGAGACTGAGGCAAGTGAATCTCTGAATTTGAGGTTGGCCTGGTCTACACAGTGAGTTCCAGGATAGCCAGGACTATGTAGAAAGACACAGTGTCAAAAAAATAAATACAAAACCAAATAAACAAAAGATGTGTGATTCCATTGGTCTTATAACTTAGGGTCAGGAAATGCTAAAATAAAAAGTGAGTCTATGTAGAGATGAATATCAAATATTATAACTCAAGTGGTGTGTCAGTTTGTAAAGCGCTGTGGCCAAGACTCACGGGGGACCAAAGTAGGGAACGTCTGTGGGATCGGCAGGAGGGTTAGACACAAAATCCCTTCCTTGCCTCTTTCTCTCTTTAGATTATTTATGTTTTTATTTTATTGTTTGCATATGCAGAGTCCACAGAGGTGGGTCAGAGGTCAGCTGGTCCACTGCACAGATCCCAGGGATCACGTTTGTAGCCAGCACCCTCACCCACTGGGCCATCTTGGCAGCCCTGCTTCATTTTTTGCTGGAAGTGGTGATCACAACTCAAAAACTGGGCTTCGTGTCTGCAGGTGGGAGAGCACAGCTGTCGGTGTTTAGGCTAAGGAGCTTGATCCAACTGGCCTCTGGCAGCCTAGGATAGTCAGGGGCCAGCTTCCTCCATCAGCAGTGGCTTTTACTTGTTCAAGGTGAGCAGCTCATCTCCCGTACCCCACAGTATGTTAGCTCAAACAAGTCTGACTTGTTCCGTGTGTGTGCCTTTGTGTGAGTGTGAATGTGTGTGTGTGAGTGCGTGAGAGAGTGTGTACATAGGGGGTGTGGCAAAGTGGGGAAGAGGGGAGATAAGTGACGGGGGCCCACAGAAGATATAAAGTGCCCCCACTTAAGGGCTAGGCTGGAGAAGGGTCCCTAGGGGCGGGGGACAACAGTTAGTTCACAGGATTTTATTTTCGCTCCTCACACAACAGGAGAGGGCTCTTACCTCCAGAGGAGTCAGCACCCCGAATCCAGCAGGAGAGAAGGTAACATGGGGGCTTATCTAGTCATCTCTTTTAATGGACACCCCACTCCTGCCTGATTTCTTCTTTGACTGCTTTTCTCCTTCAGTTTAAAGAGAACTTCGCCTGCTATAGTAAGACATGCCTGCAACCCCTTCACTGCTATAGTAAGGCATGTCTGTAATCCCTTCACTTGTAAGGCCCAGGCAGAGGGGTCGAGTTTGAGGCCAGCCTGACCTAAACAGCAAGATATCTCACAAAACAAAATGAAACAAACAAACAAAACCCACCAAAGAAAACGTAAGCTAAAATAAGGAGAACCTTGAACTCGGTTCTGCATTTGCGCTCTGCCAGCAGTGACGGGAGACTGGACCGTGAGTAACTGTGGCTGCTGTGGGTTTGAAGGTGGACTGGTAGATTCTTTCTACATCCTCAGTTTGGGAAACAAGGATATTTGCAACATGACTGCACCGGGACTCTTCGGTAACAGGGAAGAGAAGAAGTAGGAGGCAAAGGTGAACTGGGTTTTGCCTCTGAGCTCTCCCTAGGGGTCAGACAGGACAAGACAAAGCGAAATCAAACCCTAATGCTGGATGGTTGGCAAAGTACGTAGGTGAGCCATCCAGGGTGGGAGTGCCATTCAGGATGGTGCCGAGTAGAAAGGCCACATCCTCCGGCTCCTGTCTGTAGAACACGGTTACAAAACAATGCAGGCCTGTCAGCTGTCACAGGCCTTGGAGGTTTCCAGCGTTCTGGTCCCAACCTCTTGTCAATGTCTGTACTCAATTTTGGCTAAGTTTTCTGTTCCCTCAGCAAGACCTGACACTAAACACCAGCTTCCCATAGCATGCTGGGCTCCCATTGTGGAATGCCAAGTCTGGGCACTTTATGAAAGCTCTCAAATCCTTCAGTTATGAAATCTCCGTCCCCTTTCTATTCAAGGTGATGGCGCTATACAGCTGCCTTCCCTCTGGTCTCGTCACATCCCCTGGAGTGCCCTCCATTCCTTCTTGTCACTGGAGCCAGGATACTCTTCCAAAGATGCAAATCTTTCATGCCACTCCCCTGCTTAAATCCTCTGGCTTTTCCGTGGCACCACAAGTCAAGCCCTGGACCACAACCTTTGAGGGTCATGTGATCAAGCCCCAGTGACTTTTGGCTTCCACCTCTTCCCTTTGCCTGATAACCCTTAGTCACCTTGGTCCTATTGCTGTCTCTTGGCTGTATCATACTCTTTTTTTCTCATCCATGCTGCCCCCAGCCCCCCAGTCTGTAATGTTCTTCTCACCACTTTGTCTAGCCAAGCTCCATCTTTCAATTAGCTCTTGGTAAAAATGTCACTTTCTCAAGGTAGCTCTTATTGAACCTGTTCTCTGAAATCTGCAGCCAGACTCAACATGTAAATATTATACATATGAATGAGATGCATTTAAATAATTATCATGTGGGTAATAGGGTCCCTCCTTTCCCCATCAGCATGCTCATTCTATAAATGGGAACTATGTTTTCTTTAATGTCTGTTGGTGCCTAGCCAGTGTTGTCAACCCACTTAAGAACCAAGTGACTGAATAAGATAAGGCTTAGATAAGACAGCAAGAGAGGTCTCCTAGAACAGTGCATGACCTGCCCTTTCATCCAAAGAGCTAAACGCACTTGGAAGCAAGAGTAAGCCACAAGGAACAAGCGCTGCTTCCCATCTAATCACCAGTCCTGTGCCAGGCTTGGGAACAAGGCATCAGCTTGGCTCGAACCTGAATCTACCAAGACTTCTGTAGATAGGGACTGTGTTCCCAGCCCTTGGATTCTCGGGATGGAGACGGCTTTGATTCTGGATTTGATTTTTGTACCACCTAGTTGTTTGATCTCAGACATTTTATAGAACCTCATGGAACCTCTGTGTTCACATCCTAAAATGAGGTGTGTTGAAGGTAAAAACCCAAGCAGCCTGGACCAGGCAACAGTACACAACTTAGCATCGAGTTGGAAGGATAGAGCTCTTTTCTTTAGCAAGCTGGCTTAGGCACATTCAGTCTTTCACACCTACAACACTGCTTAGGATAGAAATAAAACCAGGGACTGGAGGATATCATCTATAGAACTCTGTCCAGTTCCCCCACCCACCGGAGCCCTGGGAGCTAGCTGAGCAGAACTTTATTTTGCTGTGCCTCCTTGAATCAAGAGAGTGGTGTGCTCGGGAGGTCAGGTGACCCCAGGAACCTATTATTGAAACAAGAAAGAAGACCAGAAAGAGAAGACCAGAAAGGCCGATAAAAAAGAAGGAAGAGAAGAGAGAAAAGGGGTGGTGGTGGCTGGGGCCAGAATCAGGAATCCAAGTTGTCAAGGGGCAGAGGCTGCAGAAGGGACATGTTGAAAGGAGGATTCAGCCAGGTCAGGGACTAGCGCTGGGAAGAGGAAGGAAGGGCAGGCTCCTGGCAGCAGGAAAGGGGGTAGTGACCTGTTAACAACCTGGAAAGAAATTGGGGAAGCGGAGGGTGGGGAGGGCGGCCGCTGTCACCTTGCGTTCTCCAAGAGGGCAGGCAGGTGATCTGGGCTCTCTGGAGTGGCGGGCTGGGGGAGGGGTGGGAAGCAGGGAGTGGGGTGTGCCCCGGGCCGGCTGGTACCTGAGGGTCCACTCGCAGTTCACCCACGTAGTACTGCTCCAGCCAGCGGCGGGCGTTGTCCGAGTGTCTGTGAGGTGGCCCATCCAGGTCGGCAGTGATGTCCTGGCCAGCCCGCGCCCGCAGCAGCTGCTCGCCCCCAGGATGGTGCCGCACAAAGCCGGTGAGGTCGTAGAGGCTGGCCCCGCGGCGGACCCAGCAGGCACCAGCCGCCAGGCGCCGCTGGACCTCGGCGGGCGAGAAGGAGGCGGCGGGGGGCGGAGCGGGGGCCATGGCGGGAGAGCGGAGCTCGGAGCTCGGAGCCCGGCCGTCTGCTCCGCGGCTGCCCAGCGCGTCTCTATCATCTCGGGAGCCCGGGCCGCCGCAACGGGCCGGCCGCCACCGCACCTGCTCATTTGCATGCCGGGCTCTCATTGGCCACTCGGTGGGACGCGGCTGGTGCTCGGAGCCGCCTCCCCATTGGCCCGCAGGGACCCGAGCCCCGAGCGCTGGGCACGGAGCGCGGGCGCCAGGTGGCCCTGGGCAGGTAGAGGGCGTGCCCGCCAGGTGTGTCCGGCTGCGGGTGGATGGCAGCGGATCGAAGTGGACAGTCCGAACGACATCCTCCGTGACCTCGTATCTTCTACTTCAGCTTCACGGGAGAAACTAACTGTACTGAATTCTGCAGTTTGCAGAGGCGACAAAGATAAAAAGCAACAGGACAGAGGTCTAGTCTAGTGCCTGGGGTGAAAAATTTAAAGTCATCCCAGATTCAGGCACAGTATATAATAATGTAATATTTAAAAGAATTATATCGTTGTACCATGTGAATGCGCATCTAAATGATGAATATTTATTGTTTTTTTTCTTTTTTGGATTTTCGAGACAGGATTTCTCTGTAGTTTTTGGTGCCTGTCCTGGAACTAGCTCCTGTAGACCAGGCTGGCCTCGAACTCACAGAGGTCTGCCTGCCTCTGCCTCCCCAGTGCTGGAATTAAAGGCGTGCACCACCACCACCCGGCCCTGAATATTTATTGTTAAAGCATTATAAGTTTATATTATACACATTTTAACTACAATTTAAAATAAAAATTAACACACTTTACTGGGTAGTCTGGATGAGTAAACAGATGACTTTTAAGAGGATTTATGTGTGTGTTCATTTACAGGCACCATGTGCACAGAATGCCTGTGGAGGCCAGAAGAAGATGTTGATCCCCTTTACAGACTGTTGTGAGCAGCCATGTCTGTGCTGGCAACCGGGAACCCTGGTCTTCTGCAAGAGCAGCCAGTGCTCTTAATCATTGAGGCAGCTCTCCCGTTGTTTTTGTAAATCATGTTTTATTGGAGTAACAGTCATAATTAGTAGAACAGGATTGGGAAGGTACACAGCTAGACTGTGTTTTTATTTAAATGTTTTCTATTTTTTTCACTATGGACATTTTTCATTAGTACTGAGTTGTCAAAGACTATTAATGTATTTATCTTAGGGATTACTCTTTATTAACTTATAAATTTATTATATATCTATCCATTTATCAGCATCTCTCTGTCACTTCTCAATCTTGTAATAAAGACATAGCTGATTCAATGCCCTCCCCAGCCTCCTTATTTTCCTCTTGTTTGGGAAGGGCAGGGGTTTTGAAGACATCCTGAGGTAGAGATGGATCGCTGGCTTGCCTGGTAATTGATGGGCTTCCGCCTACGTCATCTCTTTTGTGAGTTTATTCTGAGTGATAATTTTATTCTTGATTTCTGGATAAGACACCATCTGGTGAATGGACAATAAAACTGTAATATTTTCAAGAAGGAAAAATATTTATCCTGGGGCTAGAAGATAGTAACTAAGACCCTTCACTGCCTTTCCAGAGGACCATAGTTCAGTTCCCAGCACCAATGTCAGGCAGCTCACAACCACCTATAATCAACTCCAGCTCCAAGGGATCCTATGCCCTCTATGACCTCCATCGGAACACACATGTTTTTGGTGGTTGTTGTTTGTCTTGATTTTCAGACAGGGTCTCACTGTATAGCTTCAGCTGGTATAGAGCTGGCTTTGTAAACCAGGCTGTCCTTAAATTCATACAGATTTACCTGCTTCTGCCTCCTGAATACTAAGATGAAAGATGTGTACCACCACACCCAGCAACAAATTATTTTTAAAAATCTTTAAAACATTTATCTTGAGATTTGAAATTACCTTGAGTTTTTGGTAGGCTCTTAAATGTTGATGCCTCTCACTGTCTTACATCATACCCCTGGGAGAATCCTGGACGGAGAACAGGGAATCATGTCTCCTTTACATGAGGAAAAATAGGAGCCTTGAAGGCAAAGTCTGTGGATCGGGTGTGTCATCAGAGCCTTGTTAATAACAAGGAGGGCCACATACAGCTTTTTCCTTCTCAGCTACAGACTGTGATTTGGAACCAGACTCCCAATTCTGAGGTTGCCCCATTCCAGCTGGCTTTTGACTTCCTTCCAGAAAATGTTTTTCCAGGTTGCCTCTGTTGTTGCCCAGATAGGGCTAGCACTAGCACTGTGTGGTAAGCCTGTGTCAGAAACCTCAGGGCCACCATCACAATAGATGCATTTAAGGTCAGGCTATCTGGTCTCAATCCCCGCCCACCCCCCCACCCCACCCCCGTCCCGGGGGTAGGTAAAAGTTCTACTGTGCCCATAGGTCTGTAGGTCTGCTAAGGAACAGCTAGCCAGCAGGCTTGAGCAATGAGACATAAATGGTCACCCTCACCCCATTATCACACCTATTATGTTTCAAACACTTGGCATGGCAGAAGCAGCCAAGCCCAGGTTCCCCAGGTGTGTCTGCTGAGCACATCGGAGGAAAAGCCCGTTACTGTTACTGTTTCTCACTACTGCCTTCAATGCTAGCTGTCTGAAGCCGAACAAACAAGTAATAGTTCAGAATTGTAACACCCACATTTTTGCCCTGGTAATTCCATGTCTAGAAATCTGACCTTGCAGATATACTGTATCAAGATGCATAAATAATAGCAGTAATTACAACGGATTTATAGAGTAGAGACAGCCCAAATATACATCATGAGGGAGAAATGATAGCAAAATACCATATAGCCATTAGAAAGAATTGGGCAGGCTCGTGTCTAGTGGGTGAAATAATCTCCAGGACATTGTAGTGGGAACGAAGAACAATGTGTGTGGGATGCTAACAGCTCGTTTATTGTGTTTGTTGATTTTGAGACAGGGTCTCATCATGGAATTCTGGCTGGCAGGGAACTCATTATGTTTACCAGGCTGGCCTCAAACTCACAGAGATCAACCAGCCTCTGCCTCCCAAGTGCTGGGATCAAAGGTGTGCGCCACCACACCTGACCTTGTTATTTTTAATTATGTAGTATCTTTTGTTTGTATGCAAACAAAAGAATATATGTAAAATTTAAAACAAATGGTGTATTAACTAAGACAGAAATTTGAACCCGTTTTTATACTCCAAACCATCTACATTCTGCCTCCTGGTTAGCAATGGGCGGTTAGCAATGAGAGGTTAGCAATGGGCGGTTAGCAATGAGAGGTTAGCAATGGGCGGTTAGCAATGAGAGGTTAGCAATGGGCGGTTAGCAATGAGAGGTTAGCAATGGGCGGTTAGCAATGAGAGGTTAGCAATGGGCGGTTAGCAATGGGCGGTTAGCAGTCGGTGGTTAGCAATGGGCGGTTAGCAATGAGAGGTTAGCAATGGGCGGTTAGCAATGGGCGGTTAGCAATGAGAGGTTAGCAATGGGCAGTTAGCAATGGGTGGTTAGCAATGGGCAGTTAGCAGTGGGTGGTTAGCAATGGGTGATTAGCAATGAGAGGTTAGCAATGGGTGGTTAGCAATGGGCGGTTAGCAGTCGGTGGTTAGTAATGGGTGGTTAGCAGTGGGCGGTTAGCAATGGGTGGTTAGCAATGGGCGGTTAGCAATGGGTGGTTAGCAATGGGCGGTTAGCAATCGGTGGTTAGCAATGGGCGGTTAGCAATGGGCGGTTAGCAATGGGTGGTTAGCAATGGGTAGTTAGTAATGGGTAGTTAGCAATGAGCAGTTAGCAATGGGTGGTCAGCAAAGGGTAGTTAGCAATGGGCAGTTAGCAATGGGTGGTTAGCAATGGGCAGCCGCTGATCTTGAGTTCTGTTTTGTTTCTGTTTCCTTCCTGTCCTGGGGGTTGAACTCAAGTACATGCTGAGTAAGCATTCTACCAATAAGCTACACTCCCAGCTATCTTTACCTTTTATTTTTATTTTTTAGATTTATTTTATTTGTGTGTGTGTGTGCGCGCGCACATGTGCAAGCATTCATGTGAGTATATGCATAGGCATGAGGGTGCCCACAAAGGCTGGAAAAGGACATTGCATCCCTGGGAATGAGTTACAGGTGGTTGTGAGCCACCTAGTGGGGTGCTGGGAATCAAATTCAGATTCTCTGGAAGGACAGCAAACACTCTTAACTGCTCAGCCATCTCTCCAGGCCCATATAGTCTATTTTTAATTAAAATACTCTTTGTCTCTCATCTCGTTATAGAAATGCTGAGATTGTAAAATAAGACTGTGTTACCTTGCCTGGTTTTGCACACATCCTAGAGATTCAAACTTGCATGACAAGCATCCTACCTTCTGCACCATCTCCCCAGCCTCTTTAGCTTTTATTCTAACAGTCTGTGTGTGCCTACAGAACATACTGCTTGAGTTCAGTTGGTTTTGTATCTGAATACATAATACTTAGCGGGCAGCACTGTTTGGGGCGGTTTAGGAGGCATGGGCTTCCTGGCGAAAGTATGTCACTGGGGAGGGGTCATGTGTGTGTCTGGAAATGTGATCTCTCGGCTCCCTGCTCCTGCAGCCATGTCTGCTGCTTGCTGCCATACCTCCCTACTGTGGTGAACTTTTCTCCCGCTGGAATTGTAGGACAAAATAAAAGTTTTTCTTCCATATGTATATTTGGTTTTTCAAAACCAGGTTTCTCTGTTTAACAGCTCTTGCTGCCCTGGAACTCACTCCGTAGACCAGGCTGGCCTCAAACTCACAGAGATCCGCCTGCCTCTGCCTCCCAAGTGCTGGGGTTAAAGGTGTGCACCACCACTGCCCAGTCCTTAAGTTGCTTTTGGTCATGGCATGCTATCACAGCAGCAGAAAGTACTAACATAGAGGTCAACATTTTTCTAACCCCCAAATCAGATTAAAACATGACAAAAATAAATGAATAAATAAATAAATAAAGCTACTGACAGTACCACTTACCAACATCACTGGAGAGAATTTCCAATGTGTTTGTGTATTTGTGTATAAATGAAAGAACGTTGGGAACACAGGCGCCATTGCAAACATGTTGAGGTCAGAGGGCAATCTCAGGTATCCTTGCTGTCTACTTGGTTTGAGGCAAGTCTCTTCATGGGTAGTTGACTCACAAGCTTCCAGGGTCTCCTATCTTTACCCTCAATGTTGCTATGGGTATTCTGGGATTACAAAAGACATGCTTGGATTATAGGTGTATGCTGAGGTTACAGATACATGCTGGGATTACAGATGCATGCTGGGATTACAGATGAATGCTACTACATTTGGCTTTACATGGGTCCTGGAGATCTGAACTCAGTGCTTTCTACACTGGTCATCTCCCCAACACAAATTCTTAACAAAACTTTCATAATACAACAATACAATACAACAATATAAGAACAAGTCATGAATAAATAGGGTCTATTTCAGGGTCTACATTCACTACATAAACTAAACTCAACGCCATGTGGTCACCAGATGAATGTAGAAAAGACATTTGACACAAGCTAGTCAAACATTCTTACATCATTCATCTTCTCACGCCAGGGGAAACAGAAAGCACTTCTTCAACCTGATAAAGATAATTTACAGATCCCACAACAAAGGTCAAACTCGATGGCAAAAAGACAATAACTTCCCATCAGGAAGTGTGTGAAGATCCCATATCACGTTTATTTATCATGATACCAAACATAAAAAACCCCAACAACAACAAAAGATTATCCTCTTTGAGACAAAGTCTCACTATATAGCCCTGGCTGTCCTGGAACTCACTATATAGAGTGGGCTGGCTTCGAACTCACAAAAATCCATCTGTCTCTGCCTCCTCAGTGCTGGAATCAAAGGCATAAGTCACCACACCTGCCTTTTGTTTTGTTTTGGGGAGAGGAACGGGATCTCAAGTGTCTCAGGCTGGCCTCCAATTCTCAATGCCCGAGGATGACCTTGAACTCCCGATCTTTCTGCTTTCACTCTCCTGCTGTGATGACAGGTGTAGGTTGTTCTGCCTGCCCCTGCAGTAAACTTTAAACCAGTTCCAGGACAGGCTCCAAAAGCTACAGAGAAACTCTGTCTCGAAAAAAGGAGGAGGAGGAGGAGGAGGAGAAAAAGAAGAGGAATTTATTTAGGCTCAGAGGAAAGAAGCTGACTTGTCTTCACTGGGAGATGACACCGTGGTCTAGGCAGAAAAGCCAGGGACAATTGGCACACACACACAAACTAGAATAAATGAGTTAGCTAGGAAATAGATTCAAGGTCAATTTACAGAAATCAACTACAGCCCCCGTACTAGAAACGAGTGATCAGAAGTTGAAATTTTGAAAAAAAGCACTTGATATAGTATTTAAAATGTGAAATAGAGGGACTAGGTAGATGGCTTTATAGGCAAGCTGCTTGGTATACAAGCATAAGGACCAGTTACGGTTCTGCCATACACACATACATTTATGCCAGGCAGGCTGCCTGTAATCCCAGCGCTCAGGAGGCAGGGATAGAAGTCCCGAAGCCATCTGACTAGCTAGACTAGCTGAATTGATGATGAGAGACCCTGCCTCAATGTACAAGGTGGAGAGTGACGAGAAGAAGATGTCAGATGCCAACCTCTGGCTTCCATACATATGAGCATCCACATGCATTCATATATGAGCATCCACATGTGAACATCCACATATGCACAGGCAACAACCACCACTCACCATGCAAAAGAGAGAGAAAAAGTATGTGTGAAATAGGAATATATCTGACAAAAGTCACTAAGTGATTATGCATTAATAGCGATAAAACATTGCTGAGAAATGTAGAAAGAATTCTAGGTATTGACACATACTCCGCTTAAGGCCAGCCATCCTTGACTACTACATCATGAGTTTGAGGCTAGCCTGGGCTACATGAGAGAGACCCTGCTTTAAAAATAATGAATTAGAATATGTAATCGTGTTAATATGTCTGTTCTTTCTAATTTGATTTATAGATTTAATGTGCAATTATGCTCTGAGAAGTCCATAACTCTCATCATACACACGCATACACGCACACACCCACCCCAGTTCACTCTTAGCTCCTGCAGGTCCTCACTCAGTTCTCTCTCCCGCCTCTCCTTTGGAAATGCCGTGGGTAAATGCTGAATGGAGCAATGAGTTCTAGCACAAACCCCAGGCCCTGAACTTGCCGAGGGAGTATATTGGCCACAAGTGCGGGAGTATGTCTTGCCACTTTGAGCCTAAGTGAACAGAAAATCTACCCTACATGCAAGGAATGCCCCTGTGGTTTGCTAGCTGTAACCCAAGAATGGCTCTCCGCAGATAGCCCCTGGGGGAAAGCAAAGTGGCCATCAGTGGCAGAGACTGTCAGGGATGATAACACATGCCTGTAATCCTGTACTTGGGAGGCAGAGGAGGCCAGACTGGCTTACAGAGTGAGTTCCAGACCAGCCAGGGCCACAGAGTAAGACTCTTTTCTTTAAAAGGACAAAAATAAAAATTGAAGAAAAAATCCTAAAATAACCCAGAACCCCTAATTCAGGACAAGTGCATTTCCCATCCCTCAGGGTGTTGAAGGCTGAGGTGCCCAGAGCCTCAGGGCTCCCCAGGGGCAGAATGATCTGACCATGGTGGCACTGCATCCCATAAAGTAAGAAAGCTAGGCCAGTTTGCACCTTCACCCCCAGTCTTATTGATTATGCCAAACAGAAAACCTTTGTTTGACACTGCCCTTTCACCCTTTGCTGAAGATCAGAGCTTTTGCCGTTCAGCCGAAGCCTGGTAAACTTCATCGGCAACCATGCAATACTGTCTTCTTTGTTGTGTTTTCCGTCGCAGCCACCTTAGGCATGCGGCAATAGCTACTGGTTTTCCATTTCTAAGAATGATGTAAAAGTCTTTTCTTTCTCTTCCTCTTCCTTTCCGCATAGGTCTTGATAATATTGTCTCACTATGTTGTCCAGGTTGGCCTTGAATCTAAGCTTCTCCAACCTCAGTTTCCAGAATGACTAGGATCACAAATCCAAGGCACAGTGACACAGAGTTTGGTTTTCTTCGGACGTACTAGGAGTCCTGCCAGAAAGAGAGGCTAAGACATCAGCCCCAGTCTGGGATTCTGGGATCAGACAGTGGAATGAATTCATGATCTACAAGTCACACTTCAGCATGGGCTTTCCTAGGGACTCCTGATCCAGGACTGACTTGCCACTAGGTGGTGCAGGAAGTGCTACAGTGCCCAAGCACAGCAAGGTTCTTTGCAGTGAGACTCCTGGAACAAGTCCAGCACCCTCCTATCCCTCTAGGGAAGGCCCACAAAACAGAAAGGAGACACACCACTAAGTCAAACTCAGTCATCTCCAAACCAAACCCCAGAGACCCCAATGCCGCAAGGTAATTAACTGCTATTGTCCATGCTGCTTTGTGTATACATGTGCATTTGTGTGCACATGCATGTAGAGGCCAGGGGTCAACATGAGGTCTTCTTCAGGCACTCTCCGTGATATTACTGTTGTTGTTATTTTTGTGTGCATATATGTAAGCATGAACATGTCTCTTTGTGTGTGTGACAGAGGTTGATTTGGGGTTTCTTCCTCTGCTGCTTGTAGCTCCCACATCATAACACCGAAACTTCCTAATAGTTATGAATGCTCGGCCTTATCTCATGCTTGCCCCACTAGCTCTTAGAACTTAACCTGTTTCTCTTCATCTACGCTTTGCCTTGGGACTTTACGTTTCTTTCCTTCTGTGTATCTGACTTTCACTGCTTCTCGTGTCAGGCTGACTGACAGCTGCTGGATTCTAGCCAGGAGTGTCCCTCTTTTTTTTTTTTTCAAGATGGGGTTTCTCTATAGCTTTGGTGCCTGTCCCGGAACTAGCTCTTGTAGACCAGGCTGGCCTCGAACTCCCAGAGATCTGCCTGCCTCTGCCTCCCGAGTGCTGGGATTAAAGGCTTGCGCCACCACCGCCCGGCTCTTTTTTTTTTCTTAATTCAGTTATTTTTGCTTTTTAGATTTCAGGTTTTCAGAGTCCCAGCAAGTGGAAGCCACCTGCTGAGAGTGCTCTCTACTTGATCATTAAACTTTCTTCGGAGACGCGCTCTTTCCCTGAACCTGTGTCTCATCAGCTGACTGAACTAGTGTTTACGTGGGTGCTTTGGTATCCAAATAGATCCTATGCTTTTGTGACAGCACTTTATCAATGGAGTCAGCTTTATTTATTTATTTATTTATTTATTTATTTATTTATTGAGATAGGATCTCTCCCTGAACTCAGAGAAAGGGAAAAGCCCAGAAGCCAAAGGTAGACAGAATAATTTAAGTTAGCAAAGCTAGCTAGAAGCAAACAAAGCTAAAACTGGGCATTTATAAGTAAGAATAAGTCCCTGTATTTATTTAGGAGCTGTGTGGTGGGTCCCCAAAAGAGCAAACAGGGAAAAAAGCAACTACAGATAAATATTTTTAAAACAATAAAATAAGAGGCGTTTTTACAGTTCCCTGCTTCACCTTACACAGGTGTTTCCTTTCTCCTTTGTTTTGATTTGTTGTTTTTGAGACAGCGTCTTGTCATATAGGCCAGGATGACCTCCAACTCATGATTCTCTTTCTTCAGCTACCTAACTGTTGAGGTTACAAGTGTGAGTCACCATGCCTGGCTTACCCTTCTTCTTTAACTATTTGGTCAAGGGTCCAAATTTATGAAAATATTGAGAAAAGAATGGAAACGAGAGGCTAGGAAGATGGCTCAACTGGTAAAGACCTGCTGTAGAAGCACGAGGACCTGAGTGTGTATTTCCAACACCATTGTGGTGGTTTGAATAGGAATGCCCCCCCATAGTCTCATGTGTTGGAAAGCTTGGCATATAGGGTGTGGGACTATTAGGAGGTGTGGCCTTGTTGGAGGAAGCGTGTCAATGTGGAGGTGAGCTTTGAGGTCTCATATGCCCAAGCTATGCCCAGTGTGAGACACAGTTCACTTCCTTTTCCCTTCAGATAAAGATGTGGGACTCTCAGCTACCTTTTCAGAACCATGCCTGCCTGCATGCTGCCATGCTTCCTATCATGATGATAATGGATTAAATTTATGAAGTGTAAACCAGCCCAATTAAATGTTTCTTTGTAAGAGTTGCCGTGGTGCAGATGAGAGAGCTGTCCCCATCCTGTGTCATGTGACAGCATGGGCAGGGGAGGGATCCCCTCCTACCCCATGCCCCTGGCCTCTGGCGGGAGAGCTGGCCCTGAGGTCATAAGAGCAGGAGAGCTGTCCCTGCCCCTCATAGCTGCAGCACTTGGGAGAGTGGCCCCTACACCTCGACTGGGGAACACAGGAAAGCAGGCCTTGAAGGTGTAGGTTTGGGAGAACCGACCCTGAGGATGTGAAAGCTGGAGAACTGGCCTTGACCCTTGCTCATTTCTGCAAGGGGTGAATTTGCCAGGGCAATGCTGAAGAGCTCACCCTGGTGGTGAGAACAGGGGAGAGCTGGTGGGCTGACCAACCCTGCAACTACTCAGGCTCAGAACCAGGGTTAAGTGTTGGTTCACCCCAATATCCACCCCATCTGCGATCTCCTTGAGCCCAGGTGGCAGTGGGGGTGGGGGGTAGTCCTGCAGATCCAGGGTTACAGGATCTCCATGACACAGGACAGCAACGGGATGTCCAGGAAGCGTCCCAGTGATGGCCCAGTGTCTATAGCGTAGCAGAGACCAGGGGCCTCGAACCGAACCAATGAGTCTATGCAATGAGCATCTGAATGTAAAGAAATATGGGTAAAGGGGTTTAGTGTGTAACTCATTGTGACACATTGCAGCATCCACGACCATATTTTCCCTTTCTTCCCTTTTTTTCCCTTTTTTTTATCTTAAATTTTGTTTTGTTTTATTTGGGAGGGGGAGGGCGCAGGGGCAGAGGGCAGGTGCAAGGAGATGGGAGATGGGTGGTATTGGGATTTATGATGTGAAAGACACAAAGAATAAGTAAAGTTAAAATAAAGATAAAAAATTAAAAAATGGAAGAAGAGTTGCTGCGGTCATGGTGTCTCTTCGCAGCAATAGAAACCCATGTGACAGCCATGTGAAACCTGGGTGCAGTGGTACACATCTGTAGCCACAGTGCTGGGGTGCAGAGAGCAGAGTGGTTAGGGCTCACTGGTTAGCCAGTCTAGCTGAACTGATGAGTTCTTGGTTTGACAACCCTGCCTCAGAAGATAAGATGGAGCAATAGAGGAAGGTATTCTGGTCTCCAGAGGAACGCACACACAGACTGTGTCACAAATTCTATTTGGTCTTAATAAAATCTCAGTCGGGGGGTGAAAGCTGGAGGATCAGAGAAGCAGAGCGGCCACTAGAGTTCTTCTCTCCACTAATGCTCAGACTGTCACCTCAGACTACTGACTACAATGAGCTCTTACCTCCTCCCACCTGATATTCCTCTCTCTGCCCAGCCATATCCCTTTATCTTTAACTCCAAAGACCCCAGAAGGATATTATCTGAGTAAATTAGTATGTAATTGTAAACAACTTCCAAAACTCTAGAAATGACAGAGAAATCTAACTGCCTGGGCAGTCACCCAAAGTTCCTTGGTAATACTGAGGCATCCATCTTCAGCCTAAGAGGCTAGAGTATTTGGCAAACTTATCGGTGAAGCAGGAAAGTGGATGGACTATTCTTCATTGTATTGAAAAAGTTCATTGATCCCTTTCCTCTGTGTCCTAAAGAATGTCTGGTAGTTTCTTCTGTGAAGCAGGAACCCTGAAGGACCATGTTGACTTGCTTTGGCAAAGCTCAGTGGTCACTTTCTTATGGGTCCTGCATGTCCAGCTTATACATCATACTGTCAAGCAGTTCAGGCAAGAGCAACTTCTTGCCCAAATGACTAGCCTTGCCACATTGAAATCAAACTCCTTAAGGAGTTTCTTCAATGTCCATCATCTCTGAAGTAAATTGGTGCTACTGGGAGCAGATGAGTCTCCACACTTCCAGGGTGGACCCCACCCATCACACAGGTGTGCCATTTCATACCACCTCAAAGACTGTCTATCCTGGAATTTACCCCACGGGCATTTCCCACCCAAGTGACCACACCTTAGTTACAGGTCTCACTACTCTCTCTGCACAGGTCTTCCCATTGTCCCCATAACCATTGTGTCAAAATTTCCCCTGCAACCCCTCACACCTTGGAGTCAATTGTTTGCCTCACTTCCCACATCAAAGACAACATTGCTTTTCCCAAACTCATCAACGCTCTGGTTGACTTCTTCCAGTATGCCAAGTGTTACTAAAATTCCTTTCCTGTTTACATCATGTAAACAACATCTCCCCACCTCCAAGGTTCCAACAGCAAAACAAGGCACAATGCCACCAATGTTCACCCTGGGACGCCAATGAGTTTATCGGGCTAACAGAGCAGGGGTGAGGGGTTACGTGCAGAACTGTGGGTATTCTTCCTAGAAAATCTTCACTTAACAGAGAAGGCGACTTTCCCCCAGACTCACGGATGGAAGCCTATTGGCTAGTCTTTCCCCCATTCTATTATATATTCTAGCCCCACCCTGAGACCACACGCAATTAAGGCAGAACTGTATACAACAGGTGGCGTAGGGGATTGGATGCCCAGGTGAGGGTACTGTGACCCTTTTCTGCTCTGAGGGGATGGCAACCAGCAGCAAGCACAGTTGAACTCAGGAAGCTCAGGGTTGTTTGGCCCAGAGGCTGGTCCTGTCCGAAAGCAGTCACTAGTCTACCACTGTACCCTCCCATGGCTGTGACCGTCAGCCTGCATTGGGTGTTTCATGTTGACATCACCTCAGACGATGTGCTGTGGCTGGATTCGATTGCTGCATTGACGGTTAACAGCCCTGTGAATGTGGCGCTATTATTAATCATGCTTACTGTCCCCATGAGGCAACCAATGATTAGAAATCTTAGGAAACTCGCCAAGAGCTACACAACTACTAAGCAAAGGGGCCAAGCCAGGGAGCCTTAGATGGACATTGTTCCTGCCAACAGCCTCCCACGTCCACCTCCACCTGCCATGTTGCAAAGCAAGTCCTTTTTTAGGATTACAACATGTTTATTACTTCTCAGAAAAGTTCGTACACACATACAATGTATTTTGATTATTTTTACCTTGACTCCTCTCCCTACCTTCTACTAGATCACCCCAACCATCTCACAAGTTCACATCCTAAAAAAAAAAAAAGTTTGAATTTTTAACTAAAAAAAAATTATAAGCCACCGAGTTCAATTTGTGCTGCCCACATATGCGTGGGTGTTGGGTCATCCATTGATCTGCCTAGCAGGGACCTCACACCTACAGAAAACTGACGTTTTGCCTCCTGGCAGTCATCAGTTGTCAATAGCACCTCGCTAGTGGTGGGGGCTCATGGTCCCCTTCCTCCTCCAGGTTGGAAGGTTGACTGGCTTGATCCTGTGCAAGCAACTACAGTGGTTATGAGTTTATCCACCTATTACATCCAGAAAACACTTATTCATTTTTTAAAACATTTTTAAAATTAAATTATTTATTTTACATCCCGACTGCAGTTTCCCTCCCTCCTCTCCCCCTATTCTCTGCTTCCTCCTCCCCTCTGCCCTCATCCATCCACTCTGCCTCCATTTCTGTTCAGAAGGGGACAGGCCTCCCATGGGTGTCAACAAAGAATGGCATATCAAGTTGAGGTAGGACTAAGCCCCTTCCCCTTGTATTAAGTCTGGGCAAGACAACCCAGTATGAGGAGTGGGTTCCCAAAAGCCAGCCAAAGCATTAGGGACAGTTCCTGCTCTCACTGTTAGGAGTCCTGCAAGTATACCAAACTACACAACTGTTACACCTATGCAGAGGGCCTAGGTTGGTCCCATGCAGGCTCTCTGGTTGTGAGTTCAGTCTCTGTGAGTGTCTGACCTCAGGTTAGTTGGTTCTGGGGTTTTCTTGTGATGTCCTTGACCGCCCCGCCCCCAGCAGCTAGCACACTTCTTCCTTTCTTCAGCAGGATTCCTCCATCTTGGCCTAAAGTCTAGCTGTGGGTCTCTGTGTCTGTTTCCATCAGTTACTGGATGAACAGCCCCACAGTCTTAATAATGCTTCTGGCCCGTCTTCCATGATGTCTGTTGCATCTTGAGAGGAGGGTATAGGAGAGAATAGGATTGTCCCATTTATGGCTCACCATTCCACAAACTCTTAATCCCTGCGCTATGACCAGTTGTGAGCTTCTGTATGAACTGCTGTCCACCGCACAAAGAAACTTCTCTGATGAGGTCTAAGAGCTGCAGCGATCTCTGGGCATTGTGGTGGTTGGGATGAGGATGTCCCCCAGCAGGCTCGTGTATTACAACAGTTGGTCCTTAGTTGGTAGACTGTTTGGAGAGGCTCAGGAGGTGCAGTCCACTGGGTGGACTCTGAGAGTTTATAGCCTTGCTCCACTTTCATTTCTCTTTCTCTGTTTTTGTTTTTGCTTTGGTTTTTTGAGACAGGGTTTCACTTCACTTTCTCTGTTTTATGTTTATGTTTGAAGATGTAACCTCTTGGCTTCCTGTTCTGGCTGCCTGCTGCCGTGCCTCACCTGCTGTAATGGACTCTCCCCCTGACACTGTAAGCCCAAGAAAACTCTTGCATATGTTGCTTTGGGCCATGGTGCTTTACCACACCAATAGGCAAGTAACTACTGCAGGTAGAGTATTCCTAAGGCAGTCAGTCTCATGTTATATCCATTCGACAAAACAATAACAGTCAAGTTCACGGACTGGGAAGATGGCTCAGAGTTAAGAGCATGGACTGCTTTTCCAGAAGTCCTGAGTTCAGTTCCCAGCAACCACGTGGTGACTCACAACCATCTGTAATGAGGTTTGATGCTCTCTTCTGGTGTGCAGACGAAACATGCAGACAGAACACCGTATGCATAACAAATAGATCTTTTCAAAAAATAATAGTAGGCTCACCTCTATGGTCTACAGACCCCCCCGCCCCCAGTTACAAGTTCTTGGTCAGATGCATAGTATCATACATTTCTTCCTGTGCAGTAGACTTTAAATCCAATCAGAAACCATGACATCTGTGCCACTATTGCACCTGTGGGTATCTCCTGCCAGGCTGGTTGCTATTGTAACTCTCAAGGCTCTCAGGTGGGTAAGACTGTTAATGACTTTTCTCCCCCAGGAGACTACGTAGCCCCTTACAGTACTGGAACATCTAAGCAGCAGGATGAAGCTTCCTGGTTAGTACCAGATTAATTTTTCCATGATGAACTCACTGTGTAGCTCAAGCTGGCTTTGAACTCAAGGCAATTCTCCTGCTTCGGTCTCCTGTGTGTGAGGATGATGGTATGACCCACAGCATATAGTTTTATTGTTTTGGAGAAAAGCATATGGACCAGTGGGTAAACTGAACTTGTTGACCAAGCCTGCCCACCTGAGTTTAATCCCAGAACTCACATAAAAAGCTGTATGCTGTGCTTTGCCCCTGCAATCTTACCAGAGATGGGAGGTGGAGGCAGGAGGATGAGCCAGAAGCCTGAGGACCTGCTAGCCCGGACTATGTTGCAGAGAAACCTAAATGCACCATGGCATGCTCAAAACTGCATGTGCATGCATATTCTCTCTCTCTCTCTCTCTCTCTCTCTCTCTCTCTCTCTCTCTTATACATACACACACATTTTTAAATAATAGAAAAGCAAAGAAGTTTGTTGATACATTCTAATATTTCATGTTTAATGTGCACTCAATTTGACTATTGATCGTCACTACTACAGCATCACTGACTGCTTTAGATGGTATTTTTTTCAAGGTCTGATCATTTATTTGTTACTCTTAAGGGCTGCCCCCCCCCCACCGCCACACTGGACTTATACTTAGAATTAGAAGCTCTCAGCGAGGACAGCCTATATCTAATGGTGATGTGTTCCTGGAAGTTTTCTTTGACTTCCTTTATTTTCCTGCACTAAAGTTTAGCACAGTCTGCAGCCTTCTCCTCGTTTTATTTAGGGGATTGTTTCTTCAGAGCCATATGCGAGCATTGATGTTGCAGGACAAGGGGAGTAACAATATCAGATTATTTGATGGTGTCCTGCAGATCTCTGAGGCTATGTTGATTTTTATCCATTCATTTTTCTTCCTTTTCCTCAGACTGGAAAATATCAGTTAATATGTCTTTAAATGTTTCCTCTGTCTGGTCAAATCTGTTGAGTCCTTCAAGTAAATTTTTATTTATCATTTATTCATTTATTGTGCCTTTCATTTCATATTTGTTTAAAGTAATTCTATCTCTTTTTTATTTTTTTAATATTTATTTATTTTGGTTTTTTGAGACAGGGTTTCTCTGTAGCTTTGGTGCCTGTCCTGGAACTAGCTCTTGTAGACCAGGCTGGCCTCGAACTCCCAGAGATCTGCCTGCCTCTGCCTCCTGAGTGCTGGGATTAAAGGCGTGCGCCACCACCGCCTGGCTATCTCTTTTTTTAAAATATTTATTTATTTGTTATGTATACAATGGTCTATCTGTGTGTATGCCTGCAGGCTAGAAGAGGGCACCAGACCTTATTACAGATAGTTGTGAGCCACCATGTGGTTGCTGGGAATTGAACTCAGGACCTTTGGAAGAACAGGCAATGCTCTTAACCACTGAGCCATCTCTCCAGCCCCGTAATTCTATCTCTCAAACTCAGTGTGGGAGTTCAAGTTTATGATCCCAGCACTTGAGAGGCAGGAGCAAGAGAACCAAGAACATAGCTGAGTGTGGAGTGTTTCCTTGGCATGGCTTCATTCCTAGGGTCAAAAAAAAAAAAAATTAAGAGGAGGAGGAGGAAAATGAGAGAAGAAAAGAAGGGAAAGAAAAAGAAATTTGAAAAAAAAAAGAAAAAGAAAAAGAAATTTGATATTCTCAGAGAAATAAAACCTGAGCACTATAGCAAGCAAACTAACAGCAACAGGTACTTCAGCCTGGGATGAAAATACACTATACTGTAACCTGACTCTTCATAAAGAGACAAAGAGCATTTATAAAAGTGAGCATACAGATTAGCATAAAAGACAGGCATGATGGCTATTTTGTAACTCTCCCTTATGTCTCATATGATTTAAAATACAACTGCGTAATGACAGATTAATGCGGATGGGCCAGGAACCTATACAGATACAATCTATGAATCACAGCAGAAGGGAAGGTGGGCAGGTCCAAGCGGTGTAGGAGAAAGTTCGCGCGCAATTCTGAAACGGGGCTGCGGCAATCATTCCTACAGGACGTTCTCTGTAAGTCCTGTAGCAATCTTTAAAACACTGAAATATACAGTCAAAACAACGAGAGGATTGAAAGGTCACCTTAGAAAATAGTGACCTAACAGAATGAAGACAGCAGTGGAGGGGAAGTGTGTTTGAAAAAAGTCAGCTGAGGGAAGCATGGGGCAAGCAAACAATGGTGTAACCTGAGAAAATAAAGTGGGGGACTGATGGGGCATGGACCTAAAGTTTACACAAAACCTTGTGAGCTATTGTAGGGCATTCAGAATACAGTCAAAGGCACACAGTGCCTTCTGCTCTCTTGCTCTCCCTCCCCGCTCTTCCTCCTCCTCCTGTCTCTCTCTCCCTCTCTCTCTCCTCTGTGTCCCTGGATATGTCTCTGAGGATGAAGAGCAGGCAGTCTTAGGTGTATCTTGTTTCTGAGGGTCCTTACCTGACACAGGTAGACAGCATTCAGAACTGAAATAAGATTGCTGAGCTCGGTGTAGTAGAGCATCGGATAGTTACCCAAGGAAAGAAGTCCTTTGAACGAATAGTAGTGTAGAAGTGCATATTTCAAACTCCTCTCTCTCTCTCTCTCTCTCTCTCCTCTCTCTCTCTCTCTCTCTCTCTCTCTCTCTCTCTCTCTCTCTTTAACACAGAGTCTCTCTATGTATTCCTGGCCTGGAATTCACAGAGATCCATTTGCCTCTGTCTCTCAGCTAAAAGCAGGCGCCACTGTCTTGGCCAAGAAAGACTAGAGATCACTGAGGCTCTTGAACTACCCACAGTGGATATGGTTGTGAACTGCATTTCTACCGTGGCTTTCTTATGTTTGGAGTTGAATGTCTGCGTGGAACACTGTCATAGTTGGGTGTTATGGTGCCGGATCTACAAGGCTTTATAAAATGCTTTTTGCTGATGACCTGGACCAAGTTGGATCTTCTCCCAACTTCATACAAGATGGAGCCAGTTAAATCCTTGGCTTCCATCATTTCTCCCACCAGAGGGCAAGTTCCTACGAGCCTGTCTCCTTGCGAGCTGGATTAACTGGAATCCCGGAAGCAGCAGTCACCGTGCTTGACCTGGTTTTGAAAAGGTTACCCCAGGAGGAGATGGGAGGAGGCTCCAATGATAGCTGCTGCACTATACCCCAGACCTCAGCGGCTCTCCGCTCCCAACTACTGGGATCATGGACAAGCAACTCCACACTGTGGGATCTCACCCCGCCCCCCGAACTCAGGTTGTCAGGCTTGGTGGGCAGCACTTTTCCCCTCTGAGCCATCTCTCTGCCAAACATTTTGTTTTTTAAATGTACCTTCCTTGTGCATAGTCTTGGTTTTTCCAAGAACATTTTCATATAAGTGTAATACTCGTTGACCACGCTCCCCTCTCTTCCCCGCACTTTCCCTGCCCCCATCTTTGCCCTTTTTCTTTTTGCCTTGAGACAAGGTTGAGCAGGAACTGCCTCCTGCAGATTATCTTCTGACCTCCACTGGTGTGCCCTGGCACATGCACGTGCACGCTCACGTCTGCGCACGCACAAACACACGTAAATAAAATGTAATTAAAGTTTAAAAAACTTCCATATGAACAAGTACAGCCCAACAAAGTGGTTAATTTGAATTATCCCCATGGAAGCCTGTGTTTCCACGTTGAGAATGGTAACAGGGTTTGTCCTTAATGACACAGGGTTATGTATTACATTTATGTGCAGTAGACTGACTTACATTTTTTTGTTCTTAGTCGTGAGGCAGAGTCAGTGCTCTCTCCTCTGTCTCAGAGACACACTGGCATATACCCACAATCCCAGTACTAGGGAGGCAGGGCAAAGAGGATGCAGAGTTCAAGGTCTTCCCCAATCAAGGAGAAAACTTGAGGCCAGCGTGAGGTCTTAAGAAATGAAATCACACTTCTGAAAATCAGTAGTCCAAAAATGAGTATTTTGAACTAAAATCAAGAGGTTACCTTTCCTCTGGAGACTGAGAGAAAAATCTATTTCTTGGCCATGGGCAGCTTCTAAAAATTTCCCACAATTCTTGTCTCACGGCCTCTCCCTCCATCTTCAAGGCAAAGCAACACATGATTCTACCTTTAGAGCTCTCCTGTGAGTCCGACCTTCCTGTTCCCCTCAGTTTTGGAAGGGGGACAGTGCTGTGCAGTTCAGGTTGGCCTTGGACTCGAATATGACTGCGGATCTTCCTGGTGCCACTGACTTAAGTATTGAAATTACAGGCACACCCCGCCAAGCCCAGGTTCTGCTTCCCTCTTGAAAGGATTCTGTGATTACATCGGGTCACCTGCTTACTCTTCATTAACCCCTCTCTGACCCCCTAAGACAGGGTTTCACTATGCAGCCCTGGCTGTCCTAGAACTCGCTTTGTAGACCAGGCGGACCTCGAACTCTCAGAAATCGACCTGCCTCTGCCTTCCTAGTGCTGGGATTAAAGGCGTGTGACACCACCACCCGGTTTAGTTAACCTTTCTTAACTCAACCATGTCTGCAATGTCTATTCTTCCATATAAAGTAATAACCCCTGATTTGTAAAATTAGAATCTGTTCTTCTTTGGGGAGCTGAGAATACGGGACAGTTCTCCAGGTGGCCTTGGACACACCCAGTGGCTCGCCCCTTTTCTCTCCTTGTATAATATTCTGGACACATAGCCCCCTTAGGGAAAGGGTGATGTAAACAGCCTGGGTTCTGTTCTTCCGCCTCTTGGAACATTCATCTTACAGTAGTTCGTCCAGAAAGTCTTATGATCTGGGGATCTGGCTGTCCTCGGCTCTTGCACTTCTGTTCTCACTTCTAGCCGATTTGTAAGGATTAAAGTTGCTTCACTCAACTCACAGTTTGTCTCATTTCAGTTGGCTTGTGCAAGCAGTAGATTTGCAGCACAGGGTGCAGGGGCAATCAGTGGCAACCAGAGCCTACTGAGTGGGCTTCATGGGGGATGTTACCGTGCCTATTACAGCAAGATTTTATACTCCAAGCCCTTTGTGATGACGCTATTAATAGTGATAGAAAACAGAATTTCAAGCTGGATGTGGGTGACACATGCCTGTAATCCCAGCATTCGAGAGGAGGAGGCAGGAAGATCAAGGGTTCAAAGCCAGCCTCTGCCAAATGAGGTCTTGCCTCAAAAAACAAAAAGAGAAACAAAACAATTTTTTTTTTACGCCTTCCTCCCAACTCTCAGGATTCATTGCGGAAGAGGGGGCAGAAAGAGTGTAAGAACCACAGAGGGTGGAGGACCACAAGGAAACAGCATCTTCCAGATACAGCAGGCCACCTGCACAGATAGACTCACAGCAGTGGTGACAGCATGCACAAGGCCTGTGTAGGCTCAAGTCGGACCAAATCCCATCACAGAGAGAGAGAGGACAGGAAGTCTCACCTCTAGCTAAGGAGGGGGAGAGACAGTTTTCTCTAAGAGTAAGCCTGTCACACTCCAGCGGAAGGCCACACACCCAAAAATATTTGGGCAGCATAAATTGGACTCTATGGGATTAAAAAACTAAAAGGACACAAAATTGGGTTGTGGTGAACCTCGGAGGAGTTGGAGGAAGGAGTGTGTGTGTGATAGAAACACATTGTCTGGAATTATCAGAGAGCTAACCGAGCTGCATAAATAACATTCAAAATGGCTAGAGGTGCTGTTCCCTGCTTTGCTGTTGGCCAAGGGGTGGCGGGTTTTCCTTGTTAGGGATATTTCTTTACGATCATAAGCGTACATAAAATAATGAAGACAAATAATCAAAGTTCATAAGGAAAAAAATGTTAGATTCAGAAATGATAAATAAAAGCCATTTTTTATAAATACCTATATGAAATTATTAAGTAATGCCCCAAGCTGGAATGTAACTGTGTAGAATCGGCCATGCATTTTGCTTTCAAACTATATTTTTAAGCTCTTGCACTACTGTATAGAAGTTCTGTATAAACTACTGTATGTAATCGGGCATGTATTTATTTCAGATGGAAAAGAAATTCCACGAGGCCGAGCTAATAGTAGAAATGGGCTAAATAAACCAAAACCCACTAATAATGGAAGTGAGTCACTCGGTAACAAAGTAGACAGGGCAGGCTTCCTTAAACAAGGCCTTCGCCTGAAAGCCCAAGCCTTGTTCTACCACATCAGCGGTCACCAGCAGTTTGATGACCTTGACCAACACGGACTGTGAAAACCTGATAAGGAGCCTGTTACATCACAGCAGCCTCATGAATGAGCTCATTGATGTCCCAATGGTCTCTCACCTAATACATGTGAAGAAATGGAGAAGGAAGAAAGATAAAGGGTGGATGAAGCTCCCAAAATCAAAACACGCTTGCAATGAAACAGCCAAGTCATATGCTGCCTACTGTAGACCTACTAAGATGGTGGTAACAGGAAGAGAAAAAAAGATTCCCAGCCTTTCAACTGAAAACCTGTTGAGAGACATTGCTTTCATTGTGATTGGCTATTTCTTTACCATAAAAATATCCAAAAAGAGGGAGCTGGAGAGATGGCTCAAGAGGCTAAGAACACTGGCTGCTCTTCCCAGAGGTCCTGAGTTTAATCCCCAGCAACCACATGGTGACTCACAAGCATCTATAGTGAGAACTGGTGCCCTTTTCTGGGATGCAGACAGAACACTGTGTACATAAATAATAAATAAATCTTCAAAAACCATATATCCAAAAAGATGAGACAGGTAGGCTGGTGAAATGCCTTAGCAGGGAAAGGCAATTGCCTCCCAGTCTAATGACCTATATGTAATCTGCAGAAACTGCATGACTGAGAGAGAACCAGCTCCCACAGGTTTTCCTCTGGCATCTACATGCATGTCCTACCCTCCATATATAAATAAAACAAGTAGCTGGGCATTGATGGCACACGCTTTTAATCCTAACACTTGGGAGACAGAGGCAGGTGGATCTCTGTGAGCTCAAGACCAGCCTGATCTGCAGAGCAAGTGACAGGACAGGCTTCAAAGGTACACAGTTTAGAAACCCTGTCTTGAAAAACCAATGAATGAATTAAGTAAGTAAGTATATATTTAAAGTTTTTAAGATAAAATTCTTTTTTTTAAATATTTATTTATTATGTATACAATATTCTGTCTGCATGTATGCCTGAAAGCCAGAAGAGGGCACCAGACCTCATTACAGATGGTTGTGAGCCACCATGTGGTTACTGGGAATTGAACTCAGGACCTTTGGAAGAGCAGGTGATGCTCTTAACCTCTGAGCCATCTCTCCAGCCCCCAAGATAAAATTCTTAAGTAGGCAACACACCTCACATTTTGCTAGCTAGCTAATTAACTAATTAATTGGAGACAGTGGTCTCAAGTGGCCCAGGATGTCTTTAAACTTACTACGTAGCCAAAGACGACATTGAACTTCTGATCCTCCTCTTCCACCCACAAGGAACAAGATGGCAAGCACCCACTACAGTGCCTGGTTTCTGCGGTGTGGGGATCAAACCTGGGCAGCACTCATGCTAGGCAAGCACTCTACCAACTGAGCCGTATCCTGAGCATGGCACTTTTCTAGTTCCAAGAATAGTCACAACCAACTACAGAATGGGGATCAGTGGCTACCTGAAGCCTAAAGAGAATGCAGAAGTCTAAGGAGGAAATTCTTAGTAGGAACTGGCAACTCTTGGTTCCCGGCTTTAGTGGAAGAGCCAGCCTTCTAGATGGTTCTTCCCCACCTCTCAGCCAACACTCTTGGTTCCACCACACAGTTCCATGTCTCTTTGGATCTGTAGGTACCAGCAGTTAGGATGAATGAGTCAGACTGCAAGAACAGAAAGGCCACTGGCAGGGTGGTATGGGATGGCGGGGCTCGCCCGCTCCTCCACTTAGTGGTGCTGGAGAGTCAGAGCATGAATGAACTTGATTCTATAAAAGATAAATACAGGGGCTGGAGAGATGGCTCAGTGGTTAAGAGCACTGTCTGATTTTCCAGAGGTCCTGAGTTCAATTCTCAGCAACCACATGGTGGCTCACAACCACCTATAATGAGACCTGGTGCCCTCTTCTGGCCTACAGGCAGGATACTGTATAAATAAATAAATCTTTAAAAAAAAAAAAAGATAAATCCAATTCTGTCTATGTGGCATCTTGAAAAGAAAAGAAGTTTCGAAACGGCCTGAGCTGTGGGATTTCTTCTTTTTCCGTTTGTGTGGTTCTCTGCTGTTTGCAGCATTCCACACCATGTGGCAGCCCCAGGACCTCTCAGGAAGATTTGTCCAAGTATGCCATCAATGGCTCTACTAGAATGGACACGCCCCTTCTAAGCCCCAGTTCCACTGGAAAGAGAAAGGGTTCCACTTTCGAAGCAGGCAAAGGATGAGTAGAGAGGGCCCTTCTGAGGATGATGGGAAAGACCAGGCTGCACCTAGGAATGAGCTTTGGAGGCCGCTGCTGTTCTGGCCCTAGCATATAGTAGGTTCAAGAAAATAGGTTATTGAGCCGATGATGATGAATTATGTAACCAAGACTCAAATATTGAAAGTTCTGATTTTCTAAATGACTAAGTTTGGTTTTTAACACACAGAAATGTTTTGAATTTTTAATCCTACTCAGTCACGAGGCATGCAAAGGCACTTCTGGCCAACTATGGACAGGATGTATGATCCTAGTCCTGTAAGAACTCTAATTTCTAGTGACATCATAGTCATCAGAGCATCCCTGGGTTGATGAGCTGGCTCAGTGGATAAAGGCGCTTACTGCTAAGCTTGAGTTCCACCCCTGAGACCGACAACAATTCCCGAAAGTTGACCTCTGGACTTCATAGGCTCACTGTGACACACACACACACACACACACACACACACACACACGCACACACGCACACATGCACGCACATATATGTAATAAAATAGGTAAATAAATGCAATAGTTTTTAAAAAGAACACCACAGTGCAGCATAGTGCTCACAGGTTTGTGACAAGACTGGTATAAACAAACCCAGGCCAATATGTGCAAAAGTTTTAAAAGAGTGGGCAGATGGCTCAGTGGGTAAGAACACTCACCAGGAAAGCAAGAGGAACCCAAGTTCAAATCCCTGAAACTACAAAATCCCAGTGCTGTACCGGGCAGAAGCAGGAGGATGGCTGGAACACGCTGGCTGTCTGCCTAGCTCCAGGGTCAGTGGAAGACTCCAGGTCAAGAGAATAAAGTAGAGCGTGGGGCAGCAGGACCACTGATGTCCTCCTCTGTGCTCCCCACGCACACACAGGCACACAAACCTGTACACCTGTGTGCACATACACCATACACACATACCACACAACTCACATACACACACAAAACAAAAACAGATTTTTTTTTACAAAAACAGATTTTTAAAGTAAAAATTAAACTTCAAAGAAATAATAAAATACTTACAGAACAAAGATACACAGAAAGAAAATATTATTACAAAGAATCAAAGAGGTCTTTTTTAAAGGTGTATAAAGTATAAAGATTACAGTAGGCTAAGGTTTATTTATCATCAAAATAAAGCAAAACAAATTCAAGTTCTACTCATGCTAAGTAACTTACATGGGTTTATCCTTTTTAAAAAGTGTATATGAACTGGAGTTACAGACAGTTATGAGCTGCTGTGTGGGTGCTGGGAACTGAACTCTGGACTTGCGAGAGCAGCCAGTGCTCTTACCCAGGGAGCCATCTCTGCAGCCCCAGGGAAATCTTTCTCATCGATTACTGCACCTTTCTGCATCTGGTAAGTTAAAACACTTGCCATGCAAACATCCATTTTAATCTTTATTTGTGGGCTTTTGTTTTTGTATTGAGACAGGATCTGTCTACACAGCTCTAGTTGCTATTTTAATTTTTAAAAATGTATGTGGGTTGGTGTGTGAGTTCAGGTGCCCTTGGAGGCTGGAAATGGGTCATCTGGACTGGAGTTACAAACTGGTGTGAGCTACAAGCTAGAAACTGACCTTGGGACCTTCGTACTTGTTCTCAACTGCCAAACCATCTCTCTAGCCCTAGATGCGTAATTTTATAGATTTTTGCTGCTGTCTTAGAGACAGGGCTCTCTGTATCCCAACTGGGCTTGATCTCCCTATGTAGCTGAGAATGACTCTGAACTCCTGATCCTCCTGCCTTCACCTCCCAAGTCCTGGGATTACAAGAGCGTGCCACCATACCCAGCTGGAAATAGCAATTTCTAACAACCACATTGCAGAAACTGTTCACTTAAAGGTACAAATTTTAATGCCAGGATTGCTTTTACCTGCATTATTGGCTCACTAGCTGTCAACTGACAGACGTTATTCAAGTGATCTTGTTCTTAGACAATGACATTCATTGTCTATAACCAGGCAATGCAGACTTAAAGACTTATGTTTTAGTATCTTAAAACATAAACACTGAAGGCCACCCGAGTATGTCATTTGAACTCAAACAAAACCTGAATACCGTTCAAGCCACAAAACACTACTAAATATGATACGCAGTTGCTTCTTCACCAAGTGTAGTGCCAACCTCACTTGGAGTTATCCTTCCTATACCTAAGTCTTCAGATGTCCAATCTTTAGATTACCCTTGCTTCCAACAATGGACCTGGAATAGAGAATTCCACGTTATTTTCTAAGGGATTTGGTTTCCACTACTACATTTTACATAGCAGCACACCCAACAGGCATCTGTTCCCCGGCCCCTGGCTGTTTTCTGTTGTATGAACCTACCAAGACTTACACACTAAATATCTCCTCAACTTTTTTTTTGAGATAGGATCTCATGATGTAGTCTAGGCTGACCTCAAAAGGCTGGCTTTGAACCCAGGGCCTCACACCAGTTAGGACTGCATTACCATTGAACTGCATGCCAGCCCTACTCAATTCCTTAATCTCATACATTGAGATTGTTGGTGGCTTTGTCTCCACTCATGGGTCAAAGCTGACACATTGTGATGACCTAGGGTCAGTTGTTATTCAGACAACATTTAGGTCTCTGAAGAAACCTGATAATTTTTTAAAGAATCTCTTAAAAAGAGATTTATTTATTTATTTATTTATTTATTTATTTATTTATTATGTATACAGCATTCTGCCTGCATGCCAGAAGAGGGCACCAGATCTAATTATAGATGGTTGTGAGCCACCATGTGGTTGCTGGGACTTGAACTCAGGACCTCTGGAAGAGCAGTCAGTGCTCTTAACCTCTGAGCCATCTCTCCAGCCTCTCTTCAGACTTCTTGAATGTAGCAATTTCTGAGCTGTCTCTTGGGTTTTTTTTTTTTTACTTGTTTTGGTTTGGTTTCTTGGGGACATGGCCTTGCCCTTGAACCCACAATCCTTCTGCCTCATTTCCCAGACAGCAAAACCATGGTCTACGGTTTTTGGATTTTACACAATCCCCCCTACTTAGAATTTCTCTGATTATTCAGCTCATGACTAAATGGGGTCCCACATTTAGGGGAGGATATGCTAAGAAGTAAAAAAAAATCCTTTTTATATATACCATGGTTCTGTCTCACAGTTATCTTGACCAACCTTTGTTGTTAACCTTTATCCCAATGGTTCCATTGCACTGTTGACATGACCTGATGTTGATGTTGATCTGTCAACTGTCTTATCTCATGGGTGAGAAGAGCTATGGTTGATGTTAACCTGATGTACTTTCTGAGTGAAATACATTAACAAACTTCTTGACATGAACAAAGACACAGGCCAGAAGTGGCATCTCAGCAGTTCCCCAAGGAAATTAAGATGACAGGGAGGCCTTGCTAAGAGGGCATAAAGAACTTAGAAACACATTGGAAATTTAGAACATTATTTGATCTCTACTGAGATAGGGATTAGGTACCCACACTTCACAGATGAAGAAACCCAGGCACAGAGCCAAAGACACCAACAGGAAGATTGAGATGCAGCTGAGGTAGAGCCCCGTAGTTCAGCTCTTGTTAATTATGCATATTGCTTCCCCAATTTGGGCATGGTGACACAGGGCTCAGTCCAGCACTTGAGTAGCTGAGGCAGGAAGATAGTACAAGGTCAGCATGTGCCTACCCTGTCTTATGCACAGTGCTTCATTATCACAATCTTTTCCCATATCCTTATTTCTCTGGTCTTAGTGATAAAACACCATGGTCGAAGCATCTTGGGGAGGGAGGGATTTTGCAGCACAAATAATAAAAACCCAGAGACAGATCTCGGGGTTCAACCTGAAGATCAGAAAAGTAAAACAGCCAGCCACTGGCTCTTATCTCTATCTCAGACCGAAAATGAGTAAGATTCTGTCTGCACGAACCCTGAAGACTCCACACCCAACTCTCCACATCACACCGAGTTCTTGTCTCTTCCCCCTTATAGTCCTCTCTCCACCCAGCCACATTGCTCCTGTCTCCACCTCCCTAGAGCTGGGATCAAAGGCATGTGAACCCAAGTGTTCTGTTTCTCTTTTAGACATATTCAATCTTGTGTAGACCAGGGTGTCCTTGAACTCACAGATACTCACGTGCTCCTGTCTTCTGAGTCCTGGGATTAAAGGTGTGTGCCACCATTCCCTGAACTGTATGGCTTAGTGTGGCTGTTTTGCCTTTGTTTTGTTTTGTTTTGTTTTTTGAAACAGGGTTTCTCTGTAGCTTTGGAGCCTGTCCTGGAACTAGCTCTTGTAGACCAGGCTGGCCTCGAACTCACAGAGATCTTCCTGCCTCTGCCTCTTGAGTGCTGGGATTAAAGTCATGCACCACCACCACCTGGCTGCTTTACCTTCTGATGTTCAGGCAAGTTTTTTTTTTTATTAAAACACAAGTAATATACCACTATAGGGTTTATTTGACTTAAATTTCCATATCTCTGTTCATCATTGAAGGAATTCATGACAAGAACTCAAACAAGGCAGGAACCTGGAGGCAGAAGATGATGCAGAGGACACGGAGGGGTGCTGCTTACTGGCTTGCTCATCATGGTTTGCTCAGCCCACTTTCCTATAGAACCCACAATGGGCTGGGACCTCTGCCATTGATCACTAATTAAGAAAATGCATTCTTTTCCCGTTGTATAATTTTGGCTTGTCAAAATTCAGGTGTTCATAGATGTACGATTAACATCAGGATCTTCAATTCACTTCCATTGATTGACTTCTCTGTTTTTAAGCCAATACCATGCTAACCCTATCCCTAACCACGATGTTTTTATTACTATAGCTCTATAGTAGAGCTTGAAATCAGGGATGGTGATACCTCCAGAATTTCCATTATTGTACAGAATTGTTTTAGCTAGCCTGGATTTTTTGTTTTTGCATATGAAATTGAGTACTGTTCTTTTGAGGTCTGTGAAGAATTGTGTTGAAATTTTGATGGGGATTGCGTTGAATCTGTAGATTGCTTTTGGTAAGATTATCAGCTTTGCTATGCTAATCCTACCGATGATGGGAGATTTTTTTTTCCATCTTCTGATAGCTTCTCTGATTTCTTTCTTCAAAGACTTAAAATTCTTGACACACAAGTCTTTTACTTGTTTGTTAGTGTTGCCCCAAAGTAGTTTATAGTATTTGTGGCTATTGTAAAGGGTGTTGTTTCCCTGATTTCTTTCTCAGCCTATTTATCATTTGTATAATATAGGAGAGCTACTGTCTTTTTTTTTCCAGTTAATCTTACATTCAGCCACATCACTGAAGGTGTTTTTTTTTTTACTATAGGAGCACCCTAATAGAATTTTTGGGATCATTTATGTATACTATCATATCATCGGCAAAAATTATTCAATGGAGAAAAGAAAGCATTTTCAACAAAAGTGTTGGCATAACTGAATATCATTATGTAGAAGAAAGCAAACAGATAGATATCTATCATCCTACACAAAACTCAAGTCCAAGTGTATCCTAAATCCAGTTACACTGAACCTGGTCAAAGAGAAAGTGGGAAGTAACCTTAAACCCATTGGCACAGGAGACAACTTCCTAAAGAGAGCACCAGCAGCACAGACACTGAGTGACAATTAATAAATGGGACCTCCTGAAACTGAAAAGTCTGTAAGGCAAAGGGCGCAGTCAATAAGACAAAAACATCAGCCTACAGAATAGGATAAGATCTTCAACAACCCCATGTCTGACAGAAGTCTAATTTCTAGACTATATAAAGAACTCAAGGAACAAGACATTAAAATACCAAATAGCCCAATTAAAAATGGGCACTTATCTAACCAGTATCCTTCACAGAAGAATCTCAAATGGCTGAGACACACTTAAAGAATTGCTCAACATCATTAGCCATCAGGGAAATGTTAATAAAAATTACTCTGAGATACCATCTTACACCTGTTGGAATGACTAAGATCAAAAACACTAATGACAGTTTATGTTGGAGAGGATGTGATGTAAGGCCAATGTTCCTCAGCTGCTGGTGGGAGTGCAAACTTGTACAGCCACTTTGGAAATTGACATGGTGGTTTCTCAGAAAATTGGAAATTAGTCTACGTCAAGACCCAGATATACCAATCTTGGGCATATACCCAAAGGATACTAAATCATACCACAAGGACACTTGATCAACTATGTTCATAACAGTGTTATTCATAATAGCCAGAACCTGGAAACAACCTAGATATCCCTCAGCCAAAGAATGGATAGAGAAAATGTGATATATTTACACAGTGGAGAATTACTCAGCTGTAAGAAACAATAATATCATGAAATTTGCAGGCAAATGGACAGAACTAGAAAAAAATCATCCTGAGTGAGGTAACCCAGACCTGGAAAGACATACCATGTTTGTGGATATTACCCATAAGTATAATATATGGATATATGGATAATATTCATAAGTGAATATTAGCTGTAAAATAAAGTATAACCATGCTACAATCCACAGCTCTAGAGAGGCTTGGTAACAAGGAGGGTCCAAAGAGGGACACATGGGCTTTCCTGGGAAGGAGAAATAAATGGGATCTCTTGGGTTAGCTGGGACCTGGGAGGTGGGGTGAGATGGGGACATGAGGGATCATGCTGAGCATGTTGGGGGCAGGATGGGAGGGGAGAGTGAGGAAAGAGCTGTCTTGATGGGGGGACATTTCGAGGTCAGGGAGAAACTTGGTGCCAGGGAAACTCACAGTAATCCACACGGATGACCCCAACAGAGATTCCTAGTAGTAGTGGAGAGAGTGCCTGAACTGGCCTGTAGTCAGACTGGTGATCACCCTAATTGTCATCAGAGAGCCTTTGATGTGGGAGTGTCATATATCAATCTGTTGATTTCATTGGCTAATTAATAAAGAAACTGCTTGGACTGATAGGTTAGAACATAGGTGGATGGAGTAAACAGAACAGAATGCTGGGAAGAAAGGAAGTTAGGCAGATGCCATGCCTCTTCTCTCCAGGCAGATACTATAGCTCTCCTCTCTAAGATGGACGCAGGTTAAGATCCTTCCTGGTAAGTCACCACTTCGTGGTGCTACACACATTAATAGAAATAGGCCAAGCAGTGTTTATATGAATACAGTTTGTGTGTTGTTATTTTGGGGCATAAGCTAGTCAGGTGGCCGGGAGCTGGGTGGCAGGAATGCAGCCCGCAGCTCCTACTACAAGCCTTCATCCAGTAACTGATGCAGATATTCACAGCCAAGCCTTGTACTGAATCCTGTTGAAGAGGAGGAGGGATTGTATAAGCCTGGGGGTCAATGTCATCACAAGAAAACCCACAGACACAACAAACTTGGACTCATAGGAGCTCACAGACTCTGGACCAACAACTAGGGAGCCTACATGGGACCCATATAGTCAGGCCCTCTTACAGATGTGTGACATTTGTGTAGCTTGGTCTATTTGTGGGACTCCTAGCAGTGGAATCAATGCTAATGCTTGAGCTGAATTTTGGGAATCTATTCCTCATTCTGAGGTACCTTGTCCTGCTGTGGGATAATGCTTTTGTATGATGTAAAGATTTGTCACTCATATTGGTTTAATAAAATGCTGATTGACCAGTAGCCAGGCAGGAAGTATAGGCAGGGCAACCAGATTAATAGAATTGTGGGAAGAGGAAAGGTAAGACACAGAAGAAGCAAGATGAGAATGCCTTACTGAGAGAAGGTACCAAGTCACATAGCTAAACATAAACAAGAATTATAGGTTAATTTAAGTTGTAAGAGCAAGTTAATAATAATCCTGAGATAATAGGCCAATGGTTTATAATTAATATAAGTCTCTTTGTATTTCTTTGGGACTGAACATCTGTAGGACTGGGTGGGACAGAAATTTCTGTCTCCTTTGTCCAGCCTTAATACAAGAGGATAAGCTTAGTCCTACCTCAACTTGATATGCCATGCTTTGCTGATACCCAGGGGAGGCCTGCCCCCTTCTGAACAGAAACAGGGGGGTGAGCAGAGGTGAGGCAGAGTGAAGGAATGGGAAGAGAGGAGGGAGGGGAAACTGGAATGAAGATATAAAAACAAATGAAAAATATAAAAAAAGAAAGTGAAAAAATGATGTGGGAGTGTCATATATCAATCTGTTGATTTCATTGGTTAAGCCATAAAGAAACTGCTTGGCCCTCATAGGTTAAAACATTAGGTGGGTGGAGTAAACAGAACAGAATGCTGGCAGGAAGAGGAAGTGAGCTCAGAGAGATGCCATGCTCCCGTCTCCCGGGCAGACGTGAGCGATGAAGCTCCGACCCAGGATGGACGTAGGCTAGAATCTTCCCGGTAAGCACACCTTGGGGTGCTATACAAAGATTATTAGAAATGGGCTAGTCCAGGTGCGAGAGTTAGCCTAGAAGAGGCTAGATAGAAATGGGCCAAGCAGTGTTTAAAAGAATATAGTGTCCGTGTAATTATTCCAGGGTATAAGCTAGCCAGGCGGCCGGGGAATACAGTTTGTGTGTTGTTATTTCAGGCATAAACTAGCGGGCAGCTGGGGTGCTGGGGACGCAGCCCCGCCACTCTTAATACAACAAAAAAATAAATAAATAAAAGAAAGAAAATGTCCTAGAGCCAGATGTCATGGAGGCATTTTCTGAACTCCCTTCCATCAGATGACTCTAGTCTATTTCAAGTTGACACAAAACTAGCCAGCACATCTGGTTATTAGTAAGATAGGCGTCTTTCCTTAGATAAATTAGCTATTGGATTCCTTTTTCTTCAAAAAATGTTTACATTTAATAATGGGGAAGGAATATAGACCATAATGAGCATGCAGTGGTCCAAAGAGACTCTTTCTTTTTACCAGAGAACCCAGGAATTGAACTCAGGTAGTTGGGTTTGCATAAGAAGTGCTTTTCCCCACTGAGCCATCCAGCCATCCTGGACTTCTTGTTAAGACCCCAGTTTTGGCAGGCGATACAAACCAAGCAGGAAGAACACTGTTTGGTTTTCAGAGTTGGCCCAGGCCTGCCTAGGTGGCAGCTATGCTCAGAGGGGCTGGATGGTACTGCTGGCAGTCAGAATACAGAGCGGCACTGTCTCTGGGTTGCTATTCTAAATATTCAGTTATCCAAGGTCAACCTTGATTAGAAATTTCCAG
This sequence comes from Microtus oregoni, assembly GCF_018167655.1. Lineage (NCBI taxonomy): Eukaryota > Metazoa > Chordata > Mammalia > Rodentia > Cricetidae > Microtus > Microtus oregoni. The sequence goes on from NW_024543063.1 coordinate 45,371,883, forward strand.
AAATAACTCATTAGTCTTAGACTTTGGATTTGGAATGGCTCCTATTGGCCTGTGGTTTGAAAGTTTAATACCTGGTGAATCAGAGTTCAGAGGTCAAGTTTTGTAAGATGATTGAATCACAAGGGTTCTGATATTATCAGTGGATTAACTCATCAAAGGAATCATAATTCAATGGGGTAATTGGGAAATATTAGATACTTTACCAGGTGAGTCCTACTTAGAGGAAGTAGAGCACCAGGAGCAGGCCCTAGAAGGACACATCTTGTCCCCAAGGGACCCTCCTTCCATTTAAGGCCACCTCCAACCCCAATTGGCATGAGGCGAGCAGCTTTGACCTCCACACGTTCCCTGCCACAAAATTCTGCTTTGTTTCAGGCTCAAAGCTAGGGGAGCCAATTGACCACAGTCTGAACACTCTGAATACATGATCCAGGTTAACTCATCCCTCCTTAAGTCATATTCCAAGTGTTTCTGTCGCAGAGACTGGAAGCTAACATGAGCTCTACATTGTGTGCCGTTCTGAGAAACACCAGTCTTGTGCTGTCCGGCTCCATCTTGCTTGGAATAGGAATCACCCCTTGGTCCAGTGCACCCACACTGCATAGCTGCTAGCCATGTGTTATTCACTCAGATATCAGATGTTTATGAAGGCATAATCCTTATTTTATTTAATGCCCTCAAAAGGCAAGAGTAATGGTGCTCATCATTTGAATATGCTGAGAAGACATTAAAATGCTTTGAGTGAAAGGGCTAAGTTCTTTCACTTACTTGTTTGCTTACATGTGCACGTGCATGTTTGTGAGCGGGTGTGTGCATGTGGGGGCCAGAAGAGGATGCTGTGTGCCCTCCTCAATCACTCTCCATTCATTCCTTTGAGCAGGTCTCTCCCAGAACCTGGAGCTTGAGCCTTTTCAGTTAGTTGGACTGGAAATCAGCAAACCCCTGTGATCAACTGGCTTGTCTCCATCCCCTCGGAGTTGAGGTTACAGGCATTTTACAGGGATGCCTGATTTGTCCTTTGGGATCTGAGCTCCACTCCACACAGTTGTGAAGCTGGGTTGTTTACATCAGGTCCATCTCCCCAGCCCTACACGTTCTTGACAATATGGAAAGAAAGACAAATCCTTACATAGGTGATAGGATCTATGTAGAAACAAACCCTCTATTTGTGAAATTATGAAGGTAAAGAAGTTCATGCCCGTCTCTTTCTTTCTTTTGGAAACAAAGGCTTGCTTTGGAACATAGACTGACCTTGAACTGACATTGATCCTCTTGCCTCAGCCTCCCGAGTGTTGGCATCATAAACATCAGCCCCACCTTGACTCCATACCACCTTTCTACAGTGCCTCGGTGTTTATCCATCCTGCCCAACACTCCCTTGCTAGCCTGGCTTGACCTCAGTTCAAATTCGCACCTCCATTTGGTTTCCAGAGTGGTTGCTTCACTCCTTCCTGGCCTTTTGTCCTTTCCAAGCTGATAAAAAGATGCGATACAAAGTCATTACAGTTGGCATACTTTTCTATGATAGGTAGTCAAGGGTAAAGATAGGGTAAAAGGGGGAGCGGGGAGCATTTAATGTTTAATGTCAAAGACTATTGCTTTAAGAAACTAGTCAAGCACTGGCGAATTTCTCCTCACTGTGTCCCTCCAGGGGACCAGACCTTCCCACCCCTTTTCATGTTTCTTTTGATTTGATTTCTGAGATTATAATATAATCACAACATTTCTCCCTCCGTCCCTTCCTCCAAATCCTTACATCTATCTACCCCTCCTCACAACTTCAAAGTCTTGGCCTCTTCCCCGCTGTTATTGCATGCACACATGGATACGTATATACATATTTATTCCTAAGTATAGCCTGCTTCATCCATTGCTATCACATGCCTTTTCTCCCCTTCTTTCTATAGCTCCTCACTGTTTTCTTAGTCAGAGAAATGGAGCTTCCATTTTGTATTTTCTGCCTTTTGCGTACATGACAGCTCCCGTGCAGAACACAGGCTGGCTCAGGTTCTTCCCTACAGAAATACTCTACAGCAGTGTTGCTGCAGGGGCATGTCTTCCTGCCACCAACTGCTACCTTGTACTGAGCTGAAATCTGTGCTCTTGTAGCTCGGTTCCATTTCTCCTGTTGTTCATTGTAGAAGCATAGACTAAACTGATTTACTGTTAGTCATTGAAAGTCAGGTTTTGTTCCATCTTGTGTCTGAATCTTCTCATTACCAACTCAAAGATATCCTAATTCTTGCTATAAGTTTTTTTTTTTCCTGAGACAGATTCTCCAGGCTAGATTTGGACTGGAAACAAGGCTGAAAATGACCTTCAACCGACCTTCCTGCCTCCACTTCCCGAGTGCAGGGATTTAATGGGCTTGTTCCACCACCTCTGGGCTCCTTTAACCACTGGTTTTTGTTGTTGTTTTGTTCTACTTTAGCCCTAGGTGTCTTGGAATTCTCGGTGGAGACTAGGATGACCTTGAACTCACAGGGACCTCCTGTCCTACTTCTGGTTGCCACCACACTTGGCTTTTGTGAGCAGCTGTTCTAAGAGTGTTTTCTGGTGAGTCTGTATAGAAACGGCCACACAGTTCTTGTTAAAACTCAGGCGCTGTGACAGAATGAGAGAAATCAGGCTAAGCTCTAGCAAAAAAGGTTCCAATCTTAGTCCGAAAACATTTTTATTACATTCATTCATTGCTGTGGGGAGCCAGAGGGGCAGGTGTGGAGGTCAGAGGGTAACTTGGAGAGGCTGGTTCTCTCCTTCCACCACGGGGGTCCTGATCACTGAGTCCAGACCTTTCCCTTTCCCACCTCACTGGCTCCAGTCTCAGTTCTGTTGTTCTATGACCCCAGACACCAGCTCCATGACCCTTACTCTTACCGAATGTCCAGTGAGGTGTAGCCCTGACAGGGATGGTGTGAGGGCCAATGGTGGAATCATGTGAGAAGATTCTCATTTTACCCTCTCTTGCTTTCCTTATTTGCTCTTGTTTCCAAAACTGGCCTCATTACAGCAGCCTTGTCTGGTTTTGAGCTTGCAGTGGTTCCCACTCCTCTGCCCCCTGAGTGCTAAGATAACAGGCCTGGGTTACCACCTCTTGGTAAGAGCCATGTTCATACCTAATGCGGCTTTTCTTTCCTGGGGGCCACATTTGTGAAGTCGCTGAATTGATTGATAAATACAGAGAACATTTCACAATCTGCTTTACTGGCTAGGACAAAGTAATCAACAAAAAGACAAGCCCCTTGGGCAAAGAAAAAGAAGACAAGACAGTGAGCTAAGTCCCAGGCAGGGACGCCTCTCTGCCTCCTGACTGCAAACACAGGGAGACCAGCTGCCTAGAAAGCTTCTGGTACCACCACGATGGACCGTGAGCCAAGGAAACCCTTCCCTGTTTGGAATATTCTGACACAGCAAAGAGCAAGGTGACTGAATCTTTCATTTTACAGTCAGAGAAGCGGGTATCGACTGACTTGGATGACAACTGTGCTTTCGCCTTTGCTTCAGATGCAAAGGCTCAGATTTGTGTGAGCTCTGCTGCCACCCTGTGTTAAGTTTCAGCTTGAACGACATAAATGGTCACAGCCTGGAGAGACTGTTCCTTGTTACTCTGGGAGAGGACCTAGGCTCCACTTCCAGCACCTGAAGAGTCCAAGAATAAGAATATAGAAATTTAGATTCCGAAAATAAGAACGTGGAAATAAAGAAATATAAAATTGTAAGCCTCGGAGAATGGGAGCAGGCTGTCAGCAGCTTTCTCAGCAGCTTAAGGGTTAACTACTAATAGTGGGTTACTTCGCTTTACAATCATAGGTCTGTCTGCAAGGTTGCAAGCTGAGAGACCCTCTGCAAACTGAGGATCAGCTTTTATATAAACCCCTGGCCACTCATGACCAGCAATTGATGTGAGCTGAGCTAACTTTTAAGTGACAGGATGTATGTGTCTTTTTGGTTGTGTATTTTCCCATACCATTCTCTGTTATACAAAACTGTCAGTATCAGGTAAACACCATCAGAAAGTGCCAGAAGAAAACAATGAGCTAAATACAAACACTAGTCTAACTGAAAAACCTTGTTAATGAAAATTGTAAAAAAAAAAAAAAAAGGTAATTTGTATCTAAGTTTTACCTCAAGATTCTCAAGATTGTAAAAATTCTTTTGTTCATGCCTAATGCTTGCTTCTTGCTATAAAAAGGGGAGTTCAGAAACAGCCCAGTTGCCACAGCCTTACAAATCCATCTCTGACTGTAATCTCAGCTAGCTAATAAGCTTTTTGTGCCCCATGGAGACTTATTTTTTTAATTTTTAATTTTTTTCCTGGAATAAAGTTTGCTTCTGGATTAATAGATTTTGGTGATCTATCTCTCATCTTTGTGCGATCCCTGTGGCTCCAACACACCCACATGGCGGCTCACAACTCTCACCCCTGTCCCAAGGGATGTGGCATCTCCTCTGACCTCCACAGCTGCTGTGGGACAACGGTCTGCACCCTGTCACTTGTATTTTAAATAAACGCTGATTGGCCAGTAGCCAGGCAGGAAGTATAGGCAGGGACACCAGGCAGGAAGTGGAGGCGGGGCAATGAGAATTCCGGGAAGAGGGAAGTTCAGTCTGCAGTGGTCACCCAGACAGGGAAGAAGCCAGACACAGAGCAAGCAAGACTGACTGCCTCGCCGTAAAAGGTACCAAGCCACGTGGCTAATACAGATAAGAATTATCGGCTAATATAAGTTATAAGAGTTAATAAGAAGCCTGAGATAATGGGCCAATCAGTTTATAATTAATGTAGACCTCTGTGTGATTTCTTTTGGACTTAACAACTGCGGGAGCCAGGCAGGACAGAAACCCCAGTCAACACGCAGCCACCAGACACACACGTGGTGCATGCAGACAAAACACTCATACACATAAATGTTCAGCGTCTTATCCTGTATTAGCAGCATGGGATGGGGGAGGCTCCCATGAAGGAATTTGAGCCCAGATATTATCTCCAAAAACCTTAATGTAGAAAACTGTTGAGTATCATACCTACAAATGTTACCACAGACCACAACACAAGCACCATTGTCTCAGATGTTTGGAAACTGGACGTGGTGGGGGAGTGCTCCAATTTCTTCAAGATAATGATTGTGCTATGCCTTCAAGAAGTCAAAAGAACATTAGTTGTTGTGATATTTTCCTGATAGGGAAGAAATCTACTTACTTTGGACACGGGTACAGATCTTTTCTCATTTTCTTTCGTTGCTGAGCACACAGATAGCCTTGGGCTCTGTCCATCAACAGTTCTCTCTAAACTAAGAAAGTACCACTGGTCTGGCCCTGGGTCTTTAAGGTAGTGGTGTTCCCCGGGTGAGGTCAAAGGCCACTTGCAGCTTGGACCAGTTCTTACTGGAAACAAACAAACAAACAAATGCAGCGTTCCTGAATGACAAGTCAGAGCAGACAGAGAAAAAAAAATCTGAGAGAAAATCTGTCATTTCCCCACCACTGTTTTCCTGTACTTTATACTGGATCTTAGCACAACACAGCAAAGTGAAGGCAGGAACTGGAGGATGCTTGTGACTTATGCTGCTGTCAGGATAGAATAAAAGCTGGAATTTGGGGCTGGAGAGATGGCCCAGTGGTTAAGAGCACCGCTTGCTCTTCCAAAGGTCCTGAGTTCAATTCCCAGCAACCACATGGTGGCTCACAACCATCTGTAATAAGATCTAGTGCTCTCTTCTGGCTTGCAGACATACATGTAGACAGAATACTGAAAATACTGTATACATAATTAATAAATAAATCTTTGTAAAAAATAAATAAAAGCTGGAGTTTGGCTCTGTGGTCTGGTGCATGTGGGGGCATGATGCTGGTGTCTTCCTCTGTTGCTCTACTCGGTGTTGCCTGAACACAGGATTGTCTTTGGACCAGGAGTGCTAGTGGTCAGATTTGGCAGCAATCGCTTTAACCCACTGAACCATGTTGCCAGCACTTGTATTCTTTTTTTTTTTTTTTTTTTTTTTTTTTTAGTTTTTTTCGATACAGGGTTTCTCTGTGGTTTTGGGGGCCTGTCCTGGAACTAGCTCTTGTAGACCAGTCTGGTCTCGAACTCACAGAGATCCGCCTGCCTCTGCCTCCCGAGTGCTGGGATTAAAGGCATGCGCCACCACCTCCCGGCTGGCGCTTGTATTCTTTTTTTTTTTTTTTTTTTTGGTTTTTTCGAGACAGGGTTTCTCTGTGGCTTTGGAGCCTGTCCTGGAACTAGCTCTGTAGACCAGGCTGGTCTCGAACTCACAGAGATCCGCCTGCCTCTGCCTCCCGAGTGCTGGGATTAAAGGCATGCACGACCATCGCCCGGCTGGCACTTGTATTCTTATAGAGCTTTTGGTTAGGTCGGTGTGAAGACAGTTTATCCATGGGCTTTCCTGGGAGGAAATGACGAGTCTTCCAAGATGTAAAGACTATTAAAATGGTATTAAAAAATAGTAGTGCAAACACCGCTACTATTCCATATTACTGAAACTTAGGGGGTCATTTAGTGGTGCTGGTCTTTCCCTGAAGTTGCTACATAGCCCAGGATGGCCTAAGTCTCCATCTTCCCACCTCCCATCAGGTGTGTGCGCTTTCTCGCCTACTAGTTGTTATTTCTTTTCAACCTCAAGTATTGCTAGAAAGTAATTACTATCCCCACCCCCACCCCCCCACCCCCCCTACCCCCCCCAACCCCCCACCCCGGGAAGAGAGTCAAAGTAGCAAACTGGAATGAAAGACAAGAAGTGTTTATTTTCCTACTCCACCGCTCCTCGCCCTCATGGTAGCCAACTCTTCACTTTGTTACTAAGCATCCCCCCCTTAGTCCCCTCTCCATCCCCTCACTACTGGCTCCTCATTGGCTTTAGACGATGCTGTTAAAAGAGAGGCATAATCACAGCAGTTCACACAATAAGCCATTCTGCTGGCCAGGCAAGAAGCCTTCACCAGCGTGCCTCCAAGACCAAATCTTGTTCCCCCAGCAATATAGGATAAGTTCACCAGCCCCTGTGCAAATACCCTGCTGAACATTATTAGTCAAAAAAGTCTTGGGGCTGGTGAGATGACTCAGCTGTTAAGAGTACTTGCTGCTCTTCCAGAGGACCAGAGTTCAGTTCCCAGCACCCATGGTAGACAGCTCCTAAGCACCTGCAACTCTAGTGCCAAAGGATCCGATGTCCTCTCTGACCTCCATGGGCACCTGCACTCATGTGCACGCAGGTGTGCCCCTACACACACACACACACACACACACACACACACCATATGCACACTTGGAAATTTAAGGAAAAAATAAGAGAGAGCCTGTACCGTGTGGGTCTATCATGGCTGGGTTGTTCAAAACTTATCATTGTTTATCAGAATTCATTTTGAATCATAGTGTCCATTTTTTCAGAAGTTAAACTAATCGAAATAATTTTAAATGCACCTGGTTGGCTCAGTTTAGCTTTTGTTGTTTCTTTTTGGGATAAGATTTTATTAAATATGTAGGGTAAATGGGCCAAAGAAAGCGCACCCTGACCCTGACTTGATCCCAAGCCCAAGACCGGGGTCAATAAGAAAGTGCAAAACAAGGACTCCTGACTCCACACATCTTAGCTGTAGCCTTCAAGGTGTACCATGAGAGAGATTAAAAAGCCCCCAGACAAAAATACCTTATGCTAACGAAGACCTTTCAACAGGCCATAGCAACTATTCAAGTTCCCTGGCCACCCAAAGCCCAAAAACCTCTAGGTCCCTGGTTCAAATGTGGTCAGAATTTCAGAATTAGACCTGGGTCTGTTTGAACCTTGTAAACCATTTGGACTATGTCCAAGGTGCCATCAAGAGGGACACTGGACTGCTGACTGTTCTCATGTCCCTTGAGGCATCAAGCCCAGACGGCCCTCCAGCCGACTTCCTAGGTCTGGCTATGGATGGCTGAGGGAGCCCGGGATTCCTTTGGCCTGACCACTGCCATCCCCAACAGGGGGCCTTGAGTAGTCATCATGCTATCAGAGTGGCCCATCTCCTTCCTTCTGGACACCGGGGCCACTTTTTCAGTCCTGATGGAGTTTGGGGGACCCACCTCTCCTTCTGTTGTCAGAGGAGGGGGGCAGCCTCACCATTCTCACCAAACCCCACCACTTAGCTGTATCTTTAGGGGTATTCCCTTCACCCACTCCTTCCTAGTGGTGCCAGCCTTCCAGTTCCCTTGCTGGGAAGCCTCCATTTCCTCTACCCCCCCCCCATCCGCTTGACCCCAGGCCTCCTGGCCAGTCCTCTCCTCCTCCAAACCACACAATCAGACATGCCTTTTCTCTTATTGACCTCCTTGTGGCTCCCCCTGTATGGGTCACCCCAAACCCCTCTGGAGTCAAACATAATCCCTCTCCCATCACTCAATTACAAAACCCCATCAAATATATCATCAAGGCTGATACCCGCTCTCTCCAAAGTCTCAGGGGACTTAAGCCTCTCATGCCGACCTTTAAAGAAGAAAAAAATCTTCTATGCCCCACACCTCCCCCCTTTAACATTTTTTTTACTCGCAGTTAAAAAAAATACAACCAAGCCTACCACTTGGTTCAGGATCTTTTACTTATCAGCTCGGCCTGGTTCCCCTTCACCCCATAGTATCTGACCCTATACTCTCCTCTCTGCCAACCCTCCAGAGACCTCCCCCTTCTCTGTCCTAAACCTCAAGGATGCCTTCTTTTCCATTCCTCTTGATTCCCCAGTCACAAAGTATCTTTGCCTTTACTTGGACTGACCCAGATACTCACCTTTCTACCCAACTCATTTGGACCGTCCTACTGCAGGGGTCCAGGACAGCCCACATCTATCTGGCCAGGCGCGCCACAGCCTTTGATTTACTCTTTGCCTCTTTAAATCTAAGCTTATGCAACACGTGGATGATCTCCTCCTTTGTAGTCCATCGTTGCAAATGAGCTGGGCCAGCACCTCTACCTTATTAAATTTTCTATCCAGACGGGGACGTAGGGCCTCACCCTCTAAGGTCCAGCTGTCCACCCCTCAGATTACTTATCTGGGACTAGCTAATACTCCAATTCACAAGGCAATTACCTAGATAGAAAACACTCGATTCAGTCACTCACCGTCCCCACCACCAAGGATGAAATTCTTATGTTTCTTCTTACTGGCTTCCTACACTGCTGGATTCCTTCTTTCTTCTTGCCCACTCCTTATATGAGGCAGTTCTCGGCTCCTCATGTGAACCCCTCCTTGCACCCATTACCAAGCCTTTTTTGTAAGCTTCAACAGGACCTCCTCCAAGCACCACCGCCATCTTCTGAACTTAACTCTCCCCTCTTCTTCCCATGCTATGGAAAAGGAGGAGTATGCCCTCAGGGCCCTGGGTCACCAGCTGGGACCTTACTTAGTGCCTGTTGCACCCTTGTTGAAGAAAGCTGGACCATACTATCCAAATGTGGACACCTTGTCTGCATGCTCTGACCACATCAGAGCTTCTCACACATGAATCAAAGAAGTTAACCTTCGGGTCACCTAGTACTGTCTTCTCTCCTCGCCACCCATTCTACCCTCTCACATACAAGGGTCTCCAAACACTACTCCCTTCCCGAGGTCTCTCTCATCAGGTAGCAGTGGTAGAGAATGCCGCGCTTACCTTCCAGCCCTGGCCATTGCTCAGCATTTCAAACTGACTCACGCCGCTGATTTGACTCTCTCAAGATGTGTGTGGATCATTGGTGTGCTGGCTTCTGCCACTCGTCATTATTTGGTTCCAAATTCTAGAGTCTACCTCTTCAGCGGCTTCTCCCTTCCACCTGCTCCAACCATCTGTCTCTCCTATCCAACTCGGTAAATGTCCTCTCTCTGGCTCCCCAAGCCTGCTACACCTTCCAGGCCCCACCCTGCGGGCAACTCTCTAGTTATTAAGACACCTGCTCCTCTCGCACTGGTGAAACCCTCCCTGTTTCCTTTGCCTCCTCCCCTTAGGAGCTGCCTGCTAAGCCCCACAGCTTCCATCTGTCCCTCCTGTCTGTCAGCTCAGTCCTGGAAGTCTCACATCTTCTCTGTGCGCTCCCGGGCTTCTCTCTTGCCTCTCAGCTCCCACTTGGAGCTTACAGAGCGTCCCTCAGGTGGAATTCATTTTGCGACCCTTGCTCTCTTCCTCCACAGACTCAGAATTTGTTAAAGCCTCGCTCTGTTACTACAAAGTTTGGCCTCAGCACAGTTCAAAACCGGTGGGCTCAATTTTCAATAGTGGCAACTTCTGCCACTGCACCAACAAATGAGCTGAAAATCTCTTCTGTCTAAACTTGCTGTCTCCTCCTCTATTTCTTCTTATCTACACATGTCCGGGGTAGCTCTTATAGATAATGTCCACCCCAGAGCTGTGACACTTTCACAGGGGAAGCCTTTCCCCTGAGAGCTGGGACACTTACAGTATAGCCCAAGGCTGACTGCAAACTCACAATCTTCTGGCTTCAGCATCCCAAGTGCTGGGAGGACAAATGTACATCACACATTTATTATTTAAATTATGTGACTCTGTGTGCTGTGGGGGGGGGGGGTATATGCTCGTGTGAGTGCAGGGTTTAGAAGAGAGCCTTGACCCCTGGAAGCTGGAGTCATAGGCAGTTCTGAGCCATCCAACTGTAGGTGCTCAGGGCTGAACTCAGGTCCTCCCCTGCCAGAGCAGGATGTGATCTGTTTAAAGGATTTCGTTTTAATTGTGTGAGAGAGAGAGCGCATGTGCACATGCACTTGCACGCACATGCTCGTGCCTTGAGGGCCAGAGGTGTTGGATCCCCTGGAGCTGGAGTTACAGGCATCCTGAGCTGCCTGGTTTAGGTGCTGGGAATTAACTCAGGTCCTGTGCTCAGGGGCCATCTCTCCAGGGATGGATAAACGTTTTAGACGTACACATAGATCTCAGTTTCACTGAATCAGCAGGTTTGTGCTTTTCACTGAATTAAGGGGTTCCTGGCCAGCACTTTTTCAAACTCCTCCTGACCCCTCTCCTCTCAGTCATCTTTTAGGACTCCAGAGATACAAAGATCCTTCAGCCATCGGCCAACCGGTGCCCCAGGCACTCATTTTATTTCTGGTCAGCTTTCTTTACTCGGACTAAGTAAATTCTTTTGATCTCTTCTTAAATTCCATGATTTATAGTCACCTCCATTTATCCTTTAACTTTATCCAGCAAGTTATTGGTCTCTATTATATTTTCGGTGCTATCATTTCCATTTGGTCACTATCTGACAAGTTCCATCTCTTTGCTGAGACTTGCTCGTCTTTAACTTGCTTCAAGGGGGCTCCCAATTGCCTCTTCCGTGTTCTTACGATGCTGCTTGTCAGTCACTGGAGTATCTCACCTCACTGTTGGCACTGGATAGCTTTTTCATTCAAGGCGCTGCTTCTTGATGGAATGTGACTTTGTGTTGTCTACTGGACATTATTTTACCACATCAGTCAGGAGACTCGAGGTCTGATTAAACATTAGATTTAATACTCGAGTTGCTGGGGTTCTAATATAACGATTTAATTTTCTGAGGTTCCTCAGTGTTATTTGGGTTTGGTTAACTTGTCTGGCACCATCTAAAACCGCTGGTCTCTCCGCTGATGCCCCTTGAAAGGTCAAAGAATTTTTCCAGGGTGGGCTTCTTGGCTCCAGGAAACACGGGAACAATTACACTTCGTAAGCCAGGAACTTGCTGCAGTGAGATGTCCCGTGCTAGCAAAGGGGTCTCAGGTATAATGAAGAAAGGGTGCTTCCTTCTTGGGGGAGCACTTGCTGTGGGATTCTCTTGCTGTGGGATTGGACTATCAGGTGCCTTTAATGGGAACAGAGAGAGTGGGAGGGAGGGAAGGGCACCTTCCTGTTGCTTGTGTGACTCTCCAACACTTGCTGGTACTGCAGGCTCACCTGGCTGCCCTGGATGATGGATGCAGGGTGCCCCCACTTTGTTGTTTTCCCAGTCATGGTAAACTGGTTCACCTTTCCCCATTTTTAGGGTTCTTTGGCTGGCTGTTGTGGTATTTTTACAACTGGATTTAGCTAGGAGGAATAGGGATAATCAAGTCTACCCCATCTTGTCCTGATCAGAACTGGGGCATTACTGGACCTGTTTTTGTTCTTTCCTAGGGACTACGGTTGAAAACGAGTCACCTCTTCTACAATGTCTTTTACTAGAGGGACACAAGGTCTATTTTATCTTTTATGTCTGTGTGTATGGATACATATGTGTGTGGGTACCTATGGAGGCCAGAAGAGGGCATCAGATTCCCTGGGGCTGGAGTTAGAGGCAGTTGTGGCCTGTGGGTGCTGCGAACTAATTTGGGTCCTCTGGAAAAAAAGGAAGTTCTCTTAACCACTGAGCTGTCTCTCCAGACATTAAGCCCATTTTTTTAAGTGAAAAAAGCAAATATCAGTGTAAGTCACAAAACCATACTTTCCATCACCAAACTATTATTCATTTGCACATTATGTATAAAAATATGTATTGGTTGCTAGAGGGACAGAAGACTGTTAATTTTTATATACTCCCAGCATTGTTTCACTGATTTCAGTAAACACCTTTGTTCTGTTTTGTAGAGGTATTTTTTTCTTTTAACAACGCATGTGACCTTGAGCTCCTGTCCCTCCTCCACCTCCCAAGTCTTGGGATTTAAAGTGTGTGCTACCATCCTTGGGCCATTTTAGAACATTCCTGAAATAAAACTATCATTGCTCTATTAGCAAAATTACTGATCGTTGAGAGTCAGATGTCCTAATAGGATAGCTTGTTTATGTGGGTGTACGTCCTCTATTGCTCTCCTCTGTATCCTTTTTGATTTGTGAAAATACAAAAACAAAACAAAAAAAAACCTACAAATAAAAAATCATATTGGGGCCGGGCAGTGGTGGCGCACGCCTTTAATCCCAGCACTCAGAAGGCAGAGGCAGGTGGATCTCTGTGAGTTCGAGACCAGCCTGGCCTAGAAGAGCTAGTTCCAGGACAGGAACCAAAAAAGCTACAGAGAAATCCTGTCTCAAAAATCCAAAAAAAAAAAAATCATATTGGGGTGACATCTGTCGGGGTCCTGCCTCTAAGACGGGGTCCACATGTTCCAGAGTAGGAACATGGGGTTAGAAATATTAGGCAAAAAGAACAGAGACACACAGACAGAATAGAGTTGGGAGGGCAATCCAGTGAATACTGAATTCGCCTGCATTTATTTTCCATATGCTTTTATACCCCAATCCAAAAAGTCGGGGGAGGCAAAAGACTGCTTTAACGTGATACAAAGACCAAAAAGAGCAATTACCTCTTCCATATCTGAAGCATCAAGCAACTATACTCTGAGTTAAGTATTCTATTGTTTAGGCAGGATGTGCAGGGAGCATACCTTAGGCCAAGCATCCTGTACACAGCCTGTCACTCCCTGGGTCAAACCTCCTGACATCTCCTTGAAGGAGCAGGAACAGGCCTGAAGTCTCTGACCTTTGGTCAAAGTGGAATAGACCCACTTCTGTGGGCTCCCACAGTGAAAAAACAAACAAACAAAAAACCTACAAATGAAAAATCATATGGGGCTTGCATAGAAAAGACAGAACTAATAAAATTTAAAATAGTTTTGTAATTAGAATAAAAGTCTAAGATACTTTTGTTGTTGTTATTTTTGATTTCTGCTTTTTGAGACAGTCTCTTTGCCTGTCCTGGAATTCACTTTGCAGACCAGGTTGGTTTAGAACTCACAGAGATCTATCTGCCTCTGCCTTCTGAGTGCTGGGATTAAAGGCGTGCACCACCATGGCCAGCTTGTCTTCTTTATTTTTTTTTTTTATTTTTATTTATTTATTTATTTTGGTTTTTCGAGACAGGGTTTCTCTGTGGTTTTGGAGCCTGTCCTGGAACTAGCTCTTGTAGACCAGGCTGGTCTCGAACTCACAGAGATCCTCCTGCCTCTGCCTCCCGAGTGCTGGGATTAAAGGCGTGCACCACCACCACCTGGCTAGCTTGTCTTCTTTAAAATTTGTGTGTCAGGGGGCTGTGGACATGGTTCCGCAGGTAAAGTGCTTGTTGTGGAAGCATTGAAGGACCAGAGTTCGACCCCCGGCAGAAAAGCTGGCTCAGCAGTGCACACCTGGATGCCTGGATGGTGGTCTCAGGCAGGTTCTAGGGTCTCACTGTCTATCCAAAAGGGTTCAGTGAGAGATCCTGCCCCCAACACTTAAGGTGGAGGTGGGCAGTGGTGGCACACACCTTTAATCTCAGCACTCAGGAGGCAGAAAGAGGAGGATCTCTGTGAATTACAAACCAGCCTACATAGGGAGTTCCAGGACAGGCAGGGCTAAGTAGAAAAACCATGTCTCAGGCAGGTAAATGTGGAGAGCAATAGAGAATGACAGCCAGTGTTGACCTCTGGCTTCTACTCACGAGGACATAGGCAAACAAATCCTGCAGCTACACATGCCTCTCACACACACAAAAGAAAACTTTTCAACGTGTGGGTTAAAACCAGCCCTGCATGTGAGTGGAGACCCTGTTTTCCTCCCGAGTTATCTAGTGAGCTGTGCACATTTGGCCTCCACTCTGGTTCCTGATAGGACTCCTAAAGTCCTTGTCATTACCCTAGCAGTAGGACCACGGTGGCAGTCTTTTCAGATTTGGTCTTGGCTGGAGTTTCTGACATAGATTTCCTATGACCTCGGTCATTTTCTTAATTGTAGGAGTATTTATTCTAATACCGTGACTTCCAGATCTCTGGTTGCCGGAGAAACCAGCTGTATCACGAGAAGCCTTGCCCCAGGCCTTGAAGGAGAAGGACCTAAGGTCAAATGTTTAACCAGTGGCTGATAAGTTTATTAATCATATTAATCACACTTAAATAATAAATTCTCCCTAAAAACACAAAGGGGTGCGTTTGAGGAGTTTCAAGGTTGCTGAAGATGTGACCGTGTCAAGAGCATAATGTCTGGGTAAGGGCTGGGAAGCTCCATGGCCGTCCCTGCACACTTTGCTTTATGACCCTCCACGTCTAGATCACTGTTTTGTACTATCTTTATAGCAAATGTCACGTGTAGGTAAAGCACGCCCCCGAGTCCTGTGCGTGCATACGCTTCTCTGTGTGTGTGTCCCGGATATGGGGCGTATAGAGGCCAGAGGTCAATGCTACCTGTCTTCCTCTACCATGCTCCACCTCATGTTTTTGAGACCGGGTCTCTCTCTGATCCCAGAGCTCACCAAATGGCAGGCCAATGAGCTCTGGGGACCCACTTGTCTCCCCTGCACCCCAGAGCTAGAATTACAGACAAACCTATCACACCCCATTTTTTTAGTGTGGGTTCTGAGAATCCAATCTCAGGTCCTCATGTTTGTGAAAGGGACCATCTCCCCAGTCCTCTGGTTCCCACCTCCTGAGACAAGGTCTCACATAGTAGCCCAGCCTGGCCCCAAACTCTCCACAGTAATATGGTTGACCTTGAGACCCTGATCTTCCTGCCTTTATTTCCTAAATGTTGGGATTATACCTATGTATTGTTACCCCTAGTATGGTGGTGCTGGGGATCAAACCTAGGGCCTCATGCATACAAGGTAAGTATTCTGCTATCTGAACTTCATCCCTAGTTTCATTGGGTTCTGGGAGCTTGATTGCACCAAAGGAATGAGTCAGAGGTTAGAAGAAGAGCTTAAGAATTGAGGATGTGAGGTGGGGTAGGGATCTGAAGTGGAGTAGTCTTCTGAGACTAAGCCCTACGTCTTTAGGATCTCAAGTGATCCAAAGGATGCCTGCCTGGCATTTGCTGCAGTGTTGGTGGATGGGGCACAAGGCCTATGCATCTGGACACAAAGTGTACTGTGTTAGGAGTCCAAGGGCACATTAACTAGCTGCTCGTTCTGGGCAAGAGAAGTTATGGCGCAATGGTGAGGGCTGGATACTGACACCACTCCACGCAGGCAGGGTGGGCTGGAGAGCCTGAAAGGCAAGCAGGTAGGAAGGAGGGAGAACCCAGCAGCAGCTTCTGAGTCAGGAAGGATGAAGACTCCAGCCTTCAGATAAAGCCCAGACTCTGTGGCGCAGGGTTCTGACGCTTGCCTCTCCCTAGCCCTGATTATCAGCTTAGGTCTGTGCCGCACTGATAAGCAACTGCTCGTGCCCTTCAACGCTGCTGCAGCCTGCTCCATCTGTCCTTGGCAAAGCCCTCCGTGTGCCCTTCCACTCCTCCCTACTGGAAACACCCACCCTTTCAAGGAGCTCAGTCCTATTGTCCCCTCGGGATGCTCTCTAATCCCTTTCCTTCCTGGAAGCCTGAGAGCAAGGCATAGACACTTCCTCCTAGACTCCCCGCCAGCAGAGTCCACAGTGGTGTGTGACTCCTTCACAGTGCCCATCTCACAGAAATGCCTGATTCCTCAGAGCACGAGATTCAAGGGTGGCAAACAATGTGGGTTTTATCCCTGGGATCAACCCTTTGTGACACCTGCTGCCTCTAGCTTTGAAAGGACAGGATGACAAGGGTGACCATCAAGCAGCAGGAGAGGGACTCACAGCCCTCTCTCCTCCGCTGTTCCACAGCTACCGAAACGAACCCTACATTTATTCTGTTGCTTAGACAATTTCCCTAAGCCTCACCTATGGTGTCTACCTCGTATCCACTCTTCTGACGGAAGGAAAGGCTGCTGTCTCCTGCTGCGTTAAAGCCTCCAAAAGAACCTGGGTTTCTCCCCTCCATCCTGCCAGCCCTTCAAGGAAGCACCGGGAAGGGCATGATGTCCGCTGTGGATCCAATAAATGCGGACTGTATGCATTCACAGTAAAAACTTGTTAAAAATTAAGCATACATGTGATTCTACCTGCCCCCCCCCCCATGAGGAAAGCGTTATAACGTTGAGCTCTTGGTAGCTTGAGGTGGAGCCGAGAAGGAAGCCTAAGGTCACCTAGAACACGGGGCTCATTCTCTTCAGTCAGCGGGCTGGCTGAAGAACCTTTGGTACATAAGCCAGCACTGCTTTTCTTGGTCTCTCTCTCTCTCTCTCTCTCTCTCTCTCTCTCTCTCTCTCTCTCTGTGTGTGTGTGTGTGTGTATGTGTGTGTGTGTGTGTTTTGAGACAGGGTTTCTCTGTGTAGCCCTTGCTATCTCTGAACTCTTTGTAAACCAAACTGGCCTCGAATTCATAAAGATCCACCTGCCTCTGCCTCCTAAGTGAGATTAAAGGCATGTGCCACTCTATCTAGGAAATTTTCCTTGACAAATTCAAGGTATTTAGGATATAGATTATAATATTTTAAATTCAAAGATATTTAGGATGTAGGTTATAACATTTTAAACAAAACCCACGTGTGGTTGTGTTCACCTGGAGTCCCAGCACTCTGGAGAAAAAGAGATCTCAATTTCAAGGCCAGCTGGGTGACGTAATGAAACCCTCAAGCAAAACACAATAAAAAGGGACTTAGCTACTTATAACAATCCATGCTAAGGCCTAGTGTCCAGACCAAAGTGTTTCCAATGTGGGTACTTTTTAAAATATTAAATGTTTATTCTGGGAACTTAGAAATGTAAAAAACCTGACATATTGAAAGATATTATATAATGCTTTATTTTTGATTTTATGCATGAGTATTTTGCCTGTATGTATGTGTACATACCATGTGCATGCCTTGTGCCATCAGAGGCCAGAAAAGGGCATCAAATCCCCTGGAATGAGAGTTACAAATGGTTGTGAACTGCCATGTGGGTGCCGGGAATTGAACCCAGGACCTCTGGAAGAAAGCCAGTGCTCTCAACTACTGAGCCACCTCTCCAGCCCTCTATATAGCATATTAAACTTGAAATGGCTTCATAGTTACTAAGATTTTTATGTTTTGGAAGACAATGCTCTTAAAAGAATAATCCACACAAGAAAATCATCTCATCCTCACCAGGGACAGAGGAAGAGATTGTTCTACAAACGGTGTGAATTCATAGAGGACCCAACAGACCCTGAACCTATACACCAGGCCACCTGTTCTGGGACCACCATCATGGCAGCATCAACACGGACAGGGCTGGAAGAGTAAAATACTAACAAACCCAGATGTCCTGGGCCTTTCTCTCTCATCCCAGCACACCTGGCGGCTCGTGCTGCTGAGACATTGGTACCCAAACTTGGCACATAGTTCAAGATCAAGCTTATGCCACGGAGTCTCTTGACCAATCAATACCACAGGGACAGGTGAACCTCAACCTTTATCATAAGGTACATGTACAAATGTGTGTGTGTGTGTGTGTGTGTGTGTACTGACAAACACACTGTGTTTGTGTATGTTACTATATGATCATTTCTCTCCTACATTATTTCACTTCCTTTAAAGGATGGTTTGGGGGCTGGAGAAATGGCTCAACAGTTAAGTCTTTGCTTTGCAATTATGAAAACCCAAGTTAGGATCCCTGAACACACATGTAGCAATCAAGGTGTCCTGCAAACACCTGCAATTCTAGCACCAAGGATCCAGATGCCTTCTTCTATTCCACATACACAGGCACACACACGCATGCTCACACTCACACACATGCAGACACGCACACACACGCATACACACACACACACACAGATTTATGCACACAAAATAAATCCTTAAAAATATAAATGTTGGCCGGGCGATGGTGGCGCATGCCTTTAATCCCAGCACTCGGGAGGCAGAGGCAGGCGGATCTCTGTGAGTTCGAGACTAGCCTAGTCTACAGAGCTAGTTCCAGGACAGGCTCCAAAGCCACAGAGAAACCCTGTCTCGAAAAACCAAAAAAAAAATAAAATAAAATAAAAAATAAATTAAAAAAAAAAAAATATATATATATATATAAATGTTGGTTTTTATACTCTACAAGACTGATCTCCTAACCCATTAATGGGTCTTAAATCATAGTTGCAAACAGAGTGATACACACATTCTCCTATTATGGAACATGGAGGTGTTCTGTGGTCTTGTGGGGGGCAGTGTTGCTGAGGACTGAACTCATGGCCTCATGCATGCTAGGCAAGCATCCCATCCCTAAGCGATATAGTGCAGACCTTGTTTTATTATTTGTTTCTTCTTAAGATAGTGTTTGCCATATAAGTTAGGCTGGCCTTCAACTCATTAGGCAGCCCAGGATGGTCTCAAACTTGCAATCCAATCAGCTCAGCCTCAAAGAAAAGATTACAGACATCTGCAATCACGCTCCAATGACACAGATGACTTAGATCTCTCAATTTGGAATAAAATTTTAATCCAATTTTTTGGTGTGTGTCTGTGTGTTTGTATGTACATCCACACATCACAGCACACATGCAGAAGTCAGAACAACGTTAGAGTCAGTTCTCCCTTCCATCATGTGGGTCCTGGGGATTGAACTTAGGTTATGAAGCTTAGTGGCAGGCACCTTTCCCCAGTGAGCCAAATCACAGGCCTCCGGGATTTAAATTTCTAAGAGAGAGGAATTTCAGTATGTAGCTTTTTTGTTTTGTTTGTGTTTTAATTCTCTTCTCTGGCATATATACATGAAAGCACCGAAAATCCTGAAGGAGCCAGAGAGATGAGTTTGTTAGGGAGTTCAAGGTGCCCCTGGAGCCCAGCCAACCTGTCCGGAGGCAGACGGAGACTTTGGTATCGATGTGGAAACGCAATTTCATTTCCCTTTGGCTAGAAGAAATAATTATGAGACTCTTGTGGCTAGGAAGAACCTTAATGTCAGATTCCATTTCCTCCCATCAGACGATCCAAGTCAAACAGCATTTCCTTCAGGAATCATGGGACTAATTCTAGTCCTTCCGAAACAATTAACCTCAATCACAAGTACAGTGCAAAACGAACCACTGAGATGGTCAACTTCCTGCTTCTTCTCAAGTATAAATAATACCTGTTTATAGATAAAAACAAGATGTATAGCTTTATTAGTCAAGGGAAAGCAGATAGAGGAGAAACTTAAAAATATATACACCTTAAGACTCCTTAAGGGGCTGGCAATGTAACTCGGGTACAGCTACTCACTAATAATGTGCAAGCCCCAAGTTCAGGAAAAAAGTCTTTAAGTACAACATATCTTACACTTTAGTACTGTATCTTATAAGGCCTCTGCTCATTGACTCATCAAAGGTACCAACTTCTAAAGTCACAGATGTCATGGGCTCACTTGTCAATGACACTAACACCCAGTGTCCTCTGGCTCAGGAGACTGTCTTTTGTAGCTGATGTGATCGTTATACTGGCATCTGGAGAGCCCGTTCTGGTTCAAGGGCACCTCAAAGGCTGCAGCTCTGGAAACAGGTGCTGCTCCCCATGAAAACATCCACTGTGGACTCAACAGACCGTGCTCTCCCTCCCTTCATCCAGCTTCCGGCCCCCGGCAGCCAGAGAGAAGGGAAGGCAAAGGCTCGTGAGGATCAGATGTCTGTGAGGGGACTGTGCTCCTGAATCACTGGGCATAACCCGGGTTCTGGAATTTTCCACCACCATCAGCAGAAAGCCGTCTCTGGCATTTACAGAGTCCTCTGAGATTTCGGACAGTCCCATCCTCTCTTGTGTTCAGAAGGTGCTCTCCAGCAGGCAGTGGCAGCCACACCCAGTGGGACAGACCTCCTGGGTCCGAAACCATTCCATCATGTGGCTTGTATGGCCACCATGCCCACAGGTCAGGCAGAAGTTGGATGACCCCCGCACAGCCACATGGCAGATGGCACACTGGAACGTGAAACCTTTGCAGATGGCACACTGCGTGCCACGGACCTCGCTCCGGCAGTGACTGCAGTACACACCGAATTCTGCAAATGGGGGGAGACGGGAAAAGCAAGAGGCAATGTTAGTTTGGTTCTAGTAAAAGAAGACTGGGCATTGGTGGGTGGATACTACTCCTCCAGGATTCTAGCAGGTTCCAGCAGACCAGTGCTTTCTTTCTTTTTTTCCTTGTTTGTCCCAGGCTGACCTGAACAGACTATGGAGCTGAGGATGATCTTGAACTCCTCATCCTACTGAGTTCTGCGATTACAAGTATAAACCACCATGCCCAGTTTTATGTGGTGCTAGAGAATCGCTCGAACCTGGGGTTTATTGTATGATGGGCAAACACTCTGAGTTATGACCCAGCTCGGCTTTTCTGTTTATTTCCATGTATGAGCGTGTAGTGCACGTGTGAGTTTGAATATATATGTGAGTGCAGGTATATGTGCCCTGGTTTATGTCAGGGCCGATGCCAATGTCAGGTGTCTATCTTTCTTCACCCCATTATTTTCAAAACAGTGACTGGAATGGCTGGCCAGCAAGAGGGGATCCCCAAGTTCCTCAGCCCCAGTAGTGAGGTCACAGACGTGTGTCATCACACTGGATTTTTACTTAGGTGTTTGGGACACAAGCTTGCTTATGTGGCAGGCATTTTACTGACGAGGATATCTCTTCAGCCCCTCCCTCCCTTCCTTCATTTTCTCCCCCAGACAAGATTTCTTTATTCTTTTCTTTTCTTTTTTTTTTTTTTTTTGGTTTTTTGAGACAGGGTTTCTCTGTGGTTTTGGAGGCTGTCCTGGAACTAGCTCTTGTAGACCAGGCTGGTCTCGAACTCACAGAGATCCACCTGCCTCTGCCTCCCGAGTGCTGGGATTAAAGGTGTGCGCCACCACCGCCCGGCTTAGACAAGGTTTCTCTGCGTTGCTGTGGCTGTCCTGAAATTTGCTTTGTAGACCAGGCTGGCCAGAGATCTGCTTGCTTCTGCCTCTTGAGAGCTAGATTAAAGGTGTGGGTCACCAGGTCCGGAAGGTCAATTTTCTTTTTTAAATGATAGAACTCCCACAATCTAGATAGTTCTACTAACTAGGAGCTGTTTTTACTACTAGGATGAGGGCAGGGGGCATAGGCAGCATTCGGCTCTCTGAGGTCCTGTAGGAAACCCAGTGCTCTGCAGCAGAGGGTCGCTGCACCTTTTACATCTCCGTGCACAGGGAAGACTTCCAGTTTTTCTACAGACACACCTGCACGTGCACATGGAAGACTTCCAGTCTTTCTACAGACACACCTGCACGTGCACACGGAAGACTTCCAGTCTTTCTACAGACACACCTGCACGTGCACACGGAAGACTTCCAGTCTTTCTACAGACACACCTGCACGTGCACACGGAAGACTTCCAGTCTTTCTACAGACACACCTGCACGTGCACACGGAAGACTTCCAGTCTTGGGTTGCCATCTTCATCCATTTCTTTCTTTTTTTTTTTTTTTTTTTTTGTATTTTCGAGACAGGGTTTCTCCGTAGCTTTTTTGGTTCCTGTCCTGGAACTAGCTCTTGTAGACCAGGCTGGCCTCAAACTCACAGAGATCCGCCCGCCTCTGCCTCCCGAGTGCTGGGATTAAAGGCGTGCGCCACCACCGCCCGGCCTTCATCCATTTCTTTTTTTTTTTTAAAGATTTATTTATTAATTATGTATACAGTATTCTGTTTGTGTGTATACCTGCAGGCCAGAAGAGGGCACCAGATCTTATTACAGATGGTTGTGAGCTACCATGTGGTTGCTGGGAATTGAACTCAGGACCTTTGGAAGAGCAAACAGTGCTCTTAACCACTGAGCCATCTCTCCAGCCCCCTTCATCCATTTCTTAACAGGATTCTTGTATCTCAAAAAATCCACCTCCCGGATTCCTGAACAGCTGTCCACACCGCTGCCTCCTCGATCTACCTGCCTTTTCTGGTTTCACGGTCTTCTGGAGCACCTGCACTAATTTCATGTTCCTGCTTTTATGAATATACGCAGATCCTTTTCCCCACCTGGGCCAGCTGAAACCCTGACTTAGCCACACCACCTGCCCACTGCACATCTGTGCTGGGGAGCAAAGCCACCCGAAGGCCCCACTGAAAGGTGTGTTTCACTTTACATACATGGGTAGAGAAGAGCCCAGGCACGGTATGACCCTGCTCCTGCCTTCCTCACACTGCTCCCTTGGCTCACTGCCACACTGCAAATTTCTCCCACACGCCTTGGCTGTTGTCTGTTGCCTGCTGTTTTCTCTTCTAACTTCGCTGAGCAAACAGAAGCCTTTTAATGGGGCTGGGGAACCCCTTCATCTTTACTACCACTTCTTCAAATTTCTGGAGGTTGGTGGCTCCTCTCCTTCTTTCTGACAGCGCGAACAATCGGACCTGGAGAGGATGGCTCAGCAGTGTAGAGCATTTGTGTTTTACTAAGGACCTGGGTTTAGTTCCCAGCACCCACATGGTTGCTAAAACCACACATATACATTCAGCCAAAACACTCATGAACATAAAAGAAAATAAATCTCTATCAAATTAAAACTATAGTAGGGCGCACGCCTTTTAAGCCCAGCACTTGAGAGGCAAAGGCAGGTGGATCTCTGCGAGTTCAAGGCCAATCTGGTCTACAGAACAAGTTCCAAGGAAGGCTCCAAAGCTACAGAGAAACCCTGTCTTGGAAAAAAAAAATTAAATATATAAGGAAAGAAAATCTTATTTCCTTTCTCCATCGTTATCCTTCATCTTAAGTTATACTTAAATAAATTGAAATAAAACATGCTTTAATGGCATCTTATTACATTTAGCCCTCTAGAATTCAGGAAGAGAAAGGGATCCAATAATAGTTCTTATTATGGATTCTAAAACCACATCGCAGGGAACCATAAGGACAAGAAGATCATAGCAGTCATATACGGAGTGACCACATCTATAAAACTGCCCCAAATAATGGTCATGTGTCATGCAAACTGTCTCCTACTGTTTTAAAATAGCTTTGGTTTCTTATTACATTTATTTATTTTGAGTATATGTGCATGGGCGGGCACACGCCACAGCATGGGGTAGAGGTCAGAGGACAACTTGTGATTCGGTTCTTTCTTTGCACCATGTAGGTCCCGAGAGGGACTAGGACTCAGGTTTTCAAGCTTGGTGGCAAGCGACTTTACACACTAAACCATCTTGCCAGCTCCTGCCTTTGCTTTTTAATAAAAAAGTGTTTATTTAGAGGAGGGCTGGAGAGACGGCTCAGTGGTTAAGAGTACTTGCTGCTCTTCCAGACGACCTGCCTTTGGTTCTGCACACCACACGGAGGCTCACAACCACTTGTACCTCCAGTCTCAAGGGTCTAAAGCCCCCTTCTAGTCTCCGACATGTGGTTTATGTAAACTCAGGCAGGCATATACACATAATTTTTTTAATCTTAGAAAAGAACCAGAATTTAAAAATATAATTAGGTAAGAATAAGTAATTTTTTTTTAATTTAAAGAAACTTATGTGGGCAGATCTGAATTTTTAAGGAAGGAATTATCCCTAAGGAAACAAACTCATTCTAGACTGGGTGCCTCCCCTCCTTTCCTGGCGCTTCTGTCTCTGCTCTGAACTGACACTGACCTTGCTACGGAACACAGGCTGGCAGCAGACTCCCCAGCCGCCGCAGACGCCAAGGCGCTACAGTACAGGTGCTGGATTTTGTGTGGTGTCTGCAGATCTGATGACTCTTACAGACTGAACGGAAAGGCAACTGTTGTCTTCCAATGTTTGCTGTGCCCTGTACCTGGGCAGCTAGTTCCTCCAAACTCAGCTGAATTGACTCCTGTGTATATTTGCAATCACAGCTTCCACTGATGCTTTTGCCTGTGAGTGTCTTTCACACGCCTCCTGCTCCCTTTCTACAATCCTGTGACATTGTCTTTACTGGTGCTAGGATATGCATTCATTATGCTTTTGTTTGTTAGGGTTTTTGTTTTGTTTTTGACTTTTTGAGACAGGGTCTCCTATAGACCAATATGCTGTCAAACTGATATGGAGCTGAGGCTGGCCTTGCGCTCCTGATCCTTCTGCCTCTACCTCCCAAGTTCTAGGATAACGGGTGTGCATTCCCACACCTGGCAATACTAAGTTTTGACTATCACTTATCTGTCTTCTATTCCAGGCCCTCTGAACTGCACGCATGCACACACACCACCCACATCTATTTCTCTGTGTCGCCTGCACAGTCTTGCACGGTGCTTCCGAGCAGGAGATGCCAACAAGGGTTTGGCTGACTGACGTTCTATATCTCCAAGATGCAGATGTTTTCCTGAGAACTAATTTTAAAAGACAAATTATTCTAGGCTATCATAAATCTCTTCCTGGCACTCTCTCCTGTATTTAGATGCTCTGAAAAAAATAATACATTGTCAAAATAGAATTCTGTATGTGTATTTCTTCAAGCATGTACACCTTGGTATACCTTACTAAAATAACTTTGCTATTTATTGTCTATACTTACAAACGTTTCTCTGGTTTGTTTTCTCAAGTGAAAACTAGAGACACATGCAACATACAGAGTCAAACAATTTTATGTATTTCATCAAAGCCCAAGCATTACATGCCACTCCCTAGAGGAAATCTCGCCTACTCATCCCACCATTCTCTTCACCGTCTCACGGCTAAAGACTGCTTTATAAAGCAACCCCATACTCATTGCAAATGAATCTGTGTTTCGTAAGGACACTTGTGTAAATATAGGATGTACTTTGAGCCTACTCCACCTCTTTTCCCTCCCCTCCTCTTTCCTCCCAACCCTTCTCCTTCCTCTCTTAGGCTATCATGTCATATACATACATGATTTTAAATACATTAGGATCTAGAATCTACAAGTCAGAGACAGAGAAAGAAGAAAAAGAGTAGAGACAGTTATAAAAAGAGGTCTTTAAAGAGACACTAAAAGTAATATAAAAAGAATACAGACAGTCATAGATTAAAGGAGTAAAGAAAAAGAAGCCACTTAAAGATGGAAAATACACAGAGTCTGGATTATGCATATTATTATGTTTTCTTTGAATTTTTTGACTAAAGATACATTTGATTCTGGGGTTGCTAAGTTAAATCAACATAAAGGTAACCTGACTTCAAGTTTGGGCCTAAGGATGTGTTGCTGAAGAGGCTCTGCTTTTGTTTCCACAGAAGATGAGAACCTGAGGCTGGGCAGTGGTGGCACATGCCTTTAATCCCAGCAGAGGCATCTCTGTGAGTTCAAGGCCAGCCTGGTCTACAAGGCTAGTTCCAGGACAGGCTTCAAAGCTACAGAGAAAGCCTGTCTCAAAAAAACCAAAAAGACAAAACAACAAACAAACAAACAAAAAAACCAACAAGATGAGAACCTGAGGATTCCTTCCAGGCTAATGTAGTTTGGTAGAACAAGAACCCCCTGAAAGGTCTCTGTGAACCCTAAAAATACTTTGCCCAACAAACATTAGGAAGCAGTTTGGAGAAAACAATGCCCAAATTCCCATAATGATTGTTTATAAATGTTTGTTTTCATTAAAAGGGAGACATGACATAGAGATGAATATTTTGCATTGGCATGGATCTTGGCCTATTGATACAGATTTAAGGTTGATTTTGTTATACTGTGTATATGTATTTCTGCTCTTGTTTAAGAATTATATGTTTGTGCAGCTCATTTAAAAATGTAATGTATATGAATTAACAGATAATCATCTGTAATAGTCAAACTTGTAGTCATATTAGATTTTCTAGATATATAGAGATATATTTCAGATGGATAGATGTTCTTCAAACTGTTCAAAGACATACAGAATATGGCATTTAAAATATTTTAAGAACTTAGACTTTTCTCGACAGTGAGACAGTTCTGCTTCTGGAAACACCAATTACTTCAAAGAGGTTGATGGGCATTGAAGAAATTTGTTATGGAATTTGCCTTCAAAGTGACAAGGCAAAAAACTGCTCTTGCCTGGACTGCTTGATGGTATGCTGTACAAACTGGACATGCAGGACCCAGAGAAAAATGACTGCTGAACTTGCCTAAGGAAGGTGAGACAGTCCTCAGGGTTCCTGCTTCATGAAAGAGACTGGCAGATATTTTGTAGGACACAGAAGAAAGTGACTGACAAACTGCCAATATAGGCTAAACAGTCTTTCAAATTTAATGAAAAAGTCTGCCAGACATTATGGGCCGATACGCTGAAGATGGATGCCCCATCATTACAGAAGAACTTAGGGTGACTGTCCAGGCGGCAAGATGGCTCCATCAACTCTAGAGTTTTGGAAGTTGCTTACATGCACTTCCTGTTTACTTAGGTAATATTATATCCTTCTGCAGTCTTTGATGGAGTTGAAGAATAGTTTTATTTATAGTTTTTCTTAGTTATTATAAAAGATAAACTAGATATAAAACTTTAGACTCACAAGGATATGACAGAGTATTTTCCTTAATTTGCCAAGTGTAAATGGACTAAATATTGTAACTATAATTCTTGCTTGATAACTGTTTTGCGTATGTAATTTTACTATGTTAAATTTAAAACCTTCCTTTTATTTAGACAGAAAAGGGGGGGATGATGTGGGATTCCCCTCTGTATGCTGTGAATATGTTTTATTATCATTGGTTAATAAAGAAACTGTTTCAGCCAATGGCTTAGAAGAATAAAGGCAGGTGGGAAATCCTAACAGAGCTATATAGAGGGAGTAGGCGGAGTCAAGGAGACACCATGTAGCTGCCAAAAGAGAAGGACCAAGAACCTTTCCGCTAAGTCACAATCTCGTGGCAATACACAGATTAATAGAAATGGGTTAATTCAAGATGTAAAAGATACCTAGAAATATGCCTGAGTCATTGTTGTAATTGATACAGTTTCTGTGTGAGTTTTTGGGTCTGGGTGGCTGGGAAATGAACAAGCAGCCTCCATCTACAATAGCAAGCAGTAAACACTTCATGAGTGTCTGTGTTCCTTGGGCAGGGGCAGGCTAACCTTATACAGAGCTTCCAATTTTAGTATTTGTGCTGTCAAGGTGGGCATAAAGGTATTTTGGTTTTGTTCTATTCTTGGTTTTGTGCTTGTTTGTGTGTGTGTGTGTGTTTTTTGAGACAGGGTTTTTCTATGTAGCCCTGGCTGGCTGGGAACTCACTACGTAGTCCAGGTTAGTCTAGAACTCAGAGACCCACCCACCTCTGCATGCAAATCCTGGGATTAGAGATTTACACCACCATGCTGGACACAAAGCTAATTCTTGAGTACCATACTCAGGCACTGTCTGATGGCTTCCCAGAGTGGGAACTCTTCTCTCCTGCAGTCTCCCCACCATGACAGCACCACCTGGTGCCCTCTCCCCAGCAGTTTTGGCTAGACCACGTTTGGCTCATATGTTATTCGCCTAAGTGAACATTAGTCAAGCCACGTTCTGTGACACCTTCTCTTTCCTGCACATTTTGTTTTTCCCAGAATTAGTAACTTTCTTTCATTTGCTTAGCTTGCTATATACTTATCAATAATTCATCTCCAAACTGTCCCTCAAATGTCTGTGTCTTCTATAAATATACTCAACAGTGAAATACATTTGATTTTTTTCAATTTTCTCTCCTGGGAGGCAGCTCCTGGAGCACCTGTCTGCACAAGTCCATCTCTCTAAGTCTGTCACAGTGAGTACTCTCCGTCAACACTGATTCCTTCAGCTCCTGGACTGAATCTAGACCTGGTTCTTAGGTACACCCAAAGTTTACCTCGTACATGACTGATCACTTGGGTTCAAAATTCCAGGTTAGAAATTCTTTTCCTGAGAATTCTGGAGAGCCTGCTGCCTGGTCATCTAGTAGCCAGGGCCAACCCTCAGAGTTGATGCCTTCTACATTCCTCATGCTTCACACTGGAACTCTTCTCTTCCTGGGAGCTTCTGGGTCTCCTCTGGGTCCCCAGCCCCTCTGCATTCATTATGGAAGTGGACCCATCCAGACTGCAAACGTGTTTCTCTTCATTGCAGAATAAGCTTACAGTTTTCTGTTGGGGTCATGACCTGTTCTACAAACAAGAAGAGGAATCTCGAGGATCCTCCAAGGGCCATCGAACAAAAACAGCTTTTAAAATCCCAGAGGATTAGATGCCCCTGATCCCTAAGCCATGCAGGGTTTGGCCTGTTTTTCTGACTAAATCTTCAGGATGAGCTTTACTTGGGCCTTAGAAGTCACCTACCAATAACTTGTCCATTTCCCAGGTCCTAAGCTTTATTGTCAATATTACTTCTTCTTGTGCAATTAACACCTTTTCAAAAACTCTCTATACAGACACTTGCTAAGATCTGAGGGAAAAGGGGGAAATGTGGCCAGACCACTCCCTCTGGAAATCTTCCGCCTTCTTCCTGTAAGGAAAGCTCTGCTTCATTTCCTCCATGGACAGTGCGGCTTTTCACCAATCTAACTGGTGTCTCATCTTGGCCTTAGCTCTCCATCTTCATCTTGGATGCAACTCATTTTCTCTCAGAGTCCAGGCTAGACCAGGGAAGACTGTGCTCCCTATATTCTTCCTTTCAGCCTCAGCTCCCAGATAAATACACCTTTTTGTTGTTGTTGTTGTTAACAAGGTCTGACTATGTATCCCACTAGCTGGCCTCAGACTCACAGACATTCCCCTGCCTCTTCTTCCTGGCTTAGGTGTGTCACTCTGTCTGGATAATACATACTCTAATAGGCTTACATACCAACTGTATAATGAAGATCCCCAAATAATCAGCTCTGGCTGAATCCAATCTCTCCTGAGAACCAGATTCAGATCTAACTGACTGTGAATTCTCCAGACCGCCATTTCATCTCACACACACATACACACACGCGCACACAGGCAATTCTGACTTCCAGTCCTTCCATTTGTTTCTATCTGCGGTATAATATTGTTATCTCTCAGTACATTGGCTGGAAACCCAGGAATCATCAAAGCTATCTTTCTCTTCCTCAGTCTGTCTCCAGTTTATCAGCAAACCATACTGAGACTACCCCTTAAAAAAGATATTTTATTTTATGTGTATGGCTGTTCTGCCAACATGTATGTTTGTGTATCATATGTATGCAGTGCCCACAGAGGCCTGAAGGTGGCTTCAGAGCCTCCAGGTGGAGTTACAGACCAACGTGAGCCACCATGTGAGTGACGGGAATTGGACTTGGGTCCTCTAGAACAACCAGTGCTCTTAAGCCCTGCGCCACCTCTCCAGCCACAGTATAGTTACTACAATGTTTAACTGATTAATTTTCCCCTCTCCCCTGCCACGGTTCACTGTGCTCACCAGGGGTGATACCGGAAGCTCAAAATGTGGATAATCATTTACTGTGTCTAAGACACCGCTAATATGTTATGTGAACCCTGCTGGGAAATGCAAGGCTTGCAGAAGCTTAGAAAAGGCTCACATGCTTCAGAATCTTCTGCCTAAAAATGAGAAGCTTAACCTTCCAAACCTACAGGCAAATTAGGGCATAGGGCCTTCCAGACAGCGGCAGGAAAAGAAAAACATCCATATTCACCAATTCCTTTGTGAGGGTCAGGGGGGCAGGACACAAACTTCAGCACTTCCGCTCGCTTCTCTCTCAGACCCCAGCGGTAGAGGATCTCTCCGTAGCACTTCTTAAAGTCGTCAAACTGCTGGGTATTAGCAGGGTCCAGCAGTCTGGATAAACCCAAAAGGTTCCGTTAGCTCCTTTAAGAGAAAAGCAGTCCCTAACGGCATTTCTATTAAATGCCATCTTCTCAAAACTTGACTCTGAAGTCGTGAACTCTGCAGCTACAGTTGGGCAAGGTGGCTGGTTACCTTTTGTTTTTATCATGCTGGTCGCGCTCCCGCTCCCGGGGGTCACTGTAGGTTAGACTCCCAAAGCGGAGTTCTTCTGGAGAAGACTCTCCCCAAGGTGAAGACACGTGTTCTGTTTCTCTTCCCGCTAAAGAAAAGCAAAAGAGAAAGGGAACATGGCGGTCAGAGAAGGCACAGGAACTAGGAACTAGCTCATGCTCTACTTTGATAATCAAAAGCCCCTCCCATCCCCCACACCCCGGTATGCCTCCACTCTATTCTCTGGAAACAAAGTATGTGAAACTGAAGACTGAGGAACGGAGTCCTACACTGCGCTTTCCTGGGCATCCCTCTGTGTCCAGGCACTTATTACCGAGAGAACCTGGTAATTAAGTACACATGATAGCTAAGCAAATTATGGCTTAATGATAGAATAGAATGTGATGCAGCGATCTGTTATCAGAATGCTAAATGACACGAGAAAATGCTCATGATAAAATTAAAAGCAGAATACAAAACAGCATAAATCAAATAACTACCCACCCATACACACACACAAAAAGAGGGGGAGAGGGCTGGAGAGATGGCTCAGAGGTTAAGAGCATTGCCTGCTCTTCCAGAGGTCCTGAGTTCGGTTCCCAGCAACCACATGGTGGCTCACAACCATCTGTAATGAGGTCTGGTGCCCTCTTCTGGCCTGCAGATATATACACAGACAGAATGTTGTACACATAATAAATAAATATTTAAAAAAAAAAAAAGAGGGGGAGAGGAAGAAAATGTTCTCAATGTTAATAGATGTTATTAAGTGAGAGACGTGGAGATATCAATCATTGCTATTTTTTTTCTTGGATACTTTTTGTTTATTCTTCTTTACAGAACATGTAGTAGATATATATGTATGTTCTTGGGTAGGAGAGTGTGTGTGTAGACAGATCTTTCTTTTTTTTTTTTTTTTTGGTTTTTCGAGACAGGATTTCTCTATGGTTTTGGAGCCTGTCCTGGAACTAGCTCTTGTAGACCAGGCTGGTCTCGAACTCACAGAGATCCTCCTCCTGCCTCTGCCTCCAGAGTGCTGGGATTAAAGACGTGCGCCACCACCACCCGGCTAGACAGATCTTTCTATGTAGCCCAGGCTAACCTTAAATTCTCAATCATCTTGCCTTCACTTCCTGAGTGCTAGGATTATTTTCTAAAATGTAAGGTCTTGCTATGTTGCCCAAGCAGGCCTCAGGCTCCTGAGAAGTTAGGATTACGGGTGTATATTACTACAGCTGGCTCATGTTCTTGGTGGGGTTTTTTTTATTTTGTTTTGGGTTTTTTGTTTGTTTTTGTTTTGTTTTGTTTTTCTGAGACAAAGTTTTTCTATATAACAGTACTGGCTGTCCTGGTACTTGCTCTGTTAACCAGGCTGTTCTCAAACTCACAGAGATCTGTCTGCCTCTGCCTCCTGAGTTCTGGGATTAAAGGAGTACACCAGCTCATGTTCTACTTTTATAATCAAAAAAATTAAGACCATGGTCATTAAGCTGTTTTATTTCTGTCCACTAAAAGGAATCATGGGAAGAAATAGATGAAGTGATGTGGCAGACGATAGTGGAAAAGGGGGGATGGAGGAGGAAGAGTAAGCATTGGGCTTTATGGGATAGGACAAGTCCCACTGCAGCCTCTCCAGCAGCCCAGAGTAGCACAGTGTATATTCAACATGCAAGTATATTCAACATGTATATTCAACATGTATATTCAACATGCAAGGTCAGGCTGTGAGCTGACACTGCCCCGTCTGCTGAATGGAAAGCAGTGAGAACCAGAGAAGAATGTGTGCACCTTTGGGTGGAACCTCCAGCTCACCCCTGCATCATCTGGAAGACCCCCTCCTCCCCAGCTCCTGTCAGAGAGTCTCCAACAAAGAAAAGGTGCCAAAAAGCCCAGTTCCGCATTCCTGGTGACTACAGCAACTTCTTCCTCTGTTGCCGCCCAAGTCCCCACCTAAGCGTTCCAGGTTTTGACCACACTTGAGCACAATCCACTTGTGGTGGACACACCATCATCCCTTTACTACAGGTTATATAATCCCCTGATTTAGTTCAGCTGTGTGGCTTCTCTAGCCTCAGTCTCTAGGGCTGGAGGACTCACCCGATAGTTGCTTTGCTCAAATAAACCTGTTCTTTTACTTTTTCAATTAGGCTTGATCTGGCTTACTGCATAGGCAGAGAAACCTATTATCTGGGTACAGAAAACCCTTCATCTTGGTGCCGAAAACCCAGGAAGACTTGAGTCTTCCTGCTGGGTGGACCAGGTTCTTCAGCCACACAGAGGCCACCCTTTTCTCTTTAGCTTTCTCTCCCCAGATGTGATCAACTTTTGACTAGGAGTAAGTCGCCATTTCCCAGCCACTACCTTCAAAGGTACTGGGTACCTTTCTCCAGGTCCAGGATCCTCAGGATCCCCTGCCAAGCTGTGGCCATGCCAGAGCAAGCTGGTCAGTTCTGGAGCAGAGACACTCTATGTTCCAGGGGACAAAGGCTACTCCCACCCCACGCTCGACCCCAGGCTACTGCATGGGTGCCTTGCCCTAGTTTCAGGCCCTAGTCTTCGGCCTCTAGCGCAGGTCTAAACCAACCCTCGGTCACCCCTGGGGCGTCTCCTGTGAAATTTATCCAAATTGTGGCTGTCTCACACCATATACCCAAAATGCTGGGTTTTCTTTGGCTTTGTGACCTGGCCTCAGGGCACTCTTGATATAACCTGTCAAGATGGCCACCGGAGGGAACTCTTATCTTTACTATCTTCCATGATCTTGAGCATTTCTACGGGCAGCATATGAACAAGTGGTCGGATTCTCTTACATCCAGCGTTTTTGGTTTCTGCGCCTGCCCCTTCCTCTGTAGTCAGCGCTCAAAGGCCCAGGTTTTGTTGGCTAGGAGTTGCACCACCTTCAGACCTCCTTTTATCTGAGGACTTGGACCCTGAGCACACCTGAGCCACTGGCATCCCCGCCCCTTCCCTGAACCCTGCCTACCTCTACCCCCCACATTGCCACAGGCTCCACTTAGTGGCCAATCTTCTTTCCTTTACCCACCCCTCCCTTTTCCTTCCCCCTCCAGGACAAAGGCTGAGAGCCAACCTTCTCTCCTTAGCCACCTTCTTCTCTCCCTCTCCCTTCTCCTACTACCTCTCCTTCTCTATCCTCTCCCCCTCTATAACACCACAACCTGCGCCCTGGTCCCCATCCACACACTGACCTACTTCCCCCGAATTCTCCCAGTGGCTTCTCCAGCCTCAATCTATGGAACTGGAGAACCCACCTTGGAATTGCTTTACGAAAATAAACCCGTTCTTATACTTTTTCTATTCGGCTTGATCTGGCTTACTATGTGGGCAGAGAAACCTATTATTGGGATACAAAAAAGCCCTTTTATGCCCCAACTAAACTTCTCATATGAACAGCCTTCACTAAGCCTCAGGAATAGCCAAAGTGCAATGTGGGCTGTGCCGTTCCCTCACCAACCTATGTTCCAGCCACCGGTGTTGAACCCTGGGTCTGACATGCTGGAGCAGGACCCCGACGAGGTAAAGCTGGGCTAGAAGGAAGAGGAACACACACTAGCATCAAACACCATCCCATTTCAAAGTTACATGTGACTTTTCAAGGGAAGCCAGAAAACCATGAGCTTACATATCGACTGTGGGACACCATAAGATTAGAAGAACGGTTAGGGAAAGGCCCAAAAGGGTTGGGTAACCCCTGAGGCCGCGACTGGGCTTCAAACACGCTGCACAGCATAGCCAAGGTCTGGACGTCTCGGAGTTGGCAGTAGTGAGCCAATCTGTAAAATACAAGAGGAGAAAAAAAATAAGCCAAGAGGAGGAATGGAGGAAGGACAGTTACCAGTCATAACTCTACTGTGGGCTAGGCTGGGGAGGTTCCATCCTTCCTCTGACCTTGTCAGGAACAGGGACTTTTACAGAGCCAAAGTCTCACCTACCAGGAGAATGGCCCCACGTGTCTTGGCATAAGTGTTTTCAGAATGTTAGTGACAACCTAGACATCAATCTGAAAGCTTCCAGGTGGCACTCAGGCACGAGCTCTAACACAAGTTCTCCAGCCTCTGAGAGAAGTGTCCAAACTCTCTCACTCTCTCCAGCTCCAGGAAAAATCCCCTGCTTTGTGGTAAGTTTCTATGTCCTTCCTCTGACCTGATACTAGCAGGAGGCAGTCAGAGCACACAGCACACCACAGCATGGCGGCCGCTGACTCTGCTTTCTGGATTAAATACAATGACAAGGCACACATTTGTCTTCGTCTTAGGTTCTCATTCCCTTTATCTTTCAGACACCATGTTAGAATGTGAGTGTAGGGGTAAGAAGCCTTTGTCTTGAGGCTTATACACACTAAGTGGGGCGACCCCTGCCTTAAGGATGCGGCAGTAAGAACAACATCAGGTGCTCCAGGTCTGGCCTCAACCAGCAGAAAAGCAAACTTCAACTTGAAGCAGTGGAATTTCTCTGCCCAGGCCCAGAGCCTCACTGTGAGAAATACTTGAGTGGTTACTTAATGGAACATTATTCTATATAATCTGACTTTCTGTATTTTGAAGCGGTAAATTGGACATAAATCTGGTCCTAGTGTTGGGAGAACAAACACATACAGTTCTGTCCCTGTTCCCAGAGGCCAAGTCATACCACACTACAGAGAA
This sequence comes from Microtus oregoni, assembly GCF_018167655.1. NCBI lineage: Eukaryota > Metazoa > Chordata > Mammalia > Rodentia > Cricetidae > Microtus > Microtus oregoni. Next base: position 45,407,068 of record NW_024543063.1, read on the forward strand.
ATCACCATACCCAGTACCCAGAGGCCTGTGTGCCCAGAGGTGTGAGGGATGGACTGAGGCACGCTGATGCATGTGGGCCTCTGAAGGTTTCAAAGTCTTCTGGGTGGCAAATATTACATAATGCCTCAGCTGTCAGAAATTCATTCTGCTCAGAGGCTATTTCCGTGCTAAAAGCGTCACTCCTCTGGCCTCTGTGCCCTCACCGAGGCAGTCACACTTAACATGTTCACAGACCTCAAACCCACTTCACTCATTTTCCTCACTTTTAGCTCTCAGAACCTACAGGGACTCCAGCAGCTGTCGCCCAAACGGATGTCGAGCCCAAGGTGTCTCCAGATCTGGGTCAGACTTTGGACCAAGGCAAAGATCTGTAGCTACGGTGGCCAGCGACCAAACCTGGACAAACCAAAGAAAGAGATGAACAGAAACTGTCAAGGAGCCCCATCTGCCACCTGTAACCTAAAATCTTACCATAGGGGCGGCAAAAGCTTGAGGTGAGGTGCAGGCCCCACCCAGACTGCCTGGGTCACGTGCCTAATGTCCACAAAATGCCTATTAAATCCAAAGTCTTCAATGCCCATCACAAAGAGCCCCAACCTTCAAAAAACTGAATGCTACTTTTAGAAAAATTTCCTCTGTTTTATTTGGTTTTGGAAAAGTAATACAATCATTGTACCCACTATCTGAAAGACACTACTCTAAGCCCAAAAGGAAGAAGACACAAACTTTGGGTCAAGTCTATAATTTGAGATAAGCAAGTAGATAAAAATGCTGAAAAGCAAACATCAGACATGCAAAATCAATAGTATGAGGGCACCCAGGCATGGTGGCACACGCCTTTAATCCCAGCACTAACACACATCTTGTCTCTTACCGTTTCTCCCTAGAACACTAACACACATCTTGTCTCTTACCGTTTCTCCCTAGAACACTAACACACATCTTGTCTCTTACCATTTCTCCTTAGAACACCAACACACATCTTGTCTCTTACCGTTTCTCCCTAGAACACTAACACACATCTTGTCTCTTACCGTTTCTCCCTAGAACACTAACACACATCTTGTCTCTTACCGTTCTCCCTAGAACACTAGCATACATCTTGTCTCTTGACCGTTCTCCCTAGAACACTAACACACATCTTGTCTCTTACCGTTCTCCCTAGAACACTAGCACACATCTTGTCTCTTACTGTTCTCCCTAGAACACTAACACACATCTTGTCTCTTACCGTTCTCCCTAGAATACTAGCACACATCTTGTCTCTTACCGTTTCTCCCTAGAACACTAGCACACATCTTGTCTCTTACCGTTTCTCCCTAGAACACTAGCACACATCTTGTCTCTTAAAGCCTTCAAGAGAAGGGAGTCCCTGATATCTACTTCTCTGGTAAACGTGAGAGTTACAAGACAGTAAGCACCCCTTTATCAAGGGCATGAAGACAAACAACATTCTTCAGGCACTCACTGCCACTCACGTTATTTCTGTCCTTAAACATTGCAGATTACAACGACAGTCCCCGAGCCGCAGGGGAGGCATTTCCAAGGACCAGACAGGAGAATTCACAAGTTTATTCCATTTAGTTCCTAATGAATTTAGAAGTATTGTTTCATTTTATAGAATGACCCTGGGGTTTAGAAAGATGGGGTGGCTTGCTGGGATCCACACACAAAAAGTCTGTCAGGGGCCCAAAGCCAAGCAGAATTTGTCTGAAGACAAGAGTCTCCCCATTTCACTTAGACTGGCCGAGCCTTCCACACCAGTTCTACCAGAAAAGAGGCAGGGGAGGAGATGGGAAAAGGAGAAAAGAAAAAGGGAAAGGGAGGGGAGAGAGGAGATGAGGAAGAGAGACTAAAGAAGATGGAGAGAGAACACACAAAACTTTAGGGAGGAAACTGTGCTCAGAGAATATTATTGTCCTGTCCCTTTAAGAGAAAGCCCCGCCCACCCACCCCCACTGGGGCAGATCTTCCTATTGTTTCCAGTCTGAGTCTCTTCCTTCAGTCTCTCTCCTTTCTGCCTCGCTCCCTTCTCTCCACTTCTCTCCTCTCCCTCTGCTCTTCCCTCTTCTCCTCTTCCCTTTTTTCCTTTTCCTTCGTAACCCACTAAATAAATATCCAGCCTCACTCTGCATGGCACGCCTATCCACGTCTCTGTCTCTCACCTGCTGTGTGACTCCCTGCCTGGGACCAGCTGCCTTCAGAGACCTGCAGCATTTTATTTTTACCATTACATTCTCTGGATGGCGTGCTCATTCATCTCACTCTCTCACCCACCATGCGGCTCCCTGCCCCTCGTGGCCCCCAGGCCAGCCTTTACATTCAGTGACTCATGAACGCCAGAGGGAAATGCTTCTCGGGTTCTCGTGCTGGAAACCCCCTCCCAGGCTAAGAGTCTGAGGTGACCTGCCCAGGTAGGTCCCTAGCACTCTGAGCCGGACTCGGCCTACCACTATAAATTCCACACTGTTCCTATCATCTTCTTGGCGTTCACAGAGTCTGGGTGGGTGGGGGCTGACAGAAATAGACTAAATCCATGAGAGGGTTTTCTTTAAAGGGTTTCTGAGAGAGACGTGGTGATGTTTATTACAAGATGAATGGAAATCTTAGGGATTTTTTAATCAAATGAAATCAATGGGAGGTCTTAGTTCAGCCTCACCATCACACTAAAGAACAGGATGAAGTAATGACAGGGAGTGAAGTTGACTGGTGGTTGCCCAGGGCTGACGGGAAGAACAGATGGAAAGACAAGGAGTTTCTTCCCTGTGATGAAAACGTCCTGAACAGTTTCCAACTGCACAACTCCAGCAAAACCAGAAGTTACCAACTAGCACATTTTGGATGGATAGGCTGCAGGGATGCAGGCTGTGTCTCAGTGAAGGAGTTCACAGAACAACACAGGGGAGCTACAGAGAGCTACAAAGTGTAAGGAATCTTACACTCTGTAAGTGCTGACATTTTATTTTTAAAAGTTTTATTAATATTGTATTGTGTGTGTGTATGAGTGTTTTGCCTTCACGCACGGACGTGTATCATGCACATGCCTGGAGCCAGAACAGGGAGTCAGATTCCCTGGGACTGGAGTTACAAAAGGTTGTGAACAGCCATGTGGGCGCTGGGAACTAAACCAGGGCCCTCTCTGAGAGCAGCCAGTGCTCTTACAACTAAGCCACCTCTCCAGCCCCATGATGTCATACATTAAAAACTGAACATCTCTACCTAGAACACTCTGATAAATCTTCTTATGAAAAATGCATTAAAGTTTTTTAAAAAAAATAATTGAAGTAAAATGACAAAGACACAGATGCTCAAGTTTAGGATCTGACAGTCATTGTGGCACTGAACTACAACAGTCACTGTAGCATCAAAATACAATTACTGTGGCACCAAAATACAACAGTCACTGTGGCACCAAAATACAACAGTCACTGTGGCACCAAAATACAACAGTCACTGTGGCACCAAAATACAACAGTCACTGTGGCACCAAAATACAACAGTCACTGTGGCACCAAAATACAACAGTCACTGTAGCAACAAAATACAACAGTTACTGTGGCACCAAAATACAACAGTCACTATGGCACCAAAATACAACAGTCACTGTGGTACCAAACTATGACAGTCACTGTGGTACCAAACTATGACAGTCACTGTGGTACCAAACTATGAAAGTGACCGTGGCACCAAAATACAATCACTGTGGTACTGAACTAAGACAATACTGTGGTACTGAAATAGAAACACTCATAGTTTAAGGAAAAACCACTTAAGGATCTCCCCACCTAGCACTAATAAGAAAAATATCCAGGGTAAAGGTTTAAGAAGCTGCTCCAGCCCTACAGACAGGCAAAGAAAATCAAAAAGAAATTCCAAAATAGGGGGCACACCCTGTGAATATCACTAACTCATAAGTGTGGAGGCCAGACTGTCACCAACAGGAATTTGCAGTACCTGGACAAGATCCTTCCTTCCAACAAGCATGGCCGAAGCGGCGTTCTTCTGACAGGTCTCCTGAGTGTCGTTCACGTTCAGTCTGAAATTAGAGCAGAAAAGACTAAGAAGGCTTCTACTTTAATTTCCCAAGAAAGACTCCTGCTTTAGTGGACTAGAAAGTGCCTCTTTGGTTGTCACTCAAATCTGATAGGAAGAGAATAATTAATTAGAGCTGGTGCTAGCAGGCTGTGGGTGCCCACCTGAGGGGAAGGAAATCACTTGCCACTTTCAGGGAAGGAGGAGGCAGTAAGAAAAACACTAATTTGCCACCAGCTTTTCTGTTGAGTTCCCAAGGTTTGGGATTTAAATATATGAAAACTAACTGTGGTGTCTACATAAAAAGTATCACACTGTGAGTTTACTACAAAAGAAAACACTTCCTGTTAGTGTTCAAGCTCAGGAGGTCTTAGGGGGCCTGTAGGCCAGACTCCACATGCTGACCACTCTACTCCTAAGGGCTTCAACCAAAATAACTCTGCTTTGCTTTACATATTGGGTGTGTGTGGTGGTCTGAATAGGAATGGCCCTCATAGACTCATGGGTTTCAATACTTGGTCCATAGGGAATGGCACTATTAGGAGGTGTGGCCTGGTTAGAGGAAGTGCGTCACTAAGAGGTGGACTTTGAGGTCTCAGAAGTTCAAGCCAGTTCACTTCCTGCAGCCTGAGGATCAAGATGTAGAACTCTGAGCTCCTTCTCCGGCACCATGTCTGCCTGCATGCTGCCATACTGCCCATCATGATGATGATGGACTAAACCTCTGAAACTGTAAGCCTGCTCCAATTAAATGTTTTCCTTTATAAGAGTTGCCATGGTCATGGTGTCTCTTCATAGCAGCAATAAAACCCTAATTCAGTGTGGGAGGCAGAATTCTCAGATGGTCCCCAGAATTCCTGGGGAATTACTTTCACGATTATGTTATTAAGCACTTGACCTGGAGTCTGCCAAAAGGCAGAATATTCCATGGGGCCTAGGTCAGATAAGACCTTCAAAAAAAAAAAAAGTTCTATGCTGGTCTCAAAGAAAAATGTGCCAAGTGCTCTACAGCTAGCAGGGTCTGAATTCAGTTACCTAACCCAGCTCCCTGGACCCTAAGCACTGGTAGAGGGCATGGTGGAACCAAGGTCATACTTTCAGTAAGCTGAGATCCTGGGCAAGGAGGGCTCACTGAAGCTAGGTTCCCAACCTACAGGAACAGCAAGGCAATAAATGCATAGGGTGTGAAGCTGCAGCTTGGGTCAATTTGTTAGGCACCAAAACACTAACACCGAGTTTCCCCCAAAGTGTCTAAAACTTTGGAAAGGTCTGCAGATCTTAAGAACAAGCTCAGTGTACCTGTACTTCCGAACTTACATGTACATCTCTCCCAGGGACTTGTGAACAGGAAGGAGGCAGGAAACATCCTGAATGATAACCTTCCCAGCAGCCTTAATGGGTCGATTGCCAGAGTCCGATCCTTCCCGCTTACTTTTCCACCTCCTTGATTTCTAGGGGAGATGACAAGATGTGACTAATGGGACCCTGGAGAGCGGAAGCCTACAGTAGCAGAGCACATCATATTTGGGTCATTGGTAATTTGCAGAGACTTTAAATTACATCATGCCCACAATTACATGAATCAGCATCTGTAGGAAGTAAAAGGATAACAAATGGCACCAAGCTCTTGATCCAAAATCCTAACAGAACAAGCACCTACTGCAGGGCTATTTACATTCTGCAGGTGCTCAAAAAATAGACACCAGGAAGCCAGAATTAATTAATTAATTAATTAATTTTAAAAATAGCAGGTAAAGAAGTTAGTAAAGGCCCCCCCAAATTGGGGGGGAGGTGCTTTAAAGTGTTCAATACTAGATTCAAAGTTCTTGCCTGAAACGATTCAAAGCTTTTTTCTTCTTAGACAATTTCAACAGGATTTGCTGATATTATAATTCAGACACAGCAGTATGGGCTCTGCAAACCTTAATATATGAAGACAGAGAAACTTGGCAGCACAAGAATTGCCTTGTTTTTTAGCAGGCCTGAATTACTTCTAAAGGTCAAAGTTATTTGGTTGGGGAACTGGGTAACAGACATGGGAGACCATGAACACACGCTTCAGCTCCCAGAGTCGTCCCAGCAAGTGGCGGTGGGGAATCTGCTCATGTGGAATGAGAAATGTCCTGGGAAACAAAAGGCAGCAGAGTGTAGCCCCATCTGGTATCTTCAAAACGACAACCAGTCACGGGAGCAACATCCTACTTTATTTCCAAAAATTAAAAAAAAAGAGGTCACCAAAGTCATTCAACTAAGCAGGGGAGCAACACGTTTACTAACAAAGGAGGCATAAGGAGCAACTGAAAGGGGCCTGCAATCTGACATCAGAAAACTAAGGTGCTGTGTGGCCTGCCTCAGTACGGCCCTAGGCAATTTGACACTAGTGAATCATTTGCTGTGGACTTAGAGCCTCACCCGCATCGCTCTTTCTGTGCTTACTGGTAACCTGTGGCTAGCGCGAGCTCTGTCACCCAACCTCAGGAGGTCAGGAAGGGTCTGATGAGAAGACGGATGCAACCCCAAAACTGCAGTGATGTTCTGTAAGTGTGCATAAATGGTCAGGAACCATCACTATTCACATCACCCACACATTCACTTTTCCACTAGTGATTCTGTATCATCATTCTTTCATGACTTAGTCTAGGTCTAAATCCAGGCATTTCTGATCACTGATGTCCCAACCAATGTTCCAGGTGTCCACTGCATTAACTTCCCATACAATTAATAGGTCCTGAGACCCACTAAATGTGATCCAGTGAGGCAGGCTAACTGGAACATCTAGGAAGTGTTTATAAGAGAATCGCTATCCATCTGGAGCCACAATCCTCTGGATCTTAAGAAGCAGTTCTGTTACTTTTGTTACTTCTCCACACCTCTTGACTCTTCAGTGCAGGGGGAACCTGGGTCTATTTTTACAAGGTAAGCCCCCAAGCTTCTACATGCTCTGATTACCTGAAGAATAACTATGTCCATACTCCAGCACTACTATTCTGTCACCCAGCTGTGTTCACTTAAGGAAGGACATGTCAGAGTGGGCTGGAGCCAGGCAGTGCTACCTAAGCTGAGGCGGAAGCGGTCACATGAGCACTCAGTGTGGGGACCGGTTGCGGGGAGGTTAACTTAGGGTATGGCTATCCGATGGAGTAGCACAAAATGCTTGACTAGCCAGAAACTATATGCCCTCGGGTCCCTGACAATTGACCATTTCAAATGAGATCTAGGATGCTGGATTTAAAAAAAAAAAAAAATTCTGACTATGCGATATAGTTCAGTGATGGAAGATTCTTACTGTCCAGCCTGACAACCTGAGTTTGATCCCCAGAACCCATGCAGTGGAAGAGGAGACCTGACTCCCACGGCTGTCCTCTGAACTCAGATGTGTGACACGTTTACACACGTGCACATGAGTGCATATACACACATAAATGTGAGAAACTTCACTTTTCATTTCTGTGCTACCAAGAGTCCATCTGGAAGGGAATAGGATCCATCTAGTGTATCGTCTGGGTTGGACAGCGGCTTCTAAAGCACTGTGAACATGAAGTCACCGTGGCTCCTTAGAAAGGGGAAAATGACAAGAGCTTGAATACCTAGCCACTCAGAGCGTCACTTAATTATACAGCTGAAGCAAACGGAGGCCTTGTGAGGGGCGGATGGGCCGCGAGCTTCCAGAGTACACTGGAAATAACCATCTTCCCTGACTCTGGAAGCACACCTAACAAAAGCACATTACTAATTATACAAAGGCGCGTGTGCCAGGAGTGGCTCATTTGCAAGACTAGCTCATTTGGCAACAGATCACGAAACAAGTGCAAGTGTCCCGATATCTGACTCTGGATTTAAAGACTTTTCTATTTTTATTACAAGTGTTGGTTCTTGCTGAGGCGGCAGGCGCCTCACTGCAGCTCCATGAAATGGGGGTATTACCTCCATTTTGTAAACAGAAATGTGAACCTTATACAAGGTCATGGTTATGGAGCTGAAATTTGAATAGGTCTGTCAAGCTGCAATGCTCGTGTGTGTGTGTGTGTGTGTGTGTGTGTGTGTGTGTAAGCCAGAGGCCAACATCTGGTATCTTTCTCCATTAAACATTTTGTTTTTGAGACAGTCTCTCACTGGACCTGGAGCTCACAGCCTGTTTCTACACCCAGTGCTAGAGCTACACACACAGACCTGGTCCTGTGCCTGGCTTGCATACTAGTGCTAGGGATCTGAACATGGGTCCTCAGGCTTGTGTGGCAGGCACTTTACTAAGCCACACACCCAGCCCTGGCTAAGCACGTTTGTGTTAACTTGCTTTTCAGTACTGAGTGGGATTTTAAGAATCAACAAAGGAAAACTCGGTCCTAATTAAGCTGTGAGTAAATACATAAATAGTTCGGTCTGTCTTTAAGGAGATCAATTTCTGTAAATAAAGAGATTGACATTTGATTCTAGTGGTGCTAACCCTAAAACATCCTCCGTAATTACTTTTTCTGTGACTTATCTCTCAACACCATGACTGTATCCTGCTAAATCAGGGTAGTTTGCTGAAGGCCTTGTTTTCTCCTTAAAATCTCACAGGAACTCCAGAGCCACTGCTGTTTGCCCAGCTGTGAAGCAACAGCACCAGGATTTCTCTTGGGATTCTCTTGTTTAAGAGGCTAGTGACTCAGTTTTCCCTGGGACAAGCCAGATTCAGCCAATGATACTTTGTCTGAAGGGTTTCAGGCTGGCCTTGAGAATGTGCCTCCCGGTTGCGTGTGTGTGTGTGTGTGTGTGTGTGTGTGTGTGTTTGTGTGTGCGTGCAGCATGTGATCTTTTCTGGGTTTGTTAAGATTAGGCATCTAGAAGTAAAATCAGAGTCCAAAGAGATATCTTAAGACTCTTCCCCTTTTTGCAGAACAGTAGAAACAAACAAATGTGAGCTGCCAACCCCTTAGGAAAAACAGAAAGCAATGGTCTTCATCAACCTTCTACAAATGTCCCTTACTGAATTGCAGAAATTCGTCTGTATTTCCTGGGACTGCATGAGACAACAAGCTTCTAGGAGTTTCCATCCAGTATGTCGTGGGTGTCTACGAAATGACCTCACACAGCTGCCTCAGCCTGTAATAGGAGGTTCTCCAACATAAAGCTGCCCGAATTTTAGCTGCTGCTAGCGATAAACCATAAGTGTGGTCAGGGAAAGCACCAATGTTTTGTTTCTGTGGGGTTCTCTTTGTTTTGGCTTTTTTATTGTTGCTGTTTTGTTTGTTTTAATCTAGGAAGGAATAACTGCAGAACAGTGCCCAAAATCCTACAGGGGCAAAACAGGTGGTTGTTTTTGCTTTGTTTTGTTTTTTTAATTTTGTAGGGTGCCAGTTTTAAATGTCTCCCCTTCGGGATGCAGGGATCATTCAGTGAACCACTGGATGGTCAGTTATTCTAGAAATTCAGACATAACAAAGCTGCCTAAACGAAGAAACGATGAATCTTGAAACAGAAGTTAGCTGGGGCCTTAAGTCCTGGCTGCTCCCTGATGAGAAAGTGAACAAGTTTTTCAGGGAATTTCCTACAACTTTGGGTAATAAGAAACGTTCCCACCCCATCCACTTTCCCTAAACCTAACGTTCTCCCTAATATCTTCGGGTACTTTAGGGCTCTCTGCTGTCTACTCAGCTGTCAAGTGACATCACTGGCTTTCTCTTGGGTTTCTCTGCTTGGAGAGAACACGAACATACAAGGTTGAGGTGTAGTTACTCTGTCCAGGTTAGGGAAGGGCACCATGGTCTAAAACTTGGCCCCTCGCCCTCCTGCACTGCTCCAGTCCCATTCTGACAGGTCTCAAGGTGGAGTCCTTTCTGTACAGCAAAATGGGTACCTCTAGGAGGCCAGGCCTCTGCCCTGCTCTCGGGTCTTTTCAGTGCTCCACCAACAGAATAAGCCCTTCCTCATAGATGTCATGAGAAGAGACTGAGGAGGAGAGACAAAGCAAGGCAGACAGGTTATCGCATGACGAGCTCTGGGAGGCCCCTGTGCACACCCTGGGGAGGTGGTCGTGGAGGACAGCGGAGGACAAGGTAGAAGGGGCCGGATGGAGGGAGCGCTACATGACAACCACTAGCCAGCTCATGAGCACCACTAGTGTCACCGCTATAATCGAAGGCAACATCGATGCCAGTAAATGGGTTAAATGTAAAAACAGCCCAAGAATAAGCCACCAACTGCTTCGCAGCAACCCCGTCAACAATGCATAATCAGCAGAGTGGGCAGCGAGTCAAATGAGCTCCTATTTAAAGGAGCAACAGCAAGGGAGCGACAGAAGCAGCTTTCCGAGGAAAGAGGCCGTGCTGGCGGCTCTACCTGAGAGCTGCTGAGCGGAGGTTCTTGCTACTCCAGGCTCTTGCTTTCAACTGGTTTTTGTAGGACAGGGGTATTGGTCTGTTGTTCTAAACGTTCTTTATAGCAAACAAAATTGACACTGGCCTCAAGTCTGCCTTAGGCCACCTGGGTACCACTCAAACATGAAGGGGATGGGAGAGGAAGACAGAAGAGGGGAGATGGCCAATAGGAATGAGCAGGAAAGGAAGGAGAACAGAGAATGTCCACAGCGAATTTCATTATGAATGCAAAATACTATGGTAAGAAGAAAAATTTGTTCCAGAAAATTCCTGAAGGATAAAACCAGCTCAGGTAGTACGCCAATGAAGCAAGTAGGTACTTCCCTGTCTGAACTGGTCTGAGACTATAAAACAGAGGCTAAATGGCAGAAGTCTCTTCTATCTTCCTCTGCTCCCCCCCATGCCAAAGATAGGTGTTGGAAAGCTCCATGCAATTTGCAGAAGTGCCTCAAATGATATCAGGTGAGCTGAAGTCATTTGATCAGGGTCCCTTCCAAGAACCCAGCAGTGAGTTTCATCTGCAAAGAAGCCCATTCATGATCCTTAGGCATTTACCCATTTGAAATACCCTATCTGGCAAGGGGGCAGTCCTTGGTGCCTGCCTCCCCAGGGGGAAAATTTTAGTGTCGCTGGTCCTGAACAACCAGCCAGCCTGTCTGTTATTCGGGTTCCTCAAAGCCAGGCAGGTGGCATTTTATTCTTGGGCCTTTGGTAGAGACAGGATTAGTCAAGGAGAGCATTTGCACAGCGCACAGTACCGGGAAGTCGTTAATTGCTTGTATGGACCAACGTCGCCGGGCAGAGCGAGGAGACATCTGTGCGTGAAAACGTTACACCCAGGAAAAGGGAAGAAAAACACCAAGAAAATTAAAAAGGAAAAATATAGAATAAAATGAAAGCTTCCCCCACATCTGATGGATTTATAGGTATATCTGCTCCAAAATGGGAAGTGGGGTGACTGAAAAGGCCGAGCCTGAGCCGGCAGCGCCTGCGCCCCTCTCCTCCCGCCCGCCCACCGGCCTCAGGCCCAGCTTCCTTCCATTATGCTGCTCCCTAGCCACTGTCCAGGGTATAAGGAGGCCGAAGTCAGCACAGCTCTGACAAAGGAGCCCAGGGGAAGGTAGGAGGGGCTCTGAGAGGACTAAGGTCCTGCTGCAAGTGGAGACAGGAAAGATAGTCTCCCCTTCACCTCACAGCTGTGGGGAACACAGCAGAGCACACTCTTGCTCCTAAAGCGCGTCTTCAGTAGGCTCAGTGCCCAGTGTGCCTGGGGAGCAATGAGGAAACTGCGCGTCTCAGCACTGGGGCTGAACACTATTTTCAGAGCAATGCTGGGGAAGGAGGGGCTAAGTTGAGGAGGGAGCTCTCCAGGCGCTCCAGCTAGCCAAGGGGGTCTGCACAATACCAGGCTGTTTCTCTGTTACCTGAAAGGCCTCTCTAGCTACTTACACAGAGCTATTTTAACAGAATAACCTGAAGCAGAGATGAGAGGCTGCAAAATCTGAAAAGTACCTGTAGGTCGATGCTCCGTATTTATTAGAAGTTCTAGACTGGCCACTATTTCTTTGGCTGGTAATCACTGGCCTATTTGCCAAGTCTGTCCTTGTGAACATCTGTGCTTTACGACTTATACGAAACTTGACAGATCTTTAGGTCACTCATACTTTTAACTTTTTGGTAGCAAACCCTGTAATTTCATCTAGAAAACACAGGGTGAATGCAAATTCAACCTAAACTGGGCAGATTAAAAACACAAGAAAAATAAACCACTGTCTTTAGGCGCTGCATGAGACCCTGCAATCTCGAGCAATTCCTTCTTCGTAGGCCTTTACCAGGCACATCAGCCCTTCCACCTCCCTCATCTATAGCTCTCAGGGGCAAAGATCTACAAGGAAATAGAAGTACACCGGAGAAAATGTGGACACACAAGATTTCAGTTAGCTGGAAACATTTCCGAACCAAAAAATAACAAAATGAAATCATTTCTTCCTGAGGAGAAAACAATCCTCAAAAATTACTGACCTCTGTGAGAAAGACAGGCCGCCTAGGGAAGCCAGCATGGGACTTCCATCACTGTAGCTGCCCTGCTCTATTTAAACAGGATAAAGCATGAACGAGCGGCAGGGAGAGAGAAGGTTATTTCAAATTTCACAGAACAACTGACATTTGTTTTGGGCATCTTTTTTTTTTGGTTTTTTTTGGTTTTTTTCGAGACATCTTAAATACACTGACCACATGAAACTTTAGATCAAAAGTGGCCAAACAGAAGCAAGTGTCCAGAATTTACCTTCACAATTATTATGTGCCATTCTTTAAATGTGTCTCCCTCCCTCAGGGACCAGAAGGTCTTACAGTCTTCTGGGTTTGTTTTTTTTTTTTTTTTTTTGACTGGGGTACTTGTTAATTCTCTAAACTACACACTTATGACCAGATAACATTATTGCGCACATGGTATACAGCAGCACAAGAGTTTCATGCTACACTGTGATAAAAAAAAAAAAAGTGTTCCCCATTTTATCTGGTTGCTATGTAAAAATAAACCCTTCCTATGTCAGATCAGACTACCAGAACAGCCCATTTCCTGTGGAGAAAAGCAGTCTAGAAACTGCCCCACGCTGAGATCTCCTAGTCCTTCCCAGCTGCAGCATGAGCAGCCACATGCTCTCCTGGTGTTTCTTTAGGAACACAGTGCTGGTGGCTAACGGGGCAAGATCATCTTAACCGTGAATGCTGGCATCACTGATGACTCTGTCTTGGAACCACCAGCACTCTGAGTATAGATGGGCTTTATGTGAGCACCAAGTCAAATATGTAGGCCAGTCTACGCTAGCCAATCAAACTGCAAGTCGGGCGGTAGCACTTGACATGAATCAAAGAGGCATTCAGAACTGCCTCTGACTCGGGGACCTCTTCAAACCAGCCCTGATACGAAGTAAAACCCTCATTTACCTAACCCTAAGTGGCTCTGAAGCCAACCGAATGCTCCAACTAGCAAACCTTCTACCCAGTTACCAGATGTCTTGCAGAAAAGGAGGGACAGGAGCTCATTTTTTTTAACGTAAATGACTTTGGGGAGATAAAGTTTGGTGGGTGTTTGAGGACAGTCTGTGACAGCCAGCAGGACAGAACCCCATCAAGGAGCGGAGGAGAGGGAGTGTGGAGAGTGGCAGGCAGGCAGGAAGGCAGCTAGAACTATACTCCTGCTTGACTAGATGGCTTGGCCCAAGACTGGATTAGTGCCAATATCAGCTGCTGCCTGACTTCAGCCACATAAGCCCTGAGACTAGAACTAGTCACAGCTGGCCAGCTATCAGAGGGAACTGGAGGCAGACTCCACTGCAACACATAAAGATACCTAAAATACTTGATAGAAAAACCATTTTTTTTTATTTTAAATGATTCTATTTTTAAGGCTGATTTTAACTACTGGCAGGGATTTCCCATTTTAAAGGAAAGCATGTAGAATCTTAAGGACAGAGTGTGTGCAGTGTGCAGTAGGTCAGCAGAAACACCGAGTGTTCAGGCCTGTCAGTGCCGACGCCAGGTCCTCACTGGCAACACAGAGAGACTTCTAGGCATTCTGGGCTCAGCAGGTTCCTGCCCGCCAAATGATAAGTCCTGTAGGGACTGTACTCTTTTAAGAATCCCAGAAAAGCCGGGCATGGTGGCACACACATTTAATCTCATCACTCAGGAGGCAGAGGCAGGTGGACCTCTCTGAGTTCCAAGCCAGTCAAGGTTAACAAAAACAAAAACAAAAACAAAAAAAAAAAAAACAAGGCTGGAGAGATGTCTCAGAGGTTAAGAGCACTGACTGCTCTTCCAGAGGTCCTGAGTTCAATCCCCAGCAACCACATGGTGGCTCACAACCATCTATAATGAGATCTGGTGCCCTCTTCTGGCCTGCAGGCATACATGGAGGCAGAATGTTATATATATAATATAATAAATAAATCTTTTTTTAAAAAATTAAGGGCAAGTTCAGGTAATTTTTGTTCCGGCTGATCCACTCTGGAAAACCTAGAGATCAGGTAGTCCCAAATCCACTGAGACCTCCAGCCTTCAGCAGCTCTTGGTGTGTGGACAGGCGTCACAGGACATCGGATATCAGGGAAGAACTGAAGTTAATTATTCTGCCTGATATGTGGGAATCAATTCAATGGATGGGGATTGCCAGGACAGATTTTAAACAAGGAGTAAAGTGCACTCTTTATAGTTCCGGTAAAAGAACGAACCATTTCTCCTTCTACCCCAGTTTACAGTATTTCAAACAAACTGAGAGCAACAAAGCAATGACCTTTCTTATATAAACTATGAAACTGAAAGACTACAAGGGGATTACTAATTTAGCTACTGTCCATGGAACGCAGGGGACAGGAAACAAGAATGCAGATGGCTAAGAATCCAAGGCAATGGCTCAGACACTTACCCGTTCCTTGTAGTAGAAGGAGCTGATGGAGACCTGCTCTTTCTCGCTGCGAGTTGGGCTCCCACTGTACAAACGCAGGTTCCCAGGGGCCTCGGTGCGGATTTTCATTGGTGCAATCAAGCCAGTGTGGTAAGCAGAGAGGGCTGAGAGAGATCTGTGGTTGGAATAGCGTTATTCATATTGGCTGTAGCCTCTAACCCTGAGTAACATTCTTCTTAGGAATTGATGAAACCAAGAGAAGAGAAGGGGAATCCAAACAAAGAAACAAAATCAATCAGCTTTTAGAGATGAAAACTTCAGACTGCAGAAGCAGATTCTTCCATGACTATATACACAGAAAATACAGAGGACTCCAAAAACTACTAGACCTAACTAGTGGCTTTAGATACAAGGCTAACCTACAAAAATCTGCTGTGTTTTCAGATACTAGAAATAATCATTTGAGGGCCAAAAGATGGCTCAGCTGGTAACGACACATGCGCACTCACACACATAGCTCGGCTAATAAAGACACACACACAGAGACATAAAAAAATTTGAAAAGTTTTAATTTTTACTTATTATCAAAACACATCAAATAGCCAGAAATAGGACTCACACTTGTAATCCCAGTCCTAGGGGAGCTGAGACGGAAGAGCTACTATGAGTTCAAGACCAGGCTGGGCTATAGTGAGTCTCAAGGCAGTCTGAGCTATTGAGGGAGGCCCTGCCTAAAAAAAAAAGGATGAAAAAAATATGCACTATTCCTAAGAATCATTAAAGAAGATACATAACAATGGAGAGACACAGCACACCAGGGATGAAAAGATTCCACACTGTCAAAGCATCATCTTGAGCATACCTCTAATCCCAGCACTTGGGAGGCAGAGGTAGGCAGATCTCTGTGAGTTTGAGGCCAGCCTGGTCAACAGAGGGAGTTCCAGGACAGTCAAGGTTACACACAGCGAAACCCTGTCTTGAACAACCATTTTAAAAAAACCAATTTATCTTAAGTGATACGCAGAGTCAGTATAATTCCAATCAATACAAGCAGGCACTGTAGAAACTAACAAGCTGAGAGAATTTTGTGGAGGTACAAAGGCCAAGAGTAGCCAACAAAAAAGCTGAACAAAAATAATGTTCGAGAACTTACTCTACCAAATTTTAAGATTTATCACAGAAGGCTACATTCTGAGACATAGAATAACTAGGGTGCCAGAACAGATGACCACTCTTCAGCCATACAGGAAGGCAGGCTGCATAAACGGTGCTAGAACCAACCAGTGACTTCTATTAAATAAAACAAATGTCCACCTTTCCTCACATCATGAACACCAAAGAGACTGAGACCATGGACCTTAAACAAGGAATTTAAAGCTACAGACTCTCAGAAGAAGATGCAGAAGGGCATTTTTGTGACCTTGATGTAGACTGAGGTTTGCTCTCTCTCTCTCTCTCTCTCTCTCTCTCTCTCTCCCTCTCTTTCTTTTTGATATAATACAAAAATCACTAACCATAAAATTAAAAAATGATGAATTAGACAGCATCAAAATTGAAAACCCTGTTCACTGAATGTTATTAAGGAGGGAGGAAAAAACAGCTACATATTCGAAAAGAATCAATGCCTACATCCAGCAAAAGATCTGCAATCAAAATAGATAGCTAGCACAAATACGCAACACGGCGCCTGGGACTTGAACAGACACATCACAAAAGGAGACGCCCAAAAGGTCAATAAGCACACAGAAGCTGCTCATATCATTAGTCATCATCATGGGAACGCAAATTAAAGCAACGAGATAATATTTCCCACCCACCACAATGACAGAAGTTGAACATATTGGCAATACAGAGAGAAGACGTGGAGCAATCAATCCTGTGAGCCTTCAGTGAGAAGGGGACAAACGCCCTCCCCACCGAGCACACTTCTCCAAGCTGAACAGACGTCTGACCTGTGACTTGGCAGTTTCACTCCTTGGGTCAGGAAATCAGTGTCTCCATGAAAGAATAAAAAAGGGGTGTGTGTCTAGTTTATTTTTAATAGCCCCAAACAGGAAATGATCCAAATATCCATCAACAGAATGAATCACCCTGCATTATGTTCACACAGTGCAATTACTGACCCATGCAGCCATTCATACCAAGTTCAATAACATTAAGTTGAACAAAGTAAGTCAGATATAAAACAGTTCATGCTACATGATTCTAATTCAATGAAGTTTAAAAACAGGCAAAACTAAAAGAAGGTGACAGATGTCAGGGCAGTGGTTTCCTGTGGAGCTTGGCAAAGGTACCAGGAGTTTTTAAGGGTCAGGACAATGTTTTTGTCAGGGAGTAAAACACTTAGAAAGAATTCCTCTTTCCCGTCCTAGTCCTGGGGGTAGGACTAGGCCCCGTAAATGTACTACCATGAGGTTTACATCCCAGCCCAAAGCTTCCTGAACAACCACTTTCATCAAGCCGTCTTCCCAGTGCTTTGATACTAACCTTACAGGAGAAACAAGTTAACGAACCTCAGTCTTTGAAGAAAGAATCTCCTAAGAGGAATTTCACTGGAGAACTGAAATGAACTTTCCAGAGAGACCCTGAGATGCAGATTCCTGCTGTGTCTCACAAACTCACCTAGGAGTAGGCTCTGTTGGAGACACTGCGCGATGCATCGTCATGGGCCTTGTGAAGTACACCAGGTAACCTGACAAAGGAGACACATGAGCATGGTAGAATCAGTGAGCTGGACATGGGAATCCTAAGGCAGGACTGGGTAGTCTTTTTGTTCTTTGAGACAGGGTCTCACTACATAGCCCAAGTTGAACTAGAATTCACAGCAAGCCTCCAGCCTCATCATATTAAGAACTGGGATTAAGGCATGATTAATGCCTGGATTAATAACTACTTAAAAATTTGGTGGTACTAAGGACTGTACATGGGGCCTTGCACATGCTAACCATTGTTACCACCAGCCAGGCAGGGTTTTGTTTTTTTTTCTCTCTATTTCAGTATACCTGAGGCACATCTCCACAAACTGCCAAGGCTCGTGACTACACTGATCCTTAAAAGGAACAACGTGAGAGTCTACAAGATCCAGGAGAGGTAAATGAATCAGGGATCTAAGTAGATGCAAATTCGGGATCATCAGAACTAAACCAGTGAAGACTTCAATTATGGCAAACATTCTTTTTTACAAAGACTTATTCATTTTATTTACGTGTCCATGTATGTGTCTCTGTATGTGTACGCTATGTATGTCCAGAGGTGCCTGTTGAGGCCCAGAGAGCACATCAGATCCCTCAGAGCTGGAGGTTCAGGTGGTCGTGAGCTGCCGTGTGGGTCCTGGGCACTGAACTTGAGTCCCCTGGAAGAGCAGCAGGAGCTCTGTACTGCTGAGTCATCTCTCTGGGTCCCTGGTAAATGTTCTTAGGCTATATCCACAGACACCAATTTAGCATTACACCATATGTTGTTTTGAGCTCTTGCAAAGTTAAAAACAAACATTTTCTGATAATTATGCAGAAAATTAAATTTCTTAGCTACACTCCTTCAGAGTTAGAGTCAAAGAACAGAAAGACCTACCTGCTCCACAGAACCTGGCCCCAGAGGTCCTAGGAAAGGGAACATTGGCATCCTGGTATGACCCGTAGGCAGTGGTCACCCGTGCAAATGTTGGTAAGGGTGGTGTGACAGAGTTTGGGAGTGCAAATGGGTTGCTAGAAGCACTATCCTCTTGGTTCTGAAATCAAAGACAAACACACTGGAGTCCACAGCCCACCGTTAAATTGGATTACAAAACAGCGGTGCAGTACTACAACTGGAGCCAGGGTCTCGGGGATAGGAAGTGCACCACAACACTAAAGCTCAGGCTGGCCCAACAAGTTCACATTTCCCACCACAAAAGACTCAAGGCAGGAGACGAGCTGGCGCAGGCAAGGCTCCAAGCAGCTCTGGTTGCGTTTCACTTTCTGCAGGGAAGTGTCCTTTAGGATCTGGAAAAGACCCAAAACACCATCAGGGAGATAATCGTCCGTCCATATGTTTCATGTGTGGTTTTATTCTGCAAAGACGCTGGAAGCATGCTGGCATTGGGCGGGTGGCGCATGGTCAGGCCTGAGGCTTCTTCTATTGGTTCCCATAGGGGCTCAAGGGAAGAACTTTCCTGAGCCATACACAAAATGACTATTCTTTCTTTCTGGTGAGTTCTACACAGCTCTACTTCCACACATGAAAAATCTCATCATTTTGGACAAACAATCACTGAGTTGGAGAGAAAACTATTCTGAGTGATATAAGCCAGGGCAAAGACTTCTATTTTTATCCACTAACGGTGACCTCCAGCATTATAAGGTACATGCTAGGGATATGAACTGGACCACTGTTGCCACTGCCCGCACAGACCACAGGGAGTGGGCCTCCTCCAAACTCACATCTGCTACAAGGAGAGAGTTCACAAGAGTACAGAAGGCTTTATACCAAAAATAAAAGGTGTAAAGTATCTCATTTTGGGGGTCAACCCAGGGAGTAATGTAGACCAGGCTGGTCTCAAACTTGCTATTTAGCTTAGCTGACCTTGAACTCCTGACCTTCCTGCTTCCCACACGAGGACTGTACCACCCTGTCTGGCTCATTTTCACTAATTATATGTTGACATAATATTACTTTAGATGTGCTGAATTAAATAAAAATACTATTAAAATTAATTTATCTTAAGATTATTTTACACACACATCAGCTTCTGAACCCACAGGGCTCCTTTTCTGAGATTTTTTTTCTTAAGATTTATTTATTTATTATGTATACAGTGTTCTTCCTGCATGTACGCCTGCAGGCCAGAAGAGGGCAGCAGATCTCATCATCATGGTTGTGAGCCACCAGGTGGTTGCTGGGAATTGAACTTAGGACCTCTGGAAGAGCAGCCAGTGCTCTTAATCTCTGAGCCACCTCTCAACTCTTCCCCAGCCCCACCCTGACCTTTTCTGAGATTTTTAAATGACTATATTTTTTTCCTATCAAATACTTTTTAGCTTCAAAATCTATCTTGCCTATTCTTTCTAGCTAACTGAACCTGAACTTGCTGAGAGCATCCCCTCAGACTAACGCAGAGCTCTAAATGCTCAAGCAAGTTCCCTATGGTTCATGTATTTGCACGCAATATTTGTGAAACCCTTCATATCCAACATTTGTAAAAGCTTTTCTGAAGAAAAGTCAGTTTTTATTAGAATTTCAAAAGGTATCTATACCCACCCCTTCAAGAAGGCAGGTTAAGAACCCTGCCCGACTGCTGACTGCACCAAGGGGGAGGCCAGGACAGTAGCTATGCAGCAGATGCTGCAGCATCAGGCAACTTCTAAATCTCACTGATCCCAGTTTGTGCTCACCCTACCAATGCCCGTGCTGCAGACTCAAGGAGAACTTAAAGCTGGGAAGCAGCCTTACCTTCAGCAGCTTGGCCTTCACGGCAGACGTGATGGTGGTAGGGTTAATGAACTGGAAAGACGGAGCAGCATTGTTGGGGTACTGTGCTGGGAACGTTACCAGCATCTTGACACGGTGGTTACTACAATGCACAGACACTGTGCAGCTCCTGTCTGCAGCGTCCATCTGCAAGACACAAGTCCAAGATGGAGACAAACTACAAAGGATTTTCAAAGGAAAATACATTTACCTTGTCATATTGTGCTGTGTTTTATTTGCAGTGCTGAGCCTCAAACCCGAGGCCTTGAACAAGCGAGACAAGTACCCACCCAAGTACCCACCCCTGCCCAGCCACACCCTTAGCAGGATACAAGTGGACTTTAATGAGCAACATAAATGCTCAGGCTCCTAAATAAAAGGAAAGTGCCTATAAAAACAAGTGAGTCTGAAAGATAGTTCATTTTCAGAACAGATTTTTAAGTTTTAGTACTTATTAAAATAAATAAAATATATATTTTATTTTATACATATGGGTATGTCTGTGCACCACCTATGTGCCTGGTGCCTTCAGAAGGCAGAAGAGGACCCAGGTTCAATTCTCAGCACCAGCATGGCAGTTCACAGTTGTCTGTAACTCCGGTTTTGGGGAAATCCGAGTGCCCTCTTCTGACCTCCGCAGGCACTGTACACACGTGGTGCTCAGACACACATACAAACAAAGTACCTATACACATAAAACTTTTTTTTTAAATTAAGATTTTAAAAATCAAAAACAGCCGGGCGGTGGTGGCGCACGCCTTTAATCCCAGCACTTGGGAGGCAGAGGCAGGCGGATCTCTGTGAGTTCGAGACCAGCCTGGTCTACAGAGCTAGTTCCAGGACAGGCTCCAAAGCCACAGAGAAACCCTGTCTCGAAAAACCAAAAAAAAAAAATCAAAAACAAATATTATCGCTTCCCACCCAACAGCTGCTGGCCTTTGAGGTCATTTTGTATCTTGGGTCTCAGTTTCCTCGTCTGTAAAGCACAGTGAAACTACACATTACAGGATGGCGTGGAAGACCGAACAAATCACAGCACTGCAGAACTTACCTGTCTATAGTGCAGTAACTCTGAGTAAAAGAAAAATTAACAAGGCTTTAAAATCCCTTCCTGGAGTGACACTCAGTTCTCTGACGCAAAGAATTTTGAAATACACACACACAGCTCCATGTTGCCAGGCCAATCCAAGGCTTCTCAGAGGCCCTGATGAAACCGCAAAAGGAACCTAGTTTTCTGTCCTTGCCAAGGGGCAGACTAGGCATGGTCTAGTCTGGAGCTGGGACCTGGGCCTTGAATGAGTCAGGGTTTGGGTTCCTGGGAACTTGGCTTTTCCCTTTGAAGAAACTGAAGTTATCAGTCCCAAGGTTGCTGTGTGGTCAGTCTGTGATATGCTGTGATACCCTGTATTTTCCTTGTGCAATATCGCTTGATTAGCATCTTGCTGACTTGGTCCCATTTCTCCCCCTGGAAACAGTATAGAAAATGCTGGACTTCTTACTAAGTCTGCTTGGCATAAGACATAGATTTCTGTCTTCTCCATCTTCATCTCCTGGCCATGTCCTCCTCAGGACTTGTCACTGAAGAATAACCTTCTGACCCAAGTCTGTTTCAAGTGCTTTGGTCACCTTCTTACTCTGCATTTACATCAGGGAAACTAGCTCACAAAGGGAAGGTGGAAGAGACTTAGGAGATCGGCTCCATATTCCGCTCTGCCATTAAGCTCATAATCTTGTCAATCAGTAGCCTTCCCAGAGCAAACATCACACAGTGAAATAAGGAGATGGAGAGATGAGATGCTGTGGCACATGAGCTTCAAAAGCGTCTGCATTGTAAACCCCCTATTTCTTTAGAAAACTAGGAATTAAAAAAGAAGCCTGGCGCTAGAGAGGTGGCTCAGCAGTTAAACACGCTTCCTGTTTTCCCATAGGGCCAAGGTCCAGTTCCCAGCACCTGTGTTGTGCAGCTCAAACTGCCTCTAACTCCAGTTCTGACAGACCCATCACACATACGCCCACACACTGCACCCACAAGCATGAAGTACATGAGTATTCTGACTCACCTCCACATTGACATTCCGGATTTGCACGTTGATCAAGGAGAATTCCTGCTGCAGAGTCTGAGGCAGGCCTAGTTGGTCTGGTTTCCTCTCTTCCAGCAAACTGCTGGGAGGATCTTCCTTTAAGGCTACCAGGAGAGACAGTCAGTGTTGGAAATGTTTTAGACAATGAGTGAGTTCTGGGGTATGAGCCACATAACTCTGGGATGCACAGTGGAGCCCTCACCTAGGACATCAGCTGCAGTACCATCTTCCTCTCCGTGGCTAGAGCTGGGCTGGTGATCTGTGTCTTGAGTGTGTAGGGTCTTTTCTGGTTCCGGCAGAAGAGAAATACTCTCAATGAACTCATCAACACCATCCAGTATGTCATTGGCACAGAGCTGAAAGCAAGGGCAGAGGGTGGGGTGGAGAATGTGGTTCAGTGTTAAAGTGCTTGCCTAGCATACACAAGACCCTGGGTTTGACTGACAGCAGCACCAAAAACTACAACAACAAAACATAAGGGTGAAGATGTAGAGCTAGAGAAGTAACGGAAATGGTCACTATGTTTTGTCTTAAACAATGGGAATTATAAAGGACAGGTTTTGTGTGATATTTGTGTTCTGACAGATTGCCTGGAGATCAGAGGGTGAAGCTAGCCAGCTACTAGTTAACCATAAGGCCGAGCGGCAGTGGCTCACACCTTGAATCCCAGCACTCGGGAGGTGGAAATGGAAGTGATAAGATGGGGTGCAGACAGGATCTCAGTCCTTTTGGACGCAGGAAGGAGAGAGGTAGAAAACAGTTGGTGACTGCTCCCACTTCTCTCATCTTCCAAATTTTTATCCCATATCTGACTCCTGGTTTTTATTGATTAAGATTCATTAGATTGCTGGGTGGTGGTGGTGCACACCTTTAATCCTAGCATTTGGGAGGAAGAAGCAGGTGGATTTTCTGTGAGTTCGAGGCCAGCCTGGTCTACAAGAGCTAGTTCCAGGACAGGCACCAAAACCACAGAGAAACCCTGTCTTGAAAAACAAAAACAAAAAAAAGATTCATTAGATTAGCACTTCAGACAGGGAATGTGTCAGCTAAGAACTATCATAATCAAAATGGATTTTACCCATCACCAACGTTCCCTGGTTAAATACAAAGAATAATACGCTCTATTATCCCACTCTAGACATTTTCCATCATGATCAGAATAAAAATGCCGAGAAAAAAAAAAGATCAATTTAAATTGCAAGTCTTAATGGAATTATTCAGCTAAGTCACAAGCAAAGATACCATAACCCTAAGCATTTGGACCAAATATATGTTCTGGAAAAAACAGATTTAAATAAAAAGCAATGAAATAATAGGACTTAACCAAAATGCTCAGGTGGCATTAGACACAGTGCTGTGAATTTCACCCAGCATTTCCCATCAGTCCTGGAGGAGCTGGTGTGAGAAACGCTGTTGGATATGAAACACCAATGAGCTGTGTTTCTCACCATCAGGAGAGCCAGCCACCCGGCGAGAAGAAGATTGTCCCGTGACTGCTCAGAGCAGCATGCCAGGTACCACGTCCATTCATGTACGAAACAAATGCTCATATATGAAAACACTGGAAGGCGCTCCATAGGGAAGGTGGTGCTGATGGGTGAAGGGGCTCTGAACAGAGCACAAGGGCAGGCTTCTCAAAGCATTGAGAAGAGACAGAAATGAAGGGCTCAGCCACTGCTCAGTATGGTACCCATCCTGTCTCATACTAGGACAAGAGGGAAAAAATAGTCTTTAGCCTCAAAGTGCAGAATACTTTGGTTCTTAAAGACTCCCAAGCCAGTGTGGCATACCGAGCCGCCAGCCCTCCACAGGCATATAAATGTCAGCATTTATCCTCTAATTTCTTGTATCTTATGGTTCGATTTCTGGTGTATCACTTGTATTTCTCTATAATAGCGCTGAATACATACCCTCTGCATTTGGTAATCCACCCGCCACATCCTCAAGGTCTGATCCCGAGACCACGTGACAAGTTGGTAGTCCTTGGACCCTAGAAATCATCAAATAAAAATCCTAAAAACAAACCCTCTAGGTCTGACAACCATTTGTTATAGGCAGGGATGGAGTGAGAGTGACTCACTCACTCACTCACTCACTCACTCAGTCATGCGTATGTGTATACAGCCCACAAACAGCTTCTGAACATCTCAGCCTACGGCAGATACCCGCCTAGGCCCCAGAGCAGTAGCATGAAAAAATCATCTATCTTTATAGAGCTCAAGGTCCCAGTGGTGGGAAAAGACCCGCGAATAAACAGGTGATAAAATACTGGTGGTGCCGGGCGGTGGTGGCGCACGCCTTTAATCCCAGCACTCTGGAGGCAGAGGCAGGCGGATCTCTGTGAGTTCGAGACCAGCCTGGTCTACAGAGCTAGTTCCAGGACAGGCTCCAAAGCCACAGAGAAACCCTGTCTCGAAAAACCAAAAAAAAAAAAAAAATAAAAAAAATAAAAAAAAAAATAAAATACTGGTGGTGATGAGAAGTGAGATTAACACCGGAGAAGAGGCCAGAGGCTGATGAGAGCTCTTTTCAGCTAGGACTCCCTGGGGAAGTCCCATGAGAGCAGAAACAGAAATGAAGTGAAATAATAATTGGCAAATTAGCAGACAGAGAGGGATGCTAAGACCTAATGTCACCGAGACTTCCGCCTCTGCAAATGTGCTCCCAAGGAGCTGGGAGGAAGGGACTCGTCTGCAAACGTGAACTGTTTTCTGCACATGGGTGCGTCTCAGAGCTCAGAGCAGTTCTATAAAGTAAATAATCAACCTGTCAACCCTCTTAATTGGCTGAATCATACTCTTAGATATTGGGTCCGGTCAAAGAGATGAATCAAGTTAAGGGTGCTTCATGAAACAGCATATAAAAGATGAGGATAACTGGGATAACTGCTGAGCATCACAATCTCCTTCATGGGCATCTTCAGACAACACTCAATTCCCTCATTTCATAGCTGGGGACACCGAGACAGCAGACAACATGATCTGTACAAGGTAGCAGAAGTGGGCTTTGGCCAGGGCAAGTTCTCTTGTCCATCAGTCCCCTCTCTGCGTCACCATTCCAACCCAGATGTCACCCAGACGTCCTGGAACATCTGACAAGAAAGCAACCTTTCTGAGCCACCACGCTCATCTGTGCTCTGGCCCGATGTTCATGCTGTTCACACGCCCTGGCTTGTGAAAGGCGCACTAAGTGCCTTATACTCAGCCCCTCTACCTGTGCCTTCCATGCCACGCCCACACACTCCCAAGGGGCCTTGCTCTCCCACTGACTTCCTTTCTTGCATCTTCTTCCTGCTTTCCCCAACTGCCCATCCCACTCCTCATCTGAGAAGCAACAAGCATAGTCCCTACCCGTTCACTTCCGCTACCTAGGGATCTGGTTCTGGCCTCAGTACACTTTGGAGTTCTTCCTTGCCCATCAAGCAGCCTCCTCTGCGGTCCATCAAATGTTTTATCTCACCTGCATGCTGGTCCTTCAGCTACACCCAACCCCGGTGACCAAGGCTTCTTTCCTGGGCCCTCTTCACCCTTAGCTACCACAAACTGGTCCCTCCCCACAGGGAAAACCAAAGCCAAACCATAAGGTGGTCCAAAAAACTAACTGAGGGGAAATGGTGGTAAAAATATACCGGAGCAATATTAGGTCGCAAAGAAGGTCAAATTTAAAAAACACTCAGGATAATTAAGTTATGGAAGGTTCAAACAACAGTCAAATCTAAATTAGCTTTAGGAATTCACAAATTGATAGCGAAAGACAGTGGCGTAGTTCAGTAGCAAGTGTAAGATTATAGGTTTGATCTCCAGCACTAATAAATAATCAAATATACAAACAAACGTACAAAGAGAAGGAACGCAGGAGGAAAATTGCTATTGGTTTGTTGGTTCTGTCAGACTGACCTTGAACTCAGAGATCCACCTGCCTCTGCCTCCCAAGCCCTAGGAATAACAGTGTGAGCCATCCTGCCCTTCCCAATACTGCAACCCTTTAATAAAGTTCCTCATGTTGGAGTGACCCCCCCAACATAAAATTATTTTGTTGCTACTTCATGTAATTTTGCTACTGTTATGAATCATAATATAAAGATCTGTTATGTAAACCCCAAAGGGGTCATGACCTACATGAGGACTGCTGCTCTTCAGTCTTCGGCCCTTGAAAGGATTCAACAACAAACTCCTCTCAACCCCTTACTGGAGCAGATCTCTTCCAAGTAGAAGAAATTACAATGGAGGTTGGAGAAGAGAACTAGGAAGACAGAGAATGCTACACACTCCCTTTATCCACCTCTAACTAAACACAGCCCTCCCTGACCGCTGGCTCCTAGAGCCAGCCCTGTTCTGCTACCTCCTCGCTATCCCAAATGACTGCTATAGCTGTCCACGAGCGCTCAGAAGACAAGCCCGCCACCTTCTCACTCACCTTCCTTTTGTCTCCTCCACTGGAACTCCAGCACCACATCATCGTGTCCCACAAAGGTGTGAACTGGAGTGTTCAAGTCAAAAACATTCCACAGGAGCAGGCTGTTTTCCCTCCGCAGCTGGGGAACCATCACCGTCACTAAGCCGTTGCTGAAAGGCTACAGCCAAGAAGGGGAAAGCTGTGATTAGCCATGGAGAATCAGACAAAACCAAAGCTGGATTCTTCCTATCTAAAATAAACTACATGACGGACATGGCATGGCGGCTCACGCCTGTAATACTAACACTGAGGAAGCAGAAGCAGAAGGATTGTGGCTAGCTTGGTCTAGTTATCAAATTCCAGGCCAGCCCAGCCCAGCCATGGCTACATAGGAAGAACCTATCTTTTTCATTTTTTGGTTTTTTCAAGACAGGGTTTCTCTGTGTAGCCTGGCTGTCCTGAAACTCTGTAGACTAGAGTGGCCTCAAACTCTGAGATCTGCCTGCCTTGGCCTCCCAAGTGCCAGGACTAAAGGCGTGCACCATAACCACCAGGCTAAGAACCTATCTTTAATTTTAAAGATCTATAGAAGTTCAAACGCATTTAGAGAAATACCATAAGCTGTCTTCCATATATATATAGCCTTCTCTCTGGTAATGGAATGGAACACAGGAAATGGGAAATAAGGCTGAGCCAAATGTTTAGATAATGGGGGAGCCAAAGTTATCTTGTAAGTTTTAATTACTGTGCCTAGGAGATCTCAAAACAAAAAGGCCTCTAACCTGTATGCAAGCCCTTTGCCCAAGGACAGGTAATTCCTAAGATGCTGGAGGCTGCTGTCCATATATAACGACAAGCCACATGTTTTCATTTCCCTAAACAAGTTTGGTTGATCCAACTGCACCGCCGGATATGCTTGATCATCCACTGGCAGGAAGTATGTCAGGATGTACGCTTGCCCCCAGTTGGACGAAGGCAGGAAGTGCGTAGCCTTATAGGTTTGCCTTTCTAAGCATCTGACCAAAGGAGCTCATAGCCATTTTCTGGGAACCCTGAATAGACCTTGTCAGAGTCCATCATCCTGGCCAGGATTTACTTAAAGCTTCCTTCAAATTTGGCTCAAAATTGAGGTAGTTGTCTTATTCTTGCCCAATGGGATTAACAATAATTCTGAAAATTCTATAGCATGCAAACACCTCTTTCTGGTCCATGTCCTAACTACTGTCCAGGAGATGCTCCTCAGGAATGAGTGTGCAAGGCTCACTGGGAAAACCTGCAAGCAGCCAGGTCAGGACGCCATCTACATGAAGCACCACTGTCTCGCCGCCTCGGTGTGACACTGACCCAAAGGAAAACTTAGCAACCCCAGGAGTGCCGTTCGACTTAGCAACACTCTGTCTGTAGAGGAGTTGAGAACCCATTTGGCTTATAGCCAGACTCTGCTATTTAAGGAAAAAAAGCATTGTTACACAAGAGCACACTTATTTATCTCCTCTCCTCCCAATAATTCT
The DNA here is from genome assembly GCF_018167655.1 of Microtus oregoni. Classification (NCBI taxonomy): domain Eukaryota; kingdom Metazoa; phylum Chordata; class Mammalia; order Rodentia; family Cricetidae; genus Microtus; species Microtus oregoni. The sequence goes on from NW_024543063.1 coordinate 45,435,299, forward strand.
CCCCAACTTTCATGTTTCTTTTTTAAAGCAAGCATGAACCCAGAGACGTCAGCACCTAAGAACAGCGTCTCACTTCTTGGCAAGTGATCCCAGATGCAAAAACAGCATAATGTCCAATTATCTTCTTTGCTCCACAGTGTCCCACGGTGACAGACTAATGCATAAATGCAGCTTTGTTCATCCCCACGCTTGCTTTCAAAGTGACATTAAAGGAAATACACTTATCTCTGACTCACAGCTATCAACGTGGCCCTGGGAAAATGGGCGGAGGAGGACAGCAGCCTATTTGTAGTGTTCTGTGATTTACACGGCGCATTCGCGTGTATTACCTCAAGTGGAAGGCAGACTGTGATATTTCCAGTGCCACAGGATTGTCCACTTTAGAATGGCGACATTATGGCAATAATGAAGGTGGGGGCAGGGCTGGAGCAGACAGCAGCCGTTACAGGGAACACACCCAACATCTACAGCAGGAGGCTCACAACCTCCTGCAACTCCAGCTCCAAGGGATCAGTTGCCCTCTTTTAACCTCTGTGGGTACCTGCACTCCCACGGCACACACACACACATGAACAGAAACAACATTTTGGAGCTAGAGTGATGGTTAAGCAATCATAAACAGTTACTGATCTTCCAGAGAACCCAAGTTCCGTCCCCAGCACCCATGTTGGCTGACTCATAACTTCCTATAACCGCAGCTCTCTTCTGGCCTCTTATGGGCACATACATGCACATGGCACATACTTACAGAGACAGACACAAACAGACACACACAGACACACACAGACACAAACCCTTAAAAAGAATTTAAGGACAGAGTGAAAAGTGTCCTTCAACTCCACAAATCACTGCTTACAACCAACTGTTCCAGGGCCACAAAAGCATTAAATGATAGGGCTGGGCCCCAAATCCTCTGAATCTAAAGCCGGTGCTCACCGGCTTCCCCTCACCCCACCCCCCTTCTCCTTCCTACCCTGTTGAACTACCCTTGGTGAATAAGTATTTTCACGAGCTTGCTTCTCTGGGAACACGCAGATAGCCTTCCAAAGTTAAGTGCCTAACACCATGACCGCATTCACCACACTTCAAACCAAGACAAAGGGAGAAAGCAGCCTCACAACGAAAGCAAGAAAATGCACACTGCAGACAAGAGGTGGGGAGCTCACTCACCGTGTATCTGGCTTTCCAGACAGGCACCTGGCAAGGGAGAATATTGAGGTATTTCCGAGGCTGGCGGTAATCCCAGAACTACAAGAAAATTTGTGAAATAAATACCATTTAAAAAAAACTCTACTTCTGAGGTAGGCGTGGCCTTCAAACTCACTGAGTTTCGTCCTCCACTCAGTTCCACCCCCGTAGCATGTACTGTCAGACACAGAGAACCCTTCCTTTCACATCTGTCAACATTACAGCAGGATTTTTAGATCAGCTGCCTATTGAATAACCACTGCAGTTCAGAGGTGACAATAACAGGTTTCAATCCCGCATTACTTTTACATCTAAAAGGAATTTAACAGGTAACACGCCCTGACAACTTACTGCTTCCAGACAGACATTTAAAACTTTTTCATCTCACCCAGTCTTTACAGCTAACATGGCAGGACATTCCTAATCTTTTTTTCAAATGCACAATGGGATACGTTTCTGTTTCCTGAATTTGGGAGATTAGAGACAGAAACCTACAAAACCTAAAATAAAACAAACAAGTAACTGTGACACAGAGGCAGGGGATTGACAAGCCTCCAGACAGAGGTACTTTGAATCCTTACATAGAATCGCTTGAATTTAAATTTAGCTAATCAAACCAGAAATGTTAGAGCTATAGGAATCCAATAAAACATTATAATAATGATCACTGTATGCTAAACCAACTACCGTGGCCAAGTCCTGACCTGCAAGGATAGAGACTTTGTAATGACTCAGCAACACAGCATGGCTGATACTTCCGAGTTCTAGGGGCCATATGCAGGTCTTAAGTTAGGGGAACATTAGCCAAAGTCTATCCTGGCGATGCTAATGTCTGAGGTCACAGCTTTCACGGATATGACAATCACATGAGGAACGGATAGTTTGCACCACCAACAGACAAACTAGAATCTTGGTGGCTTTAGATCGTGTGGGCTTCTAATCCTTGACTTTATCTCTGTGTATACATCTGGCTTCTTCTCAGCTTCCTCTCAGATAAACCCTTCTGTCTCTGACTTTCAGAGGGAAAGAAAATCTGCACAAGTTAAGAAGCTCACCAGTCAGCCGCCACACTAGTACTTCTGCTGGTCAGGAGGCCCCAGGGAGCACGTGTACCGTGAAGCACGTGCGGCATACCAGCAAACTGCATGCTTCCTGCCAGAGTGCTAGCACGCATTCCTGATGCCTTCCACACGCAGCTCCTCCAAGACTCCAGTGGGGACCACTCACCTTGACGGAGTTATCTTGACTGGAGGTGGCGAGAATGTGCTCGCTGTCTGGGTGCCAGTCCAGGCCATGGATCTTGGAGAGGTGGGCTGCTAGATACTCCACTGCTGTACTGGGTTTCTACAACACAGCGACACAGGGTTTGCTGCTTTTCAAAGAGCTCATTGAATGTCTACCATAGAATAGCTGCTGGGTGCTGTGGGGACTCTGGACACTGCCAGGACAGTTACGGCCTCTACCCTTCATAAGCTCTCTTTGTTTAGACCAAATAAGGCCAATAACAACAGAAGACTTACCCCGAGCTCTTCCACATACCCCGGGGAGTGAGCCTATGAGTCTCATCTCTCCCCACACCAGCCTGACGCATGATTTTAATAAGAGATTCAGGTAGTGGCTGTTTCTCATCTTTCAGAGGGGACCATTTCTATTCCCCCTCCTAACACAAGAGGAGGTACTGTGACAGTCAAATGGACCGAACCTCAACAGTGAGGGTAAGAGCGTATGTCTTCTAGTGACTGAGCACTGAGAGCCCCCAAAACCTCCATGTGCACACATACATCCTCCCACCCGACACACAATTTAAAATGTTAAAAAAGAAATTTATTAAAAATATCCTTCTTTGAAGGGGTAATCCAAATTCAATAGACGAATTAGATACAAAAGACATTCACATTAGTGTTATTCAGAACTTTAGAATGCCAGAAGCACCTTCTAGAACCAGTAGGTAGGGGTGACTAAATTGAATAAATTATACTGCAACTATGTGAGCTCCGTCTTGCTCCCCTTGCCCTGTGAGCACCGGGATTACAGGCATGTGGACAAAGCCAGCCTATTAAGAACATTCACTGACACTGAAGGGTATGATTAAACTGAATAAAACCAATCACAAATTTTATAAAGGGGGAGGGTGGCTACAGGCCTATGTGTGGACTAGACCAAAGACACCGAAAACAAACACTGTTGCGCCTTCCCAGTCTCTGAAAGCACCTTCTCCCAGGAGCCCCAGGAGACAGCAACTTCAGCCAGCACACTGCACAGTGTAACCCCAAGAGGTCCTGCAGCCTATGACAGCAGACAGGATGAGCCACCCCCAACTTCTGCCTTGTTTCCCTCTTTTCTTTCAGATGTGGACAGTATTCTCTGTACAGTCAGAACATTGCTGATGAGGGGGAGAGGAGGGGAGAGAGCGAGGAACACTGGGTGCGGCAGCACCTGTGTGCAGGCAGAGGCAGCAGCCCTAAGTTCCAGGCCAGCCTGGTCTATATAGTCCTGGCCTACACAGTAAGTTCCAAGTCTGGTGGGGGTATACAAGGAAGGCCAGGAAAGCTTGAGGAGTGACAGTGGCTTACCTAACGTGCTAACAGGAGCAGTAAATTGAGGCTCTGTCTTAGGTCAGGCCAGGTTTATCATATTAACCACTAATTACAATGCCTTACTTTTCTACAGCAATTTGGATGAGAAGCTAATGTCACTTGGTTACAATGACAACTTATCATGCCCCACAGGATTCTTTAATCTATTGAGACAAATCCTGGGACTCGATAACACCCTCTCCACGCCCTCTAGGAGAAACTAAATACCAACTACGGGAGAGAGGTCACAGGGAACAGGCCACTCACCCGCTTATCCCATATCCGTATGTCACCATCATGGCTGGTGGCAAGGTAGTTAGCGTTTTTCTTATTCCATTTGACCTGGGAGGCACCGGCTGCAAAGAAAAAACAGAGGCACAGGAAGAATGCTGCTGCCCTCATGGCTTCCTGAGGCAGAGTGGAGCATCCAGGGGAGCTGGATAATGAGCTCTGATGCCAGTGAGCAGAGTCCTTCCAGCTTCTCGGACTGCACCGCTCCGCCAGGACAGATGAAAAGTATTGCAAATAAGTGAGTTAACACATGGGAACAAGATCACAGGGGAGGATCACAGTCACCTATGGAGGAGACAGTCTCTAAGGGAAAAGCCACAGGGGACTCTGAGCACAGTCAGCGGGGACAATGAGCTGCTTACAGTTGCAAGAATGGAGTAGTTTGGTTGGCAACAAACAGACTTGTCACAAAAATCTGACTCCCGAATAACAACTCTCGCTCTGACCCCTGCCCACTCTATTTTCTCAGAGTTGTTTTGCATAACAGTCTTAGGGGAACACTGACTCAAGCTTTAGAATTGGCCCCAGTTTGGGCAGCACACCACCCCCACTTTTTTTTCTTTTGGTTTTTTGAAACAGGGTTTCTCTGTGTATCAGTTTTGACTGTCCTAGAACTCGCTCTGTAGACCAGGCTGGCCTCAAACTCACAGAGATCCGTCTGCCTCAACCTCCCGAGAGCTGGGATTAAAGGCATGCTCCAGCACCACCTGGCTCCTTTTTTTAATTTTTGAGGCAAGATCTCACTATGTAGCCCTGAATGGCTAGGAACTTGTTATATAGGACAGGCTGGCAGCTATGTCTGTCTGCCTCTTTGTATCACCACAGCCAGCCCTACTCATCCCTCTTGACTCTCATCACGCCCTTAGCGGTTAGTTTTAGCCACTGCCACTGTGCTCATGAGATCAGGGTGACATGAACTGGCCTGGAGCTCACCAATAAGCCCCAAGGATCCAAGGATCCTTCTGTCTCTGTCTCCCTAGATCTGGGATTATAATCACACGCCACCATACCAGGCTTATCTTATATGAGTTCTGGGGATCAAACTGGGGTGTCATGATTGGATGGCAAGAATGTTACCAACTGAGCCATCTCTTTAGCCCTCAGAGGTTCTGTGTGTGTGTGTGTGTGTGTGTGTGTGTGAGAGAGAGAGAGAGAGAGAGAGAGAGAGAGAGAGAGAATATATACAGGACACATAATAAAATATTTGAAGAAATAATGCAATATACAGATTTTGCTTCAAAATAATCACAAAGGGAATGAGGGTGAGACAGGATTGGATATAGGATGACAATTGTTGAAGCTAATGGTGAGAACAAGGCTGCAGATAACCTAGAATCAGGGTTAGGGTTAGGACTCAGCCCAAAGCAAGTGTCCTGGAACGTGGGACTTAGAATTGCAGGCAGCCACAATGGAGCACGGGCTGTGAATAGTCAGAGTTGTGAGCAGAATGAGTAGGAAGGGAGAAAGAAAGCCAAGCCAGGGGTGTACGCACTTACCTACAGCTGACAGGGCAACAGTAGGTTTTCTTGTGTCTCTGAAACAGACAAACAGAAGCCAAATGCCTGACTCATTGTATACCAGGAGCCAAACACGGCCATTCACCCTTTACGTACATTTCTTCACTCTCCTCTAGGAGAATTTAGAATTAACATCGTTTGAAGACCTTTGTGTGTGTTTTGGCACACACCTTTAGTCCCAGCACTCAGGAGGCAGAGACAGGCGGATTTCTGTGAGTTTGAGGCCAGCCTGGTCTGCAGAGTGAGTTCTAGGACATTCAGTACTACACAGAGAAACCCTGTTAAAGAAGACTCAGAATCCCTTGCTGTTGTCATGATTCCTAGCTGCAACAAGGCAACAGTAGCAGCATAACCCTGCCACAACTTTCCCAGTCGGTACTCAAAACTGCTACAGGAGCTGCATCTACCTCAGTGCTAAAGTACTCACCTTGCATGGGAAAGGCAGAAATGAGTCTCCAGTAGAAAGGAAAAAAAGAAAAGAAAATGCCAGGCATAGTCACACATACCTATAACCTCCGTACCCAAAGGCTGAGGCAAGAGAATTGTAAACTCAAGGCCAGCCTGGTCTATACAGAAAAACCCTGTCTCAAAAAAACTGGGGAAACACACACACACACACACACACACACAAAAGACACTAAATCGGCATTCCTTCGTTGGTTATTTAAGTCGCACCTTAATTCAAAATCAATCAAACACAGAATGAATCTAAAGTGTTTTGATTTCATACCTGTTTTATAAACCTGTGAACCCCAGGGTTGCATGAAAATATCTTAGATGAAAAGGGTAAGTCAATTCAGGAAGTTTACACTAAATAGTAAGCCTCCTCAGCCCAGGGAGAGCCTGGTTCCCTCACATGTCCTCTGTGGAGAAAGTTACCCAGACTTTCTAGCTAATTGCTGTACTTCTTCGTATCTGTGGTAATTATTCCTCACTAAAACCGTGATGACATAAAGCACAAAATCTGTCACCCTAACCATTTTTGAGTCTGCCGCTAAACTGTGCTAAGTATGTCTACATCCTTCTGCCACTTGTCTCCAAAGCGCCGTCGTGCAGATCCAAACTTCACACATTAAACAACTCTCCATCCCCTCCAGCACTTAGAACTGTGCACTCGACTTTGGCCAACTGCAGTTGCACGTAGCAGACTTTCTTTGGGCTGCCAACTAGCTCCCAAACCATGACATGGAGACTTATTAGTTACGAATGTTTGTCCTTAGCTTAGGCTCACTTCTTGCTGGCTCCTATAACTTAACCTCTCGAGTGCTGAGATTAAAAGTGTGCACTACTATGCTTGGCTAATTCGGTATCTTTTTTTTTTTTTTTTTTTGGTTTTTCGAGACAGGGTTTCTCTGTAGCTTTGGAGCCTGTCCTGGAACTCCCTTGGTAGACCAGGCTGGCCTCGAACTCACAGAGATCCGCCTGTCTCTGCCTCCCAAGTGCTGGGATTACAGGCGTGCGCCACCACCGCCCGGCTAATTCGGTATCTTTAAATGAAGAAAATACTTGTTGTCTGTACATGAAGGGTGTTCCCTATCCTGCCCCTTGGTTCCCTGAAGACTTTCCATTTGCTGAAAAGCTCTCCTCTACACTTCTGGATTCTTCTCAGGTGCTGCCCTTAGACCCAAAGGTTCTAGGGGCTGGTCTGGAGGGAAGGTGGCTGTATTTAATCAGGCCAGACACACACACCTTACTGCTCCAGAACACTTTTGTTGGTCTGACAAGCCTGTTCCCCTTCCATCTCTGGCTTGTCATCTGTCGACACTCCCTGTTTACTGGCAGGGTAAAACAACTTCAAGTTATTGCCACGAGGGAGGCAGTGACCTGGCAGCCAAGGGGGCCGTGTCTACAGACAGCCCCCTTGGAATGGCCAGCTCTAATCATCAGCAAAAGCAGCCCTGTTCCTAGAAAAGCCAGACCTCAGGCTGGAAGCTCCTTTAACCCTACTTTAGGAGCTGTAACCCTGTGAGGAGGCCATTAGCCCTTCTTTGACAGCAGGGAACAGAAGCCTCACAAGGAGCCAGTAAGAGCTAAGCAGATGTCTTAGCAACTCATGACTGCACTTCAGCAGACCAGCTCAACTTGCAAATGTCAGCATCTGCGCTGCTTTGCCACAGGGATTCGCCTGGCCTCGGAGGACTGCTTTGCAGAACCCTGACAAGCTAAAGAGCTGGGGAATTCAGGCTGCTGGGGGCAGCCATCAGCTGTGACTGTATACCCTGCTTTCAGGCCCTCAGTGGGACACAGCTGAGGAGTTACCCACCAGAGACTGGCGCTCCCCAGGAAGACTAGGCTCTATAGTGGTGCTCAGGGAGGCCAGACCTGCTCTCCACAGCCTTCCAGATCTGCCTGTCTCCATCCCTGGTGACTCTTCTCTTACCTCTTACTTTATCTACTCTCAGATCCTGGTCTTGGGATCTGATACAGGAATCAAACTAAGACACTTAACCTCTAACAGTTTCCAACCATCCCCCAGCTAAGAGGCCACACCTTCTCGCTGATCTTACTTGATATCCCAGATGTAGATGTAGGTGTCCACAGAGCTGGTGACCAGGAGATCTGGCTCAAACACTGCCCAGTCCAGATCACTGGCAGAGACAAAATAAACAGAACAGAAAGGCAGAGCTTCAGTGTCCAGTTCCAAAGCGCTAACAAATCCATCTCTAGTGGCTTCGCGGGGTGCTGCCTAAGATGGCTGGGGCAAGGCACTAAAGGCCTTTGCAGATGAACAAGAGCTAACTGAGCTCAGAAGGAAACTCAGGTCCTGCCCCTCAGAATTGCCAGCCATAATCCTGCCTGCTCCCGAGAAGAAATGGGGCCTTTCAACTTTCAACATGCGCAGCTGCAGATGACACAGAGCTGCAGTGAGGTTTTGCTGGGCCCACCCTTTAGCTCAGAGAAGCACAACTTTTCCTTTTCTTCTCTCTCTCTCTTTCGTTTTTCAAGACAGGGTTTCTCTGTATAACAGCCCGGCTGTCCTAGAACTCACTCTGTAGACCAGGCTGGCCTTGAATTCAGAAATCTTCCTGCCTCTGCCTCTCAAGTGCTGGGATTAAAGGCCTGCGTGCCATCATACTAGCTCCTTCTAGCTCTTTCTAGGCATGCTTTCCCTAACACTTTTTACCTAAAGATCCTGTCCTCACTGCAGGTGGCTGACCCTCCATGCAGGTTTAATTCAGATAGCATGACCTTTTCTCTTTCTCTTCTCCATCTTCTTCCAGGCAGAGCTGAGATCTATAGCTTGCCACCCTGGAGTTTTCTTTTAAACTCTAATAAATTAAATTGTCCTTAAGCTTCAAAAACAACAGCAAACAAGACATAAACTCCTTCCCTCTAACAAACAAAATGTACAGGAGCCGACTCTTCCTCTCTCTACTCTCTGAATAAACAGACAAAACAAAGAGGAAACAGACAAAGTTATCTCTACGTTATCAACCACAGGAGCCTTGGGTAAACCCTCTTAAGCAAGGGCAAACTTCTCACTTCCTGCCTGACGCCCTCAGTCCTAGAAAAGGCTGCACTCTCTGCATACAAAAGTACCTAAACTTTCCTGTCACTTCCAGGTCATTTTCCCATCCCTATGTTCCTTGCTACTACTCTCCAGAAAAAGGAAATAGTGACCCAGAGGAAAGGAGGCTCAAGGAACACTCTGGAAAGCCCCACATGGGGGGCAACGAGACAGGAGTTCCGTGAGACAATCCAAGGCTGCTGCCTGGTGTACCTTGCACTCCTGACCACTAGGACCCTGAATGGGAGATTCTGTTGTATAACAACTTCTTCCTTAAGAAACAATCCGCCCTGACCCTGTACTATGGACTGGGCTGTAGCAAAGTCTTCTGGGATTCAGGTTATACTTCCTAAATGTTAAGAGGCTGTTTTCTAGATCACTGGTCAGCACTGTGCCATGAAGATTGAGGCCCTGTTGGCGACTCGGGGCGAATACAAGCCAGCAGGTCAAGCATGGAAAAAGGAATGCAGCTTCATGGCACCCATCAAAGTGAGACAGGCCAAGAAGCTGCCCAGGGCAATGCCTACCTGATTACTCGAGTGTGGCCTTGTAATGTTGTACCAACTTCCCCACTGCCATCTTTCCACTTATAAAGATCAACCCGCTGATTACTCTGGAAAGAAGCAGGAGTGAGAGGACAGTGAGTGGCAAACGCACACGTGGAACAGAAGTTCTCGCCTCTATCGCCTAACATAAAGAGGTGATAAAGAAGGCGAACAAAACAAACGGACAGAAACGTCCAGTGAGTGCTGTGGAGACAGCTTAGTCAGTAACGTGGTTGCCAAACATAAGGACCCAAATTCGATGCCTGAAACCCACATCAAAAACTGGGTGCAGAATTTCTGTGCTGGGGAAGTGGGAGAGAAGAGAATCCTTGGGGGCTAGCGGCCACTCAGCCTAGCCAAATTAGTGAGCTCCTGGCTCAGTGAGAGACCCTGTCTCTAAAATTAAGGTGGAAAATGATCAAGGAAAACATTCACACTGACCTCTGGCCTCCACATGTATGTATACACACATGCAATCATACACATACACAAACACATAAACACATGTACATACACAAATAATAATAATAACCATAAAGGGCCAGGCATGGACATCTACAGCTGCTCTAGACCAACAGTTCTCAACCTGTGGACTGCGACCCATTTGGGGGTCATGACCCTTTCGCAGGGGTCACATAAGACCATAGGAAAACAGATATTTACATTACAATTCATAAAGGTAGCAAAATTACAGTTATGAAGTAGCAACGAAAATAACTTTATGGATGGGGGTCCCCACAACATGAGGAACTGGACTAAAGGGTCGCAGCGCTAGGAAGATTGGGAACCACTGCTCTAGAGAAAATGATGACAAAGAATCAGGAGAAAGATGCCAGAGATGACACAGCCCAAAATCTTCTGAGATGTGATAAGATTCTCAGGAAGGAGAAAGAAGCTGGGTGTAAACCCTGGGGAACTGACATATAAACAGGCACCCGAAGTCTGCAGAGGTTAACCAATCTAATGAATTCCATATGGAAGGAATCCCACCCTTGGAAAGAGAAGGCATTTTTGTTTTAGTTTATTTTATTTTCGACTGTCTATGTGTGGGAGGGGGTGCACTCACGTGAGTGCAGGTGCCCACACAGGCCAGCAGAGGCCAGAGGTCCCCGGGAGCTAGAGTTACAGACACCCGAGGTGGGTGACAGAAACTGAACTTAGGTCTTCTGAAAGGGCGGTATTGCTCGTAACTGCTGGAGCGTCCTTCCAGCAGATGGATGAGGTGTCTGAGCCCTCTGAAAGCACAGAAGACTAGCTCCAGACCAGCTCACGTGCCTCTCCTTAGAGCACCTTTCTGGGCATCCGCCATGCAGCCCCTGGCTCATCATACTGTCACTAAGGAACGTAACTCCCTACACAGAAATGAAAGCACCTACCTGCTTCCCCTTTAAAAATTTGAATTCAGTCCCCAGAAATAAATACAAAGGCTACACAGACTAGGGGCCAGCAAATCAATTATACACATACACAAATGTATGTAAAACACATAAGACAACTTGCCTCATCTTTCAGAAGCAGGCAAATCTCTTTTTTAAGATTTATTTATTTTTATTAAATGAGTTTGGGTGTTTGCCTTCATGTACATCTGTGTAGCATGTTCGTGCCTGGTGCCCATGGAGGCTAGATGAGGGCGTCAGATCTTCTAGAACTCAAGTCATGACAGTTATGGTTATGAGCCACCATGCAGGTACTGGGAATCAAACCCAGGTCCTCTGGAAGATCATCTATCCACTGACCTTAAGCATTGAGCCATTCGCCAGCCCCACAAACCTCTTTTTTTTTAAGAACTGAGCAATGAAGACTACATCCTCTTCTCTATACAGGACAAAGACCTGCAGCCCTCAATGGCACATTTAAAAGATGACAATGAACTCACCGACGCTGCGAAATAATGTGCGAAGCTGTCATGAGGATTCCACTGCACAGCTCCAATGTCCCATTTGCTCTGGCGGGAGATTTTGCGGTGACCTTCAAAAGGGGCATCTAGATTGACGATGTACAGGAATCTTCGGCTAGAACAACATCAACATTGTAGCAATACAGCAACATAGCAGCATGCACATCACGACAGAGAAGAACATCCTGCATTGTGTGCAGCTTGCAAGCACTGCTCTGACACTCTCAGACACACGCGGCAGCTGCCTACCCGGAAAGGCATACAAATGACAAGTGTCCCCAAGCTGAGGGTTAAGCAAAGGGAAACAGTATCCCTGCAAGAGCTACAGTTAAATTTGGCCTTTACTACCCATGTCCACCCGCGAGAGTGCTTCTGCTGTCTGCTCCCTCTGTGTTCAGCTCCAGCCTGCTCCTCTGCCAGCCTTTCCCAAAGACCCGGCTAGGTTCGAGTTTCAGTTCCATGGTAAGCCCACTGCAGAGTCTACATTTCAACTGTGTTTCCTCTACAAGAAGGCTACCAAATGTTAAGGCTCTTGTCTCAATTCACCTGCATATCTGGAAACTAAACCTTAGCTAAAATATCTTTTTAGGTCCATTATCACCAGGCACAGAGCTTTATGTGTAACGAATGTGTTAAACACACTTATTACTGGGCCAGACTCCTGCAGGAAAATCTCAGATTCCTCTGCAAGTCTACTACTCAGAAACAAAACCAGATCTACCAGGAAGAAAACTAATGACCCAAGAAAAAGGAGTAACAATTAAAGTAGCATAGTAAGGCTGTCATAGTTTAAAGTGTCGATCAATATAAAGAATCTGAAAAATATATATCAATATAAAGAATGCGTTGTATTCATTTTAAGAAAGAAAAAATGACTGGCTGTGAATTGACATCCCTGAAGCAATCTGGCATTGATTTTCAATTGGAGAAATGCTAAGACTCTGGGTATCAATGAGGATCAATAAGCCCAAGAAAAAAAGATTAACAGTCCCTGCTTGGAAAATAATGAAAATTCTAGAGAGTAGCAGCGACTGTAAAGAAGGATGGTAGTTAAGGGGGAAGAAGGGTAATCCAGGGAAGACAGAATCTCACAGATCTTCTGGAACGTCTAAGGAAGTTAATGCAGAACAAAGACCAGAAGCAGGAGGAAGGATGCTGCCTTCCCATTAGAAGAAAAAACAGTGCAGACGACAAGCTTTCTCCATGAGCTGTGTATCACTGGGGAGCTAACAGTGCAGACCAGTGGAGAACAGCTGAAGGGGGTCTTTAGGACAGACACCAGTGACTAAACGTATATTTATCTTCATTCCCCAACCCCCAACCCCCTGCTAAAATATAGTTTAAAAAAAAAAGAGAGAGGGCTGGAGAGATGGCTCAGCGGTTAAGAAGACTGACTGTTCTTCCAGAGGTCCTGAGTTCAATTCCCAGCAACCACATGGTGGCTCACAAACCATCTACAATGAGATCTGGTGCCCTCTTCTGGGGTGCTGGTATGCACACAGGCAGAACACTGTATACATAATTAATAAATAAATCTTTAAAAAAAAAAGAGAGAGAGAAATGAAAGCATATGGACAAATGGCAACTGATCATGAATAACAACAGACAATAAGCCAAAAGCTAAAGCCAGCAAGTGTCTCAGAATCGAGCTGACTTGAGCGGCAGGACCTGAGGGCACCTTCTCTAGGCAAAGAGGAGTAAGGCTGGAAGGCTAAAGCAGAACCAATAAACAAAACCAGAATGCCTAAAAGCATGTAAATGGCTATTCTAGTCATTCTTTACTCTTTTTCCAAGTTTTTTTTTTTTGGGGGGGGGGGGGCATGTGCAATTGTGCCCACAACTGGAGGCCAGGAAAAGAACACCCCTTTCTAACACCCTCTGTCTAGACCTTTGAGGCGTCACGTTTTAAACAGTAATTAGAGTCTTTGAAAGTTCTTGAAAGTTAAAACAGTTGAAAATTAAGAAAATCTAACAGAGGGCCAGAGAGATGGGGCAGTAGCTAAGAGCACTGGTGTCCCGCAGAAGACACGGGTTCAGTTCCCAACACCCATGTGATGGCTCACAACTGTCTGTAACTGCAGCTTTGGAGAATCTGACGCCCACTTATGGACTGAGGGCACCAGGCACATGCATGGTGCATATACATAAATTCAGGAAAACTCACACACATAATTTTTTTACCTTAAAACTCCACTTACTGCTCATGCAGAAGATCCAGGTTTATTTCCCAACACCTACATTAGGCAACTCACAACCACCTGTAATTCTAGTTCTAGGGGATTAAATGACCTCTGGCTGCTGTGAGCATCCACACATACCACGCATATAAATTCATGTAGGTGCACGCCCACACAAATAAATAATAAAGAAATATATCTCAAAAGAAAATCTAAATGAAGAATTGGAAGTGATCATTGAAAACTCCTAGAATAAAAAAGAAAAAAGAGCCAGGCGGTGGTGGCGCACATCTTTAATCCCAGCACTCAGGAGGCAGAAGCAGGCAGATCTCTTTGAGTTCGAGGCCAGCCTGGTCTACCTAGTGAGTTCCAGGACAGACTCCAAAGTTATAGAGAAACCCTGTCTGGGGTGTGGGGAGGGAGTAGATTCTTTTCTTACACAATATATCCTGATTAGTTTTCTCTCCCTCACTCTCTACTCCTACCCGCTTCTTCCCCTCCTCCCCTCCACTCCCTTTGTCTCTCATTAGAAAATAGGCTTCTAAGAGATAACAAACAAACATGACAAAATAAAACAGAAGACACTCTTCAAACCAGCTATCATATTGAAGTTGTGTGAGAGGAAAAAACAGCCAACAAACTGTAGAGAATCCCTGCTAATGCCCATGTGGTCCTCAGGATGTGAATACTAAACCCTCTCATTGTCCTCAAACATAAGGATATTTTCCAGTTTCCCAGAAACTTAGAACGTGTTCCCCAGAACTTATGGCCAACAAACGCTGAAGGTTCACTTACCCGGAAAGCACAGCATGCTGCCCAAGACAGTCCACAGACATGGCAGTTGCCTGTGAGAAAGAACAGTTTCAGTTCTGCCAGCAAACAGTCAGGGGACAAGACTGACCCTACCTGGGGTTCTTCTTCCTTTCAGGCAGTTCCCAGCTAACAACAACCAACCAAAAGGCATTAGTTCTCGGCAGTGGACACTTTCCAGCAGTTCTCAACCTTCCTGACCCTTTAAGACGGTTCCTCACGCTGTGCTGACCCCCAACCATAAAACTGTTTTCATTGCTGCTTCATAACTGTCATTTTGCTGTTGTTATGAATCATAATGTAAATATTTTTGGATATAGAGGTTCGTCAAAGGAGCTGTGACCCATAGGATGAAAACCAGTTTTAAGCCCTTTTAGTTCCCACCTGAACTCGAATTCACTTTGACAACATGACAGCTTTTATTTCACAGACACACACACACACACACAGAGAAAGAGAGAGAGAGAGAACAGGATTATACACAACCAAGGCAGTACACCTTACAATAAGAAGACACAAGTTCTCGAACCCTCAGAGAATGACTAGCACTGAGCAAGAGGCAGCTACTAAACAGTCTCTCCCAAGGAGAACCTAACCTGGGACACTGCCACCTAGACACTCACAAAATACACACATTCCTTTCCATAACATGTAGAACCTTCTTGAAGCCATATAGCATATTATTCAAATACTATCCCTGCTGATCCAAGGTTTTATTCTTAATATTTTAGCTATTTTTTATTATATAGGATTATATAAGGCCATTTCCATTCGAGTTCATAATGTACTTCGAGTATATTCCCACACATACCCCTGTACCCCATTCTTCTCCAAGGTAATATTCTTGTTACTAATATGTCTCATTCACATTCTCTGAAATTGCATCTCTCAGTTCCTCGTGAACACAATCATCATGATTCAATACCTCATCTCCAAAAGAGCGCACCAAGTTACAGCCTTACATTGTCCTATGTGTGCCATCTTGGTCACTAAATGCTCCGAGTTCTTTCCCAGACAGCATGCTGGAAGAATTCCCTTCATGCCTGCCGCCATAATCACAGACTATAAATGGCAAGCACCAGCCCCTCCCCCTCACGCGCACTAGCTCTACTAATGGTTTTCTCACACTTTTCTACCACCTAAAAGCCATGTCATCCGTAATACTGGAGCCATGGAGCCAGAGTGCTCTCCCAGAGAACGGAAGGGTTAAAGGGCACCCTTCATAGTGCCCTGGAGTCCTGAGCAGAAAGAAGCCTGGCTACAAAGGCAAGCCAGATGCCATGCCGTCTCTAGAGCTCTGCTGTGGGATTTATATATTAAAGCTATAAATCAGTTGGCTTCCTGTTGTCCACAAGACGTTGGACTTGCAGCTACCGGCACCACATATACCTGCATGCTGCCATGCTCCCCATGATAATGAACTGAACCTCTGAAACTGTAAGCAAGACACCCAATTAAATGTTTTCTTTATAAGAGTTGCCATGGGCTGGGTGGTGGTGGCGCACGCCTTTAATCCCAGCACTTGTGAGGTAGAGGCAGGCGGATCTCTGTGAGTTCGAGGCCAGCCTGGTCTACAAGAGCTAGTTCCAGGACAGGCTCCAAAGCTACAGAGAAACCTGTCTCAAAAAAAAAAAAAAAAAAGAAAAAAAAAGAGTTGCCATGGTCATGGTGTCTCTTCACAGCAATGAAAACCCAAACTAGGACAGTATTCACCCCCCATACACACTTGAGACAGGGTTTCTCTCTGTATCCTTGGCTGTCCTGGAATTTACTCCATAGACCAGGCTGGCCTTGAACTCAGAGATCCACTTGCCTGGTGTGGGAAGTCCTTCTGTTATATGTGTTGCTTTTATTGGTTAATGAATAAAGAAGCTGCTTTTGGCTAATGGCTTAACAGAATATAGCCAGGCTGGAAAAGATATATAGAGAGAGTAGGTGGAGTCCGGGAAAAGTCATGTAACCTCCACAGGGGACAGACGCGCCAGAACCTTGCCAGTAAACCACAGCCACATGGTGACACACAGATTAATGGAGATGAGTTAGTTTAGGATATAAGAGCAAACTAGAAATACCAACAGCTTAAGCTATTGGCCAAACAGTATTGCAAATAATATAGTTTCTGTGTGGTTATTTCAGGTCTGAGCTGCCAGGAATGGACGAACAGCCTCTCCCAACAGCTCAGTGTTTATGAGAGTTTGCTGCTCTTACAGAGGACCTGAGTTTAGTTCCCAAATTGCTCACAGCCTCCTGTAACTGTAGGTCCAGGGAATTTCAGACCCTCTTCTGGCCTCTGCAGGCACCCACACGCATGTGCGTATAAACACATGTGCCCCACATACACACAAAATTTTTTTTTATTATTTTATGTGTATTTTGCCTATATGGATGTTTGTGGACCGTGTGTGTGTCCAGTGCTAGAAGAGGCCAGAGCGTTGAATCCTCTGGAAGTGGAGTTACAGACAGTTGTGAGCTGTCATATGGGTACTGGGTCCTCTGGGGATTTGTTGGTAACAGTCAGGTACTGTAACACATGCTTGCAGGAGGTAAGGACAGATGGATGCTTCCTGACGATCAAAACCCAAGGTTAACCTCTGACCTCTACATGCATGTGCACACACACTTACAGATACATATACAAGTAAATGTGCATGTGTGTTCCAGATTCATCCCAATCCGACACCTAGTTTATATACAGGCTGAACCAGTGAGACAAGACAGACAGACAGACAGAAAGAAAGAGAAAAAAAAGATAACAATAATATATTAAATAGAAAAAAAAACCAAAACCCTAGGACCTCAAGCATGCCAGAAAAGCACTCTCATTAGCTACATCCCTAGCCTAAAGTAATTTTAAATTTCTAAAACTTACATTTATTTATTTGTGTGTGTTGAGGATGGCAAGTCCAAGAGCACATGCCACAGTTCCCCAATGTGGAAGCCAGAAGAGTCAGTTCTCTGCTTCCACCATGTGATCCCTGGGGATCAGACTCAGGTCACCAGCCTGACAGCAAACACTCTGGCCTGTGTCTTAGTTACTTCTCAATTGCTGTGACAAAACACCATGACCCAGGCAATTTATAAAAGAAAACCTTTAATTTGGGGCTTATAGTTTCAGAGAGCCAGAGTCCATGACTCAAGGCAGGGAATGTGGCAACAGGCAAGCAGGAATAGTGTTGTAACAGTAGCTGAGAGTTTATATCTTTTCGGGGGGGGGGGGGGGCAGTTTTGAGACAGGTTTTCTCTGTGTAGCTCTGACTGTCCTGGAACTCACTCTGTGACCAGGTTATCCTTGAACTCACAGAGATCTGCCTCTGCCTCCTGAGTGCTGGGATTAAAGATGTGCACCACCACAACTTGGCGAAAGCTTACTTCTTAAACCATAAGCAGGAGGCAGAGAAAGCTAACTGGAAATGGCATGGGCTTTTGAAACCTAAAGGCTGGCTCCCAGGAACACATCTCCTCCAAGGCCACACCTCCTAACCCTTCCCAAACAGTTCCATAAAATGGGGACCAAGCATTCAAATATATGAGTCTGGGAGATATTCTTATTCAAACCAGCACAGCCTGCTAAAATTATTTTTTAGAATATAAAATAAGAATATGGTACCAAGTAGGAGTGGTAGCACACACCTTTGATCCCAGCACTTGGGAGACAGAAGCAGGGAGATCTCTGTGAGTTTGAGGCCAGCAAGGTCTACAGAGTTCCAGGACAGTCAGTGTGGCTATCTGGAGAAATTCTGCCTCAAAAAGATAAAACAAACAAACAAACAAAAAGAATATGGAGCATTTTGACAAGTTTGCTATTCTGACCCTCTTTTTTAAAGAGGCAACATAAAGTTTTGACTTTTTCTTTCTATGTAATAGAAAAGTTAATAAAATAGGTTTCTGCCTCTTGCCAATCAGCATCAGAAAAAAACTGGCAAATTCACACTCTATATATACCCTTTAAACTAAATAGAAAAATCCAAAGGAAAAACAGATACTCCCACAAGGCAGTTAAATTATCCAATTTACTTTATTCTCCTGCCATGTCAACTGCTGTTTAGGCTTAATTATTTGCTCCTACTTCCTAGCACTCCAATATAGGTGTCAGAACCCTCTCTGCAGGTCTCTTCACTGACATCTCTATAAAGAAATAGGGGTGAGACTTCCCAGGTTTCTGTGAGAATTAAAAGATTTATAGATTAGCATCTTCCAAATTAGCAGGCTTAGACATGTGATACATGTTCAGTTCTGTCCTGATCCCCAGTGAAAGCAATTAACAAGAAGGGTAACTGCAATATGTTTTCCCCTCTAAGAGTCTGGCACCTCCCTTGGGAAAGTAGGCCTCATACTGACAATGCTGGCAGTACCAAGTGTTTCAAGATCCCTTAATCCAAAAGACTGTTGGTCAAATTCTCCATGGTGCCTACTTATCGGAGGGCACCCGGAGCAGAGTGGTGGGTGACTCCTTCACATAGTAGTAATCCTCACAGCAAAATACAGGATGGGGTTTTAAGAAGACCTGCATACCCACTTACTATAATCTAGATTTCCCTCAGTGTAAAACCAGCTGGAGAGCAATACTCCGCCTAGCACAGTATGCACCCAATAGAAGCTCAATAAATCCTTATTCTTTTTTTAAAAGGGGATAGAGCTGGGGGAATGGCTCAACAGTAAAAACACTTGCTTACAATCATGAGGACCAAAGTTCAGATCCCCAGAAAACCACATAAACACTGGATGGGCATGGTAACCTTTCTGTAATTCTAACTTTGGAAGGCTAAGATAGGGGACCTCCAGAGCAAGACTAGCCACACTGGCAAGCTCTGGGCTTCACTGGGAGACCCTGCCTCAATGAATAAGGTGAAAAAGCAATCAGGATGATTCCTGACATCGACCTTGGGCCTCCGCCTGCATGTGCACCTACACATGTGTATACACATGCAAAAGCATGCATATACACACACAAGCACACCATGCTCATAAAAACTGAAATAAAGCAGGGCGGCGGTGGCGCATGCCTTTAATCCCAGCACTCAGAAGGCAGAGACAGGTGGATCTCTGTGAGTTCGAGGCCAGCCTGGTCTACAAGAGGTAGTTCCAGGACAGGCTTCAAAGCTACAGAGAAACCCTGTCTCAACAAACAAAAACAAACAAACAAAAATCCCTTAAGTAAATCAATCAGTCTTTATTAAATAAGCAACTGAATAAGTCTGGAACACAGGAAGTATTCAGGGCTAGAGAGATGGCTCAGCCCTAGGTTAGTATTACAACAAAAAATTTAATAATGTATTCAATAAATAGTTGTTGGATAAATAAAAAGAAATTGCCAAGAAATGTCCTAGGTAACAGGAAAGGGATATGTTATATTTATTATGGACCTATGTGTGACACATTATGAGCTATTAAAAGATGAAATAATACAATGGGCTCTGGGGTCAGAGACTGTGTCCAAATCCCAATGCCATCAGTCACATGCAGGAGGCCTTAGCCAGGTCTTCCACGATCATATAAAAGGATAATACCTACTTAGCCTGCATGGCTCTTTCATTAAGTAGAAAAAAAGAATATGTAGAGAAACTGCCTAACACAAAGCCTGGCATATGGAAGACTCAGTATAGAAAAATGGTAAAATATATAGGGCTGTATCTCAGTATTGTGCTTGCCTAGCATGCACAACCCTGCGTGCTGCATAAAACTATGTGTGGTAGTGCACACCAATGACCTCAACACTCAGGAGGTAAAGGCAGGATTGGAAATTCAAGGCCATCTTCAGATACACATCAAGTTCAAAGTCAGCCTGGAGTATATGAAACTGTCTTAAAATAAATAAATAAAAGGAAAAGGGCCCAGGTGTGGTAGAGCACAGCTTTAATCCCAGCCCTTGGGAGACAGGCAAGAGGATCTCTGTGAGTCTGAGGCCAGCCTGGTCTACAGCGACAACCAAGGTTACATATGAGATCCTGTCTCAAAAAAAAAAAAAGGGGGGGGGCGGGGCCGGGGAGGACGCAGGAGAGATGGGCCTGGTAGTTAAAAACACTGGTTCCTCCTCTCCCAGAGGACACAGATTAGATTTCCAGAACGCACATGGAGGTTCACAACTGTTTGTAACTCCATGCCCTCTTCTGGCCTCTGCCGTTACCAGATATGCAAATGGTGCACACACAAACATACAGGCAAAACAACCATACACCTAACATTTCAAATGGGTGCCTTCAAGATGGCCCATAGGATAACAAGTCTTGCTGGAAATGACTGCTGACCTAAGATGCATGATCAAATCCCATAGCAGCAGAGAACTGCTCCCAAGGGCTGTCCTCTGATCTCTATGCACCCAGACTCACACATCATACACTCACTATAATACCATTTTTTTTAATTTAAAGAAATACAGAGGGCTGGAGAGATGGCTCAGAGGTTAGGAGCATTGCCTGCTCTTCCAAAGATCCTGAGTTCAATTCCCAGCAACCACATGGTGGCTCATAACCATCTGTAATGAGATCTGTGCCCTCTTCTGGGCTGCGGGCATATACACACAGACAGAATATTGTATACATAATACATAAATAAATAAATATTAAAAAAAGAAATACAGAAAAGAAAAATGCTTAAAAATTAAATTCAGCCAACGCAAACCTTTTTTGGGGGGATGGGGTTCAAGACAGGGTTTCTCTGTGTAGCCCTGGCTGTTCTGGAAATCGTTCTGTAGACAAGGCTGGCCTTGATCTCAGAGATCCTCCTGCCTCTGCCTCCCCAGAACTGGGATTAAAGGCATGTGCCACCACTGCCTGGCCTTTAGTTTAATTTTTAAATTAGTTTATCTCATTTATTTTGTATATGAGTGTGAGCACCCATGTCTCGCCATACGTGTGAAGGTCCACGAACGACTTTTGGGAGCTGGCTCTGTCCTTCTACCCCACGGGTCCTGGGAATGGAACTGAAGTCTTCGTGCCTGAAACATTTCCAAAACTCATACTAACATTTGAAGGTATACTTTTTATTATGTTTACTTATTTACTGTGTATGGGTGTGCCCCAGCATGTGTATGTAGTGAGAGGACAAGGAGCTGGTTCTCTCTTTATGATATGAGGGTCCTGGGGGTTGAACAGACTGCAAGCTTGGCAGGAAGTGCCTTTACCAGCTGAGCCACCTTGCAGGCCTCCAATGTTAACAGTTTTTGAGACTTACCATATGCCCATCACTGTGCCACACATCTTAAAATTCTCACGCCAGTCCTGTAAGTATAATGACGTCCCTTCTACAGGTAAGAAAACTGATGTGTAAAGAGGGATGTCAGGCATGGGCTACACAGGTATCCGACCTAAGCAATACATGCATTTTGTCAACGGCAGAGAATTTTCCACATTAGCAGCTACTTAGGTCAGGGGCTGAAACAGATGCTCTGCAAAGCAGTATTTCACAAATTCACCCCCAAAATGTTTCAAAGCGAGGTTGGTTCAAGTAACGGGGGCTCAGAGAAGTTTTGCAACTTTCCCGAAGTCACCAAGTGCAGCGGACCACCTCAGGGAGTGGACACCTCCCGGCTCACTACCTTGAACAAGGGAAGAATCCCTCCAGCATTTACTATCGCTGCCACGGTGTCCCAAGACGCAAAAGCCCGTGTGGAATCCTAAAATCCCGTATAACACCTGTCCTAACTGCCCTGACCAGTTATCAAAGCTCCCCTAGACTGTCCTGACTCTGAGAGCTCCAAGTCAGCACCATAACCATCTCCCCATCCTGGGCAAGGGGATGGGTGGGACGGCGTAAGGTTTGTGGGGGAGGGGGAGGGAAAGCCACGGAAGGCGCATGTCCAGGCAGCTCCATTCACGCACGGCTCACCTGAGAGTCTCGAAATTCCACCACCACGTTCTCGCTGCTCCAGCGCGCTGCCATTTTCTTATCCCGACTGTGGGGGTGCCTGTCGGCGACCCCCCCACACCCCCGAATCCCCAACCCAGATACTTCCCGGGCTAGTAAGCTCCACAACGCCTGGCAATAAATTTGGCCACGCCCATTTCCCCGCCTTCCGCTTGACCGTAAGTCATTGGATAACCCAATGGTAGACCCCGCCCCTTGTGCTTTCTCCCCCAACGGCGAGCCTCGCCTGCCCCAAAACAGGAACGCCCCCTTCATTCCGTCATCAGTAGAAGTCACCCGGGCACCGCGCGGCTGCTGACACGCCCCTTTGTCGTGAGCTCTGCCGGGAATTGTAGTCCAGGGTCACGACAGAGTCGGTGACCGGCGAAGAGCCGGAGGTTAGAGAGCAGATGCCAGTTGTCCTGTCTACTTTCTGGTTGGTTGATGTTCCCGTATTCTCCTTCACACAGCTTATAAACAAAACCGATATCCGTACCAAAGGAAAACACCTCTTCTGACGCCTGCCATCAAGGATTTGAAAAAATTGAAGCGCACATTTTATTGTTTCGTGCTATACCGCTACGCCTCTTAAGTATTCAGGGACTCTTGAGGGTCTCCGCGACACTTTGGGGGTGGGGAGGCAAGTCCCCAAAGGTAAAACAATTTCATAATCCTACTAACACGTTACTTTCACTTTCACCAGCGTGCGGTAGAGTTCTCCTATTGTGCGGTGCATAACCAATAGAGGGAATGTGCCCAGAGAGGTGATTCAAGCAAACGGTAAACGACTTGCCACTCTATCGATAGCATCGTTTTGGTTTTGGAAAGTGTAATTGTTGGTTTTGTTTGTTTCTTCACTTAAGATGTGTAACTAAGCCGGACGGACGTGGCATACACCTCAGAGGCAGGCGATCTCTTTCTTGAGTTTGAGGCAGCCTGGTCTATTGAACGGAGTCCCAGGACAGCCAGTGTTTCTCACACAGAGAAAAGATGTGTAATTAGTGTTAATGAGAGTTGCTATTTAACCGTAACTTTTTATTCAAGACTTTAATTTCTAATAATTACTATCAATACATTAATCCACACAAATGGTTTTTGGTATCTTAGATAATTTTTGAGGGTGAAATAAAAAATAATCAAGAAGGTTAGTATAATAGATAATAGTTGATTTCTCTGCAGAAGTGGAAATTATTTGTCTTATTTAACTGTTGTAAGAATCCACAGAGCCTGACGTGTTGTAAAGGCTCAAGTATAAATTATTATTCTTACTATTACCAGTATGCTGTTGGTTGTTTTACTCTTTTTGGCTTTTTCCCAAATAAACACACAGAGGCTTATTATTTATGAATGCCCGGCCTTAGCTTGGCTTGTTTCTAACCAGCTTTTCTTATCTTAAAGTATCCTGTCTATCTTTTGCCTCTGGACTTTTCCCTTTTCTTGCTTTTGAATATCTTACTTTACTTCTTTTTCTGTGACTTGTCGTATAACTGGGTGGCTGGCCCCAGATGTCCTCCTCTCCTTGTTCTATCTTGCTCCTTCTTTTACATATTCTGTCTGCCATCCTGCCTATCCTCACTATTGGCCATTCAGCTCTTTATCAGACTATCAGGTATTTTAGACAAAAAAAAAATCACAGCTTCACAGAATTAAACAAATGTAACATAAAAAAATGTAACACATCTTTGCATCATTAAAACAAATGTTGGCACAGCATAAACAAATGTAACACATCTTAAAATAATATTCTACAATACCAGTATTGTTTTTATTTTTACTTTATGTGCATTGGTGTTTTGCCTGCATGTATGTCTATGTTACAGATAGTTGCAAGCTGTCCAGCGATCTTAACTGCTGAGCCATCTCTCTAGCCCCTATTAGTAGTATTTTTATGTGCAAGTCATTGTATGAATGGAGAGAAGGTGTGGGCTCCTTTACCCCTGGAATGCTGGTTGTTAAAGGTTAGGGTGACCATTATCTCCCTGTTGTCTCTGCCAGAAACAGTCCAGATTTTAGAATCATATCCAACAAAAAAAAAAACTTCTTGCAAACTAGAAAACTAGAACAATTGATCACTACACAGTAGATAAATACTCTGCAGAATTGAATTAGATAATAGACTTGTAAGCAATGTGTCAGGATGGAATAACCTAAATTGAGGACCTGAAGTGGCACCTTGAAGGTGACATTTGAGTGTTTCAGTATATTGAGATTTATATAGGGCACACTATTCAAAGGGAACGTACTTCATTAAGAGTGTGAACAAAGTGCCTGGTTGCTCACCTTTAATCCCAGCACTTGGGAAGCAGTGGCAGACAGATTTATGAGTTTATACCAGCCTGGTCTACAGAGTGAGTTTCAGGCCAGCCAGAGCTATGCAGAGAAACCCTGTCTTGGAAAACAAAAACAAAAATAAAAGAGTGTGAACAGAGCTCTTGTGTTCCAAAGATAGAAGAATACTGGTCTCCAATTTAACTCTCTTGTGGCACTATACCTCTTCACTTCAAAGTACACATTGCTTCTTAATTCAATAATTATTTAGCATTTCCAAACTTCAGAACAGGACCCTGGTCCATTTTGTTGGGCCCTGTTTGTTACTGCATATACAGTAAGAAGCAGATGGCTATGCTCCCAGACGGCTTTGTAGGTTGGAAGGACCTTCTGTGAAGGCAAAAGTAACTTCAAGACTGCCGAAGCCCTTCATGTGTGACTCTCTTTTAAAAGACTTATTTTATTTATTTTTAAGTGTGTGTGTGTGTGTGTAGGAAGGTTATGGGGGGTTGGGATAATGTGCAGATGAGTGCAGTTACCTGAGAAGGCCAGAAGAGAACATCAGATCCCCTGGAGCTGGAGTTTCAGGTACTTGGTGATCCTTTTGGTGTGAGTCCTGGGAGTGGAGCTCAAGTCCTCTGGAAGAGCAGTGTACCGATGGGTCATCTCTCCATCCCTGTGAAATTCTGTACATCTAGGAGAAAACATCTTGCCAGTTATTTTCCTGATTCTTTCTTTCCCATCCGCCCATCAGGTTTCTCTCACACACTGAAGCTCCTTAAAAAAACAAAAACAAAAAACTGCTAGAGGGCTAGAGAGAGATGGTTCAGTGATTAAGAACACTTGCTCTGAAATCATGAGGGCCAGAATTTGGATCTCAGGTCCATGTAACAAATCTAGGCTCCCGTGTGCACCTGTAGCACCAGATCCTAGTTGGGTGGAGACAGGACAGGAGGATCACTGGAGCTCGCTGGCATTCGTTCTCACTGAGAAAACATGAACCGTAGGTTCAGAGAGAGACCCTGCCTCAAAACAATAGGTGGGGGAAATCTGATGCCTTCTTCTGGTTTCCCCATGCACAGGTGTAATGCACATGAGTGAGTACAAACACATATACCAAGGTACTCATACAACCTTCTAGAGTGAACTGTAATGTCGAGTTTTAGTCAATCTCAGAACTTAGGGTACACTATCAAAACAGGATCATTAGGGGTCTGGAGAGATGGGGCATTGGTTAAAGCGCTTGCTGCTCTTCCAGGGATCTAGAGTGGAGCTGTTCACAAGAGCATATAACTTCAGCCCTAGGGGACCTGATGCCTTCTTCTGGCCTTCGTGAGTACCTGCATACATGTGGCACATACACACATACACATAAACAAAAATAAAAAAAATCTTTAAAAAAAATTCAGGCATGGTGATACATGGCTTTAATCCCAGCACTCAGGAGGCAGAGGCAGGTGGATCTCTGTGAGTTCAAGGCCAGCCTGGTCTATAGAGCAAGTTCCAGGACAGCCAGAGCTACACAGAGAGAATCTGTTTCCAAAAAGTTTTAAAAAATGGTTTGGGGGATGGATAAGATATTACAAAGCTCTGCTTGTCCAAATGTAGCCTGGTAATGTGCTGGATCCCCTGGTGTGGGCTTTTCTGCAGTACATCCCCACTCTCGGCTCCTTCACCTGCATTTCTCCAGTTCTCCCAATCTTTTCTTTTTAAAAGACAGGTTGCCATGTAGCCCAGGCTTGTGCGACCACACCTGGCTTCCAGTTCTCAAAATCTGCATGTTACATGCTAAGAACACGCAAAATACTTTGGAACTGAGCTCCTTAGCGCTCCCTTCCTCAATGCTTTCTATAGAAAGAATGTCCAAGAGCCGAGCATGTGTGCCTCCCAGTTGCCTCCTCAGGCCCCTCTTTAACATCTCCCACCCACACTGTGTCCCACCCACAAAGTCATGTCATGACTCTGCCATCAAAGACAGAGGACTCTGAAGCAAAATCAAAAGCTCTCCGGCTGCTTTCTTGTTCTTGCACACATCTGAGAGTCACGAGTAGTGTCCTGTCTGTGGCAGAGGCTAGGGAACATCGGTCCTTGTCACATAGACCTCAATGTACTGACCACACAACAGGGCTCTTACCTTCCTGTCTTTCCAGAAGGTCACTTCATTAGCAATCCAAAGAAAAGCAAGATACACAGAGACCAGGAAACCCAGGACCTCAGCTGGCTTTTAACAGCAGCTAGCCACCAAAATTTCAACACAGCTGTGTTTTCTTCTTCACTGGGTGCTGGAGGGTGGCTTAGTGGTTAAGAGCACACACTGCTCTTGCAGAGGACCCACATTTGGTTCCAAGCACTCAGGTTAGGCAACAATGCCTTTGACCTTCATTGACACCTGAACCCACAGACAGACACCACACACACACACACACACACACACACACACACACACACACAAAATGAATCAGTACAAATGTAAAAAAAAAAAACAATTAAAGAAAGGTAGGTTGATCCGTAACTTAGCCACTGGGAAGAGACCTGCCATGAACACTGGTGTGCCGGAACCTGTGTGACAGACTGACATGGAATCTTTTTGGTAAATACTCAGGAGTGGTATAGCTGGATCACATGGTGGATCTATTTTTGGTGTTTTGAGGAACCGCAATACAGCGATACTGATTTCCATACTGGCTGGACTAGTTTACATTCCCACCAGCATTATATAATACAACCCCTCTCTTCCTAGTCTCCTGTTTCCTCTTCTGCAGGATGTAGAGGTAGCTCACTGCTCCCCGCACCACCACCACCACCGAATCCTTTTACACCTGGAAACCTTGGACCCTTGCTCTGAGACCCACTAGTAATTTTTCTCTCTTTGTCAATCAGCAAATATTTGAGGATGTGCTCATATGCTTAGCCCTATGGCTTTGCATATTTGGTTGCTTGTTTCTCTGCTCAAGTTTTCTCCTTTCAAGTAAAACAATAAAAACATACAGAGCTCTGAGAGGGGTCAAGAGGACATTTCTCAGGGGAAGATTTTTATCTTTCGTAGGGGAGGTGCTGGGGCTCTCTCAAAGTGGGGGAAAGCCCTTCCATGCTCTGACTCATAAGAGACAGGGAGAAGTTCCCCACTGTTGCCCAGGGGCTGGCCCTGACAATCAGTCCCCTTTCTTGTTTGAACTGTGCAAGATCCAGACTTCATGTAGATTTCCTAAGGTGTTGAAACAGGGCTTTGCAGCAGCGTTGCCTGCGTTTTCACTTTTGCAGTGGGCTTTTGTAACACCTATTTTATCAGCTTTCTCCTGCCGGTTATAGAAGGTGGGTCAATCAATATTCATTAACCCTGTTGCACGAAAGTGTGCCGTGAAGCAGCTCACCCATAAGCAGTAAGAATATAAAGATTTAAAAAAGAAAGAAAGAAAGAAATAAAGGAAGATAGAAGTCAAGGACCTGTAGCAACGGCTAGTGGTTATTGCACTTCCAAGAGGACCCTGGTTTGGTCACCACCACCCATGCAGGGCAGCTCACAACTGCCTGTAACTGCAGATCCAGGGGATCTGGCACTCTCTTCTGGCCTACCCAAGCACCACTACACACATGGTATAAACATAAATAAAATTAAAATCTTTTCCTTTTTTTTTTTTTTCGAGACAGTGTTTCTCTGTAGCTTTGGAGCCTGTCCTGGAACTAGCTCTGTAGACCAGGCTGGTCTCGAACTCACAGAGATCCTCCTGCCTCTGCCTCCTGAGTGCTGGGATTAAAGGCGTGCGCCACCATCGCCCGGCAAAATCTTTTCCTTTTTATAGATAGAGATCCAGTTCAAATAGGGCCTCTGCTGTTATGGGGGTGGGGGGGTTTACAGAATATTGGTAGGTTCTGAGACTCCATTGTCTCTTGTGCCCATGAGGACCCTTGTTCCACTCATACCATCTGAACACATAGGAAAGGATTTGCTGCCTTTCCCAGACCCATTAACTTTTCCCCCTGTGTGGTGCTAGGAATCCAACCCAGGGCCTGAGCTACACAAGTGCCTGACCACTGAGCTATCGTCTTAAACCTTCCTCCCCACTTTTTTTTTTTTAAACACAGATTCTTGCTAAATTACCCACGCTAGCCTTGAATTTGTTCTGTAACCTAGGGGGTCTTAAACCCCAATTCCCTTATCTCATCCTCCCAAGTAGCTAGGATTACAGTCATGTGTTGCCAGTCTGGCTTCACAGTATGTTGTGGTGTAGGTGTGTATGTGCATGTCTACATGTTCAGTGCATGTGGGCATACGTGTATGGGAGTGCAGGTGCGCATACACACTGGAGGCCAGAGAAGAAGATATACCAGGTGTCTTTTTCTATCACTCACTGCCTTATGTATTGAAGCAGGATCTCTTACTTGGACCCAAAGCTTGCCACTATGGCTAGTCTAGCTAGCCAGCTTGCTCCAGGGATCCCCTGTCTCCACCTCCCATGTGATTGGACTACAGGGAGGTTGCATGCCCACCTGGTATTTACATGGGTACTGAGGATCCAAACTCTTCTTTCACATTTTCCTCATGCTGGCATGGTAAATGCTTCACCTGCTGAGCCATCTCCCCAGTCCCTCACACTGGACTCTTGATGCAACAAATGACAACATGGAACTCCTCTAAGACCTAAGACCTTGTTGCAATGTCATGAATTACTGCCAGGTAAAGGAGCCGCTCAAGCGGCTGAACCCCAGCTCCATATCGTAACGTCCCTTCCAAGAGAAAATTGTAATTTGGGTACATGTACAGGGTGGTTGCAAGGGCAGTCTCTTAGAAGGGCACCGAAGCTGAGCTTTAGCGTGTTCCAGAAAGTGGGGGCTTCGCTCAACTGTTTGGCTGGCAAACCTCTGAGCAGCAGCCTTTTAATAAACAGTAAGATATAATATAAAACTACAGGCCAAATGACTCATTTGCAAAAAGAAATATAGTTTGAAGCAGCCCTAATCTTTGTCATTTTGTTTAAAAGCACACAGAGCAAACAAAAGTGTCATCTGGAGATTTCATGATTAGCATATCCACTGTAAAGCACTGAAGCTCAGTTCTATTCCTTCTGGCTCTGGGACTTTTTCGTGTACATGCGGCAAGTTTTTTCTGTCTATCCATCTAAATTTATAGGGCATGGCGAGCATGGCAGTAAACACCTATAACCTTGACACTCAGAAGGCAGAGACAGGAAGATCAAGAACCCGGATATATCTCGTGGGACTGCACAGTGAGATTCTGTTCCATAAATAAAAATAAGGTGCTGGGAAGATAGCTCAGCGGTTAAGAGCATGCGTTGCTCCATCAGGGGACCAGAGTTCAGTGCCCAGCACCTGCACGGTGGTGGTTCCCAACCAGTTCCAGGAGACCTGATTCTCTCCTCTGACCTCTGTGGGCACTGCATGCATGTGGTGCACATACGTACACACAGGCAAAACATTTACACACATAAATCTTTAAAAACGTTTAAATAAGAAATTCACATGGAAAAGAGTCAAAAATACTAAAACATATATTATATGGACATTGTTTTTATCTATTCTGTCACCCAGAATGCCCTAGCGGCCACTGTCTCTCTCCCAAGGGGACTGTTATGTTGCTTCATGTATCTCTCCAATTTATATGCGTGGATATACATAAATGTCTTCATGTATGGGCTGAAAGTATATAGCTCTTTAGTTGGGGAAGAGGGAACTTGTCTTACTTTAAAAGGGGGCCAAGTTCAAATTTCTCAATTTCTTCAGGCTTTGGGATAGCCCCTCCCTCAAGGCATGAGTGGAGAAAAATACATGGAACATTTATTTAAAAGCTGAGGATGACACTTAACTCCTGATATTCTACTTCTCGTGTGCTGAGATTATAGGTGCATACCACCATGCACAGTTCATGCAATATCAGCGATTGAACTTAAGATTCTCTCTCAAATAATGCTGCAGCCTGGTGTGGTGGTGCAAGCCTGTAATCCTAGTACGTGGGAGGCAGAGGCATGACCATCAGAAATTCATGGCCATTCTTGTCTAAACAGGGAATAAAGGGCTAACCTGGGCTATGTAATACCTGGTCTCCAAAATACAAAACAAAATAAAACTAGGCCTGGAGAGATAGCTCAGTCAGTAGCACTTGCCACATCTAGTAGGATTCCTATCGCACACCTAAAAATCCAGACACACTGAATGAGTCTGTAATTCCAATGCTGGGGAGGTGGGACCAGAAGAATCCCTTGGGCTTGCTGGCTAAGGAGTGTAGCCAATCAGTGAGCTTCAGGGTCAGTGAAGAGCCTATCTCAAAAAAGCTAGGCAGAGAAGTGATTGAGGCAGATACCCTATATCCATCTCTGGTCTCCACATGCTTGTGTACCCCCACACTCGGACAGGTATGTGTACACACACACACACACACACACACAAACACACATGCACACACAAAACCAAGTAATAAGGCTATGCACATTCCTGTATAAGTTCTTTTGTGGATGTATGTTTCTGTTCCTCAGAAATATACCTAAAAGCCAGCTGTAGTGGTGCACACCTTTGATCCAAGCACTCAGGAAGCAGAGGCAGATGAATATGTGAGTTCAAGGCCAGCCTGGTCTATAGACGTGGTTTTAGGACAGCCTGACCTACTCAGACCATACCTGTCTTGAAAAACCAATAAATAAATAAAAATAAATATTTATACCTAAGAATGGAATGGCTATGTTATATTGTATCTTTTTATTTTTAAGACAGGATCTTATTGTATAGCCCTAGCTGACCTGGAACTCACAATGTAGACCAAGTTGGCCTTAAACTCGCAGACACCCTTCTGTCTCTGTCTCCCTAGTGCTTGGATTAAAGATGTGTGCCTACCATACCCAGTTCTAATCTTTTTGAGGATCTGCCAGACTATTTTCCAAAGCAATCAACCATTTAATGTTTCCAGTATGAAGATACGAAGGTCTGGTCTCTACACTTCTCTGTAGCCGTTACCATCTCTTTCTGACTATAGTCATTCAAGAGGGTGCAAAATGGCTGTCCTGAAGTTTATGAGAACGGGAACTCCATCTGCCTTGTTCATCCTATATCCTAGATTCCAGAAGAGTGCCTGGAACTTCTCAGATATTAAATATTTTATTAGGGGATTGGGTATAGATCACTGATAGAGTACAAATCCAGCACATACAAAGCCCTAACTTCAATCTCCAGCGCCTGAGTTGGGGTGGGGGGGGTAACTACATAGGTGTGTGTGTGTGTGTGTGTGTGTGTGTGTGTGGTAAGTTAATAAGATCAAAAATCACTTTGTTAAGAAGGTTATAATGTATTTAACTTCAAAAATAGAAGGATCAAGAATCTAGCTTTTTTCCTATACCACTTAAGATTGATGAATGTTCCCTTTTTGTGTGTGGGTAGGTGGTTCGAGACATGGTTTTCCAGTAGCTATGGAGCCAGTCCCGGGACTCACTCTGTAGACCAAAACGGCCTTGAACTCACAAAGATCTTCACGTCTCTGTCTCCTGAGTACTGGGATTAAAGGCATGTGCCACCACTGACCAGCTGAATGTTCCCCTTTTTATCATGTGTTTGCATTATTTTTCTTTATGAGTCTGCGTTTACATGAGTGAGTGCTATTTACATGTGGGTGCCAGTGGAAACCAAAAGAGGTCATCAGATTCCTCAGAATTAGAGTTACAGATCAGACTCAGGTCCTCTGCAAGAGCAGTACACTTTCTATTGAGCCACCTCTCCTGCCTCTGTAATTTCCTTTTCTTTCTTTCTTTCTTTTTTATTTCTTTATTTATTATGTATACAATACTCTGTTTGTGTGTATGCCTGCAGGCCAGAGAGGGCAGCAGACCCCATTACAGATGGTTGTGAGCCACCATGTGGTTGCTGGGAATTGAACTCAGGACCTTTGGAAGAGGAGGCAATGCTCTTAACCTCTGAGCCATCTCTCCAGCCCTCCTTTTCTTTTTTTAAAAAATATTTATTTATTTATTATGCATACAATATTCTGTCTGTGTGTATGTCTGCAGGCCAGAAGAGGGCACCAGACCTCATTACAGATGGTTGTGAGCCACCATGTGGTTGCCGGGAATTGAACTCAGGACCTTTGGAAGAGCAGGCAATGCTCTTAACCACTGAGCCATCTCTCCAGCCCTGTAATTTTCTTTTCTATTTCTTCAGGTCACCCCTTTTCTCTTTTAGAAGTGCACACATTCCTGATTTAGACACAGATGATAGATATCCTGGATATTATCTCAATGTGTTTGTTCTATATTTACATTTTATGAAGTTTTAGATTTACCTGCTCTTTGTATATGCCTCGCCTGCATGCAGGGAGGTGGCACATCCTGAGCATGCTTGTTGGGTACTCTGGATCTGGGGTTACGAATGGTTGTGAATCACCACATAGGTGCTAAGAATGAACCCAGGGCTTCTGCAAGAGTAACACGTGCTCTTAACCCCTAAGCCATCTCTCCAGCCTGGACACACACACCCACATTGGTTTTTCAAAACAGGGTTTCCCTGTGTAGCCCTGGCTGTCCTGGAACTTGCTATGTAGACCAGACTGGCCTCAAATTTAGAGATCCCCCTGCCTATGCCTCTTGAGTGCTGGGATTAAAGGTGTGTGCCACAGACCAGGTATTTCTTGCATTAGTTTTTCTTACAAAACTTTCAAATTCTTTGTTCAGGGCTTTTTGCTCATCCCCAGATTTGCTAAGCTTGCAAATAGACATCTTCTTGTGGCCTTCCAGGCTAGCCACACTGGAAGAGACATGTCTATTAAACCTTTTTGTCTCTCTCCAACTCCACACTCCACACATTTCTGGAAGCACCTGGCACACTTGACAAGGAGACAGAGAAGCTCTGGACTGGGTGATGCTCACATCCAGCGCTGAGGACTTGAAAAATTATTTGTCCAATAAATAAGGTAACGTGGATATGTGAGAAAGACTGGGTCTGAACTGGGAAGGTGATTGTTGCAAAATGCAGTTTGGTCAAAAAACATTTATTGAGTGTTCACTGTGTCCTTGCCTTGTGGCTCTATTTCAAAATACATGGTAAACAAAAACAGGAGTCGGCCTTGGACAAGGAGTTTCAAAAACCACTTCTTAGCTGCATCGGTCTATTTCCATGCTTTTTATCCACCTATTGATTTTTGAGGATTACATTCTAGCCTAAGGAATTGACTGGCTTCCTTAGACCCAAAAAGTTGGTTCTGATTTGTCAGCAAAACCCTGATTTCTATATGCCCCCAGGGCACTGCTATATCTCCTAACAGCTAACCCTAAATGTTAAGACCCCCGATGTTTGGGTCCAAGCTAACTGCCCCCAAAATGCTAAAACTTCCTAATGTTGGTTGGGGTCCTTGGATGGGAACCTCCAAACGGATGCACAGCACATCCACTAGAGGGTGCTGTGAGGGCAGGTTTGTGGCGGGAGGGGGCTCGCCCAACGACCCTCAAATCCAGGTATTAGTTGGTTTTCTTTCTTTCTAGTTTTCTTCCCACCCACTAAAACCGTCGCCGCCCCTCCCCCACGCAAGGATTCTTCTCGAACGTAGTGACTCGACTTTCGCGGCGACTCTAGCCGTGCTTGGTTCCGGAAGAAGTCTGGGCCTCTGTCGCAGACGCCCCGTGGCTGGAGCTTGCCGGTTCCCGGACGCCAGGGGCGCAGGCGGCGGGTGGGTGGGGACCTCCAGGACCGCTGCCGTTCGCCGCGCCGCAGGGGCCGCGAAAGGGTTAACCCGGCGGGGGGGGGGGGGGGGGCCGGGCCGCGCGTGCGCTCTGCCGCCCTCCATTGTCTCCACGGCGGCGAGGAGCGCCGGCGAGCGCAGCCCGGGACCGAGCGGGGCGGTGCGGCTGGCTGGCGGGGCCGGCGGCGGCTGGAGCCGGAGCGCGACGCCACGCGACTGCGGCTTCCAGAGCTCCGCCTGGCTGCCCCACCGCCGCGAGCCCTCCCGAGGCCTGAAGGAGTCCGGACCGTCGGCCCCGGTCGTCGAGTCCTGAGACCGGGGACGTGCGCGGCTCCCTGAGCC
Source organism: Microtus oregoni (assembly GCF_018167655.1). Lineage (NCBI taxonomy): Eukaryota > Metazoa > Chordata > Mammalia > Rodentia > Cricetidae > Microtus > Microtus oregoni. Next base: position 45,469,930 of record NW_024543063.1, read on the forward strand.
TCCGCCGCTTCCTGCTGCGGGCGGGCGGGCGGCCTCCTCCGGCGCCTCCCTCCCTTCGCTGCAGCTCCTCAGGCTCTCGAGCCCGGGGGCGGCCTGTAGCGCGCGGCGCCCGCTCCGGACCGCGCGTCTTCGGACCTTAAGGAGAACATGCATTCGGCTTGGACTGTTTGAAATTCTTAGTTTGGGGTCCCCGCTCGCTTGCTTTTTCCGCCCCGCGGATCTTCTGAGGTTTTTTTCCCTCTCTCTTTTTCATTTTTCTCCCTCGGGGCTCTTTTGTAACCCCCCCCCCCTTTATGTTCGCCCAGTCTTCCACCCGCTTCTGAGTAGTGGGGGAGGGTTTCGGCCTCGAGGTTCCCGCCCCACCGGGGCCCGGGCGAACATGGGGGGCAAGCAGAGCACGGCGGCTCGCTCTCGGGGCCCCTTCCCGGGGGTCTCTACCGATGACAGCGCAGTGCCGCCGCCGGGAGGAGCGCCCCACTTTGGGCACTACCGGACGGGCGGCGGTGCTATGGGGCTGCGCAGCCGCTCGGTCAGCTCGGTGGCGGGCATGGGCATGGACCCCAGCACGGCCGGAGGGGTGCCCTTTGGCCTCTACACCCCAGCTTCCCGCGGGACCGGCGACTCAGAGAGGGCGCCGGGCGGCGGAGGGTCCACGTCGGACTCCACCTATGCTCACGGCAATGGTTACCAGGAGACAGGCGGCGGTCACCATAGAGACGGGATGCTGTACCTGGGCTCCCGAGCCTCGCTGGCGGATGCTCTACCTCTGCACATCGCACCCAGGTGGTTCAGCTCGCACAGTGGTGAGTCCGCGGGTGACGGAGGCCTGTAAGGGTGGAGTGCCAAGACAGGGCGCGCCGGGGCTCCCCAAACCTCTCAGTGTGCTAAGCTATGGGTATAAAGCTAACTCCTGCCTTTCCCTTGGTTCCTTCTCTACCAGAGGAGAAATAGGATCAAGTGGGATAACTACTGCCTAGGGAAGACGCTGTCTACCAGGCTGCGGAGTCGGGCGTTGTAGGACTGCAGGCATGTGTTCACTTGTGGATGGCAGAGTGAAACCTACCCATTAAAGTCCCATTTATTAGCATCATGATCCTCAGAGAAGAGGTCTTCTTGGCTGGTTTGGACACTTCATTTCTGCCACTGCAGCATGGTGCCTACCTGTCTGGTTAGGGAGTAGTGTCTTCTAAACAAAGAGAAAAAGAAATAAAACTAGGGGACAAGTGGTTCCTTAGCCTTGCTAGTTTTTCCACCCAGCTGGGTAACTGTACAAATTGTTTAAAATGGAGCAGGAGACTGGCTTAGGCAGGTGTGGTCTGCAATATGGAAAGCCTCCCTCCCTGGGTTCTGGTCTCCGATGCTGCATTCAGAAGACTTGGCTCAGTGACTCTTACAGCCCTCCATCTTTTTTCTCCTGCTCCTTACTAAGTGCTTGCTTTCCCCGTGAATCTGCATTTTCTTGGGTTTTTTGTTTGTTTGTTTTGTTTTAAACAAAGCACCGACAAGGTGAGGCATTACTGCTCAGCAGTTGGTATGTGACAGGGAAGAGGAAGGTTGAGAGACTCTGGATGGATTCATTCTGTGTGTGCGTTTCTGGTGACAGGCCAGGAAAAGGCTGGAGGGGGATTTCCCAGGCTCTGGCTGGTAGGGCAGAAAAGGCCTGGCAGGCACTTCTGGAGGAAAACAGGTCTGTCTGCATGGCTGTCCTGAGAAGGCATGGCAGGCTTCTGGAAAATTGGTCTAAAGGGGTGTGAGACCGCTGTGTGCTTATTAGCAGTTGAAGTGAAGAAGTTACATATTCAGACTCCTTTGGGTGAAATTTTAGATACTGTGTGGGACAAAGCTTTCTCAGATCATGGATGATTTACCTTGTGGGTTTACTCTTGTAGCTATTTCAAAACAGAATAGGGTTTTGGGGTCTCTCTTATTTTTCTCTTTCTTTTGGTCAATTCTATAATCTTAAATTTTTGAAGAAAACTTTGGTGGGGTATAGTGGCTGGTTGGAACCTCTTAGACTGCCATTAAACTATTGGAGTCAGATACAAGACACGCCTGCCTTCGGCAACCTCTAGGCATTCAGCCTGCGATAGGCATCTTGGGGTTAATAATCTTCCTTAAGTAGTTGAGTCCAGAAAGAGTCGACTGTATTTGCAAGACTGTCATGATTACATTTGTAAATAAGATGTCACTGGTCTGCCTTTAAAACTGAAAACAGCGTAAATCAGCTCTCCAAAGTCACAGAATTTTATAAGGGTTTGTATGAAGGAGTGAGAAGAGGAATTACCTTTTTTTTGGGTGAGACTTCTTAAGTCTGTCTCTTGCTAGAAACTTCTTTATCCTTGTTCCACTGCCAGGTTCCCTGATAAAGTTATGAGCTTACCACTGAATTCCAGATTTTCACACTCTTCAGCTGTGAAACCTTGGAGTTTTTCCCCCCATCCCCATTCAGGCCTATGATCAGGGAGTGCCACTGAACAAGGAAAGTTAAAGATGTTAACCTTTTCAGTGTCTCTAATGTATGGGAGGGGGGCTCTTGTTAACATTATAGGTAGTACATTTATTTATTTTTATTATATAGGACCATTCTGTCATTTTGCAAGACTTTGAACCTATTGAATACCCAGGGCATCCTGTAGTTCACCTCAGACTGCCTCCACGAATTCCCAGATGCCTTTTACTGGGGTGGGTGTCCCAGCCTGACCGAGAACTGCTGTTTAAAGGGATTTGTTCTTTGGTACAGATAGAGTAATTAGCTTTTCCTGTGCTGTTCACTTGAGGTGAGTGCTCGTTTGCATCAGTGGTTCTGTCTCCTGGAACAGGCCATAGAATTTTCTGGGGCATCGTTTTCTCTCTCATTCATGCTGCAAGAAGAGAAGCCGTTTCCACTTCGGAGCTGTTGAGTTGGGTCTGAGCTGCTTTTGCTCTTGTGTGGTAAGATTCCAAAGGTGGGGCTTTCAGTGCTTGATTGACTGAATGCCTGGAAGTCAATGCAGTGTTATTACTTGGGTTTTCAAGGTGTTTGGGGACTCCTCACAGCGCAGGAAGTAGAATACTGAGGGGTTCCAGCCTTAGGTCTTCTTCTGAGTAGCTTTGACCTTGGACAAGACACAGCACCTTTCTCTAGGCTCGTCTTTGTAATTTTAAAAATAGATGTGGTAATCCTCAGTGGTTGCAGCTTGTAACGGTTGTTCTCCAAAAGGCTGTGAGAGGACATACTGCGATCGCGTTTGTCTTTCATGTTCCTGGGCCTTCCTCATGCTGTGACCCTTGCACATCTTGCGTTCTTTATGACAGAAATGTTTGTTCGTCCATTCTTCACATAGATAGCTCCTATGGACCCCTTAGGGCTCAACAGAAATTTCTCCTCAGAGGCCACTCTTAACATCTGGCCCTTCCTGTGACTGTTTTCAATCATTTGTGGTAATCTTAATTTTTTTTTTAGCATATTCTAAAAGCATTTATTTATCTGCTTACTTATTTTTCTTGGAGTTTGACTAAAATCTCAGCTCTGTGAGACCAGAACTATCTCTTAATCACTGCTGTAAATCTTACTCTGTGCCTGGCTCAAGTATTTGCAAATGAAGAAATGTGAATGGTTTATGTCCATCATCCCTTTCGTCTTTGTAACTCTACTCCCCGTTTGCAGGGGAGGTAAGGACCCCAGACGGCTAGCTGACAGGTAGCAGAGATGGGACTGGAGTGCTCGCCTGATAGTGCCAGAACCCTGGCTCTTTTCATTTAGTATTTTGTTGGTTTTATTATTTATTATTTGCTTGTTTTGAGACAGGGTCTTAATATGTGGACCCTGACTGGCCTCAAACTTGTATATAATACAGGTTGGCTTTTCCCTTCTCCTCCTGAGTTGTTTCAGTTGTAGTCATGCGGCTTATGTCCAGCTGTCCCCTAAGACGTCACTATGGCCTCTCTCATCGGTAACCTAAGGAAGTAGTATCCTGGAAACTTACTAGCCAGTCAGTGGGAAGGCTAGGCTCAGGGTAAAGTGCCTAACTTATAACCTTGAGCAGACGAGTCATATAAGTCCCTGGTTTTTTATATGTTTATCTGTAGATGTCTGTCCTGCAGTCATTGAGGGTCTTATGTGACAGTATACACAAAAACAAAGCCAAAGGAAATCCAAATGGAACATGGTGGTGTCTTTGAGACAGTGCTATTGCTCTGTGCCTTCTCTGTCTCCTTAGAACTTGGTGGGCAGAGAGGTCTACAAGTGGGAACATAGATAGGCCCCAGATGAAGGCTGGTGCTGCCTGGAGTCTGACCTACATCCACTTCCCCCATAAATGCCACTGAGGAAAACTACCTTTGAGAAGCAGTTGAATTACTGTTCAACTGCTGGTTTTGTTCTGAGGTGAGGCTGTAGCTTTGGTTTCCTGATAGCATTCTGGAGGTCATCCTTTTGTAGTAGTTCTGCTAACCTTGGAATAGGGCTTTCCAGATGTGGAGAGAAAACGTGAAGGATCCACCATATTAGGAGATATTCTGTTTTCTGAGTTCTGCTGTAAAATTGCTGGCTATTGAGGGCTTTGGTCTGGCTTCTTAGTCATATATATATATATATATATATATGTATGTATGTATATATGTATGTATGTATTTTCACCAAACCATTGGCTGAGGTTGAGATGGAGTGACTTTGCTAAGTATCTGAATATGCTAGCAGGGTATCTTCTGAGTTCTGAGTTCTATTTGCTGTCACACTAGCATTTTCAAAAGCTTTGTTTTTTTTTTTTTTTTTCTGTTCTTAAATAATGAGGGACAGTTGCCAACTCTTTTGGAGTGGACCAGAAAGCCTCTTTGTGTCTCACTGTAGGTATGCTGGAGGTAATGGGCCTTTGTGAGCTCTCTGAAGAAGGAAAAGCATTCAGTGGTCCCTAAAGATATTCCCTGCCCAGCTTTGCAAGAACGTTCTAGCCTTAGTGAAGACTTTGTTTTTAATGTAGGATTTTTAGCTTTATATTACCATGAGGGGCTTATTTTCTATGCTTCCTTCCGGCAAAGATAATTTCCTAAGAATCTTAGTTAACTATTCCTTGTGAGATCTGAAAGGCATTGCAAGCAAAAGTGGTCAAATTCTTAACATGGTTGCTTTATGGATGTGTGTATTTTTATATTAAACAGACTCATCGCCAACTATGTCACAGGAATATTGTGAGCCAGGGCATCCTTAACCAAAGTGCTAGCTCCATTCTTGGGAAGAAACATGCTGTGTATTTTACAAATGTGATGATAATCCATCCAAGCTCAATGGGCACTGAACTCAAGTTTTAAAATAGCCAGTTATAGCCAGCAAGGTGGCTTAGCAGATAAGGACACCTGCCACCAAGCTGATGATGTGAGTTCAGTCCCCAGGACCCACATGGTGGAAGGAGAGAATCAACTCTCTTAAGTTGTCCTCTGACCTCCACATGTCCATACACACATGCACACACATACATGCACACAAATAAAGTAAAACTTGTGATGGCATCCAAATTTGGTAGGAAAAACCTCATAGGGAATCAGTGTTGACTTAAATGGGATATTGGTTCTGCTCTTATTTAGCCTTAAATTAGGTTAACCATAACAGGTCTCTGAGATTGCAGTACTTGGATCTTGAAGTTAGTCCCAAACTTGAATCCTAACCTTAGTCTCTAGAATGATAGATTAATGTAGATTTTTATTCATCTTCCTGCACCCCAAGCTTTGCTGTGGCCCAATCCAAATCAAATGGCTGCTTCTTAGCAATCCCTTCCTGCCCTTTTGGTTTTTCAAAACAGGATTTCTCTGTATCCCTGACTGTCTTGGAACTCATTCTGTAGACCAGGCTGGCCTTGAACTCAAGAGATTTTTCTTCCTCTGCCTCTCCCATGCTAGGATTAAAGTGTGCACCACCACGGCCTGGCTGGTTCTTAGCTTCTTAACATTACAGGTTTAAGTACTAGAAGGGGCTTATCAGAGACCTAGTAGTTTGTACTTCTCAATCTTAAGTTCACATAGCACCAGGTGGATCTGTGAGTTCGAGGCTAGCCTGGTCTACAAAGTGAGTTCTGTGACAACCAAGGCTGCACAGAGAAACCCTTTCTCAAAAAAACCAAGGGGGAAAAAAGAGAGAACCAGATTTCTCTTTGCATTCGGAATTGGGTTCTTGTCTCTGGTGTGCTGTTTGGATAAGGAGTGAAGACCAGTGATGGAGTTAATAAGGAATCAAGTTTCATCTTAATGTCAGCGCTGGGACAGTTTCTGGACTGATGGCAGTTTACCTTGCAAGCTCCCTAGCTTTGTCAGTCTTGGAAGGCACGTGGGAAGAGTGAAGGCCCAATAGCCTGGTGTCTCTGCCCAGGTGAGGTGAGGCATGATAACAGTTTATAGTGCACTCTTGGGCATATAACAGAAACAAAATGGATATAGACAAGAGTTCTCCTGGTAACTGTGAATGGCTCCAGAATAGTTTTAAATTTGACTGCCTGGTATTCTCTGGGGAGCCGCCTAACAATGCAGATGACTGGACCCCAATCCCAGAATTTGGTAAAGCTGAGGAGAAGTTGTAACAGATTCTGGGAGTGTAGTTAGCGTAGCATCTACTCAGCTCTGTCGTGGATTTCAATTTTTCTTCTGAAACTGAAAGAAGTTGGTGGTATTTTTGGTGCATTCATTAGCATTGTTTTCTGATACTTCTAAACTAGTTAGATATTTTCTTAGACAGGATCTGTACAAGTGTTTTTCACCAAGAGCATTCTTCTTTTTTTTCACATGGAACTAAGCATTTCTCTCCTACATAAAGGTGTAGGCCAATCTGCCATGATCTTGGGAACTGAGCGGCTCAGAACATACAGTAACTGTAGCAGTGTCCCCTTCTGTGTGCCTGCCCCCTGATTGTTTATATAAGGCCCAGCTGCCTCTAGCTGCTGGTACCACTGAAGGGCCTACTGAGTTGTGGCCCCACAGGTACAGGCCCAGCCGGGAGTCACAGAGGTCAAGATCTAGGATAAATCATGACACTAAAGTGGGTACATTACCTAGCTTCCCGGTTTCCCTCACTGTCTCAAAGCATGAGACTCCTGCCTGTGTAGACTGATTGCACTAAGACATTCATTCAGTCTGTTGATATCTATTGAGTACCTGCTACATACCAGGAGCTTTTGTAGGTGCCAGGAACATCTTAAAGATTAACATTCTTTTCAAGAATCTTTGCTTTCTTTCTTTTTAAGAATCTGGCTGTAGATTTTATCTGCTTTATCAGTTCTATGTTGCATAACCACACTCAGGTATGTGTGAGGCTGCTGCAAAGGTGTTTCTTCTGAATTCTTCTTCTGTGACTTTGTTTCTGGGCTAGTCAGGTGATCTTTGTGTTGTGACAAAGCATTGTCTCATGTGACCTAGTATAAGGGGGCTCTCTGTCTTCCCAATGAGAAGGTCTAAAGAAGAGTGAAGTTTATCCTTGGACTTAAGTATCTTTGTTATCCCTTTGTTTTCTGGTCATTGAATATTGTTTTTCTAGAAGCATGATTCACCACTTTTTAAATCTGTCTTTGTTAAGGCAATTTCCCCCTTGGTTTGGTAAGTGTAGGTTTTTGAGCTCCATAGTGTATCAATTCAATGTGTTCCCGCCCCCCACCAATTGCTTTTTACTGTGGTAAAATATGTGTAATAAAATTTACCAGCATCTTTTTTGATTTTTCAAGACAGGGTTTTTCTGAGTAGCCCTAGCTGTCATGGAACTCACTGTGTAGACCAGACTGGTCTCTAATTTACAGAGAGCCACCTGCCTCTGTCTCCCTGTTCTGGGACTAAAGATGTGTGCTACCACCGCCTGTCTCATACTCAACATTTTTTTTGTTTTGTTTTGTTTTTCGAGATAGGGTTTCTCTGTAGCTTTGGAGTCTGTCCTGGAACTAGCTCTTGTAGACCAGGCTGGCCTCAAACTCACAGAGATCCACCTGCCTCTGCCTCCTGAGTGCTGGGATTAAAGGTGTGCGCCACCATCGTCCAGCCATCGTCACCATTTTTAAGTATGTAGTTGAGTGGAGCACTAAGGACGCACGTAAGTAGTTGTAAAGTATTTTCGTGTGACTATCTTATTTCACTTAACATGATGCCCTTAATCTTATCCATGTTGTTGCGTTTCCTGCCAGAATTTCCTTCCCTTTTAGGGTTGAGCATACACCACACAATGTGTGTGACAAAGTATATGATATAGAATAGATGTAGCATAGTTGCGTCTCTGTGTCTGTCACTGACAGAAGAATTGCTTCCGTGTTGTGGCTAATACTGCTGTGAATGTACAAATTGAGACCCTGGTTTGACACCACCACCACCACAACTGTTCCAGTACACCACTAAGACATATCCACATATTTTTCACATATACCTAGGAGTAAAATTGCTAGATTGTATTTTTTTTTTTTTTTGAGATAGTGTCTCATATGGTTCAAGCTGACAAACTCACTATGTAGCTGAGGATAAATGTGATAAATCATCCATCCTCCCCCCCCCCCCCCCCCCCCCCCCGCATTCACCAGCCCCTGAGTGCTAGAATTACTTGCCTGGTTTGTTTGGTGCTGGTGATTGAACTTGGTGTCATACATTGACGGCAAAGACTACTAAGATGAGTTCTGTCTCCAGCCCCTCTGTTTCAGAACCATTATCCCCTTTCTCTCAGGTCTTGCTATATATTGCTGGGGGATATTCTGGAATTCACTACTTAGACCCTGCTGGTTTGAATTTACAGAGCTTTAAGTGCTGGGATTAAAGGTGTGGAATCACCGTATCTGGCCTTTTTTGTTTGTTTGTTTGTTTGTTTTGTTTTTTGATAATAGCTAACCTAATAAGTGTGATGTTGTAGTTTACATTTCTGTCATATGATAAATGTTTTTTTTCCTAGCCATTCATGTATCTTTGTAAAAATATGTGTTCATGTCATTTGCTTATTTAACTTTTTTTTTTATTATTTCATGTGTATGGGTGTTTTGTACCACATTTGTGCTTGCTACACTTTATTCCAGTCTCCCAGAACTGGAGTTACAGAAGGTTATGAGCTTCTGTGTGGGTTCTGGGAATTGAACCTGGGTCCTCTGGAAGAGCAAGTGCTCTTAACTGCTGAATCTTCTCTCCAGCCCCTCCTTTGTCTATTTTTAAATCAGGGTTTGTTTGTTTTTTTTTGTTGTTGTTGTTCCTTTTTCTTTTATCCCTGGTTTTAATGCTGTTTTTAGTAATATACTAAAGAAGCCTTGTGTGATAACCAACACCAGTGACTATTATTCTCCAAGAATAACTAATAAACCTTTGTTACAAAGGGTACTTATTGCTCAAAATGAAGAATTTAAAAGGTTCGTGTTAAGATAGCTTTTTCTTTTTGTTTTATTGAGGAACTATGACAACTGACAGATAATGCCTTGATTTCTGAAAGGTGCTTGTGCAGTGTTAGTGTGTGTGCACATGCACGCACATGTGTGTATGTATGTGTGTGCGTGTACTTTGCCATTGTGGTCTTGGTGAATTAGACTTATAACATGGCCCCAGACTACTTCTGTGTAGTACCCTTCCCTCTATAAAATAGGATTATTCTAAAAATACTCACTTCCATATTGTGTGTTATACAATATCTTCTAAGGCCAAAGGTGATTTCTTAGCATGTGGGAGAAGCAGAGTTACTTAGATGATTTGGGACAGAACTAGAAAATCCCAGGACCCCAAGCCTGTGTGGTCATTTTGCCCATATTTCTGGGCTCTTTGGAGACATGTTCATTTGTTTCCATCTCCAGTAACCCCTTTTCCTTAGAGAAGAGCAGGTTAGGACTTGTTCATCTTTTTTTTTGGGGGGGGATTTATTTATTATGTATACAACATTCTGCTTCCATGTATGCCTGCAGGCCAGAAGAGTGCACCAGATCTTGTTACAGATGGTTGTGAGCCACCATGTGGTTGCTGGGAATTGAACTCAGGACCTCTGGAACAGCAGGTAGTGCTCTTAACCTCTGAGTCATCTCTCCAGCTCTAGGACTTGTTTATCTTGAGACTCCCTCATGGACTAGAAATTCTACAGGAACTTAAAGGAACCCTTGGGATTCCACACTAACAAATTAGTTTTGTGAAATATTGTTTATTCTGTTTATCTGCACCCTCAAAGATATAATACCATTTAAGCTTGATAGAGAGTTTTCTAAAACACTTGTCGCTGCTGTCACAGCTGTCCTCAAATACCAGTGTAAACCATAGGCTATTGGGTGTGCTCCACCCTGGTTAGATACTTTCGAAACTTTTTTTTTTTTTTTGAGACAAAGTTTCTCTGTGCCTTTGGAGCCTGTCCTGGAACTTGCTCTTGTATACCAGGCTGGCCTCGAACTCACAGAGATCTGCCTGCCTCTGCCTCCCGAGTGTGCGCCATCAACGCCCGGCTGACACTTCTTCTTCTTTTTTTTTTTTTTTGATATTTATTGAGCTCTACATTTTTCTCTGCTCCCTTCCCTGCATCTCCTCTTTCCCTTCAATCCTCCCTCAAGGTCCCCATGCTCCCAATTTACTCAGGAGATCTTGTCTTTTTCTACTTTCTACTTCCCGTGTAGATTAGATCTATGTAAATCTCTCTTTGTGTCCTCATTGTTGTCTAAATTCTCTGGGATTGTGGATTGTAGGCTGGCTTTCTTTGCTTTATGTTTAAAAACCAGCATGAGTGAGTACATGAGATAATTGTCTTTCTGTGTCTGGGTTACCTCACTCAAAATACTGTTTTCTAGTTCCATCCATTTGCCTGCAAAATTCAAGCTATCATTATTTTTTCCTGCTGTGTAGTACTCCATTGTGTAAATGTATCACATTTTCCTTATCTATTCTTCGGTCGAGGGGCATTTAGGTTGTTTCTAGATTCTGACTATGACAAACAAAGCCGCTATGAACATAGCTGAGCACATGTCCTTGTGGCACAATTGAGCATCCTTTGGATATATACCCAAGAGTGGTATTACTGGGTCTTGAGGAAGGTAGTTTCCTAATTTTCTGAGAAATCACCACACTGACATCCAAAGGGGTTGTACCACCTTGCATTCCCACCAGCAATGCAGGAGTGTTCCCTTTTCCCCACAACCTCTCCAGCATAAGTTGTCATTAGTGTTTTTGATCTTGGCTATTCTTTTAGGTATAAGAATCTCAGAGTTGTTTTGATTTTCATTTCTCTGATGACTAAGGATGTTGATCATTTCCTTAAGTGTCTTTCAGCCATTTTAGATTCCTCTGTTGAGAGTTCTCTGTTTAGGTCTGTACTCCATTTTTTTTTTATTGGATTATGTGATCTTTTGGTATCCAATTTCTTGAGTTCTTTGTATATTTTGGAGATCAGACCTCTCTCTGATGTGGGGTTAGTGAAGATCTTTTTCCATTCTGTAGGCTGTCGTTTTGTCTTACTGACCGTGTTCTTTGCTTTACAGAAATTTTTCAGTTTCAGGAGGTCTCATTTATTAATTGTTTCTGTCAGTGTCTGTGCTGCTGGGAAGTGGTGCCCTGTGCCAATGTGTTCAAGTGTACTTCCCACTTTTCTTCTCTAAGGTTTAGTGTGGCTGACTTTATGTTGAGGTCTTTGATCCATTTGAACTTGAGTTTTGTGCATGGTGATAGATATGGGTCTATTTCCATTTTTCTACGTGTTGATATCCAGTTTTGTCAGCACCACTTGTTAAATATGCTTTTTTTTTGCATTTGATATTTTTTGCTTCTTTATTAAAGATCAGGTACTTGAAGATGTGTGGATTGATATCCGGGTCTTCTATTCGGTTCCATTGGTCCTCCTGTCTGTTCTTATGCCAATACCAGGCTGTTTTCACTACTGTAGGTCTGTAGTAGAGTTTGAAGTCAGGGATTGTGCTGCCTCCAGACGTTCTTTTATTGTTTTGGCTATCCTCGGTTTTCTCTTTTCTATGAAGTTGAGTACCGTTCTTTCGAGGTCTTTGAAGAATTTTGCTAGGATTTTGATGGGCATTGCGTTGAATCTGTCTGTTGAAACTTCTATACCATTTAACAGATGCCCTGTAGAGCTGTAGGTAAGACCTGTGGCTTACAAGCTAGCTGCCTTTCATCATAATCTCCAACAAGCCCAGTTATTTTTGCTGAGTTTAATCAATTAGTTTCTTACCTGTTCTCTTGACCCGAAGGCCAAATGCAACACAAAAAGCTAAGTGAATATAAACATCTTCTGTGTTTGGGTATGGATCTCCAGTGAAGTGGCAGACCTATGAAAAATACTATTATGAGCTGTTCTATTTTGCTGTGGCTTTGGAAAACCTTTGGATTTCTTTACTGAAATTTGTTTGGGGGAAATTTTTTTTTTTAATGAAACAGTGTGAGTCACAAAGCAGCCACCCCTTCTTATAATAGCATTTCTCACCAGGGGAGCTTTTGGTAGCTGGTGGGGGAGAGATGTGAGTAGGTTGTGGATGATACATCCCTAGGTAGAACACAGCCAAAGGCTGCTGCATGACAGCTCTGGTGCTTTCCTTGCTGACACCAAGCTCTGAATTCAAAATGCAGAACAGCGGAACAGAACAGAGAAACATGGGCTAGTAAATGGATAACAGCTGCATGAACAGTGAGATTGGAGCCTCAACACTTTAAATCCGTTCAGATCCCATTGCAGTCTAAAAGCATCATGAAAGGGGCTGGGGCCATGTAGAGGCAGGATATCTGCTTTCTGGGCCATGAGATGGCAATGATGCTCTTTTGAGGATCACAAGTAGTGTCTTTGCTGTCTGCCTATCTCCAGGTTGAAGTTGTGATTCAAAGAGTAGATTTGTAGAGCTTCTTTGCCCTTAGAACTTTTGGTTCAAAATGGGGTCATATTAAATTAAAATGCTTCTGCATAGTAAGAAAAGTGATTGCCAGGCCAGCCTGCTCCTCAGAGTCAGTTCTGGGACAGCCAGGACAACACAGAGAAGCCCTGTGTTGAGGGAAAAAAAATATAGCTTATAGAATGAGAGAAATCCTCCCGGTATTGATCCAACATGAGATTAATATCCAGAATATATAGTCACAAAACAAACAAACATAAAACACTTAGCCAGGTGGTGGTAGTGGTGGTCCATACCTTTAATCCCAGCACTCAGGTAGCAAGGGGCAGAGGCCGGCAGATCTCTGAGTTGGGAACCTGCCTGATCTACAGATCAAGTTCTTGGACAGCCAGGAGTACACAGAGAAACCTGTCTCAAAAAAACCAACAAAACAAAACAAAAAAGAATTTAGAGTAGGGCTGGAAAGGTGTCTCAATGGTCAGGAGCATTTTCTGCTCTTCTAGAGGACCCAGGTTCTGTTCCCAGCATTCACGTTGTTACTGTTGTGTGTAAATCTGGCTCCATGGCGTTCCAGTGCCTCTTTTGACCTCTGTGAGTCCTGCACAGAGTATGCTGCACAGACGTACATAAAAGCAAAACTCACATTAAGAAGGAAATTAATTTAGAATAAGCCAAGATGCCAGTATTCAAAAACATTTGCCCAAAACCTTTCTCCAAACCTAAGATTAAGTTTGAAAGTTTTGGGGGCTTGTGCTTGCTTTGAACTAGGGTCTCATGTGTTCCAGTCTAGCCTTTACCTCCCTGTATATATAGCTGCACTTGGCTTTGAACTTCTGGTCCTCCTGCCTCTGCCTCCCTACTGCTGGGATAAATAACTTCCTGGTTATATGGCTCTGGGAATTGAATTTAAGGTTTCATGCATGCTAGCAAGCATTCTATCAACTGAACTAACCTCCCATCACTTTCTTAGAGACAATAAGGTCTTGCTTATATTGGCCCTATAACTTTGTATCCCATGCTGGCCTCAAACTAACAATCCTCCTGCCTCAGCTCCTTGTGTTGGGTTTATAGGTATGAACCACCACAGCCATCTCTCTCTGAGCCTTAGTTTTAATTGTCATCATCTTCATTGATTCACAGTTCCACAGGACTCATTTCTGAACCACTGCTTTATGTAAGGTGTGGACACAGGAAAATCTGAGAAGTTTTACAGCTGTGAAGATTCGAAAAGTCAGCTGGGCTGGGCAGGGCAATGGTGGCATACGCCTTTAATCCCAGCACTCAGGAAGCAGAGGTAGGCGGATCTCTGTGAGTTCACAGGACAGCCTGGTCTACAGAACAAGTGCCAGGACAGGGGCTCCACAGAGAAACCCTGTCTCAAAAGAAAAAGAAAGAAAGAAAAAAAAGATTTGAAAAGTCATGGCTGACTCCTTTTGTGTTTTCCTGACTTTGTACTTTTTTTCCCCCAAAGTCTCATACCAGTTCCAAGTTTCCAGTTTGCAAAAGGGAGAAGGAAATCTGTATTTGATGCATGAGAGCCAGTAACAACTAATTGAGAAAGGGGCACCAGTACTTGGAGGGAGAGTTCTGGGCCCTGGGGTGACCTATACCAATTCCTATACAACTTAGATTGTGTAGCAGAAGGTCAACTTTTCTATGATGGCATCGTTATATTATAAAGTGTCTTTTGTTTAAGGAGCAGAACACTCAAGGAAAACATGTGTTTTATTTAGCAGTAGGAGTCGTTCTCCTATTTTTCTTCCTTGGAGGTTGCTGGATGCTTATCTTAGGATCCTAGCTGCAGCCTGAAGCCCCTTCCTTTTTTCTTCCCTTTACTCTTAGTAATGAACTCAGAAGATTGTGTCTTATGGTTGGTGAATGGTTAAGTCAAATGGTTAGTGCTGTTTCATTTTTTGTTTGTTTGTTTGTTTCATGTGAACGTTTCAGGAAATCAGATAGTGGCGTGACTGACTAGGAGCTCTTTGGTGCCTTATGATGTTTTCACACTAGGAGGTGATATACCTAATAGGCAAATGATAATTAAAATATTATAGACATAATTGTGTATATCCTTTGCATTCTCATTTTCTCCATCTTCCTCAACAATAACCACTTCCCTGACTCTGCTGTTTATCCTGATATGTGTGTGTGTAATATATAGTCATGTACATATATATCATATATTATTTTTGCTGCTTTCGTTTGTCCAGAACTGTATTTATCGTACTTGTTAATTTTCTATACTTTGCATAGCCTGCATCCTGGTGTCTAAATACGTGTGTGTGTGTGTGTGTGTGTGTGTGTGTGTGTGTTGTATATATATATATACAGATTTGCAATGTGTAAATTGGTTTTAGATTTGCTACCACAGCAATCCACTGTCATCTTTGCAGCATTAACATCTGTTGTTCCCCCCCCCTTTTTTTTTTATGATTTTCGAGACAGGGTTTCTCTGTAGCTTTTGGTTCCTGTCCTGGAACTAGCTCTTGTAGACCAGGCTGGCCTCGAACTCACAGAGATCCGCCTGCCTCTGCCTCCCGAGTGCTGGGATTAAAGGTGTGCGCCACCTCTGCCCGGCCTGTTGTTCCTTTTTAATAAGTATGCATGAAAGTTATTTAGACTTGCTTCAAGAATGTTTTCACGTTTCCTTATACACCTTTTTTTTTAAACAGTTATGTAGCCCAGACAGGCCTTGAACTCATTTTATATGGCTGGAGATGCTCTTGATCTCCTGATCCTTCTGGCTACCTCTCTCAAATGTTAGGATTAAAACATTCTGCCACCACAGCTGGCCTCCTTACACCCTAATGAGTTTTTCTAGGGCACAACCTTAGACATGAATAGCTGGGTCATAGAGATGTGTTTATGTGTATCTTTAGCTCTTAGTTAAATTGTACCCAATACATATCCAGTGTGCTTGTCACCCATTTGTGCTCTCAAGATAGCTTATTTTCCTTGCTTCATGGTTTTGTCTAAAAGCTTAATAGGATTGGACCTGTAGTGGATGTGAATGGCATATCATTATTTGTTACTGTATTTGCTATTTATACATTTGATAAATATATTTACATATATGTCTTTATTGTATATTTAAGCATTGTTTTTCAACTGTGAAGTACTTGCTCATTCATTCATGTTACTATTAGGTGGCTCATCCTTTAGCATCTTTCCCTTCTGTGTTTATAGCATGTATATGCTCACGTTTTTGTGCCATAGTTTTTGTATGGTTTTCGGAGGACAGCTAGGGTTTCTGGGATTGAACTCAGGTTATCAGACTTTGCATCAAGCACTGTTATTCCTGAGCCATCTCTCTGGACTGTTTCTTCTTTGATTTTGCTTTGCTGTCATTTGTAATATACAAGTATCCTCTATTTGAGTTTATTTCTTTATTCTCTGATTTCATGTGGTTCGCTCAATTTTAATATGACTGATTAGTCATATTTTCTTTCATGGTGTATGCATTTTGTGTGGTAAATATTTTCTTACTCTGAGATTTTAAAAATACTATATTTTCATCTAAAAGTTTTAAGATTAATATATGGAGAATTAATTTTTATTTTCTCAGAGTTGGTTTTTTTTTTTTTTTCCGAGACAGGGTTTCTCTGTAGCTTTGGAGCCTGTCCTGGAACTAGCTCCTGTAGACCAGGCTGGCCTCGAACTCCCAGAGATCTACCTGCCTCTTCCTCCTGAGTGCTGGGATTAAAAGCGTGTGCCACCACCGCCCGGTGTTTTCTCAGAGTTTTATATAGCCCTGGCAATACTCAAAATTTGCTACATAGCCAAGGACTGGTACTGTAGGGGTACACCATGACTCCCAATTTTGAGAATTAAATTTTTTAATAGGCTTTTCTTTTTTCATATGAATAACCAGCTCTTTTAACGTCCTGCTAGCAATAATTGAGTCTTTACCCTCTGGTTTGTAGAGCCACCTATCCTATGAAGTCTTTGCAGGCATATTTCTTACTGGTCAGTTTGTCTGTCATTGTGCTGATGTGCTGATGCTGTCCTGGTCACTATGTTGTTTTTTTTTTTTTTTTTTTGAGACAGAGTCTATTGTGTAGCTCTGGATATCGTGGAACTCGCTCTGTAGACCAAGCTGGTCTCAGACTCAACAGAGATCACCAGTGCTGGGATTAGAGGCGTGTGCCCCCACTCCTAGCTTTGTGGGAAGGGCAAATCCTTTTATCTTACTGAATTATTTTTCAGGAGGACTGTTGGTTAAGTGAAACTTTGTAGGGTTACAGTAAGAGATCAAGATCAGAGTGACAAAGTGAAGTACAGAGTTCCCCGAATTGCTGTTTATAGCTGGGATTCTTAATGACAGGATATCTGGTGCGCCCGCCCTAATGGGCAGTTTCACATTTTCCTCTAGCATGTTGCACAAATAACAACATTCCCTGTGTCTTTGCATCACAAAGAGCAGTTTTGAGTGTTTCAGACAATAATAAAAACAAAAACTGTCTATTTTGGGCTCTTTTTGTTTCCAGATAAATTTTAGGATCTGCTTTGTTAATATCAAAGAGAAAAAAAACTGAGCTGTTGAGATTTTCATCCTGATCACAGACTCATTTGCCGTGGTTTTGTTTTTGTTGTTGTTAATTTTTCACTAACTTGTTTGTCTGTTTTTTGAGTTCCAGGTTTCCTGGACATTATGGCAATCTTTTTGCCTTAGCCTCCTAAGTGCTGAGAATACAGGTGTGTGCTCCATGTCCACCTCAGTCACTATCTTTATAAATGGATGGGATTGGATTTACAGATGTAAGAACTGCCTTTTTTAACAAAAGAGTTACTTATTTTGCTGGGCCGTGGTGGCGCACACACCTTTAATCCCAGCACTCAGGAAGCAGAGGCAAGTGGATCTTTGTGAGTTCGAGGCCAACCTGGTCTACAGGGCGAGCTCCAGGATAGGCTTCCAAAGCTACATAGAGAGTCCCTGTCTTAAAATATCAAAAAAAAAAAAGAAAAGAAAAGAAAAGAAAGAAAGACTTTCTTATTTTATTGTATGGGTATGGGTGTTTTATTTGCGTGTATGTTGGGTATGTCTGTGTACCACATGTATGCCTAGTGCCCATGTAGGCCAAAAGAGGGTGTCAGATTCCTTGGAACTGGAGTATACACAGTTGTTAGCCACCATGTAGATGCTGGGAATTGAACCTAGGTCATCTGAAAGAGCAGACAGTGTTCTTAACTGCTGAGCCATCTCTCCGGCCCCAAGAATATAATTTTATATATATATAAAAAAATCTATTTTTAACTTCTGAAATTATTTTCAGAACTTTTACAAATAGTTATCATACACCTGCAGCTTTAAAACTCCTCAAATGTTACCAGAAATACAAATAATTGACAAGCATTGAGTTCTTGGCTCTGCAAAGGAGCTTAACGTCTTAATAAACTAGAATTGGCAAATCTAAAAAATCCACATGGGCCTGCTCCTGGGAGTGGGAGTACCATGTGATCTTAAAAGTGGCACAGGTCTGAAGGGGTGTTAGGCCTTATAATACTAAGACCTACTTTAATCAGAAATCCTTGTATGACCCAAAATAGACTTAGCCTCTGCTCCCGAGTTGGTGCTTTCATCCAGACTATGGAAAGGAGGCTTTAGAAAGCCTTTCAGGGGATGGAGAGATGCTCAGCAGTGAAGAGTGTTTGGCTGCTCTCGCAGAGACTTGGGTCCAGATACCTACATGGTGGCTCACAAGTCTGTTGCTGTAGTTGCAGGGGATCCAGTGTTCTCTTCTGGCCTCTGAGGGCAGCAGGCATATGTGTGGTGCATAGACGTACACAGGCAAAACAGCTATACACAAAAGTAATTTTAAAACTTTTAAAAAAATGATTTATTTTTATTTTTCCTTGCACTGGTGTTTTGTCTGTCTGTCTGTGTGAGAGTGCCACATCTCCTGGGGTTGGAATTACAGACTGTGGTGTCGTAGCACCATGTGGGTGCTGTGAATTGAACCTGAGCCCTCTGGAAGAGCAGCCATGCTTTTAACCACTGAGCCGTCACGTCTCTCCAGCCCCTCTGAGCTGTCTCTCCAGCCCCTTAAATATTTTTGTATTTTTAATATAATTCACTTTATGTGCATTGGTGTTTGCCTGCATGCACGTCTGTGTGTGAGTGTCAGATCTTAGTTACAGACAATTGTGAGCTGCCTTGTGGGTGCTGGGAATTGAACCTGGGTTCTCTGGGAAAGTACTCAATGCTTCTTGAATGTAGGAATTAAAAGTGCCCACCATCAAACCCAGCTTGGCCATATATTTTGTTTCATATCTTCCATTAGATAAATTTGGGTTGTGTTTATCCCATACTCCATACCTTTCTCCATTCCCTACCATCTGGATGCTTTCGGTTCTTTTTAGCTGTTCCTCTTAAATTTTTGGTCTGCATACTTCAACGAAATCTAAAGTTAAATCATTATTGTTATGCCCAAATCCACGATCATGGCTGGCTGCTACAGTTATCTCTACTCTCTTCCTAAATAAGAGCCCACAGTTTGTGTTACACATTGCTTTGGTTCCGTATTATAATCCACTTTGTTTTCATACCCTAGAATAAGTTATTGCTATTCTTATTTGATAACGTCTGCTCACTTGGATTCACCCACCTGCTCACCCTTCTCTGCCTCCTGTTCCTTCTCCATCTTTCTTCATCCTGAGCTGTACTCCTTGCAGTCATAGGTGGGCTATACAGGTTTGTCAGTCTATTACTAAACTTTTTTGTTTTCTTTGTTTTTGTTTTTTGCTTGCTAAATACATTTTTATTTGTTATGACCATTGGCTAATTAAACTAGATTAAAAAAACGCTCTGGGTTTGTAGGTTTGTGTGTGTGTTTTCCCCTCTCAGTAGTTAGTTTAACCTCTGTGTTTTGTTTAGTTCTGACGTTGCAGTGGTGAGGTCTGCTTCTAAACTCTTAGAGCTAATCTTTTGTCTGCTGCTCTGTTCTCTTTGTTCTGGTCTTAGCTTACTATAATGTGATCCTCACTTGATTTACTTTCATATGTCCTGCTCGTTGTTTGTACTTCTATTTATTTATTTATTTATTTATTTATTTATTATGTATACAATATTCTGTCTGTGTATATGCCTGCAGGCCAGAAGAGGGCACCAGACCTCATTACAGATGGTTGTGAGCCACCATGTGGTTGCTGGGAATTGAACTCAGGACCTTTGGAAGAGCAGGCAATGCTTTTAACCTCTGAGCCATATCTCCAGCCCCATGTTTGTACTTCTTGAATGTAAGATTTAATGTCCTTTGAAACACTTAAAGTGCTTTGCATTTATACCTACTATTTTTTTTTTGAAAGCAGGGTTTCTCTGTATAGCCCCGACTGTCCTGGAACTCACTCTATAGACCAGGCTGGCTTGGTGAACTCAGAGACCCACACGCTTCTGCCTCCCAAGTGCTGGAATTAAAGGCATTTTGCTGCCACCATCACCCAGCCATATCTACAATTTTACTTTTACTTTTTTTTTTTTTAAATCCTCTTGGAGTTCTCCTTTGAGAAGTCCTTGGCATCATACACTGGTCCTTTTGTTGTCCTTTGTGTTCTTAGACATTCCTTTTCTAATTCTTGTCCTGTACTTTGGTTAATTTTGGGGGGGTGGGAGTTCTCAAAACATGGTTTTCTCTGTGTAGCCCTGGCTGTCCTGGAACTCACTCTGTAGACCAGGCTGGACTCAAATTTAGAGATCTACCTTCCGATAACAGATTGTTCCTTCACCTACTTTTAATTTACAGCTTTGTAAATTAAACCTACAGTTTAGGTTCCTTGCAGTAATAAAGTGGTGTTACTTCTTGCCTTCACTTGTATAAAAACAAACAAAAATGAGCAAGTCACCTCAGTTATGCTTTTCTTGTTTTCCCTCTTTGGGAAAGTAAGTGGGGTTAGCTAGCTGCTTTCTTTTACATTCTCTTCCTGCTCAAGAATTCCAAATTCCATGAAGCCTTATTACTCTGGCCTCCTGCTGTTGCGCAAACAAGCACTCTGAACATGGGGGCCGGCAGGAAGCTAGAGCCCAGCATGGCTTTGAGCTCCACTCCCAGAGGAAGAACAGCTCCTGAGTCATGTGGGGAAGCCTTACTGCATCATTGTACCTCTGGGAGCTCACAGCTGTGGCAGGAATCTGTTTCTATAGCAACAGAAGGCTTAACTCTTCCTTTGTTCTCAGAATATGCAGAGAAGTGACATGATAAACTGAGAGCATTCTGTGCTCTAGGCAGGCTAGATTCATTTTCTTGCTTCTAGACCTATTGTCCACTAGCTATGGGTGGTTATTTAAATTACTACTAATTAAATTTAAAATTCTCTTTCATGATTTTTAGTTTGTTTTTATATTTGAGACAATATCCTAAGAAAGTGCTTTATTAAGCCGGAAGGTGGTAGCACACGCCTTTAATCCCAGCACTCGGGAGGCAGAGGCAGGTGGATCTTTGTGAGTTCGAGGCCAACCTGGTCTATAAGAGCTAGTTCCAGGACAGGCTCCAAAGCTACAGAAAAATCCTGTCTCGAAAAACCAATAAATAAATAAATAAATAAATAAATAAATAAATAGTTTTATTAGCCCAGACTGTACTGGACTATACCACATAAGAAGTCTAGCTTGGCCTTGAACATAAGGCAGTCCCCCTGCCATACCCTCCAAGTGCTGGGATTATTGTACACCACTGTGCCAGTTTAAAATCCCATTGCTGAGTCACATCAGCCACATTTCCAGGATGTTTAGCACCCACAGCTGGCTAGGGAGTGTCACAGTTGGTGGCACACACAAAGAACAGTTCCGTAATTGTAGAAAGTTCTGTAGATGGTACTGTAATAAACTGCCACAGCCTTCTCACAGTCAACTCGTTTGTTAAATGTGTGATTTCCCTGGTTCTCCTGGTGCGCAGAGTTTGGAAGGCTCTCTTTTGAGTTACTAGCTTTCTGCACCATCTGTATTTTAAGACAGTTCAGAGAGGGAGGATATTGGGTTCTAAGAATGGCTTGTGGGTCATTGGTGATCCCAAGCCTGCTTCTTGTGGTTTGGTATGCTGTAAAGAAGAGAAACCTGATAGATACAAAGGTCACGTTAAGTAAGCTTTGGGGAGAGTGAAGACTAACTTCTGTATTGATTTATTGCTTTTATGCAACTCTGATTAAGCTGAGATGGAGAGGGCATAACTCATTTTAGTGAAAAGTTATATATATATATATATACATATATATGTGCATGAAGATATAATGGAACCAATTATTGTACATACTGCTAAAATACATACACTTTTTTGGAGACAGAGTATCTTACTCTGTAGCCTAACTGGCATAGACTACACTGTGTAAATAAGCTGGCCTTGAATTCATAGAAATATGGCTGCTTAAAGGTGTGAGCTACCACACCTTGCCTAAAAATTACAAGGGCTGGAGGGATGGCTTAGAGGCTAAGAGCCTTGCACATTGCTCCTGCACAGAACCAGAGTCACTTCCCAGCACCACAACTACCTGAAACTCCAGCTCCAGGGAATCCAGTAGCCTCTTCTCTCTTTGCCAGGCACTGCAGTTGTGTACATAGTACCCTTCCGCACACGTATATACATAATTAAAATAAGGTCTTAAAACACTTGGGAGATAGCTCGGTGTATACAGTACTTGCTGCATGTCATAGTTAGCTTTAGTTGTCATCTTGACACACTTGGGAAGAGGGAACCTCAATTGTTGAATTGCTTCTATCAGCTTAATCTGTGGACCTGCCTGTGGGCATTTTCTTAATTAATTACAGGCACAGAAGGGCCCAGGATATAATGGGGAGAGCCATCCCTAGGTAGGTGGTCCTGGGTTATATAAGAAAACAAGCTGAGCAAGCCAAAGAGCGAAAGCCAGTAATAATATCTGACTGAAATTTGACTCAGGTTGGAAGTTCCTTATAATGAAGTCATCTTTCTCTTCATCCTTTGGAGTTCTGCTTTGAGTAGGTATAGAATGGTTTAAAGGAAGACAGAACACTTATGCATAAGTGTGTGCAAGTGTGTGTGTGTGTGCACACCATACACACACACACACACACACACACACACATTTCATTCCCCATTCACATATAGCAGCATTCTATTGGCTGAAGTTCAGGTAGACCAAGGTTGAGAATAGTGTGGGTTACACTAGCTGTAGGGCAGACAGTGAACAAAGTGAAGAGCCATCCTCTTTTGTGCTCATGACAGACAATGCCAAAGTTGACTTCACTCTGTTATGGAGCTCTACTGGAGGGAGACTCAGAATCCTTCCTGACACAGTGTTCCTGGTGCTTGCCATCCATACCAACCTGAAGGCGAAAGTCACAAACAATGCCACACCAGTTTGGAATTATGATTAATAGGGTAGTATTTATTTAAAGGGGAAAAAACTTACAGATAACCGTCCCAGACCACAGCCCTCTGCGCAATCAGGAAGAAGTCTAGTCGCCGGAACCGGAGAAGGAAGCAGAGAGAGCAAGAAGGGAAGTAGCGCTTTTTTAAAGGGAGAGAGACCACACCCCACTGGGCTGGAATCTCAGCGGCTATTGGCTGGGGGAGCGGAAGGACCTCCCGCAACACCAACCCATGGCATTGCCACGTACTTTGTTGCTGTCCTTTGCTAGGAATTTGATTCTTGGGGTTTGTATTCAGAGATTGTGGATGCTGGTAATGTAAGCCAGATACATTAGATAAGAGGTTTTTGTTGTTGTTTTGTTTTTCTAGACAGGGTTTCTCTGTAGCTCTGGTTGTCCTGGAACTTGCTTTGTAGACCAGGCTGGCCTCGAATTCAGAGAGCCACCTACCTGCCTCTACCTAACCCTTAGTGATGGGCTTCACGGTGTATGCCACCACGCCTGGCTAGCTAAGAGTTTTAAGAATGAACCATCATGGCCCAAGGCACAGGACAGGTACCTAAGTGAAAATGAAGCTAAGAAGAGCATGGTTTGTGATGTGCTTGTGCTTAGTCCATTCTGAAGGTTTTGTGGGCTTGGCAAAGGTGGTTTGGGGTTGACTTTTCTGGCAAAAAATTATCTGGACAAAAAGACAGTTTGTGAGCTGAAAGGGAGAAATCCAGAAAGAATTCAGAGGCAGCATTTATAAAGAGAAGTCATAAAAGAAAAACAAAATATCCTTCAGATGATGAACTAATTAGTGCTCTGTGGAAACAAAAGTTAATTGAACTTACTGGAATCTAAATGAGGGATTTTTTATTTCTTGGATAAATCTGGACCCAAAAGTTCCTCCATTTTTTTAATCACAAAAAATCACTAGAATTTTCATTATAAAGTTTTCAAACATTATTTTAGAAAGTTTAAGCCTTCATTCCAAATCCCTTCTGTGTTCTCCAGATGTTTGTCCCTGCAAATGGATGCTTGTGTATAAAACACTCGAAGCTTAGCTTTACCATGTCTGGATTTGTTTACTTCAGTGTCCTCTTCATCGTTCCACGTAATTCTATGCTTTTGTGAATTGTATTTTTTATTATTGTTTCTGTTACAGTTTATAGAAAATTTTCATCTCTGTAAGTTACACTATTCATAGGGAATCTCTCTTTGACTGTCCAGCCATCGTACCTGTTTGGGTAGAGTCATAATACAGTGATTGTCTTTGCTGGAGAGATCATATCTACTGTCTCCATAAGTTGTCCGAAGAACCGACAGGGGAAGATCACCCTCTAAGCTTAACTTGTTCTTAGGACACATTGAGTTATATACTAGAAACTATTCAGAGCTGGGGCTGGAGATATGGCTCAGTGGTTACTGCTCTTTCAAAAGATCTGAGTTCAGTGTCCAGTACCCACAAAGTCATCTTACAGCCTCCTGCACTTTTAGCCTAGGGGGCTCTGAAACCTCTGACTTTGGAGTGCACATGCGTTCAGCTGCTCATAACCTCCTACCTCTCCACGCTTGTACACATAATTAAGAATAAAATAAATATTGTAATTTTTTTTTTTTGAGACAGCATTTGTGTAGTTCTGGCTGTCCTGGAACTCACTCTGTAGACCAGGCTGGCCTCGAACTCACAGAGATCCATCTGCCTCTGCCTACTGAGTGCTGGGATTAAAGGCCTGCGTTGCCACCACCACCAGGTTTAAAACTTTTTTTTGAAGTCTAGAGCTGGGCACCAACTGCAGGGAATATGTGGTAAATAAATAGTGCCAGCTGCGGACTCAAAGAGCCTTTCTCTGCCCGCACTCAGTTCTGGGCTTGACTTGCAATTGCTTCTTTCCATTTCTCTATCTAGTGGGATGATTGCTTCTGCCAGTGACTAGATTAGAGCATAAAGGTTTTTTATTTGTTTATTTATTTGTTATTTGTTTGTTTATTTTTATTTGTTTTTTTAAGCCTTGGATTCACAATCTGACCAACTCTAAAACAAAACACTTCGCACTGGGATGTGTTTCAGGTTAGGCTGTGAAGGAGTGAGCTTTGCTGGCGACTTTTGCTTCCTTGGGGTGCTACATCCTGAAACTGTCAAATTAGCAGCATTCTAGTAGGGCTTGCAGTCATCTGCTGGGGCCAGGGCTGGGACTGAAACTGGTATTAGAGCATACAGTGGGTCTGAAGTGAGGTAGATCCACAGCCCCAAAGACTGTTGGGTATCAGGCTGGCTAATGTCCTGAGGAGTCCCTGTCTCCTAGTAACCTGTGGGATTGTGAAATGCTGATAACTCGGCATTTTATTTGAATTATAAAAGATCTCTGATCTGTGTTGAGGGGGACATGGGAATCATTCCTAAGGGGAAAAAAAAAAAAAGCTCCCTTTCTAAGTGTTAGGTTTTCATTCTGTGCTAGGGATTGACCCAGGGCCTTATACATATCAGGCAGATGTTCTGTCAGAGTCTCTTTATGTATAGCTTAAACTGGCTTCAACTGCCCACCCTCCTGTCTCAGCCTACCAAGTGCTGGAGTTATAGATATCTATTATTTAGTAATACGTTGGGTTTATTTTTGTTGTTGCTTTTAATGTTTTTAAAAAAAATGAGAGGAGGGCTGGAGAGATGGCTCAGTGGTTATGAGCATTGCCTGCTCTTCCAAAGGTCCTGAGTTCAATTCCCAGCAACCACATGGTGGCTCACAACCATCTGTAATGAGGTCTGGTGCCCTCTTCTGGCCTGCAGACATACACGCAGAAAGAATATTGTATACATAATAAATAAATAAATAAATATTTAAAAAAAATTTAAAAAAAAATGAGAGGGGACTGAGATGGCTCAGTGGTTAAGAGTATTGGCTGTTCTTCCAGAGGACCTGGGTTCAATTCCCAGCACCCACATGGCAACTCACAACTGTCTGTAACTTCTGTTCCAGGGGATCTGATGCCCTTATACAGGCATACCTGAAGGCAAAACACCAATGTACATAAAATAAAATAAATAAAATTAAAAAATAAAATAAAAATATAAAATGAGAGCATGTATGCATACATATCACAAGTATGCAGAAGGAGATGTTTCTTATATGTTACTGAGGCCAATCGTAGGACAAGAGTTAAGGTATTACACCCTAGAATCTGGAAATAGGGCTCAGAATGAAGCCGAACCCATTGTCCAACAGCAGGGCTATTGTTTACTGAGTTCCAGTAGATGACATGTGTCATTTCCTCCCTGTCCCAGAGTAAGTTGGGAAATGACCAGATTAGGAAAAGTACTTGGGAAAATTCTGTAATGATTTGAGCTTGAGCCAGGTTTAACACTTGAATACTTGAACTTTTCCCTACTGTGACTTTTGCTTTTCTAACAGTCTGAGTTTTGTTAAGTAATGCATCTTTTTAAAGTAGTTAAGTAGAATTGTAATAAATAGGAGCTCGTGATAGCGATATTTCTGACAGCAGACGTTTATTTAATGAATGCTTACAAAGAGCCTGCCGCTGTTTAAATGTGTTCAGTATGCTCACTCTGTCTTTGCCCTGCAACAATATTTGGCAGATGCAGGAACTAAGCTCCAGCACTAAGCTCCAGGAACTTGCCTAAATGTCACAAGCAGGAAAGTGCTGTGGCACTAATGAGTTGCGGCATCTCATACTGTTACTAGGTGGCCATTCTGAAATGCAGTTATTGGGATCCTTTTTAGCCCTAATGGTCTTTCCTTTTTTTTATAAACCTTTGCAGTTCTGTAAAATGGTGGAGAAATAAAAGAGATTTTCTCACTTGTATCTGCCTTAAGGGTTGCGTTCTTTTTTCCTTGTCATGTCCAGTCCCCTTAACCACCTCTGACCTCGGCGCGACCTAGAGTCCATTCACCCTGTTTTCTTCACCCTCTCCTACCTGTCTTTTACCCTTCATAGCTTAAACTCCTCAGTCAATGATAGTAAGTCACTCTCAGTGCCCTTCCCCCTTTTCTGCCTTGTTTCAACTTGGCTAAGCCACAACCTTGGTTAAATCAAGTCCGCCCGCTGTGTGGGTGTAGTCCTGGGAGGGAAGAAACGCAGAACACCTCCCCTTTCCCACTTTCTGTTCCTGATCACATTTAAACATGACTTGGGAATTCTGACTCATTTTTATAGTGCATTCATTTCAACTTCTTAGAGGTTTGTCCCTTACCTTCTCAAGACTAATTCCCTTCTTAGCTGGCTGTGATAGCACAAACCTTCAGTTAGTTTTTATACCAATTCAATGTAAGAACAATATGAGTCTCAAGATAATATTCTTCTATTCATTTCCTCTAATGGCCTCTGTGATTGTGTTCTTACATGCACATACACACATACACACACATACACACACACACACACACACACACACACACCATCTCACAGTACATTGGCTGGTGGTTATTATTTTTGCTAGCTGGTTAATTATCTTTTAAAGAAATGTGATTTTAAATGTATTCATAAATACACACCCATCAGCCTTAAGCAGGCCCAAAAATATTCACCCCATCTCAGTTATGCCTGAGAAGAAGGTAAATGAGTAGGCACTAAGAGTAAAAAACCCAGAGTTTGCAGTTCACAAAACAGACATGTGAAGTAAGTAGGTAGTGAAACTCCAGCCAGAGGAAGAAAACATCTGAAAGGCACAAATAACCTCATTTTTCTGGTTCTCTGTTCAAGTGGCTTCAAGAGTGAGGGAAATTTTAACCTAACAGACAGATGAAGGCTGGGCTATAATTAGTAAGAGGCTGCTATTATCAGTTTAATGCAGTGCAGGTACCACTTATGTAAGAATGCAGAGGGATCATAGGGAAGCTCGGGCTTCTAAATTCAGAAGAACTCAGCTCTTTGCTGCTAGCACTCCTGAGAGGGAGAACCAGCTACCACCCTATTTCATGGAAGCCTTCCTCTTGTCCTGGTGGGAAATCCAAGGACCTGTTGCTTCAGGGTCACTGTTGACTGGCCAGTCAGGAAAGGGATCACTAAAACTTGCTTAACTGCTCTGGACTCCTGGCTTATCTTAGGTTCTCCTTTTAAGGACCCAACGCTTGCAGCCAAGTCACCTGCTTCCTTGTCCTGGAAGCTTTGGACAACCTACCAAAAATGTAGAATCAGCTTAATTTCTTGAGTTACCGAAATCTTTAACATTTACACAGGGTTGCTGCTACTTTAATGGTACTTGGGCAAGTAAGATTTGTGCAGTAATGATATATATTTGTATATGACTGCATATGTTTAATGAATAAAGCCATGTGTGATTCGGTTTCCTTAATGTGTTTGGAGAAAACCTATGGACTGTGTAACACTTAGGGAGCACCAGCTGCATTGATGCCAGGTGGAAGAATGCATTCATGAACTTGACATCTTTGAGTGCCTGATCTGTGCCAGGGACAGGGACAGGATAGAGATACTCTTTTCCTTTATAACAATCCCAAACATAGAAGGAAATTTCTCCCATCATATAGTGGGAAATTACAGCATCAGAATTTCTACCCGACTTCCACATTGTATTTTGCAACCTTTAGGATGGGCAGCATTTAAATGCGATTGTTTGTTCTCTTTCCTGTTGCACAATTGACAGGAAATATTGCTATGCAGGGGAAGAGCAGTGGATGATATTGCTGAGATCTACAGCTTTGGAGTCTTCTATTTGTCCTGTTTCAGCAAACTCTTAAGAATGGGACCCCACTGATAGGTTAATATATATGATGTCTGGGGGCTGGAGAGATGGCTCAGTGGTTAAGAGCATTGCCTGCTCTTCCAAAGGTCCTGAGTTCAAGTCCCAGCAACCACATGATGGCTCACAACCATCTGTAATGAGGTCTGGTGCCTTCTTCTGGCCTGCAGGCATACATGTAGACAGACTATTGTATACATAATAAATAAATAAATATTTAAAAAATATATATATATGTGATGTCTGTTTCACTCTTCTTCATATTTTAATCCCTAGTTTCCCTTTCCAACTCCTCAATTACTTTTTCTGGCTCCAAGTCCCTATGGTTTTGAGAGATGATTCAAAACCCATTTTTAAAAATAAGTAATTTTTTATTTTATGTTATGTTTGTGTATATGACTGTGTAAGGGTGTTAGAAGCCTTGGAAATGGAGTTATAGACAGGCGTAAGCTGTCATATGGGTGCTGAGAATTGAACCCCAGTCCTCTGGAAGAGAAACTAGTGACTGCTGTACCATTTCTCCAGCCCCTCAAAACCTATTTTTGTTGTCTGTTGTTAGGCAATAAAATCTGTCTTAATACTTATGACTTGTTGAATTGGGGTGATAACTCAGTTAATAAAATTCTTGCTCTACAAACTTGAGGACCTGAGTTCAATCCCTAGAACCCTGGAAAAATCTAGGCATGATGTGTGCTTGTAGTCATAGTCTTGGAGAGGTAGAGACAAGTGGATCCCTTGGCCAGTCAGTCAGATTGACTTGCTGGCCAATTAGTCAACCTAGCAGACTTGGCAAATTCCTTGCCTCTGAGAGACCCTGTCTCAAAAAGAAAAAAATAGTTGAACAGCACCTGAGTCAGGATGCCCAAGGCCATCCTCAGCCTCTGCACACATGTGCTCCTGTACCCATAGAAATACAAGCTTCACATATGTGTACACATACAACTTAATGGCTTACATAGTCATTCTGTGACCCAGGAACTCAGGCAGGACTCATCTGGGTTGCTCTCTGTGTAGCAACAGCTGGGAAAGTTGTATTCAGACAGCAGCTGGAGCTGACATGTCTAAAATAACTGCTAGAGTTTCTGCAGCCTTGACAGGCATGACTAGGAGACAGGAATCCCTCTCTCCGTATGGCTCTGTTTTTGTTTGACTGGCTTGGATTTTATTAATGGCAATTAGACTCCAGAGGAAAAGCATTCTAAGTGACTACGGCAGAAGGTGTAATTTTTTTTTTAATTTTTAAAAATTATTTTAATTATTGTGTACATGGGGGGTATGTGCACATGAATGCAAGTGCCCACAGAGGTCAGAGATCCCCCTGGAGCTGGGGTTGTGGGCAGTTGTAAGCCACCTGATGTGGGTGCTGGGAATTGAACTCAGTTCCGCAGAAAGAGCAGTATGTGC
This sequence comes from Microtus oregoni, assembly GCF_018167655.1. Classification (NCBI taxonomy): domain Eukaryota; kingdom Metazoa; phylum Chordata; class Mammalia; order Rodentia; family Cricetidae; genus Microtus; species Microtus oregoni. The sequence goes on from NW_024543063.1 coordinate 45,500,135, forward strand.
TCTTAACCACTGAGCCATCTCTCAAGTCCCAAGAAGTTATAATTCCTGTAGGCTTTCTCTCTGTAGTCTGGCCCATTGACAAGGAGATGTTGGGAGAGGGGAACCTATGAGATAGAAAAATAATCTATCCCTCTGTGAAGGGCTTGAACCTCTCTCCAGGTCAGTTAAGTCAGAATCCCTAAAGAAACAGGAACTTGTAGGAAAGTTGGCTGTATACACTTAGAAGCATACTCTTCTGAGGTGGCAGTCAGGTTCTGCATGTGACAATGAAAGCCCTCACTCCTTAAGTTATGCTGATAAAATAAGTTGAATATAATTTTAAGTGCTGCTAACATTTTTTCCTAGGTCATAATCCCATTTTTAATGTCTATGAAAACTCCTCAACTAGGACTGGAGTAGTTCATTAGAAAAGTGCTTAGTAGCATGATGAAGGCCAAGGTCTGCTCCCCAGCACCAAACAGAGTAGCAAAGTACAGCCCCTTTGCCCTGCTCCAGGACACACTGGTTCCCCTGCTCTGAGTGATGGACAGTTTTGAGAGTGATGTCTTATCAGGATTTTTGTGTTTGTTATTGCCTAAGTGGCTAACACATTGTCACCCTGGGCAGATGTGCTTTTATCCTTTCAGGGCTATGAGAGGAAGCTCACATTACACACTCGTGCTTCTTCCCTCAGGTTTACTTTGCAGAACGTTTCATCGTATTCTTAGTTGACTGTTCGCCTTTTCATGCTCCAGATATGTATGTCTTTAGACAGGCTGCCTTCCAAAACTGAGGGTTTGGTTTGGTTTGGTTTTTGGGGCCTGTGTTTGTTTGTTTGAACTAGCTCTGTAGACGCAGCCTGGCTTTGAACTCAGAGATTTTTTTTAAAATTTATTTATTTATTAAAGATTTCTGCCTCCTCCCTGCCACCGCCTCCCATTTCCCTCCCCTTCCCCCGATGAACTCAGAGATTTGCCTGCCTCTGCCGCCTGCCTCCTGCCTCCCTGGTACTTTAGAATTAAAGGTGTGTACCACCACCTCCCAGCCGAAACTGAGTTTTTAATCTTCCTTCTTCACCAGGCCTTTCTATGTCCAATTTGCTTAACTAATATTTATTGAGAATTTAAACAGACAGGAGCCATTTTAGGTTTTACTAATTGTGTAGGAATGATTAATTATGGCTCTTGTTGGTATGGGATTTTACAGTTTAATAAAAGTTACCAAGTTAAAAGTACACAAGTGTAAAAGGCAGCATGTGGGAGTTGGGTGGAAACCAGCTTTCAGAGCCTGATGGGCTTGCAGGAGCTTCCCTTTGCACTTACAAACAATAAAACCTTGGCTCTCTGTATTAAACTCTGGATGTCTTGCAGTGGTGTAGCCATCACCTTCTTTCAGCGTCTGTGACTCACTTTCCTTAAGACTGTAGGCTAGAAATGCGGCAGTCTTCCTGCCTCAGCTTCTTGAGGACTGTGATTACAGGCATGGACGTTGACATGTCTAACTTCCTAGGCTGCTGCTTCTCCTTTTGGTTTTTCAAGACACGGTTTCTCTGTATAGCCTTGGATGTCCTGGAACTCCCTCTGTAGACCAGGCTAGCCTCGAATTGAGAGATGCAGCTGCTTCTGCCTCCCAAGTGCAGCACCACTCCACCTGGGCTGATTGTTTGGTCACGCCTTCTCTGTGCAGCCGTGGCTGTCCTGGAGCTCATTATGTAGCCCAGGCTGGTACTCACTATCCTGTTTCAAGAATTCTTTTCTCCAATATTGCCTAAAACTTTGATCAGAAGATGGAGGTGGTAGAGTATCTAAAATAGTGATTATTTTAGCTGCTACATCCTCCCTTTCCATTCTGTAAAAAAACAAGCTTCATTTCTAGCGAAATCTCATGGCAGGTGCCTTAGTGGATTAATAGGGTGGTGCTTGTCTGGTGGCCTCAAGAACCTGGCTTTGGTACGTTTTTTTTTGTTTGTTTGTTTGTTTTTAAGATTTATTTATTTATTATGTATACAGTGTTCTGTCTGCATGTATGCCACCAGACCAGAAGAGGGCACCAGATCTCATTACAGATGGTTGGGAGCCACCATGTGGTTGCTGGGAATTGAACTCAGGACCTCTGGAAGAGCAGCCAGTGCTCTTAACCTCTGAGCCATCTCTCCAGCCCCCTTCGGTACGTTTTTTTAAAGCATTTGGTGTGAGTGTGTTTTAATTTTGCCCACACTCGTGCAATCCACGATTCCTGTGCCAATACCAGAATAACCCTGGCCAGGGATCAGGAAAAGCCTGGTAACTGACCTAAAATTAAAAGCTTAAACTCTGTTTGCCCTTTGTGTTACATTTTGTTGTTGTTAGGAAGTCCTGAGTCTTTTTTCACCCCTCAGGACAAAGCTGGGAAGAAGACACCTGGAGTCATTATCCTAGATGTAGTAAGGGTCTGGGTAAGCAGGAAGGCCATTGTCAATAAGCACAGATAGAGCCAGTGTAAATTTTCTGGGTTTAAGGTAGTTTTAACCCAGCAATAGGATGCTATGACATTATCAGTCACTGGCTTGACTATGATGTGAACTGTACTGAATCAGGCCTGTGCCTGTGTTGCTCCTCCAGCTCAGCTCAGCTGCTCTTCAATGAGCTCACCAAGTAGCCCCCAATGAAGATTTGTTATGTTTACCCATGACACCTTTCGAATTACAGGATATCATTCAAAACCCAAGAAAGAGGCTCTTTCCTAAGATTAGCTCATGTCCTGACTACAGAATAAATTGTTTTTATCTCCCTTTATGTACATTTGCTGCTGGTATCATAGAATGGTGGCGGTGAGCTTTGTGTCCCCTGAAGAAACCTTTGCGAGTAGGTAGTGGGGAGCAGAGTGGAACATATTTAAGCATAACCCTTTAGAGTTAGTATTTAGAATTATGTAATGTTCAAGTCACTGTTTAAAATGTAGCATTTCAGGCAGATGAGATGGCTCACTGGATAAAGGTGCTTGCCATCAATCTGGTAGCCTGAGTTTTAACTACAACACACACACACACACACACGTACATACACACACTTATAACCAAGATGAAATGTCTGTATTTTTTATGGGACTTTATACTGTATTGGATTTTATTTTGTTTTGTTTGAGACAGGATCTGACTCTGAGACTCTGAAAGCAGGCTAGCCTGGAACTCAATATATAGTTTATGATCACTTTAAACACATGCAGACCTTCTGCTCAGCTTTTCACAGACTGGATTATAGATGTGAGCTAGTAGAACCAGCTTGTTTTTCTATATTTATGCCATTTCAGCATTTCAGTGAGTCCGCACAGTTTTTTTTTTTTTTTTTTTTTGTTTTTTTGTTTTTTTGCTTTTTCGAGACAGGGTTTCTCTGTGGCTTTGTCCTGGAACTAGCTCTTGTAGACCAGGCTGGTCTCGAACTCACAGAGATCTGCCTGCCTCTGCCTCCCAAGTGCTGGGATTAAAGGCGTGTGCCACCACCGCCCGGCTCAAGTCCGCATAGTTTTGTGTGTGTTAATATGAATAGGTCTAGGGATGTTAGGGTCAATCCCTAGTACTGAAAAAAGAAAAAAGGAAAAAAGTTAGCTTCTTGAGATTTCCTTTTAAAATTTAGTACTGTGTTGTGTTTTTGAGATGTTCCATGCATATCCATCATGAAACTCTTCTTATTACTTTGTATGCACAGGGAGCAGTTAATTTGAACACATTTCAGCTGTTAGAGTCACAGTGAACACTTTTGTACCTATTTGATTCCAACCATTAGCATGGATGGTGCTATGGGTTTTGCGTGTACAGGTAGGTCTCTTGTCTTCCCCAGTGCAGATAGATGGTCCTATTATAGTTGGGTCTTTTATGCCATTTCTCTCATGCTTAGGACTGCTGTAAGGAAGTGCCACAGGTAAGTGCTTTGTTCTAGGTGCTGACAGTCTATCATCAAGGTGTCAACATGATGTTGTCTTTGGAGGCTTCTGTCCTTGGCTGGCTGACTTCCTTCTCCTTGGGTTTCCACATGGTCTTCCAATTGTGTCTGTGTTCTAATCTCTTATAAGGATATCAGACTTAGTCTATTAGGGCTCACTCTAAAATCTCCATTTGAATATGCTGATTTGACTTCAATACACTATTGAATTTAAACAAGTAAAGTGGACCCCCTTGCTTTGCTCCTTTACAAGGAAAATGCTCTTGGAGCCTTGCCACTTAGGGTGACAGTTACAGTGAGCCTATGGACATTGTTCATTAGGTCAGAGAAGGTTCTTTGTATCTCCTCAAGAATGGAGAGCATAAGCCCTGCCTCAAGTTAGAGATCAGAAAGCTTGGATGCCTTCCTCACAGGTTCAGAAAGATAACGTGAACTGTCTCCAAGGCTGATCTGGAAGACAGGAGCTTCAGACAGAGCACGTGTCAGCATAAAAAGGCATGGTGTTTGGCAGGCCAGTCACAGGCACAAGAGCCCTTATTAGTCCCTTGTATGCTGCCCCTCTGTGTTCTTGTCAGTAACCCAGCATCTTTCAGCTGCCTTCTTTCTGCCCAGTCACTAGTGGTTTTCTTTGGTCTAGTCATTGTCTCCTCCTTGGTGTACTCTGGGCCTCTTCCTCGGCTTTGTGACGGATGCTCTGATTTCCCTGTTGTTACTTCCTAGCATATGCATTTTCCTAACTCGACTGCCATGCAGTTTGTGTATAAACCGCCCACTGAAGGTACGCCCTAGCAGATGTTAGCATGCTCACAGGTGTGCCGCCATCTCCTCAGTCAGCTTTAGGACATGGCCATTATCTCCCGGTGAAAATTTCCCATACCTTTAAAAAAATACTTAGTTTTAAAAATTATATTTATGTGCATGTGAGCACGCTTGCCATGGCACAGTGTGGAGGTCAGAGGGCAGCTTGCAGGCATTAGTTCTCTCTTTCCCCATGTTGGTGCCAGAAATCAAACTCAAACCGTCAGGCTTGTTGTAAGTGCCTTTATCTGTTGAGCCATCCAGTCAGCCTGTCCCATTCCATTTTAAAAATTTTGTTGGGGAAGGGGTTGTTTGTTTGAGACAAGATCTTGTCCTTGTCCCAGAGTGACCTGAAACTCGTCGTATAACCCCTGCTGACCTTGAACTTTTTGTAGCCCTGCTACCTCAGCGCCCACATCCTAAGAGTTCGTGTGTCCCTGTGTTTTCATCACTCATGCCCATTCTCCTCTTACTCTTGTAGTCCAGTGCAGTTTTCCTTCTGTTTGTATATATTTATATTTTTTCTTCTAGAATTTACTTTTAAATTTTTCCTGGGTTCTCTTTTAAATGTATCCTATAAATTTGTTTTTGTTGTTTTGAGACTGGTCCTGTGTAGCCCAGACTAGCCTCAAACTTAGCATGTAAATAAGTATAATTTAAATTCTTGATTCTTCTCCCTTCATCCCTCTCAAGTACCTGCGACTACAGGCTTAGCTTCCCACAGACTGTTTAATCATAATTTTTTTACGAGGAGGTGAGGGTAGGGGCAAGGTCACACAGTGTAGCCCAGGCTAGACTGGAACCTACTTATGTAGACTAGGCTGGTCTCAAACTCAAAATAATCTTCCTGCCTCATCTTCTCCAGTGCTGGAATTATAGGTATGATGCCTGACTTGAGGAATAATTCTATCCTGTTTGTATTGTTTCTTTCTAAGAATTACTTTGATATTAACATAAGAAGTCTTATGCTAATTTAGTATTCAGGATTCATAGTTACAGAATATATAGTGAAATTATTCTTAGATCTTTTGATGAAGTTGGCAATTACATTTTCTTGGATGATCCAATACAAATGCATACTATTTGCTGTTTTAGGAATTATGGAATCCAAATTGCATGAATTAAACTAATTCTCAGATGAACTACATGGGGCTTCCATATATATCTATAAGTTTCTTGGATGAAAACCACACTAAATCATTGATCTAGATATAGTGGTATATACAGTAATCTCAGCCCAGTTCAAGGAAGATGAGCCTGGTCTACATAGTGAAGTTGAAGCCAGCCTGTACTAAATGAACCTGTCTCAAATGACAACAACAAACATAAACAAAGCAAAAGTGGGCAAAAATGTTCAATCAAGGATCATGTTTTCTATGTAGTTGTCATGTATCCTTAGCTCTATTTATTCTAAAACACTTTTTCCTCTCTTCATGGGATTGACATTTCTGAAGAACAAAGACCAGAAATGTTCTATAGTTTGCGTTTGTCAGATTGTTTCTTTTAGATTCAGGTTAAATTTTCTTGGCAGAACAAGAAATGTGCAGATGATGGGTGTTCTTCTGTATCGTGGTTTGGTAACTCTGAAATGGTATGACTGTCTCGTTTCCAAGTAGTCTTGGTCCCAAGGGTTTTAGGATCATTAATAATCACCTTTACTCCTGAACTACATTCCCAGCTCTCTTCTCTTCAAGAGTATTTCTTTTATTTATTATTGCTATTATTAATTTTTTTTTTTTGAGACAGAGTCTCACTATGCAGCCCAGGCTGGCCTGAAACTCTCTTAAGTAGACCAGACTGTCTGTCCTCAGACTCACAGAGTTCTACCTGCTTCTGCCTCCTCAGTGCCAAACCTGGCTTTCATTAGCATTTTCATCTCTAGGATTTTGAGTCTGTCTTTTCTGTCATCAACCTTAAGTGTACTTACTTGGTTTGTCAGATTGTACCGTTTCCTGTCCCTTGTCCTTGTTGGATTGCTCTGTAACTTTTGACTGTGAGTTCATCTTAGGCAGAGACTACATCCTGGCTAGTAGCTGCAGATTGTAGGGAAGCCTTTTTGCATCTGTGTATAGCACAGGCAGAAATGTCCTTTTCTTTTTCTGTCCATTTCAGTTGTCTCTTGGTTTCCATCAGTATAAGGTATTTGAATCCTTAGGGTTTTCTGGTTATCTAGGTGTTTGTTTGTATTACTGTAACGGAAGTTCCCAGGATTTTTATTTTCAGAATTGAGACTGGATACTTCAAAGGGTTTTTAAAACTTTAATTTATTCCCTTCTATGATCTTTAAGTAACTATAGTTGATATCTTTCTCATCATTTAGAAAGTTCTAGGATCTTGACTCTCATTACTATTAACCCTGATTACAGAGGTCTAACTGAAGATTGTAGAAGGGACGGGATGGTGGCGTGTAGTAAGGAGAGTGAAATCGTACGTCATAGCTTAGAGTATCTCTCCCCGCTTAATCTTTAGTTCTTAAGGGCATCAGCATACCAGCATTTTAAATGTGAGATGCATGGCTTTCTTTTTAGTGTGATTAAACCTGAGAAAATTATTAGGTTTTAAAGTGAAAGGCCTCATGTTTCACTCCTCTGAGGCTCTAGTATCTAGAGTCTGTGATCTTTTAATACATGTATTATAGAAGCCAGTGTCTTATTCACAGCAACCGTGGAAAGAGCTGTGTGTTGAGCATGCTCCCTTGTCTAAGTTTACTAGCAAGTAATACCCAAGATTGACATGTTATTCTGCTTTCTGTTACTTTAACAAAATAACTGGAATAATACACTTAAAAAGAAGAAAAGTTTGCTTTTGGCTTAAGTTTTATTTTAGTTCATGGTTATTTCACCCCCATATGGAAGGTAATGGGCCTTGTAGCACAGTGACTTATGGAAGAAGTGTGTAGTACAGAAAGCTGCTCCTTTCGTGGAAGCCGGTAAACAAACAAACAAAAAAAAAAAAGGTAAGAGGATAGACTAGGAACCCAATGAACCGGTGTTCCTTCCTTTAAAAAAATATATTATTATTGTATATGTGTGTGGTGTAGGGAGGGGAGCACTTGCTCCACTGTGCATTTGGGGGTCAGAGGACACCTTTCAAAGTTGATCTCTCCTTCCACCTGTATGTTTGGTCCTGGGATTAAACCTAGGTCTTCAGACTTGCACAGCAAATACTGTTACCCACTGGGGCATTTCTCTGGCCCCCAAAATCCCTTTCAAGGGTATGCCCTCATAATTGAAAAATTTGTAACCAGACCCTGCCTCTTAAAGGCTCTACAACCTTTTCATTAGTCCCAATTTTACTATCAAGTTTACTTGGCTGGAATTTTTTTTTTTTTGACAGCACATGGACTTTTAAAGGATATTTATCTAAGCCATGGCAACTGGATATAATAGATGTGAAATATTCAGTTAAAAAAAAAAGTCAAAACAGCCACGTGGTAGTGGTACACAATTTTAATCCTGGCATTTTGGAGGCAGAAGCAGGCGAATCTCTGTGAGGTTGAGGCCAGCCTGGTCTACAGAGCAAGTTCTAGGACAGCTAGGGCTATTACACAGAGAAACCCTGTCTTGAAAAAACAAACAAAAACAAAAAAACAAAGCAACAACAAACTGGGGTAGTGATGATTACCTATATCATCCTGGCACTTGGAAGGCTGAGACTTGAGGATTGTCTTGATTTGAGGCCAACACAGGCTACATAGTGAATTCCAGGCCAGCCTGGCTAGGAAATGAGACCCCGTCTCAAAACAAATGAAAATGTGTCTTTGCTTTACGGTTCAAATTGTAGCCGCCTCAATATAATAGAAAAGGCCTGTATTTTTCTTTTGGCTCCTTCAATTGCCTTTACACCATCGTGAGTTTGACTTTGTGTTGCCAGTTTTACTATCTAAAAGAAGGAAGAGATAATATTTATTCACAAATGGCTCAACAGTAGCAGTGGACATTTTTGGCAATTAACTCCTTTGGTTTTAGAAATTGAATAGATAAACTTTTGTGGTTGAGATCTGTTTATGGGCTTTGAACTTCTCTGCAGTAACTGATTAGTTGGAGGGGTGTGTGTGCGTGCAGCTGACCTCATTCACAGCCACCTGCCTCTACTTTTCAAATGCTGGCATTAAAGGTGTGTGCCACCATGCCTATCTACATTGGTACTTCTTAACCACAGGTGTTTCACAATTATTTAAGGAACATTTGTTTAATTCTTACTTTGAAATTATTATAGATGTATCCAAAGTTGTAAAAACAGTAGGTGAGTTCTTGACTGTTTCCCACAAGGATTTATTTCATAAAACTATGGTTTCTCAAAATGAGATGGACCTTGGAGCCACTGGTACAATTTACAGGTTCAGGTTTGTGTTTTTTTGGGGTGTTTGTTTGTTTGTTTTTCGATAAAGGGTTTCTCTGTAGCTTTGGAGCCTGTTTTGGAACTAGCTCTTGTAGACCAGACTGGTCTCAAACTCACAGAGATTCACCTGCCTCTGCCTCCCAAGTGCTAGGATTAAAGGCATGTGCCACTACCTCCCAGCCCATTTTACAGTTTTATTAGCATTTCCCAGTGTAATGGTCTGTTCTGCCCCTTTAAGAGACAAATCCTGTCCACCCCTTCGGGAGGCAGGCAGATCTTCCTTCCTGTCTGCAGCCTGAGGCTTTTCTCTGGAGGAGGTAGCTATTGCTAAAGCTCCTCTCCCCTCTCTTTACTTCCCTCCTTCCCTCTCTCCCTCTGCCTCTCTCTGCTCTTTCCCCTTCTCCCTTTCTCCCCTTTCCCTTCCATAACCCACTAAATAAATACCCATCTTGGTCTCTCACCTGCTGGCCCTCATGGCCCACTCACCACTTGGAGGCTCCCTGCCTGGGACCCAGCTGCCTTCGTGGCAACAACAACAAAAACCCACTAATACAGAGTTCCAGGCATTGTGAATGCACACCTGTAATCAATCACATGGGAAGTAGAGGCTCAGAGGATCGTGATTTCTAGGTCAGCCTGGGCTACATGGTACATGGTAAGATTTTTTTCCTTTTTTTTTTTTTTGTGAGACGGGGTTTCTCTGTGTAGCCCTGGCTTCCTGGAACACCCTCTGTAGACCAGGATGACCTCAAACTCACAGATATACCTGCCTCTGCCTTCCAAGTGCTGGTATTAAATGCTTGTGCCACTACTGCTCAGTAGTATCTCAAAACTAAACTAACACTCAAAGGTTAGATTGCAAACACTCAGTGCTACAGTGCTTGACCAACAGACAGAAGCCCTTCCTTCAACTCCAGCACCTAAAAAAACCAAAACAAAACCCTGTCTTGCAAGACTCAGCCATATTACTACACAGCTACCCACCCACCCCATGTCTTTTTTATTATGCTTGTTAATTGCACATTTATTTGCCCTATTCTTCTGTCCAGCCATCAACCTATTTTGATTCATTTCAAAATGAACTGTATACTTCTCTCTGCATGTTTTGATGCAGTATTCAGTGTTGATTTTGGTGCTTTTCTCTGTGTAATGTTTACGTATAATGCGCACACTAAGTATATGTTCACTGAGTTTTACTATCAGCCCAACCTGAATCCCTCTCCTCTCCAGACAGAGAATTTCACATTACCCACCCATCTTATAGACCACAGGGAACCCTAGCAGGCGTTGTCTGTCCAGGGCGTCTGGTTTTGATATATGTCCTGTCAGGAATGCTTGCTGCTTGTTTCCCAGAAGCGAGGGCTGACCTTGTTCCTACAGAGCAGCTTCCACCCTGTAGCAGACAGGCCTGCAGGAGAGTAAAAGTGAGAAGCAGCCGCTCAGTGCCCTCCTCCCTGCTGTGTTTTCCCACACTTGCTTCATCACAAACTGCTCATCTGTGCCTCCCTTCCGTCCTCCATCTTACTGTTAATGATTTTGCTAAATGCAGACTTTATCTGTACACGCTGTCCTCAATGATTCCGCTCCTGTGGAGTGCAGGCTTACACTGAAAGCAGAGCTGGTGGCCCCGGTGAAAAGGAGACTCTGAGCCTGCAGACAGTAGAAGCTTTCTCATTGGCTGTCACATGGATGACGTGTGTAGACATCCTCTGATTTAGCCCTGTGAGGTGCCTAGATTAGACCTGAGGGAGGAACCTCCTGAGGAAACGGGCTCTGGAAGTCCTGCCTAAGGTGGGCTCATTGCCTTCCCGAGGCTCTATTTATAGACCTCAGAGGGAATCTAAGGGATTTTATATCACTTCCCACCCTACCTTATAAAATTAGTTCAGGTGGGTGGCTAGAACCATGAAGTTAAACACCAATTATCTAAATATACATAGGAGGTGGGAACAGAGGGTCAGAAAAGAACCCATGTTCTCTAACTTGAGGATTCCAACTGCAGAGATAAAAATGGCAGATGCCTCCTAATGTCTGCAGCTGCTAGGGGCTACTTGGGCCCAACAGCTCTCCCCTCTGTGATCCACTCCCGCTGTAAGTGTGCTTCATGCTGGAAAACACAGCACGAGGATTATTAGTGGTTTTTGTTGTTTGGTTTTGAGACAAAGTTCTTTTTTGGTTTTTTGAGACAAGGTTTTTCTGTGTAACAGTACTGTCTGTTCTAGAACTCACTTTGTAGACCAGGCTGGCCTCAAACTCACTTTAGATCCACCTGCCTCTGCCTCCCAAGTACTGGGATTTAAGGTGTGCGCCACCATCCCCTGTCTTGAGACAAAGTCCTTATTATGTAGTACAGGCTGACTTCTAACTCAGGATCCTCCTGCTTCAGCATCCCCAGTGCTGGGATTACAGGGGTGTACCATTGAACCTGGCTATAATTTATATATTAAATAAGCAAAATTTACTCTCTCAACTAGAGTTTCCCTCATAAGCTTCCATCATATCTCAGCTTGTACTTTGGCATATCCTGTCACATTTTAAAAGAAAATGTGACTTTAGGGGCTGGAGAAATGGCTCAGCAGTTAAGAGCACTGATTGCTCTTCCAGAGGACCCAGGTTCAATTCCCAGCACCCACATGGCAGTTCACACCTGTCTGAAAATCCAGTTCCAGGGGATCTGACACCTTCACACCAATGCACATAAAATAAAGATAAATAAATCATAAAAAATTTTGGAAAAAAAAAGAAAATGTGACTTTAGAGAGAAGCATTAGCATATTTCTGGATTGTTTCTGGGCTCCTGATTGGGCTGTCCCTTTTGTGGCATCTGTAGGCTGGGTTGTTCTGCCCATCCTGTCACGGCAATTCAAAGTCTTCTAGTGTATGTCCCTTGTGTTGGTCAGTCTGCCTGCGCCTGGTCAGAACTTTGTTTTTATTGACTCCATTATCTACTCCTGCCGTTAATGTGGTGTTACATTTTAAATTATTTGTTCACTCCTTTTTGGCAGTTGGCTCTATGCTTTCACTTCCTCCAGCATGGCCCCTTAGTTTCCCAAAATTTTCTTTTGGTAAAGGCAGATGTCCTTGTGGAAATAATTAAGCTAATGGTTTTATGTATGCATTGTCTTCAAGAGTGTGAGGAATCGTCAACATTTGGTTCATAAATGTTGTTTCTGACTCTCGTAGTCTGGGTTTGAAGAAGAAAACTAAAATCCAGTAACTGTTGTCGGGGGGCTGAACTCTTCTCAGAGCTCTGGTTCTGGAGACTAGGGTGCGGAGGGATGGCCTGAGGGGAGCGACTGATGTGGACTGTCTCTTCTGTCTTTCTGATCTCTGGCTCTAGGAGCAAAGTAGGCCCCAGCTCTGAGATTCTGGGTATGTTCCCCATCAGGTCTGTGGGACAAAAGGTAGAATAATCATATCATGGAGGAAATTGTGTAAGATTATTGGGCCTCTTGCTGGGTTTTTGGCATTGATTCTGATCTCTGAGTAAGATCTCTAGTTAAATGTTAAAGAAAAATTTAGTCACTTGGCAGTTGATAACTGTAGTTTCTTCTTGTCTTCAAGAGATAGTTTCTAAGATCCTCAGTGGGACCCTGGAGTCACAAACTCCAAATTGTTTCTCTATATACCCTACAGTTAATCAGAGTCGGTGTAGCTTTCTGTCTTTTGCTCTGGTATTTTCTTTGCATTGCTGCATTTGAGATTTGAAGCTATTAAGTAAAGCATTTTCTTAACACTGTTGATCTGATAACTGACCCTTCACAACTGAGGAGTATATACAGCATGGTTATACTGGCAGGTGATTGATAGCTCAAGCAGGATGGAACATGGAGAAGCCAAACTTGATCATACTACTCAGAAAAGTATGCTGATTAGCGTTTCTGATTTAGGGCCTGCAGAGATGGCCTAGAGGTTTAAAAGCACTTGCTGCTCTTGCAGAAGACTGGAGTTCAGTTCCCAGTACCCACAGCAAGCAGTTCACACCCTCCAGCTTCAAGATTTCCAACACTCTCTTCTGCCTCTGCAGGCACATCATTTAGACTGATCCTCTTTCTTTCCATCTCACTCCTTTTTTAAAAACTCATCTGGTTTAAATAAACTTACATAAAATAAATCTTAAACAATGCTCTTAGTGGAATTTAAAGCCCATAGTGTTGTAATCTGATGGCCTGGTCTGGCACTTAAAGAGACAAGCTCCGCCCACTCCCAACACTTCACTGAGCCACCAAGGCAAGGCTAGCGGATCTCCCACCTCCTTTCCAGTCCTGTCTCAGCTCTGCCTCCCCACCTCCCCCTCCTTCTTTCTTTCTCCCCTTCCCTTTCCCCCTCCATAACCCACTAAATGAACTCTACACCCTTGCTCTCTCTGCATGGTGTATCTGTCTGTCTATTTCCCAGTGGAGGCCTCAGGTCACCTGGCAGGGACCTGCCGAGGCCTCAGGTGGCCTGCCACCATCCCTCCTGGGACCAGTCCCCCCCCCCACCTCTTTATAAATGATAACACTTAGTGCATGTCTCCTGTCTTAGTTAGGATTTCTATTGCTGTGATAAAAACACCATGTCCAAGAGTTGTTTGGGGAGAAAAGGAGCTGTAAATTCCACATCCCAGCCATCACTAAGGAAAGTCAGGGCAGGAACATGGAGGCATGAGCTGATGCAGAGACCGTGGAGGGCTGGGAGGTGGTGGCGCACACCTTTAATCTCAGCACTTGAGAGGCAGAGGCAGGCGGATCTCTGTGAGTTCAAGGCCAGCCTGGTCTACAAAGTGAGTTGCAGGACAGCCAGGGTTGTTATACAGAGAAACCCTGTCTGAAAAAGGAAGGACGGAAGGAAGGAAGGAAGGATACCAGAGAGACCATGGAGGAGTCCTGCTTACTGCTTGTGCCTCATGACTTGCACAACCCGCTTTCTTGGAGTCAGACAGGACTCTGAGGTCTCCTTCCACCTGCTTTCTTAAAACACCCAGGACCACCAGCCCCAGGAGTGGTATTACCTACAGTGGACCCTCCTATATCAATCATTAATTAAGACAATACTCCATGGACTTGCCTGGCAAATCTTTTTTTTTAAATTTATTTATTTACTTATTATGTATACAATATTCTGTTTGTATATATGCCTGCAGGCCAGAAGAGGGCACCAGACCTCATTACAGATGGATGTGAGCCACCATGTGGTTGCTGGGAATTGAACTCAGGACCTTTGGAAGAGCAGGCAATGCTCTTAACCACTGAGTCGTCTCTCCAGCCCCTTGCCTGGCAAATCTTATGAAGGCATTTTCTCAATCGTAATTCCCTCTTCTCAGATAACTCTAGCTTGTATCAAGTTGTCCTAAAACTAGCCAACACATATCCATTCTTATTTTCCTACCTGTCCCTTCATTACTATCACATACATGACTTATGTTATCTTCTTGAAGTAGAGTTAGGGTCCTGTCTTGAGGGCCTGGGTAGCCCTTCTGAAGAACTTTAAATGCTGCTAATCTAGGTGGAAGTCAAGTTCTCTCCTCAGACCATGAGGTCTTTCTTCTCTGATAGACTCTGGGCTGGAGGCAGACCCTGATTTTACCCTTGGGAGAGACTTTTCTTTGTTCTGTAGGAACCCAGAAAACATATTCTCAAGTACAGTGCTTCCCCACTCCTCAACCCACCAACACTTCAAATTGAAAAGCTCAGAAAGAAACAAATTCAAGGAGGAACTTTGTCTAGGGTCGCCTGTCGGAAGATGTTCGCTGAGTAGACATGAGATTATCAAAGTCTCCCTCCTTGGAGTCTGAGTAAACAGAGATTAACTCTCAGGAGAGGGAGCCCAGAGTCTGACACCTCACCCTAAGAGGCTTTAGCACTGGCACCGACTGTTCTGCTGAGTCTTTCCCTTGTTCACGGTGCATTTATTCTACCCACTTTCCTGTGGACTCTCTGTCCACTCCAGACGTCCTAGGCCCTGTCCCTCACTGTCATCCCCCTAGACACTCCGAACCCCTGCTTTTTTCTGTAGCTCAGAATGCTACAGAAGCTCAACCATGTGGCCCTTTTTAGTTTCATGCTTTGATTCTGTTTACTTTTGTGTTAGTACACTGTTCCTTTTCCCTGTTTGCCCACTTTCAGTTCATTCCTCAGAACTGAGCACCGTCCCTCTCTAAAGAAAAGAGAAGCTCATAAAATAGAGGCATTGTGGGCACACAAGCTGCCCACCTAGATGAAGACATTCCTGGCCTTCCCAGTGGAGTGCAGAGACTCAGTTCTGCTGTAAGAATGCTGTCTCTTGACCTCAGGACCTGAGTAGCAACTCTCCAAGTGAGCTTACTCACGAAATGACTGATTTAATAGACTACAAACACATGCATGCAGTCTTGTGAACTAATTATTGGTTTTCTGACTTAAAAATAGCTTTCTGTCATTGAAGGAGTAAGGGTCTTCCCTCAGACCATTGGCTTCAAAGAAAGCTGGCCTGCTTTTGCTCTCCAGTTCCTGTGTGACAGTGCAAAGGCATCCTCGGGGTATTTAGGATTTACAATCAGTTCTTTTCTGAGCTTAGATATTTATATGTATTAAGGTAAATTCTGGTGCTTGTCCTCATTTTAGCTGTATATAGGTAAGGGTTGATTCTTCAGGTCTTTCTTCCCAGGTCTCCTTAGACCTCCTTTTTATGTCTGTTTTAAACTGAATACCCATAGAGATAAATTGAGAACCTCCTTTAGAACCAAGGTCTTAAGGAAGTTGATCTTATGAAAGAAATCACCCTATTTCCTAGAGCCCAGCCTGCAAGCCAGATGGCTTTATGTCTGTCACACTTTCATCAGACATCTCTGTCCAAAGGCTCTGGAAGGGCTCAGGTTGAATCAAGATGCCATCATTTTTATGACAGTCCTCATAAAGCTTGGTTGTCTCCAGGAGTTATTGCACTTGCTTTGGTCGCTTTCCTTGTCTCCCTTAAGGAAACTGGTCTCATTGATCACATTATGACTTTACCTTCTTTGGCACTTAGTTGAGAGGGTTTGGCCATGTTGGTTTTCCTCAGGCTGTTTCTGAACTGTACCAAGTTCTTCTGACAAGAGGCTGCACCTTTTAGGCTTTTCATGCAGAAAGGTGAAAGACCTTAATCCTGTCCTTAATCCTGCCACTCTGTAAGCAGTAAAGGAAACATTCAAAGTGAGCTAGGTCTGGGGCTAGGGAGCTGACTCAGTGGTTAAGAGTACTGGATGCTCTTCTAGAGGATACACGTTCAAATCCCAGCACCCACATAACACGTAGCAACTATGATAATTCTAGTTCCAGAGGATCCAATGCCCTCTTCTGGCCTCGGTGAGCAATGTGTGCACATGGTGCACAGACATACATGCAGGCAAAATACCCATACACATATAATAAAAATAAAAACTTTTTAAAATATGTTAATAGGTTTGCCAGTTATAGCATAATAATAGCCTGCTGTCAGAGCTGATTCAGAGTAGGCATTGGGACTCCTTAAAGATAATTCTCTATTGTAGCCTTGGCACCAAGAGTCTGCAAGATTTCAAAAACAGCAGCATAATAAATCTCAGATACTGTGTTAGTATCAGAGAGGACTATGGCCTTTTTATTTTTGTTTGTGGTAAAGTGACTCAGATCTCCTAGGAACCAGTTTTTCTGCCATCAAAAGACTCTATTCTCTTGAAGTTTGTTTTTGGGTCTTATTTGATCCTTCCATTTCTAGATGTGAATAAAGAAATGTTTTGAACCAAAAGTCTGAGGGTTTTCTTCTACTAGAAGTAGTGCTTGGAAATTGCATAAATCGATTTCAAAGTGGACATAGATTTTAAACAGATAGAGTTGGCTCCTCCCTGTTGTTTTTAGGCTGGCTTTGTTTCCTTTGATCTCTGGATTTCATATTCTTTCTATTCCTTCATGCCATTTCTCCTTTCACTCCTTTGTGCTTATAGGGTTTCTATGCCCAGGCATCCTGGTGTGATTATTTGGTTCAGTCCAGCAATATGAGATGCCTTTCATCAATTGAAAAACAGAAACAAACAAAATAAAAGAGCAGCAACCAAAGAAACCACAGACACACTTGGATTTAGCACAGTCAATCCAAGGTGAAATGGCAGTTCTCAGCACTGTGTCAGAGGTGGGGTTGTATCTGTCTGTACATAATAGCACCAGGACCATGAAATTCACTCTGGTGTACTGGGCATAGGAAATCTTGAAGTTAGAGTGAGGGTTTGAGGTTTAAAAACAAAACTAGATTTTATTCTTGGCTAATATCCTTAATTTTGAAGTAAGACCTCTGAGGTCATCTCTTCATTTCTTCTCTGTGTTAAGAGGTTACTAGAATTCCTTCATGATATTGGGGGAGGTTGCTATAAGAAAGGGAAAGCCTATGAGGCTGCCCGTGATGATGTCATTTGAGGGATGCTGAGGAAGTCAGACTTCGTACTGGAGATCTGACATTCTTGTCAGCCTTGTGATCAGAAGTCACCAAAGGAAATAACCTTAGAAGTATGAGACTCAGCATGGCTATCTATATCCCAAAGTAATTATCCTCCCACCTTTTTTCCCCCATAGAATGATGTACTAGATTAAAGAGTTAATCTAGCTGGGCGTGATGGCACACACCTTTAATCCCAGCACCTTGGGGGCAGAGACAGGTGGGTCTCTTGTGAGCTTGAGGCCAGCCAGAGCTACATAGTGAACCCCTGGTCTTTTTGGAGGGGAGTTGTTATTTGTTTTGTTTAAAGCTAATGCAGGAGCCTGCTTCTGTGTGTTAGTTTCTGACCTGGCTAAGCCTGCTGCTGAGATGAGAGGAACTGCTGACTTCTGTTGTACTTTTCTCCAACTAATCTGTAAGAGAAACATAAAATTGGGTTACACTCTTGACAAAAAGTGAGCGAGAAATGCCCTTGTTCTTCCCGTGACGATACATATAAAACACCTTGCACACACAGCCGTTCAGTGACTTCAAAAGACTTGAAACAGTTTCAAAAACTGGCTTTGACAGACTGTTCCAGCTCATTTGTAATAACAAGCTTAGAACCTTTCGTGTTTAAAGGCATTTTACAAGGGCAATACCTTGAAGTATCTCACTGAAACAACACTAAGTCCATCCCTGGGAGGTTAGGCTGTCAGGCTGACACCTTACACAGCGCTGATCTCTCAAGGCATCTCTGAAGGCAGCTGAAGGATTTCCACCATCAGTGGCTCATGGTCAGTGGACTGACCTGCTAAAGTTGAGAGTTGCTGAAGGGAGCTTTATCAAGGAGTCCATTGAAAGGGTGAGTGAAACGGTGTGAACATGGATGTGTCTTTACCTTTCCATAGAAGCCTTTTCCTCATGCGCTTGAATTCTGTCTGTCATCTGTTCTTAGAACAGTGGGCACAGAGCCAGAGTCACCATGAGAAGCTCTTGGTACCTGTGGCAACATGCTAGTCGGTCACTGTTGTCATCCTCAGAGCATCCCTGTGAGAAAGTCTATGTTTCAGGAAACTATAGGCGGTAGAACTAAAAGGCATGTGACAATTCATCCAGTAGAGCATTCTGGGAGAGAAGTCCCAGGGCCCTGGCCCACAGGGGAGGAATGAGGAACAATCTTTGAGGTTAATCGTTCCTGTGTTGATGAAAAAAGAATAATTCTATATTGTCCTAAATTTAATTACAAAGCTCAGAGAGGAATAGATAAGGGAAGTAAATCAGTTCAGCTGTTAGCTGCCAAACCAGTAGAACTGAATGTGTGTTGAAACCTTGCTTTAAACCCCCTGGTAAATGGTCCCAGTTACTACGGCATTTTTTTACATATAACTTCACACTGCTCACTTGAGCTGGCTCAGAAGCAACGAGTGCTTCTGCTCTCCATGCCCAAGCTTTCCATGTTGCCCTATCCTCTTCTCTGTAGCTAGTATAGATAAGTGTAAAAAACTTATGCGTTCTTTCCCCAAATTTTTACTGTATATGTGCTTTTGATTCTCTATATCTCTGTTTTCTATCCTTGCTGCTGGTAGTTACAGAACTTTGTGTCAAGACCTTGGCCCATGGGGCTGGAGAGTTGGAATCTAGCTCAGCAGTAGTAGCACATGTTCCTAGTATGGGCAAGGCCTTAGCTGTGTCAGGCTCCTCACACACACCCCCAGTACTGTGCAAAATAATAACAGATGAAGGTCTAGAGCGCACTGGCAGTTCTGAGAGGGGGTGATGCATTTTATGAAAATCACTCAGAAAACTGTGTGACTCTTGTGTGTCTAGTGACACTTGGCACTTTGTGTCCACAGACGTCAGAAGTGAGCACTTGTGAGCACACTAAACCTGTCCTGCTTCTTGGTTAGCCTACTCCCTGAGAAGGAAAAAGTCCAGTAGAGAGGAAGGTGAGTTATCTTTTCTTCTAGGGATATATATGCCTCCTTCTGGATGGGACCAACGAAAGAAGTGGAATGTATCTCCTAGCTTGAGATTTTTTTGTTAAAATATCATCTCTGTTCTTTGTTTCTTTTAGTTCTTCTTATGTATTTCTCTATCACACAAGTAATAGTATTTCTTTAAAGTTCTTTTACACATGTCTCCAAATAGCCAACCTTTAAGATAAGAGCCTGATTTTTAAACAAAATTGTTGTATTGCCCATGTTTTAAAAAAATAGTCTGAGTTTTGTTTTGTTCTGTGCCCACCCTCCAGCACCACCACCAGAGTGTAGGCATTTTCTTCTGTGTTACTTGGGGATCAGTTTGTATGCTGGGGTCCGGTCATTCATAGCTAACCTGTCCTTACTTCCCTGTACCTTGATTTCCTAACTCTAAGATAGCAGTAACAGTGAGTCAGAGCATGCCCAGAGCCTCAAGAGATTAAATGCAGTAGTGAAGGCGAACACACTCAGAACTGGGCTGGCACGTGGGAACTGCACAGAGATGTGGCCGCTGCTCGTGTTTGTCTTCCCACTACTGTATTTTCCTCCTCCCACCCTTCTCCTGGGTAGATGGAAAGCTGAATGAGCAGCAGGCTCAGAGTGGCTGTGGAAAAGGAATGGAGATGATGTTTTCTGGCTACTCTTGGCTATTCTTGAAGTACTAGTACTTGGCACCCAGTGTGTCTTGTATTAGTGAGAGCCAACAGTCTTTTCCAAAAGACTTGACTGCCCAGCCTGTCCAAGTTCAGTGTGTTCCTGGCTATATTCCTGACAGGGCCCTGCAAATATGGATGGACACTAGATAGAAGATCAGGTTGTAGACAGGCAGCATTCACATAACTCAGGAATGTTCAAATACAGGTCTGAGATGGGGGACGGGTCTTACCCACTTGAGAACAGGCCATGTCCCTGTGGCTGCTGCTCTGAGGCCCTGTGCTTTCATAAGGAAACAGGGAGTAATATGTGTTTATTGAATGAGAAATTATACAAATCCTATTGCCTTAGAAATGTGATAATGGTCGGGCGGTGGTGGCGCACGCCTTTAATCCCAGCACTCGGGAGGCAGAGGCAGGCGGATCTCTGTGAGTTCGAGACCAGCCTGGTCTACAAGAGCTAGTTCCAGGACAGGCTCCAAAACCACAGAGAAACCCTGTCTCAAAAAACCAAAAAAAAGAAAAAAAAAGAAAAAAAAAAGAAATGTGATAATGCAGGAACCCAGAGATGAAAACAAAGAAGGTAAGAAACGAAGGAAAAGAAAGAAAAATAGAGATGCCGAGAGCCTAGGGGAAGCTGCTCAGTTCTCTTTCTAGTATAGTTTCTATAAGATAAGGTACTGGCTGCTCTTGCAGCCATGGAGTGGATGTGTTAGCTTATTTAGATATGAGGATGACCACTCTGCCACACTACACCTGGGGTTCTGCTAGAGCCATGGCCTGAGACCATATATAAGTAGCAGTCTACACCAGTCTGACTTAGTTTAGACCTCGGTCATCCCATGGATAACTGGGGTTGGGAAATTTAATTTTTAAAAAATTTAATGATGTAATTGAGTTTCTTATCATAAAAAGCAATTAGTATATCTAAAATAAAAAGTTACGTCCCTTCCACACCTCTACCTGCTCGTGAGTGACCAGGTAGTCAGTTGTGCAGCATGAGTTCAGAAGCGTGTCCTTGCTTGTGCCTTCTGGGTGGTAGGTACATGCCTGTGATCTCAGAGGCAGGAGGATCAGCTTAAGGTTGCCATGGAATACATGAGAACAAGTTTGAGGTTAGCCTGGGCTGTATAAGACCCTGTCTCAAAAACAACAAATCTCAACAGCCAAGTAGTGGTGATGCCACCAATAGCCTCCTTGAGCTGTGCTCACCCTTGCTCTTCCCTGTGGAAGGACGTGTGAGTTTGTTTTCTAAAGGAGTCACATTCTTCATATTCTGCAATTTTTAAAAATTCATTTTGTGGTTAAATTGTGAATAGAAGTTTCACTAGTTTTTGTTGATGTTTATATAACTAGCTCTGAATTTATGTCAGTGTGAAGATTATCATCTTTATAATAATCAGATCTTATACAAGAATATATAATGCCCCTCCGTTTATTAGATGTCTCAGGAGTTCTGTGCATTCTTGTTTAAGGAACTTCCTACTAGAAACATGGTTTCTTCTGCTGTTAGTTGTTTCTAGTTAATTATTGCTGATGTGGAAAAACGTAATTTGATAAATAGATCTTGTAGTTTGCATGAAACAAAAAAGCAAGTAATATCTTTTCCTTTCTGATGCTTATATTTAGATTTCCCCTCCTTAACCTGTGGATCAGTACCTCTACTGTTATGCTTACCAACGGTTTTTCCATTGAATATAAGTTTGCTGTAATTTTTGGTGAAGATATTTATATTTTTTCAATTAAGTGTTTTCTGTTTATTGAGAATTGTAAATATAATGTAGTAATAAACTCTTCCAATTTGTTTTCTCTATCAACTGAAAGAATCATTTTCCCTTCCCCAGTCTATTGGTATGGTAAGGTTTCCTTGTCTACTGGCTAGTTTTATGTCAATTGGACACAAGCTAAAGTCATCGAGAGGCGGGAACCTCAATTCAGAAAGTGCTTCCATAAGATGAGCTGTAGGCAAGCCTGTGTGGCATTTTCTGAATTAGTAATGACAGGGGAGAGCCGGGTCCATTGTGGGTGGTGCCATCTGTGAGATGATGGTCCTGGGTTCTATGAGAAAGCAGGCTGAGCAAGTAAGTCATTCAGAGTAAGCAGCACCTATCCATCGCTTCTGCATCAGCTCCTGCTTCCAGATTCCTACTCTGCTTGAGCTCCTGTCCTGACTTCCTTCAGTGATGAAGAGTGATACAGAAGTCAAATAAACCCTTTCCTTCCCAGCTTGCTCTTTTTGGTCATAGTGTTTCATCACAGCAATAGAAGACACCTTGTATTTTGGGGAAAATGCACTTTCTTTGGCTTCTGTATCCTCAGTATTTCCGTCAGTTACCTACTATTTATTTGGGTTTGTGTAATAGATGTTCCAGGAGCTTTTCCATTTGTAATTAGATGTTAGTATCCACAAGTCTTTTCTCTGTAGTGTTGAGTTTCAAAGAAAATCCAAATTCCAGTGTCTACCCTGAGACAGCAGATAGGGATGCTCATGTGGCCATTCTGCCTCTGGTTCTGCACTTTCCTCCTAACTCCGTACTTAGCAAGAGTTGGTTCTCCTGAGATAAGACTTCCACAGGTAAAGGACAGTGTCGCTAATAATTTATGGCATATCTATTCCATAACAAAATACCCAAAACTTAATGGTTTAAGCCAATAGCAATCATTCTCTCTCACAGTATTTATAAGCCAGAAACTTGGGACTAGCTCAGTGAGGCATGGGGGTTAAGAGCTTCCATGAAGCTGCAGTTGGATAGTGACTGTCTGAAAGGGTTTTTTCTCACATGCCTAGATACCAGTCCAGAGAGACTCAGGAATGACTAGGGTCTTAGCATCTCTGTTTCTGTGTAAGTGTTTCATGAGATCTGTCCTGCCTCAAGTCTTCTCGGGGTAACTATATATATTGTATATTAACTTGACTAGGACCACCATTATAAAAGACCCAGGTGGGAGCCAAATTATGTATCTCATTATGTATCTGTGGCTGGCTTGGAATTCATTATAGACTAGATGAACCTAGAATCCAGAGATCTGCCCAAATATCTGACTCTGGATTTTTATTATTCGTGCTACACTCGGGAGACCTAGTATCACATCTGTCTTAGAGAAATAGCAGCCTGCTACAAGGTACAATCCTATTCAAATCCTGTTTTAAATTAAGCTTTTTAAAACATAATTTAATTTTATTGTTTGTCTGCATGTGTATCTGTGTGAGGGTGTCAGATCTTGGAGGTATAGTTATGAGTGGCCATGTGCACAGGTTCTGGGAATTGAACTCGTGTCTTCTCAAGAACAGCCTGTCCTCTAATGCTGAGCCATTTCTCCAGTTCCTTAATTTAAGCTTGTAGACAGGCTGGCCTCGAACTCACAAAGATCTGCTTGCCTCTTCTTCTTGAGTGCTGGGATTAAATGTGTGGGCCACCGCTGCCCAGCTAATTTAAGCTTTTATAATGTGTATCTCAGGCTGGCCTGGAGCACATAATTCTCCTGCCTCAACCTGTCTAGTTGTTGGAGTTAAATACTATATCAGCACACCAGCTTCAGAATTCTAACTGGACTAGTGTTTCTGTTTTTTTTAACTTTTTTTGTAGAGTGTATCTGGATAAGCTAACCTTTAGAGATAAAGGGCCTTTTTATAGAGGTGTCCACCCGTAATTCCAGGTACTTGGGAGGCTAAGGCAGGAGGATAACAAATTTGAGGTGAGGCTGAGCAGTTTAACAAAACCCTGTTCGGAGATAAAATTACGGCCACAGATATGGTTCACTGGCAGAGCACTCGTCTGTCAGGTATAAAACCTGAGGTTAAGCTCCATCACAAAAGAATCAAAATTAAAAGGGGAGAGGAAATATATAACTCGGAAATTTAGAGCATTTCGCACAGCATATATGAGGCCCCTCGGCTCAGTCCTCAACCATAGACAAAAGGGAAGATTCTTGCCCTGGTGTGTTGGAATTTATAAGCCGTTAAACCATGGCCAAAGCAGTGTCTTCAAGAACAGGTGGTGGAAAAGGAAACTGAGTGCGGATCTCAGAGGCAGACACATCTACATGGAAGCTTAGCATGATATAAACAGGGCACCACCAATCTCTGAAAAAGGAGTGTGTCGCTTAGTAGATCATGTTGAGAGAATTGACCAAGTAGATGGAAAAACCTAAACTGGGTCCTCATAGAAAACCACACATGACGGTAGGCTGTAGGTGGGCTAAAAACCTAATGAGAATTGTTCATGCTGTAAAACTAACATGCTCAGCCATTCCTCACCCACAAAAATGAAATCTGGACACTCTGAAACCAGACGCTTTCTCTTAAATCACCTGGCTTGAAAACTTGAACTGAGGTGAGACTGTTTATAGGCTTATTCGTCTTGTTTAATATGAACGTCTGTTCCACTGCATCTTTTTTTAATTTAATTTTTTAAAGTGATTTAGCTTTTTTTGAGATAGGGTCTTATGAACTTCTTTCCCCCCTGCCCCCATATTATGCTGGCATTACAGACATGTACCACCATACATGACCTTACAGTGTCACGGCCACCCTCGTCCCGCAAGGATGACACGACCACTGGAGCTCTTCTCACTGCAGTTTTATTCCAGGACTTTTTACACTTTTCTCTCTCTTCCCCTTTTTGACCTCTCTCCTTGGGCAAACCTCTCTCAGCCCTTAAGTAGGCATGGGCTGCCAACCCCAAACTGCCAGGTGGGCACTGCCCATAGGTTCACGCATATGCAGGCAGCTGATAATCATTGCGTGATCATAGCATAGGTCAGACTTTAGCCATAGGAGTTGATTATACATCTCCATCAGTTGTGATTCCACACAGCTCGCTACAGTTCCCCCTTTTGTTTTGTAAAGCCACAGGTAAGAGTAGAGGTCTGATCTCTGTTAAAAATGGAACATGTAGCCGGGCGATGGTGGCGCACGCCTTTAATCCCAGCACTCGGGAGGCAGAGGTAGGCGGATCTCTGTGAGTTCGAGACCAGCCTGGTCTACAGAGCTAGTTCCAGGACAGGCTCCAAAGCCACAGAGAAACCCTGTCTCGAAAAACCAAAAAAAAAAAAAAAATGGAACATGTACTAGTGTTTGTCCAGGTGTCATCCACTCAGAGAACACTAGACCTGTCCGGTGCCTTTTTACAGAGGTGGGAGCTAGACACCAACCCACATGCAATCAGACTTGCTCTTACATCTCTAGCCAAACTTGGGGAGACTGTCCTGCTTCAATGGCTGTGAAGGCCTGAATGATCATAACTGCATTGCAATGCTGTGAAACCCTTCTGTGACAAATGCACCATAGGCATACCAGGGAGGCAAGCACCATTAAGCTTATTAGGGCTCTTATTCCCGCCCACTCCTTCAGATGATCCATGGAGTGATCCAGGAAGATAGTCCTTCTGCCAGGCTGGTATCCATGCGTGTGGAGTTCACAGTCACAATCGCCACCCGCAACTTTTCCAGTTGTTGTTCGAATTCACCAGACCAATTACCTAAAAGATATCTAGACAATTCTTTAGACAGATTAGTTGCATGAGTCATATTGAATGCTGGTCACACACAGTCCCGGATGGATAGAAATGTCTGACAGACTATAGACTTGCCTCTAATAACATACCCCAGCTGCCATACCCCCGTGGCTCATTTATTCTTGTCAGCTGAGTGCATGGAAGACACCTTTTCCCTCGTGCACCTCTTTGGCTTCCCTAGCAGCTCAGCTGATCCTGCTTCTGCTCTGAAAGGGCCCTGCTTAAACTGTGTTTTAGGGGATTTGGGCGTTGTCAATCCGTCTGGCTACTTCCTGCTAGCGGGGACATTGCATTCTTACGGGTATTTACTACAATCTACTGCCATTTTCCAGTCGTGCTCGGACTGGTTCGCAGAGACAGCAGGGGAGAGGCGGAGACTTCACTTCCCCACAGTGCTGTAAGGTGGGGGCGTGGTGGGGCTGAGCAGACCCGGGTCCAGCTGGTTGCCCCAGGCTAGGATAGAGGTTCAGGCCAACTGATCTTACATCTCCATCAGTTGTGATTCCACGCAGCTCGCTACATTACAGTAATGCTATAATACCATCTTAGATCCACACTACATGAGATTCCCTCATTTATACCCACAATGTTTCCCCCACTCAACACATATTTATTGAACATCATTATTGCTCATTGAGCAGTAATACATAGTGAACATTGTTAAACTTGTCACTATAACTCACACTGGAAATGTAATACTAGCAGAAACAAAGTTGTATGGAGATATGAGCAATGATGCCTTTTGGGAGGAGACCTCCTATTCCAGTACGTTGTGGGGGTGAGATACTAAGTCATAGGAACTCTGTATTCGAACCCTGTTCCCTCTATGTAGACCTTAGATCAGTGCTTCTCAGCCTTCCTGGTGCTGTGATCACTGATACAGTTCCTCATATTGTGGTGGCCCTCAGCCATAAAATTATTTTCTTCATAACCATAATTTGGGTACTGTTAGGAATCTTAATGTAAATATTTTTGGAGATGGGGGTCTGCCAAAGGGGTCACAACTCATAGCCTGAGAATTATTGCCTCAGATTCTAATCTAAGGGATGTCCAACTTTAGAGGGAACAAAAGTTTCTTTCTTTAGACAGATTTATTGAACCAAGATCTGATCAGAGTTTATATATTTGGTTGATGTTTTTTCTTTTTTTTAAATCTAGAACATTCTACCGTGTGTGTGGTGTGTATTGTATGTGTGTGGTGTGTATTGTGGTGAATGGGTGTGGATGGTGGGTGTGGGTATGGTGGGGTGTGTATTGTGGAGGTGGTAGGGGTGTGTGTGCTGTGTATTGTGTGTGTGATATGTGTGTGTTAACTAGGATTTGAAGCTAGGGCCTTGTGTGTAATGGAAAGACTGCTGCTGAGCTACACCTCCACCCTGACAGTGGCTTTCTGCAAAGACAGAATCAGTTGATTTCTAGAATGGCCTTCATTCTCGATTATGTTAAGTCTCCTTGGGATTGTTATTCAACCTATTCCTTTAGCCCTTTGTTTCTTTAATAGACTAGACATTAGATTAGTCTAAATAGTTTCAGTTCAAGTACTTGGGAAAAACTAAAGTATTGTTGATGTGCACTTCGTAGGTACCATGTGATGAAGCAAGTATCGAACTCCAGTTTCCCATCATTTGCTCTTGTGAACTGATCATTTGGTTAAGGTGGTGACTGTGAGCCGGTTACTTTTACAGACTGTTAATTGGTAGCTTGCAGATGTCCTCTTCTGCCCCTGCCAAATGACTGGTGATGATCTAATGATAAAACTCCATGCTCCTCCGAGGCAGCGAGTTCCTTAGTAACTCAGTCAGCAGTAAGTGTGGTGCTGTCTGGGATGATACCTGAATGCTGTGCAATAGCACTGGTCCCGGGCCTATGGGGAAGAGACCAGAAAGAAGATAGCTTTGTTAGGTAAGCGATGAAAGGCTTGTAAAAGCACACACTGTCAGAAACACAGGTACCACTCAGAGCCTAGACATGCAGGAGAGAAAGAGTGTAGAAAATAAAGCCAAGGACCCCTGACCAGTTTTAAGAGGTTAGAGGCTGTGAATATAGTTCAGTGGTGGAATGCTCTAAAGTGTCAGTTTCTTAACTAATTTTGCTTTATGAAATTTACGCAAGGGATGAAAGAAACAGAGTAAGTACCCAAAGTGCCAAGTGACTATCGTTTCTATTACTAAAAAACAGGGGACAGCCTCAGTATCTGTGTATAGGGAATTAACTAAATAACTTATATTTTTATAAAATAGAGTACTATATAGCTGTTTTTCTTTTTCTCTCCTCCCTGCCCCCAGACAAGATTTTTCTGTGTAGCCCTGACTGATGGAGGAAGGTCATTGGCTAATAAAGGCACTGCCCTGGCCCATTTTATTGGTTAGAGGATAGGTGGGAGGAGTAGGCAGAACAGGACGCTGGGAGGAAGAGGAAGTGAGCTCAGTCTCGACAGCTTTCCTCTCAGGAGCAGAAGCCTGAGAGAGACGCCATGCCCTGCTCCCGGCATGAAGCTCCGACCCAGGATGGACTAGGCTAGAATCTTCCCGGTAAGACCAGTTCTCACAGATTATTAGAGATGGGTTGATCGGGATGTGAGAATTAGCCAGTAAGGGCTAGGGCTAAAGGGCCAAGCAGTGATTAAATGAATACAGTTTGTGTGTTGTTATTTCGGGGCATAAGCTAGCCGAGCAGGCGGCCAGGGTGCTGGGAACGCAGCCCCGCCACTCTTATTACTTCATATGGCGCCCACGTGGACAACTGCTTCCATATAAAGCCTGAGACAGCTTGGGAAGTAATTCTAGAACAAAATGAAAGCATTGTGCCTGGTTTCTTGGTAGCAGCAATTTCTCGGTTCTATTCTGCTTGCTAGAGGCAAGCAAGGGCCTCATCTAAGAGAGGCTTCCTGACTCAGCTTTAGCTGCAAAGCCTGCAGCTCATTAAGAGGTCCTGCCACGAAACACTTAAATGGTGTTGACGAAAAGCTGAACGCATGCTTTTCGATTTTCAGCCGTAGCAGGAAAAAAGCTGCGCCGTTTAAAAATGCCAGCTTTCTGGGCTGTCCTGCCAGGGCAAACTCTGACTCTTTTACGCAGGCGGTTCGTGCGGTTTGCAAGCACAGGCTGCTGAAGTTCGCGTGCTGGCAAGGACCTTGAAATGCCATAGAGTTGTCACAGTAAACATGGCTACAGCCAGTACCTCAGCCAGGAGGCTGGAAAGCTAAGGAATGGGCTGGATCCAGCCGGCAAAGCCACGCCTTTAATCCTACCCATATTGCTTGGTAAATTAAAGACTCGTGTGGTCAGAAAAAGAGAGATATACAGTAAAGAGAGATTCAAAGACAAAGAAAATTTCTAAATGGTTTACTGTGTGTTAAAAATATATGCAGACTAAAAGTTGAAGTTCTTAAAGTAAAAAACATAAAAAAAGGAAGAGAGTTGTTGTGTGTGGTAGCACACGCCTTTAATCCCAGTGCCTAGAAGGCAGAGACAAACAGATCTCTGTGAGTTCAAGGTGTAGTAGTATACACCTTTAATCCCGAATGCCTGAGAGGCAGAGACAGGCAGATCTCTGAGAGTTCAAAGACAGCCTGGTCTACAGAGTTACTTCAGGTCAAAGATACAGAGAACCTGCCTCAAAAAGCAAAGAGTTAAAAGTAAAAATAAACAAAATAGAGGTTAAAACACAGCTGCACAAAGATGGAAAATACACAGAGAATTTTGATACTGTATGCTATTATGCTCTCTTTGAATTGTTTGAATGCTGAGGAAGGACAAACAACTGCTAAAAGATATTTGTTTATAAATGCTGCTGAACTAATCCAACATAGATACTTTGAAAATGCCTTAAATTTGAAATTTGGATCTAAGGACATGATACTTTGGAAAGGAGTTTCTTATTTTGTTTTCACAGAGGATGAGACGCTGTTCATTTCTTCTACTCCGATTTGGTATGATGGACCACGCCCTCCTGAAGGGTTGGTGTGAACACCTTCAGAAAATTGCTTCGCTCAACTGCCAACTGAGATGAAACTAGCACACAGGTTATACCATGAAAGACCTAATTAACGACGCCCCCATTCAGCAGGAAGCAGTTTGGAGAGAAAAAACTGCGCCCATGTTCCCAAATATGGTTTATAAACGTTCTTTTACATTTAAAGGGGGATATGATATAGATATGAATAATTTGCATTAGTATAGATTTTGCTTTATTGATAGAGATTTAAGGTCAATTTTGTTATATGTATAAGTGTTTCTGATTTTGATTAAGGTATTGTGATTGTGTAGTTCATTTAAATATGTACTGTATAATTAAGAAATACAGGTTGTTAATGGATAATCATCGATAATAGTAAAGCTTGTAGTCATGTTAGTTAGATTTTCTAGATATATAGAGATGTATTTCAGTTAGATAGACATTCTTCATGTCTTTCAAAGATTACAGAATAGGACATTTAATGTTTTAATAACTGAGGACTTTTCATGACAATGAGACACTCTGCTCCTGGCAGCACCAATCTACTTCAAGAGGAAGATGGGCATCGAAGAGGCTTGTTATGGAGTTTTGATAGCCATTTGGGCAAGAAACTGCTCTTGCCTGGACTATTGCATAAACTGGACACAGAGAACCTGCAGAGAGAGGACTACTGAACTTGCCTAAGGTGAGATGATCTTTCGGGGTTCCTGATTCATTTTGAAAGAGTCTGCGAGACATTCTGCAGGACACAACAGATAGTGACTGAACTGACTTTGAATTTTCCTGCTTTATGGAAATGTCTGCTGGATACCATGGGCCTGAAGGCTGAAGATGGATGCCCCAATGGTACAAAAGAACTTTGGGTGACTGTCCAGGCAGCGAGATGTCTTTGTCATTTCTAGAGTTTGAAGTTTCTTAGTTCTTGTTTACTTAGGTAATATTATATCTTTCTGGAGTCTTTGATGGAGTTAAGAATAGTTAGTTATAGTTATAGTTTTCCTTAGTTATGATAAAGATTATTGTAACTTTTACTTGATAACTGTTTTGTTATATGTAATTTTGCTATGTTAAAGTTAAAGCCTTTTTTTTTGTTTAAACCGAAAAAGGGGAAATGATGGAGGAAGGTCATTGGCTAATAAAGGCACTGCCCTGGCCCATTTTATTGGTTAGAGGATAGGTGGGAGGAGTAGGCAGAACAGGACGCTGGGAGGAAGAGGAAGTGAGCTCAGTCTCGACAGCTTTCCTCTCAGGAGAGGTAGGAGAGGAGATCCAAAATTGAAGGTGATTCTTGGCTACATAGCAAGTTTGAGAACAGTATGGGCTGCCTGAGAACTGTCAGGAGGAAGAACAGGAGAGGAGGAGAGAGTCCTTTTCCAGGAGGCTGAAGTGTGTTCTGTTCTACACCACTTTCTTATTCCTGTTGTGTGCGGATTAGTTTTACCCATTGAAGCCACACTCAAATAATTGTTAACTCAAACACAGACCTCGTGGTCCTGTTGTACTGTGATCTTTGGGTGTGTTTGCCACCAGCTACTATAGGGCTGGGATTGGGACTGTTATCTGTGCAGCAGACTCCCCCATTGCTTCTGTAGCTATAGCCTACCTCCCACTGGGGCACAGAATGTAATATCCAGTTTAACACGCAGGCTTGGCCTCTTGACTAAAACCAAAGCTTTCCTTTTTATGCTGTGCTCTCGCCCCCTGTTTACTAGGCCTTTTCCTCTTTGGGAAAGTGCGTGTACTGAGAAAGATGGGGCTCCTCTCTGGCCCTCTTCCTCCCCCTAGCTTCATTCAGCAAATGGATGAAATCAAGCTGATAACTTTGAAGAGAATCAGTGAGCTCTGAGATATCCAGAAAAAAATGATGTTTACTGCTCTCTTGACAGAGGTGTGAACAGTGTTAATTGAGCACCCTCTTCAAGATTTAACTTAAATTGAATCAATGCTGGGGATGGAAGGATGGAGGACAGGGAAAGGACCACTCAGAGTACTGTGAATGACTCCCTTAGCTGCTCAGACTAGGGTTACTTGATCTATCCTGCTCCTACCTATCACACTACCACTTCACTCCAGCTGTTTGGCTTCACTACTTAGCCTGATTCATAACTGCAGCCTCCCTGCTTCTTCCCCTTAACAATTACACCAGCTGTATTTTTTCCTCTGGCAGATTCCCCAAATTTGGCATGTCTAAAATGGAATCACCATCTTCTCTTGCCCTCCTTCCAGCAACCCTTTTCTCTAGGATTCCATCCTCATGAAAACCACCAGATGGTTTTCTCCTTGTTGTGCTCATAATCGGGAATACACCTGCTAACTCTGTCTGAACGCCTCTTACAAAGTTGTTTGAGACACAGTCTGGACGTGTAGCCCTGGCTAGCCTCAAAGTTGTGATCCTCCTGCCTCAGTCTTCCAAGTGAGTAGTGCTGTTACAGGCTACCACACCTGCAGTGTCTAAGCTAACCTGTGTGCTTTGCTACTGTAGTCTAGCACAAGTTATCAGTGGATGCCAAAAAGCACAATAATCAGGATAAATAATTGTTCAGAGTCAAGTCAACCAGATGTCCCTGCTGGATTCTGAGTCCACCAGATGGCCATTGGGCACCAGGCCAGGGCCCCAATAGCATAGGAGACCTTGATGTTTACCAAGGGTTGGCAGGGCAGTGAGGCCTGGTTCTCTTCACCCACACCACCAGTAGCCTAAATAGCAGCAACTCCTTAACTGTTCTATAAGTTTTCAGGGTCTCCCAGACTGCACTGATGCCAGAGTGGTTGATCTGATTTCTGTCAGTCTTTCTGCCTACCTGCACTGCACCCCCCCCCCAATTGCCTCTCTTGGGGTGTGTCAGAGAGAGTCTTTCTCAATTGCTCTTCACTTTAATTTTTGAGACCTAGCCTCTTGCTGAACTTTGGCTAGGCTTGACAGACCAGCAAGCTCTGGAAATTCCGCTGTTTTCCACTTTTCTGTCCCCTGCCAGTGCTGAGGTGACAGGCGCATGCCCCCATATATTACATGAGTGCTGGGGATCCCAACTCAGGATCATGTTTGTGTACCTTTAATGCCAGCAGATGCAGGTGGATCTCTCTGAGTTCAAGGTCAGCCTAATCTACATAGTAAGTTCTATGCCAGCCAAAACTACAGAATAAGTCAGTATCAAAACAAACCAACAAATTAAGTATTTAATAGTTTATTAGTACTTAATAGACCATCATAAGTATATGTCTATGTATAGTGTGGGTCTGTACATGTTAGTGTATGTGCACCTGTATGTATATGGAGATCATATATTGTTATCAAGTGCCTTCCTTAATTACCCCTACCTTATTATTTTTTTTTCCCCTACCTTATTATTGAGACAGGATCTCTCACTGAATTTGGAGTTCACCAATTCTGCTGATTCAAGTGAGCCAGACAGTGTGTTCCAGGGATCCTCCTGTCTTCACTTCTCCAGAATGGGGAATATAGGCATGTGCTACTGCACCAGCATTTCATATGGGTATTAGGAATCTAGACTTGGGGCCACTTCATGGACTGAGCAGTCTCTCCAACCTGTACATGTGTATCTTGATGGCTTCACAAACTGAGCACTTCTGTATGAAGTATGACCTGTGTCCTAGGACACTGCCTCATGCCCTTTCTCCCCATGGGGTAATTGCCCTCCTGCCTTGGAACAGATTTGCCTGACTTATTTTTGTACTTAAATAAAAATCAAACATCATGTGCTTATAGGTTTGCCTCCTTCCCTGAGCATTGTTTGAGAGTCAGCCAGCATATTGTAGTGTAGTGCCGAAGACCCTTAATTAGCCTTGCTGCAATAGTTTCCATTATGTGAATGAACTAACTGTACTTTTTCCATTTATTCTTACACTGCAGCTGCTCGACAAAATGCCCTAAAACTCATTAGTGCACAACAGCTGTTCATTCTGTGGACATGGTAGGAGCAGCTTGTCTCTGCTTCATGATACCTGGAGTCTCATGTGAAAATCTGGAGGCAGTAGCTTTGGATGGTGTGGTAGTTTGAATGACAGTGTCCCATTCCCCATAGATTCATAGATTTGAATACTTGTCCCAGGTATTGGATCTGTTTGGATTGATTAGGAGGTGTAGCCTTGTTGAAGGTGTATCACTGCAGGTGGACTTTCCACACATTGTCATTTAGTTGCCTCGGCCTCTTGCTTATGGATCAAGATGTAAGCCCTCAGCTACTGCCCCAGCACCATGCCTGCCTGCCTCCTGCCATGCTCCCTGCCATTATGACCATGGACTCTAATCCTCTGAAATTGGAAGCCCAAAACAAATTCTTCCATAAGTTTCCTTAATCATGGTATCTATCACAGCAGCAGAAAAGTAATTAAGACAGATGGGTGGTTCATTTGCTCACATGCCCTAAAACTCTGCAGGGGTTGTCAGCATG
Organism: Microtus oregoni; assembly: GCF_018167655.1. NCBI lineage: Eukaryota > Metazoa > Chordata > Mammalia > Rodentia > Cricetidae > Microtus > Microtus oregoni. The sequence goes on from NW_024543063.1 coordinate 45,534,075, forward strand.
GTGGCTAATTGTGAGAGCAGGGTCCTAAAACTACTAGGCAGCAGCCATATCCTTTGTATGTCCCCGATTTGTACATCATGATGTTTCTGCTATATTCTTGGTCTGAATTCCAAGTTTACTCTCGAGTAAGGGAAATAGACTCCAGCACTAAATGAGAGGTGGCAGGAGCTCTTGGGTGGCACTGGGAGTGAAAACAGTACTGGGGAAATTATGCAAAAAAGTTCCCTTCCAACTCTTGTACGCATAGTATTATATGATGACATCGTTCCTTTTTGAGGCAGCCACAGTAGAACTCATCAAGTTCACTGGTCACCTCAAGCCCTGGCTGGCTTTCCTCATCCTTTAGTCACAGCTTGGACTTCCCTTCTTTTTAACAAGCCTCTCCTGACATTACTGCCTCCAGCCTCAAAAGTTTCAGTGTAGTTCCCATTCTGTGTTCTGGGGCCCTATCCTAGCCCTCGCACAATGTGCAGACTAGGAGGCCTGCTCTTGTCTATTTAATTGTCCTTGTCCCCGGTCAGAGTTGAGGCCCCCCATAAAGCAGCTCTTCCTTTCATGGGGCATGTAGTAAGCTACAGTGAAATAGAGAAAACGGATCCAGCCTTTAGTGTCTGCTTTTTAGAGACACAGTGTGACACACATAGGAATTAGCCATATTTTAAGATATCAAACACATACCCTTCTGCAGCCAATCAAGTGTTAGAACAGGAAGGCATTTTAGATAGTCTTTTCTCCTTCTGTAGGTTAAAAATGTAAACATAATAGAATCCTTTAAGTAGAAATAGATGACCCAGTTAGCAGCAATCCTAGGCCCCCATTGTAATAAGAGGTGTTCCCATGAAGAGGCTGAGGGGGTTGAAGGAGCTCTATTTAAGCTCCTCTACCTTTGCTCTGAGATGCAGAAACTGTGTATGGTCAGTGATAGACACATAAGCCACTAGTCATACTATTCCCATGTGTGAGCTACAAGAAGGCCACCTTTCTGTGACTTGTAGGAAGAATTAAGGCATCTTTTTTCAGCCCTTCTGCCCACCTCTCCAGCCCTCAGGTCCTGGATCATTTTGCAAACCAGTTATCTAGTTGGGTAAAAGAAAGCATTTTTAAAAGGGGAGGAAGCTGGAGACATCTTATAGGCTCAGTGGCCTATAAAAGCCAAAAGAAGCTATCAGGTTCCTGGAACTGGAGTTACAGGTGGCTATGAGATGCCATGTGGGTGCTGGGAATCAAAATCAAACCCAGGTCCTCACGAAGAGCAGCAGTGCTCTCCAGCCCCTGCCCCAGGACTTTAAATAGTTTTGTGTATATTTGACTCATACATGTCATGGTGCTGCCAATTCTTTTTGTTTCCTCTGTGTGTGTGTGTGTGTGTGTGTGTGTGTGTGTGTGTGTGTAGTGCTTCCCTAAGCCTTCTATGTTTTTAAGATCTGCCACTGTATGTGTGTTTAGTCCATTGCTTGTGCCTGCTTGTTGATGGATGTGGCTAATCTACTATACTATCTCATGGTATACATGTTCTCTGTTGGTCCTGCCCATGGGGATGTTCTGGGCTGCCTGACACTATGATGATGATGAGAGATAGCCCAGAAGTGTTATTGCTAGGTCCTAGAGCAGTGGACTTCTGGGATCTCTTCTAAGGACCTTGATGTATCTGTGACCCATTTCCCATTTGCCTGAGTGGGAATGATAGGTTGCTTCAGATGTCTCCCCTTCATCTTGGATCTGGAATTTTGCAGTGATAGCCTCCAGAGAGTAGAGAGAAAGGTTGAGATATTATTCTCCTGTAGGTTGAACTGTTCCGATGCCCACTGTTCCTTCTGTCTTGAGTTTATTCCTGATTTCTGGGCCCTTTAGAGGCAGTAAGGGACAGTGGAACACGCTGACCTGAGCACACATTTGACTTCTCTGTGTGCGCTCGGTCACCAGGCCGCAGGATGGATGTTAGGAGTCCACTTGCCAGCGATAAATCGAGTTTGCCCATCTCTATCCTTCCTGCTGGGAGACAAGAAAAGTCACTGCACATTTATGGCGGACTTATGTCTGAAATTTCCTTCAAAATAATCTGAAACAGGGGAACTGAGTACAATAAAGATCAAATGACTCTAAATTTTGTCATCCAAATGCAGACACATCTTAGATTAAAAGAGAGAGCTATTAATTACACTAGGATCACAAACTAAGACCAGGATTGCTCTAGCAAACCAAGACACTGTATCCCAAGGAAAAATGATGGAACAGACCCTGAGTTGACCACTGTTGAAACTGGGCAACTTGCACCTAGAAGCTCATTCTATTGTTTGTTCGTTTGAAAATTACCATAATAAAAATCTTATTTTTATGGGGGAGGGTGCTTATTAGACTGCCAAAGCACTCAGAAGTCTCCATTGTCAAGCTGGCAATTTAGCCCAGTGGAAGAGCATTTTTCATGTATGAGTCCCTGGGTTTGGTACCCTTCTCCTCCCCCAGCCCCCCAATTTTCCGTAACTATTTAGCCCTTATTGCCCAGGAAATTGGGACTCTTGCCAGTCTGTAAGAGTAGTAAGCTTAGGTTGTCTGCTGCCTGCATTCAGGGCACCCAGGTGGAGGTGGAGTTGAGGGGAGTTGATAGAAGAGCCCCACCTGCTCTTGTTGACAGGAAGAATGAGAAGCTGTGAGTTGTTCTAGCCTAATGGGACTTGGCTCGGCCTGCCCAGGGGCCAACCGCAGCAGGTCCTTCACATACACACCACAGCCTGGTAGCAGTCTGTACATAGGCACACGTGATCGCTATCTGTGGCAGGAAGCAGCCTACAGATGGTGGGTTTTTAACCGACATTCTGTGGCACACACACTTCCCTGTCCTACTTAACCTTCGCCCTGGTTTTAGCAGTTGCTGGAACTGAGGCGTAGAAGGTAGAAGTTTACTCCTCTGCTGGAAATAAACTCCAACCACAGGCTCATGTACCCACAATTGGTTATCTCTTTCCATAGTACATGGTCCTTCTTGACACGGTTCCATGAAACATAATTCATTCATTCAATGGATAGTTATTCATTCATTCATTTATTTATTATGTATACACTGTTCGCCTGCATTCCAGAAGAGGGCACCGGATCTCATTACAGATGGTTGTGAGCCACCATGTGGTGGTTGCTGAGAATTGAACTCAGGACCTCTAGGAAGAGCAGCCAGTGAGTGCTCTTAACCTCTGAGCCATCTTTCCAGCCCCTATTGAATGGATATTATAAGAACCTCTCATATGCCAGGCTTAGAGGATATAGTAGTAAAAGAAAGGCTACCTTCAAGGAACTTACTGTCGAGGGGGCCACTGACATCAGATGCAGCAGTAATGACTGCTAAAAAAAAAGGTAAAGTTGGTGGGTGACTGAAAGTGGAGAATTGGGGCTAAGAGGGTGTCAGAGGGACTGAAAAGCAGGTACAGCAAGGTGGGGTAGGAAAGGAGGGCCTCTCACATACTGTTGAGTAGTCAGGATCACCTTTAGGATACTGTCATGTAGGAGCCATTGGTGACCTTAGTAAGTTTGGGATAGGTACAAAAAGGACAGGAAGGAGAGAGGTGAAGACACTCAGTACAAGCAGCTCTTTCTCTGTGCTTGAGATCCGCCTGCCTCTGCTGGGATTAAAGGATGTACCACCACAGACTCCTTAAATTATCAGAAGAGATAGACACACCAGCACTCTTTACCTTGTGAGGACACAAGAAGGCTATTGCCTGCAAGCCAGGAAACAGGCTCTCACCACACACATCTACTTTTAGCGCCTTGGATCTTGGAATTCTCAGTCAATAGTACTGTGAGAAATAAATATTGGCTCTTTAAGCCACCCAGTCCACAGTATTTAGTTACAGCAACCCAAACTGACTAAGACATCCCATATAGGTCATCTACTTTTCCTATTGTGACCCCTTCTTCCATCTCTGACACTTCAGATATTTTCCTGACTGCTTCCCATCATTGTATTTCTTCCTCTGGCTTTCTCCTGCCTCCCTCCTTTCCTCCTTTCTTCATAAGGATGCATGGAATTCTGTAGGACCCCTCCCTGCCCCCAGCCAATCCCATCCCATTGTAAGACTCTTCATTTATCACAACTGTGTAATCTGTTTTTCTATGTAAGGTAACATTCACAACATGTTTTGGGATTGGAATGTGGATGTTTTTGTAGGGCCATTATTCTGCCAACCACACATTGTATAAATGTGTACACATGTTGTAATTTAATGGTTAGGTTAGTAAAAGCACTCCTGATTTACAGCTGAGGTAGTTCAGTCAGTAAAATGATTGCCTGGAGGACCTAAATTGAGTCTCCAAAACATACATAAAAAAGATTGGGCTTAGTGGTGCATACTTTTAATACCAGGGCTGGGGAAGCAGTAATAGACAGATCACTGGGAATCACTGGTTAGCCAGCCTAGCCCACTTGGCAAGTTTTAGACCAGTGAGAGGCACTGTCTCAAAAAAATAAAAGGTCAGCAGTGCCTGAGAAATGATACCTGAAATTTGCCTCTGGCCGGCGCCCACGTGCACACATGGCACACACACACACCTGAGACTTCCCTCTGGCCCCCATGTGCACACATGGCACACACACACCTGAGACTTCCCTCTGGCCCCCATGTACACACACGGCACACACACACCTGAGACTTCCCTCTGGCCCCCATGTGCACACATGGCACACACACACCTGAGACTTCCCTCTGGCCCCCATGTACACACACGGCACACACACACACCTGAGACTTCCCTCTGGCCCCCATGTGCACACACAGCACACACACACACGCACCACTGCAGGCAGTTTGGGAGGTGAAGTGCCCTGATGTTGACTTCATTTCTCTTGAGTAGAAGAGAAAGCATAAGAATTCTAACGTGCTGATCTGTATTTTTCTGTTCTGTTCTCTGGATGCTTGCTTTTTAATTCTTTCCACGCATTTCAATAAGCAGTATTTGTCAATATTTATGTTCTTGAAGCCAATCTTTTGGGAAATTGATGTGCTGACTGGAAATGAGGAAATGTTAAAACCAATATAAAAATAGTCTTTTAATCAAAATGTCAAAGTGAAGGAGGAATTTGCAGTTCTGTGGTCCTCTCATTTTGTAAGCATTTGTGAGTGAAAGGTCCAGTACACAGGCTGCATACTGACATAGTATTAATGTCCACAGAGTTGTGCTGACATTCTGCTACAGACCTTTTGCTTGCCAGACAGGTTTGTTACCATTAGGAGGTCCTTAACTTTCTTAACCTTGGCTCTGTTGTCACAGTAAAGATTTATGAGATGTCCTCCTGTTCCCGCTATCATGTTGGAGCCTTTTCTTCCAGCCTCTTTGTTCCCACCCTCGACTTCCTCATTCTTATCCACCAGAGTCAAGGAATCTGAGCCAGAGAAGAAGAAAAACAATGGAATACTACGCTTTGCATGGCTCAGTAGAGATCACATACTATTTTAGGGATCTTAGAATTGGAGGTCCTTTTTATTTGTGCTGTGTCCAGAGACTCAAGGAAATTCCTTTGACCCTTTAGTCAGTACCTATTGTACTCTAAGATCTTTCTTTCTAGCTGTGGCAGACAGAAAAGCAAAGACTCCAATACTCCCTTTGGTAGAGTTGAATGCTGCCCTGTGCCTTCAGAAAACTCCATCCTAGTCTTCTGACATCTTTCTTTTCAGGTGCCATTCCTCCATGTTCTCTAGTCCATAAGTACAACTGAGAAGAGGATGTGCCAATGAGAAGGGGCCAGGGCTAAATACAAGCAAGACTCCAAATCTTCCTTGTTACTGTGTGCCAGGGCCAAGCTTGAGCTGATAGTTTTTGAGACATGAATGTAACCAACATATATTTTACAATATGGGATTATAATAAGTACCTCAGAAGAACCTTCTAGTGGACTTCCAGTGATGTGAAGGCCAAGACCACTGATATTAGCAGACGTTAAGCTGCACAATGCAAACAAATAGCTTTATTCGATATGAGCAGTTATATATCATGGCCATTTGCCAGTAAGTCATACTAATCATAATCTGGTAATATATATAGTCAAGCACTTTTTCCTCTCGTCATTGAAAAATTCCAATTAGGTCAGGGGCTGGGCAGTGCCTTTAGAAATCCAGAAATAGGTGCAGTCTGGATTCTTGGTATCATTCTTCCCCTTTGTCCTTTTCTCTTTCTTCACGGACTTTTTCTTCTGCAAACATTTTCATACTCATTCTCTCCCTTCCTCCCTCTTTACCCTCTTTTCCCTTTTAAAAGAAAGGAAAGTTGGGAGCAGGAGAGATGACTTAGAGGTTAAGAGTACCAATTCCTCTTCTAGAGGACCTGGGTTTGATTCCCAGCACCCACATGGTAACCCACAACTGTCTATAACTCCTACATGTGGTACACAGATATATATTCAGGCAAAACACCCATACACATATAATAAATGACTCAAAAACCAAAACAGAATTCGGATCTCGGGGGCGGGGGGGGGGGGGGCGGTGAGGAAAGCTAATTGAGTATTAGGATTTTAACTATATCAATAAAGAGCCCGAGGACTTAGAACCCAGTCTTTAGTTGGTGGAGAAAAAAGCCTGCCACAAGGCAGTCCCAAGGCCACCCCTATTTCCTTTGGAGGTTTGCCGAGGATTGTGGCTACATTGCGACTGTTTCCGCCACCAGTGCCTGGCCCTGCACTGTCCCTGGACTCTCCTTTCTGTTATGATATAGAGACATCCCACAAGTTTTTGGTACTGATAATTGCCCTGTTTACTTAGACACCAGCTTTTCTTCTTTCTCATTTGTTTTTATTTGTAGATAGGGAATGCTAGTTTGAATGTAATTGTCCCCATAAGCTCATAGGAGTGGCACTGTTAGGAGGTGTGGCTTTGTTGGCGTGGGTGTGGCCTTGCTGGAAGAAGTGTGTCACTATGGGGGTGGGCTTTGAGGTTTCCCACGTTCGGGAAGCACCATCACCACCACTACCCAACCCCATGAGTCAGTCCACTTCCTGTTGCCTGCAAGATGTAGAACTCTCAGCTCCTGCAGCACCATGTCTGCCTGCTCCGCATCATGATAATAATGGGCTGAACCTCTGAACTGTAAGCGAGCCACCCCAACTAAATATTTTCTTTATAAGAGTTGTCACGGTCATGGTGTCTCTTCACAACAATAAAAAAACCTAAAACTTAGGGTCTCACTATATAGCCCTAACTATTCTGAAACTCACTATGTAAACCAGAGTTGATCCTGAACTCAAAGAGATCCACCTGCCTCTGCCTCTTTGAATGCTAGGATTAAAGTTTACCAATTGCTTCAGGCTCTATCTATAGGAGAGATGACTTAGAGGTTAAGAGCAGTCATTGTACTTGCTTCCTGTAACTGATGCTATGAGGAAAAAGTTAGGGCGTTCATCTGCTCTTGAAGAGAACACTAGAAAGTCCACACTAGTGGTGATCAGGATTATTGGGTCCGAGGAACAGGTATATTATGACATGTTAGATATTGAAATTGACAACGGGAGATGTGGGTGAAAGTAGAACATGGTACTCAGCTAAATAAGCATGTTATGGCTAGATTTATCCTTCTTAATTGCCTAGACTTTAGGTAATCCCTGATATCTGGGAACTAGAAGTTCTAGCTTGATCCTTTGGATACTGAACAATCTTCCATTTTCAACAGATGGTTAAAATCCATTCTTTATATAAGACATCTCCAAAATGTAAACCAAATGCTCCCACTGGAGACCTTACACCTACATTTTTTTGTGTGGTGGTTGGGATGCTTATAAACTTGTCCAAGCATGGTGGCCAGGCAACAGATAATAAATCAATGTTCATCTTTGCCCGGTCATTGAAAACTTGGTTTCACATTCAGGCTAAGGTTTCATTTTCTTGTGCCAATCAGGCTGGGGTCATCACATTCTTGTCCCCATCTACCATCCTGTCCCTGCTAAGTAGCCCTCTTACCACTTAAAGAAATGGATTAAAAGGAAAGAGGTGTGAAGCAGTGAGTAGCCTGAGCTCCTGCTTCTGGCTGGTGCTTTTCTTATCTCCATCTGGCTGGCATGCTGCTGGGGAGCCTGGACTTGTGTAGCCGGATGGGTTGGAGCCCCTGGTTCCTTAGTGCACACTGTTCCCATTGCTTCCAGCTGTAGATGTCTTCGCTGAACCTGTTCTGGTTTGCAGCGAGTGAACAAAAAGAAAGAATAACTTTACTGAGTATGTGATTGAGCTGGTAATTTGTTTAAATATGTATTTTTCATATATTCTTTGCATATACTTCTCAAAATTTAACAGCCCAAAAAATTGGTGTTCCTCCTGGTGAACTGGTACAAACCTTTAATTCCAGCACTTGGGAGGCAGAGGCAGGTAGAGTTCCGTGAGTTAGAGGCCAGTCTGGTCTACATGGTGAGTTCTAAATTCAAGGGGAATAAGTAAGTTCAGTGATACTCCCTAGTGGAAAGCTAGAAATAATTGAGCGGCAGGAAGCATTCAGGACTTACCACTAGAGAAAGAAAGGATCGAAAATCTATCTAAAGAAAGACTGGAGCCTGCATGTTGGAAGAAAGGGAAAACTGATGGAAAAGACATGCCTAAGCATATCCTGGTAACATTTCTGAATCTTAGGGTGAAAAGAAAAACCTTTCAAGTTTCAAGCCAAATTAACAAATTATTTACAAAAGAAAAAGAATTAAATTGACCCCAGATTGCCTGTTTGCAACACCTGGAAACTAGAAAAAGGTAAAATTTCTTTTGTAAACCAGGGATTCAAGGAATACAAAAGAAACTTGTACTCAGAGGAAAAGAAAGGGCTTTGAGCTTGTGTAAGGATTCCAAGTGTGTGCTCTCCTCTTCCCCGCTGTCTTTGTCCTTAACATGCCAAGAGGCTTTGCTCTTGCTGTCGAGGTGTGCGTGCCTGTGTGGATGCACATGTGTGTGGGTGCGTGTGGCAGCCAGAGGTTATTCCAGGTGTTTTCTTCACTGTCTTCGCCACCTCATTTTGAGACAGGGTCTTTTCTTCTTCTTTTTTCCTCTCTGTGTAGTCCTAGCAGGAACTCACTCCCAGGATCAGGCTGTCCTGGAACTCACAAAGATCCACCTTGCTCTGCTTCCCTGGTGCTGGGATCAAAGGCATGCTCCACCACCACCCTGTCTCTTACTGACCTTGGAGTTCAGCAATTAGCTAGACCAGATGAGCAGGAAACCCCAAGAAGCTTCCTGTCTCTGCTTCCCCGTGGATGAGATTACTGGTGTACACCACCGTGCCTGACTTTTTACATGGTGCTAGGAACTTGAACTCGGGTCCTCGTGTGCTTTGTCGACTGAACCGTTTTCCCCACCCCTCTTATTCTTTTGAAACATTCACATCTCTGCTCAGTTGTTACTTCTCTTCTGAAAGTCTGCTATGTCTAAATTCACCCTTCATCTTCCTCTTCATATCATATAGCCTGGCCCTTTATCTAGTGCTTCATTATGAAAAACAGCTTACAGCAATTCTGAGAGATGTTAGTCCATCAGCTGCCGTTATGTACTTCATTTTAATGTAGCCACCTAAACTTCTAGTGTCAATGACATGTCGTCTACTGCAGTTTAGCCCTTTTCTGGGGGGCGGGGGTCAGAGTCTCATATAGCACAGGCTGGCTTCAAACTTACTGTGTGTCTGAAGATGACCTTTAAATTTTTGATCCTCCTGCCTCCACTTCCTAAGTGCCATCACCACACCTAGTACAAGTTTTTGTAATTCAGGTAAAATTATGAAATAATGAAATCTCAAATCTGAAGTTTATATTTGATAAATTTGACAGATGCATATACATGTACAGCCAAACCGTCCTCTTAATGTAGAAAATCATCATTACCCAGGAAAATTCTCAAATTACCCTCTCTGTCAACCTCTGTCCCAGCTCCTGTCCCTCAGAGACAGCCACTATTCTGATTCTACTCACAATCCGTTAATTTTGTTGTTCTAAAATTTCCTCTAATTAGTCATATTGTGTGTCCTAATAACCTTCACTGAACATGTTTTTAATGTCCACTCATTTGCATGTATCATCATTAGCTGTTACTGTGGAGTGATTTTCCCATTGTGATCTGTGAGTATATCTCAGTATTTTTATCCATTCTGTTAATGGACAGTTAGGCTGTCTCCAGTTGTTGTTTTGTTGTTGTTTGTGGTTTTTCGAGACAGGGTTTCTCTGTAGCTTTGGAGCCTGTCCTGGAACTAGCCCTTATAGACCAGGCTGACCTCGAACTCACAGAGATCCGCCTGCCTCTGCATCTCTAGTGCTGGGATCATAGGCTGGAGATGTGTTTTGTAAGAAACAAGCCTACCTCTTTCCAAATAGCTGTCATCTGTTGTTTCATTTTACAGCTGTTCCAAATCATCACTGACATTTGGTTGATGTCAGTTTTATTATTTGACATTTTTAACGGACACAAATTTATTATGGTTCTCCAAGGAAATAGAAACTGTACACACACATACATGCATATGTGTGTATGTGAAGAGATTTTTTTTAAATAGAAATTGGTATGACTTTTGAAGCTAAGGGATCCTATAGTCAGTTGTCTGCAAACTGGAAGTCAGGAAAGCCGGTTGTGGTGTTTCTTTGCTTTGTTCCCCCCCAGTGGTGTTTACAGGAAGGGCAGTAGTTTCAGTCTCGTTCCAGGGCAGCAGTCTGTGTCCCATGGAGCGGTCAGACAGACTGAGAATGGAGATCTCACTTCTTTCACCTTTTTATTGTGTTCAGGCCCTCAGCAGATTGCATGAGACCTACCTGCACCGGGAGGGCAGTCTGCTCTGTAGTCTACCCAGCCTGGTGGCAGTGTTTCTGCAGACACACTGCCAGAAACACCCAGGAATATCTTAGCCAAATATCTGGGGACCCCACCACCCAGTTATGTTCACACACACGTGTGTGCACTCACGCACGCACACCTCCCCCCACACACGGTGGGCTGCCCCTTGGCTCTGGAAGAGAACTGCAGAGGCCATGTCCAGAAGAGTTAATGAAAGAGAAAGGAATTAGAACTTCTGGGCCTTTTTGTGCTCCGAATACTCTTCGGGAGGCATAACGCGTACTTCATCTCATCAGGTGATATATTGTGCATTGGGTTTTTGAAGGGGAGAAGTGTGGAGAGAAAATATACATATATGTCTTTGTGCTTGAAGAATGTAGAACCTATGGTATAGAAGTGTTTGGAGTGGCCGGGGGGTGGTGGTGCACATCTTTAATCCCAGCACTCAGGAGGCAGAGAGACAGACAGATTTCTGAGTTCAAGGCCAGCTTGATCTACTGAGCGAGTTCCATCCAGGACAGCCAGAGCCACATAGACAAACCCTGTCTCAAAAAAAAAAAAAAAAAGAGAAATGTTTGGACTGTTCCCCATATGGTATCTTTGTCACCTGTTTATAGTACATCCCACTTAGTCAGCTTCTGTAGCCAAGTCCTGTTTTATTGTCAATAAGCATCGCAGTATGTGGCCAGATGATGGCATCTGGGACTGCCTGGTAAAAAGAATTGGGGTGGTACCCCGGAGCTCCCAGCTGAGCGCTGCCACATCATTCCATTGTACAGCTAGGAGGCCCCTCTCAGATATGCAGCTCCCTTCACTCTGGTTGCTTCTTTTGATTACTTCACCTTTAGGTGATCCCAAAGACAGGCAGAACTGGGGCAGCCATTAAAATAGCGCATCGGCATCGGGAGGGTGGGGAGAGAAACTGGAGCAACAAGCAGCCAGCTCTTGGTCCTGCTAGGAAATCAGGTCTTAAAGGAGAAGGTTACAGTTGGGAAAATAAGAAGTACATCTGTGCCCAGAGCATGGTTTTTTGTTTTGTTGTTTTTGTTTTGTTTTTCGAGACAGGGTTTCCCTATGTATCAGCCCTATCTGTCTAGCTGTCCTGGAACTTGTACTGGTAGACCAGGATGGTCTTGAACTCACAGAGATCTGCCTACCTCTTCCTTCTAAGTGCTGGGATTAAAAGTGTGCACTACCCAGGCACCACCGCTGCCCGGCTAGCATGGAGATTCTTAAAATTTACATTGTAGAATATTTGGGAGGTGGGTTGGGAACGCTCTGGGACCAGTTACTTAGTCTGGTGCTGTCGTCAGACTGAAAAGCCAGGTTAGCCTGCCCCAGGAAGAAGCTTTTTAATTTACGTGACTCTGTGATCTTTCTTGAGGTCACTGTTGGATCACCTGCCAGTGGTCCTAACCTGACATTGTGAGTGGGCTGACCTGGCACACTACAGACTTACCTTCTCTTGGCTTGAGCCTCTGATAGATTATTGATGAGGATTCCCCCTTAAACAGGATACTCGTAGAAAGAAAGCAGCTGGGCTCTGGAGGATCAGTTCCCTTTGCTTTTCTGGTTGAGAAGGAGAGAAATTGGATCTTCATTATGTCTTCTGTTGGTTACTTTTTTTTTAAATATTTATTTATTTATTATGTATACAGTATACAATATTCTGTCTTGTGTAATGTCTGCAGACCAGAAGAGGGCAGCAGACCTCATTACAGATGATTGTGAGCTACCATGTGGTTGCCGGGAATTGAACTCATGACCTTTGGAAGAGCAGGCAATGCTTTTAACCACTGAGCCATCTCTCCAGCCCCTGTTGGTTACTCTTGATTGAATCTTGTAGCAATATTTGTGTGATAGAGCCACCAAGCACAGAATCGGACCAATGCACATGAATGTACTCCTTCCTCATCTGAAACATGAGCAGAACAGGTCACCACCTCTGCTCAGTGCACTGACTGGAGACAAGCTTAACTAGTGTCAGTAGCAAAGGTGGCACCACTTACCTCCAGGTGTGCCAGGTGACTGCTTCAGGAGCACTTGGGGAGCATCTTGAAGAGACCACCTGTGGTTTTCTCTGGAAGGAAAGTAAAGCTTTTAGCCACTCTGACGCACTGCTGAGACCTCTGAGGAGTTCTGAGACAGTGATGTGGCTTAGTCACCTCTGCAGACTTTTGGTTTATCTTGGTTTGCCAGGCTGACTTTCATTCGGTGTGGACTTCTTCCAAAATGGGAAAAAGATTTTCAAGAAATTCCACCCTTCAGATAGTTCATAAATATCAGTATTTGTCATTCCATAGGGTGTTGATGCTGAACCAGGAGTGGACAGATACAAGAAAAGATTGGGGCAGTAAAGTGGTAGAATCTGTCTTGATCATCGGATGACCTTTCAGGAAAGAAGGTGGGGACATTGGCTTTTCCCCCTTAGCTCCCCATTTTCTTCTTCCCCCCTTACCTTTTGCCCTTTATTTTTATTGGAAAGGTAATATGCAAACTCAGCGCTTTACAGCTGGTGCTGCAGGCTTTGTGCCAAGTAGAGTGCTGGATTCTGGGATGCTAACCTACATTGACAGAATTCCTAGAAAAATTATTATCCATGTTTAGGGGTTATCTAGAAACATGGCTGGGGGGCATTGCAGAAAACTTGGAAGTGATTTGAAGACCTATATCTATGTTGGGTTCACTGCTAAACCGTTTGGTACAGCAGGGTGCTGACTTGTGGCCAGACTTGTGGCTGTCAGCTCTCCCTTTCTGGCTCTGTTAATGTTGAACAAGTTACTTGAGCCTTTGAACTTCCCTGTGTTCCTATGAAATAGAGTTAATATAGTACCTGCCTGCTGGTAGTACTCACACTGTATGATAAATAAGAAGCTGTGTAAAGCACAGTGGCCGTCCTTAGCAATGACTCAGTAAGGGCAGAATACCATTTACCTATTATATTGCTTGGGGAGACTCGTTCCCACGTTGGAAGGATGGAAAGGTCCAGTGGTGGAACCCAGCAGAATCTGTGTGGCTGTGCCCTTCTTGTCTCTGAGTGCATCTACTTAGTCTTGGTCTAACTAGCCCTCTCTTCTTTCCTCATCATTTATTGCTCTAGGCCTGATGATGATGTTATCTCGTTCAGTCTTTGCAAACATGAGATGAATTCCTCCATTTTTTCCCACTAGTAAAACTGGGGGCCAGTGAGGGATGTATTACTTGCCAAGGTCATGAGTCTAGAAAACCCTTGTCATCTTGTCATTCTCTGCTTGCATAAAAATAGTCCCTAATTACTTCATGGAACTTGTAAAATAAAACAAAAACACTGAGAGGCACGGACTACTTTAGTGAAGACACGATTCTCCCCACCACACTACTCTTCATGGTTCCTACCTCACCTCTTTCTCAAAATCCCATGGCCAGTTTTTCTTTCCTGATGGAAAGAACTTTGGACTGAGACCTAAGAAGACCCAGTGTAATCTCAGCTCTACTGTGAGCTCACAGTGCTTGCTCCAAGGCCTTTCTGGGGCCTGTTCCCTCTTCAGTATAATGAAGAGATTGCTCTAAACCCAAGAGTCTCAGCCTTTCGTCTGTTGCTGAGTGTCCTGCTTGCCAATATCTCAGTGATAACTTCACCCCTTCTCCTTCTTTCAGATCTCACTCAGATACAGGACTGTTGTGATGCTGTTTCAGGCATCACCTGATTCTTCTCAGAAATGCTGGGGGAATACGGCATGGAAAGTGCAAACTTTGTCTAGTAACAGATCCTTGCATACTCTGTGTCCGTGCTCAGGCTGCAGTTGGGAGGCCGCTCTGGAGCTCCTCCTTCCATGCCACTATAGCCCCATCCCTCAGCCTGCACACAGTGGTAGCAGGGAGTGCAGCAAACAAGTATTCTCTGGGCCATTGGAATTCTTAAGAAACCTTGCTCTTTTGAGTTGGAAGCATCAGAAAATCTTTTGTAAACACACAAGAGCTTAGGCTGGCAATGAGTGTCTTTATTCTGAGACTCAGGTTTATTCCCATCTCTCCATTGCGTATGACACTGGATCTGCACGTTTCTAATCTGGTTTAACAAGCAGCCTGATGCCGGGCGGTGGTGGCACATGTGTAATCCCAGCACTTGGAAGGCCAGCCTGGACTACACAGCGAGTTCCAGGGCAGCCAGGACTGTTACACAGAGAAATCCTGTCTCGAAAAAGCAACAAAAGCAGCCTACTTCTGCTAGAAAAACTCCTATCTCAAGCTTCTAATGATCTTCTGGGTTTTGTTACTTATGGACTTGTAACTGTGCAGAGGTCAGATATTGTACTGTTTCTAAGACCTCAGGTGAGGTGTTTAGATACTGAGAATTTTTAGAGAGTAGGGCCTATGCCATGGACTTCACATCAGCTGTAGTTAGCTGAGTGCCTCGTCTCCTGTTTAGTCCTGAACATTGTCACTACTGCCTGTGATGGCACATGGCTTTTTTTTTTTTCTTTTTCGGGGAAGGGGGGTGGAGACAGAGTTTCTCTCTAGTCCTGGAACTTGCTCTGTAGATCAAGCTGACTTCTTTATTCAGAGAGATCCACCTACCTCTGTCTCCTCAGTGCTGGGATTAAAGGTATGTGCACCACCACTACCTGGCTTTTTGCATTATCACTGAGGAAAATATTTGAAGATTTCAAGTAAGTACCTGTATGACTTGTTTCCTGTTTCCGTGCCACTTCACCCTAGTCACAGCTTTCCATACAGATTAGCAAGGCATCATGTGAGGAACGCTGGGGAAGGTGTGAACTCCTCTATCTTGGGATTCACGGCTGCGTGTTTAAATGCTTGGCCCTTTAGCTGTTTCTTTAATAATGTTTCAGGGGAGACAGAGGCAGGCAGATCTGTGAGTTCAAGGCCAGCCTGGTCTACATAGCAAGTTCCACATGAGCCGGGACTACAGTGAGGCCCTGTCTCAAAAAAAGGCAAGGTATTGGGAGTAGGCTTAGTGGTTTAATAGCACTGGCTGCTCTTGCAGAAGACCAGGTTTGGTTCCCAAAACCCATATGGTAGCTCACAACCATCTGTAACTTCAGTTCCAGGGAATCAGATGCCCTCTTCTGACCCCTGTGGACCAGTCATACATATATACAAGCAAAACACATACAAAATTTCAAAAGTAAATATTGTAGATGGTCTTTATCAACATCAAACCATGGTAATTCTAACTGAAAACTAATGGAAGAGCGAGATCTGCAACAGTGATTAGATGTATTATGTTGTGTTGGCACATTCAGGCCAGGTAAGAGTCATTATTACAGCTGGGCAGGGGTAGGACACGCCTTTAATCCCAGCACTGGGGACAGAGAGGTAGGTGGATCTCTGTGAGTTCAAGGCCAGCCTGGTCTACAGAGCTACACAGAGAAACCCTGGCTGGGGGCGGGGGGACCCATAAAAACATAGTCATTGTTACCAAAGAAAGAAGCTTTGATAGCCTATGGTATTTGTGATATATACAAATGGATGCAGACAAATCAATAACTTTTCAAAGTTGGTGGTTCTGTGGTAGAATTTGCATTCAAAGAATTGATCTCTTTGAAATTGTTCAATAATATAAAATAGAAAATACTGATATAATAACAGTTCATCTGTCTTACTACTGGGCATATTCATCAGTGCATTAACATGCTAGGGGCGGAGAATAAACTGTGGATGTGGGAGGGGGAGTTAGCTTTGCTTAATTGTCGTTTATCTCAGAAGATTCTCTTATATTTTTAGTTGTGAACCTAGCTTTTAATGGATGGGCCATTCCTCCAGCCCACTGAGAAGATTCTCAGCCAGAATTTACCAGTACTTTTAGAGTGCTGAGGAAACCCTTTGGTGTATAACAGTCCAGATTGCCTAAGAATGAAATAGCAGATTACAGTGCCCTGTGTTCATCTGCATTGAGAGCAGCTGCTTTATTTAGTAGTGTTTAGGACCATGTTGAAGAGCTGCACCCCCTTCCCCCACCTGCTCACATATTGGTAAAGGACATAGCTGCCTTCGTTTCAAGGGAGGCCAAGGACTCTTTAGTGAGGGGTGAAGGTGCTCCCCAAAAGCAGGTGACCGGAGGAATGGAGGTACAGGCGACAGCAGTGACAATGGCAGGATGGGAAGCTCTCTTATTTAAGAATTATTCAGCTGCGTTCGCTGGTTGCTTCCCTGACCTTGTCTGCTAGGCCTCATTGGAAAACGTCTAAAAGAATATCAAACTCAAGTCAGGAAGCTCTGCTAAATGCTGTGTGGTAGAAAAAGAACCCTAGTGAAAGTTGAAGGCTATGGGGAAAGGAAAAATCTCAGGGACTACAGATTGAACACAATATCCATCAAAATCCTAGCAAAATTCTTCAAAGACCTCGAAAGAACGGTACTCAACTTCATATGGAAAAGCAAAAAACCCAGGATAGCCAAAACAATCCTGTACAATAAAAGAACGTCTGGAGAGCATCACAATCCCTGACTTCAAACTCTACTACAGAGCTACAGTACTGAAAACAGCCTAGTATTGGCATAAGAACAGACAGGAGGACCAATGGAACCGAATAGAAGACCCAGATATCAATCCACACATCTTCAAGTACCCGATCTTTGATAAAGAAGCAAAAAATATCAAATGCAAAAAAAAAAGCATATTTAACAACTGGTGCTGACATAACTGGATATCAATCTGTAGAAGAATGAAAATAGACCCATATCTATCACCATGCACAAAACTCAAGTCCAAATGGATCAAAGGCCTCTCAGCATAAAGCCAGCCACACTAAACCTTATATAAGAGAAAGTAAGAAACCACTTCCTAAATAGAACCCCAGCAGCACAGACACTGAGAGAAACAATTAATAAATGAGACCTCCTGAAACCGAAAAGCTTCTGTAAAGCAAAGGACATGGTCAACAAGACAAAACAACAGCCTACAGAATGGGAAAAGATCATCACTAACCCCACATCAGACAGAGGTCTGATCTCCAAAATATACAAAGAACTCAAGAAATTGGACACCAAAAGATCACGTAATCCAATAAAAAAATGGAGTACAGACCTAAACAGAGAACTCTCAACAGAGGAATCTAAAATGGCTGAAAGACACTTAAGGAAATGTTCAACAACCTTAGTCATCAGAGAAATGCAAACCAAAACAACTCTGAGATTCCATTTTACAACTGAAAGAATAGCCAAGATCAAAAACACTGATGACAACTTATGCTGGGGAGGTTGTGGGGAAAAGGGAATACTTCTGCATTGCTGGTGGGAATGCAAGCTGGTACAGCCCCTTTGGATGTCAGTGTGGCGATTTCTCAGAAAATTAGGAAACAACCTTCCTAATTAAAGGCGTGCACCACCACTGCCCAGTTTCTGTGGCTATCTAGTGTGGCTGCTGGGATTAAAGCTGTGTGCCACCACTGCCAGGCTAGTGTGGTTTTTAAACATACAGCAAAGAAAGCCAGCCTACAAACCACAATCCCAGAGAACTTAGACAACAATGAAGACACTAAGAGAGACTCACATAGATCTAATCTACACGGGAAGTAGAAAGTAGAAAAAGACAAGATCTCCTGAGTAAATTGGGAACCTTGGGGGAAGCTTGAATGGGGGAAGGGGAGAGGCAGGGAGGGAGCAGAGAAAAATGTAGAGTTCAATAAATATCAATAAAATTTTAAAAAGGGAAAAAAAAAATCTCAGGAATTAGTGAAGGAAAAATTGGTTTTGGCTCTGTCCAGAGCACTGACCCCACACAGTTGCTGTGGTTGAGCATGTCCACACGGACTATGGATATCTGGATTTGGAGAAGATACTTCATGCTGTTTTCCCTCTCTTTCAGGTTTCAAGTGCCCCATTTGCTCCAAGTCTGTGGCTTCTGATGAGATGGAAATGCACTTTATAATGTGTCTGAGCAAGCCTCGCCTCTCCTACAATGGTAAGGGTTGTCTATCTAGTCTGCTTCCTGATGTCAAGATAAGTTGAATAGTAGGGGGCATAGCCTCCAGGTGAGGGGACTTTATAGTTTTCTTTCAGCCTGGATATCTGTGTGGTAGTGGGGAACCTGCTGTTTCAGGAGCCTTGGTTGTAAGTTGGGGTGCTGAGGAGTGGCCCAGGAAGCCAGGTCCCTCAGGGATGTAGTGGTGAGAAAGCAGATGTAGCATGAATAATAAAAACCCAGAGACAGATATTGGGGTTCAAGCTAAAGAACAGAAAAGCAGAGCGGCCAGCCACTGGCTCTTACCTCTACCTCACACTGAAATGGGCGACCCTGCCTCCGTGAATCTTCAGAATGAGACTGAGTGTAAGAGCTGGTTCCTCCCATTTCATATTCTTCTCTAGTGCTGGGATTAAAGGCGTGCACCACCACTGCCCAGTTTCTGTGGCTATCTAGTGCGGCTGCTGGATTTGAAGGTGTGTGCCACCACTGCTAGGCTAGTGTGGCTGCTTTACACTCTGATCTTCAAGTAAGCTCTATTTATTAAAACACAAATAATATACCACTATAGAATGCTCTCAGCATTTTTTGAGGATTGTGTTTCTCCTCAAAAATCTCAAGGACTAGAGCTATAGCTCAGTGGTAGAATGGTTGCCAGGCATGCACAAGGCCCTGGGTTCTATTTTATCACACACACACCCCATTATAGTTTGTCAGTTTTAGATTTTTCCAACAAGATTTTGTTCTTATAAGAACTTGCTGGCCAGCCGGGCGGTGGTGGCGCACGCCTTTAATCCCAGCACTCGGGAGGCAGAGGCAGGCGGATCTCTGTGAGTTCGAGACCAGCCTGGTCTACAAGAGCTAGTTCCAGGACAGGCTCCAAAGCCACAGAGAAACCCTGTCTCAAAAAAACCAAAAAAAAAAAAAAAAAAAAAAAAGAACTTGCTGGCCAAAGGATGGCATGTTGTATGTCTTGGTACATGCAGCCTGAAGACCTGGATATTCCTGAAGGTCAGCTCCAAGGCAGGCTGTGGCCCTGTCTTTCTTCCCAGACAGCCTTTCCTTTTCTCTGTGACAGCCCTGTTCCTGTTCTGTTTCTTTAGCCTTCCCCTGCTCATGCTCAGCTTTGTCCCGTTACCCATCTCCGCCTGGGACCATGGAGGGAGAGGGCTTTTCCCCACATCTCATAGCATGCTGTAGTCATGTCCTCAAGTACTGTGTTCACTCTGTCCTACATGTGTTGAGACCTTATGATGACTATTTTGTCCTGTGACAAAAAAATGAGAGCTCTCTGTAGACACTGCCTTTGCTGTCATAGGACAAAGAATCTTCACAAGGGTGTTGGCCTGAGGGAACTTGGCTTTTAGAGTCATTGAGGAGAACTTTGTAATAAAGTCTGTGGCAGACAAAGTGCCGTCAGGATAACGTAAAACAAAGTCACCTCACATGCTCATGTGGTCTCCAGCTTATTTCCCAGAGTACCCAGGTCTTCCTGTACCATCACTGAGTGACTGGTCTGTCCTCACCAGCAACCGGGAAAGCCCCTTAGAGCAGTGGTTCTCAACCTTCCTAGTGTTGCCATTGTTTTAATATCATTTCTCGTGTTGTGGTGACCGCCCCCACACAGTTAAATTATTTTCGTTTCTACCTTATAACTGTAATTTTGATACTGTTAAGAATCATAATGTAAATGTCTGATATGTAAGATATCTGCTATGTGAAAGGGTCTTTGGGCCCATGTGTTGAAAACCATTGCCTTAGAGGAACGGAAGACTGGCCATCTGAGACAGCGCCACTGTGGTTCTCCCTCTGATCCTTGGTTTTCCTTTATCCTTTACATTAGAAGCCTCCTCCCCCGTCTGTAAGATACAGGCAGTTCAGGGTTGTCTTTTCCCGCCAGAGATAGGGAGGCCAGACACTCCAGCCCTATGAGTAGAGTTTATCCTGTGCACAGGACGGATGGAGAAAGGAGGCTGTGGCAGCGTGAGCATGTCATGTTCAGTCTTCATTTTTGTTCATTTCAGTCTTCAATTTTTTTAAAATATTTATTTATTATGTATACAGTGTTGTATATGCCTGCAGGCTGGAAGAGGGCATTAGATCTCATCTTGGATGGTTGTGAGCCACCATGTGGTTGCTGGGAGTTGAACTCAGGACCTTTGGAAGAGCAGCCAGTGCTCTTAACCACTGAGCCATCTCTCCAGCCCTCAGTCTTCATTTTGTTCATGTAAGAGAACAGTGTTTGGGGCTGGGTGTGGTGCCTCTCGCCTTTAATCCCAGCACTCTGGAGGCAGATGCAGGCGGATCTCTGGGTTCCAGGACAGTCAAGGATGCACAGAGAAACAGTGGGGCGCTTGGGGGGCAGTGTTTGCTACCTGGATTTGTGTATGACTAGAACCCCTAATAAATGTTTTTTTTTAATATTTATTTATTTATTATGTATACAGTATTCTATCTGTGTGTATGCCTGCAGGCCAGAAGAGGGCACCAGACCTCATTACAGATGGTTGTGAGCCACCATGTGGTTGCTGGGAATTGAACTCAGGACCTTTGGAAGAGCAGGCAATGCTCTTAACCACTGAGCCATCTCTCCAGCCCCTAAATGTTTTGAATTCAGACAAAACATGAACTTTTGGGTCCTTAGGCCAAAGCTTCGAAGGCAAGAACTCTGGGCTTACTTTGATTTTACTGGTAACATATTCTACCTAGTTTCTCATCACCCCAATCTACTTATCTACTTTAACAAAAAAAAAAAAAAAAAAAAAAGTGTTTCTGAAAAGATGGCTTAGCTCCTTAGTTAGGAGCTTGGCTGCTTTTCCTGGGGACCTGACTTCAGTTTTCAGGACTCATGTGCCAGGTCATAGACATCTGTAACTCCAGCTCCAGAGGATCTAATGGCTTCTCATTCCCACAAGCACCAGGAACACCTGTGGTACGTACATAGACGTACATACAGGTAAAACACCTATACACTTGAATAAATCTTTAGGATACAAGTTCTAAAAGAGAAAGTAAGGAGGGAATCTGTGGCTGTAAGCCATGAGCTCGTGCTCTCTCTGGAAAGGGGCAATGTGAAGCTTTCTTGGGTGGTGGTGAAGTTCTGTTTTCTCATCTGCAGAGCCTGGTTAGTGGTTAAGAGCACTTGTTGTTGGCAAAGGACCGGGCTTGCTTCTTAGCACTCACATGGAGGTTCACTACCTCCTTGGACACCAGACACACATGTGGTGCATAGACATACATGCTCATAAAACACACAAAATAATAAAATAAATCTTTTTTTTTTTTAAATGTAAGTAACTAGAGGGCTGAGAATGCGGTTCAGGGGTAGAGTGCATGCCTGTGGTGTGTGAGGCTCTGTGTTTCATTTCCAGAAGTAGGAGGAGAGTGGGAATATGGGGAGAGTAAGCACCGTGAACTGGAAAGCAAGCCCTAGAGCCTCCTGGTCACTGCCCTGGAGACCAAAAATGCATACACATTCACTCACACCTTCCACTGTTGCAGGCACAATTGAGGAAATTTCTATAAAATTTATGATAGTTATGGAAGATGAAATTTAGTTAACCACCAAAAAAAAAAAAAAAGTAGAGCCTCTTAAATGAAGCAGATAGAAAGTAGTATTTTTCTTATTATGAGGTTTGGCCCAAGTAGAGGGTTGGAAGGCCTCCAGTAGTTGCCTGCCAGATTATTTTTTTAAAATTTAGGGAAAGCAAGACCAGTTTTACTGGTCCAACCAGTGCTCAGAGAAAAAGAAAACTGGCACCTAGTGCTGCTAGGGCAAGGACTCAGCCAGGGAGTCCCTGCTGGGGGAACAAGGGAGCCAAACCGCAAGCAAGCAGCCATTAGTGTTCTTACTTCCGGGCTTTCCTGTGGCAGCCCTGGAATTTAGGACTGCTAGAAACTGAGGGAGTTACAGAGAAGAGAAAAAGGCGGTGAGGAGCCTCTAGGTAAACTTGATTGCCTTCAATACCTAGATCTTTCCTTTCCTAAACTCTCTGGCCGTCATACTGCCCAGATAGCAATACAGAAGCTCCTGAGTTGGAGGTATGACTTTTCCTTAGCAGAAGAGCATTGTGGTGGAGGCTCACACCTTTAATCCCAGCACTCAGGAGGCAGAGGCAGGCGGATCCTTAAGTTTGAAGTCAGCCTGATCTATAGAGTGAGTTCCAGAACAGCCAGGGCTTCACAGAGAAACCGTCTTGACAAACCATACAAACATGGATTAGAAAGAAAATGAAAGAAGGAGGAAAAGGAAAGGAAGGAAGAGCAAAGGAAGACAGAAGAAGGGATATTCTGGTGAGGCAGGTGTTTTGCTACAGTGTCAAGGTCATGGCGACCAGTATGCTGCTTCAGTAGACTCCCATAGTGCAGGCCCATGCCTGGCTTTTTTTTTTTTTATTAAAGATTTCTGTTATGCCTGGCTTCTTACCAAGAGGCATTACCCTATCTTCAGAGCTCTGAAAATGCTTTTGTGTGAGCTCACTTCCTTTCAGCCTTTCTCTTTTCCTTTCTATTTATTCTGTGTCCCGTGTGTCCACACCCACATGTGGGATTATACTGTTACACTCAAGTGGAGGCCAGAAGACAACATAGCGGGGACTCTGTGGATTCCAGGGCTTGGATTCATGTTGTCAGGCTCTGCAACAAGTTACCCACCATGCCGTCTTGCTCACCCAGCATACTTTCTTAGAGGAAGTGAGACATGTGGGTGCATGTAAAGGCCAGAGGTTAACATCAGATGGCTTCCTCACTTTTAATTTCTTTTAGATTTACTTTTTAAATTTTATGTGTATGAATGTTTTACCTGCATGAGTGTATGTACACCATACATGCCTAGGTGCCTTTAGAGGCCAGAATAAGGTATCATAGCCCCTGGAACTCAAGTTACAGGTGTTGTGAACCTCTAGGTGGGTGCTGGGAACTGAACCCACGTCTTCTGCAAGAGCAGCAAGTGCATTTAACTGCTGAGCCCTCTCTCCAGTCCTCTCTTCCTATTCTTTGAGATGGGGTCTCTCACTGAACCTGGAGCTCATGGATTTGGCTAGGCTGACCAGCTAGTGAACTCTAGGGATCCTCCTGTCTCTGCCTTTTTGATGCTAAAATTAGAGACACATGCCAGCTTACTGGGTTTTTAGATAGGTGCTGGGGAAATGAACATATATTGTGCCTGAGTAGTGGGTACTTTACCAACCGAGTCATCTCCCTAGCCCACAGAAGCTCTAAGAGTTTATGGAGAACTGGAAACTGCTTTGTGACTATGAAACATCTCAGGCCTTTATTTAGTTGGCTTTATCCCTCTGGGTATGCTCATTGCAGCCAAATTTGTCAAAACATTAGATTGCACCTCATAAAATCCAAGGGCATTGGGACAGGGCACTTCTGCTGTTACAAGACACTCTGCTTAAGATCTCTGTCTGGAGAGTAGGACACTCCAGCATTACTAGGAAAGGAGTCTGAGATACCGTGTCCTGTCTGCCAACACACTGGGCCAGCGGCAGCTCTGTACTTGCCAGAGTTGCTGTAAGACCAGATACTCATCTGTGCCTAAGCTACACCTTCTACTAGGAGTTTTCCCTTTGGCTTCCATCCTCCTGACTGGCATGCCACAGGGGGAACTATAGATGCACGCCCTTGCTCTTAGCCACTTCTGAGCTGCACCTCAGCCTTCTGTCCCAAGCCCCATGCCACCAAGAGTTCTGGGGCCCCTTGGTTAGTGCCTTGCCAGAATACCCCATGGGTCAGCTAAGTCCTGCCCTATCCATTGTGAACACCTGGGGACCCCCATACACCTCACAGAAATGGAAAACTTTAGCTCCCTGTGAGATAGGTAGTGTTTTTTAAGCCACAAGGGAAGTTGCTTGTGTGGCCTGGACCTTTATTTTATTTAATTTATTTTTTTATTTGGTTTTTTGAGACAGGGTTTCTCTGTAGCTTTGGAGCCTGTCCTGGAACTAGCTCTTGTAGACCAGACTGGCCTCGAACTCTCAGACATCCACCTGTCAACGCCTCCCAGTGCTGGGATTAAAGGTGTGCGCCACCACTGCCTGGGCTGTGGCCTGGACCTTTAAAGGAGACGGGTAGGGTAGCAAGAACTCGGGCTTGAGAGTCATGGCCACCTAGCAGGTAGCTATGTAGATGTTCCTCTGCCTGGATCAAAACAAGAGCCCTTTTCCTCCTCCTCTTCCTCCTTGGCTTTTCTTTGACAGATGACAGGTGTCTAGGGTGCCGTACCTGATCTTAGAGAACAGAGGGGTGCCATTTCATCCATCTCTACCCATCATAGGCTTTACATCTCCTGTTTGGCTGCTCTAAGTTGGTTCCCTTGTGTGGTCGGAGGCCCTGGCACCAGTACTGTCTGTCTGGTACTACCCCAAGCAAGCCACTTCCCCCTTGGGCAGTGACATTGGTTGACTTTGCTCATGGCATCAAGACAGTTGGGAGCAGCTCCAGAGGCACCAAGAAAAGAACAGAACCCAAAGGTAAAGCTTCTCTTTGTTCCTGTCTTTTCATTGCCCAGCTTTTGCTGAGCTCCCTCCTCCAGGGCGTGTCTAGCAGCACTTGAATCCATCTGCACCGTTATCACCATGTGTACCAGGTCCAGGGTCCTTGGCTTTGTACCCCAGAGTCCCTGTCAGATGAGTATGGCAGTCTCACAGAAATGCTTGATAGCCACGCCTCTGCTTCACCTGTTTCTAATGCCCTTTCCAACCTCAGACACATCTGCAACTGCTTATTCTCAGAACCCCAATGATTGAAACAGGAAGTTTTTAAGGAAACCTCTTGAGGATGTGTGCTCTTCCTGCTCTCTGCTTCCTGGGTTCTGGGCTAGGCCCATACCTGCTGGATCCCCCACACTATCAGATCCTAAGCCTCTTTTTTTTTTTTTTTTTTTTGTGTGTGTGTGTGTGTGTGTGTGTGTGTGTGTGTGTGTAGGTCAAAGAACAGCTTGACAGCAGTTGGTTCTCTCCTTTCACCATCTGGGTCTGGAGAGCAAACTCAAGTCTTCAGGCTTGTGGCAGGCACCTTTATGCTCTAGATTCCAAGCCTCTATTTTTCTTCGGGCTGCCCTAGAACCTCCAGGTGGCCTTTCACAGCCTCAATCTCAGAGTCTCCTGCTCTCTGCTGTGTGTCAGCTTGACAGGGTAGCTACAGGGTCTTTCTTCATACTGTGCTGAGACACTCAGGCTGGCTGGCAAGGTGCACATAGAATTGCTTTGTGAAGAGGACATGAAAAGTCTGCATTAATCGACAGGTGTTCAAGTCTGAGCCTGCCAGTCCTTTACTGACCGTGCTCAAGGTCCTACATGTGGATACTCAATGAATCACCCTTGCTCTCTGCTCTAGCTTGATGTACATTTTGAAGAAAGAAAAGTCAGATCAGTCCTGTTGAGGAAGAAAGCCTCTGAGCCAGATCTCCATATCTGCTCCCAACCCCAGACTAGCACCCTGGGGGCCACACGGACCCTCAGAGCCAGTGCAGATGGAACAGTGAGCACATATTGGACATAGGAGTCTAACTTGCTTCTTGGGTTCATTGCTGAGTTACCCATTGGTAGGGGATTCCGAAGGAAAACTGGGAAGAAAAGTATGAAGGTCTATAGCCTGAAAGCTCACATCAGGGGTGAGATGTGCCAGAGAATGGGGAAGAAAGGGTGACTCCACCGTCTCTAGACTAAGCGAGTTTTCCTCCCATCTCTGTTGAGGATTTTGTTCTCCAGTATGTTACCATGAAAGCATCAGGTATATCAAAGTTGAAAGGCTTTGCAGTACACACGTGTTGCCTGGGCCCTGCATTTTATTATATCTTCTTTGTCTACTCACAGTGCGTCTTACCCTTTGAATACTTTCTCAATAAAACGTGAATTCAGTTGTTTTCTGTCAGTGTTCCATTGCTGTGAAGCGACACCGTGACCACAACAACTCTTAAAAAGTAAAACATTTAATTGGGACTGACTGACAGTTGAGGAGTTAGCCCATCGTCATCGTGGCAGGAAGCATGGCAGCACACAGGCGGACATGGTGCTGGAGAGTAGCTGAGAGTTCTACATCTGGGTCAGCAGGAGCAAGAGACAGTGGGCCTGACCAGCGTTTGAAACCCCAAAGCCTACCCCTAATGGCACATTTCCTTCAACAGGGCCATAACTCCTAATCTCTGTCAGGGTACGCCACTCCCTAATGACCAAATATATGCACCCGTGAGGGCCATTCCTATTCAAACTACCACAACAGCGCCCTTCTTTCTATCCGCCTGTCCTCCTTTTCTTTCTTTCTTTCTTTCTTTCTTTCTTTCTTTCTTTCTATTTGTTGTTTGAGATAGGGTTTCACTGTGTAGCCCTAGCTGTCCTGGAACTCACTCCATAGACTAGGCTAACCTTGAATTTGGAGATCCACCTGCCTCCGACTCCCAACTGCTAAGATTAAAGTCTCCATCACCACACCCAGCTTCAGTGTACTTCTTTGTTGAGGATTTTAAGTATAAAAGTAATATGTGTTCAAGCATTCAAAGCAATATAAAAGAATATTAATGTACTTGGAATCCTACTTTGCTGTCACTTTATTTTTCCAGATTTTTCTTTTTTTTTTTTTAAATATTTATTTATTTATTTATTATGTATACAATCGTCTGTCTGTGTGTATGTCTGCAGGCCAGAAGAGGGAACCAGACCTCATTACAGATGGTTGTGAGCCACCATGTGGTTGCCGGGAATTGAACTCAGGACCTTTGGAAGAGCAGGCAATGCTCTTAACCACTGAGCCATCTCTCCAGCCCCTTCCAGATTTTTCTTTATCTGCACTAAGTTACATATGGTACCTCGTGCTTTGAGTGGATGGGATTAGCCACTTTAGGGTTTTCTTTTACTTCCCAATTTTGAAGTATGAGGTGACAGTGTAGTGACAGACCATTGTCCATCTCCTTTCTAAGTTTATATTGTTCTTCCTGTTGTACCTGGCTTAGCTAAATGTTAAAAGAGAAAGTTATGACCATAAGTGGCCAGGAAACCAAGTAACTTCTCTCACAACTCCGATGGATAGGAATGTCAATATCAAATTTTAACTATTTATTTCTTTTCCCCGGGACTCTAAGTAGGGGACTTTGAACCTATGAATAATGGTTCCCCCTCCCCCTTGAAACAAGGTTTCTCTGTGTAGCCCTGGCTGTCCTCAAATTCACTCTGTAGACCAGGCTGACCACCAACACAGAGATCTCCCTGTCTTTGCCTCCCAAATTCTGGGATTAAGAGGCGTGCACCACCACTGCCCAGCCAAATAATTAATATTTTATGGTCCTTAATAGTTTTTTTTTCCACCAAAATAATCAAGATACAAACAGCAGTGGAAAGAAAGGTCACCAGAACAAAGGACCCCAATCCTGCACCATTCTTGAGTTCCTGGACAATATCAAGACATGTTCTCTGGGCTTCCTCCTTCACAAGATAAGCATAACACTGTGCCTTGCTTAGCTTGTAAGATCCTGCAACTCGGGGCTGAAGAGATGGCTCAGAGGTTAAGAACACTGACTGCTCTTCCAGAGGTCCTGAGTTCAATTCCCAGCAACCACATGGTGGCTCACAGCCATCTATTAATGAGATCTGGTGCCCTCTTCTGGCCTGCAGGCATACATGGAAGGAATGTTGTATATATAATAAATAAATAAATCTTTAAAAAAAAAAAGATCCTGCAACTCAAAGGAAAACGTAGACACAGAATCTCATTATGTATCATGACTTCAGTTTGGGACTGGTGGGACTGTGTCGTGGGAAGTGATCTCAGCTCGTCTTCCTTAACAGCCATAGCCTGTTGTGGTTTGGGGGATTTCCGGGTGATTCCACGTCACTTCTTCATTACCAGACCTTACTATGGGTTTATTAAACTTTCTCCTTGGACAGTCTCTTTAGTCTCTTCTCTGTATATTTTGCCCCACATCTATTCTGAACTCCATATCTAGACTAAAGTGAACTTCTAAGAGTCTCCATTGGTATGTCCCTGTGGAGATAACTCAGTAAACACCTTGATTTGTCTCTCTAACCTTGCCTTTCCTGTGGCGTCTCTTACAGACATGTGCATGCTATTGCCCTACCATTGTTAACACGTGCTGTTGCTGTGTGCTCAGAGTTGGCTCCAGAGTGCGATCCCCGTCTCCACCTCTGCTGCCTCTTGGCTAAGCAAAGGAGACTGAGGTTCCACAGCACAGCACAAATCTGCCTTTGGGACTTGGTTTCACCCCTGCCTGTGACTCCCTGAATCTCTTTGTAACCTGTCTTAGCAGACTTCCCTGAAGTTCCCAGGTGTCTGACACTGTTTCCTTTGCCTGAAATCTAATCCCTCCTACCCCAGACCATGCCTTTGGCTCACACCACCATGACTTCTCCAAAGCTGTCCTTGAACAATCTGAGTAAGTGCTTTTCTTCCCTACTCCTACTGCCTGGATTTCTGGTCAAAAGGCTCTTACAGTTACTACAAATTTCTCCCATTGCTGTGTCCCCTGCACAGGAAGCATAGTGGTTTAATTCATGCAAGTAGTTCCTGGACCTGTGTTTGATCTGTGCCACCCACCTGCTGGTGACTAACCCTGTTGGTCTTCCTGTCTGTCTATCTTGCAGATGACGTGCTGACTAAAGATGCGGGTGAGTGTGTGATCTGCCTGGAGGAGCTGCTTCAGGGGGACACGATAGCCAGGCTGCCTTGCCTGTGCATCTATCACAAAAGGTACAAGGGCCTGGCGAGAACAACTCTGACAAATCCCACATCCAAGGGGTAGATGGCCTTCACCAGCCATCCAGTCCTCTCTGATTATGGGATGATCTGTATACCCTTTGCTCTCTGAAAGGGGTCAGGCATCTGCTGTAGTGACGGAAGGCTCAGTCATTGCTAGGGCAGGGCAGAGGTGAATTGCTCAGGGCTCAGCTCTGCTTCAGCAGTTCAGATGGTAGGAGCTGTGGGCAGACCTGGCTTGGAGGTATATAGGATCCCACCTGGAGCTTGGCTCCCTTCCCTCTGAACCCTGCCCTGCAGAGAGAGGTAGCAAGGGTAGAGCAGCTGTCCTTGCTGGCCTGTGCGGCACCCTCCTCCTGCAAGGGCCAAGAGGCAGGAAAAGGCACTACCTGTAAGTCCTGAGCTCTGCTGTAGTTAGCCAGGCCAGAGTTTGTCCTCTGCCTTCAGCGGCTGCCTTTGTTGCTGGTTTTTCCCTAACTGGAAAAGAGACCCCTCCTTGCCCAGGACAGGAGCACACCCTGTGTTCCTGTGGCCACCACCTGCTCTCTGCTCCTCCAGCCCACACTGGCACTGGGGCTTTTCTCAGCCCAGCTCAGGACTACTGGTCTTCAGTTTCACAGCTGTGCCTGGTGTGTGATTGGCCTGTGAGAGAACTGTGGTTCCTGATGCAGTTTCCACCACAGCCCCTGCAGCATACAGAGAGGCACTAACCAGAGCCAGGAAAGAAAACCCTTGGCCCTAAGCAAATTACCTGTTTGGTTACTCTCTTTCAAAATGCTGAAATGTGGGTTTACAAATCAGGACAGTGTCTTGGAGCACTTGTTTCTTCTTTGATGCAGACAGCCCTCTATAAACACTGGAAGGTGAGGCCTTACTTACACCCCTTCCCAGGCTCACTTAGCGATGTCAGAGAGCCCAAGGATCTAGCTTCCCTTCCTGCTGTTGTAGCCAAGCTCCTGAGAGAGGTGCCCTCACTTATCACTGGCCAGCCTCTCATCTGGTCCCACTTTCTGCCCCGCCTTTGAGCCAGTTAACCTGCTGCTCTATGTAGTCCTGCGTTCACCTTCTTAGGGTTAACTGTTGCTGTCCTGGGCTTCTTGTACTTTTACTTTGGGCCTCAGAAGGCCACTCTTGCCCTTTCTGCAAAATGAGATGGACCAGAGCCTGTACCTATTTTGCTGAGCCAGGAGCATTCTTTTTTTCCCCAAAGATTTATTTGATTTATCGAGACGGGGTCTCACTGTGTATCTTCAGCTATCCTGGAGCTTACTCTGTACACTAGACTGTCCTTGAACTTACAGAGATCGCCTGCTTTTGCCTCCTAGATGCTAGGATTAAAATTGTGCACCACCACCACCCCCAGCTTATTTTATTATTTGATGTACATGGATAGTTTGCTTGCATGTATTTATATGATGTATGTGCCTGATGCCCACTGAAACCAGAAGAGAATATTGAATCCCTATTAACTGGAGTTAAAGATGTTTGTGAGCCACTATGTGAATGCTAGGAACCAAACCTGGCTCTTTTGAAAGAGCAACAAGGTCTCTTACCCACTGAGCCATTTCCCAACCTCCAGGATCGTGTGTGTGTGTGTGTGTGTGTGTGTGTGTGTGTGTGTGTTAGCGTGTGTGTTAGCTTTAAATTGTGTATTTGTCTGTGCATCTATGTGTATGTGCATCTGAGTGCAGGGGCCTACCAAGGCCAGAGGGATCAGATCCCCTGGGGCTGCATTTATGGGACGAGTGTGAACCAAAAGACATGGATGCTGTGATCCGAACTTGGGTTGTCTAGCAGAGCAGCATGCACTCTCAGCTACTGACCCATCTCTCAAGCTCCCCTCTGCCCGTGTCCTCAGACCATTCCTGATAGTCTTCCCTTCCCTGCTTCCGGGAGGTGGTGGGGGCGGGGGGAGGGGGGGACATAATCATTTCTCCCTGGGGTCCCTTCAGGAAAGATTCTAAAGCCCTTCCCGAGAGTCCAGCCCCTTGACAGCCCCTTTGCAGGAGCACTGTTGTCAGTAGCTGACGTGTCTCCCCTTTACCCGCTCCAGCTGCATAGACTCCTGGTTTGAAGTCAACAGATCTTGTCCAGAGCACCCTGCTGACTGACCCTGCTGGGCTGGCTTGCTGACTCCTCTCAAAGGTGAGCCCATACTTGGTGGGGGCTCTGGGCTTACAGAGTCAAGTTTCTGGGCGCTGGGGAGAGGGGCCAGGCTGCCTTGATATACACCCCTCCAAGAAGAATGCAGTGAGCAGTTCCCAGGATGTGGAGGGATTGATTTTCCTGGGGAAACACAAGAGAGGGACCGTAGCCCGCTCATGAAGAACTCAGTGCAAAGGTAGACTCCACTCCTTTCCGTGAGGAAAGGCAGAGGATCCCCTGCAGAGCGCATGGGCTGAAGCAAGGGAGCCCAGTCGGGCTCTGCAGCTGTCTCCTTGCTCACCTCTCAGGCTCCCGAGGCTCTGTTTCTTTAGAAATGGGAGAACCCCTAAACAGAGACTGTGGAACGTCCACTGTCCACTGCCCAGTGCTTGTCTGAGATCTTTTCACTGCTGTTCTTCCACCTGAGGGCTCCGGCCACACTCAGCCCTCCCGTCCACTGCACAGTGTCACAGCAGCAGCAGCCAGCACGACAGCTCCTCCCACACTTGCTCATCTCCTCCCCTGCACCTGTTCACCTGCTGACCCCTCTCCAGCCCCCACCTGTGCTTTCCCAGCTCTCTTTCTCTTTCTCCCCCCACCCTTGGCAATCAGAGCATAAGTCCCAGAAAAACCAAGAGCCCATTTCTACTTCATCTCACATCCAAAGATTTGGGGGGGATTGCCTTTCTTCTCTTTCTCTCCTTGTTCTGTTTTCTTTTGTTAGGTTTATTTTATTTATTCCAAGTAAATGCCCAGACCAGCTGACGGTGTCAGGCAAATCAGGGACATTTGCTCTTTTTACCTTCACCTCAAAATCTGACGACAAGGGGAGAAGACAAAGCAAGGGTGAGAGTGAGGCAGGGGACTGGACCCTGGCTTCAGAATGCAGGTCCAAATGGCCCGCATGATGTTTGGCTTCCGGGGCCTTCCTGGACTGAACCAGACGCCCCGGCCGACCAGCCTGCCCTCAGAGGGACACGCTGCTGCCACCGTGAGATAGAGCAGCAGCTCTCGGCCAGATGGAGCACGACTGACTTCTTCCGACCCACACAGGGACAGACAGCCCTGTTCCTGGGAGGAGGCTCCTTGGACACTGCAAAGAACTGAGCTTGGGACACCAGAGGGAACAGGGCACCCCTTCTGCACTGACTTCCAGAAAATGGTCCTCCCTCCTCCCTGAGGACACCAACTGGATGAGAGCGAGTCTGAGAGAAGAATGAATTGACCTCTATCCTTCCCCTCACCATCAACCCAGGAGGGAAAGGGCATTTTCTTTTTCACCTTTGAAAGGCGTTGTGGGTCTGTCTTTAAAGTGTTTACAACAACAAAAAATTATATAAAAAAAAGTCTGGTGTCGACTGGTGTTTCCCTTGTGATGTTTACAGATTGCTGTTTGCTGCCCAGCTAAAGCCACTCAGTGACAGAACCAAGCATAGCCATGTCTTCACTGCTAGCACTCTGAGAGCGGGCGGGCACTCGGTCACTTCCTTCGCCCAACACCCCACTTGACTCTCTGTCACTAACCTTTCTACTTTGGGGGATTTTTTTGTTTTCTTGTTTTTCTGTCCCATCTTTCTGGCTTCGTTTTGCACTTTTCTCCCCTTAGTACCCTGGTACCTTGATTTCCTTGCCAAAAAAAAGAAAAGGAAGATGAAGAAGAGCCCATCAAGGATACTTCCCCTTCCATTCCCATGTCTTTCCTGCCTTTCCTCCTGGATCTGGTCCAATCAGAGGATTTAACAATCACAAATACACTGAAAAAAAGCCTGGACATTTTTCTTAGGCCCTTGTGGTTTTGTTTTGTTTTCCCTTGAGAAAACATAAGACTTATTTAAAGGAACATGTACTGCTCCCTGTTTTCAGGCACACTGAGAACATTTTAGCCATTGATATTCACACGTGGCATCAGCCCATGCAGGATAGATTTCTGTATTTATATATTAAAATACAAAAAAAAACCTTATAAAATATTTTAAAAATGTTCAAAGCTCGGGAGAAAAGCTTTTCATCAGTCAAGGTGTTTTGATATGGTATTAAAATAATATCTATAAAAGATACACTGTGTGATCTTATTTTAATGAAGTGTTGTACACAGTCAAGGAGTAGAGGGCAGAGACCAGTTCCCTCTGTCCACCTCCCCAGCACAGCACTCTCTTAGCACCTGGAGTGGCTCTTAGCCACACCTGGGCCGAGGCTGGGCGATGGAGGCTCAGGTATGGCTTTCAAGTTTATGAATTCTTAAGTAATTGTCAGTCTACTGTCATTGCTGATTGTGATGGAATGTTTCTGGGAAGATAGGGGCAAAGATCTTGCAGTCATCAGGTGCTGCAAGGATGTGGGCACCTCCAGGTACCAGCCCTGCCCACCCTTCACAGCCTCTGCTCCCCGTCTTGTATTCAGCTTGCCCGATGCTCCATCCACAGCTCAGTGCTGACTCATGGGCATGCTTCGCTGAGGCCCAGAAAGAGGCCTTGGTTTGGAACTATGCCAGCTCACAGTGTCTGAACCAGAACCAGCCACTCAGCTCATAAATGTTGGCAAATTGCAGGCTGGGCAGGAAACTCAGGGCAGGGGCGGCAGTGCAAACCTGCCCCGTCTCCTAGCCAGGTTCCAGGAGTTGCATTTCAGGGCCTCCTGCAGAGCCAGCTAAGGAAAGCTCTGGAGGGAGATGGCCACATATCTGTGCCATGGCCATTTCCAGACCTGCCCCTTGTACTGCTGCCTCAGGGCCCAGTCCCAACAGGCCCTCAAGTTTGGACTATGCTACCATTCTTGGTCTGAGGTCACCTAGCCTCAGATGCCTCCTGAAGTACCTACTCTGTGTGGACATTTGTCAGCCAGTGGGCACGCGCGAGCCCAGGCAGGCAGGCAGGCTCAGAGAACTGAATGCTTTAGAGTCTGAGTGTTGAGACCTTGGGACCTGAGCTGTGAGCACTGTTAATACTAGAAACTTCATTGTCTATGCTGGGGCATTTTATTTCCTGACAGAATGGTGAGGCAGTAACTTCATCATGTGAAGTGGGGACACAGTGATGCAGCTCTGAGTGAGGGTCAGGGATCTGCCCCAAAGGCCTGGCACATACACAGCAGGCTTCCTTGTAGCTTTGTCTATCCCCAGCACCTCCAGCTTCTGCCTGGCAACTGTGTCTCCCTGTTCTATATATAATCCTACCAGCAGAACTGGCAGGGCAGGGCCCAGCCCTGAAAGCAATCTCCTTGCCTGACCCCTGGGCCTGGAGACAGGCTTCATGTGCCCACCTTGGCTATGTGAGCCCAGCTGCTTTGGCGGAGCTGTGGCTGAGTCCGGTGGTTGAGTTGGTCGGGGCAGCGCTGGGCCCCACTCCGGGTGCTATTCTAGGCTCTCTAGGCGGTGCTCATCTCATCCCCAGTGACTTCCGCCCCCACCCGGCACACCAAAGCCCTCTGTTGGCTGTCACGTCCTCTGGATTTGGACCCAGATTGCCGGTGCCTGGTGTGAGGGTGGAATAGGCTTGTCTGGGCTTCCCAGGTGGCACTTGTATTTGTCACCTGCCATCCAGACCACTCTCTAGAACCCTCTGTTGCTCCTGCTCTGCCTTTCTAAGAGGAAGGAAAATATGGAAGAGCCAAAAGATGGGTTCTTCCCCTTTGCACCAGGAGCCCAGAAGGCCTTCTGAGAGCTCCAGGAGCCCCTTTTGGAAACCGCCCATCTAATAGCCATTTAATAGTATTGAAGCTCATAGGAGAATGTCCTTCTTAGGAGATAGATGCTGAACTATATAGTTGAGTGATTTCAAGCAATGTATAATCTAACTCCAAATGGTTCCCCCAAAAAATACACAAAGCAAATAAGGCAAAAATGTCCATTGTTGAATCTTCAACGACTGATATTCAGTGAATAGTGTACTTGTTCTTTCAACTTTTCTGTATGTTTGGAATTTTCTTTAATAAAAGAAATTGTGGGGAAATGACTGTTTATTGAGTGTCTATTAGTCGCTTGTTACTGGGGCGGGGGGGGGGGGGGGGGAGCGTGTAGAAGCCCTGCCAGCGGAACTCAATTCGGGAGGGCTTGTGGGAGGGGCACACAATCTGTCTGGGTTAGGGTTCACCAGAGCCCTCTCGTTCCCTGGTAATTGAGCAATTGATGTTTGGGTTTCTACATCCTGAAGTGGTTTAGGAGAGAACCATGAGACAGACATCACAGAAAAGGGGTCCTTGGAACTGAAGTTGGACTGAAAAAGTAACAGGGTGGTGGCCTCTTCCGGGAGCATGGTGGGAGAAAAGTGGTTAGAGCGAGGGGGTTGAGAGGCTGTTACTTCCCCTGTCCGTGGCTCCTTCCTGTTTCGTTTTTCCAACCCAAAGACCTAGGAGTAGGGGAAATGGTACTACAGTTGACTGGGACCCACAGGGGTAAAAGGTCTTCTGGCCACCTGACCCTGGAAGGTAGGAACTAGAAGACGCTATTTTTCAGATTTGTGGTGTCACGCGCCCTCTTGTGGACTTCTGAGGAACAACTCCCACGTACCTCCAGACAGGCGCTCTGATCTGGGAATCTCAAAACTGCCAGGCCCCCAAGTAGGCAATATGCTGACTTTGAAGGTAAAAGCTGGTGGGTGGTGCATTATAATGGTATAACGGTATAATGTCATGGAGACAGGTGGTACACAGAGGATTAGCTCACCCCCATTTCTAACGGCCTATGTGGCAGCAGCTTGAAGAGAGTGTTGCAGTCTAAACCTAGTGGGGAAGCTGTCAGAAGTGACCTCCTCTACAGGTGGGTCTTCTGCCTCCCGTATGCAAATGCAGGAGGGTTGGGACAGGCTTTCTTCCAAAGCCTGAACTTGAGCCACTTCCCCAGGCTACTGTCAGTCTAAGAGGACGCCCCGGAAACAAATGGCTCATTAGTCCAAGGTCAGAGACCAACGGGTACAGGATACAGCTGCAAATAGGGTTCACATTCATGGGCATTGGCGGACAAGGAGAAGGCCTAACTGTGGAATGAAGGCTCCTTCCCTATGTAGAGGCGTGGTCCTGCCCTATGTATAGGATGAGCTGTGATGATGCTGGACACCAGTGGGAGGAGACCCACACCATCTCTGCCAGCCAGGAAGAAACTCCGCTGGGAAACACCTGGGTTTTCTACTGGAGCAGAAGGCTAAGAACGGCAAGGAAAGTATTGTAAGTCCATCCTCTTGACCTTCACCTTGAGAGCCAGCTACACAGACACCTGGCAGGCACAGATAGCGTCAGTCATTCTGTCTTGTAAAGCCAGTGGCATGAAGGGGAGGTCGAGAACAGGGGCTCTGCATTCTGGGGATTGTAGGCCAGCGTTTTCAAGTTCCTCACAGCACTTTGCCTGGGTTCATGAGACCTCTGGGATCCAGTGCGTCTTTGAGCTGCCGCATAGTCGCCATGCCCACCGTACCCACTTCCTCTTGCAGCAGCTGTCTCTTGCCCAGCCCGATGCCATGCTCTCCCGTGCATGTCCCATGGAGTGCCAGGGCGCGCCTAGGAGGCCAGTTGGAGTCCTCAGCAGCCCCCTCTCCGCTGCCTCTGCCCTCCCCAACACCCACCCCTCCCTGACTCAGCCCTTACCTGGCCAGATTTTCTGCAAAGGCCTTGACCCTGCTCTGCTCCTCCACATCATCTGGGTTGACCAGTATGATGCAGTGAAAATTGCCGTCACCCACGTGCCCAGCGATGGCTCCTGGGGACCCAGAGAACAAAGCTGTCACCTCTAACCTCCTTGCCCAGGCACCAGCCAACCCCGGTGCCTCCCAACAGGAAGTCCGTAGAACAGAACCTGTGAGTTTTGAGGCCTTAAGGTCCTCCTTGGCCTCTACCAGGATCTCTGGCAACCGGGAGATGGGCACACACACATCCGTAGAATAGGCCTGAATCAGAAGGCAAGCTCATGTGGTTCTCCCAGTTGCCCACTGCCTACCTAGAGGTAAGGGGCCACTGTGACTCAGGCTTAGGACCAGGGGATCTTGATGCCACTGAATGAAACATCTGTCCTCCAGCCCACTCTAGCCTTGGTGTGTTTATCAGCTCAGGTCTCCACTGCTCCCCTGGACCACATGCAGGTTCCCAGCACCCCACACTACCCTCTTAGTCCTCATGACCACCCCGCTAGCCCTTGGGGAGCCTCAGTCTTCTCTGCTGGGTAATGGGTTGAGGAAAGGGCTTATGAGCTGAACTACCGATCCCACCTCCACCCTGGCCCCCAGCTCACCTTCCGTCCAGGAGACAGGGCCAAGACTGCGTACCAAGCATTGTGCCGTGCCGCCCAAAGCTCGCTGCGCTTTTCAGCCTCCTTGGCCCAGGAGAAGTGAGAGCCCCCGTTATCCTGAGTGATTGCCTCTGTAGTAGGAACAGAAAGGCTGTCCCTTAGTCCCGCACTAGGACAGCCCAGGCCCCACTGTGCTATCCTCCCCAGCGCACCTGTGCGTTGCACCTGTTCTGCTAATGCCTGCTGGGAGCCATGGAACTCCAAGAAAAGGGTGGGTGCCACAGGGCAGTTCAGTTTGCTGTGTCTGTTGCAGGCATCCATCATGACGTCATCCAGGAATTCTGGAACCAGGGAGAGGGCTACTTCTGTGAGGCCTGGCCTTCTGTGAGGGCCTTTTCTATAGAACCCACCCCAACTGACTCAGTTTCTTGCTCACCAATGCGAGCCACAGGCACTGCAGACTGAAGGATCTGAACGGTGCTGTCCACAGCAGCTTGAACACTGGGGAATGCACAGGTGGCTGCCACAGTGGCCTCGGGTGCAGGATGCAGGCGCAGGGTGGCAGAAGTAATGATGCCCAGAGTCCCCTCTGAGCCCACAAAGAGTCCTGTGAGATTGTAGCCAGCCGAGCTCTTCCTGGACCCAGGGACACATAAGGTAGGTGAGTGATTTCTGTCTAGAAGCCTAAAGCTAGGAGACAGGCTTGGACTGTTCTCCTGCAGCCCCAGCTACCATCACAGTGCTTGTGATTTAGTGACCTGGCTTGGCCTTGCACAGGGAGAGTCTGTCACTGGCCCTCTAGGGTTCCAGGGCCCTCCCGAGTATCCCTCACCTATAATGGCGGCCCCGGCCTGCAGTATGAAGCAGCCTGCCATCAGGCAGGACCACCTCCAGGTTGATCACATTGTGTCGCATGGTTCCATAGCGCACAGCATTGGTGCCTGAGGCCCCGGTGGCTGCCATGCCACACAGAGAAGCATCTGCACCTGGGTCTAAAGGATAGAGTGGAGTGCTGGAGAGGGCAACTTGGGAAGCTCTTTCCCTGTGGGAAAGATGAGGTCCTCTGAAATCCCCCAAACAGCCCCCCCAAGCCCTCAGGACCCTGAGGAACTGGTTAGTCCTGGGCCTACCAACAGGAAACCAAAGGCCGCTGTCCCGCAGGTGGGTATTGAGAGCTTTTCGGGTGACACCAGGCTCCACCACCACAGAGAAATCTTCTGTATTCAGCTCCATGATTTGGTTCATATGGGTCAGGTTGATGCACACTCCACCCTGGTGGCAGGGAAGACAGGAAGGCTGCTCAACTCGGTCTCTAGGCCAGGAGCAGCCCCTAGGACCCCATTCTATGGCTGAGGCCCCACATGCCAGAGCTCTAATTGACAGGTGGAGCACCCCATTATACCTGTATAGCACAAACTCCCCCCTCAACACCGGTGCCGGTGCCAAACGGGATGATGGGAACACCTTGGTTGTAGCACAGGGTTGCCAGGCGGCTGACTTGGTCCACATTCTGAGGCCACACCACAACATCGGGCGGTTGGCACCTAGAAGCAGGCAGGCCTCAGAAGTTTCCAAAGGCGTTCCAGCCCCTCGCCCTCTCATTTCCATTAACCTGGAGTTTTCCAAGGACCTGAGGACGGGGCCTCAGCGGATTGGAACAGAGAACACCTCTCTAAAGAGAACGCCCGCACATTCCAAACAGGTGGCAAGAGACCAGGACAGCCCAGGACCCTCAGTCCCA
This sequence comes from Microtus oregoni, assembly GCF_018167655.1. Lineage (NCBI taxonomy): Eukaryota > Metazoa > Chordata > Mammalia > Rodentia > Cricetidae > Microtus > Microtus oregoni. The sequence continues at coordinate 45,573,557 of NW_024543063.1, forward strand.
GCAGCAATTTCTGATACCTATGCATCGACTCGTCATGCCCGTGATGCTCTCTGACGGCAGAAGCAGTGGACACGTGGGGGCTCCCTACCACTGCCTTCAGAGCTTCCACAAAGTCCTGACTGAGTCCACCCTGCCAGGAAGAAGCAGTGAGTGCGAGGGTCACAGGGAAGATAATAGAAGCTGCAGCCCTACCCTGTGGCAGGAGGGGAGAACAGGAGCCGGTCAGATTGCAAGAGATGACGTCACAGAGTCTCGAGCACTTCGCACCAGGCTCCCCACCCTCCAGGACCCGATCCACACATAGACATGTACCTGTGACCCCCTGGAGCAGTAGCCCCTCCAGGGACACAGCCTCTGGGTTGCCACCCGAAGGAACATGGCCATAACCAAACCGCAGCTAAGGTGAGAGTACTAGGAAGGGGAGGAGGCAGTGCCAACCAGCCGCAGCGGGGCCCAATGGCCGTACTGGGTGGAGCCTGCTTAAGGTGGAGCTAGCTTAAGGTGGCCCCTGCAGATATGGAAACAAGGACAGCAGCCACTTTCCTGCCTTAAAAGTCGGCTGCTTCCTGTAGCCCTTAGCACAAACTCCGCGCTGGCGAGGAGGCTTTAGAAGTTCCACTGACTCCTCGGGTTTTCCCGTCTACACTTCCAACTTCCTCTTTGACCTCTAGGCTCTAGTTTCCCTTTTCTTTCCAGAGCTCAGGCCAGGCTCATGACCTTGGCTCCTACACTGGACCCTGAGGTGTGTGACGCCTGTGTCTAAGTATCACAGACAGAATACCAGCCATTTCTCCGCTTGGTGCATGAGTTCAGTCCTCAGGACCCACAAGGTGGAAAGAGAGAACGAGCTCCAGCAAGTTGTCTCTGACCTTCATACATGTGCTATGTAGTACGCACGCGCGTGTGTGTGTGTGTGTGTGTATGTGTGTGTGTGTGTATGACGCACACATCACTCAATTTGATTGCCTTAGTTCCCCTTTTAATCTTTTTTAATTATTTTTTAATTGTTCATTGTGTATACAGTGTTCTAGTGGGTGTGAGCCATCATGTGGGAATTGAACTCAGGACCTCCTGAAGAACAGTCAGTGCTCTATAACCTCTGAGGCTTGCCTCCAGTGCCAGAACTAATGTTTGAAAGTACCAAGTTCAGGGCTGGAGAGATGGCTCAGAGGTTAAGAGCACTGACTGCTCTTCCAGAGGTCCTGAGTTCAATTCCCAGCAACCACATGGTGGCTCACAGCCATCTATAATGAGATCTGGTGCCCTCTTCTGGCATGCAAGCATACATGAAAGAAATGTTATATACATGATAAATAAATAAATCTTTAAAAAAAAAAAAAGTACCAAGTTCAAACAGTCTACCTGGAAGCAAGCTCACTTTAACATTTCATTAACACCATAGCTAGACCTGACTATGTTAAAGTTCTGTATGACCGTTTCTTTCCATTCTCAAATTCCTACACTTTAACTCATCTTGTTCTCAAAGGAATAGAGGAAAAAATATAGACAGGGCAACAGCCGCTATATATTAACACAATCCAAACGTTGGCCCCCAAACACAGTCATACAATTTAAATTAGACAAGATAAGACTAACGATTTTAGCACAGATGATTTGAAAACAGAAATGCAAAACTGAATGCAGGAAAGCCAGCTCAGCAGTTAAGAGCGCTTGCTGCTCTTTCTCAAGACCCAAATTTATTTCCCAGCACCCATTTAATGGTTCACAACCAGCTCCAACTCCAGTTCCGGAGGACATGGCACCCTCTTCTGGCCTCCACAGGCACTAGGCATGCTCGTGGTGCACAAACATACAAGCAAGCAAAATATACACAGTAAATAAAAATAAATCTTAAAAAAAATAAAAGAAATGCAAGATGAAGTGGCCAGAGGTTTAAAACTCAGTGACTTTCAGTAAGCCAGGAACAGCTTAAGTCATGGCTCCCATGCCTTAAAATCATCTGAGCCAACCAAGCACTTGGCGGCGCACGCCTTTAATCCCAGCACTGCCGAGGCAGAGGCAGGCAGATCTTCAAGTTCAAGGCCAGCCTGCTCTACTGAGGGAGAGCTCCAGGACAGCCAGGACTACATGGACAAACCCTGTCCAGAAAACAAAACAAAACAAAACAGCATGAGCATACAAAACACTGACCAGAAATCTTCCTAGGAGATCTTCAAGTTCAAGGCCAGCCTGCTCTACTGAGGGAGAGCTCCAGGACAGCCAGGACTACATGGACAAACCCTGTCCAGAAAACAAAACAAAACAAAACAGCATGAGCATACAAAACACTGACCAGAAATCTTCCTGGGGGCACCAAGATGATAGTAAAAAATGTAACGTTCTCTATGGTTACATAAATCACAGGGACAGTTTCCTTAATAGCCTCATTTCTCTGTCTCAAGTGATTGAACAGAACCCCAGTTGGCTCAAAAGAGCCCTCCAAATTTCCAAATTGACAAGACCTGTCATACAGTGGCATAAGATCCCAAATGCTTCAACAGAGCTCAAACAGTTGAGATTGTTAAAAGACAAAGCCAGTCACCAAATACCAGATACCAGAATGGTTCAAAATGAACCTAACTAGCTCAAAGGAGCCCCAAAACCTGAACCCTGGGGTACACTGACTGGAAGAAACTCACTAAGGGCCAATTTTTTTTTCAAAATCCAAAACAAGCCCACATACTTATTTCTCTGCTTTATCCAATAGAAGTGAAAAGCACCTGATGCCCTGGAAATGGGAAGAAAGGAAAGTCCCTGGAACCAAGTGACTCCAGGAACTGGGCGGGGCCCTTCCATCTTCCTTATTTATCTGCCGTCAATTTGTTCCAAGTGGCCACCACCGGGAAAAAAAAAGTATCTTCCTGGTTATGTCACTGAAATTGTGACTTGGAGTTGTTAGGGCCAGTGCCTGAGCCCTGGCATCGCCTACAAAGCCAGGCTTAGCCGCCCGCTGCCAACAGGCCGCTTCCATAAACAAATGATACTGAAAAGCAGAGTAAGATGTATTAGATGTGACCACACTAGGAAGAGAAGCCAGGAGTTTCAGTGGCTCACCCACCTCCAAGCCATCTTTGGGGTCCTAACATGAGGTTTAAGCAGAGGGGAAAAGAATCAATCAGCTAATCCATCCTAGCTGAGGTGTGTCATTGTCTCCGTCCCGGTCTCTCCTGCAAAGTGGGCTGACCAGTCCTCAGCATTGTACGAAATCTCTGCCTCTGGTTAGCACCAAAAGCCCAGTTTTTTGCTCTTTCCAGCTTGAGGTCCATTGTCCCAATATCCTGATAGCCTGAGGGAAGAACACAGTATCTGTTTATAATATCTTCATTCCTGTAAGGACGGTTACATAAACACATCACTTTTAAATAATTAATTCCACTCTTATGGTCCCTAAAGGTTCTTGTTCATCTCATAATGCAAAGTTCATTTAGCCCATCTTTAAAGTTCCCAAAGTCTTTTTTTTTTTTTTAGATTTATTTATTAATTATACAGTGGCTTGTCTGCCTGTGGGCCAGAAGAGGGAACCAGATCTCATTACAGATGGTTGTGAGCCACCATGTGGGTGCTGGTGATTGAACTCAGGACCTTTGGAAGAGCAAGCAGTGCTCTTAACCTCTGAGCCATCTCTGCAGCCCTAAAGTTCCCCAAGTCTTAACAGTTCCAAAATTGTTCAAAAGCCCCAACAGCTTCTCTAAAGTCACGGCAGTCTCTTAACTGTGAGTCTGTGTAAAATAAAACAAACTACGTACCTCCAATAAACAACGGCATGGAATAAACTTTTCCAGTCCAGAATGAAAGAACGGAATGATAGTAAGAAAATGCTTACTGAAGCAAGATCAAAACCCAGCAGGGCAAAACACCAAACTCTGCAACTCCACATCTGGCATCTGGGACTCAAGATGGAACCATCTGGACACGAACAACTTCGGACAGCTCTGCCCACCTAGCTCTGCTGCCTGAAGTTCACGTTCCCTCTGTCTTGGGCAGGCTCCGCTCCCATGTCCGCAGATTTTTCTCCTCAGATCTGCTGTCTCCAACATCCTGGAGCCTCTGCTGCAGTATTTGTCTTTACCTTCAGACCTTTACGTGATGATCTGTCAGGACCTCCCTACAAAGAGTCGGACTCTGCTACTATCGAATGGCTTAGGCAGCTTTCTAGAACTTTGGCACAAACTCTGTAACACCCCCCCTTACCCTTGCATCTTTCTTATCTTCAAAAACAGTACCATACAGAAGACACGGTCAAGTTCTGTTTGCAAGTTGAGATGTATCTTGTGCCCTGACCCAGTCAAAACACTTTCCTGGGCAGCCATTGTGGAGCAGAGAATCCCCCTGCGGTAGCATTCTCAATTTCAGCTCTCTGTTTTCACAACTTGGAGCCTTAGATGGGTGGGTCTTGCCTTCTGGGCACCTTCTCTATTATCCCAATGCAGAGCAAGAGGCGCACCTGGGATGGTGTTAATGTCTTCAGCAATTTCAGATGCTTTGTCTACATCCTCCTTGCTTGTGCCTTTAAATTTGCTCTCACCCCTTCCTCACCAAACCAAACATTTCCCCTGTCTTTCTGTCTTTTGCTAAGTATCTGAGTAAAAGCAGTGAGCATTAACCATATCACAGTCTGAATGCTGCCGTGCCTTAAATTTCCTCCACCAAACAAGTGAGTTCTTTTTTTTTTAATTTCTTTTCTTTTTTTTTTTTTTGTTTTTGGTTTTTTGTTTTTCGAGATAGGGTTTCTCTGTGGCTTTGGAGCCTGTCCTGGAACTAGCTCTATAGACCAGGCTGGTCTCGAACTCACAGAGATCCGCCTACCTCTGCCTCCCGAGTGCTGGGATTAAAGGCGTGCGCCACCATCGCCCGGCTACAAGTGAGTTCTTTTTAAAAAAAAAAAATACTTATTTATTTATTATGTATACAATATTCAGACTACATGTATGCCTACAGGCCAGAAGAGGGCACCAGACCTCATTACAGATCGTTGTGAGCCACCATGTGGTTGCTGGGAATTGAACTCAGGACCTTTGGAAAAACAGGCAATGCTCTTAGCTGCTGAGCCATCTCTCCAGCCCCCACAAGTGAGTCTTTTACTGTAAAATTGTCTCACCCGAGTTCTCAGTACATGGACAGAATGCAGCCTGATTCTTTGCGAGAATGTAATCCAGATGGCTTCAGCCCAGTTCTTGACAGGGTCCTTGTTCGCTGTGAAAGCCCATAAGCAGGTCTCCACTAGCCACAGTTCCTTTGGGATTCCAGCCTTCTGAATTCCCATCAGAATGGCGTAAGTAAGCTCTGCTTACTGCATTCCAGAGCTTCTCTAAGCAACTTCCATATTCCTCCCGAAAACCAGTTCCAAAGGACCACATGGTCACATTTATTACAGCAATAACCTGACTCCTGGGTACCAGTTTCAGCATTACTTAATTTTCTTCTCCTTATGGCAAAGGCAAACTTAAGGAAGGAAAGGTTTCTTTCTGCTCACAGTTTGAGAGGACAGTCCGCCATGGCAGGGAAGTGTGAAGGCAAGAGCATGAGACAGCTGATCACATCTGCATTCAGGAAGCAGAGATGGATGCTCTACTTTTCTCATAGAACGCAGTGTGTGTGTGTGTGTGTGTGTGTGTGTGTGTGTGTGTTCACACGTGTGTGTACATTCATGTGTCTGTGTGGGTACATTTACGTGTGTGTGTGTGTGTGTGTGCATTTGAGTGTGTGTGTGTATGCGTGCCTTAGTCACTGTTCTGTTGATGTGAAGACACAACCAAGGCAACAACTGTAAGAACAAGCATTTAGTTGGGGACTTACTTACAGTTTCAGAGCTTTAGTCTGTTATTGTCATGACAGGAAGAATGTAGGCATGCAAGCAGATGCTGAAGCAGTTGTTGAGAAACTACATCCTGATACATAGATACACATACAGAGAGAGAGACAGAGACAGAGAGACAGAGACAGACAGAGACAGAGAGAGAGACAGAGACAGAGAGACAGAGACAGAGAGAGAGAGACTGACGACTCTGGGCTTGGCTTGGGCTTTTCAAACTTCGAAGTCCACCCCCAGTGACCCTCTTCCTCCAAGACTACATCTCCTAATCCTTCTGTCAAAGGGTTCCACTGCCTGGTGACAAAGCATTCAAATAGATGAGTCTATGGGGGCCATTTCTATTCAAACTACCACAGTGAGCATTCGTGTGTCTGCATTCATGAATGTTAGTGTGGGCCTGTACTTGCTCTAGCAAGTGTATACAGGTCAGAAGGCAATCTTTGGTGCTGGTCCTCAGCACTTGTTGAGGCAGGGTCTCTCCATATGCCAGGCTTGCTATCCCTGAAGCTTTGGGGGTTCTTTTTTCTCCACCTCCCATCTCACTGTGGGAACCCTGGGGTTATTGATATGCCCATGGGATTATGTGGGTTCTGGGGTTCAAACCCATCACCTCATGCTTACACAGTAAGTGTTTTCTACCCATTGAGCCATCCCTTTAACGGGGGAACACCATTCTGACTTAAAGAATCACTAGGGAGGAAACAATGGCTATTCTGTGGTTTTGGTGAAGTTTTTTTTTTTTTTAATTAAATGAAGGGAACTGTCACTTCCAGGAAAACTGCTGATTATATTTGTTACTCAATGATAAAATGAGCTTTCATGTTAAACAAAATTTGGACAAAAGCCCGTCCTGTTGCCCCATGCTTAACCAGTGTTGATGAGAAAGCTGGTGGGATTAATACGGTGCTTGATACCATGTAATAAAGTGTGTCCTCACAGCCGGGCAGTGGTGCTGCACGCCTTTAATCCCACACTCAGGAGGCAGAGTCAGGCAGATCTCTGTGAGTTTCAGGCCAGCCTGGTCTACAAGAGCTAGTTCCAGGACAGCCAGGGCTACACAGAGAAATCTGTCTCATGAAAAAAAAATCTTTTCCCATTCTGTAGGCTGTTGTTTTGTCTTGTTGACCGTGTCCTTTGCTTTACAGAAGCTTTTCAGTTTCAGTTTCCATTTATTAATTGTTTCTTTCAGTATCTGTACTACTGGGGTTATATTTAGGAAGAGGTCTCCTGTGCCAATGTGTTCAAATGTACTTCCCACTTTCTCTTCTATGAGGTTCAGTGTGGCTGGCTTTATGTTGAGGTCTTTGATCCATCTGGACTTGAGCTTTGGGTGCACACCTTTAATTCCAGCATTCAGGAGGTAGAGGCAGGAAACTCAGAAGGCCAGGGCTATTCTTGGCTACATAGTGAGTACCCTACTCTGGGTACCAACTTCAAGGCCTGTCTTCAATATTTGCAACCCTGTCTCAAAAAAAAACAACGGAGGAAAGAAAAGGAAAAAAGAAAGAATGGTACTTCAGCAAAAATATGCACTGTGGGGCTGGAGAGATGGCTCAGAGGTTAAGAGCACTGGCTGCTCTTCCAGAGGTCCTGAGTTCAATTCCCAGCAACCACATGGTGGTTCACAACCATTTGTAATGGGATCTGGTGCCCTCTTCTGGCAGAACACTGTATACTTAATAAATAAATAAAATCTTTAAAAAAAATATGCACTGTTTTCAAAGCCTTCCTCTGTCCTCGTCCTTTATTCCTATGAGAGAGAGCAATAAAAAACAGTGCTTTGAATTTGGCAAGGTCTTTAGAAACATCTCACAGAGTGCTCATTTGGCGGGGTCATCATAAAATATGAGCGAGAGTGTGTTCAATCTTCTTTTTGTATCTTTCAGTTTTGTCTCAAAATATGCATAGCTTTTACAAAAGCAGGGACACATTCTTCTTTTGTGTAGATATGTATGTGGTGCTGGGAATCAGTCCCAAGGTCTTTGCACGCTAGCAAATGTTCTGCTGTTGAGCTACATCCTCAGCCTAAGTAGGAGCTCACCAGACAGATTGTCACATACATCCCGCCTGTCCCCTTTCATTTCTCCATGAATTAGACACCTCCGCCATGTGATCAACACACATTTTCAGTGTCTCTTCCAGTTCTGTTTATATATAACTGCAATGTATTTGATTCACATTGTCAAAGATCTAGATTTGAAAATGACACATATTCTCTTTTTTAGACAATTTTATATTTGTGTGTGTGCGTGCACTCACGGATGTACCACAGTGTGTGTGTGGAGGTCAGAGGACAACTTGTGGGAACCGGGTCTCTTCTTCCACCTGTTGTGGGAGACCAGGGTTGTAGCTCGGGTCGTCAGGCTCGGTGACCAACACCTTTCCCCTCTAAGCCATTTTACCAGCCCTGGTTGTTTTTGTTTTTTTTTTTTTTTTTTTTTTTTTTTTTTTTTTTTTTTTTTTTTAGGCAGAGTCTACATAGCCCTGGATATCCTGAAACTCACTGTATATCCCAAGTGCTGGAATTAAAGGCAAGTACTGTTTTTCATAGTCAGCTCCAGCCCTGTTTTTGAGACTGGTTCTCACTCTGTATCTCAGCAGCCCAGATTGGTGTCAAAATCACAGCAATGATTTTGCCTCAGCCTCTTCCAAGTGCTGAGCTTACAGGGTTATCAAACTCATACTAGAAACGTTCCTTTCTTTCTTTTTTGTTTTTGAGACAGGGTTTCTCTGTGTAACAGTCCTAGTTGTTCTGGGATTAAAGGCTTGCGCCACCACCGCCAAGCTCCTGCTTCTTTTTGAGCCTGTCTCACGTTGTCCAGACTGGCCTTGAACTAATCCTCCCGCTTTACTTCTGAGCACTGGGATTGCTTCAGCCCCTCTCCTCCCCAATCCGACGCTTCAGTGTTGTGTATACTTTACACTGAGCTAAAGTTATCACCGTTTACAAATTTTTAGGGTTTTGTTTTTAGAGCAAGGTTTCTCTGTTCTGGAACTCCTTGTAGACCAGCTTCCGCCTCTCCAGTGCTGGGATTAAAGGCGTGTGCCACCACCGCTCCACAATTTTTAAGATTTTATGTGCATGAATGCTTTGCCTATATGTCTATATGTGTCCAAAGAAGGGGTCAGTACTGAAATAAAGTCATACTAGGCATGGTACCGTTCATCTGTAATCCCATTAAGTAGGAAGCTGAAACAGGAAGATGGTTAAGTTTGAAGCCAGCCTAGACTTGATGACAAGACCCTGTCTCAAACCAACATGGGGTTATTTGTGCCAGTCCTTCCAAAAATAACTATAGGGCTAAGAGGTTAAGAAAAATGGTGATTGGGCCGGGCGGTGGTGGCGCACGCCTTTAATCCCAGCACTCGGGAGGCAGAGGCAGGCGGATCTCTGTGAGTTCGAGACCAGCCTGGTCTACAAGAGCTAGTTCCAGGACAGGCTCCAAAACCACAGAGAAACCCTGTCTCGAAAAACCAAAAAAAAAAAAAAAAAAAGAAAAGAAAAATGGTGATTTTGTTGTTTGTGGCTGTGTGTGTGTGTGTGTGTGTGTAGTGGGGAGTTGGTTGGTTCTAAAACAAGGTCTCACTCTGTAGCCCTAGCTGGCCTGAAACTCTGTTCTCAAACTCCCAAGGATCTGCCTGCTTCTACCTCCTGACTTGCTCGGGTTAAAAGCTGCACTACTACGCTCAAAAAGAGTACATGGATTCTTGGTTGAGATTAAAGTTGGTATTTGCTTTAATATATGTGTTTTGTAGTTGAAAAAGAGTTTTGAGCCGGGCGGTGGTGGTGCACGTCTTTAATCCCAGCTCGCAGCAGGCAGAGGCAGGTGGATCTCTGTGAGTTCGAGGCCAGTCTGGTCTACAAGAGGACAGGACAGGTTCCAAAGCTACAGAGAAACCCTATCTCGAAAAACCAAAAAGAAAAAAGAAAAAGAGTTTAAATAGATTACTCGTGACATTTCTAAAACCCAGTTTTTTAATAGCATACAAGGAGGAAAGAGACTGTGCTGTCTCTGAGAGCAGAACACAATCTGCAGTTAACTTGTAAAGCGGTCTCCTCCCTACCACTCGCGGACTTCCCAGAGTCCCTAGCAGCGCGGCTCGGAGGCTTATGGGAATTGTAGTCCTGAGGCCCGCGTCACTACTCCGAGGACTCTGGGTACCGCCGCCCGCGCTACAGTCTGCGCGCTTGCGCGAACGAACGGGCAATCGCCCTTCCCCCACCTGCCGTCGCGAGTGGGTAACAGGGCCCCCTTTCCATGCGCTTCGTGACCCGGAACCGCGGGTGGATGCTAAACCCCTCCAGGTATGTCTGCAAGGCCTGGGATGCGCGGGCCCGAGAGACGGGTCGTGTCCGCGCCAGGGTGGAAACCTCGCGGGCCGTGGCGACTCCCGTGCGTAGGTTCGGGCCTCGAGCCCTTCTAAGTTGGTCCCTGTGGGCTGCTCCCGGCGGACGCGTGCGGGGTTGAAGGAGGACGGGCAGGTGCAGTGCTCCAGCCTTCCTTTGTCAGGAGACACGCCTCTGCCCAGCTTCGCGGGGTTCAGGCCGCGCGGGAGTCCGGAAGCCCGGCGGGCGCGCGCGTGACCCTCCACAGGGGTGTGGGGGCGGGGCCCACTCCGCTGGCCACGCCCCCGGAGCCACCTTAGCGGGCTCCGGGAGCCTCCGATTCCCTCGCGGCGCCTGGTGTTTCCAGTTATATCATCACGGAATAATCGCGTCTACTCCGTTACTTCCGGTTTGAGGCACAGTGTGAACAGAATTTTCTTGTTTTTCTGAAATTGACTTTTCTGGGTAGTTCGGGTTAGCCTGCAGCTTGCTGTGTAAGCCCATGCTGGCCTCGAACTCTGTAAATCTGTCCAGCTTCACCTCTATTTTTTTGATTAGAGTTTTGCTTTTTACTTATTTTTTATAAAGTTTTCACACAGGTATATATGGTATATTAAGCATACCCCCCATATCTCTTACTGGCTTTTTAAAATCCTCCTCACCTGTTCCCTTTTCCCCATAGTTTCATTTCTGTCCATGATTCTATGCATCTCTATAAATATCTAAGAACTGCGAGTCAGAGAAAACGTGATGTTTTTCTGAGATTAATTTGTTTAATATGATTATATCCAGTTGCTTCCATTTTCCTGCAAATGTCATAAACTTTGTTCTTTATGGTTGGAAAAATTCTGTTGTGGGGTTAGTGAGACGGCTGGCTTGGTAAGGACACCTCCGGCCAGTGCTGAAAATCTTGAGTTTGAGCCCTGGACCCCATGGTAGGAGAGAACTAGAGAACTGAACGCTGGTCTCTGACCTCCCCATGCACATGTGTGCACGAACATACACACACACGCTCAGGTGAAGAAGTGTAAGAGTCCCATTGTGGAAGCCTGTCATATCCGTTCCTCTGTTGTTGGCCACCTGTGCTGGTTCATGATAGCTGTAATAATAGCATGTAAATAATGCTGAAAAACCCACTAATGTGGGTAAAAACCTAGAAGTGGTATAGCTGAGCCATATGGAAGATCTGTCGTTAGTTTCTGGAGAAACCTTCACTGGTTTCCATAGAGCTTGGACATTCAGTCCCACGGGCAGTGTATAAAGGTCCCGTTTGTCCACAGTCTTGCCAGCATTTCTTGGTTTTGTTTGTTTTTAATGACTGCTATTTTGACTAGGGTAAATGGAATCTCATTGTAGTTTTGATTTGTGTATCGTGGCTGGTGGGTTTGAACACTTTTTCATTGACTATTTGTATTTTACCTTATTTCTTTATGTTTGAGTGTTCTGGCTGCATGTAGAATTTTATGTCAGAAGAGGTCATCAGGTCCCACTATGGATGGTTGTGAGCCGCTATGTGGTTGCTGGGCCCCTGAAAGAGCAGCCAGTGCTCTTAACCACTGAGCCATCTCTCCAGCCCCATATTTTATATTTTAAGAACCACTTTGTTGATCAAAGTTGTAGGAGGTGGAAATCTTTTCTTCTCAAAGTCTGGGCTGTTGTGACCGCCAGTATTTTATCTGCTTCAGCTGTCCAGGTTGCCCACTTGGTGGCTTTCTCTGCCAAGTATTTCCTTTGCTTGTGAAAGAGTTGTCTTTTTAAGCCAGGTGGTGATGATGTACACCTTTAATCCCAGCATTTGGGAGGCAGAGGCAGGTGGATCTCTGTGAGTTCAAGGCCAGCCTGGTCTACAGCATGAATTCCAGGACAGGCTCCAAAGCTACATAGAAACCTTGTCTTGAAAATCAAAACAAAATGAAAAGAGTTATCTTTTTTAATCCTTACAAGTGAGTAATGGCTGCATTTGAGGTAGCATCAGTACTGCTAGCAAGATGACGTCAGTTCCTTCGTTTCTTAGGGAGCTCTTGACCATTAATTAATCCTTTATTCCCAAATGGTCACATGGGCCTGTAGTACCAAAGACTCACAGGTAGAGTCAGCTTAAATATTTACTGGCTGTCCTGGAACTCATCTACCTGCCTCTGCCTCCGGAGTGCTAGGATTAAAGGCCTGGACCACCACCGCCCAATACTTTGGCAGGTTTTTAAGGTGAGGTCAGGAGTGTCATAGCTGGGTGTGATGTTGTGTTAATCTTCAGTTGTTTAGCCAGTGGCGAACCTTTGTTTTTTTATTTTTGTCTGTTGGTTTTGGTTTTTTTGTAGTAGTTTGTTTTATTTAAGACAGGGTTTCTCTGTGTAGCCCCGACTGTCCTGAACTCACTCTGTAGATCAGTACCTTATCTTTGGGGACTGTCATTGTTGGGTCCGGGAGTCACACAGAAGCAAGCTTTATTCCAGAAATAGAAAGAAAAAAATCACCATGGGGCACACAAAGCTTATCAGCTATAGCTCTGACCACAGCCAGAGACTGGGCTTCTGGAGCTGTGCGGTGGGGGCCGGTTTGGGGCCTCCTCTTATAGGAAAATCAGGCACAGGGGTGGGTCAAAGAGCTTTTACAGCTCGAGGTCAGGCTTAAAGCCACACTGGATTTGCACAACTTCTGGTTGTAGGACATTAGAATGTTAAGTTAGCTTGTGGCTGACACAGCTGCTTTTCACTGTCCCTGAAAGAATGCAAGGCAGAGAGTAGAGTCACATACGGGAACAGTTAAAAATTAAGGGGATACAAGCAGAAGGTCCCATAGAGGCAACAGTTAGAAGTTAACCTTTATCTGCAGTACCTGCCTATCTGGGAAGCTGGGAGGCAGGAGACAATTGTAAAATGTTTACCTCTGTGCACGGTGGCTGCCAGGGTGTCTGCTCTTAAGGCAGAAAATGTTTGTTAAAGGTTAATAGTGGCTGCCAGCTTTTTTTTTTTTTCACCCAAAATGTGTTTGCGCTTACAACTTTATATTTCTGTATTCCAGGACTGAACCCTTTATTTCTGTATTCTATTCCTGGACTCTTCATTCCGACATAGGTTTTGATGTTTCACTTTTAAGCCACTGGACCAGGTGCTTCATAGACCTTTGGGATTGTTTTGGAGTAGAGTGGGAGAGTTTGGAACTTAGGGTTAGAGAAGTCCTAAGATGGTGTAAGCAGAACGAAGTGGGCCATTCTAGTTCAGAGGACTAGAATGCCCAGAGAAAGGGGGCTGGAGACATGACTCAGCAGTTTAGAGCGCTTCCTGCTTTTGCTGAGAACACAGCTTCAGTTTCTAGCAACCATGTTGGGTGGTTTCAGGGAATCCAACACCTGCTTCTGGCCTCTTCTGGTACCCACACTCAGAGCATGTACTCATAGACATACACACATATGCAAAAATAAAAATAAATCCTTAAGAAAGTGAGACAAAGATAGAGAAACATAGATAATGAAGGCCTCTGGCTATGAGGTTTCAGAGGGAGGCAAGGACTTCTCTGAAATGGGGCCAGAGGCCATTTATGTCATATTCTGGCCAAGAACTGGGCTGCTTTCTGTCTATATCCTGAGAATTTGAGTGAGGCTGAATTCAGCAGTAATGGACTATTTTGTTTGGTGGAGGATGTCTGAAGACAGGATGGGGGCAGAAGAGGTGGCTTAGTGGTTAAGACACTGGCTGCTCTTCCAGAGCACCTGGATTCAATTCCTAGTGTTGTCTTCTGGATGACATTCAGACTATAGCGAGGTTACTGCTCGCTCTTCTTATCTCAGTGAGAGAGAGCAGAAAGATAGCAAAACTATGTGGTTTGCTGGGGAAAGGAGGGGGCTTAAAGTTGTAGGCTGCAAAGCAAATGCTGAGATATAGCTGCAGTTGTTAGAGATAAGGGAGACCTGTTCTGCACCGAGATAGTAGGAACAGTGCTCTAGGGGCAAAGTGCCCCCCTCGCAAAGGTTCCAGCTTGTAACAAAAGAGAGCCTAAACTGGGGGTGCCACTGAAGGAGTCCTCTGTCTGAAAACCACTACCTGGGGAGGTGTTTCCTCCAGGTAAGCTTGGAAGGCAGACAGGTGGCACAAGCATGGCTCGAGGGGGCCAAGCTACGTCTCCAGCAGGAAGCAGGTTTTGGCATCGTGGCATAGGTATGATAGATGCCAAGAGTAAGGCTCACGGAGGCTTGTGACAAGTCTGGAAGACTTCTGAGGCCAAGCAGTGTGGCCATTGTGGGAAGTTAGGAAGGTTGTCAGGTCCACAGGAAACTCCCAATTCCCCAAACTCCAGAAAAAAAAAAATAAGCAGAGGAACATAAGACTAGTCAGTGTAACAGCCCTGGCTGTTCTGGAACTCACTCTGTAGAGCAGGCTGGCCTCGAAATCAGAGATCTGCTTGCCTCTGCCTCCCGAGTGCTGGGATTAAAGGTGTGCGCCACCACTGCCTGGCTCACTTACACTTTTGGACAGTGTTGGAATTGTTAAAGACAACAGGTACTTCTGAGGTTAGACTGCATGAACGCATTTTGCATCATGAGATGGCCATGAGCCGATAAGGACAAGAGGTGGAAACTGGGGCTTAAAGTAGTATGTTTGTTGGGTTGACAAGTGGGAGACTAATCACTAGATAGAGTTTAGAATTGCCTGGAAGAACCTCTAGGCATGTCCATGAGAAAGTTTCTATATTGACTTAGTTGAGTGGAAAGACTCACCCATGGCCAGGGACCCAGGACTGAGTAAAAAGGAGAAAGAAGTAAGTCAGCGTGTGCCACTGTTCTCTGACAGTGGGCCCAGTGTCATCAGTGGCCTCATGCTGCACGCTGTGACTCCTCTGTCACGATGGACTGTACTCAAAATGTGAGCCCTGAGGAGCCCCTTCCGCAAGCTGCTTTTGTCTGGGCCTTAGTCCCAGCAATGAGAAGAGCAGCCAGTACACTTGCCTTTCTCAGAAAATGTTGACGTTGTCTCTCCACTTGAAGGAAGGGCAGTGAGGTGGCTGTCAACTCTGTCTGCCAAAACTCAGGTTTCTGGTGTTAGAGCAAAACCAAGATTCTGTACTTGTGAGAAGGCATCAGGGCCTGGCAGGAGGAGACCTTATAACTGGTCATGTGACCATCCCTCAACCTTGGGTCCTTTTGCTTAATTCCAGCTAGAAATTAGGAAGAGGCCAGTACCATCGTCCAGAGTAGTCTTCGTGGGGCTTATGTTGGAGCTTCTGGAGAGAGCATGTGGAAGGCTCTTTGGGTTGTTCTCTCAGAAAGCGATGAGTTAAAACTCGGCTGTTTTGAGCAGGGTGGGGTTTCTGCACGAATATTGTTATTTGAGACAGCAAACCCAGGCTAGCTCACACCAGCCTAGATGAAACTTACTTTGTACACTGCTCTTACCTGGAAAGAAATTACCTGTAGCGCTGGCTGGCCTTGAACTCAGGGCAATGGTCCTGCCTCAGCCTTCTAACTGCTGGAGTTGTAGGTGTGAATAACCACCCCAGCTTTCATGAATGCACAGCCAGGTGGTCTGCTCTGAGCGCTTGCTATCGGCACACCCACCAGGAAGCTTATGTATAGGTCAGGAGCAGACAGTCTGCATGGAAAAGCTTCAGGGAGGGGAAGTCCCTTTTCGGGCTTTGAAGGGAGTGGGTACAGGGCTACAGTAGGATGCATATGCAGCTAAACCTTGCTTCTCGTTAGAACCAGAAAATACAGATGGGGAATCAGGCCTGCCTTACTGCCTCATATCAGATCATAAAAACCTTCATGATTCCAGGCTTTCCCATGGTCCTTGTCACTTGTTTCCGTCTTTTGTTATCAAAATTTAGCAGCATTTATAATATTCACGTTACACGTATCAATTTGTGTATGGATGTGGGCACTTGCATGGGGCTCAGAGGTCATCTTGGGAGTTCTCTTCTTCCACCGTGAGCTCGGTGCTATGTGTCACTCAGCACAGTTACTGGGGAGCCAGCTCACCGGCCTTTCTAATTTTTGTAAGGCAGCCTTAACTTTATTTCTGTGTTAGGCAGCCTTAACTTTATTTCTGTGAAGTATTTTATTGGAAATGGAATCTTTTTTTTTCCCTTTGTAGATTTGGGACCACCTCTTTTTTTCTTCTTTTGCTTTATTCTTCTCTTATACAATGCATCCCGACCACAGCCTCCCTCCTTTCCTCCCTTTCTCTCAGCCCCCCCCCCATCTTCCCTTTCCCCCCATATCCACTGTTTCTGTTTCCCTTCAGAAAAGAGTAGGCCTTCCAGACATATCAACCAAAGATGTTACAGGAAGCAGGGCCCCTTGTTCCAGCCGCCTGGCTAGCTTACACCTGAAATAATCACACAGAAACTGTATTAATTAAAACACTGCTTGGCCATTAGCTTTAGCCTCCTATTTGGCTAACTCTTACATCTTGATTTAACCCATTTTTATTATTCTGTGTTCACTACGAGGTCGTGGCTTATCGGGAAAGATTTAGCATTTCTGACCTGGCATCTCCATGGCAGCTCTCTCACTCTGCTTTCTTCCTCCCAGAATTCAGTTCTGTCTTCCCCAACTACCTAAGTTCTGCCCTATCAGGCCAAGCAGTTTCTTTATTGATTAACCAATGAAAGCAACACAAACAGAAGGACCTCATACACCAACAAGATGCAGTAAAATTTAGCATAAACCTTCCTTAGGTCAGGACAGTGTGACCAGTAGAAGGAAGAGGACCCACGAGCAGGCAAAGAGTCAGAGGCACCCCACCCCCACTGTTAGGAGTCCCACAAAAGCCCCAAGCTAAAGGACTATACACAACATGCATGCAGAGGATCTAGGCCCACCCAGGCTCTACCATTGCTGCTTCAGTATCTGTGAGACCTATGAACCGTGCTTAGTTGATTCTATAGATCATGTTCTTCTTGGTGGCTTTGACCCCTCTAACTCCTACTAAAAGACCCCCTGAACACCCCCCCCCCCAGAACCCGCAGCTGGCCTGCTCCCATGAGAACATCCTGTTTGCTTAGGGAAACAGGATGCCTATAGTCAGCACATGTGCCCAACTTAGAATATCAGCAGTTCACAAAAGAAACAATTCCCCCTATGAAAGATCCCAGCTTAGCTGCTGTAATGTCATTTCACAAGGCTTTTGACGAACAAATGTAAGTGCAGAGTGAGGTCAGGGTCCCTGGCTGTAAAGCAGGATATCTATATCTATAGAATAGGACAGGACATCAATTAACAGGATGTCTGTTCCCATACATCTGTGCTGGGAAAGGAAAAACCACCTATGCCCCTTGCCCCATTCCAACTGACCACTAACCACGCATTTGCTTCTGTAATCTGCTTCTGCTGCCCTCTTTCCTATAAAAAGACCTTCCCCCAGTCTGCAGGCGCGCAAGTCCTCCAAAAGACTTTGCCGCCCACAGGTACCTGTGTTTACTTAATAAACCTCTTGCTAATTGCATCCAGTGGTCTGGACTCGGAGTGTCCTGGTTCTGGGGACTTCATTGGAGGAAAAGGTCCTCTCTGAGGGTCTTTCACTACAGTCCTTCCTCCCCCTCTACATGGGGGTTTCCAGAGTTCAACCTAGTGTTGGCTGTTGTTCTCTGCCTGTGCTTCCATCAGCTGCTGGAGGAAGCCTCTCTGATGATTGATTGGTCTAGGCACCTGTATTAGTTAGGGTTCTCTAGAGAGTCACAGAACTTAGAGAATGAGTCTCTCCCTTCCTCTCTCTCTCTCTAAGGGAATTTACTGAAATGACTTACAGATTGCAGTCCAACAATGGCTAGCTGTGAACAGAAAGTTCAAGAATCCAGGAGTTGCTCATTCCACAAGGCTGGATGTCTCAGCTGGTTTCTGTATGTGCTGGAATCCCAAAGAAGTAGGCTCCAGTGCCAGTGAAGGGATGGGTGTGCTGACAGGCTGGGCAAGGGCGGAAGAACCAAACACACCTCAAGGTTGGATCAAAGGCGAGTTGTCTTCATCAAGATCCAGATGTGTGGTCTTCCATTTCTGGATTATAGTTCATTCCTGATATAGTCAAGTTGACAACCAACAATAGCCATCACAGCATGAATCTATGAGTATAGCAGGGATCATTTCGTTGACTTTTGTTTTGGTCAGCCATCTTTGATTCTACCCTAGGTCCTAGCCATTCAGGCAGTATATGGGGCATAGGCTCCCTCTTGTGGTTAGTTTTATTGGTGTTACTGATCTTTCCATGTATGTGGCTCTGGTTTCCTTGCATTCTCCATTGTTAGAGATTTACGGATTTCTGCTCTTACATTTATCGTTCTCATCCTTATGCTGGCTTTGGGTTAATGCACTCTCGGTTTGGTGGGAAGAGGAGTAGGAGTGACCTAAGGCCATTAAGACATTTTAATGCACATCAGGTATTGTATCTCATTCTTGCCATCCCAGCACTTGGGAGCCTGAGGCAGGAGGATCATGAATTTGAGGTTAGCCTGGGCCAGATGATGAGGCCTTATCTCAAATAATAAAACAATCAGTTAGTAACTGAAGCTACTCTTTCTCAGATGTTTAAATGCTGTTTTCTTTGCTATTTAATTCCTTTGCAAGGGACTGTTTTAAGGATCCATCCAAGGCCTCATGCATGCTAAGAATTTCTACCTTTGTTCCAGTTAGTGTTTTGTTACGTGGCAGATGCCCGAGAGAAGCTCAAAGGACGAAGGGTTTATTGTGGTTCCTGGATGCAGTCAACGGTCCCTTGATTCTATCTCTTTAAATCTATGGTGACATTGAACATCATGGCAGAGTGTTGGGACCATTTGGAATCCTGGCCTCCAGCTGCTCTTCTCTGCTAGAGATCTTTATTTTCCTTCTGATTTGAGTTACTAAAGACTGTGTCAAAGTTGTTTACCAACTCTGCTTCACGAGCACGTGTTGCCTTGCCTTGAGGATCAGAGGATGAGGTTTTCACCTGTTGGCCCACCTGACTGTTGGGTATATAAGCCTCCGTGGTGCTATTGAATAAGGGGCTTCTTACCAGTGACTAGAGGGCCGTGTCTCTGTATCTCTGTGTGTTTCAACCTCCAGCCCCTTGCCCGAAGCTCGTGAACTGTGTGGTAGCGCTTAGAGCACAGACAGGCATTGTGCGCTGCAATCGTAGTTGCTTTAAATTCCTTATCTGACAGCCTCAGGGATTGGGGCTTTTTTGTCTTTTGATGGTGGAATTCTTATTCTTGCCCTATTGTGTGTGTGTCTCGTTGTGTTTAGCGGAAGGACATTGCCAGCATGCTTTTTCTGAAGAGGGGTGCTCCTTTCCCTGGGGTGTATATGCTTTCTAAACAACATTCTGGTTACCAGGCAGGTCAGATCCTTAATAACACGCTTCCTTTTCTTCCAGTTGTGCCTTTGTGCTTCAGTGCCTTTGCCAACCGCAGAAAATGATGGGGTCCCAGGTGAGTCCACTGCTTATTGCTCACTTGGTGTTTCGTTTCACTTTTGGAGCGTTATGTTTATGGAAAATGAAGTAGAAAGGATAAGAGTTAGCTTTGGGACAGAAAGATGGCTCAGTGGATGAGAGCTCTTGCACAAGCAGGAGGACCTGAATTTGATTGTAGTGGGCTCTGCCCCACTCCAGTGTCTCTAGCACTATGAGGGTCAGAGAAAGGATTGCTGGGGCTTTCTGGAAGCCTAGCTCCAGATTCAGTGAAACAACCCCATCAATCCTTGCCATTCTGGGGTAAGGGGTCCCTTCTGTTTTGAGAAGAAACGGTCAACCCTCAGACTCCCTATGTATTTAGAGTAGTGGTTCTCAGTCTCCTAATAATCTGACCCTTCAGCACAGTTCCTAATGTTGTGATGACCCCAACCATAAATCTTTATTTTTTATTTTTTTTTATTTTTTTTTTTTGGTTTTTCGAGACGGGGTTTCTCTGTGGTTTTGGTTTCTGTCCTGGAACTAGCTCTTGTAGACCAGGCTGGTCTCGAACTCACAGAGATCCGCCTGCCTCTGCCTCCCGAGTGCTGGAATTAAAGGCTTGCGCCACCACCGCCTGGCCTCCAACCATAAATCTTTATTGCCACTTCTTAGCTGTAATTTTGCTACTGTTAAGAATTGTAATGTAAATCTGTTTTCTGGTAGTCTTGGTTAACAACCCTGTAAAAGGGCCCTTGGACTCCAAAGGGATCATTACTCACAGGTTGAGAACCTAATGGGAACCTTAAAAGTTCAGCTTCTAAGGATCCCTCTCAGGGTTCAAAAAAAACTCTCCACAATAAGTGAAAGGAACTAAAACCTGAGGGTTAAGAAATCTACTTACAACACGTTCTTTCTTTCTGTCCCGGTCTCATTATTCTCTCTCCTTTGTACTCTATTCTGTTCTCCTGACTGTAATTTCTTAGCTCTAAGTCTGTCTCAATCCTAATTTCAATTTCAATTCTCTGCTCTATTTTTCTTCATTTCCCTATCTCTGCTAATTTCTGGGACGCTTTTGCTCTAACTTATGTTCCCACTTCTATCACCTCTCTTCGTTCTTACCCCGCTGTAAAGACCCACAAAACCTTGCAGGCAGAGGTAGCCAGGCAGCTCACATAAACAGACAAGGGAAGTTTGTGGCCCTTAGTGCTTTAGCATTTTTGTCAAATGTTAGCAAACTTCAGTGTTAGCTCTTAAGCCTGATGCTTGTCAGAGGCACCAGTTGAAGGCTTGTCTGCCTCTGGACTGTGGGTAGAGGGTTATTTTTCCTGCGAGTAAGACACAAGCAGTAAATCTCCAAAAGTCTTCAGTAAGCAGAGGTGAAGGTGAGGTGAGGAGTTGGGAATCTTTTAATGCAAGGTTAGTTTTAGGTCGTTGCTTTTCTTATCTATAAGTGAGGTAAAACCAAGGCACGCTTATTTCTTCTATGTGAGCAGCTATGAGTTAACAGCTCTGAGCAAGTAGTAATTCTGTGTCCTTGGATATATGGGAATGCCTTGAATGGAATGCTTTTGCCTAAACCTTAAACGCTGACCCAGTGCTTGTCAATAAAGATAATTGCAGGAAGGCAGATCTGTGTTTACAGAGAGAGGAGCAAAGACCTGGCAGTGCAGAGCAGATTCCTTGACTGTGGCTGTCTTCACACATAGCTCAAATAGTGCTGAACTGTGGGAGATAAATCCCAAATTTGTAACAGAAAGGGAGTCAGCTACAATGAAAAATCTATAGCAGAAAACAGCCACTTTATTTACAAAGCAGTAATCTCAAAAGCCCTGTGTTGTGTTTTAAAACTTTCACCCAAAGCCCCTAGCTCTGATGAATCACTCGTGAAATGAGAGCGGGCTGTCTAATTACTGCAAGACTCCTCAGTTCATAGCAAGAACCCTGGTTTAGATGACGACATGCTCCCAGGTGTCCCCAGGCCAGGAAAGAGGACGTGTGGTGTGAGTGTGCACACCTAGGCTAAGAAATGCACCGTCTGCTCCTGTGATGCCATCTCAGCCGAACCCTTCTAGCAGGTAGATTTTTAAATTTAATTACATTTTTGTGTGCATAGGGTTGGGGGTTGGTGGATTGTGGTAGACTATACAAGGTCAGTTTCTCCACCTTCTGGTGGAGAACTCAGATCTTCAGGCTTGAGTAAGTACCTTTACCCAAGAAACCATCTCTAGCTCTTTGTGTTCAGATTACATTAGCTAACGTCAAGCAAGAAGAGCCAACTCCAGCATTGCTGGTGGCAGTATAAAGGGCAGTGTTACTGTGAGCAGCGCATGGCACTCACTAGCAATGCTTAGCTAAGCCGTGTCTAGAAACTTTACTAGGAGACCCTTGTCTTAGTCTAGCTGTAGCTTTCCTAAAAGTTCACAGCGGCCCCATTTGGGGAAGCCATTGGCAAGGTCATGAGAAACATAACACAGGCCTTAACACTGCTGGTGCATCTGGCAGAATGCTCAGTATTTTTCCGCTTTGTTTACCACTTGACTGCTGGCTCTCAGGAATTAGTTTTAAAAGCAGACAGATTTGTAAGATGAATGGAGTACCCTCATCTGATCCAAGGCAGCACGGTGCAGGAGGGGGAGAGATGTCCTTAGTACATGTTCAAGACAAACCAGAGCAAGTGCATGGAAGACTCTGCATGTAGGCAGTCTGCCCTCACTTTAAAGTCTGGAACAGTGGCACAGGTATCTTGATGCTAGCCCTCAAAATGTCTGCTTCTGAGTTAGTTCCGGCCTGCACTAGAAACTGTCTGCTGTCATTAGAGAGTTACTGCTGTTCTGTAAACTCTATCCAGACACTGCCCTCGGCTCTTGCTTTGATTTGTCCCTATCTATGACCTTTTAAATTACTGTTTTATTGGTGCTTTTTTTTTTCTGAGACAGGGTCTCTCTTTGGCAGTGGTTCTCAACATGTGGGTTGGGACCCTTTGTGGGTAGCATATTGGATATTACATTACGATTTCCTAGTGGCGCAAATTGGATATTTAATTGATTTCATAGTGGTGCATATTGGATATTTACATTACGATTTCCTAGTGGTGCATATTGGATATTTAATTATGATTTCCTAGTGGCGCAGATTGGATATTTAATTATGATTTCATAGTGGTGCATATTGGATATTTAATTGATTTCATAGTGGTGCATATTGGATATTTACATTATGATTTCATAGTGGTAGCAAATTAGTTATGAAGTAGCAATGAAATAATTTTATGATCAGGGTCACCACAACCTGAGGAACTGTATTAAAGGGTCTCAGCATTAGGAGATACTGTGTCAGGTCCTGGCTGTCCAGGATGGCCCCAAACTCAGATCAGCCTGCCTCTGCTCTACCTCCTGATGCTGGGATTAAAGATGTACCCCTGCCTGCAGTGCGTTTCTTAATCGTGTCTTGAGAAAGGGTGAGAAATATACTTTTCAAAACTTGTATTTTTGAAAGGTCTTTATTTTCCTCGTTATTTGATGTAGACCTCTGCACCAATGTGGATTTGCCTCCTTCTAGCTTTTAGTTTTGAGACTGTTTCTCACTATGTAGCCCTGACTGGCTTGAAACTAAGATCTGCCTGCCTCTACCCCCAAATGCTGAGGCTGCAGGTGTGCACCACAACACCTGTCCTGAACAAAGGTGTTTGGACGCAGCACTGGCCAGCAGCACAGTTCATGGCAAACTCTTACAATGTGGCAGGAGTAAGTTTTCATACATCCTTTCTCTGTCTCCCAAAGTGAATCACGTGTCATTTCAGGGATCGGTTTCATTCACTGATGTAACTGTGGACTTCACCCAGGAGGAGTGGGAGCAGCTGGACCCCTCTCAGAGGATTCTGTACATGGATGTAATGCTGGAGAACTACAGCAATTTACTCTCCGTGGGTAAGGACGGCCTGGCAAACAAACCTGTAACCTGGGGGCAGGAGCTGGAGTTAGGATGGTCAGTTCAGACCTCACCAGGTGTAGATGGAGCTGCGGGCAGGCCTACTTTTTCGTCCTGCCTGGCTCCCGCATGGTTAGCTTAACGCCCGAAATAACACACATATTCATTCATATAAACACTGCCTGGCCCATTATATCTAGCCTCTTCTTGGCTAACTCTCATATCTTGCTTAACCCATTTCTAATAATCTATGTAGCACCACAAGGTGGTGTCTTACCGGGAAAGATTCAGCATGCCTGACCTGGCTGCTGGCTTCACTGCGTCTGACCCAGAGAGGAGAGGCATGGCATCTGGCTCACTTCCCTTCTTCCCAGCATTCTGTTCTGTCTATTCCACCCACCTATGGGCTGGCCTATCAAATGGGCAAGGCAGTTTCTTTATTAACCAATGAAATCAACAAATAGACAGATGACCCTTCACCATCAACCAGGGGAGCTATAGTTAGGATGTTCAGTTCAGACCTCACCAAGGGAGCTCTGAGTAGGAAAATAAAAAGCTAGGAGAAATGATGTCCCAGCTTTTGAACAGTTTGAGCACCTTTGAGATTTTTTTTTAAAATTTATTATGTATACAATATTCTGTCTATATGTATGCCTGCAGGCCAGAAGAGGCCACCAGACCTCATTACAGATGGTTGTGAGCCACCATGTGGTTGCTGGGAATTGAACTCAGGACCTTTGGAAGAGCAGGCGATGCTCTTAACCGCTGAGCCATCTCTCCAGCTCCCGAGATTTTTTTCTTAAGACAGGTTCTCACTTAAATGACCTTGGCTGGTCTTGAACTCAGAGATTACCTACCTCTAGCCCCTCCCACCCCAGTACTGGGCAAAGGTGTGTGGCCTGAGATAGGGTTTTTCATTTTTAGTTATTCAAGACAGGGTTTCCCTGTGTAACAGCACTAGCTGTCCTGGAACTCAATTTGTAGACCAATGGTCTCAAATTCACAGAGATCGCCTGCCTCTGCCTCCCAAGTGCTGGGATTAAAGGTGTGTCCCACCATGCCCAGGATCTTGCTGTCTACTTGAGAGGTGTCTTCAGAAACTTGCAGAGTGATTATATGTGCAGGCTGTAAGAAATGCTCACTTTAGAGTTACTTTGTGGGGCTGGAGAGTTGACTTAGCGGTCAGTGGTATATACAGTATGCTCTTGCAGAGGACTCGAGTTTGGTTCCCATCGCCCATGCTGGGCAGCTCATAAGCACCTGAAACACCATCTCCGGGGGATCTGAAGCTCTGGCTCCAATGGCACCTGTACGCAGACCCCACGTACAGACATTTAAAGAGATTCTTCTAGGACCAGTGGGACGGCTCAGGAGGTGAAGGTGCTTGCTTCCCTGCCAAGCCTGATGTCCTGAGTTTGATTCCTAGAGCCCATATTGGTGGAAGGAGGGCACCAGTCGGAGGTGGTTGCCCTTTGACCTCCACTCACATGCCATGGTAATGCATGTATGTGCACTCACACACCACACAAAAATAAAAGTAGAAATTGGGTATAGTGTGGCACACTTTTAATCCCGACACTGGGGAGGCAGAGGCAGGTAAATATCTGAGTTCAAGGCCAGCCTGGTTTACATGGAGAGTTCCAGACTAGCCAGGGCTACATAATGAAATGCTGTCTTTAAAAAAAGGGTGGTGGTGGGCTTCAGAGGTACTTCAGTGACTGGGAGTGCTGGCTGTCCTCCACCCAGTATGTGTTTATTCCTAGCATTTATGTGGAGGCTGAGGGCCTTCTGTAGCATGAGATCTCTTCTGACCTCTGTGGGCACTGCAAACATAGCATGCAAGTAAAACACCCGTATACATAAAAGTAAAAATTTTATGTATGGCTATTTTTGTCTGCCCATATGTCTGTGTACCATGCATGTGCCTGGTGCCCTCAGAGGCTAGATAGAAGAGAGCCATGGAATCTCCTGGGACTAGAGTCAGAGATAGTTATAAGCCACCATGTGGGTGCTGGGATTTGAACACAGGTCCTCTGGAACAATAGTCAGTGTTCTTAACCTCTGAACCATTATCTAGTCCGATTAAAAAAAAATTTTTTAGGGGCTGGAGAGATGGCTCAGTGGTTAAGAGCACTGACTGCTCTTCCAGGGGTCCTGAGTTCAATTCCCAGCAACCACATGGTGGCTCACAACCATCTGTAATGAGATCTGGTGCCCTCCTCTGGTGTATGGGCATACATGGAGACAGAATTGTTGTATACATAATAAATCTTAAAAAAAATTTTTTTTTAGGCCTGGCTGTGGTGGCTCACACCTTTAATCCCAGCACTCGGGAGGCAGAGGC
The DNA here is from genome assembly GCF_018167655.1 of Microtus oregoni. Taxonomy (NCBI): domain Eukaryota; kingdom Metazoa; phylum Chordata; class Mammalia; order Rodentia; family Cricetidae; genus Microtus; species Microtus oregoni. The sequence goes on from NW_024543063.1 coordinate 45,599,326, forward strand.
AGGCGGATCTCTGTGAGTCCGAGGCCAGTCTGGTCTACAAGAGCAAGTTCCAGGACAGGCTCCAAAACCACAGAGAAACCCTGTCTCGAAACCCACCCCCAAAATATTTTTAATAAGTTATTTTTAGGGTTGGAGATTATACACGTGAATCCCAGAGCCCACAGAAATGCTGGGTGGTAGCTACCCTGTTCCATCCTTGGAATGGAGTGGAATATTAGCTACATCTGGGTTTGATTACCATCTATAACTTCAGTTCCAGGGAATCTGACACCTTCCTAGCCTCCATGGGTACTCAGCACACACATGGTGCACAGCCATACATACAAGCAAAATACCCACATATACTGGAAAAATGTTATTTTGGGGCCAGTTGTTGCTGCCCATACCTGTAATAAAGAGTCGCAAATCCTAGGCAAGCCTGATCTACGTAATGGAGCCCTGTCTCGAAGGGTGAAAACCAGCAGGGGCGAGCAGAGACCAGTGCTGGTGCCACTGTCGTCTGGAGCTGAAGCGCCAGTCACTGACTCTGCTCCCCATGACGTCACTGCCCATCTGCGTATTTTCTTGGTCTCCAGGCTGACTGTCCATTGTCCTCGAGGGTGCTATGAAATCCTTATCACAAAGTACTATCTTTACCATGGCATTTTATGCCAACTTTTGTTTTTGTATCATGGAGAGGAGGAATGCTGTTGAGACACTCTTTCTGTGTAGCCCAGGCTAGCCTTGGACTCAGGCTGGTCTTCTCAACCCAGCATCCTGGGTGTTAGGATTATGGACGTGAGCCACAACATTCAGATTTGACCTCTGTTTTTATTTTTTTCTGCCCACCTTTTTGTTTTGAGTTTCTATCCATAGCCCTGGCTGTCCTGGAACTCACTTTGTAGACCAGGCTGGCCTCAGACTCACAGAGATGGGATCAGAGATGGTGACAGCACTGCGCGGCTTTTTCTACTCACTTAAAGGTCATTTTGTCATCAGGAAATACCACCCCTACAATATATATTTATTTTCCTTTCCAAGCTTAAGAGATGAAAAATGTTTGCGTTGGATTTTTTTTCATGCTGAAAGACTGAGTCTGAACCCAGAGTTAGTTAGCTCTATGATGGGATCCCTTGTGGGGACTTCATACTCTAACAGAGAAGGCTTAAGAAAGTCCCTTTTAGCCGGGCGGTGGTGGCGCACACCTTTAATCCCAACACTTGGGAGGCAGAGGCAGGCGGATCTCTGTGAGTTCGAGACCAGCCTGGTTTATAAGAGCTAGGCTCCAGGACAGGCTCCAAGATATACAGAGAAACTGTCTTGAAAAACAAAATTCCTTTCACTGTGTTTTGTCCTAGAAGTGTGGAGGGCCGATGACCAGATGGAGAAGGACCCCAGGGACCCAGATGAACAGATGAAGCCACGTATAACCCTCAAGAACCAACCACCAATTGAAGAAAGAGGAGGTCTTTTTGGAAAGACATTAAATCTGAACACGGACTTTGTTTCATTAACACAAGTTCCCTATAAGTACGACTTACATGAAAAGACTTTGAAATGGAATTCCGACTTACTCAGCAGTGAAAGCTGTGTGAGGAGGAAGGGCGAGGAGCGCAGTGGGTTTGGGAAGCCACTTCTGTACCTGAAGCAAGAAAGGCCCCGTGCCGGAGTAGAGTACTCGGGATACAGCGGGCATGGGAAGGCTCTGAGCCATAAAGAAGTCGTCTTCAAACATCAGAAAATGAAGAGTTTGGTTCAGCCTTTTGTCTGCAACTACTGCGACAAAGCCTTCTCCTTCAAGTCGCTCCTCGTTAGCCACAAGAGGATACACACGGGAGAAAAACCCTACGAGTGTAACGTGTGCAAGAAAACCTTCTCCCATAAGGCAAACCTCATCAAACACCAGAGAATTCATACCGGAGAGAAACCGTTTGAGTGTCCTGAGTGCGGAAAAGCGTTTACCCACCAGTCAAACCTTATTGTTCACCAGAGAGCGCATATGGAGAAGAAGCCGTATGAGTGCAGCGAGTGTGGAAAGACATTTGCTCAGAAGTTTGAACTCACCACACACCAGAGAATTCACACAGGAGAGCGACCCTATGAGTGCAACGAGTGTGCAAAAACCTTCTTTAAGAAATCAAACCTCATCATACATCAGAAAATTCACACGGGGGAGAAACGCTATGAGTGCAGCGAGTGCGGCAAGTCGTTTATCCAGAACTCCCAGCTCATCATCCACATGAGAACTCACACTGGGGAGAAGCCCTACGAGTGTACTGAATGCGGCAAAACCTTTAGCCAGAGGTCAACGCTCAGACTGCATTTGAGAATCCACACGGGAGAAAAACCCTACGAGTGTACTGAATGTGGGAAGGCCTTCAGCAGAAAGTCTCGACTCAGCGTCCATCAGAGGGTCCACACAGGCTAGGTCCTGCAGCCCCAGTCAGATTATACCGTGGACAGCCATCAAAGCAGAATTCTTCCATCGAGGGAGAAACCTTGATGAAGAATACTGAAGGAACTTGGGGAATTGTATTGAGATGCAAACTAACTCAAAAAAACTTAAGAGGAAAGGATACCATAAGAATATATTCAAAATTAGTATCCATATGTATTTCAGACATGTATCTCCAGATCCAATTGTGAATAGATACACCCAGCTCTATTTCTATGAGCTTTCTTGATTTTTGTGCTGCTGGGACTCAGACCTAGGGTCTTGCCTGTGCTAGGCTGGTTTTTTTTTAACCACTGATCTACATCCCCAGTCTACAGTGATCTTTTTAAAATTTTGAATTGAATATTCTAGGAGGAGAAATAAATTGTTTTAAATCTGTTAAGTTTAACAGCTGCTGGGAATTTGAAATTCTCATCTATGAAATTGCATCACAGTAAACAAGGTTTTCCATACTCAACATCACATATGCACCACAGAACCTTTCCAGCCTAGTGTGCATCCAGAAGAACCATGGGATAGGCCTTCAAGTAGCATGTAGCCTGCTTCCTCTGCAGCCAGCTCATACACGTTGGTGTGGCCCTTGTTAATGAGCTGTTGGTTTTAACTTGGTTCTGGGTTTGAAGATGTTCCAGAGCATTATTTATAGAAATATGCAAAGGTGTGAGGTAATTGATCTAGAGAGTGGAAGAGGCAGCTGTGAACTCTGTCTTGGCACCTGTTACAGAATAGAGCTGTGCTGGGCAGGCAGTTCCTCCTCTGCCATGCTCTTGTTACAGAATAGAGCTGTGCTGGGCAGGCAGTTCCTCCTCTGCCATGTTCTTGTTCTTCCTCCCTGAGATGTTTACATACAAGTGCATGCCTGCTCCAAAATTCTGTGTACCCCAGAAAACTATTTTTGTATGTTTCTGTCTTCCTCTTCATGCTTTATGGATTGTCCCACAAAAATAATGGGTAGGGTGCCTGTGTAGCTTACAAATGTTACATTTCAGAGACAAAAAAGTGTCAAGAGCTGTTTCACTGCTTTTTATAGTTTCAGGTGTGATCCTCTTCAGAGATGTGCTCTCGCTGTGTCCTTTAAAGGAAGTATTTCTGCTTTCTCCCCATATGACACTGCCTTTGGGACCCGGCTTAGCCTTAGCTGTCACCCCGCCTTTTGGTGTTCAAGCACTTTATAAGAGTGTTTTCTACTGCAATGACAAAACACCGTGACCACGGCAGCTTTAAAAGAAGGTATTTGAGGCTCACAGTTCCATGGTTAGAGTCCCATGGCCATTGGGAGAGGACGGGGTGTGGGAGCAGGCAGGCATGATGGAGCGTAGCTTAGAGCTCACCTCTTGGGACACAAGCACAGGAGCAAGCTAACCAGGAGCCACCTCCAGGGACACACCTCAGCTTTACCAAATAGTTCCACCAACTGAGACCAGTATTCAAACCTGTGAACCTACAGAGGCCGTTCTCATTCAAACCACCAAAATGTTCGACATCGGTGGGCTCCATATGTTGGCATTTACAAAGTTAGGGGTTTTTCCAGGTGCGATGCTCCATGCCTTTAATCCCACGGGAGGCAGAAGCAGGTGGTCTGAGCTGGAAACCAGTCTGGTCTACACAGTGAGAGACCCTGTCTGCAAACAAATGTTTTATATAACTGAAAGATGATCATTTGAAGTTTGATTCCAAATCACAAGCTCAGCTTTTTCATTGTGCATTAGAATTATAAATGGAAATCACAACTGGATTTCTGTATTTAATAACTTGGCATGTATGGGTGTTTTACCTGTATGTATTATCTGTGCACTGTGTGCATGCAGTGCCTGTGGAGGCCTGGAGAAGGTATTGAATCCCCTGGAGTTATAGTCGTTAGCCACCCTATGGGTACTATGGGTACTGGGAATTGAAACGTGGGTCCTCTGAAAGAGCAGCCAGTGCTCTTAACTGCTAAGCCATCTCTCCAGCCCCTTGGGTTTTTATTTTTGAAGATAGTTGATTCTGTCTTTTAACATTAAGAAAAATACATGCTGTGTGGTGGTGGCACACGCCCCAGCACTTGAGAGGCAGAGACGGGCAGATCTCTGAGTTCAAGGCCAGCCTGGTCTGCAGAGCAAGTTCCAGGACAGGCTACAGAGAAACCCTGTCTCGAAAAGCCAAAAAAGAGAAAAGAAATACACACAGAATCTCTTCATACCAGGAAATTTATTTCTGGCAATCTGAAAATTAAGAGAAAAAAAAAAGATGCCAGTACTTAAGATTTTATGTTGACCAAGTTATATTAATTTGGGGTTTTAAAAAAAATCATTTAAAAATGAGTGAGGGACTGGAGAGATGACTCAGGTTAAGAGCACTGGCTGCTCTTTCAGAGGTCCTGAGTTTAATTCCCAGCAACCACATGGTGGCTCACAGCTATCTAGTATAAGATTTGGTGCCCTCTTCTGGCATGAAGGCAGACATGCTAGAACACTGTATACATAATAAATCCTAAAAAAAATAAAAATGAGTGAATAAACCAGGCATGGTGGCACACTCCTTTAATCCCAGCACTCGGGAGTCAGAGACAGGTGGCTTTCTGTGAGTTTGAGGCCAGCCTGGTCTCCAAGGAGTTCTGGGATAGCCAGGACTGTTACACAGAGAAACTGTGTCTCGAGAGAAAAAGTAAATAAATTACAGTAAAGAAAAAAAAATGGTATGACTGAATGACTCTTCATTGAAAAGTTTGTAGGAGCAAACTTCCAGATCATATGAGAATCTGCCAGTTTTTGCTTTTTCCAAATAAAGATCTAGCGACCTTCCAGCTATGTTTGTGTGTGCCTCTCCCTTCCCACACTGGGATTACAGGAAGGTGCCAAGCTTTTGATGTGGGTGCTGGCGATCAAACTCCGTCTTTATGCTATCATGGCTTGCACCTCACTAAGCCACACCCCTAGTCCAGCGTATTTTCTTGATGACCTGCCCCTTTGACTTGTCCATCTGGACACATTTTGGTCAGATGGAATGCTCTCCTCGCCTGCCTTGGCTCTCCATTCTGATGCTTGGGTGACCAGCTAAGAGTCACCAATAATGGTGTGGCTGTCCCATTAAGGGGGGAGGGGATCTAAAAACTTCTTAATGTCATTTAACCAAGAGCAAGTTCACATTTGCATTCTCTGCGTCACTGTGTGTCCAAATCTGTGCCTGCCCTGTAGGCTTTCTTGTGACTCTGTCCTTGTAGCTGTGTCTGTGTTCGTGTGTGCGTGTCCCTTATGCTTTTCTCTGTATTTGTGACCATCACAGAAAGCATCGCATGGGGAATGAGTGAGGGATACTTCACAGACACTGTTTAACCGTTTTTCCAGCTTGCCCAGACAACAGTGTTTATAAAGCTGCGCTGAATGTGTGTAACGTTTATGGTGGATGTCCATCTTAGAGGACTGTCCAACTCCTGTGTTCTGCTTTCAGCAAATGATTGTTAGAACACATAAGTATTCTTGTGGGCCAGGGGCATGGACTACATAATTTAAGGCTTACAGCTGGGCATCAGTTTAGGCTGTAAAAGGGAATGTCAATGGGAAATCCAAAGCGTGTAGAATTGTTACATTGTTCTCAAAGGCAGAGTAAACGGATAGGCTGGTGCCCGGTAGGATAACAGTTTTGTTTTCTCTTATGAGACAGGGCTCTCTATGCAGCCCTGGCTATCCTGAAACTCTGAAACTCATTCTGTAGACCAGGCTAGCCTCAAACTCAGAGATGCACTTACCGCTGCCTCCTGAGTGCTAGGATTAAAGGCGTGCGCCACCACCGCCCGGTTCAAAGTGTGTTATTAACCGAAGGTCCAGCCAAAGTTCTTGTCTCCTAGAATATAAAAACAGATTTTTATCACAGTCCCTTGGCACACAACTGGAAGTCCTTTAAGACTGTGAGCCCAGACCATTGTTCACCAGGGCACAGCTGAGGGTTTCTTTGTAGATAACCTTATGTCCTGTTTACAATAAGAATGGCCCGCTGTGTCCCATAAGGTTGGGGACTGCAGCCGGCTGCAGATTTCCTGAGGTAATTGCATTCCCTCCTCTCCTCTCCTTTTCCCGCATCCCAGCTTTCCCTACCATCCTTCAGGGTTGTAGTGCCAGTGTCTCTGTAGGGTCTATGTGCTCTTCCCCTCCTGCTCCAAGTGACCTCTGGGAAAAGTCTCCCCATCTTCCCTCAGGGCCAGCTCAAGGCCGGGTTCCCTTGAGTTCGAGTGAGGAAACTAGATGGAGCTCTGTCTCCACAAAGAGGGTGTGCATTTCCCAAACCAGCCCAGCTTAGAGCATGCCTCATTCAAGTTAGCATGAGTCACCAAGGGAGGTTCACTGCCCTCCAGTGACTTTGGGGTGAAATGTCACCCTCTGATAGGGCCCATCTCTACTTCCGTCTGACTCATTCCTGGAATGTGTTCTCAAGGACTGACTTCAAACTGACCCCCAGATTCTGAAAAAGCAGGGGCTGGGACTAATTTTCCCTTATAACAAAGTTTGGCTCATATCTACTCCCAGATCAAGAAAGCTGGCCACACCATGGCATACTGCTATATAGTGCATTCTATGATAAACCTTTGGTCATAACCTAGGAAAGGACTCAGACCTCTGAACCCAAACCTTCATGACCTTGTTGACAGGACGTTAGCTGTGGGAAGGACGTCGTGTGGATTCTCTCACTAGCCCATCTCCCCTGGACTCAGCCCCAGTGACATTCTTGATGACCCTTTGTGAATACTCAAGCCCCTGTCGGATCCCGCCTCTGCTACCAGCCTCCACCTCCACCTAACAATCCTGCTTCCCCCTCTTTCTTGATGAGGGTGATACCAAATGAGGGTGACACCAAATTAAGGTGACATTTTCTCCACCTGCAGAAGTCTCTCCAACTGCTCTTCCTTACCCGGTGTCATGGTGTCATAGTTCAGCTGTTGACACAAACATAGAGTCCCCCAGGCAGAGGGAACCTCAGCTGAACAACTGACCAGATGGGCCTGTGACCATGTCTGTGAGCATTTTCTTAACTGCTAATCTATGTAAGCTGCTCAGTCCACTGTGGGTGGTACCATCCCTATGCAGGTGAGTCAGCCGTAGAAAGAAAGGTTAACAAGTCAGAGGGGAACAGGCCACCATCCCTCTGTAGTGTCTGCTTCTGTCCCCGCCTCCAGGTCTGGATGAAGTGAGCCTTGGGTCTGAGGACTCTTCCCTCTCATCCTTGTCAGGAGTACCCAACGCCTCTCCTGGGGCCATGTCCAGTCTACAGAGCAGAGGTACAGGAAGCGAGAATGTCCCTCTTACTATGAGAACAGGCCAACCCCATCTAAGGATGTCACACTCAAGTGGCCTGCCTTTGTTCCTCTCTGTAAGGAGCTGGCTGAGCAAAGAGGCCCACCTGGTCTGAAGCCAGACAGGGCTATATAGCTCTCCTGTCCTACCTAAACTACAGCTGAGGCTTTCTGAAACTTCAGAGTCTCTCGTGACATTTCTGCCAGGTCTGTTCTGTAATGGCCTGGAGCTGTCTAGGGCCTCAAAGGCCCTAATTGTCATAACTGTCAAAGCATGCAGCACCAGACACAGCTACTCATAAGTTCTTGCCCAAAGTCTGGGATACCTCCGCCGTTCCTGGACCCCAACTGAAACCAGCCCACCACACTCCCCTGAAGGACCCTAATACTTTCTTTAAAGGTCCCATTATTCTTTAACACCTGAAGTACAAAAGCCTCCCATTGATAAAGTCATGCCTGCTGGGCTGTTTTGTACAAAGTCCAGTGGATCTTTATCGGATGGTCCCGGGTCTGATGGCCCTGACCCTTCCCCTCCCTTTACATCTCTACACGCTTGTGTGTTCCCATTCTTGCAAATAGGTACTCTCAGTACGTATTTGCTCCTTAGGGCAGAACCCTCTACCCAGTTACTCAGCAGCTAACCTGGATCATCTTACTGCAGGGCGACCTTTTGCACAACTTTAGCATCCCTTTACAGTCCCCTGGGAGTAGCCTCCTTCAGTATCCAGATAACTCCAGCCAAGCCCCCTCCACAGTGGAGAAACCAGCTGCCCCTGCCACATACAGGAGGGAGTGCCCAGGTCTGGCTGAAGCAAAGGAGACTGAGGGCAAATGGGAGGGGCCACCAATTTCTACTGCTGCAGGGTTCACTGTTTTGTCGAGACTGGCCTCAAAATCACACCTCTGCAACCATTTCCCAAGTGCATACTTTGTTATTGTTAGATACAGGGTCTAGCTCACTGTGTTAACCTGGCTGACCTCAAACTCAGGGAGAGCCACCCGTTGCTGCCTCCCAGGATGCTGGGTGGGATAAACAGTATTTATCATCTCCTGGGGAAAATAAGATCCCTGACTCTACACACACCCCAGAGACCGACGAAAGCAAAGCTATTCTTAATACGCTATTGCTGGGATCTTTCTGGAATAAGCACACTGACATCAACAAGAGCGAAAGAGAGACATCACCAGTGGACTAAAGCCATGGTAGCTCCTGATAGGCCTTGGTATCAGGTCCAGCCCAGTTTATATTCTAAAACCATAAAGTGGGGCAAGCTAGCAAGGGAGACTGGTCAGGTTGTTAAGGGCGACGAACCATTGATTCAGCTATTTTCCCAAGTCGGTTCTGATCCAGGTAGCAAGTGAGGTCATGCTTGGCAATCAGGACAAGCAGAGCTTTCGGTAAATCTCTAGATAAATCCTATCTAATAACTGGCCCTGTCTACCTTATTTTACACTTTAATACCATCCTACAGTGTGGGGTGCCAGCCTGCTGACTTGGCACAAAATAGTTAAATCTCCTGACTTTTAGAAGTTCTCATCCTCTCTTCTCATAGGCCTGGACTTCTTTCCCAAGTCCCCATCCTATTGGTTTAGAGTGCAAAGCCTTACCTAGTTAGTAATTCGAAGCTTGTAACGACCCCGTTTCAGTTTTAGAGACCAGCAGCAGAGAGTTCTGAGACTCGCAGGTGACAGCGGCCAGCTTGGAAAGAGAGGGGCCCAGCGCCTGCTTCTGACTCGGATGAATTCTTAAGGACACTTCACACTGAAAATGGACCATTAAAATCCTTTTTTAAGCCAGGCAATAGTGCTGCACACCTTTAATCTCAGTACTCGGGAGGCAGAGGCAGGTGGATCTCTGTGAGTTCAAGGCCAGCCTGTTCTACAGAGCGAGTTCCAGGATAGCCAGGTCTATGCACGCACACACGCGCGCGCGGACACGGACACACACACACGGGGACAGGGACGGACACGGACACACACACACACACACACACACACACACACACGTGTGTCTTGAAAACAACAACATCCATTTTAAATTACATGTGAGGGTAAGCGAGGTGTGTGTGCATGCCATGGAGCACATGTGAAGGTCGGAGGACAACCCGTAGGGCCTGTTCCCTCCTCCCACTTTACATAGGCTCCTGGGATCAAAACCAGGTCACCAAGCTTGCATAGCACCTCGCTGGCCCCAGCTTCGCTGTGACTTACTGATGCCCATGCCTATTTTGCCATAACGTTGCCAGCTCTTTAAGCATTGCCGTAACCCCACCTCTTGTGCTTATTACGGTGACTACACACATTGGTGCATTGGCTCAGGCTCCCTGCACCCTCAGTAGCAGGCACTTCCTGGACTGCAGCAGCTCCCACTGTCACCCTGGCTTCAGAAGGACAGCGATTGAGGAGTCTCTTAGCCGTGGCGGTACCTGTCAGGAGCATGTCCCTTAGTGCTGTGGTGATTGCATGAACCTTCATGGTGATTCCCTAGGACACACACCCACCTCGGAGCCTCCAGCCCCTCTTCCGTCATGGGCAGTAATTCTAATGCTTCTGCCTTGCCAGTGTGTCCCGTGGCCTTTTCCATGCTTCAAGGAACCATCTGGAAGCATGTCTGCACCATCTTCTAGGGGCCTGACCAGAGTGTGATATTGCACGGCCTGGAATAGCAGTCCCCAACGGATAAACTCATGTGGTGTGGGGCTCTGCCGGTCCCAGCCAGCCACTCCCAGCTCCTCCTGACACTTGCCAGAGCCTGCAGCTCCCTTGGGACATATTCTCTCTTTCTTTCCAGTCCTAAACCCCATAACAGTTTGGAACCAGGTACTCGCAGATGCCGAGCCAGTGTGTATGTCCCTGTGTGTCTGGAAGAAGTGAGTGTGGTCTCTGATAGGGAAAGGGGGACCGCGTCCAGCTTCTCAAGAACTCTGAAGGTTTGAGGCTTCAGGCTGCATCAGCCTAGGCATTGCATGTGTTTTGGGCATGGTTGGCCATCCAAACATGCGGAAAGAAGGCAAGCCAGGAACTGGCTCGCCCCTGTGACCAAGAGAAATCCTGAGATCAAATGCATGTCCTCAGGCCCACGCAGGCGCCTCTGCCCTCACACTTGATTCTCAGTTGTTAAAGATCTTACGTGTATGTGTGTTTTGACTCCATAAAAGTCTGAAAAGTCTGTGCTCCAAGTGCACGGGGGCGCTCTTGGAGGTCAGAAGAGGATGCTGGGTCCCCTGGAACTGGAGTTACAGATGTCTGTATGTTACACATGGGTGCCTGGGTCCTCTGACAGAACAGCGAATTTTTGAGACAGGGTTTCTTTCCTTGGTAGCTTTGGAGCCTGACCTGGAACTAGCTCTTGTAGACCAGGCTGGTCTTGAACTCACAGAGATCTACTTGTCTCTGCCTCCCCAAGTGCTGGGATTAAAGGCGCGCTCCACCACCAACCAGCTGCAGCTAATGATCTTAAAACCACTAAACTCACACATTATTTTGTCATTTTAAATTATCTGGTTTTTGTTGTTGTTTTGTTTTTTTGAGACAGTGTTTCCTCTGTGTAGCTTTGGTTTGGATCCTGTCCTGGAACTAGCTCTTGTAGACCAGGCTGGCCTCAAACTCACAGAGATCCGCCTGCCTCTGCCTCTTGAGTGCAAGTGCTGGGATTAAGGCGTGCACACCCACCGACCGGTTTAAATTGTCTGTTAATTACGTTCAGCTTGTTGCCTTTTTCCAAAGCCTCTGTGTCTTTAGCAACAGCCACACAAGCTACCGTCCTCACAGTTTTCACCCCCACCCCGCATATTTCTCAAAGTCCTGACATTCAAAAGCTGCTAATGAACTCTAACCCGTACCAGAGTGCTCTCCTCGCTGGAAACCGTGGCCCATGCCTGTAATTCTAGCACTTTGAGGCAGGAAGCCATTCTGAGTCCTATGGCGGAGAACAAAATAAAACCCATCATGGTTTAGCAATGGAAGATCTGATGAGCTCGTTGTTACCTTGTCCCCCACAAACAGCAAGGGTTCCTGGAGCCAGCCAAGCTCCGAATCCCATCTTACCGTTTTTTTTGTGTAGCTTGGCCCAGAGACTCACGGCCACGGGTGGAGTTTCAAAAGGAAGCAGCCTGAGAGATGCAAGAGGCATACGTACCGGGAGAATCTGAAGCTCCAAGCTGGAAGAGGGAGGGAGGGAGGGAAAGAGTGGGAGCAGAAGCCGGGACAGCCAAAGAGAAATCAGATTTCAGCATTGCTCGTGGTTAAGTCCGAGACAATCGGGCCTTCAAACTCTCCACAGACCAATCCCTGGAAGCGGTTACATTCCCAAATACAACAGGCAACTAAAGGCTGTCTGCCACAAAAATGCAGCTAGGTCTGCATCCGCAGGCCCGGAAGGAGCAGCTGTGTGAAGTTATCCACCAAGCAGGGTTGCAGGTGCGCAGGACGGCTGCGCCTCGCCTGCTGCCGTTGTATATTTCTCAGCAGGTAAAAAGTAAAATCACCCATGAGAGTGAAACCAGGGCCTAACAGGGTTGACTGACGTGGGCAGGTCAATCAGCAGCCCCTAGTCAGTTTGTTTGGTTTCTGTTTTGTTTTCTGGGACAGGGTCTCTCTCTATAGCCCTGGCTGTCCCAGAACGTACTATCTAAATACTGGCCTCAAACACATAGAAATCCACCTGCCTCTGCTTCCCAAATGCTGGGATTAAAGGTGTGGCCACCACATCCAGGATTTGTAAAATTATTTTTTGTCCCTAGGAGTTCAGTATATTAATTTGGGTTTATGAATTTGTTTTTTTCTTTGCTTTTTTTTTTTTTTTCTGTTTTGAGACAGTTTCACACTGTAGCTCAAGCTGGGTTAGGATACATTGCATAGCCCAGGCTGGTTGTGAGTTAAGAGGACATCACATCTCCTGGAACCAGAATTACAGACGGTCAGGAGCCTTCCGTGTGTACTCAAGGGAAGCAACCAGGTGTGGAGGAAGAGCGACAGGCTCTTGACTCCTGAGCTGTCTCCAGCCCCAGGCTACCCTTGAGCTCGTGGCAATCTCCTCTGCCTCAGCCTCTCTAGTGCTGGGATTGCGTACATGAGACACCACACCCAGCTTGAGTCTGCTTTTTGATTGTAAATTTGTAATGGTTAAATACGTAGCAAGTGTGTTTGATGAAAACTTAGCACGTAATGCCAGGTGGTGGTGGTGCATGCGTGCACGTAGGCACTCCTTTAATCCCAGTGCTTGGGAGGCAGACACAGGCAGATCTCCAAGTTCGAGGCTGTCCTGAGTGTGTTATGGATCAGCCAGAACAGAGAAACCCCGTCTTGAAAAACCAAAAGAAAAAAAGAAAATTTAGCATCTAAATAGAGATGTAAATGTAAATTCTCATGAGAAAATACAAGTCATAATTTAAAAATAAAATGCAAATTTTAGTATTAAATGGTAATATTTGAATATATTAGAGTAAATACATTATTAAAATGAATTCACCTGTTTTGGGTAAGGCCCTGAGCTGGGTTAGAAAATGGCTATGCAAGTTTCATACTGACCACTAGGTGGCAACCTCACCTCAGAACTGTCATTCAGGCTTCCTTAGAGGGGCATTGGGGCTCAGCAGGAGCAAGAGACCTAGGTTTGTGTTTGCTGTTCTGTTTTATATTAATTACACTTCGCACTTATTTGTGTATAAGAAGCTATCGAAATAACAAGATATGTTTTCTTAACCCTCGGATCCAAGAGCTCTCTCTCGCCGTGGAGCTGCGGGGCGGGTTAGCTGCGCTATTGTTGGAAGTGGCAGTGTGCAGGTCTGAGAGAAAGAGGAACACCATGAAAGGGCATTGTATGAAATTATCAAAGAATAAATACCGATTTTTTTAAAAGATTGAACTCCTTTCTGGTTTGGGGGGTTTTGTTTTTTGTTTTGTTGAGACAGGGTTTGTCTGTGTATCCCTGGCTGTCCTGGAACTCACTCTGTAGATCAGGTTGGCCAAGAACTCAGATATTCAACTGATTCTGCCTCCTGAGTGCTGAGATTAAAGGCGTGCGCCACCACATCTGTCGAATTCCCTTTTTAAAAGCATATGTGTAGGGCTGGAGGGATGTGTGTGAGAGACTGGCTCAGTGGAGATGGCTCAGGGGGTTAAAAAAAAAACTGTGTGGCGTGTGTGTAGGTGCTTCAGGAAACCACAAGAGGGCGCCATATTCCTAGCACTGAAGTTACAGGCAGCTGGGAGCCATTCATGAGTGCTGGGATCTTGACTCCGGTCCTCTGCCAGAACAGTAAAATCTCTTAACTGCTAAGCTATCTTCCCAGCCCAGTCTAAGGATCTAGGCTATTAAATTTCTCTTTCTGTTAGGAATGGAACCCAGAGCCTCACGCATGCTAGGCAGGTACTCCACTGATGAGCTACACCTCCAATCCCTGGATCTTAATTCATCATAGTTTTGAGACAGGAACTCACTATAATAGCTCCTGATTAGTCGGGAACTCAGACTGTGAACTCACAGGGAGCCATTGGCTTCCCAAGTGCTGGGATGGAAGGGCTCTGGTTTAAGTTTTGCTCCTCGGCTTGGGCTTTCTCCTTTTGTTCCCTGCACAAATTCAAGACTGCTTTCATAATTTTATAATTCAGTTGTCCAGGGAGCCCAAGATTCAGCACCGTATCATCAGAACGTCTAATATTCTACAAGGCAAAGAAAAATACTATGAAGAACCCTGAGAAATAGAGATAAGCCCAGCTCCATGCCCACCAACAGGGCCAGTCTAGTCTGGCTATGGCTGCCTCACCCAGAATGACCAGGAGAGACACAGAGAAAACCTGAGAGGAAGCAGATGGGAGCCAGGAGCAGTGGCCACAACTGAGGCCTCTTGCGGAGGCTGAAATAGGAAAGAAAGGGCCAGGACCTGCTGTTTCTCCCCACTATGACACCTTGGACAAAAGAGGTACCTGCTCAGGCTTGCCTGTAACAGCTTCTCCATTCCTCAGGGTTCAGGGGTCATGAGCACATGAAGAGCCAAGGACAACAGAAAGATCTTTTCCCCATCCTGTCCCTCCAGTCCCCTCTGGATGCCACTCAGAGATCCTTGGGGGAGGGGAAGCATTTTCCTGGCATTCTGGAGCGTGGGCCTTTTCATAAGGGTTGGCTCAGCTGCTACCTCCCTCGGCTCCATCTTAGGACTTTGATTTCTCCCCTTTGCTGTAGTAGAATTTAATAATGAGAACAGAAAATACTTGAAAAGAAAACCCACTCGTTGGCATTACAGATTCTGTTAGAAACAGGAACCTCAGGGCATGTGGACAAGATTCCAAACAAGCAGCATAAACCGTGAATGAAAGAAGATGTTAGCAGGGTCAAGTAAGAAAGCCCATTAAAGAATCCAGCAGGAATGATATCTAAACTAGAGGTATTGACAAGGGTAGGTGGCTGAAGCAGGAGGATTGCCATGACTGAGTATAAAAGGGAGTCCACAGTGAGTTCCAGGGCAGCCTAAGTTACAAAGTGAAACTCTGTCATAAAACAGACAAACAACAAACTCTCTGCTGTGACTCCAGACAGCAGTAAATGATCTCAGTAATAAGACCGAGGCATCCGAGAAATTAGTAAATTAGGTCAGTTTAAGGGACGCTTAAAAGCAGGAGAGGGAAGCAAAAGACATGTCACCTGAAGACACAAGGACAAGTGCCAGTGTCTAGAAAACAGGAGTCCAGGACGCACAAATAAAATCAAAAGGGATATAAATACCCATCTGAAGAAATAATGGAGGTAAATACCTCAGATTTCAGGAAAGGTTCCGCTTACCCAGAGGAGAAGCCGGCGTCCCGCAGTTCCAGTTTCAGGCTCCAGGCAAAAGGACAAGTGACCCCAGGAGGCTGAGAGCAACCTGGGCAGCACAGTGAGATCCTGTCTCAAAAACAAAACCACAGATCTGAGCTGGTGCTGCGTCTGAACCGTCTGAACCGTGCTACCCTGGGGTGCAGTGTCAGCTCAGAGGGCCGCAGCTGTGCTGCGACCGCCACAGGCCCGGAGGGGTGAGCTGGTCGACAGGACAGCTCTGGACATCTGGTAGCACAAATATGCCCATGCAACGAAAACTCGTCAAACTGTGTTGGGAGCTGTGAACCCCCCAGATCCTGAATTTCTGATAAACAACTTGTAATGCTTGCAGCTGCTCTGAGCACGAGACCCTCAGGAATTCCTGATGGCAGGAGAGTGGTTTCTGGTGGGTTTGGCTGGGGCATGGCTATCAGTTAAGGATCCCTTATATGCTGCCCCTGGTCACAATAAAGGCGGAATTCTTGGGGAATTCAAGGATGATCTGTGTCTCTGTCTGTGTGTCTTTGTGTGTTTCAATCTCCAGCCCCTTGCCTGGCTCACGAACTGTATGGTGGTGCCAGACGGGTGTGGTGCGCTACAAAACCACACATTTCTCCAGTGAAAAGTGCACAGGAGGAGTTGCGGGGGGATTGCTGGGTAAGAGGGCTTGGTGTTAAAGCAAGAGGACAAAGGTTAACATCCTCAGGACCCAAGCAGAAGTCAGGAACGGCTGCGCATGCATGTGATCCCAGCTTTGGGGGACACGGGACTCCCAGGAGCTTGCTGGCCAGTCAACCTATTTAACCCAGCAAGCTTCAGTTCAATGAGAGGTCCTGTCTCAGACAAGACACAGTGGAGGGTGACACAGGGTGACACCAGAAAGCTTTCTTGTCCTCCCTAATCAGGAAGGAGCAAGCGTGCACTTACAGACACACAGACACACATGAATCCAGAAATGAAGCTCAGTTGGTAGACTGTGAGGTTTAATCCTCCCCATTCCATAAACTGGGCATTCACAAATGAATTACCTCACAAGGAAGGGCAATTACAGACCAAATATAGACAAATATCTATAATTTTATATATATAAATAATATATATTATATTATATTTATTATATACATATTATATATATAATATATATAATTTTATATATATATAAAATAGAGAAGAAATAAGGGCTGGAGAGATGGCTCAGATGTTAAGAGCACTGACTGCTCTTCCAAAGGTCCCGAGTTCAATTCCCAGCAACCACATGATGGCTCACAACCATCTGTAAAGAGATCTAGTGCCCTCTTCTGGCCTGCAAGCATACATACAGACTGAACACTATATAGATAATAAATAAATAAATCTTTAAAAAAAAGAGAGAAGAAATATATAAATATATATATTTCATAACCTAGATGAAAACACTACCTGAGTGAATCCAATAGCATATTAAAAAGATATGCCATGACCAAGTGGGATTTGTCGCAAGTGTGCAAAGAGTGGTTTGGCATGAGAAAATCAAACAGTGTAAGGTGCCATGTTAACAGAATGAAGGGAGAGGATCACATCACCACCACGGTTGATGCAGAAAGGGCCTTGGACAAAATCCAGCTTCATTTCATTATCGAAGGCTCTCAGAAAGGTGAGACTAGGAGAAACCTTCCTTAGCATGGCAGAGGTCTCATAAAGAATGTTACCGAGCCGGGCGGTGGTGGCGCACGCCTTTAATCCCAGCACTCGGGAGGCAGAGGCAGGCGGATCTCTGTGAGTTCGAGACCAACCTGGTCTACAGAGCTAGTTCCAGGACAGGCTCCAAAGCCACAGAGAAACCCTGTCTCAAAAAACCAAAAAAAAAAAAGAATGTTACCGATTATGTCATATTCAGAGCCAGGTGTCGTAGCTCACACCTGTAGTCATAGCACTAGGGACGTGGAGGCAGGAGGATCAGAAGGTGGGGGACATCCTCAGCACTTCCAGACCAGCCTGGGACACATGGGGATGTGTCTCAAGGAAGAACACAATGGTTGAGATTAGGTTGAAAAGGTAAAGAAGAGGTACAGTGGAGGGCTGGGGGTGAGGGGAGGGGTGGGGAGTCCTCTCCCCATTCTGGAGGCTGGAAGTTCATCCCAGATCTCACTGCTCTGAGATCACAGCGTCAGAAGGCCTGAGAGAGGCCGTGTCCCTTTCGCTCTCATCCTCTCAGCCTTCTTGAGCTTGGCACAGCAGCACAGCAGCCTCTGCCTCCACCATCACGGCTCCTTCCCCGTGTGTCACCTCCTCTGCCTCATTCTTAGGATGCTTGTGGCTGGATTTGGGACTCAAGCTGTTCTCCTCATGCCAAGATTTGTGATGTAATCATATCCATGCGTAATCAAGCCTGGGGACTGCCTGGCCGTGTTGGCCTAGCACACCTGAATCCTGGGCTCCAGCCCCAGCACCACGGACACCCAGCATAGTGGTACAAGCCTGGACTGGGAAGGCAGACGTAGCAGAAGCTCAAGGTCAGGCTGAAGAGGTGACTCCGAGGCTAAGAGTGCTTGCTCCTCTTGCAGAGGACCTGAGTTTGGTCACCAGCGCCCACAAACAGCAGCTAAACCACTGCCTAGAAACCCAGTTCTGGGGGCTTTGCCCTCTTCTGGTCTCCACTGGTACCACCCTCACTTGCCCCTGGCCTACCCACTTCAACAGATAATATATATATTTTAAATCCAGGTCATTGTATTAGGATTTCTGTTCAGTGAAGAGACACCACGATCATGGCAACTCTTATAAGGAAAACATTTAATTGAGGGGGCCTGCTAACAGTTTCAGAAGTTCAGTCCATTATCAGGGAGCATGGTGTCGTGCAGGCATAGTCGTGGAGACACTGGGTGGTATCCTGAGCATAGGAAACCTCAACTTCTATGGCCACAGTGATACTTTTCCTCCAACAAGGCCACACTCACTCCAACAAAGCCACACCTCCTATTAGTGCCACTCCTTGTGAGATTATGGGAGCCACTACATTAAACTACCACAGTCATCCTCAAACGCATAGAAAGTCTGAAGCCACTTTGGGATACATACAAGACCCTGTCTCAAAAACAAATAGCAAGGCAGGTGGCGGTGGTGGCGCACGCCTTTAATTCCAGGAGGCGGAGGCAGGCGAATCTCTGTGAGTTCGAGGCCAGCCTAGTCTACAAAGTGAGTTCCAGGACAGCTAGGGCTGTTACATAGAGAAACTCTGTCTCAAAAAAACAAAACAACAAAAACAAACCAGAAAAACAAACAAACAACAAAATAGACCATTTTAAAAATAGCATTTATGGGTTCCAGACACAAGGATGAAATGTTCCTAGTGACCATCATTTAACCCTAAGGCACCAGAGGACAGGCACACATAATGTTAGGAAAGAGAACGGCCTTCCCCCCTACCCCCAGTCGCCGACAAGATGGCCGAATTGGAGCAGAAGAAGAAGCGGACCTACCGCGGCGTGGACCTGGACCAGCTGCTGGACATGTCCTCTGAGCCCCTGATGCAGCTCTACAGCGCCCGACAGAGGAGACGCCTCAACCGCGACCTGCCTGCGGTGGAAGCGGCACCCGCTGCTCAAGCACCTGAGAAAAGCCAAGAAGGAGGCGCCGCCCATGGAGAAGCCCCACCTGTGGGACATGATCATCCTGCCCAAGATGGTGGGGAGCATGGTGGGCGTGTACAACGGCGAGACCTTCAACCAGGTGGAGATCAAGCTGGAGATGATTGGCACTACCTGGGAGAGTTCTCCATTACCCACCAGCCTGTGAAGCAGGGCCGGCCTGGCGTCGGTGCCACCCACTCCTCCCGCTTCATCCCCCTCAAGTAGCTGTGGCCAATAAAGACTCATGTTCAGTCAAAGAGAGAGAGATTCACATGGTGGGTGGAGAAAGCCAACTCCAGCAAATTGCCCCCTGATTTCCACATGCCCACCACTGCATGCACATACACACATTAAATGAATGTGATAACTTTTATGATTGACAAAGAAAAAAATGTCTAAAAATTGGTAAAGAAATAACTATTGAGCCGGGTGGTGGTGGTGCACGCCTTTAATCCCAGCACTCGGGAGGCAGAGGCAGGCGGATCTCTGTGAGTTCGAGGCCAGCCTGGTCTACAAGAGCTAGTTCCTGGACAGGCACCAAAAACTACAGAGAAACCCTGTCTCGAAAAAATCCAAAAAAAAAAAAAATAACTATTTACCCAGTGTGTTCTGTGTGGACGGCAACACCGTTACTGTTAAGTAATGGAGAGGGGAGCATCTCTATTGAAGAATAAATGAGAATGAAATAATAATCGAGATAGCTGTAATTCTCCAATAAATGCCATTGCATTGTTAATGAGGTCAGGTACCCTCACAAGAAGAGACACAGCAGTCCTGACCCAGGGAGGGGTCACTCCATCTACAATCTGGCAAAGAGACTAAAGCTAGGGTGATCCAGCCCCCAAACTCCCCCAAGACAGAAAATACTGTGGAACAGGCGAGGTGACAGGAAGGGAGCCAGGTGGTGATTGTGCACACCTTTAATCCCAGTACTCGGGAGGCAGAGGCAGGTAGGTCTCTGAGTTTGAGGCCAGCCTGGTCTACAAAGTGAGTTCCAGGACAACCAAGGCTGTTAAGAAGAGAAATCCTGTCTTGAAAAACAAAACAAAACAAAAAAAAAAAAACAAAAAGAGAGAGAGAGAGAAGGAAGGAAGGAAGGAGGAAGGAAGGAAGGAAGGAGGGAGGGAGGAGGGAGGGAGGGAAGGAGGGAGGGAGGGAGGGAGGGAGGAAGGAAGGAAGGAAGGAAGGAAGGAAGGTCGCTGTTAGGTTGTGCATTCTTGGGCAGTGGGGAGCAGGAACCTAAAGGCAGAGAAATATCTCCAGTACGAGGTTCACCATCTGGCTGTTATGGCCCTGAAGAGACTGATCATCCGGGACTGTGGATAATATAGTCTGGTCAAGGGCTACTGCCTTCCAGTAAACACTGTGGGTCAAGCTGGTTCTAGTAGAAATAGCTAGAGTTCTGACCAGGGTGGAGGAGGTAGGAAGAAGGGCCATCAGGGTATATGTAACCTAGAAAGGGACCCGTAATGTGACTCCTCAGAGGGAAATAGAGGTAACTTCTGTCTCACGTCCCCTGGACCACAAAGACACACAGAGTCAGTGTTCTAATTAGATGATTTTATTGCAGATGTCTAAAGGGGGAGGCAAGAACCACGGACTCAGTTGGCTGCCAAGATCTCCTGAACCCAGGGCATGAGGGCTGTGACTCGGGAGTACACAGCAGGAGTGGAGGTGGAGCAGACGCCACTGCCCCAGGACACGATGCCTGCCAGGGTCCAGGCTCCATCCTTCTGGCAGACAAGAGGGCCACCAGAGTCACCCTGCAGAGAAAGACAAAGGACTTGTCTTCAAACCTGACGAGGATACCTGGACCTGGTGGGGTGCCGTTGACTGACAGCTGCGAGCGCTCATGGTCTCTGAGCGTAGGAGACACACACAGCTCACAGAGCTGGTGGCAATAGCGGGCTCACTGTGGGCAGTGTCTGTTGGCATCTGCCCATCCTTGTGTGGGCAGCAGAGAAGGGCAGAGGGCTGTGTGAACACAGACCACTGTGGGCCTGCGCTCTCCGCTAGCCTGATCACGGCTTAGGCAGGCCTGTGAGTGGGTGGGGTGGGAGGCTGTACCATGCAGGAGGAGACACCACTGGCGCCTGCACAGATCATCACGTCGGTGATCTTGGATCCCCAGAATTCCTTGCATTCAGCAGTGGACACAATGGGCAGGGCTGCCTGCTGCAGCTTGTCGGGGGTCTTGAGGGCTACAGGGACAGAGGGAACGGAGTCAGGGTCCCTAGGCCCACCAGCCTACCTGATACATAGCACCATGAGTCCTTTCGGACATCTATGAGGCTGCCGCTTTCAGGTCCCACCACAGGCAGGGCTGGGCCTCAGGCATGGCTGTTACATTGTCCTTATCCTGCCCATGTCCAGCCCTACCTTGTCACTGTAGGAAGTGAGTGTGTAAGACTTCAAGACAGCATGACCCCCCCCCCCCCCCACTAGAGTCTCAGAGACCCATGCTGGGGCTCACAGTCCGTCTACTACCAGAGAGGACAGTACCTCCTGCTGAGTTGAGGGCTTCCTCCTCCATCTTATCAGCAATCCTTTGTTTGTGCTGAGTAAGTTTTAAATATGAAGACTTAACTGACACGTACTAATTGTTAACTTGCTATAGATTGCTAGTTAATAATTTTTTTTCAGGCAGTGTCTCATTATGTAGGCTCTGGCTGACCTGGAACTCACAGTATCTGCCTGTCTCTGCCTCCCAAGTGCTGAGACTAAAGTGTGCCACCATGCCCAGCTTTAATTAACAAATTTCAAATTAAGAACTGGAAAGATGTATGAATGTTGACACTTAGACAAAGCAAGCACGAGAGGTCACACGCGGCCTAGGCAGCCTGACCCTTGGACAGCCTCTGTGGTAGCAAGCCCACAGCATGCTCACCGTTGTACTTAGTCTTGCCCCAGCCAGTGGTGGCACACACTGTCCCAACAGGGAAGTCATCGTCAGCGGTGGGCAGACACACGGCGGACACGGTATCAGAGAACTGGGCAGGAGTGGCCAACTTCAGCAAGGTGATGTCATTGCGCACGGTGAACATGTTGAACTTGGGGTTCTTGAAAACCTGGGGGGACCAGAAACTCAGCTGAGACCTAGGAGGAGACTGGCTCTGGCGCGTTCCAGGGGACACGCTCCTTTCCTTTTGGCCCCATCAGAGCAGACCCAGAAAGAGAATTCTAAGGCTAGCCCCGGCTTTACTGTGCTCCTGTCCTTCAAGCAGCCAGAGGCTTTCCCTGCTGGGCTTGCTCCCTCTGCTTGCACGCTGAGCTCTTCACCCATGCAGCAGCCCGTACCTTTGCGATCTTCAGGACCTGGACATTTTCCTCGTCAGAGCCCTGGTCAAACTCTCCAGCCACCACCACATCAGATGTCCTAGAATTTACACACATAGGGGTGAAGATGAAGATGGGTCTCATCTCCTCCCCAACCCCAAATAAAGCTGGAGGCAAGATAGTCTGAGACTCACGAGACGCCGCAGTGGGCAGCGGTGACTACCCAGTCTTCACTGATGAGAGAACCCCCACAAAAGTGGAAGCCAGTCTTGTCCTGGGGAAGATAAAGAGGAAGGTCAATGGCTCCCCCTGGGCGGCACCCCAGAATGTGCCCTCATGTGCCCCAAATGCCCCTCTTACCTGCAGGGACACCTGCCAGGGCCAGGAGCCAGGGACAGCATCCTCTCCATTGACGATCCTGGCCAGACCCGTCAGCACAGGTTGGATGGCAGGTACTCCACAGCCTGGGGGATAGTGACAGTCATGGTGTAGAACTCCTCGGCCAACTCGGGACCCACTGAGACCATGCCATCTCCCCTGGAAACATCTGGCTCCCCTCTAACCTCTTAGCTCGGGGGTTCCCCTCACACACAGCCTCCTGACCCAGTTATCTTCTCAGGAATGAAAAGAGGCATGGCTGCCCCTGTCCAAGCATATCACAGGAGAAGGAACAGGAAGCAGACTGGACCATTAGACTGTCTGGCTCATTTCTTTGGTACCTGCCTATTTTGGTAACTATGTCCTATGAAATTTGGTTCCTTAATTTTTTGTTTTATTTTGGGATTTTTTTTTTTTTTTTTTTTTTGTTTGAGACAGGGTTTCTCTGTGTAGCCCTGGCTGTCCTGGAACTCACTCTGTAGAACAGGCTGGCTTCAAACTTAGAGATCCACCTGCCTCTGCTTCCCCAGTACTAGGGTTAAAGAAGCATGGCATCATCACCCACATCGGGTCCTTAATTTTTTAAGAAAATCAGACTTTGTGCCAGGTGTGCTGGTACACTCTTTTAATATCAACACCCAGGAGACTGGCAGGAAGATCTCTGAGTTCAAGGCCAGTCAGGACCACTTACTAAAACTCTGTTGAGAGAGAGAGGAGAAAAGGGGGACTCTGATTCTACAGCATGAAAGATCACACGGCAGAAGACCGGGAGAAGCAGAGGGAGTGGCCAGGCATCTTGGCATGCCGGGACACACTTGCTACAGTGGCCAGCAGGGCTTCACAGGGGCTTCAGATCGTCTCTGTGTTGGAGCAGTGTGACCCTGTGACCAGTCTCGGCACTTCTAGAGTCCTCTGACCTGCTCAAGGGCCAGCACAGGAACAAGGAAACAGACAAGGCCCTTCAGTGATGACTGATATACCCCCAAAGTCACAATAATCCATTTTTATAATAGCCAAAAAATGAGAAATAAGAGCGATGTGTTCTCACGGCAAAGTATATTTAAGTGAATGAGTTGGGTCTCCATGGCAACATGGGTTGATCTACAGTGAGAGGAAAAAGAGCATGTTGTAAAACTGACACTCAAAGTATTATTTATGTAATTTTAAGGCTGTTTGCTTATAAATTTATAAATATGTAGTGTATTTGTATAAGCCTGAAGAGGAATGACTCAGAATAGGGTTGGGGAGGGAGCAAAGAAAAACTTGGCTGAATCTGAGTTATCATTTAAAAAGAAGCATTTGGCTGAGCAGTGGTGGCAGACACCTTTAACACTCGGGAGGCAGAGGCAAGAGGATCTCTGTGAGTTCGAGGCCAGCCTGGTCTACAGAGTAAGATCCAGGACAGCCGGGGCTACTGAGGCTGAGGAGATGGCTCAGAGGGTAGTAACTTTCATGTTTGGATGATGACCTCAGTTCAGATCCCTGGCACCCATGTAAAGGAAAAGAGTAGGCTGGTATAGTAACAAATGCCTCTAGTCACGGTTGCTCTGAAGGTTGAAGCAGGAGAATTGCTTGAGCCCAAGAGTTGCCAGGCTGAGCAACAGGGTGAGATGGTGGTTTCAGAACAAAATAAGCAACAGCAATTTAAAACAAAATGGGAGGGCTAGAGATTCTTCTGAAATCGAGTGTGATTGTGTATGCCTGTAATCCTGACGCTTGGGAGATGAAGGCAGGAGGGTCAGGATGGACTACGTAAGACTGTCTCTGCAGAAAGCCTCATTTCCCAAGTGCTAAGACTACAGGCACGCACCACCACGTCTGGCCAATCTCTCCCCTTTTGTCTTTACTCGTTATTTTCTTTGTTTTATAAATGAAAAGCAAAATCTTAAGATGGAGGTGGTGGCTGGCATTAAGTCTTTAACCTAAGTACTTGGGAGGCTGAGGCAAAAGGATTGCTCTAAGTTTGAACCTGCCTAGGCTGCACAATGAATTCTAGGCTAACCTGGGCTACAGAGTGAGACCCTATCTCAAACAAAACGAAAAAAGCAAACAACAGAAAGAAAACAAAATGCTTAGCATTTGCCAGCGTGGTAACTAAGCCCCGCCCCCCCGAGACGGGCAACTGACTCCTATGTGCCACGGCACCCCCTCTTCAGCCACATCGGGGGTCTACAGGTCACTGCTGAGCCCTGGTTTGTCTTTTTGTTCCTGAAGTAGGGTGTAAGGGCCCTGAAAGTCCTAGAAGGATCCCCGTCCTTCCTGAGGTTTCAGGGTGCTGGTCCTGATTCAAACAGGAAGGGTAGGGGATTAGCTCTTCCAGGATAAACCCCCTCTGTCTCCTCTCCCTCTGATGGAGCCTGAGCCCCAACACTTACCAAAGGTGGCCCCCACAAGGGCAAAGCAGGACAAGAGCCAAAGGAATGCCATGGTGTTGGTGAGGAAAGTGAGGCTTGCCTACTCTGAGACTCTTTTATATCCCCTAGAGTCCTCAAGCCCCGCCCAGTCCCTGTGACCCTCGCCAACTTGGTCCAAGAACTACCCTTCGTGTTATCCAGAGACCTTGGACAGAAGTGGTGGCCAAGCCCCTTATCACTGTCTAGTTTGGCTCTTAGCCTGTAATGCCCAACCCATGGGAAAAGGGCAGCCGTCCTGATAGACCAATGCCCATGAGCCTTGGTGGTGCCCAATATCCCCAAGGCCCTGTGGACAAGATCCTGCTGGACCGGGAGCACATGCCCTGCAGAGCCCAGCACGTGCATTCTTCCTGGGAGGGGGGCTAGGAGACTTGGTGCCCATCTCGATGACACAGAGAAGCTTCTAGTTCTTAAATGAAGGCAGTTCCAGGATGGATTCAAAGAAGCTGGTGATTGGGAGGCCTCAGAGCAGATGGCTGACCCATGACCACAAATGTTGGTTACACGGCCAGTCAGGATTATCCAGGGATCACCTTGTCCCCAGTCCCACCAACCAGTCTGAGGGTGGAGAGGAGGAACAGGAAGGGTCCTAGACAACAGAACAGTAACCCTGGAGTGTCTACTGTGATCAATGGATTCTTTCCTGTGATAATTCACAACCTGTGGAATTAGCCTTGGGGCTGGGAGTGCCTGTCTAACACACAGGAAACGCTGGGTTCAACCCCCACCACATCACACTGTGGTGGTGTAGACTATAATCTAAGCATTCCAGGGGTGAAGGCGAGAGAATCAGAAGTTCAAGGTCACTCTTGGCTACAAAGCAAGTTCTAGGCTAGCCTGGGCTACTTGAGAGCCTGTCAAGAAGGAGGAGGAGAGTCTGTATTTGGGTAAAGTTTTAGTTTCTTTTTAAGAAGACATATTTAACCGGGCGATGGTAGCGCACGCCTTTAATCCTAGCACTCGGGAGGCAGAGGCAGGCAGATCTCTGTGAGTTCGAGACCAGCCTGGTCTACAGAGCTAGTTCCAGGACAGGCTCCAAAGCCAAAGAGAAACCGTCTCGAAAAACCAAAAAAAAAAAAAAAGAAGACATATTTATCATACTGGGGTAATGGCTTGAGGATTAAGAGCATGGCTGCTCTTCCAAAGGACCCAGGTTTGAGTCCCAGTACCCAAGTGGCAGCTCACAATTGTCTGAAATCCTAGTTCTAGGTGATCCAGCGCCTTCTTCTGGCCTCTTTGAGCACTGCCTGCCTGTGGGGCATAGGCAGCTGTGCAGGCAAAACACCAACACACCTTTTAAAAAATGACACTCGGGAGGCAGAGGCAGGCAGATCTCTGTGAGTTCGAGACCAGCCTGGTCTACAAGAGCTAGTTCCAGGACAGGCTCCAAAACCACAGAGAAACCCTGACTCGAAAAACCAAAAAAAAAAAAAAAAAAAAAAGACAATTATTCAAATGTAGGGGCGGCACACTCATGTGGCATGGTGTACATGTGGAGGTCAAAGGGTAACTTATAAGCGTCAGTTCTCTCTTTCCACCACGTGGGTCCCAGGGACTGGATTCAGATTGTCAGGGTCGGTGGCAAGCACTTTTACCCACGGAGCTCAGAGTTTTGTTTCTGTAAGACGAGCCGTTATTTCTGCACAGAATTACACCGAGAACAAACTCTTCTATTACCACGATTGTGCATGCATGTTTTGCCTGCATGGGTATCTGTGTGAAGGTGTACGATCCCCTTGGAACTGGAGTTACATGCAGTTATGAGCTGTCATGTGAAATGACTCAGTAGTTAAGAGCATGTGCTGTTCTCCCAGACGACCAGAGTTTGGTTCCCAGTATCTGTGTCTGGTGGCTCACACCCACCTGCACACCCAATGCTAGGGGATCTGATGCCCTCTTCTGCCCTCCGAGTTCACACATATGTGTTCATACTTGGACACAGCCACATAGAAACACACACACACAGAGAAAGAGAAATAAAATAGAAATAAAGTATTTAAAGACTAACCTGGACTACACAGCAAATTTGTAACTAGCCTGAGTTGGAGACCGTGTCTGGAAACCAATGTTGAAAGGAAGGAAGGAAAGCAGGCCAGTTCTTCATCTAAGGCCCCCGGGGCCCTTTGGTCTTTAAGGCCAAATGACAGTAGCAGACTTGAGTCTGAGTCAACAGCACGCGTGTCTCCTGGGCTGCTGAAGGAAAACTGTCCATTTGAATTTGTTTTGGTCCTTAGCTCACGGGCTCAGTGTGAGCAGATGTCCCTCCAGGACAGCCAGAGCTCCGGCAGCCAGAGCAACAGCCAGGCCACTCCTGACAGTGGCCTGCAGATCCTGAGCCCTGGGCCAGCGGCTCTCTAGCTCTTAGCTGCGGCTACGTCTTTTCCCCACTGCAGCAGCTGTGCAGCTGCCCAGGGCTGTGACCCTTGGCCACTTTGAAGTGAGGAATCCTTGCTCTAGCTGCAGGCCAGCCTGGCTTATGGAACCTAGCAGGAACTACATCTATCCCTCTCGTCAGCCTTTCCACGCAGGTGGCCAAGCCTTTTGGACTTTCCTTGCCTAGGGGACTTTTCCAGAGCAGAAGACAAAAGCAGCTCCAGATTTTTGGCTCCTCCAGTGTCTGTGGAAACCAAACTCATCCCAGACTTGAGGACAAGGGTTGTCTGGCTCCAGACAGGGGAAGAAGTGTTTGTGTGGCCCAGTTGGCGCCAAGCTACAACCTAAAGCGCTGCCGGGAGCCTCTCTTCTCTCCATCCCTATCTTTTTCCTTCTTTCTTGATGAAAAAGATTCTAGGGTGTCTTGGACAGGACTGCAATCTGATAAGATAAAGCCTTGCGTGCACAAGGGACTTGGGACGCTTCTACTATCAGTGGGGTTTTCTTTTCCTTACTCTCCTTTTCTTCATTTATTTTTGAGATTCCTAGAAACTTACAGGTTTGCCGCTGGGAAGAGAGATCAATGCAGGTGATCTATGCATGGCCTTCCTCACGATTCATTGCTATGTAACATCCTCATTGAAACATCTCATGTAAAAGGAATACTGTCTCTGTAGGCAACTTCTACGGAGTTCGGTATGCTGGGATTCTTGCATCTCAGCTGGTAAAATGCTTCAGCCAGATGCTGGATGAGTCTTTCTGGCTTGCCTCAGGGGAAACACAGATTTCTTGTTGTGGCTCCTACTCGAAGGACTGTAGGTGGCTGCCCCTCTCTCTCCTCAGGAGGCTCTCTACCCTCTCTCTGTGTTCTGTGACCACTCCCTCCTTTGTCCCCTTGGGATGAGGTGTATGTCTACTGTGGTTAGTTCCTGGACATCTCACAAGTCTTTGCTGGCTTTCCTACTCTCCACTCACCTCTGTAGAAAGCTTTGTTGCAACTTTCCTCCCTCTCTGCTGCTATGAGTCTCCAAATAATATTTCCTTGGGGCTGGAGAGACAGCCCAGCAGTTAAGAGCACTGCTGTTCTTTCCGATGACCTAGGTTCAGCTCCCAACATGGAGGCTTAAAATTGTTTGTAACTTCAGTTCCAGGGGATCCAATGCCCATTTCTAGCCCCTGCAGGTACCAGGTACACACATGATGCACGTATATACATACAAACCCTCAACTACATATAATAAAATAAATTCAAAGTAATGTCTTCACATCTGACAGGGTGGCTCACATCTAAGAAATTTAATCCCCCTTTGTACACTTTAAATGGGTTCTCTAGAGCCCTTAAAGGGTGTATTCGAGGAGTTATCTATTCTGTAGGTAAAATTTCTAATATTTGGACTAGGGTATAGCTCAGCAGTACAGCCTTTGCCTGCTGTGCAAGAAAAGCTGGGCTTGATCTCTAGGGCCACCCAATCTTAAGGTCCCCCAATCTTAAGGGCGTGATGAAGGGGTAAAGATTTGAAAATCTGCTGGACTGACATGCAGCAGGCCCTAGTTTGATTCCCAATGACTGAAACAAAACAAAACAAAACCTGTAAGACTTAAGACATAAGGTAGGTTTTAAACCAATGAAATGGCTCAGTGGGTTACCACCAAGCCCGACAACCTGAGCTCAAGTCCCAGAACCCACATGGTAGAAAGAGAACCGATTCTAACAAGTTCTCCTCTGACATCCAGACTTGTACTGTCCCATGAGCACACACCGCTACCCCCAGCCTATGAAATAAAGATGATTCAGGAAGTCAGGCATGGCAGCTTATGCCTGTAAATCCCAGGAGGCCAAGGCTGCATGGTGAGACCCTGCCAATGTGTAAGTATCAACATGTGTATCAAAACAAGTTAGCTGCTAAATCTAGGTGAACAGTTTCTGGGGCAATGATAGGCCTGACTTACCAGACTTTCTGAAGATTGAATTAAAAATTTATCAAAGAGGGGCTGGAGAGATGGCTCAGAGGTTAAGAGCATTGCCTGCTCTTCCAAAGGTCCTGAGTTCAATTCCCAGCAACCACATGGTGGCTCACAACCATCTGTAATGGGGTCTGGTGCCCTCTTCTGATCTGCTGGCATACACACAGACAGAATATTGTATACATAATAAATAAATAAATAAAAATTTATCAAAGAAAAGTTGGGAAAAAAATATGCTTTTTAAAGAATCTCGAATGAAAAGGAGATAAACGCTGGAGAGATGTTTCCAGTGGTTAAAAGCAAGGGCTGTTCTTGCAGAGGAACCAGGTTCAATTCCCAGCACCCACATGGCGTCTCACAACCGCCTGTAGCTCAAGCTCCAAAGGATCCTCTGCCATTTGTTGGCACCAGATATACATGTAGCACACAGACAGACATGCAGGAAAAACACCCACACACTTAAAAAAAATAAATAAATCTTAAACAAATAAATAGCAACGGAGCTGGGTATCTCGAGGAAAGAGCGCCAGTTTGGCTCACAGCACGGACAGCGCCATCAACAGAAAGCTGCACTGTGATGTTCCAGGGCAGGCTGTGAAGGTGGGCCCCAGAGGCTGCAGCTCTGCCATCACGGCATGTCTGCTTCTCCTGGCACCAAGAGTCAGCTGGGAAGAAGGAAGAGCTTCGATGTGCCACATGGGGAGACTTCCTGGGGCAAAGCTTAGTGGAGAACAGCAGACACTCGATCGCAGGGCTGTGACCCCTGCTGAGAAGCAGGAGCCGTAATCTAGCTGGGGCCCAGGGTATCTAGGGACAGGAGGGAGCCGATTCATTTAAACTGTCGGCTCTCCGAGTTTAAGTGGGAAGCATTCGTGAGGAACACGGCTGAGGGCTGAGGACGCGGGAGTCCCTGATGTAGAATGCCAGGTGTGATCATGCCCCAGAGGGGACGTTTTTACACAGTGGGATCTCTGGTTAGTTCAGGGATTGAACTACGCTGTCATAGAAAAGGGCATTTCCGTGACCTCTTAGCTAGAGATCAACTTGGGGGTGGGGAGATTAGGTAAAGAAGCAAGCAGCTGAACTGCCCTTGGAACTGCTCACACGCTGTGACAAGGGTCTCAAGTCCTGTGGAAGCCCGGGCCCTGAGTTTTCTGTCCTTCGGAAGCTGGGAAATCACAAAAGTGATTCTCGGAATTGGCAGGGCTTGGATCTTTCTGTTCTGCTATTAAAGGAAACAGATAATCCGCATGGAAAACTGGTAATAGTTTCCACAGACATCTGTCCACCCTACCGCCCAGTCTGTCTACCTGTACACAGCCACTCAAGAGAATGACTCAGCAGGCCTGGGGCCCAGCTACTGTATGAGGTCAGACAGAAGGGTCCCAAGTTCAGGGCCCACATGAGCAACTTAGCAAGGTTCTTCTCAAAAATAAATAAATACTGTTTTAAAAGAGCCAGTTAGAATCCAGGCTTTGGGATCAGGAGTGCAAGGACATCTTCCACCACTCAGTAAGCTGAAGACCAGCCTGAGCTACATAAGACCCTGTCTCAGGGAACAAACCAAAAAGGCTAGGGTATATGTAGTTCAGGGGTAGAGTGATTACCTAACATACTAAACTGCTAGGGTCCAGAATTCAATCCCAATATCAAAAGTACTCGGCGTCCCCTTCCTTTCATCTGGTCCCTGTGTCCTGGGCCTCGGTTTCCCCAGGCAGCTCCCTTTCTGAGGACATTTGGAACGATCTCTTTGGGCCTCTCTGATGGGGGTCAGGATTAAAAACCGGGGAGCTGCACCCCCCTGCATGGGTCCCTCGCGCCTTTCCACACCTGTTGCTGTTGTGAGTCCTGAACCAGCCCTGTCACCATCCCCACCTCCATCCCCGAACCCTGCCGCCCCCACCCCTGTGACAGCTGCACAGGTTCCCACAGGCCCACACCTGAGCAGTCAGGCCAGCTGCGGATTCCCACAGACTGCAAGACGTCAGCACAGGCTGCTGCAGCTAACAGCCTGGCCACTGCAGCCATCCCCCCCCCCCCCCCCCCCGCCCCGCCTCGTAGGGAGCCCATGCTGGCCAGGCCCTGGAGAGCACGGTGCCGCCTCTACAGTGGAGTGGAAGGTGATTCTAGATCACGTGTCCCTTCCCGGACCCAGAATCACCCCAGAACCTGGCAGCTGGGGGTCCTACCCCCTTTCTCATACCCAGCCAGTCCCATTGTTGCTTAGCTTGACCACTCAGCTCCGAGTCTCAGTTCCCCCCATTCCTCAGTTTCCTGGGGGCCACACCATTGCCAGCTTCACAGGACTGGTGTGAGGATGCAGGGCAGACCAAGGTTCCTGCTCTGTTCTTTTTTTTTTTTTTTTTTTTTTTTTTTGGTTTTTCGAGACAGGGTTTCTCTGTGGCTGTGGAGCCTGTCCTGGAACTAGCTCTGCTCTGTTCTTGATGTACAGAAAGGTCTCAAAGCATCAAAGCATAGACTTTTTTTTTTTTTTTTTGAGACAGGGTTTCTATGTGTAACAGTCCTGGCTGCCCTGGAACTCACTTTGTAGACCAGACTGGCCTCAAACTAACAGAGGTCTGCCTGCCTCTGCCTCTCAAGTGCTGGGATTGAAGGTGGATTGAAGGTGTGCGCCACCACTGTCCAGTGCATAGACAATCTTAAAGATTTATTTATGTATATAAGTATTCCGTATTCCCGTATGTCTGCATGACAGAAGAGGGCATCAGATACCGCTAGAGATGATTGTGAGCCACCATGTAGCAGCTCGGAATTGAACTCAGAACCTCTTGAAGAGCAACCAGTGCTCTTAACTACTGAGCTACCTCTCCAACCCGAGAAGGCATTTAAAGGGTCAAATATCAAGGTTCCAAAGATTTTTTTTTTTTTTTTTTTTTGGTTTTTCGAGACAGGGTTTCTCTATGGTTTTGGAGCCTGTCCTGGAACTAGCTCTTATAGACCAGGCTGGTCTCGAACTGCCTCTGCCTCCCGAGTGTTGGGATTAAAGGCGTGCGCCACCACCGCCCGGCGCTTATCCTCAATGTTAAGAGAGGCTTTGTCTCTCCAAACTTGTCTTCCCTGTGCCACAGGAGGCAAAGTCTGGGGTCAGCCTAGGAACATCAGCCTCCTTCCCTGGGGACCTCAGAATAGCTGGGCACAGGAAACGGGGTGATTCCAGGCCTCAGAGGGGGCTTGTGACCTAGAGCATTCTCTAACATCTGCTGTAGAAACTCGAGGCGATCCTGCTCGCTTGGGCTCTCAACTCTCCACTGGGAGAAACCAAGACAAAGGGGATCAGCTTTTCTGGTTCCCAGCCATTGGGATAGGTCAGGGGTGAGAAGGAACAAGACTTAAGAGGGCCACAGAGACAACTTTGGGTTCTTTCCTAATTGCCAGGCTGTAGAAAATTGTCACTGGGGAGGGTGCTGTCCCAGGCTTTTGGCCCTGGTAGGTATTCCTCCTGCAGGTGAGAGGGGGATTCTGGGAGATGAGTGCAGTCTGGGTTGTTTACCTGGAGTTGCTGCCCAGGTAGGAGTTGGCTCTCTGTCCACTTCTGTGGTGGTTCCTATGCCAGGCTGGTTTTTTTTTTTTTTTTTTGGGCCACCAACCAGCTCCCAAATCATGACAGAGAGACATACGAGTTTTGAATGCCTGGCCTAGTTAGGCTCATTTCTGGTTAGTGAAATTAACCCTTCTCTTTATCTGGCTTTTGCCTTGGGCTTTTTACTTTTCTTTCCTTCTGTATCTTAGGTTCACTGCTTCTTTAGTCTGGCTGGTGACTGCCTGTCTCTGAGCCCTGTGTCTCCTTTAGTCTCTCCTCCTTCTTCCTTTTCTCAGCCTTGATTCCTTCTCCTACTTACTCTCTCTGCCTGCCAGCTTTGCCTATTCCTCTCCTGCCTGGCTGTTGGCCATTCAGCTCTTTATTAGACCAGTCGGGTGCTTTAGGTATGCAAGGTGAAACAGATGCAACGCATCTTTCTATTATTAAACAAACGCAGCGTCAACAAAAGTAACACATCTTTGCCTGGTTAAAATAATACTTCACAAAGGTTCTCTCTTCAGGGAAGCCTGGGTGGGTCACGGATGCCCACTGAAGGGGCAAGCGAGGCCTGGGCTGTTGCCTCGGGGCTCTAATTTCAGTTCCGTTCAGAATGGAGGAAGGGAGGTGAATTTTTCATCCTCATCTCCCATGTATCTCAATGCCCGAGACGTCTGATGACAGCAGCTGGGAGTTTGACCAGGACTCCAGGCTCTGAAGATTGCTAAGGGCTGCTGGATAGCTCGGGGCTCACCAGGGGCTAGGAGAGCAGGCCTAGGAAGAAGCCCCTCCCTGCTTGGGTCACACTGGGGCTCAGACTGCCCTTAGATTCTCTTTCCAGCATCAGAAGCTTCTCTCCCATTACTTTAACATTCTTTTTTTTTGGGGGGGGCGGGATTTGAGACAAAGACAGGGTTTCTCTGTGTAACCGTGCTGGCTGGCTGTCCTGGAACTCGCTCTGTAGACCAGGCTGCGTTACCTTTCTGAGAGCCCCACTTCTCCCAGGGTCTTAGCTGGGGATCTGGTTCTTATTGGCAGGTTTTCCAGAAGCCCACAATCAACATGATCACTCTCCACAAAGACATTACCCTTCCTGAAGCTGTCCAATCCTGCGCATGCCCCTGAGATGGTGTCCGTGGTGTGCCTGCTCAATGGTGGAGGTAATTTCCCTGCGGGGGCACTGTGCGTCTCTATAGTCTGAGCAAGACAGACACCAGTTATCAGCTGACATGGTGGTCCATGGGAGGTGGGTACTGCCATGCTGGATGTGGCTACAAGCACTGACCCCTTGTTTGCCCCTCCAGACACAGATACCCGGGCCAGGCTGCTACAGGCTGCCCTGCCCCTCCCGTCTACCACTTACTATGAGAAGTTCTAGGACAAGGTGACCACAGATGAGATGGTCTGTGCTGGACCAGTGCTACCTACTGCACAGCAGAGCCTCCTGAGCTCTCCCTATACCCTCTCCCCTCTCACCCTGTAGGAAATTCAGGCAAAAGCCTAAGGCCAGGTGTTGGGCAGAGAAAGTAATGGAACTACTAAGTAGGCCTTTATAGTCCTCAGCTTTCTCCAGTTATACCTGACCAGTTTGGTCAAAGAGCCCGGGCTCCAGTTTCATCACTGACAACATTAGCGGGAGTCAAGATGGGGGCTCCATTTTCAGAGCCATCGTGTTAGAGAATTTCATCGAAGTCGATGGGAATGAGATCGCCTGAGTTACACAGTGCACAGTTTAGACAGTGGAACAGCGTAGGCTGGAGGGTTGCGGAAGATGCTCAGGTCTTCCCTTTTGCCAGTGGCTCCACGACCAGTATCACCTCCCCTCGTCAAGCCAGTTCTATTGACCTTCTGTTAAGACGGTGTTTCCCTGGATGTAGACCTGACTTCCAGGGCATAAACTCTGATAATTATCTCTGATAATTCACCCAGCAGGCAGGAGCACAGTGTCTCCTGGTGTTAGTTAGGCCTAGCCCTGGGCTTCACTGCCAAGTCCAGAGGCAAGGCCACCTGTATTGTCAGACCAAAGCCCCTTCTCTTTCTCCTGCTGCCACGCATGCCCATGTCAAAGCGTCCATGCCCTGAGTGCAGCAGATGCCAGCAGCCAACTAGCCCCCTGCCTCTGCTCCCATGAAGCCTCACTAATCCATGTAGTGTGGGCCAGTGCTGTATGCCTCCTGTTTGGGGTCTCGAAGGCTGCAGTCTGCTCCTGAACTTAAAGCTTCACTGGCTTGGATTACAATGAGAAAGGTCAGATTAGGTTGTGGAAGTTTCTGGAAGGGTCCCCCCTTGGTCCTTGTCCCCACCACTAAGACTCCATCTTCCCAAAGGGTAATAAGGAAGGACACAGGCAGATGAAATGAAGAATGTCACAGTGAGGGTAGGATCTTGGTTATGGAGTACAGGTCAGTCTGGTTTGTCCACCCTCAAGGCCTGTTGGTGTGCTCAGGGGCCCGACCTTGGGAAGAGGGTGAGGGGAACTAGGCCATTCTGACCTCATACATTTGTGGCTTTGTCACTCTTTCCCACAGTGGACTCTCCAGGCCTTCTCTTTCCCAAGTCGTGTTGAAGTCACTGACCTTATCAGACCAAGGACTCGTGATAAGGGGGAATGTGGAGGCAGACTGGGACTGGAAGGTTCAAGGAGGCCCATCAGGTGGGACTCTCCCAGCTACACACGTGGTGGCCTTGTTCTAGATGGTTCTCAAATATCAGTTTTGGTGAGTGGAGGCCCAGACAGCTGGGAAGCCCAGGTAACACCTACCTACTGTGGCCCAAATACCCACAAACAGGGAATAGAGAGGACAAGGGGACGGGGTAAGGGCTTGCTGCTCTAAGAACCCACCCCATCCTGGTGGGGTACCAGATAGCTAGGTGGGCCATTCCATACAGGGTCTCTCTACGTAGCCCTGGCTGTCCTGGAAATTGCTTTGGAGACCAGGCTGGCCTCAAACTCAAGAAATCCACCTGCCTCTACCTTAGAGTGCTTGAGAGAGGGTGTGCGCCACCACGCCTGGCTTATAGGGGTGGTTTAAGTGACCACACCCTGGCACCTCTCTCGCCTTGATTTTGTTCATTCACTCAGCCTCCCAAAAAACTCCTCCCTCTTTCAGCCCCTCCTCCGTCTCCTCGTGATTACTCAGCTCTGCCAGCAGGGGGATGTGGGCAGCCTCCTGCGGTTGTCCCAACCCTGTCCCGACACATGCAGGACCTAAGGAGCAGCATGCTCCAGGACATTCCCCTTGGGTGCACAGCTGGGGAGAGAACCCCAACTTTAGATGCCCTGAGCCTCGGCCCCCTCCCCCACAGAGGGGCTTTCTGAAAATGGTTTCTGGGCTGAGTGGAGCTAAGGATCTTGCAGGGATCAAAGATCTGAATGTCAGGGGCCTACACAGGCCTGGAATCCGCAAGTCTTTGCTCTGGCCTGCTCTGGACACATTAATGAGCAGCCCTGCCCGTGGCTGTCAAGCTGTATGGTCACCTCTATCCACTTGCTGGACCAGCCTTTCGGTATTGTCGATGGGGAGGACACTGACGCTGGCTCCTGGCCTTGGCAGGTGTCTCTGAACATGAGAGGGGAATTCTTGGCAGACATGTCCGACTGACTACTCTGGAGCTAACAGTGCTGTCCAGCTGGGACTTGTGATTTCCCCTGCTTTCTTATGGGGAGAGTCTCCCTCTTGCTGGGGAACCTGTACCATCAAGGACTGGCTGGTCACTATCATTCACTGGTGATGAATGAAACCTGCCTCGGGCAGCTGGAACCCCCTGGGAGTCAGGGAATGACGTCTCTAACTCCAGTCAACAGTGTCCAAAAGGAAGAGGCCCCGAGAGACCACAGGCTGTGGACAAGCTACTCCCATCCCCAGTGGCAAAGCAGAATGACAATCTGTCAGAGATGCCTACTGACCCAGTGGTGTCACCCACCACCCTCGTATGCATATAGAGACACTGAGACCCAGGGTAAAGGTAGTTTGCCTAAAGTCCCTCTGAGATTCAGAGGTCAAGCTGTGGCTCACTCCGGCGGCACAGGTCAGTAGGAAGAGCCATCTTAAGGCAGCCAGAGCAGCTGACCTTGGCTCTGTTCAGGGGGTATCTGGGTGCAGAGGGTAGATGAGGGAGTCGGGAAGTGGGCTTGTGTGACCGAGACAGGGCAGAGGGGGTCTTTTGGGACAGGGGCTACAGTGCCCATAGCATGCACCGTCTTCCCCAAGCGAGGCCTATTTACACATACACAGTTGCTTCCATACATCCAGGCAAAAGACTCATATACATAAAACAAAACAAACAAAAAGCCAATTCCACCAACCAGGGAGATGGTTCAGCAGTTTAGAGCTGCTCTTCTAGAGGCCCAAGATCAGTTCCCGGCTCACAACAGTCTGTGACTGCAGCTCCTAAGTCTCTGGCCTCTTCAGGCATCTGCACTCAGGAGCACACAAACGCTGGCGCGCACACACACACACAATGAAAAATTAATTTGTTTTTAAAGGTTTATTAATGTATACAGTGTTCTGCCTGTATGTATGCCTGCAGGCCAGAAGAGGGCACCAGATCTCATTACAGATGGTTGTGAGCCACCAACTGGGGATTTGAATTCACAACCTTTGGAAGAGCAGGCAGTGCTCTTAACCTGAGCCATCTCTCCAGTCCCATAAAATCAATCTTAGAAGACATCCATCAAAATCTGGACATGGTGCACAGCTTCAAACCTGTGCACCTGTAATCCCAGCACTCAAAAGCTGGAGGCTGGAGCTTAGGGCCACCGTGGGCTACCCCACCTCTCCACCCTACAAATAAATAAAAATCACAAAACCTATCAAATACCAATAGAGACAGCTAACAACAGGGCCCTGAAGAGAAGCACAGGTGGCGGTCACACAGGAAACCTGCAGTATGGCCCGCGGGCCCCTGGGGGCAGGTCATTAGCTCTTGAAGGGTGGGGCTGTGCTGTCCTACGGTCTCAGCTGGGAATCTTTGTTTTGTTGAGACAGGGTTTCTCTGTGTAACACACTAGCTGACTTGGATCTCACTCTGTAGACCAGGTTGCCCTTGAATTCAAATCGCTCTGATTAAAGAAGTGTATCAGCGCCACCCAGCCCTTAGCTGGGAGTCTTCTGGCTGGGTGGTCCCAGAGTCTGGTCCCTGTACACCTTCCTGTTAGCACAAGCAAGCCTGACTCTGTTCTACAGAATCTGAAGTTGTGCCGTCCAGGCTTCAACTCACCATGGATCCTGCCTCACATCACTAACAGGAGCTTCCAGAAAGTAAACACCACTGAAGACGGTAGGTCCCCCTCTATCCCTCTTAGGGACATCTACCCATGTACCCCAGAGGGCCAAACCAGTGACAGCTCTGCTTGAGGCCAGCCCTTGCCTAGGACAGAACCTGACACAGCCGTTGCACAGATGTTTTTAAGGACTCACAGCTGTTTTTGGTGAGCCGGGAGGGTAAGAGTCTGTGACCCCAAACCTCCCTGCCTCTGAGGCCAAGACCTCACACAAGGAGCATCAGCTGGCTCTGCCCTTTGTGTCCAATACCTGCCTTCAAGTTCTGTGGAGTGAGATCACCAACGTGAGTCTGTACAAACACGGATAGGGTGTTCTCTCCACTCCACTCAGGTCCCTGCTGAGACCTTGGGCACTCCCCAGCTCCCAGATATGCTGGCTTCCTCTACTGAACCTCAGTCCTTATCAGTGCAGACTGGGCTGCTGCCAACAAGCCTGGGAGCCTCTGCTCAGGGTGCTGGGGGCAGGGGGGTGCTGGGTGTGCCCTGATCACAGAGGGAAAATGTTAAAAGAGATGAGTTACCAATGAACTGAGACCTCAGCAATGAGTAATACAAGCTGCACCCACACCCCCAACTCCTATGTTGAGGCACACACAAGCTTTGGAAACAAGTCCTGTACCCTCTATGCAGGCTACTCCGATAGGCCCCTAGTGGGCATCGTGCTCTAAGGCGGCACCCTACTGTCTTCTGGCCTGTTAGGTCCAGGTTTGGAAGGTTCTAGAAGCTGAACCCCTCCCATCCCCGCATCCAAGTAAAATCCAAATAAAAACAGCAAGTACCTACCCTTGCCTCTCCACTTTTGCTCTCCCGGGTGACTATGGCGTAGGACGCTATGTGCCCTCAATGGGGTTCCTTGGTGGCGGATCATCTAGTACTAACCCTTCTTTATATAGAGACAGGGAAACTGAGGCCCACATTCACAATGGTCAAAGCTGAGACTACCACCAGAGTGCAAACACATGCTCTTGTCTTCTCTCTGGGCCAGAAGCTCCTGAAAGTCCAGAGAGCAGCCACCTGGGACAAGGCCTGTTCTGGGCCTTTGTCTTCTTAGCTTGAAGGCCAAGTCCTTGTTTAATTCAAGAAGAATTCAAGGGTGCCCGAGACGAGTTCTGTGAGGCTGTTCTGTGCAGTGCCTCTGCTTGTGAGCTTTCTCCTTGGGGTACAGAAGACCCAGCAAGTACCTTACTGCTCTGGGCCTCAAGCCCTGAGTCTAGAACACGTTCCACTTGGCACAAAGACACTGCCACCTTATCTACCCCAGCCCTCCTGCCTTCCCCCAGGCCCCTGGGCCCAACATTATTTTAACCCTCCCAGAATATTCTTCACCATGTCACTTTGGGGGTTCAAGGGTACGTCCACCTCCCCACAGCGAGGCGGTCTCAAGCATCTTTGCAGGCGGCTTCTCATTTTTAAGATTTTATTAAATGTAGACTATTAGTCAAATGATTTGAAAAACCAATAGCGAAAAATAGTTCTTTAGGGTTTTTTTCTTGGTGCAGAGGTGCACACCACACTGTACTTGCCTGTCACGGGGACCCCTGTGGGTAGGGGGGCATGTGCCTGGTGATCAGCAGTCCACAGTGCACTCCCATCCAGCTCCTCAGCTCCTCTGAGGAGGCATTCCATCCTGCCTTGTTATAAATATGTACAAATCCCTGGACAGTTGAGGGCACCAGGCCCAAGGCAGAGCTGGGGTTACCTGTCCCCAAACCTGCAGGATATCCACTTTTAAGACAGATGCTTGGAGAGTCAGACCACGGCTGCCCACTCCCCAGCCCCCACACCCTGCTCTGCTCTCAGGCAGCGGCCAGCTGGCCCAGGACCCGGCGGAACTGCTGTGTGCTGTGGCCCAGCTCCTTGACCCTGTCTACCATGTCCTGGGCAGCAGAGGGTGATGGATACTGCAAGGCAGCGGCCTTGGTGGTGGCCACAATGCCACGCAGGAGGTCACACAGCAGGTTGCTGTAGTGGGTCACCTGGCTCCGCACATCAGCTGCCTTTGCCTGCCGTGACAGCGTGTCCCCAATGAACACCAGCTTATGTGCGCTGAGGATGACAAACTTGCTGTGTGCCACAAAGATCTTGGGGGGCTGATTGGTGGCCACTGCAGTGAAGAAGGCGTCCACTGCATCTGTCAGTGTGGTCAGGTTGGCCTCGCACTGCTCCAAGTAGAAGAGCAGCAGCTGTCGATCCGACGGCCCCAGGCCCCCTGTCCGCCCTGGCACCAGGGGCTGGGCTGCTGTCCAGTTGGCCAGGTCATGGTCTATGGGACGAGACACCTCCTGCTCCAGTCGCTCAAACTGTTTCAGCTGTGGAAGGCAGGACAAGGTTAGGCTCTCGGCTGACAGACATGCGCAAACATCTGTACCCCTCAGGGCACTGCTCACAAGAGAGCAAACCACTGCATCAGTAACAGCATGGGTGGCGGGGAACATGCTGGGAAGTACACAGGAAAGACAGTGTGTACACCAGCTTCTTGAAACAATAGCACCCCTTGGCTATACATGTATTTCTATCTTAACTACTGTTACTGGGGAGGGGCATTTTGCCACATATCCTGGCTGGTCTCAAACTTACGATCCTTCTGCCTCTGCCTCCTGAGTGCTAGGATTACAGGAGTATGCCTGGCTTATTTTAATTACCAGTATGTATTTCTTTTCACTTTTTATGTGCTACACACTTGCTACGCAGCACATACACTACTCATCTACTGCCAACTGTAAACCCCACTTGGTATCAAGGTAACCAGTGAGTAGCCCAGCTCAGGGTGGAGTAAGCTGTCCCCTGGCTTCCTTCTTTACACCCTGAGAGGGGATAGTGAAAGAAGTTTTCATATTTACTTCATGTTATTATCTTCACAATCAAAATTCAATGACTTTAGTGTTTTTCAAATATACTTTGTTACCCAGAAAAATGACTTAAAATACGAAAACTGGCTGAACTGTTATTTACAAGGAAAACTGGATACAATGTATTCAGTCTCAAGAATGACATTCCGGGCCTATGAGAAGGGGTTGTGGACAGTGTTTAAGGCTGAGGAGAGCTGCAGACAGGCAGTGACTGCTCATCTCGACAGGCACAGGGAGCAGCTTGTGGAGCCCTTCTGGGACGCCTCTGGCTGCCAGGCTCTCTATCCTACACTCTTCTGGGCTGGTTATGATGTACCCGTGACTCTGACAGTCACTTCATGTCTGTGATGTCTCAAGCATGCCAGACAACTGCTGCGGTCCCAGCTTCTCAGGAGGCTGCAGTTGGGAAATCAGCTGAGCTGAGGCAGAGCTCAAGACAAGGCTGGGCAGCACAGCAAGACTGCTCTGTCAGATGAATTGGCCTCATGCTGGATGCTGACTCTCCCGGGGCCTCACCTGCTGCAGCTCCAGCTGGCCTTTTCCCTGCCGCATTATGTTGCCCTTTTCTAGCAGCTCCTTCTGGGTCTTCTCAAACTCCTCCTTCCCCTGAGGAAAAGACAAGACATGGACTGAGAAGTGTCTTCTGGGACAGA
Source organism: Microtus oregoni (assembly GCF_018167655.1). Classification (NCBI taxonomy): domain Eukaryota; kingdom Metazoa; phylum Chordata; class Mammalia; order Rodentia; family Cricetidae; genus Microtus; species Microtus oregoni. Next base: position 45,641,159 of record NW_024543063.1, read on the forward strand.
AGCACCAGCAGCTCCCATGGGTGCAAGGGCCTGGGAACCACCAGGTGGCAGTGTAGGTACACCAGGCCCAGGAAGACATAGCTCCTTAAAAGCTACAGAGAAACCCTGTCTCGAAAAAATCCAAAACAAAACAAAACACCAGGCCCCTATCAGAGGGGGCTTGGCCCAGAGGGGAGCCTTGCAGAGGGGGCATTCACTCCACATGGCCATGGCCCTCTTGTAATGGCTCTCATGCCAAGAATGAAATCCAAATGAAATAGACTCACTCCCCTCCCATCTCCCCATCCCCTTGTCCTAAGTCCTCTGCCACCAGCATCTGCCTCCCCAGATCGTCTCTACAAAGAATGGAGCCATATCCATGCCCACTAGGGAAGCCCATCTCCAAGCCCCAAGGACACAGTGAAGTTGACCATCAATCAATCTAATAGGACAAAATACAGGGAGGACACTAGGAAACACCAGCAACCATTCTTGGAACCTGAATCTCCTTTGACCACAAGATCTGTGTGGGATGAGAGGGCAAGGGGGACATCAGGGTCCCTGCAACAACAGTGGCAGGGTCAGAGTCTTGGGCCTGAGCAGGGTGAGCACCCACCTGCAGGTGGACATAGTCATAATCCTCCATCCAGCCCCCTTCACTGTTCTCATACTGCCCATCTGGAGAGTCCTGGGAGGTGAACTTAGGGGGTGAAGGAAGAGGGCGTGACTGGATGCTGCTGGCTTTATCAGTGGGGTTGGGGTGCAGGGAGCTGCCTCCCTCAGGCCCTGGGCCAGGGGCTTTGGTCCGTCTGAAGAGCAGCGAGGCATTGCCATGCAAAAAGGAGGCTAGCTGCTTGGCATCCTCGGGCACGGCCCGTGAGCAGGCCACCAGGCGGTCCAGGTCTTCAAGGGTGAATCCTGGGCTTCCCCGGCCACTGTCAAGCACCTGACCATGGACCACCAGCGTCTGGTACACATCCTCCATCTTCTGTAGCTGCCGGCTAAGCTTGGCATGCAAGGTGCGGTCAGAAGTGTGAGTGGCATTGCTTACAGCACTGCGGGCAAATTCCAGGAGCTCATGTACTGCCCCATGAACTGCAGCCACTGCGGCTTTCAGGTCCTGCACGGGAGGTTCCTGAGGCTCAGAGGTGCTACGCCAGCCCCCAGGCCCATTGGCACTGCCCACCAGGTCCAGAAGGTGGGCTACGGTGGTGCTCACACCTTGCTGCAGGCGAGCCAGGGACTCCACAGCAACCTCCAGCTCCAGGGGCTCTCGGCCTGGCACCATTACCTCCAAGGAAGATGCCGATTGGCTGCTGCGTGTGCTGCCTGTGCTAGAGGCCGACAGACGCTTGCCATCTGCTGGGGCCTCTCGTTCCGTTGGTGGGGGCACAGCATACACCCCATCATCAATTACACTCCCATCAGCCACCTCAGAAGGGAGCACCCGCTCACGAGGTACATCGTATAATGTTCCAGGGCCAGGCCGCCTCAAACCAGGCGGCACATCATAGAGGTCAGGAGCAGGGGGTGGCACATCATACACATCCTCAGCTGGTGGGGAGTCTGGAGGAGGTGCAGCGAGGATCAGCGGGTGCCGAGTTGGGTCAAAGGGCTTGGGCTTGGCGAAGGCAGGAGGTACATCGTATGTCTCCTCTCGCAGTGGCCCATCGGGCACATCCTTGCTCACGGAAGGAGGAACATCATACACCTAGGGTATAAGTGGTGGTTAAAGCTTTTGTCTGGATTATCTGACCCATCCTGGAGCTCAAGGCAGGACCCAGCTGGTGTACACACCCAGCATGATTCTCAACTGTGATGACTATGCCAAGAGCCTAGCCCCGGGGCTAGCTGACTCATTCTCTGTGCCTGGCTAGTCATCTATAGGATGGGGAACTGTTGAGCAATATATTTTTCAGGTGTGTGACTTTAGTTTAACTCTGTGAAGCTGTGTTACTGTGCCTGTCTAAAACACCTGATGGTCCTAATAAAGAGATGACAGCCAATAACGAGACGGAGAAAGGACAGGCGTGGCTGGCAGACAAAGTATAAGTAGAAGGAGAAACAAGGCAGGGGAGGTCATCAGGGGCCAGCCACCTAGCTACACAGCAAACCACAGAGAAGAAGTAAGGAAAGGTATACAGAAATAGAGAAAGATAAAAGCCCAGAGGCAAAAGGTGGTCAGGATAGCATAAGAAAAGCTGGCAAAAAACAAGCCAAGCTCAGAGTCCTGTTTAGAAGAGGGATTTTGTGGTCTCCTTGCTGATACATCTCAGAGCATGCATAATGAGAGGACCTGGCAATGGGCCATTTTCTGAGGCTCAGAAGGGCATTTAGTTTCTTTTTAAAATTAATTTATTTACTTTTTTTATGTGTATGGGTATTTTGTCTGCATAAATGTCTGTGCACCACATGCATGCTTTGTGCCAAGAGGTCAGAAAGAGATGCTGAGTCACCTGGGACTGCCAAACACTGTACGGATGCTAAGAATGGACCCTGGGTCCTCAGGAAGAAGAGCCAATGCCTTAACCTCAGAACCATCTCTACAGCCTGGGCATTCAGTTTCTATATCTGTCCCCAGAGCAAGTAATGACAGAGCCAGGGTCTGCAGAGAGAAGTCCCAAACCTAATGCACACACTCGTCCATGCCTTTCAACACCTTTAGAAGCCTCCAAGACCCCAGCATCTGCGGACTCCTTACCGAATGATGACTGGATGGTGGCAGGCTTTTCTCCACACTCGGAGGCACATCATACACATCCAACAATGGGTCTCTGCCATTGGGGCCCTTTACTGCCATGGGAGGTGTGTCATATACCTGGAGGGCACAAAAGAAGGTGCAATGATACAACTGTCAGGGATATCTGGTTTAATGGGAAGAGTGCAAGTCCCCAGAAACCTACCTTGAGCACTTGGGCTACCCTAGTTGGCTGAGAAAATGCAGTACCCACAGCAAGGCTCAGGTCCTGTCTCTCCCATGCCTCTGATCCCCAGCACTTACCTCCTGGCCATACTGGCTGGGAAGCAGTCCTCGAACAGGAGGCACATCATAGATGTCCTGAGGACCTGGAGCTAGCAGGTGGCGTGGGGTGTCATACTCGTCCTGCTCTGTCTGGGAAGCCTCATATACGTAGCCCTGTCCCACTCGAGTAGGTACCACCACCTAGGAACAAACAGCTGATTATACCACTGGCCCCTGATCCACCCTCAGGTCCACAGGAGACTACCCTGAGAGACAGGCAAGACACACAAAGGTAGCGATGGGGCTCTGTAAGGGTGGGCTTGGAACCATTGCTTCTCATTCTCTATGTACCCCCTTTGGGAGTGAAATACAATGCTTGGGAGAGAATTACCAGACCCCTAGAGGTTTTGTTTAGAGCTGTCTGGTTCTGGGCCTTGAAAAAAAGACAGCTGACTCGAAAAACCAAAAAAAAAAGAAGAAAAAAGACAGCTGAATGACCCAGTCGATTCCAGAGTAGGGTGTGTGTATGGTTACACACAGATGACAAGAAGGGACAGGAAGAGTAAAAGGCCTGGCTCCAGAGGCAATGCCAGTGAGCAAGGGGCCAGCCTGCACTGGAGTCCTGGGCACCACAAGACCAGAGGCCCCATGTTAGGTCTCCTGTGTTGTTCCTGTGGACACCTCTGAGCACCCCTGCCCCACAAAGTTCTGCTCAGCAAGAGAGAGACCTGATCGTAGGATCCCCATCATTCCAGGCTCTGGAGGCAGAGAATGGAGCCTGGAAAGGCAGCAGGCATCCTCCCTGAGTAGGACTAGGTAACTTGGTCTGACTACTGAGCTAACTCTTGAGCAGACACACGGGGCTAGGATGTAAGGTCAGCTCCAGGGCAAAGGAATTCTAACTGGAACCACTCAACCTCACCCATAAGCTGCCTTGCCCACCTGAAAGGGTAAGGCCTTAGTGGGAGTCACAGGTCAGAGGCAGCCGGCCCTCTTTCCCAGGGCTCTGACCATGCATTCACGGCAGTGGCCACAGCAGCAAAGCTATGGCTCTGTATCAAGGGTAGGCGGGGCCGGGGGAGACTCTGGGATGCTTGTGCACCACCCCCAGGGCCATGCTGTCCCCTCACAGCCGCTCACAGCCTGGAGGGATGGGAGTGTCCACACAGCCTCCCCTCTAAGATTCTCCAGCCAGGCTCAGGGTAACCTCCCCCATGGGGCTCCCTGTTCAGTCTTCTTCACAGAAAGGCCTTTTGTTTTCTAATCAAAGGGGATGTCTGGGACAGGGTTGAGGCACGGCCTCCACACACATAGCTTGCTTCCTTCAGGCTCAACACTCTAAAACCCAAGCTTCAGCAGGCACAAACCAGCATTACCCCTAACCCCCCTGCAGGACATAGGGACACCCAGCAGACCAGACTTGACAACCTCCCAGGCAGGATATTTGAGCAGTTGATGTTTAATACAGCTGGGCTTCTGGGCTGCCTCTAGCAGTCAGCCTGGCAGGCTGGTGTGTGCCACTGTAGGGGCTGTGGAGGTCTCCTCTGTGGGGTGTCTCCACCCACCAATAACAGGGCCGGGGGGGGGGGGGGGAGTTGTAGCTGCCTCTCACACTCATCTCCCTGCTCAGGCCCCAGACTTGAGTCTCCTCCAGGGCTATTTTTAGATGTTGGAACCTGCCCATGGCAGCAGACCGGGGCTGGAAGGATGTGGCAGGTTAGACAGGCCTGTAGCAAGGCCTGAGGCTTCTCCAGGCCAAGGCCTCCCAGGTGGGAATTCAAATCCAAAAGGGGCAGACAATACACCCTAAAGACAGAGGCAGGCCAGGTCTCAGTACAGAGAGCATATCCACCTTGTCAGCACCCACCAGGACCTCATGTAGACAGAGCTGTAAGGATTAAGGGTAGGACAATTCCTATTCCTACACCTGAGTCAGGTTGACAGTAAGCAGCCATATTGGCTAGCGAATGTTCTTCTGTTAGGAAAACATAATAGAGAAAGCAGGGAAAAGAAGCTCATTAGGGAAACAGTCTCATCAGAGCTGCAGAGCTGAACAGTTAATCACAGCTAACTGCTCTGCACCTGATGCCCCATTAGCAGGCCCTGGAGGGAGAGGGAGGGACAGACACACATCCAGGCTGGGCTGCAGAGGGCTGTTGTTTTCTCTCTGTCCCATATCTCAGCACAGGTTTCAAGGAAAAGGGAGACTGATCCCAGAAGCACACCCCAGTCCTAGATGGGGATGAAACCTCTGCAGTGGCTCTGGCTCTACAGGGACCAAGGCAGGAATCCAAGCAGCAGGAGTCAAGTAGGAGGAACAAAGACAAGAGGAGTCTCTCTTGGCTGTTCATTCTGTTGGGGCCCCACCTCTCCAGACAGTTTGGCTGCTGATCTTCCCCCCTGCAAAATGGACAACATCCCACCAGCCTAGGCCAGCTGCTGGTTTGGATGCTCACAATTTAGCCCTCCTCCCATAGAGAAGTTGTTTTCCTTTTTTGGAATGGAGGACCACAGGAATACCATGGGGCCAGACAGGTGCCTACTTTACTGAGCACACCATCCCCTTTTGCTGGCCCAGGAGTGCTGCTTCCCAGACAAATACGACTTAGCTCACATGAGTTCCCCACCCCTGGCAAGCTGTAATTCCTGACCCAGGAATTTCCCTTCAAAAGTGGCCTTGCCAGGCGGATCTCTGTGAGTTCAAGGCCAGCCTGGTCTACAAGAGCTAGTTCCAGCAGGACAGGCACCAAAGCTACAGAAAAAAAAAAAAAGGTGGCCTTGCTGGCCTTGCACAGACAAATGCCTTCCCTGCTGGGGTCCTACCTGCATGTTTACAATCTCTGCGTCCATGCCTAACCAGAGGACCCTGGATACTCTTGACCTTACTTTCTCCAGCCACACAGCAGATAGCCATGTTCCAGGGGTCTACACTCTGCTGGCCCCATCCTTATCACTTACTCCCACAGATACCACAAACTATGGCACTACCTCCTCAGTCCTGCAATAAGGACAGACACCACAGGAGGAGTCCCAGAGGCCTCTGAAAGCAAGACCTGGAAAGTAGGCACAAATGTGCACCCTAGGAGTTTCCCACCATGTTCTTTGTAATAAAATCAAATCACATGGTATACACAGACAGACATATAAACTAAAAAATATATTTTAAAAGTGTGGGAATGGGGGCCCTGGAAAGCTGGTTCAGAGGTTAAAAGTGCTGGCTGCTCTTGCAGAAGACCCAAGTTTGTTCCCAGCACCGTACCAGGCAGCTCACAATTCCTGCAACTTCAGTTTTCTTCCAGCCTCTATAGGCACCCAAACACATGGCATACACTCACTCAAAAACAGGCAGACAGACAGACAGACAGACAGAAAATAAAAATCTTCAGGTGAGGCTACAACACAACAGCAGAACTCGGGTAGCTACCCCTATCAGTCTTGGAAGATTTAATAACTAAGAAAATGCTTTTGGTATGTTGTGATGGATTTACAACTTTGAAATGCAAAAATAACAAGCATATAATCACAGACATAAGAGGCTGAAGCAGGAGGGTTGTGGGTCCAAGGCCAGTGGAGGATATAGGATACAACGAGATCCAAGTCAACCTGAAGACAGACTAAGTTTGCCTTTAAAAAAAAGAAAAGTACATATACAGATCTGTAAAAGACAAATAGAGAAGACACTAGACAAAATACACCAACATTTCTTAGGGATTATCCCTTGACTGAGGGATCTCTAGACTTTCTCATACATTATGCATTTTCTATGGCAAACAAGCATTTCTTTCATGTTAAAAATATAAGCAGAGGGGCTGGAGAGATGGCTCAGAGGTTAAGAGCATTGCCTGCTCTTCCAAAGGTCCTGAGTTCAATTCCCAGCAACCACATGGTGGCTCACAACCATCTGTAACGAGGTCTGGTGCCCTCTTCTGGCCTGCAGGAATATACACAGACAGAATATTATATACATAATAAAGAAATAAATATTTTAAAAAAAATATATAAGCAGAGGCAATGACCGCCCAGCTCAGGAATGACAAAGCCTCTTAGGAATGGGCACAGGGCTTCTCTTCCTAGGCTATCAGTTAGGTCAGAGAATTGGGAACACTGGACAGCTCCACCAAAGGCTGGGTGGGCAGAAAAGGACAGAGCAGTGAGGCTCTAGGTGAGTGAGGGAAGGCCCATTGGTTAGCCCCTTTGGGCTTCCTCCTCCAGCCTAGGTGAACAGTTGTCCCAAGACAAGAGATGAAGAACTGACTAAGGGGCAAGTATGACTTGTGTGCATGTACATTTGTATGTGTTCTAAGTGCATGTGGAGGGGATGGACCTTGGCCTGTTTCAAGGCTCTCTAAACAGGTACTATTGCCATCTCTCCACAGGATAGCCACCCACGACGCACCCACCCACATACAAGCTGGTGGCAAGGCCTTAATGGTAGGCTTCCATTATCTGACTAAAAGATGCAGGTAGTGCAAGAAGTGGAGTCCGGTGACTCAGGGATCCCTGGTGGTCAAACTGTGGGCCAATGTTCATGAAATCTCATCTTATGCAACTCCTGGTCAGGCATCCTGAATGCCAAGCTTCTCTGTGGGCAGTGGTGGGGTGACATTACCTGCTTTCTAGGTGGCACCAATTAGGTTCTTGGCACTAGGGAGCTTTGAAGACAAAGGCTCAGTGCCACGGCTGAGCATGAACCTGGCCAATGTCTCTCCAGGCATAAATGGTGCTCGACCAGACATGATCAGACTGACTGTGAAACTGACTTAGCTGGGCTTATGCTGTTCGTGTTATCTCTCTCTTTCTTGGTTTTTTTCAAGACAGGGTTTCTCTGTGTATCCCTGGCTATCCTAGAATTCAATCTGTAGACCAGGCTGGCCTGGAACTCAGAGATCCGTCTGCCTCCGCCTCCTGAGTGCTGGGATTAAAGGCGTGCGCCGCCGCCCCCACCACCTGGTTTATGCTGTTCTCTTAAATGCTGCTGTGCCCACCACAGTTGGCTGTTTCCACCAGGGCCTCTGGTGCCCCTGCCTAGCTATTATGGACTTCTAGTGCATGGTAGATGAAGGCATGAGGAAGATGCGGGGTGCTGGTCATGGAAACTCTATCTTCAACAAATTCCATTCCCTAGTTTTGTTGTTGTTGTTGCTTTGTTTTGTTTTTCAAGACAGGGTCTCATTATGTAGCTCTCTGGCGATCCTGGAACTCACTGTATAGACCAGGCTAGCCTCAAACTCAGGCACCCCCCCTCCTGCAGGGTGTGATTAAAGGTGTGCACCACTAAATTTGGTTCCATTTCCCAGTTCTTAAAGGACTTTGGCATAGAAAAACAGGCTAAAATGAATGCAAGGAAAAGTGGCTCCTGATTTAGTGTGAAGCCAGGGGGCTTCTCCTCCTTCAGCCCTGCCTATTTCATGGGCAGGGGCCAGAAGGCAGTATGGAGGAACTGAGGGCCCAGACACATCCTAGAGATGGAATGTCTGTGGAGCCAAGGACAACTAAAGGTGCTAGGTCTCAACCAAGAGAATGACTCGTGAAGGACTGAGCACAGGCAGCTTCCGTACCCACAGGGGCCCAGAAGGCCACAGGTGCCAGTGGACTGAAGAGTTCTTCAGGAGCTCAGTTCCTTCTTCCCTAGGGAAATCCCGTTAAGGGCCACACTCAGATACCTGATAAGGCCCACAGCCTGGCCTCCCAGGCAGCTGGGTGGGCAAAGGTCAACAATCAACATAAGTAACCTCCAAGAAAGCTCCCGAGGAAATGTGTTGTCTCTATTGTCCCCTCCCTGTCTTCCTGTTGGCCAAAGCGCAGACCCAATGGCTGGATCTCAAGTAGACCCACGTCAGTCCTGGCGTGTTGGCCTCTAGATGCAACTTCTAAGAGGAAACATGCAGCTCTTCTCATTGTCCCTGTGTTGTCACCCTAAGTCCCACAACCTCACTGTCCTGGCCCACAGGCTTTATGCTCTGCTGTACCTTCTACCTGGGCCAGAATACACTGACACGAGCTGGGCAGGGTCAGCCTGAGTATCAGGCCCCAAGACTGTCCCTGGCCTACTGCTCACTTGGAACACGGGGCACTTCTCCACACCTCTAGACCTGCACAGGCTGTAACCTGTGGTTAACATTCTCCATTTCAGGGCAGCCTACTGTAGACTTCCTCATCCTTCATGGCCAGCTCAATGTCCCTTATTCAGATAAGTAAATGTATACATTGATCCAGTTACCTCCCTCCTTGACTTCACACCAAACACAATGACAATGGAGTGTGGGTACTCTGTGGTGACCAGGCCCTACTAGGCCCAGAAACCAGGGCCTAGGCTAACCCAATGGGGCTTCACAGCTGTGTCAAATTGGCCTTACCTTTGCCGGGGGCTTCGTTCCCTCCCAGCTGCGGTTGTCCATAGATGGAGGGACTTGGTAGATATCATGCCCTATGCCAGCAGAAGGTGGCACCTGGTAGATGTCCTGGGCTGGACTTCCAGGCCCTGGAGGCACCTGGTAAAGGTCTGTGGCTGGGCTGGGAAATGAGTGGTGAGGTGTCTGCTTTGAGAATGTGGATGTCTGTTTGGCTGGGGGTGACTGGAACTGTGGGTTGGGCCCAGGGGCTTGGTAGAGACTTTGCTGAGTCTTGCTGGGAGTGGGTACCAGGTACACACTGTCAGGCTGGGGCTGGTATGCAGTGGGGAGCATGGGACTGTACTGGGAAGCTGGGGGTACTGGGGTATGGACACCCTGAGGGAGGTTGGGCTGCGGCTGGGGTGGAGTGGCAGGTGGGCCTGGTCCAGGCCCTGCTGGCTTCTTGTCATACATGCCGACCAGGATCTTGAGGCGGTTACCAGGGACAATGCCCTGGCGTCCATGCAGTGAGCAGAGCCACCAGCCATCCAGGCCCTGTGTGTCCCGCTCCAGCACCGTCATGATGTCACCCTTTCGGAAGGAGAGCTCATCCGGGGATTCAGCTACGTTGTCATAGAGGGCCTTGGCCAGCACATTCTGGGGAGAGAAGACATAGGTGGACATGAGACAGGAGGATAGGCACAGGCCTCACCCAGCTCCCACCATTACAGAATCAGTAAGCACCCAGCTTTAACTTTCAAAGAGAAACAACAGGGGCCTTACCCTCACCGTCTCTATCGGCCTCCCAGCAGCAAAGCAGAGCTGACCACAGGGTATCTTTAGCTAAGCTAGGGCCCCTCAGATCCTCAACGGCAGCAGCTGCTATCAGCTGCCACCAACACTTCAGAGATGGCTCCCAGTATGTGATTAAAAACCATTCCTGGGTCTGGAAAGATGGCTTAGCAGTTAAAGGGAGTTTCCTGCTACTGCAGAGGAGCTGGAACTGGTTTCCAGCACTGATACTGGGTGGCTCACAACCCAGATTCAGGGATCCAAAGCTCTCTTCTAGATTCTGCAGGTACCTGTACTCACTTGTACATGTATGCAGACACAGACATACCACACATATAATCAAAAATAATAAAATCTTTTAAAAGTTCCTGAAGTCATGTGCACAGTTTCTTAAGATAAAAACACTGGGGGGGGGGGGGGAGTCAGTAATTAGCAGAGAAACTTAAGAACTGCCCTTAAGCTGAGAAGAAAGTAAGACATCTCCCCACTTTAGCTCTAAGGTTCAGATCCTTGGGTTTTGTGTCCAGGGGCACTGCAACTCTCCAAGACGGAGAGGATGATGGGGTGAGGGAGGATGGTGCACGTGATGGGGAGGAAACGGCCATCCTCCGCAGACCCCATGATCATCTTTGAAAAGGTGTTCCAAGAAGAATCATCAACTGATGAAAATGGCACAGCAAAGACAGAAGAGAAATCTCTGCGAACTCTCCACACACACCTTGTACAAGGCTGGAGAGGACAAAATGCTTTTACTCAAGTAAAAGTTGAGCAGAAGGAGAAACGTGCCAAGTTCCTGGTGGGATGACCTTAACCCTGTCCAGTGTTCATTTGCCCACTCTTTCTTAGTACCGCAGCCTGCCCATCACCCATGGTTTCACTTTCTGTGGTTTTAGTTACTTACCTATGGTCAACCATGGCCCAAAAATATTAAATGAAAAATTCCAGAAATAAACTGGCTGGGCGGTGGTGGCGCACGCCTTTAATCCCAGCACTCGGGAGGCAGAGGCAGGTGGATCTCTGTGAGTCTGAGGCCAACCTGGTCTACAGAGTGAGTGCCAGGACAACTAGGGATACATGGTGAGACCCTATCTCAGGAAAAAATAAATAAATAAAAATAAAAACAAAAAACTTAGTGTAGATAAATATGTATTGGAAAATAGAGTACACAGAGGGTTTAATACTAATTGGGGCGTTCTTTGGGGGTCTTGAAATGCACCTCACAGACCGAGGGGAAAATAACGCGAACATGAACTCCATATAATTTAACTGCATCATCATAATTCATCATGATCAAAGTGTCATAGGGCTTGTTTTTAAAAAAAGGAATTCTTTTACAATAAAATGGAGGCATAGAGGTCAATAAATAAACAAGTCACTACTAAAAGGCACAGGCACGCTTTTCCATATATGAGAGCAATTCTAGGACAGGGATGGGACAGGACAAGGCTGGGAACAACGGGAAAAGGCTAAGGTAGGGGAAGGTGGGAAACTCACTGTAAGAAGGCAGCCATGGACACTGGCCTTGGCATTACAGACTACCACTCAGAACTCAAATACAAAAGGTCTCATGCTAGGACAAGTAAAGTTAATAGGAATCTGGAGTTCATACAATCAAAAAGGACAGGACACTGGGCAGTGGTGGTGCACTGGGTAGGCAGAGGCTGATGAATCTCTGGGTAAGGCCAGTCTGGTCTACAGAGAAAGATCCAGGACGGTCAGTGTTACACAGAGAAACCCTATCTGGGGAACCTCCCATCCACCCCCCAAAAAAGGGGGACAAGAATAGAAAGCCTACAACATATAAAAAGGTCACCCAAAGGAAATCAAATGGTCAAGACCTGCTGATGAATGCTCAGAGTTATAGTAGAAAGAAACACAGAGGGATCATGTCACACGGTCCTTCAGGTGTCCTGGTATTTAAGGAAGTGGTGTGGGCAGAAGTATTCGCAGGCTTTACTGATCTTAGGAGTATTCAGCACCAGGGTGCTTGCCTATGACCCATGGGGCCTACCTATATTGACCATGGAGCAATGAGAAGGTAAAGGTGAGGTGAGCCAGCCCTGCCCTCCTGAGTTAGAGTAAGAAACAAATGTGCTGATGTTCAAACTTTAAAGCTATAAGCACCTACAAAACAATACCCACCATATGTCAAAGACAATTATTCAGGGATATTACCTAATGTCTCTTAATTAGAAGGTATCTAATATGCTAGGCATATTACTAATGTGGGTGCTTCTGGGGCTTGAGGGAGAAGCAACAGGGAAAACAGGAGCATTAAGCAAAGGGAGAGAGCAGCATTTCCCACTTTTACTGCTCCAGCTACTACAAGAAATGAGTACTACTATGTCCTTCTATATCACAGACACTCCCAGAACAGGAATCATGAGGCCCAGAAGCCAAGAAGCCTGTGCTGGAGCCATGTGACTCCCAGCAGGGTAACAGTACAGGAAAAAGAGAAGAAGGCACAAGAACACTGTGGTGGTAGGGGGCACTGGAGAGAGGGCAAAGGTCCTGAGTTCAATTCCCAGCAACCACATGGTGGCTCACAAGCACCCTTGATGAAATCTAGTGCCCTCTTTTGGCACACTGTATACATAATAAATAAATCGGAGGAGGAGGAGGAGGAGGAGGAGGAGGAGGAGGAGGAGGAGGAGGAGGAGGAGGAGGAGAAGAAGAAGAAGAAGAAGAAGAAGAAGAAGAAGAAGAAGAAGCCGCCGCCGCCACCGCCCACTGGGGTGGCTTCAAGACAGTCACTATACTTTAAGCAGTTCTGTCACTGCCTCCTTGCCCAGGAGCCAGGGAGGAGTCTGGGCTAGGTGTGGCTGGGACATCTTTTGAACAGAAGAAGCAGAAGACTGCGTGCCTCAGCAGGGCTGGTGGCAGAGGCTGATTGAGACCCCACTGGGCACTCAAGAAGGTCAGATGCACCCTTCTGACCTTCAACTGAACATCAGTTCTGGGTGACTGCAGACCTAGAAGTCTTAAGAGGAACATCATAAGTCACAAGAAAGATCTAGACTTGGAAATAGGACCTGGGCTCTGGCTACTGGCTGTGCAGCCCTGCCTACTTAGACCCACCATCATCCTCTGGCCAGGTGGTGGCACACACATGCAGTCCTACCACTTGAGAGGAAGAAGCAGAGAATCAGGAGTTCGAGGCCTGGGCTAGTGAAACCCTATCTCAGGAAACCAAAGCTAAATCAACTAAACAACAAAAAACATTCCCACCCTCTGGACCTCACCTCCTCATGGAATCAATTAAGAGCTGGAATTCAGGTGGCAGGAAGGGACATGCCCCTAGGGACATAAATCCAGAGTGGGATCCCAGGCTCTGAGGAGAGGAGTCCCAGGGGGCTACCTCTGATTTGTCTCTCAGGCCTGCCACACTTAGAGGACACTTAGAGGTATGAAGCATGCCCCAGGAGTCACCAGCTGGCATCTGCTTTTCCAGGACAGCTTGAAGGATCCATCCCCAGAAAAAACAGGGGCAAGGAAGCTAGGAACCAAAAGAAGCAAGCCCCAGGGAAAGGCTGAACAGGCAAGCAGTCTAAGGAGGGCACAGCCCCTGAAACTGGCACAATTCCTGAACTCTGTCCGCACCAGTCCAGATTTAAAGTGCACCGAGTACACCAACACTTCAGCGTTCAGGAGGAGGAGGCAGGACTCTGAGTCTTAGGTTATTTTGATCTACAGTGATAAACCCATCCCCTCCAAAAACTCCTCCACAATAAATCATTTGAAATTTTAAAATGAGGTATCAATGTCTCTAAAAATACTCAGGACAATAGGGATATTCTCTCATTTACAGAATTTTCAACTTGTATTTAATACGTTATTCTTATTTTGAAGTTGAAAAAAACTGAAGGGAATCAACCAAGTCTAAATATGTATGAAGACATCATTTAAAAAAATACCCTGTTACTCTGAATGTTAGGTTTTTGTTTTTTAGGAAATGGGGGGGACCTTATCTAGGAAAAGAAAATAGTGGGTCACATGCCAGGCTCTGGATCAGGGTGGGACAGAGGCAGGCAGACAATTATAGTGGGTCCGTCCAGAGGCCAGAGTCCTTAGAGAATCAGGCCAGGGTAGAAACTACCTTACAGCCCACCAGGCTCACAGTCCCTACCCCCAAGCTGCAAACAAGAGAAGCCAATTTCCCAAATATGGTCTGCAGCCTGCCTCCGGGAATCACCAGGCCCACCCTCCCTCGGTGACCCCAGAACATCAAGCCGCCTGGCTGGGTCCCCTAGCCCCTGCCCTGGTGACCACAGGAAGTGCCAGCAGAATGAGTCACAGGGAAATTCCCTCCAGCCCGTTAAAGGCGGTGGAAGTGCAGACAGAAGGGCCTGCTCCTGAGTCCCTCACCTCCAAGACTGCTGTGCAGGGAAGGCTGAGAGAGGCCGCAATGGGCCGGTCTGGGGACGCCAGGATAGAGCACAGACATGAAGGCTAGAAGGGTCTGTTGAAGGAAGGTTCAGTGAACAAATCAAGACAGAGACGAACTGCCCAGACCAGGTGAGTCATTTGGGACTTCTGGCCTCCCAGAGGTGCTAGCTCTACCTAAAGTACACACTCACTGAGTGCCTGCCAAGTACGCCTTGGCCAAGTAGGGCTGTAACTGTATAGTCAAGGGCAGCTGGAGCCAGGCTGGGAAACACCTCATGGACTGGGCACGTGGCATCAAGAGCCTGGCACCAGGAGTTCCTTTGCCTGTGTCAGCTGGTGTGCTCTGGCCCAGAGCCCCTGCAGCAGCTTCTCTCCTGCCCAACCCAAGTCCTAAGCACTGCCAGTGCCTGACCTATCGACTTTTTCAGCTGGCCAAGCAAAGGCCCTTCCAGCCTCTCTGCCTCCCTAGTTATTACTCAAGGCCACATTGCTCCTTCCTTCTCTTGAGTCACTAAGCAACATTTTAGTCCCAAACCAGGGTCTGGCTCTCCCTCCCGCTGCTATATGACTTCTCCCCTGAACAACCATACAGCTGGCTGGCTTCTGAATATCCTACTTTTGTTTAACAAGATTACCCTGGTTCCTCTTACTAAAGCAGTGGCTCTCAAATGTAAGTCATAATCTCCTAGGGGGTCACATATCAGATGTCCTGCATAATAGTAGCAAAATTACAGTTATGAAGTAGCAACAAAATAATTTTATGGTTGGTGGTCACCAGAACACAAGGAACTGTATTAAAGGATTAGTCGCAGAATTAGGAAGGCTGAGAAGCACTGTCCTAAAGACAGTGTACACCTATACTCTAGGAGTGTAGCTCAGGGGCACACTTTCCTGGCTTCTATGAGGCTCATGAAAGTAATAATTTGCGCCGGGCGGTGGTGGCGCACGCCTTTAATCCCAGCACTTGGGAGGCAGAGGCAGGTGGATCTCTGTGAGTTCGAGACCAGCCTGGTCTACAGAGCTAGTTCCAGGACAGGCTCCAAAGCCACAGAGAAACCCTGTCTTGAAAAACCAAAAAAAAAAAAAAAAAAAAAAAAGTTATAATTTGCCAAGAAGGGGGAAAGTAATGAAGGACAAGACTTTTGCATATGCGCGGCTTTCCCAAGGAAGCAACACTCTAGCTGACTTACTAGCTAAGCACATAGGGCAGAACAAGGGTAGAATCCAAGATGCTGGAGCAAGAATGAAAGGAGATGTCTGTGACTCCAGTGTGGCAGGTAGACAGGGGTTGACTGCTGTAGGATTCCACTGATTATCCCTCTAGCATCCCAAGGCCAATAAATGCCATCCAAATAATGGGCTCCTACAGCCAAATAAGCCCAGATGGTAATGGTCCCCAGCAGCCTAGGCATTCCTGCTGTGGTCATGGTCCCCAGCAGTCTCCCAGGGGACTCTGTGCCATGACAGAAGCTGGAGAAGCAGTCGGCTTCCTGAGCCCGTTTTCCCAGTCTCCCCTCAGCTGCAGAGTATTACTCATGCTATGCTATGTGTGTTGTCTCAAGCTCACAGTGGGATAAGTGACAGATGCAGAGCCAGCTTACAATTGCCTGTCTAGACCAGTGGCTCTCAACAGGTGGGTCACAAACCCTTTGTCACACCATTAGGAAGGCTGAGAATCACTGGTCTAGATGATGTTGCTGGTCACATCCAAGACACCACAAAGCTGCTGCCTGGCTTGCCAATGCATCCTACATCTACAGAACCAAATCAGACATCACCCACTGTCCTCCTTCAGGAGGACCCAATGATTATCTGAAGATAACCACTTCCCTTTTGCCCGTCTTATATACTGCCATTTCTTGTTACTGCCTAATTCTTGTTGCTAACCCAAACACAGGAGGCACAAGTCTGTCTTCAGTGGAACCTTGGGTGCTAGAGCACCAGGCTTGTTGTAAGAGGTGCCACAGCAAGTGCCTGCTGAGTCAGTAGAGCCAAGAAAACCCCTCGCCTGATGTCAATGCTCCTCATTCCACACAACATTCTTGTACAAGGGAGCCAAAAGGGCTGCCCACAAGTACTGCTTGGTTGAGAATGGGCCCCATTGGATCCTGGGGCTGTGAAGGCTTCCGACCCCACACTACAGCAGAGGAAGAATTGCTGATGTGCAGGTTATTCTCCTCAGCTCCAGGTGCCTTGAGATCCCATAAAACCCTGACAACAGGGCAGGGTGCAAGTGGGTGGCTTGGCGTGCTGAGAAGACACTACAGTTTCCCCTCCACAGAGCTGTCAGTCAGTGCCAGTCTGGGCCCACTAACCAAAGGACCCCGCATGCAGGCCTGGCTCCACATCTGGTTCATACTCATTTATACAGCAAACCAAGTTCTCAGCAGCCCGTAGCCAGCTCAAGATGGGAACCAGGCGAATCAGAAAAGGAACTGGACAACAGGACGCAACTAGCAGGCCCTGAATGACAGTAACAGTGACTTTTACCCTAGGCCATAGGCCAAGCTCCTTCCCACATCTTCAAATGACCCCAGAACACCAAGAATTATGTCTCTCTTATCTGAAGGGAAGTGAGGTTCAGAATGGTACACTTGTCTGACCCAGGTTTACAGAGACAAGAAACAGCAGAGGTAGGTCTAGGGCTGAGATAAAAGTGGAATTGGGGATTCACTGGAAATGCTGGCTTCACAGAATCCAGGAGAGTTAATTGCACAAGCCTTTCCTACCCTGCCCAGTCCCAGCCTAGGCATACACACTGGCACCCACCCCCAGCACAGAGCTTCACGCTCAGCAGGCACTAAGGAAACACTGGCTCCCTTCATACTCACAACCACTGCAAATGTGAGCCAAGTTTATTTCTGGGATATTCTGTTTGCTTGTCCCAAAGCCACCCCCCCTGCCACCCGCCAGTGGCCAATGGATATAGGCTCAGTGAATGGGTGCCCAACTGGCAGTCATACTCACCATTCCTCCTCACTCATGCCCAGGCATCCACCTGGAGGGGCACAGTCATAGACCCACTGACTAGGAACCTGGCAGACATCCTTGCCCCAATCCAGGATCCAATGGAGCCCCGAGAGATGGCACTTCTTCCCTCCCTTCCCTAGCCTGACACGCTAGCTTTGGCAGCATCCTGCCCTAGCATTCCCATGAACAACTAGGCAGCCAGTTCATGTCCCTGGTACACTCACAGGGAACCAGAGTGTGAGAACCATGCTCAAAATGGCCTGTGCATGAGCCCCACATTCCAGAGTCATCCCAAGGGAGCCACAGCTCCAGTCCTGCCTTCCTCAGGAGTATGTGACAGTACAAAGCCAGGGAGGGCACAATGGTAGCTACCAGCTCTATGACTGATACTCTGCAGTCAGGGCAAAGGTTTGGAAGAAAGAGTGAAAAACCACCTGCAGAGTGTGGTCACTGACAGGGATTCTCCTACATATGCTGTCCTTGGCTCTAGCAAATGACAACTAGCAACAGCAAATGACTGTATCCAGGTTCAGCTCTGGATGGGAAGCAGATCCCTGCTCCAACTCCTGCCAAAGTGTCACAGGCACTATCTCTGGGAGCCTGGGTAGAAGTGTGGAGGCATAAAGAATCCTCCTGCTATAGAATATGGCATCTCTAAGCCCCCATCACACCAGAGAGGGTAGGGATACCTACTGCTTTCTTCCTTGGCCCTGGGATTCTAATAGAGGATTTGTGAAACTATCAGTGGGCTACCTCTAGTTCACCTTTGTGATTTGGTGCCTCGGCTGAATTTAGCTTAAGGCTGACCCTTCACTTCAGGGACAAAATGGGGCCCAGAATAGAGGTGATCCCCATCCCTGACTTTGCCATCACGAAGAATCCACAGATCAGAGCAAAGGAACAGCAGGATCTTAGTACAAGGTCTCAGTTTATCCTGGAGCTCTGACACTGCAGCCCTAAGATACTCGCCTTCAGCAGCTGGCAATGTGGTCCATCTTCCTGAGCAGGGACGGGGACAGCATCACAAAAAGTGTGGTTCTCCAGCATTCAAAACACATTCCCCTCCACTCTCTACCCCTCCCACAAAGGCCTTACTTTGTACCTCACCTAGAGAGGGTTATACCAAAGCAAACATGGAGCCTTGACTCTTCCTAGAGTTTGAGCGACCAGACAAGAGAGCCCAGCCCCATCCTCTGGGTCTGAGGCCACACTGTAACCCCTCCATGCTGGGAAGAAAGGCTGCTGCTGGAGAGAGATCCTCGTCACCCACCTCCCACTCCCCAAAAGCAAGCCTGACTGACTACCTCTTTCCAAAGGCCTCCCAGCCTGGGCAGGTTGGGTTGGGGAGGGGAGAAGAGGATAAAGCTGTTCAGGCCTGGGGGAAAGCTATGGTGGGGTCTCCTGAAAGAACGGATGCTAGCAGAGGGCCATAGCAGAGCCTGGCAGCTTCTCGAGGTCTAGTTCCCTCATCCCAGAGTGGGAAGCACAAATGGTCCAGCATAGATACCAAGTTCTGGGCCTGAGCTCAAAGGACAAACCCACCTCCCCCCACACTCTCTGCCTCAGTCTCTACACTTACAACCTTACAGCCAGGGTGGGGAGCGACAACTGACTCAGGGGCCTTTTCTGTGCAAACAGATTCCCTTGAGACACTGCCCTAACTTCAAGCCTTGGCCAGACATAGGGAGATCACACAGCACTCACTCTCTTGCTCAGCACAACCACTCAAGGCCAGAAGCTCCAGTCTTCCTCCCCTGGCCAAAGGTGACTTTGCTCAGACAACCGGGACTGCCTTACCCTGCCCTGCCTCCACCCAGCTTCCAATGATTCCTTCCTTGCTCAGGGCAAAGGGGAGGTGACTGCTAGTGCCAGGAGGGTGTGCCGGCAGTTCCTCCCCAACGGCTCCCTACCCTAAGGCACCACCTGGCTGTTGGTTCCTGATCCTCTAGGCACTCACACCTGCTATTCTGGCCCATCAGCCCTGGCCAGTCACTCTCCATTCAGAGAAAGGAGGGCGTGTCCCCTGGCGCAAGACAATTGGAAACTTTCTCACTTAGCAAGGAATTGACTGGACACATGGTCGTTAGATGAAGGTGGCCGAACCCTAGATCGGGAGCGTCTCTCAGCCTAGACCTTTCTGCATCGCAGAGTAGTGAAGATAAGCCGCGGCCCTCAATGGGCTTCTCCCCAAATCCCCCAGGTCCTAACCTGTCGCCGCTTGCCTGCAACCCTCAGCAAATCTCGGCTATTCAGGGCCCCTCAGTACACCGCCTCGGATTCAGCCTCAGGCAGCCTGGCACGGCGTGAAGGCCGAGTGCGACACGAAAGCTCCGTGGGCTACAGGGGGTCGAAAGGCTGACGGGGGAGGAGCGACTCGCTAACGCGCCGAGCTGACCGGTAACTGCGGCCGGAGGGTCGCACTGGGCCCGCAGGAAACGTCCTCCTCCCCGCCCGCCCGGCTCCGCGCCCACACTCACCAGGTACTTCATGGTGCCCGCCGGCCAGAGGCCGCGCCGCCCGCCGCCCGCGCCGCACGTTTCAGCAGCCGCCTCGGCCGCCCGAAGCCGGTCCACTTCGCTCCGCCCGCCCGCCCGCCGCCGCCCGCTCCCGGCATGCCCAGCCGCGCTACCATTGGCCGCCGTGGGCCCCCCATGCAAATGAGCCGCTGAGCGGGGCGGGCCGAGCCGGCTACAGCCCGGTGTGGATGTCCCCGCCTCCCGCGGCGGCCAGCCGAGCTCGTGAAGGTCCTCAGAGGACGCCGCCTGGCCCCAGCGCTCTCCTCCTGGGCAGCCCCTGCTACCCCTCCAGATGCTGGCCTTCTGCCTTCCTCACCTACCAGCCCTGGAGTATTCCCACGTGTGTCCGCGGCACCCAATTCAGACCTGAATTCCAAGGCAAAGTGGAGAGAGTATGCCCCAAGAAACAATTACTGAAAACAATACGACTGTAGACAGGCCTTACTATGTAAGGATACCAGGAACCCCGCGTGATGGTTCATGCCTAAGGATTCCAGCAATCGGGAAGTGGAGGCAGGAAGCCAGCCTGGGCGACAGAAAGACCCCAGGGTTGGCCAGAGACAGCCTGACCTACTTACTGTTTTTCATAGGTAACAACAACCCCTGCCCCTCTGTATTCCTCAACCATGTGGGATTTCAGCTGGTCCCCTGAAGCCCCAGAGTGTGTGTGTGTGTGTGTGTGTGTGTGTGTGTGTGTGTGTGTAACCACGTCTAAGCAAGGAACTAGAGGCTTGCCAAACCGTGCGCCAGTTCTTCATTAAACTGAATGCAGGCTCCAGAAGCAGGATCTCCACGATCATCAGGTTGCAGTCATGCCCTAGGAGACCCCCCTGCTCCCCCATTCCTGAGTCAGTCCTGTCCAGACACAAAACTCGTGCCCAGTGTTTGGGTGGCAGCAGCAACCTTCTTGAAACCTGCTCCAACTTGCCTATTTCAGGAACGTCCAAATGTGCACTTTAAGAATGAGAGAGAAGGAAAAGTTACCTGAGGAAAGCAGTGGGCAGAGCCTCACCTCACCTCAAAGCTCTTTGCTAGGTTTCAGGTCAATAATTTCACCCAAGCAGCAAAATCTGGATGCTGCAAAGTCTCTGAGCACAGATTGCTGGAAAACTGGAATGAAACTTATTTCAGATCTCACAGGATCGTGAGCAGCCAGCAGTCCCTAGCCCTCACTGCACACTGTATCAGGCAGCTGCTGATGCCAGGAAGCAGTGAGATGGACCACTTAAACTCAGCAGAGTTCTGAAGAATGGCGGGTACCAATCACACATACTCAAGGCCAACCTCCACAGCATCTGGGCAGACTTTCTCCAGAGCTCCTGCATCAGGGGCTGGGCTACGGCAGCCCAGAGAGTGCTCATGTGTCCTCTCAACACCTGGTTAAACTAGACTCCTGGATTGTGACCCTCCTGAAAAGCTAAGACGCCTGCATTTCCCCTGGGCTTCTGACTTAGAAATTACTGGCCAGAGCTCACAGCATGGCGGGAGGGCAAGGAGAATTGACCCAGTGTCCTGGAACACCCTGGAACATTCCCCTCCTGCGGGTCACCATGCCCTACTCAGGTCTCTCTCTCCTACATCCTCAGCCTCCATCCAGTGGGAAGATGCCTAAGCATTTGCCCCACTGTGTTGGGGTTGAAGGGCCCTCAACGTGTCACTGGGTCTGTACGTTGGAGGGGAGGAGCAGGACCCAGAAGTCATTGCCAGGCTTGAAAGGCAGGCTTTCAGGTAGGAGGTTTCTGCAGGATGGACAGGAACACAAAAGGCTTGGTCCTCAAAGGGGACGAATAGCCCCTGTCCACCCCTGGCCAAGGGAAGGCACCACAGGGAGGCAGTGACTAGCTAGGTCCTTGGGAAAGGGAGACCCTCTTTTCTCAGAAACAGATTAAAGTGGCACTGGGGGTGGGGCTGTGCCTGTGAGTGTGGAAGTGGGGGAAGGGAGCTGGGCTCAGGCTCAGGCATTTCAAAAATTTGCTCCTTTTCCACTTAAACACGCCCCCCCCCCCCAGCCTGTGAGCCTTGGAATGGCATTTCCGCTTTGAAAGCAAGACCCCAGGATTGACACCCCACTGTGCTGGGGGCGGGGTGCCACTTCTCAAACTACTGAGGAAGGAGCACCCATTAGGCTGGTTATGTGGGGTGTGGAAGAGTGGTGACAGGGATATTGCCTACACACATCTGTGGCCTCTGTGCTGGCCTGAACACATGTTCTCAATGGTATAGTAGCCCCTCCCCGGCACTGACACAGCCTCCATGCGGGCTGGGACACTTGCTCATTTCATGCCCACAGCAGTTTTGTAACACAAGCCTTCTGGCCGGCCCCACTTTACAGGTGAGACTGACACACAATGTAGGGTCCTTGTCTCATTCCACACAACCGTGCACAGGAGGGACGGAGCTGACATCCTACACTGACTACTCTGCAGTAGAAAGGGAACTTAGGGACAAGGACACTCCAGACTGAGCTAAAGACCTCAGTCACATTCAGGTCTCCAAACAGACAGGTGTCTGAGACCCAAGGAATCCCTTCTCTCCCATCTCCCCCCAAAAAATAAAACAAAACAAAAAAACAATGGCCCTGCATTCAGCACTGGGCCAGCACTTCTCTGAAGTTCAGCTTCACTGGTGAGGGGTGTGTAATGAGGTAGAACCTTGGGGGAAAAGCTAGCCTGAGAGGATACCACATACAGACACAAACACAAGCTGCAGGCACAGGCACACACAGGAACAAACACACACAAAAGCACAGCTACATACAGGGGCAACATACACTGGATCAGGCACACACAGGGCATATGCAAAGGAGCAGCTGCAAGAGGGTGCTGCTGGAGAAGGATTGCACAGGCATGGTCAGACAACAGCTCCCACCCTGCAGGAGAGCTGTCAGTCATCCCAGGAGTGGCCTGGAGTCTCTTTACCAGGTTGAAGATAAACTCACAGGACACAGGGGGATTTATCACTAACTTCTGGGACAATAAAATGGGCATTTCCACAGTAAACACAGTAGGCCACTTAACTGCCTATATTACTGCTTTTCCTGGACCCCTACTGAGGAGAAAAGCCTGGGATAAGGTTGGAGCCTTCTGGCCTTCTGAGCCTCAGAAGCAGTACAGCACACAGAAGAGCTATCACCGTGTAACGCCCTGTAATGCCCACTTACGTCAGCAAAGGGGATAATGGAAAACGGCCAACCCTAGGGGAATAGCTGAACAAACCAGCCCCTCCAGGAAGACCATGCAGCTACACGAGAACCACTTATGAATGGCTAAGAGTGAACAGAGCAGGCATAAGATGACTTGCATGAGATAAGGCACAGTCTCCCCTCCTGAAGCTTGGGCTGGACAGACAGATCAGCTGATGGCCAGCTCTGGGAGCGGCAGCAGGAAAGGATTTCCTGAGGCCGGAGGTAAGCACTGCAAGCCCCAGGGACAGGAAGACATGTTGTCCCTAAAGGGCCACAGAAGCGATTGCTTTCCTTCTGAGGAATACTCACAGTGTCAAGCTCAAAACCGGGGCAAGGCTACAGGCGCCTTTATGACAGACAGCCTGTCACATCAGTGTGGAGACCAGGAGGTGGAATGCCACCTTCCAGAGGCTCAAAGGGCAGTGCCTCTGCCAGCTTAAGACAGCCAGGAAGTGGTAGCAGAGCTTACAGCTCTAACTGCCCATTCGGCAACCTAAGCATGTCCCCAGACAGCAGTGTGGGTGTGAGGTATTGGAGCTGCTAACCTTAGAGTCCCTGTGCTCCCAGGCTGGAGTGACCAGTGAGAGCCTTCACTCCTCCTGACAGGGCCCTACCTCCTGGAGCCAGATTCTTCTGGTCAGCTGTGCCCTGGGGGCAGATTGAAGGACGTGGAGGAGGTGCTACCTGCTCTGTAGGGATAGCCCAGGGGTGAGGAAGGTACAAACTGATTTAGGCCCCTAACAAACTCCAAGGTATATAAAAGCAGCACTCCCTCCCCACGCCCCTCTCTGCCTTTACGTGTGGTCCTGGGACAAAATGGGGGTGGGTGGGTAACCCCCTTTTCACATTTTTCTGCAGCAGTGACAACTTGAGAGAAGTGCTTGCTTCACACAGGACTTTCCTTCAGCAGAGGCCTCTTTGGGTGCTGGCAGACAAGAGTGGGCTAGGCCTGAGTACTGCTACTCCCTGTGTGGACCAGAGGCTGGGCCTAGTGTGGCTGCCCTGTGGCTGCCCCTGGTATCTGACTCTTGCCTCCTCATCCCCTCAACATTAGGGAAAAGTCAGACTAGTAGAGGAAACCTGTCAAGGAACAGAGGAGCAAGGGATAAGGAAGAACATGGGACAGGTCCCTATCCCTGGAGAGAACGCTCAGTTGCTGGTGGCTGCCCTGGTTCTTTCTGTCAGCTAGCCTGGGTGGGCAGGGACAGGGTGTGGTCAAGAGGCCTCACCAGCTGAGCCATCTGCTCTCACTCTCCCATAGCAACCAGAGTTCAGACAGAGGGGGTGACTTCACGTACCATCTGCTCCAAGCCTTCAGCAGCTTCTATGAGCACCAGTGCCCACACCCACAGATACCCACAGATGGGCAGGGAACAGGGTTGTCAGCCACAGTGGCCAGAGTCAGTGAGCTAGAGGGTCAGCAGGGTCACAGGCAGCAGTCCAGGGACTCCAGGGTATGTAAGAGCAGCTCCCTCCTTGCAAAGAAACATGGTGACCCCACATGAGCTGATTTCAGCCTACACAGCAGGGCCCCATCTGCCTCAGGAGACCCAGACCAAGGCCTTATCTCAACTAAGCCTCCACAGACAGGAGCCTACACAAATGACTCCAGCATTTGTGTAGACATATAGCATCCTCAGCGGGTCACTGCACCTCTCAGAGCTCACTCAGTATACGTATTGTTAAAGGCAACCTTACCAGTGCTGGGCCCATACCCAGGCACTGACAAGGATGCACAGGGCACTCTGGTGTGCCTCAGCAGCACAAATACATCCCACATCACTAGACATTAAGTCCCATCCACCCTCTTTCTTGGACACCCCCCCCCCGCCCACAAACACAAGTGCACACCTCTAAGCCCACTCCCCAAGCAAGCCTTCCCTGTTCTCCCTCATCCCTCTTGAGATGTTCTAAGATTGCCCATGTTCCCTCAAAACCTCATTTGAGATCTGGGTGCAGCTCCTCCTTGGAGTGAAGTCACACCAGACCCATAGCCGACGCTAGGGTGGGCAGGTCTTCCCTCCACTGCACTGGTGGCGTCATTTGCACCACGGTCTGAGCATCAGATGCATGCCAACTGTTGTGTGGTATCAGGCACTGCCAGGGAAAGAGTCCCACTCTCAGAGAACTTACACTTGGGCTGTGGGAGGTGGGCATGGACGAGAGTCACACCTGTCTGCGGTGACAAGAGTCAGAAAGGGCGAAGTAGGTGGCAGGGATGGGAGGGTTGTTCCATGCAAGGGTTTGGGAGCTTCTCTGTGGAGGTAACATGTGAGTAAATGTGTGAACCTTTGCAGGAAAAGCAAAGTGAAACTGATTTTAAAAGCACAGTCAAGTGAGCTGCTTGGAGAGGAGGAGCAGATTCAGGCCCTTGGGAAGCTGGTCCCAGCTCTGGCTTCTGGCTTCTTAAAGGGTAAAGTGTATACTGGACTTGGGCTCTCAAATTGAGCAGGAGTGGCTTGGTAGGATGTCTGGGTCAATCCCAGCGGGGAGGGCCCAAAGGATCAATCAGCTCGGGTCCAGGATTTATCTTCTCTGACCTGCTCTCCTTTAGGCCCTCCAACCAGGACCTCCTGGGACATCACAGGTGATTCCAAAGGCTAAAGTTAACCTTTGATGACGGGTGGAAGGAATGCAAACTGTTAAGGCCCTGCTTGGAAGGCTGTGAACAGGGAGGTCTGTGGTTTCACCACATTCTGAGCAAACAGATCATTTGGGTAGATAGTGTTTTAGGGCATAGACAAATTTCTGGGCATGACCTAAGGCTGTATGATTAGATGTCATGTTTTCTTTTTTTTTGGGGGGGGGGTTCAAGACAGGATAGCCCCTGCCTATCCTGGAATTAGCTCTGTAGACTAGGCTGGCCTCCAACTCACAGAGATATGCCTGCCTCTGCTGCTGGAGTGCTGGGATTAAAGGCATGTGCCACCACTGCCCGGCTATAAGGTTTTCTAATACAAACAATATGCCCGTGTTCTGACAGTAAAAAATCCACGTTAAACAAAAGCAGGAGGACGGGCTGAATGAACTGCGGCATATACATCAACAGAAGAATATTCAGCAACCAAGGAGGAACAAATACTCCCCAAGTGGATGGCGATTTCTATTTTGCTGAATGAAAGAAGCCAGAACTAACACAGAATGAAGAGGCAAATCTAAGACAGTGAGAGAAGGCACAGCACTGACTGCCTGACGGGGCCCTGAGAACTTTCCGAGGTGACGGTGACATTCCTTATCCTGATGATGTTCTTCATAGTCCCAAACTTACCCTGTGTACACTTAACACCTGCACATTTCATGACATGTAAAAATCTACCTCAGCAGAAAAGTCTCAACAGGTAAAATGACAGGAAGCACAGAAGAACAGGATGACATTGCATAGTATTTTGAAAGACCCCAAAGCAGGTACCATGATCCTAAACCCACTACTGGGTGCCAGGGAACTTACAGTTAATTTCTATGCCCCCTTAACCTAGGTTTTCTGGAATAATGTTCCTCTTTCCTCATATTTTACACAGCTCTGGAGGCTTTGATGATGGCAGACTGTGTCTTTTACTATAATCTGTTTCAAATCCTTCATGGAATTTGGCAGGGTTTAATAATAAAATTACTGAAAAGCCCCCTTAGACTCTAATCTCCCCCAGAAAAGAGATTAACTTTAGAGCCACAACTTGTGACCATCTCTCCTGCCAGAATGGGCGTCCCTCACCACCTCTGCTGAGGTCCTGGCTCTCTTTCTTGGATCAAGGAAGACAATGCCTCAGCAAACAGTTATTAAGAGCACACAAAAGCAGTGCGGGCCAGTGAGAATCAGCGGCACTTGCTGGGCAAGTCTGACAACCCAAGTCCCATCTCTGGAGCAACATAAAGGCAGGAGGAGAGAAATGACTCCACAAGTCATCCTTTGACCTCCACTCCTGCACATGTACCCCCACACATGATGACAATGATGACAACAAGGACACTGATCCAAAAAAGAAAACAAATAATGAGATTTGGCCAGGAAACAAGGAGAGCAAGCAGCAATGAGGAGGCTAAGTCTGAGGCTGGGAGATGGAAAAGATCCCTGAAGGCAGGAGGTAGGAGCGAGCACAGCTGACTACAAGGAGAGTCCCAGAGTTGCCCAGGGCCCCTCACCCTTCCACCACCATCATTAGAACCTTAAGGCACTGAGATCCACAGGTGGCATTGAAGTCTTGCCTGGCTGCTTCTATTACTAGACCACGCTGCTGCAGATCATGCCTGAGGAGAAGCTTTACGTGTATGCAATTCTGTCCACTCCAGACAGCATGGCTGCAGAGCACCCAGTTGGCCTGAGATGTGGCGTACTAGCCAATGGTGCCACCAGAGGCCACTCTGTTGGAGAACTGAGGAGAATGACCTGCTCAAGGTTTAAGAGGATCCCACAGGCTGTGCAGAACAGGGGAGAGGCCAGGGTCATCTCACCACTAAAGCCTTGGCAGGAACGAAACTGAAATAAGCCACAAAGAAAAAGCCACTGGAGGGAGAGAGAGGTCAGGAGTGGGTCCTTGGCCACCAGAGGCTGGGAACGGTGACCACCTCACAGCAGCACCGCTATACAGCCTCTTCTCAAGAGCTGCATGCATCCCTCCCAAATGCAGTCCTGTCACCCCCCCCCCCCCAGGAAACGCTGTTATAGAGCCCTTAGTCCTGACCTACCAAAGCATTGTACCCATCCTGAAGTAGCAGCTTCTTTGATCCCCACTTGGTCTTCAATAAAGTTCCCTGCAAAGGTTTGTTATGTAGGGCCATCATTACCTGCGCTGGCATGGTGGCAAATGCCACCCTCTACACCCTCTGCAGGTGGCTCAGCTGCCGGTGGTCACAGGTCCTGCACCTTCAGTCTTGTGACAGAATCTGCTAGGAACCTTATGATCCCTTCTTTAAATACAGAGTAACAAATGAGGCCAGGAGGTGTCCAGGGGCAGTGCTGCATGAGTGAGCAGGGGTAAGCTACCTGGTAAAGTGGGTACAAGGTTTAAGACCAGTTTCTGCAAAGGGAAGGGCAGGAAGGACCAAAGTCCAGTAACAGGAGAGGGTATGGCATGCACTTTGGGGACTGAGTTGCGCTTTGGGATTCCAACTCGGTTTCTCCCCACCTATTGTGCCCTTCCTACAGGGTTGGCGACCCAGACAGCTATTAGTCCTAGCTCAGACCTCTGGCTCCCTGGCCAACTCTCTCAAGCAACCAAGTGCTCACTAATTTCCACTGGCTGCTGCTAGATTAGTCAAAACTAGTCTGCCTGATCTCTGTGAGCCCAAGATGGCTGTCTGCAAGGACAACAAAGAGACTCTGGGTTTGCCTTTCGCATAGCATTAAAAAAAAAAAAAGTTGGGTCACGCTTGGAAAGCCACAGAAAGTTGTCAAGAGCTCTCTCTGGGTTGCAGCCCTGAAATTAGAGTGGCCATGCAGGATGGTGGTCATTTTACCACTATAAACGCTGTCACTCTGGTTCCCTTCCCACTGGTCATGTGACTGTGGCCACATATGGGTCCTCCTTGAGGACCCTGTCTATGCTCACACCCATGCACAGCACATAGTACATGCTTATGTAGGGCAGCATAGGTGTTCCTTGTAAGAGCCTGTTCTGGGGCTGGAGAGATGGCTCAGAGGTTAAGAGCACTGGCCACCCTTCCAGAGGTCCTGAGTTCAATTCCCACCAATCACATGGTGGCTCACAACCACCTATAATGAGATCTGGTGCCCTCTTCTGCCTTGCAGGCATACATGCAGACAGAACACTATATACACAATAAATAAATCAAGAAAGAAAGAAAGAAAGAAAGAAAGCCAGCCCATCCTCCAAGAAAGGACCCAGTAGAGACTAGACTAGACTACCAGTTTCACAGACAAGAAACAAGAGGCAGAAACAGAAAGCAGTGGGGCTGTGCT
Source organism: Microtus oregoni (assembly GCF_018167655.1). Lineage (NCBI taxonomy): Eukaryota > Metazoa > Chordata > Mammalia > Rodentia > Cricetidae > Microtus > Microtus oregoni. The sequence goes on from NW_024543063.1 coordinate 45,670,194, forward strand.
CTGCACAGGGCTTGCTCTTCACTTTACTGTGACAGGGCAGCCAGCCTCTTGTCACTCATGACCATGAGTCTGAGACACAATACAGTCATTTTCTAGTGTGACCAGCAAGCTAGGACAGACTAACAGCCATGCACTGAAGGAAGGCAGATGGCAGAGGAGAGTCAGGGAATGAGTGGCCAAACACTGCCAAAGTACCTTTGCTCGCTCTAGCTCTCAGCAGAAGAAAGAGCGTGCACTGGGAGCCAGGGCCACCATGGTGCCTTCCTCCCTCTGGATCCCATATCCCATAGGGATCAAATAACAAAGGTAAGGCCCTAGCAGAGCAAGGGGTAATGATGGTGTATACACCTTTAAGACCAGCACTTGGAAGGAGACAGAGGCACTATCTCTGTGGGAGTTCAAGGCCAGCCTGGTCTCCATAGTGAATTCCAAACTATTCAGGGTTACACAATGAGATCTCATCTCAAAAACCAAAACAAAGCAAAGCAAAAGTGAAACCCTGTACAGGCCCTGCTTGGATACCCGGGAAACCACATCAACTCAACCTAGTCCTTCCCAAGTTTTCTCTCTGCTATTACCTCCCATCTCCATCTGTAGCATCTTGTAATTTCTGTGGGCCAAAGTGCCCGCGTCAGCTTTATCCAGGAAAAGACTGCCCAAATGAATGGGTGTGCTTAAAACTCAAATGTGTTCCTGAGTACCACATGGCCAGTCACCAGTCTGGGCTCCCTGCGCAAGGACAGAGCACGCAGCTCTTCCTAGAAGCCTCCACTAGGTTACCAAGGTCCCAGGAGAAAGGATGGTGGTCTGACAGACTAGCAACATGCTGTGCAGAATCACTGAGGGCTGTAGCTACAAGCCAGAGGGCGAGAAGTGACTTTTGGAGTGGAGCATGGTGGGGATAGACCTTGACTTTAGTTCTTCATAGTGATTCTTAGCTATACGAGTCCTACCAGACCCCTTGCCCTCTTTGGTTACAGATGGTACCACAGTGACAGAGCCGAGCCGACCACCTGAAATCTTGTGAGGTAAGGGTCTCTGAACTGACTCTAGACAGCCAAACCAATCCTGAACCTCCCCACCAGAGACCCGTCCTAAGGGGCACTGGCTGCTCACTACTGCCCTCCGGCATGCTCAGTCATCTGCCTTGTTTCCCTGACCGGTGTCCACAGGGGTGGAGCTGGTTTGTGCCCTATGCCCCAAGCTAGAGAAAATCCTGAGCTTTGCAGAAGCAGAACGGAACAGGAGAGGGGCTTGGCAGGCTTTCTCTGTCTCTTCCTAGAGATGAGGCAATTATGCTTTGAACCAGAAGCGATGGGGGTGGGGGCTCCCATCAGCACAGCCTGGAAGCCCTAATTTTTTCATCTGTAACTCAGCATTACCACTTGTGGGGGCGGGCAGGAGCCGGGATCTTTAATTCTGTAATAACAATGCTTTACACTTACACCAGCCTCTCTCCTCCAGGAGTCTCCATACCCTATGGGGGTTAATTAAGAGGCCACTTGCCCTGCCAGGAAGCCTCGACAATGTGCCTCACAGTACCCGGCCCCAAGTGGATGAAGAGCAGTCCCTGAATAAGGCCAGGCTGGACAAGGTTCTGGACCATTGCCCCTTCCTGTCATTGGGGAAAAACTCTGACTCAGCAGAGAAATCGTGGCTGCAGGCCATTACTACTGTGCAGACAGGATGAAGGTGTGGCCTCACACCTCTGTCTGTCTGTCTGTAAAGTGAAGCCTGTACCTGAGCCAGTCAGTCACCCAGGTAGCCATAACCCCTGGCCATCTCAGGAGGAGAGATCCATGGCCCAACTGTTAAGCCCTAGAGTAAAGGCTGCTCAGGTCTTTCTGATGGGTTAGGAAGAGGGGGTGTCAAGCAAGGGGAAGCCCCAACAGAAAGGAGACGCTGGTCGAAAGACCCTGGGGTTCTACCATCCAACAAACTTCCCACAAAGTGAGTGTACAAAGCAGAGGGAGGGGGAGGTATGCTCTTTCCATTAGCCGGCCAAGCTAACCATTCTGGGGTAAGGGTGTCTCAGGGACAGCACAGACCCCGCCCCACGCCACAGCCATCCGGGTGGGGATCCGGGAGCACAATAGGGTAGCTCTCCCAGAGAGTTTTCTGGGGGAACAGTACAGACCTTCCCACCCGTCAGCCGGCCTAGCTGACCTGGGCATGGGTTTCCAGGGAGTGACAGAGCCCTCTCCTCGGTAGGCCTGGCCACTCTGGGAAGAGGTCGGGAGGGGAGGGAGGTGCGCGGACCCCCGCCGGGCCCACTAGTCCCAGGAGCTCTTAAGAGGCCCACAAACACCCTCTCCCCAGTCCAGCCGTCCTGGGGAGCTTCCCGCGGGGCCAGCATGAGCCTTGGTTCCACTCGGCTCTCCCAGGAAGAGGTTGGAAAAGCAGGATCAGAGAAGTCGGCTAGGGGGCGGTGCCCCCATCCTCTTCCCCACCGCGACCTGAGAAGGACCTCCGGCGACCCCCGGTGGCCCAGGCCTGCCGCGGGGGGCGCGGCGTCTCCGGCGGTCAGCACTCACCGGCACGGTCATCTTGGCCGTAGCCCCCGGGTCTCTGCGGCAGCGGCGCGGGCTGGCTCGGGGCTCGGTGGGCCCGCGCCGCTCTCAGCCCCCGGCACCGGATCCCGGCGCTCTCCGCTGCCTTCAGTCGGCTCTCAGCCACCGGACAGTCCGGCCGCTCCCCCCGCGCCGCGCATGCGCCGCCTGCGCCTGCCCCTCCCCCTCTCGCCGGCTCCGCCGCCGCCCGCGTTAAAGGCGAGGACCCCGGACCCCAGCATTTTTCTGTCGGCACAACAGGGAAAGGAGGCCGTGTTCCCACACCTTGCCTGTCCTTCCTAAGGCCACCTCCAGACGTACTGTTAGAAAAAAATCCCATCCGGTCCGCCCACCCGGTTCTGGAGCCCAGAATCCCCACCCCTACGCAGTACGTTCCTTGGTGCGGGTCCCAAAGCTCCTACTCCCCAGGTCTGAGCAGATAGATAGGGCAGAGACTGGTCTGGGTGAAGGCGATCTTAGATCAGCTAGCAGAATTCCTCTGCACCCACTCCCACCCCCGCCCCAGCTGAGAGGGAGCCTAAGGCTCCTCCAGGGCCCACTCGATTCCCAAAGGAGCTCCAGGACTCGGGGCAAACAGTCTGACTTAACCTTGGGTCCCCCTGAAAGAGAAATTTGGAGTGACTTTTATGGAGGGTCGCATAGTGGGGCCCCCTACCCAAGACTGGAAGACAGGCAGTCCTTCGGAGAGCTGAGCCTTCCTTTCCCCCATGTTAATCACCCCTAATTTCTTCAGCTGTTTCACAGCTGACACGGTGCCCAAACATGCACCTGCAAGCAGTGGGCACATGAACACTGGTCTTCAGACTGCCCGCCACACCCTTGCTGTTTTCACCTTTCTCTCAGTGCACTGAGACTCAGATCCATCAGCTACCCAAAGGCTAAGAACCAGCGCTCTGTTCCGCTGCCCAGCCACGTACAGCTCGTCGCTGCTCCACAAGATCTCTTACTGGGCAAGCCAAATCCTGGATAGTTAGTGGCTACTGTTCCCTGGGTAGGTGGGTTGGTGAGCGCATACCTACACCAAGTGGGAGATGAACTCCGTGGGCATTGTCTAGAAGGTCAATCTACCGCTTTCCCGAGGTACACAGCCTGTTCCAAAAAGCTGCTTGGCAGCCAAGTTCGCTCATGAGAGGACCTAGGGGACGAGAGCTTCAGCTAGCCCGCTAGGAAATTTGAAGTATTGTACCGAGAGACAAGAAGGCTGTGGCTGTTCCTCCTCCTCCTCCTCCTCCACCACCTCCTTCTCCTTCTCCTCCTCCTCCTCCACCTCCTCCTCCTCCTCCTCCTTCTCCTCCACTTCCTCCTCGTCCTCCCCCTCTTCTTTTTCCTCTTCCTTCCTCCTTGTCTTTCTCCTCCTCTTTGTCTGGTTTATTTTTATCTGAGAATGTGTTTGTGCATCCATGTATGTACACCATGTGTTTGCCTGGTGCCCGCAGAGGTCTTGAAAAGGGCATGGGATTCCCTGAAACTGGAGTTACAGAAACTGTCAGCAGCCATGAGGGTGCTGGGAACCAAGCCTGGGCTCTCTGCAAGAAAGTGCCTTTAACCACTGAATCATCTCTGCAGTCCCAGGGACAAGCGTCTTTGTCTTCCAGGTGTACAGTGGTTGAAAGCCCGAGTGATTGGGGGAAGACACGAGGGTCGTATTTGACTTCCTCAGAGACTTAGGGGTGGATCCCCTAACTTTTCCCCATAAAGTGGAGGCAACCTTAGTCCCCTTAACCCCTAGGTAGATTCTGAGGACGGACCCAAAATGAGGAGAAATATTCGAGAAAGGAGCCATCAGGTCAGCCACCAGACCCAGGTCCTAGTTCTAGGTCTGATGAGGTCCTTCTCTGCTTTGAATAGGGTTCCCCTGTACCTGTTGGGTAGCTGTTCCCAGTGCTGTGTAAGGTATTGCTAAGAGAGGGCAGACAAGGCCACAGCAACCAGAGGGGTGCCTGGGCCGACAGCTGCCATCTCCTCAAAGGGCATTCTGTGTGTGTCTGGCACATGGCCCTACCCGTGCCCACCCGCCCGCGCCCAGCTGGCACCCGGGCTTCTGAGCCGAGAACAGCAGCTCAGCCTGGCGCCTGGGCTCCAGGCCACACGCGCCCGAGGTCTCGGAACCCCACCCCTCCAACCCAGGCTCCGCCTCACCTCCTTCCTTTTCTTTTTCTTTGGCCAGGGAAATGCGGAGACTTCTGGCTCCTCTCCTTTCTGTCTATTCTAGGTGTCTAGGCCAAAAGTCGGGTAGCAATGGGTAAAATACCCCTTTCACACTAAGGGTACTGGGATATGGGGACTCGGGATAGCAGCACACGTCGGGTCGGGCTTTGAAAGACAGCTAGTCCTTGCCTCCGGCGTGGCGCACAGCAAACTCGCAGGGGAAAGGCTCTCTGGCAGATCCCGCGTTTGTTCTGGCAGAGATGAGGGACTTGTATGTGGGGTGTGAAGCAGCTGGAGGAGGCTCCCTGGGGATCTGACTATCCTGGATCCCTAGAGGCCATGTTCTTCCCTCACTTAAGCCTTACAGACAAATGATTCCAGAATGACTCACCAAGTTCTTCAGAGAACAGCCTGTGGGGATGTCCAGACCAGAAACAGCTGGACTGCCTGATGAAGGCGCCACGACAGAGAGGGTCCTTGAGGGCTGACCAGGACCCTCAGAGGAGGACACTCCCTCCGGATCACAGGGAGGAGGTAGCATACTCAGCTGTCCAGACTTCTGTTCCCTGGGCCTTGCCACGTCTTTTGGGACAGAGGCCTGGGAGGTGGCTTCTTTATTCCCCTCCCACTTTTATCCGAGGACTTCCGTGGTCCAGAAGTCTCTGGCCCCAGAGAATGCAGCGAGTCTTGGAAGGCCCTTTTCAGGCTCGGTGGCAGTTTTACCTCAGCATGGTACCTTTGTCACCATTGGAAAGCCTGGATTGCTTATTATGATGTTATTAACCAAAGTTCACACTTTCTTCAGATCTTAGTCTGCCCCCCATAGTCCTTTTCTGCCTAGGACTCCTTCCAGGATCCTACATCATACTTGTCAGGCTTTCTGGGTCCTCCAGCCTGCGACATTTTTTTTTTTTTGACATTTGTTTTGATGACCTTGACATTTTTGAGGTGTATTGGTCAGGGAGTTTATCGAATGCCCCTCATTCTGTATTCATTTGACGATTTTCTCAGGATTACTTTGGGGTCATAGTTTTGATGAGGAAACCACACAGGTAAAATGCCACTCTTATTACATCATCTCAAGGGCGCATACCATCCGCATGGCTCACAGCCGCTGATAGTGGACTTTGTCCTCTTGACTGAGGCGGTCCTTGTGGGTTCTGCCACTGCTTTTCAGAAGGAAGCCGGTGCACACAGACCTTGCTTGTAGAGGGCGGGTAGCGCTCTGCCTCCCTTAGGAGTTCCTATTTAAAGTACTCGGAATTTACTTTCCATATGAGAGAATTTGCCTCCACATACATTTCGATCATTTAGCATGTGGGCCCATGAATGTTGCTTGAGACAGGGTTTCTTGTATCCAGGGCTGGGCCTGAACTTGCTACATAGCTAAGGATGACCCTGAACTCCTGATCTTCCTGCTGCTGCCTCCCTAGTGCTGGGATCACAGCCAGCACTGTCACTGCTGGTATAGCCACACCACCGCTCTGATCCTTGTGCTGCTCTCACAATTCTGTATTATTAGTGCTGGGAATTCAGGATCTCTGGAAGAACGGCAAGTGCTCTTGACCCTGAGCCATCTCTCCAGCTCCTAGTTTATAATTTTCTTGAGTTCATTTATTATTTATGCTGTTTTTTCTTACAGTAAATACTTTTTTTTTCTTGTATGTATGTCTGTGTGAGGGTGTCAGATCTTGGAGTTACAGACAGTTGTGAGCTGTCATGTGGATGCTGGGAATTGAACCTGGGTCCACTGGAAGAACAGTCAGTGTTCTTAACCACTGAGCCATCTCTCCAGCCCCAGTAAACACTTTTTAAATTATGGCAAAATACAAATAACCCCAAACTAGCCAGTTTCATCAGTGCTTGGCTTTCATTGAACTCATCTAATAATTCAGGAAATTCTTTCCACCTCAAACTCCTTAGTCATATATACAAAGTGCCTTTTGCCTTCTTAGGTATAGACTCCAGATTAGGAGAGGATGAATCTGAGGGTCACAGTCAACTGACCACAGGGAGGCTCAGGCACTGTCCTTGCTGGACCAATCCTCTGTAGTCACCCACGTGTCCCAGATACAGAACATTCCCTGACTAAGGGGCTTGAATGGCTCAGCAGAGCTCTTTCTCCCTCACTAGGCAGCGTGCCTGAACTCCTACCAGTGCAGAAATCCTTCACTCAGGGTAAGCATCATCTCTCACTGTTAGGGAAACAGCTACAAAAGAAATGGCTGGAGCAGGCCATCGGACAAGAGGCCCAAGTTCCTGTAGCAACAGATTCGTTTGACACCCAAATTCCAGGAATGTTCACATTTGAAAAATTCTCACAAGTAGTCTAGGAAACGCAGGCTATCTTAGGACTTACATCTTCAATAACGGACATCAGTTAAATAGCTCATGGGTGGCTACTGCTCCCATTGGCAACCTGAACCTGGGAGAGAGGGACCTAAAAATAAGGTAGACTGAAGTCTCATGCAATAGCCAACTTTATTCAGAGCATCGGACAATTTATACTCTAAAGAATCACCTGAGTTTCAGTCACAAGACAAGCCGCAGGAGGCAAATAAACAAATGATAGCCAGCGTATTGAATAATCTTGATGGAGGAAGGTCATTGGTTAATTATAATAAAGAAACTACTTGGTCCTCATAGGTTAGAACATAGGTGGGTGGAGTAAACAGAACAGAATGCTGGGAGGAAGAGGAAGTGAGGTAAGACGCCTCAGACAGAGGCCATGCTCCCCTCTCCCAGGCAGACATGATCGATGAAGCTCTGACCCAGGATGGACGTAGGCTAGAATCTTCCCGGTAAGCGCACCTTGGGGTGCTACACACATTATTAGAAATGGGCTAGTCCAGGTGTGAGAGTTAGCCGAGAAGAGGCTAGATATAATGGGCCAAGCAGTGTTTAAAAGAATACAGTTTGTGTGTTGTTATTTCGGGTAAAGCTAGCCGGGTGGCGGGAGGCAGCCCAGCCGTGTGGGCAGCCAGGCACCAGGAATATAGCCCCGCTGCTCATATTACTACATAATCTAAAGTGAACTCACTCCCATCCGCCACCCCTGGGAGGGGCACAAACGCACATCCCGCACATCCCAAGAACAACCTGTGTGATGAAGGAACAGAGGTCACAAGACTCTTGTCTTATTTACTTGGAGTTTTCTCGCAGGCTCAGAAAATTCACACAGCTTCGATCATGGACCCTGTCCCAGCAATGGGAACCCTCAGAGGGCAGAATCTTAGGACAGAACAGGCACAGCAGGAATAGATGCTGACAGTTTTCTGTAACAACGGAAAAAGGAAATAGGTCCCCATAGTTGCATAAAATTGACACTGATGTCATGCATAGGTACGGGGAAAATGGTGGGAAGAGAGAGGAGAAAATACCGACTGTGGGTTTATGTTGAAGGTGGGGATGGGCGGTTGGCACATGCTAGTTCAGAGAAGGGGGTCTCTTGTCTTTTGTCAATTTTCACAGGCAAGATTATTTTATTTCTGAGGCAGGGTTTCTCTGTGTAACCCTGACTGTCCTAGAATTGCTCTGGAAACCACACTGGTCTTGAACTTGGACATCCCACCTGCTTCTTTCCTCCCGGATGCTGGGATTAAGTACACATGACATCATGCCTGCATTTTGCTTTGTTTGTTTTTGTTTGTTTTGTTTAATTTTTATTGAGGTGGAAAATAGTTTGGGTAACTATAACTAAATTATTATTATTATTATTATTATTATTATTATTATTATTGCCAAGACAGGGTTTCCCTGTGTAACAGTCCTAGCTGTCTTAAAACTTGCTCTGAAGACCAGGCTGGGCTCAAATTCACAGAGATCCTCCTGCCTCTGCCTCCAGAGTGCTGGGATTATTAAAGGCATGCACCACCACCACCACCTGGCTCTGTAACTATTTTTTAAGTTTCTTTAAGTTCTGAAGATTTATTTTATGTCAGTGAGTGTTTTGCCTGTATGCATATCTGCACCAAATGTGTTCCTGGTGCCCATGGAATTCAGCAGAAAGTATTGAGTCTCCTGGAACTGGAATTAGGGGTGACTGTAAATATTATGTGGGTGCTGGGAACTGAATCCTGCTCCTCTACAAGAGCAATAAATACTCCTAGCTGTTGAGCCACCTCTCCAGGTCCTAATGATAGCTCTTTTATTTTCTAATTCTTAAATTTTTGTTTATGAGAGAGAATACTTGGAGCTGATGCTGAGAGACACCTGATGTGGGCGCTGGGAACTCGGGTCCTCAGGAAGAAAAGCAAGTGCCCTTAACAACTGAGCCATCTCTCCTGCTCTCATTTTCTAACTATTCTTGAGTTTGCTTATTATTTATGCTTTTTTTTTTACAGTAAACACTTTAAATTATGGCAATATATAAACAATTCAAAATTAACCATTTTCATCAGTGTTAAACATACATTTTAGTGGCATTAAACACATTCAAAATCTCTGTGTGGCGGGGTGGTGGTGGTGCACACCTTAAAACCCAGTACTCTGGAGGCAGAAGTAGATGGAGCTCTGAGAGTTTCTGTGAGTTCGAGGCCAGCTTGGTCTACAGAGCTAGTTTCGAGAATGCCTTTCCTTATGTAGCTCTGGCTACCCCAGAACTCTGTAGCTCCAAAACTACAGAAAAACCCTATCTCAAAACAACCCAAACAAACAAAAAGGGGGTGGTTAAAAAAAATTCTGTGTGACCCTGAAAGCTGGAGAGGCGGATCAGTTAGTAAAGTACCTGTGACGAAAGCATGAGGAACTGTGTGCAGTTCCCAGAGCTCACACCAGCTGTTCACAGCCATTCAGCCTCAGAGGACCCAACACCTCTGCAGGTACCACACTCCCACGCACATTACTAAAACTTTCATGTTTTTTTTTTTCTGTTTTTTTTTTCGAGAATGCCTTTCCTTATGTAGCTCTGGCTGCCCCAGAACTCTGTAAACCAGGATGTCCTGGAACTCAGAGATTTGCCTACTTCTGCCTCCCGAGTGCCGAGATTTAAGGTGTGTGCCGCCACTGCCCAGCAAAAAAACTAAATCTTTTAAAAATTACACAGAAAACATGATGCTAAGTGAAACAGGCAAAGCACAACCAAAGACAAATAGTGTATGATGTCACTCACTGAGGGAGCCAGAGATTCAGAAAGTGCACAGTGGGTACCTGGAGCTGAAGGGAGAAGGCGCTTACTGTTCAGTGAGCTCAGGGCTTCTGATCAGGATGATGAAGATATCTGGAAATGGGCAGTGGTGATGGCTGCGAGTGTGTGTGTGTCTTATGTTTGAACACATACACAGCTCAGGTCCTCTGCAAGAGCCATGTGTACTCTTACTTGCTGAGCTAGCTCTCCAGCCTCTCCAAGTATAACTGTTTTTTAAAAAAAATAAACAAGGGCTGGAGAGATGGCTCAGTGGTTAAGAGCACTAACTCTTCTTCTAGAGGTCCTGAGTTCAATTCCCAGCAACCACATGGTGGCTCACAACCATCTATAATGAAATCTGGTGCCCTCTTCTGGGGTGCAGGTACACATGCAGGCAGAATACTGTATATGTAATAAATAAATAATCTTTAAAAAAAATAAACAAAACAGAAAAGCTCTTTTACACATACAAGTGTTTTGCCTGCATGTATGTGTGCACCATGTGTGAGGGTGGTACCTATGAAGGTCAGAAGATGATGTCTGATCCCCTGGAACTGTTTCAAATTTGCTATGTAGCTGAGGATTATCTTAAACCCCTAATCCTCTCATCCCCATCTCTGGAGTTCTGGAATCACAGAGGTGTAATCACACCCAGCTAATTTTCAATATGTTTTGAGAGGAATATAATTACTGATTTATAAGAACTGCAAGCTTGGGGCTGGAGAGATGGCTCAGTGGTTAAGAACACTGACTATTCTTCCAGAGGACTTGGGTTCAATTCCCAGCACCCACATGGCCACTCACAACTGTCTATGATTCCAGTTCCAGGGACCCGACATCCATGGCAAAACACAAGTGCACATAAAATAAAAACAAATAAAAAAAAGCCTGCAACTTAAAAAAAAAAAAAAAGAACCACAAGCAGCCTTTGGAATCCTCACCAATCATCTGGAGCCTCTGCTAAGGGTCTTCCCCAGGGGCTGACACTCTAAGAGAGGGTGCAGCTGAATAAGGAGCCACAATGGACTCACACGCCAACCTTCCTTACCTCTAACAAGGCAAGGCTTTCCTGGGACAGCTGAGCCGGGCCGACCCCCAGAGCAGTCTGCTGGCCTCCTCCTCTTCTAGAATGTGACCACAGTCCCTTCCAGGACCAAGCTCCCATCTTTAGTCGCTGTGACAAGTGGAATTTCATTCTTCACTGGAAACAATCCCCAGGGCATTTTGCTTCTGAACTCAAAACAGAGCCAACGGGCTGAATAGTATGCATTCTCTAAATAATTAAGGCTCCCAAATCAGCAGCTGCCACATCGGGGTCTTCAGTGCCAGGCCTCAAAGCCAGTGACATTCTTAGTGAGGGCAGATCATCCGGCACCTCCTTCAGAGGCTCTGTGATGTCTTCCCCAGGAAGGGGGCAGGGCACTGGGAAAGTCTTGATACTCCCAAGCAGTGAGACCTCTTGGTGAAAACAGGAAGGAGCTGGATGTAGGGAGCAAGGTCTGTGTTTTGGCAAGAATCCAAGGCACTTGTCAGCCTTGACCTCCAGTATCAGGATGGGCTGGGGCTGGCTGGGGTTTTGGTCCCTGTGTGAACTTCTGCACGGTGTCTTACTTTCAAAGGCTATGTTCTTCTCCATCTGTCAAATGAGCTCTGCATAAGTCACTAGGGCCTCTTGCCAGTGCAGGGGGTACCATTCCTATTGTACTCTGTGATGACAGGAGACATGGTGGCCCAGGTCCAAATAAATACAGTATCTGCTTCACTAGGAAGCACTAGGCTGTAGGACAGGCTATGCGTAACAACAGGAAGCACTCAGTTTAAATGCCAACACTATCAGACTCATATTTGACTCAGTTTCTCTTTTCACACTGCCTGGTGGATGCCCTGTGTTTACTGATGGGCTGCCTGGAGGGGAGGTTAATGTGGACATCAGAGGCACCCTTGATGCCTACTAAGTTCTTTTTGTTGTTGTTTCTGTTTTTCAAGACAAGGCTTCTTTGTGTATCTTTGACTGTCCTGGAACTCACTCTTGTAGATCTCAAATTCAGAGATCTGCCTGCCTCTTCTTCCTGAGTGCCTGGTATCTAGCAAGTTCCTAAAATAACACCCAATGTTTGATTAAAGGAATGCCTGGTAGAAGAAGTAGTGGCAGCTCTGTGAATATGAGGTCTAGGTACGAGGAGATAGACCCTTCTGGAGGAACCAGAGATGCTCATTCTTTCCCATTGATCTGCTAGGAACGTCAGGGCCTTCCTGAGGAGGCAGCCTTGTAAAAGGAGCTCAGAGAGTGTACAGGAGTTCAGGGGTCCTTTCTGGGCTGCCCTAGGAAGTGACTATCTTTCCAGAGTCCAGTGACCTGAGCCTCCACCGTGTGTGTGTGTGTGTGTATGTGTGTGTGTGTGTGTGTGTGTGTGTGTGTAAAAGAAAAGTGAGGTTCAGAAAAGCTGAGCCATATAGGAAAGGTTGGGTCAGCTATTCCTCTACCTGCTCTGTCGAGGATCAGCCTCGACTGGATTCACACATTCTAGGGTAGGAGCATGAGGATTAGAATTATTAAGAAAAACAAAACAAAAACAAAAAAAAAACTCCAACAGAGATAAAAGAGAAATAAGAGACAAAACACAGAACAGAATCAGGAGGGAAATTCAGTGAATACTGAACCACCCCATTTATTTTCTATGTTTTTATACCCCAATCCAAAAGGGGAGGGGGAGACAACAGACTTAATTAATATGATAAAAGGAATAAACAGAGAATCTCTGACCTTTGATCAAGATGGAGCTGATGCACCTCTATATTCAAAATACTAATTAACCGCTCTAGGTCAGGACCTCTTGTTTTGTAGCCACTTGTCAACATCTTTGAAAGAGCAAAACAAGCTCGAACTCTCTGACCTCCAGTCAAGGTGGAATGGACTCACATCTGTGTGCCCTGACACTGCTCTGGGGTATAGGCAATGGGCCACACAATCAAGCTGGTGAGGGGTCCCCACCCTGTTCAGATGCCTTCTGTAAAGACACAGACCTGGGCCTTATGCAGCAGAAATTTCTGGAACTCAAAACTGTACAGTCTAGTGTGATCCTGGGATGGTCTTTATCTTCCTAAGTCATCGTAGGTCTTTCCCAAATTATTGGATGTGCACTCAGAGACAGACAGACAAGGGTTTTTGTATCAGGGTTGACATAAGCACTGAGGGCCATGTATGCTCAGGGGAGGGGTCTTTCTCAGAAAGAACTAAGCATTCTATTTCAGATTAATGAGATCGGGGACATTCAGGGTAGCATGACATTCTATTTCAAAGTCTTGAAAATACACACTTTCACTGGGTAGTGGTGGCACACGCCTTTAATCCCAGTACTCAGGAGGCAGAGGCAGGTGGATCTCTGTGAGTTCGAGGCCAGGCTGGTCTACAGAGTGAGTTCCAGGACAGTCAGGGCTAATCCTGTCTGGGAAAACTACACAAAACAAAACAAACAACCAAACAAAAAACCCAAAAAATGAAACCCACAGCGTTGGAGATGTAGCACAGGGGTGGACACTTGCTTAGCATGCCTGAGGAGGTGGGATGGAGCCCCAGCTCACAGCAAAGCAAGACTGTCTATTGGGACCATTTGGAGTCCTGGCCTCCAGCTGCTCTTTCCTGCTAGTGACCTTTACTTTCCTTCTGATGAGTTACTGAAAGCTGTGTCAAAGTTGTTTACCAGCTCTGCTTCACAAGCACGTGTTGCCTTGGCCTTGAGGATCAGAGGATGAGGTTTTCACCTCTTGGCCCACCTGACTGTTGGGTATATAAGCCTCCGTGGTGCTATTGAATAAGGGGCTTATTACTAGTGACTAGAGGGCCGTGCCTCTGTCTCTCTGTGTCTTTGTATGTTTCAATCTCCAGCCCCTTGCCCGAAGCTCACGAACTGTACGGTGGCGCATAGAGCGCAGACAGGCGTTGTGCGCTGCAACCGTCCAAAGGGCATACAGAGGTGCAGACTGATAGAATGTTGCAGTGGCTGCAATGCCCCACCCACCTCCAGCCACTGAGCACGTGCAACCACTGAGCGCTTCCAGTCTCTGACTTCAAGTGCTTTTGAGGAACTGCATTTTAGGTTTCCACACGTGTGTGTGTGTGTGTGTGTGTGTGTGTGTGTGTGTGTGCGCGCGCGCGCATGTGTTGAGGACTGAACCCACAGCTTCTTTACTAATAAGTGTTAGACCAGCGCCATGCCACTAAGGTACTGCCCCCAATGATGCATTTTTTTTAATTTTAAAAATGTAATGCATTAAAACTATAGGCTGGAGGGATGGGGCTTGTTTTATTTATACAGTCTCAAGTGTCCCATGCCAGCTTTAAACTCACTATGCAGCCTTAATTTTTTAAATCTACCTGCCTTCCCCACTCCCTGCCCGAGTACTGGGATCACAGGCATGCATCACCAGACCTGGCTTTATGTGATGCTGAAGACTTAACCAGAGCTCTGCGCAGGCACCATCACAACTGAGCTCCATTCCTGTCAGAATTTTATTTCTTCTTTTTCTTTCCCTCCCTCCTTTCTTTCCTGTTTGTTTTATGAGACGGGGTTTCTTTGTGTAGCGTTGGAGCCTATCCTGGAACTCACTCTGTAGATCAGCCTGACCTCGGACTCACAGAGATCTGTCTGTCTCTGCCTCCCAAGTGCTGGGATTAAACATGTGCACCACCACTGCCTGGCCCAAACTTTTATTTCAAAATAGAGTCTCACTATGTAGCCCTGGCTTGCCTGGAACTTGTGCAGATCAGGCTGGCCTGAAACTCATAGAGCCTGTATCTGCCTCCCGAGTGCTGGAATTAAAAACATGCACCCAGCCAGTTTTGGTGGCAAATGCCTTTAATCTCAGCACTTGGGAGGCAGAGGCAGGAGGATCTCTGTGAGTTCAAGACCAGCCAGGGCAGCTAGAGCTACAGAAAACAAAACAAAACAAAACAAAACCAAAACAAACCAAAAAAACTGATACATGCTATACCATGCATGGCTCCCAGCATTTTAATGTATTAAGTTTAAAAAAATCTTGGCTCGGGCTGGAGAGATGGCTCAGAGGTTAAGAGCATTGCCTGCTCTTCCAAAGGTCCTGAGTTCAATTCCCAGCAACCACATGGTGGCTCACAACCATCTGTAATGGGGTCTGGTGCCCTCTTCTGGCCTGCAGGCATACACACAGACAGAATATTGTATACATAATAAATAAATAAATATTAAAAAAAATCTTGGCTCTTGTAGCACAAATTCTGGTATTAATAATAAAACCCAGAGTCAAATATAGGGGCCTAATGCTGAAGCAGAGAAAAAGGTCAGCCACTAGAGTTCTTTTTTAATGGTTTATGTGTATTGGTGTTTTGCCTGCATATATATTTGTGCATGTCAGATCTTGGAATTATAGACAGTTGTGAGCTGCCATGTGGGTGCTGGGAATCATACCCAGGTCTTCGAAGAAGAGGAGTCAGTGTTCTTAACCACTGAGCCATCTCTCCAGTCCCACCACTAGAATTCTTTTACCTCTACCAATGCTCAGACTGAAGGGACGTTCCTGCCCTTAGACTGTGTCTCCAGATTCCATTTGTCTCCACAAACCTCAGACTTCCCGAGTTCCTGTCTCCTTCTGCCTTATATTCCTCTCTCCACCCAGCCAAATCACTCCTGTCTCCACCATCCTAGTGCTGGGATTAAAGGTGTGTGATCCCAAATGCTGGGATCACCTTTGTGTGAGCTGTTTCTCTTTTAGACAGACTGAATCTTGTGTAGCCAAGGGTAGCCTTGAACTCACAGAGCTCCCTCCGCCTCTGAGTGCTGGGATTAAAGGTTTGTGCCACCGCTGCCTGGCCTCTATGGCTATCTAGTGGCTTAGCTTTGTAGTCTGATCTTCAAGCAAGCTTTATTTGTTAAAACAAAATATCACTACAGGTTCCAGGGATCTACTCAGTTCTTCAGTCTTGGAAAGTCTTTATTTGTTAAAACAAAATATCACTGCAGGTTCCAGGGATCTGCTCAGTTCTTCAGTCTTGGAAAGTCTTTATTTGTTAAAACAAAATATCACTGCAGGTTCCAGGGATCTGCTCAGTTCTTCAGTCTTGGAAAGTCTTTGCCCTCGGAGTCATCTCACCAGCCCATAATTTTAATGTGTCAATTTTTTAAAAAAAATTATTTTTATTTTATATACATTGGTGTTTTGCCTGCATGTATGTCTGTAATGTGAGAATCAGAGTCCCTAGAACTGGAGTTACAGACAGCTTCGAGCTGCCATGTGGATACTGGGAATTGAACCTGGGTCCTCTGGAAGAGCAGCCAGTGCTCTTAACCACTGAGCCATCTCTCCAGCCCATAATCTTAATGTATTGTTATTATGGTGGCTGTGTGTTTGTGCACCCACGTGCCGGGGGTGGTGTGTGTGGAGATGTTAAAGGACAACTTCCAGGACTCACTCTCTCTTTCCGCCATGGGCTCTGAGATTTGAACTTAGGTCATCAGGCTTGTGTAGCAAGTTCTTCACCTTCCGAGCCATTTTGTTGGCCCCAATGTATTAAACATTTAAATATCCACACGTGATTGATGCTGTCTGTATTCTGTCACATAAATTCAGTGTAATCCCAATTATATCACAGGATATGAAAAACAGAGGGAACATATTCTAAAGTCTATATAGGTTTTTTTTGTTAAAACACAATGTGAGATTTATATTCTGTTTAACTTTTGTTTTCAGTTTTTCTTGGGCAGAGGAGGGGATTGAATCTAGACCCTCAAGAGTGCTAAGCATGTGACTTACAAGAGCTACACCCCAGGCCCTTGCTTTCAGATTTTCAATGAACCAATTCCTTCTGTAATCAGAATAGCACAGCAGCAAGAGGAATGCCAGCATGGGCAGCAAAAGGAGAGAAGGCAGCCAAGCTCAGGTTAGGTCCTACACTGGCCAGGAGCAGAACCCACGCACTTCATGGGTTTGACAGGAGTGGCAGACATCTGGCGGCTGGGTCCTCTCCAAGTGGCAGGACAACGTATAGGACACACCGCACACTCAGTTTAGCTGGTGCATGCACTTGGGTCTTACCATCTGTTGCTGATCTGGCAGCAAAGTGCCGCATCCTCAGCCATTTGATGGGAATTTCGGTTCTGTTGCTTGTATTTACTGCCCACTTTCCAAGTCTGACTTCAGCTGCTTCTTCAAGTTCCTGAGACCTAAGGAGGCTTCAGTTTAGCTCTTTGCTGGGACTCCGAAGATTTGGGGAAGATGGACGAACCTTGCGGGTGAGTCTCAGCTGACACAGGAGGGCCCAGGGCCAGCTGGTTCAACTCACTGTGGTTTTGCTGATGTGGCAGGAATTTAAGAATGTGGATTATTTAAAATGGTATGACAAAGGAAGATATAATTTTCTCAAATACATAGTTGAAGGCTTTGAAATGTTTTATACAGGTAGGAAGTCAATAAGGCCACATGTAGTAGTTCTCAAACACTATGTACCTAAAAAAAAATCACCTGGTTGCTCATACATTCATTTCCAAGATGGGCTGAATGACAGTACACACGTGATTGGAGCCTAATAATCCAGGGTTAGCATGAGCAGCACAGTAAGATCCCATCTCTTAACACAAAACCTAAACCACAAAACAAAACCCCACCTAGATTATTCAATGTGCCCCTTCATTTTGCAGATGTAGAAATGGGATCAGGAAAGGCAGAGGGCTGTCAGCAGAGCTAAGTTTGAATCTAGGTGTCTTTACACATCACAGACTTCCTCAATATGATGTAATATTTAGGGGAGGAGTTAGACAAAAGCAAGGTATGTGTGGGTTTTCTCCAGACTAACCAATTCTCTCAACATCAACTGGATATCCAACAATCCAAGTCTGACATAACTACCCACATGATAAGGGCTCGGTTCCACAAGCCCTGTCCCAAATGCCAAGCACAAGTGAGACGCCCAGGCTACCCACCCTTCAACCCAGCTGACTACAAATATGGGGGCTCCCATGACCACTTTCTCCAATGTTTGATAATTTTCTAGAACCCATAAACTCAGGAAACTTCCCTACATACAAGAGGTTATTACACAGAATGCAAATGAGTAGCCTAACAAGAAGTAGGTAAGGGGTTGGTAGGTCCTGAGCGCAGGAGCTGTCCCCAAACACTCAGGAGTACAACATCCTCTTGGTGTGTGGGTTGTCACCAATCTCCAGAACCTTGTTCATAGTTCGTAATGTTGATTTCAGAACATTGTTAGGGCTGATCGATCACTGGCCACCGGTGACTGAACCCAATCTAAAGGGAGGTTCTTTCTCTTCCCTGGAGATCAAGGAAGGGCTGAAAGTTCTAACCATCCAATCACACGGACAAATTCTAAGGTTTTCAGTAACTTATTTCCCCTCCCCCTCCCCGAGATAGGGTTTCTCTGTGTAATAGTCCTGGCTGTCCTGGAACTCATTCTATAGAACAGGCTGGCCTTGAACCCACAGAGATGTGACTGCCTCTACTTCCTGAGTGCTGGGATTAAAGGTGTGCACCACCATTGCCTGGCACCACGAATTCTTTTTTACAGGAACATACTAGGCAAATACTGGTCTGGTTTTGTTTTTTACCACCTGGGGGATATTCTTTGCCTCTCTCTCTCTCTCCCTCTCTCTCTCTCTCTGTGTGCGTGTCTGTCTGTCTGTCAATACTACCTGCACTGAAAGTACTAAACAAGCCCATTCAATGGCCAGTTGTTTGCAGCTGACTCTGGCAGAGAAGACCATGCTGATGTGGTTGGTGGTGGCGTCACACTTTAATCACAGCAGGCGGATCTCTGTGAGTTTGAGGTCAGCCTGATCTACAGAGCGAGTTCCAGGACAGCCAAGGCTGTTACACAGTGAAACAAAAACAAAAAAGGGAAGTCATTGCTTGAATCTCACATTCAGAACTCCCACTATGGAGGTAAGAGAACGAGTCCTATCAAGGACAGTGAAATGGGGGTAGCCTGAGAGGGTATCTTCAGGCAAGCAGAGTTTAAAAATGTCTTCTAATTAAGCCTGACGACGTCCATTTGGTAGGTGGATACCAATGGAGCAGGAATTCAAAGTCATCCTTGATTTCAGTGAGTTCCACGCCTGCCAGAGCTATAGGGAATTGTACCTCAGGAAACAAAAGCAGGAGCTGTAGCTCAGTTGGTGGACTGCAAGCCTAGCGTGCATGAAGTCCTGGGTTTGGTCCTCAGTACCATATACTGGGCATGGTGGCACAGAACCGTAATTCTAGCTTTTGGGAGGTGGAGTCAGGGGATTGCTAGTTCCAGCTCATCCTCAGCTACAGAGCAAATTCAAGGTCACCCCAGGCTACAGAAGACCCCGGCTCAAGCAAAATTATGGCAAAACCCAAACAAACAAAAGCACAAGAGAACAAAAGTGTTTTCCACTGATTGGTCTGTGTTCCACAGGGCAAACGTGTTCAGCGGGGGAGACGAGGGGGCACTGGGGAGAGGACAGCTTCTCGCCCTCCTACGCAGGACTAGAGTGAAGGACAGCGAGGTTCCTTCATGCCCTCCATCGTCTCAGCTATACTTCCCACTGAAGCCTTAAGTTGTTCTGGTGGCCTAAGGGCCTGGGGACAGCTTACGATACTGGGCAGTTTGAATATAGACCATTCCATGCATAACCTGTGATTCCATACAGACTGTAATTCATGTTGGTAGCTGCAAATTGAAAACTCATTCATCCAAGTCAGGAACCATTTATTTCGCACCTAACAAGTCGGGGCGTGCTACAGTATCTAACAGATGGGTACTCACGGCCCATCTCTGTGCATCTGTCAGGGCCGTCAGTAAGGGGAGGCCAGGTCTGCATCGACCGGCTCACCATCGACCAGCACAAGTCCTAACACAGCTGTTCTGGGAAGGGGCACATGGCCTGGTCCAGTCTCCTCAGCTCCCCCAGCCAACCCAAAACCTGCTTTGTGTGTGTGTGTGTGTGCTCACGCTGTGTGAAAAGTCAGAGGTTGACATCAGGAGTCTTCCTCGGTTTCTCGCCATCTTATTTTTTTGAAACAGTCTCACTGAACTTGGACTTTGCCAATTTGGTTAAACTGGCTAGTGCCCCAGAGACTGTGTCCTACCAAGCTTGGGATCACAGATGAGCTGCTTTACTTGGTTTTTACATTAGTGCTGGGGAGTCAAAGGTTCTTGTGCTTATCCATTGAGCCATCTCCCCAGTCCCTCAGACTTTTTTTTTTTTTTTTTTTGTCTTTTCGAGACAGGGTTTCTCTGTGGCTTTGGAGCCTGTCCTGGAACTAGCTCTGTAGACCAGGCTGGTCTCGAACTCACAGAGACCAGACTTGCTTTTTTTTTTTTTTTTTTCCTTTTCAAGACAGGGTTTCTCTGTAGCTTTGGAGCCTATCCTAGAACTAGCTCTTATAGACCAGGTTGGTCTCAAACTCAGAGATCCACCTGCCTCTGCCTCCCGAGTAATGGGATTAAAGGCATACACCACCACTGTCTGTTTTCCAGACCTGCTTTTACATTTATTTCTATTTTGTGTGTATGGGCGTTTTGTGTGCATAGGTAGGCACTACATACCCAGCTGGTGCTGCAGAGCCCAGGAGGGGTACAGGATCATCAGGAACTGGAGTTGTGGATGGCTGTTAGTTAGCTTTTAGGTGGGTGCTGAAAATTGAATCTGGGTTTTCTGAAGAGCAGCAAGGGCTGAGAAGCCATCTCTCCAGCCCCTCAAATTTGCTTTTTTAAAGTAGAACGGGAGCCAGGTGGTGGTGGCGCACGCCTTTAATCCCAGCACTCGGGAGGCAGGCAGAGACAGGTGGATCTCTGTGAGTTCGAAGTCAGTCAGGTCTACAATAGCTAGTTCCATGACAGGCTCCAAAGCTATAGAGAAACCCTGTCTGGGGGGGGGGGCGCAGGAAACAACCTGACAGATCACTTTCCTTTCGGTTTTTTGAAACAGGTTTCTCTGTGTAGTCCTTTGTAGAGCAGGCTGGCCTTGAACTCAAGAGTTCTGCCCGCCCCAGCCTCCTAAGTGCTGGGATTAAAGGCAGGCATTGCCATCTCCCACCCGGGAGCTTTTTTTTTTTTTTTTTAACTGGTCATGTTGAACCACTGTTTTGAGAATTGTTCCTGGAACCATTGAGGCAAGGGATCTGCCAGAATGCCTGCCAGCGCCAATGGGACACAGAGAAAGCTCATCACCGCGTGACAGTACAAGGTGGAAGTGTTCAAGTACATTGGATCGCTGGAACTTAGAGCTTGGATGCTTTATCTCACTCAGCACGACACTGTGAGGGGGCAGAGCAGAGTTGATACTCTTGGCCCGGAGGTCGGAAGCAGGGAGGCAACTGCAGTGTCTGACTGGAGAAAGCTCTCCTTGATTTCTCAGCCTCGTCCTCCCCAGCTGCCCAGAGCCAGGCAACATCCCGAAGTGAAGAAGGCAGCTCGGCTTCCTACCTTAGTGCGGCAAAGCTTGATGCAAGTGATAGATATCCCAAGATGTCGGAGGGATCTGTCTGCCCAGTTCTGTGTGCTGCGAACTGTATCAGCCATGCCTTACCGACATACCTACGTACTTCTAGCTCTCATGAGGAGCTGGCACCAAAAGGCAGAATACTGTAGCCTCTGGAGTGTGCTAAGCCCTTCTGCCATGCTCTGCCTTGCCAGACCAGACCAATCGAGGCACACACATTCAGACACCTTGCCATGCTGACCACAAGGTAGCACAGTATCTGGACATCGTCTTCCCAGTCCTGAGCAGGTGCAAAAGCACCCTGGCTCCACTTCTCTCCAAAGATGTCCCTGGTCCTCCTGTGATGCTGGCCATTCGGCTGGCCAGCCGCACAACACCCAGACAGACCCTGGTAAATACTGGCCAGGGCCTCAGTGTACTTCTTCCTCCTTAGCTCCAACAGTGCACACCACACTCAAGGTGACTTCTTAACATTTCCCTGTGAGCCCCCAGAGGCCTTATGCAAAATTCTTAATTAGAGCACTGTGTTCCTCAAGAAATAGGTGAGCAGAGTACAGAAAGAGGCTCGTTTTGTTATTTGGCCTCATACTGCTTTAGGGCATTAGTACACCTCCCCCCATAATTAAAAGGTACCAGACACCCTTGAATTCAGACACACCCATCTGGGACACAGCGAAGACTAAGGACTGATAGGTCAGGGCAGGGACAGAGAGCTCAGTTCCTAAGACAGTCTCTGCTCCACAGGATCAGCCACAGTGAGTGCCCTTAGGTACTTCCTTAGTCAGTGGGGCCATGGTGAGGGCCAGCAGAGCACTGGACTACAGAGAGTGCCAAAGTGTCCCTAAGCACTGGCTTATTCTTCACAGGCCCCACAAACACTTCTTTAACAATCCCGAATTCCTGAATAAAGGGCGCCATCTCTTGTGGGAGCTAGGTTCCACTAAATGTGGATAAAATACCTTTGCACACATTTTTATCAACTTGGCTAGACAGTGTCTGCCATGGCTCAAACAAATTGTCAGAAAAGAGGGTACTTTTGTTTTTTGAGTAGGGGGCAGCACTGGAGACTGAACCAAGGGTCGTCCACTCAGGAAGGCCAGGCATTGGTCAAGGTGGCTTAATCCTTTGAAAGTGAGACAAGGTATCAGGACAACCAACAATGTGGCTGAGAAAGCAATTCCAGTAAGAACTCTGGTGGGCTCACATAGGAGTCCATACTGACCAGGAGGAAAAGCTCCCGGGTGGCCCATGTCTGCCTCAGATGTCCCATGTGTACCTTCCTATGTGGTCCCTGTCTCCATGCTGCAGCCACTGCATGTGGCACACAGGGCGTGGCCAGGCAGCTCTGTCCGGTTTATCATGCCTGTGTGAAACAGCCACTCGCTTAGAGAACAGCTGTGTCCAGCTCAGGCAGCCTGGCTTGCTGGCGGTTCCTGTCCCTCGACTGACTTCACAGTGAAGTACAGAGTGTGTTTCCTGAGCTGTTAATAGATGCAGGTCTTGGTGAGCAGAGAGGACCTCCTTCCTAACAGGCAGCCCTCCCTTACACTTTTGCAGGCCTGAGAGTTGGCTGTTGTGAGGCAGGTCACCCTCTTCTGGCTCAGCCTGGTGTACTTCAAAATTCTTCCTTATACAGAACACAATCCTGTGTCTCTTGGGTAATGCTAAAAAAATGTTTTCTGTTTGTTTTGTTTTTCGAGACAGGGTTTCTCTGTGTAGCTTTGGAGCTTGTCCTAGAGCTCACTCTGTAGACCAAGCTGACCTTGAACTCACAGAGATCCGCCTGCCTCTGCCTCCCCCTGAATGCTGGAATAAAAGGTGTGCACCACCACTGCCCAGAAATAAATAAAGTTTTATTATGAAAAACTGAAATCCATATCCAAGTTCAGAACAGCTCAGCAGCTACCAACACACGGCCATCTGTTTTCATCTCCTACCTCCCTACTCCCCAGGAGCAGCATTAGAAAATAAACAGAAAGGCTGCTTATGACGAAGACTGGCTGTGTTGGGCACACTGGTCAGCTAGCCCGTTTCCTCCCTCTCAGTCTATCTTTGCCACAGAGGCTGGAAAGCTCCACGTACACATTGGCAGCCTCCCCTGCAGCCAGAGTGGTGCGATGGCCCAGGTCTGCTTAACTGATGCTGACACACACTGTACACTTGTTGGGCACATGTGCCAGAGTCAGGCAAGGAGGCGCTTCATCAACACGCCACATCTATCAGTAGAGAAAGCTTTTAAACTGTGTGAAGTGGGGATGCTGGGGGTACACAGAACTGCAGCAGCCAAGAGACATAGTCACCCCAGTGCAGTGGGTGACATGCCAGTCAGCACCACAAGTGAGCCTCCACTCTTGCAGGTCTGGGGGGCCTGCCCTAATGGTGTGCTGGCTGGTTCAGGTTAAAGACTTCCTCTATCATCCCACGTCCCAGTAGAGACCATCTGTTCTGATGCCAGCTTCAAATGCTCTCTTGCCACCTGCACAGTCTTTTGCAGATGGATACAACAGACCCTGGGTTCAAATGTAGCTTGTAAACTCCCTTCTGGGTAATGAGATGCTAGCTGTCTGGTTGCTACAAACATACCCAAGGTCTGGATGTGGAAGTCCACTGTGACCTGGTGCTCCTTGATCTTAGGATGGCAGTAGTTCACTTCAGCCCCCTGAGATCCTGATGTGACTCAACCATCCCCAGCCAGAAAACAGACCGTTGTCTTTAAAGCCCACTTTCTCCCCATTTCCATGTCCTAGGAGCAACTGTAGGGATTTAATGCTGTATTAGCATGGATGGTGTATTATTTATTCTCTTCTTCCATGCTTCCTAAGCAGGAAGTTTGGGTTTGGAATTTCCCAAGGAGTATAAAGAACAATTGTTCTTTAGAATACTCCAAACCCCCATTTCTGAGACAAGATTCACTCTATAGCCTAGGCTGATCTGGAACCATATATGGCCCAGGTTGGCCTCAAATCTGTAGTAATTTTTTCTCAGTCTTCCAAGTGCTAGGATTCTAGGTGTGTGCCAGCACTACTGGCAAGAATATCCCTTGACATATAAAAAAACTAAAGAACCGTTGAGGTAGAAAATCTGAAATATATGAAGTAGAAATATCTGAAGTAGACTTTTTTTTTAAGAGAAAAAGGAAAGTAGGAAAAAACAAAAAGACCACTCAGTATTAATTTATATCAGTGTTCCACCTTAACATGAGAATTTCACACAAAAGAGAAGCTGAATCAATTGAGAACAAATGCTCAGGGACTCAGCATCTGCCCAGGGAGCCCCCTTAGGGGTTTCTGGGAAAGGTTGATTTCAGAGAGAGGCCTATGGCCTATGGCCTCTCTGGGCGGTGCTAGCTGGGCCTGGGCTGGAAGAAGAGCAAAGGGAAGGGGAGTGGCATCTTCACTTTTACCAACCTCACAGAGGACTTCTATTTGTTTATTTAAAGACAAATTTTAAAAAGTAAAATGAATGAAACCAGCTAAGATTAAGATACATAAACCAAACTGCAACGTAGTAAAGGGCCTTGCTGGAAATATGATTATGAGCACTGGAAACAGTTCACAGACACACAGAGAGCTCACATTGTCAACAGGAATAAGCTGCTACTAATTCTCCCCAGAATGTCAAGGTTTCATTTTGCTCAGCCTGAGGTCTCGTTCAATTTCAAACTGCCTGTGGTCCACTCGATCCAGAAAAGCCTTCCGTTCAATGTACCTGGAAGAAGACAAAAACAGTGTCAGTGAAGTCTGGCAGAAAGGGCTCCGCTCCCTTGCGCTGTCCCAAGCCCAGGGGCAAATCAGGCTGCAGTAACCAGCAGGTTGGCCAGGCTGGTTGGATGACCACCTGACCACTCACTCCCACTTCATCTACACCGGACAATTCTGTTCAGATAAAACGGAAAAGGATGCCTAACCCCCTTTTTTGTTTGTTTTGAGATAGGATTTCACTACGTAAACTAGGCTGAGATCCACCTGCCTCTGGCTCCCAAGTGCTGGGATTAAAGGTGTGTGCCACCACCGCCAGGCCAAGATATATTATCTCAAGGTAAGATTTATTTTGTGCTTGTGTACGGGTATGTGTTTGTGTGGCACAGAGGACAGCTGACTTGCAGGGGTTGCGTCTCTCCTTCCACCATATGGGTCCTGGGGACTGAACAAGGGTTGGCAAGCTTGGCACAAGTGCATTGGATCCACTGAGCCATCTCACGGAGCCAAAACTATGTTTTTGTGTATCTCAAAACATAAACAATATACCTGAAAATGCAAGAAAAAGGTTACAATACCAGCCACCAAGGATTGCTGTGAGGTAACCCTTAGCCCAGGCTCGCAAAGTAACCTAATTTCCTCTTCTCTGTTTCCCTCGGTATTTTCTCCTTAGCTTGGGGGCCAGGCCACCTCTGTGGCATAAAGGAAGAATTCCTCTAGCAATGAGACAAACACCTCTGCACCTGCTGTCACACTCAGGGTTTCCCTGGAAGCCTGGAGCTCTGCTCCTGCTCTCAAGCCAAGGTCAGAGAGCTTCCTCGAGGTCTGCCTCAGTCTTCCCAGACAGGGTGGAGGGAGGCCAGCCTACGCTGGCAGGCACACTGGTCAGGAGGGAGCCTGGCTGCTTAATGGCACACAGCTGCATTTTAATCTACCTTTTCTTGCCGTAAAGTATGCTGTGATTTGCTTGAGGGGAGGAACTCTTTGCAGCTAATTAATCTATTGAGAGAGCAAAACTGCCATTAAAAACAGGAAACATAATTGCATCTCTGCACTAATTTTTCTTTGTTGCACCATGGAAAATGTGCATCTGTCACTACAAGGTTATTACATTCATGGCGAGAACATAACCAGGTCCAGGAACCTGTGTTCTTCACTGAATTCAGGTCTTATTTTTCTGCCCTTCAGCATCGAGGCCCATCCTACTTGCTTGCCAGATGAGCCTGTGGCTATTAATCCTCCACATACTACCAAGGACTAGTCAGAAAACACAGGTTCTGAGGCCAGAGGGAGCTGAATTTGAATCCTGTCACTTACTGACTGTGTGACTCTGAACAAGTCATATAAACTTAGCAAATCTGTTTCTTAATATATTAAAAGGGGGGGCAGCAACAAAAATATCTATCGATCTGTCTGTCTGCCTGTCTGTCTGTCTATCTAGTACTGCTGTGGCTGAGATAAAAAGAGTGATGTGAATTCTGTACTAGCCTAAGCCAGAGACCACTCCTGCAGTTTTATTGTTTTGGAGACAGGGTCTCATGCATTTCAGGATGGCTTGCTATATATAGCCCAGGATGACTGCAGGCTTCTGTCTTTACCTTCCTAAGATTACAGCTATGAACCACTAGGCTTGTCCTGTGTGATGTAGGGCTTTGCACACAATAGGCAAACACTATAGCAACTGAACCATATCCCTGAATCCTGAATATTGTCAAACAAACCAGAAAATAAGAAACAAACAAAAACAACAAAAAATCCCAAACCAAAAAAACTTATATCCTCCCCTCCACCAGCCCCCAAAAAAGTTAAAGAGAGATCAACCCTCCTTACTCTGATGGGCTGCTGCGAGGGGTAAATGTATATTTATGTAAGTATAAATATAAATAGTATATCAATAATGCTTAGCATGGAGCAAGAATTCAACTGTGATTTTAGGTAACCAACTTCCGTCAGGGTCCCGAGGACAGCAGATGGCCACGCTGGGGTGTGTGCTGTCTGAAACTAGTAACTATCACCTTGTCTGCATCAGCAATTAGGCTACGGTGTCAGAACTGTCAATGAGGCCAGAATAGCTGGAACACATGGAAAGGCTGTGCTTAGGTTTGACACAGTCCCCCTGGGTCAGAGTTGTCAGATTTAGTAGGTGAAAATAAAGGAGACCCAGTTAAATCTGAAATTCAGATTCCCTGGCAGAGAGAGCAGTGGCAGATACCGTATGCTCCTTCAGATAAAGGCAAAGAATGGGGGTCTGGGGGAGGAGGCATGGACACAACTCCCTGCAGCAGCAGAGGGCCTCAGGCAGGGCTGCTTAGAAAATGAGCTGAGGGCCTCACCCACTGCAATGACTCGTTTCCAGCCCTTGCCTATCCTGGATCTGGAGAAGCAGACACATGTGAATTGGGGACTTGGTGACAGGCATGCTAACTGTCCCTTGGAAGAGCCAGCAAAGAGAGTGAACACAGGCAAGAGATGTACTGTCTAAGAATCACGTGGTATTTCAGGAAGGAAAAGGAAGCGGCTTTTACACTGGGATGCCCACTGAGCACGGATAAGGGCTTGCAGGTTCACGGAAGCTGTATGTGTCCAGACACAGATGCTAAAAAGGGGCAAAGCCGAGGCCAAGGGAAGTCTCAGACGGCAACAAGGGCACACACAGATGCAACTCAATTCTCAAGGGCAGCCCAGACAAAGGCCAGCAAGGCAGGTCTGGCTATTTTATTCCCTGTCACAGCCACTGGCAGCTGTTAAGAGGAACCTTGTGACAGCTTGGTTTATATCCACGAGCTGACTGTGCCAACATGGTGCTGGGGATGAGAATGACTTTGGTATCTGCTATCTGTACTTTTGGGAACTGTATTGGTATTTAATTTTTGACTTTTTGTGTTTGTTTTTTCCTTCTCTGTGAAACAGTAATAAAAATGTAATGCCCCTCTGTGGAAACAACGAGACTCGAGAAGCAGTGGTTCTTGCTCCTCGTTGACTGAACCACAGCCATGATCTGCAAGGCCTCAGATCAGGACATTTGGAATGGAGACTAAGACAGGAGATGCTCCCGAGGAAGGGCTGCCTCAGAGGGCCACCTGAGGGTTCACCTACTTCAGCTGGGTTGCAGGGGTTTCTAGGCGTTTAAACTGGGCCACAGCTCTGAACAGATCTGCTGGCTGACAAGTGCAATGGGAATTACGGCTCTTACTCGTCTTTGGTCTCGTTGCTTTTCAGGTCAGAAGGAGCCTGGCACACTGGGAAGGCTAGGGCTCTTTTATGGCCCATTTAAGCAGCAGCAGATTTTACTGTATTCATTTACTTATTTACTCATTCATTCTATTCATTCATTCACTCATTTATAAAAGACAGGCTCTCTCTGTGTAGCTCTGGCTGTCCTGGAACTCACTCTGAAGACCAGGCTGGCCTCAAACTCATGGAGATCAGCCTGCCTCTGCCTCCCTAGTGTTGGGATTAAAGGTGTGCACCACTATGCCTGGCAAAGTAGCAGATCTTTATTGTCATTAACAAAACATGCTAAGAGCATCAAGAACCTAGGTGGCTCTCCAGTTTCTCCTTCAGAACTTAAGCTACACAATAGGCTCTGATATCTTTGGGATCTTTCAATTCAAATTATTTTTCTGCCTCGATTATTGTGAAATTCAGGACACCACGTAGGGAGGAGTAGGGAGCACTATCAGGGAAGAAGCCAGTACCTGTCAGAGAACCCAGCCTGGAGGTCAGAGGATGCTGGCTTGCAAAAGCTCCGTCATGTGGTTATCCTGCGGCTAAAACCGCAGGAGAGGCTTCTTTCACAGTGCTAAGGAAAAGGGCATGCACAGGAGACACAAGGTAAGAGAACGTTCTGGGGCTGGCACTGTGTTACTAGTGTTGCAGTGCTGGCTCCTGCGCACATTTGGTGCAGTCAAACGGCACAGCAATGATGAGCTTCAGCTCTTGATGGGCAGCGGAAGCACTTAGACGCAGCATGTCTCTGGGGTAGTTCTAGCAGGGCAGGATTTCTCTGCTCTGGGAAGGCAACTAAAGATGCAAAGTGCCAGCCCAGGCATGGCCACAAAGGCAGCAACAATAATCCTTTCCTCATGGTTGCAATAGTCCGGGGAGACAAACTCCTGGAAATCCTGGAGATAGATGCTTCGGGAAATGCAAAGTATTTAGCAGCCCCTCCATCATGTTCTTTAAATCGCCAAATAGCTGGTTTCTAATCACTATGCTCTGTACCTTCAGCTTAACTGGACAGAGAGCAGTAGCCAAACCCAAGCTTCTCTTCAGTGTGCATTTTATACACAGATTCTCTCCCCTACACCTAGGGCTCCTGCCTTAGGGTTATATTTGGAAAGCTGTGTTGATGATACCCACCATCAGGAAATCTGTGATCTAGAAGTCATGCTCAACACCCGAACGACGTCCGCTAACACCTGGACTGTCTCTGGCCTAGCACTTCAAGCGCTCTGCTGACGGAAAATGTTGCCGCATAAAAACCTATTCTGAGCCGAGCGGTGGTGGCGCACGCCTTTAATCCCAGCACTCGGGAGGCAGAGACAGGCAGATCTCTGTGAGTTCTAGGCCAGCCTGG
The DNA here is from genome assembly GCF_018167655.1 of Microtus oregoni. NCBI lineage: Eukaryota > Metazoa > Chordata > Mammalia > Rodentia > Cricetidae > Microtus > Microtus oregoni. Next base: position 45,699,770 of record NW_024543063.1, read on the forward strand.
TCTACAAGAGCTAGTTCCAGGACAGGCTCCAAAGCTACAGAGAAACCCTGTCTTGAAAAACAGAACAAAACAAAACAAAACAAAAAAACAACAACAACAACAACAAAAAAAAACCCCAAAACAAAAAACCTATTCTGATGTATTATGCCAGACTTTTCTGGATGGTTAGTTTTGATCCTAGGCCACAGACAAAGCCAGGAGCATCTGCTAGCCAGTGCGTCAGGCATTCAGATACTGGAGTGGTGTGGTATCAGCTCTGGGGTGCTTACTGGACACTAAGAAAACATGACACCACCAGTCAGTCAGCACAGCAGAGAAGTGGTGATGTGAGCGAGGTGGGGCGGCTGTTCTACAGTGGCATCCGAGCTGACAAAACAGAGACTTGCTGGGGAGGTAACACTGCAAAGCGAAGGGCATTGAGGCTGGGTTTCAGCAAGCAGCTAGAGAAGTGGACAGGGGTGGCAGGAAAGGCCCCAAATGGCGGCTAAGTCTTAGAACTAGTGTTTGCTTGGGGAGGAAGAAGAAAACAATTGCCCAGGGCCCACACTCCCAGGCTGAAGGGCTGGGGAAGGCAGAAGAGCCAGCCTGGGAGACTTGGGGAATGCTCCAAACTCTACCCATCGCCAAGGAAAATACTCCTAAACTGTTGTCTAGGACTTAAATGGATAAAGCATCTAGCTTTCCAGTAAGGTCTGAGTCTGGGGGTGGTCAGTTAATGGCAAATAGGAGAAAAGAAATGTGAACAGAGGCCGAGGGAAGGCCAGTATTTTGCGTATTTGCTCCCTTACCCTAACACCCTGAGGGGCATAGACGGCTAAGCTGGGGCTAAGCTGGGGCCAGTGCCTGTCCCCATCAGCTCTCTGCTGCTGTGAGCAAACACCAACCAGAACCAACGTGGAGAAGAGCAGGTTGTCTGGCCCCAATTGATGTTTTCCTTTAAAGTGGTGCTGTGGTTACAGTGTCTCTTCATAGCAATAAAACCCTAAGACACCCTGCCTCCCAAGTACTGGGATTAAAGGCTAATTTAGGTTAATTAATAACCTGAATGACATGTACTTACATAGGCCTCCATGTGGTGAGTGGCCATGTCAGAGGAGCAGCAGGTAGCAACTGACTTCAGGAGATTGGCCCACCAGAATGAACCTAAGTCACTGAAGGGTGAATCTCGGATAGGCAAGGCCCCAGGGCTTCTGCTCCGGAATGTTGATTGCTACTGCTGAGTCTTTACATGTTTGCCACTGCCATTTTTCTCTGGTATCTGGTATGGTGTGAATGGGTGTGAGGGATCCCCACTGTCTTTACTGTAGTGTGATCTCAGGGATATAACCTGCTCTACTAGGCATTTTTACCTGTGGATTATTATGAAGATTTCCTCTTAAGTTTTTTAAACTGTTTAAAGTAGTTCCCCTGTCTCAGATGAAGTAAGGGCTACCTTTCTTTGTAACCACAAAATGCAGCTTGCCAGTAAAAGAACTGGCTGGGAAAAATAACTTGCTTGCTTACACTCTGTTAATCTGTAACAAGTTGCTTAGACATAAATGTGTGTGGGCTCTTGGGATAATTTGTTTTTCACCTGTAATACGAAAACTGTTAATTATGTAAGGGACATGGAAAACAAGTTTTTTACTTGTATTCATTGTAATCATTTGCTTAAAAAATAGAATGTAATCACACTGTAACTTTTATATTGCTTGAAAGATTCTGCTGGGGTAAATAAGCTGTAAGGGAAAAAAATAAAAACACAGAAGGGACACATCTGGATAGAGGTAAGAAAAGAAATAATGAGGGGGGGGGGGGAGAAAGATCCTGAAGGTGTGTGTGCTTCCTTCTTTGGCCAGCCCTAGACAGATATGTTTTGCTCTCCTCACTGCCTCAGATAGAAGAGTCAAACTGCTGACTCCATGGCTCCCCATCAATTCCTGAGCTGCTGAAAGTTGGCCCTTACATCAGTAGTCTTCAAAGTGCTTTATACACACTACATCTCTGTACGTATTACATACATTCTGCTTTATCTCAGGATCTGCACAACCAGAATGAAGGTGTAATAGCATCCAGATTTTACTGGCAGAGGAGCTGGGCAATTGCTATGCAGAAAGAGATGGTCTTACTGGTGAGAGGCAGGGCTGTATAAAGAGAAGGTCTTTCTTACTGGTGAGAGGCAGGGCTGTATATAGAGAAGGTCTTTCTTACTGGTGAGAGGCAGGGTTGTATATAGAGAAGGTCTTTCTTTTTTTTTTTTTAAAGGTTTGGTTTTTTTTTTATTTATTATGTGTACAGCATTCCTTCCATGTGTGCCCCACAAGCCAGAAGGGGGCGCGAGGTCTCACTATAGATGACTGTGAGCCACCATGTGGTTGCTGGGAATTGAACTCAGGACCTCTGGAAGAGCAGTCAGTGCTCTTAACCACTGAGCCATCTCTCCAGCCCGAGTCTTTCTTACTGGTGAGAGGCAGGGCTGTACAAAGAGAAGGTCTTACTGGTGACAGGGCTGTATAAACGGCCATTCAATATTTCAGGAGTGAGGAATGCTGACCTGAAGTCATGGACCTCTGTTCCTTAAGTTTCTCTTGTACTCCCTAACCACTAAATGAGCCCCATTTCTTTTTCCTTACTAAAAACATACATGAAAGCTGTGTGGGCATGGTGGCTCTTACCTGTGGTCCCAAACATGGAGGACTGAGGCAGAAGGACTGCCATGATTTTGAGGACAGACTAGGTTACAGAGTGAGATCCTTTCTCAGCACTCCCACAGGGAAAACAAAACAAAAACACTAACAAGGAATAGGTCACTTTTGGTTTATGGCTATTCTCTTCGTATTCTAGAGTGACCATGAAATGGTACAGCAATGGCCTCGCCATGTATCATACAGCTGAAGCAAATGTCACACCATGCCCTTGACCACAGTAACACGGTCGAAAAAAATACCAAACCATTCATGGCTAATGTGACAGTATCCTAGCACTGGGTTGGCTTTCTTTGCTTTTGAAGCACTTGAACTAACCAGATTCTCAGAAGGTCAAATGATTCAGATTAGGACAAGCCAGCTGCCGTGAGCCAGACCCAGTCTTGTGAATAAACCAAGCGATTTACAGTTTACTGAGCTGTAAGCCAGCAAACTTGGTTCAGGGAACACTGCACCTCAGCCCTGCCCCCCATCTTCACCCAGTGGCTTCTCACAGATGGGACTGGCCTCATCTTAGAGCTTCACCAATAACCAAAGCACTCCACTTTGATTTCACAGTAAAAAGCTCCTCCTTCCTAAACAGGGCGGTGTGAAACAGATCACTGCAGAGTTCCGAGGCTACAGACAAACAGAGCCACTCCTTACCCTTCTTTCCCTCGGTTATGGATAGCCAGTTCTTCACCAATCCCTTCTTCCTCCTTGAAGTTCTCCCAGTCCAATTTGGACTTCTCAAGGGTGCTCATTTTCTGTTTTTTGGCTCCAATTTTCCCCAAAAGGCTGCTCATGCCACTTGATCTTTTTATCCTATGGAAAGAAAAATGAATATAACTCTGATCTCTACATTAACATAAGAACTCTGGTGTCTTAATTAACAGTTTGTGTGTGTGTGTGTGTGTGTGCGTGACACAGAGTTCCCTGGATTGGAGCCATTCGTCTCAGTGGAAGCCATGCTTGTACACGGGGCATTTTCTTTTCTATGTGGAAACTGTACGCAGGCAGAATCTTAACACGCCTTTCCCGCCTAACACATACGACTGCTTAGCTGCACTGCTGACAGGAAGCCCTAGCCTTTCAGACCTCTTTCAGGCGTGGCAGGTCTCTGCTTGCAGGGAGGGAGGAGAATGGTGGGGTTCAGATATTGGAGTCACATGCATAAGTCCAAGTTCAGCTCTGTCCCAATGACTCAAAGCTAGTTCTTCAAGTACAAGTGTCTTGGTTTCCCAATCTACACTGAATGCTTAATCACGGGTGGTGGGGAATTGTCCATGTAAAGGGTCAAGACAGCATCCGGCATAGGGGTCAAGGTGCAGTTAACTGTTGACCACTGTCAATCACTGCCTGTTTGTGCTCTGAAGCCCCAGGGGACTATTCTACAGCATAAGAACCAGTTCCCAACACATACAAGCAAGAAGTCACAGCATTGTAAAAGGACCTTTAAAGGCACTGCCTTTCAACTCCTGTAACTGGGCCTGGTTTTCCCCGGAGGTGGAGAACATCCCAAAGCAGAGAATGTACAGCCTGTGCTCTACTTGCCGGCGATGCTATCTACACGGGCTGTGGGAGAAACCCCAAATGCCAAATTCAAGTCTCGGCAGGTCGAATGTTTCCAGTCAATGTTACATGAATGAGATATGGCAAACAGAAGGCAGCTAGAGTTCATAAGAAGGTGATATGAGGGGAAGAAACTATAGAAAGAACATGGATTTTAAAAACATTATTATTTTGTGGGTGGGGGGCAGGGGTGCACAGATCAAAGGTCAATTTTGTAGCGTTGGTTCTCTCCCTCCACCTTTATCTGGGCATCAAGGCCAGGCTTGTAGATTTGGACTGTCAGGTGCCAATGGCTTGTACCTACCAAGTCATCTTGCCAATGTGCTTCTGGTTTTATGAAACTAAAATGAATTTTCTTCTGCGTCACAGAGATAGGTAAGGGTTGAAATGCACAAGCGGTGCACGCGGGCACTGCAGTGCTCACTCTCCCAGTGCTCTCTCAGCTTCCTTCCCAGCTGACTGGTGCACGCGGGCACTGTAGTGCTCACTCTCCCAGTGCTCTCTCAGCTTCCTTCCCATCTCACTGGCATTTGGCCTACGGCAGATAACCTCAGGCTTACTGCTGAAGGGAATCATTTCTGAGCCAACCTATTATCATTCAAACCCAACAAGAAACCATGGACCATGGGCTATCTGTGCCCTAGGATAGGCCAACAGGTTAGTGCCCACACCAAAAACAAAACTTGGGAGTGGTACAAACATTCTTTTCTATTAACGCTGGTCCATAGGATGTCAGCTTCCCTACCTCGTTCATTCCCCTACATACTGGACTTATTCATAAATTGCAGATAGGGACAACGTGAGGATCAGTGTCTCCAAGATGAGAAGCTGCTTGAGAGTTTTCTGAGAGCTATTTTATTTTGCTTAAGATGATTCTAAATGGAATCAAAATGCACTGTATGCACATATGAAAGGACCCTGGTCTTTTCTGTGTGATAGTACTGTCGTGATCATAAGAAAGTTCCCTGCAACTAAAAGGTACAGCATCCCGTTAAGGAAACAGATATTACATGTGTCTACTTTACTCTGAGCCCTGCCTTAGCAGGGACTTTGATTCACTGCTCTCAGGTAGGAAGAGGACCCTAATGAGGAGGCTGGCAAATGTGTTCATGGGGTCTGAAGAGGCATAATACATTCATTCCCCATGATCTTTAACACCAACTCCAATAATCAGGCACCCACAGAAGAGAGTTTTTGCTCTGCAAAGGGATTTAAAGTCATCTTGCCATCCATCAGTTATAGTCATTCAACAGAGACTAAAGTTCCACTGTGCTTGGAGTTAAGAACACAGAAAAAAGCTACAAGGCCTGATCCTAAGGAGAAACACAATCTAGTAAAAAGGTAACAAATAGGCAAACTGTGACCATTTACTAAAAGACTCCAAAGAGGAAATGAGGTCGGACTAGTTCAGCGCTCCTTACAGCTGGTATCTTCTTCCTGTGCTTGCCCCACAGTCCTGGGACACAAATCCTGTAGCTGCCTGCACACTCCAATTTCTGTTGCTCAGTTGGGGAGAGGAAGAAACATCCACTTTCCCTGTTGTCCTGGAGCTCACTGTGTAGGATCCATGCGTTACTCATTCCTTTTTCCTTGTTGAGACAAGGTCTCACTACGTACCCCAAGTGGCCTGGAACTTTCTATGTACAGACAGCTGACCTAGAACTCAAGAGATTTACAGGCCTGTGCTAGGATTAAAGGCGTGAGCCACCCACTACTGTCTTACTCACTCTGTCTCACCCATAGTGAAGCCAAAAGCTTACTCACGACATAAAATTTTTAAACTTTTAACTGACCAAGTCCTCAATTTGATAGCAGAGTTACTCAAAAAAAAAAAAAAAAAGAAAAGAAAGTCCCCCTTGTAACAAGAAGACTCAACACTATGCCTGAACTGGCAGACTCGAAAATCAGTTTCAAAAGTGGATCAGCAAACACAGGGCTTATGGGCATTAGTAACTCTGTAACTCTTCTCAGAGCTTCAATAGACAGAGTTGGCCTCAAGTCTACACCTCTCACATCAAAACTGGCAGAGCCACTAACATGCAAATCATTTGCAACAACATGGTCTGGCAGAGACTTGCGTTTTCCTCATACAGGAACTACTTTTCAGAGCCAGGTGTAGGTCTAGCACCTTGTGTGAACGTGAGGAAAGATCAACCTGAGAATTCCCTGTTGTGGGCTTGGAACCGCTGTTCTTTTGGGTTCCCCTAGATTAGCTGAAATCTGTAAGAATGAACAGTGCAATCCAAATCCCTTCCCTTCTTGAAGTTCTTTTTCTCAGGTGTGAGCAGCAATGAAAGCAGACTAAGCAGCGGAGACTGCAGGGTTGCTTTTTGGGTTAACAGAAGCTCCCCTGGAGTGTTCCGTGAGAGCCACTGGAAGACAGGACTCATTTTCCAGATTCTGGTTCTCAAACTATATGGACAGATGCACAGCCTGAGAAGATTCTAGAAGTCAGCTAACTCTGCTCTCAATGGAGAAACTCTACCTCAATACAGCTATTTTGGAAAATGTCACCTTTTCTCTAAGTGCTGAACTTATCAATTCATCTTTTATTGTTCAAAGAAACTAATTTTTTTTTTTTTTTGAGACAGGGTAGCCCTCTTTGTAGCCCTACAGAGCCAAACTGGCTCTGTAGACCAGGCTGGCTTCAAACTCACAGAGATCTGCCCTCCTCTGCCTCCGGAGTGCTGGGATTAAAGGCTTGAACCACCCTTGCCCAGCCCAAGGAAACTATCTTAAAAAAAAATGTTACTTATATTCACAAAAGCACTTTAAAATTGAGCTATCATGTGGTCGATCAGAAGGCTGTCAGGCCAGGCATGGTGGCATATGCCTTTAACTTCAGTACTCAGGAGGCAGAGACAGGCAGGTCTCCAATGAGTTCAAGGCTAGCCTGGTCTACACAGTGAGTTTTGGTTCAGCTAAGGCTACATAGTGAGATCCTGTCTCAAAAAAATCAACTAGCAGATCAACCAGCCAAACAAACAAAAGGCCTTTTGGCACACCATTTATAACAATGGCAGAAATGGGAACCAGTCTACAGTCACACTTCCCTGAGCTCCGTGGATCTTAGAAACTAAGCAGGGTTGAGCTTGGTTAGTTCTTGGAAGGAAGAAATGGGAAGCAAGGTTAGTCAGTGGTTTTTGGTTGCTGCCCTCTGTCCCCACCCCACTGTTTGTTTTGTAACAATAAGAAGACAATTTAGAAAGGTCACGGGAAATCAATCTGAGATTTCAACTTTCCAGTTTGGAAATGTCAGAAGGAGAGACACAGCACTGCCAGTATCTGGATAAGCCCCACTTAGTCGTCAGTTACCCTCTGCCACATGTGCTTCCCCCCTAATGTACATTTACTTTTGGGGAGAGTATGGAGCTAGTTTTAAATAATTTGTGGACATACCACGGCACCTCAATAGTTCAGCTTACGTCTCCTAAGACACTCTCCTACATAATCTTTTTTTTTAAATATTTATTTATTATGTATACAATATTCTGTCTGTGTGTATGCCTGCAGGCCAGAAGAGGGCACCAGACCCCATTACAGATGGTTGTGAGCCACCATGTGGTTGCTGGGAATTGAACTCAGGACCTTTGGAAGAGCAGGCAATGCTCTTAACCTCTGAGCCATCTCTCCAGCCCTCTCCTACATAATCTTAACACCTCATATTATACTCAAGAAACTTAATAACTGATAATAAAACTTAATATGCTGATAATAACCTCTAAAAGGCTATCTTTGGATTTTATCAATAACAGTTCAAAATGGTCTTGACAGTGATTCTTCATATGCTCCCCAGCACAGCACATCTGGAAGTGTCTTGGTCTCCTTTGAAACTTTAATCTGTCTTCTGCCTTCTGGCCTTGGTGTCGTAATAATCTTTTAGAGTATACTCTGGCTGGCTCATAGGTTGTTGCTCACTGGGTTTATCTGTCTCTTGTGGACAGATGCAGGTTAAACAATTTTGCTGAGCATGCTACCTTGACAAGGCTTAAATGTGTCTGCTGCACTCTCAGCAGCAGTGTGAGGCCAGCACATACTAAACGTTACTGTGCCCTTCATCTCGGCCACGAGGCAGTCACCATCACCTGTTGCCAAGTACCTTGCCACTGCCAGCTATGTGACATGCGCACCCTTTAAAAGCTCCCTCTCTTGCTCTTCTTCCCTGTTCTGTCTTGCCTGTCTGACTCTTTCAATGTCCCCACTCCTAGACAGCCTTTCATTCTTTCACTCTCCCCTTTCCCTCCCCCATAAACCTCCAGTACTAACTGCTGTGTGACATGTTTGGTTAGTGGTATACATTGGCAGGGCCCGCTGAAAGGTACCCACTTCACTTTTTTTTTTAAAGCCTCACACTGAAGACATTAAGTACTGTCCCTATGGGAAGGGGATGACTGTAGGCACTTCCTCCCTCTAATTAATTTGTACTATGGAGGAGAATGTTCTTAGAAGTCCAGGAAGTTTTGGTTGCTTATTTCTAGTACCTCATTTTGTAATGTCAACCATGTCTAAATACTCGCGTCAATGAATAGTAAAGAATCCCACTAGAAGGACAAACACACAGAAGATCCCCAGAGGATAAGCTGTGACTCAGTATTAAATAAACAGTGAAGGACTATGGGATCACTAGCAGAGCCCAAGTCTGAACGGTCCAGCATAAGGACGGGAAATCCCTAGACGTGCACATGAGGGCAAATGATGGGAGCCGGTGGCAAACAGAGCCTCTGCTCTCAGACATGTAGGAAACTGGCTCCTGAACTTCCCCTGCCCAGTCTCACTTGTTCCCAGGGAAAGAGATAATCCACAGCCCTTCCTGACTCTGCTCCAGCAGTTTCCTTCCTGGAGCCATTCCCAATGTGGGGGCAGGGACCTCATGTCAAACAGGGAAGGGCATGCCACTGTTTCCTGGCAGTAAGAAAGGAAGGTAATGGCAAGCTCTTTGAGACGAAATATTCAGTTTAATGGGAAGAGGACCATGCACGGAGAGGGGATGTTTTGTCCCTGAGGTACAGACTGCTGTTGCTTTTATTTGTATCATCAGATTCAGCCGAGGACAATGATTTATTGGACCAATACACAGACCATTTATACTTCTGAGATGGAATTTTTAAAAAAAATTATTAAGCACAGCTTCTAATAAAGACCACGATGGCATTTTGCTTTGTGCAAAGCCCTGGGAGCTCAGTGGAGGAAGACACAGCTCATTTTCCAGATTCTAATTCCATATGGGCTCACAACCAATCCGAATCACCAAGCTAAGAGGAGTCCAGGCAGACCCAAGGCCAAGATTTCTCTCAAGGAGAACATTCTCTGTTACCTTACAACAAACCAACCCTGAAGAGGCTGAAGATATAGCTCAATTGGTACAGTGCTTGCCTAGAATGCAGGAAACCCTAGGTTTAACTACCAGCATCAAGCATGATGGTGCATGCTTATAATCTTAGCACTCAGGAACTGGAAGCAGGAAGATCAGAAGTTCAAGGTCATCTTCAGCTATATTATGAATTTGAGGTCAGCACAGAATACATGAAATCCCATCTCAAAACAAAATATTAAACAACCAATCCTTGAGATACTAATATTTTAATAAGTCAGCTTTAGTGGCGCATTCTTATAATTCCAGAACTTTGAATGCTGAGGCAAGAAAGAAGCATAAGTTCAAGATCACATTCATCTGTACAGGTGGAAAGAGGCCAATCTGAACTACGCGTGACCCTTCTCAAAAACTGAAACAAAAAAAAAAAAATCCAGATGTCAATAAAAACAAAATTTAAATTCATAGGCATCTCCAAGGTTGAGGCCATGTTTAAATTTCAGAACATGGAGGTGCCCTTAGACCAGAAACAATTCCTTCAGTTTTACATCACAGACACCTCATTTAAAATGGGTCACATCTGGCCCTTTTTAGGAACAGGTAGGCAACACTAATCACATGGCTCTACGTGCCACTTACATGAGCTGGCTCCTATACACGTTTACAGACATTTCCCCAATCCTTCCGACCCTTTTACTGCTACTAAACAGCATGTGAAACCCCAAACACAGAGATGGGTACTGGACAATTGGGGCTACTGATACCCAGCATCCTGCTGGAGGGGAGAGAGATATGGTCCTTTTAGATGAGGCTGGAGTGGGCCCTCCTGTGGGAGCCCAATTCCCAAATCCCTTTCTGGTCAGCATCTACAACATGGCTTGCTTGCTCAACTGCCAGAGTAATGACTCTGGTCTCATAGAAACTGAATCCTACTAAAACTTGACTGGAAAATTTAATGATGCTCACCTCAATCTATCCTTCTACCTCCCGGGCAGCTCCCACCTCTCCTCAGAAGGCAGATGTTCCATCAGCAGCCTTTTCCTTGTCATGCCACCCCCACTAATCTAGACTTTAAGGGACCCACGAGAAGCAAAGATCTGTATGCAAGTGATTTCAGGAAGGCAGCCGGAATCCCAAAACATCATTCTGCTAAGGAAATGCAATGCGTTCCAACAAAGAAAAATTTGCTCTCGTGTAGCATGGGACCTAGAGCAGAAAGTTCTTTCTCCCCCTCACTCCCCTCTCCCTCCACCCGCCCCTTTCTTGGAGGCAGGAAATGGTTTTCATAGATGGTGGCCACAGCCAGGCCATATGTAAACCACAACATTGCTTCTTGAATGGATAGACGGTTTTTACTCATTGAATCATTGACCACCAATGAAAGAATTCCCATCGCTAGAGCAAGAGAAATGGTTAGGCACAGCTACCTTCCTTAAGCTACCAATCGGTGGCTGTTAGAGCAGCCTTTTCAAACAGAAGGAAGGACAGTTCTCCAAGGTTGTTAGGAATCCTTACTTGCTGAGTGATGCTCTCATTTGTACCTCGGCTCCTCAGTGCACCTGTGTTTGTGCTCATGGCCACAGTAGGTCACAGTGAAAAGAGTGAGTACAGGTCACTACTGAAGCTGTTACAAACACAGGCTGCTATACTCTGGGAAATGGGCATCACATCCCTGTTGAGTGAGGCTCTCATGGCTTCTCACCCCAAAGCTTCAGTGCAGCTTAAAGGAGTCTATGGCTGCTATTCTCTCCTGGGGGACCAGTGGCTTTATGTTGCCTGCCCTTCCTGTCACCATGGGGCTGGGCTAGTCACTCTGCAAGGACTGAATGAGCAATCAATGTTCTCACAGTCCAGACTCAGGAAGGAGACTGAGCACAGGCACTGAATGACCTGAATGCTATAGTTCAAAGTGGAGCACGAATGTGAAAACCAGAACCAAACCCAAACGATAACCTCAATCACTTTGAAGGAAGTTCCCCTGGGAATGAAGATAATGGAAACCACCCAAATATAAGCTACTAAATATATGCTATAAAAGCATGCTGGGAAATCTGATGACCACCCAATTAATTTTTTTTATTTTTATTTTTAATTTTTGGTTTTTTCGAGAAAAGGTTTCTCTGTAGCTTTGGAGCCTGTCCCGGAACTAACTCTTGTAGACCAGGCTGGCCTCGAACTCACAAAACTCACAGAGATCCACCTGCCTCTGCCTCCCGAGTGCTGGGATTAAAGGCGTGCGCCACCACTGCCCGGCTCAGCCAATTCACTTTAAAAAAAAACAGTTTATTTAATTTTATTTTATGTGCATTGATGTGGGGGTAGCAGATCTCCTGTAACTGGGGTTACAGACAGTTGTGAGCTGCCGTGTGGGTGCTTGGAATCAAACCTGGGTCCTCTGGAAGAGCAGTGAGTGTTCTTTAACCTCTAAGCCATCTCTCCAGCCCTGTCCAAGTAATTCTTACTCTCGAGAATACTTTTAAAATAAATTTATTGAGACATAATTCACACAATAAAGAGCCTACTTATATAAGGCATATAACTAAAAAATTTTTTGAGGGGGTGTTCAAGACAGGGTTTCTCTGTGTAGCCCTTGGCTGTCTTGGAATTTATTCTATAGTGAGCTGGCCTTGAACTCACAGATCCGCCTGCCTCTGCTAGAACTAAAGTGCTAGAACTAAAGGAGCAATGGTTTTTTGATATATTACCATAATCTAATTTTAGAACACTTTGTCATCACCACAGAAACCCCTGTAGGAGTGTGGACAGGATGGCAGGATGCCCGAGAACTACTGTGCAGAGAAGTTCTGGCTGCTGCTGACACTACCTTGGATCTATACTTTTAAGCGTCACGGCTTTGCTCCCAAAGAAGTGACTCACTATCCCACCAGCTAATTACTATATATCTATTTGTACTCTGTACAAGTTAACTTCTTTGAAACTTAGTAACCAATTAGTAAAACAAGGGTAACAATAACGACCTTGAAGAGCAGTAATTAAACCAGAGATAAGACACTGCTAAACCCTTATCTGTACAATGCCTTCAGGGAGCCAAGCCCCTGCTGCTACTAGAGACAAAGACACAGATTTCTTCCCCTTTAATTCACCCACAAGAAAGAGATAAATATGAGAAGCAACAGCTACTTTCTTAAAAAACTGCACACGGAATCATGTGTGGTAGTGCTTGCTTTTGATCCCAGAACTCAGGAGGCAGTCAGGTGGATCTCTGAGTTTAGGGTCTACAGAGTGTGTTCCAGAACAATCAGGGCTACACAGTGAAACCCTGTCTCAAAAAAATAAAACCAACCCCCCTCCAGTTGTGAACAGGAAGTGTAGATGAGCAGGACAGGGAGCAGAGATGGGGGAGGCAATGAGAGGTAGGAGGTGGAGTCTCATTAGAAGGGCAAGAAGAACTATTCAAGAACAGCCAGGACAGAGGGACCCAGGAGGTCGAAGCATCTGATGGCTATGAATGCACCCATCACACTAAAGTTTTCCAGCAGGCTCTATTCTGTCTTTACGTGCCTCAAAGATGCACTCTATGCTGGATGTAGTGGTGCACACTTTTAATTCCAGCACTCAGGAGGCAGAGGCAGGTAGAACTCTGTGAGTTCAAAGCCAGACTAATCTACAAAGTAGGTTCCAAAACAGCAAGGAACACAGAGAAACCATCTTGAAAAACCAAACCAAACCAAACCAAGCAATGCACTCTAAAATCCACACACATAGAAATTTAAAATTCCTTAAATATTTTGTTTTACGTGTATATGTATATTTGTCCCCATGGAACTGGAGTTATAGGTGGCTGTGAACCTGATGTGGATGCTAGGAACCCTGGTTCTCTGCAAGAGCAGCAGGTATACTCAACCAATGAGAAATCTCTCCAGTCCCCAAATTTAAACTGTTACTGGTAGGAAAATCAGTGGGCTTGGAATCCAGAAGTTGCCTGTTCTATTTTTTTTTTTTTTTGAAGGTAAGTCATCTCTGGCAGCAAAATATATTTTACCTCCCACCTCCAAATAAGCCCCTTGAATTTCAAACCAAGAAATGCTGATCTATTGTGTAATAGCCCCCCCCCCCAACCCCAAGAATGGCCTTTTAAACTTAGTCTGATTGTTAATTTCAGTTTCTTTGAAGGTATCTGGGAGCCTTTTAACGGTCAACTTTTGGACATTTTTCCCTGACATCCTCCAGATGACATCACTTGGCATACTGCCTGGCCCTGGTAGGTACTCAATAAATATTTGTTAAAACAATGTATGAAGGGACTGGAGAGATGGCTCAGCGGCTAAGAGCACTGGTATTTCTTCCAGAGGACCCGGGTTCAATTTCCAACACCCACATGACAGCTAACAACTGTCTATAACTCCAGTTTCTGGGGATCTGATACCTTCACACCAGTCCATATAAAATAAAGTTAAATAAATTATTTTAAAAAAAAAGAATGTATGAAGAGCCGAGCAGTGGTGGTGCATGCCTTTAATCCCAGCACTCGGGAGGCAGAGACAGGCGGATCTCTGTGAGTTCGAGGCCAGCTACAAGAGCTAGTTCCAGGACAGGCTCCAAAGCTACAGAGACCCTGTTTCGAAAACAAACAAAACAAACAACCCCCCCCAAAGTATGAATCTTGAGAAATAATATTAATTTTGTACATCATGCATAAATTCTCATAAGTGAAATACATTTAAGTAAACCTCTGCATTGATTAAGGCCTTTGTGGCCATCCATCCTTAGCAATTTCCAGGCAGCTGTGAACTTCAAGTCAGCAGCAGCAAAGCACTTGTTCACTGTAGCATATGACAGACATTTCTGCAGTGTGGGCAGCTTGGAATTCACCCTGGCCTGCACATCTGAGGTTCTGCAGAAGGTTCCACCCTCATGTCACAATCTCTGATGCAGACACTTGGTTACAATCTCTTAAGTAACAATAACTAAAGAGAAAGGATGGAAAGGAATGCTGACAAGTGTTTCCCCTCCTATAGGATAGAATTTGTAGAAAGGGAAAGAAATGTGGATTCATTTTGTGCAAAAATGGAACTCTGTAATAACTAGCTCATGAAATCAACCAAAGACTTCTTTACTGTAGCAGTTCTTTTCCACTTTTACTGGATACAATACAGATGGGCTACTATTTTGGGGTGTGTGTGGGTGTGTTGTGGGGGTCACTAGTGCTTGTGTACACATGTTGGTGGTTAGTGTTGAATGTGGGTATGTGTGCAAATATGTGTTGCTAGCAATATGACACAGGACCTAACATACACTAGATAAGCCCTCTGCCCCTGAAGCTGTATCCTCCAGCCTAGGGGAAGAAAGGAAGGCTATTTTCAAAATTATATAAAACTTGATGAATATAATTAAAGCAATTAACTAACTCAATACTTAGCCATCTGTATAATTTCTTGCCAGAATCTGCCAGAAAGACTGACTGAGGTTTACAGATTTGCTACAGGCACAGGATAGCTGGAGAAAAGCGAGCAGTCCCTTCAGCCGTGCCCAGCCATATCAAAGTGAGAGACTTGTGCAGACACTAGCTTCCCATTCTGGGCAGACTTGAGCTGTGTGCACAGCAGAACCAGAAAGGCAGTGACACTAGCTAGGAGGAGGTGCAAAAAGGAACTGGCGTTTCTCACTGGTGGGGTTCTTGGTGCCCAGTAAGGATCTCAGGGATAAAAACAAGACTGCAAAACTTCCAAAGACCCATGCACGGTGGCTCAGACTTGTGATTCCAATCCTAGGTAGACTGAACTTGGAGAATTATCATGAGGACTTGGAGGCAAGCTACAGAGCAAAACCCTGTCTCAACGAACGAACCAACCAAACAAACAAAAAGTTTTCAAGGGGTGGGGTCGAAATGAGGTCAAATACAAGGATCCCAAACTCCTGAACTGCTTTGGACTTCTCCAGAGCAGCCCTGGAAGCTGGAAGCCCGACAGCAGAACAATCGTCTCGCCATTGTGAAGGGAGGCTCTTCTCACCTGCAGTGCTGTGCTGTGAAGTGAAGGCAGAACAGACTTTACCACACACTTTACCTCTCACAAACCTGCTCCTTCGGAAGGCACTAGAAGATGAGTTCTAGGGCTGGAGAGATGGCTCAGCGGTTAAGAGCATTGCCTGCTCTTCCAAAGGTCCTGAGTTCAATTCCCAGCAACCACATGGTGGCTCACAACCATCTGTAATGAGGTCTGGTGCCCTCTTCTGGCCTTCAGGCATACACACAGAAAGAATATTGTATGCATAATAAATAAATACATATATTTTTTTTTTTAAAAAAAGGTGAGTTCTATCACAACCTAGAAAATAAGTCCAGAAAGAGGAAGTTCCAGGACTAGGGAAGTTAGAGAGGTCCACAAAAGGGCAGAAGGAAGTCCCAGAGCAAAGCTGAGAGAATGAAGACCAAAGAACTGAGCAAGAGGAGGACAGGCTCTAGAAGGAACCAGAGGAAGGTGGGCAGACTGCAGAATGCCGGGGCTGGGATTATGGTTTGATGCTAGAATGCTTGTCTAGCATCAGACCTGACTCTGATGCTCCACCATAAAAATTATAAAAAACTAAAATATCCAATGTAGAACATAAGACTATAGCAAGCATATAATACAGTAGAAATTAGTAGACGATAGTATTCAGGCAGACTTTAAGCTTTGGCGGAGTCTGGGGGGAAAAAGGAAATAGAGAAAACCAACCAGACAATAAAAAGTGCATATTTATGAGAGGAAATACAGTTCACACCCTTTGAGTACTGAGCAACACTAACAGAGTGACCGTTCTCATGAAAAAGGTGCTGAGGAGCGGAAGCTAGTGCAGGAACATTTAACCTCCTTGTCTCAAACAGGAAGGCCAGCTGCTTACTTTCTCTACCCTGAAAACAGGATCTAGGGCTTCTCGTGTCAACCGTGCCCTCTACCCAGTGAGCTACCCAATCAACGTGGTCTTTGTTAAAAGACAGAAGAAATTAATAGAGAATGTGTAACCTATAAAAGAAATAGTACTATAGAAGCATATTATTTTAAAATATGGAACAGAGAGAGAGAGACGGAGATAGAGACAGAGAGAGATTTGTTGCTCAGACTGCAGAGTCAGGTGCAGCTCTATGAGGCCAGCCTGGTCTACAGAGTTCCAGGCTATTCAGGACCACATAGTAAGACCCTGTCTATATTAAAACTATATATATAAGTTCTAACTAGGTAGTGGTGGGACATGCCTTTAACCCCAGCAATTGGGAGGCAGAGGTAGGCAGATCTCTGTGTTTGAGGCTAGACTGGTTTATAAAGTAAGTTCCAGGACAGCTAGAGCTGTTACAGAGAGAAACCCTGTCTCGAAAAACCAAAAATAAATAAATAATCACTGGCAGTCAATTTGGGTTAATCTTAATGCCCCTCTTGGGGGGGGGGGCAGAGATGGGGATGTGGTGTAACTCAATAGTATAGTATGTGCCTGGTATATGTGAGTTTAATCTAGCATCCACCTAAAGGGGAAAATCCGGGAGAACCTTCAGTCTTCCCCTGCTAGTGCCTTCATCGCCCTCATTTGGAAGCTGTCCTGTTTCACCTCTACTGCTGCAGTATTTTAGTGCCCTACTTATTATTAATAAATACTGTGCTTAAGGATCTGCAATCCTCTCCACAACATAAAGTCCCTGAATGGAGATGTTTTTGATAGCGCTCTGGGCACATGCCATTTGCTCTAATTAGTTCATCTGCTCATTCACAATCTCCTGTATTCCTCCCTGCTCTGTGCCAGCAGCCATGCTGAAGCCAGGGACACAGTGTACCCAGGTTCCTGTTCCTGGGAGCTCTGGTTCCTGACAGTGCATGATAAAAAGAATACCAAGAACATCTACTGCCTGCTTCTCCCATCAACACCCGCCACATATTGTTTAGTGTTCCTCAGAAGTGAAAAACCGTCAGCTCTGGAATCCCTGAAATTCCTAAGAATACAAACTTGGGGTCCACAAGATGGTTGTGTGGGTGAAGGCTGCCAAGCTTGATCACCTGTGTTTTGATTCCTGGAACCCAGATAGTGTACAAGAGAACCGACCCCACAAGTTGTCCTCTGACCTTCATAAGTGTGCATGCAAGCAGAAGCACACAAAATGCAAATTCTAGGGTCCCTTTCTTGTTCCCCAAGAACTCTGGAGCAAGGCCCCAGCATCCGCACATTGCTAGGAACCGCTAAGGAAGGCTGAGGACCACCATCTAAGCAAGCTCTCGATTTCTTTGGCTGAAGCAGCAGTCACCTCTACATTACAGCTTGGACATGAGCTGAACTAATTGGTGTAGGTATTAAGCCAGCAAGAGGCAGATCTAAAAAACAATGAATATATAGACTTAAGATCCAGGAGAGGCCAGGATGGGGTAGCCATCAATTTACTGCTCTTTCTCCACTGGAAAAACAGATGAGAAAATTCTCGTTGAGTGCACTGCTGGAGTGAAGAAAGGTAAGAAGTTAGAATAGTGCCCAACAGAGAGGTTTTACAGAACCCTGCTCCTTAGTAGATTCACAATCTGATAACTAGAGCTTGAAGTGTTTACATAGCTCTTGAGAATGACCCTTACCCTACAATCAGGTCCATCCCAAGCACAATGTATCCAAGCAGCTTTTGCTGTTATTTTGAAGGCTGCTCTCAGGCAGGCCATCCAGTCTCTAGGACAAAATGAAGTAAATTATAGCTCTTAAAACACAAAGTGGGCCTTATTCACCAGGGCTACATCACTGAGCAATATGGGGCTTCATTCTGCAGCTATAGAACTGCCACCGGCTGCTCAACCTGCTGTGTGGAAACGGGATGGAAAAGGAAAGTCGCACTGACGTGACGGTTCACTCCTACAGGAAAGAAAGGAAGAAAGAAAAGAAACTGCCTCAAAACAAAACAGGAAAGGGTGCTGGAGAAGATGGCTTACAGCACCCACATGGCAGCTCAGAACTGTCTGTAACTCTAGTTCCAGGGGATCTGGCATCCTCAGGCAGACATACATGCAGGCAAAACACCAATGCACACAAAAATAAATGTATATTTTTAAAATGAGAAGGAAAAAAAAAATCAAAGGAGCAGTACTGTGTGTCTCTGTTCCTGCTGAGTTCCAGTGAAGGCAAGGCTAAGCAGTTTGAGCCATTCTAGGAGTCATGAACTGAGAGTGGACAGGAGGGTGAAATCATTTGAGTACTTTCTCACCCCCCCTCATACTTAGACTTAAACACTGTAAAGGACAGAGTACTATTTGTCTTCCGTGAGTTTGAGCAAATGCATAGTCCTGTGGCCCTCAGTCCACCCAGAACATTTACATTCTGGAAAATCCTCTCATAATTTCCTGTCCCCAGCAAACACCCTCCTGATTACTCTCACCAGGCTCGCTTCATTCTGAACTACACACAGATAGGACAGTCTGGATTTACTCGTGTGTAGCTGGTGGCTTTGATGTGGCACAGTGCCCTTCAGACTCACCGGTGTTACATGTACCAGTGGGTGGGTCCTCATTACTGCTAATCCATCCTCCTATCCCTGGACATCCGCAGTTTTACACTATTAGTAATAAAATACAGCTGCATGAGGTCTTTACAATTCACATACTTTTACTTCTTTCTAATAGAAACAGAGCAAAATTGCTGAGTATGGAGTAGGTGCATATTAAACGTAATAACAATGCCCAACAGTCCTCCAAGTTGGAGACTCTGCTAGGAGTTGGCTGCTCTATAACCTTGCCAACATTTGATGTTCCTCATCTCATTTCAACTAACGTGGAATGACTTTCTTTCCCTTCCTAGAAGTCTCTGAATGATGAACAAACTTTCATGTACTTATTTATCTTCTTTTATGAAGCCTGTTTACTTTTACTTAAAACATTTGGTTGTTTTATGCATTCAAGTTTTTTTAAAAAATATTTATTTACTTATTATGTATACAATATTCTGTCTGTGTGTATGTTTGCAGGCCAGAAGAGGGCACCAGACCTCATAACAGATGGTTGTGAGCCACCATGTGGTTGCTGGGAATTGAACTCAGGACCTTTGGAAGAGCAGGCAATGCTCATAACCACTGAGCCATCTCTCCAGCCTCCTGCACTCAAGTTTTACATATAGATGTACAGATATGTATGCATATACCAAGACATCTACAATAAACACTTCTTGTCTTTATGAGCAGGAGAGGTATCTACATGGCTACTAGATCAACATAAAAGGAAATCAGTGACAACATTACAGATCTAAAGAGCAAACTGGGACCAATGAGATGGCTCAGTGGGAAAGGAGCTCGCTGTGCAACACTGACAACCCCAATTTTATTCCTAGAACCTACATGAAGGTCGAAGGAGAGAACAGATGCTACCACACTGTGTCCTGACCTCTACACACTGAGGCCCGTGTGCACTCACACACACACACATACAGTAAAATAAAAAAATAGTATTTCTTTTTCAACCTGTTTATATTTAAAAGTAAATTCTAAGGTTGGCTGTGATGGTGTCCATCTGAAATCCCAGCACTCAGGAGGGCCTGGAGGATACAGGCTAGCCTGTACTATATAGTAAAGACTGTCTCCATGACCCAGCCCCTAAAATGAAAATTGTGTCTCAGCAAAATTAAAACCATTATACTTATCCTGCTGCCTAAGCACAAGCTAATTCTAAAAAGATAAATCAGGATGAAGAAAAACCACAAGATATGGCTACATGGAAACAGGTCTCTGTCAGAAAAGCCCTGAAATGCTGTTGAGACTGCCATCAAACAAGAGTTGTGGAATTTTTTTTTTTTTTTTGTAGAGAAGAAAACCAAAAGAGGCAAGGAAGGAAATACTTAAAACCCTTTATGCCACACTCTGGTTATTAGCAAAGCACATTGGCATTCTCACACTCTGCACAAGTTGATTATGCAGAAAGAAGGAAGTTACGGTGGTTAGAGCAGGGCGTGAGCATGCCAAGGCTCTGGGCTGCGCTGCTAATTTATCTGCTGTGTGCACTCCCCAACCTGCAGAAAGTACTCCCATTTGTTTCCCTTCGGTGGCTGAGGGATCAACCTAACTCAGGAGAGATGGTGAGCTTCATTAATTAATAAGGCCTACAAGAGCCTGAGTCAGAGCTCTGGTCCTCAGGCAAAATCCAGAAATGCTGGCCCATTTTCATGTGCCTAGCACCTGTCGCCGCTCTGTAGCATCTCATCCACGGAATCTTACAAATGTCTCCCTGCCTTGCCCCTCTTATAATCAATCTTATCTTCTCATCCACGGAATCTTACAAATGTCTCCCCGCCTTGCCCCTCTTATAATCAATCTCAAAAAAATCCTTTAAACCGTACGAAGAGGACAAGGGCCAGAAGAGGATGAGACCGAGGACACTGCTGTCACAGCAACCCCCCCCCCCACCCGCCCGTACAGAATCCTGCAGCCCCACTTGTTTCTCTAACACCTGCACCCTGAGGCAGGAGCCCCAGACATGGTCTGTGGAGATGACTGGGGTAACTAGCAGAAGCCAAAGCTGGCGGCTGGAGGTAGGTTCAGCACAAGAAGAAAGGAAGGACCATGCAAAGGCACAGTAAACCACTTACCCTTTCCTACCACTTATGTTTAACACGGGCTAGAGACACGGCTCACAGGTTATGAATCCTCACCACTAAATCATGAGAACCAGAGTTTAGATCATAGCACACATCTGTAACTCCAGCTCCAAAGGATCTAATGTTCTCTTCTGGCTTTGGCAGGCACCCACACATATATGTATGTGCTTAGACACATACACAGAAGCACACACACATAGATAGAATAAATCTTTGAAAAATAGAAAAACACAATCTCAGTTTAACAAACTGAAGTCGAGACAGAATTTAAAATGAGCATAAAGATGACCCAGTAAAAAATAATCTACCTGTTCCCAACACACCCTGTTCACTCAATTTTCCTCATTTCTTTTTAAGAAATTGAATGTTTTACTATATTTACTTATTTATCGTGTATCAGTGGGTGAGTATGTCTGCATGTACCAGCCTTTTGTGTGGAGGCCAGAGCTAGTTTTCAGAGTCAGATCTCTCTTTTACCATGCAGCCCTGAGAGATCAAACTTAAGACGTAAGAATTGGCGGCAGGTTCATTTACCAGCTCAGCCTTCTTGCCAGCCCCAGAATTTTGACTATGTCACCTCAGAGACTCTAAACATCCACAAGCGTTTACACTTCATTTCTCATCAATACATACAGGATATCCCCACTCCTTTAAAGCCAAATGCCACTCTATGGTACAGAAGGCCAATAATTTATTAAGTGGTAACCACAGATGAGAAGAAGGTGATGGCATGGGAGAGCAAAGACACTACTGGCGTTTACTGAGGTTTCTGTTTTGCCAGGCCCCGCAGTTATTCAGTCAAGGACACAGAGGTCTACATTAATTATAAACTGATTGGCCTATTAGCTCAGGCTTCTTATTAACTCTTTTTTTTTTCAAGACAGGGTTTCTCTAGCTTTGGAGCCTGCCCTGGAACTAGCTCTTGTAGACTAGGCTGGCCTCAAACTCACAGAGATCCACCTGCCTCTGCCTCCCAAGTGCTGGGATTAAAGGCATGTGCCACCACCACCTGGCTTATTAACTCTTATAACTTATATTAGCCCATAATTCTTGTCAGGATGGTATCAGCCTGCTTTAATAAGATGCCTGGTTAAAAATGTTTTCTTCTTCTCCTCTATCACTCTGAGACATTCACACAAAACTCAACAATTAGATTGCTCTATTCAAAAGTTTCTTTTCTGAATGATGGGTAGGAAAAATCCTTCAATTAAACATCAGTATCCACAGGTCAACACATCACTCAGTCCTCATCAGGGAAGCCTCTATTTGCAGTAGGTGGTGATTAACACAGAGACCCACAACTGGCCATGGTGCAGAGAATAACATGTTCAGTCCTAAATGGAACAAATACTGCACTCTTCCCCTGCCCCTCCCTCCCACCCAAAGCTCAGTTATTGCCAGAGGAAGGGAGGAAAGAGTGTAAGAGTCAGAGGCAGTAGATGACCACCAGCAAACAGTGTCTTCCGGACACAGCCTGGCAGACCTAATCCCAGCATCGAGTGGGTAGCTGGGCACAAAATACCTCCCCTAGCCATGGAGTTGTTGACAATCGCTAGCTGCTGGGAGAGAGGCAGTTTTCTCTCAGTGCAGTCACTGGGAAGTCAACCACACTCCAGTAGATGACATCCAAGAATATTTGAGTGACACAAATCGGTCTTGATGGGTTTAAGAAAAAGGTGAGATATTGGGTGGGTATGTAAAGGGGGGAGATCTAGGAAGACTTGGGAGAGAGGAGGTGAATATGATAAAAACACAGGGTATCAAACTCTTAAAAGTTAACAATTTAAAAAAATAATTGCCCTTTGGAAAAGGGGTAAAATTGGAAGGTGGCTTGGACTGGGGCAAAGCCCAGTGTAGGTGCTTGTCCTGACATTCTCACACACACCTCACAGTAAAAAGCAAACAAAACCCCCTCAGTTTTTATGTTTCTGCAGTAAGAGGAAAGGTGGAATGAAAAACCTCCCTGCAAATGGAGTCAGAATAGAAAGCCCAAGACAAGACATAGAAGCCCCTCAGCAGACCTCACTTCTCTGCCACACAGGTTCTTCTCACTTCTGGCTCTCATTTGCTCAGTGGGAGTCAACTCATAAAGCAGAGGAATGTTGTTTCAGCTTGACAGAAAGCTTTTAAGGACAGGGTCAGTGCAAGGACCAGATTCCTCACGAATTCATTAACAAGACGGGTCACCTTGGCCTCAGGGTTCATTCATCAGCAGGAAAAGCTCCGCTGGTAATGGCTGGTTGTTTCCTGCACACTCAAAATGCACAGCAGAGCAGTGGTCTCCATTGTGACTCTGCTTCCGGACTGGGAAAAAAAAAATATTTTTACGATGACCACTCTTTTCTTAGGCTGATGCACATTTGGCTCAAAGGTACTGTGGGCAAGCACAGGGCTTCCTCTCCCAGGGCACTTCTTACTGTTCCCCTTTCCAGTCGCGTATGTTCTGATGCTGCTGCTTTCCTCAGCAGGTCTCACTGACAAGGCGAGTTTGTAAGAGCTGTGTGTACAGCCGGGCGGTGGTGGCGCACGCCTTTAGTCCCAGCACTCGGGAGGCAGAGGCAGGTGGATCTCTGTGAGTTCGAGACCAGCTCTGGTCTACAAGAGCTAGTTCTAGGACAGGCTCCAAAACCACAGAGAAACCCTGTCTCGAAAAAAAAAAAAAAAGAGCTGTGTGTACATGCTGACAGCCGTAACTAGAAAGCCTCTGCAGGAACGGCCTGCCAGGCACCTGTGCAGCACAGCGTCAGCCATACTTCTCAGGCTGCCATCCTTTTCTTCTTTCCCCGAGACAGGGTTTACAGTGTTACAGTCCTAGCTGTCCCGGAACTAGCTCTTATAGACCAGGCTGGCCTCAAACTCACAGGGATTCGCCTGCCTCTGCCTCCCGAGTGCTGGGATTGAAGGCGTGCGCCACCACTGCCCGGCCCTGGCTGCCATTCTTGGTCCTACTAACCATACTCCAAAGTGAGATTCAAAGCTACTAATGAAAACCCAATCGATTTTGTAACAGCATACAGAAATGCTTTGTTTCATAATGCTGAGCTTGGAATCTGGCTGAGGAAACCCATGTAAGACTACACAATTACCATGCTGTCAAGAGAAAACAGGTGCTTCTCTCTGGTTGAGTTGGCAGAGGGCTCCAAAACACAACTCTGAGACAAACGTCTTGGTGCTGGGCAGGACACAGTGTATTGTGCATCGTGCTGACAGTCATAGGCAGGAAAGCTCCTTTGACCTTTAGATACATAGCAGGTTTCAGCAGGAAATGAGGGCCAGGTGGTTTGTGGGAAAGCTGACACTTTTCATAGCTTTGGCCTCAGTGTTTCTGAAGGAGCCAAAGAGTTCTTTTCCTTCTCTGCTTTTTATTTACCCTCATTTCTAAGATTCTCTTTACACGCTTGGTTTATGTTTTCCTCAAGTAGCCAAATAAAAAGGCAGCATGGATCCATAAAAACAGCTCTCACTAGAAACAAACAAAGGTTTCAATCTTTCAACTCTGCTTTGGTTCTTAAGTCTTGCTAAGGTTCATTTCCCACGGTCTGTCTCAGACGTAAAGTTCCAGCGCATTTAACTGACACACATTCCAGCCTTGTGCTTCATGATGGCCTCACGCCTGAATGTCCCGGGCCGTAAGTGATGGTTCCACTCAGCACGTTGCACATCTACTGCTGGGACCCTTCCTATGTATCTGTGTGCTAGAGGTTTAGAACCCTTTGCTAATTCTGGAACTTATTTTTCGTTGTAAGATGTTGAGATCCGAGGCTTAGAAGACGTTAGAAGTGTTTGCTGTGCAAGTGTGAGGACTACGGTTCAAATCCTCAGGGCCCATGTAAAAGCCTGGTAGGTGTGGCAGCCACTTGTACTTTTCAACACTTGGGAGACAGAGGATGGGTTCCCAGAGGAAGCTGCTTAGCTAGACTAGATAGAATTAACAAGCTCCAGGTTCAACGACAGATCTTCCCTCATTAAGTGGAGAGAGACTGAAGAAGCTACCCGATGTTAACTTTGTATCTATCTCCATATACACACACGCATACGTACACATACACAAAAGCACACATACAAATGCTCACACGCGCAGATGCTTAGTTTAAAAAAAAACATAGAGGGGCTGGAGAGATGGCTCAGCGGTTAAGAGCATTGCTTGTTCTTCCAAAGGTCCTGAGTTCAAATCCCAGCAACCACATGGTGGCTCACAACCATCTGTAATGAGGTCCGGTGCCCTCTTCTGGCCTGCAGACAGAATATTGTATACATAATAAATAAATAAATATTAAAAAAAAACATAGAGAAAAACAGTACTTTCTTAATTATTATCAGTGGAAAATGTTAGGACGTTTTGAGAACCTGCTGTTCATGGGGTGACCACCCTTGCTGACGCTTCTTCTCACTGATACTTCTTCCTACTCCTTCCTCCAAGAACAGCTGGAACTTTGGTGCACAACCTGCTGTGCTGAGACTAACACAGCTCCTGACAGCTTTAGCAGAGGCGGTTTGTTCTCACTACAGCTGATTACGAAAGTTTGCTTGATCAGAAAGAGGAGAGCGGGCAGCAAGGAACTCACTGCTGTCATCACTTTCCATGCCCGCTGGGAGCTAAAGCCAAGAACAGGATTAAGACTTCTGCCTGACTCCTGTACACCACATAATCCTGCTCCACCAAAGCACAACCTCCTTTCCCCAAGCTCTTGAGGGAAGAAGGGAAATTCTAGAGGCTAGGTGGCTGGGTGGAGTCAGGAGCCTCTGTACATCCTAGGACAAAACAAATTGCATATTGTGATGTCATCTATCTTGTTGATAATGTTTTGACTGCTTTCCTGAACTTTCAAGACTTTAAATTTGTTTGCACAGAAGCCCAAGCATAACAATATGGTAACAGGAGAACAAGATCATTTGTTTTCCTATTGTGAGCAGTTTAAAGTAAAGCAACATAATGGATGGCAAGGAGTGGAACTCAAGGAACTTGAAACAATGGCTCCAGTGTGGACGTGTGGCCTTCATAATAATCTCCTGAGAGGGTGCTCCCTTGCTTAAAGTATGTTGAATATTCAAGGTTTGCTAGTACAGACTTGGTGTCAGTGCTGAAAGGTCACGAGACTGTGTCCTGGATCTCGACAAGGAAGAAGCAGGTGAACACAAACGTAAAATGCAAACTAAACAGCCTCAGGACCAGAAAACTTGCCAAACCTCTCTAAGGGAAATCTCAACTGCAGGGCACACCAGATGACAGATAGGAGGCAGGAAGCAACAAAAATTAGATCGTCTCCAATGGTCATACTTTAATTTTCTAAAATAGCTCCAAAAACTTCCACTCACCATGCTGCAAGAGTCTTTGCCACCTCATTCCAACTGTAGAAACAAACCTCTCCAATTCCTTGCTCTGTTACACTGCTTAAAAAAGAATTATAAGTCTTGTCAGCCAATAGGATTTCCCACCCTGAAAAAACGACAGCTTCAGAGGGCGGTGGTGGCGCACATCTTTAATCCCAGCACTCGGCAGGCGGATCTCTGTGAGTTCGAGGCCAGCCTGGTCTTCAGAGTGAGTTCCAGGACAGGCTCCAAAGCTACAGAGAAACCCTGTCTCGAAAACACAAAACAAAAACTAAGCTTCTCTTAGAAAGCGCACATGGTCTCCTCTACCCTTTCATCTGGCAGCAGTTGTTAAAGGCACAGTGAATATTGATTACAAACATGCACAGCCACACAAAACAATACCTCTGTATTAACAGAAGATTAATTTTAAAAAAAGGTGCTTAACCAGGAACCTGTCACAGATTGGTGAAGACTTGGGAGATCTGACACCTTACTGCAGGAGAGAATACTCATGTGGATCTTGGAACACAGAATGATTTTAGTGGGAATGTCTTGGCTAGGGCCTCCTGAATAAAGGAGAATAGAAAGGGCATGAGTGGATATCCTAGTCATGTTCTTATCTCCCTGGGAAAGTACCCAAATTCTTGTATGTATGTTTGGTTATGGGATTTTCCTACACAGGCCTCGGGTTGAAGAAGCTTCCTTCTGTTTCTAGATTGCTGAGAGTTACTTCATCCTTCTTATGGCTGAGTAACATTCCACTCATAGATACACAACATTTTGTTCATTTGTTTATCACTTGGTAGTTACTAGGCTGTTCTACTTCCCAGCACATTTGTGCACCAACTTTCTGCGTGGCTGTATTAATTTCTCACAGGTATAGTAAGTGGAACTGTTGGGCCACATGCTGTCTGTGTTGGCTAATTTTATGTCAGCTTGACCCAGGCTAGAACAATCTGAGAAGCGGGAACCCCAGTTGAGAAAATGCTTCCATAAGATTGGGCCGTAGGTAAAGAAGCCAGTAGATTTTCTTAATTAGTGCTCAGTGAGGGAAGGCCCAGACTATTGTGGGTGGTGCCATCTCTGGGCTGGTGGTCCAGGGTTCTATAAGAAAGTAGGAGCAAAGCCATGAGGAGCAAGATGGAAAGCAGCACCCCATGGCTACTGTATCAGCTCCTGTCTCCAGGTTCCTATCCATTAAAATTCCTGCCCTGACTTCCATCAGTAATGGAATGTTACCTGGAAGTGTAAGCTGAAATAAATCCTTTCCTCCCCAAGTTGTTTTGGTCATAGTGTTCCATCACAGCAGTAATAACCCTAACTAGGACAGTAACTCTGTTTATGCATGTATGTATGTATTTGTGAGGAAATGCCAACTTCTTTCCTGTGAAGCACTTATATCTAATCAGCAAGACAGATGGTCTCAGTATGGCTACACCTGCTGTGTTCAACCTTTCTCTCTCTCTTTCTCTCTTTTTTTCTTAAAAAAAAAAAAAAAGAGAAACAGCCTCTCTTTGTAGTGCACACTGGCTTGAAATTCATAATCCTCCTGCCTCAGGCTACTGAATACTGGGATTACACATGTTGAACCTCTACTCCTGGCACTCATCGTTTTAAAAAAATTATTTAATTTTTAACTTTTATTTTACATGTATGGGTGTTTTGCCAGCATGCACATCTGTGTATCACATGAGTGACTGGTACCTGATGAGACCAGAAGAGGGTGTCAGATTGCTGAAACTAGAGTTACAGATGTGAGCTGCTGTGTAGTGCTGGGAATCCACGCAGGCCCTCTGGAAGAGCAGCCAGTGCTCTTAATCTCTGAGCCATCTCTCTAGCCCCCCAAATTATTATTATAGCCACCCCAGTAGGAGTAAATTGGAATTTTATGGTGGTTTGATCTGCATTTTCCCAATTAATTATATAACCAAACTCTTTAAGTAAATATTATTATCTTAAATCTATTATAGATTTAATTAGTCATGATTAAAGTTAACAGATAACCTTAAATCACACTAAAATCCTTGCCAGAAACCACAAGAACAGACAGCATAAGCCTGCTCACTGCAGGACTCCCCTTTGTCATAATAGAGATGAGAAAGGGACACAATTTTAACAAAGAAAATTAGCTGAATACCACAGTTACCTTGTTTGCAAAACAATGGGTAAGAAAACTCTGTAAGTAGACTCTAGGGTACATTAAGTGAAAACAAAAAAAGCTCTGAGACATATGAAGCAAACACAGCCAAGCTTAGCTTATATGGAAACACAGCCATCTTTACTAGTAAAACTACAGCAAAAGAATCTAATTTATAAAGATAAGAAGGAAAAAAGTCCTTTCACAGCCACTGATGCATCGCTAGTGAAATACATTCCAAGGACAATCAAAATTGCAAAAATAAATATAGCAAATACTAACTGGCCATAGGCAGGAAATGCACAAAATTAGGCTGGATTATTTGGTCACACCAGATCAAATGTCAGCTATCAAAGACAACAGGGATAAGTGTCAAAGGACATGCAAACTTACTTGAAGTAGTAATGGCCAAAGAGGATACAACTTGAGAATCAGTCTGGGTGGTGACTATTGTAAACTGAAATAATACCAAGTATTTATATTTATGGATTCAGAAAATGAAAAACAAAAACTGAAAAATAAGTTCATGGCTTCATATACAAACACTAAGTAGTCACTATTGGGAGATGCTAATGACTGATCAGTGTGCAGACAGGTAAATAAGTGAAAACAATCTCTGTTTCCCATATAAACTAGGAACCAAAGGGGAAGAAAGATCATTACTTAACAATACTTATAAAGACATAAATCTCTCCTCCTCCTGTCACAATTTTCCACACATTACCAGATTTACAGCCATCACTAGCTACTAATATCACTTTTTTAATTTAAAATAAAAAATTAAGTATTTCCTAATACAAAATGCTACTCAACATTTTTAATACTATGCATGATATGATCTGTAATAAAAAACAAACAAAGCTGGGTATGGTGGCACACATCTTTATTCCCAGCATTTGGGAAGCAGAGCTAGTTAGATATCTATGAATTCAAAGCCATCTTGGTCTACATAGTCAGTCCAGGCCAGCCAGGGCTATGCAGTGAGACCCTGTTCCCAAAACAAACAAAAACTGCTCAACTATACGTGAGTGAAATCTAAGCAAGTCTTTAGCTCTAATACCAGTTTGTAAGAAACACAAAGGCTAGAGAAACACATTAAATAACACTATGGCCAAGTCAGGTGGGTGGCACATGCCTGTAATACTGATACTTAAAGAAGACAGGTCAATCAGAGGTTCAAGGGCAGCCTGAGCTACACGAGATCCTGTCAAAAACACAACAGAAAAATAACCTTTCTATGAGAACATGTCAAGCAAAATCCAGGATGTGGTAAACTCCATGGGATAAACACAATCTAGTTTCTTCAACTTACACAGTTCATGTCTGAATAAATAAATATACACCAAGGCTCAAAAGGCAGACATATATCAACAACTGCCCCTAGCGGACCTAACTGGATACAAATGACTACAGAGCCAGTAAACACCTGAGAAAAGCTGGCTGTCTGAGCAGGATGAAGCCCCGTGGCCCAGGCTGGCCCAGCTGCGGTCTAGCTGAGAACCACCTTAAGAATCTCCTGACTATACTTGCCAAGTGCTGGAATTATAGAAGTGTAGCATAGCACCAACTTAATTTTTAATTACTGAAGCTGGGTAAAAATAAGCAAATGGGCCCCATGAAATAATGATTTTTAAAGATCCTTAGGAAATCTTTTGTTTTTCTTTTTTTTCTCTGAGAGCTTTCTATCATTTTACTGAATCTCTGCTCTGTGCCTTTTTGGGACCAGAAATGACTAATTGTAGCTACAATAGAATGCTTCTACACTCCACTGTCATTATCTCTTATGTTTAAAAGAATTTCCACAGAGATTATAAAAATTCTTCTTAACGAACCTTAATTATACCAACCATGCCTCTAATGAAGCAGGTGCACTCCTCACATCAATATTAAACAGAAAAATAAGCTGGATCGCTTGGATGAACCAAGCTTTCCACCGGGGGAAATGGGGACATAACCTTCACATGCTTCCTAGTTCTCTAAATAAATGAAGTCCACACAGGAAGAAAACCCTTCATTTAGAAAACGAATAAAAGCATCACTCCCGTCAGGGTGCTCAATACCTCCTTGTCAACGGTTCTTCCTCTCCCAGCATGACAGCCATGGTCAATTATAAGGGGCCAGGATAGTGCCTGCCATATTCTCTCTGCCTTTGCTTCCTGGCTCCCACCTCCTTGGAAAAGCAGTTATACAGTGGGAGGAGCCCCAGTTTTGAAGCTGGACAATCTCTACCTCTGAGTATACTAGGCAAACTAATAGGACTCTATGAACCTGTTTTTTTGTTTTGTTTTTTCTTTTTTTTTTTTAAGGCTGTTCTCTATCTAGTCTTCGAGATCATACACATTAAAAAGCCACGATAAGGGCTGGAGAGAGAGAGAGAGAGAGAGAAAGAGAAAAAGAGAGAGAGAGAGAGAGAGAGAGCGCGCGCAGGAGTTGAGTGCTTGCAGAGGACCCAAGTTCAGTTACCAGCATCCCTGTAGAGAGGCTCACAACTACTGTAACTTCAGCTTCGTAGGCTCCAACACCCTCTTCTGGATTAATTAGGAACCAGCACTCATGTGTATATAACCCCCTCCCACACAAATATATACACATAATTTAAAAATAATAAAACTAAATATTAAAGGGGCTGGAGAGATGGCTCAGTGCTCAAGAGCACTGGTTGTTCTTCCAGAAGAGCCGGGTTCAATTCCCAGCACCCACATGGTAGCTCACAATTGTCTGTAACACTAGTTCCAGCAGATCCAACACTGTCATTCAGACATACATGCAGGTAAAACACCAATGCATGTAAATTAAAAATAATAAGTATTTTTTAAAAAGCCAAGGTAGAAGCTCATTAAGTAACTATTCCCACCATTCTCTTTTGTATCCAGTGCTGCTGAAAGAACAGAGTGCCAAGTCACTACTGCCATCTGAAGGGTGATAACATGTCTAGGGGAGCTGAGGAACGGAAAGAATGGCCCACAAAGGGATGCTGAATTACTTGCCTCTAAGACTTCCTCCTGTGTGAAGGGTAACATGGAGAACTGTGGTGATACAGAGACAGAAAACAGGTATGTAGAAGTCAGACAATCCTGAAGTAGGACAGTACTGATGGCTTCAGACACTTTTGTTGGGCCAGAGAGATGGCTCAGGGGGTAGAGGCTCTTTTGCACATAGGCCTGGTAACCTGAGTCTGAGTTCAATCTCACAGCAGGCAGGAGAGAACTGACACCCCAAAACTGTCCTCTGACCTTCACACACCACTACTTATACCCCCACACAAAATATGGTCACAGAATTGTTTCCCTTCATCACTGGGACTCTAGTCCTGGAAGACAGAAACTGTTTCATTCTTCTCTACATCCCTAGTAAAACACTTGACCAAAAGTATTTCTTAATTCTAAGCAGCTAAACAAAGTAAGAAAGAAAGGGAAGTAGGGAAGAGAGAGAGAGACAAAGAGACAGAGAGACAGATAGACCAAGACCAGAAGGAAGCCAATCTCACTTAAGAATGAAGTAACAGTTTGTGGAGTGCCTGTCACTTGCCCCACAAAGGACATTATGGCGGGGAAGAAGTCCTAATGCCTGATGCCAGGCTTAGAGTCACATGAGCAGGAGACGGGCAGGGTTAGAGGAGTCGCACGTATACAGATGCACCACAGCCTCAACTGTGACAGTGCATTCTAGTTCTACAAGATGTTTGGTAAGGTATAAACAGAGCACACTTGGCAGTTTTTAGTTCTACAAGATGTTTGGTGAGGTATACACAGAGCACACTTTGCAATTCATTTATTTTCTTCTTTTTTCTTTTTTGTTTTTTTGAGACAGGGTTTCTTTGTATAGCTCTGGCTGGAACTTGCTCTGTAGACCAGGCTGGCCCAGAACTCGCAGAGAGTGGCTGCTTTTGCCTCCCAAGTGCTGAGATTAAAGGCATGCACCACCACTGCCTGGCTTCATTAATTTTCTTAATGTAACAGGAAAAGTATTGGGTGTTTTTTTTTTGTTGTTGTTGTTGTTGTTTGTTTGGCTGGTTGGTTGGTTTTGGGGGGTGTGGGGAGGGATTAAGACAGGATTTCTCTGTGTAGCCCTAACTGTCCTGGAACTCGGTCTGTAGACCAGGCTGGCCTTGAACTCACAGCCACCTGCCTCAGCCTCCGTAGGATTAAAGGCACCAACCACCACTAACCACTCAGCAAGTATTGTTTTAAATTTAAATATTGCTGTTTTGGGGCCAGCAAGATGGATTAGTAAATAAAGATGTTTGCTCTGCAAACCCAGTGACCTGAGTGAGTTTGAGCTTTAAGACCCAAATAGAGGAAGGAGAGAAACTGACTCTCACAAGTTACCTTCTGACTTCCACATGGGTGACATGGCACAATTATGTCCACATATATACACATGCACACACAAAGTAAATGAGTAAATAAACATTAATTTAAAAAATCTAAAGTAACCTGGGTGTGGTGATGGTGGCACATGCCTTTAATATGCACTGGGAAGACGAGGCAGGCAGATCTTTGTGAGTTTGAGGCCAGCCTGGTCTATAGAGTGAGTTCTGGGATGGCAAAGGCTATTTATTACACAGAGAAACCCGGTCTAGAAAAAACAAAACCAAACAAACTAAAGAAGCTTCCCACAGCAACAGAGTCCCCTTGGCTTGAACAGCAGCAGGACTAATGAAGTATGCAGCTTGATTATTAGTCAGTAATCTCTTAGACAGATCTAGCGCCATGGTCATATTAGGTGATTACATGGGGAAACTAAGTGAACACATCATTTTACTCAAAATAAAAGTATTCTGAAATTTATATAGAAATTTTGTTTTAATAAGAAATAAAATAGTTTAAATAAACTATATATTTATAATAAAAATAAACCTAAATCTAATAACAGTCAAACCATGGCTCTTTTTGTTTTGAGTCAAGGTCTTGATATGTAGGCTTGGCTGGCTTGGAAGTTACTATATAGATCAAGCTGGCCTCAAACTCAAAGAGATCTCAAACTTTGATTCATTTCTTTAGTTTATTTTTGTTTGTTTTTGAAAGAGGGTCTCATCACTTAGCCCTGTCTGGCCTTGAATTCACAAAGATCCACCCAGCTCAACCATGGTTCTTTTCTTGAAGGTGTGTTTTAGTCTTATTTGTGTCCATGCTTACGTGCATGTATAAGCGAGGGTCTGTTGACGCCAGAAGCAGGGTCCTGAATCATCTGAAGCCAGACTGATTACAGGTGGTTTTGATCTCCCTGACATGAGTGCTGGGAACCAAACTTGGGTCCACTGAAAGAACAGCAACACTCACACACTGAGCCATCTCTCTAGGCCCTGAACCTTGGTTTTTAAGTAGATTGTCTTTTTTAACAAGTTGAATGGAAAGTAACCAAAAAGCATTTCCGCTGGGAACAATGGTCTCCAAAAGACAGCATTTATGCAACTGATCTCCAAGCTGAATTACCTGCTTGGGTGAAGCAGCACCGGTTCATTTTAAAGTGTCTGGCAGATAAACGATACTCGTTCACGCTTGGGGACTTGACAGGCGTCTTCTCTGTCACTTCAAGGAGAACTGGCAGCACTGGCTGCCAATGATAAATTCTGAGCTCTAGAATTTTGGAAAATTTGTACATACCACCACGAGCTGGATGACCTCCCAGTATTTTAAATGGTTTTCTGATGAAATTGGCAGTAATAGTAATCAACGTTATTTACAGAAACTACCCAGTGAGGTCAGCCAACACTAGAAGAGCAGCATAATCCAGCAAGTAAGGATTTTCCAGCGAGTGCCATGCGGTGCTACAGATGCACAAAGAGCGCGGATGGCGCCCAGACTGCACCAACTGCACCAGAGGAAACCAGCGCTCTTCCCACGTTCGCACAGCAGCACAGGGCAGTCAACACCATCCAAACTGCTAAAATGTTCCTTTCTCAACTACCCATTTGCATAGAGCAATCTGTCACAGCAGATCACATGCTCACACAGATGTAAGGCCAGCTATGTTAGCCAGACACTAAAGAGATTCACAAAACAAAAATGCTGGGTTTTGTAATAAAAAAAAAATTATGTTAACATTTAATGGCCTTATCATTATTGTTATTAAAAAATAAATTGCAAGCTGAGCATGATAACACATTCTTATAATCCCAGCACTTGAAAGTAGAGATGGGGGGGGGGGTTGCTGCAAATTCAAGCACAGCCTGATTTATGTAACAAGTTTCAGAACAGTGAGGGCTGCACAGTGAGATCTTGTCACTGAGCAAACAAAAAAAGAAATTTCAAATATTTTAATTTCCCTACAATAAATAGCAACAGTTAAAACTCAGTCAAGGGCTGGAGATGGTTCAGTGGTCAAGAGCACATACGACTCTGCCAGAAAACACGAGTTCAGTTCCTATTACCCAGGCAGCTCACTCCGTCTGAAACTCCTGCTCCAAGAGATCTGAGGTCCTCCACAAACCTGCCTGCACACACCCAAAGACATATACATAATTTAAAATAATAAAATAAAAATCTATAAAACCTGCTCAATAATTCTCAAGAGTAGAAAGAGGCCCTGAGAACAAAAAGATCAGAACTGCTGATATAAGCAATGTGTGCATTAGCTTCTCGCCAGCAGGGGAAGCCAGCCTCCTATTAACAAGGAATAATTCACACCAACAGCTCTAAAATAGCAAAGCTCCGAGAGGCAACTACTGCTGATTGAGTGCTAGATTCTAGTCTGGGCATTGCCCCCCACCCGCCAGAAGAAAAAAAAGACCGAGGGGAGGCGAGGGAAAGGATAAAATGGGCATTTTGCAAATCATTCAAGCAGTCTCCCCTGAAATGTCGATGCAGTTCCGCCCTGTAGGTAGTCACTCTCCAACCACTGTGCTTACCTTCCACCAGACTCTCCTGCAAGGGTGTCAACACCAGCAAATCTAGACATTTAGGAGCATTAAAAAAAGATGTTTTGCAGGTCTGGGAAGATGGCACAGTGATTAAGAGCACTGGCTGTTCTTCTAGAGGACCAGCATTCAATTCTTATCAGCCATAGTTATCTGTTAACTCCAGTTCTAAGGGATCCTACACTCTCTTCTGACTTCCACAGACACACGGTGCACAGCCATATATGTAGGCAAGGCAAAATAAACATAAAATAAGAATTAAAAATTGAATTAGTTTTGGGGTTCTTATTTATTTTAAAATATTTATTTATTTACTATGTATACAATATTCTGTCTGTGTGTATGTCTGCAGGCCAGAAGAGGACACCAGACCTCATTACAGATGGTTGTGAGCCACCATGTGGTTGCTGGGAATTGAACTCAGGACCTTTGGAAGAGCAGGCAGTGCTCTTAACCACTGAGCCATCTCTCCAGCCCTGTTTTGGGGTTCTGAGATAGGGTCTCACTCTAACCCACACTCACTATGCAGCCAAAGTTGGCCTTCTAATTCATGGGTGATCTTCTTTCTGCCTTTGCTCTTCGTGTCCTGAGAGTAGAGCTATGAGCCACTAATGCCCGTCTAGTTTATGAGTTAATTTCCATTACCATACCAACTTTTTGGCTCTTCTTCTTATGACTTTTTTGTTGTTGTTTTTGTTTTGTAAGACAGGGTTTCTCTAGCTCTGTAGACCAGGCTGGCCTTGAACTCACAAAGATCTGCTTGTCTTTACCTCCAAAAGCATGAAAGCGTGCACCACAACTGCCCTGCAGATTCTTTCTTCTTGGGGTTGTTTTGGAGATCAAATCTTGCAATATAGCCTGAGCTGGACTTGAACTCAGATATGTAACCCACTCAGGCCTGGAACTCACAGAAATACTCCTGCCTCAGCCTCCCTAGTATCCTTTGTTTTGAATGCAAAGTATAAAACCATAAGAAGGGCCGGGCGTGGTGGCATATGCCTTTAATCTCAGCATTTGGGAGGGGCAGAGGCAGGCAATCTCTGAGTTCGAGGCCAGCAAGTTCTAGGACAGCCAGGGATATACAGAGAAACTCTGTTTTAGGAGGAGAAAAAAGTTTTTGAGACAGGATCTCATGAAGTAGCCCAGGCTGGCCTAAAATTTATGGTTCTCTTGCCTCACCCTGAGTGTTAAGATCACAAGTGTACACTATCCCACCCACCCAGATGGAAGAAGGAAATGCTCACTGTGTTCATCTAGGAAAAAGCACATTAACCACTCCTTGCCCTACACACCATGAACAAACAATCTTTAAAAGAGACAAAAGACCTTTCACACCAGAAAGTGTGAACAGAGAAGCCACTACTAACTGCTCCTCTGGGACCTATGCAGAAATGACAGCAAAGGCTGAGAGCATGTGACCCACACAAAGGGTTGGAGCTCAACTTGGTGGTATTATGTTGCAATCTCATCATTCGACAGACTGAGGCAGGAGGATTACCACATGTTTGAGGCTAGCCTGAACTATATAGTGAGTTCTAGGTCAGCTTGGGCTAAAGAGATGCTGTCTACATAACAAAACAAAACTACCCCACAAGCATCAATCTATTACTTTAAACATCTTTTTGCCAGAAGGAAGATAAAAGACTTATTTAATAATAATTTACCTTAAAATGGTAATACACACAGCAAAATATTCAAAAGGTATTGGAAAGGCAGCCTACATTCCATTCTCTGCTGCCTCTCAACCAACAGCCCTTTGTCTGAGACGGGCCTCCAAGAGCTAACACTAAAGCTGCAGTTCCCAAAGTGTCACAGGGACTCAGAGACCTCTCACTTTTGTGGTAATAGGACAGTCTTTCCCCTTTTCTCTTACAAGCTATGGTGGCATTTCCCACAGGGCATGTGTTATAACTCTGACAGCCAGTAGAGATGCTAAGCAGCTGTGGGTTGGCAATCAGATATGCAAACAGATATGAAGGAGATTCATAAAAATATAAAATAATGCCACATTTCATACTAGAGTCTAGAAGCTCTACAAAATACACATAAAATTATGCTAGTCACATTAACAGGAAATAGGTATTTATTTTCAAAATATATTAATGTTTTAAATTTTCCTGTTTTAATTATCATAAATGTCAATAGGAATTCTTAACAATTCATATGAATACAAAGGAGACCTAAGACCAGTCTGAGAACCACTGGCCTGGGTATGCACTTAGGCACTCATTCATTCACCGACTATGTGGAGTGAGCGAGTGCAGGTCCTGTACAGACAGGGTCAGAGGAATACCTAAGGTGTCTGTCCTTGTCTTCAGTCTTGTTCTGAGGCA
Organism: Microtus oregoni; assembly: GCF_018167655.1. Classification (NCBI taxonomy): domain Eukaryota; kingdom Metazoa; phylum Chordata; class Mammalia; order Rodentia; family Cricetidae; genus Microtus; species Microtus oregoni. The sequence goes on from NW_024543063.1 coordinate 45,737,499, forward strand.
GGATCTCTTCACTGCTGAATACATCACGTTAGTTGGCTGTCAAGCTTCTGGGGATTCTATTGTCTCTGCCTCCCAGCTATAGATGGGTTAGGACTACAAAAGCAAGCTACTGTATCAGTCTTTTTTTCTGTGATCCCAATGCTCTACCCGCCAAGCCATTTCCCAAACCCCTAGGCATTTACAAATGCATGCTAAGGCTGGGAGCAGTGATTATTCCTGTAACCACACACTTGAGGATAGAGACAGGAGGATCAGTAGTTCTAGGCCATCTAGAGCTACATGAGACCTTGTCTCAATAGACAAAATGGGAGTATGGTAGCCACACCTTTAATCCCAGCACTTGGGAGGCAGAGACAGGTGGATCTGAGTTTCAGGACAGCCTGGTTGATGCAGTGAGATCCTGCATCAAATAAAAACAAACCAACAAAGGCTAGCCAGGTGCCTGGTGCATTTAAAACATTTCCCACATAAGCCTGTCAATCTGAGTGTAATCCCCACATAAGGTGGAAGAAAAAAAGACTTCTCCAAGTTGCTGTGACTCCACACATGCACGTGTGCATTCATGCCATGGCGTGTGCTCTCACAGAGACAATAAGTTAAAGCAGGTCAGTTGTTTACTTTTAAAGCTGCTAACCAGTGGTCATCTACTGCCTCATTTTGGAAATGTTGATGATGTGTTCGAACAGGTTCTGGAAAGGAAGCCACTTCTTTACCTGGAGCTACACAGTGCTGCATTTATTTGGCCACAAATACAAGTTTAAGGTGGAGACTGCTGCGTTTTCCCAACCCTCTTAACTCTTCAGTGTATAAAGGTGGAGTGACTCTAACCCCGGAAGGAGCGTTAAGTCAGAAGGCAGTAACTTACATGACTGAACAGCGAGATCAAATGCATTTCTATGAGGGGAGAGGAAAGAGAACACAGTGATTTCTGACTTGTCTGGACTAACCCTCTCTCAGATAACAAATATAAATGCTAGCTAATGGACACTTAAGGACCCGAAGGCAACCCAAACAGGCTCCAAGTGAGCATGAAGAAGAAGGAAAAGCAGTGCCAGTTCCTCAGAGGGTTTCAGAGTGTTCTCTAGCACAAGGCTTAGTCCAGCAGGAAAAGTACATGGGTTTTAGTGTGAGTTTCACATACATGTTAACTCTATTCCCTAGTTTTGTGATCTAACGTTAAACAGGAAAGAAGTCGGGCTGGAGAGATGGCTCAGTGGTTAAGAGCATTGCCTGCCCTTCCAAAGGTCCTGAGTTCAATTCCCAGCAACCACATGGTGGCTCACAACCATCTGTAATGAGGTCTGGCGCCCTCTTCTGGCCTGTAGGCATACAGACAGAACATTGTATACTAAATAAATAAATATAAAAAAAAAAAACAGGAAAGAAGTCAACCTGTTATTTCAAAGGAAAAAAATAAAAAGAAACAAAAGAAAAATTTTTTTTTAAAAATTATGTTATGTGTGGTATGTGATGTGTGTGCAGGCGCCATGAAGGAGTCCAGCGTCCTGCTCTATTGCTCTCTGTCTCATCTCCCTGACCCTGAAGGTTGCCATGTCAGTTGCGCTTCCATGATCTGTAGGAAAACAAGGAAATTGCCTGCTTTCATACGGGGGCTAAGGATTCAAACTCAGGTCCTCATGCTATGTAACAAGTGCTCTTACCCACTGAGCCACCTCCCTAGCTCATTTTATTTTAGCCCAGGCTAGAAGTTATATGTAGTCAAGAATTACCTTGACCTCTCAAGTGCAGGGTATTTCCTGGGCACTGAACTCAGGTTGTCAGGCTTGGCAGCAAACCCCTTTACCCAATGAGCCATTTTGCTGGTCCAGAAAAATAATTTCTATTGAGCTCTTCTGGACCAGAATGTATATTAAGATATCCTATCTCATTTCATTCTTAAAACAGCTCTATGAAGTTAGAAATTATGATTTCATCTTTTCATCTAAAAGAAACAAAGAGATGAACTAGGCAAGTCTATCCAAGTCCAAAGCATAAAAATTATACTCTTTCTACTTCCAAAGGAAGCAGGACTAACACAACACCGCTCTGTTTCCCCTACTGTAAATTCAAAGGCCCCAAAATAAAAGCTCTAAGATTTCAGTCTTTTCAGTCTAAAGAGTGACAAGGAGCTAAGATCCCAGTCAGCAGAAACTCAACCTAGGGGCAGCACAAGCTGCATGTATGGGGCCTTTTTATCCGCTCATGAGTAACTCAGCACTGAGTGTTGGGAACACACCCATGTTTACAAGACGGCTGCTGCTCAGCCTTGGTAAATGATCAACTGGATTCTCAAGATATAGATCAGGTCAGTGGAACTTTCCAGCTATCTAAGGAAGCACTGCACAACTGCCCACTGAAGGACACAGGATCCAACAAGAACCAAAAACTCACAACAAAAGCAGATCAAGATCCAGGCACCATTTATCTTTTCACGAAAGAATTAACAAGAATCTAAATACGGTACTCTGCTCCTGCCTCAGAATCTGCATGCCAGCCCATTTTCTGAACTCCCGGCAAACGACACTTAATTTCTCCTTCTACATTTGGTTCCATGGAAAAAATCTTTGTCACACACAAATTTAGACTCAATCAAGCCCTGACCCCAGACACATAAACACACCTTTTACATACCTGGTTGGATTCTAAATAAACAAGAACACCCATGTTAGAAAGAATAAAAGCCCGAGCAAGGAACATTTTATTTCCAAAGCTCCACATGCAAACTGCTCACTAAAGAAGAAAATTAACTTTATCAGCTTAGGAGAAACAAAACAGCTCGTGATCTCGTGGTTTTAAATCAGATCACAGGCTAATTCCCCGTCCAGAAGCAGACAATTCTGGCTTAGAGGTAAAGCGGTGATGCACCTCTAAACAGCAGCGGCTTCCACCATCCCATTACACTGCTTGCTCTGAAAGCCCCTTCTAACCTAGGTTTACTCAGCTTCACTGGCTTAGAGAAAAAGTAAGCACATTTCCAGAGCCACATTTACAAAAATAACAAGGACCCACTTAACACCTTCACAAACAGATGCTCAACTGGCCAAGGAATGCTTAAGGGATCTCATTCATTCATCCTTTGTATATATATATGTGTGTGTGTGTGTGTCTGTCTGTTTGTCTGTCTGTCTGAGCTCAAGCTATGATGCCAATGTGAAAGCCAGATGACAGCCTACAGGAGTCAGTTTTCTCCTTCCACCATGCAGACCCCAGACAGAAAACTCAGGTGGTCAGGCTTAGTGGCAAGCATCTTTACCCACAATGCCATCTTGCCTGCCCTCACCTCATCCATTTTTGCTAATCCTTACATATTCATTCTCCTATGGGTCTGTCTCTACATAAAATAATTTCTTCAATATGCAGAATAAAAATAACTCATAAAGATATATCTTTATTACTGAATGCTTATAGGAAGTTCTAAAACAGATCTGTCTAACAGAAATATAGCTTAAAACTCTACAGTAGTCATGTTAAAGTAACCTTATTTTTAATCATTTACTTAACCTAATATATCTAAAATGTATCAATAATATCATTTCTATAAAAATTGAGACTTGTGGGCTGGAGAGATGGCTCAGAGGTTAAGAGCACTGACTGTTCTTCCAGAGGTCCTGAGTTCAATTCCCATCAACCCACATGGTGGCTCACAGCCATCTGTAATGAGATCTGGCGCCCTCTTCTGGCCTGCAGGCATACATGGAGGCTGAACACTGTGTACATAAAAAATAAATAAATCTTTAAAAAAAAAATTGAGACTTGTTTATTTTTTTCGTTACTAATTCTTCAAACTTCAGTGTGTTAGCTTCTAGCACCGCTTTTAGACTAACCACTTTCCAATGCTCCAAAACCATAAGCAGTGTAGAGACCACTACAACAGACAGCAGAAGTCTGACAGACGGTGGCTCACAACTACCCATAACTGCAGTTCCAAGGGACCTGACCACCTCTTCTGACCTCTGGGGATACCAGGCATGCACATGGTGCACATATGTACATAGAGGAAAACACTCATACACAGAAATTAAAATAACATTAAATAAAATTTAATGTTTTTAAAACAAATTAAATAAAAGGCTAAGACTAGAAGACACCCTTTACAAATATGTACACAAGCCAAACAGTCATGTGGAAAGTACATTATCAGTACAAGTTTAAGGCAATACAAGCTAAAATCACAGGAAATACCATTTCATACCTACTGAAATAAAATATTGACCACAGCAAATGTAGACAGGACATGGGCCAGGTAGAGCTCCCATGGACCAATGACAGGAAGGTAAAATGGGGCGGCTATCTTGGAGAGTTGCTTTCAGTTTGTTGTAACATAAACTACTTCTACACTGGTTTGGCATGCCCATTCCTAAGTAGCCATCGAAAGGAAGTAAAAATGTTTGACTATGGAAGACTGAGTGACTGAGCACGGTGATGCATCCCTGTAACCCCAGGTGGAGGCAGGGAGATTAGAGCTTAAGGACAGCATCAGCTAGTCAAGGCCAGTCAGGTTTACACAAGACAAGCTCCCATCATGCCTCCACATCCCTTACCCTAAAAGAGATTTAAAAATAACCATGGGCTGATGAGACAGTTCAATGGGTGAAGACACTTTCCAGTAAGCCTGACAATCTGGGTGAGAGTCATCCCTGGAACTCACAAGGTACAGGGGCAGAAACAAATCCCTGAAGTTTTCTTCTGATTTCCCCAAGTACACACAAAGGAGAATTTTAAAACTTAAAAAACAACAACAACAACAACAACAACAACAAAAAAACCAAAACATAAGCCATCAAACCAGTAGAAAAGGACGGACACAGTCTGTTGCATTTATACAATGGAGATAAGACAGAAATGGACTTCTAATACAAATCTCAAAAACAGCAAATCAATGAAGCCAAGAACAAAAAAGCAAAATAATGTGTAGCTTATTTATATGAAATTCTGAAATAGGGAGAACTAACCTAGCAAAATAAAACTAAGAGTTAGCAGCGACAAAGGTGTAGGCAGAACCAAATGGGAAAGGGTATGAAGGAACTTTCCAGAATGATGGCATAAAATGTTCTATTTGAGGCTTGGGGATAAACTGATATACACAACTGTCAAACTCACTGAGCTGCACAGTTAAAGGTCCTGTGATAACTAACCTACTTCCTGCCTTGAAAGTTGCAGGCTATAGGGCCAAAAAAAGCAACACTCAGCAGACGCTAAGTCCGCGGTGAGCAACCTTACAGATGAAGCCTGGAGGAGGCTCACTCAGATGCTCATCGTTCTCATCACAGCCACAGGAGCCCACACAATCCTTCGGTCTTGCTAATGAGTGACTCACAAATGAGATGAAGGCACGCAAACACAACTAAGATAACATGCTTATCTCTGAGATCTTACTCCAGTCAATGTCCAAAGAAGGATGCTGGCAAAGGTAACAGAAGAAAGGCAAGAAGAAATGAAGTATAGGAGAAGACAGAAGATGTTTGCAGTGTTAGGGAACAGTCTAGTCAGTCAAGTGTGGAAGGAGACTGAGCATGAAGCTATTCAGCATGCTTGATGTGAGAAGGAAAACACAGGTGGAGAAGCTATGCCTCCCTGGGTATGCTGGCACACACCTTTAATCCCACTGCTCAGGAGACAGAGGCAGGTGAATCTGTTTGTTGGGGACCAGCCTGGGCTACATAGCAAGTTCCAGAACAGCCAGGGTTACATTGTAAGACCCTGTTCCCCAAAACAAAACAAACAAAAAGAAGTTATGCCCCCACTTTTAGCCTCCTCCCCAGTTTCCCAGAAGCAGCGATAAGATTCTCCAAAGCTACAAACAGGTACACTTTGATTGAGTATCATGCCAAGTGGCAAAATGCTTTAGGTCATGTTCCTTATACCACCCAGCAACTTTTATTGCCACCAGTCACAGCCTAAATATTTTGGCAAGGGGGGGGGCACTGTATGTGAAAATCCCCTTAGCAGACTTTAATCTCCCCTGTGTTACAGGGGAGAAAACAACCTGAGGACTTTTCCTGTTGTCCACAAGACAGCCCAAGCTAAGTGCAGGAAAGGCTGACGGAGAACCATGTGCTTCCTGGTAGGAAACAAAGCAACCAAGCATGTGGCAGGGCTTCTGCGCATTCCAACAAGGATGTGCATTGTGAAATGTCACTGTGGAAACAGGAGACAAGCTGACTTCAAAGAAGGGAAAGAGCAGGAATTGCAAACTAGGACAGTGCGATGAGTAAGGAACTCCCTACGTGTCTGTGCTTGAACCACAGTGCGAGGAAGCTCAAGTGCCATTCCATCCCACTGGAGACATCGCCAACTGTTCCACACTTAGTACTTGCTGGACACAAGCTATGGAACCGAAACCAACCTGATGTCACAACTAACACTGAGAGGAGAATACACACTCAGAAAGGATAACAAGTCTCCTGAGACCAAAGTTTACCTGCTGCTTTTTTATAACACGCGCACAGACATACACACACAGAGTTTTATATTCACTTCAAACTCAACCAAATGCAATCCACAGCTCTGTACTAGCTGCTCAGTGTGCTGGCTAATTTTATGTCAACTTGACACAAGCTACAGTCATCTGAGAGAGAGAAATGGCAACTGAGAAAATGCCTAAAATCGGGCTGTAGGCAAGCCTGAGGGCATTTTCAATACAGAACTGAAGTGAGAGGGTGGAGCCACCCCAGGGTAGGTGGCTCTGGGTATACAAGACAGCAGGCTGGGCAAGCCGTGGAGGACCAGCCAGTTGGCAACACTTCTCCATGACCCCTGATTCAGCTCCCGCTCCAGGTTCCTGCCTTGAGCTTCTGCCCCAACTGCCTTCCAGGACAGACAGTTTTATGGAAGTCTAAGCAAAATAAACCCTTTCTTCCCCAAGGTGTTCTTGGTCATGATATTCATCCCAGCAACAGAAACGCAACTAAGATGCTCAGAAACATGAAAAAAGCAACATGGAATCTGTAAGTGTTTAAGATAAACTAAACGCTTGCCACACCACGACCTAGAAATACTAGACAAAGTGTAGCACAGAAAGAAAGGGAACCTCCAGACGGCTAGACTTGAAGGAGGAAGTGAAAAACCGCAACAGTGCACATGACCTGACAGAATGACTGAGAGGGCTAGGAGATGGTTTTAATAACTTCCGGGCCTGGGTTTTGTAAACCAAATCAAAGCAGACCTTGTCTTGGTGTTCCAGAGCCAGAGAGCCAGAATCTAAGACTCTTACTAGAGCAGACGGAAGGACTAGGGGAACACTCACAGTTATAGGGAACATCAAGAGCCCACCACTGTTCAGGTTAGAGGCAGATAGGAAGACATGGTTCTTCTGAGAAAATTCGTATGGATTTGGGATTCAAGATTATAATCCTAACTATAGTACCTCAGTGTTCTATATGGAATTCCAAACCACACATTTACAATCAAAATTAGCCTAAGCCAAAGCTCAAACCAGGGCATTAAAGAAACATAAAATCAAACCAAGTTTTGAGAAATACAGGTTAACTCCTGGCCTTAAAAGAATACCATCATGCTGGGCAGTGGTAGTGCACGCCTTTAATACCAGTACTTGGGAGGCAGAGCCAGGTGGACCTCTGTAAGTTTGAGGCCAGCCTGGTCTACAAAGCAAGTTCCAGGACAGCCAGGGACTGTCTCACAGAGAAACCCTATCTTGGAAAAAAAAAACAAAAAAAAGAAACAAAACAAACTATTTATGCCTACACCAAAGCTGAAAGACAATAATGTAAGCTAAAGGGAATGAGTCCCTTTGGCTACCACATAAAATAACTTAGAAGAAAAGAACTAACTGGCTGGAGATAAAGGATGGAATTCCTTAACATTAACCTAAAGACTCTGAACTAACAGGAAGCAATGAGGGTAAATTTTGGGGGAAGTAATATGATTTGAAGTGAACCGCAGCCCGATTATCCCGTAGTGACATGTTGGGTGGATGCAGGAAGAGAAACTGTGGGTTTTAAGTAAACTTAGGAAATGGCTTTGGAAAGATTTTAGAATATCCTAAAGACAGATGCTTCAAAAAGAAAGGGGCAGGAAAAAAGGTTATAGAAGTGGAAATTTAACGGGCCACTATGTGGCAGGAGAGAGTGGGTGGAAAGGTACACAGGCTAAGAATATTTAGAGACTTATCAAAGATACAGTTAAAAGAATTTACTGGATTTGGTAAATTGGGGAGCAGAGATGACTTTGAGGTTTGGGCCCAAGTAAGAGCACAGAGTGCAGTACACTCCTGCCCCTGAAACACATCAGGGCTATGCAGGCGGGGTTGCTGGATTGGAGAGAAGCTTCTTAACCTCAGGGATCGCTACAAAGTGTCTAGGAGAAGGGAAGGAGAGGCCTTGAACTTGAAATCATCCTGGGGATGACAGGTGCACTCCACTGTGCCCAACAATTACCACACTAGAGACTTTTCTCCAACCCCGGGCTGTGGGGAAAGCCCTTCTTCTTCCCCCACTTTCCAGACAGCTGGAGTGAGGGAAGGGCTCTCAATTTAAAACAGAAGGTAAAGCAAGGCTTCCCATCCATCCTCAAGTCAGCAGCTGCTGAAACGGTGTCATGCTCAAGCACAGCTAATATCAAATTGTGCTTTTATGGTCATGCTTACTAGGTCAAAAGACAGATATTTGCTTAGAATCTGTCATTTTCTCACCTCTGTTTTTCTAGCACATCTATTTTCAAAGTTTTAAATTATTTCATTTTACATTTACAATAGATTTGCTTGAATAATAGGGCTTCGGCAAGAACTGAAGACCATGTAACTGGATACAGCAAATGCAGACTTCAGGACAGCCTGATTTTCAATGCCCAACTAAAACAATCAGAACACTGCTTCTCAGCCTCTCCTGGAAGAAAAATCCCTAGTTAAAATGGAAAATTTAATATATGTGAATCTTGCAATATAATTATAACCATCCACAAAACTGTACTAGGATTCTTTTATCAGAACCTTGGTCAGAACATAGGACTCACTGATAGTCATGTTCCAATGAACGGTATTTTTCCCGACATCAGAACAGATAGTAAGTTTCACACAAAAGTGCCTAAGACCTGCAGCATACAGAATTTTAAAAGAATCAATATTAATAATGCAGCTCCTAAATTCCTGTCTTTATAAAATTCAAAGTTTTTAACCTGAAACTTAACCTTTTTTTTTTCTTTTGGTTTTTCAAGGTAGGGCTTCTCTGTAGCTTTGGATCCTGTCGTGGAACTAGCTCTTGTAGACCAGGCTGGCCTTGAACTCACAGAGAGTGCTGGGATTAAAGGCATGCACCACCACCGCCTGGCCCGAACGTCTATTTATTTTTGTCTGGGGAGAGGGAGGTCATGAGTACCACACCGTATGTAGATGCTATTGGAGAACCTATGGGAGTCAGTTCTCTCACCAGGTTTGGCAACAAGCGCCTTTAGTGGTTGTAGCATCTGTCAGCACATCTTTATTTGTATTTAACAACAAAAAACTTCCATAAATAAAACTGTGCATCACAAAAATGAGGGGAAAATCACTTTCCAAACAAAGTAGAGTTGAAAACAAAACCAATTGCAGTTTAATATAGCTAGGAACTGCACAGAACAAAGAAATCTCAGATAAAGACAAATCTAATTAGACAAAAGAAAATGTACAGCACTTAGACTTAAGACTCCAGTCTTAGGAGTGCTGTAAGCACCTGAGAGCTTGCTTTCCTAGGACGAATCTGCCCTCTAGTGCATGCTCAGTGATGGCTGCTGTTACTAACCAGGAGACTATACTCATCCCCGAACATCATAATGCTTCATCTCCTTCTTCAGAAGTCCATTTGCACCATTACTGTGAAACCTCTGCCAGTATAATAAATTCAAGTGCCTGTTCTATGCATGCAAAAGGTACTTCACTATTTTTCACACAAAAGTGTGGCACAATTGAGACTCTAAGAATATAATAAAAATGGCTTATAATATAGATTCTCCAGCACGCTAATTTAAATTTTTGATGACTTCTCCTACAGATCTTGTTGTTAATCTTTGAGACAGCGTTTGCTAATATCCCTGGCTTGCCCAGAACTTGTTATGTGGATCAGGCTGGCATCAATCTTCCTGCCTCTGCCTCCCAAGTCACCATACCTACCTAGCTAGAGGTTTATTTCTAGAACAGCTTAAAAGTACCTGAAAGAGGCTGGAGAGGACTCAGTGGTTGAAAGCATGGGCCACTCTTGTAGAGGACCCAGGTTCAGTTCCCAGAACTTACATAGTGGTTCACAGTCATCTCTAACTCCAGCTCTAAGGAATCTGACATCTTCTGGCCTCTGTGAACATCAGGCACACACATGGTGCACAGACACACATGCAGGTGAAACATCCATATACACACAGTAAAAAATTTTTTGTTTTGTTTTGTTTTTCGAGAGAGGGTTTTTCTGTAGCTTTGGAGCCAGTCCTGGAACTAGCTCTTATAAACCAGGCTGGTCTCGAACTCACAGTGATCCGCCTGCCTCTGCCTCCCAAGTGCTGGGATTAAAGGTGTGTGCCACCACTGTCCACTCATATAGCAAATATTTAAAAAATTTAAAGAGCTTATTCTAGATACTGTCTAATCCACAAATCTTTGTCTGAATATACCCTAGAACAATGAAAATACCCAATAACAAAAAAGTCTGTACATGAATGTCCACAGAAACATTATAGTAGCCAAATGTAAAATCTATTAATTAGCACACACATAAACAAAATGTACTATAGTCTTACAATATATTAATCCACAAAGGGTATAAAAAGAAAAGTATAGATAAATGCTACAACATGGATGAACCCTGAAGATATTATGTTAAGTCAAAAAAGCCAGACAGAGGGGCTGGGGAGGCAGCTCAGTGTTTAAGAGGACTTACTGCTCTTATAGAAGACCCACGTGGCAGCTCACCACCACCTGTAACTCCAGTTCCACGGGATCCAACACTCTGGCTGCCATAAGCACACACATGATACAGACAGACATACAGATGAACACTGTACACAGAAATTATCTAAATAAATCTCAAGAAAAAAAAAGCAAATATTGGAATCCCACCCATGAAATGCCCAAAATAAGCAAATATAGACCCAGAAAGTCCATAAGTGAGTTGAGGGTGAAGATGGGAGTAACTAGAAACAAAAAGAATAACTGTGTTGCCTATTACTATGAATATACCCCATGAGCTTGCCAGAAACCAATGAATGGTAAATTCAAAGTCATAATTACTTACAAGTGTCACATTTTGTCTCATTAAAGTATTTTTTTTTTTTGGTTGCTTTTGCTTTGTTTTTGACCAGATTTGGTAGCACACACCTATAATCCCTGCACTCAAAAGGTTGAGGCAAGAGGATCACAGGCTGGAGGCCATCGTAGCTTACATAGACTTAAGACCCTGTTTTATAAACAAACAGTTTGAGGCAAGCATGGTCTACAGAGTAAGTTCCAGGACAGCCAAAGACACACAGAGAAAACCTATCTCCAAAAAACCAAAAACCAAACAGTCAGCGGAAGCTCATGCCTTTAATCCCAGCAAGGAAGAGGCAGGAAGATCTCTGTAAGGAGGCCAGCCTGGTCTACAGAGTGAGTTCCAGGACAGCCAGGACTGTTATACAGAGAAATCCTTTCTCAAAAAAAAAAAAAAAAAAGAAAAGAAAAAAGAAAAAAAGAAAAGAAAAAACAAAAACCAAACAAATAAACAAACAAACCCACAAAACAACCAAAAAAATCATCCAATTATACATTACTAAAGAGACTATTCATTATAGACTATCACGTCGAGATTTCCCATACTGTCAGGTCATGTTTTCCTCTATTTTTACTTATAATAATTGCCAATAGGCTTTCACTCATGACATCCTACACATTTCTGTAGGAGCCCAGCTGGAGGCCTCATTCTTTGACTAAACCACTCAAAGGCCTTGGCCTTGGTGTGTATTCAGGCTTCTAATATACATTCAACTGTAAACTTATCACTGGACAAAGAAAATATCAAGGTATTCAAACAACAAAACCAAAAACAAGGCATGTAGAGAGTCTAGTCAAATGCTAGAAACACCTCCTCCCAATACTGCAGCTATGTCTGATTTCTGTTGAGTGAAATGCTAATTACTCCATGAAAAGTTAATGATTATGCTTGCTTAAAAACTAAGTAAGCTCAGTTCATAATTACTAACTGCTGAGGACTCTGGGAAAGATCACCTATCAATGTTCAGACAGAGAACTATTGACAACGTGAGGTTCCTGGGACAGTCAAAGACACCAACAACTGACAAGCCACCAGATCAGGTGTTTCTGTTGGTTTTCAGAGACCAAGTCTCATTCTGTCCATGTGGACCACAGACTCACTATGTACTCAAGGCCGGCCTTTAACTCCTGGATCCCATGCCTTCACTGCCGGAAGCTAGGATTACAGTCACCATGCCCATCTACCAATTTAAGTCTTAATCTTTATGTGGCTCTAGAACAAATCCTATCTTTTCTGTCTTTGGGACAAACACTACCTAAACTGACATCCCAGGAGGGTTCAACAATAATCTTTTTCTATGTCCAAACATCAAGAACAAGACAAAACCACTTGGGAAAAATAGTACCTTTCAATCTTATATTTTATTGTCTTAGTTTGTTCCTAATCTGTAAGGCTATAGCTTAACATAGTAACTCAGTAACAAGAATTCTGTGCCCACAGCAAGCGTCGTTAAGTTGTGATGAGACTAATGGAATGGACGAAAAGAGCAAATGAGGGCCTGAAGCCCGGCTAGCTACCAGCGGGTAGAGCCAATGCAGCAAGAACTCCATGTGGAGGAGGAGATCAAGAGGCCTGGGTGATGTGAAGCCATGGGAATTTGGACACACTACGTAAGCATTGTACTTTCCTCTACCAAATGTAACAGCATGATTCTGGCCTCTAATTGAAAGAGGGCTTACTCCAACCCTGACACACAAACTCTGGCTTTTTATAGCCTAAACGGCATGCTATTTTAAACATGTGGAGGAAATACATCTTCAGTTACAAACACTGGCTCCTCCGCATCTGTCCTTATTTGTTACTGAGAGATGTGGGGCAGGATGTTTTAGTCTTCTGCACTGGTTTTCCTGTATTGCTTAAATCTGTTTAGAGGAAAAGAAAACACACAATTTCTATAAACTGAAGCAGCTCCCAAAGTTGGGAGGAAAAAAAGCCATGGAAAACATTTAACTCCATTACTTTTCTTTTATATATTAGATAACCCTACAAACCCCTCCCTTGAAGAGACCTTGCATACTTAAGGATGTGGTATCTTTGCAGATTCTAATGTTCTCACTGATAAAATGAGTCCGAATCCCAAAGCAGATGACTTCCTTTGGCATTGCAAGCAGTTATAACTGTAAGTTTTCTGAGACACAGGTCAGAAAAATAAGCAGATCACCCTCGAAGGCCACGTGATTTATCAGAAATTCAAGGCATAAATAATGCTGTACTATACATAATTAAAAGTCCCATATTCATGCACTTTTACTCAGATATTTAGAACATATTCTTATACTCTGGTATATTCCATTATAGCTCTCAAAGAAACTGATTTGGACAGACTTCATTTTACCCCTTTTGTAAGGGAGTCAGTGGGTCATTAATCTCCTGAAAAACATTTCACTACAACAGCCGCCAGCAACAACTCCTTTTCTCAGCTGCCCTCTACCCCGGAGCTCTGTACACAGCTTCAGGACGACTTCCTCCTTAATGAACTTTAGTCAGACCCCTCTCAACCTTTTCTCAACTAAGCCTTGTCTATGCTAGGACTGTAGAGATCAAGTTTAGGAGGAATCCCACTCAGTCAATTTAAAGAGACTGTCCTATGCTGATAACAATAGCCCCAGGTGCCTTTAATAAGAGTCTCATTAGCCAGAATCTTCCATAGCAACAATACTATTAATGTATAATAGAAAAGGTGGGTAGTAGTATCTGAGAGGGGTCTTTCTTCCTTTTACCTCCCTTTCTAGGTCTCTCAGGAATCACTTCTCACATAACTGACTTGCATGTAACCCTAGGTCTCAGATTTTGCTTTGGGTAAGTGCACCCTATGGGACATACCACTGTAATAGTATTATTCAAAGTCAGGGCTAAAAAGATGAAGATTTGCCTGTAGAGTTTGATAGGAAAATAGGGTGGGATTTTAATGGGAAAAAAAAAACATAAAATAAAACATTCCTGTTTGCCAGATGAAGTGACACACACCTTTAATCCCAGCATTCAGGAGGCAGAGGCAAGGATCTTGGTGAATTTGAGACCAGCCTGGTCTACAGGGTTAGCTCCAGGCAAAGCCAGGCCTACACAGTAAGACTCTGTCTCAAACACCACCTTCCTGTTCACAGCAAAGGTGAGTATGTTAATGAGGTGACAGCCCAGCCCACCCCACCCCACCATCTGAAGGTCAGAGGAGCAGCTGAGGAGCTCGGCCTGCCCAGAACTCCCTAGTGCAGGTGCTGGCTGGCTAGTGGTCACTTTCCTAGGGCCTACAGCCCTGGGTTTCTCTTAGTTGTTTCTTACATATGCTAAGAAGACAGGAACTCTTGCTTTTTCAAAGAGAAAGCCTTCAGCTAAAAATAACTAAAATATGGAAAGTGCGAAAGGAATAAACTATCAGAGTTCCTGTCTTTTAATCATTTCTGACTGCTTTCTTTGAGACAAGGGCTCACTCTGAGACCTAGGCTGGCCTTGAACTTCTGGGCTCAAGTGATCCACCTCCACCTATCTTACTCTCCCAAGTAGCTGGACTACAGAGTACACCCCTGTGCCCACTCGACTTTTTTTTTTTTTTTTCGAGACAGGGTTTCTCTGTGGTTTTGGAGCCTGTCCTGGAACTAGCTCTTGTAGACCAGGCTGGTCTCGAACTCACAGAGATCCGCCTGCTTCTGCCTCCCAAGTGCTGGGATTAAAGGCACGCGCCACCACTGCCTGGCCCCTACTCGACTTTCTTATGTTCCTCTGCAATCATGGGGGTGGGAGTGGAACTAAATACTCAACTCAAACATTCAGTCAAAGTTCTGATGAACTGCTAATATTGCCATGCAAAAAATTATCATTTTTTAGGTATACAATTTACATGTTCAGCTTTGTGGTTACCGTTTTCCAAGCTGGGATTATTAAATAAGCAACCTGTAGCTAATTTTTCCTAGCAAACTCTATCTGGGTAAAAACTTCCAACAAGGCAGAGCAGAAGTTTCATTCCCTAGCTCAGAAAAGGAGCGATGACAGCTGCAGTTGGAAACAGGCTCTTGCACAGAAGTCCCCAGTGCGCCAAGTCCACTCTGGACTGATGCAAATACTCACCCCGATCCAGCAGGGAGCGCTGGTGCTGCCGCTGAAGGGACAACTGCCTGAGGTTTTTCTTTCTCATTTTGCTTGAGGAAAGATTTGGCTTCCTTAGATGCAGCGTCTACTTCTTTAGTCACCCTATTTCAAGGAAAGAGACGACAAAAAAAATTTACAAGTGGGATAAGAAGCAAATATTGTAGCAAAGGAAATAAATGAAAACTAGGGACATACTCATTACTGAGTTTTCAGTAAGTTCTGGCCACTGAGTCTCATGATTTAAGTTCACTCTAAGAGTTCTACAAACAGGCGCTTTCCCAGACTGATACTAACAAGTAAAACAACAATGCATGAAATTTTATCCAAGTCTCCTCCATTACATCTGTCAGCGCAAAGACTCCAGCAACCACTCCTGGGTCTCAGCTCACTTGGTTACTAACGTGAAGGCTACAAGATCCCTGCACTATTCCTCACCTAATAGATCGATACTAAGACTCAAAGGGCCAGTGAAAGGTGAGATGGAGAGATGGGAGACAGACAAAACCATTGTCATCATTTCAAAAACAAGAGCAAACAACTAGAAAATACTCCACAGACAAAAGACAAAACACAATTTCCTAAAACTGGACAAATCCAAACTACTCAGGGAGGAGCAGAATGTAACACAATCCTATCCGTTTTCAAATCTGGAAAAACTGCATCAGATAAAACTGAGTTCTAAAAGATCAAATAAGGATACTTAAGATGCCTCATAATCCAGGTAAAGAGAGAAAGAGAAATATGTAATGCATGCTTTGACATGCCAGGCAATAAAAACATTTGGGAAATTTTGTTTAAATTCCAAATTACCAGTAAGCAGGTCCAAAATTACAGTCAGACAGTACATGATAAATATTCAAACGAAGACAGCCCACAAATGAGGGAATCAACCCTCTAAGTTCCATCTGTGAGAGCACACAGGTCTCTACCACCGTCCAGCATACTCTTTCTAATGAAGGCTCCCTCACCGCTGCACTTAATACTGTGTGCTATGGATGTCAGTGGCACTTGGAGTTAAGATGAGGCAAACAGACTCCAGAAGGGGACAGCAGCATCTGCTGCTGTCGTTTGCTAGCACAGCTGAGGTGGGGAGGTTTGCTCTACAGCACTAATACACCAACAGGAAGCTCGTTTGTATTCCTCAGTATTAAAACTGAAATCCAGAGACTACACAATGATGCTAGTGAAAATTCTTCAACACATGATATTTTCCAAACTGGCTGTCACACATTTCCGTCCCACATGCTCTTCCAGAACCTTAAGCAAACCTCTTGAAACTGAATAGATTTATGGCTGTCTCACTAAGGAGTTCTGTGCAAGCAGCTCTATAGGCATTCTAAGGCCTTTCTCCCTTGAGAATATATCTTTAGCACTCCTAGCCTAAAGCCACTCTGCAGCAGAGACCACACAGACACAGGTGTGGTGTAGGACGTCCTTCCTTCTGTGTTGCTTGTACTGGCTAATGAATAAAGGAACTGCCTTGGCCTGACAGGGCAGAACTTAAGTAGGCAGGGAAGACAAAACTGAATTCTGGGAGGAAGAAAGCAGAGCCAGAGCCAGATGCTGGGAATTTTACCTAGTAAGCCACTGCCACGTGGCGATACACAGATTAATAGAAATGGGTTAAATAAAGACGTAAGGATTAGCCAATAAGAAACTCGAGTTAATGGGCCAAGCAGTGATTTAATTAATACATTTTCTGTGTGGTTATTTAGGGGCTAAGCTAGTCGGGCAGCCGAGACAAACAAGTGGGCCCCCTCTTTGCAATACAGATGTCTGAGGATTCCTAGCCCCAGGATATATGAGTCCTTAAACATCAGAACTGGAAGCAAACATCTTTAAGATGGTCCCAACCACTGTCTGATTACAAGTGCACAAGACAGCCTGCCTACTTGAACCTTGTGGCCTCTGGAACTATGAGAAATTGTAACAAAACAATTAGCTGTTTTATGCAAGTTAATAAATTTTAGGGTGATTTGTCACAATGCTAAATCAATAACCAAAATAATCTTGCATCAAAATACTGGGCTTAGTGGAGATACCAAAATACTGGATTCAAAATAGTCCCTTGGGCTGGAGAGATGGCTCAGCGGTTAAGAGCACTGCCTGCTCTTCCAAAGGTCCTGAGTTCAATTCCCAGCAACCACATGGTGGCTCACAACCATCTGTAATGAGGTCTGGCGCCCTCTTCTGGCCTGCAGGCATACAGACAAAACATTGTATAAATAAATAAATAAATATTAAAAAAAAAACAAAATAGTCCCTTGTCTTAAATAATTCTACAGAAGATTAACGTGATTAATGAAGAACTAATGTATTCTTTATTATCGACTTCCTACCAAAGTCTACTAATAGTGCAAATAAATGTAACTAAAACTATACACATTAGCAGAAGAGATACAACAGAAAAAAATATTAATCAAACTTTCAGAAAGTAGCAAACAAGCTGGCCATGGTGTACATGCCTATTGGTATCTTCATACTGGGACAGTTGAGCAGGATATCAGGAGTTCAAAGTAATCCTCAGCTACATGAGATTTTGGCTCAAAAAAAAGGAGCAAATATCTAAGTAACAACTGGCTTTGGTTTTCTCTGATCTCCTAAGTTTATAGCCATGTGAAACAGATGACAAGAGAGCCACTCTGCATTACAGAGCCCTAGAAAGGCTTATTACATTCAACTGTCAGGAACCCTCAAAGGTGGAAGAGAGGCAAAGACTGCCACAACCAGCTGATAGCTTGCATTAGGAACAACTAGTCTTTTTTACTTCAAAGCACAGGCTATGTCCCGACCACTGATAATTCAGAGGGATTCACAACACTTAGAGAAAATGAAAACCACAGAAGGCCAGGAATGAAATGATGCCCCATCCTGAAGTTAGAGGAATCGAATGAAAAGCCACCCTTAAAGGCTGTATATTCCAGAGGGCTGAGTGACAGAGCTAAGTGCTAAGCAACCCATAATGTTCTTGGTCCTACTAAGAAACAGACACTTTACTGTGTTGTGCTACTGAAGTACAGCTTGTTGCCCAACCATAATAGAGCCTCATCTGAATTCAAACAATCAATTTCAGAAAGAGGGGAAAATACAACAAAAGAAAGTCTAGAACTGAAGGATGAGTTTCAACAAAGAGCCACAGAATACTGGATTGCCAAAGCAAACTTTAAAGGATCAGCATCAAAGCACAGAGCTAAAACTTCAGAATGCTATAATATGAAGTGGCCCAAGTAATAAGGAGAGGAAAGCGGCAATCATGTGACTTATGTCTAGTTTTGTTGTTCTTGTTTTACTACAGCAAGACTCTAGTACACACTTAAGTAAACATTTTCTGGAAAGCAACCCAAATGCTGATACTGTTAAATACTAGACATATTAAGAAATATAATATGACTTTTTCCATCAAAAACCTCTCAGTCCGGCAAGCCAGCCAACTACAAAAGTGACATGACAGCTCCTGCCATAGAGCAAGAGTCACAGAGGAGGCGTGGAGAAGACAGAACCCTGGGAATGCCCGTCTTCATCTCTTGTGCCAAAGCATACCCATACCCACCAGAAAACACATTATATAGACTGAGGTATTTCTAAGGAATTTGACAGCTGACACAGTGACAGCATTTGTTCTCTCCTGAAAGCATCCCTAAGCAATGCCACTCTCTGCCATTGTCTCCCACAAGGCAGTGTCTCCATGTATGGTCCAGCTGGCTCTCTACTTGTGCCCAGCCTCCGTTCACTGTTAAGAGCAGTGAGGGATTTAGCTACCATACCACTTTTAGGTAGGAGAACAGTTAACTTGCAATCATCTCATACATGAAAGGACTCCTGACAGGAAAAGGCCTATTATTAGCAATAATTAATTTATTTGTTTTTAGCAGAAATTCCATTTTAACTTCATTTTCACTCACTCATCTTCTTGAAAAGTCTTTATTTGGACATAATTTTTCCATGACTGGACTTTTCCAAAAGGTGAATCATTAGGAAAGTCTGAGCTCACAGGGCAGCTGGCTATGCCACAGAGGAGGGCAAGGATGATCATCTTCCTCCCTTCCCCAAGGCTTAAAAAACTACATAGTTTTCATGGAGGAAAAACAAGCAGAACAGCCAAGTTAGAGAAACTAGAAGACTAACTTCATGCTAACACTACCTCATTCTTACACCTAGGAATTCTTGCACTAGCTCTTCGTGCTTCTTACTTTTCTTTTTTGTGTGTGTGTGGGGGGGGTTTGAGACATGGTTTCTCTCTGTAGCCTTTGCTGTCTTAGAACTCCCTTTGTAGACCAATGGCCTCAAACTCAGATCTGCCAGATCAGCCTCCCGAGTGCTGGAACTAACACCACCCGGCTACTTTTTCACATTCTTAAAGACGCAGTGATGCCTTTAACTTGATACAAAGACAAAAGAGGAAAAAAAATAATATCAAGAGATTAAAAAATGTACTTAAACCCAAACACCAAGCTTGTGTCTGAGTTGTCAGCGCTCAAATATCTTAAGATCCTTCAAGAAACTTCCTTATAGTACTTTAAACAGTATGTCTTTTTTTTTTAAAAAAAAAAAAAAAAAGTATAGCTGGGGCTAAAGAGATGGCTCAGCAGTCAAGAGCACTGGCTGTTCTTCCAGAGGTCCTGAGTTCAATTCCCAGCAACCACATGGTGGCTCACAACCATCTGTAATGAGATCTGGTGCCTTCTTCTGGCTTGCAGGCATATATGCAGACAGAACACGTATACATAATAAATAAATAATTTTTTTTTAAAGGCTTGCCAATCGCCTGGCAGTGGTGGTGTACACCTTTAAATACAGTACTCGGGAGGTAGAAGCAGGCAGATCTCTGAGTTCAAGACCAGTCTGGTCTACAAAGTGAGTTCTAGGACATCAAAGAGCTACACAAAGAAGCTGTTTTGAAAAAACAAAGCCAAAACAAACAAACAAGCAAAGTCTTGCCAACACAGCAACTATTAACAGATTTAAATAAATACGTTATCTAACATATAATGTGTACATATTACATCTGTATATAAACGACTATATATACATATCCCATGCTGGCCCCGATCGTCCGGCTTCTGTTCCCAAGTGCTCGGATTACAGGAGTATACCACCACAGCAGACTTGAACAGGCTTCCGTATCCTTATGGGAAAGGAGTTTGAGAGGACTCACTTGCTCTGTTGTGTAATTTTTTAAAAATTAGCATTTATTACTGTAAAGTAATAAATAAATAAAATGCCTAAATGTGAGAGTGTGTGTAATTAACGAAAAGAACATGCACTTATCCTGTTTTTTGACAAGAGACACAGTGCTGCCCTCTTCTGACAAACAGTACGAATGGCAGGCTCCCTGAGTACTTACCAATAGTTACAACTGCCATCTAAGTGCTTTCAGAAGTGAAGAGTCTTTGATCCCAGCACTTGGGAGGCAAACAGTGGGATCTGAGTTCAAGGCCAGCCTGGTCTACAGAGTGAGTTCCAGGACAGCCAGGGCTGCACAGAGGAACCCTGTCTCAAAAAACAACAAACAAGAAAAGTAAAGAGCAGTGGTGTATACCTGTACTCTCAGCACTCTGGAAGCAACAGGAAGAAGAATCAGGAGTTCAAGGTCAGCCTGGGCTAAATTAGATTCCCATCTCATAAAAGGGAAAAGAATCTGTGACATAACGTTTATAAACAAATTTATGAAATTCAGGGGGCTGGAGAGATGGCTCAGAGGTTAAGAGCACTGACTGCTCTTCCAGAGGTCCTGAGTTCAATTCCCAGCAACCACATGGTGGCTCACAGCCATCTATAATGAGATCTGGTGCCCTCTTCTGGCATGCAAGCATACATGGAAGGAATGTTGTATATATAATAAATCATTTAAAAAAATTTATGAAATTCATACTTTGATCAGAAATTTACTGATTCCTCAACGCAATGGTTATTCGGCTGATTCTGTTCTCTATGCAGACCTTCTATAGATATTCTACACTACAAGTGGGAAGTGGTCCAAGACAACACAGGCTTTGAGACACACTTTTTTTGTTTTTTTTTTTTTTTCGAGACAGGGTTTCTCTGTGGTTTTGGAGCCTGTCCTGGAACTATCTCTTGTAGACCAGGCTGGTCTCGAACTCACAGAGATCCACCTGCTTCTGCCTCCCAAGTGCTGGGATTGAAGGCGTGCGCCACTACCGCCTGGCCTAGACACATTCTTACCATGTTGTCTTAGCTGAACCTTGCTCTGTAGACCTGACTGTCCCTCAACTCTGCCTCTAAATGTTTTGTTTGTTAATACACTAACTTTTTAATTGTTTGAGAATTTCATACAGGCGTTTAATGTGTTTTAAGTTCACCTCCCACTCCCCCTCTTCTAATGCACTCCTTATCCTTCTACCATTATCTAATACCAACTTCCTGTGTTTATTTTTTCTTTTTTTAAACCCACTGAGTCTACTTAGTGCTGCTAGTGTGTGCTTGGGTGTAGGGAACTATTGGAACACAGATAGTATTCCACACCGAGGGGCCATAGCCTTAAAGAAAACCGACTCCCTCTCTCAGCATCAGCTCTGTGACCTGCCCCCACATGCTGGAATTGTGTCTGATCTTACACAGGCCGTGTGCATGCTGTCACAACTGCTGTGAGTTCTTATGTGCAATCCCCGGCTGTGTCCAAAAAAAAGCTTTGTTTCTAATTATTTTACAGATTTCTAAATGTTGACGGCTTTACTATCAGTGTTCTGCTACTCCCTATTGAACAGCTGCGTATGGTCTCTGAAGGCAAAATACATACGAATTTATACCATCTGCAGTTATGTGACAGACCCCAAAGTGACCAATTACTAACTATGGTGTTTACAATGAACATGCTGACAGATGCTGACCACGTCCTTTACCTCACCAAAATGCGGGGTTCCTGAAGGACAGCTAGTACTGCCAGTGCAGTATAGGTCTGTCTAAAGAACAGTTCTCAACCTGTGGGGTCCGACCCATAGGGGTCAAATGACCCTTTTACAGGGGGGGAGATCACTTAAGATCATTGAAAAACACAGATACTACACAGAATTTACATTATGTTTCATGACAGTAGCAAAATTAGTTATGAAGTAGCAACTGAAATAATTTTATAATTGCGGTTACCACAACATGAAGAACTGTATTAAAGTGACAGCAAAGGAAGGTTGAGAACCAGTGGTCTAAGCATATAAGGCAAAGCAAAATTCCAAATTCTCCAATATAAATGGTTTGCACTCTTTTTAAATTTTTTTTTGAATTTTCAAGACAGAGTTTTTCTGTCTTGGAACTTATTCTGTAGACCAGGCTAGCCTCCAACTCAGAGAGATCCGCCTGCCTCTGCCTCACAAGTGGTAGGATTAAGGGTGTAAGCCACAATACAATCACCTGGCTTACATCCAAACTCTTAAAAGACTAAACCTACTATTTAATCTTGACTGTGTAAGAACAATTAGGAAGAGTATCAATGGAATAAATGAGGCCTAAAAGCACCATACACATATCTACTCGAAATATGGGCTGCAAAACTACCTGTTATTGGTGAAAAATGACAAAATCTTAAAAACCAAAAGCCACTGTGAGCACGGAGATGCCTGTTGCACGTATCACATTATTCATACTTAGCCATTAGAATCATCTATTATGAAGACCAGAGACCAGCTAGAAGCAAACTGAGTCACTTGTGCCAAAGTCAGCCAAGCCTGGCAAACCCCACAGTGAGAAGAAAGCCAACTGCCACAAGTGTCCTCTGGCCTCCACACGGGCTGTGACATGAATGAGACAGCACGGGAAGCAGAGACTGAGGGACAGAGTGGGAACCATGTGGCTGTTCACTGCAATACTATTCTTGCAACACTGCCCTAAGTACATTTCACAAAAGAAAATGTTCTCAAGACAGGTTTTTAAATGAGTGGATTTGGTACTACAGAGAAGGCTCAGAAGTTAAAAGCATAGACTGCTCTTCCAGAGCCCTGGGCTCTATTGCCGGCACCCACACGGTGGTTTACAACCATCTGTAGCTCCAGTTCCAGGGGAACTGACTCCCTCTTCTGACCTCTGCAGGCACCAGGCGTGCACATGGTGCACAGACACACATACAGGCAAAAGAAACCCCTCCACACACAAAATAATTAAAGAGGAATAAATAAGGTAAGTTTGCTGGGCACAGTAGCTTATGCTGTATGTGTCAGCACTCAGGAGGCTGAGGAAAAGGGAACATAGTCACTTCAGCCGTGAACTACAGTGAGACCCAGTCTAAAGAAATTTTAGAAGTTGTGCTCTGAACTATTTATAAAACTGAAAATAGGGGGCTGGAGAGATGGCTCAGTGGTTAAGAGCATTGTCTGCTCTTCCAAAGGTCCTGAGTTCAATTCCCAGCAACCACATGGTGGCTCACAACCATCTGTAATGGGGTCTGGTGCCCTCTTCTGGCCTGCAGGCATACGCACAGACAGAATTTTTTTTTTAATTTATTTATTTATTATGTGTACAACATTCTGCTTCCCACACACCAGAAGAGGGCGCCAGATCTCATTACAGATGGTTGTGAGCCATCATGTGGTTGCTGGGAATTGAACTCAGGACCTCTGGAAGAGCAGTCAGTGCTCTTAACCTCTGAGCTATCTCTCCAGCCCACAGACAGAATATTGTATACATAATAAATAAATAAATATTAAAAAAAAAAAAACCAAAAAACTGAAAATAAAGGCCACGCAGTGTTGGCATATGCCTTTAATCCCAGCACTAGGGAGGCAGAGGCAGGTAGATCTCTGTGAGTTCAAGGCCAGCCTGGTCTACAAGAGCTAGTTCTGGGACAGGCTCCAAAGCTACAGAGAAACCCTGTCTCAAAAAGGAAAAAAAAAAAAAAACCTGAAAATGTAAAACTTCACTTTGCAAAATGTTATTTTCACTGGATAAATACAGGCGATGCTATATGTTAGTGGGTTATATACCACAGATTAACCAAATATACACAAAATCCATTTAGGGGGAAATCCATCCGTAAAGAACATGTATACATATTGTTCCTGTCTCTAGTCCCTACCACGCTGTGCTATCTTCATGGCATTTACATTGTATCAAGTATTACAAATCAGATATTGAATGTATAGCAGAGGTTGCACATAGGTTATATGCTGACACTATGTAATTTAATATATGGAACTTAAGAATCTGAGGAGTCGCCAGGTGGGGGCGCACGCCTTTAACCCCAGCACTTGAGAAGCAAAGGCAAGTGGATCTCTGAGAGTATGAGGTTAGCCTGGTCTACAGAATGAGTTTTAGGACATCCAGGGCTACATGGAGAAACTCTGTCTCAAAAAAACAAAAAGAGGAAAAAAAAAGGAAAAGAAAAAAATGCCCCCTTGTAAAATACAGTTTCAAAGCCGTGGAAAGCCTCTTACCTCACTTCCTCACCAGCAAAGTCAAACACCTTGGTGATCTTCACTTTTTCTGACTCTTTAGGTTTCTCCAGCTCTTCTGCTTTGACCAACAACTTATTTGAGCTAGTCTCTTCAGTCTCCTCTGCTGCCTAAATAAAGAATAAGAAACAGAATCAGGCCTGTGGTGATGCACACTTTTAAGCCCAGCACGCAGGAGGCAGGGACTTGAGGATCACTACTAATTTAAAGCCATCCCGGTCTACATAGTGAGTTCCAGGCCAATTAGGGCTACACAGTGAGACCTAGTCTCAAAAATAAACAATTCAGGTTTACCAAGGTTTAAGACTAAAAAAACTGTCTGAACATGCTGTTTAGGGTTATTCTCCTATGTTTCATTTTCAATCAGTTAAAAATAACTGGAAAGCCTGGAGAGACGGCTCAATGGTTGAGAGCACTGAATGCTCTTCCAGAGGACCAGGTTAAATTTTCAGAAGCCATAAGGTAGCTCACAATCACCTATAACTCCAGTTCCCCAAAAAACCCTGATGCCCTCTTCTGGCAACTATGGGTACTACATGCATGTGGTGCATAGACATACATGCAAGTAAATCACCTATACACATAAAATGAAATAACATAGACTTATTGGAAAGGTTGGGAAGATGACTCAGCAGTTAAGAGTTTTTGCAAAGGTAGGGTAGTGGTGGCGCACGCCTTTAATCCCAGCACTCTGGAGGCAGAGGCAGTTGGATCTCTGTGAGTTCAAAGCCAGCTGGTCTAAAGAGTGAGTTCTAGAACAACCAGGGCTACACATAAACCCTGTCTAAAAAAAAAAAAAAAAAAAAAAAGACGTTTTGCAGAAGACCCAGCTCAGTTCTTAGCACCCAAGTCAGGCAACTCATAACTGCCTATAACCCCAGCTCCAGCCTTTGGCCAACGTGGGCGCCTGAACTTATATGCACATACCCATACATAGGCACAGACATAAACTCATAATTAAAAACAACAACAAATAAATCTTTTTAAAAATTTATTTTTATTTAGGTATATACATGTATCCAGGTATATATACATGTAAAAGCCACAGGCATACAGATGCTTTGGGAGGCCAAAGGAGGGCATTGAATTCCCTGGAGCCAGAGTTACAGGCATCTGTCAACTACCTGCTATGGTGCTGAGAACTGAAATCAGGGCCTCTGGAAGACCGCAAAGCGCTCTTAACCACCGAGCCATCTCTCCAGCCCAATAAATAAATCTTTAAAAAAGTTTGCTAGAGGGGGCTGGAGAGATGGCTCAGTGGTTAAGAGCATTGTCTGCTCTTCCAAAGGTCCTGAGTTCAATTCCCAGCAACCACATGGTGGCTCACAACCATCTGTAATGAGATCTGGCGCCCTCTTCTGGCCTTCAGGCATACAGACAGAATATTGTATACATAATAAATAAATATTAAAAAAAGAGTTTGCTAGAAATGTATGTCATTAGAACAGCTCATTCTTCCTGTTGCTAAGGCATGCTTTGCTTTTCACTTAGTAAGGTCACTATCAAAAGCATTTAGCTGGCTTTCTGTTTGAGATTCAAATCTCAGTCAGTTTATAAATTAAAAAAAAAAAAGGAGTTCAGGTGGTGGTGGTAGTGCATGCCTTTAGTCCCAGCACTTGGGAGTCAGAGGCAGGTGGATCTCTGTGAGTTCGAGACCAGCCTGATCTACAGAGCAAGTTCTAGGACAGCTAGGGCTACACAGAGAAACCCTGTCTCGAAAAACAAAAACGAAGCTCCTGTGGAACTGAGGGTGTTTCTAGAGAGGTATTTATCCCGCCAGTCTCTCAGCTTACCTTAACTTGTGAGCTTGGAGCTGCTTTTGCTTTTGGTCCCACATCATTAAGGAAGCTGGCCCATAATTCATCTTCCTTCTTCTTCCTTGCATTCTCAGATCCAAGGCCTCCGTCTTGGTCCTCTTCATCTTCTTCACTGCTACTGCCTCCGGGTTCTTCCTTGCCGTCCTCCTCTTCGTCTTCTAACAAGAGGCCACTCTGTTTTCTCTTTCTAATCACCAGTAACCACCCAGAAAAAGGAAGACAAAACAGAATGCAAAATTATTCATTCTTTCATCAATCCTTAGACCACCTTACACACTGGAGAGTTTAAATCTGTAAATTTCTAGTAACATAATAGAAGACAGAGTAGGCAAACAGATTTAAAACTACTTATTTAAAAATATTTATTCAGTTACTTAATGTCTATGTGTGTGTTCCTGAGTGTATGTATGTGCACCAAATGGCACACAAGAGCCTGTGGAGGCCGAAAGATGTTAAATCACCTCGGACTAAGGTTACAGGCAGTTGCAAGCCTCCATGTAGATGCTGACAACTGAACCCAGTTCCTCTGCTAGAGCAGTAACTGTTCCTAACCTCTGAACCAACTCTCCAGCCCTGACTTAGTTTTTTCATTGTTCATTTTTCCAAAAAGGGTTTTCTCTGTGTAGCCCTGGCTGTCCTGGAACTTGCTCTGTAGACTAGGCTGGCCTTGAACTCAGAGATCCACCTGCCTCTGGGGTGCTAGGATTAAAGGCATGTACCACCACAGCAGGGCTAATTTTTTTTTAAGTATATTTATTCATCAACAATAGTACAATTAAGAATTATATCATAGGGGCGGTGGTGGCGCACGCCTTTAATCCCAGCACTCGGGAGGCAGAGGCAGGCGGATCTCTGTGAGTTCGAGACCAGCCTGGTCTACAAGAGCTAGTTCCAGGACAGGCTCCAAAACCACAGAGAAACCCTGTCTCGAAAAACCAAAAAAAAAAAAAAAAAAAAAAAAAAGAATTATATCATACAGTGGAAAGATACCCACAAGTTTCTCCATGCTTTCAAATTCTTGGCATGTTACTCTTTGAGATTCAGGAACAATAAATTAATATCCCAATATCCTCAGGGTTTTAAAATCATATTTTAAACATATTTCTAATAATCCTCACAGTCTATAATTTGAATAGCTGGAATTCTTATTTAAAGAATAAAATACATTGAGTTTAGTATTGCTTACAAAGTTTAACTACATCCTGCAGGAATATTTAATGAAAATTTAAATTTCAGGCCTCCAGTATATGGGATCACACATGGATACTGCCCGTGTAAGGACTTATTTGTGTTGCAAATGTGTTGTACCTGAAGGATTTACATGACATACACTGTAAGCATTCGGTGTGTGTGAACTCTTTAGTAAGTACTGTCTTTTTTTTTTTTTGATTTTTCGAGACAGGGTTTCTCTGTAGCTTTTGGTTCCTGTCCTGGAACTAGCTCTTGTAGACCAGGCTGGCCTCGAACTCACAGAGATCCGCCTGCCTCTGCCTCCCGAGTGCTGGGATTAAAGGCGTGCGCCACCACCGCCCGGCAAGTACTGTCTTTTTATTACTCCCCATTTCTATCTAATAAAGAAGACGTTGACTGGAAGGATGGCTCAGTGGTTAAGAACACTGGCTGTTCTTTCAGAGGTCCTGAGTTCAATTCCCAGCAACCACATGGTGGCTCACAAACCATCTGTAAAGAGATTTGGCGCCCTCCTCTGGCAAGCAGACATATGTACCGACAGAACACTGTATACATAATGAATGAATGATGAGTAAAGGGAACTGGTGAGCTCACCAGAACCTTAAATTTAGTAAGGTTAGTATGTCAAAACTGTTATTTTCACTAAGAAAACACTCGAGGCAGGTATGGTGGTGCACGCCTTCAATCTGAACACTCAAGGAAACACGTGTAGGCTTGAATATTTCTATGCATGGGAGGCCAGGTTGATCTACATAGTGAGTTCCAGACCAGCCAAGCTACACAGTGAGAGCATGTCTCAAAAACAAAACAAACAGGCAGACAAAAAAATGAAATAAAAAGCCCAATAACTAAAAAGAGATAAAAAGAAAAATACCTAAGATCACCTCATGAGATTAATCTGTTCAGAAAAAAAGTTCTATAAACAAAATGTGCGAAGTAATTTTTTATTTCTGAAAGTGGCTCGGCTCGGAGAACAAAGTCTACTGACTCTCAAATTTACTTGCATCATTTTCTTCCAAACACTGAAAAATACAGCAGTTTCATGCCACCCCCAAAAACAACACAAGTTCAAATACAGAAAAAGAGAACTGGGCCCAAGACTTTAATCAGCACATGTTTTTACTATTTTGACTTTGAGAACATCATATAGTTCAATGTTCATTTTCTTCTTTTCATAAACTGCAATCTGCTTTTTGCTTCAATGCAAGACAGAAACAATAGTGACAGAAACAGCCCTAAGAAGAGGCCCCCATCTGACTTCTTTCCTGGTCTGGGGTAGGACTGCGTTTCAGAACGTGGCCTGTGGACAATCAACAGGAAATAACTCAATTTACATAGCCTTAGGTCAAACGAATTCAACACCTTCAAATATGACTTACAAAAATCCTTGAGCCAGTACCAATGTTCTACCAATGTTTTCTGCAGCCTTTTGCTGTAGCAAAGGCCCTGCAATCTCACTGCTCCTCAATGAGGGGATGCTCAAGTCACGTCAGGACTATTCAAAAACATGAACTACAGTCACTGAAAGGAAATACGTATAGGACTGCCATGATGCCCTTTACCATCACAGACTCAGTGAGAATTGTCACAGCGGTGCCTGTCTGGAATTACACTCCTGTTCAGAGGACTGAGACAAGAGACTCAAGAATGGCCCAGCCTGAGCAACACAGTGAGACCTGTCCAAGAGAGTGAGAGGTGGCGTGGTATGCAGTGTGCTATGCTTTTTATTCTAATTTTTAAATAAAGAGAGCAGGAAATAGAGACCCATGCCAAGTGTGACAGTATCTAAGCTAACAGCTTCTCCGGTAGGAAGAAAGGATACAGCCTGTAGCACAGGATTGCTTTAACCACATGCACATTTTACCTATTTAAACTATTTTTAAAAAATTATTTTTAAACTAGTTGAAGGCCAAGATTTTTTTAAACGATTTTATTTATTTTTATTTTATGTGCATTGGTGTTTTGCCTGGTATGTCTGTGTGTCAGATCCCTTGGAACTGGAGTTTTAGACAGCTGTGAGCTGCCATGTGGGTGCTCGGGGTTGAATTCCAGTACTCTAGTAGAGCACCAGCGCTCTTAACCGCTGAGCCATTTCTCCAGCCCATTTTGTTTTTGTTGACAGGCTTTACCTGTGTAGCACTGGTTATCCTGGAATTCTCATTCTGTAGACGAGGCTAGCCTTGAACTCATAAAGATATACCTGCCTTTCCCTCCCAAGGGCTGGAA
Source organism: Microtus oregoni (assembly GCF_018167655.1). Classification (NCBI taxonomy): domain Eukaryota; kingdom Metazoa; phylum Chordata; class Mammalia; order Rodentia; family Cricetidae; genus Microtus; species Microtus oregoni. Next base: position 45,767,442 of record NW_024543063.1, read on the forward strand.
TTAAAAGCGTGCATCACCACCTCCCAAATGAAGGCCCAGATTTTAATTTTAGACTATCAGTAAATATTTCCCTCATACAGAAAGGTGTTAGAAACACTGGCAAATGATGGGTAGCAGTGGCACACACCTTTAATCTCAGTGCTCGGGAGGCACAAGCAGGATCTCTGTGAGTTCGAGGCCAGCCTGGTCTACAAAGCAAGTTCCAAGATAGTCAGGAGTATTACACAGAGAAACCCTGTCTTGAAAGATCAAACCAACAAAAAATAACCCCCCTACAAACACACACACTGTGGTGGTTCATGCCTACAATCCAGGAAGTTGAAGCTGGAGGCTAGCCTAGGCTGCACAGTGAGTCCCAGGACAGCCTGTGCTACAGCAGACACACACAAACAATAAATGTGAAAAGACAGACAGACATCTATCATGAGAGCAATCTTAGCAATAAAGATAGCTCTTATTGTCAGGGCCTTGAGGGCAGCATCACCTGGCTGGAATGCTCTGCGCCTTCCTTCTTTTCCCTTTGGTTTTCTCAGCCTGCTCGTCACCATCCACTTCATCCTCCTTCACTAACTCGTTGACATCATCTTCACTGTACTCTCCACCTGGAACCATACAATAGGGCGGTCAGACAGCTGGAACGAGAACGAAGATTTCATAAAACATTAGGAACAAAGTCTGACCAGGCATGCGTGGGAGGTGGAGGCAGGAGACTCCGAAGTTCTAACTTTTTCTCAGTTACACAGTGGGGTTGAAGTCAGCCTGAGCTACATGAGTCCTTGTCTCAAAAACAAACAAATAACAAAATCTCCAAAATAGCAGCAACAGGAAAACAAATCAAAAGCTTTAGCCCTCTTTTAAGATAAATATTTCTGAGCAGGGCATGGTGGCACATGCCTCTAATCCCAGAACTCCGGAGGCAGAGGCAAGCAGATAGCTCCAAGCCAGCCAGGACTATAGAGTGAGTTCCAGTAAGAACTACACAAAGAAACCCTATCTTGGTGGGGGGGGGGGGGGGGGGGGGGCAGGGGGGGAATAGAGAAAGAAAGGAAAGAAGGAAGGAAAGAAAGATGCAGGATCTATGTCACTACAGTAGCAGTGAACATCACTGAAATTCAAGTAGTATTTTTATATAACTTTAATATAAAGGGTTTCCTAGAAGGGTTAAAAAACTAGCTTATGGCCGGGCGGTGGTGGCGCACGCCTTTAATCCCAGCACTCGGGAGGCAGAGGCAGGCGGATCTCTGTGAGTTCGAGACCAGCCTGGTCTACAGAGCTAGTTCCAGGACAGGCTCCAAAGCCACAGAGAAACCCTGTCTCGAAAAACCAAAAAAAAAAAAAAAAAAAAGAAAGAAAGAAAAAAAAAAACTAACTTATTCCAGGCAAGTAAAACAAAAGGTGGAAATCAGGGCACCAGCTGTACCAGAACATCAGGACTTAGCTGATAGGTCATATTAAGAGCTGAGTAGGGTGATGCATTTGAATTGAGGTCAGCCCAATACAGCATGTAGGCCAGCCAGGGCTTTGTAGTAAGACCCTGCTTCAAAACAAAACAAGAACGGGTCATATTAATGGACTGAGCTAGGTAGGTAGCTCAATGCCACAGCACCTGCCCATTAAAAAAGGCAGGTGGCAGGATGGCGAACACTAGACCTACAGACAGCAAAGCTCAGAAGCAACAGACTTTGCTCAAAGATCCAGAGCCCCCAAAGCATGGTGGCAAAAGCTAGTTTGGAACTCAAGGAGGCCAGACAGGACTTTCATTCTGGCTATGAGTATTTAATATAAAAACAATAGCAAGGAGCTGGGTATGGTGGGGCACACCTTTAATTCCAGCACTTGGGAGGCAGAGGCAGGAGGATCTCTGTGAGTTGGAGGACAGCTTGGTCTACAGAGTGAGTTCTAGGATAGCCAAGGCTACACAAAGAAACCCTGTCTCAAAAAAACAAAACAAGACAGAAAAGAAGAGGGGCGGTGGTGGCGCACACCTTTAATCCCAGCACTTGGGAAGCAGAGGCAGGCATATCTTTGTGAATTTGAGACCAGCCTGGTCTACAAGAGCTAGTTCCAGGACAGGCTCCAAAACTACAGAAAAACTCTGTCTTGGGGGGAAAAAAAGAAAAGAAAAAAGGCTTTTAAAAAAAAAATAATTTCCCGCCGGGCGATGGTGGCGCACGCCTTTAATCCCAGCATTCGGGAGGCAGAGGCAGGCGGATCTCTGTGAGTTCGAGACCAGCCTGGTCTACAGAGCTAGTTCCAGGACGAGCTCCAAAGCCACAGAGAAACCCTGTCTCGAAAAACCAAAAAAAAAAAAAAAAAAAAAAAAAATTCCAAAGTTATGTGTAAGCAGAGGTATATGTGCGCAGTGCTTGTAGAGGACAGAGCTGGGGTTCTGTCCAGTGTGGATGCTGGGAACCACACTTGGGTCTACAGCCAAGAGCACCTCACTGTCTTAATCATTAAGCCATCCATCACTCCAGACCCCAGAGGAGGCTTCTTCGGCTTGACAGACATGTTTTAATTCACTTTGGAAGCTGTCTTAGCTATGGTTTTTATTGCTGTGATAAAACACCATGACCAACTACAGAGAGAAACCCTGTCTCGAAAACACAAAAAAACAAAAACAGCATGACTAAAGAAGGCAACTCAAAGAGAAAAAGGTTTATTTCACCTTACAGCTTCCAGTCCATCAAGAAGGAAGTCAGGGCAGGAACCTGGAGGCAAGAACTGAGCAGAGGTCATGGAAAGTGGTTTTTACTGACTTACTCCCTATAGCTTGCTCGATCTGTTTTCTTAGAGCACCCCAGTCTGGGGGTAGCACTACCCACATCAACCATCAATCCTGAAAATGCACCACAGGCTTGTCAACAGGCCAATCTGGTGGGGGCATTTCCTAATTGAGGTCCCATTTCCCAGATGACTCTAGCTTGTGTCACGGAGACACAAAACCAGCCACAAAGCAGCACTGATGAGCTGAGACGGTGTGCTGTCACTCAGAGAACAAATGAATGTTTGGGAACACTCAGACGATGACTGAATGCAGCAGAAACAAAAAGCCCATGACAATAAAATGCACACTTCTAGCTACACATTTTTCCCCCGTTTGCCTTCTTTCAAACAGTATTTCTGTTTTGAGATTTTGTTTTGTTCTGGACAGTCATGTGTACCTCAGGCTGGCCTCAAACTCACAGTGCAGTTGAGACGGCCATGATCTTCCCAGTTCTACCTCCCGGACGCTAAGGTTAAGGAAGAGTGTTATGGACAGCACACCCCAACTTCTTCACCATCTCAGGAAGGCAATGGGTCCCGACAGACTTAAAGCTGATGTAAGAATTTTACTCTATAATGCGAGGGTCCTCAGGTTCTCTCTCCCATGGCACCTTCCCACTTCTACCGCCCATGGGTTAGCTCCCTCATCTCCTCCTTCCACAACAGAATGGTGTTCAGAGAAGCACAGCCCATATATACTCTTCGTATCTCTCCTCTGTGATCCTCTGCGCTCATCTTTGGCAAACGTGCTTTCTCAACACCTTTTCCATCTTGTTGCTGTGGTACACACTGCTATGGGGGTGGCTGACAGCTCCAAGTTCTCTAGACTCACAGGCAAACAGGGTCTCCCACACCAAGGCTGTGTATGGAATAGGAGGCAACGAGTAAAAGAAACTTTTTTTTTTTTGATTTTCTGAGACAGGGTTTCTCTGTTGCTTAGGAGCCTGTGGAACTCACTAGGTAGATCAGTCTGGCCTTGAACTCACAGAGACCTGCCAATCTTTGCCACCAGAGACCTGGGATTAAAGGCACCACCCAGCCCAGCGTGAAAGAAGCCTTGGGGCACATGCGGTGGTCTTCTTCAGTTGCTGCTCTCCTCCCAGAGTACAAGTCTTTGAAAGGAGCCAGTAAGGAGCAATACAGGGAGACTGCCTAGGTTCGCATCCCACTCAGCTAGCTCACTATGTACCCTTAGCTAGTTATGGAACTCACTATGTAGACCAGGTTACCCTCAAATTCATCTGAACCTACTTCTGCCTCTCAAGTGCTAGGATCAGAAGTGTGTGCTACCATGCCCAGCACACAGCTACTATCCAGATTGGTGATCTGACTATTTGTTTATGCTTTCTGATCCTCAGCCTTTTCATCTGTAAAATGGACAGTACAAAAGCACACACCTGGAAGCACTGTGTGACTGAGTTAGTGTGAGTTATAATTAAAGTATTTTAGAGGTATGTGCACACAAAAGGCATTCTCAAACGGAACAGTTAACCTCTTTCTGAACAGTGAACAATGACATCCTCTCAGCTCCTTAAAGACTGACAGCTGAGCTAGAATAGAACGACCCTTCTAATCACTCCTACTCAGCATCACAGGGGAAGTATCAAGTGCAGAATGTCAAGCAAAAGAAATATAAGAGTATGTGAATAAGACTAAAGCTTCCTGTTCAGCCTTGACATAATTATCTACCTGAAAAATATCATGGAACCTCCAGAACTAATATATGGAGATGACACCATGTTCACAGACTGGTAGAGAAGACTGTTATCAATTCCCCCCAAACTGACCTACAGAGTCAGTGCAATTCCAAACAAAATCCAGGCACAGTATCTGTGGAGACTGAAGCCACAAGGGCCGTGAGAACCTGTTTGGTAGAGGCAAACAGATGGAGGGGGAGGGGGCATTGTAACTACAACAGTGGAGAAGGCCTTACACAGGGTCAACATAACAATGATGATTCCAGAAAAACAAAATAGAAAAAACTTCTGGGATGGAGTTTCTAGAAGGCTCACTGACCGCAAACAAAATCATGCCAACGTGTCTGATGTCAATAATGACAGTCCAGCGTCAGAAAAACGGCAGTAAAGACAAAAGTCCTCCTGAAACAAACAGAGCCTATGTGGGGAGCAGAAAATCAACTGCTTCTTATCCCCTGCAGCACTGGGGATCAACCCAAGATACTGTACAAGCCAGCCAAGGCCTCTATCTCTGAGCTGCATCTCCAGCCCACAAGACAGACTTGCTGGCAACACTGGGGCCCCCACAAGCCAAGCTATACTTTCACAATTCTGATGGAAAACTTCTTCCAACCCAGGCTTCTGTTATCACCCAACCATCAAACAGGCCTGAGGTAACATTCCAGGTCCCAGAGCAATGTTTCTGCCATGCAGCCTTCTTCAGGAAGCCATTAAATGTTCTCTTCTCATTTTGGTGGAACATGTCAAAAAAGAAAACCACAGGCACCAAGAAAAGAATGAATCTGAGGTTGGCACAGGTGGAGGGAGGAGGACCAGGAATTCAAAGTTAAACCAGTTACATACAGACCTCAAGGCCAGCCAGGGATACAAGATACCCTGTTGAGAGAGACAGAAAGAGACAGGCAGGCAAACAGGCAGATAGAGAGACCAAACACGGGAATACAGAAAAAGGAATAAAGGAGACCTGTGGTAATGATGGTGAAAGACCAAAGGTTTAAAATTCCAGAAGGCAGAGAGAGAGAAACTACACCAAAACAAAGCAAGGCCAAGACAAAGACATACCTTCAAGAGATGAAGATAAAAACGCAAGGAATCTAAACACTATTTTGGGAGATTATTTTGGCAATTCTGAAAGCTCGTAGTCGAATTAATGGTAAGAACATGGACAGCTAACACTGAGGAAGAGCAAGATGGCTCAGTGGATAAAAGCACTTGCCACCAAGCCCAATAACCTGGAAGCCACATAGCGGAAGGAGAGCACCAACTCCTCCATGTTGTCCTCTGCTGCCTGCATGCACACTGTAGTCAGTCTCTCTCTCTCTCTCTCTCTCTCTCTCTCTCTCTCTCTCTCTCTCACACACACACACACACACACACACACACACTCTAAATACACGTAAAAACAAAACAGATAATCATTAATACCAGAGAAAGGTAGACTAGTTACAGCAACCGCAGCATACCACAGGGCTCAGCTGTGAACATCACGTCCACACAATCAGCAAAAAGGTAAACTTGGAACACTTATCTAATCAAAACAGGTACAGTGGCAGATGGGGGATTAGAGAGGTTGAAGAATGCATGTTGGAGACAGAAGAATGAGATCCAGGTGCCAAAAAGAGTCTATGTATGATTCACAGGAAACCAGCAAAGCCAAGCCAGAAAAGGGGAAAGCAGTTTTCTTAAATGGACTGAGATATCCAACTATGTTTGAGTATGTGTATACATAACTTTCATTAAAATGATGAAAACAAGTTCCAAAAATGACCACTCTGGCTGTCGGCAGAGGTATAGCATTTGGCTAGCATGTTAGAGACGCTGGGTTTTATTCCTCAGCTTCTGAGGGTGGGGTGAGGACAGGGTGGAAAGAGAGAATGTTGGTAGATGAAATGAGGAAAACAGCCAGAAAATTAAGGAGAATCCTAGTGAAAGAAAATGGTAGTTTAGAATAAAACGACAGCCATGAAATTGGCCAGGGTAACTTTTCAGATACAACAGAAGCTTTCTATTTTAAAGTTGGGGGAGGGGTCTGGAGAGATAGCTTAGCCTTAAGAGCACTTCTTACTCTGTACTCACGTGGTGGATCACCTCCATCTGTAACTCAAGGTCCTCCTGACCCCTATGAGCTCCCAGTACACAAGCAATCATGCAGGCATAAAACTCACATTCATAAAATATAATCTAAAAATCTAAAAAATGGGCCAGGCAGTGGTGGCACGCGCCTTTAATTCCAGCACTGGAGGGAGGCAGAGGCAGGCAGGTGTCTGTGAGTTTGAGGCCAGCTTGGTTTACAGAGCGAGTTCCAGGACAGCCAGAACTGCACAGAGAAACCCTGTCTCAAAACAAAAATCTAAAAACAATTTTAAAAAATAAATTGAAAAGCTGTTGGAGGGAGGGCGCCAAAGAGACAGCTCAGTAGTTAGGAGCCTTTGGTGCTCTCACAGAAAGGACTGGAGTTTCATTTCCAGCATCCATAACAATCACCTGTAACTCTCAAATCCAGGAGATCTGACATTCTCTTCTGACTTCCTCAGGAACCCACACATGTACATATATATGCAGACATATACATGAAATTTAAAACTGAAATCTTAGAATTTTTACTGCATCCTCCCATCCCCTGTGGTACTCATGCATCACTCTTAACAAAGCCGCCCACCTCTTTTGAAGCTCACAAATTAGGTTATTGGCTTGCAGAAGGGCATCATCCCCTGTCCTTCCCAGCACTGGTGGTATCATAAGTGTCGAGCATTTACACCAGACATTTTTACCACAGGGATTCTGGAAACTGAATTCAGGTCTTTATGTTTGCAAGGCAAGCATTTTACCAACTGGGGCATTTTTCCAGACTCCCTCCCTCCTCACAGGACAAGGTCTTATTATATTATCTGGGTTGGCCTGGAATTCACAAGGTTGGCCAGGCTATTTTCAAACTTATAGCAATCCTCCTGCCTCAGAGTCTCCCAAGTTTCTGGATTATATGCTTATACTACCATACCTGGCACAACTTAACTGTGACTGCATGGATAAATAAAAATGACTAGGAGGGCCGGATGATGGTGGCGCATGCCTTTAATCCCAGCACTTAGGAGGCAGAGGCAAGCAGATCTCTGTGAGTTCAAGGCCAGCCTGGTCTACAGAGCAAGTTCCAGAACAGGCTCCAAAGCTACACAGAGAGACCCTGTCTCATAAAACAAAACAACAAACAAAGAATGACTCGGAGGTGTGTGTGTTTGTGCTGTGGCTGCGGGAAGGTGCAGCATCTTTCTCGAGGAGCTTTCCACACCTTATTTTTTGAGACAGTGTTTTTCACTGAACCAGAAGCTCACTACGCCAGTGAGATCCCAGGATTGTGTCTGTCAATACTCAAAATGCCACAGTTAGAGGCACCAACAAGCTACCTCCAGCTTTTACATGGGCACTGGAGATCTGAACTCAGGGCCTTGTGTTGCAGAGCAGGCCTTCTTTTTTTTTTTTTTTTTTTTTTTTTGATTTTTGAGACAGGGTTTCTCTGTGGCTTTGGAGCCTGTCCTGGAACTAGCTCTGTAGACCAGGCTGGTCTCGAACTCACAGAGATCCGCCTGCCTCTGCCTCCCAAGTGCTGGGATTAAAGGCATGCGCCACCACCGCCCGGCTTAGAGCAGGCCTTCTTATCCACAACCCCCATAGCTGCTTTTCACCTACACCGGAAGAAATACCTTTAAGGAAATGGCTAAGCCAGGACAAGGTACAAGATCAGTAAGGGGTATGTTTTCGTATTAAGATACCTTGGACTGGGAAGATGGCTTAGTGGTTAAAAGTACGGGCTGCTTTTCAAAAGAATCTAAGTTCGAGTCCTATCACCTGTTCAATGGATCACAATCGTCCATCTCCCTACTTCCAGGGGATCCAATGCCCTCTTCTAGCCTCTGAAGACACGTGGAGCACAGATAGATGTCCATGGAGGCAAAACACTTATATACATAAATAAATGAATAAATTAAAAAGATGTGTCTTGACCTCGCGCGAGTTGAGATTCTTAACGTGCCCCACCCCCACCTCCAAAAAAGTGTGTGCTACATTTCCGGAGGACCTGACTTTGGTTCCTAGCATCCATGTTGAGTGGCTTACAACTGAGATTATTCCAGCCCCAGGGACGCCCACATCGCCTTCTGGCCTCTCTGGCACCTGAACACACTGACATACATACACAAAAAATAATAATAAGGGGCTGGCGAGATGGCTCAACGGCTAAGAGGGGCCAGGGTACGCGGTTGCCAGCACACACATGGCAGCTCACAACCACCTGTAATTCCTGATGCTTTCCAGAGGATCCGGACGCCCTCTTCTGACCTTTAAAAGCCCTAGGCATGCACAGGGTGCACAAACAGACATGCACGAAAAACATGGTATACATGATATACGATTCATCTTAAAAAAAGAAAACTTTTGAAAAGTTCTTAAAAGAGTGCAATGATTAATCACTGCAAAGAGATAAGATCCATTATCACATGAAGTTTCTGACAAGCCGATCCCGTGGGAGCCCAGAAGCAGACAGCCCAGCCTCGGACGAGGAGGGAGCTGGCAACCCCCTAAAAACAGCCTCCAATGTCGGGGTCCGCTTCCAGAACGCTTCAGAGCGACGACGCGCACAGCCTGCCAGCTTCACGCGCCAGTTCCCGCGCTCCGAGGGGGCGGCGGCCCAGGAGAGCAGCTGTGCAGAACCGACCTACGCGCGTTCCAGGTCGCCTGTGGGCCAGGGTCCTGGGAGACGGGGACGCCGGACTCACGCACCCCGGGGAACTCGAGGCCACGAGGCCCACGCCCTGGGGAACCTGGAGAGCCTCGAGTGAGGCGTGAAGCGTGGGAACAACCCTCCTCATGCTTCAACCCGAATGGCTCACCCGACGGCACGTAGTCCTCATCCTCGTCCGACGTGGAGAAGTCTTCGGAGTCGAATTCCTCCATGCTGCTGTCACTTGGGGCCTGCTACCCACACGATTGCGGCCACTGCCCCCAAATAGCAAAGCTCTAGGGCGAGACCATGGAGGCGTTGGACCAGCAGCTAAGGCAGCCCTAAAGGCGTGCGCACAGGCGCAGACAGTGCCACGTGGTCACATACGACACTTCCGGCTGGTGCAGTCGGCCGGCCTAAACTCTACGGGCCCTTATGGGATTCCGGACCCTCCCGGGAGCGATGCATGCTGGGGCTTGTAGTCTTCAGCTCTACCCTGCATCCTTGCTGGAGCATGACCTATTTGCGGAAATACAGTTGTCTCACTTTATACGTGTCTATTTATTTTCAAATTCACTTACTCGGTAAATTTTTTTTGTAACTCTCAAATCAGTGATTAAAATGTTACTCCCGTACATGCGCAGCAAGTAAAAACTAAGAGTCGACAATGTGCTAAGTTCCCAGCGACTTCTGAGCAAGACTGAGGCTCCGCCTTCTTGGTTCAACTCTCCCGCGAGAGACTTTTAGTAGTTTTAATGCCGTCTCAGCCTCCTCTTCGTTTTGGGTTTTTCTGGATGATTTTGCTTACAGCCTAAAATGGCTCCCAAGAATACTACTGAAACGCTGTCTAATTTTCTAAGCGCAAGAAGGCTGCGATGTGTCTTACTGAGGAAATCTGCCTAAGTTAGTTGCGTTCTGGCCTGTGTTATAAGTGTTGTTGGCCGCGAGTTCTTTGTTAATGAATCAACAATCGGGTAATAACTAAAGAGAAAAGAAATCTGCTCGTCTGTGAGTGAAGCCACTGCACAAAGTGCTAAATTGACACCTATAGTACATGATGAAGCAATGGGAAAGTTGGAAGGGCAATTAAATGTGTGGATTTGTGGGGTCTAGAGAGATGGCCCAAAGATTAAGAAAGTATTTGCTGCTTTTGCAGAGGACCTGGGCTCTGTTCTCAGTACTACACTGATGGTTCGCAACCACGCTGGAGTTCTGACCTCAGTGGGCACCAGGCACATGGTAGACACACATACACACATGCAGGTATGTACACATAAGAATAAAAATTTGAAAAATTCGTAGATTCGTGAGGTGCCGGTCAGAAAACCGTAATGTGCCCGCAGTGGCGCACGCCTTTAATCTCAGCACTCCGGAGGAAACAAAAGCAAGCTGATCTGAGACTAGGAGGCTACAGTGAGTTCCAGGACAGCAAGGACTACACAGAGAAACCCTGTCTCAAAAGGAAAAAAGAAAAAAAGGAAAGAAAGAAAGAAAACCATAATGTGAACCTGAAAGCCACAGATATCTTCGTTTTCATGCCTCAAACACAGCCTTTCTCAACCAGCCCCTTGGTCAAGGTATAATTAAAGCTTTCAAGGCACATCATTCAAGGGAGCTTTTTTGTTGTTTGTTTGTTTTTTGAGACAGGGTCTCACCGCGTAGCTCTGGCTGTCCTTGAACTCAGGTACTTACACCCATTTTCCACCCAATCCCCAGTATCTGTGGATTTGCCTTTCTGGACATTTCACATAAACAGAATATACAGTGGTTGCCTTAGCAGGGTGTTTTCAACGGAATTGGGTCCTCATGTAATGTTTTTCCTTTTGGGGAACTACCAGACTGTTTTCCAAGGGGATGCCCTGTCTGTATCAGCAGCAACAGCAGCATATGAGAACTCATTTCTCTGTCTACATCCTTGCCAACACCCTATGTTGTCTTTTTTATAGACTATGAAATGGCATCTTGTTAGAGTCTTGATTTATATTTCCTTGATGACAAAAGATGTTAAATATCATGTCCTTATTGGTCATTGTATATGTTTTTTGAAAAAAAAAATGCCTTTTCAGTCAGGTGTGGTAGTACATGCCTTTAACCCTAGCAGAGGTAGACAGATTTCTGTGAGTTGAAAGCCAGTCCTGGCTCCCACAGTGAGTTACAGGCCAGCCAGGGATACACAGTGAAACCCTCTCTCTCTCTCTCTCTCTCTCTCACACACACACACACACACGCCAAGTCTCCTCAGAATTTTCTCCCATTTTACAACTGGTTTTAGTGACAGCATAAGTACTTTTAGTATCCTGGGTATGTCTTCCATATCTCTGTTTAGAGAACAGTTCCTCCAATCTTCCTGAGGCCTCTTTGCACTTCTTGGTAATTGAGGGGTCAGTCTCTTTTCAGATGGTGTCATTAAAGGACAGATGGTGTGAGCCGCGCCAACACCTCCTGCGGCTGTTTGAGCAGGACCTGAGTCTGGAACACCAGATGACTCATGATGGAGTCCCAACTAACTGCAGACCCTCTAATTTGGCGCCAAAACTCAGGGCGTTGCCTGCTTCCTGCCCTTTGTCTGCAGACACACTGCCTGGACTTACTGCCCCCCAACACACACCACGGATTGCATGTTATTTGGACTGATTGAACAGCGATTTGATATGACCTGAACTGATTGGTAATGTTTGCATATATACCAGTGAACATGCACATTGAACCAGATCTGCAGCTCCGTCTGGTCTCTGGAGTCTGCTTCCTGGGAAACTCATCACGACTCCCTCCTCCCCTCCCCAACCCAGCCGCTGGTGAGAGGGAGCAAAAAACCCACAGCTAATTCCTTTTGAACATGAATTTTTAGTTTTGATGAAGTCTAGTCTATCTATTATTGTGTCTTCCTTGAATGTTCTGAGTATTCTAAGAAAACTGCCTAAGCCATGATCATGGCTCTTATGTTGGATTCCTTCTAAGGCTGGAGAGTTTTAGTTCTTACATTTAGGGCTAAGATTCCTTGAAACAGGCTTTTGTTTTAAAACTTTCTGTTTGGTGTGTGTGCCCTCTTGCAGGTGCTTGCATCATGAACATGCAGGGATCAGAGGTCAATCTACAGGGCTCTGCTCTTTCCTTCTGCTTTGTGGGTCCCAGGGATTGAACTCAAATCGTCAGGCTTGGTGGCAAGTGTCTTTATGCACTGAGACATCTTGCTGGCCCTAAAACAGACGTATCTGAAAATAATAGGATAATAGAAAGCCTTAAACATAGTCTTTTGAATTTCACTATTCTTGGCCTTATTATCCTTGGATATTATAAACACCCCTGTGACCAATCGTGTAGCCTATCATGGAGGGGAGGCTCCAAAAAAGTTCACCAGCAATGCTCCCTCATCTCTCCTAACACTGAATGAAGGTCTGATTCCCACCTAAAATTCCCAACCAGTATGAGACTATTGCATAGTGTCAAGTAGTTATGAGATTCTCATTTTCCATTCTTTAAGAAAGAGCCTCTGGGGGGCTGGAGGGATGGCTCTGTGGTTAAGAGCATTGCCTGCTCTTCCAAAGGTCCTGAGTTCAATTCCCGGCAACCACATGGTGGCTCACAACCATCTGGAATGAGGTCTGGTGCCCTCTTCTGGACTGCAGACATACACACAGACAGAATATTGTATACATAATAAATAAATAAATATTAAAAAAAAGAAAAAAGAAAAAAAGAAAAAAGAAAGAGCCTCTGTAGCCCAAAATGGCCTAAACTCACCCTCAAACTTGTGACAGTACTCTTGCCTCAGACTCTGAGTGATGTGGGGTGTCCTTCTGTGTATGTGTTGCTTTTATTGATTGATGAATAAAGCTGTTTTGACCAATGGCTTAGCAGAGCAAAGCCGGGTGGGAAATCAGAACAGAATGAGAGAGAGAGAGAGAGAGAGAGAGAGAGAGAGAGAGAGAGGGGAGCGCAGAGTCAGAGGTACCATGTAGCTGTCAAGAGAAAAAAAACACCGGAACCTACCAGTAGGCCACAGCCTTGTGGTGATACATAGATTAATAGAAATTGGTTAATTTAAGATATAAACGTTAGTTAATAAGAAGCTTGAGCTAATAGGCCAAACAATGTTGTAATTAATATAGTTTTCTGTGTGATTATTGGGTTCTTGGCAGCCCGGAAACGAACAGGCAGTATCCATTTACATCTGCGCACTGAGATCACTGGCCTGAGTCGCATACCTATCTGAGGAGGTATACCTGTGTGTGGTATACGCATACTCACCGGTGCACAGAAGTGCATGCGTGTTTGTGTGTGTGTGTGACTGTGCTCATGCATATGTGGAACTATAGGTTGGTACTGGATGTTTTCCTCAATCACACTCTGCCTTATTTTAGATTGGCAATGATTTAAGGGATCATCCCTGCCAATTTCAGCACCTTTTGCTCTTCATCTTCCAGTTTCCACATTCAAGCTTGGTTGTCACTTTTATGGAAACTGAAACTTCCTTTAAAAAAAAAAAAAAGATGTTATTTATTTATTATGTATAGTGTTCAGTCTGCATGTATCCCTGCCTGCCAGAAGAGGGCACCAGATCTCATTACAGATGGTTGAGAGACACCATGCGGTTTCCAAGAACTGAACTCAGGACCTCTGGAAGAGCAGTCAGTGCTTTCAACCTCTGAGCCATCTCTCTAGCTCCCCTGAAAGTTCCTTTCATTATGTCTCAGGTCCATATAGTCATGGGGACTTCCGGTTGAACCCTGACTGTCCATACCTGATATTCTGTATCCTTCCAGAATGGCAGAAACATGTCTCTCTCTCTCTTTTTGTTTTTTTGTTTGGTTTTGTTTTTCGAGACAGGGTTTCTCTGTAGCTTTTGGAGCCTGTCCTGGAACTAGCTTTTGAAGACCAGGCTGACCTCAAACTCAGAGAGATCCGCCTGCCTCTGCCTCCCGAGTGCTGTGATTAAAGGCATGCGCCACCACTGCCCATCCAGAAACATGTCTCTTGATCTGACTAGTGGTCACATAAGTACACACATATGCACATATACACACATACATACATATGCATTGTACAGTCAAGATCTGTGTACTTACTGTATGCTTTAAAAATCGTAGCTGAGTGTGGTGGCGCACGCTTTTAATCCCACCACTAGAGAAGCAGAGGCAGGCAGATCTCTGTGAGTTTGAGGCCAGCCTGGTTTACAAAGTAAGTTCCAGGACAGCAAGGGCTACATAGAGAAACAAACAAAACCAAAAATCAAAAAAATAAAGTTGAACATAAGAAAAATACAGTTAAAACATACATAATTTTATTATAAAAGATTACAGTAGAAATGTAATTCCAGGAGCTGGCAAAATGGTCCATGACCAAGTCTGACTGGAGTTTGATCCCAAGGACCCACGTGGATGAAGGAGAGACCTGATTTCTGAACACTGTCCTCAACCTCTACTGATAATAACGCCACGACAAGCATCTGCCCTTGCTCCCACTAATAAACAAATTTAAAATGGGAGGTGGGGTGGGGATGGAATCCAGTCACAATGGCACATGCCTTTAATCCCAGAACTTGGGAGGCTGAGGTAAACAGATCTGAGTTTTAGGATAGCCTTAAACAAGTTTCAGGTCAGTCATGGCTGCATAGTGAGACCCTGCCCAAAAATAAATAAGTGGGGTGGGGGAAGAGGTTAAAAAAAAAAGAAAAGAAAAGAAAAAGGCAACTCCAGAGCGAGTGTGGTAGTTGCAGCTGTAATACCAGCATGTGGGGGGAAGACTGCCAAAAGTTCAAGGCCAGCCTAGCCTATAGTGAAGAGTTGGATGTGGGAAGACATTGCCTCAGATAAAATCTAAAAACAAACAAAAAATACAATCCCAACTCAAAGAATTTAAAGTAATTCTTTATTGATAAACATTTATGCTAGCATTAGAAATGTCAGTAGAAAAATAAAATTTAAATAAGTTTCTAATGTACAAAGATTTGATCACTTGGACTATAACAGTTAAGTGCAATCACCTAATATAAAAAGTTGAGCTGATTTTGGTCATAACCAGCCTTACATAGTGTACAAGAGAGAAACACGAGGTCCCGAAACCTTCTGCACATGGAACACTAACGGCACCAGGGCTTCACATTCCAGGAAACAGTCAGTTCCTTAAGGAAGGTTAGCGTGTCCTGCGGTGTCACAAGAACTTAACAAAAACTAGGGCAGTCAGAAGGGCACTGGAATCAAAAGCCAACATACAATTTAAAAACCTTAAGGACACAGGAAGGATGCCTTTATCTGCACGAACTGCTTCTCACTAGTCCCGGCATTTCCTGAGGAGCATCCTGCGCCAGAGGAAGTTAACAGTTCAGAGGTACATCTTGCTCACATTACAATCAATACACTTTTGTTCATGAACTTAATTTTTAGCCCCAAAAGATGAGCTTTTTGGTTGGGGGTTGCCTCGCTATCTCAGGACTGAAAAGGAGAAGGTGAGAAGTGGAGATTTAACTGCAGGAATCAGGGTCTGAGAAAGCCCTGACCGGGAGACAAGACCTGAAGAAACTGTAGAAGGAGATGTGTTTAACACAACCATGCAAATAAATCTGCATTTGAGACAAGAGGAAGAAGACAAAAAGGGATCAAAGTGGAAAGCATTCTTTATCATCCAAACGGTTCTTTCCTGAGAACATTTCAAGCCTTCACAAAGCTCAGTCTATAGTTTATATGCATTTATTCACAAAGAGTGCTTCATACACACTGGGCTAGAGGACACACTCGGTTATTTGAAGATACATTTTACAGCTCAAGTTTTTGGTTTTCTTTTTTAGAGAGCAGATAAAATATACACAAGAAACAGATGGAAGCAAAAACACCCTTCAAAACCCCCTAATTTTTGTGTCTTGGTTGTAAATACAAATAACCTAACATTTTAATCATGGGTGAATATGCTCAGAAGTTATTATTTATTTAGGGGGAACAGCTCAGCACTGATTCATCTATGTGCTTAGGGTGTGAAATTATATCCCCAAGAATGTTTAGTGAGGACTCTAAGGTGTCCTTCCATAGACGATGCTGTCATTTCCCAGAATGCAGGGTACCACGCTTCAGTTTCTCCAACTGAAAGAACGCTTTCCAAATTCACAGCCCCTGAGACCAAAAATGAAAACCTTTTTTGGGAAGAAAAATTTGCTCTTATTTCTGGGGAATATTAAGAGCCATTTATCTGCACTTTAATTGTCTGCCAAAGCTGATCTGTCACTACAGTTTTAACAAGTGGAAAGAACCGGTTATTTTTGCGGCCATCCCTGCATCTTTCCCCTTGCCATTCCTGGGTAAACTGACCCTCTTGGCTACTTTATCTCATTTTAAAATGCTGTGCACGTGGGGGACAGGGAGTGTGCACATAAGTGCAGGTACCCACAGACGTCCTCTTAGTTATTAAAAAAATTCTTTTAAATTACATGTATCAATTTATGTGTGTGAACAACATATAGAGATCAGAGGACAACTTGCAGGAGTTGGTTCTCTCTTTCCACCATGTGGGTCCTGAGAATCAAACTTAGGTTAGAGGTAAGTACCTTGACCTGCTGAACCATCTTGCTAGCCTTCTCCTGGCTATTTTTAACCAGAAGCCAAAAGCATATTGCTTTAAGATACATTTATGTTCTCATAGGATGACAGCCTTTATCTCTCAATGAAAATTTGCCTTTAAAAATGTCAGAGTTAATTACCAGAAGCTACTTTGAAAACGGGTAACAACAAGAACATTGTACTTTGTACAAAACCGTTACAATGATGGAAGGTGCACACATTTATACCCCTTTCCCTTCTGAAGGTCACAGTTTATAGGCCTTTTTAATGAAAAACAAGGATAGGCAGTAGAGTTAAAAACTAAACAGCTAAAATTAGGTTTAAAACTATGTCTCTTTAAGGATAAAAATTCTCTTGAATAAAAATAAAAAGACCAGATGGGATGTATATGAAGAGGAAGTTTTAGGCACTTTCTGGGAGTTGATACTCCAATACTGCAAAAGTGGGCTGAGGGACCAGTGCTAGGTAAACATGAAAGGAACCAATGGCCCCTAACTCATTTCGGCTGCAAGTTTTGGAGTCATCAAATAAACTAAAGTCAGGAAGAAAACTGTAACAAAATCCTGTAAGTGTCTTATTTTGCCTGAATGTCCAAATAGTATCTTAACCTGGTTCTCAAGTCCAACTCAAGCCACTTAAGAACATGTTTCCAGAGAAAGTAAATAAAATGGATAGCATTAAATGTGACAGGTAAAGGCATCATGGCAGTTCTTTGGAAAAAGAGCTTCAATTAGGTGTGACAGTGATGCTATTGTCCCTGCTACTCAGGAGGATCACTTGAGCCCAGGAGTTTGGGCCAGCCTGGGTAACAAAGCAAGACCTTGTATCTTTAAAAAAAATAAGAAATCTCAATTAGCTAGCTTATTTTGATCAAATGATAAATTCACATCTCTTAAAATATATTAAATAATCAGAGGTCAAAAATAGTTATCCATAAAATGTCACATTCTCAGTGGTCACCTACTTTTGACAGTGGAAGCAAAGCCATTACTTTGAACTGGACTTCAGGTCTTCTTCCTGTTACACTCAGCCAGTTCATTCCCAGAGCGATACTCAGCCCAGGAAACTCGGCCTACTGTCATGACGATACGCTTTTAGTAGAGTGCAGCCTACTCCCTTAAAATTAAACAGCATTGTCCACTGTTTCTATGAAACAGCAATGTTGCATATTTGCAAATAATGATGCAAATTCCTGTTCAAAAGATGCAAACTTGAGGCATTGTTGGCTTAGGTAAAGGTGTGCATGTAAAACCTAAACAGCCACAAGAAGAGAAAGCCAAGGAGCTTGGTTTGGCTGAGAAAGAGAGGAGTCCGTCCACAGGGGTCTTCAGTGGCTGGAGCTTCACACTGAGGAAACAGCTGCGGTGTTCTTTACCTTCTGGCGCCTCCAAGTTGTTTCCACTTGAGGAATGAAGAGACCACGACACTGTCTCTGCCTTTGAAGGAGTCTATAAAAGGCAGCTGTGCCATCACAGCGAAAGGCTATATGCTATAGAGTGGCTAAAACCCGTAAAAAAGAGACCACCACTACACAGAATGTCTGTCCAGTGCCCAGGGTGAGGGCTTCGAAGGGGATCATCTCCTTTCCCGCAGCTCGGTAAACCCCAGCAATTGCTGCACCTAGTTCAAATGGAATTGTGTTAAAAAGAGAAAAAAATTAATTAGTAAAACAAAACCTGAGATTAATGACATCACAAAACTATAACACTTAAAATTTCACTATTGGGAGACAAACTTTTTACATTTAATTAAGGAAGAAGTTTGTGTTCCCCATCCTTTCTGGTGAACACACTAACTTTCTTTATGTGGTTTGCAGTCAGCATTTACATTTGTACTCCCTAAGACTGAGGCTGTCATATTTACTGAGTGATTGGAAGTGACAGTCGAGGGAAAGACAAGGCAGCAATTTCCTTGTGGGCCAACATTTCTCTTCATTCCTGTGCCAACTAACACCATGCCTATCACTGAATGGGCACCAACTATGTTCTTGGCAATAAATAGCAATCTACTGAGACAGATCAAGAAATGTTTCCAGGGCTGGAGAGATGGCTCAGAGGTTAAGAGCATTGCCTGCTCTTCCAAAGGTCCTGAGTTCAATTCCCAGCAACCACATGGTGGCTCACACCCATCTGTAATGAGGTCTGGTGTCCTCTTCTGGCCTACAGGCATACACACAAACAGAATATTGTATACATAATAAATAAATAAATATTTTTTTTAAAAAGAAATGTTTCCAGGCTACAGGGAACCCCAGCTCCACTTGCTATTATATTGAGGGTTCCACCATTCAAGGAAGAAAGAAAGGAGAGAGAAAGCAATAGGGCTCTGAGCCATAAAGCTATTCAAAGGGCACCAGGGCAGAGACCTCAGGGTCCCTTCTGTCTCCCGGGGCACTGTTTTCCTTATTACAGTCACTACAAGGTCCTGGAGAGTGAGAGCACAGAAACACCTGTGTAGACCAGACCCCCCCCCTCCATCTAACATTCTGCATAAACACCTGTGTAGACCCAGACACCCCCACCATCTAACATTCTGCACAAACACGGGTGTCGACCCAGCTATCCACCTGAGACTCACAGGAACTCACAGAACACAGTTGACTCAGTCAAGTGTCTACAGGTAGGATGGGGGCGTGGGTCAATGATAAAGCATATGCTTAGCATGCACAAGGCCATGGCTTCCGTTCTCAGCATCCCAAAAAGAAAGGAAGACTATACATTCTTAGACTGTGACATGAGATATTAGAAATGTGTTTTAACAAGCAAACAGGGCGAGATATTTAACTCTGCCTCCAGTGGCAATCAATGCCACTAATGTCTCAGAGCGCAACTTTCATGGGGCCTCTGTTACTGAGCTTCCTTGAAGAGGAAAAGAGAAGCCTGAGGAACTTGATCTGGGTCTTCACAGGAGACATGGATGATGAGGGAAGAAAGGAAAAGACTACAGAGGATAGGAAAGAAAAACAAGAAAACTACCCCAAATCCTAAAAAGGGAAATGAGCACATATTCAGTTACTATGTGCCAACTATTGTGCCAGGTACTCTATCGACTACGCATGGAGACATCTCATCTAATCAGCATTCAAGGATGTGGGGTGGGGAGTGCATCCCTGCTTTACTGATAGGAGACTCGTCTAGGGACCAGAAATTCGGTGTGGATACTGCAGCATTAAGTGAACAGTTAGAACACAGAGAAACTCGGCTGTGGTACCTGAAAGAAAAGGAAGGATGGATGGATGGATGGGAGGAAGGAAAGAAAAGAAAAGGAAAGAAAGAAAGAAACAGGTATTTCTTCTCAAAGCTCAGCGTTTAAATTCACAGGGAAAATAAAATAAGGTGACCAATTAGAAATCTATGTTTTATAAATACATTTATGATTATAGGGGCTGGAGAGATGGCTCAGAGGTTGAGAGCATTGCCTGCTCTTCCAAAGGTCCTGAGTTCAATTCCCAGCAACCACATGGTGGCTCACAACCATCTGTAATGGGGTCTGGTGCCCTCTTCTGGCCTGCAGGCATACACACAGACAGAATATTGTATACATAATAAATAAATAAATATTTAAAAAAATGATTATATATATATTCCACACCATGTGGCTATTAATATATAATTTTTAGATTCATGATGTTTAATTTATATGTTTCTATGTAAGTATGAATTTAAAAATGATTTAAGCTTATCTAATTGTGTTAGTGACATGAGACAAAATAAAGACAAAAAAAGAAGGTTTAAAAATAATTGTAATTTCCATGTTACTCCAGTCTCTAATTAGGAAGTCTGGGGGTGGGGGATGTTGTGGGATAATCCTTTTGTTCACTGTGAAGATATGTCTTTGTCAAGGTGCTTTCTGATTTTTTTTTTTTTTCGAGACAGGGTTTCTCTGTGGTTTTGGAGCCTGTCCTGGAACTAGCTCTTGTAGACCAGGCTGGCCTCAAACTCACAGAGATCCGCCTGCCTCTGCCTCCTGAGTGCTGGGATTAAAGGCGTGCGCCACCACCGCCCGGCTTCTGATTGGTTTAATAAATAGCTAAATGGCCAATAGCTAGGCAGGAGAGGATAGGTGGGACTTCCAGGGAAAGAGAGGAGGTGGAACCTAGGCACACCTGATGACGCCAGTGAGAAGCCAGGAAGACACTGAAGAGGTCAGACATTTGGTACAGAGCAGAGGTAACCAAGCCATGTGGCAGAATGTAGATTAATAAAAGCAGGTTAATTTAAGTTATAAGAGCTAGTGGGACAAGCCTAAGCTAATGGCCAAGCTTTCATAATTAATAATAAGCCTATGTGTCGATATTTGGGGGCTGGAAACCCAAAGATAGTCCAGCAAGAAAAGTTTGCCACATGGGGGAGCATAGAGGATTGAAAACCACAAATCAGACCTTCCTTGGTGTGTGGTGCTGGGGCCAAACCCAGGGCCTCAGACACTGAGTCACCTCTGCCACTCAGCTTTGCATCCCTAGCCCTCAACTTATCTTTCTAATCAAGAATTCTTATCAATAGACTTATTCTCCATCCCTAAAGGAACCACACCCAAAAGAGTGTAGCAATTAGGGAACCATTTTTGCAAGAGTCAAGTCAAATTGAAAGAAAAAGATGCTGAAGCTTCTGCATATTTTGCTTCTGCAGATATTTCTATTTTGCTAGTGGCCTGCCTCACAAAGTTTCAAATCTGACCTGAAAAGCCAAAGAGCCAGGTAAGGGGCTTGAGAGTCAAAAAAAAAACCAAAACAAAACAAAACAAAAAACAAAGCAAAACCCAAAAAGGAATAATTAATAAGCTAACATAACTCTCTAGAATTCACTGTGTGTGTGCACACATGCAACACACACATAGCACACACTTTTTCCCTCCCAGTGCTAAAGACCAAACCCAGGGCTTTGTGCTCAGTAGGCAAGCATTCTACCACTGAGCTAAATTCTCACCCCCTCCTCGCCCCCTCCCATATTTCTAAAATGAGGTGACCAAACACACTACAAATTTTTGACTGGTATTTTAATGTCTAACATACTTGTCAAGATTCCAGCAGTAATTGGTCCCACGATGCCCATCAACAGGATGCTTACAGACATGAACCTACCATATTTGTGATGTCTGAGGGTGAAGAGGGCCAGTAATCCAGCAGGGACATGAAAGAAGACAGAAGACACAAGTGCCCACAGGAACACACCATACCACATCTCTGTGAGGGTAGAGAAAGGCGAAGCTGAGTCACCTACTGTCCCAGTGAGGCCCAGCCACGCCACCGAGCCCTCTGTTCCCATTCTCATCAGCACTTAGTTGTTCTCTAGTGGTTTTGCTGTTGGTGTTTGTTTTTTGTTTTTCAAGACAGGTTTTCTCTGAAGCTTTGGAGCGTATCCTGGAACCAGCTCTTGTAGACCAGGCTGGCTTTGAACTCACAGAGATCTGCCTGCCTCTGCCTCCAGAGTGCTGGGATTAAAGGCGTGCGCCACCATATGTGTCTGTATGTGCACCATGTACATGCTTGTGTCCATGGAGACCACAAGAGGGCATTGTATCTCCTAGAACTGGAGTGGTTGTGAGCCACCATATAGATGCTGGGAGTTGAACCTAGGTCCTCTGCAAGAGCAACAATTGCTCTTAACCTCTGAGCCACCTCTCCAGTTCCTTGGTTTAGTGAGACAGGATTTCAGGCTGGCCTTGAACTCTGAAGGTATTACAGGCCAGGCTTCACGGATGGGGTTTGAAGGGTTCACAAGCTACACTTGCAGCATCTCCTGTTTCTACTGAGGGCTAGTTTAAACTCATCTGTAGGGCTAATAGACACAGACCTCTTTGAAGCCAAGCTTGCTCACTAAGAGCAGTCAATGAAAGTTCTCCAACAACATAAACAAGGCTGTTATCAGTGGTAGACACCGATAGTCTACAGAGCTTAGAAGAGAGAAATCTGTAGGCCCTTCACAGAAAAAGGCGACCAACCCAACAAGCTGCATCTACTCGCAAAATAGAGGGGAAAGAAAGCAGGGCAAGCTAGTCCATTAGGTCCTAAATGATATTTTGACTATGTCAGCACAAGCCAATAAATATCTACAAACTGAAACTGCTTTAAAATAAGTTAATAAATAGCAATTTTACCATGTCCTATTAATTAGGGTATTAAAAACTCAGGTGGGCGGGACTACTTCATGAGGAACTGAGGCCTGCATATGAAGTGCCCCCTCAGGCTCACACACTGAGGGCTTGGTCCAGGAGATGGTGGAAAGCAGGGGGTAGGTCCTAGGTAGGTCACCAGGGGTGGGTCCTTGACTATCCCTTGTCCTGACTCCTTCCTCCTTCTGCTTCTTGGCTGCCACTGGGTGAGCAGCTCTGCTCCATCAGGACATGGTGCCTCACCACAGGCCTCCAAACACTGCATCCAGCATACCACAGACTGTGGTCTCTGAAACCTTGAACCTGCGACTTTAGGGGCTAGGTGATTTTTTTTAAATATTTCTTTAATGTGTATGGGTGCTTTGCCTACATGTATGTCTTTGACATGCCTGGTACCCAAGGGGGCCAGAAGTCCTTGGAACAGGAATTACAGATGGTTGTGAACTACCATGTTGGGTATTGGGAATTGATCTTGGGTCCTCTGGAAGAGCAGTCAATGTTTTTAACAGCTGAGCCATTTCTCCAGCCCCCTGGATAATTCTTCAGAAAACCTCACAAATGCCCCATCTGAGTTCAGAGCCCGCTGACGATAACTAATAATTGACAGTGTTTGGTCTGGGGACCATCTGCAGCTAAAAAGGGTGTCAAAGCTTTTACAGTAACTCATCCCGTAGTCCCCAGCACTTGGGCAGCCGAGGCAGAAGGATCACTATGAGTCCGAGGTCAGCCTGGGCCACAGATACTGTCCCAAAACAAAGCAGAGCAAAATAAAACAAAAAAAGGTCAAACCATTTTGGGGCTTTTTTTTTCCTGCTAGACTCCCATCACTCTGAAACTATAACCACTGAAACACGGGGCCTGCAGGAGGTGGCTGCAGGACAGCTGCTGCCCCACGGTGGACAAATGGATGGACATGGATGTGCCTCCAGGAACACACAGAAGGAACCACCCGGGGAAAGCCCAACACCAGCAAGGTGAGAATACCCCAAATTCACACTAAACTCTGACAGCACTATGGTTTGCTGCTTGAGACAGGGTCCCACTATGTCGCCCAAGCTGGCATAGAAGCCACAGATCCGCCAGCCTCTACCTACTGACTCCTGGGATTAAAGTGTTCATTACCTTTAACTGTCTTGTGAGAAGAAGATCAACTTTCCCGCCCCCAGCCCCAAGGCACAGTAACAAGGCAGCTCTCTGAAAGGCAAAAAGGAAGTTCTCACCTTTACCTGACACTGGTTGGCACCCAGATCTGACCTGCAGCCTCCAGAACCAAGTAAACAACTGGCTGTTTAAATGTCTAGTCTGTGGAACCGTCACAGCCTGAGACTATGTGTTAGCTGCTGTAGGGCCATGTATACTACTACTTAAAACACTTTGAGGAGGAAGGAAGGCTTTATGGCATTAAATGAGAAGTTTATAAAAACACTCTCAGATGGGATGATTACATGATTTTAAAAGCTATAGCAAACTTAGATCTATAAAACACTTAAAAAAAACTAAGTGATTTCTTTTTAATCTACTGCACCTCGATTTACCAACTGTTTAATAGCTATTTATTGATCGATGTGGAGTCCTTCTCATTCCCTGGCTCAACACATGGTGCCCTGTCTTAGAACATCTTCTTCTTTACTTCAAGGCCAGCGCATTATCAGCTGTGTTTTCCTTGGCAGCTCTATTGCTGGCTTTCTGCTGCTGGAACACAAGCTGTTTGGCTCAAGTTCTGTAAGCTGGCGACTCCAGGACTGATGGGTCACATCGGGGAGGGCCTTCTCCTTATATGTTCCTCTGTCTGTGTGGACGTGGGGGCATGTGCGTGTACATGTGTCTGCACATGTGTGGAGGCAGAGATTACCATTGGATGTCTTTGATTGCTCTCCCTCCTTATACTTTGAGGCAGAGTCTCTCACTTGAATGCAAAGCTCACCAATTCCGATAGTCTAGCTAGCCAACTTGTTCTGGAGATCCCCTTCTTCACCTCCCAGACGCCAAGTTTACAAGTAGGACACCATGCCCACACCGCATTTACTCTGCTCCTGGTGGTATCAAAGCCCTGGGTTCAATCTTGAGCAAAATACATACATTCGTACATAATTACATACATACATACACACAGCACTTTCAGACAATGGAAGAGTAGAGTCTCATGGAGAGCTTTGAATTTAGGATGTAGCTCAGGACGGTTGGCCTCAAATGCACAACAGTCCTACCGAGCCATCCAAGAGCTATGTTTACAGGTGTGTGCCACCATACCAGGCCCTGATCACCTTATGTAAAAAGCACTCCATCCCTTGACACACTTCAGCCACTTACTCTGCCCCTTATCCTGCCTCATCCTCATCACCAGGTATGGTGTCCTTATTTTTCTCTGTCTCTCCACTGGAACCAATGACCCATACGGGAGGGGCTTTTGTCTGTCCAGGCCTTTTCTTACAGATACCCCAGTACAACAGGAAGGCTGGAGATGACTCAGCGGTTATGACCTATAGCTATTCTTGCAGAGAACCAGAGTTCATATTCCAAAACCCACACTGGGCAACCAACCACCTGTAACTCCAGCTCCCAGAGATTCAGTGCCCTCTTCTGGCCCCCACAGACCACATATATATATCCATACACATATTTTCTTTTTTTTTTAATATTTATTTTATTTTAATATGTATACAATATTCTGTTTGCGTGTATGTCTCCAGGCCAGAAGAGGGTACCAGACCTCATTACAGATGGTTGTGAGCCACCATGTGGTTGCTGGGAATTGAACTCAGGACCTTTGGAAGAGCAGGCGATGCTCTTAACCACTGAGCCATCTCTCCAGCCCCCCCATACACATATTTTCAATCACATAAGTAAAAGTAAACCTTAAAAATAAAAATAAACAGGTACACAACAATCAGTAAATATTTGTTCAGGGAATGAATAACTGACTTCCAAGCTGACTCTACTCTTAACTGTGACAACAGTGTTGCTCCATTTGACATCACTTTAGTGAATTCCCTGTCCTCAGAGAACGAATGTCATTCCTGATTGGGACAAACGACAACTAAAAGCCAGACATGGTGGAGCAGGCCTTCACCTCAGCTCTAGGAAGGCTGACATGGTGGAGCAGGCCTTCACCTCAGCTCTAGGAAGGCTGACATGGTGGTGCAGCCCCTCACCTCAGCTCTAGGAAGGCTGACATGGTGGTGCAGGCCTTCACCTCAGCTCTAGGAAGGCTGACATGGTGGTGCGGCCCCTCACCTCAGCTCTAGGAAGGCTGACATGTGGAGCAGGCCCTCACCTCAGCTCTAGGAAGGCTGACATGGTGGTGCGGCCCCTCACCTCAGCTCTAGGAAGGCTGACATGGTGGTGCAGCCCCTCACCTCAGCTCTAGGAAGGCTGACATGGTGGTGCGGCCCCTCACCTCAGCTCTAGGAAGGCTGACATGGTGGAGCAGCCCTCACCTCAGCTCTAGGAAGGCTGACATGGTGGTGCGGCCCCTCACCTCAGCTCTAGGAAGGCTGACATGGTGGAGCAGCCCTCACCTCAGCTCTAGGAAGGCTGACATGGTGGTGCAGCCCCTCACCTCAGCTCTAGGAAGGCTGACATGGTGGTGCAGGCCCTCACCTCAGCTCTAGGAAGGCTCAGGTTCTCTTGGCAACCCCAGCTGCATGATGAGACCTTGTCTCAAACAAACAAGCACAAAGAGACAACAAAAGAAATTTAAGCAAGTCAGGATGAGAATTGGGCAGAATCCTAAATGGCTAAGTTGCAAAGGCCGGGTTTTTAAAAAAGAAAAAAAATCAATTCAAAGCTTTTTAGTACAGGGAAACCACAGGATATTTTAGGGCATGATCTGCCATGAGTTGGCATAAATGACGAGAAATCTTTTCTTCTGTGTGACCAAAATAGAGGAAAGCAGCCTCGGGACCCTGAGTAAGATTCCTAGTGAGGTCTTTTGAGTCTCAAACTAGGGTTCAGCTTCAAGTGCCCATTATAACCAGAATTCCAGATAAAAATGAGACACCGCAGGGAGCGGATACGTTTACTGCTGAGCTCTGGCCAACCTGAGGCCAAGGGCTGCGGGTACTGCATTGCCCCTGGGATCAGCACATGGTGATCACTGAGGGCTTTACCCTCACACATATTTTTGCCTCCAGCCTGGAGCCCACACTGGACACCTGATGCAGGAGTGAGTCTCGGTGGACTTACTCTCCAGTGTCATATCCACTGAAGAACAGAAGGGAATTCAAATACATACTGCAGATTAACATTTTTAGAAGGGAGTCTGGAGGGACGGCTCAGCAGTAAAGAGCAGTTGTGGCTATTCCAGATGGTGGCTGCGGCACACGCCTTGAATCCCAGCACAGGCAGAGGAGTTTACGGCCAGCCTGGTCTACAGAGCAAGTTCTAGAAAGGCCAGGGCTGTTACACAGAGAAACCCTGTCTCGGAAAAAAAAAAAAAAAAGAAAAAAAAGAAAGAAAAGAAAAGAAAAAAGAGCAGTTGCTGCTTTTCCCAGGGAGTTCCAGGTTAGTATCAAAACAAAAAACAAACGAAAAGCTGAAATAAACACTGGTGTAAACAATACTAAAGAGTTGGGACAATCAAATGCAATGTGGGATTCTTTTTTATTTATTTTTAAGACAAAGTCTATGTAGCCCTGGCTGGCCTAGAACATGCTATGTAGACCAGGCTGACTTTGAACTCACAAACATCTGATGCTCCTGACTCGAGTGCTGGGGTTAGAGTACTGAGCCACCACACTCAGCAGAGATTAGCTCCTGGGCTTAGCAAAGCTTTTAATAGCCCTTTGCTCAGCCAACTAGGCCATTTATCTTTTTCTTTCTGAAAGGATTGCCTCTTTCTCCCACCAAATGAAAACAAAAACAAAATGAACAACAACAAAGGAGAGATGGCTCAGGGGTTCAGAGTGATTGCCATTCTTCCAGAGGACCCAAGTTCGATTCCCAGGTCAGACAGCACACAACCAGTTCACCTGTAACCCTGCCTCTCACCTGGGGGGGGGGGACGACTTGCCCTCATGACCACACACCCAAAGAGAAATTAAATAAGGCCTATTTAACATTCCTTTATCAGTGGTAAGTATTTTAGAAGCAATGTGATTTGGGGGCTATGAAAGAACACACGTCTGCTTCGGAAGTTCTGAGCTGACGAATTATAAAGTGTCATGACTTCTGCAGTTCAGGAAGTTAAAATGTGATGTGTATACACATGGACATAGGCGTGACAGAGAAAGAGCAAGAACCAAAATAGTCATGCTTTGCATAATGAAGTTTTCATCAACACAAGCCAACTATTCAACTGTGGCCCCATAATCTACAGTAGCCTGCCATGTAGGTTTGCCCAACTACATGGGTCTCACAACTGCCTAATGAGCAATGTGTGACTTTTACCAATGAACATAAACTTATGGGTATTTGTTATATTGTGTTCCAATTTCTCAGGTTTGGAAAATTCCTAAATAGTTGAAGAGAAATAAGAAAATGAATAAAAAACAGACTGATTTAATCCTCAGGGAGTATGAACTCTACATCTTTTGGAAAGCGTCTCCAGAAAGGGATTCGTGTGCAATTTTGTTTATTTATTTTTAATCACTGTCAGGTGTGATATTAATACTTTTGGAAACAATCTGAGCTTCCGGACTCTCATTTTAGGCAGGATCACAAGCTAACATCTTCAACTGTCGCGAAAACAGATAACCACTCTGTCAGTTACTACACAGGCAGGTCCCAGGTGTCCTCCGAGAGGCGCCTGGCAGTCGCTGCCCAGTGGATGAGAAATCACAGGTGCCTGCCTGGCTTGCCATGCAATCCCGCCCGTCTTCTTTACGATGTCTCTGGCCCAGCTTCACGGTTTACAAAACCCAAGTTTCAGCTTTGCTGGGGCGCCCAAATCCCCCCTCTGTTGTACCCCCGAAAAAAAAATCCAAAGCAAATAATCATACCGTCCCCTGAAGGCCTTTATTATTGATCCCCGGGGAGGTGATTCTCCTCCCTACAACTTTCTGAACTCTGGCAGTTCCACCGTGTAAAAGTAACTTTGACAGCTCTCCGGTCAGGAGGCGGCGAAGTGGGAGGTAAGAGCAATTCAGAAGTTGTGTCTAAGTTCTTCAAGATGTGGGTGGGAGAACCCGCAACAGGTTTGAGCAAGTGATTCCTGCAAAGACAAGCAGGAGCGGAGATGGGGGTAGGACAGAGTCAAAGGACAGGGTCAGCAGACAGGCTCGGGAAGGCAGTTTAGGGGTAGTCCCTAGAACAGGAGAGGCGTCGCCCCAAGGGACCCGGGTGGCGGTTCCGAGGCTGCCTCGGCCTCGCCCAGAGGACGGCCGGCGACAGGTGCGCAATGCGCAGGCGCGGGGCGGGGCGTACCTGGGAAGGAGCAGAGCGAAGTGGAGTTGGGGCACAGGGTCCCATTGCCCACTCGTGGCACGAGCTTCAGGCTGAGGATCTGCTGCATGAGCCCGGCCGACCCGCCGCCGCCGCTCCCCTCGGGCTCCATCCCACCGCCATCCACCGCCCGGAGTGCCGCGGAGCCCCGCACCTCCGCCAACACCGCGTCACATTCGGCCGGCCCTCTTCTCCCGCCCACCCAAACGGCGCTACTAAATAATGGCTTCCTCTTCCAATCACAGGGCACCGCAGACGGAGGGGCGGGGCTTCGATTGTCCCCGCCCCCGGCGCCGCGTTCGATTGAAGGCCCCTGGTGTGCTGCGCTCCCTAGCGGTCAAGTCGCTCCTACTCTGTCTGTGTGCGTTAGGTTCTGCCCTTGGCTTTAGTGTTGTCTAAAAAGTCTATAAAGTCCCTGAGATTGCTCAGCCTCTAAAAGCTCTTACCTCCAAGAGTGAAAAATCTGAATTCCACCCCTAGGACTCACACGGTGGAAGGTGAGAGCCACCTCCCATGTTGGGCTGGAGAGATGATTCAGTGGTTAAGCGCACTGGCAACTTTCAGAGGACCTGGGTTCAATTCCCAGCACCCACATGGCAGCCTACATTAACTGCCTGTAACTACCTCCAGGGATCCCACACCTTCACACAGATACTTGCAGGCAAAACACCACTACACATAAAATAAAAATAAATAAATCATTTTTAAAAATACAGAACCAAAAATAAATACATAGGTGAAAATAAATGAAATGACCGATAGTGTCCTCAGATTTCTGTGTAGGGCTGGGTCTGTATTGGCCGAGAACCAGCCTAGCTACACAATATCCTGGATCCAACCCCAGTTGCTTAGCATGTAAAAGGCTGTAGGTTCAATTCCCAAACAACCAATAAATGAAAATAAGATGTTAGCAGGGCAATGGTAGTACAGTCAGATCTCTGTGAGTTCGAGGCTCTGTGGTTTACAGAGCAAGTCCCAGGACAGGCAGGAATACATAAGAAACTCTGCCTTGAACCTCCCAAACCAATAAAGAGAAATGTGTTTTGGATTTTGAGTGTGTACTGGCTTTGTGTGTCAACTCAACACAAGTTAGAGTCACCTGAAAAGAAGTAGTCTCATTTGAGGAAATGCCTCTGTGAAATCCAGCCGTAAGGAGTTTTCTCAATTGGTGATCAATGGGTAGGACCCATGGTGGATGGCACCATCCCTGGGCTAGAGGTGAACTGAGCAAGCCTGAGGAAGTGAGCCAGGAAGCACCTCCCCTCCATGGCTTCTGCATCAGCTCCTGCCTCCAGGTTCCAGACCTGCTTCAGTTCCTTGTTGTGACTTCCTCCAGTGATGGATTATGATCTGGAAGTGTAAACCAAATAAACCCTTTCCTCCCCAGCTTGCTTTTTTTGTTGTTGTTGTTGTGTGTGTGTGTGTTTTTTTTTTTTCGAGACAGGGTTTCTCTGTGGTTTTGGAGCCTGTCCTGGAACTAGCTCTTGTAGACCAGGCTGGTCTCGAACTCACAGAGATCCACCTGCCTCTGCCTCCCAAGTGCTGGGATTAAAGGCATGCGCCACCACCGCCCGGCCCCAACTTGCTTTTTGGTCATGGTGTTTTGTACAGAGTGTATGCCTTTTCCCACCATCTGTCTCCTTCCTCATTCTTAATAAATTGCCTCCATTTCTACTACCATTTTTTCTTTCTTTCTTTGTTTGTTTTTGAGACAAGGTCTTGCTATATTATCTTGGATGACTTGGAACTCACTCACTGTATAGAATATGTCTAGCTATTGCTTTTTCTTTTCTTTCTGAGACAGTGTTCTCTGTAGCTTTGGAGCCTGTCCTGGAACTCCCTTTGTAGACCAGTCTGGCCTTGAACTCACAGAGATCCACCCGCCTCTGCCTCCCGAGTACTGGGATTAAAGATGTGTGCCACCACGGCCTGGTCATATTCTTATTAGCATGAAAAAGAGTTTAAAGGAAGACAAACTGCTCTCTGAAAGCATAAGAGGGCCAGGTATGGTAGCACATGCCTGCGATTCCAGGTACGGTAGCACATGCCTGCGATTCCAGATACGGTAGCACATGCCTGCGATTCCAGGTACGGTAGCACATGCCTGCGATTCCAGGTACGGTAGCACATGCCTGCGATTCCAGGTACGGTAGCACATGCCTGCGATTCCGGTATGGTAGCACATGCCTGTGATTCCAGGTATGGTAGCACATGCTGTAATTCCAGGTATGGTAGGTAGCACATGCCTGCAATTCCAGGTATGGTAGCACATGCTGTAATTCCAGGTATGGTAGCACATGCTGTAATTCCAGGTATGGTAGCACATGCTGTAATTCCAGGTATGGTAGCACATGCTGTAATTCCAGGTCTTGGAAGAGACGAGAAGATTATTTTAAGTGCAAAGCCAGCCTGGACTACATAGACTTTGTCTCAAGAGGTGGGAGTGTGCAGAGGCCTGGAGAGATGACGTGGAGGTTAAGAGTGCTTTCTGCTCTGACAGAAGACCTGCCAGGGGGTTCACAATAGCCTGTAACTCCTGTTCCAGCAGACCCAGCGCCCTCTCCTGGCCTCTGAGAGTGCCTGTGCCACACACACAAGTAGATTTTTTTTTTTTTTTTTGGTTTTTCGAGACAGGGTTTCTCTGTGGCTTTGGAGCCTGTCCTGGAACTAGCTCTGTAGACCAGGCTGGTCTCGAACTCACAGAGATCCGCCTGCCTCTGCCTCCCGAGTGCTGGGATTAAAGGCGTGCGCCACCATCGCCCGGCTACAAGTAGATTTTTAAAATGGCGCATCAACTATGAATCAAGTTAAGAAACAAGAGCTTAGTGTAGACAAAAAGAAATAGATGAGCCAGTAGTGGTGACACATGCCTTTAATCCCAGCAGTCAAGAGGTAGAAGCAGGCAGATCTCTGTGAGTTCAAGACCAGTGAGTTCCAGGACAGCCAGAACTGTTACACGGAGAAACCCTGGCTCGAAAAACAAACAAACAGATCCAACCCCCCTAAACAAATAGGTAAAATTACTTTAGAAGTTACACTGTAGAAAATCCGTGGTTCCTAGCTGGGCATGGTAGTCCATGCCTTTAATCACAGCACTGGAAGGCAGTGATCTCTGTGAGTTCAAATTCAGCCAGGGCTACAAGCAGAACAAAACAATGTGTGGTTCCTCATGACATAGTAAAATCATATACCAGATCAGTAAGTAGGCGGTGAAAGCCGAACTTACTTTAAATCAGAACATATCATGTGCAAAATGCACAGCATTGCCCTGCCAGGGATGTTCTTAAAGATGGCTGATTTCGCATCTTGATTCCTCCTGAAGCCAAATTTTAGAATGCTTCTAATGCCTGCTCCCTAACAAGGCCTCTGGATTGTTTTTTTGTTTGTTTGTTTGTTTTTTGTTTTGGTCTACCAAGAATCTTTTTTTTTTTTTTTTTTTTTTTGGTTTTTCGAGACAGGGTTTCTCTGTGGTTTTGGAGCCTGTCCTGGAAGTAGCTCTTGTAGACCAGGCTGGTCTCGAACTCACAAAGATCCGCCTGCCTCTGCCTCCCAAGTGCTGGGATTAAAGGCGTGCGCCACCACCGCCCGGCGTCAAGAATCTTATCCAAAGCGAAAATACTAAATGTGTTAAAAGTCATGAAATATTTACTAGAATCGTCTTTTCAGTGTATTGTCAAAATTACCAGAGTCCATTTCAAGTGGAAGAACCCATTATTTTGTGGTTATATGACAGTTGACTGTATCAAATCAGAAAAAGTCATTTTGAATTTAGAATCCTATCACCAAATTATGACTGGAAACTTACTTTTAAGATTAACACACACACACACACACACACGTATATGTATGCATATGTCTATGTGTGTAAGTCTACCACTGTGTCAAATCCCCTGGAACTAGAGTTACAAGTGATTGTGAGCTGCTTGGAACTGCACTGGGGTCCTTTGGAAGAGCAACAAATGCTCTTAACTGCTGAGCCATCTCTCCAGTCCCTGAACTGAGAGATTCAAAGAAAGATATTAGATCCAAAGGATTCAGCAAATGCACACACCTTTAATCTCAGCACTTGGGAGGTGGAGACAGGTGGATCTCTCTGAGTTCAAGGCCAGCTTGGTCTACAAAGTGAGTTCCAGGACATCTGGGTCTTTTACACAGAGAAACCTTATCTTGAACTTAAAAAAAGAAAGTGTGTACTCTTATGGTTTTTTTTTTTGAATAAGTGTTGTGTGAACTAGGGCAAAGGTAAAGAATAGTGAGCAGAGAAGAGAGGGGTACAATGCAAGAAATAGGGGAATCGGCCAGAATGTCACCACCCCCTCTGTGTCAAAGTCCCAGCAGCCACCTGTCTAGATTCAGCCAGAAAGAAGTGTCCTTGGGAAGAATCACGAAGTCAGTTTCCATCCATCTGCAACATGATTACTAAAACTCTAATGACCGGGAAAGTAAGGAAGGGAAGAGAAAGAAAGGGGATGTGTGGGAGCTGATTGTTGGTGTTCACTTCTGTAAGCACATAGAACTTAGGAGGCTGAGGCAGGGAGGCCAGTCAAGAGGTCTAGGTCAGCCTGGGCTCCACAGGGAGTTCCAGGCTAGCCTGGTCTACATCAGTGAGCCACTGTCTCAAAAATTAAAGAGAAGTGCCAGTGAGATGTGTCCGTGGATAAAGACTCTTGCCACATAAGCCCGGTCAACTGGGTTTGATTTCTAGGACCCATGCAAAGTTACCCTGTGGCCTGGGATTACAGGCGCGAGTCTCCATCACCTGGCTAATAATAGTTTTATTTAATGTATATGAATATTTTGCTTGTATGTCTGTATATCTGATGCCCTGGAAGCCAGAAGAGGATGTCAGATCCCTTGGAATTGGAGTTACAGACAGCTATGAGCTGATATGTGGGTGCTGCATTCTTCTGGAAGAGCAGCCTGCTCTTAACCACTGAGTTATCTCTCCATCCTACAAATAAAGCTGAGGGAAGGAAGAGAGGAAGGAGAGAGAGAGAGAGAGAGAGAGAGAGAGAGAGAGAGAGCCAGGAATGGTGATACATTTCTTTATTCCCAGCAGTCAGGAGGCAGAAGCAGATCTACTGAGGGAGTTCCAGGACAGCCAGGGCTACACAGAGAAACCTTGTCCAGAAAAAAAGCAAAAACCAAAATTAAACAAAATTTTAAAAAAAAAAAAAAAAAAGGAAGGAAGAGTCCACTGGGAGAAAGTAGTACTTAAAGCTAAATCAGATAACCCCTAAGGGAAAGGACAGCCCATCTCATTCAGGCATACAGATCACAAAGGGCCGGTTGCAGTGACACACACTATGCTGAAGAAACAGAAGCAGGAGGACCACAAGTTCTATGTCAGCCTGTGCTATACATGTTGTGGGGCTTGGTGGCACTTGCCTTTAATCCTAGCACTTGGGAGGTCAAGGAAGGAAGATCTTTGTGAGTTCAAAATTAACTTGGTCTACATGGTGAGTTCCAGAATAGCCAGTGATAATACAGTGATACTCTGTATTAATTTATTTTTAGTTTTTTGCCTTCAAATTGTTCTGTTAATCCACTTCAATGGAGTAAATGTGCAGGCTAGGAAGATCCCAGTTCAAGCCAAGCGTAAGGAACGGATTGGTCAGTAGAGGGCAGTGTGACAAAGGCCTTCCTGAAAAAGTTAATGCAAGTCACCCTGCCTCACACTTCCTTATAACTGATTGCTGCTGATGGAAAATGCTAAATTTAAAACTACTGGAAGAAGGTATAAATACATGCTTGCAATCTTGAACAGGATAAAGATTTCAGAGAAAAACACAAAATTCAGAAGCCATAAGGAAAGAATTCACTTGTAACAGCTCTGGCTGTCCTGGAACTCACACTATAAACCAGGCTGGCCTCAAACTCACAGAGATCCACCTGCCTCTTCCTCCCGAGTGCTGTGATTAAAGGTGTCTATCACCAGCTCCTGGCAATTTACTTATTTACTGTTTGTAGCGTGTGTGCACACACACCACACACACACACACACACACACACACACACACACACACACGCTACAAGCATTAGGTCAAAGGTCAGAGGACAACTTTCAGTGATTAGTTTTCCCCTTCCACAAGGTGAGGGCTAAAAAGTAAACTCAGGTCACCCAGCCTGGCAGCAAGTAATTTTATCCACTGAGCCATCTGACCTGTGGTTTTTGGTTTTTTTTCCTGAAGATGTACTTATTTTTACTCTACCTGTGTGTGTTTTGCTTGTATAGTGTACCATGTGTATGCAGTCACTGTGGAGGCCAGAGGGCATCGGATCACCTGAAACTGGAGTGATAGACGGTTGTGAGCTGCCGTGGGGGTGCTGGGAACTGAACCCAGGTCCTTGGCTACAGTGGCCAGTGCTCTCTCTAGCCCTCTAGTAGGTAATTTAAAGCCTTCCACTAGTCAAACTCTTAGACACATGCTACAGAATAAGTACCAAATTAGCATGGCCTCAGCTGAAGCAAGACAGCCTTTGGACATGGGACTCTGGGAGCAGAGTGAAGCTCGTTGATTTGGGGACATTAGCAATCGTAACCCGTCTGCAAATTGGTCTACCATAAAATGTGGTCTGAATAAATGGATTTTCCACACCAGGCACACAGGTGATACACACATATGCACATAAAATACAATAAACACATTTCTTATGTAAAAATTAAATTTGAGCTGAAGGCAAATAAGAAATAGCAGACACCACCAAGTGTGTGGCACAGGCCTGTAATTCGGAATTTAGGAGGTAAAGGCAGATGAATCTCTGTGAGCTCAAGGCCACCTTCTTGGTCTGCTTAGGGAGTTCCAGGATATCCAGGGCTACATGGTAAGACCCTGCTTCAAACAAACAAATGAATCAACAATGAAAAGAAATGGTAATTGCCACTGGGCCAGTGAGATGGCTCAGTGGATAAAGATGCCCGTTTGTGCACGTGTGAGAACCTGAGTTCAATCCTGGGCCTGGGATCCACACGGTGAAAGGAGAGAACGTACCCCAAGAACTGTCTACTCAACACTCTCTGCAGCCCCCCCCAAAAAACACTCTCTGCCCCAGAAATGCATACACACACACACACATACATACATACATACATACATACATGTGGTAATAAAAAATTAGTAAATGCCAGAAAAACTTTCCTTACCCTCTCCCTTTTCTGCCTCTAGACAAGGTCTCACTCCAGAGCTCAGGCTGGCCTACACCTTATTAGGTCTTGAACTTGTAGCAATCCTCCAGCCTCAGCTTTGAGCATCCTGGGGTTACAGGCACAAGCCACAATGGAACCATGGGACTCTGCAGGCAAGTCCTACCCCATGAATTTCCTCTCAAGTTTGTCTTCCACAGATCCTCACCCTTGTAAGCCGCAACCGTTTTTCTTAGTTCTGTCCTTTCTCTACAAATGCCTTTGTTGTTTCTAATTTCTATTTTATTTATCACTAGTGGCAGTGTGTATGCGTGAAGGTGTCCACATACCACAGGGAGCGTGTGGAGGTCAGAGGACAACCTTCCAGAGTTGGTTTTCCCCTTCCACTGTAGGATCCAGGGATGGGACTTAGGTCATCAGGCTTTGGTGGCACATCCTCTTACCTGCTGAGCCCACCTTGCTGGCCCTACCAATGTATTCCTTTGGGGAAGGTAGGGAAGTGGGGAGGAGATGCTGGGCAGAGACCCTAGGGCCTTGTGTAGACTATGAAAGTGTTCCACCACTAAGCCACCTCCCAGCCCTAGCTATTCTTTTTTTTAAAAATTATTTATTTATTTATTTATTTATTTATTTATTTATTTATTTATTATGTATACAGAGCATTCCTTCCATGTATGCCTGCAGGCCAGAAGAGGGCACCAGACCCCATTACAGATGGTTGTGAGCCACCATATGGTTGCTGGGAATTGAACTCAGGACCTTTGGAAGAGCAGACAATGCTCTTAACCTCTGAGCCATCTCTCCAGCCCCCTAGCTATTCTTTTTAAATGAGCTAGGGGTTACAAGTCAAGAAACTGGCTCCTTTTCTCCTGTGTGGCTTTTCCAGGCAATTGTCAACAAACTTTTTCCTTCATGTTAATCTGTCTTTTTGTTTCTTTGCTAGACAGGTCTTGCTATGTAGCCCAGGCTAGATTTAAACTCACTGTGCAGTCCAGACTGGCGTCGAACTTGAGACAACCCTCCTAGCTCACCTCCCAAGTGCTGGAGTTGCAGGCATGCGTCACCACACTCCACTTAATCTATCTTTTTACTACAGAGTCCCCAACTGAAAAACCGGGGATACCTTCTCTACAAGGGCTAGCCTGGGAACTGGTATGCTTACCTTGATGCTATACTCTACCAGCCAAAGCAAGCCGAAGCAATAGCTCAGATTTGGGGTGTGAGTGGCAGGGTAGGGTAGAGGGAGAAAGCCAAGTCTGCTTTGTAGCAAGAGCTATAGTCGTGCTGCAGTGTGACTAGAGTCAATGATGATTCTTGCTTATGGTATCCTTAACCATCTCACAGGGCACAGCCAATCAAGGCTGGGCAGTCTTCAGTGATGATTGCACTTTGGCAGAGCGACAAGACATATGTACCCAGCAACACAAATCTCTCTTCTGGGTCTCCAGATTTGTTTTTTTTTTCTGTCCCCAGTCAGCCAGGCCACCTCCTGTCTTTGTCCTGAACCCCATCTGGGTTGATTCTGAGGTTTGTTTGGAACCTGCTGTGCCAGGAGACTCACTCTGAGTGCCCAGTGTGCACTCAGTCTAGCATTCACCCCAAGGCTTCCTATGGTGCTCTATGTGCAGAAGGCTAAGCCACTGTTGGGCATGTGTGTCAGGGTGCCCCGACACCTCCAGAATCTGAGAAAAAAAAATGAATGAGTCATATAGCAAAGCATAGAATGCAGATGCTATTCATCATGCCGACACCAAAACCTGTGACTTGAGGCATAGCAAAGGAAACTCATGAGTTGCTGTTTCAGGGCTGAACCCATACACCAGAATCTTTTTGTTCTTAGCTCTGGCATCCTAAGCAGATGCTTCATCTTACTATGCCTGCACATGCCGTAATAACTGGGCTGGGCTGTTCCTAGACTGACTCTCTCATTTGACAATGGACTTCTTTTCTTTCTTTTTTCTTTTTGATTTTTTGAGATAGGATTTCCCTGTGTAACAGTCCTAGCTGTCCTGGAACTAGCTCTTGTAGACCAGGTGGCCTTGAACTCACAGAGAGCTGCCTGCCTCTGCTTCCCGAGTGCTGAGATTTGGGATTAAAGGCATGCGCCACCACGGCCTGGCTGACAGTGGACTTCTTTAGGAAAGGTTGCAGCTGGTTATTTTATCCGCAGAGACCAGCATAAAGCTGGAAGGCATGTTGGGGAAGAATATGCAGGCTGGAAAGAGATCAGGCAGAGGGACCGTAACTGCCCACCATACTGCTCAGTAGTTTTGGTTTTTGAGATATTTTTAGAAAAGTGCTTGGGGGGCTGGAGAGATGGCTCAGCGGTTAAGAGCATAGCCTGCTCTTCCAAAGGTCCTGAGTTCAATTCCCAGCAACCACATGGTGGCTCACAACCATCTGAAATGAGATCTGGTGCCCTCTTCTGGCCTGCAGGCATACACACAGACAGAACATTGTATACATAATAAATAAATATTAAAAAAAGAATTAGTTTCAGGACAGCCTCCAAAGCTACAGAGAAAAAAAAAAAGAAAAGTGCTTGGGTGACTTTCTAACTTCAAGGGACTATGTCATAGTCAAGGTCAAATTATATCGCTTTCTGAGTCTGGGGTGTGGTCCTTTGCTGTGGTCTGCTTTTATCCCTAGTGTGTGGTTTTTTACTAGCTGGGTGTTGCAGGGAGAGGCTTCTTGTTTGTCCCGGCCGCCCGACTAGCTTAGCCCTGAAATAACCACACAGAAATTGTATTAATTAAATCACTGCTTGACCCATTTGCTCTAGCCTCTTATTGGCTAACTCTCACATCTTGATTTAACCCATTTCTATTCATCTGTATATTGCCAAATGGCAGTGGCCTACTGGGAAAGAGTCAGCATGTCTGACTCTGGTGGCTCCATGGCAGCTCTCTCTCACTCTGCTTTCTTTCCCTCAGCATTCAGCTCTGTCTCTCCCCCAACCCCCGCCTACCTAAGTTCTGCCCCATCAAAAGTCCAAGACAGTTTCTTTATTCATTAACCAATAAAAACAACACATAAACAGAAGGACCTCCTACACCGGCTGGGATCATTAATGTTGAAGTCAAACCTGTGAGGTTTTGTTGTTATTGTTCTTTGGGGTTTTTGGGGTGGGGGTGGGGGGTTGAGACAGGGTTTCTCTATAAGACCTGGCTGTCCTGGAACTCACTCTGTAGACCAGGCTGGCCTTGAACTCAGAGAACCACTTGCCTCTGCCTCTTGAGTGCTGGGATTAAAACCATGCAACATCTCCACCTGGCAAAGCGGTGAATTTGAATCCCAGCTCATATACTGAGCTATATGGACCGAGTCTTTCTGCTGTGTACCCCCAAATGCGTATGTTGCGTTTGTACTTGTATTGGGTGTGGTGGCATGCACCTCTAATCCCAGAGCTCAGGGAGTGGCGGCAGGAGGATTGAGTTTGAGGCCAGCTCAGACAACACAGTGAGCTACTGGAGAAGGAAAGAGAGCTGGAAAGAATAAATCCTAACTTCCCAGGTGCTGGCGGTAGGAGGTGCACCGTTTGTGACGACTGGATAGACTCAAAGGCTGAAAGCTTCACAATGGGATGGGTCCCCTTCCAAAGCAAGCCTGAGGCTGGGACGGTGGCGCAGGCTTGTAGTACCAGCACTTGGGAGACACATGTCTCAAGCTTGAGGCCATCCTGGGCTACTTAGCTACATAGTAAATTCCAGGCTACCTTGGGTGTTATTCTAATACATAACAAGCCCCGGTCTGAAAAAACAAATAGGCCCGAGAGAGCTGCCCTGTCCTTTTCCGTGGTGTGACCACAGAACTAGAGGTGCTTTTTATGGAAGAGCTAGTCTTTAGACAATGCCAACACCTCACCTATGGTTTATAAATTACACAATGTGTGCTGATGGACCTTCATGGTCAACTTGACTAGACTGAGAATTACCTAAGGGATTAGTAAAGCACACCTCTGGGTGTGTCTGTGGGGGCTTTATCTGAGGCCATTAGACCATGACAGTTCTGGCCGAATGAATGGGTGAATGACTTGAACGATGCCCAACATGATGGAATTATCGGAAGGCGGTCAAAAGTAGGAGCTAGCTGGAAGAAGCCTATCACCAGGGGCATGCCCTGGGACTGTTTCTTGCTCTGGCCCATTCGTGTGTCCCTCTTCTGTTTGTTTCCAAGCCACCATGATGTGAATTGCTCTGCTCTGCCGTGGTCTGTCAAAATGAAATGACACCACTGAAATCCGGCCATCTCTGCAGCCCTGGTTCCTTCCCTGCTGAGTTGCTCTCTCTCAACAGCTAGGAGAAGAGTGGCACACAGAAGCTAAGGCATTTGTGTTACATTAGTCACTTTCTGAGCTGCCCGTCAATAAAATTAGGCTTTAGCCTGTCTGTAATCCCGGCGCTCCAGGAAGCAAAGGCTGGCAGATCTCTCCGAGTTTGAAGCCAACCTGGTCTATATAGACAGCCAGAGAGATGCAATCTCGAAAACAAATAAGTAAATAAATAAAATTAGGGCTTTAAGTATCATGCTCACCTTGCCAGCAGCGGGAGAAACAGGTTTTTAACATAGCTTGAAGCTACTAAAGCTTGAGAGATGAAGGGGAATGTAGACCTCCATTGGTAGCATGCTTGCCCAGAATGTCTGAAACCCTAGGTTCAATCCCAGTATGATATAAAACACATGCGGATGGATAAAGTCCTTAATCCCAGCATTCAGGAGGTGGAAACAGTGTAGCAGAACAAAGGTTTCTCCATCTTATCTCAGCTGAAGCCATTTTTGGTTTCTGCCCCCTTCCTTGAAGAGTCCCGTGGGAAAATATCGAACTTGGTGGTCAGAATGCCCCCAGCTAACTGCATATTCTCTTGGCTGTTGTTTAATTACCTGTGGTAGTCTTCAGGCATCTGTACTGGCTTGACCTTGGGGTCCTGACAGGATCCCGACCTCAGCTGCAGCCACTAAGAACACCTCCTGTTGCTATGTTCCCTTTTAAGGAGCCCTGCCCACCTCCCATCTCTCTCTCTCCCTTTTCCTCTCTCTCTGCTTCTCTACCTGTTTCTCCCTCCCTCCCTCCCTCCCTCCCTCCCTCCCTCCCTCCCTTCCTTTCTCTCTCTCTCCTTTTCTACTCCTGTCCCCAGAAGCCAGTCTCTCCCTCCCCTTCCCCCTTTTTCCATTCCCTTTTCCCCAATTAAAAAAAAAACAAACAACCCTTCACATGAGTCCCTTCGCATGGTGTCTATCTCTCATGCTGCTTTTTAAAATTACAACAGCTTGCTTACTCCCCCTCCCCTCCCCGCAACTGCCAACCAGGATGTAGCTTTTCTGTATGTGGCTGGGTTTGTGTTTGTTTGTTTGTTTTTGGGTCATTAAAATTTCCCTGTAATATGCATTCAGGGCTGCTCTGTGGGAAGTGTCCTCTCTAGGCAGGGACTGCCGGCTTTAATACAGACTCTCAGTTCTAACTTTGGTCGTGCTGAGTGGTCTTGGGTCTCTACCCCATAACAGCAGGAGGATCATTACGTTCTCCTTTGGTCATACTTTGGAGAGGGCTTAGTGGGTAAAACATTTGCTGTTCTGAGAACCTGAGTTCAAATATCCAGAACCCACATAAAAGTTGATGTGCGTGTGTGTGTGTGTGTGTGTGTGTGTGTGTGTGTTCTCAGGGCTCCTACAGTAAAACAGGAGAATCCCAGAAGCTCACAGACTACCTAGTCTGGTGTGCTTAGTGGAGAAAACAAGAGACCCTGTTTCAAAGAAGATAGAGAGATGGCTCTGAAGTTAAAAGCACTTACTTCTCTTCCAGAGGTTCAATTACCAGTACCTACATGTTGGTTCACAACATACATACATAGCTACATTAGCAAGTACACATGCACATTCTCTCTCTCCCTCTCTCTCTGGAGCTGAAGATAATACTGAAAACTCATGAAGTAAAAGCACTTGACACAAAAGGCTTATGATCCGGGTTTGAACCCTGGAACCCACAAAGTTGACCTCTGACCTCCACATGTGAGCTCCCACACACAAACAATGCATACAGTGACAAGAAAGTTAAAAATTTTGTAAAAAGTGGAAAGAGAAGACCCCCAAGGTTGTCCTCTGATCTCTGCTTGCATGCAGGCTATGGTACACACGTGCCCACATTCAATACGCGTGAATTGTGGTTTGAATGAGAATGGCCCCATAGGCTCATATCTGTGAATACTTGGTGGAGCTGTTTGGGAAGGAGGACTTGAAGCCTTGTTGGAGGAGGGTTGGGCCTTGAGGTTTCAAAAGCCCAAGCCATTTCCCAGTTAGCTTAGTCCCCCTCCCGTTCCCTCTCTCTCCCCCTCCCTTCCTCCCTCCTCTCCTCCTCCTCCTCCTCCTCCTCCTCCTCCTCCTCCTCCTTCTTCTTCTTCTCTCTCTCTCTCTCTCTCTCTCTCTCTCTCTCTGGTTTTGTCTCAAGAAGTGAGCTCTCAGCCACTGCTCTAGGGCTATGCCTGCTGCCATGCTCCCTACCATTACACATGGACTCTAACCTTCTGGAATCATAAGCCCCAAATTAAATGCTTTCTTTTGTAAGTTGCCTTGGTCATGGCGCCTTATCATGGCAATAGTAAAGTAACTAAGACACAAATGTATGCACACATGCATACACCTGTCTTCCAGGTCATTCTGAGCTACACAATGAGTTTGAAGAAAGCCTGGGCAACATGAGCCCCTTCCTGTCCCCCCCCCCCAAAAAAAGCATAAAGTCTTCAAATCTTGTATCCTGCCCTTTGTCCTAAATTCCACCAGTTGTCAAAGGCCACACCTGTGCTGAGAATCAGGAACCAGTAACCATGACGAGGACCATGTTGTAGTAACAATGACGTGTTCTTGTATCAGTGTGTGTCCCTACGTGACTTGCAGGGCTTAGTGTGGACTCAAATCCACTTTTTGTTCTCACCTGAGGAAGGAAGCCTGCCCTTCTTTTAAATATTTACTGTTCACTTACTGGCTCTTGTTTCAGGACTAAGCTTTCTGCACGCCCAGCACCCCCCCTGAACGAGCCCTTTGCTAGCAGAGCAGGTGTGGTTTGCAGGAAATATTCTTGCTCTGTCTAGAAGGACCAAGGCAAGGCAGAACCACCCTTTATGACATTTTTTTTCTTCTAAACTCCTGGTAAGCCTGAGTTCCAGGCACCCCATGACCTGCCCCCACCTACCTCCCAGGCACTGATCCTGCCAGTCTTCTCACCCTGCCACTGGTTATGCTTGGCTCGCTGCCCAACTCTCTCCCTCCTCTTCTTTGTCTTCTAGGCTCCTCTAGGTTACACTTAGGATTCTCTGCTCTGAACCCAGAATTTTACCATTTCCTGTTTGCCCTAGTTATATTTTATAAGGGACAAATATGTCTAGGTGATGAGGGAGTGTCATATATCAATCTGTTGATTTCATTGGTTAAGCAATAAAGAAACTGCTTGGCCCTCATAGGTTAAAACATAGGTGGGAGGAGTAAACAGAACAGAATGCTGGGAGAAAGAAGCTGAGTCAGGGAGTCGCCATGATTCGCCCACTCCAGACAGACGCAGGTTAAGATCATTCCTGGTAAGCCAGCTCATGGACTACACAGATTATTAGAAATGGGCTAGTCCAGGTGAGAGAGTTAGCCGAGAAAAGGCTAGATATAATGGGCCAAGCGGAGTTTAAAAGAATACAGTTTCCGTGTAATTATTTCGGGTAAAGCTAGCCGTGCGGGCGGCCGGGTGTCGGAACGTAGCCCGTCTGCTCCTATTACAACATCTAGGTACTACCTGGATCATCCCGCCTTACCACTGAGCCCCCAGTGGTAAGAGCATCTCTCTCCTTTCTTCACCCTTCTTAAGATGTGACCTGGGCAGTGGGAGCTGGGGAGATGGCTCAGAGGTTAAAAGCACTGACTGCTCTTCCAGAGGTCCT
The DNA here is from genome assembly GCF_018167655.1 of Microtus oregoni. NCBI lineage: Eukaryota > Metazoa > Chordata > Mammalia > Rodentia > Cricetidae > Microtus > Microtus oregoni. The sequence goes on from NW_024543063.1 coordinate 45,811,718, forward strand.
GAGTTCAATTCCCAGCAATCACATGGTGGCTCAGTAACCATCTGTAATGAGATCTAGCGCCCTCTTCTGGCCCGCAGGCATACATGCAGACAGAACACTATATACATAATAAATACATTACAAAAAAAAAAGGTGTGATCTCAGACAAGACCTGTTAATTCTTGGGATGATTTTCAAACGTGGTAGGTTGTAAACTCTAGTCTGGATCATGCAGCTCATTTATGATGTTTATTTCCAGAACTAGGATTTTTCACTTCAGGACAAATCAAAGGCTCATTAAAAATCCATCACCCTCGGGCACTGGGTGTGTGCCTGGGCTCCTTCCTAGAAGGTCAGGCAAAGAATCTAAGAGGAAACCCCAAAAGGCGTCCTCTCGGATTCCTTCTGGACAGCACATAACTGTCCAAGTCTTTACTGGCCCCTGAGACTAGTGCACAGAGGTGAGCAGAGGTCAGGGTGGGCAAATGAGAGGCAGGTGCACAAATTTTAGGAGCTGGCCGGCAGCAGTAGCCTTCCACTCCTGACCGAGTCTGGGACACCGCTCTCTGCTATCACATGGTATTACCAAAGAGAAGAGAAAGTAAAAAGGAAAGGAAGTCTGGGTCTGGCTGCTCTGTGACCAGAGGAAGAGGGCAGGGGTTTCACTTTTCATAAGAATGCATGATGGCGACCCAGATCCTAGAGGGCTCAAAGGAAAATCATGATCTGGGGAGGAAAAAAAAATGTGGAACTTGTACTCAGTCCTTTCCTAGTACAGGACAAGACCACCCCACTCTCAGCAGCTGGTTCTTTCTACTGGGTTCTCCAAGCCTTTTCTTTATCATACTCCCCTAGGCCCTAACGTCAAAACCGGGACTCTCCACTAAAACTCTTAAGATTCTGGCTGCGCATCGGTGGAAGAAGCCCACTTGAAACTGTCCATGCCTCTCGGCAGCAGGAGGTCCAGAGAGAGGTCCCGCTGCTCAAGCTCGGAGTGCACAGGTCGGTACCCCAGCAGCTGCAGTGCGCCAGCGCACAGTTCCTGGACCCGCTGAATCTTTGCGAAGGGCAGCGTGTTACGCCAGGCTTGGGACACACTGAGCGCATCCCTGGATGAGGTCTTGAAGGCCTCACGGCGTGTTCCTGGCCCTGAGCCGTGCGTGATGTTGTGGATCCAAGCTTGGAGCTGCGGCGTGAGGCTAAGGCCGGTGAAGGCATAGAGTTCACGGATCTCGGTGAGAGGGTCCCGGGCCAGATCCTCGAAGCGCACTAGGCGGTAGCGACCTTGCAGGAAGGGCGGCGGCTTGTACAATGCGGCCTCTGCGATGCGCACGTGGCTGCGACACACCTCACTGACCACGCGCAGCCGGGGGTCCGCCTCCACCTGAGTACCGTTGGTACCCAAGACGATGCCATTGTCCCTCGCCAGCGCCTTAGCTGTCTGCTCTCGAGAACGCAGCACCGCCCGCGGGTCGCGCACCAGGTGCACGATGCGCAGGTTGAGCGCGGGGTCATTGAGCAGCGGGTAGAGAACTTGCAGGTTAAAGAAGCGCACCTCCTTGAGCACTATGTGGCTATAAGAGCTGCAGGCTTCCTGGACCAGGCCGAAGGGCCGCGCTGGGCACAGAGACTTGCACACCTCCTCGCTGCTGATGTTGCCGGGACCGAAGGCGTTGCAGACTGGAGGCGAGCACAACGCGCGACTCACCGCCCACTGGAAGAGATCTGAGACGTTGCGGCGCCAGGGCAGGTAGGCATCAAATACGTCCATGTCGCATAGGAATACTGAACGGACCAGGTCGCGCACGGCCATGTGAAGCACAGGGGCACTGCCCTGCGACAGGGCATTCCACACGTGCCAGGCCGGCTCCATCAGGTAGAAGACATCTGGGTGTTGGCTGAAGAGCTGGCCCACGAAAGACGAGCCCGAGCGCCACGAGGACAGCACGAGCACATGCACATGCCCCTTACTGCCGGCTGGGGATGAGGGCATTTGCCGGGAGACCAGGAAGACCAGGATGCAGGTCTGTGTTATTAAGAGTGAAAGCACACAAGTGCTGGAGAAGCGGGGCAGCCGCATGCCTCTGGTTAGGACCTATAAAAGGGAGGCACAGAGTTAGGGCCCATGGCCTGAGCTCACACACCAAGCCCAACTTCAGTCCCGTTGCCAGCTGCACGCTATATGTAGCTGTAGAAGGACGCTGAATTTCTACTTCTCCCTCCATCTCCTAAATGCGGGGATTATGGATATGTGCTACCACACCTATTTTAGCAAATACTATTTTTCATACAAGACCCCTTAAGAATCGCTCTTATGGAGTTACTTTTAGGTGATTGGCCATATCTAAGTACTGCCAGGCTTTTTAGGTTGACTCCTGCCTCTTTACTTCCTGCTCTGTGATTTTGGCACCAGGCAATCTCTCTGTGATTCTATTTACCCATCTTTAAAGGGGGATAATACAGGCATCTGGCTTCAAGAATTTGTGGCCGTTGACTGAAAAAAGTGTAGAGAAAGGAGAGTGTAGTAACTCCCATGATTGAAGACGAGACCTTTCTACAGTACAGTGTGCTTCCATGTGGTATAATTTTTTTAATTAACAAATAGCATCGTTTTTGTTATTAAAAATGAACAGTATTGTAAAATACTATTTTATGATGTGTTACATTTGTTTATGCTGTGGAACATTTGTTTAATGATGCAAAAGTGTGCAAAAATGTGTTGCATTCTTTTTTGTTTTGGTTTTTATTGTTGTTGTTGTTTTGAGACAAGGTTTCTCTCTGTAACAGCCCTAGCGGTGGCAGAACTCACAGAGATCTGCCTGCCTCTGCCTCCTGAGTGCTGGGATTAAAGACATGCACCACCCCCAGCCTATTGCATTCTTTTATGTTGCATTTGTTTAATTCTGTGAAGCTGTGTTTCTTTGCCTGTCTAAAACATCTAACTGGGGGCTGGAGAGATGGCTCAGAGGTTAAGAGCATTGTCTGTTCTTCCAAAAGTCCTGAGTTCAATTCCCAGCAACCACATGGTGGCTCACAACCATCTGTAATGGGGTCTGGTGCCCTCTTCTGGCCTGCAAGCATGCACACAGACAGAATATTGTATACATAATGAATAAATAAAATATTTTAAAAAAATTAAAAAAAACCATCTGACTGGTCTAATAAAGAGCTGAATGGCCAATAACAAGAAAGGAGAAAGCATAGGCGGGACTGGCAGGCAGAGAGGATAGATAGGAGGAGAAGTCCTAGGAGCAAATGAAGGAGAAGGACACCAGGGGCTGTCACCCAGCTACACAACAGGCCAAGGGGTAAGAAGCAAAGAAAGGTATACAGAAGCATAGGTAGATGAGATGATTTAAATAGAAAAAAAAAAAGCTGGCTAGAAATAAGGCAAGCTAAAGCCGGGTATTCATACGTAAGAATAAGTCTCCATGTGATTTATTTGGGAGCTGAGTGGTGGACCCCCCCAAAAGAGCCCAAAAAGAGCAAAGAAATAACCAATAACCAACAGCAGAACAGGGCATGGTAAGATGGTTCAGCAGGTAAGGCCTTGCTGCCAAGCCTGATGAGTTGGTTTTAAATTCCTGGAATGCACATGTCAAAGGCCAGCACCGACTCCCCAAAATTGTCCTTGTCCTTTGACCTCTACATATGTACACCCTCCCCCCACACCATGGAATGGGGGTGTGTAGCTTAGTAGTCAATCTCAGGCACAGCACAAGCCAGGTACGGCAGTGCACACCAGTGATTCTAGCACTTGGTAAACAAGGGAGGAGGACCAGAAGTTCACAGTCATCCTCAGTTACACAGCAAGTCTAATGCAATTCCATGCTACCCCAGATTCGCTCTCAGTCAAGAAAAGAAGCAAGCGCAAAGGGCAGGAGAGAGATCTCAATTAATAAATGGGACCTCCTGAAACTGAAAAACTTCTGTAAGGCAAAGGACACGGTCAACAAGACAAAGCGACAGCCTACAGAATGGGAAAAGATCTTCACTAACCCTACATCAGGCAGAGGTCTGATCTCCAAAATATACAAAAAAACTCAAGAAATTAGACACCAAAAGAACACATAATCCAATAAAAAAATGGAGGGGGGCTGGAGAGATGGCTCAGTGGTTAAGAGCATTGCCTACTCTTCCAAAGGTCCTGAGTTCAATTCCCAGCAACCACATGGTGGCTGACAACCATCTGTAATGAGGTCTGGTGCCCTCTTCTGGCCTGCAGACATACACACAGACAGAATATTGTATACATAATAAATAAATAAATAAATAAAATTTATAAAATGGAGTACAGACCTAAACAGAGAACTCTCAACAGAGGAATCTAAAATGGCTGAAAGACACTTAAGGAAATGTTCGACATCCTTAGTCATCAGAGAAATGCAAACCAAAGCAACTCTGAGATTCCATCTTACACCTGTAAGAATGGCCAAAATCAAAAACACTGATGACAACTTATGCTGGAGAGGTTGTGGGGAAAAGGGAACACTTCTGCATTACTGGTGGGAATGCAAGCTGATACAACCCCTTTGGATATCAGTGTGGTGATTTCTCAGAAAATTATGAAACACCCTTCCTTAAGACCCAGTAATACCACTTTTGGGTATATATCCAAAGGATGCTCAATCATGCCACAAGGACATATGTTCAACTATGTTCAAAACAGCTTTGTTTGTCATAGCCAGAACCTGGAAACAACCTAAATGCCCCTCGACCGAAGAATGGATAAGGAAAATGTGGTACATTTACACAATGGAGTACTTACTACACAGCAGAAAAAAATAATGACAGCTTGAATTTTGCAGGAAAATGGATGAAACTAGAAAACATTATTTTGAGTGAGGTAACCCAGACACAGAAAGACAATTATCACATGTACTCACTCATATGTGTTTTTTAAACATAAAGCAAAGAAAGCCAGCCTATAAATCACAATCCCAGAGAACCTACACAACAGTGAGAACCCTAAGAGAGACAAACATGGATCTAATCTACATGGGAAGTAGAAAAATACAAGATCTCCTGAGTAAATTGGAAGCATGGGGACCATGGGAGAGGGTTGAAGGGGAGGGGAGCATAGGAAAATGTAGAGCTCAATAAATATCAATTAAAAAAAAAAAAGAAAGCCAGAACTTGCTGAGTGGTGGTGGCGCATGCCTTTAATCCTAGCACTTGGGAGGCAGAGGCAGGTGGATCTCTGTGAGTTCGAGGCCAGCCTGGTCTACAAGAGCTAGTTCCAGGAGAGGCACCAAAAGTTACAGAGAAATCCTGTCTCGAAAAACAAAAACAAAAGAAAAGTGAGAGAGAGAGAGAGAGAGAGAGAGAGAAAGCCAGAACTGACACCTTTACACCAATGCACATAAAATAAAATTAAAATAAATTTTTAAAAAAACTCTTCAGTGTCAGTGTTACAATTTAGTAGTTTTTCTAGTGGCTTACTACAGTGTAATATATAAATTTACATTCTATGCATATATATCTCTCTTAGATGCCTCCTATTACACTTTTGGTTAAATAAATATTAAAAGTGTGCAAGATATGATTTAAAAATGCAGTTGAGCCGGGCGGTGGTGGCGCACGCCTTTAATCCCAGCACTCGGGAGGCAGAGGCAGGCGGATCTCTGTGAGTTCGAGGCCAGCCTGGTCTACAAGAGCTAGTTCCAGGACAGGAACCAAAAGCTACGGAGAAACCCTGTCTCGAAAAAAAAAAAATGCAGTTGACAGCTAAAATACACATGTAGTAGTAAAGAGGACATTTCCTTTGAAAGAAAAGCTTACTATTTTTGATAGTAAAACTAATAAATGCTGCACCTATTAACTCATGCCTGTAATCTTAGCACTTGGATGAGGCAGGAGGTTTATTGGGCTACATGAGACCCTGTCTCAAAAAGAGCAAACCAAATAAAACTGAATTTAAAACAAGCAAATAAAAACCATAATAAAATGTTTTCCTTGGAATCAGATCCCCCTGGCTATTAAAATTGTAGCAGGGAGTGAAAGATAAAAAGGAAGAAATGTGGGAAGCAGAATAAAAAGACATCCCATGGAAAATAAAGAAAACAAGAGCTTCAGTGCAGGGGGTCTAAATCAGAAGAGTCTCTGTCCTGGAGGAGTTGACAATCCAGCTAGGAACATCAAGACTCACTCACGGGGTCTGGAGAGATGGCTCAGCAGTTAAGAGCACTTGCTGCTCTTGCAGAGGACAGGGTTTGGTTCCTAGTACCCACATTCACAGTTCACAACCGTCTGTAATTATAGCTCCGGGGGATCTGGCTCCCTCTTCTGGCCTCCATGGGTACCAGACATGCACACATTGCACATACATGCATTCAGGAAAAGCACCCCTACACATAAAAATAAAAGTAAAAGTAAAGCAATCTAAAAAGGGGGATGGGATGACCCATTCATGGATGGTCAAAAGATCAGAAAGTTGGTAGTCCAAGTGCCTACTTTTCTCCTGGATTCTGTTCTAATTCACCCCTCTCCTTCTTTCAGTTCATCTGCACAGTGCCTGCAGACTTATCTAAATCTGATTGGGTCCATCTACTTGGCTTTCCAAATGTACCGCTAATTCCCATCCAGAATCCTCTAGATCAGAGTTCATCAAAAGAGCATCAAGGCCCCATATGCCGAAACCCTCTGCTGTGTAGTGAGTGCATACCCCTGTCTCCACCTGGGATAATCTCAACTTCCTCTGATGTAACTACTGCCAGTGTCTCTCAAGGCATGCCACTCTGCCCTCTGCCATACTCCATTTCTCCTTCCTGTCTGCAGGCAGCGCTAAGTTGGAATTGTGGTTTTGGATTTTTTTTTTTAAGTACCCGTCAATTTTCAGGGATCTGGCACTATACAAGCACATGGGTATCTACTAGGCATGCGTTCTTTGCAAGACAGCCTCTAAGCTGGGCATAGTGCACATGCCTGTAACCCTATTTGAGAAGTGGAGGCAGGAGGATCAGGAGTTCATTTAGCCTGAGTTAAATGAACCTGTCTAAAATCAATGTAAAAAAAATACAAAAAACCTAACAACAAAACCCAATTGTGCTGGTTTGAATAGAAATGGCTTCCATAGACTTGTGTATTTGAATGCTCAGCCATAGGGAGAGGCACTATATTAGGAGATGTGGCCTTGTTGGAGGTGGGTGTGTCACTGTGGAGGTGGACTCTGAGGTCTCATATATGTTCAAGCGACACCTAGTGTGGCATACAGTCTTCTTCTGCTACCTGCTGATCAAGATGCAGAACTCTCAGCTCCTTCTCCAGCATGTCTGCCTGCCTGCTGCCATGCTCCCATCATGATGTTAATGGACTGAACCTCTAAAACTGTGCCACCTGCCTCAATTATGTGTTTTCCTTTTCAGAGTTGTGTGGTCACGGTGTCTCTTCACAGCAATAGAAACCCTAACTATGACTTGTTCCAAGACTGGCTTATTGCATACTTATCCCTTCCAATTCCTGGCCTCACCTAGAAGTAGTTTAAGAATAGGACTCCTGAGCTGTAGAGATGGTTTGCTTTGCAGAGGACCTGGGTTCAATTCCCAGCATCCACATGGAAGCTCACAACTATCCGTAACTACAGTTCAAAGTGATCTGACACCCCCCCCCCCGAGCTTGCCATCACTAGGCACACATGTGGTGCACAGACATACATGCAAGCAAAATATTCACACACATAAAATGAAGTAAGTAAACCTAAAATAGAAAATGGGAAAAAGAAAAGAACACTTGCCAATCCCCAAGGGAGAGAGAAACTGTCAACATAGAAGAACACTAAACAGAGAAATGACTAAGTTCTCAAGCAAGCTGACAGCATCATCTGAACATCTGGACCCAAGGGTACAGATTCTCCTCACTCCTGCTTAAACCAATGAAAGATGAGTTTCTGTGAAAACCAGGAGTTCTGGTTTAATAGTGGATTCTGGTTGTTGCACAGAGCTTCTGGCTTCTGATTATGCTATTTCTCCATGTGGGAGCTAAATACATTAATGTATCAATGACAGTTAGTTGAGGAATATTATTTTAAGGTGTGTTACATTTGTTTATGCTGTGGAACATTTGTTTTAGCGATGCATCCATTTATGCTGCATTTTTTTTGACTCTATGAAGCTGTGATTCTTTGCCCGTCTCAAACACCTGATGGTCTAATAAACATCTGAACGGCCAATAGCAAGGCAGGAGAAAGGATAGGCAGGGCAGGCAGACAAAGAGAATAAATAGAAGGAGAAATCTGAGAAGAGGAAGGAGCAAGACAGAACAAGGCGAGGAGAACGTCAGGGGCAGCCACCCAGACACCCGGCCACCCGGCCACCCGGCCAGCCACAGAGTCAGAGTGAAAGTAAGATTACAGAAGTAAGAAAAGGAAAACACCCAGAGGCAAAAGGTAGTCAGGATAATTTAAGAAAAGTTGGCAAAAAAAAAAAAAAGCCAAACTAAGGCTGGGCATTTATAAGAAGAATGAGACCCCTTGTGTGATTTATTTGGGAGCTGAGTGGCAGGCTTCCCTCCCCAAAAGCCAAAAAAGAGCAAGAGCAAAGAATAGAAAACAGCCAACAACAATTTGTCAGTCCAGTGTGGTGGTGCACACCTGTAATCCCAGGGGTTGGGAGGTAAAAGCAAGAAGGTCAGTTTAGTGCCAGCCTGGGCTCTGCAGGGAGTTCCAGGCCAGCATGGGCTAAATGAGACCGTGTCTCAAACAAAACAAAAACCACTAGGCAAGTTTGGTAGTATAAACCTATAATCCCAGAATTTGGGAAGCAGAGGCAGGAGGATCACTAGAAGTTTGAAGCCAACCCTATATCTAGTTGAAAGCTTATCTCAAAGAAAGAGAGAGAATGCATGTCCATCAAGATACTTTTTGTTGTTGTTGTCTGTTTGTGGGTTTTGTTTTTTCATTTTTGTTTTTTATTTTTGAGGTTTCTCTTTGTAGCCCTGGCTGTTAAAGAACTCACTTTGTAGACCAGGCTGGCCTTGAACTCACAGAGATCCGCCTGCCTTTGCCTCCCAAGTGCTGGGTTTAAAGGTGTGAGCCACCACTGCCCAGCAAGGACACTCTTATGCTCTGTGCTCTTTTCTGAGGTGCTATACTTCAACAAAAACATTTGAATAAGACTTTGAGTATCATAAAAGGAAGAAGTTGAAAGGCCACATGAAGCCAGGTGTGGTCACTCATTCCTGTAATCGCAGCACTCTAGAGGCTGAGGTAAGAGTAATGCCGCAAATGTGAAGCCAGCCTGGCTAAATGATGAGTTTCGGGGCAGCCTGGATTGCAGGGTGAGACCAAAGAGTACATGGCATAAATAAATGCACAGTGAATTGAAATCAGACACCCTGCCATCCAAGTCTGAAAGCCTCTTGCTCCTCATTTCTTTCTGCAGTGTTCCTTAAACATCCCTTACCATTTCATGGCCTGGGAGACAGGAGGAGCACTGTTTTCTGTCTGGTTTGCAGATGGGAAGACTGAGATAGGAGGCAAGGGATGTCTGCCATCTCAGGTGCTGAGCTGGAGTCCAGGAACTTCCAGCCAAGCTCCACTAGACAGCTCTTCCTGCGGTCAGTCTGCCCAGCCCTGGCATGGAATCTAAGAGTGAAACATCACACTGGCAAGCTCAGATTGCTCAGTTTGATGTCAGCTGGAGACCATCCCTGCTCAGGAATCCCAATGGCTGGGCACATCGGATTCTAGGGGAGGAAATGGGTAAACATCACGCCTCAAGGATGACCAGTGAAGTAAAACTGCAGGGATGGAGCCCAGGATGTTCCTTAGGGAGAAGGATGTGTAAGAGAGAGAACAGAGGGGAAGAGAAGGAAATTGAAAGAAAAAAATCAAGGGAGGAGAATTACTCTTGTGGTGGATCAAGAGGCAGCACAGTAAGCTGGGCATGGTGGCCCTCGCCTTTAATCCCTGCAGAGGCAGGACGATCTCTGCAAGTTGGAGGCCAGCCTGGTCTACATAGCGTGCTCTAAGACAGCCAGGAGCATGTAGAGACCTTGCCTCAAAAATAAATAAGTAAAAATTTAAAAGAGGCAGCATAATAAATGCACTTGCTTCAGGATCCCGGCAGCCCACGCCCTGCGTGTTTGCTGATATGATCCTTGAAATGAGGAAATGGGCTCATTTTACAGAAGAGGGAGCTGTAGTTTGGTGAGATTAAGACTCACCTTAAACACCCTGAGTCAGAATGGGAACTCTAGCAGCCTACCTGCAGTGGCTCAGAGGGGACTTGCCACCTGCTCAGCCCACATTTCTTTCTGCTGTATACCTTGAAGTTACTCCAGGCAGTATCGATTATGTCAAAAATGCACACATACCGAAGTGCAGCAACAGATGGGAGAAGGCAGCTACAAGCCGGGCGGTGGTGGCGCACGCCTTTAATCCCAGCACTCGGGAGGCAGAGGCAGGCAGATCTCTGTGAGTTCGAGGCCAGCCTGGTCTACAAGAGCTAGTTCCAGGACAGGAACCAAAAAGCTACGGAGAAACCCTGTCTCGAAAAATTAAAAAAAAAAAAAAAAGTAAAAAAAAAAAGGCAGCTACAAACAACTATCTAGAAAGGGATTTACACCTAGGATATTAAAGAGTTCCTGTGAGTGGGTAAAGGATTTAAGAAGACATTTTTTTTTTCCAGAGAAGATACACAAATGAGTGATAAATACGTCCTTAGTCATCAGACAAATTACCCAGTAGGGAAGCTGTTGAGGACAAGGAGCAGGGGAGGGGCTAGGAGGATGGCTCATGGGTAAAGGGCATTTGCTGCCAAGCCTGACAGCCTGAGTTTGATCTCTGGAATCAGACAGTAGAAGAAAAGATTCACCCTCTAATGGCTGTGCTCTGACTTCCATGGTGTGCATGTCTGGCCATAAATGTATATTTTTTGAAGGAGGGCTGGGCATGGTGGTGCTCTGTGAGTTTGAGGCCAACCTGATCTACATGCCTTGTTCCAGGCTAGCCAAGGCTACATAGTGAGACTGTGTCTCATAAAAAGCAAATTTTATAAAGAGATAGACAAGCTAGGGATGTGGCAGAGGGAGAAAGGGAGGGAAGGAGGGAAGGAGGGAGGGAGAAAAGGAGAACATTCAGGATGTTTTGAGACAGGGTTTCATGTTGCCAGGCTAGCCTAGAAACTTGCTGTGTAGCACGACTAACTTTGAACCCCTGGTCCATTTCCCTACTTCTGCTATTACAAGCATGAGCCAGGATTTTTAAAATTACAGTGTCAGTGGAAGTAAGAGGAATCAGAACCCTCCTCCAGGGCTGCCGAGAATGGAAAACGGTGCTGTGGAAAATAGTCTGCCAGTCTGGCAGTTCCTCAGAGAGCTGAACAGCCAGCGCCTGATGCAATAATTCCATCCCAGGCTATAGACTCAATAATAGTGAAAACATATGTCCACTTAAAACTTGCTCAAGAGTTTTCATAGCAGCATTACTTATGCTAACACCAAAGCAGAAACATTCCAAATAGCTATCAATTGATAAGCAAAATTATTGTATACCTCACAGTAGAAAAGTCTCTGCCGAGGGCCAAGGAGATGGCTCAGCAGGTAAAAGTACTTGCTGTGTATGCCTATAACCCGAGTTTGATCCCCAGAAGGATAGAAGGATAGATGTGTCTCCCCAAAATTGTCCTCTGACCTCCATATGTGGATTGTGGCATGCATGTGCCTACATTCAAACACATTACACACACACACACAAACACATACTAATAATAACAAAAACAATGATGATGATGATAAGTGAAGAGAATTCTCTGGCAATAAATACTAATAAATTGTGGATACATATAAAATTCAACATGGTTTCACCTGAGGCTGACTCACAATACTGAATACATTATACATTATAAACAGTGAGCTGTACATTTAAAAAGAACAAACTTTAAGGTATGTGAATTATATCTTGAGAAGGCTGTTAAAGAACACATAAGAAAATGGAGAAAGAAGTGTGGAAGGGACGGCATCAAATAGCAAGTAGTGTTTCCCTTCCTATGGGCAAGCTACAGGTGTTGATTTTATTTTTGAGACAGTCTCGTGTGTCTCAGGCCGGCTTTAAAATACATAGCTAAGGATGACTTGAACTCCAGTTTCTCCCATTGTCTCTTCCCAGTGCCGGGATTACAGGCACATGCCACTGTGTGCAGTTCTAATGGCTTTCTTTGGTAACTTTAGATTATTTTTTAGTAGGTTAATGAGGGTGTGACTGGAGTTTGCTGGCCTCCAGCCTTTGTTGCTGGAAGACATGCCTGCAAGTCCACCTATCAGCTTACCTGAGCACCCACCAGACCAGGGAAGACCAGGGAGTGGGTTGGAGGATCTCCTATGCAGTGAAGGGTATTTCCAAGCCCATCTTCAAGTTCAAGACTGTTTGCCGGGCCAGGAGTCCTGGCCAATCAGTCGTTCCTGCTAGTTCTGATCATGTAGCTGCATGATGGCTGCGAGGGGCGAGGAGCTTGGAGTTGTACAGTTCAGATGCAGCAGGAGGAAAGACCCCTGCCTTCTGGAATCTGTCCAGTAGATAGGGGTTGATAGCTTGCTTGTCTAGCAAGAACAAAGTTCAGGGGTTATGCTGGATATGCTGGCATATGTTTGTAATCCCAGCACTTGAGAGGTAGAGGCAAGGCTAGCCTGTACTACCTGAGACCCTATCCAAAATCATCATCATTCATTAGGGAATCAATTTAAATCAGTCTGGAAAGCCAAGTCTGGTGGCATAGGCCATCTTCCCAGCTGCTTGGGGGGCCTAGGCAAGAAGATCACAAATTAGAATATGGAAGCTTAGGGTATGGCTGGAGATCGAACTCAGGGGTAGAGGGCTTACATGTAAGCACTCCTAGGTTCAACCCCAATTACTGGAAAGATCCTCAAGATTCCATGGCTCACAGCCACTCGGAGGCATTTCCGAGCCAATACCAAGACATAAACCCCCCTTTCCTTAGTCCTGAGCTTTGAAAGTTGTGTTGTGGAGAAAGATTTCTCTGGAGCTGGGCATGCGGCTCAGTGAGGTAGCGCATTTGACTAGCAAGCATGAAGCTCTAGGTTTCATTCCCAGCACTGAGAAAAGGGAGGGGTTACAGAAGAAAATGTTTTGAGTTTTGACTTTTTTTTTTTTCCTATTCTCACATCGCAATCCCACTGAAGACCTGTGGGATCCCCAGAATCATGGGGAATTCTGTTAGCACACAAGTGATCCAGTCCGCAGCATCTGTGTATCTTTTAGGTCAATTCAGTTCTGAGCCAAGGTTATTTGATTGGCTCAGCTAGAAATTGGGGTTCCCAGGCGAACAATGAGGGCTGATGAGAAGCCAAGGACAATGGCACGGGGTTTTGATCCTACTTAATGTTCTGGCTTTGTGGGAGCCTAGCCAGTTTAGATGTTCACCTTCCTAGATATGGACGGAGGGGGGAGGACCTTGGACTTTCCACAGGGCAGGGAACCCTGACTGCTCTTTGGACTGGAGAGGGAGGGGGAGAGGAGTGGGGGGAGGGGGGAAAGGGTGGGAGGAGGGGGAGGGAAATGGGAGGCTGGGAGGAGGCGGAAACTTGTTTTTTTCCTTTTCTCAATAAAAAAAAGAAAGAAAGAAATTGGGGTTCCCACAATTCCTCTCTGGAGTACGATCAGTTTACTCGACTGGCTCGCAGAACTCAGGGGATCACTTGTGTCCATCATTTCATTCCCAGGGATACAGATTAAGAGACACACAGGGTGGGGAAGGACAACTCCGTGGTCCCCTCCAGGAGCATGGTCCTAAAGGAATCTCTGAACTCTGCCCTTTTGGGTTTTTATAAACACTACCCTGTGTGTCTAATGCTACACCGAGTGTGGAAACCCAGCAAGGCCTGTCAGTCTAGATTCCTCTTGACTTCTCTGGGTAGGATTTCTTCCTCCAGGGTATGGGGTATGGGGCAAGACCACTCACAACACCGTCTACTTTAGGCAGGCAATTTCTGAACAACCAACAGCTCCAAGGTAGGGGTGGGGAGGGGTGATTTGAGTTTCTGTGACCTGAGTTGGGAGGGGAAAAAAAGAAATCCTAGTTTATATGCTCTGCCTTGGAGTTCTGAGCCAGGAACTGTCAAAGAAAACCAAGCACATCAGCCGGGCAGTGGTGGTGCACGCCTTTAATCTCAGTACTCCGGAGGCAGAGGCAGGGGGATTTCTGAGTTTGAGGCCAGCCTGGGGTACAGAATGAGTTCCAGGACAGTCAGGGCTACATAAGGAAACTCTGTCTCAAAAAAAATGAAAATAAAAAAGGTCATAGAATCTTATAGACAGTGGGACCCTTGGTTGACTGGCTAGCTGCTGTTCTTTTGCTTTGCTTTGATCCTAAACACTGACGCCTTCCCCACAGCGACACATGCAGGGCAGCAGGTAGGGATTGCATGCTTAGCATGTTCCTGGGTTTTCCTGCAGAGCACTCATGGAGAACATCTAGAATGTTCTCGGATTTTATTAATATTTATTTATTTACTGATTTTTGAGACAGGGTTGTACTCTGTAGCCCTGATTGGCCTGGAACTTGCTGTGTAAGTGGGCTGGCTTTAAACTAGGGAGACCGTCTGTCTTACTTTTGTCTCTGGGATTAAAGGTGTGTGCCGCCGTGCCCAGCCATGACTTTATATTCAAAAAAGCAAATTATTCTCCCAAGTCAATGACATAACAACAACAAAAGGATTAGTTGAGAAGAAAGGAACTCAACACACACAATAGTCAAATGCTACCTTACCTTAGGACATATTCTGATTTGAAAACAACAGTTGCAAGAAGCTATCTTAAAGATAATGTGGAAAATAAGACCAGGCATAGAGTAGACCTAGAGCATTCAAGAATCTTCCAAAATCTGGGTCATAAACATAGTCTACAAGCCTAAGAAACATTCTGTCCATAAGAAAAACCCAAGCACGGCAGCCGTAAGGGATCTTGATGACCCTCTGACTCTCACCAAGATAGCAAGCACAGGAAGAGACAGCACACGTGTGCACAGCACAGAAGACTACAAGAAATAATGGCTGGAAGCCTAGCTTTTGAAGCCAGACAGGGTTCATATCCTGTGTCAAGCCAGTCACCAAGGCACTCGGGGCCAGACTCCTTGGTAAAATGAGGCTTTGAACAAGCCACCCCACCCACGGGGCCTTCACACAGCTCTCTTAGGCGCTCTAGGGCTGGCCTATACTCACTCATAGCTTCCAGTCAGCCAGGCGCCATTTCCTCATCTCTAAAAACGATGACTTTTTATTTTGTTTAGCTAAGAGCATGGCAGCACTCTCCTGTAACCCCAGCATTTAGGAACCTGAGACAAGAAGATGGAGTTTGAGGCCAGAACTACACAGAGTACTCAGGCCTCGAAACTCAAAAACCTTAACCGCTCCTTCTGAAGCGTGGGGGAATTGAATTTGTTTTGCTTAAGTGAGACTCAACTTTCTTGTTTCCTGTTTAAGAGGGAAGAGAAAGTAGAGTTGGCATGTGTGGGGGGCACACATAACGAGGGCCATGAGAGCCCACTGCTGTGTCCAAGACTGCAGCCAGAAGCAAGCCAGTCAGCCCAAATTCTAGATCTGGCCCCAAATTATTTTTTTTCTTACGCATTCTGTGACAAAGCTCCTGAGCTTTTATTTATTTATTTAAAAAAAAACAAACATGTCTTTCGAAAGCACGTTTAAATCAATGTGATGCTCCAGTAGATGGGGGAGGGGAAGGAGGACTGAAGCCCATGAGGTCCAACAGAAACAACGTGCTCTCTGTGACCAATACACAACACACACCTTCTGCTTTCCCCACCAACCCTGACTAAGCTGCCAGACCCACAAGCCCCGCCAGTTGCACCTCTTCAGCCCCAATCCATCCTTGGGGTGGCACACTCCACCTGGAGACCTGATTACTCATCTACCCTAAAGCCTGGCGTTCTCCCACAAACTGGCCCTGGCGCCCCGAGCAGGAACGCTCTCTTCCCAGGCTCAACAATGGCTCCTAGGACTAGTCCCTTCAGAATTCCACCCCACAGGCAGTCCTTCTTCCCTTGGAATCCGCGGGGGCTGACTCAGTTCTTGCGATCCCACAGCGAGGAAGGGACATCATCCAGGGACGCTAGAAGTCACCGATGGGAGCCAGGGGTTTCTAACTAATATGTTAGAAACACCTGACGACCCCCTGGCAGTGCGAGTCTGGAAATTAAATAGAAGTCCCAGCTGGAGATGGAAACAGAAGAGCACTAAGTAGATGTTGGGGTGCAGGGGCCCTAGGGTTACCGCACAGACTCGGATCCCCGGTCCTGGAGCAGCCCACCCCTCCCCGCTGCCCAATCCGGCCGGCGCCCCGCTTTACCTGCGCTACTGGCGGCGCTGCTCCGCGCTGCCGCCCGCGGCGCGTACAATTGAGCGGGCTCAGTCAGTGGCTGTTCTTCGCCCCGGACTGCCAGGGCGGGAGCGCAGCGAGGAAGCAGCCAGTTGGCCCCGGACTCCTCAGTCCTCTCCAGACAGGACCGTCGGGCCACGCCTGGGGATGGGGGGGGGGGGCGGTGTGTTGTGTGGAGAGGCCAGAAAGAGGGAGGACACAGGTGGGCTCCAGGAACCACACTGACCGCCCCCTGGGGGTGTGTGGATGATCTAGCCTGATGGCGGAATCACCGCTGGGTTCACTAATGGACCGAAAAAATCTGTCCCTCAGGGAAGAAGCTTCTAGGAGGACAAAAGGCCCTTGTGCAGGAAATTTAATCTTTATCTTGCCCCCTCCTCTGCGGGTGGCATCTTTGCAACTATCCAAACAGACACCTTGATGCCAGGGCGTCTTGGCTGTCTTCTGGGCAACACAGGAGTGGGGAGGGGCCGAGAGGACAGGTGGCTTCTGGAACAGGAGCCTCTATGCAGAAGTGCGAGCTTCATAAAAGGTCCAGATAAACACGGGACACGTTTCAGCAAATAAAGCAGAGCCCAAGCAAACGCTGAAGCTAGGGCTCCGTGGGAGACCTGCGAATCTGGTGGGGGTCCAAGTGCTTGCTGGGGAGAGTGTTATCTGTGCGGCCCTTCCTGGGTGCGGTTTGGCAAGATGAAATTAGGATCCTTAACCATGGCCACAAGCTTTCTGAACTAGTAACTCCTTTCCAGAGCCATCTTAAGGAAATAAACCAACAATGAAGACTTATATATAACTTTCAAAGAAGCAGTATTTACAGGAAAAAAAGTTGCAACCCCCCCAAACAAACAAACAAACAAACGAAACAAAGTAAAAAATAAAACAAACCTAAACAAAACCCCCAAACTGTAGTCTAAGAGAAAGCCAGTCATTAGCTTCTGGGTAAAGGATTTAGATGACTGTTATTTTCTTTAAAAATGTAAAGTTTGAGCCTGATGGTGGTGACACATGCCTTTGATCCCAGTAATCAGGAAGCAGAGGCAGGTGGATCTCTGTGAGTTTGAGGCCAGCTTGGTCTACATACAGAGAGACCAGGACAGCCAGGGCTACAAAGAAACCCTGTGTTGAAAACCAAAAAAGAAAAAAAAAAGGGGGGGGGGGAGACAAATAAACAAAAAACGAAAACCAAACAAACAAAAACCCAGATTTTAATGTCAGGCTTGGTGGGTCATTCCTGTAATTCCAGCACTTGAGAAACTGAGGCAGAAGGATTGCCTGAAGTGTAAGGCCACCCTGGGTTACATAACAAGACCCAGTTAAAATAAAAATAAATAAACTAAGGTTTGTGTAATTTACACATTTTCTCCAGTAGACAGGATTTACTTGGTCAAAAATATACTTGGTCAAAAAAAGTAATTTGAAACTTACTTTCAAATGTGTGGATATGAAGAAATGGAAGGGAGGAGACGATGAACAAAAGTTAAAGAGAGCTTTGTTAACCTAGGCCTCCCCTTATTCAAACAGAAGCTGCATCGAGCATCCGGCAAAAACAGAGCCCTGTTCTTCCCACGGTGAGTAGTTAGCTCAAGCTGGCTGAGGTATAGCCCAATTGTGATCCTGTATATTTTCCACGATTTTTCCTCTGTGTGACTCAGGCCCAGAACTACCCCACTAGCATCTGATCTGGAAATAACTTGATACTTACCAAACAGCTGTAATTTTCCAGCCCGTGTCTTTCATTTGCCTTGTGGACGCCAAAGAAAACTGTTCTTTACTTGGGGTTGGCCGAGCAGGCTTTTGCCAAATACCTAACAAATGCTCCAGGGTCTTCAGGCAGAACATTGTCAGTGCACGGCTGTGGAAAAATCAATCATGTGCAGCCTGTCCCTCCCTGTTTCCCCCCGCCCATCAGAAGCCACAGGAAACTTCTTTTCCAGACATTTTAATCAGAAACTTACAAAACATCAATGAGTTCTCTATACAAATTTTGCACAGAATACTTTAATATAATGCAGAGTAGTCTATATCTTTGGTCATCTTTCTGAATCTTATCTTTTCTTCCATACAATATATTCTGATCACCTCCTCCATCTCCTTATTTTATTGAGATGAGGTCTCAAGAATCCCAAGCTGGGTTTTAACTCAAGGATGGTCTTGAATTTCTGATCCTCTGCCTCTGCCTCCCGGGTGCTGGGATTAGACTTGTGCCACCATGACGTTTTTATATGATGCTGGGGATGGCACCCAGGGCTCTGTGCATGCCAGTCAAGCACTGTTCCAACTGAGCTCCATCCTAACCCTCTCATAACCTTTGTGAGATTGAAATCAGAGACCATTTTCCATTACATCTCCAGGAAAAAAAAAAAAAACCCAGGCACATAAACAGCTGCACAGGTGAGGTGAGAAATCAGTGCTAGGGAATTTTTCTGCTTGAAAACTTCAAAATAGCTTTGTTTTCAAAACTCTTATTTTGCTCAGTCTGCCAGAATGCTGCTCTAGAAATCAAAACTGAGACTCCAAGGTAAACTAAGACATAAACCTAGGAGTGTGTTTGGGGTGAGACATGAGGCCCGGGCGGTAGGGTAGGTATGCCCTTCCAGGGCTAATGGCATGGTGGAGTCATAAACAGAGCCGCCTGTCCTTTAAGATGCACACTAGCTCAGCCCAAGAATGAGGCCAAATAACAACTTTCTATGCAAAGTAGAAGCTTGTTCTGGCCATGTTCCTTTTAGATACGCCTTTAGATGAGAAGGCTGCCTGGCTGGGCTGCTAGTCCCTCTGTCAGATGCTCCACTTAGCCTCTTCTTTACTTGCTGCTCCTCCTGCTTCCCCAAAGCCTCCCTTCTGCTGAGTACCCTGCTCCTTAGTCAACAGAACTGCAAGCAACTGAGTTTTCAGCTCAGCCTTCAAATAAACCCTGCGGTTGTCAGGCAATGGAAGCCAAGACCACCAACTACCCCTCTGCCACCCATATCCTTTCAGAAAGGGGGAAGGCCATCAAAGAGGAGTGGCAAGTGGCCAGACTGTTGGGTGAAGGCCAGAGAGAAAGAACCTGTTGTTAGAAGCCTGACGTCCTTCCCTGCTGCTGGGGGTAGGGGAGGACAGACCGAATGAAACAGCACTTCTGACTTCAGCCGCCATCCCGGGGGCACAGACAGAGGGCAAGAAACAGGGCATAGAGCCAGCCACTGTAGGGCAGGAACAGAGGGCTGTTGAGCTAAGCTGATGACAGACTCCATCTATTAGCCCGAAGGCAGGTGTCTGGTCCTCCTGCCCTTAAGTTACCCAACTGCACGTGCCTGTTTCTGGGACTCTTGTATTTAGGCTCTGCCCTGCCCCCTTCAGTTCTCCAGTCAAAGGCTTCAGTTCTGGAAATCAAAGTTCTGAATGGGCATTGTGTAGATACTAGGAGTGGAAAGTACTAGAGACTTGCATATTTCTCGTGAGAGCCACGAAGAAGCTAAAAAGTAGCTTATACTGGGGGACGAGTGCACACGGCATTCCAGTTCAAAAGAGGTAAAGTCTTTGACCAGACTCTTTCAAAGATGCATGAGCTGACTGCAATTTTCTCTTGAAATCCAAGACCAAAGCATAAACAAAAAACAAAACCAAACAAAAATCATAGCCTCTCGTAACCCTGTAATCCTTTCCACAAACTTGGCCTTGTGGATTTCCTGGGTGCTTTGAAGGCACAGGGCTTGTGGAGTGTAAGGTCAGGAGAACCGGTCTTTGTCTCTGAGGGGAAACCATGCAAGCCTCAAAGTGTCCAGCAGGCTCTTTGCAGAAAGGTTATAAAATGACAGTTCCCAGAAGACAGGGATGTCCTGGTCCCTCAGAGTCTCCTGATGGGGTCTTCTCAGGATAAGTGCTCTTTACCCAACTCTCCCTGGGGCACAGGTACAGGAATGGAGGTCACTACTTGGTTCTGAAACACGAAGATTTTGATTCTTTCAAATACCCAGATGAAAATGAGCAGGATGCTGACATACTGAACCCAGGCAAACTTAATCATTTCCCAGAAGCCTGGCTGGTAAGTACAAAACGTTAAGGAGGCAATGGCCATACATAAGAAACAGTTACCCCCAAAGTTCAGGTCAGATGGGAAATAGAATATTTCAAATACTCTTAAGATAAAACGGATAAGCAGAGATTATTAACCTATAAATATGGATAATCCTGACCCAGAAGAATTGCTAAGAAAGAAGCAGAGACAGAAAATGGATTTTCCCTCCTGTGGGACTTCAGTCATTGTGTGGGGGCTACAGTGCAGCAGCAATTTCCTGTCTTATGAACCCCACATCTGTTCCTACTTGGGAGAGCGAAGGAACCCTTCCTTTCTTAGTGGGGCAGAGCCAGCACTGGCTGGCGAGCATAAAGGATATGAAATGACTTCCACAGGATACCGGATGACAGCGTCGATTATAAAGGGCGCTTCGGCAGCCCTGCCCACCAGCCAAATGGGGTTGGGGTCACTCAGGACGGTGGTAACTGCAACACAAGCATTAATCCTTAATCCAAAATATAAGTAGTCTTTAATACAGGGGGATATTCTGCATTCCAAAATGCAAAGAAATAAAAAGAGCAATTGAATTTACAAAGTTCTTACACATTATTTAAAATACTTGTCAAAATACTTCTGCTATGATATGTCAAAACCTAGCAAAGGATTGCTGTGGTCTGCCATTGCTGAAGAGCTAACTGAGGAAATTCTATGTTTCTAGAAAAAGTAGCAGTTGGAGTGCTATAGTGTGTAGGGGAAATATTTTTATTACATAGTTAAATAAGAATTTGTATCCCAAAGTGTTCCTCTTCTGTTTCTAAGACTTATTTGTGGGCGTGTGTTTGTGTGTTCACTTGTGTGTAATCTGTAGAGGCCAGATGTGTTGGATCCCCTGGAGTTGGTGTTACAGGCAGTTGTGCAGTTGTGAGCTGCCTAATATGGCTACTGGGAACCCCAGAAATGTGGAAAAGTAGCAGAATTTTTTTCTTTTCATTTTTTTTTTTTTGGACCTGGTTTCTCTGTGTAGCCCTGGCTGTCCTGAAACTCTGTCCCAGGCTGGCCTCAAACTCAGAGATCCTCCTGCCTCTGCCTCCCAAGTGTTGGGATTAAAGGCATGCGCCACTACCATCCTGCCAGTGGCAAGTACTCTTAACTGCTGATCCATTTCACCAGTCACGTCCTCTTTAAATATGTTTATTTATTTAATGTGTGTGCGTAGCTGTAGCAGCTCTCTCCCTCCACCACGTGAGTCCTAGGTATAGAACCTGGGTCATCAGGCTTAACTGAAAATGCTCTTACCCACCGAGCATCCCACTGGCTTCTTTCTTTATCTTTTCTTTTTCTTTCTTTTTTTTTTTTGACAGAGCCTCTGTAACTCAAGCTGGCCTCCTACTGGCTACATTGCCAAGGATGACCTTGAACTTCTGATCCTTCTGTTCAGCCTGCTGAGGGCTGGGGCTGCAAGTGTGTGTGCTACTGTGCTTTAGGCTTTATGTGGTACTGGCGACTGAACCCAGGGTATTGTACACACTAAGCAGGAGCTCTCAGCCTCCAAAAATGATAGTTGTATGAAACTACTTATATATAGACAAAGAGTGAATGGAATAAAGAGGAAAAGAGTTGATTTTCAGGCCAGTGGTTGTCAGATTTATTCAGAAATGCTGGAGTTGCAAGCCTTCCACATGGGCAATATCTGTGGTGTCCTCTATAATGTCTTGCTGTCAAGAAACAGTTTGATGCCTTTTAGTGAAAATGCTAGGCCACCAACCAGCCTGGTGTGCTCCATCAAGCATGGGATGCTCCTCCAGGGAACAAACACTATCTGTAGTCAGGTTACAGATGTGGACTGCCTGACACAAGTCATCAGCAGCTGTCTGGAAAACTGAGGACAGTAAATTGTCACTGGGTTTTTTTTTTTTTTAAATAGGTGTGCTATGAGGGATAAATCAATTAGGCTTAAATACACACTAATAAGAGAAAACCAGCTAGGCCAGTGATGGAATAAATAAGGAGAGTGATTGATCACTAGCCTGCTGGGCTACAGGAGAGGCGGCACGTGGGAAGGGATGTGGCTTTGAAGACAGGACACAGAGGACAAGTTCTGGCAAGCCCATCTACCTCCCATCACAGAGCCACCACTGGGTCTGTGATTGTCATCATGAAAACCATTCCAGTTGTCTGTTTTCATGGACCCCACAACCTGGGAAGTCTGAGGGCAGTGGCCCAGTGGCCTCTACTGGTAACTCACCGTTCCTCTCCTGATAGGCAGCAACAATGTGAGTGAGGTCGTAGTCATGGGCAAAAGGACTAGTGCCATTGATCACAGACACCTGGGGCAAGGCAAGAGGACAAACTATGAGCACCCCCATCCCCCTCTTCTTTCCACCCTGCTGCACACTCAGGCTCAATCCTGGAGACCACCCGAAGCCCAGACACCACACGCTTATTCTTGGGACCAATTGTTTCAGTAATCATTTTTAGAGTTTTGTTTTTCTTATTTATAGGTTTTATGTGTGTGTGTGTGTGTGTGTGTGTGTGTGTGTGTGTGTGTGTGTGGTACAGGTGCCCATGGAGCCAGGGGCATTGGATCCCCCTGGAGTTAGGGTTACAGGTGGTTATAAGCAACCGGATGCAGGTGCTGGGAACTGAAATTCTCTCCAGCTCTCTTTCAGTGAGCTTTTTTTTTTCAGGGATGAACAAATTCTTTTGCGGTGACAGAAATAAGGGCTGATGTCCACCACACACACACACACACACACACAGAGAGAGAGAGAGAGAGAGAGAGAGAGAGAGAGAGAAAGGCAGGAGCCTTTTGTGGGTTCAAAGAAGAGCAGAAGGGCCCATGCGTGTGGCCGGATGCAGCAAGGGGAATGAGGGAAGGACAAGAGGCCGCAGAGCTGGGAGACAGCTAAAGATTTTTTCCATGGGTCTAGGTTGTTTTTTTATATAAAAATAACACTTTTCCTCCCCTTTTTGTTCTAGGAAAACAGCTATGCTAACTGTGTAGCTTTAAGTTTGCCCCCTCCACCCCTGGTTCTGTTGGCAAGTGCCATGGCCATAGGGCTCTTGAATAGACAACGCTCAGGGCTGGCCAGTCAGGAAGCCACTACGGTGACTGAAAAACATGACTTAAATAAACCTCTTTTTTATTTCTGTTTGAGATGAGGCGTTGCTCATTTACACTATGGAGATTTAAAATGTGACATACAAACCTCTCTCTCTCTTTTTATTTCTGTTTGAGATGGGGTGTTGCTCAGTTACCCAGGCTAGTCTTTTTAATTCCTGCCTTCAAGTGATACTTCCACCTCAGTGTTCCAAGCAGGGGACAACTAGGCCAAGCATGCCACCACACCCAATCTGTAAACTTTCTCACTCTGGGCTGTCATATGTCACCTGCTCAGTAAGTGGTGACTCGTATTTTTTAAAAATGTATTTACATAGGCATTTTACAAGATCATTTGGAAGATGTGACGATCAGTCTTGATGGTCAAATTGCTTGTTCCGAGCAACACTTGGGAGTTTAGTAGAGCACACCTCTGGGTGTAAGGCATTTCCAGAGAAGTCTAAGACATGAGGGCTCAGACATGATCAACAGTCTGGCCCACCAATGGAGTCAATTGTGAACAGACATCGGGTGGTTTGGGGAGTGGAGCTCCTGAAGGTGGAGCCTGAAGGTTGGGGCCTGGTTGTCTTCAGGGACTGCATCTTGCTCTTGCCCCTGTCTGCTCTATTCTGCTTCCTGCTGGTCATAAAGTGAGCTCTTTTGTCTCCTTTCCCACCAGACTGGACTAAAACCTCTGAAACTGTGAACAAAATCAATCTCTCCTGCTTTAGGTTGCTTTTTCAGGTGTTTGGTCACAGAAAATGATAAACTAACACAGATACATTTGGAATATGTGTACCTGAAAACGGCAGTTTAGTTCCTCAATAAGAACATTCCCCCTCTTTTAAGGGTATAAACCAAGGTGTGTCTTTTATATATATTTTTAAAATTATTATTATTTATATGCGTGTGTGTTTCTGTGTGCTTTGTGTGTGAAGCACTAAGAAGGCCAGAAGAGAGTGTTGGATCCACTACAGATGGAAATACAAGCAATCGTAAGCTTCCACCTGGGTGCTGGAAATCAATCTTGGGTCCTCTGGAAGAACAATGCTCCTAACCACTGAGCCAACGCTCCAATTTCCCTTCTACATTTTGAAAGAATCTATGATGGGACTGGAGAGAAGAAAGTTCAGCAGTTAAGAGCACTGTTTGCTCTTCCAGAGAACCTGGGCTGGGATCCAACACTGCACATCTGTGGTGCACATACACACATTCTTCAAAGATCTAAATGCTATTTCTAAGCTTGAATTTCTCTTCCTTCAAATGATATGGTAAACATGGAAATGAAGGAGCTAGAACACAAGAAGCATGGTTACATTGTATCTGATATCCAGAGCTAGACCACAAGAAGCATGGTTACATTGTATCTGATATCCAGAGCTAAACCACAAGAAGCATCCTTACATTGTATCTGATATCCAGAGCTAGACCACAAGAAGCATCCTTACATTGTATCTGATATCCAGAGCTAGACCACAAGAAGCATCCTTACATTGTATCTGATATCCAGGCCTCGGTAGCTCAGTGGCTGCTTCTGCTGTAGCCTCAGATCGCCATTGACATACAACCGTGACCCAGGAACAGCAAAGGAGGACTGAAGAAACGCCATGCTCTGCATCACGAAGGTTGACATCCTCTGAAACCATAGAAAGAGAGATGTTACTGTCCAATCTGAGGAGCCTGGGGGCTTCACCAGCCACCTGTCTGCAGCTAAAACTGACAGGCCTGGCATACCTGGGCTAGTCCACCCAGGAACCTTTCTACCCAGAACCCTCTGACCTATTAATAGTTAATCAGATGATGTTAGGAATCTCTGCTCCAGTCTCATTCCCCCATTCCAAAACCCACCCTTCTTAGAAAGCCCACCAAGGGTTGGCTCCTCCCCCAGAGCTACTGAAGACCGCGCCTACAGGGTGTTTAAGACCTGGCACCTAGATCCCTGGCATAATTTCTCTCCTGCTTTCTTCCCCCAAGAACCACCCATGGGTGCTTTGCTCATTAAACCTGGACTTTTAATTCTGCCTGATCTGACTTACTGCATCAACAGAGAGATTTAATATCGGGGTACTGAAACCTTTCAAAATAATTTAATATTCAATTTGCCTATGTTAAGTCCCCAACAATATTCCATAAGAGCCATCTGTGGTGTGGTTGTCCCCAGAAAAGAGGAAAAGGAAAGGACTCAGAGAGGATTGACTCACATGCAGTTGGTAGGAGAAGGTCAGCATAAGCTGCACCCCGAAAACATGCTCCGTGGCTTGCAGGGGAAGTTCAAGTTTAAAATGTAACGCATCCATTTTCCCATCCTGGTTCCTGTCTTCTTCTCTGGTCTACAGAGGCCAAAGAAAGATTTACTTTTTAAAGAATTGTTATATGTTGGCAGGTGGTGGTGCACACCTTTAATCCCAGCATTCAGGAGGCAGAGGCAGGCAGATCTCTGAGTTCAAGGCCAGCCTGGTCTACAGAATGAGTTCCAGGACAATCAGGGCTACACAGAGAAATTCTGTCTCAAAAAACAAACAAACAAGCATTTTTATTTATTTATGTATATGTGTGTCTGTGAATATGAATATGATGAATATGCACATGTGTGTGTGTGTCGCTGGATGTCCTAGAGCCTGAGTTAAAGGTAACTGTGAGGGGCTGGAGAGATGACTCAGAGGTTAAGAGCACTGACTGCTCTTCCAGAGGTCATGAGTTCAATTCCCAGCAACCACATGATGGCTCACAACCATCTGTAATGAGATCTGGTGCCCTCTTCTGGTATGTGTGAAGCAGAATGTTGTACACATAATAAATAAATAAATTTAAAAAAAAAAGATTAAAAAAAATAAAGGTAACTGTGAGCTTCCTGATGAAGGTGCTGGAACTTAACTCAGGTCCTCTGCAAGAACAGTCTGCACTCTTAATCATGGAGTCATGTCTCCAGCCCTCAGAGAGATATTCATTTTTCCTCCCCCTCCCCCCTCCCATTCCTTTTGTTCTTCCTCTAGAGTGCTAAAGATTGAACCTAGGACCTGCAAAATGTTCGGCCAATACCACTCTGTGAAGAAGAGTTGTTTCTCCTGTAAGCAGGGTTGGGGTTTCAAGATTGCTGCTTTCCAAGCCCTGCAGTGATTTCTTTCCCTCAGGGCAACAATGTCCTTTTCTTAGGCTTGGTACCATCTACTGTCCTTGTCCTAGTTCAGCAGCTTTTCCAGGGGAGGAGGCAACTGTGCCAACAGGGTTGCTGATAGAGTCACGGAGGCACTTAGATACCAGTCAAGGTGCATGGGATGGGAGAGCGGCTGCCAGGGCTTCTGTGAGTAACTTCTGCCGCGATAAGGAAGACGGCCGCGCTAATTCAGGTTTCTATTGCTGTGAAGAGACACCTTGACTATGGCTACTCTTATAAAGGAAAACATTAATTGGGTCTGACTTACAGTTCATAGGTTTAGTCCATTGTCATCATGGGGGCAAGCATGGTAGCATGCAGGCAGACAAGGTGTTAGAGAAGGAGCCTGAGCATTTGCATTAAGCCTGAGCACTTCGAAGAGGAAAAACAAGTCAACTGCCTGATTAAAGTAAGCATGATTTTGGTCTGGGTGCCCCTGAGACTAGCCGGTCTACCTGCTTTTCCCTAAGGTGAGAGCACTCGTATACATAAAAAATGAATGAAATTTATGCCCTGGCAATGCTGAAGCATGCATGGATAGCCCATATATGGCGGTTCTGTTGAGCTTGTCCATATTGGGTTTCATGGTCTAAGTTGATGAGGATGACTGACCAGATCTCTTTCTCAAAGGGGCACCACATCTCATTACAGATGGTTGTGAGCCACCACGTGGCTGCTGGGAATTGAACTCAGGACCTTCAGAAGAGCAGGCAGTGCTCTTAAACGCTGAGCAATTTCTCCAGAGCCTTATACACTAAATAGATTTTTATAAAAGAGAAAAAGTCCAAAGATACAGAGAAACCCTGTCTCAACCCCCCCCCCCAAAAAAAAAGAAAAAGAAAAAGAAAGAAAAGGAAAGAAGAAACCTTAGCTTGGGCAAACAGCAACTTGTTTAACTATTTAATTACAAACCGAAATCTTAACCTGTCCAGGAACTTTTTTTTTCCTTCTAGACAGGGTTTCTCTGTGTAACAGCCTTGCCTGTCCTGAAACTTGCTCAGTAGACCAGGATGGTCTTGAATTCACAGAGATCTGCCTGCCTCTGCCTCTTGAATGCTGGGATTAAAGGCATGCGCCACCACCACCCAAAGGAATTTATTCTTAACTGTCCTAACTGCAAACGGAAACCTGTTTTGGTCTCACAGGAGGTGGAGAGTTAATTCATCAATTAAGAGCACCGTGTGCTGCTCTTCCAGAGGACCTGAGTTTGGTTCCCAGCACTCGCACTAGGGGCCTCGCAACCACCTGTAACTCTAGGTCCAGGGAACCCAATGCCGTCTTGTCTCCATAGGTACTTACACTCACGTGCATGTATCCACATAGGTGTACACATACACACACACACACACACACACACACACACACACACAGAGAGAGAGAGAGAGAGAGGGAGAGAGAGAGAGAGAGAGAGAAAGAGAGAGAGAAAACAAAATCAAAACAAAAACATCCCCAAAAAACAAAACCCCAAAGATGCTGGGCAGAAAACATCATTTCGCATGAACGTAGCGTTCTACTGGGAAGATCAAATAAATAAAAGCCAAATGATTACAAAACAGCACCAGGTAATTGCCCAGTGACACAAAGAAAAATCAAGTAGGTTAAAATTGGAGAATTAAGAGGGTAAAAATTAACAAAAATGGGAAGTTGTGGTGACATCTTGTTTGTGCTTCAACAAATAAAGCTTGCCTGAAGATCAGAGTGTGGAGTTCGCCACGCTAGTTAGCCATAGAGACCAGGCAGTGGTGGCTCACACCTTTAACCCCAGCACTGGAGAAACAGAGGCAGATGGATCTCACAAGAGGAGACAGGAGCTCAAGATATTCGGTCTGAGGATTCATGGAAACAGGATATTGCTCCCTTTAGTTTAAGGACTCAGTAAAAAAAAAACAACAAAAAAAGTCTCTCTAGCCGGGCGGTGGTGGCGCACGCCTTTAATCCCAGCACTCGGGAGGTAGAGGCAGGCGGATCTCTGTGAGTTCGAGGCCAGCCTGGTCTACAAGAGCTAGTTCCAGGACAGGCACCAAAGCTACAGAGAAACCCTGTCTCGAAAAAACTAAAAAAAAAAAAAAAAAAAAAAAAAAAAGTCTCTCTAGTGCCTGGCTCCTTTACTTCTCTGATCTTTCATCCTTTACCCTGACATCTGACCCAGGTTTTTATTTTTAAGACCACTTAGAACTCGTGTGCAGGAAGTGTTTGGGATGATCTACCTTGCTGGCGCCCGGGGAGTAGAAGCTCTAGGACATCTGGGGCACGAGTGGAGGGTGACCCAGGCTAACCAAGGGTCTGTGTACAGACTGTAGGTGGCATCAGGGCACCTGGACAGTGAGAAAGGTTGAGGAAGAAGAGGTTCCTTGCATATGGATGAGTCAAAGTTGACTTCCAAAGACATACTTCTGCCAGCAAGGCTTCACCTTTTAAAGGCTCTACAACCTTCCCAAACAACGCCAACAACTGGGCACTGTTGGGCAATATGATTTCAAGCTGTGTTGCTTTTGTTTATGCTGCATTTGTTTAACTCTGTGAAGCTGTGATTCTTTGCCTGTCTAAAACACCTGATGATATCTAATAAAGAGTTGAAAGGCCAATAGCGAGGAAGGAGAAGGCTAGGTGGGGCTGGCAGGCAGAGAGGATAAATGGATGGAGAAATCTGGGAAGAAGGAGGAGCAAGAGAACAAGGAGAGGAGAACTTCAGGAGCCAGTCAGTCAGCCACAGATTGAGAGTGAAAGAAAGATATACAGAAGTAGGAAAAGGAAAAGCTCAGAGGAAAAAGGTAGTCAGGATAATTTAAGAAAACCTGGCAAGAAACAAGTTTTTTTTTTTTTAAAAAAAGCTGGGAATTTATAAGAAAGAATAAGCCTCCATGTGTGTGACTTACTTGGGAGCTGGGTGGTGCCCCCCCCCGAAAAGAGTCACAAAGAGTTAAGAGTAGGGGCTGGAGAGATGGCTTGACAGCCTTGATTCTGCTCTAGGCAGCTCCCAGGGTCTCAAATCCTCCTGCTTTGTTTTGTTTTTTAACATTTTAAAGTCTGTTTTTTGTGGTAGGGGCATTGTTTTTTGGGGATTTTGTTTTGGTTTTTCAACACAGGGATTCTCTATGTAGTCCTGGCTATCCTGCAACTTGCATTGTAGAACTGTATGGCCTCTAACTCATAGAGATCCACCTACCTCTACATCCCGAGTGCTGGGATTAAACTTGTGTGTGCTATCACCACCCAGCCTTTTTTCCCCTTAATTTTAGATTTATTTTATGTATATGAGTGCTTTTAAAAAACCACAAAAACTGGGGGCTGGAGAGATGGCTCAGTGGTTAAGAGCTTTGCCTGCTCTTCCAAAGGTCCTGAGTTCAATTCCCAGCAACCACATGTGTTCACAACCATCTGTAATGAGATTTAGTGCCCTCTTCTGGCCTGCAGGGTTACATGCAGGCAGAACACCGAATACATAATAAATAAATCTTTAAAAAAAAAAAAGTTAAGAGTAAAGAATCAAAAAAGTAAACCAACAACTACCATGCACCAAGTGTTCAAACATGAGCCTAAGGAGGACATACCATGTTCAAACCCTGACAGTGACTGATACAATGATAAAAGTAGTCATCCAGAAGGGCTGGAGAGACGGCTCAGCTGTTAAAGCACTGGCTGCTCTTCCAGAGGACCCAAGTTCAGTTCCCAGCATCCACATGTAGGCTCACAACCATCTGTAACTCCAGTCCCATGGGATCCATTGCGGGCTTCTGAGGACATGGCATATACACGGTACAGACATACATGTGGGCAAAACATCCACACACATAAACTAAGTATATTTTAAATTTTTTTAAAGAGTAGGCATGAATGAGTTAATACCTCAACAATAATTTTAGTTCAGTTCCTAAAATCTGATTGGTATCTAGTTAAGAAAATTCATAAATCACACCATTCTTTTATGAAACATATGTAAAATTTGGAACTTTAAAAATTATATTTATGGGGCTGGATGGCTCAGAGGTTAAGAGCTCTGGCTGTTCTTCTAGAGGTTCTGCATTTAATTCCTAGCATCCACACGACATGGCAGCTCACAGTAACTCCAGTTCCAGAGGATCTGGTATCCTCACACTGACATACATGCACATAAAATAAAAATAAATAAAGTTTAAAGATTACATTTATGTGTGTGTGTGGAGGCACATGAGCAGAAGTCAGAGGATGCTTACATGACAGTTCTCTCCTACCGTGCCGGTGCCGGGGATGAAACACAAGTTATCAGGCTTGGTGGTGAGCACCTTTCCCTGCTTGGCCAGTTAACTGGCTCAGTGTGTGTGTGTGTGTGATAAGATTTTATTTATATATTTATTTATTTATTTATTTATTTATTTATTTATTTATTATGTATAGTGTTCTGCCTGCATGTAACCCTGCAGGCCAGAAGAGGGCACCAGATCTCATTACAGATGGTAGTGGGCTACAGTGTGGTTGCTGGGAATTGAACTCAGGACCTCTTGGAAGAGCAGCCAGTGCTCTTAATCTCTGAGCCATCTCTCCAGCCCCCAGTTTTTGTGGTTTTTTAAAAGCACTCATATACATAAAATAAATCTAAAATTAAGGGGAAAAAAGGCTGGGTGGTGATAGCACACACAAGTTTAATCCCAGCACTCGGGATGTAGAGGTAGGTGGATCTCTATGAGTTAGAGGCCATACAGTTCTACAATGCAAGTTGCAGGATAGCCAGGACTACATAGAGAATCCCTGTGTTGAAAAACCAAAACAAAATCCCCAAAAAACAACGCCCCTACCACAAAAAACAGACTTTAAAATGTTAAAAAACAAAACAAAGCAGGAGGATTTGAGACCCTGGGAGCTGCCTAGAGCAGAATCAAGGCTGTGACTGCTGAACACTTTCCCAAATTAGCAACTACAAAGCCAACTCCCAATGTTGGTCAAACCTTGCCCTAAAAACCAGGGCTTCCAATTGGGAGGTGGTGGCTCAGGCCTTTAATCCCAGGACTCAGGTTCCACCACCCAGAGGCAGCTGGATCTCTGTGCGTTTGAGGCCAGCCTGATTTACAGAGTTCTAGGACAGCCAGGGCTGTTACACAGAAAACTCTGTCTCAAAAAAACCAAAAGCAACTATACTATGGCTTCCTTGACTCCTTGGACAGTTTTTCAGACATGGTGAAGGGTGAAGCCAGCCTAGGTCTATGTTCAGAGTAAAAGTATTTCACTGAATAGGATTAAGCATTTAAAATGTGGATTTTTTTTTATTGTATCCTGCTATGTATTGATACCCAGACTTGCTTGTTGAACTTGCGGTCCTCCTGTCCAGCCTTGTGAGTAGTGGACAGTACAGCCATGCACCATTAGGCTCAGCTGGACACTGGTCAAACGAAGCCCAGGGCAAATGACCCCTCCTGTGTCTACGTCTTCATATGGAGAATGACAGCATGGCCTCTACCTCCCAGGATTACTGTGAGAATAAAGGTTATATACATTGTTTTCAAACTTAGTAGTTAACATTTACTGTTCATTACAAGCCAAACACTGTAGAAAGGACGTTAGATATGCTATCTAACAATAAAGTGCTTATCCTGTGTACAGGTTCATAGGGTAGGAAGATAAGCCTTAGTAAGTCAACAGGGAGTTTTACCACCATCACTTGTGTCCACGTCGCTAGGCTACTGTCTGTCTGCCTTTTTTTTTTTTGAAACATTTAACAGCTTTTTAAAAGTTTTATACATTTTTTATTTATTTATTTTATTTTTTTTCGAGACAGGGTTTCTCTGTGGTTTTGGAGCCTGTCCTGGAACTAGCTCTTGTAGACCAGGCTGGTCTCGAACTCACAGAGATCACCTGCCTCTGCCTCCCGAGTGCTGGGATTAAAGGCATGCGCCACCACCACCGGGCCACATTTTTTATTGATATTTATTGAGCTCTACATTTTTCTCTGCTCTCCTCCCTGTCTCTTCCCTCCCTTCTTCAGTCCTCCCGCAAGGTCCCCATGCTCCCAGTTTACTCAGGAGATCTTGTCTTTTTCTACTTTCTATTTCCCACATAGATTAGATCTATGTAAGTCTCTCTTAGGGTCTGCACTGTTGTCTAAATTCTCTGGGATTGTGGTTTGTAGGCTGGCTTTCTTTGCTTTATGTTTAAAAACACCTATGAGTGAGTACATGTGATAATTGTCTTTCTGTGTCTGGGTTACCTCACTCAAAATAATGTTTTCTAGCTCCATCCATTTTCCTGCAAAATTCAAGCTGTTGTTATTGTTTTCTGCCATGTAGTACTCCATTGTGTAAATGTACCACATTTTCTTTATCCAATCTTCAGTTGAGGGGCCTGCTTTATGAACACTGGAGACACAATTCACATCCTATAAAACCTACTCTTTTTTCTTTTAAATATTTATTTATTTATTATGTATACAATGTTCTGTCTGTGTGTATGCCTGTAGACCAGAAGAGGGTGCCAGACCTCATTATAGATGGTTGTGAGCCACCATGTGGTTGCTGGGAAATGAACTCTGGACCTTTAGGAAGAGCAATGCTCTTAACTGCTAAGCCATCTCTCCAGCCCAAAACCTACTCTTTAAAAAAATAAAAAAAGGGGGCTGGAGAGGTGGCTTGGCAGTTAAGAGTTCTTACTGCTGGGCGGTGGTGGTGCACGCCTTTAATCCCAGCACTCCGGAGGCAGAGGCAGGTGGATCTCTGTGAGTTTGAGGCCAGCCTGGTCTACAAGAGCTAGTGCCAGGACAGGCTCCAAAGCTACAGAGAAACCCTGTCTCGAAAAACTAAAAAAAAAAAAAAAAAAAAAAAGATCTAAAAGTGTTCTTACTGCTTTCAGAGAACATGGGTTAAATTCTAGCACTCACAGGGCAGTTCACAACCATCTGTAATTTTAAGATCTTGCCATTCTCACACAGACATACATGTATGCAAAACACCAATGCACAAAAAATAAAAGAAAATAGATTATAAAAAATAACCAAAGGTGGGCTGAAGATTTAGTTAGTTGAGTTTTGGTTGAGCATGCATCAAGCCCTGGGCTCAGTTCTCAGTACCATATAAGGCAGGTGTGGTGAGGTGCTTGTAATCCCAGAATACAGGAGGTAGACACAGGAGGATCAGAAGTTCCAATCTGATCTGGGCTATATGAGGCCTTGTCTCAAAATAATAATAATAAAAATATATCTACTGTGTGAGCAGTGTCCAGCTGGGCACGGCAGGGCATGCCTGTATCATCAGCTATTAATGACGCTGTGTCAGGAGGACCATAAGTTCAGCAAACCAGCCTGGATATCAATACACACAGAGCAAGACATCTCAAAAAATTCATGTCTGTGTTTTATATACTTAATCCTACCCAGTGAAAAGCATGTCATTACATATCACATGTATGCACATATACATGTATGGCTGGGAGGTGGTGCAGTGGCTGTGAAAGCATGCGGAACTGAGTTTGGAAAACAGCATCCATGTAGAAAGCTGTGTGTGTGCCTGTACACCCATCGCTGAAGGAAGAGAAGACCAGAGGCTCTTGGGGCTTACTGACCACCAGCCTATGTCCAGGTTTGGAATTAAACCCTGTCTCAAGGGAATAACATAGAGAGTGATTAAGTGGAACACCACATCTTCCTCAGGTCTCTGTGCGTGTGCATGGGTGTGCACACCTGATTACATATATGTGAATATACCCTATATAGCCCACATAACTCCCATGCATGCATACGCATGCGCACACACACAAGCACAAACACACACACAGACATACACACACACAAAATATGTAACAGTGAGATTCGCCTGCCTCTGGCTCTTGAGGGCTGGGATTAAAGGCATGCACCACAACTGCCAGGTGGATTTTTTCTAATTGACATTTTCTAGATTTGTTTGTTGTTTTTTATTGACATTTCCTAGATTTTTTACTTTAAAACTATTTTGTAGAGTGTCCGCTAATTTCTTCTTTGGTACTTAGAGTCTTTAATTCATTAAAAAATATTTATTTTATTTTTCTTTATGTGTATGTGAGTGTGTGTGTGTGTGTGTGTGTGTGTGTGTGTGTGTGTTTGCATAGGAATGATAATTCCTGCAGAGGCCAAAAGAGAGCATCAGATCTCCTGAAACTGAAATTAGGGTTGGTTGTTAACACCTAAGATGGGTGCTGGGAACTGAACTCAGGTTCTCTGCAAAAGCAGCAAGCACTCCCAACCACTGAAGCCATCTCTCCAGTACCAGTGATTAATTTGTAAGTACAACTTGAAGGCATTCCCAAGCCAAGCACTCAGCCAGAAGAGAAGCAAATAATTTTCCAAACAATCATAAATAAGAGATGAGAGAGTTGGGGGTGGGAGGGAACTGCAGGGGTTAAACAGCCATGGCTTAACTTAACTGCCTTTTTCAGAGGACCAGGGTTTGATTCCCAGAATCCACATGGTAGCTTACATCTCTCTGTAACTCCAGCTCCAGGGATCCAACACCCCGGTTTAGCCTCCGTGGACACTGCATCCAATGGTACAGAGCCATATATGCAGGCAAAACAAAACAGCCACACACATAAATGAATAACCTTTAAAATTTGTTTTAAAAGAGAGATTTAGGAAAAGGAATTGTGTTTTACTTTTTTTTAAGGCAGGGTCTCACTTTAGCTCTGCCTGAACTGTAACTTGCTGTGTAGCCCAGGTTAGCCTTAAACTCATGATGATCCTCATACTTTAGCCTGCCAAGTGCTTTACAGATATGAGCCACCACATCTGGTGTGTTTTGGGAGTGTATGAGCGTTTGTGTGTGTGTGTGTGTGTGTATGAGTGTTTGTGTATGAGTGTGTGTGTGTATGAGTGTGTGTGTGAGTGTGTGTGTGTATGAGTGTGTGTGTATGAGTGTGTGTGTATGTGTGTGTGTATGAGTGTGTGTGTGTGTGTGTGTGTGTAAGGGATTGAACCCAGAGGCTTGCACTTGTACTCTACCACTGAACAACATCTGTAGTCTAAGGCCTCTGTTTTACAGCTGTGAAAAATATCCAGGCTGGGGCTGTAGCTCAGTGGTAAAATGCTTGCCTAGCACCATAAGGCCTTAGGGTAGAGCCCATCTTTCCAAACAAACAAAACAAAAGGAACGCAGCACATCCCTCCAGCACTAAAGAGAACTGGTCTTGGCTCCTTCAATTTGAAACTAGACTCCAGGACCAGAAGTGGAGGAAGATGAGGGGCAGCGCTCTCAAGGGAAGGCTTCTGGTTCTAGAGATAAGACGCCAACTCCAGCCCAGTGAGCTACCAGCCAGTTGTAGTGAATGAGTTAGGAAAAAGAGAGAAAGCACGAAGCCCAATATTTATCCTGCTTTGGTGATCACTTTAACTTTTCACCGTTTTTTTTTAATATTTATTTATTTATTTTGTATATAATATTCTATTTGTGTGTAGAATTTTCTATTTGTCTGTCTATTTCTACAGGCCAGTAGAAGGCACCAGACCTCATTACAGATGGTTGTGAGCCACCATGTGGTTGCTGGGAATTGAACTCAGGACCTTTGGAAGAGCAGGCAGTGCTCTTAACCGCTGAGCCATCTCTCCAGCCCCTCCACCGGTTTTTAGACTCAAGTATCAAGAAGTACATAAGAGCTGGGCGATGGTGGCGCACGCCTTTAATCCCAGCACTCGGGAGGCAGAGGCAGGCGGATCTCTGTGAGTTCGAGGCCAGCCTGGTCTACAGAGCTAGTTCCAGGACAGGCTCCAAAGCCACAGAGAAACCCTGTCTCGAAAAAACAAAACAAAACAAAACAAAAAAAAGAAGTACATAAGAGAACAACGGAAACGTAAAGAGAAGAAAGAAAAAAACCTTCCCCCAAAAATTTAAGACATAAACACACTATGTTTGCCAGGCGTGGCAGCAAACAGCACTTGAAGATCATCATTCTGAGGACAGCCTAGGCCTACATAGTGAGTTAATTTGATCCTGTCTCAAAAACAGACTAACAGGCAGCTGGAGAGATGGCTCAGAGGTAAAGAACACTGGCTACTCTTCCAGAGGTCCTGAGTTCAATTCCCAGCACCCACACAGTGGCTCACAACCATCTGAAATAAGATCTGGTGCCCTCTTCTGTACTGTAGGTAGGATACATGCAGGAAGAACCCTGTATACATAAAAATAAAAATCTTTAAAAACAAAACAAAACAGACTAACATCAACTGACAAGCAAAATATCACTGTTAGAATAAACCTAGGATGAATTTTGTTTAAAGTTATATATAAGCTTGTATTGACTCCAGGGCCTCACACATATGCAGGCATTCTCCAGTGAGCTACTCTTACAGTCTGGAGAAAAAGCTGTTTTTGCTGGGCTGTGGTGGTGAACGCTTTTAATCCCAGTGCTTGAAAGGCAGAGGTAGGCGGATCTCTGTGAGTTTGAGACCAGTCTCGTCTACAGAGTGAGTTTCAGGACAGGCCCCAAAGCTACACAGAGAAACCCTGTCTCAAAAAAAAAAAAAAAAAAAAAGTTTCCACATTTTTTTCCTCTTAAGTGTGGAACTGAATCCATCCAGTGAATACACGGGAAATGCATCAGAGCACAGGTTCTCAACCTGTGGGTCGTGACCCCCTTGGGGTCACATCAGATATCTACAGTACCGCTCATAATAGTAACTAAGTTAGTATGAAGTAGCAACAAAAATAATTTTATGTTTGAGGGTCGCCGCAACATGAGGGACTATATTAAAAGGGTCACAGCATTAGGAAGGTTGAGAACCACTGCATTAGAAGCTCAAGACTAAAAATGAGGTCAGGTGTGGTGGGCCTTGCTCAATCAAGTACTTAGTAAGAGAAGGCAGGAGGATCACCAGTTCACGGCCAACCTGGGCTACACTGCAAAGCCCTGCCTTAGGGATCAATGAATGAATGGAGGGCTGGGAGTGGGCAGAACGCTTGTCTAGCCATTCTGAGACCCCAGATTGGCCTGCCAGAATCACAGTAAATAAATAAGTAGTAAAAACAGGCATGGTGGCCCACAACTGCAATCCCAGCACTGGGCAGGCACAGGTAAGCACAGGAGTTCAAAGTCTTTAAGGTCATCCTCAGCTACAAACCCAGTCCCAAGTCTTTAAGGTCGTCCTCAGCTACAAACCCAGTCCAAAGTCTTTAAGGTCATCCTCAGCTACAAACCCAGTTCCAAGTCACCTTGGGCTACAAGTCACACAGTCTCAAAAAAAAAAAAAAAAAAAAAAGCCAAAAAACAAAAACCCAAACAAACAAAAACAATACAAAACAAAAAACCAAAGGGGGTGGTGCTGGTGGCGTGAGACTTAATGATTTAAAGAATAAAGGAGGGGGCTGGAGAGATGGCTCAGAGGTTAAGAGCACTGGCTGCTCTTCCAAAGGTCCTGAGTTCAATTCCCAGCAACCACAAGGTGGCTCACAACCATCTGTAATGAGATCTGGTGCCCTCTTCTGGTGTGCAGACATCCATGCAGACAGGAAAAAAAAAAGAATAAAGGAGTTCAGTGGTGTTACAAAAAAATCCACATGATTTCCAAAGCAAAAACTTTTACCCATTACCTGATAAGTGCACTTAGAAACGCTGGTTAAATACCATTTGTTTGGATGCACCTCCATTTCTCTTCCGAGTGTTCTCTACTGACTCCCCGAGGAAAGCTGGAGCCTGAGCCCCCCTCTTCCCACCAGCCCCTGTCACACACACTCCTCTCTCTTCCCTTCAGTTGGGCTAGACCCATACTTTGGTCAGTCATTATTCCGGGTGGGAACCAGGACTATGCAAGTCCTGTTCACTATGCTGACTGCATTTCCTTCCTTCCTTTTTCTTATGCTTTATTTCCCTGCAATTAACAATTATTTTATTGCTTGCCTCATTTTCTTTGTGTGCATAAATTTCAACAGAAAGCTCCTGTTGACATTGAAAGGTGTATGACTTAAGTCTGGTCATGCCATGTAGTCCAGCTTCTTGGGGTGCTGAAGTGGACTTATTGCTGCAGGCAACGTAACAATAACCCATCTTGAAAAGAACACAAAAGGTATAAGATTTAGACAAAATTTTGTTATTCAAATATTCTTTTTGTTGTTGTTGTTGTTTTTTTTGTTTTTGTTTTTTTTGTTTTTGTTTTTTTTTTTTTTTGTTTTTTCGAGACTGGGTTTCTCTGTGGTTTTGGAGCCTGTCCTGGAACTAGCTCTTGTAGACCAGGCTGGTCTCGAACTCACAGAGATCCGCCTGCCTCTGCCTCCCGAGTGCTGGGATTAAAGGCGTGCGCCACCACCGCCCGGCTGTTGTTGTTTTTTCGAGACAGGGTTTCTCTGTAGCTTTGGTGCCTGTCCTGGAACTAGCTCTTGTAGACCAGTCTGGCCTTGAACTCCTAGAGATCCGCCTGCCTCTGCCTCCCGAGTGCTCGGATTAAAGGTGTGGCCACTACTGCCCGGATTTCAAATATTAATTCTAATAGTGAAAAACTGGGGCAAATTAAAAAAAAAAAAACAAGGAGTAAGTAAGGGTGGGTAGTGAGATAGCTCAGTAGTTAACCCTGAAAAATCTGAGCTGGACCACTGAGACAGTGGAAAAAGAAAGCTGACTCCTCCCGACTTCACATGCCAGGGTCATGTTTTTTTGAGACAGAATGGGCTTGTGCTTGCTGCATAGCCCAGGGAAGGGGGCAATCCTCCTGCCTCAGCTGGGATGATAAGTGCAGGTTAGAAACAGACAAAATTTTACCAACAAATAACGATTAAGTTTATCACTTGCCCATGTCATTAAATAATCTATAGACCTTAAAACTAATAAGGTTGGTTAACAAGTAGATGCCTTACCAACCACAGTGAAGCTTTCTGAATTAGAGTTTGTGTATGGCTATCCTCATGACCAACAAGACTTTAATATTTTGAAGTTCTTATTTAGCTGTTGGTGGAAAAGTGAATCCCTCCCCCCATCAGCTACACAAGTTAGCCTTATAGGGTTAATAACAGTGTCGGAAAGGATCCACGTCTGAAAGTAGGAAAGCCAGATGTCCCATGCGTCTAAAGGAAAGTATTTTCGGGATACGAACGGAAAGGGATGACTGTAAGGAAGCATTTGACTTATGCGAAAGTAAACATTAACCGGCAGACAGTAAAATGCTTGCTTCAGTTTCACGGAAGACAGCTGCCCTATGGAGCTGGGGGCTGAGCCCAACCCTGACAGGCGTGGCTTCTCCACAGCGTGAGCCGAGCCGAGAACTCAACCAACCAGCGCTTGCCCCACCCCTACCACCCAGGTCCAGTCTGCATAAAAATGTTGGCACTTTCTGTACTTGCTGGAGTTTACAGAACTTGGCCTTCAAGTCCCTAAAGGGGCTTTCACTGCCACCTTCCCATTCAGAAGAGAGCAGCACCAGAGACAGGCTGCGCCCTGGCATCTGCGCTCTTGTCAGACAAACACACCGACTGCATGACTGACTTTCTGGGAATACCTGGATCAGCTAAGTAAAACACAAGTATTATCTAGAAAGTTAAACATGCGAAGGCCAAAGTGACTGTTTCCAACCGCTGTGGTTCCTTGAGATCCAAGCTGTGAGGCTGGGAATGTGGCTCAGTGGTAAAGTGCTCTCATGGAGATGCACAGTCCTGGTTTGATTCCCAGCACCTCATAAACTCTAGCACAGCGTAGCATAACTGAAATCCCAACACTGGGAAGGTGATGGCCAGAGGATCAGATGCTGAAGGTCGCTTTTGGCTATATAGTTTAAGACCAGACTGGGATACATGAGCCCTCCCTCTACCCCCAAAAAAGACCCAACGTGGGATCCCTGGAACTCGCCCCATCTTGTCCCCCAGGGCCCCAGGCGGGAACCACGCACCGACACGAGCGGGATGCGCAAGTGAACTCCCTGCAGCCGGTTGAAGGTGGGGAACGTGCTCCAGGCGAGAAAGGCTCCGGGTTCGGGTCCCAGCAGGGCTACGAGCAGCACTTGGTGCTGGAAGCGCACGCTCGGCTGCTCCTCGTAGCTGCTCCTCTTCAGCCAAAACCCTGCGGGAGACAAGGCGGGTTGGGGAGCCAGGTCTAGAGAGCCGGCCTGGGCCAGCGGGCCGCGCCGATGCATGTGTCTCTCCAAGCCCGGGCAGGCTCACCGTGGGTCCGGAAGGCCACCAGCAGAGGGGGGATGTAGGTGAGCGCGGTGGCCAGTAGCAGGAAGAGAGCGGCCTTGGAGCAGAGCCCAGCGCGGTAGCCACGCTCGGCCGGATGGGAGAAGAGCTGGTACAGCGCCATGAGCACAGGGCCGCAGCGCCGAGTCTCCACGGCAACCGATGGCGGGCAGAGCAACCAATCACAAGCACGCAGGACTTTAGGAGAGGTGGGGCTAGCGGGAGGTTGTACTGGATTAGATAGTAGATGCATTTTATGCGGTGCCTGCGGTCTCTTCAAGAAAACAACAAAGCCAATATTTCCACTCACTGAAGTCTGTGTCAACAATTATATGAAACCAGAAGTGCATAGAAGTTAACTTGGTAAACTTCTCCCCACGGGTCATCTGTTAACGCACAACATGTGGACGGTGGATGTTGCTTAGTTGGCAGAGGGCTAGCCTACCTGCAGAAAGCCCTGAAATTCATCCCCAACACTTCATTAAACCCGGCACAGTGGTCCACATCTGTAATACCTGCACCCCGTAGGATGGAGGCTGGAGGAACAGAAGTCCGAGATCATCTTTGGCTACATTGTGAGTTGGAGGCCAGCCTGGGATACACCAGACTTTGTCTCAATACAAAAGCTCCAATGTTCATACTGAAGTCCAGTCATTCACATAACAAGGCGAAAGCCCTGTAGCCAGCCAGGTACTTTTGCCTTCAAATTGAGTTCTGTTTCTACCATACCACACAGCAGGAAAATCGGAAAACAGACACGAATCCCATGGTTGTTCAGATGTTAGAGGTAATTAACTACATGGGTTCTTCTGATGTGCGTAATTAGGTATAATAAGTGTTGGTAGCATATTCTGCAAAGTTAGCATTTGCTGATCGATTATGTGAATACTTACTAATTTCTTTTTATAAATGCGCGTTGGTGTTTTGCCTGCATGTGTATCTGTGTGAGGGTGTCAGATCTTGGAGTCACAGACATTTGTGAACTGACATGTGGGTGCTGGGAATTGAACTCAGGTCCTTTGGAAAAACAGTGCTCTTAACCACTGAGCCACCTCGCCAGCTCCCACCAATATTTCAACGTGGAAGAAAGTTGGTTTTTTGTTTTGTTTGTTTGTTTTTTGTGTTTTTTTGTTTTTTGTTTTTTGGTTTTTTTTTTTGGTTTTTCGAGACAGGGTTTCTCTGTGGTTTTGGAGCCTGTCCTGGAACTAGCTCTTGTAGACCAGGCTGGTCCCTCTGCCTCCCGAGTGCTGGGATTAAAGGCGTGCGCCACCACTGCCCGGCTCTGTTTTGGTTTTTTGAGACAGGGTTTCTCTGTGGCTTTGGAGCCTATCCTGGAACTAGCTCTTGTAGACCAGGCCTGCCTCTGCCTGGCTTATTTATTTATTTTTTCCACTTTTCAAGACCTGGTTTTTCTGTGTAGCCCTGACTGTCCTGGAACTCTCTCTCTGTAGAACAGGTTGGCCTGGAACTCACAGAGAACCAACCGAATGTCTCTGCCTCCCAAGTGCTGGGATTAAAGGTTTGCACCAACTCTTGCACCTTGCACCCCAACTCCGTCAGAGTTTTGTTTGTTTTGAAGAAGGGTTTTACTGCATAGCCTGGGCTGGCCTTCAATTCTCCTTCCTCCAGGTTCTATCCATGAGCAGTCAGTGCACTTGGCCACTGGGTCATCTCTCCAGCCCCACCAATAATATATCTTAATTCTGGAAAGGTTGTCCTCTGACCTTCATATGTGTATCATGGTGCTCATCTGCATACATACACAAATAAATAACCAAATAAACGTAATAAAATGAAATAAGGAGCTGGAGATAATGGTGGCCCTTCCAAAGTTTCTAGGTTTGATTATCAGCACCCACATGGTGGCTTATCTGTAACTCCTGTCACAGGGGATCCAACAACCTCTGTGGGCACTGCATACATATGGTACATGGACATACATGCAGTCAAACACCCATATACATAAAATTAAAAGGGGGTCAGCAGTGGTGGCACATGATTTTTTTAAAAAAAAATATTTTTATTTATTTAATTTTTTTTTTGAGACAGGATTCTCGGTAGCTTTTGGGGCCTGTCCTGGAACGAGCTCTTGTAGACCAGACTGGTCTTGAACTACAGAGATCTGCCTGCCTCTGCCTCCAAAGGCCTGTGCCACCACCTTCCAGCAGGTACTTGTTTTTAATAGCAGCTTTTGGGAGGCAGAGGCAGGCAGATCTCTGAATTAAAGGCCAACCTCTTCTACAGAGAGAGTTCGAGGACAGTCAGGGCTACACAGAGAAAACTTGTACTAAAAAAACAGAAGATTAATTAAATAAATAGTAAAAATAAAAGATATGGAGCATCACAATCCCTGACTTCAAACTCTACTACAGAGCTACAGTACTGAAAACAGCCTGGTACTGGCATAAGAACAGTCAGGAGGACCAATGGAACCGATTAGAAGACCCAGATATCAATCCACACATCTTCGAACACCTGATCTTTAATAAAGAAGCAAAAAATATCAAATGGAAAAGTGGTGCTGGCATAACTAAATATCAACATGTAGAAAAATGAAAATAGACCCATATCTATCACCATGTACAAAACTCAAGTCCAAATTGATCAAAGACCTCAACATAAAGACAGCCATACTAAACCTTATAGAAGAGAAAGTAGGAAGTACACTTGAACACATTGGCACAGGGAACCACTTCCTAAATATAACCCCAGCAGCACAGACACTGAGAGAAACAATTAATAAATGGGACCTCCTAAAACTGAAAAGCTTCTGTAAAGCAATGGAAATGGTCAACAAAATGGCAGCCTACAGAATGGGAAAAATCTTCACTAACACTACATCAGGCAGAGGTCTGATCTCCAAAATATACAAAGAACTCAAGAAATTGGACACCAAAAGATCACATAATCCAATAAAAAATGGAGTACAGACCTAAACAGAGGAATCTAAAATGGCTGAAAGACACTTAAGGAAATGTTCAACATCCTTAGTCATCAGAGAAATATAAATCAAAACAACTCTGAGATTCGATCTTACACCTGTCAGAATGGCCAAAGTCGCACTTGGGAGGCAGAGGTAGGCGGATCTCTGTAAGTTCGAGACCAGTCTGGTC
This sequence comes from Microtus oregoni, assembly GCF_018167655.1. Lineage (NCBI taxonomy): Eukaryota > Metazoa > Chordata > Mammalia > Rodentia > Cricetidae > Microtus > Microtus oregoni. Next base: position 45,855,493 of record NW_024543063.1, read on the forward strand.
TACAAGAGCTAATTCCAGGACAGGCTCCAAAACCACAGAGAAACCCTGTCTCGAAAAGCCAAAAAAAAAAAAAAGAAAAGAAAAAAAAAAGAAAGAAAGAATGGCCAAAATCAAAAACACTGATGACAACTTATGCTGGAGAGGTTGTGGGGAAAAGGGAACACTTCTGCATTGCTGGTGGGAATGCAAGCTGGTACAACCTCTCTGGGTGTCAGTGTGGTGATTTCTCAGAAAATTAGGAAACAACCTTCCTCAAGACCCAGTAATACCGGGGCTGGAGAGATGGCTCAGTGATCAAGAGCATTGCCTGCTCTTCCAAAGGTCCTGAGTTCAATTCCCGGCAACCACATGGTGGCTTACAACCATCTGTAAAGAGGTCTGGTGCCCTCTTCTGGCCTTCAGGCATACACACAGACAGAATATTGTATACATAATAAATAAATAAAATAAATATTTTAAAAAAAGACCCAGTAATACCACTTGTGGGTATATATCCAAAGGATGCTCAATCGTGCCACAAAGATGTGTGCTCAACTATGTTCATAGCAGATTTGTTTGTCATAGCCAGAACCTGGACTTGTGTTCTAAATGCCCCTCGATCAAAAAATGGATAAGGAGCCGGGCGATGGTGGTGCACGCCTTTAATCCCAGCACTCTGGAGGCAGAGGCAGGCGGATCTCTGTGAGTTTGAGACCAGCCTGGTCTACAGAGCTAGTTCCAGGACAGGCTCCAAAGCCACAGAGAAACCCTGTCTCGAAAAACCAAAAAAAAAAAAAAAAAAAAAAAAAAGGATAAGGAAAATGTGGTACATTTACACAATGGAATACCACACAACAGAAAAAAAAAGGTAATGACAGCTTGAATTTTGCAGGAAAATGGATGAAACTAGAAAACATTATTTTGAGTGAGGTAACCCAGACACAGAAAGACAATTATCATATATATTCACTCGTAGGCAGTTTTTAAACATAAAGCAAAGAAAGCCAGTCTACAAATCACAATCCCAGAGAACTTAGATAGCAATGAGGACACTAAGAGAGACTTACATAGATCTAATCTATGTGGGAAGTAGAAAGTACAAAAAGACAAGATCTCGTGAATAAATTGGGAGCGTGGGGATCTTGGGAGAGGATTGAAGGGGGGGAGGGGAACAGAGAAAAATGTAGAGCTCCATAAATATCAATTTTTAAAAAAATATTTATTTATTTATTATGTATAAAATATTCTGTCTACATGCATGCCTGCAGGCCAGAAGAGGGCACCAGACCTCATTACAGATGGTTGTGAGCCACCATGTGGTTGCTGGGAATTGAACTCAGGACCTTTGGAAGGGCAGGCAATGTTCTTAGCTGCTGAGCCATCTCTCCAGCCCTAAATATCAATTTTTAAAAAAAGAAAAAGTAGAGCTAAATAGCGGGATGGTGGTGACACACACCTTTAATTCCAGCACACGAGGCAGAGGTAGGAGATCAGCCTGGTCTACAGAGTGAGTTCCAGGACAGCCAGAGCTACACAGAGACAGGCAACGTGTCTCAAAAATGGCCAATAGCTAGGCAGGAAGAAGTTAGGTGGCACTAGCAGACAGGGAGAGAGTACTGGAATGAAGAAGGGCAGCGTCACTAGCCAGAAGCAGAGGAAGCAGGACGTGTACAAGATAGATGAGGTAACAAGCCATGAGCCACGTGGCAGCAAGTAAATTAATAAAAAATAGTTAATTTAAATTATAAGAGTTATTTCGAAACAAGCCTAAGTTATCAGCCAAGCATTTATAACTAATAATAAGTCTGTGTGTGGTTATTTGGGAGCTCGTTCTCAGGACAGAAAATTATGCTTAAAGATCAAGCTGGCCTCGAACTCACAGATCTACTACCTGCCTCTGCCTCCTGAGTGCTGGGATTGAAGGCGTGCATTAACATGCCTGGCTCAAATATTACGTGCTATAGTTTTGTGTATGCCATGGTATTTTCACATTTTCATGATTGAACACTGGCTTTTCAGTGTCTGTTACCAGAATGTCCCCCTGTTCCTGCAGTTTGTCTCAAAAGACAATGAAGTCAAACTGCATATTTTAGATGGGAATAGCGGCTCATGCCAGACTCACTCCTAGTGATGCCTGGAAACCTAGTGCTTGGAAGGCTAAAATAAGATCAATTTAAGGCCAATCAATCTTGGCTAAACAGCAAGCTTAAGACCAGCCTGGACTATATAAGACTATCTCATTCTAAACTTGGTTGGATCATAGCACAAACATGAGGAGGACCCCAGTTCTTTTTTTTTTTTTCTTGGTTTTTCAAGACAGGGTTTCTCTGTAGCTTTGGGGGCCTCTCCTGGACCTATCTCTTGTAGATCAGCTGCTCTCAAACTCAAAGAGATCTGCCTGCCTCTGCCTCCCGAGTACTGGGATTAAAGGCGTGCGCCACCCCTCCCCAGCAAGGACCCCAGTTCTAAACCCAGCACCTACGTAAAGAGCCAGGTCAGGGGGGGCTGGAGAGATGGCTCAGTGGTTAAGAGCATTGCCTGCTCTTTCAAAGGTCCTGAGTTCAATTCCCAGCAACCACATGGTGGCTCACAACCATCTGTAATGAGGTCTGGTGCCCTTTTCTGGCCTTCAGGCACACACACAGAAAGAATACTGCATACATAATAAATAAATAAGTATTAAAAAAAAAAGAGCCAGGTCAGGATATGTGTGCCTGTAACCTCAGGGTGGCTGGGCTTGATGGCTGCTAGCTTAACTCCAGATTCAATGAGAAAACCTGTCAAAGGGAACAAAGTGAAGGGAAGGATCCCTAATATTGTTATGCCTAGACTGTTGTGCACTGCAAGAAAGGAGAGAGACTCCAGGCAGTGGTGGCACATGCCTTTCAACCCAGCACTCAGGAGGCAGAGACAGGTAGATCTCTGTGAGTTCGAGGCCAGCCTGGTCTACAAGAGCTAGTTCCAGGACAGGCTCCAAAGCTACAGAGAAACCCTGTATCAAAAAAAAAAAAAAAAGAAAGAAAGAAAGAAAAATAAGAGAGACAATGCTTATGGGTTACGAGTGATTTTAATAAATCACTACTTATGTGGAGTTGCTGATCAATCAGGGCCGAAGGACAAAGATTCGGGAGCCTTGCTTTTCCTGACAGTCCCAAGCAGGGGCAGAAGTGGGATTTATAAGCATAAACATTTGTGGTCAAGTTAACGTTACATTTTTCACCAATCAGGAGTCAGGGATTAGGGGCTTTCTTTGTGTGTTCCATCATGTCAACAGATATCGAATGTAAGTTTTTCAGTCCAACCAATCAGATTCATTTGTTCTTTCGGTTGTTAGGAACAGCCATAATGTTTTGGAGAACTAAGGGTCATAATAGATTATTTCTATTGTTTAAGGATTCAGTAGGTCAGCTATTGGAAAGTTCCCAACTCCCCTAGGGCTTGGAAACTTGAACTTTGTTTCACCCTACAGGTAAAAGGAGTCTGAAGTCAAAGGACAGCACTTAGGACAAGGGGCCTTTTCCTGCTGCCTTCAGTGTCCTACTCTGACCATCCCATGGGCATGTGCACCCACATGCGTGTGAGTATATACTACATACTTAGGAATTCGAGGCCAGTCTTGATTACATGCTGAGTTCAAGGTTTTCCTGGGCTACAGGAGACATCCTTGCCTGTCTTGTGGGTCTACTGATGTGTTCCTGCATCTGTTATTTTCCTACAACTCCTCCCACCTCTCCTCCTCAATTCTCTACCTCTCTCCAGAAGGTATCTAGTGCCCTTGGAATGTTCAAGAAAGCTAAACACCCTGACCAACCCAGGGATGCGTACCATGGCAGATTAGAGAAGCCAATTAGAAGGATGAACTGAAAAACAGATATCAAGTGAGCAAATAAGACAAAAAGACATCGATGGTCATCATAACTGTGAGGACATGCCTATGGGTTGAAGAACACTGACTCTTCCTCCCTGAGAAGTGTACATAGCTCCACACCCTTTTAAGTAATGTGTGTGTGTGTGTGTGTGTGTGTGTGTGTGTGTATCTTGGACTAGGACAGAGTGACCCGATTTATAAAGAGAAGCGGAAGCCGGGCGGTGGTGGCGCACGCCTTTAATCCCAGCACTTGGGAGGCAGAGGCGGGCGGATCTCTGTGAGTTCGAGACCAGCCTGGTCTACAGAGCTAGTTCCAGGACAGGCTCCAAAACCACAGAGAAACGCTGTCTCAAAAAACCAAAAAAAAAAAAAAAAAAAAAAAAAAAAAAAAAAAAAGAAATAAAGAGAAGCGGAAGGTTTAAGTCTGAAGCGGAAGGTTTAAGTCTGATTTCTATTCCTCGCTCACTCCCTTTCTGTAGTGTTGAAGATTTGAACTAGGGACTTTGTATATGGTAGGAAAGTACAGTTACTACTGAACTAAATTCCAGCCCCTTAAGCCCTCTTTTTTCTTTTTTAAATCTATTTGTTTATTTATTGGTTTTCCAGACAGGGTTTCTCTGTGTGGTTCTGACTGTCCTGGAATTCACTGTGCACACCAGTCTGGCCTTGAACTCACAGAGATCCGCCCACCTCTGCCAGAACAGTTCTTTTTTTTTTTTTAAATTTATTTATTTATTAAGGATTTCTGCCTCGTCCCCGCAACCGCTTCCCATTTCCCACCCCCTCCCCCGATCAAGTCCCCCTCCCTCATCTGCTCGAAGAGCAATCAGGGTTCCCTGACCTGTGGGAAGCCCAAGGACTGCCCACCTCTATCCAGGTCTCGTAAGGTGGTAAGGTGAGCATCCAAACTGCCTAGGCTCCCACCAAGCCAGTACGTGCAGTAGGATCAAAAACCCACTGCAATTGTTCTTGAATTCTCAGTATTCCTCATTGTCCGCTATGTTCAGCTAGTCCGGATTTATCCTATGCTTTTTCAGACCTAGGCCAGCTGGCCTTGGTGAGATCCCAATAGAACATCCCCATTGTCTTAGTGTGTGGGTGCACCCCTCATGGTCCTGAGTTCCTTGCTCATGCTCCGTCTCCTTCTGCTCCTGATTTGGACCTTGAGATTTGCCAGAACAGTTCTTTTCCTTCACGACATGGGTCCTAGGAACCAAACTCAGGTACTCAGTCTTTTTTTTTTTTTTAAATATTTATTTATTTATTTATTTATTATGTATACAATATTCTGTCTGTGTATATCCTTGCAGGCCAGGAAAGGGCACCAGATCTCAATACAGATGGTTGTGAGCCACCATGTGGTTGCTGGGAATTGAACTCAGGACCTTTGGAAGAGCAGGCAATGCTCTTAAGCACTAAGCCATCTCTCCAGCCCCCAGGTACTCAGTCTTGGCAGCAAATCTTTTTACTGCTGAGTCATCTCACCTGCACTTCTCTAGCCCAGACTGGTTTCCAAAGCAGCTGAGGATGACCTTGGATTTCTGACTCTCCTTCCTCTAACTCCTGGGTAATGAGATTTAAGGTGAACAGGGTGTGGAGGTGCACGCCTTTAATTCCTAGGACAAAAGTAGGCGAATCTCTGCGAGTTCAAGACCAATGTGATCAACAAAGGGAGTTCTAAGAACAGTCCAGGACTGTTGCCCAGAGAAACCCTGCCTCAAAAAACAAACAAAACACAAACAAGACAACAAAGCCAAACAAACTAAAAGAGAGAGATTACAGTTGTGCACCGCTACCCAGCTCTTGGGATTAAACTCAAGGCTTCAATTCAAAGTTCTGTACCAACTGAGCGAAATCCCCAGCCCAGTGATCTCTTTTGTCTCTTTTTCTTTCTTGTGCTGGAGATTAAATCCAGGCATGCACATGCTCCATTACTGAACTACATCCCCAGGTTAGGCTGATCATTTAAAAAAGTCTGAATGAGCCAGGCATGGTGGCAACTGTCTTTAGTTCAGGTACTCAGGAGGTAGAGGCAGGAGGATTTCTGAGTTTGAGGCCACAGGCCACCTTGGTCTTCAGTGCAAGTTCCAGGACAGCAAGGACTACAAAGAGAAAAAAACTTATCTTGGGGGGGGGAAAAACTGGGCAGTGGTGGTGCACGCCTTTAGTCCCAACACTTGAAAGGCAGAGGCAGGCAGGTCTACAGAGTTAGCTCTAGAACAGGTAGGGCTGTTGCATAGAGACACCCTTCACCACGTGGGTCCTAGGAACAAAACTCAGGTACTCAGTCTAGGCAGCAAATCTTTTTAACCTGCTGAGTCATCTTGAAAAACCAAAAAAAAAAAAAAAAAAAAAAAGAAAGAAAAAGATAAAAAAAGAAAAAGAAAGAAGAAGAAAAAACTGTGGATATATTATAGATCTTCCTAAAAACCTCACTTCTCATCACATTATGGTAAAAGCCAAAGCTGTCTGCATGCAATTCAAGGCACCACGCAATTTGTTCCAGGTCTTTCTGATCTGCCTCCCAGCAGATTATTTAGTTCTAGCCACAGGGGGCCCTTTGTGTTCCTAGCGTATGGCAATTTGTCTAATAATCATTCCATCCCACCAGCACACCATGCCCTAGTCATCCGCGCTTTATTTTTCTAAATATCACCTGTCATTTAGTTTTTTGTCTTTTCCCATGAGAACACAAACTTTGCCACAGCATGGGTGGGGGCTCATGGATTTCTCCCGGTTTCCAGAACAGAATTCCTGTGTGCCACATCGATGCCCAAGTGTAATATTGAGATTTTTCAAATTATATTTATATATTTATTTTAAAAATATATATTTTTCATGCATTTGGGTGTGTGTGTGTACAGAGGCATGCCACGGTGCACACATTGAGGCCAGAGGATAGCCTTTGGAAGTAGCTGCTCTTCTTCCACCACTTGCGTTCAAGGGTTTGAACTCATGTTCTCGGGCTTGGCAGCAAGCACCTTTTCTTGTTGGGCTGTCTCATCCCTGACTCCAATGTAAAGCAACAAAATACTTTCAGAATGAAGCTGCAGTCATAGCATCCGTCAGGAATTTCAACTGTAGGAAATGACGGATGACAGCATCAGACACAGGCTTGACAGATGCAGCAGAATCACAAGCACGTGTTCAAGTGCCCAATTAACTGCATATTCGTGTTACATGGTCACCGGTGCATAAACAGATGGTGACCCAGAGCGGGCCGCTCCTATGACTCCTGCGACTCAGCTAAGGGTGAACCTCAAGGCTTAAGGCTAAGCAGGTGACACCAGCGGCTCAGGCTGTGATTGCCGAGCCACTCCCACGGCCCGCTCCACGCCCTCGGCTGTCTCACGACCAGGGGAACACTCCGCTTGCCAGGCACACTTAGCCTCTGACAGCTTCCGATAAAGGATCTCTTTGGTCGGGGTTATTCCGTTGACTAAATGCGTATCTGTGATACTTGCTCATAAATGTTTATGAATGTTTAAGTATGTAGTCACGAGTCGAGGGACATGAAATTTGTTTAAATCAAATTTTAGGTGCGGAAACGCCTAAGCTAGAACTCTAGGTTGTCACCAGTATGCATCGCTACACAGTGCTTAGAACTGGTTATCCCTCCATACTCAGCTTCTCGCCTTGTCACCAGACCAAACATTAATAATCATATCTTTCCAAAGCTTCACATTTCCCCTACCAGCGCCTTTTTAAGCGTTCTAAGCTATGTGCCAAAACCCGTCCGTCACGCACAATTCCCAGACCCCATTCCAGTCGCTCACAGACTGCTCAGCCACCTACGTCAGCCGCCAATCACAGGAGAGCCCCTAGGGAGTCTCCTTCTAGGCTCCGCCCCTCACGTAAGTTCAAGCCCCTGGTGCATTTACCGGGCGCGCCGGAAGCCCCGCCCCGGGTGGTTGCCAGGCTCCGACGGCCGGAAGTCCCGCCTGCCGAGTAGTCGTCGCTGCCGTCGCCGCCTCCGTTGTTGTTGTGGTCTCTTCTCCGACGTCCGCGGCTCAGAGAGCCGGCCCCGTCGTCTCCCGCCGCCATGAAGTGGATGTTTAAGGAGGATCACTCTCTGGGTAAGCGCGGTCGGCCTGGCCGGGCTCCGGGTCGCGGCCCCTCCCCCACTCGCGCCACCCTGCCGGTCAGCTAGGTCGCCAAGGCCCCGCCAGCCTGGGCGCCTCCCTCGGACCCCTGTAGCCCTCCGCGGATCTTGCTGGAAATCCGTGAGGGGGGCCGCGGCCAGGGACCCGGGGGCGAGGATCGGGGCGTCCGCACACAGGCTGCGGGCGGCGAAGGGCGGACAGGAAGATGGGGTTCCGGGAACTGGGGACGGCAGGCGGACAGGCGCGACAATCAGTCCGGTGTACTTCTCTCGCAGAACACAGATGCGTGGAATCCGCGAAGATCAGAGCAAAGTACCCCGACCGGGTTCCGGTGAGTGTGGACTCCTTGTCCTCGCACCCTTCTGTCACCCTTAAAGTCTTGGAGTGGTGTCGGGCGGGTGCGCTGGGCCATGCAACAGTTGATAAGTTAAGGTCTCAAAGTAGAGCCAGAGATTGGACCGGCTGGGCTGGGGCCGGCCCAAGCCTGGGGCGCAAGAGGCTGGTGCTGTTCAGGGGCATCAGTGCTGAATCTTCCGATCTAGGGCAGCAAGCTGCTTGCAGCCTCTAGGCTCCCTCGCCAATTATGTAAGGAACCATGTTCTAGGACAGGGCAACAGGTCATTTCCACTTTGGGGAATGGTGGGGGACGGAGACTGTCACTTGGTCTTGGATAGGGTACCATAGCCTCAGGGCATTTGTCTTTAACTTTGAGCCATTAACTTGTAGTTTCTTTTCACCATGGTTGTGCCATCCTTGCTTGACCAATAAATCTGAAGTGCCACCTTTGTCTTTAGTCAATAATAAGTATATGCTATATTGCTGCCATAGTTGGGGAGATGGTTTCTGATGTCATTATTGATTTTTGAAGTACATAAAGTCTTATTGTTGTAGCTCTTTGCTTGTAAACAGTTCCTTTGAGGAAAGAATTAGGAGGGCAGATGTTAGCCTGTTTAAAGAGAAGCAACAGACCTGAAGAAAACCTTGGCTCCTGGGTGGCTGGGTATGTAGAGCATTGCCATTAGTTTGTCCATTCTTCTTTCCACTGTTGCTTGGGATCTTAATTCTCTAGGAGTGTGGATCTGTTCAGGGATCCCGGCTTAAAGAGACTACAGGTGAAACTCTGGCCAGATACTATTTCATCTGCCTAGATAAAATGTTAGAAAGTTAGATGGTGGAGGTGGTGTGTGCACCTTTAATCCTAGTGCTCGGGGGGCAGAGACAGGAGTATCTCTTTGTTGGTCAGTTAGAAAGTTTTGTAGCTGTGTTTCTCTTATAGATGCTGAGATCAGAGATGAGAGATGCAACTGACCCTTTAAAGATAATATTTTTTTTTTTTGGTTTGGTTTTTCAAGACAGGGTTTCCCTGTGGCTTTGGAGCCTGTCCTGGAACTAGCTCTGTAGACCAGGCTGGTCTCGAACTCACAGAGATCCGCCTGCCTCTGCCTCCCAAGTGCTGGGATTAAAGGCGTGAGCCACCATCGCCCGGCCCTAAAGATAATATTTTGATCAGTTCTGGACCTCCCAGAGTGTGGCTTCCTAAGACACAGGTGCATCGACTTGCGCTGTGCATTTTCCCACACTGTGTTCATCATACTGTAAGGGCAGAGCCGTATGTTAGGTAGTTCGGTCCTGTGCTTATGTGCACTTCTGTGCCTTTTCCCACCCCCTCCTTCTCCTCTCATCTGTTTACAGCGCTGGGAATCAAGTCAGGCCTATGTGCATGGCAGGCATGCGCTCCTCTTTTGCTGAAGTACAACCTCCCCTGCTGACATCTCTTCACTTTTCTAGGTGATCGTGGAAAAAGTCTCAGGCTCTCAGATTGTTGACATTGACAAAAGGAAGTACTTGGTTCCTTCTGACATCACCGTGGCTCAGTTCATGTGGATCATCAGGAAAAGGATTCAGCTTCCTTCTGAGAAGGCGATCTTCCTGTTTGTGGACAAGACAGTCCCACAGTCCAGGTGAGAGGGCTGTGATGGGACTCTGGCCTAGTAATCCATTTGCTGCTTATAAAACCCAAACCTTGAGAGGTATAAAAGCTTAAGAGTTCTGACTGCAGTTCTTTGTTTTCTTTGAGACAGGTTTCTGTGTGTAGTCTTGATTGTCCCAGAATTCACTTTCTAGACCACACTGGTTTCAAATTCAGGGAGTTGCCTGTCTCTGCCTCCTTGGGATTAAAAGTGTGTGCCACCACCACTGGCCCCAATTGAAACTCTTAATTTGTGTATCAGTAGCTTCAGGGAAAAAAAAAAACCATAGGGCACAATTATGTATGCACTCTCTTAAAACAGAGAATCTGGAGTTTATGTAATATGTATGGATCTCTGTGTGTGTAAGCCAGAGGTCAGCACTGGGTGTCTTCCTCAATTGTTTCTCCACCCTGTTTATTTACTTTTATAGACTAATGCTTGTTTTTCTTTTTATTCACTTCTTAAAAATTGTGTGTACATATGCATGCAGGTGGCACAGTGCATGTATGGAAGTGAGGACAACTTTGGAGTTGATTCTCCTCTTCTATTATTGGCACTGAGGTTGTAAGGTCCAGCATCTATTGTGAGACAGACTCCCCCTGAACCTGGAACTCAACTGATCTATACTCAGGTCTTCATGCTTACACAGCAAGCACTTTACTGAGTCATCTGCCTAGCCGCCAGGTCTGGACTTGAAAATGCACCTGTTGTAGCCCTCAGAAACTGACTAAGATACCCAGTGTTGGCCCCTGGCCTCTACATATGCACAAACATATCTTTTTTTTTTTTTTTTTTTTTTTTTTGGTTTTTCGAGACAGGGTTTCTCTGTGGCTTTGGAGCCTGTCCTGGAACTCCCTCTGTAGACCAGGCTGGTCTCGAACTCACAGAGATCCGCCTGTCTCTGCCTCCCGAGTGCTGGGATTAAAGGCTTGCGCCACCATCGCCTGGCGCACAAACATATCTTATACCCTAAATAAATTATCCTTGGAAATTCTTTTTTTTTTTTTTTTTTTTTTGAGACAGGGTTTCTCTGTAGCTATGGAGCCTGTCCTGGAACTAGCTCTTGTAGAACAGGCTGGCCTCACGGAGATCCGCCCGCCTCTGCCTCCCGAGTGCTGGGATTAAAGGCGTGCGCCACCACCGCCCGGCATTCCTCAGAAATTCTTTTTTTTTTAAAGGTTTGTTTATTTATTTATTATGTACACAGTGTTCAGTCTCTATGCCTGCAGGCCAGAAGAGGGCACCAGATCTCATTACAGATGGTTGTGAGCCACCATGAAGTTGCTGAGAATTGAACTCAGAACCTCTGGAAGAGCAGTCAATGCTCTTAACCTTTGAGCCATCTCTCCAGCCCTCCTCAGAAATTCTTTTTTTTTTTTAATATTTATTTATTTACTTATTATGTATATAATATTCTGTTTGTGTGTATGCCTGCAGGCCAGAAGAGGGCACCAGACCTCATTTCAGATGGTTGTGAGCCACCATGTGGTTGCTGGGAATTGAACTCAGGACCTTTGGAAGAGCAGTCAGGCCGGGCAGTGGTGGCGCACGCCTTTAATCCCAGCACTTGGGAGGCAGAGGCAGGCGGATCTCTCTGAGTTCGTGACCAGCCTGGTCTACAAGAGCTAGTTCCAGGACAGGCTCCAAAACCACAGAGAAACCCTGTCTCGAAAAACGAAAAAAAAAAAAAAAAAAAAGAGCAGTCAGTGCTCTTAACCACTGAGCTGTCTCTCCAGCCCTCCTCAGAAATTCTTAAAAACAGTTCAGAACTTTCCTGGGCTTGAACCATAAATAAGTAGAACTGAGGCCTGCAGTGAGGTTTTCTGTCTCAGAAAGAAAGAAAAGAAGGTGGAAGGGAGGAAGGAAAGAAGGAGGAAAAGAAAGTTAGTGCCAGAAGAGGCCTAAGCCAAATTTTAGACCCATCAGAGGTGAAAAGCTCTGGCTATTGTTCTCTAGGTCTGATTCCTTCTTTACTTATCTCTACCACCTATTTGTGGTGTCTGGTGAGAGGCAGTAGAGAAGAACACAGGAAGCTTCTCTAAAGCCAGTATTTGCCTGAAGAGATAGATAGGAGAAAGGCCAGTGCCTACCCACTGGGTGCTACTGGTCTGTTAATACCTATAGCTCTGAAGGTCTTATCATTCATGAGACCCTCTTACCTAGCCTTCCTTCACAGGCTTTTGGGTAGTGTGTTGTCAGGTGTGCTCTTTACCAAGGGAGGAAGCCAGACTTCTGTGGGGTCCCTCTTGACTCCCCTTCAGGTAATAGAGGAGCTTTGAGTACAGCACCTTGGTGATTTCTTTTCTCCTGCCTGGAGACGGTGGCTTACTGGGGGGAAGTCAGAGTAGGATCGATGGCACTGGGTTTGTTTTCCTTAGTGCTGATGCTCTGGTACCGTCTGAGTGGTGGTGGTCCAGTTCCTTGTCTTGATGGCATATGCTCCATACTGCTTAGCCACATCTCAGCTCCTTCCCGTTACTACTGTCTGACATTAAGGTTTCTCTGATGGCTTCATAGCATCTAGCCATTACAATAGCTGATAGATCTCATTACCCGTTTCCTCCCTGTTGTCCCTGAAGTATAAATTGAGTTGAAAGTGGAAAGTGGTTCTCATGCATCAGAGGCTGCTTCAGAGCCATTTTCTCTCCAAGTGCTTTCTGAACAGTAAACAAGCTTTCATTTATCCCATTTGCCTTTTCTAGTCTGGTAATACTCTACCCTAAAGCAGATTATATTTGAGCAGAGTTAGGACTTTAGGACTGAGTGAGTGGAAGTCCACACGTCAAACCCTGACTCTTCAGGATAAAGAGAACACCAAGGCCCTTAGTGCTTAAGGTCCAAGTTAATGACTTCTTGCCCTACACTTAACTGCAGGCCAATTTGTATTCATTTGGGAGTTTTATTAAAAATGTAAAAGTGCAGCCGGGCGGTGGTGGCGCACGCCTTTAATCCCAGCACTCGAGAGGCAGAGGCAGGCGGATCTCTGAGTTGAGACCAGCCTGGTTTACAAGAGCTAGTTCCAGGACAGGCTCCAAAACCACAGAGAAACCCTGTCTCGAAAAACAAAAAAAAAAAAAAAAACTGCCTTTGGAGCTGGAGAGATGGCTCAGAGGTTAAGAGCATTGCCTGCTCTTCCAAAGGTCCTGAGTTCAATTCCACATGGTGGCTCACAACCATCTGTAATGAGGTCTGGTGCCCTCTTCTGGCCTGCAGACATACACACAGACAGAATATTGTATACATAATAAACAAACAAACAAACAAACAAATAAATAAAATGTAAAAATATATTTATTGATGGGTGGTGGTGGCATATACAGGTTGATCTCTTGAGTTTAAGGACAGCCTTGTTTACACAGTGAATTCCAGGTTAGCCAGAGAGACTATCCCCTTTTAAACAATAAAAAGGATTTAGAGCTGGCTAGGGGCAGTGGCCAGCCCTTTTATCACAGCACTCTGGGAGGCAGAGGCAGCAGAACTCTGAGGTCACGACCAACCTGGTCTACAGAGTGAGTTCCAGGACAGCCAGGATGGTTGCACAGAGATACCTTCTCTTGAAACAAAACAACAAACAAACAAAACCCCAAAATGTATTTGTTGTCAAGTTTGGGATGATATACAGTCCAGCTGCTGGCAGGAGGAGGCTGCTTGAGGGAATACATACAGTAAGACCCTGTCTCCAACAGAAATCAAAACCAAAACCCAATTTGTTTAAAAACAAGAGGCATGTGACATCATCAGACCCATGCAGATGTAAATACCTACTTACCAGAGCACCAGGGTCTCTTTCCTAAAGCTGGTGCTGACTCAGCTTCACTGTTTCCTCAAAGTCAATTTAGCAGACTCTTTTCAGCTTTTTCCAGACTCCTTACAGAAACCTGGAGCCTCCTTTAACCTTCTTCCGGGGCCTGCAGCTTGCAGAGGGAGTTCCAGCTTTCCCTGTGCTGTGCTGGGTGTGCACAGAGGCAAGCCCCTAAGAGTTTTATTTCCTTCTTTTTTGAGTTTCTCTTTTTAAAAAAAAAAAAAGAAAAAGAAAAGGCGGTGGGATCTGGGTCTTAGCTGCCTTTTTCTTTCCTGGGTTTTTTGTTTGTTTTGCTTGAGACAAGGTCTCTCTGCACAGCTTTTTTTGTACTAGAACTCACTGTGTAGACCAGGCTGACTTTGAATTCAGACATCCACCTGCCTCTGCCTCCACATCAGGCCTCAACTGCCTTTTTCTTGTAGCATTAGAAAGTTGAATTCTCTGCCTATGTGCTTATATCAAGAATCTGGCTCAGCCGGGAAATGGTGGTGCACACCTTTAATCCCAGTACCTGGGAGGAAGTGGTAGGCAGATCTCTGTGAGTTCAAGGCCAGCCTGGTCCACAGAGTGAGTTTCAGGACAGTTGGGGCTGCACAGAGAAACCCTGTCTCAAAAAACAAACAAAAGAATCAGGTTCAACACAGAAGAGGAACTACCCCTTTGCTGTAGACAGAACTAGAAAGACATTGGTATAAAACTTTCCCAGTCATGGTAGTAGAGGGAAACCCAAGTCTGGTAATAGTCTTTGTTCTTTGTTTAGAGCACAGACAAGAATGTTTTTTTTTTTTTTCAAGACAAGGTTTCTTTTTAGCTTTGGGGCCTCTCCTGGAACTAGCTCTTGTAGACCAGGTTGACCTTGAATTCACAGAGATCTGCCTGCCTCTGCCTCCTGAGTGCTGGATTCAAGGCTCTTTTGCCACTACTGCCCAGCTGAGGAGAATATTCTTAGTACCCTGTTTAATACAGAAGCAGAAATCTGGGTGTGGTGCTGTGCATTTTTAACCCCAGCACCTGAGACAGGCAGGCAGATAGCTGAGTTCAAAGCCAGCTTGACCTACATAGTAAATTCCAGGACAGCCAAGGCTACACACTGTGTCAAAAAAAACAAATAAGAATGTTGAATTAATACTTCCAACATGTTGACAGTTTGGCCTGGAGGAACCGGTGCCCTGGAGGTTGGTGGTTGGCTGGTTTCCTCTCTGTCTGAAAGAGGTCTCAAAAGGATTGTGAGATGTTTTACAGCCCATCTTTTGTAGAGAAGTGTACTTAAACTAAAACAATTTTGATCATTTCTGGGTAAGTACTTCTTTCAGAAATGGCTATTGGTCTGGTGAAGATAGCTCAGCTGGTAAAGGTGCTTGCCACCAAGCTTGATGCACTGAGTTTGATCTCTGGAACCCACATGATAAAAGGAGAGAAATGAGTCCTGTGGGTTGTCCAATGACAATTTTTTGTTTTAAAGAAAAGGTGTGCTTTAGTAATGGCAGAAGATTGTGCAAGAGGGACATCTGATGGGAAGGAGTAGTCAGCTCTGTTTTGACAATCAGTGCCTTTCTGGTTCCTCAGCGGTGTGGTCATTGTCTCCGACCTCCCGCCACTGTGCGGAGAGACAGGGAAGCACAGGAGCTGTGCAGCAGATGGCTGACCAGGTGTTCATCACTCCAGCCCAGTTATGACTCAGTACCTCTATGCCCTGCCTTTGGTTGAGAGTTGAAGGCAATTCCACTGGGGTTGGGCGCCCACGTGAGCCCTAGGTCAGCCTCCCCCCCAGTGCAAAGGGCTATCGAGAAGCAGAAAGTGAATGTTTGCCTTGGGTTCTCATAGCTAATCTGGGACCTGGTTCTTACTAGGACTTGACTTTACCCTTGGTCAGTTCCTGCCTAGGAGAAATAACTTTGCCTGGATCTGTGATCCGGATGGAGGCCTGGGAGCAGCCTCTACGGAGCAGCTGCGGTTCACTTACTCAGCACTGACTCACCATAGATTGACTCCATGCTCTGCCGTTCTTTACTAGTCAGAACCAAGAGGTCAGCAGGCGGCAGTGCCCCTCAGAAAATTCTTTCTAGGTGCCTTCATATAGTACTGGACACTACGGCACTAAAGACTGTGGGCATCTTCTACAGAAACCTCCCAGCAGCTTAGGTAGGGAGCCTCGGAATTGTGGTCTGACTGTTTACAGGTTGGGCAGCTTGCCTGTCAGCTATGTTAGAACTGCCTCTGCTTTAGGACTCCTGACCTGCTGACAGGGCCTGCTCAGATCTGGTGCTAAGGCCTTGGTTTTAGGAGGGAAGCTCATCTGCCCTGAGGTTTGTAGAGCATGTCCTAAACTGACATATGCCTGCCTGTGCTTCATTTGAGTAAACTTTCAGTGGAATGTCTGTTAGTATATGTGTGAGAAGCATTGTTCTCAGGAAGATCTTGCCAAAGGTACAATCTAATGCTAGGTCACTGGGACAAGCCTACCTGTGTGTTCACTTGGAGGCGGTACAGGTTGGAGAGAAGAATGTTTTCTGGTTTTGTGGGTAAATTATTTGTTTCTCCATGAATTAGTTTTATTCCTTTGGATTATGGGTTGCAATAGTACTACTTCAGGTTTGTTGTGAGAATAAAAAGTTACTATATGTATATATTTAGAAAAGAGCTTAGAGTGTTAGGATAGGTAAGATTTTTACTGTCAACCTCTATAGCTACTTGGGCACTGTTAAACAAATTAATGAACTCAGTGTTTACTTAAGACGGTGGAACTGGTCGGGCAGTGGTGGTGCACGCCGGTAATCCCAGCACTCTGAGTTCAAGGCCAGCCTGGTCTACAGAGTGAGTTCCAGGATTGGCACCAAAGCTACAGAAAAATCCTGGTTTCCCAAAACAAACAAACAAACAAACAAAGACAGCGGAGCCGAGCTGCTGGGGAGATGGCTTTAGTGCTGAAGAGCAGCTTCTCGGCTCTTACCTGTTGGGAACTTCAGTTCCAGGGTTGCCTTCTGTCTTCTGTTATCATCAGGCACTTCCATACACAGATATACATGCAAGAAAAACACACACACACAAAAGTAAAATTTTTTTTAAAGTAAATTTTTAAAAAGCAAAGAGAAGCAGTGGAACACAAGCCATGTACCCACGGCCTCTACCCCGTTAGAGGTCAGGACTGAGTCCCAGGCCATTCTGGGCCTAGACAACAGCTGTTCCAGTGCTGCTCATGGTTCACTGTGAACAGCTGTGGAGTCTGAGTAGACCGAGGAGTGGTTCATGAAGCTCTTTGGTGTTTGTAGTTGAGCAGTGGGGTTCAGAATTGTTGTATTAGTACTTCTAACACGCTGGGAAAGTGGAACCAAGGAAGTGCTGAGCTGAGCACTATAAGCTTCTGCCATTACACCCATTTGGTAATGACAGTGGAGAGATGTGAGAACAGGCTTCTTCAAGGGCGCCTTGACCTGGACCAAGGACAGGCCTGTGTACTGTAGCAGTGTTTTCAGTTTGGAGGCTCAGCTGTATAGCCGAGTCCTGCTACCTGCTGGCTTTTCGCTCATTTTTGACTCATAACCTCACTTCTTTTTTTTTTTTTTTTATTTTTATTTATTTAACTTTATTATGTTCGTTGGTGTGAAGGTGTCAGATCTCGTGGAACTACATTTTCAGACAGTTGTGAGCTGCCATGTGGGTGCTGGGAATCGAACCCGGGTCCTCTGGAAGAGCAGTCAGTGCTCTTAACCACTGAGCCATCTCTCCAGCCCCATAACCTCACTTCTTAATCAGAAGAGAACTCTCTACACCCCCAGAAGACAGATGCCTTTGTTCTTAATATGGCCACACACAGACCTTCAGCATTTTAAATCATTCCTGGAGCCAGACAGTGATGGTGTGTGCCTTAAAGTCCTAGCACTCAGGAGGCAGAGGCAGGTGGACCTTTGTGAGTTCGAGGCCAGCCTGGTCTATGGAGCAAGTTCCTGGACAGCCAGGACTACAAAGGGAAACCCTGTCGTGACTCCCATCCACCCTCCCAAAAGAAAAAAGTATGCATGTGAAAACTAGAGAGGGACTATTGAGATAGAGAGATCATGAGCCAGGCTTTGAGTAAAGCAAGTAGTGGAGGTAATATGGGCAGAAGGAGGCAGTGGGGATGGAGACCCAGGGAGAAGGAGGATAGAATCGACCAAAATGTTAAGTATTTATGAGACTGCCTCAAGGAGACCTGTTACTGTGTATGCTAATTTAAAAAAATGCTTGGGTTACACCATAAGAAATCTGACTTCATTTTGTTCGTGGAGATGCTGGTAAAGCTCTCTGGAGATCCTGAAGCAGCCCAGGATGAAAGTCAACAGAGTAGGAGCTCTCACGACCAGCTTCCTTCTATACCCTGACTTACCAGTGGAAATGCATGCAGACCTCTTGTGGGTTTTAAATACTAGTAGCTCCTTAACACTCAACAAGTTAAAAATGGGTGATATCGCTGGGTGTGGTGTCTCACACCTTTGATCCCCGGTACCTAGGAGGATCTCTGAGTTCAAGACTGTCCTGGTCTACAAGTGGCATTTCAGGACAGTCAAGACTACATAATGCGCCTTATCTCAAAAAAAAAAAAAAAAAAATAGGTGAAACTAACCATTTCTTTAAGGGTAAATGGAAAATTTTATCATTTTAACATGTAACCAGACTTGTTTTATTTCTGCAATCTTGTCTTTTCACACTTAGCGCATCTCAGTTCAGATGGCACGTTTCAGGTGCTGAATAGAGATCCTGATTTGTTTTAGAAGCAGCCATGCCGGGCGGTGGTGGCGCACGCCTTTAATCCTAGCACTTGGGAGGCAGAGGCAGGCGGATCTTTGTGAGTTCGAGACCAGCCTGGTCTACAAGAGCTAGTTCCAGGACAGGCTCCAAAACCACAGAGAAACCCTGTCTCGAAAAACCAAAAAAAAAAAAAAAAAAAAAAGAAGCAGCCATATAGGGTGTTCCTACAGGAGTTTGGTTCAGCAGTGCTGTTCAGAGAAGTCTGCTTTTTTTCTTTTTGTTTGGTTTTTTAGATTTATTTAAATACAGGAGAGTTTTATCTGCATGTGTGTATATACATGTGTATATACACACATACACATATATATTTGCACCGGTGTCTACTGCCCATGGAGGTCAGATTCCCTTCTGGAGTTAAATGGTTGTGAGCTGCCATGTGGGTGCTGAGAACAGAACCTGGGTCTTCTCTAAGAGCAATAGGTACTCTTAACTGCTGAGCCATCTCTCCAGCCAATCTAGAGAGTTATTTCACAGTTCCAAATGGAGAGCCTCACATGGAGAACTGTTGTGATTGCAGAAGATGACAGCCTTTTTTTTTTTCTTTCTTTCCGAGACAAGGTTTCTCTGTAGTTTTGGTGCCTGTCCTGGAACTAGCTCTTGTAGACCAAACTGGCCTCAGACTCAGAGATCCTCCTACCTCAGCCAACTGAGTGCTGGGATTAAACACCTGCACCACCATCACCTGGCGACAGGCTTTTTCTTATTCATACTCATCCCCCACGTTATTAATAATCTACCCACACAGCCATCCACACAAAACATGCAAATGGGGCAGGAAGTGAAATGGGAAAGCAGAAACTGCCCCGTGATAAATGTGGCCTGTGTCCCATGTTTACATATTGGTCTCAGACACCAGCAGCAAAGGAGGAATCATTGCTTCACAAAATTGAGGTACTGGATCCCTTCCTCATTTTCCCATTGCTTCTTGGTTGGCTATATACTTATTTGTTTTTGAGACAGGATTTTATATAGCCAGGCTGCCTAGAATTTGATATATAGCTAAGAGTGACCTTGAATCTGATCATCCTGTCCTCAGTGCTGGGTTTCTAAGTCTTAGCCACCATACCTAGGCTTTATGCAGTGTGGGAGGTTGAACCTACGCTGTGGGTATGCTATGCGAGCTCTCTACCAGCTAAGCCACACCCTGCTGTGTCCAGATCTAAACAATCCTTGTAACCAGGACTTGTTCTTGGATCAGCATCTCACTGCTGGTTCTGGTTGACCCACCACTTCTGATTATACTCCATCAGTATGGTCACGTGATCAGAGCTTGCTTGAGGTTGCAGTGGGTGTTACTACTCTCATTGAGACAGCTCAGTTTCCTGGCAGAGAACTAGATTAGTTCTCCACTGCAGTCTGTTTCACAGCATAGGGAAGGCTGATTTTCCACCTACATGTTTAGTTTAAGGAATCTTATTTTTGGAGGCTTTTGGAAAGCTTCAGTAATCTTTTGTTGCATTTTATTCTTTTGCAGTAGTGGGGATCCAGTCCAGGACTTCACCCCTGCTGGACAAACACTCTATCACTGAAGTACATCCTTGGCCTAGGGAAGGTTTCTTTGGATCCCAAATACAGTGGAAACTTTGAGCATTGTGCACAAGGATCATTTTGCTCATAGTGTTGTATAGATCTCTGGGGTTTGTGGTCTGGGTGTGTTCATAATAAGTATCCACCTGTATCTTCGACACTGAGTCTAAATTATAAACATTCAAATAAATACCCTGACGAAGAGAACCCAACATGTTCTTACTTCCGGGGATAGTTCTTTTGCTGTTGGTTTTGCTTATTTTGCCTATCATTGTCATCATTTAAGTCATCAGAGGCCTTTGCAAGGCGTTGGCTTCTTGAAGGACTTCAGAATGATAGGGAATGTTAGGCGCGTGCCTGCTGCTGTACCTGCATCCTGATTTGTTGTGATCTCCCACTTTGTGGTGCTGGAGATTGAACCCAGGATTGTGCTTGCTGTACGGGCTGTACCACTGAGCCACCCTCCAGCCCCATCTTCATTTTTTTCATGCTCTGTTCTTTCTCTAGAACAGACTGCAGGTCACAGCAGGTGCTTGAATTATTTTTACCTCCTAACCACCAACCACAAAGCTCTTCATCCTTAGGCCTAATTTTTCCACTCGATACCTGGACTCAATTCTCAATGATTTCTTTTTCTTTTTTTCTCTTTCAAGCCTAACTATGGGACAGCTTTACGAGAAGGAAAAAGATGAAGATGGATTCTTGTATGTGGCCTACAGCGGAGAGAACACTTTTGGCTTCTGAGGGCCAGTGCTGGGCTAGGTGCACCGTTCCTGCTTGTGTATCTTGTAAATAACTGGCTGTTTTCAGTTACTCTACCAGAGCCTCTTCACATAGACCTACTAGTGCATTTGTAACTGGATTTATTTCTTAATATATTGGAAAGTTTTGTTTCTTTAGATTAGTAAATTATCATACAGAGTTTTATTTTCAGTTTTCTTTTTATTCATTGACCTCATGGCTATATGCTTCAAGGGACCTGTCCTCTGGGAATCATATTTAATGAAGATATTTCCATAATGAAGGGAGGTAGGTGTGGCATTAAAGTGAAAAGGAGGGGTGATGCATTCATTGTTCTGGATTATGTTCCAAGTGTTAGGTGGCTAAGTATTAAAAGCCCCCAAATGAAATCCTTAGCAATCAGAATACACTTGCTTCACTAGATTTTGCCAACTGCAAATCATGTTGGATTAAGCTAATCTGTTCTTCTTTCTGAGACTATTAAGGTAAATAATTAACAATAAAACTTCCTCTTATAAAGGCATTACAGTGTGACCATGTCCTTATTCACCTTCTTTTGGATGAGTGAGAGAAATGGTTCCTATTTGTCAGGCCTGGAGAAGGGCTTATAGGCCATGGCAGTCTAACCTAGGAGGGAAGTGGTGGCTGGTATCATAAAAGGGATAATTTTTTTTCAGTGGATAATATAGTCATAAGGTTCAGATACCAGGGCTATGTAAAAAGGTATACTATAAAACTTATACTACTGTTTTCAGATCTCTGCTGCTTATGGAAAATTGACTTGTATGGGCTTTTTTCCCAGTATTTATTTTAGTAGCATAATTAAGTATGAATATATGCATATACATTTTTAAAAAGATTTATTATTGTGTTTTGCCTGCATGTATGTCTGTGTGAGGGTGTGTCAGATCCACTGGAACTGGAGTTACAGACATTTGTGAGCTGCCATGTGGGTGCTAGGAATTGAACCTGGATCCTTTTGAAAAGCAGCCAGTGAGTTCTCTTAACCACCATGTATATACATTTTTTGTTTACATAAAATAAAACATATATTTATACATTGCATTTTTTGTTTTGTTTGAGACAGGGTTTGACTTTATAGTTATCAACCTGACATGTATACAACTTTATATGTACTTGTGCTCTTTTGTTTGAGATAGGTCAAACCTCTTGGAGCTCATTATGGGGCCAGATCCACCTGCCTCTGTCTCCTGAGTGCTGGGATCAAAGGCATGCACCACCAAGCCTGGCTTGTACCTGTGTTCTTTAAGGTACTTCTTTCTAGGCTCTTAAATTAAGATTAGATTTCTCCTGACTGAGTTTCATAGTTTTCTCCCAAATTAGCGCAGGTGTGTATGCTTGTCACAAATGCAACTTTGAGAACATGGCTTCATATCTAAATCTTCCGCAAAAGGACTATGTTGGTGGCTGTAACCTTATATTAATCATCAAAATAAGGACACCAGCTAGGAGTAATGGTGCTCACCTTAGTCCCAGCACCTGGGAGGCAGAGGCAGATGAATTTCAGAGTTCAAAGCCAGCTTGGTATACATAGTTCCAGGATAGCCAGAGCTACATAGTGAGACTTTATGTTTTGAAAACAAAAACAGAAAAGGAAACAAAGTATCACTCAGTGATGTAAGGACATGTAGTTAAAATAATAATCATAAACTTTAAATTTTTATTTTATTTGATGCATGTGAGTGTACCATGTGTGTGTCTGGTACCTGTGGTGGCCAGAGGGTATGAGATGTGGAGTAAGAACTGGAGTCATAACTGGTGGTGAGCTGCCGGGAACTAAGTGCAGGTCCTTTGGAGGCAGTGCTTGCAGCTGCTGAGCCGGCTCTCCAGCTTCTCCTTTTTGTTGTGTGTTGTCTCAGTTTGCAGCCCTGGCTGGTCCTCTGAGTGTTGGTACTAAAGATATGTACCACCACACCTATCATGATTTTTTGTTTTCTCTTAATCAGAATATATAAGCAGGTTGACACAGCTCTCCATTGATGAGTTTCTCAATTGGAATTATAAAAAACATTTCTGTCACAACTAACTTGTAGATTTTCTTTAGTGGCCTGAAAGTCCAGTTCCCAAGCTACTACCCAGGGTGACTCAGAGACTTCTTAGGAGCGAGGATTGAAAGATTTCTGTAATAACTTCACACACAATCTGAGGGTCATTCTCTTTATTATTCTGCAGCTATTATTCTCTTGTCTAATTGACTCTGATTCTCTTTAGTTCCAATTCTCTCTATCCTAAATCATTTCTGTTTATTTGTTTGTTTTTGTTTTTTCGAGACAGGGTTTCTCTGTGGTTTTTGGAGCCTGTCCTGGAACTAGCTCTGTAGACCAGGCTGGCCTCGAACTCACAGACCCGCCTGCCTCTGCCTCCCGAGTGCTGGGATTAAAGGCGTGTGCTACCACCTCCCGGCTTATCCTAAATCATTTCTAATTATCTGTTTCATTCCACTTCTTCCTTGGTTCTTTGTTCACCTAGCTTAAATACATTTTTTTAAAGATTTATTTATTTATTATGTATACAGTGTTCTGCCTGTGTGCATACCTGCACCCCAGAAGAGGGCACCAGATCTCATTACAGACGGTTGTGAGCTACCATGTGGTTGCTGGGAATTGAACTCAGGACCTCTGGAAGAACAGTCAGTGTTCTTAACCGCTGAGCCATCTCTCCAGCCCCTTAAATACATTTTTTTACAGGTGACTTGAGGCAGTAAGGAAAAAGCTACAAGAATTACATCTCATTGGTCAAAGCAAATTCCATGGGTAACAATAAGGACAGTGGCATTTACCATAGTAAAGCAAGGTTTCAATGTTTCTGGAGTAAGACTGACCAATGGCTGGGGGCATGACTTTTTAGGTTGATTTGTGTTAATAACCTTGGTTAGACGTCTGCAACTCTGACCTTGTGTAAAGTTTTTAACTTTTACGATCCTTTTACAGAAGCATTCAATCTAGTTTGAACATGCTCCAAGGTAAAAAATGAGCTAATTATGTGTAGCTTGTCTTAGATGGGGAGAAATTGTTTTCTTGAGTTAGTCTGAGTAAAAGAAACAGCAGGCTTTTAAGTGTTTTCTAGTCCTTATAGGACTAGAAAATATATATAGTTATAAAGCATATTCTAGTATATTTTCTATACATCAAAATTATACAGCTTAGTGAGAAGTCATCTTCCTGACTACCCACAGATATGTGTGCCCATAACATTGAGACGCAATCATGAGATAACACATACACATCACATGAGGTTACACACTACAATGCAGGTATTGGGGAGACACCATAGCTGTTTTTGCACATGTGAAACTACAGACAGGAAGCGGGTGATGCACACCTTTAATCCCAGCACTTGGGAGGCAGAGGCCAGCCTGTGAGTTTGAGTCCAGCCCGGTCTACAAGAGTGAGTCCAGGACAGTTTCCAAAGTTGCAGCGAAACCCTATCTCGAAAAAACCAAAAACCAGAAATTACAGACAGGATAACAGTTTCCGGAGTCAGTGGTCCTGCAAGCCTTGCCCGAATAAGATTCTTCTCTACCAGAGAAGCACTCCTCTGGTGGGTTGACATCTGAACACTAGTTGTCACCTGCTGCAACTCCCACAGCCTCCGACTTACTTTCCTGGCCAAATAAAATGTGCGTTTGTCTTTGCTGGTAGTTTCAAACTAGAAGCAAGTAAAAACTGGCCTTTGATGACAGGAAGATAGCAAGCTAGTTGTTACAGAGGAGTCTTATTTGTGGTCAACTGCACTGAGACTGGCCTAAGCCATAGAAAGGCATGGTTTGAGCTAGTTTAGGATGGTTCACTGGCTGTGGCTTTGTTTTCCTGTGTGTTGATTTCATTCTCAGGCAGATTGTTTGCATGTGATGGATGGCAAAGATGCTTCCATCAGCTAAGCGTCTCTAGTGAGGAAAGAACACTTGTTTGTTTTTGAGACAGTTTTTCTGTGCAGCCCTGGCTGTCCTGGAACTTGCTCTGTAGACCAAACTAACTTTGGAACTCAGTGTTCTGCCTGCCTCTGCCTCCCTGGAATAGAAGTGCTGGGATTAAAGGTGTGTGCCCCTACTGCCCTGCAAACACTTCTAGTACAAACAAAAGTCCTGTGACTGGGTGTGGGGGGCACACATGTTAATCCTGGAGACAGAGATAGGCAGAGCTACACAGAGGGACCTAATGGGACAAAAATGGTCCTTGGAGGAGCTAGGCAAGGCACCGCTTGTCAACCCAGATTCTTGGGAGGCTGAGGCAGAAGAAGCACTGAGGCCAATGGGAGCAACAGACCATTTCTCAAAACGAAAGTCTCTTGATGGACTCTGACCTTGGGCCACAAACAGCCCTGCAAGGGACAGGTAGACAGGAATGGTGAGTCCCTGTCCTGTTTGGAACAGAACAGGACAAACAGAAGTTAGCTTTCCACAGGCGTTTTGATCTATTTCTGTCTGTAACCACAAACCCACAAATGCACCTAAGAAGAATAGTGAGAAAAGTCTCAAGGCAAGTCACTGAAGGTGACTGTCAGTTTTTAAAGGAAGCCTCATATATCCCAGGTTGGTCTCCAACTTTCTAACTAG
Organism: Microtus oregoni; assembly: GCF_018167655.1. Taxonomy (NCBI): domain Eukaryota; kingdom Metazoa; phylum Chordata; class Mammalia; order Rodentia; family Cricetidae; genus Microtus; species Microtus oregoni. The sequence goes on from NW_024543063.1 coordinate 45,880,844, forward strand.
CCAAGGATGACCTTGAATTCTGATCTTTTTGTCCCTCCTGAGTGCTGGGATTATAAGTACACCCCATCACACCTGGTTTTGTAACTTACTGGGGATGGAGCCGAGGGCTTGCACATTAGGTAAGCCCTCTTCAGTTCAACTGCATCCCTAGCCATGGCTATCCCTAACAGCCACCCTGTGCAGTAGTGAACTTGGCTTGACCATGCGGACAGTACAAGATTATAATGTGCTTGGACACTGGGGCACAATATGAATAGAGGATCATCTCATCCTGTCTGAGCTTACAAGAAGCAAGGTTGTCAGTGTGATGGTTGACTCCATTGGAGTGGTCTGGAAAGATGGCTCAGCTGTTAAGAGAGTTTACTAATTTTGCAGAGGACCCAAGTTTGGTTCCTAGCACACATGGCATGGCTCACAACTGTCTTAACTCCTGCTTCTCACACCTCTGAACTCTCCAGCCACCTGCACTTATATGCACACACATGTACACATAACTAAAAGTAAAAATGAATCTTTAAAGAAAGTGTTGAAACAGCAGAGAGAATATCAGCTTCAAAACCCACCATTTGAGCCGGGCGGTGGTGGCGCACGCCTTTAATCCCAGCACTCGGGAGGCAGAGGCAGGCGGATCTCTGTGAGTTCGAGGCCAGCCTGGTCTACAAGAGCTAGTTCCAGGACAGGAACCAAAAGCTACGGAGAAACCCTGTCTCGAAAAATAAAAAAAAAAAAAAAACCCACCATTTGAGTTGGAGAGGTATTTCAGTGGCAGAGGACCCAGGCTTGGCTCCTAGTACCCACATAGGGCAGCTCACAACTGCTTGTAACTATCCTTAGGGGAGCCAGCGCCCTTTTCTGGCCTGCAAGGGCACTTGTAGTCACATGTGCACACACCCTCCCCCCAGTACACATAAAATATAAAAGTAAGATCTAGGGGGAGGAGAGATGGCTCAGCAGTTAAGAGGACCTGGGCTTGGTTTCCAGCACCCACATGGTGGCTCACAATTATCTAACTCCTGTTCTAGAGGCTCCAACTCTCCTGGCCACTGCACGGAGACAGATAGTGCGCAGACAGGCAAAACACCCCCCACACAAAACAATAATTAGAAAAAATCTGGGCCCTGTCTAATGACTTGGGCCTATAATAATTCCAGCTACTTAGGAGACTAGGACAGGAAAAAAAGGCTTCAGATCCAGTGCAGAACTTGCCTCAGTAGCCCATACAAAAAAGCTAGAAAAACCCTCCTCACCACACCAATGCAAAAAAGTCTGGGAAACATTCATTTTATCCAGTAAATACAAAAATAAAATGTTACTAAAGAGTAAACCTTAATTGTATTCAGACCACAACTGCTTTTTTATATCTTTTGTTTTTCAAGACAAGGTTTCTCTGTGTAACAGTCTTGGCTGTCCTGGAACTCACTTTGTAGACCAGGCTGGCCTCGAACTCACTGAGATCCTCCTGCCTCTGCTCCCAAGTGCTAGGTTTAAAGGCATGCACTGCCTACCACCTAGCTACTTTTCTATGTCTTTTTTTAAAAAACTTTTTTTTTCGAGACAGGGTTTCTCTGTAGCTTTGGAGCCTGTCCTGGAACTAGCTCTTGTAGACCAGGCTGGCCTCAAACTCACAGAGATCTGCCTGCCTCTGCCTCCCAAGTGCTGGGATTAAAGGCATGCGCCACCACCGCCCGGCCCGACTGGCTTTTTTTTAACTTTATAATTGTTATCATTTTTTGTTTGTTTTTTGAGACAGGGTTTCTCTTTGTAACTGTCTTGGCTGTCCTGGAACTCACTCTGTAGTCCAGGCTGGCTTCAAACTCACTGAGATCCACCTGTTTCTGCCTCCTGAGTGCTGGGATTAAAGGTGTGCACCACTACTGCCTGGCCTACTTTTTAATATCTTAAATATCAAAAGAAGCTGTGAAAATTGGAACAAAGTGTAGCATGATTGCTAAGCAGAAGCTCAGTTCTGAGTGGTGCTGGCAGCAAACCCAGGACCTCACATTTGCTTCCTAGGCAGTCACTCTATGATAGAGCCAGCCCACAGTTACAAATTCTGATGTTTTCATGCACCAGTTATAGCCAGTTAGAGGACAGGAGAAGAGAGGTGGGAATAAGTTTAACATAGACTCCCAAGACCTTCAGGGAGAGAAAGAGCGAAGAGTACTATTGCAGGAAGTGAGCGAGAACAGACCTACAGGATACAGCAGTGCACATCTGAGCATGCGAAGATGCACGCCACCTCCAGACCATGAATCATTAATACCACTGCAGTGAAAATCCCATCAAAGGCCAAGGGTAACAAGGAATGTAAGAAAAAGAAGTTGAGACCAGTTTTAGTAGACACATGACAGCATCATTAGTAATATTAATTAGGAACGCTGTAATCAAGTAACTCAGAGGCTGAGAGCAGTTTGAATATGAGGCCAGTCTGGGCTCTTGAGAACAAAACAGAACAAAAGCCAGTGGTGCAGTGTGGTACAGAGTAGAACCCAAGAGAACTGACCATATTTACAATGGACAGCATGGAAGCTGGGTGTTGGGGTACGTGCCTGAAGATCTGCTCACCTGCAACACCTTTGGTGCCATGCCTTGGCGTGCTTTGGTTTGGGGTGTGTGCATGCAGGGGCACATGTGTGGGTTTGTGTGCATATGCTTATAGAAGCCAGGAGTCAACTTTGGGTGCTGTTTCTTAGGGGCTATCTACCTGGGTTAGACTCTGCTGATTGGCCAGTGGGCCTCAGGGGCCTTCCTGTGTATGCCACCTCACTGTGCACTAACTGGTGCATACAATCATACCTAGGTTGCTGTGCCTGCCTGGCTTTTTTTTACATGGATTCTGGGGTTGAACTCAGGTCTTCATGCTGTGTGGCAAGCACTTTATGGGCTGGGGCCATAAACTCTGATACTTTAATTTTTTATTTCATTGGGTTAAATAAGGCCATTTTATTCTGCAAGCATATAAAGTATTTGGAGCCTGTCTTCCCCTATTCTCTGCCACCCTCCCCTGTTACTCTGTTTTCCCAGACATTTTTGTTTCTACTTTGTCATCTGCACATATGCATGTGATCTTCTAGAGAAAATTATTTATTATGTGGTGTAGGTAGTCTTTCTGTGTATGTGTTGCTTTTATTGGTTAATGAATAAAGAAACTGTGTTGGGCCAATACAACAAACTGGCACTCCAATGTGTGCTAGCTAAATCCACATAAAACCCGAGAGGGCTTGAAAAGGAATTCTAGATACTAAAAAACAAAGTTTACCCACATTTTCTTCTTTTGGATAGGCTCTGCTTGCTGGCAGCATGCTGCAACTCCTTTAAGAGAGGTTTTCCTGAATCAGCGGTAGCAAAAAAAAAAATCTGCATGGTTTCAAAACAGCAGTTTCCTAAGGTAGCCTTGGCCCTAGTCACTCCTCAGCATAGCGTTTTAAGAAGTGCTCCTGGGCAGAAAATGATTTCAGATGCACAATAGGAGATTCAAACATAAGAGAGCTCTAAACAAATCACAGTGAGTTTAAAAAATGTACACGGGTTTGGGAGACAGAAGAAAAAGTAAAGAGACAGTAAATGTAATATAAAAGAGTACAGACAGCCATAGATTAAGGGAGTAAAGATAATATTAAACTTGTAGATAAAGTAATATAGTAAAAACAAGCCATGTAAAGATGGAATACGCAGAGAGTCTGGATTATGTATATTATTGTGTTTTCTTTAAATTTTTTGACTTTGAAGGAGCTAATACAGAGAACATATCATTGTGTGGCTGAAAAAAATGGACACAGGTTGTTTTCATAACTCTGCTACTGTGAGTGCTACTGTAATTAATACTTATGTGCAAATGAAAGACCCCGGTGCAGGGAGACTCTCACTCAAGTCTCGGGATACCCCCCACCCCAGTAACTGATGAGACACCGTCAAGAACCAGTGCACTGGGGCCGAGACTAATAACCCATGCAGGGAAGGAGTTCGACCCCGAATAACTGGGAGAAGGGGTTTTTAAAGGAAGAAACCACAGTCTAGTAATCCGAAAGGGGTAGGGAGGGCATCACAGAAAATCCCCAAAATACCAATACCAATGATGATCACAAGGGGGCAACTCCCTGTTTCTCAAGATTATTCTCAAGAGGGCTGGAGAGATAGCTCAGCTGTTAAGAGCATTGCCTGCTCTTCCAAAGGTCCTGAGTTCAATTCCCAGCAACCACGTGGTGGCTCACAACCATCTGTTATGAGGTCTGGTGCCCTCTTCTGGCCTTTAGGCATACACGCAGAAAGAATATTGTATACATAATAAATAAATAAATAAATAAATAAATATTTTTTTAAAAAAAGATTATTCTCAAGATTACAATCTAACTTTATTTTCAGCTAATTCCTGAAACTAAACCAGCTAATCCTAGATTTCTGATTCTTCTCTTCCTGCTTAGATTTTTGGCTCTATTTTTTCCTGCTAGGGGGGTCTGGATTTGTCCAGGTCTTTCACAAGCACCTCTGCTGTGTTTACCTGGAGTCTTTCTCAGTAAACTTGTCCTTTCCCTCGAGACACCACTGTCTGTGCCTCACTAGTTGTCTTCCAACTACTGCTGTACCCCACCCCCCAAAGAAAGCATGGCCTCCTGGCTATCATCCCTGTTCTCAAGTCCATATCTTTATTACAGAGGACAGTGAGCTCTCTAGATGTAATTTCTACCCCGTGACCTTTCCCTAAGTCTACAAAGTGCTGAGTTGTCAGGTTAAAACCATTCTCCCTGTAGGACATGACATCCTCCTCACTGTGCCCCAACCAAATGCATGGTCAGCGACCTCCCAAGCTCTCTTCGCTCTGCCAGTCTGGCCATGCTCTGTCCTCATCTCTGTCCTTACATATGGTGTCCTCTACCTCAAATGCCTCCTCTCAAAAATGCTCCTTCCTGTATGTGCCACTTGCTAACCCCAGTCCTTCGCTGAACTCCAAGGTTCCTGTGTCCTTCTCTCAGGCTGGGTACCAGCTTCCCTCACAGTCACCTCCCTCTTCCCTCGAGTTAAGGAGTATCATGAGGAGACTCTTGTACCTCCGCCGCAGAGCTCTCCTCACAAGCCTGCCTTTCTCTCCCTCTCCCCTGCTTCCTTCTGAGGATTTCTTCCCAGCAGCATCTGGGAGAAGTCAATGGGAATGCTCTCGTCTCAAAGGACTACATAGGACTGCACTGTAGAAAGATTTAAAAAAGTGCAGCGAATTCCCCTTTGCATCTTTATTTCTCAGGGAGTAAGAAGCCAGCTGACAAGACAAAACAACAACAATCCCTGTGGGTGGCATGGAGGCAGAGCCACCGAGTCAAGTTCCTGTCATCATCAGCAGGTCCTGGAGGGAAGCAGCCGTGGGCCAAGCAGTCTGCCAGCACGCGTGTACCTGCCTCCGCGACCAGATTTATCCTGTAGGCTCCCACCGAGGGGGAGCATTAGGTTTGTCGGTGAATGCTGGACCAGTCTAGACAGCAGATTGGATACAGCTGCTTCTGAGCTGGAGAGCTGAGCCTGTGTTGTATGCACACAGAAATGCACGTGTCTTAGGATCCAGCATATAGTTAGTTGGAACAAAATGGCTCTGCTTTGGACATGGAGTACATTCCACTTTCTTTAATATGAGTTTTGATCCCCCCCCCTCCCAGGGTTTCTTTGTCTTAGCTTTGGAGCCTGTCCTGCCTTCCTGGAACTCGCTCTTGTAGACCAGGCTGGCCTTGAACTCACAGAGATCTGCCTGCCTCTGCCTTCTGAGTGCTGGGTGTGCCACCACCACCAGGTTTGGGAATCAGGATTTCAGCATAAGAACTGGGAAGGAGACAGACACACAGAGCAAAGCAGAGCTGGACTTTCAAGTAGATTTGAAGGTAATATAAATGTTCCTCGCAGATCTCTTTTGGAGCCAGTCCAGTCTGTCCCGTCATTCCCTCACACTCCCTTTGCCCACGGCTGCCAGTCTCTCAGTGCGGCAGTTACTATGCTATATGCTAATACAGAGGAACATTCCTGGTGGAACTGGGTTGGTTGAACAACATTATTACTGCAGGAAAATACCTCTGGGAAAATCATTCCCCAGAGGCCAAAATAGCCCATAAGAGGCAAAACCAAAATCAGAAAGTTGTTGAAACACTGTATAGGAGGAAGGGTAAATATTGGAAGGAGCAGTGTCCTAAGGCACCAGGAGCACATTTTCTTTCTTAACGAACCTAATCAGCACAAACGGCTATCAGATCCAGCGTGCACCTACTGTTTGAAGTGGAGTTGCTCACAGTGTCCCCAGAGGGCTTCACAGAGAAGCTGTTGTTGAACTGAAAACTGCTGGGAATGGGCTCTATGGTCCTGCTCCATTGTCAGGTTGGTGTTGTTGCTGAGGGGCCCACTGCCTCTCCCTGGAGAGGCTGGGTTTCAATGTGCTTTTCATTCTCTTGGCCGCCTGAGCAAAGGGCCGTTACTGTTTCCATTGTGAGCTCTTCCCTTTGGAATGGGACCAATTTCAGGGAACATGCACTGAGACCAATGTTTGGCAATTTGGGTTCCTGCTTGGAGTGATTTTCTGCCTCTGCCTTTTCTCCTGCAGAGACACTGCCATACTCGGTCACCTAAAAGCAGTGCCAAACAGATTTGGTTTGAAATGTTGATTCTTAACCCTTGCTGGTTCATCTGGATAGGGGCAAAACACCAAATCCAAACTCTGAGCCCACAGTTGCTAGATTAATGCAAAAGTTCCCCCCCACCCCTCAGGTACCTGTCCCCTGTCACTAATATAACTGAGGCCATATGCATGCCACAGCATCAATAGACTGAAAAAATGTCCCATGCTTTATGAGATGGATTAAATAAAAATGCTGCAGAATCCAGTCCCAGGCAGGGATGGCACAGTTCCCCGAGTGGCTGCAGCAGGCCATAAGGAAAGACAGACAGATGGGCACGCCATGAGACCACACCGCAGGTCTCCGAAGGTGGCTGGTCCCGGGCAGGGAGACACAAGGCGGGTGAAAGACAGACATGGATAGGCACACCATGCAGAGTGAGGCTGGGTATTTATTTAGTGGCTTATGGAATGTAAGGAGAAGAGCAAAGAGAGAGAAAGAGAAGAGAGAGACAGAAACTGCCTCTTTGAGAGGGAGAAGGAAAAGGAAGGGACTCAGGCTGCAAGCAGGAAGGAAGATCTGCCTGTCTCAGCGATGGGGGAGGGAGTGGGCGGTGCTTGTCTCTTAAAGGGACAGGACAGATTATTACATTTTATATATCCAATTAAGAGGTCTAATTTACTTTTTGTTTGGTTTTGAGACAGGGTCTCACTATGTAGACCAGGCTGGCCTACCTGTCTACCTCTGTTTTTCATGCCTGGATCAAAGGTACATGCTACCACACTCCACCTAATTAAGAGATGTTTTTGTTTTTATGGGGCTGGGGGAATAGCTCAGAGTAGAGAGAATACTTACTTAGCCATGTGCAAGATGCTGAGTCTGACTCCTAGCACCACGTATATACTTACACAATTTTTTAAAATGAGAAATCCTACCTTACACTTGAAAAAGCCCAATAAACACCTTCCCTACGTACAACTGGAAGTTGGGGCAGAGGTGGCACTATGACATAATTGCTCCAATGGCCATACTCAATTTTATTCTGCTATCTCAAGTAACTAGTTAGGACTTGTTTCTTTCACATTCTAATCAAGGTATATTTACATTTTATAAAGCGCACAGACCTCAGTAAGCTTCCACAAGACCTGTATTCCTGTATTTAACACCGCAGTTTAAACCCAGACCAACAGCCAGGCATGGTAGCACACATCTGTAAGAGCATTTTGAAAACTGGGCTGGGAACATCAGGAGTTCAAGGCAAGCCTGGACCTCGCTCAGAAAGCTACCAACCAACCAACTGGACAACACAGACGACTTCTACCCTCTAGAGGTCTGTTGAGTCTCTTTCCTTCAAATCCTCACACTGGGCATGACCACTCTGATTTACATGCCTTTCCATTTCTTTTGAGGCTAGTTTTTTTTTTTTTTTTTTTTTTTTACAGTGCCAGTGACTTGCACATGTTAACAGTGTCCCCTACCCTCTGACACTGAATTCAAAGGTTTACTTACAGCTGAAATACCTCTGACTAACACCCCCTCTCCTTTGGACTACAGAACCACTGAAAAGATGGTTTCAGATCTACTTGGACAGCGACAGAGGGAAACAGCCTGGCCTGATTATGATCACAGATACAATTAGTTTTACTTCCAGTTTTTTGATTTCGTTTATTGAGACAGGGTTTCTCTGTGTAGTCTTTAATGTTCTGGAACTAGCTTGCTAAACGGGCTGGCCTTCAACTCAGAGATCTGACCTCCAATTTTAATCTGCTGGGATTAAAGGCAGATGCCACCCACTGCCCAGTTTTTTGTTTTATAGTTAGTTTTAAAGGGATTCATGGGTACAGGAAGTCAAGGCCAATTACAATTCCTCAAAATGAGGAATACAATAAACTCTTCATTCAGAAGACAAGGGTACTTTCTTCAAGGTAATTGCCTCCCTGGCTTTGAGATCAGGGACATTCAGGGTGGTGTGGCCAAGATGAGGTCTCCCAGGTTCTTTCTAATCTAGCCACTCCTGGCTAACTGGCTTAGGCCCTATGGGACGTTTTACTTGAGCCCATAAAGTGGAACATATGCGCACGCACAAATGCACACATGCCCCTTGTTTCTATTTGGAGCCAGTTCCTACTTCACTGACCTTTGTGCTCCTGTGAGGCTCCCAGCAGCTCTGGCTTTCTCACCAATATGTGAGGCAAGTGATGACTGAAAACTAGCCAGAAGAGAGCTGCTGTTTAGAAACTGGGAACTCTGGCTTTGGAACTTTGCCTTTAGGCCAAAAATGTCAAGGTCTGGGTGGGGACGACTTTCCAGTGGCACAGACACAAGCAAATCAAACAGGTCCTGCACTTCTCCAGCCAGGCACTGGCGGCCAGAGCAGGTCGTTTTCTCCACAGCAGCTTCATTTCCTCAGACAGTGAGCTCATGCTTGGCGATGGTGCACTCAATAAACAAGGCATTTAACCCTGTCCTGGCCATGATCCACTCAGTAAAACGGCATTTAACCCCGTCCTGGCCGTGATCCACTCAATAAAAGATGGCATTTAACCCCATCTTTGAGCAGAACTATGTAATGGATTAATAAAAATGCTGCAGGATCCTGGGCAGCCACAGGCAGTGGGCAGGGAGTCCCGAGAGCAGCCAGTCTTAGGCAGGGACAGCTGCAGGTCCCCGAGCAGTGCCTGGTTCAGGGCAGGGAGACAGAGGGCAGCGGGCAAGAGAGACATGGATAGGCATGCCATGCAGAGTGCAGTTGGATATTTATTAAGTGGGTTTTTGGAAGGGAAGGGAGAAGGGGAGAAGAGCAGAGAGAGAGGGAGGGAAGGAGAGACAGAAGGGGGGAGGGGAGAAGTGGGGAGAGGCAGAAAAGGGACTCAGGCTGGAAGCTGAAGATCAGCCTGCATCAGAGGACAGGGGAGGGAGTGGGCGTGGCCAGAACAGATCATTACAAACTATGTGAACACGTACACTGTGTGTCTGAATCATAATACGTTCTAACAGTTCTGAAGAAAGGGACACTTACACACACACAGTTATAACATTAGGTAACTTAGGAAGGCTGGAGAAAAAGCATTAACAGTGAGTGAAATTTTCCCTCCAGAGCCTAATTTGGATGTGTTGGGGGGTGGGGGGGGGGAGAAAGGGGCATGGAGGGGGAAGGGACATGATGGTGTGAGACCTGATTAAGGTCTGAGGTGAATCTAATTGAAAAAAAAATACACCTTTTATACCTTACAGTTGCACAGTGGACTGAAGGGAGATGAGGGGCATGTGAGAAGGGTTGTGGCTTGAGGAATCCAGCATTGACTTTGACAATAGGCATGCTGGCACCCTAAGGAAGGGCCCACCATGCCCTGCCCTCTGCCCTCTTGTTAGAGATAAGAATGCTTTATCAAGCAGGAACTTTCCACATGCCCCCAGGGAATGGGGACCCTTATCCAAATGCCTGACCTTGGGAAAAAGATTTCTACAAGCACAGGCGTTTTACAGTTTCTTAATCTTACCACATGGGCCAGTTTCCCCCAGAAGGCTCCCAAAAGGGAGGTTCTGACGTCTTACTCCGTCCCATTCTGATTTCTCTGTATTTATTTATTGTCATTCTTGCCCTTAATGACCTCAGGCTCTAAACTGTCTAACTTTGTTGTATTTGATGTAATCAGGAGAGCACAATGGAATTCCTGGTTCCACTGTGGTGGGGATTTTTTCCAAAGAATTATTTTGTTTAGAGAGGTCACCATTGTATTCATTTTATCCTTTACCAAAGCCTGCGCAAATTTCCCCAAAGGGAAAGGCATTAAGAGTGAGACTTACGGAAAATGAAAGTAAAAAGGTGCTGGAGACGTGTGGTCTGCAAAGACGAAAAGCTGGGACTTGGCCAAGCGCCAATGGTCACCATGCGGTCCCCACCAGCTGCCTTCACTCTCAGCTGGCTGTCTCTCTGTGGCAGGAAATGACGGCGACTACTCAGTTAAGAGATTCTAGGGACCCTCACAACACAACACGGATCAGAGAACCCTGGAAGCAAAGTTGGTGTTACAGTTGGAGGTAGAGGCAGGAAGATCAGAGTTCAAGGTCATCCTTGGCCGCGTGTGAGTTTAAGGTCAGCCTGGGCTACAGAGGGGTCCTGTCTCAAGAAGAGAAGGCTACGGAGGGGTCCTGCCTCAAGAAGAGAAGGCGGGAAGGAGAGGGAGAGAGGAAGGGAAGGAGAGAATGAGAATATTTTGGGCTACTTACGGTAGTGGCTTCTGCCTATCATCCTGGCACTTGGAAGGCTGGTGCAGGACTGAAAGTCCAGGATGGTGTAGGCTACAAACACCTAAACAAACAAAAAACCTTTCTCGGCAGGTCTGAGAATAGACCTTTCCAAGGCTAGTCCTGTGTTAAGCCTGATAGAAGAACTAACTTCAGCCACGTCTGATTGCTGAGGAAGCTGGAAATATGAACTACATGGTCCCTACTCCAGGAGAAGCTGCAAAGTTCCTGGACATCTTAATAGTTTCAGCCTAGTGGACAATTGCTGAGTCAGTGAAGATGGCGTAAACCACAGCTGCTGCAGGTTACCGTAGAAAGCGCCACGTCCCAAACTGACGTTGTGTTTTAGAGAACCAGTTAAAAGCAATCAAGGTCATTACTGAGAGGTTTGCTTATCTATTTATTTATTGCTTGATTGGTTTTTTTGAGACAGGGTTTTTCTGTAGCTTTGGAGCCAGTCCTGGAACTAGCTCTGTAGACCAGAATGGACTCAAACTCACTGGGATCCGCTCCGCCTGCCTCTGCCTCCCACGTGCTGGGATTAAAGGCTGAACCATCACCACCCGGCAAGAGGCTATTTTAGCAAGGAGCTACTCCAAGCAAGTACAGATTGATGAGGTATAGGTTCCATCTTTACTGACACTGAGGTGCAGCACTCTGGGAGAAGGCGTTTCTTTCTTCTCTGACTTAAGCACCAGAAAAGCAGAGGTTTGCGCAGCATGAAGGTCAACAGGAAGGGTCCTGATGGCAGCAGGAGCTCATTTAAATTGGTGGTATTCAGGTGGGTTTCTGATCCAGGATGCAAAGGGCTGTTTCCTCCTGAGCGCACTCCAGGCTTCCTGGTAGGCAGCTGCAGCCTCCTTGTACTCCTGATAGCTGTCCAGCTTCTGCATCCTAATGCACACATGTCATCAAGCAGGGTTCTCACTGGAGCGCCTGCCCTTAGAGCAACTGGACACACTCAAACAGCAGAGCAGGAGCAGAGGGAGCACTCTGTTCCCTCGGTGGGGAATTCATGGTAAAGCAGGTTAGAATCACAGAACACTAGTTTTGTGTGGCTCTTGTACAATCAGATAAGTTTTCTTTGTGGTGTTGAGCATCATACAAGTTTTCATGTATGCTAGACAGCCTCCTCCTATCACTGAGCCGTCTACTCCAGCCCTGACTTAAGAACCTTCTTGACTGTTTCTCTGATAAAGTAAACATCCACACCTTCCTACAACATGATGTGACCTTTAGCCTCTCTGACTGCTGAAACCTGGCCAGCACTCTCAATAGCTGCAGTGGGTTGTGGAATATTGTTTTAAGATGTGCTACATTTGTTGATGTTGTGGAACATTTGTTTAATGATGCGAAGATGTGTTGCACTCTTTTATGTTGCATGTGTTTAACCCTATAAAGTTTTGCCTGTCTAAAACACCTGATTGGTCCAATAAAGAGCTGAACAGCCAATAGCTAGGCAGGAGAAGGACAGGCAGGGCTGCCAGGCAGAGAGAATAAATAGGAGGAGAAAAGTAGAAAAGGAGGGAAGAAATCAGGGGCCAGCCAACCAGCTATACAGCCAGCCACAGAATAAGAAGTAAGGAAAGGTATATTGAATAGATACATCTAAAAAAGCCCAGAGGTAAAAGGGAGACAGGATAAGTTAAGAAAAGCTGGCTAGAAATAAGCCAAGCTAAGGCCAGGCATTCGTGCATTCATAAGAAAGAATAAGCCTCTCTATACTTTTTTGGGAGCTGGGTGGTGGGCCCCCAAAAAGCCAAAAGAGTAAAAAAAAAAACAACAACAAAAAAAACCCTACAATAATTCTTACAAGGGTTTCTTTGGATAAAGACTAGGACTAAAATGTCAGTCAGAGACCCGAGTCCCTCCTCTTGATGAGGCCTTGATTTCTGCCCTGGGTCTCTAAGTTTAGTGCCAACCAGAGTTCTCCTGAGCCAGTTACAGCAGCCCCTGCCCTTGCCTTCGATCACCTTCAGTTCTGAATCCAGCTCTTCACTGTGGGCTTGGGAGGTGGCTTAGTGTACAGGAACCCCTGGTTTGATCCTCAGAACTGAGCCAACCACGCGTGGTGGCATACTTGTGATCCCAGCACTTGGGAGGCATCAGAAAGTTTAAGGTCAGTTTTGGCTATATAGCAAGGTTGAGGCTAGTCTGGGTTATACAAGACCCTACCTTCCATCTCACCATCCTGCCTGCCTTCAGCATGAAGCCTGTGAAGCAGGGCCACTAAGAATTCCTCTAGTCTAGCTCCTAAATCTATATAGAGACAGTGTTTCTTACAATAAATACTGACTTAAGTTTTATTTTGATCAAGTTTTTTGATAGTAAAGAGGCGGGATCCATGAACTTGATAATTTCAAGCTGTATTTGAATCCCGTCTGTACCCCTAGAAAACAGGTGTAGGGCTGGAGAGATGGCTCAGAGGTTAAGAGCACTGACTGCTCTTCCAGAGGTCCTGAGTTCAATTCCCAGCAACCACATGGTGGCTCACAACCATCTATATGAGAGCTGATGCCAACACTATATACAAAATAAATAAATGAATCTTATAAAAAAAAAAAAAAGGAAAAGAAGGGGGCTGGAGAGATGATGGCTCAGTTGTTAAGAGCACTGACTACTCTTCCAGAGGACCAGGTTCAATTCCCAGCACCCACATGGCAGCTCACAACTGTCTGAAGATCTAGTTCCAGGGGATCTGACACCTTCACATCAATGCACATAAAATAAAGTTAAATAAACCATAAAAATATTTAAAAAAAAAAAAGAAAAGAACACAGGTGTAGCTTCCTAACAGGCCCTGGGTCTCATTTCCAGCATCATAAAGCCAGCCAATCAGTCAAATGATAAAATGTATCGGCATAAACGAATGCAGACAGATTGTATAAATATATATATATATATATATATATATATATATATATATATATAGCTTTAATGGAGATATAGCCACCTTTCCTGCGGAGACCAGGAAAGCAGAAGTGAGCGCTGCGAGTAAGCTCGTCAGATTTATAGGTAAACTTTAGCCCAAGGCGAACACACCCCCTAAGGGGCGGGACTTATCCCTACAACAAAGCACCAGGCCTGTAAGCCTAGCATTTAGAGGCTGAGGCAGGAGAGCTGCTGTGAGCATGAGCTTCAGCTGCCCTGCATAGTGAGTTTGTTTCAGGCCAACCTGGGCAGTGAGCTCCTAGCACAAAATAAGTAAATAAATGTGTAAGGAAGCAGAACTGAACCGAAACCTTCCTCTTACCCTGCTGTGTTTCCTCCAGAACAGGCTCTGCCCTAGACCTCAGGCAGGATGCTGACACAAAGCTACACGCTCCCTCCCATTCTCTCTGGTAAACTGTAAGCACCCACTGGCTTGCTGAATGGAGGTCACCTCCAGACAACGCACCGTGCGCAAGCCAGAACCAGAGCAGAAGGCTTTATAGACAGGACAGAGGGTAGACAGTGTCACCTGACAGAGTCTGGGCGCTTGTCTTCTGCAATGCTACTCAGCAGCTTCTGGAATGATCTAAAGAGTTCCACCTTGCTGATTCGGGATCTGTTCAGAAAAAGAAAATGAACATCACTGACTAATAACTAGGTACCACACACTAGGCTCATCACAGGTGTGAAGGTGCCAGATCCCACCCCTCCGTAGCCACCAAGGAGAAATGTAGACAGACGTGAACGGAACCCTCAGTCGCCCTCTGTCTTCCTCTCCCTCCCCAACAGAACATCTTGCTATATTTCCCAGGGTGATCTTGAATCACGAGCCTCTTGCCTCAATTTCCCAAGTGTTAAGATTCTAGGCATGGGTCACCACACCCTGCCTCTCTAGAGAGCTGTGATGTGAGCACTGGCAAGCAACACTGACCTGTTAGCCACACAACTGAGCATTTTTATAATTAAATCCTCTCACCCCAATCAAGTTTTCAGGGGACTGTGACCCCAGATGACATAACTATTGACCTCTCAAATCCCAAGGCACAATTGGATATTAAATTCATTTTTTATTCCAAACCAGCAGAAACTCTGAAGTATAAGGTTATTTAAAAGTATAAGTCTATAGTAATTTAAAAGTATACTAAACGTATAAATATATAGTTATTTAAAGCTGTAATGATTTGTTAAACATCAACAGATAACTAATGTACTTTCATAGAATAAATCTAACGGGGATGTCAAAGATATATATAAGCAGCCGGGCGGTGGTGGCGCACGCCTTTAATCCCAGCACTCGGGAGGCAGAGGCAGGCGGATCTCGGTGAGTTGGAGACCTGCCTGGCCTACAAGAGCTGTTAGGGAAAAAAAAGGAAAACAGAAAAAATTGTGGCTAGGTAGATGGCTCGGTGGTTAGGAGCACTTGTTACTCTTGCAGAGGACCTGAGTTTGGTTCTCAGCAATCACGCTAGCTGCCTCACAACTGCCTTGTTACTCCAGCTCCAGGGGACCGGCCATCCTCTTCTGGCCTCTGCAGGCACCTGCACTCGTGTACATACTCACGAACAGAAACACACATTATAAATAATTAGAAATAAAAAATAAGCCTTGGACTGGAAAGATGGATCAGTGGTTAGGAGTATGTGCTACTACTCTTCCTGAGGACATGGGTTCAGTTCCCAGCGCCCACAGGTCTGTAACCACCCAGCTGTCTGTAACTCCAGTGTCAGCGGCATCTGTGGGCACTGTACTTATGTGGTAAACACACATTCAGGAAAAACACTCAAAGCACACAGAAAATAAAAGAGAACTAAGTTTTGGGTTGGTGTGATGGCTCAGTGGATGAAGTCACGACAACGAGTTTGCTCCACGTGGTAGGAGAGAACCAGCTTTAAAAGCTGACCTCTGACCTTAACACAGACTGTGGCCTGAGTGGTTAATCAGTACACACGTTCACTGGCACAAGAATAAACAAATGTAATAAAAAACTTTAAGAAGTCCTAAATAGCCAGGTGATGGGAGTATGTGCCTTGAATCCCAGTGCTTAGGATGCAGAGGTAGGGGGATCTCTTGAGTTTGAGGCCAGCGTGGTCTACAGAGCAAGTTCCAGGACAGCTAGGGCTACACAGAGAAACCCTGTCTTGAAAAACAAAAAACAAAAAAGGCAGCCGGGCGGTGGTGGCGCACGCCTTTAATCCCAGCACTCGGGAGGCAGAGGCAGGCGGATCTCTGTGAGTTCGAGACCAGCCTGGTCTACAAGAGCTAGTTCCAGGACAGGCTCCAAAACCACAGAGAAACCCTGTCTCGAAAAACCAAAAAAAAAAAAAAGAAAAGAAAAAACAAAAAAGGCCTAAATAACTGGGTACTCAAACCTGCATCAAATCTGGGGTGACAAACTGCTGAGCTGACAGTGCTATACCCAGTACGTATTCCTATGCACCCGCATGGTTAGCGGGAGTGTTAGCAGTTGCCTTCCATGTTTCTGGTCTGAAAGACAATGCTGAAATATATTTATTTTTCTCAAAATGGTCTTCAGATATAAAATCCAAGAATGGCCAACACAAGGCACTCTTGAAGGACATGCCATGGGGACTCTCTAGGACAGATACCATCTTATTTAAAGCTAGAGCTGAGTGGCCGAGTACACACAGTTTCAGAACTTGGTAGGCTGAGCAGGACCCTGCATTCAAGGACAATCTAGGGCAGGGGGAGAGGAGGGGTGGGAGAGGGAGACACTCTGTCTAAAAAAGCATAAAGAGTATGGTTCTGTTACAGGGATAAACAAAACAACCAAAGAGAAGAGAATAGGGGAGTGAGTGTGTGTGTGTGTGTGTGTGTGTGTGTGTACGTGTGTCTGCCTGTGTGTATGTAACTGTATATGTAGTTCCTGGATTTGACACACACATCTCACTTGGCTGGTCAGTGGTGGCCCACACCTTTACTTCCAGAACTTGGGAGGCAGAGGTCAGCCTGGTCTGTAGAGTGAGTTCTAGGACAGCCAGAACTACACAGAGAAAACCTATTTGACCCCCACTCCAAACAATCCCACTTGAAGCATGTGGATTTCCATAAATCCGTAACACTGCCACAAAGAATACAAAGTGAGTTTGTCTGGCAGGAAGTTGGTACTGGAAACAGGAGGCTTTTCTACATAACTGAGTGCTGGGCAACTGCAGATGCACTAGAAAGATGTATCCCAAACCTGTTGGAGCTCAAAAAATTTATTTCTCCCACCAGAATAAAGCGGCTTGGCAGAATCTACACCAACAGCTGAAACTTCCACTGAGACCCTGAGCTGAGACAATCTCCTGGGACCGAAACAAGTTATATAACTAACTACTGGTACATGTTCATGTAATGGTGTTAGTCAAGTCCACGTTAATTCATCACCACTCAGAAAATTAATATTCAAGAACAAAGTCACCTGTTAGACATTAGAGAGAACATACCCAAAGGCTGGCACCAGAGGCACCAAAAATGTTGAGTTTTCATGTATCTAGTAATTTTATTGTAAATATGACTTTATTATTTGGCTCTATGCATTTACTAATAAAATAATTAGTCAAGCCTTCAGTCTGAAAAATATTTGTCTGTTTCTGCCTCCTGAGTGTTGGGACTAAGAGCATGTACTACTAAGCTTGGTTTACTGAGTATTAATGAAGTATACTGGAACACTTTTTCACAAGAACAAGAGACCTCTGCCATGTCATGCTCATGCCTGCAGAACAGATCCACAAAAGGCTCACCATGTCGCCCCATTCACTGGAAGGAGGCCTCCTGGGATCCAGCATGGTAGCACAATGCCAAGGCTGGTGCAGAGGGAGAGTCTAACGGCCTCGTGGGAACACATCTGTAAAGGTTCTCAATAGTCTGCTCCCTGGAGGACAGAGAGGAACTCTGAATGTTTTCCACTTAAGTCATCTCATTAGTAATAGTAAATATTTCGGCACTCAGGGGATGGGGCAGGATCCAGGCCAAAACCTGCCTGAGCTCTATCATCAGCTCCCTCCCCACTCCAAAAAAAGAGTTATGCCTATAAAGCAAATCAGAGTCCGGGAGACTAGCTCAGTGGTTGAGTGATAGCTACCATGTACATGGTTTGGATAGGGTAGATGGCGATAAACCTCTTCTCTGTTTGGGAACTTGTTCCAGTGAAGACTTTTTTCTTTTTCTTCTTTTCTTTTTTTTTTTTTTTGAGACAGAGTTTCACTATGTAGCCCTGGCTGTCCTGAAACTCACTCTGTAGATCAGCCTGGCCTTGAACTCAGAGATCCACCTGCCTCTGTCTCCTGAGTGTTGAGATTAAAGGCTTGAGCCACCATAGCCCAGCAAAGAAAGCCTTTTCTTAAGTCTCATTCCACAGCAGAAACAGTAACCACATGAGTAATGTCGCTATCAGGGAGAGCCATACCCAGTTAAAATTACTGAATTATCTGAGGATCGTAAGAATCTTCTAGGTGGCTGCTGTTAGCTGCTGCTTTCCAAGAGATCTCGGGGTCCTTTTAGTAGAGAGGACCACATACTAAGATATTAAGCTCCTCCTTGTGAGCTGGCTAACATTGCTGATTACTAGAAAAGAAAGCATAGGAACTTTTAGATTATATTTCTTTTTTCTTTTTAAGATTTATTTATTTACTATGTATATACACTGTTCTGCCTGCATGTATGCCTGCAGGCCAGAAGGGGGCACCAGATCTCATTATGGATTGTTGTGAGTTACCATGTCATTGCTGGGAATTGAACTCAGGACATTTGGAAGAGCAGTCAATGCTCTTAACCTCTGAGCCATCTCTCCAGTCATAGATTATATTTTCTTTTGTTTATTTTAGATTTCTTTTTAAAAATCTTTCATCGTGGCGCACGCCTTTAATCCCAGCACTCGGGAGGCAGAGGCAGGCGGATCTCTGTGAGTTCGAGAACAGCCTGGTCTACAAGAGCTAGTTCCAGGACAGGAACCAAAGCCACAGAGAAACCCTGTCTCGAAAAACAAACAAACAAACAAAAAAAAACCAAAAAAACAAATAAAAATCTTTCATCTGGGAAAATCTGGATCAGATTTTAATCTGATCAAAATATATCGTATGAGAGTCTCAAAGAATTAATAAAAACACTATTTTAAAAATACCTAGTTGGGGGGCTGGCAAGATGGCTCAGCGGTTAAGAGCATTGTCTGCTCTTCCAAAGGTCCTGAGTTCAATTCCCAGCAACCACATGGTAGCTCACAACCATCTGTAATGAGATCCGGTGCCCTCTTCTGGCCTGCAGGCATATATGCAGACAGAATATTGTATACTTAATAAATAAATAAATATTTAAAAAAAATATCTAGTTGGATATCGTGGTACATTTTTTTAAGCCTAGCACTCTGAGAGGTAGAGGCAGGCAGACTTCTGAATTCAAGGCCAGCCTGAACCAAAAAAAAAAAAAAAAAAAAAATCTCTTCCTTAGGTTGGTGAGATGGCTCAGTGGGAAAGGTGCTGTTGCTGAGACTGGTCTTGTAGAGGTCCTCTATGAGGCAGAGTGAAAAATCAAGCTTCTTTTTTCTTTTTGGTTTTTCAAGACAGGGTTTCTCTGTAACTTTGAAGCCTGTCCTGGAACTAGCTCTTGTAGACCAGGCTGGCCTCGAACTCACAGAGACCTGCCTGCCTCTGCCTCCCGAGTGCTGGGATTAAAGGCGTGCGCCACCATCGCCTGGCTAAAATGAGCATCTTTTGATTCCTGTTATTATCCCATTGTTTATAAACAATCCTTCCTATTGTTACCCCATTGTTTGTAAACAATTCTTCCTGTTATTATCCCATTATTTGTAAACAATCCTCCCTGTTGTTCTCCCATTGTTTGTAAACACATCTTTCCTGTTATTATCTCATTGTTTGTAAACATACTCTTCCTGTATTTATCCCATTGTTTGTAAACACACCCTTCCTGCTATTATCCCATTGTTTGTAAACATACCCTTCCTGTTATTATTCCATTGTTTGTAAACACACCCTTCCTGTTATTATTCCATTGTTTGTAAACAATATCAGTTATTATCCCATTCTTTGTAAACACACCCTTCTTGCATCTCCTATATCGCCATGAGATCCCCAGAGTTTCCCAGTGGTGGTCTTACAATGCAGCCACTAAGGGATGAGTAGTGAGGAGCCTGCTTCTCTCAGCAGCTGACGGTCTAGTATAAAGTGAGCTCTAATTCCTGCATACAATAATGTTACAAAGATCTTTAGATGGTTAAAAGGGAAATCAATTTTAGCAGGATGCCATTTCAAACTGTATCTGCCTTACTCAGTTCTCAATTGGTTAACCTTGCTTTACAGTTGGCAAATAGGCTCGGAGAAGTTGAGTGATTTGCTCAGGTGTACCTGGGAGAAACAGTGCCAGGACTAACTATGGGCCCCTCCAATCCCCAAGCCTCTGCTGCCCTGCAGAGTCTGCCTTCTAATTCATATTCACAGTCTCTCCCTGTCTTTCTCTCTCTGCCTCCTACTTACATGTAAGGATGTAAGCTCTCAGCCTTCCTGCTGTCACACTCCCCACTATGATGGTCAGGGACTCACCCTCTGAAACTGTAAGCCACATTAAATGTTTCTTTCTATAAATTGTCTTGGTCACGGTGCTTTGCCACAGAAGTAGAACAGTTGACTAAGACACCGTCTATCCAAGAACCCTCATTGTACAAGCAAAAGTATACTGCATTCCAGCCCAGAGAGTAGCTGGTCTTGCCCCCAAGTCACATGGACAATTGGAGACATAGCTAGGGTTAGAATGTGAGGTACTCCAGGTCACACAGGGAATACTGTCATGCTGTGTCAGGCTGCAGAACAGCACCACAGGAATCTACAGAGAAATGATCTGTTTGATTGAGAAGTATTAGGAATTGATCCAGGCTTTTAAAGACTCTAAGCAAAGAATAACACTTCCCCCACTGAGCAAAGCAGCAAATGGAAGCCACAAGAAGCTGAGCGGGGCTGGTGAGGAGCCCGAGCCAGACTGCAGCAGGAGACCCGCAGGCCCGATCTCTCATGGCCTGCTCTGCTCACACATCCTGCTCTCAGGCACACTGCGGGTCTCCTAATGTACAAAAGATGGCTGAAAATAAAACAAAACAAAAACATTGATATATTTTTGTAACTCTGAGTAACATAAGATTCCTTAGATATCAAAAGTACAACCAAGCAAGAAAAAAGTACATAAATTTGACTTCATTAAAATGAAAAAATTTTGAGCTTTAAAGGGCTTCATCAAAAGTAAAAAAAGGGAGCTGGAGAAACGGCTTAGTGGTTAAGAACACTTGATGTAGGAGGGTTTCTATCTATCTACTGCTTTCATAGGTTAATTAATAAAGAAAACTGCTTGGCCTGATAGGTCAGACCATAGGTAGGTGGGGAAGACAGAACAGAATTGTGGAAGAAAGAAAGCCGAGTCAGGCAGATGCCATAGCTCTCCTCTCCGAGATGGATGCAGGTTAAGATCTTTCCCCGGTAAGCCACCACCTCATGGTGCTACACAGATTACTAAATATGGGTTAAAGCAAGATATGAGAATTAGCCAATAAGAGGCTGAAACTAATAGGCCAGGCAGGTTTTAAAAGAATACAATTTGTGTGTTGTTATTTCGGGTATAAAGTTAGTTGTGCAGAAGCCAGGTGGGAATGCAGCCCGCAGCTCCTCACAACAAACACTGGCTGATCTTCCAAAGGATTCAGGTTCAATTCCCAGCCTGCATATGACAATTCACAACTGTCTGTAACTCTAGTTCCATAGACTCTGACACCCTTTTCTGGTTTCTGTGGACCCTGTACACACATGGTGCACAGACATACATTCAGGAGAAACACCTATACACATAAATAGAATGAATAAAATCATTAAAAGAAGAGTGAAAAGAGCTGGGTATGGTGACACACACCTAGGTGAATTGGATTTCTGTGAGTTCAAGGCAAAGCCTGGTCCATACAGGCCTGAGTTTGGTCCTAGAGACCCACATGGTAGAAGCAGAGAACTGAATCCTACAAAATGTCTTTTGACCTAATACATAAAAGTGATTTAAAAATTAAAAATAAAGACAAACCAATTATAAAATGGGCATGGAATGAGAACAAATACTTTTCCAAGGAAGACACATCACTGGCCAGTAAGCACAGAACGTTGGGGAAATACAGGGTGAAACAAGGAGAGTGCACTTCACACCTGACAGTTACAAGTGTCAGAGAGGGTGCAAGGCAGCTGTTGCTCCTGGGGACCCGTTCATGGCAGAGCTGCTAACAAAGTAGTTTACATGGCAGGCGGTGGTGGCGCATGCCTTTAATTCCATCACTCAGGAGGCAGAGGCAGGCGAAGGCCAGCTGGTCTACAGAGTGAGTTCCAGGACAGGGACAGGCTACAAAGTCACACACAGAAACCCTGTCTTGAAAGAAAGAAAAGAGAATAGTTCACTCATTCCACTTTCCATAAAAAGCTATCCTGTGGTTCCTCATGACCCAGAATTCCATTCCTATGAACATTCCTAAGAAAAATTACACAAAAATAGGCACCCAGTTGTTCACACCAGCACTAGTCACAGCTGCCCAGAGTAAAACATCTCTGATGAGAGGATAAGCAAATAAGGCACAGCTACACAGCAGATACTACTTAGCCACCCATGAAGGAAATAGCAATCCCCACTACACAAGAGAACTGTGGAGCCTGCTATGTGCATGGAGTAGACACAGAGGACCACACAGTAAATGGTTTCATTTACTCCGAGTATCCAGAAAAGGAAGAAAATGAAGCAAATGAGGAGTTTCCAAGGGCTAGGGGAAAGGAACTGGATAAGGAGGGAGGGAGTTCATAGATACCCTCTCCCTAGCCCCAGTATGCTGTACCTGGCCCAAGGGCTTCCAATTTCTTTCTTGGTTGTTCCCTGTGGAAAACCGTTGGCAGTCACATCTAAAGGATGCTCAGGAACAGCACTCCAGCTGATAGCTGTGAAGGGAGGAATCCTGGGATTAAATCAGTTTCTACTCATAGCTCAGTGCTGCCCTCAATCTTGGCCAGAGAATTTCCTCTCTGCAATGGGCAGCATTTAATACAGACTCATAACTGGCCACAGTGTTGAGAGTCAGTATCTACTGAGTGCTCATTCCTCAACGGGACAGCTGTATCGATCCCCACCCCAAGGCTCAGGGAACATCACAGAAGAGGGAGGACGAATGGGAGAGCTGGAGGACGGGGAGGAGCACTGTGAAATGTCCTGGACATCTGATGGTTGCTGCACTCAGGAGCCAGCTGTAGCTATGGTTACCCGCAAAAGATCCATTAAGATGAGTCAACATTTCAACAGACGGCACTGATTATGCTCAGTAGGCTACAAAAAGATACCACCACCACCAACAACAAAACCCCAAACCAAAGCGAGAGAGCGCGAGAGAAAGAGAGAGAGAGAGCAAACACATAAACATACACGAAAGTGTGAGGGTGACACGTTGGGAGTATCTGGGAGAGCTGGGGTCAAAACATAAAAACCTGTTTCTTTCCCATGAATGTTACAATATTCACAAAAATATTTCTCTGACTCTACAGCACCATGAAAGCTGGATATGACATTAAAAACAAGTTAGGTCAGATGCTTGGTACCTCAGGGTTCAATGACATCAAATGGTTCATGATTTTTTTTTTCTCCGAGACAGCATTTCTCTATGTAGCCCTGACTAACCTGGAATTGACTCTGTAGACCGACTGGCCTCGAACTCAGAGATTCACCTGCCCCTGCCTCCCGAGTGTTGGAGCTAAAGACATGTACCACCAATGCCCAGTGGTTCATTATTATAGCTTACAATCTAATGTTTTATTATACTTATTTATTGGGAGAGGCCTATGTATGTCCCGGTGCGTATGTGAAGTCAGAGGACAACAGAAGGGGAGCTGGGTTCTTTACTTCCACTATGTGAATTCCAGGCATCAAACTCGAGTTACCAGGTTTGTTGGCAAATTTGCCTTTACCTGCTAAGCTCCTAGTTTACAATTTCATTGAAAATTTATTATATGCTAGACACAAAATAAATGTATAAATATAATTTTGGGGGGTGGTTTTTGAGACAGGGTTTCTCTTTAACTTTGAAGCCTGTCCTGGAACTCTCTCTGTAGATGAGGCTGGCCTCGAATTTACAGAGATCCACCTGTTTCTGCTTCCTGAATGCTGGGATTAAAGGTGTGCACCACCGCCACACAGCTTAAATACAATTTCTTAATTCTCATAATAGCCATGACAAGCAATTCTTCTAATCTGAAAATAATGAAGGTCAAGACAGGATAACTAACCTGGCCAGGATCTCACAGGGTGTACACCTAACCATATGTGGGTGTCTTACAAGGAACAGACTGGAGTTACCACCGTCCTCCTAGGCCAATCTGTCCGAGAACTTACTCCAGGGTCAGCCAACCTGGATCCCTTACCTGCCCCACAAGGAACGAGCCGGCCTGGTCTGTCAGCTCTCTGAGCTTGTACTGCACAGCGGCTCTGTTCAAACAGTAAACTTGACTGCTCTATTCTCAGTTCAGGAACTCCAAAGCCTCTGGGTAAAGCCACAATATCCTGACACCTAAAAATGAGGGAAACACATTCAGCTCAGAGGTACCAGAAGACTCAGATTTGCTCATCATCCCCAAAGCCGTAGGAGACACAGAGGCCCTTGGAGCTGAGTGAATCTACATGTTTACTTACTGAAGTGGGGAGTGAAAAATACCAGACACCACACAGGAGGAACCTTTGGATTCTATTACTTATTTATCTGAGACAGGATCACAGTTAGCCGGAACCCGAAATGCAGTGGAGGATGACCTTGAAATTCTAATCCCCCTGCCTCTACCTCCTGAATGTTGGGGCTACAGGTATACCCTATAACCCACCCTGCCTTGTGGGGTGCTGGGGATCAAACAGACAGCCTTATG
This sequence comes from Microtus oregoni, assembly GCF_018167655.1. Lineage (NCBI taxonomy): Eukaryota > Metazoa > Chordata > Mammalia > Rodentia > Cricetidae > Microtus > Microtus oregoni. The sequence goes on from NW_024543063.1 coordinate 45,905,532, forward strand.
CCCGCAAGCAAACAGTTTACCAACTGAGTTATATTCCCAACCCCAGCCAGGAACTCTATGGCTTGGAAAATATCTGAAGGCATAACTAAAATCTGAGTCAATACTCGTCTGCGGTGTCAGAGATCTCAACCTTCATTGTTCACTTGAGAACTTAGTCTTTGCTTTGTTTACACAGACTTCCTAAGAAATCCTTCAAGCATACCCCAAACTAAAATCATCCAATACGAGAAGTTGGTTTCCCAGCCTCTTCTGAACAAGCTAGGTGCTCATATGATGCAAATCCAGTGCACAGGTAGGAATTTCAAATCTCAGAAACTTTATAACCATTAGCATCCTCCATGACTCTCCATGCCCTTCTCCAGCCCCTGGTAACCACCAGCCTACCAGGGATCTCCACCAGCCTACCAGGGATCCCCACCAGCCTACCACGGATCCCCACCAGCCTACCAGGGATCTCCACCAGCCTACCAGGCATCTCCACCAGCCTACCAGGGATCTCCACCAACCTACCACGGATGTCTAAGCACTTGCCTTTTGTGGCTATTTCACATCAACAGAATCAAACATGCATGGCTTATTTCACTTAGTGTGGTATTTTAATGGTTCACTCCATGCTAGTCTTTTTTTTTTTTTTTTTTTTTTTTTTTTTGAGACTGGATCTCTTATTTTTTTCTTGTTTTTGCTTTTCAATACAAGGTTTCTCTGTGTAACAGTCCTGGCTGTCTTGGAACACACTTTGTATACCAGGCTGGCCTCGAAGCTCTGAGTCTTGAGTGTTGAGGATAAGGACCTGTGCCGCCATGCCCAGAGACTACTCTTTCTTACTCACATACCCACTGGTAAGCATTTGGGCTGCTTCTTTGGGGATGATTCCTAGCACGCCGCCATAAGCGTCTGTGTGGATGTCGTAGTGGGAATGGGCATTTTCACTTCTCTTGGGTGCACGCTGAGGAGTGCCAACACGAGCTTCTGTCTGGTTGCCATTTTTGGAATCTGCTTCCCAGGCCTGTGTTCCCATGATGCCTCCCTGACCCTCACTCACTAGAGTGCACACCAGCGTGGTCGCGTGTGTAGCCATCCTTGTTTATCTTTTTTTTTTTTTGGATCAGGGTCTTTGTTTATTTTGCCAAGATTTAGAATCCTGCTATGAAGCCTAGATTGGCCTTGAACTCAGATTCCCCTTTTTAGCTTTCTGAGTACCAGGATTAAAACTAATATTTTTGTTTGTTTTATTTTTTGTTTTTTTCAGACAGGGTTTCTCTGTGTAGCTTTGGAGCTTGTCTTGACTTGCTCTGTAGATCAGGCTGGCCTTGAACTCACAGGGATCTGCCCTCCTCAGTCTCTCAAATACTGGGCTTAAAGGTGTGTGCCACCAAGGCCAGGTTAAAACTAATATTTGTTTGTTTATTTTGTTTTGCTTTTTAGAGATAAGGTTTCTTCACGTAACCCTGGCTGTCCTGGAACTCATTACGCAGATCAGGTTGGTCTCAAATTTACATGGATTATTTATTTATTTTTTGGTTTTTCAAGACAGGGTTTCTCTGTGGCTTTGGAGCCTGTCCTGGCTGGAACTAGCTCTGTAGACCAGGCTGGGTACTCACTCACAGAGGTCTCGAACTCACAGAGATCCGCCTGCCTCTGCCTCCCGAGTGCTGGGATTAAAGGTGTGTGCCACCATTGCCCGGCAAATATTTATTTATTACGTATACAATATTCTGTCTGTGTGTATGCCTGCAGGCCAGCAGAGGGCACCAGACCTCATTACAGACCTCATTACAGATGGTTGTGAGCCACCATGTGGTTGCTGGGAATTGAACTCAGGACCTTTGGAAGAGCAGGCAATGCTCTTAACCTCTGAGCCATCTCTCCAGCCCCGTTCTTCCTTTGTTTTTTTGAGACTGATTCATTCAGCCAAAGCTGGCTTCAAACTCCCCAAGTAGCTAAGGGTAACCTTGAACTTCTGATCTTCCTGGTTCATCCTCCCAAATGCTAAGATTAGAAGTCTATGCCTTCACGGCCAGTCTTATGTAGTGCTGAGATTCAACCTAGGGTTTCATTCACATTAGGTAAGAACTCTTCCAACTGAGATACATTCCCCAGTCCTGGCAATTATTCTGCTTACTGTAGAAGACATAGTAGAAAAATGATAATGTACAGCATTATCAAAGAGGAAAAACAGCCCACAACACCATGACTCAGAGATAACTATTGCTATAAAGCCTCCTACAGCTTTCTGTACGCATACATATTTTAAGACCAAGACAGGGCTCACTCCATCTTCTAAACTGCTCTTGAAACATCATAAACATCTTTCTCCATTAAATATTCATCAATACTATTTTTAACAAAAGAAATCACTTAATTTTCAACTGCAGAGCATTTTTGGTTTCCTTTTCAAGTTACTGTATATACAAACCTAAGATTTATACTTTCTTAATTATTTAAGAAAAAACGCCAAAGCCGGGCGGTGGTGGCACACGCCTTTAATCCCAGCACTCAGGAGGCAGAGGCAGGTGGATCTCTGTGAGTTTGAGGCCAGCCTGGTCTACAAGAGCTAGTTCCAGGACAGGAACCAAAAGCTACAGAGAAACCCTGTCTCGAAAAATCAAAAAAAAAAAAAAAAGAAAAAAAAAACCGCCAAGATGTGCACCAGCTGAGTCCACAGGGGAGACTCTCCTGGTTCTCTGTACTCCTACCGTCCCACAGCCTCACCTGCCAGTCAAGGCCCTCCTCATGGCCTCCTGGCTGTACGGGCACTTCCCAATGACCACAGCAGACAGGTAGATGGGCTTTTCCAGGAAGTGCATTAGCAGTGCGCCTTGGCATCCGAGGACGCTCCACCTTGCCATCTTGTCACTGCAGGACATGGAGCATGTCCTGTCGCCCCTGCCTGGCTTCACTCGGAGCAGCCCCACCTGGTGGTAGGCAGCGCCTGGCTCTTTCAAGTCTCCAGTCTCTCCAGGAACACACTTGGCTCCTGTTCTATACACATCCACCACTTTGAAACTACCTGGAGCTATTCCATCGGCAGCAGCGAGTTCCTCCGTGGTGAGATTAGAGCTGCTGACATCTGGTTTGAGTTTGCCACTTCCCGGCATTCCATGGTGAGCCACGCAGCCGGAGAGCGCCCTGGCAGGAGTTCCAAGCTTCACCTTCTTGGCTACAGGACTGTCAGGGTCCTCACAATTCCTTTTATTTTTGGAATCCTCTAGATTCTCACTCCTTTCTACAGATGAGTTGTTGGCCCAATTTCTGACGACAGGACAGCAAGGTTGTTCTTCAGACTCAAGCATTGGGATGATGGAGGCGTCCCCACCTACATGAGAGGAAACCTTTAACCAGTAATTCTCAGAATGAGCCTCCCCAACCAGTGGCATTAATGTACCTTAGGAATTAGACACGCAAATTGTAAGGCTGGAGAGATAACTCAGTGGTATTGATTGCCTAGTGATTGTAGGAGAACCTGAGGTCAGTCCTCAACACTGTGTGTGTTAGTGCGTGCGTGCGTGCGTGCGTGCGTGTGTGTGTGTGTGTGTGTGCGCAGCAAATTATTGGGATCTAATGGACATGCTGAATCAGACACTCTGAGGGTGGGGCCCAGAAGTCTGTTTTAATAAGCTGAGTAGGTCATTTGATGCAAGCTCAAGTTAGAGATTTATGGCCTCCAACCGAGGTCAATTTGTTTTCCCTGCTGAACTGAGATGAATAACGAGGCAGACAGGTGATGCGCTCAGGGGCAAAGCATAGGTTTGAGTGTAAAGCCCAGGCTTGACTGCGACCACCACTGAAAAAGAAACAAATAAATAGAAAACCAAAAGCTGCATACCACACGCAGGCATGCACACGCCGTGGCACATGGGAAGGGAACAAAGGACAGCCGCAGATGTTGGTACTCACCTTCCTCTTTGTGGGACATGGGATCTTGTTCCCTGATGCATAAGCCAGCAATCCATTTTGTCATAGAGTGCTAAGATTACAGATATGTGCTAGTGTGTCTGGCTTTGCGTGGGTTCTAAGAATTCAAACTCAGGCTGAATGCTTGTATGGAAAGCACTTTATACACGAGACTGCTACAGACACGCTTCTTTCTTCAGTGCTAAACTAGCGATTAAGAGCACTGCCGTTCTTCCATGGGTTTACGTTCAGTTCCCAGCACCCGCATCAGGGGGTTTGTAATGTCCTACAATTCCAGTACCAGGGGATCTGATACTCCTGGTCTCTGCTGTCACAGAAACTCACATAAAAAATTAGCTAGATAAACCGGGTGATGGTGGCGCACACCTTTAATCCCAGCACTCGGGAAGCAGAGGCAGGCGGATCTCTGTGAGTTCGAGACCAGCTTGGTCTACAGAGCTAGTTCCAGGACAGGCTCCAAAGCCACAGAGAAACCCTGTCTCGAAACCCCCCCCCCACAAAAAAAAATAGCTAGATACACATCTACAAACAAACAAAACCCAGTACATGTGCTAAAGTTCTAATAAAAATCACTGAGGTCAGCCAGGAGGTGGTGGCACACACCTTTAATCCCAACACTCAGGAGGCAGAGTCAGGTGGATCTCTATGAGTTTGAGGCCAGCCTGGTCTACAGAGTGAGTTCCAGGACAGCCAACACTACACAGAGAACCCCTGTCTCAGAAAAAAACAAAACAAAAGCAAAAAAAGCCCTGCTGAGGTCTTGATGAAACCTCTCCCCTAGAAAACTTCTTGATGAGAGAATTATGGAAAACTGAATATTTCAACAAAGGTCTAAGTAATTTATATCACAAAAAGTTTTAGGAACACCAGTTTAAAGCAGGGCTTCTTAGTCTCCACATTCGAGAAATTTTTGTTTTCTCTTTTGAGACAAGACCACCTGTAACTCAGACTAGCTTCAAACCCCCTACTATCTGAGAAGGGCCTCAAATTCCTGACCTCCTGTTTCTGCCTTCTGAGTTCTGGGATCACAAGTGTGTCACATGCCTGGGTCTAATGAAACTGTGAGGCAGGTAGTTATGTGCCATGGAGGTGATCCTGTATGACAGCCTCTATACATTATATGTGTCCTGTATGACAGCCGCTATGTCAGCCTCTATACATTAGATGCTAATAGTCCCCGAGTCTGACGATCAAAGGTGTTTCTAGACCCAGTCAGGTTGTACATACACGTAACCCAAAGCATGGGAGCTGGAGTGAAAGTGAAAGTATTCTCATCTAAGAACTACAATTTTAAGGGAAGTCTTTAAAAAAAAAAAAAAAGACTTTAAAAAAGTATGTGTATTTGTCTCAGAGTCACATGCGTGCAAGTCCCTACAAGGACCAGAAGAAGGTCTTGGATCCCATGAAATGGGACTAACAGGCAGTTTTGAGTTGCCCAGCATGGGTGCTGGGAATTGAACTCATGTACTCTAGAAGAACAGTAAGTGTCCTTAAACATTGAGCCACCTCTCCTACGATGAGAAAAGTTTCCTGAGGGCATTTTGTGGACTGGTATCCTGTAAGATGCCTAAGAAAACAATAGTGGCTTATTTCATGGCTGAGTAAATTTGACAAACATTATTCAAAATATCCTCATCTTAGGGATTTTTATGATGTATATCCCACAGTAGAAACCCACAATAAACTGCAAAGGCCAGTAAACACCAGTGTTTCCAAAACCTCTAATGTTTTTCCTTTGCTGGTTTACAGATGTCTAATCTATTCTGTGTCGTTGGGGAACCAATGAAAACCTGAGGTCAGGGGAAAGCACAGCGCTCCCTTGAGAAGGGAGCTATTTCTTCAAATACCAACCCAATGTGTGTTGCTTTTTCAGTGTGGGAAGAATATACTTGTATTCTTTATAACCAGAGAGTGGGAAAGGAGAAATGCCACAGGAGAGGCTGCCTGGCTGACTTCCAGAGACCTTACAAGGTGACAGCAACGTTGGAGAATTCACTGGGTCCACCTCCTACTCTGTAAGCTCAGAGATGTGATCGCGACAGAACGCCTGGATACAAGGGGCTGACTCACTCTAACAAAACACGAAAGTGAGAGTCTAAAGTAGCTAACCGAGACACCAAACTCCTAATTAGCAACGAGAAGTAAATGTCAGGGGAGCGAGAGTCACATGTCTAGGCAGTGCGCGTCCTTCCTACAGATAAACCACGGGTGGGGTGGACGGCACCACATGGTAAGAGATTACTCACGAGCGAAGGGGACTGAAGATTTCTTTTCCCAGAAAAACAATTTCCAGAGCTTTTACGATTAACAGAGGCTGCCACTTCTCATTTAAGATCTTTAAAAACAAAAACCAATTACCACAAGTCACAGAGCCCCCACCTACGCCACAGCTATTCTTTCTCCCACTTCTCCCACAGTTGTCATCCTTCCTCCAGGGCTCTGAGGAGAAACCCAGAAGCCACCCTTGCCTCCTCCTCCTTCACAATCATGGAGTCTAAGCAACTGTCCTCCCAACTCTCTCAATTGTCTGCCTCTCACTCATGAGCGCGACCCTCCCGGTCTTTACTCACACTAAGAGGTCGGCACCCCCGGCCCGCTGGTGTGTGGAGTTCGTTAGCAGGCCGACACCCTGGATATACCCCGGATATACTAAGCAGACACAGTACCAATGAGCTCTCCCCAGCCCCTCCTCACTGCTGTAGACTTGCTATGCCCTACAGAGTGAGGAATAGAGAACACCTGCTCACGACAGCCGTGGTGGCACACTCCTGTAACCTGGGGAGTTCAAGACAAGATGGACTAACAGCAATACTATCTTAAAAAGACAAAAACCTTGTGTGTGTGGAGCGTGCCTGCATTGCCAGCACTTGGGAGACTGAGGCAGGAAGTTTGCTAAAGTGCAAGACTAACAGGGGCCTACATATTAAGTTCAAGCCCAGCCAGGAGAATTTAGCAAACACCTGTCGCACAGGCCAGTGAGCTGGCTGTAGGCAAAGGCGCTACTGCCAAGTCTGATGAGTTCTACCTTTGGACCCCACCTAGTGGAAGCTGAGACTAACTACGAGTTGCCCTCTGACCTCTGACCGCCAGATCCACAGTGGCATGTGCACACAGTCCTAGATGAATGAATGAAGTGGGCTTTCCGATGAGTTACTGTCATATAACTCGGGGCTCTTGGGTCCCAGTAATTATGCTGTATTCTGTGGGTTGAGCTGAAGCTGCCCAGTCTCAACTCTGAGAACTGACAGAGTGAGACGCCACACCTCCCTGTTTCCCTTCTGCTTCCCCCAGTAGATGTGATCATGTATATAAATAATCACTACCATTACTTGCAGCTATATTCAGCCAGAAGTTTTTTGTGCTTTGTTTTGTTTATTGAGACAGGGTTTCTCAGTGTTTTGGAACTCACTCTGTAGATTAGGCTGGCCTCGAACTCAGAGTTCTACCTCTGCCTTCCGAGTGCTGGGATTAAAGGTGTGTGCCACAAACTCCTGGCCAGCCAGAAGTATTTTGGAGATAAGGCTCGACTATACTTACAGGGTGTGTGGCTAGAGAAAAACACAAAAGACAGGTCAGGTCTGAGCTTCCACAGTCCTCTTTGAGTTCCTGGCACAAAGATACTATCCTCTTTCAGGACGGCTGCCAAATGGAGCTGATGGAGAAGGTATCTGAGGGTTGCAAGATCAGAGTGAACGGTTAGGCTGGTGATGTAGCTCAGGATACTTTACATGCACACTGAGGGCCTAGCATATGTAACGTCCTTGGCTTGACTCCCAGCACTATAAAATTAGTTAAATGGAGGGAAAGGAATAAACATGTCTGTAGTGAAGAGAGCTCTCTGGCTGGGTGATCACAGGAAGCATTACAGGCGAACAATGAGACTGGCAGTGACCTGGCTTTATGAGAATGATAATGAGTCCTTTGTAAAGGTCAGGAAGACCTCAGGCTTCGCCCTGGATCCACTGAAATCAGATCTCAGGAGGTAGGTCCAGCCACCTTGTCCACTCCCATCCCTGTGCTGGGTTTGAACTCAAAGGCCTGATGTACTTACTAGAAGAGCTTCATTACTAAGTTTATACCGTGGCCCCAGAAACCTGGGGGTTTTGTTTGTTTTGTTTTCAAGACAAGGTTTCTCTGTGTAAAAGCCCTGGTTGTCCTGGAGCTAGCTTTATAGACCAGGTTGGCCTTGAACTCACAGAGATCCTCTTGAATCTACCTCCCTAGTGCTGGGATTAAAGGCGTGCACCACCATGCCTGGCAAGAAACTTAGGTATTACTGAGGCACACTCAAGTCTGAGAAGCACTAATCTGAACTCTGGTTGTTCAGAGTGACACAATCTACATTAGCTTCAAGCTTATTAGACACGCAAACCCCACCACCAGACATGTTCAACCAAGACTTTTTGGGGAATATAGCTTTACCTCTGGAAACTCCTTCTGGCTATGATCTCAGCATGGCTGTCATTGAGGATGTCTCCTGTGTGGCAAAGACAGGAGATATGGAGGAAATGAAGACTGGGATCTGGAGAGCGAGCCTGGCAGAATACAGCAGTACCCTTATCCCAGCACTTGGGAGGCACAGGTTGGTGGATCTCTGTGAATTCAAGGCCAACACGGTCTACAGAGTGAGTTCTAGGTCAGCCAGAGCTACATAGAGAGACCCTGTCTCTCATACATACACACACCAGGGCCATATAGAGAAGACCCTGTCTCAAACAAACAAAAATATATAGGCTGTACAGGATTCTTTACCTATAGGGTGCCAAGAATACCCTACCCTATGTGGTAATGACCAAAAATACTTCTAGACAATGCCAAGGGTGCATTGGGTACAAACTTGCCATCGGTTGCTAGGTCCACGGTGGTGCTTGTAATACCTGATTTAGGCAGGATAACCATGAGTTTGAGGCCAGTCTGAACAACAGCAAGTTCTGGATAAGCCTGGGCTACATATTGAGATCCTATCTCAAGATACCAGACAAATAAAACAAACAAACAAATAAGCCAAGCAAAACAAAGAAACACTGTACAAAGTTGTTGCTTTGTACTCTTTTGACTCTTTGGGGGTCCTGTCACCCAGCTCCCAAATAATGACACAGGGAGATGTATTCTTACTTATGAATGCCTGGCCTTAGTTTGGTTTGTTTCTAGTCATCTACTTTTCACCTCTGGGCTTTTATCTTTCTCTATTCTATATACCTTTCTTTACTTCTTACTCCTCGGCTTGCTGTGTAGCTGAGTGGCTGGCCTCTAGTCTGGTGTCCTTTTCTTTTCCTTTTTTTTTTTTTTTTTTTGGTTTTTCGAGACAGGGTTTCTCTGTGGTTTTGGAACCTGTCCTGGAACTAGCTCTTGTAGACCAGGCTGGTCTCGAACTCACAGAGATCCGCCTGCCTCTGCCTCCCGAGTGCTGGGATTAAAGGCGTGCGCCACCACCGCCCGGCTTTTCTTTTCCTTCTTTCCTCGCTCCTCAACCTTCTCTTTTTCTCCTCCTGACAGCCCCATCTATTCTTTCTTCTGCTTAGCTATTGACTGTTCAGTTCTTTTTTTTTAGCTCAATCAGGTGTTTCAGACAGGCAAAATAACACAGCTTCACAGAGTTAAACAAATGCAATATAAAAGAATGCAACACGTCTTTGCATCACTAAACAATAGGCATAAATATGCAACACATCTTTAAGTAATATTCCATAACAACCTCTAGTTGAGATTTATAGAAACAAATTTTTTAAGTGCTTGGGGATTGAATCTAGTGCTTCTGCAGCTAGGCAAGGGCACTGCTCCTGAGATTCCTCCCCCAGATTCCTTCAATTTTTCTACAGATATCTTTTTTTTTTTTAAATTTATTTATTATGTATACAATATTCTGTCTGTGTGTATCCCTGCAGGCCAGAAGAGGGCACCAGACCCCATTACAGATGGTTGTGAGCCACCATGTGGTTGCTGGGAATTGAACTCAGGACCTTTGGAAGAGCAGGCAGTGCTCTTAACCTCTGAGCCATCTCTCCAGCCCTTCTACAGATATCTTAATACATCTTCATTTATTCATTTTGTATATATGTACCATGATGTGTGCACAGTATGCTCTTAGACAGAGGTCGGAGGACAATTCAAAGCAGTCAGTTTTCTCCCTCTCCCATGTGGGTCCTGAGACTCAAACTTAGTTTCTGCATTGGTAACACACAGAGTCTCACCATGTAGCTCTGGCTGGCCTGGGGCTCACTACAACTCCAGAGAAATCCACCAGTCTCTGTCTCCCAAATGCTGGGCTTAAAGACATGTACTACCAACTCTGACACTTTTTTGTTGAGACAGGGTTTCTTTTGGTAGCCTTGGCTGTCCTGGAACCAGTGTGTTCCCGTGTCCTTGACAAGGGGACTAAAGGTCAGCATGGACACCTGCAGTACAGCATCACTGTTTGTTGCTTACCGTTCTTCCTCATCTTGGTCTGGCCTATACATTTCGTCCCTGTTCCCATTGAGACAACTTCCTTTGTCACTGAAAGGAGAAAAAGAAAGTCATCAAGTGAACTCTCGGGGGCTGAATGCTTCCTAGTATTCAGGTTAGTAAGTCCACATTTCTCCTTTCACCAGAGGATTCCCAGCGGACTCCATCAGGACTGTAGTTTCCCCCGCCAGCACCAGGAGTACTTCGCCACCTGGTGGAAGCCGTGGGGAAACACCTAACACTATAGTTTACATCCAGCCTGGCACTGTCAGAGCTGTCTACGGTGGCTGACAGAGAGAAAAGGTCTCACCTTGCACCTCCTTATCAGTGGTGTCACAAGTTTGGCCAGCAGGAGACTGTATCTTCACGACAGCTGCCAACAAAGTCCATTCACGGTTTGGCTCAGGTTTCCCCTGCTTGGGCAATCTGACATTATAGTGTGCGTAGCACAGCTGAGCAATCTCATCTGCTGTCCACATAGCTGGAGCTGAGGCCCTGATAGAAGCCCAGTCTATCAGAATAGAAAGGAAAACCAGTGTAAGCCAGAGCGCCTCACTCCGGTACTTCAGCTAAGGCCCGCTTTTTCTACTCATCTCCCTTCCTTCCCATCTTTAATAAACAAGAGAGAGCTACAACTCCCACAAGATTAAAGCAAGTTGGAGCCGGGCGGTGGTGGCGCACGCCTTTAATCCCAGCACTTGGGAGGCAGAGGCAGGTGGACACTCTGTGAGTTCGAGACCAGCCTGGTCTACAAGAGCTAGTTCCAGAACAGGCTCCAGAACCACAGAGAAACCCTGTCTCGAAAAACCCAAAAAAAGAAAAAAAAAAAAAGATTAAAGCAAGTTATGAATCTGGATTTGCTATGTTTTACACTGTCCTTTCAAATTTCAGCCTGCTTTGGACAGATCGTCACCCTACAAACTTACTTTCTGGACTGGGCAGTGATGGCACAAGCCTTTAATCCCAACACTCTGCCTCATTAAAGTGCTGGCATTAAAGGCATGCGCAGAGGCAGGTGGATCCCTGTGAGTTCAAGGCCAGCCTGGTCTACAGAGTGACAGGTTCCAAAGCTACAGAGAAACTCTGCCTTGAAAAAAACCAAACAACAACAACAAAACCAAAGCAAAGTTTTGTTTTGTTTTTTCTGGACAGATGTTCTTTCCCCCAATCTACCTCACGCTAGCAAATTTTCAGTCTCTCACAGCACGTCTTCACAGCAGCTGTATTTAGGGTATGGGCATGGAGTCGTACTTTCTAGGTTTCAATTCCAGCTCCACCACAGAGCAACTGTGTCATTACTGGGTAGATCATTTTAGTTTTCACATCTGTTAAAACATGGATAGTATTTGGCCTGTGGCGGTGCATGCCTTTAAGCCACTCAGGAGGCAGAGACAGGAGGATGTCTCTAGGCCAGCCTGGTCTTCCAGGGCAACTAATGCTCTAAAGAGAAGCCTTGTCTTGAAAAACAAAAACAAAACCCTGAAAAAAGCATGAATAATAGTACCGAACATTTTTTTCTTTTTGGTTTTTCAAGATAGGGGTTTCTCTGTGTAACAGCCCTAACTGTCCTGGAACTAACTCTGTAGACCAGGGTGATCTCAAACTCACAGAGATCCGCCTACCTCTGCCCCCGGAGTGATGGGATTGAAGGTGTGTGCCACCACGACCTGGCTAGTATCTAACATATTTTATAAATACTTATAAAATAAATGTCTTTAACAATGCTGACTGTAATTAACATTACAAAATACAACATTTGGTGATCTGGGTCATTTGAGTTGGTGGGGGGAGAGAAGAATTCTAACGGGCACATAAAGCCATTTATACACAAACTAACAAATATGAGCAGATCATATCTGAAAGAGCCCTGAGACAGTATGCAGAAAGCCCCCCACTCTTGGCTCTGTTAGTGCTCACTGGTCATATCTTGACTTCATCTGATCATATGAAAAGCTTCTCAGATGAGCTCATACGATGGCTAGACACCGCAGAGCATCTGTATTATAAACAACAGAATAGTTTTTTTCTGAGCTCAGATGTAATGTTTCTGCAAAATATCTCTACAACTTCCAAGTTGCTTGCCCATTTTTGCAGTAAACGGTAATGATTATTCAGGCAGAGATTGACAGAGATAGTTAAAGTCTAACGCAGAGAAATCTTGCTTTTTTGGGGGGTGCGGGGGAAGAGTTCGAGAAAGAATTTCCTCTGTGTAACCTTTGTTGTCCTGGAACTTTTTCTGTAGACCAGGCTGGCCTCGAACTCACAGAAATCCACCTGCTTCTGTTTCTAGGAACATAAGCATCAAAGATTCTAGAATCCTGTTCGTTCCAAGAAGGCAGCATAGAATAGTTTATTTTATGAAGGTTAGACACCTGCCATCAACTTGCAATTAAACTAGAGATACATAGCACAAACTACATCACGTCAATTCAGGCAGCCGACCACGCGGTTGTGGGATGTTTCGATATTTTGGGTCCGCTGTAATTCTTGTCTACAACCCCTATTTATAGACTTCGAAGAATTCCTTCGTTCGAAGGAACTCAAATAGGCATTTCTTTGACCACAAGTAACAGTCGCAAAGCTGAAAAACCCACTTTCCCCCCCCCACCCTTCCTACCCCGGGGTGGGAGCGCCTAGCAGGACCGTGAGACCACTCCGTGGGAGCAGAGGACACGTGCTCTTCCACACAAAGCCGGCTGTGTAGACCTGGCCCCGAGAACTGGACGCCAATCTGGAGATCCTAAGACACTGTTATCCACACTTCACGCCCTCCACACGAACCGGTTTACCGCCGCAGAACCTGGTTGCGCAACGGAAGTGACGTGTTAAAGGCGGCTTCGCTCAAGCTCCGCTCGTGAAGCATGATGGTCTTTGTAGTCCTTGAGTGGGAAAGGAGCCAAGTAGGCTCAGTTCTATAGCCAAGCCCTGCCTGTGCAGTTTTTGTTGTTGCTTTTTTGGTTTCTTGAGACAGAATTTCTTTGTAGCTTTGGATCCAGGCCTGGAACTAGCTCTTATAGACCAGGCTGCCCTGGAACTCAGAGATCCGCCTGCCTCTGCCGTCCAAGTGCTGAGATTAAAGGTGTGTGCCACCACCGTCCGGCTAGAGGTAAGGTTTCAAAACCGACTTACCTCTCTGAATTTTGAACAGGACTATGATCAGACACACTGGCAGTTTCCTACGTCGCTCATAACAAATCCTGCATGACTATTATGGACTTGGATGACATGGCTCCTCATACATTTCTCTGCACGGGTAACAGATCCCTGTACATACACGCATGTATTTTAAGACTTATGTGCTCGTGTGTCAGTTTAGGCCCACACGGGCATGCAAATACCCAAGTTTGCTAGAAAAGGGCATGGGGAACTGGATTACAGATTGAATGCTGCCTAACGTGGGTCCAGGGTCTCTTCAAGAACGGAAGTCACTTGCAACCACTGGGCCATGTCTCCCACTCCTTGTCTATTCTATGTAAAATAGCCCCGCAGTCCTCTTACCCTGCTTGGTGTTTTTCTTAGTGTGTGCCTCCACCAAAAAAGGACATGGACTTTATCTTGTCTGATTCTCTCTCAATTTTCCACTTAAGCCCTAAAAAGTAATTTCTGGGGCTGGAGAGATGGCTCAGCAGTTAAGAGCACTGACTGCTTTGCCCTTCCAGAGGTCCTGAGTTCAATTCCCAGCAATCACAACCATCTGTAATGAGATCTGGTGCCCTCTTCTGGCCTGCATACAGGTAGAACACTGTATACATAATAAAGTATTGAAAAAAAAGAGTAATTTCCATGGAAGTAATGATTGATTTTTGTTCACTGCTGTGTTTCCAATAGTTCAGAACAATGCCTAGTATTGAACTGACATTAATAAAAATTGGAAAGTTGGCTCAGGAGTAAAGATCACATTTTGATCCATCACTTGGCCTCAGAGGGCACCTGTACTACAGTACACACACACACACACAACTAAAAATAAGTCTTAAAAAAAAAATACAAGCCAGGTGGTGGTGAATGCCTTTAATCCCTGCACTTAGGAGGCAGAGACAGGTGGATCTTTATGAGTTTGTAGTCAACCTGGTCTACAAAGCGAGTTCCACAACAGCTAGAGTTCTCACACAGAGAAATGCTGTCCCGAAAAACTAAAACCAAACAAAGAAAACAAATTTACAATGACAGAATTCTAAACATTCATTAGACCAGCAGTCTGGGGGGAAAAATGTAACATTACATAGATAAAGAGAGAAATGGTTTATTTGGTAACAAGCAATAAAAAGAAATTCTTTAATTCTTCTCTCTCCTGGTGGTTGGACGGCAACACACATGAACTCTGAGAGCAGACCTTCTGCTGAAGTGCAGAGAAGCCGGAGTCGCATTTATCCTCTAGACAGAGGGACCAGCTGTGTTTTCTAGGGTCTCAGTGGCTGCTGCAGTCTCCTTCTTGTCTTCAGGCTTCATGGCAGGAAACAGAAGCACTTCCTATAGAAGAGAAAAACATACTTTGGAATTAAGAAGCACCATGACCTTGGTTTAGTGGCACAAGTGTTTAACCACAGCACAGGCCGAGGCAGGCGGATGTCTGAGTTTGAGGGCAGCCTGGTCTACAGACTGAGTTCCAGAACCCTGTCTCAAAAAGACAAAAGAAAAGGCCCCATGAATGGTTTTTTTTTTATATTGATGGGTTTTTTTTAATTAATTTATTTATTGTGTATACAACATTCTGCCTCCATGTATGCCCACACACTAGAAGAGGGCACCAGATCTCATTACAGATGGTTGTGAGCCACCATGTGGTTGCTGGGAATTGAACTCATGACCTCTGGAAGAGCAGCCGGTGCTCTTAACCACTGAGCCATCTCTCCAGCCCCCCCATGAATGTTTTTACAGTTATCCTATCATTGCTTTTGTCTCTGTTGTCAATAACCAAACCAGCCATATCTATAGATCTGCACACCTTAGCCAAAACACGTGCACAAAACCTTCATGTCAAAAGAATGAATCAACACAGGTTTTCTAGTAAAACTGAGTTTCAGCTAGAGAGATGGCCCAGCAGTTAAGAGCACTTGCTGGTCTTAGAGAGGACCCAGATTTGGTTCTGAGCAGCTACATGGTAGCATACAGTCATGTGTAACTTGTTTTAGGGGATTTGACAATTGGCCTCTGCTGGCACAAAGTATGTTTGTGGTGCAAAACAGTCATATGTATAAATTTTTTAAATTTATTTTTAAAAAGTGAACTTTCTTCTAGGCATACATCAATATAATCAATTTTGGTGGTAGAGGCGGGCATATCAGGAGTTCAAGGACACTGCAAACTACAAAGCGTATTGCTGTGGTTGGTGTAATAAAAAGCTAATAGCAAGGCAGGAGGTATAGGCAGGACTTCCAGGCAGAGAGAGGAAGCAGGATGGGCAGTATTGAGAGATGAGGTATCGAGCCACGTGACTGAACGTAGATGAGCCTAGTACCTGAGACCCTGTCTCAAAAACAGGAACAAAAAACGAGTAACATGGATTTCCTTCTCTATAAAATACAATAAAAAATAAAAAGTTTACACACCTTACAGAATTGACTAACATGAGGCAATATAATTGAGAGGACTTAGCATTTCCCTGGCTATTAAAGAAGAAGCAAACTTAGTATCCTTCCTGTCTCAAGCAGGAAAAACCACAATCCTGGAAGGTCAGATGCCCTTTAGTCTTCCACTGTGCAGGGGCATGAACTTCAGCAGTCCTTTATTTCTAGAACCTCCCTGATGTCTCCAGTGCAGTGGCGTTCAGGGAAGCATGTACTGAGAAGTTTGTGCGTACCTTGATATTGTTGGAATCTGTGAGAAACATGGTGACCCGATCGATGCCCATGCCCCAGCCGGCTGTTGGGGGCAGCCCATACTCCAGGGCAGTACAGAAGTTCTCATCTATGAACATGGCTTCATCATCACCAGCAGCCTTGGCCTAGATAAACGGAGTTAGATGTAATAATCTTCTAGCTCAGTGGCTCTCAACCTCCCCGATGCTGAGGCCCTTTAATACAGTTCCTCGAGTTGTGGTGACCCCCAACCATAAGATTATTCTCATTGCTACTTCATAACTGTAATTTTGCTGCTGTTATGAATTACAATGTAAATATCTGATATGTGACCCCCAAAGAGGTTGCGACCCACAGGTTGAGAGCTGTCATTCTAGGTCATCTTAGCACCCACCTACACATTAAAACTTTCGAAAGTACCAAAGATGTTCTTGACATTCAAGACTTGCTAGAAAATGGCTTCCCAGTAACTCTAGGATTTAGCTATTTCTCCCAGAGACCTGGAGGTTAGGCCTGATGAAACCTACCTCAGAGATGAAAGCCCCATTTTAAGTTGAATGTGATTATACATAGCTGTAGTTTCAGCACTTGGAAGGCCGAGGCAGGAGGACTGATAAGAGCTGGAGGCTGGTCTGGTTTACAAAACTAATTCCAGGCCAGTCAGGGCTAAACACTGAGATCGTGTCTCAAAAATCCAATGGTGGCAGAGGTGGGATGGAGGGAGAGCAGGTATCCTTCATTATTTTATCAAATAGAATACAACAATTAAAATTTCCTTTTTTGGTCTCAGAATGTAGGCAAATTTCTCTGAACAAAAATGTTCTTCTGCTTGGGATTTGGGATTCTCAGCTACCACAGATGACACTAAAGAGCCAGAGGCAGTAAAGTAAAGGCAGCGTTGGCACTGCTGTCCTCAGATCTTTATGTGCTGCTCATCCTCAAACCACCTCAATAAAGGCGCAGTTTATGTCAGATGGCGCACACCTTTAGTCCCAGCACTTGGGAGGCAGAGGCAGGGGGACTGTTCTGAGTTTTAAAACCAGCTTGGTCTATAGATAGAGTTCCAGGACAGCCAGGACTTCATAGAGAAACTGTTTCCAAAAAACAAAAAAAAAAAACAAAAAACAAAACAAAAAACAAAAAAACCCAAATCACCACACCATTGCAAAAAAGAGGTATAGTCTAAGAAAAAGTGTATTTTTGCTAAATAAATAGAGGTGATCTTAAATTCATTTTATGCATTGTAAG
Source organism: Microtus oregoni (assembly GCF_018167655.1). Lineage (NCBI taxonomy): Eukaryota > Metazoa > Chordata > Mammalia > Rodentia > Cricetidae > Microtus > Microtus oregoni. The sequence goes on from NW_024543063.1 coordinate 45,922,937, forward strand.
ATCAAAGCCCCGAGTCTCAGCTGGGTGTGGTAGAGTCACTCTAATCCCAGCCCTTAGAGGTAGAGACAAGAGGATCAAGGAATTCAAGGGTGGCCTTAGCGTCCAGATAGTGTCTCAAAAACGAAGAGCTCTACTTTAAATGCGACTTCCTCCTACAAAAGCCTCTTTATGAGCTGGAGAAACAGCTCAGTGGTTAAGAGATGCTCTTCCAGCCGGGCGGTGGTGGCGCACGCCTTTAATCCCAGCACTCGGGAGGCAGAGGCAGGCGGATCTCTGTGAGTTCGAGGCCGCCTGGTCTACAAGAGCTAGTTCCAGGAACCAAAAGCTACGGAGAAACCCTGTCTCGAAAAAATCAAAAAGAAAAAAAAAAAAAAAAAAAAAAAAAGAGATGCTCTTCCAGAGGACCCAGGTTCAATCCCCAACACCCACACGGTGGCTCACAACCACTGGTAATTCCAGTTCCGGAGGATCCAATTCCCTTTTTCTGCCCTCCTTGATCTCTGTAAGCACGTGGTATACTAATACACATGCTTGAAAAATACCCATATACATAAAACAAAATAAAAAAATTAAAAAGCCTTTTTAGCTTTGGTTAAAATGCCAAGAAAGTGTCCATAGACAGGATTAAGGCCAGTTCTTCCTGGTGAGTGAACTCAGCGGTGAAATAATGTCATTGCTCTCCTTCCTTACTTTGGCCTGTTCCTCAAACAGCTGCCGCTGCCGCATGGGATCATTCAGCTCAGTGTAGGCATTGCAGATTTCCTTCTTCATGACAAACAGCTCAAAGCGCTCAGTTAGACCCTCTTTGGAGCGGTGCCTGGGAACATAGACCACAGAGGATGACTATTCTGGATTCTCAGAATGTACCTGGCTCAAAAATTGAGACCTGAAGCCTCATTGATGCTCAGCACCAGTCACTGGAACCAGAGCAGTGAGAGACCAGAAGATTCAGTTATATTCACAAGCACGGAGTTGACTGACTTCATGCCCTTCTCTTTGCTCTCATCCTCTAGGCTGTCCACCTGCTTTGGTCAAGGAGGTATCAGCAAAAGTCTAGCATGTCTGCTTGTTGAGGCTTGTTCTTTTGGAATGCCTGCCTTGGGAACCTGTTGGGAGCTATAGATCCCTGGCCTCTTGACTTTCTCAGATCCTTTGACTGCTGGAGTGAACTGAGCCTGAGACCTCGCCTGCAGCTGAAAGATCCCGAGAGCTGGACGTGGCTAAGCTCTATATAAGCTGCCCCTACGCACAGTAAAGGGGCCATTGGTATTTTTATATCAAGGATGACCTGTGTCCGCTCTCTCTCTGTCTGTTTTTAAGTCTCCAGCTAAGTTTCCAGCTCGAGTACAGTACAGCTCGGGATTTTTTACAGAACCCGTTAGGGTTTTTACAGGAACCCTACCACCATGCAGACAAAAGCAGGACTATTGACAGAGAAATCACACAAAGAGGCCCTGGCAGAATTCCCACCCAAGTTTCTGCATCAATACATGGCACAGAAAAACCACTAAGTTAATGCAGAACATCAAAACTGTCACTTCACACCATTAACCTGCTTTGGTGAAAAGCAGTACTGAAGACGGAACGTAAGAGTCCTGATGTGTGCTAACTAAATGCTCCTCTGCACAGGGACAGCCTTACTTGAAGGGTTTTTAATGTAGCAACAAACTGCATCTTACCATTTGGCCAGAGGGCTCATAATCTGTGGGTGATCGCAGATGAATGTTGGATTGATGCACGTCACTTCAAGGAACTCTCCAACAAGCTTGGTGAGAAAACAAAGCAGAACTAGACATGGCTTCTGAATACCACTGACGGTCCCACCCCAGGAGCTCATCTTACAGTCTTTTCAGAGGACACAGTATTAACTAAGAAAATATACACGAACTATTTGGCACAGAGCATATTATAGTTGAAAGTTTCTTTTTGCTTATATTTCATGGGGCTTGGGACTGAACCACCCCTTCCCAGGCCTTGACTTGCTAGGTGAGTTCTTCACCGAGGTCCATTTCCCAACCCAGTTCAAAGTTTGTTAATCTGCCTGTTCCTCTGTAAGGTTTTCCTGTGAAGCTGAAGGAAAGCATTTTCCTCAGTGGGACCCACTTCCTAGGGCTCAAGATGCTGGTCAGCACTGGATGAGCACAAAAGTGGTGTCTCACCTTATCCAGGAGTCTGGCTGTGGTCCGAGGTGGGGGGCATTCAACAGCTTTTGCAACACAAATATCATCAAGAATTTTTCGAGTTTCTGTGACAGAAATGTACAAGTTAGGACAGGGAACATCACTGTGGTCTTGGAAAAGTTTCTATAAATACAAAATGAGACATTTTAGCTCTGACAGGAAGGAGTATAGTAGTTTACCTTCAGTTTCAAAGAGGCTGGTTTCTGGTAGCTTTACACCCAGGGCTCTCTCAAGCTCTTCTACCATGCTGATTCTTCGGAAGGGTGGGGTGAAGTCAATCTCATAGGCTTGGCCTTCTGGCCCGTCTGGATGGTAGGTGATCTTGTAACTGCCTGTAATGCTTTTCACCATCCCTGGGAGAAAAAGCAAACATCTCAGGAATGAGAACGGGACACTCTCTTCTGAAAGCAGCAAGTCAATCTCTCAGACCTGATCTGTGGACAGTAGGACTCACCTGACAGCATCTTCTCCGTGATCTCCATGAGGTCGTGATAGTCTGCATAGGCCATGTAGAACTCACAGGTGGTGAACTCAGGATTGTGAGTCAAATCGATCCCTTCATTCCGGAATTGGCGCCCGATTTCATAAACCCGGTCAATGCCACCAACCACCAGCATCTACCAAAAACACAGGGCCATAGTCATGTGCTAACAGCGCTGTAAGCTCCTGTGCCCTAACTGGTTTTCACAGTGTAGGTATGCTCTCACTCCAAACAGCACCCTGCTGTCTTTAGACTCCTGTAGCAGACATCATTTTGGTTTTACTTGGTGGTGCAGGACTCCCAAGTCTCTTCCCATGTCTTTGTTATTTCCAATTTGATGATCTGAGTTGCTCCAAAGCCTCTTCTGGGTTGGGTTACAGGTAAGTGACCCTGCTCCACCTACCAGACACACTAATGACATGTGATAGAAGCTTCGAAAGGAAGGTGTAGGTAGTACACAGAATTCACTCTGGTGAAGGGGACCACAGGTGGCCATCTTTCAGATAGGCTGCAGAGATCCTAGTTCAGTCACTTGTGCCCAGTAGGAGGCGGTGTTCCCTGTGACAAAAGTTCATGGCTGACTGTTAAGGTAACTGTGGCTTCCTAACACAGGTAAGTTTGGTCTTGCTTTAAATGTCTACAACTAAGAATCTTGGATGACAATGTTTGTATTTTATACTGTATTTATTTATTTATTTAGTTTTTTTTTTTTTGAGGCAGGGTTTCTCTATGTATTCTGGCTGCCTTGGAACTCACTCTGTAGACCAAGCTGCTCTCAACTCATAGAAATCCACCTGTCTCTGCCTCCCTGAGTGCTGGGATTAAAGGTGTGTGCCACTATTGTCCAGCTATTTATTTATGGTTTAAAGATTTATTTATTTATTATCTATACAGTGCTATGCCTGCAGGCCAGAAGAGGGCACCAGATTTCATTATAGATGGTTGTGAGGCACCATGTGGTTGTTGGGAATTGAATTCAGGACCTCTGGAAGAGCAGCCAGTGCTCTTAACTGCTGAGCTCTCTCTCCAGTCCCAAATTATTTTTAATTTCTAGAAAGAAGTTAAAATAAACAAAGTTCTTTTATGAAAGACTAAACTTAGAAGGACTGGTGCTGTGGGATAACCCATCTGTGTGCTGTTAAGTTTTACTGTCACCGGTTAATAAAGAAGTTGATTTGGCCTATGGCAGGGCAGAATAGAGCTAGGCGATAAACCCAAGCACAGATACAGGGAGAAAAAAGGTGGAGTCAGGGGGGATACCAGCAGTTTCCGGAAGAGTAAGATGCCAGAGCATCACCAGTATGACATGGGGCACGAGGCAATATACAGGTTATTAGAAATGGCTTAACTTATATGTAGAGCTAGCCAGTAGAAGCTTGAGTAATCGGTTAATCAACTATGATTAATACTGAGCCCCTGAGTGATTATTTATTAGTGACTGCGGGGACCAGTGGGAGGGAGGAGGAAGAGAACCTGGTCCAGCAGGGTGGGTGTGTGTATATAGATATATATTTTTCTGACATACGGTCTCACTGATTAGTCTTGGCTGGCCTAGAATTCACTATGTAGACCAGACTGGCTTCAAACTCACATCTGCCTGCCTCTGCCTCCCAAGTGCTGGCATTAAAGCTGTTTGCCACCATGCCTTGCCAGTAGTAAAGTTTTTGAAGAAGAAAACCAAAACAAAACAAACAAGACTAAAATTAGATATAATCCAAGGGAGGCTGAAGTTAAAGCTTTTAGAACTGAAGGAGACCATGTATACACTTGTATTAATGCCTTCAATCCTCGGCTGTTTACAAGGAAACTCTACAAGAATCACTACCAACAAACCTGAAGAACTAGAACACTATCCTGGATGTTCTATCTTTGATGTTCCTTATTTCTGATTGTACTAGGCTAGCCAGTGATTCTCCTGGCCTCCTGCAATTTGAAGGAAATGGGTGTGTGATTATTGACTACCTTATGGTAGAGTTCTGGAGCAATTCTCATATACAAGTTCATGTCCAGCTCATTGTGATACGTGATGAAAGGCTTGGCCACAGCTCCCCCTGGAATGACGTTCATCATGGGAGTTTCAATCTAAAACAGACAGAAAGAAACAGTTCTCAGATAACTGAAGGCTTTGAGGATAGTTCATTCTTTGCATGTAACATAGCCTAGGCCTGTCATATACCAAAAGTAAAACTTTGTTATATAAGTGCTTGATGAAGAATACATCGTTAGACATTTTAGAACTGCATCTCTATCTATATTAATAACACAGTACTTATGCTGGGCAGTTGTGGAGCGCGCCTTTAATTGCAGTACCCAGGAGTCGGGAGCAGGTGGATCTCTGTGCTTGGAGGTCAGCCTGGTCTATAGAGCTAGTTCCAGAGGACAGCCAGGGCAGGACAGCCAGGGCTCCACAGAGAAACCCGGTCTTGAAAAAACACAACAAATAACAAAACAAATGAAAACAACAAGGAAAACAACACAGCAGGACTGTAAATGCTGACAAGTTGAAACAGACGTCTAAGTGGATGCTGCAACTTTCAGGTTTAATTTACTGTGGCCGTCTGAATGAGAATGGCTCCCACAGCCTCATATATTTAAATGCTTGGTCCCGGTAGGTGGGACTGTTTGGGAAGGATTGAGTTGTAGCCCTGTTGGAGTAGGTGTGGCCTTGTTGGAGAAAATGTGTCACTGAGCGTGGGTTTTGTGGTTTCAGAAGTCTATACCAGGCCCAGTGTCTGTCTTTCTGTCTGTCTACCTGCAATTGTAGACCAGGGTGTAAATTCTCAGCCCAGTCAGTCTGCCTGTCTGCTGTCAGCTTCCTGCCATGATATTGGACCTCCCCCCTGAAACTGTAAGCAAGCCACCAAGTAAATAGTTTCTAAGTTGCCTTGGCCATAGTGTCTCCTCACAGCGACAGAATGTTACCTAAGACAGTTACAGTATTTACTACTTAAATCTTTTAACTTTTATTCTATGTTTAGAAATTCAAACATAAGCCAGGTATGGTGGCACTTGCCTTTAATCCTAGTACTTAGAAGGCAGAAGCAGTCAGATCTCATTGAGTTCAGGGCCAGCAAATAAATAAATTAAAAGAAAAATCCAAGTTAAAAAGTATTAGCCCACATGTATGATATTCACTAAAATATTACAAAAGAGAACCAGAAATAATCCAAATTATTAATACAGGAAACAAATACGTTCTTTAAGAAACAGTGGGGGAGGGCATCGGGGAGACTGGAAAGATAGCTCAGAGGTTAAGAGCACTGGAGGCGCTCTTCCAGAGGTCCTGAGTTCAATTCCCAGCACCCACATGGTGGCTCACAACTATCTGTAATGAGATCTGGTGCCCTCTTCTGGCAGCAGGCAGCTCTTGCTGAGGACCCAAATCAGGTAGCTCACAACCAGCTGTAACCGCACTCTATGGGGATCCCAATCCTCTGGCCTCCAAAGGTACTGAAAGGCCCTGGCACTCACACACATACAATACAATTAAAAAACAAAAACAAAAAAATAGGCCAAGGATTATAGAGGACACCGCATCCTCCTCTATACTCTGCACTTAGATGCATGCACACGTGCATAGTGCATACACAATACACACACCTCAGAATGACAAAAACAAAATATCCATGTGACCCCAGAATGCTAAAAAAAAAAAAAAAAAGGGCAGCAGAGGTCATGCAATAGTATCAGGATTTGGGAGACAGAGGCCGGTGGATCTCTCTGAGTTCAAGGCCACCCCAGGCTACACAAGATCAACGCAGAAACAGAGAGACCAAGCCTGTTTTGCTTTTCTGATCTTCAGCCTGAACCCCAATATCTGTCTCTGGGTTTTTATTATTCGTTCTACATATGCATATAATCTATGTGTGTGCATATATGTGCACACACACAGTAAACAGTGAGGGAGGGCATATATCAAATTCTAATTTAGGAAAGTAAGTAAGTCAGGTGAAAAAGCAGAGTGATTTCAGTTCTGTTTGTACTTATTTATTTCTTACCTGAATCTGTATATTACATGCACTTGCATTTTTCATACTATGTAGCCCTGGCTGGCCTGGAAGTCACGATGTATACCAGGCCGGACTTGAACTCACAGAGATGAGCCTGCCTCTGGCTCCCATGCTAGAATTAAAGGTGGACACACTACCATGCCTAGCCTCTAAAGAATTTTAGGGGGTCAGGAATTGGGCTGAGACAAATCTATGTATCCCTGGATGGCCCTGAACTCACAGAAATCTGCCTGCTTATGCCTCCTAAGTGCTTGGATTAAGGGTGTGTGTCATCATAGCTGGCCTCTAAAGACCATTGTTATGAGCACTAAACAAGATGGAACAAAGGTACTCGACAAGGGGGTGTTTCCTTAGGCATGCAGGACATGGAGGATATGCTGTCGACAGTGAGACAAGCAGAGCAAGGAAAGCACCATTCCAGGTAAAACCCTCTGCCCTTGGTCACCTCGAGGAATCCCAGCTCATCCAAGAAACTTCTTATATATGTGATGATCTTAGAGCGGACGATAAATTTCTGCCTCACAAAGTCGTTCAGTATCAAGTCCAAGTATCTCTGGCGATACCTTGTCTCCTAGAGCAGAGGCAGCAGTCAGAAGACAGTCTATGTGATGGCATGCATCCTAGGGGCCAGCTCCGACAGCTCCACAACTTACCTTGTCTTTGAGGCCAAAGTGAAGATGAGGCAGCATGTGTAAGCAGGGGGACAAGAGTGTGATTTCAGAGGGGATGATGCTCAGCTCACCCTTCTTGGTTTTCCCAGGATTCCCCTGAACTCCAATTATATCTCCCCGGCGCAGTTTGTTATTGATACGAACAAATTCTTCCTCTGATTTATAATTCCTGAATGGAAGGAAAAGTAACTGAATGTACAGTTCTTCAAATTAATGGAGACTACTGGCTTACTCAGGAAACCTTCACCAACAGCTTCCATGAGCCCAGCAAGAGGGAGCCCCTGCTTCAGGGACAACTGCTGGATCCTTATTATGCTTGCTGTCCTGTAAGACCAGTCACTCATCTCTAGGCCTTTTCACTGTCAACGCCACTGTACCCAACCATGTTCCACTCAGTGCTACCCTAACTCTAACAGCAATGGGAAAGGAGGATCACACTAGCTGTGTCTTCAACCAGCCCTCTGTTACTCTGGGCTATGACCCTGGATCTTTAACTGACTATTTCTATGTACCTGGAGTTGGCCATGACTTGTAACTTGACCCCCTCTCCTCGAAGATCATAGAAGATGAGCTTTCCCCCAGAGGCTCTCTTGGCATGAATCCGACCTAGAAAAAAAATAGAAAATACACTGACAGAATGAGAAACCCTTTAAGCTCTCTGGGCAACACAAACCACAACAATCTGAGCGTGGCCCGAGGTCAGTGATTTTCATTAAACAGTCAAGGCTGCAGAGGAAGAACTCACTTTAACAAGAGGGTCAGTGGATTCCTGGATGATGGCAGCGGTAGTGACAAGACAGGGTTGGGATTTTTCTCAATCTTTACATAAATATTAAAACCGGGCAGTGGTGGCGCACGCCTTTAATCCCAGCACTCATGAGGCAGAGGCAGGTGGATCTCTGTGAGTTCATGGTCAGTCTGGGTTACAGAGTGAGTTCTAGAACAGCTAGAGCTGTTACACAGAGAAATTCTGCCTTGGTAAACCATAAACAACAAACAAATAAATGTATGATTGGATAGGCTAAGTCAAACCTATTAATAAAAGTTTATGTGGGGAAAGGCCAGGCACAGCAGCACACTCCTTTAGTCCTAGCGCTTGGGAGATAGAGGCAGGACTGAGTAGTGAGACCACGCCCCCCCCAACAAAACAAAACAAAAAACAAAACCCCAAGTTATATAAAGTTATAGAAGAAGATATTCCTAAAATCTTATAATATAAGCAATGGCAACACTTTCATATAGGGGAAAAAAATCAGTGGGCAAGGAATGGGCATCTGATGATCCGAGAACTGAAGCACGACCGAAAGGCCAGTGTCCACTGAAGAATGTGAACACTTTGGATTAGGTAGAGGACGGCAGCAGAGACTGGGAGAGGATGCACCTGTTCCCATACAAGTGAGGGATGCATCAAGAAGACCTAGAAGGGATGAAAAATCTCTCTAAGCTCAACATGCAGGTTCCTTTCCAGGACGAGACCAGACAGGGCACTATAAAGCAAGGAAGAGGAAAAAACCTAGGAAATTCCAGAATTGTAACCAGCTACTATGTTCACAAACACTTCACAGAAACCAGAGAGTACAGTGAAGTTGGGAATGAAACCAATCTTCCTTTAAACATACCAGAAAATGAGGACTGGGTATATAGCTCTGAGGGTAGAGTGTTTACCTTCCAACCACAAAGTTTAATTCAGCCCCCAGCACACATAAACCACGTGTGGTGCCATTTGCCTGTATAACCCTAGGTAGTGGCAACAGGGTCAGGAGTTCAAGGTCATCTCAGACTACTTAGTAAGTTCAACACCAACCTGAGTTACAGGAGACCTTGCCTCAAAAAGAAACAAACAAATCTAGGATGAATTTCACATGAAAATTAAGCAACAGGGGCTGGGGAAATGGCTCAGAGGTTAAGAGCATTGGCTGCTCTTCCAGAGGTCCTGAGTTCAATTCCCAGCAACCATAAGGTGGCTCACAGCCATCTATGAGATCTGGTGCCCTCTTCTGGCAGGCAGGCATACATGCAGACAGAACATTGTATACAAAATAAATAAATAAAAATTAAGCAACAAAGAAACATTAGGTGGGCTGGGGAAATACCTCAGCATGCTAAGGCAGTGATATGAATTTTATTAGACAAAGATGGTGATATGATCCCAGGTTCTCACATAAAAAAGCAGGATTTAGTGGCCCAATGGGAGGCAGCAGAGGTAGAAAGGAGGAGGAGGAGAAGGAGAGGAAGAGGAAGAAGCAGCAGCAGCCGCTGCCTGACAGAAGCCTGTGGGCCAGCTTGGAGTACACAGTGCCGTGAAAGAAACAAGAGAGGCCCTGTCTCAGAAGAGGGAAGGAGAATAGACTCCAGAAACGTATTCTCCAACTCCATGAGCACTGCTGCATTCTCACACACATGAAAAAAGGGATCTAATAATCACAATTATTTTAAAGAACTGACAACCCACCATCTTCAAATAAGAGTCTTAAAAGAAATCCAAAGCAAGAAGCAAAACAAACAAACAAACAAAAAACAACCCAACAACAACAACAACAAAAAACCCCAAAACCCACAAACAACCCAAAAATTATATCCAAGAAAAATCTGTGAACTAAAAAGGGGGTGAATACAGGGAGGATGCTGGAGAGGGGATCAACATTCAGAATACCTGTGCTCTTCCAGAGGCCCTGGGCTTGGTTCCCAGCACCCACACGGTGGTTTACAACCATCTGTAGCTCCAATTCCAGGTGAACTGACTCCCTCTTCTGACCTCTGCAGGCACCAGGCATGCACAAACAGTATCTCCACTAACAGCTGCCTGATGGATTATAGCAAGCCTAGCTAACCTTGCCCTCCCACTAACAACTAACCTAATTGGAGAACAGTTACAATTTCACTATTCTCTTGATCAAATCCTTCAACTGTTCTCCTATTTACATAATTGTTACCACACAATGAGGTAAATTAACCACGGTGCACACACATACATGCAGGCAAAACATTCATAACCATAAAATAAATCTAAAAACTAAACAATTTGAAAATCCTGTCTAAAAGCACATTCATATAACATCAAAAAAAGCTTTGGTGGGTATGGTGGTGACACCTGTAATCCCCACACTTGTCAGGAGTTCAAAACTAGCCTGAGCTACATGAGACCCCGTTTCAAAAACCAAAACTTAATATCAGAAGCTAAAGAGACAGAAAGCTTAGATGACAAGCATGAGGACCTGAATTCAATGCAGACAGAAGAATACTGCATACATAATAAGACAATAAAAACAACAACAACAACAAACCCAAAAAATAAAACAAAACAAAACCAAGACCTCCTTTGTATTGGCAAAGAAGTCTGCCTGCCGTGGGATGAGAACAGCAAGGGAACTGTCGGGGACCTTCCTACCTGCTACTTTTAAGGTGGTGTCAGTCAGGTGGTCCCCGGGCTGCAGGTGACTGTACTCTTGGATGAACTGAGTCAGGGAGATGTCCACATGGAACTTGTGTGGGTACGGGTCCTCCCCACTGACCTTCAGCTGCTGGACTGCTTGACTACGGATCTTGTAGTATTGCTGTTAAAAAAAAAAATAGAGCCAGTCCTCAGAAACAGAACGCGTCAGATTGTGGTGTCTCTTGCAGAGCGCTGTATTGTGACTTTTCTTGTCCCTGTGCAGGATACCTTACCGAACAACTTGGAGGAGGAAGGAAGAGCTATTCTAGTTTAAGAGGATATTGTTAGGCAGAGATGGCATGGCAGCTGGAGAAGCTTGTTCAGACCATCAAAGACTTATAGACAGCTTCATCTCGATAGATCAGGCAAGACAGACAAGCAGGCCGGGATGAATGGGGCTCAGCCATAACCCACTAAGACCCATCACCAGTGACCACCTCCTCCAGTAGGCTCCATCTCCTAAATCAGCAGCACCATCTGAGGACTAAGAGGACACAGGAGCCTGCACGGGGTACAGTCATAACACTAACGGAGCCCTTTGCATACTTGAAACAGGACTGCCTATAGAACAATATTTGTATGAAAAATATGTAGAGCCACACAAAGAATTCAAAATACAAGATTCAACAGAATGAAAAAAAGTGGAGTTCGTCTAAACTATAAAAGGGACTGCATTTGCATGGTGGAGTCGCCTCTTAACTAACTCTTCTGGCCACACGTTAGACTCTTCCCTCAGACAGGCTCAGGGAATCGCATGGTACAGATATGGATTACCACAGGGTTGGCAATCTTTTTTTTTTTTTTTTTAAGAAGATGCCAGTTTTCTTAACAGCTGAGCCATCTCTCCAGCCTCCTACAAGATTTATTTTTAATCATGTTTATGTATGTGTGTTTATGTCGGGGTATGTGCATATGCATGCAACTGCCCATGGAGGCAAAGGAGGAAGTGGAATCCTCTGTAGTTGAATGGAACAATAGATGGTGGTGAGCATCCCGACTATGTCCTCTGGGACAGCAGTGTACACTCAAAACCAAGGAGCCATCTCTCCAGCTGCTCATTTACTGGAGTTACAGACAGATGTGAATTCCATGTGAGTGCTGGGAATTGAATTCAGGTCCTCTGGAAGAGTAGCCAGAGCTCTTAACCACTGAGCCACCCCTCTAGTCCCCTAACTCTACTGTTAATAGTAAAAAATTAGCCTTAGAGTGTTACAAATGGGCACGGCTGTGGTTATGCACAAAACCAGGAAGGGCGCATGAAGTGGGAGAGCGGAGCGTAGATGTGGCAGGTGGAACGTGTTTGCCAACATAAGCTCTAGTCTATCTTGAGGGAAGATACCTCCTCTGATGTTGCTACAGGCTCGGCTACTTCCAAGGAAGATTAAGTAGCTACTCAGGAGTATTGGTCTCTCCAAATTATTTGGACTTAATTTTAAAAATTCAGGGCCCATGCCTTTAACTAAAAAAGGTGGACACTGCCCTCCCCAATCCATTGGCAGTGGTTCTAGTTCTTATTTGTCTTGTCAGTCATTTGGCCTCTCAGAAGTTTTCCTGTGTCCATTCATAGCAGTGACCCAGGGGAACTCACGTTTGGATCCACAGTCTCCTCCTCAGCACCCACGCCATTGTCAACAGTATGGTTGGTGGCGGCAGCAGCCTGGCTCAGCTGCTTCTCACTGAGTTCTTTCTGCTTGGCCTCTTTCTCTGCCACTTTCTTCTCAGCTTTCAGGCGTCTCTTTAGTTCACTGTTGGGAAGATGACGACACCCAATGTGAAAGCTGCCTGCCTGAAAAACCCTCCCCCAGAAGAAGCTCATTGCCACCCTTCAAAAGTATGAAGAGCCTGTGGAAAACGGTCCTGTTGGGTTTCACACCCCTAAATAATCCCACTCCCCAACAGTAACCTGTTAGTCACTAACCTGTTAGTGAACAAGACAAAAAAGAAAACTTAAGCTTTGAACAAAGATGTAACAGGTCATTTCTAGCCTCCGCTTGGCATCAGAAACCCAGCAGACCCAAGATGCACAAGGGCGAAGAGGACACATGTACCAGCTTATGTTTAGTACTGGAACAGAGGTTCCCCAGGAAGAAGACGAAGTACCTACAGCACTAAACAAGGCTGTGACAACCCAGTCAGGACAGGCTCTCCCAGAGGAGTTAGGCTGTGGAGAGAGCTGGTCCTCAGATGTCTCCCTCAGAAAAGCTGTCAGACTGGTCTGGAGGCTGGGATATGGCTCAGTTGAAGAAGTGCTTGTGCAGCCTGCACAAAGCCTTGGGTTGATCCCTAGCACGGCAGATGTGATGCTGCACACCTGGAACCCCAGTATTGGAAGGTGGAGGCAGGAGATCACAAGTCATCTGCAGCTAGTGAATCTGAGGCCAGCCCGAGACCCAGCTCAAAACAAAACAATAAAACTGCTCCGACTTTAACACCAGAGTAGAACACCACACAGCATAATACAGTGAATGCTGTACCATGTTTGTAGTCAAACTGCCTCACGCTAAATTCTAAAACACTAAACCACTTGAATGGCAAATGACGCATCATGTAGAAAATGGAAATAAGACCACCAGTTGTATGGACTGAGATATTAAAAAGAAACGACCGAATCCCAGAGTTTAGTAGCACTCAAAAGTGAATTTGGGGTATCTTTTACTACACAACATTCTGCCTCCAGGGCCGAAACTAGACAGATTTGGATGTATTTCTGATTGAGTCTCTCATTACCCAAACTTCATACATGTTATGTAAAACTCAAAAACCAAAACAATGGGGGAAACTCTGTAACCCTTATGATCTGAACTTGCTATCTAAATCCAGGAAAAATAAACTTATTTGGATACTCAAGAATATCTTCATTAGTCAAAGAGAATTCATCGATCATTCATGTCAATCATGCTAGCATACTATCTGGCTTTTATTTTGTTTTTTAGACACAGTTTCTCTGTGTATCAGCTTTGGCTGTCCTGGAACTCTGTAGACCAGCTGGTTTTGAACTCAGAGATCCACCTGCCTCTGCCTCCTAAGTGCTGGGATTAAAGGTGTGTAGAACACTGCCCAGCCTCTGGCTTTAAAATATACCCTTCACTTTCTTGTGTTTGTTTTGTAGTACTGGAGGTTTAACCCAGTGCTCCAAGTGTGCTAGGCAAAAGGTCTAATACTGTACATCTCCAAGCTCCTTTTTTATTTTGAAATGGGACTGCTAAATTGTTCAGGCTGGACTTGAACCTACAACTCTCCTCCCTTGGCCTCCTGAGTTCTGGGATTACATAGATATGCACCATTGTTTTTTGCTGCGGTATCATTTTTCAATATGAATTTAGTGAATTCAAAACAAAACAAACAAACAAAAAAGCTTGCTGGGTAGTTCCATGTCAGTCCCCAAAGCTACAGAGAATCCCTGTCTCAGGGGAAAAAAAAAAACCAAAAACCAAAACAAAAAAAACCAACCTTGGAGCCAGGTGGTAAAGTAGCATATGCCTATAATCCTGTAGTGGGAAATGAAAGAAGACCTTTAGTTTAAGGCCAACTTTCATTATAGTGAGTTTAAGGACAGCCTGGTCTGTATAATAAAACCATGGCTCAATAAACAAAAAATAGTCAAAGTAGTAAAAATGAAAAAGAAAAGAGAAAGGACTGCAAGGAGAGGACTCTGAACTTATAAAGTTAGGAGGGATTCTTGACTTGGGTAATAGAGATCTGCTTTCTTAACCTGTCCAAGACTTAGATAGCTAACAGACACTGAAGGAAAGGCTCTGCTCCCAGAGCAATAAAGAAGGTAACAGCACCAACCTTCTTTTATCAGAAAGTGGCTTGTCCTTGCGGAGCGTTGTGAAAGGAGCAAGTTGACCCAGTCGAAGGTCCCTCCGACCCCATTCTGCCCATGAGGTTTGGCGCAGGGACCCCCTAACAAGCCTGACAGCAGCTTGCATCAACATGGTAGCGCACCCTGGAACTAATGATTACCACCACCTAGCAGGAAACAGAGATGTGTAGTCAGAGGGGACAAACAGTACACAGCCACACGACCCGCACTTCTGAGGAGGGGAGCCATGATTTCTACTAACGTCCAAGTGTCCCTCTGAACTTCAGTCCCTCCTGAATACCATCTGCAGCGTTCTCAGTCCTGACTATGGAAACCAAAAAGCTTCTATCTTGGATTAAGAACTCAAATGCAAGCCAATCAATAGCTTACATACAAAAATGCTCACAACATCCTAAAGTATAGAAAGCAAAGGTGGGGGTCTGAAGTGTGGTTTCTCCTCTCAGTGTGGAATACTGGCTACTGGTTGATGATGAAAACATCTAATTTTAGACAGTCCCAGCAGGTTGACAAGAAGGATCATTTGAGCCTAAGGTTGAGAACAGCCTGGCTAATATGATGAAAGCCCATCCCAGAAAATAAAACAACCACAAAAGCACCAGCTGCACAAAAGCATCTCCAAGTCATAGAAGAGACCAGTGTAGAGTTTTAGGAACAAAGAGGAAAGAAAGGCTAGGTCCTCAGACAACACCACGTTTACGTATCATTAATACTAGATGGCATGAGATCTACCTGGACCACACGCTACTTGTTTAAATCATTTGGAGAGAAATATTTCATTTGAGAATGAGTGATTTGAGATAGCCCATTAGTTTTAAACTTTGAGGACAGTATCAGGCATAAAATGGTCCTCAGTAAAGATTTCAGACCAAGAAATTTCAAGAACAATTAAGGAAAAAGAAGGGGATGTTAATCACAAAAAAACTTATTTTAGCACATGATAATCCAAGAACATACATCAAAACTGGTTTATTTTGCCAGGTGGTAGTGTCAGAGGCAGGCAGATCTCTGTGTTTGAGGCCAACCTGTTCTACACAGTGAGTTCTAGGATACCCAGGGATATACAGGAAAAAAAAAAACCTGTCTCAAAAAACAAAACAGACAACCCCCCAAAACAAACAAAAACCACCTGATTTATTCTAGACAATTGAGGATCACAGACTTGACATAGGTGTCACTTCAGACCAGTGCTTGAAGGCACACGAGGAACATATACTTTTATTATTAGAGCCTGCATGGAAGCCAGCATCTTACCATTAAGTCACCCTCCCAGCCCCTAATAGCACACATTTTTACATAAAAAAATCACCTAGGACCACAGTTTGTAAATCTGAAAAGTGGACATTAATATTTCTCTAGGAAGATTAATACTGAGATTAGACAGTTTGTATAGTGCCAGTATGGTGTTTAACAGGTCAAAGTGCTCAAAAGAGCAAAGAAAGTCATTTGAAAGGACCTGTGAGGCTGACAGTGGAGGCGCACGCCTTTAATCCCAACACTCAGGAGGTAGAGGCAGGCGGATCTTTGTGAGTTTGAGGCCAGCCTGGTCTATAAGTTTAAAAAAAAAAGAGTTGTGAGACTTTCTTAATTTGCTCAAAAATTGAGCTACTTTCATTGATTACTCAAAATGTCAACTATGATTTAATAAACTCCACCCAGCTTCCTTTAAGGAATCCATCAACTCACTCTTGACAACCTATTAGGGAGTTAGCAACCCATAAATTTAAACATTACTCTTTTTTTTTAAATTTTTTTTGAGACAGAATTTCTCTGTAGTTTTTGGTGCCTGTCCTGGAACTAGCTCTTGTAGAGCAGGCTGGCCTTGAACTCACTGAGATCTCCGCCACCCGAGGGGCTGGGATTAATGGCAGGGAGTGCTGGGATTGATTAAAGGCTGCTCTGCTGCCGCCACCACCACCATCCACCACCCGGCTAAATATTACTCTTAAAATCCTTCTAGTCCTTCTAATATACACAAAGCAGAAGCCTAGACACAAAAGGAAAAATCAGTTCTTATGTAGAATATCTCTAGAATTTCCCTAGGGCTCAACAAGAGGATTGATTGCTGGTGCACAAACTATGTAAACTACTATTTCCTACATTTCTGGAGGGCACTGTGTAGCTCTTCCAGGTCCTATGAAGAGTCAAGTTGTTGCTCATGTTCTGTGGTTCATATAAGGAACCCTGGATTAGAGCAAGTATAGTCTTTAGACTCTATAACAGCCAGTTAAAGGGAGGTTAATCTAACTTTCATATCCACCTACACTCAGATCTGGCGTGGTTTACAAGGACACAAACAGCAGCGCAAAGGGGAGCCTGGTGCATCCCGCTGAACAAGACCACTTGCTCACTAGTCTCAGATCCTTTGAGTGGCACACATGGGTAGGTGCGCAACAATTTGAGAATGAACCCCCTTTTACATATAAGATGCAGAAGGACCTTGGATAAGCCAAGAAAAAAGTTTAAGGTTCTTGTTAACAGAAAAGCCCACAGAGCTTAGCAGCTGGCTTGATTCCGGAACGTTAGCTCATCTGAGTGCTTCCTAAAAGGTTCAAATATGCAAACCGTGGTTGTGGGAGGGCACGGAAAACATATGTCCCGGGAATGGGAATTGCTTTGGCGTTTGTCTCTCTGGGAAACTTCAGATAAGAGCGTTCGGTATGCGGAAACTGAGTTGCTATCATGTAATTGTATAACAATAAAAAAGCCTTTTTGAGAAGTTACAGTCAGTCAGTTCACTAGAAGCTGACTTCTCTGGGGCCGCAAAGGCTAAAAATAAAAAACCATCCTAGATTGACCCCGCTTCCTCCACGGACCCGCGTGAACCGAACACCCGATCCAACAGGTTCTTCTCTGAAAAGTTAAGACATTTAGCCATTTTCCAATCTATTCACTGGGGGAGTGGTTCAATTTAAAAAAGCATTTCTTAAAAGACAGGGGAAATAAGTTTCACTTTTCTTTCTTGTCACCTCCCAGTATCTGCGCTGGCTTCCCCTCCGCACGGTCGTCCCTACAGTCAGGACCAGGGAACCCACCAGCCAGGACAGCCGACCCCAGGGCGTTCCGGGGGCTGTAGTTTCCAGGGCGCCGCACCTCCATCCTAACATGTGCTCACCTACCGGAGAGGGCAGAGAGGCCCCTGGCTCAGTCGCCTTGGGAGGAAGCCTCCAGGTACTTCCCATCGGACCACAGCGACAGAGACACTAACGACTTTCAGCGACACTTACTTCTTGCTTAGTTTCGGCTCGCCATCCACTTTTACTTCACTATCCTGCAGCGTGGCCATCTTCCCACCAGCCCGACCTAAAGAAAAAAAAAAAAAGAAATGACTAGCGTAGAGCTGCAACTTCCAGGTCAAGACCCGAAGCCCCGCCTCTTCCGGGGAAGAGGGCCGGCCCTCGGCTGGGCTGTCGCGGCGCAGGCGCAATGGTGGACTCCGCCGCGGGAGTGTCAATCTCCTAGCTCTCTTATAACGGGAAGACAAGTATGGCGGAGGCGATGGATCTTGGTAAAGACCCCAATGGGCCCACTCACTCCTCCACTCTGTTCGTGAGGGGAGACGGGAGCGCTATGTCGTTTTACGTGCGGCCCAGCCCGGCCAAGCGCCGGCTGTCGACGCTCATCCTGCACGGTGGCGGCACCGTGTGCCGGGTGCAGGAGCCCGGGGCCGTGCTGCTGGCCCAGCCCGGGGAGGCGCTGGCCGAGGCCTCGGGCGACTTCATCTCCACGCAGTACATCCTAGACTGTGTGGAGCGCAACGAGAGACTGGAGCTGGAGGCATACAGGCTGGGACTGAGCGAGCAGGCTCCAGACACAAAGCCCGGGGCTTCCACCGAGGGCTCCGCGGAGCTGGAGCCTCAGCCTCTGACCGGGCGCATCGCCTACACGCATGCGGACGACGTGGCCATCCTGACCTACGTGAAAGAAAATGCCCGCTCGCCCAACTCGGTCACAGGCAACGCCTTGTGGAAAGCGATGGAAAAGAGTGCGCTCACGCAGCACTCCTGGCAGTCGCTCAAGGACCGCTACCTCAAGCACCTGCGGGGCCAGGAGCACAAGTACCTGCTGGGGGACGCCCCCGTCAGCCCATCCTCCCAGAAGCTCAAGCGGAAGGCGGAGCAGGACCCCGAGGCCGCGGATAGCGGTGGTGAGGCTTTCACCTCCGGGAATCTGGGGGCTGGGCAGCCTGTCCATCAGTGGCCGTTTTTGGCGCCACTGGCATAGCTCAACCCCTTCTTTGTTGAGGTCCGGGTGAAAGTGGACTATTTTCTCTTATGCCCTGCTCTCTGATTTTAATTTTTCGTCTCACTCACTTTTTCTTTCCATTGACTGGATGTTGCTTTTTATTCCGGTATGTCAGTGCAACATGGGTTTCCCGTCTTTCTCTTCTTGTCGTCAGTCAGGACCTTGTGCATGTTAAACACAGTTTGCTATAGAGAAATACAAACATTCATACATGTGGAGTAGTCTGATGAGCTACACTGCACGTGCTCATCATCCAGTTTCACTGTGTTGTGTGTTTATAGTTCGTGGTCACTGTTGTCACTTACACTCTTCTTCCCCATTTACTGGATTATGAGACAAATGTCAGACAATTTTAAAACCTCCCTAGCCCCGGCCTCCTGCCCTCAGCCTCTCCAGCCCACTGGGCTACCCTTCCCCCAGCTTCTCTGAGTCCTGTGTAACCCAGCCGGTTTAGCTATGCCAGCCTCTTGGCCTCTGGGCTCCCAGGTTCTCTCTTTGCTGGACATGATGACTGCAGGTATGAAGGAGAGGGTTTACTGTAGATACGAGGGAGAGTACGTCCAGAGGCATCTGGAAGAGACCAGACTGAACCAGGCCGTGAGAGGAGAAGGAGACAGAGCGTTCATTATTTTATTTGGCTTAGAACTCACTTTTTATAGTGCAAGTGGTAGCCCAAATCTTCCTGCATCAGTCTTCTGAGTGTTGGGATTGTGGGTTTATTTTGGAAATAAGTGTGAGAATTATTGGAAATGCGTATCTTATGCTCTTTGTGCCAAATAAGAACCAGGTATTTTCTAAAGGAAAACGCTCTGCATGCACAAAACTGGTCGAGATGGTCTGTGCAGACAAGCCCTGCCGACCTGCATGCACAGAACCGGTAGAGGTGGTCTGTGCAGACGAGCCCTGCCGACCTGCATGCACAGAACCGGTAGAGGTGGTCTGTGCAGACGAGCCCTGCCGACCTGCATGCACAGAACCGGTAGAGGTGGTCTGTGCAGATGAGCCCTGCCGACCTGCATGCACAGAACCGGTAGAGGTGGTCTGTACAGATGAGCCCTGCTGATCTGCTATTCCTTCCTAGAGCCTCAGAACAAGAGAACGCCAGACTTGCCTGAAGAGGAGTGTGTGAAGGGAGAGACCAAGGAGAATGATGATGAGGACGCCAGTCAGGAGTTTGAAGAAGCTGTGGTACGTCAGCTCAGTTTACTCATTTCTCCCCCTTTACCCGAGGCTAAGTAAGAGAAAGAAGTTCAAGATAAAAGAGGAGAGAAACTAGATGTGATCTGGCTTTAGGCTTCACAAAGCTTTTAGTGTTTGGCAGGATAGTGTAAGTGACAGAGGAAAAATTGCACAGAATAGGGATGATTATTTTTTTCTTTTGTTTGGCTTTGAGACGGGGTCTCACTATGTAGCTGTGGAAGGCTTGGAATCCAGGTAGACCAGGCTGACCTTGAACTGACAGAGATCTGCTTGCCTCTTCTGAGATTAAAGATGTCCGCCCAAGAATGGTTGTATCTTAGCAGTGTAAACTACCTGCTTTAAACACTTTGATTTCACTGTGCTTTTCAAAGTTAACGACAGTTTATTTGACTGCTTTAGAATGTTCTTATGCTTCTCAGGAGAATAAATCTAACTTTCAAAAAAACTGGTAATTTTGTTTAACCATTTAGGTTTCTGTGTGGTTTGGAAATTTTTTTTTAAATTTTGTTTTGTTTTTCGAGACAGGGTTTCTCTGTGTAGCCCTGGCTGTCCTGAAATTCACTTTGTAGTCCAGTCTGGTCTCAAATTCAGAGAGTCACCTGCCTCTGTCTCCCGAGTCCTGGGATTAAAGGTGTACGCTAACACTGCCTGACTCTTTGGAGATATTTTCTGTTCTTTTATATACTCAGTCTGTCTTGGAATACACTATTGGAGTCCCACAATAATAGCTTTTGAGAAAGGCAGGTGCTGTAAAATAATTATGGCGACTAATTTTTTTTATCCAAATTATATTTAGATAAATATAATTTATCTCTAAGAATAAAAATATTGTGAGTTAACTTTTTATTTTATTTTTTTTATTTTTTTTGAGTTAACTTTTTAAAAACACTTAAAAATGTATTACAATTTTATTTATTTATTTATTTTTGAGACAGAATTTCTCTGTATAACAGCCCTAGCTGTCTTGGAACTAGCTCTGTAGACCAGGCTGGCCTCGAACTCACAGAGATCCGCCTGCCTCTGCCTCCCGAGTGCTGGGATTAAAGGCGAGCGCCACCACCGCCCATCTACAATTTTATTTGTTAGATAAAAAGCCTGCCCTCTTCTACCATTTAGCTTTCAGAGACAACTCAGGTGTCAGGCTTAATGGCAGGTGCTTTAACCTTTAGCCCAGTATCTTATTGGGCCTGAATTGATCTAGCTTATTAACACAAAAGAAAGTGGTTATGGAACCAGGCATAGTGGCGCGTGAATCTCTGTGAGTTCCAGGCTAGTCTGGTCTATATAGTGAGTGCCAGGACAACCTACATAGTGAGATCCTGTCTTGGAAAAAAGCAAAGCAACCAAGCAAACAAAAAAAGAAAGTAGTTATTATTCACCCTTGGCTATGTTATCTCTGAAGCTACCCTGGGCTACCTTGTCTCAAATTGAAAAAAAAAAGACACCCTATCTCAATGAACTTGCTGGGACATGCCTATAATTACAACACTTGGGAGCCAAAGGAGGGAGACAGAAGTTAAAGGTGGAGTGGAGAGTTGGCTGAGAGGTTAAGAGCACCTGTTGCTCGTGTAGAGGACCCGGGTTTGGTTCCCAGCACCCATACTGCAGCTCATTACCATCTAACTCCAATCCCAGGTATCTATTGCCTTTTTCTGACTTCTGTGGGCACCAGCATGCACGTGGTACACATACATACATGGAGACAAAATACTCATACACATAAAATAACCTAAAAAAAAATTAACAATTAATTCAAAAAGTAGAGTGGGGAAAAAGCTAAAGGTCATAGTAAATTCAGGGCCCCCTGGACTGCATGGAACACTGTCTTATTGTATAGCCAAAGCTGTCCTGAATTTATGGGTTTCCCTTCTGCCAGGAATCCTTATTATAGGGATATATCACCACACCCATCTGGAAGCAAAGTCCGGCATTTAAAAAATGATCTCATGTCATACAGGTTATACGTGCTTTCTCATATACATGCATACATTTCATATTTTAATCAGTTAAATATGTATGTATAGTTGTACACAACTTGCCTCTTTCCATAAATTGTCCATGTCTATGTATGTGTGCTTGTCAGCATGATTAAAAGGATATGGGAGGAAGTGAAGGGAGGGGCTTGTGTGATGTGTGAGGAGCCAGGGAATGGTTGGGAAGACACGTATTGCAGGAGTTCAAGGCTACGAAAATACGACCTGGTCTTCTTCCTCATTCTTCATAGGTGGGGGAGAGCCCTGACTTTGAAATACATATAACAATGTGTGATGATGATCCTCCCACACCTGAGGAAGATTCCGAAACACAGCCAGATGAGGAGGAAGAGGAGCCAAAAGTTTCTACACAGGAAGTGGGAGCTGCCATCAAAATTATCCGGCAACTAATGGAAAAGTTTAAGTTGGATCTATCAACAGTTACACAGGCCTTCCTGAAAAACAGTGGTGAGCTGGAGGCCACTTCCTCCTTTTTAGAGTCGGGTCAGAGATCTGACGGTTATCCAATCTGGTCCCGGCAAGATGACTTAGATTTGCAGAAGGATGATGAGGACACTAGAAATGCATTGATCAAAAAATTTGGAGCTCAGAATGTTGCTCGGAGGATTGAATTCCGAAAGAAATAACGGACAAGATAACGGCGGATGATGATATAAATATCTTGTGTCCATTGAAACTGACCAGTACTGCTGCTCTGCGAGCCTCAGATTTTGTAGCCAAGCAGTGTTACGTAGCAGGATAAAGTAAAAGAAACTGGATCTAGAGTGGTCCATGGCAAGTATCTCTGTGTTATGATAGGGAAATCTAAACCAGGAGGTTGGTCTGTATATTAGTAGATTAGCCTTTGTTGGAAGGCAACCCCTGTTGTGTTGGTGACAGGAGCCTAGTGACAGAAATCAAAGGTCTTTTCAGGCCTGGTGAGTAAGTAAGCTCGTCTTTTGGCAGAAGTTGTTTCAGATGAAGAGTCTAGAAATAAGATTTAATGGCAAAGCTTAAAACATGGACTGTTCCAAACCAGCCCATCTCCCAGGGAGCTCTGATTTCTACTTCGTTGAAAAATCCCATATTCAGCTTCCTAATGGTGATTGAAAACCCCACCCCTCTTCTGGCTGTTGCTTTTTGGTCTCAGTCAAGTCGCTAGTAGTATTTGCTTACTTACCACTCAGTTTTGTGTACAATAAACTCCGACTTGTGGGAGAGTCCGGTCCCCACATTTATAACAGGTGTCATATACAAACTTCATAGTCAAGAATCAAGGAAAAAAATCAAGTTACACACACACACCCCTCAAAAAATTTGTATGCTCTTAAGTTTACAATTCTGTGTTCTCCTTTTGTAGCTATCCTCAGCTATGTAGGAGCTGCTGGTGGGATACTGTTAACTCTGATGTGTTGTTTTTAAATTTTATCAAACATAAGTTTTCTGCTGAAAATTGTGTATACTTAAAATTTAATGGACTGTTCCGCTTTGTGTTGCTTTTATTATTCAAAATAAATATAATTTTGTGTTTGAGTTTTGTTTCGTTTTTTTGAGACAGGATTTCTCTGTGTAGCCCTGGCAGTTCTGGAATTCACTTTGTAAACCAGGCTGGCTTCAAACTCACAGAGATCCATCTACCTCCTGAGTGCTGGGATTATTAAAGGCGTGTGCCACGAACACCTGGTTTGTATTTCAGTCTTATCAACAAGTCTTTCCTTAGATTTTATACAGGAAATGGTTTAGGTAAGTTTTCATCATAAATTTAATAAACCAGGAAAAGGTGGTCCTTCTGGATGGAGCAAAGGGAAGATGTGCATTAGAACTGTGAAGAGTGGCGGAGTTGGTTGAAATACTGAGAGTCAAGGGAAAAGAACCAGATGTGTGTGCAGCAGATGTTGAGAGCCCTATCTACTGCTCTCTGGACACTCATGCTTCCAGCGCCTTCCCCCAACAGGAGTCTGAATCTGCATGCCCCTTTCTACTTGAAGCACTGTAGAGCTAATGTTCTTGGGGGCAATCACATGTTTTGGCAGCTGGCAAACAGAGGACGTAGTAAACTCAGCCTTAACCCCCTGCTGAGGATGGCATGCTGACGTGAATGTAATTCTCACCACAGTAGTGACTTTTACATGGGAATTGAGAGGGTTATATGATAGCATTTGTTTTAAATGTGTACTCTACTGATAGAACTCTGAAGTGGTTAAAAATTACTGCTTTTGATATGTCATTTAGGATGTCAGTACCTTAGTAAAGTTGTCATCTACTGGTTTTACAGAGCTAGAATAACATTTTTTTGAGGCTTTGGGTTCTGCCCAAGAAGGAAAGGTCTGAGAGAAATGCAGGCAATATGGCCCAAGAACCTACATTGTTTACTGTGCTAGCTGTGATGAGGATTCATCCCAAATATTGTTGATGCTAAGATAGTTACGTAAGTGAGAATATGTGCATCTTTGAAGAGCAAAAATGTGCAACTGTTACAGGACAGGGCACAGTGATAAGAGTATATTATTCCACCCTTCTGGATGCATCTGCAGTACGTGATACTTTGTCACGGGGGTAGCTATAGGAGAACATCCTGTATTCTCATACTGTTCATTCACAGTGATTGGGTAAGTTCTCAAAGCCCTTCCATCTATTATGTTCTGTTACTGCTACAGTATTATTATGGCTACCGGATGCTCAGTTCCTTTGCAGTAAAAAGGGATAAGTTAAATGAAATGAAAGAGAAAGAAATGTTATAGCTGGACAGTGATAGCACTCCTGCACTCAGAAGGCAGAGGCTGGTGCATCTCTGTGGGTTCAAGGCCAGCCTGTTCTACACATGAGTTCCAGGACAGCCAGTTCTACGCCGAGAAACCCTGTCTTGAAACCCCTTCGCCCCAGAAAGGGAATATTATTGAATCAAATTCTAATATAATCTTCTAGGATATTTTAGAGAAGCTGAGAATGGCTCAGCATTTAAGAGCACTGGCTGCTCTTCCAGAGAATCCCAGCATCTGTATGACAGGTAACAGCTGTCTGTAACTCCAGTTCAAGGGGATCCCTGACTTTTCTGGCTTCTGCGGACACTGCACTGGCAAGTAACCATACACGTAAAATATTTAAAATTCTTAAGTGGGGGTGGGGTGGAATTTGGTAGTGCACCTTTAATCCCGACACTCAGGAGGCAGAGGCAGGTGGATCATGGTGAGTTTTGGCCAGGCTGGTTGGTGTAAATAGTTCCAGGCCAGCTACATGGTGAGGACTTGTATTGGAAAAAACTGCAGAAGCTGTTCTGTAAATCAGTTGGTAGATTCCTTTCCCTGGGATCCATCGCCAGCACCATACAAATCTTTCCTGGTGCTGCGTGCTTGTAATCCCAGCACTTGGGTGGTAGAAATATGAGGATCATAAATTCAACGAATTGAATTTTATTTCTCAAGAGTAGCATCATTCTAAGCCTTGAATGAAAGAAAGGCCTCACTGTTGGGACCATTAGGAGTCCTGGCATCCAGCTGCTCTTCCCTGCTAGAGATCTTTATTTTCCTTCTGATTTGAGTTACTAAAGACTGTGTCAAAGCTGTTTACCAGCTCTGCTTCACGAGCACGTGTTGCTTTGGCCTTGAGGATCAGAGGATGAGGTTTTCACCTGTTGGCCCACCTGACTGTTGGGTATATAAGCCTCCATGGAGCTATTGAATAAGGGGCTTCTTACCAGTGTCTAAAAATCCATGTCTCTGTGTGTCTCTGTGTGTCTTTGTGTGTCTTTGTGTGTTTCAATCTTGAGCCCCTTGCCCGAAGCTCGCGAACTGTATGGTAGCGCATAGAGCACAGACAGGCATTGTGTGCTGCACATCACTAAATAATATTGAAGAATATGTCTACACTTTAACAACATCCACTCAAGATAGGCATGGTGGTACAACACCTGTAATCTCAGCAATTAGGAGGCTGAGGCAAGAGAAATCCCTTTTAGTTCCAGGCCAGCTGTGACTATAAGAACCTCTCTCTAGCTGCGCATTAGCGGCGCACGTCTTTAATCCCAGCACTCGGGAGGCAGAGGCAGGTGGATCTCTGTGAGGTCGAGGCCAGCCTGGTCTTCAAGAACTAGTTCCAGGACAGGCTCCAAAGCTACAAAGAAACCCTGTCTCGAAAAACCACAAAAAAGAACCTTTCTCAAAACAAAATACAATTCGGGGTCACTCGGTGTTCCACATTATAGTTATTGTTGGGGGTGGGGAATAAGGTACATTTTAACCAGCCCCCCCCAAGATTCCTGAAATCAACCTGCGTGACAGATGTTGAGATAGATGCAGCTCTGGGCCCGAGTCCTTCAGTCCTGAGCAGGTGGAAGGAGCTGTGTCCACAGCTCACTGGGCCTGAGTCCTGCAGTCCCGAGCAGGTGAAGAATCTGTGGGACTCAAGCCCATAGCGCTCTCCTTTCCCTAAATGAGCCTGTTGCTGTTTAGAAGATCCCTGGGATGGGCCACTATGGGATCTTAGTGGCCTGTCCTGGGATTTGGTGACATCATGGTGTCTCCTGAATCCAGTCTGACCTTCCCACTAAATGCCCTTTCCCCATCTTCTTGCAGAAGTGCTAAGTGGCTCTGCTGTCTGTGACCTCGGCAGGTGTCTAAACTCTGTAGGATGGCAAGTGGAGTCCTGTACCACATGCCATACATATACCATGTCGCTAGTGTGGCAGCATGCTCATCCCAGGGGCCAAGCTGACGCCAGTGGACTCAGCCTGGGGTATCCAGGCATTTATTATCCTAGCCTCAGCTCCTGTGGCCCTTGTTCCCAGGGGCGGACGCATGTACAGGGTCTCTGTATCTTTCAGTGACAGGCTGTCGTCACAGCGAGCTGTCTTTGTTCTTTGTTCCTCGGCCTTCCTTAGACCCACCTGTACCTTTTGCAAGGAGCTCACAGCGCCCCTGCTTGCTCAGGCGGTTCACTTGCCCGAGAAAGGGGCTGTGTTTGAGCCTCCTACTGTGGCGCTGGTTCTTTGTGAGGTTGATACTAGACCTTGCTGTGACATCTGACATAGCTGCCTGGTCCTGTGGTCTTCCCATGCCCCATGGCTCCAGCCACACTGACTTTTCTGAGAATCTCTTCATCCTGCTAAAAACGCCTCATGGCCACTGTGACAAAGTGCCACAGACCCGGCAGTCACAGCAGCAAGAATCTGTCCTGTGTGAGATTCTGGAGGCTGCAGTCGGTGGAGTCATGTTCTCCTCCACAAGACCAGGGTAGGGCCTTCTGTCCCAATAGGTCGCTTGTAGTATTCACAAGTCTCTGCTTCTAAACTCATTTGAAACCACAGGAAGCTCGTCTCATTTCATTACAAACCATTCCCGAAGACCCCCTGCCACAGGTGTAGTCCCTCCCAGTCTGAAACAGGATCCCCGACAGAACACCCTGCCTGAAAGTTCTATACTGTTAACTCCTCGTTCCAGCACCAGGTGGGAGCACAGGGTACTGGAATCGCTCATGACACACTCCACCTTTGGGGGCAGAAAGAGGGTAAAGACAGGGCTGAGTCCTCCTACAGCCTGAGCCTCCTCCATCAGAGCGGGGCACCCCATCTCCCTCATCCTGGACAGGCCCCAGTGCTTTGAGTCCTGCCTCTGGCACCTGAGACCAATAGTCAAGCTCAAAGACGCTCCAGCTGTCTCCACCCCTCCACTGTGGCTACCGCTGTGCTGACAGCTACCTGGGTTTCCACAGCACACTGGGATCAGAACACTGGGTCAGACCTCGTGACCAAATGCTGAGTGCTCTGGAGAAACGGGACAGTCCCTTGGGGAGTGCTTTGCTCTACAGTGCTAACTGACCCACGACAACAGCAGCACTCAGTTCATTGGCACACGGATCTGAGTGACAGACGGCACACTGACCTAACGTTCCTTCATATAAAGGACCAGCTGTCCCTCCCTGGAAACCCATGTCTCTTTCCTACAGCATATCAGAAAGGGGGTTCTACCTGCAAGACTGTAACTTCTGACCAGAACTGGCTGCTCTGGCAGGAAGGCTTCTTCTAGCCTTGACATCTTCATATTTCTGTTTCATCTTCTGGATACTGACTTGGTACCTATAGCAATTCACTCTGAAAAGTCAGAATAAACATCACTATCAAACCATTTTAAAAAAATCATACTTAGAATAAGGGTTTCCAGCCGAGTGTAGTGACACATGCCTTTAATCCCAGCACTAGGGAAGCAGAGTCAGGTGGACCTCTGAGTCCAGCCTGATCTAACTGGTGAGTTCCAGAACAGCCAGAGCTACATAGTGAGAACCTGCATTCAAAACAAAACAAAAATAAATAAAAAAATAAAGAAAGGTTTCCAGCCGGCTTGGTGGTTCCCTTGTTACGATTCAACTCTACCAACCTCAAAAGATACAGGGCCTTTAAGTGATCCCCAGCCTCAGCTTATGACATGAATTGGGTGGCTTGCTCAGCTGCTCCTGGGGATACAATTCCCAAACCCCCAAAACCCACCTGGGGCCACAGACTGCTGACAAGAGGGTGCAAAAAGGCACAGGTGCCATGCACTCAGGGGATCCTGCTCCAGCAACCAGGCTGGATACACCCTAACCCTGCCCTGGTCACTGTAGCCACAGTGATAGTGGGCATTCCCAAAAGATGGTGGCAGTGGCTGTGGAGCCATGACCAAGCTGAGGTCTGCGTGCTTGGGTGTGCCCTTCCCGCCTCACTGCTGATGGTGGGTTCTATCTTCCTACACTCAGCCTTGTGCCCCATTCACCCCGTGGGCCCACAGCCCAGGCAGGCAGCAGAGTTCCCGACAAGGAGCTGTTCCTCAGAGTTTTTCTGTTTCTTCAGCAGTGGTCTACAGTCAGTCTCACTGTGGAGTTCAGCCTGGCCAGGCACTCTCTCTCTTCCTGCCTCAGCTGTGGAGTAAGCACTGTGTTGGGGTACTAGACCCATGGCAATGGAGCCCCCACTCCATGGCCAGGTGGCAAAGGGCTGATGCCATGAAAGGCTTGGTTCTTGTCCTGTGGCCTCCCTATCATTTCACAGGATGGCATTTACTGAGCTATATTCAAATATTCCAGCTATGACTACCTCCAGCCAACCTGGACCTGCTCCCTATTCCAGACACAAGACCCACTTCATCCTGAGGCTGCAGTGGGCGTCTCATACAGAACAGCTCCTGAAGGACATCTTGGGGCCCGAGGACCAAGTAATCTGAAAATAAGGCTAACCTACACACTGGGTTCAATGCTATGAGCAATGTTGGAGACCCTGAGTGGCCATGCCTGGTATAGCTTCTCAGAGCAGGGACCGACATGTGCAAGGTTTTCTATCATATCGTATCTATATCTATCATAGACCCTTCCACGAGGCTGAGCCCACAGCAGGTACTAGTGCTCGCATACTGTGGGCACTCAGAGCAGTTTCTTTGTGCAGATGCCAGGGCGACCTGGGACGATCACCTGCTAGTCTGTCTGCTCCAGGTAGGTCCTGGGCAGCAGCTGTTGACAAGGACAACAGAAAGGGGGATGGAAACAGGGCTGAGCTCAAGCAGCAACAGACATTAACTGGCACAGAGAACCTGACATGCTCAACATCTCGGCTCTGCCAAGGAGTGGTAGGTGACACCAAGAAGGAACAGGGATCACAAGCCTAGTCACCCAGGACTCACACAGATTTAAAGAAACACGACAGAAAGTATAAACTCATATGTACACAAATGCCCCTTTTTAATTCAGCTGCAACAGTTATTCCCAAAAGTATCCATCACTTCTGCATACGCACATGAAAATCTCTCCAGTAAACTAATCGTCACCTACTAAAACTGTGAACTCTCTAAGAGTCCAGAGTTGTAACCAAAGCAGATGCATTTCTTTCCATATTTTAAATTTATTACAGAAATTCAAAAAAATTTAAACAAATTAAAACCTGGCTTTACATGAGTAAACTGCCAAACTTTTGCTTTTATCTCTCATTTCACGAGATTTAAGCCAGTTAGCATGACAGTATACTTAAAAATTTACAAGAACAAGAAAAAGCAAAACAAAAATGTTGAAGCAATGAAACAGAATAAAGCTATGGAACAAAGTGAGATCACACATTGGGTTCACACTTCCCTGGAGTAAAAGATCCTCTTCAGATTTTCACTAAATGACTTATACTTGAATTTTCCCCACCCAGGTAGGGCATGATTGATCCCTGCCATGCGCAACAACATGCAATATATAAAACAAATAAAATAAAATTCAGAGTTTTTACTTTTCACGGAACAGCGTTAAACTGTGGGTAAAGCATTAATGGATCAGTTTTGTTTTAAATGTGTTGTTTTACGTTTATTTAATTTGTGAATATGTGTGTGCACACGTGTGTCCCTGTGTGGGCATGTTAAGGTCAAAAGTACACATAAGCACACACACACATGCACACATGCACGTTATAAAAAGAAGTTATAGAATTATAGATAACATTAAAAAATTTAGATGAGTGCCGGAGAGATGGCTCAGAGGTTCAGAGCACTGGCTGCTCTTCCAGAAGTCCTAAGTTTAATTCCCAGCAACCATATGGTGGCTCACAACCATATGTAATGAGATCTGGTGCCCTCTTCTGGCCTGCAGGTGTACACTCAGGCAGAACACTGTACACTTAAAGAAAATTCTTTAAAAAAAAATTAGATGATTCAAAAGTAGATGGTGGTGATTCTGAGGTAATTCTTCAAAAATAACCAAGGCTGCCGTTTGCAAGGTATAAGGTCATAATTAAATGTGATCACAGACTTTAACCTCTAAAACCCTCTTCTATTCTCTCGGGCTGTTGAGGGTGTTGGCCTTCTAGAATTGCTTAAAATATCAACATTCGCTAATATACTTAAAATGTGATTCAGTTCATAAGCTGTGTTTTAAGCTCCCAGGAGCCTGTCTATTTCTGTCTTATTTGATAAACTGAATTGCATGTGTGTGTTGTGGCACTTTAGTATAGCAAAGTACTAGACAGTTGAGGCAGATTTCATGTTTGTGTATAGTAAACAGGAAAATTACTGCAAAATGACAGTAAAGCTCAGTAGCAGGCTTTCTAATAGGATGAAGTGATTGCAATTTCTGCTCACAGGATGGTTTTATTGTTAATATCTAATGGTAAGCTTAGCCTAGACGCACAGATCTGCAGTCTCAACTCTTACAAAGCTAAGGCAGGGGGATCACAATATTCAAGGCTAGCGCGGGGTAGAAGAGTGAGACCCTGTCTCAAAGAACAAAGCCTGATGCTGAACTTAAATTAGAAGCAAATCCATTCCCCCCCACACACTGTGTCTTATAGATATAACTGATGGATATTTGGATGAAAAAAATGTTTTTTTGTCCATAACAAAAATCATCATAAGCAGCAAGCTGAAGTCTATGGAAGACACAAGTAGCCTGGGTACTTAGAAGGCCAAGGCAGGTGGATTTTATGAGCTCAAGAGTTTCAGGTCAGCTGGTAACAGATACACACACTTCATCTCAATTGCATGTATGCATAGACTGATACATGTAACATACATACATGAATTTGTATATATCATAACCTATGTGACTTATAGCCAATAGGAATTTGCTCCCAAGTTTGGAGACCATGAATTCCAAAGTTAAGGTACCATCAGGTGTGCTATATATTGACGACTAGCTTTCTCACCAAAGATTGCTCTTTTTGGTCACACTGGGCTGATAGGACAAATAATGATGCCCGTGACCTGAGCGCCTAGTGGCCCAACTCTCAATATTCTCACTGTAGAGTGCAGGTTTAAGGTGACCTGATAATAGATGTCACAGCGGCAAAGGACAAGGTCAGATAGAGACAGGAAAAGGCTTGAAGGGACACCTGGTAATTCAAGCAGGCTTTAGCAACAGTAGGAGATTTGCTGAGTCACAGCACAGGTGTGTTTAACTTTTGCAGAAAAGGTCAACCTGTCTTTCAACATGACTACACCACTTTGCATCCCCTCCAGCCATGTGTGTGTGAGCATACCAGTGGCTCCATGATTTTCCAACACTGAGTATGTATGTTCATATGCAGTAGTGTCTCCATGAAGAGGATTCTGTAGACTTTAGTCCCTCTCCCCCTTCTTGTCTGTAAATGAAAGGTTCCAGATCCACCCCTTCCAGCACACACACAGAATTATTTGAGAGTCTTCCTCATTCTACATGTTTATGACGGTCTCCACCATCATCCATGAAGGGCCTTTGAATGATGCTGCACTGGGTGACAGAGTACATGGGAACCTTCCCCCACGTTATGCTACAAAACCAACCAGGGTTAAGTGGACTCACCAGATTGTCCAGGTAACACAAAGAAGTTACTTCCATGTTTCATGTCTTTGAGCTTGGAAGAAGTGGAGGAGGGTGGGTGGACCCTTCAGATCCCACAGCCCAGATGTTCTCCAGAAAGGGAGAGAGAGAACATCAGCCTAGACAGGGCCTGAAAGCACAGAGAGTGCGTACAGGAGACACTAAATCTATAGCATTTATGGATGGGATGATTTGTATGTTCCACATTGCAAACACCAGGGGGCAGAAGAGAGACAAGACTGTCTCAGCCTTGGCTCAGTAGCTGGGCAGAGAAGATCTCTTCCTCTGAGTGCAAGAAGACCTCTGCCTGGTGCTCTCACTGGGGACTGGAGGCGTTTGTGAGCTCCTGCTGCACATGTGCATCTGTGGAGTCTCCATTTCTGCTGACGTACACAGGACACCTCACCAAATGGCCTTTAGAATTTCAATGGCTGTGTCATATTTTTTTTTATTGATTTGTATTGAGTTTAACATTTTACTCTGCTTCCCTCCCTGCCTCTCCCCTCCCCTCAACCCTCTCCCAAGGTCCCCATGCTCCCAATTTACTCAGGAGATCTTGCCTTTTCTACTTTCCATGTATATTAGATCCATGTATGTCTCTCTTAGGGTCCTCATTGTTGTCTAGGTTCTCTGGGATTGTGATGTATAGGCTGGCTTTCTTTGCTTTATGTTTAAAAACCACTTCGAGTGAGTACATGTGATAATTGTCTTTCTGGGTCTGGGTTACCTTGCTCAAAATGATGTTTTCTAGCTCCATCCATTGGCCTGAAAATTTCAAGATGTTGTTATTTTTTCTGCTGTGTAGTACTCCATTGTGTAAATGTACCACATTTTCCTTATCCATTCTTCAGTTGAGGGGCAATTAGGTTGTTTCCAGGTTCTGGCTATGACAATGCTGCTATGAACATAGCTGAGCACATGTCCTTGTGGCATGACTGAGCATCCTTTGGATATATACCCAAAAGTGGTATTATTGGGTCTTGAGGAAGGTTGTTTCCTAATTTTCTGAGAAATTGCCACACTGACATCTAAAAGGGTTGTACCAGCTTGCATTCCCACCAGCAGTGCAGAAGTGTTCCCTTTACCCCACAACCTCTCCAGTATAAGTTGTCATCAGTGTTTTTGATCTTGGTCATTCTGAAATGAGATGAAATCTCAGAGTTGTTTTGATTTGCATTTCTCTGATGACTAAGGATGCTGAGCATTTCCCTAAGTGTCTTTCAGCCATTTTAGATTCCTCTGTTGGGAGTTCTCTGTTTAGGTCTGTACTTCATTTTTTTTAATTGGATTATTTGTTTTTTTGATGACCAATTTTTTGAGTTCTTTGTATATTTTTTGAGATCATACCTCTGTTTAATGTGGGGTTGGTGAAGATCTTTCCCATTCTGTAGGCTGTCGTTTTGTCTTGTTGATTGTGCCCTTTGCTTTACAGATGATTTTCAGTTTCAGAGGTCCCATTTATTAATTGTTTCTCTCAGTGTTTGTGCTGCTGAGGTTATATTTAGTGGTTTCCTGTGCCAATGCATTCAAGTGTACTTCCCACTTTCTCTTCTATAAGGTTCAGTGTGACTGGCTTTATGTTGAGGTCTTTGATCCACTTGGACTTGAGTTTTATGCTACTTGTGGCTTTTATCTCAAGATCATGAGAGATCTTTCCATTTTCTGGTATTTTCTTCAATTTCTTTTTTCAGAGACTTAAAGTTCTTCTCTATCTATCTGTCTATCTATTATCTATCTATTTTATTTCTTTTTTATCTCTCATGCTCTTCCTACTCACTCTCTGCCTCCCTCCATAGAACTGAGTATCTTCTTCATCTGACATTTTTCCTGTGGCCATGGCCATCATCAGCACAGGCCTCTGAATAGTGGTGCAGTGAGCGGCAGAGCACACGGGGATTTCCCCAGCTGAGCTACAAAAATATCTGGAATCACAAAGCCCAGGGATGCCCGGGATCCATTGGTAATCTAGTTCTTTCATCCAGAGACTGGAGGAACTGGAGACTTCTCAGCCCTCATGGTCCAGCTCTTCCTTAGGTTGTGAACTTGAAGTGGAGAGAACACCTGCCAAGAAATACTAGGAGCACAGTCAGGACGGGTGCATTGGAGGGGTGACAGTGAATCAAAGGAGCCCTGTTGACTAGAGGAGGCAGCAGCTGAGCTGTGATGTGACAGGAAAACAGACAGAGACACCAAGGAAGAAGTCACACAGCGCCATGCTATGGGGGCTCTAGACTATTATAGAGATAATAATGAAGATAATTTGGAGCCAAAGCCAATTCTCAGGTGGCACTAAAGGTTGTCTGACACTGACCCCCATGCATTTCGTCTAGGAAGCCAGTCTGGACTATGGGCTCCTGATCCTGCATCCTTTGATATATCATGCCAGTGTTTTATTGTGAGTCTAAGACTTCTACTTATACATTTTTATCTCAGGTTCATCATAGCTCATGAGACCTCAGATTGAACCCCTGTGTTGGAACATGCAAGGCCTAATCCAATGCTTATCACATGGTTACATATGATATTGGTCAGGAGGTGGTAAGAGAACTTCACTCCAATCCTGATAACCCAAGCTCCCACTTTGAACTTCATATGGTGGAATTAGAGTATGGCTTATGCAAATGTCCCTTCATCTCCACATGCGAGCCAGGGCCTGGGATAATCTACACACACACACACACACACACACACACACACACACACACAAACGTACATGACCACAACAAATAAATAAATGCACACATTTAAAATATTTGTTAAATGGAAAAATGACTGTGAGGTTGATCTCGGCAGGAGCAGGCCACTAGAGGAGACACATCCCAAGGGTGGAGTGAATAGAGTACAGTTTTGTACTCTGTTTTGATCAAACAACTGTGACCTAACAGAGAGGTGTCCATGTAGACACTAAGAATGTTGTAGAGATCAGGGACCCTGGATCCAGGCTCAGTAAACTGAGACTTCCAAGCACAGAAGAGTCTTGAGGATGAAGGTCACACTCAGAGCTCCTGCATCTGCCTGTCTCTCCTGTGACATCTCAAGTGTGTCCCTACTCACAGAAGCCCTCTGTCTCTCCTGTGACATCTTGAGTGTGTACCTACTCAAAGAAGCCCTCTGTCTATCTGTGACATTTTGAGTGTGTACCTACTCACTGAAGCCCTCTGTCTGTCTGTGACATTTTGAGTGTGTACCTACTCACTGAAGCCCTCTGTCTGCCTGTGACATTTTGAGTGTGTACCTACTCAAAGAAGCCCTCTGTCTGTCTGTGACATTTTGAGTGTGTACCTACTCACTGAAGCCCTCTGTCTGTCTGTGACATTTTGAGTGTGTACCTACTCACTGAAGCCCTCTGTCTGTCTGTGACATTTTGAGTGTGTACCTACTCACTGAAGCCCTCTGTCTGTCTGTGACATTTTGAGTGTGTACCTACTCACTGAAGCCCTCTGTCTGTCTGTGACATTTTGAGTGTGTACCTACTCACTGAAGTCCTCTGTCTGTCTGTGACATCTTGAGTGTGCACCTACTCACAAAAGCCCTCTGTCTCTCCTATTACATCTTTCTGTTAATGTGTGAGGACTGGGCTCCTGGAGTCCCAGAAGAGCTTCAGAATCAATACTGTGCCTTTCCAGGGCCAAGGAGGGAACAGAAAGAGCAGGGTTACTTTGCCCTGCCTCCTGGACATTGGCTCCTGTCACTCTGACTAATCAGTTCTCCAACAATGAGAACTTTGCCCCACCACACCAAGGTCCCCGCCCATATCCTTTTGATTTAAATTCATAGCTAGGGAAGACCAACAGATTCTGTTTCCTGTTTGTGAAACTTAGTCGTCCTCTGTAACAGCAGAGACTCAGGCCTGAGAGCTGATCATGCCACTGAACCAGCTTCATAGCTGGCTGAATGCTGCGGTCTTTGGGCTCCTGCTTCTCCTCCTCCATGTGCAGGGTGAGGCTCACTAAGCTGGCAATGGGAATGACTAGAATCAGAGCTGCCAAATTCTGCAGAATCAGAGGCTGAGCTCGTGGGAGGGAAGGTCAATGAGCAGGGGTGCGGGGGGGGGGAGGGTGATGGAAAGAAGAGACTAAAGTTTGGGAAGCATGTGCCTCCCAATGTCCTAGCCAAAGCACACTGATATTGAGGGTCAGAGATGTCTAAAATCTCTCCATAGTGAGGAGACAGTTCAGTGTAAGGAGCTCTGGAGAATGCTAGACAATTCAAGGAAGAGTAAGCGGAAGGAATTTTTTCTTCCTCAAAGTATGGCTCTTACTGTAGCTACTGCTGACTTTTGGATAAGAATGACAATAATCATAATTTCATGTGGCCAAATATCTCAGAGTGTGTGAACTCTTTGGCCAGAGAAATGCTCTGACCCCCTGAAAAGGGCAATAAGAAAGGTTCCTGATTCTGAGGGATAGGGAAGTTCCCACACTCACACCCCACAGCTGAACTAGGAGGTCCTTTCTTTCATGTCCTGGTAGCAGTGAGATGGGAACTCCCACAATCTGCTGGCAGCTGATTGCACACAACTAACCCAGATGGCATTTCTCTAAACAGGTCAGGACTCCTCAGAGGCCAGCCCCATCAGAAACACACACACGGGCCAGGTCCGAGGCAGCCTCATCCGAGTGAGTGACACTAAAGTTGGTGTCCACACCTTCCTGGGAATCCCCTTTGCCAAGCCACCTGTAGGACCGCTGCGTTTTGCACCCCCTGAAGCCCCTGAACCTTGGAGTGGTGTGAGAGATGGGACCTCCTATCCAGCCATGTAAGTTCTGGACCCAGAGGACGTCTGGCCCTGGGGTGAACAGTTGCTCTGAGCTCTGAGTCATGCTGAAGTCTTTCCTCCATCTCAGTCCACAGCAGTTTTCTCTCACTGTGGGGAGTCCACCATGCAGTTTTCTTTCTTTTTTTGCCATGCATTTTTCTAACACATGTGCTAAGGTTGTGTAGAACAACTGTACCAGCTCCTGGGTCAGAGCTAGGCACCATTGAGAGTTAGATGCAGGTACTATAGAAAGGAACAAAAGTAAAATTGTTTACAACTTCAAATTAAGCCCAGTGTTCTCTGCCACAATGGGAGGAATCTTGAGGCATGAGTTGGGTGACCTATTAAGCAGAGAGAACCCCTGAATCCACTAATACACTTCAGGTTCTGAGCAGTACAGTGTGATGGATACTTGCTAACCCTGTCCTCACAGACACTGTGACAACCTATAGGTTGACCAAGGAACTATATATGTAACTAATTCCCTCTGAAGACAGCATATGGAAATGAAGTTCCCTGAGAGTCTGTACATGGGTGAAGGATTTCTCACTGCCCTTTAGGAACAATGGACTCGACACTCTAATACCTGTGGAGCGCAACACTCCAATATTGCATCTAAGTCTGTTTTCTGTTGCTGCAATAAAGTGACAACAAAGCAACTTATTGGAGAAAGCTACTATGGGGAGATAGCTACTATTAAAGGCTCTAGAGTATAATCCACCATATTGGGGAAGTTACACTGAATTACATGATCCGGTCACATCACATCCACAACCAGGAACAGAGAGGAGGAAACACTTGCATGCCTTGCATTGCTAAGGTCTAGGTCACTTTTCTATTCTTATAACTTCAGTGAATGTCACTGCATACAGTCAATCATTTCCATACAGACACTGAGATGTCCCTATATACCAGACTCAGAAAAAAATATACAGACCCAACCAAACTGGAGGACCCTACCCCAGCTTTCCTGGAGCATGTGGCCATCACCTTGGTGGAAGGGACCTCAGAGGGGGAACATGTGTTATTAGGACATCACAAAGAGCAGCAGCTGGAGGTGGGGAAAAAAGATCCAGGCTCACATTTGCTTCTGACCACCATATGTCTCTTGGAATATCTCTCTGCTATTTCCATCAGCTGTCTGCAAAACCTTGAAATGATGAATTCAGAGGGCCTGATGGATATGAAACTGCCCCTGCCTGCATTCTCTATGTCTGAGGACTGCCTGTATCTCAACATCTACACACCAGCTCATGCCAATGAGGGCTCTAACCTGCCTGTGAGTGTCCGGACATGGTCAGCTCGGGGGAGGGCATGGTTTTCAAGATGATTAGAAGGGATAAAAGCATCCTGAGCTCCACTGTAGTGGGGACTATGCTGAAAAGCCTCTACCTACCAGGTCAAAGATGCCTTCTCAGCCACACTAAGCAGCCGAACTTGGGTATGGAACACAGAACAGGAGCATTGAATGGCTAAAGGCTCCAGCTCTTTGATCAAAGCGGACTCATTCCACAACCTGAGTTCTGTAGAACTACTTAGGTGCTCAAGCCTCAATATTGCGCTTACCTATATATACTTTTGGATTATGTGTTGTGTTGGTGAGAGTTGATCTTTTCCTTTTTTAGTCTGGAGAGACAACCGTGGAGGCTCCCCTCTTTGTTCCACTATGCAGAGTCTGAGTAATGACGACATTGCTCTACACAAAGACCCATTAGTTCAAACTGAGGCACATGGTGGGATGGGCACTAGAAATACACTGATGGGGCTACTAGAGGACCTGCCTATGACTAAGGTCCTGAAGTCCCGAGGATTTGCATGTATTTGTGTAGCTGCACAGAGGCCCAGCAGTTGATGCTCTAATAAGCAGTCTTGCAAAATTGGAATAGTTATGAGCTTTATGGCATCTCTCTTGACTTCTCCAGGTGATGGTGTGGATCCATGGTGGTGCTCTGGTTATAGGCATGGCTTCTATGAATGATGGATCCATACTGGCAGCCACTGAGGATGTGGTGGTTGTCACTATCCAATACCGCCTGGGTGTCCTAGGATTCTTCAGGTAAGACTAGGATTTGGTGGACAATGGCAGCTGGAAAGAACCTAGACAAGCCTATGATCCATGTCCTTCCACTTCTCAGCACTGGAGACCAGCACGCCAGAGGCAACTGGGGCTACCTGGACCAAGTGGCCGCCCTGCACTGGGTCCAGCAGAACATCGCCCACTTTGGAGGCAACCCTGACCTTGTCACCATTTTTGGTGTGTCAGCAGGTGGCACAAGTGTGTCTTCACTTGTTGTGTCCCCCATGTCCAAAGGACTCTTCCACAGAGCCATCATGCAGAGTGGAGTGGCCCTGCTGCCTGACCTTATCTCTGACACCCACGAGAGGGTCTACACTGTGAGTGCCCTCAACCACCAATGACTGAGACTGCCTTCTCAGCCTTCAGATTATGGTACTCTGGTCTTCTGTCTCATGGGGAAAATAATGGCCATGGAAAAGAGATTCCAGTAATTATTGAGAAACTCAGGGGTTAGTTTCTACTCGCCTCCACTTCATACTGGGTGATCATGTTATCTGACCAGCAAACTGCTCCAAGTAGCTTCCAATACCAACAAAAATAAATATGCATACGCTCAGGAAGATAGCTCAGTGGATTTTTAAAGTGCTTGGAGTATAAGCCTGAGGACCTAAGTTCAAACAACCAGAACCCTGAAAAGGCTGGAGAGAGTAGGATGTCTGTAATTCCAAGGTTCCTGTGCTCACGTGGGGGACACAGAAACAAGAGATTCCCTGGATGTTCAGAGGGTAGCTCAAACTAGGAGCAGAAAACAAGAGGACAACCTGTCTCAAATAAGGGGCATCTGTGAAGAAAGGGGACCTGGTCCTCTAATGTTTGCCTACAAACACTAGCACACTTACTCCTTCTCTCACATATGATATACAGAAGGACGGCTGAGGTTAGCAAAACTACCCTTAGGGAAAACATGAGGAGGTAGAGAGGATACAGTCTGAAGCCTGTCACCTTTGAAGAATAGGACAAAGGGAATGATTTATATTTGTAACAATCCACACCCAACACACACCATAGTATGGTATCTAGGGCAATAGCATTGAATTGAAATTGTAAATATTCTTCTCCCCACCTGTTCCCCTTCACAGACAGTGGCCAGCCTGTCTGGATGTGAGACCATGGACTCAGAGACCCTGGTGCACTGTCTGAGAGGCAAGAGTGAGGCAGAGATTCTGGTCATTAACAAGGTAAGTAGAATTGTGTGCCTTGGAATATCTTGTCAGACTTTGTGTTCTTTAGTTCTGTGTACAATATGAACACCAAGATAGGCAAGTGTAGATTTTCTTCCAGAGTGAGCTGAGAACTCTGAGGCCAGTAAGAAATATGAAAATGGTGGAGGTAACTCAGTGAGCATCAATATACATATTTCATTGACCTTCAGCATTGACTTTTAATGCCCCTCAGGTCTTCAAGATCATCCCTGCTGTGGTAGATGGGGTTTTCCTACCCAAGCATCCCCAAGAGTTGTTAGCTTCTGTGGATTTTCGTCCTGTCCCCAGCATCATTGGTGTCAACAATGATGAGTATGGTTGGGTCATCCCCGTGGTGAGTCTCAGTTCTAATCCTTTGGGAGATTGGTGATTCATATGCTAAACAGTGGGGACACAATGCATCTTTAAAGAAGTCCATCAGAAAGCCGGGTGGTGGTGGCGCACGCCTTTAATCCCAGCACTCGGGAGGCAGAGGCAGGCAGATCTTCGTGAGTTCGAGGCCAGCCTGGTCTACAAGAGCTAGTTCCAGGACAGGAACCAAAAGCTACAGAGAAATCCTGTCCCGAAAATCCAAAAAAAGAAAAAAGAAAAAAAAAAGTCCATCAGAACCCACACTTAACAGGGTCTTCTACAACCCAGATGTTCGGCTCTGCTCAGACAATAAAGGAAATAACAAGGGAGAACCTGCAGGCTGTTTTGAAGAATACAGCATCACAAATGGTGAGATACTGCTGGTCCTATCCAAATGGAGACATCCCTAATAGCCCTTCTCAGATAGCATCCCTATTAACGAAGGTCAGCATATGTGTGTGATTCTGTGGGGTGGGGGTGACCTCAGAGCATGAACCTCTTTACCTATGATCTCTCTCTGACCAGGCCGCATTCTCCCCATACCAAATGCTGCTGCCAAACTAACTGAGACCATGCCTAACCTCATTCATCCTGATCTCTTGGTGTAGATGTTGCCTCCTGAGTGTGGCGACCTGATAATGGAAGAGTACATGGGGGACACTGAGGACCCACAAGCCCTCCAAATACAGTACACGGAGATGATGGCAGACTTCATGTTTGTGATCCCTGCACTCCAAGTAGCACATTTTCAACGTGAGTACATCTGTAACAAGGATTAGGAGAGCTGCTCAGTGATGTAGACCATGGGTGAGCACTGTGGAGCAGTGTTTTACCATGAGCTTTTCCATAGCTAGAGTTCCAGCCTGGAACTTGCTCTCCCCTTTCACATTTATGATTCCAGGTAACTTTATATCAAGGTACCTTGTCAATAAATATGAATCAGCAAAATAATCCAGTTGATGGGCCAAGTCACTGTTTGTCCTTACCTCCAGGTTCCCATGCTCCTGTCTACTTCTATGAATTCCAACATCAACCCAGCTACCTCAAGAGTTTCAAGCCACCCTATGTGAAGGCTGACCATTCTGATGAGGTTCCTTTTGTCTTTGGGTCCTTCATCTTTGGTATAAAACGTGAGTCTTCCTTATTCTCCTTCAGCTGATTGAGGGCACAGATGACATCCCAGGGACTCCTGAGCTCTCTGTCCATTTGAGAAAAACTAGATTCTGGGAGAGAATAAATTCAAATGTGTATCATACCGTAGACTAAAAAATGATACCAGGATTAGAATCGGAACCCATGCCAGTCTAGCCTGTGACAGAGATGACAGCACACTGGGCAGGGATTCCATTAGAGGATTGCATGGATGTTGACTATTGTATAGTGAAGAAGGGAGGTAAGAAAGCTGATAGTTTAGGTCTGACAGCAGATGGGATTCTGTGGGAAACATGTTTGGTTCACGGACTTCAAGATTTTTCTCATGACTTCAGTTGTCCTCACTGAGGAGGAGAAGCTACTGAATGAAAGGATGATGACGTACTGGGCCAACTTTGCTAGACATGGGTGAGAACACACCTTTCTCTCAACCTTCCCTTATGGGTCCCTGTATAGGTCTCCCTTTTGGGTGATGGTCTCTTTAGTTTTCCTGAATCTTCCA
Organism: Microtus oregoni; assembly: GCF_018167655.1. Taxonomy (NCBI): domain Eukaryota; kingdom Metazoa; phylum Chordata; class Mammalia; order Rodentia; family Cricetidae; genus Microtus; species Microtus oregoni. The sequence continues at coordinate 45,965,286 of NW_024543063.1, forward strand.
TCACACGATAGATTCCTCTCCTGGATAGCACATATATATAGCTACTTTGTAGGTGTCAGTTACTGGTCATCTCACAGTGACCTGGTTCCTGAGACATAGTGCTCTGGTACTGTTCTTTATTTCTTGCCTCTTAGATTAGATATAAAACATATCAAGGAGTCTTCCCCCACATGGAACAGAAACTAGTGGGTGACACTTGTGTCCCTTTATCAGGACACCTGTCCCATCAGCCCCATTAACCACTGGCCTAATGTTCCACTGCCTTGACCCAAATCAGGGGGTCAGACTTTGGATCAGAGTGACCTCACCCTTCCCTCCTGGTTGGTATATCCACAGGAACCCCAACAGCGAGGGTCTACCCTACTGGCCCATGATGGACCATGATGAGCAGTACTTGCAGCTGGACATCCAGCCTGCTGTGGGCCGAGCCCTGAAGGCCAGAAGACTGCAGTTCTGGACCAAGACTCTGCCCCAGAAGATCCAGGAGCTAAGGAAATCTCAGCACATGCACAAAGAGCTATAGTGCCCTGTGTGAGGAATGGTGTGTAGCATTGGCTGCCGATGGGGTCACCTTGAGGTTCCCAAAACTTATTGAGTGAGCTGGGTTGATCCTAACACTCACATAACCTCTGCACTAGTCTGTTCTGCATTCATCATGAATCCTCTGCCTGTGATTCTATCCTGCTGGGTCATCTTTGTTAGACCCACTCAATGAATGCTCCATAACAACAGGAATTGTTAACCTTCCAAGCAGGCTCAGCTCCTTTCACACTCCACTGGTACTAGGCCTCTTCACAAGTTAAAACCTGCCTGAGCTATAGAACAAGCTCTTGGAAGGGCTAGATTAGTTATGCTTTCTCTCCACAAGAGAAACTCAAAAAATTATAAAAATATAATTTCAGTGAGTGGGTTAATAAAGGGGGAGAAAGAGGAAAAGAAGGAAATGGATGTGGAGGAGAAGAAAGGGAGGAAGATAAGGAAGAGGAGGAAGGGTAAAGTAGAGGAAGAAATAATGAAGTTGGAAGGAGAATATTGTGTACGTTTCGGGGGTCTTGAGGGTGTTGGGATGTAGGATTGCATAAAACACATTGTAACAATGTATGAATTTACCAAGGAATTAAAGTTTCCAAATATCTGGGAAACAGGTTCGTGCCACATTTCTTACACGGCCCATATAAGACCAATTCTGTCCACTGTAAGCAGAGACTGTGCTTTCATTTCACAGATGCCCAGACTGAAATAATCACACAGAGACTATAATAATTACATCACTGGCCAATGACTTAGGCATATTCCTAACTAGCGCTTACATTTTAAATTAAACCATTTTTATTAAATATATATATATAATATACTTATATATAATATATATATAAATTAACCCATTTTTATTAAATATATATATTGCCACAAAGCTGTGGCTTACTGGTTCTTGCATTTTCCTCCTTCAGCAGCTACACGATGTCTCCTTCAACTCCGCCACCTCTTTCTTATCTCTGTTCAGAATTACTGCCTGGATTTACTTTGCTAAGCCAAAACAGCATGTTCACTATGGTCTGCACCACCATCACTGAAAGGCCCTTGTGACAGAGCATGTAGGGACCCTCCAACAAGTCACACTACATATAGGGATCAGAGGATACACCAGGCTGGACAGGTAACACAGAGAAACTACTTCCACTAATTTGAACTTGGGCATTGTTCATAGGCCAGCCATTCCTTGGTTTGGAGAGAGAGAGAGAGAGAGAGAGAGAGAGAGAGAGAGAGAGAGAGAGAATATCTTTCCCTGGTAGGAGCATATTGGATGGAGACTCTGAAGACTCTGAATCTATAGAATTCTTTACTGATTGGATGACTGGAGGAGGAAGGTGAAGTCAATTCTGTACCTGGTCAACGAGAACACTGTAATCCACTGACGAGAAAAGTCTACTGTTCTGGACTGTGAGTGCACTGGACTTGGCTGGACAGAAAAGCCAAGGTTAGCCAGTCCTTAGGTGTCCCTAAAGTCTGAGGTTGCTTACCCCCTCGTCCAGGAGTTCACACTGAGCTATTGCAGAATCTTTGTCCTGTACTCTCTTTGTATCCTGGCAGGATCCCTGGGATTCTGAATCCCCTGTTCATGGGCCAGTATCTCATTTTATCACAGGCTCTGGGAGCCTAGAGAGTCCCAGTGTGGGAAACAACAGGGCCTAAAAATGTTTGTCAGGTGGATAGAAATGTCTCTAGTTTGATCTCAGTGGGAGTTTGCCAATAGTGTGGGTACAGAATGGAAGATGATGAATAAGAGACAGGCAATTAAGGAAAACACATAAAAGTAAACAGAGAAACACGACGAAAATGGTATCAGCGAGAAAATTGACTTAACAGCTACCTACATAAAAGTCCATCCAAACACTACAGATGATACACATTATTTCCAGCACTTCTGGAACACTCTATAAGTTATCTCTCTCTCACACACACACACTCATACACACACACATATGTGTGTGCATGTATATATATATATGATAGAAACATATATACATATATATATGACAGAAAGAACATTTTGCCCAATATAGAAAAACTGAAAACATTTCTCCTATTTTATTACAATGGAATAAACTCTGCACTCGCAACAAAAGAAACTATAGAGCATGCAGAGTCTTATCGAGATTAACCAATATGCTTTTGAATGATGAGTATGTCATTGAAAAAATAAAAAATGAAGCTTAAAATTCAACAAATGAAATAAAATGGAAAAGAAACAAATGAAACAAAAAAGACAACATAAAAAATTCCATGGGAGATATGCAGTCATGAGGGGTGCGTTGGTGTTTGTAGGCCTAAGTCCCTAGGTATGAACTGCAAATGTCCTTGCCTTTCTCCCTCTGTGGTTTCTCCATCTGTGGGATCCCCTGCACACACCTGCTGAGAGATTCGGACTCTCCCATGCAGCCTTTTGCTTCCTACTCCCCACCTGTCCCCCAGGCTGGGTCTGTGACAAGGAAGTCACCCTGATTTGGGGTGGGGTTAGGGATAAGGGTCACTGATACTCAGAATGACTTCAGAGTCCATGCTGTGCCTTCTGAAGGGGGTGCAATAAAAAGACAAAACAGATAGGTGTCTTGCCAGCCTGATAGACGGATAAGCACAGACTCTCTTCACCTCTGTGGGTTCAGTGCCAGTCTCCTGGGACATTGCCTTGCACTGCCCCAAAGAGTTCTCACCTATACCTTGTTGAGTTCAAATTCCTACCTGGGTGAGGCCCACAACTGCTTCCTGTTGGGAAACACAGTGCATCCATTGCAGCACAAACCCAGGCCCAGGAACTAGCTGAGTGGTCCTCACCTGCCAGTAGCGACCACTTTGTGTGTGGGGTCAAGTGACCCTTTCTGACGGGTCACATATCCCATGTTCCATGTATCAGATATTTACATTATTGTTCATAATTGTAATGAAATTACACTTATGAAGTAGCAACACAAAATTTTTATGGTTGGGGTCACCACAACATAAGGAACGGTCTTAAGAAATCACAGCATTAGGAAGAGTGAGAACCACTGACAAACCTGACTATGCTGCTGGATAAACTTCCTGGCTTCCTGAAGACCACAGCCTGTGGGTTTCTGCTTCTCCCCCCGTGTGTTCAGGGTAAGACTCTGAAAGAGGAAGATGGAAACAGGGTCAGAACTGCCAACCTTTGCAGAGTCAGAGACTGACAGCAGGAGGAGGCAAGGGATCAGGGAGGGAGGAGCTTATGGAGAATGACAGACAGCAGTGAGGGACAATGCCTCTGCTAAAGCAAACACAGTAGCCCTATAGCACACACAGGGTCAATGACACCCGAGGACACTCAGCACCGAGGAACAACAGTGTGAGGGGTTCTGATGAGGGCTGGGCCTGGAGTTCAGAGGACCAGGCAGACGGTCAGGAGCAGAGGGACAGATAGGGCATTTCTCTTTGCTGTGTGTGTCTGTGTCTAGACTGTGGCTGCTGAGGACCCTAGGGTAGCAATGAAACTATTAATGGCATCATTGGGATCATATGACTCACCACTTAGGTCAGAGAATTACCCAGGTGCCCCAGAAAGATTATGGAGAGTATCCTGGACCAAAACAGAACTAGAACCCTCCAGCCTCAAACCACCCTGCTGAAATGAGAAGACAGGATCCATCAACGTGTCTGACCTTGGGCAAAGGTACAAGGTGGATTCTAGGGCAAGGAGCATGTGGTCTAGGCCTGCCACATGGTCTTCAGGTCCTCACAGAAGCTGAGCCAAGAGAGTACCAGGGCAGGGTGTGTGTGCAAACCTTGATGTCTCTTATCTCCATACATTCTCCTGTGAACTCTGAGACAATTGTGCCACTCCCCCAGTCACAGCCACTCTAAGGATGCTATACTTCTCTCAGCCTGAGACCCTTGTCTGCGGTTTCCTGGGTTCTAGTTAATGTGCACTGAGCATTATAGGCAAGAAGGTCTCTCCTGCTTATACGTGACTGTTCTTCTGAACAGCCTTGCTTCGGGTATCTGGATTTGGAACCTCAGACAACTTTATAAGAAGGCACAGAGTTGTAGCACATTCACCTCTCTGGCACCCAGAGCTGCCTCATATACAGGGACATCAAGATGACAGTGTCTTCTACATAATCCCCAGGATTACTTAAAAAGATAGGTGTGAGCAGGATGTGGAGGCACATGCCTGAGGAACCAGCACTCTTGTGGAGGCTGAGGAAATTGGAGGCTCTCCAGATGAAATCCAGAACTCTGGTAAGAATCTGTTCATACATCAAAGCAATGAGATATTGGACACAATGAAGTGCTACAAAGACACGTGGGGTAAGGAGGGCCCATCCCTTCCTCAGCATTTCTACGTGAGTGATGGACACTGGGGAGGGAAGAAACATTTTTTTTTCCAGTGGAATTGCTACCCAAACCACCCATACTCCTGTAAATAAACTCTCACCCACTTGCTTACTCTAATTTAAATTTTTGGATGATCAATAATGATTTAAAAAAAACCCAGTAAAGTAGAAGATAGACGAGTTTTCAGCAGAAAGGAGAATCGGACAAGAGAGAGTAATATGGGAATGGAAAGGAACAAATTCCTCATTCACACGTAGGAAAATGTCATAATAAAACCCATTATTTCATATCATCAGTATATACTAAGAGAAAACCTAGAGAAAAAGAACTCCAACACAATAAGTTTGCCCGTGAAGATTGTCTACATCAAGACAACATTCCTTTGTAGAGTGATGTTTTCAGAGTAGAGTATTATAAGAGCTTTCACTGTGCTGCAGGCCTAAGCACGCTCAGCTTTTACTCCTCTGCCAGGTGTAATACTCTAAGGCTCTGGGAACCTCACAAGAAAGACCTTGTTTGCAGTTCCACATCCCTGGTTGGCTGCTGTCCAGTGCACATCAGCAACTATACATGATCCTATTCAACAAAAGAGAAGAGTTTCTTAGCATGTAACTCCAGAAGCCTCCAAAATCCATTGTATGTCTCACTCTTGAGCAGTCAACACCCATGCTTGAGGGTGTCTTGTCCTCTCCTTGGGGGCCTCTCTTTAACTCTGTGCTCAAACATGCAAACATCTGTCCTTTCAAATGACAACTCTGAAAGAAGTGGACTCCTAAGGAGAGGAGACTCTGCGATCTGTTGAGCTGTGTGAAAACCACAATAGATCTCTATGGATGCAGCTCTCCTGAGTCAGACTGAGTCAGACTCAGATTGGGGTGGCTCTTGTTTGCAATCTCTCACCCGGACACCACACCCTGATAAACTCATTGGATACCCAAAAAATGCAAAGAAAACTAGCTGCTTCATAGAAAGTTTATTTCTAAGCAAAAAGAGGATAAATGTGGTATATGTATTTGGTTTTCACATATTATTCACAATCTGACATCTTCCTCGACTGGGCTCATCTTCCTTCAGACAGAAAGGACTTTGTTCCACTAAATGTCATTTTTGGGAAAGCTGCTCTTGGAGGATGAAGAATCATGGTTGTGTCAAACTCCAAGTAGGACCACTTCACCATGCTTTGTCTGTTGCTGTAACAATGTTAGTCATCAGTGGTGGACTCAGTGAGCATCATGGTTAGAGAAGCCATGCAGCTAGGTATTCCTTGTTGTAGTAATAAGGGCGGCGGGGCTGCGTCCCCAACACCCCAGCCGCCTTCTCGGCTAGCTTATGCCCGAAATAACAACACACATACTGTATTCATTTAATCACTGCTTGGACCATTCTCTTCTAGGCTAATTCTCACATATTAATTTAGCCCATTTCTAATCATCTGTGTGTAGCACTCCAAGGTGCGCTTACCGGGAAGATTCTAGCCTATGTCCATCCTGGGTCGGAGCTTCATCCCGGGAGCGGGGCATGGTGTCTCTCTCAGGCGTCTGCTCCCGAGAGGAGAGCTGTCGAGACTGACCTCACTTCCTCTTCCTCCCAGCATTCTGTTCTGTTTACTCCTCCCACCTATCCTCTAACCAATAAAATGGGCCAAGGCAGTTCCTTTATTAGCCAATGACCTTCCTCCATCACCTTGTAGGCAGCAAACACTGAGGACAGGAAATAAACCTTTGACCTTGTGAAGACATAGGCAAAACCCATTGATATCTGTATATGATGCTGCTCTGCCCTAATCCACACCAATTGCCACAAAAGATGTCTGCCATGTGGATCAGAGAGAGGGTATCTCAGAAACACGAGGCTGATTTGAAGCTTAGGTCTGCCAAACTCTACAGTGGAAAAACATGGTGCTCTGTGAGGTGAGTTGCCAGAAAGATGGGAGCTTGTGGACATGACCAACCCAGAAGAGCAAAAGGGGTTTCACTGGACACCTCCCTGCACCCTTGTGCATGGAAAGAATCAAGACTGCCTAAGGTAAGGGAGTAAGTGTGATTTAAATATACTGTGTATGTGTATGAAATTATCAAAGATTAAAATATACATTCTGGGTATACAGTTTAGGGATAGAGCACTTGCCTTACATGTATAAGATCCTGGATTCAATATCAGATGTTTGGGGAAACTGACTCACCAGAGGTGATGGGATGTCAAATTCCCATGTCCATCTGCTAACAAGCTCTAAGTATTCTCGTCTATACAAGTAACTTATAAAACATGTGGCTTGGCACAGCCCTGGTGTCTTAGAAAGTTTATGTGTCCATAACAAAAATCATCGTAAACAGCAAGCTCATGTCTATCTCAGACACACGTGGCCTGAGTACTTGGAAGTCCAAGGCAGGTGGATTTTATGAGTTCAATATTTTCAGGTCATCTAGAAATATATACACAAACTCCATCTCAATTGCATATATGCATAGACATACATGTAACATGCATATATGAGTTTGTATATATCATAACCTATGTGACTTATAATCAATAGGAATTTGCCTACAATTTTGGAGACCATGAATTCCAAAGTTAAGGTACCATTGGGTGTGCTATACATTGAGGGCTAGTTTTCTCATTCAAAGATTGGTTTTTTTTTTGGTTATACTAGGCTGATGGGATTAATAATGATGTTCATGAGCTGAGTGTCCTAGTGGCCCAACTCTCAATATTCTCACTGTAGAGTGCAGGTTTGAGGTGACCTGATAATAGATGTCACAGCAGCAAAGGACAAGGTCAGATAGAGACAAGGAAAGGCTTGAAGGGACACCTGGTAATTCAAGCAGGCTTTAGCAACAGTAGGAGATTTGCTGAGTCCCAGAACAGGTGTCTTTATCTTTTGCAGAAAAGGTCAACCCGTCTTTCAATATGACTACACCATTTTGCATCCCCTCCAGCCATGTGTGTGTGAGCATACCAGTGGCTCCATGATTTTCCAACACTGAGTATGTATGTTCATATGCAGTAGTGTCTCCATGAAGAGGATTCTGTAGACTTTAGTCCCTCTCCCCCTTCTTGTCTGTAAATGAAAGGTTCCAGATCCACCCCTTCCAGCACACACACAGAATTTGAGAGTCTTCCTTGTTTTACATGTTTATGATGGTCTCCACCCTCATCCATGAAGGGTCTTTAAATGATGCTGCACTAGGTGACAGAGTACATGGGAACCTTCCCCCACGTCATGCTACAAAACCAACCAGGGTTAAGTGGACTCACCAGGCTGTCCCAGGAACATAAAGAAGCTTCCGTGTCTTTGAGCTTGGAAGAGGGTATGTGGACCATTCACCTCCCATAGCCCAGATGGTCACCAGAAAGGGAGAGAGAGAGAACATCTGCTTAGACAGGACCTGAAAGCACAGAGAGTGGGGAGGGGAGACACTAAAATCTATAGCATTTATGGATGGGATGATTTGTATGTTCCACATTGCAAACACCAGGGGGCAGAAGAGAGACAAAACTATCTCAGCTTTGGCTCAGTAGCTGGGCAGAGAAGATCTCTTCCTCTGAGTGCAAGAAGACCTCTGCCTGGTGCTCTCACTGGGGACTGGAGGCGTTTGTGAGCTCCTGCTGCACATGTGCATCTGTGGAGTCTCCATTTCTGCTGACGTACACAGGACACCTCACCAAATGGCCTTTAGATTTCCGTAGCTGTGCCATTTTTAAAAATCTCTGAAGTCAAATGGTTTCTAAGCAATTACATTTGTCCTCTTACCAGCATAGATGTGTAAACTTTGCATAAAAAAATGAGGTGTGCAATTACTTTCACGGAAGTACAGGTCTCATTTCACTGGAGGAAGGTTCCCTTAGCTCCTCTCTGTCAATCATTGCCTGGTCTCTGCAGTCACTTTCTGATGGTACATTTCAGATCCTGGATATAATTTAGATTCATCAGAGTCCTGGGTTATCCTATCTCAGGAAAGGATTCCTATGTGAAACGTTCTGTTACTGAGTTAAATATCTTTTAGATTCAAGTGTGTTACTGACAAGTAATGGGCTGAGCTCAGGGAGTCTTGCTGAAGAAAAGGAGGGGGGATTTAGGAACCTGGAGGTCATGAAGGAGAAACCCCAGAGACAGGTGAGCTGAACTCAAGGGATCTCAAGGGTTCTAGATCAACATTTAGGGAACCTCCAGGGAACTGACCTATGTGTCTGCATATGTGTGTGACAGTTGTGTAGCTTGGTCTCTTTGTAAGGCTCCTTGCAGTGAGATCAGGACCTGTCCCTGGTGTTTAACTGACTTTTGGGAACCTATCTCCCATGCTAGATTATCTTGCCAAGACTTGACACATAGGGAGGAGCTTGGTCCTGTCACAACTTGATGTGCCAGGCTTTGTACAAGCCCAGGGGAGGCCTGTCCTCCCCTTTCTGAGTGGAGATGGAGGAGGAAGGGGAATGGAACAGAAGTGGGGTGAGGGTGTTGGCAGGAGGAGAGAGGGAGGGGAACCTGTGGTTGAAATGTAAAATAATTAAAAAGAATCTTATTTAAATAAAATAAAATATAGAAAGAGAAAGAAGGAAAATTGAAAAGGAAAAAAAGATTCAAGTGTGCTTCATTTAGGTAACAGTGTCTCTCCATATGTGCAAACATCTCATTTTGCACAATCCCTAGTTGATCAACTCCTGAGTAACCTGATTTTGACTACTTTTAAACAAGTTCTTATGAAGTTTGGAAGTATGAGTTCTTGTGATTGGTGTTTTAATTCCTTGAACTAAAGACCTGGGAATAGAATCACTCAATCACAGGATAAATATGTTTGACTATCTGACTGTTGTCTATAATGACTACATCACTATGGATCTCCTCCAGTCGCCTATGATAGTGCCAGTGGCTCCGTGTCTGAGTGTCGTCTATTATGACTACATCATTTTGTATCTCCTCCAGTCGTCTATGATAGTGCCAGTGGCTCCATGTCTTTGTCAACACTTGGCTTTATGTGTCTTAAACCTGGTCACACTGAACAGGGATATAGTAGCATTTTATTGAAGGAATTTTATGAACTTGAGCCTCTACTTTCTTCTCTCCATCTATCTATCTATCTATCTATCTATCTATCTATCTATCTATCTATCTAATTTCTTTTTTCTATCTCTCATGCACTTCTTACTCACTCTCTGCCTCCCCCACAGAACAGAGTCTTAGCATCTTCTTTATTTCACATCTTTCCTGTGGCCATGGTCATCATCAACACGGGGCCTCTGATGATGGTGCAGTGAGTAGCAGCACACAGGGATTTCCCCAGCTGAGCTACAAAAATGTCTGGGATCTAAAAGCCCAGGGATGCCCAGGATCCATCAGGAATATAGTTCCTTCAACTAGAGACTGGAGATACTGGGGACTTTTCAGTCCTTGTGATCCAACTCTTCCTTTGGTTGTGAACTTGCAGAGGAGAAACACCTGCCAAGAAAGGCTAGGACCACAGTCAGGACAAGAGTGCATTGGAGGGGCGACAGTGAATCATGGGAGCCCTGTTGATTAGAGGAGGCAGGGGCTGAGCTGTGATATGTCAGGAAAACAGCCAGAGACACCAAGGAAGAAGTCCCACAGCACCATGTTATGGGGGCTCTAGACTATTATTTAGATAATAATGAAGATAGTTTGGAGCCAAAGCCAATTCTCAGGTGGCACTAAAGGTTGTCTGACACTGACCCCCATGCCACTTTCTCTAGGAAGTCAGTCTGGACTGTGTATGGGCTCCTGATCCTGCATCCTTTGATATATCATCTTAGTGTTTCATGGGGACTCTAAAACTTCTATTTATACACCTTTATCTCAGGTTCATCATAGTTCATGAGACCTCAGATTGGCTCCAGTGTTGGAGCCTGCAAGGCCCAATCAAATGCTTATCACATGGCTATACATGATATTGATCAGGAGGTAGTAAAAGAATATTCCTACAATCCTTATGATCCTAGGTCCACTTTAGGCTTCATATGGTGGGATTAGAGTATGGACTTACAAAAATTGTCCCTTCATCTCCATATGTGAGACAGGGCCTGGGAGAATCTATACACATGCACACACATATGTACATACGCACAATAAATAAATAGATGCAAATAATTACAAATAGTTGTGAAATGGGTATGTTACGGCCAAGTTGATCTTGGCAGGAGCTTGCCACTAGAGGAAACACATCCCAAGGGTGGAGTGAATAGGGGCTGGGAACTTTAAAAGCACCAGAACTGTTCTGTGTTTTGATCAATCAACTCTTACCTAACAGGAATGTGTCCATGTAGACAATAAGAATATTGTAGAGACCAGGGAGCTTGGATCCAGGCTCAGTAAACTGAGACTTCTAAGCACAGAAAAGTCTTGAGGATGAAGCTCACACTCAGAGCTCCTGCATCTGCCTGTCTCTTCTGTGACATCTTGAGTGTGGACCTACTCACGGAACCCGCTGTCTCTCCTGTTACAGTTTTCTGTCCATGAGCGAGGACAGGGCTCCTGGTGTCCCAGAAAAGCTTCAAAATCCATGTTGTGCCTTTCCAGGGCCAAGGAGGGAACAGAAAGAGCAGGGTGATTTTGCCCTGCCTCCTGGACTTTTGTTTCTGTCACTCTGACTAATCAGTTCTCCAACAATGAAAACTTTGCCCCACCACACCAAGGTCCCCGCCCACATCCTTTTGATTTAAATTCTTACCTAGGAAAGACCCACACATTCTGCTTCCTGTTTGTGAAATATAGCTGTTCTGTATAGCAGCACAGACTCAGACCTGAGAGCTGATCATGCCGTTGACTCAACTTCACAGCTGGTTGAATGCTGTGGTCCTTGGGCTCCTGCTTTTCCTTCTCCATGTACAGGGTGAGACTTAATAAGCGTTAGTGGGAAATGACTAAAATCAGAGGTTGAGCTTGTGGGAGGGAGGGAAGACCAGGGAGCAGGGGTTCAGGGGTAAGGGGTGATGGAAAGGACAGCCTAAAGTGTGGGAAACATGTGTCTCCCAATCCCCTAGCCAAAGTACACTGATTTTGTGAACGCTTAACACAGGGAGGGTCAGAGATGTCTAAAATCTGTCCATAGTGAGGAGACAGTTCAGTGTAAGGAGCTCTGGTGAATGATAGACAGTTCAAGGAAAAGCAAGATGAAGGATTTTCCCTCCTCAATGTATGACTCTTACTTTAGCTACAACTGGCCTTTGTATAAGAATGACAATAATCATAATTTCATGTGGCCAAATATCTCAGAGTGTGTGAACTCTTTGGCCAGAGAAATCCTCTGACCCCGCGCAAAGGGCAATAGGAAAGGTTCCTGGCTCTGAGGGATAGGGAAGTTCCCACACTCACACCCCACAGCTGAACTAGGAGGTCCTTTCTTTTGTGTCCTGGTAACAGTGAGATGGGAACTCCCACAATCTGCTGGCAGCTGATTGCACACAACTAACCCAGATGGCATTTCTCCACACAGGTCAGGACTCCTCAGAGACCAGCCCCATCAGAAGCACACACACAGGCCAGGTCCGAGGCAGCCTCATCCGAGTGAGTGACACTAAAGTTGGTGTCCACAGATTCCTGAGAATCCCCTTTGCCAAGCCACCTGTAGGACCGCTGCGTTTTGCACCTCCTGAAGCCCCTGAACCTTGGAGTGGTGTGAGAGATGGGACCTCCTATCCAGCCATGTAAGTTCTGGACCAAGAGGACATCTGGCCCGGGGGTGAACATTTGCTCTGAGCCCTGAGCCATGCTGAAGTCTTTCCTCCATCTCAGTCCACAGCAGTTTTCTCTCACTGTGGGGAGTCTGCCATGCATTTTACTAACACATGTGCTAAGGCTGAGTAGAACAACTGTACCTGTTCCTGCATCAGAATATAGCTACGAGTTAGATGCAGGTACTGTAGAGAAGAACTAAAATAAAATTGTTCACAGATTCAATAAAGCCCAGTGTTGTCTGCCACAATGGGAGGGAACTTGAGGCATGAGTTGTGTGACCTATTAAGCAGAAAGTACCCCAAATCCAGTAGAATACACTTCAGGTCCTGAGAAGTGCAGCATGATGGATACTTGCTAACCCAATCCTAGAGCCACCGTGACAACCTATAGAGCCAAGCAACATTGACCAAAGAACTATATGTAACTAATTCGCTCTGAAGACAGCATAGGAAAAAGAAGTTCCCCGAGAGTCTGAACATGGGATGAAGGACTTCTACTGCCCTTTAGGCAGTATTGTCCATTGATTCCTCAAGTACCTGTAGAGTACCACACTCCAGTATTGCAATATTAGTTTGTTTTCTGTTGCTGCAATAAAGTGCCAACAAAGCAACTTAGGGGAGAAAGCTACTATTAAAGGCTCTGCAGTATAATCCACCATATTGGGGAAGTTACACTGAATTACATGATCCGGTCACATCACATCCACAACCAGGAACAGAGAGGAGGAAACGCTTGCATGCCTTGCATTGCTAAGGTCTAGGTCACTTTTCTATTCTTATAACTTCAGTGAATGTCACTGCACACAGTCAATCATTTCCATACAGACACTGAGATGTCTCTATATACCAGACTCAGAAATAAAACAACATACAGACCCAACCAAACTGGAGGACCCCACCCCAGCTTTCCTGGAGCATGTGGCCATCACCTTGGTGGAAGGGACCTCAGAGGGGGAACATGTGTTATCAGGGCATCATAAAGAGCAGCAGCTGGAGGTGGGGGACAAACATCCAGGCTCACATATGCTTCTGACCACCATATGTCTCTTGGGATATCTCTCTGCTGTTTCCATCAGCTGTCTGCAAAGCCTTGAAATGATGAATTCACTGGGCCTTAAGGATATGAACCTGCCCCTGCCCTCATTCTCTATGTCTGAGGACTGCCTGTATCTCAACATCTACACACCAGCTCATGCCAATGAGGGCTCTAACCTGCCTGTGAGTGTCCGGACATGGTCAGCTTGGGGGAGGGCATGGTTTTCAAGATGATTAGAAGGGACAAAAGCATCCTGAGCTCCACTGTAGTGGGGACTCTGCTGAAAAGCCTCCACCTACTGGGTCAAAGATGCCTTCTCAGCCACACTAAGCCGCTGAACCTGGGTATGGAACACAGAACAGGAGCATTGAGTGGCTAAAGGCTCCAGCTCTTTGATCAAAGTGGACTCATTCCACAACCTGAGTTCTGTAGAACCACTTAGGTGCTCAAGCCTCAATATTGCGCTTACCTATGTCTACTTTTGGATTATGTGTTGTGTTGGTGAGAGTTGATCTTTTCCTTTTTTAGTCTGGAGAGACAACCGTGGAGGCTCCCCTCTTTGTTCCACTATGCAGAGTCTGAGTAATGACGACATTGCTCTACACAAAGACCCATTAGTTCAAACTGAGGCACATGGTGGGATGGGCACTAGAAATACACTGATGGGGCTACAAGAGGACCTGCCTATGACTAAGGTCCTGAAGTCCTGAGGATTTGCATGTATTTGTGTAGCTGCACAGAGGCCCAGCAGTTGATGCTCTAATAAGCAGTCTTGCAGAATTGGAATAGTTATGGGCTTTATGGCATTTCTCTTGACTTCTCCAGGTGATGGTGTGGATCCATGGTGGTGCTCTGGTTATAGGCATGGCTTCTATGAATGATGGATCCATGCTGGCAGCCACTGAGGATGTGGTGGTTGTCACTATCCAATACCGCCTGGGTGTCCTAGGATTCTTCAGGTAAGACTAGGATTTGGTGGACAATGGCAGCTGGAAAGAACCTAGACAAGCCTATGATCCATGTCCTTCCACTTCTCAGCACTGGAGACCAGCATGCCAAAGGCAACTGGGGCTACCTGGACCAAGTGGCCGCCCTGCGCTGGGTCCAGCAGAACATCGCCCACTTTGGAGGCAACCCTGACCTTGTCACCATTTTTGGCGAGTCAGCAGGTGGCGCAAGTGTGTCTTCACTTGTTGTGTCCCCCATGTCCAAAGGACTCTTCCACAGAGCCATCATGCAGAGTGGAGTGGCCCTCCTTTCTGACCTTATCTCTGACACCCATGAGAGGGTCTACACTGTGAGTGCTCTCAACCATCATAGACTGAGTCTGCCTTCTCAGCCTTCAGATTCTGGTACTCTGGTCTTCTGTCTCATTGGGAAAATAATGGCTATGGAAAATAGATTTCTTCCAGTAATTATTGAGAAACTCAGTGGTTAGCTTCTACTTGCCTCCACTTCATACTGGGTGATCATGTTATCTGACCAGCAAACTGCTCCAAGTAGCTTCCAATACCGACAAAAATAAATATGCATATGCTCAGGAAGATAGCTCAGTAGCTTTATTAAGTGTTTGGAGTACAAGCCTGAGGACCTAACTTCAAACAACCAGAACCCTCAAAAGGCTGGAGAGAGTAGGATGTCTGTAATTCCAAGGTTCCTGTGCTCACGTGGGGGACACAGAGACAAGAGATTCCCTGGATGTTCAGAGGGTAGCTCAAACTAGGAGCAGAAAACAAGAGGACACCCTGTCTCAAATAAGGGGCATCTGTGAAGAAAGGAGACCTGGTTCTCTAATGCTCACATATAAACACTGGCAGACCTGCTCTTTTTCTCACATCTGATATACAGAAGAACGGCTGGGGTTAGCAAAACTACCCTAGAGCAAAACATGCTGAGGTAGAAAAGATACTGTTTGATGCCTGTCAATTTGAAAAATAGGACAAAGGGAATGATTTATATTTGTAACAATCCACACCCAACACACACTATAGTATGGTATCTAGGGCAATAGCATTGAATTGAAATTGTAAATATTCTTCTCCCCACTTGTTCCCCTTCACAGACAGTGGCCAGCCTGTCTGGATGTGAGACCATGGACTCAGAGACCCTAGTGCACTGTCTGAGAGGCAAGAGTGAGGCAGAGATTCTGGTCATTAACAAGGTAAGTAGAATTGTGTGCCTTGGAATATCTTGTCAGACTTGGTGTTCTTTAGTTCTGTGTACAATATGAACACCAAGATAGGCTAATCTAAATGTAGATTTTCTTCCAGAGTGAGCTGAGAACTCTGAGGCCGGTAAGAAATATGAAAATGGTGGAAGTAACTCAGTGAGCATCAATATACATATTTCATTGACCTTCAGCATTGACTTTTAATGCCCCTCAGGTCTTCAAGATCATCCCTGCTGTGGTAGATGGGGTTTTCCTACCCAAGCATCCCCAAGAGTTGTTAGCTTCTGTGGATTTTCGTCCTGTCCCCAGCATCATTGGTGTCAACAATGATGAGTATGGTTGGGTCATCCCCGTGGTGAGTCTCAGTTCTAATCCTTTGGGAGATTGGTGATTCATATGCTAAACAGTGGGGACACAATGCATCTTTAAAGAAGTCCATCAGAAAGCCTGGTGGTGGTGGCGCCATATGCTAAACAGTGGGGACACAATGCATCTTTAAAGAAGTCCATCAGAAAGCCTGGTGGTGGTGGCGCACGCCTTTAATCCCAGGACTCGGGAGGCAGAGGCAGGCAGATCTTTGTGAGTTCGAGGCCAGCCTGGTCTACAAGAGCTAGTTCCAGGACAGGAACCAAAAGCTACAGAGAAATCCTGTCCCGAAAATCCAAAAAAAGAAAAAAGAAAAGAAAAAAAAAAGTCCATCAGAACCCACACTTAACAGGTTTTTCTACAACCCAGATGTTCGGCTCTGCTCAGACAATAAAGGAAATAACAAGGGAGAACCTGCAGGCTGTTTTGAAGAATACAGCATCACAAATGGTGAGATACTGCTGGTCCTATCCAAATGGAGACGTCCCTAATAGCCCTTCTCAGATAGCATCCCTATTAACGAAGGTCAGCATATGTGTGTGATTCTGTGTGGAGTGACCTCAGAGAATGAACCTTTTCCCCTATACTCTATCTCTGCCAAGGTCCCATTCTCCCCAAAGCAAAGACTGCTGCCCAACTAACCGAGACCATGCCTAACCTCATTCATCCTGATCTCTTGGTGTAGATGCTGCCTCCTGAGTGTGGCGACCTGATAATGGAAGAGTACATGGGGGACACTGAGGACCCACAGACCCTCCAAATACAGTACACGGAGATGATGGGAGACTTCATGTTTGTGATCCCTGCACTCCAAGTAGCACATTTTCAACGTGAGTACATCTGTAACAAGTCTTAGGAGAGCTGTTCAATGATGTAGACCATAGGTGAGCACTGTGGTGCAGTGTGGGTATCCAGGTCTCCTCATGTCTAGTTTAGTAGAGTGACGTCTAGATGCAGAGGGAAAAAATGAGTTTCTGAATATCTATTGACTTGACATAACCATCCAGCTGGGAAGGCCATGAGCACTGTTTTGCCCTGAGCTTTTCTATAGCTAGTGCTCCAGCCTGGAACTTTGTCTCCCATTTAACATTTATGATTCCAGGTAACTTTATATCAAGGTATCTTGTCAGCAAACATATCAGCAAAAATCCATTTGATGGGCTACTATGTCACTATTTGTCCTTACCTCCAGGTTCCCATGGCCCTGTCTTCTTCTATGAATTCCAACATCAACCCACCTTCTTCAAGAGTTTCAAGCCACCCTATGTGAAGGCTGACCATTGTGATGAGATTACTTTTGTCTTTGGGTCCTTTATCTTCGGCATGAAAAGTGAGTCTTCCTTATTCTCCTTCAGCTGACTGAGGTTGCAGATGATACCCCAGGGACTCCTGAGTTTTAAATCCATTAGAGAAAAATTAGATTCTGGGAGAGAATAAATTCAAATGTGTACCATATCATAGACAAAAAAATTATACCAAGATTAGAATCTGAACCCGTGCCAGTCTAGCCTGTGACGGAGTTGACAGCACATTGGGGGCAGGAATTCCTTTAAAGGATTGCATGGGTGTTGAATACTGTATAGTAAAGAAGGGAGGTAATAAAGCTGATAGTTTAGGGTCTGACAGCAGCTGGGATTCTGAGTGGGAAGCATAAGTTGGTAGTTGTGTTTGGTGTCATGGACTCCAAGATTTATTTTTCTCATGATTCCAGTTGACCTCACTGAGGAGGAGAAGCTACTGAACAGGAGGATGATGAAGTACTGGGCCAACTTTGCAAGACATGGGTGAGAACACACCTCTCTCTCAACCTTCCCTATATGGGTTATAGGAATATGTGGGTCCCTATATAGATCTCCCTTTTGTGTGATGGTCTCCTTAGCTTTTTTTCCCCCTTTCTTCCATCACATGATAGAGTCCTCTCCTGGATAGCACATTTATATAGATACTCTGTAGGTATCAGCCACTGGTCATCTCATAGTGATCTGGTTCCTAAGCCATAGTGCTCTGGTACTGTTCTTTATATCTTGCCTCTTAGATGTAGATATAAAACATGTCAAGTAGTATTCCCACACAGGGAACAGAAACTAGTGGGTGACACTTGTGTCCCTTTATCAGGACACCTGTCCTATCAGCCCCATTAACCACTGGCCTAATGTTCCACTGCCTTGACCCAAGTCAGGGGTCAGACTTAGAATCAGAATGACCTCACCTTTCCCCCTTCTCTGTCATTTCACAGGAACCCTAACAGCGAGGGTCTACCCTACTGGCCCATGATGGACCATGATGAGCAGTACCTGCAGCTGGACATTCAGCCTGCTGTGGGCCGAGCCCTGAAGGCCAGAAGACTGCAGTTCTGGACCCAGACTCTGCCCCAGAAGATCCAGGAGCTAAGGAAATCTCAGAGTATGCACAAAGAGCTATAGTGTCCTGTGTGAGGAATGGTGTGTAGCACTGGCTGCCGATGGGGTCACCTTGAGGTTCCCAAAATATACTGACTAACCTGGGTTGATCCTAACACTCACATAACCTCTGCACTAGTCTGTTCTGCATTCATCACGAATCCTCTGCCTGTGACTCTATCCTGCTGGGTCATCTTTGTTAGACCCACTCAATGAATGCTCCATAACAACAGGAATTGTTAACCTCCCAAGGCAGGCTCAGCTCCTTTCAGACTCCACTGGTACTAGGTCCTTCCATCCTTCCTCCCTTCATTTCTCATTTTCACTGTCTTTTTCTCTAAGACAAAAACATCTCTTTAAAATAGAGCAGAAGTTTAAAAAATATTGATATGGGTTCTTCAAAAAACCCCGTATCATATGAGTGAGGTGATAAAATCACGAGCTCTATATTATTAGGTTTGTGCTTTTGGAGACCATGAAGTCAAAGTTTAAGATACGAAGCTGTTTGCTGTATCATGATGACTAGCTCTCTCATCCAAAGATAAAACCTTGTTTTTTCACTGAGTATTGGGATATTTAATGTTTCTCATGTCCCAGACCTCCACTAGGCTCCACTTTTCATAACATTTCCTTGGAGCCTAAGTTTCAATATAGAAATATGAATCATAGATACTTTCAAAACGCGTCACATAGAGGTTCCCAAGTCAGTGACCAGATTTGAAAGCATCCCATGGTGTTTGTAGATTAAATGTCACCTACAGTCTCTTTTAATGTAATCTGTACATTGATCCGTATTGATTTGTTTTTTCTTAATATCCAACCTCATTCGTCTATTCTGTGCTTGTATGAATGCATATGTATTTGTGCATTTGTGTGTAGTATTTTGTGTACATATGCGTGTATGTGAGCATGCATGTAATTATAAGCATGTATGTGTCTGTATATGTATATTTGTGGGTTGTTTGTTTGTGTGCATGTGTGTGTGTTTCTAGAAAAGCAGATTTGTTATTTTGTGTCTGCTGAGGTTTGTCTTGATACCCAAGGGGTCTGTAGCCATGGTAATGCCAACATTCACATCATCAAACCTGTCTGTGAAGATGTTTGACGCTGGGGTGCAGCTGGGTAGAGGGATCAGAAAGTCCATACATGAATGAAAGAGATTGCTGTCCCCTGTCTCACTGAGCATATGTTTTGGGGTGTCCTCTGGACCTCCACAGTTCCCCTGCATCCTCCTAGTCATTTTGATAAACATTTGTTCTTGATTATCCATAATCCATGATTCTCTTTCTCACTTCTTTCCTGTTACTAAATATTTTTGGCTATTCTAATAAAAGTTAATAATAAAAATAAAATAATTCTTTTACTTTATGTCAGTCTACAAAGGGGTCAAACTGTTCTCAAGGTGCTAAATTTTCTCAAAACATTTTTTCACTGGGCAGTGGTGGCTCATGCCTTTAATCCCAGCACTAGGAATGCAGAGGCTGGAGGAACTTTGTGAGTTCAAGACCAGCCTGGTCTACGAGAGTGAGTTCCAGGACAGGCTCCAAAGCTATGAAGAAACTCTGTCTCGAAAAACCAAAATCAACCAACCAACCAAACAAACAAACAAAAATAAAAACAAAAACAAAAAATATTTTTTGCTTTTTACTAAGAGGCCAGATCCTTTGTGTTAGAGATCCTGACATGTCATATTACAACTCTGCTCAGCTCTCCCTACAAGCCAAACTTCCCGCTTGGCAAACTCCCCCTTTAAAAATCCAGTGCAAGGAAAGCCAACTCCAGGATAGCATGACCTCTGGGGTCACAGTGAAGATTATTGATTATCCATTCTGGACACCATGAGCAGAGAAGGATACCCTCCCGGAGGGCTGGTGCCAGTTTCTTCCACTGGGGTCTGAGTTCATTACTTAATTCCTGCTGCCAAAAATTAAGACATCAGGCTATTCAGGTAACACAAAGAATCTAGTGCACGTCTTTGATCTTAGAAGAGCTGGGACAGTCCATCTGCCATAGGCCAGCTGTTTCTTCAGTCATGAGGGAAGAGAGAACACCTTTCCGGGGCAGGGCTGGGAGCACAGACAAGTTGAATGGAAACACTGTATTGACATCATGTCTTGCTGACTGGTCATGACACACATGTGTTAAACATTTATAGAAGTTGTAAGGTTAGGGATGTAGCTCAGTGGTAGAGAGCTTGCCCTGAATGTAGAGGGTCCTGGGTGTGATGCCAGGCAACCTAGAAAATTAAATAAATGCAGATCATATTACATAGGCTTACAATCCTTTCTATTCAGAGGTCTGAGGACAGGAATCACAAGTTAAAACCAGCCCTTCTCCCTCTGTGGTTTCCCCATCTGTGGGACCCTGCACACACCGGCTTAAGAGATCAGGACTCTCCAGTGCAGCCTTCTGCTTCCTGCTTTTTTTTTTTAAAGAATTTTTTAAAAATTTTATTTATTTATTTATTATGTATACAACATTCTGCCTCCATGTGTGCCCGCATGCCAGAAGAGGGCACCAGATCTCATTACAGATGGTTGTGAGCCATCATGTGGTTGCTGGGAATTGAACTCAGGACCTCTGGTAGAGCAGGCAATGCTCTTAACCATTGAGCCATCCCTCCAGCCCCCTGCTTCCTGCTTCTTATCCTTGCCCCAGGCTGGGTCTGTGACAAGGAAGTCACCCTGATTTGGGGTGGGGTTAGGGATAAGGGTTACTGATACTCAGAATGACTTCAGAGTCCATGCTGTGCTTACTGAAGGGGGTGCAATAAAAAGACAAAACAGATAGGTGTCTTGCCGGCCTGATAGACTGATAAGCACAGACTCTCTTCACCTCTGTGGGTCAGTGCCAGTCTCCTGGGACATTGCCTTGCACTGCCCCAAAGAGTTCTCACCTATACCTTCTTGAGTTCAAATTCCTACCTGGGTGAGGCCCACAACTGCTTCCTGTTGGGAAACACAGTGCATCCATTGCAGCACAAACCCAGGCCCAGGACCTAGCTGAGTGGTCCTCAACTTGTCAGTAGAGACCACTTTGTGTGTGGGGTCAAATGACCCTTTCTGACGGGTCACATATCCCATAATCCATGTATCAGATACTTACATTATTGTAATTATTGTAATTTGTAATTGTAATTTGTAGCAACACAAAATTTTTATGGTTGGGGATCACCACAACATAAGGAACGGTCTTAAGAGATCACAGCATTAGGGAGAGTGAGAACCACTGACAAACCTGACCATGCTGCTGGATAAACTTCCTGGCTTCCTGAAGACCACAGCCTGTGGGTTTCTGCTTCTCCCCCCGTGTGTTCAGGGTAAGACTCTGAAAGAGGAAGATGGAAACAGGGTCAGAACTGCCAACCTTCGCAGAGTCAGAGACTGAGAGGCAGGAGGAGGCAAGGGATTAGGGAGGGAGGAGCTTATGGAGAATGACAGACAGCAGTGAGGGACAATGCCTCCGCTAAAGCAAACACAGTAGCCCTATAGCACACACGGGGTCAATGACACCCGAGGACACTCAGCACCGAGGAACAACAGTGTGAGGAGCTCTGATGAGGGCTGGGCCTGGAGTTCAGAGGACCAGGCAGACGGTCAGGAGCAGAGGGACAGATGGGACATTTCCCTTCTCTGTGTGTGTCTGTGTCTAGACTCTGGCTGCTGAGGACCCTAGGGTAGCAATGAAACTATTAACACTGTCATGGTGTTATTGGGATCATATGACTCACCACTTAGGTCAGAGAATTACCCAGGTGCCCCAGAAAGATTATGGAGAGTATGCTGGACCAAAACAGAACTAGAACCCTCCAGCCTCACACCACCCTGCTGAAATGAGAGGACAGGATCCATCAACGTGTCTGACCTTGGGCAAAGGTACAAGGTGGATTCTAGGGCAAGGAGTATGTGGTCTAGGCCTGCCACATGGTCTTCAGGTCCTCACAGAAGCTGAGCCAAGAGAGTACTGGGGCAGGGGGAGTGTGCAAACCTTGATGCCTCTTATCTCCAGACAGTCTCCTGTGAACTCTGAGACAATCGTGCCACTCCCCGAGTCACAGCCACTCTAAGGATGCTATACTTCTCTCAGCCTGAGACCCTTGTCTGCAGTTTCCTGGGTTCTAGTTAATGTGCACTGCGCATTATAGGCAAGAAGGTCTCACCTGCTTATACGTGACTGTTCTTCTGAACATGCTTCGGGTACCTGGATTTGGAACCTCAGACAACTTTATAAGAAGGCACAGAGTTGTAGCACATTCACCTCTCTGGCACCCAGAGCTGCCTCATCCACAGGGACATCAAGATGACAGTGTCTTCTACATAATCCCCAGGATTACTTAAAAAGATAAGTGTGAGCAGGATGTGGCAGCACATGCCTGAGGAACCAGTACTCTTGTGGAGGCAAAGGAAATTGGAGGCTCTCCAGTTGAAATCCAGAACTCTGGTAAGAATCTGTTCATACATCAAAACAATGAGATATTGGACACAATGAAGTGCTACAAAGACACGTGGGGTAAGGAGGGCCCATCCCTTCCTCAGCATTTCTACGTGAGTGATGGACACTGGGGAGGGAAGAAACATTTTTTTTCCAGTGGAATTGCTACCCAAACCACCCATACTCCTGTAAATAAACTCTCACCCACTTGCTTACTCTAATTTAAATTTTTGGATGATCAATAATGATTTTTAAAAAGCCAGTAAAGTAGAAGATAGACGAGTTTTCAGCAGAAAGGAGAATCGGACAAGAAAGAGTAATATGGGAATGGAAAGGAACAAATTCCTCATTCACATGTAGGAAAATGTCATAATAAAACCCATTATTTTATATCGTCAGTATATACTAAGAGAAAACCTAGAGAAAAAGAACTCCAACACAATAAGGTTGCCTTTGAAGATTGTCTATATCAAGACAACATTCCTTTTTAGAGTGATGTTTTCAGAGTAGAGTATTATAAGAGCTTTCACTGTGCTGCAGGCCTAAGCACGCTCAGCTTTTACTCCTCTGCCAGGTGTAATACTCTAAGGCTCTGGGAACCTCACAAGAAAGACCTTGTTTGCAGTTCCCCATCCCTGGTTGGCTGCTATCCAGTGCACATCAGCAACTACACATGATCCTATTCAACAAAAGAGAAGAGTTTCTTAGCATGTAACTCCAGAAGCCTCCAAAATCCATTGTATGTCTCTCTTGAGCAGTCAACACCCATGCTTGAGGGTGTCTTGTCCTCTCCTTGGGGGCCTCTCTTTAACCCTGTGCTCAAACATGCAAACATCTGTCCTTTCAAATGACAACTCTGAAAGAAGTGGACTCCTAAGGAGAGGAGACACTTTGATCTGTTGAGCTGTGTGAAAACCACAATAGATCTCTATGGATGCAGTTCTCCTGAGTCATCGCTCAGACTGGGTGGCCTTTGAGTTAGCCATGCTCCCGTGAGAAACCTCTCCCTCAGACACACACCCTGATTAACTCATTGGATACCCAAGAAATAAAAGAGAAAACCAGCTCTGCTTCATAAAAGTAAACAAATGTAAAAAGAGGATTAATGTGTGCACATGTGTTTGGTTTTCACATATTGGTCACAATCTGATCCCTTTTTGCTCTGGGCTTTCCCACCCTCAGAATGAAAGATACCATCCCACTAAATGCCATTCATGGAAAGCTGCTCTTGGGGGCATGAAACATCATGGCTCTGCAAGGGTTGAAGCAGCTTCTTGATCAAGTTTTGTCTGCCCCTTTAACAGTGCCAGCTGTCAGTGGTGGACCTGGTGTGCGTCATGCACAGAGAAGCCTAGCAGCCAGGCATCCCTTGTAGGCATCAAGTCACAGATGACAAGAGGTGAGCTTTTGACTCTGGGAAGATGGATGCAAAAGCCTCTGATGTCTGTATGTGCTGCTGCTCTGGCCTCATCCACATCAGTTGACACAGAGATGTTCATCTGTGTGGATCAGGTAGGGAAGACATCTCAGAAACACAAGGCTGATTTGAAGCTTATGTCTGCCAAATTCTACAGTGTCAAAACATGATGCCCTATGAGGTGAGGTACCATGAAGGTGGGCGCTTGGGGGGATGACAACTCCAGAAGAATAAGAAGGGCTTCCCTGGACACATTTACCCACCCACACTCCAGCTGGTGCACACCTGAGTGACCAGATTTTGACTTCTTTTAATCAAGCTCTTATGAACATCTCAAACATAGGGTTTTTTTAATCAATGTTTTCTTCCCATCAGGCTAAAGATCTGAGATCAGAATTGCTGAATCATATAACACATGCGTGTTTAATTTTAAAAGAAAGTGTCAAACCGACATCTATGACTTATCATTTTGCATTTCTTCCAGACACTTATGAGGGCATCAGTGACCCCATATCTTTGTGACCACTTGTCCTTATGGCTCCTCAGCCTGATGTTATAGAATGGTGTGAAGGGGTGGTGTTTCATTGCAGGAGCTTTAATGGAGTTTGAGCCCCATCCTCCCCCTCCCACTGCTCCTGGGCTCACTCCCTGTTTCTTCCATGAAATGCACCTGAGTATCTTCATTCTACACACCTGCTGTGGCCTTGGCAATTACCAACACGGGGTCTGGATGCAGGTGCAGAGAGTAACAAAGCATGAGGGCTCCACCCTCCCCCAGCTATCGCAATCACTGCTCTATTGCTGTGGAGAGACACCATGACCACGACAACTGTAACAGAAAACATTTCACTGGGGGCTTCCTTACAGTTTCAGAGGATGAGTCCAGGGCCACCTTCCTGGTGGGCGGCATGGCAGCAGGCACAGAGCTGGAGTAGTGGCTGAGAGTTTGTACCCAGATCCACCAGCAGGAGGCAGACAGTTAGCCTGGACCTAGTGTGGGCTTCTGAAATGTCAAACCCCACCTCCAGGGACACACCTCCCCCAACAAGGCCACACCTCCTAATCTTTCCTGAACAGTCTTTCAACTGGAAACCAAACATTCAAATATATGAGTCTCTAGGGGCCATTCTCATTCAAACCAGCACACCAGCTGAGCTTGGAAAATCTTATATCAAGAAGAAACAGCAGAAAGCCTGGGACACCTGAAGAAGCCAATTCCTTCCTCCCGAGAACGGAGGCACTAAAGACTTCTTAGCCCCACAGCCAATCAGCGCCTTTGGTCAAGGTGCTGAATGTAGGGAAATCAGCGGCCAGTTACAACTGGAACCACAGACTGGACAAGAGTGCCTTAGAGCCCCCACCGTGCAACAACAGGAATCTTTAATAGAGAAAGACGTGGCTGTGTCATGCTAGGGAAAACAGTAAAGCAGCAAGGAGGAAGCTGCTCCATGGATTATTGGGGTCTGGAAAACCAAAGCAAAAGCAAATTACGGAGGTGGAGTGGATAGGGGATGTGACCTTAGGGGTCCAAGAACGTCTTAAGATCCCTGTAATGGCCACATTCTGAACTCTCTCAATCTGTGACACTCCATACTAAAAAAGCCATCCAGTGTAAGGAGCTCTGAGCCAGAATGAGGGGTTTCCTTCATCTCAACCTAATAGAAGTTTTCTGGCTGGGATGTGCAGTCTGTTGTGCATTTTCATATACATGACTAAGGCTTCTAACAGAACAACTTTGCCAGTCTCCTGGGTCAGAGATCAGTGCCTGTAGGGAGAGTGAAGATCCTCTGCTGTCTGTCAAGGGTGCGAGGTGGGGGAGGTACGAATGCACAGGCTTGTCTAGCAGAATGCATCCCTGTCCCCGGCACCCTGACTGATGGCTTCTCCCTGTGTGGGAGTGTCAACTCTCCTGAACAATAGCGTCTCTTCTCTATGTTCCCTGTGGTTGGTTTTCTTTTAATTTCAACTCGTAGACCTCTCTTTGTTAGTGTTGTACTTAACCCTTTCACACCCAGTAATTTAAAGTGTCTTGTATTTTGTCTTTCTTGATGATGCCAAATTGTCTTCTATGCCTTTTGTTTCCCCAAAGCATTGTGTCTGTTATTTCAGAGGGTGTGTTCTGTGTTGCTTAGACCTCCGGAGCCTGTACAGCCCTTTGCCTCTGACCAAATTATCCCCTTTGTTCACCACTTTTGCCAGGGGAAACATTCCTTCTGTCATTCACACTCAGAGCTCCTGCATCTGCCTGTCTCTCCTGTGACATCCTGAGTGTGCACCTACTCCCAGAGCCCTCTGTCTCTCCTGTGACATCCTGAGTGTGTCCCTACTCACAGAAGCCCTGTCTCTCCTGTGACATCTTGAGTGTGTCCCTACTCACAGAAGCCCCCTATCTCTTGTGACAACTTGAGTGTTTTCCTACTCACAGAAACTTATGGCTTCTTCTGTTACAGCGTTCTATCATGTCCCTGTGAGAGAACAGGTTTCCAAGTGTCCCAGAAGAGCTTCAGAATCCACGCTGTGTCTTTCTAGGAGATCAGAGAGAAAATGGAAACAGCAGAGGTGACTTTGCCCTGCCTCCTGGACATTGACTCCTGTTGCTTCTGACTAATCAGTTCTCCAACAATAAGGACTTTGCCCCACCACACCAAGGTCCCTCCTACATCCTTTGGGTTTAAATTTCTGCCTGGAGAAGACCCACAGATTCTGCTTCCTGTTTGTCAAATGTGGCCATCCTATTTAGCAGCAGCGACTCAGGCCTGAGAGCTGATCATGTCACTGAACCAGCTTCATAGCTGGCTGAATGCTGCGGTCTTTGGGCTCCTGCTTCTCCTCCACGTGCAGGGTGAGACTCACTAAGGTGGCAATGGGGAAAGATTAGAGTCAGAGCTGCCACAGTCTGCATGTCAGAGGCTGAGCTTCTGAGAGAAAAGGTGGGGAAGGACGGGTGATGGAAATGCTATATAAGAGTGTGGGAAACTTGGGCCTCTCAATCTTCTGGTCAAAGTCCACAGATTTTTGTGGGCCCACTAGCACACAGAGCGTCAGAGGTGTTTAAGATCACTCCATAGTGAGGAGACAGTTCAGTAAGTAGCTCTGGAGAGATCTAGACAATTCAAGGAAAAGGGAGCACAAGGCATTTCCTCCTTAGTACATGGCTATGGCGGCAGCTACTAAGGACCTTTGGATAAGAATGACAATCATCACAAATACATTAGCCCAAATGCCTGTGATTGTGTGACCCCTTCAGCCAGGAAAATGTTCTGACAACCTTCAAAGGGGTAATAGGAAAGATTCCAGGCCCTGAGGGCTCGGGAAGCTCCCGTGCCCACACTCACTACACAGTTCACATCCTGTGTGCCCTGGTAACAGTGAGATGGGATTCTCACAATCTGCTGGCAGCTGATCACACAAAACTAACCCAGATACCATCTCTCCACCCAGGTCAGGATTCATCAGAAGTCAGCCCCATCAGAAGCACACACACAGGCCAGGTCCGAGGCAGCCTCATCCAAGTCACTGATACCAAACTCAGTGTCCACAGCTTCCTGGGAATTCCCTTTGCCAAGCCACCTGTAGGACCACTGCGTTTTGCACCTCCTGAAGCCCCTGAACCATGGAGTGGTGTGAGAGATGGGACCTCACATCCAGCCATGTAAGTTCTAGACATCTGGCCCTGGGGTGAACAGTTGCTCTGAGCTCTGAGCCATGTCTCTTCCCACCAAGGCAATGGTCACAGACTCCTTGAAAGAGGGGATGGAGTGAGATTGCAAGGGAGTACTCCGGTTGGGTAGGGCCTAGATGTTCTTCTTTCTGAGTCTGGGATATAGAAACTTCTAGGTGTCTTTATGGAATGACTTATGTGGCGACATTCTTTAGAGAGATAATATGTGTTAACGGGGCATCTTGGGGGATAGCAGCTGAGAAAAGATTCAGAATCACATTTGCTTTTGACCACCCTATCTCTCTTGGAATATCTGACTGCTATTTCCATCAGGTGTCTCCAAAACCTTGAAATGTTGAATTCAGAGGGCCTCACGGATATGAAATTGACCCTGCCTCACATCTCTATGTCTGAGGACTGCCTGTATCTCAACATCTACACACCAGCGCATGCCCGTGAGGGCTCTAACCTGCCTGTGAGTGTGTCCAGACATGGTCATCTTGGGAGAGGGCACGTTTTCCAAAATGATTAAAGGGATAAAAACAATCTGAACTCCACTGCAGAGTGAACTCTTATGAAAAGCCCTGTCCTATTTGGGCCAAAGAAGACCTTCTCAGCCACACTAAGAAGCTGGAACCTAGATATGGGACACAGGGCACTAGAGCACTGAACAAAGGCTCTATCTCTTTTATGAAAGAGCTAGAGGATTCATTCTACACTCTGAGCCCTGTAGAACCACTGACCTCTATATTGAGGTCACCCATTTCTACTTTTGGATTATCTGGTCTGCCAATGAGAGTTGATGATCATTTCCAGTTTAAATCTGGAGAGATATCCATGGAGTCGCCGCTCTTTGCTCCACTATTAGGAGTCTGAGTAATGATTACATTACTATATACATAGAGCCATTCATTTAAAGTGAAATACATGGTGGAAATGGGGATTAGAAGAGTCCTAATGGGGCTTCTGGAGGACCCTGTCTATGACTGAGGCCCTGAAGTCCTGAGGATTTGCATGTATTTGTGTAGCTGCACAGAGGCCCAACAGTTGATATTCCAGTAAGTAATCCTGCAGAGTTTGGACTGCCTAGCAGCTTCCTGGCATTTCTTTTGACTTCTCCAGGTGATGGTGTGGATCCATGGTGGTGCTCTGGTTATAGGCATGGCCTCCACGTATGATGGATCCATACTGGCAGCCACTGAGGATGTGGTGGTGGTCACTATCCAGTACCGCCTGGGTGTTCTGGGCTTTTTCAGGTGAGACTAGGGCTGGCTGGGACAATGGCAGCTGAGAAGAACCTGAACAGTCCTTTGATCCATGTCCCTTCCTCTTCTCAGCACTGGGGACCAGCACGCCAGAGGCAACTGGGGCTACCTGGACCAAGTGGCTGCCTTACGCTGGGTCCAGCAGAACATTGCCCACTTTGGAGGCAACCCTGACCTTGTCACAATCTTTGGCGAGTCAGCAGGTGGCACAAGTGTGTCTTCACTTGTTGTGTCCCCCATGTCCAAAGGACTCTTCCACAGAGCCATCATGCAGAGTGGAGTGGCCCTGCTCCCTGACTTGATCTCTGATACCCACGATAGGGTCTACACTGTGAGTGCCCTCAACCAGCATAGACAGAATCTGCCCCATCAGCCTTCATTTTCTGGAACTCTATTATCCTGTTCAGTGGGGGGGATAAGGACCTGGGAAACAATTTCTTTCCAGTAATTGCTCAGAAACTCAGGGGTTAGCATCTACTCACATCTACTTCATACAGGGTGCATGTGTTATCTGACCAGCAACCTGCTCCTAGCAGCTTCCTTCATGGGCAAAATAAATATGCACTTGGGAGATGGTTTAGAGGTTTTTTTTTTTTAAGTGCTGGGAGAGCAAGCCCGAGTACCTCAGTTCAAATTCCCATAACTCACAAAAGTCTGGGCCTAGTAATGTGTGTTTATAATTCCAATATTCCTGTGGTTGGGTGGGAACCAGAGACAAGGGAATCCATGGATGTTCACATAGCAGCTCAGTTAGTGTAGGAGGAACAGAAGAAGAACATACTCTCTCTGAAATAAGGGGTGGGGGTGTCCTTGAAGAAAGGGAAC
This sequence comes from Microtus oregoni, assembly GCF_018167655.1. NCBI lineage: Eukaryota > Metazoa > Chordata > Mammalia > Rodentia > Cricetidae > Microtus > Microtus oregoni. Next base: position 45,995,390 of record NW_024543063.1, read on the forward strand.
TTTGTCCTCTAACATTCGCATACGAATGTTGACACATTCATTCTTCTCTTCTACACAGAACACAGACAGATGGGTGGAAAAATAAAACTACTCTAAACAAAAAGAACAAGTATGCAGGCTGGAAGGGGACTGCTTAGTACCTGTCATCTTTGAGGAACAAGAAAGGGAATAAATTTACACTTATTTCAATCAACACACAACACACAGTAAGCGTGAGAATTAGGTGCAATCACATCTAGTTGGAATTGAGAAAGCTCTTTCCCTGCTCATTACAGACGGTGACAAATCTGTCTGGATGTGAAACCATGGACTCAGAGACCCTGGTGCACTGTCTGAGAGGCAAGAGTGAAGCAGAGATTCTGGTCATTAACAAGGTTTGTATAATTGTGTGTCTGGAAGGACTCTTTGTGTTTTTTTACTTCTGTGTACAATGTGGACACCAAGATATACTGTTCTAAATGTAGATTCTCTTCCAGAGTGAACAGAGTACCCTGAAACTAGTGAGAAATGAGAAAACAGTGGAGGTAGCTCAGCGAATCATCATATGTATTTCATTGACATTCAGCACTAATTTTAATGCCTTTCAGGTCTTCAAGATGATCCCTGCCACGGTAGATGGGGTATTCCTACCCAGGCATCCCCGAGAGTTGTTGGCTTCTGTGGGTTTTCACCCTGTCCCCAGCATCATTGGTGTCACCAATGATGAGTATGGTTTGATCATCCCCATGGTGAGTCTCAGTTCCAATCCTTTGGGAGCCTGGAGACTCATATGCTAAGCAGTGGAAACTCAATACATCTTTAATCCTTTAATCCAAGCCCATTAGATCTCACACTTACCGGTGTCTTCTGCCTCCCAGGTCATGGGCTCTGCTAAGACAATAAAGGAAATAACGAGAGAGAACCTGCAAGCTGTTCTGAAGAATACAGCAGCACAAATGGTGAGATTTGCTCCTGTCCAAATAGAGAAGTCCCTCATATCCCTTCTCAGAGAGATTCCTATTAACAAAGGTCAGTATAGGTGTTAGAGTTATAGTTAGGGTTCCTATTGTGAAGAGACACCATGACCATACAAACTCTTATAAAGGAAAACATTTTATTTTGGGGGGAGGTCACAGTTTTTGAAGTTTAGTCCACTATCTTCATGTGTGACATAGCAGTGTGCAAGCAGACGTGATGCTGTAGAAGGAATAGAGATTCCTACATCTTGAATCCCAGGCAACAGGAAGTGATCTGAACCACTGGGTGAGACTTGTAGTAGGAGCTATGGGCTGTGTTCCGCCACCCTGCTCCTGGCCACCGGCTAGCTTTAACCTGAAATAACACACAAACTGTATTCATTTAAACACTGCTTGGCCCACTAGCTCTAGCCTCTTATGGGCTAATTCTCATATTTTGCCTAACCCATTTTTAGTAATCTGTGTAGCACCAGTCTTACCGGGAAAGATTCAGCATGTCTGACTTGGCGTCTTGCTTCATCGCATCTGCCCTGGAAAGCAGCGGCCTGGCATCTGTCTGAGGCGTCTTACCTCACTTCCTCTTCCTCCCAGAATTCTGTTCTGTTTACTCCACCCACCTATGTTCTAACCTATCAGGGCCAAGCAGTTTCTTTATTAATTAACCAATGACCTTCCTCCATCAGAGACTGAATCATATATGAGACCTCAAAGCCTACTCCCACAGTGACACACTTCCTCTAAAAAGGCCATACCTGCTCTAACAAAGCCACGCCTCCTAATAGTGCCACTACCTGTAGGGCTAATGGCTCTCAAACCACTACAGTGTGTATACTGTAGTGGGGTGACCTCAGAGCATGAAGCTTTTTACTTTATAGCCTACTTCATCCCAGACCCTATTCTCCCCATACAAAGGCTGCTGCCTACCTAACCTACAGCATGGCTAACTAACCTCATTTTCCCGGCTCTGCTTGGTGTAGATGTTGCCTCCTGAGTGTAGTGACCTGATAATGGAAGAGTACATGGGGGACACTGAGGATCCCCAAACCCTCCAATTACAGTTTACAGAGATGATGGCAGACTTCATGTTTGTGATCCCTGCACTCCAAGTAGCACATTTTCAACGTGAGTACATCTGTAACAAGGATTGGGGAAACAGGTCAGAGATGTGAATCATGGGTAACCAATGTGGATATGTAATATTCAGGTCTCACGTCTAGTTAAAGAGAGTGACCTCTGGGTACAGAGGAGAAAATGAGTTGCTGATAATCTATTGACTTGACATAACCATCCAGCTGGGAAGGGCGTGAGCACTGTTTTGCCATAATTTTTTTTCCCACAGCTAGAGCTCCAGCCTAGAACTTTCTCTCCCCTTTAACATTTATGATTCCAGGCAACTTTATATTAAGGTATATTATCAGAAAATATGTATTAGAAGAGCTCCAGGTAAGGGGCTACTAAGTCACCTTTTGTACCCACCTCTAGGTTCCCATGCCCCTGTCTACTTCTATGAGTTCCAACATCAACCCAGCTTTGTAAAGGATGTCAGGCCACCCCACGTGAAAGCTGACCATGGTGATGAGGTTCTTTTTGTCTTTGGGGCCTTCTCCTATGGCATGAAACGTGAGTCTTCTTTATTTTCCTTGAAGTAAATGATGTCACAGATGACTCCCTGGGGTTTACTGAGCTCTCAGTCCTTTTGAGGAAACCTAGGCTCTGGGAGAGAAAAAAATCATGTGTGTACCATATCATAGCCTAAAGAATTAACCAGGATTAGAATCTTGACCTGTCCCAGTCCTGCCTGTGATGGAGAGGATAGCACATTGGGGCAGGAATTCCATTAGAGATACGCATGGATGGGGATACTGTATGGTGAAGAATGGGAGGTAGCAAAGCCAATAGTTTGTGGTCAGACAGCAGCTGGAATTGGGAGTGTGAAGCGTGAGCTGGCAGTTGTGTGAAGTGACACGGACTTCAACATTTTTCCTCATGACTCCAGGAGATCTCACTGAGGAGGAAGAGCTACTGAACATGAGGATGATGAAGTACTGGGCCAACTTTGCAAGACATGGGTGAGAACACGCCTCTCTCTCAACCTTCCGGGTGTGGGACCCTCTCTAGGCCTCCCTTTTATGTGGTGATCTTTTCCGTAGGCATGGCTCTGTCATCACATGATGGAGTTTTCTTTACCCAGTAGCATGTTTATATGAATTCTTTGTAGCTATCCGACACTGGTCATCTCACACTGCCCTGGCAGGTAGGCCATGGTGCTATGGGATTGTTCTTTAGATCTTGTCTCTTAGAGAGAAACATAAAATAGTCAGGTTCTCTTTCCTCATGTGGAGCAGAAACTCGTTTGTTTCCTGATAAAGGGTTCTATCCCTTTATCAGGGAACGCACCACATCAGACCCCTTAACCATTGGCCTGATTGTTCCACTGCCCTGACCCAAATCAGGGGATCAGTCTTTGAATCAGAGTAACCTCACTCTTTCATGCTGGCTGCCATATCCACAGGAACCCCAATAGTGAGGGTCTCCCCTACTGGCCCATGATGGACGATGATGAGCAGTACCTGCAGCTGGACATCCAGCCTGCTGTGGGCCGAGCCCTGAAGGCCAGAAGGCTGCAGTTCTGGACCCAGACTCTGCCCCAGAAGATCCAGGAGCTACAGGGGGCCCGGGACAAGCATACAGAGCTCTAGCGCCCTGTGTGAAGAATGGTATGTGGGGTTGCCTGCTGATGGGGTCACCTTGAGGTTCCCAAAATGTCTTGAGTAACCTGGGTTGAGTCTAACACTCACATAACCTCTGCACTTCTACATTTATCATGAATCTTTTGCATGCGACTCTATCCAATTGGATCATCTTTGGTTGGGCCCACTCAAAGAATGCTCCATAACAATGTGGATGTGTGAGCCCCAAAGCAACCATTTTTTTTTTCACACTTCACAGGGACGAGGCCCCTTCCGATCTTCCTCTCATCCTCACTGTCCTCTTCTCTAAGACCAAACCAGTCTTTAAGTGAAGCAGAAACGTTGGAAAATGTTGATATGGATTCTTAGGAGAACCCATATCATATGTGTTAAGGAAGTTAAGGCCTACCAGGCCAAAAGGAGCCAATCTGGAGTCGGCCTGAAGTTGCCTAAGGTCCTAAGGTCTGTGCCTAGCCCATAAAGAGCTATTAAGTGGTGTTTCCTGAGTGCCTAGCAACAGGCGCTGTCAGAGGTCCTGACCGTGCCTAGCCAATGAGAGATGAGTATGAGATGTCAACTGTCAGTGGATCAGAATGCCTGAGTGCTGGGAAGGTATTTACGTTGTTCCCTGTTGTTAAATAAATGAGTCTGCGGTGAGCCTTCTACCTGACTCCCTGTGTCTGTGTTCAAGTTCATGGAACAATGTGTGTGATCCTGGAGTCCTACATTGGAGGCATGCCTTTAGTGGGAGCATTGTCCATCTTCTTCCTTAGGAAACCACTGTTAGGGATTAGCTGGACAGACTGACTCATCTCCTGGACATCCCTGGGCTGAATGGTTTATCAGATACTATTATTTTGGATACAATATCAAACTAATTAACAATTGCTTGCTAAAAAACAAGATCTTAGCAGGGCTCCCCACACTTCCAATAAAGATACAGCCCCGCAGTCCCCGCCTCCACTCCTGTCCCTAGATACAGCCTTATACAGTCCCTGCCTCCACTCCCATCCCTAGACACAGCCTTATACAGTCCCTGCCTCCACTCCCATCCCTAGACACAGCCTTATACAGTCCCCGCCTCCACTCCCGTCCCTAGTTACAGCCCCTGCAGTCCCTGCCTCCACTCCCGTCCCTCAGGGCATGCTGACCTTTTCAGATTCCAATAGAAACTCAGGGGACTTAGCGCTGGTACCTGTCACATATTAGATCTCACTACCTAAACCTCTGCATCTCTTTAATTCTTGGGAAGTTGTAGTTCTGACTCAATTAAAAATCAAGGCTAGCGTTGGAGTTGGAATGCGGCTCTCTCCTTCTCAAAATCCAAGCATGTTGTTAGAAGGAAAATTCAGAGTTTCTGTCTAGTATCAGAAGAGCCACCTGGTGTGGGACAGAAGAAAACCAAAAGTCTAGGGACTATTGTTGTCAAAACTCAACAATTGTTATTAAAACCCTGCTATCTCCCCACAATTCTGCTTTTTCCCTGACTTATTTTTGACTCCTTAGTACCTTTCTTTGGCTAAGCAACTTAAGTATATATTGATAGGCTGATAGGTAAAATAGATAATAGATAGTTAGATAAATATTGATAGGCAGATGATCAATCCATAGAAGATAGATGGCTAGGTAGGTAGATAGATGATAGGTAGATTAGACACATATTCCGTAGACTATTACTACATTTTTAATATATCTATATGTCTGCAAATATACTCCTGCCTATTCTTGTCAATGATTCAATGACTTTCTGGGCTCTTGGAAGATTTCTTATACCACTGGCATAGTCTGCAATCCACAGAGACAAGCCACTGTGGAGAGAACCCACAGAGCTGTTAAGGAGTTGTTGGCCAGGACCATCTCAACAGCGGCTAGGCGAGATCCTCATCTGGCCTTAACAGATGAGGCCTTTTCCGTATGAACTCTCTCAGTTATGATGACAAGGGGTTCAGCCCAGCTTACAAGCACTGGGCATCTCTGCTAAGGAGCATATCTCTTCCCCTGGTGAGAATGAGAGATTCTATATCCCTCCAATGGCAGCCACTCTCCACTAGCCCATGGGAGGGAGTATGCTTGTGTTTTTCCTCAGTCTACCACAATGCCAATATGGGTCCTGGTAAGAGATGTGTGCCCAACCATGGATCAGCCTGCTTCCATCAAGGAGGGAATAACCCAGGATGGGTAACATATATACTCCCCTTTCTTGTTCTCATTGCCCCCCAACAAACTGATTTATTAAGGACAGAGGTTATGGCCTTTGACTCTTCATTTTTTGAAAAAGTTTGGCCTAATATAAAAAAGGCTATTGTATCCCTGCTGGATGCTCACATATGCATTAATTGGTGGGTTGGTCTTGTTAACCCTCCTGAGGCAGGGCCAACAAGGACTGAGCAAAGAACTCTGGCTCCCACTGAGCGTCCTATGTAATGAACAATAAGGGTGGATATGTAGGAAGTTAAGGTCTTCCAGGCCAAAAAGAGCCAACCTGGAGTTTGCCTGGAGTTGTCAAAGGTCCTGTCTGTGCCTAGCCAATAAGGAGCTACCAAGCAGTGTTTCCTGAGTGCCTAGCAAACGAAGTTCAGGTTCCCAAGCCCTAGGGGAACTGGGAATCTTCCAATAGCTGACCTAGCTCTTCCTTAAACCATAGAAATAGTTGTTATGCATTTTCAGTTCTCTAGAAACATTACGGCTGTTTCTAACAACAGAAAGAACAAATGAATCTGATTGGTTGAACCAAAAGGCTTACATTGTATGTCAGTTGACAATGATGGAACATTCGAGGAAGCCCCTAATCCCTAAGTCCTGATTGGTGAAAACTGTAACTGTAAGTTAGCAACAAATGTTTGTGAGTTTTGTGCCTAAATACTTGCTTCATCTGCCATTCAGGATAGCAGTTCAGCCCCTGAGTCTGTCCTGCGGCCCTGATCTATCAGCCTCCTCCCCTCTTCCCCCTCTTCTTTTTGTTGCCCTGCATTAAATCTTGCCTTGTGGTAACTTCCTGTGTCTGCTTGGGTTGATTTGGAGCCTCTTTCTATGGTTTAGAAAGTCTGAGAAAATTCTCAAGTACAACTGCCACCACGTCAGATCTAGAGCACTCCCCGCTACTTCCCAAAGGACTTTCCTCAGGCCCCTTTGCTCTCGTTCACCACCTTTGACCCTGTTTCAAAGTAAACATGGCATATTTTATGTTGCTATGTTGGGGCTTGTCTCCAATCCAGTATAAATATTTGTGACTGGCTATGTCCCTTCGAATAATGCTTTCATTTCCTTTCATTGTGGAATATTATCCAAGTGTGCACACGACACTCTATCCACTCACCCAGTCTATGCACAACCGTTTCACTTGCTAACTTGCTCCTCTTTTTTGAGACAAGGTCTCTATGTAGCCCAGGTGGGCCCTGCACTCATGATTACACCGGTTGGCTTCCTGAGTGGCTGAATTATAGACATGGGCCTCCCTTACTTTATTTGGGTTTTAATAACGCTGATTCTCACATGTGATTTCCTGTGATCACGTGTATTCAGTTTTTGGATTTACAACCTAGAGCAGAATTTTTAAGTCATGAGACACATGTGTTAAACAATTAAAGAAGTTCTAAGACTAGAGATGCAGCAGGGGTAGAAGGCTTTCCCTATGTACAAGGCCATGGGTGTGATGCTCAGCACTATAAAAAATAAAATGAAGTCAGATCAGATGATATAGGCTTTCATTCCTAGCTTCTCAAAAGACTGAGGCCAGGGTACACAAGTTAAGACCTTCCTGAACTATAGAAAAAACTCCAGGCTAGGCTGGAAAATTTAACTGTAGTCTGTCTCCACATAACAACTACAAAAATGGCACACAGCTTTAGTCTCAGTACTGGAGAAGCAGACGTAAGTGGATCTCTGAGTTGAGGCCAGCCTGGTCTATAGCATGAGTTCCAGGACAGCCAGGTCTACACAGAGAAGCTCTGACTAGTACAAAAAAAGATTTTAAAAATCTGATTTGATTTAGTAAAAAGAAGGAGGAGGAGGAGGAAGAAGAATAAGAAGAAATACTGAAAGGAAAATGTGGTTGCGGGATCAAGGGCATCTTAGGAGTGATGGAGGCAAGAATGATTTGACACATTGTATTCATGTATGAAATTACCAAAATCTTTAAAAATCCCAAGGTTCTGGGACCACAGCTCAGAGGTAGAGCACTTGTCTGACACATGTAAGACCCTGAATCCAATCCTCTGTCCCCTCTTTAGAAGCTTTGGGGTAAATGTCTACATGGTCTACATTGACTGGTTGGATGTCAAATTTCCATGTCCATCTCTTATCAACCACCAACTTTCCTATATCTACAAATGACTTAGAAGACTTCTGATGAGCCTCAGCCCTGCTGTCTTCATCAGTTCAAGCTGCTAACTAAATCATTCCTGGGATAGATGTCTGTGGCTCAGTTCCTTGGAAGACTAAAGTAAGAGGGTTTGGTCATCTCCGGAGCTAAGGATATATATATACACACACACATAACAACTCAATAGTATATATGTTATATACATATGTGAACATGTATGTACCATAGCATGCATGGTTTATAAGCAATAGAAGTGCATTCATTGTTTTGGAGACCATGAAGCTCAAAGTGAACATGCCAGCCTATGTCCCATGAGGTGAGGGCTAACTCTATTGAGAAAGACAGAACCTGGTGTCTTCAACTGGGCAGATGGCAAACTAATGGAGTTCAAGATCTGAATACATTGTGTTCATACATGAAGTTAACAAAGAGTAAATACCACCCCAAGGTTCTGGAAATGTAGTTCAATAGTAGAGTATTGACAGAGGTTTCTGTCCCACCTGGTCCTACAGCCATTTAGTCCTAAATAAACACACAGAGTTCTACATTATTAGAAACTTGTTGGCCCTGTAGCTCAGGCTTTTCTTATTATCTAATTCTTACATCTTATATTAGCCCATTATTCTTGTCTATGTTAGCAACATGGCTTGGTACTTTTTTTGGCGAGGCAGACACATCTTGCTCCCTCTGCATCTGGATCACAACTGCAGACTTGGCTTCCCTCTTCCCAGAATTCTCCTGTTCTCGTTGCCCCACCTCATTGTTGATCAAAGGGTTTGTGGCTGGCTTGATGCCTACATTTCCTGTTTGGATGCATGCAGAGTACCTTCTTGTACCAAAGACACTAGAGTGTAGTTGTGAAGGCTCTATGGAAGCACCAGCTGGACTTCTCCAAGCTCAATGAGCTGTGTAGGTGTTGTCTTCAGCAGTGGGCCTTGCTTGGTTGGGGAGAGTACCCTATAGTATTGGCAACGACCTGGATTCTTTGGGGATTCCTACGAACTTTTTTTGCCAAATAATTCAATTAGATGTAACCCAGTTCTGGTATTGGAAGCTTCATTTAATGAAAAAAAAAAAGGCCAGCTGGGGCTTTTTCTCCCCCATATTTTGACAATTTTGTTTAGATCATGTTCATATATATATATGAAATATATGTGAGATTGTGTGTATAAATATATATATGAAGTACATATTAGGGAGTATCTAATGTATTAGATTGCCTTACTCTCCCTCAAATTCCTCTTAGTTTTAGCTGTCTCTCCCCATATTCCCTCCCTCAACCCCCCTCCAATCATTCCCACCACTTGAACCTTCCATTCCAGCCCTGCATCCTTTCATAATTATCTACTACATTTCCCTTTTCTAATGAGATCACTCTGCTCTCTCTAGTCCCTTGCTCTATACCTACCCTCTGTGGATCCACAGACTGTAGCTTGGTTATCATTGACCTAACAGCTAATGTTCACGTATAAGCAAATACATACAATATTTGCCTTCCTGGATCTAGGATACCACACTTGGGATAATTTTTTTCTAGTTTCATTCATTTGTCTGCAAATTTCAGGGTGTCATATCTTTGAACAACTGAGTAATACTCTATTATGTAACTGTACCACAGTTTCTTTATCCATTTATCTGTTGAGGGACGTCTGGGTTGTTTCCAATTTCTGACTATTATAACTGGAGAGCAGCAATGAAGATGGTTGAGCAAGTATGTCTGTGGTAGGATGAAGCATCTTTTGGGCATATGCCCAGGAGTGGTATAGCTGGATCTTGAGATAGATCTATTGCCATCTTCCCGAGGATCTGCTACACTGATTGTCATAGTGGTTGTACAAGTTTGCACTCCCACCAGCAATGGATGAGTGTCCCTCTTACTTCACATCCTCGCCAGCATGAGCTGTCACTTGTTTTGTTGATCTCAGTCATTCTCACAGGTGTAAGATGAAATGTCAAAGCAGTTTTGATTTGCATTTCCCTGATGCCTAAGGATGTTAACTTTTATTAAGTGCTTCTCAGCCATTTGAGTTTCCTCTATTGAGAATTATCTGTTTAGATCTGTACCCCATTTTTAATTGGGTTATTTGTTTTCTTGATATCTAGTTTCTTGAGTTATTTAAATATTTCCCATATTAGCCCCCCCATCAGATGTGAAGTTGGTAAAAATTTTGTCCCATTCTCTAGGCTGCCATTTTGTATGATTGATGGTGTCCCTTGCCTTACAGAAGCTTTTCAGTTTCAGGAGGTCCTATTTATTAATTATTGATCTTAGTGCTTGTGCTGATGGGGTTCTCTCCAAAAAAAAAAAAAGTTTTTTTTTCCTGTGCTAATGAGTTCAAAGCTATTTGCCACTTTCTCTTCTATCAGCTTCAATGCATCTGATTTTAGGTTGAGTTCTTTGATTCACTGGGAATTACGTTTTATTCAGAATGATAATCATGGACCTATTCGCATTTCTCTACACACAGCCAGCCAGTTTGACCAGCACTGTTTGTTGAAGATTCTGTGTTTTTCCAGTGTGCACTTCTGCCCCCTTTGTCAGAAATCAGGTGTCCATAGGTATATGAGCTTATGTCTAGGTCTTCAATTCAATTCTGTTGATCAACATGTCTATTTTGTACCAGTACCATGCTTATTTATTACTATGGCTCTGCAGTGCTACTTGAAATCAGCAATGGTGATACCTCCAGCTGTTCTTTTATTGTTCAGGATTGCTTTAGCTATCTTCAGTTTTTTAATTAATCAGTCAATTAATTATTTTTTCCCAGCATGATCACAAGATCCTTCCCTCTCTTTCTCCTCCCAGTCCCTCCTCCTAACTTCTCCCTCTTCCCCATCCACTCTCTCTCCCTTCCCTTCAGAAAAGTGCAGACCTTTCTCGTATATCAGTTAGCCATGGGATATCAAGTTGCAGCAAGAGTAGGCACCTCCTCTCCTAATTAAGGCTGGATGAGACAACCCAGCAGGTGGCAAGGGTCCTAAGAGCAGGCAACAGAGTCAAAGGCAGCCCCCACTCCCTCTGCCAGGAGTTCCACTAGAAGACCAAGCCACATAGCCACACACATGCAGAGGGTCCAGGTCAGCCCCATGGCTAGCTTGAGGATTTTGTGTGTGTGTTTGTGTATTTCTATATCTGGTTGGAAATTGCCCTTTTCAGTTCTGTGAAGAATTGCCTTGGAGTTGTGGTGGAAGTTGCACTGAATCTACAGACTTCTTTTCATAGAATGATTATGTTTATTAAGTTAATCCTATTAAACCATGGTCTTTCTATCTTCTGATATATTCTTCAGTTTCTTTCTCCAGTGACTTGAGGTTTTTAATCATACAAGTCTTTCACTTGCTTGATTAGAGTTGCCTCAAAATATTTTATTTTATTTGAGACTATTGAGAAAGATATTTCCTTGATTTCTTTCTCAGTCCATTTGTCCTTTATATGTAGGAGAGCGACTGATTTTTGTGAGTTAATTTTATATTTTGTTACTTTGCTGAAAGTGTTTATCAGCTGTAGGAGTTTCCTGGCGGGATTTTTCAGGTCACTTATGTATACTATCATATCATCAACATCTATAAGTTCTTAGGCTCCTTCCTTTCCAATTTATATCTCCTTGATTTCCTTAAGTTGTCTTATTGCTCTAGCTTAGAATTCAAGTACTATATTAAATACGCAAGGAGACAGTGGACAACCTTGCCTTGTTCCTGATGTTAGAGGAACAGCTTTGATTTTTCACTTCATTTAAGTTGACCTTGGCTATCGACTTGATGTAAACTGCCTTTATTATTTTGGGGTGTGTTCCTCAGGACTTTTATCATGAAGGGTGAAGCACGATTAATAAAAACTCAGAGACAGAAAGTGGGGTTCAACCTGAGGATCAGAAAAGCAAAACAGCCAGCCCTTGGCTCTTACCTCTACCCCAGTCCAAAATGGCCATCCTGCCTCCAAGACTATCAGAATGAGACTGAGGCTGTCTCCTCCTGTTTTATATTCCTCTCCAGGTCAGGAATTAAAGGTTATGTCACTGGGATTAAAGGAATGTTCCCTGCATAATTCTTGTACTGTTGCTGTCTAACATGTCTGGATGTGGGCAGATGGACTCCCAAATGAGCACAGTAACAACCATAGGGGCAGATGGAAATGCCTTATGTTGTGTATTTTGAAAATATTTTTATGTTGAAAAAGGGTTTCAATATGTTGAACTGATTGTCCTAAAATTCCCTCATAGCCCAGCATGTCCATGTAGTAATCGGAGCTGTGGGGCTGCGTAACCAGCACCCCAGCCGCCTGGCTAGCTTATACCCGAAATAACAACACACAAACTGTATTCATTTAAACACTGCTTGGCCCATTCTGCTTGGCCCATTAGCTCTAGCCCTTACTGGCTAATTCTGATATCCCGATCAACCCATCTCTAATAAACTGTGTAGCTCCGGTCTTACTGGGAAAGTTCAGCATGTCTGACCTGGCAACTTGCTTCATCGCGTGCGTCTGCCCAGGAGATGGGAGCATGGCGACTCTCTGAGGCGTCTGCCCCCCGAGAGGAGAGCTGTCAAGTCTGAGCTCACTTCCTCTTCCTCCCAGCATTCTGTTCCTTTTACTCCACCCACCTATGTTTTAACCTATGAGGGCCAAGCAGTTTCTTTATTGCTTAACCAATGATATCAACAGATTGATATATGACACTCCCACATTATATCCAAAACACAGTCCTTTTGTCTAAGGTCTTGACATTACAGTGGTATGCAATTACTCCCTGACCTGGAAAAACTGGTACCAGTTCTTCCTTCATTTGTTGTTTTAAACCGATCAAACATCATCATCCAAGTGATGATTCTTACAATGTCCTCTCTGACCACCAGGAGGCAGGAGAGCCATGAGAATACTATTTGCCTGGCCTCTACAGCTGGGCAGAGGAGCTGTGCCTGGTCTTCCACAGACACCTGAGGGCATTACCGAGTTCCTGCTGTAAACACATCTCTGTGAAGTGTGCACTTCTGCTGAAGCACAAAACACTTTGCCAACGCGTTTTTAGACACTATGTTACCCTCTTACCAGGTTTTAGACACTATGTAACCCTCTTACCATTGGAAAGCTTCATCATCAAATGATTTTTATACAAACAAATTTACCTTTTGCCAGTGTGGTAAACTTGCATAAGAGGTAAGAAACAATCCACACTTGAAGGATGAAAATAATTCTTTCACTGGAAAAATTTGTCTCATGATCCTTTATGTTAATCCTTGCCTGGTCTCTGCTCCCTGAAACCCCTTGGCTGCTTTGTGGCCGAACAGTTTGAAAACTCCATAGAATTTTAACGCTATAGTTCCCTGGCCATCCTATCATGAAAAAGAAATCATTTGTGATTGGTTCTTCTGTGAGGTACAAGTCAAGGATGTTGTCCCTTGGTTAACAGTGTCATTCCACATATGCAGGCAACACATCTTACCCACTACCCAGTTCAGGCGCACCTGAGTGGCCCAATTTCGATTACTTTTAGCCAAGCTCTTATAAATATATCAAACACAGGCTTTTGATATCAATATTTTGTTCCCATTTGGCTGAGGATCTGAGAGCAGAAATACTGAGTCATATAACACAGGTGTGTTTGACTTTTTTGTTTTGTTTTTGCTTTTATTGTTTTGGTTTTTTTGTTTGTTTTTGTTTGTTTGTTTGTTTGTTTGTTGTTGGTGGTGGTGGTGATGGTTTTCTCAGGCAGTGTTTCTCTGTAGCTTTGGAACCTATCCTGCAACTAGTTTTTATAGACCAGGCTGGCCTCAAACTCACAGATATCTGCCTGCCTCTGCCCCTTGAGTGCTGGGATTAAAGGCATGTAACCAACACTGCCCTGTGTGTTTAACTTTCAATTAAAGTGCCAGCCTGTCTTCTGTGACTATTATTTTGCAACTCCTCCAGACATGTAGGAGGGCATCAGTGACCCCATATCTTTGTGACCATTTGTCCTTATGGCTCCTCAGCCTGATGTTATAGAATGGTGTGAAGGGGTGGGTGTCTCATTGCAGGAGCTTTAATGGAGTTTGAGCCCCATCCTCCCACTTGCTCCTGGGCTCACTCCCTGCTTCTTCCATGAAATGCACCTGAGTATCTTCATTCCACACACCTGCTGTGGCCTTGGCAATTACCAACACAGGGTCTGGATGCAGGTGCAGAGAGTAACAAAGCATGAGGGCTCCACCCTCCCCCAGCTATCGCAATCACTGCTCTATTGCTGTGGAGAGACACCATGACCACGATAACTGTAACAGAAAACATTTCACTGGGGGCTTCCTTACAGTTTCAGAGGATGAGTCCAGGGCCACCTTCCTGGTGGGCGGCATGGCAGCAGGCACAGAGCTGGAGTAGTGGCTGAGAGTTTATACCCAGATCCACCAGCAGGAGGCAGACAGCCTGGGCCTAGTGTGGGCTTCTGAAATGTCAAACCCCACCTCCAGGGACACACCTCCCCCAACAAGGCCACACCTCCTAATCTTTCCTGAACAGTCTTTCAACTGGAAACCAAACATTCAAACATATGAGTCTCTAGGGGCCATTCTCATTCAAACCAGCACACCAGCTGAGCTTGGAAAATCTTATATCAAGAAGAAACAGCAGAAAGCCCAGGGCAGGTGAAGAAGCTGATTCCTTGACCCTGAAGGCCTCTCAGCCAAACAACCAATCATGTTTAGTCAAGCAATTGAGGGCAGGGAGAGCAGCAGCCAGTAAAGGCTGGGACCACAGACTGGACAGAGTTGCATTGGAGTTGCTACATTAAAACAGTGTAGCAAGCTTGGATAGGGAAAGGCATGGCAGTCCTGCTCGGAGAAACAGACAAGCACCAAGGAGGAAGTTCAGCAGTGTTAAGCCCTGGATCCAAAGATTATCATGTCTGGAAAGACAGACAGAAGGTAAATTCTCAGATGGCCCTGCAGGCTGACATTGATCCTTTATCACTTCCTCCAAGACATCAGCTGGGCTTTGTGGGATCCTAATCCTGTACTCTTCGATGTGTCCTGCCAGGATTCTTTGTGATTATTAAACTCCTGATACAGACTTGTATCTTCAGCTTGATTGTACACTCTGAGAGCCCAGGCTGTCCCTAGTGTTGGGATGAGCAGGGACCCATTAAGTGTTTGTTAAGTACAGGCCAGGAACTGGGGACTCAATGGTTAGAGGAACCTTCTAGAAGGCCAGAGGACATGAGCTGGATCCCCATACCTACATAGTGAGAGGAGAGATCTCACTGGCAGAAGTTTTTCACAGGTATGCCATTGCATATTCTCTCTCTCTCTCTCTCTCTCTCTCTCTCTCTCTCTCTCTCTCACACACACACACACACACACACACGTAAACACATACACAATAAAGAAACAGGAAAAAAATTGAAAGTGTTTCTCACATAGGTAAAGAACTAGGAAGTCGATTTCAGCAGGAGTTTGCTTAAAGAGGAAACAGATTACGGAGGCGGAGTGAATGGGGATAGGAGTGAATGGGGATCGGAGTGAATGGGGATCTGACTGACCAGTGCCAGAGCTGCAGTGCCTCGGTGAAGCAGCCACAACCTGTGCAGAGGGTCCGTGGATCCTAGGATCACTGGGATGGTCACATTCTGATTCCTCTCCATCTGGGGCATCTTCAGGATTTACCTACTCAGATGAGCCCCCCTGGCTTCTCCTTTTTTTGTCCCCTGACATCTGAGCCCTGAGAACAAGGACAGCCGTCACAGTTTGAGTACATTTAAGTTTTCATACAGGACTCCTGGTATCACAGAATTGCTTTAGATGCCATAATATCTCTTTCTAGTAGGCCAAGGAGCAAGAACAAAGATTGCTTGGCCTGCCGCCAGCCTTCACCTCTTTGACAATAAGGACTTTGCCCCACCCTGCTGAGTTTCTGCCTACTTCATTTTAGGTCCACCGTCCTGCCTGCACAAGGCCCACATATTCTCTTTTCTGTCCGTGACACACAGCAACACGGACTCAGATTAGGAGCCGACCATGAAACTGGAAAGACTTCCTGGCTGGTTGAAGGCTGTGACCTGTGGGCTCCTGCTTCTCTTCCTGCATGTACAAGGTGAGACTCCTTTAGTGAGTACTGAGGACCAGGGTCAGGGCCGCCCAGATCTGCAGAGTGGGCAGCTTGTCTTACAGGAAGGAAGGAACCAACAAGGGATGGCAGATAAAAGGGTGGGAATTATGGACCTCCCTGTGCCCCAACCAAAACCCACACAATGAGCCCTGCAGCACCCAGAGGCTAGAGATGTCCTTACTACAAAAGCCATCCAGGATAAGGAGGTCTGAGCAGCACTGGACCTGCAGATTAGGGGAAAGAACCAAGGGGACATTTCCTTCCTCTGTGCGTATGTGTAGCTGCTACAGAACTCTGAATGATCATGAAAGTAATACATCCATGCTGCCATGTGTCTCTGAGGATGTCTCCTTGTTGGTCACAGGCTTGCACAGCCACCACTCAAAAGGAGCATGAGCTATGTTCCTGGCCATCGGGACAATAAAGAAACTCCTATCCCCACATCTCATAGCTAATCCCAGGCACTCCAGATTCCCTCCCCCGTGGACCCTAGAGAAAATGAGGTGGGAAACAACGGTATGGTGGCAGCTGCCTGAGAAGGACTAACCCTGATGGCATCTCTCCCAGGCCAGGACTCAGCCAGCCCCATCAGGAATACACACACTGGCCAGGTTAGAGGAAGCCTCGTCAAGGTGAAAAACACCGAAGTTGGTGTCCACAGATTCCTGGGAATTCCCTTTGCCAAGCCACCTGTAGGACCACTGCGTTTTGCACCCCCTGAAGCTCCTGAACCGTGGAGTGGTGTGAGAGATGGGACCGCCTATCCAGCCATGTAAGTTCTAGGGTTCAGAGGACTTTCAGCCTCTGGGGTGAGGATGTGCTCTGAGCTCTGGGACAGAATGAGGGGCTTCCTTCATCCCAACCCCACAGAAGTTTTCTGTCTGGGATATGTACTCTGTCATGCATTTTCAGATACATGACTAACCCTTCTAACAAAGCAACTTTGCCAATCTTCTGGGTCATAGTCCGGTTCCTGTAGGAAGTTGTCTCTCAGTTTTGCAGTGAGAGATTAAAAAAAAAAAAAGGTTCCCAGATTCAGATTGTGCCAAGTGATCTCTGTCACCATTGAAGAGATCTAGGGACAAGGGCCAATATAAGCACATTAACCAGCCAAAGCCCAGGGTCTAGTGCCAAGTACTGTAAGTAAGTCTTTCAGGAGGGCATCAGGGATGTGTCCTTAGCCACTTCATCTTCCGCATTCACTGGGACAATCCATAGAGCCAAGTGACATTGTTCAAAGAAATGTCTAAAAGCTTCCTCTGGAAACTACATGGAAATGCAAACTACCCTGTGTTTCTGGATGTGGGGTGAAAACCACCCCACTACTCTTTGGGACATTGCTGTCCACTGACTCCATAGGAGCTGTGTAGGCAGAGCACCACATGATCCGGGTATCTTCACTCTGTTTCTTGTTGCTGGGGTAACATACCTGGTAAAGTCAACTGTAGGCAGAAACAGTTTCTTATGGGTCACAGTTCCACATGACCATCCATTGCAAGGGGAACTTAAAGGACTGGAACATCAGAGATCAAAGAACGCATCCATACCTGTTAGTGGTCGGTTGCCTTCTCTGCTTCTTCCTAGGGAATGGCACCACTCAGGGTTGGGAACAGTCTTACCTCTACTCACAGAACCAAGAAAATCCCCATAGGCTTTCCTGATCTAGACAATCCTTCATTGAGTCTAAATCCCACGGGTGACGCTCTGTTTCTTCGAGTGAGGAATCAAAACTAACCACCTCAACAGGAATTACGGAGTACGAAGAGAAGTGGTGACTCACTGTGTGCAGGAAGCTATTCTCATTGAGCCCCTTGGAGTTCTCTAGATCCTAGGCTCAGAAAGAATAACATATACGTCCTCACCCAAGTGCAGGCGTCTCTTGAAACCTGGTTCTGTCCTAGCTTTCACTGAGCCTGTAGCCTTTACCTTGATAGGAAAGGGCTTTAGAGCATATTCATGCTTTAGGGAAACATCTTGAAGGAAAGTGGACAAAATTGTCTGAAAGAAAATCCATACAAAAACCAGGTTTTGACTACCAGACATGTCTTGTAATAACTGTCTGTCATTGTCACCAGGTGTCCACAAAGTGATGATATGATGAATTTAGAGGGTCTGAAGATGATAAAACACCTCATCCCTCCCATCTCTATGTCCGAGGACTGCCTATATCTCAATGTCTACACACCAGCGCATGCCCGTGAGGGCTCTAACCTGCCTGTGAGAGTTGGGCCGCGGTCAACTGGGTGGAGGTGGAGATTTCTCTCTCAAGAGGATTAGAAGGCATAAAATCAACTGAGTTCCACTGCAGTGTAAACCCTAATGAGAAGTCTTTTCCTAAGGTGTCCACGAGAGCCTTCTCAGTCATGGTGGGCAGCTAACCCCTGGATATAGGACACTGAGCACTGGAACTCTGAGAGGTCAGGGGTTGTGCTCCATGGACTCACTCAGGACATTCTCAACAAACTTGAGCCTTAGAGCCCAGGCAGGAATCCAAGGATGAACATTGAGATAAGCCAAATTCCAACTTTGGGATATTGGTTGTGCCAATGAGATTTGGTGATGCTTTTGATTCATAATCAGGAAAACTGTTACAGAGACACCCTTCTCCACATTTTTGAGGAGTCTGGGAGTGATAGAGACATCACTCTGGACTTAAATCCATTAATCCAAACTGAGATTCTTGGTGTAACTGTGGGGCTTGGAAATACGCTGATGAGACTGTGTTCCTCACCTGTGGCCTGGGTCTAAGATGCTGAGGAGTTCTGTGTGTGTTTAGCTGCACAGATAGAAAGAAGACAATAATCTGGCAGGCAGTCCCTCTTGACCTTGTCCCTGAAAGAAGCCTCCTGACATCTCTCTTGACCCCTCCAGGTGATGGTGTGGATCCATGGTGGTGCTCTGGTTGTAGGCATGGCCTCCACGTATGATGGGTCCATACTGGCAGCCACAGAAGATGTGGTGGTGGTCACTATCCAGTATCGCCTGGGAGTCCTGGGCTTCTTCAGGTGAGCTTGGGCTGGGATGGGCAGTGGCAGCTGAGAAGAACCTGGACAGCCCTTTGATCCATGTCCTTCCACTTCTCAGCACTGGAGACCAGCATGCTAGAGGCAACTGGGGCTACCTGGACCAAGTGGCCGCCCTGCGCTGGGTCCAGCAGAACATCGCCCACTTTGGAGGCAACCCTGACCTTGTCACCATCTTTGGCGAGTCAGCAGGTGGCGCAAGTGTGTCTTCACTTGTTGTGTCCCCCATGTCCAAAGGACTCTTCCACAGAGCCATCATGGAGAGTGGAGTAGCCGTGTTGCCTGGCCTCATCTCCAGCTCCTCTGAGGTGGTTTATGGAGTGAGTGCACTCTATTCCTCCAGCCCTGACCTGCTGTCTTAGCGCTCACTCTCTAGGACTCTACTGCTGCCATCAGCAGGAAAAATGAGGACCACGGGAAGTAACCTCCCTTCAGTACTTTCTGAAAGGCTCAAGGTTGAGATCCCTCCCTCTCCCCCACCCCATAGTGCTTTATACAAGGTGTGTATATTGTATGTTCACCAAAGCTGTACCTAGAAGCTTCCATCATTGGCAAAAGCAAGTATGTATGGACTTGGGGGATGGTACAAGAGGCAGGAGAGCTTTCTGTGCAAGTCTGAGGATTTGAAGTCAACCCCCAGAACACACATATATCTGGGCATGGTTTTTCTTGTCTCTAATCCAGGTGTTCCTATAGTGAGATGGGAAACAGGGACAGGTTAATCCCTGGAAGGTTACAGACTAGCTAGACCGGTGTAGGCTGCAGCAGAACCAGAGAGTATTTCTCAAACTAGATGGAAGGTGGGAAAAGGAAGAAGGGAAGGAGAGGGGAGGGAGGAAGGAATGGAGAGAGGGAGGTAAGGAGAAAGGGAGGGAAGGAGGGAGGGAGAGAGGGAGAACTGCCACTGCTGACCAAGAGGAAAATGAGAACAATTTTGTTCTGACTCCAGTCCACACACATTACACCGCATGGTATAATATTTAGAGCCAATGGCACCCTCCCGGGCCTGGGAAAACTCCTCTGCCTGGAAGACAAGGCATCCAGGCAGCCTCATCCTCCTCCCTTTCCAGACTGTGGCCAATCTATCTGATTGCGCAGCTGTGGACACAGAGACGCTAGTGCGCTGTCTACGGGGCAAGAGTGGAGCAGAGATTCTGGCTATTAACAAGGTGCGGCTGGGAAGATGGCAGGTTGCAAGGTGTGTTACAGGTAGTCCTCATTAGTATGAGCAAACTACCTAAGCTCCATGGCTTAGTATCCTTTGAGTCCTGGGCAAAATCAATACCAGCATCGGCTATTCCAAGTGCAAGGTCTCTTCAGGGGTGAGATGTGTGGTGGAGAATAACCACCCTGAGACAAATTAGCAAGTGGAGAAGGGATGGAGGTTACTCAGTGGTCATCAGCATATGTATTTCATTGACCTTCGGCATTGATTTTAATGCCCCTCAGGTCTTCAAGGTCATCCCTGCAGTGGTGGATGGAGAGTTCTTCCCCAGGCACCCTGAGGAGCTCTTGGCCTCTGCTGATTTTCACCCTGTCCCCAGCATCATTGGTGTCAACAATGATGAGTATGGTTGGCTTCTCCCTATGGTGAGGCTCAGTTCTAACCTCCTGGATGCCTGGGGACTCATATGGTGGGCAGTGGGAACTCAGAGATTCGTTGATCCATATCCATGTCATGGCATACTTAAAACCATTCTCCATACCCCAGTTCATGGGCTCTGCTCAGAAAATGAAGGGAATAACCAGACAAACCCTGCCTGCTGTTCTGAAGAGCACAACACCACAGATGGTGAGACTCTTGGGCCACTGCCACCACTGCAAGGACCCCTGTCTAACTTTCATAAGGAGCATCTCCAGAAATAAGTGTGTATGTGTGTGTGTGCATGCATGCGTGACCTACCTGTGTGTGTTCCTCTGTGTATGCCTGTGTGTGTGCATCTATGTGTGTACCTGTGTGTATGCATGTCTGTGTGTACCTGTGTGTGCATGTTTTTATGTGTTCCTGTTTGTGTAACTCTGTGTGTGTGCATCTGTGTGTGTACGTGTGTGTGCATGTCTATGTGTACCTGTGTGTGTGTGTGTACCTGTCTATCTGAGGTCACTCCAAGCTTTCCCCATACCACACCTCTTTTGCATTTCCCCACTGAGCCTACTGCCTACACATCTTAGTGTCTGTGTTCCCCCATTCTTCTTGATTCCTGTGGTACAGATGCTGCCTCCCGAGTGTAGTGAACTGATAATGGAAGAGTACATGGGGGACACGGAGGACCCACAGACCCTCCAAATACAGTATGCAGAGATGATGGGAGACTTCACGTTTGTGGTCCCTGCACTCCAAGTAGCACATTTTCAGCGTGAGTACATCTGTAACAAGATCAAGGGAAGAAGCTCAGACAGTGGGTCCCAGGTGAGCTCTGTAGGGTCCAGGCTTGACCTGTGTCTGAATAAGAGCTCTGGTTCCAGACAACCAAGAGTCTTTTTTATTAATTTATTATTATTATTAATTTATTCTCTCATATATTACATCCCAACCACAGTTTCCACTCGCTCTTCTCCTCCCAGTCTCTCTGTCCCCCCTGCCTCCCCATCCATCCCGCCTCTGTTTCCCTTCAGAAAAGGGCTGGCCTCCCAAGGATATCAGCCAAACATAACATTTCAAGTTGCAATAAGAATAGGTACCTCAAAAAGCTACAGAGAAACCCTGTTTTGAAAAATCCGAAAAAAAAAAAATAGGAACCTCCCCTCATATTAAGGCTGCATGAGGCAACCCAGTAGGAGGAAAAGGGTCCCAAAAGCAGGCAGCAGAGTCAGAGACAGTCCCTAATCCCTCTGTTAGGAGTTCCAAAAAAACACCAAACTATGCCACTATGACATATATGCAAAGGACCTAGCTTAGACCCACGCAGGCTCCCTGTTGGTTGGTTCAAAACCGAGAGTCTTTATTGAGTAAATCCTTATGTTGAGTGTGAGAGAATGACATCTTATCCAGGTACAGAGGAAAAAGTAACTGAATGATACTCTGTGACTTGACCAAACTACTCAGCTGTGGAGGGCAGAGTCATTATTTAGCAGGGGGATTTCCACAGCCACAGCCAATGCTCAATGCTGGAGCTCCCCACTCAACTCTTGTAACTCCAGATAACTTGAAACCAAGCTGTCTTGTCACCAAATGTGTGTGAGAACAGTTCTAGGCAAAGTACTGCCATGAACATCACCCCAGGTCCTCTCACACAGGTTCCCACGCTCCTGTCTACTTCTATGAGTTCCAACATCGGCCCAGCTTCTACAAGGATATCAAACCACCCCATGTAAAGGCTGACCATGGTGAAGAGATTCTTTTTGTCTTTGGGTCCTTCTTCTGGGGTGTGAAAAGTGAGTCTTCTTTATTTTCCATGAGTTGAATGAGGTCTCAGATGGCTCTCTGGGGGACTCCTGAACTCTCAGTCCATTTGAAGAAACCTGTATACAGATATAGATATAGATATAGATATAGATATAGATGTATAGATATAGATATAGATAGATAGATAGATAGATAGATAGATAGATAGATAGATAGATAGACAGATGACAGACAGACAGACAGACAGACAGATAGGGTTTAGAATCTGGACCCATCCCAGTCTAGCCTATAATGTGGAAGACAGCACATCGAGTCAAGAATTCAATTAGAGGCTTCCATGGATGGTGGATACTGTAAATAGTGAAGAAGGGAGGTAGCAAAACCAATAGTCTGGGGTCAGACAACAGTTGGAATCGCGAGTCTGAAGCATGAGTTGGCAGTTCCATGGGGTGGCCTAACTTGGACCTTTGTCTTTCTCATGACTCCAGTTGACCTCACTGAGGAGGAAGAGCTACTGAACAGGAGGATGATGAAGTACTGGGCCAACTTTGCAAGACATGGGTGAGAACACGCCTCTCTCTCAACCTTCCAGGTGTGGGACCCTTTCTAGGGCTCCTTTTTGGATGGAGGCCTCCTTATTATGCATAGATATTTCATCACATGATAGAGTCTTCTCTACACACTTACACACTTACACAGACACTTTGTGGGTGTCAGTTACTGGTCATCTCACAGT
Source organism: Microtus oregoni (assembly GCF_018167655.1). NCBI lineage: Eukaryota > Metazoa > Chordata > Mammalia > Rodentia > Cricetidae > Microtus > Microtus oregoni. Next base: position 46,018,539 of record NW_024543063.1, read on the forward strand.
GACCTGGCTCATGAACCATAGTGCTATGGGACTGTTCTTTTGATCTTACCTCTCGGAGACATAAAACTGGTCAAGTACTTGTCTCCCATCTGAAGCAGAAACCGGAGTATGGCACTTGTATCCCTACAAGTGTGTGTGTGTGTGTGTGTGTGTGTGTGTGTGTGTGTGTACCTACCTGTGTGTGTATCTGTTTGTGTGCTTGTGTGTACCTCTGTGTGCACCAATGTGTGTGTGTGTACATCTGTGTGTGTCCCATCAATCCCTGTCCCACCAGCCCCTTCACCACTGACCTAATTGTTCCACTGCCCTGACCCAAATCAGGGAACCAGACTTTGGGTCACCCTCACCCTTCCCCCTGGCTGGCATATCCACAGGAACCCCAACAGCGAGGGTCTACCCTACTGGCCCATGATGGACGATGATGAGCAGTACCTGCAGCTGGACATCCAGCCTGCTGTGGGCCGAGCCCTGAAGGCCAGAAGGCTGCAGTTCTGGACCCAGACTCTGCCCCAGAAGATCCAGGAGCTAAAGGGGATCAAAGAGGAGAGGCACAAAGAGTTGTAGTACTCTGTGTGAAGAAAGGCGTGTGGGCTTCATAGACATGTGGGCTCTCTCTAAGGTTTGGACAGCCTTTTGACCCTAACACTCACATAATCATTCCTAACATAAACAGCCACCCCTTTTACCAATCCGTATGACAAGACCTCTGCATGTCACTCCTTCACAAGACACTGCTGTTCTTCTGGTAGATTCACTCAATAAAAGTTCTTGTAACAATGTGGAATATGGATGTGACCCCCGAAGTCCCACGGTCTTCACAAATTCCGGCTGCTGTTCCAAATAGATCACTAACCGCCAGCAGGTGTTGTGATACGTATCTGTGGCTCCAGCTACTCAGAAACTGAGACAGGACTATTGAATCAGTCTGGGAGTTCTACACTGACTTGGACAACAGCAAAACCTGTATCTCAAAAACAGAAACAATCGTCAACTTGGTAATATACATACAGAAATATACGTAAAGTTCTGTGGACTGAGAAATACAGGGTCTACAAAGGAATCTGAGCCACATGGGCTGCCAGAGCTCAGCTCCTAGACCTCTCTGACATCAGTTACTGAGCACACCAGCTACGGAAAACTCTGGACAGATTATCCCAGTAGAGGAATATTTCCTTCCCAAATTTCTATTGTCCACTTTTGTGAGAAGCTGGACTTGATATGTCCATAAATACCTAAGGTTTATCCAGGAGAGAGGTGCTTGGCCAACAGACTAGGTGGGCCCAGTTTCTCAGACTAGAGGCTGACCTTGTGGGAAGGTACCATGGAGGGAGGAGTTTAAAAAGATGGTAGACAAGAATGCAGAAACTGTGTGTCTCCCAGTGCCCCCACCAAAGCCCACACAATGAATTGTGCAGTGCACAGAGGACTAGAGATGTTGTTACCAAAAAGCCATCCAGTGTAAGGAGGTCTGAGCAGCACTGGACCTGCAGATTAGGGGAAAGAACCAAGGGGACATTTCCTTCCTCTGTGTGTGTGTGTGTAGCTGCTATAGAACTCTGGATGATCATGAAAGTAATACATCCATGCTGCCATGTGTCTCTGAGGATGTCTCCTTGTTGGTCACAGGCTTGCACAGCCACCACTCAAAAGGAGCATGAGCTATGTTCCTGGCCATCGGGACAATAAAGAAACTCCTATCCCCACATCTCATAGCTAATCCCAGGCACTCCAGATTCCCTCCCCCGTGGACCCTAGAGAAAATGAGGTGGGAAACAACGGTATGGTGGCAGCTGCCTGAGTAGAACTAACCCTGGTGAGTCCTGGGTACCCTGTCTAATGTTTTATCAGGACCCTGAGGACTCTCTCATCTAAGTTAATCCTGTGTCTAGTGCTAAAGAGTGACATCTTTTCTAGTTAAAAATGAGGAAAGTGAGGTAGTGATACTTTGTGACCACCCAAACTACTCAGGTGCAAAAGCCAGAGTCAAGACTGAACCCAAACTCTTGCACCAGCCTTGAAGTTCGTGCTCTCCCCGAGACCCCTAATACTCCAACCACTGTGATTCCTGACAACTTCAGGCCAAGGTATCTTGTGTCCTCAGTCCCAGGTCCACGCCCCTGTCTACTTTCATGCCAAGCTCGTCAGAGGCATTAGACCACATCGTGTGAAGACCAGCCTTGAGGGGATATCACCTTTGGTTTGGAGTCTTCTAGGCAGCAGATATGAGTCTTCTTTTCATGAGCATGTGAGGGGTTACTGGGCTCACTGCCCAGTCATGGAAGCTGAGGCTCTTAGAGAGCCTCTTGCAGCCAGAGGTTCTATAGTTCACACACAGCCTAGCACAGCCTAAAACCCAAGGCAGTCCTTCTGTCTAGAGGCCTGAGGTAACAGGGTGTGTCACTATTCCAAAGAAGATATTTGAAAGGAATAATTTTCTTAGACAATTGCTCTATGACGGAAGGAAAGCACACTGGCAAGAATGAGCCCAGGAACCCTTCCATGAGGCTGTGCCTAGTAAGGGCAGGATGGGGAAGGGATCCTGGCAGGTGGGGGTGAACATATCCAGGTCCCAGACTAAACAGGGATGCTAAATGTGGAGCATGAGCTGGCAGCTGTATGATGTGGGAAGACCAGACCTTTGTCCTCCTTCTGTCTGCAGGTGACCTCACTGAGGAGGAGCTGCTAGGCAGGACAAGAGTATACTAGACCAACTTTGCATGACATTACATGTATGAGTGAATACCCCTCCCTGATCAAGGAAATCCCCTTCAGACCTTCCCTTATCTGTGCTGACCTCATCAACATACATGGGTTGGTTCTTCATCACATGGAGCCTCCTCTACAATGCCAGAGCCCACTCAGACAGGAGTCGCTTTAGATGCTGGTCGCTGCTCATCTCCCCATGACTGACAGGCAGGTAACATTTTGTTATTTTGTCTACATAAGTCTATGTTGAAAAGAAAGGACAAACAGTCCAGATGGCACTACCACATACAGAGCAGACACTGGTGGGAACTTCTTACATCAGGACATATGCACCTCCAAGCCTCTGGGAAAAAAAATGAAATTTATGCCCTGGCAAAGCTGAAGCATGCATGGGCAGCCCGTATATAGTGGCTCTGTTGAACTTGTCCGTATTTGGTTTCATGATCTAAGTTGATGAGGACAAATGACCAGGTCTCTTCCTTAAGAGGGCACTAGATCTCATCACAGATGGCTGTGAGCTATGATATGGACTTGAACTCAGGACCTTTGGAAAAGCAGGCAGTACTCTTAACTGCTGAGCCTAGAATGAACATTCTCTCCAGCCTAGAATGTTCTACTCACTGTCCTGATCCAAATTAAGAAGTGAGGCTTTGGTTCAGTAGGTCTCAAAATGGCCAATGTCCCACTCTGTTGGGAATCCCCAAAGTAAAGGCTGCTTCAGTGGTCCTTGTTTGGCCAAGACACACAATGATGCAGATGGACATCCAACCAGCTGTGGGGCATGCCCTGAAAGCCTCTGGATGGAGTTCTCGATTTAGACCCTGCCCTAGAACATCCTGGAATTAAAGGAGGCTGTGGACAACCACGTGGAGCTATAGCATGTTATACCTGATTTGGGGTGAACTGAGCCAAGGGGGGTCAGCCTTTGCTGCACAAACACCCTGAAGAGACAGGACTAACTGTATTTCATGAGTCCATGCCCTCCTTCTTCATCAGTCTATTCACCCAACACTTCTGAGGAGCCCCTGTTTGCTTCTTGTTCCAGCCCTGCCTGGGCCCTGACTTGATTCACATCTCAGTGCACCCATGACGATGAGCATGTGTGAGCCCCAGTGGGTGCCGACTTTCTCTGCACGCCACTGGACCTGTGCCTCTTCCTCCCTTCTTCACCTCATCTCCTTCCTGTCCTTTTTCTCCTCTTTTCCAAGGCCCAGACGTTCTCAAATAAAGCAGCTGCCCTGGGGATTGGTGAGCACACCAACTGGTGGCTGTCAAATTTCCATGTCCACCTCTCAACGAGTCCCATGTTTTCTTGCATTTACACTGGACAATAAAACGGTGTTGCTCTCAGCTCTTAGTAACTGTGAGTTTCTGTGACCTTTAATCTTGGTTGTCAAATTGGTAACATCTGGTGTCAACTAAGAGATACACTTCTGGGTGGGTCTCAGAGGGTATTTCCACAAGTTTTACCTGAGGGAAGGAAAACTTCCTCCATAGTACAGTGCACCTTTTGATTGTATCCTAGGTCTAAGGAGGTGTAAGGAAAAACCAGTATTTCAAGCCTACCTACCTTTTCAGTGTGTCCATCTCTGCTGCTGCTGCCTTCAGCCTTCAATGAAGGATGAAGACCAGCAATTCTTTAGGGATTTTCCAGGTCTTTAGTGCCAGATGGAACGGCTGAGGCACTGAGATTAATGAACGGAGCAGAAGCTGGGGTTCTTAGGGTCTCCAGACTACATGTAGTCGTTGTTAGACTGTCCAGCCCTAACATATAAGGCCATTCTAGAAAATCCCCTTTTATAACATATGCACACTCCTTTAATTCTTTTCATCTAGAGATCCCTGTGTCCATCTTAGTATCTTCCTTGTTAACCTAGCTTCTCTGGAGCTGAGGATTGTACTCTGCTTATCCATCTAGTATTCACTTTTTGTGAGAACATACCATGTTTGTCTTTTTGAAACTGGGTTACCTACTCAGGTTGATTATTTCTAGTTTCATCTGTTTGTCTTCAAATTTCATAATGTCATTGTTTCTTACCACTGAGTAATACTCCATTGTGTAAATGTACCACATTTTCGTTATCCATTCTTTGGTTGAGGGGCAACTAGGTTGTTTCTAGGTTCTAACTGGTTGGAATCATGCTGCTATGAACATTGTTGAGCAAGTGTCCTTGTGGTATGATTGAGCATCCTTTGGGGATATGCCCAAGAGGGGCATCATTGGGTCTTGAGATAGATTGATTTCCAATTTTCTGAAAAGTTACCATATCGATTTCCAAAGTGGTTGTACAAATTTTCACTCCCATCAGCAATAGAGGAGTGTTCTTCTTACTCCAAATCCTCTCCGGCAGAAGTTATCCTCAGTGTTTTTGATGTTAGCCATTCTGACAGGTGTAAGATGGTATCTCAAGTTGTTTTGATTTGCATTTCCTTGATGATTAAGGATGTTGAACAATTCCTTCAATGTCATTCAGCCATTTGAAATTCTTCTGTTGAGAATTCTGTTTATATCTGTACCACATTTTTAAATTGGGTTATTTGTCCTTTAAATGTCTAATCTCTTGAGTTCTTTATGTATTTTGGAGCTCAGCCCTCTATCTGATATGGGGTTGGTGAAGATCTTTTCCCATTCTGTAGGCTGTTGTTTTGTCTTAATTACCGTGCCCTTTGCCTTTTAGTTTTATTTTTTTAAAATATTTATTTATTTATTTATTTATTTATTTATTTATTATGTATACAATATTCTGTCTGTATGCCTGAAGGCCAGAAGAGGGCACCAGACCTCTTTACAGATGGTTGTGAGCCACCATGTGGTTGCTGGGAATTGAACTCAGGACCTTTGGAAGAGCAGGCAATGCTCTTAACCACTGAGCCATCTCTCCAGCCCCCTGCCTTTTAGTTTTAAAAGGTCCCATTTATTGATCGTTGCTCTCAGTGTCTGTGCTGCTGGGGTTATATTTAGGAAGTGATCTCCTGTGCCAGTGTGTTCAAGTGTACTTCTCACTTTCTTTTCTGTTAGGTTCAGTGTAAATTGATTTATGTTGAAGTCTTTGATCCACTTGGATTTGAGTTTTATGAATGGTGATAGATATGGATCTGTTTGTAAACTTCTACATAATGACATTCAATAACACAGTATTTCAAGAATAGCCTATTTGGACAGGAGGGAGTGGAAACTGCAATTGAGATGTAAAATAAATGAAAAAATTAATTAATAAAAAGTGCAAAAAATAGTTCATTTGGTAACGGAGCACTGCATCTCAATAATATATATTACTTATGTAAATAAGTGTGTGTGTGTGTGTGTGTGTGTGTTAAACTATGTAGCTTATAAACAAATGAAATGTGTTCAGTTTTAGGAACAAAGAAGGCCAGAGTCAAGATGCCAGTAGATTTTCTGGGTAACAAAGGCCAGCTCTCTGGACCAGAGATCTTACCTTGTGTTCTCAAGATAAATAGTGGTACACGGGATATGACAACCTCCTACCAGCCCCAACTCTTTTACTTTTTCTTTTTTATTATTTTTATTGTGCTATATATTTTTCTTCACTAGCCTCCCTTCCTTCTCTCTACCCTTCTATTCTCTCCCAGAATCCCCATGCTCCCAATGAACTCAAAAGATAATGTCTTTCTACTTCCCGTGAAGATTAGATCCATGTATGTCTCTCTTAGGGTCTTCTTTGTTGTCTTTGTTCTCTGGGATTGTGAATTGTAGGCTGGTTTTTCTTTGCTTTATATCTAAAAGCCACTTATGAGTGAGCAACTATTATATTTGTTTTTCTGGGTCTGGGTTACCTCATTCAATGTGGTTTTCCTCTAGATCCATCCATTTGCCAGAAAATTTCAAGATGTCATTTTTTTACCGCTGAGCAGTACTCCATTGTGTACCATATTTTCTTTATCCATTCTTTGGATGAGGGGCATTTAGGTTGTTTCCAGGTTCTGGTTATTACACTAATGCTACTACGAACATAGTTCAGCACATGTCCTTGTGGTATGAATGAGTTTCCTTTGGGTATATATTCAACAGTGGTATTGCTGGGTCATGGGGTAGATTGTTTTCTAATTTTCTGAGAAATCACCATACTGATTTCCAAAGTGGCTACACAAGTTTGCAATCCCACAAGCAATGGAGAAGTGTTCTTACCCCACATCCTCTCCAGTATAAGCTGTCATCAGTGTTTTTTATCTTAGCTAGTCTGACAGGTGTAAGATGGAATCTCAGAGTTCTTTTGATTTGCATTTCTCTGATGACTAAAGATGTTGAGCATTTCCTTAAGTGTCTTTCAGCCATTTTAGATTCCTCTGTTGAGAGTTCTCTGTTTAGGTCTGTACCCCATTTTTTAAATTGTATTATTTGTTCTTTTGATATCAAGTTTCTTGAGTTCTTTTTATATTTTGGAGATCAACCCTCTGTCTGATGTAAGATAGGTGAAGATCTTTTCCCATTCTGTAGGCTGTCATTTTGTCTTGTTGACTGTGTCCTTTACTTTACAGAAGCTTCTCAGGTTCTCCAGGATGTCCCATTTATTAATTGTTTCTCTCAATGTCTATGCTGCTGGGGTTATATTTAGGAAGTGGTCTCCTGTGCCAATGTATTCAAGTGTACTTCCCACTTTCTCTTCTATGAGGTTCAGCGTGGTTGGTTTTTTTTAAATATTTATTTATTTATTATGTATACAGCATTCCTTCCATGTATGTCTGCAGGCAGAAGAGGGCACCAGACCCCATTACAGATGGTTGTGAGCCACCATGTGGTTGCTGGGAATTGAACTCAGGACCTTTGGAAGAACAGTCAGTGCTCTTAACCTCTGAGCCATCTCTCCAGCCCCCAGCGTGGTTGATTTTATGTTGAGGTCTTTGATCCATTTGGACTTGAGTTTTGTGCATGGCCATAGATATGGATCTATTTGCTTTCTTCTACATGTTGATATCCAGTTATGTGAGCACCATTTATTCAATATATTCTCTTTTTTCCATTTTATATTTTCAATTTCTTTGTCAAAAATCAGATGTTCATGGTGTGTGCATTGATATCCAGGTCTTCAGTTAGATTCCATTGGTCCTCATGTCTGTTTTTATGTCAATACCAGGCTGTTTTCATTACTGTAGCTCTATAGTAGAGTTTGAAGTCAGAGATTGTGATGCCTTCAGAAGTTCCTTATTGTACAGGATTGCTTTGGCTATCCTGTGTTTTTAGCTTTTCCATATGAAGTTGAGTATTGTTCTTTTGAGGTCTGTGAAGAATTTTGCTGGGCATTGCATTGAATCTGTAGATTGCTTTTGCTAAGATTGCCATTTTTACTATGTTTATTCTTCCTACTCAAGAGCATGCAGCCCCAACTATTAATTTCATATTGGGTTGCAACATACAAAACAACTTAGATGATACCTATGAATGGCACTCAAGTCAATCAACTATGCCTTTCCCAAGGGGTAAGTGGTACAATTTTTTAAATGAGAAGTGATCTGGATATATTCATTAGTCCCTCAAGGCTGAAAAAGTGTATAAAATGTATTTGTGTGTATGTGCATGTGTGTGTGTGTGTGTGTGTGTGTGTCTGTAGGGGGGTTTATGAGAGTTTGGGGGGACTATGTGGGGAGGAGTTCTGGGTCTGTGTTCCTGCCCTGCTAAGTTTTGTTCTTATTACCAGGAACCGAAAATACTATAAAATACGTATTTGCATACTTAGTATATCTATGAATAAGTGTCTGTGGAGTGTGTCCTGGAAGTAGTGTGATATCAGAAGGACCAAAAATGTCCAGCAGAAGAGATACCTATTCCCTGTCCCTGAGCATATTTGCCCCCAAGACTTCCTGGATTCTTGTGACACTACTACAATTTCATCTCCTGTGGCTTCATTTTCAATACAATTAGTGTCACTTTATGCCATTTTATGAAGGTGACAAATTGTATTCAAGTTTCCCCTGGGTTCTCCCAGCATCTCATTTGTTTTCAGAACTAAAAGTAGGGGAAGCACCTGGCAGGAAGGGCTGGGGCCACAGATTGCACAAGGTGCATTTTAAGCACAATGTTGAGAATCAAAAGTAGGCATTGCAAATTGGAGGGGCAGGAGAAGCCATGACTGTTTTATGTCAGAGATGCCAGAAGGGAACCAAGGAGTAAGTCCTGCTGTGCCAGGCTTTGGGTCCCTTGACTGTTGGGACTAGAAAGGTAGAACCAAGGCCAGGTCTCAGAGGACACTAAAGACTGTCTGACTTGGATCATCACACCACTTCCTCCAGGACATCAAACTGAACAGGTGGGAACTCCTGATCCTGTACTCACTGATGCAGCTCACCAGGGTTCTCTATGATTCTGGAACTCCCATGGATAGGCCCTTGTCTCCAGCTTTTCACAGGCTCTCAGAGCCCAGACTGTCCCCAGTGATGGAGACATCAATGCCTCGTGAAATGTTATCAGGTTGGGGTAATGGGTAAGATGGCTAAGTGAGTAAGGAGGCTTCCAGCAAAGTCTGAAAACCTGAGTTGGAGCCCCCATACCTACAGGGTGGAAGGAGAGAACTGACTCCCAGAAGTTGCCTTGTGACCCTCACATGTGTGTCATGGCATGTGAGTACCTCCACACCTACATACACACTTACAATAAATTGTTATTAAATGTATAAACAAATTAAAAAAATTGAAGAGTTTCCCAAATGCATGAAGGACTGTGAGGTTGATCTGCAAAGGAACTGGTCACTAGAGGAGGCACAGTATGAACCAGATCTATGGGGAGGGATCCTATGATCACTATAATGCCCACATTCTGAGCTCCATCTCCGCATTCCCTCCATCTGTGGCGTCTTCAGTATTTACCTACCTGGAGAAGACCTCCTGTCTTTTCCTGTTACAGCGCTCTATTCCCTGACCTCCACCCAACAGATATGGCCTCCACCACCTGCTAAATACTGGTTCTTCTCTGTCTAAGAATGCAGCTCCCCTGCAGCTACCACTTTGTCCTTCTCCCAACGAGCTTCTTCCCTACACCTCTGTGGGTACAAATTCCCGAGTGGACAAGGTCTGAAACATCTTCCTGTTGGGAAACATGGTGTATCCATTGCAACACAGACTCAGACCTAGGGAGTAATCATGCCACTGTAACCATTTCCTGAACGTTGTGGCCTGTGGGCTCCTGCTTCTCCACCTCTGTGCCTGTGCTAAGACTCCACAAGAGGGAGGTGAGGTCTGGGGTCTGAGAGTCAGAGACTGAGAAGGTTGGTGGTAAGGACCAATGGAGGAGTAAACTAGTAGAGGGGACAGGTGACAGTGAGGGAAAGTGCCTGTCTTAGCTGGGGTTTTCATTGCTGCAAGGAGACACCATGACCACAGCAGCTCTTTAACTGGGGTGGCTTGCTTTTGCAATTTCAGATGTTCAGTCCGTCATCATCATGAACTGCACCTCTAAGTGGCTTCCGTTTCTCAGCTCTTTTTTCCAAGATGGATTTAACTATGTAGTCCAAGCTGACCTTAAACTCCATCCTATGCCTCTACCTTCTAACCACTGGAATTAGAGAAAAGCAACACCAAGCCTAGATTTTCTTCGTAACCTTTGACAAAGCTCTTATGAACATTTTCAGACATGAATCTGTAATCAGGAAGTGCACAGAATACTGGTGCCCTCTGTCAGAGATGTGGACTTGAGTGCAGCTGCGGTAAGGCTGAGTTAGCCCACCTAGGGCTAAGACAACTCCAACACTTACATCGTCTTTCATCTCCCCGTTCATTCCTCCTTTAGCCAACACTCACAATGCACACCCTGCATGGAATTTACTACCAAGTCTTCCAGGAACCTGCTCTTGTCATATACACCGTCAGTTTCTCTAGGAAGCTGTGAACAGATATGCTCCCAAAGCATGCTTGCCTTCCTCCACACTCTCCCTGGTCCAAGTCCCTTCCTCGCCTCTATTTTTCCCACTTTCTCACTCCTTTTTCTGGCTCTCTTGGCCCTCTTTTCCTAGGGTTGTCCTTTTGAGAGCATACCCCAATTCAGAATGACAGGACCCCTTGCCCATCTCTCACTCAGTCATCCACGCTTTTATATCTTCTAGTTGTCCAGAAGCAAAACCAGACACGAGACATCCAGTGTCCTAGCTCATTGCAGCTGCTGCCACACGTGAACCCTTCACTGTCTGACTTACACAGAGTTTATTGCTACCTGGTCTGGAGGCTAGGAGCCCTGGTCATGGTACAGCAAGCCTCACTTCCAGTGAGATTGTGGTCTCTGGTTCTGAGGGGTCACCCCTCGCTGTGTCCTCGCATAACAGATTAGGAAGCAAGATCCCATTGCCCAATCATTAAGGGCTAGAGAAAAGGCTCAGCAAGCAGATGCAAGTACCTGCTGCTGCTCCAGAGGCAGCAGGTTCCAATCTGAGCACCCTAGTTAGTGGGCTCACACAGCTGCCTGGGACTCCAGCTCCAGGAGACCCATTCCTTGATTCTGCCCCCATGGGCACTCGCACGCACACAGAGATATACAACTAAAAATGAGTCTTTTTGTAACACTCTGCTCGCTCATCTTCTGTTGCTATAAAAATGTGAAGCTGCAACTTTTGAAGAGTTTCTTCTAGCTCACAATTTGGGAGACCAAACTCCAAGGTGGCTCCTACCATTCACATGAGGAAGCATTACTAGGCCACCTCACAGCATGGTGGAGAGCAGAAGAAAAACCAAGTGTTGAAGAGGCAAACCCATGAAGGGGACCTGTTTATTACAATCCACACCCCTGAAGCCCATGAGAGCTGGGTTATTCCCTGCCAACAGCAGTGCCCCAACACCTAACTACTGCCCAATAGAACATAAAAGAACTTGAACAGATCAGGCTCTATCACTGAGCCCCAATGTTCCCCAGATATGCAATAATCTACAGTCAATTAAATTAATCTCTTAGTTAGGTGTAGCGGGACACACCTATAACTGTTATATTACTGGGGACAAAGTAGGTGGATGATGCATTCAAGGACAGTCTGAGCTACACAGCAAGTTCAAGGTCAACCTCAGCTCCAGAGAGACTGTGCTGGTTAATTTTTCTATCGCTGTACCAGAACACCAGAAAGAAAAAAAGGGGGCTCATGGTTGGAGGGGCACATGGTCCATCGCAGTATGGAAAGCAGGGCAGCAGCACCTGTCCCAGCTCCCGTCTGAGGTGGTGGGAGCCTGGGGCACCTGCGTACAACATAGCTGCACTCAGGATGCAGTCTTTCTTCTGGAGAACTTCTCAGCACAGCGCCACCTGCTGGTAATCAAGTGCTCGTACATGCAACCAATCGTGAGGGACATTTCAGACTCCAGCCCCAAGAGACCGTGTCTCAAAAACAAACAAGAAAGGTTTTTTTCAGGTGAACCCCTTAATTAGTCTGACAACTTACAATGTGCAACCACCACATCAAGCTTACAATGTTTCTTTCACTTCCAAGGCTTTCCGGGTGCCTCTTGCAGTCTCATGGCCCCGAACCCTGCTTCAAAGCAACCATCTTAGTTAGGGGCTCTATTGCTGTGAAGAGACACCATGACCACAGCAACTCTCATAAAGGAAAATGTTTTATTGGAACTGGCTTACAGTTCAGAGGTTTAGTCCGTTATCATCTTGGCGGGAAGCATGGTACATACAGGCAGACATGGTGCTGGAGAGGTAGCTGAGAGTTCTACATCTGGATCCACAGGCAGCAGGAAGACACAGTGAGCCACTGGGCCTGGCTTGAGCTTCTGCAACCTCAAAGCCCACCCCAGCTGCATATTTTCTCCAACAAGGCCACACACACTCCAATAAGGCCACACTTCATAATAGTGTCACTTCCTATGGGCCTTTGGGGACAATTTTTATTCAAACCAACACAGCAACCATGCAATTACTTTTGCTACTATAGGAGAGAACCCTTGCCTTGGATCCCATATGAAAGGCATGCTTTATTACTGGTCTTGTCATTTCACACAATGTTTTTGTTTCCTTAAGAAATTCTTGTACTTATATGGCGTGTGTGTATGTCCCTTCTCAGAAATCTCCATGAGGTTACCCAGTCCTGCCTGACATGCCCCAGGGCATCAGAACACTGCCTTTCGAGGTGAGACTGGACAGGACTGGGGGACTAATTTCACCCACAAGCCACTCATAAAAAAGACCAGATATTTACTGACTATGGTAGAGACATTATTAAGATGGGTGAAGGCTTTTTCTTGAATATCTAAAGGGACTGATTTGCTGATGAATTGAAGCCATAGCTGGGTGCCTATGTCTTCACCGACCCAACTGTATGTGTCACCTGTCTGTAAGCCTGTCTGCCTGCTTCTGGAGCCCAAATGTGCCACCATTTCCCTGGGTACCTGCTAGCATCTGCCTGTGGTTCATGTGCTGATGAACAGAGTATGTCACATCAGCCTAAATAAAGGAACCGGGGACAGGGGTAAGAAGGGAAGAAGTGAGAGAAAGAGAGAACATGGAGATGAAATAGGGGCTGGAGAGGTGGCTCAGTGATTAACAGCACTTGCAGCTCTCGCAGAGAACCTGAGTTCCATTCGACCTCATGACAGCTCATAACCATAGCTCTAGTTCCAGGGGATCCAACTCTTTTTTGGCCTCTGTGGGCACCAGGAACACACAAAGTGCATTATACATGTATGTAGGTAAAACCTTACATATAAAATTTTAAAATTAAAATGAAAACATTTACAAAAGGAAAGCAGACTATTGGGAGGGAAGGGATCATTGATGAGAATAGGAAGAAGGCAAGAGAAGATATTGGGAGAGAGTGTGATTATAAACACTACATACATGTATAAAATGTCATAATAAAACATTAGTGTGTTATATTTCTTTTTAAGAAGAAGGGGAAGGAGAAAAGCACAAGTGGCTTTTCGTACACAGTGTAATCATGTGTTATTAGATAATATGGTCATGATTTTATAGAACCATTAAAAGTTAATAATTTGATTGAATACAGAGATACTTAGTGTTATATACTTACTTTTATGATATACATTTATGAACAGAAAAGCAACTTGTGAGATCATTAACTTTATAGCATATAAAATCTCATCGATAACCATAAAAGACAGTGTGTAATAAAAAAAAAGTAAGTTGTCAGAGTTGCAGTGAGTCTAACTGAAACAGTCATGGCTTCACTGGGAGGAGTATGTATAGAATTAAGGTCACCACTGTAACAGATGATAAACGGGCCAAACAAGAAATCAGAGAAACATCACCCTTCACAATAGCCACAAATAACATAAAATATCTTGGGGTAACACTAACCATACAAATGAAAGCTCTACATGACAAGAACTTTAAAACTTTGAAGAAAGAAATTGAAGAAGACACCAGAAAATGGAAAGATCTCCCATGCGCTTACGTAGGTAGAATAAAGATAGTAAAAATGACATTCTTACCAAAAGCAATCTACAGATTCAATGCAATACCTAGCAAAATTCCAGCAAAATTCTTCACAGACCTCAAAAGACCAATACTCAACTTCATATGGAAAACAAAAAACCCAGGAGAACCAAAACAATCCTGTATAACAAAAGAACTTCTGGAGGCATCACAATCCTAAACTTCAAACTCTACTATAGAGCTACAGTAATGAAACAGCCTGGTATTGGCATAAAATCAGACAGAAGGAACAATGGAATCTAATTGAAGACCTGGATATCAATCCACACACCTCCGAACACCTGGTTTTTGACAAAGAAACTAAAAATATAAAATGGAAAAAAAAGAGAATATTCAACAAATGGTGCCGGCATAACTGGATATCAACATGCAGAAGAATGCAAATAAATCCATATTTATCACCATGCAAAACTCAAGTCCAAATGGATTAGACCTCAACATAAAAACCACCACACTGAACCTCATAGAAGAGAAAGTGGGAAGTACACTTAAATACATTGACACAGGAGACCACTTCCTAAATATAACCCCAGTAGCACAGACACTGAGAGCAACAATTAATAAATAAGACCTCCTGAAACTGAGAAGCTTCTGCAAAGCAAAGGACATGGTCAGTAAGACAAAACGACAGCCTACAGAACAGGAAAAGATCTTCACCAACCCCACATCAGACAGAGGTCTTATCTCCAAAATATACAAAGAACTCACTCAAGAAACTTGACATCAAAAGAACAAATAATCCAATAAAAAAAATGGGGTACAGACCTAAACAGAGAACTCTTTACAGGCAAACCCCTAAGGGCTAAAAGACACTTAAGAAAATGCTCAACATCCTTAGCCATCAGAGAAATGCAAATCATAACAACTCTGAGATTCCATCTTAAACCTGTCAAAATGACCAAGATCAAAAACACTGATGACAACTTATGCTGGAGAGGTTGTAAAATAAGGGGAACACTCCTCCATTGTTGTTGGGAATGCAAAATTGTACAGATGCTTTGGAAATCAGTATGGCGATTTCTCAGAAAATTAGGAAACAACTTTCCTCAAGAACCAGCAATACCGCTTTTGGGTATATACCCAAAAGACAATCATACCACAAGGACACGTCCTCAACTATGTTCATAGATGCCCCTCAACTGAAGAATAGATAAAAAAAAATGTGGTTCATTTACACAATGGAATACTACACAGAGGTAAAAAAAAAGATGACATCTTGAAGTTTGTAGGCAAATGGATGGATCTAGAAAAAAACATATTGAGTATTGTAAACCAGACCCAGAAAGACAAATATAATATGTATTCACTCATAAGTGATTTTTAGACATAAAGAAAAGAAAAAAAACAGCCTACAGGCCATAACCCCAGAGAAACTAGACAACAAAGAGGACCCTCCTTAAGAGAACATACATGGATCTACATAGGAAGGTAAGCAAAACAAGATCTCCTGAGTAAATTTGGAGCATGGGGGTCACAAGAGAGGTTAGAAGGGTAGAGGGGAGTAAGAGAGGAGAGTGGAGAATAATATATAGCTCAATGAAAAAAATAAAAAAAAAATCACCACTGTAAGGGAGGAGAGACTGAATGCAGACTTCGTGAATTATGACTCAAGAAAGCAAGAAGCTTGGGAGTGAAGGGTGTGCTGAGAGCACCCTGGGCTTGCTCCTGCTCTTCCTTTATCAAGAGGACAATTCTCAAGTATTCATTCCACGCATCTGTGGGAACTTCACAGTACACACCTCCTTAGAAAAGCAACCATGGCTTTCATAGCTTTCTGTTCCTTGCTCTCTGTCCCACACCTACACAGGACCTGTGATTCCAAGGACAGTAAACATGGTGACCCCAGGTTTGAGGTGACGGTTGCCGTTATCAGAATAATTAGCTTCTGAAGCTATGTTGTGCCTTACAATGAGATCAAAAAAGGAACGCACATCACAGAAGAGCATTTGCCCCACCTGCTGAACCCTGGTTCCTATCAGTTCTGCTTAGTCACAGCTCTCCTGCAACTTTGCCCCGCCCACCAAGCTCCCGCCTATAAATCTTGGGGTTCAAATAACTGTCTAGGCAGAGCCCACATATTCTGCTTCCTGCACACAGTGCATCCCATAGCAGCACAGACTCAGTCCTCAGAGCTGATCATGCCGTCCTGCAAACGTCGTGGTTGGCTGATTGCTGGAGCCTGTGCGCTTCTGTTTCTTCTCCACGTGCAGGGTGAGACTCCTTACATGGGTGGTGGGGGCCAGAGTTGCCAATTTTGGCAGAGGCAGAGGCTGAGGCTGTGGTAGGAAAGGTAGCAAGGGAGGAAGAGCAGATAGAGATGACAGAGTGGAAAAGTGGTCAGTGATGTCTGAGGACACTCAATAGAACAGAAGGCTACTCTGCCAAGCCTGGGCCTGAAAGTCACAAGGAAGAGTGTTGGGGACAGAGAACCAGATGGGCCATGTCCCCTTTCTGTGTAGGGTTGTGCCTGTGGCTGGAGCTCTTACTGACCCATGGGTAATAATAAAATAAATTACACCTTCCTACTAGCATTGAACTCCAAATGGATCACCCTCTCAGACAGAGAAGCATCACAGTATACTCCAAACAATCCTGGGAAATTTTCCTGGCCCTCAGTCATACAGTTCTCCAGCCCTACAACAGTTGCCCAACTGAGAGGCTCATATTCCCTTTCCCATTTTCTGACCTTTGGAAAAGGTACAACTCAGAGTCCAAGGCGAAGGGCATGTGCTCTGTGTCTGCCAGAAAGTCTTCAGGTTTATGAATAGGTGAGCCAGGAGGGCACTGTGCCTGGGGTCAGTGTGCAGCCCTGAGGCCTCCTGCCAAAAAGCATTCAAGCCTGAGTCATGCTGACCTCCTGCCAGGCCTCCTCAATTAGATTTTCCCTAAGGAGGCCATAATGACTTCACACTGGGAATCTTCCCTGCTATTGTCCAGGTTCTGAGATGTCACCAGGGGCTTACTTGAACATTCTTCTTTGGATCCTGGGTTCAGAATCACTGATAACTATAAGAGGGCACAGAGTTGTGCACCACCCATGGAACATCAAGATAAGATCAGAGTGAGCTGGTGTAATGGCACACACCTGTAAATGGTGTTCTAGATGAGGCAGAGAAAGTGGAAGGCTTTTCAGCTGCAAGCCAGCCTGGGCTACACGGCAAGAACCTGTCTGGTGGGGTGGTAAATGTAGAAATGTTAAAACAGAGTACCACAGCAATTTCAGCATCAGTAATAATCAGGAGGAGGAGGACATCTGGAAGTAAACTTGGTCAGCAATGCTTACTGTAGCAAAATCAGGAATTTAAAGTATCACATAAACGGTCAGATGGCAATCTCATCAATGGTGACTTTTGGTTTTAAATATGACATAGGTGACATTAGTTGATTTAATTACAGGGTAGTTTTCTGCTATTTTTTTTTTTTTACTTTTCATGGACCTCCGTTTTGTACGTACAGCTGTTATAAAGACACAGTAACTCTTGAGAAGGTGACACGTGTAATTAGAGATGTGTTATCCTTTCCCCACATGCCACTCAAAATCAGAATCTCTATGGGTGGTGGCGGTACACATCTATAATCCCAGCACTCAGGAGGCAGCGGCAGGTGAATCTCTGTGAGCTCGAGACCAACCTAGTCTACAAAACAAGTTCCAGGACAGTCAGAGCTTTTACACCAAGAAACCTTATCTAGAAAAACCAAGGAAAAAAGAGAAAAAAAAGAATCTCTGCTTAATAAACTTCATTTTTTTATTTAAAAATGAAAAAGGAAAATGTATGCATAGTTTTTTTATCTTTAACATATTTGTCACATCCCTTCCTGGGCTGTTTTCCTGCCTCCTGACTGAAAGTACACTCACTCCAATATGTGGGATTCCATGGTGAGCTTTTCTTGGGGGTGAAGCATCCTGGCTGTAGCCTGACTCTTAGCAAACCCATTTCAGCAGGTATTGCCTGTTGCTGTAGCAGTGACGGATTCTAGTGGCCCATGTCCTCAGTGATCTATAGGGACAGCTATGGCAAGTGGCATAGTGTCCTGTAGAGAGCGTGTTGCTGGAGATAGGAATGAGTTTTCAGCACTGGAAAGAAGTTGGCAAATTGCCCTCCCGTCCCTGAGAGTGGCTGCTGCTTTGGCTACTTGTTACCCACACCAAGTAACATCAAACATGCAATCCATGTTTATCAGGTGTAGAAGAGTTTTGCTTTTTATGGAAAATGGCAGGTCTGCCAAATTCTTCCACACTGGAACATGGTGCTGTGGAGACAAGTTGCCAGGGAGGTGGGTATGTGGAAAAGACTGATTGAGGAAAGCAAGAAAGAAGTAACATCCATAGTGTGAAGGTAGATGGTTGGGCAAACCCAACCTTGATATCGCATGTCACTTACAGGTGAAGACTCAGCCAACCCCATCAGGACTACCCACACGGGACAGGTGCAGGGGAGTCTAATCCACTTGAATGACACCAAAGAGGGTGTCTACATCTTCCTGGGAATTCCCTTTGCCAAGCCACCTCTAGGAGAGCTGAGATTTGCACCTCCTGAGCCTCCTGAACCATGGAGTGGTGTGAGGGATGGGACCACCTACCCAGCCATGTAAGTCCTCCTGAGACCCAGAAAATGTCAGGTCCTGAAATGGGCAGGAGGTCAGAACCTGACCAGACTGCAGTGCTTTCTCCATCTCCAGCCCTCCACTGCATTCTCTCTGTGATGGGCTATGCTGCAGATGCCAGGGAAAGGCCAAAGTGATGACGGTTCCTGAGCAAAATCACCCTCCACAATTACCGTACCAACCTATAGGTGTCCAGGTACCATTGGCCCAGAGGCAGTTCCTTGAGAGTCTGGATGTGAGGTGACGGATGTCCCACCACCGTGTTTATCAATGCAGCATCTATATGGGTTCAGGACCCAATACCCAGGCCTTGGAGATTACAAAGTGAAATGGTGTCATTACACACGCCAATAGTTTTCACAGAAGTTCATGGAAATATCAATATCCCATCATCAGGAAGAGTGGGAGGCAAAGACCCATCTGGCAGCCTCACTAGAAGTTTGAGCTCCATACCGGTTTTCCCAAAGTCTCTGACCTTTACCTTAGTTGGAAGAGATTTTGGAGTAGGATCTCATGTTATCAGGTCATCATGGGGCCAGAAATAGGGGTTTTGGTGGCTGAGAGCAAATATGTACCAAGAGCCTGTTTTTAACTACCGCACATCTCTTAGAAGAACTGTCATTGTCCCCAGGTGTCTACAGAATTCTGAAACAGAGGTTGCAGAAAGTCAGGCAATGATGAAACGGAGCATGCCTCCCATCTCAACTTCTGAGGACTGCCTGTATCTCAACATCTACACACCAGCTCATGCTCGTGAGGGCTCCAAACTGCCTGTGAGTGGAAGCCATACTCAGATCTGGGGGTGGGCATTTCTTCGGGATGACTAAAAGGGGCAAAATCAATGTGAGACCCTGATGAGAAGCCTTCCCTGTCAGGTATCCAGAAAGGCCTTCTCTGCCATGGTACACAACTAAACCCTAGGTATGGGACACAGAGACCTAAACACTCTGGGAAGTAAGTGGTTATGGCTCCTTGATCAACTCAGGTTTCACACTACCTACCAGAGGCCTGAGAGGTAAATCCTGAGCTCTTGCAAATTTATTGGCATGGACTATCCATTGTGCCAAGAATTTTTCTCTTGTTTTGAGAAAGGGTCTCTCTATATAACCCTGGCTGGCCTATGTAGACAAGGCTGGCTTCAAACTCACAGAGATCTTTGATCTCTACCTCCAAAGATATGGTAATTTTTAAATTGAAAATAGATCCTCTCTCATATATTAAGTCTTCTTTAAAAGTCTGGTAAAATTCTATGACAAAAACCATCTGGCCTGGGCTTTTTTTTTTTTTTAGTTGGGAAATTTTTAATGACTACTTCTATTTTACTGGGGGTTATAGGAATACTTAAATTGTTTATCTGATCATGATTTAACTTTGGTAAGTGATACTTATTGAGAAAATTATCAATTTCTTTTAGATTTTCTAATTTAGTGGAGTACATGTTTTGAAAGTATATCCTATTAGTCTCAGGATTTCTTTGGTGTCTGTTGTTATGCCCCCCTTTTTACTTTTATTAATTTGGTTATTCTGATTTTATTAATTTGGATATTCTTGCTCTGTCTTTTAGTTAGTTTGGATAAAGTTTGTCTATTTTGTTGATTTTCTCAAAAAAACAACTATTTGTTTCATTGATTCTTTGTACTGTTGTCTTTGTATTTTATTGATTTCTGCAGATTGATTCTTTCCTGCTCTCTTTTCCTCTTAGGTGCACTTACTTCTTTTTGTTCTAGAACTTTCAGGTGTGCTGTTAAGTTGCTAGTATGAGCAATCTCCAGCTTTTTTAATGTAGACACTTAATATTATAAACTTTCCTTTTAGCACCATCTTCATTGTGTCCCATAAGTTTGGGTGTGCTGTGTATTCATTTTCATGAATTCTAGAAAGCCTTTAATTTCTTTCTTTATTTCTGTCTTGACCCATTTTTCATTCAGTAAAAGGTTGCTCAGTTTCTGTGAGTGTGTATGCTTTCTGTTGTTTCTGTTCTTGCTGATGTCCTGCTTTAGTTTGCAGTTGTCTGATAGGATGAAGGGAATTGCCTCAATTTTCTTGTTGTCTGTTGAGACTTGCTTTGTCGCCAAATACTGCTCAATTTTGAAAATTTTCTGTGAGGTGCTGAGAAGAAGGTATATTCTTTTGCATTTGGGTGGAATGTTCTGTAAATGTCTGTTAGATTAATTTGGCTGACAAAGTCAGATAGCTCTAGTATTTCTCTGTTTAGTTTCTGTCTGGATGACCTGTCCATTGATGAGAATGAGGTATTGAAGTCTCCCACTATCAGTGTGTGAGGGTCAATATGTGATTTAAGGTCTAATAGTGTTTCTTTTACAAAAATAGGTGCTCTTGTATTTGGGATAGATGCTAAGAATTGAAATGTCATCTTGGTGTATTTTTTCTTGTGGTTAATATGTAGTATCCTTCCACACCTCTTTTGATTAATTTTATTAGATATTAAAATGCCTACACCAGATTGCTTGTTAGGTTTGTTTGATTAGAATATCTTTTTCTGACCCTTTACCCTGATATTGAGGTATATTTCTTGTATGAGCAGAAGGATTGATTCTATGTTTGTAACCATTCTGTTAATCTGTGTCTTTTTATTGAGGAATTAAGTCGATTGATATGGAGAGATATCAAAGATCAATGATTGTTAATTTTTGTTATTTTGCTGTTGTTGTTGTTGTTGGTGGTGGTGGTGGTGTGTATGTGCTTCCATTCTTTTGGTTTTGCTGGTGTGAGATTATTTATTTCCAATGTTTCCATGTGTGTAATTAACCTTGGTTTAGAGTTTTCCTTCTAGTACCTTCTGTAGGGCTGATTTGTATCTAGATATTATTTAAATTTGATTTTATCATGGGATGTCTTAAGGTGATTGAAAGCTTTGCTGGGTATAGTAATCTTGACTGGCACCTGTGGTCTCTTAGAGTCTGCAGCATATCTGGCCAAGACTTTCTGTCTTTTAGAGTCTCCATTGAGAAATCAGGTGTAAGTCTAATAGGTCTGCCTTATATGTTAGTTGGTCTTCTCCCCTGAAGCTTTTAATATTCTCCCTTTGCTCTGTATGTTTAATGTTTTGATAATTATGTGGTGAAGGTACTTTTCTAGTCCAATCTATTTGGTATTCTGTATGCCTTTTGTACCTATATAGGCATACTTCTTTAAGTTAACTTCTTTAAGTTAGGAAAATTTTCTTCCATGGTTTTGTTAAAGAAATTCTCTAGGGCTGGAGAGATGGCTCAGTGGTTAAGAGCATTGCCTGCTCTTCCAAAGGTCCTGAGTTCAATTCCCAGCAACCACATGGTGGCTCACAACCATCTGTAATGAGATCTGGTGCCCTCTTCTGGCCTGTAGGCATACACACAGACAAAAAAATTGTATACATAATAAAAATAAATAAATAAGCAAATTTAAAAAAAGATATTCTCTAGGTCTTTGACCTATTTGGTATTCTTCGCCTTTTTCTATTCCTATTATTCATACATTTGCTCTTTTCACAGTGTCCCAGATTTCTTGGATATTTTGTGTCAGGAATTTTTCAGATTTAACATTTTCTTTTTTTTTTAATATTTATTTATTTATTATGTATACAATATTCTGTCTGTATGCCTGAAGGCCAGAAGAGGGCGCCAGACCTCTTTACAGATGGTTGTGAGCCACCATGTGGTTGCTGGGAATTGAACTCAGGACCTTTGGAAGAGCAGGCAATGCTCTTAACCACTGAGCCATCTCTCCAGCCCCAGATTTAACATTTTCTTTGGCCAATGTATTCATTTCTTCTATTGTATCTTCAAAGTCTGAGATTCTCTCTTCCTATCTCTTGTATTCTGTTGGTGAAGTTTACCTCTGTAGTTCCTGCTTACTTTTAAATTCCAGGATTCCCTCAGTTTGTGTTTTTTTAATTGTTTCTATAACCATTTTAGTGTCTTGAACAGTTTTATTTCTTTCCTTCAATTGTTTATATTTTTCACTTTCTTTAAGGAGTTTATTCATTTGCTCTCTCAGAACCTCTTTTGTCTTCATATTAAGGTCTTTTTTATCTCTGTTGGGATATTTAGAACCTGTTGTGGTAGGATAGCTGGGTTCTGTTGGAGACACACTGACCTGGTTGTTATTTATTGTGTTCTTATGCTGGCATCTAGGTATCTGGGTTCCGGGTGGTTATAGGTCTAGGTGTTGGTTTCTGGGTTTCTCTTTGCTTGGTGGGTGTTTTGATACTTAATTTCTGTTTCCTCTCTGGAATTTTAGAAAGTCTTCTGCCTGCTCAGCTGGTGTGTTCACTGGGAATGCTGGGGGGAGATGGTCTGTTGCAGTGCTAGGGGTGACCCTGAGAATTGGGTCTGGGGGAACAGAGAGTGGGGAAGGTACACAGGCAGCCTACCTGGTCCCAGATCTCTGGTATTAAAGGTATACATCACCATGACCAGCTATGTGCCAATGATTTTTTGTTAATAATCAGGAAAGTCACCAATGAATATATCCCTTTTCATTCCATTTCATAGGGTTTGAGAGCAGGGGATGTTATTACTCCAGATTTAGAGCCACTAATTAAGGCTTTGGTCCTTAGAGAAGGAGAGAGACTAGCAAGTATCCTGATGGTACTAGAGCCCTGTCTGTGGTCCAGGTGAGGATGTCCTGAGAAGTTTTGTCTGTGTGTCTAAGTACACTGAGCCAAAGCATTAGGTAAAATAGAAGACACCCCAGGTGGAGCTTGAGCTGGGTGGGAACCTCCTGGCATCTGACTTGATTTCCACAGGTGATGGTGTGGATCCATGGTGGTGCACTGGTTGCGGGTGTGGCTTCTGCGTACGATGGATCCATGCTGGCAGCCAAGGAGGATGTGGTGGTGGTCACTATCCAGTACCGCCTGGGTGTTCTGGGCTTCTTCAGGTGAGTCTGAGGCTGACTGTACTGTGCAGTAGGGGATGAAGAGAAATAAGACAGTCCTGTGATTCCTTCTCTGCGTCTTCACAGCACTGGAGATGAGCACGCCAAAGGCAACTGGGGCTACCTGGACCAAGTGGCCGCCCTGCGCTGGGTCAGGAAGAACATCGCCCACTTTGGAGGCAACCCAGACCTTGTCACCATCTTTGGCGAGTCTGCAGGTGGCACAAGTGTGTCTTCACAGGTTGTGTCCCCCATGTCCAAAGGACTCTTCCACAGAGCCATCATGGAGAGTGGGGTGGCCCTGCTGCCTTACCTGATCTCTAACACCTCTGAGGTGGTCTACACAGTGAGTGACTTCAGCCATTGATGACCCTGCAGCCTCAGCCTCCACCCTCTGGTACTCTGGGAGTTTTCTTAATTGGGGAAACAAGGAGCATGGGAAACAGCGACTTTTCATTACTTTCTGAGAGATTCAAGGATAAGAATCCACTTCTTTCTATACAGGCTGGGTGTAATAACCATGTATTGTAGTGTCCATCATGTTCAGAAACATATGGGATGGAGATATGGCTCAATAGGTAAAACCATAAGGACCGAGTTCAAATTCCCCCAGAAACCACAAAAAGCTGCATGTGGCAACAAGTGTGTGATCCTGGTATTCATAGGATGAGATAGGAGGCAGAGACCAGAAAATCCCTGAAAGGTCAAAAATAAGATAGACTCTTGTAGAAAGGAAAAAATAATAAAAGATCATTTCTCAAACAAGATGGGAAGTGAGGACTAGCAACCAGATGGTGTCTTCGAATTTTTGCACGGAAACCATGGTACAGGCACTCCTGAAGTCACACGCACTCGTGGACAAACACACGTAGCTTACTTTTTAAAGTCTTTAGGTAGAATGACCCCTCTGGCTGTTATATCCGAGCAAGAAGAAAATGGGAATTTCATACTTACTCTATTTCACCAGCACAAAAAGTGTGATGTGCTATTTGGGCACCATGCCAATCAACTGGGGTTGGGAAAACTCCTCTACTTGCCTGAAAGGATGGATCAACTCCTGCCTGATCCCTTTACAGAAAGTGGCCAGCTTATCTGGTTGTGAGACTGTGGACTCAGAGACCCTGGTGCACTGTCTGAGAAACAAGAGTGAAGAGGAGATTCTGGCTATTAACAAGGTTGGGAGAGTTGTGTGACTTGGAGGACCTGGTCAGTGGGATGTGGGAGAGTCAGTCCTTACTACTCTAAACAAATTACCTCTGCTCCATGGTTTGGCATCCTCTTAATCACGTGTGTAAAATAAATACCAAATATCCTAATATATGTAGATTCTGTCAGGGGTGGAGAAACATCCTGAGACAATTAAATGGGGGCAGGAGTAATGGTTCTCAGTGGACATCAGAATTGACCTCCATGTCCCTTGCTTGTCCCTCAGGTCTTCAACATTATCCCTGCTGTGGTGGATGGAGAGTTCTTCCCCAGGCATCCCCAAGAGTTGTTGACTGCTGTGGATTTTCACCCTGTCCCCAGCATCATTGGTGTCAACAATGATGAGTATGGCTGGCTTATCCCTATGGTGAGGCACAGTTCCAATTCTCTAGAAGTCTGGGGACTCATAAGATGAGCAGAGGAAACTTGGTCCATATCTATCCCACCGTATACTATAGAAAATTGTCCTCTCTCCCTCAGATCATGGGCACTGATCAAATAATAAACGGCATAACCAGAGAGACCCTGCCGGCTATTCTGAATTACACAACAACAACACAGATGGTGAGACACCTTGAGTACTGCCCCCAATAGAAAGAGCCACTATGTATCCTTCCAGACAGCATGCCTACAAACAAAGATCTGTGTGTGTATGGTTTGTGGAGGGCTCACCCCAGAACTTATACCTTTCCCTTTATATCATATCTTATCCCTGGCCACATTCTCCACACTGAGGCTGCTGCCTATCAAAACAAGAACCTGCCTAAACTCATTCTTCCTGATTCCCTGGTGTAGATGTTACCTCCTGAGTGTAGTGACCTGCTAATGGAAGAGTACATGAACAACACTGAAGATGCTCAGACCCTCCAAATACAGTACAAGGAAATGATGACAGACTTCATGTTTGTAATCCCTGCACTCCAAGTAGCAAAGTTTCAACGTGAGTACATCTGTGATGAGGCCTAGTGGGGAGGAGCTCAGAGCCATGGGTCCCGGATGAGCTTAATAGTGTCCAGGTCCCCACTCATGTCTGGATCACATCTCTGGAACCAAACTCCTGGGACCATTACATCAGTATTTCTTCATTCTAGTGTAAAAGAGGGAAGTGATATCTTATCCAGATACAAAGAAACAGGTTGCTGATACTCCATTAATTTGCCAAACCTACTCAGCTGGGAAGGCCAGGGTCACTGTTTAGCCAAAGGCTTTCCAGGAACTAGTGCTCCAGCCTGAGGCCACCCACTTGACAATTATTAATTTTTATTGAGTTCTACATTTTTCTCTGCTCCCCTTAAACCCTCTCCTAAGGTCTCCATGCCCCCAATTTACTCAGAAGATCTTGCCACTTGACAATTATTACACCAGAAAGCTTTATACCGACATATCTTATCACTAAGGGTTAGGCAGGAAAGTTACAGGTGAGAGAATACTATGTAACCATATGTCCGTACCTCTAGGCTTCCGTGCCCCTGTCTACTTTTATGAATTCCGTCATGTGCCCAGCTACGTCAAAGATACGAGGCCAGCCCATGTGAAAGTTGATCACGGCGATGAGCTTGCCTTTGTTTTTGGGTCCTCGCCCTTGAACATAAAACGTGAGTCTTTCTTGTGTTTCATGAGCTGGATGGGGTCACAGGTGGGTACCTGATGGGCAACTGAGCTCTCAGTCCAGCAGAGAAAATCAAGGCTCTGGGAGAGGACAAAATCAAGTAAGCACCTTTTCCATCCTCAAAAAGTTATACTCAGATTAGAATCTGGACCCTACCAAATATAATCTATTGCCTTAGTTACTTTTCTATTGCTGTGATGAGATACTGTGATCAAGTTGGCTTATAGAGAAAAGCAATTTATTGGGACTTACAGGTTCAAAGGGTTAGTTAGAGTCTATGACCATCAGGGATGGGAGAATAGCAGCATGCAGGCAGGCAAGGCACTGGAACAGTAGCTAACTAAAGCTTACATTCTGATCTACAAACACAAGGCAGAGAGAAAGCTAACTGGACCTGATTGGACTTTTAAACCTCAAACCCAACTTCCAGTGATACACCTCCTCCAACAAGGCCATTCCTCCTAATTCTTCCCAAACAGTTCCACTAACTGGGGACCACACATTCAAATATATGAGTCTATAGGATTCATATCATTTGAGCCACCACACCTATGTTAGATGGAATGAGGACACACTGAGCAGAACTGAACCTGGAGGCATCAATTAGAGGTGTGGGTGGCTCCGGGATCCTTGGTGGTGAAGGAGGAAAAGAGGCCTAGGGTTCAAGGTCAGGCTACAGGAAGGATGGTGATCACGGAGCATGAATAGGCAGCTGCATGGGGTGGCTGGGACCTGGACCTCTGTCTTCCCCACAGCTACAGCTGTCTTCACTGAGGAGGAGAAGCTGCTGAACAGGAAAGTGATGAAGTACTGGACCAACTTTGCACGACATGGGTGAGAACACATCCCTCCCTCACTTCTTCAGTGGTGGGTCCCTATCTAGGGCTCCATTGGTGGTTGATAACTTCATTTGCATGCATGGATAACTCATCACATGATAGAGTCCTCCTCACCCCAGGGCACACTTAGGTACATCGTACATATTGGTTACTGGTCACACTGCAATGACTTGATAGGAACTATGGTATTGTTCTTTAGATTTTGCCTCTGAGAGGGTGACCCAAAATTGTCCAGGTAGTCTTGCCCCACATGGAGCAGACACTAGCAGGTGACACTTGTATCCCTGTATAAGGACATGTGCCCCATCAACCCTCTCACCTATTGGCCCAATTAGTCCAGTTCCCTGACATAAATTGGGGGATCACAAATTATTTGAGCATGGCCTTACCATTCCCTGCTGGGTGGCGGCATATCCACAGGAACCCCAACAGCAAGGGTCTACCCTACTGGCCCAAGATGGTTCATAATGAGCAGTACCTGAAGCTGGACATCCACCCTTCTGTGGGCCGAGCCCTGAAGGCCAGAAGGCTGAAGTTCTGGACCAAGACTCTGCCTGAGAAGATCCAGGAGCTAAAGGGGTCTCAGAATAATTACAAAGAGTAGTACTCTGTGAGAGGAATGGTGTGAAGGGCTGAATATACATGAGGTAGCCGAACATTCTTAGAGAATCCCGGTTAGAGTCTAACCGTCACATCACCATCCCTACCTCTGCAATTGTCCATTTGGTCTGCATGTACGACAAACCCTTGGTGTGTCACTCGGTCCTCAACATGCTGGGACACCTTTTATGAGACTCCGTGAATGCTCCCATGACTGTAGATGTGTGACCCCTAAGTGCCCCAATCTTCTTTCACTGTCCCCTGGGACAACGCCCTTTCCTTCCTTTTTCATCTGCTCTCCTCCTCTCTCCTCTTCTCCAAGCCCCAGACAGTCTTCAGATGAAACAGAAGCTTTGAAAATCTTTATTATATGGGAGTGGACTGTCAAAATCCTATGTTCTCTCAGCAAGTCTCATGTCTTCTTATTTGTAAGTGGCCAATAAAGAAACCTAATAGCCAAAGTCCTACCTATTGTTTTCATGTGTTCAGTCAGGTTGTTGTTCCAAATTTTCACAAATTGTAAACTGAGCTCTTTAATAGGTATCTTCGGCCCTGTTATTCAGAGACCTAGACAGAAAGATTATGTGATTTCTGCATTTTCGGTCATCCTGAGCAACATAGTAAGCCCAGCATCTCTAAACAAATTATAATCTGCATAACATAAAAATAGAAAAAAAAATTATACATGTTTATAAGCCAGGAAATCCAAGCTCAAATGCCATCAGATTTGCTCTGGGGTGAGAGTTAGGCCTCTGGCTCAAAAGATTTCACATTGCATCCTCGTTGGATAGAATGAGAAAACAATGATACTCTTGGATCTTCCCAGAGTCATAACTCTTAATAGCATTGGATCAGAAATTAGATTTCAGCAAATAAATTTGATAGCTTTCAGACCACAGCTCATAAAGATCTCTGACATCAGTCACAAATGATGCCAACTGATGAGAAAAAAATCCCTACATATGTTCCCTGTATATGAAATTTTACAAATACCTGCAGAAGCAGAACTAGACATGTTCACAGGATTTTCAATCTGGGTCAGGAGTTAGGGAGTTGATCAGAACTACATGGGTTTCTTAGTGCCCCCATTTTCTGAAGTTTGCTCTTTGTATCAGGAGTTCTGCAGACAGTGTGGAGCCCAAACTTGCTTGAGTCTATCACCTCTGTGAAAATGTTTGTCCATTGAGTGTGTCCTGGAAATGGGGTGGCGTCAGAAGAGACTCTTGTCCCTGGCACCCTGAGCAAGCTTCTCCTTGTATGGAGTTGTCTTCCTGCCTCATGGATCCTCCAGAAGCCTCTTGACTCCTGGTCATCTCCTAATCTTCTTTTTTTTTTTAATATTTATTTATTTATTAATTATGTATACAATACTCTGTCCGTGTATATGTCTGCAGGCCAGAAGAGGGCACCAGACCCCATTACAGATGGTTGTGAGCCACCATGTGGTTGCTGGGAATTGAACTCAGGACCCCCGGAAGAGCAGGCAATGCTCTTAACCTCTGAGCCATCTCTCCAGCCCCCCTCCTAATCTTCTTGATGGTCCGTGTGACTGATTTCCTTAAATGTTTCAACCCCAGCAGAACAAAGTCTCTTGCACTTTGACCCTTACAAAGGTGACAAATTCTGCTCTGTCAGTACTTTTGCTCCCCGAGCACATTCTCTGTGATTAAGGAGTGGTGGTGCCTTGTGTCCTGCAGGCCCTAGGACCTCCCTATTCCTCTACCTCTCACCATCTTGACCTACTTGGGCCAGTTCTCCAGAGCAAAGTCCCCTTTCCCAGCCACTACACTGAATACAAATCATAATGAACCATGACCTTTGGGTTGAAAACCAAGATTTCATGTTGCCTACTCAGGAAATAAATGAAGCTGATTTTGAGCCTTGATTAAGAAACTGAGCAGAGGGGTACCCTAGCTGCGGCCTTAATGCATTGCTGCAGTCCTGGTGAGACCAGTAGTTGGCTGCACCTCACCAGGCAGTCAAGTTGGGGCATCAACCCTGAAAGCTTTCATTGCTGTAATCTTGGTGTCTGCTGACAACCACTGCCCACCGCAGCTGATGACTTTCCTGGCTCCTGGAAGGAAAATCAGAGCAGCCCATGCTGCTGCCCCCACATTCCCCTCCTCTTTGCAAAGCCCTTTTATCCCCTAAGCAAAAGCAGGACCTTGTAAACCAATCTTTGGGTCCCTTTGCCAGGTGGGATCCTGGTGACTGATGATCTTGTTCAGAGTCATCGAACCTTTGCACCCCCTCACTCTCAGGCGCTCCCCTTTCCCTGAAGATAAACTCTGAAACTTTCACCCTCTCTTGGTGTCTGTGGTCTCCATTTGCCACATTTGTGAGACATGAACCAGCACTGGCTTCTGGTATGGGGAGCTCGTGTGGCCGATTGCTCAGCACCTTTCCCCCAGTACCAAGCCTTCAAGTGTTCTGAGGAGACTGTGTTGCAGGGAAGGTCAGCACTGAGCCTCACTACTGTAAACCCTCTGCCATGTGGCTCTCGTTTCTCTGAATACACAGGACAGTTCACCAACAGCAATCTCGGGGTACTTTTTAGACTTTCAGTAGTTATTATGGGCTAGTGACCCACAAGCTCGTGTCTTGAGTGCTTGCCCATAGCTAGAGGACTGTTTTGAAGGCTGTGGGTCCTTTAGGAGATAGATAGGGATAACTGGAAGAATTACTAGGGGCAGGTGTGCACCTATATTGCTCACATGCCATGGCACACAGGTGGAAGGCAGAGGAAAACTTTTGAGAGTCAGTTCTCCCCTCCTACTGTGTGGATTCCAAGGATCAAATTTAGCTCATCAGTCCCCGTGGTAGCCATCCTTACCCACTGAGCCATCACACTGGCCCTTCCCATAGACTCTTAATGTCTGCTTCCATCTTCCTCTGCATCTCCATCTCAGTCTTTCCATACTCTGACTCTGTGTGCGTGCTTCTGTGTCTCTCTCTATTCCTCCAGGTTCTGTGAATCTAAGTTTGCCGTCACCCACTGAATATACTCAAAAATGCTCAAGTTTCTTCTTCATTTAATAACATATTTATATAAATGTGTGTGCATGCATGTGTGTGCACATGTGTGTAGACACACATACATAAATGTCCCTGAGACTAAGGAAGAATCCATAGGGATTTTCAGACCATGACTATGAGGACCTGGGCAGGGACGAGTCCAGAAACTACAGAGGAGTTTTCAGGATTAAGAGAAGAGTTGCAGGGCTGGAGAGATGGCTCAGTGGTTAAGAGCATTGCCTGCTCTTCCGAAGGTCCTGAGTTCAATTCCCAGCAACCACATGGTGGCTCACAACCATCTGTAAAGATGTCTGGCGCCCTCATCTGGCCTTCAGGCATACAGACAGAATATTGTATACATAATAAGTAAATAAAAAATATTAAAAAAAAAAAAGAGAAGAGTTGCAGTTTCATGTATTTGCTCTCCCAGGTCCCTTCATCCCATAATAGGTGTGATCACTCTCTAATGAGGGCCATTGAAGGTGTGTCACTTCAGAGAAGCCCTTCTGTCATCTCCAGTTACAGCTTCCAGCTCCGCCCTTTCATCCTCAATGTCGTATTTGGACCTGTGACTGTTTTGCCAATGAACTCTGTGACTGCGGATTTCAGGTTCAGGTCACTGTATCGAAGGGGCTACAGATGCCACATATCACCTTCAGAGGAGGCCACAAGGACCGCAGAACGTTTGAAAGTGATCACATTTTCTGTCTGCTGATTATGGCTTTCACAAGCCCAACCACTCAGTGTTGCCCTCCTGCAGCACCCAACCCCCAGGCCCCACCCAAGGCCCCGCCCACACTCTGCTGGGTCCAAACTCCAGCTCTGGTCCTCGGGTGCCTTCTGGTAAAGCCTGACCTGCCTACAGGATTCAGACACACTCCTGGGCACCAACCATGGGACTGGAACAAATTCCTGCTTGGCTGACCACCGTGGCCTGTGGGCTCCTGCTTCTCCTCCTTGTTCAGGGTGAGGCTTTCGTGGGAGTGACCGGGAACCGTGTCAGAGCTGCCAAACTGTGCAGAGGCAGAGTGGAGACTAAGAGAGGAAATGGGCAAGAAAGGGCTGAAATGGTGGAGTTCATTGCTCAGGAACCCTGCGCTTGTGTGATCCCCCCCCCCCAGTCAGGGTGGGCCCCCTAAGTCATAGAGCAGAAAGGCTAACTAAGGATGCCCTCCTTCAAGGAGGGAGCTAAGAATGAAGGGGTTTGGGGGAATTGCAGATGAACAAGGCCAGAGAGCAAGCAGCCTCTAAATGGGGAGTCAGGACTTTCCCTTCTGGGCCCGTGGCTGGAACTGCAGCTATAGGAAAGTACTAAGCAGTAAGATGGTACCCTCCATGGCCGTTTGACTTTA
Organism: Microtus oregoni; assembly: GCF_018167655.1. Taxonomy (NCBI): domain Eukaryota; kingdom Metazoa; phylum Chordata; class Mammalia; order Rodentia; family Cricetidae; genus Microtus; species Microtus oregoni. Next base: position 46,050,735 of record NW_024543063.1, read on the forward strand.
ATGTGTCATTTCCTTGGCCAGAGGGGTAGCATGGCTTTCTCAGAGGTATTCAAGAAAAGCTGCCTCCTCTTGAGGATAGAGGAGCTCAGTCCTGCACCTGAAATTGGCTCTGAGGGGCCCCAGGGTGCATTTGATATTATAGATTTGGCCTGACCTGAGGCAGTGGTGGGACTTGGCTTCCAGGGGAAAGGTGACAGCACTCTGTGCCTGCCAAACAATTTCCACGTTATTTGGAGTTAAGTGGGCAGAATTCCTGAACGTGTCCCTCAGTCTTCATCCTCTCCCCTCCAGGGCCCCACCTGAAGGCCCCCATTCCTGCCATCCTTTTGTAGTTTTCCAATTTCCACATGCCTATTCTTCATGCCTTCCTCCATTGGCCTTTCTCCCTCACCTCATTTGGCATTGCTCTCAAAGTCACCAGGACCTTCCAGGCAAGGGGTCTGCCTAGCCTCTCTAATGGCTCCCATTTTAAATAGTGCTTGGTTTGAGCCCATATCAGGAAGCATCTTTAACAAGTCCTAGGAGGGCACAGATGTGGATCCCTCCCTCTCTTCTGTCTCATCCGCTCCTGATTCTTCTACAGGAAACATCAGGGTCCCTGGGCCTTACACACGGGGCTCAGGAGTTGTCTAAGAATAGATGGAGGCTTTGGCCCTTCAACTATTTACAAATTCACACTCCATTTCTGGCACCACAATTTAACTCTTCCTAGCAAGGGGATCAATCGCCTCATATTATGACGTATTAGAGCTCCCTAAGACCACCCAATGGCTTCACTTCAAAGATAATCAGTTAATGCAACAAATCTAAAATCATGGACATTATAGCATATTTTTGTTCATGGCTGTAACAAACACACCATGAGGCCCCTGTAGCTGGTAACTGAAGCAAAATTGCATGGATAGTATTCTCGTTCCGCATGAAACCCTGTGTGAGCAGCATGTGACAGAGAAGGAGAGTGTGCCTTTTCACTTACACATCTTAGTGGATCAGATAGCTGCACCAAAATATCTGAAGCCACATAATGGTCAAAGGAAGTGAGTTTGTTCAGCTCCCAATTTAGAGTTTGAAAATTCATAATCAGGTGGCTCGCTCTAGCAAGACTGTTCAGGGCCTTCCAGCTTTGCCACAACCTGCCAATGGCATTTCACAATAGGTGCGCATGGAGAGAGACCACATGGTTCAAGAAGAAGAAATGTGCCCTAGGAACGGCCATAGTCACTCTTGTCTGACAGCTCTCTCTCACTCACACTGCAGGACCTAACTCGTTTCAAACTCCAGCAGTAATCATACGTTGTGACAGTGGTGATGTGTGGTCATGTGACAAACAAGAAGTGCATTAAAGTAGCGTTTGCTGTCTTTGGTCCTTGGAAGAGGCTGAGCTGAGGGTGACAAAGAAGTGGGTGGAAAAAAAAACCCTTAATGTAGTGGCAGCTGATTGTGTAGGCCCAACCTTGATGTCACCCCTCCATCCACAGGCCAGGACTCAGCCAGTCCCATCAGGACCACACACACAGGCCAGATACAAGGCAGCCTCATCCACATGAAGGGCCTTGATGTGGGTGTCCACAGCTTCCTGGGAATTCCCTTTGCCAAGCCACCTGTGGGACTACTGCGCTTTGCTCCCCCTGAGCCACCTGAACCATGGAGTGGTGTGAGAGATGGGACCTCCCATCCGGCCATGTAAGTTCTCCTGAGGCCCGGGGTTGGTGGGTGCTGTGACTCTGGGCCAGATGGCAGTAGTTCCTCATCTCAAGCTCACAGTGTTTTCCACTGCGCGGGAGAATTTCCCAGAGCATTTTCAGAACTTTCTAATATTAAGTGAGCAAAACAACTCTGCCAGCTTCTTAGTTCAAGGCTTGGCATCTGGATGGCACCAATCAGGTTAGTTCTAGTGTTCTCAAACATCCAGGAAAGGGTCTCCGGGAGAGGTTTGGGTTGACTCCCAAGACCTGTAAGATCCCCAACTAACAACATCAGAAACTAGGTCCTTAGAGAGGATGATGGTAGCTCCGTGCAAACTCCACCTTCCACTGCCACTGTCCCTACAGGGCGAGATGTCACTAGGTAAGAAATAAGTATATATGTATGTTAGGTGCCTTTCTTATTGCTGGGACAAAATATATGTCCAAGGCAACTTAACGAGGAAGAGTTTGTTTTGATATATAATTCAAGGGTAATGTCCATTTGGTAAGAAAGACATGGAAGCAGGAATGTAGGGTGACTTGTCACATTACACCCGGAGGGAGGGAGGGAGAGAGAGAGAGAGAGAGAGAGAGAGAGAAAGAGATGCTCAACTTACTATCTCTTTTCTATTCAGTTCAAGGCACCCACTTGGAGGCCGTGTCTTCCTATCTCAAATAACCTAGAAAGAGCCTCCCAAACAAGCCTACAGGTTTGTTTCCATAGTGACTCTAAATCTCATCAAGTTGACATTCAAGATGTCACAATGTGCTTCTAACAGGAGATTATGGAAGAGATGAGGATCCCAGGGGTCTAGATTTAGGATGATGGAGGTCCCCACTACCCTATGGGAAACTAGCCTCCACTCACTCAGGAATTCCAGTGTAACACAGCTGTCCTGTTCCGGAACTGGTTGACTGGAGTGAAAAAATGGTGAATGTCAATACCGTCAATCCAAGGTCTTGATTTCTCACCTTCAGGAGGAGGAGTATCCAAGCCCCCCAACAACCTTGAGACATTATACTAGACATCTGGGCTCCATCTCAGCTTCTCCAGAGCCATAGTCTGACCTTGATGGGCAGGTACTTAGAGACTGATCGTGTGTAAGCAAGACATCAGGAAGAAAGTGCGTAGGCTATTTGGAAGCACATTCCCTGAGAGTCTGTTTCTGAGCACCCCATGTCCCTGGGCTGACTATCTGTCACGGTTGGTCACCAGGTGTCTGCAGGACATCAGTGCACTGAATATGCAGGCTCTTAAGCTGTTGAAGCTGGCCCTGCCTCCTATCCCCATGTCTGAGGACTGCCTCTACCTTAACATCTATGCACCAGACCATGCCCACGAGGGTTCCAAGCTGCCTGTGAGTGTCAAGTCCTGCTCATTCTGGGGTAAGAGGGCATTTCTTCTAGACAAAGATTAGACCAGTTCGGGCCATGCTGCGGTGCATCCTGATGAGAAATCTCTTCGTATAATCTAACCAGCTGCCAACCATGTCTAGATCTAGTGGGTGCTCAGTGGCCGCACTCTGAAGTCACCAAAGACCTAGCTGTTGATTTTTGTTGAACTGATGAGACTTAAGAACACTTTTGGGGGCTGAAGAGATGGCTCAGTGGTTAAGAGCACTGGCTGCTCTTCCAGAGGACCTGGGTTCAATTCCCAGCACCAACATGGCACCTCACACCTGTCTGTAACTCTACTTTCAGGGCTTTTGACACCTTCCCACAGACATACATGCAGGCAAAACACCAATTAAACGTGTGTGTGTGTGTGTGTGTGTGTGTGTGTGTGTGCGTATTCTTAAAAAAGAACACTTTGACTAATTTTCGTGGGACATAATGAAGGAAATATCTCTATTATTCCCCCACAAAAGTTTCTGAGAATAATCCAGTCAGGCTTTGGTGCTGGGGTGAACTCCAAACAGAGAGTAAGGCTTGTGTCCATGGCTGTGTTTGAACCTCTCACCCATAGAAATGCCAGGATAGCCAATTGGGCATTTGTCTATGTGGGCAACTGCTCACAGAAGAAGTTGTACTAACCCTGAAGGGAAGCCAGCTGGGTTATATGGGAGACATGGCACCTATCTTGACTTCTCCAGGTGATGGTGTGGATCCATGGTGGTGCTCTGGTTATAGGCATGGCTTCCTTGTATGATGGGTCCATACTGGCAGCCACTGAGGATGTGGTGGTGGTCACTATCCAGTACCGCCTGGGTGTTCTGGGCTTCTTCAGGTGAGTCTGGGACTGGATTGGGCAATGGGACCTGAGAAAAATAAGGGCATCCCTGTGATTCCTGTCCCTGCCACTTCTCAGCACTGGAGACCAGCACGCCAGAGGCAACTGGGGCTACCTGGACCAAGTGGCCGCCCTGAGCTGGGTCCAGCAGAACATCGCCTACTTCGGAGGCAACCCTGACTGTGTCACTATTTTTGGCGAGTCAGCAGGTGGCACAAGTGTGTCTTCACTTGTTGTGTCCCCCATGTCCCAAGGACTCTTCCACAGAGCCATCATGGAGAGTGGGGTGGCCCTCATATCAAGCCTCATCTCAGAATCCTCTGAAGCAGTCTATAGGGTGAGTGCCCCCAATCACCCCAACCCTGAGCTGTTGCCTCAGCTTTCACCCTCCGAAACTCTGGTTCTCTGTCTGACCAACGTGGACAAGGACCACGGAGGTACCCAGGCAGCTGCTCCCTGTACAAGAATTTCTAAAAAGCTGAAGGCTAGAATGTGCTCCTCTCTGCTTCCTACTGACTTTGTATTCCATAGGACCATGCTCGGGCATGGTGATAGTATAAACAAAGCATGTATGTCATCATATGTGACAGCCCCTCTGGTTTTCACCTCTAAACATTCAGGAAACAGAAACAATTTTCATACCTGCCATAATGTGCATACCTACGTACACAGGTACTTCATGAGATATGAGGAACACCTGAACCCAAGTGGCACCTTGGTAAAAAAAAAAAAACCTTTCCTTCCTCGAAGGCTGAGCCATCCCTGGCCTGATGTCTTTATAGGTGGTTGTCAACCTGTCTGGATGTGAGCAGGTGGACTCAGAGGCCCTGGTGAACTGTCTACGAGACAAGACTGAAGATGAGATTATGGCTATTAACAAGGTTGGACTAAATGGTAGGAAGTAGGGTAGCCTGCCCTAGGCTGCCTTCAACTCCCCTGGACACTGCCTTCATTCCATCCCTCATAACCTAGCACCCAGGAAGAGAGCTGAACACCAGGATATGGTAAATCAGCTATGGGATCTCATGGACCAGGTGTGACAATCCTAAAACGAGACAGAGAGGAATGGGAGACATAGCCCAAGATCAGAATTGTCAAGGACCTGGCCTTCCTCCTTAACAGCCAATGTTCCTTCAGGCCTTCAAGATCATCCCTGGCATAGTTGATGGTGTCTTCCTGCCCAGGCATCCCAAGGAGTTGCTTGCCTCTGCTGACTTCCAATCTGTCCCCAGCATTATTGGTGTCAATAATGATGAGTATGGCTGGATCATCCCCTCGGTAAGGCCCAGGCGCAAGGCCCTTGGTCTCTGGGAAGCCTGTTCTATAGTTCCATGGGCTCTTGACCACAGCACAGACTCTCCTCTTACCACTTAGAGCATTAGCGCCACTGACTCCCAGAAGGAACTGGACAGACAGACCGTGCAAGCTATCCTGAGGAGAAGGGCGGCACAGATGGTGAGATTTCTTGGGCACTATAAGTAGAGTGCATCTCCACCATATCCTGTTCGTTCAACAACTTGCAGGGACAAAGACTGAACCATGATGGTACTTGTGGGTTGAGTTCCCCCAGAGCCTGGACCCTTCTTGATTTAATTTATCTGTTGCTGGGCCAGACTCTTCATCCTGAGGCTGTAACCTGACTGCCTCAGGGACTGTCTAATATAACTCTCCCTGATCCCTCTGGGCCAGATGTGGCCCCCTGAATTTAGTGACCTGCTTATGGAGGAGTACATGGGAGACAATGAGGACACTCAGCTTCTCCAAGTGCAGTTCACGGAGATGATGGAAGACTTCACCTTTGTGGTGCCTGCGCTGCAAGTAGCGCATTTTCAGCGTGAGTACATCTGGAGCTGAGGTCCGATGCCTACGGGCAGCTCAAAGCCGTGGTGCACAGTTGAACTCTGGGGTGTCCAGACCCCCACCCTGTCTGAGGGCAGGCACTTAATGCCCCTCATCTAATTCTTGGGACTTGTCTAAGACATAGGAAACTTCCAAATTTCACTGGTGAGGAAACTAAGTGATCACAATATCATAAGACTGTATAGCAAAGATTTCCGAGACTGTGATTTAACCCTAAGACCCTGCTCCAGCATGGGGTTTCACATTTCACTATTCAAACTCTGTCCAGCTTTGGCCCTACATCCAGTTAGCTATCTTGTCATCACAGTTGAGGAAGGACATCCCCAGGCAAGGGTCCATTCTCAGCCTGTCCTTGCCTGCAGGTTCCCGTGCCCCTGTATACTTCTATGAGTTCCAGCATCGACCCAATTTTTTCAAGGACTCTAAACCACCCCATGTGAAGGCCGACCATGGTGATGAGATTCTCTTTATCTTCAGATCATTTTGGGGAGGCACCCAAGGTAAGTGTCTTTATCCCCCAGGCGGCAGGCCCCTCAGGCATATTCAGAGGGGGTGTTGAGGTTCAGAGGAAAGACCGCCTGACTTGTATACCATGATGTATCTCAAAAGGCTGATGTGAGGTTAGAAACCCAATCCCTTCCCACTCCTGCCTCTGTTTCCTCCAGCTGTCCCTCCCTGCATGAGCCATAGAAACAGTCATGACGGTAGAATGGGCTGTTTTATAGTACTTGCTTATTTGCTTGCTTTGACTTTTTGAGGCAAAGTCTCCCTGTGTAGCCCATAGTTCTTGACAGTTCTCCTGTCTCAGTCTTCTGAGTGCTGACATTAGAGGCAAGCACTGTGACTCCTAGCGTGAGAAGAGTATTCTAAAGGAATGATTATGCCCAACCTCCTTTGGTTGGAAGGAAGGAGGACATTCTGGAGCATGAATGAACCCAAAGGAGTAGGCATTGGAGGCTGGGATGAGTAAGACAGAATGTGCAGGTGCAGGAGTGGATTATGGGTGGCAGGAAGGGAAGAGAAGGGACCAGGCTACAGCTGGAACGGTGAGTGTAGAACTTGAGTGGACGCTGCATGAGAAGCAAGAGTCTGGAGCCTTAATCTCCCTCCCCCTTCTGCAGTTGACCTCACTGAGGAGGAGGAGCAGCTGAGCAGGATGATGATGAAGTACTGGGCCAACTTTGCACGACACGGGTGAGAACACGCCTCTCCCTTAACCTCTGAGGAGTTGACTGACATCTAGGGCTGCCCTTGTGGTTAGTGATTTCATTAGCAATCATGGGTCTTTCGTCACACGATAGCCTCATCCCCACCTCAGGATCCTCTTAGACAACTGTAGGTACTGGTCTCTGATCATCGCCCAGTGACACAGATGTAGAGCTGTAGTGTTATAGTACTATTCTTTTTTTAAAAAAAAATATTTTCTTTCTTTATTATGTATACAATATTCTGTCTGTGTGTATGTCTGCAGGCCAGAAGAGGGCACCAGACCCCATTACAGATGGTTGTGAGCCACCATGTGGTTGCTGGGAATTGAATTCAGGACCTTTGGAAGAGCAGGCAATGCTCTTAACCTCTGAGCTATCTCTCCAGCCCCTATAGTACTATTCTTTAGAGTATACCTCGGAAAAGAGGGGGAAATCATGTCAGGTATCTTTGTCCCTCATGGAACAGACAGTAGTAAGGTCTCCTTGTTTTCCTACATCAGTATACCTACCACTAAATTACCATAATTCCCTAACTGACCCAAATCAGAGAATGTGGTCCAAGTTCAACAGAACCCAAAGTAACCTTTGATCTCCCTGCTGGGAGGATGTGTCTACAGGAACCCCAACAGTGAGGGTCTACCCCACTGGCCCATGTTTGACCATGATGAGCAGTACCTGCAGCTGGACATCCAGCCTGCTGTGGGCCGAGCCCTGAAGGCCAGAAGGCTGCAGTTCTGGACCCAGACTCTGCCTCAAAAGATGCAGGAGCTAAAAGAAGCTGGGGGCAGGCATATGGAGTTATAGAACCCTGTGGCAAGTCGCAGTTTGTCCTAAGTGTGAGTGAGATTATTCTGAGGTTTCCAAATACCTTAAGAAGAGACAGATGGTGTTGAGAAAGGTTTTTATCCCACCAGGTCCCATAATCATATAGTCTCAAAGAAACACACAGAGGCCTACATTAATTATAAACTGATTGGCCTATTAGCTCAGGCTTCTTATTAAATAATTCTTACATCTTAAATTAGTTCATAATTCTTGTCTGTATTAGCCATGATAAAAAAGGCTTGGTACCTTTTTATCAAAGAGGCGTTCTCATCTTGCTTCCTCATGGTCTGGGTGACAACTGCAGACTGAGTCTTTTCCCAGAATTCTTCTGTTCTGGTCACTCTGCCTATACTTCCTGTCTGGCTACTAGCCAACCAACATTTTATTAAACCAATACAAGTGACAAATCTTTACAGGACACAAGACCATTGTCCCACAGCAAGAGGGGATCCATACTTTTACATAGTCATTAAACTCATACACCGAACAATTATGGAGGCTCCTATACATGATATATGTTCCTTGCTAAGTCTGATAAGGGTCACTTTCTGTTAAACACAGCAAACATACAGGGGGCTGTGGATGGGTGAGTCCCAACAGACAACATCTTTCTTCGTGCTACAGTAGGCAAGGGTTCCCCCCTGCCTCCCTCACCTCAGCTTCACCCACTCCTTTCCTCTCCTCTCACTTCTCAGACCCTCCACCACTAGTAATGTACCCCGGGGAGGAGTTCAGTAACCTGGGTGACCAAATTCCTTTCTCACATCTCAGCAAGATCCTGTCCTGGCTCGTGGGTAACACTTTGCCCTTCCCACTATAAGCCAGCAAACAAGTTCCCATAGGCCCCATTTGTATGAACAAGTTCCCACAGACTCCATTCATATAAACAAGTTCCCACAGACTCCATTCATACAAACAAGTTCCCACAGACCCCATTTATACAAGCCCCATATAAGCCCATTTTCTATTACTATAACAAAAGATCTAAACCAGCAACTTATAAAAAGAAGAGTTCTGAGCTAGCAAGACAGCTCAGCCATTAAAGGCACATGCCATCAAGCCTGACAACATGAATTTGAACCCAGAACCCACATTGTTCTCTGACTTTCACATGTGTTCTGTGGTTCACACACACACGCACACACACACACATACACACACATATACACATACACACACACATACACACACACAAATGAATGAATTTAAAACCTTTTTTTTTAAAGAAAGTTTTTTCTCTAAACTCAGTTCTAAGACAGAAAACTCTAAAATTGGATACCTTCTCCTAATGGGACACTGGACTGGCTCACAACACAGCAGAGAGCCAAAAGGAAATCAGCCAAGTAAGAGGCAATGGTGTGGAATGTCCTCCTGTATATGTGTTGCTTTTATTGGCTAATGAACAAAGCTGCCTTGGTCTACATCAGGGCAGAATATAGCCAGGCTGGAAAAGACATAGAGAGAGAGCAGGCAGAGTCGGGGAGACACAGTGTAGCTGCCGTAGAAGGACACACCAGAACCTTACCCGGTAGGCCACAGCCTCATGCAACACACAGATGGAGAGAAATGGGTTAATTGAAAATGTAAGAGCTGCTAGAACTATGCTAGAGTCATTGGCCAAACAGTGTTTTAATTAATACAGTTTCTGTGTGATTTTTCAGGCCTGGGCGGCGGGGAAACAAACAGTCTCCATTTACAAGGCAAACACAGGGGCTTCCCATGCTATTTGACAGTTGAACTCTGAGGTTTATTGGAACTGCACTAACCCCTGTCAAGAGCAGTGAATCCAGGGCCTAATTAACCCCCACCAGGCCCCACCTCATAGAGATTCCATCACTTCTCAGCATTTCCACAACGCAGATAAAGCTTCTAGCACATAAACCTTGACAGGATTTGCATTACCCAATTATAAGTCACGGCACCACTTCTACTCCCAAGGATTTTGCCCTTGTGGTGGGGCTCACCTCAACACACTCCTCTGTGCTGGCTAGTTTTCTGTCAACTTTACACAGGCTGGGAGTTAAATGAAAGGAAGGAACCTCCATTGAGAAAATGCCTCCATGAGTTCCTGCTGTGGGGCATTTTCTTAATTAGTGATTGTTGGGGGAGGGCCCAGCCCATTGTGGGTGGTGTTATCCCTGGGCTGGTGATCCTGGGTTCTATAAAAAAGCATGAGGAGCAAGCCAGTGAGCAGCACCCCTCCATGGCCTCTGCATCAGCTCCTGCCTCCAGGTTCCTGCCTTGTTTGAGTTCCTGTCCTGACTTCCTTTGATGATGAACAGTGATATGGATGTATAAGCTAAATAAACCCATTCCTCCCCAAGGTACTTTGGTCATTGTGTTTCATCACAGCAATAGTAACCCTAAGACACCTCCCCACTTAGGACAAAGCAGCAGAGACTGGGTTTGCACATAGAAGTGGAGGCAGGAAACAAGCCCTAAGAATGTAGAACTTAGAGCTCCCAGGTCCCAGCCACTGTGGCCATTAATTATGGAAAATGTAAAGGCCCCAGGCCTTAGATATTGACCCTGAAGACAGCATCCACCCATCACTGGCATTTAAAGCAACCTATCCTCCATTTTCAGTGTGATACAATCCTGCAGCTGTAACCCCTGCACCAAGGAAGCTAGGCAGGAAGATCTCAGCCCCAGGTCAGCCAGATGACATTTTCTGAATAGAAGTGGGGGGAAGAAGTGAGACTATGAGCAAAGGGGTCAAGACCATGATGGGGACACCCACAGAAACACCTGACGTGAGCTAGTGGGAGCTCACTGACTCTGGACTGACAGCGAGGGAACCTGCATAGGAGCAAACTAGGCCCTCTGAATGTGGGGGACAGTTGTGTGACTGGGAAGTCTGTGGGGCCACTGGCATTGGGACCAGGACTTATCCCTAATGGTTTAACTGACTTTTTGAAGCTCATTCTCTTTGGAGGGGTACCTTGCTCAGCCGAGATATAGGGGGGAAGGCCTTGGACCTGCCTCAAAATGATGTGCCAGACTTCGTTGACTCCCATGGGAGGCTTTACCCTCTCTGAGGAGTGGATGGGGGGGGGAGAGTAGGTGGGGGAGCAGAAGGAAGGGAGGGAGTGGGAACTGGGATTAGTATGTAAAATGAGAAAAGATTGTTTTACAATATAAAAAGATAAGAAGGAAGGAAAGGAAGGAAGGGAGGGAGGGAAGAAGGAAGGAAGGTCAAAGTGTATATTAAAAAAAGAAATGGGGAATGAGTGGATGGAGAAGGCAGAGAGGAGGTGGGGGAGGGGCTTGGAGGAAAGGAGGGAGGGGAAACTGCGGTCAGGATGTAAAATAAATAAATAAAAAATTTTTTTAAAAAAGAGAAGTTAAGCAAAATGCACTCTACAGCCTAAAAAAGAAAAGTGTTAAGAGTATTCTTAAGACAAGCCTCTCCGCTGGCACACATAATTCCAGTCAGACCAAATTAGATGCAGGACTAGGTATGTGCACAGGATGCTGATCCCTGAACCACCCTGCAATAGGTAGAGAGGGCCCGGGTAGGTTCCTTGTGTCCTGTCTTCTGCCATTACTCCAGCACCATTTGGTCTACAAATACTGCGAGGCCACACTTGCTTGACCGCTGCACATCTACTAAAAGGGTCATCTATGAGATCTTCCCTGGTTGTGGGATTGTGGTGGGAAACAGGAGATGGATCCAGACATGTCAAGGAGCAGAGGTTCCTACCGCCTAGCTCTGTGGGGGCCTGATCATGCAGGGAGGCATCTTCCTGACCGTCACAGTCCCCCTGCAACCTCAGGGTCACCTGACTTTCTCCCACTTGCCAGGGCATCTATGTGGGTAATTGTGTCAACCCACTGTTGTCCCTAAATATTCCCCTTTCCCCTACCTCCCACATCTCTCTTGTTTGACTAAAGTCCTCCATGTATAACTAATCCCCCTATGTATGCATAAGCAAGAATACTAGCTTTTGCAAGCATGAGTTAAAACCAAAGATTGATATTAGGATATCTTCCTCAATTATTTTCCCATTAATTTTTTGAGACAGGATTTCTGACTGAGCCTGGGTCTCACAGATTTACCTAGACTGGCTATCAACTTAGCACCCAGGATCTGTCTGTCCCCACCTCTCAGCACTGAGGTTACAAGTGCACACCGCCATGCCTGGCCTATGCCTGGCTTTTGTATGTGTGCAAGGAATCTGATGCAAGGTACTCAGCCTTGTACAGCAAGCTTTACACTAGCCCCCAGGTCTGGCTACTTTTTAAGACACATACATACATACATACACATAAATAAGTAAATAAATACACATTTATTTTATATGTATGAATGCTTTGCCTGCACATGTGTTAACAGGTTTGGCTCCTTTTAATAAAGATTTATGGATATTTACACGCATGACTTCATATGATCACTTGCTTTCAAACTTTAGAATTCAGACCTAGAGCAGAGTCACTGAGTCATGTGGAAAGTATGTTGAACCATTAAGAAACTGTAGGGCTGGAGGCCAGCTCAATGGTAGAGCCCTTATCTAGGATGTGCAAAGCCCTGGGATTCAATGCCCAGCACCACCAAAAAGAAAATAAAGCCAGATTAGGTGACACGGGCCTGTAATCCTACTCGGAGGTCCGAGGCCAAAGATCCCATGTCAAGACCTGCCTGAGCTACAGAGCAAATTTCAAGTCATCTGATAAACTTAGAAAGAGCCTGTTTCAAAAATAAAAAGTCAAAAAGGGGGGGAGGGTGTTGAGACTGGAGCTCATGGTGGAGCACGTGTCTCGCACATGAAAGACCTTAGGCCCAATCCCCAGAATCAGAAAAACTTAAAAAAAAAAAAAATAATGTTTAATCACCTTCAAAATCATCATCTCACACCAACTGAGCATGAAGACACCAGTTATCTTTGTATCCTCACCAATACTTAACCTAAGGGGCCTGAAATATTATATTGGATGGGTATGGTTGCAGATGTTTCCCTAAGTATTTAGTGTCTGCTTCTGCAGAGAGAGAGAGAGAGAGAGAGGGGAGAGCGCTTTATTAGTCTGGTATCACCTTACTTTGAGAGAAGATCACGTTTTTGTCACACTCTGGGCCTAAGACACTCCACCCAGGCAGCAGGCAACAGGAGCATATGACAGCGAGGGCTCCCTTGGCAGCAGGTCGGAAAGCAGAGAAAGCCAGAACTCAAGAAAATTGTCCTCTGATCTCCACACCTACATCTATGCATACCTTCATGCATGTATACATACATGTGCAAGCACGCACACACACCCCATACCACACATAATAATAAATTGTTCCTGTGAGGCCTTCGTTCTGCGTTTTTAAATTTAGAACTTCACTAAACTAATGGATGAACTTCTAGATACATGTGTCCTACAAAAAATAGTCTCCAAATGGAAACATAAAAAAGACCCAGAATAACCCAAATAATAATAAACAATAAAAACACTGCTGGACACCAACATCCCTGATTTCAAGTTATACTACAGAGTTACAGTAATAAAAACAACACAGTACTAGAGTATAAATAGACATACTGATCAATAGACTATAAGTGAGGACCCGGACATAAGCCTGCACTCATCCAGCCCCCTGAATTTTGACAATACACATTGGAGAAAAGACAATATCTTCAATAAATGCTGCATGAGACCTGATATAAAATATAGTAACACACTTGGACTTAGAGACTCGGGGAAGGATTATCTAAACAGAACTCTGGTAATACACATTTAAGACCAACAATTGTCAAATGGGACCTCATGAAACTAAGCCTTCTGTATAGCAAAGGACAACCATCATTTGAGTGGAGCGGTAGCCTACAGAATGGGAAAAAAGTCTTTATTGGCTATACATATGAAAGAGGGCTGTTTTTTGGAACATAGAACAAACTCAAAAACAAAGAAAAGGAAAGAAGGAAGGAAGGAAGGAAGGAAGGCTAAACACCAAAAACAAACAAACAAACAAACAACTTAATTAAAAACTGGAACATGCTTCCACAAAACCTGGGTTCAATTCCCATCATCCACATGGAAGTTCACAACCTTTGTAACTGCAGGATCCAACACCCCCAAACAGACATACATACAGGCAAAACACCAATAAAATATAAATAAACAAACAAACTGGAGTGTGGAATTAAAAAGAGAGAAACAAAAGAAATACAAATAGCCAAGAAATATATATTTTTTTAATGTTCAACATCCATAGCCATCAGGCATATGTAAATTAAAAGTACCTTGAGATTTCATCTTACCACAGTCAGAATGGTGAAGATCAGTTTAAAACGGAGGAAGAGGAGAAAGAGAGAAGAAAACAAATACAGGATTTGTGGGAGTGCACACTGGGAAACTGGTGCGTCCACTATGAAAACCCAGTGTAGAGATTCCTCAGAACGTTAAAAATGGACGCTGGAGCAATGACTCAGCAGTTGAAAGCACCAGCTGCTCTTCCAGAAAACTGAAGTTTGAACCCAGCAGGACAGCTCACAACTGTTTGTGTTCCAGGCCCAAGGAGACAATGCCCTCTTCTGACTTCCAGGGGCGCTGCATGCATTGGTACACAGATATATAAATTAAAATTAATTAATTTTTAAAAACTAGAAATAAGAGATGGAAAGATGGCTCGTGGGTTAAGAGCTCTGGCTGTTCTTCCAGAGGTCCCAGGTTCAATTCCCAGCACCTACATGATAACTCTTCTAGCCCGGGTATCCGTCATGAAAGTGGTACACAGACATACATGCAGACAAAACAACCACACACATAAAATTAAGTTAAAATTTGAATATTAAAAATATTTTTAAAGGTGGGGAGAGGCTTGGTCCTGCCTCAACTTGATATACCAGACTTTCTTGACTCTCCATGGGAGGTCTTACCCTTTCTGAGGAGTGGGTAAGGGGGTTGGGTGAGGGGTAAGGAGGGAGGGGAGTGGGAGGAGGGTAGGGAGTAGGAACTGTGGTTGATATGTAAAGTGAAAAAACTTTTAAATAAAATTTTTTTAAAAATATTTTTAAAACTAGGAGCAAACACCTTTAACCTTAGCACTCACTGGTCAGGCAGAGGCAGGAAGGTATCTGTGAAGTTAAGTCACAACAAGTTCCAGACCAGCCAAGGGTACACAGTGAGACCCTGTCTTTTAAAATAGCTGGAAACAGATCTTCTGTAAGTACGATCCAGCTATATCACCCTTGGGCATATTCCCAAAGGATTCTACATCCTACTGCAGAGGCCCAGGGATGGTACCACCCTCTAAGGGCTGGACCCTCCCACATCAATCACTAATTTAAACATGCCTTACAGGCTTGCCTACAGCCTGATCTTATGGAGGCTTTTTCTCAATTGAAGCTTTCTCCTCTCAGATGACTCTAGCATGTGTTGAGTTGACATAAAACCAGTTAGCACACCCGCCATTACTGAGTTCCTTACTGAGTAGTGGTTCTCAATCTTCTTAATGCTGAGACCCTTTCATACACTTCCTTGTCTTGTGGCAGCCTCCCAATCATAAAAGTATTTCGTTGCTACTTCATAACTGTAGTTTTGCTACTGTTAGGAATCGTAATGTAACTATCTGATATACAGGATATCTGAAGGCAACCCACAGTGGGATGCTGACCCACAGGTTGAGAACCGCTGTTGTATAGACTAAGATCTGGAGAGAGGAAGAGTTCCCCGAGCCTTAAGGCTCCCTTTTAAAATAAGATTTTGACCAGGCCTGATGATATACACCTGCAATCCCAGTCCTCAAGAGGAGGACAAGAGAATTGGGAGTTTCGGGGCAAACTAGCCTCTTCTACAAAGAAAAATCTGAAACCGCACTGGCTTCATCACACCCTGTTCCCAAAACCACAAAGTACAAAAAAAAAAAAAAAAAATGGCTTTGCCATCCCCTGGTATCCATCGGGATTGGCTCCAGCACTCCAGAGGACAAGCTTACATACGCAGATGCTCACAGCCCTTACATAAAATTGCTAGGCTTTGCATAAACCTAGCAGTGCATATTCTTTAGGTGAACATAGGTGACTAGAGATATGATACAGCAGTTAAGAACAGTTAGGATCCTCTTCCAGCGGGTCCGGGATCAGTTCCCAACACCTATATGGTGGATCGTCACTACTACCTATAACTCCAGTTACTGGGTTCTGTCCTCTGCAGGCATTGCATGCATGTGGTGCACATACAAACATGCAGGCAAAACGTTAATGCACACGAATATTTTTATTTAAATGAATGCAGTTAACCTACCGTGAATGTCTAGTGCGATGTCAATTTTGAGTAAATAGTTGCCAGACTATATCGTTTAGGGAATAACAACAAGAAAAAATGTCTACGTGGTCAGAGTAGACACAGGGTAGAGACACTGAACCCAGTAATGAAACAGGCAATAATCGACAGGTGACAAAGAATACAGACAATACGTCACACCTTCTTCTGTCCCACCTATAGATAGATGGCTCCTTCAAAGGGTTCACTCGAGTCCCTCGGGCCATGCCTTAGCTTTTAGTATAATCACAGAATTCACCACCTCATTTCCTTTTCCCCCTGAAACACAGCCCCTAACATCAGCCATCACACACACCAGTGTATTCTTCGCTTTAGTGCATATAGGAATTCTGAATTTAGCATATGACAGAATAAGAAAAATCCAATGATGGGGACAGAATACGTGTGAAAGGGGGGAAACGTGAAACCAGCCAAACTGTAGGTGACAAAACAGGACCTCCTGAAAGGCCAAACTGCAGGTGACAAAACAGGATCTCCTTAAAGGTCAAACTGTAGGTGACAAGCAGGCAGTCATACTGCAACTTCCATGACAAGATTTTTTCCATAATTTTATTAATTTTTTTCATTTATTTTACATACCAACCAGTTTCCCCCTCCCTCCTCTCTTCCCGTTTTCTCTCCCCACCTCCCATCTACTCCCACCCATCCCCTCTTCCTCTGTTCAGAAAGGGGCAGGCCTCCATGGGAGTCAACAAAGTAGGGCCTATCAAGTTGAGACAGGACCAAGCTCCTCCTGTCAAGGCTGGGCAAGGCATCCTAGCATAGGGAATAGGTTCCAAAAAGTCAGCTCATGCACCAGGGACGGTCCTGATCCCACTGCTTGGGGCCCCACAAACAGATCAATCTACACACCCATCACCCACATGCGGTGGGCCTAGCTGTTGGCCCAGAGTCCATGAGCTCCCACAAGCTCAGGTCACCTGCCATGACGAGATCTTTTTAAGTTTTTCCGTTTTAATTTATTATCAATATTATTATTATTATTCCTTTTTTCTCTTAAATTGTGCTTTATTTGGGGGGTGTTCAGTGCCAAAAGGCAGTTGCGACGGGATGGGGAAATGAAAGGGATACAGATACATGATGTAAAAACACAAATAGATAGAATTAAAAAAAAAAAAAAATGAAGTGCCTGCATTGCCCATCCTGACCACCAGGGGGCAGGCAAGGATAGCATTCTGCCCTGGCTCAGGCGCTAAGAGCTCTTCCCTCAGTCTGAGGCAGTGCTTGCTGCAAAGGCTTCATGGGGGAGTTTCATGTCCGCTACTGCACAGGGTGCTTCACCAAAGGTGGGGTGCATTGGGCACTTTTTAGACCTTTGGTGGCCTTATTTTGTAAGAGCTTTGTTGTGGAGTGTCTACACACATTTGAAGTCAACCGTTTTAAATTTTGACTAACTGAAGAGTGTAACCACCTGTAACAACCGATTTGGTGTTACACCCTCGGTACAGTTCGCGCGCCACTGTACCGAACGCGAGTCGGGCAAGGGCCTGGAGATTGAAAAGAAGACACAGAGAGACCAGGGTCATTCGAAAGGAGATCAGCCGAATGCCACTTTATTCAGCATTGGGGGAGTCCTTATCTACCTGACTGCAGCACAAGGATCTCCGCCCAGGCAGGTGGGAAATTACCATATTAACAATGGAGTAAATGCCCTGCAGCTAACCACCAGGTGGGGCAGGCATAGCACAGAAACACACAGGAAGCTTAGTTAGTTGATCATAAACTGTCCCCATAAATGCACCACAGGAAAAAGGGAGACCAGGGCCCTACAACCACCCCCAAATACATACCCTGTTTCTTTCTCTTCAAAAAGTTCCCTCCTGCCCCGTGTGTTAATCATTTCCCTGAACTCTGCCCCCTGGCAACCACCTCACCCTTTTCCTATGGTTGTAAGTTTGCCTTGTCTATCATAATACAAAAGGAACCGTTTGTGACTGGCTCTGCCTTCACCTCCTGCTTTTGAGATTTAAGAAGTAGCTCGTTCCTTTCATTAGAGTGGCTTCCCTGTGTGTTCGCACCACACTCTGCCCCCTCAGCAACTGATGAGATAAATACACCTGAGTGGATGGGGCAGGAATTATTAATGACTTTGTGTAGGCAAAATGTGATGCTCCGTTTCTTTCGGATGAACTGAGAGCAGGCCTCTGAGTCATGAAACAAGTGCGTGCTCATTCAACTTTTTAAAAAGTTGCCCAACTGCCTCTTCATCCCCAGCCAGCTGCTCCACGTCCTCTCTCAGCCTACCAAGGGCTGCCATTACAAGTGTGTCCCACACATGTCTCGTGGTTTTATGGTTTTAAATCTGATTATGACGGATGGGCATGCAGTAGTATCTCATTGCAGATGCTCTCCGCATCTTCTTCTCTACACCCCACTTCTGTTGGTGTGCATCACACACACACACACACACACACACACACACCTGAAAATGCCCTGAGAGTTTTCTTTATTCCACTTGTTTGCCATGCACCGTGCCCCCGTCTGCACTCTATGTGCTACAATACAGTTTGTAAGCTTCAGACAAGGGGCTGGAGGTTGAGGAAACACACACAGAGACAGACAGACACACGGACCTTTTTTTTTTTTTACTGTTACAAAAACCCTTTTTTAATAGCACCATGGAGGCTTAAATACCCAGCAGTCAATGGCCAACAGGTGAAAATCCCATCCTCTGATCCTCTAGGCAAGGCACAGCTTTTAGTAACTCCAATTAGAAGGCTCTAGACAGGGAAGAGCAACTGAAGGCCAGGACTCCAATTGGTCCCAACACTTGTTTTCTCTGGTCTTGGTCATTGGTGATACAGGGCCTCTAAATGATGGTGCAGTATTTGACAGAGTTGTGGCTCAGGGTTAGGGACAAGTACCGGACTGTTCAGTTAACAGAAAGAAACTAGCCAGACAGTGGTGGTGTACACCTTTAATCCCAGCACTTGGGAGGCAGAGGCAGGTGGATCTCTGTGAGTTTGAGGCCAGCCTGGTCTACGGAGTAAATTCCAAGACAGCCAAGGCTACACAGAGAAACTCTGTCTTGAAAAACCAAAAAGAAGAAAGGAAGAAAGCAAGAAATGAAGGAGAGAGAGAGACAGAGAGGAGAGAAGGAAGAGAAAGAAACTAGTTCCATGACCCTGAGCTGGCAGAGCTGGGATCTCTCAATCCCCAAGCCCAATTGTTCATTAGGTCAGGAACTTCAGAGCAGAGAGTGAATTGGTCAGGCAGGGCTGGAACCTTGGTTTGAACCAGAGTATGTTAAAGAGAGAGAGAGAGAGAAACTTGACTACGCTAAGCAGTAGAATCAAGGAGAAGCAGTGACGGCTGTGTGCTGGTCACTCAGGTCGGGGGAAGTGCTAAATGCCCCTGTAAAGCCCCTGAGAAGGGACCCGGACAGCACTGCACCCTCTACCTGCAAAGCTAGGATACAGAGGCCATGGCCAGTTTTCAGGGGGCATTAAGGCCATTTAGGATTGAGCCCCACATCATTTTCTCAGGGAATCAGGCTCCTGGGCACAGCCTGAGTCACAGACTTCTGAAACTAGGAAGTGAAATTTTAAAGATTTGCCAAGTAAGATAAGTGACCTTGAACTGGATTTCAACTATGGGGTGAGGGGCCTTGGAAAGTTCTAGTTTCCAATGCATTTCAAATGAAAAAGAGCCATGACTAAGTAGGGATGAGCTGTGCGGAACCTCAGACCTGAACAGGAAAGAATGGGGAACCTTTAGAGAGGTCCTAGGCAGCCATGTGTCCTGAAAGCAAGGTAATATTTTCCTTAACAAGATAAAAGGCTCATTCAGAGTAAACCTATGTGCACACCTTTGTTCAAATAATTCCCTTCACCCCAACCAAAGGTCACTTCCATTTCTCCATCTGTGGACATCCTAGCGGTTCTCCAGCTCTGGACTTTCAGCTTCTGCTTTCCCTGTCCTGCCAGCTTCTCCAGTCACAACTCTCTGCTCCCTCATCTTCACCCCCAACCCCTCTAGTGAACTCCTGACTGTAGGGCAGCGCAAGAGTGTGAAGGGTGCCTCACGTCTTGGAGAAGCTTTTGAGGCAGGATCTCTCTGCTCCACACTCCTGCAGGATCCTCCTCCCCCGATCTCATCTGTGCTTGCAGATCAGGTGAAAGGAAACTTCTAGGAGAGACTAGAAGGAAAGAAAAGAGAAACAGTCGTCGATGATCTTAGTTTTACTGTGAGGAGGAGAGAAAATGGGGCAAAGTGCAGTTTGCATAGTACAGTGTAGTTTTGTGCGTTTGTGGCGCTGGAGATTAACCGAGGCCTCCTGTGTGCTAGGCAGGCCTTCTACTCCTGTGCTATATCCCCAGATCTGAACAGGGTATCGAGATGAGGGTGCGTTTGCAGTTGGTGAGAGAGACACGGGAGATGCTGGAGTTACAGAAGAGATAGCACAAGGAAGATCAGAGGGAACCTGGGGCTGGTGTCCATGCATGGATTTCAGATAGAGGCTAGGATGAGGCAAACAAGGACAGTGTAAGAAATTCTGTGGTCCCTTGTTTACTGACCTTGAACAAGGGTGCCTCTAAATTTGCTGCTTAAACAAACTTGGAGGAACACGCCCGGTACAGCCCTTAGGATGTGAAAGGCAGAAGAACATGGGTCTGAGGCCAACCTGGCCTAATTGTGAGAACTTGTATTAAAAAAATACTACAGGGCATTAAAGAGAAAGCATAGTGGTTAAGAGCGCTGGCCACTCTTCGGAATGCCCTGCACCTGTATGGTAATTCACAACCCTCTTTCATTTCAGCTCCAACGGATCCTTTTCTGGCCCCTGAAGACACTGTACACACCCGGCACACAGATACGCATGCAAGAAAACACCCATGCACATAAAATAAAAATAAATGAATCCTTTTTTAAAAAAAATACATGCATGCATGTTTACCAACATATTCTGTTTAGGACAATAGGAAGGATGCCTGATGTATACCTCAGAAATTATGAAAGATGTTCCCCCATAGTAATAATCAAGAGATTATTAGTTCTTTGTTTTAAAGCCTGGGCTGAGATTCCTTCTACGAGCTCACTAAACAGGGTCATCTCAGGATTCCGATATCCTGGTGAGCCACTCAGCAGCTTCTGTAGCCATGGTCCAAGCCAGTTCAGGCCTCACTTACACCCTCAGGAGACCTTCATGGCAGGCATATGGTACCGGGACTATGCATATCCGTAATGCCAGAAGGGGTCTTGGTAGCTTGGTGGACCTAAAACAGAGTGAAGCCAGGCAGAAGTTTGCTGCAGGCTGAGTTCCTTCAGGGTTCTCTCAATAGAGTAATGTCTAAATGGAGCCAAAATGATACCTGGGGACCCTATTAAAGTAGAGAAAACAGCAGCATGCCACGTAGGCTTAAAAATTGTGAACCCCAGCACATAAACCTATGAAAAGCACCAACATGCACCAGCGAAGTCGCGGGCCTTGGAGCCATCCCACTCAAAACAGTGAACAGATGCTGGGCTGGGAGACTTAGAGAGGTCTTCGCGTGCCTAGGCTTCAGTCTAGCTTAGAATGATTACTCTTTTCTGCATGCCTCGTCCTCCTTTTGGGAATAGAAATTTGCGTTGAGTCTTACAGGAAGCTCCGAGTCTAGCTGACCTGGAATACAGCCGCTGTAATTCTAAGAGCCGCACCATGCCAGGCTAGCGCTAGTATTTGAACACCAGAGGGCGCCATATCATCGGGCCCCTCCAGAAGACACTCATTCTGCTCTGGGAGTGGCCAGAGCCCGGGACATTTAACTTCGGAACTGGTCACCAACCAATTAAGGCAGACCAAGTTAATTTTTACAGGGAAAGGGGTACTATAAAAAGCAAGTCCTCTCCTGCTTTCCAACTGCGTCTTCCACTGTCAGTCATAAGAAATATGGGGACAGTGGTACAAGCCCGGTCCAGTGTCCTAGTCTGGATGGCCTGTCTACTTCTGGCATGTCCTGGTAAGATACACTCCCTGAATCTGTGAAGTGGGGCTTCTGACTTGGTAGGACACCTGAGGAAGGAGGGGACAAGAGTGAGGCAGGGACCAGTAAGAGTGAGCAGCCCTCTCAGGAAGGAGTCTAGTACGGAAGAATGCAACCACTATGTGTCCTTCTGTGTGATCTATGGGGGGTTAGGGGGTGAAGTTGGTGATGGTGTTCATTTATTTTCTAGGGGCCGAACCCCAGGGCCTTAACTTACTAAACAAGCTCTACCACTGTGCTCTTTCCCCAGTCTTATCTTTATGTCTTAAAGGGCACAAGACTTATTTAATCAGTCGTGGTAAGACAAACAAAAGAGTCATAAAGGAAGCTTACTCAGAGTTCCCTGAAAATGGAGGCAAAAATCACCCCATTAGCCCATGCACGGAAGCCAACAGATAACAGAACAAGTGAGGAGAAATGGGGAGAGACCCAAGGGGGCGAGAACAAGCAATGCAGGCTAAACGGACTTAAGATCACCAGGCTCCAGATGTCAAGCATCTGGACACAGAAAGTAACGAGGCTGCCTGCCTGTCACGCTATATTTAGTGTGTGAGTAACTTGAGGTTCAAGTGGGCAGCAGGTCTGATTCAGCCTTGTGACCCAAGGGAAGGAAGAGGAAGTCAGGACGATCGTGGAGATGATAGATAGGAGCCGTGTGTGCTAACACCCATTTGCAATCCTAGGACTGAGGAGGCAGAGGCAGGAGATCAGGGCTAGAAGCCAGTCTCCTCTACGGAGCACAATCAAGGCCAGACTGAACTTTCTCAAAAACAAACAAATAATAACCGTGAAGGTAACCTCTGGCTGGAGAGCTCACCCCTGACACTGTGGAGAGGGCTCAACATGGAGCCCCACAAAACAGACCCTGGAGAAACAAATCAATGCTGCTGCATTCTAAAAATCCATCTTTCACCCAGGCCCTCTCGGAAGCTGTAGACTCACCTAGTGACCCTTCTCTCCCAATCTCAGGATCCAAAGTCACTCAGCCTGAAGTGGATACCCCTCTGGGTCGCGTGAGAGGCCGGCAGGTGGGTGTGAAGGGCACAGAGCGGCTGGTGAACGTCTTTCTGGGCATTCCCTTTGCTCAGGCACCACTAGGCTCCCTGCGGTTCTCAGCCCCACTCCCGCCACAGCCCTGGGAAGGCGTGAGAGATGCCAGCACCAATCCCCCAATGTGAGTACCCCTGCAGGAGGTGGGCAAGCAGGCAGGGTGGTGGCAGAGGCTGGACACCAGGCTGTGTGAACTGATAGCTGCCTCTGGGGTCCCCCTTGACTGCAGGTGCATGCAGGACGTAGAGAGAACAAGGAACAGCAGATTCACCCTCAACCAAAACTTTCAGATCTTCTCTATTTCCGAGGATTGCCTGATCCTCAATGTCTACAGCCCCACCGAGACCACTGCAGGGGCCAGACTGCCGGTATACAGTCCAGAGGCCCCCATCCAGCACTACCGTGCCAGCTGCCCCTCTATATCCCTATTTCCTAAACACCCCAGAAGTCCTCAGTACACCCTGGACCGCTAGGTGGGGGTTGGAGTCTGAGAAGCTGGAGTCTCTGATTCACAGCCGTTTCTACAGGTAATGGTATGGATCCATGGGGGCTCTCTGGTAGTTGGCTCCGCCACCTCCCATGATGGATCAGCCCTGGCTGCCTATGGGAATGTGGTAATAGTCACTGTCCAGTACCGTCTCGGCATCTTTGGTTTCCTCAGGTAAGATAGCCAGCCTGGAAGAGGACATTACAGCCCTGAGCAAGGCCTTCTCATGAGAATCTAAGGGTAGAGGGTTTGGGAACATTGTTCACCCAGTAAAATGTGCTTGCCACGCAAACATGAGGACAAGAATTGGGGTCCCCAACATCCATCTATAAACTGGGTATGGCTGCATATGTCTATAATCTCAGCACTAAGTACTCAAATAGAGACCCTGTTCCAAAAACTAAGAAACAAATCAGTTAAGCAAGATGTCTAATGTTGCTATCTGGCCTCCATGTGTGTATACTTGACAGGAATTCATGTTGGCATGCACCAGAGAGAGAGAGAGAAAAGAATATCCCAGGGCTCCACAATGGGAAGGGGCCCAATGAAAGCCAGAATTGAACATTGAACTTGGGCAAAGTGTGGGGTAGAGTCCTAGCGGGGAATCGGGACAAAGAGCAACAAGCCCAATTAATTATTCATCTGAGGGGCTGGAGAGATGGCTCAGTGGTTAAGAGCATTGCCTGCTCTTCCAAAGGTCCTGAGTTCAATTCCCAGCAACCACATGGTGGCTCACAACCATCTGTAAAGAGGTCTGGCACCCTCTTCTGGCCTTCAGGCATACAGACAGAATATTGTATACATAATAAAATGAATAAATATTTTAAAAAAATTATTCATCTGAGATCCAGCTCTGATTGACTGTCTTGCTGCATCTATCCACACCATATATTGGGAAAACAGATGCCAATAATGACTCATATCCAAGCCAGGACTGGGGAACAGAGGAGAAGCCCAGTGCCCTGGTGACTGACTCAAAGCAATTTTGCAGAGGGCAAGAAAAAATAAATACATCTTGGGATGCATCTTGTGCTAACCAATGCCTCGCCCTGCCCCTAGCACCGGAGACAAGCACATGCCTGGCAACCGAGGCCTCCTCGATGTGGTGGCCGCTCTACGCTGGGTGCAGGGAAACATAGCCTCCTTTGGGGGTGATCCCAACTGCGTCACTATCTTTGGTAATTCTGCTGGTGGCATGATCGTCTCATCCCTGGTGAGTTACCCACAGAGAAGTAGCAATTGTAGCCTGGTCAAAGAGGGCTTCTGTGGCCCCAGACCTCCTAGCTCTCCTGCCTGCTGATGTCATCTGTCCTCCCTGTTGTTCCCAGGTCCTGTCTCCAATGTCTGCAGGGTTATTTCACAGAGCCATATCCCAGAGTGGGATTATTACCAACAAGATATTGAAGGAGATAAACCCATGGCCCGAAGCTCAGGTCTGCCTTTTCTTTACTCTCTTATCTTAAGTCTGCATCAAAACCCGTCCTGTGCTAACCTTTGGGTCAGGCGAGGAGAGGAAGGAGTCACCAACAGGCTCAGAGACCGTAACTAGTGCAGTCCAGGGGTAGGTAGTCAGACCCAGCTTTCTGGAGAAGGCCACCCTGAGCAGATTCTCTCTGGTACTTCCCTGAGGCCACTTTTAGGGATCTTCTCTTTCCCCAAGGATCCTTTGGGAGCCTCCCATTCCCAGCCATGCTGTTGCCTAAGAGATTTGTCCCCTTGTGAAAAGTAGCCAGAAAAAGCCACCAAGAACTTCTCTAATAGGAACTGGGCATGCAAAAGCTTCGGGCATAAGACAAAGTGATGGCTCACAGAAGCAGGAAGCCATCAGGTAGGGGCCAAGACAAGAAACTAACGCACTGAAGAGGTGGAGGGTCGTGCAGGGACATGAAAGACCATGCCTGAGAGTTTGGGCAGGATGCAAAGGGCTAGAAGCGGCCGGGAAACAAATCCGAGACACACGGAATAAAAGGTGGGATGGAGAGAGCGGTCCTGGAGGCCAAGAGCCAGTGAGATTGTGACAGTAGAGTCTAGGCAAGCTCTAGAGACATTGCTGGGGTAAGCAGCAAAAGGCTGGACCTATCGTCTCTTCAGCTGGCCCCAGGCCCTGGCTGTGATGGAGCAGTGAGCAATAACACTGGGTTTGAGGGATAATTCAGGAGCCTCAGCGGGACACGTGGCTTCTTATCTATCCAGGAGCAGCAGCCTACCCCTCCCCTCACCACAGGCGGGAGAGATCTTCTTACCACAATTGCTGGCCTCCTCTGTCTCTCTGGACGCCTTCCCTCCAGCCTCCTGGCCCTGCTCCAGACTCAGTACCCCTTATATTCCCTGCCAGACAGGCCCATGCATGTCCCAATTGGCACCACAAACTATTACTGAACTAGAAAAGGACACATTTCTTAGATGAATGAAAGAGACACAGGAAGAGGGATCAGCCTTCCTAGGTTGGTAGCAGGTCTCTTGGGCTAGCCTTGTGACATCACAGCTCAGAACAGAGAGCGGTGTTCGGGAAGCAAAGGGTGTGTATCTGAGAGGCAACGTTCTTCTGTCTGTCCTCAGACCTTAGCCAACTCCTTGGGCTGCAGCTCCGTATCCTCAGCTGAGCTGGTGCAGTGTCTGCTACAGAAGGAAGGAAAGGACCTTAACAATCAGGTATGTCACCTCTAGGGTGATGATGACAGACAATGACCCAGAGGGGTCCTGTCCAGTCCCTGTGAAATCCCTAGGCTGGGTCCTGACAGTGGGCCTCCTGCCTTGCTTTTCCTGCAGAAAAACGTGAAAGTTTCCTACATAAGCAATGACTCCTTCTTCCCACAAAGCCCAGAGAAGCTCCTAACAGAGAAGAAATTCCCCACTGTGCCCTACCTCCTGGGAGTCAACAATCATGAGATTGGCTGGCTCATGCTCAAGGTGAGTGTCCTCTGGCAAATGTGCCCATCCAGGCCCTGCCCAGGCAGTCTTCTCCATGTGCTCTAAGCACTCCGGCTGCTCCCATTGGGTAGGTGAGAAAGCCGAGGGCCAAGGCCACTTGGCTTTATTTCACCAAACCAATGCTCTGTGTGTTGGTTTGCAAAAGACGTAGCTTTTGCAAAGTAGTCTTCTGGGAAGGGCTAATCTACAGCACATTCTTGATATTTGCTGCTCTGAGCCATGGAGGAGCGTGACTCTGTGCCCGGAGACTGACTGACTGAGACTCCCATGTTCCAAACAGCATTAAGCTATAGGACATGATGGTTCAGGTGCCTTCTAATCCAGTCTGGGTACACAGTGCCTACAAGAGCGGCTCCACCATGCTGTACTCCTGGGTACCCTACTTCCGCCATTCGTCCACCCATCTTCACAGAAACTTTTCTGTCTCCAGTGATGCCGAAGACCAAACACAGGTCTTCCCGCATGCCAGCCAAGTACTCTGCCCCCAGCCTACCCCTTAACCCATTAACCATTTTCAAATGGATGAAGTCTCTCACAGAGGAAGAGCCCATCGCGTTTCTTCACTTGGTGGTTTGAGTAGCTGCTAGTAGGGCCAGTCCAGCTCACAGCACAGTGTCTTGGCATTCCCCCATTGAAAATCGATCCACCGCAGAAATCGGCTTCTCTGTGCCAGGGCTTGGAGGTACACGAACTCGGCCCCACGAGAGCCCTAGGAAGCAGGCCATGGATATTTCATTCACACATGAGAAAACTAACGCATAAGAAGCTCAGGGAACTTCGTGAATCTTTAAGTGGTAGACCTGGCATTTGAACTCAAAAAGTCGGCTATCTAGGTGTTATTAAGACTATGTCATCTAAGATGGGCACCACGGATACGTCTGTAATTCACTCAGGTGGCCAAGGTAGGAATGGTTCAAGTCTGAGACCAGCCTGGGCTACATCATGAGTTCTTATCTCAAAAACAAAATTACCTGTGAGATAGAAAACCAACATTTGATTTTATTGCCTGGGGTCTTTGTTTCTTGTTTTGAGACAGGGTCTTATCCTGTAGTTCAGCTATCCTAAAACTCAGTATATAACCCAAGCTGACCTCAGACTTGAGTCCCAGTCCTCCTGTCTCCGCCTCTTAAGTGCTGGCATTAGACATGAGCCAAAATACCAGGCAACATGTGATGTTTTTAACTAGTGCCTGTGAGGTTTGGAGGTGAACCATGGGTGACCCTTACCCCATCCCCAGCACATCCATAGAAAAGTCAGGCATGACACTCGATGCCTGCAATCCCAGGACTGGGGAAGTGAAGGCAGGAGGATCCTGCAGCTCACTGCTCAGCTGGTCTAGCCAAACTGAGCAACTCCAAGTTCTGTAAGAGACTGTCTCTCAAAGTGTAAAGAGATTGAAAAAAAACAGCTGACATCAACTTCTGACCTACATACACATACATACATGCTCACACAAACATATGCATACATACGCACATACACATACATACATGCTCACACAAACATATGCATACATACACACATACACATACATGCTCATACAAACATATGCATACATACACACATACATACATGCTCACACAAACATATGCACACACAAACACACACCTGCATGCATACACAAACACAAACATGTGCACACAAATACATATTCACACAGGTACAGAAGAAGAAGGAGGAGGAGGGAGGAAGAGAAAGAGAAGAAGGAGCAGAAAAGTTTTGAATAAATATTTTCCTCCCAGCTGGCGCAGCCATTAGCCTCTGACAGCGGAGTGCAATGCCACTATCCTAGGCCCCTGCATTCTTAGCCTTCAGAATTTTCTCGGTTATGTCACAAGCTTGTGGCTTTGACTACCCATGACTCTATCATGAGTTTGTAAACACTAGCCCAGGAATGCCTCCTGCTCAGGCCCGAGGGCGAAGCACAGAGATAGAGGTGCATTGTTAGAACCTCAGTGTCTGTCCCCACAGGTCTGGAATGTCCTGGAGAAGTTGGAACACTTGAGCCGGGAGGAGCTGCTGGAGATTTCAAGGCCCTTTCTGATCAGTGTGGTAAGGCAGGAGGAAGGGGGGGAGGGGCTCCCAGGCACCTTGTACAGCACTCTCTGATCCACTCCCACCTGAAACTACTTACCAACCACCAAAGCTTTTAGCCCAGTTGATGAGTCTCAGGCCCACTAAGAGTAAAGAGACCAGGAGCAGTAACTCTGGGCTGTCATCCCAGCGTTCAGGAAGTTGAGGTAGGGAAATTACCGAAAAATTAAGGCTACCCTATGGGTTGCATAATAAGTTCTAGGCTAGCCTGGTCTACAGAGTCTAAATAAAAATAAAAAAGCATTACTCTGAGATAGTATGGTTCTTGAAGAAAAATCAACGGCAGCAGCATTGTCCCCCATGGTGAACACCCCTTCATGAGCACAACCCCCACGCCCAGGACTGTGTCTGGCTGAGCATGCAGATTGGCATTTGTCCTCTGGTTGTCATGGCAGCTCTGTGAAGCAGAAACTGGCAGTGTCCCTGCTGCAGATTAGAAAAGTGACCCCTGAGCAGAAGTGTTAAAATCTCATTGTCAGGTTTGGAGCCAGATGGACCTGGGGGCAGACAGATCCCAGCCCTGATCACTTGTCCAGTTCTCCCAGTCCCTCTGAGCCCACAGCTCCACTTCAAATGGAGAGGATACCTTCCCTCTCACCTGAGCTCTCCTAGGGAGACTGGGTGCTGCATGTGAGGAGCTGACCAAATACCCAGGCAGCCCCTAGGTGTGCTATCTTCTCTGGAAACCCCAGAGTCGTCTCCTTCATACAACCTCGTAGTTGCTTTCTAGACTTACAAGTCACTCCCATTTATTGCTTCTTCCCATTTAATTTCTACCTAGCATTGGCTTCCAGGCCACACTCTGTTCTGCAGATGTACACTTCCAGATACCTTACCAGACACTGGCTTTCAGAGTAGTCCAGACACCTGCTCCATGTGGTACTAACAGTGGCCACAGGCATAACACTTAACTCTACACACACGCTTATCCTACGCAGACACAAACTATTAATAAAATACCTAGGGAGGCGGGGATAGATGGCTGTTCCCTGGAGCAGGAGCCCCAGGATGTGAAAGAACCATTAGGAGAGGATGTGAGAATCTGTAGGAGGTCCGCAGAAACTGTGGGACCTGAACAGGCCTGAGCCTGACCTTTCTCTCTCTCCAGGAGGTGCCCCCTGAGATTATGCCCATCGTCATAGATGAATACCTAGACAATGGCTCAGATGCACCAGCCATGAGGTATGCCTTCCAGGAACTGGTAGGTGATATCGCATTCGTCATTCCCACCTTGATCTTCTCAGAACACCTCCAAGGTAAGCCAGCCCTTGCCACCTGCCCTATCTTACCTGTACCGTCAGGTGATGATGGAGCTGCTGAGAGGCACAGAACCCCTGATGCCTTGCCTCCCGCATCTGCTGCCACCTCCCAGCCATTTTTCTTTGAGATGTAGCATCATAGAAGCAGGTGGCACCCCTGGAAAAGGACCTTGCAGATTAAACAGAGGTTCAGTGACTTACCAAAGGTCACCTAGAAGGGCCCATCACTAACTAACTCTTTCTCAGGGAACCGTTCAGCTGGTGAGAAATTTGGTACTCTTTAAGTGCTTCCCCTGAGAGAAGTCTTGCTTCCTCTGAACCCGGCACAGTGCTATAAGAGTCCCAGATTCTTAAACTTGTGATTTCGGGCAAATTTCAGACGTCTTCTCTGGACTTCACTTTCATCATATGTAGAGGGGGAGCATAGCGAAGGTTAATCTAAAGCAGTGGTCCTTAGCTTTCCTGATGTTGTAACTCTTTAATACAGTTATCATGTTATGATGACCCCCAACAATAAAACTGTTTCATTGCTACTTCATAATGTAATTTTGCGACTGTTATGAATTGCAGTGCAAATATCCGATATGCAAGATATCTTATATGCGACCCCAAAGGGTTTGGAACCCCAGGTGGAGAACCACTGACCTAAGTAGGGTCAGGAGTTCAAGGTCATCTTTGGCCACTTAGTAAGTCAGAGGAGGGCTCAGGAATGCTTGCTGTTATCTCTGATCTGCACCATTATGATGATGATGATGATGATTGATATCATTGCAAGGTTGTGTGGCCAGGTGCCCTGATTTAACTGTGGGCACCTAACATGAATCCTGCCTTCTCCGTAGATGCTGGGTCCCCTGTCTTCTTGTACGAGTTTCAGCATACCCCCAGTTCCTTTGCGAAGTTCAAGCCGTCCTGGGTAAAGGCTGACCATGGGTCTGAGAGTCCCTTTGTCCTTGGAGGTCCTTTCCTCACAGATGAGAGCAACTTCCTGGGTAAGGTCAGACAGACATTCCATCCCTAGGCTACAGTGCTCCAAGGTGGTCTTTTGAGAACAGAGGTTTCAGTTTGTACCAGGAACCTTTAGGCATAGTCCGAGCCGAGCCTGACCCTGATCCGTCCCTCCTACCAGCCTTCCCAGAGGCCACAGAGGAAGAGAAACAGCTTAGCCTCACCATGATGGCCCAATGGACCCAGTTTGCACACACAGGGTGAGTAGGTGGAAACACATGCCAGACTTTGGATCTCCTATCTGCCCCTACTCAGGGCACAGAATCAACCCTTGCTTCTCAATCTCCTCACCCAGGAACCCCAATGGCAAGGGGTTGCCCTCTTGGCCCCAGTTAAACCAGTTAGAACAATACTTGGAGATTGGCCTACAGCCGCGGATTGGGGCGAAGCTAAAGAAGAACCGGCTACAGTTCTGGACAGAGACACTGCCCAGAAAAATCCAAGAGTGGCGCCAACAACAGAAGAGCAGGAAAGCGCCAGAGGAACTCTGAGGCGGGGCCTGCCTGGACCTTCCTCACTGGGGCCAATCCAAAGAGTGGTGGAGTCCCAGGAGGACAGCCTCTTTCTGTTTCTACCTGGACACTTTAACCTGGACCAGGCTGATGCGAACACACAATCCTTAAGGCATGAGCCTCTGCAGGACAGGCATGGCACACTAGTGAAATGTCATCACACTGGTTTCTACCTCAGGACCCTTGCACAAGCTCCTGCATTTTCCTGAGGTGTCTTGAATCCTTGCTCCACGGCAAGGTCCAGCACATCAGTCAAGCTCTTCAGAGGATCTGTTCTCTTGGGAAAGCTCCTCTGCCTCCTCTAGGCCATGTGTGCCTGTTAGAACCCAGC
The DNA here is from genome assembly GCF_018167655.1 of Microtus oregoni. Taxonomy (NCBI): domain Eukaryota; kingdom Metazoa; phylum Chordata; class Mammalia; order Rodentia; family Cricetidae; genus Microtus; species Microtus oregoni. Next base: position 46,082,440 of record NW_024543063.1, read on the forward strand.
CTACCACAAGCTCACAACAACCACAGCTGTGTCCTTGTCCCTCCCAGAGGAGGCCTCTGAAAAGAGAAGTTAATAACCTCACTCTGTCACCACAGCAAGATTGGCAGGACCTGGAGGCAGGGAATGTTTCATAAATGAATGACAGACAGAATCTATGATCATGGGTTCTAGATTTGAACCCGGACCCTTCTTCAGGCACCAAAGTCAATGTCCCATTCCCAACAAATGTCCACCCTGGCCAGGAAGGTGACCTCTAAAGGTGGAGGTCTTGGGGCACAGGGGGCCCTAGCTTCGAACTGAAAGATCACCGGTGTGAGGAGACTCTCACTCAAGTCTCGGGATAACACTGAAAGACCCTACAGACCCCCCTCAGAACCCACAGCTAGCATGCTCCCGTGAGAACGTCCTGTTTGTTTGAAAGATTTTCAGGACCTGCAGCTAGCCGGCTCTCATGAGAACATCCCGTTTGCTTAGGGAAACAGGATGCCTATAGTCAGCACATGTGCCAAACTTAGAATATTAGCAATTTACAAAAGGAACAGTTGCCCCTATGAAAGACCCCAGCTTAGCTGCTGTAACGCCATTCTGCAAAGCAGGATATCTGTAAAATAGGATGTCTGCAAAACAGGATATCTGTAAAATAGAAACAGGATATCTGTTGCCATACATCTGTGCTGGGAAAGGAAAAACCACCTATGCCCCTTGCCCCATTCCAACTGACCATTAACCACGCATCTGCTTCTGTAACCTGCTTTTGCCACCCTCTTTCCTATAAAAAGACCTTCTCCCAGTCTTCAGGCACGCAAGTCCTCCGAAAGACTTTGCCGCCCGCAGGTACCTGTGTTTACCTAATAAACCTCTTGCCAATTGCAGCCTGTGGTCTCGGAGTGTTTTCTGGGTCTTGGGGTCCTCTCCGAGGGTCTTTCAACACGACCCCCCCAAGAACTCACGAGAGACTGTCCTTGCTGCAATCACACTAGGTTTATTGACAGGAACCAGCGCTGTGGCTGAGACTCATATCCCACGCAGGGAGGAGTTCGACCCTGAGTAGCTGGGAGAGGAGGTATTTAAGGGAAGAAACCACAACCCAAAAGGGGGTAGGGAGAGCGTCATCGGAAAATTCCAAAAAATACTAGTGATCATTGAAAAATTCCGAAAATACCAGTGATAATCACAAGGAGGTAACTTCCCGTTTCTCAAGATTATAATCTAACTTTATGGTCAACTAATTCCTGTAACACAGTCACTGAACCAGCTAACCTAGATTTTTGGCTCTATTTTTTCTGCTAGAAGGGTCTGAATTTATCCCGGTCTTTCAGAACAAACCTAGCACCTAGAGGTCTCTAACCAGGACCTAATCTCCTCTTTTCTGCTAGCTGGTCTTTGCCTCCACCCAAGGCAGAACAAAATCCAGCAAGGTCACCCTCACCAGATACTATCTTTCTCTTTAGGGCCTGGCCTCTAAGCTAACACACAAAGGGCAGGAACTCCGCCCTCACCTCCCAGCAGCAGAGGACTGTCCGCAGGCACCTCAGGGGAGCTCCTGGACACAGCGGTGAAGGCCCAGACAAAGGTCTGGCCTGGTACAGCAGGCTTGTTTTCAGAGTAGGATATTCATGTCCTTTTTAAGAATCAGTGTATTGTCCCCTTAAAACATCTGGATTCTGAGACTGGGGAGGAGGATAGCACAGAAATAGAGAAATAGAGCCCAGCACACACTCCAAACAAATCTGGATTTTGATCGACTTCCAAGTATCTTGCCTTGATCCATAGTCTCTCAGTCAGACTGTATCGTGGCTGCTGATGGGTCCATGGAAAGCATTTGTACCTGAGGCAGTTATGCTGTGGGGAGTCACTTGGAGCAAGGAGAGATGCAGAGCAGATGGGCTCTGAGCCTTGTCACTCTCCCTATTCCAAAGTTCCCCATGATTTTCTGGTCCTCTTAGGATGAGTTCGAGGTCTTCCCAATGCATTAAAGGTTTGCTGCTCTCAACTCCTCCCACCAAAGAAGTTTGTCCCCATAAGCTGATAGGGAGCTATGAAGAGGGACCCAGTGTGTGTTTCTGGTGACACACGAGCTATGACAAATAGGCCAGGCCTGACTTGGGGACAGAGGGCATCTAAGCCAAGACCTGAAAGATAAGCAGAGGTTACTCAAATGGGCAAGCCAAAGTATAAACAGTGAGAAGCAAGGGGCAAAAGAAGTCCTTGGCAGAGGACTCAATAGGAGAAAGGGCTTAGAGCAGTGGTTCTTGACCTTCCTAACCCCGCGACCCTCTAATACAGTTCCACACGTTACGGCAACCCCCAACCGTAACCGTAAATTTTTTGTTGCTACTTCACAACTATAATTTGCTACTGTTGTGAATCATGATGTAAATATTTTATATGTGGGATATCTGACATTTGACCCTTGTAAAAGGGTCATTCAACTCCCAAAGAGGTCATGATCCCCAGGTTGAGAACAACTGGCCTCGAGGAAGAGGCTGAGGCGATACTGCTCTATTTGGACAGAGTGAGATTAGATTATCAGGGACCTTGACTATGATCAGGTCTTGGACTTAAGAGCAAGAGGACCCAGAAAGACTCTTCTCACTGTGCAGAAGAGGGGGCAGGACAGTAGGGTCGGGAAGGGAAAGCAAGGAGGAGCCATTGCATTTTCCAAGATGGAAACCACTGGTAGGCTCTTTTGTTTTGCTGAGACAAGATCTAACATTGTAGCCCAGGTTGGTCTGAAACTCACTGTGTAGCCCCAGCAGGCCCCAAACTCATAGCTCCTGCCTCAGCTTCTCATGAGCAGGGATCACAGGTGTGCGCCACCCCAGCAGGTTCCTGGTGGGCTCTTGATTGACAGCTGTCAGACATGATGACTAACGGGATGCAGAGGTGAGGGGAAAAGACTCTTGGTGGGATCACTGTTTGCAAAGGAGCTGCTCAGGGAGCCAAGGGTCTGGTGTGTGATGGCTCTGCCCCCTGGCCTAAGGCTATTCCACACCCACTCTGATGCTGCCAACTCCAGAGGTTGGAAAAAGAATGCACTGGTGAGGCCTCAGCCCCTGCCTGGTGAGAGCCTCTCTCTACTGGGGGAGGAATAACACGGCTGGAAGGTTCCCTGGGATTCTATGCCTCTTGTCTTCCCATTTTCTTTTCCTGGGTCACTACCCCTGAGATTCACTTAACATCCCTCCCGTGTTGGCCAGAGTGTCCTAGCAAACAGACATTCTTGTTCCAAGGATGCAGCAGTCATGTAAAACTAGGGTACAATAGAAGGCACAGCTTCAGACAAGGAGACTACTGTTGGGTTATGGAGTCTCCCATGGCGAGGTGGCTGAAAGGGTTATGTGTTGGTGTGTTGTGGACACCAGGGGGCGCTGCAGGACAGGGCTAACACATGCTAGCACTGCATACGTATAGCTCCATACAAACCAAGTTGAAGTTTTAGCTCCACACACTCTGAGTCTGATACCTGCACTGACTGCTAGGCTTTTAGTGTGAATCTACGGTTTACTGGATATGTATCTTAGGACAGGTTTCATTTTGTCTTGTTTTGGGGTTGTTTGTTTGGTTTTGGTTTTTGGTTTGTTTGGTTGTTTGGTTTGGTTTGGGTTTGGGTATTTTGTTTGTTATGTTTTGTTCTGTTTTGAGACAGGGTTTCTCTGTATGGCCCTGACTATACTAGAACTGTCTCTATAGACCAGGCTGACCTCGAAATCAGAGCTCCACCTGCCTCTGCTTCCTGGGTGCCGGAATTAAAGTCTTGCACACCACCCCTGGCTGGCTGGTTTTTGTTTGAGGTTTTTGCAGTGCAGGTAAACAAGTCCCCTGCTTGGTGCTTAGGCAAGTTAGGCAACTGAGTAGTCTTTGCTGCTCAGTTGTCCCATTTGTAAGAAAGGCGTAATGACAGTAGTTCCTCTCATGTCTGCCATGAGCATCTGAAGGATGATTGACCAGAAAGTGCCTAGACCGTGGCTGGCACCCAGCAAAAGCTCAACAAATGTCCCCTGGCCTACATATGGACACACACTCCAGGCACCTCTAGTCACCGCCAAAAGATTGGTGAACTGCGACTGTTGGAGGTGTCACAATTTTAGCGAGAGTAGCATAGGCATCTCAGACCTAAAAATAACTTGGAACTTACAGAAGCCCAGAACATCCGTGGAATGAATGTCTCTAAGTGGCTAATGATTTTCCTGTGGGAGCCACGGTCCTTCTGGGGGGCGCTTGGTCCAAGCTCCCTCCCTAATCTATCTGTAGTCCCCACCCCCTGCTCACCTACCTCGGGATCCTAACCTGTTAGTTAGCACCTTTACACTAGTTCCTGGTGTTAGGAATTTTTCCTAACGCGAACTCTCCGCCGACGCAAAATCCCAATCAAGCCAAATCAAAACAAGCCAAATTAAGAAATATCCAGGCTTAATGGGATTCCTGCGCTCTCGGGTAGCCCTGAGGGGGAACCGGGAGGCCTTGTAGGCGACCACTTGGAGGAAGGAAAAGAGACCACGTGATCCTCTTTTGAGCCTTCACTTAAAGACTCTGTGGGCCCGCCCTCTGTACAGAGGCATCAAAACTGAGAATCCGAGAGGGGCAGCGCCTTTCTTACAGCCACACAGAAAGAGGACAGCGCCGGGGTTTTTCTTCAGAGACTTGCTGGCCTCAGACTCCACCACGCACCCTCCCAAAGCAGGGAGGCACTGGAGTTGGTGTTCAGGGAGTCTAGCTTAGGTGGGAAGCTGTGCCGGTAAGAAGCAGCAAGCCAGCAAGGGAGTCCCAGAGAGAGATTTTGTTGTTGTTGTTGTTGTTGTTGTTTTGAGACAGGGTTTCTCAGTAGTCATTGGTGCCTGTCCTGGAACTAGCTCTTGTAGACCAGGTTGGCCTCGAACTCACAGAGATCCGCCTGCCTCTGCCTGCCTCTGCCTCCCAAGTGCTGGGATTAAAGGCATGTGCCACCACTGCCTGGCTTTTTTTTTTTTTTTTTTTTTGCAGGTGATGACCTCAGATAGTGGCTTTATGGACGACAGAGAAATCAAGGGGCCAACACCGTTGTCACTCAGGCACCTGTGTGCTCCCTGTCCTCCAGGCCTGTGCTGTGGCCCAGCACAGAGTGGTATGTGCAAAGTTCTTCCCATGGCCTCAGTGGTGTAGGAGGTCCTTCTGATTATGTGCTGCTTTCATTGGCTAATGAATAAAGAAACTGCCTTGGCCTTTTGATAGGGCAGAACTTAGTTAGGCAGGGAAAACAGAACTGAATTCTGGGAGGAAGAAAGCAGAGTCAGGGAGACACCATGGATCCTCCGCCTGAGATAGACGCTGGTTAGAATCTTTCCCCGTAAGCCACTACCACGTAGCAACATACAAATTAATAGAAATGGGTTAAATCAAGATGTGAGAGTTAGCCAATAAGAGGCTAGAACTAATGGGCCAGGAAGTGTTTTAATGAATACAATTTCTGTGTGGTTATTTCGGGGCTAAGCCAGCTGGGTGGCCGGGAAGAACAAGCAACCCTCTCTCCTACAACACCTCACCATCACCAATCAGATGTAGAGGGTCCTGCAGAGTGAAGAACCAAGGAGAATTAGACATCCTTCATCCTGACCCCCAGGTCCTATTCTACTCCCAAACCACATGAGACCCAGGGGAGAGAAGAGAGAGGTATACCAAGATTCCTCTTGGATATGTTACCAGCAGCCAGTGGCCTTCTGGCCTCTGACTTCTCCTGGGAGATCAGGCAACCCCTAGAGTGGGCTCAAAGCAGCAGGAATTATGTGATGGGTGTCTAGAATCCTAGCATCCTTGGTCTCGACCACAGGAGTTAGTGCCCAGCCTTCTTCAGGACCACCCTCCATGGAAGAAGCATCAAGGAGCTGCCCCTGCCCCCAAGGATGGGAACTCTGACTCATGGCGTGCCAAGGCACTTCCCAATTAGGGGTCTCCATGTTCCTCTGTGGCCCTCAGACCATAGCATGACCAGGCTGCTGGTCTTTTCCAGCCTCATAGTCTCTCTCCCTTAGGCTGTGGCCTGACCCCTTCATAGCTTGCCAGGCACACATGGGCTTGGGTTAAGCATGAGATTGACACACAGAGGTGCCAGGATTGTGGGAAGAAGACAGTACTAGCAGGAACAGCAGGTGGTCCTTGAAAGTGTCTAGGAAGCCAGGTGGTTGGGAAGGTAGCTCAGTTGGTAGATTACTTTCCTAGTATGCTCGAAGCCCTGGGTTTACACTTCAGCACTGCATAAAACCTGACATGCTAGCTGGGCGGTGGTGATACACACCTTTAATCCCAGCACGTGGGAGGCAGAGACAGGTGGATCTCTGTGAGCTGGAGGCCAGCCTGGTCTGTTGTCGGGGTTTTTCTATCCTGCCCAGTTCCCGCAATCGTTAAGTCCCAAAGAAATCAACACAGAAGTCTATATTAGTTATAAACTGATTGACCCATTTAGCTCAGGCTTCCTATTAACTCTTATAATGTATATTAGCCCATATTTCTTATCTGTGTTAGCCACATGGCTCGGTACCTTTTTCAGTGAGGCAGTCACATTTTGGTTCTTCTGTGGCTGGGCCAGGACTCCAGAGGAATGGGCTTCCTTCTTCCCAGCATTCTCATTGACCAACCTCTACTTCCTGTCTGGTTGTCCCGCCTATACTTCCTGCCTGGCTACTGGCCAATCAGCATTTATTTAAAATATAATTGATAGAATACAGACCATTGTCCCACACCACTGGTCTACGGAATGAGTTCCAGGACAGAAAAAAAAAACTGTCATGTTTATGATTCTAGCACTCCTGAAGTAGACATAAGAGAATCAGAGGTTCAAGCTCATATTCTCATATTGAACTCAAGACCAGCACAGACTACATGAGATCCGATTTCAAAGGAAGGGAGAGAGGGAGGAAGGGTAAAGGAAGAAAAAGAGAAGGGAAGGGAAGAAAAAGAGAAGGGAAGGGTAGGGAAGGGAAGGAAAGGGAAGGGAAGGGGAGAGGAGAGGAGAGGAGAGGAGAAAAGGGAGGAGGCAGATCAAGACAAAGCAAACAAAACTCTAAGCCAGTATAGTGGCACATGCCCATTATCCCAGCACTCTAGAAGTGGAGAAAGGAGGATGACAAGCTAGAGGCTAGCCCAGGCTACATAGCAAGATCTTGTCTAAAAATAAGTTAAGAAACAAGAGACTCAGGAAGAGCTGATATTTGCCCTGAGACAATGATGCACCAGAGTCCGCTGCTGCCTGGCTACCTGCTTAACATCCCCTGGGCTCCGTGTACACTGGATGAAGCCATATGTTTCCCAGGCATGTCATTGATATTCCTGGCCTGTCACAGCTGTCTTCCAAATGGGCCAGGTAAAAGGTTATTACTTCCCCGAGGAAAGGCAGCAAGAGTGGAGCCAGCTGTTGGCAGGTCGGGTCCTAGAGGCCCACACAAAACTGGCCAGGAACCTGCACAGCTGGGTGAGGGGGTTGATGTGTGGCTGGTCCACCAGGGACCTAGCATGTGATCTCATTTCCTTACCTGCCTTCTCTTACCACTTCCTTCCATCTATCCCAAGCTTGGTCTGTGTTTTGAGTGACATACTTCTGGGTGCTTGGTGCATATTGGCAAGCTAATTTTATCAAGAGGCTTGCCGGCAGCAGCAGAAATTTCAGCAACCTGAATTCCAGTATCCTATTGATGTGAGTACTGCCCACTAGGGGCTAACAGAATGAGTCGACGGTCAGCAGAGAACAGGGCCAAACCTTGGTTTTTGTTTTGTTTTGTTTTGTTTGGGTCTTCTCTCACAATGTCGGGGGTTGAACTTTAGGGCCCACATTTGCTAGTGAAGCATTTTACCCTAAAACCATACCCCCCAGCTTTTTTTTTTTTTCAGTTTTTATTTGGAGACGGGATCTTGCTACATTGCCCAACAGGCCTTGAACCTGCAATTCTCCTGCTTCCACTGACCTCAGTTTGCAATGAGAGAGGAGCACCACCACAACCTAGGCTCTCAATCTTCCTGCACTTAAACAAATCTTTCAGTTACATTCTAAAATGTATCGGGGGGCAGTAACGCATATGTGACAGGACGTGCTTCTGGAGGTCAAAGGGCAGCCTGCGCCAGTTGCTCTCCCATTTCACTATGTGGATTCCAGGGGTCAAATGCAAGTCATCAAACTTGGCAACAGTCACCTTGAGCCTTCTCGCTCTCCCCTTGCCTTTTTTTATTTTGAGATTGAGTCTCACTAAATGGCCCAGGTTGGCCATGAGCTTGTAATTGTCCTGCCTTAATCTCTTAAATAGCTTAAAGTACGGGCCTGAGTCACGGGCCCGGAATATTTTGGTGTGAACTTTTCATGGCTGAATTGATCCTATGCAATATAGGATACAGTTTCAAAGTCTATCTGCTGAAGTTATTGAGCCGAATCGGCCTTCTCTAATGTACTGGTTTGCCTTGCATATCTGTTAGTTCAACTGTGAACTGAATATATTCTAAAACACAAGCATAACAAATCAAAACCTAAAAAAGAAATAAAAGTGTCTGCTCTACACAGGCATGCACATTTTTTTCTTGTCGTTATTCCCTAAGCAACGTGGTCCACTAACCATTTACATAGTATCTGCATTGTACTGGCTCTCATAAGTAATCTAAGAGTGGTACATTTGAATCTGAGAGTTATGGTGCCCACTTTAATCTCACCCAGTAGCTGTCAGGAGGATCTCAAATTGAAGATCTACCCGGACTGCACAGTGAGTTTGGGGTTGGACTGAATAACTTGGTGAGACCCTGTCTGAAACAAAAATAAGATGCTGGGGACACAGCAGGGGTATATGGTAGAAGGGAAGCGTACCTGGCAGATGCAAGGCCTGAGGGTCTCCGCCAGTGCAAAAGAAGATTGGAGGATGCATGCAGGTAATGTCTGAATGCTACCCTGTTTTATGTAAGAGACCTGGGCATCCTGGAGTAGTGGCATCTTGCAGGGGCCAGGATTTCTGGAACTCATCCCTCAAACACACCACAGGAGTGTTTTACTTTAGACGACAGCATAGACAATGAGTCTTCCAGGATTGAAAGTGTTTTATATGGGCTAAATGAAGTAGAACACACCTGCAATCCTAGCACTCAGGAGGCTGAGGCAGAAGGGTAGAGACCGCATCTCACCGAAGTAAAATAATCCCCTTAATCCTAACTATAATCTTGTAGTAATCTTAGTACTGTCCTTTTTTTAAAAAGATTTATTTAATTTTATGTGCACTGTGGTTTTGCCTGTGCATATGTGTGCGTGTGAGGGTGCCAGATGCCCTGGAACTGGAATTACAGTTGTGAACTCCATGTGGGTGCTGGGAATTGAACCTGGGTCCTCTGGAAGAGCAGTCAGTGCACCTAACCACTGAACATCTCCCCAGCCCTTCAGTACTATTCTTATGTGGATTTTGCACATAAAGAAAAAGTGGTTCCTAGAAGCTGGTAATTTACCCGAGGTCACACAGTGACAGAGCTAAGGTTTAAACCCAGGCAGCCTAGCTAGGATTCACCATGTTAAGCTGGCTGGTGCTCCAGAAGCTTCTAAAGCACATTACTACCAACCCTGGAACACGTCGCTGTCCCGTCTCCTCTCCCTGCTTCCTTTCCGGTAGTGTGGGAGTGAGACTATTATCAACAAGGCCTTAAGAGACTCTATCTGTCAACAAGGTTTTGTGTATCTTAGATGGTCTCTCAGATTAAATTTCTCAGTCAAAGGACATAGGCAAATTTTCAGGTTCTTGCTCCATGTTGTCTCAGTTGAGGAGACATGGTGTCATTTCCATGTTTGCTATCTAGATAGCCAATAGTGAGAGTGTGGTAGAGAGGAGATGCTTCCACAGCTTCCGAGCCCCCAAGGTATGGTATACAAGCCACATCAGCACATAGGACTTTCTAGAAGATTTTCTGGAAGCATCGGTTTGATTCCCAGGCCCCTGAGCCATCCAAGGATTGTGCTGGGATGTGTTGGGAGACTGTCTCTGGAGACGATGCCTTGCTATGAATCCTCACCCCCCACTTCTTCCCTGCAAGCCCATGGGAGTCATATGTGTGTGTGTGTGTTATGTATACATGTGTGTGTGTGTTATGTATACATGTGTGTGTGTGTGTGTGTGTGTGCATGAATGTGTGCCTGTGCCATGGTGCACATTTAGAAGTCTGAAAACAACCTCAGGTGTCAGTCTTCCCCTTACACCTTTTCTGAGAGGGGCTCCTTGTGTTGGCTTTTCCTGCTGCACACACCTTCTGAGCTGGCCCATGAGCTTCCCTGAGTCTCCTGTTTCTGCCTCGCACCTCACCGTGGTAGCACAGGGATTATGGATGCATGCTGCCACACCCAGCCTTACATTGACTCTGGGCATTTAAATTCAGATCCTCATGTTTGTGTGGCAAGCACTTTACCTACTGAACCGCTCCCTAGATTCCCATGGGAATCATTTTGTTTGTTTGTTTGTTTGTGTTTTTCAAAACAGGGTTTCTCTGTGAAACTTTGGAGCCTGTCACGGAACTCACTCAGTAGACCAGGCTGGCCTTGAACTCAAAGAGATCCACCTGCCTCTACCTCCCGTGAGCTGCTGGAATTAAAGGCGTGCACCACCACCACCTGGCTTGGGAACCCTGTTGAAAGAAACAGAACAGAACAAAATTGCCCACCACGGAGAAGCTTGTCCACCTCCAAGCCTGATTCCAGCCAATGGGATACAGTAGCCTAATATTGTGGATGGTTACCAGACTGTAACCAAGTGGGTTGTATCCAACATACCAGAAGATTCCCCGGTTGGGGTCCTATAGGCAGTAGTCACCTTGAGCCTGTCTCAAGCCTTCCTTAGAGGAGCATGGAGCCTAATCAATGATGTTTGGGCAGTGATCTCCATACTCCTGAGGATAGAGGAAAAGCCACAAGAGTGGGAAATGTGGATAAGGATTCCGAGCACTCACTGAATGGACTTTGGAAGAAATCGTACCCTCCAGTGTCTTGCGGACCTACAGAACTGGAGACGATAGGCCAGAGAAAGACATGCCCCTTACCTTCTGACCTCCCAGCACAGAACTCCCTAGATGGCCAGTTCTCAAAGGTAAGTCAGGATGCCAGGACTCCCACCTGACCTGCCAGTGAAGATGGAACCATCTCTTCCCATCTAGTCCAGCACTTGCCCCTACAGCTCCAAATATCAGGCCCCATCTTCCTTTCCTGGCTGATCACACACAGGTCTACCTTTACAGTGATGATTAGGTCTTTTCCAGGGAATCCTCCAGTTCAATCACTACCCCCATCTCACTGAGAGACCTTTTTCACCGTTGCCTTTAGGTCGAGATTCCAGCTGCAATGTGAGACCAAGGGTACTCATCACACTGACTTCCTGTCCCTGACACAGTCTGACACTCTATAACAATCCTGCCTGGGAAACCTTGGCAGAAAGCCACACGTACAAGAATCTTCACGAAGTATGAGCAATCAGGAAGGCCAAAGGCTCTTAAACCCACAGAGTGGATATCCAGGGGCTGAGGGACCCATTAACGCTAGGGTTCCGCTCCAATCTTGGCACTTACTCAATTGTGAAGTTTGACTCGCGCAAGCCAAACTTTAAGCCGTTGCCAAAAGAACAAACTGGGCAGGGATTGCACGCAAGCCCGTCTGGTTGAAGAGTCAAAACCATACAGTATGACCTGTCACCCCAAGGAGGAGGGACGAGGCTCCACAGCTGGTAAGAGGCTGGTTGTACCTCCTCCAGCCCAGCCCCCGGTGACAAGAGTCAAGGAGATAAAAGCAGATCTTTCTGGTGCTCGCACACTACAGTCCCAAGTCCCTTCTGATCCCATAAGGGCTGGCATCGCCGCAGCCCATAGCAGAAGCTGGCTGGAGCATGAAGTGGATCCTGGGCTTGAGCCTCGTCCTGTGCCTGGTAGTCCCGATGGCCTTAGGTAAGACCTTCATCCCTCTAGGGGTGCCTTACCTGCTCAGCCTCTTCTGGACAGGGGCGCTTAGACAAGGTCTAGGGAGATGGAGGGCAATGTTTCAGAGCGCTCGTGTGCGACCAACTAGAACTCTGAGCAAATCATTTGTCCTCTCTGAGCCCCATTGCTGTTTTGCGAAGTGGAGTCTGTGTCTCCTACCTCCTGGCATCAGTGAGGGACCTGAGAGCATGGCAGGTCCACGTTCCTTCTTCTGGCCTTTCCCGGCTCTCCCCTGCCTTCTGTCTTCTAATCGGGAGTCCTGCTTCTGCCTCCCCCTGTCCTGCATGGCCTCTTTCCTATCTGTACCTTTCACCTCACTGTCCTCCTTTCTATCGTCCTCTGAACTGTGACAATAGTGGAGCACATTAACAGCCATTAATTGAGGTATTGGATAAACATACAGCAGGATGTACATATCTAAACTATATGATTATTATACATAACTACAAAAATAGTTATATATGATGTCACCACTGTTCTGATCAAAATCTAGATTATTGCCAGTATCCCATGTGCCATTCCCTAGTCAACATCTTCAAAGGGATCACTGTTCTGACCTCTATTGTTAGTTGAGTTTTGCATAAATAATTACATAAAGGCTTTTTTGGTAGTGGTGGGTTTTTCTGAGAAGTTTTGATAAAACTGATTTAGCATTTTGTGATATCTCTTTTTGATATATGCACATAGCTGTGACATTAGCATGTACTCAACTTATTTTTAAGATTTTTAAATTGTACTTCTGTGTGTGTATGTATGTGTTTGTGTGTGTGCCTGTGTGTATGTGTGTGTGTATTCTTGCCCTTGTATGCCACAGCACACTTGTGGAGGCCAGAAGACAAATTGCAAGAGTCTGTCTTCGCCTTCTACCAAGTGAATTCCAGAGACCAGACTCAAGTCCCTAGGCTTAGCAGCAAGCACCTTTGTCCACGGAACCTTCTTGCTGGCCCCACAAAGTTTTATAATCTGCTTACTTTTTCCACTTACACTCTTATGGAAGGCAGTTTATAGCTTAAGTTTGTATTTACTTGGCTTAGTTCATAGCTGTGAAAGAGGCTCCAGCATCCACTGAAGTTCAGATCAGTCTTTGCTTTAATGAGAGGACATCAGACGCTGGGGCTGTCACAGATCCTGGTCAGATGGAATGCAAGGACATCATGTAGAACTGGACAAGTGAAATCTGAGCGTTTTCCTGCATGCTAATGTGCTATGTTTTCATAATTCAAATAATAGTGATATTTCAAAAAATACATTTAGTTTTAAAGTGAAGTTGCTTAATGAAAACATATGAACACTTTACGGCTCCTTGTATATTTTACCAAGTTGTTTTTCAAAGGTGTTATGTCAATTTGTCCTCCACCAACAATACCCGTGACTGTCCTTTTCGCTGAATCAGCTCCAGAATTCATTAATCATTTGTGCCATCATTCACTAATTTTTCATGTGTCATCTGTAATTCTGGGTCTTAATAGCACTTTATGGATACTAGTAAGGAGGCACATTGGCAATTTAAAACAATTTTTAACTTAAAAATAATTCTGTGTGTGTGTCCATGAGAATGTGGGTCTAGGTATGCACACATGTGCACCCACAGAGATCAAAGGAGGTACACTTAAATAAGGTGATTGTGAACCCCCTGGGATAGATCCTGGGAACAGAACTCAGGTCCCTCTGCAAGAACAGTGAGTGCTCTTAATCACTGAGCCCTCTATTCAGCCCCAGGAATTCTGATTTTTATTTAGTACAGACGATTTTTTTTTTGTTTGGTTGTTTTTGCTTTTTTCCCAGACAAGGTCTCACTATGGAGTTAGGTCCTGAACGTGTGTGTGTGTGTGTGTGTGTGTGTGTGTGTGTGTGTGTAAATGCAGACTCAGAAGACAATCTTGAGTGGGTGTCAGTTCTCACCTTACACCTTGTTTGACACAGGGTCTGTTTGTTGTTTCCTATCCCTGGCTGGTTATGCCAGTCTAGCTAGCCCAAGAGAGTCAAGCGGTTCTCCCATTTCCGCTTCCCATCTCCCTGTAAGAGCAGCTGGATTAGACACTTGCGCTATGCATTCAACTTTTATGTGGGTTCTAAAGAATAAAACTTGCACAAAAAAAAACGTTTTTATTCACCGAACCATCTCCCAACCTTGAACTTGTGATCCTCCTGCCTCTGCCTCCCAAGCACTGGTTTGGAATATTGTTTTTATAAGTGCTTCTTCGCTGCCTCTGTATAACAGAGCTGACGTTGGCCTTTCCATACTGCTCTTGTTAGCAGTCTAGAAGAACTCGACCATGTGGTTGTGACTGGCTCCCCAGAGACCAGGAAGTTGACAAGAACCATGGTTCACAGCAGTCATGAGACATTCTCTGTGTGATATGGGACCTTTGGGCTTATTTCCATGTGTGTCTAGAAGGATTTGGGGCACCAGAGTGATGGGACATATCTATAATCCCAGATTTTATCATGCTGAGGCAAAAGGATCATGCATGTGTGTGTGGTATATGTGAACACATGTATACAGATATGCCCATGCAAGCAGAAGACAGAGGATGACATTGGATGTCCTGGTCTATTATTTTCTGCTTTTTTTCCTTTGAGATGAGGTCTCTCACTGAACCTGGGATGTGTCAAATTTTTTTTGGCAAGGCTAGCTAACCATCAAGCCCCAGCAAAGATTATGAGTTCCAAGTCAGTTTGGGCTACAATAAATAGCAAGACTTTATCTCAGAAACAAAAATAAAAGCAAAAATCTGCCAGGTGGTGATGGTGGCACACGTGTTTAATCCCAACACTCAGTAGGCAGAGGCAGGGGGATCTCTGCGAGTTTGAAGCTCCAAAGCTACATAGAGAAACTCTATCTTGAAAAAAAAAAAGTAGAAATCCAGGCATGGTAGTATACCCCTTTAATCTCAACACTTGTGAGGCAGAAGACCTAGGAATTTGGTTTAGATTGGATGTTTTAAAAACATGATCTCATGTAGCCCAAACTGGCCTTGAACTCAAGTACCAAGGATGATCTTGAACTCTTGATCTTCCTGCCTCAGGCTCCAAAGCGCTAGGATTTCAGGCGTGTGCTACCTTTCTTGGCTTGGGAATCTATTTTTTTGCATCAATTCCTAAATGATTCTGATCCATGGCTAGGATAAGTAACCACGTGGATCATGTTTGCTTTCTGTCTCTTTGCTGAATGAACCCCAAGGCACAGGCACAAAGAGCGGAGAACTGACAATGGATATGAGGCCTCACCAACACTTGGCAGCAGAAGTGGGGCAGGAGGAGAGCCTAGCCGTGGAGGAGGACTGATAGGCCTAGTCTACTTCATCTCCATTCCAAAAGCTGTCTGTGGTGTGAGTATGCTTGCAGTGTGTGTGTAATAAGTGAGTACACATTATAAGGGAATACATTACAAACCACATATAGCTGCACTTGTATGCGTATGCATATGCATATTCCCTGTGAGAATGCATTTGTGTGTTTCTCGTGTATACCTGTGTCTGTATTAATGTGTAAGGGTGCATTGATGTCGATGTGTATGAGAAAGAATGTGCATAGATTGTTTCAACCATCCCAGGAATGAACCAGGCAGGGGCTGGGGAGGGGACTCGGTCGGTGAAGTCTTTTCTGCGTAAGTGTGAGGACCCATGTGAAAAGCCGTGGGGTGTGGGACTGTAACCACAAAACAGAACTGCTCTTTGTTCCTGTGCCTTGAGGTTCATTCAGCAAGGAGACAGAAAGCTGAAGAAGGAGAAACAGGTGGGTCCATGGGGCTTGCTAGCCACTCAGTAAATGCAAGGCGCAATGAGAAACGCTGTTTCAGAAAATAAGGAAAAGAACAATTGCAAAAGACACCAAAACTCAATCCCTGTACTCCATATGCAGGTATACAAACACCACCAAGGGCACACTTACTTGAACGTAAAGACATACATTCATACCACACAGGGAAAAAGCAAATGAAAAAGAAACTAATCAAAACCTAATTAAACCAATTAGCAACCGGAAAATAAAAAGGTGCAGCCATGTTCATATCAAACAGAAGTTAAAATAAATGCCCCTTTCAGCCCTGTATGGTGGTCACAGCCTTAATCCCAGCACTCGGAAGACAGAAGTAGGTGGATCTCTGTGAATTCAAGACCAGCCTGATCTACACAGGGAGTCCCAGGACAGCCAGACTATATAATAGGGAGATCTTACCTCAAAAAAAAAAAAAACTAAATAAATAAACAAATAAATGTATCTTTTATTGACATTAAATGACACAAAGAGAAATGGTTTATATAACAGACATGATCTTTTATGTGCCTACCAGGATAGCTTTGAAATCTTAATAATATTAATCCCCATAGACGCACAAGAGAAATAAGACAGATACATAATTGTTCTTTTTAAACTTATGGGATTTTTAGTGTTGTTCTAAGAAGGCTGAGGAGATGGCTTAGTGGGTACACTTGGTGCATGAGCATGAGGACCAGAGTTCAAATCCCCAGAACCCATGTAAAACACCGAGTGGTTTTGTCAGCCTGCCTGCATTCCCAACCCAGGCCAGACAGACACAGGGAATCCCGGAGCAAACTGTCTAACCAGACTAAACAAAGCAGCAAGCTCTGGGCTTGGTGACAGATCCTGCCTCCGTACAGAGGGTGGGAAACAATCACCTAAGACACTTGCTATTAAGAGCACTGACTGCTCTTCCAAATGAGCCAGATTCAATTCCTAGCTCCCACATGGCAGTTCACAGACGTCTGTAACTCCAGTTTTAGAGAACCCAGTGCCCTGTTCTACATGTGGTACACAGATGTACATGCACACAAAACACCCACAAACATAGGATTTTTAAATATTTGAATAATAATAATTGATTGGTTACTTTTGTATATATAGCAGCAGCAGCAGCTACCCAGGTCAGGTAGCACGCTCCTGTAATCCCAGCATTTGGGAGACTGAGGCAGAAGGGTGATGGGTTTGAAGCCAACCTGAGTCATGAGAGAGGTGGATGAAAAGAAGAAAGAAAGAAGGGGAGGAAGAAAGAAGGGGGGAAGGGAGAATGGGTCCCATGGCAGCTGTACTAGAATTGCACCTGTGGCTGACGAGAATGACAGTCCCTCTTCTCTTCCCAGGTGCTTTGTACACCAAGGAGCCTCTCGTGGTCACCAGACACGGCATCCTACAAGGAAAGCAAACACACGTGGGAAACATAACCGTCCAAGTCTTCCTGGGAGTCCCCTTCTCCAAACCTCCTGTGGGCACTCGCAGGTTCGCTCCTCCAGAGCCCCCACAACCCTGGACCGGCATCAGAGACGCCACCACCTACCCACCTTCGTAAGTGCCGGAGGATTGTGGGCTGGCAGATGAGCAGACCTGATGAGTAGGGTGGGCCAGTGCCTAAAATAACTCACTAGAAACTGCCCGTGGGACCAAAGCAAAGCTCGGACCTAGTCTTGGCCTGTGTAATGAGGAAATCAGACCAAATGACATTTAAGGCACTGATTGTACTGTGTTTCTCATGAGAGAGCTCTGGGCAAGGGGGATTTGGTCACTGACTTTGCCACAGGACCTTCTGGGAAGATGAACTTCCCAGTGCATTCCACCAGTTCTCTTTTTTTTTTTTAAAATATTTATTTATTATGTATACAATATTCTGTCTGTGTGTATGTCTGCAGGCCAGAAGAGGGCACCAGACCTCATTACAGATGGTTGTGAGCCACCATGTGGTTGCTGGGAATTGAACTCAGGACCTTTGAAAGAGCAGACAATGCTCTTAACCGCTGAGCCATCCAGCCCGTCCACTCCTCAGGAGTAGGAATGATGGCTCTGCTTTGTAACTCTCACGGTACTTTCAGCCACCCCCTGCAGAGGGCGCTCCAAGATGGGAACTACAAGGGCTGTTTCAGCTTCGACGTTTTAGTGTCTTGCTGCCACCTACAGCCTTCAAATAACAAGACCTAGACTATGATTGCCCTTTGGAGCCCTGGGCTTGGCAGTTCAGCCCAAACAAGTGTATTCACTGTTTATTCAGACTACTAAGTAATCAACTGACCGTAATATTGTGTGACAATCATTAACAATGTTTATCTTCAGCTGGTTAAAGCACAGGGTTTAGAACCTGGGAGCCAACTGATATTTAAAAAAAAGAAAAAGCCGGGGGGGGGGGGGGGGCGGTGGCATACGCCTTTAATCCCAGCACTCGAGAGGCAGAGTCAGGTGGATCTCTGTGAGTTCGAGACCAGCCTGGTCTACAAGATCATTATCTGAAAATTGAAGGCAAGGTTTGGAGGTGAGGATGCCCATATATACACACGTGGGTGTTAGTCATTGGAACGCCCTATAAGCTGTCAGAACAAGGGGTGTTTTGAAATTAGAGAGTCAAGTATAGGAATCTGCGGGTTACTTATATTGAAAGACCCTCAGAGAGGACCTTTTCCTCCAATGAAGTCCCCAGAACCAGGACACTCCGAGTCCAGACCACTGGATGTAATTAGCAAGAGGTTTATTAAGTAAACACAGGTACCTGCGGGTGGCAAAGTCTTTTGGAGGACTTGCGCGCCTGCAGACTGGGGGAAGGTCTTTTTATAGGAAAGAGGGCAGCAGAAGCAGATTACAGAAGCAAATGCGTGGTTAGTGGTCAGTTGGAATGGGACAAGGGGCATAGGTGGTTTTTCCTTTCCCAGCACAGATATATGGGAACAGATACCCTGTTCCTCTTTTGGTTTTTCCTTCCCCAGCACAGATGTATGGCAACAGATTTCCTGTTAATTGATGTCCTGTCCTATTCTATAGATATAGATATCCTGCTTTACAGCCAGGGACCCTGACCTCACTCTGCACTTACATTTGTTCGTCAAAAGCCTTGTGAAATGACGTTACAGCAGCTAAGCTGGGATCTTTCATAGGGGGAATTGTTTCTTTTGTGAATTGCTGATATTCTAAGTTTGGCACATGTGCTGACTATAGGCATCCTGTTTCCCTAAGCAAACGGGATGTTCTCATGAGAGCCGGCTAGCTGCAGGTCCTGAGAGGGTCCTGAGGGTCTCAAGTGAACAGGATGTTCTCATGGGAGCAGGCCAGCTGCGGGTTCTGGGGGGGGGGGGTGTCCAGAGGGTCTTTCAATATCATTCTATAGGGCAGCAACAAAGGGAGAGAGAAATGGTGGCCTCTGCGAGGAAGCCAGAAGGAAGCAATTGGATTCTAAATTTGTTCCAAAAAAAGAGCTGATAGCATTTTCTGGAGAATTGGGTATGACCCACATAAAAAAAAAAAAGAATTTAATACAGTTACTACATTTCACTAGGGCAACAGCAGGTTGGGGGAAAAAGGAGAGAGAGAAAAAATTCATTTGGCTACCAAGCATGATGGCACACAGTGATAATCCCAGTAATTGTGATGTTGAGGCAGGAAGATCAGAAGTTCAAGGTCAGTCTAAACTACGCAGTGAGTTTGAGGGCACTCTGGGCTATTTAAGACTCATCTCAAAGAAAAGAGAGGAGAACCAGGTGTGATGGCTCATGCCTTTAATCCCAGTACTTGGGGGCCAGAAGGCAGGCAGATCACTACAACTTTGGGACCAGCTTCTCTGACTGACTCCGCCTACTCTCTCTCTATATATATCTCTTTCAGCCTGGTTTTACTCTGTTAAGCCATCGGCCAAAAGCAGATTCTTTATTAACCAATGGCAATAAAACATATTCACAACATACATGATCTCCTACATCACCTCCCCTTTCTGTCTAAATAAAAAGGAAGGTTTTAACTTTAGCATAGCAAGATTACATATAACAAAACATATCAAGCAAGAATTATAGTCACAATATTTATATCTACTTTATTTTTATCATAACTAAGGAAAACTATATCTATTCTTCAACTCCATCAAAGACTCCAGAAGGATATATTACCTAAGTAAATAGGAAGTGTATTGTAAGCAACTTCCAAAACCCTAGAATTGACAGAGACAGGCCAGTGGTATGGTTCAGAAGAGAAAGGTTCTTGCCACCAAGCTTGATGACCTGAATTCTATCCCTAGGACCTACAGGGTAGAAGGAAAGAAATGACTCCTAAAAGTGTCCTCAGACCTCCATTCATGCACCATAGCATATGCATGTATGCAAACAAATAAATAAATGTAATTTTTAAATTAGAGAAAGGAGAAAAAGAAGTCAAACAAGGGAACGGAAATATTGCCTGGAAATAAAGGCCCTGCTCACCATTCCCAAGCCCCTGGACTTGATCCTGGCATTACAAATTTTCAAAGGAGGGGGAGTAAAGCAGAGATCAAAGACAGAGCTATGAAGTCAGGCAGAGTGGTACAAGCCTCCCAGCACTTGGGAAGGGGAGGCAGGAGGGTCAAGAGTTCAAGATCATCCTCAATTATATGATAAGTTCAAGAGGCCCTGTCTCAGAAGAAAGAAAGAGAGGAAGAAGAAAGAGGGGAGAGAGGGGAGGGAGAGAGGGAGGAGAAGAAAAAGAAAAGAAAGAGAGAGGAGGGAGGGAGGAAGGAAGGGGGATGAAAGGAGGATGGGAGGGAGGGAGGGAGGGAGGGAGAGGGAGATATACTGCTTGCTGGTGACCTTTGAAGAGGCCAGGTGAAGTAGAAGTTTATCCTGGGGCTAGGGAGATGAGCTTAGTAAGTTAAAGCACTTGCCTTACAAATATGAGGTCCTGAGTTCAAGCCCCAGAACCCCCATAAAAAGCCAAGAGCCATGGCAAGAATTTGCAGCATGAGTCCTGGGGAAGCCAGTGACAAGAGGATCCTCTGGGTCACTAGCCAGAGCCTCGACTACTCAGCAAGATCCACCTAAGAGACCCAGCCTTAAAAAACAATCTGGACGGCCTCCATGAGTACTGACACCAGAGGTTTTTCTCTGGCCTCCACATGCACGCATTGACCTGCATACATAAACACAAAAGAAGATGAAAATGTGTCCTTGTAGGAAGAGAGCTCAGACGACTGCTGGTCAAGGTGGCTCGGAGATGATAATTTGGGATGAGGCAGGGTGCAGTGTTGTGGGAAGGACATATGGAAAAGGGAAGGCGGCCTGGGGCAAGAGCAGAGCTAAAAGGAGGAACAGACAGACAGGGATTCCAATCAAGTAAGACCAGCCCCAGACTTGTAAGAATAGCCATTCCAGGGGTTAGGCCAGCAGCAGAGAGGAGGGAAGAGGCCATATCGCCCATAGTCCTCTTCAAATACTCTGCAAGTCCACTCGGTGCCTGGCTGAGTGCTAGGACCCACTGTCGTCCTTCACTCCAGGAGCGGTTGAGTCACCCAGGAGACAAGCGATTTAATTGAAATAATTTCAACCGGCATTGCAGTAGAGAGTGGAGAAAGGTCTTCAGGACACAGATGGAGGGCCCATAAGAAGGGGTACCATTTGAGCTGGCCTAAACAGAAGTGTAGCTTGCTTGGCAAGGGGGAGAGCATTTGGCAGCAGGCACAGAGGCACGAGGTTTGGAAATCAGAGGCAAGCAGCCATGTCTATCCGGACCAAAGGGTGTCTGGTGTGCTGATTGGATAGAAAGGAGAGTCTAAGTCAGACTGAGAGTGTCTGGACTCTTTGAGGGCAGTGGAGAGCCAGGAAAATGCATTTGGAGAGGTGGGTTCAACTCAGGCTGGTCCTGGGACCCACTGTGCAGCCCAGAATGGCCTTGATTCCAGGTGCCAGCCACTATGCCTCACAAGGAGATTATAGGAAGGGCAGTTCCGTGGTCTGCATCGTGCCTGGCTTTGTTTTTAATTACTTTTATCAATGTCCTCCAGAGAACAATTTGGAGGACTGTGAAGAAGTTGGGGGACCACAGATTTTATGGTCTTGACAGGATGGTGGCCCTGTGTTTGGAGTAGGGAAACATGTTCTAGAGTTCCTTGGCCTGCCTGGAAGATAAAAGAGTCTGGGAGGGTGGGGCATGAAGGCAGAGAGCACCCTACCTAGAGCACCCAAATTTTGGCCTTAATCAAATCGGCAGTCTCCAGCAAGAGCAAAGACTACCCAAGCTAAGGGGGTGTAGGTCAAGATGCATGGTAGAAGGAAGGATGGATTCTGGAGAGACGCGCCTGCCTCACGGTCCTGGACCTGACCACTGGTGAAAGACTCCAGGAAGCATGTACACACGCATTGAGTCTGCCAGGTTTTTTGTCTTAGGCTGTCCCCCGTCATTGCTGACCCCGGGGTTGGAAGCATTCTCTTCGCTGTCAATATAAATTCACTGCATGCCCACAGGTGCCTTCAGGAAACCTGGGGACAGGTAACCTCCATGTACTTGAACACGCGGAAACAGTATGCGTGGCTGCACTTCAGCGAGGACTGTCTCTACCTGAATGTTTATGCCCCAGTGCTAGCGCCTGGGGACCCTCTGCTGCCGGTGAGTACTCTGTTTTCCACACCCCCCGCCCCACTACAGTACAGCCCAGCTCAGGCTTTGGAGACCTTTCTTGCCCAGGTGATGGTTTGGTTTCCCGGAGGCGCCTTCCTCGTTGGCTCTGCTTCCACCTACGAAGGCTCCGAGTTAGCCGCCCGCGAGAAAGTGGTGCTGGTGTTTCTGCAGTACAGGCTGGGCATCCTAGGCTTCTTCAGGTGGGCCTTGGACCAGGGGCGGGGCCTTCACCTATCAGCCAGAGACTCAGAAAGTGGGGGACTGGAGGAAGGGGGCTTGGTCCGTGGGCGGGATCGAGTGAAGAGGGTAGTTCAAGCTCTGAAGACTCTGGATACTCTCATGAGCGAACAAGTCTAAGGAAGCCTTAGATGGGGAACCATGACAGCTCTCTGAATCCTGACGATCGAATTTGGAAACACTGACCATGAATCTCGTGTGCCTAGCACGGGCGACAGCCAAGCCCGCGGAAACTGGGGACTGCTGGACCAGATAGCGGCTCTGCACTGGGTTCAGGAGAACATCGAGGCCTTTGGTGGAGACCCGGACAGTGTAACACTATTCGGTCAGTCGGCGGGAGCTATGAGCATCTCGGGACTGGTGAGTATGATTTCCTCTAGACCAGCAGAGACACAAGCCAGCATGTTCCCACGGTGCACAGGCTCATGTGCAGACCTGTGTCCACAAACCAGCATTTCACCCCTGCTAAGGATACCATTCACACCAGGGGCACAACCGTTCATAGCCAAGGGTGCTTTCTCTTCAAAAATAGCACCCATCAAGGGTGACCTAGCGACATAGTAAATTTGAAAACAGTATAGACTACATAAAACCCTGTCACACACACACACACGCACACACACACACACACACACACACACACACACATAAATCAAATCCAAAGATACAGGCAGATCTGTAGTCCCAGCATTCCCGTGGCAGACCTGAAATGCCGGAACTATACAGCCCTCCCTGTTCTGAACTAACAAGTTAATTGGTAATAAATAATATCAAAGTCCAAGGAGAAAAGTGTTGCCATCCTCATCTCACAGATGAAGACCCCCACGCAGAGAAGAGAAGCACCTCTCTCCAGTTCAGTGTCCTAGAGAGCCCTGACGGGTTTTTCTGTGTGGTCTGGTTTGGCTTGGATCTTTTTGTTGTTGTTTGTTGACACTGGGTCTCACTCTGCTTCCCTTGCTGGCCTCAGACTTGGTATTTAACCAAGCTAGTCTGGAATTTGCTATGTAGACAAGGTTGGCCTCAAACTTGTGGCTTGCAGCCATCCTCCTGAGAGCAGGGACAGATGTTAAGCAGGGAAGTGATAAGATCAGACGTGGATTTAGAGAGGTCTCTCTGTCTTTCTTCTGCATGGAGCTGACATAGGAAAAAGCAGGAACTCGGGCTTGGAGGCCCAACTGGGAGGTGAAGGAGCAGGGTTTATCCCAGAGGAGATAATGAGGGTAGGAAGGATGGAGAATAAAGGGAGGTTGCTGAGTGGTTCACAAGGCCAAATGGTCAGGAATGACTGGAATAGCTGCATGTGGCAGAGGGCAGAAGAGGGACAGCCCCCAAGCTGGGTGGATAATGTCAAAAGAGAAGGTTCTACCCAGTTGGAGATTGACTAGAACAGGTTTGAGACACATAAATTCTGAGGTGTCCAAATGACTTCTCTGAAAGAGCTGTTAGCATAGGTAATTGGAGCTGTGACTATGGGGTTCCACCCACCCTTGCTTGTAAACTGTAGCAGAGAAAAAAAAAACCCTATGCATACCAACAGATCACCTCCCATATCCTCAGGTCAACTCTGGGACCTCTAGAGCCCACTGCATAGACCAAAGACTGGAAGGTGCTGGCTTTAAGTCTAGGACTCTAGCCGAAGATCCATGGCTCCCTCCAAGATGCTTATCTCTCAGGCTACCCAGAAAGAGTTAGGCAGGCACCAGAAACAACTCAGTTGCCCCTATTTATGGATCTCATGGGTGTTCTGTGCTTCCAATCCCTACAGCTGATGTCACCCCTTGCCCAAGGTCTATTCCATCGGGCCATTTCCCAGAGCGGTACTGCAATACTGAAAGTCTTCATCATGTCTGAGCCATTGAAGGCAGCCAAGGTGGGTACCACTCCTCTCCCAGGGCCAACAAGAGGGGAGAAGGATGGAGGCATCCGTAGACACCCTTTCTCTCTACAGAAGGTTGCTCATGTGGCTGGCTGCGACCACGACAACACAAAGATCATGGTAGAATGCCTGAGGGCTCTATCAGAGAATGAGGTGATGCATGTTTCCAAGAGGATGGTAGGTAGAACATTCCAGTTGTCTTCCCTTTCGGTATGGACTATAGCCGCCAGTAGATACGTCCCCAGGGGACCTGTCTCTAGAACACATTGGGGAGTTTCTTTTGATTCCTATCTCTTTCTCTCTTTTATAGGCATTCTTTCATGTCAACCTCAAGAAAGATCCAAACAATGTGAGTAAGCAGTGTTCCGCAACTTGAGTGTTCATTGAATACCTACTGTGTGCCAAGTCTTTGTGATGCTTGAGGAACTATGCAGGCCAATTTCCCTTCCCTAGTGGGACTGACGCCCCACTGGAGAGAGACACAATAAGTCCTATAAATAAGTAAACTACTCCGCTTCCTAGAAGGTAATAGCAACAAGGGGAGGGATCAGGCATGGTGAGAGGTATAGAATTTAAAATAGAATGGATAATACGTGTCTCATTGAAGGGCTAGTTCATAAGGATCTTCAAGAGATAGGGAATGAACTGTGAGCATGTCTGGAGCAAGCATCTGAAGTCTCAGTAGCTGGTCCTGTCTGCCCTGGTCCCTCCCGACACTCACCTTCCTAAGCTTCATTGTGGACAATCTCAGTTTTTACCAAAAGAGCTTAAGCTAGGCCAGGTCCTGAGACAGACCTGATGAGCTGAGCACCCAAGTCACACAGGCCCTCAGAGAGTATGTGGAATAACTATCTGGAAAACGCCCCTGGCCTTGCAGATGGTATGGTTCCTGAGCCCTGTGGTGGATGGTGTGGTGTTCCCAGAGGACCCTGTGGTGCTCCTGATCAGCCGGCAGGTTACCCCTGTGCCCTACCTTCTAGGTGTCAACAATGTGGAGTTCGAGTGGAGCTTGCCTTTTGTGAGTGGATGGGAAAGGTGCTCTCTCAGCGGGTTTGCAAAGGGATGCCCCTTGAGCAGTGTTTGGGTACCAAGTTAGATCTCAGTGGCCCCACTGAGGATGCAGAAGTTACCCGTATTCCTTGTGCAGGGACAGTTGGCCAGGAATGATAGAGAGGCATTGGGAGAAGTGTAGTCAACCCCTGAGCCTGCTAACAACTATACACGTTATGGGCCTCCTTTACTCCTTGGGCAAATGCCATAGCTCAAGACAGGCCCTCCCAGTACTGCTTCAGCTCAGAACCAGGTGGTGATGACAGACAGTGAGCAGGGCAGGGTGTGGGTCTTGCCTGGGCTATGCCTTGTCTGAGAATTCTACATGCAGACAGGCAAGAGCTCAGGCCTGATTCATCCCTGGGTCCTTTTCTTGTGATCAGCTCTTGAAGCTCCAGCTGACTCAGCATGCAATGAACGAAAAATACCTCACCAAGCTGCTTTGGAGTTCCAGCACCCTGCTGGTGAGGGGTCCCATGGTTGGGTTGTTTAGTGTGTGACCAGGACTAAATACCACACACGCTTCTTTAAGAACATAGGGCTTGCTCTGCGCAAGGGTTCCTGAGATAGGAGAGCCCTCAAGGAATTTGACATGGGATGAGATGGTTGCTGATGGGCAAGGTCTCCAAGGCACTCTCAGGGTCATAGGAGGCAGTTCTCCTGGGGCAAAAGTGTGTGTGGGGGGGGGGGTAAGAATCAATGAAGATTATGGGGCAGTGGTGGCACACGCCTTTACAGCACTTGGTAGGCAGAGAGGCAGGTGGATCTCTGTGAGTTCAAGGCCAGCCTGGTCTACAGAGTAAGTTCCAGGACAGCCAGGGCGACACAGAGAAAACATGTCTTTAAAAAAAAAAAAAGCATCAGTAGGATGAAGACCATCATAGAAATCCCATTCCCCAAAGTCCTGGAGAGTTGAGGCTGGGTGTAAGCCAATGGTGCACACACCCGTGGCCAGCTGGTATAGCAGGCCTCAGGGTAGGTCTTGCATCCTGGCCCAGAATATCACTAAGGAGCAGATCCCACTGGTGATGAAGGAGTACTTGATCGACGCTGCCGTTAAGCATGACTGGAAGACGGTCCGCAACCACTTGCTAGATCTAATTGGAGATGCCACCTTCGTGTACTCCACCCTTCAAGCCGCACGCTACCACCGGGGTATGAGGCCCCTGAGAGTAACCACACCACTCCCCTTCACTGTCCGGCTGAGCTGCTTCCAACGGGAGTCACCAGCTCTTCCCCCACCTGCTTCATACTTTGGGCTATCCTAGAACTCCAAGAGGCCACAGAGAAGGCAGCAAGCCAGAGGAAGAGCTGTCCCTGAGGAATAAGGGCAAAACCTTAACCACCCTACTGGAGAAAGCTGGGGGTGGGAGGCAGAGACAGTACCCTAGGTTAGGAGGACAGGCTTAAGAACAACTTAAAAGGCAGGCTGACTGGGCTTGGGACTATGAGAATGAGAGGTCAAAGGTGAGGCTGGAAAGGAGAGCCATTAAAGGCCCTTAAATACCATGTCCGTAACAGAAAGCTCAGAAGAGAGAAGAAGACAGCTTCCAAGAGCCTTGCCATGATGAGGAACTGCCGCTCAGAGAGTTTGAGTGGCATACTGGTGGCTAGTGCAGGCGGGATTCGAACTTGCCCCATGACTGACTGTAAACCTGAAGGCCTGCCCTATGTTGATGGGTGGGACGCATTGGGTCGATGGGAACTTAGCTCAGGTGAAGACTCTTCCTGCAGCTCTCACCTGTTTCATTATTCACAGATGCTGGCTTTCCTGTCTATCTGTATGAGTTCAAGCACCGTGCTCCTTCAGGCATAATTGTCAAACTTCGACACGATGGGGCAGACCACGGAGACGAGCTTTCCTATATCTTCGGAAGCCCTTTCTCCAAAGGTCCTAATGCCCTACCTGACACCTAATCTCCCCACCAGGCATGAAGACCCACACCTCCATTGGCTGACCACAGGGAACTATCTAGTCCCTCGTGTGGAATGTACCCCCCCCCATTCAGAGTGGGAGGCTGGTACCCCCAGCTCTTTCCAAAATACCATATCCTAGGAGGATCTCTGTGAGTTCGAGACCAGCCTGGTCTACAAGAGCTAGTTCCAGGACAGGCTCCAAAGCCACAGAGAAACCCTGTCTCGAAAAACCAAAAAAAAAAACAAAAACAAAAAAACAAAATACCATATCCTCTTCTGCCCCCAGGCTCATCCACCAGTGAGGAAAAGGAATTTAGCCTCCGGATAATGAAATACTGGGCCAACTTTGCCCGCACTGGGTGAGTCTAGCCCCTTACACATATAAACAATACTAGGGCCACAGGAACTAGACAGTCAAGCCTGGGCCCTTCTTTTCTTGTCAGTCATGGAGTCCTTAATGTCCCCTAGAATGTGTCTCCTCTGTCCCACGATGCACAGTCTTCATTCATTCATCCAGTAGTATCTCAACAATGTTCTCCTTTTTATCTGACCCTGGTACTGGAAGCAGGGGTTCAAGGATGTCCTAAGCATGTGCTACATCCTCCTCACCCCACTATATGAGAATCAAATTCCAAACAGGCACAATGGGAGCTGTCCCCCTGGGATCACTGGGCCATAGGGAGCATCAAGGAGGGGTCTGGCCCTTTTTGATTGGCAGAGGTGGCTTCAAGTGAAGGTGACACTTTGACTGAACTTTGGGTCCCCCATGCATATTTTACTAGGCCTACTTTCTCTCCCCCATCATCCTGTAACACTCTGAAGTATCATCTAATCAGATGACTCACTTGCTTAAAACCCTTGCTCATAGCCGGGCAGTGGTGGTGCACATCTTTAATCCCAGCACTCAGGAGGCAGAGACAGGTGGATCTCTTTGAGTTCGAGGCCAGCCTAGTCTACAGAGTGAGCTCCAGGACAGGCTCTAAAGCTACAGAGAAACCCGGTCTCAAAAAACAACAACAACAAAAAATGTGTTCATGTTCTCAGAGTAAATCTCCATTCTCTTAGCTTGTCGTGAAAAGCCAAGAATCTTTCCTATGCCGTCATCATTCTCCTGCACGCATACCCTCTTTATACTCACCTTTCTATTTTCCCTAACCTTGTACTGCCTGGAAGCTCACTTCTGCCACCTCCTTCCCTGGGGGTTGCTATGCAGCCTACACTGGCCTCAAACTCACAATTTCCTGCCATCACCTTCCCCAGCGCTGTGATATAAGTGCTCAGCATCCATCACGCCAGCTCTCCTACTCTTTCACAAGATCTGTCTAAGCATCATTGCCACAAAGCCTTCCTGGATCTCAGCTTCCCACGGGAGGGTAGATGAAGGAAAGGTAAGAGGAACAAGCTGAATAAACAGGAGTGTGACACTAATCTCTTTCCACCTTGGGATTAGGGACCCCAATGACAGAACGCTGCCCTACTGGCCACGCTTTGACGAGAACGAAAAGTACCAGCAGTTGGACTTTGTTACAAGTGTGGGTGTGAAGCTCAAAGAGAAAAAGATGGCTTTCTGGAGAAGGCTGCACCAGCCTCGGAAAACTTAGAAGCAGCAGCAACCCTGAGAGTTATCAAGCAAGAGAGAACTATCCTACCATCCTGCCTCAAGGAGATTGGCCCTGGATATGTCTGAGGACAGCAGTCCTGTCTACTGAATGTGGGACCTGGAGATGCTCCTGGCTGCCTTCAGGCTATAGCTGGAGCTCTAGTCTGTCATTTGGGGCTCAGCACCACCTGTCCAGCCTGACACCCCATAGATCACTGTCTACACCAGGCCAGGGCCTTTTCATCACACTGTGCTCTGCTCCCTGCCCCCTCAGCCTCAGGGTAATCTCTTCTCTCTTTTCCAGGTCCTCTTACCCCTCATGATGTGTTTTCAGACCCCTCTTATGGAGGGTTCACACAGGCTGTCACTTTCTGTCATTGCACCCTGCCATCATTGATCATCTACCACCCTGTCCAACCTGCCTGCTCGGGCTTGCCTTGAGGACCCAGACAATCTATTCATGGCATGGGGCAAAGCTTTGATGGCTTGGGATCTGTTCCCCTACCCACACTCATCTCCCCTGGGGCCCTTCAAAAGCCTGTACCTAGGGACGATGCTCAATAAAAATGGGTTCTTTTCATCCTCAATTTCTCTCTCTGTAAAATAATTGGGTGAAATGGATGCTATCTCAGTTTCCCTTAGAGTAATAAAATGTTGCTACTTGCTGCTTTTGGGGCTGTACTTGCTAGAAGGGCTGAAGCAAAGTCACTTAGGGTGCAAAAATTCAGTTAGTGCCAGATGTGGTGGTTTCTAAAGGAGGTAGCCCCCTCAGAGTCAGCACAGGACACACACAGACACCAAATTCTCAGCACGAAGGAGATTTATTACCCTAGAGGGAAAAGGGGAGATGGGCTGCAAAGATGGCAGCAGCTGCAGCAGCAAGGAGGAGGTTTTCTCAGGAGTGAGTGTTTGTTTGCTTGTTTGGGGATTGTTTCTTGTTTTTGTTTTTGATTGTTTATTGATTTGGTGGTTGGTTGTTTGATTGACTGGTTTTTCTTTTTTTTAATATTTATTTATTTAAAGCCACAGAGAAACCCTGTCTTGAAAAACCAAAAAAAAATATTTATTTATTTATTCATTATGGATACAATATTCTGTCTGTGTGTATGTCTGCAGGCCAGAAGAGGGTACTAGAACTCATTACAGATGGTTGTGAGCCACCATGTGGTTGCCAGGAATTGAACTCAGGAAGAGCAGGCAATGCTCTTAACCACTGAGCCATCTCTCCAGCCCCGATTGACTGGTTTTTCAAGACAGGATTTCTCTGTATAGCCCTGGCTATCCTGGAACTTGCTCTGTAGACCAGGCTGGCCTCAAATTCAGAGATCCACCTGCCTCTGCCTCCCAAGGACTGGGATTAAAGGCGTGGGACACTCCCACCCAGCAGGAGCAGGCTTTTAAGGGAAAAAAAGGGGGGGGGTAAATCCTGATTGGACATGTTACCAAATAATTAATTTTGATTGTTGGATCTTATTATTTTGTCTGAGGAATGAGTCAGTGGCTAAATAAGGGAATGGCCCTTGGGGACTAGCTTTAGTAATTGAATCTAATGGTTTTTCAGCAAGGGGGAGAATAGGAACTTGTCAGCACCATGTTTACTGTGCATGGCCCTGCTAGAGCCCTTCAGTGAACACCTGTAATCTCAGCATTTGAAAAGTGAGAAAGGGGAATCCAGGTGTCCAAGGTCAACTTCAGCTACACATAGTTTGAGTCCAGCCTAGACAACGTAAGACTACATCTCAACAACAGCAAAACAGAAAGAAAAGTTTGGCTTGCTCCTTCTCTATCTCAAGTGCATCATGCCTCTCCCCAAAAGGTATCATCAGGACACCACACCTCATGCTCAAATACATTTAGGCCCAACCCTCCCATCCTCCTCACTCTCCTGAACACATCCAAACCTTTTTGTTTGTTTGTTTTTGAGTCGTCTCACTGTGTACCTCTGGCTAACCTAGGACTTGTGTTGACAGGGCTGGCCTTGAACTGCCTCTGCCTCCAGAGTGTTGGGATTAAGGCGTGAACCATCAGTTTTCGTCAGCTTTCTTCCATTTGGGGGGACCAGGTCCCACACTGTCCTGTAACATAGGCTAGCAATTCCTCTGCCTCAGCTTCCTGAATACTACGATTACAAGAGTGGGCCACCAAATTCAGACCCATCATCTTTTTTAATATGCTTATTCAAACCAGGCATGGTGGCACACACCACAGAGGTAGACAGACCTCTGTAAGTTCCAGGCCAGCCGGGTCTACAAAGAGAATTCCAAGACAGCCAGAGCTACATAGAGAAACCCTGTCTCGAAAAAGAAACACACACGCACTTATTCATTTATTATTTGTTTATGTTTTAGTGTGGGGGTTTTGTGTGTGTGTGTGTGTGTGTGTGTGTGTGTGTGTGTGTGTTACTGTGCCCGTGTGAAGGTCAGAATAGTTTCGAGAGTTGGTTCTCTCCTTCAGGATTGTGGGCTCACACCTTTATCCACTGAGATACCTCTGCAGTCCCTTGCTTTCTTTTTAAAAGATTTGCTTTAGCTTTGTAGTTATATGTATGTATGTTGCGTATGTGTGGGCACCCGTGGAAGCCAGAGGATGATGCCGGATCTCCTGGAGCTGGAGTTTCATAGAAGTGGTGTGAGCCACCTGACTGGGGTGCTGGAAAGCGGAGTGCTCTGGAAGGGCAGCAAGTGAACAAGTGCTCTGCTGAGCCATCTCTCGAGGTCCTGGACCCACTCTCTGTCTTCAGGAATTTGACTCTTTCAGATTCCTTATAGAGTAAGCTCATACTTTTGCCCTTTCGTGCCTAGCGTAATATCGTAATGTCTATGGAGTTCATCCATGTTGTTGAATGTAACAATTTTGTTTTATTTTATGTATTTTTCTATCCATCAGATATTTCAGTTGTTTAAAAGAGAAAAAAAGATTTATGTTGGGGGATGGAGAGATGGCTCAGAGGTTAAGAGAACTGACTGCTCTCCCAGGCACCCTGAGTTCAATTCCCAACAACCACATGGTGGCTCACAACCACTTGAATGAGATCTGGTGCCCTCTTTTGGAGTGCAAGCATACATGCAAGGAGAACACTGTATACATAATAAATAAATAATTTTTTTTTTTTTAGTTTTTCAAGACAGGGTTTCTCTGTAGCTAGCCTGGAACTAGCTCTTTAGTTGGTTGGCCTCCAACTCACAGAGATCTGCCTGCCTCTGCCTCCCGACTGCTGGGATTAAAGGTGTGCGCCACCACCACCCAGCTAAATAAATAAATCTTTAAGAAAAAAAGAAGATTTAAGTTGTTTCCACCTCTTGATTATTGTGACTAATGCAGCTACACATATCTGTGTAATGTTTACATACACACACACACACAAAAAAAAAACAGTATTTTCATTGATTTGATTCAGGTCAGGCTCCTCCTAATTTTCTTCAAGGAGGGCAGAATTTTTAAGGTTCTGTGTATGTTTCAATCATGTCTAACTTTAGCAAAAGCCCTGCCAACAGTTTAATCGGATATCCAGCTCCCACTCAGTATCTGATCTCCCTCTGTAACTAATGGAGTCCCTCATCCCACACATCCTCCACCTGGGCCTGTCTTCAGCCAAGCCCATTAGATAAGTGGACTGCGGAGTTGGCTCTGCATTTAAAAGCACTGGCTGCTCTGCTGGAGGACCCAGGTTCGGTTCCCAGCACACCCATCCCTGCCTCCAGTTCCAGGGGACCTGATGCCCTCTTCTGGCCTCTGTAAGAACCAAGTGCTGCACAGACACATGCAATCCAGGCACCCATACCCATAAAATAAATGTTTTTAAATTTTTCTGAAAATTTGCTAGATACCTTTAACCATAACTGCTAATGCTTCTTGTTAGTAGTTTTTTCACCCATTGACCACACTGTTCTTGATTACAAATTCCCACTCAGCTATGCTCTATTGAGATTTGAGCCAAATTTTTCCCTTCCTCACTGCGAAATGCCATTGCAAAGGTCCTATGCTTATTTCAAATGGCCTGGAATGAAGCCTACTTGCCTTCTCTGAGCTTTAATTTTTTATTTATTCTATCTTTTAAAGATTTATTTTTTATGTAAATGTTTTGCTTGCAAGTGTGTATGTACACCATGTGACTGTGTGTGTGTGTGTGTGTGTGTGTGTGTGTGTGTGTGTAGGGGTGAGAGTCTAGTCTAGTCTAGTCTAGCCTGGTGACTTCAGAGGTCAGCAGAGGGCATCGGATCCCTGAAACTGGAAACACAGATGGTTGGAGCTACATGCTGGGTTTTCTGCAAGAGCAAAATGTGCTCTTAACCATTGAGCCATTTCTCCAGCCCCTATTTATTCTGGTTTTCAGATAGGATTTCATATTGCAGTCCAAGCTGACCTAGAACTCATAAGGCAGCTGGGTCTGATCTTGACCCCTTTGCAATCCTCCTGCCTCCAAGGTTCTGGGATTGCTCACATGATTCACCGCACTCAATCTGATTTTCCTTTAAAATCCCTCTTTAGGCATTTTTACCCAGACGTAAGAAAGGGTGTTTATCCTCCAGATTAGAGAAAGTACGGCTGAGCAGAAACAAGAGTCCAGACTCCAGCATGGTCATGTCCGACCGAATAATAAAGGACTACGGGAAACCCTAGGACCTTCGACCTCCCCAGGGGTTCCAGCATAGAATTCCAGTGGGCAACCTGGAAGAGAGCCAGGTGGAATGCTGGCTCCACATCCTTCCCATCCATCCAAGAAAATGCTGCCTTTCACCAGCTCCTTCCCGGCGCGCACAGCTGGATAGCTACCACCCTGCCTACAATCTCTTCCCCTCTCTTTCCCTTTGCCAGCCAACCTCGCAGGGATGATGAACACTCAGAGGTACCAAGCCAGCGCCTGCCTAGCGCGCAGGCGTTCAGAAAAGTCTACCTTGGGGCTGGAGCCTGACTTCCGCCTCGGGAAGCAGCGCCCCCTTCTTCTCCGACACCTCTATACCCGAAGCAGCAATTACCAGTCAAGGAGGCTGGGAAGAGCCAATTAGTTCAGAGGACGCGACTCTTCCACCGTTCCCGCTGACTACAGGCCCCTCAGCGCTGTGGCTAACTACTCCTCGCGCCCCAGGCTCTCGGTACCCGGAGCGGGTCTCAGCCCTCCCTGCACACCGACTGCGCCAGCTGCCTGGGAGCCCCCAGGGGACGCGCCGTCGGGCCTCCTGCCAACTGCAGTGAGGGATCTCGTCGCTGGCTCTTATCCAGAGCCCAGGCGGACTCAAGGGCGCCTAGGCCTGGAACTCACAGCGGCTGGTGGCGAGGCAAGAGGGTTGGCCTGGCTGCGAGGACTCCTGGGCCTCCCACCGAGTGTGCCTCGGAGCCGGTCATCAATTCGCCCTGCATCAGCTAGAAAATTGGAACAGTACAGCCCAAATCTTAGACTGCCAGTGAGGTGTTTGGTGTCTGGCTGAATTCTAGCTTTCTCGGGACCCTCGTCGTTTCTCAGGGTCTGAGTTAAAAGTGTCCAGACCAATTCCAGACTTTGGAAACCCACCTTGGGTTCGTGCTCCTCCTGCAGTGAGGTGAGCAGGTCCTCAGCACTGCTAAGCGAATGTATGAACTTTTTTCCTCTTCTAGGTCCCTGACCTGAACAACACAAATCATTCACCTAAGTATAGGCTCTGGGCGACTCCCAAAGGGATTAGACTTACCTTCAGGCGTCTGCGTGGTGCCTGGGCAGAGGCTCCAGGGCTTTTAACTTAGACCCCTAGCTGGGGGGAAAAAAAAGTCCTGAGATCCAGGCAAGCATCGGGTATAGAGGAATTGGAAGAAGGAACAGTGGGGGCCGGTGTGGAGCACCAAACGCTTCAGAGTTCTAACACACCTTTGTTCATGAACACAGTGAGGCCCTAGAGTGATGAACCCAATGCCCAAGACATACAATGGTAGGAGCTGGGGAGAGGATTTAGGAGGAAGGGCCACAGCTGGGCTGTCTAGGGAGCCTCTGCAGTGCAATGCTCCCCTTCCCTTATCGGTGCTGCAAGGGCCTGGGCTAGAGGAGCTGAGGCCTTGACCTTGAGGATTGCTTATATTGAAGAGTTTGAGACACCTTTCCATGTGCAAGTGCCGTTAGCTGTACAGAGAGGAATCAATGCCTGTGAGAAACGGGCATGGAGACTGACCATACACGGTGACAACGAGACCACCTGGAGTACTTACTAGATCAAGATTAAATTAATGGGTGGAAAATGAGGAAAGAAACAGAGACCGATGAAGAGACAATAAAATGACTGGTCAAGAACATCAGTGGGGGGGCTGGAGAGATGGCTCAGTGGTTAAGAGCATTGCCTGCTCTTCCAAAGGTCCTGAGTTCAATTCCCAGCAACCACATGGTGGCTCACAACCATCTGTAATGAGGTCTGGTGCCCTCTTCTGGCCTGCAGACATACACACAGACAGAATATTGTATACATAATAAATAAATAAATATTTAAAAAAAAAGAAC
This sequence comes from Microtus oregoni, assembly GCF_018167655.1. Taxonomy (NCBI): domain Eukaryota; kingdom Metazoa; phylum Chordata; class Mammalia; order Rodentia; family Cricetidae; genus Microtus; species Microtus oregoni. The sequence continues at coordinate 46,117,879 of NW_024543063.1, forward strand.
ATCAGTGGGCGAAGGAAAGAAACTGAAGTTGTTAATTGCAGTGACACACAGTCAGAATGATGGAGAATGAAGACAAAGCTGAGGACAACCCAAACTGGCAGAGCACAGTGCCTAGGCACTTGGAAGGTAGCAGCTGCAGACCAGATTCTTATCCTGGATGGCCGCTGACAGCGTCTGGACATGGAGGATGGTGGGATAGGTCAGCCGGAAGGCTATGGGACCACGGAGGAAACCACCTAACTTGGGTGGGGCTAGGGAGTCAGAAGGAGCATTTAGAAGAACTAGTAAAGACAAGTAAGGGGGGGCTGGGCCTGAGGAAGGAGGGAAGCTGGGTAAATCAAAGGGAGCAGCAGGGACAGACGTCTTGAGGCAGGGCTGCTGGTTTTCAGCGGTGTGGCTCAGTTGGTGCGCCAGGTCCGTAAGTCTGAAGGAAGCATAGACCCTGCTCTGAAGCACTGGGGACCACAACAGGAACATGCCCTAGGCACAATTACTTTCCAGAAAGATCTTGGAAGTTACATAGTATGTAGAAGAACTGGAATAGGAGAGAGTTGACCAGAGGAGGGTGTACAGAATTGGACAGTGCCTTAACTCTTGAGAGGATGAAGCTAGCATCCCACAAAGCACAGGGCTAGAACTTGGGAGCATTTGAGGGCAAACAGGAGCTGAAGAAGGCTCTTAGATATACTATTTTCCTTAACAGTCATGGGTAAAGGCAGGAGGTCAGCTTTGACCAACCCTAGCTCACCATACAAGATGGCCTCTGAGGCACTCTGTCCAGAGGTGTCTCAGTCACTCTAACCTAAAGGCTCTTCTAATCCTCCCCTGGATGTTTCAACTGCTACCCTGTAGGCCCAGGAAAAGCCCCAAGAGGGAGTTCAGCCAGAGCCAGGTGCTGCCTACCCTACCCCAAGGGAAGCTAACCAAGACTGGACTCTAATCTCCTGCCACCAGCTTTGTGGTCAAAGGGGCTTGAACTTGGGATTTGTTTGGGGAGCCATTAGGCAGGGGGTGTAGGTCTATCTGAGCCCTGAAAGACCTCTAAAGCCAAGGCTAAATTACTCCATAGAGCAGGATTCCCCCATGACTCCTAGGAAGAATCTGGGAACATTGTGTTCTTATCTGGGCCTGACCTTGGTCCATCCTCAGGAAGGCCTCTTGCCTCCCATGCCCTGCTTCTCCTCATCTGTACACTGAAGATGGTTCCTGTGGGAACAAGACTCTGGCCTCAGCTCCCTCCAGCTACTATTCCAGAGCTGTTTCCACTTCCAGCCCTTCTAGTCGTAAGAATTGGTAGACAAACATGGTGGTGACCTCACCAAGTAGCTGCTGAGTAAGTATTAGAGATCTTGCTCCTTTTGACGGGGAGGTTGAAGGTGGGAGAGAAGGGGCTTTCAGGAAATTAGCAGCAGTGACAGGAACATCCATCAACATGGCAGAGGTGCCTGTAGTTGATACATGGCTTCTGCCTGGGGAGCAGCTCTGCTGGCCCCAGGGAACGGTTAGTGCAGCCTCCAGAACCTCCCAAGGACCCCAAAACTCTGCCTGTTGTTGCATCTTTCAAAGCCTCCTGGAGTCACCACCATGGATGTGCCCCTCCCAAGTCATAGCATGCTGCAGTGCTCAGAATGCAGGGGTCCTAGGTTCTAACAAAGCTGTAGCCTCTATGATTTTTTAAGATTTATTTTTTTTTTCTGTGTGTGTGTGTGTGTTCATACACTCACATAGGAACCTGAGTAGGACAGGAGAGAGCATTGCAATCCCTGGAGCTGGAGTTATAGGCAATTGTGAGCTACCTGATGTAGGTACTGGGAGCCAAACTTGGGTCCTCAGCTAGAGCAGTAGTCACTCTTAACTGATGAGCCCTCTCTCCAGCCCCACTCTGTGATCGTGAACATTCAGCTGGCTTCTCCAATTCTCTCCATCAGGAAAACTCCTGAGCCACTTGGATTCTTTATGAACAATCCATCCCCAGCACATCTGGGAAGAGCAACAATGTAGCTATACCAAAGCCAGCATTTGCAGTGAGGGGGTCTGCTGTGAGCAGTCAGGAGGCGATCTCCACAGAGAGCTGGTGGTCCCGAGTTCCAGTCTTTCCACCAGCCTCAGGTATGGGTGACAGAGGAGCTACTCCAGTGTGCACCCCCAGGAGGCACTGTTTGCATTGTTTACCTTCTGGAGGCCTTGAATGTGTGCTGAGCTTCATATCCTGACTTAACTGGCCTTCCACCACGAATGCACACTTACACCATGCAGAGCCAACAGAGAAAGCACTGATCGGGCAATCATTGGTAACCACCTAATCCAGGGCACCCACACTGGCTAAGATCAGCCATCCGTGTCAGCCAGACCAGGCCGCTGGTCAGCTAGGTCATTTAACACTGAAAGCAGGGGGAACATTTCAAGGGGCAATGAAAGTAGCAGGCCCCAGGGCCTCAGGTAGTACCTTCCAGAGCGGTGCCTGGTGCGGTGCCCTGGTTTTAACACTTGCTGTTCCTAGCTTACCTACAAAAGGAGGGAGGTCACTGGCAGGAAAACATGAATTCCCAGGTTTGTTTTTCTGGGTTTTTTTGTTTGTTTGTTTGTTTGTTTTGTTTTTCCCCAAACCCTTCTGACCTCATTTTATAAAATTTTGACTAGAACTTCTGTTATTTTCAGAGTTAGAAGGAATATTTAAAAGTGTCATAGTCTGGAGCTGCAGAGATGGCTCAGCAAGGAGCACTTGTTGCTCTTGCAGAGGACCAGGTTCACATCTCAGCCCTCCAGCTCCTGAGGATTTGATACCCTCTTCTGGCCTCCACATACACGGCACACATGAGGCACACAGACATTCATGCAGGCAAAACACCCTGGCACATAACACACACACACACCATACACACACACACGCACACACACACACATATATGAGAGAGAGAGAGAGAGAGAGAGAGAGAGAGAGAGAGAGAGGGAGAATGTCATAGCCATGCCATCATTCCGTCATTACTGGAGAACTTTATGACTATGGTAAACAGCATCCAAGGTGCTTTCTGGTGTAGTGTCTTCCGAGTACAGCCATTCCTTTTCCTGTGACATCATCCTGTCAACAGCAATTCACTGAATCCAATTTTGAGACGAGCAAATAACCCAAATTTGGCCTATTGAGATCAATCCCCAGATTTCCATGGGAATATCTGGAAAGGGCAGCCCTCGAGTCACAAACAGAATGGCTATCGTGTGAGAAAAAAACTAGAACACAACCAAGAAACTGGGGGAAGGAGGCAAATTTTTGGTAATGGTGTTTGAACACCTGGATCTAGCCAAGCCTAACATCAGTGACGTAACCAGAATTTCCAGTTAAGCAAGCTAATACATTATATAAAGTACTGCTGTTTGGTTCCATTTGGTTTTTTGAAGCAGGGTCTCACCATGTAGCCCTGGCTGACCTGGATGGAGCTCACTGTGAAAACCATGTTGTACTCAGACTCACAGAGATCAGCCTGTCTCTATCTCCCAAATGCTGAGATTAAGGGCGTGCACCACCATGCCTGCTAGCACTTTTTGTAGAAACCAGCTTTGTGATTTCTCCTTTCATTTCTAGGCATTGAACCTATCACCTCAGGCATACTAGGAAAATATTCTGCCAATGAGCTGGATCAGCCCCACTTTGAGTCGGTTTTGATTGGCTTTCTATCACTTGCAACCAAAATAGACCTGGTAGATGGAAAAAGATGCCTTTGGGAGGCACTGAAGAGATGGCTCAGCGGTTAAGAGCACTGACTGCTCTTCCAGTCAGAAGACCTGGGTTCAATTCCCAGCACCCATATGGCAGCTCACAGCTGTCTGTAACTCCAGTTCCAGAGGACCTTACACCCATGACAAAACACTAATGCACATAAAATAAAAATAAAAAGATAATAGTTGCCTTGCCCTCGATTTAAAAGAAACTGACTAGCAAGTTTTGGGATCTTAAGCAACTCACTAAAACTCTCTGACATCAGGCTACTCTGTAACAGATTAAAAGACTGGGCTGGGGATGTAGTTTAGTCGGTAGACTGCTTGCCTAGCACTACAGAAAGCCTTGATTCAATCCCCAGCCCTGATTAAACTAGACAGGGTGGCTCACACCTCTAATCCTGGCTCTTAGGAGGTGGAGACAGAAGGATCAAGATTTCAAGATCATCTTCAGCTACCTTGATTTCACAGTCAGCCTAGGATCCCTGCATATGTAAGACCCCCCCCCCCCCACACACACACACACAGACAGACACAGAACTGAATTTCTTCAATTCCTATATTCTTCCATCCTCTTGATCTCTCTGGGATCTTCTACCTGGTGATGGCGCCTTTTGAATGGCTCGGTTATCCCTTCTAAATCTTTATCTCGTGAAGTGCAAAGCAAGGAAGTAATCCTGTCCGTCTTTACCGAAGGCATTTGGGAGTCCCTTAAGAAGAGTGTTTGGAAATTGTTTTGTCATGAAGCAAATATTGAGTGTCTATATCTCACTATGTGGAATCTCAGCCCATACCAGACAACCATTACTATTCTCAAATGGCTATCTCTTCCAAAACATTTCTGATTTATCTTTTTTTTTTTTTTTTTTTTTTTTGAGACAGGGTCTCATGGCTCTCAGCCTGGATTCAAACTCATTATACATGCTACACCTTCTAAGTGCTGGGAATACAGGAATCTCTCACCATGACCAGCCTCCAAGACAATCTTTAATTTAAAAATAAATAAATAAAAAACAAGAGTTGAGTATATTGGTGCATGCCTTAATCCCAGCACTTGGGAAGTAGAGGCAGGAGGATCTCAAATTTCAAAGCCAGCCTGGTCTAATAGAGTGAGTTTCAGGACAGTCAGGGCTACACAGAGAAACATGGTCTTGAAAAAAAAATAAATAATTAAAAATAAATAAGAACTTTTCCAGTACCAGGAATCAAACCCAGGGCCTTCATGGAAAATATTCTACTACCGACTACATCCTCAACCCCATAATAAGATCTTGTGGTATATTTATGAGGTGGTATCTTCTTGGAAAGAGTCTAATGTGGACCATACTTTGGTGAAGGATGAGAGATGGCACTAGTTGAAGCTTTCTTGAGAATGGGTCCTTGTCACTGTCATGGTGTGAGCTGTCTAGGAAGTTGCTTGCAGGATAGAATCAACAATTGTAGATGCTACGAGGCATGCTAGGCACTCTTCTGGGACAGAATGGTACAAAGATGAAACTAGCATAAGATAGAACTAGAGAAGCTACTGAGAAAAAGATGAATGTGTCTGGCTGATAAAGGGAAGAGAGGCCAACTAGACAAGACAAGAGCCAGAAGAGACCAGAGCTGAACTCCTTGGCTATTCACTCACAAGTGTCCTTTTGAGGAAGACAACTGGTACCTGCCTTACTAATTGTTCTTCTTTGTGTTCCTAGGAGGGTGGCAGGCTGCTGAGGGGGCTATGGCTTGGTACGTCTTCCTAGTTATAAGGCAATATCACAGTATGATGGGAACTATGCCTGCCTGCATGGTGTGGTTGGGAAACTTGGGAAAGAATCCAAGAATAGGACAAAATGTCAAGGTGTCGTCGTCAGACATATAAAAGGAGAGGAGGTAGAAAAGGATGCATTTGGATTTCAGAGTTAATAATGAGCCAGAAGAGAGTGTTAAATTATTCAACCTCCTTTATTGATCCATTGATCTCTATTTGCAGGTCTTGTTTTATTCTTGGTTGGCATTTCCTGTGTCTGAGGATGCTGAAAACAGAGGAGAGGATAGATTTTGAGGCTCAGAAAGAAACAGGAGATAAAGGGCATGGTCTCACACACCTACAATCCAGTACTTGAGATGATGAAGCATGAAGACCATGAGTTTCAGGATAGCCTGAGCTACTTTTGTTGTTTGCTTGTTTGTTTGCTTGTGAAATCGTTTGTTTGTTATTGAGACAGGATCTAACTATTTAGAACTGGCTGTCCTGAAACTCACGATGTAGAACAGGCTGGCCTCCAACTCACAGAGATCCTCTTACCTCTGTCTCCTGCTTCCTTTCTCCCTTTGCCTCCCAAGTGTTGGGATTAAAGGTTTGGGCCACCAGCCTGCCCAGTCATAGTGAGATCTTATCTGAAGAAGAGGAGGAGAGGAAGAAGAACAAGAAGAGGAAGAGGCAGTGCCACAGAAAAATGGAGAAATGTAATATGTATCAGGAAATTCTACAATGCCTGTATCTTTGGAATTAGTAGTTCTACTTCTAAAAACTGGTACTAAAAACACTATCCAGAACTTTCCAGAGAAAGTCACTGCACCAGAAGCTTCATAGCAGCCTTAACTGTAATAATGAATAACAGGAAACGATCTAAATGTCCAACAATAGGGAATTGGAACTATGAATCAAGAAGATGCTATCAAGAATATCAAGTAATATCATGGAAAAATATTTGGACCATAGGTTTAGAGCGATCCCCTAAGAGAGGACTCAAAACTGCACATACAGGATGTCAGAGCTGTGTAGGAAAGTGTGTAGGTGGAACGAGGCCAAGGGAAATACACTAAAATGTTAGCAATTGCTGGTTGCGGAGGTAGTAGTTTCTTGGGCTATTATCGTTGGTGGTAGTTTTTGAGATGAGGGTCTCACAGAGTTACCCAGCCTGGCCTTGAACTTCTGAAATTAAGGTCAAGCAATCTCTCAACTTTAGTTTTGGGGTCTGTAGCAATGATTGCTTTAAGGTGACAGGACTCTTATTTTCCCATAAATCCTAATTTTTTTTTTTTACAAAAAAAGTTTTTAAATAATTTCTTTAAAGTCTTAGTGCTGTAAGATAGTATAATAAACACAAATTAACAGGGAGACAAATTCTTACAGGGCCAGGTAGGCATGCTGCTGTGGCTAGGTGGTAGGGTTGGGGATGTAGTTTAGTAGACGGCTTGTCTAGCACATGCAAGGCCCTGGGTTCCGTCCCCAGCACTTCAAAAACGGAAAGCAATAAGTATGAGGCCAGCAAAATGGCTCCCTGGGTAAAAGCACTTGCCTCCATGTCTAGCAACCTGAGTTTGACCCCTGAGAGCCACATGGGAGGAGGAAACCAATTCCCACAAGTTGTCATCTGACCTCCACACACCTTCATATCTTAACACGCATGCTCCCCACTCACAGAAAATAAGCAAACAGAACAAAAGGGCTGGGAGGGACATCAGTTACTCTGTGGGAAGCAGAGGCCCCTAAACTCATATTTAAAGAAGGATGAGCTTTCCCTGCAGAGAAGGGGGAGAAAGTCTTGCCAGAGGCATGTGGGAAACATGAGCAGGCCAGTATGGATTGCAGAGTGCCATGGGGAGAAACAGGAGATGGAGTTGGAAAGGAAAGGAAAGATTGTCTGGGGTCTGGAATGCTAGGCTGAAGGCCTTTGTCTTTCTGCCAGGAAAAAAAAAAAAAAAAAGGAGACATGGGGGAGGGGTCTTAAGCAGGAGCAGAATGCGGTTCAAGTTCATGACTGATATTCCCTAGCCTCCTGTCTAGTCTGTTTCCCATCACTTGCCAGAAGTTGGTGGGGGAGGGGGACAAAGCGTCAGTGCAGCCCCAAAAGATTAGCCAGGTCTCTTGACCTGAGCCAGGACCTTTTCCCACCACACCAGGCTCCCTCTCCATCCTCCAGCATCCAGACAAACTCCTCCACTGCCCATGACAAAGAGGCTCATTTGGAGCCTGGGCAAGATTTGCAAACGTCAACCTTGTAATTACAAGGATGAAATCATCTGGTTCCTTTTAAGCAAAAGGGTTTATTGATCCCAACACTGAAGAAACTCTATTCTGGGTAAATCTGCTCCTCTTTCCTTTCCCTATGGCTGAGCAGAGCTGGTGGGGGAGGGTGGCAAGGGAGCTAAAAGGGGAGAACACATTTGGAACAAAAGAGAGATTCTGTAGGGCCCAGGGGTAAATTTTATGGAATATGAATTCTACATTTAAAAAAAAAAAGATGTTAAGGACCCAGAAAGCTGCCTTACTCAGGCAGATGACACATTTGTCCTGGATATTGGCCCATTTCCTTCCAAAACCTAGAAGCTGAGTGGAGCCAGGACTTTAGGCATGATGCCAGCTACCAATTTCTCTTCCTTCTCCTTAAGTCTCATTTGTGGCTCAGATCCCATTTCAGTTTCAAGATGGTACAATATTTCCTCAGGAACTGAAGGGAAACTGTTTCCTTTTTGTTTTTGTTTCTCGAGACAGGGCTTTTCTATGTAACAGTTCTGGAACTAGCTCTTGTAGACCAGGCTGGCCTCAGACTCACGGAGATCTGGCTGCCTCTGCCTCCCGAGTGCTGGGATTAAAGGCGTGTGCCACCTCCTGGCAGGAAACTGTTTCCTTAGAAAGGCACGGGAGACCTGGAAAGTCAGATACCAGATCCAGATAAAACCATGCTTCCACTGGACTTTGGGAGGCAAAACCACTAGGCCTTGATTTCCCACGACAAAGAAGGACAAACAGTTGGGTTCAGGGGCAGGAATGAATAACCCTAGAACACCAGAGATGTAACCTCCTACAAAGGCCCACAATAGGACCCTGTTATTCAACCAATAAGGAGCCTCTGGGACATGGCGGGGACTCCAGTAGGAGGAGCGCTCCAACTACAGCTTCCTATGAGTTTGCAGCTCAGTAAGAGGTCTAGGCAGGAAGTTCACCATCAGAGAAGGTGATTCTACCAGCAGAGAAGGATGGTTAAGATCATTTTGAGGGGCTGGAGAGATGGCTCAGTGGTTAAGAGTACTGACTGCTCTTCCAGAGGACCCGGGTTCAATTCCCAGCACCCACATGGCAGCTCACAATTGTCTGAAGATCCAGTTGCAGGGGATCTGACACCTTCACACCAATAAACAATAAAAAATAAAAAAAAATAAAATAAAAAAAAAGATCATTTTGAAATTAGAGATTAAGCTTAGTGGTAGAGTGCTTGCCTAGCAAGTGCAAGAGCCTACATGTGGACCCCAGCACCAGTGTGTGTGTGTGGGGGGGGGGTGGGAGGGAGTACACACAATAATCCTGTTGGGTGTGGTGGCACATACCTGCAATCCTAGCATTTGGGAGGCTGAAGCAGGAGGATTGAGAATTTAGGGACAGTCTGGATAATATAGAGAAACTGTCTCAAAATACAAACTCACACAATCCTGGGATCATTCAGCCCCTCTGAGGTCAGTTTCCTCATCTGTAGACTAGGCTCAAGAATGTCAAACTCGCAGGACTGTGTGGAGGAGAAAGTGAAAATGACATACTCCGTGCTTATACTCTAATAGGTCAGAGTCTTGTAATTTACCGTAATGCTTTCCCACTCTCTAATTTCTTCCTCCACCTGACGAGCACAGGAGACCTCATTTAGAAAGTGGTTGTGGGAATGAACTGAGACAGAGACATTAAAACACTCAGGCCAGAGTTTCATAGTTGGGCTAAGCAATTAAGTTTCTCCGTCCCTGCCCAGCAGTGTGTCATCTTCTTTGCATGTACATTGTGTGGACCAGAGTTGACATCAGGATCTTTCTTAGTTGCCCTCTGCCTTACTTTTTGCATCTTTCATTGAACCTAGAACTTACCAATTTCACTATTCTGGCGAGCCAGCAGTCCCAGGGAGTCTCCTACCTCCGCAGCACGAAGATTACAAGCATGAGCCCCTAGGTCCCACTTTTTAAAAATCTGGCTTCTGGTGATCCACGTTTAGGTTTTCACGCTTACATGGCAAGCACTGTACTGGATAATGGAGCCAGTATCCCTGGTGCATATTTTCTATTCACCTACCGGAGATCAGACTGGGGTCCCAGGAAGTGACTATCCAGACAGGAGTGTAGGGAAATGTACAGAGGAGCCCCTGAGCTAGTTGGATGCGTAGGAAGGTTTCAGGTAGCAAAGCTTCAGAGGAATTACCTGTGATGGGGAAGTGAGAGGAGGACATTTCTAAACAACACAAAGACACTCCCAGGTTGGCATCATGGACCTCCTAGAACTGGATCTGAGCAAACTTCACAGGGGAGAGTCTGAATCAATCTCTACTCAACCAGACAGCTGTTAGGAGTACAGACCTATATGTATCTCATTTGGATGAAATTTTCCCATATAAATTTCTTTTAATTCCATTTTTAAAACAAATAAACAAACAAAAAACAAAAATAAAAAACAGCCGGTCATGGTGGTGTACACCTTTAATCCTTTAATTCCAGCACTCAGGCGGCAGAGTCAAGAGGATCTCTGTGAATCAGCCTGGTCTACAGAGTGAGTTCCAGGACAACCAAAGATACACAGAGAAACCCCGTCTCAAAATAGCAAAAATAAATAATAAAAAAAAAAGCATACAGAGGTCAGCTGAGGATAGTTCCTACAGCTAACAGTTTGTTTCCCGTAGTGTTTTCCCCAACTAGGCCACTCGGATGCCAGGCCATGCTGAGTGTGGGTTACCCTGAAGCCTGGAGTCACCAATTCTGGGTTTGCTGGGCAGATTTTGCCATCTATTTCCCAAAGAACGTCATTCCCCATCCAAGTTAAAATGCTTTGGCTTGTTCTGCACTCACACCTATCTAGGTCCAGATCCTTTGTCCTTGCTGCTATTTTTCCTTTCAGGGCACTATAGACATTGGTTTTTCCTTTTTAATTTCTTTCTTCTTTTCCTTTTCTTGTTTTTGTTTTTCAAGACATGGTTTCTCTGCAGCTCTGGCTACTAGCCTGGAATTTGCTCTGTAAATCAGACTGGCCTTGAACTCACAGAGATCTAGAATTAAAGGTGTGCGCCACCACTTCCCCAGCTTCTTTTTTTTCTTTTTCCCTTTCTTTTATTGTTCGTTCATTCATCTGTTCGTTTGTTTGTTTTGGACAGTTTCACTGTGTAGCAGCCCAAGATGGCCTGGGACTTGATATCCTCTTGCCTCAGTCTTCTGAGTACTAGTCAAGGGTTACTACTGGGTCATCCTCCCAGCTTCAACTTTTATTTCCAATGTTAGAGACAAAAGGCCAAGATGAGATGCAAATGAGTGGGCCCATGGGAACCCACTGCAAACCACTGGTGCTTTCTTTTTTTTTTTAAATATTTTTATGGTTTATTTAACTTTATTTTATGTGTATTGGTGTGAAGTGTCAGATCCCCTGGAACTGATCTTCAGACAGTTGTGAGCTGCCATGTGGGTGCTGGGAATTGAACCCGGGTCCTCTGGAAGAGCAGTCAGTGCTCTTAACCACTGAGCCATCTCTCCAGCCCCCACTGGTGCTTTCTTAAGGACGCTTTTCAGAGGCTGAAATGGAAAGCAATACAAGTGTCTACCTAAACAGAAGGTGGTGGTGCTGACTGATATCATATGGCATACACAGCCCACCATGAGGGCCAGAGTGAAAACGTCAGCAATAAGCCCCTACACTAGCAGATACTTCTTGTTGACTGGGAACCATGCCCTCTCTTCTTTCTTAACAACTGTGCCACCCTATGCACAAAGATTGTCTTAGTTGGGCTGGAAGACTTGAGGGTGATACAGTAGATGCAGAAAAGATCCTGCGAGAGATTTAGGTCTGCCTCTGGCGAAGGCTGCCTCACTCACCTCCTAATCTATGAGTCAGATATTTAATGCGAGTTTTGTCAATTATTTTGCCTGTGGAAATTTTTCTAACAGTTTGACCAAAATACTAATGCACTAATAAAAGTGGGGTGTTTGTGGGCTAGAGATGTGTCACTCCCATGCTAAAGTGATTGCCTAGCATGTGCAAAGCCCTGGATCCTATCCATAGCACCACATAAACCACGTGTGATGGCTCATGCCTGCAATCCCAGCACTGGGGAGGTAGAAGCAGAAGAATTGGAAAGTCGAGGTCATTTTTTACTACAAAATGAGCCATGAGAATGAGAGAGCTCATCTTCAAAATAAATCAATAGAGCCAGGTGATGGTGGTGCATGCCTTTAATCCCAGCACTCAGGAGGCAGAAGCAGGCAGAATTCTGTGAGTTCTAGGCCAGCCTGGTCTACAAAGTGAGTTCCAGAACAGTTCGAGATAGAGAAGCCTTGTCTTGAAAAAAACAAAAGCAAAATTAAAAAAAAAATCAATAAAAATTGCATCCTTTGCCAGATATAGCTGATACCAACTGTTGAGTGGGTCCATAACGTTTCCATCTACTCCCTTAGATATGCTAGGACAAAAGGGTAGGTGACTGAGTCTACTCTGGGTTTGATCTACATCACCTGGACTATGGTGGTGTGAATGAGAAATGTCTCCCATAGGCTCAGATGTTTGAAGACTTAATCCCCAGTGACAGCACTGTTTGGGTAGGTTTAGGAGATGTGGTCTTTTTGGAGGAAGTATGTCTCTAGGGGCCACCTTTGAGGTTTCAAAGTTACTGGCATTCCTAGATCTTACTCTGCTTCATGTTTTTAAGATGTGAGCCCTCAGCCGGGTGGTGGTGGTGCACACCTTCAGTGCCAGCACTCGGGAGACAGAGGCAGACAGAACTCTGTGAAGTCAGCCTGGTCTACAGAGTGAGTTCCAGGACAGCCAGGGCTAGGGTTACACACAGAAACCCTGTCTCGAAAAACCAAACCAAAACAAACAACAATAAAAAAAAGATGTGAGCTCTCAGCTCCCTGTTCCTGCCACCATGCCCCATCATGGACTCGAACCTGCTGCAGTGGTAAGTCCAATAAACTCCTCTATCAGTTGACTTGGACATAGTGTTCTATCACAGCACTGGAAAAGTAGCACACACACAAAACCAACAACAAACCCTTGACTTTGGGCAATCAACTCCCCAGACTTCAGTTAAGATGATCAACCATCCCAGTTTGTTAGGGACTGAGCAGCTCCTGGGGGGGTGGGTGTGTGCGTGTGCGTGTGCGTGTGTGTGTGTGTGTGTGTGTGGAGGGGGGGGTAGTGGCTAAAACAAGGACAGTCTCTGGCAAACTAAGACAGTTGTTTGCCCAACTTTAGGTCTCTATCTATAAAATAAGATTGGATGAGACTGGTTGTAAAAGTCTGCCAAAGTCTGTCTTAAGAACTGATTCTAGAGACGTTGGGTGCATCCTCACAATGCTCAGCATCTAGCCAGACGCTGGCAGACTCGGCACCTATTTGCCATCCTTGAACTGATCTTTTAACAAACTGGAATTTTAAGGGTCGGGATTCACTGAGGATCAGCTTTAGACCAAGCTCTGCTGCACATTCAGACTTTCTTCTGCTCTGGCTGAATGACTTCACTAGAATTTACAGATGTCTTGTTTCGTACTTGACTGCACATTTGGGTAAAAATATAGCCTGGCAACGGGTTACATATAATTTAGATTTTTTTTTTCTTTAAATGATGTGCTAGATCTACATAAACATTCTCATACTAACACTATGGACTTATGAGCTTGCATTTTGGGAATTACCAATCTGAGACTTAGAAGCACTGGTCTGGTGGTGCTTGTCTAAAACCTTCGTCTGTAGACAGATTCTTTAATGCCCACCTGGCTCCAACAGCCACCGCCTTCCCACCATGATTCGGCTAGACGTCTACTTCCACCTTTGGGTGCCCAATCCACATCCCTCCCTGACTGTGTGAAGTATGCAAAGTCCTTAAGGACTTAGGTTTCCTCGAATTCAAGTGGCTATCTGGGGTTACTCTGGGGGCCTGGCTGGGGAGCCAAGAAGTTCCGGTTAGCCCAGAAAGGGCAGAAAAAAGGTCTGCGGGGCCGCTCCTAGTTGCTAAGGGAGGGGCGGATCCCTTCTGGGTGGCTCTTCTCGGAGAAGCCCGCGGACAGGCTAGGGGAAGGAGATTGTGCTGCGGAAGGAGCCGGGTTTCACTGCAACCCAGCGGCCCCGCAAGCGGGTGGGTGGCGCATGCGCGGCGCGGGTCGTGGAGTTGTGAATGGTGCGTCTTGTTTGCTAGAGTTTGAAGCGGGCGGGCGCGCGAGAAGGAGGGGTGGGGCTGGCGGGGAGGGGGGGCAGGGAGAGAAAAGGGGGGGGGGCCGGCGAGAGGAAGTGGCGGCAGCGGCCGGGGGAGGCTAGAGCTGTGTCTGCGCGGGCGGCAAGCAACGGCTGAAGCGGCGGTGGCGGTAGCGTGGGTTGGGCTCAAGCAGACGGCCGCACCTCAGACTCCCTGGAGCGGGAGCCCACGCGGGCGGGCTCCTGAAACAAAGAGCAGCGGGAGTCCAGACGCCGCGGGTGGGCGGTCAGCCGGTCAGCACCGAGCCCGCCAGCGGCTGCCCGCGCTAGCTCGGAGCGCGGCCGCTCGGCGCGGCCTGAGGGCGGGAAGATGCCGCGCGTCGTCCCCGACCAGAGAAGCAAGTTCGAGAACGAGGAGTTCTTCAGGAAGCTGAGCCGCGAGTGTGAGGTGAGGCGGGTGGGAGGCGCGGAGGCCTTGGCGCGCCTCGAGTGGGCCCGGGCGGAGAAAAGTTTAGTTTGAGTGGCTTGGTTCCCGGGGAGCCCGAGGCGGCGAGCCGGCCGAGGGGTAATCTTACCCCGGCAGCAGTCCGCCCACAGACTCTGCTTACCCTTATCGGAGCTGCGGGGAGCGGGCGGGCGCCGCCGCGGATTTGCCTCCTGATTTCGGGCCATCTCTGCCCTGCAGATTAAGTACACGGGCTTCAGGGACCGGCCTCACGAGGAGCGCCAGACACGCTTCCAGAACGCCTGCCGCGACGGCCGCTCGGAGATCGTAAGTCTGCGGGCCCGGGGACCCGGGGAGGCCGCGGGGGGGGGGGGGGACCTAGGCGCGCGCCACTCACTTGTTGCGCGCGGCCCGGGCGGGTTCCGGACGGCGCCGTGGACGCTGCGGCTCCCGGAACTGAGCGGGCGCAGGCTCACTTCCTAGTCCGGATTCGAATGGCAAAAAAAGCCGAAGCCGGCGGCTCGGTCGGCCCTCGGGCGGGCACGCGTTCCTTCGCCTTGGCCGGCTGCGACGGTCCGTGGTTCCCAGAGCAGGCTCGGCTCTCGGAGTGGAGCTCAAACCCGAGCCTGGCAAGCGTCATCGCCTAGGCTGTGACCTCGATCGGGGATCGGAGTGTTGGTCGGAAGAATACACCCGTTCGTGAAAAGAATCACTTGGGGTCAGCGATAGTTTGTTTCTGAGAAGCGAGATTGGCAAATATATATGTGAAGATATCTTCCCATACAGCCGAGAGTAAATCTACTCCACTTATCTGTTGCCCTAATAGCAGAGGGGGGTAAAAAGGGCCCAGGAGGATGGACCATTTTCTTAGAATGTTAAGAGTCTGAAAGAACCGTCTGTTTTTCTCTTTCTAACCTAAACTCCTCTTAGTATTGGAGTCCCTAAAGAATTGCCTTGTTCTACGAAACCAAACCCGTGGTTGATTTAGAGCCGCCTGCTTTATGTTTGAAAACTACTACTCATCCAGCCCTGGGTCGAAAAATATTAGTGACCTAGTTCCTCTCCTGGCTGTTAGCTGTCCGCTTCAGATGTTTTGGTTAGGAAGCAACAAAGGGAAGAAACTGGAGGAAAGAGAATTTTAGGTTTTTAGTTTTCGGTTTTTTGGTTTTGTTTTAGTGGAAACAATGTAATGGAATCTTGGTATTTGCTCAGTGACAGGCTCATTGCCTTATCCCAAACTTGAAGCAAAGGTACAATTTGAATGAATACAGGTTAACAGTACAAGACTATTGGCGAGTGTCTTCTCTCCCTGAAACAATTTTTTTTCATTGAAATATAATTCACATATCATGAACTCAACTTTGGATCACTGAAACCAGATTTATTTTTTAAAGTTTTTTTAGTATTTAAAATGAAGGCTCTTGGAATTGAATTGATACCGAGATGGCACTAGATTCCTCAAGAACTATAGAATATTTGATCAGTAAAGTGTTTCATAAAAGAAAGCCTACCGCTTCCAATCCATATCTGGTTTCTTGAGTAGTTGTGATAGTTACATGCTTGCAAAAGCATTAGAAATGCTTTTCAGCGTTGGCCCTGGGTGGTAGAAGAAAATCCTCAGTTGGTCCAGTGATGATGGCATCCTTTGCCTGCATTTCGGAAGCAAGAGGTGGATAGTATACTTGAGGTGGATGTTTTCCAATGATAAATGTAAAAAATAAGATACAAATAAAATAAACTATTGTTTAAAGCTAAGTTGTTTTTTAATGTAGTGATGCTTAGCCAGTCCTATCAGAGTTTGGTGCGTGTAATTATAAATTGGGCATATAACTCTAGACACAGTATATCTAAACAGCTGTATTTTAATGTTGTGAAATAGCAGTGTTATAGCTTGCAGTATTTGTCATAAGTTTCTTCTAGAATGAATTACACATTCTAGGCTCTTAAGTATTTGGCCCTACAAGTTTTATTTTTCTGTTTTTCTTTGAGAAAGGTCATATGTAACCTAGGCTGGCAATATATAGCCTTGGATGAATTTATTCTCCAGCTTGGATCTCCCAAGTCTTAGATTACAGGTGTTTGCCATGCATGGTACAACTGAGAAGCACCCAGTCCCTTAAAATTTTAATAAGCTTTGCTTATTCGCTGAAAATTTTTCAAGAAAGATAGATTGAGAAGGATGGTGGTGGTGTATGCTTCTTTAATCCCAGCAAGGCCTGGTCTACAGATCAAGTTCCAGGACAGCAAGGGATATACAGAGAAACCCTGTCTCGAAACAAAAAGAGAGGGGGAGAGAGAGAAAAAAAAATGTTTTTATTCCATACTCTCAGTCTTTTTTTGAGGTTTAATTCATTTTCCCCTTCCCTTTTTTTCCTGCTCTCACGCTCATATATACCCCTCCCTACTTTCCTTTAAATTCATAGCCTTTTTTTCATTTCATTCATATGTGTATATATATATATGTATATATATATATTTCTAAATATAGCCTTTTCAGCCTGTATAATATTATTTATTTATGTTTTCAGGGCTGACCATTTGGCACTGGACAGCCAATTTGGTGTGCTCTTCCCAAGGGAAGACCACTTCTCTGGATCCCAGCTTCCCCCATTTGTCTCACTTCTTTGTGTAGGGTTGCGGCCCAGTGGGCTTTTCCCAGTCCAGTTTGGCGTATCCAATGTCATCCTTGTTCGGTTAGTCATGTTGGTGAGACTTCATGAGTATAGCTTCTGACATTACCAGAGACAGTCTCAGCAAATTCCCTGCTCTCTAGCTCTTAAACAATCTTTCTACCCCTTCAGTGTTCCCTGAGGCTTAGGTGCAGGAATGTTTTGTAAATGTATCCATTGGTACTAGGCTCCACGACAAGTAATTAATTTTTAATTTTTTTTAACGTTTATTAATTCAGTGGAGGAGGCAGTATGTGTGTGCCATGGTGAGTGGAGGTCAAAGGATAACTTAGAGTCCTTTACCATGTGGGTCCCAGGGTTTGGATTTATGTTGTCAGGGTTGGGTATGTAAATAATTTTACCTTTCATTTGTTAACTAATTTAATTATTTTTATTTGGGAAGGAATTTCACATTTCCTTCTCTTTCTGGGTTTTACCTTTTAATTAATTGTTTCCTATTCTCCCCACCTAGTACTAAGAATTGTCCTAAGGTCTTGAGCATGCTATGCAAGTAGTATATATAACTGAACTGTAGCCTTTTGAAAGAGTTTTATTTTAAACATTGAAAGAGGGTCTTACTAAGTTGCTTTGAACTTGTGATCTTTGTGCTTCCTGACACAGGATTATGTTGCTTTCATTTATTTTTGACGGATCAGGGGCAGCAGGCAGACTATCAAGTAGTCCAGGCTAGCCTCCTATTCAGTACGTAGCTGAGGATGACCTTGAATTGATTCTTTTGCCTCCTGTATAAGTACGGGACTCTATGGGCTAGGGCTGTTCTATCCGGTGGTTGAGGTCATGCCTAGCCCTCCGAAGAAAACTTGCAGGACCAGTAGCTCACAGAAATAGAGGTCATACTCTTGAGTATCTTCTAAGTAAAAATATTTTGTTTTGTATCAAAAATATTTGATTATCTGACTTTTGAATTTAGATGTTATATAATTTAATGCCTGAAATTTATATCTTCTGAACTGATTGTGGTGGAGCTTGCTTTGTTAACCAAGTTGACCTTGAATGCAGAGATCTACCTGCCTCTGCATCTTGAGTGCTAGGACTAAAGATGTGCACCACCGTGCCTGGTTATTAATTCTTAGAGTAAGCTTGTTGGAAATGTCTTTAATACTAAAAACACAGGGAATAATTATGAGAGAAAATGAGAGTTATGATTCTACTATGAGAAGTTAGAGAAGCAGAAACTCCTTTTTTTGATTATCCCATTTTTTGTGTGTACACACATTCATGCAGGCGCTCACTCTTGCGTGAATGGTGTGCTTGTGGAAGTCAGGACAGTTGAACTGAAATCAGCTCTTTCTTTCCGCTGTCTGGACAATGGCGGTGAATCAGGTCGGCAGGCTTGTGCTGCAGCACCTTTATCCACTGAGCCACCTCCCAGGCCCCATTTTGTGTTTTTTTTTTTTTTTTTTTTTTTTGGTTTTTCGAGACAGGGTTTCTCTGTGGCTTTGGAGCCTGTCCTGGAACTAGCTCTGTAGACCAGGCTGGTCTCGAACTCACAGAGATCCGCCTGCCTCTGCCTCCCGAGTGCTGGGATTAAAGGCGTGCGCCACCATCGCCCGGCCCCATTTTGTGTTTTGAGGCAAAAACTCACTTAATACAGGCTAGCCTTGGAACTTCTGATCCTCCTGCCTCTGCTGCTTGACTGCTGTAATGACCGGTGTGAGCAACACCCACCTTAGGAAGTCTGAGGTTGCCATTCAAACAGGATGTGAGGTAATAGGATCTGCAGTGTCTTAGCACAGAGCTGATTTAGGGCGCTAGTGGTTGAAGGATTTGCCTCTTAGTAAACACAGCTGTCAACAAACATGCCTCCTGGGCTGGATTTAACCTGCCAATTCTCGGTTCTGAAAATGTTCTCTAAGGCCAAGAAAGTTAGCTCTCAGTAATTTCTCTTTGGCTGTGTCTAAGCTTTGTGCCTGCAGTCTCTGTGCTGGCGAAACTGAGTGAACAAGATGACCTAGGCCCTGGAGTGTAAAGACAACCTGGGCAGAATAGTAAGATACAGTCTTCAAAGACAAAACTTAGCATGACAACTCCTGCTTGTAATCCCAGCATGTGGGTACTTGAGACAGGAGCATTGTCTGGAATTTGAACAGCCTGGCCTCTGTGCTGAGTTTTAGGGCATCTTGTGGAGAGGGATTATTTCTCTTATATTATTCAGCACACATTTATATAATGCTTACTGGTACTTTTTGAACCACCTTAATAAGGAAACTGAAGTATGCCTTCAGTCATACAGCCTAGGCAGATTTCCTTCTAGAATTCTGGTTTTCGTTTTGGGAGGGGATGGGGTTGGGCAGGGTCTCATGGAACCCTGGTTGGTTTTAAACTTAATATGTAACCAAAGATGAACTTGAATTCATGAATCTGCTTTTCATTTGAACTTGTGCTGGTAGAGCTTTTATGGGTGAAACTTACCCAGTTGAGAGATTGAGCAGTTAGGCTGATGAAATGTACTTATAGTGCCAGTAACAGAAATAAATAGGAGGTGAGAGAGCAAAAGGATTGGTTAAGGCCATCTTGGGCCATATAGTGGGACCCCTTTCTCCTCCTCCTCCTCCTCTTCCTCCTCCTCCTCCTCCTCCTCTTCCTCTTCTTCTCCTTCTGCTGCTGCCTGCATGTATCCCTGCAGAGAGGTCACCATATCTCATTATAGATGGTTGTGAGCCACCTGACGTGGGTGCTGGGAATGAACTCAGGACCTCTGGAAGAGCAGCCAATGCTCTTAACTTCTGAGCTCTCTCCAGTCCCCGGGACCCTTTCTAAAGTTGTTATTCCTCAGGGGAACTGATGAATGAATTTATCATCTAGTAGCTTTGAGCATGTCCCCCGAATGTGAGCCCCTTGCTTTCAAATGAAGGTTATGTTTTAGAAACAGTTGATGCTTCAGAATTTAATTAGCAAAATAAAACTATGCTTCTAGCAAAGAGGAGTTCATACACAGATGACTTTAAAACTTTCATTTATGTATATGGGTGTTTTACCTTCATGTATGTCTATGCCCTATGTGATGTGCCTGGTGCCCACAGAGGTCAGGAGGGCATTGGATCCCTGGGAAGTTGAGGTGCAGATGATTGTGGGCCTCCATAAGGATGCTGAGAATTGAACTCCAGCCCTTTGTAAGAGTAGCCATTGTTCTTAAGACTGAACTGTCTCTCCAGTCCCTAAAATGATTTTTTCCCCCAAGTCAGGGTCTCACTATATAGCTCTGGCTATCCTGGAACACACTATGTAGACCATGATGGCCTTGGAGTCTTAGAAATCTGCCTGTTTGGGGGCTCGAGAGATGGCTCAGAGGATAAGAGCACTGGCTGCTCTTCCAGAGGTCCTGAGTTCAATTCCCAGCAACCACATGGTGGCTCACAACCATCTGTACTGAGATCTGGCACCCTCCTCTGGTGTGCGGGCAGAATGTTGTATACATAATAAATAAATAAATCTTTAAAAAAAAAAAAAAAAAAAAAAGAAATCTGCCTGTTCTGTCTCCCAAGTGCTGGGATTAAGGGCGTGTGCCATTATGCTTAGCTTAAAATGTTGGGTTGTCAGAGGCAGGCGGATCTCTGTGAGTTCGAGACCAGCCTGGTCTACAGAGCTAGTTCCAGGACAGGCTCCAAAGCCACAGAGAAACCCTGTCTCGAAAAACCAAAAAAAAAAAAAAAATGTTGGGTTGGTTTTTTTTGTTTGTTTGTTTTTGATTTTGATTTTTTTGCTTTGTTTTGGTTTTTCTAGACAGGGTTGGGTTTCAAAGCTGGGCGTCAGGTCTGGGCCATGCTGCCTGACATGTATCAGGACACTCCTGTTTTTGTTCTTGTTTTTATTTCAAGGATCTCTGTGCAAGTCTGTGCACCATGTGTGTGCAGTTCCTACAGAGGCTTAAGAGGGCATAGGATCCCCTGGAACTAGAGTTACAGATGTTGGGAGCTGCAAGGTGGGTGCTGGGAATCAAACCTGGGTCCTCTGCAAGAGCAGCCAGTGCTCTAATGTTGGACCGTTGATCCAGATCAAAATGTGTGGTTTTTTAAAAAATACTATTTTTACTTATTTCTTTCTAAATCTCTTGGAAAGGGGAATAATGGTATTTTTGGATTTTGTTTTATGTGGGGAAGGAAATAAGAATTAAATTGCTCAGAGGCTACATAAAATTTTTTTGATGATGGTTTTAGATTGTTCTACATATTGAGCTGTACCATCTAACGTTTCTTCCTTTCTCTTTCTTTCTTTCTT
Source organism: Microtus oregoni (assembly GCF_018167655.1). Classification (NCBI taxonomy): domain Eukaryota; kingdom Metazoa; phylum Chordata; class Mammalia; order Rodentia; family Cricetidae; genus Microtus; species Microtus oregoni. The sequence continues at coordinate 46,139,078 of NW_024543063.1, forward strand.
TCTTTTTTTTTTTTTTTTTGAGCCAGGGTTTCTGTGTAGCCCTGGATGTCCTGGAACTCACTATATAGACCAGGCTGATCTCGAACTCAGCTCACAAAGCTCCACCTGCCTCTGCCTCCTGAGTGCTGCTAGAATCAGAGGGTGTGCACTATCACACTTGACCTCCTAGTACTTTGTTTTTTCATTGACTTTGGAACTCATGCTTTAAAATGTACTTAAATACTGCAGGTTTTTAAAATGATCCACACATGGTTGCATGTTTTCTTGAGCCAAAGAAGCAAGAAAAAATAAAATCTCATTTTTACAACTTTAAATTATGTTATTCTTTAAAATTCAAAATCATGGGTGATTTTCACATTTGAAAATAAAATTTTAAATCCAGGGATAGAGGTTTTGGTTAGACACGAGCAATGTGAGTTCCTAACGTCAGCAAAAAAATGACCTGAAAGAAAGTATTGATTCCATGTCTGATTTTATATTTAAGCAGCCAATGGCAAATGCCCTTAAAATGGAATCAGATGTTTGTAACTTAATACTTAAGAAAAATGATGAGTGCATGTTTTTTACTTTTAAGTATTCTCAGTGCTGCCTGGCTTAAGACATAAACTGATGTAAAAATAAATGACTGCCTGCATAATTTATGCGATGTCCTGCTCCTGATCCTGTTTGTATTGATTTTTCTAAAAGGCTTTTGTGGCCACAGGAACCAATCTGTCTCTCCAGTTTTTTCCGGCCAGCTGGCAGGGAGAACAGCGACAAACACCTAGCCGGGAATATGTCGACCTAGAAAGAGAAGCAGGCAAGGTAGGAAATATCTTTGCTATTTAAAGTATTGTGAATTGTTTTATTATTGTCTCATTGCTTGCATCTTAATAAGGAGATTATTAGTCTGACTACCCAGATGTATGGTCAGATTTGTTAAAAGAATGTAAAATGATTTTAATGACTTTTATGACATTTAATTCATAATTATATATATATATATATATTTACCAAGAGAAATTCTAACTTATAGGAAAATAGTCTACATTTAATAGTCAAATTTTGATTTCTTTAAATGTTAGTACAAAATTTTTTGTCTATACTAAAATATATTATGATAGTCTGATGTGGAGAAAAAAAATGGAGGAAAACTGTATGTTTAAAATTTTTATAAAAAAATTAAATGCTTATTTATAAACAAGTTATAGGTATTTTGTTAATATAACAGTTGATTTTAAGAACATCCTGAGAAAACATCTATTTGAAAATATTCTCTGTTTAATTAAAGGAAAACTTTCTTGGGAATTCAAATAAATGCTTTACAATTTTTATATTAGAAGTGAGGTTAAAGTTATAAAAATAGGTAGAAATGTTTACACTGATACACTGATAACTTAAAAATCTATGTCATGTTACTTGATAAAAATTTAATAAATAATATTTTAGATTGATCTTTGATCAAAGAATCACTTTCAAAGAATTAAAAAAAATTTAAAATCAACTTATTTTATAAACTTTTGTATCCAGTTGTATACTTGTTTTAGTTTTTCCTGCTTTCTCTTTAGAATGGTTTTGTTGGTGTTTGGGGGTTTTGCTTGTTTGATTTCTGGGACATTTTTGTTTTTGTTTTGACATGGTGGGAAGGTCTCTTGTAGCAATGGCTAACCTAGAATTCTTTGATCCTTCTGACTCTACCTTGGACTGCCAGGGTTACAGGTGTGTGCCACCACACCCAGCTTGTAGTATGTTACCATACCTGTTTCTAGCAACTTGCTAAATTTTGCTAAATTATTTTTCTAAGTGTCATCACCATCACCGTTGTGTGGCTTGGCAGATTTGGCCTCTTGAGTTTGGGGGCAGTTCTTGGACTTAATGGATTTCAGGTCAGCCTAGCTACAATGAGACCCTGTCTCAAAACAAAACAATGCTGGTCCAATGGCTCTGCAGGTAAAAATGTGTGCCTGGCAACCTTGATGACCTGATTTGGATCCTCAGAATCTATTGTGGCTGTTATCACAGGTTCGGCATTCCTACCACAAGGTGGGAGATAGAGTCCAGAGGAACCAGCAGAAGCTAGTGGATATCACAGTCACAGATACAACAGGAAAGACCCTGACTAAAAACAAAAATGGAAGGAAAGAGCTGGTCCTGAAAAACTGTCCTCTGGTGTTCAGACACACCTGCACCCCCATCACACACAAATAATAAAATAACTCTTTAAAAAAATGAAAAACAACAACTGAAAAGAATTAGCAGCATATAAACACTAATTAAAAGATTTATCTTTTTAAAGATTTATTATGTTTAGTGTTCTGCCTACATGTATACTTGCAGACCAGAAGAGGGCACCAGATCTCACTGTAGACGGTTGTGAGTCACCATGTGCTTGCTGGGAATTGAACTCAGGAACTCTGGAAGAGCAGCTCTTAACCCCTGCTCCATCTCTCCAGCCCCAGATTTATCTGTTTTAAGTATAGTGAAAGATTTTGTTCAGATTTGTTCTTTTTGCTTTGTTTTGTTTTTAGAGACAGGGTTTCTCTGTGTGTAGCTCTGACTGTCCTGGTCCTGTGTAGACCAGTCTAACCTCGAACTCACCTGCCTCTGCCACCTGAGTGCTGAGATTAAAAGTGTGTGCCTTCGCCACCCAACTGGATTTGATTTTATTCAGTTATTTATTTATTGATTGATTGATTGATTAATTGATTGGGTTTTCGAGAAATGGTTTCTTTGTAGCTTCAGAGCCTGTCCTGGAACTAGCTCTTATAGACCAGGCTGGCCTTGAACTCACAGAGATCTGCCTGCCTCTGCCTCCCAAGTGCTGGGATTAAAGGTGTATGCCACCACTGCCTGGCTACTCATTGTTTTTTAAATCCTGCAGTCTTCCCCTTTTCAATCTAAAGATTAACTAGTTGCCCATAAAAGATCAAATCTAAGCCAGGCGATGGTGGTGCATACCTTTAATCCCAGCACTCAGAAGGCGGAGGCAGGTGGATCTTGTGATTTGGAGGCCAGCCTGGTCTACAAGAGCTAGTTCTGGGAAAGGCTCTGAAGCTACAGAGAAACCCTGTCTCCAAAAAAACAAAACAAACAAAAAAAATGGAGTAGTTGTTACATAATATTCTTTCTTGTGTACTAACTTTAATTGGAAAATTAAACTTACTACTTAAAATGTTTCAATTTCAGTAGCAAATGATAAAACTAGTACAAGGTATCAAAAACATTACATATTACTAATTCTGGTTTTAGAAGTTTGTTTTTCTAAAAGAAGGATAGATGGTAAATCTTTTCAGTTTTGCAGGCTTGTGTTCTCTATTGCAGCTTTTTTTTTTTTTTTTTTTTTTTTTTTGGTTTTTCGAGACAGGGTTTCTCTGTGGCTTTGGAGCCTACCCTGGAACTAGCTCTGTAGACCAGGCTGGTCTCGAACTCACAGAGATCCGCCTGCCTCTGCCTCCCGAGTGCTGGGATTAAAGGTGTGTGCCACCATCGCCCAGCTCTATTGCAGCTTTTTACCTCTGTGGTTGTAGTGTCAAAAGAGCTGAACAGGTGAGTAGGGATATATTCCAAGAATGTGGTAATGCTAGCCAAAAATCAGTATTTTTCTTTTATATATAAATTGTATTTACATATAGATTACAGATCTTTCATCTATAGTTTTGCCAACACCTATACTCACCAAAAAAAAAAAAAGAAAGAAAGAAAGAAAGAAAAAGAAAAAGGCAGAAAACAAACAACACCCTTTTGACCTATTGCTGCACACTGCTAAGGTAAAGTACTCCAGTTGATTTAAGAAAGGAATACTAACCTAGGTGCTCTCATCCATTGCATTCAGACTATAGGATCTTATATTTTCTTTCTTCCTTTTTATGCTTTGTTGTTATCTTTAGACTTTCTGTCTCCACAGGCCTAAGGCTGACTACCAAACAAGTTGAAGAATTTTCCCAAATGTTAATTATTTGCCAATGTTAATTCTTATTTTTATCAGATACCAAATGAGTACCATCTCATGTTTTTTCCTCCTAGTTTGAACTCCTGATCCTCCCGCCTGTACTTCTCAGGTGCGGGGATTGCAGGTGTGTAAATTCCTTTGCTTTAACCTAGTTACCTCCCAATCCTCTTGTTTTTCTTGACTGGTAAATGATCAGGAACGTTTGCAGTTTTAAATGGGTGGTGTTGGTAGAGAAGGGACCTAAAGAAGGTTAGGAGACGATGTGCCGTGGAAGTGTCTAGGGGAACATTGTAAAGGACCATGTGCTGCATACTATATAGTTGACACGCAGGCCGCTGTAGCTAGAGGAGACAGTAAAAGATGAGAGAAGGGAAATAAAGCAAAGAGCTGATTAGTTTGACCATGGTACACAATTATAATGACTTGATTTTTTTCAAGACAGTTTCTCTGAAGCCCTGGCTATCCTGAAGCTCACTCTGTAGACCAGGCTGACCTAGAACTTAGAGATCTGCCTGCCTCTACCTTCTGAGTTCTGGCTTTAAAGGTGTGTAGCATCACCTCCTGAATTGACAGACTTTTTTTTTTTTAAGGAACATGCTTTTATTATATTTTTATCTATGTATATACATGTGTAAGGTTGTGGAAATCTGTTCTTTATGTCGAATGTAGGGATTAAACTATATTTAGTAGGCTTCACAGCAAGTGTTTTTAACCATTGAACTGTCTCACTTGCCCAAAGATGTTGTTCTTTTTTAGTTTTTAAATTTCCCCTGGTTTATTTGTTTTAGTTTTTAAAGTCAGGGTCTCACATAGCTCAGACTGATTTTAACTTTTCTATATAGCTGAGATTAGCCTTGAACTTCTAATACTCTTCCCTCAGCCTCCAATTCTGGGTGTGTGAACCAGTACACCTGGCTTGACACCACCTTTTATTCTGAGTGCAACTGAGAGTGGTGTCAGGGTTCCAAGCAGATGAATGATGTGGTTTGTGTTAGGTTTTGATATATTCACTCTGTATTCTAGGTTGATAATAGATTGTAAAGGCCACAGTGAAGTAGAGAAACCAGTTTGGCTATTGAAGTAATCTTGGCAAGGCAATGGTGGTGCAGTGGAGAGGGGAAAGTATTCTGAAATAAAACCATCTGAGTTTGTTTGTAAATTGGATGTAGTGGGTGGGAAGGAGTGTGCTAAGAACAGCTCCACCTCTTTGGCGAGAACAACTGGAAATGTGGGGCTGCCACCATCTGAGATGGGAAGGGCTGCAGATAGAGGAAAAAGCAGGTTTGCTCAGTTTAAGACGTGATGATTGCTTGTTTTTATAGCTTCTGTTTCCTTACTGCCTACTCTGAACTCCCAAAGCTAACTAACAAATTGATCCTTCATCTGTTTATCTCAAAGAGTTCAGTGACCTTTGAAAAGAATCAATCAACTTTATTGAAATATAGCTTAAATATAATAAAATGCACTACTTTAATAGCATTAATTTTTACTTTAACAAATGTATGTCATATACACATAAATGTACTATGATTAAGGTAATGTTTAGCCACTCCAAAGGTTTTCTCAGGCTTCTTTACACAAATCTGGGATCATTGTAGCTGGATGGCTCTGGGTCAGGTTCTCTCTTGAGATCACATTCACACTGTTAGATAGGGCTGGACAGTCTCTGAAGACTTGTCTAGAGCCAAAGGATGTCCTTCTAAGCTCATATTCTTTTCGAAGATGTGTGCTTTTCTGTGCTGAAAAAAATGAATGAAGTCACCATGCTTTTTATGACTACTTCTCCGAGTCATTTGTGTCTCATTTGGTTTATTAGCAGCTAGTCACTAAGTCTAGGCCACATTCAACAGAGAAGGGGATTATTACACTTGGGTATGAATACCAGGATGATGGGATCATTGACCTTGTTGGAGCCCAGCCACAATAATAATTGTTAAATTTACTGAATTCAAAACAGCTTACAATGTTAGTAAAGAAGAAACTATTTTTTATTCAAAACAGTAGTTTTGTGATTTAAGAAAATGGCTTCAGAAAGTAGCCCCTTTTATTTATTCTTTTGCTTATGTGATAGCAAGAGTATTTTTACCTAGGCCTGTTAGTGAAGGTCAATAATCACAGCTTCTCAGGAGGTCTAAGTAGGAATATCAAAAATTCAAGGCCTTCTTGACCTACCAAGTGAGTTCAAGGCCAGCCTGGGCAACTTAGGGAAACCTTGTCTCAAAATATAAGACAAAAAGAAGGCTGGGGATGGAGACCAGTGTTAGAGCTTTTGCCTGGCACTCGTGAAGCTCTAGGTTCAAGCCCCACACACACTCAATTTCCCCCCAAACTAAGGATTTTTATTTTTTTGTTTTGTTTTATTTTTTCCAACCAAAGGTCTTTAATAAGGAAGGTCTCTTAGCAGGCTATATAGGTGCTTTATGTAAGATCAAGATAGAGCATAATATTGTTAAAGAATTTGAAAATTTTAAGAAAGGGTAGGCTGCCCTGTAACTCATCATGGATCAGTTTGGCCTTGAAACAAAAAGAAAAAATGTATATGGGTGTTTTGCTTGCTTGTAAGTTTTTTTCACCCTGTATGTGATTGGGGTTTATGGAAGAGGCCAAAAGAGGGCATTGGATTCCCAGGAACTGGAGTCATAGAAGATTATGAGCTGCTACATGGGTGCAAGGAATTGAGCCTGGGTCCTCTGGAAGAATAGTCAGCCCCATTTGAAACAGTTGTCTACTTGAACTGTTTGTATTTGGCATGTCATTGGTTTTATTTGTTTTGGATGGTACCCATGAAACCCAGAGCCTTGCATGGGTTACTCATGTACTCTACTTCTGAGATGTGTTCCTAGCCCTTATCTTGGCTCTTAGAGTCTTTCAGGGAAGATTTAAAATATTACAGCCTAGTAGAAAGGTAGAGTCAACGCATTTGCATATTTATAAGTTGTATGCAGATTATTCCTCATGTGAGGATTAAATGAAGTACCAGAAAATACATTTGAAATTTGAATTGTTTCGAGACCAGTCTCTTTTAGCACAAGTTGGTCTTGAACTCATGTTTATTCTGCTTCTACCTCCCATTGTTGCACAGATTACAGGTTTATGCCAGTATGCCCAGCAATGAAAATGCGTCTTAAATTGTAACCCCCTATCCAAAGTTAGGCTATTAGATGGTTTTAAAGGTAAGATTGTAACTGAATAATAGTGTTTTTTTTAAATATTTATTTATTATGTATACAATATTCTGTCTGTGTGTATGCCTGCAGGCCTACACACAGAAGAGGGCACCAGATCCCATTACAGATGGTTGTGAGCCACCATGTGGTTGCTGGGAATTGAACTCAGGACCTTTGGAAGAACAGGCAACGCTCTTAACCACTGAGCCATCTCTCCAGCCCCCTGAATAATAGTGTTAATGCTGTAGTATGGCTTGGTAAGTTATTTCAGGTAGGCCCACAATGCTGCTGGAATACTTCATCTTTCCCTAGTAGTCCATCTTGGTATATTATACATCTTGGCAACCAAGATGTTTTTAATTCTTCTTTAAACTGCTTCCTTGTAATTTAGCTGTCAAAAGAGAGCTAATGAAAAGCAACTTATCAGAACTTAAATCATTCCTAAATTGAAATTATACAGACTCATCTTAATTCCTTTGCTCCTTCCTCTTAGGACTTTCCAATTACATTTTTTTTAACTTTTTTTTTATTTATTTAACTTTATTATGTTTGTTGGTGTGAAGGTGTCAGATCTCATGGAACTGCATTTTCAGACAGTTGTGAGCTGCCATGTGGGTGCTGGGAATCGAACCCGGGTCCTCTGGAAGAGCAGTCAGTGCTCTTAACCGCTGAGCCATCTCTCCAGCCCCTTACATTTTATTTCAAATGAATGCAAATGGTTTTGCTTGACTATAATTAATAGTCTTGAATGATCACATTAATGTTATTTTTCATGTATTCTGTTTGACTATATATGGTAATTGTATGGTCTAGTTTGTCTAAATCGTATGAAAGCTGATTTCAAAAATTAAAAAATGAACTTTTGTTTACTGTTGGTTGACCCTGAACTGATCCTATGAAAATTGAGTATTCTATTTTTGTCTGGGCTCAGGAAGAGAAAGGTTTAACTCTTTTCTAAAAAGTAATTTTCAGGGCTGCGCATGGTCCTACCTTTTTTCTTTTCTTTCTTTTTCTTTTTCTTTTTTGAGACGGGTCTTATGTAGCTCAAGCTGTCCCCAAACTCAGAGATCTGCCTGACTCTGCCACCTAACTGCCATGATTAAAGGTGTGCACCGTCACACCTGTCATAAGATACTTTGATCCTCTTTCCTTAGCCTTTCAAGTGCTGGGGTTATAGGCTTGCCAATTCTTTTTTTTTTTAATATTTATTTATTTATTATGTATACAATATTCTGTCTGTGTGTATGCCCACAGGCCAGAGAGGGCACCAGACCCCATTACAGATGGTTGTGAGCCACCATGTGGTTGCTGGGAATTGAACTCAGGACCTTTGGAAGAGCAGGCAATGCTCTTAACCTCTGAGCCATCTCTTCAGCCCCCAGACTTACCAATTCTTATGAAGATAGAATAGCAAAGTGGTTTTTAACTGAATTTTATTTAGTGGATGAAGAAATTTTGAGCAGGCTCCTCTGTTTAAGATATATTACCTCTTATTTTCCCTCTTTTCCTCCCAATTTTTAACGTGTCTGTCTGCCTGTGCCGGGCAACTTGTAGGTGTAGGTTTTCTTTCTTCCACCATGTGGGCTCTAGGGATTGTACTCAGATTGCCAGGCTTGGCAGCAGTTGTTCTTAACAGTGAGCCACCTTGCCAGCCCCGATTAAACAATTTCTACTTAGACTTATACAGACTAATATTTTAACTTAAAAATCATGTATATTTCATAATATGGGTATGGCTAGTCCATAAATATGTACTAGGGGCTCACAGGAGGAAAAGACGGTGGTGTTTATATATGGACATGGAAAGGGACTCTCATTTTCAGATGAAGTTCTTAGAAGAGGATGAGCTGAAGGAATCTCAGAATGCAACTGCATTCATTTGGCTCTGTCCAGAGGCTTAAGTGCTCCCGGGCAACAGCTGATGGCGCTTCCACGGTACAGCTCTGCTGCTGCTGCCAGCTCTTCTGAGTCTAACTCAAAAGCATAATAAGCTTCGCACTTAGGGAAAAAAAATACATTGAACTCAAGTAAAAATAATTGTTTAGAGAGGATATTAGTGATGTGTTTATACAGTTTTTGATTTTGAAAAATATACAGATCTCATATTATTTTTTTTTAAATATTCATTTATTTACTTATTTATTTATACAATATTCTGTCTGTGTGTATGTCTGCAGGCCAGAAGAGGGCACTAGACCTCATTACAGATGGTTGTGAGCCACCATGTGGTTGCCGGATATTGAACTCAGGACCTTCGGAAGAGCAGGCAATGCTCTTAACCACTGAGCCATCTCTCCAGCCCCCAGATCTCATATTATTAATGGTGGTGGTGGGTTTTAGTTTTTGTGATGTGGTCTCATATATCTCAGGTTGGCACTGAACTAGCCGAGTATAGAAGGGTGTGATCCACTGTGCCCAGGTCTTATGTGGTCTTAACATAATTTTTTTTTTTTGTTGTTGTTGTTGTTATTTGTTTTTGTTTTTGAGATAGATTTTCTTTTTCAAGACAGGGTTTCTCTGTAGCTTTGGAGCCTGTCCTGGAACTAGCTTTTGTAGACCAGGCTGGCCTCAAACTCACAGAGATCTGTCTGCCTCACAAGTGCTGGGATTAAAGGCGTGTGTCACCACCACGCAGCCTTGAGATAGATTCTTACAATGTGGTTTAGGCTGATCTCAAACTCAGTCCTACCAATATCTTCCAAGGACCAGGATTACAGTTTTTTGCCACTGTGCCCAACAATTTACTAATTTATTGAATATGTGGTTAAGTGTGTATACATGTACACAAGTTTCAAAAATGTTTTCGAGTTTTGCATTTTACAATTTGTCGTTTGAACTATATGAAGTAGATCATTGTAAGAAGCTATGTTTTCTCCTACACGCAACCCTGTTGTTATTTAGAGTCCAATGGGAATAAATGACTGTAGTGACTATCTGCAGTGGCTGACTGTGCACTTATGAACAGAGGGGACCATGTGGCTACCAGAGGGTGAGTCAGAACCAAGTCTTTGAAAGGAATCTGTTAAGTCGTCTGCAGAAATGATTACAGCTGGGCAGCAAGGTACATATTTCATCAGTGGAATCTTGTTTTCCTGGGTGCTTCTGGCCAGTCTAGCATTATAGCTAGCTTGTCTGATGATTCATTAGTTTGTGGGTAGAACAACTGTTCATTGTCTGGGGGTGGGGTAGGGGATAGCTGTTTCCCTTAAAAAAAAAAATGCCACGTAGAGCTTTGGTGGAAATGTATGTGTAAGCAGTGTTTCTGTGATGGTCTGGATTTTTACTTAATCGTTGTCTTAATTTTTACTAAGGGAGATATATTTCCAGCAATGGTTGTAAAATGTGAGGAATGTTGTGCTGGTAAGTGAAAATAAGTAGTTTGAAGGCCAGGCATGGTGGTACACACCTATAACCCCAACATTTAGGAGATGAAGACAGGAAGACTTGTGAGTTCAAAGTCATACTGTGCTACACAGTGAGAACCTGTCTCAAAAACAAAAACCTCAAATAAACAATAACAACAAAAAGTAAGTAGTTTGGAAATGATTAGTGTAGGGAAGCTAAGAACTTTTCTATTTTCTTGCTCTTTTATTAATAAATATATAGCTATTTATGGGGGGGATGAAGAGATGACTCAGTGGTTAGAGCTACTCTTTCAAAGGACACTGGTTTAATTCCCAGTACCCACAGGGCAGCTTAAAACAATCCATAACTCTAGTTCCAGAAGAGCTAATGGATGAATTCTTCTGACCTTTAGGGCACCAGGCAACCTAAATACTGTACACAGACATACATGTTAGCAAAACTGAATATTACCAGTTTGTTTGTTTATTTTTACTATCTTTGTTTTGTTTTTTTCGAGGCAGGGTTTCACTGAAACAGTCCTGGCTGGTCTGGAACTCACTCTGTAGACCAGGCTGACCACAAACTCAGTGAGATCCACCTGCCTCTGCCTCTGCCTCTTAAATTCTGGGATTAAAGGCATGTGTCGCCACTGCCCAGCCTTATTTTCTTATTTTGTTTGTGTTGTTGTCTTTTAATTTTATGAGGCAGGGTTTCTCTTTGTAACAGCCCTGGCTGTCCTGGAACTAACTCTCTCTCTCTCTTGGTTTTTCAAGACAGGATTTCTCTGTAGCTTTGGAGCTCTTGTAGACCAGAGCTAGCCTCCCGAGTGCTGGGATTAAAGGCGTGTACCACCCCTGCCCAGCCCTATTTTGTTTTTTTTTTTTTAAAGACAAGGTTGATCTCTGTAGTCCTGACTATCCTGGAACTCTCCTGTAGGCCATGCTGGCCTCAAACTCAAGATCTACCTGCTTGTGCTTCCCACGTGCTAGAATTAAAGGTGTGTGCCACCATACCCAGTTTGTCAGTTTGTATTACAGAGAAGAGAAATACTCTTTCCAATTGAAAAAAAAAAACTTTTTTTTTTGAAGAATGACATCTTTGCTTCTTCCTTTTGTCAATAGATTTGAGGTTGGTTTCTGTGCATATTGATTTATGATTGAATATTGATGTGCATTGGTTATGTTTATAAATTTACAATCATTGTGCTTTGCTTATCTCAAAATTATCTTCTTCAGAACTCAAAGTAGTTCTTTGAAGCATAGCTTTTCTACTTTCAGTTTGCCTCACCTCAGCTACCTAGAATCTTTCCTAAATGGGATTGGCGTGGCAGGGGGAAAGACAGCTGAGCTGTAGATGCCACTGCTACTTCCAGATTGCTTATTCTTGGAACACGCAGCCTCTAGACCTTCAAAGAATGAAATATTGTACAAGTTAATAAATGAGAAATTGATCACACTTTTTCACACCCTTCTTCTGACACTTAAATTTCAGGACCCAAGTTTACCAATTTATTTTTATTTATTATAGCTGTCTAAGGGGGAGTAGAGTTAAAAGGAGTGAGGTTAGGTATCTTGCTCAGTGTCATATTTACTTAGTACATGGAAAGGTTTAATCTCTATTAACAGCTAACACACAACTCTCCCTCCTTCCCTCCCTTCCTCCCTCTCTCTCCCTTTCTCTCTCTCTCTCTCCCCTTCCCCCCCCCCCCCCCCCGTGTCTCTCCCCTCATTTACTGGAAGGAGGAGTACTTACCATCTCATGGTGGTGGTCTATTATTCTATAGAGTACTTGGAGTCCATCTATGAAGGAGGATTAGCAGAGTTTTTACCGTCATACTGAATTCTTTTTTGCTTTGCGTGCCTCTTTGAAAAGCTAATGAAAGTAATATTCTTTAGAAAAATGCACCTGGATTCAAAATTAAACTATTTGGAATTTTGCAGTTTCTGGTTTTACTGAAATATACATTTAAATTCAAACCTCCTTATGGGTTTTCTGAACTTGGGCGTGCAGAAGTGGGTGAGTCTCTGATACAGTGTAGTCAACAAAGGAGAACTTCGCCCTATGGTTATAGCACATGTTCTCGTTTAGTAATGGCTGTTCATCGTCTGCTCTGCATTATTTACTTCTGCCCAAATTGAAAAGTTGGACTTTCTCCAAGTTCTTCATCAGTCCTCAAGGAATCTCTCTTCCCTTCCTCTAGATTTAAACGCATAGTATTGTTAGTGGCCACCATATTTATAATATCAGCCTGGATCTCTAAGAAAACTGAAATCTCATATTTTCCTTTCTAGCTCCTCTAAATTTGTCTCTTGTGGTTGATTTTAAATTTTGACCTTTTCCTGACTTACTTCACTTAGTATAGTAGCTTTAGGGTTCATTTGTGTTATAGTGGCAATTCTTTGATTTTTATTTTTGTTGTTTGTTTTTTTGTTTTTTTTTTTTTGTGGGGGGGTTGTTTGTTTTGAGATGGTCATCCTGTGTAGTACAGGCTTACCTTGAGTTTGCAGTGGTCCTTCCACTTTAGCCTTCTAAGTGCTGGAATTAGAGACATGTGCCATCATGTCCAGCATTCATTCCTTTTTATGTTCGAATAATATACCCTTGTATTAATAATATAGTTGGATGATACAAACATGTTTTTATTGAACTTCTTTGTGGCTTGAATGATGGGGAATTTGAAGCCATAAGTTAAAAATAAAGTGATTTATATAACTTGGATTCAATTTGGTATCAAAAATATTGCTGTTTAGATCTTGAGTTAAATTCTAATAAACCAGCTTTTACCTTTTTTTTTTTTTTATATGTAGTCACTTTTAAATCCGTGAAGTCTTGTTCTGTAGTATTTAGCTTTTGGAAAGATAATCTGCTTTGTTTCTTCTGTGATTGGCTGTATCTGTTTACTAGTTTTTAAGGCTTTGTAGGATCCATTTCTATAACATATTTTTTTCCAGGACACTGAGCTTCATTTGGGGGCATATAAAATCTTTCTTTTCAAAGTTTGAAATAAGGCATCATTTTCAATGAAATAAATGTCTTTGTGTTTAAATGACATTATTGAATTAATATTACAAAATACCAGCTGTTAAGAGACAGCAGTATATTTTCTTCAGACTTTGAGGCCTGGTTTTCATAAATATATAAAAGCAGCAAACATTTACTTTGAAGATTATGCATAAAACTGTTTATTTCAGTGTGATCATTAAATAAATCACCAGGATCATCTAGATGTTATTTTAAATTAGGAGTCCAGACATTATTCTTCATAATGAATGTATCCATTTTTCTAAAGCCATTTAGGAATTTCCCAAAACAGATCCGTGGTGGTTTCCTTTTCATGAAAGATTTATAAAGAAGTAAAAGATGGGCTTTAAAAAACGAATTTCATAAGAGAAATATTTTTGACTGTGGATGTTCGTTAATATGAGTAAGCTCAGAAATTGTAGAATCTGAAGTTCTAAAATATATAAACCATTTATGAAGAACACAAATCTGGTTTAAAAGTAACGTGAAAGTCGGGTGGTGGTGGCGCACGCCTTTAATCCCAGCACTCGGGAGGCAGAGGCAGGCGGATCTCTGTGAGTTTGAGGCCAGCCTGGTCTACAAGAGCTAGTTCCAGGACAGGAACCAAAAGCTACGGAGAAACCCTGTCTCAAAAATCCAAAAAAAAAAAAAAAAAGTAACATGAAGTTGACCTTTTTAGCCATGATTGGCATCAGAATTTATGATTGGCATCAGAATTTAGCATAGTGGAGGTTTTGGTAGTGAAATGTCACCCTCTCTGTCATGTGCTGTAAGGAGCGAAATCTTCTTTGGAGGTGTGGTAAGTCAAGTGTTGTTAGGTTTCTCTGGGGTACTGAGTGGGAGGTTAGCATAGTCACTGGACTCAAGGTGCACACCGGTGAGTTAATATGGCTGGACTTGGGCGTGAGTAGATGTGTGTTCACTAGCAGCAGGATCTGGAGTTCAAGGTCACTCTCAGTCTCGGATCAAGTTAGAGGCCAGGCTGGGTTTTATGAGACTCTCTCAAAAAAGGATAACTAAATAAATATATTTATAATGTAGAAAGGAATGAGCACTTATCAGAACAAAAGGAAATATGTGGTTAAACGGTTTTAACTACAACTGCAGACTGTTTCCCTTGCTCAAATAGGAGGAAAACTGGAACCTTATGTTTTTGGAGAGCCTTTTTTTTTTTTTATAAGTAGAAATTGATTCTTCGGGTTTATTGAAACATTTATTTTAAAAAAGGTTCTTAGCATAAGGAGAAAAACATAGAAGACTGCTGAATTGAATGAAAAAGAAAGGATAATTTCAGCTTTTCTCTCTTTGTTTTGGTCTGGGTGTTTTTTTTGTTTTGCTTTGTTTTGTTTTGTTTTACAGAGTTTCTCTATGTAGCACTGACTGTCCTGGAACTCACTCTCTAGATCAGGCTAGCCCTAGAACTCCCAGATATCTGCCTGCCTCTGCCTACTAAGTGCTGGGATTAAAGGCGTGCCAGCTTTTCTTTTAAAATGAGAAACTTTCCTACCACTTTAATGTCATGTAAGTAATAAAAATGCCAGTTTTGTTTATAAAACACTAGACTGATCCAGTGATGACTTGTTTTGTATATGTAGGTGAAAAACTCACTTTTGAAGATGTGTTTGGTTGTTTGGAGTTTTGAAAATTCACTGAAGCTCCACTTCCTCTGAATTTTAAATATCTTATTCAAGGCAGTGAATTATTTAAATTTATGCTTATTTTCATTAGGAAGCCTGTGTTAAGTGAGGTAGAGAAGATATAAAGAAAAGCATTTTTTTTAAAATAGCCAGGATCAGTTCAAGGCCAGCCTGGGCTACTCGGAAGTTCTGTTTTCGAGAGGGGGTTTCTGTGTAGCCCTGACTGTCCTGGAATTCTAGACCATGCTGGCCTTAAACTCGCAAAGATTTACCTGTGTTTGCCTCTAGAGTGCTGGGAAGTACAGCCATGCCTGGTGTGTGTGGTGACTGACTGTAGTGGAAGTAGAATGATTCTGAGTTCACAGTCATTCTGAGATCCATGGCAGCTTGACGTTAGGGCGGTAAAGACTGTAGGAACTATGATAAATTTCTCTCTGTTCATATCTGTGTCATAATATAATACTTATCTTGAGTAATATTAGTAACCATTCTTGCTGTGTGCATCCTTATTCTTGAGAAAAGTCAGCCAATATGAGAATTAATGTGACTGAAATCTCAGTTTGAAAATTCTGCTTAGGGGGCTGGAGAGATGGCTCAGAGGATAAGAGCACTGGCTGCTCTTCCAGAGCTGAGTTCAATTCCCAGCAACCACATGGTGGCTTACAACCATCTGTACTGAGATCTGGCACCCTCCTCTGGCGTGCGGGCAGAATGTTGTATACATAATAAATAAATAAATCTTTTTTTAAAAAAAAAAAGAAAATTCTGCTTAAAGTGGCTTTTGCTCTAGTGTTACTTATTTACTTGAAAACTTTGGGTGACTTATTTTTAGAGAAGAAAATATAAATCTGTAAAAGTTCAGGTCACCTCAGCGTGTAGGGATGTTGGGATTTTCTGATAGTATTAAAGGTTTATAAGATGTATAGTTTTGAATCTAGAAAATCTGAAGTAGTATTTGTTGATACCTTTTTAAACTTCATGCATAGAGTATATTACATATTTTAAACTTTTCAGTGACTTAAGGTGTTACATCATCCCAAAGTATTGTTTGTTTGATTTGGTTCGGTATTTTTGAGACAGGGTTTCTCTGTGTAACAGCCCTAGGTGTTCTGGAACTCACCTTGAACTCATTGAGATTTACCTGCCTCTGCCTCCCAGGTGCTGGGATTAAATGCGTGCACCACCACCAAATTCCGAGTATTCCTTCTGGATATTTTCCTAATATACAAGCAGATACGGGTATTAGTGTGTTAAAAGAGCTCTTTATCTTACTGAAAGTAATTTTGTGGGCGTTCACATTCTCACTAATAATGAATGCTGACATTTGAGAGGCAGAGGCTGAAGGGTCTCGTATGAGTTCAAGTTCAGCTTAATCTACAGAGAAGTTCCAGGACTACACAGAGAAACCCTGTCTCAAACAAACAAACAAACAAATTAGCCAAGTGGTAGTGGCGCCCACCTTTAATTCCAGCACACAGGAGACAAAGGCAGACATATGTCTGTGAATTCTAGTCCAGCCTGGTCTACAGAGCAAGTTCCATAACAGCCAGAGCTAAACAGAGAAACCCTGTCTCGTAGGGAAAAAAAATTCCCTTACAGGTTTTCATATCTCCACCCTCTCTCCTCTCTAAGGATATATATACAAGGGCTAAAACTCGGGGCCATGCACATGCTGGAGAAACCTGAGCTGTCTTCCCAGTCCTTTCACAAATCCTATGAAATTTTCTTTTCAAAGCATTCTAGAAGAATTGTAACTGGAACAAAAAATTGTAAGGACTCTATAACACAGTGCTTGCCTCATGTGCAGGACCCTGGCTTTAATCTCTGACATCACAGATGAATGAAATAAGATTTAGATTTGTACTTTCCATGCCAGGTGTGGTAATGCACACCTTTAATTCCAGCACTCAGGAGGCGGAGACAGGAGAATCTCTGAATTCAAGGCCAGCCTGATTTACAAGGAGTTCCAGGACAGCCAGAGCCACATAGTGAGAACCTTTCTCAAAAAAAATTTTTTAAAATTTAATATATGGCCGGGCGGTGGTGGCGCACGCCTTTAATCCCAGCACTCGGGAGGCAGAGGCAGGCGGATCTCTGTGAGTTCGAGACCAGCCTGGTCTACAAGAGCTAGTTCCAGGACAGGCTCCAAAACCACAGAGAAACCCTGTCTCGAAAAACCAAAAAGAAAAAAAAAATTAATATATGTACTTTTCCTGTAATTCTTAATTTTATCATCATATATTCTCAGAAAGAAAGCTGCAAGATTGACAAGTAGGCTTAATCCTTTTCATATCTGGGGGCTGCAAAGATAGCTCAGTAGTTAAGAAGACTGGCTATTCTTTCAGGGAACCCAGGCTTGATTTTCATCAACATGGGAGGCTCACAACCATCTGTAACTCCAGTTCTAGGGATCCAGCACCTTTTTCTGGCCTCTATAGACACTGTATACACAATGTGCACAGACATACATGCAGGTAAAACACTCATACACACACACACACAAAAAAAAAATGCATGTCTGGGACTAGAACTTAGCTGTTAAGAGCACTGTGGCTGCTCTTCCAGAGGGCTTGAGCTCAATTTCCAGCATCCATGTAGCAGCTCACAACCATCTGAAACTATAGTCCTGTGGGATATAATACCCTCTTCTGGTATGTAGATGTACGTGTAGACAAAACATCCATATACATTAGGTCTGATGGCTTTTTGTTGGTTTTCAACTGTCTTTTTTTTACGTTTTTTTTTTTTTTTTTTTTTTAGGTGTACTTGAAGGCTCCCATGATTCTGAATGGTGTATGTGTTATCTGGAAGGGCTGGATTGATCTCCACAGATTGGATGGTATGGGTTGCCTGGAGTTTGATGAGGAGCGAGCCCAGGTAGGGTGATTTCAGGCTTTGTTGGAGTTAGTCCTTTTATTTAGCTCCTAATGTGTCTTTGGGGAACTATTTTACCTTATCTTTAGAGTAGTGTGTTTGGGCTTTGGAGGTGATTTAGCAGATAATGGGCACTTGCTGCCTTGCCTGAGGACCTGAATTTGGTCTCTAGGCCCATGTGGTAGAGAGAACCAACTCCTATAAGCTGTCCCCTGACCTCCGTACACATGCTATAATAGGTGTGTGCCCATATACACAAACACACCCACAAAACAAATAAAATATAATAAAAAAATTTTTAAAAATTAAAGAGTAGTAGTGTCTTAGTTAGGGTTATCATTGCTTTGAATGATGTACCACTACCCAAAGTTGGGGGGAAAGGGTTTGTTTGGTACCACCCACAATGACCCATCATCATCAATTAAGAAAATGCCCTGAATGCTTATCTACAACCTGATTCCAAGGAGAGATTTCCTCCTCTCTGGTGAGTCTAGCTTGTGTCAAGTTGACACAAAACTAGTCAGACAGGAGTATGGTTTTGCTTTTGTTTATTTTGAGATAGTGTAGGGTCTGTATAGCCCTGGCTGGTCTGTAAATCAGTGTATAGATCAGGCTGACTTACACCACATGATAATTCTCCTATTTTTACCTACCTCTGTCTCTTGAGTACTAGAATTACAGGTGTGCATCACTGTGCCTTTGTTTTCAAATTTTTCTTTTCATTTTTTTGTTTTTTGAAAAGGGTCTCAAGGTCATTCATGTTTATGTCAAATTCAGTATGATGTAGAGGCTGGTTTTAAACTCCTGGTCCACCTACTTCTCCTTCACACTTGCTGGAATTATAGCTGTGAATCTCCACAACTGGCTCCTTATGTCTTATATACTTCCTGCTACTGGAGAGACACATGAATACCTGTTTGTGTTCCAGCAACCAAATAAAAAGCCAAGCATGACCCATGTAGTCCTGTAACCCCAGTACTGGGAGAAAGGAATGTTAGAGACAGGAGGATTGCCAGAGTTTGTGGCTGCTATCCTAGTATATAGGCTGGTGACAGATCCTGTCTTGGTGGAGCAAGATGAAGAGTGGTTGAATCAGCTACCCAACATTCTGTTCTTTTCTGGCCTTCATGAATGTACATACATACACCATAGTCAGACATATATACATATGTATTCCCTGTCTCTGTCTCATTTCCTCTTGAGAAAGGGTCTTTCTGTAGTCCTTGTTAGAACTCCCTATCTTGACCAGTCTGGCCTCAAACTCAGAGACCCACCTCAGTAATTTTAAATTCCAGAAATTCTGTTTGACTTTTCTTTTTAAAAATTTAGCCTTCTGGGGCTGGAGAGATGGCTCAGTGGTTTAGAGCATTGCCTGTTCTTCCAAAGGTCCTAAGTTCAAATCCCAGCAACCACATGGTGGCTCACAACCATCTGTAATGAGGTCTGGTGCCCTCTTCTGGCTTGCAGACAGAATATTGTATACATAATAAATAAATATTTTTAAAAAATTTAGCCTTCTTTAAATTTAGCCTGAAGAATCACTGTCATTCTCTCTCTCTTTTGGTTTTTTGAGACAATTTCTCTGTACAGCCCTGACTATCCTGGAATTTACACTGTGCGCCATACTGGCCTTGAATTCAGGTCTGCTTGCTTCTGCCTCCTGAGTGTTGGAATTAAAGGCATGTGCCGCCACCATCTGGTTGGCATGACTTCTTTTAATCGGTTTTTATTTTTCATGTGCATAAATATATGCGTGTTTATGTTACATTGGTGTGGCTGCATATTATGTGTCTGAATGTGGAGGCTAGAGGTCGGTAATAGAGGCTTTCCTCCATTGTTCTCTACCTTATTTTTTGGGATGTTGTCTCATAAAACCTGAAATCCACCAATTTGGATAGATTTGCTAGCCAATGAACTTCAGGCATCGACCTGTCTCCACCTCCCTGAAGCTAAAATTACAGATGTGCTATGGTATGCCCAACTACATATGGCTCAGGGTCCTTATGCTTACACAGCAAGTACTTTACCTGCTGAGCCCTTTTGGTAGCCTATTTTTTGTGTATATGTGTGGGGGTTGTTTTGTTGTTTTATGTGTAGGGATATTTTGCCTGTGTGTGTATCTGTGCACTATATGTCATGTGCTCACAGAGACCAGAAGAGGGCATCACATTCCTGGGACTGGAGTTTACAGATGTTTGTGGGCTGCTGTGTGGACTCTGGAAATCACACCTGGGTCTTTTGGAAGAGCAGCCGGTGCTCTCTGTCATCTCTCTATCCCTGATTTGTTGTTTCTGAAGACTCCTGATATTGTTCAGGCTCGTATCTTAACTCCAAAACTCAGCTGTACTGCTGCCTCAGCTTCCCACATGGTGGGTTACAGGTACAGGCCATGATGGCCCACTCCAACTTTGTTATGTTGGCCCCATCTGGCTGCTTTATACATGTTTTCACATAGTCTATGGATTATTAAGTTAGTATGGCACACAACCCAGGAGACTCGATAAAGTTACCAGTCCCTAACCATTGCTCTCTTTTCATGGGTGAGCAGGTAATTTTATTAGTAGGTAGTATCCTTAAAAGGGAAATGCTAAAGGACCAGAATGACACTGGTAATACCTATCAGCTTTCCTATTTTACCATTTGCTAAGAGTAAGAATTCTGTTCACTGCATACGCATCTCACTTTTCACCAGAAAAGACCATGACGGAAGTTGGAGCTAGGAAATAGAGGACTCTCAAGTTTTTCCTAGCTCATTGTTCTGCAGCAATTAGTAATACTTCTCAGTCATTTCATGGGGAAAGTTTATACCCATTTCTAGAGTACCCAGTATCTCAATAAACAACTTTCTGAGGGAATTAGCTCACAGCTCATACACTCTCATTTTATCCTCCCAATTCCCTCTGTTGTACATAATCACAGTTAATAACTATGTTGATTTGTTAATTAGGTTGTTTGTTTGTTTGCCATCAACCCCAGCAGCTATATGGGGAAAAACAATATTGCCTCATTTTATGTTCATGGTACTAAGCACAATGGCTTGCCCATAATAAAAGCTAAGTAAATGTTTGTAAAATAAATGAAAAAGTGAATAAGGGATAGTGAGATGGCATAGGGTAAAAGCATTTGTCACCAGGCCTGATGATCTGAGTTAGATCTGCAAGCCACACATGGTGGGAGGAGAGAACCAACCCCTGCAGGTTGTTCTCTATTCTCTGTATCTAACCTGCAGTGTGTGCACATGCACTAAATGTAATAAAAAATGAGCAAATAAATGAACAGAACAGAAGGAATACCTTGTCATTAGTGGGTATGTCCCAGTTAATACCTCACTGGTAATAGTGATTCCTCACCTTGGGAATGGACAGCATTCTTTTCTAGGTACCTCAGGCTTTATAGAATAATCTGAAAGTATAGTAGATATGCAGTGTACAATAATACACAGTAGGCTCAGGGGCCTCGCTCTTCAGAGAGATATGGGAACACGAAGTGATTCTCACAGAATGGAAGCACTCAGTCATAATTCCCATATGCGATAAGGACAAGCTGGACTGCTCAAATTACAGGGGCATTAATTTGTTGTGTCATAGCAGCAAGATCTTCTCCATTATCCTCCAAAGGATCAAGGGCAGAGCAGAGGAAATCCTAGCAGAGACCCAGTGCAGATTCAGAGCTAACTGGAACACAGTTGATCAGGTCTTCACTTTGAGGCAGCTGGCACAAAAATATAAAGAATTTGGAAAAGACTTATATGTCTGTTACATCAACTTCAGGAAGGCATTCGATAGCATTTGGAGGAAAGGACTTTGGGAAACAATGAGGTTCTACAGGTCCCCAGAGAAAATCATAAGAATACTAGAAAATACCTATAAAGATACTTTTGCATCAGTCGAAGTTTGTGGAGAACTAAGTGATCAGTTTTAGACAGTGGTGCGAGTGTTGCAGGGATGTGTCTTCTTCCTACTACTCTCTAATATATCCCTGGAATTAACAATAGCAACAGCCATGGAAGATGAGGCGTGCAGATGGGTGGTGTGCGAATCAGTAACAAGTTTCGCCAGTGATGCAGCACTACTTGCTGAAAGTCCAAATGAGCTGCAGGCCATGGAAAATAGAGTGGTGGAAGTCAGTAAAATTGGTGTGGAAGTAAAGGTCAAGCCAGGCAGTAGTGGTGCACGCCTTTAATCCCAGCAGTAGGGAGGCAGAAGCGGGTGGATTTCCGTGAGTTCAAGGCCAGCCTGGTCTCAAGAGCTAGTTCCAGGACAGGTTCCAAAGCTACAAAGAAACCCTGTCTTGAGAAAAAAGAAAGGAGGGAGGGAGGAAAACATCGAGAAGACTGAGATATAACACTTGGGAACGGAAAACAAGGATTTTAATAAAATTTAATAAAGAATCAGAACCTCGCCAGGTAGTGTTGGCGCACGCCTTTAATCCCAGCAGGGGAGGCAGGGGCAGGCGGATCTCTGTGAGTTCAAGGCCAGCCTGGTCTGGAAGAGCTAGTTCCAGGACTGGAACAAAAAAGCTACGGAGAAACCCTGTCTCAAAAATCAAAAAAAAAAAAAAAAAAAGAATCAGAACCTCAAGCAAACAGTCCGCTTTGTCTATCTGGGAGGAAACCTCAGTTCAAAGGAGGGAACTATTTCAGATGTCAAGAAGTGGATTGGGATAGATAGGGCTGCATTCCAGACACTAAGAGGTTTGGACAGCTAGAGACACAATAACAACAACAAAATTACAAGTGTATGAGACACTTATCTTGAGCTGGCTTTACAACTCTGAAACTTGGATGATGAAGCGTTCCTCAGAACAGCGGCTGAATGTGTTTGAGATGGCATGTCTCAGGAGGATTCTAGGCATCGATAAGCTGCACAATGACGACATTAAGAAATAGCTCCATCTAAAGAAGGAAGTAAACTAAAGGATATGGCAATGGTGCTTGATTGAGATGCTTCGGCCACATTTGAGAATGACAGCAGATACCCAGAGATAGCACTGCTTGGAGGAGTGCACGGGATAAGGTGAAAAGGAAGGTCCAAAAGACACTGGATAGACAGCATAAAAGAAGACTGGAACCTTGGGTATGACAATAACACAAGCATCTAGGTCTGCCCATGCATTCTTAAGCATTGACGGGCAAAAATGATGATGATCACAGTAGATATGAGTAATTATGTTATGTGTGTGGCTTTTTATATGTCCATAAGTGCTTGTAAATTAATGACATTTATTGAATACTGTGTTTGAGTATTTTTACTGTGTTGTGGTAGTTTGAATAGCCCCATAGACTGATGTGTTTGAATAGTTGGCCTATAGAGTGTGGCACTATTAGGAGGTATAGCCTCATTGAAGAGGTGTGTCTCTGGGGGCTGGCTTTGAGGCCTCATATGCTCAAGCTGTGCATGTGGGACACAAACTCCTGCTTCCTGTGGATCAAGATGAAGAATTAGACAGTGCAAATAAAAAATTATTTTTTTGTTGTTGTTGTTTGGTTGGTTGGTTGATTGATTGGTTTTTTGAGACGGAATTTCTCGGTGTAAGAGTTCTGGCTATCTGGAACTCACCATGTAATCCAGTGTGGTCTCGAACTCACAGATCCACCTGCCTCTGCCTCCCGAGTGCTGGGATTGAAGTTGTGTGCCACCGCGGCCTGACTGAAAATTATAAATACTAATCTTGTTAACAGTGACAAACCACTTATTGCACACAGAAAGCTATTTAGCATACTCGGGCCTGGAATAGCATATTTTAGAGGCCCAGATCCTTTCCTTCCTGTTGCTGCAAACCTGCTCCTCTAGCCTCCCATTTGCCAAATAGTGAGGTCTCTGATGTTGTATCAGTTCTCAGGAAGGAAGAAAGGTGAAATTTCTTTTATATAGAATTCTTGGAAACTTCATTAGGTGACTTGTGCTGTTATCTCATTGGCAGAACTCACATGACCAACCTTTGTACTGATTCTAAGAAAATGAATATTGATGGCTTTTTTGGTATTGCTCTGGATCTTTTAGATTCTGCCAATATACCATCAAAAATATAATATACTAAGTGATATGTGACTGGCAAAGGTTGAACATTTTTTGCTGAAGAGTGTAGGCAGTGAGGGAGCTTTTAAGGTGAGGAATCGTGATCACCTTGTGTTGTAGATACACTTGGCTGGCAGAGAGAGAGGAGAGGGGTGCAATACAGAATAGAACAGGAGTAGTCTTTGGGAGGCCTACCTAGCCAAAACTCTTCGAGTTCTAAATTAGGAAAACGTTTATAGAAATGAAGGGAAGACTAAAGGTTCCACTAAGAAGCAAATGCTAATTCTGTCTGTGGAGGTAAGAAAAAGGTCAAAGATGGTTCAGATTCCTTGAATATGGTGGCAAATGTCCATAATTTCAGCACTGGAGAGGCTAAAACAGAAAGATTATGTTTCAGAACAGCCAAGGGTATAATGAGATCCTGACTCCAAAATAAAGTAAAAGTACCTCTGAAATTAGGATGGGGGTTAATATTAGTATTTTGAGAATTACTCTTCAGTTGGTTTCCTTTAAAAAAATCCATAAATTTTATTTTTTTTACATAAATAAAAATTAAAATAATTATTTCATGTACCCTGACAGCAGGAAGATGCATTAGCACAACAGGCCTTCGAAGAGGCTCGAAGAAGAACTCGTGAATTTGAGGATAGAGACAGGTCTCACCGGGAGGAAATGGAGGTGAGAGTTTCACAGCTGCTGGCAGTAACTGGTTAGTACTTTCCCCAAACTCTCAGGCTATATTTGTGATATTTATGCATAATGTTTTTTAATGGCTTAATTTTGTCTTTTATTTTTAAAAATTATACATTCTTGCTTGAATTTATTATATGCAATTGCTGTAAAAATGTAATTATTCTAATCTTAAGGTTGTGTATTGATTTCTTCTTGATCGTCACAAAAATAACAAGGTGTATTTTCTTTTCATTCATTGATTTAAGTACCTTTGTTCAGTCTGTTGCTGCCTGCAGTTTCTGAGCACTGCCATCACAGTTGTGTGTCACACACTTCGTAAAGGTGCCTCTTGTTGATAGTAGTTCGTTATCAACACGTAATTTAAAACATTACTAAAAACCTTTGGAGCTTAATACTAATTTCTGCTTTTCTATACTATTTTTCTTTGTTTTGAAAATTACCAAGATAGGTTTTTGTCTATTTTCTCATGGTGCTGGGCGTTTCACCCTGGACCTGAGGAGAGCTAGGCAAGATGCTTTATCATGTGATCCACATTCCCAGTCCATCATTTTGAAATAGAATAGACCTTGTCGTTTGTGTGACCCTTTAAAGGCAGCTTAATATTTTCAAAATACTTTAAGAATGGAGTTAACAGAATACACACACACACACACACACACACACACACTTAGGGACTGGAGAAGTAGCTCGGAAGTTAAGAGCACTTGCTGCTCTTGAAGAGTATCCAGGTTTGGTTCCCAGTACCCATGTGGCAGCTCATGACTGTCTGTAACTCCAGTTCTAGAGGATCCAGTGCCCTTTTCTAATCTCAGACACACACCTAGTATGTATATACATACATACATACATACATGTAGGCAAAGTACTAATCAGAAGCTTTTGGAGCCTGTCCTAGAACTAGCTCTTGTAGACCTGGTTGGCCTCGAACTCATAGAGATCCACCTGCTTCTGCCTCGCAAGTGCTGGGATTAAAGGCATGTGCCACCACCGCCTGGCTCTAACTATTTTAAAAGTAAAATTTGTATGTCACAACAATCCCCTGTGTATCCATGTCTGGTTATAACCTCACTGTCCTCAAAAGTAACCATTACCTCAGTTTTTATAGTAACTCCTTTCTTCTGTTTCGGTATAGTGTTAGTATCTATGAGTTTAATCTACCTATATAAAATTCTTTCCTGATTTAACTAGACTTCAGTTAGAAATGTTAATATTTAACAGATATACTCTTAGGAAATACAAAATCTCTGTCTCCTTCTGCCTGCCTCCCTCCCCACCTCCCACTCTTCCCAGTGCTAGAGGTCAAGCTCCCCCACCCAAGAAATGAAAACTTTTAAAAAGCAAGGAAAGCTGACCCAGTGGTAATGGGCCACGTCACTAAAGTTGTCCTGAACATGCACTGCAGAATTTGACTAGCTTTAAGGGTTAGAGGGTGAGAAAGGTGGCTCTGCCTTTACGAGCACTGGCTGAGTTCAATTCTCAGAACCTACATGGCAGCTCACAACTGCCTATAACTCCAGTTCTACGAGGTCCAAAACTCTCTTACCTCTGTGGATTTCTGTACACGTGTGGTGCACAGGCATACAATCAAGCACATACACATAAATTTAAAAAGCCGGGCGGTGGTGGCGCACGCCTTTAATCCCAGCACTCGGGAGGCAGAGGCAGGCGGATCTCTGTGAGTTCGAGACCAGCCTGGTTTACAGAGCTAGTTCCAGGACAGGCTCCAAAACCACAGAGAAACCCTGTCTCGAAAAACCAAAAAAAAAAAAAAAAAAAAAAAAAAAAAAATTGTAAAAATATAAAAATAGCTGGATGTAGTGGCACACACCTTTAATCCCAGCACTTGGGAAGCAGAGGCATGGGAATCTCTGAGTTCAAGGCCAGCCTGGTGTACAAAGCAAGTTTCAAAACAGCCAAAGCCGTTACACAGAGAAACCCTGTTTTGGATATATTAAACAAATAGTTTAATAATAGTTTAAAGTGAGAGAGACTAAAGCAAATTTGGGTTACCAGCAGACAACCACCTAAAAGTTTAAGGGGACTTGATGACCTTTCTGTAACCCTAGCAACTGAGAGACAGATGGAATTTGGGGCAAGCTGGCTATTTAGAATAACCAAATTAGTGAACTACAAGTTAGTAGTAGACCCAGCTTCAGCAATAAGATGAAAAGTGACCAAGAAAGATAACTGAAAACACAGATGTGCACAGTATTGAGTGCATGCACACGCATACACAAAGTATTAAAAATATAATTACGTCTACTGGAGTAATTTGAGGGCATTGAAAATCCATATTATGAAGCTGAGATTATGATGCTGAGCATGGTATAGCTCAACTATAGTTTCAGAGCTCAAGATGCTGAAACAGGAGAATGGCCACAGTTCCAGGCCGGCTAGGGCTGTATAGCAGTCTCAAACGAGAAAGGGAAGAGGGCTAGAGCACTGTTTACTCTTCCAGAAGACCTCAGTTCAATCCAGGACTCCTGTGACATGACAGCTCACAGCCATCTGTAACCAAGAGCATCTGACACCAAAGTGGTACACATAGATGTGTGCAAAACACCCATGTGCATAAAATAATGCATTTTTAAAAGTCATTTTTATTACTTAAGGTAGTCATATTTGTAGGCGCAAATTAAAATGGTAGTGACTCTTTTAATGGGTATAGAGTTTAAGTTTTGCAAGATAAAATGTTCTAGACATTTGTTGCACATCAATATAGATGTTCATGAAAATGGTTAAGATGCTATATGTATTTTAACACAGTTTAATTTTGTTTCTGCTTTTTTGAAATGAAAGTCTCACTGTATATCCCTAGCTGTCTTAGAACTCACTCTGTAGACTAGATGCTCCTGCCTCTGCCTGCAGAGTGCTGGGATTAAATGCATGCACCACCACCACCTGACTGCAATTTATTTTTTTTAATGTTTTTGTTTTTTCAGTTTTTTTTTTTGTTTTGTTTTTTTTGGTTTTTCGAGACAGGTGTTTTTTCAGTTTTTCCAGGCAGGGCTTCTCTGTAGCTTTGGAGTCTGTCCTGGAACTAGCTCTTATAGACTAGGTTGGCCTCAAACTCACAGAAATCTGCCTGCCTCTGTCTCCAGAGTGCTGGGATTAAAGATGTGAGCCACCACCCAGCTGAATTTTTTGTTTTGTTTTGTTTTTAACTCAATGTTGAATAATATAGAAAAAATTTCAAGCACAGAAACTACTTTATATACTGTGATTTAGAGTATGGCACAGGGAGGGAGTAATGCGTGTGTATCCACAAAAAACAGTACTTACAAACCCAGGCTCTGGAGCAAAAAGGAGAGTTCTGACTCTGTCACTAACTTTGCTACCTGCGATAGTGTACTTCACCTTTCTAGGATGAGTTTCTTCATGTATAAAAGGTGTTTAATAATACAGTATCTCAGATATCTAAGAGTCGTGGTGATGGTTAAGTGGACTAATTACATGTGAAAGCACCGTTAGAGTATATGTCACTAAGTTAATATCAACTGCTGTCATTCCTTTTCTGTTACCATGTTGTATCTGTTTTTGAATAATTCTAAAATTAATATCAAGCCTATTCAGTGGTTACTTTGTGGAGTTAAGTAAGATTCAATGTCTTTTAATGACTCATAATTCCTTTGTTGAGTTAGTTTACCTAGAGGACTGAGTCTATGAGTCTATCCCTTGAAATTTAGCCAGGATAGTATCAAGGGATAGAGACAGACAGACAGACACAAATACCTGGGGATATTTTGTGTGCGTGTGTGTATTTGGAGCTTTTACAATTCTTTTGTTGTTGGTTTTTTTTGTTTTTTTTTTTTCCAAGATGTTGTTTTGTGTAGCCCTGATTGTTCTGGAACTTATTTTGTAAACCAGACTGTCCTGGAACTGAGGTATCTGCCTGCCTCTGCCTCCTGAGTGCTTGGATTAAAGGTGTACAGCACCACCCAGAGTACATTTCCTGATATTTTAACATTTCTTACCATTTTGCTTGTCGTACTCTGTGAATGTTAGACCCTTGTCAAGCCTACCTAATCAGCTTCTGCTTTGTAGTTTCCACAACACGTAATTTCTTTCCCCTTATTTTCCCTTTCTGCTTCCCTCCTGATGGGCACCACTTGTCATCCTCCTTCCTCTTGCCCCTCTTACCTTATTTTCCCTTTCTGTGGTATGTGTGCTTTGGATTTTAGTTTGTTTGTTTTTACAGAGTCTCATCTAGCACAAGCCAGCTGAGCTAGATGAACTCACAGTATAAACAGAATCAAAGTCGAATTATTGATCCTTCTGATTCCAGCTCCCAAGTGCTAGGAGTAGAAGCATGTGTTGCCCCTCCCAGCCACCTCTTCTTATTTCTGTTAAAGTATTTATTGAACCATATGTTGAAACAACTATAAATCTATATCTGTCCTTCCCTTCGGTGAGATTTTATAAAATGAAGCCTTTGTGTCCCCTGAGTTGTCTACCACGTGTTTATGTATTATATTTACTTGGTAAATAAACATCTTCCAAACAGTTCTGTCCTACCTGCTTGAGAGCTAGGGTATTTCGTTTTTGTTTTGTTTTGTTTTCAGCAAAGACTCTCTATGTAGTTCTGGCCGTCTTGGAACTCACTGTGTAAACCAGACTAACTTCAAATTCACAGAGATCTGTTTGCCTCTGTCTCTAGGGCACTAGGATTAAAAGCATGTGTCACCACTCCTGGCTTCTGCAAAGATTTTAATAAAGATACTTAAATATGTTGGTTTATGTTAATTGGTTAAATAGTAGCCTACGTTGTGCTGGACTTTTCAGTAGACACATACCTTTGCACATCTTTAAGTTTTGGTAGAAAATGAATATAAAAGCCAGTAATTGCAGTGTCTTACTTTACATAAAAGCATTTCAAAGGAAAGTGGTGGCAGCATAGGAGAGAGAGTAGTAAGTCAGTCTCTGCTTGGGAACTTCACAGAATACACCTGGAGAGATTCAAAAGAAGAATGTGTTTGCCAGGTAGTCAGACTGGGGAAGGCTTTCCTGACAGGAAGACTTTACAAAGGAATGAATTTGCCAGGACAGAGAATGGTCAATCTTTCTGCAGTAAATGAATATGGTTGAAGAAATAACTGAGAATTAATGGGACAGTTACTTAGGAAGCTTTCATATACTTCTTGGGTTCAATTATTGTATAAAGTGTTTATTTATGACATGTCTCACTGTGTAGCCCTGGCTGACCTAGACCTCCTTGCCAGAGACACTCTCAGTGCTGGGACTAAATATGTGCCACTGTGCCTAACACAAATTATCTTTGAAATATTTTGGTATTTTTGTTAATTTACAGGGTTGTCACTTGAAAATATTTTGGTGTTTTTATGTTTGTGCACAAAAGTAAAACCTGTTGGCAGAGGTACCAAGTAATTTGTCATTCAGATAGAATATCCCATTATTGAGTCAGCAGTTGAAAGCCTGAGCTTTGTAGTTAGGCCCAGTTCACATTCCTGCTCAGTCACTTGCCAGTCTCTCTTAAGCTCCAGTTTTATCACAGAAATTGTCACAATTCAATGAGAAACATTTAGAAAACACTAATGTGGTGCTCAGCCCGTGTGTTCTGAAAGAATAATAGCGCTAAAGTGCTTCCTTAGTGCTAAAAGCTCTGCCGGTGCTGGCTCCAGTTAATTGAATTCTCTGGCTGATGGAACATCCTTTTAGTTCTCTAAAGTGTATTAGACACTAACGCATTACGACCTAGAAGACAGGGAAAACGGCTGAATTGTCATCAATGATTTAAGATCCACTAGTCCAGTGGTTTCCAACCTGTGGGCCTCGACCCCTTGAGAAATTACCTTTCATAGGGGTAGCACACCATAGCCTACATATCAGATATTTACATCTTGATTCATAACAATAGCAAAATTACAGTTATGAAATAGCAGTGAAAAGAATTTTATGAGGAACTGTATTAAAGGGTCATTGTATTACGAAGGTTGAGAACCACTGCTCTAGTCCTTTATAGCAATAATTTGAAATATTAGTTCTTTTAGAAGGCAGTCATCTAAAAACAGTGGGCTGGAATCTGTCTCCAGAGTATCCACTGGCATCTGAGGGGGTTATGGTCTGTGTGTCTTATGGTGTTTTGTGTGTGTTTTGCCATTCCTGTTTTACTAGTGAGTACTTCCTAATAACTTGCTTTCTTGACTGTTTACCTCTTTTAAAACAACAACAGTGGCTGAGCAGTGGTGGCGTTCACCTTTAATCCCGGCACTTGGGAGATAGAGGCAAGCAGATTTCTGTGCGTTCGAGGATAGCCTGGTCTACAAATTGAGTTCCAGGACACCTAGGACTGTTAAACAAAGACACCCTGACTTGAAAAATCAAAAAAACAAAAACAAAAAGCCCCAACAACAGCAGTGAAGCCAGGCCATGGTGGCACACACCTTTGATCCCAGCACTTGGATGCAGAGGCTAGCAGATCTCCATGAGTTCAAGGCCAGCCTGGTCTATAAAAGTGAATTCCGGGACAGCCAGGACTATTACACAGAGAAACCTCGTCTCGAGGGGGGAAAAAACTGAAAGAAAACATTTCCTCCCTATAATTTAAGCATCTTTGGGGCTAGGTGTGGTTGCCTGCTCTGGAGGTAGAGAGGCAGATAGATGGATATCTGCAGTTTGAGGCCAACTTACTCCACATAGCAAGTTCCGGGTCATCCAGGACTACCTAGTGAGACCCTTCTCAAAACACACACAGGGACAGACACACAATCACATATCTTTGGGATTTAAATATCATCTAATTCATTCTTATAACAGTTTGTAAAAATAAAACTCCTAGAAAAATGGCGTACTGTCTTTCAAATAGTTTACTTCTAGAAGAAAAAGCAAGGAATTAAGCCATAGTCTTTTAACCAGGGCATCTTCGCAATATAGCAACAGGAAATAAAGATGACGAAGCTGAAAAATAAAATCTGCCAGGGGACATTAGAAATCATTTTCCCTGGAATAGAAAAGGCTGAGGCAGAGAAGAATAATATTGGTTCTAGTAGGTGGTCCTGCTGCCGACTGGAAATGAGGGCCAGGGAGCAGTGGTAACTCGTGGGTGGCACTGAGTAATGATCTTTGGAAATTTGGCAGCACTGAAGCTTAGGGGTGTCCACCACTGTTTGAATAACCTGAAATCTCTAGCCTTGCCATACTAAAGTTGTGCTGACACTGCTCATGAACATTAATACGTAGGTAAAGTTAACATTCTGTTGGTGGAAAATGGAACTTCAAGTGGATGGCTTAAGGCTTTTCAGTTTTCACTGATGTCTTTATCTGAAATCCTCGTACATGCATCTAGTTTGACACCTGTAAACTGTTGTTTTCTGTACATCATTCAGAGTAGGATTTAATATTTCTTTGTGTTGTTGTTTTGTGGTTTTTGTGGGGATTTTTTTCCACCTTTAATGTTTTTTTTTTTGTTGTTGTTTTTGGTTTTCTTTTTGGTTTTCTTTTTTGTTTTGTTTCTCCCCACCCCCACCCCCCACCCCAAGGCAGAGTTTCTCTGTGTTGCTTTGGAGCCTGTCCTGGAACTAGCTCTTGTAGACCAGGCTGGTCTTGAACTCAAAAGAGATCCGCCTGCTTCTGCTTCCCAAGTGCTGGAATTAAAGTCGTGTGCCATCACTGCCTGGCTTGTTTCTTTTTTTGAGACAGAGTTTCTCTGTGTAGCCCTGACTGTCCTGAAACTCACTATGTAGACCAGACTGGCCTCAAACTCACAGACAGCACTCTGCCTCCCGAGTGCTGGGATCAAAGGCGTACACCACCACTGCCTGACTTTTTTCTGTCTTTTTAGGACAAAGCTTCCACTAGTACAGTATTTTGTCTTCCTTTTAATTGACTTGGCAAATGATAAATGAACTGGCAAAAATATTTTAGAAGCCTTAACCATATATTATTAAATAATTTTAAAATAAAGTGAGATACTAATAGTATAGAATATTATGTATAATACCCTATAAGTATTTTTAAGATGAATGTTTGTTTGAACTTGCAGATTAGGTGACATAAGAAACTGAAACTGGAAACTAGTGGAAACCAAATACGGGGGATAGGTGGCAAAATGGATGGCTATTGGGACTGGAGAGATGGTTTGGGATTTAAAGCACAGATTGCTCTTCCAGAGGACTCAAATTCGGTTCCCAACAACTTCCAGCTCCTGGGTATCTGACACATGTTCCACTGGCTTCCATGGATACCTGCACATACATGCGCATACCTATAAATAAGTCATAGGGAGCTGGAAGGAGATGGCTCAGCAGTTAAGAATGCTAACTATTCTTAGAGTTTGATCGTCAGGACCCATGTTAGCTGCTCATATCAACTGCCTCTTAAACTCCAGAGCCATTGGTATCTGATGCTTCTGACCTTCTGGAAATCTGCACTAATGTCCACAAATTCACTCAAAGACACACACAGATACACATAATTATATATATATATATATATTAAACAATATTCTGTTTGTGTGTATGCTGCAGGCCAGAAGAGGGCACCAGATCTCATTACAGATGGTTGTGAGCCACCATGTGGTTGCTGGGAATTCAACTCAGGACCTCTAGAAGAACAGCCAGTGCTCTTAACTGCTGAGCCATCTCTCCAGTCTGATATGCATAATTTAAAATAAAATTTTTTTCTAAATGGAGAGCTTAATTTTGACTATATATCCTTAGTACTTTATAAGTCCGGTATCCCATGTGTCTGCTTCTTATTTAGGAAAGAAAGGAAATTTGATTTTAGGAGCCTGGGGAGATACAGCAGTTAACAATGTTTACTGCTCTTGCGGAGGACTGGAGTTTCATTGTGGGGGTCAGAGGGCTCACGGCCATCTGTAACTTCAACTGCAGGGTATTTGGCACTACCTTCTGGCCTCCAGAGAAACCAATATGCATGTGTGTGTACAGACACAACAGACAAAACATAAAATATATCTTTTTAAAAAAATAGAAGTTGCTCTTTTAAAACAGAATAATAAAAACTGAAGATTCTTTAATTTGTTGTCTGTATTACTGGCATATAGACTTTCTTTGTTTTGTTTTACTGAGTTGGGAGTAACACTATGTTGCCCAAGTTGATCTCAAACATTTGATCCTCCTGCCTTAGCCTCCCAAATGCCAATTGGCATTATAGACATATGCCACCACACCTTGTGGTAAACAGGCTACTTTTAAAACAGTAAAAATGTTTTTCATTTGAAATTTTGGATTATGTTCCAATATCTAAAATAGAGAAAAGGGGGCTGGAGAGATGGCTCAGTGGTTAAGAGCATTGCCTGCTCTTCCAAAGGTCCTGAGTTCAATTCCCGGCAACCACATGGTGGCTCACAACCATCTGGAATGAGGTCTGGTGCCCTCTTCTGGTCTGCAGACATACACACAGACAGAATATTGTATACATAATAAATAATAAATATTTTTTAAAAAAAAAAAAATAAAATAAAATAGAGAAAAGGTTGCTCCAGTCAAAGCAAGAGTAGGGATTATTGGTCTTCCTCTGGGGCTCCTAGAGTGTTTTCAGGGAGCTAAGAAGAT
The DNA here is from genome assembly GCF_018167655.1 of Microtus oregoni. Classification (NCBI taxonomy): domain Eukaryota; kingdom Metazoa; phylum Chordata; class Mammalia; order Rodentia; family Cricetidae; genus Microtus; species Microtus oregoni. The sequence goes on from NW_024543063.1 coordinate 46,173,293, forward strand.
GTGGATTTCTTGAGGACCTTTGGAGTGTAGAATGAGCATATTCTTTTATAGTTGTGACACTCATGATCAAGCAGTTTACAAAAGAAGGAACTTAGTTGGCCTTATGGTTTCAAAGGGTTAGAGCCCATAGTAGAACAAAGGCATAGCTGTAGGAACAGCTGAGAGCTCACATCTTGGGAAAGTAGGAAGCAGAGAGCTTACTCAAAATGGCAGGAATCTTTGGAAACCTTAAAGCCTGTATCCCCAGTGACATACTTCCTCCAGCAAGGACACACCTCCTATCATCCCATTTATCAACTGGAGACCAAGAATTCAGACGATACCCTGTGGGACCCATTCTCATTCAGACCAACTACAGTTTAAAAACCGCTGCACCTGGCTTAAATGGTAGTCCTGTCTCTAGTTGCTGTTTCACTGGCAGTTTAAGTTGCTTGTTCTGCTTGATCCTCAATATCTGGTGCTTTGAATGGAGGCTAATGGAATCTAGTATTTGGCTCACAATGTGTCTGGAATGCCAACTAAGTGGGCTCACTCTAATTTTAAACTGAAACACCAAAGATATGTTGCCAAAGTGTTTCAGATTTTGGCTTTTTAGTGTGGTGGTGATAGTCGGTTCCCAAACAGCCAAAAAAGTAGAACTTTGCCTGGTTCTGCTGACTACAGAGGTAGCAGTTTCCCAAGCTTGTACAGTGAGTGCCTGGGAAGTGTTTTTGGTCATAGATGAATTGGAAAAATACCTCCTTTGTCTAGTAGCAGTTGATATATTGTCTTTTGCTAGAAACTACCTTTAGTTTGATTGTCCTCGTAACCTAAGCTAATAGAACACTGTTAGCACATAATTTGGCTACAAGGAACTACAACAGATTTTTCTCCAGCATTGACTAGAAAATGCTTTCATCTGGTTAGATTATAAATTATTAACAAAAGTTATTTTAATGTCATGGAATGAATTAATAATTACTGGATATTCTAACTTTTAAAGTTTAATTCTTAGCAAACCAGGAAAATTTTGATTGAAAACCATTTAGAAATAAAACAAGCAAAAGCTTTATGTGGGTTCTTTTTTTTTTCTGTTTTGTTTTGTTTTGTTTTGTTTTGAGATGGTTTGTATAATGGCCCTAGTTGTCCTGAAACTAGCTGTTGTAGACCAGGCTGGCCTTGAACTCCCAAAGATCCATCCACCTCTGCCTCTTGAGTGCAGGGACCACCACTGCCCGGCTAGTTTTTGCCTTTTTAATGAGTTAGGGGAAAGTGTATCAAGTTAGGACTTAAAATTTCTGCTTTGTAGCTGTGAACCTTAACAACAGGAAGACCTAGCCGTGGCTGGAGATACTGTAATTTAATTTTTTCTTAGACTTACTTGCCCTATGAGTGTCTAGCCATCACTAATCCTTGGTTTCAGGTTTATCATCAGTATAATAAAAGTTAAGCCAAATCTCTTATATAGTTTTAGTCAAGTATCAAATATAAAGTGAGTATGAGACAGATATTATTATATATTATTATATTATATTATTATTATAAAAATATAATTATTATATAATAGAATATATAATATAATATTATTCTCTATATAATAATATAATATAAGGGCTGGAGAGATGGCTCAGTGGTTAAGAGCATTGCCTGCTCTTCCAAAGGTCCTGAGTTCAATTCCCGGCAACCACATGGTGGCTCACAACTCACCTGTAATGAGGTCTGGTGCCCTCTTCTGGCCTCAGACATACACACAGACAGAATATTGTATACATAATAAATAAATAAATATTTAAAAAAATAATAATAATATAATTATATTATTATATAGAGAACATACTCAGTCAATTGCAGGTGAATTTTCAATGTTTAAAACATTTTCTGTGAGCCGGGCGGTGGTGGCGCACGCCTTTAATCCCAGCACTCGGGAGGCAGAGGCAGGCGGATCTCTGTGAGTTCGAGACCAGCCTGGTCTACAAGAGCTAGTTCCAGGACAGGCTCCAAAACCACAGAGAAACCCTGTCTCGAAAAATCCAAAAAAAAAACATTTTCTGTGAAGAGTTTTCCACCTTTGTTTACTGGTTAATAAAAAAAAATAGTAGTCAAGCAGATCCTCTGGTTTATTTAACTAATCCCTGCTCTTGGCTATTTCTCCACGTCCTAAGTAGTGACTACTTCGTTGCTCTTTTACTTTCATCTTGTGACCTCCTAGAAACTAGATTTGCTATATTTCTGAATGATGCTATACTAAAAAAGTTCTAGGAGGAATGGGAGTAAGAAGGCTGTAACAAAATGTCTAGATTAATTTAAAAACAAACTGTGGACTTGATGCTTAGGGTGAGTTCAGCGAGGATTTCTTTGCTATTGTCTAGTATAGTTTACTACCCATAGAAGAGTTTCCTCTAAAACAGCCAACCTACATTAGAAACGGCCAAGATTCACTTGAGAGGCAGGTGAGTTCTCTATGAGTTTGGAGCCAGCCAAATCTACATAGTGAGACCCTGTTAGAGAGGGGGGGTGGGACGACGGAGGGACAGAGAGACAGACTTCTCAAAGAAAGTCCTATGTGTAGAAGCTAGTCACAGGAGCTAAGTCTGTTTCTGTGTGTCTCCGTCAGACAGCCTTTTCATCTTCCTTCTGTCTCTCAGAGCTCTCACTGTTCTCTGTTTCAGCTCCTTGTTTGGGGTCCTACCCTTCCCTCCTGCACAGGGCCTTATCACATCTTCCTTAGTTCCTTTCTCACAGGTAAATAGAAACTCACAGCACAAGCAAAACAAGTTACTTTTCTTTACTCTTGTTCTCCATGCTTTCTATCAAAACACGATGCTTTAGAGAGGTGTCTTTCAGCTGTTCCAACAGAGCCTGGATCAGTAAGTACATTAAATCCAGTTGTTGGTGACTGTCATCCATTTGAAATAATTGTCGTTAATAAAATTTGAAAATATGCCAAGTGGTAATGCTGCACTCATTTAATCCCAGCACTGGGGAGGCAGAGGCAGGCTATATAGAGAAACCCTGTCTCCAAAGAAAAAGAAAAAAGCTTATCAAATCGAAAGACTATACTGTTCACAAAAGTACTGTATTGGTAGGTTAGTGATTTATAAATATATAATTCGATTGATTTTTCCTTAGGGTTTCTTCATTGCTCAGCCCCTTTCTGACCTTCATTGACTGAAACCAGATTCCTATATCAGTCTCTGCTTCTGCAGAATTGACTTGTCTTTACAGCACACTTAGCATTGATTGTGGAGCATAAATTGCATTTCTGGTGCATGGGCATCCATAACTTTTTAATCTCAGCTGGTTTTATAGCGTAACATTACCTTGAGTATTCTAACAGAAAGGGGCATGCTAAACTGAGTTGTGAGAAGTCTGCTGCAAAATGGCTTAAATCCATCTGCTGGAGAAGGATTGCTGCTGAATTTTATTTTGTTTAGAGACGAATAAGGCAATCTGTCTTTTTGTTGTGATTATTTGATTTTTGGGTTGATTTCCTTTTTTGATTTTGTTTTTTTGGGCACTGTGTCTCCTGGCTGGCCTGGAACTTGCTGAGTAGCCCAGACTCATAAGATCTTCCTGCCTGGCTTCTCGGGTGCCCTTACACCAGCAGTTGTACAGATAACAGAATGTTCTCCATTGATAACACAGCGCTGGACCTTTGGGCTGGTTATAAACCTACCTCAGGGCTGATTGTGCCTCATTTGTAGACTGTATTCTTAGTATGCGCAGGGCCTTGACTTTGATGCCTCGCACTGAAAAGAATAAAATTTGACCTTACAATATAAATGAGACTTGAGCCATTATTTGGGAGATCTGGAATGTTCTTTCTCTAATAACTGAAATAAGATCGCTTTTGCTCAGGTGATTGACCTCACACTTGTTCTTCCTGCTTCAGCCTTCCAGGTGCCAGAATCTAGTTCTGCGTGTCATTATGCTCAGCCTAAGTGTGATCCCCAGTTAAATGTAATTTTTTTGTTAAATTTGTTATTTAAAAAAATACATAGATGATAGAAAATTAATGCTTTAGTACACAATTCCAGAAGATTAGGCTAAATAAATCACAGAGGTATCTGCAGTTGGTCTCAGCTGCTGGCATATGATAGAATTGGCTAAGAAGAATGTGAAAGTGAAACATGGTGGCTTTATCTAAAGAGAAAGCAATAGAGGTGTAGCAGAAATGGTCAAGTTAAGGACATCTTTTAAGATAAACCATCAGAATTTGTTCTGCGTATGGGGAAAAGATGTTAAGGGTAACCCAAGGCTTTCTGCCTAAACCACTAGCAAATGGAGTTGCCATTATCTAACACTAGAAAACTTAGATTGGAGGAACCAGGTTCTGGTTACAAATACATGTTAGTACTTAGCCAACATTTGGAAGGACTGAAAACATTTTTAAAATATATTAAAATTTGTGCAAGATGCTAAAAGAAAATGTTGAATGGGGAGGGGTATTAGTGAGATGTCTCTGATTAAAGGTACTTTCTGCCAAGACTGACTACCTGAGTGTAGTACCCAGTGCTTACTACTCCTCCAGATAATTGTGTTCAGGTCCTAATACCCATGTCAGACAGCTCACACCATCTGTAACTATCTGAGTTATAGATCTGAGGGATCTGAGTCCCTCTTCTGTCTTCCATAAGCACCACACATATACAATATTAAATATAATGAAAACTAAATATTTGCTTTTAAAGTTGTACATGGACAAAAGGGGCACTATATTATATATATTTTATATTGCCAGAGAGTATCATACATGATATTTTATTTGATACATGTTTTCTATTAAGTAATTTGTCATAGGTAATTTAAATAGGGTGTTTATTATTTAATGAACCTTGAAATGCTCAGTGTTTATAATTATTGTTTCTTAATTGTTAAGTACTGTTACAAAGATAATTAAATGTGGAATATGTGCAGTTTTTCTTTTTTTTCTTTTTTTCTTTTTCTTTCTTTTTTTTTTTTTTTTTTTCGAGACAGGGTTTCTCCGTAGCTTTTTGGTTCCTGTCCTGGAACTAGCTCTTGTAGACCAGGCTGGTCTCGAACTCACAGAGATCCGCCTGCCTCTGCCTCCCAAGTGCTGGGATTAAAGGCATGCGCCACCACCGCCCAGCTTCCATTTGTTTTTTGGTGATAGCCCTAGTGTCCTAACTTTCTCTGTAGACCGTGCTAACCTCAAACTCACAGAGATCTGCCTGCCGCTGCCTCTGCCTCCTGAGTGCTTGGATTAAAGGTGTGTGCCAGCACTGCCTAACTAAGTGCATTGTTTTTAATTTTATTCATAGAACTTAATATTATAGATTTCATTTCTTGAGATTTGTAGTTAAAATTCATTTAGCAGGGGCTGGAGAGATGGCTCAGTGGTTAAGAGCATTGCCTGCTCTTCCAAAGGTCCTGAGTTCAATTTCCGGCAACCACATGGTGGCTCACAACCATCTGTAATGAGGTCTGGTGCCCTCTTCTGGCCTGCAGACATACACACATATTATGTATTTGTATACATAATAAATAAATAAATAAATATTTTAAAATTTCATTTAGCAGAGATTAAAATCATTGTTTTATTTTTCAGTTAGTAGATGATACTATTATTATTAATTATATTATTAATTATTATATTAATATTTCTGTTACTCAGTTTCTTTCATTTTGGGTTTCTCTTTATAACAGCCCTGACTGTCCATGAACTCTCTAGACCAGGCTGGGCCTGAACTCACAGAGATACCTCTGCCTCTTCTGGAGTACTGGGATTAAAGGCGTGCGCCACCACGCCTGGCAAACCGATTTCTTTATAGAATGGGGAAAACAATGAAATCTATGTAGGTTGTTGGAAACAATTTAGTTCCTTCATGGAGAGTACTTCAAATAGTTCTAGCGTGCTCGCTTTGGAACACGTCTACTAAAACTGGAACGACACGGAGAAGATTAGCGTGGCCCCTGCACAAAGATGACACGCAAATTCGTGAAGCGTTCCACATTATATAAAAAAAAGATAGTACCTAGAATATAATTGTTGCTTATTAAATGTCAGCTATATGATTGGCTTATTAGTGTAGTAAAGTCTCTGGTTCTAAAAATAAAACTGTAGGGTTTTTTCTTTATATGTAGTATATACTTATAATATCCTTTTGAATATAAAATTATTTATTATTATGGAATATCATATATAGTTTTAATTGGATGGTCATTTCTTATATAACACTGTGTCTTAATATCTTACGTATGCATCATTTGAGTTTTCAAACCACATTCTTAACTTCATATTACAATTTTGTCATTGCAGGCAAGAAGACAACAAGACCCTAGTCCTGGTTCCAACTTAGGTGGTGGTGATGATCTCAAGCTTCGTTAAGACTAGCACAGCACCCGTGCCGCCCATCCCTACGTACACACTGCTTCTAGTTGGTATCAGCAACACATTGTGCGACCAGAAACTGTGATAACTGGAGGTACTGCAGTCAATTTCGTGACCTGAGGCAGTAAAAGACATCGTCAGCTGCCATGGTTTTGCACTATAATATCTGCATTTCTGGTTTTTAAAACATGTAGCCAGTAATAATTTGAAATTTTTTTCTATGCAAGCTTATCTTGTTGGCATTATTTTGGTTGGGTTGAAAGTATCTTCTTTCTCCATTTTAATTTAAAAGTTCATGTCATTTAAGAACAAGATAAGAAATTGAAATTTGTATCAGGGTTTTCTTCAGCAGTTGCTTAAAATTATTTTATACTTTCAGATGAGTTGGTCATACAGTCTTCCTTCTAGATAAGCATTCTTTGTGTTTGTTTTCTCCATATTACTTTGTTTTTTGTATTCTACACCATTTTACAAATAAGATGTGTTTGCGTTTTCTTACAAGCTAAACACCTAGCAGCATAGAGCTGTCTGCCACCGCCTCCTAAAACAGTTTACAGTTGTGAAAGTCACAGTATCCTTTTAAATACTAGTACTCACCTCTTTTTTGCCCTTTTAAACATAAAAATTTTAAATTAGTATTCATTTTTATTTGTCTCAGATCTGTTTCAAGTTCTCTTCTATAATCATGAGTTTGGGTAGAGGTGTTCTCCATAGGTGATAATGTTCTACAGAAATGCCCAAAGAAGTCACAGGCTGGCTTCTGTTTTATTCAGGGATTTTATTTTTAAGTCAATCAGAAAAGGGATACTGGAACTTACTCTATGTAACAGCATATAAAACTGGAGGCAGTGATGAATCAGTACAAAGGTAAATTGTATTAACATCATGTTTAAGATAGCTGCTTTCATGTGTATTTTGTATTGCATGCTTTTGTAGAAACAATATTGGGTGATGAAGATTAGTCTTAGAAAATGTTCATCTGTGCAGGAGATACATTTTCTTCCATTAATTCTGGGCGAAACATTCACAGTTATATATGATGGTATTTTGCAAAAGGACTATTAATAGTGCATTTTGAGATGAATCAGTGTGACAATATTTTTAAAATAGGCTTAGTGTCAAATTGCAATTTTTTTAAATATAAAACTGGAAAAAAGTGCTAAGTCATTTGGCACATGCTTACAGATACTTTTCTTGGTCATATTCATTAAATGTTACTACATTTCTGAATTTTTGCAAAAATGTATTTTATCATAAAATGGCATTATTTTAGAGAATTTTAAAAACTGACATGGTCAATTCAGAAAAATCTGAATAAGGTCATTGCATTTAAAAAGCATATAAAGATACTTGATTGTGAAGGTGTGTCTTTCATTGTATATATATAATTCATCAACAAATACCTGTATCTCAAAATAAAAATATTTGTTATATATTTGAAGTCGTGCATGGTAAGGATTGTGTTTGAATCACTATAAACAATAATGTGTTACAAAAGATCATGCTGACTTTGTATAAGTAAGTACTATGAATGAATTTGGTTGGTATTTGGTGTTGTACAGCTCACATGTTTACACTCTCAGTGCCCTAATTCCTCTGGGGAATTACCTTTTTAAAGTAATCCTTACAGGGGTGTTTTAAGGTTACTTTAATCACAGAGCTCCTTCGTTTTGACCTCTGCAGTTAATTTTATTTTTTAAAACAACATGTTGGTGGTACATTTTCTCTGCTTTTAGCCAAGAGCTTTCAGTCCACCAGTAAATCAGATCACATGGTATTAAATTTTGTTGTTGCCATCTCTCTGTATATAGTGAATGTTTTTTTATTAGCTCTGCACTGCTTCTGTCTTAATGCTGGCATTAAGATCATAAACCCCTTTTTTCCATAGTGCAGACTTTTAAAACTACTTTAAGTTATTGATGCAATTTCATATTTTTTCATAATCTATATTTAAAATTACATCATTGCATCATCCTTCTAAATTCATCTCCATTAAAACTTGCCTTAAGCTACCAGGTTGCTTTTGCCATTAGCTTTACTGTATATTTGTATGTTTAATTTAGTTTCACATTAAAATTCTGTGTAGTGAAAACAAAGTCTTGGCTCTTTATTGATAAAATGTGATCTTTTCTGTCCTACTACTTTGACCCTTTTTACTTTTTTTTTAAAGGAAAGCAGCAACAGTGCCATCTAGTGGTCACATCTTCTAGTTCCAGAGGCCAACCTTTAGATCACAATGCACAGTAATTTCTCAGTGGTTAGTGGGAACAGGAGGGTCAGAAGTTTAATATCATTCTTGGCTACTACAGAGTTCAAGACCTAGGCTGGAGAGATGAATTAGAGGTTAAGAGCCATTGCTGCTTTGTAGGGACCAAGAGTTTGTTTGAGTCCTAGCACCCAGAGTAGTCAGCTCACAATCGTCTCAGTACCAGGGGTCCGGTGCCCTTTTCTGGCATCTGTGAACATAGTATACATGTACATGAGCAAGTACATGCACAAACTATTATTTAAGATAAAAAAAAACAATTTATTTCTTTTTTTTTAAGTTGGGGGGGGGGCTGGAAAATTGGTTCCATGGTTAAGGGTACTGGCTACTCTTCCAGGGAATTAGGTTCAATTCCCCACAACTACATGACAGCTCTCTGTAACTCCAGTTCCAGGTATCTAATACCCTCATGTAGCATCCTTAGACAGTAGGCACCAATGTGCCACATAGACATACATGTAGAAAAAACACCAATACACAGCTGAGCGGTAGTTCTAGGACAGGCTCCAAAGCATGAGGTACATAAAACAGTGACCTCTGGACAAAATAAACATATATCAAATTTTAGTACCATCTTTCAGGATAGTTTAGAAATAATCATAGTAGGTGTGTATTAAATCTAACATTCCTAGAACAGGTCCTGGCATTTATCCAAACCTGAAAATTAAGCTTTTTACTTGAAGCATTTCATAAGTTTGATCTGTAATGAACAGATTTATCAGTTTGCTTACTCACTACCAGATTTCATACAAATGACAAAAACACCTTAAATACTGGGTGGCGCTCTTAAGGAAGACTGAAGCAAGAGGATTATGAATTCAAGGCCAGCCTGGGATACATAATGAGGCCTTATTGAGGTGAGGGGGTGGAGTATAAAACAATTCTAAATGCTGACTGTGAGCAAGGGCACAGTGCACTGAGCCAGACAATTCCCCATGGTAGAAAGGAAGGTTTATTGGGGATCAAACTTCCGAGCTATCTCTCAGGGATGGAGGAGCCGAAAAGCAAAACGGGGGAAAGCAAGCAGATCGTATTATGTCAACGCGGGGGGGGGGGGGGGGTGTCTTTGAGCTGTTGAGGATCGACTTCCCGACAGGATCAAGAGAGGTTTCTGATAAGCAAACCCAGAGTTCAGACCTTTGTTTACCCACCCAGAAACAGTCCTTCTGTGTAGGGCAAGCCACTGCCTTGGGGGGGGGGGGGGAGACCTAACATAGCTACTAGGAAATTGTATATTTTTGGTTTTGAGCCTAGGCTTTAATGGCTGAGACATCTCTCCAGCCCACTACCAGGAATTTTTAAATTGCTTATATTGCTGTCATCAATATCAAGATTATAAATGGGTAATGAATTATAAAATGGAAATTTTAATGAAAAATATTGAAGCTATAGTATTGAGTTTTAAAAATAAAGTATATCAACTGGAAAGCTCGCCGGGCGGTGGTGGCGCACGCCTTTAATCCCAGCACTCGGGAGGCAGAGGCAGGCGGATCTCTGTGAGTTCGAGACCAGCCTGGTCTACAAGAGCTAGTTCCAGGACAGGCTCCAAAACCACAGAGAAACCCTGTCTCGAAAAACCAAAAAAAAAAAAAAAAAAAAAAAAAGAAAGAAAGAAAGAAAGATAGCTCAACGGTTAAAAGCCCTGTTGCCCTTGCAGGGGGCCAAGGTTTGGTTCCCAGGATCTACGTGATATCTCAACAACCATCCCTAGGTCCAGTTGAAGGATACAGCATCCTTTTCTGAACTCCATGGACAGCAGGCATGCACATAGTCCACATATATACATGCAAGCAAAATAGTTATACACATAAAAAACTTTTTTTTCTCCCAATACAGTGTTTCTCTGTTTAGCTTTGGACCCTGTCCTGGCACTAGCTCTGGAGACCAGTAGACCAGGCTGGCCTGAAATCACAGATCCGCCTGCCTCTGCCTCTTGAGTGCTAGGATTAAAGGCGTGCGCCACCACCGCCCAGCAAAATAAACTTTAAAAAAACAAAAAAACTTTTAGTCATTTAGGATAACTCAGAAAATAATATAAATTAAGCGCCCTAAATAGGCATCATCTCTGCTCTCGAGGAACTAGTCTATCCTTAAAGCTGTAGCAGCTTCTAAATTATATAGGAAGTGTTGGCAGTTGAGTACATCTGTACTGAATAGTCAAAATAGCCTACCCCGGGGAGACATCTGAGCTGGAAGCTGGCAATCAGCTAGAGAAGACTGAGAGGGTAGGTCGCCAGCTAGTTAGTAGCTTAGCAAGTTTGAAAGAACATAAGGTAATGCCTGCAGTATGGATTTGAAAGGGGCTGCAGAGGTCTGTGTAAGAGATACAAGCTGGTCTGATTGTGTCAACTACATGGAAGACATTTGGACTCCTGCTTAGGAGAAGACAGAAGTCACCAAGCAATTGGGAGGTTTGTAGGATGAGTGCTTGAGAAATTTGCTTGGTTAACTGAAAAGATCAAGGCCAGAAACAGAAATGTGTGCTCCTTAGTCATAGGGTAGCCTGGTGGGTATGAAGATGACTCGGAGCTAAGGGGGAAAGTGCAGGAACTGAAATTAAAATTTGTGCCCATTTTTTGTTAAAAATGGTCCATTGTGTTAATCTTAAAACATACCAAAAATGGGGCTAGGGAAATGGCTCAGTGCTTAAGATCTAGTTTTTAAAAAGGTAACAGCTTGAAATTTTTGAGCTAAATATCAGTGATATGCCTGGCCTTATATAGCAGAATTGAACACTACTATCAGCCATTAATACTGAACAAGAAAGGAGGTGGCATTATAAAGAGGGATTTGGGAATGCCTGCAGCAAACATGTGTCTTCTGTTCTTATGGACCAAGCTAATCTGGGCTCCTACCAGAGAAGACCACTCAGCACAGTTATTGGGTTCCTCCACTGATGCAATAAATCAAATCAAGCCGAATTAATAAATCCAGATTTAATAAACAGCAGAGCAGTTGTGAATGACTCTCAGGAAGGCAGGAGAGAGAGCACATGGGCAGTCCAATGATCAGGTCTTAAATACTCTCTAGTCGGCAGCTCTGGGGGAGGAGCTGACCCTTGGGGGTTTTCTGAGGGGCGGGGTCTGGAATGGGAAGAGTGAAACCAGAGTGGAGATTCCCAAGGAAAGTATTTATTTAGTCCTGCCTACTGGTGACTACACCTGGGTATTCTGAACTCAAGTGCAGCCATGAGCCATTCCTGGAGTCCATATTTAAGCAAGAAAACCACATCCTGGCTGGAAAGTCCCCAAGATTCCTTTCCACAACTGCAAGCAGATAGTCACAAAAGACAAAATATTCAATTAGCAAAAATAGGGAGGTCAGGCAACCTTTCAAAGAGCCCTCATCCTTGAGTTGTTTTCATCCAGGGATTGTTTTTCTTAAATTCCCACTTACAGTTACTGAGGTACCGAAATGGAGTTCTGTGACCTTCTAGCCCTTGCCATACAGTGCCTGTCACCGTTCTAAGTGGGGGAATCGCAGTCCTAACCTGAAGGAAAGGATGTTTGTGGGTAGCTCTAAGAACTACCACATGCCACTCTCAATTATGAAATGCTTTGAACTGGGAGGGTAACTGTATTATAATACTTGTCTAGCACACACAGGCTCTGGATTGGATCGCCAGCACTACAAGATAAAGAAAAAAAAGGGCCAGGCCTCGGTGTTGCACTTTAATCCCTGCTCTCTGGAGGCAGAGGCAGGCAGATGTCTGAATTCAAGGCCAGCCTGGTCTACAGTTTGAGTTCTAGGACAGCCAGAGTGACACAGAGAAACCCTATCTCGAAAAAACAGGGGGAAAAGAAGTAATTGTTTGTGTTAGTATCCAGATGCCCCTTGGGAACTGGCACAGTCATCCCTCTGCGCATGGCAAGCAGGTCCATGACCATATGCAGCAAAGATCCCTTTAAGAGACAAGCTCTGCCCACTTCCCATCTATCCTCCTGCCTCTTCCTCTTCCTCCTCTCTCCTCCCTCTCCTCTCCCTACCTCCCCTCCTCTCTCTGTCTCTCTCCCCCTTTCCTTTTAATAAATCTCCACATTAAAGCTCTGTTTGTTTTTTTGTTTTGTTTTGGTTTTGTTTTTTGAGACAGGGTTTCTCCATAGCTTTGTAGCCTGTCCTGGAACTCACTCTGTAGACCAGGCTGGCCTTGAACTCACAGAGATCCGCCTGCCTCTGCCTCCCTAGTGCTGGGATTAAAGGTGTGTGCCACCACTGCCCGGCCACACTCAAACTCTGTCACCTTCCGCCGTCCTCACCCACCGTGGGACCCTCCAAGGTCTCACTCGTGCCTTACCATAACAAACTGTTCTTGATCTATAACTGAAATGTCATTAAAAAGCTCTTTCGCCTTTAATCCCAGCACTCGGGAGGCAGAGGCAGGCGGATCTCTGTGAGTTCGAGACCAGCCTGGTCTACAGAGCTAGTTCCAGGACGGGCTCCAAAGCCACAGAGAAACCCTGTCTCAAAAAAAAAAAAAAAAAAAAAAAAAAAAAAGCTCTTTTGAGGCCTGGAGGGATAACGATCCATAGGACTTTGATTCCCTAGCTGGGCTATGGTAGCGCACGCCTTTAATCCCAGCACTCAGGAGGCGGATCTCTGAGTTCGAGGCCAGCATGGTCTACAAGAGCTAGTTCCAGGACAGGCTCCAAAGCCACAAAGGTAACCTTAGATTTCCTCTCACTGTGTAGAGCAGGCTGGCCTGGAATTCACTGCTTCTCCTTCTGCCAAGAGCTTTTCTCCTATTCAAAGTTTCTTTTATTTACTACCGAACTTGAGTGGGTCACATTTAAATAAGCAAAGGTAACATCCTTTATTCACAAAAATCACCACACACTACCCCAACTGAGAGTTCCTGGAAGTTGCTTCAGTAGTCTTCCTGGTTTTGTGGTTTATTCTAACTTTAAAAATCATTTTCACTAAAAATCATTTTTGCTTTGTATTTAGAAGCATGGGACTTTGTATCTTTGTCTTGCCTCTCCCAAGACCATCTCAATTCAAGTCCCTCATACTCTTCCCCCGCCTCAAAATAAATAAAACAAACTGTTTTTTGTTTGTTGTTAGTTGAACCATTCCCAGTCTGGTTTGGATTAGAGTTCAGTTTAGATGGGGGTGGAAAAGACTTTTTGCTGCCTTTTTTTTTCCCCTCTAGCTGGCCTTGAACCCTTTTTGTTGCCCAGCACGACCTTGAACTTCCTCACAGCCCAACTGCTGGGATTTCTGGCAGGCACAAACCTCCACACCCAGTCTCCAAACACAACTAAGCGTCAGTGGTTACTCAGTCACTTCCCCCCCTGGACACCCCAGGGACCCAGTTGTTGTTTTGGCATGTGACATGCTACTCAAAGACATCCTATTACTATTTTTGTTTTGTCTGAGGCCCATAGCAATGACTTCAAATTTTGATGAACCACCCCTTATAGGCTGTGTAACCAGTTTGAGTGTTTAGTCTGTCCTCGGGGCACAACAATGAAAATTGAGCTCAGCTGCCTAGGATCAAGGAACCTTGGATAAACTCTTTACCCTCCCTGAGTCCCATTTATTCCTCTATAAAATGAGACTGAGGGTGTGAAGCCCTTGTCATCAAAAGAGGCTTCAGCTGCCTTTTAATTTTAGAGTGTCCTGTGGGGCCCAGAAAGGCTTGGCCACACTGCTCCCATGACACTTAATAAAAACCAGCTACAAAGTAGGTCTGAATTTGAGTTTACTGGCAGGCAACACGGGAATCCAAGGAAAGCCATAAACTGACACCACTCAGGGAGGGCCAGTATCTAAAGGGAAGTACCTGACATTCCAAGCATTAGATGATAAGACCACCAGAGGTCCCTCAGCCCAGGACTCGCCTATTTCCCTGTTGCCAAGATACCCCTAGACAAATGTCAATCAGGGTCCCGAACCCTGAAAGTCTCACTCCCAACTTCTACTATGACAGCCCCCCCCCCCCCCCCTTTGCTCTCTCCTCTACCGCTGCATCGGTCAGACAGAGTCCAAGCTCTTTGCTTTTTCATATGGGACTCAGCCTCCTAGGTGGTCTTTTGGGGGTCCCCGCAATCTGAGCTCTGGAGCAGGCAGGCCGAAAGTTAAAGCTAAAAGCGATTGGAGGAGCTCCTCTTTCACTCATGGGAAACACGCACAGAAGGCTTAAGGGTCTGGGCAAGACATCAAGCAGCAAAGCTGACCCCAGGCGGAGCTGCGTGTGGCAGCCTTAGAATGCACGCCCCAGGCTGAGCACTTGTGGATGAGACCTAGGTTGGAACCCTTCGCCCTTCTCAATCTTCTCGCCCTAGCCCTTACCCACACACCCGCACATTCTCAACAGTGAAACTGCTCAGAGACAACTAGGTCCTAGAGAGAGTCCATTTCTTCATAGCTAAAAGTAGTTTCAGTCAGCGTTTGTACTGTAACAAGCGAGTTGTGGAGGCGCACGCAGGGCGTGAGCCTCTGGGGCTGGGTCCTTCCCGTGTCTTTTGGTCCTAATGCACATTAGTGGGACAGGAGTGTAGACAGCAGACGGCTTTATTCTTGTGTGATGTGTCGTAGGCGTTGTCCCTCTGCTTTTGTAGGCACGTATGGGCTACTGTGCAATTCGTAGGGCCTCGAGAGTGTGACCCTTAGCTTCGAAAGCAGTCACTATTGCTGCTTTACTTGGCCGCCACCTGGCCGGTCAGGCGCCCCATACAGAGTCCGCGCGTGCGCAACCCCGCCTCAGGCCCCGCCCCCTAGGTTTGAGCCCCGCCTTTGCCACGCTTTACGGCCGGGCACGGCGCTTTTGCTGCAGTTGCTCCGGACGCTGCTGCTGCTGTTATTACCGCTCCAGCCGCGGCTGCTGCCCGGGAGGTGAAGGGAGGTGAAGTGTGTTGTTGTGTCGGTGCTGCCGCCACCGCCCGGAACGGAGTGGCGAGCCGGACGTCCGCGGACTGGCGAGAGCGGCGAGTCAGCAGCTGCGTGGTCTCCTCAGGCCGGGTCCTGTCTGCGCTGCCGCAGGGAGGCCGCCCGGCCCTGCGAAACGAACCAATGCTGGACCTGGAGGTGGTGCCTGAACGCTCTCTGGGGAACGAGCAATGGGAATTCACACTGGGTGAGTGTGGGGTCCTTTCAAGACTCTATCCGCTGGCCGCTGCTTCTCTCCGGCCCCTTCCGCTGCTAGTCTCTGCCCCAGATACCGATGCGTCCGCCGCTCTCCATTTTCGTACCCTCTGGTCTTTCGGTTCCAGGCTTTCGAACCCGCTTATTCCGTCAGTCATGGGATAAGCGATGCCCTCGCCTAGGGCTTCAGCAGGGTCCTTCTTAGGAGCTGTAGTACTAAGAATTATAATAATAGCTGGTACACTCCAAATACTTAGTGAAAAGGCCGTGCTTTTTTTTTTGAATTTATCTCTAGTAACCGTCCCTGAGGTCTGACCTGACGTCTGAGAATCAATACTGTTGTGCCCATTTTGCAGACTATGTTAAGAAATGAGTAGCACCCCGCGATCAACCTTCTGGTCACTGATCTGTCTTTGGTTTTAGAAAGAGGCAGAGGGGTCGGGGGACACGGGTTACCTTTTTCAGGAGGAAAACCTAAGCTCCTATCTCATAATCAGATGGTGCAGGAAATTGAGCTTGTTTTGTTCAAGGAACTTCTGACTTGTTTTCTTCTCTTCTGAAATGCAGCCTTAACGTGTGATGTCGTAATACTAGATGCCCGAGTTAAAAGTTGAGCGAAGTGGAAATTGCACATAGCTTTGTTTGGTCACTTTTGGGTTAGTTGGCCTTTTATGCGAACAAGAATGTTTGCATTTTTAGTAACTCCTTTATGGCAGCGCTGAGAAAAGAGGGTGGAAAACAGGTGTTGCCGCTGCTTGTTTGTGTGGGCCTGAACCTCTGTCACTCCTAGCCTGAGTCAACGGCTCCATTTGATTATAGTTCATCCTTGAGTGTCGAAGATCCAGGTCTGTAGAGGCAGCGTTTGGAGGATACAAACTGGGTAGATTGCTGGAAAGAGCCTGCTGGGACTCGGTGGCTGCCTGCCTCCTGCCTGTTGTAGAAGCCAGCTTCATCAAGGAGTCTTGGCTCTCTTCTCTCAGAATTTAGACTGCCTATTCCTATAGAGTTACCAAAATTTAATCTGCTATGAAAATGTTCCATTCAGCCTCTTGTGAGGCACCAGGAGCTTGACTGAGAAGCTAATGATGTTTGGCTTCTAATTAATATCCTTTTCTCCCCTGACCTTCCTGGATTGGCTTAGAACCATAGCAGCTTCAGGCTTACGATGGTATAATTAGAGTGTGGTTCTCTTGTTTGATTTAGTGAATATAAGAGATTGGTTGGGGTAAGGAAATTTCCATAACACTGAGCTATATACCTCACTACCAAGGGCTTCCTCTGGTAAATGTTTGACAACCCACCCCCAAAGCTGCCAGTTTTCCAGAACCAAGAATTAGAGTAGTTCTTTCAAACTGTCTTTGCAATAGCCAAAAATATCAGCAGAGTTGAGCTCAGGGAAGAACTCAGGCTTTCTGATTACTTGTAAACATTTTCATTATTCTGTTTTTAAGTTGGGTTTCATTTGCTTCTTTGTTTTTTAGACAGTTATTAGCCCAGACTGGCTTCAAACCCCCTATGTAACTGAAGTTGATTTTAACTTAAAATATAGTACTGGAGATGAAACCCGGTGGCAAGCACAGGAGTGTGCCACCGTGTCCATTTAAAGTCTGTGCAGGAGTGTGCCACCGTGTCCATTTAAAGTCAGTCTGTGCAGGAGTGTGCCACCGTGTCCATTTAAAGTCTGCAGGAATGTGCCACCGTGTCCATTTAAAGTCTGCAGGAGTGTGCCACCGTGTCCATTTAAAGTCTGCAGGAGTGTGCCACCGTGTCCATTTAAAGTCTATGGGATCGGGGGGGGGGGGGCTTTTTTTGTTTGTTTTTGTTTTGTTTCATGCTCATTGGTGTCTTGCCTGCATGTATGTCTGTGATGATATCGGATCCTCTGGAACTGGAGTTACAGACAGTTGTGAGCTGCCATGTGGATGCTGGGAATTGAACCAGGGTCCCCTAGAAGAGCAGCCAATGCTCTTAACCTCTGAGCCATCTGTCCAGCTCCCAAGTCTGTTTTTTTAAATTTGTTTAGGGGGGAAGTTCAATAGTTGAGAGCACTGGCTGCTCTTCCAGAAGACCAGGGTTTGATTCCTAACACCCCCGCCTCTGCCTCCACAGGCACTACGTGCATGTCCTACATATACATATATTACAGGCAGATACCTATACACATTTTTAAAAAAGATGTATGGGGAGGAGCGTGTGAGTGTCAGTCAGTCAAGTCAGAGGACAACTGGCAGGAGGAGTTGGTTCTCTCCACCATGTGAGCAGTAGTGAGCAAACTCGGGTCACCACTTTTGCCTTGCTCACTGTGCCATCTTATTGGCCCTAGAATCTGCAGGTTTAGATTGTGTAAATCCAGGACTGGGTGTAGCGACACAGGGCTTTAATTCTAGGATTCCAAGTTTCGTTTTGTTTTGTTTGTTTGGTTTTGCGACAGTGTTTCTCCATGACCCTGGCTGTCCTGGAACTCAGCTTCATAGACCAGGCTGGTCACAGAAATCCACCTGCCTCTGACATTTGCCACCACACCCAGCAAAAGACTATAGTTCTTTATAACTACATTATTAAAGAAAATGGGCTCATTTTAGAAATTACCCAATGAGATATCGAACCACAAATTTTAAAAACGAGGATTTTTTGGGTTTTGATGTTTTTGTTTGTTTTGGGTTGTTATTGTTGGTTGGTTTGGTTTTGGTTTTGGTTTGCTTTGGGTTTTTGAGACAGAGTTTCTCTGTGAGGTCTTGACTGTCCTAGAACATACTCTGTAGACAGGTTGGCCTTAAACTCATAAAGATTTGCCTGCCTCTGCCTCCTGAGTGCTGGGACAAAAGGCGTGTGCCCTCACCTCCTGGCTTATTTTCATATCTGTCACTATACTTTGTTCTCATTTGATCCCCTGCCCTGCCCTTTCCTTTTTTCCCTCTGCTTGGTTTTCCTTTCTCCACTGAGAGGTGAAAGGTAGGATCCCCTGGAGCTCTGTGTGTGTGTGTGTGTGTGTGTGTGTGCGCGCGCGTGTGTATGTGTGTATTTGTGTGTGTGCTCCGTGAGAGGTGAAAGGTAGGATCCCTGGAGCTGGAGTTACAGGCAGTGTGAGCAGCCCAGTACGGGTGCTGAGAACAAAACTCAGGTCCTGTGGAAGAGTAGCAAGTGCTCTTAATCATAGAACCGTCTCTCCAGCTTTTGGATTTAAATGTGGGTTTCTATACTAGCTAGAATGTCTTGCATCACCCTGGACCAGCAACCTCAGGCCTGTCACTAATACTGTTCCTTTTCATCTTGAGTAATGAAAGGACTGCATTCTGCTGGGAATGGTCACATGGCCTCTGTGCCCGGGGAAGCTCTGTGGACTCCTAGATCAGTGATAGTCTATCATGGGGAGGGATGGCACAGGGCTCTACCGTCACCTAGTCTACATGTTACTTCAAGTGTGTTTTGCAGTAAATTGCTTAATTATCACAGTGTATGTGGCCTAGCATTTTGCCTATGGCAAAGGGGCAGAGAGACATACTTAAGAGAGTCTTCCTCTTTCTCAGGGTTCCAACCTTCAAGGAGTAGCTTCCTAACAGGCTTTTATAATCATCTAGAAACCAGTCACCCATGAATTTAGCTAAGCTTTTGTTTTGTTTTATCTTTTGAGATAGGGACTCCCCGTGTAACCCTGGCTGGCCTGAAACTCACAGCGGTCTGCCTGGGATTAAAGGGTGTGTTCCACCGTGGCTGGTTTTCTGGACTCCATCTTTAATACCAGCACTCTTCACAGTGAGTTCCAGGCTCTGTGTGTGATGGGGGTAGGAGTGTAAATCAGTTTTCCACTCTCAATCTCCCCTAATCCCAAAACTACATTTGGGGCTGTTAGGTGGGAATAAGTATGGAAAATGAATCTGCTTTAAAAGTATGGTCATAGGTTAGAGAACCTGGCAATGTTTCCCTTATCACCACAGTGCTGCAAGATCCTCTTCATTGCCAGCTAACCTTTCTTTATCGAGTAGGTGAAGCTGATAAACACATAGCTAGCCAGCAAGAGATTTCCTAGTTCTTACTGAACCTGTGCAAATGCAGATGCATCTGGGCCTGATAATCATGGCCTAGCATTATGATGGAGAGCTGCATCCAGCCTCGCGGCTGCCTTCCTGGCCTTTGTAAACACAGGGACAGGAAAACCTCAGCAGACGGTTTGACCACTGTGGATAAAGACACTGCACATTGAAATAATGGTTTCAGTAGGACTTGAAGAATATATTGATGTGGCAGCATATGTCTGGATTTCTTTTAGTTTTCTGAGGCAGAATCTTGCCCATACTAACTAGTCTTGGAACTCTGAGCAGTCAATCCTCCTGCCTTAGTATCCTGTGTGCTGGGATCACAGGCCTGAGTCACTATGCTTGGCTTGGATTTGGTTTTGAATCTCATCTTTAGAATACCTAAAGGCAGATTTAAAGGGTCATTGGAGAAAATGTTCTCCAGCATTGCCCTATTGTACGGAGACAAATGACTTGCTGTATCCAAGATAGCATGTCAGTCTGTGGGATATGCTCACGAACATTGGGAACTGAGTAGGAAATTATCCTACTCAAATAGTTCATTATTGTAATACATTTTACTATAATAGTTCATTTTATTATCATAAAGGATATGTAAGATATTGTGGAGTGAGAAGGGACTTGACCTAACCTCAGGGCTCAGAGAAGGATTGGTATTAACCCACAGGAAAAAAATAAGTGATGTATACAGGAAAACATAATTTTGATTTATAATTAAATTTTGATTTATAATTAGAGTGTGGTGTACTGGCAAAAGAAATAATAGCCAGGCATGGTGCATCCTCCCACTCCCCATTCCCAAGACTCATGTGGTTGAGACAGGTGAATCTCTGAGTTTGAGGCCACTCTGGACTGTAGTGATCTCCAGACCAGCCAGGAGTACACAGTGAGAACTTGTCTCAAAAATAATTTTTTTCCTGGAATGCTAACCTTGTTTGATGTTAACTCTCTGGGACACTGTAAAAAGGCCCTGGGCTCATGAGAAAGAAGGTAGTCTGTTGCAGGCTTCTTTTTGGAAGTGCAGTTTACAGACTAGATCCAGAGAGGCAGGGAAAGGAATGTAAGAGGTTTTAACTTAAGATACACACACTGAATGTTGGAAGTAGTGAGAGACCCAGAATACAGAGAAGATTAAAAAACAATTTAATCTGTTTAAATCTTATTTACCTTTAGTTATACACAGAAAACAGATTGACTTTCTAGTTAGGATCTGGAAAGAATGAGACATAAGCAGAAGAAATAATGCTGTGCCATTGTGTGAAATATAGCCTGATAAGCCGGGCGGAAGTGACGAGGGCCTTTAACCCTAGCACTTGGGAGGCGGACCTGAGTTCAAGGCCAGCCTGGTCTAAGGACAGCCAGGACTGCTTCACAGAGGAACTCCGTTTCGAAAAACAAAACAAATACCCTATCACCTTTGAAGACTGAGAAAGATGGCTGAACAGCAGGAAAGAATGGTATCTGTGGAGAAATGGGAAGACCGTGGTGTGAGACCTGTGTGTTCTGTCTCGGATGTCTATAGCACAGATGATCTTCCGTTGCAGGAATGGCATGCTGCATAATATATCCAAATTGTTCGTATTCTCAGCAGCTTTGTCTGTTGTGCATTAGACCCTATGCTATAGAAGACTGCGAAGTGTATTAATTGATTATAATTCAGGACTGGAAGTTCAGCTTAGTAAGGGCTTGTCTAGCAAACATGAGGATCATCTCATTTCAATCCTGAGTACTCATTAAATATAAATTATCTGGGTGGTGATGGCACACGCCTTTAATCCCAGAACTCAGGAGGCAGAAACAGGCAGATCTCTGTGACTGGACAATCTGGTCTACAAGAGCTAGTTCCAGGACAGCCAGGGTTGTTACACAGAGAAACCCTATCTTGAAAGACCAAAAAAATTAAAGGTATAAAAATAAATTAAAAAATTAAAGATTGGGTGTGGTAGCAGGAGCTTGAAATCTCAGCACTGGAGAGGTGGAGACAGGTGCATTCCTGAGGCTTAATGGCCAGCCTAGCCTGCTTGGTGAGTTCAAGGCCAATGAGAGGTGTTATTTCAAAAAATAACAAGGCTCCTGCAGAATTTTCCTTTGGCATCCACTTGAACACACGTGTGCACGTACACACATGCACATATTAAAGAATATGACTTTTGGCTTCCTGATTGATTGTTTTTACCTTTCTTCAAACTGAACAACAGTTCCTCAAACGAGAATGCAGTAGAATTGTTTGAATGGGATGGACTGCAGCTTCTAATTCTTCGTCTAGAGCATCTCATCTGAGTGTGGTCTTCCTTCAGTCCCTCTTCTTCCCTTTCTTTTGTCACTTTGCAACACAGAATAAGTGCTGTAAAGTCATAAATAAATAGGTGGTCAGCTCTGAGCTGGGAAGTCAGACAGTGGTAAATAGCCCTTCCTGTCATTGTAGTCAATGTCAATGGACCCTGAAAACATACTTTTGTTATCGCAGTAAGTCCCTAGAATGTTGAAGGTGTCGGTTCAGCTCACTTAAACTAGAGGTAAATGTCGGTCTGCATGTAATTGGCCTTGCCTTCAGAACTAAGTATTTAAGCAATATTTATGGCTTTTTTTTAAAGTGGGAATTAAATGAAATTCTTTGTAAAATAAGTTGTTTTTGATCAGTGTGTGACTTTTGTTTGTTTTGTTTTTGATACTTGCGTCAAATTACAATCCTCCTGCCTCAGTCTTATAAGAACTGAAATTTAAAACTTTAATGAATTCTTGTAAGCCATATGTCTTAATACACTCTACATGGGTTGTTGTAGATGCCCGAGGCAGAGAAGGGAGCAGTGTGGGGTTATAGGAAACCAGTACAGTCAGGACTAGAAGCTTGGCCTCCAGAGTCATGAAGTCTATGATTTTCCTGCCTATTCTTGGTTCATGCTGACTTTGTCTTTGAGCTCTTTGACTGCTTGGGATCGGTTTGGCTGTCCTATTGCTAAGAAGCTTTTCTCTATGTTCCATTTCTCCCCTTGGGCAATCTTGAGTGGTTCCTTGGTCTTTGCTTTTTAGCTTTATTCTTACTTACTGTAGTGACCACACTGTGTGCATGCAGGCTTCAGAGCTCAATGCTTCCCACTGTGTAGGTGTCAGTAAATGGATAGACCAAGTAACCACATGGTGTCCTTTATTGCAGGAATGCCCCTGGCTCAGGCAGTGGCCATTCTTCAGAAGCACTGTCGCATCATCAAAAATGTCCAGGTTCTCTACAGTGAGCAGGTGAGTGGTGGCTGACTTGTTTACTGAAATAGAAGCTTTGGTCAGTGAGTGAGTTTACCTCCAGAGAGGACGCTCTGGGGAGGCTAGCTGGGGGAGTTGCTGTGCTCCAACATTAGAGCCTTAGGTCAGCTTTCAGGGTGTCTTGGTTTGGAAACTTTGGTCTTGATAATCTAGTGCTGCCAGGTTTAGAAAGAAGATCAGTTTTAAAAAAAAAAAACCAAGACAACTAGACCTGCTTTCTTGTTTTGTTTAAATCTGTACTTACCTACTGACTCTTAAAATGGGGACCTTTTCACGAGAAGTCACCTCAAGCTGTCTCTGATTTTCTAAAGTGCTTGTCACCTTTTGTGATTAAAAGTGTCTTTTCTGCTTTGTTGGTTGTCTGAAGTTCAGAATTACTTCAGGAAAGATCTCTAGGTAGCAGGCTACATGAATTGAAAGGAAGCAGCGCTAGCTAGCTCACCCCTTCCCTCTGTCCTCTCCAAGACCATCTTCTCTCCACTGAGCTCTGAAGCCTGCAGTTCTGTGATGTTAGAACATAGGCTGCTTTGTGAATTAGCCTTTGTGTTGCAAAGCTTTGGGAGCTGGTTTGAGCCTAGAGGCCAAAGGCTGTCCCTGTGGCTTTGCTGAGACTCTGAGTTCTGACTGGATGTTTTAGTAAGTTTCAGCTCTTAGAGCAGATGCAACTTGTTTTTGACAAGAAGAATGTTTTAGATTATAAGCGGGTAGTATTTCTGTGAAACTTCCCAATTTGTCTGACAGCAACGGCTGTCTTAGGCCTATTACCACTACCATAGGTACATTCTGCGGCTCTGTATCCCTTAGCTACTCTGAAGGGTCTAGGAAGGGAATGCGGTCTCCAGTCAAGTACTCAGGGATCATGTGGTATCTGCTACACATATGGAACTTGACAGAATGTACAGGGGTTCCTTGAGTCAACAGAGTGGGTTCTCATTTAAAGGATAGATGGTGGCTCTGTCAGCTCTTTACTCTCAATCATTCCTAATGTAATCTGACAGGTAGTGGCCATTAAAACAGGAAGTGGACTTGCTTGTAAATAAGATTGCCACATCTGAAGACTAGAGGGCTTTGAAATAAGCTTTATGCTTTCTAACCATTCTGTACAAATCCTTGGTTCTCATATCACTCATTGTTCCAGTCTTTGCAAGAATGTAACATTATGTTCATTTCCTAGTATTTTCTTTTAATTGTATTAGTTTTTGCCTGTGTGAATATGTGTACCACATGCATGCAATGCCAGTGCTTGCAGAGG
The DNA here is from genome assembly GCF_018167655.1 of Microtus oregoni. Taxonomy (NCBI): domain Eukaryota; kingdom Metazoa; phylum Chordata; class Mammalia; order Rodentia; family Cricetidae; genus Microtus; species Microtus oregoni. The sequence goes on from NW_024543063.1 coordinate 46,197,517, forward strand.
CCATGAAAGGGTATAGAGTCCCTGAAACTGGAGTTAACAGATGGTTATAAGCCACAGTGTGGGTGTTGGGAACTGAACTTGAATCCTCTGCAAGAGCAAGTGCTCTTAACCACTGAGCCGTCTCCCCAGCTCCTCCCTAATGTCTTCTGAGCATCTATACCTATTCGTAGACACAATTGGCTTTGGAATTTTAGGTTTTGTGTAGCCAGGGCTGGGCTTGAACATCTGAGCTTCCTGTCTCTACCTCCCAAGTGCTAGGACTACAGACGGGTGATACTATGTCCAACCAAAAACATGGATTTTTGAGTCTAGCTCTGCATTCCTCCTATCTTTTAGTTGTGTGGTTTGTGAAAACTTAACGACCAGTTTGTTATTCATATATTATTACAACAGTCTCTTGAGACAGCCCTGGCTGGCCTGTAACTCACCTCTGCCTCCCAGATGCTGGGCTTTGAACAGTGTTTGACAAGGAGCTAAAGATGCTGTTGGAAACTGGGCTTTGGTGGCATACGCCTGTAATCCTAGCACCTGAAAGGCAGAGGCAGGTGGATCTCTCTGAGTTTAAGGTCAGCCCGATCTACAAAGTGAGTTCCAGGACAGCCAGAGCTGTTACACAGAGAAGCCCTGTCTCCAACAATAACAAAAAAAAAAAAAAAAAAAGTGCAGTTGAAGCTCTGATATGGTACTGTTTTTCAGACAGGATCTTAATGTGTAGTCAGACTGTGACCCTTCCGTGTAAGCTTCCTAAGTACTGCGTCACAGGTATGTCAGCACACTGCCCTTGATGTGGTGCTCCTTAGATGTGGTTCTGTCCTGACCTTCTTTTTCTCTACTTAATTTTCTTTTTGCTTCCAAGTGCAGAAAACATTTTGTTCCTAAGAATTATTTTTCATTCTGTCCTCTCCTCTCCTCTTTCTCTTTAGTAGTGCTGGGGATGAGACCTGGGCCTTCGAGTATGCTAGGCAGGTACTCTACTACTAACGTACATCCCAGCGTGGAAGTCACACCTTGGAACTTAGCGCATGAATATCAGGTAGACTCCATCTCTTTTAGAAGGCAAAGCAAGTGTTGATGCTGCCACCGAAGTCTGCTACCTTGTGTGAATCTGTGAGGGAGGAGAACACATGGTTTAGCTAATTCCAGAAGGTTTTTTGGAGGTAGTTTCCCTATAAGGCCTACTGGGGTAGCATCAGACTTTCTAATTTATGTCTTTCTCTCTCTCTCTTTTTCTCTCTCTCTGGTTTTTCTAGACAGGGTTTCTCAGTAGCTATGGAGCCAGTCCTGAAACTCGCTCTGTAGACCAGGGTGGGCTCTAATGCACAGAGATCCGCCTACCTCTGCCTCCCGAGTGCTGGGATTAAAGGCGTGCACTACCACTGCCTGGCTGTCTTTGTCTCTTAAAACCACACCTCTGTTACTCATTTTGTTTACTTTAGTTATAAATAAAAACCAAAACCAAGTAAAAAAAACTTTAGACCTTTTGAACAACTTTGTGCCAGTTGGGTTTGAAATAGGGGTGTTTTTCCCTTTGGTTTGTAGTAGTCTCGGTCAGTTCTGTGAGTCTTTAAGACACCCTGCCCTCCTTATCCCCAGAACAACTTTAGGGGAAAGAGGTGACAGTTCTCCTAGCTAGGAACCAGAGGCATGAAAGTTTTAAGGGACAACTAAGGTCATCAGGGCTCTGTTCAGAGATGCGTCCTGCCACTCCCCACAGCAGTGGGCAGATGTAGAAGTGTGACTCCACTTGGGCTTTTCAGAAAGAAGCATTTATGGGATGGGATGGGGGGAAGGAAAGTTGAGTCCTTCTCTTTGTTACTGCTAGTTCACAAGGTGTTTCTTATTCCAAGAATTTGATCCAAAATACTCAACATGTGATTGCTATGGATATTACCAAGAGCCTGGGTGCAGGCATGGCTTCAGCTGACATACAAAGCCAGGCCTTGCTGAGTTTGGATACTGAGACTTTTCACATGACATGTCCTACTAAAAGAAAATGACCTGTTTACTCACTTAATTTTGTCTGTTTCTCCCGTGTGTTTCTACTAAAGTCTTAAAGGGAAAGGCACACTTTAAAGCAGGAGTTGCAAGTCAGACACAAGAGACAGTACATTCTGGCAGTTTGTTTGTTTTTAAATGCTTTCCAGCTTAGTGAGTTGGGGAAAGGGACTGTCTGACATCCCCTCTGTAGTGCACTTTTGTTGTAGGGTTTTTCAGGAGGAGCAGGGGAATAAATCAGTTGTTCAAAGTGTGTTTTATTTTTGTTTTGTAGTCTCCTCTAAGCCATGACCTCATCCTTAACCTGACTCAGGACGGGATCAAACTACTGTTTGATGCTTTCAATCAGAGACTTAAGGTAACAATAAATGATAACTATAGTTTCCTATCTGGCTGATCCAGTCTGTCTGGAGTTGATTAATATGTGCTGTTGTGAGGTGCTTGGAAACTTCTAAGTGGGTGTAGACTTCTGTGGTTCAAAGACCACAGTGTAGAAGACTGAAGCTGTGCCTATTACTCTAAAGGTAGAAAGATGGAACCGAGCTGGGATGGCTGAGAAGAGCTTGTGTTGTCCTTTGCTCAGGTGCTAATAAGAGAGTGTTGTAGATTTAGGGGAGCATGCCAGGAAGAGGAGAAAGAGTGTTGGTAAAAATGCTGTAGAGAAGTTAACCCAAGTCTTGTTTAAAAGATGCTGAGGATGGAGCCTAACTGTAGACTTTAGTTGGGTTGCATGTCTTGTTTTTCTTCATTTTTACACCAGACAGTGACCTAGAAAATTGAAAATGGACATTTCTTCTGGGGCTTATGGTTTGGTTTATGCTACCAGTAGGAGTTGATTCTTTATCCCCAGTAGAAATTTAAGTAACATGCTGGTGTGCAGGGTATCTTAACTGCATTGGTGTGCAGTTCGCCAGCACCTGTTCAGTCCAGGATGTTTTCAAATGCTGGACTGCACAGGTTACTCATGTGACACCAAACCAATGCCTCAGAGTCATGAGATTAAATAGACACCAGTGTTCCTGCGTGGGCTATGAAATAGCCCTTCTGAAAGGTGACATGCTTTCCAGCTCTGTCATCCGGTCACAAGTGAGCTAGTAAGAAGAGAAAATAGGACATGGGAAGGATTTCTTCCTTGGCGATCCTTCTAGGTTGTTGGTCAGCCATAGTTGTAGCTGTCAGAGGGAATGCCTGCATCTTCTACAAGCAGGGCTTCTGGCTAAAAGTAAACAGTCTCTGTCAGCATAAGGTCCTGACCTCAGTGAAATGGCAGGCAGTTTGGCATGGTGTACTGCCATCCCGGGCCTTCTGAAGGGGACCCTGGCTACCTTCTGAATCATTCTGTCTTCCTTTGCAGGGCCTCTCTTAGCACCAGCTTCACCACTTACAAGCTTCATGCTGCCTTTAAGTAGGTACATATGAGGTGGACTTACCCAGTGCCCTCCCTGTACAGAATAAGTCATTACTCATTAAGTGGCTTGCTAGGACCAGTGAACAGCTCACTTAAGTTTAGAGAAAAATTTGTCTTCAGGTGCCATAAAGGCCCCAGCAGACAGCAGTTCTTTCCAGTAGGAAAGATTCGAAATAGCTTAATAATAGTGGAAAGGTTTTTAATTGAGTCAGTGTTATGTTTTCTTATTGTGTGTGTGTGTATGTCTGTGTCACAGCATACATGTAGAGGTCAGTTCTCTCTATATGGGTCCTGAGGATTGAACTCGGGTCCTCTGGCTTGGTGTCAAGTGCCTTTACCCTCTGAGCCATCTCACCAGCCCCAGTGCTAATGTTAAAAAAAGGTTAAGGACAGGGCTGGGAATATATATTGGTAGAGTGCTTACCCTTGGTTCATTCCCTGGCACTTACAACCAGAAGTGGTAGCACTTTAATTCTAGCAGTGGGAGAGGCATGAGGGTCAAGAGTTCAAGATCATCCTTGACTACATAGAGACTTGAAGACCAGGCTGGGCTGCTTGAGACTCTGTCGTCTCATTTAAAAAAAAAAAAAAAAAAAAAAAGGAGCCAAGTGTGGTGGCACACACATTTAATCCCAGCACTCTGGAGGCAAAGACAAGCTGAGCTCTGCGTTCAAGGCCAACCTGGTCTACAGAGCTAGTTCTAAGACAGCTAAGGCTACACAAAGAAACCCTGTCTTTGAAAAACCAAAAAAAGGAAAGGAAAGAAAAAGTAGGTATATTCTCTTGTCAGAAGTTGGGTAGGTGCTTTTGAATGTCCCAGTTTGTGTGCCAGGGCTGATGCTCCTCATGACCTCTCCCACATCTGAGCTCAGAATGGCAGGACATTGAGCCTGCTCTGCTTGTGCCATCCCCCACTGGGGGAATAAATGACACCTCCAACCCCCAACCAGCTATGGCGTTGGCTGCCAAGCCATGACGTCACAGTTCAAGGACTTTGTTGTATTTATTACTTGGTCCCAGTAATGCCTGAGTGTTCAGTGCCTTTTCATTTGTCTCTGCCCTGACTCCTGGCATTTCATCTGAGGCTGAACCATTAAAGGGACAACTTCACAAAGGCCCTCAGGATCTTCAGGTTCAACCAGCTCCCCTTTATTAGGGATATAATCTAATACTTTCGTACGTGTTCTGTACTGATGGACCTCTTCCTCCATCATTTTATATTGTAAATAAAGTAAGCCAATTTGTGGAGTTGTTTTGTTTTGTTTTTTCAAGACAGGGTTTCTCTGTAGCCCTGGCTGTCCTGGAGCTCACTTTATAGACCAGGCTGGCCTCTGCCTCCCTAGTGCTGGAATTAAAGGCATGTGTCAACACACCCTGCTGGTTTTTGTTTTTTTATAATATTATCAATTATGGCGCGGGGCCTAATGTGGTGGTACACACCTTTAATCCTAGCACTTAAGAGGCAGGGGCAGGAAGGTCTTTGAGTTCAAAGCCAATTTGGTCTATATTGTGAGTCCCAGGGATACATAGTGAGACCCTGTCCCCCCCCCAAAAAAAAATAATAATAATAAGGTAGTGTGGAAGAGGAAAATGTCTCTATTGAACACATGGCATCAACAAACTGGGTGGATGTGTTTCCTGGAATGTCGTGTTGTCTTGTAGAATGATCTGTGTTCCTGTATGACTCAGAGTGGATTAGATGTAAGGACCTTGATCGAAAGCATCTATGATCAGCTGATCAGCATTTAAACAATATCAGAAGAGGGGATGTTATGGCTGGGTGTGGTGTCATACACACCCTGTAGACTCAGCGCCTGGGGGAGCTGGGGGAGGCAGAGGCAAAAGAGTCATTGGAAGTTGGAGGGCAGCCAGGGCTACATAATGAAATCCTATCTCCAAAAAAAAAAAGAAGAAGAAATTTATGAAGGAAAGTTATCATTTGTGTTTTTCTTCCTGATTTTGTTCTTTATTTGGAGATGGAGTCTTACTGCTTGCTCAAACTAGTGTCAGATTTATTACTCAAAGTGATCATCTTCAACCTCCGGAGTAGATAAGACTCCTATCTTACAGTGCAGCATCCTACATGGCTCTTCCCCTCCCCAGGCTTAAAAGATAATGTGCTGTGCTTACAGGAAGTCTTAGTGCTGAAGCTGAAACCATATTAAACATGTTACATTGCTAAACTGTGTCCTTAAGTTTGCTTTTGGGGAGTATGCTTTGCTTCAGACAGAGCCTCAAATAGCTCAACTGGCCTTGAATCCTCCTGCTATAGCCTCTTAAGTACATCTGTCTTTGTTTCCACTTGAATGTTTACAGCTCCTAAATAATTTGTTTACTTTTTAGGTGATTGAAGTTTATGACTTGACAAAAGTAAAGTTAAAATATTGGTAAGTATTTACTTATTTTTTTATTTACTTTTCAGATTTATTTACTTATTCAGATACCAGTTTCAACAAGGATACCACTTACCAGGGTAGAGGCCTGGGGATTAGAAAAATAAGTAAAGAGAACAAAGATACAAGTGATGAAAATAACAAACAGCATAGGATAGTATCGAGAGGGAGTTCCAGTGAATACTGAAATCCATTTGCTTAAATATCCCAACCCAAAAAGGTAGGAGTAAGATGAAAAAAACTACATTAACATGATACAGTGAAATGAAGAAACCAGTTGAAGGGTTGTGGGCTACATTCTAGTTAAACATTCTCTTGCCAGAATAAGACAAGTAACGCTCACACCCTAGACCAGAATGTCTGCAGGCAAACTCCTCCCTGGGTGAAATCCATAGTTATCTTCCTAAGGGAGAAGGAACCTAGTTGGATCCTTAGACTTTTGTTTGAGGAAGAAACAGATCTACTTCTTAGTACCTGAAATACCAGGTCTGGATATTAGCCACCTGTTGACAACATCCTTGAGAAAACAGAACTGTCTGATCTAAATCAAGGTGGGGCAGAAACTTTGAAGGAACAGAAGTAAATTCCAACTCTGACCATTAGTCAAGATAGAATAGGCTCACAGTTTTGGGCCTCCACAAGTAAATAACTCTTATGAATATAATGGCACCTGGGAAGCCAAGGCAGGAGGTTTGCAGTGTTTTCAAGGCCAGGCAGGGTACGTAGCAAGATTCTATCTCTTAATAAATAATAACTTCGGCTACCATTGCTCATGATCTAAACCCATCTTATTAAACCTGGTATTAAAAATACTTGTATTTTTCAGTGGAGTGCATTTTAACTCTCAGGCCATCCCTCCTACCATTGAGCAAATTGACCAGTCTTTTGGCGCAACACACCCTGGAGGTAAGCCAAGTTCATCTGATTTGTCTGGTCATTAGAGGCACCCCAGAGCAATAAACCTGATGGGTGGTACCAGCTATCCTCATCTCAAATACTGGGATGGGTGTGAAGCGCCCCCCACCCCTGTTTTCATCCTGTGGGTCAGTTCAGAAACTAGACATAAGGAATTCTCTTGCTGGAGTCATTACTTCCTGCCAGTTTGTTTGTATCAGAAAGCAGATACCAGTCAACTATGTCATTCTTTCTCCCTCACTCCACAGTGTACAACTCTGCTGAGCAGCTCTTCCACCTCAACTTCAGAGGACTGTCTTTCTCTTTTCAGCTAGACTCGTGGATAGAGGCTCCCAAGTACGAGGTTGGCATTTCCTGTCCCTTACTTAGTATGTTTTATTTTCCAGTGTTCATGTGGAATAAGAAACTGGCTAGGACACCTTTCTTTGGTTGCCTTGTCTTTGAATTTTTTTGGGTTTTTTTTGATTTTTTGTTTTTTGGGGTTTTTGTTTTGTTTTGTTTTCAAGACAGGATTTCTCTGTAACATTCCTAGCTGTCCTGGAACTAGCTCTTGTAGACCAGGCTGGTCTCAAACTCACGGAGACCCACCTGCCTCTGCCTCCTGAGTGCTGGGATTAAAGGCGTGCGCCACCACTTTAAGGGCCAAGAGAGAATGGGTAGGACTGACAGGAAGAACGGGGCTCAGATCAGCATTCCTAGGAAGAGAGTATTTTGTGCTGCAGAGGACATTAAGGCCTCTCATATTCATATCCAGCCGTTTTCTATCTTAGATATCCTAAACAGATTGGTGAGTTCATTCTCTGAATTTCCAGTTACTTGTTTCTTTAAAGATGAATAAGCCAGAAGTGGTGATGCAATTTGTAATCCCAGTACTCAGTAGGCTGAGGCAGAAGGATCCCTGGTTCAAGGCCAAAAGGCCAACCTTGAACAAGGTGAACCTTGTCTCAAAAATAAATGAATGAATGTATGAATGAATGAATGAATAAATTTGAAAAAGCAGTAAGACTCAAAGATGAAAGGTGTACTTGCTTATCTAGAGTGAGTTAGTCGTCTCAGGCAAGTTTGAGCAGACCGGTTCTATCTATCTATCTATCTATCTATCTATTTATTGTGGTTTTTCGAGACAGGGTTTCTCTGTGGTTTTGGAGCCTGTCCTAGAACTAGCTCTTGTAGACCAGGCTGGTCTCGAACTCACAGAGATCCGCCTGCCTCTGCCTCCCGAGTGCTGGGATTAAAGGCGTGCGCCACCACCGCCCGGCAAGCAGACCAGTTCTTAAAGACCATTTCTGCCAGGGAGGACTAGATGCTGAGCCGTGTGATCTACATAATGTTCTCAGGGCACATTAGAGTGAAAAGTAAAATTTTTACCTTGTTTGCAGCCCAATTTTGCCCATGGTCTAGCTTCTCTTCAAATACCCCATGGAGCGACCGTGAAACGAATGTACATCTACAGTGGAAACAGCCTCCAGGATACCAAGTACGTGTGAGGGACATGAGCTTGGTGCTGGCCCATGGCCTCTCGGGGAGGGAGGATCGTCTTGTTCATTTCGTGCCTCCTAGGGCTCCTGTGATGCCCCTGAGCTGTTTCCTGGGGAATGTATATGCTGAAAGTGTGGATGTTCTTCGAGATGGAACTGGACCCTCAGGATTGCGGCTTCGCTTGCTCGCTGCAGGTAGGTTCCCCATGGGACCCATGTAGAGACACTCAACCGTCTGAAGCTGAAGTGTCTGGTACGGTCTCCTTCCTGGTGTACAGACATGTTTATCATTACTACGTTCCTATGCTGGAAAGAGCCCACCGGCTCTCAGGTTTCCTTATATGAACACTAATCACAGTTGTGAAGTCTCTACCTCCCAGAAGCAGAGTGTCCTAATACCATCACCTCAGTAGGTTCAGGTTCAGCCATGTAGTGAGTTTGAGGACAGCCTTGTGTACAGAGTGAGTTCCGGGACAGGGTTTCACTGTATAGCTTTGAAGCCTGTCCTGGCGCTTGCTCTGTAGATCAAGCTGGCCTCAAACTTATAGAGATCTATCCACCTGCTTTTGCCTCCCATGGGCTGGGATTAAAGGTGTGCGCCACCACCACTTGTCCAAGATAGGGTTTCTTCTGTGTAGCCCTGGCTGTTATAATTTAAAAAACATTGATGGGGGGGCGAGTCATATCATCTTGTGACAGGGCTCACGTAGAGGGTGTTTTATTGAGGGAACAGAATGGAAGTGGGGGAACCGGCCTCTGGAGACAGGCACGGTGGAAGAGAGGAAAGACCAGTCGAGAGAAAGGAAGCAGGCAGGGCGGCCTTTTATGAGGGGGCATAGCTGTAACTGATGTAGTCAGGACCCGGAGTAGGCAAAGAGCATCCTGCCAGGTGACAGGCCAGCATAATGCCTGAATGCTAACTCCGGCTTTCCCGGAACTCTGTAGACCCAGGCTGGCCTCAAAATCAGAGATCCATCTACCTCTGCTTCCTGAGTGCTGGAACTAAAGGCACGCACCACCATTGTCCTCCTGGTTTTTGTTTGAGGTTTTTGCAGTGCAGGTAAACAAGTCCCCTGCTTAGTGCTTAGGCAAGTTCTTTGTAGTCTTTGCTGCTCAGTTGTTGCATTTGTAAGATAGGTGTCATGGCAGTGGGTCTTCTGGAGAAGTGGTCTTGCAGGGACAGCTGGTTGGTGCTATTAAAAGTACTTCTTTGGGGCTGGAGAGATGGCTCAGTGGTTAAGAGCACTGACTGCTCTTCCGGAGGTCCTGAGTTCAATTCCCAGCAACCACATTGTGGCTCTCAACCATCTGTAACGAGATCTGGCGCCCTCTTCTGGCCTTCAGGCATGGAGGCTGAACACTGTGTACATAATAAATAAATCTTTAAAAAAAAAAAAAAGTACCTCTTTGCCTGGCACTCAGAGGCATGAGGCAGGCAGGTCTCTTGAGTTCAAGGTCAGCCTGATCTACAGAGCAAGTTTCAAGAAAGCCAGAAAGTGACTCTGTCTCAAAAACCCAAAACAAGAAGGAAAGTGTACATCTTGACATGCATGATAGTACCTACTTTTAATCCCAGCACTCAGGAGGCTGAGGCAGAAGGATCATAAATTTGAGCTTTTTACTATCCATGTTCATAATATCCGCTGCTGCAGGTGGTTTTAATGTCTATGTGATGACCAGACCACACCTAAATTTGGGGAAATTTTAGGGAAAGACTGTTTTTTTACTAACCAGTATTTCATTGACAACTTGCACAGTGTTCTGTCTAGCTCATGGAGTTTTTTCAGACAGGGTTTCTCTGTACAACAGCCCTGGCCATCCTAGAACTCTTAAACCAGACTATCCTGGAATTCTGAGAGATCTGCCTGCCTCTGTCTCCTGAGTGCTAGGATTAGATGTATATATATATGTCACCATGCCCAGCAAGAAATGCACATTAAAGATGAGAACACAATAGCCCAGGCGGTAGTGGTGCACACCTTTAATCCCAATCACAGAGTCAGCGGATCTCTTGAGTTCGAGGCCAGCCTGGTCTACAAAGAGCTAGTTCCAGGACAGGAACCAAAGCTACAGAATAGATTAATTCTCCAGAATCCTGGCAGTATTTTCAAGTAGATAGTGGTTTCTCAAAGTCTTGCTTAGTTAAGCCCAATTGACCTGGTATTTACACTTGAATGCCGTCTTGCCCTTTAACTAGACCTGGTAAGTCGGGTGGTTAGCTTCTTGGAGCCCCCATGACCTTGGGTTACAGTGTCTCCAGTCCTAACCAGAACCTGACAACCTTTCCCCTGTCTGCAGGTTGTGGACCCGGAGTATTAGCAGATGCCAAAATGCGAGTATTTGAGCGCTCGGTGTATTTTGGCGATTCTTGCCAGGATGTCCTTAGCATGCTTGGCTCTCCACACAAGGTCTTCTATAAATCCGAAGACAAGGTAGGGGAAGGTATTTGCGTGTGAATAGGCAGCCTTTACCTTTATGCACCCTGCTTTACTGTGCAGAAACAGCTTTGCTGTTTCCCATAGAGTCTGTTCCACTTGAAGAAAAAGCTTTTCTCTGAGCCCGCTGGGTCTAATGACTCGGAACTGTCCATTGTTGTTACTGCCCACTTTCCACATTAACAAATCTGGGTCCCCACAAGGAACACTATGTATAGACATGCTTTAACTAGAAACTCTCTTAAAGGGATTTTAATTTACTGTTATTTCCCCCCAACAGATGAAGATCCACTCTCCTTCCCCTCATAAACAAGTTCCATCCAAGTGCAATGACTACTTCTTTAACTATTTCACTCTCGGAGTGGTGAGTGTGGTGTGTTTCAGTTCTGTTGCCATAGGCTGAGCGCGTGCGCAGCAGTTACCTTCTGAGGAATCGAGGAACTTTAGCTCCTCGTAGTTGTGCTGGGTATTGTTTTTCATAGGTTCTGGTACCCAGTGTAGATATTCCTGCCACCAAAAGTACTGAGAAATATTGGGATTTTGGGTTTGCTGTACTTTTTTAAAAATGTATACAGTATTCTGTCTGCATGTATGTATACCTGCAGTCCAGAAGAGGGCACCAGATCTCATTACAGGTGACTATGGGCCACCATGTTGTTGATGGGAGTTGAACTCAGGACCTCTGGAAGAGCATTCAGTGCTCTTAGCCTCTGAGCCACCTCTCCAGCTTTTAGGAAAAGCATGTCATATGGGAACTATGGAAATCACTTGCATTAAAATGGGGAATTATCCTGTAATATATAAGACACTCCTGGAGTCAGAGAGAAACTAGAAAGGACCAGGCAGCAAGAGTGTGCTTTTGTATTTTTAGAGGGAGCGCCCCAGAGATACCAATGCAGCTATGTGGTGTGGACCTAAGGCACCAGGTGAAGTTGGTGGCAGCCATCAGGATTGGGACTCTGACTGGTGGATAGGATGCATGGCAGAGTTGACTTGCGCCATGGGTCATTGTTGTTTTTTAACTTTTGTTTGAGACAGGGTCTTTTTATGTAGCTAAGGCTGCCCTCAATCTCTGAATCAACTGATGTCTGTGATTAGAGGCATGTGTTACTGTACCTAGCTAGACCATGAGTCATAAATTAGGTTTGAGCTTTCCATGGTCTGAAAGTTCAGAGGCAGAAAAGTCGGTTATAAAGAGGTAGGAAAAAATACTAGGTATACCTAAATGGGAAAGGCCAAACACAAGCCAGGAATCCTTGGGATTGGCAGGAGGGGATGGTGCTGTCATTAGTGCTGGTGATGGTAATGAGAACGATTGTCAGAGTCCAGCTTCAGTGGGGTTCAGGTCCCAAAGGAGGTGTGGGGTCAGCAAGGGGAGGAGGGAATTAACAGGATCTGAGGATGGGGTGACTGCTCGTTTATTGACAAAAGGCTAGAACTTTTTTATACTCCATAAGTGCACAAAAGATTAAATGGGAAAAGGGGGGCTTGGGACCAAGGATTGAGGTAGCTAACGTTAACCTTGACCAGTTAATAGGTCCCACAGTCCTGTTAATGGAAGGGCTGGAGCTGGGGAGAATGATTCCTTTTTAGCCAGCAGGTTCTTTCTCCAAATCCCTAAAGGCTCTCTAAATGCCTGACCTTGGGAAAAGGACTCTATAATGCTGTGTCTGTAATGGAGTGTCCATTATAGAACATCAAAGTTTTTGTCTGGCTTAGTGTATCCAAATAGCCAAGGTTTAAAGCAAAGACAAAGCTGAACAGATATTACTGTGAACCTGAGTAGCCCTTAGAATTCATAAACCTTGATTATCAAGTATACCTTATTTAGCAGTCATATGTTACTTATCTAAGCAGCTTGGTGTTAACTTGTGTGGGAATAGGCAGAGTTAACACGCAATATGATTCCACAGTGGTGGGGATTTTTTTCCAATGAATTATTTTGTTTAAAGCGGTTGCCCTTGTATATATCCTGCCCCTCCACTGAAGTCCACACAAAAATTCTCAAAAAGGAAGGCGTAATAGTGAGAGTCACTGAAAGTGAGTGAAGATAGAAGGAGCTGGAGAACTATGGTCCACAGAGTCGAAATGCTGGGACCTTGCCAAGCAGCAGTGGTCGCCTGCAATCCACAAAGGATGGCAAGAACGGATGACTATTGTTAGCTGTTTCTAAGGAAGTACAGTGAGAGATGACCTGAGATCCCTGACTTCGCAGTGCGCAGGATCTGGGAAAGTTGGTAACTGTAGGAGGAACGGTCAGTGGGTGGCATCAGATTCAGGTGTGACTCCGAGTAGGTTGAATTCCGTGAGTTGTCAGTTTCTGTAAAAGCAGGAACTTGGCTGTGGCATTTACATAGGTGTCCCGAGCCTTTCAAGAGTGAAGTGCCCTGAATCTTCTTGGTGACTTTTGAGCCAAAATCTACATTTCACTTGGCTGTTTAAATTGCCAAGCAGTGGATCTGTAGTCCCTTTGTCTGCCAAGACCCCTGCACCAAAGATGCCAAGCTAAGGCTGCTGGGAATATGTGGGAGGAAGCTGCTAGCATTCTCATGGTTGAAGATTCCAAGTTGGAATGTTTCTGGTAAGGCCCCTGACCTGCCTTGGTAACTTTTCCTCCTTGAGCATCTCTGTTTTCTTTGTCAGGACATCCTCTTTGATGCAAACACACACAAAGTGAAGAAGTTTGTCCTGCATACCAACTACCCTGGGCACTATAACTTTAACATGTGAGTACGCCGTGTGAGCAGGAGGAGCTGAACTTTGTGGTGCTGGTGATTGAACCCAGGGCCTTGAGTGGGCTATGTAAGCACTTTACCACTGAGCGACACTCAGTCTCTACCTGACACTTCTGTTTCGTGGGGGATAGAGAAGTGCTGAGTGTCTGCTGTGCCCCTGCCCCAGTACTGAATGCTGTACATCTGTGCATGGACTCGGTTTACAAACAGGGAGATGCAGGCAGAAACCGTTAGATCTTTTTTGAGATAGGGTCTTGCTTTATCGCCCTGCCTGGCCTGGTCCCCACTATGTACTACAGTCGCTCGGGCTGACCTTAGATCAGAGCATCCCCATCTCAGCCTCCTAATGCTGGGGGGTTTCAAGTAGGAGCCGCCAGGCCCCACTAGAAGCCTTTATAGCTTATAAGTGAGTGTTTTTAGACCTAGAAGCCATGTCCTTTTTCTGTTTGCCTTCAGTTCCTGAGTTGGGCCTTCCCTAGTGAAGGTTGTCAAAGACCCCAGACCGGGGGTTGGGTTCTGGCTTTTCTGGGATGGAGATGTGAGAACAGTTGGGCCTCCCTGAAAATAGCTTTTCCTTATTTACCTTCTTTCTAGTTACCACCGCTGTGAGTTCAAGATCCCACTAGCCGTAAAGAAAGGTGAGTGCAGAGTGTCCTTGGGCTAGAGGGGAAGAGCCAGCAGAGTGCAGTGGTCAGGCTGGTCAAGTGTTTGCTCACTGTCTCCTCCCCAGAGCCTCAACTCCTCTAGGGTGGGTCCTTTGTCTTGGAGGCCATGAAGGCCTTCTTCCGGGACTGTTGGTTAGTGGATAGAGGCGTTTCCTGTCTGCAGGTTACCATCCGGTACTCCTTACACATCCTTTGTGCCCACTGTCAGTGGAGCTCACACCAAGACTGACCTCCACAGCTTTTCCTTTCCACGTTCTTCCCAGCAACCTGGCTTTGCTCCCTGTGTACTCTATGGCTGGGACTGTAGGTAGCCAAGGCCAGCCAAACCCAGCCTGTACCACCTTCTCTTTCCAGAAAATGCAAGTGGTCAGACCGAAACGTGCACAACCTACAGCAAGGTGAGCTCTGATTTTCCTAATAGTCCGAGGTTAAGGTGACCGGGCTTCGGGCTGTAAGCTCTGGGCAGTCACAGAGTGTATTAGTCCTGGTGACCCCTGCTGCCCCTATCCCTTTTGCAGTGGGACAACATCCAAGAGCTTCTGGGCCATCCTGTGGAGAAGCCTGTTGTCTTGCACAGGTATGTGGGAGGTTGCTGTGTCTGGCCACCCCATGCTGCTCCTTGAAGCTCAGAAGACTCCAGAAAGTCTAGCAGTGGTCACTGTACAAATTACACAGGTTTCTGGAGTAGTAATAACTGTCCCAGATCTCCATTGATGTGGGGAGGAATTTATTTGGCTTGTACAGCTGGATTAAAATCCATCATTGAGCCGGGTGGTGGTGGCGCTCACCTTTAATCCCAGCCCTTGGGAGGCAGAGACAGGCAGGTTTCTGTGAGTTCGAGGCCAGCCTGGTCTACAAGAGCTAGTTCCAGGACAGGCTCCAAAACTACAGAGAAACCCTATCTCGAAAAAATAAGACAGAAAAATAAATAAAATCCATCATTGAGGGGAGTCAGGGCAGGAGCCATGGAGGGAAGCCACTTACTGGCTTTTTTCCATGGCTTGCTCAGTGTTTTCTTTTTGGGGGTGGGTGGGTGGGTAAAGTAATCTCTCTGAAGGCCTGCACCATGCCCAGCTACAGCTTGTTTTCTTACACAGCTTGGCATCCCCTGCTCAGAAGTGGCACCACACACAGTGGCCTGGGTCCTCCCTCATCAGTCTATAGGAATGCCCTACAGACATGCCCTCCTACCAGCCTGTCAGGGGAGTTCCTCGGCTGTGGGGTCCTCTCCACAGGCGGCTGTAGTTCTGTTGAGGAAAGTGGGAACTTTGTTTTGATCTTTGAGTCATAGAGGAATCTGAGTTTCATGGAGCTGCTGCTTAGCGCTTGGCCTTGACACAGTCATGAGAGACCTCAGCCAGTGACCCACACCTCTGAAGCAGCCTTCTGCTGCTTGGCCTTCGTTTTGCTCTTTAATTGTGGATTCTCTGGCTTCAGGTCCTCATCCCCAAACAACACCAACCCATTTGGCTCCACATTCTGCTTTGGTCTTCAGCGGATGATCTTTGAGGTAAGTCCTGGAGGCCAGATAAGCTGCTAAGGGCTTTGAAATTACATCAGGAACAGGCAAGTGACTGAGGCGAAATGTGGGGGGTTCCAAGCCATGCTGAGCAAATGATCCCTTCCTCATCTCTGCTGTCTAATAGTTCAGAAATTTTGGTACGAGAGCCAATGAGATAGCTCAACAGGTAAAGGCACACGCTGCCAGGCCTGAGGGCCTGAGCTCAGTCCCTGCTGTCCACATGATACAAGAAAGCAGTCTCCTGAGAGTCGTCCTCCGACCCCCGCATGTATGCTGTGGCAATGCATGCCCCTTGCCACAAACAAGATTAATAATAATTTAAAAAGGAAGAATGGGTTGGGGAAATCGGCTTCAGAGCCTGAACAAGATGAGCCTGTCAGTGATGCCTCAGTTTGTATCAGGCAGCAGCACAGCAGGGCAGAGGAACCTCAAAGCAAGTGTGACCACATGTGGGTGTGCTGGTGTTTGAGTGGCGTGTGGATGAGTGGCCCTCGAGACGCCACTGGTCTGAGAGACTGGGGATCCGGTGTTTTCAGGCTGTCTGGATGCCATACTTCAGCAGGCCCTTTGCACTTGCGACAGACTAGATAAGGGAGTTTGTAAAGGCCACGTACCCTGTGAAGAGGGCAGACCTTTGAGCAGTAAGCCCCACTGACATGAAGAAGCTGGTGCTTCAGGAAGTGCAGAGCCCAGACCTGTGTGCAAGTATGACGTGCATACATCCTCTGGCCACCCTGTCCTGGGGACCTGTCTGCCTGCATCCTTCCCTCCTGACCCGCTTGCTGTTCTCTTTTAATACCAGGTCATGCAGAACAACCACATTGCCTCAGTGACCCTGTATGGCCCCCCTAGGCCTGGTGCCCACCTGAGAACAGCAGAGCTGCCCTAAGGACATCACTACCCATTCCCTTCTGTCCATGGAACTGTGCATCACATCCAGCTCAGTGGGTCTCTGGGCCACCCTGTGTGTTTTCTTGGGCACCTTGGCAGTGTTGAAGGGCTCTGGAATTCGGAAGGGTTCAGGAGTGGGATTTGTGTTGAGTCCTCTACCTTGGGACAGAGAACCAAGATAGCCCTCTGTCCTAAGCCTGCTGTTGCCAGCAGAGAACAGTCTGCAAAGAGAAGCACAAACTTTGGGCCTTGATAACCTGGACCCAGGGCCTCTCAGTTATCGTGTAATGAAGGACATGTCAACCCCTGTCCTGCACACATAGGGAAGATGGGCTCTTTCTCTGGCTAAGGAAATAGGTATCTAGCATGAGAACAGGGTCCTGCTTTTGGCCTGACATTGCCGTGTGGTCCTACGGTGAGCAGAGCAGGCGCCATGTCCATAGTACTGGGTTGCAATATTTGCACTACATCCACTTTAGCTACTTGATGAGTTGGCTGTGGCTGGTGTGGCCCACATGCCCTTTTCTGTTTCTTTTGTGCGAGTGCTCCCTGCCATGCCCAGGTGGCACACCTAAGTGGTCGAAATACAGTTTTGTACCAGGTATGTACCCGGGCTGGGTTCCCACTGTTGCTCTGGGAGCCAGCCTTCAAGGTCACTTGTGTCTCTTGGTCCAGCCTGGCTGACAGGGCTGCATGTTTCCATCTTGTTTGCCTCTTTTATTTAATGCCAAAGTGTTAGCCAAAGACACCTTCCTCCTTCTGTTACATTACAGCATTCTGTTGTGCACTGTGGGCCAGCTCCCTGCCCCACTTCTGGGCACTGGCCTGGCCTGGCCACTTGGTTTAAGGCCTAGGGGCTCAAAGAAGATTGGGCTGCTGCGTTTCTTACATGGGTCTTGCTAATGGAAAGTAGTATATATGTGCTTTAAAATATTAATCCTTTTGAAAAGAATTGAGAAGAGAAACATAATTTTGTCCCATTTTTAATATTTTGGTCTAGCAACTTGTGATACATAGATGACAATTTTGTGAGTTTTTCAAATGTGTGTACAGATTTTTGTAAATAATGACTTTTGTAATTAACTCATGTACAGCCTCATCTTGTATAGTTCATGATGAATGTGCAGGGGGCCTGCCCCAGCTGTCTGTATGGTTCCTGGGCCTACAGCCAGGCCTGTGTGGCACTCCTATGACTGATTGACAGGTGTCTTCCCATTTGGACCTTGGTCTGGCCAGAGACCCTGCACATCCCACTGTCAGGGTAGCCAGGACTGTTCCCATCCTCTTGAATAGAGGAAACCTCCTCATCCCCTTTCCAATAAAGCACCTATGCCCACAGTGACAGCTTCCCATGTGCTGCTGCTGGGGTGTTTGTACTAAAATGTGAGCTGTTGATTTTCTTGGCTGTGGTTGAAGAGCATGGGAATCTTCGGGCGCCTGGGAAGGGGAGGAGTCAGCTTCATAAGTACATTGACATAGCTGTGTGTGTGCATATAGTGGACAAGACCATGACACATCATGGCCCCATGCCTCCTGTTACAGGCAAACTAGGCCTAAAGGGTTAGCCCCAACACAGCAGACCTCAAAGGGGACAGACAGTATGGTAGGGCCACTGGAAATCCAGTGTGGAAAAGGGAGGAAGCAAGTAAGTGAAGTGCCTGCCAGCTCTGAGGACTGAGGCCTGGCCACGGGGTACCAGCTAGTGTTTGTGCCCTAAGCATTCCAGCCAAGCCCTCCCTGGCACACACAGTAATGCTGTTGGCTACTAGTTTTATTAAATGTGCCAGCTTTTGGGTCTGCTGGTCAAGACACGGTCCACTACCTTGGCCCTGGCTATCTCTGCGTCAGTACTGCACACTCAGTGATGTGGAGAAAAGCCATGTACACCATTAACCCTCATGGGAAAAAGCCCTTTCGGGTTCTTTAATAGTGGTTTCTGGAGCTGAGTGAGGGGCTCGATACTGTGATAGTACCTAAGCGTCCCATTGGAACGGACCTGTTGCTACAGGCTGTGGATGTGCACAGACTGGCCCCTGAGGCCCATACAGCAAGCGCCACATAAGCCAAATGTCAGCTGCAGATAGCCCATGCACTACCACCAGTTCTCGGTAGAAACAGGGGTCAAAGGTGCGAAGGTGCGGTGCAGCTGACGGCTGAGCAATGCCAAAGGTGCGAAACGCTGGATGAGGCTCAGGTGTGAGCCGCAGGCGCTGCAGGCACATGCCCAGAAAGACATCGTCTATGGGAAAGAGCTCAACCTGTGTACAGGCCTCTGCTAGGCGGCGGAGCGTGGCTCCGGAAAGAACAAAGCCGCCACCCCCGGCATAGGCTGGGTAAACCGGCAGTCCATACACAGCCTTGGGAATGAAGTACTTGCTGGCCCTCGCGCGGATTGGCCTTGCCTGCACAATCACATCACCGGCAAGAAGGTCCTGTGCCGGATCCCGTGACTCGAGGAACTGCAGCAGGTTCCTCACGTGCACGAACACATCAGCATCGCCCTTAAAAACAAAGCGTACGTCTGGACAGAAAGCTGTGGCCCAAGCCAAAAAGTGAATCTCCTTGAGCGTTAGATTAAAGAAAGTGTCTTCGAAATCCCAGAGCAGGATGTCTGCATAAGCGCGGCTCTCAGTTTCCAGCAGGGCGCGCCAGTGCGTCCGCGTGCCCGCACTACCAGAGCCAGCACCCCTGGGCACTCCCAGCAAGAACACTCGGCGCACGAGGGCCCCCTGCACGCGACCCTCTGCACCCCAAGTCTGGCGTACGGCTTCCCGCCGCTCGAAGTCTGCGACCACAGATTTGACCGCGATGAGCAGATCGGGCGGGCCGCCAGAGGCGCCGTCTCTGCGGCATTTGCGAGGCTGGTTAATGAGCAGCGGGAAGCGCCGATGATCCTTGGCGCGCAGATACCTGCCGAAGTCAAAGGGGCCCGTAGGGGTGGGCGGCACCGGGGTGTCGTCCTCGTAGGCCAGCGGGGCGGCGCTGACGGTATTGGGGAGCGCGCGTGCCCGGAGACCAAGAGTGGGCCGCGGGGACTGTCCTCGAGCTGGTGGTGCTCTGGTTTTGGGGGCTGCCCCGTCACGCTGCGCGTAGAGCAGGAGGCCGAGGGTGGCGCTGAGCAGTAGCGTGAGCCACGCGTCCCGGCAGCGGCGCAACCTCCTCTTCATGTCCAGCCCCGCCCGTCCCGGGGTCCTAGCCTTCCTTCATCAGCTACACGACCTCCACCCTGAGCCCTGACGCACCGGCAGCAGCCTAGGGACGAGAAGTTCAGCCTCTAACATCAGTCCTGGCCCAGGAACCAGGAAGGATCCCCAAGGCTGGGCAGGGACACGTAGGCCTCGCCCCTACCGACCCCCTACCCGGTGAACCAAGGCTCACCCTTCTTCCTCACCCCATCCCCGCCTCTAATCTTGGTCCTTAGGACCTCAGCACTCACGCTTGACGGCGGGGGCGGTAAAAATGGGGGGGTGGTTGCAGCCCCTAAGCGCAGGGCCCTCCAACTGTCAGCTCGGGGTCCCAAGGGCGGCCATGACCTGGGCTTGAGCCAACTGCAGCGTTGGCAGGAAGGGGGCTGAGGCCATACCACGTGATCCTACAGCTGTGTACGCCCCGACATCTGGAGCTCAGCTCCGCCCTGGTATAAGGAGCGCCCTCTCTTGAGTGCGGGCTGATTCCTAAAAGGATTTCTTATGGGCGACTCTCCGAGAAAGCTTGGTTCTTTTTCTTTTCTTTTTTTTTTTTTTTTTGGTTTGGGTGGGGGGGCTGAGACAGGATTTTTCTCTCTAGCTTTGGAGCCTATCCTGGAACTCGCTCTTATAGACTAGGCTGGCCTCGAACTAACTCACAGTGATCCGCCTGCCTCTGCCTTTCAAGTGCTGGAAGTGTTCATGTTTCTGGGTACCTTCATCCACACCTCTGCGGAAAACTGTCAGGAGTCCCCGTTCCGGCTGATGGGTCTCAGTGCCTTAACTTGCAGCTCTTCGACTACCATCCGGAGCCATTTTTCAGAACACCTCTCCTCAGCAGCCCTGGTCAACCAAGCAGGAGCCATAAGCTGCCCCAGTGATATGCAGCCGCCTCCTTACTCCTAGCTCTGCCGCACTTGCCACCAGTAACCACAAGCACACACAGCAACAAACAAGACAGCTAGTTCTGCTCCTAGAGACTTGCCGGCAGCTCTTCACCCAGGGAAGACCACCGCTTTGTGAGTTAAGTGACTTGCTCCCGGATGACACAGGCAGAAACGATGGCCCCCAGGGTTTATGGAATTCAGGAATCTCCCGGTGCATCCTTGCCTCTTCATCCACCAGATACAGGGAATGGAAGCACTTCTGTTCACAGTAACTTCCCAGGCAAGCACTTCATTCCTGTCTCCATGCCCAGATCCAGTTTTGAATTTCCCAATGCCCCAACATAGCATCTTTGCAGCTAGAAATGACCATGTTGTTGCCTCTGCAATCTAGACTGGACTATCAGGGATTGGTATTGTTTGGGGGGGGGGGTCCAGAAGGGGCTGTTGACCCGATGTAGGCTGTGCCCTGTTTTCTAGGTCCCCTGGTTTTCCTTCCTCTTTGAGCTGCTTCCTATGCCACACCTATTCACTAATGTTTGGGGTTTTAAAGGACGACCATGCTACATACCCCCTCACAGCCTTGGGCTGATGACCCACCTGCCTCAGCCCCCAAAGTGTTAGGGTTACAGGCTCGCACTGGTATTTCCCAGCTTGTCTTGAGTCTGTGGCCCTGATTGTTTTCCTGAGTTTGGAACTCTAGATTCAGCTGAGCTCCAGGTTCATCAGTACAATCATTCCCTGTGAAGAGAGCAGTCAGAGCCTCTCCCCGTCTCCATCCCACTGGGAAATATAAATGCCTGACAACACTGAACCCATTCCTCACCCAAGGTCACAGGCCTGCTGCATTCTCCCTCCCAAATAGCTGTTGGTTTTCATCTCAAAATTTGGGAAAGTCTTGGTTTCTTAAAGTGAAATCACAAGCCTGTGGAGTTAAGAGAAAGTGTTGTTGAGAAGAATGACCCCTTAGTGAAATCCAGACTTAGGAAGAAGATGAGCATGAAGAGGAACAAGAGGAAGCTAGCTCACAGAGGAAGATGAAGCAGGCTCAGAATTGGGGCGGGAAAAGGAAGTAGGCATTTAGTATGCACGTGAAATTCAGGCCAGGCATGGTGGCTTAAGTAATCTCAGCACTCGGGTTTGAGAGTGGAGGATAAACCTCATCCCACTGAAGAGGGCAGGAGGGAGGATCAAAGATGGAGAAATGGATTATTATTGAAGAACATGAGGAAGCAGGTGTTCCTCGGGAAAGGGAGATTCACAGAGATGATGACGTCATCCTCAGATCAGGTCCCTGGCATACAAGAGAGTCCCTGCAGAAATCCTTTTTTAGGAAAGATGCAGTTTTACTATATTTGTTTGATCATTTCAATTAGGATTTACTAGTCTGTAAAATTTTGCATCCCTTTCCAGTTGTAAAGTTCTCTAATGTATTTGAAATATTAATTTGTTTTCTTTGTTTATTTGAGGCAAGGTTTCTCTGTGTAGCCCTCCATATCCAGGAACTCACCTCAAACTCAGAGATCTGCCTGTCTCTGCCTCCCAAGTGCTAGGATCAAAGGTGTGAACCACAACTGCTTAATTAGAAATTTTAATTTTTCTAATTAAGGCTCTGGTTTACGCCCATACTTAAAACATTAACAAACAAAAAAACCGAAACTATACAATGGTTCACCAAACCCCACTAATAGGACAGGAAGCAGCCTGCCCGCCATTCAGCCCCTGCAAACTTGTCCTGACATCCTCCTCCCTTTCTCATCTTCCTCGAGGCCCCACCAGAGCTGCTGTACCCAGAACCCTGCCCCTCCTCTCCCTACTCCACCTGGCTCACTCATCCCTCGAAGGAGCCTAACCCCAACCTGAGCTGGACCTCGGTATTTCCACAAGTCTGTAAAAGGGTTATATTTTATTATCGTTGCAAAGTGCTTAGGTCCATGTTGAGTATGAGCCAAGGGCAGGGAAGTTTCGTGCATCCTGGTCGCAACAGTATTTACAGCACCTTGATTGACATCTAGACCTCAGAAGGTCCAGGTACTTAGGGTGAGTTGTAGGAAGTCCTATTTTGGGATGGGAAGACAAGGACATCTACACTGTCTCCATCAAAGAATTTATGGTAGAATCCTCAGTGACGGAGCCCCCGAGGCTCCTTGCCTGGCTTGCCTGGCTCCTAGGAAGGTGGTCGGTTCTGCTCCAGCAGCGAGGCAAAGTGGGGCGGGGGTTAGGGGTATATGCTCTCCAAGTCCAGTGCATGGGAAGTAGTCAGCAATAGCAACAGCAGCAGTAAAAAGACCTCAACAGCCACCGGTGGGGTCCAAACCCTGGCTGAACTGCTGATTGACTGCCCTTCCCACTGTACCAGACCTAGGCCAAGCCTAGCAGATCCTCTGCAAGACTGGTGAGCTCGTTCTCCTCCAGCGCCTCTACCAGGCGCTGCAGCGTGGCACGACGGCCCTCGGCTTGTATGAAGCGGCTCAGCAGCTGGAAGGCCTGCTCGTATAGCCCTTC
This sequence comes from Microtus oregoni, assembly GCF_018167655.1. Taxonomy (NCBI): domain Eukaryota; kingdom Metazoa; phylum Chordata; class Mammalia; order Rodentia; family Cricetidae; genus Microtus; species Microtus oregoni. Next base: position 46,220,528 of record NW_024543063.1, read on the forward strand.
TCGCTCGTATTCATAGGCCAGCGCGTCAAGGGCAGGATCCCTCAGTGCTCGACAGCTACTCTGCAGCGAGCGCCCCACCCTGCGCCATTTGAGACCCACTGAGCGCGCGAACGTCTGCTGGTCTTGCAGATTCAGTGGCCGGTTCACTGCGGAGAAAAGTGAGGAGAGGTGGGTGAGCACCGGTTCCCTGGAGCCGACATCCTTCCGCACCTCCCTGCGGATCCCTGGGCCCAGCCATCCAACCTCCCCGCTTCTGCTGGTGAACCTCACCTATGGGCTGACCATGGAACAGAAAAGTATGGCAGGCCGCCGGCAGTGACTTCTCCTCGGCCAGAGAGGGAACTGGGGACTTTGAAGCGGCTGAATCAACCTGTAAGGCTTCACTCGAATCAGTGCGGTCGCACGTCAGTTTGCGAAACTCATCCTCCAGTTCTGCGAGTTCCTCATCCCGGAGCCGGTCCGGCTGCGCAAAGGGGTGCACAGTAAGTGCGGCTTTTGGCCACAAATCCCCTCCCATCCCATCCTAACTCCATATGACAGCACCTTCTGGGCTAAAATGTAATTTAAACACCGCTCCTCGTCGGTCAGCAAAGGGTCCAGCTGCTCTGCCCCAGCACGCAACTCCAGTTCCAGCCGCACCGCTTCCTGGGCAAGTGCCGGGGCCATGCACCTCTGCAGCGCGGTGCGCAGCGCCCCCTCGCGGTAGGCTTGAAGGAACCGGCCGCACAGCAGGCGCCCGGAGAACCGCAATTGCACCACGAGCTGCGGGTCGCTGCAGTGGATCTTGAGTATCTGCAGTACATCAGGGCTGTCCGCACTCTCTGCAGAAGCGAGCAGTCAGGCCACAAGCTGTTTCCAAACTGGACTTTTCTCCAAGCAACCAGAACAGGAGGCTAAGCCCATACATAGCCAGACCATTCTCCCGACCCTCAACCAGCTACAGCCTCCTGTGGTCTCTGCCCTGAGAAGGGAAAGGGGAACAGACAGAAAGGACAGGTACGGGGAAGGGTTTGAGCGAAGAGCGCGGCAGTGAGAGAGGAAAAGAAAACAGAAAAGTGTAGTTAGTAGCAAAGAGTGAATTGGTTGATCTGAAGTGGAAATGTATGTACGGCAAAGGTGCCTTAGAAGAGCAACAGGTATATCTAGATAGACACGGACAAGTGTACAAAATGTCTACACTCAAGGACATATGTGCAGGAAGCAAAGACTGCAGACCCCACACAGCCAGGGGTGCTCCCTCTCTCCTGATACCTCTTCCAACCCCACACTAGAATGACCTTTTTCCTGACGGTGTCTGAGCCGAAACCCACAAAGAAAGTGGGGCCTCAAACCCAGTTCTGCTCACAAAGTCCCAGAGTCACTTCTATGCCTGTCCAGCCACACACCTGACAACGCAGTCTGCAGCGCCTTGTATATTGCCGCCTTCTTCTGGGGATCTGTGTAGGCTTCAGACAGAACCACCTTGTCCAGGGAGGACTCCAGAAACAGGTATGCACTGCCCACCCACTCTTCATGCCCATTCTGCCCCGCTGCCATCTCGCCTCCTAGAGATGCAAACAGATTATCTCCAGACTTAGAAACAAATATCCAGTCTCAGGTGGCTCAACTTTCGGCTCTGCTCACAATCCTGCCCAGGCCGACCCAGACTTGAACCCAGGATTGTCCCTCCACCACCTGCGACTCTAGGGTAACAGAGGTGGGCCCTGCAGCAGGCCCCAGGGCAGTAGGTCCCTTTCACCAAAGCTGACAAAAGACATCTTCCTTCTGGATGGTCAGATTCACATCTTAGCTTTGTTTGCAGAATAACCTTAAATTCCTCAAACCCTTTCAGATGCAAAGTACCACGTAGGTTCCCACTCCAGCCACTCAGTTTTCACTGCCTAGACCCAAGAACGGATGTAAGAAGGCTGACCAGTACACACCCCACTCAGCGTCCATCAAAACCCAGTCAAGACTTGATATAAGGCTCAGACTGGACTACAGAAACTCAACTCTGTATCCCTGGTTGGACCACTAAAGAAGTGGCAATAATTTCCCTAGCTTTGGGGTTGAATCGGAGGGAAGAAATGGGTCTCTTTGCTTACTGTTCAGAAAGGACCTATCTGAGGGAAGGAGGGCACCTACATGGAAGGAAATAAGGCCAAGAGATGAGAACATATACATGTAGTATGTGTGTGTGTGAGGGGGAGGGTCTGGCTACATATCCCTGCCTGGTCTAGAACTCACCATGTAGCCTATGTTGCCCTCTAATTCACAGAAATCTGCCTCCAACTACTGGAATTAAAGGCATTAGCACCATGCAAACACTCTTATTTTTTAATAAAAATTATTACATGCATATCTGGTGCTCATAGGGGCCAGAAAAGATCAGAGACTGGAGTTACAGATGGTTGTGAGCCACTGTGTGGGTGTTGGGAATCTAATCTGGTTCCTCTGGAAGAGCAGTCAGTGCTCTTAACTGTTGAGCTATGTCTTGCATCTCAGGACATACAGTTTTCTTTAAGATGTATTTGTTTTTATTTGCATTCGTGTTTTGCTTGCGTGTATGTCTGTGTGAGGGTGTCAGGTCCCCTGGAACCGGAGTTACAATCAGTTCTGAGTTGCCATGTGGGTACTGGGATTTGAACCCAGGTCCTCTGGAAGAACAGCCAGTGCTCTTAACCACTGAGCCATCTCTCTAGCCCTCTCACACACTCAACATACACTCCCCTTTTTTGTTTGTTTGTTTGTTTGTTTTTTGTTGTTCAAGACAGGGTTTCTGTAGGTAACAGTCTTGGCTGTCCTGGAATTTGCTTTGTAGACCAGGCTGGCCTCGAACTCACTGAGATCCACCTGCGTCTGCAGCCCAAGTGCTGGGATTAAAGGTGTGTGCCACTCTCTTAACCATGGATCCAACTATCTCTGAGACCATCCTGGACTGCTCAGTTATGTAAGTTTGTTATAAGGCTCTTGATTTCTTCAGCTGTTCCTAAACAGATTCCCCAATTGTTAACAGAGAGACAGCTCCCTTGCTCAATGCTGGGATCTCTTCCATCCATTCCCTATCAAAATCCCGCTTCTAAACCGCTAACGAGTGTCAAGATTAAGAAAGCCCCTGGGCAGGGCATCATACACACCTTGCCAAAAGAAATAATTAATTGGCGATGGCCGTATCTGAGTCTTGGCATAGGGGATGCAATTTTTGAAACCCCTCCTCATAGAAAACATACTAATACATATATAGTTACTAAAACAGCATGAAGATTATTGTTTATTTCCGGGCAGGTTGGGCAGTGATTTTAATTTTCTTTGTATTTTGTATATCTATTCTATTTTGTATATATATAATAGACATGTTTCATTAGTTGGAGCCAGGCAGTGGTGGCACATGCCTTTAATCCCAGCACTCGGGAGGGAGAAGCAGATGGATCTCTGTGAGTTCAAGGCCAACCTGGGCTACAAAGTGAATTTCAGAGCCATTACACAGAGAAACCTTGTCTCAAAAAGAAAAAAAAAGAGTTGGGGCATAGTGGGACATGCCTTTAATCCCAGCATTTAGGAGGCAGAGGCCAGCCTGGTCTACATAGTGAGGCCCTGGCTCAAAAAGACAGGAAAAGAAAAAAAAATAGGAGTAGGTCTGGAGATATATATAGTTTGGTGATAAAGTGCTTGCCTAGCATGTGCAAGGCCCAGGACAAAAAAGAAAAAATAATAATAAAAAGAAGACAACGAAAGGAGCTTGCTATAATGGCTTCCTGTACTGAGGGCTTCCCAGCACTCAGGGGCCAGAGGCAGGAAGATCAGCCAGCCTATATTACAAAGCAAGACCCCAGTCACTTCCATACTTGGGGTTGAACCCTGGGCCTGTGTAGTCTAACCAAATTCTCAGCCACCAAGCTACACCCCAGCACATAAAGGTCTTTGTTTTTTTTTTTTTTTTTTTTTTTTTTTTTTTTTTTTTTTGGTTTTTTCGAGACAGGGTTTCTCTGTGGCTTTGGAGCCTGTCCTGGAACTAGCTCTGTAGACCAGGCTGGTCTCGAACTCACAGAGATCCGCCTGCCTCTGCCTCCCGAGTGCTGGGATTAAAGGCATGCGCCACCGTCGCCCGGCATAAAGGTCTTTCTTTAAAAGTGATGAAGGACGGCCTGGCAGGGGTGGCACACACTTTTAATCCCAGAGGCTGAGTTCGAGGCCAGTCTGGTCTACAGAGCGAGTTCCAGGACAACCAAGGCTACACAGAGAAACCCTGTCTTGGGAGTCAGAGGAAGCGGGGAAGATGCAATTTTAAAAAAACCTTCCCACCACGTGTCTTTCCATGAATGCCCTCCACTCACTGCGAGGTTTCTAGGCTGGGTCCTGGGACACCAATACTAATTTAAGAACAAATGCCCCCATTAACGCGTAAGATTCCCGGGGTAAGCCCACTTCCGATTAGGTGGACAGACCTGGCGCCCAACTCAAGAACTGAAAGTTTGAGATTCCCAGACCATCAGGACACGCCCCCTGCTTGGCTGCGCCGAACGCGTCCTGGCAGAGGGAGGTTCCCAGACTCCTCGCTACCCCGCCTTCAAGCTGGGGGTTCGTATACGCCGGGGGTCAGACAGAAAGGAGGCTCTCAGAAGCGTTCCGGGCCAGCCTTGCAGCCAGATCCTCTCTCCTGCAGGGCCTTGACACCCACTTAGCTGGGACAAGAAACCAACGAAGGTGGAGGTCCGAAGTCCCTCGCGCCTCCCACTGAAGCAGCCCACCAGGCCGCTGCCACCAGCTGGCCAGCAACTGCGTGTCAGCCCCGTGCGGTGCCCACCCTCGGGAGCCAGATCTCTCTCTGCTCCGGCGGCACCAAGGGAGCCCACCCACTCTCCGCACTAACCTGGCCGCCGCACACTCGCCGGGCTCCGCTGCGCGCGGCTTCCGGGTGTGCGCAAAGACGCAGGGGCGGCGCCCCAGCCCGAGCCGCGGGGTCAGCCCGCGTGTCCCGCCTTCTCCGCTCAGGGCCTCTCCTTCCTGCCCTGCTGTCCTCCGTGGCCAGTCCCGTGCCTCCGGGCAAAGCCCACCTAGTCTGCTGAGCAGGTAAGATAACGACACCCAAGGTTAGATGGCAGGACGAACTGCCCACTGGTCATGACTTTAGCGGATTGAGGTTTTTGAGGCCGAAGGGCCCCAGACAGAGCTGCCAAATTTAAGTCAGTTCCTCGGGTTCGATCAGAGGGCGTCTCCTGGAGATAAGAATTTTCTGGCGCCCCCTAGGAATCTGGTTCGGTGATCTTAATCTCTGCTACACTTTAGCACTTAAAGTGGGGTGCCGTGATTCCAGAACAAGCCTGGCCCGGAATCTCCGAAACTCTAGAGTACACTTGGGGCAAATTCCACGAGAAACCGTACTCTTGGAAGACGTGGGGAAATTAAATGGCAAGTGGCGTGGACCCCCAGCACCTTGAAACAAAGCTGGCAGCTTCAAAGAGAACTCACGGCTCCCAACAACGCCCACCTCCTTCTGAAAGCTGAGCTCTGGAGAAGCTTCAGAGTTCCAGCCGAACCTTAAATAGCTAGCGAGAACCAGGGCTGCGCAAAGGTCAGGGCTCTAACTTGAATAAAAACCCTGAAAGAGCTGTCGACTCCAGTGCAGCAAGTCCCCCCCCTCCCCCCCCCCCCCCCGCCCCGGCGCTGTCACCGAAAGCAGCGGGAAGTCTGTGCCTGGGGGTGGAGACAGAGCAAAGGAACCTCCCTTTCTAGGCTGCAAGAACACCACCATTTCCTGATTGGCGTGTGACCTCAGACAAAACAAAACAAAACAAAAAACCGCTTCACTAAGATTCACGCCTGATTAACCCGGCAGTCACTTTCTAGTGGAAGGGCTGGGATGGGACAAGATTCCACAACTTGAAACCTAGGGAGTCAAGTAAAGCTTGTTCAGCAAATGAGAAAGTAGTTTAAAGAACCATTTAGAAGGAAGAGGCAGGCGGATCTCTGTGAATTCGAGACCAGCCTGGTCTACAAAAGCTAGTTCCAGGACAGGCTCCAAAGCTACAGAGAAACCCTGTCTCGAAAAACAAAAACAAAACAAAACAAAACAAAAAAAGCTACAGAGAAACCCTGTCTCGAAAAACCAAAAAAAAAAAAAAAATAGAGCCAGTCTTGGTGGCACATGCCTTTAGTCACAGCACTCCAAAGCAGAGGCAGGTAGATCTCTGTGAGTTCAAGGCCAGCCTGGTCTACAGAGTGAGTTTCAGGACAGCCAAGAGAACATAGTGAAACTCTGTCTTTAAAAAGGAAGAAGAAAGAAAAGGAGGAAAAGGAGGAGGAGATTGGAGAGATGGCTCAGAGGTGCACAAGCAGTTCTTCCAGGGTCCTGAGTTCAAGTCCCAGCCACCACATGGTGGCTGACAACCATCTGTAATGAGATCTGGTGCCCTTTTCTCGTATGCAGACAGAACACTGTTTACATAATAAATAAATAAACCTTTAAAAAGGAAGAAAAACCAAACCACAGAGGCAAGAGTATCTTGAGTTCAACACAGCCAGGGCTATGTAGCAGCAATGAGAAAGATTTAAAAAAAAAAAAGAGGAGAAGAAAGAGGGGGGAAAGAAGTGTGTGTGTGTGTGTGTGTGTGTGTGTGTGTGTGAGTGTGATGAGCACAACCAGAGCTACACCTTTTCCCTTTGGGGAAAATTAATCACATTGTGAAGAGAAACCTCTGCACTTTCTTTTCTTTTTGTTTGTTTGTTTTGTTTTTTGAGACAGGATTTCTCTGTGTAAAAGCCCTGGTTGTCTGGAGCTCCCTCTGTAGACCAGGCTGACCTCGAACTCAGAGGTCCACGTGACTCTGCCTCCTGAGTACTAGGATTAAAGGGATGGGCCACCACGGCCAGCTAGCGTTTTCTTTTTTTAATTAATTTATTTAATGTGCATGTGTTTGCATGTTTGTCTGTGTAACATGGGTGGGTGTGCAGCAGCGTCATGGAGACTAGAAGAGGGTGTTCGATGTCCTAGAATTGTAGTTATTATGGACAGTTATGACTGGCCATGTGGGTGCTGGGAACCAAATCTCCACCTTCTCTGAGAGCAATAAATGTTCTTAATTGATGAGCCATCTTTTCAGTCCCCTGTCTTAAAAAAATCATTTTTAGATTTACATATTTATTTATTTATTTATTTTAGTTTTTCAAGACAGGGTTTCTCTGTAGCTTTGGAGCCTGTCTAGCTCTTGTAGACCAGGCTGGCCTCGAACTCCCAGAGATCCGCCTGCCTCTGCCTCCCGAGTGCTGGGATTAAAGGCGTGCACCACCACCACCCGGCTCTAGATTTACATATTAATTTATGTATATGAGTGTTTGCCTGTACGTGCCTGGTGTCCAAAGAGTCTCGAAGAGGTACCAGATCCCCTGGAGCCAGAGTTAAGGACAGTTGTGAGCCACCTCGTGGGTGCTGGAAACCAAACCTAGGTCCTCTGCAAGAAGAGCCAGCTTTTTTAGCTGCTAAGCCATCTCTCCAGTCCCATCCTTTTGTTGTTTTTTTTTTTAATGATCTGTTTATTCGTGTTTATGAGTATGGAAGTGCTCGATCCAGGGTGACAAGCATGCCAGTGGAGGCCAGAGGACAACTCTCAGAGTCACTTCTTCCTTTCCACCACTGGGTCCCAGGGATAGAACTCAAGTCATTCATGTTGGGGGCAAATGCTTTATCTGCTGAGTCATCCCACAGGCTGGAAGCGCTACACTTTTGCAAAGCGCATAGCATCTCCCAGGCTATAAGCATCGCTATGCCCAAGCATTGGCATTTCTGAAATACTTCGACCTTTCTGAGCCCAGGGCTCCCTCTTTCACTTTAGGCCCCCGCTGCTGGCAGCAGCAGACCCGCCCCCCTCCCGCCCCCCCCCCCCCCACTCCCGCCACACCATGGTGGAGCCCGGAGAAAAACTGCCAGAGGAAGTGTTGGCGCTCATCTTCCGCGATCTGCCTCTTAGAGACCGGGCTGCAACCGCCAGAGTCTGCAAGGCCTGGGCTGCGGCCACCACCAGCAGTGATGTGTGGCGTGACACCAACATCAGGTGAGCTGCTTCCTGCTGCCACTCCACCTCACGCTTGAACACAAACTCAGTGCTGCCTACTTTATACCAAGTAGTATTGGGTATGTTTGGTTTTGAGCCCAGGGGATTGAACTTGGGTCTCACTTGCTAGGCAAGGATTCTACCACTAAACTCTGACCCCAATCCCCAAGGAGTGTTCTAAGTGCCTTCCACAAATTAGCTATTTAATCCTCACAAGAAGCTTGTAGCAGGTAGATAGCATTATTTCCTTTGCAGACAGGCAACCGAGGTGTAGAGACTTAATCGCTTGGGCCTGGAGGCTGCATCCAGCAACTGAGTGAGAGAGGCAGTGGTCTGGAGGTCCTGCTCCACCTCCACAGACTACTGAGTAAGCCTAGTGCTTTAAATGCCATTTAAAAAAAAAAAAGTTTTTTTTTTTTTAGTTTTTCAAGACAAGGTTTCTTTGTAGCTTTGGAGCCTGTCCTGGAACTAGCTCTTGTACACCAGGCTGGCCTCGAACTCACAGAGATCTGCCTGCCTCTGCCTCCCGAGTGCTGGAATTAAAGGCGTGTGCTGCAGCCACCCCGGCCTACCATGGATTTTTCCCAGGGCTGGAATGCTGGGAGGTTACAGCCTGAGAAGCCTCTGAAGACTTCTGAAGAGAAAGGATGGATGGACGTTCCCATCACAGAGAATAGAGAAGGCAGGTGGAACCCACAGTGAGGGGCACATAGAGATGGCCCCTCAATTAAGAGCACAAGCTGCTCTTCCAGAAGACCTGGATTCGGTTCCCAGCTCCCACTCAGCAGCTCATAACCGGCTGTAATTACAATCCTGGAGGATTCATCACCCTCTTCTGGCCTCCTCAGACACTGGGCACACCCGTAGTGCAGACATACAAGCAGGCGAAACAACTACACACACACACACACACACACACAATCAATACACTAATAAAAAGAAGTTTCTTCCCCATTCATGGTGACACCGCTAATTCCCTTCTGTGTCGCTCTAATGCCAGTTGTGACCGTGAGCTGGAAGACTTGTTGCCACCGTATTTGTATGCCTGCCTGGACCACATTCACAACCTACAGCTGGAATATGAGCCATCAAAGAAGCCCAGCCGCCGAGCAGCCACCGAGCTACTGAGGGCTCTTGCCGACCGAGCCCCAGGACTTCGAGGCCTACGCTTAGAATGCCGCGGAGAGAAGCCGCTTTTTGACGCCGGCGGCGACATCCTGAGTGCTGTGCACGCAGTCTGCGGAGCAGCTCACCAACTGCGCCACCTCCACCTGCGCCGCTTGCCCTACACACTAGACGACACGCTGGTGCTTCAGGCTGCACGTGACTGTCCCGAGCTCCGTAGCCTTTTCCTGGACAACCATGCACTAGTGAACAACGTGCAGCCCAGCTCTGTGCTCAAGCTTTTGGAGGCTTGCCCGCACCTGCGCACCCTTGGACTGCACCTGGCCAGTCTGTCGCCTAAGGCGCTGGAACTGCTGGCCGCGCCACATCGCGCCCCTTTTGCACTCCTGGCTTTGAGGTGCGCGTGCCCCGAAGATGGTCGTGCGCCCCTCCTGCCTGATGAAGCCTGGGCGACACTGCGTTGCCGCCACCCTGGGCTGGAGGTGGAGCTGGAGCTGGAGCCTGCGCTTTCAGACGAGGCCGTAACGCGCGTCCTGCAACCAGCCGTACCAGTGGCTGTGCTGCGTCTCAACCTCTCGGGTGACACGGTAGGACCCGTGCGCTTCGCAGCGTGCCACTACGCCGAAACTCTGCGCACCCTCGAGGTGCGCGCATCCGCTTCCACCGAGCTGCACACCGCTCTGGAGGAGGTGGCGGCGCGCTGCGCGGGCTTGAGGGAGATACACTGCTTCTGCGTGGTGAGACCCTCGGTACTGGACGCCTTCCGCGCGCACTGCCCGCGCCTGCGCAGCTACACCCTCAAACTAAAGCGTGAGCCGCATCCCTGGCGGCCCACGCTGGTGCGGTGATTGGGCAATCTCACCACTTCTGGACTGCCCGGACCCCAAGCCACTGAAAGGACTGAGCAAGTCGCGCAGGCATTCCCCAGAGGCTAGCCCCATCCTTGGGGAGCCCCTTGACTATGGTGCTTCTTGGGGCTTGGGGCCTATGAAGGCATCCAGGCCAGTCCCAGGCTCCATAGATTCATGCGGCCTTCTTAACCTCTGTGTCTCTCCCCATTCTAGGCTTTCCCTCCCTGTCCACTCTGCGCTAGCTCCGAGGCCCAGAACTGGGGGAGGGCAGGCACAAACACAAGCCAAAAGTCAAGGGTGAGTGTGAAGTAAATAAATCCTTTAGTATTTCTGCGTCCTGTAATCTCGAGCCAGCTCTGAAGGGGAGGGCAGGAAATGCACAGACTGGAAGAGCGTCCGGCCGGACTTGCAAGAATGGGGACCTCGGGGGCTTTTGTACTGTGACCGTAATCGGTACACTCTATACTCCAGGAATGACCAATTCCCTAGCGTCCGAAAGACAGGGAAGGGCCAGCTTAACCCACCACCCTGTCTATCTGCCCTCCCTTACCTAGGCTTCACTACGTCCACAGATGAACTTCTAGGACTTTCCGAGCCCACAGATGATTTCTGCCCATCAATCCAGAAAGAGAGGGACTTGAGAAGGATGAGACTCGAACCTGGGTTTCCCTCCTCACCTCCCCCCCACCACACACACCTACGTTTCAGCCAGCCTTTTCTCTTTGCTGGTGACCGGGCGGCTGTCCGAGCCCCGCCCCTTGGGTTCGCACGCGGCCCCCGCCTGACCCGGCGCCCAGGGGCGGAGTAGGGCGGGGCGGGCGGCAAACGCAGCACTTTCGCGGCTTTGACAAGCCCGCAGCGGCCGGGCTGGAACGCTGAGCCCGGCCGAGACTGCGCCATGCAAGAAGCGCCAGCTGCGCTGCCCACGGAGCCAGGCCCCAGCCCAGTACCTGCCTTCCTCGGCAAGCTATGGGCACTGGTGGGAGACCCAGGCACAGACCACCTCATCCGCTGGAGCCCGGTGAGGGCTGGGGCCCCTCAACTCTCTCAGTGGTCCCCGGGGGTCCGTCCAATGTCTGTGAACACCCATGTCTACCCAGCCCCCACCTGGGACTGGGCTGTACCTCGATTCAGCTGTGCCGAGTGGATCACGGTGGAAGGGTAGGTGAGATACATGAGGAGCGAGGGTCCCAGAGCCCAAGGGACCTAGGTAATTCTTACTTTACTTGTTTACTGATGAGAAACCAGGCCAAGAAAAGGGAAGGCTGGCTCCACCTCTGGCTCAGGGTCACAAAGTGAGCCTGAGACCAGTCTGAGGTTGACCCCGGGTTGGTACGTGCTCTTTCTTTCTGAGGATCTAATCTGGGTCTGGTTAGGGGTAGGAATTGTTTGTGGTTATGGCAGGGTAGACCTCATATGGTTCTGACCTGGTCATGTCCCACCTCCCAGTGAGGTGCAACCCTGGAGCAGTGAGTGAGTGTGGTCCAGCGGTGAGTGTCTGCCTCTCACCTAGTCTGGTCTCCACCCGATGGGCATCCTTTCCTTCTTGGCAGAGTGGGACCAGCTTCCTCGTAAGTGATCAGAGCCGCTTCGCCAAAGAAGTCCTGCCTCAGTATTTCAAGCACAGCAACATGGCGAGCTTTGTTCGCCAACTCAACATGTGTGAGTCCCTCTATCAGGCCCAGGTGGAAAGCGGGTTGGGGTTACTTGGTGCAGAGGATGGAGCGGCTCACACCCCCGCCTCCCTTCCCCGCCCACTATTCCCCAGATGGTTTTCGGAAGGTGGTAAGCATTGAGCAAGGTGGCCTTCTCAGGCCAGAGAGTGACCACGTTGAATTCCAGCATCCAAGCTTCGTGCGAGGCCGGGAGCAGCTACTGGAGCGCGTGCGCCGCAAGGTGGGACAAACTGCAAAAATGGGAAAAGGCCCATGTTGGTACTTCTGGCTCTGGTTTATGTGTCCCTGTCCGGGATGGTGTGTCCTACCTACAGGTACCTGCGCTGCGAGGTGATGACAGTCGATGGCGTCCTGAAGACCTAGGCCGACTGCTGGGAGAGGTGCAAGCTCTGAGGGGGATGCAGGAGAGCACGGAGGCACGGCTGCAGGAACTCAGGCAGTGCGGGACAGGGAAGGAAGGGTGGAGTTATGGGGGATAGGATACCTGCCACCTAGGGGTTCTGGGCAGGGTCTTCCACTCCTATAGACTAGAGGCTTCATCCAGACAATGGGTTCAGCTCTGTAACGCTTAGTCTTGGAAGAGAGACGTCCCTTCTGCTAGTGACCTCTCCATTCTGTGGGGCACGGTGTCTGATTAAACTCGGATGCCTCAGCATCTCCCCACCCCTCTTCCCAGGCAGAACGAGATCTTGTGGCGAGAAGTGGTGACCCTGCGACAGAGCCACAGTCAGCAGCACCGGGTCATCGGCAAGGTGTTCCTCTTCCCCTAGCTCTTATCCTCCCGCTCCTGGGCACCCCATACCTCCACGCCTGTCCCCCAGACCCACCAGAAATTGCTTTTCTATGGTGAGGGGCCTGGCCTGAAGTATGAATTAACCCTTTCTTTTCAGCTAATCCAGTGCCTATTTGGGTCGCTTCAGACAGCACCCAGCAGTACAGGAACCAAAAGAAAGCTGTGAGTCCAGAAGCCTATAGTGTTCACACCCACATTCCCGCTGCCAGGACTCCCTTCCTTGTCAAGGACCCCACTCCAGAGACTCCTCCAGATCCGGACTCCCCTACTTTTTACCCTCAATCCACCAACTATCACCTCCACTTCACATCCCCTTGCCGCTTCATTACCCTCAAATTCCTATGCCCAAGTCGGCACCCCTGGCTTGGGGCTCAAACTAAGCTCTCTGGCTCCCCTCTAACCCCCAAAGGGCCCCCATCTCTCAGGGAGCCCCTTCCACTCCAGCATGTGACTGATGCCCTGGAAACAGGCCTCAGCTCTGCTGACTGGGCTGCTGGGGCCTGAGGGAGAGGGAGGGAGGGAGGGCAGTTCAGGCAGAGAGGCATGGCGGCCTAACCTGCTCACCCTGTACAGGTCCCTGATGCTGGATGAGGGGGACTCATGCTCGGCCTCTGCCAAATTCAATGCCTGCCCCGTCTCTGGTGCTCTCCTCCAGGACCCCTACTTTATCCAGTCGGTAGGTGGTGTTTCCTCCTCTTCCTCTTCTAGGGTGCAGATAGGATTGTGAGGAGCCTGTTTCTTCCCCCTTTCTGCCCCTCAAAGATGAATGCCAACATTCTACCAACCAGACCTAGGTTTTTTGTTTTTGTTTTTTGAGACAAGGTTTCTCTGTAGCTTTGGTGCCTGTCCTGGAACTAGCACTTGTAGACCAGGCTGACCTAGAACTCACCAGAGATCCCCCTGCCTCTGCCTCCCGAGTGCTAGGATTAAAGGTGTGCACCACCACCACCCAGCTTTAGATTCATTTTCAAACCCTGACCTTTAATCCTGGTTCAGATGGGTGCTGGTTGGGCTCTTCTGTAGCTGGAGGTCAAGAGCTTGGTCAAACCTTCTACTTGCAGCCTCTCCCAGAGACTACCCTGGGCCTCAGCCCTCACAGGGCCAGAGGGCCCATCATCTCTGACATCCCAGAGGATGCTCCATCTCCTGAAGGGCACAGGCTTTCTCCCTCCGGTGGTGGCAGGAGGTAAGGAGGACAGGGCCTGCCTTGTGGGGACCCTACAGAAAGCGCCTACAACCCAGAGGCCTGTGGGGGTGGGGAGAGGTCAGGGTCAGGGTCTGGTTGAAGCTTTTCTCTGGTGCAGGGTGAAGGGCCTGGCATTGCTCAAAGAAGAGCCGGCCAGTCCAGGGGGGGATGGCGAGGCCAGGCTGGCCCTGGCCCCAAACGAGTGTGACTTCTGCGTGACAGCACCCCCACCGCTGCCCGTGGCTGTGGTGCAGGCCATCCTGGAAGGGAAAGGGAGCTACAGCCCTGAGGGGCCCAGGAGTGTACAACAGCCTGAACCCAGGGGCCCCAGGGAGGTACCCGACAGGTGAGCAGAACCAATGTTGATGGTTTATAGATAGAGTCTCGTATGCTGGCCAAACAAAAACTTCATCTGTCCTGTGGTAGCTGAGGGCGGACATTGGGCAGCAGACTCTCATGACCCTGACTGACCTGATTTCTCAGAGTATGCTCCGAAGAGTATCAGAATTATTTAGAATGGAAACCCCCAATCAAGTCACCAAGCACCCTGAAGTAGGGCTCTGGGATTTACAGGAAATTAGTTCACTGGCATGATTATAACATATATAACAACCAAGGGTCTTAGTGGCACAGGGGTGTCAACTTGGGAAACTGAGGCAGGAGCATCACAAGTTCAAGGCTTGCCTGGGCTACAGTGTGAACTCAAGACCAGTGTTGGTAACTTAGTGAGACTCTGACTAGATATAAAAGGAAGATTTGGTGGGATGGTTCAGCAGGTGAAGCCCTTGCCACAAAAGCCTCTTGCCTGAGTTCAACCCCTAAAACCCATGTGAAGTGGAGAGAATCAACTCCACACAACTGTGCTCCCTGACCTCTGCACATGCCCCCCCCAAGACACATAATACCCATCAATAATAACACATAAAATAAATCTGCTGGGCAGTAGTGATGCACGCCTTTAATCCCAGTACACAGGAGGCAGAGGCAGGTGGATCTCTGTGACTTCGAGACCAGCCTGGTCTACAGAGTGAGTTTCAGGACAGCCACAGCTGTTAATGCAAAGAAACCCTGTCCCCTAAAACCAAATAAATAAATCAAAAATAAAAGTAATGGGAAAAGGGTGGTTAGGCTGGGGACATAACTCAGTGGTGGAATATGTACCTAGCGTGCTCAAGCCCGAAATTCAAACTCCAACTGGAATACACATGCACACATAACAAAAACCAAACCAAAAGCCTTTGCTAGTCTTTATACTTCTCTAGAAAGGGGACCTCTGCCAAGATCTCAGGTCTTAGTTAGGAAGCAAAGGCAAATCAAGGCAACCTAGGAAGCTGGGCATGGTGACATACCCCTGTTGTAATTAATGCCAGAACTAAGGAGGAGGTGGTGGCAAGAGGGTCAGGAGTTCAAGGTCATACTTAGCTAGTAAAGGTTTGTGGATGGACTGAGCTACACAAGACCCTATGCCAGACAACAACAAAGATTCCCCTTTAGCACCCAGGACATTGAGGCAAGAGGATTGCTGTAAGTCTGAAGCCAGCATAACAAGATGTTGTCTCATGCCCACAAAAATTAAAAAAAAAAAAAAATAGAGAGAGAGAAAAGAAGAAAAAATCTCCCCTACTAGGGAGGGGGTTGAAGGAAAGTATTGTTTCTTAGCATGTTCTAGTTGTTGGGGCAGTTTAAACCTGATGATGCAAGTTCCCTGGGAGGTGGATGTCAGAGACGGATAGCAAGCAGTTCTTTGTGCACAGGGGAACTCTGGGCCTGGATCGGGGTAATCGGAGCCCAGAGAGTCTGCTGTCCCCAATGCTGCTTCGGCCTCCCCCTGAAACTGTGGAACCCATAGCACCCATGGATGTGAGTATCTCTTTGCCCGGGCAGGATGTGAGACATACGAAGTTGAGCTGTCTGTGCAGCCTTTGAAGGCACCACTCACCCAAGCTCTTCCCAGGTGCTGGGCCCTGGCCTTCCAGGACGAGAATGGACCCTGATGGATTTGGACATGGAGTTGTCTCTGGTAAGAAAGGAGCGGCTGAAGGTTGGTTTGGTTCACGGCTGAAGGATTGCCGCAGTGACTACCAGCTCTCTTCCTTGATTTCCGGGCTCCCTTCTCAATTGCTTCCTGGGGTTCTCCCATGCAGATGCAGCCCTTGGCTCAAGAGAGAGGTGAGGCTGAGCTGACCGTCAAGGAGTTGAATTCTTCAGGTGTAGGTAATGGTGGAGACGCCTGGGTAGAAGCCACCATGATCTGAATTACCCTGATTGGGCAGGGTGGGTGGCTTAGGCAGGAGAGGGATGACCCTGAATTCAGGCTGCCCTGTAGAGACTTCTAGAGACACCCATACCATCATCACTGTGTGAGAGGAGTGAGCTCAAGAATAATGTTTTAAGCTATATGGTAGTACACACTTTGTAATCCCAGAACTCAGGAAGATCGTGAGCGCAGAGTCAGCCTGGGATGTATAGCAAGCTCCTGCCTTTAAAGGGTGTGTTTGTATCGATGTTACCTCCTAACCACAGCCTACTCCTAGGGAAAGACCACACGCTGGGAACCCCACTCCTGCTGGATGTTCCGGTGGATTTGCAGGGTACAGCTCTGTCAGTGCCTGGGGCTTTAACCCTTTACAGTGCTCCTGAAAGCAGTGCCCCCTACTTGGATCCTGGAGCCAGTCCTTCCTCCCCCTAGACTCCCGCCCCTCTGAAAAAGCCTGGCTAAGGAACCAGCACGCAGCAGCACACCCCTTTAGGCTTCCTGGCGTCTCCTGGGGGGAGTGAACGAAGCCCCCATTATGCAGCACCCTCTCTCCACTACCCCAGTGAGTCTTGCAACATAAACTGCATCTCCCCACTCTTGTTTCTGGTCTCTCGTTTTTTCTGTCAACCAAAGACAGTGGATAACGACTTTGCATTCGGACAAGTGTCCAGATGCAGACAAGTGTCCGGATGTTTGGACTTACAAACATCCTAACACTCAGACTTTCATGGAAGCCCCCCACCTCGAGAATGGTGGTACTTGGAGGGCCCAGTGCCGAAATCTTTCACTTGCACTGAGATGCCGGCCACTGTATCCTCCAGGAGGCAGGCGTTTCTGCGCCACGTCCAGCTTCTCTATGCACGTGTCTCTGACTCTGGGCAAATCGGTTCCCTTCTCTAAACTTATCTGTGACAGGCGGAGGAAGGAGTCGTAGAAGGACAAATTAAAAGCACCTAGCAATTAGAAGGCCCAGAGTGGGCTGGACACGTGGGACCGTAAACAGAACTGACCCCCTGACTCAAATCTGGGTGGTCTGGGAGGGAGAGGAGAACGGACTATGTGCTCCCCCCGCCCCCGCCCTCGCCGGGTGCCAGCGCACGGCCTCGGCGTCCAGGACCGAGTTCGCAGAATCAGAGTTCGCCCCTCCCTCCCCCATTCCCGGCAGCCCTGGCCGCCCCGCCCCCCTTTGCAGCTGCTGTGCACGTCCCCACCCCGCTCGCTCGGTCCTTTCTGCACTGTCACCTGCCCCGGTGAGGCTCAACTCCTAAGTGGGGCCGTCCGAAACGAGCCGGACCACAAGCCGGACTCCACCCAGCAGGGAGGGAAAGGAAAACAGATTGGGCTGAATACCGCACCTCACCACCAGCAGCGGAGCTCCAAGGTCTGTGGGCCCCGCCCTTCCGCAGGATTGAAGCTTTAGGAATGAGTGGAGGGCTGGTGAGGGGGACCCTTGCGGTTGCGCATGCGCAACGGGCTCCCGCAGTTTCCACCCTAGTTCCCCAACAACAAATCCCAGCCAGCCAGCAAGCTGGGTATCCCAGACCAGACCTGGGGCTCCAGATAACATTAGGCTTGTCCTTTGATGCACTGGCCAGGACATAACCAGCGTTTACCTTAGAGCTGTGATAACTTCAAAGGGAGGCCCCAGTCAGCTAAGGTCTAGCCGGTGGTGGTGGCAGTTGGCGCTTCAGAAGTCAGGATAGATCACTGAATTCCAGGCAAACTTGGTCTACAGAGCGAGTTCGAGGACAGCCAGGGCTACAACAGAAAAAGCTTGTCTCAAAAAAAAAAAAAAAAAGAGGGGAGAGAGAGCACGCGCCAGAATAGGTGCAGGCCTCACTCCCTTCCCTGTAACCAGTGATGGGAGTCAGCCTTTGGAATCCTCGCTGAGGAGAGCAGAGGTGGTTCTGAGCATGTAGCTTAGAGATCCCAATAAACACAGTAATGAGGACTGTAGCACCCAAAAGGAATTAGCTACCTTTGAACTCTCAAGAATTGGGGTAGACCTGGGAGCATTTGCGTCTTGAGAGCAAGATCCATAGAGTAAAGGGGAGAGAAGAGAATCCCAGGCCTAGGGAACAGCATCGGCAAAAGCTAAGGTGCCAGGACCTGGCTGACCAGAGTGGTGGGAGGGAATTTAAACAGCCAGACCAGGCAGCTTAGATTCTTTGATGAGTAAAATGAGGTGGAAGGGTGGAGGATAGCATACAAGGTCTGGCAGTCAACGAGGCAAGAGACATTATAAGTTTAAGGTAGGGCAAGTTGGATCCCAATTGTGCTGGGTTTCTCTGAGCCTGTCTCTTCATCCAGAGAACTGGAACAATAAATGCTAGCCCAGAGTTGTCGAAGTCACTACGTTGGAGTGAGGGGAGGGGAGGAGTGGGCATGAGTGAGGTACTCAGAGGCACTCATTGTACCAGGACGCAAACTGCTGATGGTGGGCTTGGTGGGCAGGAGTGGATGCAGGGTGATTATAGGACCTCTGACTCAGATAGGACAAGAAGGGGCAGAATGGGAGCAAATGTCCCTTTGTCTGTGCTTAGTGGCCTTGGGGAAGGGCTGACAGGAGGCATGGAGGGGACCCAAGGTGTGAAGTGACCAGGGAGAGACCTGAGACCTGGGAGGCATGGTATGTGGTGGTGGGGGGGGGGGGTAAGGATCCTAGGACCTAGGAAAGAAGGTGGAACAGGGGCATTTAGGGCAGAAGAGACCTAGAAGGATGCTGTTAGAACAAAGCTAAGGCAAAAGGAATGGCCAGCTTTCCTTTTTCCTTGGTGCCAGGACCCTTCCTGACTGGGTCAGGATGCCCAACCCGAGTGGGCAGTAGTCCTCAGTTGATAATGGACAAGCAGAGTAGATTCATTTGTTCCCAGTTCCTACAGTTTGGTAGAGGCAAGCTCTCAAAAAATAATAATAATCCACATAGGGGAAGCTAAAAGTTTGGTAAGCATTCCTTAAGGGCTTTTCAAAGCTGGACCTTGGGAATCTCAAGGTCAAGTAAGAGATGGCTGTGAGCCAGTGCCAGGCTGTCAGGGAAACATGCTGGAATGTCTGTCAAAATTCGGGAAAACTCGGTAGTTCTGCTGCTGGGATAGTAAGGAACCAGGAGGAGTGGCAGATCATGTTGAAGTTGCAGTGTGGTGGGGAGTTTGGTGGGGGAGGTTCTGTTATGCCAGGACCTCAGGGTTAGGGGAATGGAGCACGCGTGCCTCCGCACTTTAGGCTTTGAATGCAGACCAGACTGTCTGAGAGATCAGGCTGGCTGCCCTGACCCAAGGCTTGCTGCAGGGTTCCGGAAGGAGGTGTGGATCAGTCCTAAGGTTGTCTGCCAGTTTAGGTAAGGAATTGGGTTTAGAAAAAATAACTCAGTTGGATAAACTGGATCTTGACTGGTGGCCAACTCAGCAGGCGGCTGGGGCTTAGGAGGGAAGTCCTAGCTAGGGCGAGCACTCCACTGACAGGTAGACACTAGAAGAGGAACCTGAGGAGTCAGGACAAAAGCAACCAAGAGGCTGGAGGATGAGTTCTGTGCTCCTGGCCTCCAGGTCCTCCGCTGAAGAACCAACCAGACTCTGATGTCGAGGTGAACTTAGATCACTCCTGGGCGAGGTCAGTGTGTGAGAACGCCAGCTTCCCCCCACTCCCCATTTTTCTCCCTCTTGATATAGCCCAAACATGGGCAACGTGCAGGAACGGCCATCGGAGATCATTGACCGGGAACGGAAACGGCTGGTAGATACCTTGCAGGCTGACTCTGGGCTGCTGCTGGACGCGCTGGTGGCCCGGGGCGTGCTGACCGGGCCTGAGTATGAAGCCTTGGATGCGCTGCCTGATGCTGAACGCAGGGTGCGCCGCCTGCTGCTGTTGGTGCAGAGCAAGGGCGAGGCAGCCTGCCAGGAGCTACTGCGCTGTGCCCAGCATACCGTGCGTGTGCCAGACCCCGCCTGGGATTGGCAGCACGTGGGGCCTGGTGAGCACCAGGAGGGTGGAGCCTTGTTGAAATGGGGGCGTGACTTGGGGTGAGGCAAAACTAAGGGTAAGTAGAGGGCAGAGAATGTGGAGGTAGCTAACCACAGAGGGGTGAACTGAGTCTCAAATATTCCACTTCCTCCCCAGGCTACAGGGACCACAGCCATGAGCATTCATGCTCGGGCCACTGGACGCCCGAGGTACCCAGTTCAGGGACCACATGTCCTGGGCTACCCAGAGCTACAGAGCAAGAGGAGGTCGGAGGTCCTGAGGGCTCTGAGGCAGTGCAATCTGTAACTCCAGAGGAGCCCGAACTAGACGCTGAAGCCTCTGAAGGGGACGAGCTGGACCCGGAACAACAAATGGAACCGGAGCCAGAGCCAGAGGTAGAACCAGAGCCGGAGCTGGAGCCGGAGCCGGAGCCGGAGCTGGAGCCGGAGCCCGAGCCTGAGCCCGAGCCTGACTTCCAAGAAGAGGATGAGTCTGAAGGTTGTGAGACTGTCTAAACCCTTGCTCACAGGCTTGCTAGATGTTGTTTGAGGGTTGATACACATTCCACTCACCATCATCCTCTTCGTCTCTAGATTCCTGAAGGCCAGAATCCTGACCTGTACAAATCCTACCCAAGCTGGGTAAGACCTGGGAACCTGCCAGAGCTTGACCCAATCAATACACCAAGACTCCATTTACCGCAAAATGAATAAACTCGGGAGGGTTAACCTGGACCCGACTCTCCACAAGTCTGGCTCTGCTCAGGAGGGTGTGTGGGTTGGAGTCCCACTGACCTGAGCAGCTTTTTGTGAAACACCCCATCCATGCAACCACATTTCACCCCCGAAATAGCCCAAACTATTTCTGGAGGTCTCAGACCCAGGCCCCTAATGGAATCTGGCCCCCGCCCCACTGCTCTCTTTCCCTTCAGGGAGCCAGTTGGGAGCCTGCGTTAGAAACCGTTCTACTCCGTGGAAATCACTAGGCTTGGTGTACTGAGCAAAGAAAGGGGGGCTGCAACCCCCACTTGATGAGGGAAGTTGTGGAGCTCACACTCTTGAAGGGGGGGGACATGAGAGGGAACTTCAGTTGAGACAGAAACCACACACATCATTGTAACTGCTTTCCTCTGCCCAGGAGCTCAGCGGGGGTCTAACCAGTCACAGACACACACAAGGAGCTCTGGACATATCTATTAAGTCAATGAACAAGAACGCCCCAGCATCACAGATGAGAAAAAGAAAAGGCCAGGGTAGGGACGATACTGGCTCAGTCTCTCGCCGCTGAATCCGAAGTGAAAACCAAGGCATCAGCTCTGTTCTTCCCCGGGCCCAAGACCGGCTCAAAACTGGAGAGGACAAATCCTATAGGCCTGACCTGCAGGTTTGACTGTGGCTGTCCCCAGCCTGTACCAACCACTGCCAGAGACCAGCTGTGAGGGTGTGGTCAGAGACAGGCACAACCGGGACTAGCATGGGGGCTGAGGGTGGGGCCAGGTGCTGGACTCACAAGACCTGGCGTCCAGTGTGTCTGTGTGTGATCAGAGAGGGCCTGGGAACAGATGGTACCTTTTCAAAGTACCCGTCCCCTCCACTGAACTTTAGGAGCTGCTGCCCCCCAGCCCCAGCTGGAGGCATGAATAACGCACGTTGGCATGGAGGCAAATATGGAATACTTCATGACTGGTGAGAGAGACAAAATGCTGAAAAGCAAGCTCCAGCCCAGCTGGGTCTCTGAGCCTGAACGAAAGGCAGGACCCTATGCTCAGGCACGTCACCTCAGAGGGGTCCCAACTGCCACTAGACCCAGTGAGAGGTAGACAGTATGAATGCAGAAGAGTACCGATAGGCCAGGTAGGGGAAGGGAAAGACTGGTACCAGACACCCAAAGCCGTCTCATGCAGGAACAAGTTTCTATTCCCAAACCAACCCCCATTCCTATTCACACTCAATGCCCCTCCTATCCCCAGGTCTCTCCTACTCAGGAGTTTATGGGACATACTGCTGCTGGTTCACAGGCCCCAGGAAGACTAGCAAGGACAAAAAAAGCCTTCTGACGTTGCCTCTCATCTTCCCAAGATGCTCCTGGCCTCCCAGTGCCCCGCAAGAAACACCTAGGCTATGGAACCATAAAGAGCTTCATATTCTTGATCTGAGACCTCTGTCAAGATCTTCTGTCTGTAACCCTTAACCAACATCAGTCAGGCAGCAGGCGGCCCAGCTCCTCTTCATCCAGCCGGTTGGTAGCCATGATGTGTTCCAGTTGCTGCCGGTAGCGTCCCAAGTCCTTCATAAAGTGGGGTACTCGGGTATTATCTAGTATTCCATGGGGCTTCAGTTGGTCCACATCTTCATAGGAGACCTAGAGGGAGAAAACTAAGACTCAGGGCTAATCACAGCCCCTGGCTTTCAAGCAGCCAGCCCCATACTGACAACTCAGGGCCATTGGCTCCTGTGATGGCTCCTCTAGTCCTGATCCAGTCCACTAGGTACCTTCAGGTTCAGCCCTGGGTCTTTTCTCTTTCTCTCTACATCTTCCATCTATGTTCTACAACCCATTCCCCTCCAGCCCAGCTTATCCCCTCACCTCTAAACAATGTTCAGCTGATACCTAGGTATCTCTTAGGTAGCTCCCACATCCAACACGAGACGGCCCCCCCACATGATATCCAATAGGAGCCTCCCACAGCAAAGCTGTGCCACACTTTATTATAGCCTCTCAACCCCTTCCCACTTTGCTTCTGATGAGGTTTATTTTCCTCAGTTTAGTACAAATACTCAGGGCTTGGGTTTTGGTCCATGGACATTTCTCCAGTCTCCTTCCCCAGAACTTCCTGACTGCTCCCTTGTCCTGGAACACTCACCTCCTGAAATACACGCACACATCTGCAGGCGGGGTCACACGCCTCATCTGGGATAGCAAAGTTCCATTTCTTCTTGCCTGCTTACCTCCACCCAAGTTCCTACCCCGGGAGAGGCTGGTATCCAGGCCTCCACTGAACATGACTCAGGGGTACAGGGAGGATGGAAGAACCGGCTGGGGCCTCTGTAAGCCCTCAGCCCCTTACCTTGCCCAGCGAGGTCAGCAGTGGGAAATCGATGGTCTGCCGGTGCCGCAGGATGCGCACAATGCCATCCAGGTACACTTGGTCCTTGCTGAAGCAGCCTGTGAGAACGAGGATCAATAAGTCCTTACCCCAAAGCCATCCTTCGCTTTGCACCAGCCCGGGCCTTCCCCTGACCCCGCAGCTCCCACCTGGCTGGGAGGTATCCATCTGTCCTCGCTTGGCCCGGACGCAGTACTCCCAGCGTACTGCCTCATCCTGCACATACTGCGCCAGATCCTGGAAGAGCTGGCGGAAGGACATGTGCGCGGCCTGGTAAATGGTGTAGTAGAGCAGGGCCGCTCGCCACAGGAACGGCTGCTTTCGGAACAGCACACTGTGCAGGCTAGCCAGGCCCTCCTCCGTGGGGTTAGCTGGCCGCAGTCCGTACTGCAATCTGCCTTCGGTGCTGTGCCATGGTTGCCGCGCATTGTTCACACCGCGCAGGTAGTGGGTACCTGCAGGGAGGACGCGGTGGTGGCTGAACGCACTCCGAGGACCTCTAGTAGAGACTCGTAGATCTTCATGCCCCCAAATTTACCCCACAAGTCATCCCAAGCCCTACCTAAATGCATTCTCACGCAGCTCCAGCAATAAGACTCTTGGTCCGACACAGAATCCTCTCTGCCTATTTTCTCATCTCCTGCACACCAACTCATATTGTGCACGAGCCCTCCTAGAGACCAGGCACGTGGCACCCCGCCCCAACGTCCTAGCGCCCATGCCAATCATCTTGACAGTCATGCAAATGCCCCAATCAAAATCACTTCTTGCCCAGAACAACAACAGGATTCTTGTCTGGTAAGGGCAGTGACTACTGTCCTGTGCTCCCCTTCCTAGCCTGATCTCCTAAACTTTTATCCATGTGTCTTTTTCAAGCAATTCAATTCCTAGGATCTGGCCTGCCACTCACCCTGGTGGGCCTGTGTGTTAGTTAGCTAGTCTGATGGAACCCTTAGAATTCTTCCTGGCCTGTTAGGACCTCAGAAGTCTTCCTTCACTGTCAAAGGGAGTCAGAGAGGAACTGGAGAGATACCCAAGGGAAGAAGCATGAAGGTCAACCCAGAGGGTGGGTGGGCATGTCTGACCTACTTGTCTGAACGAGAAGGAAGAAGTATCTGCTTAGAGATAAACAGGCCTGTCTTCTCCCAGAGGGAAGGAAGGGGAGAAAGGAGGCTACTGAAGTCCACACTGCCCTGTTACCATCCCTTAGTAAGTTTCAGTCCTGCCCACCCACACCAATGCTACCCACAGACTGACCTATCTCGTGCCGCAGCATGCCCTCCAGCCAATACTGGCGGGCTCCGGTCAAGTTGATGGCCAGTGTGGGCCGGCTGTTCTCCACCATCATGACTGCCTGGGACAACAGGTCCTCGCTCAGCTGCACCACAACCTGCAGGGTGGCAGGGCTCTGAGTCATGGTTTACAAGCCCTGAGAGCTAGTGGGCAGATAGGCCCGTGATGCTACAAGGTAGCCAGGCCAGACACTGACCAGGACACCCGCCCTTCTGGGGCTGGGGCTGGGGCTGGGATATGTCTAGGAATTACATCTGGCCAGGTGTGTAGCTGAGCCTATCAGCTTGACGGCCTGATTTGAGGCATAGAGATGGGTCCTTGTAGATAGGGCAAACTTACCTCCCCAACGCAGCCCTCCTTCTGCATGTATTTTCGCACAATGGACCAAATTTGGCACTTGGTCAGCAGCTGGCCCCCTGTGGCAGCCTCAAAGTGTTCATAAGTGCCAAACTTCTCCAGGACCGCCTCAATGATGCCAACAGCCTGTACACAGGACCACAGTCACTAGTCAGACTAGGTCCCTTGGGCAGTCAGGGTCAGGGTGAAATGGGCAGGCTGGACTGACCTGATGGATGAACTGTCCAGAGGCCTCCTGGTACTTCTCCAGTACACTCATTGGCATCGGTTCCTGGTACTCGAACTGCGGATTGTATGTGTAATGGGACTGGAAGAATTTCTCCCGTTCCTGGTCCATGTTGGTTGGCCGCAGGGCCACTAACATGCAGGGGCTCTTGTTGCTACCATTGCCCACCTCCTTTCGAGTCTTAGCAATGAGAGGCAAGGAGGCTGCAGGCCGTAGGGTCCCTCCACCTGGATCACATCCCCGTCCAAGCGGAGCTTTACCTCGCCCCCGCTGGCCAGTGCTATTTACACTGTAGGTGCTCTCACTGCGACGCATGTGGCTGCGCTGTCCCAATTGCAGCTTTGAGAAGGTCTGCCACATAGGCTGGGACTGTAGTGCTGAGGGAACCGCCAGAGCCAAAGGCATAGACAGGGACTGCGGCCAGGGGTACAGGGGTGGCCCATTTCGATTTGAGGGCTTCAACCTAGGGCGCTGAGATGGGGGACTGGCAGGTGGGCTGGGGGGTGCCCGCTCATACACCTGAGCCCCTGAATCCAGCACCATTCTGTCCTGAGGGTTTCATCCAGCTCAGCTGTTCCAAATTCCTACTGTTGACCTCTAGAGACACAGAAGGGCATGCAGAGACAGGCATGAGTGGATGTGGCCAGAGGAGAGAGCCCTGTGTCCCCCGCTAGCCTTGTTGGATCCAGGGTCTGCTGCCGGGAACCTGAGAAACTGTCCACCCTCCCCAGCCTCCATTCCTTTCACCAGGTTTACCCAAATCGTCTGAGGTGGAAGCAAGAGGAAGAATTTTATACATTTTCCTACTTACTAAAATACTCTCAGATGGTTAGATCTAGAGCTAAAACTAAGACCCTAAACATGATTCTAACCTCAGTGCTCAGCACTTACCCAGCCTGGGAGTTGGCAGAATGCAGCCTCTGATCCCTAGATGGACCACAGGTGAGGGAAGCCCATAGACTCCTTTGTACAGGTGGCATCTCTTTGGTCCCATTTTGTCCCCTTCACCTAGCTCCATCTATATCCTCCTGCCCATCTGTAATCAGTCAGTGTGAAGGAGTGCACTTTCCTCATGCCTGTCCCCACATGAAATACTGTCTCTCCTGGTGGCCGTCTATTAGAATCTGCTTTTGGGAATCAGAGAAACACTGGTACATTCAAATTAGCCCTTGGCCTGTCTTCCATCTGAGACATCTTCCCAGGGGTCATCCGAGGCACGAGAACTCACCCCTGACTCTGTGCCAGGGCTCAGTGCAATCCGGTCTCTCCCCAGAGACTGACTGAGGACTTCAGCCTCTGAACTCCCTTGCCTGCTCAGGGACTCGATTTCTCCTTGACGTACACCACCAGTCTTCCTCCCCATTGGATTAATTCCATCAGCATAAATACATGCTGTTATTCCTCCATTTTAAAAAACAAAACAAGGCCTGGCGGTGGTGGCACATGCCTTTAATTCCAGCACTCAGGAGGCAAAGGCAGAAGGCAGGCAGATCTCTGTGAGTTCGAGGCCAGCCTAGTCTATAAGAGCTAGTTCCAGGACAAGCTCCAAAGCTACAAAGAAACCCTGTCTCAAAAAACAACAAAAAAAAAAAACAAAAAAAAAAAAACAAAACAAAAAAAAAAAACCTTTACATGACTCCACACACAGCTCCTCCAGCTGCTCTCCGATGCAGCACCATACCCTGAGTCATGTGCACCATCTCCCATTTCTTCCTTCCCGTCGTCTCCTAAGTTCACTCCCATGGAGCCTGCATACGTCCTGCTCTCCATCAGACTGAGCTGACCGAGGTCACTAATGATCATCATGTTGATCTGTAGCACCTGGTGCAGCGGATCCCTCCATCCTGGGAACATATGCCCCTTTCCCTTTCCGAGTCCACTAGAACTTAGCTTTCCTCCCACGTCACTGGCTGCTTCTTCTTGGTCTTCTTGTCAGTTATCCCTATCTCCCAACCTCTGAACACTGTAACATCCCAGACTTATCTTTTCCATGTATACTCATCCTAGGATCCCATCCAATTTTGTGGTTACTTGTTTTGTTTTGATGAAGGGGATCAAACCCAGAGCCTTGTACATAGTAAGTATAGCCTGTCTCACTAGCCTGTATCCCTAGTTCTCGTGACCACGGACTTAAATACATCAGTTCAGCCTCCTTCCATGAACATTAGATCACTATAGCTACTTTCAATATATATATATATATATATATATATATATATATATATTACATATCTATTTTTAATACAGCATCTCCCTATGTAGATCACGCTGATCTTCAACTCACAATCTTCCTGTTTCAACCTCTCTAGTCCTGGCTCAGGATTAAGACAACATACCTGACCTTCAAGATATCTTTAATATTTAGCAGGTACCTAAAGTTGAATGTGCCCATTGTGTAAATAACGACACCACCCCACATATAATAGCATGGGTCACTGTCCTACGTGGAATAGCTTGGGTTACTGTCTCAGTTTCCTAAAAACTGCATAAATATATTAGAAAAATGCTACAGAGAGAGAGAGAGAGAGAGAGTGTGTTTTGGGGTTTTTTTTTTTGTTTGCTTTGGTTTTGGTGTGTGTGTGTGTGTAGTCCTGGCTTTCTTGGAACTCACTATGTAGACCAGGCTGGCCTTGAACTTGGAGAACCACATGCCTCTGTCTCCTGAATGCTGGGATCAAAGGCAAGGCATTCACCACCATCACCCTGCATAAAAATGTTTTAATAAAAGATTTAGGAGCTGGAGAGATGGCTCAGCGGTTAAGAGCACTGAGTGCTCTTTCCAGAGGTCCTGAGTTTAATTCCCAGCACCCACATGGTGGCTCACAACCATCTAGAATGAGATCTAGTGTCCTCTTCTACTGTGCAAGTATACATGCAGAGAACTCATATATTAAAATAAATAAATAAAGACAGCTGCCCTCTGTCAGATGTAGTGATACAGGTCTGTAATCCCAGCACTCTTAAGGCTGAAACAGGAGAACTGTGAATTCCTGGTCAGACTGGGCTTCATAGCAATACATGTTTCAAAGCTTTAAAAAGAAAGAAAATCAGCCCTAACAAATCTCTACAAAAGAACAAATCTCCCCCCCCCCTCTCTCTGAACTATGTTGTTGTTTCTGTAGCAGTTGTTGCCATGTAAGGTGTAACAGCTAATTTTACATTTGTATGGTATAACTGGTGATTTTATCTGCTTTCTCCTTTCCAGGATTTGCAGCTGTGTTTCCAAAACCCAGAATAGTTCCTGATAAAGCATTGTAATCAATAAATGGGTGAATCTGAGTCCTTGTAAGAACTGGAGTCAGAGGGCTGGAGTGATGGCTCAACAATTAAGAGCACTTGCTGCACTCCCAGAGAACCCAAACCCAGTTCCTAGCATCCACGTTGGACAGCTCACAACTACCTATAACTCCAGGGGCAGGGGGCTCAACGCCCTCTTCTGGCCTCCACAGGCACATGCACATACCCATAAAGAAATAAAAGTTCAAAACCTAAAAAAAAAAAAAAAAAAAAAAAAAGAACTAGAATCATTCCTTCCCCAACTTAGATTCCACATCTAGACCTGATCTTTCTCCTCGGAGCCCTCCTCCAACCTTGCCTAGTGATCAGCAAGTCTTAGACCTTATTCGCCCTCAAAGTGTATACTTTCCTGGGCGCCTGTTGACCACTGCCTGGGCCAGTTCATCTATTCCCTTCGTTCATTCCAACCCACCTCCTCGTATTTACCAGAATGCACCTGTTTCTTTCACGTCTCACGTTCTTCTGCCAAGAATTCTTTGGCCAACGTGTCCCTGGAGGACCCTCTTAACCATTTTTCAGAGCTCGGTTTAGGCCTCACTTTCTCTGGAAAGCCCTCCCGATGTGCAAAGCGTTCCAGGGTCCTGAAGGCTTCTTGACAGCCCTAGGCTGTCATGGTTGGAGGCTAGGTCCATGTTCCCCACCAAGCCCTGAACTCCCCGAGGTCAGGGAGGGTCTGATTTACCCTCTCGTCCCAAGCACTCACTAGAGGCAGAATGAATAAAGACAAAGTGAGGATGGAGACCCTGAAAGGCGGGGTCTGGTGACAAATGAGAGGGTGTGGCCCACACCAATAAGAACCCCTGGAAAGAGGTTAACATGGGAGAAGAGCCAATGGAAACCGAGAGATCCGGGGGGGCGTGCCCTGGAGGCCAATAAGGGGCGTGGGATAGGGTGAAGGGCGTGCCCAATGGAGGGCGGGGCTAGAAGACAATGGAGTGGGGGAATTCTCCCGTAAAACAAGAGGGGTCTGGTCGCATGCTTAGTCTCGGCCTTTGGAGTGGGATGCGGGTTCGGTCCGCGTGCCGCGTCCCCACCTGCTCGCGCCTCTTTTGCTGTCGGCAAGTCCTGCTCTTCAAAGCCGATCGCGGGCCTCCGAGACTCTGGGAGCCGGCGCCAAAGACGCACGCACTCGGGCGCGCGCACGCTCACACGAAGATGCGAAGAGGCGCAGATTCACGCCAGTCTCCGCGGTAGGGCGAATTGAAGCCCACTGTGGGCGGAGCCAGGCGTGCGAAGAGGGCGGGATCACGGCCACGCCACGCCCCCGGGCGAGGGGTCGTCCTAAACACCCCCTCCACAAGTTTCCCGGCTTCTAAAGCGTCGGGCGAAGGCGGTGAAGACACTTATTGCCGGCCGGCAGATACGTGGGTACTGAGGACTCCGGGCAGATACGTGGGTACTGAGGACTCCGCGGGAGCCCAGGGTTCGGGGGACGCAATTCACAAAGAGAGCAAATGTCTGCATAGGCGAGATGCTACGGGAATACTAAAACTGCAGCCAGGATAATCACTGGACATGAACCCCTAATTTCAGCGCTGATTTCAACACCCGCGTGCCCCAACATATAGATTCAGACGCGCGGTGGATGTGGCTTTATTACGCAGACAGATGGGTCAGGAGCAGGGACCCGAGGGGAGGCAGGAGGACAGTGAGGGCGTAGGCGTCGGTACGAGGCTGAAGAGGGCACGGCGGCCAGAGGAAGGTGAGGGCGGTGGGCCGGCCTGCAGAGAGCTGAGTGCTGCCTGGCGATGCTCTCGGGACACGTCCCCACGCAGGTCCAGGAGGGCGGAGACATGGTCCTCGCTGCAGGAACACCACTATGCGTGTCAGCCCCGCTCTTGCCCTCCTCGGCTCTTTCCTCCTCCCCTGTCCCCCTCCCCTCACCTCACGTCGGGAAATTTTTGCCTCAGGCCTGCCACCTCGAGGCCGAGCAGCGTTGGGTCGTGGAGGCTGAACAGTTCCTGCAGCGCGAGCAGCACCGGCGCGCAGTGAGCGCTCTCCTCTAGGCCCTGAACACATTGGGACAGGGTTTCTAGAGGGCCCTCGGCTTCTACCCGTCTACTGAGATTCTCTGTAGACTGTAGACTGCCTGCCCTCCCAACGAGCTCTCACCAAACCCAGGAAAAGCTCCTTAAGCTGGACAGCGTCGTGCCCAAGGCGCTCAGCCGCCTGGGTCCGCTCGTCAGCACCGCGGCACACTAGGCGGCCCTGCATCAGCGCGCGCAGGTATTGCAACACCACGGTTCGTTCCGCCTCCGCCAGCAGCAGCTGCAGGGCAGGTAACCAGTTTGAGTTGAGTACAGATTGCCATCAGCAGCGCCCCTTCCCCAACCTTCCTCTCCCTGTCCACCTGAACAGCAGGCTTCCGCACACGCCAGAAATCCTGGCAGAAGTGCGACGTCTGCTCACACACACCGTCTAGCAGCTCAGAACTCAGCAGCCACCGGCGCGAGGGTAGAGATGCGAACAGGGGCTAGGGAAAGCATGGCAGAGACAGGCTAGAGGAATGATCCGGATCCCGCAGTGACCCCATAAATATACCGTGTTTCTCCCTCCCACTCCCATCCTGGCTGGATTGGAAGCCTCACCTGGAGCTCAGCCTGCAGTGCTTCCAATACCAGGCGGCAGATCCTCTTCTGTACGTCGTCCAGCGCGGCTTCTATTGGAGCCAAGACCCCTGAAGCTTCCCCGTCTGGCAGCAGGACGGATAACGAAGAGCTGGCCCAACCAAAAGTACTACTTCAGGACCAAGGCCAAGGCTCGCATGGCCCTCAAGGATTCATCCGTTCTGGCGCCACCTTGTGGTGCACAGTGTGTGTGGTGGGGTGGGGGCGGGAAGGGTGGCTCTCAGTTTGTGAAGGTGTTCTGAAAGGTTAGGAAGGCGTGCCCAGAGGGCTTGCCGCTAAAGTAAGCTCGAGTTAAGTCACTCTTTCTGTTTCTTTGTTTCCTCCTCGGTAAGGGAGGGGAGTTAATTTTCGACAAGAGTGAGTAAAAAGCATCCGTTTGGCCGGGTGGTGGTGGCGCACTCGGGAGGCAAAGGCCAAAAAAAAAAAAAAAAAAAAAAAAAGCATCAGCTTCTATGTCTGTCCTTGTGCCTACTACAGAGGGCATAATACTCAAGAAGATAGCCAGGCCTGGTGGAGGCTGAAGAAGGAAGATTGCTACCAGTTTGAGGCCAGCCTGAACCACAGGGTAAAACTCTTGTCTCAAAGAAGTAGGAGGAACACGGGGAAAATTTCCTAGTTCATAGCTGTAACTTCAGAACTTCAGACATTATCTGATATAGTAAAGCCTTGATAAATATTTGTTAAAAGGATATAAATATTCACATCTTTATTTATTATCTCAGACTATTCAACTAAGCACCCAAGTAACAGTAGAATAACTAATAAGAAAAATGACAGATGCATTGTGGTACAACTAGTATCAGAGCCCGGATTAGAACCCCACCTTTGTGGGCCCAAAGTGGGTCAAACGTGGGTGGCATCCGTGCTTTTGAGGCACTGGGAAGAATGTTAGTGCAAGTGTAGTACCTCAGTGCTGACTGGTGGTTGAAAGCAGCCAGCAGGTAGGGCACATAGTGAGGGGCTTCTCCCCTGAGATGGTCCTGAGAGAAGCGGATCAGAGCATCGCTGAAGCTGTAGTGGGCAGAGGGGACCCTTGGGTTTGCTGCTGCTCGGGCAACCCCACAGCTGCAGCCCCACTTTCAAGTCCTTGTTTAAAGGAACCCTTTCCCCACTGGCGTGGGGTTCCCCTATTCATTCAGAGCCCGTTGGCTGCCGGGGATTGTGAATGGGTCCCTGCTTGGCAAACCTCCTCAAGAACACGCCCAGTTCTGACAGCGCTGTGTCATGCACCCGCCGATGCAGTGAGTCACTGATCAGGCTGGTCACTTGAATGTTCTCAGCCAGGATCTGCAGGCAGGGAGGGGCAGCCTTTAGAAATCCCCTAGACCTGCCTACCTCCCTTCCATTGTGGGAGCTGCCCACTTGCCTTGGGTACTTCCCACCCACCTGCATTACAATGGCAGGCATTGGTGAATGGTAGAAACCAGACGGGTCTGTGTTGGGCTCCTGCTGCCTGCTCCACTCAGCTACCTCTCCATCTAGGGCCTTCTGCAGCCACTGAGCCACACTTACCTGGGAAGAGAGGATAGCGAGCATCAAGACCTATCAGGGTATCGACAAGGCATTCAACGAGACAGTGGTCACAGCGGTGGGCAGAGCACCTCTGTCCTCTGCCCTAACCAGTCACCTGGACTTGGGCCACAAATGCTGTCTCCAGCTGCTCGATGTTCTCCGGGGTCAGGAGGGGCTGTAGCTGGGACACATCGGCCTCAGGCCCCAGTTCCAAGTTCCCCATCATCTCCTTCCTAGAGATGGATAGCAGGATGTCATACTGAGCCTCTAGTCTTCCCTCTTACCACGCCTCCAAGAACACTCACCCCATGTACACATGCAATGCCCAGTGCAGCAGGGCAAAGGTGTCGGCAGCTCCCAGCTCAGGCCCTGAGAGGAGCTGCTGAACACTGCGGCGCAGGCCACTGTGCAGGGTGTGGGCCCAGAGCTGAACCACATAGTAGTTTGGTGGGCAGCAGGGCGCCACTAGGGCCTCAGCCGTAGCCAGCTCAGCAGGCAGAGCTACCTGCAGCGCCTCAAGCCACCCTGCGAGGGCCCCTGGCTCAGGCAGCGCAGGTGATGCGAAGTGGGCCCGGTCCAGGCCCTCCTGTAGCGCCCGAAGACATCGCTGACGCCAGTCTCGGGGTGTCTGCCCCAGGATTGTACGCTCAGTCTCCGCCTCTGCCACACGAAGAGCAGCTACCAGCAGGGCTGGATCTTCCCGGGCTAGTCGTCCTGCAGCCCCGGCAGCTGCCTCCACAGCTTGGCACAGCGCCTCAGCCAGGAGGCCCAGTCCCTGGAATACTGGCAACTCCAGCCCTCCTAGGGGTGTCCATGCCTCCTCTTGCAGCTGCTCTAGCTCCCGTAGGCTCACGTATGCCTCCAAGAATCTCTGAGTATCGATCAGGGTCTGTGTGTGGGCCACTGCGGCAGGCACTAGGGAAGAAAGGAGGTCGCTTGAGGTCTCAGTCTTCCCACCTATGCTGCTGGTACAGCAAGGGACACAGAGGTCCTGAGACGTGTGCGAGGTTTTAAATATTTAGTGGTGAGCACAGCAGAGCGCTGGTTAATCCGAACATTCAGGCTATGGCCTACAGTTGGGCCATATGTCAATCCCTGAGCCAATAGAATATGAAATCAAGAACGCTGGGGAGGTGGGTGGGTGGGTGGGAGGCTAGAGAGAGGCCTCGGTGGTTGTGAGCACTTGCTGCTTTTTTGCATAGGACTTGGGTTCGACTACCAGCACCCATGTGGCAACTCACAACTGCCTGTGACTTCAGTTCCAGGGGATCTAAGTCCTCTTCTGATCCCTGCATGTACCAGGCACTCATGTGGTACACATACACACATACATACATACATACATACACACATACACACATACATACATACACACACATACACACATACATACATACACACACATACATACATACATACATTCAGGCACCCAAACATACACTTAAAATAAAAATCTTTCAAAAGAATGTTAGAGGA
This sequence comes from Microtus oregoni, assembly GCF_018167655.1. Classification (NCBI taxonomy): domain Eukaryota; kingdom Metazoa; phylum Chordata; class Mammalia; order Rodentia; family Cricetidae; genus Microtus; species Microtus oregoni. Next base: position 46,254,297 of record NW_024543063.1, read on the forward strand.
CAGACAAAATAAATAGGAGACCATATTGACTGCTATTCGCCCACCTTGTTAGCTACATATATATCTGTATTTATGGGTATATATATTGATGCATATATAGAGATGCAGGTATTGTTGAACTTTGTATGTGTGTAATTTTGGGGGAATACCTGGGACCGAAGTTAGGGTCCTGCACGTACTAAGCACATGCTCTGCCTCTGAGCTAGAGTCCAAGCCCTTTCAATGTGCTAATCACCATGGCCACAGCCGCATAATGGGATGTCTGTGCTGACTTCCATGTCTGTGCTTGAGAAGCCAGGATGAGCTGCTTGTGTACCCTATTTCAGATACTCTTGAAGTTAGGATTACTCTCTGGGATGCCCTGGGTGCATCTCTCCATGTAATCACTTCTCTAGTGCCCCAGCTGCTGCTCAGCGTGGGTATTTGTGGACTCTTAGAAGTTGAGCCCAGAGAACCCCCACGCCCACACTCACCTGCTTGTAGTCTCGGCAGCAACTGAGTCAGGACCTGAAGCTGCTTGTGCTGGATGACATGTTCCCTCAGGGGTGCCAGGGTTTGGGAGGTCTGAGACAAACCCTGGAGTAAGTGGTGGGCCTGGCTCAGGGCTTCCCGCGTTCCATGCACAGCCTCAAGGGCTCGGGTCAGCTGCCACATGCCAGTCTGTACACCTTCCAGGTATGACTGCACCACCGACTGTGGAGAGTTAGCTGGTAAGGCCTGGCCAGCCCTGTCCCACTCCAACGCCCCTGCTCCTGTACCCACCTTAATTCGTGCTTCCAGGAAATAGTTACGCTGCACTTCACGGTTTCGGTACTGGCCCAGGTGGGCCAGCTGCTCTGGCCGGTAGAAGATACCCGAGGCCCACTTGAGTGCTGCGCCCCGAGCCAGCTGTTCTGCCCTCTCCTGCTCTGGCCACTCAGGCCCTGGACAGGAAGAGCCTGGGCAGATGTGTCCATCAGGGTGGGCCTGTGGCTAACAAACCTGCTGCCCTTCTGTTTCCTCAGCAATCGCCCAGAGAGAGCCCACCCTTTGCTACCCTATAGAGTTCTAGCCAGATCTGGCAGGAAAACACAGCACCACTGTTTCCATTTTTCTTGCCATCATCCCCCTCCCAGACTAGCTAGCAAGGCTCATACCAGGAAGAAGGATGGACTGTATTTTGTCCTTGGCTGCTGAGTCCATGGTGTGCCTGAGGAGCTGGAGATGTGATAGGTGTGCAGGTGCCAGCCTGGCGTAGTTCAGAGTGGATGTCCCTTTGTCCCCTCTGAGAAAGAGGAACAAGGCTCTTCCCTAGTCCCTTGAGAACATAAGAGAGAGGTAGGAATGACAGAAGGGGGTTACCTGGGAGGCCTTGGCCCTCTGCGGTTCTGGGTTGTGCCTCCGCAGATGCAGAGAGCATGCAAATAAGCCCAGCACACAAGCTGCAAGTCCCTTTTCTGCTCTGTAATGCCCAGGAAATTTGGTACAGAACTTACCAGGTCAGACCAGTGCCCAGTTCTCCCTCCTCCACGAATGGCCTTGGCCTTGAGAGTGGCCTTCTCTCTCCTGCAGAGCTGGGCACACCCTCACTGCTCACGGGACCGAGTGACTCCAGCTCCTCTGGCACCAGCAGCCAAATTCCTCTCCCCAAGGAAGTCTCTCTCTCACTTGCCAGCCCAAAAGTCCCTTTTTCTCCCCAAGGCCCCTCCTTTTCCAAGGCAGAAAGGAAGGAAGTTGAGTCTCTGTTGCTTTATTCCCAACAGGAAAAGCATCTGCATTGAGGTGGGGAGAGCTGGGCTCCACTTCCTGTGGGGTGGGGGCAGGCATGAACTCCCTGTCATCAAGTCTTGACCAAGCCCATCTAGGACTTCTGAGCGCTCAGGAAACACATATGCACATCCCAAGCTGATTTGAAGAATGACCCTCCCGTGTGTTGATGTGGCTGCACACAACATGACTATCTGAGACTGCTGATGCTCCCCCCCTTCTTCCCCCACGGAGAAGGGCACGAACCTGTGTAGAGGAAAGAGCGTCTGTTGTTTGCAGAGAGTGCAGTGGGAGACAGCAGTCAGGGATCAGAAAGGTTACATTGTTCCCGAAATGGATAGGGAACCACGGACATTAGATGATGATAATGTAGTCACCACTTGGTGTGCCACCCAAATCCAGCCATCAGGATAGACCCTCGTTTCCTAGCGGCCAGAAGTCTAGGCTACCGAGGGCTTTGCCACTCAAGTTCTGAGTCAGTTTTGATGTACAAAGGCCCAAGTAAGTACCCGTGCTGAATATGAACACCTCAGAAAGACTACCCTAATTTCAGAGCTAGCACCATAGGCTCTATTATAACTAACTCTTGTGAATTCTGCTTGTTTTACACTCTTACAAGTATGAATTCTCCATAGACTTGCTGAAAGCAATTCGCTTCCTAGAGAAACTGATCAAAATAAACTAACAAGTGATAACAAGGTTAAAAATAAATATCACTCAGCTGGCAAGATGGCTCAGTCAAGAGTACTAGCTGCTCTCGCAGAGGACAGAGGTTCAATTCCCAGCACCTACATGGCAACTCACAACTGCCTGTTAACTCCAGCTCCTCGAGATTTGACACCCTCTTCTAAACCTCCCTGAGCACCTCTACACATGTGCACAAACCCCCACACAGACACACACATATACAAATAATAAAAAGAAAATAAAAACCTTAAAAACAAATGAGACTTGCAAACACACGGTTCTTCCTATCTGTCAGGAACTGCCTTAAAGATTTTCCTTATATTCCGACAGAGGCAAATACTTTTGCATGGGCTGAGAAGTGGTTGTGAACAAGACTCGTGACCTCTGAACTGTATGGAGGCCGGAGGAAAATGATGCTGGAACTAAAGAAGAGGAGCAGAGATGGAAGAAGTGGGCAGGCTAGATATAGTTAGTGCTTGCTGGTTTGGCAAGAACTAAAGAAGGCAGGGATGATCTCAAAACAGTAAGGAAGCCTTTGGAGTAGTTTTAAGTTAATAGGCCTAGCTTATCAGGCGGTATGGCCTCCCTTCCCTAGATGGGGGTTCGGGCAGTTAGTTTAAAGGCACATTAGCAAGTAAGATTCAGTCGTTCTCTCTTCTCTACTGCTCACTGACAATCCCGGCCCGGCCCCTGCCACTTCCTTCTATACAATTTGTTATGTCTACTAGCGGTCCTAGGAGAGTCTTTCGTCTTCTTGGCTAATGGTACATTTGCTGATGATCCCCGAGGTTTTACGTCTAGCTCTGCAGACAGGAATTGCACCAGTTACCCTGGGAGGGCGCGAGACGGAAGCGGAAGCAGCGGTGATAGCTCCGGTGGCCCGGCGACTAAGAACGGAAGCGGAAGTGGCGCCGCCGCCGGCCTGGCCTGGCCTGGCTAAGGGGAGGCGGAGGGCGGGCGGGCGCGATGGCGGAGGCCGGGCCACAGGCGCCGCCGCCCCCGGGTACTCCAAGCAGGCATGAGAAGAGTCTGGGGCTTCTCACCACCAAGTTCGTGTCGCTTCTGCAGGAAGCCAAGGACGGCGTGCTTGACCTCAAGCTGGTGCGGCCCGGGCTGAGGGGCGACCGGGGAGATGGTGGACCAGGCCTGGACCAGTAGCGGGAACCGCAGTCCTGCCCCCTAGGTCCCCCAACAGCCGGCCGCCAGCCGTGTGCTTTCTCACGGGCGAGAGGCGGGAGGCTGTTTTCATTCGCTCAAGCCATAGAGCGTGAGCTCTGAGTCTGAGTCGGGGCTGCAGGTGCTGGTCCTCGTGGCCCTTCATGGCTAGCACAGGGAAACGAGCATCAGAATATCAGAACACAACTAAGCCAAGACTCTTCCCCAACACACTGCTGGAGTGACTGGAGGGAACTCCAGGGGTGGCGCACAAGACTTACCCCTATCCCAGACTATAGGTATCGGGGTGCACCCTTAAGAGTGGCGCTAGCGTTCTCCATTCTCTTCTGCTTGCCAGGCAGCCGACACTCTCGCTGTGCGCCAGAAACGGCGGATTTACGACATCACCAACGTGTTGGAAGGTATTGGTCTGATCGAGAAAAAGTCCAAGAACAGCATCCAGTGGAAGTGAGTAGGGATGTTAGGGAGGGCAGAAGTGTCTGGCATGGGAGGGTGGTTGTAGGAGTGAGCAGAGGTATGGGACCCGGAGTTCTCAGCAGGTCCTCTCAGTCTCTCATTCCTCCGGTTCAGGGGTGTGGGACCCGGTTGCAATACCCGGGAGATTGCCGACAAGCTGATTGAGCTCAAGGCAGAGATCAAGGAGCTGCAGCAGCGGGAGCAAGAGCTTGACCAGCACAAGGTGTGGGTGCAGCAGAGCATCCGGAATGTCACAGAGGACGTCCAGAACAGCTGATATCCTCTGGCAGGCCCTGCTCTGGGGAGTGGGCAAGGGACCCTCAGCCGGCTTTGCCCCGTGGGGCGCTGGGCTCTGTCCCTCTCGGGAGAGTGATCCTGCAGCCCCTGGTTGGATTCAGACTTGAGGCTCCCTTCTCTTCCAACCTTAGCCCATGATCCTTACCCACTTGGGCCCCAGGTTCCAGAACTTCCTCTGAGGGCTTGTGTGTCAGACAGCTGCTAAAACATTGGGTCTTCTGTGGTCTGCTGTCTGGCACAATAAGAAAGGCACCCGCTGTTCTCCTTAACCCCCACACCTTGGCCTACGTGACCCACGAAGACATCTGCAGATGCTTTGCTGGTGAGCAGAGCCTGGGGAAGGGGAGACGAGGGTGGGGCTGAGCATCAGGTTCCGTGCTCAGGGAGAAGTTCCATCTCCTAAGAGAGTTCCTGGTACCTGCTTAAAGAGAAGCCAGGCAGCATCTCCATTTGAGAGCCACTGAAACTCTGGAGAGACCAGCAACACTGAGGGTACAAGCGTCCAGTGTGTCCCTGGGTTTGCTTCTTAGAAATGACAGAGGCACAGAGAAAAAGTGGAATGTATATGTTTGTGCACTAGGGCCAGCGGCATCCATTTCCAATCTGTAGTTAGTTCAGTTACATTGTGTATATAGGAGCTATTCCTTTTTATATTCCGTCTTGTATCTTGGTCTTGGGAAAACTTGGTTAGATGTGTTTTCAGGGATCAACATATTTGAGAAGTGAAGTGCTACCTGTAGCTAGTGACCTCACTCAGAATGTAATTGTACTTGAATCCCAGCACTTGGAGGTAGAGGAGGCAGATCTGAGTTGGAGGTCAGCCTGGTCTACATTGCAAGTTAATAGCCAGAGCTATTAACACAAAGACACCATGCTTTGAAAAAACAAACAAAAAAGACTCTGTCTCAAAAGGAAGGAAAAAAAGAAGCGTGTTTGCACTGGATTTTCTGGTTACCGAGCATGAGTTTTTTGGGAGAGAAGCGTTTTAGCCCTGCCCAGCACTCTGGGATGGTAGAGGCTTAATGCTCGCTCAGTTTCCTAGAGACTGTGGCTTCCTGTCTTGCTCCAGTGAACAGACTCTTCCTTTCCTAGCTCAGATTGAGCTCCTGGGCCCTGACCCATTCCCCTTGTGGTTCTAGGAGACACCCTCCTTGCCATCCGGGCCCCATCAGGCACCAGCCTAGAGGTGCCCATCCCAGAGGTAGGTGCTCATCCCTTGAGGCGGTGTCAACTGAGGGCGGATGCTGGCTGTGGAGCTTGATAAGTTCTGGGTGGGGCAGGTAGGGGGAGGCCTGGAGTTGGGGGCTTATCTAGGTGGATTGGCAGACAGTCTGGCTCTCACCCAGCAAGCCATGGCTGCTTGCAATTTTACTTGTTCCCCATCTTGTGCACCACCTCCAGGGTCTCAATGGTCAGAAGAAGTACCAGATTCACTTGAAGAGTGTGAGCGGCCCCATCGAGGTGTTGCTAGTGAACAAGGAGGCATGGAGTTCGCCACCTGTGGCGGTGCCTGTACCCCCCCCTGAGGATCTGCTCCAGAGTCCACCTGCTGTTTCTACTCCTCCACCTCTGCCCAAACCTGCCTTAGCTCAGCCCCAGGAAACCTCTCGTCCATGCAGTCCCCAGCTAACTACCCCCGTTCCTGTTCTTGGCAGCACTGAAGTCTCAGAGGTGGCAGGCCAGACAGCTGAGATTGCAGGTGAGACTCGTGGTAAGATGTAATGAGTTATTCTGGAGCCCACAAGAAGGTGTCTGTGTTGTGGAGTACCGTCCTAAGAATCGGAATAGGCTGCTGGGTCCCTGCTTAACTTTCCTTGTGAATATGCCCTTTTAAATTACTTTTTTCATTTATTTATTTTTGAGGGGGAGGCATGCACAACATACACGTGGAGGTCAGGTCAGATGGCAACTTGAGAGACTGGTTCTCTCCTTTAATACGGCAGAGCTCAGGTTATCAGGTTTATCCACAAGTCTCATTACTCACTGGGCCATTTCAGTTGCCCTGAATATGCCCTTTCTAACAAGGAAGCTTTGACTGTGTAAGGAGTTTTAGTAGGCAAGTTTATCCCAATTAGACAGTATCCAGTGGGTCCCTCCTCCAGGACCTTTGCTCTATCTTCAGTGATCTTTTCTAGATTGCGTCTTGTAGCTAGTGGTGGCTAATTCTCTTTAGGTTTGTGTATCAGCATTGTAGTCGTCCTGGCCATAACATCTAGCCTAGCCAAGCTCTAGGGTCCATTTCCTGACTCCATGTGATTGGGTTTGGGGATGTGGTTGCAGTGAGTGGTGGCCCTGGAACTGAAAACAAGGACAGCGGTGAGCTCAGCTCACTCCCGCTGGGCCTGACAACATTGGACACTCGGCCTCTGCAGTCTTCTGCCCTCCTGGACAGCAGCAGTAGCAGCAGCAGCAGCAGCAGCAGCAGCAGTTCATCTGGACCCAACCCTTCTACCTCCTTTGAGCCCATCAAGGCAGACCCCACAGGTGGTGAGTACTTCCTGAGGGGTGAGGGCCAGCAGGGAAAGTCAGCTCAGTGCTGTATCAAACACACAGCTGGGAAATGCCCTTCCTTCTGACCCCTCTTCTCTGCCACCCAGACAAGGGTGTCCAGTCTCAGGTCAGGGCTGGTGCCTTTGCCCCCTCCCTAGAACTTCAGTCACTGAGCCTCACTAATTGAGATTTGCTACTCTGTACTCCCCTTGCCATTCGTGTTTCCTTGTCTAGATGCCTTTAACAAGCACTCCATGTTCTCCTTGAGTCTGCCTCCTAATCACACAGTGCTGCTCCTAAAGGATCTAAGTCTGGTACTTTCTTGGTCCCTGCTGATGCTCTTTCCTCCTCTGTCTTTACTCTCAGCTCTTGGCTTTTCTGTATCACTGGCTTAAACATTGGTACTTCCCATATCACACCTGGAGAGGGCCTCAGCTCTAGGAAGCTGATAATGGGTTTCAGCCTCTACATAGTCCAGGTATTTTACTCAGTCTCCGCATCTCTATGTCTGACGTCCATCTTCTGCATCCCTGGTGGACACCTCCTTCTTGCATGTCTTCAGCTGAACTTATCCACCCTGCTCCCAGCTTGACTTTCAAGTTCCATGTGGACTCTTATCCCAGACTTGAGACACCTCTGTCACCTCAGTTCCTGGTCCCTCTGCTGCCCGCCTTACCTTGTCTAGGTAAGGTCTGTGAAGCAGATCTTCTCATCCCTCTCACATCCTCAGCACCCAGATAACTGTGAGCCATCTTCACTCGAGATTTATAGTCTTTCTTTCCTTTAAAACTTTTTTTAAATTTTTTTTTGTAATTTCATGCACATATTCAATGTGTTTTTTTAATTGTTGTCTTTTTGAGACAGAGTCTCTATGTAGCTGCGGCTCTCCTGGAACTTGTTATGTTGACCAGGTGGCCTCTGCATCCTGAGTGCTGGGAAGGAAGGTGTGTGCCACCACACCCAGTTCTATGTAGTGTACTTTGATCATTTTCAACCCGGATCTCCCCCTTCATTCTCCTAGTTCTTCCTCTTCCATTTTCATCTCTTTTATAACCCATTAATTCTAGTTAGTGCTACATGCAAGCACAGATCCAAAGAAAATGACTCCCCCTTTCCCAGCTAGTTGGTTGGCTTGATCTCATGTAGGTAACCATAGCTGCTAGTGAATTCACGAATACCGCGGCATTGTTAAATTCATGACCGGCATTCACAGCACTTCTGCATCCCATGACGTGTACATTCCTCCCATACCTCCTTTAGCAGTGTTCCTGAGCACTCTACCGGTTCTCAGTACTTTGATGAGCTACGAGCATGGACTCCTGCTGCCCATTTTCTCTGATCAACATAGAAGCATAAAAGTTTAGGAGATGATTTGATGATATGCCTATTTAGCCAAGCAATAGGAGTAAGTTCCCTGCCTACGAGCTATGATCTCTCCAGCCATGGGCCTTTGACAAGGTTTACAGTACCAGGCATGAACTACTTCCTATGGAACTGACTTCAGATCTAAGCAAAAGGGGCTTGGTTATCCCCATAAGAGTTATGCCCTGGTAGGCTGGTATTATACCACGTAGGGGCTATTGCCTGGTAAACCAATTAAAAGCATCCTTTTCTTTACTCTTACTAATGGAATGGCCTTTCTTCAATGCAGTCCTGACTGGTATTTCTCAGTTTGTAAGTATGCCTGGGATATTGCTCAGTGGTAGAGTGCTTGCTAAGCATGTATGAAGACGTGTGTCATCACCAACACCACAGAGTACAGGGATGGAGAGGTTGTGCACATCTGCTCTTCCATGGGGTTGGTTCTTTTCATCCACCTTAATGTGGGCTCCAGAGATTGGAGTTAGACAGTCGTGCTTTAAGACAAGCACTGGGATTCACTCAACTATCTCACTGGCCTCCCAAAATCTGTTTAAAATTATTTGTATGCTGGGCAGTGATGGTGGTGCACACTTTGAATCCCAGCATTTGGGAGGAAGAGGCAGGCGGATCTCTGTGAGATTCAGGCCAGCCTGGTCTACAGAGTGAGTTCCAGGACAGCCAAGGCTACACAGAGAAACCCTGTCTCAAAAAAAAAAAAAAAAAAAAAAAACCAAAGAGAGAGGATGTTTATGCCCTGCCCTCTGAGACCAGAAGAGGGCATTGGATCCCCTGGAACTAGAATTACAGGAGGTTGTGAACTGCCTGGTGTGGGCGCTAGAAACCAAACTCAGGTCCTCTGGAAGAGCAGGAAGCCCTCTTAACCACTAAGCCACCTCTCCAGCCCTAACAACCATCATGGTCTGCTCAGGTTTCTTTGCCTTTCAATTCCCATGTGTGTCCTCCCGGTCAGAGGTCTGAAGTAGGTTCATCACACCAGCACTGCCCTCTGTCAACATGTTTTCTTGTCACAGCCCAGAGCAGGTACCCAGGAAGGGCTGGAGTGGATGGGGACTCTTCTCTAAGAGAAGGTGTGCACCCACAGCTCAGAAAGCAATTGGAGTTTTGCAGTGTATCTTGAGTTTTGTTTTGTTGTTTTTTGAGACAGGGTTTCTCTATAACAATCCTGGCTGTCCTGGGACCAGGCTGGCCTCGAACTTACAGAGATCGACCTGTCTCTGCCTCCCAAGTGCTGGAATTAAAGGCATGCACCATCACCACCCAGCATGTCTCTGAGTTAGAATGGCTGTACTTGTCACCTGCACTGGGCCTTTGGTAGCCTTGGCTCAGCACTGAGGAATTTAGGTCAGCAGACAAGACACCCATTCCTCGGTAGGACCAACATTTCCTCAGCTGTGTGGAGCTCTGGGGCTTAATGATTCATGACCTGAAGAAAGCTGGACTATAGTAGGACCCAACTGAACCTCCTTTGAGCTTAGTTTTTTTTCTTTTTCAGTTCTGGATCTCCCCAAAGAGCTGTCAGAAATTTTCGACCCCACACGAGGTAGGCTGTGTTCCTCCTTTGGAATGGATGTAGTGGAGTAAGGAACATACTTTTGAGTTCTCTTCTAAGGATGGTGTTGTTCTGGGTATCCTAGAAAAAGGGTGAGGCTCCTTCCTAGTGGATGTGTGGGGTGGGGATTTTCGTCTATGGGGTTTGGTGGGTGGAGAGGTGAGAACCAGAATCTGAGTGAATTGTGTTCATTCCCAGAGTGCATGAGCTCCGAGCTGCTGGAGGAATTGATGTCTTCAGAAGGTGGGTAGCCCAGGAAGATGGGGAGAGCTCTGAGCAGGGGGTGGGTGACTGCTGGGGGTTTTGGCCTAAGACCTCAGCCTGATGCTCTCTGCAGTGTTTGCCCCCCTCCTCCGACTTTCTCCACCTCCCGGAGACCACGATTACATCTACAACCTGGACGAGAGTGAAGGTGTCTGTGATCTTTTTGATGTTCCTGTTCTCAACCTCTGACATGTCCTGTGCAGCTGCAACCCAGACTGTCTGGGCTGGGAGCCACTTAGGGACTGCCCCAACCCCCACCCCCAGCTTGAGAGAGCCCCTGACTCTTGGCTTCCTCAGCCTTCCCCAGTTGCTCAGTTCCGGCCATGCCACCATGTCTCGCACTGGCACTTGTACTGTGCTAGCAGAGCAAGGGAGAGAGCTTAGCCCTCTCTACACGGAGCCCAAAATGTTTGCCTTTTCTTTTCTGAAGCCGTCCTCAGCTGGGCACAGCTGCCACCCAGTGGCACATCTGCCCTGTTCCTATCAGCCACTCTTCTCCTAAGGAGGGGAAGCGGGTGAAGCTGGGTAGTTGCCAGCTGCCACCCTAACTTCCTTTACCCACCTGCTCACCCTGCAGCTTCTGAGCCTCTCATGTGTTCCTTTCTGCTGTGCCCTGAGTCCTGGATCTCCGCCTTGGTGGAGGGGGTTAACAAGGAATTGATGTGTCTAGCTAGGAATCTGGGTGGGCTGGTCCCTGAAGAGTGGCCCAGTCTCCTTCTACCCCATACTCCCTCCCTCCCTTCTGTTTATTCACTTACCCTCATCTAGAGCCATTTGCAGAGATTTAGAAAGATTTACAGTAACGAATGGATTCCTATATAAAGATTATTTTTATACTTTTTTCAGCAAAAGGAAATTGTAATATTTGTACAGCATCCAAGTGAATAAAGACATGCCTAAGGCTATCTCTGATCTGGTTCTTTGGGGCCCCTCCCCGGGACTGCTGGGTTGTAGCTAGGACTGGGTGGGTCACCTTACTGGAATGGGAGGTGTGGCCACTGTGTGGGAGCCTGCCCTCCCAGTCTCCACCGGCTGCACCTTGGCGAGGGGCGGGGCCAGGCCTTCTCAGTGGGGCGGAACGGGTCAGGGCAGGCTGGGTCCTACCCTCCTACCCCTGAGATTAACCCGGAACTAACAGGCTCCTTTGGGAAGGCCTCGGAGCCAGATCAAAAGTGGGAACCTGAACCGTGGATGCAGGCCACCGAAGCCAGACTTTAGACGGAGGGAGGTCCTCCTAGCCCGCAGACGAGGTGCACCCTCGGCGGGAGGTGGCACGTTTGTGCAAAGTGCCAGCGGCCACAGCGGCAGGACTATGGCGCCCAAGAGGAACGTGGTGAAGATCGCCGTTCAGAAGTCTGACGCCATCCCACAGCTTATCCAGCTAGACCAGGTCAATGGGACTGTCCGAAAGCCGCCTCCCACTTCTGGGTTGTTCCTTTTCCCTCAGCCAGCCCAGCCCACCCCTCTTAAAAGTCCCTCATCCCAACTCCTTACCCTAGAGTGACAACTCCACTTGCAGGCAAAGCCCCTGGCCACTGTGCTGAAGGAGGTGTGCGACGCGTAAGTGCCGCAGGCCCGGGCAAAGGTGGGGGAGAGCAGGGACAGGTGGGAGAGGCGACCCTGGACTTTCCTTGCTGAGCTTCCTGCCCCACAGGTGGAACGTGCCTCACTCTGAGAGCTATGCCCTGAAGTTCGCTGATGGGCACAAGAGATACATCACAGAGAATGTGAGCCCCCTCCCAGCCCCACACTATACAGGGTCCCTTTAACCCACCTGGGTTTGATTCAATATATTTATTCTCCCTGCTCTGAATGTGAGCTTTTACTGACCCCCCAACAGATGATCCAGTTGACCATTTCCCAGACCCCTCTTTAACTTCGCTCCTTTCTGCTGTTTCCTCCAGAACCGCACCGAGATCAAGAATGGAAGCATCCTGTGCCTCAGCACTGCCCCAGTAATGCCCCTTTCAACCCTCTCCTCCTCCCGCTCCGCTGGGTCCCTCTGCTGCCTAGGGGTCCCTTTACTGCCTAGTGGTCTCTGAGGCGAGTCTGGAGGCCCCAGCTCCTTAGTGCACCACCTAGTGGACACCCAGGCCCTCACACTTCCAGTAACATTCTTGTCTAACCACTTCAATCTCTCTCTACCGCTCCTGCTAGGACTTGGAGGCCCAGCAGCTGCTGGGTGGGCTGCAGAGTACAAATCGTGAAGTGTGCTATCAAGCCCTGAAAAACCTGGTCCCGCTGGCCTCAGACATGACCTTTGCCCAGGAGGTCATCAGCCGTGATGGGCTTCAGAAACTAAGCACCATCATCGAAAATGGGGATGAGTGAGCACAGGGCCGTCTGTGGTGGACTGGGGAACTTAGCAGGACTTGGGAATCTTGATCTGATCCTACTCATCCCCATGTTCTCTGCAGCCTAGGGGAGATGCTGGCCCTTGGTCTAAGGGCTTTCCTGGAGCTCATGGAACATGGTGTGGTGTCCTGGGAGACACTCAGCATCCCCTTTGTCAGGAAGGTGTGTGTCCTCTTCCAGGGGCAGTGGAGCAGTGCCCGTATCCAGCCCTCATGTGTTGGCACTGACACCCTCTGTCCCTTACAGGTGGTATCTTACGTGAACATGAACCTGATGGACGCCTCTGTGCAGCCCTTGGCCCTCAGGCTGCTGGAGAGTGTGACTTTGAGCAGCCCTGCCCTGGGCCAGCTGGTGAAGAGTGAGGTGCCACTGGATAGGCTGCTGGTGCACCTGCAGGTGTAAGCCTCTAGGGTACAGAATGAACGGGGGAAGCAGAACTAGACTCCGGATGTACAGTTGAGCCTGCTCCTCTTCTCGCCGTAGGATGAACCAACAGCTGCAAACCAAGGCTATGGCACTGCTGACAGCCCTGCTGCAGGGGGCCAGCTCTGCTGAACGCCAGGTGAGTGCTCTGTCTGGGGTGCTGCTGTGCTCCAGCTAAGAGCAGAGTCCTCTAAACCCCTTCTCACCCACTGCAGCACATGCTTGACTACCTATGGCAGAGGAATCTTCGCCAGTTCATCTACAAGGTGGGACAGGGCAGGCCCGGGAGACCCTCTCACTGGTCCTCCTTTCTCAGGGAGTCTTACTCAAGCCTGGCTGTCTTCCAGAACATTATCCACAGTGCAGCTCCCATGGGCGATGAGATGGCTCACCACCTGTATGTGCTGCAGGCTCTTACACTAGGGTTGCTGGAGCCACGCATGCGGACACCACTTGACCCCTACAGCCAGGTGCACAGAGGTACAAAGGCTGGAGGGTTCCCTAGAATTTTGTTTTGAACCTGTGATCTTGACATGCTCCTCCCCATTGGCTTCAGGAACAGCGGGAGCAACTGCAGGCCCTGCGCCATGCAGCCTTTGAGCCAGAGGGGGAGTCCTCCGGCACAGGGCTGAGTGCTGACCGCCGCCGTTCTCTCTGTGTCCGAGAGTTCCGAAAGCTAGGCTTCTCTGTGAGTGACCCCTTCCTTAGTCCCCAAACTTCCACCCAGGCTGCAGTTATTCTAGGACCATGGCCCTTCCTAAGCTGCCTGCATTCCCATCTCTAGAACAGCAACCCAGCCCAGGACCTGGAGCGTGTGCCCCCGGGCCTGCTGGCCCTGGACAACATGCTCTACTTCTCCAGACATGCACCTAGTGCATACAGTCGGGTTAGTAACAGAATGGGGCACCGGTGGTGGCAGCAGCCCAGATGCATCAGGGCCTCCATGGAGATCCTGCTGCCGTTCTCTATTCCCACTGCCTTAGTTCGTGTTGGAGAACAGCAGCCGAGAGGACAAGCATGAGTGCCCCTTTGCCCAGAGCAGCATCCAGCTGACGGTGTTGCTGTGTGAGCTGCTCCACGTCGGGGAGCCTTGTGAGTTGAGCTAGATCCAGTGTATTTGGGGTCAGGGGACGGAAGGGCAGAGAGGGCCAGGGGCTGTAGACACTTTCTCCCTGAGCCCCTCCTGCCCCCCCTCTCCAGGCTCCGAGACCGCCCAGGACTTCTCACCCATGTTCTTCAGCCAAGACCATAGTTTCCATGAGCTCTTCTGTGTGGCTATCCAGCTGCTGAATAAGACCTGGAAGGAAATGCGGGCAACACAGGAGGATTTTGACAAGGTGGGTGGGGAGGAGGCAGCAAGGTGCTTCTGGAAAAGGGTCTTGAGCACAGGTCCTATACTGAGCTTGTGAGGTCCTAGGTAATGCAAGTGGTTCGGGAGCAGCTAGCCCGGACGCTGGCACTGAAGCCCACCTCCCTGGAACTCTTCCGAACCAAAGTGAATGCTCTCACCTACGGGGAGGTGCTGAGGCTGCGGCAGACAGAACGTCTGCACCAGGAGGGCACTCTGGCCCCTCCTATACTGTGAGTCTCAGTCTCCACTTTCCCCATTGCCCTGTGGACCATGCTCCAGCTCACCCTGGTGAATGACTCCCACTCTCCATTCAGGGAGTTGCGGGAGAAGCTGAAGCCAGAGCTCATAAGCCTGATCCGCCAGCAGCGTTTGCTCCGACTCTGTGAGGGAATGCTTTTCCGCAAGATCAGCAGCCGGAGACGCCAGGGTCTCTGAATGGGCTAAAGGTGTGTGTGTGGGGGGGGTATTTGTGTTCAGAGCCCCCCTCATCATTCCTCTCTTCCCTTTTCGGCAGACAAGCTGTGGTTCTGCTGTTTATCCCCCAACCATGAAGTATTGCAGTATGGGGATGTGGAGGAGGGTGCCAACCCACCCGCCCTGGAGAGTCTACCTGAGCAGCGTAAGGAGGGCGGGGCTTGGGCTCCTACACCTGTTCTCCCTCTCCCTAGGTCAGCCTTGGGCTATAGTGGTCAGCCAAATCTTCTTTCTACAGTCCCTGTGGCAGACATCAGGGCACTCCTGGTGGGCAAGGACTGCCCCCATGTCCGGGAGAAGGGCTCTGGGAAGCAGAACAAGGTGACTGCGGTAGGGTCAGAGGCTACGCCCCCTCCTATCCCACTCTGCCTGTTCCCTACTCAGTGTCCTTGTTCCCACTCTCCTAGGACCTCTATGAGTTGGCCTTCTCCATCAGCTATGACCATGGGGAGGAAGAAGCATTCCTGAACTTCATTGCCCCCTCCAAGAGGGATGTAAGTTTCTGGGCTGCACTGTTGGGTAGATGGGCAGAGGGAACAGAGAAGCAGGCACTGAGTTGGCCCTGTTCATCCCTAGTTCTACCTGTGGACAGATGGGCTAAATGCCCTGCTGGGCAGCACCATGGGCAGTGAGCAGACTCGGCTAGACCTGGAGCAGCTGCTTACTATGGAGACCAAGTTGCGCTTGTTGGAACTGGAGAATGTGCCCATTCCCGAGCAGCCTCCCCCAGTACCCCCGCCCCCTACCAACTTTAACTTCTGCTATGACTTCAGCATCACTGAGCCTTGACTGAAGTTGGCCATGGGCCACAATGGTGCTGCTGTGGCAACCACAAAGAGGGGTGGAAGTCACAGACAACCTGACCAGCAAAGCCTCTAGCAAAAATAAAATTAGCTTGACTTGTAAGTATGTGTCCAATCAGCTCTGAACCTGTGGGCCAAGGCTGTTGATAAACACAGGTATGAATGATGTAAGGGGCACCAGGTAAGACCACGTGCTCAGGACAGCTAGCTGCCTTTGGAAGGCCGGTGTTGGGTGGAAACAGGTAAGAACTATTGCCCTTCTTGAAATAAGTCCTTAGCGTCCCCAGTTCTGGACATGAAGAGAGGGATGACCTGCCATCTGAGGTAGCAGCCAAAGGAGAGACCGGAATGTGGGCCAACTGAGAAGAGAAGTACCAGGGCAGGACACACTGCCCCAGATGGATACCTTCCTAGGCAAAAGCAACAGCGTCTGTCTGGAAGCCATGCTTTCAGAAGGCTCCCGACAGTCGGCCCTCATTCCCAAGACTGCTTGGCCCTGCCCTTGTTCTATGTAGGATGTGGAAACCTTTGGTGAGAGGCACGAGGGAGAGACGCACAGCTGAAGAAGGCTGTTAAGTCCAAAGGGGTAATCTGCACAGAGAATCGTGATCTAACCATGATTATATGTGAGGTGGTCACAGACAAGCCAGAGTCTGTGTGGGCAGAAGTGCTGAGACATGGTGGGTCCAGCTGGAGTCACAAACTCCAAGCCCCTAAGACAAATAATTCAGCAATCCAGGGGCCCTAGAGGGTAGGCTGAAAGCTACCACTACCCTGAATTACTTCTATATGCCATTCATAGCTCCTCAAATACTGTGCTTAACATGCTCTTCACCAACACTGTGCCTTAAAACTGATTAAATGGCATTTCCTTTAGAAAAAAATGCTAGCAAAACACTTGGCCCTGGGGGGAAAACAAAACAAGTCTACATTTCCCATCTTCAGAGTATCCATGCCTGGACACAGAGCCTTGCTACTACACTTAAAAGAGACTTTTGAGTTTAAGGTAGAAATGGAGGGTAGGGTCCCAGTTGCAGTTAGTGTCCCAATACAGTCAATTCTCCGTACCTTCAGTTACTTGTCCATGCCACCACCACCACCTTGGCAATAACCCCCTGGCTTCTGATCATTTCTGTAGCTGCCATTCCAGCATTGCAAATTTAATGTGATTATATGCTCATACATACACCCTGTGGAGGTATGAATGAGAACGGCCCTCATGGGCTCATGTGTTTGAATGCTTGGTCCCAGTTAGTGGAACCGATTGTGAGGGATTAGGAGGTGTAGCATTGTTGGAGGGGGTATGTACTAGAAGTGGGCTTTGAGGTTTCAAAAGCTCATACCAGGTGCAATCTAGCTTCCTCTCTGCCTGTGGATCGGGAGGTAAAATCTCAGCTACTGCTCCAGCGCCATGTCTGCCTGTCACTATACCCCCCACCATGATGGTCATGGACTAACCCTCTGCAACTGTAAGCCAGCCCCCATTAAATACCTTCTTTTATGAGTACCTTGGTCACAGTATTTCATTACAGCAATAGAACAGTAAGACACATCCTATATTGTTCAATATCTCACTACTGTTCTATTGCCATGGTTACCATGATTGAGTACTGAATTGAGCTGCCAAGTTGCATAGACATGTTTTAGTCCTTCTGTTTTGTCTTCAGGGTTCCTGTTGCCATCAGGGCCTACATACACCCTTCCATACCAGAACCAGCTCCAGTCTGTCCACCTGACCTCTATGCCCCCTTTTGCCTTTTACTGCCTTGATGTCTTCCTTGACCCTAGGTTCCTTGCCCCGGGTGCTAATTCTCTGTTCATGCATCTCCTGCAGACCAGACTGTCCCTGCCTACTGGCTTATTTACCTCCCTATCGAGTTTGGTGATTGAGAGAACAATGACACATCTGAATTCCAACTTGAAGCCCAGTGGCTGCAGGGACTCAGCACAGGCTAGCTGCTTCTAGAACCAATAGACAGACAGACACACAGAGGATCAACTGGATGGACCACCCCAGAGCTGCTACTGAGTCATTGGCACTGATCAGAAGGTTTGGACTCTATGGTCACCTGTGACCCTCCTACTCAGAGATGCTGTCTTGTTTCTTATCCTACTCCAAGACAGCACATGAATCTAGTAAACAGTTGCTTCCAGGTCTGGGTAGGACCAGTGCCTGTAGCAGGGCATGTGTAGAAGTGCTGGGAAAGGCCTCCAAAACCTCCCATGTGAGGAGTCAGTGTGGGGGCATCTGGATGTCTCTGTGTTAACTGAGATGGAAAAGGAAGGGCCCGTTTAATCTGAGAACATCAGAGGAAGACATAAAATCTGGAATTTTTTAATCTTGTTTGGATTTACAATGAAGTTGGCAGATTGACTGCTAAAGCTCAGGAGGGTTGGAAGAGACCCCTGGAGAGCAGACAAAACAGGTCTGAGTGGTAGGCTGGCAGGAGGCACAGAGTTTGCCCTTCCCCAGCACCAGGCCCAGCACCTGTGGCCCTGACCTTTAGAACAGAGCCCATGGAAGCAACGTGCAGCCGAAAAGAGGTTACTGCCATCTGTGGGGTCCTGGATTGGTCCCGTCCTGAGTCTTAGGAAAGGTTCTAGAGCAGGGGAAGGCAGGAGGCCCTAGGGCTAACACAGGTCTGGAGGCCTGGGCTGGGGCTATGCTGGTGAAGGAGGACGAGCTTCAGGGATAGTAACTGACCTGGCTTCAGAGTGTTAGGGTCAGGTCAGCCCCTCCCACGAAGCGAGACTGGATGCAGGTCACCTGAGGGAGCTGCGCTTGGAAGTGCCTGACAGCTGCCATGTTGATGCCAGGACACATGGCCACATCCAACACTCGAAGCTGCTTGCATGCCTGCCCAATGGTATCCAGAGTTCTGCAAGAAGGCCACGGGATGAGTGCTTGAACCGGCGTAGGACCCAAGTCCAGCCCATGCACTGTGGCCCATGTAAGGCCATCAAACACTCACTGCTCTGTGAGCTGACTGCAGCTGGACAGGTTGAGGTGTTGCAGCCTTGGCCAGAACCTGGCTGCCTGAGCCCATCCCTCATCACTGAGATGGCTGCAATGACTCAATGCCAAGCGCTCCAGGCTGGGACAGCCCCTAGCCACAGCCACCAAACCCGTGTCTGTGAGTGCTGGCAGCAGGCTCAATGCCAACTGCCTCAGCTGAGGGAACTGGAGCACCTGCAAGGATAGGGACACAGGATGGCACTGGGACTCAGAGCCTGGACCCTTCCCAGTTCCTTGCTCTACCAGAAACCGAAGAGAAAGGGACTCCAAGAACAAAATGGGTTGGCCCAATCCCCTGGCACCAGCCCCAATGTCCTCAGCTTATTCACACCTTGGCTAAACTGGCATCTGTCAGCTTGCAGCAGGCTGTGAGATCCAACTCCTGCAGGGCCTGAAGCATGAGCAGGGAGGGGCCTCGTGGGTCAGAATTAGGCTCCTGAGGGTCTGGGGCCTGATTTTTCACCTCTTGGTGTAGCTGTGGGAAGAAACTCCCACTTCTTAGGTTCTTCATAAGTTTTGCTAAAGATTCAGGAAGTGCACAGGGCAGCTGAGACCAAGGTCACCTCACCCTCCCTAATTCCAAGGATCTCATACCTGGGAACTTAGCCCAGGCTTCTCACTTGGCTCCTTCAGCCCCAGAAGCCCCCAGTCCTGGAGCTCCTTGCACCAAGCCAGGCGCAGGACTGACAGGTGAATGAGGTAGGTACAGATGGCCTGCATGGTCTGGTTAGTGAGGGCCACACAGGAGGACAAGTCTAGCACCTTGAGGCTTGGGCCCAATGCTGGGATCATGGAAAGCACTGAGGCATCCTAGCAAGAGGACAAAAAAAAAAAAAAGTATCGTTGGGGTCATGAGCAAGTGTCTGAATGAGCACACCATGGTCCCTGTGTTGGTTGTGAAAGTTTGGAGTGAACAGGGTGGGAGACCCAGAGGAGGCTGCTGAAAGACACAAAGGCCAGGACTATGTGTGGTACAAGGAAGGATGTAGATAGGTATCTCTAAGGCAGCTGCTATGCCTGTGCTGTCGAAAGCATGGGCTGAGGCAACACTGATCACAGCCCACTGGACCAGGACAACTGAACCAATCAGAGGTGCTTCCGATAGATTTTGGACCTGAAGCATTAGGGCTGCCACCACCATGAGAAGTTGGGGGCAGCAGGAGCTAAAAGCAAATCAGAAAATCTTTGTGTAGATTCAGAGAGAGCTGGGTGGGCATGAGAACACGAGACCTGGTAGAACAGCTAAGAGACACTAATGGCCAAGGAACTATTAGGCAGAGTGCTTGCCATGAAATGAGGGTGAGACAGGTTTTAGGTCTGGAATGCTCTTGTCATAGGAAAAGGTTAAAAGGATAACAACCCCCCAGCTGACATTTTTCAGACAGGAATGCCACCCATATGGACAATGCTGAGTTCTGTGAAGGACTTGACTTCAGCTAACAGTTAACCTTACAGCTCCCAATTGATCCATCCCAAGGCCCCGCCTACTGAATATCTTCTTCAGTGCAATATAAAACATCTTTTTTTTTTTTTTGGTCTTTTTTCCAGATGGGGTTTCTCTGTGTATCCCTGGCTATCCTGGAATTCGCTTTTTTTTTTAATTTATTTTATTTATTTATTATGTATACAATATTCTGTCTGTGTGTATGCCTGCAGGCTGGAAGAGGGCACCAGACCTCTTTACAGATGGTTGTGAGCCACCATGTGGTTGCCCGGAATTGAACTCAGGACCTTTGGAAGAGCAGGCAATGCTCTTAACCTCTGAGCCATCTCTCCAGCCCCTGGAATTCGCTTTATAGACCAGGCTGGCCTCTAACTCACAGAGACCCGCCTGCCTTTGCCTCCCTCCCGAGTGCTAGGAGTAAAGCCGTGCGCCACCACCTCTGTCACGGTTTGCTATCACTCCTTTTCTCTCGACTTCCTCCCTCTAGAACTCACATACAGTGTGGGATCACTTCATGAAACAGGTCAGAGAGGGCAGTAAAGTCTTGTTCTGCCATATTATCTAAGTTGTTCTCTTCCAGACCACATCCTAAATGTATTTCTAATGACTATCCTGGGACACAAACCCTGGTTAGCCTGTCCCTGAGGCCACAGGCCCAGCTCCCCCAGGTCCCCTGGACAGGAAGGGAGGGAAAGTAACTCACCTTCAGTGAAGAGCAGTAAGCCAGCCTGAGGGAAGTCAGTGCCGGTGGAGCTCTGTGAACTGAGCCTAAGACCTTCGCCAGTTCCCGCCCGCTCACCAGACAACACTCAGCCATGTCCAGGCTCTGCAGTTTGTGCAGGGCTCCCAGGGCTGTACAACCTGCATCAGTCAGTCGCTGCAGTTTCCGCAGACTCAAGTGCCGCAGGTGTCGCAGGCCTCGACTCACAGCCAAGAGTGCCCCGTCAGTCAGTTCTGAGCAACCACTGAGGTCCAGGGAAGTAAGGCCGGGCTGCTGGCGGCACAGAGTGGCCACGGCCTCTGAGGAGAGGTCTCTACAGCTATGCAAGCTCAGTTCCTCCAGGTGCAGTCCAGTCACTTGGCCCAGGGCTTGTAGGGCCTCAGGTGGCAAGCCAGTACCACTGAGGTCTAGGGCACGCAGCCTACCAGCTCGCTCTTTGACAAACTGGAGCAGGTTGTGGAAGGAAAGCTGGGAGGGAGAGGACGCCTGGGGGCTAATGGAGCCCCAGGTTGGGCCTAACTCAAAGGTAAGATGGCAGTAGGCCAAGGAGAGGCGCTCCAGGCTGGGGAAACAACCGCTGAGATGGTTGAAGCTAAGGTCAGTCAGGTTACGCAGGCTAGCCAGGTTAAGATCACGAAGGCCACTCAATGCCTTCCGAACACACCGTGCTGTCTTGGGCTGAGCCAGCAGAGTGCCTGATGTGAAGAGACTGTTGCAGCCACTGAGGTCAAGGGTGCGCAGGGCTGGGCATCCCAGGATCAAGGCCAAGAAGGATGCCTCTGTGGGGCTGCCCCCTCCCAGGCATAAACTCTCCAGGTGTGGGCCTAAGTGGTAAGCAACAGACTGCAGTACCTGGTGCGAAGCTGGTGAGCCATCCAGGTTGGTCAAGCTGATGCATGAGATGCCCCTGAGGCCCAAGCTCTTGATTGCTGAGAGTGAGGCAGAGGACACAGGAATGTTGTACCGCACATTTGTCTATAGGGTAGCAGCAGGCCTGAGGTTAGAGTTCTCAGAGGCTGAAGACAGTCAAGAAAGGCCCTTCTACAGTGAACACCCATCCCTGGTGTGTATGTCATGTCATGTGTAGCCAAGAAGGGTGTAGGCAGAAAGTGGGAGCTGGGAAGAGAAACAGAGTGGGAAGCAGGAAGACGAATCATGCTGAGATCTGGAAGGAAGTGACTATCAGGCCAGCAGGAAGGTGAATGAAGAACAATGCTAGATGCCCACAGAGGGGCAAGGATTGAGTGGGGGAGTTGGCAAACTGAGCACAGGAGGGTTTTGACCTATAGGACACCCAATGATGCCTTCATGGAGTGGGAGGACACAGAATGCCAGATCACAATCTGTTTTGTTGTTGTTTTAATTTTGAGACAGGGTTTCTCTGTAGCTTTGGAGCCTTCCCATAACTCGCAGTGTAGACCATGATGGCCTCGAACTCACAGAGATCCTCCTGCCTCTGCCTCTCGGGTGCTGGGACTAAAGGCGTGCGCCACCACCGCCCGGCTGCAGTGTCAGATCTTAAGATCTGCAGACCCAGTCGGGATCTCGGCACTAGTTAAGCAGTCGGCCGCCCGGCTTCCCAGAGAGGGTATAAACAGCACTGCGAGGACGGGAAGGAAGGAAGGAAGCAGGTGTCACTCAGTTTCTTGTGATCCAGGTACCAGAGGTCTGGAATAAACACCACGGTCTAGTCCCCTGGGGGCCTGAGTGCCTCAGCACACAAATATTGGCAAAAACGATTGTGTGAACAGAGGTGTATGCACATACATGTGTGCAAGTGTATTCCAACATGTGTGTGCACATACATGTGTGTGCACGTGTATCCCAACATGTGTGCGCACATACATGCGTGTTCCAACATGTGTGTGCACATACGTGTGTGTGCATGTATTTCGACATGTGCGCGCGCACACGTGTGCACGTATATTCCAACATGTGTGTGCACATACATGTGTGTCCACATGTATTCCAACATGTGTGGCTGCCTGCAACACCTGAATCACATCTCTGCAGGCGGCAGAAGCTAATATAAATCCCAGAGAAGCCAAGGAACTTAAGCTGGGCTTGCTTGGCAGAGGAAGAGCAGTTCATGGTTGGAGTAGGGGTGCAACCCAGGAGTCAAGTTCAGGTTTAAGATGTAGCAATACAGCCGGGCAGTGGTGGTGCACACCTTTAATCCCAGCACTGAGGGAGGCAGAGACAGGCGGATCTCCATGAGTTCAAAGCCAGCATGATCTACAGAGGGAGTTCCAGGACAGGCTGAGATAACAGAGAAACTCTGTCTCAGGGAAAAAAAGAATGTGGCAATATGATGGCTTTGGCAGCATATTGGGAAAACCCAACTAAGGGAAATGTTTTTCATAGAACCTTCCCTGCTCTCATGCCAAAAGGAGTTAAAGGAGAAGTCAATACAATCTGTATGGAATAGGCCTGTAGCAGAGAAGAGGACACCTGCACTTCCAACATCCTATCCACTAGGTCAGGGATGCAGCTCAGGGCTTATCTAGCATGTGTGAAGCCGATTTACATCTTCAGAAAAAAAATCCACCTAGTCCTTTCCCTACCTGTTGCCTAGGTAGCAGGAACATGTTCTTTAAGAAGCCTTTAGCTTTATCATCAACAGGGCTCTGATGCAGGAAAGCTAGTAAGGTCTGGAAAACACCTTTGTCAGCAACAACAAAAATACCATTTTCCTCTGTCTGACTCCGTCAGAATAGCACCAAGAGGACATGGAAAGGCAGCACCGACACAGGCAGTCCTGCAAACTCCAGCACTATCCTCCAAGCCAGCACACAACCCATCCCTAGACACGGGGAACAGACTGGCTTCTTCCTCAGCAGAAATGCCCCCCATGACTGTCGTGGTGGGAAGGATAGGTAAGAAGCAAGAACTGGGGAGCTGAAAATGTAGCTCAATTGGTAGAATAGTTGGTTGTCTAGCACAAAGCCCTGGGTTTGACACATGGCATTACAGAAGCCAGTATTTGAGGGGTAGAATCAGGAAGATCAGAAGTTCTAGGTCATTTTTTGCTTGAGACCAGGCTGGGCTACATGAAACCCTGTCTCAAAGAAAAGGAGCAAATAGGGACCACCTCATGTTCTCTCTCACAGGAATCCCTGTGATCCCTTTCCTGATCCTGCTTTGAGACTGTGGTTGTTCCCTGCTTCCCACAAGAGGAGATTCCCTTCAGATCCCCTTACTAGAGGGTAGTGGAGACTCCTGAGGGTCTGTCTGGGATTTAAGGAGAGCTGGGAGATGATCCCAGTGTGAAGGGCTGGGAAAAGAGATTAAAAGGTCTGACAAGGAAGACTATAGAAGGAAAAGTGAAAGCAGCCTCCAGCCATTGAGAAGCCCATGCACCATGTGGATCAGTCTGAATAAACTAGAGCTGGAGGAGCTAGGAGCAGCTCAGTTACCCAGGCAGCGCCCGCCCCCACCACTCATTTAGCCACAGAGCCTCTGTGCTAACAGCTACAAGCACGAATGAGCTTAGCTTCCATCCCTTTCTGAGAGCTTGAGCAACCAGGAATGTTCTTCCATTTCCAATCACCTCTCTGTGAACAAGGTAGACAAACAGTCAAGAGAATGTGCTGGCAACCACCCACAGTACAGTCCACAGTTGGCAGCCACAAGACAAACAGGCAGGGCCTGGCCCAGAGACTTTCCAGATACTGGGGCAGATACTTGAGACCATACCTGGCCCCTGCTGTCTCAGGCTATCCCTGAAGCATCTATGGCAGGAGATGACCTTGAACTTCTGATTAGTTTCCACCTCCCAAGTGCACGGATTACAGGCCTGCATCACTACTGTTAGTTTCATGTAATACTGGGAATCAAGCCCAGGGCTGAGTATAGGCTAGGCAAGTACTCAACTGAGTCACATCCCCAGTGACCCCTGACCATTGTTAGCCAAGCCTTGAGCCCTTTACACAATGGTCAACCTGCTCCTGAGGTCAGCTGGATGTAACTGCAAGACCAAAGGGCAGCCTTTGAAAAAAAAATTTTAATGTAAGTAAAGAATGCTTACTCCTTTGAGGGGCAGGTGCAAGGAGGGCTCCTAGGTTCTGGACTTTGGCCTTTTCCAGGCCCTAAGAAACTGCTTTTGGAGGCTTGAGGGAAGACTAGAAGGTACCTGCTCCAGCTTCAGCCACTCCACCCACAGATGGCAAAGGAAGCCCTTGCTCTCCTTTCCCCATGTTGGCATCTTATGAGCAGCTGCTGTCACTCTAAGTGTGCCTTGACTGTGGAGATCAGCACCTAGTGCAGCCTCACAGCCAGACAGCAGGCTTGTGCACAGGCTTGGAGAGCCGTCTAGGAGTGAACTGCTTCCCTCTGCTTAGAACAGGGATCCAAAAACTAAGGTACTCGTTTTCCTTTCCGAAAACTGCAGTGAAATACAACTCTGGTGCTCAGCGGTCCTGCTCTCTGGAGACAGTTAAATACTTTGGACAGGACGAAAGCAGTGGGAAGAATTAGAACTGCTCCACAGTGACCAATCCAATGGTGACCACCCAGGACTTCCAGGATACCAGGAAAAACATGGAGCACGTGGGGCACTGCCTTTTCATACAGCATTATTTGGGATACACTAGGATTACATGAACAAAATGGGGAGGACAAGAAGAAGTCAAAGTCACATTATCCAGGTATCCTAGCCTGGCTTGGAAGACTTAGTTCCAGCTTTGTCTTAGTTGACTGCTATCTTCCATAGTATCAGTGGCTGGTGACGCTGCCTCCTGCTCCATCTGCCTACATCTGAGCCCTAGAGGATAGGCTCTTGACACTATTCTCTGGGGAATAATAGTGGTGAAGTAGGGACAGGACCCTAGATGTCTGTGCACCTATAGCTTTGCCTTCCAAGGCTCTCAGTCTAGAGAGGTCTCTGTCAGTGTGATCTGGAGCTCCCAGTTAGCTGCGGCAGTGCCAGCCCCACAACAGTGGCCTCTAAGATCTCAGCCACAGATCCAAGGTCCCTCTTCCTTCCCTCCTCGCTCTTCTCATCCCATCTCACCTATACTCAGGAGCCTGACCACCCCTCCATCCTCTTCTTGGTGGTCTCTATGAGACTGCTCTCTCCTCAAGGTTTGTAGTCTTCCTCCCTCATGCTGCTGTGCTGACTCTTCTTGCCCAGCCAGATAACAAAACCAGCTGCCTACTTGCAGTCTGAGCTGGAGATAACAGCACACTGCTGAAGAAGCCATGGCCTGCCCTATACCGCATCCTCCCTGTCTCCCTTCTCCCTTCTCTGAGCCTGCTGCAGAAGCTTCTCTGCTCCTAGCCTTCTTGAAATGGCCGGTCCTTTTTTTCTTTTCTTTTTTGGTGCACACCTTTAATACCAGCACTTGAGAGGCAGAGACAGGCAGATCTCTGTGAGTTCAAGGCCAGCCTGGTCTACAGAGTGAGTTCCACGACAGCCAGGGTTTCTTTCTACACAAAAGAAACCATCTTGAAAAAAAGAAATGGCCTGTCCGGCTTCAAAAAGCAACCGAAGCCATCAAGTGGGAAGTACCTTCCTGTTTGCTAACTGGCTCCCGGTAGAACCCTACCCCTGACTCCTAGCCTTTGGGTTCAGACAGTCCTTTCTTCTGGCTTGCTGAGCTGTCCCTACCTCATCTCATGGGAATCCAGCTCTTTTTGTCTTTATATTGGTCCTTCCATTTTGGGGGAAAGGGTCTGGCTATGCAGTTCAATCCAGCTTTGAATTCATTATGTAACCCAAGATGGCCTTGTGATCATAGCAATCCTCCTGCTTCAGTCTCCTGAGTGCTACAGTACTTTTTCCTATCTCTCCTTTTTCTATTTCCAGTTTTCCCCTGGGAAGTATGAGGAAACACTGCCAGGCTACTCAGTTACCTTTGACCTTATCTGTTTACTCCTTCCTGCCAGAATCACTCAGGCCTGATCACAGCTCCCCTCCAGCAAGTCACTACCACGTGGGGGCTTCTCTCCCGCCTCTCACAGCCTCCTCTTTCCCATGCTGCCTGCCAGGGAAGGGCGTTAGCCATCAACCTTGTCTCACTTCCAATGTACCCCTGGCTCTCCTCTTGCCTTTTAGCCTGCTTTTCACTGTCTCTCTGGAGTCATCGAAAGACAGACCCAGACCAGACCACATGAGTAGTTTCACCCTGCCTTCTCTGCCTAACAACACATACACATGCACAGCCTTTGTCCTCTTCCCTGCGCTCTGTCACACTGGACATCCTGTGGGGTAATACAGCTTCCCTTTCCTTTCTTTCGTACATGGACATGTGGTGTACGAGTGTGGGGTAAGGCTGTGTGTGGCAGCCAGGGGAGGACATTAGGTGTCTTGCCCTATCCCTCTTTGCCTTATTGCCTTGAGACAGAGTCTCTCATTGAACCTAGAGCAGCCAGCAAGCCCCACCGATTCTCCTGTCTGCACGGGGCCGACAGGAGAGGCTGTGCAGGGGCACTCTTACGCACTCTCCTGAGTCATCTCTCCAGGCCTATATTCTTCTCTTTTTGTTTTATGAAACAGAATCTCGCCCAGGTAGAACTCTAACTTGCAATTTTTCTGCTTGAGTTTACCAAGGGCTGAGATTACAGACATGTGCCACCATGCCCGGCCCCAGCTCCTTTCTGATCCATATTATTCTCCTCCACCAGACACTGGAGATCAACTGCTTCACGGACCTCTCTAGAAACCCTGATGCAAGATGTCCAGTTCTGAACCACATCTACCCCCACATCTGCTTGGCTCCTAAACCCTGACCACCCTTGTTCCAGCTACCCTCACTCTTACCCATAGTGCCCCTTGAGATACTGAGAGGTATCCCAACCGGGCGTGGTAATGCACCTTGAACTCCTGGCCTTCCTGTCTCTCCCTCCCAGTGCTGGGACTGCAGGCATGAGCCACCACATTCAACAGGACAGCATACATTATGAGCACTGTTTGTTCTTTACTCTGCCCATCTCTCTGGCATTTTACATCAGTACTCATCCATAGGGCGTTTAAAATGCTCTCCAGTCCTGGTCCGCTGTTCTTCTATTCATTATACCTTGCCCTGGGGTGCAGTTACTCAGATTTGGGGCTTTACTTCCATCCATTTTTTTCTCCAGTTCTGGGAATCAAACCCAGGGCATTATACATTCTGGTCAAGTTCTCTACCACTGAGCTACACTCCTGCCCTACTCACTCTTTAGTTACACCGGGGCCTATATTTATTACCCATACCTTTCTCTTGAATTTCTCACACAGATATTCATTGATCAACTGAGTCTTGCCATCTGGCTATCTCACACTCTAAATTTTTCAACAAGTCCAAAATGAAATTCCTTCAGATATTAAAATTCATGACAGCAGATCAATAATCCAGCAACAGGCTCTACTTACACATGTACACTTGATATGTACCAGAGGAGGTTTCCAAACTGACAGGGAAGATTACATGGGAATGATGTAGGAGCTATTTGAAAACCAAACAGATCAGCTTCACACTTTATCATACAAATTACAATAAGTTTCATGAATAAAACACAATTCTCACCAATAAAAGGTAAAGCCAATCCAAGTGTGGTGGCTCATGTCTGTAATCTAAGCCTCAGAAGGCTGAGGTTTGTGGTTCATAGCTAACCCGCACAACACTGTAAGACCCTATCCAAAGAAAGTAAACTTAAAAAAAAGAAAACAAAACATTAAAACCATAACAGAAATAATTTATTTTTGTTGAGCCAATCACTACTCTAGAATAAAAATATGAGCATGCATTGATGAATCTCAGACGGGCCAGGGATCTTTAAAAAACCATGGAAGAAAAAGAAAATAATCAACAACATAGAAGTTTAATTTCTATATCTCATAAATAAAACAGTTATCTACAAATAAAATGAAAGAGCAAACATATCAGAAATATATTTTGACAAATATATAAAGAATTAATCTTTGCATAAAAAGTTCATAAAAATGGGCAAGTAACCCTACCAGTTAAGTATATAAAGAACAAAATTGCTGACAAGGAAAAGGAAAAAAATTAATCTCACTGATAATTAAATCAAAATCAACACAAGACTGGCTGGGCTGCCTCCAATACTCAGTCTCACAGCTTGAACACAACAGTAACCGGGAGAAAGCCTGAGCTCTGCTACCTGCATATCTACCACCCTGCAACCCTGACCATGGTCTAGTCTCCTCTCCTACCATATCCCCACATAAAACTCAATCCTGACTATGGTCTAGTCTCCTCTCCTACCATATCCCCACATAAAACTCAATCCTGACCATGGTCTAGTCTCCTCTCCTACCATATCCCCACATAAAACTCAATCCTGACCATGGTCTAGTCTCCTCTCCTACCATATCCCCACATAGAACTCAATCCTGACCACGGTCTAGTCTCCTCTCCTACCATATCCCCCAAATAAAACTCAATCTAGTTATTTGGAATTTGTGTGACCATTGTGTGAACTCCACACCTTGATGCCAGTTCTAGAAGACCAACATGTATTGTTCTCCTGTTCTCGCAGGCCTTTCCTGATACACCTGGACGATCTCACTGGGGTGCCCTTGTCTTTGTTTCCCCTTTTCATTGAGTGCTATGGTTCTGAACAGACAGTACCACAATCATTCATGCTATCTTTTTCCTTCATTGGACAATATGCTCCTTAGGGAGACTAGGTTTTATTCACCTATACACCCCAAGCTCTGTACCCCAAGGCTAGTATGTATTAATGTATGAGTATATATGGATGGATGGATAGATGATACAGAAGCAGGGCCAAGAGCAAGTTGAAGTGAGGGACAATTCAGAATGAGTCAAGTGAGGTGGGTACCTTACCTCCCGAAGGGCATTCTGGGCTGCACAGTACCAAGCCCGATTCACGAGGGAGGCCTCTTTCTGATCTGACAGAGGTAGGAAGCTCAGGATATATGTGAGCATCTGGGGGGAAAAGACAAGGTACTTGAGGGCTGTTAGAACTGGAAGGCCTTTAAAACCCAAGGGCATCAGAGCGCTAGCTTCTAATCCAGCTTGGATCCAAAGCTTCAGGAGATGTTGACTTCCCTTCTCCAGCCTCCAGGAGATCTCATGAGAATGAACCTAACATGAGCCACTTCCGAGTTCAGGTTTGTACCAAGTAAGAAGAATAAGAATTCATGCTCAGGGCTGGAGAGATGGCTCAGCGGTTAAGAGCATTGCCTGCTCTTCCAAAGGTCCTGAGTTCAATTCCCAGCAACCACATGGTGGCTC
Source organism: Microtus oregoni (assembly GCF_018167655.1). Lineage (NCBI taxonomy): Eukaryota > Metazoa > Chordata > Mammalia > Rodentia > Cricetidae > Microtus > Microtus oregoni. Next base: position 46,284,135 of record NW_024543063.1, read on the forward strand.
ACAACCATCTGTAATGAGGTCTGGTGCCCTCTTCTGGCCTGCAGGCATACACACAGACAGAACAATGTATACATAATAAATAAATATTTAAAAAAAAAAGAATTCATGCCCAGTTTGGTAGAAACAGACTGGGCACTGGAGCCAGACAAACCTAGGAGTTTCCACTTGGCTGACTCCTTGAGCCTTGTTTTGTCTGTGAAATGGCAAATGTGCTGAGATTTACATAGGTTCTTGTGAGAAGTTACAAAACACAGCACTTTCCATAGATCTAGAACATTAGTCAAATCCTACTCCTTTTTTTTTTTTCCATTTAGACAGGGTTTCACTATGTATCCTAGGCTGTCCTGGAACTCACTATGTACCCAGCCTGGCTTATACCTAGCACAGCCTTCTCCTGCCTTAGTAGAGTTATATCCCATGTGATAGAAGTGTGGTGTCAGTCATGATGCATGGCCTTGGGAGCCCTATTCTTCCCCCATCTTCTCTATTATCAGCTAGTTTTCTCAGCTAGCTGTTAAGGTAGGACAATACTGCAAGTTTTGGAGACTCTACTCTTCCCTCCAACTATGCTCTGTGAGTCTGTAAGTGGTAAGGTTGGTGGCTCTAGCTGGGGCAGAGGAAGGGGTCACTTGGGAGGCCAGGAACAACTTTCTATTAACTGTCCTTTTCTTTTAGAAACTTTCCTCCTCAAGGACTACGACAATGTTTGCTAAGCCTTTACCAAGCGAGCTGCCCTATTTCTGGATTCTCCACGACTCCCAAGGTTTAATCTTTTGATTTATGTTTACTTATATGAGAACAGTCAACTATTTAATGGTTTTACATTGTCAGGTTAACCAAGCATTGGTCTCGTACCAGTTGTCTACCGGGTCCAACACTCAAAGAGTTCTCAACCTTAATCTCAACTCCAATTGTTATTTTTTTGCCCTCGGTCCAACTTTACTCTTTACTGCAGCCTAAACTCCCAATCTGAGGCCCCAAGTGACACCTGGACTCATGGTCTTCTATTCTTTATTCTTAAAACTGAAGTTTCAGCCGGGCAATGGTGGCGCACGTCTTTAATCCCAGCACTCGGGAGGCAGAGGCAGGCGGATCTATGTGAGTTCGAGACCAGCCTGGTCTACAGAGCTAGTTCCAGGACAGGCTCCAAAGCCACAGAGAAACCCTGTCTCGAAAAACCAAAAAAAAAAAAAAAGAAAGAAAAAAAAAAACCTGAAGTTTCAGACAAGGCTAACCCAGATTCATCAAATCCTAGCTCCACTACTTTCTGCTGAGTAACTCCAAAAGACACGACTTCTCTGAGCATCAGTTTCTATATGTATGAAATGAAGACATTTAAAAATAACCTAGATCAGCCTTATAGGGACTAGATGGTCCATAAGTGGTTGCCAGGTGGCTGCTATTAATCCTTCAACCTTAGCAACTTCACCATCTTACTAGCTCCAAAAGTTATCCCCCTAGACCTAGATTCCTTGTACAGCCTCCTCGTTTCTACATCTGTTCTTGTTAATCCGTTCTATACAGTCACAGAGTTAATTTCCCAAAAGCTTGTTTCCACTTTCACTATCCCTTCTGGGTTTCCCAATAATCTCAGAACAAAATCCCCGCTCCTGGTTCAACACTGCCAGGCCTCCATACCGGGCTGGGTCTGCTGGTCCCAGAACATCCCCAGTCCATCCTCCCTACCAATAGAGCAAGTCTATTTGCTTTTCCTTATGTGAGGCTCTTTCTGGGAAGTCCTTCCGAAGTGACTTCGCTAGCTCATTGTGCTCTCTCCTCTTTTCAGAGGCTAAGTCCATAGGCAGTACTCCGCCAGTATTTACTGGGTTAAAGATGAGAGTTCTTTACCTCTACTTTCACCAAAGGTTTGCTCAGGGGAGGGGTGGGAGATGAAGCAGATTATTATTGTAGGGAGAATGACTAGGACCAGAGAGGAGAGGCATGAGGAAGAGTGCTGATGGGACTGGACTGACCAAGTCCCCATCCTTAGAGGACTAGGAGGGAAGACTGGGCTACCAGAGCGGCTGACCTATCTTCTCTGGGAAGATCAACCCCGGGAGCAAAGAGCAAGGGATACGTGTCTTCAAGGGGAGGGTCATAATTCATTACGCTGAGAAAGGAGTAACCTCTCTAGTATTAAAGGAGGTAGAGATGGGCTGGAGAGATGGCTCAGAGGTTAAGAGCATTGCCTGCTCTTCCAAAGGTCCTGAGTTCAATTCCCAACAACCACATGGTGGCTCACAACCATCTGTAATGGGATCTTGTGCCCTCTTCTGGCCTGCAGGCATATACACAGACAGAATATTGTATACATAATGAATAAATAAATATTTTTTTTTAAAAAAAAAGGAGGTAGAGATAAGGGTGGAGTGGCCACCCCACGAGCCCACCCCAAGGGACTACTACTGGTCACCCATGGGATATACAGGGATGAATGGATAACCTCTGGAACAAAAAGGGAATGGGATGTCATTGCAGGCTCTACTCCTGCTAAGGAGAGGGCGCATTCTAGGATTCATGGAAAAGTGACCTGACTTTCTTGGATAATGGGAGGGGGCTGTCAATCCCCAGGGCAAAAGGGATAGAGAAGCCATCTCTAAAAAGGCACAAGACACATAAGCCTGTACCTGCATCTTCTTGCCAATGAGAGCAGAGCAGTCTTTTCCCCTGGCTAACGGAACAAACATCCCATGGAGTGAAAAATACAGGGGCAGCCATCACTAGGACGAGGAGTAGGCATGTCTTAGATTAACGACCTCGGCGACTGTCCCCAGAATTGATGGGGAGGATGCAGTCTATTTCCAACTGCGAGGACGATGGGGGAGGGGCAGAGGAAAAGGAGCGACCATTCCAAGGGGCCAACCGGGATAAAATTGATTACCCTTCAGGGATGGTAGAGCGGACATCTTCTAGAACTGAGGGGGAGGGGACGGCCATCTCAAGGAAAGGAGATGGGTAGAGAGTCTGTCCCCTGAAGTGACAGAGCAGCCATCTTCTGAGGTCAGTGGGGAAGGAGAGGATGGTATCCCAACCGAAGGGGTCGAAGTGGCCCCAATGCGGGCTGTTACCCAGAGTTTGCAGGTCCTGGGATCCGCCGGGCGGCTCGTTTCCGCCAGGCGGGAGGTGCCGGGCGAACTGTCAGACAGCCCTTCCCCAAAGCTCCGGACCCCGAAGGCGGGGCCTGTCCCCGACCCAGGCCTGAGGACCGCTTCCTCTCACCTCCAGGGGCAGTGAGTCCGCCATCGCATCTCTGCCGTCTCCGCCCCCGCGCACAGCTTTCTGGGAAGTGTAGTCCCCTCGCTTCTGGGGCGGGACCTGAGAAGGAAATGGAATCCACTTCCGTCCAGAATCCTGACGACGTCGGTCTGTACCGGAAGTGCATGGGCTGCCGATGTGGTGTCTACTGACTGCAGTTCCAGATACTCGCCCTTGTTTCCGAGGCAGGGTATTTGTTTCGCACCATGGCGGTAAGGAGGGTGGGTAGGGCGGGGTCCACACCGGCAAAGCATTCCCGGTGTTGGGAAAGTAAAAACAGGAAGGACATGAAGGCATAAGGCACTGGGCCAGAGAGGAGCGGCCATCCAGTGGACTGTGCTAGAGCCGAGTGGGTTGCGGGGAGAGTAGCAGCGCAGGAATATACCAGAACTAGTGTTGGATGCGGCGGGGCGCGGGGGAGGGGGTGCAGTTGTCAATTCCAGATTTGAGCTATTCCCCCAGAGGCTGGAGAGGGACGCCATTAAGTTCCACTGGAGTTCCCCCGGGGAGGTCCTCAGCCCATACCTGAACCTTACCAGGAGAGCCAAAGAAGATATTAACGTAGTTTGTGGATTGTTTGAGGGAGAGAGAGCATTAGGCAATTATAGCAGGGGGTAGTGTAAAGATGGTGTCTTCACTGTAGAGGGAAGATGGACTAGAGGAGTGGTAGGCATCTCAGGGATTGAGGCAAAAAACCCCACTGACAGCATCTCATCATCCCTCTGCAGCCCAAAGGCAAAGTGGGTACAAGAGGGAAGAAGCAGATATTTGAAGAGAACAAAGAAACTCTGAAGTTTTATCTGAGGATCATACTGGGAGCCAATGTAAGTTGCCTGCCTCGTGTTTTCCACGCCCTTTAATAGCTCTACTGTCCTCAGACCTGTCTGATTAGGAGTGCTGGTAAGTGACAGTCGAGGATGGGAACTTGAAGTTTGCTTTGGTCTACATAGACACCTCATCTCAACAAAAAAAAAAGGTGGGGGTGTGGGGGGGAAATGAGAAGCCGGCCATAGTAGTATGTAACGGCACTTCTAGCTACTTGGAAGGCTGAGGCCAACAAAGCAAGACTAAAGTCTCCAGGAAAGAGAAGTGAGAACAGAAAGTGCAGCTCAGTGGCCGAGCCCTTGTCTAGGTTTGATCACCTGCACTGCACACACACACACAAAGGCTTGATCACCAGCACTGCACACACACACACACACACACATACATACATACACCCACCAAGTATCCCGGGGCTGAGTGGTTAAGGGCACTTGGTGCTCTTGCAGGGGACCTGGGTTCCATTCCTAGCACCCTACCCAACTACATGGTAGTTCACAACCATCTGCTCCAGGAGATCCAGTGCCCTCTTCTGACCTCTATGGTACCTGGCACAATTGTGGACACGTGGTGCACACGCATACACACAGGCAAAACACTCATGCATAAAATGTATCTTAAAACATTTTTTAAAAAGCAGCCAAGAGCCGGCAGGTAGTGGCACACTGACCTTTCATCCCAGCACTCGGAAGCAGAGGTAGGCGGATCTCTGTGAGTTTTGAGGCCGGCCTGGTTTACAGAGTTTACAGAGCAAGTTCCAGGATGGTCAAGGCTGTTACACAGAGAAATCCTGTCTTGAAATACCAAAAAGAAGAAAAAAAAGAAAAAAAGTGCCAGGCACAGAGGAAGTATAAACTAGAACTGAAAGCAAAACATAAAGAAGCAGGGAGTCCAGTTAGGTTTGACTGTCCTCACTCTATACTAAGGTCTTTTCCTGGACTATCATGGGTATAACAGTTGTCTGACTCAGGAAGCAGAGCCCTTTACCACTTGGTTTCCTCCATAGTCTGGCCCAATTCTTGGTCAGAGTTGAGGAAAGCCCATAATTTGGGGGCAGCTTTCAACCCCACCTCCTGTGTTTGCTTGCAGGCCATATACTGCCTCGTGACCTTGGTTTTCTTCTATTCATCTGCCTCATTTTGGGCCTGGGTAAGCATCCCTGTTGGGGGATATTCGCTCACACTGTGAATCCTGAGTTTGCTTTTGCATTAATTAAATAAAATTGACTGTGGGCCAGGAGGTTGAGTTAGTAACTAGTTGACAAAAAAAGTCATCCTAGAGCATCAGAGGGCATCCGGGAGAGATAGAGAGACATACCAGGAGGAGTAGGGGCAGATTTGGAGTTTTGTGGCTTTTTTTTGTTTGGCGGAGCTGAGGGAAGCTCTTGGGAAAGGTTAGTTAGCTGCTACTCAACCTTTCTGAGCTAGCAGGTTTTCACCACAGCCTTTGAGTCTCACGTCTTATTTATAATTAGAATGAGGCCAGGCAGTGGTGGCGCACGCCTTTAATCCCAGCACTCGGGAGGCAGAGGCAGGCGGATCTCTGTGAGTTCGAGGCCAGCCTGGTCTACAAGAGCTAGTGCCAGGACAGGTCCAAACCTACAGAGAAACCCTGTCTCGAAAAACCAAAATAAATAAATAAATAAATTAGAACGATAGAAAATTAGTTAAAGCTGCATTTAGTGACAGCAACAGAGCTGCTGCCTACAAGAACAGAATTCCCACCAGGCTGTGGCCTGGCCAGGGAAGCAGGCCAGTAACTGTGGCATCCCAATTGCTCGCTGAAATAGCAGTAGATTAAGGTGCAGCCACCGTGCCAGAATTAAAACAACATATCCCCATACTGGAAAGTAAACGAGTGCCCAGGGTCAGTGCCTAGCCTCTGGTACTCTTTTTCTTGTTTTACAGATGGCCCTGGGGTTTAGTTTGGCAGTATATGGGGCCAGTTACCATTCTATGAGTTCCATGGCTCGGGCAGCCTTCTCTGAGGACGGGTCCTTGATGGATGGCGGCATGGACCTCAACATGGAGCAGGGCATGGCAGAGTGAGTGTCCCCCATCGCCAGCCCAGGTGAGCGGCCCCAGGGCTGGGGCGCTGGGGCCCACACAGCCCAAGACTCACAACTACTTTGAACTTGAACAGTATGGAAGGGGGTAGAACTAGGGCCAGTCTACTATCCTTGGCAGCCTTCCTTCTATCCACAGGCACCTTAAAGATGTGATCCTACTGACAGCCATTGTTCAGGTGCTCAGCTGCTTCTCCCTCTACATCTGGTCCTTCTGGCTTCTGGTACGTGCGTGCGTGGGCTGGAGGGCTGGGCCTCTAAAGAAAGCTTAGTCAGCACCCTTCCCCCACCCCCAATTCTTTCATTCTTTGCTAGTCTTTGCAACTGGCTTCAAGTAACCTTTTGTGTCCTAGGCTCCTGGCCGGGCCCTTTACCTCTTGTGGGTAAATGTGCTGGGCCCCTGGTTCACAGCAGACAGCGGAGCCCCAGCACCAGAGCACAATGAGAAACGACAGCGCCGACAGGAGCGGCGGCAGATGAAGCGGTTATAGCCATCATTATTGTGCCCACAGACTGCTAAGCACTGGCTGGTTCTATCAGGCTGCATGGCCCCATGCCTGGAGCAGTGAAGGGCCAAAAGTAGCCTGAATTATGAAATATAGTATAACTAAATAAATTGTTTAGAATGTGGCTGATGGCTGTGTGGATGATAATATACAAAGTAGGAAAAATTAGTCCTATATAACTTCTTTCTTGGCTCAGCTAGGCAGTGACTTTCGAAGAGGAAAAAGGCTCTTGGATTAGCTAGGTAAACTTTATTATTTTGTTCCAAATAGGGAACTCGCACATGCAAAATACATGTGCATACACACACACACACACACACACACACGCACACACGTGCGCACGCGGGCATGCACACACAAACACACACACACACATCTAATACTGCTCACAATACTGGTTCCCTGGGTGCAGGCTTCTGAACCAGATTGCTACTCCAGGCCCTCTTTGTGCTCAGTCTCTTGTACTGTAGCTGTATCCAGATAGATTTCCCGGTGGTAGCATGCTCACACCTCCAGGCCAGGAGCTTTGCTTAGTCCCAGTGCCTGCACCAGGTCATCTCCAAGCCCGCTCTTCAGTGTCCGTCTCACTGCAGTGACAGAGCATGGTCACAGGTTGGCGGGGGAGTGTTGGGAATGGGGGGTCAGTGGGCTCATAAGGGGATACTCACAGGACTTGCGGTTGCCACGAGAGCGCTTCCTTTCCCGAGCAGCTAAGGCTCTAGGACTGCTCTTGGTAACCGACTGCACCAGCAGATCCATTATCTCATCAGATGTATCGCTGGGTAAACTGGAACCCGAAGTCTCCTCAGGGGATGGAGTGGAGGGCCCCACTGCTGTGTGTGCGACAGGGGAGCTGCTCTGGACCATGCCTAAGGGAGACCAGGGAAGAAAATCAGGCTAGGGTAGATTAGAACACATTCCCCTAGCAGCTGCTACAAACCCTACCTCTGCTGCGCCGGCTATGCGTGGTGTCTTCTGGCCTGCTGGTAAGCAGACTCTTCATACTGGCATGACTATCGGCATCACCCCGTCCTGGTCCACTGCCCACGGCCACTGGGACAGACAGGTTACTGGGGGCCTCCCCAGCCACTCCTGAGAACTTCTCTGTCTAAAGGGGAAGAAAAGTGGTTAGGAGCAAGGAAAAGGAACCGTGGAGTGGCAGGCAAAACCAAAAGGGCATTTACCTCGGTGATCATGCGCCCCCGGGTCTTGTTGCGCTCGCGGTAGGTAGCCCGCTTCTGCTGCTGCTGCAATACTCGTTCCCGACAGGTCCGATACTCGAGTGCAAACTCTCTCAGGGTGTGACAGAACTGCATGATGCGAACTTCCCGGGCTGCCTGCGCCGTGTAGCCCAGGTAGAGCAGGAAGGCATGGAACCTAGGCAGGTCGGAGTGGGAGATGTGGATGGTGAGCCCTGCCTGGTGTTTAACAGGATGGTGGTGGCAGTCCTCTCTCTCTCTCTCTCTCTCTCTCTCTCTCTCTCTCTCTGCCCTACCTGTTGCAGACTCGGCGGTGCACCACCCTTAGCATGGCTACCCGGCGTGTACACTGGGTCAGGAAGTGGGTGAGGCGAGCACGTAGAGCTGGGGCTAGCTCATGCTTTGCTAAGCTCCGAAGGCTGTCTTCGGCTGCCCGGCTCCGGCACTCCAGCTGCCCCAGGTTCTCGGTCAGCTGCTCAAAATCCACCTAAAATACAAGAGGGTGCTCAGCTGTCATATATATATATATATATGATTGTAGCCTGAATGCTACAATCCACTTAGCAATGCCATGCCTGGCCTGTGAGCTTTTGAAGATGCCAGATCTCAGCTGTGGCTGGGTCCAGGCTGGACAGTGTGGGCTACGGTGTTTGTTCAGGTCCTCCTGGGCAACTTAGATTCTATCTCAGAGGCCAGACAGTAGTGGCACATGCCTTTAATCCCAGCACTTAGAAGACAGAGGCAGGTGGATTTCTGTGAGTTCGAGGCCAGCCTGGTCTACAGAGCGAGTTCCAGGACAGGCTCTAAAGCTACACAGAGAAAGCCTGTCTCAAACAAACAAACAAAACAAACAAAAAGATCCTGTCTCAGAAAGTAGAAAGTGGGCAGGGGATGTAGTTCAGTGGTAGAATGTTTGCTTTCATTGCACAAGACCCTTAATTCAGGCCCCTGCATCACCAAAAAAAGAAAGAGAGAAAAGAAATAGTTTACAGTGTAATACAAAAGACAGGCCAGTCCAGTTACTCCAAGAAAGAACTCCAAGAGCCGGGCGGTGGTGGCGCACGCCTTTAATCCCAGCACTCGGGAGGCAGAGGCAGGAGGATCTCTGTGAGTTCGAGACCAGCCTGGTCTACAAGAGCTAGTTCCAGGACAGGCTCCAAAACCACAGAGAAACCCTGTCTCGAAAAACAAAAAAACAAAACAAAAAAAAAAAAAAAAAAAAAAAAAGAACTCCAAGAAAAGGCTTGGAGGAAGTGACAACTAAACAGACCCAAAGAATTGAATGGTGGGGTCAAGCCATTCGAGTCCACTGGCGGAGGTTACAGCTCACAGATCTACAGTCCCAGCAAGCCCTGGCACAGCAGCCCACACAGAAGGATCCGCCCCGGAGAAGTGGTGCCTCATAGCCCTCATCAGTCTTAGTGGAATCTGCCTGGTACCAACCTTGGCACAGCGGGTGAGGGCAGGAATTTCTGAGTAGAGGTCAGAGGAGTCAGGCCGGGTCTGGAGCACCAGGGAACAGAGATGGTACAGCAGTGACTGCCGGCGCACTGTGTCCTTCACTTCTGACACCTTCTCCAGGTAACTCAGCTCAAAGCCACTGCTCTGAAAGGACCCTGTCTCAGTCTGGTGCCAGCTGGTTCCAGAGTCTGGACCTCCAGTCCCCAAGTGCTTTCACTTACCTGGGAGCCATTGAGGAAGTTGCCAACAGCCAAAAGGGTAGCCAGAATGCAGCGGAAGGTGGCATTGTGCACCAGCTGTTCCATGCCCACTTTCAGATCAAACAGTGGCTCTGCAATTTCCTGGTGTGAGGGACAAGGAGCCTTCAGGCTACATGGTCATTACTCCCCTGTTCCTACCACCTAGCCCACTCCACGACCCAGGTACCCGCTCCATGCCGTCATAGTCCAGTTTGAAAGCCCAGAGCTGTAGGCGTGCAGCCAGGCCTCCAATGGAAGCAAGCGTCATCAGGAAATTCTCAGCTGGGCCCAAGGGTACATCAGGGTTGGCCAGCTGGGCTTCTTCAATCTTCTGCCGCTCTTCCTCAGTGGGCATCATGGTCAGCAGTTTCTGAAGATGCAGCCACCGCCCCATAGAGGCTTTCAGTATTCACCCAAGGCCTAAGACGTTTTCTCCTACCCCTCCCTAGGCTTTCTACGGGAACCCCGGGTTTGGGGGGACGCCCTACAGAAATGGCATGCCTTCCACCAGAAGGACCAGAAATTCCTTAGGGTAGTCTCACCTCAATGCCATCTTTGCTGACAGCAAATTCATCAAAGTTGAGCAGGGCAGCCTTGATGACATGCACAGGAGGCAAAGTGGTCAAGCCAATGTTGATGGCATTGCTGCGCTTGGGGTCCAGCACTGTAGTCATTGTCCGGCGGCCCTCACCAGCTTTCTGCAAGGTTGGGAGAATGGCAGCTCAAGAAAGGGTAGTTTCTTCACAGGACACTGTAAGCCTTTAATCCCAGCACTTGGGAAGCAGAGGCAGAGACAGGCATATCTGTGAGCCTGGTCTACAAAGAAGCCAAGGCTGTTACACAGAGAAACCCTATCTTGGAGCGGGGGGTGGGGTTTAAAAAAAAGAGGACACACTAAAATCCCCCTCTGAATGGCCTAATGAATCTACAACTGGAGATAAGATTTAAGCTGGGAATAAGCGGATATTTCTAATGAGAGCTCTGCTGATTCCTAGAGAGTCTCAGACAAATCTCCTTTCTCTATTTCCCCATGTGGGAAATGAGGAACCGGCTCCAAAAACTCAGCCCCTGAACTCCCAGTTCTGCCTGTCAAGCTGATTTACCTTGGTGGGTAGTACATCCTTGGCCCGGGACTCAAACAGGTGCTCCAGCCGAGCTGTGTCTACTGAGACAGGTTCCAGAGAGGCCCACAGGGTAGGGCAAGGTCCAAAGCGGCTTCTAGAGTAGCCAGAGGCCGCCGCTGGTTTGAGTTCCCGCCAGAAAAGTTTGACTGTCTTCCTTTTGGTGGGAAGGATTGGGCCGTCAAGGGCTGAGTGGGCAAGAGGCGCAGCCAAGGGTGGAGGTGGTGGTGGGCAGGAGCCAAAGATGGGTGGGGGAGGTGGGGGCGGAGGTGGTGGGCAGGAGCCTAAGATGGGTGGGGGAGGTGGGGGCGGAGGTGGGAGCCCCCCGGCAAGTGAGGATGGTGGATGTGATAGAAGTGGGAATGTTTTTTCAGACTCCACAGATGCCATATTTAATGTGTCCTGGTCTTCATCCTCCCCAAGATCTGAGAAGTCCAAATCCCCAATGCAGAGCTTGGGTACACGGGTAGGAAGGTCCTGGATAGGATCAGCCTTAGGACTTGGTGGTGACACTGGCTCCTTGGGCTCTGGCTCAAGACTTCGCTGGGTCCGGAGCAGGTCTCGGGAAACAGGGCTCCGAGGTGTTCGAGGTGCAGAGGCTGGCTCTGAGGAGTCCCACAGCTCCCTGGTGCCTAGTAAAAGGTAAGTAACTGTCAGTTACATGCCCTCGGTGGGGCAAGAAAACAACATGGTGGTGGGGGTGTGAGAAATTCTGGAGAGATGGATAAGACCCTAAGTTCAGTTCCTAGCATGTAAAGCTGGGTGGCTTACAACCAAACACTCTTAACTCCAGTTTCAGGCTCTGATGTCCTCTTCTGGCCTCCATGGAGACCCAGAAACTTATGGTAGACACTCTCACTTGCTCTCACACACACACACAAATAAAAGGGATTTGGGTTATCTCTATCTATGTGTGTATATATCTTTTGTTTATTTGTTTTTTTTTTTTTTCAAGACAGGGTTTCTCTGTAGCTTTGGAGCTTATCCTGGAACTTGCTCTTGTAGACCAGGCTGGTCTCGAACTCACAGAGATTCACTTGCCTCTGCCTCCCAAGTGCTGGGATTAGAGGTGTGTACCACCACTGCCTGGGACATATGTATCTTTTTTTTTTTTTTTTTTGGTTTTTCGAGACAGGGTTTCTCTGTGGCTTTGGAGCCTGTCCTGGAACTAGCTCTGTAGACCAGGCTGGTCTCGAACTCACAGAGATCTGCCTACCTCTGCCTCCCGAGTGCTGGGATTAAAGGCGTGCGCCACCATCGCCCGGCTCATATGTATCTTTTAAAAAACATTTTTGCAGTGGTGGTGGTTCATGCCTTTAATCCCAGCAATTGGGAAGCAGAGGCAGGTGGATCTCTGTGAGTGCCAGCCTGGCCTACAGAGCAAGCTCCAGAATAGCCAGGGCTACACATAGAGAAACACTGTCTTCAAAAACAATAACAAAAGCGTTTTGCCTGTACATATGTATGTGCAACAAGTGCATGCCTGGTACCTGTGGAGGTACTAATAACAGCAATAAAAAAAAAGAGGCCATGAATTTGAAAAAAACAAGATGAGGGCATAAGGGTTGAAGGGAGGAAAGGGAAGGAGGAAATGATATAATTATAGTTTAATTTTAAAAATTATTAAGGGGCCGGGCGGTGGTGGCGCACGCCTTTAATCCCAGCACTCGGGAGGCAGAGGCAGGCAGATTTCTGTGAGTTCGAGACCAGCCTGGTCTACAAGAGCTAGTTCCAGGACAGGCTCCAAAACCACAGAGAAACCCTGTCTCGAAAAACCAAAAAAAAAAAAACCAAAAAACAAAAATTATTAAGGGGTTGGAGAGCTGGCTCAGCAGTTAAGAGTAATGATTGTTCTTCCAGAGGACCAGCGTTCAATTCCCAGCACCCACATGGCAGCTCACCACTGTCTGCAACTCTAGTTCCAGAGGATCCAACACCCTCATACAGACAGGCAGGCAAAACACCAATGCACATAAGATAAACAAATCTTTAAAAAGTCATTAAGAAGGCAGCATAGGATTCTCTGAAATAGAGTTATATTTAGAAGGCTGTGAATTACCATATGAATGCAGGGAATCAATGAAAGACGGTCCTCTGCAAGAGCAACAAGCTCTCTTAACTGCTGATTGAGCCACCTCTCCAGTCCCTAGGGTTTGTTTGTTTATCTTAAAAAGAAAACAGTATGATTGGATTCTGCCTGAGCATCTACCCACCTGATGCCGATGATCCATCAGTCTCATCGACAGTGGCCCCAGCCAGTGTCTCTGCCCGGCCCTGGGCCAGAGCAGCCTGCTTCTCTGTTTCTGCTGCTGCCACGTTCTCCAGGAACCGGGCTCTGAGGAGAGGTACTTGTCAGTGATAGGGCCTGACCCAAGTCCAGCCCAGGGTGGTGCACATGCCTTGCTGAGCTGCTGGGCACTGCCCTCAGTTGCAAGCACACACAGGCACAGGAAACAGTCCATGCACGAGGCATACCTCTGCCCACCCCACAAAGGCCCAGCCCCATTCAGTCCTCCACATCTGGGGAGTTACAAACAATTCAGCATTCTTGGTCAAAGTACAGAAGTTCTACTTGATGTCTAACGTGCAGCCTTGCTGATTCTAGACAATGACCTTAGGGTAAGGGAAGGAGAAAGTTGTCCCAGTAAGTACAACAGACTTCCTCTTGCACGTCTGTCTGCTTTTGAGAGCTACAGTTGAAAAAAGGGCCTATTAAATGGTACACTCAGTTTGTGTTAAAATAATGAATGCAATCTACTGCTCTCTTCTCTTCTTTTCTTCCGTCCTCTCTTCTTATTCTCCCTTTTTTTGAGACAGAGTCTCATGTAGGCCAAACTAGCCCAAAACTCATTCACTATGTAGGTGAAGATGACCTTGCATTCCTGATCCTCCTTACCTCCACTACCAAGTGCTGGGATCACAAGCTGTGTGCCAAACCTGTCTCCAGTGTCTCCTCTCACCCCTCCAGTCTCTGTTAGCTCAGTCCCTGCCTGCCCTTCCTTCAGCCTTAGGTTCCTCCACCATCCACACCTCACTTTAAATATCTCTCCAAACTCACTCACAAGCTATTCCTGTTCTAAGCTACTCGGGTATCACTACTGAAGCATAGGAAACACTGCGGTCCAGTGAACTCCTCCCAGTGCTTAAGTCTTTGGGTTACTAAGGAGGCATCAGTCTGGGAGAAGGGGTTTCTGAGAATCCTAGTGGGGTTGTATGAACTCCTGCTGGGCAAGCGATGCTGAAGCCCTGAGCACATGGCAGGTCTGGCAGACTGGCCTCTGTACTTACTCTAGCCTGGCCTGCCCAGTAAGGGACTGGGGGACAGGTGGGCTCTCAGGGGCGCTGGGTAGGGGGATGAGAGGAAGACATGGTAACTATGGTGCCAGCTCCAGTCCAAGGCCCATGTGCTGCACTCATACGGAGCTGGACAGTAGTGTGACAGTGGTAGGAAGAGGGCTGGGGGTGGCAGGACACGAGGGAAACTGGAAATGGCAGAAACTGACAGGAAGCCAGACAGGGTGCAGTGATGACGCAGACAAAGCAGAAAGAGGGACAGAAATGGGAGGACAGAAAGTGAGGAGGGGACATGACAAGAGGTCAAGGCAGGCGAGGTGGAACACAGGAACTAAATAAAGAGAAGACACAGAAGGAGGAGGTCCAGTCAGAGTCAGTCCCCACCCTCCAGCAGCCACTTACCAAACGGGAGCAGTTTGGTGAAGTCTGAAAAGAAAGAGAAAGCACGCGTTTGGGCAGAGGAGGCCGAGAGCCCATGGAGGGGCGCAAAGTGGAGGGACAGGTGGAGACAGGACTTGGGGGTGGGGCTCGATTTCCCTACTCACTTGTAGATGCTTCTCTCACAGGAACTGTCCACTGAGGGTCCCACAGAAATGGTAGGGAAGAGGTTCACTGAGGTACGGAGGCCAGAGGCTGGGCCAGGGGGGCTGTAGACTGGACTTGCGGGCGAGGCGGGGCCAGTGGAGGAGGTGGCGCCTACTGGTGAAGCGGGGCCTGTGGAGCTAGAGGCCAGGACGGTTAACAGACAGGATCGTGCCTGGCAGATTCACCCCTTCACATATACCCAGGCACGGACTCACCCTGATTCTGGGGCACGCACAGAACCACCTCCACCTTCTAGTGATCTTCGGCTCCTTTTGCCCTCCTCCGAGGATGGCTTCCTCCGCTCCCGTCGGCCGCCTGCGGCTGCAGCGGCTGCAGCCTCTTCCATATCTCCATCCTCTAACCGAAGGGCACTCTGACGGAGGTGGCCAAGAGGTGAGCAAGCAGCTGAGGACCAATAAAAGGGACAGGTACTGGGGAACTGTGCCTCCTCCCCTCCCCCCCGCCCCCGGGACCCACCTCATAGAGCATTAGCTGTGTCCGCAGGTCGACATCAGTACCAGCGGTGCCCAGGAGGCGCTGCACCAGCGCTTCCATGCCCTGCTGCTCCAGAGCATCCGTCACATCATAGAAGGAGTCCTGGTCCGGGAGTGCTGCCAGCGTCTGGAAGGAACCACAGAACAAGGCTCAGGCTGATGTGTGGAATCACGGGCCAAGGGTCCACGGCTGGGACCTGCCCCCGGTTTCATACCTTGTTAATAAGAGTGACAGTGTACACCAACAGCTCGGGGTCAGCCCCATTCTTCTCTTCGAGGATGGACACCAAGTTGGCCCAGGGAAGAGTACCTGCCACACGGGAAAGGAGGCAGTCATGGGATGGGAGTGGTGTGGGAGAGGGCTCAGTGGCGGTGAAGGGGAAGACGGGCTCTGACCGGAAGTGCTGGCTACAGAGTTGACTGCCTGGATGAACAGTGGTGCGTTGCTCTCAGAATACTCCACAAACACCAGCAGCAGCTTCAGGGCGGTCTTTACCACCAAGCGGGACTGAGAGAGAAGGCAATCCATATGAGTGGGGCTTGGACCAGACTGTTAGTTCCTGGAGGAGGGGAAGGACTCCTGGGGCTAGACCCAAAGAGAAGAGTCTTGGTAGAAAGATCCTGGTTCTGGGCCTGGACTCGAAAGTGCCATTTAGTTTTCAAGGGCCCTCAGGTTTACCCCAACCCTTCCCACTTGATAGAAGAGGGAACTGAGGCTCAGAAGAAACAACAGGGAAAGAGTGCGTGTTTGTACGGAGCCACTTACCAGGCTGGCACACAGTGTGTATAGCCACTGCACAGTCTCACTATGGGCCACCACCCCCAGCATCCCATCCACAAAAAGCATCAGCTGGCCCAGGGCTAGAGACAGAAATGGGAAGAGGTGAGTGGAGGTGGGAGCTGAGAGGGGCATGGGATCAAAGGTCAAGGGGAAAGTGTGGCGCTGACCTCGAAGGATGTAGCTCTGGTAGTTGTGGTCAGCAGCAGCGCCCACACGGATCAGGCAATTCAGCCCCTCTGAGTGTACAAATTCAGGCACCAGATCCTTGTCTTCCTGGAGGCGCCACAGGGAAGTTTAAGGGGGCCTGGGCTGGACACCAACCCTCAACCCACCTCTGGATCTTACCTGGAATATCTGCTTCAATGAGAAGAGAGATCGGCGAAGCTCAGGGCCACTGGAGCCGTACAACTTTTCTGCAAGGGGTGAGTGGCCATGAGCAACTCAAGGGAACACAGTGCATCCTTCCACTAACACACAACCACAGCCTCCTGCCACAGAAAAGCCTAGCATTGCCAAACCTCCCTTCCACTTTCTGATGCTGGGCACCATTACTTCAGCCCAGCTGTGGCATCGGTCAGTCTCGACCCCAGAAGCCAAGGTCAGGGAAGGGAGAGAGGAGGGCATATCAAATCTCCAATCCACTGAATCCATAGTCCAGCACAGGCCTGAAAGAAGCTAGACCAACTAGGCTATGGAGGAAAAGTAGGGAGCAAGACATTGGGGGATTGCTGGACACCAAAGATGTCACACACTTACCCAAGATAGCATTGACCCTCACAGAGAGCTGGGTCCGCAGGATTAATGTGGGCTTCCGCCCTTTGCTGAAATCAAACAGCCATGTCAGTGGTTTCCAGCTGATTCCTCAGGATTCCACTTTCAAAGCAAAGACATCCACACGTGAACCCTGGCCCACTCCTTCCTCCCAACTGCTATTCCTGGGTCCAAGTGTGAGCCAAACAGAAGAGTATAAATAAACACAGTACCTGTGTCTGAGAGTGCCCCAATTTCCAGGTAATAGTGGGGATCCCCCTACCATCGTTCCCTGCATTTACCTACAGCCCAGGCTACAGACTGTTTCAGCTGCTGAAATCTGAGCTGGACCCTGGTGGGGACAAGGTTGGGGGGTTTGGGCCAGACCTATCCAAGGCCCTGAAAAGGAGCAGGAGGGGCTCCTTAGCCTCCCTCCCCATTTCAGCTCTGACCTGATCTCTTCATAGAAACCCTCCAGCATCTCCCGCTGTTCTTCTAGGGACAGTTCCGGGTCCAGGTAGTATCCAGACGGGGACACTTGCAACGCACAGTCCTCCAGCTGGAGACAAAAGAATATAGCTATTAGGGCCAGTGCTGCAGTCAGATTGTTGTTGTTTGTTTTGGTGCTTTTAGGAATCAAGCCCAGGACTTCCCACATGCTAAACCATTGAACTACAGCCCTGCATTTTTTGGGTTGTTTGGTTTTTGCTTTTTATTTTACCCTAACAAACACAAATGAGGAAGGGGCATGAAGGAAGACAGCAGGAAGTTGCTACCTTCAAGGAAGTTCACAACCTCTTGGGGTGATAAGCTTCAGCCACAAAAGCACTCAAGTTCAGAGAGAAAGTGTGATGTGTTCAGAGAGGTGCAAACCCAGCTGGGAGTTCCTGCCAGGAGAATACAGCACAGACACTAATCCACAGACTCCCTAGTCCCTCCATGTCTCAGAGGCTTTCTGTCCTTTCCCCAAGTGAGCTACAGTTACTGCCCTTCTAGACGGACTTCAGATTTTTGAGTCTGATACCATCAGACCCCAAACAGGAAGACGCCAGCTCCGTCATATGTTCCTTTCTCATGTTTCCTTCCTCATCCTGGCTCACCACTTGGTCCTTTAGACAATTATTATTGGTGCTAAAAAGATGGTTCCGTGATTAAGAGCACTTGCTGCTCCAGCAGAGGACCTGGGTTCAGTTGCCAGCACCTCCACGGCAGCTCACAACTGTCTGTTAACTCTAATTCCGGGGGATCTGATCCCTTCTTCTGGAATCCACAGGCACTGGGCACACTGGTGGTACACAGACATACATGAAGGCAAAACACTCGTATCCATTCAAAATAAAAGTTAAATTAAAAATCGTGTGTGTGTGTGTGTGTGTGAGAGAGAGAGAGAGAGAGAGAGAGAGAGAGAGAGAGAGGGAGGGCTCAGCGGTTAAGAGCACTGACTGCTCTTCAGAGGACCTGAGTTCAGTTCCCAGCAAGCACATGGCAACTTGCTACTATCTGTAACTCCAGTTCCAGGGGACCAGAAACCCATGGCAAAACACTAATGTGCATAAAATAAAATTGAAAGAAAAAAAAAGTGTTTATAGAGAAGCCTGGGTCCCAGAACTCTAGGGGCACCCTGTGTACCTCTCTCACACTCCTCCCTTTAGCACAGTGCTGACCTGCAGAGCTAATCAAAGCTAATCAAAAAGCTCTGGGGAGGGAGGGGGTCTTCTGGGGGCTATCTACTGGGCAAGTGACCTTCAACATTTTTCCTGGGGTTTGGTCAGCTCTGCCCTGCTCTGAACCCCACCCAAGGGCTTTCAGCTCATCTTGGTCCCTGGGGGGAAAGGAAGCCAGTTGAGCTTCTGTCCCCCTGCTTCTGCCTCTGGTTAGCACCCCCTGCTCTTGCCTCAGGGCCTGACCTGGCTCCTTCCTGGCAGTTTAACCTGTGGAGCCTTTGGGTGATCCCCCATCCCTACCCCGCCCCTTGCCTAGGACATGGGACACAGGACAAACACTCCAGCCTGTTCTCTGTCCAACTTCCTGCCTGGCTGCCTGCCCTCCCTTGGGCGCCTTGGGCGGGCCTGGACTCTCCTCCAGGGAGCAGAGTCATCTCCTGGGTCTACTGGGAACAGGTCTGAGAGGGGACTGCAAGTTCCCAGGGCTGGGGTATCTCGTCAGGGCCAGAGCTCAACTGAAGGCAGCTTCCTCAAACCCACCCCATTCCAGCCAAGCAACATGGCCACAGTATTGCTTGGACTGGAGGATCTGGGGGAGCTTTAACATACCTCCCCCAGGGATGGCCTCCAAATCACACATAGAATAATAAATAGCTCACTCACTGCACATCTATGAACCAGAGACTAGTTTTAGATCTGCAGGACACAGCAGAAAACATTGACAAGTCAGCCTTGACTCAGAAAAAAAAAAAAAACATAATAAATGTGGATTCACAACTTCTGTGAGCTTTATTTTAAGAGAGGATGTACCACACTGCTATAAATACCTGACAACCTCTTGCACACCCAGGTATGTGGCCAGGAACAGCTGAATATGGGCCAGAGTAGCACATCCAGAGATATTAGGCCCACCATCCTTCCTGCCCTTCCTTCCTCCACGCACCTTGCTCCACCCTAAGTAAGCAGAGAATGGTCTTCTCCCTCCAGGATGCGATTTGGGACAAGGAGCACAGTCCTGAAGGCTTCTGGTCACCACTCCTGCCTCCTCAGCTCAACCAGTTTAAGCTTTTCCCCAACTACTTCACCCATGCAATCCTGCCAGTTAAAGGGAAAAGCCCATTATAGGGAAAGGTCTAGAGATCATTGTAGGGGCCGGTGCCTCCAGGCCAGTTTTCTTCTGCTCTCAGTTGTCTGTCCTGAGCGGAAGAGGGAGGTTGGGGGGCCAGGATCAGGTCAACGACAAGAAGGATAGACTTCCTGCCGGCAAGATGGTGCATATCCTTCACACCCCATGGCCCCTTCCTGGGATCGCCATTCTGAGGGCAAACCTCTGGGACTCTTTTCTCACACCCTGGGACTGGGCCAGGTTTGAGTAAGCCAAACTCTAATCTCCGATGACAATGTATGGACCTCAATCCTCCACCTTGGCTTCCGTCTTCCTCACTTCTGGCCTCCAGCCATGTCTCTCAGCTCAGGCTTTTCTGGCAACTCAAGCTCCTGTGTACCCCTGTCCTTTGCAAGAGTGGTGAAGGCTCTTAACCACAGGGCAATTTCTCAGGCCTCTGTTTTTGTTATTGGTGTTTGTTTATTTGTTTGTTTTTGAGACTGGCTAGTAGCACTGGCTCCTGGAACTCACTTTGTAGACTAACCTGGCCTTGAACTCAAAGAGATCCTCCTGCCTCTGTGTTGGAATTAGAGGTGTGCACTACTACACCTGCTTCCTCTGT
Source organism: Microtus oregoni (assembly GCF_018167655.1). Classification (NCBI taxonomy): domain Eukaryota; kingdom Metazoa; phylum Chordata; class Mammalia; order Rodentia; family Cricetidae; genus Microtus; species Microtus oregoni. The sequence continues at coordinate 46,304,098 of NW_024543063.1, forward strand.
TTTTTTTTTTTAAATATTTATTTATTTATTATGTATACAATATTCTGTCTGTGTGTATGTCTGCAGGCCAGAAGAGGGCACCAGACCTCATTACGGATGGTTGTGAGCCACCATGTGGTTGCTGGGAATTGAACTCAGGACCTTTGGAAGAGCAGGCAATGCTCTTAACCGCTGAGCCATCTCTCCAGCCCCTCTGTTTGTTTTTAATGAATAAATTTTTATAGAGCTGGTAACCAAACCCACAGCCCTTTTCACGTTAGGTAAGTATGAAATCGCTGGGCCATATCCTTACTTTATTATTTGCTATATATTATTATTATGCTATACATTCTTTAATTAATTATGTTTCTCTTGAGACAAGATTTCATGTAGTCCAGGCTGGCCTAAAACTCACTATAGCTGAGGGTGATTCCTGATTCTCCTGCCTTTCTGTTCTCTAGGAGTACAGATATAGGCTACCTCTCTGGACTGACAGAGGTTTTGTTTGCTTGGTTTTTTGGGGGGTGGTTTTTAATATAACATTTTTGAGAATTTTAAACATGTATATAATGTATTTGACCAAATCATCCACTCAATATAATATGGTTTCATATGTAGACAAAGCTGAGCAGACCGTGGTGTCTACTTCCTATTTAAACAATTATTTATTGCCGGGCGGTGGTGGCGCACGCCTGTAATCCCAGCACTCAGGAGGCAGAGGCAGGCGGATCTCTGTGAGTTCGAGACCAGCCTGGTCTACAGAGCTAGTTCCAGGACAGGCTCCAAAACCACAGAGAAACCTTGTCTCGAAAAAACCAAAAAAAAAAAAAAAACAATTATTTATTTACTTACTTCTGTGGGTATATGGCTGTGTATGCCAAGATGCTCATGGAGGGCACAGGACCAGACCTCATTCACATTAGTACAGGCGTGGCACCCTTACCCTGAGCCAAATCACTGGCCCCCTACTGTGTTGATAACAATGTAATTGTGTAAGAAAGAATAGATAGGGCAGGGAGCCGTGAAGATGGAGGATAGGGTAGAATTCATGCTGAGGGTCTCATTTTAGGAAATAACTGGACCACTGAACGCAGGACCCTTTGCTCTGAATAGCAAACTTTCTGTTATCTGAGGTTCAAGCTACATTGTGACTTCCTGAGCAACAAGGATGTACCTTAGGCAAAGAAACCTGCTTTTGTTATGCGCCTCTTCAGTATTAGATAAGCAGTTTGCCTTTAAAAAAAATAAACAAAAAAAGACAAAAAGATAAGGTATCCTGTAGCCCAGGTTGGCCTAGAACTTGCAACATAGCTGAGGCTGACTCCTGATCTTCCTGCCTCCAGGCTTACGACGCCTAGTTTTCTTTTCTTTTTCTCCTCCTACCTTTCCTACTCCCTTTTCTCCTCTCTTCCCTTCTGGATAGGGTCTCTTATATAGTCCAGACTCGCTTCAAACTCACGGCAACCTTCCCGACTTAGCTATCCAAATACTGGAATTGTAGGTGCAAGCCACCATGTCTCATTTTAGGCTGTCTGCTTCATCATTTTCCATTTTAACAAGCAAGTAAACCAAAGCTCAGAAATACAGTCAGGCATAGTGGCGCACACCTATCATTGTAGCACCCAGGAGGCAGAGGCAGGAGTCTCTCCACAAGTTCAAGCCAACCTGATGTATGACATCCACATTTAGTTCTATGCCAGTCAGTGCTATAAAATGAGACCCAATCTCAAAAGAACAACATAATAGGGCCTTTAATCCCAGCACTGGGGGCTGAGAGAGTGGGGCAGGTGGATCTATGTGAGCTCCACTTAGGCCTCTACAGTGAGATCCTGTCTCAAAAACAAAAATGAAGGAAAAAAAAAAGGCCAAAAAAAAAACAAAAAGAAGTATCATGAACTGCCACAGGCAAACACAGCCCTGAACAGAACCAGGGTTAACTGACCCATATCTTAGGTGGATGGGTCTTGGGAATGTTCCAGAAAACCTTGTCAGAGAAGTGGATGGAGGGCGGGAGACCTACAATATTGCTTCGAAACTTCTTGGACTCTGCAAATACCCCAAACTGGTCCTCCCAGTTCTAGTGAAAGAGCACAAATAAGCAAGTGCACACAGACACTAGGAAAACTCTACTTTTGCCTGTCTATCAGGTCTAAGATCTAGGCTGTAGGGTCTCTCACCAGGCTATAGCTCAGAAGGACCAGCGGATGGGATGGTACATTCAGACCTAGGCAGGCTTGGAAAACTGCAACTCATGCTCCTACCCCAGTTTTCTAGTTTTCCGGAGACTCCCACTGCAGAGGACCAGAGAGATCAGTTTATCAACAGCTAAGTCCCCCACCCCCCCTCTTAATCCTAAGGGGGTTGTGCATGGTGGCATATGCCTATAACACAAGCATTCATGAACCTGAGGCAGGAAGAATGTGAATTTGCAGACAGTCTGTGAAACAACTCTGCCTGGGGAAAAAAAAATTTCTAGGTGGGGGTATAGGGGATGTAGCTCAGTTGGGTAGTACTTGCCTAGTCTGCAGAAAGCCCAAAAGAAAACCTCTGGGGACCCCTTCAGTTGGCATCTGTCCCTGCAGGTCAGGTCACACTTGAGCTCTCTTGCCACAGAGTTAGGAGGGTTAAACTGAGGCTGGAGTGGAGTCAGGACACACTCTGGCACCCTGGTCCACCTTTGCTCCCTTTTAGTCACGGCCAGCCAGGAAACTGATGCTAATGACCAAACACCTGAGGGCAATCCTCGCCATCAGTAAGAAGGGACTCCCTAGCCTTCAATGCAAGGTCCAAGAAGCATTCCAGGTCTCTCTGCCCAGAGTCCAAGGATGTCAATAGGACTCCAGACACAGCAGGGCCTTGGCTCTCAGGAAAAAGGTCTAAGGCTCTTCCCAGAAGGAAAGATAGGACTTGTAGATTGGAATTAGGGTTTAAGACATCAAAAGGTCAATGCTCTCCCCTCCCCCCCGGGGCAGGGCAAGTCGTGAAGGAGCCCAAGCTTAACAGGGAGAAAGACTCAGGGAGTTCCCCTAGGGACACTAGGCCTAGCCTACATATTGCCAGCCTCCCCTGCCCCCAACCACGACGACAGAAGATGAGTCAGAGGCTGTGGCCAGGAGCTTCCTCATAGACATGGAGGAAATGAGTAAAGTTTCTCAGACTGGCAAGCTCTGAGTGGCTTAAAAAGGGAGTCCCGGGAGGAACTGGAGTCCAACAGGGTATGGGGTAGGAGCCCCTGGGAGGCTGTAGGGTCTGCGAGGTGACAGGCCAGTACCCAGAATAGGAGGGCAGAGGGCTGTTTACCGTAATCTACCTTCTTCCAGACAACTCCACACAGAATAAAGCAGTGGATAGCGAACTTGTCACCCTACATTTGCCCTATAACCTACAGCAGGGACGTCTGGGCTTCCAGCCCATCTCCTCCTTCTAGAAGGTAAGCAAGGTATACTTAACTCATGCCTGTGCTTCTGGGGAACCCACTTATAGGATCTGGAGAGGAAGCCGCTGTTGAAATTTCCTGCAAAGAGCCCCACTCTTCTCCTCCCTCAGTTCTCTGGTGTCCCTGCCCCGGCCCTATTCTCAGTCCCTCTTCCTCCAGCCTTCTATTTTGGGTCTGTGGTCACAGTTTATATTTGGGACCAGCACATCACAGTGCATCTGACCATTCCTGGCAAAGCCGTCAACTCCAGAGAGTTCTGGCTCTACGTAGTGTGGTAACTTTACGCCTTTCCCAAAGCGGGGTAGGGGCAGTTCTCCGGGCAGCAGTAGATGCTGAAGGAGGCCACACCAAGAAGTACAGGCTGGAGTAGGAAACTCATCTTTCATGGAGCTCAGTAGTGTCCTCAGCTAAGGAGCAGAGAACAAGGCCCAGCACCTGGCTGGGAGGACAGTCTTATCGCTATTCATATCTACACACACACACACACACACACACACACACTATCTCTCTGAACCCAGGGACCTTGTTGTACTAGCTGAAACAATGCAAAAGTTTCCTAAATGAAGGGGAATCTCTGAACCTCATTTTTAATAACCCAGGCCTGTTCCCAGCTGCGAAGAGGGATGTCCTAGAGGGAATGAGCGATTATTGCCTTTGTTCTAGTCTTGTGTATACATACATGGACTTGTGGTACTGAGGAACAAACCCAGGGTCTTGCACATACAGAGCAAATGCTACAGCCTTAGTCTCCGCCTTATTTCTGGACAAAGGCTTTCATTAGTTTAGAGGCTAAGCGGTCTCAGTTCTACATCTCCGTCTCCCTAGTCTGTCCGAACAGTTTCAATTCAGCGCCCTTTTCTCTGCAGTCCGACTGAATGCCAGGTGACTTCAGACTGGACATGCTTTTTCCAGACCCCTCTGAACAGAGCAGGAGGAGCTGACTGCACCAAAACTCGGGAGGAGGGCAATATCCTTCCAGCTGTGGTCTGAAAGCTGGGGCTTGTCTGGGCACCCGCCACTCCCCAGGCCAAGTTTCCCCGACCCCTCCTGCCCGCACTTGGAGGCGGGACTGGCGGCTGCAACGCAAGGAATGCAGTCTGGGGGCCTGGAGCTCAGGGCACATTCCAGGGGAGACCCCGGGCCTAGGGGCCATGTTTGCGCAACTCCGCGCCCAGTTGAGGCACCCCACCGACTCCCTCCCTTCTTCCTCACTGCTCCCAGCTAACCCACAGGTCGGGAACCCTGGGGGGTGGTAGCCTGTGTGCCTCCGGGAGTCCTGGCCCGGAAAAAGCAAGCCGGAAAGGGATGCCTGCAGGGAGGGGGGGAGTTAGAGGAGGCGACCTGGAGGGGAGGAGTGGTCCCGCTGGCCATCTGGAAATGAGCCTCTCTAACCGTGCAAAGTCGGCCTAGGAAGGCCGGCAAACTAGGGCAGGCCAGCAGTTTAAAATTAGACTGGCCCGCCCCCTCCCTTCCAGGCGCAGGCAACCAGCGACGGGCCTAAGGGACCATGGGGGCGGTGACTCAAGGGCTTTTCCACCCGTGCGAGCTCCGCAAAGCTAGGGTTCGGCTGCTTCCAAGGGACTCCTCTCATCCTGGCGGGCACTCCCAATCTCCACTAGCCAGCTAGAGACTGTATTCCAAGGACCCACCCCAGCCTCTAGGTCCTAAACCCTGTCCACCTCTCCAGGTCCTCCCTAAGCCCGCCCCTCTTTGTGGCCCCGCCCCTAATCTACCTGAAGCAGGTGGAAATGGGTCCCTCCCCAACTCCACTTCCCCGATCCGCTACAGTCCGAACGAATAGTGATCCTCTGCCCCTGCAGCAAGCCTGGCAAACAGGCAGCGAGGGGACCCCAAGCACCTCTTCAGGAGGGCCTTACTTTCAAGGGACGCCTAGGTGGAACAAATCACAAACTCTCATTTTCCTTCTACAACGTCTCAGTTTGAGAGTCTCCCCCTGTAGGCAGAGGAGCGTACGCCGGGACCCCAGCCCGAGACTTTTCCGAAGGCGAACGTCCGCTACGGTCTTTATCCTAGAAGCACTGCCCACCGCCCATCTCAACTTCCGAGCGCAAATTTCTTCGCAGACCCCTCACCTTGAGAGGCGCTCCCAGGAGGCGGTGCAGCGCGGGGATCTGCGCGCTCAGGGGCAGAGCCCCGTCCAGGCTGCAGGTGGGGGCCCGGCGTGGTTCCGGGAAGTTGGCACAGGCGAAAGGGTCGGTGTCTTCCAGGTACTGCACTCTCACGGTTACCACTGATACTGGGTCCCCATCCCCGCGCTCTTCCTCGCCCGCCATGGCTCTGCCACCGGCTCCCACCGGACGCCTCCGTGGGACGTTGCACGGCTGCAACTTCAACCCGACTAACTTTGGTATCTGGGCCGGGCCCCGGACGCTCGCAGCCTGGGGGCGGAGCCAGAGGGAGGCGGGGCTGAGGAAGGGGGTGGAGCCAAGACTAGGAGAGCGCGCGCTTGAGGTTAACCACTGCCAGAGGCGGCGCTTGGGTCAGCCACTCAGAGAGCTGGTGATCCCGTTAGTTCCACGGGTAGGAGGGCGGGAAAACACGAGCTCCCGCTCCGCCTCAGAGCAGAGGGCGGGGAGACTTTCCTTAGGCTTAGTATGGGCGAGGCTGCAGCGGGTCTTTACGGGGGATTTCTGGGCAGTTTGGGCATCCATCTCTTGGGATAATCTCTTTTAGCTGGACCACTCTCAGTTGTTACGGGACGAGATGGATCTAATTACCAGCTTGAAAGATCAGTGAAAGCATTTCTCTCCTTGGAGAAAGCAATAAGAAAGGCTCTCTTTTAGTTAGGAACAAGAAGTGAAAATAGATTTCATATTTGAAGGAAGAGGTGGATTCAGTCCCCTTTAGCTGTCGGGGCGGGGGGAAGAGGACGAGTGCTCTTTCTCGAAAAAGACTGGAATGAGTCAGTGTGAGGAGGCAGGTAGCACATGTTCCTTCAGCTTGGATGATGAATGAAAAGTGGAGACAGTCTTCGGTTTGGGGCGAGATGAGTCAAATGCCCCAAGTTGTTGCTAGTTTAAAGGGAATTCCATAAGATCCTCTTAGATACATGGAATAGGCGGATAGTTCCCTGTAGTTTGAAGGAAAGGGAAGTCAGTGCCTTTCCGTTCCGGAGAGAAGAGGAATATGACCTTCTTTCCAACCTGGAAAGAGCTGGGATCGGTCCCGGCCTGGAGGTTTCTGGGTACGTTGAGGGCAGCGTTGTCCATCCAGGCTTTCTGGGAGTGCTCAGTGCGCGTGCGCAGCTCTGGTCCGGGAGTGGGCCGGTTGGGGGGTCCCAGGTTTGGGAGATCGTGTTCGGAGGCAGCAGTGCACCGCCCCCTGCGGGTTTCACAGCGTGGCGCCGGGACCCGCGGCCTGGGCACCAGGGGCCGGTGGCCTGCAGCTGGGCAGCATTCTGCGGAGTAGCCGCGCTGTCTCTGCTCCCCGAGACCCCTGTCCTTCTCGCTGCCCCCCCGGGACGCGGTGGCTGAATCCGGGTGTGAGGCGATTAGGGGGAGCATACTCGAAGGAGTGGGTTTCAGGACTCGGGGAAAGGAGAGCTACACTGGGGAATTTCCGGAGATGAGACTAACCTAGAAGAGATGGAGGAGGGGGTCCCAATAAGAGTCCTGGGCAGGGTCTCGGGGTCCGAACCTGGCCTGGGGGGGGGTATCGGAGCCCGGATTGGGGGGAGTGAGCCCCACGTGCCTGTGACGCGGGGGCGCCGGGTAGGCGGCGGCGGCGGCAGCGACGCGGGGCCGGCGGCCGTACAGTGCCGAGAGGGTGGCGAAGCAGGCTGCAGGATGCTGCGCGCCGCACTGCCTCTGCTGCTCTGGCTGCCCCTGGCGGGGGCGGGGGCCACCGACGAACCCACCCAGGAGTCGGTGCCGTTGGGTGAGCCTCCTCCGGGCTTGGCGCTCTTCCGCTGGCAGTGGCACGAGGTGGAGGCGCCCTACTTGGTGGCCCTGTGGATCCTGGTGGCCAGCCTGGCCAAAATCGGTGAGTGTGTGTGTGTGTGTGTGTGTGTGTGTGTGTCTTCGCGCGAATCGGTGAGTGTGTGTGTGTGTTTGTGTGTGTGTGTGTGTGTGTCTTTGCGCGCCCGCGCCCAGGCTGGCGGCCCGCAGCGGACCCGCCTCCAAACCCCTTGGTCTCCAGATCTAGTCCTCCGTCTTGCCCTGTGCTGGGACTTAGGCTCGAATTCCACACATCTCGGTTCTCACCCAGTTCCTGCGCCTCTTGTGGGTCTCCCTCCTCCCCTTCTAGGTTGGTAGTTCCGAGGATTTGCCTTTCTAAAGGGTTGCCTGTCGCTGCTCTCTTTAGCTCCATCTTTGGACTGTTTCCCGTTTCCCCTTCCCCTTGTAGTTAGTCCTCATCAGTAACCGTCAGTAAGGCCTCTCCTCCAGACATTCAGCCTTTCAGAGACCTGTCAGTAATGAGGACTCACGGGGACCCTGAAGAGATGATATTCTCCTGGGAGCCCAGGCATTCTGGTTCCGAGAAATTATCCTTCCCTGGCCAAGAGTCTGAGATCTAATATCTCCTGAGATACTAACCCATCACCTTTCCTGCAGTTTATCTCTCTACCCACAAGATGTTGCCACCTTCTTGCGCATAGGTGTGATCCCACCCTCCAATTCACCTTCTTCCCTTCACGATTTAAGAAACTTACGTTTTTGGGGGGTCTCTACTGTGTTCTGACTGCTCTGGGCGCTTTCTTGGATTCGACCTCTTTCAGGCCTCACATTGAAGATTGTGCTCACACATTCCCCCATTAGAGGTGCTTTTCCTTGCCTCTTCCCCCCTTTCTGACAGCCAGTATCCCTCCTCCCAATGGAGACCCTCCTCCTTTCTCTCTCTTGTTCAGGCTCTGCTGTGGGGGTGACTTAATTATAGCTGAGCGCTGCTACTCACTCTCCGTCTATGCTGGCACAGCTTGTACTCCAGTCTCACCAATGAAGCCTTCATGTAGGAAATTTCACAGCCTAGAGTTTGCCACCTTCTCCTCCTGGGATATTGCTAGGGTACGGAATTGCTGGGCTAGAACTCTCCACTCTGCCTTGGCAGCCCGGAATTAATAATGGAAAATGGAACTCTAAATATCTTCAGGGAGCCTGATTCTGCCAAAGAACTGACTTTTTGATAGGTCCTGGACTTGCAGGGCTGGGGTTGATACGTGCTGAGGGGAGGAGAAGGGAACCAAGGATGGGGCTGTAGGTAGGAAGAGCTTTGTCTGAATTCACCCAAGAGGCCCAGCATGGCAAAGGAGGAAGAAGCTTCAGGTTGGGTTTGTTGAGAAGCCCGTGGATTGTGGAAGAGTTCCTGTCTTACTTAAGATTTACAGTACCAAAGTCACCGCTAGCTAGTGCCGTTTCTAGATAGTTATCTAGTTGGATAACACTTCCTAGAGAGGAAGAAGAGGTCATCCTCTCCAGCCAAAAAAAAAAAAAAAAAAAAAAAAAAAGACCCTCAGAGAGGAAGGGAAAGATATGCAGAGTATTCTGGAACACTTTGCAGTTTCATAGCTAGAATGTAGACCCTCCTTCCTTTCACTCAACACATACTAATGTAGAGTTCACTGTGTACTAGGTAGGCTCAGGCTTTTGAGTGCAGTTCCCAGAGAGCATTGCTTTGGCCCAGGAGCTCAGATTAATAAGGACCTGTCCTCTAGCAGTGTCTGGGAGCCTGTATGGGGCATGGGCTGAGAGCCCAAGGCAGAACCATTTTAGGGACCAAGGTAGGAGAATCAATAGTGTTGGCAATCCTTTTCTTACACTCTCCTCTTTTCCTAGAGACAGATGTGTTACTTCTCCAGAGTCAACTTAATTCGTATTTGTTGGGGGCCTACTATGTATCCGACACTACACTGGGCACATTTGTGCCTTTCATGTAGTTTATCTTTGTGATGGACATTTTCTTATGCTAAAGAGAAGAAACTGACGTTTAAGTAAATCAAATAGCTTGCCTGACGGGCTGGAGAGATGGGTCAGTGTCTAGGAGCACCTCTTGTAGAGGACCCAGCTTCAGTTCCCAGCACCCACGTGGCAGCTCACATCTTGTCTGTAACTCAGTTTCCAGAGCGTCTGACTCCTGTTTGTGGCCTCTGTGGACTCCTGCACTTGCATGGTAGACACACACACGTAAAAAAAGTAAAGAAAATAAATCTTTTAAAAACTTGCCTGAGATCACATCATTAGAAAATGATGTCAGAAGATATCTGAGATCTGACTGTTATATACAAAGCTATCTGTCTGTCTGTCTGTCTATTTATCCAGACAGACTATATAGCCCTAGCTAACTTGGGTGATCTACCCACCTCTACTTCCTGAGTGCTGGGATTAAAAGCATGTGCCACTGTGTCCAGCTACACAAAACATTTTAAACTGAGCCAATATAATAAAATATGCACCATTAGGTTGGGAGGCCTACAGTGCTTCTAAAAGGAGCAATGTGTGCATGTGTATATGTGTGTATATAGTATAATACTATATTAACATAGACCATGTTATATTAATAGCAAACGTTTATTGAGTGCTTACTATAAATCAATATGCTAAGTACTTTTTTTTTAAGGGAGGTAAGAAAAAAGTCTTGCTACATAGCCCAGGCTAGCCTTGAGTTGAATTCACTATATAAACCAGATTGAGGGGCTGGAGAGATGGCCCAGCAGTTTAAAAAAAAGTATTGGCTGCTTTTGCAGAAGACTGCAGCTTGGTTCCCAGTACACACATGGTTGCTCACAACTGCCTGCAATAACCCTTCTAGGTTATAGACACCTTCTAGATACTCTCTGCTGGCCTCCTGAGACACCAGGCACATACTTGATGCACTTACATACATGCAAGCTAATACTCATTCACATAAAAATTAAAATAAATGAATTTCTAAAAGAACACCCAAACCAGGTTTGCCTTGAGTCACAGCAGTCCTCGTATCTCAGCCTTCCGAGTACTGGGTCGACAGGTGTGTGCTACTATACTTGGTTGTCTGCCCCACAACCAGTCACCGGAGATTGCTTCTAGAACCTCCTAACTGGTAGGCTATGCTTTGCTATCTGGTCTCTATAACTGAGCTATGTCCTGACTTTATCTTGAGACAAACTTACTAAATCGATCATTGGTCTGCCCTACCAGGTCCAGCTCTAAATGTTTATAAGTAGATTGCTTTATTTAATCTTCACAACCAGCCTATTAAACCAATAAAAACAATATTGTTTTTATTCCCATTTTGATGGTGAGAAAATTGAGAGCCAAAGAATGAGTAAATGGAGAACCTCGTCTTCAAACCCAAGCAGCTAAATTTTAGAGCCCCAGATTTTTTTCCTCCGGCAATCTTATGCATGATATAGAGAGACCGCTTAGCATTTGCTTAACTTTAGATGATTGCAGTGGATAAAAGAGGTCAGAGAAAAATGTGGTCAGTCCCTGAGGATGGCAGTGCAGAGGTGGGGGCATTTTCAGAAAGGTTGTGGGGGGGGGGGAGCCAGAGCCTTGCAGCTGCGGAGAGTTTATAGCCATGGAGTTTGGGGAGTCTGGAGAGTCTGTATTTCTTTCTTCTTCCATTGGTCCTAGAGCCAGGGATTCTAACTGGTGAGACAGGACTGGAGGCCAGGGTGTGGGAGGCTAGTGTGTGGCTCCCCACCGATTGTCTTCTTCTTGCATTACAGTGTTTCACCTGTCTCGGAAGGTAACATCTCTGGTCCCTGAGAGCTGCCTGCTGATTTTGCTGGGCCTGGTGCTGGGAGGCATTGTCTTAGCTGTGGCCAAGAAAGCTGAGTACCAGCTGGAGCCAGGCACCTTCTTCCTCTTCCTGCTCCCTCCTATTGTGCTGGACTCAGGCTATTTCATGCCGAGCCGCCTGTTTTTTGACAACTTGGGTGCCATCCTTACCTATGCTGTGGTGGGCACACTCTGGAACGCCTTCACTACAGGTGTTGCCCTTTGGGGCCTTCAGCAGGCTGGATTTGTGGGTGAGTAATCCTAGGACCTGGGCTGTTAAAAATAAATAAATAAATAACCTTGCTGGCTCCCTTCTCCAGCTCTGAAGGTCAGATGCTGGTGAGTCCCCAGGGGGCTTGGTTGTAGGTCCGTCCATCCACCTGGAGTGCACAGCAGTGCTCCAGATAGTCTCCAGTCCTAATTTTGGTCTCTGCCAGTTGGATCTGAGCCTGTGCAGCATGACAGCTGAGCAGGGGCCTGCTTCCCAGCTGTGTGTGGGCTGCTGCAGCACCGGAGCCCGCAGGAGCACCCCCTTACCTCCTGCCCTCTGTCACCGCACTGCCACTTGCCAGCCCTGCTTCCTTGAGCTACAGCTCCTCATTCCTACAAGGATTTACAATCCTGGATAGGCCCAAGCTATGCCAGGTGGTTTCTACTTTTTATTTTTAATAAATACACATTTTACATCCACAAAATGCTAACTGCTGTACTAGACAGTCTTTCCTGTTGTCTCCTCCTAAAGACTCTGGTGAGATAAAACTTACCTCACTTTTTAAAAAAGATTTATTTATCTTATTTGAATTGGTTTTTGCCTGCATATCTATGTGTGTATGAGGGTGTCAGATCCCCTGGAACTGGAGTTACAGACAGTTGGGAACTCCATGTGGGTGCTAGAAAATGAACCAGGGTCCCCTGGAAGGGCAGCCAGTGCTCCTTAGCACTAAGCCTTCTCTCCAGCCCCTAACTGACCTCATCTAATGGAAGGGCCAGTAGAGCTCCTTGGGTTCATTTGGTACCGGGACCTGTACTTAGCCTCCATTTTATTGAGGCTCTGCATTTAGGCCCTCTCCCAACCTCCTCTTCATTTCCCGGCTCAAGAAATCCACCCAATCCCGATACTGAACATTCAGACTTCTTGTAAGGTGAAAAAGAGAAGCTCGCAGTTCCCAGCTGGGAACTCCAGTCTTGTTTTCTTAATAAAAAGTGAAACTGTTTGGGGCAGGAAGGAAAGGGAGAACCTCAGATTCTAATCACAGTAATAATTCTAATAATAGATGGTACTGGCTCCTTACCATCTATTAGGTGCTCGCTAAATAAAGGATGCTTTGAGGTTGATATCATTTTCATTTTGTGTACTGGGACACTGAGGCTCCCAGGGTTATGTGGCATATTCAGCTCCCACCTATGGCGCTCTCCATACTGTGTTCAGACCTTCCTTTCCTGCTGAGAACTGTGTAGACGCTGCATCCGTTTGGCTGAGAACCACAGGTGTGGGAGAAACCGTTTCCTGTTCTCCTGGGTAATAAAGCCGATCGGCAGCCAATTCTGCTTGCTGGCAACTACTTTTACTGTTGCTGCAGTTTTTATTACCAGCACCACCTGAGTGGTTTTGCAGCCATCTTGTGAGTTAGGCAGAGATCATGTCATGGCAGCAAGAGCCCGCATCCCAACAGCTGGTGATTGCAAAGCCAGGTCTTAGGCACAGGCAGCTCAAGCCTCCAAGCTACAGCCAGCAGTCTCCTCCCTTTCCAAATTCCCTTTGGGTTTATTTCTCCCCAGCAGGGAAGCTTGTGGGCTGGTCACAAAGAGCCCTGATGGAGGCAGAGCCATCTTCACCAGTCAGTGCTGTCTTCTATCTCTCCCCACTAGCCCCCAGGGTCCAGGCAGGCCTGCTGGACTTCTTGCTGTTTGGAAGCCTCATCTCGGCAGTGGACCCCGTGGCTGTGCTGGCTGTCTTTGAGGAGGTGCACGTCAACGAGACTCTCTTTATCATCGTCTTTGGCGAGTCCCTGCTCAATGATGCAGTCACCGTGGTAAGGATGTATAGCGGACTGCCAACCCTTGGCCCTAGACTGTCCTGCTCTGCCAGTTGGGTATCCGACTGGCCTTAGAGCCTTAGACCTTCCCCCATGGCCCCCCTGGGGAGGAGATAGGGTCTGAGCTTCCTCCTTTTCCAGCCCACTTGCCCTCTGTGGCCTCCTCCTATAGCCTGACTCTCCTCTTGTCACTCAGGTGCTGTACAAGGTCTGCAACTCCTTTGTGGAGATGGGTTCTGCCAATGTGCAGGCCACTGACTACCTAAAGGGAGTCGGTCAGTATTTCCCCCGAACCTGGCCAGCATTCTCTGTCTGCCTTTCCTGGGGACAGAGGAGGCTATTCTGATTGCCTCCTTTCTTGCTCTCCTCTAGAGAGGAAAGGGGTCTGGGAGGAGCTTGCCCTGGGATCCTAGTCTGGGATCCTGAGCCCCAGGGAGTGTGGTGGGTGTCTGCCTCTACTTCTTACTAGGCAGTATTCCTGTCAGCCCAGCTTGGGGAGGGTCTGGGTCAGGGGTCATGCTGACAGCCCACTCCTCCCCCAGCCTCCCTGTTTGTGGTCAGTCTGGGCGGGGCAGCCGTGGGCTTAGTCTTTGCCTTCCTCCTGGCCCTGACCACACGCTTCACCAAGCGGGTCCGCATCATCGAGCCGTTGCTGGTCTTCCTCCTCGCCTACGCAGCCTACCTCACTGCTGAAATGGCCTCCTTGTCTGCCATTCTTGCGTGAGTTCTGGGGGTACCACAGGCAGGCAACTGGGAAAGGGCCCTGGAAAGAGTCATATTTTACGTGGCCAGAAGCAAGAGCTTAAGGAATCTGTAGGCAGCACTGAGCCCTTGTGATAGTAGAGAAGCTTTCCTCAGAGGAGTCTAAACCTCAGGTCTTCGTGAAGAACTGTCTGGGCACCTGAAGGCTCACACTTCCTCTACGTCAAGTGCAGGCTAAGCTGACAGTATATTTCAAGACCTGAAACCCCTGGTTGCTATGGGTATAACACCCTAGAGGATGCCTCAGAGGGTTTGCTACTCGGAGCAGGAGGCACTAAGTGGGGAGCCTGGAGCTCTGTATCCATCTCAGGACTGTCACTGATTAGCAATCTTCATGCGTCCCTGAGCTTTGGCTTGGACAGTCTGACACACTGATGGGCAGCACCCCGGACTGTGGCATGCGCGCGCCTGAGAGGGGCAGCCTCCGGGACCCTTCCTCACTTGCAGTTTTGTTTCTCTCCCAGGGTGACCATGTGTGGCCTGGGATGTAAGAAATACGTGGAAGCCAACATCTCCCATAAGTCACGCACAGCTGTCAAATACACCATGAAAACCCTTGCTAGCTGTGCTGAAACAGTCATCTTCATGCTACTTGGCATCTCAGCCGTGGACTCTTCCAAATGGGCCTGGGACTCAGGGCTGGTGCTGGGCACCCTCTTCTTCATTCTGTTCTTCCGAGCCCTCGGTATTGCTGACACCCTCTGATTCCCTGCTCTTTCCCTTGTCCCTCTCTTTCTCCTCTCACCCCCCTCCTCGTCCCTCAGTCTAAGTCCACATCCTTGTTAATTCCTAAGCTACCCTCAGTGCTCGCCTGTCCCAACCCCTGCCAGACCTTAGCCCAGATGCTTGGTGCCATCCGTTCCCAGTGTCCTCCACTGCCAACTCCTTGCTCCTGCTGGCCTCCCTCCTGCTGTAGGCGTGATCCTGCAGACATGGGTACTGAATCAGTTCCGGCTGGTCCCTCTGGACAAGATTGACCAGGTGGTGATGTCCTATGGGGGCCTTCGGGGGGCTGTGGCCTTTGCTCTCGTCATCCTACTGGACAGGACCAAGGTCCCTGCCAAGGACTACTTTGTGGCTACCACCATTGTGGTGGTTTTCTTCACAGTCATCGTGCAGGTGGGAGTGCCCAGGAGGCTAGGTGGGGAGAGGTTCAGCAGGCCCTGGGAGAGTCTTGAAACATTTTGGGACGGGGCTTTCCTTTCCATGGCGGGGAGGCAGGAACCCGACTTCTCAGACCTTGAGTGTAATCGAGGAGACGCGGAGCTGAGGCCTAATTATTGGGAGAAAAGCCGCAGGGCACTGAGCAGGGCAGGGCTCACCTCCTGCCTGTTTGTAGGGGTTGACCATCAAGCCACTGGTGAAGTGGCTGAGGGTGAAGAGGAGTGATCATCACAAACCCACCTTGAACCAGGAGCTACATGAGCACGTGGGTACCAGAACCCCATCCCTCTACCTGTCTCTCTCTCGCTTCTCCTATGTTGGCAGAGTCCTGATCCAGTCCCCCTACCCACCCCCATTCTAGACTTTTGACCACATTCTGGCTGCAGTGGAGGACGTTGTGGGGCACCATGGCTACCACTACTGGAGGGACAGGTGAGGGAGCTGCCCCGAGGCTCCTTCAGCAGCAGTAGGCCCTACCAGCCAGGGCAGCATGGGGGATATGCCACCCTTCTGAGAAGGGACACAGCCAGGTTCAGGCTGGGTGACCTTGCCTGAAGCCCTTCAATGGCACCCCAGTGTTCTCAGGATAAGACAGAGTTCCCCAGGGTGGCCTGCCAGACCCTCATGGTCCAGTACTTGCCAGATTCCTGCCCCGTTATGCGCTGTTCTGTTTTTGATGGTCTGCCTGATGATTGCACAGGCTCTACTTAGAGCCTCAGAGCCCACCATGTGGTCCACGCCTGGCCACGGAGACCACTGAATGTGTTCTGTCTACTAGAACACTGCTCCACCTTCCTCTTGCTTAGATTTGAATCACCCTTCAGATCTAACCACAGACCTTAGAGACCCCTGGTCCCCCAGGCAAGGACAAATCCCCATTATCCTTGGTGGTTTTTGTCATGGTTATAATTTTTACAGCTATTTGAAATAATTTTAACTAATATCAGACTCTCTCCTAAAATTGTAAAGGCTCTAAGAGCTTTGGGATTCTCCTTGGCTGAGACTCATACCAAGAAAGCCAGGCCAGCGCTGGCGGTGTCCCTGCCCCGTCTGAGGAAGGGCCAGCCAGCCACACCTGGAGAATGGTACTCAGGGCTGGGCCTGGCGTCCTCTGTAGGTGGGAACAATTTGACAAGAAGTATCTAAGTCAGCTGTTGATGCGGCGGTCAGCCTATCGTATCAGAGACCAGATCTGGGACGTGTACTACAGACTCAACATCCGAGACGCCATCAGTTTTGTGGACCAGGTGGGCCAGCAGTTACCAGGTAGGCCGGCGGGGATAGACAGATGGTCAGCAGAGCAGGGCGGTCAGGGATGACAGGCAGGCAGGCAGGCTTGTTAGCAGGGGCCAGAGAGTTGACATTCCCAGCTGGCTCCAGGGTGCTGTGAGGTCCCAGCTGCTAGAGCCAGCCTGGTGTTGACAAGAGTCTGGCAGGCAGTAGAGAGAGGTGGGGAAAGCTGGACTCTAGAGTCAGCACACAGTTCAACTGTTATCGCGTAGAGGCCAATGCTTAGATATGTTACTTACATTGCCTGAGCTTCAGTTTCTACAGTGAGAAGAAAGCAGCAACAAGAATAGGACAACCTAGGTTGGTTTAAGAATTTCAGTATGTGCAGTGTTTCAGTATGTGGTAAAACAAAGAACAAAATGATGCCTGGGGGTGTGGCTCGGTGGTTCAGCACTTCCATAGCGTCTGAGAACCGAGTAGCCCCCAGCTCAAACCAAAATAGAGTGTTCAAAATAATTGTTCACACACTGTTCTCTTTATTACCCTCTGTCTGGCCACCTTCATCTGATCCTTGTCTGACCTCTGTCTTGACTCCCACAGGGAGGCCACGTTTTGTCCTCCACAGGACTCGGTCTACCCTCTATGCCTAGCAGAAATTCTGTGGCAGAGACCTCTGTCACCAACCTGTTGTGAGTCCATGAGGGCCCTTCCCCTTCCTCGAGCACCTTTGCCTCTGCCCCTCCCCGCACCTGTGCTGCCCACTCCCCAGCACCCATGTCCCTGCCTCCTGCAGGAGGGAGAGTGGCAGTGGGGCGTGCCTGGATCTGCAGGTGATTGACACGGTCCGCAGTGGCCGAGACCGGGAGGATGCGGTGATGCACCATCTGCTCTGCGGAGGCCTCTACAAACCGCGACGCAGGGTGAGAGCTTGCTGGACGGGCCAGGCCCGAGTGTGCTGGGGAGTGGGTGCAGAGGCCCATACCGGACACTGAAGAGGCACTTGGTACCGGCTTATGCCCAGTTGAAGGCTGTGGATTTCATCCTTTGCTCTTGTTGTTGATTTGGGGGAGGGGGGTGCACACTGCACTGCCCGTCAGATTAGAAGGCATAAATTGAGAGCTGAACCAGTTGGGACTTTAGCAGGAAGCATTTTGGATTGGAAGCTGGGTGTGAAGAAGGAGAGGAGCACAAAGGACATGGACATTGTCCCGGAAAGGAGAGGAAGAGAGAGAGAGGGGACAGAGCCATGAGAAGCAGTTCAGGATGGAAGCAGGGCCCTGAGAAGGGCTCTGGAACCAGTTTAACAGGGGAGAGGTGGATTGGCCCTGGGCAAACTAGGTAGCTTTGACGCTGTGGGTCTGGTAGGGCCCATTCCCACCCGGGAGGGGATCTTCTGTAACCCCACAAGGGGGCAGCAGGCCATTATCCTGGGCCTTTTGAAAAGCGAATCTATTCAGACAGTACTAAAGCAAGGCTTTGAGAACACTGAGATGGAATGGGTTTAAAACTCTACATGCAGCTCTCTATGACTTGCAGCTCCGCAGAACACGCTTCAAAGGCTCCCGGGCAGCTTCCCCGACATAGGCACTCTTGCTCCAGTGCCCTCTTCTCCCCTGCTGTGTCTCTGGCCACAAGAAGCCCCTCCTCTCCACCCCTGGGAGGAGCTGCTAGGTGGCTGTCTAGGGCAAGTTACAGGGGCTCGCTATCTTTCCTCGTTCTAGTCTTGCTATTAATGCCGCCCAGGATGCCTGGTTTGGCTCACCAACTTAGGGCTTCATACTGTCTCCCCACTCTGCCAAACCCTCATGTCTTCCTCAGTTCATGACTGTCAAACCCACCTCATCCAACTCTTGTTTTCCATTTAGTGTTTTTCTTTTGCAAAACTGCAGTGGAGAGAATGCAGTGACTCTCACTTATCTCTTACCCAACTCTAATAATTATCTGTGCGTGATTAAGCCTTTATGGTCTGTAATCCACCCCACCTGGCCCTCACTTTATCTTACAGCAGACTCCAGGCATCATGTCGCCTCATTTGTGAATACCTCAGTAAATGACAAGAGCTCTTTGTTTGCCTTATTTTGTTTTTAAGTTTTGGCTTCTTTGAGACATAGTCTTGCTAGTTGCCCTAGGACTGGCTTCAAACTGGGAATCTTGCCTCAGCCCCAAGTACTCTGATTACAAGTGTGAACCACCACCCCAACTGGCAAGAACTTTAAAATATAAGGTTAGGCCAAGGAGCTAGGACAGTGGTAGACCATTTACTTAGCATCCGGGAAGCCCCAGGTTTGATTCCCCAGCATTGCAAAATCCAAGTCAAATCAAACCATAGTACTGTTATTATAATATAATAATTCCTTCCAAATGCCCAGTAAGTGTTTGATAAATACCTGTTTTTTTCCTAGCTGGTTTACATAACTCAAGATCCAAAATAAATTCACAAATTATATCTGGGAAATATGACCTCTGTTAAGAAAAACTGTAATAGTCCGGGCAGTGGTGGCTCACACTTTAATTCCAGAACTTGGAAGGCAGAGGCAGGCGGATCTCTGTGAGTTAGAGGCCAGCCTGGGTTACAGAGCAGGTTCCAGGACAGGCTCTAAAGCCACAGAAAAACCCTTTTTCGAAAAGTGCCCTCCCAAAAAAAAAGAAAAAAGAAAAACTATAATAGTCTCCTTTTTTTCCCCTTTTTATTATTGGTAGAAGAAACTAGATAATTTATTTTGGAGAATTTACCATCTTTCTTGATTTTGCTTACTATGTCCCAGAGTTATTTAGCATGTTACTCCATTTCTTCTGGTTACTGAATCTGGAAGCTGATCAGATTCAGGGCTTCCGGCTATGCTCTATACTTCTCATTGTGTTACGTCATGTTGGGGTGTGTGTGTGCACGTGTCTCGCCGGTGGGTTTGATTCAGTGTTTGTACAGTCAATTTAAAAAGAACTAGAGTAAGTTTGTGCTTGTTTGCTAGATGTCATCTTATTTGATTTGGCCATCATTCTTCATTTGGATCCCATGTCTACCACCAAATGTCTCTTTCTCAGATCCATATCATCTGAAAGCTTGCTAAGCCTGTTAATTTTATATTCATCTAAATCATCATAAATATTGAAAATGATAGAGCTGAGGACAGAGCCCTGTGGCATGCTACCAAAGACTTTCCTCCAGACTGACATGGATGGAGCATTTTGGGGTATGGTTATTGGTTATTCAACTAGTTCTGAATCCATTTAGGTGCACTATGACATGGTCCCTGGTTCCTTATGTTCTCTCCAGAAATAGCATTAGAGATAGTATATAGTTAATTAAGATTATAGCTTACGAGAGATATAGGGACTGGAGAGAAAGATTTGGAAGCAAGCACAGCAGAGATCTCATCATTTTAACTGTCCTGGGATTCCCTGAGAAGCTTGATGGAGTATTCTTGGCTTCACCTCTTAGAGATTTAGATCCTGTCGTGTGGAGCAGGACTAAGAATCTGTGTTTTTAATAAGCTCCCTGGTGATTCAAATGCAGCTGGTCTGCTGCCTGCTGTTTTGAAGCTGCAGCTCATGTCACCGGGGTTAGTTGAAGTGGAGAGAATGTGTAAGTTCTCTGGGGAGAGTGTTTAGAGAAAGAGAGCAGAGCCAAGAATAATACCGAGGAATATACATGGGAGAAAGGAACGGGAGCCTGCAAAGGAGAGAAAGGAACCCTTGGAGAAGGAATAGCAGAGAGTGTCTCTGCCTGGGTAGAAGAAGAGCTAGCCACCATACAGAGGTCAGGCTGGTACCTAGGCAGAGGCTTCAGGACTGGTGACCAGGGAGAAGGTAGCACTGCGACCTGATGGAACTGGAATAGCACTTTTGGTATTTAAGGAAACACTAGACAGGAAGGAAAGTGTCCCAATCAATTTATAAGCACTTGGCCTCAAAAGACAGAGAGGAGAGGCGGTGAAAGAACTTCAAAAACAAACAAAAACAAGGGCAGGAGCTTGTCTGAATGCAGAGGTCAAGTGGCTACTGGTAAGAAACGTAAAGATGCCGGAGAAATAGGAGGGAGCTGAGAACTGAGGGAGGCAGGAAGCTGAGCAAAACCCAGACAGGGCCGCTTTGTCCCAGAGGTGGGGTGGCATTTCCAGGTACTTAGGTAAAAAAGAAAGGCAGATGGGAGACTTCAAGGAGCTCGCAGAAGTGGTTCAGAGAAACAGAAATTATGAGTAATAAGAAGGAACAAAGCCAGGTGTTGGTGGTGCACTCCTTAAATCCCAGCACTCAGGAGGCAGAGGCAGGCGGATCTCTGTGAGTTCTGGGACAGCTTGGTCTACAGAGCGAGTTCCAGGACAGTCAGGACTACACAGTGAAGTCTTGCCTTGGTGAGAAAAAAAGAAAAGAACCAGATAGAATGTGAGACACGATGAAGTGACCAGGAGAGCCTCTCGACAGTCTTCTGGCGATTACCTCCCTCTAGGGAGGAAAAAAGTTGCTCAGCTTCCAACAGCAGAAATAGGCAGGCTGAGTAAGTGTGCAGGGAACTCAGTCTTTAAGAGAAAGAGTTAAATGACAAAGATAAAGGGTTGGCCCTAAATTATGTGTACTTGCTGGGACCAAAAGCAGAAGGATTCTATGTAGCTCCCTGAGGCTACGTGGACGTGTGAGCCACAGAGGGATAAATGGACTTGCAGAGGAAGTGGCTCTGCTGTTTTATAGCAGCCCTGAGGAACAAAGTACAGGACCTCTGCCTCTTATCGCCTCGGATTAGAGAGCGCAGGGAAGGGCAGCAGAGGATAAGGAAAGCCGGGTGTGGAGGGATAACTTGTGGGGAAAGGGAGGCTTTCCTTGGTGAACTGCCTACAGTCTCAGGCTGCAATCCTTTTGTATGTTTTAATTTTATTTTTTAATCTATGGCTAATTCTGGAAAAGCTGGGCTGGCAGGACCTGTGATGAACATGTTGGGGTTGTGGCCTGGGGTTCCTGTGGGAGGCCAAGGCACCCAGCCTCACGGCAGGGTGGGCTGTCATTGCCAGTACAAAGCTAGCTGCGGCCGCCACTTCATCTCCGAGGATGCGCAGGAGCGACAAGACAAGGAGGTCTTCCAGCAGAACATGAAGCGACGGCTTGAGTCCTTCAAGTCCACCAAGCATAACATCTGTCTCACCAAGAGCAAACCTCGACCTCGCAAGACTGGTCACAAGAAGGCACGTCTTTTCTCAGGGGCACCTCCCATGGGGCTGTAGGGATAGCAAATAATCCTGAGTCCTCAAGCACTGGGACTCAACAACCCAAGGACACATTTTGTTTAGTCACCCTCGGGGGTTTGATGACTGAGGCCTTTGAACCGTGTGTGTGTGTGTGTGTGTGTGTGTGTGTGTGTGTGTGTGTGTGTGGCTTCAGAGGGATCACTTGCTCCCAGACGTGAAGCAAGAAAAGGGCAGAGTTCTTAGTGAGGCATTTTAGAAGCCCTTCAGCCCAGGTATCCAGAGCCCCAGACAGGAAGTGAGTCATTCTTAGACTCCTCAGTTCCTGCCTGGCTGACCAAGCAATAGTGGGGTGTAGAACCGTTGTGATAACCACCCCCCACAAAGTTAGGAAGGCTTGTTCTGTTGACTTTGTCATTTTACAGGGTTTGTGGATGGGGTAGTAGAACCAAGCCCAGAGTCTTAGGTTTGCTTTCTGGTCCTCAGAAGGATGGTGTGGCCAATCCTGAAGCTACAAATGGGAAACCTCGAGACCTGGGCTTTCAGGACACAGGCAAGCAGGGAGCTTCAGGGATGGAAGGGAGAAGGGGAAGAAGTCTGTCATCCAGATCCTGGAGGGAATCCTCTGGGAACACAGCACCATGAGCTGGTCCCCTCCCCCAGGGACTAGAAAGGCACACTTGAGTGTTGGGATAATTCCGATCCGTGTACTGTGTATGGCAGGATTGCTGATTATGACTGCGGACTGTTAAGGACTTGGAAAAGGTCATGGAGACCGTAGACTGGCCTGGACCTTACAGGATAGGTGGAACCAAAGGCCTAACGTTCACCATCAAAATCTAGTTCCCTTCAAGGTGAATGTTAATGACCCGCCCAACCTTGCGGGTGCTAATGTCAGTTGATCTGGGGCTGACAAGAGAAAGAGCTGGGAGGTATGGCCCTCATGGCTTCCTCTGAGGACTTAGCACCTTTTGATTGCCTCCTTGGGCTGTGCAATCTTCTCTGTTTTCCCCTCAAACCTGACACTCTAGACTAGTGCCCAAAAAGGCTGAAGGAAGATGCTGGTGCCTTCGCCAACACGGGCTTTGCCTGGGGGAGGGGGCAGGAGCTAGCTTTAGGCTGTTCAGTACCAAGAAGCAGCCACTGGGTTGGCCACCCTGACTCAGCTCTGCCCTTGTCCAGCTGCTGTGATCCTAACCGTGGAGTCTGAGGAGGAGGAGGAAAGCGACAGTTCAGAGACGGAGAAAGAGGATGACGAAGGGATCATCTTCGTGGCCCGAGCCACCAGCGAGGTCCTCCAAGAAGGCAAGACCTCAGGTAATGCCTCCCTGGAAGTCTCTCTCCCTTGTATAGCCGGCTTTTCCTCTGTTGGTTCTCCTGGCCTCTGCTCCAGAACGCGCTCTTCCTGTTTGCTGGTTTATTCACCGCCAGCATTTGCTAAGCATCTCGACTCTACCAGAAACCTTATATGGCGACCTGCCTTAAACCCTCACGATACCTAAGATGGGGAAACTGAGCTCATAGAGCCTTAGAGACTGGTGAGTTGTCCAGAATCGCATGATAAAAACAGGACTTGAACTTGACCCACCTGACCTCAAAGACCACAGTCTGAGGAACACAAAGTGATAAGCAGATCTAAAGGCGAGCTCGCTTGTGATCCAGGCTTAGCACGTCCGCCTGCACACACAGCTGTGAGTGAGGAGGTCAGCATCATGGGAGGAACCTGAGCTCTCAAGATGGAATCCTTGTGGACAAAAAGCAGCATACATGTTTCTGCGTGTGGAGAGCTCCCTCCTAGTGCTAGGGTTTCCGTGGTAGTTGGCGCAAACACCCAGGGGGCATTAGAGAAGTTTATTACAGAAAATTTCAAAATATGAAATGACAGAATAGTGACATAAACCCCACCTGTCCGTTTCCCGGCTTCGGTAATCACCTGTGCATAGCGCGCCTTCATTTATGTCACCTGCGACCCTGGTTACTTGGGGTTCTGATGAAGAAAACCTCAAATATCCTCTCATTTTATCAACAAATACTTCAACATGAAAATAAGCGTTCTTCTTTAAAACACAACCGCAATAATCATATATAAAATCTCATTCATACAATATCTAGTTGGAGCCGGGCAATGGGAGTCAGAGGCAGGTGGATCTCTATAAATTCAAGGCCAGCCTTGGTCTACAGAGCAAGTTCCAGGACAGCCAGGGCTGTTGCACAGAGAAACAAATTGGGAGTCAGATGTCCTTGGTTTTAATTTTTGTTTATTTATTTTGAGTCAGGGTCTCCCAGTGTAACCGAGGCTTGCTTGGCATTCCTTAGTCAGCCCAGCTGGCCTCAGATGCGTGATCTTCCTGACACTGCCTCCAAAGGCTTTGGCCTGGCGCTCCTCCGTCATTGCCGCGGTCTTACTGGTAGGTCAGGATAAGGCTTAGCAGGATGCAGTTTCTGAGCTGGTGCTGATGAAGGTGATCAAAGAGACAAGACGTCCTTCCTGTTTGGTTTTCCTGAGCTGCAGTTAATTGCCATCTGTTCAGTATGTCCCCTGTGAACGACTGTTCTGAGTGCAGCCCTGTGCACAAGAGAAAGCAAAGCAGCCTGGTGCTGTCTTCCAGGAAGGTGTTTATTGAGCACAGCACAGATGAGTGTAATACGATGACCTTGAGTGCACTTGAGGATTCCACTTCGCTGATAATGAACTCACGTGTACTCTCTCTGTGTTCCCAGGAAGCCTCGAGGTGTGCCCGAGCCCACGCATCATCCCTCCTTCCCCAACCTGTGCAGAGAAGGAGCTACCTTGGAAGAGTGGTCAGGGAGACCTGGCTGTATATGTGTCTTCAGAAACAACCAAAATTGTGCCGGTAGAAATGCAGAAAGGCTGGAACCAGAGCATCTCATCCCTGGAGAGCCTGGCATCCCCTCCCTGTACCCAGCCCCCTACCTTAACCCGCTTGCCTCCGCACCCACTGGGTGTGGAAGAGACCCAGGTTCCTCTTGACATGTCTTCTGACCCTCGTTCTAGCTTCGCCTTCCCCCCGAGCCTGGCCAAAGCTGGCCGTTCCCGCAGTGAGAGCAGTGCTGATATCGCCCAGCAGCAGGAGCTACAGCCTCTCATGGGCCACAAGGACCACACTCACCTTAGTCCCGGCACTGCCAACTCTCACTGGTGCATCCAGTTCAACAGAGGAGGCCGGCTGTAGCCCAGGCCTCAGGGAGGAGCAGGATGTGGGAGGCAATGGGCAGAGGAGCCTGCTCAGCCTACTGTGGGGCCAGAGGGGCCTGGACTGAAGTGGCTACTGGGCCTCCTTGGGACCAGTCAGAAGGGTTTCCTGGTCTGGTTCTCACAGGGCCCCTTCTCACCACTCTCCCTGCTCTGAACCCTTTCCACTTCTTTCAAAAACCGGCTCAGGATCCAGTCCAGAGTTCTAGGGGACAGACCTACAAGCTGATGCCCCTTCCCTAGGGCGTCTTCCTGGACTTACTGTTGGCAGCTGTTCCTGTCCCCAAAGCAAGGGCATCTTCCTTCTGTGGACACTGGTCTTCCCTGTCCGCCACCCCACTCGAGCACCAGGTGAGGACCAGTACTCCGGTAATGAGGCTTTGTGAGGGGCTGGTCCTCAGAGTGACTGGGGTAGGATGCAGTGCCGGCTCCTTGGCTCAGCCACGGGAGTAGTCGGAGTCTGCCTCTGCATCTTGCTTTAGTCCTTTCCCTTTGCTGCCAGATGTTGAGGTAATGGTGCCTCTTTTTCTAGGACTAGGCCCTGGGCCAGGCTTTAGGTCAGAGCTGCTTCTTAGCCAGTCGGCTGCTCTAGGCCTGAGTCTGGAACATCCTGAGACTTGGTTTTGAGATTTCTGAGTAGGAGACAAAGAAGCCTCTGGGCTCCTATGTCACCCTCTCAAAATTTTCCCGAAGGGAGAAGGAGCCAGGTATCCTAGAGCCGCTGCGCCATTGCCGTAGGGGCTAGGATGCCCAGCTGCAATGTTTGGGGACCGCTGACTGCAGCAGGTGGCTTTCCTGGGGTTAGCCCCTACCTGTGTTTTGTACCTTAAACCCAAGATACATTAAATATCTCGTAGATGGATGAGTGTCCTCGGTCCATTTGTCTCAGGCTTTCAAGGGTGGAGACAAGAAGGATCTGCCTGTTCCCAGATTTTCAGGGAATTCTTAGTCCCTCTGGTCCTCCCAAGTACTTCTCCAACATTATCTACCCCCCTAGCAGGAGGTGTGGAGTGGCAATCTAGGGGACCACTGTATGGGTTGGGGAAGTAGATGTCTCAGAACTGGGAGCCCACAGAATGGGAAGGGTCAGCATGGAGAACGCCCTGGAGGGCTGGGTCTAAGCTATCCGAGGGTGAAGCCTCTGTGTAGTACCACAGAGACATTGTAAATGCCGAGGAGAGTGTAAGGACAGGTGTGAGCCGAGTGAACAAGTGTCCCTGCATACGACAGGCAGGAAGTCCAGCTCCAGGGAGTTGGCTACCTTGAGAATTTATGAGACAAATCAAAGCAGTGTGGGTCCTGAAAGCCTTAGATAACAGCATCCCCCAGCCTAATTCCCACTGTGTCTCAACAATTTTTTAAAGCATCTTTGAGAATAAACACTATAAAATTCACTTATTTAAAATATACTGTTAAGTTTTTTGTTTGTTTTGTTTTTTAACTGGGTGTTTTATCCGGGTATGGTGGTGTACATCTCTAATCCCAGCATCCAGAGACAAAGGCCAGGCAATCTCTATGAGTTCAAGGCCATCCTGGTCTATGTGGCAAATTCAAAGACAACCAGGGCTACTCTCAAAACAAGATTTCTTTTTGCTGTAATCGTGAAGGTATGTGTGTCCGCATGTTCATGAGTGCAGGTGCCCTGGGAAGCCACAGGCACTGAATCGCGGGGAGCTGGAGTACATGTGTTTGTGACCCTCCTGACTGTGGGTGCGGGGAACCAAACTCTGGTCCTCTGGAAGAGCAGCAAGTGCTTTAACCACTGAGTCTTCTCCAGCCCCAGGTTTTAGTATGTTCACATAGGTGTACAAACCTTCTCCTGATGTAAGAATAGAACGTTTTCATCATTCCCCCATGAAGCCTGGACTAAAGTCTCTCATCCCATCCACCACACGGCCATAGGCATCCACTTCTCATGTCTCTGGGTCTGAGAACCTTGGAACACATCAAAGACCCACAGACTCAGCCAACATTTTTTTTTTTTCAGTACTAGACACGGGGAGTGGGGGCCAAGGTAAGGAGGAGGAAGAGTGACTTAGCATTATCTTCAAATTGCTAACAGCTGGCTGGGAAGACCTGCTAGTTAATTGACATAGTTACCAATCTGGATTCAATCCCAGCACAGTTACTGTCTCTGTCATCTGAGGCCTGTTACCTAAGCTTTTTGAGCCTAGTTTTCTCATCTCTGAAATAGGATAGCTGAAGTAGTGGCCAAATGCCTTCAATCCTAACACCGGAGAGGTGGGAGAAAGTGGATCCCTGTAGAGTTAAGGCCAGCCTGGTCTACACAGCAAGTTCTAGGCTAGCCAAAGGTAGATAGATACACAGTGAAATCCTGTCACAAAAACAAAACAATAACAGAAAGTGTTAGCCATCATACTTAACACTTCATAAGATTACTGCTAGGATTAAAATGGGAAGAGAGTGTCCCAGCCCTGGCTCTGTGGGTACAAAGTGTTTCATTATCTCGTTCATTCTGCAAGGCAAAGATGCATGGAAAATGCTGCGGGCCTTTGAGTTCTGGGAAGAGGGCATCAGGAAAGAAGAGTAATAGAGTATGGAATCTCAAGTAGTGGATTCCAAGGAAGGGAAGCTAGAGATGGAAGGACATTGGCTATTTCAGCAGCTCAGAGTCGGTGAAGAGGACGAAACAGGTGGCAGTTGTTCCGCCGTTTTAGGCTGGCGAGCTGCTCCAAACTGAAGCTCCTGAGCGTACTCCAGGGTGTCTGTTTTTTGGAGTTAGGAACTCACTGTGTAGCCACAGCTGGCCTGGAACTTGCTCTGTAGACCACACTGGCCTCAGACTCATAGAGATCTGCCTGCCTGTGCCTCCAGACCCCACTGGGGTTAAAGATGTGTGCCACCATGCCTACCTAGTTCAAGAGTTTTGATTTAACAGATTCTGGAGGCCTCAAAAGTCAGTGAGCACAGGTTGGGAAAAGCTGTGAGGCTCTGTAGGAGCAAGTAAATCAAAAGTCTGGCCACTTGACTAGACAAAGTGATAGGGTGGTTATACTACCTGGGATGACTGAAGAGAACTGATTAACCCATACCTTAAAGGAGACCGTGTGTGTGTGTGTGTGTGTGATTCAGATGTTATTCAGAAGACATGAAGACATCCACTTTGAATTTTTGAGATAGGTCTCTCACTGGCAAAGATTGCAAGTGTGTGCCACCATGCTTAGCTTAAAAAAGATATTTTGATCAAACTCAGGGCCTTATGGTTGTAAGGCAAACATTACACACAGAATTATCTCCCCAGCTTCCGTCCATCTTAAGAAAAAAAAAAAAAGAAGACAGGACCTTGTTATGAAGGTCTTGCCTGGAACTTCTTACTCTGTGTAGATCAGGCTAGCTTTGAACTTATGATCTTCCAGCCTTTTCATGTCAAGTGCTAGCAAACAAGACATATGCTGCAGCACCAGGCTAAAAGAAAGGATTCTGATGGCGATGAGGGCCTTCCAAGTCAGAGAAGGTGGCATGAAACAAAAGACTTTTAGTCAGCTGTATTTCCAAGAGCCATCTGGGACCCAGGTAAGAAGGCTATGATGCCTCTGGTGGCCTTGAATGTCACACCACAGAGCCCGGGTTTATTTAGGTCAAAGATGAGGGAGGGTTTGGAGCGTTTTAGGTATTGGTTGGCTTTGCTGCTTACAGTATCACAAAAGAAGGGTACACAGAATTTAAGGTATTATAGCTATTTGTCCTGTATATGCAAGCCTAACAAAGCTCAGAGGTCACTTTTTTCTTTCCTTTCCTTTCCTCTTTCTTCCTTCTTTCATTCCTCCCTTTAATTGATCAAGAGTCAAGGCAAGAGAGGCAGGAGAGGCCCAGTGAAGGAGCAGGGGAGGGGCCTGCCCACATTGTACAGCCTCAGTGGAAAAGGCTTTGAGTAGACTCAGCATCCAGCAGAAGCAGAGACGGTCCCCATGAGTCACTGCTCAGACTTGCAAGCTCAGCCCACAAAGCCTGCTGTGGTCAGCCAGCCCAGGTTGGCTCTAGGCCTAGTCCTCTGATGTCCCCCACTAGGCCAGTGTCTGTCCCTTTACCATCCCAGATTTGCGTGTCGTACAACTCTCTGTTACTTCTGTCTGGATCTGTTGCTATCGGAGGCTTTCTCTAGCTCTGGTTTCCATGTGACCCACAGACAGAGCGCTCAGAATGGTAGGGGTAGTGTGCCTAGTCTTAGATACCCCTAAATATATATTCTGTGCCAGGCCTGAAGTGCAATACTAGAAGAATAGAAGTGGACAACACGTGGTCTGCTTACAGGACACATTCTGTGTGGAATAGGAAAGCCACAGCCTAGTCCTGCCTCTGTCTCCACATGTGTGCCCTCCCCTGCCTGCTTGCTGTGCTCAGTGGGCCCAGGTCAGCCAGGGCTTGTGGCCTGATACCTCTTATTTGCTCCTATCATCGGGAGGGGGTGTGTACCTGCCAGAAGGTTCATCTATGTCTTATAGCTCCTGGGGGCCTGGCTGGTGGGTGGAAGTGAGCCTCAGAGAGAGGGAGCTGGGGAGGGGAGGCAATGACTCAGTGAGGCTGGCCTGGAACAAGAACCAAGGACAGAAGCCAAGACTAGACTCAATGCTCCCTGAAGTTAGAGGAAGGAGGGACAAAAGACATGCCTGGGGGCTGGGGCTAGAGCTGGCCAACTCTAAGGCCAGCCCTGCTCCTTTGCTCTTCCTCAGAATCCGCCTCAGAGTCTGAGATGCATAGGGGAACTGCTGTTGTTTCTACCATGGCTGCAGCTCATACCTAGATCCATGAAGGAAGCGCCTGCCTTAGAGCCAGGGAAGGCATTGTGTCCAGTGTCCCTTCCTCCCAGGGACCAAGGCCATGGTGCAAGGCTAAGAACCTTTTTCTGGTCATATAGCCAAACTTATTACAATCTTTCTGCGAATTCAAGTGTTAGGTCAGGCCCACTTACTCCAAAAGGACTTCAGACCTCAGAGCTGAGAACGAGAATGGATGCCCCAGCTACCTGGATATCTTTCATCGGTTCAAGATCCCCTAGCTAAGGGTGAAACAGGAAAACTGGCATGAACACAGACATCTGACACATCAGGCCTTCCTTGGTCTACCTGACAATCCCAGGAGAAAAGAGCGGCTTTGTTTTACAGGAGAGGAAAATGAGGTGCAAAGGGAATGGAGGACCCCACAGCAGGTGAGTGATGGAACCAGGGCCCAGCTGGTAGCTCTCTCCAGGGCCCCAGCTTCTTTAGCCCCGTTTTTCTGTGAGTGGGGAAAGAGAACTCGGGGGACTCTAGGAGGTGGAGGAGTTAGGCCTCACAGATTTTGGCAGGCCTGGGTCAGTTCCCACCCAGTTACATCACTACCCACTCCACATTCGGGTTCAACCAGCAGCACCGTCCAGTCATGGGATCACACAATCTATTTCTTGAAATCCCGTTTGTTTTTATTCATTGAACCTGGGGGCTCATGCAAACCAGGCAAGGGCTCAGCCACGGTGTTACACCCCACAGGCCATCCCACATGTTTAGTGGTGGGTGGGCCTGAGTACTGTAAGGGAGGCGGCATGCTATAGTGGAGAGGTCCTTCCGACTCTCAAGAAGACATTACACAATCAGCTGTCTGGGCTTAGGGCGTCTCTCTAGGCACCTCCCCTAAACCCGGCCCCATATGTCTTCTTTGAACCAGACTTGGGGGGCTGTGAGCGCTGAGTGGTCCTCATCTTGTAAAAGGGAGCTGGGCAAATATTCCCATGTCCCAGTAGGAGACCGGTCAGAAGCCTTGCCCTCCTTCCACAAGGTCGTCCTTTGCTATGAGCCTTCTTTCCGTCGAGCAGTACTGCGGGCTCACTCATCCTTTCAGACAATTTCAGCTCTGGGTCGGTCAGGCAGTGGGCACAGTGGAGCTCACTGCAACATCGAGGGAGGGAGGGAGGGAGGGCGCGCCAAGTCTCCGAGGCACCGAGAGTAAGAGCCCACCCCACTTGCTTGGGGGTCGGGAGGCAGCGCCATCCGCTCCCACTGTCTGGGCGCCTCTTCCCGAGAACCTGCTGAGCTGTGACTCGGTCCTCCAGCCCCTAGAGGGCGCCGCGTCCCCAGCGGCCTTGCGGTCCCTTCCAGCCGCCAGAAGGTGGCGCCCTCGGACGCCGGGCAGCCTCGCGGCACGGGGTCGTCGAGGCTGTGGTGCGTTTGCTCTTCGTATGTTTGTTCGAGGGCGGCGTGGTCGCCCCGGCTTCACAGTTCCCCCGCAGCGTGTCCCAGGGGTATGAGCGTGCAGGTGACCCGCGAGGAGCCGGGAGCGCGGGTCCAGGCGGCTAGGCCAGAGCCTGGCTAAGCCGGGCGTGAGGGAGTGTTCGGAGCTGGGGCCACCCGATAGAGGCTCACCGGAGCACTACCCGGCCTTAGGCCCGAAAGAGACTCTCTGTGTCTGTGTCTTCCCTCACCAGGCTGGACTACTAGCGAGGCAACGCTTCCTGGGACCTGGGACCCAACCTAGCACTTCCTACTGCCTAGTGTTCCCGGTTTGCCTGCCTTTGGAGTCTAGCCCCACCATTTTCAAACCAGTTCCTGGATGAGCCGAAGTCTCCTTTCACACCAAGGCCCAACCCCTTACCCTTTTGCCAAGAGCGGCCCACTCCTACCAGAGCATGATGGAAGGGCCTCTTGAGGGTGGGGATGTACCCCCAGACTCCCAGGGCCTTGCTGCAGAGGGGAGGTTTGCTGTGTGCGGTTTGGGGAACACCCTGGAGGAGGAGGAACCTGCTCACCAGATCCAGTCTATGGACCCCAGACCTTCAACACCAGCAGGGGAAACCCGAGGCAGAGGGCTCCAGGGAGGTTCCTTGTCCGAGAAGCCTAAATCTCTTCCAGAGCAGAGGGCTGCAGATGGGTCAGGGGACTGCCAGAGGAGCGTATTAGGAGGCCTCCCAGCCCAGTCAGAGGAGCCATCCTTCTCTGGAGTGGAAAACCTCTTGTATCCTGTGCCCTCTCACGTCAGCCTGACACAGGGTGAGAATGACAACCAAGGGGGAGGCTCGATAGGGGACCCAGGGCCAGGCAAAGAGCTGCCAGCTGTCGTTAGCCCTTTGTCAGAGATGCCATCAAAGCTACTGGAGGCAGGTAAGAGAGACTGGGAAATCTGGGAAGGGAATGGGGCCTCCTGGAGGTGGGCATTGAGATTTGGGAGGTCATTGGCCCTACTCAGACCGAAGCCCTAGTTCGTGGAGGGGTCCTAGGGAGATTGGCCCTATTTAGACCCAAGTCATTCCTCTTCTCAAGACCCTCATGGATCCAGCTTCCCTCAGCCTGCTGACTGCCTCCTAGCTCAAGACCTCACCTGGGAGTTGCTGGCCAGCGGCATGGCTGCCCTACCAGGTAGCTAGAAGACCTTAGATGAGGAGGAGAAGGGGTGGCCTGATTGCCAGGGCTCATTTCCTCTTCTCCACAGGGACACGTGATGTAGAAGGCCGAGCAGTGTTGCTTCTCTGTGCCCATAGTCCAGCTTGGCTTCACCCCAAGTGCAATAGCCGTGAGCTTCTGAGCCTTTTGTTCTACCTGCGAGGCATCCCCAGGTTTGAGGGAGAAAGTTGCGGGGCTTAAAGCCTGAACCGTGAGGTCCTGTGGTCTGGGACTCAGGTATTGAAACAAAACTCACCACTTAGGTCCGAAGTCCAGGCCCTGGGACTGACCATACTAGTTGATGCCCGAATTTGTTCCCCAAGCCCTTCTCTCCTCTGGGGCCTCAGCCAGCTACAAGTGAGTAGAGGATTGGACTTCCTTCCATCCATTTTCTGTCTACGCCAGGGGTAGGGCTGAACTTTGGTTCCTTGCAGCAAGCAGCCCCAGGAGCTGTGCAGCAAGTGCTGCTGGTTGGAAAGATGCCAGAGGAAATGCCTCCAGCACTTCAGGTACTGAGCCAGGTTGGCTCCGGTGGGGTGGGGATCTTTGTCCACACATTCCTGTATCATACCTCCCTTCTGCAGTTCAAGCAGCTGTCTTCTCATCAGAGCTTACTGGACCACATTCCTAACATGGGGCTGCCTGCTTCACTGGGAGGATGCCTGCCTTACAGCCACCAAGCCTGGCTGAATTTCCGGATGGTCAGTGTACCAGGTGGGGTTGGAAGGTTGTGGTTATACAGGTAATCTGGACCTGTGGGACAGTTTTCCTGGGTCAGCTTGAACAAGACAAAACTGGCTGCAGTGTTTCTGGAATCCCGGAGGCTGGGAGCATCCCTGCACCTTGGTCATGCTTTTTTGTCTGCTCACAGCGCCTGGAAACCCTACAGCAGAAATGCCAGGAGACTTGTGCCCTGCTCCAGGGGGTCATTGACAGTATGAAGGCTCTACGGCAACCAATGGCGTCTGGAGTGGGTGTCACCCCCCTCTTCCCAATCTCCTTGAATGTTCTCTTGGTGTCCCTTTTCTCTCCCATGTCCGTCAATGCCTGTTACCTGTTATTCCTGATTACAGGAAGTTGCCCAGCTGCTACAGCAGGCACGTTCCCTCATGCAGCGGGTGTTAGATTCACCACAGTTATCATGGCTGCAAAGCCAGGGAAGCCTGGAGCTGGCCCAGCTGAAGCAAGGCATGCCGGAGGTGATCCTGAGCCCTGATTACAGGTAGATAGAAGCCCAGCTACCAGATCTTAGCCCAGCTCAGCTCCTTCCATTTGTGTCAGGTAGATTTGAGCCCCAGCGTAGGAGAGTGGAGAAAGGGGACGGTACGCTTTTCACAGGTCTTCAGTAGACAAGGCTGATGAGCTGTACGGTGAAGTGGATGAACTCTTGCATCAGCTAACTCTGCAGAGCAACCAGCGAGTGCAGGCCCTAGAGCTCCTCCAAATGCTGGAAGCCCAGGAGGGTGGGCTGCACCAGGTGGGAGCTGCTTATCCAGAGCGCATCCTGTCCTTTGTCTTAGCTGTACCCCACCCACCCACACACCCATAGCAGCTGTCTTTGTTTTTCTACTTGTGTCCATCCAGATTGAGGTGTGGCTAGAAGAGGTGGGCTGGCCAGGACTGGAGGAACCAGGGGAGCCCTCGCTGGACATGTTGCTCCAGGCCCAAGGCCCTTTTCAAGAGCTTGACCAGATTGCCCAGGTCAGTTTGGTTACTGTTCATTCTGCAGGGACTGGGACACTTGCCAGCGGCTAGGACGGTGGCGTGAGTCAAGGCACACAACCCTTTTGCTCTTGGAGGTTACCATTCAGCAGAGATCAGTTGTCATCAGAGGTTCATGGTTCATAGTCTGAAGAGATGCTCTTGGAGGTTACCATTCAGCAGAGATCAGTTGTCATCGGAGGTTCATGGTTCATAGTCTGAAGAGATGCTCTTGGAGGTTACCATTCAGCAGAGATCAGTTGTCATCGGAGGTTCATGGTTCATAGTCTGAAGAGAAGCAGCATGGGAGAATAATTTGGAATCACTTGGGGAAAAAAAGAGTTAGGGATGGAGTGACAATCAAGGCTGGGTAATAGTATCTTCAGATGTCCTGTGTCAGCCAGGTGTGGTGACTGCATAGAGACACTATCTCAAAAAAAGGTCTTGTGGCAGGAGAGTGGGATGAGGTGAAGCGAAGTGCGTCTGGAAGACAGAGACCAGTAAAAACCTTAAGAAGTTCTAAAATCAGATCCGTGTTCTAGGACGATGACCTTGGTTTCTGGGAACATGGATGTAGGAAATCCAGTTTAGAGTAACTATAATAGTCATGGTGGGACACACATTTGTCTCTGCTGTCTCCAGGGGATTGGTTCCAGGACATGCCTTGGATACCTAAATGTGTGGATGCTCATGTTGCAGTATTTGCACAGAGCCAATAGATATCCTTTCATACTTTTTAATAATCTCTTTATTAGCATAGCACAGTGTGGATGCTATGGAAACAGATTGTGTATTCAGAGAATAATGGTAAAGAGTCTTAATATGTTCACAGGTACAATTTTCTCTCAAACACTTTCAGTACAAAGCTACTTAAAATCCTTGAATGTAGATAGAACCCACACATACGGAATCTGAAAATGTGGAGGGCCAACTGTAACATTTTATCTGACTAGACTGGCAGTTACGTTGGATTTGGAAAGTCTGTAGGACTTGATAATACAGCTGTGTGAGAGGGCCCAGGGGATAAGGGCATTTGGTGGAAGGCTTTCATGTGCCCAGTCAGCTGTGATTTTGAAATGGCTTTCAGGGAATGTGGAAGGACTCTGGGTTTTGGCCTGGAGCCTTACCAAGAGGGTCACCTGTTGGTTATGGTGTGGATGTTATTTGGGGTTTGGTCACATGAGATTGTTCAGAAGGAGCAGGTGAGGGGGAGCAGGAAGAACCATAGAGAGAGCATCCAGAAGAGAGAAGGCTAAGTCCTGCTGAGGTGCAGACTCAGAAGGCCTGAGGTGGGGGAGGGTGGAATGGGCAGAGGGAGGATCTAAGTCTGGGCTGGATCCCCAACTGAGCCCATCTGTCTCCAGGAACAGGTCAAGCAAGGGGAGAAGTTACTGCAGCCACTGGCTGACTACGAAGCTGCTGAACTGGGGCCTCTTGGAAAGTGCTTTCTGACCCTGAGATCCCAGCTGACAGAATTTTCCAGAGCTTTGACCCAGAGGCGCCAGCGATTGGCAGATGCCGAGAAGCTGTTTCAGTTCTTCAAGCAGGTGGCCTAGGGGGTCCTATCCCTGGCTTTGTGGAGGTTGCCCAAGCTCTGCCAGAGTCTGAGTGCATCCTATTTGGCTTTCAATCTTACTCCAAAATTCAGCTTCTGGATTGTAGCCTAGGATCAACCTTCCTGAGCCAGCCAGTGGGTGGGACAGGGAGCATGGCAGAAGTTACTGCAGATGTGCTGGGGTCTTGCTTTCATGTCTCCGTGACCTTGGTGTTACAGGCCACAACATGGATTGAGGAGGGGCAGCGGGTACTGACAGAGCTGGAGCAGGAGCACCCAGAGGTTGTGCTGCAGCGGCTGCAGCTGCACTGGACCAGACATCCTGACTTGCCTCCTGCTCACTTCCGGAAAATGTGGGCTCTTGCCACAGGCCTAGGCTCAGAAGGCATCCGCCAGGAGTGTCGCTGGGCCTGGGCACAATGCCAGGACACCTGGCTGGCTCTGGATCAGAAGCTTGAGGCAGCACTAAAGCCACCATCAGTAAACAGCACAGCTACCTTGCGTGCCAGGCGGGCCCCTGCTAGACCCACCATTCCTCCACTGAGGAAGGCATACAGCTTTGATCGGAATCTGGGGCAGCATCTTGGTGACGCTGTCCATTATGGCCACTATGCAACAACAGTTTCTGACTCCCACAGACCTGAGGCTGGAGGTGGTGTCCGGCCCAGGTCATCCCCTCCTGTGCCTCTGTCAAGCAGTTCTGACTTCAGGAATCCCAACAGGTATAGGTGGAGGGCAAGGTAGGGTGGTCAGTGGAGAGTGTTGGGTCCTGACTCCACCTACCTCATAGGCTGCAGCTAGTATTGGCGGAGATGGTGGCCACAGAGCGTGAGTATGTCCGGGCCCTCGACTATACCATGCAGAACTACTTCCCTGAGCTAGATCGACCTGATGTACCCCAGGGCCTCCGTGGCCAGCGTGCACACCTCTTTGGCAACCTTGAGAAGCTTCGGGATTTCCACTATCATTTTTTCCTGCGTGAGCTGGAGGCTTGCACCCGGCACCCACCTCGAGTGGCTTATGCCTTCCTGCGTCATGTAAGTTCCATAGGTCATAGAAGCCCTAGAGTATTTCTGGACACATACTTAATGCCAGGTTCTGTGCAGAGAGTGCTGTGGTTCACTGGGTACCATGGGGGAAATTAAACTGCTACCAGGGTACGGCTCTGAGTGAGACCCACAAAAATCTTTGCCTCTTAGGGTATTTTTAGTTCATCAGGAGAGATGTGCAAATAAAAATCATTCTGGATTACACTTAGGATGGGAATAAGCAGGAAAATAGCCTATGAATTACATTTGGGCAGTGTTTCCAGTTTAAAAGAGGATGTTTGAGTAGAGGCCAGAGGAGGAGCAGAGTGTGAGTTCTACCCCCAGAAAAAAGGTCTAGTGGACATCATGAGCCTGACTGAGTTTAGTGAACACCAAAGTGATGGTCTCAGAACCTTGGGCGGGGCAGAGCTGAATGTGGGGACTTTCTGTGGAGGCTGGACAGCCTGCATAGCAGGTTCTTGCTAGACTAAACTCATTCACGGTGGGATCTGCATAGGGAGGAGCGCCTTGCTCTGGAGCCACTTAGTGGCACATCTTTGCCCTTTTGAGCTAAGAGAGTGGTGTGACTGAGGTGGGGGATTTCTTTTGGGAACCAGTCCTCTGGTGCCTGGGCTGAGCCATGTGTCCTTGTAGAGGGTGCAGTTTGGGATGTATGCACTCTACAGCAAGAATAAACCTCGTTCTGATGCCCTGATGAGCAGCTATGGTCACACCTTCTTCAAGGTAGGAGCCTAAGGCGAGGAAGAACGGGATGGTGGCATACTCCAAAACCTTTTGTGATCTCCCACTTATGTGGCAGGAAAAGCAGCAAGCACTGGGAGACCACCTGGATTTGGCTTCCTACCTATTAAAGCCCATCCAGCGCATGAGCAAATATGCCTTACTACTGCAGGAGCTAGCAAGGGCCTGTGGGGGCCCCACACAAGAGCTGGGTGCCCTTCAGGCAGCCCAGAGCCTTGTGCACTTCCAACTGAGACATGGCAATGACCTGCTAGCCATGGATGCCATTCAAGGCTGTGATGTGAGTCATCCCAGGCCATCTGGGGAAGCACCCTGGGTGTAGAAGAGGGGGGTTGGAACAATTGGACATCTACTGGACTTCAACTTTGCAGGTTAACCTCAAGGAACAGGGGCAGTTGGTGCGACAGGATGAGTTCACAGTGCGGGCTGGGCGCCATAAGGCCTGTCGTCGTGTTTTTCTCTTTGAGGAGCTGCTGCTCTTCAGCAAGCCTCGTCGTGGGCCTGCAGGTGTTAACATATTTACCTACAAGCGTTCCTTCAAAGTGAGTCCGCATGACCTGAGCTCTGCCTCCAGCCCCCCATCTATTCCTCACTAAGCCCCTTTCCCCTGGCCATGTAGATGGCCGACCTTGGCCTCACTGAATGCTGTGGGGAAAGCAAGCTGCGCTTTGAGATATGGTTCCGTCGTCGCAAGGCCAGGGACCTGTTTGTGCTGCAGGCCTCTGACGTGGCCACCAAACAAGCCTGGACGGCTGATATCTCCCGCCTGCTCTGGAGGCAGGCTGTCCGCAACAAGGGTGAGTCCTTGTACAAGCCCAAAGAGTATATGTCCTTCCAGGAGCCTGAGAAAGGTTTAGGGTCCTTACACACTCTCTGGGAAGAGGGTGAGGCCCTTAAGGAGTACATCCTGCCAGAGACGGGATGTCTAGGGACTTGGAAAAGCTTGGGAGGAGGGTGAGGTGCAGCAGCAGACAGTACAAGGGAAAGAACATGAAGTTTTCTCTGCGTATCAGAGGTCTTATGCCCTGAAAGGAACATTATTATAACTTTCCCAGGGGTGCTTGGGAGCAGAAAGTCTGGGATGGGATGGCTAATTTCTGGGCTATGGGTCTGTATTAGATACGGCTTATGGGGGCTCACTTAGGTCTTTATTCTCTACTCAGAGGTGCGCATGGCTGAGATGGCATCCATGGGTGTGGGGGACAAGGCCTTCTGGGACATTGCCCCCAGTGAGGAAGCTATCAGTGACCGCAACATCGACTATGTCCTAAAGAGACAAGGTAGTGGGTATCTTACAGGGGGTGGGAGTGAGGAGGCAATATGGCCTTTTCCCACTCCTGGACTGTGCTTCCCTGGCGACCTCAGGCCAGACTGGACTCTAATCTGCCCCTCTTTCCTACACAGGTGTTCGCTCTAGGGCCTCCATTGCCGTGGCTCCATTTGAGTATGACAACCCCTATATGGGTGCCTTGATCTCCCTTCCTGGAGACCGTGCCTCTTGTTCTGTTGTGGGGTCTCTCAATCTGCACCTGTACAGAGATCCCGCTCTTCTGGGTGTTCCCTGGTGCCTGTATCCACCCAACTTCCCAGAGGAAGCAGTGCTGGAAGCTGAGGCAGAGTTGGGCAGCTACCCCTCTCTAAGTATGTGTGGGTTCTGACAGTCAGAGGTAAGAGGCGTGGCTTGGGTCTAGGCCTCCTCTGCTGACAGCCCGATCCTCTTCCCTAGCTCCTGAGGACTCAGAGGTCTCATCCCAGTGCCCGTCAGCCAGTGGCTCTAGTGGTTCTGACAGCAGCTGTGTGTCAGGACAGACCCTGACCAGAGGCCTTGAGGACTTGTCCTGTGTGAGTGCCATCTCTTGCCTTATGCTCACCCACCCCTCCCTAACTTACCCTGGGCAATAGCTGCCTTTTCTTTAGGGGAGCTGGAAATGGGTGGGTCAGAGCCATTCCCCAGATGACCCCATCTCCACTCCTAGAACCAGAGAAACAAAGCATTAATGCTTGACTTGGCACCATAGGTTTGAGTCCGGCTTGAAGATGAACAGTAGATACAACAGCCATCCAGTAACTCCAAGGAATAGCACACCTCTGAATCTACTATAACCAGTGCATGGCTGGCTCCTGGGCCATCCCCACTGCAACCCCTCATACCTAATAGGAATAGCCTTCTTGTTATCCTTTCTGATGTCTGTAGCCACCAACTGACTGGCCTAAGGCCTTTCCAAAGGCATCTGGCTACAAAGCCAGATGAGCACCTTGATCCCAAGCTCCTGGGATCCTTCTATTCCCTCCAGCTACCACCCCAGTTGTAAGTTAAGGACAGGACGGGACAGAAGCTGAGTATTTCCAGACTCTAGGCTGGCAGAGTACTATGGAGCTCTCAATTATGATGACCCAAGTGACTTCCCAGCAGCTGCTCCTTAACCTTTGAACTCAGTGCTGTTCTCTCCAAACACAGGGACCAGCCTGCTCCATATAGGCCCCCTTATTCTTGAATTCGTTGGCTCCCTATCTCCAGCCTCTTGTTTTTTTGTCATCTGGACTTGATGCTCTCTGAACAGCTTTCAGTTAGACTTATCTAACTGATTCCACTGGTCACTGACTCTCAGTTTTCTCAGAGAAGGAGTCTAGGCATTTGTCTTGTAATTTACTCTTTTATTTGTTTACAATAAAAATAGAGTGATTTGTGTCATTGGTTGGGCATGTGCATTCTGGGCATTCCACAGTTACAATGACCAACATCTCTGGTACTCTAGCCCTCTTGTAAATACTTGCCCAGGACTGAGTACGAGACAGACCTAGACAGTCCCCTCTGGATGAGCAGGTCCACGCAGCGGCCATACTTTCTGGCGAAAGGCAGTGTGAGCTGTAAGGAAAGGCCTATCTTATCCCTGGTTTCTAGGCAGTCAGCTAGTCTAGCTCTGGGGGCTCCCTCATCTGGGTAGGGGAAACAAAGAGAAAACCTCATTACAG
The DNA here is from genome assembly GCF_018167655.1 of Microtus oregoni. NCBI lineage: Eukaryota > Metazoa > Chordata > Mammalia > Rodentia > Cricetidae > Microtus > Microtus oregoni. Next base: position 46,344,200 of record NW_024543063.1, read on the forward strand.
GGTTCCTTTGGTACTCTGGGGCTCAGTTCTGCCCTAACGCTCTCACAGGGCTCTGGCTCTCAGAGAGCTGACCACAATGACAGTAAAAACTGTGCTTTCTGGCGCTTGTGCCCACTTTCTAGCCATAGCCGCTGACTTTACCTTTATAAAGAACACACAAGCTGGAGAAGTGCCAGTAATTGGGCAGGTGTGTGTTTGAGGTGAACATCATTATCGTTATGTACTTGATTATAAAAAGCCAGGTTACTGAGAAATTTGCTAAATCTTTGACACATATAATGCTGAAATTCTACAGAATCAGAAAAGAAAACAAATTAAAATCTTGTTTGGTCTACAAAATGAGTTCAAGGTCCAAATAGGCAGCATAGCTAAACTGTGTCTCAGACTTTAAAAAGGAGGCTGCTGGCATGTGTACTTGCCTGGGTTGCAATGTACTTGCCTGGGTTGCATGATGCCAAGGGTTCAATGCCCTGTGCAGCAAAAACAAAATAAATAGGGGGAAAGATTCTACAACCTTGACCATTCTTTTGCCCTTTTTTTTCTTTTTTCTTTTTTTTAAATGTTTTTCAGTCAAGCATAGTAGTGTAGGCCTTTAATCCCAGCACTGGAAGGAAGAGGCAGGCTGATCTCTGTGAGTTTGAGGTCAGTGTAACCTAGGTAGTGAGTTTTAGGACAGCCAGGGATAGATAGGGAGACCCTATCCCAGCCCCTCAAAACCCCCAAAATGTTTTTAGAAAATGCTCTAGGGACTGGGAAGATTGTTCTGTGGTTAAGAACAGTTGTTGCTCTAGCAGAGAACTGGGGTTTGGTTCCCAGCATTCACATGGTGGCTAACAATTGTAACTCCAGTTTCCAAGGGTCTGACACCTTCTTCTGGCCTCTGAGGGTACTGCATGCACACAGTACACAAACATTCAAGCAGGCAAAATACTCATACACATAAAATAAAAATTCTTAAAAAATAAAACACTGTAGAAGCGCTTAAGTATATAAAAATATGGTGGTATCATAGCTAAGTAGGGACTAGCTATTACTGGTCCTAAAGGCCTACCTCCGTGTCCACGTGCTTGAGTTAATATGTGCTTCCCAAGTATGGCCAGGGTTGTTAGTGGTAAAGGCATAGTTGGTGTCATTAAAGGAAAACTATAAAAACAGGTTTTTTGCTTTTTGACTAGCCTTGATTGGTTAATTTTAGCCATCTACCTCTATGGGACCAGAGACCACTGACTTAGCTGGCCAGCTCTCTAGATGACAGTACTAGCCTGGCAACAACAGTATCCATATGAGGCATTTACAGAGTTGCCATTCCCTATACAGGACAGATAGGCCTTACCTCTACCCAGCTGTACAGACGCTCCTGAGTGTGCCGGTCATCCTTGAAGCCAGTGATGGCCAGCAAATCCACCACAAACTGCTTGGGGCTGATGTTCAGTGTCTACCAAGAGAGCCTACAGTCAGGCAGGGCCATGGACAGCTCCCTTCTTCTGTTTTTCTATGCCTGCCTCTCCAGCTATTCTTCTGTCCCTGCCGTCTCCCCTCCTCTTGTTTATATTATTTTTTACATGGGGAAGAAACAGGGTGCCCCAAGGCCTGACATACATACCCATAGCCTGTAGGCCAGGGACACCACCTTGGCTGTGATAGCTTTGGGGTCCTTTTGCCTGATGGAATCCAGGATGATGTCAGTCAGGAAGCAGTGACATTTCTGTGCATAAAACATCTCTTCCCAGGTCAAAGAGAAACTCAAGAAAGTCACTTCTGTGAAGGAGAAAGAGTAGATATGGCTAAAGCTGCTTATAGTCGAGGCCTTAGAGACAGCCACAGGGCAGGGAAAAGGGCGGAGCTCTGAAGGGACATTTGCTCTTGGGTGTGGGCTCTACATCTTCACAAGCAAAGTACAGGGCCAGGCATAGCTCCAAAGCCTCACCTCGAGGTTGGGGGCTGGCTGTGAGTGATGTATGCTTGATGTTGTCCATCTGGGTGGTATAGATGATGCTGTCTTCAAAGAACATGCAGTAGCCATCACTACCCACCACAGGGGGGTGAGTGACTTTGAGGATGGCTCCCAGGTTGTCTGTCCCATTAACAGTAGGCAGAGGCTGCTCAGGGGCAGGGGTTTCTGTGAAAACAATAGAGGGGTTCTTCTTAGGCTTAGGAGCCTAGGCTTGAAATGCAGGCAGAGAGGAGCCTTCTGCTGGGGACAGATTGGAACACTCATTCACTCAAAACTTCAGAAGTCTCTGCTTTTTGGAAGTGGTACCCTGGCCTCACCACTTCATTATCCTGGCATTGTTGCACACCCAATCCTAAGTTTCAGAACTCTAAGAAACTAGTATCCTCATGGGAGACCTGCTTTTTCCTAAACAGAAACCGAGTAGCAGTGGATTGGGGGTTAGAGAGGGTGGAACTGGAAGGAGAGGAGGGAGGGGAAATTGCAGCCAGAATGTAAAATAAATATATTTTTTTAAAGAGACTAGTATCACCAGGTGGTGGTGGTGCACGCCTTTAATCCCAGCATTTGGGAGGCAGAGACAGGTGGGTCTCTGTGAGTTCTAGGCTAGCCTGGTCTACAGAGGGAGTTCCAGGATAGGCTCCAAAGCTACAGAGAAACCCTGTCTTGGGCTGGAGAGATGGTTCAGAAGTTAAGAGCATTCCCTGCTCTTCCAAAGGTCTTGCGTTCAATTCCCAGCAATCACATGGTGGCTCACAACCATCTGTAATGGGGTCTGGTGCCCTCTTCTGGCCTGCAGGTATGCACACAGACAGAATATTGTATACGTAATAAATAAATAAATAAATAATTTTTTTTTTTTAAAAAGAAACCCTGTCTTGAAAAACCAAAGGGTAGGTGATAAGAGTACTAGAGCACTATAGGAGGGAGTTCTGTAGCTAGAGGGAATAATCTAACGTGGCCCTTCTTAGCAAACTTTCCTGGATTTTCTCTCCACCGCTGGCCACAAACTCTCTTAAACTCAGTCCCCATTAGGTCCTCCTGGATGGGCCTTAGCATCTCACATGCCATGTGTGCTTTTCCCAGAAGTCTAGTTTCTTTTGTTCACGCACTCCAATAAGGACCCTTCCACTTGCCACAGCCAACCTAGATACCAGGATCTTGACACCTCTGTCTCCCTGCCTTGCTCCACTGCTCGGCCTCCTTTGCCCGGTCTGGAATGCATCCATGCTGCTGATACTGTCTTATAATCACACTTCCTCTGTCCCTGAGCAAGCTCCAGAAACATATACCTGATCATGTGCTCCCTTTAAAAACACCCTTCAGGGTCTGTCCATCCCTCTTGAAGTCAGAGCAGAGCCCCACATTCTGAACTTGGCCCATAAGACCTACCCTGATATGACTCCTGTTGTTTCTATGTCGTTTCTATGGCCTGTGCACCGGCAACCAGGCTTCCAGCCAGAGAAGTGCTCTGTGCTTCCACAGACACCCTAAATGTTCTCACCCTGCTGACTCCCCAGTGCTCCCATCCCCTGGGTTCGCCTTCCACAAAATACTCATCACTTCACCTATGTGGCCACTCATTTCTGTATGTGCTGCCTGGCACAGAGCTGGCATCAGCGACTAGGAGGTTCTGGTCCCTGCTCTGTCACTAACTCTCAGTAGTCTTAGCCAGGAATCTAGTATTGGTTGGAAATGAGACTTGGGTCAAGGATGGGGCAAGACTAACCTCTCTCCTTGGGCCTTTGTTTGCCCCAGTCCTTTAGGGCGACAGCTCTCTTTGTGGGGAAGTATGGCTTAAAAGTTGGCTCTGGACCCTTGTCTTTCACTCCAGCTCCAGCTCCAGGCCCAGTCTGGGGACCAGTGTCCTTCTCTGAGTTTATGGAATGAGTCTTCCAGGCAGCTGAGGTACCAGGTTGGGAAGCAGCCTCACTTCCTGAGGGGACATGCAGGGTAGCCTCCTCCAAAGTGCTGCTCCGGGAGGCTGCCACTGGCTGGAATTCCCACTGTTTACAGTTGACCATGTCCCATTCCCTTACCAAAGAGATGAGCTTTTGCATGGGGGTGACAGGAGGGTCTTTGGCATCAGATTTTTGTGTGAGGTTTATAGTGGTACACTTCTTCTTGGGAGGGCTCTCAGAGTGACCTCCCCAGTGTCTGGGGTTTGCACATAAGCCAGAACAGTGTGAGTATGTGCTGGGATTGCCCCCCCTCTTAGCATTTCTGCATAGGGAGACCTGGATAGTATGGGTATACTGTTCAGCCTCTTCCACCTGGCTGGACCTGGTCAGGTTCCCTTTGGCCTTGTTCCATGGAGTCCTGTCACCGCAATCTTGGAAGTCCACAGGCATGCAGGTTGTGGTCTGGGGAGGGAGAGGCACAGTAGCTGTGGGCCTGTTGTACATTATCAAAGTCTCCCCAAGACCTAATAAGCTGGGCTTTAAGACAACTTTTTTATCCAGAACAATCTTATCCCCTAAGATGGATTGCCATTCACATTTACTCAGTCTGAGAGGGCATGGTACCAGCCCAGGCAACTTTTATGTTCCAAAAGGAAAGATTATCATCCCAGGGCACAAGTGGCTAGCAAACCTCTGTACTCCTCAAGGCTCAGAAATCAGTTTTTGTACCAGTAACTCATGTGGGACCCCTTTTACTATACCAGCCACTCAGTAGCTAGGCCTGTCCTGTGAGCCCTTTGGTGGTGATGTTTGAGAACGATACCAACCAAAGAAAGCTGGGACTTACTTCCTTGGCATCTCTACTGAACTCTGCCATCGACCCTGTTCCTTCTGTCACCACATGCAGCTTCCTAATAGGAAAAGCTTCTTCATTTTCAGATTCTTTTTCCTGAGTCCATGACCTACAGAGACCAAGAGGTATTGGTTAGTGAGGGGAAGCTTCCATCAGCCCAATAGCTAATTGGTCAGGCCTGTCCGTTGAGCGGGAATTAGTAATTATAGTCAGAGGCACAAAGGGGACCTTTAAAGAGTTTTGCATAGGACACTGGCTACTTCTGAGCCCATTTCACCAACCTCCTCCCCCAGCTATGAGGAGAGGAAGTCTCATTGGCAGGTGAGGACAATTCTAAGAGGAGTTTGTCGAGGTCCAGGTTCTAAATGTGGGATCTAGAGAGCACTTTGCTTACTTGTATGCCTCACACTGTGCAAGGGCTTCTGAGAGGGCTGGAATATGATATTCCTCCACCTCCTGGCAGAAGAGAGGCCATTCCCTGCAAATGACAAGGAGATGGTAGACTGGGGGCGAGAGGAGACATGAACCCTAAAGAAGATGCCTTGAACAGTAATGCCCATGTTGAAAATAATGGAACCTCTTCCTGAAAGGCTACAGCTGAGGGCTGTTCTAGCTGCAGAGTCAACCTTCATAATCTGATTTCCTGGATTTACTTACTTAAATTCTGATGGTAAAAACAGTTTCCCGAGTCTCAGGAAGTTGAGAATGTGTCGGAACATTTGGCCATCACCGTGGATGAGCAGGGTCTGTCCATAGGTGATCCAGTACACTCTCTGAGTGTTGGATAGCAGTTCTGGATACTAGAAGAGGGTTAGACATCAGAACCAGTCCCAAGGTCTCGCATTTTAGTAAGGAGTAGGTTTTTGGATTTCCATCTCTCTGTATATTGGCCATAGAGATAAAAAGTGGATAGAATCTAGGGAAATTGCCTCCTCTTCAACTGGTAGATCCCCTACCTACTCTTGGGCTTTGGAACTCAACCCTACCTCCTTCTTGGTACAGGCCCCTGAGAACCAGCCTCTTCTCTACCCACATCCTGAAGCCTTCCAAACATGCTACTCATCACACCCACAGAATCAGGGCATTCTTGGCAAGGGAGCTGGGGAAAGGTTCTTTGGCTAAGCAGTGCCGGAAGCTGTGTGAAGATCATGTTACAAGTCCCAAAGATGTTCAAGTGGGAGAACAGCTGGGTCCAGCAGTACCTTTATCAGGGTCTGCAGGGTGGTTGCATACCAATGGCTTCCAACATAAAGCTTGATGATCTGTTGGGGTGAATATATAGTGATCTCTGCTGTCCACTCCTCATCTGTGGAAGTCAGTGAGAGGGAACATATCATATGACAAGAAGGAGAAACAGTAGGACACTTTGGTCAGTAGTGTTTGCATGGAAAGACTCCACACTCTCAAGCCTCATATTGTCCTGCCTATCTGAGAAACAAACCTCTGCTGCTCACACACTTCCAGGAGAGTGAGAATGACTCAGAATGACAGCTCTGGGAGTTGGCTGCTATCTTGGGTGCATTCTAATTCCAAAGGCCCTGTTCCTTCTTCCTTTGCAAGCTAGGATGCTGCTCCTGTCCATGTGCACTGCCAGCTCCCCCTGTTCCGTGGCTGGTCATGTCCTAGGTGTGCAACTTTCACGCGTCCACTCAGGATGGACTAGGAGTTCCTGTTTTCATACAGAATTAGACTGTAAACTCCATAAGAGAAGAACTGAGCCCAAGTTATATGGTGGTGCTCAGTAAATGCTGAGTGTTGCTGAGTGATAGAAATACAGCTTAAACTTTACAGAAAAACATGTTAATAAGAGTTTATTAACCAGCTGGGCATAGTGGCACACACTAATTACAGCACTTGGGAGATAGAGGCAGGTGGGTCTTTGTGAGTTTGAAGCTAAGCCTGGTCTACACAATAGGTGTCAGGACAGCCAGGGCTACATAGAGAAACCCTGTCTCAAAAAAAAAAAAGTTCGTTAACTAAAACAACATTGCATTTGGACAACTTAGACCCATGTGTGATCACTGTGCAATTTTAATTTGACAAATCCGTCCTTGTGTCTCTGCTCCATTCTAAATGGATTCATGGGCCATTTCTTTCTGCCTGGCTGTGAGAAACAAATGGCAGCTTGTGTTAGCTCCAGTGACTAGGAGAGCCGTGTATTTGGGGATCTGTGAAGCCCCAGACGAGGCATCCTGTCTAATTTTGAGATATGGTGTGGAACTGGTGAGGAGAGGGCACACAGCATCATAACATGAAAGTTCGGCCTACCTTTCCTTTCCCATTTACACTTCTTGGCTCTGGCTCTCCTCTCCCTTCCTCTCTAGCCTCTAGACCCTCCGTTGATGCAATTTCAAACCCAGAAGCTTTACTGTGTTTGAGCACAATAAAGTAAACATTTACTGAGCACATCCATGGGTGGCAAAGTCCTCGGCTCCAGATGAGTCTTCAGAGCCACTTTCATTGGCTCATAGGTGATGTCCCTCTTGTCCAGGAAGGCACAAAGCTCATACACCTCAGAGATGGTCTCAGTCAGGGGCAGCCGGCAAGTGCCCAGCCAGTTCCTACCCAAAGAAAAGCCTATTGTGAAGCCCTGTAGTTACTATACCGTAAAGGAGTCTGGCCTGTAAGCCTACCATGATCAGGGTGTCTTGTCACGAAACTTCCAAGTGTGGCACCAGAAGAATCATTTCCTTGATTTAGCTTGGGGATTCTTGAAAGAGAATGAGCCTAGACACATGCGCAGCCCCTTCAGACCTTTCTCAGCAAGGCCAATCCAAACTTTTAATTTCATGCCTTAGGGTCCGGGCTAGTCCGAAACCCAGCCACCTAGTGCTGGAGACCTCTGGTTCATGGTATGGCTCCTACTATGACTTTGAGAGATTACTAACATCCTTTGTACCTAGAGAGAGACTAAGGTCTAAACACCAGTCCTCTAGTCCAACCCTCTTTCAAAAGCATTTGTATTTGCCTTCTGGGACATTGTAAGTGGACATGTCAGGGAGAGATGGGCCTAAAGGTTCTAAAATGACACAATTAGGTCAGGTAACCCTTTCCCCAAGAACTGGGAAACCCACTCCTGTCTTCAGCTTTGGTACTAATGAGTTTTGTAGCATTCAGAGTTGCGCTTTTTAACCTTCTATAGAAATGTAAAGTGACCCATGCCCTGGCACTAATGGGCATTCTGAGCTCATTTCTTAAGGGACCACGTCCTCTGGAAAGCCTGCCCTGCCTTGTTTCTCAAGTGATCACCCTAGGCTCCAGTATCCTAAGGCTGGATAGAGCCTTTGCTTGCAAAGAGGTTTGCTTGGGGTATCCAGGACTCCGAATGTATGACTGTGGCCTGGTAACCTCAGAGTGAGCATTGGGAAATGACTGACAGAAAACAGAAAATGAAACACCTAGAGCCTTTGAATCCTGGAGAACTTTGTAAATTATCTCAGCCTGTTCCTCAGAGGCCCAAACCTGGTGGTGATGGTGACAGAAGAGGGAAAATAGTGAGGTATCCCAAAGACACTTTCCCCTTAGCTCATGGGAAAGGCTTAGAGTTGTTTCCCAAGATAAGGACATCCCAAGATGTTCCAAGATGGGCAGAGCCCAGTAGATGGGCAAAATGTTTCCATGAGAGAGACTGGGACTTACTTGACATGCTGGAAGAGGACCCCGTTCCCTGTGATGTACAGTCTGCTTCCATCCAGTGTGCTCTCAATGCGAAGCTGTCCCAATGCAGAGTCTGGATACTTGACCAGAAGGCCCAGTGCCATCATGTACAGTGGTTTCACCGACTCCAGACTAGCTGTACGGCCCCCCTTCCCAGGGCTTGGAGGAGGACAGGAGGCCCGAGAACAACCACCTGTGTTAGGGAGAGAGGGATGACTTCTAGATCTTTGATCATACCCGAACTGAACACTCTGGGTCCTCCTGCTACCCCAATTAGGACTTAAGTGGTGAGATGGAAGTTGTTTGTTTATACAGTCCAAATCTGGATCACTTTAACATTAGTAGAAGTTGGTGTATACTTATTAAGTTTAGAAGCCAAAACTTGAGAGTTTGCACAGTAGGAACACTGAGCCAGCTGAGAAGCTTCTAGTATTTTTCGATTTTTTTCTTTTTGAAACTGGATCACTGCCAGGCAGTGGTGGCACATGACTTTAATCCTAGCACTCGGGAGGCAGAAGCAGGTGGATCTCTGTGAGTTCGAGGCCAGCCTGGTCTACAAAGCTAGTTCCAGAACAGGCTCCAAAGCCACAGAGAAACCCTGTCTTGAAAAACCAAAAAAAAAAGAGAAAAAGAAAAAAGAAAAAAAAGAAACTGGATCACTATATACACCAGGCTGTCCTCAAACGTGTGATCCTCTTGCCTGGCTCCCAAGTGCTGGGATTAGAGGTGTGCACAGCCATGTTCCTCCTGTTGGAGGATTTTCATGTCTTATTTCCAGTCCTCAGAGCATGCCTATCATAAGTCTACAGATGAACAAACTATCCGCAGCCCTGCCTGACATTGTGGGTTAGGACAGATTACCAGTGACTTCGAGTTACACAGGGCTGGGGTCTGAGCTGTGCCCTTCCAAGGCTATGAAAGAGCCTTGGTTGTGATGCTTTATAAAAGGCTAATACCTCATGTGTTTGAGGAAAACCTGTCTGTAAATATACTGCCATCTTTTCATTGCCTATGAGGAGCAATGACTTGTGACACTCTCCCACATCCTAACACCCATGCTTTCTGAGAACCAGAAGCTGCTGGGGCAGGAGCTGAACTGACATCCCTCTTAGTAAAGTAGGAGGTCTTGGAACAGGTTCGGGAGACTGGCTGCAGAATGCCACTCCCATACAGAGAGCACATTCCATTAGCCTGGGGAGAGGCTGAGCCTCATTCCATGGGACAAGCACACAACCAGGCCACACTTCACACGTGTAAGATAGTTCTCTACTTTTGTTGTTGTTTTGGGAGCTCTCAGAAGGCCAGCTGCCCCCCTCACCTCCCGTGTCTGTGTCTGCCCACACCCATACAGCTAGCTTCCTGAAGCACACATGGAGGTTTCCATGGATGCGCAGTAGCTGGTGAATGAGCTGATAAAAGGCAAATCAAAACTGTCAAGAGGAGCAGCTGGAATGAGGCAAAGTCAGGAGCACAAAGGCCTGACCTGGACAAGGGTCAGGGACTGTTAGGAACAAGCAGAAACAGGTGGAGAAGTCAAAGAATGTGAAACAAGGCGGTGAGGGGGAAGGGGAATTGGGCTTGGGTAACTGAAGAACCAGTGGAAAACATGCCCAATCCTTTCTTCTTTAGTTGTTCCTGGAGGAGGAAAGATGGGAGCTGCAGGTAGAAGTCCAGGATTTCCACAGAGGAACAGACAGCACCTGCTTAGGAAGCTTGTCCTCAGGCTTAGCCTGCTCCTCGGGATGTTGCAGCTTGGTTTCCCACCCAAGGTTGGGCTCCTCCTGCTCCAGTCTAAGCAGGCCTCCCTTTGGCCCTAGCTTTGGTCGCAACACTGAGTAGAGAGGGCATAAGGGGTTTTAAGCCAAACTTCTTTTCTTAGATTCTAAGTCAGTCACAATGCCTGTTTCTCACTACCACCCAAGTCCAAAGTGGCTGTTAGGGGAGATGTTTGCTCTTGGCTTCCGTAGCTCAAGCCTAGACTGTTCTAGAATATCAAGAGGAGGTCAAAATTCCTGGGCATCATACCCATATTCATCCGGTACAGTCGTACAGCTTCAGTAAGCTCAGGGATTTCCAGGATTTCTACCTCTGCTTCTAACACATCCATGTTGGAGAAGTTGTCTGGTAGTAGGATCTTGTGTGAGCGGAGAAAGTTCACTTGAAAAGCAGAGAAACAACATGAGTTAACAAAGCATATTCATGACTAATCTTTCCATGTTCTGGCAGATTTTTAGTGCTTCATCTCATGTTAGGCTCTCCTCGTTTGGAAACAATTGCTAAACATACCTGATTAGGTTTGCTCTGAGGCAGTGGTTTTCAAAGACCCCAGATTACTTTGTTTTCCTGTATCTGAGTCCATGTGTGTGACTGCCCCTGGCCTGGCCCGGCACTCCCAGGCCCTCTTAGTGAATACAAAGGCCCTGAGAGTCTTGACCCGAGAGCAGGTCATTCCAAAAGAGGGAGTAGTCTTGTTAGAGAGGAGAGGCAAGACCTGGCCAAGGCTGGGCTGCCAGGTGTCCCTGCTGGACTGCAGTATGGGAGGGCAGAGAACAACACTAAGTTCCTGTGTGAACAACTCAGAGATTCTGAAGCGCGGCACAACTTCCTAGGTGACTTTGAATCTGGATAGCTGGGCCGCAGGCATTTGGGCCCCTGACATAACTTGGTGTTTATTGTTCTGTCCATTTAGGTGCTTGTCTACTGCTCAGGTTGTCTAGATAGTGGAGTGGCTATTCAGTTCACAGGCCAGCAAAGATGGTCCTGGGGCAGTGTGGGAAGGGAGGTTCCCTTCTGAGCGGGATGAGAGCGCTCATCCCTTCTTAGCTCAAGCTGCCCATTCTATATGACTCTGGAGAAACTATCATCATTTACCCCCTTTCTTTGCACTTAGAGTGTAATAGAAGGGAGGGTAGGTAAGATCTTTGAAACAACCTTATTTCCTTGTTGTATGGTGAGAGCAGTTGAGGCCTAGAGCCATAAGTGGCTAGAGCCATAAGTGAAGTATAAGCAACCAGAGTTCAGCTCAGTCCTTTGTCCTTACCATCAACTCCTGTGGTCATTAACACTACTTTAGGGAGTTCCAGTGCCCCTTTATAGTTAGGGTATCACAGAAGAAATAGGAGCTAAAAAAGCTCTGAACTGGACTGGACATGGTGGCACTCAGGAAGCAGAGGCAGGCAGATCTCTGCGAGTTCGAGGCCAGATTCAAAGTCACCCAGGAAGTTGTGCCACGCTTAGGAATCTCTGAGTTGTTCACACAGGGACTTAGTGTTTTCTCTGCCCTCCCATCCTGCAGCTCTACAGTGAGTTCCAGGATAGCCAGGGTTAGAGAGAGAGACTGTTTCAAAAACAAAACAACACAAAACAAAACAAAAAAGCTCTGAGCTACGGGAGAGCTTAATGATGGACTCTGCCTGCCTCTTGGAAGATTATGTGTTTCACAACCTCCACTCAGAGACGGTCCTCAGGCCCTTGTTAGGTGTGAGTAGGGTCTGGAAAGGGCAGACGGCTACCCCTAGACAGAGCAATCACCAATGAAGCGGAACTCGCTGCACTCGCACTCGACCAGGGCCGCGGTTTCGGCCAGCCACAGCAGGTTGTCTTCTGTCACTAGGCTTGGATACTTGGCTACCAGGTCGAGGGGCAGGAAGCAGTAGTGCACTTCCTCTTCTGTGTCCAACAGTGGTGTGTCCATGAGTCCCAAAGGTGCCTTATCATGAAGACCTGGAAGACAATAAACAGAGGTGTCACCACCTCCCTGAGGCCAGTGCTCCCACTGACCCAGGGGTCCCAGAGGAAGATGGAGACCACCAGGGGACAGTCAGTCTCTGCCATATGCTTCTTTCCCCCTTTTCTCTTTCCAGATGAAGACTTCAGGTTAAGAAGGAACGTTCTGGAAAGCTAGGCACAAGAAATATGTTTTGCATCGTTGTTTTTTCTACAGACAGTAAACAGATTTTGAACGATATGACATTTTGGCTTATGTACCCAAAGTCACTAAATTCAGTTATCCATGTCTCTTCTTTAAGATTTATTTTTATCGGGGCTGGAGAGATGGCTCAGAGGTTAACAGCACTGGTTGTTCTTCCAGGGGTCTTGAGTTCAATTCTCAGCAACCACATGGTGGCTCACAACCATCTGTAAAGAGATCTGATGCCCTCTTCTGGCGTGCAGGCAGAATACTGTGTGTGTATCTATCTATCTATCTATCTATCTATCTATCTATCTATCTATCTATATGTCTTTAATAAAAGGGTTTATTTGTATCTATAAGTGTGGGTATTTTGCCTGTATATATATATATATATGTGCACCATATAAAGGCCAGATGAGGGCATCAGATTCTCTGGAACTGGAGTTAAGACAATTGTGGGCTGCCATGTTGGTGCTGGGTCCTCATCAAAAACAATAAGTGCTCTTAACCACTGAGTCATCTCTTTAGCCCCTCCATGGTCTTTAATTAATTGATCAAACCAACTTCTGTTAACTACAAATGAGATAAATGCTTTTGACTCCTCTGGAAGCCTAAAACCTATTAATAACCATGAATTCCTGATGTCCCACCATAGGCCTGCCTATACTGCAAGGGACTTAGAAGCCTGAGATCACTTGGGTATCTTTGTATGGTGGCTGGAGGTAATTTGAAATGATGACAGAGTCTTAATTTTTTTAGGAGAGACTAGAAAACATCATCCAGCCTAAATGAAGCTGAGATGCAGCAGAATGGAATGGAGCAGGCTGCTGAGTTCCAGTAGGCATGCAGCCATGCAGAGGACAGGTGACCAGTCAAAACAGATGACTAAGAAATAGAGATGTCACCAGAGCTAGCTGAGATGGAGGTCAGCTTCTGCTGGGGTGAGGAGTGAGGGCGTTAGTGACTTCACTGTGGCCTACTCATGACTGTACCTGTGAAGGCTGGGCTTTTGATTGGAAACTCGGAGGGTTTGCTGATGCACTTCCATGTCCGCCAGTAGTTCAGAGATGCTCGCTCTGCAACAGGAATGTCTGCAGGCCGCACACGGAGGTGGTGCTTCCCTTCCTTCAGGTTATCTAGGGTCTGTCACATAAAGAAGAGTGCTGCCTTCAAAATCCAAACCTCGTAGCCAACTTTTCTTTACACTTGAGTACCCAGAAAAATACTATCTGATTTGCTTGGGACAGTATTCAAAAATAGACTGAATCAATCACAAAATTTAAAAATGTAAAGTTGTAAGATGGCATAGTAATAACTCAAAAGCCCAATGATTATTTTTCTTCTGAGTTTGAGGCAATTCTTTTCTTCCTAATTTATGTCAAATAACAGGACATTTTTTCTTGAAAAATCTAAGGAGATCCCCCACCCCCCGCTTTTTTTTTCAAGACAATGTTTCTCTGTGTAACAGTCCTGGTTCTCTTGGTCAACTTTGCAGACCAGGCTGGCCTCAAACTCACAGAGAACTGCCTGCCTCTGCCTCTTGCATCCTACCTCCCGTCCCCTGCCTCTCGAGTGCTGGAATTAAAGGCCTATGCCACCACGTGACTTTTCTTTTTATTTTTTTGAGACAGGACCTCGGGTAGCACAGACTGACCTCAAACTCACTATATACTGGCATAGCCAAGGGTGGACTTGTGAGATTTGCTGCCTTGATCATCTAAGCCTTGAGATTACAGGTGTTTCCCATCATGCCCAGCTACAGAGTAATTTCTGTTTAAGTCATTTGAAACTTGGTATCTTCTGGTATTGTCTTTAATAGTTAAAAGACCCTGATTGTTTGTGATTTGTGTGATTTGCTCATTTTGTGTATTCATCCTCATTCTGGAAAGTAGTCTAACAGTGAGATTAAGATATAATAAAATCCTGGCACAGGTTTATATAATTTCCTTTTTAAGTTGGGAAATTCTGTTTTTCCTTTCTTTTTTTTAAGAGATTTATTTATTAATTATGTATACAGTATTCTATCTGTATGTGTACCTGCAGGCCAGAAGAGGGCACCAGATTTCATTACAGATGGCTGTAAGCCACCATGTGGGTGCTGGGAATTGAAATCAGGACCTCTGGAAGAGCAGTCAGTGCTCTTAACATCTGAGCCATCTCTCCAGCTCCAGGTTATATCTTTTTCGAATCACTTTCACGTATAGTTGCTTGTTTAGCTTGAGAGACAGATGTGTTGAATGTTTGCCTGATGAGACAATTCATCATAGTTCAAAGGCTATATAACTTGTTTGAATAGTCTCCCAAGTTCAGAGAATCTTGGTTTGAATGAACCAGTGACCAGCATTGGATTGTCCCACCTAAGTAAGGCTGAACCCCAGGGCAGAGGTGGCTTAGGGATCTTCATTCCACACTTACCTAAGGATTTCCCCTTCTACAGTCATGCAAGGAACAGATTATAATCATAGCATTAAACCAAAATTTTCTGACCTCACCTAGAAGATAGTATTTTTCTAATAAACTGTTGGATACAACAGGACAAGTGATCCTTATAGGCACCATACATATATATGATCAGCTTTCTCCTCTAAGAACCTTGTAACAGATAGAAAATCTCTGATTCAATAATAACAAAAGAATCTGCTTCTAATTGCTAGTTACCCAGGAGGGAAGTCCTTGTGAGTTTGCTGGTGAGATCCCAAGTATTGAGAAGAGCCCTCTGGTGGCCATATGTAGGAACTGGCCCTCTCAGAACTGATTAAGGTCTCAAAAAGGAGGCAGGCCAGCCAGAGTGGGAAAATCGGTGGCCATGGCAGGGTTATGGGAAGTATTTTCATGGAACACCAAGTAATGAAGGAGACTGCTTATGTGGAATATTGGGAAGGGAGTCTTGAGAAATACTCACTGTAATTTGCTACACTTCTTTCTGCTTAGATTCAAAGAGTTCTTGGCTTAGGGGAAAGAAAGGCATGGAAGGACTGGGGAGATGGTTCACTAGCATACTGATGCACGAGCCTCAGAACCTCTCTAGAGGCCATGCTAAAGGTATGACAGCACATATCTATAATCCTAGTATTGGGAAGGTAGAGACAGGCAGATAGAGCCCTGGAACTTGCTAGTCATCTAGTCCAACTGAGTTGTTGAGCTCCAGGTTCAGAGAAAGACTCTGACTCAAAAAAAAGGTGGTGAACAACTGAGGATGACAGCTTATGTGGGACGACCTCCATGGGCAACCCATACATGTGCACACGTGTCCACTTGTACAATCACATGAACACACATATGGATATGGAGTGAGGCAGGATTGAGCATCAGTTACAAATGTATGGATCCTCGGGAACACTGGGACAATTTACACTTCATTAAAAAGGGACCCAGCTTTCTGTTCTCTCTCGGTTTAGGTATGCACACAGCTATAGCTTCCGTATCAAAGTGTCAGCTCCCTGGAGCCAGGATGGTGACCTAGTAGAGTAGTCGGAACAGAGTATGCATGGTAAATGGGGAAACCCAGTGAATCAAGATGAAGGATGACGGCTTGACAGTATTTCTGCTGAGTAGGACAAAGGAAGGAAAATGGTGACTGTGCCCAGGAAGGACAGGATCGGGCACAGTGGGTAGAGGTACACATTCAGTCACAAACCTCTGCCAGAGAGCAGAGGACCACGCAAGCTGCCTGAGGAGTCTGGATGGTTCTCCTGGTTAATAAAAATCCTTGAAAGATGTTTTGGCTGTTCTGTTTTTAGATTCCAACTGCAGTTTCCCCTCCCTCCTCTCCTCCCAGTCCCTTCCCCCACCTCCCCTCTGCTCTCTACCCATCCCCCATTCACTCTGCTTCTCTCCAGGAAAAGGTGGCAGGCATCCCATGGGTATCAACCAAACACGACATATCAAGTGGCAGTGAGACCAGACACCTCCCTCATACTGAGGTTGGATAAAACCTAGTATGAGGAAAAGGGTCCCAGAAACAGGCAAGAGTCAGAGACAGCCCCCGATCCCACTTTTAGGAGTTCTACATGAAGACCAAGCTACACAACTGTAACATATATGCAGAGGCTCCCTGGTTGTTGGTGCAGTCTCTGTGGGCCCCTATAAGCCTAGGTTAGTTGGTTTGGTGGATTTTCTTGTGATGTCCTAGGAGCCAGAGGGGTGTTGTCTGGTTTTATGTCAACTTGACACATGGTAGAGTCATTTGGGAAGAAGGAACCTCAATTGAGAAAATGTTCCTACCAGATTGGTCTTTTGGCAAGTCGATGGGCATTTTCTTGGTTGATGATTGATGTGGGAAGGCCCAGCTCACTGTGGGAGGTGCCAACCCTGGGTAGGTGGTCCTGAGTTATATAAGAAAGCAAACTGAAAGTTGTGATGGCACACACCTTTAATCCCAGTACTTGGGAGGCAGGTGGATCTCTGAGTTCGAGATCAGCCTCGTCTACAGAACAGTTACGGGACAGTCAGGACTATACAGAGAAACCCTATCTTGAAAAAATAAAAACAAAGGAAGGAGAAAGGAAAGAAAAAGAAAGAAAGGGAGGGAAAGGAAAGGGAAGGAGAGGAAAAGGAAGGAAGGAAAGAAGGAAGGAAGGAGGGAAAGAAGCAAAGCAAACAGAAAGCCAGCAGGAGCAAGTAAGTAATCAGCCCTCCTCCATGGCTTCTGCTCCTATTGAAATATTATTTCCTGAAATATTATTTCCCTAAGTGATGGAGTGCACCTGAGAATTGTAAGATGAAATAAACCCTTTCCTCACCAAGATGTTTATGGTCATGTTTTGTTGTTGTTGTTTTATTTGTTTTATCACAGCAATAGAAACCCTAAGATAAAAGATTTAAACTAGGGACTATTACTTGACTATTACTCACTGAATCTCCAGCCAAATAGATTGCTAGCAAGCCCTAGATTCCATCTCCTTCCTCTCCATTTTCTCTCCTTACCTATCCCTGAGCTTTCTCCATACCATAACCTTTAAAATGTACTAAATAATCCAAAATCATTCCCATCTTAAAAAGTCAGTGTTCCTTATTGCCTGTGGGGTTCAGTCCAGAGTGCCTTTAGCATTGCACATAAGGCCCTACACAATCGATGGGAGTCGCATGAGGGCCTTGAAATAGAACAAACACAGGTTTGAATTCTGACTCTGTCCTTTAAGTCTACCATGTTAATTCTAGACACATTTACTCCAAATCCTTCTACTATCCTCTGCCACAGGGAGCCTCCTAAACCCACTACAGTGTTAGGATTATTAACCTATGCCACCATGCATGACATTTTGTTTGTTTGTTTTTGTTTTGTTTTTCAAGACAAGGTTTCGCCGTGCAACCATCCTGGCTGTCCTGGAACTCACTCTGTAGACCAGACTGGCCTCGAACTCAGAGATCCACCTATCTCTGCTGAGGATTAAAGACATGCACCACCACTGCCCAGCCCATGTCCGACATTTTTATATGGGTTCCGGAGACTGACCAAGCTATCTTCCCTGTTCTCCCACCCTACCTCACCACCCTACCTCAACTTTATGTATGCTATTCTCTCTGCCCAGAAAATTCCTCTTCCCATTTCTCAGACTACAGAACCTGGTCCCTCTTCCAGGCAGAGCCAGTCATTCTCGCTACCCCTTTGTTACCACAGACACATTCACACTTCTCTCCACAAGCTTTTGGTTTGAATCCAGCCACTTCTTTCCTCTGTTATCAGGTGCCTGCAGAAGGCTGGGTTCACGTACCCAGTCTTCTAGTCTAGACCCTCATAGAGAGGAAGTGCTTACATTATGTTATGTGCAAGACTGCATGCAACTGTGGAGCTGGAGGGTTGAGTCTTCTGGAAAGAAAGGCCAAAGGAGCTGACAGAGAAGTAGACCACACTCACACTGATGTAGATCCTGACTATCCAAAACTACAGGCACAGCTAGGACGCACAGACAGGGTTTCTCTGTGTAGTCCTGGTTGTCCTGGAACTCACTCTGTAGAACAGGCTGGCCTTGAACTCACTTTGTAGATCAGGCTGTCCTCGAACTCACAGAGATCCACCTGCCTCTGCCTCCCTAGACTGGGATTAAAGGTGCACACCATTACTGCCTGGAATGTTTGACAAATCTTTAAAAGGAGCGCTCAGGCAAATAATCTACAAACATTGCAATCCCAGCCAGCCAGTGAGGACATGGTATGTATTAACTGAAGGGGTCAAGGTAAGCAGTTAGGCCCAGGAGCTTCAACAAGGTTGAGTCCTTGCTCTGATATTTATAAGTGTAAGACCTCTGCTCACAGGAAGACATTAGGATGCTTTAAGAAACCACAAAAACATCCCCCAACTCCCTCACCTACTTACTTATTTATGCTCTGTCAGCTCTTCTCTAATAGTATAACCTCCCCGAGACCCCAAGGACTTTCCTTGTTTTGTTCTCCGCTAGAAATGGGACACCAGTGCATTTTCTGTTGAAAGAAAGAATGCACAAATAAAAACACTCCAGGGAGCCTCGCTTCCAGGGGCTTTGGGCTTTACTGGCTCAAGCTGTCACAGAGCATATGGCTGGTTTCCTGTAGGCTGACTTCAGGTCTACTTTCATCTACCCGACTATTACTTTTTGGAATTTTCTCTTCATATGTTATGAATGGGAAGCTATTGGAGGGAGGTCTCTTCTTTCAATAAAGGCTCCTGTACAGCCCAGGTTCTTCTTGGACTTGCTGCAGTCCTCCAACCTCACCCTCCCAAATTCTGGAATTACAGACATGCGCCACTGTGCCTGGCCAATGGAGGATTTCTTTAGAGAAATACAGACCGGAATTCAGAAGGCTAATGGCTAATGTAAGGGCAGCTGATGTTGCTCTGGGCCTAGATAGTAGTGAGAAATAAATCAGAAACAATGTAAAACCGATGGTGCAGGGGCAAGTATACACAAAAAACACCCTGCTGGCAGAACCTTTGGACCTAACAGGGTTTTCAAAACAGTAATGGGTTTTGGATGCCTTATGGGCTATTGGGAGGAACACAATGGTAAAAGAGCTCAAGGAACCAACAAATCCCCGACTGCTGTGTCAGGATGAGTGCCTGCGCTGCCCTGAAGCTAAAAGGAAGCAAGACTATTAGGCCGAGAGGATGTGCATCAAAAGAAGCCAAATAAGGCGCAACTCTCACTATTTCAGACTCATCTCTCTGCTGCTGGTTCTACAGAGGTGGGTCCAGTCTCCATGTCCCAGAAGATAACTAAATGCCTATAGATAATGGATAATTGAAAAATATTGGAAATGCAAGCATAAAAATATAAGAAGAAAGACATACAAAAACATGATCCCAACAGAATTAGCATTGTTATAAGAACAGATCAACAAACACTCTAACTTCGTCTGGAAATGTTAGGATAGGCTTCCTACAGGCTACATTTATAACAAAATATAAAACGGAGTGCAGGGGCATAGAAAGTAAGCATATGGGATACTTAGGGGTATGATTGAACTTCAGTTGTGTGTGTGTGAGTGTATGTACACATATGTACATGACTGTGGATATATATTTGTGATATGAGCCATTAAGAGCAGGTGGACTAGTCTGTGGGGACCCTTGAAGCCATTTCAAGGACTTTACACTTGAGTTGTCCACTTATCCATTGTTGCCCATAAGCCGCATTGTTGGAATGACTATCTGCCATTTACATATTCTTCTCCAAGAACACAAGGTAATCTGTCTCACATCAGAATAGGAAATGTGAGGCTGCCACTGGCAGTCATCATTCGTGTAATCAACATAAAAACTCCCTGACTCCCTTAAACACAAGGAATATTTGGATTCTTTACTGGTAGCAGATTGCTGGCAAATAGAACAACTATGGTTCAAACTTTGAAGTTCCCAGAAAGCAGTGCAATAGGAAAAATTGGGCTAAGGTGTAGTTTAGTGGTAGAGTGTTTGTCAGCATGAGTGAAGCCTTATATCCAGTCTTCAGCGGGCTTCACAGGCCTGTAAAAGTGAACCAATACTCTGCACTGAACCTTAAACTCCTGTGAGTGACCCTGAAGAGAAAGTTCATGTTCTTCTGGAGCGGCTGTGACTCCTAATCAGTCTGATGGCAAGCGATAGGCTCAGAGCAGGTTAAATTTAAGAGGGCTTCTCAAATTACACAGGGAGTTTTAGGGAACCTAAGGATGTTTATGTGCGGACTGGCAACGACTACTTTATATCTCCCCTGTGAATAACATACAACATTCCAAAACTTTCAGGTTCATAAATTTACATATGAGCTCTGATGACTCCCAGATTCTGTTTCTAGTCCCAAGTGTTCCTATGAACTCCAGATCTGTATATCCAGTGACTCGTCGCTCTCTCCACTTGGATTTACCACCTTTTCACTATTTCTCCAGCTTGACATTGTTGATCTTAACTTGCGATCCCTGCCTCTTAAATGTTCACATCGCTTAGAATTCACCATTTACCTGGTTGCTCAGAGTAGAAACATAAGTTGTCCATTCTTTCTTTCTTCTTTTCTTTCTTTCTTTTTTTCTTTTTTTGTTTCTTTTTCTTTTTTGGTTTTTCAAGACAGGGTTTCTCTGTAGCTTTGGAGCCTGTTCTGGACCTGGACCTAGCTCTTGTAGCTCAGGCTGGCCTCGCTTGCCTCTGCCTCTTTTTTTTTTTTTTTTTTTTTTTTTTTTTTTGGTTTTTCGAGACAGGGTTTCTCTGTGGTTTTGGAGCCTGTCTTGTAGATCAGGCTGGTCTCGAACTCACAGAGATCCGCCTGCCTCTGCCTCCCGAGTGCTGGGATTAAAGGCGTGCGCCACCACCGCCCGGCTTGCCTCTGCCTCTTGAGTGCTGGGATTAAAGGCGTGCGCCACCACTGCCTGGCTGTCCATTCTTTCATGTCCTGCATCCCATTCATTAGCAAATTCATCAAGGCATATCCAGGATTTAAATTGTTTCTATCACCACTCAAGACCAAGCCCTCATTGTCTTTCATGTGGATCAGCGGTTCTCAGCCTGTGGGTTATGACCTCTCTGGGGGTTGAACGACCCTTTCACAGGAGTTGCCTAAGACCATCTGAAAACACAGATACTTACATTACGATTCATAACAGTAGCAAAACTGCAGCTATGAAGCAGTGATGAAGATAATCTTATGGTTGGGGGCACCACAACCTGAGGAACTGTATTAAAGGGTCACAGCATTAGGAAGGTTGAGAACCACTGGTCTGGGTCCTGCTGGAGCTTCCTAGCTAATCTTCCTGCTTCTTCCCTTGCCCCTATTGAATGTAAGCCAGGAGTAAACACATTTTTTTCCCTTGTGAGAGGCCAGAAACTAAATATTTTAGACTTTGATAGCCATATGGTCTCTGTCAATTCAAATACTCAACTCTTTTGTAGTTCAAAAACAGCCGAAAACAATATACAAACAGATGAGCATGGCTCTATTCCAATGAAACTTTAGCAATGAGCACTGAAATTTGACTTTCAAATTTGAAATTTGAAATTTCAGTCATGAAAATTAAAAAAAAAAACATGCTTAGCTCATGGGCTACACACACACACACACACACACACACACACACACACACACAGGAGTGGATGGGATTTGGTCCATGACTTACATAGTTTATAGACTCTGATATATTGTCAAGCCAGCAACCACTGATTTTTTCCTTACAACTTTATTTTCAAGATTTCTTTACTTATTTTTTATTTGCACATGTGTTCCTGTATGGATTTATGTGCATCGTGTGCATGCAGGAGTCAGAGAGGCCAGAACAAAGTGTCAGATCCCCAGGCACTGGAGTTACAGGTGGTTGTGTGCAAGTATGTGGGTGCTGGGAACTGAACCTGGGTCATCTGGAAGAGCTTAGCAAGCACTTGTAAGCACTGAGTAAGCACTACTACCCATTTCTCTGACTCCAACAACTTTATTTTACATACTAAAGACTCACATTTAGGAAAACTGGAGAACAAATCCGGGCCTTGTGCGGTTCTAGGCAAGCATTCTAATACTAAGCTACAACCCCAGCCTTATCTCCAGTTCCTCTACAGTCTTACTGGATTACTCGATTTGGTCTTGAACTTGAGACCATCCTGTTCGGCTCTCCAGATAGCTGGGGTTAAAGACCTGTACCACCTGGCCCAGCTGAAGCATGCCAGCTTAAAGGGCACAGTTCACTGGGGTTTGGTAAGTTTGCATTCCCGTTCAACCATTACCACTATCTATTTTGGTGCCCCAGAAAGAAACCTTGCACTCTGAATTGCTATTGTCTGTTTTTTATCCAACCTATCCTTCCTATGCCACAACCTAGTCCTGAGTAGTCACTAAATCTAATTTTTTCTCTATAAATTTCTCTTATTCTATCTGTCACTCTCACTTTTCCTTAATTTCTAGATGAGGAAGTGTTTATTTTGATCCACAGTACCAAGTTACAGTGCATCATTGTGGGGAAGTCACAACGCCAAGAACTCAAAACAGCTGGGCACATTGCACCCATAGTCAAAAGGCAAAGAAGACTGAATTAATGTAGGCATTCTTCTTTTTTAGTCTCTTGAGATCTCATTTTGTGGCCAAGACTAGCCTCGAACTCACAATTCTTCTGTCTTAGCATCCAAGTTCTGGGATTAGAGGCACAAGCTACCACATCCAGAAATGGCATAGAAACAACCCTAAAATAGACTCATTCTACCTATAATTATGTAGGTAGAATCAGGACTGCGGATATGGCTCAGGGGTACAGTGCTTGCCTGACATCCAAAAAATCTGTGTTTAATGTCAAGTACTGAAAATGGAGGGGGGCAAGCCTATACATACGTATATATATATATATATATATATATATATATATATATATATATATATATATATAATCTTCACAATCTGTGCCTTTTTCCATTTACTTTCTCTCCCCTCACCATCCCCTTATATTATATGGCTTCCTACTCCATTTCTTTTATCTCCATTATCTGGCATGTGGTTGGCTGTCCAAACACATTAAGTATTCTGACTAGAATCGGAGACTTCAAGTGTACCTTTTAGAGGTGAGAGGTGCAGGTAAGGTATATAGAAGGGCAGGGAAACAGAGCGGGACTCCGATAGGGGTAGGTACGTAGGGAATGATGGGCAGAGATCAGAGCATCAGTGTGAGCTCAGGCACCTGTCTTCCAGAAGCTTTCAATCTCACCCTGCTGGTTGGCTCATTCTGTGACACTACTTTGCTTCTCTCTTTTGTCCTTTTAAAGTATTTGTTTATTTATTGAGGTAGGTTCTTGCTAGTAGCCAAGGTTAGCCTTGAACTTATGATCCTTCCTTCTCAGCCTCCTAAGTACCATGCCAGCTTTCCGCACTGCCTTTCAACAAAGCCTAGCATGTTACAGACTATCTTGATCAAAAATGCTACCTTTTGAATGAATAAGACATTCAGTTAGCAGGAGCCAAGTTCTATTTTATTGTTAGGTACTAATTTTGAAGAACTCTGTAGTAAGGAGCACTAATAATTTGGAACAGTTCAGATATGTGCTATTCAATATGGTAGTCACTGTGAATACCGTACAGTTCTTAAACTGCAGTAGCCTAAATCTAAGATGTGCTAAATATTAAAAAATTTGATATGGAAAACTTGGTATAAAACAAAAAAAAGTATCTTATATTTAAAACTTTGAAAATACTTGGTTAAGCTGGGCGGTGGTGGTGCACACCTTTAATCCCAGCATTCGGGAGGCAGAGGCAGACAGATCTCTGTGAGTTCGAAGCCAGCCTGGTCTACAAGAGCTACTTCTAGGACAGACTCCAAAAACTACAGAGAAACCCTGTCTCAAAAAACCAAAATAAGAAAAAGAAAAAGAAAAATCAAGTTAAATAAAATATATCATCAATTGACTTCACTCATTTCTTTATACTTTTTAATTTTTGTCTACTACAAAATTTGAACAATACCTATGAAACTAGATATTACTGCATGTACCCATAGTTCTCCAGTGACTTGGGAGACTGAGGCAGGAGGATCAGTGGAATCCAGGAGTACAGGGCTAGCTGAGGCAACACAGTGAGACACCCCACACTTCTTAAAAGAAATTACATATAATTACATATGTCACCCACATACATAGCTTAATTATATTTTTTATACCATTCTTTGTTTTCCCTAAAGTCCATAGGAATAATAAATGGAATCCAGAATGCTCTCATAAAATCATAGTTAAATGCTTGAAGTGGTACAGCTTAAGGGGAGTCTTTAGATAAGAACTGGCAAGACTTCATTTACTGCAAGTAGTGCTTGTTCACAGGCAAGCCTCTGAGTAGCTGGATAGGCCGCAGCAGTGGGGAAAATGGTGGAAGTGTGTGAGGCAGTTGACTTGCTTGAGGCGGCTGCTGACTCCCAGCTGTATTTACATTCTGCTTCAATGAATAAATACCACTTTGGCTGGGCCAGCACAAATGTTTATTTCTTTGAAAACACCATTTCCGAAGCGTAAGCACTTGTTTCACAGTCTGTCTTTGGGAGGCAGATCCACATAATTCTTCAAATTCTGCTACTCACACATGTTGGAATTCTGGAGTCAGACCAACTCATTGGCCTCTGAGTTGTTGCCTCCTACTTGGAAGCTGATTCCCAGATATATTTTTGTTTCGGTTTAGGAAGTGAGGACAGCAAAGGGGCTAAAGAGCTTAATAAACTGTTTATATAAGAAGCTTGTAGTCTTTTAAATTATTCTCTGAAACATTGCCTTGATCTCTTTGATTTTCTGCAATAAACAAGCTACTTCTTCTCTACACAAAAAGGTGCCTTGGCATAGAGCCATGAGCAATCCTAACATGCCAGGCCATTTCAATGGTTTTGAAGCCACTTGCAAGCATTTCTAGTACTTTACTCCCAGAGAAGTTGACAAAAATTTAGATTCAAGTGGAAAGTCTGAAAAAAAAAAAGAGAGAGAGAGAGAGAGAGACCTCTACCTTGCACTGCAGTGTGCTAAGGGTTTTTGGATTTCTAAATATCTAATAACTTCAGAGAAAGCACTGGATTATTTACCAAGGATCATACACAAGCACATACACTACAAAATAAACGGCCTCTTTCCCCCGACCCAGATACATACATTTCTTCCAGGAGGTATTGGAAAGGCATAATTAGTGGTGTACAGAGACGCACCATAGTTGATGGGCTAGTCCTTATGGAAATGAATAAACAACACCTTGCTCAGACAGTGGGATTGATATAAAACACGCCCAGATCTCCTTTCCAGTCATAATATTTAGTTCCAGGTTAAAAAAAATCCTTGTTCAAAAACTACCAAATAAACTAAGCAAGTCACCACAGAAATTATCTCTGTGGCTTGGAGAAAACTTAAAAGTAATGCTTCCATTTTCCATCATACTTTGATGCTTTATCAGTAAAGGTTTTTAAAGCTCTTAAAATAAGAAAAAAGTTGCAGCTGGGGAGTGGTGGTGCATGCCTTTTAATCCCAGCACTCACGGAGGTAGAGGCCAGCAGATCTTTAAATTCAAGTCCAGCCCTATATAGTGAGTTCCAGAACAGCCTGGGCTACACAGAGAAACCCTGCCTTGAATCCCCCCGCCCCCCCCCCCGCAAAAAAAGAGAGAGACAGATAGAGATGGGGGGGGGGAGTAAGGAGGAAGGAAGGAAGGAAGGAAGGAAGGAAGGAAGAAAGGAAGGAAGGTGTGTGCTAGAGAGACTTACTCAATGATAAAAGCGTTTGCTGCTCTTGCAGAGGACTGAGTTCAGTTTCCAGCCCAAAGTTGGGCATCTCACAACCACATACAACTCAGCTCCACAGAATCCAGTACCACTTCTAGCTTTCATGAGGATCTGCACTCATATGTGTGTGCGCACACGCAGACACATACACACAAGTGAAAATCATAAAACCAAAGTGTTTTTTTTAAAGGAAGGAAGCACATTGTATAGAGGCTGTTAACCCCAGTACATGAGAAGCAAAAGCAAGAAAAGGAAATTAAGGGTCCTCCTCAACTGTATAGTTAGTTCGAGGCCAGTGTGGACTACTTGAGACCCTTTCTCAAAATAAAAAATAAAAATACAAAAAAGTGCGGTGGTATATGCCTGTAATTTCAAGGTCACCACTGGTTACACAGCAAATTCTAGGTTAACTTGAGCCACAATAAGTCTCAAATCACCAAAAAAAAAAATGGGTATGGTAACATCTTTAATCACTAGCACTTGGGAGGCAGAGGCAGGCAAATCTCTGTGAGTTTGAAATCTGGCTTATCTACATAGAGTTTCAGGCCAACCAGAGCCACAGAAAAAGACTCTTGTTCAAAAACAGGACTAAAAACAAAAACAAAATAAAGAAATGAAAAGAAGTCTCTGGGATTCAACAGTTAAGAGGACTTGCTACTCTTTCAGAGGACCCAGGTTCAGTTCCCAGCATCCACAGTGGCTGCTCACAGCTACCTCAAACTTCAGTTCCAGAGGATCTGATGCCCTCTTCTGGTCTCCACAGGTGCCTGTATACACATGATGTACATACATATACTCAGACACACACATACACATAAACTAAATAAATCTTCAAACAGACAAACAGAAAGAACTTTTTTTAAAAATTTTAAAATAAATCTGAAAGGCTCTTGGGCTAGGCGTGGTGTCCCATGTTTTTACTCCTAGCACCTAGGAGGCAAAAGCAGGAAGATCTCTGAGTTTGGGGCCAGCCTGTAGTCTGGTCTACACAGTGAGTTCCAGGAGAACCAGAGCTGTGAGACCCCATCTCAAAACAAAACAAAAACAAAAAGTCTATTGAAAAATAAAGAAGTGAAGGCAAAGAAAGGATTCTGCAAATTGAAGAATTTTTGCTTTGCCAAAGTAAATATTGAGTACCTTATAGGCACAATGAGATGTTTTGTTTGGTTTTGTTTAAATGAGAGTTGTCCTGTCTATGGCCACAACACCCTGATCACACCCAATCTCATCTGCTCTCAGAAGCTAAAGAGAGTCAGGCCTGGTTAGTACTTGGGTGGGAGACCATCTGGAAATACTGGGTGCTGTAGACTTTGGGGGCTGGAGATGGATGGCTCAGTGGTTAAGAGCTTTGGCTGCTCTTCCTAACTTCAATTCCAAGCACCCACATGGTGGCTTACAACCATCTGTAATGACATCTGGTGCCCTCTTCTGGCCTGCAGGCATACATGCAGACAGAACACTGTATACATAATAGATAAATAAATCTTTTTTTAAAAAAATTTTTAAAAAAAGCTGGGCAGTGGTAGCACACACCCTTGGGAAAAAAAAGTTGTCTATATGTTTCCTAGGCTGGTCTTAAACTCATACACTCAAGAAATCATCCCACTTCAGCCTTCTAAGTAGCTACAATTATGGATGTATACCACTGTGCTAGTGAGAAGAAATAGTCTTGATGAATCTTACCGATTTAAAATCTCAGCCATGGTGTACATAGTAAATCCTAGAAGTTGTACAGCTTTTTTCCTTTTAAATGTTCACAACACAAGCCTGTTAATCTCAGCATTTGGGAGGCAGAGAGGAGGGTTTCAAGTTCAAGGATAGCTGGAGTCAAGTGGAGAGCCTGTCTCAAAGTACCAAGGGTGAATTCGAAAGATGGCTCGGCTGGTTAAGGTCCTTGCTGTACAAGCCTGACAACCTAAGCTCCACCTCTGGAACCCACATACGACTGGAAGGAAATAAGTGACTCCATAGAGTTTTCTGTCTTCTACCTAAACACCATGGCATCTATGCCCACATACACACACCACACACACACTAACAATAAATGCAAAAAAAAAAAAAACAAAACCCAGGGGCTACTATAGGTATGGTAGTGCACACCTATAACCCCAGTATTTGGGAGGATTGTGTGAGTGTGAGGACACCCTAAGCTACAAAATGAGTTCTTCCACGACAGCCTGGGCCACACTATAAGACTATCTTAAAGAAATGTACATTAAAAAAGAAAAATCCCAGCAGTGGTGGCACACACCTTTAGTCCCAGTACTCAGGAGGCAGAGGCAGGCAGATCTTTGTGAGTTCAAGGCCAGTCTAGTCTACAGAGCTAGTTACAGGACAACCAAGAAACCCTGTCTCTAAAAACAAAAGCAAACCAAGGGTTGGAGATGTGGCTTAGTGGTAGAGTATTTGCCTAGCAAGCAGAAGGCCTTGGTTTTGTCCCCAGCACCTCAAAAAAAAAAAGTAGCAGTTTAAAATAAGATTTGAGCCGGGCGGTGGTGGCGCACGCCTTTAATCCCAGCACTCGGGAGGCAGAGGCGGGCGGATCTCTGTGAGTTCGAGACCAGCCTGGTCTACAAGAGCTAGTTCCAGGACAGGCTCCAAAACCACAGAGAAACCCTGTCTCGAAAAACCAAAAAAAAAAAAAATAAGATTTGAAAGAGCCAAAGCTACCCTTTCAGTAATACTAACTCCCGTCTCAGGTCCCATGTGGTTGCTGATGCAAATAAAGCAGAATCAGATGAAAGTCTCTGTTAAACTGTGCAGTTAAAAGCTGGGTGTGTGGCACTTGGCTAATAGGGGCTGTGAGGTCATAGAGTCACGGTGGTCCCTCCCTACACAGTGAGACCTCAAAAGCAAGCAAAAGAGCCTATAATCCCAGCACTCAGGAGGCAGAGGCAGGCGGATCTCTGTGAGTTCGAGGCTAGCCTGGTCTACAAGAGCTAGTTCCAGGACAGGCTCCAAAGCTACAGAGAAACCCTGTCTCAAAGAAAAAAAAAGCCAAAGCCATTATGCAATTCAGTATATTGTTCATTATTTTAACTCATTTATTACACTTGTCTATTAAAAGGGTTACCTCAGAAACCCATATAGAAAAGAGCCTCACATTTTGGGGTGTTGTTGAACATCACTCTTGGAGGAGAAGCACATCTTACCTGAAGCAAAGGCATCAGCTGCAACCCCAGGGCTTGTTCATAAAGCAAGTTCAGCTCGGCACAGCTGGAGAAGGAGAGCTTGGAAGTGTAGAGGTAATAGTGCACATGCCTAAATGTGGAGCCATCTCTGTCAATGAACAGCCTCTGGCTTTCTGCAGATGTCAAGGCTGAAGCCTCTTTCCACAGCAGTGAGTCTGGGAATTGAGCAAGTTTGCTTCTGGGAACTGAGAAATGCCAGCCCCCAACATTGAAATGAAACAAGTCCTCTGCTGATTCATGCAGCATGCCAGGCTCCTCCTAAAGGAAAAATGAGGTGACAGTTATACAACAGAAATAAATGGAAAGCATCCTGACAAGCAGTATGGAACCACAGTTGCTGACAACATGGTAAAGTGCATACAGCAGGCAAAGGAATTCACACACAATGTTATGAGCTCAGTAAGACTGAAGGATAGTTTTAAAAAACAATTCTATTTCACACCTTAAAATTTAAGAAGCTAGCTATGGTTTCAGGCATCTGTAATCTCAACACTCAGAAGACTGAGGCAGGAGGATCACTACAAGTCTGAGGACAGTGTAAGGCTACATAATGAACTCAAGGCCAACTATGGCTACACCGCGAGACCCTGTATTAAGAGGTGGGTGGTAGGAAAAAGAGCGCCTGTTGTGAAACATGAGTATCTGGATTTGGATCTCAACATCCATGTAAAAGAGCTGGGTGTGTCCGACGTTCACCTGTACCCGCAGCACTGATTGGGGGTGGAGACACGAAGGTCCTTGGGGGTTTTGCTGGCTGCCAGCCTAGCTGAAAAATGAGCAGCTCCACTGCAAGTGTCTCAAAGGACTGAGCATGAGATCAAGAGAGCAGAATACTTGATCTTGTCCTCTGGTTTCTGCATGCACACACATAGACTTGTTCACTTGAATGGATATACATGTGCACACGTGCGCACACGCACACACACAGAGAAAGAAAATGAGAATAAATAATTCTATTTATAGGATCAAAAAAGCAAACATTTATTAACAAACTTAAGAAATATAATCTTTATACTCTGAAAACTTTGGAACATGGTTTAAATCGTTTTTTGTATATGTGCACCAGATGTTGACATTGTTATCTTTTCCAATTGCTGTCCACATCATATTTTGAGATTAATTTCTCATTGAATCAGGGTTCTTGGATTCAGCTAGACTGGCTAGCCAGTGAGTTTCAGCGATTACCCTTTCTGCCTCTCCATGCTGGGATTACAGGATAGTTAGCTTTTTATATAGTGTCGAAGCTTGAACTCAGATTCTCATTCTTGCACAACAAACATTTTACTGATGAACCCTCTCCTTATGAACCCTGTTGAAAGAAACTTTTAAAATTCTCAAATAAATGGGAAAATAGGCTCTCTTGAGAAATGTAATATGGAGATGACAATACTCAAGCACGGTGCCTACAATTCAAGAAGCTAAGGCAGGAAGGTTGCTAGTTCTAGGCCAACCTGACCTACACAGCAAGACCCTGTCTAAAAATATGGCGATATTCTCCAAACTGCCCTATAAATTCAACACAATTCTGGTGAAAAACCCAGCTGCCTTAAAAAGGACTCATAAAATAGCTACAAAAATCTTTTTAAAGAAAAACAAAATTTTAGGACATGTACTTCCAATTTTGAAAACTTACTACACACCAAGATTAATTAAGACATTGTACTATTAGTATAAAGACATATATAACTGGAGCCTAGAAATAAATCTTTATATCTATGTTAAGTTGAATTTGTCTATCAACTGGTAAATAAATAAACAAAGTGGAATATATCCATACATTGAAAGTATTTTGGTAGTTTTGTTTGTTTTGTTTAAGACAGAGTCTAATTTTGGAGCCCTGGCTGGCATGGAACTTACTCTGTAGATCAGGCTGGCCTTGAACTCACAGAGATGAACCTGTCTCTGCCTCTTAATTGCTGGAATTAAAGACATTTTTTCTGCCTGGTCTGACTCATTAAAAGGTTATTAATAAAAAGGAAAGAAGTAATGATACATGTCACAACATGGATTGACCTTGAATCATTATGTTAAGAAAAAGCAGACAATGTGAGGAAAAGGCAAATTTGTAGAGCCATAAAGTAGATGAATGGTTAATTAGGGCTGGGAGACTAAGAAGGAGTATGATTTTCTTTAAGGAAGATAAAAACATTCCACGGTTGTGGTGGTGGTTGCACAACTCAGAAAATATAAGATCATTGAATTATACTTATTAAAATGGTAAATCCCAGCTCTCAGGAAACAGAGGCAGGTGGATTTCTTATCTCTTTTCTCTACGAGTTCCAGGCTAGCCAGGGCTATATAGTAAGAGCCAGGGTTTTGCAGAGAAATCTGTCTCAAAAAACAAAACAAAAATAATAATAACAGAAAAGTTAAGAGTTTTGCCTGCACATATATATGTGCATTACCTGCATGCCTAGAACTCAATCTGCAGACCAGACTGGCCTCAAACTCAGAGATCTGCTTGCCTCATCGTTCTGATTACTGAGCCCAAAGGCATGTGCCACACACCTGACTTAACATGTATACGTAAAATTCTTTTTTAAAATAATTTATTTAAAAAAATCTCCAAATCTCAAATGCCTAAAAAGCAAGTCATCAGGTAAATAGGTAGACCTGAAGTGACAGCTCTCAAAGGGTGAGATAAGGCGGCCTAAGCTATCAGAGAAATACAAATTAAAACTGCACTGGAAGTCCATCTCATCAAGTCAGAATGACTATCCTTCAAGAAAACAGCACAAATTTGGGGCTGAAGAGATGTTCAATGGTTAAGAACACTTGTTGCATAGGGTGGTGGTGTTGCACACCTTTAATCCCAGCGGAGAGAAACCTTGTCTGAAAAACTAAACAAAAACAAAAACACATTTTGCTCTTCCAGAGGACTGTAGTTCCTTTCCTGGTACCCATGTGGAGCACCTCACATCTACCTGTATCTACAGCGTTAGGAATGAAGCACCCTTTTCTGGCCTCCAATGGCACCCACACACGTATGTGTATGTTCATATGCATACAGACATAAAACATAAAAGTGATAAAACTAGATTTTACAATAACAAGACGAAAACAACAACAAATGCTAAATCGGGGCTGCTTCTGCAGAAATCTATTATGGAGAGTTCTAAAGCACCAAACACAGAAACACCACTCAACTAGCACCACTTGTGGATATATACCTTGTAACAATTATTTTTCTCAATGCTGTGACCAAATACTTTGTATTTGTATAAAGCAATTTAAGGGACCACCAGATGGCTCTGTGGGCAAAGACACTTGCTGCGCAAGCCTGGTGACCTGGGCTTAATCCATGGAACCCATGTCAAATTGGAAGAAAAGAACTGATTCCACAAAGTTGCCCTCTGACCTCTACGTGTGTGCCATGGCATGTGCACCCAGCACCCACACGGACACATTTAATAATAATAAAAGCAACTGAAGAAGGATTTGTTTTGGCTCAGGGTTTAAGAGCATTCAGTCCAGCAAAGCAGAGGAGGTGTGATAGAGTTCTTGGGAGCAGAAGCATAAAGCTAGGGCTCCTCACATCTGGGACAATCAGAAAGCACAAAGCATGCTGACGCTCCTGCCTCCTTTTTATTCAGGCAGGTACCAAAGACCATGAGGTGGTGCTGCTGCATTCAAAGCAACTCTTCTTCCTTGGCTAAATTTCTCTAGAAATATATTCACAGACATTCCTAGAAAAGTGCCTCTTAAGTAATTCCAACTCTGGTCAGGCTGACCATGAAAATTAACCACTATGTACTAAAGAATTCTAAATCAGCATGCCATAGATATACTTGCACATCCATGAATATTACTGCACTATTCACAATAGCCAAGATATGAAACCAGCTTAAAAGCACATCAACAGATGAATAGATAATGCAGTAGATATACACAAGGGATTTTATTCAGCTGTAAAGAATGACATTCTGGTATTTGCAGGAAAATGGAAGGAACTGGAGATAAATAAGCTAGGTTCGTGATGGAGGAAGGTCATTGGCTAATAAAGGAACTGCGTTGGCCCATTTTATTGGTTAGAGGATAGGTGGGAGGAGTAAACAGAACAAAATGCTGGGAGGAAGAGGAAGTGAGCTCAGAGACTCGCAGCTCTCCTCTCGGGAGCAGACGCCTGAGAGAGACGCCATGCTCCTGGCTCCTGGGCAGACGCACGCTAAGAAGCTCCGACCCAGGATGGACATAGGCTAGAATCTTCCCGGTAAGCACACCTAGGGGCGCAACACAGATGATTAGAAATGGGCTAAATTAATATGTGAGAATTAGCCTAGAAGAGGTTAGATAGAAATGGGCCAAGCGGTGTTTAAATGAATACAGTTTGTGTGTTGTTATTTCGGGCATAAGCTAGCCGAGCAGGCGGCTGGGGTGTTGGGGACGCAGCCCCGCCGTCGCTCTTATTACTACATATGGCGCCCCACGTGATGGACTAAACCCACTTAAAAAACCTGAGAAGGCTTAAAAATAAGGAAAAGAGAGTTTAACACAGATTTTTGCTGTTTGTTGGTGGTGTGCTGTAGAGAGATTTCCTGATTCGGCAACAGTAGCAGAAAAAAAAAACGCTGTGTCATTTTAAAGCGCGACTTCCTGGGGCTGTGCCGCTCTTGCTCCTGCGGGAGACAGAGCTTTTGAATAGAGCATTTGGAGTAAAGTGCTATGATTTGTTTGATGGCAACTAGACTCGCTGTGTTCTCGGGTCTGCTCTGCTTGTTAGAGGCAAGCATGCGCTTTCATCTAAGAGAGGCTTCCTGACTCAGCTTTAGCTGCAAAGCCTGCAGCTCATTAAGAGGTCCTGCCACGAAACACTTAAATGGTGTTGACGAAAAGCTGAACGCATGCTTTTCGGTTTTCAGCCATAGCAGGAAAAAAGCTGTGCCGTTTAAAAATGCCGGCTTTCTGGGCTGTCCTGCCAGGACAAACTCTGACTCTTTTACGAAGGCGGTTTGTGCGGTTTGCAAGCACAGGCTGCTGAAGCTCGCTTGCTGGCTACAGCCAGTACCTCAGCCATGAGGCTGGAAAGCTAAGGAATGGGCTGGATCCAGCCGGCAAAGCCACGCCTTTAATCCTACTGATATTGCTTGGTAAATGAAAGACTCTTGTGGTCAGAAAAAGAGAGATATACAGTAAAGAGAGATTCAAAGACAAAGAAAATTTCTGAATGGTTTAAAGTGTGTTAAAAATATATGCAGACTAAAAGTTGAAGTTCTTAAAGTAAAAAACAAAAAAAGGAAGAGAGTTGTTGTGTGTGGTAGCACACGCCTTTAATCCCAGTGCCTAGAAGGCAGAGACTAACAGATCTCTGTGAGTTCAAGGTGTAGTAGCAAACACCTTTAATCCCAATGCCTGGGAGGCAGAGACAGGCGGATCTCTGAGAGTCCAAAGACAGCCTGGTCTACAGAGTTATTCCAGGTCAAAGATATACGCTCAAAAAGCAAAAAGTTAACCTAGGAATGTCACAGCTTAGATTCTTAAGCACCTAGTGATTTAAAGGCGCAAATCAAAAGTGCTCCTGGATAGTAAAAAATTGCAGATTCACAATAGGATAGATTCAGACCACTAAATGAGTCACACTGTTGCATGAATGTACGTAGGCTTGGGAGAGAGAAGAAAAAGAATATAGAGAATAAAATTAATGGTTAAAAAAAAAGGTAAAGTCTTTAAAGAGACAGAATAAAGTAAAGTGATAGAGTAAAAATAAGCCACGTAAATATGGAAAATTCACAGAGAGTCTGGATTATGTACATTGTGTTTTCTTTAAAATTTTTGACTGTGAAGGAGCTAAGTACAGAGAGACATTTCATTATATGGGCTGCCAAGTGGAACCAGAACGGATATCATGAGCGTATCAGAATTTGGATCTAAGGATATGATACTTTGGAAAAGAGATTCTTCTTTTGTTTTCACAGAGGATCAGACCTTGTGGATTGCATTTATCCCGATATGGTATGATGAACCACGTCCTCCTGAAGGGTTGCTGTGAACATCTTCAGAAAATTGCTTTGCTCAACTGCCAACTGAGATGAAACTAGCACACAGGTTATACCATGAAAGACCCAATTAATGACGCCCCCATTCAGCAGGAAGCAGTTTGGAGAGAAAAAACTGCGTCCATGTTCCCAAATATGGTTTATAAACGTTCTTTCACATTTAAAGGGGGATATGATATAGGTATGAATAATTTACATTAGTATAGATTTTGCTTTATTGATAGAGATTTAAGGTCTATTTTGTTATATGTATAAGTGTTTCTGATTTTGATTAAGGTATTGTGATTGTGTAGTTCATTTAAATATGTACTGTATAATTAAGAAATATAGGTTGTTAATGGATAATCATCGATAATAGTAAAGCTTGTAGTCATGTTAATTAGGTTTTCTAGATATATAGAGATATATTTTAGATAGACATTCTTCATGTCTTTCAAAGATTACAGAATAGGACATTTAATGTTTTAATAACTGAGGACTTTTCATGACAATGAGTCACTCTGCTCCTGGCAGCACCAATGTACTTCAAGAGGAAGATGGGCATCGAAGAGGCTCGTTATGGAGTTTGATAGCCATTTGGGCAAGAAACTGCTCTTGCCTGGACTATTGCATAAACTGGACACAGAGAACCCGCAGAGAGAGGACTACTGAACTTGCCTAAGGTGAGATGATCTTTCCGGGTTCCTGATTCATGAAAGAGTCTGTGAGACATTCTGCAGGACACAACAGATAGTGACTGAACTGACTTTGAATTTTCCTGCTTTATGGAAATGTCTGCTGGATACCATGGGCCTGAAGGCTGAAGATGGATGCCCCAACGGTACAAAAGAACTTTGGGTGACTGTCCAGGCAGCGAAATGTCTTTGTCATTTCTAGAGTTTGAAGTTTCTTAGTTCTTGTTTACTTAGGTAATATTATATCTTTCTGGAGTCTTTGGTGGAGTTAAGAATAGTTAGTTAAAGTTATAGTTTTCCTTAGTTATGATAAAGATTATTGTAACTTTTACTTGATAACTGTTTTGTTATATGTAATTTTGCTATGTTAAAGTAAAGCCTTTTTTTTTTGTTTAAACCGAAAAAGGGGAAATGATGGAGGAAGGTCATTGGCTAATAAAGGAACTGCGTTGGCCCATTTTATTGGTTAGAGGATAGGTGGGAGGAGTAAACAGAACAAAATGCTGGGAGGAAGAGGAAGTGAGCTCAGAGACTCGCAGCTCTCCTCTCGGGAGCAGACGCCTGAGAGAGACGCCATGCTCCTGGCTCCTGGGCAGACGCACGCTAAGAAGCTCCGACCCAGGATGGACATAGGCTAGAATCTTCCTGGTAAGCGCACCTAGGGGCGCAACACAGATGATTAGAAATGGGCTAAATTAATATGTGAGAATTAGCCTAGAAGAGGTTAGATAGAAATGGGCCAAGCGGTGTTTAAATGAATACAGTTTGTGTGTTGTTATTTCGGGCATAAGCTAGCCGAGCAGGCGGCTGGGGTGTTGGGGACGCAGCCCCGCCGTCGCTCTTATTACTACAGGTTCGTGTTTTCTTTCATACATGAAATATAGATTTATACGTATATACATATGATATGAAAGTTGAAAGGGGCCTATACGAGGAGAAGAGGTCTAAAGGAAGGGGAAAAAGAGGGTAATGGGACATAAGAACAGAGAGTGGGACTGCTTAAGGGGAGAAAGGCACAGCAAACAAAGTCAAATGATATATGTATTTGAAAATGTCACAGTGGAACCCACTAGCTTGTATGCTAACTAAAAAGATTAAAATTTTCTAGGAATGATGGTGGCTGTGGGTACAAGACTATTAAAGTACAAGGTGGTTGTTCAAGAAAGGAATACCTTCCTCTTCCACCAAAAATCTGCATCTCTAATTCTGAAAAAGAATAAATCCTTGTAATAAAGAAGAGGGGCATTTCTTCTACAGTAAACCGTGTCTAATTTCTGAAATAAAGAGGAACCATTACACATGCCACTTTAAGACTAGAAAAGCTCTAGGCAGATGTGAAGAGAAAGAATACAGATTATATAATGGGTTCATGACTCAGAAGCAGAACTGGAAAAACTAATCCAATGATGCCATTTTGAGTTCCATGCCTTCTAAATGTGATCGAGGCTGGACATGATAAACTGAGAGTAAATAAGGACTCCACCTTTATCAGAAAGCACAGATATACAAGGATTTGATTTTCATCCTGTTCTCTTTGAAGGTACCTAGCCAGTTGAAGGCTCAGCAGAGATATGTGTTTTGGCATACTTGAATGCTAAACTAAACCTGCTCCTTGGAGGCTGAGCTCTTATTAAAGAAAAGGGTCGGGGACTAGAGAGACGGCTTAGTGGTTAAGAGCATTGGCTGCTCTTCTAGCGGACCTGAGTTCAGTTCCTAGCACCCACATGGTAGCTCGCAACTGTCTAAAAGTCCAGTTCCAGGGAATCTGACACCTTCAGAACAAGAAAATAAAGTTAAATTAATTTATATAAAAAAGGGGGGGTGTCTTGGTTCAAGTACTTGCTTCACGTGTCACCCATAGGACTTTCAAGGGACACTTTCTGGTCAAAGTTAGGAAAGTAACTGTTCTTCCCAGAGCTTTCTTCCCCAAAGACTGTTCAGGGCATTACTAGTGCAGAACTATTCCGCTTGGGGGAGAGCCTCCGGTCATAGCAGCTAGGGAACCTGCAGTACTTGAAAAAATGGCTTCTTGCTAGACCACTACGGGATGTAGGGCGGTTTTTAGCCATCCCAACTCCATTCCAAAGAGCATCTCATTTCCATACGACCTTCTTCCAAATCAAATTAGAGCGATAGGACCTCAGTGCCCTGAAGCCAGGACTCGGCTCCCCAGAGCCAAGTTTCTCCTAACTTCGGGAATTTCCATCAGGCCTCCAAAATCTGCCCCCCCCCCCAACTGTCACTGTCAGATGTGGATTTCGCCTTTAAAGGTCACTCCCGTTTAGCTCAATGTCTAGAACGAACCTGGGCTTTAAGGTACTAAGGCCTCCATCCCTCAAAGAGACAAACCTCCTCCACCCCTCAAACCTGACGCCCCTCAAATTCTCAGTGCTGTAGAACAAGCAGTTCACCGCTAAAGACAGCATGTTCTCGCAGCTACTCATCCACGCCCTCCCCAGATTCTTCTAAGCTGGGGCCGCCTTCCGACCCTCATCGAGTCAGATCCCTATTCCCAACGCCTACATTCTGGGCTCCAACTCCCCCACTGGCCACCTCCGTGGTTTTGGCGCCCTTCTCCGGGACGGGCTCCATACCATAGTCCTAACTTCTGTGGCAGGCGGATAGGCACGTGACCCGTCCTCTAACGGCACCTAGAAAACCGAGGTCCTCAGCTAGTGGGCGGGGCGGGGGCGGGGCCTGGCGCGAGGGGCGTGGCCTGGCGAGCGCGGGGCGGTCTCGCGAGCCGTGGCAGGTGAGCGGCGGGCGCGAATGGCGGAGCAATGGGATCTGGACGAGGAGGGTCTCCGCCGCCTGGGGGCGCTGACCCTGGAGCAGTCGGGTAGGGCCGAACCAGGAGGGCGTGGGTCGGGAGCGTGGGTCAGAGGCTGAAGGGAAACCCAGGTGGAGGCAAGAGAACTGCAGGGGAGCAGTTCCTGAGGAGGAGAAAGGGGAAACTGAGGCAGAAGGGTTACACTGAGGTGCGGAACGAAGTAAGAGGATAGTCTGTGGCAGAGGATGAGAAATTGAAGGAAAGGAGTGTGAAGTACTAACAGGCAGGAAGAGACCCTTATGGCAAGTGACAGAGTTTGACAGAAGTCTCCTTTAGTGGAAGGAAATGGATATTGGTGAGAGAGGGGAAGGGTTGAGAAGGACAAGAGTGGTGGTGGGCGCTGCTGAGGAGGCACAAGGGGCGTTAATTTTGGCAGTCACTTAGGAGGACTTTTCCAGGTTGGGATGCCTTGGGAAAGAACACCCCTATTCCATCATCCGTTCTCAAGAACTTCAAGAACTTCCGTCTCTCTTTGATCAATCTGGATGTTCCCTTTTAAAAGCCCAGAGAGGCTTTATGTGAAATACTAAGCTCAGAGCCCCGGCCTTGCCTTCACCCTAAAGGTAATAAATACTGAGAGATGCTGAACATTGCCTCTGCCCGGGTCTGACTCACATAGTTTGCTTTCTGAGAGACTAAGAAGGAAGAAAGCTGGGAAAGTCTTCAATATTCCTAATTAAACTCTTACTTCCCTAATAAGTTTATTATATCATTATTGCCACTCGTTGTGTTAAATGCCTTACTTGCATTTAATCTCCAAAACAAGCTTACTAGGCAGATGCTGTTATGATTCCCATTTTACAAATCAGTAAAATTAGATTAGACTCTTGCCCAGAGTCACAGAGCTGGTGGGACAGACAGGGTTTATTAATCCAAGACTTAATCCAAAGTCTGTGCTATAGCCATAACAAACACTTCTTTCCTGCTTCCTCTACTTTTCTCATTTGTAAAACAAGAAAATATCGGGATTTTTAATTAATAATTTAAAATTTTTAAGTTATAAAAATTAGTATATGCTGGTAAGTTAAATACTATGTGAACAATAAAGATGATACAACTTTTTTTCTGTAGCCAAAGATAACAGTTTGATTAATGTATAAATTGATGCAGACCTTTCATATATATAAATATATATGTTTGTATGAGACAAGGTCTCATGTCTTTTTAAAGACAAAAGTCAGTCCCCTGAGGAGGTAATGGTCATTTGAAAGGCGATTGCCGTGAAAGTCTACCCTCAAACTTGCCCCTCTACCCAGTCTTATGCAGTTCTGAGGAGTCAAGTCTAGGGCTCAGCGCATGCTAGGCAAGCATTCTACCAACTGGGCAACATCCTCAGCGTGGCACATATTTTCCTTTCAAAACTGTTGTGAACCCCCTATTTTACAAGTCAGATAAAGTCAGCTTCATTGGCTTGGTACACATCTGTCTTTCCTTCTGTTAATATTTTATAGTATTAATTCACCTTGGTATTGAGGATGGAGAGGCACAAAGCTAACCATTGTGGTGCATACCAATAATCCCAGCTACTAGGGAGGCTGAGGTACAAGGACTGACTGAATCCACAAACATGAGATCTAGTCTTTAAAAAAAAAAAGAAAAAAGAAAACAAAAAATAATGATATTTGTGGGAGAGGGCATATACCCCTCCCATTCTCCAGCTAGAACGAATTATGGCATTCGAACACACACACACACACACACACACACACACACACACAGAGCTGTATTTAACATAGGATCTCTTCAGTATTTAGACTAGGCTGTCCCCAAACTCACAGGAATCTGTCTCGGGCTCCCATGTGCTGGAATTAAAGGTGCGCACCACCAACCCCAGCCAGATAAAACAATTTTAAATCTTTAATAAATATACAAGAGATCAGATAAAAGCTCTGTAGACTGGTCCTTTGTACACTAGTAGCTCATTGACAACTTAGACAAAGAGAGTTTCAGGGAAGTAGGGAAACCATATTCAGGTAGAATGAGGAGGAAAGGATATGTTTGAGAGAGGAAATAAGTTAAAATGAGAAGTTTTTAAGACTATAAAGAAGAATACAGAAGTAAAATGGCACCTGAAGGGTTTAATATGGGGTCAAGAACAGTGCATAAGCAAAATGTACTAGAACATGTTGAGCAACACATGTTGATGATGAATTATTTAGCAGAGAAAATATCTGTAACTATGTGTTCCTTAAAAAGGCTATTAGCCGGGTGGTGGTGCACACCTTTAATCCCAGTACTCAGGAGACAGAGGCAGGTGGATCACTGAGTTTGAGCCCACCCTGGCCTACAGAGCAAGTTTCAGGACAGCCAGGGCTACACAGTGAAACCCTGTCTCAAAAACAAAACAAAAAAATAAAACAAACAAACAAAAAATCTGCTAAAGTAGTTAATTTATTACACTCTAGATATTATAATTGTAAAACAAAGAATAAGTCTTTACTTTGCCTCCCTGTCTTACAGGCCTGGTTCCTCTTCCTAAAGACAATTACTATTACCAGATTTCCAGAAATATCCTATACATATATAAGCATTTTATTTTATTTTATTTTTTATTTATTTGAGATAGGGTCTCACTAGGTAGCTCTGACTGTCCAGGGATTTACTATTTAGAACAAACTGGCCTTAAACTCACAGATATACACCTGCCTCTGCCTCCTGAGTGTTGGGATTAAATAACTATTCCCTGCAATTTTATAATTTTTCTATGACTATTTCCCATGTATGAAAGAGTAGAGATAACAGAGTACTGAACTCCTGTCACTTTACCTCAACAGTTATCAATTCATAGTCGATCCTTTTTCTTACATATTCTACCATCTTTCTACTCCTAAACTTCGGCACTAATTATTTCAAAGCAAATCCTAGACATATAATTTCATCCATAAATATATTGTCATGTATTTTCAGAGATAAGAACTCCTCAAATAACCAAATATTCCATCTAAGATAGCTGACGGCAACTTCTTTGTTTCATGTCTGTATGGTATCTGAGCATGTCTGTGGAGGGACCAGGATAACACTGGAAATCTTCCTCAATTTCTCGCCACAATGAGGTAGTCTCTCCATTGAACCCAGAGCTAATGAAATGGACTAGTCTATCTAGATCACTTGCTCCTGGGATGACCTGTTTCTGCTTTTCCAGTGCTAGAATTACAAGTAGACCACTACATCTGCCCAATATTCATGTGAGTACCAAGGATACAAATTCCAGTCCTCTTATAAGGCAAGCATTTTATAAACTGAACTCTCTCCCTAGACCATAAATTATTTTATTTATTTATTTTTAAGATTTATTTATTTATCATGTGTACAGTGTTCTGTCTGCATACCAGTAGAGGGCACCAGATCTCATTATAAATTGTTGTGCACCACATATGGTTTCTGGGAATTGTACTCAGGACCTCTGGAAGACCAGTCTGGCCTCAAATTCACAGAGAACCACCTGCTTCTGTCTCCCAGGTGCTTGGATTAAAGGCATGTGCCACCACCACCAAACTTGTTCTGTTCATTTTTAAATTGCTGATACAATGTCTTTAAATGTATAAACAGTATTGTTACATTTTCTCTGGAATACATTTCTTTCCGGACACTCCTATGATCTTATCTAATATAGTATCTCAAGTACTACCTAAGGCTTCTAATACATAGTGCTTTAGCTATAGCAGTAACTTCGTGTGTGTGTGTGTGTGTGTGTGTGTGTGTGTGTGTGTGTGTGCAGTTATTGTTTAGGATTGAATCCTTATACATGTGAGGCATTCTACCACTAGGTTGCATCTCCAGCCTCAATAATAACTTCTTTGTGGAGGGTGGGAGTAGGTTGAGTCAAGGTCTCATTCATGTAGCCTTGGCCTGCCTAGAACTCACTATGCAGACCAGGCTGGTCTTGAACTCAGAGCTCCATCTGCCTCTGTCTCTAAAGTGCTAGTATTAAAGGCATGTGCCTTCATGCCTTAAATGTGGGATTCTCCTCTGTATGCTATGAAAATGTTTTATCATCATTGGTTAA
The DNA here is from genome assembly GCF_018167655.1 of Microtus oregoni. NCBI lineage: Eukaryota > Metazoa > Chordata > Mammalia > Rodentia > Cricetidae > Microtus > Microtus oregoni. The sequence continues at coordinate 46,386,825 of NW_024543063.1, forward strand.
TAAAGAAGTTGTTTCAGCCAATGGCTTAGCAGAGTAAAACCAGGAGGGACATCAGAACAGAGATACAGAGAGAGAAGAGAGAGAGAGAGAGAGAGAGAGAGAGAGAGAGAGAGAGAGAGGAGTCTAGGAGACACCATGAAGGAGAAAGATGCTCACCGGAACCACAGTGTTGTGATACACAGATTAATAGAAATGGGTTAATTTAAGATATAAGAGTTATCCAGGAATATGCCTGAGTCATTGGCCAAACAGTGTTGTAATTAATATAATTTCTATGTGATTATTTGGGTCTGGGCAGCTGGGAAACAAACGAGCAGTCTCTGATTACAATGCCTAACTATAATAAGTCCCTAATATCAAATATTCAACCAACACTATCATTTCTCCCGTTGGGCCATAATTTAAAAAATCTATATAAAGTCTGTATGCCAGTTTGTTGATATATGTTTTAAACTTGTTCTAAATATTACCCACTTTTTTCCTTGAATTTTCATCATATTTGAGGAAACGTGCCTTATTATATTATTGTATTTAAAGAGTTCATTATCATCTGGATTTTACCTACTATATTATCCCTAAAAGATGTTTATCATTTTTTTCTTGTTCCCTGTATTGCCTCATTAGAAGTTATATGAGATTTAATAAAGTTCAAGTTTGATTTGTATGTGCCGTTTTCACACAACGCTTCATGGATAACACTGTGTGCTTCTGTGAGGAAGTATGTAATGCCTGATGTTCTTTATATTTAGGGTAGCCATTGAACATGATTGCCCAGGTCTGTTAATTCAGTAGGCATTACAGAAATTCCATTTTTTACCCGGGCGGTGGTGGCGCACACCTTTAATCCCAGCACTTGGGAGGCAGAGGCAGGCGGATCTCTGTGACTTCGAGACCAGCCTGGTCTACAAGAGCTAGTTCCAGGACAGGCTCCAAAACCACAGAGAAACCCTGTCTCGAAAAAAAAAAAAAAGAAATTCCATTTTTTTATTAGCTGCAATAGTTTTATAAAGACAAAAGTCTCCACACTAACCATTTGTTGTTGTGGCACCAATTGTGTAGGAACAGCAAGATTGAAGTTTGATTTTGTTTGTTTGTTCCACCCAGTTTTGTTTTGTTTTGTTTTTCGAGACAGGGTTTCTCTGTGGTTTTGGAGCCTGTCCTGGAACTAGCTCTTGTAGACCAGGCTGGTCTCGAAGTCACAGAGATCCGCCTGCCTCTGCCTCCCGAGTGCTGAGATTAAAGGCGTGTGCCACCACCGCCCGACCCCTCCACCCAGTTTTAAAAATGAGTTTATTTATTAACATCCTTTTTTTGGTGACTAATGAGGGCTGCTTTACTTTCTCAGAATCATCGATTCAAGACTATTTGGCATGCTCTAATCCATTGTGGTTATTATCATAATTGATGCTAATGGGAGGTCTTTTCACTTTAATTCCTGAAGATATTTTTAAATGGTTTTATTGTCATTAGAAACAAGCTCTATGATAGGTTATTAATTCAGCTTCCAAGTGTAGCTATAAATGGTTCTCTTTTTGCCCTTTAGTTTTATTTTTTATTATTTTAAAAAAATAAAAGAAAAATTAATGGGCTTTGTTAAGGCATTTGCATCTATTGTTTCTGTAAACTTCTTCCTCTTGCTCATCCTCTTGTCCGCCATACACTGATCTTCCTACTCCCGGCAACTTCCCTGTTCCCTTTTCTGTTTTCAAGACTTTTTAGAGAGAGATTAGTTGAGGTTTTGTTTTTACAATTAAAATGAGTGTTTGCCCATTGGGGCATGTACCTTAATTATATTTTATTTTAGTGTATATGAATTCTTTGCCTGCATGTATGCCTGTGCACCACATGTGTGTCTGATGCCAGAGGAGGCCAGAAGAAGGCATTAGATCCACTAGAACTGAAGTTAGCTGTCATGTGGATGCTGGGAATTGAACCTGGCTCCTCTGAAAAGGTACTCAGTGAACTTAATCACTGAGCCATCTCTCCAGCCCATATTCAAGGGTTCTTTTTTTTTTTTTTTATTTTTCGAGACAGGGTTTCTCCGTAGCTTTTGGTTCCTGTCCTGGAACTAGCTCTTGTAGACCAGGCTGGCCTCGAACTCATAGAGATCCACCTGCATCTGCCTCCCAAGTGCTGGGATTAAAGGCGTGCGCCACCACCGCCCGGCTCAAGGGTTCTTATTATCTATGACAATGCAGTGTTTGATAAGTTCTCTGATCTATTTGTAGTTAGCACTTTATGAGGGCTAAAAACAAAGGCACATGTTCTTACAGCCAACACCTCATGCAAATCATAAAAGAATTCTGCCTCTGTGATGGTTTATTAAAGAAGTGATAATCCTGATGCCCTTTTGTCCCTTCTTCCAATGAGACTGCAGTGAAACCCGTGAGAAATCCTGCAGGTCATTGATGGAATCACTAATTGCCCTTAGCTTTTCTTACAATAGAAGGATCTTAGGGTATTAGATTATTATGTATCATAAAGTTTCCAATACACTATCATGAAAGTCAGGATCTTTTTTTTTGTATTTTAAAAAAGATACTATACTTTACTATACTATAAAACTCACCATTTTAAGGTATACAAATCAAGGTCCTTTAGCACATTTGGAGAGTTACATAACGGTTCTGGTTTGCTTTTTGGCCAAATGTACTGCACGAAAGGGTTTATTTGACTTATATTCCCAGGTCACAATTAATTGTTGAGGGAACTCAGAGCAGGAACCTGGAGTCAGGAGCTGTGGACGAACGCTGCTTACTGGTTCACCTTTTGTTTTACTGGCTTTCTTACTCAGCCAAGGAGTAAGGCTCTGCCTAGAGCCTTCCTACATCAATTAATAATCAAGAGCATCCTCCACAGATTTTCCATAAGCAAATCTGATCTAGGCAAAGTTTTAACTGAAGCTGTCTTTAAATTGACAGTTAATGCTAACAAGGACAGCCACCATTTCCACTATCTAGTTCCAGAATGTTTTCATGGACCTATTAGTGATATGGGCTTCCCCTCTATATGCTGTGAATGTGTCTTGTTACCATTGGTTAATGAATAAAGAAGCTTATTGGGCCTAGGACAGGACAGAATAGAGCAAGGTGGGAATTCCAAACAGAGATAGAGGAGAAAATAAGGCAGAGTCAGAGAGACACCATGTAACTGTCTAAGGAGACAGATGCCCGAACCTTACTGGTAAACCATGAACCTCGTGGTAAAATATAAAATAATAGAAATGGGTTAATTTAAGACATAAGAGCAGCTAGAAAAAGGCTTAAGCTATTTACCAAGCAGTGTTGCAATTAATACAGTTTCTGTATGATTATTTTGGGTCTGGGTGGCCGAGAATGAGCAAATGGTCTCTGCATAGAAAATCACTCATATTTCTCACTCTCATAGCTGCTGACAGTCACACTAATCTGATTTCTTTCTTTGTGAATTTGCTTCTTTTGGATATTTTCTATAAATAGAATAATGTGCCCTTTTCTGTCTGGCATATTTTGGAGGCTTATCTATATTTTAACACGTATCAATAATTCATTATTCTTTATTAAAAGACTTTATTTTTAGGGCAGTTTTAGGTTTACAGAAACCATTCTCTACTTAAATTTATCCCCTATCCTTCAGCTTCCCTTATTAGTGATAATTTTTCAGTGTGATAGAGTTGTTATAATTTAACTAATATTGATACATTTTTAGCTGAAGTCTACAGTTTACACTAGGGTTTAACTCTGTGTTATATAGTTCTGTGAATTTTAACAAATCTATGCTGTCCTATGTTTGATATTACAATATCAAACAGTGGTTTCAGTACCCTAAAAATTCCTTATTGGTTTGGGGATATGGCTTAGTGGTAGAGACCTTGCCTAGTATGTGCAAAGCCCTCAGTGTAATTAACAGTGCTTTAAAATAAATAGGAGATGGAAAGATGACTTAGGGGTTAAGAGCACTTATGAATTGCTCTTAAGAGGATTCAGGTTCAATTCCCAGAATCCACATGGCCACTCACAACCATCTGTAATTCCAGTCCCAGGGGAATCCGGTGCCCTCTTCTGGTCTCTGTGGGCACTGCACACACATGATGTACAGGCAAAATACCCATACATAAAAAAATAAAGGTTAAAAAGTAAATAAATAACTGCTGGATCTCATCTATTTATCTCTCACCTACCCCAGACTCCTGACAGCCTCTAATTTTGCTTGCTTGCTTGTTTGATATAGGACCCCACAGTGCATAATCCAGCTGGTCTTAAGCTAAATTTACAGCCTAAAATAGTCTATCAGACTTGTGATTTTCCAGCCTTGATTCCCAAGTACAGAGATTATGCACTTCTCTACCACTGATATTTTCACTGTTGTCTTTTTCAGAATGTTTCAAAGTTGGAGTTACACTATATAAAGGGCTGGTGTCTTTCACAATAACAATATATATTGTTATTCCCTATCCGGCTGAGTATGGTATCATATATTTATAATCCCAGCATTTGGGAGGTGGCAGCAGGAGGATCAGGAGTTCAAGGCCAGCCTAGGCTACATAAGACCCTGTCTCAAACAAACAAAGGGCCAGAAATAAATCTCAGCGGTAGGAAACTTATTCATTCATTCATTCATTTTTTTTTTTTTTTTTTGAGGCAGGGTTTCTCTGTGTAATAGCCCTCTCATTTATTTATTTATTTATTTTTGTTTTTTGAGACAGGGTTTCCCTGTGCAACAACCCTGGCTGTCCTGGAACTAGCTCTGTAGACTGGCCTCAAACTCACAGAGATCTGACTACATCTGCCTCCCGAGTACTGGGATTAACGGCATGTACCACCACCACTTGACTTGTGTAAAAGGAGCTACTTGTTTCATTTCCCGTCTGCCCAGACCCAAATAATCACACCGAACTATATTAATTACAACACTGCTTGGCCCATTAGCTCAGGCTTCTTATTAACTAACTATTGCATCTTAAATTAACTCATTTCTTTTAATCTGTGTAACACCACAAGGTTGCAGCCTACAGGTAAGGTTCCAGTGCACATCTTTCTCCTTCAGCAGTTACATGGCATCTCTCTGACTCCGCCTACTCTCTCTCTATATCTCTGTTCAGATTTCCTACCTGGCTTTACTCTGCTAAGCCATTGGTCAAAGGAGCTTTATTCATTATCCAATAAAAGCAATACATATACAGAAGGACATCCCACATTAGACTTTTTTAAAATTTTTTTTGAAAGAAAACAATTTTTTTTCATTATACATACCAATCCAAATTCCCACTCCCTCCCCTCCTCCTATTCCCTCCACTTACTCTCCCTACCCCCTACCCACTCCACAGCGAGGGTAAGGCACATTGCTTTTGGGGAAGGTCCAAGGCCCTCCCTACTAGATCTAGACTGAGAAAAGTATCTATCCAAAGAGAATAGGTTCCCAAAAAGCCAGTACAAACAGTAGGAATGAATCCTGGTGCCACTTCCAGTGGCTCCTCAGTCTGCCCCAGCCATGCAACTGTCAACCACATTCAGAAGGACTAGTTTGGACCTGTGCTTGTTCCTTCCCCATCTGACTGGAATTGGTGAGCTCCCATTAGCTCAGGCAGACTATTTCAGTGGGTGAACCCACCGTGGTCTTGACCTCTTTGTTCATATTCTCACTCTTCCCACTCTTCAGCTGGACTTTGGGAACTTAGTCCAGTGCTCCGATGTAGGTCTCTGCCTCTGTTTCCATCAGTTGCTGGATGAAGGTTCTATGGTGATATTTAAGATATTCATCAGTCTGACTACAGGGCAAGGCCACTTTGGGCACCCTCTCTTCTATTAGTTAGGGTCTTAGCTGGGGTCATCCTTGTGGATTCCTGGGAATTTCTCTAGAGCCAGTTTTTTTTTCTAGCCCTGTTTTTTGTTTTTATGAGGTAGGGTTTCTCTGTGTAAGTCTTGAATATCCTGGAACTTGCTCTATAGACCAGGCTGGCCTCGAACACACTAAGATCTGCCTGCCTATGCCTCTCATTGCTGGGATTAAAGGCGTTCACACTATTGCCCTGCTTTTTCTTGTTCTTGTTTTTATACTTTTCTCTTTTTTTATGTACAGTTGTGTATGCATGTGTGTGGAAGCCAGAGGTACTCATCTTTTTGGAACAGGGTCTTGCACTGAACTTGAGTCTTGTCCATTCAGCTAGACAGGCTGGCTTGCAAGCCCCCTGAGTCTTCTTGTCTCCACCTTCCCAGGACTGGAATGATGGGCACACTTCACGCCTGATTTTTTTTTTTTTAATGTATGTTGGGGATTGAACTCAAGTCCTTGTGCTTCATGGGAAGCTGATTTATCTTCTCAGACCCTTTTCATTCTTTAGTCTTCATTTCTAAAATGGCCTTTTAATATTTAAATTTTATTTCTAGAGTTTTGTCTTCAATGTTTTCAAAACTTCCTTTTCTTTTCAATTACTTTTTTGGATTTTCCTAATTCTAATTTACAGCTTTCAGCAATTATCATTTATTATGGTCTTAAGATTATTTTACTTTATTGAAGGGGTGGGATGTACCCCAGTGGTGGTACACTTGTCTAATATAAACATGAGACCCTGTGTTCAATCTCCATCACTGAAAAATACACATCACAATCTCAAAGAGCTCTTGTTAGTGTAAACTCTGTCTGCTAATATTACCATATAGGAACTAAAACTAAGAAAGGTAAAAGAATTTATTAATTTATTAAAAGAGAATCATAATATATCCACTAAATATTAACCTAATATATTTTTAAGATTTATTTTTATCATTATTCAAAATTTAAAAATTTTAAACTTTATTATTTAAAAAGTTGAAAGTAAAAGGTCAGCATAATTTTTTAAGTATGTGCATGTAGATACAGGCACCCTTAGAGGCCAGAGGTGTTAGATCCCCTGGAGTTGGAGTTACTTCTGAGCCTCTGATATGGGTGCTGAAAACTAAACTTGAGTTCTTTGCAAAAGTACATAGTTTGGTTTTTTTTTTTTTTTTTTTTGGTTTTTCGAGACAGGGTTTCTCTGTGGTTTTGGAGCCTGTCCTGGAACTAGCTCTTGTAGACCAGGCTGGTCTCGAACTCACAGAGATCCACCTGCCTCTGCCTCCCGAGTGCTGGGATTAAAGGCGTGCGCCACCACCGCCCGGCTAAAAGTACATAGTTTGGCTTTTTTAATAATTTATTTTTATTTTATTTTATGGTACACATAAAATATGGTATTTTGCCTGCATGTATATCTGTGTGAGGGGTGTTGGGTTCTCTAGAACTGCAGTTACAGGCAGTTTTGAGCTGCCATGTGGGTGCTTGGAATAGAACTCAAGTCCTCTGAATGAACAGTCAGTCTTATAGCCTTTAAAAGGATTATGAATATTTTTCTTCTTTGATAAAACATGAAAACTGATAAATTTGTAGTTTTTTGAATTTTAGTTGTGTGTGGAATCCAAAATTCTATAAATACACTTTTTTCTTTTTTTTTTAAAAAAAAAAGAAAACAAACTATCTTTTTTCATTATATATACCAATCCAAGTTCCCACTCCCTCACCTTCTCCTATTCCCTCCACATACTCCCCCACCCCACCACTATCTACTTTTCAGAGAGGGTAAGGCACATTGCTTTGGGGAAGGTCCAAGGCCCTCCCTACTATATCTAGGCTGAGCAAGGTATCCATCCAAAGAGAATAGGTTCCCAAAAAGCTAATACAAGCAGTAGGGAATAAATCCTGGTGCCACTACCGATGCCCCAGCCATGCAATTCTCAACCACACTCAGAGGGACTAGTTTGTAAATAAACCTTTTTTCACTCTTTTATAGTAAAACCCACTGGTGTATATTTGAATGGATCTTTTACCTATGCATGATTTTTGAAACATCATGTACTGATCATTTAGAAATATTGATTCACTGAGTTATGTAGATCTTTTAAACAGTGAAGTTATTCATTATACAATATTGTCTTAGTCCCTGTTCTATTGCTGTGAAGACACACCATGACCAAGCCAACTCTTATAAAAGAAAGCATTTAATTGGGGGCTGGCTTATAGCTTAAAGGTGGTTTATTTCATTATCATCATGGCAGGGAACATGGCTGAACTGAAGCTGTAGCTGAAAGCTACATTCTGATCTGAAGGCTGAGAGAGAAACTCTGGGCCTAGCATGGGATTTTGAAACCCCAGTGACACACTTCTTCCAACAAGGCCACAACTCCTAATCCTTTCAAATAGAGCTATTCCCTTGTGACTAAGCATTCGATGCACCTATAGTGACCATTCTTATTCAAACCACCACAAACATATAAAAAAGGAGATCTTTGTTTTGCTGGCATGTCTGTATGTGCCTGGTGCCAGTAGAGGTCAGAGGAGGGTGTTAGATCCCCTAGAACTAGAAATAAGGTGGTTGTGTGAGTGCTGGGAATCAAACTCAGGTCCCATACAAGAAGCACAAGTGCTCTCAGCTGTTGAGTCATCTCTCCAGCCCAGATTTTTTTTAAGTATTACCACTATCTCATTAGAAAAACCTAAGTACTAGGAAGCATCAAATTCATGGTGACAGATAAAATTGTTTCGGAATTCTATTTTGAGGAAAAGAGTGTTAGGTATTAAATCTAGAACCATATGCATGCTGAGCCTATGTTCTACCACTGAGTTACATCTCCAGCCCTGAAATCATATATATATATATATATATATATATATATATATATATATATATATAATTTCTCTATATATGTATGTATATTGGTATCTGAAATATTATCATAGATAGCAGTGACTACCAGTTGCTTTCCTGAAGTGACAGGCTTACTTTATTTTTAACACAATGTTTACTGTCAGGCATGTGGTCTCACACCTATAATTCCAGCACTCAGGAACTACAAGCAGGATGATCAGGAGGAATTCAAGGCTGGTCTTAACTACGTATTTGTCTGGGACTAGCCTGGGCAACATGGGACCCTATCTCAAAAAAAAAAAAAAAAAGGTAAAGTCTGCTAGATATCTAGTCAAGATTAGTGTAATTTGCTAAGATATTTTTCCTAATAAAAGTGATATTTCAGCTAGAGAGATGGCTGAGCAGTTAAAAACACTGGCTGATCTTCCAAAGGACCATGTTCAGTTCCCAGCATCCACATGGCCGCTGACAACTATTGTGACTCTGGTTCCAGGGATTCTGGCATCCTCACACAGACATACATACAGGCAAAACACCAATGCACATAAAAAATTAGTTAATCTTTAAAAATTATGTTCCATTAAAAAAACAGCTAAAGGATTGTAAGATCGTTCCATGTGTAAAGATGCTTGCCACAAACCCTGACAACCTGAGTTTAGTCTTTGAAACTCACGGGGGGGGGGGGGGGGGGGGGGGGGGGGGGGGGAGGGAGGGCTGGAGAGATGGCTCGGTGGATAAGAGCACTGCTTGCTCTTCCGGGGGTCCTGGGTTCAGTTCCCAGCAACCACATGGTGGCTCACAGCCATCTGTGATGGAGTCTGGTGCCCTCTTCTGGCCTGCAGGCATACACACAGACAGAACATTGTGTACATAATAAAATAAATATTTAAAAAAAAAAAAGAAAAAGAAACTCACGTGGGGGAAGGAGAGATGTGGAGCTCCCCCTTCTGTTGTATTCAGAAAGTACAGGAAAACAGGCCCTTAGTGCCACCTTCCCGGGGTTGGCCTGTCTGTTTCCCTTCCAGACTTGTGTCTGAAACTATCATCTCTGTTGTATTCTATCCAGATTCTGCTTGTACCAGTAACTACAAAATATGGTTTGAATCTCGAATGAGATCTTCAGTTTATGGCTTTTAAAAGTTTATGAGGGCTAGGCATGGTGGTGCACATCTTTAATCCCAGCACTCAGGAGGCAGAAGCAGATGGATCTCTGAGTTTGATGCCCACCTGGTAAATATAATGAATTACAGGCCAGCCAGGAATATATAGTGAGATCCCGACTCAAACAAAAACAAACAAACAATTTCCAGGCCCAAACTGCTCCAGCACTTTTAAATTTTTGTTTAAATTAAGTTCTCTGGCATTTGCCTACAAGTTGGATCTTGTAGAATACCTTTTCAGTTTTGGTTGCAATTCTCAGTTTGGCCTACCAAATCTGCTAGAGTACGTTTTGAAAAATTTGAGATTCATCTATATTCAATGCTCTTCAAAGTCTAGTTGACTTTATTTTTTTGTTTGTTTGTTTATTTTTTGTTTTTTCAAGATAGGGTTTCTCTGTGGCTTCAGAGCCCGTCCTGGAACTAGCTCTGTAGACCAGGCTGGTCTCGAACTCACAGAGATCCACCTGCCTCTGCCTCCCGAGTGCTGGGATTAAAGGCGTGTGCCACCATCGCCCGGCTTCTAGTTGACTTTAATTAATCACACACACACACACACACACACACACACACACACACACACACACAATCATACCATCCAATATTGCTTTTGGATTTATTTTATTTTATGTGTATAATTTTTTTGCCTGCATGTTTTTGCTTTGTTTTGATTTTTTTTAAGACAGGGTTTCTCTGTGTAGCCCTGGCTGTCCTGGAATTCCCTCTGTAGACCAGGCTGGTCTCGAACTCACAGAGATCCGCCTGCCTCTGCCTCCCAAGTGCTTGGATTAAAGCTGTGCGCACTACCACTTGGCCTGAGAATATTTTTTAAAAACCTGAATTCTAACAGTTATTTTCAAATTTTGTTTTGCAAGCATAGTTGACCTATGCCTGTAATCCCAGAGTTCAGGAAGCTGATACAGGAATACTACTGAAAGTTCGAGAACAGCCTGGGACCTAGTAAGACCAAGCCTCAAAATTAAACTAAAGAGACCAAAGCCATCGAAAATCCAGATAAATAAGTAATTTTTTTTGAGACAGGGTTTCTCCATAGCTTTTTGGTTCCTGTCCTGAATCTAGCTCTTGTAGACCAGGCTGGCCTCGAACTCACAGAGATCCACCTGCCTCTGCCTCCCAAATGCTGGGATTAAAGGCGTGCGCCACCACCGCCCGGCTAAATTTTGTTTTGAGAGCTTTTAGGGACTTGTACTACATCTTCCAGATAATTAGGGAACCCAGCAGCTGTTACACTGTGATTTCTTGTCAGTCTTGACCATATCGCTATTTTTTTTAAAGAGCTGATTTTTTGTTGTTGTTATTGTTTTTGTTTTTCGAGGCAGGGTTTCTATGTAGCTTTAGAGCCTTTCCTGGAACTAACTCTTATAAACCAGGCTGACCTTGAACTCACAGAGATCTGCCAGCCTCTGCCTCCTGAGTGCTAGGATTAAAGGCGTGCGCCACCACCGCCCAGCTTAAAGTGCTGATTTTTAAAGTTTTACCTGGAGCCAATTGTTATTTTTCCAAATGGACAGGTATCATATCTCAACAGGCACACAAGGCAAAAGATCTGATTTTTTGATCTGTGGGTGGAAGACCTTTCACAGATTCCTACGGGAAAGGAGAGAGCCTGTTTTCACTGAGATCCTAACACACTACTGATGATCTCTTTCAGAACTGGTGGAGTCGCTTTCATTGCAAGGATCATATGCTGGAAAAATCCATTCTATTGGTGATGCCTTCAGAAATTTCAAAAATCTCCGATCCTTAGATTTATCAAGGAATTTGATCACTAGCCTAAAGGTGGGTTCCATAGTCCATGATCAGCCAGATCAGCTCAGTTCATAGTCTCATGAGAAGAAATAAGAGATAGAAAATGCTAGCCTGGGAGGTATAGGATCTTCTTTTTAAATGTTCCCCAACTATATTTTATTACCTTCTATAAAATTCTTTCACCCTTTTTGCTTAAAGTTTTTTATGAAATATTAGGTAAATTTTATTTTTTTGTTCTCAGGGAAAACTTCATGAAACTTGCATTGCCAAGTACAATACATTCCAATGCAAGTAAAAAAAATTAAGATTCTGATCTGCAAACATACAGATTCTTAGTCCCCATTCTGAGAGGAAGTCTGGGTGGGCTTAGGACACACCCAGAGATTTGGGTGGTGATGTTGCACAGGACACATCGCTTAGGACACACCCAGATATTCAGGTGATGATGGTGCACAGGACACATCACTTAAGACACACCCAGATATTCAGGTGATGATGGTGCACAGGACACATCACTTAGGACACACCCAGATATTCAGGTAATGATGGTGCACAGGACACATCACTTAGGACACACCCAAAGATTCAGGTGAGAATGGTGCACATGACACATCACTTAGGACACACCCAAAGATTCAGGTGGTGACAGTGCACAGGACACATGGCCTAGGACACACCCAGAGACTCAGGTGATGATGGTGCACAGGACACACAGTTTAGGACACACCCAGAGATTCAGGTGATGGTGGTGCACAGGACACATGGAAAACACTTGCCTGTTTTGTCACTGAATTTTTTTCTAGGAAGATCACGAAATGGTGATCTCAATAAAAACCAAAAAGTGTCCATGTCAGGGGAGCAGAGGGCAATACAAGAAGTAGGAAGAAGGGCTCAGCTGGTAAAGTGCATGCTGGGCAAACAGGACGCCTTCATTCTAGATCCCAGAACCCATAAAAGGTCAAGGTCTGATGAAGCAAAGATAGGATGATGCCTGGAGCTTGCTGACCAATCAGTGAACTCCAGGTTCAGTGACACACTCTGTCTCAAAAAACAAAGTGGTGTCAGCTATAGTGGCACACGCCTTTAATCCTAGCACTTAGGAAGTAGAGGCAGGAGGAGCTCTGAATTTGAGGCCTATATAGTGAGACCCAGAACAGAGTTCCAGGAGCTAGACAGTAAGACTGTCTCAAAAACAAATAACAATTAAAAAAAAAAAAAAGGTAGTGAGCAATTTGAGGAAGATTCTTAAATCATCCTTTACCCTACACACACACACACACAAACACACACACACGCACAAAGAGACAGATTTGAGTTGAACAGTGTTTATAAGAACCAACAATGTGGGCTGGAGAGATGGCTCAGTGGTTAAGAGCATTGACTGCTCTTCCAAAGGTCCCGAGTTCAATTCCCAGCAACCACATGGTGGCTCACAACCATCTGGAATGAGGTCTTGTGCCCTCTTCTGGCCTGCAGGCATATACACAGGCAGAATATTGTACTCATAATAAATAAATAAAAAAAAAAAAAGAACCAACAATGTGAAGTTGCCTAATGTACTTTTTTTTCTTTCAGGGCATTCAGTATTTATGTTCACTCCAAGATCTGAACTTATATTATAACAACATTCCTTCATTAGTGGAAGTGTCCCGACTACAACCCTTACCCTACCTCAAAGAACTAGATTTGAGACTCAATCCTGTTGTAAGGAAAGATACAGATTATAGGCTTTTTGCCGTGTACACGCTGCAAACTCTGGAAAAACTGGGTGAGATCCTCCCTCCTCTTGCATTCCTTCAAGAACTTTAGTGAAGTAAGCTGCCTCTTAACCTTGGGAAGTTGAGCCAAAGTGTGCACTGGCAGGAGACATTTGTTTATCAGTCAACATTTATGGAACTCTGTGTTGGCAGGATGTATGACATGTACTTTTATTGTTTATTGAATGACCATCTATGATTTTATCAGTTACTTCCACCTTTAGTTTTGTTCGGCTGATGGTTTCTCCACTACTTCCTCCTCAACAGAACATTTCTAAGTTGAGACTTATTTTCCAGGGGCCCAGTTTTATCAATTATAGTAGTAAAAGAAGTCCAGTGCTAGTTTACAAGGGACAAAACTATTTCTGAGAATGTGCTAGTCTGCATTTATTTCCTTATGATTTCATTGCTTAATATATATTTTCTATTGATAAAAAATTTAATTTCAAATGGCCCTGGAAAAGTTATTGTTGGGAAACTAAGTTAAAAAATATTTCAGAAAAATGTGACATTCGGTCTTAATATGAGATTGTTTGTTGTCCAAACTTTGCTTTCCTGAAGGAGTACTTGACCTGGGTAGCAATTGTTGCTATGACATCTGAGTTACTGTTTGCTCTAGTGACAACATAATAGAATTGTGTTGTGACTTGTCTCTAATGCATGAAGATGAGTCTGGTCTTCAGTTTTTCCTCTGTAAATATGGTTTTCTGACCTACTACTATTGACTCTGAAAAAGAAAATGCTCAGACCCCGGTTTCTGCCTGCAGATGACCGAGCCGTGCGTGATAGTGAGAGGAAAGCTGCCAAGCTGCATTTCAGTCAGCTGGGAAGCAGGGAAAATTTTCTTTTAGAGGTGGAAAAAAGGTAAGAAAAAAAATCTCTTAATTTTTTTTTAGTTTTGTTGAAGGGAGTTTTTAGTTTTCTTTCCTTACTTTCCAGCAGAATTCTCAGATCTGGAATAAAAATTGTTTATTTACAAACAGGTTCATAGGGAGGAGAACCAAGCCCTCTTTGTTCTTGAACTGTAGTTTCTTTTGGATGTAATTGCTGTAAATTCTTCAACATTGTCACAATGTATCAACAGGGACACTGCAAGATTTCTACCCTCTCTTGGCAGAATTACCATCCATGCACGATCTTTTCTTATTGAACTAGAATTTCATCACCATAGGCAAATTTCTAACAAAACAAAAACTACAGAGTAGAGACCTCGAGGCTCTCAAGTATCTAGATAGTTTTCCACTTCTTGTTATAAAGTCCTCCTAAAGGAAGATGTATCTGCTACACTAAACCCTGACTTTTGAGAGTTAGCCTTACTAGGGCTGGTGAGATAGCTTAATTGGTAAAGGTAGTTGCTACCAAGCCTGGCAACCTGAGTTCAGTGCCTGGGACTCGCATGGTAAAAAGGAAGAACTGGCTCCTGAAAGCTGTCTTCTGATTTCCATACAGATGCTGTGACACACGCATGAATGTACATACCACGCTGAAATGAACACATGTAATTTGAGACTTTTTATTTAGCTACATTAGGTTTTTTATTTGATAGAAATTATTCATGATGTAAATAATTTTTTAATTTATTTATTTGTTTTATATATATGAGGTTCTATCTGCATGTATGCCTGTGTGCCAGAAGAGGGCATCAAATCCTACTATAGATGGCTGTGAGCCACCGTATGGTTGCTGGGAATTGAACTCAGGACCTCTGGAACAGCAGCCAGTGCTCTTAACTGCTGAGTCATCTTTCTAGCCCCATGATGTAAATAATTTTTAAAACGTCAAAATTGCTCTATTTTGCTACTAAGAGTTAACTATTTATAATACTTTTCTGTGAATTCTAAATACACATGAGTATATTTATTAGTCTGTTCATTTGGTCTAATGTATTACTCACCACCTAGAAATAAATACTAGTTATATTTCTTGTGACTGGGGAGGTGATTTACTCAGGAAAAGTGCCTGCTGCACAAACATGAGGACATTAGTTTGGAGTCCCAGAATCCATATTAACAACAGCAACAAAAACAATAAAAATAAAAAACAGGCATAGTGGCACATGTCTGTAACCCCAGTGCCAAAGCAACAAAGACAAAAGGATCTGGAGGCTCACTGGCTCCCTAGCCCAGCCAAATAGATGTGCTCCAGGTTCCAGGGAAGACAAGTCTAAAAACAAATAGATGGAGAGCAGTCAAGGAAGATAACTGACATCAGTTTCTGTCCTCCACAAATATACACTCACATGAACACACACACACACAATAAATAGAGTAATGTTGTTAGATATATGTGTATGTTACATGTACATGTGTGATATGTGTATGTATACATATCTGACTTTATAGTATTTTGCTTCCTATACATACGGTGTTTAACAAGATATCATAAGCATATATCCACATTATTTTTCTATTCTTCATCATAATAAGTCTGTTACTTATCTATTTACCTTTAGTATTCTTTAGTATTGAGGATTGAACCCAGGTCCTTTGGCTCCTTAGGCAAGTCCTCTACCACTGAGCCATTCCCCCAACCCATATTGTTTACTACTTATTTTCTTCCCCCTAATTAGAACATAAACTCATGAAACTAATGAGATTAGGACCTTGTTTATTGTAGTATCTTTAGTGTGTGCCTATAGCAATGACTGTTTTACAGAAGTTGTTAAAAAAAGTTTGTTTAATGAGGAAAACTGGGGCTGATCAGATGGCTCACGGGGTCTAAAAGTGCTTGCTATGCAAGTCTGGTGACCTGCATTTGATCTCTGGAACTTCTATAAAGATGAGAGGAGAGAAGCAGCTCCACACAGTTGTCTTTTAACCTCTATACACACACAGTAGCGTACTTGCCCATGCATACACATTATGCATACACAGTAGTGGTGATGATGATGATGATGAATAAATGAAGCCAATACCTACTGATCTGACATCTTCTTTTCCAAGTAATCTTAGCTTTATTTTTTATTATTTATTTTTTTATTTGGTTTGGTTTGGTTTTCAAGACAGAATTTCTCTGTATAACAGTACTGACTGTCCTGGAACTTGCTTTGTAGACCAGGCTGGCCTCGAACGCAGAGAGATCTACTTGCTTCTGCCTCCCAAGTGCTGGGATTAAAGGCATACGCCACCACTGACTATTTTAGCTATCTTTGTTCTGATCTTGGTTTCATGGTATAACCTTCAGAAAGGATCATTAATTTTCTATTTTTTCCTTGTCTCCATATTTTTAAATGTAATGTTTATTGAGGATAATTTACATAAAAATAAAATTTATCTTACTGTAAACATAAATGGAATTTTAAAATATGTATATATAAAATATATATAGTAAACCAAATCCTATTTTAATATATATTTATTTTAAATATATTGTAATTTCCTGTTTACTATAATAAGATAGAGATAGATCAATATATACTGAGTAAAATTTCTACTTAAAGAATCCCATCATTAATCTATTAAAGTTACCTTTAAGTGACTGCTAAACCAGAGGTTAAGATGTTCTACTTTGTCCAATATCACAATGTCTTATATGGTCTCCAGTAGGTTAGATAATTCTTTTTTTTTTTTTTTTTTTTTTGGTTTTTCGAGACAGGGTTTCTCTGTAGCTTTGGAGCCTGTCCTGGAACTCGCTCTGTAGACCAGGCTGGTCTCGAACTCACAGAGATCCGCCTGCCTCTGCCTCCCGAGTGCTGGGATTAAAGGCGTGCGCCACCATCGCCCGGCTTGGTTAGATAATTCTTAAAGGTTCTCTGAGTCTCAGTTTACATACCTATAAAAGGGGGATAATAGTAGAGGGGATTTTTAAAAATTATTTTAATGGTTTATTTTGTGTATATGAGTGGTTTGCCTACATGTATGTCCATGTAAGGGTGGGAGATCCCCAGGAACTGGAGTTACAAACAGTTGTGATGTGGTTGTTGGAAATTGAATCTGGGTTCTCTGCTCTTAACTGCCGAGCCCTGTAGAGGGGCTTTTATGATTAAATGAGTATTAAGAGCCTGCACACGGCTACGTTTCCTGTATTTCCCAAATAACTACCTCAAGTACAACACTTCCCTCTTTAATCTGTTTTTCTACCTAATAGCTACAGTAGCCTCTTCTATAATTTGTGCTAGCAGAACCATGTGACTTAACTATGCTATTTTCATTTTAAAAACCATAGCCTCTCTATTCTTTAGACTTAAGTTTCAGTTAAAAAAAAAACAGAACATTCTGAATTTTCCAACTTTCCCACTTAAAAGTTGGTGTTTTTTTTTTATCATAGTTTTCATTATAAATATTATGACTTAAAAAATTGTGGCCTCAGTTTGGATGTTCACCTTCCTAGATATGGACGGAGGTGGGAGGTCCTAGGTCTTACCACAGGGCAGAAAACCCTGACTGCTCTTTGGACTGGAGAGGGAGGGGGAAAGGAGTGGGGGGAGGGGGAGAAGGGTGGGAGGAGGGGGCGTAGGGGGGGAGGAGGGGGAGGGAAATGGGAGGCTGGGAGGAGGTGGAAACTTGTTTTTTTTTTTCTCCTTTTCTCAATAAAAAAAGAAAAAAAAATTGTGGCCTCTACTGAGATATCTGTAAAGTATGGTTATATTAATATGTCCTAGAGCATTGGGGGAAATGAAGAGCTAATATTTTCTAAGCAGCATAGACGGGTGATATCAGAAGGAGCATTCTTTTGAGTTTTAAATAAATCTTTGTCTGTGACAGCTCTAGGGAGAAGACAGTGAAAAACTGTGTGACAGATGAGGGCTGTGCATCAAAAGTCAATCCTGAGATTGACACCAGGATCGAAACAGGTCAGCTTGTTTCTGTGATCATAAAATAACTAAGACATCAGTTGTCTTTGCTGCCATAGCCCATCTGGGGTAGAATGAAGACAAAGTAATTGTGAAAACACAAATTCAAAACAAGTCCAATATTTACTGGCTGATTTTTTTCTCTCTCTCTCTCAGTGCCAGAAGCACCTTTCAAAACACAAGCTGTAGACTCAAGGAATTCAGTTTCATTTACATCCTTTATATCTTTTGTTTACCCTAAAACTACATTACCCATCCCCATAGGCTTCTGGACATTGATTGTTAAAGTAATTTATTTCCTTAGTCAGAGACTGGTGATTCACCTGTATCCATTGCTGCTAGCACCCTGAGCCTCCGAGGCTTCCCAAGCAAGCAACTTCCCAGCTGCAGAATCTCTTGTGTGTGCTATACATAATTTGACTGCCTCTTCTTGCATAAGCTGAATTAGACTCCCCTAATATTATTCCGTTAGCACAGACAATGATTCATTCCATGAGTTAAAATATACAATGAGTGTAAAGTATACAGTCTCTATTGAGAGCAAACAGTCTTAGTAGACAGCCTATTTTCAGAGGGTTTGGAAGCACCATTATTGGTATTCCAATACAACTAAAGTAGTTATCCCACATTAATGGCCACGCCTCAGACTGGGAGAAAGCTTTCCATCAGAGAAAGTGTATCTGATGTGCCCTTGTGTATTCGCCTGCCATTTTCATGCCGTCCACATCAGGACCTTCACTTTCTTCCCAGAAAAGAACTCTAATAATAAGAGATTGGCTGTGTAGTTCAAATAGTAAAAGTTTTCAGTTGCTAACGTATATTGCTTCATTTTTCTGACTTTGTAATCTATCCCTGTGAACATTTGTTAAGTCATTTTTCACAGAATCTCAAGATAAATTGTAATTTTTCTTCCCCCCTTGATATCTCAGTGAATATAAATGATAGGACTATGGGTTGCTTTGTTTTGCATTAAAAAGTGTTTTTATATTTAGAATAGATGCAATTTTTAAATAATTTTGGCAAATGCTGAAATGTATGAAAAACAATATTCTACTTACTCAGAATCTCACCACAAAGGAGAATCACGATCCCTACTCCGGCCAGTTTTTTCGTCTAGCTACACACATTTGTATGTCTGTTTTCAGATGACAAAGGTGCTTTGAAGCAAAATTTGACTTCCCCCTTATAGGAGCTGAATTAGAGCTAGACTTCATTAATATGATGTAAGAATTTGCTCCCAGAGTTAAAATGTCTTTAAGTTTACAGTCTTTACTGAGAATAAATTGCTGCACGAGGCAGCCAGTTTCCAAAGGTTCTTTGAGGTACCATCTGCTGCCTAATTTTTTAACGTAAAATCTATTTTGCTCCTTTGAGACATTAAAGAGCTTTGTTTCCCACTGCAAATTGTGTTTGTGCTAGATCCTTAGGGAGGATGGCCAGTAATGCAATATGACTAATGTGGTTTTTCCCTGTTAACGGTCATGCCTCAGGCCTTCCTACAAAACAGCTCCCACCTGCTCAGTTGCTCAGAACAGTGGTTTTGAATAGGCAGGGAACTTAAACTGTTTGAATTCTTGTCCTGTTCTCTTTTTCTTTCTTTTTTTAGATAAAAATACCAATCCAAGTTCCCACTCCCTTCCCTCCTCCCTGTTCTCTTATGAGAGAACACATAATCTTTGACACTCTCTCACACCCTCAAAATAAGCACACTTGGGCTTTATCTTTAGCCTCCCTGTTCTTTCTCTTCCCTTTGTCCTTGTTGATATAACCCATTTTCATTTTTTATTTTTTTTCCAAGACAGGATTTCTCTGTAGTCTTGGCTGTCCTGGAACTTACTCTGTAGACCAGGGTGTCTACAATCTTAGAGATCTGCTTGCCTCTGCCTCCTGAGTTATGGGATTAAAGGTGTGCCCTGCCGCTACCCCCACTCCCATCACTCTGACACATTTTTATTTATAAAGTAAATATATTTATTATTTGTTCTCTATTTTCTCATTTATTAAAAATACTAGTCTAGCTTGACAACTGTATCAGTATCTCACCAGCCCCTCATCTCTGTTAACTAGAATCATCTTGGTCTAACAGTCCAGCCCCTCAAACTAAATGTCCCCTCTACGCAGACCTAAAGAGGTCCTTGTGTTTCATGGGAATCATCCCAACTCTGCTATCATCCTGGCTCATAATCACATGGGTGTTGTCCTACTTTTCTCTTTATTGCTATGATAAACACCACTACCAAAAGCTACTTGGAGATGAAAGGATTTATTGCTTTACAGTTTGCAATTTACAGACCATCATGGAAGGAAGCCAGGCAGGAACTCAGTCAAGCAAGGCAGAAACCTAGAGGCAAGTACTGAAGCAGAGACCATGGAGGAACACTGCTTTCTGGCTTCCCTATGACTTTCTCAGCTTGCTTTTTTTAAAAAAAAAAAAATAGAACCTAGGACCATCTTCCCAGAGGTAACAATGGCTGGGCCCCCCACATCAATCATTAGTCACGACAGTGTCCTATAGACTTGCTCACAGGTCAGTCTGATGGAGTCAGTTTCTTGATTGAGGTTCCCTCTTCTCAGATGACTTCAGCTTGTGTCAGGTTGACAAAAAACTAACTAGCACCAGGGTTTCATGCTACTGTTCCTCCAAGTTTATATCCTTCAGTGTGATCCTGAGCCCTCCTTTTTCTTCCTTCCTTCCTTCCTTCCTTCCTTTCTTCCTTCCTTCCTTCCTTCCTTCCCCTTCCTTCTTTCTTCCTCCTTCCTTTCCCTTCCTTCCTTCTCCCTCCCTCCTCCATTCTTCTCTCTCTCTCTCTCTCTCTCTCTCTGTCTCTCTCTCTCTCTGTCTCTCTCTCTCTCTCTCTCTCTCTCTCTCTCTCTCTCTCTTTCAAGGCTGGCCTTGAATCCAGAGATCTCCCTGCCCCAGCCTCTAGAGCTAGGATTAGAGGTGTGCACCGCCACTGTCCAGCTTTTCCGTTTGTTAATAGTCTGTTTAACAGGCATCTTAATACTCACTGAGTACAAATCTGGCCCAGGCACTGTTTATGATCTCATCTCATCCCATCCTCATAACCTTGATGTTGGATTGACAGGTAAAGAAACTGAAACCCAGACAGATGAAATAGCCTGTCCTACTTATACAAAAATGGCAGAATTTAGGTGCCAAGTATGGTTTATATCATCAAAGTTCTTTCTGTGACTTTTTCCCCATTCATTTTGTACTTTGATGCCAGATTAATTCTCTTAAAACACAGCTGAGGTAATTAATTATACACTCCTATGCAAAGATTTGATGGCTCCCAGCCAACTGCTACATTAATTTTAAATTTCTTATGCTGGTATACAAAGTTCCCCCAAACTTGGACCTCATCTCTTTTCTCCAGCCTACCCTGAAGCCTTATCTCTTACTTGTCCACTACAGAATACACTGCTTCAACAAAACCAGACCATTTTCCCTTGTAAACAGAAGACTGTGCTGTCATTTCCTGGCCTCCAAGACCTGAATAATCACCCAGAACTATATTAATTACAGCACTGTTTGACCTATGGCTCAGGCATATTTCTAGCTAACTCTTACATCTTAAATTAACCCATTTCTATTAGTCTGTGTATTGCCACATGGCTGTGGCATTACCTCATTTTCTCCATGTCTTGTTTCCTGGGTGACTGGGTGGATTCTGCTTGACTCTGCCTGCTCTATATATATCTCTGTTCGGACTTCCTGCCTGGCTTTACTCTGCTAAGCCATTGGCCAAAACAACTTCATGCATTAACCAATGAAAGCAACACATATACAGAAGAGTACCCCACATCACCTCCTCCCCCATTCAGTCCTTCCTGTCTCTCCTCTGCAAACTAATGCATTCCTCTGGAAAGCTTTCACCAAATCTTACCTTTTCTTTATGACCCAGCTCAAAGTCTTTACATTTAGCAAAACCTTTCAAATTTATCAACAAAAACATTTTTTGATTTTTAAAGTCAAATGCCTATTTAATTTGTATTTGGGTGCATGTACACATATGTGTAGAGACAAGAGGTTGATGGGCCTTTCTCAATCTTTCTTTACCTCACCTGTTTTTTTCATTTTGCATATGCATGTGTGAGTGTGTACATGGGTGGTGTTTGTGTATGTGTGTGTATGTGAGTGTGTACATGGGTGGTGTTTGTGTATGTGTGTGTATGTGAGTGTTGTACATGGGTGGTGTTTGTATATGTGTATGTATGTGAGTGCACATGTTTGGGCAGGAGCAAGTGTATGGAGGCCAGAGGTTGATGTCGTGTTTCTTCTTTGGTCATTTTTCATCTTGTATATTAATTAAATAGGGTCTCTCACTTGAACCCAGAACTTGCCAATTCAGATAGCCAGCTTGCCCATTATGTTCACAGGCAGGCTGCTGTGTGCCCACCCAATACTTATATAGATGCTAGGGAATCCAAACTCTGATCCTTATGCTTGCATGGCAAGTACTTTAATCCCTTAGCCTCCTTTCACCCTTTCCTCCTCCTCCTCCTCCTCCTCCTCTTCCTTTTCTTCTTCTTCTTCTTCTTCTTCTTCTTCTTCTTCTTCTTCTTCTTCTTCTTTTTTTGTAGTCAGAGTGTCTTGCTGAATCTGGAGCGCACCAATTCAGCTAAGCTGGCTGGTCTGACTATGTATTCCTGGCTGACTGGAACTCTCTATGTAGAACAGATTTGGCTTGAATTCATAGAGATCTTCCTGCCTTGGCATCTTGAGTACTGGGATTAAAAGTGTCTGCCACAAGCAATAGATAGAGGTGCATGCCTATAATCTCAGTTCTTGAGCAGCAGAGGCAGGGGAATCATTGTGAGTTCCAGACCAGCCTAGTCTACAGAGTAAATTCCAGTACAGCCAGAGCTACATAGTGAGACCCTACCGTGGAGGAAAAGAAGTGTGTACCACATGCCTAGTTCTTCTGTGACATTTTATGTGTTGTTAGCTCATTTCTTCCTAATTCCAGTAAATAGTTCATTGTCCTATAGTTTAGTTTACTCAACTTTTGTTTGTTTGTTTTTTTGAGACAAGTTTTCTCTGTGTAACAGTCCTGGCTGTCCTGGAACTTGCTTTTGTAGACCAGGCTGGCCTCGAACTCACAAAGATCCACCTGCCTTCCAAGTGCTGGTATTAAAAGTGTGCACCACCATTGCCCGGCTTGTTAACTCAGTTTCTTAAGGGCATCTTGTTTGCCTCTAAAACTTGAAATTATAATGAAAAGGATACTATAAATATCCTCGTACAGGCTTTGTTTTGTTTTGAGACAGGGTCTATTTGTTGTTGTTTTGTTTTGTTTTGTTTTGTTTTTTGGAAACAGTGTTTCTTGGATTAGCCCTGGTTGTCATGAAACTCACTCTGTAGACAAAATTGGCTTGAACTCAGAAATACATCTACCTCTACCTTTATAGTGCTGGGATTAAAGGCATGTGCCACAGGTCTTTCTGTATGGCCCTGGCTGTCCTAGAACTTGATGTCTAGACCAGGCTGTTCCTAACCTCTAATTCATATAGATCTGCCTGCCTCTGCCTCCTGAGTGCAAAGATTAAAGGTGTGAACAACCATACCCAGCCCTCCTTGTACAGATTTTTCTATAAACATGTCTTCAGTTGCTTGAGTAATTACCAAATAAAGCATTGGTATTATACAACAAGAGTTGTGTAGACAACAGTCAAAGTGTCTGGAAGCCTAGAGCAGCCTAAAAGAAGGATGAGCAGCACACTGTGACTGGCACAAACAGCTTTCCTGAAAATGTGATTGGGTAGAATCTGATCAGATTATAGAGAACAATGAATACTTTATTAAAGAGAATGTATACCATGTGGGTGGCACATGCCATGAATCCCAGCACTCAGAAAGCAGAAATGGAGGCTTTCTGTAAGTTTGAGGCCAACCTGAGGCCTACATAATGATTTCTAGACCTAGACTATGTAGTCAGAGCTACCTAGTGAGACTGTCTTAAAAGACAGAGAGAATTTTATCCTATGGGTGTATGTATATAGAACACACGAATTTGGATTTCAAAGGGACTCTGCTCATTCTTTCAGTTAGTCCTTTTTGCCTTTAAATAAAATCAAACTTAAAACCCAGCTGGGATAATTAATTATATATGCTTATTTAAAGAATATGTTTTGTTTTAAAAAAGCAAAGAAAGATTGGTCACAAAAAATTGCTTCATGGTCAGGAGAGATGGCTTAGTAAATAAAGTGCTTGCTAGACAGGTACCTGGACCCAGTTAAGATCCCTAGAATTCTCGTAAAAAGCTAAGTGTAGTGGCACGTGTTTGTAATCCTAGTGTTGGAGGGGTGGGGACAGGAGAGACCCTGCCTCAAAACTAAGGTGAACAGTGGTAAACAACACACACTCACACACACACAGGGTAAGGGGCAATTTTTAAGAAATTCACCTCAGTGGTTCATCCCTATATCTAACAGACACATCAAGGTCTTCTGTATTATCACATATTTGTTTGTTTACTCATTTACTCTCTGTATGTGGGCACTCATGCTCCAGTGTAATGTGGGGGTCAGAGGACGACTTGCAGGAAGGCCTTTGTGGAGTCAGGGAAATTTAAGACCGAAATGATAACCAGGCAGCTGGGGTGGGGGATGGGGGCAGAGGCACTCCTTTAATTCCAAATTCCAGGAGTCAGGGGTACACAAAGAAATCCTGTCTCCAAAAAATAAATAAATAAATAGATAGATAAATAAATAAATAAATAAATAAATAACACAAAACAAATACAAAGAGTGGAATGATAAATGCAGGGGTAACTAGCAATCTCTGCTATAGTGCAAAGGAGGCTAGCAAGGAAATGACACAATAGTGTCAAATCTTCATATACTTCCAGTCCTGAGCTATTTATCAGATCTAATTAGGTCACAAGTCAGGCTGAGACAAAACGCCACTGTGACAGAGACAGAGAAGTGGGAAGGAAACAGTAGCTCTCAAATACTGACTTGGGGCCAGGGAAATGGTTTCTAGATGGGAGATGCTTGAGTGGGCATTCAGTAGGCATAGCTGAGAAGAAAAGGCTGTCACAAAGAAGCCGTAAGCACACATCTGAGAAATGAGGAAATGTGTCAGCAGTGAACCCAGTGACAGGTCAGCAAATATTGATATAACAGATTAGGACGCTGACTCAGCTCGTGACTGGCACCCAGACCAAGTTGCTAAGCACCTTTTTACTGTGTCCATGTTTATACTCATGTGAAAATGGGTAGCAGTTTGATTTTAAAAGGCCTGAGCAGCTGTGTCCCTAGAGAGGTAACTCAAGCTAGATTCAGTCAAACGAGGACCCATCTGAAGATAGAAATAATAATGGGACTACCGATAAGGAAATAGTTCCTATTTAAATCCCCAAAGATGGAAAGAAAACCTGGAGACAAACACTATAAAGTTTTTTGCCTGCGATGTTTTCTTACAGAAATTAAATTTAAAAACTGTGTTTATGAATAAAATATTCAGGAGATTTGGAGAGATAAAAGTGCAAGGATACTGAAACTACAATTCATGATAGTCTATTGTGGTGGAAAATACTAATTTTCTTTATAATTGTCATTTAATGTGAATGTGATTTTAACTTGGAGATTAAATTTTTATTAGGGATTAGTAAATCAAATAAAACAGCTCAGTTTCATTTATTTTAGGAACTAGTGGCACACAAGTAATTTCTTTTATAAAAGATTTATTGATTGATTGATTGGTTTTTCAAGACAGGGTATCTCTGTGTAGCCCTGACTGTCCTGGAACTCACTCTGTAGATCAGGCTGGCCTTGAATTTACAGAGATCTGCCTGTCTTTGCCTCCCAAGTGCTGGATTAAGGGAGAGCACCACCACAGCCCAGCTATTTATTTTAATTATATGTGTATGACTGTTTGGCCGGCATATATGTGTATCACATGTGTGCAGTGCCCATAGAGGCCAAAAGGAACCATAAGATCCTCTGAAACTGTAGTTAGAGGTGGTTATGAGGCTTCATATAGATGCTAGAAACTGAACCCAGGTCCTCTATAAGAGCAACAAGTGCTAGTAACCCATGAACTATCTCTCCAACCCCCCTCAAGTTACCTCTGCTTTAATTTTTTTATTTGAAGTTGGATAAGATGTTTCTTACAGTTTCACAGTGAGGAAGGGCAGTTTGAGGAGAAAAAGCTCTTGCTCTAGAGTGAGATTTGCTCTTCAAGATGTCTCTACCAGTTGCTTGAGTCTAGGAGTTCTGGACTGCAATGTGCTATGCCCATCAGGCATATGCACTAAATTCAATATGATGACCTTCTTGGTGGACAGGGGACTAACCAGGTTGCATAAGGAGGGGTGAACTACCTAAGGTCAGGAATGGAACAGGTGAGAATGTCTCTCCCTTGCCTAGCTGCGTCACTACAAGGAGATTAAGAAGGGTGTGACAGGCAGCTGGAGATGGCTCAGAGGTTAAGAGCACTGACTGTTCTTCCAGAGGTCCTGAGTTCAGTTCCCAGCAACCATATGATGACTCCCAACCATCTGTGATGAGATCTGGTGCCCTCTTCTGGCTTGCAGGGAAAACTGTATACATAATTATATATACATAATACATAATTAATGAATAAATCTTTAAAAAAAAAAAGAAGGGTGTGATGATGGAGGAAGGTCATTGGCCAATAAAGAAACTGCTTGGCCCTGTGGGTGGAGTAAACAGAACAAAATGCTGGGAGGAAGAGGAAGTGAGGTCAGAGTCTCGACATCTCTCCTCTCCGGATCAGACGCCTGAGAGAGACGCCATGCCCCGCTCCCGGCATGAGCCATGCCCCGCTCCCGGGCAGACACACGTCATGAAGCTCCAACCCAGGATGGACTAGGCTAGAATCTTCCCGGTAAGACCGGTTCTCACAGATTATTAGAGATGGGTTGATCGGGATGTGAGAATTAGCCTGTAAGTGCTAGAGCTAAAGGGCCAAGCAGTGCTTAAAAGAATACAGTGTCTGTGTAATTATTTTGGGGCATAAGCTAGCCGAGCAGGTGGCCAGGGTGCTGGGGACGCAGCCCCGCCGCCCCTATTACTACAGTGTGACAGCCGGGCGGCGCACACCTTTAATCCCAGCACTCGGGAGGCAGAGGCAGGTGGCCAGACTGATCTACAAGAGCTAGTTCCAGGACAGCTAGGATTGTTACACAGAGAAACCCTGTCTTTGTGGGTCTTTGTGGGGGTGGGGGTGTGACATCAGTAGGTGGGTGGTTCTCTGTATCAGATACAGACCTCAGAGAGCAAACAGCTGAAGTCCCTTTTGGCTATGCATTTTTATTTCATCCTCCTATGGACTGTAAAGTCTTTGGCCAAACATGTGAAGTAGACCATCCTCCTCAGCTGTGATTGCTAGCAATTGAAGTAATTGACTATTAGTTCTCTGCCCCCATATCAGCACTATGAAGTCAATGTGGTTCCTGTCACCTTGGTATGGCAGTGTGAAAAATGGGCTGGACAATAGTGTCACAACTTGTTTTGGGGACTTGTATTTGTTTTGGGGACTGAGTACTCACATAAATTCTATCTGAAGAAAAATAAAGTATAAGATAAAAATTATCTAAGAATGAAAATTGTTATTGTTACCCTTTCCTAATTTTCCCTGACGTGACATGTTTAAAATTTAGCCAAAATTGTGTCAGAAAAAAATTATCCAGGGCTGTTGTGGTTGTTGTGGTTGTTCAAGAAGAACATAGCAGGGCAGGTAAGGTGACTCAGCAGATAAAGAAGACACAAGATGACCTAAGTTTCATCCCAGGGACACCCCCCCCCCTGGAGAAAAGAGTCAGCTTCCCTAAATTGTCCTTGACCTTCACAAGTATGCCTTGGCATGCATGCAGCCACACACATGATAAACAAGTAAAATATAACAAATTTTAGAAAGTAATACAGCAGCTGTTCATGGTAACACACACTTGTAATTCTAGTACTTTAGAGGATCATTAGGTAAAGGCTAGCCTGAGCTACAGAGAGAAACCCTATCTAGAAAGTAGAGAAAGAACCCACAAAATGAGGGGGGAGTTTGAGGGTCTAGTATCCATTTTATACAAAGAACTCATACAACTCAATAACAAAAAGATGAGTGGCTTGGCTCTGGGGAGATGGTCCAGGGGTACTGTCACTAAACTGCAGTCCCCAAAAACCATGGGAAAAAACAAGATGTGGAGGCATACATCTGTAATTCTAGTTTCCTGTGACTAAGTGAGCGGGGGAAGACAGGATGATCACCAGGAGAATGGAGCTTATGCATATAGCACAGCAGCATAAATGAGAGGCTGTGCCTCTCAACAAGACAAAGGTGAGGACCAACTCCTAAAAGCTGCGTGCTCATCTTGGCACCCACACAATCAATACAATATTTCTTAAAAGATGAGACCTTGACTAAAATGTGGGCAAAGGATTTAAATAGATGCTTCTCCAAAAATACATGCAGCTGACCAACAAGCACTTGACATATTCAATACCACTAACCATCAGGGAAATGCAAATAATAACACTTCATACATATTAGGAATACAAGACTCAAAAGGACAGTTAATAAGTGAAAGCAAGGATGTGAACAAAGTTGATCCTTCATGCATTACTAATTGAAGAGTAAAATTGTACATCATCTTTGAAAACAGTTTAGCAATTCCTCAAGAAGTTAAATATAGAGTTACCAGAAACTCCTTTCTACTTCTATTTTCTGAGAAATATAAAAACACGCATCTACGCAGACACTTGTCCAATAATAAAAGCAGTGTTATCCACAATGGCCAAAAGCCTATTGATTGACCAATGATGTAGCAAACTATGGTATAGCCATATAAGGAATAGTATTCAGCCATGGAATTGCCAAGATGTGCTACAGACTGTATCTTGAAACCATCACGCTAAATGAAGGCTATATGCAGAAGGCCATATTTGTATGATTCCATTTATTTGAAATACCTAGATCAGGTAAGCTTATGCAGACTGAAAGTGAATTGATGGTTTCGAGGGGATAACAGAAAAGAGAGAATTGGCCGTGACAACTAAGGGATTTCTTCGTAGGGTTATGAAGTGTTCTGAACTGAGATCATGGTGATAATCACTCAACTTTGTGAATAGGCTAAGAATCACTGCGTGGTTCTGTAAAAGGATGGAAGCAATGACACAGTAATTACATCTCTATTAAAGGAAAATTCAGCTCTCACTCACCCCAAGAAGAGTGATTCTGTAGAATTTGATGACTAATTGAGATTTCAGTGTGAGAATCCAAGAACAAGTTTGATTTGAGGGATTGGTTGAGGAAGAAAACCAATTCCCAGATTGGGGAGCTGCCAGCAGGAGTAGTCTTGTAAGTGAAGATAGTAAGTTTGGTTTAGAAAATACTGCTTATGTATGTTTGTGCCTTTAAAGGGAACTCTGCTCAGGAAATTTAGAGCTGGACATAGAAAGAGATAACCAGATATCCCGGTGTACGTCTGGAATCTCAAAACCTGGAAGGTGGAAACAGGAGGTTCACAAGTCATCCTCAGCTACGTAATGAGTTGGAGGTTAACCTGGGCTACCTGACATCTTATCTTTAAAAAGAGGGAGGCCGTTTGAGAGCAACTGAGACTAG
This sequence comes from Microtus oregoni, assembly GCF_018167655.1. Classification (NCBI taxonomy): domain Eukaryota; kingdom Metazoa; phylum Chordata; class Mammalia; order Rodentia; family Cricetidae; genus Microtus; species Microtus oregoni. Next base: position 46,416,523 of record NW_024543063.1, read on the forward strand.
AGTTAAGATATTTTAATTTGGGGCTGGGCAGTGGTGGCGCGTGACTTTAATTCCAGCACTCGGGAGGCAGAGGCAAGAGGATCTCTGTGAGTTCGAGGCCAACCTGGTCTACAAGAACTAGTTCCAGGACAGCTAGAGCTACTATTACACCCTGTCTTAAACAAACAAACAAACAAAAAAAGGATATTTTGATTTTGGATCATTTAGACTTCAGTTATTGTTAAAACCAGGGAGGTGTGCTAGCACTTGGCAAAGAACTCAGACATTGGAGGATTTCCTTAAACCAAAAGTTAGGTTGAAGGAAAGAAAAATAACCTGTGAAGGAACCTGGAAATCAGTTTAAGTGCTGCACAGAAAAAGTCATCTTCTGCAGGGTGAGGATGAGGGCGGCCCGAACCCAAATCAGTTTCTCCGGTCATCAGATTGCTCCCACTAGTCTGCTTCTCCTTGTTTTGTCCACAGTGCCATAGTGAAGGCTATGAAAGAACTCAACGTTTGAGAGTTTCATGTTATCTTCAGAAAGTCAGTGATAGAAGAGTTATCTTGTATTTACAGACATTTCAAACCCAGAAAGCAACTAAAAATTGGCTGCATCTCAGAGTCCCAAATGAACTCAGGGGCTGTTGCTCAGGAGGCTGCCTTTGCCATTCTGTGTTTTCGTTTGCACTGGCTCTTGATAGTTTTCTGCTGCCAGAAAACTTGCAGAAGAGCACATTGCTTGAAGAAGGCCCAAGATTTTGAAACTGTCTTGATTCTTGCACAATCCTGCTAAAAAGAATTTCTCTAAACCAAGGGAAAAAAAAAAACCTTACACTCAAAAGTTCCTCCAGAAGATGGCGGCTGTCATAGAACTTGTAAAGGCCATGTTTGGGATCCTCTTGCTTCAGCCTTTCCCGTTCTGGGATAAGTACAAAACTGTGTGCCATCAAGTTCAAGTTGTAACTTCCAGGGTTCCTACTCTTGGGAGTTACTACTTCCTATTTTCATTTTTATAGTTGTTTCTCTGATTGTATGTAAGAAATACTGGGATACCTAAGAATTTAGCATTTCTCATGAAGCAGGTTCTGGTTAGATGTTCTTTTCTTACAAATGAAGAAATCAAGGCAATGATGAATCAGTGCAGTCTGTGGATTAAAGCCCTGGAGATATAGAGAGCCAGGAGTCTATTCTCGACGTTTGCTGTGGAAGGAGATTGCTGAATTACTGTCAGGCAGTATTATTTACTCATGTAGGAAGTGTGTAAAGTACTATTTGCCTTCTGTATGTCTGCCTATAGGTCAAAATTTGTGCAACCATTTCATATCCATCCATGATCTTGTTTTTGCTTCCCTTCAGTGCTGAAAGACAGGTAGTATAAGTTCCATTTTCACTGTTGAACTAACAAAGAGAGAATTCATAGTGCTGAAGCAATTTGCCCAAGTTCACATGGTTTCTACATGGTGATGCCATGAATTAGCACCCAATCTTGTGACTTCTCCTCCAGTATCTTTCTACAAGACATGCTGTCTTTGAACTCTGTCATAATTTCATTGTATTCCTTTCCTTTTAATGTAGACTCAAACAAAGGACTTTTTATTCCCTTGCCCAGCCGGGAAATAAAGGATTCAATAACCAGTACTTCTGCAAGCCAGGCTAGTGGCACACCAGCTCAAAAGTTAGACGTTTGTCCACTGGGAATGCAGGTAATGTATTCACTGCCCTGCTGACGAATTAATTAGCCAGAGACTAATACTATTTGTGTAGTGTTTGTATTTCCCTATGTACCCTTAGCACAGTGTGTGCTAGGTACTGGTCCTCAAACAGGGGTGCATCTGTTAAAAATTCAGAGCTGATTATAAAATTCCTTCTTTTTACCAAATACCTCCATCTCTTGTTCTCTGATCTCTCACATTTTCTACCTCTGCCTTTTAATTCAAGTCTTACGTATCAAGATGGCGTTCCCAAAATAATTATGTGTAATTATCAGAAGGAAAGGGATAATGTGGCACAGGGGTGACAGGCAATGAGAAATTAGAGGTAATGTCAAATTTGGGAAAAATTAAAAATAACAAGTTTCAGAGAAAAAATGGTAGTAGAATTCATGTAATCATTTTATTAAAGTTATCATGTGTGAGCAAATATGACGTCAAACAGAACTGACAGCTTCGCCCTTTACTTTGTCTTTGATAATCTTATAAGCAACAGAACTGTGGAAAACAGCCAGAGGGAGGGTGAACGGGGGAGGTAGGTGACCAGGGCTGTTATAGTGAAGAGAGAGTATTTTTCAGTATATATATATGTGTGTGTGTTATAACACCTTCTAATTTTAAAAACAGGCTAGCATTTGTTTCTTTGTTATTGTAAATTCTACTTGGGTGCTAGGAAACTATCTTTGTTGCTTTTTTTTTAAAATCTTGCTATTGATTTAAGGTAACAGAGATAATATCTATTCCAATTTACAGTTAAATAATATTTCTCAGAAAAAAAAGCTCTCTAGTATTAATTCCTGAAACAAAGAAAGAGAGAGAGAATTGAACTTATTATAATCCTTAAGTTTATCAAAAAGAAGTGCCAATTCCTTTTCTGGTCACGTAAATTGTATATGTTGTATATGTGGCGCCTGGATGTGCTGGACTAGAACCCAAGGCCTTGGACATGCTAGTCTAGCCCTGTGCCACTGAGATATATCCCTAGCCAAGAAAATGAACATTTTAAGATATTTTTAAATGCATGTTAGATGGCTTTCTTTTTGCTTTCAGTTCTTGCCTAGTTATGCTTCAGATTAATTTACAGGTTGTTTTTTTTTTTTTTCTGTTTTTCGAGACAGGGTTTCTCTGTAGCTTTAGAGCCTATCCTGGAACTAGCTCTTGTAGACCAGGCTGGCCTTGAACTCACAGAGATCTGCCTGCCTCTGCCTCCTGAGTGCTGGGATTAAAGGCATGCACCACCACTGCCGGGCATTTACAGCTTCTTAAAACTCCAGTAGTTGCTTGGCATGATGGGCACACACCTATAATTCCAACACTTAGGAGGCAGAAGCAGAATTGTAGCAAGTGTAAGGATACCCTGATTATACAGGGAGCTCCAGGCCAGCCAGGGCTATACAACAAGACCCTGTCTCAGGAGAAAAAGAAAAACAAAAATTCTTGTTAGTTCCTGTAGCTGGTACTCAGCTTTATTAGAAAATGAAATAAGGGCTGGAGAGATGGCTCAGTGGTTAAGAGCATTGCCTGCTCTTCCAAAGGTCCTGAGTTCAATTCCCAGCAACCACATGGTGGCTCACAACCATCTGTAATGAGGCCTGCAGGAAGAATACTGTACACATAATAAAACAAATAAATAAATATAAAAAAAAGAAAATGAAATAAATAGAATAGTCCTTCCAACAGAAAAGATAAAATTGGAGAAAATGATGTGGGTTGGGGAGAATGTTCAGTGGGTAGTGTTCGCTGCACAAGCACGATGACATGGGTTTAGACCCACGTAAGGTTGTGATTGGAACCCAAGTGCAGCTGGCACAAGGTGCGCAGGTGGATCCCAGCTCACTGACAGGCCAGACTAATCAAATAGATGTGTAACAAGTTTAATGAGAAGCCCTGTCTCAAAAACTAAGGTGCACAGGAACAGGAAGACATCGACCTCTGATCCCTAGATCACAAGTGCATCATCACAGGGAAAAGAAAAAGTGGCCTTATCTAATTCGTGTGCAGACAAAATACAGTAGTTCAGTGTTTGGTATACCTGTTACCTTCTAAGGACAGTTTGTGTTTTCAAGGAGTCTTCTTCCCTGCTTTAGAGCACTCCAGGAACCTCCTTGTGTTGACCCCTGCTGGAAAGTCTAGTTCCCTTCCCTCCGGGGATGAATGACCTTGGAGGAAAAACTCCGGGTCTGAACACTCACAAATGTCTTTCTTCCTAAATCTTCAAACTTTTTTTAGTTGCAGGAAGCAACAAGAAGGGAGACCAGTGACACTCACAAGGAAGATGGTAAATATTTTGCTCACTGGGTATCCAGAGGAATCTGGATGGGATGAGAATTGCAACAGCTCTACTCACTGGTCCGCCAACCTGTTTTCCCAGGGACTGAGGCTTACAGAGGCTTTTCTCCTCCTAAAGCGAGTGTTTCTTTTTCTTATGTTTCTTGCTTTCCTTTAGAGTTGTTGTTTTTCTACTTGTTCTCTCTTTCTCCCTCCCTCTCTCTCTCTCTTCTCAGATTTTTAAGTTAACCGTTTGAATATTTTTAGTATTATTCTCCAAATGACAATATGTTCTTGACTTATACAATTTAAAAATTGTCAATATAGTAATCTTTTTCTTACGCTTTCTCTCAGGTAATTTAAAGACCTTAAAGTATCTTCATCCTTTTAATCTTCCACTCCCCAAAGATATTAATCCTACAGACCTTTCCTTCTGCTTTCATGAATTGAACCTAAGACTTGATGTATTCTGGTCAAGGACTCCACCCCTGAGCTACATTCCCAAATAGAGTTCCTATGATTTCTTATTCTACATACTTTTTTTTAGGATTTATTTATTTATATGTATACAACATTCCTTCCGTGTATGCTTGCATGCCAGAAGAGGGCACCAGATCTCATTATAGATGGCTGTGAGCCACCATGTGGTTGCTGAGAATTGAACTCAGGCGAACAGTCAGTGCTCTTAACCTCTGAGCAATCTCTCCAGCCCCTTCTGCATACTTTTTAAACCCCACAAGATGTTTTTATGCAATTTTCATTTAAATTTATCTTTGTTTTTATTTCTTTCTTTAGCCCAGACATCTTATCCCTTGTAGGATCATTATACAGTCATAATACATCCTTTAGTGTGGGCCTTTTGGTGATGAACTCTGGTTTCTTTGTTTCTTTTTTTTTTGTTGTTGTTTTGTTTGTTTGTTTGTTGTTGTTGTTCTTGTTTGGTTTCTTTTTTTTTTTTTTTTTTTTTGGTTTTTCGAGACAGGGTTTCTCTGTGGCTTTGGAGCCTGTCCTGGAACTAGCTCTTGTAGACCAGGCTGGCCTTGAACTCACAGAGATCCACCTGCCTCTGCCTCAAGAGTGCTGGGATTAAAGGTGTGTGCCACCACTGTCCAACTCTGTGTGCTGAATTCTTAATTCCAAAATTTTTTCTTCTCAGTCCTTTTTTTCTCTTCTCAATTATATATGTTTAATTTAATCTAAGTCACCTTTTCTAAGAAAAATGTAGGCTTTTTTTATATTTCCTTAAATAGAATAAACTTAGGTGCTTTATAGCTATATGGTATATATTATTCGTAGTATCTGAGATCTTTATAGGTCTATGTTTTGTGTTTATTTTTGGTTGTTTGCTTTTTTATATTTTAGTAATTATTTGAACAAATAATTATTAGTCTTATATGTGTTTGTCTTTTCCAGAACAAACTTCCATTTGCTTCTGCCAAGTATTAGAATACTATTAGTCTGGAACTGCTTTAATCCCAGCACAAGTCATTCTCAGAAATGGCTTATTTTACCCTTAGCACTGCATCCTGCCCACATTTCCTTCCGACAATGTGTGTGAGCTATGGGGAAGCAGTTGCCATGTCTCCTACCTTGGGCAGAACTTATGCTTTTGTCCCTTTTCACCCTAAATGATTTTGGGTAAACGTGATTTTCTGTCCTAGCACACCTTTAAAGTTTTGTTTGTTTTGGTTTTTTGTTTGTTTGATTTCTAATTTGGACCTAGAAATTCCTCACTGTCTTCTTAGCTCTTTGTTGAATTTACACCATCCCAGGAAGGTAAAATATCTAATTTGTCATTACTTAAAAAACCAGTTCTTTATACCTAAGTTATTTTGTTACCTAAGTAAAGATACTGTTCTATGGTCTTTGCCATGCGATGTATGTTGACAATGGGTGAACCATTCCTGTAGGTCCTAGAAACACAGGGCTAGAAGACTTAATGTAGCTAATTCAGAAATGACATATTTTATTCCTAAGATATCCCGTCAAGCACCACAGACTCTGAAAGTACCAAGGAGCATAAAACCTGCTCCTTTGTCTACTGTTCTACTTGCTAAACTGTGAGACTTATTGAATAGCAAATGTAGCTGTCTGAGAGAAATTCTTCAGAATTAGGATAGCACCTAGGCCAGGGATTTTCATACATTTTGCATTCTCTACTATTTAACTAGCTTAGGTATCAGTTCCCAGTGGGTGAACTAGAACCTCTGGGTGTAGTTTAATAGTGAGAGAAGGCAAGGAGTCTATAAAATCATAGACCAACTATTGTCTATAAACTGAATGCATAAAGCTACAATTATTGTCATTGTGGAAGTACGCCAACTTTTTATATGAGATTGCTGTCTGGAAGCCATGTATGCATGTATGGTAGCACACATCTGTAATCCCAGGAAATGGAGGATGCAAGAGGATTGTGAATTCCAGGCCAGTCTGGGCTGCATAGACAGATCTTGTCTCAAAAAAAAAAAAAAAGCAAAAACACTGCGTGGAAAACTCTGAAACTACAATTTTAAGAGAACATTCTTAGGTTATTCTATTATTTTGAAGTTTGTCTCCATAATGATACAGATTCTTTATTGTTTACAAAATGTCCTACATGTCTTGTTGTCATTGTCCCTGTGGAAATCCTTTCATCGTTTTGCTATCATCTATTAGAATTAGAAACCACCTCCTTCTAACACCCTTTCTTAGTGGACAAAGATACCCAACTGGACCAAGATGAATTCTCATCATGTTTTCTTTTGTTTTCTTTGGTGAGGATTAGAATTCAGACACTACCTGCCTCATCAGTCCACAGTCCGATCTCCAGAGAAGATAACTAGAGATGGATACCGAGTATCTTTTTTAGACACTAAGTCTTCAAGTTCTTCTCCAGAAAAAGACTTGATACCAAGACCTGACACCTATCCATGTATCCATGATGGCTCATTGGGTAAACGCCTGGACGTGGGTGATTCTAACCAGATCCTTCCCTATCAATTACCTTCAGATGTCAGTCTGGACTGTTATGATAATCATTATTCTCAAACTCTTTCCCTGCACGGAAGTCTTGTCAAAAAGCCTCAAAAAATCAAGAACTACCGAGAATGTAGCATAAAACCTTCAAATGACATAAAAGCCACCTCATCCCATTCCTGTGGAGATTTACTAACTTCTCTGTCAAACCCCGACTCCAGTACAGGAAGGCTCTTAAAGCTTAGTTCAGGTAATAGCTGTCAGTTTGCAGTCTTTTTAAACGCATGAATTTTGGATTTTATTGAAACTGAATTTGTGGTTCTTCAGTTATATATTAGGGTCATTAGTTGTCCATGGAATTTCCAGAAATCTGGAGGGTTTGGGTGCAACATGATGGATAATTTAGAGGAAAAAATATAGAAATATGAGTTTTACAACTACATGTCATTTTAGTTAGTGGCATCGCAAGACCTATTCCCAAATGCATCTAGTTCTTTCTGGTCACCATCATCAACCTCTGGCCTCCACACACATATGATCAGATGTGAACATGCACGTGCATGCACATGTATGGTGAGGGACAACAAAAGAAAAAGAGCTAGTCTGGGTCTGAGTTGAGCATGGAATGATGCAAGTGTAGGAATAGGAAAATTCACTCTCAGGAGAAGATAGTTTCAGGATAAATCATAGAGACTGATCTTTGGCTATTAATTTATTCAACAAAACTCATTGGATACCCACCATGTGCCGGACACTAGTCTAGTTCTAAGATAAAGTAAAAACAAAATCTAATTCCATGTATACTTGATCATAAATTATGTCTCTACTTTTATTCTAACAAGGTAAAATAGATAATAACTTAACATATAAATATATCAATTTATAAGTGCTATGATGGAAAATGACAAGTATATAAGAAATAATAAGGACAAAGCAATGTTTCAGGTTGGATGAGCAGGTCAGACTTCTATGTTGAGGCATCATAAACATGAAACGAGTGAAATGAAAGTATAAGCTATATAGATAACTTGGGGGTAGAACTTTCTAAAGTGGAAATAGTAAGTGAAGAATTCCTGAGGCCGTGTTTATGGAACAAGGAACCTAATATGGCGGAGTAAGGGAAATGAAGTGTATAGACAAGGCCAGAGTGATGGCCAAACATTTATTCCGGGCCAGATGTATGGTTGGAAGATTTATAGCAAAGGATTCTCACTTACGCATTTTTCTGAGGGGCTAGGAAGTGAGTTAAGTTGGTAAAGCACTTGCTGCACAAACCTAAGGATCTGAGTTTAGATTCCCTGGTGAAATCTGGCCAGGCGTAGTGTATGCACCCCTTATTCCACTGCTGGGAAGGCAGACACAGCAGGAGCTGTCTGTAGGGCTCTCTGGCCAGCTTGCACCTGCCAGTTTGGTGAGGGACCCATCTCACTGCACAGTGACTGAGGAAGCAGCCATCATCATCCTTTGGCCTCCGTGCAGACATGTGAACATGTACCTGCACATGTATGAGATCTGGGATGAGAGAAAGAGACAGAAAACCAGAACAAGAATTACTCTGGATACTGAATTGAGAATAAAATGGGGCAAGAATGGAAAAAGGAAAACCCATTTAAGAAGTTAAAATTTAGATAAAAGTCGGTAGCTTCAACTAGAAAGACAGTGGAGGTAGTGAGCAGATGACAGATTCTGACTATATTATAGGAAAAATACCCTTGGGTTTGTTGATGGACTTGGAATAAAGTGTAGGAGAAAGAGAGTCAGTGATTCTGAGGTTTCAGGCCTCACGAGGAGAATTTATGACATAAGAAAGACTAGAAGAGGAGAAATGAGTTTTAAGATAAATATTGAGTCTTGTTTTATATATCTTAAGTTTGAGGTGCTATTAGAACTTCCCGGAGATGGCACCCTAATAATTTGACATAATAGTGTGGATTTCAGGAGGAAATTCGAGAATTTTGCAGGGACAGATGACATTAAAACTGTGAGTGGATGAGCTACTCATCTAGGGAATAAACATAGATAGGAAAGAGATCCAAGATCCTGAGTCTTGTGAAAATTTAAAGTTGAATAGATAAAGACAAACTACCATGAAGAGTGAAAGAAAAGGAGAAAGCCGATTGTTACACTGTGCTTCTGCCGCGCTAATGAAAAATGTGTGATCAGAAGAAGGAAGTAGTATTCTATGTTGGAGGCTGCTGGGAAGGAGCTGGGACTGGCAGTTATTTGGAAACACAAAGGAATTAGTGAATAGCTTCAGGGGATACATTAAAATAAAAGCTCCATTGAGATGAGTTAAAAACACACACACACACACACACACACACACACACACGCCCTGGAAATGAAGCAACAGAGTACTAAATATATACAAGGAGCAGAGAAATGGAAGAGGGGATGGAGTCCCATAAGACTGATAAAAATCACCAGCAGAGGGATAATTAATAATGATGTATCAGAAAACAGAAGAGCTCCTTGTCTAATCCATAAGAGATGAAATTCAGTCATCTGGTAAAGAAGCAGTTAAATTAAGCAGCAACAGTTGCAAGAAGGAGGCAGGAGATTTATTCAGACCGCCAATAAAGTGTAAGTCAGTTGATAAATTCAGTGGTGAGATGGTATGGACATTTTCTTTGATTTTCTGTTTTCTTGGTGAGATAAAGGATGGAGGGGATGATATTCAAAACTGGAGAGAAAAGAAATGTGAAATAATTCTCTCAGGAAATAAAATGAATTGACTGGAGTAATATATAAGGAAAGCTGGGCAGTAATAAGTGTCCAAATAATCTAGCAGTCGTGAATGAAAGTGAGAAAGGTCAGGACAGATGTGCACTGTTCTCTAACCACTGCTCTGGGTATATGCTGAGAACATGTAGACAGTTGAATTTATTCAGAATTGAGGTTTGGTCAGGTAGAGGGAGACAAAGAAAGGAGTTATGTTAAAAAGTGATTATTATAATCCTAGATACCAACAGCTATAAGAGAGTTGAAAGGCAGGTTCATTTGCCAGGCTTTTTCTCCACAGATCTATATGCCACAACCCATTTCAACAGTGACCCTGCTCTGCTGCCCAATGTAGAACAACAGTTATCCAGCAGTCTCAGGGATTTTGCACCAGCACCTGGTTCTTTCCCAGGCAACCGTGTCCTTGGAAACTCTCTTCGGACACTGCTGTTACCTTCTGGGGCTCCAGAAAACAGGGAAATTCCAACGCAGAGGTCATTAAGTGGAGGATTCAAGCGGAAGGACAATGTTCTTGCCAACCTGAATCTGAAGTGTGGTTTCCAAGAAGCTACAAGCAGCGAGGCGCAAGTATTGACTTGTTTGTGTGTGTACAAGAAACACAAAGGCTCAAGAACAGAATGTGCTGCTCTTGGGGTTTCCAGTGGTTCCACCAATATTGCTAGAAGTTTTAGGGGATTTTCAAAGACCTGTGGCCAGCACTACCAGGCTATAGCCTGTGATTCTTTTGCCCTTAGGAAGAGTTATCCCACTTTTCTATTTGTTCAGCTTTCTATCTCAAGGGAACTGATTTACTCTGAAAGCATAAACATGGTACATGGTAGGAAGACACTTGAGTAACTAACTGTTCCTGCAAGAGTTTGCTAGCAGGACAAAGTGGAGACATAGTCACAAGTAGCTAACTTACTTGAAATGGCTTTTATAAAATCTTTTTCTCACATTATAGAACAGGCTGACCCTGAACTCACAGATCTGCCTGCCTCAGCCTGCTAAGTGCTGGGATAGAAGGTGTGCAACGCCCAGCTAAACATCATTATTTTGCCTTTCTGTACAGATACTCAAATGATTCTATTCCCCGCACTAAAGTATCCATAAGCAAGTGAATTAGATTTCCCAGGGGATTTTTAGCTGAAAGTGGCTCTGAGAATCAAGACCTGTCTTTTCTGAATGTTAATTTTTCTGCAAGTCTTATTGCCGCCAGGGAGCCACAGCTCTGAGAGCCCGTGATCCCTGTCATGGGAATCGTGTGTCAGTCATGTGCTGCCTTGTAAGGAAGCAGGATATTTGGTCAAAAACTCTTTCTAATCATTTTAAGTTTCTAGTTGTTGGAAATCTTTTTGTACGTTAGGATGATTTAATGGAAATTGTCCATTTCTTAACCCTTTGAATCCTTCCTGGTCTGTTTTCAGAACTGCGGAGCTGAGAGCCGGGTATAGTTTGCCTCGTTTGTGCAAGGCCTAGGCGCTCTCACAGTAAAGGAACTCTGAGACAGTCATAGTTTTTGCTCACTAAAGGGGGCAGTCTTGCAATACTTTCTTTAGTTCCTGGCTTGTTTTACATTCTCACCCACAAACGCCCATTTGATCAGACAAAAACACTAACTGTGATAATATATTTAGGGTAAAGTCCCAGGAACACTTAGGATACTGGGATGCTTTTTTACTAAACAGTCTAGGAAAAAATTTTCACTTCTATTCCATGTCACATTGTTAAACTCTCAACATTTTTGGATTGTCTTTAATATTATCATTTTTTTTCCTGTTAGACATTGTTTTTCTTAATATGGAAAGCTTTCAAAGTGCTGACTTAATATAAGCATAAAAACAGACAGTTTTTTTGCTTTTAGTGGATGCTTGACATGGAACCTAGGGCTTCACACATGCTAGGTCCTTGACTGTAAATTATATGTATATATGCTGTTTGGTTTCTGAAATCTGTAATTCTCAAATTTCTAAAGTTAAGCTGGTCATGGTGGAGTCTACCACCAGCACTTGGGAGGTAGAGGTAGGAGGATCAAAAGTTCAAGGCCAGCCTAAGCCCCTTGAGACTCTGTCTCAACCAACAAAGAAAAGAAAAAAATTAAAACCACTAACAGTAAATTTTATTTTTAAAAAATTTCCATAAAGTAGTTTTTTATATGACTTAGACTCTTTTATGCTTTAACCCCAAATCAGGTTAACTTCTCAAATGACCCCATTTTGTGTCTTTCATAAATCCACAGTCCTTACGCTGTACTGATCAAGACCAGGCATAGATTTCCTGAGAACATGTTTATCCTAGTTGTAACGCCATTCCCTACCAATCGTAGGCCACACACGTGACTCAGCTCACATCATTGTCATTGGGTGCTGTGTTTCATTACCTAATAATCATCTTTAGTTTTTTACATCAAGCAAAATTGAGAAATAATTTGACTGTCTTTAATGTGTGTCATACTGTGTGTGTGAGAGTGTGCGTGTCTGTGTGTGTGCATGTCAGTGTGTGTGAGAGTGTGCATGTCTGTGTGTGTGCATGTCTATGTGCATGTGTGTGTTGCTGGGGATAGAACCCAAGGCTTTGCACATGCTAAGCAAGCCCTGCTGAGCCACCTCTCTAGCCTGCATTAGTTCTTGAAGTCCACAAGACTCTATAGGAAAGACCAGGAGGGAGACATATATAAAATGCATAATATTATGCATGTCAGCTTAGAATGAAGAATCTTACTATATAAATCTATCTACGATTTTTTTAAATAAAAATATATCATTAGTACTTAACCTAACAATGACATTTAACTCAAAATTCTTAAAATGTTAGAGGGCATTTATGTTCATTTAAAATATAAACTTATTATGAATTTTTTCTTTTTTTTTTTTTTTTTTTTTTTTTTGGTTTTTCGAGACAGGGTTTCTCTGTGGTTTTGGAGCCTGTCCTGGAACTAGCTCTTGTGGACCAGGCTGGTCTCGAACTCACAGAGATCCACCTGCCTCTGCCTCCCGAGTGCTGGGATTAAAGGCGTGTTCCACCACCGCCCGGCTCTTATTATGAATTTTAATTTCTTATTAAAGTACTCTCAATTTTATCTTATTATATATGGTACTTCTTAAAAATGTCCTGCCATTTCATCTTCTTTTTGTATTACATAATACATTGAACCACACGTATAAGGACTAAATAACACATTTTTATTGTTAATAAATTCTGAAAACCTGCATAGAAAGTCATGATAGTGGTTCTGCTGCTTTTGAAATTTCTCTGACAGCCTAGAGATGAGGCTCAGTGGTACAGGGTCCTGGGTTTAATTCCTAGCACCATCAAAGGAAAAGAAAAAAGAAACATGAAATTGTCTAGAATATCTCATATGTTTGCCTTGAACATAGTAATATGAGATTCATATCTAAACCAAAAGATGAAGCTTTTTTACTTTAAAAAATTATTAATGCTTTAAATGTCTGGATCCTTATTTCCTTTATTATGTAAGAATGACACAAATGGTACTGGTTTTTGGTTTTGTTTTGTTTTGTTTCTTGAGCCTCTCTCTAGTGACCTGGGCAGTTTGCATGGTTTACCAGGAAACCATAGTCCCCCGATCTCCGCCAGAACCCCCCACGTGGCCACTGTCCTCAGACAGCTCCTGGATCTGGTGGATAAGCACTGGAATGGCTCTGGCTCCCTCCTCCTCAACAAGAAGTTTCTTGGTAAGTGCATAGTTCTCTGAGCAGTTAGGAAGGCAGGTTTTTTAATAGTCATCCAGTTCCGTTAGCCTGCAAGGAAAAGTGTGTACACTTCACAAAATTTTCTAGAAACACCGCGGTTAACAAGTTTTCTTTCTTTCTTTTTTCTTTCTTTCTTTTTTTTTTTTTTTTTTTTTTTTTTTTTTTTGGTTTTTCGAGACAGGGTTTCTGTAGCTTTGGAGCCTGTCCTGGAACTAGCTCTTGTAGACCAGGCTGGCCTCGAACTCACAAAGATCCGCCTGCCTCTGCCTCCCGAGTGCTGGGATTAAAGGCGTGCCCCACCACAGCCAGACCAAATTTTTATTTTGTTACATTTGTCTTCCCTGTTTTTTTAAATCACTTTGCAAGTTGTTTTGTAGCAATTGTTTTCCCCTTCCTATGGTGTGTGAGCTCATGTGTCGTCTTTGCTAATATACTTCATGATCAGATATATGTAATTGAGAGTAGTTATATTAATAATTGCAAAATTATGTTATGGTCCTTTGGAAGTGCCAGTAATGAATACAGCAGAAATTAGGTTTGATTATCAGAATTTTGCAAAGACTATTGAAATGGTGATGTAAAATAATGAAATGAGTAAATGCCTTGGGCCCTTTTTAGGGAATACCTTTTAGGGACATGGGGCAAATAGTTTTATGAATGTTGGTTCCAGGTGTTTATTTGTTGTTTAATAGAGAAAAAATTCAAGGAACTTTTGCTTTTTAGTAAAGCTTTAAGTAAAAATGAGAACCTTGAGAGTTGTTTTGGCTGTAAAAATTATTTTTAATTTATAAGGGCTGAGGGTATCTAGCCCAGTGGTAGAACACCTGTCTGGCTCGCACTGGTCACATCCCATTTCCTGAAAGACCTTAGTTTCAGCGTGTGTACTGGGTGTCTGCATGTGTATGTGGGTGCCCAGAGGCCGAAAGAGAGTGTCAGGTGCCCTGAAGCTGGAGTTACAAGAGGCTGTGAACCACCTGCCCTGGGTGCAGAAAACTGAACTCTGGTCTTCTGCAAGAACAACAAATACTCTTAACTGCTGAGCCATCTCTCCAGCCCCCCACACCAAATTTTTTAATTAAAAAATTATATGGGACGAGGACAAGAGAGGGCAATTAATATGTGTGACTATAATAAAATGTTGTGTGTATATATAAAACTGTCACGATAAACCCATTATTATAAATAATTAATATGGTAATTTTTTAATTCTAAAGGGACATAGAGGAGAAAAAATCTGCCTTCCTTCCTATGTTGACCATTGTTGCCATTTTGTAGGAAATCACCCCTCCCACACACCCGGAGCAGAATCTCTGGACCAGTGCAAACAGGAAGGGCTGTGTGTATCCTCCACAGAGGATTCAGGGCACAATGCCTCTTACAGCCACTTAAAATTCATGTCAAACGGCGATGTTTAGATACAGAGCCGGCCGTTACTGACTTGAAATTCTGTGCTTTAGTTTTTAAGATTGGCCCATGTGCCCAACCTGAATTTTTGGCAGGTCCTGCCAGAGATTTGCTTCTGTCTTTGGTTGTGCCTGCACCTCCTCAGCAGTGTCGCTCCCAGCTGGAAGACAAGGCAGGGAAAGCCTTCCGCTGGAGGGAGAGTGAGCTAAAGGAAGTGGAGCAGCTGGTTCCTAACGACGTGGTATGGCTCCCTCATCTTTCTCTCCTCCTCTTCCTTCACTGGAAAAGACATAACATCCTGACTAGAACGGCCCAGGGCCCCAAGGAGCATAACTACTGTAGACATTTAGAAACTGCAGAACCCAAACGTGAAAAAGTCAGGCAGAACAATCAGGAATACGGAACTCGTTAGGACGGGAACAACAATCCCAAAGTCCTAAAGAAGCGTGAAAGGGCAAGGAGGGAAAGCAGACGAAAACTCTAGAGTAGAAGTGTATAACATCACCCTGATGAAGGCCACGGTGTGATCCAATGATGGAAGGCAAATGCCATTGTTCTCCCTTCTGAGGAGCAGAGAGTCTAGGACCAGCACCATATTTGAGTATCTGGCTGCTGGATTCGGGAGAAGATGAAGAAACTCTTTCAAGTCTCCCTTTTCTTAGCTTCAGTGCATTTTCAGACACCATGTTCAGCACTAGAAACTTCAGTTGATGACTCAGAATGCCAGCCCCTTGCAAACCTACCAGTGTTCAGCAAGAATTGCAGATTACTGGCAAGAAAGCTAGGCCAGAAGGTGGTGGCGCTCACCTTTAAATCCCAGCATTCGGGAGGCAGAGGCAAGCCGAGGTCTGTGAGTTCAAGGTCAGTTTGTTCCAGGGAGCGAGTTCCAAAGAGCCAAGGCTGTTACACAGAGAAATCCTGTCTCAAAAAACAAACAAACAAAAAAAGATTTTCCATTTGATCAGTTTGAATGCTGCCCTAGAACTGTGTTTACCCCTGAACTGAATTTCTAGTGAGGTCTCATAACTGCACCTTTCCATTCAGTCTGTCACAAGAGGAAATGGCACTACTAAAAATTCAGATTCTTAACACATTGATGTGTTGTTTTCTTGTCTAAAGGAAAATTTGAAGCAAAAACTGGTCAAAGTGCTGGAGGAAAACGTGATTTTGTCAGAAAAAATTCAGCAGTTGGAGGGAGGTGCTGCCGCCTCAGTTGTGAGTGGGTACCCATCTCATTCACACGGTAAGTTAGGAAAGCCATGTGTGAGGTTGCCCAATTGTTGCTAAATGACCTGTTTAATGAACGTCGGCAACCAAAACTCTCATGGCTGCCTTTGGTTCTCCTTGGCCATTATTTTTCCTTAGGAAATAGTAGAAATTGTAATCTTACCTCAGAGAGTTATTTATTTTTGTGGTGCTAGAGAATCCAATCCAGGCAAAGCCCCTCGCTTTGCTTCAGAGAATTGTAGTGCAGATGTCTTTGAATTACCATATGAAACGCTGTGTTCATGTAAAACATACATGAATGTTGTTTTTAAATCATTACAGCAGGAGAAAATGTATAAGGAAATACAGATCCATGACCCAGCAGTGACTACCCAGTATTTTTGAATTCTTTCTTCCGGTTTACCTCCATATGATAAACATTCAACTCAAAATTTTAAACTATACCCTGATTTTTTTTTTCTCTATGTAACAGCTTTGGCTGTCCTGGAACTCAGTTTGTAGACCAGGCTGGTCTCAAACTCACTCACAGAGATTCACCTGCCTCTGCAGGGATTAAAGGTGTGCACCACCACCACCTAGCTATACCCTGATTTTTTTTTCAGGATAACTTAATACAACACAATATATTCATCTTAAACTTACTCTAATGAAAATCTAAAACATTTCTATAACTCCAGAAAGTTCCCTTACATACTTGTGTAGTCATTTTCCCCCCTGTACCCCGGGTAGCCATAGACCTATTACTACATCCTAACTTAATGACATAGGCAGCTCCCACAATGTTGCCTGTAGCCCTCATTTTTCTAGCAAACCATATTGTTGTTTCTAATATTTAATAACTATAAAGTTGCATTTGCTTACAATAGTGAATTTTTAAGTATTAATATGGAGAGAAAGTTGATAATTCTAAAGAGATTCTGACCTAAGGCAGAAGAAAGCCTGGAATGAAACCTTTTCTCCGAGACCACCTTTCTTCCCTGGTGATGGGACTAGGACTCCTGATACATATGCTATTATATTATATTATATTATATTATATTATATTATATTATAAATAATGCTGCTGCCAAAAGCTACCGCACACAAAGTACACGTCTACATTTGTGTACAAATGTGTACAAGTGTGTACATTTCAGATTATTTTCCTAGGAAAAGCCAAAGGGCATAGACATTTTTTGAGGGTGTTCTTACACATTGCTAAACCTCTCTTGAGAAATGTGGTTTTGATAATCACATCAGTCATGTGTTTGTGCTCCCTTCTCACTCGTCTCTGTAAATACTACTTTTGTTTGTTTTTTGAGACAGGGTTTCTCTGTGTAGCCCTGGCTGCCCTAGAACTCACTCTGTGGACCAGGCTGGTTGTGAACTCAGAGATCCACCTGCCTCTGCCTCCCAGGTAGCAAATGCTACCTTTTAAGTTTGTGTTTAGGCTGAGGTGGCACACCCCTTTACTGCCTCGAAGTAGTACTCGAAGGCAGAGGCAGGTGGATCTCTGAGTTCAAGGCCAACCTGGTCTACAGAGCAAGTTCCAGACAAGTTCCTGTTTAAACAAATAAATAAATAAATAAATAAATAAATAAATAAATAAATAAATAAATCTACCCTCTACTTCAAACCTCTAGCTCAATTTTTGTAAGTAAATACAGGCACTCATATTGCTATGAGAAACTTGACATGGAAGCATTGAGCCGCCTCTGTTAAAACTCAGCCCAATACAAAACACAGATGAAATGGTCATCAGTCTCCTCCCACCTACTTCAAAAATGATCCTTTTGTTCAGTCACACGCGCCGGTTCTGTACGGTAGCTTCCGGGGGTTAGTGAACTTACAGCAGTCCTGTTTTCCACCTTCCAGACCTTGCCACTAAAAACATGATCCATGGTAGCATCTCCTGGGAGCTTGTTAGGCAAGGGAGTATTGGTCTCTTGAAGGGCCTACTGAATCAGAATCTATTTTTAATAGAATCCCAGGCGATTGGTAAGCTTATTAGCATTTGCAAAGCTATGGTATTCTAGAAAACTGGCTCCTATAGGACCAGAGTTCCTGTGCCTTTTTGCCTACCTCATGAGTGTCGGCAGTGGTAGAATATTTAGAGAGGCAGGTGTAACTGTCTTGGCTATCACTGAGATATTACAGCTTGAAAATCTTGCAGATTGGCACAGTTCTAGATGTTTCCACAAACTTGGTAGGGAGAAAGGGCTCAAGTTTCCCAACCAAAATGTAGAATGCAGGAGATTGAGTATTGTTGCCTGAGTCCAGCAGTGAGGGCAGGTGTGTCACTGGAACCTCATGGTGTCCTGTGGGCTCTGCTGAGACTCAAAGGCTGGTCTAATATGTCTAACTGGACATGGCTGAGCTGTAATTCAGGGCTGTCACCAAATGCCATATTCCTGCCAAATAACTCCTGTCTCCAAGGGAGGAAATGATGAATGGCAGGTGGAGGGAAGTACTGGGAAGGGTGGGGGCTGGTTGAGATGTCCCCAAGTACTTGAGTTCTACTGAAGGTGAGCTTGGAGTCCTGCTCACTCCTGGCTGTTGTACCCTTTGTAGACGATCTTCTGCGCAGAAACCAACAGCTGACCCTACAGGTGGCTTGCCTGAACCAGGAGCTGACTCAGCTGAAAAGGCTGGAGAAGACAGTTGCTCTTCTCCATGAGAGTCAGAGGTAGGAGCGGTCTGACTGGCTGGCTTCAGAGCCTGTGTTCACTTCTCTTTATCTGCTCTGCTTTTCTTGGAAACTAGACTCTCCACCCGTGTAAATGACTGTATGGAAATCTCCCGTGCTAGGCCACGCTAGCTCAGAGATCAAAGGACAGCTTTTAGTACTGCCTTTACACACCAGGGACAACCCTTTGCTGGCATTGGTGGGTTAGAACTACTCAGCAGTTAGATTTTCAATGGCTACAATGGAACTTTGGGGTCAGCCAATTGTTTTGGTCATTACATACCCCTCAGATCAGTCATCTGGCTCCTCTGGAAAGTGCCTGTTTGCTGTTGAGCACAGAAGACTCACTAAGAGCACTCAGTAGGGAGTAATAGGGAAAGAATCCAAAGTAGCCCTGCCTCAGCCTCTTCACAGAGAGCACCTCCTGATGGGTTGGGGGAGGGGCTTAAGGCAACCGGCAGTTAGAACTTTCACTGATGTTTAAATAACCAAACCCCCTACTTTCAAACTCAGACCTCATCACTGATTTTCAGTAGAGTAGCATTAAAACCAGAGGGTCAGATCCAGGCCCTTTCTGGATAGCTTAAAACAAGCAACAATAACAACAAACCACCCCATAACTTTTCACTTGGGTATGGTAGGACATGGCTATAACCCCTGCGCTTGTGGTAGTAGGTGGCCAGCCTTGGCTACATAGTGAGTTTAAGGCTGAGACTCTATTTGGAAAAAAAAAAAAAAAAGAGCAAGCAACAACAAAACTCTTTATAACTATTTCAAGCTTTGAAGAGTAAAGAAAGGTAAAAGTCATGGTTCTGTATTGGAATTACAGGAAGGATTTGTTGATTTGCTGAAATTCAGATTGCTAGGCTCCAGCCCAGAATTCTGATTGGCACTGTATACAGGCTCCGAGCTTGAGTATTTGTGTTTCTGATATTCCCCATCTGTGCTGAGCTGCTGGTCTGGGGCCCACGCTGCGCGTTAGAGCGTCTCCTCTAAGGGATGAACACTCAAAATACCTATCTCAGATTAACTTGAAACAACTCTGTTTTCCTAAATCACTCAACTTGTTTATTTCATTTTTACTTTGGTTCTTAGGGAAATTTTTTGGTTTGTTTGTATAGTTTTATGTCATCTCAAAGTCAAATCCATAAATAAGATTGAGAAGTATCTAGCCATTTCCTTCCCCTCACTAACCTTCTACAGTGGACTCTGCTGGTGCTGTTATCTGCTCAACTTTTATAAAAAAGGAACAACTTTTGCTGGGCAGTGGTGGCGCACACCTTTAATCCCAATACTTGGGAGGCAGAGACAGGAAGATCTTTGTGAGTTTGAGACCAGCCTGGTCTACAAGAGCTAGTTTCAGGACAGGCTCCAAAGCTACAAAGAAACCCTGTCTCGGAAAACAAACAACAAACAAATGGAGCAACTTTTATAAAAAGGTTACTTTTTATATTCACTCTTATCTTTAACTTTATTTTATTTATTTATTTATTTATTTATTTTTTGGATTTTTTCGAGACAGGGTTTCTCCGTAGCTTTTGGTTCCTGTCCTGGAACTAGCTCTTGTAGACCAGGCTGACCTCGAACTCACAGAGATCCACCTGCCTCTGCCTCCTGAGTGCTGGGATTAAAGGCATGCGCCACCACCGCCCGGTTTATCTTTAACTTTAAAAGTGTTGTAGTCTCTGCCTATGTGCACTTTGCATGTCTGTGCGCCATATACTCATGGAAGCGGGAAGAGGGTTCCAGGACTCCTGGAGCTGGAGTTACTGATGTTGGGAGCCACCGTGTGGTCCAGTCCTCTGGATGAGCAGTGCTCTGTGAGCCCCCTCTCCAGGCCTGCTTTAACATTGTAAGCTATTTATTTATTGGGAAAGGGAGGAAGGATTGAATATGCTAGACTGTGGGTGGAAGTCAGTGTACAGGGTTGCTTCTTTCCCTCTACCATGAAGGTCCCAGGGATCAGATTCAGGTCGTCAAGCATGATTACAGCATCTTTATCCACTAAGCCATCTCATTGACCCAACATTTTTACCTTAAAAAAATCAGTTCACGCAGGGCAGTGGTGGTCCACGTCCCAGCACTCAGGAGGCAGAGGCAGGTGGATCTCTGTGAGTTCGAGGCCAGCCTGATCTACAGAGCTATTTCCAGGACAGGCTCCAAAGCTACACAGAGAAACCCTGTCTTGAAAAACTAAGAAAAAAAACTGAGAGCCTGAGTTAGCTCTCAGTCCTTTTTTGTGCCTGCCTAGTACTCATTGTGTGGTTATCCTTTTTTAAAATTAGTCCTCTATTATAAAATTACCAGTTAGATGAACAATATTTGACTGCAAAAAATAGTCCAGTATGAGCTGAGGTGTGTGTGTGTACTTAGCAAGTGTGAGGTGCTCAAGGTCAGTTCCCACCTCCAACCCCTGAAAACAAAGTAGTGCTGTAATTAATACTATGGGTATAATTTTTTTTGAAAAATGTTTATTTATTTATTTATTATGTATACAATATTCTGTTTTGCGTGTATGCCTGCAGGCCAGAAGAGGGCACCAGATCTCATTACAGATGGTTGTGAGCCACCATGTGGTTGCTGGGAATTGAACTCAGGACCTTTGGAAGAGCAGGCAGTGCTCTTAACCTCTGAGCCATCTCTCCAGCCCCCTGGGTATAATTTTTTTGAGACAGGGTCTCTCTACATAGTCCTGGATATCCTGGAGCTTACTATATAGATCAAGCTGGTCTCAAACTCACAGAGATCCGCCTGCCTCTGCCTCCTGGCTGGGATTAAATCATCTTTTGTATACATCATCTTTTGGCTTTTAGCGTTGTGTGGTAATTCAGAGTCCAAGAATGCAGTAGTGGCTTGTACCGTTAGTTAGCTACAGAGCAAGCTAATAAAAGAAGCAATGATTTGTAAGTGGGAATTGCTGGGCCTGATAGGAGCCAGTGCCCTAGTGCTTCTACTTCTCATCAAGAAAGTGCTTTGGAAAGAATGGACGAACCGCTCCATAAAATGTGAAATATAATTGCCCCAGTCAATCTGAACACAATCACATGAATTGTAACAAAGGAGCTGCTGTAGGTCTGCTTTAAGATAATCCACTCATAAATTGGACAGTTCTATTGAAAGATGTTACTTCATTGTGTATTTGTCTTTAGAAGTCATTTCAGACCTGAATGGCATCTACTTTGCTTTTGTGATTTCATGACTGCCTTTTCCCCTGGGCCTCAGATCCCTGGTGGTAACTAATGAGTATCTGCTGCAGCAGCTGAATAAAGAGCAAAAAGGTTATTCCGGGAAATCGCTCCTGCCTCCCGAGAAAAGTCATCCTTTGGGGAGATCGTCGCCCTTTGGGAAAAGCACGCTGTCTTCCTCCTCACCAATGGCACACGACACGGGTCAGTATCTAATACAGAGTGTCTCAGAAGCTGCCCCTGAGACTAGTTTGTGGAGCTAGCCCTGAAACCCTCACCACCAGCTCCCTTCCAGCCATGGAGGGCTCTCGGTGCCATTGTCACGGTGTTGGGTAGTGGTGTTTACCCCAAAGATTAAGAAAAAAACTTTTATGATTATATTGTCCCTCTTTTATTTTTCTATTTGTTTCCTCCTGTTTGGTCATTCTTTCCTTCTGCCCACACAGATTGTTAGACACCATTTCACACAGAAACATTTGATTGAAAATGTCAGAAAAGGAAAAACAGAGGATACTTTTCAGTGTCCTTTGAGGCTGTGGCAGGAAGTTACAAAAGGACATCTGTCAATGTCTTTTGTGTTAGATGAATTCCAGAGACTCTGAAACGTTTGGAGTCACCTCTGCCATGGTGCAAAGGTATCCACTCTGGAGGAGCCCACAACCTGGTAAGACTCACATGATGAACATCAGAGGTTGGTCTAATGAGAGCTTGGAAGAAGAGCTTGCAGATTAGGATGGTTTCAGGGAGATAATGGAGAGCCTTCTAAACTAGGAATGCAGAGTCTGGTGACCCTTGAGGAATCAAGGATCATGGGTCAGGGACAGAAGTGGGACATGGTACCCTAAGAATGTATGATAGGACATCCACCAGTCCTAGCCTGGAGAGTGCAATGTCAGGAAAATGTCTCCAGAGGACAGTCAACCGAGACCTGAGAATAAACAGTTATTAGGCAAAGCATAGGACCAAGGACAAGAACAACAGGAAAATAGCTGTGCTGTGTCACAGAGTGACATGTCTCCAGGGCTACTTAGCTGCATGGCTCCTTGCGGACTTTCCACTAAGGAACAGAAGAGTAGGGCTTGCATTTAAAAGGCTTCCTCTCTAAGGAGACTGGGTTACAGTGAAATAGAACTGGCCTAAGCACAAAGAAGCTGGACAGCAGAAGCAACAGAAACAGGCCCACCTCACTCGGCTCGTGAGCATGCCTGGGCTCAGTGTCCACTTCACACCTGAGGAGTATACATACTTTGATCCTGGTTAATCAGGGATCTTAAACCTCAGTGGGTCTACTTCTGTGTCAGCTTTCTCCGCAGCAGCTAATGTTGCCAGGAAACAAACGCTCTCAGACCTCTTCACCTGTTAATCCATGTCAGGAAGGGAGGCAGGGGACTGAGACACTGTCTCATGTTCCTACTCAGATGCCATGCAGGGAAGGAATCTCACTGCTACACTCACTGCTGTGAAGCCCCCATGTTTCTGAATTAGAAATAAATCCACAGACATTTGGGTTTATCTGGCTTTTCAAAAAGAGCCAAAAATTTTTTGTGTGCATGCTCCACAAGGGCCATCTTCTCCTTGTCCCATGAAGAAATCTCCATAGAGCTTAAGGCTCACACAGAGAGGGGAATGTCTGGGTTGTCACATTTTAGAAACACAACTCAGAGTGCAAACCAATCTACTATGCAGACCATCATGGGCAAATCCCGTAGTTCTTGTCCCCCCCCCCCCACTCCCTGCCTCTAGTGTGATCATCTAATGGTGGCAGCCCAGCGTCTGCTGAGAGCACTCCCTCCCTCCCTCTCTTCCTCTCTCTCTCCCTACCTCCCTCCAAGTCATCCCACCATTCACAGGAATGAACAGGCTGCTCCCCCCCCCCGCCACCTGCAGCTCTAGCTGAGAGTGAGACCAGGTATGGACACAGGTGGACCCATTTGCTGTGAGGTGCTCTCAGTAAGTGGGAGCTGGAAGGATTTACAGATCCCACAACGCTCACTGTGGGAAAGCTTGCAATCCAAACAGATTTCTCAGGCTAGATGAAGGGACCACTCCTTTACTGCTGGGGAGGAAGAAGCTGAAACCCTACCCAGGTAGCTTGATAGAATAGGGACGGCCCAGTGAGGAGCCAACCTCTGGCAACGGGGAGGCAGATGCCAGCCTGTGCCCTCTGCTTTCCAGCCAACCTTTGTCCCTGTCCATCCCACACCATTTGTCTGCATCTCTCATCCCTACATGGTTGGCAGGGCTTGAGCCCAGTCTGAGCAGCAAGCACATCCCAGGACAGCCTGTGGGATGGAGGGACACACAGTTACATTCCCTCGCTTGTGCTCAGGTCAGAAGCTGCCCTCTCAGGGACAGGCCCCAGGTGTCCCTGTCACAACAGCAAGGAAGGAGAGTTGGCAATGAAGCCTGTGCTTGGGAACAGCTCTGCCCAGACACCAGGGACTCAGAACTAATGATCTGGAAGGAAGCAGAATGGCTCCACCTTCCCCATCAGAATGGTGAACAGACGGAAGGGAATCAGCCAGAGTCCCTCACTGGGACCCCAGGCTCATCACTGTCCATGAGGCCCCGTTCTTTTGAGAAACAGTGTTGGGGTTTGCTGTGCCAGAACAGGGCTGGCATGATATCAAAATGTTTACAGTCTGGGTCTTATCTGTAGAAGTCTTTCTTCCCTGGGCCTCAGTTTCCTCAGCCATAAAATTAGGGAATCAACCGTTTATTCTCTCAGGTTCCTTCTAGCCCTGACTATTCTGAGATTCTGGGCTAGAGCCCAAAATGTCTTACCCTAATAGCCCCCTGCTGGCAGCCATCATACTGAGGCCTGGTGCTGAGCCTGTGCCAAGGCTTGGCTCAGGCCAAGTGTGCTGTTTCATCCTTCCTTCTGCTGTGCAAATGCTGAGTGCAGGCTGAGGCCCTTAGCGATAGGACAGCGGGCTGTGATGGCATCACTCTGGGGTCAGGGCCAGCAGAACACTTTACATCTTCCTTCAGCTCCGCTCTGCACTAATGGAAGAGGATCTCATCCATTCTCCTGGGCCCGGCTGCCAGTGGGAAGGAAGAGCCCAGCAGGGTGGATGACAGGAGGTGGTGAGACTGAGGGGGGCTGCAATGACCCCATCACACCCAGTCAGTCCATATTGGTACAAAAGGTATCTTTATTGAGGTCTGGGTAAGAATTAGGCACTTGGCCAGAGCAGCAGCTTAAATATGAGGCAAGCAGGCAAGAGTCAGCCATACCTGGGACCAGGCTGGGGAGGTGAGGGTGTAGGCACTGACTCCCAGACAGAAGTCAGGGAGACAAGAAGAAGGAAGGGACACAGAAGTCTGGGTCAGAGGCCTGGTGGGATGGCCCTGGGACTGGGCAGGAAGCTCTTGGTGGCAGATCCAGCAGGGAGGGAACCAGGCTTTCTTGTTCTGTGTGACCCTTGACCCAGGCTTGAGCCTCCAGTGGAGCAGCCTCACTGGGGGCCTTCCCAGGTCTCACTTCTTCACCTTGGCATCATAGGTGCCGGCATTCTTGTAGGCACTCACGTAGCCACTGTCGTCCAGGATGTCCTGCCGTCCAGCAATACCCTTGCCCTTGCCACTCTCATCGAAGCGTTCTTTGTGGGAACCTGTGTACTTACTGGTGTCAGTCAGCCGGTCCACAGCACCTCCTGTTTTTGCTTTCTGTTTGGACAGAGTTCCAACAGGGTCACCCAAGAGGGAAACTGGCCCATCCTACCCACCCCACTCCAGCTGAGAGTCCCCATACCCTCTCAGCAGCAGGGCTAGCAGGGCACTTACAGTGACACCCAGATTGGCTGGTTCCTTGCCTGCTACCAGCTGGCAGATGGCATCAAAGGCCTCTTCCTTGCTCTTCCCCTTGAACCTCTTGGTTGCCAGCTCTTCCAGGGCCTTCTTGAACTCCTCATAGTTGATGACTCTAGCCGACTTTGCCCTGCCAGGCACCACGTGCACCATAAGGATTCTCCCTTCTTGATATCCTCCCTGACCCCAGCCCCCAACCTCCAACTCCCCACTTTCTGGGAACACGAGAAAAGGGCTGCCCAGCACTCACTTGACTTTGGAGAAGACGATGTCCACATCCGTACCCGTCACAGCCTTTCCGTCAGCCACCTTACAGTCCTTGCACAGCTTGGCCCAGTTCTTGCCGTTCATCTCTTGCCCGCTGGCCTTGGGGTCGCCATGGATGGCAAACTTTCGGAAACTCTCCTCCAGCCCAGCTACATCGGTGCTTGCTGCCATGCCAACCCTGTGGGAATCCACCTCCGTCACCGCCTGAGACCCAGACCATCCCTGCTGCCATCTCAAAACCGACAAGGGGTGAGCTGGCCGCACGCCTGGTATAGTCCCTCAGAGAGAGGGGGCACCTTGTGTCTTCTTGTGCCCCAGAGCTGAGTAAGAGCCACAGGCAGAAAGGTCCTGTCACGCTCAATGCCAGTTCTGGTTCTCAATAGGGCTCAGGAGATGAAATCATGATGCCCACACAGCACTGAGAACAGAGTGGCACTGTCCAGAAGGGCTGTGCGGGTAGCAGCTAGGGCATGGCTTTGTCTGTCCCTGGCACAAAGTTTGCTTGGGTGGAAGTGAGGGGGGGCAGGAAAGCCCTCCCTCCCTAAAAGCTCCTTGTCAAACTGGGTCAGTGCCAGGCAAGGCTGGCGTATGGGCAGGCATTTCGTGAGGGCAGTGTCTCTCTAAGGGTCATGAAGACCTAGAGAGGCCCAGCCTAAGCCTGACAAGGGAGCAGGAACAAGGGCAGTGGTGCATGCCCTAGGCAGGGGTGCAGCTGGCCCAGCCCTGGCCTTGTTACTATTTGCTGTTAAACAAAAACATGAGGGGAGCAGGAACTTAGGTCTGGCCTGGCCACAGTTTGTGAAGCCTGGAGACGGTTGCTAAGGGAGGGTAGTCCTGCTTGGAGAGTGTTGCTAAGGGTAGGATGGTGTCAGGGCGGCTTCAGGGAGAAGCTCCCAGTGCTGCTGGGTTGGGCTGGGCTGGGCTGGGGATCAGGGGCCCACGGGTGGGGCATGCCAAGCACTCCCTAAGCCTAGGGCACAACCGTGGCTTCTTGGCCCCTTGCCACTGATTGAAGCTGAGCTCCCAGTCTGTGGAGCTTAGGAGTGGGAAACTGGAAGCAACCTAGGTGGAGGCTTCTAGAATAGCCCCTAAAGTCCTCCATGCTAATGGGACCGTGATCTTGGTGCTTCAACCCTTCACTGAAGCACACATCCCCTTGTCTACACTTCAGCCCTTCACTAAGGTCTTCTTATCACACCCTGAGGGTGACCACACCAGTCCACATCCTCACAGCTCATATGCACTGACTGAGCCCTGGCTCTCCACACCCTCAACCATGTACCCCCTGACCCTACCCACAGCCACACCCAAAGCCCAGAATTTGACCCTTTTTTCCACTTCCATCTCGGCACAGACACTAAGAGTCCTGCATTGAACCCCCTCTCCAGCATACCCTCAGCCCTGCACTAAAGCACACCTTCCTAGCTCCCTCCTGCACCCCCTGAGTCACCCTCACTCAGCTCCCTCCTGCAGCCCTCTGACCACACCCTCGGCCCCACTGTGAAACTCCCACTGCAGCTCATGCCCTGAACCTCACTTGCATCCCCATTTTGCATCCTTTTCCTTCACATCCTGAAGACCCCAACCACACTCACTAACCTGACTCTGTACCCACAGCCCTTACAAAGGCCCCCTGACCATACCCTGGAGCACCCCCCTTCATCCATATACCTGCAGCTTCTGACACAGCCCTGCCTTGAACCCCCCTCACAGTGTCCAGTCTATGCAATAACATTTCTGTACTCCCATGCAAAATGTTGAACACCCACCACCACAATCCATACTGCAGCTTCCTGACCACACCCCTCGCCTTCCTACATTATCCGTATACCTAGAGCTATTGATACAGACTGCCCCAAAGCCCCTCGAGAGTCTAACCAGCATTGGCATCTCCATATTCCTGCATCATACTAAGATATACCACCATCACCACACCCACTGCAGCATCCTGACCACACCCTCATTCTCAGCCACCATCTTTGTCTGCCTCTTAGAACAAAAGTCACCAATGACCACAACCCCCCACCATCCCCCCACAGCTTCCTCTTCTTCCACTACTATACCAGTAAGTAGACACTGAAAGACCCTTCCTGGTGACCACACCTGCTCATCCGTAAGTTGCAGTTTTTAAGACGGGGAAACCAAACTCCACATTGCAGGGGACCTCTGTGGGATGTAACCCAGATGGTACTGCGCTCCCTTTGCCTCTCCCAAGGTGCAAACCCCAACCGGGAACCCAAAGCCCTGCACTTGTCACCAGCAATAAACATACCCAGGGGAGTTTGGGAGCTATGTGATGCTCGTCTTAAGGATGGGAGGATCCTGAGCCTATTGCTCATTTCTGTCTAGGGGAAGATGGATTTGGGGGCTGTTCAGGTGGAACAAAATCACAGACAACTGCTCTGGGGTCTGTAGACCTTGGATGGAGTGACCACGCCTCTGAACTGAATCCGCCTGTCAGCTCCTGCTGGGACAGCTGCAGTCGTCAATCAGCCTAGCAAGGAGGTGGGGGTAGGGGTGTGTGTGGAACGCTTGGGGCCAGGGCCGGGGTGCATCCAAGGCTGGTACAGGCTGCTCCCACCCACCCCTCCTTGTGGAGGATATTAATCAGGGTGGTCGATGTTCAGTTCTCCTACCGGCTTCTATTTCGTGGCTGCTCCTGAGTGTGCCTTCGGATAGACAGGACCCAGGAACTAATCGACAGATGCTGGAGACCAGGAGGCTCCACAGCTCCGCTCCCTGCCGGCTCCCGGACGGGACTGCAGCCGGGGCGGCTCCGTGGTATTATCCCTTGTTTCTCGGTCACCATAGAGACGGTGAGTCCCACCCCCTAGGCAGTCTCGGCGGGAGAGTGACCAAGGTCACGCTGGCTCCTCCCACCAGACCCCGCCCTGTTAGCTTTGTAGGCTCTGGGCCCTTGGATTTGCGGCGACTTCCCCTCCCCTTCAGCGCGGTCCACAAGCAGCCAAAGCTGCCCTCTGCAGTCCTGGATGTCCTAGGATAGGAACTCCCATGGCCAGTGGGAAAAGAGCACCCTAAAGCTCAAGTGGGGTCCCCAGCCCTTAAAGGACTTCTGAAAGAGTCAACCTGAGACTGTTTAGAAGCCGAGTTGAAAAGAGCGGGATCGTCTCCCTCACTGACAAGGACTACAGCTAACTAAAGAAAGACCACAGTTGTTGCCAACTACCCCCAGGTTCTGAGTAGAGTCCAGATTCTGGCCCATCGGGGTAAGATCGGGACAATCAGTGGATCACACATACCTAGCCCTGGAATGCGGGGTACTTTGATGGCGACCACTGTCAGGAAACAATTCCGGACATCAAGAACGGCTGCCTCCACTGCCTCCTCTCCTCTCCTCGGCCTCACAGCCCCTGCTCCTGCTGCTGCCTCCAGAGCCTGCTTCCACTTCAGTCTTCAACTGCAAATACTACTTAACTAAATAACACTGCTGAGTGTGGTGGCACACGCCAGTAGTCTGGGTATTCAGGAACTGAAGCTATGGATTCAAAATGCTGAGGCTAGCCTGGGCTACAAAGGAAGCTGGAGAAGGAACGGAGAGGTGGGAAGGCGAGTAGTAGTGCTTAAACATGAACAAACCCCGTGTTTGGTCCCCGACCCTTAAAACAAAAATCCTCTCCAGGGAATCTTCCACCTTTCCTGACCCCACCCCACACTCTGCCCCAGGCCAGCTAGTAACAGTCACGGGCGGCTTCAGGAAGACCACGGTTCTTTCCATTATGAAAATAAGCCCTAAGCCCACAAAAGCATTTTTAAAAAAAACGTTTATTGGAGCATCAGGGCTGGTGGAGCGGATATTGCTGAGTATTGGGCAAGGGAGGCCGATCCTGCCGGCCTTGAGGCCCGCATTCGGTGCGGCAAAGATGGGGTGTTGCATAGAGTGGGGCCGGCCATTCCTACACGGCCCTCCTGCCTCTAGTCCGCACTAAGGCAGGCCATCTTCACCGCCGCCAGGTGACCCGGGCTCGCCGCTGCTCGGGCTCACGAACACGGCCGGCGAACGTGCCTGCAGCGCCAGCCCAGACTCTCGGCCCCTGGCTCCTGGGGCGCCCAGCGCGGCACTGCCCAGGCGTGTCTGGGCCACTGGAATCTCTTCCATGGACTCGGCTGATGCGGAGTAGTAGGCGCTTGGGCTGGCACTGGTGGAACCCGACGAAGAGCTGGAGTGGCGGCCAGGGGTCCCAGTCTCTGCACAGTGAGGGAAACTTTACTGAAGGGAACCTTTCCCTCCCTCGAACTAACCCAACAGAATCCAACCTGAGAGGAATGCTCACCCCGTAACCTGGGCAGCGGGGGCTCCAGGTCCAAGACCCCAGACCTTGGCAATCTATACACATGCCGCTTCCTTTTTTTCTGCAGAGACAGAGGGAGTGTGGGCCACTTCCCCAGACCTCACTTTGCCCAAAGCGGCAGAGGTACTTCTAAGAATGGAGGCTTCTTTTCCATCTCCCTCTTCTTGGGCAGAGGATCAAACCCAGTCCCTCCTACCTGGGGTTGGATCCGTGGCGGCAGAGCCAGTGTGTCTGAGGAGGGCAGTGGTGGTTCCACTTGGCCTTGGGTGGCAAGAAACTGGGAAGGACTGAGGTAAAAGCCAGAGAGCAAGCTCTAGATGCTGCCCCGGAGCCCTTGCCTGCTAGAGGTTCCTGTCCTAGCAGGACAGAGAGACACTGATCCATCCAAGACTTTGCTAAACTGGCCCCAGACACATGTTTTGACCCTGACATACCTCCCTTTCTCCCACCACCCATGGGGACAGCCAGGTAGTACTTACTTGGCATTTAATGCTGCCGGCCTGGCCTGGCCAGAGGGCTCTGGACGTACATGGCTGAAGTTCCTCAGATAAAACTCCATCTCCTCGGGAAAGAGGGGGTCAGAAAGGCTGGGAGGCTATGTCTGGAGCCACAGCCTCCTAAGCCCTGGGCACACCTTGTCACTGGCCTCTCTAGAAGCTTGGTGGCCTCATGTCCCAGGGGTCTAGGGCTGTCTTCCTGGAACTCAGATGGGCTAGGAAAACCCTTCTGCAGGGTAAGGTTTCAAACACTCATTTCCAGATCTCACGCCATCACAAGGGCTCTCTTCAGCTAGTCCAACTCCAGTTATTCTACTTGAGGAAGGCTGCAGCCCCTCGAGTCCAGTATGCTTAGACTGGGCAAGCATAGCCAAGAGGCTCTTAGGGACAAGACACTCAAGAGTGGCCCTCATCTGCTCCTGGCTCCTCTTGGGGCTACAGTCCCCAACTAACTTGTTCAGAGACCAGGAGACCAGTTTGTGTGCTCCAGCACTAAGAGGTCAGTCTGGCTGCATACTGAGTACACCCCTCGCTCTCAAAGAACCAGGAGGGTACAATCATTGTCCCTGCTCCCCAGAAGGAAAGGGTGCAGGTGAGGAAAGAGTACCGCAGCCCTGAATCTTGGTTCATACAAAGAGAACTCGAAGGCGGTCGAAGTAACAAACCCTGAAGCAAAGGGCTGGGAGTGACTGGGCTGGCACCTCCGCATGCCCGCCGCCTCCAGCTTTGCTGGAGAGAACTGCAGGTGAAGAAATAAAAGCCCGGGAAAAGCCAGCTCAGGAAGGGCGTGGGGCAGAGGGCAAAGGGCGGGGCCAGTGAGCTGGAGGGAGCACCCAGACAGCTGTTGCCTACTAGGCAGGAGTTTCCATGGTGACAGAGGCGTCCTGACTAAGGCAGAGACGACACTGTAACAGAAAGCCGTCTCTAAAACAAGCCTATGTTTTGGGGGCAACGGCTCCAGAGAGGGGCCCCTCCCAAATTCCTGCTGGGCGGGGGTGGAAGGCTGACTGCTGGGTCCCTGAGAGTTTTAGGGACTAGGATAAGGCCCAGCCAACTACTGGCTGACTGCACAGGTGCAAAAACTGAGGCCACAGACAAAGTCACATGCTCAAACTCTGCCCAAGATGACCCTTTTGGGGAGGATATGGGGATACCTGTCCAAGCAGAGCAGCACAGGCCAGAAACTAGTCCCAGGTACTGGAGCCTTAAGGTTATTTGCCTCACACCTTTCTCCCCCACAGCACCCAGCAGAGGGGACAAAGGCTACCTTGGATCCCCTAGTCTCCAGGATAGAACAGAAGTCAGGCCCTAACCAGCTAAAAGGAAGTCTGAAGATATCACCAGGAGGTGCCCACTCAGCCTTCCCTCCTTTCCTCAGAACTGATCCTCAGGTTCCTTCCTCAGAAACCTTCAAACATTTGCACATTCCTGATGCACTTTGGAACCTCTCAGCCATAGCATTCTCTCTTCTTTAAAAGAGGACAAGCACCCGGCTCCTATGGGGCAGGCTTCCCTCAAGTTAGCTGCAGACAAACAGAGTTGACTTAAACGGCTTTGCTGTTGCCAAGCTTGGCCCCAAAGGTACAGGACCCTGAAGTCTGGGCATCCCAGAGCAAGTCTTGCTGACTTACTCGACAGGTACTCTGGGATGCACACAGCTCAGAGCCCAGACCAGGGCAGGTATGTGATAGGGTGACAGGGTTCTCTAACGGTTGCTAGTGCTCCTCAGCCTGGCCCATGAGCAGGGTTCAAGCCCTGGGGATGAGAAAAGGAGAGGCGGGGTCCTACTCCAACCCGCCCACCAGCCTGTGTTTGTATCTAGTTGCCATGAAGATTTGGGATCTCAGCCTTCCCAGCAAAGCCTGCCCGGGCCCCCTGCCTTCCCAGTCCCTAGGGCCTCTGAGCACTGGACCACCTCCATCTCCAGCTGCTGACCTCAGGAAGCTGGGAGCGTGGGAATGGGGATAGGCTGGTCAGCAGCTGGGCTGGCCGGGCCAAAGCCTAGGTTGCAGGGTTCCTGCTTTGTCCCCTATGTGTAGAAGTCTTAACTCTTCCCAGACCAGACTTCGGTTTAACCTTTCTGAACCTTAATGTGCCCATCTCTAACACAGACTGTTAACAGTTGCCCCTGTTCTAAAACTAAAATAGGATAATAGGTAAGAAGTCAAGATTACAGATGAAGAGACCCAATGGTTACGGCCTAACTACCCAGTTGACAACCCCAGCTTCCTCTCCCAAGTGCCTGGTGCCTGGGCAGGAGGACATGGGACTGCGGAAACACTCGAGCTCCTTTTGGCTATGTTGGTGCCCATGGCCCAGCAAAGGCTGGGTCCTGCTTCCCAGTGCCCACTCCAGCTGCTGTCCTAGGCTTGCTTCCCTTGCAGTGGTCTCCTCCATGGCTCTTGCTGCACAGCCCCACTCCCCACCACACACATACACTCACGCCCAGGTCTCTGGGCCACCTCTATACCTGAATGGGCCGCATCTTGCGGGGGCACGACTCAAGCTCCTTGTGGGTCTCCTTTGCTTCCTGGGCTGGGCGGTGCTGCACGATGTACTCATAGGTGGTAAGCTTGTGCCACACTGGTGGGTGTGGGAAGAGAGGGGTCAGTAGTGGAGAGGTGACACTGGAAACTGGAAGGGCAGGCAGCCAGTACCAGGTTCAAATCCCTAGCCACAATTATACTAAGCAATGGGGCAAAACCAGGCCTACCACAAAGAACTGGCACTGGATTTCAAGGCTCTACAGTTCAAAAAGGCACCTCCCTGCCGCCGAGACTCCCCCCCTTCAGTGTGAGCCTGGAGAAGGCACTCACTTAGATAAATGTGGAAGCAGAGCAGGTGGCCGAGCAGGGCTGTAGAAAGCAGGCCTAGGAGGATGAGTAGGGCAGCCAGGGCCAGGATGGCAGGAGCCTGGGTCTCCACAGGGGCAGCAGGCAAGAACACAAACCACACATCTGTGTGATTCTTCAAGACTGCAAGGCATAGGCAGTCCGTGCTTAGCCAGGGGCCAGGGGTGCACTGACTAAAACATGTCTGTGTCTAGAACCCACACTGACCTTCAAAGTGTTGGTTGGTACGAAGCTGCATGGGGTTGACAAAGAACTCCACGAAGACATATGTGGCCACCAGCACCAGGAGCAGAACACCCAATAAAGCAGATGCCACACTGTGTAGAAAGAGCCTGGCCCGGCCACAGGTAGCTGTGAGCACTCAGGATCTCGAGCTTCGTAACAGCCAGAAGCCCAGAAGCCAGGCTCCTGACCCCACAGCCCCAACTCCTCAGAAGTCAAAGTCATAGAGCCTTAAGAGGCAACCACTTATCAGGTCCCCCATCTTTGTCTGGACTAATAGGATGGAAGACTCCAAACCCACCCTCATCCATCCCAAGTACCACCTTCTCAGCATGCACACATCCCTACCCACAACTGTGCGCCCCGTTACAAGCAGTCTACAATAGAGCCCAGACTCAGAGGGCATGAGTTCCCAGACCCCAGGTGACTCTCACCGATAGTTCCTCTCGCCCACGCAGTTGTTGAGCCACTTGCAATGATGGTCGAAGCCGCAAACGCACTTGTTACAGGCGCTGCAGTGTTTGGATCGCGCACTCCTACGGAGGGTTGGGGAAGGCACCTCGCACCGGCCAGCCAGCCCACCTTGGCAGGTGTAGCGATCAAGTCAGGCCTGGTTCCTAATTACCTACAGGCACTTCCGCCCCTCCCGGAGCGCTGCAATGAGGAGCACACGCGCCCTCTGGCGGAAACACGTGGTAGGACACCTGGAGAAGGTTCTGAGAACCATGGTAGAGGGAAGAGGGGGTGCTCTGTGGGGTCCTACTCTGGAACTACATACCTAAGTAAGGTTCACATGAGAAAGAAAGGGGGTGTCCTTTGCAAGCAAAGACCTCTGTGCCAGACCACACACAAGATGCAGGTACGGAACCTGAGGCAGAATGCACAGCTGCCCAACTGGTGTTTTAATTGCACTTCTAACAGACCCATTTTGGGGTCCCTTTCTTTGCCATCCTACGGGAATTTTCCTGGCACTCTTCCAGAAGGCCTGTGTGGGCTAGCTGTAAAGGAGCCGAAAGGAGAGGTGTTCACTGTTGTCTAGGGGCGTTAAGGAAACCCGTGGGCAAGGAACCCGTGAGAGAATGCCACATTAGGAGACAAGTGGGTTCTCCCCCAGGAGGCACGACGGAAGACCCAAATGAGTATGGCAGGATCTCTTTCCATCGTTCATGGAAAGTAACTGCCAGAGCCACTCAGAGTGCGTGCTAACTGCTGCTTAGGGAATGGCAATAGGCCTTCAGTTCCTTTACACAGACCCTCTAACAGGCTACTTTAAGCCTTCAGTTTTCAAGAGTGGAGCTGGCCTTGGGCTACAAGCTCTCCCCAACACATACCTGAGTCTCGAGATTTCCAAACTCCAGTAATGTAGGGAAGACTCCTAGAGAGGCACTGGGATTTGCCAAATGAGTCCAGGTGTTCTGTCTCCTCCTCAGTAGCAGTAAGACATGGAAGCAAGCCACTTGGCCTCTTTGGCCTCAGATCCCTCATGGGTAAACGTGCTGGGGGCAGGGGCTCCACAGCTAATGTGGCCTTGACTCTGCTGCTCAGTATTTTTGTGGCTCAGGACACCTCCTAGCTTTCTGACCTGGCTCTTTTGTTAAAGAACACGGCACTTAGCACAGAACACGTAAGGCTGACCTCCCTCCTGCCCCTATCTGCCACTGGCAGAGTTGGTCATTTAGAATGGACTGTGGTGCCACCCAGTGCCTCCTGCCTTTGCTACCAGAAATGCTAGCCTCGTCCTCTCTCCCAGCCACTCTCAAGTCACTCCGCCAAGACTTTGTTGTTGTTTTTGGTGGTGGTGGTTTGTTTGAATCTGTGTCTTACTATGTAGCCCTGGCTACCCTCAAGCTCACTAAAATCCTCCTGCCTCAGCCTCCCAATTGCTGGGATTACTGTATGCACCACCATGCCCAGCTCTACCAAGACTCTTTCTGTTTTGTTTTTGAGACAGGATCTTACTAGGTGTCCTGGAACTTACCACGTAGACCAGGCCAGCCTGAACTCCCAGAGATCTGCCTGTCTCTTGCCTTCTGAGTGCTGGGACGAAGGGTATGGGCCAGCACACCCACCCTCCAGCACAGCTCTTGACTATATAAAGGGTATGGGCCAGCACACCCACCCTCCAGCACAGCTCTTGACTATACGAAGTCCAAGTGCTCAGGAGCACAAGTCTAAGTGTGGAGCCTGGTGCGACTCTCTGGTCATCCCCCAGGCATGCTCACGGGCCACCCACTCGCTCGCACGCATCCACTCACACGTCCACGTCGCAGAGGTTACAGTGCAGGTCCTCGATGACATGTGCATGCTGGCTGCGGTTGAAGATGGGCAGGGGCCCAGAATAGCTCTTGTCCCGCACATTGGCATCGGCTGGATCGATGGAGACAGCAGTCAGGTGCACCACCAGGTGGCCAGCAAAGATGGCACCCATGCACTAGCCCAGCAGGTTAAAGACTTAGTTCGTACTCTGCAAACCGGGAGCCCACCCACCTTCTTGGATAGAGGACTTCCCTGTCCATGCAGATTTCCTTTGTACAGAGACTCTGCCTGTACTATGTTCTCCTGCCCTCACCAGACATTTTTATCAGACCCCTAAACCCTCAGCAGAATAGGGTCCTATGACAATGGAGCCCAAAGGCCAGTACCGTGTACTACTGCCACCAAGGGGTCTAGCCACGGGGCTTAGGCCCTGCCAGTTTCTTGCCTCAGATTTCAGAAGGTGAAAGTCTGAAGGCCGCCATCCCCTAAGGTCCAGAGACTAAAGCTGAAATTCTGAGCTTGGTTTCCTTGCTCTCACAGGAAGCAACTTCTGAGATGGAAGCCGCTGCCCCCTTTCAATAGCTGGGGCCAGATGGAGAACCCCTTGCAGACAGGACTAATCTACTGGCTCCCCCCTCCCCACCTCAAGTCCAGGTGCTTGGCACCCCGCGCTGAGTGTCTGGGATAGCCTCACATGGTCAGGGCTAGCCAGGGCAGTGCAGCTAACTCCTGGAACTAACACAAGCACTTCCCATGGCTTTGTTGAGCCAAATACAGGAAATGAGCAGGCTGCCGACTGGCTGCAAAGTCTTCACACAAGCTCACCCACAGGCTCCACCCAGGCGGATACTACTTGTCCCTCCACCTACTCACCCATGAGCATTCTTTGTTCTCCTACTAGCCAGGCGGGTACCATCCTTCCACCACTCTATGTTCATCCTTTACCCACAACGGCAGCTGCCCAACAACCTCTTCACTCTCCCTCGGTAGCCAGATTCCTCTGTCTGCATGAGCTAGGCTCTTCCAGAATGTGCTGTGCCACAGCTGAAAAGCTCTCTATCCCATGGCCAGGGTTACCTGAGAACCTCACTCTTCTCCAGAGTCTACCCTTCTGTGTTCCAGGAGTGAGTTTTCAGAAGCCTGCACTTACGCTCTTCCCTGCATCAAGGCCTCCAGTGACTACTGGCTCTCTGGATGAAGGTCATGCCTTA
Source organism: Microtus oregoni (assembly GCF_018167655.1). Classification (NCBI taxonomy): domain Eukaryota; kingdom Metazoa; phylum Chordata; class Mammalia; order Rodentia; family Cricetidae; genus Microtus; species Microtus oregoni. The sequence continues at coordinate 46,453,774 of NW_024543063.1, forward strand.
GCCCAGGCCAAAGCTCGCCTTGCTCTTCCTTCTCCCAACTCTCGCCACTCACTGTGAGCAAACATTTAGCTTCCTGCCTTCTCCTGGTTTTCCTACCACTTCACTCACTCGGCTGTTTACACGGTTCTTCCCTTCGCACCAGGCATGAAGGAATATGGCAAGGGTAGGTCCTGGGCCCTCAGGAGCCTGCCGCACGACGGAAAGCACAGGCACTAATCAAATAACAGGTCAGTCCCATCAGTTTGTACTGGTGACTTCATCTACTCAGACAGGTTCTTGCCGAAGCAAAGACCTGTATTTTGGTTACAGCCATCTTAAGTTCACAAGTTAAGTAAGCTATTCAGAAGGCTCTGTAGGGAAAGTTCCGGGATCTTCTTATCTCCCTAAGTTAAGACTGTCTACAGGCCTGCAAATATGTGGATCCCAGGCACCAGAAGTGATTAGCATTTCCCCCTGTAAATATTTACAGACCCTCAGCATCCCCTTATCTCTTCCTATCAGCTAGGGGATGCCTCCAGACCTGACATTCCAGCATCCTACCCTCCCCCCTGCCTGTTTGCTGTATAAGGCTCCTGAGAAAAACTAAAGTTGGCAGCTTGATCAGAACACAGACTTGATGTCCATTTCTCGTGTCTCTTGCCCCTCCATTCCTCTCTTCCAGGTTACCAGGGACCCTGATTCTTGTCCTGCTGGTCAGGACAGATGGTGCCTGAACAGGGACCTGAAAACACCGTGGAGGTCTGGGAGACTTCTCTAAAGAAATGTCATCGCAGCTGACGTGTGGAAAGGAAAGTCTAACAGGGCCTTGGAAGGGAAGGCAGAGGGAAAAGGGCTGGGCTGATACCAGAACCGTGCAGGCTGTCAAACAGAGGGATGGCTGAAGTATTGTCCCAGCTCACGACTGCTATATGAGGATCCATGCTGCCAAATTCTGAGCTTTCCAAGGGAATTCTAAAAAATCTAGGTGGTGCGCACCCAGCACTTAGGAGGCAGAGGCAGGCGGATCTTTGTGAATTCAAGGCCAGTCCTGGTCTACAAGAGTGAGTTCCAGGACAGGCTCCAAAGCTACAGAGAAACCCTGTCTTGAAAAGAAAAAGAAAAATAGAAGACCTGTGCATTTTGGGTATTTATCATCCTACAATTTTACACTGCATTCCCAATATCGGCATGGGTGTGACCACTGTGCCTCACCTGCCAATCTGCCCTCCTCCTGGTCCCTAACACCCAAAGTCACCTTTGCATTCCTGAAGCTCAGGCCCATTCTGGGCCCACAGTGGGGACTTGGTCCCCACTTCTCTCTCAGAGGCCCTGAGAGCTTGCTTTAACGGAAGGAGATTTTGATGGAACTATACAGCCTTGGTCAGACTGCCAGGCTAGGTGGCTCTGGGAGCGTCCATGTGGCTCACAGAAGATAAAGAGAGAATATAAAGTAGACCAAACCCTCAAATCATTCCGTTCCCCAGCCTGAGCAGCCCTTCTGGAAGTCACTATCCTGTCTGAGCCTCTTTCTTTATATGGTCTTGAATGAGAACCGTCCCCCATGTGTTCATGAATTTAAACTTGGTCACCAACTGGTGGCACTGCTTGGGAGGCTAAGAGCTTGTAGGAGGGGCAGCCTTGCTGGAGAAGTCCACCACTGGGGGGCAGGATTTGAGGGCTCTTAGTCTTGTTCTACTTCCTGTTCACTGTCTCTGCTTCCTGTGTGCAGTGAATGTGATCAGCTTTCCTGCCTCATGCCCGCCTACCTGCCATGCTTTCCCACCATATGAGCCCTATCTAACCCCCTGGCACCATGAGCTGAAATAAATTCTTTCTCCTATCACTAGTTTTGGCCGTAGCATTTCGTCACAGTTGCAGAAACGTAACTAGCCCACTGCATGAATGGGGAGAAGGCCTTCCTGACAGGATTGTCACACGACCCTGTCAAGTGTGTAGCACATGTAAGGGCTCAGCCGGTGCTACTTTGTTTGCTGTCACTTGCTCTGACCTTCCTCACTTCAGGAGAGTGCCTGAGGGGACCTGGGTGACCTGAGTCAGGGATGGAGCTACTTCAGACCACAGGAGACTGTCCCACCTAATCACATGAAGGCCCACGGTCCTCTTAAGGAAGGTCATTTCCTATACACTCATCTAATCACATGAAGGCCCACGGTCTCTTCAGGAAAGTCATATCCTATGCACTCACCCAGCTGTTGCCCTGGCCTTGGCTCCTGTGAACCAAGAAGCCCCCACAGACACTGCTAATGTCTGAAGATGACGATCTTCTCTAACCCCTCTACTCCACTGCCTTTGCCATTCACCAGCCCAGGGCTCTGGGGTCTCCAAGAAAGAACACTTGGATTAGCAGCTGGAACCCTTTATGTTCACAAACTTTCTAACAAGCGCTCATTGTCATGCCAGTCCTTAGAAGCAAACAGAACCCCTTCCTGTGGACCAGAGAGCTGCATTAGCTCCTCTGAGCAGCACAGCCCAGAGGAGCCTGAGCTGAGAGGAAGCCCCGTGGGCATGTGCTCTGGAGCCTATCCCATCTCCCTCTCTCAGGACTCCTCTTCAGGAGGGTGATGCCAGCAGACAGTGAAGGAACTCTCTGATGGGGCACACGGGAGTTTACTGCATCCTACACCCCACCTTGTAGCCAGGCCTTCTGTCCTTGGGGGTTGCAACCAGGGCTAAGACAGCCAGACCATATGGCTCAAGCAAGTTAGTGTTTGTCACTGTTCCCAGGAGCCTGCAGGGCATTTCTATGCCACCTTTTGCCATAGCAACCCTCATCCTAACACCAATAAGCGTGCAAATATTCCTAGACATAGCAAAATAATGTCTATAAATAAAACCACATTTGAAATGGACTAAGAAACTTACTATGTGGGAAAACTGCACCGTGACAAATCCCTTCACAGTGGAATAACTGCTCCCTAACTTGCTGTTTCAAATGAGCGCTGAACCCAGGACCTTGCACATGCTGGGCAAGTACTCTACCAGCTGAGCCATGTCCTCGCCCCCTCATTTCCCTTTCTTTGCTCAAGCATAATCAGTCTGAAGAAGCCTTAGGAGTCTCTGTCAGCCCTTCTCTGGAATTCTGTGCTCTGATGAGCTTTGGGGCTGCCCACTCACTTTATCAGTGGAAGGGTCAAGTAAGAAGTCCAAGCCAGGCAGAAAATCAGCTGAGTAGACTCTGCTCTACACCACGAGCTCCCTAAGACCCTGAGCCCAGCCTCAGGCTTCTGCCTTCTGCTATCTATCCACCTCCCCAGCTTTTCCAGTCCCATGTAGTCCAAGGATACGGCATAGCCAGCAGGCACCCAGGGGTGAGGCAGGAGGGGAACAAGCACCCCAAAGCCAATCACAGCGAAGAAGAGGTAGAGCAGCCAGGCCACAATCTGCAGCGGGTGGGGGGGCCAGCTCCATCCGTTCCGGCGAGACCGCTGGCCCTGCAGTTCTGGGGAAGGGCCACTGTCCTGGGAGGGCGCTGTCCACACGCTCTTCTCAGGGGCTGTCTTGTTGGAGGGTTTGTTGCAGATGTTCATCTCCAGGGGGAGAAGAGTAGACAGCATTAAGCCCCCAAAGGCCCCGTGGGAGCGCAGGGCCCTGGCTGCAGCCAGGATTTAGCAGGAGCATAGGGACCAGCAGGGCTGTACCCTCTGCAGGGGAACCTGGGGTCCTAGCCTGACAGAAATAGACAGTTCTCTAAACCTGAGAACAGACTCTGACCCAGCCTAGCCAGGTCAAGGGAGGATGGTCCGAACTTACTCAGGACACTGTGGCTGCCCATTACTCAAAGTGTTCCCTCTCCACAGCCCTAAGAGTGAAACTCAATAAGACATGTTCTCATCTGGTAACAATATCAAGCTGGGGCCAGGGCGATGAGAACACATGCTGATTCTGTTAGGATTAGTCACCTCCGTCCCAAGATCCAAATCAAGTGTCAGAGAGGGCCCCCCCCATCCTCTGCTGAGAGAAACAGGCAGTGGGGGTGTTCAGAAAGGAGATCTGGCCTCAGCTGCTTAGCAGACACATAGTCTCCTTAGGACCAGGGACCAGAAACTTCTCCCCTGTGGTGCAGAGGGGCTAGCTGTGGCTGCTTGGCTGAGGATGAGCCTGCACACAAGGGAAGGGAGGGTTCTTCTTGGATTTCTTCTGGCAGAATAAATGATCATGCTTCTCCCAGCCAATCTGGGCCTGGTGTACAGATTTACCAGAAGGGTAAGGGCCACTGAGAAAGCTCCAAGCAAGGTCAAGCCTTGGCCACAGCCAGACCACAAGATGGCAGCAACCCCCTACCCTGGCCTGCTTTGCTACAGCCCAGCTGCTGACCAAGGCGGTAGGAGCAGTAGGACCAGTTTGTCCTTACAGGAGGAAGAGTCCTGCCCACCAGTATCTTCTGGACTGACAAACTAAGCAAACACTGTCACACCTCGGGAAAGAGGCCAGTTCTGAGCTCGTAGTGGGAAGGCCAGGAGTGAGCAACAAAACCCAGGCAGCTAGATGCTCCTTTCAGGGGGACGTACCCACAGATCAGCAATCTCTATTAGGATCTGAATCTGCAATGGCCTCCTATCTAGAGGTGCAGTCTTGGGGGAGCTTTTGGAAACTCTGGGAGGAAGGACCTAGTTAGGGGAAATGGGTCTCTGGAGATGGGCTTAGGGTTGTTGTCCCTGCCTACCTCCTGCCTTGCTCTCTACTGCCTGGTCTGCTATGATGTAAAACAGCTTCCACCACTATGGAAAGAGCTGCTCCACCACGATGGGCTGGCACCCTCGGAAACAATGAGAAATACATCCTTGCTCCCTGGGCAGTTCCTGTCAGGTCTGTCATCGCAGCTATGCCAAAGCAGACAATAAACTGACAAAGCAAAGGAGGGCACCGCAACACTTCTACCTGGAGTGACTGGCTTCACAGGCCACAGGATGTAACTGGGCCATCCCTGCCCACGACAAACATCCTCTGATACAGGAAGATTTCCACAGGGTCCCCAGCAAAGTCAGGGGCCCTTGTGCTCAGTCCTTATGAGGACGGTCACGTAATCTAGAGTATTCTGCCATCCCCATGCCTGTCACCTCCCTACACTAGTGTCCCTCAGACAGTGAGCATGCTGTAATTCATTCACCTCTGTCCCCCATGTCCCCTCCCCCAAGGATCAGGAGCTATACCTTGTATATAATAGATGCTCACTGAATGTTCGATGACTTGAAAACTTCTGAAATAAAGCAAATGTGTGTCAGATAAATGATATATGGTCCTGGTCAAGCAGGCCTCAAGTGACTAAGGTGACTCTTGTCCTGACTCCATTCTGTGGCTGCTTAGACCATTCTCAGCAGTCCACCCCAGCAGTCACATCTGCTTCGGCAGTACACTTGGGGTTTCCATGACCCTGACCAGAGTCCAGATGTACTAACAAAATCATTAATGTTTACGCAAACTTAAACTGAAATAACTGAAGGTATGGTATAAGTCAGAGTAATTGTTGTGTTGTATCTGCAATAACTACTGTGTTTGTGCCTAAACAAATGTTGCAAGGTTACTCTGACCTTCATCTGACATTGAAGTCACTGTGCTTTTTGTGGTTTTTGTCTTTTAAATCACTGTACCCCAAGCTTCAGCACCAAGAGACTTTAAAGCATGAACCCACTCTGGGTTGCAGGCCAAACTGAAAGAACTCCATATTCTAGGGAGACTCCCCACTTTGGAAGAAACAGGTCTAGGTCTGACTTTGGGCTTTGCACTTACTAGCTGAGAGGACCAAATTTACTCCTCTGGAAAGTAGGGGTATGGGTGCCCCCTAGGCTGCATAGTTTAGTGATACTGCAAGGCAATCCTACAAGTAAATGCGTACCACATGGTACATGTAAGTACCTCAAATAGCTCTCTGGTTTGTTTTCTATCCCTAGGCTGCAGCTACTGCGTCTGATCCTACAAGGTCTATGTCCAAATGAGAGGACTGGCTGAGGTTGCCACAGGGACAAGAAAACAGACTATTAAAGCGCGGACTTGCAGGCTGCAGGCAGCTCAGTGATAATGGACTTGTCCAGCACACGTGAGGCCCTAGATTTACTCTTTTTTTGTTTGGTTTTGTTTTTGAGACAGGGTTTTTCTGTAGCTTTAGAACCTGTCCAGGAACTCGCTCTGTAGACCAGGTTGGCCTCAAACTAAGAGAGATCCACCTGCCTCTGCCTCACGAGTGCTGGGATTAAAGGCATGCACCACCACCACCCGGCTTTAGATTTAGTTTTTAGATGCACACATGCACACACACACACATGAGTACACAAACTCTTGCATGTAGGATAACTCAGAAAAGTACAGTTATTGCAATCAACCATATGATAAAAATGATAGGAAAATCATTTAGTTGCCCTCAGAAAGAAATGTGTATTTTTAATCCAAACACAATTACCCAGACTTTAGCAGGTTTATCCACAATTGTTATAAAGCTGAACTGACAACATTTGTTGACCAGAATATTTGACTTGCATTAAGGCTTTATATCTTTGTATATTCAATATCCATACATATAAGGTGTGGTGCACACACCTTTAATTTCAGGAGACAGGCAGACCTCTATGAGTTCGGGGACAGCCTGGTCTACCTGGTGAGTTCCAGGGTAACAGTGCGACTATGTCTCAAAAGCAGAAGTTCTCATAGACAATGGGGAGACAGCCAATGCCTGACTCCTCACCCTATTTTTCACTCTCGAGCATACCTTTGTTTATCCTACTTTTTCTAAGACAAGGTCTCTCTATGTAGCGCTGGCTGACCTGAAGCTTGTTGTGCACATTAGGTTGGCTTTGAACTCACAGAGATTCACCTACCTCTACCTCCCAAATGCTGGGATTTAAGTTGTTTGCCACCATGCCTGACCAAAACCATATATTTTGATACCTTTTGATCCTTAAAAGGGAGACAAGTCTAACATTCAGAACTATCAATAATAGGAAAAAGAAAGAAAATCGTTCCGAGGCAAGCTCTTACTTACTATGTAGCCATAGCTGGTCTTAACCGCCTGCCTCTTCCCTCTGAGTACTGGGATTACAGGCATGTGCCACCACACCCAGCTGCAAAGAAAGGGTTGAGAATGAAATAATCTACATCAGAATAGCTTCTTCTGCATGCATGTGTGCACTGTCCGTGGGGGGGGGGGGGGGGGATATGCGTGGGCACACCTACAGAGGCCAGAGGATAACCTTGGTATTACTACTTAGGTGCCTTCCGCCCTCATTTGCTTATTATTTACAGCAAGTGTGTGCACACGTGCATGCGTGCAGAGTCCCAGGGTCCAGAAGAGGTCACCAGATCCCCCAGAATCGGAGTCGCAGGCCGTTACAGCCATTTGGTGTGGGTGCTGGGAAGCAAAGCATCCAAGTTCTCTTCAAGAGAAGCAGGTGCTCTTACGCACTGAACCATCTCCCCTGCCAAAGGCTACCCTCTCAGAAGGGGACAACTTGAGCAAAGTGAGTCACCATGTGGATGCTGGCAATTGAACCTGGATCCTCTAGAAGAGCAGCTAGTGAGCCATAGCTCCACACCCAGGGGATCTGACAACCTCTTCTAGCCTTCACGGGCACCAGGCATGCACATGGTACACGGACATGTATGTAAGCAAAACGCCCATACACAGAAAAGAAGAATAATTGTAAAAACATTTATTTAAATTTATGGACATTTTGCCTACATATATGTCCAGGGAGGTCAAAAGAGGACACAGGGTTGCCTGGAATGAAGTTACAGATGGGTGTGAGCCACCATGTGGGTGTTGGGAATTGAACTCAGGTCTTTGGAAGAGCAGTCCACCATGCCTGGCTTTTCCCACAGGTTCTGGGGATTCAACTCAGGTCTCAAACCCACAAGGCAGGAACTTTACCAACTCCAGTTCCATAATGGATTCTTAAGCATGTTCTCCACATATGTGGTGCATTAAAATAACTGCTAAATGTTTGACACCAACAGTATACAACCAGTATCTTCAAAAACCCCAACTAGACCAACATCCCTGGCCACGGGGGTAAAGCAGCGGAGGCCGTTCAGAGCAGGAGAGGAGGCGAAGGCTTGCTGCAGCCTCACTGCACTCTGGCAGCACAGGTCTGTCTTGAAGTCTTTTTTCCTTTTAAATGTGTGTGTGTGTGTGTGTGTGTGTGTGTGTGTGTGTGTGTGTACTGCTTGGAGGAGTCTGTTCTCTCCTTCCACCACGTGGGTCTTGGAGTTCGAACTCAGGCTGTCAGGCTTGGTAGCTAGCGCCTTTACCCACTGAGCAATCTTTCTGGCCCGTTTTAAAGTGTTTAGCAGTTTCTCATAACAGATGCTGGAAGAAGAGTCTGAAAAGAAATGAGTGAATACTTCAGTGAAAGCATCTAACTTCACTAACTCCCACAGTGAGACCTGTAACGATAAGGTTTCTTTACCCGCTAAGTAGAGGGTGCATTCCTCCAAGTGGCTTTTGTAGCCAAAGTTTCCTGGGCACTTTACTTCCAAAGGTTTTGGTTTGCAGGCAATCTGCTTTGCCCAAGCCCTGGCATAGACCATGCACGTGGTGGACACTGGGGTGAGCATTGCAGAGTAGCTACAGCCTGATTGGGAACACAGTCCTGAAACTGCTTTCTTAAGTGGATGGCCCCGAGAAATAAACATACTGCTACTCAAAAAGATAAGTAAAATAGAGTCTCACCATGACCACCCTAAAACTCATTATGTAGCCCAGGTTGGCTCAAACCCTTAGCAATCCTCCTGCCTCATGACCTTGGGAGCTGAGGTTACAAGTGTGAGCCAAACACGCGCAGCTCAAGTATTTGACATACAGTTCTCTGTCTCTATTTTTCCTTTTAATTTAGTTGAAGGACTAGATAATCTGACTAATGGATTTTCCATGTATCTCAACTTGCTGTATAGACCGGGATAGCCTTTAGATTTCAATACTCTGCCACCATATTGTCTTGGGCTGACATTCTGATCTTGTCACTGTGCTTCTTGCCACTACCAAAACTAGGGAATTATAATCAGTCACATGTCTCTGTTTCTTCTTTTGGAAACTGCCTCAAGGTACAGGGCTGTTCAGTTGTGGTGACAGAGAAAGGGCAGGCCAATCTTAGAGTTCAAATTTAAATTAAAGGTGATACCCAAAGGTCATCAGGTCAAGCCCCGTAAACACAGCTGAGCTGGTAGTTCTCTGAGGCAGATCTCTGTGGACTGTACATGGGTTTTCCAGAATCACCCCCACCAGGGCAAATGTTCTGCAGTACTGGGAATTGGACCTAGGGCCTTGCATTTACACATGCATCCTCTATCTGAGCCAGCAAGCATGTTGAAGGGCATGCATAATTTGATCCCAAAGCCTAGTCTCAACCTTAATCAACCCCACAACTGAAAAGCCCTATACCTGGCAGAGTTTGTTTCTCAGGAGAGAAACAGGAGCATATGGCTGATATGATCCTAGTATTCCACAGGGGCCACAGGCATCCCTTGTGTTAAACTATCCCAGAGTCCTGAGGGAGGAAAACTCACCATCCCAAGAAGGAAGTTTGCTGCTAACAGTCTTGGAGGTAGCTTTGACTCGAAATTAAGGTATTATTGGTCTAGAGAAGGCCACTTGCCTAAGACTTCAGAGGCAGCATGGACTTCTTTGAAGTAGCAGCAATGCTCAGGAACAGACACTAAGAACATCCAGGAGCACCCTGCGTGGCCCAAACCCTGAGAGAGCTAACTCCAAACTTGATAATATTTTCTATCGTTGAACTGAAGGCCACAAATTCTTTTTGGCCCAAAAAATTTCATTACAAGGGCTGGGAGGTCGGACCAAATCCAAAATGGGGCCCACAGATGAGACCAAGTATTGTCATCAGGCTTGGGGACTTTCTCTGGCTGTCCTTTCCCTCTCAACAGCCCTCTGGGAGTCCAAAATGAAAGATATGTGGCTCTGTTTCCCCAAAACATGACCAGATGGTGCACTCAGCCCTTGGCCAGTTAAGGCTTCCCGGGGTCCAGTCCTGTGCGCCCTGAAGGTATAAACACAGAGGAGACTAGGTACCTGCCCTCTCCATCTTTCCTTTCTGAGGCCCAGAGAGACAGAGAGCACAGCAAGGCAGCGGGTATCTGAGTATTCGCGCAGTGCTTTGCAAGGGAAACCTCTCAGATGGAGCATGCCAGGGAACAGTGAGAGATGAACCGTGGGGGCTGCAAGGCTGGGATCACTTGGGCCTAGGTAGGATGCTCTGGGCACTGAAGGAGCCAGAGTATGATGTGGCTTTGATTTCTAGTCTCAGTAGAGAAGAGGGCACAAACAAGACCAGAAAGGACATGGGATGAGGTAATACCAGGAGGCTGGCCCAGGAGGGCAGTGGCTTGGCAACCCTGTACTTTAGAAGGAACGCCAGAGAGTCAAGGTCAGGTGTACAGCTTCTCCTTGCCCATACAGTGCCCCCAGCTGCGTGTTTAGTGGGCTGAGTCGTATAGAAGCCTTGGTAAAATATTCTTCATGTGCCATCTGCTTAAAAAGAACAAAACATACAGATGCTGGCATGGATGGAAGGAGGAAATGGCAAGGAGATGCACAGATGGTTAGAGGCACAAGTATCTGCCACCTAAGCCATGGACTTGCTTGACATCTGCAGAAGACTGAAGGGGCTATGCAGGCCTGTCCCTTGTCACTACAAGGCAAAGGTCACTTCCAGTATGACAATAATCTTTCCTATTTAACATTCATTTGCTAAAATATATAACATTTTAAAAATAAAATTAGGCTACCTTAATATATATGCTTAAATTCAATGAAGAAAATCTTAGCCAGAGCGGTAACAAATGACCGGAGACAAAAGTCCAGAACTCTGGAGGCAGAGGTAGGCAAATCTTTGAGTATGAGGCCAATCTTGTACACAACAAACTGCAAGCTAACCAACGTTACACAGTAAGACACTGTCTCAAAACAGCCAAAAAAGGAAAGAAAACCTTAACATTTTGAGTTCTCATAATGAATGATATAATAGTTGTATGACTGATCTACTTCCTGCCTGCCACTGCTTCAATAAAAACAACAAATTTAGGCAGTCAGGAGGCTAAGGCAGGAAAATCACTTAGCCGAGGAGTTCAAAGTCAACTTGGGCAACATAGCGAAACACTGAAATCCTAGCTCAAATAATAACAATATTAAGAGCAGCAATAAATTCAGAATGTTGTTATGAAATTCATGCGTGAGATAGCTAAAGCAACCAGACTGGGAAGTCTTGGCTCTGGGGAACCTACAGGCAGCCCTGGATTCCTGAGAGATGTCTGGAGACTTCAGAATCAACTCAGTTAGTAGAGAGGTATGTCAAAGGCGGCCGAGAAACTGGGAAGGTTAAGTTGCTTAGATCAGACAATAATAATAATAATAATAACAACAACAACAACAACACAAAGCCAGGCAGCATGGTGTATATCTTTAATCCCAGCACTGAGGAGGCAATCTCTGTGAGTTCAGGGCCAGCCTGGTCTACATAGTGAGTTCCAGGACAGTCAGGGCTATGTAGTGAGACCCTGTCTCAAAACAACTGCCATTTCCGCCCCCCCTCCCAAAGGCTGAACTGTAAGCTTAGAAGGCTCATATTTTTAAGCTATGAATGGAAAGAGGCAGAAGAGGCAGGCTGGAAACAGGAACCAGGGCTGTCTGGAGTGGAGCCTTCTTCTGGCTCTTCACTGCTGCTCACAGTTCAGGGAGCTGAGGGCAAATTTCACAAACCCCACTTATTTGGGTGTCTTCTTTACTCATGTTTCAAAAGTTAGCCAGAAAGCAACTTGGCAAACCAAACCTGAGAACACATTTAACTTGTGGCCCAGACACTTTATTTCTGTATTTATCTTACGCTCTCCTAACACACAAAGGTTCACTGCATTGTTCCTGTAATAACAGAGCACAAAAACAAATATAAGCATGCCATGGGATATGCACACAAGGCAATGCTATGTAGCATTACAAACAAGGGACGACTTTGTTCTAAAGCTGAAGTTAGGTGAACAAGCAAGACACACAATTGTAGAGTGAGCTATCAAATAAATAAAAACCAAGCCTGGGGCTGGAGAGATGGCTCAGCAGCGTAGCCTCTGTTGCTTTTACAGAGGACCAGGGTTCAGACCCTAGCACCCACGACATGGTGGCTCAAAACCATCTTCAACCCCAGTTCCAGGAAATCTGACACCCTCTTCTAATCTCCAAGGGTATCAGGAATGCTTATGGTACACAGACATATAATGCAGGTAAAACACTCTCAAACATAAAATAAAAATAAATCTTAAAAAAAAAAAGAGCAGTCATAGCTCTTCCAGAAGGACTAGAGTTCAGTTCCCAGAACCCAAACCAGGAGGCTCACAGCCACCTGTAACACCAGCTCCAAGTGATCCAGTGCCCTCCACATATGTGACAGGTAGACACATACACAAATACACATATTTAAAACATATATTTAAAAAAAAAAGACCATCAGCATTTGGGAGGCTAAGGCTGGAGAGTTACAACTTCCAGGCCCAGCCTGGGTTACATAGCAAGACTGTCGAAAGAAACAAATAGTTCCCCAGAAGGGATAGTCAGACAGATCTGTGTTACCAGAGGCACACATTACTCTGGGAAGGAATGGCAGAACCCAAATGTGGGGTAATTTCCATGAAGATACAGTACCAGGGACTGATGTGTTTCTACTGTGTGTCCGCTACTATTACTCAACCTTTTTTAAAAATCATGAGCATTTACTGTTTAAAAAAATATATTAGCTGGTCATGGTGGTACACACCTTTAATCCCACAACTCAGAGGTAGGCAAGCTCTCTGTGGTCCACACACTGTAAGTTCTAAGACGACCAGAGTTACAAGGTGAGACTCTATCTAAAAAAAAAAAAAAAATAAGGGAAGTAGGATAGCTCTGTGGAAAGGCCTGAATTCAATCCCCAGAAACAACAACACACACACTCATCAAATAAGCTACGCTGAAAGGGTGTGTGTCACCTCTAGCCCTTTGTTCTACTGTGCTGCGTGTGAACCAGATGAACCTGTGAGACCTAGAGGTTTATACCAATCCAGAAACCAGGGATTCCTGCCTAACAACCATTTGACAAGAGAGCTTGTTCAAGTGCTTTCTTACCCATGAGGGCAGCTCTGAGTCAGGCAGGTCTGTGAGGAAGAGCCACAGAACCTTCTAGTACTGTTAGGGTCTTGTCAAAGTTGGAAACAGACTTTGGGCAATACAACAGAGCTGCTGGGCAAGACACTGGTGTAGGCTTGACTAAGAAAGAGAGCTGCTCAGTGCCCCATGGTCCCAGAGCAAGGCAGAGGTGCACCCCGCAGGAGAGGCACTTTACTGTGTCCTTGCGAGATTCCTGAATAATTCTAAATCATTTTTCAGCCTTTCTCAAGGATCTGCTTCTAGAATAATTTTCACTGAGATCTAACACGCCTCAATTTAGACCACATAAAGGGGAGTGGGACAGAAAATGCTTCACGGGGCACATTGGTTTAGTCGCGAATCCTTTGTAAGAGCCGACTAGGGGCAAATACAGTGTTTATTAAAACTCCCCACAGGTGCCAGAAAAGCCTGCGGTCTTGAACTTTCTGAGAAGTGGCTATAGTTCAGCTAAAGGCTGCATAGCACATCATTTCCAGAAAACAGGCTACACCTTAAAGCTGTTCTCAAAGGCCTCTCTGCTCTTTGGTCTCAAATAATGTGGCTGGGCCTTTATTTTCTCTCTCATAAACAGTATGTCGAAGTCCGTTGCTATAGCAAAGAAACCCTTGAGATCACTCCTGAGTTGACATGGTGTGCAAACATTTCTGTGTCACTCTCCCCTTGCAGCTGCCACCACAGACGCCGGGACACAAGTTCAGAAGAAGAAATAAGAAACAGCACCAGGGAACAGAAACAAAACCAAGGAAAGGAGGAGAGGGTTGTTGATTTTTAACCAGGAAATCAACTAGAGATTGTAGGAGCCAGCCTTGGGGAACACCCACCAAGAAAGTCATTAAGAACAAAGTTGTGACAGAACAAAGTAAGAAAAACAATAGGGGAAAAAACAGACTAATTAAACACCACCATTGCTTTTATTGCATTTCAGGGTGATTATCTGTATACAGCTGGTCTCCCACAGCAAAACAGCCATTCCACCAAAAGAGTGACCACGTGACCACCCCTCCTTGGTAAAATGAAGCCTGCTTCTCAGGATCTTTGCTGCGCTAACCATCATTACTACCTTACAGCGCGTCCGTGATGTAACAGCCATCCTTGCCATTTAGGTGGCACTCATTCTAGACCAGGCGTGCTTGAAACACTTCCACGGAATTCACTTAATTGCCCGCTCTGAAGTAGTCCAATTGCTTCCCACGGCTCCCACCCATCTCTTTAATCCTTGGTCTCAGATGTGGACCCCCTCACTTTGTCTCATAAACATGATAACTCACCCCCTGTGCCCGGAGGAGGGCGCGGAGAAACTTCTGGGTTCTAGGAGGCTCGGCTGCACTAGCAGAGCTAAGCTTCAACTAATCAGCTCAGCAGCCAGCATATAAAACCCTTATCAAAACCTGAAACTCAGGGGGCGGTGGTGGCGCACATCCTTAATCCCAGCACTAGGGAGGCAGAGGGCAAGTGGATCTCTGTGAGCTCGAGACCAGCCTGGTCTACAAGAGCTAGTTCCAGGACAGGAACCAAAACCACAGAGAAACCCTGTCTCGAAGAAAAAAAAAAAAAAGAAAGAAACCACAAAACCTCCAACTCATGGAACTCTTCAGTGACTCCCTTCCCTTTCTGGGATAAAAGCTGAACCGCCTCACTATGAACTGTAGGGACTTTCCTCGTGGTTTCTGTTCTGCACTAGTGCTCTACCACCTGGACTTTTGTGTTTGCCTTTCCCTCTTTCAGAAATACCCTTCCCCTACTCACAATTCTGGCTCCTTTCCAACCTCCACGTCTTAGCTTAAAAGTAACATGTAGGGCCCTTCGGAGCACTTACGGCGACCTAAGCTTACTCTAGTCACGTGTCTGGCCTCTACTCCCCAATCCCGCCTTAATTCTCTGTGGGTTCTGGAGACTGAGGGCGTCTGTTCTTAGGCCCGACGCCTGCACCGGGCCTGGCACTCGGTGAGCGCTCAGTGCAGACCTATAACCCTGATTAGTGCTAGAAGCAAGTCCCGAGCTCCCCGGGTCGGCGAGACGGGTCCAGAGTCCTGCCAGGCACCGGAGCAGCGCGACCCGGTGGCTCGGGCCTGGCCCGAGGTGAGAAACGCCGCAGCCGCTCCTCACCTGCGCCAGATGCGGCCTGCCAAGGTCAGCCAGCGGCTCGGCCCCGTCCTGCCCGTCCACCCTCCCCAGGGCGGGCGCACTTCAGACCGTCCGGGCAGAGTCAGTACCCCGGACCCGGAGGAGACGCGTCCCGGAGCGTGGCTCCATCCCGGACCGCGGCTGGGCCTCCGAGTCCTTCAGCCTTAGTTCGGACAGGCTGGCTCCGCAGCCGTGCCACGCCAAGGCAGGCTGGGCCTCACCCGGCGCGGGGCCCGTTCCCCTGGCAACAGCGCGGGCTACGGCGCCCCACAGCGGCCAAACCGCGCTGCGTCACTTCGTTGGGGCATCCTGACTCTGGGCGGAGTTTACCAGTGCCCCCCCTGGCTCCGCACGCAGCATGCCAATTCGTTTTTTTATTCCGTATTTTTCCCCTCACCTTTCGTTGAGAAAATCCACTCCCTTCCATCATCACCCCGCAATCCACAATGTCTTCCAATAATCCTATTCTCCCTAAAACGCGTCCTGTACGCACCCCCCTCTGTGTGTGTGTGTGAGCACGTGTGCGTGTTCTCCCACCTCTGCCTTATGAATGCTGGGATTATAGTAAGGCATGGCTGCCTACACTTTTAAAGAATGTGCTAGACGATAGATTCTATCTCAAAAATAAAATTACTATTATTAATTATATGTGCTTGTGCGAGGCGGTGGTGGCGCACACATTTAATCCCAGAGCTCAGGAGGCAGAGGCAGACAGATCTCTGTGAGTTCAAGACCAACTTAGTCTACAAAGAGAGTCCCAGGACAACCAGAGCAGTTACAAAGAGAAACCCTGTCTTGAGGGGGCGGGCTTTATGAGTTTGTGTCTGTGCCCCAAGAGGCTAAAAGATATCAGATCCTTTCGGAGCTGTAGTTGCACGCAGTTATGAGCCCCCAGACATGGGTGCTGGGAACCAGACTCAGATCCTCTACAAAAGGAGTACACACTGGACTACTGAACCATTGCTCCAGTCCCAAAATAGCTCATTTTCTTATTGTCCTTAGAGCAGGCATAATTCTTCCTTAGAGCTCCCATCTTAAGGAAACTCAATAGGTCTTCTCCATTAGACTCTTCCTTCCTAGATCATCCCAAAGCACTTGAAAGCACACACACACACACACACACACACACACACACACACACCTCTCCTGTCTCGATTGGTCTCTGCTACTGAGGCTACAGCTATTGCCCCAGGCCACAAAGATTTTCAAATTGGGGCTCTGCAGGCTCCTTCTGGACCGTCCAGGAGACGGAACCTTTAGCCTCTCTTCCCTCTGAAGGGCCTCATTGTTAAGTTGGATTTCTTAGAAATTTCCTCTCCTTGCTGAGTGTGGTGGCGCTGGCCTTTACTCCCCAACGCTGGGAGGCAGAAACAGGCCTATCTCTGTGCGTTTAAGGTCAGCCTGGTCTACGTAAGCAAGTTCCAGCACAGCCTCCACGGCCCTAAAATGGTAGGTTGCTGGCTCCCTCTCAGACTGGACAGATAGAGACAGAAAGTATATCTATCGCTAAAACAAACGTGCAAGTCACATGTGTGCAATGAATGCGACATAACTACGCTGTCACACGCCAGTTTGGGTCCTTAAGCAAGTTAGCCTCTATAATTTAAATTCTTGCTTTCAGGACGAACTGATAAAGCTCAAACTTGAAGACAATATCAGAGTTATTCTGGCTTCAGAGACACATATGACTCCTCGGTTGTTATCCCGAAATGGAGAACCCAGGAGTCAAATAGAGATGGTCACACAGGAATGAAGGTGGAGGATGGGCCGACGAATGTCCACAGCAAGGAAAGGGACTCAAGAGTCAGTGTCTTCTAGACCCCAGACTCTCTTACCTCCAGGGTACCTGTCCTGCATGTCTAGAGAGTGCCCTAGATGCAACGTGCAAGAGAGCCCCATAATTCACTCTTACAGGGAAAATACAGTGCAGCCATCTCTTGCACCCGCACCTCCTGGGGAGCACTGCCATTACCCCATAGGCCCATCTCTGCACCCGCACCTCCTGGGGAGCACTGCCATTGCCTGCCTGCCCCCGCACCTCCTGGGGAGCACTGACATCGGCCCGTCTCTGCACCCGCACCTCCTGGGGAGCACTGCCATCACCCCATAGGACCATTTCTACCTGTAGGCATCTTCTCATATGTGTTAGTGTCTTTCTGTTGCTGCGCTAGAACACAATGACCGAAGACAGGTTATAGAAGTGTTTGGGCTGACAGCTGCAGAGAGACCAATCCGCCGTGGCAGGGAAGCAGAGCAGCAAGCAGCAGGCCTGGTAGCCCCAGCAGGAAAGCTAAGAGAGCCCATCATTTACTGCAGAGAGAGCAAACTGGAAGTAAAACTAGATTCTCTCAAAGCCTCTTCCCAGCGATAGACTTCCTTCTGCAAGGCTGCACCTCCTAAACCGCCCAGAACAGCGCCATCAGCTGGGGAACCAAGTGATCAAATGCTTGAGTGTATGAGGGACATTTCTCACTGAAACCAGCACATTTCACTTTCTGCCCCCCATCCGTAGGCCAGTTGCCTTATTTCCATGCAAAATGTATTTAGTTCGACTTCAAACCTCCCCACCACCACCACCACCACCGTGGTCCTTCACAGTCTCAACACAGTTAAAGCCCAAGTCTCTTCTGAGACTCAAGGCAATGTTTATTTGTTTTATTGCTCTAATTTGTTTGTTTCATTTTTGAGACTGTTTCCCTGGCTGGCCTAGAACTCACCCCTTAGGCCAGACAAGTTTCAGATTTACAGAGATCCACCTGCCTCTGCCTCCCAGTGCTGAGATCAAAGGTGTGTGCCACCACACCCAACCTTCAAGGCAATCTCTTAATTGTAACCCCCTGTAAAATGAAAAAAGCAAATCACGTATTTCCACCATATGCTAGCACAGAATATATATTATTATTTCAAAGGGAAGGTGTGGAAACGGTGAAGGAATACTCGACCAACGCAAGCCTGGAACCCAGCAGTGGGAACACCAAACCCCCAGCACCCCTGGTGCTGTGTATCTTAGATAGCTCCGCCCCTCAAGCTCACACTCTCTCTCGGACTGGTTCCTCTACCTGTCCACAGCTCTGCTTGGCAGATGTCCCACCGCTCTGCATCACCCACATCTTGGAATCTCCCCTGTAACCCAGGTTTCATTTTCACAACCTCACGCAATGGCATGCCAGGTCCCTCTGCCTTCTCACAGGGCCCTTACACGGGAACTCCACCTGCCACATGCTGCCTAACCTCAGGGGTTCTCTGAAATCGCAGAGGAAGAATTGTGACCCCTTCACCAGTGCACCCTCCACGTCTCTAAAGCCAGAATGTTCCTGTGCCCCTCAAGCACATTAGCAACCACTTTCCTGGGCAGTTTATTTCCAGACGCAGAAACTTACAAGTTGGAAATTTAGCTTGGGGGGGGGGGTTCTTTCTGCTGTTAATCTCAACAACTGCTGTCTGTCTTCCAGCATCTGCATTGGCTGTGACATTAAGCTTACTAATGCTCTTTTTCTCTCCAAACTCTTCTTTCTTTCTTTCCTCCTTTCCTCCTTTCTTCCTTCCTTCCTTCCTCCTTTCTTTCTTTCTCTTTCTCTCTCTCTCTCTTTCTTTCTTTCATTTATTTATTTGAGACAGGGTATCTCTGTAACTTTGGAATCTGCCCTAGCATTTGCTCTATAAACCAGGCTGGCCTCGACCTCACAAGAGATCCGCCTGCCTCTGCCTCCCAATGCTGGGATTAAAGGCGTGCGCCAGCACCGCCTGGCCAAACTGTACATTTCTACATTTCTTCTTTCTTTCTGCCCCCCTTGCTCCTTTCCACCGCAGACCACACAAGCATTAGCGACAATAGTCACTACAGGCTCAACGTTATTCAGGATTGAAATTTCTCCAACAGAGAAATTGGTCTATTGCCTTTCAGTTTAGCCTCAGCCAAGGGTGGAAGGCAGCTAGACTCTTTGCCAAAAAATCACAGGAATGTCCCTTAGCCTTACTACTATTGAAGTCATTGCTTCCCCTGGAACCTCAGGCATCCACAGTCCACTTTGCTCTCAATCCTATGGCCTTCCAGGCTCCTGCTAGGATGGCCCATTACGTTTCTAGTCCAAAGTTCCAAAGTCTTCCATCTACATCCACAGCCACCATCCCGGCATCAACTCCTGTATTAGTTTCTTCCTGTTGCTATGCTAAGACATGGCCAAAGGCAGCTTACAGAGAAGAGTCTATTTGGGCTTTGGTTGCAGAGGGCTAATGCCTCCCATTGCTCTCCCGTCATGGCAGGGAAGCATGGTGACAAGAGGCAGGCACAGCGGCAGGAGTGGAAAGCTGAGAGATCAGCTCTTTTACCGCAGGCATGTAACAGTGCGAGCAAACTGGAAATACAGTGCGGCTATAACCTATCCAAGCCTTCGCCCAATGACATAAATTTCCTCCAGCAAGGCTCCCCTGACAGCGCTGCCATCTGGGGAGTGTTCAAATGCTTGAACACCTTCCGTTTAAACCACTACTGCCTGGTTCTTCTTCACTGAACTGAGACAGACCCAAGGCCATGTTGTCCTCCCGTTGAAACACATCCTACACTCGTTTCCCTCCATCCAGGCCTGGTCTCCAGCATCTTTCTTGCTGATGTCACAGCAGCTTTCTGTCTCGTCTCTAAGATCAGCCTGCTTACTGCCAGTTCATTCTTCTCATAAGCTGCCAGGCTTAACTTAATTTATTAAAGTAAATGGCAATCGGAATAAAATCTCCAAAGGGTGTCCATATCCTAAATATGGTAAATATGTTACCTTTCACATTTTAAGGGATTTTGCAAATGAAATGAAGTTAAGGGTCTCAGAAAGGGAGACTCAAGACAATCACAAGAGCCAGGCGGTGGTAGTGCACGCCTTTAAACCCAGCACTCAGGAGGCAGAGATAGATGGATCTCTGTGAGTTTGAGGCCAGCTACTCAGAGAAACCCTGTCCAAAAAAAACAAAAACCAAACAACAACAACAAAAATCATAATCACAAGAGTCCTTGTGGAGGGAGTCAGAAAGCCAGAGTGAGAGAAGACGGTGAGTCAAGGAAAGAGTTCTAGAAGCCAAAAAAGGACAAGGAACCGGATTTGCCCCTACAGCCTCCAGGGGAACTGACATTGTCTTTACCTTGTCTTTAACACAGTAAAAGACATTTCAAACTTCTAACCTCCATAACTTCAGGATAAGTCTGTGTGGTAGTAAGCCACTAAGTCTGTGGTCATTTGTCATGGCAGCAATGGGAAGCAAACACAGTGAGTTTCAAATAAGAGTACGTGCACATATATACAGCCAAGTCTGTGTTTTTATATAACTGACGGCTGTTTTTGTTTGAAACAAAAACCCTAGTAGCAGCTCAGATTCCCCCTGTGTCCCCACAAGGGGACCCTCAGAGCAGAGTATTGCTCCCACCCAAATCGGCTTTCCAAAGGTACCAGCGTTTCCTTCTCGTTCTTTCTGAATTGTCCTCAGCCTCTGTTCCTCAGTCTGGTCACCAGAACTTCACTGGCTGAGAAAGGCCAGAGAGCAATCTTCCTGCTGTATAAACAGCACCCTGCCTTGGAGAGATGGCCTAGCAGGCAAAGGTGCTTGCTGCCAAGCCTGATGACATGAGTTCAAATCCCCGGGCCCCATATGGTAGACAAAGGAAACCAATTTCTACAAGTTGTTCTCTGACTTCCACATGTGGACACACACATGCACACACACTATTTAAAGACCCTCGACGAGGACCTCTTTTCGGGAGGAGACCTCCCCAACGCCAAGGAACAGGCCGAGACGGCATGGATGCAAATCGCAAGAGGTTTATTGAGTAGACACAGGTACCTGTGGGCAGCAAGATCTCTCGGAAGATTTGCGCACCTGCCAACTGGAGGGCGGGCTTTTTATAGGGAAGAGCAAACAGCAAGTTTACAGAAGCAAAAGCGTGGTTATCGGAATGCGGCGGGGGGCATGAAAGGTTTCCTCTCTCAGCATGGATGCCTGGCAACAATCATCCTGTTCCTATCTTATAGCTAACCTGCTTTGTTGACATCCTATCTTATTGACATCTTGCCTTGCAGTCTTCCTATCTCTATCTCCTGTTCTCTCAGGCACCTGGGATGTTCTAATGGGAGCAGGCTGGCTGCTGATCCGGAGATTTGTTTAAAACAAACAGGACATTCCCCCGGGAGCATGCTAGCTGCGGGTTTTGGGGAGGGGGTCTGTAGGGTCTTTCACTATAAATAAACAAATAGTAATGTAAAACAAACAAATAGTAGTGTAAAAACAAACAAGCAGGTTCCCATCAGTCTTATTTAATATCCTCAAGGGAGCACCCACTTTGGTGATGCATGCCTGTAATCTAGCACTCAGAGATAGATCAAGAGGAGGATTGTGATTTCAAGGTGAGTCTCGGCTACACAGGGAGACCACGTCTCAAAAAGCAAAACCAAACCAAAACACCAAGAACCTCCAGGAGTGCCCTTGGCTTTGGAATTGATGGAAACACCAAAGCCTGGCTGCCAAGGCTGTGTTCAGCCAGAGTCTGTCCACCTCGCTGGCATGTGAGTCCATTTTTGTCCCCTGAGAAAACAGATCCTAGAGCCAGCAGCGCTGGCTTGACCCTCGGGCTTTTCTAATATGCTACCCTAAGCTGGGACTGTTGACCTAACTGCTCTCTCCCCTTCTCCTTAGGGCCATCGTGACCTGCATTCTTTCTGGGGCAGAAGTCAGCCCTCAAGACTTCTTCCCACCCACAGGGCAGGTCTTCCCTGGCCATGCAGGAAAAAGGCCAACTATGCGTCCAAACTGTTTTAAAGCCTGGAACACGTGAGAAGGGGACCCGGAGTGGGCTACTGGGATTCCTGGGCCCTGGGAGAGGACACTATGGATACAAGGCCGGGTGGGTCATTCTACCCGAGCCAGGAAGAGGGACTCGGTTATGGCCACGCGCTCTCAGGCTTCTTGGAACTTGACTCTCGTCTCAGGGCGAGTCAGTGGTCACCTGTTTCCACCTGAGCTCTGCCAGTCGCCAGGTAGTGACGTCACGTCTCTACGTGTCAGTTTGCTACGCTGTGAAATGGGGTTATACGAACAGCTGCTACACAGGACGGCAGTGAGGCCTGAAAGTAGCGTCTGAGGGGTTCTGGTCTCTTCGGTGTGCACAATCCAGAACCTCCTTTTCATCCTACCAGGAAATAATGCTGTTCATTTAGTCAATGACTGCAATTAAATTTAATTATCAAATTATCCTGGGTAGGAGGTGGCCAGCCCGAGTTCTTCCTGTCTGGAACCACTTTATCTGGGTCACAGTACCCTCTTCAGTGGACCTGGGAGAGCACGCTTGTCCCAGTGGCATCTCCTCCCTGATTGGCACCACTACCTACTAATCGGTCTTACTGCGTCCCCTGGGAACCCACCCCACTCCCATGTCCTCACAACCTGCGGAGACCTTAAGAAGGAAGAGGAGGAAGAGCTGAGGGGATGGTTTCGTTGACAAAGTGCCGACTGAGTTCCAACCTCAGCATCCACGTAAAAGCCAGCAGGGCAATCCCAGCTCTGGGGAGAAAGGGACCAGACAAGCCCTGGAGCTCCGCGGTAGCCAGTTCAGGGGAATCGACAAGCTCCAGATTCATGAGCACTGTCTCAAAGGCACTAAGTGGGCCGGCAGGATAGCTCAGGAGATGAAGCATTTGCCATGATGTTTGACGACCTGAGTTTGATTCCCAGAACACGTGTGAAGGTAGGGAAAGAACTGAGTAGTGAGGGTGTTCTCTGACCTCCACCCGTCTGCACATGCCCTGTGGCAAACATGCCCCTTCCACATCATACACATACAACCAAATCTTTTTTTTTTTCAAGACAGAGATCCTCTGTGTAACAGCCCTGGTTGTCCTGGAACTCACTTTGTAGACCAGGCTGGCCTTGGACTCACTGAGAGGCCTCTGCCTCCCAAATGCTGGAATTAAAGGTGTGTGCCACTACCACCGGGCCATTTTTTTTAATTAAAAAACAACAATAATAATAAGGTGGTGAGTAACTGACACCCAATGTCAGTCTGTAGCTTCCACGTGCACACTCATCTGCACACATCCATGAGGCAGCACAGGCAAACACACAATCAAAATTAAAATTAAAAAAGAGAAAGAAAGAAAAAAGAAGAAAAAAAGGAAAGAAAAGTAAAAGTAGACTATTTTATTTCCTTAATTCTTCCTTCCCTCAAAGAAGTTGTGTTTTGAATACTATGAAATTAGAATCGAAGCCATCAGCCTCCAAGACCTTGCCTGCCTGATAACTGCAGTTGATCTCTGTGGCTTTGCTGGCGGCCCTTCCCTTTCTGGAAAGACTTGGTTCCCTCCACCGGGCAGGCTCTCGCGGCTCTGAGAACTGCCAGAGAAGCCTCCTGGGTCTGGGGCTCATCCTACCAGAGCCATAGCCAGCAGAACCTGTGGCTAGTGTTCGGACCGCCTGGAGCAGCACCTTCCTCCAGAGAAATCTTTCTCTGAGCCTTGAAGTAGAAAGAGGCCTCAAGCCCAGGGCACTATGGGACTCTACTTTCTAGCTCCTTCCGTGGACACCTCTGCCACTGGATGGTGATCTGATTCAGGCTTGTTTCTCCAGTCAGACCATAGGAAGGGAGATGACAGCAGGAGGGATCACATTCCTCTTGCTCACCACTGCTTCCCTAACCAATGACAGTAAGCAAACGGTAAAGGCATGCTGAGCTGGACATGGTGGCACATGCCTGTCATCTCAACATACAGAAGGCACACAGGAGGACAGGAACACAGGACAATATATTTGAAGTCATCTTAGGATACATAGTGAGACCCTGTCTCAAACAAATAACAATAAATAATTACATTAGGAAGAAAGGAAAAGAGGGAGGGAGAGGAGAAAGATGATGTTACTCTTTCGTATTTTGTTTTGTTCGGTTTTATCCCTGCCTCTGCCTCCCAAGTACTAAAGGTGAGCACCGGGGCTGGAGAGATGGCTCAGCAGTTAAGAGCACTAGCTGCTCTTCCAGAGGTTCTGAGTTCAATTCCCAGCACCCACACGGTGGCTCACAACCATCTGTAATGGGATCTGATGCTCTCTTCTGGCTTACAGGGATACATGCAGACAGAGCACTGCTACCAAAAACACAGAACAAAACAAAAAACCCAAAAAACAAAAAATTAGCTTCTCTTAGATATTAAAGGAGGCGGAAGGTGAGCGCCAACGCCGCCCATCGATGGTGTTGCTCTTCTGTGAGACCAACCATAAAGTAAAATTGTGGAAGTTTTATGCAATTTCAAGAGGAACCAGGAAATTGCCTCTTAGTAAATAACCACTCACTGAATCATTTTTTAAATATTTATTTATTTATTATGTATACAATATTCTGTCTGTGTGTATGCCTGCAGGCCAGAAGAGGGCACCAGACCCCATTACAGATGGTTGTGAGCCACCATGTGGTTGCTGGGAATTGAACTCAGGACCTTTGGAAGAACAGGCAATGCTCTTAACCTCTGAGCCATCTCTCCAGCCCCCACTGAATCATTTTTATATAAAAGTTGGTTTTCCTGGAGAAGGGAACTTAGCTCCAGGCAGACCACTTGCCTAGCATGGAGGAGGAGCTGCGTTGGTTGCCCAGCCCTGGAGGGGAAAAGTCCACTTCCAGTATTCCTGTCCCTTCAACATAGTGAATCTATTTTTCCCACATTCCTTGTGAAGTTGGGGGAGGGGGGAGTGCCTCTTTGTTTGGGTTTGGTTTTTATTTGATACATTCAAGACATTTTGCACCCATTAATTTTCCTTGTTAAGTGGTTTTTATGAATGTTCTGTGCTTTAAGTAAGAAGTACCAGCATCCAGGATTCAAAATAGCCTCTTAGCGTTCTTGGTGAGAGTCCGGCATCTCTGCTGTTGACGACAGCTGGTGAGGCTTGGAACACAATGTCACCCTTCCAGAGCTCTCCTCGGAGCTAGATAAAATTGACTCTGTGTCTCTAGTTGGGGACAAGGTGTTTGGAACCAGCCCCTTACACAACAGAACTGCCAGGGGCTGCTCCTAGAAGGGAAATGAAATAAAAATCACGGTGTGTAAAAAATGTACCACAGAGTCCTAGGAACCAAAGATTTTAAGGCTTTGGCTGCCCATAATTCACTTTTTATTTTATGTTTCTTGGAAAACTAAAGGCTTGTATTTGCTGCGTGCTTGTTACCTAAGATATAGAGAAGAAAACCGAGGTGGAGGAGTGGGAAGAGGATGGGGAGGGAAAGGAAGAGGAGGGAGGGAAGAGAAGAGAGGGGGAGGAAGGGGGAAGGGGAGGAGAGATGGATCCTGAGTGCTGAGATTTCCAAGTCTATGCCAGGCCTGTTCCAGCTGCTGGCTTCTGCAGCTGACCTCCGCTGGCCCTTCCAGGGCTCCAGGGGAGGAGATTTCCTTTCAGGCTGAAATCCATCTCTCTGCGTGCTTATTTCTGTGAGGAATGGTGCGTGCATGCTAAACCGTTGGCTGCTCTGCCTTATTCTCCTTCAGAATTGTGCATGATGGCGACACCTGAATTTCTCCTCAAATACTTGAAAGGAAATTCTGTGCTGGGACCTTTCAGGTCTGCCCCTGGCAGATTTTTCTTTGAGTGTTCCTATCTCAAAACCTTGTGTAACCCGACACAATTATCTGAAAAAGCTCAGGATCCAAAAGAACTACATTCTGGGCTAGGAATGAAGGTCAGTACTGGGAAAGGAGTGTCCTTTCCCCTGCCTGGGGACTGAGTCCTACCTCACGATGACAATGACCAATTCATGTTCCAAAGGAAAAAAAAAAAGCTAACCCCCACACAGGGACCAGTGGGCACTCTTGGCTGTACTCTCTGAACAAGGAATCGCTTGAAGATCACATTACAAAGCTTTGGACCTGGCTGACAGTTAAAAATACTTCAGTAGAGCTGGGAAAATGGCTCGGCAGATAAAAGGTCTCTCTGCACAAGCGTGAGGACCTAAGTTTGCATCCCCAGAACCCACACAAAAGACGAACACATAGCATAAACCCATGGAATCCTAGTACGCCTGTGGAAAGATGAGAGCTGGAGGCTGGAGACTGCCAGAAAGCTGGCTAGCCAGCGAGTGTGTGACATGTACAGGGGAGGAGGGAACAAAAGGCACCCTATCTCAAACCAGATGGAAGTGGGGGACCAACACCCAAGGCTGTCCTCTGACCTTACACCCATGCCTACAACATCCACTCACACATACACACATATGCGCGTGTTGCGCACACGCACACACACACACACACACATACACACCTTAGTTGACCACAGTGTAATCCCAGCACTAAGAAGGCAGAGGCAGAAGAATCACAATTTTGAAGCCAGTCTGATTTACATAGTGAGTTTCAGGCTAACTGGGATGATATATTGAAACCCTGTCTCAAAAATAAATAAATAAATAAATAAATAAATAAATAAATAGATTCTAATAATCACCTTGATGCCTGGCCTTCCTGGGACTGGAAGCAAGAGTGACTTTGAACTCCATTAGGATTCCCTAGCTGCAAAACCCAACCCATCCAGAGAGTTAGGGTTTGAGGCTAAACGAGGTGTACATAGCTCCCTGGAACGCATGGTTTTTTTTTGTTTTGCTTTTTTGCTTTTCAATACAGGATTTCTCTGTTCTAGCCCCGGCTGTCCTAGAACTCACTCTGTAGACTAGGCTGGTCTCGAACTCACAGAGATCCACCTGCCTCGGCCTCCCAAGTGCTGGGATTAAAGGCGTGCACCACCATCGCTGGACTGGAGTTCATGGTTTTAGCCAATGGTTGGCTCAGCCCTTTCTGACTCAAACTTAGCCCCACACTTCCTCCCTCAAATAACCCCAAACTTAAGGGGAGGGGACAGGAAGGAGGGGACAGGTGAGAGTAGAATAAAGTTGGGGCTCCAGCAGATGGCCTTGCACCCTGGAAAATCCCAGGACACAGAACGCCCCCCATCCCCCCATTCCCTCCCCCCTCTTTACGGTTAGAAACACCAGTCCTGCTCATTATTTGCATGCCAGTGGTGAGAGACCTCCACAGAGAACGGCACCGCTCATAGGTGGTTGCCTTTTCGTGGAATTCGCTGGAGAAAACTGGAGGCAAGACTATGAACAAAACCCCTCCATCTGGTTTCAGTTTGTTAAAAAAAAAAAAAAAGAGAGAGCACATACAGGCCTCCCCACCAGCAATCAGAAGACATCAGCCTGTGCTTCCCCAGGGTCATATTAGCTACCAAGGGTGGAGCGGAATTATGTATATGCAAATAAATGATAGCAGCCAGCCAAGCAACTGAGTTTTGTATCTGTTGCAGTTGTTCTAGCAAGAAAGGGCCTAAATGAGGGTGATGGCGGCTGTAAAGAAGCCGCTTTGGAATTAGCTGTAAACATCCAGTTGCCTTAATTCCGCTTTGGGAGACTTGTTTCTGATCCAGAAGTGAAAAAATGATAGCCTCTCTCCTGGGGACGTCTCCCTGTGTATGCCCACCTCCTTTAACTAAAGGCCAGGGACCTGGTTTCTTATTTCTCCTCTCCCCCCCCCTTCTTTCTTCCCTCCCTTCCTCTCTCCCTTCCTTCCTTTTTCTTTTCTTTTTTTGTTATTTAAAAAATATTTTTATTTTATCAGCATTAGTGTTGTGCTTGCACACATGTCTGTGTGAGGGTGTCGGGTCCTCTGGAACTGGAGTTACAGACAGTTGTGAGCTGCCATGTGGGTGCTGGGAATTGAACCCAGGTCCTAAACCCCATTATGCTGACTATCCCTTGCTAATCAGTCTATGTATCGCCATCTTCAGCAAACCCTAAAAAGGAACAACAGTAAGCAAAAGAATAACCATAAAAATGGGAGGTCAAGGTGTAGCCTGTGAGAAGGGAGGCAATGGGCCGCACTTTAAGAACATCCATGTTACCCTTTATAAAACCTGAGCAGTCGGTGCTCATAACCATGAGCCATCTCTTCAGCCCCAGAGCCCAGCTGCTTAAGCTATAGTAGAAACACCATACAGGTTCACCGAATGGAGGGGCTGAGAAAAATTGGACAAGAGTAAAATGTTTTTTCACACACACACACACACACACACACACACACACACTTAGTTCAAAACTAACATGTAACGAATCTGAGGTGCTTCTGGCAGCCCTGGCCTGTGCTACAACATGCACAGTTACCGCAGACTTGCTTCTGAACACTTGACATGCAGACCTGCCCTGTGTGCACCATCATGGCAGGCAGCGGCAACAGAAGAAGCCTGAGACACCTTGCTTCAGAGTTAAGACTGTGGGCATTATAGATTGAGGTGTTTCTCTATCTTTGTTGTTATAGAAACATAATGGCTTGGTTTTAGAAAAAAAAAAGACTTAATATTTTTACTGTCAGTACACAGTGTGTATTAAATTCATAGGTTTAGCCGGGCGGTGGTGGCGCATGCCTTTAATCCCAGCACTCGGGAGGCAGAGGCAGGCGGATCTCTGGGAGTTCGAGGCCAGCCTGGTCTACAAGAGCTAGTTCCGGGACAGGCACCAAAGCTACAGAGAAACCCTGTCTCGAAAAACAAAAAAAAAAAAAAAACCCCAAAAAAAAAGAATAAATTCATAAGTTTTTGGACTGTATTATGTTAGAGTGCCTTATTCTTAAAATTGTTATTTGAGTTGTTGACTTAAGTTTCATTTCAAAAAAATCATTAAATGAAAGCTAGGCAGGGTGACACATGCCTATAATTCCAGCATTTCAGCAGCTGAGACAGGAGGATGAAAAGCTTGAAGCCAGGTTGGACTGTGTAAGACCTTATCCCAAGAAAAAAACAAAACAAGTGCGGTGGTGTGTGCCTTTAATCCCAGCGCTCGGGATGCAGAGGCAGGTGGATCTCTGAGTTTGAGGCCAGCCTGGTCTACAGAGAAAGCTCCAGGCTAGTCAGGAACATAGCGAAACCTTGTCTCAACTTTTTTTCTGAGACAAGGTTTCTCTGCCGAAACTGCTCACACCTGTAATCCCAGGACTTGGAAGCTGAAGTGTAGGGCCCTGGTCTGCCCCTGTTCCTGGGGTACATTTGCTGGGACAGTTTATGATCAGCTAACTAAGCTTCCTGTGTGTTTCTATGCTCTCCCTGCCCCTCCTGGTGGTTAGCTGCAGGGCATTTACTCCATTGTTAATATGGTAATTTCCCACCTGCCAGGGTGGAGATCCTTGTGCTGCAGTCAGGTAGATAAGGACTCCCCCAATGCTGAAGAAACTGGCCTTCGGCTGATCTCCTTTCGAATGACCCTGGTCTCTCTCTGTGTTCTTTTCAATCTCCAGGCCCTTGCCGGACAGGCGTTCGGTACAGTGGCCTGCGAACTGTACCGAGGGTGTAACACAGAATCGGGTGTTACACTGAAGCTAGAGGATTGCCATAAACTCAAGGCCAGCCTGCTATATAGTGTTACATAGTAACTATAGAGCTATCTCAAAAACAAAACCAGAGCAGGCAAGGTGGCTTAGCTGCACAAGTCTAATGCCCTGAGTTTGGTCCTCTCCACCACATGTAGGGTTAAAACTGAGTCCTCAGAAATGTCTTCTGACGTTCCAGGACAGGAATCAAAAAGCTACGGAGAAACTCTGTCTCGAAAAATCAAAAAAAAAAAAAAAAAGAAAGAAATGTCTTCTGACTTCCAGATGTGTGCTGTGGTACTCACACACCTCCAGATCTCTCTCTCTCTCTCACACACACACACACATACACATACACGCATACATGCACACATACACACACACTGACACCTCTGATCCCAGGAGGCAGAAGCAGGCAGATCTCTGTGAGTTCGAGGCCAACCTGAAATCAAGTTCCAGTACAGACACAACTATTACACAGAGAAAACTTGTCTTTTTTTTTTTAATATTTATTAATTTATTATGTATACAATGTTCTGTTTGTTTGTATGCCTGCAGGCCAGAAGAGGGCACCAGATCTCATTACAGATGGTTGTGAGCCACCATGTGGTTGCTGGGAATTGAACTCAGGACCTTTGGAAGAGCAGGCAATGCTCTTAACCACTGAGCCATCTCTCCAGCTCCTGAAAACTTGTCTTGAAAAAACAAAATAATAATAATAATAATAATAATTCAACCAAGATTTAATTCTGTTTGTTTGTTTGTTTATTGTTTTTCAAGACAGGGTTTCTCTGTAGCTTTGGAGCCTGTCCTAGAACTAGCTCTTGTAGACCAGGTTAGCCCCGAACTCACAGAGATCCATCTGCCTCTGCCTCCTGAGTGCTAGGATTAAAAGTGTGCGTCACCACTGCCCGGCCCAAGATTTAATTCTTTATGTAAAAATTAACAAATATTTATTCTTCATTAGCATACAAATTTTCACTCCTCTTTAGTAATGATAAAATTATCTCTACACCAAATAATTATTCTAAAATGAATTTTAATGATTTATTATCAGTAAATGCTTGATTTGTGTACCAATTTTTTTTTAAATCAAGACAGGGTTTCTCTGTGTAGCCCTGGGAGTCCTGAAACTCACTTTGTAGACCAGGCTGGCCTCAAACTCAGAGATCCACCTGCCTCTGTCTCCCAACTACTGGGATTTTTAATGTTTGTGCCACCACACCTGGCAAGTGTACCTATTTAATATAGCTATATCTGGGATCAGATAAACATTTTTAAGTGCCTAGATGCACACTTGTGAAGCCGAGACTAGTGAATTTCTAGGAGTCCTAGGCCAGCTTGGTCTACGTAGCAAGCTCCAGGCCAACCCGGGCTACAGAGTGAGACCGTGTGCCCCCCTACCAAAAAAAAATCCTTTTTGTCCTTGGGTAAAGAAGGCTATGAGTGGGAAAGATTAAGAAACCCTGACAAGGGCATAGAGAGCACTTAACTCTTGGAGTCCACGTCCTTAGGTATATCAAGAGGCTGACCACAGTGTCGAGATGCGGGGAGCACAGAATAAAAGTGAAAAGATCACAACTAATTCTCAGTCGTAACTGAGGACCCAGAGGATCTGAGTCGGAGTCTGATTAGTCTCCCCAGGCCCTCAGCTGGGCCTTGCTTTCCCCAGGGCTGATCCAGAAATTTCTGCAGAGCACAAAATGTTTCCTACTTTCTGGGTCCCTACTCCCTAAACATCTGCTTTCAATCTTGGAGGCCATAAAATAATTCAGGAGAGCAGCACAGAAATAGCCTGGGAACCCAGGTGATGCTCCTCCCCCAGGTCACCAAGGGGCAAACTCTCCAGGTGCTGACACTAAGTGAGCGGGGTTTTGGCATGCTCGGAGGATGTTCAGAAGTGAGTTAGTAATCTCCAGGCCGCCTATGCCACATTAGCCCACAAGCATCCGACTGCCTCTGATTCAGCCTTTGCGTACATCTACAGACACCCTAGGCTGGGTTTGTCTACACAAGATCTCTGTTCCTGTCCCTTACCTGGCTGCAGACAAGACTCCAGACAGACCTACATCTTCTTCCCAAATCTACTTCCTGGCCAGCTGGGACAGAGGTCTTCTTTGCTTAAGATCACACCATGTTCTCTTTAGCCCATAAAATGAAGTCCATGCTAGATGGTGGTGGTGCACATAGTTAATCCCAGCACTCAGGAAGCAGAGACAGGTGGATCTCTGTGAGTTCAAGGCCAGCCTGGCCTACAGAGTGAGTTCCAGGACAGGTTCCAACAGCTATACAGAGAAACCCTGTGTCGGAAAACAGAAGGAGGACGGAGGAGGAGGAGGAGGAGGAGGAGGAGGAGGACGAGGAAGAAGAAGAAGAAGAAGAAGAAGAAGAAGAAGAAGTCGTCCACAAGACCACCTGTGGTAAATACAGCTCTGTATTGATGTGGTTCTCAAAATCACAGATTTTGCACTTAAACCTGATTTAAGTGTTGAGGCTGGGCCTGAGAGGGCCCTTAGCCTCTGTTCTCTCTCTTTTTTTTTTTTTTTTTTTTTTTTTGGATTTTTCGAGACAGGGTTTCTCCATAGTTTTTGGCTCCTGTCCTGGAACTAGCTCTTGTAGACCAGGCTGGCCTCGAACTCACAGAGATCTGCCTGCCTCTGCCTCCCGAGTGCTGGGATTAAAGGCATGCGCCACCACCGCCCGGCTGCCTCTGTTCTCTTGAAGGTAAAATGCTGCTAATCAGACCTACTAAAAGGGGTTGTCATGGGGCTTCTGCACCTATCCCAGAGCTCAGATTATAAGAAGTCTGGAAGCCAGTGCATGGAGGGAAGGGCATTCTGGGAAGAAGATTTAGGAAGATGAAGAGACCAACTTTGGACATGTTGAGTGCAAGGAGCCTGTGCTGTCCAAGGGAGGCATCCAGGGCAGCTGGATGCGTGGGCCTGGAGTCAAGAGGGAGGCCTTGGCTGGAGAGCCGGCGAGTGGGTGTCGCCAGCATGTGTGTAGGAAGATGAGGTCATGGGTGGAGGAGGTGAGTATGAGGCCTCCACAACCAGACGCTCATGTACATGGAAGACAAGTTTATGAGGAAGGCTGTGGAAGGGCAGAGAGCTGGGAGGAACACCAGCATCAAAGAGAAACAGAGCTGGGCAGTCAAGAGAGGCCAGAGGAGCAGAGGCTGGGAGGAGACTGAGGCAGTTGACAGCAGATGTGGGCCTGAGATGCACGAACAGGTGGCCCAGTGAGGGCAGGAGTGGGAGCTGCCCCTGGGCTAACCTGGGAGAATAGAAAGGAGCAGTGGCAACTAAAATAACCATAGATAAGAGTGGCTAAGAGAAGAGGCCATGAAAACAATGCCTGAGATGGTGGTGGTAAACCATTTAATCCCAGCACTCAGAGGGAGGCAGAGAGGCAGGTAGATCTCTGTAAGTCCGAGGCCAGCCTGGTCTACAAAGCAAGTTCTAGAAAAAGGATGCAGGATTGAGGTTGCCAGTGAGAGAGGCTGCTAGGGAGTGGCCAGTGGTTCGTGGGTCCATCTGTGGTCCAAGCACAGGACCTGGCACCAGTAGGAAATCAATAAAAATGTGCTATATAGGGGTTGAGGAGATGGCCCTGTGGGTGAAGTGTTCACTGTGCAAGCAAGAAGACCCAAGTTTAGTTTTCTAGAACCCACACAATGGCTAGGATTGGTAATGCCATCTGGAACTCCAGTGCCCAGAGGGGTACAGGCAGGTGAGTCCCAGGGGCTTTCTGACCAGCCGAGTCTAGCTGAATGAATTGGTGAGCTCCAGGCTCAGTGGGAGACCCTGTCTCGAAATCTAAGGGGTAGAGCCACAGAGGATGACGTCCACATGTGCACACGAGTGATTGAGAATGTTGTTCAGTCTTAAAGTGTGTGCCTGGTATGCACAAGCCTCAGAACTGAAATACCTCATATGGAAAGAAACGTGCTATCTTTGACAGCAGTGTGAGGTGAGGTCTAGAACATGACAAAAGAACTAGTCATTGGCAGGAAATGGAGTGCCTCTGCCACTGCGCCCCAGGAGAGAGGAGAGGGGGTGCATGAGTGTCATACAGGGTAGGGCTCCCTAGAATCCGGCTGCAGCTGAGTTCAATCTGTTTTTTACAGATGCACCCTCCCAGAAAGTCAGCAGATGGTGCTAGTGAGTCACCGGTCACCAAAGCAGAGAGCGGCCAATTACAGACCCTTGGTCCTCCAGAGCCTGGGGCATGCTATGGTTGGCTAACCAGGCTTCTCATCAAAAGAGTGAGAATGGGGCTGGGAGTTGGGACAAAGGGTTAAGACTGCCATCAGAGTGCTTGGAATCAGGTGGCTCCGGGAGCTCTACTCCTGGCTACCCTCCATTAACCTGCCCTTCTAGATCCTGCCTTATCTGCTGGGGTTCCTGCCCTCTGCTCACCCCACCCACCCCCACTCCTCTCCCACGGAGGCCCCTACCAGGCCAGATTCCTGATTCTGGCAGAAGTTGGTTCTCTACCCCAAGGCAGGCTCAACCTGGCACCAGGCCTCAGACAGGGCTGGGTTGGCCCCTCCCAGTTATGACTGTCTTGAAACACCTTCCACTTCTACAGCACCTCCACCTGATGAGGGGAAGGGTCAGTGGCTGAGGAGGCCACAGGGAGTTAGAGTACAGATCCTAGGAGGGAGGGGCCGTGGTCTCTTGATGTTTGGGGTGGGGGAAGCAGGTGTCATATAAATGGGACAGGTGGTGCAATCTCATCAAGACTCAGAAAAGTCCCGCCCAAAGTGGTGCACTGTCGTAGAAGCAGCCTAGCCCTCCTGTGCTTCACAGTCAAAGGCAATTCCTGCTACCTCGTCTACTCTCAAGCCGATCTCTCTCCCACCCAACCCTGGGCTTCCTCGTGCACTTTACAGGAGCAGAGTAGAGCCCTGTTTCCCAGACTCCTCCTCATCTTGTCTCTCTCTCTACTCATCTCTGTCTAAACTGGCTTTAAGTACTGGTACTGTGAGCAAATGCGACGGTCTCCCCTTTGCACCACAGGGGAAGTCCTTAAAGGGGCTGAGACTGAAGAAACTGTAGCTGGATTCTAAGGAGGGTGGGAGTGCTGATGGATGCAACTTTTACAGTTAAAGCAGGAGACATTCAGGCAAACCCTGCCACCCAGGCCAGGGTTCCACCATCGTTTATACTTACAGAGGGACAGTAGATGGAAGCAGATGCATGGTTCTGAGTGGAGACGGGGTCTCCACCTGGAGTTCCTCCCCTCAAGTGGGTCTGGACTCCAGCTCCTTCTTAGAGATTTCTCTGACCCATCAGAAGCCCATGCCTGGATAGAAGAGCGGCTTCGGAAGGGATGTTTTCGTGAGACTTTGGGACAGAGTCTGGATACAGGAGAGAGAATGAACCACAGGACAAGCTGTGGTAAGGAGTCCACAGCCTCTAGGGACCCAGAGGGACAGAGATGAGGAACTGAGCAAGATCTGGAGGTCCACAGAAGCAGGGATCTCCACTGCCATGGTCTGTGCCTACTCTCTTCATAGGGCCTGGCACCCAGCTATTGGCACTAACCCCCAACGCCTGCCAGAGCCCTGGCACACATGTTAGGCACAGAGTGCCAGACACGGGGGTGGCAAGGGGTGCCAGGCCACACACAAACAAGGACCTTCATACACACAGGGAGGGAAGTGCACCCACACAGTACTTATATCATCCCCTGAGGATTCAGGGTAGCAGGTCAGAGACCACCCTGTCCTGACACTTCTTCCAGGTGTTCCCATTAGCTTGGCTCTTGGGGAGACGGTGGGTGAAGTGCACTTAAAAGGAGACTTTGATGTTCCTTTAACTTCTCACTCGTACCCACACACATACACTTGTGTGGTGTCCCCAGTTCTAGACTTTGGAAGAAAGCAGGGAGGTGAAACAGAAACTCCCAAGAATCCCGGCCTTGCGGTCACCCTTCTCCTCTAGCTATGGCTGTGAACTACTCAGACCTCAGACAAGAGTGCACATTTGGGTGTGTGCACCAGAGACCCAAGGCTATGGCACCGCGGGTGTGGCTGGGAGCTGACTCTGGCTGGTTCCACGCAGTGTTCTGGATCATGGCAGCCACAGCGATATCAATGTGGAATACTTGAATGAAAGTTGATGTTGGTGTGTGTGTGTGTGCGTCCGTGCGTGCGTGCGTGAGTGTGTGTTTGTGTGTGTGTGTAGTTAGGTGTTCTGAGGAAGCGTGAGCAGAGTGTGCACACCTGAGCGCAGAGGCTCAGAGCCCTTGGTGTGCCAGTAGGCGCGCAGGAGTGAATGAGATGCAGGGAACAGGGTTGGGCAGACTGGCCCTTTCCCTGGAGAAGCCGGCGTCTGACGGCTCCGCCTCGTGCAACAACTTGGGACTTTGTTCCGGCTTCTTCGAAAGCGGATCTAGCCGAGGGGGCGGGGGCGGGGGGGCACCTGCCTGGCGTGGGGTGCCGAGATAGAAGTGCAGAAAAGCCCACCCCAGCCCCGCCTTCGCCCCGCCCCCACCCCGCCCCCGGGGGCGCTTTATAAGCTGGGTCCGAGGGCCCGCAAAGAAAGCGAATATCCCTCCTACCCCAGGCCGTGGTTTCTACACTCCGTGTTCTGTCCCTGAGTCCCTCTCCGCGCTCCCCAACCCGGCCCCCGCCCCGCCCCGGCCCGGCCCGGCCCCGCAGTCATGGAGCGCTGGCCTTGGCCGTCGGGCGGCGCCTGGCTGCTAGTGGCCGCCCGCGCGCTGCTACAGCTGCTGCGCGCAGACCTGCGTCTGGGCCGCCCGTTGTTGGCGGCGCTGGCGCTGCTGGCTGCGCTGGACTGGCTGTGCCAGCGCCTGTTGCCCCCGCCGGCGGCACTCGTGGTGCTAGCTGCTGCTGGCTGGATCGCGTTGTCCCGCCTGGCGCGCCCTCCTCTCCTGCCCGTGGCCACTCGCGCGGTGCTCATCACCGGTGAGTGCGCAGAGCGCAGGGACTCCAGGCTGGAGGGCGGGACCGTAAACCTAGAGGGATTCCCTTGGGCTCCATCAAGGCGGACTCCGCAGCTCAGAAGTGAGAGTCCTTCACTCCGAGATGCAAGAGAGTGCGCCAAGTAGGAAGCTCCGGGCACCTCACCAAGTCCGGGTTAACTACCTGCGACCGCGGGGAGAGTAGGAGGGAAAGTTAGGTAGGGAGTGGGCAGGTGCTCAAAGAAAACGAGTGATCGAGGAGAGGAGAGGAGAGACAGAGTTTATGCAGTGCTGGTCCCTAAGAGACCAGGTGTGGAGCAGAGGACAGTACTCTAAGGGACAGAAGATCCGAGAAAGGAGAATGCCTTCCCTTGAACTATGCCTGGCGTCCCCACATCAGTGGAACACACTGTCGGCTGTTCTCTAGAGACAGAGCGCTCAGACGCGAGTTCTGCTCCTCCTGACCTCCATTGGCTGGAATCCTTGGAGGTCTGAACCGTCTGAGGTCACAGCAGCTGGATAATAGCTGCTGCTTAGATCCAGTTACCCGCTGCCAAAACTGCAGCCGTCTGCACCTAGCCCTTCATCCTGCCTAGTCCTGGGTGCCCGGGAAAGAGGCTTTGGAGGGCTGGACTCAGGTGTCTCTGGTGCCTGGCTGAGCTCTCTTTGTCTGGAGCAGGGAATAAATCTGTCATCAGAGGGAGGGAAGGGGAAGGGGGGCTGCAGACCCAGCAGGAAATGGGGAGGGGGAGGAAGGCCAGGGGGCATTGGTCCATTGCATGGGAGGAGGGGCAGCCTTATTTCTTCCCCAACCACCATGGCGGTTCAGAGATCTTGGTCCTTTATGGGTGGTCTGTATGATCGGATGGGGCTGGGAGAATTTAGGAGGAAATCCTTGAACTGGACCTTGGAGGACATTGGGTGGAGACAGGTGGAATATGAAAGGTGTCTTGGATCACAAAAAGGGTGTGGGACAAAGGCTTAAGACAGGAATATGCATAGGATTTGGGAAGGGGAATAGTCAATAACCAGCCTGGCTGTGGTGGATGTGAAATTTCCTTGGGAGGAGACCTGAACCTGAACGTCAGGTGAGAAACAGACTGTAGTAAGGTAGACGAGGGTGGCACAGACGGCCTTCAGCAGAGGAAGAGGGAAGAGACGTCCAGGGTGAGTGGGAAGCCTCAGGGAACCCCAGAGTCAGGAGGCTGAGGAAGGAAAGCTACCAAACCCTCTTGGAAAGCAGCGGGGACTAGGTTATAGGATCCCTTCCTGTTCTCTCATCTGAGCTATTTCACCAGGTCCTAGGCCATTTCAGGTTCTACTGGCCGGGCGAGGCAGTCTTTCCTAAGACCTCACTTAGGTCTTCAGTTCTGCAGTCAGTTCTAGTCCTGAGCTCCAGCAAGAGGTGAGAAGCGGGATGCTTTCTGTGACCTGGGCTCCCTTCATCTCTTCCGAGCTCAGCGTTTGGGAGTGAGGATTGCCCAGCCTACTCCTGTGTAAGACCGGAAGTTGGCGGCTAGCTTCCTGATGCCTGCAAATTCTGGGGTTTTCCCAGTCACCACCAAGCAGCAAGGCACTTAAGTGACCGGGTCCTGGCCACCCTGCCAAGTACACCGAGCCTTCTGCCTGCAGAGCTGTCTCTCATTCCTCCCTGAGAATGCACAAGAGCTGTTTGTCAAATCCACTCCACAGCTCAGCCATGGGGTCAAGTTTGGACTATTTGGTGTGGAAGGAACCTTGTGTGCATGCATGTGTATATCTTTGTGCGGATGGGTGACGGGTCAAGCTCATGTGTGAACATCCAG
Source organism: Microtus oregoni (assembly GCF_018167655.1). Lineage (NCBI taxonomy): Eukaryota > Metazoa > Chordata > Mammalia > Rodentia > Cricetidae > Microtus > Microtus oregoni. The sequence continues at coordinate 46,492,128 of NW_024543063.1, forward strand.
GCAGGTTAGGAATCTCAGCATGTGAGCAAGAGGGTAAGATGTGGGGGTGACTGTTGGGATCCCAGAGCTAAAGCTCTGGCAGGCTTTAGTGGAGTGCTAACTGCTCCAGAAGGGAGCAGAGGCAAGTGTATCTGTGCACATGCAGTCCCCTCCCCCAGTCAGATTTGCCTGAGAAGGACCCCTCAACACAGGCTGGCAGGCCCCAGCCACACAAAGCCCAGTTTGCAGCCCCCTGCCCAGCTTTGTTCTCCTCTCAGCATAGGGGGCGGGGCTGAGACGAGGAGGGGTGCTGTTTGTCCAGGAGTGGGGAAGCCTAGCTGCAAAGCAGCTTTTCTGCACAGCAGGACCTCGGGGCTGGCGGGCTCCACAGCACCTCCTCCTTCACTGGCCCTCCTCCTCCTCTCACTGGCCACCCACAGAGCCAGGATCAGAATGGAAACCATCAAGGAAGCAAGGGCTTATCAGTACCAGGGACCCCCACACTGGGGCCTTGCCTGGTGGTTCTTATCTCTGCATACCAAGGACAAGAAAATGAAGCCTCCATGAGTGGTAGCCGACCTCAGGTCACACTTGGTGGTGTGGGAAGGGATTCCAGTGCAGGTCTGTTTTCTTCACTTACCGTGCATGCTTCCTGTCCTGAGAGGGAAGTGCTCTGGGGTTCAGCAAACATATATGGCCAAAGTCAGTGATTGGAATTCTAAGGGCAGATTTCAAGGGGAAGTTGGGAATGGAGCTCCAATTTGAGCCTGGAACAATAATAGGGGACTAATAATAATAATAATCGAGGATGATAGGAGTGCTTGGTTGAACAGGGCCAGGATGAGGTCATCAGAGAGCTGTGGCTTTATTTTAAGGCCCACAGGATCCAGGATCCTGAGGAAGCAAAAGGCCTCTGGGAATTAGCTGCAGCAGAGTGATACTGTCTTTTTTTTTTTTTTTTTTTTTTTTTTTAAATATCCCTCTGGCTTAGGCAGTAAATTCAGGAGACAAGATGGGGCCAGCTTAGGTCTCTGTTTCTTCTATAAAGTAAAGTTTATCAGTCACACTTGAGGGATTAGCTGTAGGGAATCAGGGAGGCGACAGCTGTCACAAAATTGTTGATGTTCAGGGCTCAGTCAAGAGGACAAACTTATAACACATTTATTTGTAAGGAAGGAGGGTTGAGTGTTCAGGAGCCTAGATTCCACCCGGATACTGGTGATCCTTTGCTTGTCTTGGGCTGGGCCATTGTGAAGACCATTGGCTATCTTATTCTGGTTAGGTTGTGACACTGGTTTTGGCAAGGAGGCAGCTAAGAAACTGGATGCCATGGGCTTCATGGTGCTGGCCACTGTGTTGGACTTGAATGGCCCTGGTGCCCTAGAACTGCGTGCCTGCTGTTCCCCTCGCTTAAAGCTGCTGAAGATGGACCTGACCAAGGCAGAGGACATCAGTCGTGTGCTGGAACTCACCAAGTCTCACACCACAGGCACTGGTTAGCAGAAGTGGCTCCATTAGGGCTGGGCATGGCTGGGTGAGTGTGAGGGAGGCAGGGACTACATGTTTGCTGTCAGCTGCCCTGAAGCTTCCCTCCTGCTTTTGTGCCCTCAGGCCTGTGGGGTCTGGTTAACAACGCTGGCCTCAACAGCGTAGTGGCTGATGTAGAGCTGTCTCCCGTGGCAACATTCCGAAACTGCATGGAGGTGAACTTCTTCGGTGCACTTGAGCTGACCAAGGGCCTCCTGCCACTCCTGCGTCACTCAAGGGGACGGATTGTGACCGTTGGCAGCCCAGCAGGTAAGTGCCCTTCCGCTCTGGGGCACAGTAGTAAAGGAGCTGCTATCAGGTAAAGAGCGGTTTGGGGAACCCCTGGCCAAGGCTGAGCAGCCTCTTCCTCATTCTATCTAGGAGACATGCCGTACCCCTGTCTGGCAGCCTATGGCACCTCCAAGGCGGCTGTGGCACTGCTTATGGACACGTTTGGCTGTGAACTGCTTCCCTGGGGTATCAAGGTCAGCATTATCCAGCCTGGCTGCTTCAAGACAGGTGAGGGTCAGGTTTGGGGCGGGACATGCGTGTGGTCTGAGGATCTCGTGTGGATTGGGTTATAGGCACAGTTCACCTTAAATAGGGGCCTCCGGCTCCTCCAGCTGCTGTCTTCTGACCTTGCGGTCCCTCCTTCAGAGACAGTGACCAATGTGAACCTCTGGGAGAAACGCAAGCAACTGCTGCTGGACAGCCTGCCTGGAGAGCTGCTGCAGGCCTATGGTGAAGACTACATCGAGCACTTGCATAGGCAGTTCCTGCATTCGCTCAACATGGCAGTGTCTGACCTCAGCCCGGTTGTGGATGCCATCATCGATGCACTGCTGGCAGCTCAGCCACGCCGCCGCTATTACCCAGGCCGTGGCCTGATGATCATGTATTTCATTCACCACTACCTGCCAGAGGGCCTGCGGCGCCGCTTCCTGCAGAATTTCTTCATCAATCACTGTCTGCCCCGAGCACTGAGGCCTGGCCAACCTGGCCCTGCTCCTGCTCAGGACCCACCCCAGGACCCAAACCCTTCCTTAGCGGCAGCTCGGTGAGCCACAGATGGCCTAAGTGCTCCAGCAGGAAAGGCTCCATGAGCCCTTGGCCCTCTTTCCTAGCCATTATAAACCCCTCAACTTTGGCCCAGAACAGCAGTTTTTAAACTGTGGGTCTGACCCCTTTGACAAATTTCTATCTCCAAGAATATTTACATTATGATTCATAACAGTAGCAAAATTACAGTTATGAAGTAGCAACAAAAATAATCTTATGGGTGGAAGTCACCATCTCATGAGGAACTGTATTAAAGAGTTGCAGCATTAGGAAGGTTGATAACCGCTGCCCTAGAATTTGTGTTAAGAAAAGCCCAGACTCTACTGCTGATGCCTAGTCTAGGCCTGGGAAGCTGAAGCTTGCTAGTGAGCCTCTGAACCTCTCTACTGCTTCATGAACTCACACAGACTCTACCGGGCACAATGTTCCATACTGCAGCTTTGGGGAACCCAGCTGGATGGAGAGTTTGCAAGATTATCTGTAGCCTTTGATAGGATGCACAGACCATTTCTCTGCAAACCTCCTCAGGATTCTCTTGGCACCAATGCCTCAGTGCTACAAGTTCAGAGTAAATCCCAACTGCCTCTTGACTGGCTCAAGAATTAGGTCCCCAACTACTTGCTCCCAAGCCATAGGGAAGCTGTATATTGTACCTGCCTGGCCGTTGGCATTTAAAATAAAGACACATTTTTATTTCTCCTAGAATGGAGATCAGTGTTTGAAGGAGTGGCTGCCTGGTTGCCTGGGTGATAGGGTGTGATTATGTGGCAAAGACTGGGAACTGCCTGGGACCAGCAGGGGACCTGACTGGGTCTCCCAGGCACTCTGTGGTCCATATCCCTCTTCTACAACCAAAGGCAAACAAACCACTTATCCGGATATCTGGCTTTCTGCATAGTGAGATGAAGGTAATGGCCAATTTGGGGAGTTACAGGGCTTGGTGAGGCAGTTAGGGAGCCTCTGGTGCCCCCAGAGTAAAGATACACTCCTCTCTCACAAGCCCCACCTCAGCCTATCTCTGCCTGAACTCCCAGCAGGAAGAGCCTCCTCCAGGGACTCCCCTGACACTTGGGCTGCTGACTGCAGGAAGGGTTCAATCAGGGTGCAGTGATGAAGAAAGTCGGGAGGCAAGGAAAGGTTCTAGGATTTAAAAGAGGCAGCAGAGAGGAGACTTTTTAAAGAGAGGATTTTATTGTCTCAGAGGGGCAGAGCTGAAGGAGAGGGCTACAAAGCTACTTCCCCCACACCCCAAAGACACACACTCTTTAATCTTTCCAAGAGCTATTGCTCTGGGAATGAGCCACAGAGGGACAGGGAGGCTCACACTGCCAGAGCTTCTCAGGTCAGGGAGGGACATGAAAGTGACACAAGTTCCTTAGATATGTCAGTGGCTGTAAACGTAGGGCTGGGGGCTCTTTGCTCTGGAGGGATCTTGGTCCATTCTTCATCAGGGGAGAGGTCTCTAATCCCTTTTAGGCCTAAGAGCAGTCCCAGAGGGGATCATGGGAACTGAGCAATCCCAGGACAACGTGCTACACCTCACCAGGTCAGACAAGTGAGCCATGGGCTTCACCACAGCACACAAAGACACACACAGTGCATCTGGGAACCTTGGGTTAGAATGCTAGAAGATGGGGATATAGTTGTCGATCTTGGCGCGGTGGCGCTGGGCGATGCACTCAGCAATCCACACAATGTTGCGACATTCCTGTTCCTTAAGCTTCACAAAGGCATAAAAGACACCAAAGTGGAACTGATTCAGGAAGGCCAACTTGTTCAGCTTCACCTGTAGACAGATGCAGGAGTGATGACAGGTGGCTGTGGCCAGCAGTATAAGCCCTAAGTCACAACCCTCCCTAGGGCCCTGTGCTCACCTCATGTTCAAAGAATCGGTCTTCCAGGGTCTTGTCTCCAGGATTGCTACCTGCACCCTCAAAAAGCAGTTTGTATTCCTGGTCAGGAAAAGGGAAGAAGCAGGTATGAGTGTTGCTGGGTGCTGGGGGTGCCAACATGGTCACCTAAATTTTGTCAGCAAGGGCACTCACCGGGTAGTAATCAGCTACATTCTTGACCTGTTCATAGTCATCAGCCCGAGCCAGCTGAGCCAAGCCCTCAGGGTACAGTCGGCCACAGTGTGGAAAGAGCTTGGCACGGTCCTCCTTGGATAGCTCTGTCCCGAAAGAGTTGATGGTGATGATGAAGGCGCGGCGGTCTGCTTCAAACTGCAGGGCCAGTGCATATGTGAGGAGAGAGGGAAGATGAGGGAGACCATAGCCAGACCATGGCAGAGCTCCCCTTGGCAAGGATCAGTGGGAACAAAAGGCAGAGAAGTAGGGCAGGCACTCACCTCTAGGATAGGACACATGGCATCAGCTGTGGTCCCACCCAACAGAGTGCAGAACTTGTAGAAGGACTCCAGGTAGGCCTGCAGAGAGAACTGTGTTTGCTTAGAGCAAGGAGAGCAATGCTGGGGGACTTGTTAGGAACCTAGTCAGAGGCTGGAGAAATGGTTTAGTGGTTACGAGCACTGACTGCTCTTCCAGAGGACCCAGGTTCAATTCCCAGCAACCATATGGTGGTTCAAAACTACATTTCCAGGGGACCTGACACCCTTACATAGGCATATACACAGGCAAGACACCAGTGCACATTAAAAAAACAAAAACATCCACAAACATAAAGAAAAAAGAAAAAGAAACATAGTCAGTTTACTTTCCTCCCTCTAACCCTTCTATGGTCAGGATGGGTCAGCTCATTCTATGACAATTTCCCTGCACCAAAGCATCAACCAATTTCAACCGCTAACCACTCAGCCATCAGTAGCTTGCTGACTTCTATCTAGGTTGACAAAACAGTTTCTGGCCCACTGTCTGCTTCAGGTACATGTTTCCACCCCTTTCTTTTGGACAACCAAGCTTGGGGGGGCGGGGGGGGGACGACTCTGTCTTCTTCCTGCTGCTCTGCCTTCCTTTTCTCTTAGTCTCCTGAAACCTCCTCTTCCTCAGACTCAGAAAACCAGGTATCCAAGGGCTAGTGAGGGAAAGTTATCCTCAGAATTCACAATTGGTCTGAACTGAATCCATAAGCCCACCTTGCAGAACACTATTCCTCCCACCCCCAGGCAGCCCCTTGGCATCAACAGCAGGAACCAAATTATCAGGTCAGTTCCTGCTGAAGGATGGTTATCGCCTATGTGAACGCAGGCCTCACAGTCAATAATTAGGTACATGGGCTGCCGGCGGAAACAAGTACTTTTTGTCCAGGCAAATTGAATCCGCTGAGAATAAGGAAAGGACAGGTCAGCCCCAGACACAAAGTCTTTCCCGATTCTCATTCATAAGGTCACACAAGTTTCTTTCCAATACCTTCCCACCCCCACCCCCCATGATCTTGGAGACCCCAAGGGTAACAATTTTGCATGAAACTTCAGACACCACCTAAGGTCCCATACATAGCATGGTCACAGAGACTCTGGATCCGTATACTAAGGACTATCCCGAGTTGGGGTGGGTGGGCTTGCAAGGTATGAAAAACTTTCCATATTCAGGTGTGCCTTCCAAGCTGGCTTGGACTCACAGTCCTGCCATTCCAAGAGAGATGGGCCCCACAAGCACAGTGACACTATGCAAGATGAGCTCAGTGAGAATCTGCAGGTGACCACAGAGCTCAGAGGAAACAGAAAGCCAGTATAAGTCAGTAGTAAGAAAAATCCTGGAGGCCAGGTGGTGGTGGTGCACGCCTTTAATCCCAGCACTTGGGAGGCAGAGGCAGGCAGATCTTTGAGACCAGCCTGGTTTACAAAGCAGATGTCAGGACACCTAGAGCTATTACACAGAGAAATCCTGTCTCACAAAAAAAAAAAAAAAAAAAAAAAAAGGAAAAGACAGGGAGGAAGAAAGAAAAAATAGAATCCAGCACAGAGGATCTCAGAAAATCCAATGGTTCCCAGCACCAAGGCTTGGTGGTACTTCTCAGTCCCTCCAGGAGTTAGTACTCCATAGTCCCCCTTATGGCCAGCCAAGCTGGTTATGCTAGACTCTTAGGATCTCCCGGAGCTTGTATCCCTAAAGGAGTCTGCAGTTCCTATCTGTAAGGGAAACCACTAGCCAGATTTTAGGTTCCATGCCCTGTTGCCTAACCTGTTTGCTGAGCCCCAAAGAAGCTGACCCTATGGTTAAGGTATACACTTTCATCCAGAGGCTATAGCAGCAAAGAAACTGGCAAGACCCAGGTACCAAGGTCACCTCCCCAGCCCCACCCTTTACCCTGGAGTCTGCCAGCCCATGGTTCTGCACCAGCTGCCTACAGTTTACCTGTCAGACATCTGAGGGTCCACCTAATCTCCCATCTGGGGCCACTGGGCTGGGACATTCATTGCCTGACAGGCAGGCAGTTCTGGCATGGGGTTCATAGTGTTGGGTTGGTGTTTATGAGCTGGTTCCTGGGCAGTCCTTGCCAGTGACTCCAGCTAAAACCAGTCAGGCCCAGTGAGGGTGTGGGTAAGGCTAGTCCTCATCCTGTCTGGGGCAGGGAATTTGTCAATGAGCCAGGTGAGTGGGAGGGACAGTATAAAACTTTGTATGTATATGTTTGTGTGTGTGCGTGCATACATATGTGTGTGTCTGCATGTACCCCTTACCTCTACTCTGCCTTCCACCCTGCAGTCATAGATAGAGGCTTTCTAAGAATACTTTGCTCTGTTTGAAGACTTTAGGCTCACAGTCTAACATTCATCTTTTTTTCACATTTAACTACTTTGTGTGCATGCACATGCGAAGGTCAGAAGACAATAGTGGGTACCAGTTCTTTCCTTCCATCATGTGGTTCCCGGGAATTAAACTCAGGTTGTCCAGCTTGGCAGTAAACATCCTCATTTCCTGAGCCATCTTGCCAGGCCAAACTTCAAACTTACCTTTTTTGATTATTGTAGTTTATTTGTTCTATCACAGGGTCTTACTATATAGCCCTGGCCGTCCTGAAACTTAATACATAGACTCAAACTCACAGAGAGCTGCCTGCCTCTGTCTTCTGAGTACTAGATCTGAAGGCATGTGATACTATGCCTGGCTTACCTTTTTTTCTTGAGACAGGCTCTTACTATGGAGACCTGGTTGACCTGGAACTCATAACATACACAAGCTAATCTTGAACTCAGCAAAAATTCTCCTGCTTGGTATTTCTGAGCATTTTGAGGTATGCACCACCACTCCCAGATCCAACTTTTGATCTGCCATTCAAGGCCCTGGATGACTTGGCTCAGTGCCTGTCTCTTCATTTGGATCTCCTCCCCATTAACCATGTAAAACCTATTCTTTCACAGTAAACCCCTTGCCATCTGGCCTAGCCCATGCTCCTTGCTTATTTTTTATGTGCCACCCCTCTGCCTACACTATTATAACTTCCATCATCTACCACCAGATCCTTGCTGTATGTTTTTCCACAGAAAGACCAGAAGATCAGATAGCTACTTCTTAATCTTTTCCATGACTGTGTGAACCCAAGAATCCTAAGCCCACTCTCTAACCCCAGAGGCTAGCCAGTCTATGCCACAGCCTACTGGGAAGCAAAAGGCAAGTAGAAGCTGAAGGTAGTGAAATATAAGGTATTGGCTCAGGGTCTGGGAACCTGAAAAGGTCATAACGAACTGGCTGTGCCTGGCTGGATTCCTCCCCCCACATAACTAAACATACAATACTGCCTTTACCTAAATGCCTGTCCTGGCTGTCGAAAGCTCATGTGGTATAGATCTGAGGGCTATGGCCTGGGTTGTAGCCCATGACCCTCCTGGATGCTACAGGAGTGGCTGTCTAGAAGCCAGGTCTGTCAGGATAAGTGAGGGAGCACCAGCCACTCCTTGCTGATGTTATCTGAGCCTGCTGCAGACACCACAGAACAGATAACCTGTTCCATGCAACCTTGCAACCATCACAGAAGCCTGAGGTCTCCAGGACAGGAGCCTGGTGCACATGAATCCTGGCCCAGCATCTCACATAAATCACCCCCTATCAGGCCCACAGACAAGTCATCCCCTCCCCATGCTTCTAAAGAACACTACCTTGTAAAGCGTATTGCGGATTATCTCGATGTTCATCTCATCAAGGTCCTGCTCTGAGATGCAATCCTGGAAAAAAGCCGCTGGGGAGGGAAGACAAGGATGTGAAGAGTGGGTAAGCAGCCTAAGTGAGAGGGCCCACGTCACAAGGCCCATTAGGCTAGGTATTGGGGACCCCCAATACAGCCTGGGATACTGCCTTGGAAGCAGTAGAAACAATTCTCGGGGCCATGTGCACTGACCTGAGCTTTTCCTGCCTCCTTGCTCCTAAAATTGATTTATAAAGGAGGCGGCCAGCCATAACATGATCTAATCGCTGCTGGGGCAGACCCAAGTTTAGACCATGCCAAAGACAGGCTTGCATAAGAGGCCATGACATTCTTTTTCTCCAGGGGCAGCTATGGATTTGGGGGCTGAAATTCACTGTACTGTATACCCTCTGAGGGCCTAATGCCCACATATGGGAGGCTAGCCTGCTTCTTTAAGTAATAGTGAGCTCAGTAGCTAAGCATGGACTAGTCCCACTGCAGGACTAAGAGGAGAGGCTAGGGAAGGATCAAGAAATCTTGCTCCCAAGGAGGGCCTGAAGACTTACCTGATGTCTCTCCTTTAAAGATGAAGAAACTTCAGAAGCCACAAACAGCCCAGAACTAGCTCAGAGTTACTGGGAGAATCAAAGGCAAACTAGGTGAGCAGGTATGGCTGGTGCTTTTTAGCCTAGAACCTTCTGATTCAGCTCTGGTGGCTTCCGGGAATAGTTTCCCAGAGTTTAGACTCTGGCTGGAAGAGCACTAGCTAGTTGTGATCCTCATGCCTTCTCTCAGACAGGAGCCAACACTAGTGAGGCGGGGCTAGCAGGAAGCTATCCTGACTCCCCTCCCTTCCTTGGCCTTTGATATGGACCCTGTATCCTCCTGGACACTGTCTGACCTGGCCCCTAGGACTTGCTCAGTGGAGTCAAATAAAGTTATTTGCTTCTCTTTTTCACCTCATAAGGAGCCAGTCATAGTACCCCTGCTCAGGGCCACAGTCTGCTAGATCTCTCAGGACCCCAAGGTACAAAAGCCCCTCACTCTTCTCCATAAGTTCATTCAGCCTTCCTCTGAATTCTAAAAACCTGGACTATTTCCAAAGTTAGGTAGTCTAAGTCTGGCCTGTGGGTTGCCTGTCTGGCCTAGAAAAAGCAATGGGAAAGGAGAAGAAATGGGATGGGAAACAATGAGAATGGGAAGTTGAGGGAAGGGCAAGGTCAGCAGCAACAGGCAGACTCTCACTTTCTGCTTTGGGGCTGCCCCACCTCCTTTAATCCACAAAACCCATACCGAGGCTCTAATGCTAAGACCACTGTCCAGCTGCTGTTTCCACCACAGTGGCTCACCCAGGGGCGTGTCCACCAGAATGGCATTGTAGAGCTCTGCAGGTGTCTGTGCGATGTTCACGGCCTCCATCTGCTCAAAGCTGCCTAGTGGGTGGCACTTGGGCACAAGTTCAGCGATTGAACGCTGGTGCAATGTGCCTGTGATGAGCAGGATCACGTTGTCAATCATGTAGCTATAACTGGGAGAAGCAGACAACAAAAGGGCAGACTATTAGGGTAGAAGGCCTGGCCCAATACCCTTGCCCACACAATGCATGGGTCAGCACCTCCTCAGGTTAAGTGCTGGCTCATGAATGCTATGACAGGCTCCTGAGGCACTGTCCTTCGGTACCTCTCCACTCAGATTCCTGTCACCACGGCCACCACTACCTCCCTTCCCCCAATAACAGGAACACAGAGTAAATGCAGCCTCTCCTTTGAAAGGATGCTGGATTCATGCTTCACAAATGATGGGAACACAAGTCACTCTCCTACAGTGTGACAAGTAGGATACAGGAACTGTAGGCACATGCAGGTGAGGTAGACACCCCATCCCAGGGGTAGGTGTGGTCGGGAGCTTGACAGATAAAAGGACTTGGAGATAAAAGTGTGTTCTTGGAAAGAGAGAACAGTATACAGAGGCCTGGAGGGACACACAGAGTACTGTCAAGACTGGCACAGCTGCTGGGAAGGCAGCACTATCAGCAAAGGGCTGCCTGGAGACTGAGCCCAGGCCAGGCAGAGGGTGTCAACTTCATCTCAAGCACTAAGGCTGTAAGTGGGCTGAAAACAGGATAGCATTGTATAGTTACGGCTACGCTGGCTCCTTTGATTTGGGGGGAACAAAGGAGGGAGGGGAAAGGCTAAGGAATGGGCTAGGGAAAGGCTTCTCCAAGAAAGGCCAGAGAAGAGTTATAGAGGCCCCATTTAGAATAAAGGACTGGGTCAAGGAGACTGCACAGCTCCTTGAAGACAGAAAAGTACATTCCTCCTTAGAGCCAGATGCCAGTTTAAGCAATTGCTCAGGAGGGCCTGCAAGAGACTCAGAGGCTAGTCTGACTAGTTAGGCTTAGTCTCTTTAAGCATGCCCTGCAAGAAAACAACTCTGTCTACCATGGGCAGCAGAGGGAGCTGTGGAGCTGGGGAGGGTGGGGCTGCCTAGTTAAGACTTGGCAAGGAAGAATCAAGACAACTTGTATCCAGATGAAAAACACAGCCACAGAGGAGCTGGGGCACAGAGTTTTGTGTAATCACCTATGGGGAGGGGGGACAGCATAAAAAAGAGGAGAGGACCCCAGCTACAGTCAGGCTGCAGTAGTCCCAGGTATGACCCATTTTGTTATAAGTAGTAAACTCAGAGTATAAAGGAGCTGGATTAGGCCCCAGGAGAATGTCCTTAAAGGCCAGGCCAGGCCAAGAAAGGGTAAGGACTAAAATGGAGGCTACTGTGAACTGGGCCCTGAGCACAGGTCTTGTTCTTTTTCTAGGTGGGCTACAGTCCATCCCTGTGACAAATCTTGAGTACCTAGTGCTGAGACTGTTTAGGAAAGGCCTTGGTAGCCCAGTACCAAGGGAATAAAGGGGAAAGGTGGGTGATCCAGAGCCCACACCTCGGCTTAAAGAACCAGCCACTGGGGCATTCCTATAGATCCCTCAAGGAAGGTGTAAGAAAATGTGCCAGCTCCTGTCCCAGCCAAACCCATACTCTTTGTGCCTGTGCAGCTCCCACCTAGTTTAATGTCATTAAAACCTCTGGTCTCCTGGGCCTGGGGCTAGGCAGCGGCCCTCTTTCCATACTCAATCTGTCTGGGTCATTACAGGATATACACTGAGAAGAGACAGTCCCCCCCTAAAAAAACCAAGGGCCTCAGGCAAGGCCCATCTGGAGTTGCAGGCCAAGAGGCCCATATGGCCAGCCTCCCATCCCTGACTCCACAGAACTGGCAGAGTGGGGGGACAGCAGAAAGAGTGGGCCTGCCAGAGCTTTTTGTGCTTTGGCCTCAAACTGTATCTCCTCCACTCTAGAAATCTCCTGCCACTGACATCTTCTGTATCTCCTATCCCAGGACACACATACCACCCCTCATTATTTAACCTGCACCCAATACAGCCCCCCTAAAATCTATGCACCTCCAGAGACAGCCACAAAGACCCCACCCCAGAGCTTAAGAATGCCCCTTTTCCTCTTAGACCTTTGGAAATGTTGAAGAACAGCACATCTCTTGAACCTACATTATTCAAGTGACCCGTGGCTTTAGCAGCATGGCAGATAAAACCCAGAGTGAGCTATTGCCAGGCCTATCTCAGCATCAGGCTCTAGCCCCACACCCACCGTCCACACACAGCTACCTATCACTAGTGCCTTATACTCTAGTTCTAAACTCCTCACCTCTATCTTCTCAGAGCGACCCCACAACCCAGTTTCCTCATTCTAAACTTACCCTCTTGTGCCCACAACCCAGGGTCTCCTTTATCTGTTTAGACCAGGGGCAAGGCTGGAATAAGAGCCCAAAGGTGTCTGAGTATTTCTGAAGGTCCTGGCCCAGCCTCAGAAGAAAACCCTGTGGATCCTGTAGGGAGATGCTGCCACCTGACTTCACTGTGCTAGCCTTGCCTTCCAGTGAGTGGAAGATGCCAGCTGTGCTTCCCATTCCAGCTCTGACAGAGTCTGCAGAAGCCAGCAGTGGCTCTCCCCTCCTTTCTAGTTCCCCAAGACTCTCTTTCCTACAAGCTTTAGTTGAGCACAGAGGGAAATGTTGGGCCAAGTAAGAGCCACTCAAATCAAAGCACTCAGTCCCTTCTATTCCTCCTTCTACTCAAGCCAGGCCAGCCTCTATCCTGTGCCAGGCTGAGCACTTCCCTCCCCCTGGATCAACTGTAAAGTTGTTGCACTGGAGGCCCCTATTTCCCTTCTTGCACAGTAAGGCTCAGAATTCTCTTTCCTGAGAGATGGAAGACAGGATAGGCCTGGCAGAGATGATAAGATTCAGTCATACACCTTCTTACCTTCAGCAAGCAGAGAACCTCCCCCTCTCTGCTTAGTGCTTCAGCAGTTGCCTCCCTGCCCCCAGAGAGCTGCTCTGCCATGTCTCCCCTCATTTGGCCTCAAAAGAGAGAATAAAGTTCCAGCTGGTCAGCATCTCCCTCCAGAGGAAGACAGCTGGGGAGTGGATGGCCCGCTGCCCGCCAGGCCAAAGAGGCCCTTTTGGGGTGGGGGGTAGGGCAGCCTATAATCCTCTGCCCTGAGGCCCTCCCTTGCTTGCCCTGTGCCTCCAAATAGCTTGAGCTGGGAGAAGTCTCAGGCTGGAGTTTAGGAAGCTACTTCCTTCAAAGAAGCCTGTAGAGTCCCTAGCCGACCCTGTCCCTCCTCTGTGCCCTTTGGTGCCATCTGCTGGAGCACCATGGCTTTCCAGCACTTGGGCTGGGAAGCTGTGTGTAACCAGGTACTTCTGCCAACTTCTCCACCTGCATCCGCCAAGGGTCCTCATTTGTTGCTAGTGATAGTATCTGTATTCAGTTTCCATCTAGGTCCCAAGGAGCCTCATCCAAGCTTGAAAATGGACAGGGGTTTCTGCTATGGCCTCAGCACCTCACCTCTTAAGCCTCAAGTTGCCCTTTGCAACCAGAACGAATGAGATGCGGTCCACAGAAGAGACAGTGGTCTCTGACCTCCTCCAAGGCCCACTTGGATTATCCCATCCGATTTGAACCTTTGGGGCCCTGAAGAACCCCTCACAGTGGTGCTTTTCCCCAAGCCAGAAGAACAGGATCAGTACTGGCTCTCTCTTTCCATGCTAGGGAAAGACAAAGGAACAGAACCCAGAGCAGCCCTAGAGCCTTAGTCAGCAGAGACCTGTAGTCCACTCGCACACTCAGCTTACTGGGAACAGTCAGGATAACAAGGCCTGGGAGAGCCTGATGACTGCTCTGTGACCAAGCATGTCCTAAGAGGATAAGAGATGCTTTGGTAGGCCTATTGGACACTTGAGGCCATTGTCCTAGGACAAAGCTTCCTTCCAGTTGTCCACTTTAGCTGATGGCAATTCTCCCAGATGGTATAGGTTAACCACAGTTCCTGCCAGTGGGCATGTAGGCTACAGGCAGGTGTTATCCACTGGGGATGGCTCCTGCTAGAGGTTTACTTGTTTAAAAACAAGGGCATTTAGGGTCCACCTGAAGATGTCCCAGAGACCAAGCTTACTCTCTTAAAAGCAAGTTTCTCAACTTTTCTTCCAGGGCTGACTGTTCTATGGGAAAACATCATGGAATAGGCCAAATAAAGATCTTCTCCACTCAAGAACAATTGCAGTGGGTTTTTGATCCTACTGCACGTACTGGCTTTGGGGGAGCCTAGGCAGTTTGGATGCTCACCTTACGAGACCTGGATAGAGGTGGGCGGTCCTTGGGCTTCCCACAGGTCAGGGAACCCTGATTGCTCTTCGAGCAGATGAGGGAGGGGGACTTGAGCGGGGGAGGGGGAGGGAAATGGGAAGCGGTTGCGGGGAGGAGGCAGAAATCCTTAATAAATAAATAAATTAAAAAAAAGAAAAAAAAGATCTTCTCTAAGGTAAAAACAAAGCAAAAAAAAAAAAAAAAAAAAAACAAATACCCGAATACAAGTTCTATCCCAAGTGTCACAGCAAGTTAATGGCCAGACCTGGCAAGAGTCCTTGGTATGATGGTATACTAAATACATCACCACTATAAAACTGAGCGGGGCCGCCTCAAGACCATATGCTAACAGACTCTCTTCACTATGCCAGACAACCACCTCTACTGTCACTGTCTGTTCTCTCAGCACCACTATCACTCTGAACCCTCGGAGCTTCCTCCTGGCACTGGCTCTGGACTCAGCTAGAGTCCTTCAGTCTAGATTCCCACCTAGTTCTTCCCTCAAACACCTTTCTCCTCAGCCAAGTAGTCTTCCTTGCGGGGAACCAGTCATGAGTCCCCAGCATAGAGCCTAAAGGAAAGTTCCATTCATCTCTTTCCAAAATTCTATTCACACCTGACTAATCTGCTAGGGCAATGGAAGAGAAAGAGCAGCTGAGAAAATAGGAGTTAAGTTAGTCAAATATGAGAAAAGAAACTGCTGGGGGCTGGACACTATCAAAGGCCAATTCTGGAGACCTTGGCCACATTAAAGGCCTTGATGTGGAGGGACTTAATTTCCAGGAGATGACTGCAGGCTTGGGTGCTAGGAGGGGTGAGGGAAAAGATGAGGAATGTGAAAATACAGGTGGCATGAAATGAGCTTTTAAGGGTGGTTAGCAATGCTAAGGTTCAGGTATATAGTGCTAGAAGCACATGGAGGAATCTGAAAGGGAAGGTGGCAACACAGAAGGAAAGAGGAGGGGCCACTCAGGGTCCAGGAAGGGGTAAGGGAATTCTGAATGCTGGTAGATGGATCTCAGGGAAAGGAGGGTAGAATGGACTTAGGGGGTGGGATGCAGATGCAGTGTTGGAAGGTGTACTGACTACTGATTACACTGTAGAGGAGTAGGTGGGCCATCTGCCCAAAGATGAGGAAGCTGGAGGCAAGAGAGGAATGATGTTTAGGATGGGGAGGGGTCAACCTACTCTTGGTGGGAGTTGCAGGGTGCTGACTGGGGACAGCAAAAAGGTTACTGGGCAGAAACAAGCCAAGGCTAGCTGAGTAGGTAAGCATGTATGTCTGTTAGTAGGAATGACACTCCCCACACCCCACCAAATAGCTGGCTTCCCCAGCTTTGCTCCCAGCAGTGGAGGTGGAGGGAGGATAGCTCCAGGCTGGAGGCTCTGGGATTCCTCCAGGGCTGGGGGGCTGCCAGTCGGGTGGGACCCTAAGTCGGGCAGCCAAGAGAGTTGCAGATGTTGGCAGAAGACAGCTCAAATGATAGACCAGGGAACCTCAGCTAGGGAGGTGGAGAAATAAAGACAGAGGGATAGCAGGGAAAGAAGCAAAGCCCGGTGTCCTGTTGAATCCAGGACCCATGCCCTGCAAGGAACTGAAAGTGGGCTGGAGAACCTGAAAGCTGTGGGTGGAGGGTGGTGGCCTGACTCAGCGATTTCAGGAGTGTAGTAGTTCCAGGTGGTGACAGAGCAGTCATCCATCAGTGAGGGGTGGCTGATGTGGAGAGCAGAGGAGCAGGCACTGGGGATGAAAGGGTCATGGACAAGCAGCCACAAGCTCAGACTAGCCAGCACGTGGCTGCAGAGCTGTTCCTGAGTGGGGGTAGATGGAAGGCTATAAGCCACAACCGCCCATGAATGGAAGAGGCACGGAAGTGGTGGATTCAGACAGCTTGCCACAAGATAGTACTTGGCTGCTTTAAGCACACTTGGTGCTTGGAGCCAACCTCCAGCAAAGAGTTGGCGGCTGCTCTGTCTCAGTCACACTCAGAGCCCTCTCCAGTTTCATAGCCTGGCAGGCTGACACCAAAACAGGCCAGGGTAGATGCACAGGCAGGTGGGTAAGTTGGCAGCAATAGGGATAACATCTACTCTCTGACCACTGGCATGGGGTCAAGCTTTCTCCAGCCAGCCTAGCTGGCAAGACCAGAACATTCACCAGGAAGCTGAAGGAGCCTTGTGCAAACAAGTTGAAGGTGAAGGTTGAACTCTGGCAATAAATTCAGTTTCCTGGTATGTCCTTGGCTCTGGCCTTGGGGCAAGGGATACAGGCCCAGGCTAGGAGTTAGGTGACAGATGGTAGAGTGACGTCTCTGTCTCTGTCTCTGTCTCTGTCTCTGTCTCTCTCTCTCTCTCTCACACACACACACACACACACACACACACACACATACACACACACAAAGTGGCAGCATATGATCTACTCCATTTCCCTGTCCCACTAGGTACATCTTAGCATACCTTGACAGAAGAAAGGTGGTTTGAGCATGAGCCCAGCTAGGACTCCCCAGGAAAAAGGCTTGTTTTCCAGCTTATGAGAGTTCTCTGCAACTTTCAGGTGCCCCTTTTACCTGAGGATGGAGCCCTCTGCCTAAGTACCCATTTGAGTAGATGGATTCTGCAACTGGCTGCTCTTGGCTAAGAGGGGGAGTCAGGCTAGGCAGCCAGCATATAACCCTCTCTCTGAAGAAACAAGTGGAGTAATGTGTCTGGTCCCAAGCAAGAGGGCAGGGAATGGGGAAACCAAGAAACTCAGAAGATTATGGAGATACATTTCCTAACAACATACACTGCACAGCACACTCAGAGGCTGGCCATTGATCATATTTCAGCTCACCACTTGCATGAAGCCGCCATCTGGGCTAGAGTCATTTGTCTGCCAGGATCTGGCTTACCCTCCTAGGTCATTCCTTCAAAGGCAATCTTTCTACTTTTCAGAGTCCTGGGTACACAGGACTAGTCCAAGTAGCTTCTTCAAGTCCTGAAGTCCAGGTTCTTCTCTGTTTAGCTTCTCTAAAAGCTTGGTATAGGCAGAACTCCACCCAAGGGTCCCACAATGAAGAAGCGTGGTGCAACCAAGGGTTATTATAAACATGGGGGCCTAACCACTTTAGCTCTTGTGAAGGAGGGCAAGGAATTCAGTCTCCTCCAACTCAAACCCATCCCAGTCTTTCTGACCTGTCAAAGTAGATAGAGAACAGGCCTCAGCCTAAGTAGAGGCAGAAGGACTGTATGGCCCATCCCAGGCTCTTCAGAGTTCTGTCTACACCTGGACCTTTAACTCTAGCATGAGGGAGCAGGAGAAAACCTGTTTGATGTGGATGCTATAGATTAAGTGAGTAGAGGAGCTCCAATTTTCCCAGCTTTTGCGACTTTAACATCTCCATAACAATGATGGGATGGGAAAGAGACTGGTAACAAAATTTTATGACCCAGAGTTCAGGGTTGTTGAACAACCAATCTAGTTATATCACATGAGAATATTTAAAGACATTCTTTAACAAGGCTGGCCTGACAGAGGCACAAAAGCTGTTGGTCTAGGCCATTCTGATGCCAACTTCTGCAGATATATAGTTACCCTGCCTAGCACTATGGGTCCACTCACGTAATGAAGTCCAGGAAACTGGCGAGCGGCTCATAGGCATGGTTTCTCATGTGGCGGAACTCCACTACCATCTTCTCCTTGAGCTTGTCGTCAATGACTGACACTGTCAGAGGTGATGCTTCATTGGCCAGGAAGTTGCCATAATCTGTGCTCTGCAGGTGCAGCTTCAAGTCTGAAATCCAAGGGCAGATGAAAAGGGCTAGGTTTTCTGAACCTTACTCAGTGCCCTAAGTTTCCATCTCTAACCAACTCTGGGCCCAGTTTCTCCCATGAAATTGTATCCTTCTGCCACCCTGACTTCCATCGACCTACTGGCTCAGTACCAATTTATAAAGTAATCATGCTAAAGTCTAGATGCTCCAGACCCTAGGAACAGAAGCCAGCATGCTGAGACCCACAGTACCAACATAAATGGAATAATTGTACACCAAGATGATGAGGTTGGGAAACCTCAACACAAGGTGACATTTACAACCTGTAGCCTTTGAGCCCCTGATTCAGAACAGAATATAACATGGGCTCTGCTCTCTAGGGCATTAGGATTGGAGGGGCAAAACATTCAGACATAAGGCACATTAAAAAAAGAAATACCTAAAGCCGAGGGGGGTAGAAAAGAGAAACAGCACAAAAATATGGCTGAGCAGAGAAGGCCATGCTGGGCTTGGCTACAGCAAAGGATAGGGACTAGGAAACATGAAGGAAACAAGTAGGGCACGGAGAGAGTGAAGAGGGGCTTGAGGGGTAAATTTGTGCCCTGGGGAATGGCTTCCCTTAGCAGTGGCTGGAGGCAGATAAGCTAATGCTATGAGTCCTCTTGAGCTCTTAGAGACACAGGTGATAGAATATGATTTGCCCCGGCCTATTCCTCACACAGTAGTCAGTATTGTGCTATCTTTGAAATGCTGGGAACTGAACTTGGGGCTTCATACATACTAGGCAAGTATTCTTTCACTGAGGTAGTCCCAGGTCTGTTTTATTATTTTATCTTATTCTTTTATATGTGTGTGTGTGTGTGTGTGTGTGTACATGATTTTACAGGTCAGAGGAAAATCTTGAATATCATTTTTCAGGCTCTATCTTTTGTTTTAGACAGGGTTGCTCTCTGGTCTGGACGCTGACAACGTAGGCTAGACCAGCTGGCTTATAGGGACTCACTTGCCTTGCCTCCCATCTCACCATTACTGGTACAAAAGTACATGCCACTAAATCCATTGTTTTACACGGAGTCTGGGGATCTGAAGTCAGGTCATCAATGCTTATGAAGCTTTACCAATTGAGCCATCTACCCAAGTCCTTTATTTTATTTATTTTTGTTTCTTCAAGATAGAGTCTCACTATGCAGCTTGGCTAGCCATGGTCACTGTGTAGACCAGGCTGGCCTTGAACTCATAGATACCCCCTGCCTCTGCCTCTCAAATTCTGGGATTAAAAGCATGTACCACTATGCCTGGCTGCTTTGAAACATGATCTTGTTATGTAGTACAAGCTGGCCTAGAACTTACTATGTAAACCAGACTAGGCTCAAACGTTTTCAATCCTCCTACTTTAACCTTCCAAGTACTAATGTTGAGATTCCAGTCATGAACCACCACAATTAGCTTAGAGTGATCTGTTTTTAAAATTTTTATTTATATATGTATGGAGATGTGGGTGAGAGTGCTTACATGTTCCCCGACACAGAAGCTGGTTCCTTCCTTCCTTTCTTCCTTCCTTCCTTCCTTCCTTCCTTTCTTCCTTCCTTCCTTCCACCACATGAGTCCAGGTATTGAACTCAAGCTGTCAAGCTTGGTGGTGAGTGCCTTTGCCTGCTGACAGTGGTCCTTTGCCTCAGTCCCTCTCAGTTGGCATTTAACTTTAAGTGGGAGTCCCTGCTGAAATCGAGCCCCATCGAGTTGCCCACAATCGCCTCCTTGCTTCTCTCCTCCTCTTGACTCCAGGCACATCCTCCTGTCAGGGTCCTTTCTCTGTTCCCTAGCCTGGTCCTTCAGACCACTTCTTAAACAAAAGAGCTAAAACTTCTTCTGCCATCTGGTACCTAATCCTTCACCTGTGTCATTTTCCTTTGAAGCACTTGATCCTACCCAGTACAGGACATATAAACTCTATAAGGATAGAGACTCCGGCCCAATGTGGTACTCTAGAGCCTGGAACAGAATAATCACTGGTGAGTGTTTATTTATGCTATGAAAACTACTGAAGAATGAATGAAATATTGGGAGAGGTTGGGTGAAGATGGCAGGAAAATTATTCCTAGGTTTATATGGGGGTCACTGTGGTTACAATGGAAGTACCAAGGCCAGTGGCTGAGAAAAAGATCTACTGAGAATGAGACCAAAGTTTCCCCAGGTGCTCTGAGAGAATGGAAGGTGGATAACTCGTCCATAGACTTCAGGCACCTCTCTGATGCCCTCCTACTTTATCACTTCAAAAGTCTCCATGTGTGGTGGTGGCACACGCCTTTAATCCCAGCACTTGGGAGGTAGAGGCAGGTGGATCTCTGAGCTCAGGGCCAACCTGGTCTACAAAGTTCCAGACAACCTGCGATACCCAGGGAAACCCTGTCTCGAAAACAAAAAAAAAAAAAAAAAATGTCTCAATGGTGTTTGGCTTTGTGGTACACACCTTTAACCCCAGTACTCAGGATGTAGAAGCAGGAGGATCTCTGTGAGTTCGAGACCAGCCAGGTCTATATAGTTAGACTCTGTCTCAAAACAAACAAATCAACAACAACAACAACAAAGAATGTTCACTTGCAGTCAAGCATGCAAAAGGAGATGGAAGAGCAAAGGTGGCAGAATGTGGAGAGTGGGTACAAAAGTGCTGGAATGCATTCTTTCCACCTCTACGTCTGGGGCTGGTGACAGACACAGCTTAGGTTTCTGTGGTCCTTAAGCACTAACAGAATGGACCTTAACCTCTAGAGGCCTACAGGAGGATCTACTGTCTTCATCCCACTTATATTTACTTTTTTCCCCCATGGCTACCTTAAAGATGTTAAGAGAAGGCAAAGCAGGTTAAGAGAATTCAGCTATCTTTTGGTGATGTGTGCACGTGCTCCAATGTCTCTGTCCCAGGGCAGGTGCAATTGCCCTGCTAAGGGGTTCTGTTCTTCCCTATTCTCCCAATCTGGCTAGTTTGAGAGTAAGGCATAGGTAACAGAAGGTATTCAAGTCAGAAATGCTGGGGTTGTTGTAGTATTTCAGATAGGTTTTGCAGAAAAAGCCTACTTCTATTGATAGCTACTGCCATAACAGTATATTGCCTGCATTTCCACCTCCACATTATAATAACCTTGAGACTGGGCAAGTATACAATCTTTTTAAAAGAAAAATGGAACTGAGGCTGTAGCTCAGCTGGCAGAGATCTTACCTAGCATATATGAAGTCCTGGGCTCAATCCCCAGCACTACATAAAAGCAGGTATGATGGCACATGTCTATAATACCAGCATTCGGGAGGCAGAGACAGGAGGATCTCTGTGGGTTCGAGGACAGCCTCGTCTACAAGAGCTAGTTCCAGGACAAACCCTGTCTTGAAAAACAAAACAAACAAACAAAAAAAGAGAAAAAGAATCAGAAATAAGCACAGGCGGGGGGGGGGGGGCAACAACAACAGACAGACATAACACTCAGGTCTTAGAACCCTTGTCTAGTAACTTCTTACAGTGCACAGCCATGTTGCTTCATAAGTCTGTCAGTACTCTGAGAAGCGTAACTTTTCCTTTTCTTCTATCTTACTACAGTTGGCGCCCCACGTGATGGACTAAACCCACTTAAAAAACCTGAGAAGGCTTAAAAATAAGGGAGAGAGAGTTTAACACAGATTTTTGCTGTTTGTTGGTGGCGTGCTGTAGAGAGATTTCCTGATTCGGCAACAGTAGCAGAAAAAACGCTGTGTCATTTTAAAGCGCAACTTCCTGGGGCTGTGCCGCCATTGCGATCTCTGTCTGGCTCCTGCCGGAGACAGAGCTTTTGAATAGAGCATTTGGAGTAAAGTGCTACGATTTGTTTGATGGCAACTAGACTCGCTGTGTTCTCGGGTCTGCTCTGCTTGTTAGAGGCAAGCATGCGCTTTCTTCTAAGAGAAGCTTCCCAACTCAGCTTTAGCTGCAAAGCCTGCAGCTCATTAAGAGGTCCTGCCACGAAACACTTGAACGGTGTTGACGAAAAGCTGAACGCATGCTTTTCGGTTTTCAGCCGTAGCAGGAAAAAAGCTGCACCGTTTAAAAATGCCGGCTTTCTGGGCCATCCTGCCAGGGCAAACTCTGACTGTTTGAGGCAGGAGGGCCAGCTACCGAGAGAGGACTTGAGTGTTGTCTGTTGTAGCTCACTTGCTGGCAGGGACCTTGAAATGCCATACAGTTGTTGCAGTAAACTTGGCTACAGCCTGTATATCCGCTATGAGGCTGGAAAGCTAAGGAATGGACTGAATCTAGCTGGCAAAGCCACGCCTTTAGTCCTACTGAGATTGCTTGGTAAATTAAAGACTAGTGTGGTCAGAAAAAGAGAGATATACAGTAAAGAGAGATTCAAAGACAAAGAAAATTTCTAAATGGTTTGAAGTGTGTTAAAAATATATGCAGACTAAAATTTAAAGTTCTTAAAGTAACAAAAAAAAGGAAGAGAGTTGTTGTGTGTGGTACACACCTTTAATCCCAACACTTGGTAGGCAGAGGGAGATAGACCTCTGTGACTTCAAGGTGTGGTAGCACACGCCTTTAATCCCAATGCCTGGGAGGCAGAGACAGGCGGATCTCTGAGAGTTCAAAGACAGCCTGGTCTACAGAGTTACTTCAGGTCAAAGATACAGAGAACCTGTCTCAAAAAGCAAAGAGTTAAATGTAAAAATAAACAAAATAGAGGTTAAAACAAAGCTGCACAAAGATGGAAAATACACAGAGAATTTTGATACTGTATGCTATTATGCTCTCTTTAAATTATTTAAATGCTGAGGAAGGAGCAACAGATGCTAAAAGATATTTATTTATAAATGCTGCTGAACTAATCCAACATAGATATTTTGATGCCTTGACTTTGAAATTTGGATCTAAGGACATGATGCTTTGGAAAGGAGTTTCTTATTTTGTTTTCACAGAGGATGAGACGCTGTTCATTTCTTCTATTCCGATGTGGTATGATGGACCACGCCCTCCTGAAGGGTTGCAGTGAACATCTTCAGAAAATTGCTTCGCTCAACTGCCAACTGAGATGAAACTAGCACACAGGTTATACCATGAAAGACCTAATTAACGATGCCCCCATTCAGCAGGAAGCAGTTTGGAGAGAAAAAACTGCGCCCATGTTCCCAAATATGGTTTATAAACGTCCTTTTACATTTAAAGGGGGATATGATATAGATATGAATATTTACATTAGTATAGATTTTGCTTTATTGATAGAGATTTAAGGTCAATTTTGTTATATATATGTGTTTCTGATTTTGATTAAGGTATTGTGATTGTGTAGTTCATTTAAATATGTACTGTATAATTAAGAAATATAGGTTGTTGATGGATAATCATAAATAATAGTCAAGTTTGTAGTCATGTTATTAATATTTTCTAGATGTGCGTAAAAATATTTTAGATAGGCATTCTTCATATTTTTCAAAGATTATAGAATATGGCATTTTAAATGTTTTAATAACTTAGGGTTTTTCATGACAATGAGACACTCTGCTCCTGGCAGCACCAATGTACTTCAAGAGGAAGATGGGCATCGAAGAGGCACCTTATGGAGTTTGATAGCCATTTGGGCAAGAAACTGTTCTTGCCTGGACTATTGCATAAACTGGACACAGAGAACCCGCAGAGAGAGGACTACTGAACTTGCCTAAGGTGAGATGATCTTTCAGGGTTCCTGATTCATGAAAGAGTCTGTGAGACATTCTGCAGGACACAACAGATAGTGACTGAACTGATTTTGAATTTTCCTGCTTTATGGAAATGTCTGCTGGATACCATGGGCCTGAAGGCTGAAGATGGATGCCCCAACGGTACAGAGGAACTTTGGGTGACTGTCCAGGCAGCGAGATGTCTCTGTCATTTCTAGAGTTTTAAAAGTTGCTTTTGTCCTGCTTGCTTAGGTAGTATTGTATCTTTCTGGAGTCTTTGATGGAGTTAAGAATAGTTAGTTATAGTTATAATTTTCCTTAGTTATGATAAAGATTATTGTAACTTTTACTTGATAACTGTTTTGTTATATGTAATTTTGCTATGTTAAAGTTAAAGCCTTTTTTTTGTTTAAACAGAAAAAGGGGAAATGATGGAGGAAGGTCATTGGCTAATAAAGGAACTGCCTTGGCCCATTTTATTGGTTAGAAGATAGGTGGGAGGAGTAAACAGAACAGAACGCTGGGAGAAACAGGAAGTGAGGTCAGTCTCGACAGCTCTCCTCTCGGGAGCAGATGCCTCAGAGAGATGCCATGCCCCACTCCCGGGATGAAGCTCCGACCCAGGATGGACATAGGCTAGAATCTCCCCGGTAAGCGCACCTTGGGGTGCTACACACAGATGATTAGAAATGGGCTAAATTAATATGTGAGAATTAGCCTAGAAGAGAATGGGCCAAGCAGTGTTTAAAAGAATACAGTGTCCGTGTAATTATTTCGGGGCATAAGCTAGCCGTGTAGGCGGCCGGGGTGCTGGGAACGCAGCCCCGCCGCCCTTATTACTACACAGAAGCATATCTTCCCTAACATTTTGAGTTTCATTCTTCTAATGCCCCATTTCCTACCATGGAGCTGTAAATGAACAAGGCTGTTTTTCCTTTTCTAGTCTCCTTCTCCAGGCAGCTACTGAGATTTACAACTTGGTGCTGGGGTGGTGGTGGTGGGGTTTCTTTGAAACTCTAATAAAATAAAAACTCTCCTTAAACTTTGCCTTGGGCGTCGGTGGCAAATGCCTTTAAACCCAGCAGGATTAATTAATTAATCAGGAGGCAGAGGCAGGTGGATTTTAGTAGTTTGAGGCCAGCCTGGTCTACAGAGCAAGTTCCAGGACAGCCAGGGCTGTTACACAGAGAAACCCTGTCTCAAAAAACAATAGTAACAGTAATAATAATAAATAAACTTTGGCTTTGCTAGACCAAAAAGGTCATTAATGCCTCTGAAATGGTTTTTGTGGCTATGAAACAAATGGTTAAAAATATCAATGGTTAAGAGCACTGGCTGCTCTTCTAGAGGTCCTGGTTTCAATTCTCAGCAACCACATGGTGGCTCACAACTGTCTATAATAGGATTGGATGACCTCTTCTGTCATGCAGGAATACATGCAAGTAGAACACTCATATACATAAATAAATTTTTAAAAAAATAAGCAATCTTACAGGTACTGAAGTAAAGCACACTTGTTCATGCTCTGATTTATATATATTGTATCTACCAATAAACATATTGCTACTGGAGGGTGTGAGGGAGCACAGTCAAGGAGTTCTAGTCCAGGGCTTCCAAGAGCCCAAACTTATACTAAGAGAAGTTGCAGAGCAAAGTTAGAAATGGTATACTGGTTTAGACCATCAGCTAGGCCAAACTGTCCATTTATCCATGCAGCCACTGAGAGCCTAAAGTGCTCTTCAAGCCAAAAGACTTTCTCTTCAGCTCACAGCTTGGGTCTAGAGACCAAGACAGAGGCACAGGAAGACCCCAGGGCAAAACTCAATCCTCTGACTGGAATGCCTCCTTGTCGGTGGCCCCATTGGTTCTTAGGGTAGCAAGCATAGCTTCAAACCATAGTCAACCCACGCCCCCATCCCTCAAGTCTAAAGCATTAAAGGTCCAGGCCTCTGCACGTTCTGCCCTTGGTGCTCTGAGAGGATTCCCTAGGCAAGTTGTTACTTCCCACTGAGGACCCCAATAAGCTGTCCAGTAGCATGAAACTTCTCTGTCCCAGGCTCTGCCTCGCATCACGCTTCCATTCTCTGCAAAGGCTAGTTCAGCAACTTCCCCACTGCCACTTTCTTCTCTTAAATAGTGACATTCCATCAAATACCTGGTACTCAGGTGACAGTTTTTGCCTCAGAAGACCTGAAAACACACAGGCCATGCAATGGTCTTATTCCTATGCCAGGAGCAATCTTTGTGCAGGACTTTCCAGCCATGCCCATTTCATAGACTTATCAATAAAAAGTCTCAAGGAGCCAGAACCTTGTCCAGAGTCTCACAGTCAGAGTATAGAGCAGATGGGAAATCATGCAGAACTGATAGATGCTCAGTCCCCACCTCAGCCTCTTTTGTTCTCCTCTGAGCCTCCTTGACCACATTCTTCCATATTTCATGTCTAGGGCATACCTTCCAGGTATGAAACCAGATGCCCAAATAGCCTTTAGACCTAAAGAGTCAGCCAGTGGCAAAGAAACTGGCATGCAGGCCAGCTGGATACTCACTGTCCACCTGTCAATAGCAGGCATAGGCCTAAACTATCATGACTCAGTGACAAACCCCTCTAGTATCACTTTTGACACCAACCATTACTACAGAAGCTAGAAATGTATGCTTGTGATTGAGCAGGGCAAAGCTGGGGTTCTCTGCTTTGTACAGACCCGCCCCTAGGACTTCAGAGAGGCTGCAAAGCAAACACCCCTGATCCTCCATTGCTGCATTCTGCTGACGCTGCAACTGAGGAAGCCGTGGCTCTGAGCACTGCTGGAATGCTGGCGGCTGGGTGGTTTCTGCTGAAGTTTGTCAGATCAGAGCAAGCCCAGGAGACTACTGAGAATCCTGCCTGGGGCTGCAAGAGTCTGCCGTACCAGGAAACTCATTTTTAAAGGCCCCTAGAGACACTGTCAAAGGGCTGTTCCAGACCACTTTCTCTGGCTAAGACCCACATTTCCCTGTGACCCAGGGAAAAGGGACAGACTGCCAGCCAAGAAGGCAACTTGGAGAGAGGCAGGCAGGCTGATCCCTCAGCTCGCCCACGAGGGGACCACACAGGGCTTCTAAACCAGTTCTGACCCTGCTGGAGAAAGCTGGCGCCCAGACACAGTGGCTGGCAGCCCCAAGTCCTTCAGACAGGCCTGGCCAGGGCTAGGACAAGCTGGGTTAGGACACTCTTTCCTCAGTTTCCTGCTCTCTCTGAGGGCTGTGGAGGAGGGGATGTGAATAGGGATAGGATCCAAGCATAGGAGAGGCCTGGAATTTATAGATGCTTTGTGGGAAACCCAGCCACCTGGCCCTAGCCCAGCCCCTCAAGGGCACCCAAGGACAACAGAGGCTAGCTCTGCTGTGAGACCTGGGTTCAGCAATCTAACAGCATCAGTGATGGCCCTTGAGAGGACCACACATGCCTCATCTGAGGTATGAGCTGGATCCTCTGAGGACAACTCTGGTCTCCCCACAAGCCCAGCTGTTTACCCTAAATCCAATCAGTGGTCCAGCAACAGTGGTGCTGGCCAGTTTGGGATCTATCTCTCATAGTAAGAATTCCTCAGAGTCTGATTCTCAAGTTCAGAAAGATGCTGTTGCTATCAGGACATTCTTGTTTCAGTGTGACCTAAATCCTAACTCAGAGAAAGCAGGCTAATTCAGTTTCTCTGTGTTCCTGGTCTCCACTCAGAACCCTGGGCTTGTTCCTCTGCACCCCAACCCCAGGACCATTCCAGACCTCCTATGCTTCCTAAGTTCTTGCCTCAGATGTTCTGGCAACTATCCCCCACTAGCACCATCTCCAAGTGTCATGCAGGCTTCCTACTCTACTCTTCAGCTCTTAGTTCCCAAGTACACACCAAACCCAGAGTGAAGTCATCCATCACCTTTACTCAAGAGGCTTTGTGGTCCTGGGGCTTCAGCTGTATTTCCCCAACAGCCTGAGGTCTCATGCCCCCAGCCTTACACTCCTTTTGCCCTTGACTCTCTGATTTAACAGCGCCACTATTCTGACAACAGTCCCTACTATCTAAGCTCCCAGCAAATAAATGCTCTAGGGAAGTCCTTAGGAGGGTTTATTAAGAAGCCCTTGAAGTAGAGGAAACAGAGCTGTTTCCTCAAGCCCAGCCAGGAAGACTGAAGAAGGATGATACACCCCAAACCTCTGCTCTCCCTCTTCCACAGGGCATCCTCTGTCATTTTGAGACTGTGTGTCAAAGGCCACTGTCCCAGCTCCAGCAAAGCTCTTTGGAGTTACCAGTGAAGACCAAAGACCAATATCCATCCACCTGGCATTGCTATTTAGCTTATAAACCTGTACCACCAGCTTCAGGCTAGCCTCACAGCTTCCACCTGTCCTGAAACCCCCTGGCTTATCCCTAATCCCTAGTCTCCTCTAGTCATGACTTTTCAGTAGGAAGGCTCTGGTCCCTGCTGACACTACTGACCCTCCTAACCTACCCCAGGCTCCTAAATTGTACAGTGGCATGCCCCTGCTGCCCCCCACCAACGTGACTACTGCTCTCCACTCTGTATGATAAAGTATTGGCTTGGCCATGACTCAGCCAAGCTGTGTGAGGTGGACCTAAGCAACCCTGCCCCCACCCTCTTCCTGAGGCATTCCCTAAGCCTGCCAAACCTAGAGGGGATCTTTCAGGCCATTCAGCTGGCTCCCAAGGACAGGGAGCACAGGGCCTCTCCAGCACTCTAGTCCCTACATCAGTTCTCCAAGGACCTAGGCAGGCAGGAAAGGAAGGTCATAGCCTATGCCAAGGAGGTGGTCCCACATGCCCAAGAGGACTAACACACTAAGCAGAGTGGCCTAGTTCTACACTTACCCATGGCCTCATGGTCCAGAGGGTCTTGCTGGCCAGCTGGCCAGAGTGAAGTGTAAGAGGACAGTGTGTTCCCAGACTTCACTTCTGCTTTTCCAGAGGTTACTCAATGACGCTCTCCTGGGGAGCTCAGGAGTTTTCAGGAATTGTATGAAACCAGATGCTAGAACATGTTTCAGAGAGTCTAATGTGCCAACCCTGCAAGGGTGGCTACTTCATGGGCCTGTTCTACCTTGGTTCTACCTTAGATCCAAGTGAGGGGTCTACTTTGAAGGAACAAGGATCCCCTTCCAATGCTACTACTTCTAGAGGTTTAAAATGAGAAAACACAGGATGGACAGACATGGACAAATGGCCAGTGCAGTGATGCAATAGAGTTTGTGCCACCCTAACACTTCTGGGTGAATATGTTGTGCCAAAACATCCCCGCTAAGCTCAGGGGAGGTTCTTGGGTCCATGTCAGCTCTAAAGCAGATGTGTGCACTGGCTGGCTGAATCTGCAGGGTCAGAGTGCCACATCTGGAACATAAGCGTGGGAGCCTCTGCATGAGAACCATTAACCCTGGGCTTACCTAAGGCCTCAGCACAGACTGAGTATCCTCTTCACTTTAGCCTCAGAGCCTTCATTATGACCTACTGAAGACACTCAAGACCCCCAGGTCAATGCCAACTGATACCTCTGTATTCCAACTCTTCCTATCAAATGCCCACGTTCTCCCTCCCCACATATTACCTGCTCTTCCTTGCCACCCCTAGAGTGTCAAAAGCACCTTATCCTGGCCATAGCTGGTTTATGCTATACTTCCAGTTCCTCTACAGACCCACTTTGCCAAACCATTGGTTTCAAAATACCACTCCACGGGCAGAGAAGAGGAAATATTGTGTGTGTATGTGTGCATGTGTTTAAATATAGGGCTCTCTGTGTAACTCGGAATGGCCTCAAACTTAAAATCCTCCTGCCTCTGTCTCTAAGTGCTAGGATTAAGGCATGTACTTACCACCATGCCTGGCTCAAGACAAAAGAAAAATTTGAGCTTTGGAGCCATAAAATGTGGGTTCAAATGTTTTCCTAGATCTTGGTCCTGTGTATTTTATAGTACATCTCTACATCCAGACTCCTGGCTGGCTGCCCAGCACTTACATTGGGTGTCCCTACCCCCAGGGCACCTGTAAAGACATTAAATTGAAGTAATGGTATAAAGAAAAACATCAACCAGTACACTATAGACCATCTTTTCTAACAGTCAAGACTACACACAAAGCTTCCTAACAAACATTTTCAGCCCAACAGTCTCCACTCCAGCTGCAGCTCAAGCTGCCCTATTCAGTCCCACCAAAGAATTCCCACAGTTTGTAGCATCTTCCCACGGGCTCTAGCATGTCATCCACGTCCTTGCATGTAGAGATCCCTATACCCCATAAGCATGCAAACACACCAGCACAACTCTACTATTTACTAGAGATGAAATAATAGTGCTAGCTCAAGATTTAGGGTGCCTATCCCAAAGTCCATATGTTACTTCACCTACCAATAAGATCATACAGAGCTCTGAGTAGCCCAGAAATCTAGACAGAGGTTGTGACCCAACTCTGCCCCATAAACTACACCCTGGGCTGCCCTGAGCTACAGCCCCAGAGTCTTTGGAGCAAAGAGGAGGTAGAGCAGCCAAGCACAGCTCCTGTTCCATGGGAAGCCCTGGGACCTGGCAGGCCAGCAGAACCTGGATTACTGCTGGCACAGCCATACACAGTTATTGGGTTTCAGGTGGTGTAAGGCAGGGCTCTTGCAGGGAAAGGACAAGGAGTTCTCCCTCCTTGGTATCTGGACCTGAATTTTATTTCATGCTAGAGGCTTCTAAGTTAAGGTAAGGCATTGATAGCAAGGGGTGGGACTAACTCACAGAGGTGGTCTAGCCGATACTAGTGACACCATCCACCAACATCAAATGTGGGGGGAAGATCACTCCCCATGTTCAAGAATCATCAGGATGTCTGCCCCAGGTTATCCACCCCACTCCCAGTTCTGGGACAGGTGGCAGGTGGTAGCAGAGTCACATTTAATTACCCACATGATCTTAGGAACATCCCGTCCCCGTAGCTGGGACAATGAAAGCAAAGCATCTCTCATAACCTATGAGGAAGTCAACTCATCCATGAGGAAGGGTTGCAGGTTTTGTGTGCCAAAAGGAGGGGCAGAGCTGGTTACTGCTGCACCCAGGGCAAGTTCCAAGAAGTTCTCCTCTACCTAAAAGGTAATCCAACTGGACAGCCTTCAACAAGCTATTCCCTCCTTGGTCCTAAGGCTTCAAAGGACTGGTATAACCAAAAAGACACAAGGTTCCCCAATCACAACCTAGCCTGACAGCCAAGGGACCTTACCCTGGGAGTAGGGGCCACACTTCTGTGGCTACCATGCACTCTGGCCTTATACAAACTTTCTTTTGTTACTACTTATAGAATCTGCAAAATGGAGTAAATCTGGGGCTGTAAGGAAAACCGTTTTGCATTTCCCAAAGATGTGAATCTATCTGGGTGTGAGTTAAGAGAGGCAAAGTGGTCTCACTTGGCTAGGTGCCAGGCAGCCAAATGAAGGCCATCACTAGCAGTGAGCTGTGCCTAAATTCTGGCTCATATCCATGTCTAGATCCTGAGTTTGCTGGACCATAGCACCTGAGTGATCCAGTCAGTTCTTGATGCTGGGCTTCTGTTTCACACACAGACCTCTGGAAGAAGGACATGAAGGAAAGCTAAGGCTTGCTCAGATGGAGAAGTGCAGCTCCAGAGGCTCTGATCTCTGTGAGATTATACCAAGATCCTGGCAGGAGCAGCCTGCCAAGTCCATAGTGCTCAGAGACAGTCTAGTCCAAAGGAGAGACATAAGAAACATTTATTTTGCTTTGGCCTCAACCTTATAGACAGGCTCAAAGGATCAAGACTCATTTATGTATGTTAAGACATGCTGCCTTCAGTATGAAACACCATTCCCTAGAGCTCATGGAAACTGCACAGAGCAGCCCAGGCCAAGGGCACACCATACACATGACTTACAGAGCCAAGACACTTGGACCAGGCAAGAAGGTGGCAACATCCTGCGGTAACCATCCAGATTGGTCCTGTTCAGTACCCTTCATTCACCCTGCCTTTAGGTTTTTCCGAGTAACTCCACTAAGAACACAATAGACATGTGTGGGTCAGTAATAAAAAAGCTAGACTGGATGTTGATCAGCACTGTGGTCCTGGACTAGCCTCTGACAGGGCAGTGGTTCCATACTTGGGGAGCTTCATAGTTTAAAAGGAAGATCCAATGGTTCAGCAGTTAAAAAGTATTTGTTACTCTTGCTGAAAACCAGAGTTTGGTTCCCACCATCCACATCAGGTGATTTCATAACTGCTATAACTCCAGCTGCTGGAGGTCCTGACTCCTTTGGACTCGGTGGGTACCTGGAGACACATGCACAGACACCCCTACACCCCTACATACACACACACACACACACACACACACACACACACTCACCCCCCCCCTCAAATAAAAAATATTTTCAACAAAACAAAAGCTAGATCCAAATGATGGAAGCTACTGGAGGATGTGGAAGCATACTGTCCTAGCAAGGGTTAAAAGATCCTCCAAGATTCTCTGTTCCCCCCTGACGTGGACAGGTGCAATATAATCTGAAACTTAGAAAGTAGAGAAAATGAATGAGCTGCCACATGTGACCTGGAAGCCTCAGGGTCCTGTGCAGCAGAACATAGGTTGCATCTCACCTAAGTTCCTCAACTCCCAACTCATTAACTCTAATCTAGATTCCTTACGGCAAGACCTGAGGGATTAGCAAGGGCCCCAGAAGCAGAGATTCTTTCCACTAACCACCCCTTACTGAGTCAGAGGCTAGATATACACAGGTATAGCCCAGGGAGCCTTGAATAAACAAATTAAATAGTAAATGAAGGGAAAAAGTGAGAATCTAAAGTGACTGGACCTGAAGAGCCAAAACAGATGTTTGAAGACCATAAGGAAAGTCCTTGGGCTTTATCTTGGACCTAATTTCCCAGATAAAATAAGAGGGTGGAGAAGTTATCCCCAGAAACCTGTCTAGCTCTGGCATATTCTAGTCTGCTCAGGCCCAGGTCACTCTGACACCCTGTAACACAACCTCTGAAGGCCACTCAGAGGCTCCGGTTAGACTGGTGGCCTAGGCACCAACAAAGCAGCCTTGACAAGACTAGTGGCAGATGCAGGAAAGATACTGGGAGATTTAAAGTCCTCAGAGCTCAGACAACAAGATAACAGAGATGACTCCTCAGAAAGGGGTTTCATAAACCAACCAAATATGAAGTCTTGGCTGAAGTCGAGGCCTGATTTCATTCCCTGAAAGTCTAAGGACAAGCAAGTGCTCTTGGCTAGACCAGAAGTCAGAGCTTTCCCTTCCAGAACCCTCCGCCTGCTGAACATGTCTGTCTGTCCTCAGATGGTCAGTCCAGTCCAGGCTCCTGAGTATATCTCCACAGTCCATCAGGAAAGCTGTAGGATGCTGGGTTATGGATAGGTGGAAAAGGCACCCAGGTTATGAAATAAAGTGATCTTTCATTTTTCTGTCTCTTAGGAGGGAAGAGAAGAAGGGAAGAAAGTCAACCTTGGAATACTGCCTGAGGCAGAAGCAGTAACCTCAATGAAAAGGCACTCAAATGAGAAAAGACGGTAAGGAAGAAGAGTTGTCAGTCACCTGTTAATGGCACCACTCTTGGCAGAATTAGTGGGCCAACACTGTTGACCTGGAATTTGGTACTATGCTTATCTCTCTCTCAGAGTTGCTTCCACATATATACTGTATGCCCCAAGGAAACTAAGGAGAGTCTGTACTATGGATGAATTCTCGGTGAAATCAGCAAGGATGGAAAGCTGGTGACCGGTATATTTCTAGGAGCCTGAAAGGCAAGGTCTTGACCTCTGAGGAGCCTCAAGCTCCTACTTGAAACCCTGAAGACATCTTAAAGCTCATAAGATAACACACTGTGGTGGCTGCTATTACAGCTCTGAGAGATGCCAGAATGACCTAGATGCAAATAAATGATGGTAGTGTATTAGTCAAGGTTAGAGCATCCTGTACCAGGCATCAGGACAGAGAATATTAGAGAATGTCCTCTGGTCTTCTTCCTATCCTTGGAAGATGGGACACAGGGAGAAAAGAACAGAAAGAATTAAACAAATAGAAGACACTGAACCATGAACCCTACATCTAAGAGGCTAATTGGGGACCTGAGTGACAGAAGTAGAGCCATGGGCAGGTGCTGTGTACAACAGAGCACAGGCCCAGCCATGCTGCTTCTCCCGGCGGCAGAGTGATCCTAGTGCACCCTCTTGTGGCAGAAGGGAGAATGGGTCTGTGGACAACCATGAGAGGATTGGTTCTTGGCGAGAAGAGGGTGCTCCAGCTCCCGTTCCCTCTCAACACATCCTTCTAATTTCATCATGCCTCAGACGCTGGGTCTCCATCTCCCCCAGCCATCAAGCCCCTGCAAGCATGAGATGCTGACCTCTACAGAGAGGTGCAGAAATGTGTCATAAAGAATGGGAATTTAAGGGGCTGGAGAGCAGTTTAAAGCACTTGCACTTGCAAAGGACCCAGGTTCACTTCCCAGCACCCACACAGTGGCTTATAACCATCCCTGACTCCAGTTCCAGGAGATCTAACACCTTCTTCTGACCAGGAGTGCATACATACATGCAGGCAAAACATCCATACACGATTTTTAAAAACGAATAGAGGCTTGAGAGATGGCTCAGCAGTTAAGAGATCTGGATGCTCTTACAGAGGATCTGGATTCCCAGCACCCACATCAGGGTTCACAACCACCTGCTACTCCAGTTTCAGGAGATGCTATGCCCTTTTCTAGCCTCCTGAAGAACCAAGCAAGCATGTGGTGGTGCACAGACAGACATGCAGGCAAAACATCAAAACTTATAAAAATAAATAATTTAATCAATTAAAAAAAACAATGAAAATTTAACTCAGAAGTAGACATGTGTCTGGAAAAGCCAGAATGCATACCAGGGCAGTATGAGTCTGGCATGAGAAACTGGTCTACATTGGCACAGATAGTTTCCCAAGGGACAAGGCTAACAGGATGTGGAGGGAAGCTTAGTCACCTCAGCCCTCCACGTGGATTCTTGTTTCCTAGCTCAGCTAGACCCTTCCAAATCTCTACTTCTCTCTAACTCTCAGAACTGTTTTGTCTCTACTGACACTTATTACTCAGAAATAAGATCTGTGTCACAGTAACCCCTTCAGCATGTAGTCTTAGCTTCTCCCCTAGATTCAAAATCCTAGGACCCGGGCTGGAGAGTTGGCTCAGAGGGTAAGAGCATTGCCTGCTCTTCCAAAGGTCCTGAGTTCAATTCCCAGCAACCACATGGTGGCTCACAACCATCTATAATGAGGTCTGGTGCCCTCTTCTGGCCTGCAGGCATACACACAGACAGAATATTGTATACATAATAAATAAATAAAAAATATTTAAAAAAAAATCCTAGGACCCTGCTAGTACCATTGAGTCTATCGCTCATCTAGTCACAAAAAAAAAAAAAAAAGTGAGCATCCATTCTGTTTAGCATTGCACTATTGGGTTTTGTTGTTTCAAGACAGGCTTTCTCTGTGTAATAGCAATGGTTGTCCTGGAACTTGATCTGTAGACCAGGCTGGCCTCAGATTCACTGAGATCCTCCTAAAAGTGTGCACCACCACCCACTGTTCAATCTACAAGCAACAATTTGCCAGAGAGTGATCTCTGTTCCACTTTACGTACACTTGGCATTAAATAGCTGGCCAAAAGCTGCACAATACCTAATGCCTGTCCCCAAGAACAAGAGAAATTCTGGTAAGCAGAGAGGTCTTTTTATTTACTTTGTTTGGTTTTGGCTTTTTTGAAACAGGGTTTCCCTGTGTGGCCCTGGCTGTCCTGGAACTTGCTCTTTAGATCAGATTATTCTCAAACTCACAGAAATCTGCCTACCTCTGCCTCTCAAGTGCTGAGATTAGAGTGCACCACCAAGCCCGGCTGATCAGAGAGGTTTTGTAGTCCTGAACCTAAACAGGCATAGATGACTTACCAGGAGAAGTGACTAGGGGACCAGAGACAAAACTATCAGAGGCAGACCTCGGCCCTTGGGGATGGTGGTTCTGTTTACCTCATGCCTACTTGCTTTTATGCAAGAGACACTCTGCTATGTTTCATATGACTACCTAAGAAAGTAGGGATTGGGTACCATAACACATGCCTATAATTCTAGTACTTGAAAGGCTGGAGCACGAGAATGCTGATTTCAAGTCTGAGCTACATAATGAGACTATCTGAAAATAAACACAAAATAAGGAAACCAGGGAAGGCAGACTATTGCATTAAGATGATTTTAGGCAAAAACATTTAAAAATAAGTGATTAACAGAACACAGTGGTGTATGCCTGTAAACCCAGCACTCAGGAGAAAAAGTCAGGAGGATCACTGCCAGTGAGTCCAACCCTGACTACAAAGTGAGACCTTGTTTTGAAAAGGTTTCAAACAAAATGGAAAAATAAATAAGGTGTTGAGGCATTTCCCTTTCTGCCACCCTGAAAGCATAGTCTACAGGGTCCTCAATAGCTGACATTTGCCTAATTTAAGTGGCTGCCTTTAAAATCCCATACAAGAATTTAGACACTGCTTCCATCTCACAAGCCAGGTCCAAGACATTGCTGAGTAAATCCAAGAGAAAGTATATTATCACTCGCCATAACAAGTTCTGACGGGCCTTCCTGGAGCAGCTTGGGTTTCAAGGCCCACTCTTACTGGCTTGACCATAAACAGCTTCCCAGATAAAATCTGGTGAAAGTGTACACTAGTGCAAGACGTAATTTAACAGGAAATTAGGGATGGGGATGGAGAGGCAAAGGAAAGAAAAAATGGCCAGGCAAGACAAAACTTGCCCAGGGCAACTGTATTTGGTCAGGAACTCTGGGGCTCTAGCCCGGGAATACATAAGGAGTCTAGGCCTGGCTTGGGTCCTCAAATATTCCCTAGATTCTAAGATTTCAGGTGTAAAGAAAAAGGGCTTGACAGAACCTACTTAGGTCTCAGACTAGCCCTATAATGCTGTGAACCACAATCTCTGGAAGGCGTATGTTCCAAGCTCACCAGCACAAACCTTAACGTGGATGACCACTGTCCTAATTTTCCTCTCTGTCCTAATTTTTCTTAAGTATCTTTACCAGATGCTCTTTTTTAAAAAAAATATTTATTTTATATATAAGGGTGTTTTGTTCATCTGTGCATCATGCACCTGTCTTGTGCTTGTGTGGTGGAGGAATCCCCTGGGAATGGAGTTAAAGACCCTTATGAGCTTCCGAGTGGATGCTGAGAATCAAATCTGAGTCCTCTAGAGGAGGAGCTAGTGCCCTAACAGTGAAAGAAAACATAAATTAGGCATTGAAAAATGTTCTCCCTCCTAACCTCTCCAATCTCTCCCAGAGGTTATAACTCTGGATAGTGTGGGGCCTTTGCTTCCAAATACTAGTCTTGTGCATGCCTAATGTGTTCTACAATGGGATTGCGCTATATAAAATGCTTTGCAACTTTCCCCTTAACAATGTATTTCTAAAACAGCACTTAAAAAACTTACTGCAGCTGGGCAATGATGGCACACGTCTTTAATCCCAGCACTTGAGAGGCAGAGGCAGGAGGAGCTCAGTGAATTCGAGGATAGCCTGGTCCACAGAGCAAGTTCCAGGACAGTCGAGACTGTTACAAAGAGAAACCCTGTCTCAAACAAAAAACAAAAACAAACAAACAGGGGGCTAGAGAGATGGCTCAGTGGTTAAGAGCATTGCCTGCTCTTCCAAAGGTCCTGAGTTCAATTCCCGGCAACCACATGGTGGCTCACAACCATCTGGAATGAGGTCTGGTGCCCTCTTCTGGCCTGCAGGCATATATACAGACAGAATATTGTATACATAATAAGTAAATAAATATTTAAAAAACAAACAAACAAAAAAACCCTAACTTACTGCTAGTGTTCCTAGTGTTCCACTGTAAGAGCACTGCGTGGCTTAACTACTACCCTATGATCATCTATAAAACACAATCACATAAATGGGGTTACAGGGTCATACAGTACAGATACAGGCAGTGTTTTGAAAGGTGACAATTTTGCCTAATAGACTAGTGGATGCACATCTGTAATCCAAGCACCTCAAAGATGGAGAAAGGAGGATCAGAAGTTCAAGGTCATCCTATTCTACATAGCAAATTCAGGCCAGCCTACACTACAGAGACCAGATCACCTCAAAATCCAAAACAGACCAACAACAAAAACTGTGTGTGTAGATATAGATATATTTCCATATGTATGTATCAAAAATCAAGGAACAGAGTTGAAGAGATGGCTCAGAGGTTAAGAGCACTGACTGCTCTTCCAGAGGTTCTGAGTTCAAATCCCAGCAACCATATGATGGCTCAAAACCATCTATACTGAGTTCTAGTGCCCTCTTCTGGCCCATAAGCATATATGCAGGCAGAACACTGTATACATAATAAATAAAAACAAATCTTTAAAATAAAAAAAAATCTAAAAGAAAGAAACAAAGCAAGAAACAAACATACACCCCATAGTCACACTGAGAGATGTCAGCAATTGAGGAACGGGAAATTCCAGCATATTTCTCACTCTGCCTTGTGGCTAAATTAGGCCCCATGCCAGATGTCTTTGTTAGGCCACGCTTGCCCACATTTAGCCCACAGTTACGACTTTTCTCTAGTCACCTGGCAGAATTCATGAGCAGGACTGGGCTTCTAAGGCAGGCTGCCCTGGCTTCAAGCCTAGAAATAGCTGAGAATGTCAATCTCCTTCCAGCCAGTGTACTGATGATTTCCAGATTGGTATCTTAATTGAGTGCTACTTCCCCACATGCCTACTGGACTCCTTCCTTACACATCTAAGAGGCAATGCCTCCTCTTCTACGCTATCCACACTCAAGCTGTTTTATCCTCAGGGGTCCCCCCACCTCAGAAACAGCTTCAGGGTTTATCTGAGTCTTTC
Organism: Microtus oregoni; assembly: GCF_018167655.1. NCBI lineage: Eukaryota > Metazoa > Chordata > Mammalia > Rodentia > Cricetidae > Microtus > Microtus oregoni. The sequence continues at coordinate 46,530,860 of NW_024543063.1, forward strand.
TTGAAGTCAGAAGCCTGACTTCCAATACCTCTTACCTGATATCTAATAAAAGTAGGTTTCATCCCCTTTGGATCTCTAACCCAGTCCTTCACCCCCTTCGTTCATGCTATCACCCAAGGCCACCATCCTCTAGTCTGATTTCTGAGAATCCAGATCAGGTTTCTGTTTATATCCTACAACCAATCCCGACCTCCACAATACCCCTCTGCTTCGTCTAGAAAAAGATGAAGGTCCAGAAGACTCACAGCCGTTTCTGCCTCTCCCTAGCCTCTATCCCCAGTTTAGATACCTCATTCTCTAGAGGAGCAGAAACAGCAAGTTAGAAGAAAGCAATCAAAGCAGCAGGCACAGTCATCAATGATCCATCCATACCAGCTCCTTGATCCTTGGGCACCAGGGTCTCTTCATATAATGAAATCATTGCCCAAGGTAATTGGAACAATACAAATACTGAGAGAAAAGCTTCAGGCATATGTGAGGCTCAGTCACTAAATGACTCACATTTATTCCTTTTGGGTTATTGCCTTCTGCAGACATTTCTCCAATGGCCCCTGAACACCTCTCTTGTTCACTAGTCTCAGGACGGTGACATCTCTTCCTCTGAAGCGTAGCTGACCCTGGTGCACTGAGGACTGAGCCGGCTAATCTGCTATCTAAGCTCTAGTCATGTCATTTCAGAAACCCTGTTTAGTCTCCTTTGGCAAACAAAACGAAACACATAAATATTTTCATGCATAATAAATTGCAGTAAAGAAACTGCAGAGTATGGTAGCCCATACCTTTAACCCTAGCACTTGGGAGGTAGAGGCAGGTTATTTTTTGAGTTCAAGGCCAACTTGGTCTACAGAGAGTTTCAGGATAGCCGAGGATAAACCTTGTCTCAAAACAAACAAAAAGAAATTATTTTGTGTTTGTGGTTTTGTTGTTTGAGACAAGGTGTGCTTATGAATCAAAGTTGGCCTTAAACTCATTACCTTCCTTCCTACTTCAGTATCCTAAGCACTAGGCTGAAATAAAAGGTCTGTGCCCCATGCCTTTATGTTTACATTCACTGTGGCTCAGAGGAAAGGAACGGGAGTCAGTTCTTTTCTTTCACCACATCCGTCCTGGGGTTGAACACAGGCAGTTAGGGCTGGAGCCATCAAATTGGCCAGCAACTATTTACAAATTTTTTTGAAGATTTATTTTTATTTTACGTGTATAAGTGCTTTGTCTGCATGTATATGTGCGTAGCAGTTGCATCCCTGGACATCAGAAGGTGGCACAGGATTCCCTGGAACTAGAGTTACTGATGGTTGTAACTACCATGTGAGTGCTGGGAACCCTGGTCCCCTACAACAGCAACAAGTGCACTTAACTGTTGAGCCATCTTTCTAGTTCCCAGCCAGCAACTTTTTTTAAAAAAAAGATTTATTTATGTATGTGAGTACTCTACCTGCATGTACACCTCTATGCCAGAAGAGGGCATCAGAACCCACTATAGATGGTTGTGAGCCACCATGTGGGTGCTTGAAATAGAACTCAGGACCTCTGGAAGAGCAGCCAATGCTCTTAACTGCTGAGCCATCTCTCCAGTCCCAGCCATCAACTCCTAAGACATTTCCCATACACTGACTTTAGTCAAAGCTAATCATATTTCTCTTTCTAAAAATCTTAACTTTCATTCCTCTTGACCATATATGTATGTACTTCTGAGGTACCCATGGCCTTCCACACACCAGCAAGACATCAATCCAGACACAGACCCTGCACATACTTCATGTATTCTACTCCTAGTTGTAAAGCTTCTCTGATATGCTGTATTTTTGTTCTGATAAGTCTAATGTCACTAGTTCTCCCTCAGGTGTTCTCACTCCCTTAACTAAATTAATTATTTATTTATTTTTGGTACTGGCTTTATTGATATTAACTCATTTACCATATAACATGCCCATTTAAAGTATAAAGTACATGCCAACGGGCGGTGGTGGTGCACACCTTTAATCCCAGCACTCGGAAGGCAGAGGCAGGCAGATCTCAGTGAGTTCCAGGCCAACCAGGACTGTTACACAGAGAAACCCGGTCTTGAAAAATGGGGTGGGGGTAGCCAGGCATGGTGTCGCACACCTTTAATCCCAGCACTCAGGAGGAAGAGGCAGTTGGATTTTTTTGAGTTCAAGGTCAGTCTGGTCTACAGAATGAGTTCCAGGACAACCAAGGCTACATAGAGAAACACTGACTCCAAAAAACAAAAAGTGTAAAGTACTAGTTTTCAGTTTTCGCTCATCACAATCAGAACATTTTTATCATCCTGAAGGTCCTCTCTGGGATTACCGATCTCGCAGGGCCTTTGGCCACTTAACAGTATTCCTTCTTCATCCCACTCCGAACTTTGCTTAAATGAAGAACTTTCTGGAGAAGGTCCAATCTCTGGTCTCTATTCTGATTCTCTACTCTTTTGGGGACTTTGGTTACAACTCTGCTGCAGTCCCCAAAGCTGTCTTTCAAGCTCACATCTTACACACTCGGCTGGCTCACGGATGCTCGACCCATCTCACTTTCCCCTACTGTCCTTTCTCTTACATGCTGCCATCATTTCATTCTGTCATCTACACACTTATCTAACCCACACAAAACTTAATTAATTCCTGCCAGGCAATGGTGGCACACACCTTTAATCCCAGCACTCGGGAGGCAGAGGCAGGTGGATCTCTGTGAGTTCGAGACCAGCATGGTCTACAGAGCTAGTTCCAGGACAGGTTACAAAGCCACAGAGAAACCCTGTCTTGAAAAAAAAAAAAAAAAAAAAACCTTAATTCCTTGTTTTTCTTTCTTTCTTTCTTTCTTTTTTAGACAGAGTCTCATATAGTCTAAACTGGCCTCAGAATTGCTACATAGGGAGCTGGAGAGATGGCTCAGTGGTTAAGAGCATTGCCTGCTCTTCCAAAGATCCTGAGTTCAATTCCCAGCAACCATCTGTAATGAGGTCTGGTGCCCTCTTCTGGCCTTCAGGAATACACACAGACAGAACATTGTATACATAATAAATAAATAAATTTTTTTTTTTTTGATTTTTCGAGACAGGGTTTCTCTGTAGCTTTTTGGTTCCTGTCCTGGAACTAGCTCTTGTAGACCAGGCTGGCCTCGAACTCACAGAGATCCGCCTGCCTCTGCCTCCCGAGTGCTGGGATTAAAGGCGTGCGCCACCACCGCCCGGCATAAATAAATATTTTTTTAAAAAAAAAAAAACAAAATTGCTACATAGCTGAGAAATGGCTTTGAACTCCTGATAACCCTGCTTTCCCAACACCAAGTGGTGGGATTACAGGTGAGCACTACCACAGACTCAGCTTTTTTTCCTCCCTCATTCTTTCTAGTTCAGTCTCATCTTATTTCTTCCTAAAATTCCCCTACAGTATTCCCAGTCAATGTCTGAGCAAATTGTCATCACCTCTGGTTGGATGGCTGTAAGAACCTACAGACTGGGGCTGGGAAATGGGTTCGGCAGTTAAGAGCACTTACAACTCTTTAAGAAGAACTGAGTTCAATTCCCAGCACCCACATGGCAGCTCACAACCACTGTTAGAAGATCGATCCATCATCCTCTTCTGACCTCTAAGGGCACCAGGTATGCACATGGTGTGCAAACATGCGTTCAAGCAAAACACTCATATACATCAAGAAGGAGGAGGAAGAGGAGGAGGAGGAGGAGGAGGAAGAGGAAGCAGCAGCAGCAGCAGCACCACCACCACCTATGGATTGTTCTTTCTCCTCTATAGTAGTCTACATCACCAGCCTACTTTCCAATGACAGTTACCTTTAAAAGTCAAATTCAGTAGTTTTACTTTCACATACTCTAAACTCAAGGTCCTCTGGCTTTTGGATCTTTCAAGAGTTGATTTCCGTTTAACTTTCCAGCCATATTCCTGGTCATTCCACAATTAATCAACGCCAGATGACATGTAACTAATGAGGACAACATCAACATCTGTATCTTCAGTTTCATAAAGCTGCTGGACTAGCCAAACCCAGCCAGGATTTCCAGTGTTTCTTCACATCAGACTATCTCTTATGAAATAATGTGAGACCACGGAAGGAAATGTGAAGAGAAATTACACCAGAGCAAAGAGGAATCAACGTACTTTTGAGGGGCTGTGGGGATAGCCCAGTTGGTAAAGTGCCTGTGGTGCAAGCATGGGGATCTGAGTTTAGGTTGTCAGCACCCACCATTAAAAAAATTTGAGGGGGCTGGAGAGATGGCTCAGGGGGCTGGAGAGATGGTTCAGTGGTTAAGAGCACTGCCTGCTCTTCCAAAGGTCCTGAGTTCAATTCCCGGCAACCACATGGTGGCTCACAACCATCTGTAGTGAGGTCTGGTGACCTCTTCTGGCCTGCAGATATACACACAGACAGAATATTGTATACATAATAAATAAATAAATAAATATTTAAAAAAAAATTTGAGCATGGTGTCAGAGTCTGCAACCCCAGTACTTGGATGGTGGGAGTAGACAGAGCTCATTAACCATCCAGCCTAGTTATAGTGATGAGTATCGGGGTCAGTGAGAAACCCTGTCTCAAAAACTAAGGTGGAGAGAAGTCAAGAAAGACACCTGAGCCAGTTGTGGTGGCACATGCCTCATCCTTATACTTGGAGGCAGAAACAGGTGGATCCCTGTGAGTTCTAGGCCAGACTGATCTAAAGAGCAAATTCCAGGATAGCCAGTACTACATAGAGAATCCAATCTCAAAAACAAACACACACAGAAAGACACTTCTATATGCAAGCATACACAAGTGAATGAGTACCCCACATGCATATACATACACATCCACATAAAAGCACCTATCTCATACACACACAAACACTAGAAAACAAGTATTCTGAAAAATAAGCAGCACAGCTGTCTTAGTTAGGATTTCTATTGCTGCAATTCAACATCATAACCAAAAAGCAGGTTGTGGAGGAAACGATTTATTTGGCTTACACTTCCATCTCACTGTTCATCACTAAAGGATGGCCAAAATCGGGACAGGAACTCAAGCAGGGCAGGAACCTGAAGGCAGGAGCTGATGCAGAGACATTGGTGAGATGCAGTTTACTGGCTTGCTTTCTTATAGAAACCAAAACCATAAACCCAGGGATGGCACCACCCACAATGCACTGGGCCCTCCCCCAGTGATCACTAATTGAGAAAATGCATTATAGCTGGATCTCATGGAGGCATTACCTCAACTAAGGCTCCTTCCTCTCTGATGATTCTAGCCTGTGTCAAGTTGACACCCAAACCCGGCCAGTACAATATCTTATATGAGGGCTTCAACCATAGCACCAATAGCTAACGCACTGGCTGTGAAAAACTATCCTCAGGATCATTTAGTCCATGTGAAAGTTGAACTGGCTCAAAGGCCATGTAAAGCCCCCACTCTGGATTAGAAAACTTGCATTCAGGTCATCATTAGCTGGGTGTACAGCATTACCCAGAAGGCCATTTGCTTTTCTGTATTTTCCAAGTTTCTGAGGGACAAGAACACTAAATTACCAGAGAAAACCTATGACTGGCCTAGTAGTGATGAGAACCCCTAGGATCCAGGTTGTCAACCATGGCCAGAGTTTCAGTGATGAGGTCGGCAGCCGCCTATGGTCACACCTGTAAACCAGCACTTTAGAGGATTACTGCTAATTCCTGTCGAGCCTATGCTATATGGTAAATTCTAAGTCAGCCTGGGCTACAGAGCGAGACCCTGTCCCAAAAAACTAACTAACTAACTAACTAACTAACTAACTAATAAGGGGCTGAAGATACAGTGCAGCAGTTAAAAGAGCACTGGCTGCTCTTCCATTCAATCCCTAGCATTGACTCCAGCACCAGGGAACGCAGCTCCTTCTGTGGCCTCCAATGGTAGGTACCCAAACTCACATCCACATGTCCACACATACATAACTTTAAAAAATAAACACATGCCAGATGGTGGTGGCACCCGCCTTTAATCCCAGCACTCAGGGGGAGGCAGAGATGACAGGCGGATCTTTGAGGCCAGCCTGGTCTATAGAGCGAGTTCCAAGACAGGCTCCAAAGCCACAGAGAAACCCTGCCTCGAAAAAAAACAAAAAATAAAAACCCACAAAAATATAAAAACAATTACAGCTATTTAGGAGGCTAAAAGGGAGGGGAGGATCACAATATCAAAGCCATCTTAGGCTACAGAGTACAAGCCAGCCAGTGTAAGTTAGAGAGGCTGTCTCAAAATAAAAGTAAAAAAGATGGCTGAAAGCCAGGCAGTGGTGGCTGCTCATGTCTTTAATCCCAGTACTCAAGAGGAAGAGGCAAGGCGGATCTCTGAGTTTGAAGCCAGTTTGTTCTAGAGAGTAAGTTCCTGGACAGCCAAGGCTACCCTGTGTCGAAAACAAAACAACAACAAAAAGAGGGCTGGGGGCTACAGTCCGGTGGTTAAACTACTTTCCAAGTATCTACAGGGCTTAAATCATAATACTGGAAAAAAGGAAGGTGGTACTGGGGCAGTGTTTGTGGGGGAAGAAGGAAGCAGAGAGAACAGCAAGGTAAGTAATAGACAATATAAGTTAACACTGAATTCGGACTTTGCCCTTACTGGGTTCTTGGGGCTGGGCTGTGTTTTACACAAAGTAGCACTGTGACCATTCATCTCACAGCCTTTATGAGACAGACGCTGCTTAAATGCCAAATGAAGAGTTTATATCCAGAGATGTTAAACCATTGGTCTACAGGAATTCAGCACTTGGCAGGTTGACTCTGAAGTTCGATCACCTCTGTGTATACTGTGTGTAAAGGAAAAGGGTAAACCAGGCAATGGTGGCGCACACCTTTAATCCCAGCACTTAGGAGGCAGAGGCAGGCGGATCTCTGTGAGTTCGAGGCCAGCCTGGTCTACAAGAGCTAGCTCCAGGACAGGCTCCAAAGCTATAGAGAAACCCTGTCTCGAAAAGCCAAAAAAAAAAAAGTGTATGTGTGATCCCTAAATGCCACCCTGAAAGTTTGGATTATGTTCCACAAGGGTCCATTGCTAAACAGTTCGGCATGAAGAATGCCCTAATGTGTTTATTATTGATGATAGGTCTGCTGGAAAGACAGGAACACAGGCTCCCAGAAACTCCACAGAAGAGCAGGCAGCAGTTGGAGTAAGGAAAGACAGAAGAGAAGCCAAAACAGGGCAATAACGTTCACCTTTGCATTTACCCAATCAAGGATCTTTCTCAAAGAAAAAGTTAAACATCTTTGTAACAGGGAAAACAAAGAATCTTCCTCTAGTTCTAGTCAATCCATAGAACTTATGTTAAGTGCCAAGTAGGTGTCTGTTAGGCCATGCCCCAGGCGGCCTCTCTATTTCTCCTCTTCCAACAGTGGAGTCAAACTAGGGTCCATGGCTGGTTCCCACCACCCAGCATCTTGATGCACCCTCTCCTCATTTCACTCATCTAATGAAGGTGAACAACCCTCCTTGCAGGTTAACAGGAAAACCATAACACGCACTGCTGACTCGAACGTCAGTGAGTGTCCTATTATTGTAATACTATTTTTCACTTGACAGGTCTAGTTTTCAAGGTAAACAATATTTGGATGAGTTCAATTTAACTCCAGAGGTTTTTGACCAGAAGGTTCTAAACAGGGTGAAACACCAAGCCTCCTTCTCTAGCTAGAAGTACTTTTCTTCAAAGGAATCCTTTAGGACGAAGAGGCAGGAAGTCACATCCCCACCCTTCACTACCACCACGGTGGATGGTCTGGAATTAGGGACAGCTCTAACGTAGGACATTTGCTACGATGGGCCTGAACGTCATCTTCCTTTAGAGCACTGGTTCCCTACCCTCCTAATACCTGCGACCATAAGACCATATAATACAGTGCCATATGTTGTGGTGACCCCCAACTATAAAATTATTTTCGTTGCTACTTCAGAACAGTAATTTTGCTACTGTTATGAATCATGACGTAAATAGTTGTGTTTCCTAATGGTCTTAGGCAACCTGTGGCCTATCCCAAGGTGGGGGGGGGGGCCCGCGACCCACCTGTTGAGAACCGCTGCTCTAGAGCCAGGTTATGAAAGGAGAATTGAGTTTCTGTCACTCTTGTGTAAGAAACTGGCCTCTCGCTGGGGGGTGGGTGGGAGTCAGGGCCAGACACTTGTGCACGAACTTCAGATTTACAGGGCTACCTCTTGCTTTCCCAAACATTCCGTCTGGAAGGCACTGGACGGCCAGCGGTTCCAAGTTGGGAGGAACCTCCCACCAAACTGGCTTAGCAATTCCCCAGGAAGGCTCGACCCTCAGACCAACACCAAAACACAATGATTCCAAAGACCTTGGGGGAGGTGAGAGGCTTTTCCACCTAATTTCCCCACGCACTGCCACCCGACAGGCCTAGGGTTGGGCCAGGGTGAAGAGGCTTGAAGGCGGACACTTCGCGCCGGCTAGTCAATCCTCAGGGGCTCGTCCTTCTAAATTACAGGGCTAGCTCAACAAGGTTAGAGGTAACCCAAGCAGAGGCAAACCACTGCGGTTTTTAAAGTCTTGTTTATGTCTGGGCCCTCGCGCCGAGTCGCAACTACAGGTAGACTCCCCTCTGACATGTCCGCCATCTGCTCCCGTTTTCCCAGAGGCCTCGCAGGCCCTTCAAGACCCTCCGTTACCGGCTTCCCGGCTCAGGGCGGCCTCCATTCCGGCCTTTCAAGGCCCCTCAGTCAGCCCAGACCCGCGGCTCACCCTCGAGAGTCTCGCACTGCACCAGGTTGAGGTAGTCCGCCTGGCTGAGCACCCCGGCCTTCAGGCCGCGCACTAATCCCTCCAAATAGCCATTGTCCACGTTGAAATAAAGCTCCGGGAAGAACGACATGGCTGCGGCGGGACGGCGGGGACGGCAGGGGCGGCAGGACCGAGAGCCCTGATCAGCCCGCACGCAACTCGACTCCGAGATCAGCTGACTCGGCGCCCGCAGAGGGCTGTCAAGTGCGTCAGGTGACGCAAAGCGTCTCACGTGACCACAGCAGGCGGGCTCTTAAATGTATCCAGCTTCCGGGTAGCCTGGCGCGCAAGCGTAGCTCAGAGATGAGCCGCTCACGGTCTTCAGGGCGCCTGCGCACTAAGGCAAGACTAGGCCTTGGACGCCTAGCAGAGAGCAAAGCAACGACGATGCTGGAAGTTGACCGCGTGGTGGCGCTAAAACCCTCAGGATTCGAGCAGGGGCCCTCAATTTAGTTTTCCCGAGTTAGGCGCTTCTGTCTGGCTCTGTCCGGGCCAACCAGGTAAAGGTGAACTTGTGTGCTGTTTCTTACGCTGCCGAGGCTGCCTCCTACCAGACGGAAACGAAGGTCCAGAGAAGGTTTTGAAACCAATGTTTAGCCACTAGCTAGATTTACATCCCGTAAGCTGACCTGCGCCCGCTTTCCCTGCATTTGTCGCGCTAGAGTCTCTGGGGCTGGCGTGTGACCTCCCGCTATCTCTACAGAGGTCTGGTGCCTTAAAAAATCGCCCGTCTACGTGGCTCAGAAGATGGAGTATCCTAGACCCCGAGGTTATAGTGTGTGTAGTTCCGGCATAACGACGCCCCCTACCCTTCGGGGAACCCAGCAACCCATCGATAATCACATGCAAAAAACAACCACAGCTTTAGGATTGGTCCCATCCTTTATTCGCGTCCCTGCCTTTGCCCAGCATCCGTTGGCTAGGTGCGGCTGCAGAGATTCGTGGCAGTACCCAGTTTGCGACAGTAGCAAAAGGCGTTGAAGAAGCGGCAGTAGCACGTGGCGCACGGGTCGCAGCAAGGAACTTGCTGTCCCAGGCAGGACTCGTGCAGCCTTACACAGCGACGCGGAGAACGAGACTCGCGATTCTGTGGATCTAGCACCTGCATTCATAGGGGGACAAGAACGTCTGACCGCAGATTCAGGAAACATCTCCCACCCCGATCCCAATAGGATGGCAGTGGAGTGTGGGGCAGGGATGGTCTGCCCAGTTTGGATGGTCCGGAAGTGGGGAGAGAGGGTGCTATCTGATGATCCCTACCTGCTACTTTATCCCTTTCCCTTAGGCGTTACCTCCGCCAAAGCTTCTGCCTTCCGCAGCAGAGCCTCTTCTGTTCGGTCTGCAGTTGTCCTCTTTGGGCCATTCAGACTTAGACCTGGGGCAGAGGATGTGAGGGCCACGCCCACCATGCACCAAGTACCCACCTCGCAGGGTTGGGATTGGGATTTGGGAACAAGGGTTTAGCCCATACAGGCAGATTTGTGACCAGCAATTGTCCTAGTCCCACCCATCCCCAACCTGACCATACTTACCTGGGAACTCTGGGAACAGGGCCTGGCCAGGCCTTCTGATGCCTTCCAGGGGTGCCATGCCCATCTGGACCCCCAGCGTGGGAGGCAGTGCCAGCAGCATCGCACAGCTCAGCAGCATTACCATCAGCATGGCCTGGCTCAGCAGGAAAACCCCCCCATTTAGTTTCTCCTCATCTTTAGAATACCCTACAAATGCTGAGAGAGACCCTCCCGCAAAGTCAGAATTCCTGCCTAACCTTTGCACTTACCTTTGCTTGCTGATCCTCGCCCAGGGAGTTCTTGGCCACTTGTGCCTGAAGCTTATATGGCAGAGTCTAATAAAGGGCCTGCACGTGACTGTTTTCTGCAGCCAGGGCCTGAGGGGCCCTCCCTGGAAAATGGAGACACAAGTTTGTCTTTCTCCCTAGAGCCTGAACCATTGAGAGAAGTACCTATCCAATTTGACATAAGCCTCCAGGAACCAATTAAACTTTGGGAACAAAATAGGGTGTCCAGACCCCAAAATTTCCCTAAGAGCAGAACCTAGGGATGGGTCAGGCTAGAACCATTAGCAATAATGAGACAGGCGGCCCTGTGATCTTAATTTGATTTCTGGCCCCACAGATGTTCGCTTAGCCTCTTTATGGCATGTTGTTTCCTTTGTTCCAGGAACGTTGGTCAAGGACACCAAAGGGCCAGTGAGTGTCACCAGGCAGGAGTGGAGTAAAAACCTAGACCCAAGGTTTCTTTGGAGGACAGGTCAAAAAAGCTCTCCCAGCTAAAATCACACCTTCTGGCTCTACCTCCTCTTTCTCTCCTTTAAGACCCCACCCTTGTTCCTGTCCCCAAGCTCCTTCCACCTAGGGCTCCTGTAAACCAAGGGAACAGAACGCACTGTTCCCAGGGTGGGCACACAGCTTTGAGTAAAAAGCTTTCAACCCGTCTGCTTCATTAGTGTTAATGGCAGCTCCCTTCTGCCCTGAATTGGCGGGTCTCTGCCCACGCCTGGTCTCATCAGCCTGAGAACATGGCGAGGGCTGCCCGTTGGTGGATGTAGCAGGACCCACGGGACCCTTTGTTTTGTTTTTGAGACAGGGTCTTTCTATGTAAGACCAAGCAGGCCTCCAACTCACAGAAATCCACCTGCCTCTACCTCTTAAGGACTGGGATTAAAGGCATTCACCACCATGCTTGGTGGGGTTTTAATGTTATTTTGTTGTTGTTATTGTTTTTGCCTGCATGTATATATGTCCACCACATGCATGCCTGGTGCCCAAGAAGGTCAGAAGAGGTTTTTGGATCCCCTGGACCTGGAATTACAGATAGCTGTGAACCATCATGTAGGTGATAGAAACTGAGTCTGGGTCCTCTGCAAAAGCATGAAATGTTCTTCACCTCTGAGACAACTCTCTAGCCCCGTGGTGGACTTTAAAAAAAAAAAACCATTCACATGCCCATTTGGAAAGGAATACAGGTTGAATCACCTTGGAGACCCCAGTGCCCAAGGCAATGAGAAAAGATGAAAGAATATATCTGTCAGGATATATAGCCCGGCTCATCTGGACTCTTGTGATCAGGTGGTTGCCTGAGGAAATCCAACCCCCAGGGGTAAACCAGCAAACTGCCCTCTGGCAGCCTTCATCTAGAGCACCCATCAATTAGTGTTTGGGTGCCAGCTTCAAGGGAAGGAGGTGTTCTGCAGAGAATGGGCCTACAGCAAGCAGACGGACACTGGTATCTACGGTCACACTGGCATTGTGTTCTTCTGCAGGTGACTCAGGACAGTCCTCAGAGCTCAGAGTCTATGTTCTCCTGCCCAGGTGGGGGCATGAGAAGCTAGGGAAGCACCCCCCCATTAGGGTTTTCGGGGAGTAGTCCCTGAACTCACCCTTGCTGCAGGGAGCAGCCCTTTGTTCTCTGCTGAGAATAGTGTAGACAGTCCCTGAGAAGGCCTGGCATTGAGACCTGTTAGGAAGCTAATCTGGAAGTTTGGTGCCCCACTTCAGGACTTGATCTTCTCTAGAGCAACAAGGGAAAGAACTCAGGGTGTATCCTAGCTGTGCCACTCGGAGCTCAAGAGCGGCAGTACGTGACGTGCACATGAGGTCCTTTCCCAGGTCTTATTTATTTATTTATTTTGTTTAGTTTTCTCGAGACAGGGTTTCTCTGTGTAGCCTGGGCTGTCCTGGAATTCACTCTGTAGAGTAGGCTGACCTTGAATTTACGGAGATCTGCCTGCCTCTGCCTCCTGAATACAGGATTAACAGCATGTGTCACCACCGCCCAGCTAAATGGATACTTTTTATTTCCTAATTTATGTGTCTTGATCAGCTTCTCCATAAATTTATCTAATTGTTTATGTACTTTATTCTTATTTTTGAAGATGTTTATATTTTTATTTTATGTACATGAATGCGTTACCTTGTTGAGACCCTGTCTAAAGATAAAAAAAAATTAAGAAGACTAGAAAGATAATACAAAAGATGGTTTATGCCTATGTTTAGAAAAAGTGGCAGTGTATAGAGATCAGGATGAATAGAACATAGAAATGTTTCACTCCAGATGTCAACTTTAAAAAAAAAAATAGCGACAGGGGCTGGAGAGATGGCTCAGTGGTTAAGAGCATTGCCTTAACCACTTTTCCAAAGGTCCTGAGTTCAATTCCCACATGGTGGCTCACAACCATCTGTAAAGAGGTCTGGCGCCCTCTTCTGGCCTTCAGGCATACAGACAGAATATTGTATACATAATAAATAAAAAAATAAAATATTAAAAAAAATAGTGACAGAAGTCACATGCAGTGGCACATACCTCTAATCCCACAAGTAGGAGAGGGGTCATGACTTAGAAGCCAGCCTGGACTACATTATAAAATGCTGGGTTTTTAAAAAGCTAAGTGTTGCCAGTCGGTGATGGCACACATCTTTAACCCCAGCATTCGGAAGGCAAGAGGCAGGCCGATCTCTGTGAGTTCCAGGATAGCCCGGTCTACATAAAGAGTTCTCAGATGATAGTAGTAACTACCTAGAGAGATCCTGTCTCAAAACAAACTTCAGTACACTAAGTACTTTGACTCAAGAATGTCCAAGGGCCTGTTGGGCCAGTTTGGGCACCCACTTCAGGGAAGGCTTCCTAGGGGAGGAGACCTTTCTTTGCTCATGAAACTTAAGTAGGAGTTGAGTGTGGGCCAGTACAAGTTCCTTGAATTCATAACTGACACACTGTTTACCCCTCAGTCTGGTTAACACTGCTTAATACATTCTCTGCCCCAAACCTGGTTCCTTCCCAAAGGCCCAGCCCAGTAAATAGTTGACTTTTTATCTTTCACCTGGGACTGGGAAGCCCACAGTCCTCCAAGGTTCAGCTAGTGAGTCATCAGCAAACATCTGTAGCCATCATCCCATTGTACAACTTCTGTGAGTGTGCATGGGCCCAGACGACCTGCCACAGCTGCACAGGAGGAGTCCAGAGGAGGAAATTAACATCTGTTCAGACCGTCTCCCACTCCAATCCCCTTTGCCTGCCAGTGCTGCCCTGAATAGCCTGAGCTTCTTGTCGTAGTTCTCTATGTATACATATATCTCTATCTATCATCTATGAGAAAGGGAGAGTGATAAGTCTCCTGTTTGTGTGTGCAGGTGTGCACGTACCCATGGAGGCCCAAGGCTAAACTCTTCCTTGATCACTCCCCACTCGACTGAACCCAGAGCTCACCCACATGCTAGTTTAGCTAGCCTATGTGCTCTGTGGATCCCAGGTCTCTGCCTTCCAAGCACTGAAGTTACAGGTGGATTGTCATGGGAACCCAGCACTTATATGCGTGGGTTCGACATCTAAACTCTGGTGCTCATACTTGAACGGCAAGTTAACCACTGAGTTATCTCCCCAGCCCTTATGTATATTGATTTTTCAAATAAGCAATCTTTGGTTTAACTCAATTTATTTATATTTATTTGGTGACAGGGTCTTCATGTAGCCCTGGTTGACCTGGAACTCACTCTGTAGACCAGGTTGACTTCAGACCTCCTGCCTCTGCCTCTTGACCACTAGAATTAAAGGCATGTACCACCATAAAGGCATGTACCACCATAAAGGCATGTACCACCATATCTGGCTCTATTTTATTTTTTTTTAAATATTTATTTATTTATTATGTATACAATATTCTGTCTGTGCAGGCCAGAAGAGGGCACCAGACCCCATTACAGATGGTTGTGAGCCACCATGTGGTTGCTGGGAATTGAACTCAGGACCTTTGGAAGAGCAGGCAATGCTCTTAACCTCTGAGCCATCTCTCCAGCCCCCTGGCTCTATTTTATTTTATTTTATTTTATTTTATTTTATTTTTATTATTTATTTATTTATTTATTTATTTTGGTTTTTCGAGACAGGGTTTCTCTGTGGCTTTGGAGCCTGTCCTGGAACTAGCTCTTGTAGACCAGGCTGGTCTCGAACTCACAGAGATCCGCCTGCCTCTGCCTCCCGAGTGCTGGGATTAAAGGCGTGCGCCACCACCGCCCGGCTTGGCTCTATTTTATTTTATTTTGTTTTTTTGAGACAGGGTTTCTCAGAAGTTATGGAGCCTGTTTTGGAACTTGCTCTGTAGACCAGTCTGGCCTTGAACTCACAGAGATCCACCTGTCTTAGCATCCCAAGTGCTGGGATTAAAGGCGTGAGCCACCACCATCCAGCCTTATTTTATTTTTTGAGACAAGGTCTCACTGTATACCTCTGGTTAGCCTTGAATTCACAGAGATCTGTCTGCCTCTCTACCTCCCAGAAGCAATTCAATTTTTGATTCAATGTTTCTTACAATCAGACTCTTCTGTCCTGTTTTCCTTATGATAGGGTTTGAGTATAATTTGTGTACTTCCCCAACCCAGATTCTTTTTTTTTTAAATATTTATTATGTATACAATATTCTGTCTGTGTGTATGCCTGAAGGCCAGATGAGGGCGCCAGACCTCTTTACAGATGGTTGTGAGCCACCATGTGGTTGCTGGTATTTGAACTCAGGACCTTTGGAAGAGCAGGCAATGCTCTTAACCACTGAGCCATCTCTCCAGCCCCTTGTCTAGGGTTCTTATAGAAGGGGCAAGCCTGGCTCCACCCAGCTCTCTACTGCCTACTGCAGAGTTGATCCTGTGGCCCAGCCTGCACTGCTGCCATCTGTCACTGGGCTCTCGCCAGGTCTGTGATTCGCCACATAGCCTCTTCAGCCTTTAAAACTGTGAGTGAAATAAACCTTTTGGTTTTTAATAGAGTTTTAATTTATTCTTTTAGAACATCATACATATATGCAACATGTTTGATCATATCCATCCTCTTATTCCCCGGGGAACCCCACTGGATCTTCCCTAACAAGTCCCCCTCAAAACATTTTTTAAAATAACCCAGATTCCAATTAGTGCTGCCTGAGTGCATGTGACACCCCTGAAGAAAAATAATTCTTCTCTCTCCAGTAGCCATCAACTGCCAGGTCTCATGTAACCACTAGTGTCTTGAACTCCCGATCCTCCTGCCTCTACTTCCCAAGTACTGAGATTAGAGCTACACCATTGTGCCCAGCTAAACTTTTTTTTTAATATTTATTTATTAATTAAGTATACAATATTCTGTCTGTGTGTGTGCCTGCAGGTCAGAAGAGGGCACCAGACCCCATTACAGATGGTTGTGAGCCACCATGTGGTTGCTGGGAATTGAACTCCAGACCTTTGGAAGAGTAGGCAATGCTCTTAACCTCTGAGCCATCTCTCCAGCCCCTGAGCTAAACTTTTTTTCCCTACAAGTGTCCTGCTTCAGGTATTACAGTGGTGAAAAGCTCTTCTGCTGCTGGATCTCTGAGGTAATTGTTGAATTTAGATTCAGGGTCTTACACTGTAGTTTAGGCTGGCCTAGAACTCATTATGTAGTCCTGGCTGACCTCATCCTCCTGCCACAGCCTCCCTGATACAGACATTCTAGGTCTGTGCCACCATACTCGGGTTTTGGTCTTCTTTTTTAAATGTTTTATTAGAGCTGGAGAGATGGCTCAGCAGTTAAGAACACTTGTCTTGCAGAGAACCTAGGCTCCATCTCCAGTACCTATAACCATCTGTAACTCCAGTTCCAAAGAATCTAATACAAATGTTACACAGACATACATTTAGGCAAAATGCTCATACACAGAAAATAAAAATATCTAAAATAATATTTTATTATATTTATTTACTTTTTTGTGCTTGTTGGAAAGCAGTGTATATGTTTGCCATAGTGCACATAAGGGGGTCAGAAGACACCTTCCCCCCACCTTTTTATAGAAAGTAGATTCTTTTTTTTTTTTTTTTTTTTTTGGTTTTTTCGAGACAAGGTTTCTCTGTGGTTTTGGAGCCTGTCCTGGAACAAGCTCTTGTAGACCAGGCTGGTCTCGAACTCACAGAGATCTGCCTGCCTCTGCCTCCCGAGTGCTGGGATTACAGGCGTGTGCCACCACCGCCCGGCGAAAGTAGATTCTTATTATACTTATTATGTATACAGTGTTCTGCCTACATGTATTCCTTCAGGCCAGAAGAGGGCACCAGATCTCATTTTAGATGATTGTAAGCCACCATGTGGCTGCTGGAATTGAACATAAACACTCTGGGACTGATTTTTTTCTTTTATTTCTTTCTGGTTTTCTGAGACAGGGTTTCTCCATATAACAGTCCTGGCTGTCCTGGAACTGCTTGGTAGACCAAGCTGGCCTTGAACTCACTGAGATCCACCTGCCTTTGCCTCCCACGTGCTGTGATTAAAAGTGTGTGCCACGACCGCCCAGCTGATTTATTTTTTTAAGGTAGGACCGCACAATGTATGGCCTGAAACTCACTATGTTTACTGGGCTAGTCTTTTTTTTTTAAATAATTTATTTATTTTTACTTTATTGGCATTGGTGTTTTGCCTGCATGTATTTCTATCTGAGGGTGTCAGATCTTGGAGTTACAGACAGCTGTTAACTGCCATGTGGGTGGTAGGAACTGAACCTGGGTCCTCTGGAAAAGCAGTCAGCACTCCTAACCACAGAGCCATCTCTCCAGCCCCTACTGGGCTAGTCTTTTATTTATTTATTTATTTATTTATTATGTATACAATATTCTGTCTGTGTGTATGCCTGATGGCCAGAAGAGGGCACCAGACCCCATTACAGATGGTTGTGAGCCACCATGTGGTTGCTGGGAATTGAACTCAGGACCCCTGGAAGAGCAGGCAATGCTCTTAACCTCTGAGCCATCTCTCCAGCCCCCTGGGCTAGTCTTGAACTCACAAAGATCCACTTACCTCTCCCTGTTGAGTGCCACCACGCCCAGCCTTGGTTTTGTTTTTTAGACCGAGTCTCACTACATGACCAGACTCACAGTCCCCAGCACCAACCTCTCCAGGGCAAGCGTGACAGAGAATCGCCTAGCTGTGGAGGTGATTTTACTGGTTGGAACCAGCCTGATGTTCTCAGGAATATTTGGCATGTTCTGTGTGCAGGATTTGAGACATGGGAGCTACAGAGCATTTTTTTTCTTTTTTTTTAAATTAAAGGTACATACAGCAATGCCGTACCTAAATATAAAGCAGCCTCTTAGAATCTGGGGTAGGGGGTGGGGGGTCGAGGCAGAGTTGTTCACAACAGGAGCCCAGTGGTCCCAACCCCAATAGCATACACCTTCAGCATCCTGCTTTCCGGATCAAAATGGGATTCAGCCCATTTTTATTCTCTGTGAAACCAAGTAACAACTGAAGAAATCCCAGGATTTTTCTTAAGCAACCCAAGCTGAGGCTGAGACCCATTCCCTAGGACTGATAAAAAGCACTGAAAGCTCCCTTAACCTTCATTGAGGGTGGAGCCTCTTACTGCTTCAATAAAGAGAAAGGAGGTTACTGGGCCGGGTGACACAGGCCTCTAATTCCAGCCCTAGGAAGGCAAAGTTGGGCAGATTTCTGAGTTTGAGAACAGTGCAGGCTACAAAAGAAACTTGAAGAGTGAGAGAGAGAAAGGAGGAGAGAACTGAATGCCTAGAACATGTGCTATTCTCCCCAGAGAGGGGAGGTTATCAAGAGCACCTGTTTCTGTATGTCTAAGCATGTAGGTCTCCTCCAAGTGTGGTGCCCACACTAGCACCAAAAGCCTAAGAAATTGTGAGGATACCAGTCTAACCTGGTGCAGTCTCTAAGAAATCGTATACTCCCAGGACTGGGCTCAGCTTCCAGTGTGTGTGTTTGTGTGTGTGCCTGTATGTCAAAGCCAGAAATCAACATCAGGTGTCTTTTCTTAGGAGTCAAGCTGTGTATCTTGGGTTTTGAAACAGTCTTTTACTGGAATGCTAGGTTCATCAGTTAGGCTAGGTTAGCTGACCAGTGAGCTCTAGGATTCTAAACAGAAGCCATTGTGCCTGACTTTATGAGGGGGTGAAGATCAGACTCAGGTCCTCACGGGAGTAGAGAAAACACTGCTATCAGCTGCCCCAGATTTTGGAGGTTGTTTGTTTGTTTTTGCTTTTGTCTTTTGAGACAGGGTTTCTCAGTGTAGCTTTGGAGCCTGTCCTAGAAATTGCTCTGTAAACCAGACTGGCCTCCAACTCAGATCCACCTGCCTCTGCCTCCTGAGTGCTGGAATTAAAGGTGTGTGCCACCACTGCCTGGCTCATTCTAGACTTTAACATGACTCAGCTTTAAGAACCCTTGCTTCATAGATCCGCCTGGAAATTGGAAGCAAACAAGATTGCCAGACAAAAGTTGGGAGCATGGGGGTGGGGGTAGGGGTGGGAGTGAGGTTGGGGGAAGGGGTGAGGGGGAGAAGGAGGGGAGAAGGGAAAGACTGATGAGAGCTTGGGGGAGTGAGAGGGTGGAGATGGAGGAAGGGCGGATATAGGAGTAGGGAAGAAGCTATCTGGGAGCCATTTTAGGGTTGGCAAGAGACTTGGCTCTAGGGGGGATCCCAGATGTCCACAGGGATGTCCCCAAGCTAAGTCCTTGGTCAGCAGAGGAGAGGGTGCCTGAACTGTCCTTGCCCCACTATCACACTGATGATTATCTCGAATATCACCATAGAATCTTCGTCCGGCAACAGATGGAGATAGAGACAGAGACCCTCATCAGAGCATTGGAGAGATGGTTCAGTGCTGCCTGCTCTTCCAAAGGTCCTGAGTTCAATTCCCAGCAGCTACATGATGGCTCACAACCATCTATAATAAGATCTGGTGCCCTCTTTTGGCCTGCAGAGATACATGCAGGCAGAACACTGTATGCATAATAAATAAATAATTTTTTAAAAAGAAGGGATAAAGACTCAGTTCTACTTCAAAATGGCAAGAGTGGAGCTTTATTGGTCTGAGAGGTTGATGTTACTAAACCTCGAGCAGCTCAGTATCCAAGGGGTACAGGAGAGCCCATCATGCAAGGCCTGAGAATCAGCCTTTGCAGCTATTGAGTAGGGAGGCGGAGGGCCTGGTGAAGCCAGGCCCATGGACTGCTTTTTGTGTAATCTGTTTTTGAAAACTTTGGGGTGGGAGATAATTCAGATTGTGTTTGTGTGACCTCTGTGCTTCTGAGCAGATGACAGGTTGGCTGCTTTCTGGAACTACGTGGGCAACAAAAATCTCGAAGCCTTAAGCCTATTTTATGGCTTAAGGCTTATGTGTGGAGGAAGTCTTTTACTTCTTTTTTCTACAACCTCTCACACCCCCATATCACTAGCTCCCCTTGTCTTCTATGTGTTGCCTCCGTCTGCAGCCTGGATCCCAAGACTGAACTCCCCAAACTCCTCTAATGCCACCCAAGGACAACACATGCCACCCTTGCTATTAATAGCCCTTTTAAAAGTAGAATTCAAGGGCATTTGCTCTAACAATTTTGCCAGGCTCCCCTAGAACCCAGTAGAGCAGACCTGTCCTCAGAGTCAGGCCCGGCTATAATGTTAGGAATCAGAAAAGACCCTCACAGCAGAGCAGATGCTAGCCCACAAGTGCCTTCCTCCCTTAGGCCACAGCCTAGCATGCTTCTGGAGCAATCTAGAAAAGAAATGTACTCAAAGGGGCTGTGGCCCATCAGGGAGGTTCCGAATACAGTTAAGCTCCCCCATCCCAGCCTCCCCAGACCCATCACTGCTTTGTCTGTGGTCCCGTACCCACAAATTTTGTTATATAGCCTGCATTTTTGCAAAGGATGAAGACCGCATCTCATGCCCAGCTTCATTCTTTTTTTTTTCTTTTCTTTTTTGAAACAGGCTTTTTCTGTGTAGCTCTGGCTGTCCTAGAACTCACTTTGTAGACCAAGTTAGCCTTGAATTCACAGCGATCTGCCTGCCTCTACCTCTCAAGTATTTTAATTAAAGAATTTCATTCTTTGGAGATGGTGGATTCAGCCAGCTTTTCTCAACAGTTTTTTGTTTGTTTGTTTGTTTGTTTTGCTTTGTTTTTATTTTTCGAGACATGGTTTCTCTGTGTAGCTTTGGAGCCTGTCCTGGCACTAACTTTGTAGACCAGGATGGTCTGGAACTCACAGAGATTCATCTGCCTCTGCCTCCCCAGTGCTAGGATTAAAGGTGTGCGCCACCACCGCCTGGCTTCTCACCAGTTCTTGAAGGTCTAGGTCAGGGGAATGACTGTAGACAAGAAGGAACTAAACCTTGACAACAACATTCTCTGAGCCTGGCAGTCAAACTGATGTTAGTCTCATTTTGCAGAAAAGTTTACATGACTCAGCAAGGAAGCAAGTGTCAGGGGAACCGGACCAGATTCCTTCCACACTGCCTGGGCCTGCTCAAATCCCCTCCCTTGCCTAAGGCCATTGGGGTTGAAGGAAGAGCAGCTTATTAGTCAGGTTCTCTAGAGTAACAGAATTTATAGAATGAATCTCTCTATATATATACATATATGTATAAATATGTGTGTGCATATACATATAAATATATATGTATATATATACATACATATATATATGATTTATTAGAATGACTCACAGGCTGTAGTCCAGTTGGTCAAGCAGTGGTTAGCTATGGATGCAAAGTCCAAGAATGAATCTAACAGTCGTTCAGTCCACAAGGTCGGATGTCTCAGCTGATCTTCAGTATACCCTGGAATCCTGAAGAAGTGGGCTCTAAGGCCAGAGAGTGGATCTGCTAGCAATGTGAGAGCAAGCAGGCAAAGAGCAAGGCTCCCTTCCTCCACATGCTTATATAGGCTTCCAGCAGAAGGCACGGTCCAGATTAGATCTGGATTAAAGGTGTGTCTTCCTACCGCAAAGATCCAGTTAGAAGTAGATCTTCTCACTTCAAACTTAGCAGAAATCCCTCACAGGTGTGTCCTCACAGGGGTTTTAGTTCATTCCAAATGCAGTCCAGTTGACGACCAAGACTAGCCACCACAAGCAGCATTGCTAGGGCAAGATCTAAGTTAGACCATTGTGAGGAAGGAACCTGGTCACGAGCTGATCTAGTAGACAGTTACGTTTTGGGTGCCGTCTTGCATCCAGGGATAAAGCCCTCAACAGTGTCACCTTGTTGATGAACAGAGAGAGGCCCTTGTCCTCCAGAAGCACCAGTAACAGCACTTAGCTAGCTGAATGAACGTGAGGTGTATGACATTTCTGAAAATAAATCAGTGCTGGTTTTAGAATCTTATCTGATCCTCCCAAAACATGATTCCCTAGGCTTCTGCTTCCTGTTTAACAGCCCACCCCCTTCCTCCCAGTAATTCTTACACTCCTGCCTAAAGCCCGAGGGCCTCGGTGCCTGAGATCTACTGTAAAAGGTTTCTCTTCTCACCATGTCCTCTCCCAATCACCTGACCACATCAGAGACTTTACACCCTGACCCGTAGAGAACGGACAGGCCGTGGTTTCTCCAGGAGCTGTATACTTAGTTGAGTTTCAGAAACTGTCAGAATCATGCCCACCTGGAAGCCAGTTTAAGCCTGAGTCAAATATAGGTAACAAAGTTGGGACCAGGGAGTGGGGATATACAAGATCATAGCAAGAACAGCAGGGTTGGCTGTGTGCTCACCAAAATGAAAGCTCTATAGTGGTCAGTTTTCTGTTTTGCAGTGTCCCAGAGCTACGGGAGAAAATAAGGTGAGGTTGACCCTGGGCCATACAAGCTTCTACACCAGCTCAATCACATCCTGGGTTTGGCAGACTCTTACCTGTGCTTGGGTCCCATCAAGGTATCAGGTGGCAAACACCAGCTTACAGGCAGAAGCAGTGCCAGCAACTGCTGTTCAGACTCTCGTCTTAGACTTCATTTGGCATCTGTCACTAGGGTTCTTTCGGGGAACAACAGGGTCAGTGTCTCCCAGCTTTCCACTGACTGT
This sequence comes from Microtus oregoni, assembly GCF_018167655.1. Lineage (NCBI taxonomy): Eukaryota > Metazoa > Chordata > Mammalia > Rodentia > Cricetidae > Microtus > Microtus oregoni. Next base: position 46,553,443 of record NW_024543063.1, read on the forward strand.
TAAAGCGTAAATCCTTGAGGATTAGAAAGGAGACAGATCCTAAACGGGGCGGTGGTGGTGCACGCCTTTAATCCCAGCACTTGGAGGCAGAGGCAGGCAGATCTCTGTGAGTTCGAGGCCAGCCTGAGCTAGTTCCAGGACAGCTAGGGCTGTTACACAGAGAAACCCTGTCTCGAAAAACCAAAATAAATAAATAAATAAAGGAGGCAGACCCTGAAAGAAAGCATGCAAAGAGTAAGGTAGGCGGTATAGAGACAAGAGTCCTTCTCCCCAAGGTGTTAGTCAAAGCTCTTGGTATGTTCAGGAGGGATGAACATGATGCCTTTTTCTGGAGTTTTCGGGATAAAGGCCTAAGGAAAGATGTGGTATTTTAAAGTATGAAGACTTGGGGTTCCTACCTCATATAAGTACCTATCTTAGTTAGGGTTTCTACTGCTGTGATAAAACACCGTAACAGAAAATAACTGAGAGGAAAAGGTTCATTTCGTCTTATGGTTTATAGGCCATCATCCAAGAAAGTTAAGGCAGAAAATGTAAAAGTAAAAACAAAACAAAAAAAGTACCTATTTATTTTATCCCACAGGACCCAGCCCTTACACAGGGTATAGGCAGCTAGTGTCCAGAGACGATTAACCAAGTGTGTGTTTGGGTCTGTGTGTGAGTGCGTGGGGAAGCCTAGGGAAGCCTGGGGACCTCCTCTCCCTCCGCCTCCACAGTCAGCACAGGTTCACGGAATCACTGCACATACTGATTAAATGAACACCTCTTAGTTGCCCCATTCTTTGTAGAATTTTATTTCGTTTACTGAGCTCCTTCATGCTTGGCTATTAGTCTCTCCTTTCCCAGGAAGAGGGCACAGCCAATAAAGGCTAGCTTTCTGACTTCATGGTGGAACCAACTGTGGGGTGTGACTCTAGTTGTTAGTATCCAGGCACACCTTGGGCCTGCCCCTAGGAAACCTGGCACAGTGTATCACACCTCACCCCTCTGAACACGGCAAATAGTTCCCTGACTGTATGCAGATGCAAAGGTCCCTTTAAGAGACAAGCTCCGCCCACTCCTGCTGTACTCCCAGCAGTTCCTCCCTCTCTTTCTATGTCTCTGTCTCTTCCATTCTCATTCCCCTTATCTCAATAAACTCCACACTCAAGCTCTGTCTGCATGGCGGCGTATTTTGTCACCCACCGCAGTTTGGACCTACCCATCGCTAAGGTCCGAACTTGCACTCCCAGTGATGTCTAGATGAAATTAGCTTCCAAATGAGATTATTTCTATGCCCATATTTCCCCATCTCTTCTATTTCTTCTTACTTCTCTTTACTTATATATGCATCTGTTGTGTTCTTGTACCCGTCCTTGTGTGTGGGTGTGCATGCCGATGTCAGAAGAAGACATGGATCCCTTGGAGTTGGAGTTGCAGGTGTTTGCAGGATACCCAGCTTGCGGTGTAGCTGCTGGAATCTAAACTCAGGTCCTCATGATTGAATGCAAGCACTTCTCACCGCTGTGCCTCCTCCCTATCCCCCTCTTTCACTTCTTTTCATTCCTTTCCTAGGAAGAATTTCTTCCTGGATAAATTGCTTGCATGAGACAGGCAAGAGGGGTCTTAGAAGGCAAACCAAAAGATAAACAGAAATTGACCATTTACCAGACTACATGGGGGAAGGGATCCCACCATTAATCCAAGTGGTATCTGAGAGTCTGTAGACTATAGCCCTGGGGTGATAATATTCAGTCCAGGTAACGGGGACAAGAGTCAGTATGAAGGAGATATACCAATTCATGCAACAGCCCTAGTACATTGAAGTATGTGAGGCAAGTCAGAAATCTGGAGCACGGCAGTGCAATGGGTCATCTTCATTGTCAGCTTGACTGGGTCTAGAATCACCTAGGAGACATGCCTTTGGGAGGGTCTACCTAGGAGATGTACCTTTGGGTGAGTCTACCTAGGAGACACGCCTTTGGGTAAGTCTTCACGGCTCTTCCCAGAGAGATTTAACTAAACAGGAACGACTTCACCCTGAATGTGGACAGCACTTTTCCACGGCCTGGAGTCTCCAACCGGATACCAAGAATTGAGCTGATGACCAACACTCCCTCCTTCCTAGCTGAGCATTCGGTGTGACCAACACCTCACAGCCATGCACTCTAGCTGTGGTGGGCTGGGCCTTTCTTTTTGTTGCTGTTGCAGTTGTTTTTTTTTTTTTTTCAAGACATGGTTTCTCTGTGTAGCCCTGGCTGTCCTGGAACTCACTCTGTAGAACAACCTGGCCTCGAACTCAGAGCAATCCACCTGCCTCTGCCTCTTGAGTGCTAGGATTAAAGGATTGTGAACTACTTCCAGCAAATCCTTCCTTCCTTTCTATTTTTAAATTCTTTTATTTTTATATAGTTTTAATATTTTATTTAACTTTAATTTGTGTGCATTGGTGTGACGGTGTCAGGTCTCCTGGAACTGGAGTTACAGACAGTTGTGAGCTGCCATGTGGGTACTGGAATCAAACCCAGGTCCTCTGGAAGAACAGTCAGTGCTCTTGACCTCTGAGCCATCTCTCCAGCCCCCTTCCTCTTCACTTTCAGAACTGACTTTTAAGTAGTGGTTTTGTTGGCTGTCCAAGTGTTAAGTCCCCCAGAAAGCCCAGTTCTAGGCTTCATCTCCACAGATTACTGCAGACTGGGGTCTGTTGTCACTCTGGCTCTTATCCTGAATCTCCCTGCCTTGCTTCTGAAGTTAAAGACTCACTCCCTTAACAGTACCTTTGGATGACAGAGAGGAGCTCCTACTGAGCTTTATCTGTGCTTAGTACATGGTAGGAGGCCAGGCTGGTTTACATAGGGAGTTCCTGGATAACCAGGACTACAAAAAGAGACCCTGCATTACAAAAAAGAAATTAAGAAAAGAATAAAGGGGGGGAGGGAAAGGGGGAGGGAGGAAAAAGAGAAGAGGAGGGAAGAGAAGAGAAGAGAAGAGAAGAGGAGGGAAGAGGAGAGGAGAGGAGAGGAGAGGAGAGGAGAGGAGAGAAGAGAAGAGAAGAGAAGAGAAGAGAAGAGAAGAGAAGAGAAGAGAGAAGATAAAAAGAAATTCTGGACAGAACCCAGTTTCCTGTCTGAGTCTCTTTAGTACCCAAGACTGCAACCAATGCACTCAGTTAATAAAGATCCATCTACTTATCAAGACAGTGTCTTGCTATGTCTTTCTGGGTGGCCTGGAACTCAAATATATAGACCTTAAATGTAGAACTCAATATGTAAACCATCAACTTGCAAGAAGTCTCCTGCCTCCATCCCCTAAGTACTGGGATTATTAGCATGCACCACCACGCTCAGTTTTTTTGTTTTGTTTTGTTTTGCTTTTTGAAACAGAGTCTAGGGTGTTAAGATTAAAAGTGTGTGTTATCATACACAGTTTGACTATGTATTTACATTTTTATATTTAAAATAATATATTTATAATAATATATTACAAATTATATTATAATAAGTAAATTATATTTATAATAATATATTAACAAATAACCTAGAAGCTGGTTGTGATGTCATGTTATCCAAGCACTCACCAGGCTGAGGTAGAATGATGGCAAGTCAGGGCCTGATTGTATGTACTGCGGCGAGGTTGGGGGTAAACCCTGGGATGCAGCTCAGTTAGCAGAATGATTGTGTGGCACACTGAGCCCTGGTTCAAGGTCAGACTCTGAAAAACTGGATGTGACAGCCAGCTGTGGTGGCGCATGCCTTTAATTCCAGTACTTGGGAAGCAGAGGCAGGCGGATCTCCAGGAGTTTAAGGCCAGCCTGTTCTACATGGAGAGTTTCAGTTCAAGCCAGCCAGGGCTACATAGTGAGACTGTCTCAAAAAACATACAAAAAATACACACCGGGGCTGGAGAGATGGCTCAGAGGTTAAGAGCACTGGCTGCTCTTCCAGAGGTCCTGAGCTCAATTCCCAGCAACCACATGGTGGCTCACAACCATTTGTAATGAGATTGGTGCCCTCTTCTAGCCTGCAAGGATACATGCAGGCAGAACACTATGCATAATAAATAAATATTTAAAAAATACACAATTAAAATTTTTAAATAAAAAAGTAAATTTTCTTTTTTTCTGAGACAGAGTTTCTCTGCATAGCCTTGGCTGTCCTGAAACTCACTCTGTCAACCAGGCTAGCCTGGAACTCACCGAGATCTGCCTGCCTCTACCTCCCAAGTTCTGGGATTAAAGTTGTGCGCCGCCATCAAGTAGCCAAGAGTAAACTTTTTTATACCTACTGTCCAGATCCTTTAATAAACTGAATCAGGGCTGGAGAGATCTCAGTGGTTAAGAGCACATACTGGTCTTTCAGAGGACCCGAATTTATTCTCAGCACTCACACTGCAAGGTTTCCAACCACCTATAATTCCAGCTCCCAGGGGTCCTACTCCTTTTCTGGACTCTTCAGGAACCTGCACACACCTGTACAGTCCCACCTACACACACACACACACACACACACACACACACACACACACACATACACATTCTATCATTACGTCTCCACTATACTTGCTTATAACCTGTCCGTTTCTCTATAGTTAAGGGTTTGTCTCCTTTGGGTCACATTGCTTTTGTCGTTGTTGTTCTTGTGAGACAGAGTAACCCAAGCTGACACTGAACTTGCTATACTGCAAAGGATGACCTTGAACTCCTGATTCTCCTACTTCCACTTCCTAAGTGCTGTGATTACAGGCCTGTGCCACCACTGCTGATTCTTTTCCTCTTTCTCCTCCTCCTCCTCCTTCTTTGTACTGTTGAGGGCCTCCGACACGCTGGGCAATGATCTGCCATTGTGTTATAGCCTCAGCTCTGTAAGAGTTTCATAATGAAGTCAATAAATTTTGGATATGCTAGGTATGTAATAATCACATTTTTCCTGAGTGTTTTGTTATTGAAAGTAAATGCACGCCCCCTTGTGGCTGCATGTTTACCATCACTTCACTTTTGGAACTTCCTCCTAGCCTGTCACATGTTCTGTTTTACACACACACACACACACACACACACACACAGTCCCAAACCTGGAACTCTGCCAGTCTGTCAGCATTGTCAACGCCTGTTATGGAGAGAGACATCCTGGCTGGCATACCCTGGCCCCTACCTGCAATCTCTCCAGTCCGGGAGTTTCACTGGCCTTCCCCCAGCTCTGCTTCCCGATATAACCCAGTCATTTTTGCTGTGCTGGTCGCTTGCCTTCTTGGTCTCCTGGCCTGGTTCCTTCCTGGCCTCTTGGCCTCAGGTTCCTCTCTTTTCCTTTCCCCTTTCCCCTTACCCCTCTCCTCACAGGGCCTGGTTCAGTCTTCTGGGCATGTTCAGTCTGGACTCTTCCAGATGTCTCCGTCCCTGCCCGTGCTCTCCCTTTTATCTATAATTAAAAACCTCAACCCCTTAGGAACAGTTCTTTCATTTCTGCTTTTCATTTATCTGGTGCCAAAACCCGATAGGAAGAGAGAGAAGGGTCGGAAAACAAAATTCCACAGGAGGGGAGGATTCGTATAAGCCTCCTTTATTTCTTGTTCTTCATTCACCCTTACCCCCTCCACCCCTATCCTCACCCTGCTCGGTTCTCTCTGGTCTCCTCGTCAGATTTCAGAAAATGATAACTGTTGAAGCTCCAGCTCACTCCGGCTGGATTCAGAAAGTCCCAGCCTCTCTCTCCAAATCCCACCCTCTTGGAAAATCTCTAACAAAGAAAAGCCACCAAAAATCTCCTCCCCTGAAGTTGCCAGTGACCCAAGTCCCCACCTAAAACATACCATACTTGGGCACAAGCCCAGCTTATGGAGGGCACGTCATCACCCCTTACCTACAGGGTATTTAACTTCCCTTCTTTTGTTCCAGGGCATGATTTCTCCAGCCTGATTTCTGGAGCTGGAGGACTCACCCAGGAGTTCCTTTGCTCAAATAAACCTGTCCTTTTACTTTTTCAATTTGGCTTGAACTGGCTTACTGCATAGGTAGAGAAATCTACTATGGAGATACAGAAGGCTTATTTTTTTTTTTGTTTTATTTTGTTTTTCGAGACAGGGTTTCTCTGTAGCTTTGGAGCCTGTCCTGGCACTAGCTCTTGTAGACCAGGCTGGCCTAGAACTCACAGAGATCCGCCTGCCTCTGCCTCCCGAGTGCTGGGATTAAAGGGATGCGCCACCACAGCCCAGCTCAGAAGACTTATTAACAACAACAAAATCTCTGTGCTAAATGACTGCAGGCTGTGTATGTAGCTCTGTTTCTCAGAGACAAGCTTAATTGCAATATAGAGGCCTCTCTAGGCTTAGTGAACATCAGTCAGAAGCACCTAGACACAGACCCCATAGCATTTCCTACACACACACACACACACACACACACACACACACACACACACGAGAGAGATAGAGCTCACCAGTAATCACATTGCACACTGGATTGGTGCATAACTAGTTTTCATACATACAGACTGTCCTTAGTCCAAGTATTAAAGCTCAATTAGCATTTCAGGATCATTTAGTAACTGTGTGACTGGATGAGCTCATGCTCCAAAGGGTCCATGATTAGTTGCAAGCTCTGCTGTTGTTATCTTGAAATTCATCATCTAATGAGCGAGGCACTCTGCATTTATTTTTCTCATTGAGTCTCACAAACTGTGCCCTGGGTAAAATGTTTCAAGATCAAGGCAGAATACGTGTGTCAGTTTAAAATAATATCCAGAAAGTAGTTCTCCAAGGAAATGAATATACTTAAAAATAAGTAAGGGAAAGCTAGGCGTGGTGGTGCAGGCCTCTTACTCAAACACTTGAGAGGCAGAGTCAGGTGGATCTCTGTGAGTTTGAGACTAGACTGGTCTAAATAGGGAACTCCAGGTCAATCAGGACTATATTGAGAGACCCGGTCTCGAAAGAATAAGCCGGAGATTACAATCCAGATTACACACACTGTAATTCATTATAGCCACACCCAGAGAGACAAAAAAGGACAAAGATTTTGTTTTTTTTATTTTGTTTTTTGTTTTTTTTTGGTTTTTCGAGACAGGGTTTCTCTGTGGTTTTGGAGCCTGTCCTGGAACTAGCTCTTGTAGACCAGGTTGGTCTCGAACTCACAGAGATCCGCCTGCCTCTGCCTCCTGAGTGCTGGGATTAAAGGCGTGCGCCACCACCGCCCGGCTGTTTTTGTTTTTTTGAGACAGGGTTTCTCTGTGATTTTGGAGCCTGTCCTGGAATTGCCCGGCTGACAAAGATTTTTTTAAAAAACAATTTATTTATTTATTTATTTATTTATTATGAATATAGTGTTGTGCATGCATGTTTGTCTGCAGGCCAGAAGAGGGCACCAGATCTTATTACGGATAGGTGTGAGCTATCATGTGGTTGCTGGGAATTGAACTCAGGACCTCTAGAAGAGCAGCTAGTGCTCTTAACCACTGAGCCATCTCTCCAGTCCAGGACAAAGATTTTTAAAGGTGAGGTAAAGCATCATAAGTAGTTTTGAAATGATTATCTTTAAGAGAAGGGAGTGAAAACTGGGATTAGCACATAAAAAGAAAGAAACAAACAAATAGGTAAAATTAATAATTAAAAAAAGAAAAAAGAAATAATTATATCTGACTACGAATATTGTCAACTAGTTGGCATCTATTCAAGACTGGAGAGGTAGTTGCATGGTAAGTGTCCTTATAGACGTGTGTGTGTGTTTACTTTTGTGCAAGATTGTGGTTTTTTTTAAGGAAGTCATTAAAATGGTTTTATCAAGCACTTGTGTACATGAGAGCTTTTACTTCATTTCGTTAGGGATTGGCATAAATTATTCTGACAACTTTGTTGTCATAGTTTTAGGACTTTTGTTTGAGACAGGTTTTGCTGTAGAGCCATGACTAGCCTAGCACTCAATACATAGCTCAGGTTGGCCTCAAGTTCCCAGCAATTTTCTTGCTTTGGCCTCCCCAGTCTGACTTGATTCATGTGGGTAAATGAGGCAGGTGGCTGAGGAACACTAGCGCTGTTTGGAACATTTTAAAAAGTATTGCCAGATGTGGTGACATACACACATAATCCCAGTTACTTGGGGGCTAAAACAGAAGGATTAAAAGTTCAAGGCCTGCTGGTCCTGACGTCATACACCTTTAATCTCAACTCCTGGGAGACAGAGGAGGCAGATGGATCTCTGAGTTTGACACTGTCCTGGTATACAATGTGAGTTCCAGGACAGCTAGGGCTACACAGAAAAACCTTCTCAAAAAAAAAAAAAAAAGTCAAGGCCTATTTGATAGACTTAGTAAAAGCTTGTCTCAAAATAAAAATAGGGCTGGAGATCTAATTCAGTGGGAGTACACTAGTATACCCAGAGTCCTGGGTTCGGTCCTTAGTACGAGAAGAAACTAATGGTAATTGCTACTAATGATGAAGACAAAGTGAACTCTAAGCCGGGTGGTGGTAGCACACACCTTCAATCCTAGCACAAGGCAAGCAGAGGCAGGCTGTTCTCTGTGAGTTCCAGGACAGTCAGGGCTGTTACAGAGAAACCCTGTCTCATAAATAAATAAAAATCATTACCCACATTCATTACTTTGCCTTCTTTCACCAATATATTTGTAAAATATATGTTGAGTTGAGTAGGGAGCACACACCTGAAATCCCAGCACTTGTGAGGCTGAAATAGAAAGATCACCAAGAATTTGAGACCATCCTGGGCAATATAGTGAGTTCCAGGACAGCCTGGGCTACATAACAAGACCCTGTCAACAAAACAACAAAACAGCAACAACAAAGCATTTTTAAAATTCTACCGGGGCGTTTGACAACCCTCAGGAATTCAACACAAGCACTCCCCCAGCCTTGCAAACACTTGCAGAGATGGTGCACATTCCATTCAGATGGGAACCCCATCTGTCAGCTCTGTCAAAATCCCACCCTACGCCTCACCCGGCTGTGATAGAAATAGTCTGTGATTCTCCAAAGTGTGTGTGTGTGTGTGCAGATCCCAGTTTTCTCGATTTCTAGGGCGATCAAAAGACTGTCGTTGTGCAGAAACAGCAACAAAGATGAGTTGTGATTGTTGGACTTTGAAAGGTCCTGCAAAAGGTCCACCCTGGGCCTCTGGGATACAAAGCCCTGTTTTAATGAGGGTGCCCAAATCTAGAGAAAAAGTAACAACTCCACTGCCTCTCCCGATAGAGCAAATCAGGGTTTTAGATAAGAAAAGCCAGGGCCAAGAGCAGGCAGAGTGAAAATGGCGCAGGGCTTGAGTGGCTCTCAGGTTTCCTGTGAGAAATCCCAGCGGAGAAGGCACTGCTGGCTGCTGCGTAAATGAGTCACGGGCTTTGCAGGCCAGGGGAGATGGAAAGCAGATTCCAGGAAGCAAGCAAGATGGGATCTCTGGGAAAGTTTTCCATTTTAGTGTGAAGCTGTTAAGCTACTGTTCGGTGCTGGAAATGCAGAGGAAAAACACCAGCCAGAAAGACCAGGGAAGGCGAGTGAATCCTGGCTGTTCAGGCAAGAGGGACTTTGTACATCTGGGCAATCTGGAGCAAGTGGCCAAGATGGTACCATCCAGGCAAGGTAAGTGTGAGAAATACCTCAGTGTCCCAGGCTTCTAACCACTCACAGCCCAGCAGGTATTCACTGCGCATGTCCACACACTTGTACGGAGTGACAAGGAGAAAGGTTGGGGAGGGAGCAATGGTGGAAATGTGGGTGGCTGTTCTAAAGAACTTCAAGGAAAGAAGTTTGAGGAACAGAGGTACAAGAAAAAACTGGGTGGATCCTTTGTATTCTATTTTTGGGTTGTTTGCGTTGTAAATTTTTTAAGGTAGAAGGGGCACTTCCTAAGTGCCAGGAGGCATCCTCTTTGGCACTTTTTGTTCCCTTCCAGAACAATTTGTTTCTGTTTACTGAGCTCTCTGAGCAAGGGAACTGGGTCCACCCATGGGGCAGGCAGAGGACACAGCAGTGTCAAAGACCCAAGGTAGGACCCCGAATTCTCAGAGGAGAGCTCTCATGGTGCTGGAACACAATGGTGGTTCAGAGGCCTGAGGGATAGTGAAATGACCTTAAACGTCAGTCTGGTAGTGGGTAGAACAGGTCTGGGGAGATCGGTGCCCTCTAAGGCCAAGGTTGAGTGGGGGAGGTCGCACTCAGCACATTCTCTTCCGTATGACATTAGAAATAATTAACCTGGGGACCATAACTGCTGCCACCAGCATCCTTTAGGAATTCAGGCACTCCTACTTCATAGCCCTGAAGGAAAAGGGAGTCTCACAAGGATATTATCAGATGTGTTGACCTGTGGTCACTGTATACTAGCTCTCTTGGCGTCCTGGGACAGCCCCCTAGGCTCTCATGAGCCTGAGCTAATGGCTGCTGTCTCCCAAGGACAAGAGCACCTAGAAAGATTCTCTTCTTGTCGAGTCTTATTAGGCCTTCAAGGATCCTAACTCACTTTACAATGTCATCTTGGGGAGCAAAGAAGTCCAGGAGAGGAAGGTAAGTCTTGGGTCCCAGATCAGCTAGGCCACTGGTTTACTCTGATGACCAGCAATCATGGCCTTCCTCTCCCTAGAACTCAACTTTATATATATCTGGGTCTTCTGGAAATAGAAAATTGGACAATCAGGTGATTCAGCCTAGACGTGGCCCTGGAGTAGGGTACTCTAGGTAAGAACAAGCAGATCAGGTAGTGATAGAGGAAATGAATGTAGGACATCTTGAGGGCACAGAAAGAGATTCCTGACCAAGCCTGGAGTCCATAGGAATGATCAAAAAGGCACTGATATCACGGCCAGAAAAGAAGGGGAAAAAAAGGCATTCAAGTGCACAGACCACTCTGTACCAAGACAGAGAGAGAGGAGAGAAGGGGATGCATTCAAAGAGCATGAAGTTCAGTTTGGCAGGACTTAGGTCCTCCTAGGGAGGAACTGGCCAGAGATGAGGGACCAGTAAGAAAGTGAAGATGGGCAAGGTCCAACCCATAGAGGCGACCCACCCCTGAAGACTAGACTAACTCAGGGGAATGAAGGACACTAGGGCCAGGTGGAAGTGTGGTATAAGTTGAGGGTCTCTTGGAGGATAATGGGGTGCCAGCGGGATAGACACGGGAGTACAGTTGTGAGGGGCTCGAGTTTGGGGTGTGCGAGGGTTATCCTAAATGTAAGGACTGAGAAAGAGAAGGCTAAACCACGAGGTGCTACTGTGGATACAGAAGCTAGGCCCTGAAAATTGTTGGGATACCAAGGAAGAGGGAAGGGGAGGCAGCTCCCAAGAACCAGAAAGAGAGCTCACCAGAGAGAAGCAAATAGAAACCCTAGAGTAGCAGTTTAGAGAGCCTTCTAAAGAGGAAAAGATGGAGACTGGTAGGAGTGAGGACTAGGAAGAGAAGGGGCAGAGAATGTATGTCCCTCCTGAAAAGGTTTTGGGCTGTGGAGGAGTTTTTTTTTTTTTTAATTTTTATCCTGACACACACACACACCCCACCATGGTTCTCTGGTTCCCACTGCACCAGCGTAATCCGCCATTTAATGTTTCCCTGAAGAAGCAGCTGTGGCCATGGTGGAGGTCCAGGGTGCCTGAACTGAGACCGAGTTTGGGTGTAAGAAGGATGGACACACCAACTGAGCATGTTGTACAGGGCACACCCCAGTCCTTATTCAAGGAGACTGCTCCATTGATGGTGCACCCCTGGCGTGGGCAAAGTTTGTAACTGCACTGTGGATACTTCCCACACGGTGGCACCAAAGGCTCACTCTGTATTGGAGCTTGGAGCTGACAGGGCAGGGGTCACTTTGGGGAGCCTCATTGACCAGTCATAGTTAGTCCAGAACAGGAAGGGATTACCAGATGCCTGGTGTCCACCTGGCCTCCCTACTACACCTGTGTCAGAAGATTTCGAGGAATAGGATACACTCAGAAACAACTGCGAGTCTTTAACTCCACAGCCCTTTCCTAAGAGGCCTGGCCTAAGTTAAGTCCTAGGGGAACAGCTCATCCCATGACCTGGGAGAGGCAAGGACATTCCTCCCACTTGTCCCTTAGGAGAAAGGAGTCAGGAAGGAAGGAAGGACGCCCAGCCCAGCTCCAGAGAGACACAGTCACCCCACCCCTTACTCTTACCAAACCAGCAGGGCCCCCTCTCACTGCTCCCCCTGGAGGCTTGAAACTGGACCAACAAGGACCACAACAGAGACACAGCTGGGTGTGTTGGGGGAGTCCCCAGGGAAGTCAGCCTGCTTGCCCGGCCTATAAACTTACACCTCCTAGTGCAGAAGGCAGCCCGGAGCTGTCCAAATAAGTAATGGCCATGTTTGCTCTTCAAAACAGTGCCAAGTTTACCGAAATCTTTCATGGTATAAGTAAATACAAAGTCGAGAGAAATTACAACTCTGGGCTGAGACAGTCTACCAGCATGGGAAGGCGCTGACAGCTCTCATGGGCAACGGATGCAGATAAGGGTTGTTCTGGAGCTTTCTCTGCCCACTGTGTTCGTTGTGTTGAGGGACCAGGAACTCTCAACATATTCAAAAATCTAACATTCTCACTTACCAGCCAGTTCTGACCCTACTCAGCCCTTCCCTTCCCACTGGCCACAGAGTGCTGTAGGCATTCACAAGGTCTTTCAGCATCCCCTCACTGAAGCTCTACGTCATCTCTTTACCTTTGAAAAAGCAAATGAGTAATATTTTCAGACAGAGCTTTTCCTTCTTCAACAACTGTTTCTTTGGGATAAACCTTTCAAAGAGGGTTAACAAGGAGGGGAAGACAAGCCTCGATCCCTCTTTCCTTTACCCATGTGTCCAGCTGCTTTATGGGAATGTCCCTCAGATGCTGCCTGCCTAAACTAACCATGTCCCAGTCCCCCTAACTCAATTCTCTAGGCCTCCCCACCCCATTAAGGAAACACCAGGGCTCTTGCACCATCCTCTCTCCCTCTCTCCAAGAGTTCTTTTTTTTTAATTAATTAATTTATTATGTATATTCTCAGTATTCTGTCTGCATGTGTGCCTGCAGGCCAGAAGAGGGGCACCAGATCTCACTACAGATGGCTGTGAGCCACCATGTAGTTGCTGGGAATTGAACTCAGGACCTTTGGAAGAGCAGGCGGTCCTCTTAACCACTGGGCCATCTCTCCAGCCCTCTCCTGAGTTCTTGAAGCACCAACCTCTGCATTCTGCCTTCCAAAGATTCCTTTAAATTCTTCTAGTCTCCTCTTTCTCCGTTTCCTCCAGCTAGGCCCATGCTATTATCAACTCACCTAGGAATTGTACCAAAGTCCTTGTGACCCACATCTTACTGCCTGGGTGACTTTTGCTAAGCACAGCTACGATATGACTTGAGAATCCCCCAGCATAAAGCCAAAGCCACCATTACTCTAAGGATAAAGTTTTGCCCTTCACTCAGTGCCTAAGGCTCCCCAAGATTAGTTCCTTCACCAATGCATCCATGCATACATAGTTCTCTAGCCATGTTGGGCTTTTGTTTTCTTCTAGCAAAAATGATTGCATCTCTTTTCTTGCCGTGAGCCCGGCTGCCATCCTACATCACATAGGCCTCAAAGGCCTGCTCTCCATCTGCCAAAAATCTCCAACATGTCACCCTAAGGGCCCTTTCCTAGTAACTTCCACTTACCAGCTCACACTACACACACACACACACACACACACACACACACACACAGAGTCTCACACTCACACATACACATTCTTGGTTTTGGTGACACAAGAAGTGCAAAAACTCAAGAGATCAGAACAAAACCTGTTCTGATCGTGGGCCCCCAGGGACAAGGATGGAGGTGGCCTAAATTTGGTCCCTGCAAGGTGGGTGGGTGGTTACGTTCTTGGATATTTTCTGAAAGTTTGGTAACTATCTGGCCAATGAATGAATGACATCGCCAAAACACGGTAGTGGAGAGATTTTTATTTTATCTTTTCCCAGAAAGCAAGGGGAAGTTGTGCCTCAGAGTTGTAACCTGTGGGGGCCTGTGGGGAAAAATAAGGGAAGCTTCTGTTTTTCTTGACTTTTCTTTTTCTTTTTTGAATTTGAATATATAGTTCCCCAAAGTGGAGCAGGCAGCACCATGCACCAGGGCCCTGATCATCCTCTGACTCTGCTAAAGGGATTTTTCTCAGGCCTGGGTCTACACCTCTAAGAACGTGAGCTCTTCTAGGTTAGGAGTGCCCATGCTGGGGCTGGAGAGATGGCTTAGTGGTTAAGAGTACTGGTTGCTCTTCCAGAGGTCCTGAGTTCAATTCCCAGCACCCACAAGGCGGCTCACAACCATCTATAATAATATCTGATGCCTGCATGCAGGGATACAGCAGAGCACTCATACACAAAGTATAAATAAAGTTTTTAAAAAGAAGCAGTGCCCATGCTTCCTTCAGCTTCAAAGCCAGTGCCTGGCAAAAGATGTGCTTGGGACAGAGCAAAACTGGCTGTGAGTCAGGGAGCCTATCTAGAACTCAGACCTAGCCCTTCCTAATCACATGACCTGGAAAGTCATTTGCCTCCTCTTAGCTTCAGGTGTCTCCTGGGAAGTGAGTTTCTGCTCTCTCCATCCAAGGCCTGCTTGCTCACGGTTGGGGAGAGGCCTGAAAACATTCCATGGCCCTCAGATGTTCCCCTTCCTTCGATGCCTCTTGGAAGGGGAAAGGGCCTGGTAAACTCAGAGGTGTGCCTCTCATCACTGCAGTCCCATCTGCTCCTGGTCACAGATCTGGCAAGAACAATACACAGGGATGGATGATAGTTTAGGAGAAAGGTCTGAGCCAAGAGTAAGAACTTCAAGCAAGCTGGTATAGGTGAAGGTGAGGTAGAACAGATGTGGTGCATAGAAGGGCGATAAAGAAGAGAGGCTGTCTTGGGCCAGATCTCTCTAGGGCGCTGTCACAGTCTGGATGGCAATGAGGATCCACGGAAATGGCGTAGGTAGGAGAACCTATGACTGAATTAATAATCTCAAAGATGGCTCGGATTGGTGAGTGGAAACCAACGTTTGGTTTTGGTGACAAAAGCAGACTGAGGAACAAAAAAAAAAAAATGTAACCCAGGTCATCATAGGAGCAGTGACAATGGACAGAGAGACAGAAGGCAGAGGGGCTGAAAGTGAAGAGTGGTGGAATCTTCCATAAAAATGAGGATTTGGGGGAACTGAGAGATGGCTCAGTGGTTAAGAACATTTAGTGCTCTCAAAGAGGACCCAGCCCCCACAGAGCAGCTCATAAACACGTTTAACTCCAGTCGCAGGGGATATGACAACCTTTTCTGCTTCCTAGGTCATCAGGCATGAAAAACACCATCTATGCCCATAAAGTTAAAAACAAACAAATACGTTTTGTTTCATTTATTTTGAGACAAGCTCTCATTCTGTAGCCTTGGCTGTCCTGGACTTTATGTGTAGACCAGGCTGGCACAGAACTCAAGGACATTCACCTGCCTTTACAGCTCGGATGCCGGGATTAAAGGTGTGTGCTACCACTGCTGGCAATTCTTCTAAGTGGGGATTTTGAGGCTGAGAATAAAGCTCAGCGGTAGAGTGACTGCCTAGTACGCACCTGGCCGTGGGCTGCAGAGTTCTCAAAGTGGATTACACGATTTCAGCCTTTGAAAGAGCTCCTCAGAGGTGGCAACACAGGGACAGCTCTATGCCATGGTTACTCCAGCCACCGTCAAGCTGCCTAGCTCTCGGTGCTCAAGGAGTGTTCATTGACGGATGACGGAATGACAGAGCACTAGTAACGGGGGTAGGGGGAGTGAATTTAAAAATGTGAAGTGGGTACAACCTGTAGGACTAGGAACCAGGTAGAGTGGCACATGCCCTAAATCCCAGACTGGGGAGGCAGAAGTAGGAATAGTGTGAGCTTGACACTAGCCTAGGCTACGCAGCAAGACCTTGTCCCAGGGGACCAAAGGCAAAAAGTAGCTCAGTAGGAGAGCACTTGCCTAGTGTATAGAAGGCATTGGGTTTGATTTCCAGAAGAGACAGAAGGGGAAAAAAAGAGGACAAGAGGGAGGGGAGGGAAGAATACTAGAGCAGGACACTGATACTCACTCATTCACTCGTTCGATAAATAGTTTCTTCAACTCTCACTAGGAGCCAGGACGTGGTGGTAAGCACTTCTGAGATCTTTGCCTCCACAAAGCTTAGAGACCACAGTCAGCTTCCTTAATCTCGCATTAAGCACACGTGGCTTGCTTGCTATCTGGTGCCGATACAAGGCATGAAAGGAATTGGCCAGAAGCTTGACACAATGGAAAGAGGGGAGGCTATCTGTAGAGAAGGTGCTTGAAGCATGACTTGCCGAAGGGTGACTTCAGAACTAGCCAGATGCCTAGAGACGTCAGTTTTGAGACTTCTAGAGAGGCTCAACCTCTGACCACAAATGTGTGCCTGGGTAAAAGTGATGCTTTACAAGGTAAAAGGCAAAGTACCTGGTCAGATAAGAACCGGAAGCAGGGCGGTGGTGGCGCACGCCTTTAATACCAGCAGAGGCTGGCGGATCTCAGTGAGTTCAAGGCCAGCCTAATCTACCTGGTGAGTTCCAGGACAGTTGGGTCTATTACACAAAGAATTACTGTCTCGAAAAACCAGAAGAAAAAAAAAAGGAAGAAGAAGAAGAACTGGGAAGAGAGGCTAGAGAAATGGTTCAGTGGTTAAGAGCACTGGCTGCTCTTCCAAAGGACTTGGGTTCAATTCTTAGCATCCACAGGACAGCTCACAGCTGTAACTGTAACTCCAGGCTAAGGGGTCTGACACCCTCACACAGACATATATGCAGGAAAAATAACAATGCACATAAAGCAACAACAAAAAAGAACTGAGGAGGGAGTATGGGCATTCACAAGGGCATCCAAGCCCAGCTTGGGAGGATGAAGATGCTGGTATCCCAAGAGTCCCAGTTCTACCTAAACTGGATTGGTGAGATCAACCTTCAGGACCAGGGTTAGGGTCAGAAATCTGGGCACCTCTTAAAATTCATCAAATCACTCCTTGAGTATGCCTGACATACTTCAAAAGATGAAGCGCTACAGGGAAGCCAATGGGTGGAGGATCAGGGACATAGGGTTGGAGAGAGCTAGTAGCATCTGATTAGTAGGAGAGATAGAAGATTGGAGTCAGCTGTTTACCCCATGGGGGTCAGTCAGGCCAGCTCTCTATTCAACTATAACCCATTTCTTGGAAGGGCCAGCCCTGGCCTTGGAGATGAGGCTTTAGCCTGGAGGGTCAATGTGTGTTTCCAGTATGCATACCCAGAGTTTACCAGGTTAGCCACTTATATCCCAGGGAGCAAAATCTGTAACTCCATAGAAAGTAGTACCCAGTGAGTGGTGAATGCATGCATGGCCTGGCTATGGGCCCTGATTTATTAGCCAGATAATAAATCTGACCCTACAGTGGGAAGCTGAAGCTGACTGAAAAGGTGGGGGAGGGATGGGAGCGGGCAGAGCTTCAATCCAGAGGGGTGGGATGGTTAGGCTTCCGACTTCCCTTTTGGCCTTTCCAGACCCTAACCATTTTCTCCAACCACCCTAACTTCCAGTGTCAGCTCCAAGAACCTGTTGATGTGACAGGAAGGGGGCCTGAGGTCTTTAGAACTGCAGAGATCTGGGTAAGAGGCAAGTAGGAGGGGTTCCCTAGCGCCCCCTACCCCAGTTTTAAGGTCTGCTTGAGATTCCCAGGAAGCAGCTCGGTTCCCGCAGACGCCTTCGGGTTTCCAAAGGTCTCCCCTCCCACGAGCTGGTTGACACGGTAGGCAGACCACGCTGCCCGGCTACCCGCGAAGGTGGAGCGAGCTGTGGGCGCCCCTTAGGGGTGCGGGAGCCTCGGGGAACGCAGGAGGTGGGGCTCGGCGGGGCGGGGCGGAGGGAGGGGCAGGCGCCGGCGGCGGCGACAGCGGCAGCTGCGGCGCGAGCAGGCCAGGCAACGCCGAGAGCACCGACAGCGCGAGGTCCTTGAAGCCCAGCGCAGCCATGTGAGTGTCCGCGCCGTTTCCGAATAGCCATGGCCGGGAGAGGGGGCGGGCGGTGGATCCCGTGCCTCTCGCACCCGCGCCGCCCAGCGACTCTCGGATCTGCGACCGGGTCCCGCCTCACCCCATTCTCGCGACCCGGATCGCGCGGTGTCTTTCCTCCCCACCTCCCCCACCCCCACCCCCGGCGCCGAGGACACAGCTTCGCCCCACAAAAGCCGCCGCCTCTGGGTCTGCCGCGCCCGCCGCCGCCTTCTTCCCTTTCGCGCAGGCCGCGGCGGCCGTGCCCCGGGGCTCCGTGGTGGGCAGGCCCGAGGGCGAGCCTGCGGCGCCTCTCGGGGCCTGGGATTAGCTTGCCCCCCCTCCCCCGAGCGTTTGCTGCCCACAGCGCGGCGGGAGGCTGGTCTGGGAATTGGAAGGGGGCGACAGGGTGCAGGGGACCTCTCAGATGAGCTAGTCTTTCTGGCCCTTCCAACCCAAACTGCTTTGGGGCCAGGCCCGAGGTGACTGAGCCTGCCCGAGGCCACACTCCCCACCCAAACCAAAGCTGAAGCCGGAGAAGGTCGCACTGGTGGAGGTCGGTGACCAGACCCTCTCCCTGGGAATGGAAGCTGCAATGGGGACTCGGCAAACAGTCAGAATTGAGCATCCTGTAGAACTGGTTTGGGGAAGGGGTTGTTCGCCTGGACTAGAGCCCCGCTTAAGTTAGCCTCAACACCCTCTGTCCTCCTATCCCGAGTTAAGCCTGAATCTGACCTCTCTTACCGGCCCTTCCAGATCAGTTCTGATTTATGTGTAGACTGGACTCCCGTGTGAACAATCTAATATAATAATAACGGTGCGTGGCCACCATCTGTGTGGCTGCGTGTGTCCTGGGTCTGCTGTATTCAGCTGACATGCATGCAGTCTTTTGAGGAGGTCTATGACCATCTGGTAGGTGTACGTACTGGGCTAGAGAGGTTAGCATCGTTCTCAAGGTCACACAGCTGTGTCGAGGAGAAGCAAGAATTTGATCTGAATTTTTGTTCCTGCACTATCCACCATCCTAGTATTGGCAGTGGGGGTGGGTAGGAAGAGAAAAACGGTACATAGCACTACAGCCGGACAAGGACTGGCACGGCTCCCTTGTCTACCTCCTACCCGGTCCGGGTCCTGTGGGCAGCAGAGCGGGATGAGCAGTCCCGGGGCCTGGACTTGGGTGAGAGGGAGGAGAGCACACAGAGCCTTGGATTAGGCTATGCTTAGGTGGAAAAGCAGGCGAGGAAAGCGAGAGTGAGTCAGAGCGTTCCCAGTCCGCCACCGCTGGGACTCGCGTCCTAGCCAGACCCAGCTGGGGAAGGCTGTCCAGCTCCCAGAGCGCGGCGGGACAGAGAATGTGACCAGCTGACCAGGGAGGAGGCCGGCAGGAAGTGAGGCCACCAAGCAGTCTCCACCCGGTTCCGGGGTGGGGGTGGGGGGTCCTAGGCCACGGCAGGCCCCCTCCCCTTTTCATTGCCAGTTCTGGTTGGTGGCTGCCAGATGACGTCAGCAGCTAGGTTTGGGGTAGTTTCCATGGAGACAGGGACAGGCTTCTGCCCGCGACCCCCTTCTCCCTCGCAGTCACCCTTTTGCCTGGGTTATTTATAGCTTCTGTTTACCTCAGTCTGCTGTGGCCCTACAGCTGAGAGGGGCTGGACCCAGAGACTTGCAGAGAGGCAATGGCTAGTGTCACCGACCACTGCACAAGATAGACAGTACTGTTAGTCGTACTTTCCGTCCCTCACAGGTGTATTAGTCTTGGCACACAGGAGCTATTGGGGGCGTCTATAAAAACTGGGTTCACGCAGGCAGTTAAGATTTCATTCCCTGCCGGGCGGTGGTGGCGCATGCCTTTAATCCCCGCACTTGGGAGGCAGAGGCAGACGGATCTATGTGAGTTCGAGGCCAGTTTGATCTCAGAGTGAGTTACAGGACAGATTCCAAGGCTACACAGACAGAGAAACCCTGGCTCGAAAAACAGAAAGAAGGAAAGGAAGGAAGGAAGAAAGAAAGAAAGAAAGAAAGAGGATTCCACTCACTGTTGAGTTGCATACTTCATAACCTTTGGGACCTGGATTCTTTCTTTCCCACGTCCACAACACATTGTGGACTTGACAGGAGCTAAGGCTCCCGTCTCTTAGCAGCCAGCACCCACCAGTTGAGATAGTCCCTCTCCATTAGGTAGGGATGGGAGTAGGTGTCAACCCTTTCTGTCCACCTCAACAGGGGATGAGACACCCCCCCCCCACCAGAAGTAGTCAGTTAATTGTACATTCTCCGGGGCCATTTAATGGTGAGGTGGGTGTGGCGCTGGTATTCCCAACAGTTACTCATGGTTCCTGAGTATAGGGGTTAAGTGGCAGCAGAGCTGCTGCCAGGGACAAAAAAATGGATGGAATAACCCGTACACCCTGAATCCAGAATCCCAGGACACCTTCACCCTGACCTAGTCCCAGGGAGCAACCCCTGACCCATGCATGTGGTATGTGATGTAATAAACTGGGAAGGGAAAAGAAGAATCGTAGGTTGGGTAGGAGAATCAGAGTAGACTCAGACTGTGTCCTAGGATCTACCCCTCCAGTAGGTCAGGATCCTGTTCCGAAGACTGGGCAGCCCAGCTTCCGCACTCAGCCCCTCCTTCTTTCACTTCCCAGATGCTCAGGTCTTGGAGGAGAGCTCCGGAAATTACAGCAGAGGGCAAGCAGGTAGGCCCCAGGACCCAGAGAGTCTAGACTGGTGGGAAGATAGGGTCTCCTGCAGAACTACCACTTAGCTATGTGGCCTTGAGGATCAGAAAGAGGAAGCTATAGAGGTGCCAAAAGGGGGGAAGCAATCCAGAGCAGGCTTCCTAGAAGGAGAAGTTAGGGAGACAGAGGAAAAAGGAGAGGGAGTTAGGCTAAGAGCAGTGAAAAGGGGGGGGGCGGGGGCTAGGAATGTAGCTCATTGGTAGAGTGCACTTGCCTAAGAACCTAAGGTTGAACACCACACGCGCGCACACGTGCGCGCGCACACACACACACACACACACACACACACACACTAGTGGAAGAGGGTATGGGAGGGATGGAGTTTGCTGATCAGATGCTAAAAACCTTGAGTGTGGCAGGAGGGGTCACAGTTGCTACAGAGAAGGACAGGGGCCGGGAAAGAAGCATAGGACTTTATTCGTAGGAGCAGGAGGTAGCTGTGAAGTTTTGTTTTGTTTTGTTTCTCGAGACAGGGTTTCTCTGTGACTTCTTTCGAGCCTGTCCTGGAACTAGTTCTTGTAGACCAGGCTGGACTCGAACTCACAGAGATCCACCTGCCTCTGCCTCCAAAGTGCTGGGATTAAAGGCGTGCGCCATCACAGCCCGGCAAATTACTCTGTAGCTCTCATTGGGTTTTTTTTTTTTTTTTTTTTGGAAAATTTTATAAGAGTTTGAATAGAGAGATTTTAAAGATTCAGAATCTTAGATCAGAATGTCTAGGCTTGAATGTGGGCCCTGCCACTTACTAGCTGTGTAATCTTTGGTAAATTAATAATCACTAATAATAGCAGCTAATACTTGCTGTGTACTACACGTACTTCCCCCTCCCCTAAACACATCTGTAGATGGAGATATCTCACTTCATGCTTCCGGCAGTGGTTGTTATTATGCTTATGAGTATCTGAAGTCCAGAGGCTTAAGAAGTGTCTTGGCCCTGTGAGGCCAGTCTGGTCTACAGAGCACGTTCCAGGATAGTCAGAGCTACACAGGGAAACCAACCAAACATCTCACCCAAGGTCACATACAGTCAAGCTCAGCTGTGAAGTAGTTCTAATAAGACCTAACTACATAGGCTTCTTGCTGGAATTAAATGATCTTTGCTCAGCATATTGCCTGACATACAGGAAACACTCAAAAAGGGGCAGGATTGTTTGTTATTGTTGTTGTTTTTGGCATTGTTGGTGACTGGAATTTTCAAAAGGGTGTCTTAGTGAATAAAGAATGGTTGATTGCAGGATAGGGAGAGACAGGGAGCCTATGGGAGGCTGCTTGGATGCTAGGATAGAGTTGGTAATAGATCGGACCTGCTGTGAGGGTGCAGACTCTAGAGACACACTCTGAATGTGTGTGTGTGTGTGTGTGTGTGTGTGTGTGTGTGTGTGTGTATGATGTGTACTGGGCATTGAACTAGAACCTTAAGCAGGCTGAGCAAGCACTTTGCCTCTGAGCTATACCTAAAGACATTTTAAAAAAATCTTTTTTTTTTTTTTAAATTTTGCAATAGGGTCTTAGTAAGTTAGTCAGGCTGGCCTTGAACTCACTTTGTAGCTCAGGTAGGCATGAATTTTTGGCCCTTCTGCCTCAGCCTCCTAGGTAGATGGAATTATAAGCTTGTACCCCCAGGGCGGGTTCCAGAGGTGTCGAAAAGCTTGATCTGTCAAAAGTGGGCGACTGAGTGGAGGCTGAGTGTAACTCACGGCAGGACCAAGGATGACTCCTGGTTTCTGTTTTGAACAACTGAGCAAATAGATAATAGAACTGTCATGGGATGGTTAAAACTTGGACAAGTGGTCAATTCAGTCCAGTCACCTCAAACTCGGCTCTTCTCCCCTTACAGGCCACTACACATTGTCGTTAGTTTGTGGGTAGACGTCTGGGAGGCAGTTGGATAAGCAGGCCTAATGCTTACAAGAGCAGTTTGGTTGAGGATAGATAAGGATGCGGAAAGGTACATGGCCCAAGGGTTGGGACAGTGGAGTCCCTTTGAGGATAAAGAGAGAAACAGGTTCTCTGTGGGAAAGGAAAATGTGTGGTGTTAAGTAGGCAGAAAAACAGAAGTATGTGGCTTCCTTTTTTTTTTAATGTTTATTTATTTATTTATTTATTATGTATACAATATTCTGTCTGTGTGTATGTCTGTAGGCCCGAAGAGGGCACCAGACCTCATTACAGATGGTTGTGAGCCACCATGTAGTTGCTGGGAATTGAACTCACAACCTTTGGAAGAGCAGGCAATGCTCTTAACCACTGAGCCATCTCTCCAGCCCCTGTGGCTTCCTTTTTTTTAAAATTTATTTTATTTTGTGCACATTAGTGTTTTGCCTGCATGTTTGTCTGTAAGAGGGTGTTGGATCCTGGGGTTACAGACAGTTGTGAGCGGCCGTGTGGGTGCTGGGAATTGGACCCAGGTCCTGGAAGAACAGTCAGTGCTCTTAACTGCTGACGGTCTCTCCAGCCCCACTGCTTCTTGAAATTCATGGAAGGAAGGGGTTAATGAAGAGGAAGAAAGCCACGAGTCCAGTATTTTATTGAGAAAGAGCAAGAGAAGGAATAGACTTTAGATACTGGGTTGATTCAGCAACAGAGAGGTCATTGTTGACCTTGTCTTGAGGAGTCACAGAAGGGGTGGGTGCAAAAAGCCAGCCAGCAGAGGAAGAGGAGTAGGTGGGTGTGGCAAGGAAATGGAGGTGGACCATTCTTCCAGAAACTTGACTCAGAAAGGAACAGAGCAGTGGGGTGAGGAATGGGGTAGCTAGAGCAAGACACAAGACACATTGGGATGTAATTTATTTATTTTATTTATCTATTTTGCATGTGCTGTGTGGTTTTTTGAGATAGGATTTCACTGTTTAACAGTCCTGGCTGTCTTGGCGCCTGTTTTTTTTTTTTTTTTTTTTTGGTTTTTCGAGACAGGGTTTCTCTGTGGTTTTGGAGCCTGTCCTGGAACTAGCTCTTGTAGACCAGGCTGATCTCGAACTCACAGAGATTCGCCTGCCTCTGCCTCCCGAGTGCTGGGATTAAAGGCGTGCGCCACCACCGCCCGGCTTTTGGCGCCTGTTTTGTAGATGAGGCTAGCCTCGAACTCACAAGAGATCTGCCGGTCTCTGCCTCCCAAGTTCCGGGATTAACGGTGTGCGCTACCACTGCCCAGCTGTAATTTATTTTCTGTAGTTATTCATTCGCTGTGTGCGTGTGTGCATGTATGTGTGTGTGTGTGTGTTGCTGGGGATGGAATCCAGAGCTTTGAGCATACTAAGCATATACTTTGCCATTGAGCTACATTCTAGATTCCCTGTATAGTTATTTACTTAAAATCCAACTATATGGTGAACTCTAATGTATGCAGAAAGTTGCTAGGAGCAGTGGCATACATCTGAGGTCCGAGCTTCTCAGGAGCTAAGGCAGCAAGCAAGATTGCTTGAGTCTAAGAGTTTTGAGGCTAGCTCGGGAAATATAGCTAAGACATCATCACTCCTCCCCCATCCCCCTCCTACAAAGGTCTGTCCTAAATGTACATCATGATACATTTTTTAAAAAAGATTTATTTATTTATTATGTATATGGTATTCCCAGTACTGTGCCTGCAGGCCAGAAGAGGGCACCAGATCTCATTACAGATGGTTGTGAGCCACTATATGGTTGCTGGGAATTAAACTCAGGACCTTTGGAAGAGCAGGAGGTGCTCTTAACCTCTGAGCCATCTCTCCAGCCCCATGATACATTTTGTAATGGAACACACCTATGTATGACCTGGAAATAGAACCCACAGCAGGAAACAGAACATTGCTAACACTTCGGAAGACCCCTTTTGCCTGCTTTCAGTTACAGCCTAAGGATAAGTACTGTCTGAATAAGGGTTCTATTATTGTAGTAAAACACCACAACCAAAAGCAACATGGGGAGGGAATGGTTTGTTTCATTTTCTATTTCCAGGTAACAATAGTTCATCACTGAGGGAAGTCAGGGCAGGAACTCGAGCAGGGCAGGGACCTGGAGGCCGGAACTGAAACATAAGCCATAGAAGAATGTGACTTACTGTCTTGCTGCCCATGGCTCACTCACTTTCTCACACACCCCAGGACCACTTGCTCAAGGGTAGCACCACCCCTAGTTGGGTTGTGCTTTTCCACATTCATCATGAACCAAGAAAATGCAGAGCCAGTTATGGTGGCCTTTACTCCCAAAAATCAGGAAACAGAGGCAGGTAGATCTCTATGAGTTCAAGGTTAGTCTGATCTACATAGCAAGTTTCAGGCCAGTTAAGCAAGACTACATAGCTAGATCCTGTCTAAAAAAGGAAAAGGGAAATGCTCCTTGCTTACAGTCCAATCTGATGGAGACGTTTTCTCAGTTAAGATTCCCTCTTCCCAGATATGTCTAGATTTGCGTCGTTTATGAAAACCAACCAGGACAATTGCTAATCTGACTTCTGCATCACAAATTGGTTTTATGTGCTTTTTCTGGCTTTTTGTTTTTTGAGACAGGGTCTTATGTAGCCTAGGCTAGTCATGAACGTCCAATCCTCCTGCCTCCTGATATAGGATGCAGCACCACACTCATGCACTTTCTCACCTGTTTTTGAAATTCATTGTCAAGGGAACCATACATATCGCCTTACTTGTGTTTTATGTCTGCCGCTAGTTGATATACTGTAAGATTCACTCATATTACTGCATTTATTTTTTTGTTTTGTTTGTTTCTTTGTTTTTTGAGACAGGGTTTCTCTGTAGCTTTGGAGCCTGTCCTGGAACTTGCTCTGTAGACCAGGCTGCCCTCCAACTCAGAGATCCACCTGCCTCTGCCCCCCGAGTGCCAGGATTAAAGGCGTGTGCCACCATTGCCCAGCTCTTTTTCATTGTTTTTTTTACCACATAGTGATTCTCTTATTACTGATGGCCTTTTGGAGAGTTTTCAGGCTTGTTTTCACGTTCAGTGTAAGAGTGACTGAATTTACCGGTAAGTTGAAGAGAAAGTCTGAGACATCCATCTTCTCTGAGAAGGGAGAAAAAGACTAGCACCATACAGGATAATTTCCCAGGTAGGAAGTGAGAACCATCTGAGGTTGAGTATTGCACTGATTCCAGCTGCTATGCCAAGACCTCCTGGCTCAATTCAGGATGAGTGTAGGAGTAGCAGGAACAGGGAGTTGGTTTGCCAGGTTTGCCAGGTTTGGTTTCTGCCACGCAAGACGGAGTGTAGAGTGCTGAGGATACTAACAGCAGGCAAGAGATAAAAGGGTGGCTTTGGGGGCTGGAGAGATGGCTCAGCAGTTAAGAGCACTGGCTGCTCTCCCAGAAGTCCTGAATTCAATTCCCAGCATCTACATGGTGGTTCACAATCATCTATAATGAGATCTGGTGACCCCTTCTGGCCTGCAAGCATATATGCAGGCAGTGCACTGTATATGTAATAAATAAATAAAAAAAAGGATACTTTTAAAAAAGGGTGACTGTAAATGCAGGCTGGGAACAAGGTGTGCAGAGAGGTAAGGGAAGGAAGGTGGGAGGGAGCTGGAAGAGAAAGCAAGCAGAGGCGGACGTAATCTCTGTGCACAGTGGTGTCTGAAATTCTGGGCTATATCTCCAGTGGCTGGCACATGCTTGCCATTCAGTGGGTAGCTGAATAAATGACTTGTGTTCAGGGGACCAGAAGTCCCAGGTAACAGACAGATATGGTGATGGTGATGGGAGAAACTGGTGATTATGGACAGTGAGGCTTAGTATGGACAGTTAGGAAAAGGGCATTCCAGAGTATACGATAAGGCTAGGGTGTTGGATATGGGAGCTGAAAGAGGCATAAAGGCTTGTATTGGGTGAGCAGTCCACAGGAATGCATAGTTCATGCTGGATGTGGACAAGGGATATTCAAGTAAGAGATACTGGGATAGCCGGGCTGGTGGTGGTGCAAGCCTTTAATTCCAGCACTCGGGAGGCAGAGGCAGGCAGATCTCTGTGAGTTCGAGGCCAGCCTGGTCTACAAAAGCTAGTTCCAGGACAGGCCCAAAACTACAGAGAAACCCTGTCTCGAAAAACAAAATCAAACAAACAAACAAATAAAAAACAAAAACAGAGAGAGAGAGAGAGAGAGAGAGAGAGGAGGCTGGGATCAAGAAAGCTGGTACCAAGGGATTTCAGGACTTGGGGGGAGAGCCAAGGGTAGAAGGACACCTTCCACTATAGGGGGAAGCCCTGGCTGGGTAGCAGGACCTGATCCTTTTCTCTGTGGGCCCAGGAGAGGGGAACACCCCCTTTGTGGGTATAAAGACGATGCAGGGGGCTTTGGAATCCTCCTCAGTGTCTTGGAGTAGCACATGATCTGTGGTTGATCTAGCTCCTGCCCCTTCAGCTTATCTCTTTCCTCAGCTTCTACAGAGTCCTTATTATCCAGTGTCCTCCACTGCCACAGTCCCTGCACTCAGCACCCCCAACTTTCTACTTTCTCCCTTCACACACACAGAACCCTAATTCCCAACCCTCTTTATGTTGGCTTTTTTCTCAGCAGCCTGACAGCCACTTTTGAACATATTTCTTTTTTTAAATTTTTTATTTCAAATGTATTGGAGGTTTGCATGCATGTATGCATGTGTGTGTGTGACAGAGAGAGAGAGAGAGAGAGAGAGAGAGAGAGAGAGAGAGAGAGATCTGGAACTGGAGTTACAGTTGTGAGCTGCCATGTGGGTGCTGGGAATTGAACCTGGGCTGCTGGAAGAGAAGCTGAGCCATTTCCTCAGCCCCTTGTACACCTTTCTATCACTGTCCCACAAGTCTCAGTCTATCCTTCCATAATAATTCTGGGGTTCAACTCCCTTCACAGGCGCTCCTAAGCCCAAACAATGTGCCGGCCTACTCCGGAGGAAAGCCCCTAGTCACCCCTTGCAGAGGCCAGGCAGACCGAGGTCGGGTGCCCCCCTAGTCCGGGGGATCAGTCCCGCCCCATCCCGGCTGGCTGAGTCAGGAGGCAGGAACTGGGCGGGCGGGAGGCGCCTAGAGCAGCCGAAACCAGGGCCAGAGTCTCTGGCAGTGAGCTTGGAGCCCAGCGGGGCTAGAACCAAAAGCCCCAGGCCAGCGGGACACAGTGGGTGAGCGCGGGTCTGGGACCATCCGGAACCCACCATGAACTCCAAGAAGAGAGGTAGGACTCGGCTTGGAGCTTCAAAGGCTCTAGAGATGGCCACAAGGGATGCAGACGGGATTCTGGGGGCCTAGGATGCGTGTTTCGTTGGAGTAGGTTGGGGTGGCGGTTCGGTCGGGACTCCTTTCCTCCCACATTAGTAGAAGCGTGCCTTCACGACTCAGTTTCCAAGAAGGGTCTATAGAAAAGTGGAGGAGGCGGGGCACTTCTCTCGGCGCTGCTTCCCACTCTGGGAATCCCCGGGCGCCGGGAGGACGCTGGTGTCAAGGCGCCTGCGAGTTGGTGTGAGTAGGGCGGTGGGTTACAAACCTGCACGGGCCAGGTCTGTCTCTCGCCTCTACTGAGATCCTAACCCGCGCCCCGCCCCATGACCTTCCACGGCCTCCCGGGGTGGTGGCACCCGAGCTTTCGGCCACTTGGGGGGGGGGGGGAGCAGGCAGGGGAAGGGCTGGGGATGCCGCCCCGCCCCCGGGTAAACAGGCGCTTCCGCACATTCTTCGCGCGCCCCGCCTCTTTCCTGCTTCTTCCCAGCTGGAGGAGGGTCCCCGCGCGACCCCCCCCCCTTCCTGCCCCGCGACAGGCGGAGCCCTCACCTCCGCAGGAAGTAGGGGCAGAGCGGAGGCCACGCTGAGTCCGAGGCCGAGTCGCCTGCCACTGCCCTGTCATTAGCGAGGGGGCCAATGAGGCTAAGACTGCCAAGGCTGGAGCCCATTGGGGCAGCTGTTCCTGGTGACCAGGGAGGGCCTGCTCCAGCCCTGGGACCCAGCCACGGGAAGGGGGCTTCTTCGGGGACACGATTGGTGCTGGACACACACCCCCGCCACCCCCAGGGAGCCCCGCGCGGACTCATTCCATGATGTCCCTGTCGGTGCGGCCGCAGCGCCGCCTGCTCAGCGCCCGGGTCAATAGGAGCCAGTCCTTCGCAGGCGTCCTCGGCAGCCACGAGCGCGGGCCCAGGTACGCGACAAGGGGTTTAATGGGGTTGAGAGAGTTAGATGGGGTTGGGCACTGGGTGTGTAGTAAGGGTTTGGGGGATTCTTGCTAACCCTTTTTTAAAGGCAGTCTCTTCTTCAGGAACTTCACGGTCTTCAGCCCACCAGGGCCCCCACGGAAGCCTCTAGTGCTCTCCCGAGTATCGAGGATGTTTTCCGTAGCCCACCCAGCCCCCAAGGTGCCACAGCCAGAGCGGCTGGACCTGGTGTATGCCGCCCTTAAGCGGGGATTGACGTAAGCAACACCCTCCTTGTGCAATGTCCCAGGATTCCATCTAAGTTTCTGCAAGTCTGAATCTTCCCCAGCTATGCACCCTTTTCCTACCACCAGCATCCTGTCAGCTTGAGGCTGGATTGTTGACTCTCGTCACTTGCCTTTCCCCTAGGGCCTACTTGGAAGTGCATCAGCAGGAGCAGGAGAAGCTCCAGGGCCAGATAAAAGAGTCCAAGAGGAATTCCCGCCTAGTGAGTAAATGCCAGGGGATGTCCTGGACCAGTATCTCTCTTGCTTTTGTATAGTGTAGGGTCTGGGCAAAGCAACCTTGTATGATATTGAGCTGTGTTCTGAGGTGAGCTGGTAGGTTATTCTGTTCCAACCTCTTGGAATGCACTTTCTGCTTGAGACCTAGTGCCTTACTCAGAGAAGCTGCAGTGTGAGAGTTCAAGGCCTCACTCATGACAGCGAGAGATTATATTGCAGTGGTAAAGAAGAAGGCCAGGGTTCTTCCTGGGAGGACAGTTGTAAAAGGAGGAAACATTTTTGTTGAATCCTGAAAAATAGCTGGATAGGCAAATATGTTCCTGGGGTCTTCCTGACACCTTCTAAGTATCCCTTCTTGTCTCCCTCTGTAGGGCTTCCTGTATGACTTGGACAAGGTGAGTGGATATAGAATGGTGTTGGAAGAGGGTTGGCTCACAGGGAGAGGAAAGAGTCCTAAGACTTAGGCTCTTTCTGACTCAACTCTCCCTTAGCAAGTCAAGTCCATTGAACGTTTTCTTCGACGGCTGGAGTTCCATGCCAGTAAGGTGCGTACAGCATGCACGCAGAGTGGGATGTGGGTTTGGCTATCCCAGGGAAAGGGGAAGGTCCAGTGTGGGCAACCCCAGTGGTGAGTCTCAGTCCCCTGCTGCTACCCCCATTATCACCTCCCCAGATTGACGAGATGTATGAAGCATACTGTGTCCAGCGGCGTCTCCGGGATGGTGCCTACAACATGGTCCGTGCCTACAGCACGGGGTCCCCCGGGAGTCGAGAGGCCCGGGATAGCCTGGCTGAGGCCACTAGAGGGCATCGAGAGTACACAGAGGTGAGCAATGAGGACCCCTGTGGCAGAGGCACAAGGTGTGGGCTGGTGAGAGAGAACTGGTTTTTCATTTCCTCACATTCCTACCCCTCCTTCCCAGAGCATGTGTCTTCTGGAGAATGAGCTAGAGGCACAGCTGGGCGAGTTTCATCTCCGGATGAAAGGTAATGAGTTGTCGGAGCAGAAGAGAGACAGGAGTGGGTATGCTTAAGGCCCCCAGCATGGCTCATCTTCTCCTTTCTGTGCCCAGGGCTGGCTGGCTTCGCCAGGCTGTGTGTAGGCGATCAGTATGAGGTATGAGGTTGTACTGAGAAGACCCGGGTGGGAGGAAGGGCCACGGTTCCAAGAGCTGCTTCATGCTGCCTGTCTCCCTAGATCTGCATGAAATATGGTCGCCAGCGATGGAAACTGCGAGGCCGAATAGAGAGTAGTGGGAAGCAGGTGTGGGACAGTGAAGAGACCGTCTTTCTTCCCCTGCTCACAGAGTTCCTGTCCATCAAGGTGACTTTCCTGACCTGATCCATAAGACAGCTTGTTCCTATGACCCCGTTATCCTGGGAATTCCTTGTAAAGATCTCTCCTAAGGCTCTCATTCCTGTAGTCCCTTATAGCTCTCTGGGCCTGTAAATGTGACTCCATGACCTCCATAACCCTCTTTATGTGGCCTTGAAAACAATCTTCCTCATGACTTTGATACTGAGACCTTCTCACGAACTTCCAAACTTGTGAATATTTGACTTCCATTGAACTCCCATGAGACTGCGACCCTATAAATCCAGGGACCCTACCAGCTTAGACTTCTATGATGCTCTTGCTCCCAGATGGCCTCCATGGCCCTGTGATCCCTGGAACTCTCATCCTCCTGTAATCTGCACACCTGTGACCCTGTGACTGTCTTACAACCTCTATGCAAACTCAGATTTCTGGATGCCCTGAAGCTCATTAGCACCTACACTCACGTGACCCCTCCGTGCACTCTTGGCTACAGGTGACAGAACTGAAGGGCCTGGCTAACCATGTCGTTGTGGGCAGTGTCTCCTGTGAGACCAAGGACCTATTTGCTGCCCTGCCCCAGGTTGTGGCTGTGGACATCAATGACCTTGGCACCATCAAGCTCAGCCTGGAAGTCATATGGAGGTTGGTAGGAGTGAAGGGTTTAGGACAAGGCGAAAGGAAGGTAGTGGCATGGCTAATGTCCTTTCCCTTTGCAGTCCCTTTGACAAGGATGACCAGCCCTCGGCAGCTTCTACAGTCAACAAAGCTTCCACTGTTACCAAGCGATTCTCCACGTACAGCCAGAGCCCACCAGACACACCCTCGCTTCGGGAGCAGGCCTTCTATGTGAGTTGAAATCCAGGTCCCAGGTCTTACCGTCTCCCAGAGTCTTTCTGGCGTAACCCTGAAGTGTTTCTTTCTCTTAGAACATGTTACGGCGGCAGGACGAGCTAGAGAATGGGACGGCATGGTCCCTGTCATCTGAATCTTCAGATGACTCGTCCAGCCCGCAGCTCTCAGGCACTGCTCGACATTCATCAACTCCCAAGCCCCTCATGCAGCAGCCAGAGCCCCTGCCCATCCAAGTTGCCTTCCGAAGGCCAGAGCCCCTCACCTCTAGCTCTATGGAAGAAGAGCCAGCTGTGGCCCCCGCCCTGGTCAATGGGCATGCCCCTTACAGCCGGACTCTCAGCCACATCAGTGAGGCCAGTGTGGATGCTGCCCTGACTGAGGCTGTGGAAGCAGTGGGCCCAGAAAGCCCAGTCCCGGGACCTAGCCCACGTGTATACCCAGATTCCACCCATGTGGAGCATTTCAATAGTGTTCCTCCTGTCCCAGACACTCGCCATTCTGCCACAAGACCCACCCCAAGTTCAACTGGCCCTGCCCCCACATGTACAGACCCTGCCTCATCCACGCCGCTAGACTCAGTTCACAAAGCCACAAACTCTGATCCTTCGGAGTGTCCAAGCCTCACACATACAAGCTCTACCTGCAGTGCTGTAAGCGCTGCCCACAGTGTTCCAAGCCCAACTTCCACTACTGTAGATTCTACCCCCAAACCCACGCCCTCCGCCCTCGCTACTACAGGCTCTAGCCCCAGTGTTCCAGACCCAATCCAGGCTAGCACAAGCCCTCCTGACACCACCCCGAGCCCCACCCACACCACTGCCAGTCTCACCCACACTACCGCCAGCCCTACACATAGCACCCCGAGCCCCACCCACACCACTATAAGTCCTACTTGCACTACTCCAAGCCCCACCAATGCCACTCTGAGCCCCAGTCACAGGACCACTAGCCCTACTCGAAAAACTGGGGTGTCAACTCATACCACTACAAGTCACATCACCAGTGCTGTGGACCCAGTCCAGATCTCTACAAGCCCCATTTCCACAATGGAAAGCCCTACCCCTTCTATAGACCTTGCTGTAAGCTCCAGCTCCTCCCCCTCCTCCGCAGACCCCGCACTCCCAGGCACTGAACCTCTGCCTTGTAGCCACCCAGCCACCACTTCCTACACTAAAACAGACGACCCCACAGTATCCTGCACCTCTTACCAGAGTCTTGCTTGTTCTGGTTCAAAGTCCCACATAAGCCCTGCCCCGAACTCCCCAGAACAAATTCCTAAGAGCCCAAGTTCCTCTCCCTCATCCGCGGCCCCTGCATCCCAATATCCAGAACTTAGCCAGGCCACAGTTGCCCAAGCCCCAGTTCCTGAAGCAACCGAAGGAGCTGGGGACAAAAGGCTTGAAGAGGCCCTGGGGACCCTAATGGCTGCCTTGGATGATTATCGTGGTCAGTTCCCTGAGCTGCAGGGCTTGGAGCAGGAGGTGACTCGCCTGGAGAGTCTGCTCATGGTAAGGAGGTTGGGCTGAGACAGTACAGAGAGAGCTGCCAGCCAGTGGCAGCAGCACTGACCCCTCTTATAATCTCAGCAGAGACAAGGCCTGACCCGAAGCAGGGCCTCCAGTCTTAGCATCACTGTGGAACATGCCCTGGAGAGCTTCAGCTTCCTCAATGATGATGAAGATGACGACAACGACGGTCCTGGGGCCAGGTAAGGCCAGACTGGGAAATAGTTGGGCGGGGAGATATGAAGCGGAAGAGGTAAAACAATGTAAGGCAGAGGAGGGGAAGGAGGAGGTTGGGAGAAAAGGCAAGATGGGGACTGGTGAGGTGGGGCTTGCAGCAAGTGAAGTTTTGGTTTTTCCTTGTATACCTCATGTATCTTTGATGCCCATGTCACC
Organism: Microtus oregoni; assembly: GCF_018167655.1. Taxonomy (NCBI): domain Eukaryota; kingdom Metazoa; phylum Chordata; class Mammalia; order Rodentia; family Cricetidae; genus Microtus; species Microtus oregoni. The sequence continues at coordinate 46,586,837 of NW_024543063.1, forward strand.
AACTCATCAATCCCAGTGTTTCTGGCCACCCTGCTCATCTCTGCAATGTCTGCCTCCCCTGCAAGTCCCCATCAGCTTGTGAGCCTCCTGCCTCTCTTCTTTCCCTTTACCTCACCTTGGACCCATCCTGTGAAGGAGCCCTTTCAGCGCCTCATCATGTGCCCTGTGTCCCCCAGTATCAGCCCCCTCCATCACGACCCCGACTCTCCCGGAGGCTGCGGCCTCTCGGCTCTCATTCCTGGAGTAGACTTTACCGATTCAGATTTGAGAGTCGCACCCGGTCCCTCCTCCCTTTACGACTTCCTAGGTTCCAGTCCCAAGCCCTGCGTCCCTCCCAGTCCACGTTTTATAGACCATCCCGCCTGCAGTCCTACTGGCGCCCATCTCGGGTCCGGCAGCCCCTTTCTTCTTAGCAGGGGTAGCAAAAAGTAGACTGGCTATAAGACCATGTTACTTACTCATCGCGGCCTCATCCTCCTGGAAGTCTCTGTGAACTTACCTGTGTCTTATTGTCTGAGTCTGCACTTTGTTCTTCTATTCTTGGTGGGAGGAGCTTAATAAAAATAATCTCTGGTAACCAGACGGTGATGTGTGTTGTTGGGATGTTTGATCCATTTTTCTCTCAGGCCCACAAGCAGCCCAGAGGCTGTGGCAGAGGACAGATTAGACTCATCAAATGCCCAGTCCCTAAGCACAGGGTGTCCAGCCCTGGATGCCACCTTGGTCCAGCACCTGTACCACTGCAGCCGCCTCCTGCTGGTGAGGGGATAACACACACCCCTTCAGCCCTTGCCCCAGGGAGTCCTGCATTCCAGTCCTGGTCCTCTAAACCTCTCAGTTCACACACCAGTGCCCCAGGGTCCTGGGCATTTGGCTCCTATGCATGTAATACCTCCGATGCTCTTCCTGTTTCAGCCCCTCCCAATGCATGCTGGGACCTGTACTCCCCTGACTCCATCCTCCCCAACCCTTACCATGAGGTCTAAATTACTTGGCAACTCCTGTCCTCTAGAAACTGGGCACATTTGGGCCCCTGCGCTGCCAGGAGGCATGGGCCCTAGAGCGGCTGCTGAGGGAGGCGCGCGTGCTTGAGGAAGTGTGTGAGCACAGCAAGCTATGGGGGACTGCTGCCACCTCTGCCCAGGAAGGTAAAGGTCCCCCTTGGGCTTGGGCTGATGCCCACCTGGAGTTCATGCCTGACCTTTTCCCATTTACACACCTTCCCCTCCTGCCTAACCTGCTCTGTTGCTGATGGCTTTTCTCACCCTCCCCTCACAGTGGTGCAGTTCTCAGCCTCTCGGTCCGGCTTCCTGACCTTTTGGGACCAATGTACAGAGGGACTCAGCCCCTTCATCTGCCCCGTGGAGCAGGTGCTCCTCATTTTCTGCAGCCAGTACGGTGCCCGTCTTTCCCTGCGCCAGCCAGGCTTAGCCGAGGCTGGTGAGTGGGCTGCCTACCTGCCCCTTCCTTCCTTTCCTAGCTTCCTTGTTAGCCCCTACTGACGGACAAATTGAGCATTGAAGAGAACTAGTGATTGCTCGTTCTCAGAATAGAGGTGGACAAGGAGTCCCTGGGCCTGAGCTAGAACGGGGACATTCTCTTCCCACTTAGAGACCTGGGTCTATCCCAGCTCAGGCTGTGGTACTGTCTCCTGCAGTGTGTGTGAAGTTCCTGGAAGACGCCCTGGGGCGGAAGCTGCCTAGGAGGCCCCAACCAGGCCCCGGGGAACAGTTCACCATTTTCCAATTCTGGAGTTATGTAGAAGCCTTGGACAGCCCCTCCATGGATGCCTATGTGACAGAGACTGCAGAGGAAGGTGAGACAGTGACCCTGGCCACAGAATGCTGACCCCAGGGGTGGTCCTGAGGGTGTAAAAGATGGGATCATGAGGACAAAGTCACCCCAAGAGTTTTTACCAATTTGTGCCACCCACTTCTTTTAGTGCTACTGGTACAGAATCTGAACTCTGATGACCAGGCTGTTGTGCTGAAAGCCCTGAGGTTAGCACCTGAGGGGCGCCTGCGAAGGGATGGGCTTCGGGCTCTTAGCTCCCTGCTGGTCCACGGCAATAACAAAGTCATGGCTGCGGTTAGCACCCAACTTCGGAGCCTCTCACTTGGTCCTGTCTTCCGGGAAAGGGTGAGTTTGGCAGGATTCTTTTGTGAGTAAGGTGAGGGCTGAGGGCGTCCACTAGCTAAATCTGCCCTCCCACCCTTGCCCAGGCTCTTTTGTGCTTCCTGGACCAACTTGAGGATGAGGATGTACAAACTCGAGTGGCTGGATGCCTGGCTTTGGGCTGTATCAAGGTGATCGCCACCAACCAACCTACCTACCTACCTACCTACCTACTACCACTTTCGCTCCAGGGCTATTCCTGCTTGTTATACTGAACCTGCCTCAATGTTTTGTTTCCCATAGGCTCCTGAGGGTATTGAGCCCCTGGTGTACTTGTGCCAGACAGACACGGAAGCTGTGAGAGAAGCTGCCCGGCAGAGCCTACAGCAGTGTGGTGAGGCTGGGAAATGGGAGACATGACCTCTGAGAACACCTTGGCTGTTGGGAGTAGGGTGAGGTAATGCCAGGCGTGGGAAGTCCTGGAGGATGTCAGGGCCACTCTTGATCTTATGCTCACACGTTATAGGGGAAGAAGGACAGTCTGCTCATCGGCGGCTAGAAGAGTCCCTGGATGCTCTGCCTCGCATCTTTGGGCCCAGCAGCATGGCCAGCACAGCATTCTGAACTCTAATCACCGGCTCCCAGTGTTCCTTCCCCCATTTTCAGGGCTTACCAGGCACTGGCAGGGAGGGTGAGGGCTGGTTCCAGACACCTCTCCCCACAAATCCCTATGAATGAAAATCTAATATATTCTTTTGTTCCCCTGGGGTTGGTAGAGTGCCTGAATGAAGTGCCTCCCAGCCTTGGTTCTGCATAGCCTTTGCCACAGAGTGTCAGGGGCTTGGCCATATCTTGCTCTGCCTCACTACATCCCTTGGTTTTGTATTTTATTTACAGAGTTTTACAGAAAATAAAAAAGCAAAATGCGTTTCCTACATGGCTTGCTGCACTTCTGAACCTCTGCTCCAACACCTTCTGGTGTGTTCTTCCTGGCACTCCTGTGCCCACACTCCAGCTGTGACAACATCGCGTGCATTTGCCCTGGAAATCCTGGTGGAAGAAAGCCCACAGTCCAGGGTTGTGCTTGGAGAAGAGACACAGAAGGGAAGGGAGCTCTGCTCTGCTCAACAGGCTGAACCTGCATCTGGGCCTGGGAACTACAGGCCCTGAGTGGATCCAAGCAGCTGGCCTAGAGAAGGCCCAAACTGCATATTCTAGACTAACTGTGGCTAGTGGGCAAAGTGAAAGAAAAGCTAGCATGGCGTGCCTGAGCTGTTGCCACCAGGGGGCAGCAGAACTGCATCAGGGGGTGGTAGCTTCTGCATGGGCCCCTCTGGCGAGGCAGCCTCCTATGGTGGAGCTTCAGGAGCAACTTTAGGCTGTGGGGGGAAGCGGGAATCCTTGCTTAGGGGAGGAGTTGGAGCCTGGGAGACAGGAGACCCGGATGGCTGCCCCTGAGGCACCTCTTTCCCGGCAATAACAAACTGTGAACTCTGTGGCCCCCAACAGTCAGCAGACCTGTGATGAGGAAGTAGGACTCCCAAGGGAGGGCCTCCCTGCCTCCAGCACATAAGTTTGTTGTTAACCTAGGTTAGGAGACCTTTGAGACCCGCTCTGAGGGTGGGACGGGATTTCAGGAAGGCAGGCCTTTGCTAAGAAGGTCCCGATGTGTTTCCACTCCCATGGCTAGAGAAATGGACCCTCCATCCTTCTACCAGGATTTCTGTTATCTAGAGAAACTGGACATCCATAAGGTCTCCCCAGCTTGAGCACCCTGGTGTCCCAGTACCTGTGGTGATATGGCCCAGTAGTCTGACACTGCACAAAGCTGTCATGGGGAGAGGGGGGAGTGCTCAGGAAGAGCCAACAGTTTCCTAGGTGGGGGTGGGGTGACCCAGATCCCTGGGGAGCCTTACCCCAGTGTTTTAGAACTGCCTATGAAGAGGTTTTTGGCTGGGCCTTCAGCACCTGCTGTGGAGGTCATGCTGAGCAAAAGAAACGGCAACAGGAAACACCTGTGAGTGGATACTGGCAGTTTGCGATAGTCTGGTGGGGGTGGGGTAAGGCGCACACAGACAGCCCTTATACACTGGCATGGCTGGGCAGGATAGGGTAGTTCAGCTTTTTGGTTGGTCAGCTGGGGTAAAATGGAGTAGATAAAACAATCAGGTGACAGACCACACCACCGCCTATAACCGGTCACAGTTTGGAGGCAGTCCCAGAACCACCAGTAGACTCCCTGTGGGTAGGATTGTTGGGGAGAGAGTGGAGTTGAACCTTGACTAAGCAGGGAGTAGGAAAGTGAAGGCAGTGACTGGGCCAGGACACCTCAGAGCACAAACCACGGACAGTGCCCAACAAGAAATACAGGGTGGGAAGATGTCATTCCAGTCCGTCACTGACTATCCATCCCTGTTCTCCAAAACAGAAGGAACAAGATCCCTTTGTCTTCTACAAGGAGGGTACTAGGGCCAGAGCCTAGGCGTCTGTCCTAGCTGAGGAAGAGTGAGGGCAGAGTGGAGAGGAGCTAGAAACAGCACAGCCTGGTGAAGGACTATCAAGGTCAGGAAAGGACCCTCAGGCCTTGGCCCTTCAAGACTTCTGGGCTTGAAGCAGTGTGGATCAACCACACGACAACCACTTTCCCTCTCCTCTCAATTCACAGCCTGACTCAAGTCAGGCTGGCTTGGTCTCCTAGCCTGACAGTAGGTCTCCTTCTGTCAACAGTGGGAGGCACACATGGGGCACCGCTTTTACTTCCTACCCTGCTGTCCTGCAGGCTGGGGAGACATTTGTTCTTCCAGTTCAGATTCAGGACAGTTGGGAGCCTGCTGTCCCAGGTGGTGGGAGGTTGGTGATGTTATCAAGAGTCACAGGTGTCGGCAAGGAAAGTGTGCACCTAGAGGGGGCAAATGGAAATGGGCTGCCAAGGCCTGTAACATGCTGATGGGCTCATCATTTAAGACCACCTAGGTCACACTCATGTCTTATTCATCGTCTTCAGAGCACTGCAGAGGAAACTGCAAAAAAGGGCCAGGCTGAGGTGGCTCAGGATACAATTTATTGTGTTGGTGGCTGCAGAAGTTTCCTTCCATTCCTCTCCTCTTGCCCTCTTCCAACCTTATCTTTTCTTCTTGTTTCTCACTCTTCTTTTCTCATGCTTTCAAAGCTGCAGTGAACCAAAAAGAAGAAAAAGCATGTTTATGAAGGCAAAGAAGCAGATGGGCTGGCACATGGGAAGAGGACTGCTTCCTGGTCTCCCCCACAGAGCGGGGGTGCCTTCCTTGTATGTTTCTGAGCCTGGTATGTGGGTACAATTTTCTGGATGCCAGCACATGAGATGCTTTCCCTCCATCCCCTCAGAAAGAAGTTTACTCTTCAAGCTGCCCATCCCCAAAGATAGAATGCTCTTATGGGTAGTTGGAGAGATAACTCAGCAGTAAAGAACACTTAAATGTTCGTTCTTTGTTTCTTTCTTTCTTTCTTTTTTTTGATTTTTGAGACAGGGTTTCTCTGTGGTTTTGGAGCCTGTCCTGGAACTAGCTCTTGTAGACCAGGCTGCTCTCGAACTCACAGAGATCCACCTGCCTCTGCCTCCCGAGTGCTGGGATTAAAGGCGTGCGCCACCACCGCCCGGCTCACTTAAATGTTCTTGCAGAGAACCTGAGCTCAGTTCCCAGCATCCACAAAGTGGTTTGCAACATTCTAGAGGCACATACATGCAAGTAAAACCTCATGTAAAATAATTTTTTTTTTTTTTAAAGCTGGGTGGCTCATGCTTTTAATCCCAGCACTCAGGAGGCAGTGGCAGGTGGATTTCTGTGAATCCAAGGCCAGAGTCTGGTCTACAGAGTGAGTTCCAGGACAGCCAGGGATACACAGAGAAACCCTATCTCAAAAAGCCAAAAAAGAAAAGAAAAAAAAAAGGCTCTTGGCTTGTTGGCTTGGATGCTAGGCTAGGCTTTTCTGGACCTGAATAATATGAGAAGGCGAGGTTGAAAGACTCCTAGAAGTTAAAGAAGCACAACATGTCATTTAGAAAATAAGGCTGTCAATGGCCTGCAGTGACAGCCATTAGTCTAAAGTTGACGCTAAAATTCAAAGACCAGTTGCCTCTTAACTCATGATACATCCCAGGAACATAGATGTCCAGTAAATGCTGACTTAGAACAGCTGATTAGCAGATGCTTTGCTGTAGCTACCAACTATCTGTTCCCAGCTAACTCCTCTGACCTCTTCCTCCTGTGCAGGCACCCCTTAAATAGGACTCCACTGAGTTCTACTCTCTTTAAACACATGGCTTCCATCCACGTTCGGAGGCTACTGTCAGTCATTCTGTTTTTATTTTATTTCTAGACACTCGTGAATCCAGTTCCAGACTGGATACTTCCTTTTGAACACTCAAAGCATTTTAAAATCAACAACCCAAAGCCTACTCTTTGTCCCTCTTGGACTTATTCTCCACAATACAGAATGATTTCTAAAACTCAAATCTACCTCTACAGGAATTGTTTACGGAAAACCCCAGCCCACTCAACCTTGTTCCGGCAGCCCTTTGAGTCATTCCAGTCTGGATTATCATTTCTACTGGAACTGCTCCCCGTGCCCTGCAGCTTTACTGAGCTTTCTGCAGGGCTTGCCTAGACCTGGTACCACTCCTCCTGTGGTCCATGATTTTCACTTCTCCATAGCCTTGCTCAACCCAACCCCCTAAAAACCTTCAACTTGGACATTACATGTTTCTTTAAGAGTTGTCACCACACCGGGGTACACTTGCAAATGCTTGGAGTAAGATTGTTGTGGGGCTGGAGAGGTGGCCCAGTGGTTGAGGTCCTCTTCCAGAGGATCTGGGTTCAATTCTCAGCGCCCACATGGCCGCTCACAACTGTCTGTAAACTCAGTTCCAGGGGACCTGACACCCTCACAAGGACATACATGCAGGTAAAACACCAATGTTCATAAAATAAAAGTTTTAAAAATAAAGTGAAATAAAAGGATTGCTGTGATTTCAAAGCCAGCCTGGGTAACACGGTGACTTCGAGGCCTAGCTGGTCTGTATTAGTTGCAACTGCTTCGGTGTAAGATGCATCATTATTCTGATGATTCTACTAAGTGGCTGGCAGCACAAGCCCGAGGATGACCCCCAGGGGCCTGACAGGTCCTTTCCAGTGGAACTTTGTGAGTTCTAGTCTTGTTTTTCGAGATGGTCTCTGGGTAGCCCTGGCTGTCCTGGATCTCGCCCTGCAGACCAGGCTGGCCTTGAACTCAAGAGATCTGCCTGCCTCTACCTCTCAAATGCTGGAATTAAAGGTGTGCGCCACCACTGCCAGGCATCCCCCTACTTTAAACAATGCTTTATCGGTAGTCTTCATACTCTGTGGTTCAACCACTTAAAGTGCACAATTTGCTGGACATGGTGTACAGGCCTGTAATTCTAGTACTTGGGAGGCTAAGGCAGGAGGATCAGGAGTTTAAGGTCATTCTTGGACAACATAGTAAATGTGAGGCCAACCAAGACTACTTGAAATTATGTCCCAAAACAAAACAACAAAAAAAATAGCACTACAATAAAGCATCTAACACAATAGCTTTGGATATATTCAGAGTTTTACACCAAGGACTATAATTTTAGAATATTTTTACCTATCCATAAAAGAATGTAACTTCCTTTTAGCTATTATTCCCAGGGTCCCTGCATTCTCTCATCTCATCTCCTCCCCCAGGCCTAGGCAATTAGAAATCTATTTTTTGCTTCTATGAATTTGTTTTTGCTGTATATTTTTCATAAAGAGAATCAGATTATGTCTTTCCGACTTACTCAGTTTGGAGCCATCTAAGAACTTCCCCGAAGGTTAATTCAGTGAGTCTGCCATGGATCCTAACAATTACTATTTGATCATCCTGCATTTCCTTGTTTTTGTTTGTTTGTTTTAGACAAGTTTTCATTATATAGCCCTAGTTGGTCTTCAACCTGTAATCTTCCTGCTTCCACTTCCTGAATGCTGGGACTATAGGTATACACTACCATGTCCAGCTCTATACGTCTTTACCTCTATTACCTAAAGCCAGATCCGTATGAAGTGGACAAGAAATGTCTTTCAGGGCTCTCAAGAAGACTTGGTGAATAACAGCATGTGCTGTATAAGCCTGGTTCTGAGTTGGATCCCTGTAATCCACATGGTAGGGGGAAAGGAACCTGCTCCTGCAAAATTATCCTCTGACCTCCACACTCTCCGGCACAGACACAGGCACACACATAAATATATATCACATAATATATATACACACACACCATATAAAACACATCCAGTTTTTAGAGACAGAGCCTGTCCTGGAACACACACACACATACACAAAAGAAATGTCTTATAATAGCTCATCCCTGTTATCCTAGCATTGAGAGCACGAGGTAGAAGGATTTCTTTGAGTTCCAGGCCACGCTGGGCTATAATGTGGGATCCTATCTCTAAACACAATAAACAGAAATGCCTTTGGATGTATATCTCTGCGATCTGTTACCTCTGGGCTTCCTACTTCCTAGATCCAATTACATCTTCCTAGGTCCCAACTTACATCTTTCTCTATCTCAATGCAACCTCTAAACATTTTAGGACGAAAGTACCATATGTTTAGTGTAGAAGAAGCCTTAAAATTCAGCGCATCCCTTAGGAGCATATCCTGTTCATCCCTCCAGCATTACCTGTCTAGAGCATAAGGCTGCGTTCAGTTACTCAGGACGTTACTTACAAACTAAATCACAGCTCCAAATGCCTCTGCTATCTGTCTGCCAAAGTTGTGTGAAATTTCCATCATTAAGCCCTTTTGATATAGCTCAGAGGTTAAAGGTGCTTTCTGCTGTGATGAGTTTGATTACAGCTCTTCCTATGAGTTGAAGCCGTAATATCCAGTTTGTCTTGGGGACAGAAATCCTTTTGTCCCTCCTAAACAAATCATATGGAATTAAGGAAATGGGAGTTCAGTGTTCAGTGAAACGGCACATGCTTAACACGCACAAAGTCCTGTGCTTAATTCCTGGCCGAGACATCTCCTCCTCCTTCCTAGGTAGCCTTAGAGCTATAGCATCTTCTCCAGAGGACTGCCATAGTGCAGAAATGTTGAGCTAGTGGTGTGGTACACACCTGTAATTCTAGTATTCGGAAGGGAAGGGACTAATTTGAGCTGGGCGGTGGTGTATGCCTTTAATCAGCACTCGGGAGGCAGAGGCAGGTGGATTTTTATGAGTTCGAGGCCAGCCTGCTCTACAAGAGCTAGTTCCAGGACAGGCTCCAAAGCTACAGAGAAACCCTGTCTCAAAAAAAAAAAAATGTTTTTTGAGCCTAGAATTTCTTTTTTTTTTTTAACTTTTATTTATTTATTTAACTTTATTATGTTCGCTGGTGTGAAGGTGTCAGATCTCATGGAACTGCATTTTCAGACAGTTGTGAGCTGCCATGTGGGTGCTGGGAATCGAACCCGGGTCCTCTGGAAGAACAGTCAGTACTCTTAACCGCTGAGCCATCTCTCCAGCCCGAGCCTAGAATTTCAAAATCAGGTGGCTTAATATAGTAAGACAAAGAAGGAAAGGAGGGGAAATGGAAAGGGCAGGGCAGGGGAGGGGAGGAAAGGAAGGAGAGAGATGTTATTTGAAATTGGGCCTGGGGGCAGAGGTCTATAATCTCAGCTACTCTAGCGCCTGAAAAGTTTAAGACCAGCCTGGATTACAGAATTAATTTAAGGCCAGCAACTTAGTAAAATATCAGGCTTTAAAATAAAATGCAAAAAAGAGCTGGGGATATAGGTCAGTGATAAACCATCTGCCTAGTGTGCCCAAGGCCATAGGTTCATAGGTTCCCAAATACAGAAAAAGAAGATGATTGATAAAAGTTGGGTGGCACCAGCACATGCCTTTAATCCCAGGAACTTGGGAGGCAGAGGCTGGCAGATCTCTGGGAGTTCGCAGTCAGCCTGGTCTGTAGAGGGCAGCCAGGACTGTTTGTTACACAGAGAAACCCTGCCTCAAAAGAAAGAAAGAACCAGGCAATAGTGGTGCATGACTTTAATCCTAGCACTTTGGAAGCAGAGGCAGCCGAATCTCTGTGATTTTGAGGGCAGCCTGATCTATGGAGTGAGTTCCAGGACTGGTTCCATAGCTACTGAGAAACTCTGTCTTGAAAAACAAATCAAACAAATAAACAAAAAAGGAAATAGAATCTCAGGTAGGAGGGTCTCTGAGTTCAAAGCCAGCCTAGTCTGGTCTACATAGAAAGAACTGTCTCAAATAAATAAATAAATAAATAAATAAAACAAAACAAACAAAATGAAAGAATCTCTTTGAGAATTATTGTAGAAAATATGTCTTTCCCAGAAAGAATGACTCTAAGACCAAGAAAACTACTTAGAAATGTAGCTGATTCTACTGATGACTCTAGAAAAAAGTCAAGTTGTTGGAAGGTAGGTTGGGACTAAGGGGAAATAACAGAAAGCAGAATAATTACATTTACTTTGTAATAACTGGGGGGCTGGAGAGATGGCCTAGAGGTTAAGAGCACTGGCTGCTATTCCAGAGGTCTTGAGTTCAATTCCCAGCAACTATATGGTGGCTCACAACCATCTGTAATGAGATCTTGTGCATGCAGGTAGAACACTGTATACATTATAAATAAAATCTTTTTTTTTTATATTTATTTATTTATTATTTATACAGTATTCTGTCTGCTTGTATACCTGATGGCCAGAAGAGGGCACCAGACCTCATTACAGATGGTTGTGAGCCACCATGTGGTTGCTGGGAATTGAACTCAGGACCTTTGGAAGAGCAGGCAGTGCTCTTAACCACTGAGCCATCTCTCCAGCCCAATAAAATCTTTTTTTAAAAAAAAAACTCGTCCCTCTAACTATGTCAGAAGCTTTACTTTTCAAGATTTTTATCACTATGTCAATACAATTATCAACCTCATAGAGCAGTAATCTGAGATTACACAGTCACTAGGAAATCAACACATCAACACCACGAGGGCCCACAAGATGGCTCAATGGATAAAATGGCTCTTGCTACCAAATCTGATGACCTGAGTTCAATCCTTGAAACTCATCTGAAAGAACTAACTCCTGCAAGTTGTCCTCTGATGTCCATGGCACACATGTTCCTCTCCCCCCAAAATAAATGTTTTTTTTTTTTAAAGTCCACATAATACCTGAGTCCAAGTGTCCTGGTTAGTTTTTTCTCCCCCGCTCCCCATTTCATTTTTGCTTTTTTTTTTTTTTTTTTTTTTTTTTTGGTTTTTCAAGACAGGGTTTCTCTGTAGCTTTTGGTGCCTGTCCCAGAACTAGCTCTTGTAGACCAGGCTGGCCTCGAACTCCCAGAGATCCGCCTGCCTCTACATTTTTGCTTTTTTGAAGGCGAGGTTTCTTGTGTAACAGCCCTGGCTGTCCTGTAGATCAGACTGGCCTTGAACTCTCAGAGTTCTGCCTGCCTTTGCCTCCTGAGTGTTGGGATTAAAGGTGTACACCACCACATAGTTACATTTTTTTTGTTTGTTATTTTTTTGCCAACTTGGTACAAGTTAAAGTCATCTGAGAAGAGAAAACTTCAATTGAGAAAATGCCCCCATGTATGGTATATTTTCTTTGATTAATGGCTGTGTGGGAGGGTGCCCAGACTACTGTGAGCTGTGTTACTCCTGGGCAGGTAGTACTGAATGGTATAAGAAAACAGGCTGAGTGAGCCCAAAAGAAAAAGCAAGTCTGTAAGATTCTGGCTTCTGCTTCAGTTCCTGCCTCCAGGATCCTGCCTTGAGTTCCTAGCCTGACTTTCTATGACAGACTGTGACCCGGAAGTATAAAGTAAACAAATCCTTTCCTCCTCAAGTTGGTTTCCGTTACAGTGTTTTATCACAGTGTCAGAATCCCTCACTAAGACATTAGGACAGTTAGACTCCCACATCCAGACATGTCATATTTAAGTTTTATAACTAACATCCAGCATCTTGGTCTGTTTATCAACGGTTCTCTAGACAGCTGGGTCTATAGAGTGAATTCCAGGACAACACAGAGACAGCCCCCACCCCACCCTGATCCCACTCCCCACTCCCTCGAAAGGCCAACCAAACAAAAAAGTTCTCTAGTAACTTGGCCTTGGCTGTGCTAGCCCCTAGGCTCCCCCCAGTTCCCATTTCACCCTGGGACCTTTTTCTTGCCTTCCCAGGAGACAGCATCAACAGCTGGATACAAACTTCTTCTGTTTTTACCCTCAGATGACTAATTTAGTTTAATTATCCGTTTTAATTCAAAATCATACATCTTTTAAGGCTAAACTTCAATGTAAAGTTCTAATATTATGAAAGCTGCTAACTTATTATAGACTGTTAGGAAATAGAAGCTAGTCATCCTTAAAGGACTGATATAATTAATTACAGGAAAAAAGCCCTATTTAGTTCCCTGTATATGTTTTCAAAGTCAAACTTAAAATAAGTAACTAGAGGGGGCTGGAGAGATGGCTCAGTGGTTAAGAGCATTGCCTGCTCTTCCAAAGGTCCTGAGTTCAATTCCCAGCAACCACATGGTGGCTCACAACCATCTGTAAAGAGGTCTGGCGCCCTCTTCTGGCCTTCAGGCATACAGACAGAATATTGTATACATAATAAATAAATAAATTATACATAATAAATAAATATTTAAAAAAAAATAAGTAACTAGAAACAAAGTTTGTCTAATCAAATATACCTAGGCAGCCCTCATACTTCAGAGATCTGCAGAATACGGCATTTAAAGTAATGATTAAAAAGTTTATTATATTAGACAGAGACTCCGAGATCCTAGCTAGCAGTGACCCAAGGTCTCCAAAGAAGATTATGGGACACCAATGATGTCTCCACCTGGATTACGATGATGCTGACCACTGGGCAAGATGCCCCAGTTCAATACCTGCTGCCAGGACCTGGTCCAGACTGTGGACAAGCAGCAGGACATTGGAGAATTTATTGCACCACTTTTGCCTAGACAAAATAAGGTCAGTCTTTTCCATGTCCCTCTTCCATAGGAAAAAAAAATTCACCTTATGGGTCTGGCTAAGACTGTTAAGACTGCTGTTCTGATACTTCCACCTCCAATGCTATGGAGACCTGGGTATGGCTAACTATATATGGACTCTGGTCCCTGTCATTTTTTTTAATTAATTAATTAATTTATTTATTTATTAAGCATACAATGCTGGCAAAGAAGGCACCAGGTCTCATTACAGATGGTTGTGAGCCACCATGTGGTTGCTGGGAATTGAACTCGGGGCCTCCAGAAGTACCCTCTGAGCCATCTCTCCAGTCCACCTGTCATTTTTAATAGATTCGTAAGCTGCTTGGTCTGTACTCAAGTATAGTTTATTTATCCTTCTCTGACAGTATTGATCGTTAGGCTAGCTATGGTGCTAATGGGCACCAGTCCAGCTGATGTGAGTGCTCCCTGACTCTTCTACAGAGTCTGTGAACCAGATGCTTCTGATGAGTGCCCCACTGCCTGAATTCCCTCCTTACCTTTGTAACTTTGTAACTTTGTCAACTTAGCAGCAGCTAAGTCTCTTCTCCAGGGTGCTCTCTCTCTCTGCTCTCTCTCTCTCTCTCTGCTCTTCTTCTAGAGAGGCAGCTTCTGCCTCTCTTTTCTCTCCCCATTTTTCCCCTCCCCTCTTCTCTTCCACCCTCCATAACCCACTAAATAAACTCTATACCCAAACTCCCTCTGCATGGCATATCTGTTTGTCTCCTGCAGAGGCCTCAGGCCATGCCAGGGAATCCAGTGAGGCCTTGGCTGACCCACCATCCCTCATGGGACTGGTCCCCCACCACCTCTTTATAAATGATAACTAACACCCATTATCTGCAATTTTCTAAGATAGGGATTTCAATATGAACCCTTAAGTTTCAAATATATTATTTTCCTTTAAGTACATAATTTTTTTAAAAATATTTATTTATTTTGTATACAATATTCTGTCTGTGTATATGTCTGCAGGCCAGAAAAGGGCACCAGACCTCATTCCAGATGGTTGTGAGCCACCATGTGGTTGCTGGGAATTGAACTCAGGACCTTTGGAAGAGCAGGCAATGCTCTTAACCACTGAGCCATCTCTCCAGCCCCTAAGTACATAAATTTTAACTTCTGTTCTTAGTTTAAACTTGTCTCAATAGGTTTCCACTTGGCAGGCAGATACATCTAAGCATCGGTTGCTGACTAACACCTGCTCCGAATGACTGGGATCCCTGGACTTGCTGAAAGCTAATGGGCACCAGTCCAGCTGATGTGAGTGCTCCCTGACTCTTCTACAGAGTCTGTGAACCAGATGCTTCTGATGAGTGCCCCACTGCCTGAATTCCCTCCTTACCTTTGGCTGGCCTTTCAGCCTTCTTGGGCCCTGATAACAATGCCCAATGTCAGCTCAAAGTAGTTACAGGAAAGAACACATGCTCCCTGCCCAGAATAGGTTGAAATGCTAAGACAAGGGAGAACTCCCTGGCATGGGGGACAGAAATGGCTACCTATAATGTCCACTGACATACCTGTCATTGGTACTTGTGAAGGGGGAAATGTAGGACCCAGCCATAACAAGCTCAGTAGAGGTCTGAGTCTCAGTAGCTTACACTAAGGCCTGGTTCCAAGGAAGGCCACAAACTGAGACTACCCAGGTACCACCCAGGAACAGACCTTCCAAAGGAAATTCCTAATATTCCAACTATTGTAGATAGGATCACCTGCCAGCACACACCCACCACTTTTTTTTTTTTTCGAGACAGGGTTTCTCCGTAGCTTTTGGTTCCTGTCCTGGAACTAGCTCTTGTAGACCAGGCTGGCCTCGAACTCCCAGAGATCCACCTGCCTCTGCCTCCTGAGTGCTGGGATTAAAGGCGTGCGCCACCACCGCCCGGCCACCCACCACTTTTTCACCAGGATACCCCTAGCCAAATGTCAGCCAATCAGGGATCCTGAACCTTAGAAATCCCTCATCCCGAGCCAGCGGTGGTGGTGCATGCCTTTAATCCAGCACTCGGGAGGCAGAGGCAGGCGGATCTCTGTGAGTTCGAGGCCAGCCTGCTCTACAAGAGCTAGTTCCAGGACAGGCACCAAAAACTACAGAGAAACCCTGTCTTGGGCTGGAGAGATGGCTCAGATTTGGCCTCCAATTTATGATGCCTTCTGCCTCAGCATTCTCAAATGCTGGGATTACAGGTGTGTACCACCATACTTGGCTAGAATATGACTTAATTTTTAATATTTTTGGTCTCTACAGATTGACCCCATAGCCTCACACATGCTAGATACTGTATTCTACCACTGAGTTACACCACGTCTTGCCAGCACGGATACTAGTCTACCAGCCAGTTAGTAAAGCAGCACATTGCTTATTCGCCAAGCTCCCAGGCACTCAACTTAAGAATTTGAAATTACTCTAAGAATCTGCCCCCACCAAAGAGGATGAGGGACAGGTTCAAAAATAAGGTGACTTTATATATGGTAAACTGGGCAGTTATCTGCTAAAGGGCCCTGACCACTCCCCATGGACTACAAACCTAAGTGAAAGTCCCTGGGAAGGATGCTTCCTTACATTCTCAAAAAATAAGGTGGTAGGGGGGTGATGGTGAGATGACTCAGCTTGAGACCATGCCTGACAGCCTGAGCTTCTTTCTTTCTTTTTTGGTTTTGAGACACGGTTTCTCTGTAGCTTTTTTGAAGCCTGTCCTGGAACTAGCTCTTGTAGACCAGGCTGGCCTCGAATTCACAAGAGATCCGCCTGCCTCCACCTCCTGACAACCCGAGTATCATTCCCGGGACCCACATTATAGAAGAGAACCAACTCCTGCAAGTTATTCTCCGATCCCCACATATGTGCCCTGGCAATCACGCATGCACATATGCCTCACACAAAATAAATAAAAGGCAATAAATTTTTTTTAAAAAAAGAGCACCGTTAATACCTATTTTTCCTAAATGACAACCCTAACAAAACTACACCCAAACACACGCGCGCACACACACACACTTAGTCTATATCACATCCTAGAATATTCTAAAACTATCCTTTATAAACCAGGAATGGTGGCTCATGCTGTAATCTCAGCAAGAAAGCAAGGGGCATATAAATAAAATTTGAGGCCACCTTGGGTTACAAAGTGGGAAATAGGCTAGCCAAGGCTATACAGCAATAGCAAGACTCTGTCACAAGACAAAATACACACACGCACACACGCATACACACACAAATCCCAATTATACAGAAAAATAAAACATAAGGGCTAGTAAGATGGCTCAGCTGGTAAAGGCATTTGCCACCAGGCCCGATAACTTGAGTTCCATCCCCAGTACCGACAAGGTGAAAGGAGAGAATTTACTTCTGCAAGTTGGCAAGTTGCTCTTTGACCTTCAAACATGAGCCATGGAACATGACCATACCCACACTCAGAAAATTATCCTAACTGTATCTCATCACATCACTCTGACCTCTCAGCTTATCTCTTTCTAGCCCTAAATGCCTTATTCTTTGGTTTTCCTTTCCTTTCTCTTTGGAGATGATTACACAAAGCAGGACATAGAAACCCTGTCTTGAAAAACCAAAACCAAACCAAACAAACAAATAAAGAAAAAACTCAGGTTTTTTTATTTTTTAGGTTTTTTGAGACAGGGTTTCTCTGTGTAGCCCCGGGTATCCTGGAACTCTTTCTGTAGACCAGGCTGGCTTTGACATCTGTCTGCTTCTCCTCCAGAGTGCTGGGAGTAGAGATGTGTGCCATGTCCATCATCTTTTTAAACATCTTCACTGGCTTGAGATGAAGCTCAGTGGCAGAGTCCTGCCATGTGAATGGCTGTGCATTGAACTCCTACCACCAGAAGGGAAATAAAACACAACTCCTCCCTTGCCCTCACTTCCTTCTGCACTTATCCCCAACCTCTCTTCTACCCACAGCAAAGCTCTCAAGTTGCCTTCATGTATTGTTTCTCTTTCCTTACTTTTCTGTTTACTTTTTAACCCATTCTACTGAGGCCAACATCTTTACTTGGTTCATACTAGTCAAGCGAAAGTCACCAATGACATTTACTAGTTATCTCCGAGGTAACAAATTCAATAAGTCTCTGACTCAACTGTACCAGAACACACAGCATCTGGAAACAGGAGCCTCCCTTCCTGCCTCAAACTTCTGGCCTTGGATTCTACAATTCAACACTCTCGACTTGACTTTCTGCCTGCTTCCTTCTCTATTACCCTCTCTCTGTAAGGTTTCCTAAGATTTAGTCTTGGAGTTTCTTTTATCTGGATAAATTGGCTCATGAAGTTTAAAAACATCTTATTTAGCTGCTGACATTTGAATATCTGGATTATACATACATACTTCCAAACCCAACTTTCTGATTCTTTTGGGGGGAACAGCAGTTATCTGTTCATAACGGGGCAGCATTCTCACAACACAGCATAAATATATGGACAGAGCAGAAGCAGCTCCCTTGATGCTAGGTGCATTTGTTATCCTCGTAGATAAAACATAGGGTTGGGAATACAGTCCTAAGTCACATTCCACAGTCTTGTGGGGAGAGGGTCTTTGTCAAGTTTACCACTGGTTGGGTAGGGTCCCTAGGCTCCTCCAGGGGAGAGGGAAGGGCTGAACGACTTCAACTGGGAACCTAACAGAAATAATGTCTTTAAAAATCCATTGCTGTGGTCTGCTATCTCTCCGGATTGAGAAGTCCTCGAGACAGCAAAAGACCCTGCCCTGGTCCTTCGTTTCGCACGGTTTTATAAGGCCCTTTTCTAGATCACCAAAGCCAATGGCAAAGACAGCTCTTCCAGCCATCGATCTCTAGCACAGGACAGTGTTGGAGAAGTGTGAAGGCGCGGGAACTCGCTGGGTCTTACACGGTAGCGGAGTACCGCGCAGGGCTAAACCCGGCTTGGGCCCAGCGGAGTAGGAGACTGGGTAGGGCCGAACCTTGCAGCCTCCTCGACCCGCTGCCTGGGCCCGCGCGCTTAGTTCAAGTAACCTTAACCCTCCCGCCCTCCACGGCTACGGGGGAGAGAAAAGAGCAGAAGAATCACTGCAACCAGGCGGAGATCCGACCGCCCAGAGGCCGCAAACCTCCGCCCAGGAAGCCCCACCCAACGGGAACCAGGACGCCTCCGCCTTAGCCGAGCCCACGCGCGACCGGGCGAGGGCGCGGAAGGGCGCGTGCGGAGTGACGACGCGACTCGCGGCGCATCCCGTGACGCCATCGCGCCCGCTTTTGAAAGTTGGCGCCCGGGGCCGCCTCCCATGCTGCCCCGCGCCAACCCCTCCCCTCACCTTTCCTCCCCCGCCCTCAACTCGCCGCCGGCCGGCCCCCCCAACCCGTCTCTTCCCTTATCAGCACCCGCGGCCCCGGCAGCGCCGACGCAGGCGCACTGCACCGCGCCGCCGCCATTTTGTGTCCGAGCCTGTGGAGCGATTAAACCGTGCGCGGAGCTGCTTCTTTGGCGGCAGCGGCGACAGCGGTAGCCAGTGCAGGCACGCGGAGCTAGCCGGGGACGCCAGGTGGCCGGAGCGGTGGAGCGGCGGCGGAGCGGGCGCCGCGGGGGGTGTGGCGCGAAGGTAAGGGGGCCCGGGGTGGAGGAGGTTTCGCGGGCCGCCTCTAGGTGTCACGATGGGGCCGCTCCGGTCGGCGCTGGCTGCAGCCCGGCGCCAGCGCCGCCGCCGGGGGGTGTTTGTCTCCCTCTACCGTCCCTGCTGCGGCGCGGCCGCCGCCATTGCCCGGCGCTGCCGCCAGGGCCTGGCCAACCCCCTCCACGCCCGCCCGCTAGCTTCCCTCCGCCCAACATGGTAGGCCTCTGGCGGCTGTGGCGACAGAGGCCTGCGCGCTCGGCGACTCCATTTTCCTTCCTTTGTCTCTACCCTCGAGGCCGGCTTTTGGCCCGGCTGATCTTCGGGCCGCGGCCCGCCCTCTGCCCTCCGCCCCTCCCGCGACGGGTGGCCTTAACCGAGGCTGGACCTCTTGAGGCTCGGTTTCCGCGCTTGCCTCGCTCGGGGGTCCTGAACCCTCTGCCGCCCGCGCGTAGCCGGGTCCCGGAACCGTGTGGGTGTCGGGTCCCTACTGCCGCGCCTCGGACTGACCATCTTCCCAGTCCACCCGCTCCCGGAACCTACCCGGCCGCCGAGTACTTCTCCAGCAGCTGGGGTGCTCTCTAGTTCCTCCGAGTCCGATCATCGCCGCCGCTGGTCTTCGTCGCCGCCGAGTGGCGCAGGCGGCGCTGCTGTGGCTGCGAGCAGAAGGACCCCTGAACTGCCGAGAGCTCCCTCTGCAAGGCTGGCTGAGCTGCTCGCGCCTCGACGCCGCCCGAGCGGGCGGGGGAACGCGCGCTCGCCGCCCCCTCCGGGTCCCGTTGCGCCCCCAAACTCACGCCAGGGCATCGCGCCGGACCCGATCGATGCGGCCCCCAATGGTGGGCGGAAAAGTCTAGAATTTCCGCACCAAATAATTTTTTCCCCAGCTAGGTTCGCACTCTTCAGTCCCTTGGAATGATAACTCATTGTGTGCTCAGAGATCTCAAAGGGACTGAAACTTATTTCACTCTGATCTCAAGTGATGTGTTAAACTCCAAAATTCGGGAGCATAGGCTGGTTACGTTTGTGCAGGCGACGCTGGAGTTTGCCTCCAGTTTAAAAATGTCCTGCCGGTAACTTCGCACTCCAGTTACGACCTGATGCTCTAGGGCTAGGCTAAGACAGTTCAACCCTCAACCCTCTGGGATTGTGCAACCCGATATGAAGCGCCAGTAGGGCAAAATGAACTTATTCTAGACTAGACTGGTAATTTGACTGTTGGATGAAATGTGAGGGTTGATGTTGTAATTGAGTCCTGGGTCACTTGCAGCAGATGGTTTATAAATGTGTGTGCCTAATGTAACTACTCTTTAGTAGCTGACTTCCTGGATTGAGTTTAGCATTAAGTAAATAGAGACAATACTTTTTTGGAGTTTAGATAACTAAGAAAGTTATAATTTCATGACCTCCATAGACAGGAAAAGAAAGTAAACAGGGTATTTACCCTGACTTTAATTCCTTTATATTAAAAAGCTTACTAAATTAAAAAGCTGTTAAATTGCTGGAGTAACCTTTATTTCCCGAGTCGCTCCCCCATATTTTGTTACTAATTAGTCGCTGATGTGTGACTTGGGTTCTTAAGTAGAAAAGAAACTCTAGGTTGACATTTATAGAAAAGAAGATATTTAAGTTTATTAGAAGCTTTAAACATCTTCCCACCCCAAACCCCGGACAGAGTAGTTTTGCTCTGTAGCTTTGGCTGGCCTCCTACTCAGAGATCCACCTGCCTCTGTCTCCCGAGTGCTGGGGTTAAAGGTGTGCTCCGACATGCTTGGCTTTCTTTAAACATCTTGATATTAAGAAAAATTATGCTGTTCACTGTATGTGATCTCAGTTTGTAGGTCCTGGCAACCCCCATTGCACACAACTCTTTTTTTTTTTCCCCCTCTGTGTAGCTTTGGAGCCTGTCCTGGATCTCACTTAGTAGACTAGGCTGGCCTCTGCCTCCCGAGTGCTGGGATTAAAGGCTTGTGCCACCATGCCTGACTGTGCACAACTCTTTGAATACTCCACAACGTTTTATGTCATCCCATCTCCCTCCCTTAAATGAACCTAGGATTCTTCAAGCTAGTTAAGCCACATTGAAATCCTATACAACTTTGTTTTTTGTGGTGCTTGTGCATGCAATGAAAGTGCTCTACCTTTGAGGTATGTTCTCAGTCATTCATCTCATCCCTTCTTTGAACTCTCCCTCCCCTACAGTAAAAGTTCACAGAGTTAGTAAATGTAGTGTCGATGGAGTGCCAGCCTTTAGTAGAACCCAACTATGTAATTTATTACATTTTCAGATTTTTTGTCAAGTTTTGTTGTTTAACAAGTGTCATTTTTATTAAAATAAGCTGCACAAGCTCCCAGGGATGGCGACTGCCAGTACTTTAGAAGTAGAGGGAGAGGAGGAGAAGGAGCTCAAGGTCATCTTTAGCTTCAAAGCCTGTATAAAGCAACCTTTTGGTACGCCAGACTGCCTTAGCAGAGAGTAGTTGGAATTTGTGTTTGTAGTAACTGGGGTTTGAACTCAGGGCCCTTGAGTAAGTTAAGCAAGTGCTCTCTACCTCAGCTATATTCATAACCCCCTTCTTATTTTTTTGATAAAGTCTCTGATTAAGTTACCCAGGTTTGAATTTAAGGTTGAATTGGCCTTGAATTTAAGCTTACTTAGGTAGACCTCCCACTTTAAATTATAATTTCCTAATACCTGGGATTATAGGCTTGAATCCTGACATATTTAAAGTTAGGATTTGTTAGAAGTACTTGACAAAACTTAGTCCCTAGTACTATAACAACAAACAAATTGGCAGATATTAGCAAAATGTGATAACTTTTTTTTTTTTTGGTTTTTCGAGACAGGGTTTCTCTGTGTTTTTTTTTAATGTTTATTTATTTATTATGCATACAATATTTTGTCTGTATGTATGTTTGCAGGCCAGAAGAAGGCACCAGACCTCATTACAGATGATTGTGAGCCACCATGTGGTTGCCGAGAATTGAACTCAGGACCTTTGGAAGAGCAGGCAATGCTCTTAACCACTGAGCCATCTCTCCAGCCCCTTCTCTGTGGTTTTGGAGCCTGTCCTGGAACTAGCTCTTGTAGACCAGGCTGGCCTTGAACTCACAGAGATCCTCCTGCCTCTGCCTCCCTAGTGTATGTACTACCAGTACCCGGTTTAAAACTTAATTTTTGTTGGGTATAATGTCACAAACCTTTAATCTCAGCACTTAGAAGGCAGATGCAAGCTAATTTCTGGGTTCAAGATCAGCCTGGACTACTTAGAGAGATCCTGTCTCAAAAACGAGCACAAAACAAAGTTTTTAAGCTATTATTTAATTAATTATTATTATTATTATTTTTTTTTTTTAGAGATAAGGTTTCTCTGTAGTTTTGGAGCCTGTTCTGGAACTCCCTTCGTAGACCAGGCTGGCCTCGAACTCACAGAGATCCGCCTGCCTCTGCCTCCCGAGTGCTGGGATTAAAGGCGTGCGCCACCACCACCCGGCTTTATTATTTAATTAATTAATTCAAGATGGGGTCTCACTCTATAGCTCTGGCTAGTCAGGAACTGGCTATGTAACACAGACTAGTCTTCCATCTCAGAGATCCACCTGCCTTTGCCTGAGTTTAAAGACATCACGTCCTTTGGCCTTTGTGTATGTGAGTGCAGGCAGGTGTGTGAAGGAAGGTCCAACACTGTAGAGTCCATTTTCTCCTTTCTTTTTGGATCCCTGGTTGGCCTAGAACTTGCTGTGTAGGCTAGATTGGTGCTGTACTCAAGAGATCTACCAGCCCCTTGTCTCCCAAGTGCTGGGATTGAAGTCATGAACCATTGCAGCTGACTTGTATTCTCTCCCCCCACTTTTCTATTTGAGACAGGTTGTGTTTTTAATGTGAAAAGGGGTATCAGATCTTACATCTGGAGTTACAGACAGTTGTGAGCTGACATGGAGGGGGAGGAGGGTGCTGGGAATTGAAGCCAGGTTCTCTGGAAGAGCATTCAGTGCTATTAACCACTGAGCCATCTCTCCAGCCCCAAGACAGGAGTTTTCTTCATAGCTCTGGCTGTCCTGGAATTGACTGTGTAGACCAGGCCGGCCTCACACTTGATGTCTCAGCCTCCTGAGTGCTGAGAGTAAAGCAATGGACTTTTACTTGATTCTGGACTCAAGTCATCAGGCTTTCCTGGAAGTAGATTGTACCCACAGAGCCATCTAGCTCATCCCAAGGACAATAATGTGACACAGTTATATGACTATCTGCCTATATAAGGAAATCCTACTTATTTAAGAGTTGTTGGAAAGTTCTCCTTAGGGATCTCTCCAGCCTTGTAAGATAATTTAGGAGGTGCAAAAGTAGAACCTTAGATATGTTCTAAGAGTGTAAGGGTCTTTTTATTTTTTATTTATTTTTTAAGGATATTGAGAATTAAAGGACTCCAGTTGGGACCAATGCCTGTTTTGAGAGTTCCTTGGCAGATCCACATGTGCCTGACTAATGCTGTAGGGAGGAGTCCTACAGCAGAGTCTTTCACATGTTTTACTTACTGGCTGAAAATTCTGTTGAGCCTTTTTTTCTCCTAGGGGTTGCTGCTGGCATCACAGCCATTCCACAACATCTACTTTAGAGTCTCTCTCTCTCGCCTAGGAATCTTAATTTGTCTAGCTTTATATTCTATTTACATGTGTTGGCTCCAGATGACGTCAAACTGTTGGTTAAAATGATCCTTCTTCAAATAACTAAGATTGGTAATGGTTCAAGACTGAAAAGGAACTTACAGGTTGAGGAAGAACAATAGATGAAATATGTGTAACATTGAAGATAGCTGTTCTCAGATATGTAGATTTGTTGTATCACATGTATTTTCAAGACCACTTAAAGCCAAGCATGGTGGTGTATGCCTGTAATCCTAGCTCTCAGGAGGCTGAAGCAGGAGAATCATGAGTTTAAGAATAACCTAGTCTATATAATGATTCCTTGTCTCAAAAAATACCAAAACAGCAAAAAGAAACCTTCCAGGACTAGAGACATGGCTCAGCAATTATGAGCACTTGTTGCTTTTGCGAAGCATCCAGGTGCTGCTGTTCCTATTCCCCACATGGTGTCTCACATTCACTCTCCTGTCCTGACCTCTATGTGCTTAATGTACATGCAGGCAAAGTACTCATACATAAAAACAAATCTCTTTTATTTTGTAAATTATTTTTAATTTGTTATGAGATAGGTCTCAAGTAGCCCTGGTTGGCCTAGAACCCATGATGTAAATAGATTAAGCTGGCCTCAAACTCATAGCCATCATTCTGCCTCTGACTCCCAAGTGTTGGAATTACATGTACCATCCTAAGAAGTTGGGGAACTACCATACAGCCTTTCTAGTCTGTATCTTCATTGCTTCTTAGCCAATATCATGGTGCATTTTTTTCAGTGGTTTAATATTTGAATGCAAAGATGTGGTATTACATAGTCTTTTGACATTAAACCTCAAGAGTGGTGATATATTTTTTCATGCACCTGATCTTTTTTTTTTTCCGAGACAGGGTTTCTCTGTAGCTTTTGGTTCCTTTCCTGGAACTAGCTCTTGTAGACCAGGCTGGCCTCGAACTCACAGAGATCCGCCTGCCTCTGCCTCCCGGGTGCAGGGATTAAAGGCGTGTGCCACCACTGCCCGGCTTATGCACCTAATCTTTATTGTTGGAATAAATTTAAAATTTTTGGGATGTAAATTCTGTTCCCTTTTGATGGTGTTATGGACCTTAATATGAAATTGTTTCTTAGGGAATAATAACAGTTTTATGTTATGCTGCCTCCCATAGGAGTCTTAAAAGTATTGTATCAGCTTATTTTATTGAGCTAGTTAAATTATGAGATGGATTTCCTCTTTGTTGTACTTTATATACCAGATTCTTTGAAAACTTTTTGTTGCTTGTAAAGATTTACTTTTATTTTGTGTATGAATGATTTTGCCTGCACGTATGTATGTATTCCATGTGCATACCTTGTACCCATGGAGGTCTAAGGGGGTCAGATTCCCTAGATCTGGAGTTGTAGACAGTTGTGGGCTTTCTTGTGGGTATTGGGAACTGAACCTGGGTCCTCTACAAGAGCAGCAAGTGCTCTTAACTGCTTAACTTCTGGGCCATCCCTCTAGCCCTTTTTGTTGTTTTCAGAGATAGTCTCACCTCAGACTCATAATCCTACTTCAACCTGGGACTATGGGTGTACGCCACCACCTTTGAAAGCTCGCAGAGTATTTCACTTAGGGCTTTCTCTTTTCCTCCCTTTCTCTCTTTATTTCCTCGGTGCTTTTTTGTTTGTTTTTTGGGTTTGTTGTTGTTGTTGTTTTTGGTCGGGGCGGGGGGCATGATCTCTCAAGTAGTTTGGACAGTCCTGGAGCCTGCTGTGGCCTCAAACTCAGATCTTCCTGCCTCTGACCTAGAGTCTAGAGTGCTTGGATTAAGCTTGGATTAAAGGTGTTGGTTTCCATGCCTTTTTTTTTTTTTTAAATAGAGATATTGTCCATTCTACTTGAAGTATCTCAGTTCATTGTAGTTTATAAAGGGAAAATGTTCACTAAGACAAGTATTTTGTTATTCTAGGATTTTCAAAGGTCTTTGAAAGCTTCTCCTGCCTCTTGTTAATAAGCTTACCAGTTTGTGCAGCAAACTAACTTAATCAGTAACACTACATACTATTTACTGAAGATAAGGAAACAAACTGCTAAAGAATTATTTTTTTAGCTGTAAGAATTAACTTTTGGTAGTTTGAGTGTATGTGCCATGATTATAACGGAGTACTTACTGTTTTAACAATCATAAATCTTTTTAATCTGTATCTGTTCATTGAATGTCTAAAAAGGAAGTGAATTGTATTTATTGTTGGCTTGAAAGGCATTTGTAGAATGATTCAGTTAATATATGAACAGTTTGTTGCCTGGGGTGGAGGTTTTGTTGTTTCTGAGACAGGATCTTGCTTGTATCTCTAACTGGCTTTGAACTATTGGCAATTCTCTTGCCTTTGCTTCCCAGGTGCTGACATCATAGACCTTCATTCATTATTACAACCAGCAGGTCTATTGTTTTCTTTGTTTGTTTTTTCCTCCCAATCATATCTATCAGTCTTCCTTTTTATGCTATATGGTGTGTTTATGTGAATTTGCTGTCTCATTAAATGATTTCTGCTTTTCTTTTAGAATGACTACAAACCTAGAACCAAAGAACACGATGCGCTAGCAGACAGATTTGGAGCTAGGGACTGCAGAACTGGGTTCTGTTTTCCTTCCTCAAACTGATTTTGCAGCCACGGAGAGGTAAATGCCTTTTCCTTTGTTTGCTCTTAAAAAAAGGACTAGCTGAGCTCAGTGATGTAGGCCTGTGGTTACAGCTATGCCAGGCATAGGTAGGAGAATAACAAGTTGAAGGCCACCCTAGAGGAAATAAAAGTAAAAAGATGGGTGGGGTGGCATATGCTTGTAATCCCAGCCAGCACTTGGGAACCTAAGAGGTGTAATGTTATAGCCTAAATTCAGTCCCCAGAGGGGGAAAGTATGAGGTAATGCCACCCTTTTGGGTGTAGAGGATTTCTGGGTAGTTTTGAGCATAGGAGATACAGCACATTGGATAATTGAGAGCATGCAAGCAATATTATCAGGTGTTGGGTATGAAACCGTAGTGCCATATACTAGATGATTGACAGGGCAGATACAATGTTTTTTGTAGAAACCTTTGGGTTATATATTTTGACCATTGGGAGATGATGTGAAGTGGTAAATGACAGTTTATAGTTTTATAATTTTGATATGAACAGTTGTGATTTTGTTGTTGGAGAAACTAGTATCTGATAAAATTTTTCTTGAGTTAGTCTAGTTAGCCCATATTTGCCTTATAGTGTGATAGTCTTTATCAATTTTGTTAGTCTATACTCTGCATGGATACTTGGAAAAGACCTTATAAATGTTGGGGTCTATTTTGCTTTGAGATTTTTTTTTTTTGTGTGTGTGTGTTTTGTTTTGTTTTTCTAGACAGGGTTTCTCTGTAGCTTTGGAGCCTGTCCTGGAACTAGCTCTGTAGATCA
Source organism: Microtus oregoni (assembly GCF_018167655.1). Classification (NCBI taxonomy): domain Eukaryota; kingdom Metazoa; phylum Chordata; class Mammalia; order Rodentia; family Cricetidae; genus Microtus; species Microtus oregoni. Next base: position 46,613,618 of record NW_024543063.1, read on the forward strand.
GGCTGCCTCGAACTCAGAGATCCTCCTGTCTCTAAGTTAACATTTTTTTTTAATATTTTTATGCTTTATTTAACTTTATTTTATGTGCATTGGTGTGAAGGTGTCAGATCCCCTGCAACTGGATCTTCAGACAGTTGTGAGCTGCCATGTGGGTGCTGGGAACTGAACCCGGGTCCTCTGGAAGAGCAGTCAGTGCTCTTAACCACTGAGCCATATCTCCAGCCCCCTAAGTTAACATTTTTAAAGCAGAGTGCAAGCTGTATTTCTGTCTTGAAAAATAAAGTATTAAAATGAAGTATGAGTACCTTTAGTGGGAAGTGTTTTTTTGGTTTTTTATTTAATGTGTATTGGTCTTTTACCTGGGTGTAATGTCTGTATATGTGTGTGAAGGTGTTGTATCCTCAAAAACTGGAGTTAGAAACAGTTGGGAGCTGCCATGTGGGTGCTGGGAATTGAACTTGAATCCTTTGGAAGAGAAGCGAGTGCTCATCTCTCCAGACTCAGGGAAGTGTTTTTTTTATGGGCACCACAGTAGAAACATAAGAGAGAAAAGTGATACTTTTGTTGCTGATGCTTACTTGCCAGCCTGTTGAAACAGTTCTGGCTTTGTGCCTCGGCCTCCCATGTGCTGGCATCCTAGCTAATGACCACCATGCCTGGCTGTCATTAGCTCGACTGCACATGTACATAAACATACATGCTTGTGCTCCTGTGCATATGGGAGATCAGATAGGAGTCAGTTCTCTCCACCACGTAAATTCTGGGGTTCAAGTGCAGGCCATTTGGTTTGGTTACAAGTACTTTATACCCTGAGCCATCTCACTAGCTCCAGCTTAGTCCTTTAACAATTTATACTGATTTTTGAGTGTTGAGAATATAGCATAGTAGTAGAATTCTTTCCTAGTTTGCATGAAGTAAATTCAAGTCCCAGTAGTGGGGAGAAAATCTTGTCATGGAGCTAGAGAGATATCTCAGTGCTTACTGTTCTTGCAGAGGACCAGGATTGGATTTCCAGCACCCATCTATCTGGTGGCTCATGGCCATCTGTAACTCCAGTTCTAACATTATCTTGCATCCACATTCTTTGTATTTGACTGAATGCTTTGATTTTCATTTGTATGTGTGACATTTTCCATAGATATATATCATTGACTATTACTTTTAGGGTCAGGTTTCATTACTGGATGTCTATTGTTAGTCTCTGTACAATACAGAGAAACTTTTCTTTGGCTGCTCCTAAACAGAACACTATATTTATATTTCTAAAAAGTGACCAGTTTGGGGGGCTGGAGAGATGGCTCAGTGGTTGGGAGCATTGCCTGCTCTTCCAAAGGTCCTGAGTTCAATTCCCGGCAACCACATGGTGGCTCACAACCATCTGGAATGAGGTCTGGTGCCCTCTTCTGGCCTACAGACATACACACAGACAGAATATTGTATACATAATAAATAAATAAATAAATAAATAAATATTTAAAAAAAAGTGACCAGTTTGACAAATTGTTTTAGGAATCTAATATTCCTTTGTTCTTTATATTTCTTTTTTTTTTAAATTTTATTGATTTTTATTGAGCTCTATATCTTTCTCTGCCCCCTCCCCCCCCCCGCCTCTTCCTTCCCCTTCAATGCTCCCAATTTACTCAGGAGATCTTGTCTTTTTCTACTTACATTTTTATATTTCTATGTGTAGAACATAGTATACATGTATACTTTTCAGATTTTTCTTTTAATTTTTTTTGTTGTACATATTGTATCCTGTGACACTATTTATTATACTCACTGAGAAATTGGGGATTGTTCCCAACTCTTGATCTGTGTTAAGAGCATTATATTGCTATTTATTCTTACCATAAGTATGTGTTGTTGAATATAAGCTCTAAGATTTCTGACTTAATGTTAGCCTTATAGGAACCCCCCTCACCAAACAGAAATGGTATTGGTTCTATCCAGTAGCCTTTGTGGTAGTACAATGTGGTCACATACTGAGATGCATTGTAAAACTATGAGCTTGCTTTTCGCTTGTACACAAGTATCTTTCAGTATTGGTGACACTCAAGGATAGAGATGAAACTTAAAAACTTATTCTGTGAGATATGAATAGTTGGAGATGACTTTGCAGTTTTTTTTTTTTTTTTTGAAACGGTCTCTCTAAGTAATTCTTGAACTCAACAGAGACCCATCTGCTTCTATCTCCTAAGTGCTAGAATTAAAGTCAAGCACTACCATGCCTGGCAGTTTTGCAGATTTTATCTAAAAAACAAACAAGCCAGATATTGTAGCTAACATTTGTATTCCTAGCACTTCAGAGACTCAGGCAAGAGGGGTCCAATGAGTTTGAGGCCAGTGTGAAGCCTTGTCTCAAAAGGGGACTTGAGGAGTGGGGTGAACTCACATTAGGAAACAATAAATCTATGTTTAAAGTATTATATTTTAGGTCAACTTTGAGATCATGGAACATAGATTCTGTATGAGATATGATTATAATCTGGAATGCAGGGAATGGAGTCTGACTATCAAAGAGGCCGATCTCCATTTCCCTGAGTGCTTAGATTATAAACGTGCTGTCATGGCTGGTGGCCTTAACGCCTTTAATCCCAGCACTCGGGAGGCAGAGGCAGGCGGATCTCTGTGAGTTCGAGACCAGCCTGGTCTACAAGAGCTAGTTCCAGGAAACCCTGTCTCGAAAAACCAAAAAAAAAAAAATAAGGTTTTACTTATTCCACATCTGAATCAAAATGTCTTTTTTTAAAATTCACTAGGTGATACTGATACAAAAAAATGTGTAAGAACCACTGTTCCTGATTGCCCCTCTAAACATAGAAAGTTATCTGTTAGCTCTGTATAAACCCTTCTGTGTGTGTGTGATTGATTTATTCCTCTTCTGTAATTATTAGTGATAAGCTTACCACAGAGTCAGCTTTCTTTAATATGCTAACTGAAACAAGCTTGTAGGACTTCCAAAAACAGAGACTCTGAGCTGCTTCTCAGAGGTAAGTGAGGCTCTGGTGATTCTTGGCACTGTCACTATTAGGAAGATAAGAAAAAGCAAGGAGTTAGTTTGCTTTACCATAGTGTTGGGTTGTAGATAATGTTGCTCAGAAACTGGCCTCCCATTGATAGTGTGACACTAATGTTGACGTCTCTATTAGCCTCCTCTTTTCTCTGTGTAAATGTTTAGTAAACACAATAAATGGAATATCCTTAATAAAGAGCCTTTGAACCCAGATTACAATAGTAAATTTGAGGATTTTTTTTTTTTTTTTTTTGGTGATAACTGGGGAATAAACCAGAGGCCTAGCACATGCCTTATAGTCTAGCATTAGGTTTCTATTAAGCACTTGCTACGCATGTACAGGACCCTAGGTGTATTAGTCTCCAGGACCATCACCACCATCATGAGGTTGGGAAGAAGTGAATTTCTAGCTTTATGGGGCTGGAAAGAAGACTCAGCCGTTGAGCATTTGCTGCTCTTGTGGAAGACTGGGCTTCTTCTGTTTCCAGCAGTCTCATGGCAGCTTACAAATGTGTAAGTAAATCCGGTTCTAAGAGATCCAACTCGCTCTTCTGGCCTCCCTGGGCACCAAGCGATACACGCATATACATGCACACAGGTAAAATGCTCATATGGGTAAACTACAAATATGTCTTGTAAAAGAGAGAAAGAGAAATTGTAGCTTTAGCAGTTACTTTATTTTGGGGGGGGGTCTTTATTTTTTTGTATTTTTTGAGACAAAGTCTCACCACGTGGCTCTCACTGTCCTAGAATTGACTATGTAGACCAGGCTGACCTCAAACTCACAGAGATCTATCTGCCTGCCTCTGCATCCCAAGTGCTAGGATCAAAGGTGTACACCATTATATTATACCTGGATCTTAAAATTTTCTTTTTATCCACATAAGTTGTTCTTTGTGCCAGAGTTAGGAAACCTCTGGTGGTTTTGGTTGTGAGCTTAGCCTTTAACGGTTGAGCCATCTCTCCAGCCCATGTTACCTTCTCTTCCTAGCACTTGTTCTACTATGGAGCTTCTATTTTTGCTTTGCCTGTTTTGCTGTCAGATGAGAAAACTAAGAACTGAGCCCTGTGTAGACAGCTATTTGGGAATGAACAGCGTTAGTAGTTGGAGACTGCTCTCTTGCTTGTGCGCTCTTTGCTCTACTTTTGCAACTTTTGTCCCACTTTCATTAACTTGCTAGGGAACTACTAAAACTTACACATTGGGTTATCTTTTTTGACTAAAAGATTATTTGTGTCTGTGTATCTGTCTCCATGTAGGTATGTCCTCATGAGTGTAGGTATGTTTTGAGGCCAGAAGTTTTGGTCCTGGATTCCTCTGGAACTAGAGTTTCAGGAGGTTGTGAGCACCTTTGTGGGTGTTGGGAACTAAGCGCAGATCCTCTGCAAGAATAATACGCCCTCTTGACCACTGAGCCTTCAAGCTTAAGACCGAATCTCACATAGTCTAGGCTGGCATCAAAATCACTATGTGACCAAGAATTAATTAATTAATTTATTTATTTATTTTTGATTTTCGAGACGGGGTTTTTCTGTAGCTTTTTGGTTCCTGTCCTAGAACTAGCTCTTTTAGACCAGGCTGGCCTCGAACTCACAGAGATCCACCTGCCTCTGCCTCCCGAGTGCTGGGATTAAAGGCGTGCGCCATCATCGCCCGACCCAAGAATGTTTTTAATGGTCCTCCTTTCTTTACAGTGCTAAATAATATGACACCTGGCTGCTTTTGGTTTGGGGGTATTTTGGGTTTTTTTTTTCCTTTTTTTTTGGGGGGGGGGGGTAGTACTGGGGATTGAACCTAGGACATGTTAAAGTATTACCACAGGGCCATTTTTGCAGTCATTGGTTTTTGTATGTTTATTTTATTTATTTCTAAGACAGGGTTTTCATGGCTGTTCTGGAACTTGCTCTGTAGACCAGACTGACCTTGAACTCACAGAGATCCGCCTGCCCCTAGTGCTGGTTTTAAAGGCATGTGCCACTGTCTGGTCTATTAGATTTTATGTACATGGGTGTTTTACCTGCATTTATGTCTGCATACCACATTCATACTTGGTGAGGACACAGGGCATTGGATCCCTTGGAACTGGTATTACAGGTGGCTGTGAACTGCCATGCGGTTGCTGAAACAAAAATCAAGAGCAGCCGGGCGGTGGTGGCGCACGCCTTTAATCCCAGCACTCAGGACGCAGAGACAGGCGGATCTATATGAGTTTGAGACCAGCCTGGTCTACAGAGCTAGTTCCAGGACAGGCTCCAAAGCCACAGAGAAACCCTGTCTCGAAAAACAAAACAAAACAAAACAAAAATCAAGAGCAGCAAGTTCTTCAACCAATTTCCCAATCTTTTTAAAAAGATTTTTAAAAAATGTACTCACTACATAACCCTGGCTGTCCTGAAATGTCCTTAAATTTAGAGAGATCTGTTGTTGTTTTTTTACTCTTTGATTCTTTTGGGGAGCCTAGCCACCCAGCTTCCAAATAAATGCACAGAGGCTTAGTTTTGCTTATTTTTACTTATAAAAGCCCAGTCTTAATTTTAATTTGCCTTGGTTCTTTCTGGATTTTCTTAACTTATATTAATCCATATACCTTTTCTTTTCCCTCTGGGCTTTACCCTTTCTTAACTTTTTGCATGGTTTATGTAGTGCTGGCATTCAAACCCGGTGTTTAGTGTATACTAGACCAATTGAACTATTAAGGGCCTCTACCTCATTATTGAGACAGGGTCTCATAGGTAGCCCCAGTTGGCCTGGCTGTGTAGGTCAGGCTAGCTTCGAACTCATCCATGTGAGCTCTAGGATTAAAGAAGGTGTGTGCCACCATACCCAGCTGAGGCTACTATTTCTTTTTGTCTGCATAGTGTATTTATTATGCCTTGTTTGCTACAACAGGTTTGTAATCTGAGCTACTTGGGAGCCTAAAGCAGAAGGATCATAAATTCAAGTCAGTCTACAGGAATCTGTTTTATAAGTCCAACCAAGTCTTATTTAATGTACTACTGTCTGTTTACAGTGACTAGTACTTGTCTCCTAGAGATATGAAGACTGTTTTGTTGACCCCCTTCCATGCTAGGCAGAGGCTTTGTCTCTGGGTGTATTTTATTCCCAGTCTGATTTATTTGTTCATCTAGGGCTTTTGAGACAGGTTTTATAAAGCTCAGACTGGCTTCCAGCTCTGTAGCCCATGACAGTCTTAACTCCTGATCTCCTGCTTCCATCTTCTAAGTGCTTGCATCACTTCATTTTCTATTTTGAGATAAGGTCTCACTACATACTCCTGGCTAGTCTGGAACTCACTACGTAAGTAGACTAGAATGACCTTAAAGTTTCCAACAATCCGGCTGGGCAGTGGTGGCACATGTCTTTAATCCCAGAGGCAGGTGGAGCTCTGTGAGTTCAAGACCAGCCTGGTCTGCAAGAGCTAGACAGCCTGGGCTACACAGAGAAACGCTGTCTTCAAAACAAAACAATACAATCCTCCTATCTCTGTCTTTCAAGTACAGTTATAGGCTCCGTATCATGACACTGGGTTTTGTTTTCTGTTCATAGCATCTCTGTGTAGTCCTGGCTCTCCCGGAACTCATTAATCTGCCTCTTTGTCTCCTGAGTGCCGGGATTGAAGCAATATGCTACCATATCTAGCCCAAGCCAGTTTTAGTGTCTTATTATCAGCAATAGAATAATTGAAGTACAGTGACCATTTTTCTCCAAATGATTAAATGATGTGATGATGAATATTACATACTTATCTGGGTCGTTTCCTCTAAGAATAGTTGAATACACTTACTGTGTTATCCTATATGATAATACATTACTAAAATTTATGTAGTCAAACATTAATACCTGGGCATGGGATTGCAAATTTGATACCAGCCTGATTTGGTTAGGAATTCCAAGGCCAGCCAGGGTCACATAGTGAGTCTTTGTCTCTAAAAATAAAATAACTAGTGCAATGAAGAAAATAAATTTGCTGTTAGGATTTCACTTAGCATGTAATTAGTGTTTTGTTTTTCCATTTTCTCTTCTTTCAGTAGCCTTGTGCATGAAGCCATTTGTATTTCATGTACATTTCACTAATACATGCGTATTTGCTGTTTACCTAAAATTGTTTTGTAGTCATTGCTTTAGAGAATACAAAAATAACACATAATTCCTGCCTTTAAAATGAGTGATTTGTTGAAGGAAATTGCAGATACAGTTAAAGAAAAACAAAGTCAGTCTGCCCTGGTCAAGGTTGAAAAGATTTTGACATAGGAGATGTTTTGAGCTAGAAGAGAACAAGACAGCAGACACTGGTGTAGAGATGCCTAGCAGGGAGCTCTCAAAGGTTAGGTTAAATGAATAGCAAGGATGGGAACAAACTGTACAAGCTGGGAGCTAAGCCAGAGAGTAAGCATTAACCATTTTGAAGGTTTTTCTATTACATGTATTAGTATAATCTTGCTGTATAACTCAGCCTGGCTTCAAATTCAAGGTCTTGTCTCAGCGTCTTGAGTGTTGTGAGTATAAGTGGAACCATCATACTCAACTTTGTAGCTTTTTGTTTGTTTGTTTGATTTTTTTGTTTGTTTTTTGGATTTTTTTTGAGACAGGGTTTCTCTGTAGTTTTTGGTGCCTGTCCTGGAACTAGCTCTTTTAGACCAGGCTGGCCTCGAATTCACAGAGATCTGCCTGCCTCTGCCTCCCGAGTGCTGGGATTAAAGGCATGCGCCACCACTTTGTGTTTTTAAAAGATTTATGTTGCATAGTCTACCTCTAAACTCCAGAGCTCAAGTGATCCTCCTGCCTCAGTCCTTGCACAATCTACCTCTAACTCCTGAGCTCAAGTGATCCTCCTTCCTCAGTCCATTTGGTAGTTGGGACTAAGGCACGTGCTTCTCTATCCTTCATTCATCATGAGTATTTGAGCCTTATTTTATAAAGTTGTAATCAGTTATTAAAACCATCTACAAGTGTTAGCTACAGGGGTTATTTTGTTTTTCGCGTGACACATGCACCCGTGTATGCAAGTGCATGTAGAGGCCAGAGGTTAATGTTGTTTTCTTCTGCCTTTTTGAGGCAGGGTCTCTCACTAAATCTTGAGTTCACCAATTTAACTATATTGACTGGCAAGAAAGCCCTAGAGATCTTGCCTCTGCCTTCCCAGTACTAAGATAATAGGGTCGTGCTTCCATCAGCTTTTTTGCATATATAAAGGTTCTGAAATCTGGTTCAGATCATCATGCTTGTGTGACCAACACAAGCTATGTCCCCAACCTGTTTTATTATTTTGTTTTTGGAGTAATAGAGATCAAACCTTGCACATCAGAAATAATAGGCTCTCAACTACATCTCCCAGTCCATGTTTTGTTTTTGGTGGTGTTTTTTGTATTTGTTTTTGACAGGATTTCTCTGAATAGTCCTGGCTGTCCTGGAACTCTTTGTAGACCAGACTGGTCTCTAACTCCGAGATCTGCTTGCCTTTGTTTCCTGAGTGCTGGGATTAAAGGCACATGCCACCACCTCTCAACTGGTTCCTTCCTTCCTTCCTTCCTTCCTTCTTGTTTTTTTTTTTTGTTTTGTTTTGTTTTTGTTTTTGTTTTGAGAGAAAGAATTTCTCCATAGCTTGAAGCCTGTTCTGGAGCTTGCTGTTGTAGACCAGGCAAGCCTCGAACTCACAGAATTGGTGTGAAGATATCCGATCCCCTAGAACTGGAATTACAGACAACTGTAAACTGCCATGTGGGTGCTGGGACTTGAATCCAGGTCCTCTGAAAGAACAGCCAGTGCTTTTAACTCATGAGCCATCTCTCCAGCCCTTCTTTCTTTAAAAAACAGACAAGCAAAAACAGTTGCATGGGGCTGGCAAGATTGTTCAGCAGTAATGAGTACTTAACTGAGCTGGGTGGTGATGGTAAATGTCTTTAATCCTAGCAGAGGCAGGCAGATCTCTGTGAGTTCCGGACAAACCTAGTCTACAGAATGAGTTCCAGTGAGGGCTGTTACACAGAGAAAAATACTGTCTCAAGAAACCAAAGAGAGAGAAGGAAAAAAAGGAACAGTTCAAATAGGAAAAGATCTGTGTCTGAAAATGTTGATTATTCATTTATTTATTCAGAGCTAATTGGGTTTCTCTGTAGCTTTGGAGCCTGGCCTGGAACAAGCTCTGTAGACCAGGCTAGTCTCGAACTCAGAGATCTGCATGCCTCTGCCTCCTGAGTGCTAGGATTAAGGCGTGCGCCACCGCCTGGCTTGAATTAGCAACTAAATAGAGTACTTAACTGCTCTTGCTGAGGACCCAGCTTCAGTACCCACGAGGTGGAGCACCACTGCTTGTAACTCCGTTTCAGGATATCTGATGCCCTTTTCTGACCTCCTAGCCTCCTGAGTGGAAGAGGTACATGCATATTACTCAGGCACACAAACACACATAATAAATTTAATTTTTGTTTTGTTTTACAAGGCAGGGTTTCTTTGTGGAACAACCCTGGCTTTTCTAAAACTAACTCTGTAGACCAGTCTGGCCTCAAACTCACAGATTTGCCTGTCCCTGTCTCCTAAGTACTGGGATTACAGGCACATACCACTATCCCCAGCTAAAATAAATATTAAAATACACAATATTTTCTATATATTAACCAATCTGGTCTCTTCACTATTTATCAGTTTCCATGTTGGCCTATTAATCAAATATACTTGGAAAATTTGCATCTGTTTTGAACATATGCTACCCTTTGCTAATACTGTTTACCAGATCATATTTTCTGTGGGTGGTGGGACTTTGGCTTTTTTTTTTTTGGTGGGGTTTTTTATTTTGTTTGTTTGTTTTTTTTAATATTTATTTATTAATTATGTATACAATATTCTGTCTGTGCATATGCCTGCAGGCCAGAAGAGGGCACCAGACCCCATTACAGATGGTTGTGAGCCACCATGTGGTTGCTGGGAATTGAACTCAGGACCTTTGGAAGAGCAGGCAATGCTCTTAACCTCTTGAGCCATCTCTCCAGCCCCCTATTTTGTTTGTTTTTGAGACAGAGTTTCTCTGTGTGGTCCTGGCTGTCTTGGAACTTGCATTGTAGACCAGGCTGGCCTCAAACTCACAGAAATATCCTGCTTCTGCCTCCCAATTGCTGGAATTAAAGGCTTGTGCCACCACTGCACATCAAGATCATACTTTTCTTTATTCACGTTAACAGTTACTAGTTTCACCGCAGCATGACAGGCATTGGAAAGAACCATTCAGACAGCCACAGCCAAGGTATTGCTGCACTGTTTTGTTTTGTTTTCATTATTAATGAGGTTCCAAGTTTGTTTGTTTTTTTCTTTCATCTGCTGTTTGTTTGATTTTGGTGCTCAGGATAGAACCTAGGGCTCAGACGCCTGGGCAAGCCTTCCGAGCCATAACCTTTTTCCTTTGTTACTACCATTTGGAGGTTTTATTGTGTTTTTTGTTGTTGTTGTTGTTGTTGTTTGTTTGTTTGCTTGCTTTGTTTTTGTGTTTTGTGTGGTGGTCTGATAGAATTCGGGGTATCTTTGAACTTCTGATCCTTTGCCTGTACTTCAGGAAGAAGATTATAGACTTAGCAAATTGTTCCTAGTTTCCCCTATTAATTGTTCGTGTTCTTTGCCCAGCTTTCTATTTTGGCCCTTACCTTTTTCATAGCAATTTTATTGGCCTTTTTATATAACAAAATTAATGTATTGTTATAGAAGTTGCAAATACTTTCTTTTTCCTTTTTTTTTTTTTGAGACAGGATCTGTAAACCAAGCTTTCCTCAAACTCTCTATGTAGAGGAAGGTGACCTTGACTTTCCTCAGATTGTCCTACCTCCTTTTTTGGTTTGCTAGGATTATAGGTACTTGACAGCATTCCCAGTTTATATATAGTGTTTAGGATTGAACTCAGAGGCTTCTACATCCTAGGTAAACACACTCAACCAACTTAACTATATCTCCCTGTTTTTTGTTTTGTTTTGTTTTTAATTTTGTTCAACATAGGTTTTGTTTGTTTGCTGTGCTAGAAACTGATTTGCTGTTTAGTGGTTTTCTTTTGTCTTTTTTTTTTTTCTTTTTTTGGTTTTTTGAGACAGTTTCTCTGTGGTTTTGGAGCCTGTCCTGGAACTAGCTCTTGTAGACCAGGCTGGTCTCGAACTCAGAGATCCGCCTGCCTCTGCCTCCCGAGTGCTGGGATTAAAGGCGTGCGCCACCACCGCCCGGCCTGTTTTGTTGTTTTTTTTTTTTTTATCTTAAGGTGATCACTTCTATTTTTAGTATAAAGCCTTTGTCCCTTTCATATCTGAAAGCTGCATATCTGTTCTGACGTTAGAGATAGAATGAATTTAGGGCTTTGAGTATGCTTGGTATGTCCTTGACTACTGAGGTATTAGCCTTTTGTCTTCTTTTCTTTTCCTTCCTTTCTTTTTTCTTTATTTTCTTTTAGTTTAGAGATTTCTAGTTCTGTGTTAACCACTCATGGCTCTGAGTTCTGTGTCTTTGAAATAGGTCTTGCAGTTACTAATTAAGTTATTTTTTATACTGGACAGGGATTCTCTGTGTAGCCCTGGCTGCTCTGGAACTCAGTATGTAGACCAGGCTGTCCTCAAACTCACTTTAATCCTGAGTGCTCACATTAAAGACATACACTACCAGCATCCAGATTATCTTGCACTGTTTTAGTTCGGGCTATTATTTGTTTCCATCTTTAGTTCAAGCTATTAATCGTTTCCTTCTTGTGTGTATGTGTCTGTCTGCCTTAGAGTTTTATTGCTGTGAATAGGAACTATGATCACGGCAACTCTTCTAAAGAAAATATTTAATTGGGGTTTGCTTACAGATTCAAAGGTTCAATCATTATCATCATTGGGTGGTATGTGGTGGCCTGCGGGCAGATGTGCTGGCTACATCTTGGCTTTCAGGGAACAGGAAGTAAACTGACCATAGATAAGAAACCTCCAAGCCCACACTCACAGTGACATACTTCCTCCAACAAGGCCCCATCCTCTCCAACAAAGCTGCTTCTTTTTTTTTTAAATATTTATTTACTTATTTATTTATTATGTGTACAATATTCTGTCTGTGTGTATGCCTGCAGGCCAGCAGAGGGCACCAGACCCCATTACAGATGGTTGTGAGCCACCATGTGGTTGCTGGGAATTGAACTCAGGACCTTTGGAAGAGCAGGCAATGCTGAAGAGCAGGCAATGCTCTTAACCTCTGAGCCATCTCTCCAGCCCAACAAAGCTGCTTCTACTAGTGCCATTCCCTATGAGATTAAGGGGGCCAATTACATTCAGACTACCACTGTGTGTGTGTTTTGGTTTTGGAGACAGAATTTTTTGTGTATCCCTGGCCATCCTGGCCTTGCTGCCTTGCTGCCTCCTGAGTACTGGGATTAAAGGTGTGCCTCACCACTGTCCAGCTATTTTGGTTGTTGTTGTTATGGGTGTTTTTTGGTTGTTTTTAGAGTCAGGGTTTCTCTGTTGCTTTGGAGCCTGTCCTGGAACTCACTCTGTAAACCAAGCTTGCCTTGAACTCACAAAGATCTACCTTTCTCTGCCACTGAGTACTTGGATTAAAAGTGTGTACCATCACTGCCTGGCACTATTTGTATTTTTGGTTGTGAGCCTAGCCTTTAACGGCTGAGCCATCTCTCCAGCTCAACCTGGCGCTATTTGCTTCTTGAGAGACAGTCTTATAGTTGTCCTTAACTGCAGTTCTGTTTTCATTTCTTGAATTAACATTGGCAAGAGTCATCATGCCCTGCTTGATTTTCCTTTCTTTTGATAAGTTTTTATGATTTCACTTTCTATATTTCTATATAATTTTTCTCTAACTTCTGTTTACCACAAATACATCCAATTTTAAATTTAAATCCCAGTTTGTTTCACAAAGAATTTTGGGAGTACGTGTGCAGAAAATGCAAATTAGGAAGTTATTATCTACTGTCTTAATTAGGGTTATATTGCTATGAATAGACGCCATGACCATGGCAACTCTTGAAAGGAAAACATTTAATTGGGACTGGATTACAGGTTCGGAGGTTTAGTCCATTATTGTCATGTTGGGAAACATGGCGGCATGCAGGCAGATATGGTACTGGAGAAGTAGCTGAGAGTTCTACATCCAAATGGGCAGGTATCCAGAAGAGAGAGTGACACTGGGCCTGGTTTGAACTTCTGAAACCTCAAAGCCCACCCCTAGTGACACATTTCCTCCAACAAGGCCACACCTACTCTATTAATGCCACTCCCTATGAATCTGTGGGGGTCTTTTTTTGTTTGTTTTTTGAAACAGGGTTTCTCTGTGGCTTTGGAGCCTGTCCTGGAACTAGCTCTGTAGACCAGGCTGGTCTCGAACTCACAGAGATCCGCCTGCCTCTGCCTCCCGAGTGCTGGGATTAAAGGCGTGCACCACCATCGCCCGGCTGTGGGGGTTATCTTTATTCAGACCACTCATATTCAGCAAATTAATAACAAATTGATCCATATATATATAACCAACTAAAAATAGTAACAAGGTCTATTATGTAAGATCACAAAATCAAAAAAAAAAGTTTTAAAAGAATCTTTGTAGCTAGAGAGATAGCAGATTGGTTAAGAACACTGGCAGCTCTTCCAGTGAATCTCGGTTCAATTTCCAGCACTTTCTTTGTGGACCACAACTGTTTGTAACTAGTTCAGGGAGATCTGACACTTTCTAGCCTCTGCCAGCACATGGTACACAGATAAAATTTTTCTCTAACTTCTGTTTATCACAAATACATACAATTTTAAATTTAAATCCCAGTTTGTTCCACAAAGAATTTTGGGAGTACATGTGCAGAAAATGCAAATTAGGAAGTTATTATCTACTGTCTTAATTAGGGCAAAATACCCATACACAAAAAATAATTTTAAAAATAATTTAAAGCAAAAGAAAAAGTAATCTTTTCTGAATAGCTTTTCTAACTAAACATTAATTCTAAATAAAATTTCACTTATATTTCCTTTGTTATGAGCCAAGGGCATAATGCCAAAAACATTCATTGGAAGCAGTTTTGTGGGGGATAAGACTTTGTGGCCCATGTGTGTCCAGTTTATAGATGATCTGGCTTACGTCTGGAAGAATGCCTAGAATAGAATATTGAATTTCTTCACAGGATGGTCAAGTCAGATAAGGACAGGAAAGTCCCCTCTGTATTTACCCATTAACAGTCATTGCCGGCCTCAGAGCAGTTCAATAGAATACTAAGGAATAGAGGCCAAACTGCTGAACAAAAAGGTGGAAGAGGATTGGAAACAGCAAATGTGGAGTTGAGCGTACAAAAAAATACATGAGGAAAACTACACAGTAAAATGAGGTTTAAGATGGGACATAATTGGACGGCATAGAGCTGACAGAAAAGCCAAGAGAAGAGGATAAAGGAGGCTGATCTAGCAAGTTCCCTGAGAGGATATATAGTTAGGTTATGGCATGGGAGCATGGCAGATCTCAGGTGTCTCAGAGTTAGGTCTCTGTATCCACTCTGTGAAGAAGTCGGGAGAATACTTATGAACCACGTTTTCTTCCTTCTAGCCCTTCACCCCTAATTGTCTAGATCTCGCTAAATCTGAAGAAAGCTCCTCCTTCCTCTTCTTTTCAGAAATTGATGAGATGTTAGTGTGTTTCTCTCTTCTACCTTGAGTATAGAGGATGCAATAGAGATTTGTTCTGAAAGTACTCTTTGAGTCATATAACCCAGTGGTAGAGAATCTCTCATAGGTACAGACTCTACATTCCATTTCAGGCACTTAACTAAAAAGAAAAAAAAACCCAAATCCCAAAGAAACAATGTATCAGTTTATAGTGAAACTGCAATCCCCAGGGTAAAACTCTTTTACTAAATAATTTCTTCCATGTTTAGTGATAAATTAAAGACTACAGCCTTCCTTTTTTTATTCTCCATCTAGTACCTGTGAGTTGAGAAAGTAGTAGTGGTGGTAGTAGATAGTAGTAGTTAGTAGCCTTTAGGCTCTGAAACAGATTGCAGATACAGGTTTGAAAGTGGAGATATGATTCAAAAGGCTAGTGCCAGAAGTGGTTCCAGAACCTTGGTATGTTCCAGGAAGCTGAAGGAAGAACTCTCAGAGACACAGGTAAAAGATCCAGGACAGGAAGCAGCTAAAGTAGGGTTAAGGAAAATGAGTAGAAATGTTGTAAATTCCTTTTTAATAGTCTCTTTTGACCAAAGAGGTTTCGTAAAACCTAGGAAGGTATGGTGGATACAAAGAAGAGAGGAGAAAGATTTAAACAATCAAGAATTGTTGAAAGCAGGAGTCAAGAAGGGAGGAGATGAATTACAACAGTTGACACATGCAAGGCAGCTAGGAGTGTAGTCCCTCAGGGAGTAAAGGAGAGAGGCCTGATTTAGACTATTGGGTTAGTTATTGATTCGGAGGAGGGATTCCTTTCTGGAGAAACCTAAGCTGAGGAAGCCACTGCTCGAGGAGGTACACTGAGATTTCTTCCTAAGCAGTGTCAGAAAGATTGGTTGCTTTTTTTTTTTCTGTAAAAACAGAAACTGTTTCTTAAGACTTCAGTAGATTCTTATGTGCGCAGTTGTAAGTCTTTCTGTGTTCCTTTGATTGAGTGCTATCAGCTCAATTCCTGGCAGTATAATTGTTTTCAATTTGTATTCCTTTATTCCGGTTATTTTTCTACCTGGGAACAATTCAGTGATCTCTTTTAGATTTTTTTTTTTCTTCTTAATGTAATATTTAATGTTTGACGTTTTCCAATTCACAGCAGACAATTGATTTTTTTTGTTTCTGGGGGTTTTTTGTTTTTGTTTTTGTTTTTCGAGACAGGGTTTCTCTGTGGTTTTGGAGCCTGTCCTGGAACTAGCTCTGTAGACCAAGCTGGTCTTGAACTCACAGAGATCCTCCTGCCTCTGTCTCCCGAGTGCTGGGATTAAAGGCATGCGCCACCACCGCCCGCCACAGACAATTGATTTTCTGTGTTCTTCAAATTATGTACTATAATACCACAAGGGTTGGGGAGACGAGCTTGTAGAAGAAATTTTTTTCTCTATGGATTTGATTATATTTTATTTTAATAAAGAAACAGGGTATCATGTAGCCTGGGCTAGCCTCAGCTCACTGTAACCAAGAGTTACCATTAACTCCTGATCTCTTCTCTCCACCTACCAAGTGGTAGGATCACATGCATGTGCTACCATACAGACTCCTCCATCTGATTTTTCATGGGGATATGTAAATAGTCTGGGGTGATGTAGTGATTCACTGGCAGGGCTGCCCTTAAACATCTACCACATGGGAATTATCTTTTCTTATGCTGTCTGTAGCATAAATGGGGCCTTTTCTCTATTCCTTAACTTTAAGCATTTGGATTATCACTCTTGTTTGCTGGGATATTAACTTTGGAGCTTGCATGATCTGAAAAACTTTTTAAAAAAATGGCGCTGGTGGTGCTGGGCTTGGTGGTACTCACCTTTAATTTCAGCACTCAGGAAGCAGAGGCTGGGGATCTCTATGAGCTCCAGTTCAACCTGGTCTACCTACCAAGACCTACATAGTGATTATTCCAGTATCCTGGAAACTGAGACAGAATTAGGCTAGCCTGGCTACAGAGTAACACCTTGTCTGAAATAAAAAACAAAAAAGGAGGGCTGGAGTGGCTCAGTGGTTAAGAGCACTGGTTGCTCTTCCCAGAGAACCTGAGTTCAATTCCCAGCAACCACATGGTGGCTCACAACCATCTGTAGTGAGATCTGGCCCCCTCCTCAGGCATGCGGACATACATGGAGGCAGAATGTTGTATACATAATAAATAAACCTTTTTTTTTTTTAAAGGAGAGAGAAATGGCTTAATGTTAAGTGTTAGATCCTGATAGCAAGATAGGGGTGAAGCTTAAAGTTTGTGTTTCAATCAAATGCCAAAATTATCCCAATATTGTTGGTCCTCATACCATACTTTGAGCAACAAATGTATAAAGTTGTTCTAGTGTTGCTATTGAAAATTTAAGAGGTTAATCTTTCACAATCAGAAATACTAGATTTTACAAGGTGCTGGACGCTGGTGGTTGGACTTTTTGAATTTATAGGTTATAATTTATTCCACAGGTATCCCTTGACTTCACCTTTATGGTAACAGGTTTGTCTCTACTGTGGTGAAACAGCTAGTAAGAGGTCTTTGTTTTAAGCATTGTATTATTTTGCTCTTAGATATTTAGAGCAAAAGGCAGTATAAGCAGATAACAGCATTACAAATCAAACTGACTTCCTAAGAATGTTTTTCATCATTCTTGTCTTTATTCTACACATAATTATGGGCTTTGTTAAATTGGTCCAAAAATAAAGGTTGCTGCCGGGCAGTGGTGGTGCACGCCTTTAATCCCAGCACTCGGGAGGCAGAGACAGGCGGATCTCTGTGAGTTCGAGACCAGCCTGGTCTACAAGAGCTAGTTCCAGGACAGGCTCCAAAACCACAGAGAAACCCTGTCTCGAAAAACCACCAAATAAATAAATAAATAAATAAATGTTGCTAAGCTGAGGGTAGGTATAGGGTTCTTGCCTAGAGTGTGGAAAGTTTCAAATTCAGTCCCCAGTACCACTAATGAATTAATTGAAGTGAGTGAGTGAGCAACTGAGCGAGTATTGCTTTAGGCCTGGCCTCAGTTTTTGATTTTATTTTAAATTTGAGGAAATAGACTTTATATTTCTGGTTTGTGGTTTTTTTTTAATATTTATTTATTTATTATGGATACAATATTCTGTTTGCATATATGCCTGCTAGAAGAGGACACCGGATGCCTCATTACAGATGGTTGTGAGCCACCATGTGGTTGCTGGGAATCGAACTCGGGTCCTTTGGAAGAGCATGCAATGCTCTTAACCGCTGAGCCATCTCTCCAGCCCCTGGTTTGTGTTTTTTGAGATAGGGTGTGTTGCGTGATGTTACCATGTTGCATGGTGTTCATCCACCTTAGGTATGTTGTCACCCACAATCCACAGAAATTACTTGACTCAATTTGAATTCAGTGAACCAATTAGTGAGTTTATTGGAGTTATTTATAGGAGCATGGGTTATTCAGAACAGCTGTGTGACCTAAAGGCCTACCACGGAACAGGAGTTCCTTGCCCAACTTATTGGTTTTTCCAGACAGGGTTTCTTTGTAGCTTTGGAGCCTGTCCTGGAACTCGCTCTGCAGACCAAGCTGGTCTTGAACTCACAGATCCGCCTATCTCTGCCTCCCAAGTGGTGGGATTAAAGGTGTGCACCACCACCGCCCGGCCTCCTTGCCCAACTTTTGAAGGCAGCCCTGTTGAAAAGTTTCTCTCCCCTAGTAATTGTTCACTGCTAATAGAACCTTGAAGAGGATTTTATAAGTCTTGTACTTTGTGAGATTCTTGAGCCATTAAATTTCGTGAGTTTCCTGAGACTTACGTTCCCTTAGCTAGCTCTGTCTTCTGAGACTCCCTACTCCATCATGGATAGAATGTTTCAATTGAAAAAATAGCTACGTGATAGTTTTCAAATATTCCCCAGGCCAGCTTTGAAGTTGATATAAAGCCAAGGCCACCTCAGAATTCTCCTAGTCCTCCTGCCTCTTCCTCGTGAATGGTAGTAGGATTCCAGTGTACATGACCACACTCAGCTATATGAGACATTGCTAAGCACAAAATCGTGGCTTTATTTTATTAGCAGATACATAATAGGAAAGTGATGGCCTCAGAACCTCAGGAAGCTTTATTGTCCTATGAATGAATTGGATCTGAAGGAGATGGGAAGCACAAGGAGGGAGATGACAGTGAGAACAGTATTTGGGTGAAAATACAATTTTTTGTTGTGGTGGTAGTTTGAGTTTTTTTTGTTGTTGGTTTGGGGGAGGTATTGTTTTGAGACAGGATTTCACTATGTAGCCCTATGGTCTAGAACTTGCTGTATAGACCAGCCTAGCCTCAAGCTTACAGAGAGATCCGCCTGCCTCTCAAGGCTGGGATTAAGTTATGCAACACATCTTTCATTTTTGGGTGCGAAGGAGGCTAGTACTGGAATTGAGTTTAGGACCTCGTAAGTGCTAATGGGGTGCCTTGAGTGAGCTGTGTCTTCAGCCTCCTTTTTCCTTCTTATTTTGAGGTAGGGTTTTGTAACCTTCAGGTTCTAATTTATGTGAACATGTGCTTTCAGCATAGTCACACTGCCTTCCTCCAAGCCAGGCCATGGTTCTTTCTCTTAAGGGTTTATGCTGTCTTCCCAGAATGCTAGCACAGATAAAATGCCTGCACAGACAATAATGGATTGCATCTATAATAAAGTAGCAAAAGACTAGGGCAAGAACACAAAGTATTTTAAATTGTTGTTTAGCAATAACCTTTTATGTATACTTATGATTTTTGTTAGGTCACAATATTACTTTAAATTAGATGACTCTCAGACTCATTTTATTCTTAGTTATTTTTTGGTTATAGATTAACTTTATGTGTATGAGGGTTTTTCCTGCATGAATATTTGTATACCAGCTGCACACTTGATGCCAAAGAGGTTAAAATAGGGAGTCAGATACCCCGAAACTGGAATTACAGTCTGTTCCAAGCTCCATGTGGGCGTTGGGAACTGAACCTAGGTCCTCTGGAAGAATAACAAGTACTCCTAACCAAGGAACCAATTCTCCAGATCCCCATTTCACTCTTAATATTTTCAGATTAACTTTTATTTAGTGTGTATGTGTGTGTGTGCATGAGTATGCCATCGTCCCTGAGAAAGCCAGAGGACAGTTTGTAGGAGTAGATTCTCTCTTACTGCTTGGGTCCTAGGCCATCAGACTTGGGTCATTAGGATTGATGATAGCAAGTACCTTCACCTCTGAGTCATCTCACTGGCTCATTATTTTACTCTAGATACTCTCAAGATTTAAGAGAAAGAAACTGGAGACAAGCATGGTGGCAGAGGGAGGCAGGTCTCTGTAAATTTGAGGTCTCCCTGGTTTACATAGTGAATTTCAGGACAGCCAAGCCTATGCAGAGAAACCCTGTCTCAAAAATGAGTGAACAACTTTATGATAGAACACAATGACCCCCCTAATTCTAAGTACTCAGGAGTCTGAGACAGGGGGATCAAGTTTGAGGCTAGACTTAAAAAAAATTAAGTATGATGGAAGAGAGAAATGGAATTATTACTCAGTGAATATAAAATGAACAAGTACCTCTAGAGATCTATAGAAGAACAGTACACACACGTAATAATGATACAGTATTATGCACTTTAAAATGTTAGAGTAGTTTTTTTGGTTTTGGTTTTTGGTTTTCTTTTTTGTTCTTTACTGTTTTGGTTTTTTGAGACAGGGTTTCTCTGTGTAACAGTCCTGGCCATCCTGGAACTCATCTTGTAGACAAGGCTGGCCTCGAACTCAACAGAGATCCACCTGCCTCTGCCTCTCGACTACTGGAATTAAAGGTGTGCACCACCACTGCCCGGCGAAAGGGTAGATTTTTAAAAGTTTATTTTTATCTTACTAATTTATATGTATGACTGTTTTGTCTGCACGTGCATCTGCACAACTTGCATGTGTGATGCCTTTGGAGGCTAGAAGAAAGTTGCATACCCTTAAACTGGAGTTAGAAATGATTGTTAGCTTCCAGTGGGATCTTGAAGATCAACAGTACCCTTAATTACTAAACTGTCTCATAGCACTTCAGTGTTCTCACCACTAGAAGTTGGGGTGGGGAGGATGATAGTAATATAAGGTCACTTTAGTTATATTTAATGCTTTATTTATCCTGAATATAGGCATGTCTAAACTTATATAGTAAGCAGCGTACCTATAAAATTTTCTTTCTTTTTTTCCCCGAGACAGGGTTTCTCTGTAGCTTTGGAGCCTGTCCTGGAAGTTGCTCTGTAAACAAAATTTTCTTTTTTTAAGACAAGATCTCTCAGTGTAGCACTGGTTATCTTGAAACTTGCTGTATAGTCCAGAATGATCTCAAACTCACAAATGTTCTTCTACCTGCATACTCAGCATTATATCTGAATATAAAGAGGTGTGTTTGGGTCTCATGTGACCCAAATTGCCCTTGCTCATTATGTAGTTGAAGATGGCTTTGACTTTTGATCTTCTTACTTCCACATACAGAGTGCTGATTTTACAGGTATGCAATGCAATCCTCAGTTTTATTCAGTACTGGAATTTGAGAAAGAGACAGAATGTTTGTGTGCATGTGCAAGCAAACAGTCACTCAGTTGCTTTCCCACTTATGTTTGAGAGACAGGGTCTCTCACTGAATCTGGAAGTTACCTATTTAGTTTGATTAGCCAGTGAGCCCTGGGATCCTCCTGTGTCTGCATCCCCAGCAGTGTGATTACAGGTACACGCTGCCATGCCCCAACTTCTCATGTGGGTGCTGGGAATCAAACTCATAACCTCAGTGGCACTTTACCAACTGAGCCTAGTCTCACACAGTACAGCTTCCTGGAGAACATCATGACAAAGGATGATTTCCAAGGAAAATTTAGTAAAAAACAGCAAGGCATAAGGCCCTGGATCTGACCCCTAGAACCATAAAAAACATGCAAACTCTCTCCTAGTGCTTTATAAATAGTTATAAAATGTACTTTTCTGTTTGTTTTTTGAGGTAGAATCTCACCGAGTATTCTAGCTATTCTGGTCTAGCCTTAAACTCAGTGATTTGCCTGTCTCTGCCTCTCCAGTACTGGGGTTAAGGCTATGCACCACCACATTCTATTCCCTAAGACTTTTAAAGTTGATTTTTAAAGGGTTTGTTTGTTTTGATTTTTAGTTTTTCAAGACAGGGTTTTTCTGTGTAACAGTCCTGGCTGTCCTGGAACTCACTTTGTAGACCAGGCTGGCCTCAATTGAACTCACTGAGATGAGATCCACCTGCCGCGGCCTCCCAAATGCTGGGATCGAAGGCATTAATTTTGCTTTTGTTTTTGTTTTTGTTTTTTTTTTTTTTTTTTTTTTTTTTTTTTTGGTTTTTCGAGACAGGGTTTCTCTGTGGTTTTGGAGCCTGTCCTGGAACTAGCTTTTGTAGACCAGGCTGGTCTCGAACTCACAGAGATCCACCTGCCTCTGCCTCCCAAGTGCTGGGATTAAAGGCGTGCGCCACCACCGCCCGGCTTGTTTTTGTTTTTTCAGGCAGAGTTTCTCTGTGTAGCCCCAGCTGTCCTGGAACTCACTCTGTAGACTAGACAGGCTTCAAACTCAAAGAGTTGCCAGCCTCTGCCTGAGTGCTGGGATGAAAGGCGTGTACCACCACTGCTCACTTTAATTCATTTTTAATCAACAGGAAAAAAATATATATTTGTAGTGTATAGCATTTTGAAATATCTATGTGTTGAGGAATCTTTAAATTATACTAATTAGCATATGTATTACCTTAATTATAGTAAGAGCACTTGAGATGGTTAACTATTTTTGTATGCTGTGCAATAGCTATCCTGAACTTTCTTCTTACTGAAATTCATTTTTTTACTAATGCACTCCAAATGTGTAAGCTTTAAACTAGCTTTACAGATAATTTTTAATATAATGTTCAGTTGATGTTTCTAGTATCTAGTGTCTGTGTTTGTGATTGGGTCAAATTATATGGTCAAAGCTAGTCTCAAGCTTCATCCTTCAGCCTCAGCTCTGCAAATACTAGTTTTATAGTCATGTGCCGCAGTACCTAGCTCTGGCGATTTTTTTAATTTTATTTTTTTATTTTTTGTAGTAGAAGATTGACTTGTGCCTTTTGATTTCACCCATACAATTAATGACATCCCATCCCAGTAATAAAAACTAAAATATATCCCTAGACTTTGCCAACTGTCTCTGGAGGCTAAGTTCCCTTGGGTTAAAAACTTAAGCCTGTAGGTTGTTGCTTCAAATTTCCCATTTTGTCCTTTTGATGATTTATTTTAATAAGAAACCAGAATTAATAATCTATTGTTTCTCCTGGACTATGAGCTTCACTTCTGCAGTGTATTTTAACACCCACTCTCTCCAGGTTTTGTTCATTGGGAGTATGCGCTAGAGTCTTCATCAATTTCAGATTTTTTGTTTTGATTGGCAAGATTTAAAATGTAGATGGTAGATTTTTTTTTCTTCCATCAAAGAGGTAGATTGTTTTTTGTTGTTTTGTTTTGTTTTGTTTTGTTTTTAAAGACAGGGTTTCTCTGTAGCTTTGGAGCCTGTCATGGAACTAGCTCTTGTAGACCAGGCTGGCCTCAAACTCAAAGAGATCTGCCTGCCTCTGCCTCCCAAGTGCTGGGATTAAAGGTGTGGACCACCACCACCCAGCCGAAAGAGGTAGATTGTTGAACAACCATTGATGGATGCCTAATTCATTCACCAAGGGGATTTTAGTTTAAAATGTATGTATTTTTATTTGGCAAACCTTATCTTAAATAACAATTTGTGTTCTCCCTTAATAAAGGAAGGGGAAATGGAAGGTGAGGCGGTTGAAGCCATTGTGGAAGAGTCTGAAACTTTCATTAAAGGAAAGGAAAGAAAGACTTACCAGAGACGTCGGGAAGGGGGCCAGGAAGAAGATGCTTGCCACCTGCCCCAGAACCAGACAGATGGGGGTGAGGTGGTCCAGGATGTCAACAGTGGTGTACAGATGGTAATGATGGAACAGCTGGATCCTACCCTTCTTCAGATGAAGACTGAAGTAATGGAGGGTACAGTGGCTCCCGAAGCAGAGGCTGCAGTGGACGATACCCAGATCATAACCTTGCAGGTTGTAAATATGGAGGAACAACCGATTAACTTAGGAGAACTTCAGCTTGTTCAAGTACCTGTTCCTGTGACTGTACCTGTTGCTACCACTTCAGTAGAAGAACTTCAGGGGGCTTATGAGAATGAAGTATCTAAAGAGGGCCTTGCGGAAAGTGAACCGATGATATGTCACACCTTACCTTTGCCTGAAGGGTTTCAGGTGGTGAAAGTGGGGGCCAATGGAGAAGTAGAGACGCTAGAGCAGGGGGAGCTTCCTCCTCAGGAAGACCCTAGCTGGCAAAAAGACCCAGACTATCAGCCACCAGCCAAAAAAACAAAGAAAACCAAAAAGAGCAAACTGCGTTACACGGAGGAGGGCAAAGATGTGGATGTGTCTGTCTATGATTTTGAGGAAGAACAGCAGGAAGGTTTGCTGTCTGAAGTTAATGCAGAGAAAGTGGTTGGTAATATGAAGCCTCCAAAGCCAACAAAAATCAAAAAAAAAGGTAAAATGAGTTTTTCTGTAATAGTCTAGTAAAACCATTTGGGGATAAAGGCTACAGCAGCTTGTGTGCAAGTTATTTTATTAAATTTAAATGCCCCTCCCCCCCATTTATTTTTTAAAGGACATCTAGTGAGTTCCCTGGGCATTTAATCAGTACAAAAGAAGGGTGTTTTGTTTTTAATTTTTATTTGTTTGTTTGGTTTTTAGATAGGGTTTCTCTGTAACATCTCTGGCTGTCCTAGAGCTTGCTTCATAGACTAGACTGGCCTCAAACTCCGAGAGCTCTGCCTCTGCCTCCCAGATGCTGGGATTAAAGGCATACGCTGCCACCACCCAGCTCAAAAGTTAAGGGTTTTATTTGTGTTTTTACATATTGAATATTGGTTTTGTTTTGGATTTTTAAGTCATAAAGAGAAGTGAGCCTATTGATGCTGTGAAATAATTACTTAGATTGACTTTGATTGTAAAAGGTTAATAGGTTATAATTGTAGTTTACAGTTAATTGAAACACTGAAGCACTGTGACAAGTAGATGTTTTGTTTTGCATGCAGGTGTGAAGAAGACATTCCAGTGTGAGCTTTGCAGTTACACATGTCCACGGCGTTCAAATTTGGATCGTCACATGAAAAGCCACACTGATGAGAGACCACACAAGTGCCATCTCTGTGGCAGAGCCTTCAGAACAGTAACCCTACTTCGGAATCACCTTAACACACACACAGGTGCAGGATATGAGTGTGGGGCTGCAGCAGAACCAACGTTAAAACATGGTTCTTAAAACTATCCGGGCTTACTGCAGGAGGAAGTTGAAGAATACTATTTTTGTTCCTCTTTATCATAGCTGTGGTTTTTACTTGACATAATTCATAAAGACTTTATTGTGTTGCTGAGGATTTAACAGTGACAAGAAATGAGACCCTTAAGTCCAAGGCAATCATTGAGAAAGAACACTAGAAATATAAGTAAATCCTACCTATGTTAAAACTGTGGCTTTCTTTTTGTTCATTTCTGGTAGCTTTATCTCAGAGAAGGTAAGTTGTTCACAACTTACGAATAGAAAAGTATAAAGATCCTTCTGGAAATTAATTTATTGTTCAAGTACAAAAAATTCTTTAATGCTGTGTTCAGTATTCTGATACTAACTTCATGTTGGGTATGGCCAGATTCCAGTGAGGTGAGCACATATTAGACCTCTCCTAAACTCTTGTGCTGGCAGGTTTTTTTTTTTTCTTTGTCAATTTGATACAAAATGTAGTTATCTGAGAAGAGAAAATGCTTTCATTAAGAATGACCTTATGCTATCATGTGGGACCTATTCTTAATTAATTGTTCATATAGCAGGGCCCAGCCCATTGTGGGTGGTGCCACACCTAGGCCAGGTGGTCATAGGGTATATAACAAAGCAGACCGAGGGGCTGGAGAGATGGCTCAGAGGTTAAGAGCACAGACTGCTCTTCTAGAGGTCCTGAGTTAATTCCTGGCAACCACATGGTGGCTCACAACCACCTGTAATGAGATCTGGTGCTTCCTTCTGTCATGCAGACATATATGCAGGCAGAACACTATATACATAATAAATAAATCTTTTTTAAAAAAAGGCTGAGCAAGCCAGAGGGAGCAAGCAATTCAGTAAGTATAGTTCCTACCGTGACTTCTCAGCAATGTAGTGTGACCTAAGAATTGTAAATTGAAGTGATTTTGGTTATAGAGTTTATCATAGCAGTAGAAAGCCTAACTAAGACAACTCTTTATTGAAGGCTTTGTCTTTTTAGCCTAAGTACTTGGCTGTAAATCTTCCCACCCAGTTTTTCGTGGAGAATAGTTCTCTATTTCATTCAGAGTAGGTTTTCCCCTGTCTTTACATGCTGACTGTTGGTTTTTATTTGATGCACCTGTTGTCCGATAAATTAATCAGTTATCTTTCTTTAGGATTCAGATGAATTAGACAGTTAGTAGATTGTCTATTGCTTTATAAGTAGTGTGCTATATGTTGGGATATGCTTTGTCATCTAGTCACATATCACACACATAATTGCATCTAGTACTTTGAAGAAACTATATTGTCCTTTGATAGGATTTGTCAATGTGTACGTACACTGATATGAATATGATATGGTTATCCAGAACTGATTTGGTAAAACTTACTTACCTAGTTAAGCAAGCCTGCAAGAGTCAAATGTGTACATGCTAGAATGTTGGTGGAGGTTTCTGTCCCGCCCAGTCCCACAATAAACATAGGAACTATATTATTTGCAATACTGTTTGACCAATCACATAAGTGTATTGCTAGCTAGCTCTTATATATTTTACCACGAGGCTCGTGGCCTACTGTCAAGGTTCCAGCTAGTGGCTTGCTTCTTTCTTCTCTGGCGGCTCCATGGCTTCTCACTGACTCCGCCTTCTTTCTCCCAGCATTCAGTTTAGTTTTCCTGCCTAACTATTCTGCTGAGCCACTGGACGAAAAAACTTTGTTCATTAACCAATAAAAGCAACACATAGAAGGACTTCCCACACCACTAGAGTGCCACTTCATGGTGAAGGATAAGCTTTTCATTTTAAAAATATGCTTGTATTGCATTTTAGGGGACATTCTTTGGGTTGATTGTTTTAGGCAGGGTTTCTCTACACAGCCCTGGCTGTCCTGGAATTCACTTTGTAGAGCAGGCTGGCTTTGAACTCACAGAAATTCACCAGTATCTGCCTCTAGTACTGGGATTAAAGGCATATGTACGGTAGTTAGCTTCTAGGGGATGCTCTTGCCTATAAAGTTGTAGCAAATGAGAAATTAGTTGGTAAACCTGGACCTTGAGCAGAAGGACATAGGTAGTCATGTAGTACAATTGGATGGACATCCCTGCTCCACAGCAGTATCTGCTACATTGATAGTTGTCGTGCTGGTTTCTACCAAAGATAGAGCTCTTTTCTTCCCTCAGTACACTAGGTACAAATCAAAAGTTATTGTTTTGATGTAAATGCTGCTTTTCTTCTATTGGTAATTTATTTTCTGTACCACCAGATTATATATACTTCATAGAAAGAATTTTTATACTCTCTTCTAGCTCAGTGGTACTGAAGAAGCAAATTTAATGAATAAATAAGCATTCCTTTTTCTCTTTTGTTTTTGTTTTTTGAGACAAGGTTTCTCTGTAACAGCCCTTGCTATCCTGGAACTAGCTCATGTAGACCTGGCTGGCCTTGAACTCACAGAGATCCTCTGCCTCCCGAGTGCTGGGATTAAAGGCATAGCTCCTTTCAATTTCTTAGTTACTGTCATTTTCCAATGATACTTCCCTTTTCATACTTTGTCCTTTTAGAAAAGCATTTTTGTAGTTAGGGATGGTGTCTTGTGATTGTAAACCAGAGCATTTGGGAGGCTAATGTAGTAGGATTAAGGGTTCAAGGCTTGCCTGGGTTATATATTTATATATTGAGACTCTATCTTTAAAAGAGAGAAAGAAAAAACAAAGAAAATTTCTACAAGTGTCTGATCTACTACTTGACATTGTGAATTTTCCTAATTACGTTCTTTTTTTTCTTTTTTCTTTTAATTTTGATTTTTCAAGACGGGATTTTTCTCTGTAGCCCTGGCTGTCCTATAACTCACTGTATAGACTGTATATAGGCTGGCCTCAAACTCAGAGGTCCATTGGCCTCTGCCTCCCAAGCCCTGGGACTGAAAATGTGTACCAGCACTAAGAAGAATTTTTTTATTCAAAGACACTAGATTCAAATAATTAGCAGAAACTGAAGTTTGGCGTGTGTTTTCACATCTTAGGGACTAGTGCTGAAAATTCATTCAAACCTTCCTGTAGCTTGTAGAGCCACTTTCAGCTTTTGTAAGATCTTTGAGTCATACATTGAAACCTGTAATTTACTGGACCCTTAATTCTTCCTGTTATCCCCTCTTTCCTTTAGGTACTCGTCCTCACAAGTGCCCAGACTGCGACATGGCCTTTGTGACCAGTGGAGAATTGGTGCGGCATCGTCGTTATAAACACACCCATGAGAAACCATTTAAGTGTTCCATGTGTGATTATGCCAGTGTAGAAGTGAGTGTCGAGTTATTTTTGGGGAGATTTCTTAGGGTGTGTGTTTGTGTGTGTGTGTGAGAATGCCAATTTCAGGGTTAGGCATGCTAGTGTACACATTTAATCTGAGCACTTGGGAGTCAGAGGTAGGTAGATTCTGTGAGTTCAAGACCAGCCTGGTGTACATAGTACCAGGACATCCAGGGCTATAGAGAGAGACCCTGTCTCAAAAAAACAAACAAACAAAAAAAAAAACCCATATATTAATACAAGAAAATGCTCTTATACATTGAAGAAATAACTGTACCCATGTTGTTTTAAAATGGAAGATCTGGTCTGGTGTGTATCTCTTTGTTTGTGGGTATTGAGTTTAAAGCCTACTGGAATACAGTTAAGACCCTGTCTTAATAATTGCAACATTGGAAGGTTTGGGGTTGGAGCTATGAATCAGTGGTACATGCTTGGCAAGCAGCAGCATTCATGAGGCTCTGGATTTGTTTCCCATCACTTAGAAGGAAAAAAGGACGGTAGGAATGGTTATTGACTTCAGTATTTGAGTCTACCCTATTACCAAATTGGATAAGGATACTACCAAAGTGGGACCAGGGTTGCATAAAATTAGTAAGCAACCAAACAAATCTAATATTATATTGAAAAATAAGTGGTTGTTAAGTATGTCCAAAACAAGACTAGTTCAACAGTTTGTATTACTTTATAGGTAGCTGCAAAATAGACAATAAAATTCAATTCTCATCACTGTGAAGTCCTAATACTAGGGAAAAGCCAGAGTAAATGTATGTTAACTCTGGATCACTGAAGTGATCCTTCATGCCTATAATCCCAGCACTCAGGATGCTGAGGCAGGTGGATTGCTGCAAGTTTTAAACCAGCCTAGGCTATAGAGTGAGACCCTGTCTTAAATTTTAAAAAAACAAAACAAAAAATACCCCACAACTACTCCCAAAACGTAGGATCTGAATGTTTTGTTGTCATATTAAGAATTACAACTAATTAAAGAAGATAAGTATATTATAAAAGAAGGAAGATAAAATTATTTATTTCTTTTTTAAAAAATTATTTGAGACAAGGTCTGACTACTTATGTAGACCAGGCTGGCCTGGAACTTAAGAGAAACCTGTTTGCTCCTGCCTCCCAGGTGTTCGGATTATAGGCCTGTTCCTCCACACCCAGCTGTTTGGATTTTCTGTTTGTTTTCTTTCCTATTTTTGTATTTGGTGGTGGGGGATAGGTTGGTATTCCTGTCACTCAATGAGTGTGAAGGTGAAAGGAAAACTGCCGGAATCAGTTTTTTCTTTAACCATGTGGATCTTGAAGGTAAAACTCAAGTTATCAGCAACAACATTTACCCACTGGTTCATCTTGCTAATCCCCCTAACCAACATTTCTTACAGATTTATTTTTTAAACCTTTGAGACTTATTATTAACTGAAGACCTTAGAATAGGAAGAATTCAGTGGAGAGAGACCAGATATAAAAGAAGTGTGCAGAAATAAAAAAAATTGTGAACGAAACAGTGATTGAACCCAGTGCCTTAGGCAAGAACTCAACCGAGAGCTGTGTCTCCAGTCTCTGAGCATCTTGCACTAGTGCACAAGCTGTGTGTCCCTTGTTAGTGATGCTTGACACTAAAGGACTTCAAGAATTTCTTCCAGGTTTTGTTTTTTTGTGTGTATGCAAGGGGTAAGATTTGTTTTTGTTTTTTTTTTAACTATATGTGTAGTGATTGGGTAAACAGGAGTGCAGGTGCCTGCTGTGGCCAGAAATTTGGATCCCTTGTAGCTAGAGTTGCAAGGGTTGGTTGTGAGTTGCTGTGAACCTAATGTGTGAACCCTTGGAAGAGTGGTACACACTCTTAACCATCGAGCCATCTCTACCCACCCACCCCCTTTTTGAATTTTAGAATATTTACATAAATGTTCTCACATCTTGGCAAACAGACTCAAGTTTAAGCATCAGATTATGCACACAAACTGAAGGTAGTTTTATGTAGTTACTTAGAGTGTACCTATATTTTTACTGAGACCCATCACATGAGATCAGTATCAAATTTGCTACTTGCTGATTTGTCAGTTCTTCATTTGGGGGACTTGATATGGGTGTAGCTCAGTGGTAGAGTATTAGGCTCTGTGTTCAGTCCTGTTTAAAAAAAAAAAAAGAGGATACTCAATAATAGTTTTAGACCCCTGAGCATTTTTTTTATTTCTTTTCAATTAGGAATAGATAGCCTAGCCTATTCTAATAGGAGCTATAAAATCTTTATGCTTCTAACTCTAGTAGTGGTGAAATGACTTAAACTAAGTAACAGTAAAAACCACTTTTGTGGTATCTTTAGACAGAAAACGTTACAAATTTTTCCAAAGGGCATGAATAAATGATGATTCCAATTTGATTCCAATTTTTTTTTCCGCAGAATAAATGTGAATGACAAGAAAAATTTGAAATTTAATGAGGGATCTATGCTGTTGAATTGTGAGCGTATGTGGTAATCAGACAGTCTGGGGTGGGTGTGCTAAGGTGAGCGTCATCACCTCGCTTGTAGGGAGCCTTGGATGTGGCAGTGAGAGGGGAAGGAGGAGATTGAGCAGTGCTGCTGAGATAGTTACTTGACCCTTAAGCAAATGTGAAAATTTAGTGTGTGATTTTTATGGGTATGGAGGATTTTCTCTTAAAATCAGATTTTTTTTTCCCAAAAAATCGGGCAGACATTAATTATGAATCTTTGAAGTACTTCATAGAGTCAGATTTGAAACTCATAGCTTGGGGTAGGGTAGTTACCAAGAGACAGACAGCGTGGCCAGTGGCAAGGAAGACAGAGACTCTCAGATCTCAGCCTGTCTAGGAGATACTAACAAGAGGAAAGAGGATGGGGATTAAAACATGAGTTTGGAGTTGACTTTTGTAAGAACTTAGTACGAAAATAGTCATGGATTACTTACTAGAGTGTTGTGAAAGTTTGGAAACAGAAGTAAAGGAAGGGCCGGAGATGTGGCTCGGTGGTAGAGAGCACGTGCCTCATTTGTATCCCTGGGTTCAGGCGTCAGGACCACCACCACCACCACAGGGAAGAAACAGAAGTAGAGACTGTAGTACACCATTGTGTCTCTTATCACTCACTCAGTTATGACTGAAGACAGTTTGCCTGGTCTGTGTTCTACCCGTTTATCCCACTCTAGTTGGATTGAAGTACTGCTGAGATACAGCAAAGGCTACAATGAAGAAACATCTATCTTTTTTACTTTTTCTAACTTTAATGCCCCAAAACAAAGTTTTTGTACCTAACC
Source organism: Microtus oregoni (assembly GCF_018167655.1). NCBI lineage: Eukaryota > Metazoa > Chordata > Mammalia > Rodentia > Cricetidae > Microtus > Microtus oregoni. The sequence continues at coordinate 46,645,141 of NW_024543063.1, forward strand.
CATAGAGTTCAAATTACAGTCCTTGTTAACAGAAGTGTAAGAGGTTCGGTTGCTTTCATGTTTCAGGTCAGCAAATTAAAACGACACATTCGCTCTCATACTGGAGAGCGTCCGTTCCAGTGCAGTTTGTGCAGTTATGCCAGCAGGGACACATACAAGCTGAAAAGGCATATGAGAACCCATTCAGGTAGGACTTCTCCCCTCCTGGTACTAACGAGCTGCTCTTCAGTGAATCCTGTAAACTGCCACATGGGCCCAAGGCGTACCTGAAAGGAAGAAAAGCTCTGGTGCCGGGCGGTGATGGTGCACCCTTTTATCCCAGCACTTGGGAGGCAGAGGCAGGTGGATCTCTGTGAGTTTGAGGCCAGCCTGGTCTATCAAACGAGTTCCAGGACAGCCAGGATTGAAAATACCAAAAAGAAAAGCTCTGGTATATTCTCCGAATTGATGGTTCTGAAAATACACTAGAGAGCAATTTTATTCTGTTTGAATCTTTTTATAAGTGAGAATGGTTCTAGTTCTTTAAGGGAGATATAAAAGAAATTAAAAATCATTGTTTAATTTTAAACACAGAAGCTGGATGTTGTGGTATACGCTTTCAATCCCAGCAGAGGCAGGCAGATCTCTGTGAGTTTGAGGCCAGCTTGATGTACATGGCAGATTCCAGACTAGCCAGGGCGACATAATGAGTCAGTCCTTGTTTCTAAAAACTAAAAAAAAAGTCTGGATAGATTATCTAACATAATTGACTCTCCCTGAGTATTATCATTTTGTAAAAAGAAAGTCTTGTGCTAGGTGTGATAGAGTATAAGCCTATAATCTTCACACTCGGGGCTGAAATAAGAGGATCTCTAATCCCACACTGTCCTAAGCTACAAGACAAGACCCTGCTTCAAAAAATGTATAGTTCTAGTTCCCCTACGGTAAGCTTTGCCATAACAACTGTGATTCTAAAATGGAAGGCTCTGTAGAGAGCTGAGCAAAGCAAAGGTATTGGGTTTGTTTGCTAATTCTGGAGATAGGAATGAGCTGAACAGTTACATCAAGCCTTACTTAAGAAAGAAAGGCCTTAGAGCCTAATGTATGTTTCTGCCACTCAGCTACTTACCACCTAAGCCATAGTATTTATTCGTTTAATTTGTTCATTCTGTATTTCCTTTTAAGGGGAAAAACCTTATGAATGTTATATTTGTCATGCTCGGTTTACCCAGAGTGGTACCATGAAGATGCACATTTTACAGAAGCACACAGAAAATGTGGCCAAATTTCATTGTCCCCACTGTGACACTGTCATAGCCCGAAAAAGTGATTTGGGTAAGTACTAGAAGCAAATAGCAAATTCATAAAAATAAAAGCATAAAAGCTTTATCTTAAACTTTTGTGTATGTGAATGGCTTACCACTTAGTGAAAGCCCTTGCTTAGCTGTGCCCCTTCCCCCATACCTTCTCTTTATTGGAGTCAAACTATAAGATAATATATTCTGAACATAGATTTACATACATTAAATGGAAACTGTAATGGGAAACAGTATACCTGTCTGTAATAGTAGCTTTTCTTCCCTAAATGTTCAGAAAGTAACATATGTTTCAGTTTAAGGTTCATTTCCTCCAGATTTTTCAACAGTATTTGTGCATTCTATCAGCAGTTGGAGTATTATGTTGGTTTAGTGGTAACTATTCTTGTGCATAGTTAAGCCAGAATTACATGGAGAGTGAATTCACCTATAGGAATTTTAATGTAACCAGTGCTTATACATAATAACATCTAGAGTTTGCCCTTAATCTTTCTTACCAAATAAGATTAGAAGCCAGGAGTAGGTAAGTGCCAGCACTTGGGAAGTTGAAGCAGAAGAATCAGGAATTCAAGGACACCCTGAGTTACATGAGACCCTGTCTCAGACAGACAGAAGAGATGACTTAGTGACATATCTCTGTACTGCAATCCCAGTTACTCAGAAACAGGAGAATCCCTTGATTGCAGGAGTTTAAAACTAGTCTTAGCCAAATTAATAGACCCAGCTTTAATAAATGAAAGAACTACACTGTTCTGTCTGCTCCCGCAGCCCAAAGGACTTCCTGAACATATTTGTTACCTGTTTTTTACTTATTTATACTTTTTTAAAAATGTTGAATATCAAAGCCAGTGCCTCACACATATTAGTAGTCAATCACTCGGCCACTAAGCTATAGCCTTAGAAATATTTTCTACAGAGGCCAGAGGTCCTTGAGTTCTCTCAGGTTGTTTGTTTGTTTGGGGTTTTTTTTTGACCTTTAAGGGTTGTTATGTTTTGTTGATGATACCGAGAATTGAACCCCAGCGATCTCAGGGGAGTAATGTCAAGAGTAATAGAGCAGGACATTGTCCTAGGCTTTGTGAGCCCAAGGATGAGTGTATGAAGTGTGTGTGGTGTTTCTCTCCCCACCTCCTGTGCTGGGGGTTGAACCCAGTCTACAGAATTAACACTCAGCTTTTGGGGTTTTTTTTTTTTTTTAAAGGGGAGACCGAGTAATAGTTTGAATAGACAATGACTTTGAATACCATATGTCATACTCCTGAACAGTCCAACTAGTTACTCTGCTAGGGCTACTCCCATTCATTCTTAGTAAATTCATTCATTTCTGACACAGAGCTTTTGGCTCTGCACTGTAGAAGGCACTGCTACAGTAATGTTGGACAAGTTCTTTCCTTTTTTTAACTATGAATCTTCCTCTTTCTTTTTAAGATACCAAGGCAACAGGGTAAAATTTCCTGTTATAAAACTAGCTATATAACCTCATTGTATCTACATTTACCTTAACCTTTCCTATCTACCTTAGGAGTTGGTGTCACTCTGTATGTGCCTTGTCCCTTCACCCTCAACCCCACTTTCCTGTTTACTTAAGTATTTTCATTATTATTATGTTCACCTTCACGCTCATATCCTTGATTTTTCTTTTCAACTTGGTGTACTGATTTCTCTCTATCCTCAAAAAATTTATTTTGAATAAGACCTGATGGTATAGATCAGACATCTTAGTTGCTCAAGAAGCTGAGGCAAGAGGATAACAATTTCAAGGCCTGCTTGGGCTTCCGTGAGTTCAAGGCCACTGTGGGCAATGTAGTGAGACCCTGTCTCAAATTAAAAAAAAAAAAAACTAGTGGGAGCTGGAGAGATGGCTCAGTGGTTAAGAGCATTGCCTGCTCTTCCAGAGGTCCTGAGTTCAATTCCCAGCAACCACATGGTGGCTCACAACCATCTGTAAAGACGTCTGGCGCCCTCAACTGGCCTTCAGGCATACAGACCGAATATTGTATACATAATAAATAAATAAATAAATATTAAAAAAAAAAAACTAGTGATGAAACTCAGTGGTCCAGTGTTTACTTGGCATGAGTGCCCTGAGTTTAGTCTTCAGTACCACAAAAACATTTTAAAAGTAAAAGGTGAATTTTTCCATATACACACACTCAGACTCACACGCTCCCCACCTCTCACCCTATCCCTTATAGCTAAACTGTTTTCACTAATTATCCTAACCCTGGGTTTAACTCATTTCCGCCTGACCAGCTCTGATGAAGTTATGTCCCTCCTAGCTTTTCCTGGCCTGTCTTTAGTATACCTCTCATGTACATTCTCTACTTTCACCCCAGGAAAGTGGCTTGCTATGGTCAGTGGCCCTCATGTAGGGCGTAGTAAACCTTCTCCTCGTTTCGGGTGCTTCCCAAGCAGTACCCCGACAAACAAGTAGTGTGCTGCACTCTCTTCCCTGGGCCTCCATGATTGAAGGCCTATTGGATTTCTCTCTTTGGTAGTTCCTGCCCCATTTTTTAAATTGTCTCTCCCTCCCTCCCACATGTCCTTAACTCTTAGATTTAAAGCTGGACATGGTAGTGAAAGCCTCTAATCCCAACACTCAGGAGGTGGGTAGACTGCAGTCTATGATATCTCTGTCGGTTCCAGGCCAGCTAGAAGTCATAGAGACCCTGTCTCAAAAAACAAAAACCAAGCATGAGCAGCATTCTTGTTCTTACTCCTACCCTTTTGAATGTGACCTTATCAGTTCCCTTGGTTCCACTCAAGTTCTAGTACCAGTTCATCCTTTTCTGTCCCCATCCCCATTTCAACATCATTGTTTCAAATTCCCTGCCAGAACAGATAGTTTGGTTTTAACCCTTTTCTAGCTTTTCTTATCTCAGAAGTGGCCGTGCCATTGGGTGTCATCTCCAACATTACTTTTCTCTTCTTCAGTTCATCTCACATTGAGTCAGTTAATTCCTATTGCTCTCACTTCCTGGCTTCCATGCCCAGTGCTGTCCTCTCTGTTCGGGTTCCTGTCTTTTGCCTACTGATCTCTCTACCTGTTGTTCCCGGTGGATTGGAGTGGGGTGACACGACACTAGGGACCGAACCCAGGGTCTCACACCCACTAGACAGCGTTTTAGTTCTGATCTCTAAGTAAATAGTGTATTATTAACTCATTGAAATATTTAATTTAGGATTTTACAAGTTCAACTTTATATTTTGTTTGCAGGTGTCCACTTGCGAAAGCAGCATTCCTATATTGAGCAGGGCAAAAAATGTCGCTACTGTGATGCTGTGTTTCATGAGCGCTATGCTCTCATCCAGCATCAAAAATCACACAAAAATGAGAAGCGCTTCAAGTGTGACCAGTGTGATTATGCGTGTAGACAGGTAGGTGCTGTCTTAGTTAGAAAGCCATTGGTACTCTGTCCTTGTCAGGTATTATCAAAGGAAAGGTAGCTGCTGTCTGTGTGTCTATGTGTTTTCTCTTTGTTTGTTGGGATTTTGTTTTTGTTTTGTTATGCTTTGTATTTTAAGACAGAATTTCTCTGTGTCCTGGAACTTGCTTTGCAGACCAAGCTGTCCTCAAATTTACAGATATCTGTCTGCCTCTGCCTACCAAGCGCTGGGATTAAAGCCCTGCCTGGTAGCTGCTTCTAAGAAGAATATTTTCAGTATAAGGAATACTACCAAAAATCAAAGATGCTACTCTCTGAACCAGTTCGTTGAATCTGGGTTTCCATTTAAATGCACTTTTCCTTACAGTTGATATCTTAAGGCACACCATCAACTAACTTCTTTCTTGAAGAGGGTGTATGTGGCTCAGTCATAGCCCCATAGCAATAGCCCCAATATTGTAAAAAGTTTAAAATTCCTATATAGGTACTTTTTGCCTGGTGTGGTAGCACGTGTCTGCAATATCAGTGCTGGGGAGAGTCAGGAGACAAAGTCATTCTTGAGTATATAGGGAATTTGAGTCTAGCCTGGACTACATGAGACCATCACTGGAAAAAAGCAAATCAAAAACCCAGGGGCATTAAGGCTAAAACTTGAGAAGGAGAAGAAATGGAGTAGTCCTGGAATGAGTCTTCAGAGAGAGCTAGGAAAGCAGACCAGCAGGGGTGAGCAGGGTTTTGGGGAGCACTTTTGCCTCCCTGAGAGTATACAGTTACCATCCACTCCTTGAAGATGAAAGGCCTATGGTGTGCCTGCATAGCAGCAGGGGTAGCAGCCCTGTGATGCTCTGAGGCTTTTCTGACAGGCAGTTGTGTTTTCAGGAGAGGCACATGATCATGCACAAGCGCACTCACACGGGGGAGAAGCCTTACGCCTGCAGTCACTGCGACAAGACCTTCCGCCAGAAACAGCTCCTTGACATGCACTTCAAGCGCTATCATGACCCCAACTTTGTCCCTGCGGCCTTTGTCTGTTCCAAGTGTGGGAAAACATTCACACGCCGGGTAAGGATCAGTTTTCCCATTACAGTTCTTAGTATCATGTGCTTGATCTGCCATTGCAAAATGCAGTTTTTCCACTGGAGTGATAAATGTAGAGATGCTTTGCTGATTGGAAAGAGTCATTCATCACTATTCTAAGCTCTTCTGTCCACGAGGGAGCCTTCTGTTGATAGGGACTGCAGTATCTTGTAGGCTGATGATTAAAAGGCATTTCCTTGGGTGGGTTGAAACCTGCAATCCATTCTGTCCCTAGGTAGCTTGAGTCTCTTCTGTTCTCTGTGTTGTTTAGCCAAGTAATCACTGGCCAGCCACCCTGAAACTCCTCTAACCACAGGCACTGAGCTTTTCCCCTGGGAGCCCAACCTTATCTTCTGACAGGTGTTTCCTTCATTCCTTCCTCCCCCATCTCTGACTGCTCCAGATGTTGTCCATCTCCCCTGAGTTGGGGGGGGGGGGGGGGAACATGTGTGGTACAGTTAGCAGAACCCTGGAGTTTTATGCATCCCTTAAAGTTTTTTATTCAATTAAAATTTCCAGTCCGAACTTACCTCTTTTAGTAGTATGAAACAAGGTTTGTTCCTTTTGTCAGAATACAATGGCAAGACACGCTGATAATTGTGCTGGTCCAGATGGTGTAGAAGGGGAAAATGGAGGAGAGACAAAGAAGAGCAAACGGGGAAGAAAAAGAAAGATGCGTTCTAAAAAAGAAGACTCCTCTGATAGTGGTAAGTGAATAATTTTTTATTTTGTTAGAGGTGACACAGTTGGAGACCCAGTTTCCAGAGAATATGTGCAGGATATATATAGAGGCCAGAAGGTCACTCTTGTGCTTGTAATCTTTCTAAAGCTGGGCATGGTGGTACATTTCCTCCGAAGGTAGAAGCAGGAAGATCAGAGCAGGGTTTCAGTGCCAGCCTCACTACATAGCAAGTTTAAGGCTAGCCCTGGCATCAAGGAATAGCAGCTGACTCCCAGAAGTTACAAGTGTTCACAGTGAACATGAGCCTAGATAGCTCTGAAGTTTGCTGCAGAGGTCTCTGCTGTCAAAGACGCTGTCCCGTGGCTTTTCTTTCCCTGCTACTGTTTTGTTCCTGTTCTGTCTCTGAAGAAATTATTGATGACCCCTAATAGATTTCTGAAGTTCTTCTTTTTGTCTGGAATTACTCGTTCATTCTGGAACCTTATAGGTAGTATCTTCTTTTTTTTTTTTGTCCCTGAATGCTGGAGTCAGTCTACTGCTAGCAAAGGCCATATAGTCAGCCGGGCGGTGGTGGCGCATGCCTTTAATCCCAGCACTCGGGAGGCAGAGGCAGGCGGATCTCTGTGAGTTCGAGACCAGCCTGGTCTACAAGAGCTAGTTCCAGGACAGGCTCCAAAACCACAGAGAAACCCTGTCTCAAAAAACCAAAAAAAGAAAAAAGAAAAAAAAAATTCTATTTCTTTAAAAAAAAAAAAAGCCATATAGTCTTATTTAACCCATTAGTTCTGTCCATCAGCTATCTGCTGAGATTGACCAGCAGATTCTGTTACTTGGAAGGATTTTTCAGGCTGGAGAGACGATTCAAAAGTTAAGAACACAGGTTGCTCTTCCAGAGGTCCTGAGTTCAATTCCCAGCAACCGGTGGCCCACACTATCTATAATGAGATCTGGTGCCCTCTTCTGGCCTGTAGTGATATACGCAGGCAGAACACTCTATACATAATAAATAAATCTTTTTTTTTTTTTTTTTTTTTGTGGTTTTTCGAGACAGGGTTTCTCTGTGGTTTTGGAGCCTGTCCTGAAACTAGCTCTTGTAGACCAGGCTGGTCTCGAACTCACAGAGATCCGCCTGCCTCTGCCTCCTGAGTGCTGGGATTAAAGGCGTGCGCCACCACCGCCCGGCATAAATAAATCTTTAAAAAAAAAATAATTTTCCAAAATTTCTCAAAGCCCCCAAAAAGCTTTTGTTTTGTTCTGTTTGGTGTTTTTTTTTTTTTTTAAGATTTATTTATTTATTGTGTATACAACATTCTGCCTCCATGTATGCCCGCACGCCAGAGGATGGCGCCAGATCTCATTACAGATGGTTGTGAGCCACCATGTGGTTGCTGGGAATTGAACTCATGACCTCTGGAAGAGCAGCCGGTGCTCCTAACCACTGAGCCATCTCTCCAGCCCTGTCTTGGTGTTTTTTGAGGCAGAGTTTTTGTGTGTAGTCTGGCTGTCCTGGATCTCACTCTGTAGACCAGGGTAGTCTCAAACTTACAGATTTGCCTGCCTCTGCCTCCTAAGTGCTGGGCTTGAATGTGTGGGCCACCAACGCCCATCCTAAGACCTTTTCTTGTAAAGGAAATGTAGAGCCACGTTTTTAGGAAATTTGTTTGCTATCTCTGTTTCACACCTCTGCTTGACCCACCACCTGTGCTTTGATTTCTTGAGAAGAAAATGCTGAGCCAGATCTGGATGACAATGAGGAGGAGGAGGAGCCTGCTGTAGAGATTGAACCTGAGCCAGAGCCTCAGCCTCAACCTCAGCCTGTGGCCCCAGCCCCACCACCTGCCAAGAAGAGGAGAGGGCGACCTCCTGGAAGAACCAACCAGCCCAAACAGAACCAGCGTAAGTTGCCTGCCTTGTCTCAGTAGGCATCTTCTCCCTCGTTTGAGGAGGCCAGATGGGTCTGTTCTTGTAGAGATGGGCACTGAGCCATGAAAAAAAGTTAAGGTCACATTGGCCAACACTCTCCGGAAACTTGAAACTAGTTTTTGTTTGTTTTGTTTTAAAGGAAGTTTTCTATAAAAGCTTGTTACATTCCAGGCGAAAACATCCAGAGTAGAAGGGTGCTGGTGTCCTAAAGGCAATACATTATTAACGTGGGAGAGTTTGTAAAAGAACCAGTCCCCATCATCTTCAGAGTTGATGTGGTTATGGATAGAATGAGGGATAAAATAAAGGAGTGCACCAAGAGTGTCCGTCTAGAGAGGTTCTAGCCCGTAAAGCTGAGTACTATTACCACCCACAGTTCCAACCCTTAGGGGAAGAGAGCTGGCCCAGAAGTGTGTTCCCTTTCAGGTACACTGCACAGGTGGCAGCAGTCTCTAGATCTCAGAACAGCCTTTTCCTCTTGAAATTCAAAGTTTAATCTGTTAGAACTCCCTGAGCCCCATGTTCAGATGGCCATCACAGGAAAGAGTTAACTTTGGATCTAGAACCAGGCCCTTCATTTCACCTACACAACACTCGCCTGGAGCACTACAGAATCAGAACTGTCTGCTCCATCATACACTCTGACTGTTCCTAGTCATGTGCTGTGTGGGGCCTCACATTACTGTAAATCCTAAATTCACAACATACATGATTTGGAGGCCTACAAAGATGAATGTCAGCATTTGGTATTTGACAATTTCTAGCCTATTGAGCTTTTATGTATTACCACTTAATATTAGCAGGGGCTTGTCTTGCCTTTTTTTTTTTTTTTTTTTTTTTTTCCTTTTCCTTCATCACTAAGGCTTTTTATGATGCTGCCATCCCACTCACTTGTCAGCTTATGAAAGGGTCCCTGTGCTCTCTGGGCTTTAATGGGCCATTTGTTTTCTTCCTGCTCTTCTTTGCCAGCAACAGCCATCATTCAGGTTGAAGACCAGAATACAGGTGCAATTGAGAACATTATAGTTGAAGTCAAAAAAGAGCCAGATGCTGAGCCTGCAGAAGGTGAAGAAGAGGAGGCTCAGGCAGCCACCACAGATGCCCCCAATGGAGACCTTACGCCTGAGATGATCCTCAGCATGATGGACCGGTGATGACGGGGCCTTGCCCGTCACCAGGACTATTGGGGCTGTGTTTAAACGGCCCGCATCTTAATTTTCTCTCTTCTTTCTTTCTTTTGGCTTTGGGAACGGCATAATTTTACACCATTTTACCAAACATATTGAGAACGAAAGCTTCAAGGATGATGTTAGAAAAATGTGATTTACTAGAACTTGTTGTTTGATGTTAGCAAATCATGGAATGTTCTAAGTCTCTGAGGGTTTACTGTGAAGTGCTGAGGACAGTGTTGATACCTAACTAGTTTTCTTAGATGGAAACAGACATTGAACCCTCTCTCTTGATTTAGTAAACAACTCCAAATGGCCACGGGTTTCCCAGAGTTCTATGGTCTTCCCAAGAGAGTTTTTAATTGTAAATGCAGACTTGGGAAAGACTTAGACTTTTAACCTGGTTTTTGCTTTTGCTTTTCCCTGACTCCCTTTGCTCGGAGTCAGCTGCACACCAATAGGATGGCATGCTACGATCAGTTTCTGTCCTGAGTACTTTGCCGCTTTCTTGGCAAAGGTTCTGGTATGGTCAAGCTTGTAAATAACCTTTTTTACATTTTAATCTTTTCCATTAATTAAGAGGTTGAGAAGAAGTGCAGTGTAAGAAAACCCAGCATTTTAATTACTTGCAAATTAAGGTACCACGGACTCAGTGGTGTGTAAATGTTGAATCGGATCCCAATCATGAAGCAGAAGGGCTCTGGACCTGCTGCCTGCGAGTGGTGACACCATGTGGAAAGTTAGTTTCCAGCTCATGGAGCCAGCATTTGAACCTTGAACAGATAACTCTCATTATGATTTCCCATCAACATTTTCTTTGCTCTGTTTGTAGCCGAATGTTATATTTTTTAAATCTCTGTTAAAGCCAGAATAGTTGATTATGAATGGGCCACAGCAGCCTTGGCAAGCTGAGCCAGCAAATTTCACTTGGTCAGTAATTTAAACTTTGGATCTAAAAAAAAAATTAATAATGTGAAGCAAACCAACTTTAAAAGTGATTCTTGCACATGAATTGTCACATGTTGACATGTGTTTTTTTAAAGAGCCTCAGTCTGACTGATTTCAAACCCTTTTTTCTTCTGTGTATTGCTTTAAGAGAGCCATCAGTTAGCTATCAGACTCTAGGTTGATGCATTTTTGTACTTAGCTGTACTGTGTGATATTTTTCATTATTTTAGGACGCCAACATGAGGACCTGTAATAAAATATGTAATGGGGTTGAAAGCTGGGGAGGAGGATCTACTGCTGTACAGCTAATAAATGATAACGGATTAACAGGCACTCACTCTGCAGACTCCTTGTGTTATTCCTGTTTGCTGGGGTCCCTCGGGCCTGTGCACAGCTTTCTCTCTGCAGCGGTCTGGAGATAGATGGGCCTGACAAATGACAGCATGTGAATGCAACCTGCTTCAAGTGTGATGCCCTCCAAGTGTGGGGCACAGCCTCCTGCTTCCGTGATACACCTGAGAAATGCCTGTCCCTTGCACAGCTAGTGTTGCCAGAGGGTGCTGGTGGGAGGCTGTGTCCATGAGATCTGCTTCAGGAAGGTTTAGGGTCAGCTCTAGTTTCTAGCCAGACAAAAAGAGAAGCTGGGCTCAACCCGTGACAAAGAACGCTAGCAAGGTAAGGCAGGCCGAGGGCGGGCTCCGGCAGTCATTCTTACTTAGCTCCACAAGGGGATTCGGAGACCTACATTGTAGTGGAAACACACTTGAACTTCAGCCATCGTGGGTGTGTGGGGGTGTGGTTTCACCAAAAATACTCCTTACTGAATTTCTCTGTTATTTCACCAAAAGTCCAATACTGGTTTTTAGATGTTTTTCAGTGAGAAAAAAGGCAAAGGGCTTTTCATGCAGCTTGTACCTTGCCTTGTGTTGCCTTACTGAGGAAAACATAGTGGGTTTCTTGAGTCTGGAAAATTCCAAACTAGGCAGGCATCTCACCCAAATGATTATTAGTGTCCTCGGACTGTCAGAATTATTCGTAATAGAAGTCCCTTTTACAGAACAGCCTGTTCTGATGACCTACATCATCAGTAACACACACCCCCATTTATGTATACTCAAATTACCTGAAAATTTCAGAGTAAATCAGTCTTGACTGACTCAGTGGGAAGGGTCAGACAGGAAGAGAGGTTCTGATGGTGCTAAAGACAACGGTTTCGCAAAGCTCATGCTACATCTGACATGGAGTCCACTAAACACAACATCAGAAGCTGGTCATCACCCCTATTCTCTGAGAAAACAGGCAAATCCCTGAACCAACAGTAATCTATAGTCTGTAATCTATTCTTTGCATCCCTGACCTGGCTTCAGCCCTTTCCACAGCTGTCCTGTTCAGTGTGCATCTGTGTGAACCCTCATTGGTTTAGTCAGATTCTCTTCTAGTTAAACTACCTGTGGTAGGGGCTGGAGAGATGGCTCAGCGAGAACAGGGGTCCTGAGTTAGTTCCCAGCAACCACATGGTGACTCACAACCATTGATAATGACATGATCTCATGCCCTGTTTTGGCCTGCAGGCAAACATGCAGACAGAGCACTGTACTCAGTTTAAAAAAAAAATGCCTGTCATGAGTGAGCCAAATGCACCACTGCCCTCACCCAGTGTTCCTCAGCAGACAGTCTATTTGTTCCTGTTGAGCTTCGGCATCACCTGTAGAATCTGCCCGAGTGTTCTTGGTCTCAAGTTTGTTTTGCTAATATTGTACTGACCACTAACAGCTGTGTAGCTAGACCCGGTTGCCTCTGCAGATCCTGTTTTCCCAGTACTAACACTGTAAGTGTTGTGTCTGGCCTTGGCCCTGCGGGTGCTTCTGCCTGGGCACTACTGAAGCTCTTTGACAGCCACCCCTTCTCGTTTTAGTCGGAAAGATCCCAGTGGGACTAGGTTTTCTGTTTTTGAAGCCCCAGAGTTGCCATGGTAGATTTGGCAAGTGGAAGTGTTCACTGAATGCACATCTGGAATACACACTGAAGCCAAGTGTGCTGACACCCCAGTGAAATATCAGCTCTTGGGAGGAGGAGGCAGGAGTTTAAAGCTGACTCACTGGCCCACACATGTAATTCTAGCACACAGGAAGTGAAGCGGGATTGCCACAAATTTAAGGCCAGCATGGACTACATAGTATCTGGCAGCCAGGGATAACAAGACCCTGTGCCAACAGAAAGGGAGCTGGAGAAACAGTTCAGTGCCTTCCTGCTTCCTGCTCCTGCAGAGGACCAGAATTTGGCTCCAGCACCCACTGCAGGCAGGGCACAACTACCTATCATTCTAGGTGATCCGATGTCCTCTGACCTCTGTGCAGACACGCAAATTCAAAAAAATAAAGTTCTGAGAATATCTTAGGTGTCGGTAGCTTCCGAAAAACTAGTGAGGCTAAGTGTCAAAATCCATTCACCTTGCCTTTCAAGACCCACATTCTTGGCCATAATGTGCAAGAGACTAGATTTTGTCACCCTAAAAGTCATTTGTGAATTCCAGATGGCCTTACAGCCTTAGGCTGAGGTATTAGAACGTCTTGATTTTGTCTGCATCTGCTCCAGCCAAGCCCTCCGTCTGCCTTGAACAGTCATACCATGTACCTCCACCTTAAATGGCAGTGTCATCCCCCAAGTTCCTCCATCTCTACTTCCCATCTTGTCCTGTGTTTTGGTGGAAATCGACAAACATGTGTGAAGAGGCTTGTTCTCATCACAGTGCAGGGAATTAAACTCGGGTTTCACAGGCAAAGCAAATGCTCCTGGCGCTTAGCCATTTTGTTTTGAAGAGACAGGGTCTCTGTGTTGCCCAGAAAGTCCTGATGATTTAGAATGGCTGGTACTTGGTCAAGAAGATCTTGTCTAGAAAATGTGCCCAATCTCACCCCCAAGTCTGGGAAAGAAGCTGAGAGCTACCCAACACAGTCAGTCTCCTACTTTCCAGGACATTCCATTCCTCTCTGGCTGACCCGTGGAGAGGGCAGTTAGAAGTGGGATTTAATGGAAGTGTCTGGACATGGTTTTAAATCTGTGAACCTTGGAACCTAGTCCCTTGGCTTTGGTAAGACAGTATGCTTTTGGCTAGCATACCTCATGACTGTGTCTACCTTCCTTTTCAAGCAAATTCTCCCTAAATCTGAAGGCAGACATGGAGACATATATGTACCTGGTATTTGCTCATGCATCACTCCAGCATTCCCTGAAGTTCAGGCCATAATTAACTAGAGCTATCTGTCTCCTAAGAGCCCTAGTCTGCCAGGGAATGGTGGCGCACTCAGAGGGAAAAAAAGTAACATAATAATAAATAATAAGCACAAATCTAAAGAAGGGAGACTGCTACAAAAAGATTCGGCTTTTGTTTGTTTGTTTTGTTCTAGACAGTTTCACTGTGTAGATCTAGCTGGCCTCAAACTCACAGAGACCCACCTGGCCCCCACAGTGCGGTGATTAAAAGCATGCGCGACCATTGCCCGACTTTTGTGGGGTTTTTTGTTTTTGTTTTTGTTTTGAGACAAGGGTCTGTATACAGGCTTGGTTGTAGATAAGGCTCTGACCAAACTCAAGAGTGTGCTATGATTAAAAGCAGGCACCAAACCCGGTGGTAGTGGTGGTGGCGGCTCACACCTTTAATCCCAGCACTCAGGAGGCAGAGGCAGGTGGATCTCTGTAGAAGGAGCTGCAGGCCGCTTCCCACCTCCCAGCTCCCGGCCACCGGCTAGCTTAACTCAAAATAATAACACAGAAACTGTATTCTTTTAAACACTGCTTGGCCCATTAGCTCTAGCCTCTTACTGGCTAATCTTGATTAACCCATTTCTAATCATCTGTGTAGCACCACAAGGTGCTGGCTTACCAGGAAGGATCTTAACCTGCATCCATCTTGGAGAGGAGAGCTATAGCTTCTGCCCCACTTCCCTTCTTCCCAGCATTCTGTTCGGTCTACTCCACCTATCTAAATTCTGCCCTATCAGGCCAAGCAGTTTTCCTTATTAATTAACCAATGAAAGCAACAGATAGACAAACGACCCTCCTCCATCAGATCTCTGTGAGTTCGAGGCCAGCCTGGTCTACAGAGCGAGTGCCAGGACAGGCTCCAAAGCTACAGAGAAACACAAAAGCGTCTGGCGTTTTTGTCTTTATAAAGCCCGGGCATCTTGAAATGCAGCCCGGGCCGTTTCCCTCCTGCTTGAGTTTTCACAGTGCTAGGATTACAAATAGGTGCCAGGTTTTTGAATTTGTATCTGAGCAGGGCAGAACTTTGGGGGTTGGGTAATTGGTTGCACCTTGCTGAAGAGACAGCCTTTTTCTGGCTTGTTTTGAGTGCCTACTGCTCCTCCCCAACCTCTGCCTTGGGACAGACCAAGTTGGGCCTATGGAATCCCCTGGAGGGTGGTGCCCCCTGGTGTTCGGATCAAGGACTACGGGGCGGGGTGAAAGTAGGGCACAGGGGTCCGCAAGAAACAGGCAAGACCTTCACCATTCACCAACCCACGAATACCCGAACGGAAAAGTCCCTGAGCGACAGCAGCAGCCAGGATTCGACCTCCCTCCTATAACTTCCAACCGAGCCTCCCTCCCATAACCTCTAACCTAGGCGAACCCAGCCAGCGAAGCCCGGGCTGGGAGGGGCCGGGTCGGGGGCGGCTTGGCAGGAAGCGGCGCGTACCTTCCGCTGCAGGAGGAGCAGGTGGCTGCAGTGCTGCCCGGGGCCCCAGGCTTCCTGTGTACGCTCCCGCTGGCTGCTTTTTCCCGCCAGAGCTCATTGGGCCGCCCCGGCCCTATGGCTCAGACCCCAGACGACATATCCTGTGAACTGCGAGGTAAGCCCTGCCTGCCCCTTCCTGGGAGCCCACCTGGCGGCGAACAGGTGGCCTGACCTCAAACCAGACCTCCGCTCAGCGCCTCAAGGAACTTGACCAGAGGTTCTGTTCTGGTGGGCCAGCGCCTAAAGACCCACTCCACTGCTTCCTAGCTGATCCATAGATGAACAGCCGGGCACCCAGCCTAGCACAGCCCTTGGGCACAGAGTGGCCCTGATGGGAGGACAAAGTGACCCAGTAGATTCTTTCCACAGGTGAGATCACCAGGTTCCTGTGGCCCAAGGAGGTGGAGCTGCTGTTGAAAACCTGGCTTCCCCAGGAGGGTGCTGAGCAGAGTCATATCCTGGTATGGTGGCCAGGATTGGAGTTCAGACGGTGGCCAGGCCCGGCACAAAGAAACTTGATTTCCCTAGAATATCGGTATTTTGTCTCCCCCAGGCACTGCTTCGATGGAGGGCTTATCTGCTGCATAGCTGCCTCCCACTGAGGGTGAGTCCCAGGCCTGGCCATCACTCCTGTCCCTGGCAGCGAGGAACTGCTTTGCAGAGTTGCCCTGTTTGCCTGTGCTGGCTTTTGCTTTCCAACAGCACTGGGCTGATAGGGGGGGAGTCTGGGCAGGTCTAGGTCTGGACTAGACTCCACAAAACCGTGGACCGGAGAGAGAAGACGTGGGTTCAAATCACGGCACCACCAGGCGTCTCACAGCTGGCTGGGACTCTAGTCGGAAGGCCCACTGCACCCTTTTAGAGCCTTCAGGCACTGGGCGCACAAGCAGCGCACAGACAAACATGCAGGCAAAATAGGAAATTTTTCAGATTTAAAAACAAAACAAAACAAACCCTAGGGTCCAGAGATTGGCCTCAGTTAGTTAGCTGCATTTAATGCATGTGCTTTCCAGGTGGACTGCACATTCAGCTATGTGGAGGTCCAGGCCATGACGCTGCAGGAAACGCCCCCTCAGGTGAGAGAGCTACACCTGCTCCATCATTTACCCCTGCACGGGAAGCTCTGAATGACTGCCAGTTTCCAAACACATGGATCCAGAAAGCCCGACAGTCTCACCTCCCCCAGGTCACCTTTGAGCTGGAGTCCCTGCCTGAACTGGTCCTGGAGTTTCCTGGTGTGGCTGCCCTAGAACAGCTGGCCCAGCACGTGGTTGCCGCCATTAAAAAGGTCTTCCCTCGCTCAACCCTTGGGTGAGGCCTGGAAAATCCAAGGGGCTGGAGGGCCTTAGTGAACTGCCTTCCAACCTCAAAGGCTAGAAAGATGCCCCTTGCTCTTCTTTTATCCCCTCCCTAGGAAGCTATTCCGGAAGCCCACACCCTCATCCCTGCTAGCTCGGTTGGAGAGAAACCGGCCCTTAGAGTCCACAGCACCCAGCAGCCCGTGTGGTGAGGACCAAATGAGAGCCCCATAAAACCTTCCAGTTTGCCTCCGTGCAACCTTAGACCCTTAGTTTTGGAGGCTCCCCGAAGAGAACAGGGCCACCTTTGTCACTGCCCCCATCGAGTCTGGGGCTGATCCTCCCGTCTCTGACTCGTCTCTCCCTCCATCGTACCCCTGGTACCTCCTTAGGTGGCTTCTTGGAGACGTATGAAGCCCTGTGTGACTACAATGGCTTCCCTTTCCGAGAGGAGATTCAGTGGGTGAGAGTCGGGCCCTTTCTGGGAGCTCCGGAGAGGTCTCCCATGTGTGGTGGACCCCTCCACCCTTTTTGGTCCCAAGCCAGCTGTGGGTACTTTTCCACACTTTCAGGATGTGGACACTATCTACCATCGTCAAGGCTGCCGCCATTTCTGCCTTGGAGACTTTGCCCACCTTGGCAGCAGGTATGAGGCCTGCCAGGATTGGGAGGAAAGGACTCCAGGACCCATATTCCTAGACTTCAGCCTCTGGGGGGAAGGGGGGGATGCTAGCTGAGCCTAGTATCTCGAAGGCCCTGAGCTCCGCACCTCCTCTTCCTCACACCAGAGACCTGGCCTTGAGTGTAGCAGCCTTATCTTACAACCTGTGGTTCCGGCGCCTCTCCTGCGTGGACATGAAGCTGGTGAGGAGGGTACACGCCAGGGAAAGCCAAGGGTGTAAGGGTCAAAGTTCAGCCCTAATGAGCTATGACCCTGTGGTCTCAGAGCTTGGAGGTCTCAGAACAGATTCTACACATGATGAGCCAGTCTTGGCATTTGGAGGAGCTGGTTCTGGAGACCTGTGGCCTAAGAGGGTGAGAGATCTGAGCGGGTCTTGGGGTTGGGAACCAGAGGTCTGTGGCATGATCCACAGTCAGTCTTACACCAGGGTCTCCATCCCCAGAGACTTTGTTCGACGACTGGCCCAGGCGCTGGCAGGCCATTCAAATTCTGGACTTCGGGAGCTCAGCCTGTCTGGGAACTTGCTGGATGACAGAGGTATGGCAGAACCAGGGAGAGCCAAGGCACACAGCTGGGAGAGGAGGGGCTTACACAGCTGCTCTCTCCACAGGTATGGCTGCACTTGGCAGACACCTAGAGCACTGTCCAGGAGCCCTGAGGAGACTCAGCCTAGCCCAGACAGGGCTGACACCTCGAGGTGGGTGGGACTGATGCGGGTTGGGAGGGGATCTGCTGAGCCGCGTTTGTCTGATTCTGAGCCGCTCCTTCCTCCCTCTCCAGGAATGAGGGCTCTAGGCAGGGCACTAGCAGCCAATGCCGCATTTGACTCTACCCTGACCCACCTGGATCTTTCTGGGAACCCTGGGGCACTGGGAGCCTCCCAGGACAGTGGGGTGAGTGGCAGTTTTTAAAGTCAGAAATTGGGATACCCGGAATCCTTAGGCGATCCCTGTCTCCCTCTTTCACTTCCTCCACAGGGCCTGTACACTTTCCTGAGCCGTCCTAACGTTCTAGTGTTTCTGAATCTGGCAGGCACTGACACCGCTCTAGGGACGGTGAGAGTGTGGTCATGGGGGTATTTGGTGGGGCTCGGGAGCGGGAGAGCAGGGCATGGTAGAGAAGACCAGGTCTAATGGAAGGTTATCACCTACCCTGACTTCCCTCCCAGCTCTTTTCCGCCTTATCCGGTGGTTGCTGCTCCAGTCTCACCCACCTTGAAGCTTCTAGGAATATCTTCTCGCGCGCGTAAGGGGCACCACGCAGACCCGGGGAGGCAGAGGGTTCGGGAAATCAGCTCCAGGGGCCTGAATCCCACTTCTTCTTTCCTCCCGACCTCCAACGCAGGAAGTGCCGAGCAGCCCCCGCCGCGCTGCAGCGCTTCCTCAGCAGTGCCAGGATGCTGCAGCACCTGGGCCTAGCCGGCTGCAAGCTGCCACCTGAAGCGCTCAGGTCTGTGTGCGTGCCACCTGTGGCCACGCCCCCATGCCTTCACTCACTACCTTGAGCAGATCTTCGCTATCCCCTCTGTCCCCCCCACAATCTTCCGTAACCGCAACCTGTCTGGCTCAGGCTTTTTGTTTGCACCCTGAGCCCCACTTTCCCGGATCTTGTCACCTGTACGACATTGACATCTCCCACAGGGCCCTTCTAGATGGTCTTGCGCTCAATACGCAGATCCATGACCTGCACCTGGACCTCAGCGCTTGTGAGGTAGGCACCTGGTCCAGGTTGTGAGCCAGGAGCACGACCACACATTGGGAGTGGGAGCTTCCCCACTCAGGCATAAATATCCTGAGTGTGGCCTATCTCCACCTCCAGCTGCGCTCTGCGGGTGCCCAGGTGATACAAGACTTAGTCTGTGACGCAGGTGCCTTGAGCTCCCTGGATCTGTCAGACAATGGTGAGGCCACCAGGGAACCCATCCACACTCCCATTATTTACCCCATTCCCAGGGTGGGGACCCTGCCCTGGCGGCATCGACTTGTGCCTCACCCTACTTACTCCCAGGCTTTGGCTCCGACATGGTGACGCTGGTACTTGCCATCGGGAGGAGCCGGTCTCTGAAACACGTGGCTCTTGGAAGAAACTTCAACGTTCGGTGCAAGTGAGCCCCAAGCCCATGCCTTTGCCTCTCAGATAGGACTCCACCACTCAGGCAGTCCCCTAACCTAACAGTGCCCCCTGGCTACAGGGAGACCCTGGACGATGTCCTGCACCGGATCGTCCAGCTCATGCAGGACGACGACTGTGTGAGTGCACGGAACCCTGGGGGCTCCTCAAGCAATTAGCCTCTTGTAAAGCTTCTCCCTTTTGCTTCTTTCTTCAAAGCCTCTTTGCTGAATCTGATTCTAACCATCCATGAATGCTTTTCTTTTAACCCCAGCCTTTGCAGTCTCTGTCAGTGGCTGAGTCCCGGCTGAAGCAGGGTGCCAGCGTCCTGCTTCGGGCCTTGAGCACCAATCCAAAACTGACAGCACTGGATATCAGTGGCAATGCTGTTGGGGATGCTGGCGCCAAGATGCTCGCCAAGGCGCTACGAGTCAACACCAGGCTACGGTAGGCATGGCCATTATGAGGGCTGGGACCAACAAGAGAAGAAAGGGAGATATATTAAAGGGGTGTGGGAGGCTAAGGGGTACAGGCTGATGAGGTAGATGAATGGATAAGGCCAGGGGGTTGGGTGGGACCCTGACCCAGCTGAAGCATGGTGGGGCCCAGGTCTGTGATCTGGGACCGAAACAACACATCTGCTCTGGGCCTGCTGGATGTGGCCCAAGCCCTGGAGGAGAACCACAGCCTGAAGTCCATGCCTCTGCCACTGAATGACATAGCGCAGGCCCAGCGCAGCCGCCCAGAACTAACAGCTCGAGCAGTCCATCAGGTGGGGGTCCCTTCCGGTTCTTCTCCCCGTTACTCCCCGTTACTCCACCCCCTGACTCTTCTCGCTCTCCCTTGACTGCAGATCCAAGCCTGTCTCTTGAGGAACAGCCGGGCAGACCCTGCTTCTGATCTCAAGCCCTGCCTTCAGCCTGTGGGTCTGATTCCAGACCACTCCGAGCAGGTCGGGTGTTCCTTCCCCGAATCTCGAGTGCCTGGGCCCCTGAGTCTGAGAGTGTGACTTTCTCGGGTCAGCTGGCCTGAGTTCCGTGGCCCCGACAATTTTCTCTCCTCAGTCGCCATTCCCGAAGTAACTCCCCGTGTGATGCTTGGCTGCCTTATTTTAAGCATGTAAATAAGCTCTCTCCCTTGTAGTCGTGTCTGACTTCCCATTCAAGGGCGGCTCTTCCCTCTCCTCTCATCTCTGTGTACATGAATTTCCCCCTAACCTGTCTTTTTGAGTTGTTCCTACTTCGGCATTCCCAAGCTGCAATTCTCATCTAAGCTCTGAAGTGCGGTTACCTTGATCCAGACGCCCTGACGGGTGGGCTTTATGCACTACATGCTGTCAAGTGATTTTTTAAAAAATATTTTTATGGTTTATTTAACTTTTTATTTTATGTGCATTGGTGTGAAGGTGTCAGATGCCCTGCAACTGGATCTTCAGACAGTTGTGAGCTGCCATGTGGGTGCTGGGAATTGAACCCAGGTCCTCTGGAAGAGCGGTCAGTGCTCTTAACCACTGAGCCATCTCTCCAGCCCTGCTTTTTTTAATTATTGCATTTATTTATTGATTGCATATTATTATGTGTGCGCATGCATACACCCACATGCCCATGCTTGCAGGTACTTGTGGAAGTCAAAGGATAACCGGCAAGAGCCAGTTCTCTCCTTCTGCAGAGTGGGTACCAGGGATGGACTCATGCCATCAGGCTCAGTGGCAAGCACGGTTACTCCTGGGCCATCTCACAGGCTCTCAAATGGTCTTATTATCACCCATGACCCTACTCTCTACCATAGGCTCTGATTTCTTTGGTGTCTATATAACTAAATGTCATTCTAAGGTCCCTCCTTTTTTTTTTTTTAATATTTTGAGACAGGGTTTCTCTGTAGCTTTGGAGCCTGTCCTGGAACTAGCTCTGTAGACCAGGCTGGCCTCAAATTCACGGAGATCTGCCTACCTCTGCCTCCCAAATGCTGGGATTAAAGATGTGCACCACCACTGCCTGGCTCAGATCAGCCAGTTTTTGCTTCCTCAGTCTCTCTGTCTCTGTCTCTGTCTCTCTCTCTCTCTCTCTCTCTCTCTCTCTCTCTCTCTCTCTCACACACACACACCCCTACCTATCCTTGATGAGAATAGTTGAGAAGATTTTTAAACAGTGACCAAAGCTTCTTTATTCTTGTTCTAGGCCTGTAGCAGGTTTGTGGTCCCTAAAACAACCAGAAGGGAAAGACCCTGCGAGCCTACCTTGAGCAGATAGGGTTTCCCAGGCACCTTGCTTCGTAGTTTGTCTTCAGGGTTTCACCTGCCCTGTCAGAACCCAGGAAGGGAGGCAGACAAGATCGCGGAGACTCATGAGAGACAAGGGAGGGACTAACCTGTGATTTCCCTCAGGAAGTGAATGAGCTGTGCCAGTCAGTGCAGGAACACGTGGAGCTGCTGGGCTGTGGGGCTGGGCCCCAGGGTGAGGTTGCTGTGCACCAGGCTGAGGATGCCATCCAGAACGCCAACTTCTCTCTCAGTGTGAGCACGCCCTCCCCCACTGTGAGGACCTTTCTGCACTTAACCGAGTGTCATCTTGGAACTCTTTGTGCCTTGGCCCTCAGATCCTTCCCATTCTGTATGAGGCTGGGAGTTCTCCAAGCCATCACTGGCAGCTGCAGCAGAAGCTGGAGGGCCTCTTGGGTCAGGTGGGCGAGATCTGTCGCCAGGACATCCAGGTAAGGTGCCATTCCTGCCCTAGCCTCACCTCCTCTGCAGGCTTGACCCTCAGTTCATAGGCTTGTCTGTGCTATGCCCTCCGTCAGCAGTGATTTAATAAGCCAAGCGGCTTAGGCTCTAGCCATATTGTTACCATCTTATAACCTTTGCCCAGGACTTCACTCAGACCACACTGGATACCACAAGGAGCCTTTGCCCACAGATACTGCAGAGACCTAGCTGGAAGGAGCAGCTAGAGGGAGTTCTGGTGGGCTCCAGAAGCCTTCCAGAACTGCTTCCAGAACATCTGCTGCAAGATGCCTTTACTAGGCTGAGGTAAGCATGCTCTGGGATGGGCAAAGCTGGGCAGAGCTAGCACACTGATCCTCACCCTCTCCTGCCCGCAGGGACATGCGCCTGTCAATCACAGGGACCCTAGCAGAGAGCATTGTGGCTCAGGCTCTTGAAAGTCTTCATGCAGCCCGCGATCGACTGGTGAGGGGAAGCTTTCCCTGTATTTCACAGTAACCTGTTTAACCCTGACAAGGGGCCCTGTAAGGACTTGTGGGATCATAACTACTTTAGGGTTATCTTAGCCCTGCCTCTCCTTGGGTGGTTTGGTACTGCAGATGGAGAGTCTAGCTCAACAGGCGCCAGCCACAGTGGACCCTACTGTCCCATCACTGGGTGGAGATGAACTCAACGCCCTTGAGCCTGAAGGACTGGAAGATCTTTTCTTTCCCATGGAGAAGGAAGAGGAGAGAGAGGTGAGTGTCTCAGGAATTCCATGCCTAGAACTCCAGATCTTTCATTCTTGCTCTGGGATGTGGAAGGTGAGTAGCAGTTTTGGGTGATGCCCCACTCCAACCCTAGACTGAGGTTATACCCATCCCACCAGGACAGTGGTTCTTCATGGAAATGGCTTGAGCCCAGCTATTGTTTTCACCTGGTCCCCTCCCTTCATGGTAAGTCAGGCCCTGGAGAGAAGAGAGTTTACCCAAGTGGACTGAAGCTCTGTTAAATCTGGGCACTTACTCACTTGTTCAGCCCTGTCCCAGGTTTACCCTAACCCCTCCCTGAGCCATTCCAGAAAGTCAGTCAGCTCTTCTTAGAACCCTGTGAGACCTGAACTGAATAAGACTAGAATACCTTCTTCCCAGCCTCCCCCGCCCCTTTCCCTAACCCCAGGACGCGCATGCTTGGCGGTAGCTCGGAGCCGCGCGCACTCGGGGCCGCGCTCAGCACCACGGACAGCGGCGAGTGGGGGAGGGGAGGGCGGCGTAGCCGGGCCCCTCCCCGCGCCCTGGGCGGGTCCCCCGCCGCCCGCCCTAGCGCCTCCGCCACCTCCTCGGGTTCGACGCTCTGTGCTCTTCTGGTGCTTTCGCCTCAGGTGCTGCTGAGGAAGCAGAGCGGTACCCCGAGCTGGCAGCTCCGGGGGAAGATGCGGAGCCGCAGGCTGGGCCGTCCGCACGCGGCTCTCCAAGCCCCGCCGCCCCGGGGCCACCCGCCGGCCCGCTGCCTCGCATGGACCTGCCACCCGCCGGGCAACCCCTACGCCACCCGACCCGGGCCCGGCCGCGGCCACGTCGCCAGCACCACCACCGCCCACCGCCGGGGGGCCCCCAGGTAAAGTGCTTCCCTTCCCCCCTCGCCCGGCTTAAGGGTCATGGGTGGTCCATTCGCTGCTCACTTGCTATAGAAGACAGGGAGATGGGTTGTGGAGGCCCAAGGCCACCCGATTGTGCCCTATCATCTCCCTGGCCATCCTCAACCTCAGGCCGTGCCCATAACGGAGCACTGGTGTGCGGGTTTCCTGTGAGGAGCGCCTAGATGGTAGGCTCCCGCCTTGGAGTGGTCTGCTGCATGCGTGGACGTGTGAGAGCGGATGTCCGCCTTGCCCTCCCTATCCTGGGGTTACTGAAAAATACTGGGCAGCCGGGTCCGCGGGACACTCCTGCATCAGCTGTGCACCAGCGGGTGGATATGTGTGTGTGGGCTGGGTACTGGCAGGGGCAGTGGGCACTGGCAGGAGAGGAGGAGCCGGCCTGAGGCCCCCTGAGGGTCTGACGCAGCAGCGGCGCCACTGAGCCGGGATGTTAGGCCAAGTGGGGTGGGGTGGAGGTGGAGGGTTAGGGTACTGCGGGGGGGGGGGGGGGGGACGGACGGACGGGACTGTTAGGAGTAGAAAGGGTGGCATATTGGAATGTAGATGTTTGCTTAGTGAAAACCAGGTGGTTCAGGGTATAGCATCCTCTATGTAACAAGAACGGGTGTGGACTGGGCGGGTGTACTGTGGCAGCAGGGAGGAAAGAACCCCAGCACCCTACAGACAGCACCATAGCTTTGGGATATACTCAGGCCAGGTCACTGGGAAGAAGTGGGGGTGGGGAGAGAGCCAGTTCTCAGTCCTGACTCCTAATCTCCCGATGTCTCCCAGGTGTCCCCAGCCCTGCTTCAAGAAGGGAATGGGCTCACTGCTCGTGTGGACGAGGGTGTGGAGGAATTCTTCTCCAAAAGGCTGATCCAGCAGGATCGCCTGTGAGTGAGGGTCAGTTGCTGGGGGCGGAAGAGGGTGGGACATCCTTGAGTTTCCTCACTCACTGATGGTTGTTCCTACAGCTGGGCCCCAGAGGAGGATCCAGCCGCTGAGGGTGGTGCCACTCCTGTCCCCCGTACACTTCGAAAGAAGCTGGGTACCCTCTTTGCCTTTAAGAAACCTCGTTCAACAAGGGGTCCAAGATCTGATCTAGAGACCAGCCCTGGAGCAGCAGCTCGTGCCAGAAAAACCACACTTGGAGACCTGCTTCGACCACCAGTCCGTCCAGGCCGTGGTGAGGAGTCTGGAGGGGCAGAGGGGGGCACCAGCAGCCCTGACTCTGCTCGCAGAACTCGGCCTCGGTACACGCGAGAAAGCAAGGCCTACTCTATGATACTGCTACCCGCTGAGGAGGAGGAGGAAGCAACAGTGGGTGCCAGACCTGACAAGGTAAAGACTGAAGTCAGGAGCTGAGGGCTCTTCAGGAATAGGAAGCAGTGGACTCTCTCTCCACTTAAACATCTCTGTCCTCAGAGGCGTCCTCTGGAACGGGGAGAAACAGAACTGGCTCCATCTTTTGAGCAGCGGGTACAAGTGATGCTGCAGAGAATCGGTGTGAGCCGGGGCAGTGGGGGTGCCGAAAGCAAGAGGAAGCAAGTGAGTTGGGGTGTGTGTGAACTGAGGAGGTAGGTGGCGTGTGGCAATCTGTGCATGACATATGTGACCAAGGGGGAAGACACATGGCACAAATGTGATCCAGTTGTCACTTTCACTCTCTCCCCCTAAAAATAGTCATTGATCCTTCTTGCTTCTGATCTGGCCCAGATATGTACTTCCTAGGGTATAGGGAACTTTCTCCAAAGATTCTGAACAGAAATTTGACCTTGTTACCTATACTGGAAACAGTCCTCCAGGACTTCCTCTTTATCCAGATTACTAACCCCGTGGCAGGATCTGTGGGACCCTGGAGCTGGCCACTGAGACCTCCCTGGGGGTCTCCTTTGGTTTACACCCTGGGTCTGGTTGTGTACTCCATTATTCAGGTTCTTTTTCTGCTGTTTCTGCAGTTCCTTGTGAGCCTTCCCTGCTCCTTTCATGGTCACCCTGATAATGTCATTCTAAACAGTCTTGGTTATGAACCACACCCCTGTGTACCATCCACTTAACAGTTTTCTAGAAAAATACATATGCAGTGAGACCTGGCCTAAATTCAGAGACATTTAAGTATGGGAAGAGTCAGAATTGAGAGGTCACATTATTTGCTGGGTGTAGTGGTAATCTCAGCATTCAGGAAGCTGGGGCAGGAAGACTCAAGGAAGACTAGCTTAAGCTATACAGTGAGACTATCTCAAAAACAACAAAACCAAAGAAATTACAAAGAAAAATATGACTAACGTGCATATTTTTGTGTGTCACCTCTGTCATCCCAGACTGTAAGGTAAGGGACTAGGTTTGCCGTGTTCTGGCCATCCAATGGTATGCATTCTGTAGCTAGGTTTTAAGAATGTAAATGAACAGAAATAAGGCCAGAGTCAGGGCAACAAAGCCACTGGTTTGTTTCCTACAGAGCAAAGATGGTGAGATCAAGAAGGCAGGCTCAGATGGTAAGTAGGGCCCTGGAACAAAGAAATATATTTAGGGGGAGGAGGTGGCCTGGGGGAGGGACAGGCTGTTTTTCCCCCCTTCACATTAAGGTCTGGCACCTAAGCCTTTAGTCCTACCTTGCAGGTGACATTATGGACAGTTCCACAGAGACCCCTCCCATCTCGATCAAGTCCCGAACCCACTCTGTGTCGGCTGGTGAGTGAGGGCCACTGTGTGTGTTGAGGGAGGCACAGAGCTGTGAGGCAAGGGATCAGAACCATCTCCAGGACCAGGCTCGAGGTTAGCTGACGCTTGTTTCTTCACCCAGATCCCTCATGTAGACCTGGGCCAGGAGGCCAGGGCCCTGAGTCTGCCACCTGGAAGACACTGGGGCAGCAGCTGAATGCGGAGCTCAGAGGCCGTGGTTGGGGCCAGCAGGATGGTCCAGGGCCTCCCTCCCCATGTCCCAGTTCAAGTCCCCGAAGAACCAGCCCCTCCCCAGACATCCTGAGTCTCCCTGAGGACCCCTGCTTGGGCCCTCGGAATGAAGGTAGGTGGGCGCCCCACTCCTAGACTGGGACTGGTGGAGTGTCTGCTGGGAACCTGACTCATCTGGGAACACTAAAAGTGGGAGGCCAGCACTGGGTGTGGGCAGCCTTCAGGATCATACCCTGTTATCTTGGCCTCCTCTAGATGGCCAGCTGAGGCCGAGGCCTCTCTCAGCAGGGCGGCGAGCAGTGTCTGTGCATGAGGACCAGCTCCAGACCCCTGCGGGTGAGGGGGACACCTCTGTCTGTGCTTGAGTGCAGGAGATGGGGGAGGGTGGGCTCCTGAACTTCTGTCTTGGTTCTGGTCCTTGGACAGGACCACTGGTGCCGGGAGTGCTGGAGCAATAAGGAAGCCCAGAGGCTCAGCGTAGTCCAAGAGTGCAAGCCCTTCCTATCTCCTGGACACTGGCCTCTTGTGAGGGTGGGAGGACACTGGCTGGAGAATCTATGGGAGCAGCTATGCATGTTTGTGCGTGCACTGAAGATGGAGAAGGGTTGGGGACAGCCAGTGCGTTTCTCTGTATCCTTTTTAGAACGGCCCCTTCGGCTGCAGCGCTCCCCTGTCCTCAAGCGCAGGCCAAAGCTCGAGGCACCCCCATCCCCAAGCTTAGGTAAGAGTGGGCAAGAGCCATTGGGAAGATGGAATATTGTTCAACACAAACCTAAAACTTTCTCTCTCCATCTCCCCTCACAGGCTCTGGCCTCGGAACCAAGCCTCTTTCTCCATACCCAACAGAACCTTCCAGCCCTGAGCGGAGCCCTCCCTCCCCAGCCACAGACCAAAGAGGCGGCGGCCCCAATCCCTAATCCTGTCCTTTCCTGCCGCATGAAATTATTTTATTAAAAAACTTGAATGAAACAGGGTATGGAATACTGTTTGTCCGTAGACCTGTGTGTATGCATCCTCTGCTGCGTCCAGGAGACTCCTCAAACCTGCGTTAACTCGGGCTCTGATTCCGACTCCATCACCAAGTTCAAGGCCCAAGCTACAAGCTGAGGAGGGAGTCTAGAAAGAAACCATGGCCTTAGGTCAGAGTTATCTTAGACTGGTGACCAGCACAGTGGGGCAGCCCCAAGCACTCACCTGGCAGCCTGGACTTGCGCACGGAGGGAGGCAGAGGGGGTCTCATATTTATACTGAAAAGCAGAAGCATCAGGATGCCTCTTTGGGGGTTCCTGAAAGGGATGTAGACAGAGTCCAGTAAGGACTCCTAGTGCAATCCCAGCCTACTTTTAGCCCTCTCCAGCTGCGGTGCTCACCCAGCCAGAGCAGGGTTCGTGGGCTTCCTTCGCTCTGGTTCTTGGGAAAAGCTGCCGTTTCTTGCTAGGCCACTGGAGCTCCCTGATCACCGGGCTATGGGCCTGGGCTGAACTGGAGGCATGGTTAGGGGGTGAGAGACTGGGGCTACAGGTCAGGAGTGGGGGGCTGGGTGTAGAACTGTGGGGTGTGGAACTGGGAGCCTGAGGTCTTAGAGAAGATGAGCAAACGGCGGGTGGAGGCCGGGAGCTGTCGTCCTGCCCAGGGGCTGATGCAGCCAAGGCTGACAGAAGGCTGACACTGGTACCGCTTTCCTCCAGTGGCGTGTGCTTGAGCGAAGCAGGGGATGCTGGGGGGCGAGACGTGTGTGAGCACAGACCTTTCCGCTCAGGACAGCTGAGTACACTTCACAGTATCCTATACCATCCAGTATCTGACTGACAGTACTATGTGCTTATGGCCTGAACCTACGGAACTGGCTGAAGAAATAAGATGGGTCCCTGGAATTCTGGGGAGAATCATCAGTGCTGTGGTAGGCCCTAGGCTCCAAAGACGACCCCCCAACTTTGGCCTTCCCAGTTATCCTTACCCTGTGCCTTCTGACTTGAGCCAAGAGAACTCAGAATCTGCTCGTCCTTCTCAGAGATGTGCAGCAACGAGCTAGAGACGGTGAACACGGCTTCTTCCTGTGGTGAACCCTCAGTATGGCAGCTGTCTAGCCCTCACCCCGAAACCTCCCAAGTAAAGCTCCACACTAACCGTGGGCTGGAAGCAGGCAGTCCAGTGGGTAAGGGGGGTGGTTGGGCAGGGGCCTGCTAGTGTCAGGCAGCTCTCAGCTAGACGCACGAGTGCCCCCCGGTGATCCTGGTCTTCCTTCACCTCATCCAGAAGCTGAGACAAGGTTAGGCCTGGGGCCAGAGATTTGACCAAAGGGTTGGAGTTGAAACAAGAAGGATGGGTAAGGTATTACTTACTGAGGAGAACAAGATGGCAGCAGAAAGACCTCTGCTTCTGGGGGAGAGGGAGGGTTACCGGGAAACCCTACCGGTACCTGCACTGGAAGACGCAGACTCTGAAAGGTGGTCGCTAGAGAGACAACGGGAACACTTCTCAGGAACAACCCTGATGCCAGTCTACCCGGCTCTGCCACCCTGGACCATACCACACCCAGCCTGGCAGCTCAATCCCAGACTCACTCAAGACATTCACTGAGCTTTCTCTGCACCTCCGAATCCTGGTTGCTGGGAGAAAGGAGGGTGGTAGGTAGTCAGCGTGACTTACAGCCGAGTCTCTTCACCCAAAGACCTAGCCCAGGGAGAGTAAAGAGGCAGAGCGTAGAAACTTCACATACCGCTTTGTTTTTGGGGGAGGAATATGGGGAGACTTGGATTGAACCCCTCAGGTATGCTAAGCCTGTGCTCTGCCACTGAGATACATGCCCTTCTCTTGGAGGGCTCACTTACCAACTAGTCACCTGTAGCCGGGGCTGCTCCGCGGGCAGCAGCTTAAAGCGGTCCACCTGGAGGTAGAACTCGGCAGGCTGGAGGAGTTGGGGTGTAGTGTCTCAGGAGATGTCACAAGAAGCCAGGCACGGTAACCAACCCGCCCAAGTGAGCATTACCACCCTCACCGTATGGTCCTGAGGAACCTCAATGCGGACTCCGCAGGCCAGCAACAGCAGGATCCGGCCCTCTGTCCCACAGAATCCGAACTCCTTCTCCACCCTGCGACAAGCACAGCCCTCACTGCCCAGGCACCAACCCCACACGCCTGGGATATGAGCTTCCCACCTCTCCAGCACCCGCCCGCCTCGGGTTCAACCTTGCACTCCCACCTTCCATAGACAAGTAGCACCTGTGTCTTACCAGCCGGAGGAGTCGATGGCATTGCGCGTCACCAGGCATCGGACACTGTGGGTTCCGTCTGACACGAGCAACACGGCCCCGGAGTCATGTGTGTCAGGGGCAGAAGATGGGCCCGGAGTCTCCGAGTCCTGGAGCACCTAAAACAGTAATGGCTAGTGTCAACTCACTTCCTCAGCCCCCACTCAGCTCACTCTGGGATCTGAGTGGCCTGCTCACCTTGAGTAGCTGCCCGAATCG
This sequence comes from Microtus oregoni, assembly GCF_018167655.1. Lineage (NCBI taxonomy): Eukaryota > Metazoa > Chordata > Mammalia > Rodentia > Cricetidae > Microtus > Microtus oregoni. Next base: position 46,675,162 of record NW_024543063.1, read on the forward strand.
TGGACTTGACAATATTTCTGAGCCCAGGATCAGCTCTCGAATCCAGGGACGCAGGACCAGACACTCCCAGCCGGACATTAGCCCGGCGGCACCCTAGAAAAGCCCCAGGAGCAGTGGCTTCCCGCGAGCGCCGCTCGGGCTTCGGCGGGAGAGGAAGCACGTGACCGCTAGGCGGAGCTTGTTGGAGCCCCGCCTACACGCGCTCCTGCGCCTGCGCAAGTACTTCCTGGTCTGTAATGTCTTTGGCTGACTTGCCTGTGCCAGGCTGCTCTCTGCTTGTTTTTACCAAAGCAGCTCTCTGAGCCTATGGCCTGTTCCTCAGTACTATCTCGTACCGGAAAGGAAAGAGCAAGAGCTGGTCTGGAAAGAAGCGATCCAGGTTAGGGGTTGCAGCCGAGAATGGGGCTCGAGCCACTTCGGTGCTGTGTGACCCTAAGAGGTTTTTCCCAAAATGTTGACTTAGTCTCCTCTGCAAAACGCGCGGTCCTGTAAGGCCAGTGGAAATGCCAGTACAAACAAGCTATTTCCCTCATTCTGCCCTCGGATTGGTCGAGTCCTCCTAGGGACGCTCGAACCACAGCGTAATGACGTAAGAGCAGAGGAAGCCCTCGCTACCGCCGTCTCCGTTTCCTAGGAAACAGACTCCGCGTTTCTCTGTGTCGCGGCTCCCTTGACGTCATGGTTCGGGTGGGAGGGCGGGGCGAGTGCTACCGCCAGGGGCGGGGCGGCGCGGGCCAGCGGGCCGGGCTGTGCACCAGCGCCTCGGCGGGCAGCCTTGGGGCACTGTCCCCGGCCCGCCTGGTCCCGCAATGGCCAGACCGCAGAGGACTCCGGCGCGCAGTCCCGATAGCATCGTGGAGGTGAAGAGCAAAGTAAGGGCTCCTCCGGCTCGGCTCTGGCCACTGCGCTAGATGCTCCAATTCCCTTTCTCTCCCTCACTAGCTCCTTGGTCTCCATCACCTCTTTCTGTCCTCCATCCTCCGCGTCCTGTTCTGTTTTTCTGTCTGCCTCCCCTCATCGCATCCTTCTTCCCACTATGGATCTCCAGAGTCTCTCTGTGGCCCGGGTATATAGGAAAGGACCTTGGACAGTGTCCCTCGTACTGGAACTGAGGTTTAAGCTTAAAGGTTGCAGCTGTTGCAGCAGCCCTTTCTCTCACTTGACAGCTTCAGACCTGTGGTGAGAAAGGGGCTTGGGCTCTGTCCTGACACTCCTCTCCCCTTCCCCTCCCGCCTCCAGTTTGACGCCGAGTTCCGACGTTTTGCACTGCCCCGCGCTTCCGTGAAAGGCTTCCAGGAGTTCTCGCGGTTGCTGTGTGTGGTACACCAGATCTCTGGCTTGGATGTGCTGCTTGGCTACACCGATGCTCACGGCGACCTGCTGCCCCTCACCAACGATGACAGTTTGCACCGGGCCCTTGCCAGCGGGCCCCCGCCGCTGCGCCTATTGGTGCAGAAGCGGGGTGAGGATGGGGTACCGTGGGCAGTTTCCTCGGGGTAAGGTGACAGGGCAGGTCTACAAAGGTTAATCCATACCCAGGGTTCCCAGGCTTCACTTTCTGCAATCTCTGCCCTTGGTCTGACCTCCAAGTGGTAGGAAACAGTTGGCAATGTCCCTGTCAGAGGCCAAAATGGGAGAGCAGTCTCTAATCCCAGTCCCCCCTTCTCTTGCAGCAGAAGGCGACTCCAGTGGCCTGGCTTTTGCCTCCAACTCTCTGCAGAGGCGCAAGAAAGGGCTCCTGCTTCGACCAGCTGCACCTCTGCGCACCCGAACACCCTTGCTAATCAGCCTACCCCAGGATTTCCGCCAGGTGTCTTCAGTCATAGATGTGGACCTACTACCCGAGACCCATCGTCGCGTGAGGCTCCACAAACACGGCTCAGACCGCCCCCTGGGCTTCTACATTCGAGATGGCATGAGTGTTCGTGTGGCTCCCCAGGGCCTGGTGCGGGTTCCAGGAATCTTCATCTCCCGCCTGGTACGTGGGGGCCTGGCTGAGAGTACAGGGCTGCTGGCAGTCAGTGATGAGATCCTCGAGGTCAATGGCATTGAGGTGGCTGGGAAGACCTTGGACCAAGTGACGGACATGATGGTTGCCAACAGCCATAACCTCATTGTCACTGTCAAGCCTGCCAACCAGCGTAATAATGTTGTACGAGGGGCATCTGGGCGTCTACCAGGGCCTTCCTCTGTAGGGCCTGGGCCTACTGACCCTGAGAGTGATGAGGACAACAGTGACCTGGTCATTGAGAATCGCCACCCTCCCTGTTCTAATGGGCTGTCTCAGGGGCCCCTGCGCTGGGACCTGCAACCTGGCTGCCTACTTCCTGGTGCTGGCAGCTCTCTGCCCTCCTTGGATAGCCAAGAGCAAGCCAACTCTGACTGGGGGAACGGCATGCGAGGTGATGTTAGTGGATTCAGCCTTTGACAGGGAAAGACGCAGCCCTTGTCAGCTCAGGCTGCTGGAGCGTGGCATGGACTTCCCAGCTGGGAGGGAAGATTAGCTTGCTCACAGAGCCCTCTCAGCCCAGGGAATATTAAAGGTTGTCTACAAATGCAGACATGGTCCTTCTGTGTCCCAGCCCAAACCCCTTCCCTGAGCCTGTAAGTCAGCCTTCTTCCCTGGACATGAGGCAGGAGGGATAAGGGCGCAGCAGAGACCTTCCTAGAACCATGCAGCAGGAGGCCCACTGACATTGTTAAGAAAGATGCTATGGAAACAGCCGCTGTGTACAAAAGGTTTAATTTTGATAAGGAGTTGGAAGGCTGGGGGACTAGGAGGTGCTTTAGAGAAAATGCCCACCCTGGTGCTCCTGTCTTTGGAACTATGACATGGCTTGCCCTTCATAGCCATGGGTGACCCTCTGCATGGATCTTCCTGTCACTTTACCCACAGAGGTAGAGCTTAGCTATCCATCTTCACAAAGACTTTGGGTCGGGAAAAGATCTTGATAGCCTCATCTATTTGCACCAGCTTCCGGTCCAGTTCGGCACGGTGGCCTTGGGCTCTCAGAGAGTCTGCCCCAGCAGGTAGCAGGACGAGCTCACGCAGCAGCTGGCTCTGGCCTACAGGGGAACAGTGAGTGCTGGGTAGGCATGCACGGTGCCCCATGGGCTCCCTTCAGCCACCCCTGCCCAAGTACTCACTCTGGAGCAGACTGTTCAGGGTCTCTAGTCGCTGGTTCTCAGGCATGAGTGTGTGGCCTGGGGGCATGGCAGGGTCTGGCTGGCTACGCTGACGAGCTTCTTCTTCCCTCCGCCACAGATCCCTGCGTTCCAACAGGCTGTGAATGCACAGGCCCCCAGGGTTGAGGACACCAAGGCAGACTGGCTCCCACCCCCCACAAAGGTCCCTAACCATACTTGTTGGCCCATGGAACCTACTAATGGGGCACATGGCCTTTCTGTGTGGCGTTGTAGTGTTCCTGGGCTTGCCGCTGCTGCTCCAGAACCTGCGCCAGGACCTGCAGGGAGCGGGAATGGCGCCGCGGGGCTCTCTTGGCAGCTCGGGCGTTATGACTGATGAAATCCACACCCAGGCCTGGCCCCTGCAGGGACATGGCAGGCATGGTGGGGATCCTGTGCACTCTGTCGTACCTCTGTACCCCAGCCCCAGGACAGCTGGCTAAGGGCCTCTCTAGTCCACACAGATTGTCTCACCTTAGCTTTGGCACCTGGCAGGGCAGACTGAGGACTGGAGACGCGGGATGGTGGGAGCCCAGGTCCACAGCGGGAGTGGGCCCGAAGGAAGTGGGCAGGCTCTGTCACAGAGGCAGGGCCAGGCTCCTGGAAGGTAGGACAGCAGAGGAATCAGGGAGGCTGCAGACAGGGTCCTAAGCCATAAACTATCCCCTGTGCTGTCCCTCCTTCAAGTTCCTCTCTATGCTCTTCTCGATGGGCCTCCTCCTTGAAGGAACACTTCTCAACATTTAAATACACTTTTCTCTTAAAGCTTTGAGAAAACAAACTACCCGCTGTCCACATCCATCTTCATTTAGCTACCTTCCTTGTCTCCATTTTTATTTATTTATTTATTCATTCATTCATTTATTTATTTTGGTTTTTCAGGACAGGGTTTCTGTGTAGCCCTGGCTGTCCTGAAACTCACTCTGTAGAGCAGGATGTCCTTGAACTCATACAGATCTGCCTGTCTCTGCCTCCTGAGTGCTGGGATAAAGGGCAGTGTCTCCACCGCCCGGCTCCCTTACTCCTTAACCAAGCTCTCTGGCTCTAGCACCCCAAAGTTACTGAGGGTTGCCTCTACGCCCTAGAAACCAAGGATATGTCCTTCAAGCCACTGACCTCAGTTTAATTGTCAATAACACTCTGGTCTCACTGATGAGATTGAGAGCTATGTATCCATCTGCTTCCTGGACACAGTCCTACCCCCTGGCAGTCCCACAGATGCTTCAGCCTGAATACACTCTCATGTGACCTTGTCTTTTCTCTCAGTCCTCTGTCTCTTTCAGGGTCCCTGCATAGAGACATGGTAACTACCACCAAAACCTAAACGTAACCCTCCGTTCTTTCCTCAGAAATACATGTTTCAAGGAATGGTGGTACATGCCTATAGTCCCAGGACTCAGTAGGATTGACAGTTTCAGGCCAGTCTAGGTTATGGAGAGAATTCAAGGACAGCCTGAGGCTAAATAGCTAGCTTGGGTTTCAGAAAGAAATGAGCTGGAAGTGGTGGTCCAAACCTATTATCCCAACACCTAGGAGGCTAAGGCAGGAGGACTGTTAAAAGTTCAAGGCCAGCCTGGGCTACATAGTTAGACAGTGTCTCAAAAGAAAGTAGTGGGGATAGCGGAGGAGAATGCTAGAGAGATGGCCCAGCGTTTAAGAGCACTGGATGCTCTTCCTTCCAGGGGACCTCACAGCAGTCAGGAACTCCAGTTCCAGGAGACCTGATGCCTTCTTTTGGCCTCTATGATATATAGACTTGCAGGCAAAACAGCCATACACATGTTTTTATCTGAAATAATTAATTAATTAAAAGAAAAAGAAAGTGGTGTGGTAGGAAACACCTTTAATTCCAGTACTTGGGAGGTGGAGAAAGGAGAGTCAGGAGTTCAAAGGTTAGCTTTAGCTCATGTACACAGAGTTTGAGGTTAGCCTGGGTTATAACTTAGTGAGTGGTACAGTGTATGCCTAGGGTGCATGAGTCCCTGGATTTGGGCTCCAACATCACAAATAAATGTTGACAAGCAGCTTAGGTAAAGTCTTTCAGAAATGTGTCCAGCTGGCTTTCAGCCCTAACCTTCTATAAATACAGTGATACCCACTCTCCCCATTGCCCTGATCCCAGGACTTCTTTCTAACTGTAAGGTTTCATCTCTTTCCCTAGCCTAATTCTTACTTTCCCTGATGCCAATCAGCTCCCCAGAGAGGGTCCACCCCAGATGTCTTAGCCTTTATGATCCCCACCCCATACACACACTCTGTAAGTTAGATCAGGGTATAATTGTCTGTTGACGTAGACCGACAATATGGCTGGTTCCCAGGGACAGATACCTTCATCCTGGCCTTGACTCGAGACTCCACATTGTCATACTTGGGTGAGCGCCACAGTGCCTTCAGGGGCTTAGGCTGGCCCTGCTCCCGGCTGCGTTCTTGATCTTGGAAGCGCCTCTGAATCTCTCTGATCCGCCTCAGGTTTTCCTTCTCATGGTCTTTTGAATCCTTTCCTAGGGAAGAACTGTTGCTAGGGACAGCCCTACAAATGGCCGTTCAACTCAGAGTGGAGCACATGGAGGCTCAAGCCACATGCTTGGCAGGAATTTCTCCTGGACGATCTGGTGGAGAGATGCCTAGTATACAAGAGGCCCTGGATGGACCTTCTCTGAGGAGCTGATTGGCATCTCCAACATCACACACACAGCACTACTGTCACCTTATTCTCTTCTTACCCAGTGTTCCTCCTGGTTATCCTCTACATTTTGATACTGAAGTTTACCACTAATCACCTTGTCTTGTCTTATTTTTTGCCTCCAACTGTGAGGCCCATACTTTTAAGTCTGTTTTCTTAACACCTTAGAAACAAGAAGTAGGCTACTTAAGTGATGTTCCGTCAAGGTGTGAATGCTTGAAGCTAGGATTTCCTACCTAAAGACGAGTTTTGATCCTGCCAAGAGGTACTGCACACTTCAGCCTCCTTTTGTGCTAGGAAAACTAACACCCAGAAAAGTGCATAGTTACCTGGGCTCAAGGCAATTAAGGAGCATCTTATTTTAATCTCTGCTTTTGACCTCCCAATGCCCCATACCCCTTCTGGGAAGGACTTACTCTTAGGAGACACCCCTGAACCAAGGGAGATGCCTCCCAGTTGCAGCAGCACGTCCCCCACGCCTCGCTGACCACGCTCTAGGATCTCTCGGGCTCCAGGCCTGATGCGGGGGCCACGAGGAGGACAGGAGTCCAGGTCGCGACCTGAAGTCAGCAGATCCAGCTTCAGCGCGTTTCCTTCCAGGCGCCCTTGGGCTGAGAAGCAAGACGCGGTGGAAAGCCGTGCTCAGTGACGGCGCGGTGTACTCGCCCGCCGCGGGACCCCGCAACTCACCCGAGGCCGGCCGCCTGTAGTAGTCCGGGCAGAGCGTAGGGTCTGGGGGAATGGGTCCAGAGATGCGGGACGGGCCCTCGCACATGATTCTACCGCAGCCCTGCAACCATGCACCGAAGCCTGCTGCGCTGCGTAACTCCGACCCCCAATCCCTGTCGGGTGCTTCCACCCTCGACCCGAGCCCTGCAGCCCCGCAATACCCGCCATTCCCGACCCCCACCCCTCGTCTCCCGCCCGGCCCCTAGGCTGAGCCTGCGCCACCGCCCCGCGACAGGGATCCCAGCCCACTGCCCTGAGGTGTTCGCAACCCCTCCCCCGCAGCGACCCAGCGGGGGCTCTCACTGGAGCAGTTTTACCGCCAACTGTAGCAAGCCGGTAGGAGTTGCTGTTGCTTGGCAACAAATGGCTTCCTGAGGTCAGGGGTCAAATGATTTTGGCGAAAAGCCTTCTGGGTTTTGTAGTTCCATATGAGGAGCTAGTGTAAGTCTAGGATCTCAGCAGGATCCTCATCTGCCAACACTGAGTATACCAGTCCAACCCCCCTCTCAGCCCGCAGTCTTCTCCTAGCAACCGTCAAGGGAAGCACTGAGTTCGCACAGCCATGGCCTCAGCAGGGGCCCAGAGGCATCCTGAAGCCCAGAATGGGGAGGCAGTAGGATTAGCCCAGGTTGCAGAGATCCCTGAGGTGACTCAGGCTTTTGAAGCTCGGGAGGTGGAGTGGTAGGGCAGGAGAGGTGGGACTCTAGGTGACCCAACTCCCTAACTGCCATGTAGAGGAGTCTGAGCTGGTAGCCTTCATGTCATATTTGGTGGCGAATATTGGACTTTGAATGACTGATTCCCTACAATACTTTGCTGCTTTGTGTGTCTTCTAGTGTCCAGGACCAGGAGAAAAGTGTCTGGTGCCAGCACGTGAGACTTGCAGACCCCCAGGTGAAGACAAGTGTTCAGTAGGACACAGCTTCGAGCCGGAGCTCCAGGAGGAAGGAATAAACCGAGGAGAGGAAGGACTCAATCCAGGGGTGGAAGCAGGAGAGGAGAGAGGACCCAAGCCTGCATCGTCCATCGTGAGGCCCAGTCATGGAACCAAGAGAAAGCCCATCAAGTGAGAGGCTTTCAGAGGGAAGGAGTTGCCGGGCTGGGGAGGGGGGTTTTACACCCCGAAAGTCCTAAATCCTGATACCTTTGAGGCAGAAATTTTTGTCTTCTGCTGCTACCTCTAACTCCCAACTAGAACCTTCTATTTCTCTAGAACAGGAGTCTAAGAGGCAAAGAAAAAGATTTGAAGCATTCAGGTTTTGTAGGAAACTGTTACAAGAGTGTTGGGTCTCTACTGGGCTTGGGGCTTCACTGACCAAGAAAGGGGCAGCTAACTAGTCCTGGCATTGGTGGACAGGCAGAGCTAGGATCCAAAGACTGAAGCCTACCTCTGTCAGGCCTCTTGTCCCAGGCTTGGCTACCACAGCCCTCCCAGGGCCAAGCTACCATGCCCAACCTAGGGCTGAAGCTGAACTGCCACCCAGGATGCTGCTGCAGAAGGAGGAGCCAGAGGGCAGCCACAGTGAGTCTACACTGCCTGCTAAACAGCACAAGAAAGCCAAGAAGCGCAAGAGCGTAGGGGCTCCTGTGCCCCCAGCTGTAGCCAATACATCTGCACCCACGGAGACGCTGGGACTGGAGCGTGAGTGGACTCCCTGGGGTTACCCTTCTTTTGTCTTTTCGGACTGACATGGGCCCACCCGGCGCTCCAGTCTTTGCCCTGCCTTGGGTTCTTGCAGGAAAAGCCCAGCGTCTGCGGCCACTGTACCAATATATCAACTATTGCAACCCCGAGCTGAATCAGGCAGGGGACGGCGACGGAGAGCCAGAGGTGGAGCCCGAGTCGGAGTTAGCCCCGGCTCCTGAGGAGACAGGTGTGGAACAGCTGCACTTGCGGGCCTTGGTGCCCGTGGCAGGTGAGCTGGGCTTAGGCCTCGCTTTACCCTGCCCTAATGCATTAGTGCCTCTCACGCACACCCTTCCTTCTCTAGGGCAGGAGGTTGGAGGGGAGCCTGGGGGGTTGTCCAGTCGGAGGGTGAGTATCAGCCTCAAGGCTGAGGTGGATAAGACAACCCAAGTGGATATTGACAAGATGTTGAGTGTCTGTGCTGCCCCTCTTGTGCCCCCACTTTCCCCTCAGTACAAGTGACATGTCTCTACCCTGGGCCTAAACTAGGGCTGTGAGTTCAGGCTGACAGGTGGAGGGAAGAATTTAGTCATTTTTATCTATACTTGGAATTTATCTGTACTTGGGAATTTGGATTTGCTGAAAATAAACATTTCCCATCTTGAAGACTGATTCCTCAAATACGATGTCTGAATTGGGGAAAAGGCTGGGGAGAAGGGAGGAGGGTTCACCCGTGCAGCGTTTGCCTGATGGGTCATCTGGATCAGCTGGAACACGGACAAGTGTGTCAGGGTGGATGACAGGTGTTGTGTGATGAAAATTTTCCTGGAGAGACATGCACACTTACTCACCCCAGACTGGGAGCCCAGGACAGACCCAAGAACAGATACCACCAAAGCCCAACTTGGTGAACCAATGAATTTTATTGGGATTACTTACAGGTATATGGGTGAGGGGTTTACTATGGGAACAGAAATGCCTCAAAGGCAGTTGCATCACCAAAGCCCACCCCAGCATGGGTGACAGCTCACAGGAGCTAGGAACTGGGAGCATGTCACACGGCCTGGAGGTGGTTCAACAGGTTAGTGTCCCTTCCAGGTGCTTCAGGCGCTTGGTGGGTTTCTGCTTTTTCCGTGTCTCTGGTCTGTCTAGTCTTGAAGTCCTCTAAGAGGCACCGCAGCTCCTTCCCTATGAGAGAGACTGGAAGCTTTTATTGCTTCCTCGGGCAGGGAAGGGCTTAGTGAATCTGGTCAGTTTCAAGAACTTCCTAAAGCTGTTTTGAGTTGTTTACCCTCCTGTTTAAGGAGCCTCCTCCAGGATGGAGTGTTTCCATATCAGAGGAAAGTGTTACACAAAGAGGTAGGTAGGCATGGTGCCAGGCTTTGTACTCTCCTGTGGTGTCTGCCCGAGGGTCAGACCTACTCAGGTTAGGCGGTGAGGGACAGGAATTTGGGACCAGTGTTGGATCCTATTGCCTGTCTCTTGAGGGCTTACATTTGTCCTTACTTCAAGAGGATCAAATCTGGGATCTCACTCTGAGGTGGCAAAGTTCATTTGTCTGTCCCAAGACAAAAAAAAGTTTACTACTACCCAGGTGTGGTGGTGCATACCTGTGGCTGGGGACCTGGGCTTAGGCCTTGCTCTGCCCTTGAATTTGGGAGGTAGAGGCAGGCAGATTAAGAGTTAAAGGCTAGCCTCATTTGCATAGCGAATTCAAGGCCAGGGTATATACTTCAGGAGACCCTATCTTTAAAAAAAGAAAGGAGGGGAGGTGGGGGGGATGACACGCACCTTTAATCCCAGCACTCAGGAGGCAGAGGCAGGTGGATCTCTGTCAGTTCAAGGCCAGCCTGGTCTACAAGAGCTAGTTCCAGGACAGCCAGGGCTGCACAGAGAAACCCCTCTCAAAAACAGGAACGGAAAAAAAAAGTTAGAGAAGCCAAACTTGGTGATGCACACCTTTAACCCCAGGACTCTGGAGGTAGAGAAGAGGGAATTTCTGAGTTTGAGGCCAACCTGGTCTACAGAGTAGTTCCAGGAGCCAGAGCTACACAGAAAGACCCTATCTCCAAAAACCAAAACAAGAAAGAAAGAAAAGGGGGGAGGGGGACTGGAGTGATGGCTCTTGGTAAAAGCACTTACTGCTTTTGCCTGGGACCAGGTTCAGTTCCCAGCACTCACACAGCACCTACACCTGTCCCAGGATCTGACACCTCTTCTAGCCTCTGCCTATACCAGGCACACACTGTAGTGCACAGACATGCATGCAGGCAAAACACTCATATGCATTAAATACTTTTTTAAAGGCTCCCATTCATTGTCACAGAGCAAGCAGACTACACTTTGCCCACTGGTGATGGGTAATGGGTGGTGAGAACAGTGCAGGCCCTGTCACTGGATGACTGCTGCCTCTGGAAGGGCAGATGAGTGAGCCATGGTGGGGAGACTTCCTGCGTGCCCTTCAAACGCTTCAGATTCGGGGCTTCCACATTAAATGCTTTTCTTCCTGTATCAAGCTAAGATCCTGGTGTCACTTCTGACTCTATTTTTACAAGTGAATCTATCTAAATTGAGAGGTCGGAACATGGGCCTGGGTCTCAGAAGTCTCCAGGTCGGTGGCTCAAAAGTTCCCCCTACCTGTGGTCTCTGGTGTTACAGATACATGTAATAATCCTGCTGCACATAGCCTGCAACCTTGATGATGCCACTGTCCCTATCGCATCTTGCTCTTCTTACTCAGCTGCTTTGAAACTTACTGGCTGTGTGTATGTTCCATGTTCCTGATCAACCAGACCTTGTACTGCTTTCATTCTGCACATGGGGCTTTCTCTGCCTTTGTTCCTTCATCCTTCTACCTGGCTAGTGCATACATACCACACACATCACATCACATACATACACACACACATACATACCACATACATACCACATGCACAATATACACATACCACACATGCATAAACATACATATATACCACACACATCACATACGTGCACAATACATACCACACATACCACACACATAGACGAATACATACCACACACATAGACGAATACATACCACACACATAGATGAATACATACCACACACACCATATACATACATATATACTACACACATCCTCTTTCACCGAGTCAGGAAGCACCAGTGTTGCCCTGAATTTGTGGCATTTTTATACCGTGAATTGTGTATCTTCACTAGACTGTGCACCCCTAGATCACACGTCATTGGGTCACACCTACCTAGGGACTCCCATCAAAGGCCTCAAGGATGACAGGAATGAAAAGGAACAGCTAAAGCCATCTCGAGTCCACAGTCTCATGCAGGGCCTCTAGAATAAGGGCCCAGCGTGGTCACTGGATGTGGATGAGGCGGGCAGGTGCAGGTGACAGCAGATGGAAGGGTCCAGTCTCCTAGCACTGCTCTCGGCTGCTTCCTCCGTCGGGAGGCTACCTAGATGCTTTCTGGCCCACAACAAGGTCGCTGGCAAGCCATCTCCCCATCTGCCTACAGTAATGACTCCACCACCTCAGGTGATACTGTCCACAGGGGCCCACAGAGAGGAGATCATCATTGATGATTAAGTATGTTGCAGAGCTAGGTAACTGAGTGTGACCTCATTATGACTGAGGAAGTGATGTGTGCAGAGATGGGGTCTGTCCGGTCCTGCCGGGAGTTCTACACCATCTGCGACAGGACCCGAGCATATGAAGTATTTGCTCTTTGTCTGCAGAGCTGGAAACGCGGAGATCGAGTACGGAGAAGAAAGTTCATGTTTCCTGAGGCCTAGACCGGCAGGCTTGACTTAGCAGGGTGCATGCTGGAAGTCAAAGCAGAAATGAACTGTTATGTTCTCGTGCTCATGTAGGAACAGAGATTGGGGGGATGACGGGGACAGACGGGACAAGTGATTCCAAGACAGGGGTTCCTGGAGGATAGCCTTTCAGGACTGGGGTAACTCGGGGACAAAGCTGTCCCGGCGTGAGAGACGTCAAGCCACACGGAAAGGCTGTTCCGTGTGGTGGCTGGACAGGCATGAGGTGATGAAGAAGAGAAACAAACAGGAGTCCTTACCATGGTAGGGAGGAGTTACGTGTCAACAAAGAGTTACGCTCTACTGTGGCCTAAAGACTACATGTAAGAGAGTTACATGGTGGGAGGGAGCTGAGCCCTGCTGGGGCCTAGACTGAGGATATTTTCAAAAGGCATGTTGTCTCTTGGACTTTTACTTACTCTTTATGCCAAGAACTGTATCTTGGCTGCCTTGAGAAATAGTTCCAAGAGCCTTGTCCTGCTGCTTCTGTAAACCTGCTTGTTTGTTTGTTTTTGTTTTTTCAAGACAGGGTTTCTAGCTGTCCTGGAACTTGATCTGTAGACTAGGCTGGCCTCAAACTCAGAGATCCACCTGCTTCTGCAAGTGCTGGGATTAAACATGCTGGTTTAAGTCTAATCATGCAAACTAAAATGTCAAGTCCCCCAATCAGGGCAATGCCCAGAGGTGATCCTGAACATAGAGCCAACAGGAACTCTGAGGATTAACTTGAGTTAGCATCAGCCGATACAATAAAGTTGAGTTCTCCATCTCTCCGAGTGCAGACTGGTGGTGTCTTGGGTGGGGATGTCTGCTCCTCGTACAGCCTGACATTGTGGAGAAACTGTTTACGAAGCAAAGAACAAGGACTAGTGAGATGGTCAGGGAGGAAGGAAGCAGGTGTCATGTCTCGGTATAGACATGACACAAAGCATAGAGTTTTATTGAAGATCGACGCCTTAACAGATATTCTGGAAGTTCTATCTGGTTGGAGTATCAAAGGGGAGAGCTAACGCAGAAGGAACTTTTATTTAAAAATATAGTCCTGAGAGATGTTGCTGCCTCCCTTCCAGGAGGGGGCGCTGCAGGACAGGCCTGGAACTTAATTAGGCTCAGTCACCCCTGGGCTCTCACCCACAAGTATCTGGGCCTTAAGGCTCAACTCATCCCTTTCCCAGTGACTGCAAATTCTGTGCCAGAGGGATGGAGAGATGTCAGGAATCTGGATCTAGACTCTGAGAGGTGCTCTCAAAGTCCTGCATCTTCTAAAAGTAGCCCTGCCTCATGACCACACGCCACCTGCTCACTACTGGGAGTCTCTCTCCAAAGTTCTCTGACCTGAGCACTGCTCTGGGCCAGCAAAAAGGCTCTCTCACAAATACATCTTTGGACTTCTTGGCCATTCTCAAACTGAGGTGGTAACCTGTCATCTTTTTGTCTTGTTTTGATTTCTTTCAAGACCGGGTTTTTCTGTGTAATATTTCTGGCTGTCCTGGAACTTGCTTTGTAGACCAGGCTGGCCTCAAACTTACAGAGATGCTGGGATTAAAGGTGTGCACCACTGCCTGAATGGGACCTTGGCACCTTAGTAAGACACACAGGGACAGCTGGAGCTGAGCGGAATGTTCTAGAGACAGGTACTGTACAGTGCCTTCCTAGTTCAGGCCAGGCTGAATCCTGCTGCAGAGGGGTCAATGCCTAGGCATCTGGGAGAAGTACAGGAATAAGGTGGTTTAAGGTCAGAAGCTGGAGTCCTTATCAAGTAACTGCCTCTTTGTGCCTTCTACTCTAAATGGATTTTGAGAAAGGTTCTTGCTCTGTAGCCTTGGCTGACCTGGAATTCTTTTGTAGGCCAGGCTGGCCTTGAACTTGCAGTGAGCGAGCTTCCTGCTTCAGCGTCCCAAATGCTAGGATTACAGATGTACAGCACCGTGCCCAGCCCTGATGAACACATTAACAGTGCCTTTCTGAATGGCTTAGCTCCTGAATGAAATAATCTGCATGAAGTGGGTTACTCTGGGGGACCAGAACACCAACGGCACACCAACTTTATTCTACCTCCTAAGGACAGTGTTTGAAATCAGGACACTGCAGGGAACAGGCCTGATACTTCCTACAAGTGATGCCAAGAGGAAGAGGAAGGCCTCCCCAGGGCTTTTTGGCAAGGAGCCCAGGATTTGAAGGAGGAAGACTGGAGAAGGAACAGAGTTCAGAGAGGCTTCGAATCCAGCAGACTGGCCAAGAAGACAAAGGGGCAGATTTGTCCTTCAAGACCCCACCCAGCTCAGGCCTGTCCCTGTCTGCAACAGCTAGTCAATAGGCTGGTGACTAGCCAGCTGACTCAGGCAGTGCCAGTTAAACCTGCTCCAAAGGGTGGCACAGGCCCCTTCCTCCTTAAGCTCCTCCCCAAGGGCTGTCCTGGAGCCACACCAGGGCTTCAGGAACAGAAGCCTGGGGCTGGAGATGGCCTGGCAGTTAAAACTGCTTACTGCCTTCACAGAGGACCCAGGTTCAGTTCCCAGCATCCACATCAGCTAACTCGCTATTTCCAGCTCCAGGAAATCTGATGCCATCTGCTGGACTCTTTGGGCACCTGCACACATGTGTACATGCACACAGACAGACAGACAGACAGACAGACAGACACACACACACAAATAAATAACAAATCTAAAAAACAACAAAAAGAAAAGGACCCTTTCATGACCTCCCGTCTAGGGCCCAGGCTCTCCTCCCATTTTCCTGAAATGGCAGGCTTGGCAGAAGGCTGACAGGAAGCCTCACGCCCTATCTACTAAGGATATTTGGAGAACTTCTGGGACTCGGCCATGAGCTGAGCCATTAGCTCAGAGCTGCGGTGTAGTCCATGAGAAAAGGGAAAACAACCAATTTACAGCAACAAACAAGCTTTCCATTATTAAGGAAACCCAACCCCAAACAAACGACCACACACCATGATGTCACATTTTTTCTGACTGATTTACTGACATTTCTCAGATGTTGTACAGTTCTCCTTTGTCTCAGCTCTGCCAAGTCAGGGCCCTCCTCCCCATGTATAATACAGAAATCTCCTTTTCTGTGGGAAGAGCCTGCCTGGGGGCTGGAAGGGTCTCATCACATGGGAAGGTGGGTGAAGATCCCTAAGGGATGACCTGTTGCCCTCACCAGTCCTGAGACTCCCCAGTCTAAGACGGGCACAGCTTCCTGCCATCTCCCCTTAGGACTCAGCTAGGCTAGTTCCTTTTATTGGGCTCTCTCATCCTGTCAGACCACAAGTCAGGCTGAGCAGCCCACAGATGGATTCTTTGCTGCCCCTGCTCTCTGGTAGAACCACCTGCATACACGGCTAGCCTGAGAGCGCTGGCCACCCTGCAAGTTTGAGGAGTCAGTAACGGACGGATGGGCTTTTTCCTGGGCCACCTTCAACCAGCTCCTAGCCCTGGCCCAAGCTGATTTATTAAACAAAAGACACTGTCTCTGCTATTGCCAGTCCCAGCTCCCAGTCCCTCCCTGGTCCCTCTGCCCCGTGGGAGGAACGATGTGTAGGCTCACAGGTTGTTCCGCTGAAGTGCTTCACATAGGTTCTGGTTGGCATCTGGCTCCTCGGTCAGCATCTCCACAGTCTCCCACTCCCCAGATCGGCTTGACCTTTTAATGGCATCTACCACGCTCTGCATATATAGTCCATCCTCAAATGAGGCAGCCATAGAGACCGGGGTGCGGTCCCAGGTACGGCGATCCCCTTGGCCCTGGAAGGACTGGCGTAAGGCCTGCACCATATAGACCATACCTTTCAAGTAGAGCAGTGGGACATCCTGGAGACCCTGCTCCGGGAGCCCGGCATCCACAGTCAGCGAGTCTCTCACCAGCAGTTCCTCCTGTGCAGCCGAGTTCTTCTGCCCATAGAGGTCAGCTCCCCGGGCAACAAGACGTCCTGCTGAGCCCACAACCATGACTTCATGTACAAAGGCACCTGGCATGTTGAAGTTGAGTGTCACTGTGCTGCAAACCCCCCCACCCATGAGCATCTGGAAGAAACAGAAGTCATCACTGGTGACGTGCCGGATGCCGCGGATGGTGGCATTCTGCCGCACAAAGGTCTTGAGGAGCCCATGCACCTTCTCAGCTTTCTGGCCAGTCAGGTGGGTCAACAGGTCCACGATGTAGGTGCCCATGGTGTGCAGGCCCCCGCCACCCATGAGCTCATCACATATCCAGCCATAGCTGGGGCTGAGCAGGCTCCCAGAGTAGATGCGGGCATCGCAGATCATCACTGCACCCACGTAGTGCTCCGCGATCAGCTGCTTCATGCGCACGAAAGCAGGCAAGAAGCGCAGCACGTTCCCCACCAGGCTCATCAGCTGTGGGTAGTAGCGAGACGCTGTCACCATCCGGAAGGCGTCCACTGATGTCGCTGCTTTCTCACACACCACATTCTTCCCGATGCCTGTGAATAAAAGACAACGGGAAATCCTCAAACTGTCACAAGATTTGCCTTGTAGGGGGCTGGAGAGATGGCTCAGCGGTTGAGAGCACTGCCTACTGTTCCAGAGGTCCTGAGTTCAATTCCCAGCAACCACATGGTGACACACAACCATCTGTAGTAAGATCTGGTGTCCTCTTCTGGCCTGCAGAACACTGTATACATAATGAATAAATAAATCTTAAAAAAAAAAAAGAAAGAAAAGATTTGCCTCGTAGGGAGAAAAAAATCTTTTTTTGGGAGGGGAACACGAGTTTTTCCATGTAGCTTTGACTGTCCTGGAATTTGTTCTGTAAACCAGGCTGGCCTCCAACTCAAAGATCTGCCTGCCTCTGCCTCCCAGGTGCTAGGAGCAATGGCATGAACTAACACAACACAATTTTATTTCTCAAGTCTGACAAGATGGGATGGAGAAGCCGGGCGGTGGTGGCGCACGCCTTTAATCCCAGCACTCGGGAGGCAGAGGCAGGCGGATCTCTGGGAGTTCGAGGCCAGCCTGGTCTACAAGAGCTAGTTCCAGGACAGGAACCAAAAGCTACGGAGAAACCCTGTCTCGGAAAAAAAAAAAAAAAAAAAAAAAAAAAAAAGATGGGATGGAGACAAGAGGAGCTGGAGGTTAAGGCCAGCCTGGATTACAGAAGAGCCAGTCTGTGTGTGCGCATGCACACACACACACCTCTAGACGGCTCAGGAATGTCCCCTACAGAAACAGGTGATCTGGAAGGGAGGAGATTTAGAACATACTGGAAAGGTCTCAGTGCCTGGGTTCTTTCACTGCAGTGGTAATGGGTACTGGGGATGGTCAGGACGTGAGGCTTCACAGGGGAGTTAATGGGGTTAAGGGAACAGGGGCGTAGGGCACATAGAGAGGGGGTGACATATGCCAAGACTTTAAGGCAGAGTAAGGCCGAGTTAGACTTGCACCCTGGCTGCATGTCAGGACATAGAACCAGACAGATTACAAGCTATTTAAAGCGATATGGGAAAGTAGATGGACAACAGGCACCACTCACTCCCGAGATATTCAAGGTAAGATCCAAATTGGGGCTCCAGAGAGTCCCTAGCTCAAAGCTTCCCCATCTGGGTTTCCTGAGTGAAAAATCACTGTAGGCACCTCATATGTACCATTTTCAAAAATATTTTGTCTGTATGGTGTATGAAAGTGTATGTCTGTATGCATACATGTGTCTGTACAGCTAGTCATACAATGAATGCATACGGAGGCCACATCTAAAACCAGGTGTCCACTTCTACCACTTTTTGGGTTTTTTTATATATAGTCTCTCTGTGTAGGTAGCTACAGCTGGCCTTGAACTCACTCAATAGACCAGGTTGGCCTTGAACTCATAGAGAACCAGCCCCCCCCACTCGCCCCCCACCCTCCCCTCGCTTCTAACCAGAGTGCTAGGATTAAAGGCGTGTGCCACCACCCACCACACCAAGCTATCTGACTTGCGTACACCCTCTGGACTTGGTCTTCAAGCTGCGTCCAGAATCTAACCAGCTCTGTCACTATCCCTCTTCAGGTTATCACTGTTTTGTTTTGCTTGGATTGTAACAAAGGTCATTTCTTGGTAGATAAGTGACAAGACAAGAAGATCAGGAGTTCAAGGCTAGTCTCGGCTACACAGCCAGTGTGAGGCCCTATCTCAAACAACCACTCCCCACTCCCAAAGTCACTTAATTGCTCTCTGCCTAGCTCTGGCAAACCCTTCCGTTTTCTCACAGCATGGTGGTCACATTTCTGTTCAAGCTTGTTACAGTATGACATTCTCCAAAGGTCCATGGGTTGATCCCCAACACGTGGTGCTACTGGGAACAGAAAGCTTTGGCAGGAACTGGGGCCGCTGGAGGCTGTGTCTTTGAATGCGGTGCTGAGTTCCCCTGTTCTTTCTCTTTGCTTCGCTGCTGCTGTCAAGTACAGAGTTTTGCTCCTAAGCTGGGCATGGTGGCTCACATCTGCAATCCCAGCAATCAGAGGTTCAAACAGGAAGATTATGAGCTTGAGGCCAGCCAAGGCTACATAGCGAGAGCCTGTCCCACACACAGGGCAGCCTTTGTAAGACTTTAAGACAATCCTGAAGCCATTTTTGACAATTCTGAATCCTCTCAGCCTCTGTGCCATAGTGCTTCCCCTCCTCCCCTGGGAACCAAAGACCTAACAGCTACACTCGCACGTACTCAGTTCCTGAACAATTACCCATATACGTATGCTTTGGTTCGGTCCCCTGGGAAACAGGGTCAAAATGACCTCTTACCTCATTTGATCTGGCAACAGCTCTCCAGTCAATTATTGGTAATAGCCCTTTCAAATAAGCCAATCAGAATAGTCAAAGAACAACCCCCCTTGCTTCTGTGGCCCCTTTAAAAGTAGACTGTACCTGCTATTCAAGGTCCCTCGGCTTCCCGAATGCTGGGGGACCCTGTCATGACAGAATTAATAAAATCCTCATGCTTTTGCATCGGCTGTGGTGTATGAGATGGTCTCTGGGGATGACTCCTCCTTGGTGTTTGGACGCTAGAGTCCAACACCTTGTTCCACCACGCGCTCTTTGCCTTACTCTTCTGGATCACATGGATCCAGAGGCGATGAAGCTACTCCAAGGTTAAAAGGCTAAAACCGCCAGCAAAGCAAACCTTTCCTTTTAAACTCAGAGATTCTCCTGCTGCGGCCTCCGAGGGTTGGGACTGGCAGGTGACATTCGCCTGGCCAGCCTGTCTTTTTAAGTTGTGGATCTCGAATACTTTGTTCCCGGAATGGAAATCTAACGTAACATAAAACTTAGATGGATCAGAGTATCTCTCCCAGAAAAGCCTTCCAATGGAGTCACCTCTCATTCAGAATAAAAGTCAAAGTCCAACCACCAGGCATGACAGCATGTGCCTATGATTCCAGCACTTGGGAGGCGGGGAATTGCAGGCCTGCCTGGATTATACCAAAAGACTTTGTCCCAGAAAGAATTAGTGTAGTGTGAATTTTAATTGGTCTTAATAATAAAAACTTGGAGTCAGATATTAGGGGGTGAAAGCTGGAAGTCAGAGGAGAACAGCCAGCCACTAATTCTTACTGATATAGAATCCTCAGACCAAATGGGGTATCCTGTCTCTACAAGTCCTCAGACTGAATGCGGTGAGTTCCTGTCTCATAGACTACTCTAGCCAGGACCCCTGCACTTTTCCATTACACAGAGACTGGATAAGAAATGATACAGCTACCTCCTCCCAGTACTTGACAATTAACCCAAATTTTTCTTTTCAGGATCCCCTAAAGATAGAAAATGAATTACACACAACCTTCTGGAATCACCAAAATAAGATAGATAATGGAGTATTTTCTATGAATTTGTCAAACGATAATGACTAGATATTGTTAATGTAAATATTGTCTGTACATATTGTATATAGCTATTATGCTTATATACATAGTTTGTCTTATATTAGTTATAACCTTTTATAAATTTTAGACAAAAAGGAGGAAATGTGTTGATATTTTGTTTGTGATCTAATAAAGCATGCCTGAAGATCAGAGTGTGGAGCTAGCCACTAGTTAGCCATAGAGACCAGGCAGTGGTGGCTCACACCTTTAATTCCAGTATTCGGAAGTAACAGGCCTTTAATCCCAACACGAGGGAGGTGGAGAGTGGAAGGGATGTGGCTGGGTGGAGAGGGGAATATAGGGTGGGAAGAGACAGGAATTTCGTAGAGATAAGAACTAGTGGCTGGCTAGTCTGCTTCTCTGATCTTCAGGCAAGCTTTATTTGTTAGATAACAAACAAAATCTCACCACAGATTAGGGCCAGGGAGATGGCTCAGTGGGGACTCGGGGAAAGCCCTATGCAAGCCTGAGGACCTGAGTTCAATCCCCAGATTCTACAGTAGAAAGTCGTCCGCTGAGCCCCACCACGTATTCTGTGGCACATGTATATGTACATTCATACATACACACACACCCCTACATACACACGACATTCACACAAACACACACCTAGGGCTGGAGAGATGGCTCAGAGGTTAAGAGCATTGCCTGCTCTTCCAAAGGTTCTGAGTTCAATTCCCGGCAACCACATGGTGGCTCACAACCATCTGTAATGAGGTCTGGTGTCCTCTTCTGGCCTGCAGACATACACACAAGACAGAGTATTGTATACATAATAAATAAGTAAATATTTAAAAAAAACCACACCTACATACACACACGCGATGACATGTATGACAATTTTTGTTTCTTTGTTTTTGAGACAGGGTTTCTGTGTAACAGTCTTACCCGTCCTAGAACTCACTTTATAGACCAGGCTGGCCTTGAACTCACAGAGATCACCTGTCTCTGCCTCCTGAGTGCTGGGATCAAAAGCATGTGCCACCATGCCTGACTGATAATAAATTTTTAAAGTAAAAACTTGCCTGGCATATATGTTCAATTTCAGCCTGGAAATTTAGAAAGATCCAGTCTCAAAATAAAAAGGAAAAGAGGACTAAGGATGAGCCCAGCTCTTGCTCCGCACGCATGAGGCCCTAGGGTCAACCCCAGGCACTGAAAAAACACAAAATTCTATTAGTGGTCCACTGATACAACCTTCAAGTCTGACCACAGACCCTTCCAAAACCTCCTTTAGCTCTTTCTCCCTGCCGTGGTCCCTCTTCTGCTCAGCCTTCACTGGCTGCTGGGAGAAGGTGCTGCTGTGCTCGAGAGCCTGGTGGTTAGGGAGAGGCAGCGGTCCTTAGCACCAAGGAAGCTAACAGGAAAACGTCGACACCATCACAGTAAGGGAAGTCTTGAGAGGGACTACACTCTGCAGACCAGACTGGCCTCGAACTCACTGCCTGCCTGTATTCCTGGTTCTTATGGAAGACCTCTGGGCACACAAGGGCCACCTGCACTGACCTGGCTCCACAGCTGCTGCCTGGTTAGAGGGGCAGCTTCCAAACCTTGATGCTCCCTCTCCAGGTCCTCACTGTACCTCCCTCTAGGTGTGCACACCTGCAAGAGCTCCAGTGCTCATTCCCTCGGTCCCTGGCACGCTCGCTGAGTGTTTTCTGATGAGACCAAGGTGGGATGCAGATGACCTCAGGTGGTCACTGCAGGGCACAGCCTGTCCTGCTGCACGGATCCCGCCCCTCCCAGGGCCCAGCTGGGAAACTCCTCTAGTCGACAAACACTGGCTACCATCGACCATAAATCTTGCAGAAAAAATGAAAGAAAGGAAGTATGAAAAAAATGACTGATGTCTCCCATGATGGATAGGCCACAGCCAGCCAAATAGCAAGAAAGTGTCAACTATTAGTGGCAAGCTTAGACACTTCATAAAAAACGACCTGCAGTTTGTCTGCCTCTCAGAGTTCTGGCTATCACTAGGAAATGATAATCCACCTTACAGGGAAGATGTCTGCAGTAACTGAGGTAACCCAGGTAAGGCGTCTGGCTCAGCACAACCATCAGTGATTCGCGTTTACCAAATCGCTGGAGAGGCTGAATACAGCAGAATGGCTTCTTGAGATTCAGACTTGAAGATTCACACAACCAGTATTCTCAACCACTGCCATCTTTCTAGCCCGTGTGTGTGTGTGTGTGTGTGTGTGTGTAAGACAAGGTTTCTCTATGTAGTCCAGGCTGTCACGAAACTCACTATGTAGACCAGGCTACCCATAGAGATCTGCCAGTCTTTGACTTCTGGACACTGGAATTAAAGGTGGGTGCCACCATATCCAGCCCAGGTACTAGAAATATGTATGAGCTTGCAAACCAACAGAGCAGGCTCTCACTCTTGCCTACAGCCCATCTCCATTCTTTCCTGACCACCAGCAATATGGACCACATGGACAGGAACAGTAAATGGTTTTTTTTTTTTTTTTTTTTGGTTCTTTCGAGACAGGGTTTCTCTGTGGTTTTGGAGCCTGTCCTGGAACTAGCTCTTGTAGACCAGGCTGGTCTCGAACTCATAGATAACCGCCTGCCTCTGCCTCCCGAGTGCTGGGATTAAAGGCGTGCGCCACCACCACCTGGCTGTAAATGTTGTATTTACCCAGTATGCCAGGTCCTGGGCCAAGCACTGGGGGAACACAGTATCAGTAAAGGATTTAACTTGAAAAGTTACACTTTGGCCGGGCGGCAGAGGCAGGCGGATCTCTGTGAGTTCAAGACCAGCCTGGTCTACAAGAGCTAGTTCCAGGACAGGCTCCAAAACCACAGAGAAACCCTGTCTCGAAAAAAAACCACAAAAAAAAAAAAGAAAGAAAGAAAAGTTACACTTTGGGGGTTCATATGAGCATACGGTAAAAATGTAAACTGCATAGCAGGATTCTGGTCTGGGCTAAAAGGCTATGTAAGGAACTGGAGTTTTTATTTTTAAAGATTTAGTTATTTATTATGTATATGGTATTCTGCCTACATGTCTGACTGCAAGCCAGAAGAGGGCACCAGACCTTATTACAGATGGTTGTGAGCCACCATGTGGTTGCTGGGAATTGAACTCAGGACCTCTGGAAGAGCAGCCAGTGTTCTTATCCACTGACTCATCTCTCCAGCCAAGAACTGGAGTTCTTGAGATTAAATTATCTGGGTCAGTGTGCTTAGAGAGTGATCTTTTGTTATTGTAATAGCTCATAAGAAAAGAATTAATAAACTTAATGTGTTATAAAATATATATAGACATACATGTATATATCTAATCTTAATTAGTTTTGTAAACTTTATTCCTGAGCAACAAAAACTCTTATTTTATTTTTATTTTTTTTCAAAAACTCTTTTAAACAACACAAACACACCAAAAGTAACCAGACCTAAAGTCTACATATCTCAGTGAATTTCTATATATACTGAAGCTGTGGAGCTTCACATACACTTTCAGTATGGAATATGTTTTTTTTTTTCTCCTTCTCCCTTCATAACCCTGTGAATAAATATTCAACCTCACTCTGCAAGTCATATCTATCCATGTTTCTGTCTGGAATATGTTTTTGTGCATTTATCCATCACCAAATATGATAAAATCCTTAGCAGAATTAGAACTAGAAAACAAATCCCTCCTGTCCTCTTTCATAACTCAGTTGTGGAGCCGGCTGGATGGGTAAGGTGCTGCCGCACACACGAGGACCTGAGTGGATTCAGCGGTCGTGGGAAAACGAGGCATGTGGCAAGAACAACTAACTGAGGATGCAGGGAGTGGACACAGACAGACGTACCCCAGGGGCTTACTGGCTGGCCAGTCTAGTTGAAATGGAGAACTCCTGGTTCAGTGTCTCAAAAAATAAAGTAGATAGGGCTGGAGAGCCCCAAGTCCAATTCCCAGCACCCGCTCATAACTGCCTATAACTCCAGCTCCAGGAGGAGCTGATGGGCTTCCTCCCTGGGCACTCATAGTCACATGCACCCCCCAGCCCTGCAAATTAAAAATGAAATTACCCAATATTAAGCTCTAGCCTCTATGTGTGGCATGAAAAGGACATGCATTTCTACACACAGTGTGAACACAAGGACACCACAAACACAAAATCAAAGTAAAAAATACTCTAATGAGAAGGAAAAGCAATTTTGCCTATAGCCCAAGACTTAGAAACTACCCAAGTAGCATTCCTGGGCTGATGTGGAATTCCCCTCTATATGATATGAATACCATTGGTGAATAAAGAAACTGCCTTGGATTGTTGATAGGGCAGACTTAGGTAGGTGGGGAAAACTAAACTGAATGCTGGGAGAAAGGAAGCAGAGTGAGGAAAGGCCATGTAGCCCCACTGGAGATAGACGTCAGAACTTTACACAGTATGTTAATAGAAATGGGTTAAATTATGATGTAAGAGTTAGCCAACAAGAAGCTAGAGTTAATGGGCCAAGCAGTGATTTAATTAATACAGTTTCTGTGTGATTATTTCGGGGCTGAGGAGCTGGGAACCAACTAGTGGCCTCCTTGCTACACTGGGCCTCAGTTGCATTTCTTTTTCTTTTGTTTGGGGTACTGGGAATTGAACCCAAAGTCTCTGCACACTAGCTCTGCCTGAGCTATACCTCCAAGTCCCAGTGAGTTTCAGATTCAGAGGAAAACTGAGGAGTTGTCTCTCCTTCCAAGTGTGGGTTCAAGGGATCAAACTCCAGTTGTCATCCTTGGGAACAAAGTGCCCTGAGTTACCAAGCCTCTCACTAGTCCTCTCTTTTCTTCTCTTTCTTTCTTTCCTTTCTTTTTTGGATTTTTCGAGACAGGGTTTCTCCGTAGCTTTTGATTCCTGTCCTGGAACTCACTCTTGTAGACCAGGCTCTCGAACTCACAGAGATCCGCCTGCCTCTGCCTCCCGAGTGCTGGGATTAAAGGCGTGCGCCACCACCGCCCGGCCCTTCCTTCTTTCCTTTTCTTTTCTTTTCTTTTCGGTTTTTAGAGACAGGGTTTTTCTGTGTAGCTCTGGCTGTCCTGGAACTCACTTTGTAGACCACGTTGGCCTGGAGCTCACAGAGATCCACCTCTCTCTGCCTCCCGAGAGCTGGGATTAAAAGCATTCGCCATCACCGCCTTGCTTTCCTTTTCTTTCTCTCTCTTTTTTTTTTTTTTTTTTTTTTTTTTTTTTTTTTTTGTTTTTCAAGACATGGTTTCTCTGTGGCTTTGGAGCCCGTCCTGGAACTAGCTCTTGTAGACCAGGCTGGTCTCAAACTCACAGAGATCTGCCTGCCTCTGCCTCCCAAGTGCTGGGATTAAAGGCGTGTGCCACCACCGCCTGGCTCCTTTTCTTTCTTAAACACAATTTTTCATGTATTCCATGCTGCCCTTGACCTCATTATGGAGTCAAAAGCCAAAAACAATTTGATCTGGTCTTCCTGCCCCACTTCCCAAATGCCGGTGTTAAGAGAATACACATACCACCACGCTTAGTCTTCTGTGGCTCTGGAGACTGAACCCTGATTTTCATACATGCTAAGCGCTCTACCAATTGAACCACATCCTTTACAGAAGAACAAAGACAGTGCTGTGGGTCTGTGACCCTTCACCCACAGTGTGCATCAGAACCACCTAGGTAGTTGCCAGCCCCAGCGAGTGAGCAAATCCGGGAGCTGGAGAAACCACAGTGCGACTCTCACAACTGTCCCAGGTGACATGTTTCTTTGGTGGGGCTGTGCAGGGACCCCTGCAGTGTGGGGGTTGGGGGAAGGGGAAAGCTCTGTCAGCCTCTTCCACAGCACTGAGTGGAGGCAGAGCTCTGAGAAAGTGAGAGACACCCACAGGCCTGGCTGTTCTACTTGATGCTACTGAAAGCCAGAGGCATGAGAAGTCTAAGAGGACATCAGCTGGGCCACACGTCTTCATGTCCGCAAGTCTATGTCCGCATTGTGTGCCTCACATTGCTGTTTTTACCCTCTACACCTTTTATATGCTTACCATATTCCAGCACAACCCAAGGAACATGCCTAGTTACATGGAAGCAATACGTAAGTGTGAAAACCTCGTATATGCTCCAGGTCGAAGGGAGCTCAGTTAAAATTAGACTATTCTGACATCTACTAAGGACTGTCTTGTCTTCTGTCAACTCTAAACAGACTGCAGTTGGAAAGCTTGGAACCTTAACTTAAAAAACATAAAGAAAAAGAGCAAGAGAGATCCAGTAACAGAAAGAAAAGAAGCCAGGAGTAGTTGTGCACACACACACATACACACACACATACACACACACACACACACACACACACACTCCCAGCACTCGAAGGGTGAGGCAGGATTGTGAGTTGGGGGACAGCCTGAACTACATAGGTAAACTCTTGTCTCAAGATATGTATGATGAAAGAAAAATCTGTCCATAGTTCACAATCAAGTGGAATTCACTAGGAGCTGAAGATCAGTTGACAGGGCCTCACCCAGCCAGGGTCAGAGGTCCCCAAGCCCAGTTTCCCAAGGGAGTGGAAATGTAAGCGAGCTGTCCCGTGGTTGGTGTCGGGAAAGCCAGGGCTGACAGACAGCCTTCCTGCTGTCTGGCAGTGTGAGATTGCAGCTTGCCAGGAAGGGTGGTGCTCACTACAGTCAAGGGCTGACAAAGCACGGGAAACGGGACAGCCTCCACTCCTTCCCGCAGGGCCCTGTGCTACACAACGGCAAAGCACACACAGCGGTCACAACTGACCCGCAGGGTCCAGAGGCAGACCCAAGAGTCAACAACCGCATATCTCTGGCTCCTTGACGGGCTGAGCGTCGGCTCAGAGGGTTACTAGTGAACAGGGGGTACAGAAGGTCGAGCTATTCTTTCCTCTTGAGAGCTTTTAGAATCAATCTCCAACATTCCTTTCCCAGCCGTGTCCCAGCGATGTCCCACATCACAGCTACGCGCAGACACAGACAAAGAAGGAATGCCCAGGCCTGTGAGAGGGCAGTGAGCTGTGGAGGACTGCCCAAAGGGAAACACATTCCGCCTGCTGCAGTCTGAAGGTACATACCTAGAGCCTTCACGGATATCTGCCGGGTGAGCGGAGGTGGGATGTTGATGCACACCAGGTCTACATCTTGATGCAGCAAGATGTCATCAGTCCGGCTGGTGTAGAAAGTGATGTTCATCTCCTCGGCGAGCTGCTTTGCTTCCTCCTCGGTCTTCCCCCACAGGGCCTCCACGGTGAACCCCTCTGCCCTCAGCAGCGGGACTAGGACCCGGGCTGAGCTGCCAGTCCCAAACACGCCCACTCCTGGCAGCAACTTCATTCTGGCCTCTGCTCAACGACTCATCTCCTTACAAGGGTCTCCAGGATAGAGCTGACCTTCCCATAGTCCCAGTCAAACATGGTTCCTAAAACAGTAAGAAACAAACTGGTTAGTGGGGGAGATCATACTCAGTGGAACCTACATTCTTGGATAATTTGAAAGCAATTAAGTTTTCTGACCCCAAAGAACAAATGAAGTATTTTTCCAAAATAAAAGCTGAAGGATTTTGTTCCTTGAACACTGATACCACAGTCACCTGTTAGACACAGAGAAAACAAAACAAACAAGCCGGGCATTGTGGCACACACCTTTCATCCCAGCACTTGGGAGGCAGAGACAGGCGGATCTTTGTGAGTTTGAGGCCAGCCTGGTCTACAAGAACTAGTTCCAGGACAGACTCCAAAGCTACAGAGAAGCCCTGTCTCGAAAAATCAAGAAAAACAAAAACAAAACAAAACAACACAATAAGTGGGGGGGGGGGGGGGTCAAATCTGGGCAAGTAATTTAGCCTTCAAGGCTTCAATCACAAAAAATGACCGATCTTAAATTTCCTTCTCTTAAAAAGTATTTACTTGATGTGTGTGTGTGTGTACCTGATTTCGGTGCATTGCACAGATGCTGGGAACTGAACCCAGGTCCTCCACAAAAGGAGTAATACTCTTAAGCTCTGAGTTATTTCTCCAGCCCTTAATTAAAGTTTTCTTGCTGCAAACATCTAGCAGTTTCACAATACGACAGTGGGAAGAAGTATGAACTAAAAAGCAGCAGCTGCAGCTGCAGCACTGTGAAGACAAGCACCTGGAGCCTCAGGTGGGCGTGTGGGGCAAGCGAGGGCAGCCTGGCCTAGAGAACAACAGACTGTCTCAAAGAAAGACTGAGCCGGGCGGTGGTGGCGCACGCCTTTAATCCCAGCACTCGGGAGGCAGAGGCAGGCGGATCTCTGTGAGTTCGAGATCAGCCTGGTCTACAAGAGCTAGTTCCAGGACAGGCTCCAAAACCACAGAGAAACCCTGTCTCGAAAAAAAAGAAAAAGAAAATCAAAAAAAGACTAAAAAAAATCAGGAAAAAAAAAGGAAGTCAAGCATGGTGACACACTCCTTTAATCCCAGCACTCAGGGGGCAGAGGTAGGCGAATCTCTGAATTTGAGTCCAGTGTGGTCTACATACAGAGTTCCAGGACACCCAGGGCTATACAGAGACCCTGTCTCAAAACAAAACAAACAAACCAAAACACCAAAAGCAAAACAAAAAGACCAAAAACCAAGGGTAGCTAATAAAAATGACAGATTAGATAAATAACACTGGGCACTAAAACCATGCAGCACAGGGCCCTCGACCCCTGAAAGGCACCGCCGCACGCTCACTGGGGGAAGGGAGAGTCTGGTTCACAAGGTACCCAGCATCATCCTGTCCTGGGGACAGAACATCTGTGCCTTTGAGGACCACTGAAACAAGCATGGTTCCTGCAGTCAGCAACTCAGAGCCTCTAGGACTTTTTGTTTTGTTTGTGTATATGTCATTAGGATGTTAGTTTGTTTACTTATTTATAGACAGGGTCTTGTGCATCCTAGGGTAGCCTCAACCTATGAACCACACCTGGTTTTAGGTGCTAGGGAATGAACCTAGGGCTTCATGTGCCAGACAAAGTTTCCTACCAAGTGAAGACATTCTCAGCTCTGGTTTGTGCTTCCCACTATGGATGTGGAGCCTGGCTGGCCCCTGTCACTACCATTGGGATTTTGTCTTACCCAATTTATTTACTTTAAACACAGGGTCTCACTATGAAGGCCTGTGTGCCTGGAACTCAATACGTAGATCAGGCTGCCCTCAAACGTAAAGAGATATACCTATCGTTGCCTTTCATGCTGGGACTTAAGGTCTAAGTCACTATGCCTGGCTCTGCAGACCACTGATTATTAAAAGCCAGGGATAAGGGCTGCAGAAATGGCTCAGCAGTTAAGAGCACGTGCTGGGTTTTTTTTTTTTTTTTTTTTTTTGGTTTTTCGAGACAGGGTTTCTCTGTAGCTTTTGTGCCTGTCCTGGAACTAGCTCTTGTAGACCAGGCTGGCCTCGAACTCACAGAGAGATCCGCCTGCCTCTGCCTCCCGAGTGCTGGGATTAAAGGTGTGCACCACCACCACCCGGCTGCACGTGCTGTTCTTCCAGAGGACCCGGGATCAATTCCCAGCACCCACATGGCAGCTCACAACTGTCTGTAACTCAAGTTCCAGGGTATCCGACTCCCTCAAACATCAATGCGTATAAAAATTAGAAAAAAAAAAGCCAGAGATGTCCATATTCTCTCTAAAATTATGCCCAGGACAACACATCTCTTCCTATTTCACACTGCACTCCTAATTACTTTAGTTATATATGCTGCATATATAAATAAATAGCATATGCACACATGTATCAATATTTATTTTTTGAAATGGGTTTTTTCTGTATAGCCCTGGCTGTCCTGGAACTAACTCTATTTATAGGCTAGACTGGCCATATCGGAGATCCATTGGCTTCTGCCTCCCAAGTGTTGGGATTAAAAGGCATGCATCAGCGATGGCAGCGGCACCCGCCTTTAATCCCAGCACCTGAGAGGCAGAGACAGGCGGATCTCTATAGAGCTACTTCCAAGACATGCTCCAAAGCTACACAGAGAGGCACTGTCTCAAAAAATCCAAAAAGAAAAAAAAAAAGCATGTACCACTGTCCATGGATAAAACACACACACACACACACACACACACACACACACACACATTCTTAAGCATTGGTGGTGTAAAATAACAAATTAGATTTTTTTTTAATAACCTGTTTTACTACCACTGACTCAAGCGAGGTCAGTTTCATTAACACCCATAGAGGGGCCTCTGAGGAAGCTAAATGGCATGACACTAAGCAAGCTGGATAACTGGGTATTTCCTGCTCAAGCAGGAACAGCTAGTTTTCCTGGTTTATTTTGGGGCTACTCTTTCTCGCCCCTAAATTTCTTACTCTTTGTCTTAAAATCATTGCATATGCCTTTCCCTGCCCCTGAAGATCTAGACAAATCCAGCCTCATCAAGTTCATATGAGTTCCAATCACCACATCTCTCAGGAATGCAGAGTACAAGTACTAGGTGCTGGGGAGGCAGGCTGGAGCTTAGAGGCAGGGATTCAAATCTGACTCTGCCACTTACCAGCAGGGTGGCCTTCACATGGGTGGCCAAGGACTTGGTCACTTGCTTTCTCTCCAACTCACCCCCTCCTGGTTTTTGAGACAATGTTTCATATTATAGCCTAGAACTGTGTAACTCAGGCAGACCTCAAACTCACAGCAATGTGCCTGTCTCAGCTTCCTAGAGCTGTGATTACACCCATGTACTTATGTAGACAGAAGGCTCAGCTTTTTAAAAAAATTATGTATCTTTGGACTTACAGTCTCTGTATGTGTGGAAGAGAGATAAGACATGAGCAAAGTACAATGAGATTATATATATATATGTTTGAAAATGCTGTAACTAAGCCCGGCGGTGGTGGCGCATGCCTTTAATCCCAGCACTTGGGAGGCAGAGGCAGGTGGATCTCAGTGAGTTTGAGGCCAGCCTGGTCTACAAAGCGAGTTCCAGGACAGCCAAGACTGCTATAGTGAAATACAGGGACATATATTGAGATTCATCATTTTTATGTTTGCTGGTTTTTAACGGAAAGAAGGGCTTATTTTGGTTTGCAGTTTTAGAGGATGGTCTATCATGGCATAAGACAACAGCTGCAGGAGGCGGCTGGCCACATGTAGTCCAGTCAAGGAGCAGAGAGCAATAAAATCTTTTTTTTAGAGATAGGACCTCATGTATTTCAAGTTAGCCTTTAACTCACTGTATGGCTGAAGGTGACCTTGAACTCCAGCTACTTGTACCTACCAAGTGGACCACCACAACCAGCTCTCAAAGGTGCATGCTTTTCTGAATTTGAATTATTTATTATTGTTGCTGTGGTGGTGCACGCCTTTAATCCTAGTACTTGGAAGGCAGAGGCAGGTGGATCTCTGTGAGTTCGAGGCCAGTCTGGTCTACAGAGTGAGTTCCAGGACAGCTAGAGCTGTTACACAGAGAAAAACCTGTCTCAGAAAAAAAAAATTATTGTTATATGTGTTTGAGTGTAACATGCACATCTCAAGGCATACAGGCCGAGGTCAGAGAATAACTGGGAGTTAGTTGTCTCCACCATGCATTCCGGGGACAGACTGAGGTCATCACACTAGTGCAGCGAGTGCCTGTGCCCGCTGAGTCATCTCACTGGCCCCAAATTTCATTTTCAAATAACCAATAAACAGTGGTATCTCATACTCAGAAGCAGCAAAATAAACAAGTAAATAAATAGTAGGGACTATAGAGACAGCTCGGGGTACAAATGCTTGCAATGTGAACATGAAGACATGAATTCAAATTCCAACACCTATGTTCAAAGCCAAGTATGGCTTTGTGAGCCTACAACCCCAGCAGCTGGGACACAGAGACAGGTGGTTCCCAAGAGCTTGCTGGCCAGTCAGTCTAGCCAGAATGGTAAACTTCTGGTTCAAGGAGAGACCTTGTCTCACCAGAATAAGGTACAGAGTAATAGAGGAGGCCATCTGGCATCTTTCTCTGGCTCCCAAAGACACTTGCCCAGATGTAGGCACCACACCCTCCACACACAAATCAAACCAACAGCTCTGCAGGACAACAAAGGTGACCCTGAGCTGGCTGCACGGATACACCCCATCAGGCAGTATCAGCTGTCTTTAAGTCCACATAATCTTGTCTTAAAGCTGGAAAACAGACTTTTCCATAGCTGGCTTCCACTCGGGAGGCAGAGGCAGGTGGATCTCTGAGTTTGAGGGCAGCCTAGTCTGCAGAGTGAGTTCCAGGGCAACCAGGGTTACACAGAGAAACCCTGCCCCGCCACAAACCAAACCAAAAAAAAAAAAAAAAAAAAAAAAAAAAAAAAAAAAAAACTTGCTCTGTAAACTAGGCTGGCGTTGAACTTGCCTCAAACAAGATTCACTTGCTTCTGCCTCCTGAGTTCTGGGATTAACGGTGTGTGCCTCTACTGCCTGGCTGTATATATTTTAAACTTAGTTGTGTATGTACACACATGTACTACTAGACAGGTTTTTTGGTTTTTTTTTTTTTAAAGATTTATTTATTCTGCATACAGTGTTCTCTGTGTGTATCCCTACAGGCCAAGAGAGGGCACCAGATCTCATTATAGATGGTTATGAGCCACCACATGGTTGCTGGGAATTGAACTCGGGACCTCTGAAGATCAGCCAGTGCTCTTAACCTCTGAGCCCTCTCGCTAGCCTGTAACTATTTCTTTTTAATCAAATGTCTCCTAAATCTATTCTGCCTTCATCCTTGTGCCAACTTTAAAAAGGAAATTAATGGTATTCAGCTGCTTACAGGAAACAATCAGTACACTCAGAGGTTAACAAGAGACCTTGAGTAAAGGGATGGTTTACAATTGCGTGAGTGGCCCCGTAACCGATAGTAGGGCACCAAGAGTCTGTCAGGACTGACTGTACCTGGTCATGCTCCTAGCCCAGATACAATGGAGGAAAAGGAAAAGTGGGTGTGGCTGGAACAGGAGCCTCAGTTGAAGAACATAAATCCTGCTAGAACCATATCTTTGAAAAAGAGAGATCACGGGATAAGAGCCTTGACTTTCCAGCTCTCAGATTTCTTCTAGTGACGCAGATGGAAGCCAGAATTCTGACCTGGAGTCTTGCTCCTTAGAGATTGGCCTTCTGGATCCGGAGGCAGGAGGTCTGAACATACCGTCCTCCAGAGCCCATCCTTAGACTACCATTTAGTGCTGCCAGCTCTGGCTCCTGCCCACCTTTCTGACTCGTCATCTCCTGATTAGGGTTTTCATGTTTTTATACCCACAGCCCCTATTAAACTTCCCATACAGATGCAGAACATAGGGGGCTGGAGAGATGGCTCAGTAGTTAAGAGCACTGGCTGCTCTTCAGAGGATCCAGGTTCAATTCCCACCACCCACATAGCAACTCACAACTAACTGTAACTCTAGCTTCAGGTAAGCTGACCCTCACACAGACATACATACTGGCAAAACACATAAAATAAAATTAAGAAACAAAAGATGTAAAACGTGAACAGATTGCGTTGGCTGCGTGGTAGACCTGAGGCAGGCAAGCTTGACAGAAGAAGGAGTGGGTCCGGCTCTCAGCCATCACTAAGGGTAAGAGTCGAGCTGCTCTAAGGCCCATTTGATACAGTGTTGGTCTAGCATGCACAAGCCTCTTCCCCTCCTGCACCCCCCTACCCGGCACTGATACAGTGGACATGCCTGAAATACCAATACTTGGGAAGTAGGAAGATCAGAAGTCCAAAGTCATTACTGGTTACGTTGGGAGTTTAAGGTTATCCTCAATAAACAAACTAAAAATAAATCAATTGCATTTCAACAAATGGCAGTAATTAATGTTCTAAGCCTAAATAACTTAAGAAACTGTAGTGCCCTAAAGAGAAAGAAACGTGAACCAGTTCTAATCTGATGCCTGGTTTTATAAATAAAGCTTTGTTGGAACACAGTCACGCACACCCATTTACCCATTCTTTTAAATTATTATTTATTTATCTTATGAGCAATTGGCCTGCATATATGTCTGTGCACCATACTCATACCTGTGAAGGCCAGTAAAAGGTGTCAGATCCCCTGGAACTGGAAGTACAGAGGGCTGAATTGAACTCGAGTCCTCCAGAACAACAGTCAGTGCCCCAACCTCTGAGCGTCTCTCCAGCACCTTCCCCACTCCTCCTCCCACCATTTACCCATTCTATTATTGTTGCTCTAAGCTACAGCAAGCAGTTCAGTAGCAGCAACAAGCCACAAGGGCCCACAAAGCCTAAAATAGTTAAAGCTGGCCTTTTAAACAAAAGATTTGCTAACTCATGCCCTATCCATGGGTTTATACAGTACAGGGCAAAGTATAATCATGAAGGTGATGGTGTCCAGGAAAGAACACTCTACCTGTGTGAAAGTCACATATTCTGAGTTAGTGGCAGCTGTCATTCAGCAACTCACGTATGAGTGAGACCTTTCGTCAGAAGACGCCTGTGAATCCTTCTGTCTATGGTTACATTAGGTCCCGACATACCAGGTTAAAAATCAAAATGGATTCAAGCTAAAGTTATACCTTTTTCATTCCGGTTGTCGCAGAGTTTAAACTAGACTGTTATCTCACTTCTCAGACATTAGATTAGAGAGGGAGCAGGTAAATTTCCCCAAAAGATCAGTGTGGACTAGCATGACAATAAAGACTTCTCTGCCTCAACCCTTCCGTAAGAAAGGAAAGCCGAAGCTATATGATGGTGGCCAGTTGTGATTACAAAGAAAGTAAAAACTACTGCTGTTAGTTTTCTTCAGCTTTTTTCTTTTTAATTAAAAATAAAAACACAACAAGAAAGAAAAAAGAGTGCTTGGGTGTTTTGCCCAGGTTTATGCATGTGCAGCAACTGCATGCTCAGAGCTGAAGTTAAGAGACAGCTGTGAGCCGGGCGGTGGTGGCGCACGCCTTTAATCCCAGCACTCGGGAGGCAGAGGCAGGCGGATCTCTGTGAGTTCGAGACCAGCCTGGTCTACAGAGCTAGTTCCAGGAGAGGCTCCAAAACCACAGAGAAACCCTGTCTCGAAAAACAAAAAACAAAAAACAAAAAAAAAAAAAAAGAGACAGCTGTGGGCCGCTGCTGGAAACCAAATCCTGGTCCTCTGCAAGAGCAGCCACATCCCTCCAGCCCTGCAGCGCCTGAATCAACCTCTTCCTGGCTTACTGAGACACTCGTCCTGCTTTAAGGAATGAAGTGTCACCTGACGCTAGAACTGAAAATAAAGCCGCTTGTGAAAGTTAAACTCAATTATTGTAATTCTGCTCTTTATAATGTTGGGGTTGTAATATGTAAAAGGGCTAAATCCTGTATTTCCCATACTTCCTTGCATCTCTATGAGGTTATGTCTCATTAGATAAACATAGAAGGCACAGTTTGTCAAAATTTGTGGATTTTTTTTTTCCCAAGACAGGATTTCTCTGTGTAACAGCCCTGGCTGTTCTGGAACTCACTCTGTAGACCAGGCTGAATCTCAAACTCAGAGATCCACCTGCTTCTGCCTCCACAACTTGTGGATTTTTTTTTTTATTAAAGAAACAGAAATAGGAGGTACAGGAAAGGCTCAGCAGTCAAGAGCACTTGTTCTTATTGCTGGGTGAATACCTGATCACGCAACAGCTTCCTGCAGCACAATGAGACATTGTCTATAGCCGTGGGGAATACCATGTCACGACAAGACAGGCATTTCAGCAAATCTATTTTAAGGTGTGACAGGGCACAGTGGCACATGCCTGGAGTCATAGAGCTTCAGTGTTCAAGGCCAGAGCAGCTATATATTAAAGTCAGGCTTGGGCTAGAAGAGCCCCCACCAACACACACACACACACACACACACACGCACGCACGCATGCACACACACACACACACGCACACACACACGCATGCACGATATACTAAGTAGATACTTGTGTACAGCACAGGAAAACACCACCAACCCCAGGGCTGGAGGTGGCACCGGATGGGAAGCTGCAGGGTGGAAGTGCCCTAAGAGCCCTGAACTGGAGGAAAAGACAAGTGATAAGAAAGCCCTCATCTGTCCACAGCAGCGCCCCTCTTAAACAGCAGCCCACTTCTGTCTCTCAGGACATTTCAGTCAGAGGTTCCTTCCTTCCTTTGTTCCTTCTTTCCTTCCTTCCTCTCTGTTTTTGAGACTAACTCATGGCAACTCATCTGCCTCAGTCTCTTGTGTGCTAGGATTGCAGGCCTAAACTACCATACTCAGCCTGAGCTCTTTAGGTGGACTTACATTCTCAGGAATCCTCCCCCAGAAGAACACCCATGAGTGTCCTACGTCGTGGCACTCAATCACGACTCACGCTGACTTTGTTGGAGAGCCAGTTAGACATCTGCAGGATGAAAGGGCATTAGAACGAATTTCTCAGTCAACAGCTTGTAAACCCAGAGTGAAAGAGCAGGACTCGGTAACTGGACA
The DNA here is from genome assembly GCF_018167655.1 of Microtus oregoni. Taxonomy (NCBI): domain Eukaryota; kingdom Metazoa; phylum Chordata; class Mammalia; order Rodentia; family Cricetidae; genus Microtus; species Microtus oregoni. The sequence continues at coordinate 46,711,421 of NW_024543063.1, forward strand.
GGGCAATGGGACCTGAGTCATAGCTTTTGGCCCTGGGAAGAGGCATCGTATGTGGAACTGCCTGGAAGGCTGTTAACTGATAACCAAACCCAGTTCCAGAAGCCCAAAGGCTGCCAAGGAGAGCATGAAAGCAGATCAGCATAAAATCAAAGATTAAAATACTAAGCTTTTTGCTTTTTTTTTTTAGGGGTCTTTTTGTTTGTAATTGAACTGCACAGTTCTAAAATGTGACCTCTGCAGATGATGAAATCTACTGCAATATCACAGGGCTGGCTCACCTGGGGAGCCTTTAAGACTGCTGCCCAGCAAAAGCCTCCTGATGAAGAACAAGTGCATCCCACTGGCCTCCAGGGTCAGTCCGAGTGGGTTTTCAATGACCCTCAGAAAAGCTGTCTGCCCTTATAAAACTCACCTAAACTACGGGGACAATGGCCTCTTTGCCCACTGTCCACTCTCACCCCTTGAGAGTATTTGGTTTTTTATTACTGTGTAATAAAATGCCTGTCTTCGACACTACATTCTGTGTTTCATCTGAATTCTTACAATGGTAAAAGGAGCAGGGAAGTAAGGGAGTCCAGACAGAGATCTCAATGACAACACTGTTTGGCCAACAGCAGTAGGACACAAGCTTGAAAAACACCGTTGCTAAGGGAGGTCCTACCACTCAAGATATCTGCGGCCATCAGGTAAGTGCAAAGCCATGGGATCACGAGAGACGTGACCAAATTATTCCCACTACCTCATCTGACACTGAGCCAACTGCCAGTTATGAGTGAGATTATGCCAGGCCATCAGGTCCATCAGAACTGACTTAGACCAGACCACCCCAGGAAGCATGAGAAATACACATCTGTCTTAAGTTCTTGGATTTTGAGGCTGTTTGTTATACAGTTAAGAAATTACCTAATATACTTCATATCAACTAAACTCCTACAACCTTCATAGGCCCCACCCCAGAGTCCAGCCTGTTCTGGTCTGTTCACCTGGTTTAACAATAGCCCAATTAAGTGGAGGCCCAGGGCTACAAACAAGCTCTCTTCTTGCTACCCATTACACTTTCTATCAAACAGCTTGGGTGCCTTCAATTTGTATCAGTCTTGGAGACTAAACTCAGAGTTTCACTAAGCGTTCTACCAAGCCTACATGGGTGCTGTGAACTGAACCCAGGTCCTCTGTAAGAACAGCAAGTGCTCTTAACAGCTGAGCTCTCTCTCCAGCCCCAGAACAGTGAAAGTTAAAAAATAGTAATAATAATAAGATTTGAAACACTTGCTTATCTGCATGAGGCTGGGTTCAATTTTGAACAAAGCAAGAAAGAGTGACAATCCCAAAGTGTGCAGAGGACATGGAACAGATGGAAATCTCATATGTTTATGGTGGAGGTAAAAAACAATGCAATTGCCAGGCAGTGGCGGCACACACCTTTAATCCCAGCACTTGGGAGACAGAGGCAGGCAGATCTCTATGAGTTTGAAGCCACCTGGTTTACAGAATGAGTTTCAGAATAGGCTCCAAAGCTACAGAGAAACCTTGCCTAGAAACAACAACAACAAAAAGATACAACAATACAACTACTTCAGAAATTAAGAGGGTTTTGTTTGTTTGTTTGTTTGTTTGTTTGACACAGGTCTTTCTACATAGCCCTGGTTGTCCTGAAACCTACTATGTGGACCAGACTGGCCTCCAACTCAACAGAGATCCACCTGCCTCTGCCTCCTAGGTGCTGGGACTAAAGGTTGCACCACCACATCCAGCTAAAGTGATAGTCCTAAAGAATGAATGTGTACATAAGTGAGTTCATTTCCGTTCCTAGACATTTATCCAAGAAAAGAAAACTCCTGGCCACTAAAAAATGTATACAATGTTCACAATCAATTTAAACTGGAAACAAACCGAAATGCTGATCAATAGGAGAACGAGAAACCAATGGTGGTACTGTGATACAGTGGAACACAGTAAAGCAGTACAAACGAACCATCAATACAAGCAACAATATGCACGGACCACAAAACATTACAGCCACTGAAGGCTGCCAGGCAGCTCTCGGGCTGGAAAGACGATGGCTCAGCAGTTAAGAGCACTGGCTGCTCTTCCAGGGGTCTTGAATTCAATTCCCAGAAAAAAAAGTTTTCCCGTTCTCTAAAGAACAGACAAGCCTTACAGTGACCATTGCCCAACAGTGCCAGCGGTGGTAGACTTATAGCCACTTTACCAGGAAAGAGCGCAGGGAAACAAGCCAAAGGCTACACAGGAATGTCTGTCTTGAGATTCTATAGTTACATGGTGCTATATATGACTGTCAAAACTGAAACTCAATACTTGAGAGCTGTGTGTTTAACTGTATGTGGATTATTCCTTGATTTTCATCTTGAACATTTTTTTTTTCAGACAAGATCTCATTATGTAGCTCAGACTAGCCTCAAACTCAGAACAATTCTGCCTCAGCCTTCGGGGTGCTGGGATTACAGGTGTGTGCCTCTGTAACACCTGGCTCCTGTCCTTACTGCTGGCATTCATAAGCAGGGACCGAAGGGCGGAGAGCAACCCGCTTACCCTTTGCAATTCCAGACATGTAATCAAGATAAATGGGCTTGGAATTAAAAATTAATTCCTATAAAACAAAGAAAATGCCATGGAAGCTAATTTGATCAGCATAGAGACAAAGAGAACCAAGAGAATAGAGTTTCTGAAGAAATGACTTCTAGCTGGAACCAGTATCTTAGGGTCTCGGTGAGTGCTAAGGTGACAAGCCCATCAGAACAAAGCTCTGCGCCTGGAAGTGTGAGCCAGGGCCCACTGGCATGGAGACAGACTCTCAGTCCCATTTTAAAACACTGTGACATTAGCTGAGCTAATTATAAGCTGTTTAAGGTGCTTTTGTATAAAACGACACCTGTAATTTATGCAAACAGACTCACTAAAACATAGGCCACAGGCCAGGATCAAGCAAAGAACGAGATACTTTGGTAAACAAAAACCAGACACAGCTTCTGCTCTTACACAGTGTACCGCTTACAGGAGTGAGCAACAACCTAGCAACCACATAAGCATGTCACGACAATTTAAGGCACGAGCTATAAAGAACACAAGGTACAGTAGGATGAAAACTGCTGTCATATAAAGAAGGACTAAATGAGTGAGCTTGGGGGTGCTGCATACCTTTAACCCCAAGACTTGGGACGTAAGGCAGGGGACTGAAAAAGTTCAAGGACAATCTAAGCTACCAGGTGAGCGAGCATAAGGACACTGATGATATTTATGTCATACATTTTAAGTCCCATATGAGAAAGGCACCATCTACGTGGGTTTGAACGTGATGAAAAACTCCGATCCTGGCATCCCAGTGAATAAATAAGCACAGCAGTTCAATGCCATTAAAATGCTGGATTCAAGCCCAGTCCGGACACACCGGCACAGAACACACACCGACACACACACGAACATCTTTATTCCCCACACCAATGTGGTACAGGCAGGCCGATTTCTGTGAGTTCAAGGCCAGCCTGGTCTACGGGTGGTGGTGGTGGCACACGCCTTTATTTATTTATTTATTTTTAAATGTTTATTTATTTATTATGCATACAGTATTCTGTGTATATGCCTGCACGCCAGAAGAGGGCACCAGACCCCATTACAGATGGTTGTGAGCCACCATGTGGTTGCTGGGAATTGAACTCAGAACCTTTGGAAGAGCAGACAGTGCTCTTAACCTCTGAGCCATCTCTCCAGCCCCGTGGCACACGCCTTTAATCCCAGCACTAGGGAAGCAGAGGCAGGTGGATATCTGCAAGTTTGAGGCCAGCCCGGTCTACAGAGCATGTTCCAGAGAAACCCTGTCTCCCAAAATAAAATCCAATCCAAACCAAACCAAAGCAAAACAAAAACCAAAAAGGCTAGTTTGGAGGTGGGGAGATGGCTCAGTGGTCAAAGCTCCTGCCATGCAATCATGAGGACCTGGACTTGAGTTCAGATCCTCAGAACCCATATTAAGCTGGTCTTCTTTTTTTTTTTTTTTTTTTTATTATTTTTTCGAGACGGGGTTTCTCTGCGGTTTTTGGAGCCTGTCCTGGAACTAGCTGTTGTAGACCAGGCTGGTCTCGAACTCACAGAGATCTGCCTGCCTCTGCCTCCCAAGTGCTGGGATTAAAGGCGTGCGCCACCATCACCCGGCCTAAGCTGGTCTTCTTGATGGTATTATAATTCTAGAACTCCTATGGGGTGACAGGAGGCAGAAACAAGAGAATCTTCAGAAGTTTTTGGCCAACTAGCCTGGCATTTGTAATAGTGAACAAATGAACCTGTCTCAAATGGAAGGCAAGAACCAACACGCGAGGTTATCCTCTGACCTCCACGGGTGCCATGGCACTCACATACACTTTACACACATGCACACTGGGCAGCCTAACCTGCTAGGTGAGTTCAGGTCAGTGGGAGACCCTGTCTGAAAATAAGGTAGAAGACATTGGAGAAACAATATTGCTAATTACAGGGCCAAGTCCCATGCTCATCCCACTTCCATCTGTCTGCACCGTCTGATGGTCTTTCCCACCCTCCATGACAGAGTTCTTTTCTTGGTTTCTAGAACACAAATGCCTGCTGATTTGGTTCCCATTTCTCTAGCCACTTCTCAGACCCTTCCTGCTAGTTTTTCCTGATAACCAATGTAACTAACTACCCAGCCCATTTCTCTTTTCTATTTATACTCCCTTGATGAGTCTACCAAGTCTCATGACTTTAAATACCATCTATTCCCTAGTGACTCCTAAAGTCGTCAGCTGGAGCCTTTCGCTTGGGGTCCAGACCATATAATCAACTACCTATCTGACATCTCCACTTGGATGCTGCATCTGAAACTTAAAGCATACAGAACAACACAGTTTCTAATCCTTCCACGGTGGCTTCATCACTGAAATTGGGAACATAAATCTTCCAATGGCTCAAGCCAAAACCTTGGAGTTATCTTTGCTTCCTTCCCACAGGTGATATATGATCCATCAACAAATCTTTTGCCAACTCTCTGCCTCCTGACTTCATCCTGAATCTAAGTACTTTGCACTTTCTGTCACCCTCACCTGAGTTCAAGTGCCCACTCCTCCTACATCACTGCAACAGCCTCTACTCCGTCTCCCCACGTTACACCCCCAATCTACTCTCACTGCACCAAGAGTGACCCGATTAAAGTGTAATTCAGACCAAATTACGTGTCCAAATGTTTTCTCGAGTGACCTACAAAGCCCTATGCCTTTCCTGCCGCCTACTTTCTCGTTCTGACCTCATCTGCCAAGCCAGATACAACACTGACTGCTGTGTGCAGCTCACACAAGCCAGGGGCTCCTGTCTCAGGACCACGACACTTGAGATCTGCTCTGTTCTACAGAACTTCACTTATCTTCCCCTTCCTTTCAGGCCTCTACTCAAATATGGTCTTTTTCCCTTTCTAGTCTCTTAGTACTGGAGAATTGATCCGAAGCCTCATACACAACAGGCAAGTGTTCTATTAATGATCTGCTTCCTTTTTGAACACAGTCCTATAAGAACAGGTTTATGGTTATATTGTTGCTGCTGTTGTTTTATCTGCCAACCTATTAGAATTTATGCTCCCCGGGAACAAGGAATTTGGGGGGGCCTGGAGCGGTCTGTTTTTTCCAATGTTTTATCACTGATACTTAGTATATAATAAATGCTTAATAAATATGCTCTGGAAAAAAAAGAGAAAAATATTTCGGACCTTGTTCCCACATAGTCAAGAAAGCAAGACACATTTACTGAGCTAATAAAATTTTACTATTTACAATTTTGGCTAGAGAAATGGCTCACTGGTTAAGGGCACCTGCAAAGGGCCTGGGCGCAACTCCTAGCATCCACATGGTAGTTTACAATAGCTGTCTGTAATTCCAGTTCCAGGGGATCTGACAATACCCTCTTTTTATGTCCTAGGGCACCAGGCATGCAATCTGATGGACGGACACACATGCACACAAAATACTTGCACATATGAAATGAATAAGTAGTCAGGTGTGGTAGTGCACACCTTTAATCCCAGTACTCAGGAGACAGAGGCAGAGGATCTTTGAGAATTCCAGGGCCTGATCTACATAGGAGAGGCTAGCCAGGGTTCCTTAGTGAGACCATGTCTCAAAAACAAACAAAACAACAACAAAAACCCAAGTTTAAAAAAACAAATAAAAAACAATGTGTATAGAGATGGGAATAGTCATTCATTCCTGTAATCATAGTACTTGAGAAGCTGAGGCAGAAGGATTCTGAATTCCAGTCCAGCCTAGGCTACATATTGAGACCCTATCCAAAAACCAAAGATAAACAAAAGAAAAGCTGCATATAATCCCGTAGGGTCGTGGGATATGCACACAAACGTAATAATCACATCTCCAGCTACAAAATCAGGCTGGCAAAGCCCCTGAGCGGCGCACACGAAGCAGGGTTGTATGTCTACCTAACACTGCATAAAAAGAAGAAGGCACGGTGGCTTAATTCTAGAACTTCAGAGATAGAGACACAAGAATCAGAAGTTCAGTTGCCCTTTCCAACATAGTGAGTTCTAGGCAGCCTGGACTGCATGAGACCCTGCCTTTAAAAAAAAAAAAAAAAGACAGGGAGATAGGGAGGAAGAGAAGGAAGGAGAGGTAGTGAGGGAGGAGGGGAGAGGGAAAGGGAGATTTACAGTTAGGCACGGTAGTTCATGCTTGTAACCCAAATGCTCAGTGCCACGATAAATCCCTGTTTCAAACAAAACACAAGGCAAACAGCTTAGTCAGTAAAGTACTTGCTGCATAACGAGGAGGACCTGTGTTTAGTTCTCCAATATCCATGTAAAAGCTAGGGGGGTACCACTATGCCCCCATGTTAATCCCAGTGCCGAGAAACCAAAGACAGGAAGGTCCTGGGCTTGCTGGCCAGCTAGTCTAGCCAACTTTGTGAAATTGAGGTTCAGTAAGAGACCTTGTCTCAAAAATAAAGTGGAAACTAAACGAGGAGACCCACTGTGATCAGCCTGACCTCCATGCACGCATATCCACATGCTTATGCGCATGCACACACACACAGACACACACATGTATGTACACAACACACAAACATATCCACATGCACACACATATACACAGATGTATACACACAACACACAAACACATCACATGTATACACATACACAAACATACCCACACATATATACACAACACATTCACATGCATATACATACACAAACATTCACATGCATATACATACACAAACATATCCACATGTACACACAAACATTCACATATATACACACAGAGACAAACATATCCACATGTACACACAAAGACAAACAAACATATCCACATGTACACAGACACACACAGAGTTGAGTAGTCTGGAACAGAATCTGGTTAAGTATTCAGGAAAGAAAACAAGCATCAGATGACAGGAAACTGAGGACTAGGAAGAGGAGCTGACCCCCCCATCCCGTCTTATATTGCAACACGAGCTCTCAAGAGCGAGCCCTTCATCCAGAACCACTTCTGCAACTCTGACCCCTCCTTCCCAGCACATGAGCCACACCACCTTAGCCCTCCTTGCAGTTAAGTTCCTTCCCCTACCAGAAAAGAACACCATATGTCAGTCTGGAGGCTGTGTTCAAAGGCCACAGACCAATATAAAGGGAGGAGAGTAACAGAGGACGCAGACAAACACTGAGACTCAAATTTAACCAGTTTAAAAGAAACATGGCGGGCTGGAGAGATGGCTCAGAGGTTAAGAGCATTGCCTGCTCTTCCAAAGGTTCTGAGTTCAATTCCCAGCAACCACATGGTGGCTCACAACCATCTGTAATGGGGTCTGGTGCCCTCTGCTGGCCTGCAGGCATACACACAGACAGAATAATGTATACATAATAAATAAATAAATATTTAAAAGAAACATGGCAACAGCGAAGCCTCCCTGCCCCCACAACAGTCTGTCACCCCTCCCCAACAACTGGACATTCTGGTGTCACCTGAATTCACTACTACTTTGACCTCCAAAGGTACCCAGTATGTTTTCCTAGCCTAAGGGAAGCACCCGTAGGCCCCAAATTTCTTGACAATGCTCACAGACTCAGTGAGGCAGGACACTTCCCATCTCTCTGCCACTTGGTCTGATACATGCATGACCCAGGCTAGCCACTATCTTCGCTTGTCTCCTTCGGCCCACGTCACTTACTCTGCCTGTAAAGCTCTTCTCTAACCCCTCGGAACTGTCAGCTCTTCACTGAAGCAGCCCCTCCTCCAAGAGCCTGTGTCCTTGGCTGGAAAGAGTAGTTCAGTTTAGTGTTCCCACAGCACCCTGGGCTTTGTCTCTCTCAGAGCTCACACGTCAAGCAGTCAGAATGGCAGGACGCGGCTTCGCTCGCACACTGCTCTATGTCTAAAAACAGCCCAGCTTCTGACAAGGAGCGGAGGCTGCGGAAAGACCCAGTCACCGAACAAATGTGAGATAAGGAAATCAAATCAGCCTGTGAGGCTCTTAAATTCTTCTTTATCTTTTTGACTTTAAATAAATGATTATTTTTAAATCTTAAGAGTGAGAACTGAGCCAGGCGGTGGTGGCGCATGCCTTTAATCCCAGCACTTGGGAGGCAGAAGTAGAGGCAGGTGGATCTCTGTCTGGGCTGGGGAGATGGCTCCTGAGTTCAACCCCTGAGGCCCACATGGCTGAAAAGGAGAACTGAAAAGTTATCTTCTGACTTCCACATAAAAACATGGCATGAAGGTCGCTGTGAGTTCGAAGCTAGCCTAATCCACACAAAGAAATCCTGTCTCTGAGAAACCAAAAAAGAAAGAAAACCAAGTGCTGAAGCTGGCTATGGTGATGCACAGCTATGATCCCGGTCCTTGGGAGGCTAAGGCAAGAGGATCACTGAGTTTTAGGTCAGTCTTGACCACACAGAAAGACTAGATTAGAAGAAATGGAGGAGGAGGAGGAGGCGTCGTCGGAGGAGGACAGCCAGGATTACACAGAGAAATCCTGTCTAGAAAAACAAAAGAACAAAACTAAACCACAACAAATAAAACACAAACACACATCTACACAAAGGAGAAGTCTGGTATGGTGGTGCACACCTTTGATCCCAGCATTTGGGCGACAGAGGCAGGCTAACTGAGACCAGCCAGAGCAACATAGAGAACCCGTACAAAAACAAACAAACAAACAAAAATAACCAAAAAACAACAACAACAACAAAAAGAGGATGGTGAGATGGCTCAGGGCTTGGTGGCACTTGGTGCCAAGTATGACAATCTAGTCTGCTATCTGGGACTCGCACAGCAGAAAGACAAGACATGCACCTCTCACCACAACATATGCTCAGGCACAGAGAGACAGAAACACAAACACACAGAAACAAAAAAAAAAAACCCAAACAAACAAACAAACAACCCAGAAGCAAAAGGGAAGGGAGGGATGAGGAAGGAGAAGGAGTGGAAAAGAACTGGGAAGGGAAGAAAGGGGAAGAGCTAGGAAACAGGTATTGACTCTCACCATTTGTTTCCATTAATATCATCTATGTGAACAGTGCCTGCACTGAGTCTATGACATGGTCACATATTTCCGCCTTCCCACTGGAAGCAAAACCAAAAGCAGGACAAAGGAAAGAGATGTTAACCCTCAGCTACACTAGCTATGGCGTGACAGGGCAGTCACTTGCTAGGCAACCACCACCTCAGAGCACAGAGGCACCAACTCTCCACTCCACTGTACACAGGACACCAAGGACCAGCCCAGTGACCTAGTCCGTGAAGCATGAACACCCTATGCGCCAAGGGTCAGCTAACTGGGCCATAAAGGAGAAGTGAATGGAACACCCACAGATGCATTTAGTTTGCTATTAAGGTTACAAAGCTTCAGCTGGTAATAAAAGCATTCCTCTGCCAGCTCTATCAGATCTTTATTGGTTTGTTTGTTTCTTTTTTTGTTTTGGTTTTTTGAGACTGGGTTTCTCTGTGTAACAGTCCTGGCTGTCCTGGAACTCACTTTGTAGACCAGGCTGGCCTGGAACTCAGAGATCCACCTGCCTCCCAAGAGCTGGGATCAAAGATGTGAGCCACCACTCCTGGCTATTTAAGTCACATTTGTTTGTTTGTTTGTTTGTTGTGCACACTTGTGGAGGTAGAGACAACTTACAGGAGTTGGTTCTCTCCTACTATGTAGGTACTAGGACTCAGACTCAGGTCGTCAGGCTAGCAACAGTGCCTTTACCCACTGAGCCATCTAACTGGCTCTTTACAATATATCCATAAGAAGCTGGGCATGGTGCACATGACTGTAATCCCAGAACTCAGAAGACAAAGGCTGGAGAACTGCCAGGAGTCTGAGTCCAGGTGGGTTACATACCAACTATCAGACTAGCCTAGGCAACAGAGTAAAATCCCGTTTTAAAGCTCACACTAAAAGACACACACAGACATGCATACAAACATGAATACAAACACACACACACACACACTCACAGACAGACACACACACATACACGAACACAGACACGAAGACAGACAGACACACACACATACAGCAGCAGGAGGGACTAGGGATGTGGTTCAGTAATTGCCTACCTAGCATGTCTGAAACCCTGTCAGATTCCCAGCACTCCATAAACCCTATGACATGGCCCACATCTGTAATCCCAGCTCCCAGGAGATGGAGGCAAGTAGATCAAAAGTTCATCAAAAGCTGGTTATAGGGCTGGAGAGATGGCTCAGAGGTTAAGAGCATTGCCTGCTCTACCAAAGGTCCTGAGTTCAATTCCCAGCAACCACATGGTGGCTCACAACCACCTGTAATGGGGTCTGGTGCCCTCTTCTGGCCTGCAGGCATAGACACAGACAGAATATTGTATACATAATAAATAAATATTAAAAAAAAAAAAAGCTGGTTATAGCAAACATGAGGACAACTTGGGTAACAGGAGGCACTTTCTCCAAGAAGAGAGAGACAGTAACATTTTTTTTTCTGATATTGCTCCAAGAGTGAGTACCAGGCTGATACCAGCCTAAGAACATTCTCAGCCCTTTCTCTCCAAAAAATTTAATCTAATCCCTCAATTTTATCATGACTTCCATGAAAACATTCCTAACATCCAGTCTCCAGCCCTGGCAACGCAGCTCCAGCTCCACCTCAGGCTCCACTCTTCTAAGGATCTGCAGGAAATTCCTGCTGTCTGTCTCCAACCGGAATTCCTCTTCCCTCAAACCCGAAGGTCCTCCTGTGCCCCCTCCCCCACAACAACACAGTCGCCAGAGTTCTTTCCTCATTCATGTCCTACCATTTTCAATCACATGGAGTCAGGCATGTTAGGACCTGGGGCACACAGGAGTGATTCAAACAGGCCTCATCCCTGGAGCTCAGTTTCCATTTCTTGCTTGGCCCTAGCTGAACAGAGAGACTGATGATTTGGGAACCTGCCTGTGGCAAGCAACATGGAAACAAACACTGGTTTATCTTTAAGGCGCCGAGGGCAAACTCTCCAGCAATGCACTTGTCTCACCAACCCTAGAGGCGAGTATGTCACATAGTCTGGGTTTACCTGTGGCGCCAAAAACAAGGTGAGTTTTCACTTACAGTGCTTTTCAATGGACAAACTTGAGGTTTTCACTTTTTTGTTTGTTTTTGCTTTTGAGACAAAATATCAATACATAGCCTTGGCCTGAGGCTCACTGTGTAGAGCAGGCTGGCCGTGAACTCACAGAGATCCTCCAGCCTTAGCCTCCTAACTGCTGGATTACAGGCAGGAGTCACCACAGCCACTTCTGGTGCACTTGTACACTGCACACCAGGGCCGGCAAAGCGGCTCCGTGTGTAAAAGCACTCACTCTCATACAGATCTCAGTGTGTAAAAGCACTCACTCTCATACAGATCTGAGTTGCATCTCCAGAACCAACATGGCAGGAGAGCCTGCCAGGTCCAAACGGCCATCCGTGGTGCCTGTTAGCATAGCAAAGCGCATGCTGGCCTCCAGTGCTCCTCAGCTCTTCTCACCCCTAAATTCTCCAGCTCCTGGGCTTCTCTTCCCCAGATTCTCATTCCCCTATAATCTTATTACGCAGCCATGTTCTCTTTTTCTTCCTCTTTTGGCCCCCTCTCTCTTGGTCTCCTCTGCCTGAACCCTTTTTTCCTCCGCTCTGGCTCTTCCTCCCTCTTCTCTCATGGCCAGGTCCCGTCTGCTGGCCACGTTTAATCTACTACTTTCTCTCTATGCTCTGGACTCTTTCAGAGACCTCTGGCTATCCTCTCCCTCATGTCTACAATAAAAACCTCCTCAACTATACCTCGGAACTGTCATATCCTCAGTTTATATAGCTAGTGCCAAAACCCTCACTTTCCACGAGAGCCAACTCCCACACGCTGTCCTCTGACCTCCACACTGGCACTGTGGCACACACACGCCCAGAGGCACGCACATATACACGCAAATGAAGTAAATAAGAAAAATCTGCTTACTAGCCTCTAGTTCAGCAGTTCTCAACCTGTGGGTTGCAACCCCCCCCCAGGAAGTCGAATGACCCTTTCACAGGGGTCGCATAGCAGATATCTTATATATCAGATAATACATTACCAATTCTTTTGTTTTGTTTTGAAAACGGGGTTTCTCTGTAGCTATAGACCAGGCTGGCCTTGAACTCACAGAGGTCTGCCTGCCTCTGTCTCTGCCTCCCGAGTGTTGGGATTAATGGCATGCGCCACCCCACCCCCGCACATTATGATTCATAACAGTAGCAAAATTACAGTTATGAAGTAGCAATGAAAATAATTTTATGAGGAACTGTATTAAAGGCTTTCGGCATCAGGGAGGTTGAGAAGCACTGCTCTAGATGTTAGCTAGGTGACACCTAGTTAACCAATGAAGTCACATTTTCTCTTTTTGCCACACCACCACTTTTTATCTGGTTGCTATGTAATGAAGGGCCAGCTGTAAAAGACAGGTTACAAACAGGATGTGCCTAGCTGAAAATAATCATTCACTGAAGTATTGTAGGATTTTCTGTGCCTGTTTAAATGATGTTCTGTCCACTATTGACACTCTACACTCCTTCAGGACAAAAACCATGTTCTCGGGCTGGAGAGATGGCTCAGAGGTTAAGAACACTGCCTGCTCTTCCAAAGGTCCTGAGTTCAATTCCCAGCAACTACATGGTGGCTCACAACCATCTGTAATGAGGTCCGGTGCCCTCTTCTGGCCTGCAGGCATACACACAGACAGAATATTGTATACATAATAAATAAATAAAATATTAAAAAAAATGTTCTCACTATTAACCAGATACTAAGTCCCTGGAACTTCATACTTAGAAATACACTGCAGAGAACAGTTCTTTATAATCTGGTAATTACTTAGATGCATTTAAATGTTCTCTGGATAGCAATCAATATATTAGGAAATATTAGAAACCCTAAGCATTGCCGCCCGGGCGGTGGTGGCTCATGCCTTTAATCCCAGCACTCAGGAGGCAGAGACAGATAGATCTCTGTGAGTTCAAGTCCAGCCTGGTCCACAGAGTGAGTACCAGGACAGGCTCCAAAGCTACAGAGAAACCCTGTCTCAACCCCCCCCCCAAAAAAAAGAAAAGAAAAAAAAAAGAAACCCTAAGCATTGACAGGATAAACTAATTTTAAAATAAACAGCATGTATGCTGGCTAGTTTTACGGCAATTTGGCAGGCTTGAGAGATGGACCCTCAATTGAGAAAATGCCTTCATATGATGGGGTTGTAGACAAGACTTTGGGGCATTTTCTTAAGAACTGACTGATGTGAAAGGAACCAGTCCATTGTGAGTGGGGCCAGGCCAGGCTGGTGAACCTTGGTTCTTTAAGAAAGCAGCAGGTTGAGCAAGTCAGTTAGCAGCACGCATCCACAACCTCTGCATCGGCTCCTGCCTTCAGGTTCCTGTCGTGATTGAGTTCCTGTCATGACTTCCTCTGATGATAAAAATGATAAAAAGCGATGTGGACTGAATCCAGGACATGTACATATGAGGCAAGGGCTGTCTCTGAACCCAGGACACACACACCTAGGCAAGCGCTGTCCCTGAACCCAGGACACATACTAGGCAAACGCTGTCCCTGAACCCAGGACACACACACCGAGGCAAGCGCTGTCCCTGAATCCAGGACAGGCACACACTCCCTTCTTCCTTTTTCTGAGACAGAGTCTCACCTGTGTAGCTCTGGCTGTCCTGGAACTCACAAAGAGTCACCTGAGCCAGGCGGTGGTGGCACACGCCTTTAATCCCAGCACTCGGGAGGCAGAGGCAGGCGGATCTCTATGAGTCTACAAGAGCTAGTTCTAGGACAGGCTCCAAAATCACAGAGAAACCCTGTCTTGAAAAACCAAAAAAATAAAAACAAAACAAAACAAACAAACAAAAAAAAAAACAAAAACAAAGAGCCACCTGCCTCTGCCTCCCAGGCACTGCTTGGCCTGGCTGACTGCGATTTTACCCGCTATCCTCTCTGTCTCAGCTTCATTTTACCAGACGGCACTGCATGCCCTTGTTATTCACTGACTTTCTGGAAAACCAGAAAGGCAGTTCAGTGAAAGTAGATGCTGTTAGTATTGCTGCTTTATCTGGCAAGGGCTCCTTGCAGTTGAACTGTCAAACACTAGTGATTACTTTATTGCAGGTCAGACTTGATAGCTGCCCTCAGTTACCCTAAAAATGGAGTGGGCGCTAAGCAATTATTTGCCAAAGGTTTCATTGCCATAGTAACTTAGAAACACCTGGAGAGTCTCCTTAAGTCCACTTTTCTCTGGGGTAAAAAAAAAAAAGTGTCTGATTGTAGAACAACAACAAAAAAAAAGAACAACAACAACAACAAAAAAGCCCATAAACCCATGAACACATCCCAACCTAACAAGGCCTCTGCAGTTAAGGGTACTTATTGCTAAGGCAGAGTCAGGGTTCAGTTCCTAGCACCTACATGCCAATTCAGACATCTATAGCTCTACTACCAGGAGATCTGACACTCTCCTCTGACCTTCATGGGTACCAGGCACACATATGGAGCACATACATACATACATACATACATACAAACTAAATCTTTTTTAAATGTTATTTTTCAAAGTTTCTAACTGCTAAGTCATCTACATGTACATCTGTGCACTGTGTGCGTGCCTGGTGCTCACGACAGCCGGAAAAGAGCACTGGATCCCCTAGAACTGCAGTTACACAGGCTGTGAGCTGCCATGTGGGGGCTGGGAATCAGACCTGGGTCCTCTGCAAGAGTAGCCAATGTTCTTATCCTCTGGGCCATTTCCTCAGCTCCTCACCCAAAATATATCTTAAAAAACAAGCAAACAGGGGCTGGAGAGATAGCTCAGTGGTTAAGAGCATTGCCTGTTCTTCCAAAGGTCCTGAGTTCAATTCCCAGCAACCACATGGTGGCTCACAACCATCTGTAAAGAGGTCCGGAGCCCTCTTCTGGCATTCAGGCATATACACAGACAGAATATTGTGTATATATAATAAATAAATAAATATTTTAAAAAAACCAAGCAAACAAACAAACAAAAAAAAACCCAAAACAAAAAACAACTCATACTTGGGGCTGGAGCAATGGCTCATCAATTAAAAGTATCTGCTATTCCCTGAACCATCCATAAATCCAATTCCAGGGGTTCTGAAACTCTCTTCTTCAATGGCACCAGACACACACTTGCATGCAAAATTTTTTTAAAAAAATTCTTACTTAAGCCAGGTAGGGTGGGTCTTGACTTGGAAAGCTGAGGCAGGAGGATAGCTAAAGAGAGTTCCAGGCTGGCTTGGCTTACAGAGTGAAATCTTGGGTCAAAAAAAAAAAAAAATCATGTGTATATATTTTTATTGAAACAGTCTCAACCACATATGTAACAAATATATATATATATATATGTATATATATATATATATATATATATACACACACACACACACACACACATGATTTTTGTTTTCGATTTATCTGGTTATGTTGTGAGTATTTATTTTGCTTGCATGAGAGGGTGCCAGACCACCCTGGAACTGAATTTATGGATGGTTGTGAGCCACCATGTGAGTCCTGGGGACCCAGCCCATCCTGAGTAACAACATCAAGTGGTTTTATTTTTTTCTCCAAGGCAGCATCTCTCTATATGGTCCTGGCTGTACTAGAACTCATTCTGTACAAGAGGCTGGCATTGAACTCACAGAGATCCAACACTTCGGCCTTTCAAGTGCTGGGATTAAAGGCGTGCGCCACCACCGCTGAGCACCATCAAGTGTTCTTAACCCCTGACCCATCTCTCTGGCCTCCTTTCTGCGGTTTTGATGTGGTTAATATGCAGCCCACACTGGCCCAGAACTTGCCATCTTCCTCCCTCTACCCCCTGGGTCCTAGGTATGCACCAACCTCACCCAGTTTGAATTTCTTCACACACGCGCACGCGTATGTACACACCCGCGCACGCACACACACACACACACACACACACACACACACGCCCAGGAAGTGGCTGATCAGGTAAAACTACCTGCTGGCAAACCTGACACCCAAGTTCACTCCCAGGATCTATACAGTAGGACTAGCTGTCCCAGACCTCCACAGTCATGCTCACAAAATAAATTAATAAAATATACAAAAATATTGGGGGCTGGAGAGGTGGCTCAGAGGTTAAGAGCACTGGCTGCTCTTCCAGAAGTCCTGAGTTCAATTCCCAGCAACCACATGGTGGCTCACAACCATCTGTAATGAGATCTGGTGCCTCTTCTGGTGAATATATGTTAACAGAACATTGTATGCATAGTAAGTAAATCTTTAAAAAATATATATATACAAAAATATTTTTAATGGAAGATTACTGATGTAGCCCAGTTCATACGGTGCATGCCTAGCAGGCACAAGGCCCTGGGCTCAGTTCCTGCTGCCTTATAAAACCAGATATGGTGGTACACTCTCAAGTACTAGGGAGACGAAGGTGGGAGGATCTTAAGTTTAGGGTTGCTAGGTGGTGGTGGCGCACGCCTTTAATCCCAGCACTCTGGAGGCAGAAGCAAGCAGATCTCTGTGAGCTCGAGGCCAGCCTGGTCTACAGAGTGAGTTCCAGGCCAGCCAGGGCTATACATAAACTCCATCTCCGAGAAAAAAAAAAATGCGGGGGGGGGGGGGTCTACCAATAGAACTGTGTACTAAAACTTCCACTTCTTGGCCCCAAAACATGTTTTAAATTCATAGCCCGAAAGCATTAATTTTCTCCTATTTTCTGTAAA
This sequence comes from Microtus oregoni, assembly GCF_018167655.1. Lineage (NCBI taxonomy): Eukaryota > Metazoa > Chordata > Mammalia > Rodentia > Cricetidae > Microtus > Microtus oregoni. Next base: position 46,728,677 of record NW_024543063.1, read on the forward strand.
ATGGGTGTCTTGACACTCTTGTGTTCTCTGGTGTAGTTTTTTCAGAAGGAAATGAGTTTCCTTATCACAAACGAATCTAGCTTCACCTACTCAAAGACGATCATCTTTTCCTTATCACCGCATATCACAGCAATGTTGTATCTTATTTTTCTATTTTTTTTTCTATTTTAAAGGCTGTTTCTTTCAACTAAATGGTCTTCCATCAAGAAGTCTTTGTGCCCACAGATCCTCAGAGTAGTGCCTGAGCTGGGTTTCGACTTCTTCCTCATGTATTCTGTCCTTAGCACGATACGGGGAACAACGAACACAAACGTATGATAACTTCCTTGCTGTCTACCCAATGCGGTTTTATACCTTTATATGTCTGTCCTCTTTAGATCCTGCTGTAGTCTGGAAGGTGAACTGTTCACAGACCCATTCATAAATGCTCATCTTCCAGCCCCATCTTCCCTCGCCACTCAGGTGTAATAGAGCCTTGACAGGAACACCTCATCTCATCTTTTGTCTCTCCAAATCCAGCAGTTTTTTTTTTGTCTTTTGTTTCTTTCCTGAGCTACAAAAGTAGGCCAGGGCCAGCCAGGACACAGCACTTGGTCGGGGCTGGCAGGGAAAACCAAACACTTCTGGGATGTTCCTTGTTTCAAGCTGTTACCTGAACACCAGTTTTCTTACATATTTGCTGCCTGAAAATCCCATCTCATTTTGCAAGAGGATGGGCCAGCTACACGATGAGTCCTTTGTCTTAAGTTCCCACACCTCACAAATTCTCATCCACAAAGCGCCCATCCTCACACAGGTATGGAGTGGTCTGTTCCGCACTAGGCGCCGCAGCCTAGGGTTTCGCATCTGGATAGGGATGTGGTTAGGTTCAAGATCTTAACAGGATCCAAAATTCTGCGTCCAAATGCGAGGTCCTACCTCGGAGGTGGGGAAACGAATCCCAGTGCGACCCTCGTACTCCGTACAGGGCACATAATGGTATTCAGAACAGGCCTCCTCCAGCCCCCGGCCCCGCGTATACTCGCCTCCAACCTCAGGAGCCGGGCGGTGGCAGAGGCCGGGCCAGCGCCCGCTCCCAGCCGCGCCATGCCCTCCTTCGCCCTCATTCGCCGCCGGCTGCCGCTCACCTGGCACGCTGGCATCGCCCGTCCAGAGCCGCATGCGAGACCATAGATCCCGACCGGTTTCGGAGGCCACCGGTCCGCCTTGAGGGAGGCTGGTGCGGATGCGCGGGCACCGGAATCCAGCTCACCGACTCCGGGAACACGCCGCCCGGTTTCTAAGGAACAGGGGGCTCTGGAGGGGAGGGGCGGGGCGGCTGAGCACAGCGCATGCTCTGTGACGGGGGTGGACCCGCGCTAGGAGGGGCCGGGATGCAGAGCTGCGCATGCTCGTGCCTTGGGGCGGTGCTTATGAAACCGGCCGTGGGGCTGATGCTGTCTCGATTTCTGCGCTAGCGGTATTGATGCTAGGGGTTTTCAGCCTTGGACGCTCTCGAGTTGGCCCAATGGCGTCAAGAATGTATATTCTTTAGAGAATTCCCTGGAATAAAGAAAGGCCTTGTATTCGACAGCAACCTGTTTGTAGAAACCCAGGTATCTCCAACTGATCGGATTTTTTTGACTCTGGAATGATTGGCTTTCCTGTTTGCTCAGTTGTCTGCCTGGTCTCTCCTCTGGATGTTCTTTGGTTGTTCCTTAAACGTCATGTCTCTTTTAGTCGGTGACCTCAGGTTCTCTTGACCTCCTTATAGAGCCTGTGTTCTCTCAAGGAAATAGATTTTGTAAAGAGACTACCCTTTGTTTTACCAGACCGCTCTTACAAGTGAAGCCGATAGACCTTAATGTGAAATTGGCTCTGCAGAATGTGACTGGGATTTGTTCTACGGGGGAATATTCCCCTGGCTGCTTCTCAGCTGCAAAGGCGGAAGAACCTAGTCCTCATCCCACAGCAGGCTGGGATAAAAGAACAACACGTCTGCTGAAGGTGGTTCCGTGAGCCTTCTACCAGTTGTAAGACTTGCCACCATTACCACTGTCTCCGCACCTGCGCAGCTTCCAGAATGAAAAGAACCGCAACTTGGAACCTTCCTCTTCAAATGGGCCGTTATCCCCTGTCCACTAGAGACAGAAAGGATCAGAGTTAAAATGTGGATGCATTTCCTATTTCCTGGCATTCCTTTTGTTTGTTTGTTTGTTTTTCAAGACAGGGTTTCTGCTGGGCGATGGTGGCGCACGCCTTTAATCCCAGCACTTGGGAGGCAGAGGCAGGCGGATCTCTGTGAGTTCGAGACCAGCCTGGTCTACAGAGCTAGTTCCAGGACAGGCTCCAAAGCCACAGAGAAACCCTGTCTCGAAAAACCAAAAAAAAAAAAAAAAAAGACAGGGTTTCTCTGTGTATTCCTGGCTGTTCTGGAACTCACTCTGTAGACCAGGCTGGCCTTGAACTCAGCAAGGTCCAAGGTCCGTCTGTCACAGCCCTCCAGATGCTGATGTTAAAGGCGTGGGCCACCACTGCCTGGCTTGCATTTTATATTTGATTATGCTAATTTTCTTAGATCAGGGTTTTCAGCAGTGATACTACTAACTTTCAAAGCCTGATCATTTTTTTGTTGTTGTTGTTCAGCAGAGATGGAGAGAGCTGTTTATTATAGGATAGTTAACAGTATCCCAGGCCCTCTACCCAGTAGGTGCCATTAGCACCCAGCCCCAGTTGTGACTACTAAAAGTTACTTTTGTGCTTATCTGATTTCCCATTTCTCCCTGTGCATTAGCTCTTCCCTAAGAATTGTCAGTGCTGGGAGTGTAGCTTAGAGGTATATCACTTGCCTACTATATGTGAGAGCCTGGGTTTATGCCTCCGCATTGCCAGACAAAACCAAAGCCCTCTGTAAGATGCTGAGTGAAGCCTTCTCTAGTAATGCAGATCCAGGAGAATGCAGTGTTAAGCCCCACACTTTAACAGTTTTTAAATAGCTGGTGGTTGCCAGACTGGTGGCACACACCTTTAATACCAATACTCTGGAGGCTGAGAAAGGTCGATCTCGAGGCCAGCCTGGACCACAGAGTTCCATCCGGGACAGCCAGGGCTATACAGAGAAACCCTGCCTCCAAATGCAAAACGACAAACAAGCAGGTAGATGGTGATTGGTGCTCACTGTCAACATCCAAGGGTTTTCTTGGTTTATAGACACACCAAAAACCCTTCTCCAAGGGCGTGTCTCCTAGAGATGGGTCTGGTCCTCTCTGCAAACCTCCACCTGCTGCGTCTGTATCATTACCCGTCATGGTCAGTCTTTCCCGCCAGAGCTTGTTTGCCCTGTTCCTTCACCAACCACCCATCTTGTGCCTGACAGCATTTATCTCCTAGATATTGATCAGCCTTGCCGGTTTTTAAAGCCTACTAGTGGCATCCTCGTTCATGCCCTAATCTGTTACCTCTATATCTTCTATCCTATGGACACCAACGTAACTCACTATGTCCCTTTTCTGCACAAACCGCCGGCTCTGTGGCACCAGGAGAGCCAGCCACATGAGACTCCTGAAGGACTAAGAACCATGGATGCCTGCTATCACCTCCTGGTTCCATGACTCCACATTAACCTTCCTGTGTGGGAAGGGAGCCCAGAAAATTCACTTCCTTTTTTCTTCTTTGTTGCTCGAGATTGAACCAAGGGATTTGTTAATGTGAGGCGTCTTGGTTTTTTTTTTTATCCCGGTTGTGATAAAATGCCCCAACAAAAGCAGCTTAGCAGAGGAAGTTTGTTTGGCTCACAATTCCTAGTTATAGTTCATCTTTATGGGTGGGAGAAACTTGAAGCAGCGGTCACATCACACTCTAGAACAGGGCTGGAGAGATGGCTCAGAGGTTAAGAGCACCGGCTGTTCTTACAAAGGACCCGAGTTTAGTTCTCAGCACCCACATGACAGCTCACAACCATCCATAACTCCAGTGCCAGGGGACTGGATGACCTTCAAGAGCTCCAGTGGCACAGGTGGTACACAGATATATATGCAAACAAAACACACAGCTAAAAACAAAACCCAGCAGGAATGTATGTATGCAGCTACTCAACTTGCTCTCTCAGCCTTACATAGTCCAGGATCCTCTGCCCAGGGAATGGGCCACAGATTGTACCAGGCACTAAGACCTGAACACTACTGAAGCCATGTTAGGGACACCGTTTTGACTGTAGAACCCAGATCATATACCCGAACACCTTCTAAAATAGAAATAAAGACCTACATCCAAGACCTAATTCACAGTTCCAGGATCTGAGAAAGTCCCAAAATGCACTTACCTTTGCTTTTTGGCTTCTGTAGTTTCACTTCTTGCTAACCAAAGTATATGAACCAGGATGTGGTTTTTGTATATAAAAGGCAAAAACATGGTGAGCCTTGGAGCTGCCTGATTGAGGTAAGTTTCCCATGCAGTCTCCAGCCAGCAGTACAGACTTTGTATTTGGCTTTAGAAGTTTCTGTATGAGCTGGGTAAATCCCAGAACTCAGGAGGCAGAAGCAGGCAGATCTCTGCATTCCAGGCCAGCCTGGGCTACAGAGTTAGTTCCAGGCCAGTCTGGGCTACAGAGTGAATTCCAGGACATCCAGGAATACACAGAGAAACCTTGTCTTGAAGAAACCAAAAAGAAAAAAGAAGAGTTTCTGTGTATTGGCCTAGAGAGATGACTTATCGGTCAAGAGCACTGGCTGCTCTTCCAGAGGACCTGGGTTAGATTCCCAACACACACATGGCAGCTCACAAATGTCCTTAATTCTAGTTCCAGGGGACACTCTCTTCTGGCCTCCAAGGGTACCATGCACACATGGTACCTAGACATACATGCAGGTGACACACTAAGACACATAAAATAAAATTAAAAAGAGAAAAGAGTTTCTGTGTGGTCTCTGGTGGAAATGCTTTGCAACGCTCTGGAGGCCCCAGCAGGAGAGATGTCCAACACCCAAATAACTTGTTATCAAGCACTTTTCTTAGACTAACCCCATACCCAATTCTGTAAAACTTCAGCTATCAACCCAGCCTGCTGTCATAAAATAACCCAAGAGAGCCTCTCCACTATTGCCTGGAACTCACCGATGTGGCCCAATCAGTCAGACCCGATGGATTGAAGCAGTTTTGTTCAAAATGGAACCAGGTATTGTTGGGACCATTTGCAGTCCTGGCCTCCACTAGTGACCTTTACTTTCCTTCTGATTTGAGTTACTAAAGACTGTGTCAAAGTTGTTTACCAGCTCTGCTTCACGAGCTCGTGTTGCCTTGGCCTTGAGGATCAGAGGATGAGGTTTTCACCTGTTGGCCTCCGTGGTGCTATTGAATAAAGGGCTTCTTACCAGTGACTAGAGGTCCGTGTCTCTGTATCTCTGTGTGTTTCAACCTCCAGCCTTTTGCCCGAAGCTCACAAACTGTATGGTAGCACATAGAGCGCAGATAGGCGGTGTGCACGGCAGGTATCTTGGAGCTACAGTTGTCACCTTGGACAGGACAGTTTGGGCCCAGTCTCTCAGGTGAGGAACTTCAAGCTTTTGGCATCAACCCAGGCACTTTGCTGCGTGTACACAGACAGTTGCTAGGGATTTACCACAGCCATGTCTGTGGAGCCCTCTATAGGAAAAGGTGGCTTCTCACCTCAACCAGAAAGGAAATTAAAAACAAAGAAATCCTGGTCCTATTAGAGGCCATACAGCTCCCAAAATAGGTAGCCATTGTCCGCTTATAAAGGGCATCAGAAAGGGGAATCCCTGGCTGCCCGTGGAATTGGGGCATACACGCAGACAATATTGTATACATAATAAATAAATAAAATGTAAAAAAAAAAGATGTTCTTAATATTTGTTATGTATACAATATTCTGTGTGTCTGCAGGCCAGAAGAGGGCGCCAGACCTCATTACAGATGGTTGCGAGCCACCATGTGGTTGCCGGGAATTGAACTCAGGACCTTTGGAAGAGCAGGCAATGCTCTTAACCACTGAGCTATCTCTCCAGCTCCCTCATTTGTCTAAGGACCAGATGCACCCCAGATCAAGAGGATTTCACCCCTTTTAAAATTATACTTGAGAGATGGCTCATCAATTAAGAGCACTGATTGTTCTTCCAGACGACCACATGGCAGCTCACAACTGTCCATAGCTCTGACATCCTCACACAGAGAGATACATGTAGGCAAAAATGCAAATGCACATAAAATAAAAATTATAAAAAAATTATATTGCTGGGCGGTGGTGGCGCAAGCCTTTAATCCCAGCACTCGGGAGGCAGAGGCAGGCGGATCTCTGTGAGTTCAAGGCCAGCCTGGTCTACAAGAGCTAGTTCCAGGACAGGAACCAAAAAGCTACGGAGAAACCCTGTCTCGAAAATCAAAAAAATTATATTTTGGAGGTTACCCTCTCCTTCCTAAACTATATTCATGAGGCAGAAATTCCTAACCATTCCTGTCTAAGTCCTTACAGGCCCTGGAACAAGCCCAAAGGACTATTCATCAGACGGTGTGAGGGGCTGTGCCCTTTTCCATGTCAGAGCCTGTGCAAAAGTTCCAGTCCAGTGACTTTGTGTGAGAACGAGGTTCCTGACCTAGATCCTGGAGCCAGTGTGGAAAGGCCCATATCCTATGCTTCTCACCAGATTGCTGGTGGATTCACCATACCTCGTGAAGGAGACCACCAAGGACAACACCAGATGGGCTGTCACCAGGTCCTCTGACCCACTGAGGGCCCCAAGACTGTAGTTGTCCTATTTTGCCTTGTCTCCCATGGAAAAGACCCATAACCTCCATAAGCCAAGACCCTGGGAATGAGAATTAAGAAAGACAAAACTGGGAGTGTATAGCTTAATCTGTCCACTAAGACCCAATCTACCCTCCAAGTGGACTTCCATAAACAATTACAAACCCAGAGGCTACTGGAAAAAGAAGGCCTCAAAGGAGCACACTTTGGAGTTGTGGGTCCACTATTGAAAAAGTTGGGCTCTGGGCTGGAACGATGGCTTAGCAGTTAGGAGCACTGTCTGTTCTTCCAGAGAAAGGTTGTGAATTCAATTTCCAGCAACCACATGGCGACTCACAATCATCCTTAGTGAGATCTGGTGCCCTCTTCTGGCCTGCAGACATATACACAGGCAGAACACTGTATGCGAAATAAATAAATAAATCTTAAGAAAAGGTTGGGCTCCAATTGACCCAAAACTATACCTGCCATGCTGAAGGCCTCCAGAACTGCCAAGAGCTGGGTGAATATCAGTGTGCTCAGTGGGGTTGCAAAACCAGTTCCTTCTGGAGGCACAACTGACCCCTTCATAGGCCCAGAGAGACCATCACAATCTACCTATAAATTTACCAGTTTTGGGCAAGGCAATCTCATATCTATAAAGCTTTGATCTTGGCAGGAAACTAAAGGTCATGATTGAAAAACCAAAACCTGGGTAGTCAGGACCCAAGCAACTTATTGACTAGCCAAGGAAACCTTCACTAGAGTTATCTGGCCCAAAATGGCCCATCTTGGTACCTCTGGAATACAGCCTTCTAAGGCTGCAAGCTCCAAAATTCCAATTTCCCGAGAGGAGCTAGAAGTCAAGCAGACAACAAAAGCCAGGCCCTCGGTATTTGGGGGGCTAAAAGGAGTGTATCAGATCCTAAGCCATTCTAAGCTGAACATAGATGTCTTAGTCAACGTTCTGTTGCTGTGAAGAGACACCATGACCATGGCAACTCATAGAAGAAAACATTTAGTTGGGTCTTGCTTGCACTTTCAGAGGGCTAGTCCATTCTCACAGCAGGGAACATGGTGGCACACAGGCAGACAGGGTGCTGGTACTGGAGAGTGAGAATTCTATGTCTGGAGCCACAGGCAGACGTAGACAAGTGGAGGACACTGGGCCTGGCGGGAGTATTTGAAAACCCCAAACCCACCCCCAGTGACACACTTCCTCCCACAATTAGGACTGAAGTGCCAACTGCAGCAGAACCCAGCCCGAGATTACTGCCCCTAACAGTCTCTGGCCTCCACACATGCATAGAAGGGGAAGTGTAACTACACACATACACACCTTGCACAAAGTTTTTAAAAGTGTATCTAAGTCGGGTGGTGGTGGCACACACCTTCAATCCCAGCACTCGGGAGGCAAAGGCAGGTATCCACCTGTGAGTTTGAGGCCAGCCTGGTCTTCAGAGTGAGTTCCAGGACAGTCAGGACTGTTCAACAGAGAAACCCTGTCTCAAAAAAAAAAAAAAAAGTGTATGTAAGCCAAGCATAGCGGTGCATACCTTTAATTCTAGCACTCAGGAGGCAGAAGCAGGCTTGAGTTCAAGGCCAGCCTGGTCTACACAGAGTGAGTTCCAGGACAGTCAACGCTGTTACACAGAGAAAGAAAAAAGTACATCTAAGCATAAAAAGGATGTAGGTCATATTATATACCATTTTATATGGGGAATTTGAACACCAGAGGAATTTGGCGTGTGGAAGAGAAAGCAGTCTTTGTCGATACTGAATATATACTACACCCTTTTTCCTTTAAAGGTCTGTTTTTATTATTTAAGATGATGTGTAGGTTTGTGTGTCCGAGTGTGGGTATGTGCCTGAGTGCAGGTACCCTGAGGCCGGAGGATTCAGATCCTCCAGAGCTGGAGTTACAGGTTAGCCACTTGATGTGGGTGACGGAAACTAAACTCAGGTTCTCTAAAGTATAGCGGTATATCATTTGTGTTTTGATAAACTTGCCTGAAGATCAGAGGGCAAAGCAGTCCTGCTAGTCAGCCATACAGGCCAGGGAATGGTGGCACACACCTTTAATCCCAGGACTCTGGAGACAGAGGCAGACGGATCTCTGTTAGGGTGCCCTGGGCTACACAAGATTGACTTTGTCTAAAAGAGAAACAGAGCTCACACAAAGGTGATCCCAGCGCTTGGGATCATACACCTTTAATCCCAGCACTAGGGAGGTGGAGACAGGAGCAATATAGCTGGGTAGAGAGACAGGAACTCAGTGGGGTGTGGAGTCTTTAGGATTCATGGAGATAGGCTCTCGTCCATTTTTAGTCTGAGAGTTAAGAGCCAATGGCTGGCTGCTTTGCTTTTCTGATCTTCAGATTGAACCCCAGTATCTGTCTCTGGGTTTTATTAATCATGCAACAAGCAAGTGCTCTCCCAGCCACTGAGCCATCTTTATAGCACCACTTTTTTTTTTTTGACACAGGATCTGTGTAGTCCTGGCGTGCCTGACCTTGAGCTCAGAGATTTGCTTGACCCTGCCTCTTGGTGCTCAGACTAAAGATGTACACTATCACACCCAACCCCAATACTACATTAAAAAACTTGAGGGGGTTTTTGGAGACAGGGTTTCTCTGTGCTAACAGCCCTGGCTGTCCTAGAATTCACTTTGTAGATCAGGCTCGCCTCGAACTCAGATCCACCTGCCTCCTAAGTGCTGGGATTAAAAGTGTGTGCTACCATGCCCAGCTTTGTATTTAATTACATAATTGTGCCTTTCCTTTTTCCCCTCTATCCTTCCCATATACCCACCTTGCTCTCTTGATTTCACAGCCTCTTTATTATTGTTACATATATACACATATGTGTAAATACAATCTGCTCAGTCCGTGTTACTTCTGTGTGTATGAATTCAGGTTTGACCACTTGGTATTGGATAACCAATGTGGGGGTCTTCCCTGAGGAAGACTATTTGCCCTGCTCTCAGCATGTCTTGATTGCCTGTAGTTCTTTGTCAAAGGCTGAGGCCCCATCAGAGCTCCCCCTTCTACTGGTGCTATGCTCATTCAGGTCATGAATGAGACTTTTCCAGACATGTTGATAAGACTTCGTAGGTATAGCTTCTCTGACATTTCTAGATAAAATCTCACAGCAAACCTGTCCCCCTGGCTCTTACAGTCCTCCTGCCTCTCTTCCGCTGAGATCCTTGAGCCTAGGGTGAAGGATTTGTTGTGGAAGCATATTTTTGTGGAGGAAAAACAACACCGCAGTCCGCCCTTCTGAAGTTAAATTTGTCGTTTTTCTGGTCTAAGATGAAAGCTATTTAAGAGAGAACTAGCTAAAGCCCCTGTCCTTTTTGGAGTCTTGCCAAGAGAGGTATGAGTCCACCAACCCCAGTAAGACCAGGAAAAAAAAAAAAAAGAGAGAGAGACACAATTGCTCATGGATGTGTATTTTAATAAAAATAATTCTGTCAAAATACAACAGGAATTTTTTCATCTCAAGTACAATTTAATAGGATGTTTGTGTTAGAATTCTGTCAACCCTCTCCCCACCACAAATTTCATGCTAATGCTGAGTATCAACTTGCAAGGACAAAGGCAGAACCAGTGTGCACAATGTGGAGGATGCCTGTTTCAGCTGGAGTTGAGAATGGAGGGGACCTATGTGAAGAGGTGGGCGCTGGGGACAGCCAGAAGCCACCATCTGGCCACAGGTCCAAACGCCTGCAATTGGTGGTAAAGTAGGGCTCTGAAGTCCAGCTGCCAAATGACATGCATACCTGAGTTGTGAGCGACCAAAGGAACGTTCAGCCCCAACAGTCCTCTGCCTCATCTCTTTTTTGTGCTTAAGGGGCTGGGTAGCCAGGCAGTCCTCACTTCCCTAGCTTGTGATATTCTTGTTCTGCCGCCTAGACCCAGCCACAGACCCACATAGGAAGGGGTGGGGATCTGTCAACTTGGTCCTTGCTCTGCAAGGAGCTACCACCTGGTGCCACAAAGGGGAGGTGAGTAAGGAATGCTGCTCCCCAAGGGCTGGAGAACCTAACACAACCAGGTCCTCCTCCTGCCTACAAGGGTCAGGTCCAGCCCCTTACTAAGCTGGAGCCAAGAAACTATTCCCCATCCAGGCTCCTGGAAACAGGCTAGGAGGATTGGAGGTACATACAGGGCTCCTCTGGTAGCAGCACTGGACTAACAACTGGCTCCAGCAGCTTGATTTTGGCCCTCCCCACAGCTTGTGGGGCAAAGGCTTATGTCCCCAAAGTGAGCTGTCCAACTAGGACAGGGAGCCCCTCTGGAGAGAAACCGAGTAAACAACTTGGACTCAGCTGAAACAGTGAGATAAGGCACAGAAAATGGGGAGATGGCCATGGGTACTGAGTGCGAGCCAGATAGACACACAACCCCATAGAGCACACAGCAGTCCCGAGCCCTCCAAGGCCCTCTCAGCCACTCCACAGCCCAAGTCTAAGCACCCACTGTCACACTCCTAAAGGTCCCTGCTGCTCAGGCACTGCTCAAGTCATACCAACCTAACCCCTCACAAAGCTCATCTGCCAAGACTGTCGAACCCATACGAATAGTTAGTCCTGACTGTGCCACTATTTGCTGTGTGGCTTTGATTAAGTCACTTCATCTCCTGGGCCTGTTTCTTTAACGGGCAAAGGAGAGGACAGGTGGGGATGTTTTCTGAACTCCACTGCTCTGCAAACGCCACTGGATCTCATTTCCAAATGTGAAGACGAGCACTATAACAGCCTGATATTTCCAGCCTTCAACAGGATGAAATTTCCTTTACACAGGACAAGACCTCTTAACAATCTGCTAACTAAGCTCTGTCAGGAACCAAGAAAATGTAGTAGCCCTCAAACCAAATTTCTGCAAGATTTCAGTCAGGGCCCTGGCCTGTGACAGCTGGCTTAATTCATTTTGCCCAGCTGTGGGCCTGGTGAAGCCTGGCAGACATAGAGCATCTCCAGCTCTCCCACTAATCTGTGTCCACAGCAGAACATGAGCTCACCCAGCCCAGATGCAGATGCAGATGGGGACTGGAAGCCCACTTGCAGCTCTGCCTTCTCTGTGCAGAGGCTGCTGGGCTTTTCACTCACCCTGTGAAGCAGGTAAAGAGATCTGGCCCCTCCAGGTCTCCTCTCCATAGACCCTCCTCTTCCTTGGCAGACAGTCCCCTCCACGGATGGCCCACCCACATCCTGGCAGCATCTCAGCCCTGTGGTGGTGGGGTTTTTTGTTGTTGCTCCACCAGCTGTGAGGATCCACGTGAAACAGCTGGTGGGACATTGTAAGGCCCATGAAGTCTCCTCTTCCTAAGAGTTGCTGGGGCCAAGCTGGAGGGAGCAGCCTCCCATAGCTGTAGGGAAATCTGGACCAGGAAGCCAAAGGTTCCATCCACTCTGGACCAGTGGTCTGAGAACCAGCCTCCACGAGGTACCAACTTCTCCACAGGAAACATCAATCCCATCAGAGCTGGGCAGTGATGCAGACCCAGGCAGGAAGAAAGCAGCCAGCCTGTAGTTAAGGGCCTCTGTCCTGGGAACAGAGTCTTCCTCTTGGCATACAGCAGCTCTTGGGTTGAAGGCAGGTAGTTTCCAGGCATTCAACTGAGAGTAATGAATTATTTGGCCATCTTAACAACAAGGGAAGGCAGGGCACTGAGATGGGAGAGAGGGGCAAGGCAGGCAGTGAGGCAGGGTGGAGTGGTAGACAGCATGCTGGCTACAGACCCTGTGTTCCCTTGCTTTGCTGTGTGCCCCTGTGCCACCTCACATCCCTGAATCCCCGAACCTGCAGTTCTGTGTTTTGTCTACCTAGAAGGGGTCTAGAGACCCACACCTCTTGGGATGCTGCAAAGCAGCTTAGCCTAACCTTGCCCACCAAGCAGCCTCAGTTGGACCTGTGGCTCAACAAAAGGGGAGCCTAAAATAAACAAATCACTTGATTGAAGTGACAAGAGATGATTCTTTTTTAATGAGTTGGACTCAAATAAAAACACATGGTGTCTGGACAGCCTCACCCAAGAGGTGCTGGACCACTAGTGCTACGATAAATACTGTGTCTTTTTTTTTTTAATATATATATATTTATATATATATAATCTCATTTGTTTGTTTGTTTTTTTTTACTTATGAAAATAATAAGCTATCATCAACCTGGATAGGCTTCATTACTAAATTAGCAGAAACCAGCTCAGCACAAACTCTCCCGAGATAAACACTGGTGGCTCAGTCAGGAGGAAAAAAAAAAGATTAAAAAAAAAAAAAACAACAAAAAAAAAAAACCCAACCTCTCCTCAAAACAAAATCTCCTTTAAAGGAGAAGCCGCTACATGAGTAACCAGCCAATACTGTGTCACAGGCCGCTGCACAAGGAAGGAAAAAGAGGAAAGGACAAGAGAGGGAGAGAGGGAGGGAGGGAGGGAGGGAGGGAAAGACCGGCCAGGTAGGAGGAGTGGGACTCTGCCCACGGCTTCCAGGTCTCTGTACCAGGTGCCTATGGAGGGCAGGGTTGCTCCAGCCTAGGGCTGAAGGATGGCCAGCTGGAGCCAGCCAGGAAGGTCAGCTAGTGCAAGTAGTCATCAACTCTGGCAAAAGAGCAAGACCCCAGGCCTGCTCGGGCCATGAGCCGTAGACATTCAGATGCCTGGCCCAGGGCGAGCATCAGAGGAGGCTGCTTTGGCAGGTTCTGGGACTCTGTGAAGAGATTACAAGGGATGATCAATGCTTAGCCAAGGACTTGGGCGCAGGTCAAAGTTCCCTAGAGGTCGGGGTATGGACAGACTCTTGGAATAGAGTTCATTGTCTGAGTGCCCTAACCACCAGGCCATAGCTCTGCATTCATGACAGGAACCTAAGGACCTTGGCCTTCTCTAGAGCAAGAAAGCCGGCCTGGGCCATGGTCATGAACTAGCGGTCAACTCAGCTGGGCATAGGGAGTTAGGGTCGGGTTCCCCGTGAAGGCCTAGGCCAACCCTGGTATGTCCAGCAGAGGGAAGGTGGCCACCGTACACTCAGAGGTGGACATGTGCTTTCAGCAGCTGCACTCACCTAAAATGGCGCTGTTGAGAGCAGCGCACACAGGCTCCCTCTGGATGGGGTCAAGCTGATGGCCAACGGGGCAGTTCCAGGGGTCTGAGTACGCTAGTAGGCTAAAGGCATCCTAAGGGACAGAGCACTGGTGAGAGGAATGCAGCACACCACACATAGTCCCCACAGCTCCTGAGGACAGACTACTGAATGGGGCCCAGAGAGAACTCACGATCCCTGAACTACAGAGTCAGGCAAAGCTAAACCCTCTTTAGATCTTAGGGTGGGGAACACCCTGAACACCCCACATTCCACTGCAGACATGACTAGAGCCCATTCTGGCCTAGTACTGCTTCCCAGAGCCCTGGCATCAGATGGGAACCTGCTCTGTGTGAGGACCTGGCTTCTCCTATACCTGCAGCATCTCCGTGTGGGTCAAATTCTTGCCATACTCTCGGCCCAGCTGCTCGCTCAATGCCTGCAACTCTCGGCCAAACAGGATGATCCTTTCTGTGGCAGCCTGGTTGCCCCCGCAGAGCTGCCGCCGCGGATGCCCATCGTCTGCACCCAGAGGCCAGCAGAAAACACATTAGAGGGAAAGGGGGAGGAAGACAAGGACCCCATGGAGCTACAGCGTCTGCCAAAGGCAGCCAAGGGCTAGGAAGCACGCAGGTGGAGCAGCTAAGTTCAGCTGGCATACGGACCAGAGGGAGCATGACTTGGAAACTTCCCCCTTCCCACCCTGCACAACTGTGTGGTGCTAGTGAGGCCCACGTTCTCAAACTCCCTTTGGCCTTGAAGGGGTCTTGGTGGCAGGCATGGACCTTCTTACACACTGGAAGCCACCTCAAGGATGCATTCAGGAATGACTAAGAAAGTGGTGGCTGGATCCAGCTTCAGTTTCTCAAGCTGCCAGAGCCTGCCATCATAGCCCCTCTCAGGAGGAAGTGGGTATTACAAGGAGCACAGGGGCTGGGCCACATGAAGGAACAGCACTGACCCATGCTGGACTCATCTGTCTGCAGGTCTTCGTGCTTGTAGGCGCCATTGACGATGCGCGTGGATATGCTTTCCAACATGCCATTGGGGTAATGTTCTGCCTCCATCTCCATCTCACTGTCGCTGGAGACAGAGGACAGAGAAGTTGGGTCTCTACCCGGGCTTTGTTTACCATTGCTTCAGGTAAACCCAAGAGTTTACCCGATGGACAAAAACGGGCCCTGTCATGGCATCAAACTGAAGGACTGCCAGGACATGGAAGGACAGCCCAAGCTTTCTAGGCTCCAAGGCTTTGCCCCCACTATAGTTATCTCCAGGTGCCTGTTACATGATTCCTATTCTTGTGACTCTTCTCAGTTGACACACCTCTTCAATATATCCTTCTCTTCCCTACCAACTGAGCAACTGACTGATTGGGCATCTCTGTGGCCTTGGCAGGAACCCAAAGCAAGGTCAGCTTTTAGGTACGCCTAGGACCTATTGAAAGCCATTGGAGCTGCAGCCTCCAGCCCAGGTCACCTTGCTGTCCATGAGCCTAATTTCATAAAATTGCTTAACTGTGGGCTGGAGAGATGGCTCAGTGGTTAAGAGCATTGCCTGTTCTTCCAAAGGTCCTGAGTTCAATTCCCAGCAACCACATGGTGGCTCACAACCATCTGTAAAGAGGTCTGGTGCCCTCTTCTGGCCTGCAGACATGCACACAGACAGAATATTGTATGCATAATAAATAAATTAAAAAAAAAAAAGAAATAAAAAAAATTGCTTAACTGTAAATACTAGAGCTTCCTTTTTTTCTTCTTCTTTCTTTTTCTTTTTTTCTTTTTTGGTTTTTTGAGACAAGGTTTCTCTGTAGCTTTGGAGCCTGTCCTAGAAGTCACTCTGTAGACAAGGCTGGCCTCAAACTCACAGAGATCTACCTGTTTCTGCCTCCCAAGTGCTGGGATTAAAGGCATGTGCCACCTCCGCCCAGGTGACCCTACAGGTTCTAATAGGCCCATTCTTTGGAAAAGGGATCCCTGTGTAGGCTACCATGTTATCAAGTCTGGCAGGGTCAGCACCTACAGAGAAAACCAGAGCCAAGGAAATTGACAGTTATATCTTGAATAGGGACAAAAGCTAGAACCAGTGTTTGGCCTGATCGGTCAAAAGGTTGCAATCCAGGCAAGACCTACAACAGAGGTGAGGGTAAGGGCAGAAGGCAGCATTTCAAAGGAGAGACTACCCAGTGATAGGCTCAGTGGGCACAGAACGGAAGCAGAGTGGAGAGAGAGGAGCAAGACAGGCACCTGGTCTCCTGGTTACTGGTACTGCTGTGGGGCTGGGACTTGGTGGAGTCTGTTGAGTTGGACTCGGAGTAATTGATGGAGGACGGGGAAGA
This sequence comes from Microtus oregoni, assembly GCF_018167655.1. Classification (NCBI taxonomy): domain Eukaryota; kingdom Metazoa; phylum Chordata; class Mammalia; order Rodentia; family Cricetidae; genus Microtus; species Microtus oregoni. Next base: position 46,744,814 of record NW_024543063.1, read on the forward strand.
GGAGGACGAGGAGGACGAGGATGAGGAAGAGGAGCTGGGTGCGGGGTATTTACTGTGGTTCTGTTTGTTCTTGGTGGATGCAACGCCATTGCTGCAGCTGGGACTGTCTGCTCCTAGAAGCCAGGGTCAGAGAAGGGGTAAGAAGTGGGGCCCCAGGGATCGCCACAGTGGTCCTTTCCCATCTACCCAATCCAGAAGCCAGTCCTCAGTCCACACAGGAAAGGTGGGGGCGGCCATTCTTCCCCACACCAGCTCTTCCGAAAGAACTCTGGAGGATGCTGACCTGTGCTGTGCATATGGGAACTACTAGGGCCGTGTCGGGGGCTGAGGCTGGGGGAGCCAGGGTAGCTGTCCTGGAACTTGGGGCTTCGTGAGCTCAGGCTGCGGACCTCACTGTCGGTGCCATTCACCATCTCCACGAACTGTCGACACCTGCGAAGGGAGCGCAGCGTTGGCATTCTGGGCTGGTGCAGGCTGGGGTTCCTGCTGCCGACGGAGGGCCAGGCTCTGGAACTGTAAACCTGACTTACTTGAGCATGAAGAGCAGGTTGGGGTTGTGCTCCAGTAGCCCAGGGTAGAAGCGCTGGGTTGTTTCAATGGCTTCGCCCACCCGGCCTTCCAGCACCAGCTTCTGGATTTCTGTAGAGAAGAACATGGTTGTGAGTAAGGGCTAGACCCCTGCATCCCCCGGCCAGAAGTCAGGTGGACTGGCTCCTCGCACACTGATAGCTGGAGAAGCTCACAGAAAAGGCTGAGAGAACCTGGCTGCCAGGGACGACAGCAGAGGCTGGTTTTGGACAGCTGTCATGGAGTTCTCAAGAATATGAGGAGAGAACAAGGAGAACTCATAGCCTAGAGTTAGGAGGCGAGTCTGGAGGTCCACTCTTGCAGGGCCCAGGAAGCCAGGGAGGTAGCTAGTAAGGGGAGCCCTGGCTATGAGACCATGATCTTGAGTTGGCCTGAGGACGCCTCTTTAGACAGACTGTGCTCTCTTCAGGGGTATGCGCTGGCTTGAGCTAAGGTCCACTTCCTGACAATGTGCAGATGCTGCAGCATGCTCCGTACTGGGAGAAGAGGTAGTCTACTTCACACTGGCCTCTCTGAGGATGGTACTTCTCTGGCCATCAGCATCCTGCTACTCCCTTCTCACTCTTGCCCTAGGACCTGGGCAGCTTGCTGTGAATCTGGGTCTGAAGCGCTCTCATTTGTTGACTCCAAGTCTAGGATAGGATACCTGTCCATCCACCTGGTTAAGCACAGCTTCTCGAGAGACCCAGACCCAGACACAGAAATGATGTGCTCAGAGAGGCAGGGAGGGGAAACAAGCATGGAGGAACAGAGTTCTGCCATGCCAGGATCGGGTCTACGCCTGACTTTCACAATGTGTTATGTTAGGGAGGCTGCTCTGAGATGGCTGGGGCCGCTGGCTACCTGTGGAGCAGCAAATGAAGGAAGGGAGCAGGGACTGAAGCCAGCAAGCTGGTCTCCAGGACGGCAAGGACAAGGTTAGACTAGACTCTTGACAGCCTGAGAAGGAATGAGCTACAGATTCAGGGGCAGGTAAGGAGGCAAGGGGAGAAAAAAATTAACCTTACTTTGTCTGTTCTTTATGGATGCCTGTTCTTCCTGAATTGTGGTTTCAGTCATTCGGGCAAAAGCTGTGGCTGTGGCACAATACCCATGATGCACCAGATAAGATGAGACTATGCTAAAAATAAATAAATAAATAAAAAGAGCTTAAGGTAACACCCAAGAACCACATTTCTCATAGACCACTAAAGGGGGACAGGCCACATGCATCCCTATGGTCTCCCCTAAATAGATCTTGGAGGTATGACCCAGAGTGGGTAAAGAAAATGAAACCTGCCCTCAAGTGCTCACACTGTCGACAGGAGAGGGACCAGCCACATCTGTGCCTAGAGGTCAGAGGAGTGGCTTCAGTTCTCTGAGACAGGCTGCCCTCCGCCTCACAGAAACGGCTGGCTTCTGAGAGACTGCAGCAAGTCCAGATCTGGTAAGTTTACCCCAGGGCTGCCTAAAATGGCAACTAGACAGGCAGTGTGGCAGTGGCCAGGACACAGAGGAGGCCTGCACACCCATATTTGACAGAACTAACTACCAAACTTTAGCAAATGGTGAGGAACGCAGGGGAACCCTGGGGTTGCCTGCACTGGAGGAAGCACCTTTGTCCCCAGGGAGCCTGCCATGTGGGGGCACTGGCTCTAGAGCAGTGTCAGGACCTCGTGGGGGAACCTATCAGATACCCTGCATAGCAGATATTTACATTACAATTCATAACTGTAGCAGATTTAAAGTTATGAAGTAGCAACAAAATAATTTTATGATTGGGGGTCACTAAGACATGAGGAACTGTTTAAAAGGTCACAGTATTAGGTAGGTTGAGAGCCTCTGCTCTAGAGAAATGGGAGCTTAATCTATAGGTCAAATTAATTCCATGATATACCATGGATCAGGGCTGATTTTGCTGGGAAGAGACAGGCACAGCACGGCAGCAGGAGCACAATCTTTTTGGAAGAGCATAATGTACAAAAAGTCAACCCCATCTCAAGCTGGCTGAGCAGTGCCTGATGTACACATATGTGTACATGTACATGCATGTGTACAAAGATGAGCTCTCATGACCTGTGTGGATAGGAGATGTATGGGAAATGCTTTAAGTCTGTGCAACGTTAGCTGTTTCTCTTCTTATGTTTTAAGGAGTAAATGAAATAAACAATCAAAATGCTTGGCATTTTAACATAAACATAAGAGCAATGTATTTTGAAAAAATATAAAAGAGCATCAAGTCCTGTGGAACTGGGGTTACAAATGATTGTAAGCTGTCATGTGGATTCTGGGAAGCAAACACGGTCCTCTTAAAGAGCGGCAAGTGCTCTGAGCCCCAGAAAGAAACTTTATATAATGTGAATTTCTTTATTATGAAAGGGTTACCTATACCAGCAAAAGAAACGGGCTGGGGATTCTGGTCGGCAGTACTGTGGCCTAGCATGTATGAGGACCTGGGTTCTACTGCTGTCAAGAGAGAGAAGGGATGCAAAGGCGGGGAGGGGAGAAGATGGGAGGATGGTAATACTTGAGTCTCACCAGGGGAAGCCAGTCAGACATGAAGCTGTGACAAATCTATCTCCAAGATAACCTAGTCACTTCCAATATTTATAAAATAAAGTTTTAACAGAATAAAGAATAACAACACAAATTATATCCAGGTCTTGGCAAATGCTGCATAGGACATATACTGGCACCATGGATACATACATATAAAAATCCATGTGCTGAGCCCAACCCTGAAAGTAACTCCATTTCTTCTCCTGCCCAACCAGCAAGTATATTGTGGGGGATGGCATTGCTCTGGCCTGCAAGGAAGCACTTCTCACCTGCTGGGCTGGGAACCAGAGGTGGTTAATGCTATTCCTTCCAGGTCTGGCTGCCTGTACCTCAGCCCTTCCTTAAGGTTACCTTAACATCAATCCCTCAAGAAAAGAAAGCTGAGTACTGGGGATATGGCTCAGTGACAGTGCTTTCCTAGCATATAGAAAGCTCTGGACCACTTTCTGGAGAGAAAGTGAACCAAGGAGACAGGGTGGGGCAGGGTGGTGCTGGGGACCACTTGAGACTGCATGAGAAATCCTACCCCTGGTCCCCTGGTGCCTTTGCAGAACAATAATCAGGGTTAGCAGAAGCCAAGTCCTTGCCCACTCTTGAGAATCGAGCTCACATCCACCTCCTAACAGGTGGATGATTAACGGCCATTGCTTCTCCCAGGCATGCAGCTGGCTAGTGAAATAAAGACCCAAACTTGGGCCCCTGTTGGATCTCAGCAACACTAGCCTCCAAGACAATTTAGACACTAATTAGCCAAGGAGCCTGCTAGGCTGATCCTAAGGAAGGCTTCCTGATAACTCTGCCATGGACACAGGAATACTGAGGTGGATACTGACCCTGTGAAGTCATCTCAACCAAAGTATGGCAATATGAATTTTTTTTTTTTTTTTTTTTTTTTTTGGTTTTTCGAGACAGGGTTTCTCTGTGGTTTTGGAGCCTGTCCTGGAACTAGCTCTTGTAGACCAGGCTGGTCTCGAACTCACAGAGATCCACCTGCCTCTGCCTCCCGAATGCTGGGATTAAAGGCGTGCGCCACCACCGCCCAGCTCAATGAATTTTTTTTTTTTTTTTTTTTTGTGTATTATTTGGGAAATTGCATGTGATGTATTTGTATTTGTGTTTTAGCGTCTGTGGTCACACTCTTCTGTGGCATTTCTTTTTTTTTTTTTTTTTTTTTTTTTTAAATATTTATTTATTTTGTATACAATATTCTGTCTGTGTGTATGACTGCAGGCCAGAAGAGGGCACCAGATCTCATTCCAGATGGTTGTGAGCCACCATGTGGTTGCTGGGAATTGAACTCAGGACCTTTGGAAGAGCAGGCAATGCTCTTAACCTCTGAGCCATCTCTCCAGCTCCCCTCAATGAATTTTTTAATGGTTTTTCAAGACAAGGTTTTTCTATGTAATTCTGGTTACGCTGGGACTTGCTCTATAGACCAGGCTACCCTCAAACTCACAGATATGCCTGCCTCTGCCTCCCGAGTGTTGGGACTAAAGGCATGTGCCAACATACCTATATTGGGCTGGTAATCTTACACACAGGAGCCTTGTAAATTGTCTGAGAGGAAGGCTTTTTTTTGAATTGTTATTATTTTTATTTTTTTTATTTTTTTTTAATATTTATTTATTTATTATGTATACAATATTCTGTCTGTGTGTATGTCTGCAGGCCAGAAGAGGACACCAGACCTCATTACAGATGGTTGTGAGCCACCATGTGGTTGCTGGGAATTGAACTCAGGACCTTTGGAAGAGCAGGCAGTGCTCTTAACCACTGAGCCATTTCTCCAGCCCCCTATTTTTATTATATGTATAATTTAAATGCAGTACATGTGTGGGTTTGTGCAAACTGAGAAAAGCTGAAGATGTCAGATCCCCCAGAGCTGGAGTTACAAGTGGCTGTGAGCCACCTGACACGGGTGCTGGGAACTGAACTCAGGTCTTCTACAAGAGTCCTGTGTGCTCCTAACCACTGAGCCACTCTCCAGCCCAGGCAAGGGTTAACTAGGAGCAGTTCCACAGCACAAAGAGGGGGTCCACTGACGAGAGGGGAGCAGCAGCAGCTGAGTCATCCGCCAGTGTCCCCAGAAACACGCCCTGCGGATGGAACTGTTAGCAGCATTTGCAATAATACTGCATAGATCTCTAGGACCATAAGGCCTAGGGGAGGGAGGATAGCACTCACTTCTGCAGCACCGCCTGCCACTCGCCAAGCCGGGCACTGATGGGAAAGCCGTGGACAGTGCCCTGGACTTTGGCACGCCACTCCCGCATATAGTCCTCAATGTCGAACAGGAATGGCTGCTGCCCAAAGTTGGCATCCACAATCTCCCCAGGCGTCTGCAGGCCTACGGTGGGGTAGAGGTTGGCCTGAGGAGGAGAACGGATGTCAGTCAGGCCCCTGAGGACAGCAGGGATCAATCACATTCTGCCTGCCTCCCTAGCAGAAAAGCTATCCCCAAAAGCTTGAAGGGAGAAGAAAAAGAAAAGCAAGCAAGGTTCAATAAGGAAAAGTTTCCTGTTTTTGCACCAAAGGTCACTATGTCCCCCAGGCCTTTGGCCAAGACACACAGTATCAGACAGGACTGCAGACCACTACACACATACAAATAAAAATGTGCCACGGGGTGGCCTATGGCTTCCCTGGAAAGAGAGGCAGGGTCAAGGATGTCCCTGGTCACCAAAAAGAGGTACATGAGGGGAGGGATGACATAGGAAACGAGGAGCAGAGATGAGAGCAGGCGAATGATTTGGTGAGTTGCTTCTAGAGCTGGTAATGGAGACAGAGGCTGCCCCTCTTCCGGTCAGAGGCTTACTTGGCAGAGGCCTTCTGGCCAGTGATATATGGAGCGCTGCGTTTACTACCCGCTTACCACGACCAGCTGTAGTCAGGTCACATCCTCACTCGATGCCTCTTGGGCTCCTGCTGCCCATGTCCAAAGCTTTGCCCCCTCCTCCCCATGCCACTAGACACCACTTTCCCAGGAACCCCTACCCACTCTGTTTTGTTTTTTTTTTTAAAAAAAAAGATTTATTTATTTATTATGTATACAATATTCTGTCTGTGTGTATGCCTGCAGGCCAGAAGAGGGCACCAGACCCCGTTACAGATGGTTGTGAGCCACCATGTGGTTGCTGGGAATTGAACTCAGGACCTTTGGAAGAGCAGGCAGTGCTCTTAACCTCTGAGCCATCTCTCCAGCCCCCCCACTCTGTTTTTAAAGACAGGGTCTTATCCAGCCCATCTGGCCTCAAACTCACTATGCAGTTGATGACCTTGACTGACCCAGCTGCCTTCACCTCCTAAATGCTAGGACTACAGGTGTGCACCACCACCTTCGGCTCCCCTGAGCCCTCTTCACCTTCCGCGCTCAGGTGATGGGTCCTTCACAAGTACCTCATATGTTTTTTCTGGGCACATGGGGTTCAGCCCACCACGAGGTCTAAACCTACAGACTTTCTGCTTCCTTTCTTTTCCTCCCACAGGGACATTTCCCAGCATTCCCAGCATGTGGCAGCACATCGTCCACACTCAACGGCTGTTCATTTCATGTCATGTCTCCACACCTAGAAGCTTCCGCAGTCAGAGTCAGAATTCTTCTGAGTCTGCCCCCCTTGCCTAGAACAACAGCCCCTTTCTGGGGCTTCCAGGTAGGAAGGAAGGATTCTGATACATAACAGGAAGTTAAACATGACTATGGTACTGCAGTTAAGATTCCGAGGTCCCTTATATTACAAATGCACTTCCTGGGGCAAAGTGGGACACCCAGGATAATAAAGTCACAGAGACCCATGCAGGCTCCCAACATTCAGGGTAAAGGTTGCATGTGACGGTGCCCGTACAACTCAGTCAAGTAATAGGGTAGAGAAGGAGGGAAAGGACCAAACTCAGCTGACAGAAAACATTCTTTCTAAGAGAAAAACCTATGCTAGGTTTCCAGGGGTGCTGACTTTCCTCAGGGATCTCTGATGGCCTGGATAAGGACCTGATTCCTAGAAGCTCAGGAGCAATCCCTATATGCCACTCCCAGCCCTGTGGCTGAAGTCACAGGCCAGCCTGTGCCATGGAGTTACCCTGATTCCACCACCATTCCATTACCCCCACCCACAACAACTGCCTCAGAGAATGCCACAAATTTCTGTCACCTGCTAAGAGACATGGAGGAACACCAGGCCTTGCTGAAGAGAGAGGACAGCCAGAAGGTAACCCCACTGGCAGCACATCACACATCCCTGCTTAAGGAAAGGGCCAGACTCCACACCCTGCACTTGCAGGTATCCCCACCCATCCCAGGCAGCCCTCAAGTCCAGGAGAAGGAAAACCCATCAGCAGTACTTACCGGGAGATCTGTGAAGGCTATACCTGCGGGGAGGAAAGGACAGTGATCAGGTCATTAGACAGGGATGGCCCCTTGGTCTGCACCCTGTGAACTCAAGGTGCAGATGGTGGCCAAGCATATACTAGGAACTGGTAGTTTTAGGCCTGGGCCTTCCTCTTGCTGGATAATCTAACCAGAAGGGAAACCAGAACCTCGGGTAATTAATTGCCTATAGTTTTTCCACTTTTGCAAGAATGTCAGCTAGAAAAACTAAACCCAAGTGATCTATCATCTAAGACTTTTCAAGCCTCCTGATCTAAATGTCTTCACAGAAACCTACTGTGTGCTCCCCCCCATTATCGTCTGCTACCTGATCCACTCCTCATGCCAATCCCTTGGAGCAGGCATTCTGCTCATTCTCCCATTTACAGACAAGGAAAAGCAGACTCAGAGGCAGAGGTTAGAGGTGTTGCCTTTAGCCACCGAGGTGTTGGCAGTGGTGGATTTAACAGTCCAAGAGATAGAGAAGTGCAGGCAGGGAGGGTGGCGCTGCTCATCTTTAGACCGTACTTGTTCCAAGTCCTCAGAAGTTCCTTGTTATCCAGCACTGGCCAACAATGGCCTGTGCATCCGGACCCTCCTGTCAGGAGTGGGAAATGCATCTCTAGAGACTTCAGATTTGAGCTGCAGTAAGAGTGGAGGTCATGCAACCCCAACACATGAGGAGACCTGAGCAGTATCCTCAGAGTGGAGCATCAGAATGTGAAGAGCCAAGCAAGCTTCTTCCAAGGTCTCACAGACCTCTTAGGTAAAGTCTTTTGTCATCTGGGAACTGCTCCGCTTTTGGCATTAGGGTTTTCAAGTCACTGACTCTCTGAAGGTCCCAAAGAACTCTCTGAACTCTCATCCAGAAGGAACAGAAACTTGGCAAACAGCACAGTGAAGTCTGACAACAGCCTCAGGAAGTGTGCAATATTTCTCACACTAGTACACAGACTAAAACACAGGGTAAAGAGAGATGACACATTATACATTCTTTGCACGGCTACTTTGCTCTTCCGTGAGTGAAAGTCAAAATCCTTATTATGCTCCACTGGCCTGAGGTTACGTGTGAGCCTCACATACGGGGTCAGAGTCACAGCACCAGAAGCCCCTCATTAAGGTGCCTTTGTTGATCTTGAAGTATCCAAGATGCCACTCACTCCCAGGCTTGGGAAGATGCTCACAGGACCTTCAAAGAAAGGGACTCCAGCTTCATCAGTTTTACTGCCATGTGACCTTAGCCCATCTGAAGAAATGGTAATACTAACCCTTTACCTTAACGGGGGGGGGGGGGAAATGAGACAGACTATGAAAGTTGCTTCACTCACCATGAGGTCTAGGTCCAAGTTGGCTATACAGTAAGAAAACTGCCACAGTCTGGACAGAGGCTAGCACACTCAGACCTGCCCAACTCTGCCTCACAATGGCACCAGGAAAGACAAGTCCTTGAAGGCTGTCAGGACAACAAGGAAAAAAACTACTCTGTACTGCACTGTGGAAGGCAAGACTGCTCCCTGATGAGGCCCTGTGAGCCTCACTAAGGCTACTGTGATAGTAAGATTTGTAGACCTACAGAAAGAAAAAGGTCAGGCAAACAGGATAGCCAGACTTGCTGATAAGAAGAGCCCTGGGTAAACAGGTTTGGTTCTGAGGACCCGGAAGCTGAGAACAAAAGACCACGTGAGACAGTACAGAACCACATGAAGAAGAATCTACAAGCACACAGACCACTTATGGACCAGATATCAGTCCTCCATCTCCATTTATCTGCTGAGGAGCCAGGCCCAGTAACAGGACTGGAGAAACAGCTGCAAGCCAGCTCGCCCTCAAAGTGCCCCTGAATTCAGCAAGAAAGATGGTGTTTGATGAATAATCCCAGAGACACTGAACAGGAGGCTTGAGTGCTATGACAAAGAGGAGAGGCAGGGAGGCCAGAGGTAGGATATGTAATTCTAACCCCTAAAGTGGAGGGAGTAGAGCCTGAAGCATGTTAGTAATAATAAGCCGGCACAGGACATGGGAAGATTCCCCAAGCATCTATCCCTCAAACCTCATAAAAGTTCATTGTCAATTAGGTCCCCAAAATATACTCATGGACCAGGTGGTGAAATGTGAGCTTCAAGCTAATATCCCTGATCCCTATCCCCCCGCCCCCCCAGTATTAGGGACGGAAGTCAGGGCCTTGACTAGGCCAAGCAAGTGTTCTACCACAGACCTCTAATTTTCATTTTCAGCTCTCTTTTCATTTTTTAACTTTGAAACAGATTCTTGTTAAGATGCCCTGCTGGCCCTGAGCGTCCCTGCCTCAAGAAGCTGGGATTATAGCCTGTGCCACCAGACAGAGCTTAACTGATTCTTTGGCTTTTCTGTATTTGTTTTGCCTCACTTTGTGGTACTAAGGATTGAACTTAAGATCTTAAGAAGCTAGGCAAGTGCTCTACCACCGACCTAGATCTCCAAACCACACAACTGGTTTTTAATGACTGCTGTCTACGTGGGAAGCTTAACTACAAAGGAACTCAAATCTTGGCCTTTTCCTCTTCTAGTATGTTAATGAGTATCTTTATTAAATGATACTTATTTATCATACTTTGGGTTAACAGAAGTTTGAAATTAACACCAAATATTAAGAAATAAACAAGAACACAGGAGATTTTTTTAAAGGATAAAAAAATTAGACAATGTATTACCATATCAAGTTTAATTAAACATGTGTAATAAATAGGTCTTTGCACAGGGTCCATAAAAAGCATTCACTAGACAGATAAACAATGGCCTAAGGTGACCTGGCTCGCAGAGGCCTAACACACATCTATAGTGCCCAAAGGAGGCACTAAACATACAGTTACTATAGGTACAGCACTGTATTCTCCAAATCTTATTTTCCTCAAGAGATACCATGCTTAAAGAAAAAGAGAGAGAGAGAGAGAGAGAGAGACAGACAGACAGACAGACAGACACCATGCTTTAAGCAAGATGTGGACAAGCTAGAGAGATGTGAAAGGCAAATACCTGAAGGGGTAGGACTGAGCCTGGCTGCAGACAGGCAGGTGAGAGGATATGCAATGAGGGCATCTAAGAGCCCTTGGGATTCTGGCTGCAGATGAACTCAAAGTGACGAAATAGCTGGAGTCAGAAAGCAGAGTAAGGAGCAAAGAACCTTCTCGAGATCTTGCCAGTGGGACACCAGACTGCAGCTAGGTGACAGTCAGTCTCAGGAGAGTTTCTCCAGATGTGAACCGGGTGAAGCTCTACCTCTGAGACATGTTCTCAATCACCCATCTTCCTGTCCTTTCCTGCGTGCTCTAGGCTATGGTGTGCAAAAAATGGCTGAAGAATGTTGGCTCTTAGTTGCTCATCCCCAGTCAATAGCAAACCTAATTCCCTTAGGGCTCTTGATTCTGACTGGCTTATCTCCTAGAAAAACCATACACGTGGAATATTCCTTGACACTGTAAATATATGTCACTATGATTGGTTTAATAAAGAAGCCAACTGGCCAACAGCTGAACAGGACAAAGTTAGGTACAAGAACCAAACTGAGAATGCTGGGAAGAAGAAGGGCAGAGTCAGAGAAGTAACGAGCAGACACAGAGAGAAGCAAGACGGGCATACTATACTGAGAAAAGGTACCAAGCCACGTGGTAAAGCATAGGTAAGAAATATGGGTTAATTTTAAATGTAAGAGTTTAGTAATAAGCCTAAGCTATTGGCCAAGCATTTACAATTAGGACTCTGAATGGTTATTCGAGAGCAGCTGCTGCCACAAGAAAACCCCACATACACATCCAGGTTGTAGGAGCAAGAGCAAGATATTTACTGCCCCAAAAGTCAGCAAAAGCAGGACCCCAGTTTCCAATCCTAAAAAGCCTGGTGGCCTGGTTAGTAAGGTGCTGCTGGTTCTCTTCTTGGGAGAAGCAGGGTATGGTCAGAGCAGAGACCCTTGCAAGGCAGGCAAGTCCGGCCGTTAGGAACCATTTACTAGTCAGTATAGTCCAAGTCCCTTTCTCTGAATTTTTTCACATATTTTAAACTTTAATTAATTCACTTTTTCTTGTTTATGTATATATTTATGTGAATATGGGCACACATATGCCACGGCACATATATGGAAGTCATAGGTCAACCTTGAGTAGTTACATAATCCAGGCTGGCCTTTAACTCATAGAAACCATCTTGCCTCAGCTCCTGAGTGCTGGGATTTCAGGTGGATGCCACATCGAGCATGTTCTTTCTCTTTCCTCCCCCAAATCCATTTTGTTTGTATGGTGCTCTTAAGTCTAGACTGGCCTCAAACCCTTTATATAGCTGAGGATGGCCTTGAACTTCTGTTCTACCAGCCTCCCTCCCTCTAGTGCTGAAATTACAGGCATTCAGCACCATGAACAGCTCAAGTTCTAACATTAAGTTTCCATATACAGAACAGCTCCTTTCCAGGAACCTATCAGACCCGCAATTTCCCACCACTAAATTCCTTCACTCCACCTGCCTAACATTCCACTAGTCTGGCTCCTTCCTCACCTTTCTCTTCTCCAAGTGCACCACCACCCAATGTCCTGCTGGACCTCCATCCCATCTCTAGCATTAATCTCCAGGTGCTTACCTTTTCTCCTGGCCCCTTTTCCAGTCCATCCCTCCATTTCTCTCTGGATGCACCCCTCCATTTCTCTCTGGATTTTTATTTGTAACTTGGTCAACACTGCCAGATTTCTGTCCCTATTTGACTCCTTCCCATTTACCTTCTTCTGTCTGACACCCCTCACTGTTACTTTCAGTACCCCACTATCAGAAGAGCTGGCCAAAGTCTGGGCCAGGTTATAGGCATGCAAACCCTAATCACTGATCCTAAAACACTGATAACTACACTTAGGGTCCTCAAACTTTTTCTCCATCAAGCACAACCGACAAGACAGGGCAGGATCATGACTAGAATGTGCTGCTCTCAGCAACCATCCTGGGCTCATCCAGTAAATGCTGCTGAAGGGACAGGTTAACAACGGGCATGCCTGTTGCCTTCCATTCACCTGAAAGGGCTCCAATGGCTGGAAGTGACTGCAGTCCCCCAGAGCTGCGCAGAGGCTCCATGACACTACTTTGACTTCAAGGCCTGCCTTTGAGTTTCTCATCAATCAAAGTGGCTCCACAGGCCAGACCCTCCAAGGTCTCCTATGCACCTACCAAGGCTATGGCCATTCTTGGTGTAGAAGCAGGTGCCGTTGATGAGGTTGACACAACAGCCGATCACATCCCCTGTGGTGAATGTGGGACCATAGGGCTGGCCTGTCCCCGAGGAGCAGAAGGAATGTCCATCATCACCATGGTAACCATAGGAATGTTTGTCCCAACCTGTGGGGAAGACAGCAGCAATAGCTTAAAATCTGTACTTGATAGAAAGCTCTGAAGGTCTCAATTATATTGCCAGGCCCCTTGCCCATCAGCACTCAGGAGTATGGTCTTTCACAGAGCTCCCTATGGACATGGTCTTGCTAAACTGCACACATATTCTGAGAGTCCACCAGATCATTACCTCTGAGGAGCTGAGGCAAGAGCTGAAAGGGACTCACCAGAAGAAAAACGCAAAATGAGAAGCCTCACGGAGCAGTGGTGGCACATGCCTTTAATCCTAGAACTTGGGAGGCAGAGGCAGGCGGATCTGTGTGAGTTGGAGGCCAGCCTAGTCTACAAGAGCAAGTTCCAGGACAGGCTCCAAAGCTACAGAGAAACCCTGTCTCGAAAACAAAAACAAAAAAAACAAAAAAAAAAAAAAAAGAAAAGAAAAAAAAGAAAAGAAAGAAAACAAAGGGTGGGGAAAGTCTTAGTCTCATGAAGGAGCAGGCTAGAAGTTAGGAAGTCTATACTGGTGGGTTGTTTTGTTTTTCAGGTAGGATCTCATCAAGTCCACAATCGTCTCAGATTCACTATGTAGCTGAAGCTAGTCTTGAACTTCTGATCCTCCTACCTCCGTGTCCCAAGTACTAGGATTCCAGAGAGAAGCAGCGTGCCCAGCTGTTAAAAATATGTATGCGTGTTTTGATGGAGCGGTGGTGGCACACACCTTTAATCTCAGCATTTGGGAGGCAGAGACAAGCAAATCTCTGTGAGTTCAAGGCCATCCTGGTCTACAGAGTGAGTTCCCAGGACAGGTTCTAAAGCTACTGGAGAAACCCTGCCTTGAAAAACAAAAAACAAACAAACAAAAAAGTATGTGTGTTTTAACTGGGGAGTAATTTAATCTTTTCTTTTTGGTGGTACTAGGGATTGGGGATTGAACTAAGAATCTTGGGAATGCTAGGCAGGCACTTCAACATTTGGCTCTACTAATTCTTTTTTTACATTTTATTTTTATGTATTTATTTAGCCTTTTTTGTGTGTGTGTGACAGAGTTTCTCTGTGTAGCCCAGGCTGTTGGTTTCAAATTCACGGAGATCCACCTGTCTCTGCCTCCAGAGTGCTGTTTAATTTACATTTTATTTTTGTTTGTTTGTTTATGTTTCTTCAAGACAGGGTTTCTCTGTATATCTCTGGCTGTTCTGGAACTCACTGTAGACCAAGCTGGCCTCACCTGTGCTAAGCATACTATAGTACTGACTATGCTACTGGCTCCTCTTCCATTTTAGCAGTACAATTCAAATTAGCTTTAACAAATGTACTGTGTTACCACCAAGACAGAAGACTGTAGCCAAGTGTAATAGTGCATGCCTTTAATCCCAGCAGAAAGGCAGGTGGGTTTCTGAATTCTGGGTCTATGTCTGATCTATTCTAAAGAGCTGTAGGCCAAGGACTGGAGAGATGTTTCAGAGCTTAAGAAACATCTTAAGCTGCTCTTCCAGAGGTCCTGAGTTCAATTCCCAGCAACCACATGGTGGCTCACAACCATCTGTAATGAGATCTGGTGCCCTCTTCTGGCCTGCAGGCATACACACAGGCAGCACACTGTATGCATAATAAATTAAGTAAAAAAAAAAAAAGAGTTCCAGGGCTGGCTACAGAGTGAAACACTGTCTCAAATTACAATAAAAATGGGGGGGGGAGGAGCTGGAGAGACGGCTCAGTGGCTGAGAGAACTTGCTGCTCTTGCAGAGGACCCAGCACCCACAAAGCAGCTCAAGGAATCTGATTCTCTCTTCTGGTACTGTATACACACGATACACATACACATGTAGGAAAACACTCAGGTGTATAAAATTGAAAATAATTAAGTTTTGTTTGGTTTTTGTTTTCTGTGTATCTCTGGCTGTCCTGGAACTCACTCTGTAGAGCAGGCTGGCTTTGAACTCACAGAGATTCACCTGCTTCTGCCTCCCAGGATGCTGGGATTAAAAGCGTGCGCCTGGCTATAAATAAGGTATTTTTAAACCCCAGAATGGTATGTATTTCCTCAGGAACAGCAGCTACAATGGTAGGGTGGCAGGGTGGTTCGGAGACAGCACGCACCTTTCCCCTCCTCCCCTCCGCCACTGAATAATTAAAAAAAGCTGCTCCTGGAAGTTTGCAAAGGGCGAGGGAATGTGGAAGGAGCAGAGAAGACAGATAACATGTAAGTAAGTAAACAAACAAACAAACAAACAAGAAATACCTGGTAGAGACTAGAGAGATGGCCCAGTGATTTAAGAGCACTGGCTACTTTTCCAGAGGACCTGGGTTCAATTCCAGCACCCATATGGCAGTTGACAATCATCTCTAGCTCCAGTTCCAGGAGATCCAAAAGTCCTTCTCCTGGGCACTGCATGCACAGACACCATATATTCCCGCAAACACTCACACACATTGAGCAGAGTTCTACGTGCCAAGAAGACCAGAGGGAAAGACATTCTGGGCGAAGGGAATATGATCAGTTCATCTGAGTGAAACAAATCTCCACAGGTAGTTAGAAAATAGCAGCTCTCAAAATCCCTTGCAGCCACTGTTCTAACCTCATGAGAAAGTCAGTTTAGGAGCCTAAAGCAGGGAATAGAGACAAAAGACACAAAGAGCCCCATGGAACATCTGGGTACCTGAGACTGGGCACCTGTTTGCCCCGCCAGGGGTCAGTGGGCCATGCTGGTCAGAGATAGGTTCTCTTCCTTAATGCAGTTAAGTTCTCTGACAACAGCAGCCCTATTTAAGCATCCTTTGTCCACAGAACCTAACATCTGGTTCATGTAGGAGCTTAGTGGTAGAGTCTGTCTAGCACACGTGAGGCGCCACATATAAAGACTAACAGTGAAGGTTTTTGCACTTTAGAAAGAGACCTACAGCCAGGTGGCAGACATGACTCTGCCCCAACACACAGCTTCAATCCTCTGGCTCTCCATTCCTCATCTATGAAACAAGGCAGAGGATGCAATATCCCTAGAAGCTTGAGAGTCATCTATGGTGCTAAGTCCCCTACCTACTTAGGGGACAAGTAGTCATGCCTAAGTAAGCCCCCTCCTACCCAACACCCACTCCTGAAGACTACTACACTCTTTCCCACTCGTGCCTAAAGCCAACAGCATGCACACTCGTCCTTCTCTCGAAGAGCCTGGTATATAGTTGGGTATGTGTCTAGTAATGAGATTTGCCATTCCTGCTATAAGACCACAGACATGAAGGTCAGTGATAGACTGCTTGCCTAGCATGCTTAAAACCCTTCTGGGTTTGATGTTCAGCAACGCAAAACAAGGACTAAAGACAGCTGTTTCAAAGGACAGCAGGACACAAAGGTCATAAGAGTTCAGGCTCTGCAGGGAATCACATCCAGTTAGCTCGGATTCAGAAAGACTGTAAATGGAGACAACACTCTAACAGAACGCCTCCCAATTCACCATCCCTCTTTCTCCAAGGAAATTAGGTATTGCTACTCTCAAGGGAACCGATTTCACGGGCACCCCAACAGAAAAGTCAATGTCAGGGTGCCCTGCCACACATCAGGTACTTATCAGAAGCCAATAACACAAAGGGAGGACAAGCTATATTCAGTCCAGAAGGCTCCATGTGTACAGTTTAGGAACCCCAGTACCACCCACTTCCCCTGACTCATCATCAAACTGGGAAGACCTAACACATAAATACAGGGTGGCTGAGGAAGTAGTTCATTGTTTTGGCATCCCCAGACACCATGCATGGGACATCCCAGAGGTGAGTGACTCTCCATGGAGTGTCAGGGCTCCAGCACGACTGTTCTGGGAGCCCACCCCTGCCACTCCCACCCACCAGGACACATCAAGAGCTTCAGTCTCAAAGTATCAGGGAGGGGAAGACTACTGCCAAACCATATCATCAGTGCATTAGGTCAAAACTCTGGGGGCGCTGGAGAGATGGCTCAGCGGTTAAGAGCATTGCCTGCTCTTCTAAAGGTCCTGAGTTCAATTCCCAGCAACCACATGGTGGCTCACAACCATCTGTAATGAGGTCTGGTGCCCTCTTCTGGCCTGCAGGCATATATGCAGAAAGAATATTGTATGTATAATAAATAAATATATATAAAAAAATAAAACTCTGGAAGGTGGCCTAGGCTGGGGTGGCCCACTAGGGCCCAGCCCAATGCTTACCCCCAAAGCTGGCCTGAGCCTATGTCTTCAAACCAGTTATTTTCCCACATCCCACTCAACAGTGGAGTTTGGGGTCAGAGGACTTGATTTGATTTCAGTTGGGGTCTCACTATGTTGCTCAAACATCTTACTGACTCAGTAGTTCAGTCTGAATGTCAACTCTTGCACTCAGCTCCTGAGTTCACTCGCTGCATATCTTTCAGGTATAGCATGAGGTACAAGTCACAGGAAGTATTTCTAGTAAGGTTCTTTCCTCTCACCGCGACCTTGAACATCAGCTTAGCAATCACACCTGGGTGCTCTGCATCTCTAGTTCCCTCCTGTGAAGGGTCCATTAGCAGAAGACCCAGGTCCACTAGCAGAAGACCCAGTTCCACTCTGTTCTTTGCTGTTCACGGCCCTTATAGAACATGCAGCATTCAAGAGCCATGCCCAGTGGCTCTCAAAATCGCACTCTTGGACCTATTGTGGGAAGGAATGTGCTGGGCTGGCTGGCCAGGGGGTTTCCCAAGCCTGAGACTACTAAGACAGCCAAGCATCAGTAGCTGGTCTGTCCCACAAGAGTAGCCAGCAGTGCTGAGACATTCCATCCAGAAGTCTGGCAGACATGCTTTCTCTATACCCCCAACTATCTTAAAAACCTCAACGGAACCAGTGTGCAACAGATAGAAAATGGCTAATGGGAAAGCAGGTGGGTCTTGTTTCTATTCAGTAGATGATGAGGTAACAGAACAAGTCCATCACAGACAGCATTCTGCAGTCACACCACCCCCGTGGCCATTAATATGAGCGTTGGCAATCTTGGGCCATGGAACTCTAAAGGCTCTGGCAGCTTCGGGCAGAAAAGGAAACAGTAACCCAAGGGCAGAATCTTCATGGTGGCCCTGCATGGAAACCGTCTTAAAGAGGGAAAGGAAACACAAAACAAAACAAAATCTCTGCAAGTAAGCTAATGGACCTGGGTAAGGTAAGCCTTCCCACAAGCTCCTGGACCATCCACTGAAAAGGGTCTGGGAGTCAAATTTGAAGCCACGGGAAGGAAAAGGAAGATACAGCCAGCATCTGCATAAAAGGGGGCTTTTAGGACTGGAGAGATGGCTCAGCAGGTAAGAGCACTGGCTGCTCTTACAGAGAACCCAGTTCAATTCCCAGCACCCACGTGGCAGCTCACAACCATCTGTACATTCTGATACACAGTTCTGATACATTCTTCAGGCCTCCACAGACACTGCATGCACACAGTGCACAGACATTCATTCATGCAGGCAAAACGCCCATACACATATAAACAAATATCTTTAAAAAAAAAAAGGAAGAAATACATCTTGTTTGTGTCATCATCCTTTGATGTGGGAGTGTCATATATCAATCTGTTGATTTCATTGGTTAAGTAATAAACAAACTGCTTGGGCTCATAGCTTAGAACATAGGTGGGTGGAGTAAACCGAACAGAATGCTGGGAGGAAGAGGAAGTGAGATAAGACGCCTCAGACAGAGACTCCGTGCCCCGCTCTCCCAGACAGACGCGATCGATTCAGCTCCGACCCAGGATGGACGCTCTCCCAGACAGACGCGATCGATTCAGCTCCGACCCAGGATGGACGTAGGCTAGAATCTTCCCGGTAAGCACACCTTGGGGTGCAACACAGATGATTAGAAATGGGCTAAATTAATATGTGAGAATTAGCCTAGAAGAGGCTAGATAGAAATGGGCCAAGCAGTGTTTAAATGAATACAGTTTGTGTAATAAGAGTGGCAGGGCTGTGTCCCCAGCACCCCGGCCGCCTGGCTAGCTTATGCCCCGAAATAACAACACACAAACTGAAACCAGTCTAAGTCTAGCATGTTTACAGAACAAATGCTACAATGAGCCCCAGTGCCTAGTAATAAGAATTTCCAGGTCTAACAGAGCAGCCTTCAAAAGGCTGCCAAACACACAGGTCCTGTGGGTGATGGCAGTAGCCCTTGGAAAAGGAGTTCACTCAGGTCATGGGGCCAAGGGCACTGCTAGACTTGAGCATAACCACAGGGAAATGAGAAACGGAGGCTCTCATCTGAGCCATGCTCCTCCCTTGGGGACCACCCACCACCACATGAACCAGTTCCCCACCTCTGCCAAAACACCTGTATTCTGCACTGTTCTGTAACCCTGTTGCCAAGCTCCAAGGCTTCTGGGCATCTACACCATCCATTCAGGACACTTTCCAAGGACATCTCAGAGAGGAGAAACAGAAAAAAGGCAACAATGGGTCAGGCAGTACCAGGCTTTTAAGCCCCAACCTCTTTTCTTATAGCACTGGTCCTGGGCAGCTGCTCAGTGGTTCAGAGAATTTCCTAACTGATCCCTTTTACAGGGTAACAACCCATTAGCTTCTTCTCCAGCAGGCTCAGTTAGGCACTGGCTTGGGAGGCATGGACAGGACTGCAATACTAACGGGAAGTATGGCTCCCAGTTTCTGTGCCCAGGGAGTCTGCTACAGTGAGGAGGAAGGACACGCAAAATCTTATTAAGGTCCTGAAGTTCAACTCATCCAGCTGGAGAGAAGCACAGTTTCCCTCCCAGGGGGCTTGAGCACCACATGGCAAACCCTTATGAAACACTAGCTCCTGAGAGGAAAGATGTTCCAGAGAGACAATGGCTGAACAAAAGACCTGGTGGATGCTGGTCAACTAATGAGCAGCAAGGGTCCCAGCTTACACAAAGTAGGAAAGAATAATTTCTGTTTGGAGGAAAACACAAGCAGCATTTCCAGACTAGTAGAAACCCACCCACATGGCAGCAATACCTGGAACGTCAGCTGTGTCCCACCACCCGCTCTAGTATTTACTTCAGATACTTTCCACTGCTTGAGTTGCACCCTTACTTAGGAAGGTAGAGAGGAAGGATATTGAACATCCTATTATGTATTCTCCCTCTCAAATGAGCCTGGCACAGACCCTCCTAAGCGTGTGCAGATGTGACAGATGAGCTATTTGCAGAATGTGGCCCAGCTAGATGAGGCAGCTCTCCTAAGGGGATATCCTGCTGATGGCGGGCTTGGAAAGGTGTTCAGGTACTTTCCACCATCCACAGACAAAGCTGACTGCTCCAGCCTGTGCCCTCCCCCATCTCAGTCCCCAGCCCAGGCCTGGGCAGCAGCTGCTCCAGCAAATATACTCCCAATCCCTAACCATCATCCTTCCAGATATTCCTCTCCAACAATTAAGGAAAACAGGTCTCAGTGGGTCTGAATTCTCCTCTGTGGGGTTGTAACAATCAAAGTAATGTATGCAGAACCATGAGAACTGCCATCCTACTACAGAAAAGGTAAGTCAGACAATGCCAGAAACCCAGCTCTTTGCAGATGGACCTCCTTTCAACACAGCATGAGTTTCCCTGGCTCCATCTGAGGCACGGGGCACAGAAGCAACATCTGTCTGTCCCACAACTCTCAAAGCACCCATACATGGACGAGGCCCAAAGCCCTGCTCTCCATCCACACAATCCTGCTTTCTTCATCCAGCTTCCTCAGTCTAGGGATCCCTGCCCTTTCCTGCTAGTTCTCCAGAGCACGGGTGGGGCAGCAGGCAGCCACACTCACCTGTCAGTAGATCATTCAGCCTCGCCTCTGAGTCATTTCGCCCAGGGTTCCGACATTCTTATTTTGGAGCCACACCTGTTCCCTGGTTTCACATGTAAGGAAACTAAAGAACACCTTGTAAGAGATAACAAAACTTCCACATCTTCCAACAGAAACTTCTGACAGTGGAACCAAGACACTCCCAGTGCTCTCAAGACACTGAGCAGCAGAGCCTCGTGAGGGAGGGAGGTGTTCCTGCTATCATCAGTGAGTCCCATAGTGCCATCTCTCTGCCCCAACAGCCTGGAAGGCAAAGATGCTCCACTGAGCCAGTAACCTACAAAAACACACTAGAAGCATCAACATCCTGACCATGGTATCAGTGGTCCACACTACTACTCCTGCTAGGACAGTCTACACTCAAGTGCAGAAGACAAGCACTCGAGGGGACGGTACAGTTTCCTTTCTTTTTTCTTTCTCTCCCTCCCTTGAGACAGGGTCTCTCTGTTATGTAGTCCTGGCTGTCCTGGAACTCACTATGTAGATCAGGGTGCCTTGAGCTCACAGAGATCCACCTGCCTCTGTCTCCCAAATGCTGGGATTAAATGCATGGGCCACTCTGCCCTGCTTCAGAAAGTAGTTTCCTTGAAAGCTAACTCCAACCTATATGCAAACACAGGAGAAGTTTAAATGTACAGTTGCTCCTTTTTTTTTCATGTAGAGAAAATTTACCTTTTCCAACAAGAGATATACTTCTACTCCTTTTTGAGAGATATTTTGAGATTCCTATCTAGGACCCTCACTACAAAAGAATTAATCTTTAATCCTTATAACCACCACCCTAGATATTTATAAGCTAATATATCCCTTCCATTTTACAAATGGAGAAACTAACAAACCAAGCAATTAAGTAATCATTCTAGGTAACAAAGCTGCAAGAATGCAAAAGCAGACAATGTAGCTTCCCAGCCGATGGCCTTAGTCACTGGGCCATACAGTTTCACAAGTCAACCATACAGCCCTCAAGATTTTCCAGGCTGACAAGATGTCTGCTGTAAACCTGGTAAGTTGAGTTCAATCCCCAAGACTCGAAGGGTAGAAGAGAACTGGCCACTGCAAGTTGTCCTATGGCCAACATGCACCACACATTCGTGCCTTCACATACACAAACGAACACACACAATCAATTATTAATGTAAGATCTGCTTTCCTACATGACCAAATGTGAGCCAGCTCTCAGTTCGGTGACTCTGAGCCCTGTTAGTGCAAGGTGGAAGAGCTCCATCACAATCAATGCCACAGTTATTAAGGCATTGGGGGTAGGTGGAGCTCCAAACCAAGGCTCATCTAAGCTCAAGGCCTTCGGGTCAAGAGAACCTGAGGCAAAACTGGCACCAAAACCACAGGTGACTTCTGAAGTTCAGCATGTTGAGGCAAAGCACAGCAAAGAACAAGAATAATTTCAACCCAAAGCCATTATATATGCACTCTGCATGAGTCATGACTAAAAGATGTATTCCACAGCCGGGCTGTGGTGGCACACACCTCAGATTCCAGCACTCATGAGGCAGAGGCAGGTGGATCTCTGTGAACCCAAAGCCAGACTGTTTACATAATGAGTTCCGGGATAGCCAGGGCTACACAGTAAGAGACTTTGTCCAAGTCCTTCGGAGCCCACAACCTAATTAAGGACATGATAAATGTTGAGTCACACAAGGCATGGTGATAAGTGTCATCAGGGAGACAGGCAGAGCTGAAGGGACCAAGCAAGACTGAACTAGGGTCAAGGAAGGGCATTCCCAAGGCAAGCATAATCAGTGTCTGCCAGTGGCAGACGTACGTTGGCAGCATGTCTGAGGTGCCCCACAGCCACGAGGCTGTGTAGTATGTGCAGGGGGCAGAGATATTTGAAGAAGAAGCAGAGGAAGAAATGGTCCTCTCAGCAGCAGGAGCAGGGAGGGGCACAGAGGTGAAGAAACCAGTAAGGTCATGGACAAAGAAAGGAGAGAACAAAGAAAGCGGCAGAAGCACGGGATGAGATCAGCGGAGACCCCACAGGCTACTCTAGGAGTCAGGGGCTGTCGGCAGAGCAAGAAGCACACGGGGACCTGGTCCTTGCAAGAAAACTTCCATTTAGAGAAAGCGGGTTCACTTTCTGCCCAGCCTTAAGAAAAGAACTGAGCTTTCTATGGGATGATTTACTTTAAAATGGAGTGGAATGAGCGCAGTGATCTGATTCTCTCAGCTAGGGGGTCCCCTGTCTGCCCTCACGCTGCCCTTTCGGGGCCTGGCCAAGCCCAACCAACCACTCACAGGCCACAGGACTCCTTTTAAGGAAGACCAATACTGCTGCCACCACCTCTCCAGGCCCTTCACTCAGCGACTGTACATTACTAAGACAGTAGATCCTGGGGACCAGAGAAACAGGAATCAGGGTAGAGAAGGAAAAGAGTCTGTCAGGCGTATACCGGTTCTGGATGGTTTCAAACACTAGATCAGGGCCACACAAAAATGATGCCTTTCCACACCTGCAATACTCCTTCCTCACAAGCATTTTTTACAAGGCTGAAAGGCAGTATTAGGAGCTGAGGACCATGTATTTCTCTACAGTAGCAACAGCAGGATAGACAGGCCTCGGCTCCTTAGTTAACATCTTCTCTCTGACTGACTTTGAGAGCCGCTCTCAGCCTGTTTCTAACGTACCTGAGATTCCGCATCAAAACAGCCATTTTTAACTTAAAAAAGCCATTTTTCTTTTTTAAAATTTTCTGGGCAGTGGTGGCACACATCTTTAATCCTAGCACTTGGAAGGCAAAGGCAGAGGAGTTCAAGGCCAGTCTGATCTACAGCATGAGATCCAAGACAGCCAGCGCTAAACAGAGAAACCCCTGACTAATTAATAAATAATAGTAAACAAAGGCAGGTGGATCTCCGTGAGTTCAAGGCCAGCCTGGTCTACAAAATGAGTTCCAGGATGACCAGGGGTGTTATGCAGAGAAATTCTGTCTCAAAAAACCACACACACACACACACACAAATAAATAAAATTTGAGACAGCACTCACATAGCACAGGCTGCCTCAAAACTCATTACACAGCCAAGATAACTAAATTTCTGCTTCATCAGGCCTCTACCTCCCAGAGTGTTGGGACTATAGGTACGCATCACCATAGCCCATGGGCTTCTGCAGGGCTGGGGATCAAATGTTTTGCATGCTGGGCAAACAAACACCCCACCAACTGAGCTACAGCCCCATGCTTAGTGAAAGATTTCTGAAAGCAATGGTCAGCAACTCTCTGGAGACACGCTAACAGCTTGCAGAGCAACCGTCTAAAACACAAGTCTTGCTCAATTACTTCTCAAAGAACTAGTCAGTCATTCCATCTCCTCAGTTTTTTGTTTTTTGTTTTTAGCTTAAGGATTAGCTATTACCATCTTCTCCTCATTAATCTTGTCCAGGTCACTTCATGAAGTTCTAGCCACTGAGACAGGTTCGTCTCTTTATACCTGTCCTTCCAAGCTGTACTATGGTTTCCTCAAAACACCCAAGACAATCCATATTCCTTATTAGACCGTGTCAACCATACAGCCCAGTCCCCATTGGCCTTACCCATTCCCTCGTGACTCAGCTCTTGAATCCTCCATCAGGATCTTTATTCTACCTAGAACGTTCTTCCCCATCTGATCCTCCCTCCCCACTTGTCATCACCACTCCTGGCCTGACTCTCCCTCATCCCTTAGTCTCCAGCCTGGACAGCTGCCTCAGGAAGGTCTGACCCTAGCACACTTTCACCACACTCTAGCGGCCTTCAAGGAACCTACCAGTGTGTAAAGTGCCCATGAGGAATTCTCAACTACACGTTTCTTCCTACTGGGCAAATTTCACAGGGCGGGGAGGCTGTGTCCTGTTTACCGCAGGACTAGACTCAGCACCTGTCACAGAGCACCTGCACGGTGCACTATGAGGGCCTCACGTTATAAAGAATGAGATGCTCCCTATAAAGCATCCGGTACAGAAAGTGCCTAAGACACAAGGATTCCAGAGCAAAGGGCCTGGGCCACTTGTTCTCTGGTCCCACCACAGCTGCTCCCACACACCAGAACAGCTTTCCAACCTTCCCATGGAAAAAGAGACCTGTCTGGTGATACTTCTCCAGAAGCTCCACAGCACAAGGAGCTAGGGTAGCTATTATTCATACCCAGACCATGCTCTAGAGTAGACAGGCCTGTGAAGGGATGATGGGACCTGCCCTGAAAAGTTTCCCTTAAATACTGGAAAAGCTAGCCTGCAGGGGCTAAGCCCAGGGCCTCCTTGGCCCAGGATCAAGGGTGATCCTTTTCATTCCAGTGGCCTCTTTCAGGATGAGAGTATTGCCTGCCACCACTTCTAAATGCTGAAGCAGCAGCCTGACACTGCAATTCCAGGCAAGTTGCCAGGACATAAGAAGGGAGGGCACTCCACTCCCACAGCCAGCCAGAGGGCTCGGTGCATCCCTCACGTCACAGTTCTGATCCCTGTGAAGGGTTTCTGTCTGTCTGTCTAAAACAGGGTTTCACTTACACAGCCCAAGCGGATATAGGACAGGCTGGCTTCAAACTCAGAGATCCACCTACCTCTGCTGGGATAAACTCAGGAGCCATCAGGCCTGGCTATTTGTTTTTCATCTGAAGAACATTTCACTTTATAGCCTAATCTGGCTGAGAACTCACTAGCCTCCTGCTTCAGGTTCCTGACAGATGTGTGCCAGCACATACAATCCTGGATGAGTTCTTGTACTTTGTTGAGACTCCCAACGGGTACCTGGATATCCATGGCTCCCCAGAAAGGAGTGACTAAGCCCCACTTCCTAGTCCTCCCTCTGTATTGAGCATAATTCATACACCCATCTCCAGGTCACCTGCAAACAAAAGCACAAAAGGCCTTAACGACATGCTGAGAACAAACCCTGCACTCACAAACCCAACATGCTTTGATTTCTCACCCAAACAGCCCTCAAAACAAAACAAAATGCTTTCTCTAAGACTTATTGACTCCTAAGTTTTGTTGT
Source organism: Microtus oregoni (assembly GCF_018167655.1). Taxonomy (NCBI): domain Eukaryota; kingdom Metazoa; phylum Chordata; class Mammalia; order Rodentia; family Cricetidae; genus Microtus; species Microtus oregoni. The sequence continues at coordinate 46,770,420 of NW_024543063.1, forward strand.
TGTTTGTTTTGTTTTGTGTGTATGCTGTTCAGGAAGAGGGATACATGCACTTGTCAACGTGGGTACACCTGCATGCAGGAGAATACATGCACAGAAGGCAGTGGGCAGAGCTCAACCCTGGATGTCTTTACTCAGTCACTCATCTTTTCTATTTTGAGACAGGGTCTCCCGCTGAACCTTTGAGGCACGGTCTGCCTCAGCTAGCTTGGCTAGTCTGTGCATTTTAGGGATTTGCCTGTTGACACACACACACCACAGCACTGGGGTTACATATGTCTGCCCCCACACCCAGTTTTTACATGGGTTCTGAAGATTCAAACTCAGATCTTGAAGCTTGTGTAGCTGGCACTTTACCAACTGAGCCCATCTCCAGCCCACCTAAGCTTTTCTTTTCTTATTTTCTTCTGGTTTTTAGTTTTTCAAGATAAAGTTTCTCTGTGTAGCCCTAGCTGTCCTGGAACTAGCTCTTGTAGACCAGGCTGGCCTCAAACTCACAGAGATATGCCTGTCTCTGCCTTCCGAGTGCTGGGATTAAAGGTGTGCGCCACCACAGCCCAGTCTAGCTGTTTTTCTAAACTTGAAAACAGAAATAATCTATATAGGTTGAGTGGTATATGTGAAGCAGTAGAGTTAGCAAGTGCAAGATCCTGCGTCCAACTCCCATCACCACCCTCAAAAAGAAAAAGTAATCTTCATATACAGCCATCAACATAAGGACCTCTCCCAATGACCTAGCAGGAGTTTTTTCAAACAAACCAGATATATTCTGTTATCTCAGTATACACACATTTAAAACATAACTGCCTACTTTCAGGAATGGGCAGTACTGGGGACCAAACCCACAACCTCATTACTGAGATCCCATTCCACTTAGGAGTAAATGCTTCCAGTTACTATCTTAGGGTGAGAAAATAGTCTTTATGTAAACTATAATTGACTACTTGTTACAGTTCCCTGACCAGCTGAATTTTCTGAAGTTCTTACTGCCCAAGAGCCCCAGCTTCAATTCCTCTGGTTCTCCTTCCTCTACACGGAGTTAGGGTGAATTAGTTGGTTAACATCTTGCCTATACAAAGCAATTCTGTAGCCCCCCCCCCAGCTGCTTATTGAAGAAGGAGAAGGTGGAGGAGACCACCATCACCATTCTCCCCCAGGGAACCATGCACCCCATCAGAAAATATGTATGTTTACTCAAAGGGACAGCCATTCCCATGTCATCGTTCAGATCTAAGCCTCAATATCGCCCAAACAAACGACCGAGAAGCAGGATTCACAACCTCTACGACTGTCTCTCCCCTCATTAAACATTCCTGCACCAGCTGGGCTGTGGTGCGCACGCCTTTAATCCCAGCACGGGGGGGGGGGGGGGGAATGATCTCTGAGAGTTCAAGGCCAGCCTGATTCATAGAGTGAGTTCCAGAACAGCCAGGGTGGTAACACAGAGAAACCCTATCTTAGAAAAGAAAGAATTATGAATTATAAGCTCAATGTCCTTTATTTATGGCTAGAAACCAAATATGAGTGAGTACATCCCATGTTCCTCTTTTTGGGTCTGGCTTACCTCACTCAGGATAGTGTTTTCTATTTCCATCCATTTGTATGCAAAATTCAAGAAGTCCTTGTTTTTTACTGCTGAGTAATACTCTAATATGTATATATTCCATACTTTCTTCATCCATTCTTCCATTGAAGGGCATCTAGGTTGTTTCCAGGTTCTGGCTATTACAAACAATGCTGCTATGAACATAGTTGAGCAGGACATTGAGCTTATAATTCGCTATCCTAGAGAAGCTAAATAAGAAGGTGAATCCAAAGACAAACATATAGGCATCCTCCTGAATATTAACCTTCATCAGGCGATGAAAGGAGACAGAGACAGAGACCCACATTGGAGCACCAGACATATATCTCAAGGTCCAAATCAGGAGCAGAAGGAGAGAGAGCACGAGCAAGGAACTCAGGACCGCAAGGGGTGCACCCACACACTGAGACAATGGGGATGTTCTATTGGGAACTCACCAAGGCCAGCTGGCCTGGGGCTGAAAAAGCCTGGGATAAAACCGGACTCTCTGAATATAGCGGACAATGAGGACTACTGAGAACTCAAGAACAATGGCAATGGGTTTCTGATCCTACTGTACGTACTGGCTTTGTGGGAGCCTAGGCAGTTTGGATGCTCAACTTACTAGACCTGGATGGAGGTGGGGGTTCCTTGGACTTCCCACAGGGCAGGGAACCCTGATTGCTCTTCGGGCTGATGGGGGGGGGGACCTAACTGGGGGAGGGGGGGGAAATGGGAGGCGGTGGCGGGGAAGAGACAGAAATCTTTAATAAATAAATAAATTAAAAAAAAAGAAAAGAAAGAAAGAAGAAAGGAAGGAAGGAAAGAAAGAAAGAAAGAAGGAAAGAAAAGAAAAGAAAAAAGAAAAGAAAAAGAGAGAGAAACAAACAAAATATGACCAACCACTAAGCAAACTTGAATAGTCTGGCTAAGACACCATTAGTTCCTGCTGGGCATGGAAACACATACCTATCATCCCAGGACTCAGAGAACTCAAGAGGCTAAGGTAGGCAAAAGTCTAGTTTGAAACCAGCTTGGGATACATAGTGAGACCATATTTCAGAACAAAACAAAAGCAGCAACAACAATAATTACAATAAATTAAAAATGGAGAGATGTATGCCATTTCTGGTTTGGAAGACTTATTTTCAGTGAAATTAAGGTTTCCTATGCTAACACATGAATTTTGTGTATGCATTACAAATTTTTCTAAAGATTTATTTATTATGTATACAACATTTTGCCTCCATGTATGTCTGCAGGCCAGAAGAGAGCGCCAGATCTCATTACAGATGGTTGTGAGCCACCATGTGATTGCTGGGAATTGAACTCAGGTCCTCTGGAAGAACAGTCAATGCTCTTAACCACTGAGCCATTTCTCCAGCCCTACAAATTTAAAATGTCAATATGGTCAGGTGGTGGTGATGCATGCTTTTAATCCAAGTGGCAGGTGAATCTCTGTGAATTTGAGGCCAATCTGGTCTACAAAGCTAGTTCCAGGACAGCTAAGGCTACATAGAGAAACCCTGTCTCAAAAAGCCACCAAAAAAAAAAAAAAAAGAGAAAGAAAGAAAGAAAAGAAAAAAGAAAGAAAGAAAGAATAATAAGAAAAAATGTCAGTACAGCATTTTGGAACAGTTAATTAAAATGTTGTTTGTTGAGCTTGCTAGTTCCAAACTGGCCTAGCACAAAATGGGGTGTGGTAGTATAGGCTCATAATGGCAGCTTACTCGGAGACAGGAGAATCAGAGTTCAAAATCACTCAGCTATATAGAGAGATTGAGGCTAGCTTGGTATACATGAGACTCTGCTTTCCTATCTCCTGTTCCCCCAGAAAAGATTTATTCTAGACAAATATAAAAACTCTGACATCTTTACTATATTAAAATATTAACACCCCTCCCTAAACAACACTGGAAGAAATAACAAGCAGTCTGCACAAAGATGTTTCTAAGACTGGTCAAAAGAGCAAACTCTGCTGAGTAGATAGCTCAGTGGGAGAGCATTTGCCTAGGATATTCAAAGTCCTAGGTTCAATACCCCAGGAGAAGAAAATTTTTAATTTAAAGAAAAATATCCAGGCATTGTGTGGTAAGCCTGTAATCCCAGCAGAGAGAAAGGTTGGAAGACTGAGTTCAAGGCCAGCCTGTCTCAAAACAAACCCCTTCCCCCATGAACACATATTTCCAATAGGCAGAAAGGTTTGTAGTTATAGTATATGCAAACAAATTGGCTTCACTGGGTCCACTAATGGTGAACAAACACCGAACATGACCATCAAGTATATATGTACACACTGATCTCAAAAGGGATATCTGAGTGGGGTGTGGTTGCATATGCCTTGAATACCAGCACCTGGGAGACAGAGACGGGTGGACCTCTATGTGTTTAAGGCCAGCTTGTCTACAAGACAGCCAGAAAAACATAATAGAGGGAACCTATCTCAAGGGAAAAAAAAAAATCTAAGCCAGGAGGTGGTCATGCACACCTTCAGCCCCTGCAGTTGGAAGGCAGAGAAAGGTGGATCTCTGTGAGTTTGACGCCAGCTTGCTCTAGAGTGAGTTCCAGGATAGCCAATGCTACTCAAAGAAACCCTGTCTTGGGAAAAAAAATTAAACAAGTAAATATTCATAAAGCTTTGAGTCTATGTGGACAAGTGAGCACTGGCTACAGATACAGACGCTCACCAGGTGGCCAGCAGGCCAGAAGATATATTATCTCTCAAACATCTCATCTAAAGGTAATAACAAAGACTCAAAATTTGGACCCAGCCAAAGCCATTACCAGTCTCCTCCCATCAATCACACATCCAAACAACCCAATTAGTCTTCAAGGGCCTCTTGGAAATCAAAAACAGTGGGCAGGAAGGCTGCCTCCCTGCCAAAACACTTGCAAGGAGTTTGGGGTCTAACTGTTAATAAATGATGACGTTTTCAGTTTAAAGAACACACCCCACACACACAGAGCAATCTCAGAAAGGTTGAAAGTACACTCTTGTATTCTAACCTTCCAAACGCAGCAGTAAATTGAACAATGATAAACCAGCCCACTGTCATACCCAGGAAGAAACCCTCCACTCTATCCATATACTGCCCTAAGCTAGATCTGCATCCTAGGCAAGTCAGGAGTGTCCATCCTTCCCAAGAAGCCCTACCTAGAATCAGTCTGATTATTTCCAACCATGGAATTATCAGGCAGAGTTCAGATATGGTGGGGAACAATGAAGATAGCAGTCAGAGTGGAAATGAGGGCAAGGGCAAGCAGGGCATGGTGGTGCCCATCTAGATGCCAACACTTGGGAAGCAGAGGCAGGAAAAATCTCAAATTCAAGGCTAGCTTGAGCTATACAACTAGACTCTGTCTCCAACAACAAAATCTCTTTTCTCCACTACCAGAACAGTACAAAAGTTCAAAAATCACACTGAAAGCAAGAAACCGATCTGTGTAAGAGCTAAAAAGTTAGGCTACATCTAACTTACAGATTCTGATTAATAACACAAAAGTTTGCTTTCCACCACATTAAAGCAAAAAGACAAAAAGAGAAAAGCCAAATTCCTGAAAATTAGTTGAATTCAGAGCAAGTCTAGATTGCATTTGAAATCAGTCTGTTGTAGACAACTCCGTGGTGAGTGAGGATGGGAGCTGTTAGGAAAGGGCACTGAAGTGCGCTCCCTCTTTAGAAAAGCCAGCTGTCTTCCGTGATACCAGCACAAGGAATCCAAGGCAAAATCACCAGGACACTGCTTGCCTCTGTGATGGTATCAGGGCAGCTCATGTCATGCCACCTCTGCCACTTAAGGCAAACACCACCTGGAAGCTCTTAGGGTAGGCTCTGTCTCTGCAGCCGTGCTCCAGCAGAACGAGGAATGAACAGCGGGGCCAAAAACAACTGGAAGCATGTAAGACTAGTAGATGCAGAACCCAGGATACTTCACTAATCTGAAGCCGCTGTGAACTCACAGCTACAAATCCAAATATCTTAATCACATCTCTTATTTATTCAGAATTCACCTCAACTAGGTTCCACGTGGGAAACCACTTAAAGACTTTGATCTTTAATGTGGTGAAGTAACAAGCAATGAAGGAGCCAGGCTTGGCAGTACATGCCTCCTGGCACATGCCTGAGTCCCGGGCTGGCAACAACCAATGGGAATGAGGGTTACTGAGGCGTAGCCCCAAGGCGATTAAGGTCAGGTCACTTCATTTAACAGTAAACAGTCCAAATTCCATAAGGGACGACACTTGTCAATCTTTTTTAAGATTTCTATTTTTAATTATGTGTGACTGTGTGTATGTCTTGAGTGTGGATTCGGGGGTCCAAGGAAGCCGCTGTGACCACTGACATGGGTGCTGAGGACTGAACTCAAGTCCTCTGGAAAAGCAGGAAGCACTCTTGACTGCCAGACTGTCTCTGCAGCCTCCACCAATTAATCTTTGAAATGGAAGATGTCCCAACTCAATGACCATGGCTGGATATCCTGCAAACAAGACCCTCCCCAGTCTTCAGCCACTCCAACAGAGCAGGACAGAAGAGAGCAGAACAATGTTTTCTTAAATAGTGACTCACCAGGTAGTCTGTTCATGTTGACGCCTTGAGCTGAGAGTCCAATTCCCATGTACCTTAAAAAAGCAAATAGGGAACTAATGAAAACAAAGTGGAACACATATGTATGAAGAGGCCATGATGATACTCATTATTTTATATGCTAGCTAAAATCAATTTATCTTGAACTCAACAAGGCCAGCTGGCCTGGGTTTGAATAAGCATGGGATAAAACCGGACTTGCTGAACATAGCGGACAATGAGGACTGCTGAGAAGTCAAGATCAATGACACTGGGTTTTGATCCTACTGCCTGCACGTACTGGCTATGTAGGAGCCTAGGCAGTTTGGATGCTCACCTTACTAGACCTGGAAGGAGGTGGGAGGTCCTTGGACTTCCCACAAGGCAGGGAACCCGGACTGCTCTTCGGGCTGATGAGGGAGGGGGACTTGATTGGGGGAGGGGGAGGGATATGGGAGGCGGTGGAGGGGAGGAGGCAGAAATCTTTAATAAATAAAGAAAAAATAAATAAATAAAATAAAAAATATTTAGTAGGAAAAAAATAAAATCAATTTATCTCCCTTCTCAAAGAGTTCTTAGTAGAACACAAAAATAAGAAAAGGAATGTCTATAGACTTTTTCAATACACTAATGGTTCTCAGAGAACTTTCATCTTTTGATTTCTCTTGTTTTTTTTGTTTTTTTTTTTTTCGAGACAGGGTTTCTCTGTGGTTTTGGAGCCTGTCCTGGAACTAGCTCTTGTAGACCAGGCTGGTCTCGAACTCACAGAGATCCGCCTGCCTCTGCCTCCCAAGTGCTGGGATTAAAGGCGTGCGCCACCACCACCGGGCTTGATTTCTCTTATCTAAGTACAAACTTTTGCTTTTCCATCCATTGATTGATTGATTGATTGAGACAGGGTTTCTCTGTGTAGTTATGAATGTCCTGGAACTCACGAGGCCAGGATGGCCTTGAACTCACAGAGATCTGCCTGCTTCTGCACCCGAGTGCTGGGATTTAAAGTGTGTGCCACCACATCTAACTAACCTTTTTATTTCCAATGGAAGCATCTTAATATCTTTGCCACTAAAAACAGAGGACCACTAAGATTACTCATCAGGCAAGGGCACTTGCCACCAAGCTGAAACCTGAATTCCACCTCTGGGACCCATACAATGAAAAGAAAATACTGACTCTCAAATGTCTCCCTCTGACTTCCAGATCTGTGTACACATGCAAGCACACAAAATAAACACAGATGATTTTAAATTTTCCTTTAAAAGAAAATAAGGGATATTGTGTGTAACCATGACTAACTGCTAAAGTGTACTAAAATCATGACCTCCAATCCTTTGGCAGGAGAAGCAACTCCTTAAAAGTACCTATGAATTAGGGAATGAATGGCAGCACAATGCAAGGTCAAACTTTGTCATTAGCAAGGAGCAGTAATACTGAAAAAGTACAGCCAGGCAGAATCTACTCTGGATCATCCGGGACCCAAACACAGTTTCCTCAAAACATATACACATTACCTTCCCTGTGCATTTATGGCTAGCCTCCTAGATCACACACAGCAGGGAGGTGTTGAAGTTTGAGCTTCCAAAACCAAAATCATCCCCCATACACACACACACACACACACACACACACAAAATTGTTCCACCCTAGGTACCTAAGTAAGGTATGCAAGGCAAGGTGGGGCCCTTCCTGTGGCAACTTCCAAAGAAGTATTAGCAGCACTCATAAGAAGAGGTAAGCCAAAAAAGGAAATCTCTTTTTCAGTCTAAGTGTTTGTGGTATAGAGGGAAATGGGTAACTCAAGAACTTAAAAATAAAAGAATCAAGCCCTCTGTGGCTGGAAAGATGGCTAGGACTGAAGAGACGGCTCAGCGGTTAAGAGTACTGACTGTACTTCCAGAGGACCAGGGTTCAATTCCCAGCACCCACATGGTAGCTCACAACTGTCAGTAACTCCAGTTACAGGGGATCTAACACAAATCACATAAATCCACATTCAGGCAAAATACCAATACACATTAAATAAATAAATAAATAAATCTTAAGAAAAAAAATCAAACCATCATCATCTTTTTTTCTCCTTGAGACAGAGTTTCTTTGTGTAATAGCACTGGCTGTCCTTGCTCTGTAGACCAGGCTGGCCTCAAACTTACAAAGAGCCCCCTGTCTCTGGCTCTCAGGTGCTGGGATTAAAGGCGTGTGCCACCACCATCCAACCAAATCATCTTTTAAGAGTAAAAGAAAAGAGCAGAAGCCAAATATAAAACACCTGATTCTAAGCACGAAAAACCATTACAACAGGCAGCTGAGTTGCCTGAAATACTTAAAACATCCAAAACACCATCCAAAGAGGCTAAGATGTAACTTTACAATTGACTAAGAATGGCAATGTAGGGGCTGGAGAGATGGCTCAGTGGTTAAGAGCATTGCCTGCTCTTCCAAAGGTCCTGAGTTCAATTCCCGGCAACCACATGGTGGCTCACAACCATCTGTAGGGAGGTCTGGCGCCCTCTTCTGGCCTTCAGGCATACAGACAGAATATTGTATACATAATAAATAAATAAATATTTAAAAAAAAAAAAAAAAAAAAAAAAAAAAAAAAAAAAGAATGGCAATGTATTCAATATCATTGAATTGTACATTCTAAAAGGTTAAGATGACAAATACTATGTTAAGTGAATTTTACCATAATGAAAAAAAGTTTTGCTCAATGGTGATGGTGCACACCTTTAATCCCAGCACTCAGGAGGCAGAGACGGTCGGATCTCTTTGAGTTTGAGGCCAGCCTGATCTACAGAGTTGAGTTCCAGGACAGGCTCCAAAGCTACAGAGAAACCCTGACTCAAAAAAACAAAAACAAAAAAAAGAGTTTCTATTGGTGTGTGTGTGTAGTGTGTACACGTGTGTGTGGAAGCCAGAATTTACCATCAGGTGTCTTCCTTAATGGTCTCTCTTTTTTTTTTTTAAAGACAATCTTTCACTGACCCTGGAGCTCACTAGTTCAGCTATATGGCTGGTTTGTAAGTCACAGGATCTTCCTGTCTTCAGCTTCCCAGTTCTGAGATTACAGGCGTGCACTGCTGTGTGGATATTAGAGACCCAAACTCAAGTCCTTGTGCTTGTACAGAAGGCATTCTTACTAACTGGGCATCGTCCCACTTCCCAAAACTGAAGGAGCTGCATAGAGTTGCCTTAATTTGCCTCAGGTACTTCAATAGCCACTTGATTGCTTGTGTTATGACTTTACCAAGATCCTTTCCATGTTGATCTCATCTCAGAGTCTTCCTCCTCTAGTACAAATGTACTATGCACCTGCTTCCTAGCACTCCCAGGATCCCATTCCATAGTCAGCCTTAGCCCAGACCCTGCCTGGCATTCAAATGTAGTTAATGCCCTCTTTCCTTTTTCTCACTGTCTGTACCATTCACTGGATTTTGGAGGAACAACTTCTAATACCCAAAAAGAATAGCAAACACGAATGCAAGGCTCTGACCCACCCATCTCCCTTTGAAACCAGCAACCCCATCATGTTGTACAGGTATCAAATGACACAGACTAGCACATAGAGCTAATTAATTTAGTCCACAGTGCTTAAAGGAGATGCAGGGAGGACCAACATTTTATAGAGGGCATCCATAGCACAAAGAAAACTTGTCTTCCTTATTTTAAGCACTATTTGGGACACAGAGTTAACTCCTTTGAGGCCAAAGACATGGCCCAATACACAGCCCAAGGCTGAACAGAACTGCTCAGCCCTTCCAAGAAACACATACTGACTGCAAGAAAGGGCCAGCTTCGAGGGCCATCGGGAGCCACTGTGTGAGCCTGCTGGCAGGATCCCCATTAGATTACAACCTTCACATTTCCCCAGAAAAACAACGGCCTAAATAATCAGCTTCCTGGCTTTATGTGGTAGAAGATGCCAAAAGCTGGTCTCCATTCCCCTGATGTCTTTGCTGACTAAGCAGTAAACAACTCAACTAGCCTGTAGTCATCCACCGAAAATGCACAACACAGCCAGGAGGTTCCCTAACTTGGAAGGCGGCCACTCATCCTGTCCTATTGTGAGGGCCTGAGCCTGTATCCCACACTACATGTAGTCCCACTCCTGGCATAAGAGTTTCCTGAAACTAAAGGAAGAGCTTGGGTTTAGAGCATATTTGTTTCCTGAATGACCCTTGACAGCTTAAAGCTAGTGTAAACAGGGTTAATTAAGAATCCCGCAGGAAGAGTTATGTTTGGTCACCAGCCAAAGTTCTGGTTCTACAATGTTCCATGGGGAAAGACCACTAAGACATCTATGCTCAAACACAAGCTGCTTTAGGGGGCTGAGGTGTAGCTCAGTGATACAGCACTTGCCTAACATGCACAAAGCCTGGGGTCTGATCTCCAGCACTATAAAAAACCAAACATGAAGCCGGGCGGTGGTGGCGCACTCCTTTAATCCCTGCACTCAGGAGGCAGAGGCAGGCGGATCTCTGTGAGTTCGAGGTCAGCCCGGTCTACCAAGTGAGTTCCAAGACAAGCTCCAAAAAAGCTCCAAAAAAAAACCCTGTCTCGAAAACAAACAAACAGGAACAAGCTATTACTTCCTACAAAAGAAGCTTCTCTCTCCAGCAAGTAGCCATCATCACATTCCTATGGGCTCTGTGTCCCCCAGGAGGAAGGGCATTTCTTAGAAAACTTCCGAGAGCCTCTGCACAAACTCCTGCTCAACTTCAAGATCTGATTGGATGAGTTAAGTGCAGAGTAGCCAGGGGAAGCTGACACCATTCACATTGGGCACCATGCCACCTCTGGGTGTCAATGACATGGGGAGCAGCCCCGCAGGAACCCAACTAGCAGACACAAATGAGGTCAAAGCTGAGTCAGGGTCCAAAGGAAAAAGGCCCCAACTCTTCAAACACCAGATAACACTAAGTCTTTTTCCAAAGGAGTGTGCCCTAAAGTTACAAGAAGACATATAGCGCTGGGCTACATGTGGCAGGGCACTTGCCTAGACACAAACCCCAAGCACTGGGGTAAAAAGAGAGTGAGAGAAATAAGTTTCCCAGATGGGTGTGGCCACCCACAACTGTAATTCCCCAGCACTTGGAAGGAAGAGGCTGGCAGAATGTCAAAAGTCCAATGCCAGCCTTGACTACATAGCTACCCAGGGATGCATAAAGAGACCTTGTCTCAACTTTTTGTTCAAAATAGCTGCAGGCTCCCACTTTCTAGTGAGTTTTCAGGCACTGAAGACTATCATCCAACCAGCCTGAGATAATCAAGGGTAAGAGCCATAAGGACCCTTTGAATATACTAAGTGCTGAACTGCACACTTTTTGGTTTTGCAATACCAGCACTCAGTCGAGGTCCTTTTGAGTACATTGAAAGTACCAAGCAAGGACTGTATTGTTGAAATAAATCCCAATCCACAACTATACACTTTAAGGGGTGAATCATATAGGATAAAGAAATTACGTATCAGCCAAGTTAGTGGCACACACCTATAATTTAAGAATCAGGGGGCTGGAGAGATGGCTCAGAGGTTAAGAGCATTGCCTGCTCTTCCAAAGGTCCTGAGTTCAATTCCCAGCAACCACATGGTGGCTCACAACCATCTGTGATGAGGTCTGGTGCCCTCTTCTGGCCTTCACGCATACACACAGACAGAATATTGTATACATAATAAATCAATAAATATTTAAAAAAAAAAGAATCAGGAGGCTGAGGCAGCTATGAGTCCAGCCTGAGCTATAGCAATTACCCTTCCTCAAACAAAATAAAATTTTAAATATTTAAACATTACATCTGGGCCAAGCGTGATTGCCTTTAATTCCAGAACTCAAGCAGAGGCAGGAGGAGCTCTGTGAGTTCAAGGTCAGCCTGGTCTACAAGGCAAGCTCCAGAACTACATAGATACCTTGTCTCAAAACAAAACAAAAATTACTTTCCAATTATACTCAACAGAGAACAGAAAGAATCCTAACACAGTAACATAAAACAGTAACAAGACTCACAGCTTATCCTCTAATACTGGGAATATAATGCTCTCTCACTATTACTGCTTCAACAGAACACTGAGAGTTCTGGGTAAAGCAGTTAAGACAAAAAAATAAATATAGGAGGCTTGGAGTGCTCACCTTTAATCCCAGCACTCTGGAGGCAGAAGCAGGCAATCTCTGAGCATTCAATGGCAGCCTGAACTACATAGCAAGTTCTAGGCCAGTCAGGGTTACATAGTGAGACCCTGTCTCAAAATAAGATAAAATAAAGGCCAGGCATAGTGGCATATGTCTTTAATCCCTGCACTTGGGAGGCAGGTAGGTGGATCTTTATGAGTTTGAGGCCAGCTTGGGCTACAAGAGCTACAGGACAGCTAAAGCTGTTACATAGAGAAATCCTGTCTTAAAACAACAGCAACAACAACAAAAAGTATAAGACTAGCAAAAGATAGACATGAAGACCAACAAAAAAGACTCAAAACAGGGAGCCTAGAACTAAACTCTCACCCAGTTAACTGATTATGACAAGGGCGCCTCGACCACTCAATGCAGAAATGTTTCTGGGGTTTTTGTTTTGCTTTTTAGGTTTTTCAAGACAGGATTTCTCTGTGTAATAGCCCTCTGTCCTCTCTTTGTAGACCAGGCTGGTCTCAAACTCACAGAGATCTGTCTGCTCCTGCCTCCCGAGTGCTGGAATTAAAGGTATATTCCACCACCAGCAAGTTTCTGCTTCTTAAACAAATCGTGAAGGGGTATCTGGATAACCACAAGTAAAAGAATGATGTCAGTACCTTCTTCCGTAGAGCCTGAGATTTCATTCGAGCCTTCCACAGGATCAGCACAGAGCTGGGAACAGGGTAGGGCCTACACTCGGTCCCACCACTGTCAGGTTAAGGTTAAACCAGAGAGCCAGGATGTACTGACATGAAGGGCGGGGTTCCCTGAGGAAGTGAAAGCTGAGCTAAGCCTGGTAAAGGAGGCAAGAGAAGCAAGAGAGAGCATGTGCCCTGCAGAAGCAACAGAATATGCAAAGGCATAAAAAGGCAAAGAAGCAGACACAGGGCAGAGGAACTGAAAGAAGTTCAATGCGGCTGAGTTCTAGGCTGGGCAGACTTATAAAGAACCAAAGCTGGACAGGAAATAGGGATTGTGTACACAGCCTACATGCTAAATTAAGGAGTTTAAGCTTCACGGGAGGTCAATGGAAAGCCACAGAAGAGGTGTAGCAAGGCTACACTGCTCAGATAGCTGACACAGACTGAAGAAGCAAACCCATACCAAAGTCATCCAAGTAAAGCAATAGGAACGAAATGACATGGAAAAAGCCAACCACTCTTTAGAACCAGTGAACTTCTAGGTTTGGAGGGGCTTAAAGAGCCTAAGACACTAAACAGCACAACCAGTCACCAAAGCAAGGCCAACTGGGACTTATTTGGAAAGTTTGAAGCCAACATGCTCAGCAAAAGGCATGGCCGCCATCCCCCAACTCTGTTCTAGCACTGACACTGACACCAAGCACAAGCACCTGAATGAGAAACCTACTTGCAAACAACAAATATACTGGACATGCTCCGATTCCAATCTCATCTCTGCTCCCAAGTTCACCATAGATCCATGGGCATGTTTCTCGGCCTGCTTAATCAACTGTTACCATGAAACCAGAAAGGCCTCAGTGCAGCCAGTCACCAGAAGCAACCTGAGCTGGTGCTCAGGGAAAGCAGGTGGATTACTGTATACATGACCCACTCTGTCTAGTAGGTCACTGTAGGTTCTTCCAGCAGGGGAATCAGATCAATCTGGCTAGTCTCAAAGGCCTGAACTTGGGACATCTAAAAACAAATGCCTGTTTATTCAGCATTACCAAGGAGAAAGGTCTTGAACATTTGCTTCCTTGTTGCTAATAAGCCAAGCCATGCTAAGAACACTACCAGATACAGCCTGGGAAGAAGGGAGTCAGCCCCTAAATAGGTGACAGAACGGATCCAAAAGTTTGGCTTCTCACTGGGCTCTCTTTTCAGGCATCAGAAGATATGAGAGCCAGGCGGTGGTGGAGCACGCCTTTAATCCCAGCACTCGGGAGGCAGAGACAGGCGGATCTCTGGGAGTTCGAGACCAGCCTGGTCTACAGAGCTAGTTCCAGGACAGGCTCCAAAGCCACAGAGAAACCCTGTCTCGAAAAACCAAAAAAAAAAAAAAAAAAAAAAAAAAAAAGATATGAGAGAGTATAATTTACCCCACCAGTAACTGCAAAATAAACCCATTTTATTTGCTTTTTTTTTTTTTTTTTTTTTTTTTTTTTTTTTTTTTTTTTTTTTTTTTGGTTTTTCGAGACAGGGTTTCTCTGTGGTTTTGGAGCCTGTCCTGGAACTAGCTCTTGTAGACCAGGCTGGTCTCGAACTCACAGAGATCCGCCTGCCTCTGCCTCCCGAGTGCTGGGATTAAAGGCGTGCGCCACCACCGCCCGGCTTTTATTTGCTTTTTTTTTCTTTCTATATGACAGCAAAACAGAGGAAATAACACTTAACAAAGAAGTGAGACAGCCAGGAAGTACAGAGGGACAACAGACAAGTTCCTGATGGTAGCTGGGTCATGAGCTGGTTTCTAAGATGGTAGCTGGGTCATGAGCTGGTTTCTAACTTCTCAGTTTCTGCTGCTCACTGCCAAAATCACAATGCAAGCTGCAGCTACAAGAGACACTCTACCCCCACTGTGGCTCTGCACTGCAGGACCAAGCCAGGTAGAGACTAGGGGCAGCCACAGCTGTAGGTGGGCAGGAAAGGCCCCTAACTAACCATAGCCAAAGTAAGATTGGCCTTGAACTTGTGACTCTTCTGCTTCTATCTCCCAAGTGCTGGGACCATAGACATGGACTGCCACATCCAGTTTACATGGTGCTAGGGATCAAACCTAGGGCTTTGACATGCTAGGCAAACAGTCTACCAAGAAACATCCCTAAGCCCTGGAATCACTTTTATAATTGTGAAAACAACCACATTGAGGAGCCAGCTATAACCATCTCTGGTTCATCCCAGCATAGCCCTTCAGTGGCAAGAGACAGACAGGGAACGTGGCTTTCATTAGCTCCTCAGCACATACACCTAGCGTCCTGAACTTGACGGGGGCTGAGAGTGCACTGGAAGAAACAGCAGAAATGGCATCTTGGGTCCCAGCCCAAGAACAACCCAGAGCTCACTCTCAGAAGACACCGCTGTAGTGAGTCAGGCTCAGCAGAGCCCCAAAAGACTGGAGATTTTTTCCTAACTCAGTCATGCCTGGTGATATCAGAGGACAGGACTTAGAAACGAGAGCACTGGACTCTTGACCCTCCAGTTTTGAACAAGGCTAGCGGGGGACATGACACCTTCTCTGTTGTTTCCTAACGGAGCTGGGAACCCCTTCTACACAGGGAACAAATCTAGTGCACCCTTCCTACTTCTGGAAGGGAAGCATGTGAAGAATTTATTTTGGTTTTTTGAACAGAGTCTCTGAGTAGCTTTGGCTGTTCTATAACTCATTCCATAGACCAGATAGGCCTTGAACTGGCCTGCCTCTGCTTGTTATACCACCCAGGCTGGCCTTGAATAGTGATCCTCCTACCTCTGCCTCCTTTAGCAAATCCTACTGGCATGTTCCACTAAACCGGCTTATTTTGTTTTTTGAAAAAAAAATCACTATATTTCTTTACTAATTTTGGGTGTGCACTTGTGCCATGATACACATGTGGAGGTCAGAGAACAATTCACATGAGCTAGTGTTCTCCTTCCATCACGTGAGTCCCAGGGGTCAAACTTAGGTCATCAAGCTTAGTGGCAAACACCTTTACCTGCCCAACTATCCCGCCAGACCCTGATCAATTTTAAAGTGACAGGAAGTCAGGTGTGGTGTGCGCTTCTAATCCCAGCACTGAGGATGCTGCTGTGAGAGGGGCGGGAATTGATGCCCAGCCTTCTGAGTTGTCCTTCAAACTCCCCGCCAGTCTGGGCTAGATGAAACAAAGCAGACCGACAGAACACTTCTCAGCGACCTTAGACGTAACACCCCAACTCTGAAAGGATGGGCTCTTAGACTCCACCCGAATTTGGGATCACAGATCTTGTGTTTCAACCCACATCTCGGGTTCCCTATCAGAAAAGGAGAAGTTAGACTAAAGGGCTTCTCAGCTCCTTCCCAGCTCTAACCTTAGCGTAACTCTTAGCAGAATAATGTCAATAATGGCTGTGCACTATTACAAATGTATCATACCCAAATGCAAACCCAAGATGGGATATATCTTAGAAGAGCAATTAAAAAGTCAACTAAGGATGTAGGCAAGACGGCTCAGTAGGTGCAAGCAATTCACACACAAACCTGACGACCTGAATTCAATCTCTGGATTCTATGGTGGAAGGAGAGAACTGAATCCTGAAAATTTCCTCTACCTTCACACCTGTACCATTGCACACGCATGCCCAGAGACACACAAACACACATACACACATGCACTCACTGCAAAAATAATACAATACTAGCAGGATATAGTGACCCATGCCAGTAATTCCAGCCCTCAAGAGGCAGATGTAGAAGGACCAGGAATTCAAGGCCAGCCTGTGCTACAACAGTGTGTCTACATACAGTGTACCAACCAGGCAAGTGCTAATGCATCAGACAGCCTCAGGTTTAAGAAAAAAAAAAAAGACCCAGGAAGTGGTGGTGCACACCTTAGTCCCAGCGCTAGGGAGGCAGTGGCAGGCAGATCTCTATGAATTTGAAGCCAGCCTGGTCTACAGACTGAGTTCCAGGATAGCCAGGGTTACATAGAGAAACCCAGTCTTGGGGGAAAAAAAATCCCTTATAATTCAAATAAAAAGCAAACCAATTATGAAATAGGCAAAGAATTATATAGATGTTTCTTTTTGTGTAATTTTTATTTTATTTTATTTTATTTATTTTATTATTACCGTAGGCACAAATGCAGATGCATTTGGGCCAGGGCACATGCACTCATACTGAAAACAGAGAACCATTCTAGAGGGTTGGTTCTCTCCTTCTATCATGGGTTTTGGAGATCAAACTTGGGTTTTCAGACTTATACAGCAACTGCTTTTACCCCCTGAGCCATCTCACCAGTCCTATAGACATCTGTTGAAGGATTTATAAAACACTGCTGCTGAGGATGTAACTAAGTCGACAGCCCGTCTCCTAGTGTACATGAAGCATTGGGTTTGAGCTCCAGGGCAGCATAAACTGGGGAGGGCAGCACAGCCTAAAACCCCAGCACCCAGAAGACAAGACCATCATCCTTGAATACACAGTAAGCTTGAGAGTAGCCTAGGATAAAAACTGAAGAAAGGAAGGAAGGGAAAGGAAGGGAGAGGGAGCCATATACAACAGTGCATGAAAAGATGTTCAACGCACCAACAGACACACAAAATGTGTCTTGCTGTGTGCCTAGCCATCTAACTAGCTAGCTACACAGTGGGAAATTTCTCAGTCATAAAAAGAATGAAGTTCAGGTGCATGCCACAGCATACACCTTGAAATTATTTTTACACAAAACATGTCTGGGGGGCTGGAGAGATGGCTCAGAGGTTAAGAGTACTGACTGCTCTTCCAGAGGTCCTGAGTTCAATTCCCAGCAACCACATGGTGGCTCACAACCATCTGTACTGAGATCTGACGCCCTGCTCTGGCGTGCGGGCATACATCAAGGCAGAATGTTGTATACATAATAAATAAATAAATAAATATTAAAAAAACCATGTCTGACACTATAGGACTAATTTGGTAGGATTCCATTTGTATAAAATCATCTAAAATTGGTAAATTCATAAACACAAAAATGTATTCAGGGGTGGGAAGAAGAGGGTAGTGCTGAACTCTGTCTGTCTGAGAAAGAGTCTCACTTCGTGATCCTGTCTGGCCTTGAACTCAAATTTATCCACTTGTTTCTGCCTCCTGAGTACTGGGATTAAAGGTATGTGCCACTATACTAAGACTGGAAATAATTATTATTTAATGGGATAATAAAAGTCTTAGAAATAGACAGTAGCAACGGTTATCCAACATTGTGACCTTAAATAATACCACCGAATTACCCATTAAAGACAACAAACAAGGCAGGCATAGAGGCATACCCTCTAATCCAGGGCATCGCTCAGCCTAGTCAATAGAGTTACTTTGAGGACAACCAGAGCAACGTAAAAATTAAATTAGCCAGGCTTGGTGGTGCACCTTAGTCCCAGCACCTGGGATGAACAGGCAGGCGGATCTCTGAGTTTGAGGCCCTCCCAGGCTACAGAGCAAGCTCTAGGGTAGCTAGGGGAAAAGCAAAGGAAAAGAAAAAGGAAAGGGAGAAAAAAAGAAGAAAAGAAGTAAGCAAGCTAAAAAAAAAGTAGAAAAACAGCACATTTTATGTTGAAGATCGTCAGCAGTCACACCCTTTCAGCTAAACCAGATGGGAGGAGCCTCACCTGGCCTTTCCAGATAAGACAAGTGAGGGCCCTAGTTCAGCTCTGTGGAAAGCTTCGGAGTGGCCTATACTCTGGCATTGTGTCGGGGCCAGAAGAGGAAGCCCCTCTCTGCTCGTACAAAACAAATGAGAATAGTGAAAAACACAGGCCCGAATCTTCTCACTGTCTCTCAATTTCTTCTCGGAGAAAAGGTAGAGTTTTTTGTTTGTTTTTGGTTTTGAGACAGTTTTGGTTTCTCTGTGTAGCCCTGGCTGTCCTAAAAAACTTTGTCTGTAGACTAAGCTGACCTTGAACTCCAAAGCGGCGATTAAAGGCGTGGGTCAAACCACGTAGTAGAAGGTGGATCTTATGGGCACTTTAAATAATGGTGGTGCACATTTTAATACCAGCACTCGGGAAGCAGGCGGATCTCTGTGAATTAAAGGCCAGTTTGGTCTACAGAGCTAATTCCAGGACAGCTAGGGCTGTTACACAGAGACACCCTGTTTCAAAAAACCAAAAAAACAAATAACAATAATTACCTATAAGGTAAAGGAACCAATATATTTTGCTATAGGACTTCAAGGCTTTAGACTTAAAAGTTCTATTAATAGGATAGCTCTGGTAGGAAGTGATGCAAAGGAAGAAAAAAAAGGCCTGAGCCTTGGTACCAAGACGGCTCTTGGGAGCCGTGGGAAATGAGTCTATCTTCTCTAATTCAAAAAAAAAAAAAAAAGGGGCCTGGCTTCAAGCATCATGCCTTTGCATACAGTACTGGGGAGGCAGAGGCAGGTAGATCTCTGAATTCAAGGCCAGCCTGATCTACAGAGTGAGTTCCAGGACAGCCAGGGCTACACAGAGAAACTATGTCTTGAAAAATAAAAAACAAAGGTTCAGCTCTCCAAAGAGCTCTGGGGAATCACCTGACAGTTTCATCTTGATCAGCCACGGCTCATCAGACTGGCAATCTTCTTCCTATTAGAGCTTGTCCCAGATAAAAGAAATCAAGGGCTTCAATAACAGAGAAGACTCTAGGGCAGGGCTATAAAACACGAACTAGGTCTGAAATGAGAGCTAATATTTGACACCGGGGATTTCATTTCATAGTCTGATGAGCCCACTCAAAACCACAGACCATCATGGCACCAACTACTATGTGCATTTTGTTCCTCCAGCAACCATAGCCCACTGCCAGGAAGCCATGCAGCTCACTTAGAGGAGGGCATGACAGGCCCCAGCACTATTGGGGGGTGTAATCCAGAACACAAAAAGGCCTCAGTCAAGATGTCCCGTAGAGAAAAAGGTGGCTTAGGGTATAGATGACTCTAGGTTGCTCATACATGGGCTCTTCTTCTTTTGCTTTTTTTTTTGTTTGTTTGTTTGTTTTTTTAAAAAGATTTATTTAATTTTTTTATTTTTTTAATATTTATTTATTATGTACACAATAGTCTGTGTGTATGCCTGCTGGCCAGAAGGGGGCACCAGACCTCATTACAGATGGTTGTGAGCCACCATGTGGTTGCTGGGAATTGAACTCAGGACCTTTGGAAGAGCAGGCAATGCTCTTAACCTCTGAGCCATCTCTCCAGCCCCAAGATTTATTTATTTATTATGTATACAGTATTCTATCTGCATGTATGACTGCGTGACAGAAGAGGGCATCAGATCCCATTATAGATGGTTGTAAGCCACCATGTGGGTACTGGGAATTTAACTCAGGACCCATGGAAGAACAGCCAGTGCTCTTAACCTCTGACCCATTTATCCAGCCCCTGGACTCCTTCTCTAAATGGTCAACAGTCTTGAAAACAAGTCTTGCCAGGGGGTAGTGGCACACACCTTTATCCCAGGAACTTTAACTCAGGAAGCAGGTGGATCTCTGAGCTCAAGGAAAGCCTGGTCTACAGGGCAAGTTCCGGGCACAGCCAGGGCTGTTAGAAAAACCCTGTTTCAAAAATAAAACAAGAGGGTTGGAGAGATGCTCAGCAGTTAAGAGCACTGACTGTTCTTCCAGAGGACCCCGGTTCAATTCCCAGCACCTACATGGCAGCTCACAACTGTCTGAAGATCCAGTTCTAGGGAAGCTGATACATTCACACCAATGCACATAAAAATAAAGTTAAATAAACTATAAGAAAAATGGGAGGCGGTGGCGGGAAAGAGACAGAAATCTTTAATAAATAAATAAATTAAAAAAATAAATAAATAAACTATACGAAAAAAATGAATATAACCACTGATAAGCAGTCAGCACCACAGACCTAATGACACCAGACACTGTATAAAAAGGGTACATGCCAACTACGGACTGACTCTCAACTTGTAAGTGAGATTTGACTTTGTTAGTAGAATGCAAACAAGCTGCCCCTCTGCTCTTCTTGGTACAGCTCTACCTTGGCACTGTCCTGGAAGAGAGAAAACCTGAGCCCTCGGACCATCTAGACACAGCTACCCTTTCTCTGCTGTCCGCTTCTCACCTCCAATCACCTCTGCCCCGAGGCTGGTGGATTTCATCTCACGTTCAAAATGTGATCAAAAATTCAACTCCCTAGTATACTTTAATTAAATAAAATCCTGGGGGGGCTGGAGAGATGGCTCAGTGGTTAAGAGCATTGCCTGCTCTTCCAAAGGTTCTGAGTTCAATTCCCAGCAACCACATGGTGGCTCACAACCATCTGTAATGAGGTCTGGTGCCCTCTTCTGGCCTTCAGGCATACACACAGACAGAGTATTGTATACATAATTATACATAATAAATAAATAAATATTTAAAAAAATAAAATAAAATAAAATCCTGGGGCTCTGTCTGGACCAGAATGGATGCTGTTATCCATGTATGCCCCGGAAGCTGAGGGTCTAGGGGTGTATTTGAGCCCTGACATTTGTCATTCCTGACTGTCCTGGTCAGGGTTACTACTGCTGATGAAACATCAGGACCAAAGCAACTGAGATCAGCTCTCTTTCCTCTCAGATGCGCATCTTCTTTCCAACTTGCCCCCTGACCACACACAGACCTCCTCAGGACCCCCCTCTTTTCCAGTGTTCCGCTAAACTCATGCTCTCTACTCAGCCTGACAAACCGTGGCTTCCCCTCTAACTGGGATTTCCCCTTTTGTACCAACCCATCTACAGAAATAAACCAAGCATTCCAGAGACCAAAGAAGCAATGGGGATGTGAGGAGGAGATTTCTCCTAGGAATTTCCCTAGAGGCTGACCCTTGACCAAGTAAGATTTAACTTATAAAGAACCCATGGGGCCAGAGTATGGTGCTGTAGATGGATCTCTATGAGTTTGAGGTCAGCCTGGTCTACATAGCTTGGTCTGGGCCAGCCAAGGCCACATAGCCCAGACCTTGTCTCCAAAAACACAAAAGAGAAAACAAACAAACAAAAAACCAACCACTACCACCATCACCCATGGGGCAGTGATATGGTTCAGTTTGTAAAGGAGCTTGCTGAAAAGTCTGATGAGCTGAGTTCCATCCCCAGGACTCACATGGTGCACGAGAACCTATTCTTTTAAGTTGTCCTCTGACTTCGACACATGTGGTGTAATGCGCGCACACACACACAAACATGAAAATAAAATAAATAGTAACCTAAAAAATTCAAGTGCTGCCAGGCAGTAGTGGAGCACGCCTTTAATCCCAGCACTTGGGAGCAGAGGCAGGCAGATCTCTGTGAGTTCAAGGCCAGCCTGGTCTACAGAGCTAGTTCAAGGACAGCGAGGGCTACACAAAGAAACCCTGTCTTGAAAAAAATAAAAACAAAAAGTGCCATGCTCCCTATGCTGAGTTCATAGCTGGATGAAGATGGCAACTGGAAATGAGCAGGGAGTCCCCTCCAGGAAAGTGGTTTCAGCTTTCTCAACCCATGCCAGAGCTACACTTCAAGATACCCAAACTAGTTTCTACCCACAATATAAGTAAGTCATGTATCACCCCAGGAGGCTCCATAGCCCACATATTTCCATATCACAGGAAACAGCACCTTGTTTAGAACTCGAGGAAAGATGCAGCCTAAAGCTCAGCAGTCACTTGTAGTCCTCCCCACCACCACCCCGCTTTGGGGTGCTCAGGGACAACAGGACTCCACTACCGCTGGCGCCTACTCCTCGGGACATACGGGCAGGCATTAGCCAGTCCACAGACAACCACGGAGCTTCAACAGCCCTGAACCATGCACAGAGACCCAAATGAGAGGTCCAGCTGCAGGCTGTCTCTAGACTTGGGTGACCCTAACTCATGAGACAGAAATGCCTGGATGACTTTGAAAGAGGAGCTGGCAAAATCAACCACCAATTACAGTATAAGCAGAGATTCATTCTCGCTTTGAAAGGACCACTCGAGAAGAAAATCACATTCCAGGTGAAGGACCTAAACCACTGGCCCACACGGACAGAACTCTGAGCAGAGGCCTGGTAGACCAGATGGCGGTGTCTTCTGCCCTAGCCAGAGTCTGTACACACAACTGCCCTCAAAACAAAGTCCAAAATCTTTGGCCACAATACACAAGGGATTTTTCCATCTGGCCCTTACTTACTCAGTCCTTCAGTCCTGGCCCCAAATATTGTTTCTCCCCAAACAAGCATGGACTCTCTGTATAGTCCCAGGCTAGCCTTGAAGCCAATCTTCCTGCCTCTGCCACATGAGTGTTAGGATTACAAGCATAAGTCACCATCCCTAGGCCAGCCTACACATCTGTGTGTCTTCTGCTCGAAGCATCTGCTTCTCACTTTGTTCCCCTTGAGCATTCCAGCTGCTCTTCCCACTGTTCGTCACCATCTCTTCTATGAAGCATCCCCTAAACGCAGGGGGGTAGAAGGAAACGAAACCTCGGGGCCAATCAGCTAGGGCACATACCATGGGCTAACAATTTCTCTGCCCCTGTGAGGTCACACACAGGGGTGTATCCCTCTTTTCTCCAGAAAGGCCTTGTGTCTGTGTTCCTGGAGCCCATACCTAGGACAATGAGTGTTCATCCTGGTGTGTGGCGTGAATGAGTGAGTGTTCTGCTACATGATCGAGCAAGCAAGAGTTGGTTGACTGTAACCTATTTGGGACCCTCGCTAAGGAGAACCCCATCTCTCCCTACACTACCTAGTTCTCTAGGCTAAGTCTGCTCTTCTTGGGTAGAGTCACCCATCACATGTCAGGAGGCCTCTGCCACCAGGATGATGTTACAGTCTATTTTGAGGGTCACACTGAAGCATCTGTCAGCCAGGACAGCCACACCCTCCATGTGTCATCACTAAAAGCTGGGGACACCCACAGGTCCATAAAGTGACTACTTAACTTTCTGGAAAGGCCAACCCACGTGCCCCTTATCTCCTAGGGGCAGCCCTGGCAGGGCTTGAGACATCTCCTCACCCTATCAGACCTGCTCCCACGGTTCACAACTCTGATGACTTGACAAAATCCAGCCAAAGCCAACCAATCTATGCCAAGCTCTTAGCTCCTTCTACAGAGTCCTCCTCCTAAAGGGGAAGAGGCCAAAAAGCCCCGCACCCTGGCATGGAGCTAATTACCCACAAGACTCATGGATCCATAGTGCCTCCTGGGAACTCTTACTCATCCCTCGCTGCAGTGCCCAAGCTCTGCCTCCTCTTACGAAGGGCTCTTCTCAGGTCTACTCTCCACTGAGTAGGCCACAGGCTCCCTGTGGACAAGGCTGATCTATTGCTGGCTTTGCTTCTGCTCTCTTATATTTGGCACATCGGGATGAAAAAAAGAAAAAGAAAAGAAAGAAAAACTCTATAAGCCCCTTGAAATAAGCCTTTCTGCCAGGCGGTGGTGGAGCACGCCTTTAATCCCAGCACTCGGGAGGCAGAGGCAGGTGGATCTCTGTGAGTTCGAGGCCAGCCTGGTCTACAAGAGCTAGTGCCAGGCCGGGCGATGGTGGCGCACGCCTTTAATCCCAGCACTCGGGAGGCAGAGGCAGGCGGATCTCTGTGAGTTCGAGACCAGCCTGGTCTAGAGAGCTAGTTCCAGGACAGGCTCCAAAGCCACAGAGAAACCCTGTCTCGAAAAACCAAAAAAAAAAAAAAAAAAAAAGAGCTAGTGCCAGGACAGGCTCCAAAGCTACAGAGAAACCCTGTCTCGGAAAAACTAAAAAAAAAAAAAAAGAAATAAGCCTTTCTGTGGCACTTAGGAGACACTTGTTTGTACAAAGCAAAACTGTCTCAAAAGAATCCCCACCTAGTCAGGCGGTGTTATGCACACCTTTAACCCCAGTACTTGGGAGCCAGAGGCAGGCAGATCTTTGTCCCAGCCTGGTCTACAAGAGCTAGTTCCAGGAGAGCTAGGGC
This sequence comes from Microtus oregoni, assembly GCF_018167655.1. Lineage (NCBI taxonomy): Eukaryota > Metazoa > Chordata > Mammalia > Rodentia > Cricetidae > Microtus > Microtus oregoni. The sequence goes on from NW_024543063.1 coordinate 46,795,264, forward strand.
TGTTACACAGAGAAACCCTGTCTCAAAAAACCAAAACCAAACAAACAAACAAACCACCACCTAAAGCAAAGAAACAAAACCTTCTGTGAGGGGCTAGAGAAAGCCCTCAGTCAACAAGAGCATCAGTGCTCTCTCTTCCAGAGGACCTGACCTGAGTTCCATTCCCAGCACCATGTCAGGCAGGTCACAGCTACCTGTGATTCCAGGTCCAGGGGATCTGTCATCATATTCTGCTCACATGCACATACCCAACCACACACACACACACACATGCATGTAACTAAAAGTAAAAACATAAAATCATTTAAATCAACCATGACAACAAAAAATGGACTCATAAATACCTTAGGAACACACAACTCTACAGACAAACAAGATTACAGAGTCAAGGCTAGCACCCAGCATGCCCTGCTTCTCTAGCCTCAGTGTGTTCACGCCAGGCCTGTCCCTGGACACTGTGGCCCTGCAGACCCAGCAGGCTGTTCCTGCACACTAGCCCAGAGAAGGAGTGCAATAGCAGACCCAGCAGGCTGTTCCTGCACACTAGCCCAGAGAGGAGTGCAATAGCAGACCCAGCAGGCTGTTCCTGCACACTAGCCCAGAGAAGGAGTGCAATAGCAGACCCAGCAGGCTGTCCCTGCACACTAGCCCAGAGAAGGAGTGCAATAGCAGACCCAGCAGGCTGTTCCTGCACACTAGCCCAGAGAAGGAGTGCAATAGCAGACCCAGCAGGCTGTTCCTGCACACTAGCCCAGAGAGGAGTGCAATAGCAGACCCAGCAGGCTGTTCCTGCACACTAGCCCAGAGAGGAGTGCAATAGCAGACCCAGCAGGCTGTTCCTGCACACTAGCCCAGAGAAGGAGTGCAATAGCAGACCCAGCAGGCTGTTCCTGCACACTAGCCCAGAGAGGAGTGCAATAGCAGACCCAGCAGGCTGTTCCTGCACACTAGCCCAGAGAAGGAGTGCAATAGCAGACCCAGCAGGCTGTTCCTGCACACTAGCCCAGAGAGGAGTGCAATAGCAGACCCAGCAGGCTGTTCCTGCACACTAGCCCAGAGAAGGAATGCAATAGCAGACCCAGCAGGCTGTTCCTGCACACTAGCCCAGAGAGGAGTGCAATAGCAGACCCAGCAGGCTGTTCCTGCACACTAGCCCAGAGAAGGAATGCAATAGCAGACCCAGCAGGCTGTTCCTGCACACTAGCCCAGAGAAGGAGTGCAATAGCAGACCCAGCAGGCTGTTCCTGCACACTAGCCCAGAGAAGGAGTGCAATAGCAGACCCAGCAGGCTGTTCCTGCACACTAGCCCAGAGAAGGAATGCAATAGCAGACCCAGCAGGCTGTTCCTGCACACTAGCCCAGAGAAGGAGTGCAATAGCAGACCCAGCAGGCTGTTCCTGCACACTAGCCCAGAGAAGGAGTGCAATAGCAGACCCAGCAGGCTGTTCCTGCACACTAGCCCAGAGAGGAGTGCAATAGCAGACCCAGCAGGCTGTTCCTGCACACTAGCCCAGAGAGGAGTGCAATAGCAGACCCAGCAGGCTGTTCCTGCACACTAGCCCAGAGAAGGAGTGCAATAGCAGACCCAGCAGGCTGTTCCTGCACACTAGCCCAGAGAGGAGTGCAATAGCAGACCCAGCAGGCTGTTCCTGCACACTAGCCCAGAGAAGGAGTGCAATAGCAGACCCAGCAGGCTGTTCCTGCACACTAGCCCAGAGAGGAGTGCAATAGCAGACCCAGCAGGCTGTTCCTGCACACTAGCCCAGAGAAGGAATGCAATAGCAGACCCAGCAGGCTGTTCCTGCACACTAGCCCAGAGAGGAGTGCAATAGCAGACCCAGCAGGCTGTTCCTGCACACTAGCCCAGAGAAGGAATGCAATAGCAGACCCAGCAGGCTGTTCCTGCACACTAGCCCAGAGAAGGAGTGCAATAGCAGACCCAGCAGGCTGTTCCTGCACACTAGCCCAGAGAAGGAATGCAATAGCAGACCCAGCAGGCTGTTCCTGCACACTAGCCCAGAGAAGGAGTGCAATAGCAGACCCAGCAGGCTGTTCCTGCACACTAGCCCAGAGAAGGAGTGCAATAGCAGTCTTGCTGCGAAGTCAGCAACAGTCAGGCACGGACATCTGACAGGTTAGGCTATTCTATTGCACGGCGCAAGCCCTGCAGCCAGGGCAGGCCACCAAACAGCTCAAGGACTCACCCACAAAACAAGTTTATCACCATTTACCCCAGCCATTTTCTAGAGATGCTATGAGGCTCAAATGAGACAACAGAGGCTACAAAGCCAATAGCTACAGCTAATGCTGAGGGTTAGAAATCTATCTCCAACGCTGATGGGGAGGAGTTGATGTCCGTCTGTCCTCCAGACCTGGGTCAGAAATCTATCTCCAACACTGATGGGGAAGAGTCAGGGTCTGCCTGTCCTACAACTTCTGTTGGCTTCCTCAAAAAACAAATCTGAACTATACTGCGTGGCTCATACCAACAACTGACATCTCAGCCACAAAAAGCCTTCAAGGATTCCAGAAAGTAGCTGTGGGAAGCCAGTCACATACTCTCTCACCAGCTTACTACTTTAGCTGTCTGTCAACTGAAGCAAGCCGCTACAGACACACTTGACCTTTATATGATTGAAGCTTCCAGACTAATTCAACAACTGTATTCGCCATATGCAAAAATACTGAGACTAGGGCACAAGATCGTCACTCCATTGGCAGAGGGCTTCCTAGTGTGTATGAATCCCTGGGTTCAATTCCCAGCGCTAGATAAACCAAGTGGGGTTGCATAGATCTGTAATCCTAGCACTGGCCACTTAAGAAGTTATAAGCCAGGCTGGAATATACGAAACTTTGTTATTTAAAGAGGGAAAAGAAAAAAATGCTGGGGAAAGAAGCAGAGAAAGATACTCCTCATTTCACTGAAACAAGGTCTCATTATGCAGCCCTGGTTGGTCCTGGACTTGCCATATAAACCAGTCTGGCTTTAAACTCAGAGAGATCCACCTGCCTCAGCCTCCAGAGTCCCGTGACTAGCACGTGCACCACCACACCTAGCTTTCACTGTTTTTAGACTTGTAGATAACACCACAGTCGTGCGGTCGCACACAGAGCTTTCTTCTCAAGAGCCACTGAAATTTAAAAGGCCAGTTAAAGGAATCCAGATCTCTAAGTTTAAACACTCCTCTTCTGAAAAGCTGCTCTTGTTTCTCACTAGCTCAGCCCTTATCTATGAAAAATGGCTACAGAGAAGACACATTTTTTTCCTCCCTATGAGTTTAAGAAATATGCCCCTGTCTCCTTGGTAATGTCGAGTCCAATACCAGCATCTCAGTCAACACTGTAACTGTATTTGAGGTGTTTGTTTTAAGAGGTTATTCTCATTGATACTGGTTTAAACACATTAGATATGTTCTACCAGATGGTGGAAAAAAATATTAAAAAGTTTTTAAGTCTTCCAAAATGTAAGTTTCCCATCTGCAAACGAAGCAGATGGAAATGAAAGCTAAAGATGCAACAGCTTCCCAGGACGAAAATTCTAAATTCACTGAACGTTAAGGCTAAAGGCAGTTTAGATGCTTATTGACTTCCCAGGACGACAATGAAGAGACAAGCCCCAGGATGTGCCCACGCTCAGAGTCCTCCTTGGCTGGGAAGCCACAGAGTCACTGAGAAAGCAGGGAGGTTCTGATCCCAACAGTCCTTCCCCAGACTCAGCTTCATTTTTGCTTTTTGTTTTGAGACAGGGTCTGGCTGGCCTGCAACTCTCTCTGTAGACCAGGCTGGCCTCGAACTCACAGAGCTATGCCTACTTCTTCCTCCTGAGTGCTGGGTTGAAGGGCCTGCATCATCACACTCAGTTCAGTCTCAGTTCCTAAACCTGGCATTTTGCACACAACACAAGGGATATAGTTAGGAGAAAAAATTATCCCAAATGTTCAAAAACACACACTCAGGTCCATACGAATGTCATTGGCAGGATTTGCAAATTTCCCATAACAAACCTAAGGTCTGATTTAAAAAGCCTGTCCCAAGATAGTTATAGTCACATTATCTCATAGCTTGAACACCTGTTTTATTACAATTACTAGTGGGAAAAGGAGACCAGGAGAATAAGGAAGACGGAAGGACGATCAGCTGGGCAGTGGTGGCACACGCCTTTAATCCCCCACATTCAGGCAGAGGCAGGTGGTTCTCTGTAGGTTCAAGGCCAGCCTGTTCTGCAGAGCAAGTTCCAGGACAGGCTTCAAAGCTACACAGAGAAACCCTGTCTTGAAAAACCAAGAAGAAAAGATGTTCCCTCTGATGCCTTGTGTCTGCTTAAGTCACCCTAAAATAGGGAGTCTCCCTAATACTGACTTTAATAAGACCTTCCTAAAGCTGGTCCAACTGGTGTTCAAGTCCCTGGACTGAAAAACAAGTTTATGAGCAGCAAGGTCACCTGACTCTGACCGTGCGTACACTGTTTATCCAGATGACAGTGGCCACCACAGCTTTGATGAATGCTACACAGACTCTATTATTCCTTTGAAGTTTACTGAGGCCTCTACATGACTAAATGCCATAAAAAAAGAACCTCAACCTCAAAAGGAGGGAAGTCACAAACACCACATGCTAGCAGGGGAAACCCCATTTGGCCTCTGAATTGTTAATGTATACTTGTTACTTATATCCCTGATCTGTTACTATCTAGTTACAATACTAAAAAAAAAAAAAGAAATGTCCTCTGCTCAACCTATCAAGGCCCACTGTTTAGACCAACCAGACCACGTTCACACTTAGGGGAGAGGTAGCCCAGATCCAAGTGGGTCAGCAGGCCAACCTCAGTCACTAATATCAGTCAGAAACTTCAAACTCTGACAAGAGGAAACACCAGTTCTGTGTTGGGGTGGGGGTGGGGGGGAAGGAGAGTAAAGAGGGCCTTACCCATCTCTTCCTTTGCTGACAATCTTCACTTCGAAATAGTAAATACCACAGGCGGCAGGGATGGGGTGAGTGGCGCGCACGGAGGCTGCATCTTTGTGATTTTTGCCATGACCTGATGTAAAAAGGCAAAGAAGGAATGTCAACACTAGAAAAATGCAAAAATAAGCCTCCTTTATCTCTGTGCCATGGTAACTTCAGCCCTCCTTTGCCAGGGAAGCTCTTGTACTGTCCAAGAAATTGAGTAAACACAAAAGCCTCCCACCTTTAGGTCAACTCCTCCCCAGACCAACCAAGTGTCCTGACCATGATACTGTCCTCCATAACAAAACAAGGGTACACACAGGCAACTGAGGTACATGTGAGACTCTGAACACTGCTGTCTCTCTTTCTAGAATCCAAATGGCCCAGCCTGGAACCCGGGGAAGGAAGTGGCAGAAATGGAAGTCACCACTACCAACAACTTACACACAACCCCCAGGTCAGTCTGGGAAGACTATCAGGCAGGCAGCCCATGCACCGCCTGTGAGAATGTTACCACCTCTTTTTGCAAACATTACTGAAACTAAGCCATGGTAAAGGGCCTAGCTGAGGTTGGAGCCAGTTCAGGACAGGAAGGGAGGCCCTAAAGTGGAAGGTCTTGTCCAACACTGGTTTAGGACATTTAACTGTAGTCGGCTGTTTCAGGACAGAGGAAAGGAAGCAGGTAAACCATGGCCTGGCCAATCCCTCTACTCTGGACGTTCCGCTGGGCAAAGGCCCAACTCAGAAAACCCAAGCAAAGAAAGGGACATGATGGTGACAGCCTCCTTGCAACAATCTGGATTGTCTCCCAGCGACCAGACCCGCTGATACCTTTGTAGTGGACACGGAGGTTTCCCTGGGAGAGGCCGATGTAGTTGTACTTGTCCTTGGGGCTCCAGGATCGCGGCAGTGGCGTTTCGTGCTGATTGACAGCAGGGTACAAGCGCTGCAGGCGCCGGCTCAGTTCCTGCTCCCCGGGTGACGGTAGCCCGCCCCCTGTGTCCCCACCGGAGGAGTCCCCAGTCTGCGGGTTCCCAGCTCCCGGGTCTGCCGTCGCCGCCGCCATCTTGGAGGGAGCTGCTATTGTGTCACTGGGGGCGGGGAGGAGTGCAACAAGAACTGCCTTACTCAGCCAATGGCCTATGAGTATCCCAGGGCAGTAGGGAAACTGAGTCCGAATCCGTGAACCCTTCTTTGGACACAACTATGTTTCGCAAGATATTAGACTACATATCCCACAATACAGAGCGCTCTAGAAGCAGGCCAACGCGAGTTCCTGGAGAACTTCGGGAGATGTAGTACAAATCTGCTCACCTACAAACCCGTATAACGGAGACTATGAGCCACTAGAAACTACCATTCCCAGCCAGCCAAGTGGCCAGGCCTCGAAGCTCACCTCCCACGACCACAGTCTCAATTTATTCTCCTGCCTCAGTTCTGTGTCTGATATCAAACTTATTGCACTGATTGGTTCTCAGAACATCCTGTCTCTGGGCCCGAACCTTCCTTTACTTCTTGGCCTTTCTCCAGCGTGCTCTTTGGGGGCTGGAGGCGTGTCGCGTCCGTGACCCCGCCCTCACCGCGGAGGCCGCTGGGGGCAGGTCCCCATGGCAACGGACTGTACACTACTGCAACGGAGCTACTTTGCCTCTGCTCCAAAGTCATGGCCAACCCCGAGACTCGCTACTACAGTTTCTCCAAGCCGAGGTAGCACCTGGACGGGCCGAGGGCGGGGAGGACTTGAGTACTTCCAGAGTGGGAAATGACACTGATCCAGACCGCTGCACCATCAGTTGGTCTCTGTTCTTTGGACTAGGGCTCCAGCGACAGAATCAGTGATACAGAAACAGTTGTAATAGAACTGGGACTGACTCCAGTAGGAACGTTACGTGCTGCCAAAAGTGAAGGCGTACTTTGTCGTTAGATACATGATCTTAGCTAAAGATTGAAAAGAAGCGTCTTAAAGCCGGCCGGAGGTGGTGCACGCCTTTAATCCCAGGACTCAGGAGGCAGAGGCAAGCGAATCTCTGTGAGTTCGAGGCCAGCCTGGTCTACAGAGTGAGTTCCAGGACAGGCTCTAAACTTACACAGAGAAACCCTGTCTCAAAAAAAAAGAAAAGAAAAGAAAAAAAATAGCCTACAAGAAAGAGGCAGCAGGTTGAAAAAGAGAGCTGTTATCCAAGAAAATATAATCTAGAAAACTTATTACCTATAAAAAAATATGTAATAAGGCTGGGGCTGTAGCTAGAATGTGCCAGGTCCTGAATCCCCCAGCAACCACAAAGAATATGAAACAGACTCAGGATCTTCATTCCACAGGAAGGAAGCACAATATAATTTCTGTGAGCTGATTTGGTGGTGATATGAAATATTTATTCACCATTCTCTTCTTCCAGCTATATGTAGTGACACACTGTTTCCCTTATAGAGACACAGTGTGGGTTTTCTCCTCCAGGCCTTATGAGGGACTACACGATGGACAGATCATAGTTTGGCATGCAGAATGTAAGCAGAACCTGAGAAAAGAGACCTTTGATTTTTCTATTTCCTCACAGAATGGTTCTTCTCCCCTGGGTTTTGCTCCTCTTGTTCGCATATCCCTACGTGCTACTTTAGTGGAATGTCTGTGGAAGTCACTCAATACCAAGAAAAACTCTTGAGGAACCATTCCCTTCAGTCAGTTAAATAACTGAGTTTTCACCACCATTGAGATAGAAATGGAAATATTTTCTACTCCTCCTTGAGGGCAGTGTGAATCATCTCTAAAAAGATGGGAGCCTAACTGGACAGTGGTGGGGCACACCTTTAGCCCCTGAATTCAGGAGGCAGAGGCAGATGAAGCTCTGAGTTTGAGGCCAGCCTAATCTATAGCGTGAGTTCCAGGAAAGCTAGGGTTACACAGAGAAATCTGTCTTGGAAAATAAGAAGGGGAGAGCCTGGGAGATAACTCATCATGTTAAGAATTGCCTGATAATCCGAGTCTGATTCCAAGTCCCATGTGGTGGAAAGAGAACATTCATCCCAACAAGTAGTCCTCTGATCTCCCCTGTGTACTGTGGCTTGTGTAATTATACATACATGCAGAGAGAGAGAGGAGGAAGGGAGGGATAGAAGGAGGAAATTAAAAAAATTAGAGGCTGAGCTGGGCGACGGTGACGCACGCCTTTAATCCCAGCACTTGGGAGGCTGAGGCAGGCAGATCTCTGTGAGTTCAAGGCCAGCCTGGTCTACAGAGCTAGTTCCGGGACAGGTAATAAAGCTACAGAGAAACCCTCTCTCGAAAAACCAAAAAAAAAAAAATTAGAGGCTGGAGGGAGCTGCAGGGATGGTTCTCCCCCAAACAAATTTTAAATAAGAAAAGTACTTAGAAATTAAAAATAAATAAAGTAATGAGCATCTATTCTGGTTGTTTCTCTACTGGGTGTGCTTGGTTTTCATTTTGGTTAAATCTAGTTTTTTGTTTTTTGTTTTTTTTTTTTTTTTTGATTTTTCGAGACAGGGTTTCTCCGTAGCTTTTGGTTCCTGTCCTGGAACTAGCTCTTGTAGACCAGGCTGGACTCGAACTCACAGAGATCCGCCTGCCTCTGCCTCCCGAGTGCTGGGATTAAAGGCGTGCGCCACCACCGCCCGGCTTAAATCTAGTTTTTATGTCCAAACTATCACCAACAGAACATTTCCAATTGGAAGTTTCTCCTGATTTCTAGAGATTTACATAGTTTTCCTAATTATTTTCCCTTTCATGGTGGTTACAGTATGATCAAGAGCAGAATTTTTCGGGAGGGAGAGGCAGGCGGACCTCTATGAATTTGAAACCAGCCTGGTCGACAGAATAAGTTTCAGGACAGCCAAGGCTACACAGAGAAAGCTTGTCTCAAAAAAATCAAGACAGAATTTTGACCAGGCATTTAGTGCATGCCTGTGATTCTATGACTCAGGAGAATGAGGTAGGAGACTCACAAGTTCAAGAGCATACTGAAATACATAGTATGACCTTCTCTCAAAAATTAAAGATAAGGGCTGGAGAGATGACTCAGAGGTTAAGAGCATTTATAAAGCTGGTCCTTTTGAAACCTCAGATGCCAGGACCCCAAAAGTCATTAAACAATGCCCTCTTCTGGACATGCCAGCGCCTATACTTCCACATGCTCAGACTCACACACAAATACACACACATACACATAGTTTAAAAAGGAAGGGGGGCCAGGCAGTATCAGCGGTCAGAAGGCCTAGGCACGTGGATCTCTGTGAGCTTGAGCCAGCCTGGTCTACAGAGCGAGTTTCCGACAGCCAGGGTTACACAGAGAAACCTTGTGGAGGGGGCGTGCCCATGCCCTGTGGATCTCCGTTGGGGGAGCTTGTCCCTTTCCAGGCTCTATCACCTATCACAGCTTCTTGTCCACACAGACCACGTACTCGATCTTCAGGAGGGACTACAGAAGCCAAGGGCGTTGAGAAACGCAAGCTCTCTCAGAAACGAAGAACACTGGTCAGTGCCGCTCTTTTGGAACCGTACTTGTCACCCGCTACAACCCGTCTTCTGCCTACAGCACACTAGTTTCTTTTAGAGGAGCGTGGCTCACAGATGCCAGGCTCGCCAGGCTTTTGGGGAGGAGGGGAGGACATACTGCTTCCTCCCCCTAATCTAAACGCTGGCCATGACTAACCCTGGGTAAGAAAGACTTAGCCCCTTCCCTTAATAGCAGCTCAGCTTTTCTTCACAAGCCTGCCGTGAACCAGACGCGACACTGGTGTGGTTGAGACAGCTCCTGCCGAGGTCCTTCAGTGCTGTGGTGGTGTCTTTTTGTCCTTATCGTCCTAGGTCTGGTACAGGGCTTGGGTTCCATCGGTCCTTATGAAGAAGCGGTGAAGGCAGAGCACTGGGTGTTTTTCTGCTGTGTTTTGGTTCTGAGTTCCTCACTCCTCCTTGCTAAGATTTTTGTATAGACCAAGCACAGCAACTACTCACACCTGTAATTCAGCCCTTGAAAGGCTGAGGAAAATTGCTACAAGTTGGTTTGTTTTGGGTGGGTTTAGTTTTTGGTTTCTCTGTGTAGCTCTTGCTATCCTGAAACTCAATCTGTAGACCAGGCTGGCCTCGAACTCAGATCAGCCTTCCTCTGTGTCCCGGATAGGGTACTGAGATTAAAGGCATGCGCCACCACCGCTTTAATCCCTTTAAGACCCCTTTTTAAAAAATTGTATAAAAATTAACGTGGTCAGCTAAGTATGGTGGCACACACTTCAATCCCAGCTCTCTGAAGAATGGAACAGGAAGCTTTTTTTTTTTAATTTATTATGTATACAATATTCTGTCTGTGTGTATGTCTACAGGCCAGAAGAGGGCACCAGACCTCATTCCAGATGGTTGTGAGCCACCATGTGGTTGCTGGGAATTGAACTCAGGACCTTTGGAAGAGCAGGCAATGCTCTTAACCACTGAGCCATCTCTCCAGCCCCGAACAGGGGGCTTTTGAGTTCAAGGTCAGCCTGGCCTACTAGACAGACCCCTCTCAAAGCCCTTTCTCAATGGGCAATGGTGACGCCGGATCTCTGCAAGTTTGAGACCATCCTGGTCTAGAGAGAGTTCCAGGACAACCCAGGCTACACAAAGTAACCCTGTCTTGAAAAAACAAACAAACATAAGAAAGCCCCTCTCTCAGCCCGGCAGTGGTGGCGCATTCCCTTAATCCCAGTACTCGGGAGGCAGAGGCAGGCAGATCTCTGTGAGTTTGAGGCCAGCCTGGTCTACAAGAGCTAGTTCCAGGACAGCCAGGGCTGCTACATAGAGAAACCCTGTCTCAAAAAACAAAAAAAACAAAACAAAACAAAAAAAGCCCTTTCTCCTTGCCCCCTCCCCACAACGGGAACACTGCCTTCTTACCTTACTAAGTATTGTAGTTTGTTTCAAATTTTCTTCTTTAGCACCTTGGACCGACCGAACACTGCTGTGCAAGTGTTTGCCCCTGAGCTATAGCCTCACCCCACTTTGAAGTTTTTGCTGATTGGACCATAGGATTGTTGTAGTTCAGATAACAAATTACCACTGTTCACATCTCAGAGGGAAAAATATCGTATTTGATGGGGCTGGAGTGGGTGCCTTAGTGGTTAAGAGCCCTTGCTACTCTTGCAGAAAACCTGGGCTCTGTTCCGAACACTTTCATGAATGTAACTGCTCTTCTGGAAGAGCCAATACTCTCGTCTGACCTTTGCGGTTATACATACACACACACATACATATATTTGAGCAAATTTATTGCTTTAGTTGACAAAGGAACACTGTGGGCAGTGTATTGGCACTGTGTGAATGCGTTCCTTGGGGAGGATTTGGAAGCATACATAGGTCATACACTCTATGAAACTGGGAACTGCCAAGACCAGGCCCCTCTCTAAGGAAAGAGGACAATGTGAACCCTGTAGAGACAAGTGCAGCCACAGTAAAGCCGTGGTTCTCAGCTTTTGATCCTGCCACCTTTTTAATACAGTTCCTCATGTGGTGGTGACTCCCAACCATAAAATTATTTTCAGTGCTACTTCATAACTGTAAATTTACTACTGTTTTGAATCGTAATGTATGTCTCTATGTTTTCCCATGGTCGTTGGCAACCCCAGTGAGAGCCTTGCGACACACAGGTTGAGAACCACTACGTTAAGGCCCGTTCCATTTCAATTCTGGGCTTGGCCGCCAGAGGGGGATGTTTCTCCCGCCATTACCCAGAAGTGGGGCACCTTCCAGTTTTGACCTACAGGGGGAATCAAAGAGCCAGAAAAGCTGAGTTCTAGCAACAACCCTTGGGCAGAAGCCTGCAGCAGCAGCCAAAAACCCTGGAGAGAGGCCCAGTTTTCATTCACCTGTGGAAGTCAAAGGGAGCCTACAATTTCTTCAGCTGAAAAAGGAGAGAATTCATTTACTGTCCATTTGAAAATCTGAAACACTTTCCAGACTCATCAAGATTGAGGCCCAGGTGTCTCCTGGGGTCCCCACCACACACACACACACACACACACACATACACACACATTTTGTAGTTTTGAGACAGTCTGATGTCTGACACCATGGCCTCAAACTCATGGGACAGTGGAGTGCTGGGACTACAGGACACCACCACCAACCGTGTAAAAAGTTTGTCCTCTGTTGAGACAGACTTGGGCTCCACGGCCCACACTGGCCCACAAGCTCACAGTTCTGCTTTAGCCTCCCCAGAGCTAGCATTTCAGGTGTGAGCCACCACATGAAGAAGTTGTGCTTTTATTACTTCCACATCCCACCCCTCCCCACCTAAACGTTTTACCTTACTTTTAGTTAATAATTTTTTTTTCCTGAAATCAAGTGGTGGTGGCGCAGGCCTTTAATCTCAGCACTTGGGAGGCAGATGCTGGCGGATCTCTTGAGTTCGAGGCCAGCCTGTTCTACAGGGCAAGTTCCAAGACAGGCTCCAAAGCTATACAGAAAAACCCTGCCTGGGGGAAGGGAGGTATTGTAGTTTTCTTTCTTTCTTTCTTTCTTTCTTTCTTTCTTAATCTTTGGAGGCCTGCCACCCAGATCCCAAATAAATACACTGAGATTTAGTCTTACTTATGAATACCTGGCCTTAGCTTGGCTTGTTTCTAGCCAGATTTTCTATTTTGTTTTGGTTTTTTTCAAGACAAAGTTTCTCTGTAGCTTTGGAGCCTGTCCTGGACCAACAACCTCTTGTAGACCAGGCTGGCCTTAAACTCACAGAGATCCACCTGCCTCCCAAATGCTGGGATTAAAGATGTGCACCACCACAGCCTGGCTTCTAGCCAGCTTTTCTAACGTTAATTATCCTGTTTCCTTTCACCATGTTTTGCCCCTGGGTTTTTTGCCTTTCTTTATTGTTTATACCTTTCTTTCCTCCTTACTTCATGACTGGCTTGTGACTTCATGCTGGCCCCTAGCGTCCCTCTTCCTCTCCTCCTCTTCTCACTCCTAGCTCTTCCCTAGAGTTTTCCTCCTATTTATTCTCTCTGCCCCACAGCCCCACCCATTTCTCTCTCTTGCCTCTATTGGCCATTCAGCTCTTTATTAGACCTATCAGGTGTTTTAGGCAGGCAAAGTGACACAGCCTTACAAAGTTAAGCAAATACAACATTAAAGAACAGAACACATCTTTGCATCATTAAACAAATATTCTATACCATAAAAGAATATAATACTCCCCCCCCCATTCACTCAGTTAAGAAGAGCTGGCTTCTATCTTTTTTTAATTGATTAATTAATTTTTTAAATTTCATTTTACAAGAGCTAGTTCCAGGACAGGCTCCAAATCTACAGAGAAACCCTATCTCGAAAAACCAAAAAATAAATAAATAAATTTCATTTTACATTGCAACCAAAGGTCTCCCTCCCACACCTCCTTCTGCCTTCCCTTGCCTCTCTCCCATCCCACCTCCCCATCCTCTCCTCCCAACAGTTAAGGGCTCCCATGGGGAGTCCACACAGTTTGGTACCTTATGTTGGGGCAGGACCAAGCCCCTCCCATCTGTGTTATCTGAGCATGGCGTCCCCTCATAGGGAATGTGCTATAATAAGCTAGTTCCTGCACCAGGGATAGATCCTGTCCTACTGCCAGGAGCCCCTCAGATAGCCCAAGCTTCACAACTGACTCCCACATAGGGAGGGCCTAGTTCAGTCACAGGGAGGCTCCACAGCTGTCTGTCAAGAATTCACGAGTTTCCACGACGTTGATTCTACTGTTCCTATAGATTTCTTCTTCGTGGTATTGACCTTCCTTGTTCATGTATCCCCTCCTCCCTCCCTTTGACTGGATTCCCTTGCTTTGGCCTGGTGCTTGGTTGTGGATCTCTGCATCTGGTTCCAGCAATTACTGGAAGGAGGTTGTAGCGTCTCTGGAGCTGTGGATTGTAATCTGGTTATCCTTTCCTTTATATCTAATATCCACTTATGAGTGAGTACATACTATGTTTGTCTTTCTGAGTCTGGGTTACCTCACTCAGGAGGGTTTTTTTCTAGGATTGACTGGATTAGATTATCATATTTTTCTATGCCGTGTTTCATGAAAAGATCTGAAGAGATAAACCCATGTTCCTACTGGTTCAAATGAAGTCCCATTCACCAGGGGACCCTCACCTGTTTCCCCCTCCCCCAAGGGACACAACCCAATCTCCTTCCAGGCTCCATTTGTTACATCTGTGTAGTTCTATCTGTCTTGTCCATCTAGGTTTGCCCTCCTCTCCTGTCTCTTCAGCTACTCTATGCCCAGAGGCAGAGACTGGGGCTCTTCAGGATTCTCGTTTTTTTACAGTACAGGCATTCAGTGCTCGCTGACTTACATCCAGGAGAGGATAACTCCTGTCTCCTGGGTTCTACAGGCACTGCAGTGTATAAGCTACGGGCTATATTTTCTCAAGGCATTCTTGCCTCAGTGCATTGGGATGGCCACTTCTATTATCTCTACTTTGCAAATGAAAAGACTGAAATTCAGTGCAGTTAAGCCTATGGTCACACTGCTAATAAGGAAGATTTAAGATTTAATTCTGGGAGCCGGGCAGTGGTGGCGCACGCCTTTAATCCCAGCACTCGGGGAGGCAGAGGCAGGCGGATCTCTGTGAGTTCGAGACCAGCCTGGTCTACAAGAGCTAGTTCCAGGACAGGCTCCAAAACCACAGAGAAACCCTGTCTCGAAAAAACAAAACAAAAAAAAAAGATTTAATTCTGGGGGCTGGAGAGATGGCTCAGAGGTTAAGAGCACTGGCTGCTCTTCCAGAGGTCCTGAGTTCAATTCCCAGCAACCACATGGGGGCTCACAACCATCTGTACTGAGATCTGGTGCCCTCCTCTGGCCTGTGGGCATACATGGAGGCAGAATGTTGTATACATAATAAATAAATAAATAAATCTTTAAAAAAAAAAAAGATTTAATTCTGTCTGTAACCAAAAGTCCACAATCCTAATTATGGACCACATTTAAAGATGTTTGTATAGCTGAGAATGCTGACCCAGACCTGTGAAAGTATCAAGTATAAGGCTAGCTGGGCTGTATAGCAAAAGTGTGTGTGTGTGGTGTGGTGTATGTGTGTGGTATGTGTGTGTAGTGTGTGTGTGTGTGTGTGTGTGTGTGTGTGGTGTGGGTGGAGGGATGCAGATTAGAAAAGGAGCTGTGGCCAGGCGGTGGTGGCGCACGCCTTTAATTCCAGCACTCGGGAGGCAGAGGCAGGCGGATCTCTGTGAGTTCGAGGCCAGCCTGGTCTACAAGAGCTAGTTCCAGGACAGGAACCAAAAGCTACAGAGAAACCCTGTCTCGAAAAATCAAAAAAAAAAAAAAAAAGAGCTGTGTAGTAGTACAGTCTATACTTAAAATGTGAGGTAGTTCTGGTAGTTCTGTCTTGTCCTCAACAATACCAAAAAGGGAAGGAGAAATAATGTTGCCATAGTAACCTCAGCTGTCCTTTCCTTAAGCCCTTGCAGTTATCCATTGGCGGCCACCTATCCCCATGGCCAACATACGCGAGTGGCCAGACGATTCTCCATAAACGAAAGCCCTGTTCCGAGGACTGCCAGAAGCGAGCCAAGTAAGCCAGGGCCCCCTGGATGGGGGATGGGCTGGTCTAGATCAGGCATTGGTTCAGGACATATAGCTTAGTGGAGTTTGCGGCCCCAGACCAAGACTACGAGGACCCATGGGGTGCTAGTGACATCTCAGCCCACCATCCTCTGCAGTAGCTGGCAGCAGCAGCCCCTGGGCACTTCCAAGCCCAGGTACCTGGAGCAACTAGAGAACTACCTGCGCAAGGAGCTCCTCCTGCTGGACCTGGGCACGGATTCTGCACAAGAGCTGAGGCTGCAGGTCAGAGCCACAGACCAAACATGGCAAGGGTGAAGAGAAACTCATGCGTCAGAACTGAGTAACTCAGACCTTCCCAGGGAAAAGGGGCCCTCCATCTTCTAACTATTCCTCTTTGGAAGGAGGAATGCACTATGACAGAGCCTCCGGCCCGATGGCAACAACCAGAAGCCCAGAAACAGAGAGATGTAGTCCAGACTCTGGTACACACTAGAGAGGGAGTCAATACTAATGGAAAGGAATCACAGACTTCTGGCCTAGATATGACCGAAGCATTTACTGAGTGTGGACCACGTGCCGGGCTTTGGGCACACACACATACACCACGTGCAGTCTTTCTGCATCTAAGTTGGAAAGGAGAATATGCTCTTCCACTCTGAGTTCAGAACATCAAGCTAGAATCTTCAACATCCTGTTCCCACAGGTCCTTGGTATAGAGAGGGGCTAAAAGTGAGAGGCTAATGGCTACAGGATCTGGTTGGCAAGAAGCTGACTGGGCAGACAAAGTCATCTCAGGCAGAATGGCATATTTGGCCCACAGTGATGGGTTGCCAAACCTCAGTCAAGGCCTCTATACCTGTCCCTGTCCCTCCTCTACAGCTCCATTGGTATTAAGACGTGGTGCCTGGCCAGATATAGGTTACTCATACGGAAACAGTTTTGAGCCCACTGAGTGTGGGGGTTATGGGCCAGGAAATGATAAGGTCCTTTTTTTATGCCAGCCTTACAGGGAGATCTTTGAGTTCTTCATAGAGGATTTCAAGACATACAAGCCGTTGTTGTCCTCCATCAAGAATGCGTATGAGGTGATGCTGGGTAAGACTGCAGCTCCTTTCCGGGCCCCAGCTGGAATGAATACAGAGTATCCTATTCTGACTTTTTTGATTCTCTACTAATAACTGATCTTTCAGGTCACTTTTTGCATATCTCAACCTTTTCTACTCTTTAGAGGGACGGCGAGGCAATCTGTGGTAAACAGAAGGGATCCTAGGAGAGTATGTCCTTCTGGGAAGGCTCCCTGGTCTGCTCAGACAGTGCGAAGCTGGTTACAGCTACAGAACCCATGTTCCTGAGCCTCTCCACGGGTGATATCCTGACCCCCAACATGACTCAGCCCCTGATTTGTTTTTTTCATTTGCATCACTGGATGGAGATTGAACCCAGTGTCTCACACATAATAAGCAAGCATTCTACCGTGGCTCTCTATCCCCGTTCTCTGCCCTCCTTTAAAAACAAGTGTGTGTTGACGCTGGAGAGATGGTTCAGCAGTTAAGAGGACAGCAGTAGCCGTCCTTCCAGAGGACCTGGGTTCAAACTTCAGCACCCACGTTTTAGTTAACAATGATCTGTAACTCCATTCCCAGAGGATCTGACCTCTTCTTCTGGTCTCTGCAGGCACCAGGCACACGGTTTTCAGACACACATGCAGGCAAACCCCACACATACAGCTTAGGATCTGTGACCCCTGGCTGTTTATTCTGTGTCCCCCAAAGGGCTTTTCTACCTGTCTTTTTATGTATTTGGTTTTTTTGTTTTTGTTTTTGTTTTTTTTATTTTCAAGACAGGGTTTCTCTGTAGCTTTTCGTTCCTGTCCTGGAACTAGCCCTTGTAGACCAGGCTGGCCTCAAACTCACAGAGATCTGCCTGCCTCTGCCTCCCGAGTGCTGGGATTAAAGGCGTGTGCCACCACCGCCCGGCTTTGTATTTGGTTTTTTGAGACAGGGTCTCTCTGTGTAGTCTTGGTTGTCCTGGAGCTAAATTTGTAGACCAGGCTGGTCTAAACTCAGAGATCCTCCTGGTCTCTGCCTCCTGTGTGCTGGGATTACAGGTGTGTGCCACCACACCTGCCTGTTTTTGCTTAGCCCACCAAAGGGAGAAAATTCAGGCCCTGGAACCCCTGAAGGCCAAGATCGTCACTACGAATGAGGACTGCAGTGAACGGATCCTGGCCATGAGGGCTGAGGAGAGGTACGAAATCTCCCAGCTCAAGAAAGAGAAGATGAATTTGCTAAAACTCATTGATAAAAAGAACGAGGAGAAGATCTCATTGCAGAGTGAGGTGAATGGAAGTGGTAATTAATGCTGAGCCCCCAAGTTTCTGCTCTACCTGTAGCCTGGTGTGCTGATGATGTAATCCCTAACCCCATCTATGCTTCTGCCTGGATGGAAGAGCCATCACCACCCCTGAGCGCCCCTACTATTTTCACTGTGCCCTGCTGCAGTGCTCAGCAGACTCCAGTGTGCCTCTAAGTGCCAGCAAACTCTCCATGGGTTGAAGCACTGGCATCTTGCTCTGTTCTCAGGCAAGGTCACTTTCCTTTTCCAAAGCTCAGGAGACTGCCAAGCAGTAGCCACACCCTGTCGTGGTGAGCTGCCAATGAGGGCTCTAAACTCACTGAGTACTGTCATATACCTCCACCCCACCCCACCCCCAGGTGGCTAAACTGAGGAAGAGCTTGGCTGAGGAGTACCTTCGCTACCTTACTGAGCGAGATGCCCGCAAGATTCTCATTGGGGACCTGAATGAGCTACGATACCAACGAGAAGACATGTCACTAGCCCAGTCCCCAGGTAATCCAAGCCAGGGCCTCATCTGAGGCACTGATGTCTGTCACCATTTACATTTCTAATATCTTATTTTTTATTTATTTTATTATGTATAGTATTCTGCCTACATATATCCTATAGGCAGTAGAGGCACCAGATCTCATTACAGATGGTTATGAACCATCATGTGGTTGCTGGGAATTGAACTCAGGACCTCTGGAAGAGCAGTCAGTGCTCTTAACCTCTGAGCCCCTCTAATATCTTATTATCCTGTGTCCATTGACGGTAGGAGAGGCCTGGGCCGCTACCTGAGGCTGTGGATCTTTTTTTAGTTTTTTGAGATAGAATTTCTCTGCTGCTTTTTGAACCTGCCCTGGAACTCGCTCTGTAGATCAAACTGGTCTCAAACACAGATTTGCCTGTTTCTGCCTCCTGAGTTCTGGGATTAAACACTGGCCATCACCACCCAGTTGGCTGTGGATCTTTTAAACTAGACTGAAAATCACAGAATAAAGTAGGAAACTTTAACACTGCTGGAAGCTGAGACTGTGGGCAAGTGAAGCCTGGCACCACAGGTCCTGGGCTTCTCTACTTAACTCCCAAAGAATCCCAAGCAGAGAAGGAGGTATACTAGTTACTGCTGTGATAAAACACAGAGACCAAGGCAATTTATAGAAGGAAGGATTTCTTTTTTCTTTTCTCTCTCTCTTTTTTTTTCTTTCTTTTTCTTTTTTTTTTTTTTTTTTTTTTTTGGTTTTTCGAGACAGGGTTTCTCTGTGGCTTTGGAGCCTGTCCTGGAACTCGCTCTGTAGACCAGGCTGGTCTCGAACTCACAGAGATCCGCCTGCCTCTGCCTCCCGAGTGCTAGGATTAAAGGCGTGCGCCACCATCGCCTGGCATTTTTTCTTATTTTTTTGAGACAGGGTTTCTCCATAGCTTTTTTGGTTCCTGTCCTGGAACTAGCTCTTGTAGACCAGGCTGGCCTCGAACTCACAGAGATCCACCTGCCTCTGCTTCCCGAGTGCTGGAATTAAAGGCGTGCGCCACCACCGCCCAGCCTTCTTTTTCTTTTCTTTGTTTGAGGCAAGGTTTTTCTTTGTAGCCCTAGCCATCCTGGACTCTGTAGACCAGTCTGGCCTCAAACTCAGATCTGGCTGCCTCTGCCTTCCAAGAGGTGTGAGCTCCCAGCACTCAGCTAGAAGGATTTCTTTGGGACTTAGAGTTCCAAAGGGATATTAGTCTATCATCATGGCAGGGAGCATTGGCAGTAAGCAGGCAGGCATGGCACTGGAGCAGCAGTTGCGTTCATATACAGATCCACATGCAGGAAGCAGATAACACAGTGAGAATGACACGAAGTCTTTTGAAACCTCAAAGCTGCCCCCACTGACACAGCTCCTCCAACAAGGCCGTACCTCTCAATTTTTCTCAAATGGTTCCGCCAAGTTGGGATCAAGTATTCAAACATATGAGCCTATGGAGGCCACTCTATTCAAAGAGGGCATGCCCCAAGCAATATTTAACCTAATCCTGGGTACAAGGCCCAGAGCCAGGGTGACAGACTGGTGGGACCCTGGCAGGTGTTTGGGGAGAGGATCCTGTGAAACTAACACTGGCACTGAAGATGACCCGACAAGACCTGACCCGCACCCAGATGGAACTCAACACCATGAAAGCCAACTTTGGAGACGTGGTGCCCAGGAGAGACTTTGAAATGCTGGAGAAGACCAACACGGATCTTCAAGAGCAGGTGCTGGTGGGGTGGGCAGGTAGGGTTTGACATGGGTGTGCTCAGACAGGTGGGTAGCTAGGACCATCAATGCTCTTGCCTACAGCTGGAAAGCCTGCGAGCAGACTATGAAGAGGTCCGGAAGGAACATGAGTTACTGCTGCAGCTGCATATGAGCACGCTGAAGGAGCGGGACCAGTTCCACTTCGAGCTGCAGGAGATCCAGCGCACCTCCACACCTCGACCTGACTGGACCAAATGCGAAAGTAATGATGGTTGCCGGGGCACCAGCACCTGCTGCGGGACATGGGCTGGGTTCTAGCCTCCTCTCCCCATCTGCAGGTGTCATTGCGGGGGGTCCAGAACGCTGGTTTATGCTGGCTGAAGGAAAGAACAGTGACCAGCTGGTGGACGTGCTGCTGGAGGAGATTGGCAATGCTCTGCTTCGGGAGAAAGACTTCTTCCCTGGTCTGGTAGGGGAGTCCCTGAGCCAGAGGTTACTTAAGATTCTGGGGGAACTATCTGGGGCTCTTTCCTGTTTAGACACAGGGCAACAGAGAGGTCCAGTCGTGAGTTAACACCTGCCTTTCAGGGCTTTGGGGACTCTATCCCTACTTTCCTTCGGTTTGATGGCCCTGTGGAGAACAAGAAGCCAACCAAGAAGGAGGTGATACATCTCCTTGAGGATGCCTGGAAGGAACGGTTTGCAGAAGAGCAGGTCAGTTCTGACTGACCTCTATGTAGCCTTTAGATCCAGACTCCTTTAAGGAGTTCCCTCAAGGTGGTAGGGAGCAGGGTGGGGCTAATCAAATCTGGGACACCCTGACCAAGTATTCTTATTCTACAGAAAGAGTCATTCCCGGATTTCTTCTTCAATTTTCTGGAACGTCGCTTTGGGGTCAATGATGCCATGGCCTGGGCTTATACCATTTTTGAAAACATCAAGCTCTTTCGCTCCAGCGAGGTCATGCGTCACTTCTATGCAGTCTTGATAGGAAAGGTGAGCTTTGGCCTAGGCCCTTTAGTCCCGGCAGAATGGCAGCCCACTAGCAACTGCTCCTCTTGTTGTAGAGGAAGGAAAGCGTATACATCAGCCAAAAGGAGACAATGTCCCAGCTGCTCAAGGAGATGATAAATGTCGACACTCAGAACGAGGGGTTAATAACCATGGAGCAATTGAGGTAAGAGGCCAGTCAGGCAACTCTAAACTCTAGTCCATTCTCTTGGCTGGTCAGGTTTTCAAGATGCAGGGAAAAGGGGAACTTCCCAGGAAGGGCCACAGCCTCAAAGCCTGCTGTCCTCTCTACGGGTGGTGGCACATGCCCGTATTCTAGAACTTGAGAAATAAAAGCAGGAGAATCATTTAATTCTAGGCCTAGAACAAAACTGTTTCAAAATATGCCAAGCACTGTGGCACACGCCTCTAATCCCAGCACTTGGGAGGCAGAGGCTGGAGGATTTCTGCAATTTGGAGGCCATTCTGATCTACAGAGAGTTCCAGGCTAATCAAATTGACATAGAAATAGATCCTTTTTCAAAAAACCAATTTAAAAAAAAAATCAAAACAGCAAAAGAGTTTGGGAGGCTAAGGCAGGAAGATGATTATGTGTTCAAAGACTCTCAAAAACAAAAAAACCTGTGGAAATACTAGTGGGGTTGGCCCAGGAGGGATGGGAGGTGAGTAGATAGCCTCCATCAATCAGGCCCTGTTGGAATTCTTACTCTCCTAATAGCACCATCCTCAAGAATACCTTTCCTCTCAAGAAGGAAGAGCAAATTCAGGAGCTAATGGAGACAGCAGGCTGGAGTCCTGACATCAGCAGTACAGAAGTGCTCAACTACCGGATATTGTTTACTGAGGTGGGTGGGGGCACATAATTTGCTAGTCCCTTCCTTAGTCTTCTTTAAACTACAGTCAATATGGCCTCACCCTGCCTTCTCCCATACCCCACCCCATAGGATGAGGAGGGCCAGAGTGAGCCATTTGTGCAAAAGCTGTGGGAACAGTATGACAACGAAAAGGATGCATACTTA
This sequence comes from Microtus oregoni, assembly GCF_018167655.1. Classification (NCBI taxonomy): domain Eukaryota; kingdom Metazoa; phylum Chordata; class Mammalia; order Rodentia; family Cricetidae; genus Microtus; species Microtus oregoni. The sequence continues at coordinate 46,817,344 of NW_024543063.1, forward strand.
CAAGAACTGAAGCAGGATCTGGGCCTAGATCAGTGAGTGACCCTGGGCCCCGAAGTCCTGCTCGGCCATTGGCAAGTCCTATAGGTGGGACAAGCCCTATCAGATATCTGAGTCTCCCTGTGCAACAAACTACTCAAACCTGACAGAAGAGTGGGCACCTCAGAGTCAGGGTACAAAGAGCTCAGACCTATAAACCTGTCTTTCTTTCCTTGTGGGACAGAACTGATGAGGTGAGCCTATTGAAGATGCGTGTGGCCCTGACAAACATTGATCCTAGCCTGGACAAGCAGGTGCTGAGTACCTACCTAAGCCAGGCCTTCCAGCTCCCTGTGGCAGAACTGCCATTGGAGGAAGATGAGAAGCAGCAGGAGAAAATCGTGGTAAAACTTGAGACTGCACTTGACCGGCTTCGGATGGCAGACACCAAACGTGTAGGACGACCACCAGAGCCAGAGCAAGCAAGCTAGAAGAACCCTCCATGGGCAACTTAAGTTCTTTAATGTTGCTAACCTTCCAATATACAATTCTTTGTCTAAATTTCTATTTTCCAGGCTGTGCTGGAAAGTGTTGGGGTATGAGGGAAGAGGATCTGGGCAGAGCCTAAGACATGCACCAAAAAGCAGAACAACCCATTTATGAGACTTTATTGGTGCTAGGAGATGAGAAGGAGAACTTGATGATTGTGTGGGTCAGTCCAAGGTGTCCAAGGCAGGGAGAGGACAAACATACAGACCTAGCCACTACTGGGCAGGGAAGACAGAATTGCCACTAAATGCACAGGGAATGAGCAGCTGTCGATATTCCAGGGGCAGGTACCGCTCCACGAGCACGTGCAGTGAGACTTGATCCGTGACTAGTCCTTGCCTGTATCGGAGGAAAGGAAGGCCAGGCAGAGTCAGCACTAGCACTCCTGTGTTCGGCTTCCCTTTTATGCCTCCCACTTACCGACGCAGCAGCAGCTCCAGGTCCTCTAGCTTCACGGTCTTACGGCCAGCATGAGCAGAAAATACCTCCAGGTCATTGCAAAGGTGCTGGAAATGCTTGTCTAGGCTGCCAAGGTTGGGACAGAGAAGACTGAACAGTCTGTTTAAGAAAGGGCACCTCGGCAGGGCAATGGTGGCACACGCCTTTAATCCCAGCACTTGGGAGGCAGAGGCAGGCAGATCTCTGTGAGTTCAAGGCCAGCCTGGTCTACAAGAGCTAGTTCCAGGACAGGCTCCAAAGCTACAAAGAAACCCTGTCTCGAAAAAACAAAAAAAAGGGCACCTCTATCCACTCACATGCTAGACTTACCACTTCTCCACTATCTCAAAAGCCGCCTTCTCCACAGGCCTCTTAGTATAGAAGCTGAAGAACTTCATATAGTGGCTCAGTCCAGCCTTATAGGGGTCTTGGTGGTGCCTAGGACCTGCAGTTCGGGTCCTCAATGGAAGCCTGATGAGGACGAGAGCAGACAGAGGTGACTGAACTGGCACTTATTCGAGGACAAGTCCTGCTGGCTCTGCTGAAACTGGGACTGTTGTTCATTAAGTAGATTGAACAAGGGGCTGAAGAGATGGCTCAGTGGTTAAGAGCATTGCCTGCTCTTCCAAAGGTCATGAGTTCAATTCCCGGCAACCACATGGTGGCTCACAACCATCTGTAATGAGGTCTGCTCTGCTGCCCTCTTCTGGTCTACAACCACACACAGGCAGAATATTGCATACCAAATAAATAAATAAATATTTAAAAAAAAATAAGTAGATTGAACAAGAAACCCAACTATAGCCAGACGGTGGTGGCACATGCCTTTAATTCCAGCATTTGGGAGGCAGAGGCAGGTGGATCTCTGTGAATTTAAGGCCAACCTGGTCTACAGAACTAGTTCCAGGACAGGCTCTAAAGCTACACAGAGAAACCCTGTCTCGAAAAACTTAAATAAATTATTTTTTTTATATTTATTTATTTATTATGTATACAATATTCTGTCTTTGTGTATGCCTACTGGCCAGAAGAGGGCACCAGACCCCATTACAGATGGTTGTAAGCCACCATGTGGTTGCTGGGAATTGAACTCAGGACCTTTGGAAGAGCAGGCAATGCTCTTAACCTCTGAGCCATCTCTCTAGCCCAACTTAAATAAATTATAAATAAATAAACAGAAATCCATCTATCAGCCAGGGATGGGAGAGGCGAGGGTGGCACACACCTTCAATCCCAGCACTCAGGAGTCAAAGTAAGACAAATCTCTGTGAATTCCAGGCCAGCCTGGTCTACAGAGCAAGTTCCAGGGCAGCCAGGGCTACACAGAGAGACCCTGTCTTGAACAAAGAAACAAACAAACAAACAGAAGATCTTTTCTTTCCCTGAGACCTTTATCCTAGGCTAGCTTCAACATACATGCAGATACCTGCTCAAGCTTGTTGAATGTCGGGTCTCAAATTGGATAGACCCCTCAACAATCCATCACTGCTAATCTCCTCCAGGAAGCCTTCTATGATTACATACTGACCTAGGAGCTCCTCCCTCACCCAGGCTCCTCCAAACTCCTGGAGACAGGTACCAGGATGACAGGCAGGCTATCACCACCAGGCTTGAGCTGCCGTGCTTGGTAAGCGTCTGCATATCTACAATGCCAACTTCAGGGCACCTCCTTCCCAAAAACAGTGGTTTCTTACACTGTAACTGCAGATGGTGGGGGCGGTTCAAACTGATGTGGCTGCTCAGGCTGGAGTAAGTCATTGGTGCCGCAGGCTAACTCTGGACTTGCTGCAAAGAAAGAGTAGAGTCACAAGGGGTTCAGGCTCGACTGTCTGACATAGTTGTACAAGTCTAGTCTCCTTTCCTTTTTTCCCCCGAGACAGGGTTTCTCTGGCCTAGAACTTACTCTGTAGACCAGGCTGGCCTCAAACTCAGAGATCCACCTGCCTCTGCCTCCCAAGTGCTGGGATTAAAGGTGTGCACCACCATTCAGCTTCCGTTTCTTATTCCTAAGGGCCTCGTAGAGCTCTAGACAAGTAATTGCCCCTTATACTCTCCCTGGCCTCTCAAACTACCAGTTCCCAGAAACAGCTCAGGCAAATCTTCTGTATGGTGTCTAACAAGTTAATGACACTCACCTACCCTCAGCCTCTTACCTGGCCTGCCAGGAGAATCCTCAACCCCTGAAGAGCCTTCTTGCTCCTCCACAGCTTCCTGGGATCCCACTGCTTCTCTTAGTTCTGGAAGCTGAGGCTGTGGTTCCAAGAAGGGTAAAGGAGTAGTAGCCAAGCCAGTTCTGTTCACTGAGGGGAGAACAAGACGAAGCAGCACCGTAGCACTGACTTAGGATCTCCTGCCCAGCCCTGACCCGGCTCTTGGGTGGAGGGGAACTCCTAAGCTTACTCTCACCCAGGATGAGCTTGGCTCCAAGCTAGCTGCCCCTCATACTCACTGTGCTGCAGCCCAGTCCCAGCACTTCGTGTCCTGTGGCGCACAAGTCCTTCAGAACCTTCAACCCCAGAGGGAGAAGGGTTGGGCAGAGAACGATATGCACCAAGGGAGCCGCCAGCCGAGGGATGTGAGAAAGGCTGGGTGTCTTCCAATACTTCATCCGTCGGCAGAGTAGCGACAGGGCTTCTATGGTTGTCATCTAGAGATCAAGAGCCAGAGAAACTCTAGATTTTAGGCCCACCTAATACCTGGGGCCGTGAAACAAGGGTCTTCTCTGCCTAAGTGACCTCCATAATGAGGTAAGCTACATTCAAAGTCTTCTCTCTTTCATTGCTCTCCTTGCTGCTGCTCCTCCTCCTCCTCCTGACATTCCCAGGCCTCTTTTACTTGCTTCCACCTCCAAAACTGCTTACTCACACGCCTCAACTGTCTACTTCTTCCTCTCCTAGGCACTTTCCTCAAACATTAGTGAACTTGTCTTCTGGAATCAGGATCCCAGGTTGGTGCTAACTAACCATGAAACCTGTTTTTCTAACAAGCTCTAGCCTCCAGATTATATACCCCTCTACCCTCAGCCTGCAGTTCACAAATGAAAAGGAACAGACGACTCAGAGGCTGACCAAGGCTAGGTGATTTTTTTTTCTCAAGACAGGGAGGGTTTCTCTGTGCAGCCTTAGCTATCCTGGAGCAATCGCTCTGTAGACCAAGCTGGCCTTGAACTCAGATCTGCCTACCTCTGCCTCCTGAGTGCTGGGAATAAAAGTGTGTGCCACCATAGCCTAGCCTTTTTTTGTTTGTTTGTTTGCTTTTTGAGACAGGGTCTCTCTCTATAGACCATGTTTGCTTCAAAAGCACAGAGATCCACCTGCGTCTGCTTCCCAAGCTTGTGGGAGGCTCCCAAACCTGGCTACATGGCTAGTCTTGGTTATCAGCTTAACTACATCTGGAATTAACTAAAATGCAAATGACTGGGCACACCTGTGAGGTTTTTTTTTTTTAATTAAAACATTTGACTGGGAAAAACACACTTCTAATCCAGATCATTGAAGTGGGAAGATCCACCTTTAATCTGGGCCACACCTTCTACTGGCAGCCTGTATAAAGGGACAAGGAAGAAGGACGCTTACTCTCTTTGCCTATTCTGTGTCTCTGTCTCTCTGATACACACACACACACACACACACACACACACACACATAAAGTCCAGTCCTTCACTGGCAATGGAGCCTACTTCCTTAAACTACTGGATTTTTGGACCTTCTGTTAGTAAAAGCTACAGTCTGTAAGCCATTCTAATAAATCCCATATATAGTCATTATATTATATTCATTCTCTAAGTTCTGTTCTTCTAGAGAACCCTGACTAATACACTAAAGTGCCAGGTACACTTTGCAAAGAAAGCAGAAATTTCTCACAGATGCCTGGCCAGGCTCCTACAGCGTCCCTGACCTCACCAAATGTGGAGCAACCCTGAACTCAGTAAAGCCTCCTGTCTGTCAGAGTGCTAGCGTCTCCCTAAAGCTAGAAGAGGAAATCTCAACCTTACCTGGAAGAGCTGAGGTCAAAGAATTATTTTTCAGATCCTGCAAAAGAGCACCTACATCCACAGGTTGGCGTTTGGGACGTCTGCGAGCCAGACCAGGTCTCTTCACTGACTGTGACTGAGGAGGCGGGACAAAGCTGAGGTTGAAGGAGCTGATAGGATGGAAACAGACACAAAGGAAGCCTGAGACACAGCTTTGCCAAATGAGCTCATCTCTTAGGCTATGGCTCCCATGCTGTAAGGCTGAAACTAACAGTAAGTATATCAAGATCCCATGAGTCAATACCTCCCTCACATCTCTGCTCCATCAAACCCCAGAACAGGGAACAGTACCTGGCCAAGGATGAAAAATCAGCATTCCCAGGTGGCTCTGTCAGCGCCCATCAAGACATTGTCAAAAGAATAATCCACAGTGAGTTACTCAGGCCCATGGAAGGGAAAGAACAGCACAGGTGTGTCCTAGGACTCACCTGGAGCGAGAGGCAACCCCTGGTTCACTTCCTGCTGAAATACTGACAACCTCAGCCTTTGCTTCCTTTTGCTAGTGGCTCGTAGACCTGGAGCCAGGGTTGAGGGGACTTCCGGTTCAGGAAGTTGCAGCTCCAGGCTATAAGGATGGAGTTTATCTCAGACATGTCAGAAAGCCCAATTTTAGTTTCTGGGGACCCCAAAGAGGTGGGTCAACCTATGAGGCAGTTTCACTGTGTACCTTCCCAGACTGCTTTCCCGACTGGAGGATTCTACCATCTCTGGTACTTGTACTGGCTTCATCACTGAGTCCGGCATCGTCATAGAAGATTCTGGGGCTGTACAAATACCAAGAAGAGGGTAGGGCTGAGAAAAAGGATAATGAAGAAAGATACCATAGGGCTGGCCATTGGGCTAGCACCTACCTTTAACTGGCAGGCTAACACCCACTTACCAGTTAGTAAGATGTTCTTCAGCAGAGTCCGGGGTGTCTGTTCCTCCAGGTGCCCGTGGGCTTGAACATGAGCCAATCCTCCAATTGACTATAGGTAAAAGACCACCAGTCTACATTTTTGCCTTGAGAACCCCTCAAGTTAGACTTCAAAACAAATATAGACTTGACTTCAGTGCTCCATGAAGTCACTCATGGAGTGGGCTTACCCTAGTTCCATAGGAATGCCTCCTGACAGTTGCTTTTGTTTGGCTACCCTGCCTCTTGGAGGAAAGTGTTTGAAGCGGAGTTCTCTGTGCACTGTGTAAAAAAAAATGGCTTTGAGAATTATGTGTGGGGAGTGGGAGTGAGGATCTAGAGGATGCAGATGCTACCCTTCACAGGGGTTAGTCACACAGGGAACAAATTGGGAGAGTATTCCATTCTTTAAAATAACAATCCAAGCAGGTAATTCAAATATTTTTACTTTTCAAGTTGTGGCCAAGGTGTGACAGGAAGTTCCACATGGGTCAACCTAGCCCTGTTTCTCCAGTTCAGTGCGGCTCAGAATTCTATCGTGTTCCCCAGGCACAGTTCCCATCTCATTTCTCATAGGTGCAAAACCTATCTGAGTGGCTGCCCAGAATGCTCAGTAGATAAATGCACTTGCTTCCGAGTCTGACATCCTGAGGTCACACAAACATGGTGGAAGGTGAGAACTGACTCTGCAGGTTTCTGACACACACACACACAGTAAATAAATGCATAAATACCACATGCTGAATGAGGTAGCAGAAGAATGACTACTTTAAAGCTTGTTTGGGCTACAGTTTCTTTTTTTTTTTTTTTTTGGTTTTTCAAGACAGGGTTTCTCAGTAGTTGTGGAACCTGTCCTGGAACAGGCTGGCCTCGAAGTCACAGAGATCCGCCTGCCTTTGCTTCCCGAGTGCTGGGATTAAAGGTGTGTGCCACCACAGCCCAGCTGGACTACAATTGTCAAGGCAACTTTTTTTTTTTCTTTGGTTTTTCGAGACAGGGTTTCTCTGTGGCTTTGGTTCCTGTCCTGGAACTAGCCCCGTAGACCAGGCTGGTCTCGAACTCACAGAGATCTACCTGCCTCTGCCTCCCGAGTGCTGGGATTAAAGGCGTGCGCCACCATCGCCCGGCTTGCCAAGGCAACTTTAAGAGACCCTGTCTCACACAGCAAAAGGTTTGGAGATGTAGCTCTGTGGTAGGGTGCTTAACTAAATAGCAGGCATAAAGCCAAGGATCAGACACTAGTACCATGGGGGGGGGGGGGGCACCTTATCACGGACAACTGTCTTCTCGAAAAGGACGACATCCTTCCAGATCGACAGATGCCAACTTCAGTACCATCTGCTCACCACAAGCCTCAAGACACTCCGAAAAGTCTAGTAAAGCATCCTTCCAGTTCCTGCCTGCTGACTTCCCCTGGGAGCCGCAGGGAGTAGGACTGTGTGCTGGGAAAGGCGAAGTCATCTTAAAGTAGGGGTAGATGTCAGGACAACTTCGGTCTGGGTTGAGTGACACAGTCTAGAAAACAGAGCCTTATCCTTTGTTTCTAAAGATCCAGCACTGTTGGTCCTTGCGGAGCCCCACAACAGCTTAGCTGAGTCCGAATCCATTAGGATATAGTCAGAGCTCAGCGATTCCGACTCTGCCGAGACTCAGTTTTCTTTCCGGACAGGAAGGCACAGCCACCACTCCTCAGTCAACACTCTCACATACCTAGTCTGAGTACTCCGTCGTCGCCTTGGGGAATGCGTATCCACTGTATCCAGCACGCGCCGCAGAATCGTGCGAGGTGTCTGACCCGGGTCCAGACTGTAGCGACCCGCCATGCTCAGGATCCGCCCCTCCTAACTGCTGTGGCTGCTGCCAGAGCTGCGTTCCCGCCGCCTCTTTGGAGTCAAGTCTCGCGATGCTGCCACATGGCCCCACGGGAACTGTAGTCCCATAGCTGGTAGCGGGGTCAAAAGAGATTGTAAATTGGGTTTGGAGGCCATATCACATTAAACTTGAGCAAAAGCTGACTGATGTTGATGGCGCGCTGCGGACCTCTGTGAGTTCGAGGCCAGCCTGGTCTACAGAAGCAAGTTAGTTCCAGTACAGCCGAGGCTACACAGAGAGACCTTGTGTCAAAAACAAAAAAACAAACAAACAAAAAAATTAAGGATGATAATTTTCTTAAAAAGGAACTGTGGCCTACTGGCTGTTCCTGAGTAGGACCTGGGTTCTGTTCCTAAGTACCCTTTTGGAGGCTTATAACTGCTGCAACACCAATGCCAACCTCCTCCGGTCTCTCAGACACCAAGCAAGTAGTGTCAAACTCTCTGGGCAACCTTACCTCTATCTGGTGAGCGCTCGGATTGCAGGTAGAGGCCACTATGCCAGACTTGAGTGATTTCACACATATACTTTGTTGTTGATACAGGGTCTTATGTAGCCCAAGCTAATTTCGAAGTCCCTGTGTAGCCTAGGCTGACCTTGAACTAAACCTCCTTCTTCTACTTCTTTGTGCTTGGATTACAAGTGTGTTCCATCACACCCAGTTTAAATCTTTTTCCTTTTTAAAAATTTTTTTTAATATTTATTTATTTATTATGTATACAATATTCTGTCTGTGTGTATGTCTGCAGGTCAGAAGAGGGCAACAGACCTCATTACAGATGGTTGTGAGCCACCATGTGGTTGCTGGGAATTGAACTCAGGACCTTTGGAAGAGCAGGCAGTGCTCTTAACCACTGAGCCATCTCTCCATCCCCCTTTTTTTTAAAATTTGATTAAAGGTTTTGTTTTTGTTTTGAGACAGAATTTCGTGTAGCCCAGGCTGTCCCGACTTATCCGCTAGCTGAGGATGAACTTGAACTTCTGATTTCCTGACTTCCAGCTCCAGACTGGTAACATTACAGTGTTGTATACCATGTTCCATCTGTACGTACTAGCAATCTGTCTAGTTAGATCTGATCTTATCTAAATTTGCTAAGTCTTTATTAATCAATTTCCATGGTCACTATCAACTATCTGAATCTAATTCCTAAAAATTTATTTTAGCCAGGAAACATGGTGCATGCATTAATCCTAGCACTCTAGATGCAGAGGCAGGTGGAGATCTCTGTGGAGTTTGAGGGTAGCCTGGTCCTCATAGTGAATTCCAGACCAGCCTTGGGCTACAATGTCAGACCCTATCTCAAAACAAACGTACATTTAAACAAACAAAATTCATATTTAGTACATCTTTGTTTGTTTTAGATAAGTTACGTAGGGCTTGACTGGCCTGGAATTTACCATGTACACTAAGCAGGTTGTGAACTTGTTCTAACTGCTGCTCCTTTTCGGCCTATTTAGAGCTGAGATTATGGATCTGGACCACCACTTTATTTTTCTGTTGAGGAATATTGTTTTTTTTTTAATATTTATTTATTTTTTTATTTTGTATACAATATTCTGTCTGTGTACATGTCTGCAGGCCAGAAGAGGGCACCAGAGCTCTTTACAGATGGTTATGAGCCACCATGTGATTTCCGGGAATTGAACTCAGGACCTTTGGAAGAGCAGGCAATGCTCTTAACCACTGAGCCATGTCTCCAGCCCCCGAGGAATATTATTTTAAGGTGTATGACTTTTGCTTATGTTGCATTATTTAATTCTGCGAATATGTGATTCTTTCCTGTCTAGAAGACCTGACGGTCTAATAAAGACCTGAACAGCCAATAGTGAGGCAGGAGAAGATAGGCAGGGCTGGCAGGAGTGTACAGATAGGAGGAGAACTCTGGGAAGGAGGACATCAGGGACTAGCCATCCAGCCACCCACGGAGTAAAAGTAAGATTTATAAAAGTAAGAGAAAGATAAAAGCCCAGAGGTTTGAAAAGGTGAACAGGAGAACTTGAGTATAGCTGGCGAGACTGGGTAGTGGTGGCGCACACCTTTAATCCCAGCACTTTGGAGGCAGAGGCAGGCAGATCTCTGTGAGTTTGAGGCCAGCCTGGTCTACAGAGGGAGTTCCAGGACATGCTCCAAAGGTACAGAGAAGACCTATCCTTTTCTTTTTTAAGATTTATTTATTTATTATGTATACAACATTCCTTCCATGTATGCTTACATGCCAGAAAGGGCACCAGATCTCATTACAGATGGTTGTGAGCCACCATGTGGTTGCTGGGAATTGAACTCAGGACCTCTGGAAGAGCAGTCAGTGCTCTTAACCTCTGAGCCATCTCTCCAGCCTTGAGAAACCCTATCTTGAAAAACCGAACCAAACCAAAAATTAAAGCTGGCAAGAAAGAAGCCGAGCTAAGGCCGGGCATTCATGACTAAGAATAAGCCTCCATGTGTAATTTGTTTGAGAGTTGAATGGTGGGCTCCCCAAAAGCCGAAAGAGTAAAATATCACACTACATTTTTCTTTCTTTCCTTTTTAGAAATTTTTTTTTTCCAGACAGGGTTTCTCTGTGTCATTTTGGCTATTCTGAAACTCACTGTGTAGACCAGGCTAGCCTCCAACCCAGAGATCTGTCTGCCTCTGCCTTTTGAGTGCTGGGATTAAAGGAATACACCATCAACACCCAGCTACTTTTTGCTATTTTTAATTTTTTTTTTTTTGGTTTTTCGAGACAGGGTTTCTCTGTAGCTTTGGAGCCTGTCCTGGAACTCCCTTGGTAGACCAGGCTGGCCTTGAACTCACAGAGATCCACCTGTCTCTGCCGTCTCTGCCTCCCAAGTGCTGGGATTACAGGCATGTGCCACCACCGCCCGGCTGCTATTTTTAATTTTGCACTTTTATTTATTTTGCAAGTGTGTGGGTATGTTGTGTCACGGTGCACAAGTAGAAATCAGAGGACAAGTTGCAGGAGTCAGTTCTCTCTTTCCTCTCTGTGGGTTCCAGGAATCGAACTCGGGTCTTCAGGCTTGGTGGCAAACACAATTACCTACTGAGCCATCTTTCCAGTCCCAGGTTATTTTTTTTTTAAATATTTATTTATTTATATGTATACAATATTCTGTCTGCAGGCCAGAAGAGGGCACCAGACCTCATTACAGATAGTTGTGAGCCACCATGTGGTTGCTGGGATTTGAACTCAGGACCTTTGGAAGAACAGGCAATGCTCTTAACCACTGAGCCATCTCTCCAGCCCCCCCCCAGGTTATTTTTTTTGTTTGTTTGTTTGTTTTGTTTTTTCGAGACAGGGTTTCTCTGTGGTTTTGGAGCCTGTCCTGGAATTAGCTCTTGTAGACCAGGCTGGTCTCGAACTCACAGAGATCCACCTACCTCTGCCTCCCGAGTGCTGGGATTAAAGGCGTGCGCCACCACCGCCCGGCTCCCCCAGGTTATTTTTAAAACAATAACAACACTGGGTTGAAGTGAGGATGGGAAGATGGAACGTAAAGGTTCGCAAGGCTCAGCCTATCTATGTGGGTGGGTTCTTGGAGGCTCAAGGAAGGAGTTTAGACAGCATTATAAATAGAATAGGAAGTGGCTTTATTGACATATGGTCTATCAGATTTTCTTTGGCAGTCCTAAGAAGAACAGTTGTGGAGGAGGCAAGATTAGAAGCCGAGACATGAGATATGATTCTTGCTTTCTACTAGATGACAATCTAAGGATGGGCAGGGTAGTGGGGGGTAAAGAGAAATTATGTATTACATGAATGTCTTTGCTTGCTTGCTTCTGGTGGTGAAGATCAAACACAGGCCCTTTCCTATTCTACTCCAAAGCAATACTTTCAACTTACTAGTTACTATTTTTTTTAAGAAAACATTTATTTATTATGTATACAATATTCTGTCTGTGTGTGTGCCTGCAGGCAGAAGATGGCACCAGATCTCATTATAGATGGTTGTGAGCCACCATGTGGTTGCTGGGAATTGAACTCAGGACCTTTGGAAGAGTAGGCAATGCTCTTAACCACTGAGCCATCTCTCCAGCCCCCACTAGTTACTATTTATATGTATATACGTATATATTAAAGGTTATTTTACAGCCGGGAGTTGGTGGCGCACGCCTTTAATCCCAGCACTCGGGAGGCAGAGGCAGGTGGATCTCTGTGAGTTCGAGACCAGCCTGGTCTACAGAGCTAGTTCCAGGACAGGCTCTAAAGCCACAGAGAAACCCTGTCTCGAAAAACCAAAAAAAAAAAAAAAAAAAAAAAAAAAAAAAGGTTATTTTACTGAAGGTAGAGTCTAATTCAGCATCTTCTTCAATGCTCTTTGAAATTGAATCAGTGTACTCCTTCTTTACTCAGGTAAAAAGCCAAGCATGGAGGACTGGAGAGATGGTTTAGCAGTTAAAAGCACTGACTGCTCTTCCAAAGGTCCCGGGTTCAATTCCCAGCACTCACATGGTGGGTTACAACTGTCTGTACCTTCCGTTCTAGGAGACACCCTCACACAGATACTCATGCAGGCAAACCACCAATGCACATAAAATAAAAATAAATTATTCAGAAAAAAACTAAGCGTAATGCCTATAATTCTAGGGCTCGGGAGGTATAGACAAGTGGATACTTGCAGCTCACTGTCTGGCCAACCTTAAAAAGAAAAGGTGAAGGGCTCAAAATTGACCTTGGGCCTCCACACACACTCATAGGCACACATATGAACATGCACAACCACAAATTGTACCATCTACACACACATATACACCACAGAACAACATATGATGTATATTTGTAAAATGTCTCCCATTACTTTGAATTCTAACTTAAAAAACTATTAAATTTAAAAAATGTATATGACAATATTTATATAAACTATAAATATATATAAATATAACCATTATAAATATACCATTTGTTTTGATGCAGGGTCTTTCTACGTAGACCAGCCTGGCCTTGAATTCTCAGAGATCAGTTTGCCTCTGCCTCCTGAGTGATGGAATGAAAATTGTGAACCATTTGAGAATGGAGGGGTGGTGCACACCTTTAATCTCAGTACTTGGGAGCCAGAGGTCTTCAGATCTCTGTGAGTGCAAGCCCTCGATCTTGGAAGCAAAGGCCTGTATTCTGAGATCTGCATTTTGGTTACAGCCATCTTAAGCTCACAAGTTAAGAAAAATATTTACCTCTATCCCCTCTGCAGGGTCTAGGAAATCAACCTGGTATCTCATCTCCTAGCAGAGACCTGCAGGCACCAGGCTCGGGAACTCATTAGCATTCTCCTAGGTTAGTCAATAATTACAGACCCTCAGTATTTACTTATCAGCTAGGGATGTCTCCAGACCTGAGCTTCCTGACACCCTTCCCTTCCCGCTAACACCTTTCCCTTCCCCCCTTTGCCCGTTTGCTATATAACAGCTTCTGAGAAAGAATAAACGGAACGGCTTGATCAGAAATCCTGTCTTAAAAAAAAAAAAAAAGAAATTCTGTCTTGACATCATTTCTCGTGTCTCTTGTCTCCTTTCATTCCTCTCCACCAGGTTTATCAGGGACCCCCATTTGTATCCCGCGGGTCCGGATACCTCAAGGCCAGCCTGGTCTACAGAGTAAGTTCCAGGACAGCCATAACTACACAAAGAAACTCCGTCTTAAAAAAACAAAAACAAGCCGGGCAGTGGTGGCTCGTGCCTTTAATCCCAGCACTTGGTAGGCAGAGGCAGGAGGATCTTTGTGAGTTCGAGGCCAGCCTGGTCTACAAGAGCTAGTTCCAGGACAGGCACCAAAAACTACAGAGAAATAAAAAAAAAAAAAAACCAAGAAAACCAAAACCAACCAACCAACCAACCAACAAAACAAACAAACAAACAAAAAAACCTTGTGAACCATCAAACTGAATGCTGGTAGCAACCTATGTCCTTCCTGTTTCAGCACCCAACAGTTCCCAAGGTGAGGGGGTTGGGAGAGGAAGCGCTAATACTACTCATTATAATGTTTGTTTGTTTTTTATTACATAGGTTCTGTGGATGTCCTCTTTGTCCAGCTGATTCCTTTGTGGCATTTATTCTTTTTTTTTTTTTTTTTTTTTTTGGTTTCTCGAGACAGGGTTTCTCTGTGGCTTTGGAGCCTGTCCTGGAACTAGCTCTGTAGACCAGGCTGGTCTCGAACTCACAGAGATCCGCCTGCCTCTGCCTCCCGAGTGCTGGGATTAAAGGCGTGCGCCACCATCGCCCGGCACGGCATTTATTCTTGATATCTATTAGGGCATATTTATCCATTCTAGTCAGTCAGTCCCTAGGAGAGAGAGGGCCGGGTGGACCTGACTGCTCAAAATTACCTTCAGTGCATTTCCCTACACTTTGGCACATAGTAGGCAGCTAAGGGACCTGGTTTAGGTCAATGAGTACAAGTAGGAGGTAGTTGAGAGTCTGAAGAGTGCCCCCAAGTGAGAAGGTGACTCCAGAAGGCCTTCTGGCCTGAGTGGGGTTCTCTCCAGGCTAAGGAATGCCCTCCACTCCAAGGGACTGGGGGTTGGGGAACTTCTAGAGCAGGCTGCAGAACCTCCTTCAAATCCTGGTCTGCAGGAACTCTGCCTCTCCCTTAAGCGGCGCTGCAGCCCTCAGCAGCAGCCGCTGCCCTTTCTGAGGCAGCATGGAACTTGTAGTCTTTGTGTGCTTTTACCCATAGCGCTTGCGCTAATGAGGCGCGAGCCCCCGTACCATCAGGATTCTGGGTCCTTGTGAGGGGTAGCCCATGCGACAACGTTCCATTCGAATAGATTTCCCTCCTCCGCCTAGGACGAGCCTCATCTGGAAAATAATCGGATCTCAACAGGGGTCGCGTAGCCCGGGAAAGCCGCCGGAATAAGCTTGCCCCCGTCCCGGAAGTGAGCGGCTTCTGGCGCGGTGCATTGTGGGGGGCGTAGTCCTCCTTTCCAGGCGGTCCTTCGCGGCGTCCCCCGGGCCGACTCCGGAGCGCAGGCGGGCGGCCGGGTGGGTAGCGCGGCGCGGGCGGTCCGCAAGCATATTCTAGGCACGGGGCCCCCGCCCTGGACGACTTGCGTCGGGCGGCAATAGTGAGAGGCCTCTGAGGGCCTCGCGCGGCGCCGCCCGGCGAGGAGCAGAGGCGGGGGCCAGACCCGGCCGTCGAAGAGCGCAAGAGGCCGGTGGGCCGGGCCGCGCGTCGCAGCCATGCCTGGCTTTACGTGCTGCGTACCGGGCTGTTACAACAACTCACACCGGGACAAGGCGCTGCATTTCTACACGTTTCCCAAGGACGCTGAGCTTCGTCGCCTCTGGCTCAAGAACGTGTCCCGTGCCGGCGTCAGTGGGTGCTTCTCCACCTTCCAGCCCACCACGGGCCACCGTCTCTGCAGCGTTCACTTCCAGGGCGGCCGCAAGACCTATACGGTGCGCGTTCCCACCATCTTCCCGCTGCGAGGCGTCAATGAGCGCAAAGTAGCGCGGAGACCTGCGGGAGCTGCGGCAGCTCGCCGTAGGCAGCAGCAGCAACAACAACAACAACAGCAGCCGTCTCCGTCCTCCTCCACAGCCCAGACCACGCAGTTGCAGCCGAACCTGGTGTCTGCCTCTGCGGCCGTGCTTCTTACTCTCCAGGCCGCTGTAGACAGCAGCCAGGCTCCGGGATCCGTGGCTCCGGCGCCCACCGCTCCCTCGGGAGATGATGTGAAGCCCATCGACCTTACGGTGCAAGTGGAGTTTGCAGCTGCGGAAGGCGCAGCCGCTGCCGCCGCCGCCGCCGCATCGGAGCTACAGGCTGCTACAGCTGGGCTGGAGGCCGCTGAGTGCACTCTGGGCCCTCAGCTGGTGGTGGTAGGAGAAGAGGGCTTCCCTGATTCTGGCTCCGACCACTCGTACTCCCTGTCGTCAGGTACCACGGAGGAGGAGCTCCTGCGCAAGCTGAATGAGCAGCGGGACATCTTGGCCCTGATGGAAGTGAAGATGAAAGAGATGAAGGGTAGCATTCGCCATCTGCGTCTTACCGAGGCCAAGCTCCGTGAAGAACTTCGGGAGAAGGATCGCCTGCTTGCCATGGCTGTCATCCGTAAGAAGCACGGAATGTGAATGGTTCTTCTCCGCAACCTTCAGAATTAGTGACTCCTTTCAGCCCAAGGAATCAATCCTCAGGCGGATGTTGAACTCCCCAATATTCTGGTTGACAGTGCTGAGGTTTAGGGCAGCGGAACTCTTGTTGGTCATCTGGCACCCTCATTTGTTTCCTCCCGAAATAGGAGTTGGGGACTTCAGAATCTGGTGACACCAGCAATTGTGACTTTGTCTCTGACTCCCCAGTTTATGTTGCAGATTCTGGTTAAGCAAAGGTTTCAGAACTATCGAACTTGAAACTTATCCTGGAGGGATGCAGATGGGACTCTTAAGGACTCTGGGTTGGAGAAAACCACACATTAAGAGGTTGGCCAGCAGTTAGAGACAGCTTTGCTGTGCGTAGTGATAAGAGATCTCAGTAACATCATTTCCCCTTTTCATGCTTACCTGTGACTCTGATGGGGACTAGTTGGTCTGTGCCTCTGCCTTCTAGGACCTCTCTACCCAGAAGGTCTTTTATGAGAGGGCTCTGGGTGACTTGCTGATGGAGTTCCAGCTTACCAGGGACTTAGGTTTATCTCGTTATGTTTGCTACTGGTTACAAATTCTATTTTCTGTACAATTAGACTAAAGTTTTCACTGTGTTTGTTTGGCAAAACAAATTAAAGAAAAAAGTAAGGTTTTTATTTGGGTTTCGACATTTTATTAAACCTAAGTGTCCTTATAATATGGTTTATAGGTTTTGGCCTATTTGAAAGAACTGGCTAGTGCTGAAAATAGAGATTATTATTATTATTATTATTATTATTATTATTTTAAATGGTTTCCCTGTAGCTTTGGAGCCTGTCCTGGAACTCTTTTTTTGTAGACCAGGCTGGCCTCGAACTCACCGCGATCCACCTGCCTCTGCCTCATGAGTGCTGGGATTAAAGGCATGTGTCACGGCTGCCTGGCGAAAATAGAAATGTTTTAAAGGTCTGTACCGGGTTTCTCAAAGCAACAAAAAGCACATAGATCTTCACAGAAGTTCCTTGCTCAAGTCACTCCATAGTGTTTGGAAGCTGGGTGAAAAGGTCTTGGTTTGCCCATGATTTTCTCCCTGGATCTTTGTGTGTATATACATGTGTATATTTTGGGTGCCTGAGGTTTCTGGGCTGCCTTTCCTCAGGTGCTATCTAGCTTTTTTTTTTTCTTTTAAGACAAGGCCTTCTAGAGGTTGGGGATTTAGCTTAGCAATTGAGCACTTGCCTATCAGCTCTGGAGGTGGGAGGTGGAGGGAGAGAGAGACAGACAGACAGACACACACACACACACACACACACACGGAGGGAGGGAGGGAGGGAGGGGGGGAGGGAGGGTGGGTCAGTCTTCTCAGTGGCCTACTGGCTTGGAACTCATCAAATAGTTTAGGCTGGCAGGCCAGCCAGTGAGCCTTTAGGGAATCTGCCTCACTGCCCCCTGCCCCCCAGTGCTAGGATTACAAATTCACATCACCATGACTGTTTTTAATGTTTTGTTTTGTTTTTTGTGGGTCTTTTGTTTATTACTCAGGTACTGTGATATACTTCAAGGCAAGCACTTGACCAACTGACCTGTGTCTCTAGCCCTTCCCTTGATTTTTTTAAACAAAAAGTGTGACTGAAAAGTGTTGATTGTTTGTTTCTCTAGACTCTGATAGTCTTAATTTCCTTTTTTTTTGGCGGGAGGGGGGGTTGAAACATCTCTGTGCAACCCTGTCTGGCCTGGAACTCAGTTTGTAGACCAGGCTGGCCTCAAACTCAGATTCATCTGTCTCTGACTGCCAAGTCTTGGGATTAAAGGCGTGCACTACTAATTTCCTTCTTGAATTCTCATCTAGAGCTGAAGTTTGTTTACCATTTCATCCCTTGGGACACATAATGTCTGCTACATGTGTGAAAGCAATTACTTAAAAAAAAAAACAGTTAAGTTCAGAACTGGAAGCAGCCTCGTCTCCTTGAGGCACAGGAACTCTTGTTGCAACTCCATTGGTTCAGTCCACCTTCATTATGAGAGGTGAATAGAGAGCATTAGGAATTGCTTTGTAACCCTACACTGGTTTTGACTTCCTCTATATCTAGATTGGATATTGGAAAGGTAAGATACTATTTTTATCTATATTTGTGAGTAATTTAGCTCAAACCTAATGGGGAGATATTTGAATGGTCTTTTGTTTTTATTTGAGACAAGGTTTCTCTGTGTAGCCCTGGAACTGAACTCTGTAGACCATGCTAGCTTTGAACTCAAAAAGATCTGCCTGCCTCTGCTTCCCAATGCTGGGATTAAAGGTATGTGCCACCCCACCAGATGCGAATGATTTTTTTTAATTGCTTTTATTATTTTCAAGTATGTGTGTCTGTGTGATTGCATCTGCCTGAAGTGGTCAGAAGTCCATCAGATCCCTTGGAGCTGAGTTACAGGCTTGGGTCCTCTGAACGAGCTGTATATATACTTAACTATTGAGCCACCTCTCCAGTTCTGTAAAGCCTTTTAAAACTACCTGTTTGGGGGCTGGAGAGATGGCTCAGTGGTTAAGAGCATTGCCTGTTCTTCCAAAGGTCCTGAGTTCAATTCCCAGCAACCACATGGTGGCTCACAACCATCTGTAATGAGGTCTGGTGACCTCTTCTGGCCTGCAGACATACACACAGACAGAATATTGTATACATAATAAATAAATAAAATATTTAAAAAAACCAGAAAAGATAAAACTACCTGTTTCTGTGACTGTTGGGGCACGAATGGATTCTTCTTAGGCTCTGACTCTGTAAAATTTGACTCCTTAGTTCCTTAAGGATCAGTCACCTTGCCTGGGGACATGCCCTGTGACTTACAAGCTGAAGTGTCCCCAAAACTCCAAAGGTCTTGACTTGCAAGCTGAAGTGTCCCCAAAACTCCAAAGGTCTATTTCCTTTGTGGTTCTTTGGCTCTGAGTTGGGAAACAGGTCTTGAGGAAGCTGCAGTATTGGTCAGAAGTTGAACCTGCCTCTGTAGGGATAGCTTCAGCTTGTAATCAGATGGCGAAGGTATAGCAGTGCATTCTTGGCTAACTGCCAAACCTTCAAGTGCCACTCTTTCCTTGGAGTGGGGCTTTCCCAGTCCTGGGCCATACTCTGTATCCTTGAGCTCCTCTTCTTTGAAAGGACAGCTGCTGTCACCTTGCTGCTCTTGAGCCTTGCGGTGGCACTCTGGATCCTTCCTCCTGTCTCTAACTTGTCTTCTGTTTTGTTTCCCTGGTGGTGGTGGTGAGGCTCCAGATGTATCACCAACAGGGTGAAACAGAGTTTAGGGAATGGATCATAAAAGCAGCATCCAATCAACCAAGTGATCTGGCCAGACGGGACTCAATCAAGAAGCTTAGCCCAGTTTTACCAGGAGTGTGGCCAAAAGTGCAAATCTCCTTATGGCAAAACAGAGGTGCTCAAGATCTTTCTGGCCTGGAAGAAGGAGTTAGGGGTGTTGGAAGCCATTTTCCTTTCCTGTGTTTTTTTTTTTTTTCGAGACAGGGTTTCTCTGTGGCTTTGGAGCCTGTCCTGGAACTAGCTCTGTAGACCAGGCTGGTCTCGAACTCACAGAGATCTTCCTGCCTCTGCCTCCCGAGTGCTGGGATTAAAGGTTTGCGCCACCACCGCCCGACTTCCTGTGGTTCTTTAGGTTGGCTGCAGAGCCATTTACTCAGCACAGACCCAACTGAAAAAGACCTTCAAGCTGGGCGGTGGTGGCGCACGCCTTTAATCCCAGCACTCGGGAGGCAGAGGCAGGCGGATCTCTGTGAGTTCGAGACCAGCCTGGTCTACAAGAGCTAGTTCCAGGACACTCTCCAAAACCACAGAGAAACCCTGTCTCGAAAAATCAAAAAAAAAAAAAAAAAAAAAAAAGACCTTCAAATGTTTGTGTTACCAAGGAAACTGGAAAGGATGCTGAAAGGAAGGGGAAGAGGATTATTTACAGTCTAGTCATGTGGGAATGTTAGGTTGACCTAACCTAACTTTGCGGTGGGTGGCTGGAGAGATGATTGGCCATTGAGAGCACCGACTGACTGCACTTCCATTCCCAGCACGCACAAGGCAGCTAACAACCATAACTCCAAGATCTGACACTCTCACACAGACATACATGCAGGCAAAACCACCAATGTACATAAAATTAGAATAAATAAAAAAAATTAAAATTCGGCCTGGGTGGTGGTGGCACATGCCTTTAATCCCAGCACTTGGAAGGCACAGGCAGGTGGATCTCAGTGACTTCGATGCCAGCCTGGTCTACAGAGTGAGTTCCAGGACAGCCAGGGCTGTTTACACAGAGAAACCGTCTCAAAAAAAAAAATAATAATAATAATTGTGGTGGTCACACATCACCTTTAATCCCAGCACTTTGGGAGGCAGAGGCACGTGGATCTCTGAGTTTATGGCCATTCTGGTCTACAGAGCAAGTTCCAGAGCATCCAGGGCTACACAGAGAAACCCCGTCTCCAAAAAAAGAAAAAAAGAAAAATTCAGAGGACGAGATGGCTCAATGGGTAAAATAACTTGCCTCTAAGCGTGAGAATCTTATTTCTAGGCCGCCATGGTGGAAGAACTGACTCCTGTAAGCTTCCTCTCTCTCTCTCTCTATATATATATATCTGGCTCGTCCATCAACACAAATAAAATGTAAAAGACAAAAGACAAAAAACGTCATAATTACTCTGCTGCAACAAAACAAGAAAACCTATACATTTAAAAACCAAAACGAACCAAATAAACAAAAACCACTCCCAAACTCAACGATTCTGTTTTGAAAATCCCTGTCTGTACAAGTGAGGTTAACCTCTCCCAAGTATGACCGCCCAAGGGGGCGTTTTGAGTCTCGGGTCTAAGAAAAGCCTAGTCAGCTTGCAACCAACTTTGGAGGTATCTCCCCCCAGACAGCTAATTCAACGAATGAATGCTGGGACAAGAGACGGGGTGGGTTTCGTCACGTGGTTTAAGGTAACGCCGTGAGCGTAACTAGTAGCCAGACTGAACGTATCACAGCCTAGGGGCCCAGAAAGGGGCTGCTTGGAGGAGCCAGACCAGCTCCAAGCTAGACCTGGCTCCCACGAAGGCGGGGTCAGGCACCAGCGACCGCACCACCTAGGCGGGGTCAGACCAGCCGGGTCCGGACTACGACCGAGAGTTGATCCTCGCCTGGCGCCAATTCCGTGTTCCAGAGGCTTCCACTAGACCACAATTCTCAGGGGCTCGCTCAGACAGCCTCCCTCCCTGACTTAACCTCTCCTCCCGCGCAGCGAGCCGTGGTTGCGCCTCCGCGCTTAGCATTCTGGGAATTGTAGTATTATTGAAGCTCACTGACGCGCATAAGGCGTGTGTCGGGACTACGTTTCCCAGAGGGCAGCGGAACGGGCGAGGGAAGGCAGGGGGGAAGGGACAGTCGGTCGCAGACCGCGCTGGGTTGCCGCTGCCGCTGCCGCCATCGTGCCAGCCCCACGGGTGAGTGTTGGGGCCAGCTCGCCGGGGCGGGGGCTGGGCCGCAGGAGCCGCGTTCTAGGCCGCCGGGAGCTTCTGCTTCGAGGCCCTGGGAGGCCCCTCCCCTCTTCACACCCCCCCGGCGGCCCGAAGAGGCGCGGGGCCTGCACCATGTGTCGCGCGCGGCTCCGCCTCCCGCGGATTCTCTGCGGCCGCGGCCGGGGGAATGCTGAGAGCCTGGCGGACGCCTGTCCGTGCAGTCCTGTGTCCTGGCTGTTGCGCCGGACTGCGTTGTGGCCATATCTTTTTCTGGTCCGGATGATCAGGATAGCTCTCAGGGCCCCACCCTGTGTGGCCTTCCCTGGCTTGCTTGAATCCTACAACCTCTGCAGGCAGGTTGGCGGGCCGACCCCAGACCCACGTCCCACCACCGGCCGGCGAAGATCCGGGGATGGGCAACGTCACCCAGCTCGCTCCAGAGCCAGCATGGGTAAGGGTTGCCCGCCTGCCGCTGCTGGGGCTTGGGACCATTGCCCGGTTCCAAACCATAGCCCGGCTAGGATGTAGGTGAACGCTTCTTTGCCTGATTGCCTGCTGGGAGTGCACGAAACTTAACCTCTACCTCGGTGGAACCTGTGCTGCATTGTCCAGCATGGAGGACAGGGGAGGGAATCTGGGGCGGGAGGGGATGCCTCGTGGGACTTTATCTCTAGTTAGTCTTAGAAAATCTGGACCTTGTGTCTTTGGAGAGGCAGCTCCCGGCTGGTAGGCCCAGCCTCCACACTTCTTTATCCATGACTAGGCTCCAGCTCTGGGGGTGGGTTGCCTGACTTTGTTATAATGGAGGAAGGATGCCAAAGAAGTGAAATTAGTTGTGTGAGTATGAGCCACCAAGGGTTTTGTTAGTTTCTCAGGCACGGCCCAATTCTGCAATCCATCAGAACTAGAGTCAGCATCGCGTAGCCTGAAGAAAGATGACTCCCGAAGAGGTAGGATATAGTAGGTGAGGAAGTGAACTGCAAGCTGGAGGTCCTTGAGCCCAGAGCTGGACAAGAAAAGGTGGAAGGGACCTTGTGACTAGAACTCTGGTTGGACAGTATTTGCCTCTTGAAGCTGGTTGCAGACCTGGAGCTGGAAGTCGCAGAATGTCTGGTTTCTCTTCACTTTTGCTGGCACTGCCTGTGAGAGCAGTCGAGAAGCTGGTTGGGCTTTGAGAAATTGCCTTAGTAATGGCACCATAGATCATCACATTGAGTTCCTGGAGAAGAGGTGTATATAACCAGTTACTATTAGGCAGGCTTTGAAGGCACTTCTGTGTGAGCGGTGATGAAGGGGCTAGTGTAGGGAAGCTTCTAGGACGTGGCTGAAGGCAGCTCTTGTCAGTTTGAACTCTCCGGCCGGTTATAGCTTCTGTGTCACAGTTCTCATAAGGACTAAAAAGCGGGTCAGTCCTGCAGATCTCGCCTGTGCAAGCAGAGTGCCCGGCCTCTTAGAATGACTGCCTGGGCCAGAAGGCAGGAAGCCACTGTCTTCTGCCTACTGCTCCTTGGATATTTCCTCAGGTATTGTCTTTCTAGTGTTCACTTGAGAAGTTTTCTCTGCCCAGTCATTCACCCTAGTCAAAGGCAATAAGCAGAGATTTATTTCCAGACTTTCTGGGAGTGGGTTCGTAGATTTCTTTTTTTTTTTTTTTGGTTTTTCAAGACAGGGTTTCTCTGTGGCTTTGGAGCCTGTCCTGGAACTAGCTCTGTAGACCAGGCTGGTCTCGAACTCACAGAGATCCGCCTGCCTCTGCCTCCCGAGTGCTGGGATTAAAGGCGTGCGCCACCATCGCCCGGCTCGTAGATTTCTTGTTTAATCGCTAGCACTGAAAACACTGGGTGTGGTGGCACAAGCTTGAAATCCCGGTTCACTTAGCTTGAAAAGAAAGGAGCACGAGGATCAGAAGTTATATCTTCCGCTACATAGGAAATTCAAGGCCAGCCTGGGATATATGAGACCCTGTCTCGAAGAAACAAAACAAACTAGCTTGTCTGAGTTTCAGGTGGGCTAGGTCTATTATGGCTGTAGATCAGTTTGCGTATTCCAAACTTCTGGGTAGCTTGTGATGGGACCTCCTTTATTATATATATGTGAGTGTGTGCAGTGCTAGGGATCAGACCCTAGACATTATAAATGCTAGGCTATGTGTACTCCAGCACCTTGAGGATCAAAAAGATACAGTTCTCCAAAACTAGCCAGAAATAGGAATTTGGGTCTCTCCGTATTCCTCGGAAGTTCCTAGAAAAGGTTTCCAGAAACTTCTTTCTAGAGTAAACCATTGTTAGGCATCCTGACCCTAAGAAGCCCTTGATCTTTCTGGGCTTGGAAGGTTGCTGAGGTCTGAGAGATAAAGGAGAACCCTGAGGTTCTTCAGAATCTCTCTGTGCCCTCTCCTGCTCTGTAGAAAGTCATGGGACCTGACATAGGACAGTTGAGTATAGCTGCACAAACAAGTGACAAGAAAACTTGTGTGTCTTAGCTAATAGAATTATTTCTTAATCTTTTTTTTTTTCCTCATTTAGAAATATACTTTGTGTTTGACTCTGCATGTGCCACAGCTGTGGGGTCAGTTCTCGTCACCATATCATTAGGTCGTTAGGCAGCACAGCAGGGACTTCACCTCTTGGACTATCTCAGGAGTCTCAGTATAGCTATGTAATTCAGAGTAGTTCTGAACTTGCTGTATAGCCTAGGCTGGCCTTGAGTTACATCTTGTCTCAGCCTCCAAAACTACTAGGATTATTGTACATCACCCCAGTTGGCCTTTTAATATAAACTTTGGTCCATTTCTAGAATCCCACTTCTGTCTGAACCTTCTGTTCCTTATTCTGCTGCCTCTGCAGTTAGTGCACTGAGAAAATGATAAAAATGCAGAATTCCCAAATTTTAGAATTAGGTGTCTTTTATCAAAAAGGTGGCAAATACCTGTAATTCTGGCACCTGTGATACTGAAGGCGTGATCATGCATTTCAGACCAACCCGGGATTACAAGACCTCCTTCTCAGGGCTGGAGAGATGGCTCAGTGGTTAAGAGCATTGCCTGTTCTTCCAAAGGTCCTGAGTTCAATTCCCAGCAACCACATGGTGGCTCACAATCATCTGTAAAGAGGTCTGGCACCCTCTTCTGGCCTTCAGGCATACACACAGAATATTGTATACATAATAAATAAATAAATATTTTTTAAAAAAAGACCTCCTTCTCAGAAACATGAAGACAACAAAAAAACCTTCCAAAAATTGGTTCTCAGCTGTGGGTCACAACCCATTGGGGGTTGACTGACCCTTTCACAGGGGTTGCTAATACCCTTGGAAAACCCAGATATTTACATTATGATTTATAACAGTAGCAAAATTGCAGTTACAAAGTAGCAATGAAAATGTATAACCTGAGGAATCTTTTATTTTTTTTATTTTTTTTTATTTTTCGAGACAGGGTTTCTCCGTAGCTTTTGGTTCCTGTCCTGGAACTAGCTCTTGTAGACCAGGCTGGCCTCGAACTCACAGAGATCCGCCTGCCTCTGCCTCCCGAGTGCTGGGATTAAAGGCGTGCGCCACCACCGCCCGGCTGAGGAATCTTATTAAAGTGTCACAGCATTAGGACGGTTGAGAAACCACTGTTTTAGTGTAAGAGATACCCAAGTGGGTGAGAATGCTTGCTGTGCAAGTTTGAGGACCTGAGTTGTTTTTGTTGTTGTTTCGTTTTTTTTGGTTTGTGTGTGTGCTTTTTTTGAAATATTTATTTATTATGTATGCAATATTCTGTCTGTATGCCTGCAGGCCAGAAGAGAGCACCAGACCTCATTACAGATGGTTGTAAGCCACCATGTGGTTGCTGGGAATTGAACTCAGGACCTTTAGAAGAGCATCTCCAGCTGCCTGTCACACCTTTCTTAATCTCTCCAGCCCGTGGGTGTGCTTTTTCGAGACAGAGTTTCTCTGTAGCTTTGTAGCCTGTCCTGGAACTAGCTCTTGTAGCTGGCCTCACAGAGATTTGCCTGCCTCTGCCTCCCCAGGGCTGGGATTAAAGGCGTGCACTGCTGCAACCTGGCGAGAACCTGAGTTTAAATCCCCAGCACCTACCCAAGCATTGTCAGAGGCTGACAGTTTTCTGTGGCTTGCTGACTGCCGGCCTAGCTCCAAGTTCAGTGAGACTGACCTGGGCTTCTTGTGATATTTAGGTACACACCTGCATGAGCGCATGCACACAAACACCATGCAAAAGAATGACTAATCTTAACACTCTGGAGCTTGAGGCAGGAGTGGGGGTTAAGAGTTCTAGGACAAGCCTTGTCATGGTGGCTCATACCTTTACTTCCAGTACTTGAGAGGCATAGGCAAATGGATCTCTGAGTTTGAGGCCAGTCTGGTCTACAGAGTAAGTTCCAGGACAGCCAGAGCTACACAGAGAAACCCTGTCTCAAAAATCTAAAAAAAAGAAAAGGAAAAAAAAAAAAAGACAGTCTGGATTATATAATGAGGCCATATATCAAAAAAAAAAAAAACCAACCAAGATTCCCTTAGTAAGGTATTAGCATTTAGCTTGACATGATCAAGGTTTGTTTTTCTCTGAATGTTCAGATTTTTTTCTGAAGACATTCTTTTGTCCTTTTTGAATGTCTGACTCCGGGCTGAGGCTCCAGGGACACACGCAAACACATCTAGTCCTGGTGCTAGAGAGAGAAGGTGATGGAGTAATGTTGGCGGTTTATGCTGAAGGCTTAGCTGGAGAGAACTGGCACTCTAGTTCTTTATAGGATTAGAGTGCTGAAGAGCAAAGACTTAGTGGCACCACCTCTCCAGTGTCTGGTAAAAACCAGAGGAGTCTGCAAGTTCCCAGGATGCCTGGGAATGTCACCTACATTGTCTGCCTGAAACATGGCATGTAACACCTCTTAATTGAGATCCCTCTTGAGCAGCTTGATTCAAGTGATGAATCCTTGGAATTCTGTCCTGTTCCTCCAGCTTCCACCTCTGGATTGGCTTGGATTATATCATAGGTCTGTGTGCCTTCACTGTCCTGTTTAGGTAGAGCTAGGGATCAAACTGGGCTTGTGGTAGTCTCTGGCCAGCACTCTACCCACTAAACCACTTGTTCCTTAAGCGGAAACCAGAACATCTTTCTAGGATGAAAGATTAGAGGAGGCTTCCCCAATGAAGGATCACCAGAACTGGTCACAGGGATTTTGAGTATGGAGTCAAGTGATGGCCATTGCAGACTATATTTTAGTTTATTCTCACTGGGGCCTCCAGCGTGAGAATAGTCTCTTGGAGCCAAGGGAAGTAGAAAAGTATTTTCCAAGATGGACATTGAAAGTTAGGCAGAGGTCTACGGCCAACCACCCTGAACACACCCAGTCTCGTCTGATCTCAGAAGCTAAGCAGGGTCAGACCTGGTTAGTACTTGGGTGGGAATACTGGGTGCTATAGACTTTAAAGAAAAAAAAAAGTTAGGCAGAAGGGGGCTGGAGAGATGGCTCAGCAGTTAAGAGCACTAGCTGTTCTTCCAGAGGTCCTGGGTTTACATCTGAGCAACCACATGGTGGCTCACAATCTCTGGGGTTTGTTTTGTTTTGAGACAGGGTTTCTCTCTGTGACAGTCCTGGCTGTCCTGGAACTCACTGAAATCTATATGCCTCTGTCTCCCAAGTGCTGGAAGTAAAGGCAACTCTCTCTCCTTTCCTTCCTTCCTTCCTTCCTTCCTTCCTTTTTTGTCTTTTCAAGACAGCGTGTCTCTAGCTGTCCTGGAAATGGCATCTTAGATAGAAGGTGTGGGTGAGTGAGACATGGGTTACTGAGCCACTTAATGTTGAGCGGGATTGCCCAAAACTGACAACCCCAGAGAACAGCCAGCCCATACATTAATCCACTTCGTCAAAAAAAAGTTATTGAGGACTTGGCCAGATACCGTGGAAATGGGTGATTAGGACTACTCTGGTCAGGAAGAGAGGCCACAATATAAACATGATGCACAGACAGGGTGATGAATGCTAAGAAGAGCAATACAGGAGATAAAATGAGTAAGCTGACTTTGGGACATGACGTGGCTGATGTACCGTGAACTCACAGCATCAGCTATCTGCATAAGATTGGGTCCCCGACATTTCATGGGGGGGGGCTCATAAGACTCCCACCCCTCCCTGAAGAATTGCAAACAGCGAATAGTTAATGATTGCTGAGAAGGGGAGTTATTCGTGGTGTTGACTTTGTGGTTTGCCCTGCTCAAGAAAATAGCCCTCCTCACTCATGCTTATGCAAGTAACTTTAATTAAATGCAAAGAAGGTTTGGTGGGAGAAGGAAGGGGATTTGAGAAGACAGTGAGGGAGAATATGATCAAGTCATATCTCTATGAAATTGTGAAAGGATGAAGATGAGTATAGTCAGGGAAGGTATCAGTGAAGAGGTGTCTAGTTGCAAGAATGATCCAGGTATAAGAAGCAGTGACAGAACTGGTGTGTTACAGCATCAAGCCTTGCTTAAATTCGTTGGGCTCCTGGAAGTCTCGTGAGGAGGAGTAGCTGCCTAATAGGTAAAGGTGTTTACTGCCAAGCCTGACAACCAGCCTTCGTTTCCTTGGACTCTAGTGTTGGAAAGAGAGAACCAAGTCCTGCGAGTTTTCCTCTGACTTACACGTTTCGGCTCAAACACACACACACCCCTAAATGAATGCAATCAAAGAAGCAATGACTACAAAGCTCTCGGTTGTGAATGGGCTCAATCTGTACAGAAACTAGCAAAATGCCCAGCATGGTTGCTAAAGAGGGAAGAGGGTAGGTGGGTGGCAAAGTCAAAATTAGACAGCCAGGAGGGCCAAGTGACCTAGGGCCTTGAAGAAAAAGTAGTAGTGAGGCTTTGCTCCAGATACCATGGACGTCATTGTGAGGCTGTAGAACGTGAGCTATATACTGCAGATTTTTATATCATCATGAGACTAGAGAGGCAGGATTCCTTTTTAAATAGGTTTATATTTAATTTATTTGTATGAGTGTTTTGCCTGCATGTATATATGGGTACCTGCTGCTGGGAATTGAACCCATATCCTTTGAATAATTGCTCCTTTATTTATCTGTTTGTTTTTGGTTTTTCGAGACAGGGTTTCTCTGTGGAGCCTATCCTGGAACTATCTCTAGTCCCGGCTAGAAATGAGCCTGCTTCTTCCTCCCGAGTGCTGGGACTAAAGGCCAGCGCCTGACCAACAAGTGCTCTTAACCACTGAGTCAACTCCAGCCCAAAGGCAATTTTTTATAAGTTTCTATTGCAGGCTCAGCACATTTAGTGTTCTCCACTGGATCTAAGTGATGAGTCTTCAAATATGAGATCATCTGTCTGTGGAATTAGTGATTTGTTTTGTTTTTTTCAAGACAGGGTTTCTCTATGTAACAGCCCTAGCCCTCCTCCTCCTCCTCCTCCTCCTCCTCCTCCTCCTCCTCCTCCTCCTCCTCCTCCTCTCCTGAAACAGGGTTTCTCTGTTTAGCCCTGGCTGTCCTGGAACTCATTCTGTAGACTGGGCTGGCCTTGACTCAGAGATCTACCACTACTGCCCTGTTTTAATGGTTGGAATCTTGGGGGTCTGAACAACCTGAAATTATTCACAAGATTTGTCCATTTCTACCTTTGTGCATGATTGGCAGAGTTACAGCTTTGTGATTCTCAGAGGATCTTTGTACTACCACATACCTAAGGGTCCAGAAAGACTGACCTTGAGGAGCTTGGCCTTAGTCTGTGGGCTAGTGGGCGCAGCCGGAGATGGTATGGTTCCCAGTGTCTCACAAGAGCCCTAGAATCCACAGGATGAGAATGTTAGTACTCGGGCATCTGTATGGCCTGCCCTTGGGGCTCTGGCAGGATACCTGTGCAGCTTTAGCCACTAAGAGCTCCTGTGCAGATTCCCTAAGTCCCTGTTGTTTAAAGGGGCCTTGTCCACCTTTTCCCTCCCTCCTTCCCTCTCTCTCTCTCTTTCTCTCTCTCTCCCCCTCCCCCCTTTTCCCATTTCCTTTAAAAAAAAAAAACCTCTGTGTGAGCCCTGTAGTGTGGTGTTTCTCTGTCGTGCTGTTTTTAAAATTACAACATTGGTTCACTGTCAGAATCCTAAGGGCAGGCCATACGATGCTTGAATACTAACAAGGACAGTTGTCAATGTCATGTGAGACTGCATCTCTGAGTCTGGTTTTCAGACTTTTGCTTTCACAGTAAGCACGTAAAGAACAAGCTCGGAGTTTTCTGGCTATTCTGAGGAAGCATGTAGCCCTGTCTGGACACCTCCCACGGGGGAGTTGTTGATGGGAGAGGGCCTCTACATTCTGCTTTTTTTTGCATTTGGAAATGCTGTTTTAAAACAGTTGAAAACGTTGTAGGTTTTGAGTAAACTATTAAATCTGTGGTTTGCTTGCCTCTGCATTCTGTACTGAGAAGGATGTATGTGTGAGAGGATTGTGTGTGAAAATGACCCAGTGACCCGGTGTGGTGGGCACACCCACCTTTAATCCCAGCACTCTGAGTTCAAGGCCAGCCCGGTCTACAAAACAGTTCCAGGACAGCCAGGACTGTTACACAAAGAAACCTGGTATTGAAACAAAACAAAAACACAAAAAAACAGGGAAAGCCCACATGGGAGTAATAGGGCTTTCAAGGCAGAGGAACAGAGCTGGGGTCAACATTGGTGTCTGGTAAGAGTTGATCAGTGACTTGGGGGAAAGAATAAGAATTGACCAAGAAAGTGATTGCATCCTGGATAGGGATTCTTTGCAAAAATGCTGGTGAGCAAGCTCTGGACCTGGGGTGTGTGTGTGTGTGTGTGTGTGTGGTGCTAGATCCAGATAAGAGTGAATGGCTGGAAAGATAGGGGTGGGTATAGATGACCCCCAGCAGAGCTTGGAGAGTTTTATATTTTTTTTGTTTGTCTTACCCTTTTTGTTGTTGTTTTGTTTTTATTATTGTTTACTTTTGAGACTGGGTCTAATGTAACTCTGGGTGTCCTAAAACTTATTATGTAGACCAGTCTACTTCCAAACCCTGTGGATCTCTGCTTCCTGAGCTGAAAGTACAGATGTGCACTGCTTCTTGCTCTTTTTTTATGTATTTTATTTGTATGGGTATTTTTTCTGCATAAATATCTGCACCACATTTGAGACTGCTGCCCTTGAGTTGCTGAGGTTGTGGGCCTTCGTGTGGCTTCTGGGAATTGAACCCAGGTCCTCTAGAAGAGCAGCCAACACTTTTAGTTACCCCCACCTTTTTTATTTATTTATTTTGATTTTTTTTTGTTTTTTTGTTTTTTGTTTTTTGTTTTTCGAGACAGGGTTTCTCTATGGTTTTGGAGCCTGTCCTGGAACTAGCTCTTGTAGACCAGGCTGGTCTCGAACTCACAGAGATCCGCCTGCCTCTGCCTCCCGAGTGCTGGGATTAAAGGCGTGCGCCACCACCGCCCGGCTTATTTATTTATTTTGAGACTTACTCTGTAGCCCAGGCTAGTCTCACTGTTGTCACTGAGGTGATCTTGATTTTCCAACAATTTTTTCACCTCAGCATCCCGAAAACTTGGGTTTTAGGCGTATGTCACACCTAGCAGCTTGTCTTGTGTGGTTTTGGTTTTTTGTTTTTGTATGTCTGTGTGACCAGAAGAGGGTATCATCAGATCATTTGGAGGTGGAGTTAGAAGCAGCTGTGAGCTGAACTCTGGTCCTCTGAAAGACTGGGAAGCACTAGTGACCTGAGGCGCTCCAGTCCCTCTCTTTGTTATTTTTGTTTTAGTTAGGTTGGTTGAGACAAGGTTTCACTTTGTAGCTCTGGCTGGCCTCGAACTCAGCCGAGATCCTCCTGCCTCTGCCTCCAGGTGCTAGAATTAAAGGCCTGCACAACACCACACCCGGATCCTATTATTTTTTGAATAAGTCTCAAATAAGTTTTCACTGTGCAATCTGATGGCCTGAAACTCATAACAGTCCTACTGTGCCTACCAAGTGCTGGAATTACAAGCGTGCTCCAGGTACCTGGCTGCTTGTTTTGAGATGTGTCTTGCTATGTAGCTCTGGCCTGCCTGTAACTCATTATTCTCTCCTTTAAAACTGCCTGAGTGCCGGGGCTGGAGAGGTGCACTGCCATACTGGGTTTAGGATTTGGCTTTAACCCAAAGGCAGCAGTGTTGAAGGAAACTTGTTCAGTCATACAAAACCATGTCAACCCTGTCTGAATGAGCTTTAGACAAGCCCTTCTAAATTGTTCAACCTCACCTAAGTTTACTCTCTGTAAAGCAAGATGGCATTGGAACATCACAAGTCATGTTTGGGTACGTGGAAATAAATGCACGAAGGTCGAGCAGGCTTAGAGTAAGGTTGGTGTTGGCTCCTGGAGCTGCTTTTGGTATCCTTAAACAAAGATCTTTATGCAGTCTTTTTTGGGGATTTTCTTTTTGTTGTTTTACTTTTGAAACAAGGTCTCAAACCCAGGCTGACCTCGAACTCCCTGTGTACCCAAGGGATGGACACCTTGAGATTTTGACCCTTCTGCCTCTACCCTGTCTCAAAACAAGCAAAAACAAAACAAAATCCTACCTAACTGGATGTGGTAGTAAGTCTTTAATCCTAGCACTAAGAAGGAAATGTCAGATGGATAGCAGTCCAGCCTGGTCCATGAAGCAAGTTCTAGGCCAGCCAGTCTGGGCTGCATAGT
Organism: Microtus oregoni; assembly: GCF_018167655.1. Lineage (NCBI taxonomy): Eukaryota > Metazoa > Chordata > Mammalia > Rodentia > Cricetidae > Microtus > Microtus oregoni. The sequence goes on from NW_024543063.1 coordinate 46,849,327, forward strand.
GAGATTCTCCCCAAGGAGAGAGTCATGGGATAAACAGAACAGTACTACTGAAAGAAAAAAACACCCTCCTTCTTATGCCAGCCTTACCATGTGCCAGCACTTTGCTTGGTTCTGGATTGATTTCCAGCCTTACTTAATCTTGCTTCCATCTCTGACTTAGTAGTTTCCTACCCCGGTCTGTTTTAGTGGTGCTTTCTTGGGCTTGGTATGTTCTTTTCTAGGACCTCCCCTGAGAACTGCCCAGCCTTGGTGTGATCTGAGGGCAGAAGGAAGAGTGACCCTCATTATTTTTGCAGCTTTTTTAGAGAGCTCTTGGGAACTGGGCAGAGTCTTTTTCTTGGCGTTTTTGTGGCATTGGGACATGTTGAGTGAATACTAAGGTAGAAGAGGCAGAGATGTGAGGGCATGAATATGTGGAAATTTTGAAACGTGACCAAGATTGCATGTGAAACTAGTAGTAGGTCCTGTGCTTCCATTTATTGATTTGTTTCTTGGCACAGATGTGAACTGGGACACACCTAATGTTCCTGTGTACAGGCGTGGCGCAGTCTAGGCTTTCTCCTATGACTTGTTTTAGACTTTCCTGGACATTTCTTAGTCATCTGAGCATAGAGTTTCTATTTTTAGTTGCAACTACCTCCTAGGGAACTTAAAATAAAACTGGCTTCATTTCCTGGCCTTTCATTGGCTAGAGGATCTGTCATAAGCTAGAGGATTGGATTTATTTCTATTTCTCTACTCTGTCCCTTCCTGCTAGCTCCTCTGGCCTTGGCTGAGGTCATAGTGACGGTAGTAACTTAGTATTTACCGTGTCAAACAATCACTTTACTAAATCTGATTGGCAAAGAAGCTACATAGCCACCAGTATGCCCAGGGTTAACATCTTAGTTTTGCAGAGGAGGCTGTGGAAGCCCTAGAAGCAGTGACTTGGATTAGCTCCTACCGCAGCTAATGCTTTTCTGCTGGGCTGAAATTATCTTCTTACTATTTTGTCTGAAACATATTATCAGGATAGAGGGTGTGCTCCTCTGCAGTCAGATCCATGCAGAACAAACAATACCTGGGTGTGTAGGGCCCATAGGAAGTGCAGGCTGCCTTTTTCTTGGAGGGCTTGCTTTGACAAACCCCTGAGATATATCGGTATCCCTGGGATCATGGCCTCTAGCTGGTGGGGTTTCTCCTTCAGGAAGAGGACAGTTGGTGAGACGGCTGATGTGCAGAGGTGCTACTTCCCACTCACAGCCTCCATCTAGTTCCTTTCTCTTCCTTCTGCCAGTTCTGGAGTGAGAGGAGGAGGTCATTGTCACCAAAGCAGAATCACCTGCCTCAGTTGTTAGGTGGCTGGCTCCTTAGGACTTCCTGTGGTCAGGAGTGGGGTCTTTAGAAGCTATGTGTGTCGTTCGTTCCCCTTCTCCCCTCCCACATCCCATTGCCAGCACATCCCTGAGACATTGTTGGAAGCTTGAAGGCTAAAAGAGAAACATTCTACACAGACACATCAGTAGTTTCTGGTCTGATCAGTGGGTAGAATGACAGTAACTGGCCTTAGAGGTTATTGAGAGGATTAAAAGAAAATATGGACTGGGACCAGTGTTTAGTTCCTTCTTCTCCCTTACTGGGCATTATAGGGCTATTTTGGTATTCCTTTGCCCCAGTTACATGCTCAGCACCCATCTCGTATAACTGGCATCTCTCTATCATCAACCTGGAGCTCCTTAGAAGATGGGCTAAACGTGGTTTCCACCACTGGTTGGGGTTCGTAAGGTCTCCTATGAGATCCCCAGGGCTTTGTCATATACCCTAAAAGAACAGGTATCAACAGAGGATTTACCTGCATGAGATTAGGAAGACAAAGGTCAGTGCTGACTACTTCATGCTTCTGTGATGTTAACTCTTCTGCCTTTCTTTGTTTTGCTGCTCTTTGCAGGTCTTGGTGAGGTGGGTGACTCTCCAGGATGGGAGACAAGCCAATTTGGGAGCAGATTGGATCCAGCTTTATTCAGCATTACTACCAATTATTTGATAACGACAGAACCCAGCTAGGCGCAATTTACGTAAGTCTCCAACATGAGAGCCAGAATAGGACCCTAAGAAATTAATTTTTTAAAATATTTATTTATTTATCATATATACATTATTCTGTGTACATGTATGTCTGCATGCCAGAAGAGGGCACCAGACCCCATTACAGATGGTTGTGAGCCACCATGTGGTTGCTAGGAATTGAACTCAGGACCTTTGGAAGAGCAGGCAATGCTCTTAACCTCTGAGCCACTTCTCCAGCCCAGAAATTAATTTTTGAATATCAGAGTGGGGATTGCCATTCCATGTAGTTGGCACCTCATCAGGGCACATAGTCCTAGAGTACCTCTCTTCCAGAGGAAGTAGGAGCAGTCAGAGACTAGGACTCATTTTCCTCTGGAGGCAGCAGCCATGAGCATTTGCAATGCAAATCTGGCTTCTGGAGGTCATTTGAGACCAGAACACCTGAGTGCTCATGGGGATCAAGTAGTTAACCCAAGGAATCTTCTAGGCAAGCAGATTACTTGATGGGTTTTTTGAGACAGTTTCTCTGTGTAGTTCTGGCTGTCTTAGAACTAGCTCTGTAGTCCCAGGCTGGCGTGCACCACCACCACTGCCCAGCACTTGATGTTTTAAGAATAGTAATGCTGGACAGTGCCTCCTAGCCCCTGGAAGGCAGAGACAGAGACAGGTGGCTCTCTGTGAACTTGAGTAGAGCCTGGTCTATAGAGGAGTTCCAGGACAGTCTCCAAAGCTACAGAGAAACTGTCTGGGGGGGGGGGGGGGGAGGAAGGGAGAGGGAGGAAGAGGGAGAGCGCGTGCCAGCTAATGTGTCTCCTCAGGATAACAATGACAGGAGGAGCCTTGGAGCCTGGTTGGGCTGTCAGAGGTTATTAGTTTCTCTTCCACAGTGTCAGATTTCATTCAGAAATTTTAGAAAAAAAGAAAGACATCTTAGCATTTGAGAGACCAAATTCATAACAGATGACATAAATTGTCTTTATGAGTTAGAGGGATTGAGCCCAGGTCCCTGTGCATGGAAGGTAGGAGCTCTACCACTGTTCTCCCAGTCAGTTTCCCTCATCCTCTTTTCCTTTGGACATAGGGATCTCACTGTTTTGCTCAGGCTGGCCTCAGACCCGGATTCCTCTGCTTCAGCCTTCTATTTACAGTCATTGTAAAATAAAGCAAATTTGATAATCACTCAAATGTTTCCCTTCTGAAGAGTGAGGAAACTAAAACTCACAAAAATAAGCAACTTTAAACTTACCTGTCACAGTTGGAAGTAGCAGAATTTCCCACCTCTTCCTACTGTCAGCCATCCCCAGTGTGATACCTCACTATGTAGCTTTGGCTAACCTCAAAGACTCCATCATCCTGCCACAACCTCTCATGTCTTAAGACTAAAATTATCTGTCACTGGCTGAGCATGGTAGCATGTCCCTTTAATCCCAGCACTTGGGAGACAGTCAGAAGGATCTAGCCAGCCAGGGCTACACAGTGAGACTGGTTTACAAAGTTGGGGAGGGTGTGTGTGTTAATAAGGACATTTTGATAATCTTTTTGTTTTGTTTTTTATAGACAAGGTTTACCTGTGTAATTCTGACTGTCTTAAAACTCTCTCTGTAGACCAGTCTGGCCTAGAACTCAGAGATCCTCTTGCCTCTGCCTTCTAAATGCTATGATTAAAGGTGTGCAGCTCTACCACCTGGCTGATAATCTTTTAGAGTGAAACAATGGTATATAATCTAGAAAGTTTGCTGGGCATTGTAGCATAAACCTCTAATCACAGCATTGGAAGGCTGAGGCAGACGGATCTTTTGAGTTTGAGGTCAGCTAGGGCTACAAAGTGAGACTCTGCCTCAAAAAATAATGAAATAAAAAAGAATTAAAGAATTTCTTTTGTTTTTTGAGACAGGGTTTCTCGGTAGCCTTGGCTGTCCTGGAACTCGCTCTGTAGACCAGGCTGGCCTGAAGTCAGAGGTCCACCTGCCTCTGCCTCCCAAGTGCTAGGACCACCGCCTTGCAGAAATAAAGAACTTCTAATTTAGAAATTATTACTAGTATAAATTTGGGATTCACCCTTAATTTTTCTCTTGTTTCCAGACAAGTAAACAGGTATAGACTCATTTCCCCAAGCAAGACCCTTTTGAGAACTTTTTTCTTTCTTGTTTCTTTTAAGGCCTTAGGGTGCTGAGGCCCTGACTCTCTATTTTCCATGTACTTTTCAGATTGATGCATCATGCCTTACGTGGGAAGGACAGCAGTTCCAGGGGAAAGCTGCCATTGTGGAGAAGTTGTCTGTAAGTAAAGCCCAGTACTGGGAAACAGGTAGTTTATCTCATGCCCTTCTGACCTCAGCCTGCCTCCCATTCTTTGTCTTGCAGAGCCTTCCATTCCAGAAAATCCAGCATAGTATCACGGCACAGGACCATCAGCCTACACCAGATAGCTGTATCATCAGCATGGTTGTAGGCCAGCTCAAGGTAGTAGTGCCACTGTGTTTGAGGGTTGTCGTGGGTAGGCAAAGCAAGGCCCTGGGCTACTACCTTCCCTGTGGATATCAGGATGTGGTGTGTTTATTGAGGGACATCCAGAGTGACTGTCAAAACAAAAGCCAAAGTAACTACCTACATGTGCCTTTTTCTTTTCTTCTGTGGCGTTTTGAGATAGGGTTTTGATGTGGGATTCTGTATGCTGTGAATACCATTGATAAATAAAGAAATTGCCTTGGCCTTTTGATAGGGCAGAACTTAGGTAGGCGGGGAAAACTAAACTGAATGCTGCCAGAAAGGAGACAGAGTCAGAGAGAAGCACATAGCCTGCTGGAGACAGACGCTGAGAGCTTTTCCTGGTAAGCCACAGGCACGTGGCAATGCACAGATTACTAGAAATAAGTTAAATTAATATGTAAGAGTTAGCCGGTAAGAAGCTAGAACTAATGGGCTAAGCAGTGACTTAAATAATACAGTTTCTGTGTTGTTATTTCGGTCTGAGCAGTCGGGCCAACAGGCGGCCTCTAACAACAGGGTTTCCAGTGAGCCTAGCCTTTTAATGGCTTAGCCATCTCTCCAGCCCGAGATAGGGTTTCTTTGAGTGGCTTGACTGTCCTAGAACTAACTCACTCTGTAGACCAGTCTAGCCTCAAACTCAGAGGTCCCACCAGCTCATAGTTCTGCTTTAGCCTCCCCAGAGCCAGTGTTACAGGTGTGAGCTATCACATGAAGAAGTCATGTTTTTCTTACTCCCACATCCCACCCCTTCCCACCTGAATGCTTTCCCTTATTTTTTTAGTGAATAAAAAATATTTTTTGAGATGGTCTCATGTAGCCCGAAGTGATCTCATTTTCTCTGTGTAGCTAGGATCATCTTGAACTCTAATCCTCCTGCCTGTACTCCTCAAGAGCTTCAATTACAAGTGTGTGCCAATCCATATAGCTTTATTTATTTTGAGTCAGAGTTTCACCATATTCCAGCCTTATCTCAACATTTTGATCCTAGAATGCTTGGATTACATGCGTGAGTCACCAGATATTTTGGGGTTTTTTGTTTGGTTTTGGAACTAGCTCTTGTAGACCAGGTTGGCCTCAAACTCAAAGTGATCCACCTGTCTCAGCCTCCCGAGTGCTGGGTTTAAAGGCATGTGCCACTACTGCCTGGCAACATTTTTTTTTTAAAGATTTGTTTATTTATTATGTATTCAGTGTTCTGTCTGCATGTATGCCTACAGACCAGAAGAGAGCACCAGATCTCATTATACAGATGGTTGTGAGCCACCATGTGGTTGCTGGGAATTGAACTCAGGACTTCTGGAAGAACAGTCAGTGCTCTTAACCTCTGAGCCATCTCTCCAGCCCCCTACTTTTCCCTTCTTAAGTCCTTATCCTTATCAACATCCTTACTGTCATCCTCGTAGTCAGATAGTGTTTTCAAAGGCAGGACAAATTGGCTGACCCCTTGGCCAGATCTCAGCTTTCTGGGAATATGTTGTGGTAGGTCTCTGTATGCCCACATTTCCCTTCGACTTCCTGCATCCAGTATGGGTGTGGAAGGGGAGTATTTGGGTCCGGTATGTATGTGGAAAGAGTGTCTTGAGCCTCTTTATTGGACCTAGAGGGAATACCTACAAGTCCGGCCTTACTCTTTTGCCAGTTTCTTTTGCCTTTTCTTAGTGCCCTGCCCAGAACCAGCAAGCCAATAGGCCCTTAGAGTTGAGGAGGTATTTCCAAAGAGCCCATTGTCCCCTTCGTAGACTGAGGTCATAATTCTTCCTGGTGTTTCTGTCCAACCTGGAGCTTCAAGTGACCAATTTGCCTCCTTGTTGGCTGTAGTTCTTAGAAAAAAAATGATGCTGAGAACCACCTGTTAACTAGGCTTTCTCCTCATTTTCTGAGTTCTGGTTAGAGGTTTGGGGCCTGCATTACTACTTTTGCAGTACAATGCTGGTCATTTCCCCATCTTACCCCACCCCTTATAAAATTGTGACCCTAAAATGAAATTTGTGTGTGTGTTATTTTACTTATTTGGGTTTTGAGGGGGCTTATTTGATTCTTTGTTTTGTACTGGCAGACATGTCTCACCATGCCCACTGTGAACCCAGTTTTGAACCTTAAATCATTTTACCAGACAATTAGTTTTAGCAGTAATTTCTTCTGATTGGACTAATTGGCTTTGTTGACTAAGATTGCTTATGGTTTTTTGATACTATAAATTAAATAGTAAGTGCTACAAGATTCTTTAATTTTTTTTAAATTTTTTTTTTTGGTTTTTTGAGACAGGGTTTCTCTGTGGTTTTGGAGCCTGTCCTGGAACTAGCTCTTGTAGACCAGGCTGGCCTCAAACTCACAGAGATCCGCCTGCCTCTGCCTCCCGAGTGCTGGGATTAAAGGCGTGCGCCACCACTGCCCGGCTTTAAATTTTTTTTTTTTTATAACATCTACCCAGAGACAGTGTTGTACAGAGACAGGGCAGGTCCTCTGCTCTGAGCAGTGCACGTTTACACGTTGCTGTACTGGAATTCAGGTTTAAGACAGTAAGTGCCTAGCTGGGCGGTGGTGGAGCAGGCCTTTAATCCCAGCATTAATGAGGCAGAGGCAGGTAGATCTTTGTGAGATTGAGTTCCAGGACTGCCAGAGCTACATAGAGAAACCATCTCAAAAAAAAAAAAAAAAAAAAAAGACAGTAAGTGCCTAAAGTCTGTGTTAAATATCTTGTTCTACCACTGAACATCCTTCCTGCTCCTTGGCCCTATTCCGAATCCTTTCTTTTCTCATCCATACAGGCCGATGAAGATCCCATCATGGGTTTCCACCAGATGTTTCTATTAAAGAACATCAACGACGCTTGGGTTTGCACCAACGACATGTTCAGGCTTGCCCTGCACAACTTCGGCTGACCTCCTGGCCAGACGCTCACGCTGTTTCCTCCTCCCTCCTCTTCCCAATACTATCTCACTCCTCCAGATGCTCCAAATATCATACACAAATGAGCAGGGCCGAGGTGGGAGTGGGTGCAGTGCGCTTCTGTCACCACGGTGTTGTGCATGATGTTTGGATGCTAGACTAGTTGCATCTGACAGGAGACGTTTGTGTTGTACCAGCGCATGCCTTGGAAAGACTTAAGTAATGCAAAAGATTGTTGGTTTTTGTTTTATTTCATTTTTTAATCTACTGACAAGTTGCTCTAGTAACCCAAAGAAGTGAAGGAGAAAGCAGCTGCCTCACCACCCAGATACTGATTTGTTCAGATGTTTCAATGCCTCATGATACAATAAAACCACAAAAGTTTTCTTAACAGTTTAAATTGTTTTAATTAGTTAAATAGTTGGCTGGGCATCAACAGTTCTGGCCACTTGTCCCTCATGCCGCCCTCCCATCTCTGCCTACCGTAACAGTACCTGCTGCCAGGAGCAAATTGACTGAAGTTAGCAGTCCCAACTAAATTTCTCTCAAGCCTGCTAAGGCTGAGTTCTCCTCAGCCCACTTGGGCTTTGGAAAGCAGGAAGAGCTGGAAGCAGGTCTGACCTGAAGCTTGTCGTGTACTGAAGGCTCTTCAGTCGGTTCTGTCTGACATTTCCTGTGGCCTCTGCTCTGAGTAGGTGGTTTGGGTCTAGTAGCAGGGTAGGTGATTCTCCTTGAGCAGCAGAAAGGCCTTGATAAATACGGTTTTCCATGTTTAGACTCTCTGGGTGGAAGTCCCAGGAGGAGGGACCTGCTCTATCCCCAAAACAGAATCAGATTCAGAGTGCCCACATTCCCCATGCAAAACAAGAGATGCTGTTCTGCCTGCTTGGGATATTAGCCAGGCCCCACTGAATTGGAGTATAAATTCCACATTATGGAAGAAATCAGTATAAGAGTCATGCTCTAGTTCTGCAGGGCGTTTACACACCATCTCCTTACCTTCCACACGCCTGAGCTCTTCAAATCCCAGGGAGTCCTAACGGCAGTTTCTGCCCTGCTTCTTTGTTTGGGCACAGGTCTTGCCTAGTATAAAGTTGGTATCAAGAAAGCAACTGCTGGCTAGAACCAAGCCTAGGATTGGTTGGGCACACCTGAAAACTTCCCCTTCTTCCCCCACTCCCATCCTGCACTGGAGGGTGGGAGTAAATTTCCTCACACTCCACAGGTTGCCTGGTTACACCAGCATAGTTCTGGACAGCACACAGGAGGTATCAGTGGGACTGATCTCTAAGCTGCTGTGTATTGGGGGAAGTAGGGGTGGGGAAGAGGTAGGTACCCGCTGCCTCTTAATCCACCCTGTATAAAATCTGCAATACAGCTTCTTCCATGTACCTGTGCCTGAAATGTCTGCAATAAAGAGGTGTTTGTAAACTATGGTTTCTTTATTTCTAATTTGAAGTTGCCACGTGGGATAAGGGGATGACAGTAGGTTTTTGGATTTTTGTGGTAATAATCATCTTCCTGGGCCTAATGACCTCGCAAGTGTCTAGGTCTTGTTTACTCCTAAAGGAGGAACAGATTTCTACCAATTCACCTTTTTCAAGGTCTGAAAAGTCAGTACCTGGATGTTAGAGTTGGTTCTGAGTTCATCAGAATGAGCCAGAGCCTGAATTGGATCCCGGGAGACAGCAGGGCTTTAAGCAACCCAGTGCTCTATGAGCGCATTTGCTCTTTCTCAGTCTTGGTAAATTTCTTCATTGCTGAGCTAGCCTGAAGCTAAGGAAGGCAAACTCAGATGGGAACTAATTAGTCGCTCACACCGCGGAACCTTTCTTCTGTGGTCCTTGTAGGATCCGGGAAGAAAAGGTCAATAGGACCGGAAGTGGAGGCGGTTGGTGGGGTTGGCGGGGCTCAGAGACGCAGCCCCGGTGGCGGTTTGCGAACTGCGGGTAGATATTGTGTAGCGCTTGGTCCTCTGCTGTCTGGCGGGGTCGTGGCTGAGCGAATTTGGACAGTGCACGGAGGTAGAGAAACTAACCTCTTACGAGCCGGACTTTCGTGGCTGGGCCCATGGCGTCCTGCGCGAGCATCGACATCGAGGACGCCACGCAGCATCTGCGGGACATCCTCAAGCTGGACCGGCCCGCCGGAGGTGAGCCGGGATGGAATGGGGGGGCTCTTGGCGAAGAGGCCGACCTCTGGCGTAGATCTGAACCGTCCTCGGGTGCCGCATACCCTTTTAGACAGGCTCTGGAACCTCCCATTTGATTGCGGAGGACGAATATTGGAGTCATGGATGATCCCTGGGCATATCTAGAGAATGGCGCAGACCCCTGGGTGTTATCCTTACCCCTCCCTATCCCGTGCAAGACCATTCTGCCTTGTCTTTAAGTATTTTGGCCAGGGGACTGGAGAGATGGCTCAGAGGTTAAGAGCATTGCCTGCTCTTCCAAAGGTCCTGAGTTCAATTCCCAGCAACCACATGGTGGCTCACAACTCTCTGTAATGGGGTCTGGTGCCGTCTTCTGGATTGCAGGCATACACACAGACAGAATATTGTATACATAATAAATAAATAAATATTTAAAAAAAAGTATTTTGGCCAAAGGTAAGGGTCCTCAGAATCTACCCAATCCTTCTGACTTCCTCGCCTCCAAACTCCAGTGTTTTGAGGACTGGCCCTATGCCCCTACTCGTCATGGTTCGGAGGCCTGGTGCAGTGTCTGTTTACCGAGTTCTGGGCCTAGAATTAAGCGATATTCAGAAGAGCCTCATTTCCTCTTCATAACTTGCCTCCCTCCTCCCCCCAGAATGTAGACTCCAGGCCTGATGTTACTCTGAAACTGATTTTCTGATAAAAGGTGGGCAACCCCAAATCCAAGTTCTTAATAGATTGAAGGCAAATCACAGACACTGTGGCTCTGATTAGATTAGGTTCCATACATCTGCAAACCCATATGTTCCCAATTCATCTGAGTGTTACTTAGCTCCTAGTATCCTTTTTGGTGCTACTCTTGCCAGATAAGAGTTCCAGGGCAGCCGGGCGGTGGTGGCGCACGCCTTTATTCCTAGCACTTATGAGGCAGAGGCAGACAGATCTCTGTGAGTTCGAGACCAGCCTGGTCTACGAGTTCCAGGACAGGCTCCAAAACCACAGAGAAACCCTGTCTCGAAACCAAAAAAAAAAAAAAAAGAGTTCCAGGGCAGAAAGCCTACAAAGTTGTGGTATACTGTTGTTACTGTAAAAGATGGTTGTTTGAAAAAAATAAAAAGATGGTTGTGATAGCAGTGGGAGTGTGTGTGTGTGAGAGAGACAGGGCAGGTCTGAGAGGAAACTATTTAGGCTAGATCAAATACTATAGACAAGAAATTGAGTGCCAGGAAAACTATTCTAGGTACTTACATAGAAAGCACATATTGCCTAAAGGAAATAGTGTATGCAACCTCGATGTTTGAAAGGTTGACTGGTGATAGTGCTGTACATGTAGGCCATAATTGAGAACTGATTCTTCTCTCACACCTTGTTATACTTGCTGGGAGGACTCAGATTGCTAAAGCCGGCACTGATAGGCTATCCAGTGGGGTTAGCTGATACAGATAATCCATTCCCTGCCTGAGACCACTGGGTCTTTGCCTCATGCCTGGTGCGTGCTCCCTTTACTCGTGAGGTGCTTTGTGCCTCTGATACCCACCCTCAGCTGAGCAGGCTATACTCCATAGAGATTTGGTAGAGCCTGGCATAGTTAACTGTATAGACTAGGCCCATTGTTTATCCTTGTGGTAGAGTGCTTGGAAGGAAGAGTAGCCAGCCTATCCCTGAGCAGCTAGAGTGGTTCTAGTCATAGGAAAAGATAAGAGAGGGGTCTTTCCCTGGAACTCCATTGTTTAATGACTGGTACTTTTTGATTTTCGAGACATGGTTTCTCTGTGTATCCATGGCTGTCCTGTAATTCACTCTGTAGACCAGGCTGACCTCGAACTCACAGAGATCCAGCTTTCTCTGCCTCCAAAACGCTGTGATTAAAGGCATGGGCCACTATGCCCAACTTATTCTTTTTTTTTTTTTTCCCAAGTCTCTTTTCATTGACGGACCTAAGACTTATCAGCCCTTAGACTATTTCATGACTGAAAACTTGGCTCTTTTCTTGAAGCACCTTACTAGCTTGGAGTTCAGAAAGTGGTGTCTGAATTAATGAGTCTTTGAAACTTAACCAAAAATCAGGCATAGTGGCATTCACCTATAGTCCCAGCTTTTGGGAGGCAGAGGTAGGAGAATTGTCAGTTGAAAGCCACCTCAGGCTACATGTTGAGACCAAATCTCAGTTAAAAAAAAAAAAGTAAATACATAAATTGTTGGAGACATAGCTCAGTGGTAGTGCAATTATCTAGCATGTGCAGTGTCTGAGTTCCATCCTCAGCACTATCCTCCCCTCAAAAAACAAAAACCCACTTAGCATGTATGGGTTGCCCAGGATTCAATCCCCAGCCGTAAGGAGGAGTGGGACCAGCCATTGCAAACATCCAAAATACTGTCATTCCTGATTCCACACTCCACCCCATGCCCATATAGCTTCTCTTTGTCCAGTTCCTCAAGTGCTTACCTTTCCTTCTGAGCTTACCTGCCCAATTCAGGCTTGTTAACTAATTCAGTGTATCAGGCCCCGTCTTTGCTTGAATTGGAGCCATCTCTACAAACTCTACCACTAAGAGTCCAGTGTCACGCAGGTTCTTAGTTGTCTGTATCTTGCCTTGGAACAGTCAGGCCACTGGCTCCAGCTGACTATGACAATTTAAAACTCTTCTAGAACCAAGTGTGCTAGCATATACTTGTAATTCCCGCACTTAGGAGGCAGAAGCAAGAAGATTCCAACTTCAAGGCCAGCTGTCTGAACTCCACAGGAAGGTGCCCTGTCTCACAAAAGGGAGGGAGCAATGAATTTTTATGGCTCTCATTGCACAGAGGGAGAGACTAAGCAATCCAGCCTCATATCAGAGGCACTAGCAGCCCTGTTTTTCTTCTATCCTTCCCATGTTTTGTTTCTGGATTATTTGTTTTTGTTTTGTTTCATACTTTAAAAAAATGGTTTAACCTGTGTATATGTATGTGTGCTACATGTGGGCTTTGGGCCTAAGGAGATCAGAGGAGGGTATCACATCCCTTGGAACTGGAGTTACAGATGGATGTGAACCATCATGTGGGTGCTAAGAATGGAACCTGGCTCTTCCACAAGAGCAACAACACAGAGCCATCTCTCCTACTTCCTTCTGTTTTGTTTTGAGACAGAATTTTATTATGTAGTCTAGGCTGGCCTGAACTTCATATATAGCCTAGTATGACCCTGAATTCACCGTCTTTCTGCTTTAATCTCCCAAGTGCTGAGATTATACCCACAACACCTAACATTTCCCATGTTTGTATGCTGTAAACACAATTGTTGTAATGTCCTGATTGTCCTTATACCCTCCTTCAAGTCAAGTTTGTTTGTTAGCCCAAGTATTATTTATTTATTTATTGGTGCTAAAGATCAAACCAAGGGTCTCACATACGGTAAACAAGCAGGCAAACATGCTACCACTAAACTGTGGGTCTGGCCTCATCAGAAGGTCTTTACTGGTTTGTACCCCTCCCACAGGTAGAAGAGTCTCATCGTCCTGCTCTACACCGTACTTGTAGAATAAAAATGAACAAGAAACCCTCCTCCCTATGGATATAATAAGTGTTCATGACTGCTTTGTGGTCTAGAGCTGTAGGAGAAGCTCATGGCAGGTAAAGAACCTTGTCACAGTGTCCTTTTCCCCCCTAGGCTCCAATGCAGAGAGCCAAAGGCCATCCAGTGCCTACAATGGAGATCTCAATGGGCTCCTGGTTCCAGACCCACTCAGCTCTGGTGATGGTAACTCAACAAGCAAACCTGGTATACGGACCATGCCACTTATTAACCTGCAGGAAAAGCAAGTCATGTGAGTACCTGAGAAATACTAATGGGGGTAATGATATCTTTGGGGTTTTTGCATAGCTAAAGAGATAAGATTAGAGCCGGGCAGTGGTGGCGCACGCCTTTAATCCCAGCACTCTGGAGGCAGAGGCAGGCGGATCTCTGTGAGTTCGAGACCAGCCTGGTCTACAAGAGCTAGTTCCAGGACAGGCTCCAAAGGACAGGCTCTTGAAAAAAAAGAGAGAGAGAGAGAGAGAGAGAGAGAGAAGATTAGGGTCAAGGGGACCAGCAGCCTCTCCTTCTTCTCTTTTGTACTGTCTGGGGCTAAGCACTGTACCATGTTGAATTTATACTAAGAGTTGAAGACAAGCTAAAGACTGGAATGGAATTAACCTCATTTGTCAGGAGGGAGGTATGCGAGGAGAACTGTGTATGGGAGCATGGACCACACAGAACTGGGAATCTGAGACTAGACATCTCCATCATGTGGCTCAGTCCTTAGATCCCTCTACTGCTATTTGGTGAACAGAGACTCTGTTTATGTACCTCTTCCAGTTGCCTCTCTGGAGATGACAGCTCCACTTGCATTGGGATTTTGGCCAAGGAGGTGGAAATTGTAGCCAGCAGTGATTCTAGCATTTCCAGCAAGGCACGGGGGAGCAACAAGGTGAGTACCAGGATTGTGAGGTACATGTTGAAGTAGACTCCCCACAGCTGGGCCTCCCTTCTAGATTCTGGATCAGGCACACACCCAAACACTTGTTTTCACAATGAGATCCTTTATTAAGTAGAAAGAAAAATTAAAGTGACTGATTTCTGGCTCGGGCAGAAAGCGGCAGTAAATGACCTTACAGGTATAATTTTCTTTATTTCTTTATTTCTTTTTTTTCTTTTTTTTTCTTTTTTTTTTTTTGAGACAGGATTTCTTCTCTGTGTAGCTTTGAAACCTGTCCTGGAACTCACTTTATAGACCAGGCTGGCCTCGAATTCATAAGAGATTTGCCTGCCTCCACCTCCTGAGTACTGAGATTAAAGGCATGTATCACCAATGCCTGGCTGCAGGTGTAATTAAAAAAAAAAAAAAGATTTTTTAAAATTTATTTATTATGTATACAGTGTTCTGTATGCCTACAGACTAGAAGAAGATACCAGATCTCATTCAGATGGTTGTGAGCCACCATGTGGTTGCTGGGAATTGAACCCAGGACCTCTGGAACCAGTGCTCTTAACTGCTGAGCCATCTCTCCAGCCCCCTGCAGGTGTAAATTTTAGAATGAGCAAGGATGTGGTGGTGTATTCTGATTGGGCATGTTAATTAGGTGAACCAAAGGGAGTTTTGATTACTGGACTTTGGTATTCATCCTCAGGAATGAGCCTGGCATAAGAAAGTGTCCAGTTAAGGGAATAGACCCTGATGGCTAGCTTTCGGAGTGCAATCTGATGGTTATTTATTTGTTTGTTTGTTTGTTTGTTTATTTATTTATTTATTACGTAGACAATATTCTGTCTGTGTGCATGTCTGCAGGCCAGAAGAGGGCACCAGACCTCTTTACAGATGGTTGTGAGCCACCATGTGGTTGCTGGGAATTGAACTCAGGACCTTTGGAAGAGCAGGCAATGCTCTTAACCACTGAGCCATCTCTCCAGCCCAATCTGATGGTTTTTAACAAGCAGAGGGAATGGGAGAAAGGACAAGTTCTGCCATAGCCACAGACCAGGTTAACGGCCCATCACATGTAGCGAATGGGAGCACACTCAGTGCCTCTCTTCTCTTCTCACTCATGCTTCCGATTCCTATGAGAGAAGCTTTGGTATAAAGTGTGCCATATTTTCAGAAAACCAGTGTTGACTCCCAGTCCTCTGTGGAAATCTGTTCTGGGAGGTATCAGTGGTACTAGGCTTACTCCTGTAGCCTGTCTTGTCCTCAGAATTGGTACCTACTCCAGGTCTCAGCTTCTTCAACCTTCCTTACTCTGAGTTCTCAGGTGAAAATCCAACCTGTCGCCAAGTATGACTGGGAGCAGAAATACTACTATGGCAACCTGATTGCAGTGTCTAACTCCTTCTTGGCGTACGCCATTAGGGGTAAGTAAGGGGCTGGCCAAAGAGGAAACGTTCTGCTAGAAGCCCCAGAGATGCAGATCTAGTGTCAGGCTACTGAACCCCTTGGGTGGTAGTGGTACAGTAGAATGCTCATCAGGGCTTCCTCAACATCTCCCAGGGCTTACTGGGGGAGATGGTTAGGGAAAACCAGGCTTGTTACTGTGATGATAGCAGTGACGTAGGCAAGGGCAGGGCTCCTGGGCTGCTGCCTGGGTCCGGGTGCTTGCTCAGAGTCTCTGCTTTTCTAATTCCAGCTGCCAACAACGGCTCTGCAATGGTCCGTGTGATCAGTGTCAGCACTTCAGAGCGGACCCTGCTCAAAGGTTTCACAGGCAGTGTGGCTGATCTGGCCTTTGCACACCTCAACTCTCCACAGCTTGCCTGCCTGGATGAGGCTGGCAATCTTTTTGTGTGGCGCTTGGCTCTGGTTAAGGGTAAAATTCAGTATCCATTCCCAGGCAAGGGACCGAAGAAGTAGAGATGGGCCTCGGGCTAGAGCCTCTAGGGCTGCTTACTTCATCATCTACCTATCCAAGCCTTAACTCCCTACTCAGAGAAGAGATTTTAGTTCATATCCGCCAGCCAGAGGGCACGCCGCTGAACCACTTTCGAAGGATCATCTGGTGCCCCTTCATCCCCGAGGAGAGTGAGGACTGTTGTGAGGAGAGTAGCCCAACAGTAGCCCTGCTGCATGAAGACCGGGTGAGAGGGCCGGGTGTGGTGAAGGAGGGGCAGAACCGTCATATCGTGCCTGTGCACTGAATACCTCCTGTACCGCTAGGCGGAGGTATGGGACCTGGATATGCTTCGCTCCAGCCACAACACCTGGCCTGTGGATGTCAGCCAAATCAAGCAGGGCTTCATTGTGGTAAAAGGCCATAGCACGGTATGCCTACAACTGGTTGCCTCCCTGTTCCCCTCTTCCTGTGCCCTTCATCTACTCCCCATTTTCATAGCTGCCCAAATGGTTTTACCAATATGTTGCCAGTGTGGATGCAGAACCCAAATTGGCCCTTACTTGTACAGTTCACTTCTAATGTAGGTGTGCCCTGAAGGACAGTTTTCTCTGTAGTGCCTGCCCACTTCATTCAGTCCCAGAGAAGTGTGAGTCTGCTGTCAGGCAGTCCAGCTCACTACCAGCCTCATTTAGGAAGAGCTCATTCCTACCTCTGGTCAGGAGGAAAAGCAACACTGTTTGGGTTGTTTCTGTTGTTTGTTTTTGAGACAGTTTTTCTGTGCAGCCCTGGCTGTCCTGGAACTCTCTGGGTTCTTTGCAGTGTCTCAGTGAAGGAGCCCTCTCTCCTGATGGAACTGTCCTGGCTACTGCAAGCCATGATGGCTTTGTCAAATTCTGGCAGATCTACATTGAAGGTCAGGATGAGCCAAGGTAAGGCAAGACCTTAAAGACCCTACTTTCTACCTCCTGTCTAGAAAGTTGGGTGGTTCATTCACTCAGCCTCTCATCTGTCTGCTTACAGGTGCCTGCATGAATGGAAGCCTCATGATGGGCGGCCCCTTTCTTGCCTCTTATTCTGTGATAACCATAAGAAACAGGATCCTGAGTGAGTGAGTGGGTATGCAAAGTCTGTGGCAGGCTTGTCCATGGGCTCCTTGCCAGTAACCAGTCAATGCTTTATTGCTTTTCAGGGTCCCATTCTGGAGATTCCTCATTACCGGCGCTGACCAGAATCGGGAGCTGAAGATGTGGTGCACAGTGTCCTGGACCTGCCTGCAAACCATTCGGTATACTAGAGCTAGGGGGTTGAGGATAAGCCAGGGGTATGCCTGCTTTGAATTCTCAGTCTTGCTTGATCTACTTCTTGGCTTCCTAGTTTCTCCCCAGATATCTTCAGCTCAGTGAGTGTACCTCCCAGCCTCAAAGTTTGCTTGGACCTCTCAGCAGAGTATCTGATTCTTAGTGATGTGCAGCGAAAGGTAGGCTGCTGTGGTGGTACTGGGAAGCGCAGGTGTTGCTGGGGCTGGCAGGGATATGTGACAGACCACAGCCCTTGCAGCCTCAGTTCAGTTAGGATTGTATCATTCACACAGGTCCTCTACGTGATGGAGCTGCTGCAGAACCAAGATGAGGGCCGTGCTTGCTTTAGTTCCATCTCTGAGTTCCTGCTCACCCATCCTGTGCTGAGCTTTGGGATCCAGGTTGTGAGTCGTTGCCGGCTGCGGCACACTGAAGTGCTGCCTGCTGAGGAGGAGAATGACAGTCTGGGGGCTGGTGAGGTGCCCCAGGGTCAGGGCTGTCTTTTGGTGTGTGGAAAGTGTCCCGGCACAGAGCAGGCCACTTAATGATCCACACTGTCCTTTCAGAGAGTTCCCATGGGGCTGGTGCCGTGGAGTCTGCAGCTGGGGTGCTTATCAAGCTCTTCTGTGTGCACACTAAGTGAGTGTCGGGGAGGCCCATGTCCTGTCTGTCCCCCACCCTCCTCGCCCTGGATCATTTGGCTATTCTGTTCTCCCCCTCTCTGTTCTTTAGAGCACTACAAGATGTGCAGATCCGCTTCCAGCCACAGCTGAACCCTGATGTGGTGGCCCCGCTCCCTACCCATACGGCTCATGAGGACTTCAGTGAGTTAGGGAAGAGAAGGGAAGGAAGCAGGTTACACTGACATGGTTCTCAGATCTGACTCAAGTAGCTTTCCCAACAGCTTTTGGAGAGTCTCGACCTGAACTAGGCTCTGAGGGGCTAGCTTCAGCTGCCCACGGGTCTCAGCCTGACCTCCGACGCATCGTGGAACTGCCTGCACCTGCAGACTTCCTCAGTTTGAGCAGTGAGACCAAGCCTAAGTTGATGACACCCGACGCTTTCATGACGCCCACCGCTTCCCTGCAGCAGGTACGTCCTCAGTGAAGAGAGGCGTGGTAATGTTCCGTTAGCAGCCTTAGTGCTCATTCTCTGAATCTTCCCAGATCTCTGCGTCCCCTAGCAGCAGCAGCAGCAGCAGTAGCAGCAGCAGCAGTAGCAGCAGCAGCAGCTCCCTAACAGCTGTGTCTGCTGTGAGTAGCTCCTCAGCCATGGACCCTTCCTTGCCCAGGTAAGGCAGAGTCTGGGTGATAGCAGAGCCTGGTGCCACATGTGATGAATCATAGTAGCTAATGCCTCCCCTTTCTGCCAGTAGGCCATCCGAGGAGCTGACCTTGAGTCCCAAGCTGCAGCTGGATGGCAGTCTGACAATAAACAGTACCAGCAGCCTGCAGGCAAGCCCTCGAAGCCTCCTTCCTGGCCTGCTCCCAGGCCCAGCTGACAAATTGACCCCCAAGGGACCTGGACAGGTGTGTGTGTGAGAAACAGAAAGAGAATCTGTAAAGTGTTAAAGTACTGGGTAGCAGGTGGAGAGCAATGGGGAATATTGGGGTGCTGTATTCCAATGTACTTTTTCTGTTGACCGTGCTTAGCCTTGAGGGCTTCATATTTCCCCAAAGGAAATACCTTCCTTGGAGGGTATCTCCTCAGCCTCCCATCCCCCTCTTGTGAACTGTGGCCCTGCTTTTTACTTGGATCTCTCTTCCCTGTTACACTGTCTCATCACTACAGTACCAGTACTGTGTCTCTGTGCCCCTTACTCAGTATTTAAGCCTCCATCTTTGGCCCTTGTCAGGTGTCTACTGCTGCCTCTGCACTGTCCTTGGATTTGCAGGAAGTGGAGCCACTGGGGCTACCCCAAGCCTCTCCCAGTCGCACCCGTTCCCCTGATGTGATCTCCTCAGCTTCCACTGCCCTGTCCCAGGACATCCCTGAAATTGCATCTGAGGCCCTGTCCCGTGGCTTTGGCTCCTCTGTGCCTGAAGGCCTCATTGAGCCAGACAGTATGGCTTCCGCAGCTTCAGCCCTACACTTACTGTCTCCTCGGCCCAGGCAAGGCCCTGAGCTTGGCTCTCAACTTGGCCTAGATGGAGGCTCTGGGGATGGGGATCGGCATAGTACCCCCTCCCTACTGGAAGCAGCCTTGACCCAGGAGGTTGCAACCCCTGACAGTCAAGTCTGGCCTACAGCACCTGACATTACTCGTGAGACTTGTAGTACCTTGGCAGAAAGGTGAGGCGCTTAGAGGGGCAAAGTATGCTTATAGGAGGGGCATTAGGATTATCATCTACTAAATTTGTGTCTCCTTAGCCCCAGGAATGGCCTCCAGGAAAAGCACAAAAGCCTGGCCTTCCACCGGCCACCTTATCACCTACTGCAGCAACATGACAGCCAGGACACCAGTGCTGAGCAAAGGTGGGCACCACTTGCTCTGTTTTTCCTCTCCTACAGGAGGGCCAGCCTGTGAGCAGGCACTTAGCCCTCTTCCCCTTCCACAGTGACCATGATGACGAGGTTGCCAGCCTTGCTTCTGCCTCAGGGGGTTTTGGCAGCAAAATTCCTACTCCACGGCTGCCCGCCAAGGATTGGAAGACCAAAGGATCCCCTCGGACTTCACCCAAGCTCAAGAGGAAAAGCAAGAAGGATGATGGGTAGGAGGTTTCTGTGATTGGGGCCAGGGAGGGTCACCAAGCTGTCTGATGTGACCTTCAATGCTCCTTGCCTATGTAGGGATTCAACTGTGGGATCCCGGCTCACAGAGCACCAGGTATGTAAGGGAGCACCTTTCTACTCTTGGGACCCCATCCCACAAGGATGGGAGGGACTTTAAGTTATTCCTTTTTATGGTGGGTGGAGATAGGAAGGACAGACATTATAAGCTGTCAGTGCTTCTGGCAGGTGGCAGAGCCCCCTGAGGACTGGACAGCATTAATTTGGCAACAACAAAGAGAGCTGACAGAGCTATGGCACAACCAAGAAGAACTGCTACAGCGTCTCTGTGCCCAACTTGAAGGTCTACAGAACACTGTCACTGACCATGTAGAACGTGCCCTGGAGACCCGGCATGAGCAAGAGCGTATCCTTGGGGGTAGTGACACAGCAGGGCAGTAGGGCACGGCAGTGTTCTTGTCTAAGGAAATGTATAGGTCCTGCTGCAGGCCTGTTCCTTAGCTCCACCACAGAGCGGCGGCTGGAGCGGGCCCTGGCTGAGGGGCAGCAACGGGGTGGGCAGCTGCAGGAGCAGCTGACACAGCAACTGTCCCAGGCCTTGTCTTCAGCTGTGGCTGGGCGGCTGGAGCGCAGTATAAGGGACGAAATCAAGAAGACAGTTCCTCCGTGTGAGTTTCTCATGAGATTTCTTTTGGGTGAGCCATGTGGGTATAGGAAGCTTTTTAACTTCTTTTGGTTTCATCCGTCTTTCTTAGGTGTCTCCAGAAGTCTGGAGCCTGTGGCAGGTCAGCTAAGCAACTCCGTGGCTACCAAACTCACAGCAGTGGAAGGCAGCATGAAAGAGAATATCTCTAAGCTACTCAAGTCCAAGGTGATGCAGGGTCCAAGATGGGAAATGAGGCCAAACTAGACTTAACAACTTGACCCCTCCTTATATTCTAGAACTTGACCCCTCCTTATATTCTAGAACTTGACCCCCTCCTTATATTCTAGAACTTGACAGATGCCATTGCCCGAGCAGCTGCAGACACATTACAGGGACCAATGCAGGCTGCCTACCGGGAAGCCTTCCAGAGCGTGGTACTGCCAGCTTTTGAGAAGAGTTGCCAGGCCATGTTCCAGCAAATCAATGACAGCTTTAGACTGGGCACACAGGAATGTGAGTGGCGTCACAAATCCCAAAGTAGTAAGAACGGTTGTGCTCTGCTGTCATCCCTTTGCTGATCCCTGGTGTCGCCCTTCAGATCTGCAGCAGCTAGAGAGTCACATGAAGAGCCGAAAGGCACGTGAACAGGAAGCTAGGGAGCCTGTGCTGGCCCAACTCCGGGGCCTGGTGAGCACATTGCAGAGTGCCACTGAGCAGATGGCGGCCACTGTGTCCAGCAGTGTTCGGGCTGAGGTGCAGCACCAGCTCCATGTGGCTGTGGGCAGGTCTGTGGGCAGGGCTCTGGGTGAGGTGGTAGTTTAGGAAGCCCAAAATGGGCTTCCAGTCCACTTCACTGGGTCACTTCCCTTTGCAGCTTGCAGGAGTCAATTTTAGCACAAGTACAACGCATTGTTAAGGGTGAAGTAAGTGTGGCCCTTAAGGAACAACAGGCCACCGTCACTTCCAGCATCATGCAGGCCATGCGTTCAGCTGCTGGCACGCCTGTCCCTTCTGCCCACCTTGACTGCCAGGCCCAACAAGCCCATATCTTGCAGTTACTGCAGCAGGGCCACCTCAATCAAGCCTTCCAGCAGGTATGACAATCCTGTTACAATCCCTTCACAAAGATGTCTCCTGAGAAGATCTACGTAACCTATGCCCACTTCCCCAGCAGGCTCTGGGCTGTCTGGCAGACTGAATCTTTTGGCTTCCTAAGCCTTTGCTCCTGTTGTTTCCTCATGCTAGACTACTTTCTTCCCACTTCAGCTCCTTTCCTCATGACCACCTTGCTCAGGAAAACTTCATAATCTGATTTTCTAAAGTAACTCTACAGCCTTATCAGTTTCTGAACCTCACTTCTGGAACCTTTAGAATCCAATGTTGGTCTTCTGCCCTTAGGCCATACACCTCAGAGAAGCAAGCATTCCATCCTGTCCTGATGTTAGGTATAAATGAGCATGCTGCCTTGTTCTACTCCCAGGCACTGACAGCCGCTGATCTCAACCTGGTGCTGTATGTGTGTGAAACTGTGGACCCAGCCCAGGTTTTTGGGCAGCCGCCCTGTCCACTGTCCCAGCCTGTACTCCTTTCCCTAATCCAGCAGCTGGCATCTGACCTTGGAACTAGAAGTGACCTCAAGCTCAGGTGAGCGGGGCAGTTGGGGGATCAGAAGATGAGCTAGAGACAGGATAGAGAGAGAATAGTTGAAAGCAGACACCTACTCTTACCTGACTCCCATCCCTAATTTATTACCCATGTTCTCCACCCCCTCCAAAATGAGGCTTAGAAGCTGTCTTTGCCCGTATCCCTCTGGGCTTCAGTGCCACTAGGGGGCACTCCTGTCTGCTGGCATCCAGCTGTAGCCTGTTCTTTCCCCCTATCCCCAGCTATTTGGAAGAGGCTGTGATGCACCTGGACCACAGTGATCCCATCACTCGAGACCACATGGGCTCTGTCATGGCACAGGTGCGCCAGAAGCTCTTCCAGTTCCTGCAGGCTGATCCACACAACTCACTTGGCAAAGCTGCCCGTCGCCTCAGCCTAATGTTACACGGCCTTGCGACCCCTAGCCTCCCTTAGCTGTTTAAACAGAGACGGGGTAACACTGAAGGCCGGTCGGCAGGTCTAGGCCAAGGCAGGACCATGTCTGCTGTTTACCTGCCCAGACCTCCATCTCTAGTGTTTGGAGGGAGGTAGGGGGCAGGACACACTGGTCTATGCATTGTGGTAACCAGCAGGGTTAGGCTGGGCCCAGGGCAGGTATTGTGCTTTCTTGGGTCCTGCCATGCCTGAAGCATGACCCCAAGATCGTGATACCACTTGAGTTGAATTTTCCATGTTCCTTTTTACCTATAATTTGGATCTTTTTGTTTTTGAAAAACATTGAGAAATTCAATTAAAGCCTTTTGGAATAAAACAAAGTATGTGTATGGTTTTGATTTGCTTTTGATGTTGTCTCCTCCCTTTGGGGGAGCATGTCTAAACCAGCCCACCTGGGGGTCCCCTGGCACCCATTGTCATCTGATAAACCGTCTACTTCTATCTCCCCTGTCCAATTCAGACAAAGCTCCTAGAGCCGGCTTAGCATCAACACATCTCCTCTCTAGGCAATTTTGCCCTCTGGGGTCCTTCCTTTCTTCTCTGCCAATCTGGGTCCTGGAGGTGGGGCTGACAGCTGGGATGAGGCCCCGCCTCCAGCTCCTATCCAATCAGGATCCCTTCCTCTGGGGGCTGGGCCCACAGGCAGCTCTCCAAGCCTCTAGCTCCTGCACTAGGCTCACAGCCAGGGATGATGTGCTGCTGCTGCCACTGCCCCTGCCGCTGCCGCTGGCAGCCGCTACCCTGTGCCCTGACCCTGACGCTGTTGCTGCTGCTGCCGCCACTCGGTGAGTGTGAGTGTCCTGGGCCCAGGCTGCAGCCCTTCTCAGAGTTCTTAGACTGGGTGTAGGGTGAAGGAGCACAGGGCTCAGGGTAGAGTTCAACAGTAAGCTCTAGGAAAGTGTGGTAGTGGCTTCAGCATGGAGAGTGTGCAAACAGCTCAGTTGTGGGAGAAGACCTTCTAAATCCTGTAGCCCCTCTTCTGACAAAGGGAGTTTGTGACCCCTAGCAGAACTGAGGCCATGGACCCCTGAGCTTAGGGTGACTGGCTTTGGTTCCCCACCCTGCCGCTTAGCTTCAGCAGAGACTCTTGTCTTTGAGGAGGAGGCAATGGGTGTTCCAGCTGAAGCTCATTAAAACTACAGAAAGATTGCCTTCTGCCCATGACTTCATGCTTCCTATACCCCTGAATCCCTGAATTGACCTAGAGCCCCAGAAACTAGAGAAGGAGCTGAGCTCTGGACCCAATAACCCTTCCTGTTCCCACATCACATCTTCCATGTGCATCACAGTCCAGATCCTAACTTTAAGACAAGTGATCTCCAGGTAGCCTGAAGTTCCCTGGGGCACCTCTTTCACGCTGAGTCATGTCCCCAGAGCACTGCCAGGTAAACAAGATTCTGATGAATGGACCCTGGCTCGTTCTATCAACTATTCTCTATTCCCACCCCATTCCTAGTCTTTGTACCCTCTCTAGCTGTGGCCTCTGAAGGCCCAAACCACTGTGATACCATATACCAAGGCTTTGCTGAGTGTCTTATCCGCCTGGGGGATGGCATGGGCCGCGGAGGCGAGCTACAGACTGTCTGCAGGTACCAGCAGGTGGGAGGCAATGGGCTAGTGGGAGATACCACCTGATAATCTGTGCCACTGGGGCAACAACCTCAGGGCCTTGAATCTCTTCCCACTCTAAAATCTCTGCCCAACTCCCCTAACCCCATTCTGTAACAGATCCTGGAATGACTTCCATGCTTGTGCGTCTCGGGTCCTGTCCGGCTGCCCAGAGGAAGCCGCTGCAGTGTGGGAGTCACTGCAGCGAGAAGCTCGCCGTGCCCCCCACCCAGATAACTTGCACATCCTCTGTGGCGCTCCTGTGAGTGTTCGGGAGATGGTTGCTGGCCCAGAGACCAACCAGGAGACACTACGAGCCACAGCTCCTGTGCTCGCTCCAGCCCCAGCCCCTGCATTGCTTGCTGCTGCTCTGGCACTTGCCTGCCTCCTGGGGCCTCTGGCCTAAACAGTCTGGTTGGCTAGCCAACAGTGCCCATGCCTCCCATCACTGCATGCAGTGGCCGCCGTGTGGGCTCTGTAGAGTGTGTATAATTTTCATTAAAGGTATTTATATTTGCACCAAGCTGTTTTCTTTCTCCTGGCTGTGACCCTCTTGGCAAAGGCAAGGGCCCCCAGAAGCTGATCCCAGCATGGAATGGGCGGGCTCAGGACCTCCACAAGGGACTCATCCACCCTTACAAACATTTGTTTCATGATGGCAGTGTTGAGGTTTCTTTCCATTACACCTTAGATCCCAGGAGTACCTCGGATCCCAAGAGCTCTTGTAGAGACCCAAGATCTGCTGGAATGCACAGCCTTTCTCTGCCTTCCCAACCCAACAGGAATGTGGGGAACCAATGGGGTCCAGAACTCACCCCTAGTGGCCAGGTAAAGTCTCTCTCAGGCTCCTGCCGTCTCCTGGTGCCTTACCTGCACCTCCCTCTGCTAAACTATCACCTCAGCCTTCAAGACGTGCAGACTTGGTGCTCAGTCTTCTCTTTCGAGGTCTGGACTAGACTGTCCAAAGAGAAGTCCACATTCAAACCCCTGACAGGATCTGAACTTACACAAGTTGAAGCCATAATGAGGAGGTGATCTGGCTTCTGCTCTCCAGAAGCTTGCTCTTTGGGGTTTGCAGTGAGAAAACAAAATGATTCAAGAAGGTGTTTTGGAAGCCATAAAATGAGAGTAGATGGTGTGGGCAGAGCCCCTATTCATTCCAGTGGGGGCAGAAGAACAGAGAAAGTTAACTCTATGCTAATGCTATGTTAATTTGTTTATTATTATTATTTTAAATAGCACCTTCTTTAGTAGCTCTTGACTAGCCTGGAACTCACTATGTAGACCAGGCTGGCCTCAAACTTGGAGTGATCCTCCTGCCTCTTCTGAGGTGCTAGGATTATAGGCATATGGTACCATTCCTTGAATAAACACTATGACTTTTGTGGACTTCTCCATGGCTTCCTCATGGGCTACTATTATTCAGTCCCTCTACTTTCTAGGTTGAGAAACTGATGCTTGTGTTACACTCCTCCCCTCTTGCCTATAAGGTCCTGCATAAGCCAGCTCTGTGTTCCTGCAGGACCAGTTCTACCTACCCAGTCCTTGAAGGCAGGAGGTAGCACACAGGGCATGGTAGCTCACGAAGACAGCAGCCTTACAACTGGTTTGGAAGGGATGGGGAGCTTGCTAGGCAAAGCGCTTGCCACTCAAGCATGAGGACCTCAGTTTGACCCCTAGGATCTATGTAAAAAGTCAGTGTAGTGCCATGCACTTGGGAAGGCAGAAAGAAGTGGATCTCTGGGGCTTAATGTAGCCTAGCCTAGTCTGTGAGCCAGGCCACTAAGAGATTCTATCTCAAAAAACAAGGTAGATGGGACCTGAGGAATGACACCCAGGGTTGACTCTGGTGAACACACACAGTGCAAGCAATGAGAAGGCTCACCACTCAGTGTAAAACCAAAAGGTAGGAGAGGTCTGACTCTGGCAAGTTATCCTCTGACCTCCACGTGTGCACATGTACTCATACGATCAGAAATAACAAGGTGTCGGGGTGGCACACACCTTTAATCCTAGCACTTGGGAAACAGAAGCAGGCGGATCTCTGTGAGTTCAAGGCTTTCCTGGTCTACGAGCAAGTTTCAGGACAACCAGGGCTACACAGAGAAACCCTGTCTTAAAATACAAAAAATAAAGTAATAACTATCAAAAACTGTCATAAAAAAAAGAAGTGGTACAAGAAAGGTGAGCAGATATGGAGAGGGATTTGCAAAAGAGGCTGTTAGCATCACAGGGACTAAGCTTGGAAGGCCAGGCTTATGATACCCATGTTGGGAGGCTGTTGACACATACATGCACATATGCACATACACATGCACACGCACACACACGGTGAAAGAGAGGAACAGTCAGGTGCACCATGTACATGCCTGGTGCCCCCAGAGTTCAGAGGAGGGTGCCACATCTCCTGGAATTGGAGTTACAGAAGTTTGTGAGCTACCCCACGTGAGTGCTGGGAATACAACTTTGAAACTCTGAGCCATCTCTCCAGCCTCGCTCATTGGCATAGACTTTTATCTCCACTTCTAGACACCAGTTATTGCTCGCATCACATTTCTGAAGGAGAATCCTGAGCCAGGCAGTGGTGGCGGTGGCACACGCCTTTAATCTCAGAACTCAGGGGGAGGTGGATCTCTAAGGTCAAGGCCAGCCAGTTACACAGAGAAACCACATCTCAACAACAAAACTCAGCAAAAACAAAACAAACAAAAACACTTTAAAAAAAAAACCCCACAAGCCGGGCGGTGGTGGCGCACGCCTTTAATCCCAGCACTCGGGAGGCAGAGGCAGGCGGATCTCTGTGAGTTCGAGACCAGCCTGGTCTACAAGAGCTAGTTCCAGGACAGGCTCCAAAACCACAGAGAAACCCTGTCTCGAAAAACCAAAAAAAAAAAAAAAAAAAAACCCACAAAACCTAGAATCCTGAATGCTGAATCAAAACCTAGAATCCTGAATCTGCTACCTTTGGCCACCAGAAATTTCTTGAAAGAAAAATGGAATTTTTTTTATTCTTTTGGGTGTATCTTTTTTTGGGGAAAGTCTCACTATGCAGTCCTGGTTGTCCTGAAATTCACTACATTGACCAAGATGACCTCAAATACTTAAAGATCTTGCCCACTTCTGCTACCTGAGTGTTGTAACTAAATTTGTGTAGCACCTTGCCAGGGCTGTATATGTGTTTTACAAAATACACTGTGTGTGTGTGTGTGTGTGAGAGAGAGAGAGAGAGAGAGAGCGCGCGCATGGGGGGCATGAGTGCTGCGGGTGTGCCACAGTACACATGTGGTGGTCAGAAGAACAACTAGGAGGAGTCAGTTCTCTCCTTCCACTATACCGATTTTGGGGATTGAACTCAGGTCACCATGCTTGGCAACTTATTGTGCTGGCCCTGTACATCTATATTTTTAATAAAATATTCTTTCTTATTTCTTCTTGGTCAACAAGAAACAGCTATATCTTGCTTAGTATTACCTCTTCTAGAAAATACTCTGTAACTCTGTATATAAGTTGAATAAAAACCACCTCTAGATAGACACAGAAGTTGTGCTTTTCCCTGTCTCAGTGTAACACTGGTTTATAATTCCCAAGTCCCAGTGAAAATTCCCAGCTGTGGACTCCTCAAGGGTAAGGGGTACCTTCTGTGTCTCTAGCACCCAATCTAAGGATAAAAAGTGCACTATGGGGATCTGGAGAGATGGCTCAGTTAACAGTTAAGAGCACTGACTGCTCTTCCACAGGACTCGGGTTCAATTCCCAGTACCTACATGGCAGCTTACAACTGTCTGTAACTCCAGCTCCAGGGATCCGATGCCCTCACACAGAGATACATGCAGGCAAACCTCCAATGTACATAAAATAAAAATAGATTGGCTGGGTGGTAGTGGCATGCACCTTTAATCCCAGCACTGGGGAGGCAGAGGCCTGTGAATCCCAGTGAGTTCAAGGTCAGCCTGATCTACAAGAGCTAGTTACAAGACTGCTAGGACTGTTTCACAAGGAAACCGTCTCGAAAAACCAAAAAAAAAAAAAAAAAAAAATCAATTATATAAAAAAGAAAGTGCAGTAGAGAGTACTTGGAATGAAAGGATCTATAAATAACTTTAACATAGGCATCGTTATAGTCAACAAGATCTGGGACTGAGAATTAGTCCAGTGTAGAGGCTATGTCATTTTGGGACATCTGGATTAGTCCGGGAATACAGTTAGGGTTGGGGGGATAGGTTGGGGCTTCAGATCCTGAAAGTTTTCTAGACCTATTAAATGGCCAGGAGCAGCACGCCTCTCCTAGCAGGGCTGGCTGCTCTGGTCAGCCATTGTTGGGGATTACCATCCTCCTACAGTGACCTATTTTTACCCTGATGTTTTACTCCCTAAATCCTTACTCTTCTATGGGCTGGGTTGGGAGGATGAGTGGGGGAAGAATTTGCTCTCTGGTCAGGGGCTTAAAGGCTTTATGGGTTTTATCTCAGAGCTAGAGCAAAGGGGTGGGATGATAGCCAAGATGCTGGGGCCTAGGCACAGCTGCCTAGGCCCGAGCATAGCAATGATAGTGTTCTGCAGCTGTAGGTCTATAGACAAAGTACAGTCTGTTGTTCAGATGGTCTGGCTTCAGGTGCCACCACACCTGCACATTTTGATATCAGACCTGTGCTTTTCCCTAGGGCCCAAACCATGGTGCACCTGAATATCTGATAAATATTGGTTATTTGCCAAATATCTGTCAAATGAAAGTGTTGTATAAATAAAGTGTCATTAACCCTGGAGTTCTATTTAATATTTTCTGTGAGGTTGGGATTATGATTATAATAGCTTTTTTTTTTTTCCCAGACAGGGTTTCTCTGTGTAATCCTGGCCGTCCTGGAGCTCTCTCTATAGACCAGACTGGCTTCAAACTCAGATATCTGCCTACCTTTGCCTCTTGAGTGCTGGGATTAAAGGTGTGCACCACCACTGAATGGCTAACTAGGTTTATAATTATTATAAAGCTAGGAAAACAGTATGTAAAGTGGTTTGAGGGAGATGTCTCCCCTAAGAATTCACACAGCTGTGGAAAAGTCAGATCTGAGATTTGATCCCAGGTTTGGTCAATGTTCTTTTTTAGGCAAGGTCTCACTGTGCAGCAGCCTTGGCTGTCCTGTTTGTAAATAAACCATGCTATTCTTGAAGCCCACCTGTTTCTATACAGACCACGCTGGTTTTGGAACCTCTGAAGATCCACCTGCCTCTGCTTCCCAAAGTGCTGGGACTAAAGGTGTACACCATGGATGAAGTCCTTGCTTTTAGTAATTCCACTACTCTTTGAGAAAAACAATTTTCATGGTGGCTGTTTTGAAATAAGGTCTCAGTTTATATTCTTTTTTTTTTGTTTTGTTTTTTTTTTTTTTTGTTTTTTCGAGACAGGGTTTCTCTGTGGCTTTGGAGCCTGTCCTGGAACTAGCTCTGTAGACCAGGCTCGTCTTGAACTCACGGAGATCCGCCTGCCTCTGCCTCCCGAGTGCTGGGATTAAAGGCGTGCGCCACCACCGCCCGGCTCAGTTTATATTCCAAGCTGACCTAGAACTCTTTATATAGCCTAGGTATTCTTTTTGTTGTTGTTGTTGTTTTTCGAGACAGGGTTTCTCTGTAGCTTTGGTGCCCGTCCCGGAACTAGCTCTTGTAGACCAGGCTGGCCTCAAACTCCCAGAGATCCGCCTGCCTCTGCCTCCCGAGTGCTGGGATTAAAGGCGTGAGCCACCACCGCCCGGCGGTATTCTTTTTTGAATACTTTATTTTATGTGCATTGGTGTGAGGGTGTCAGATCCCCTGGCACTAGAGTTACAGACAGCTGTGAGCTGCCATGTGGGCCCTCTAAAAGAACAGCCAGTGCTCTTAAGTGCTGAGCTGTCCCTCCAGCCCCATCCCAGGTATTCTTGATCTCTCACTGCAGTGCTCCTTTAGATCCTGACCGCCAGGATTACAGGTGTCTGTCAACACACTGTTCATTTTTCTTTTGAGAAAGGACATCTGTACGTAGCCCAGGCTAGCCTCAAACTCAAGACTTTCTTGCTGCTGCTTCCAGATTACTAGAATTACAGGCTACAAGTACCAACACACTAGGCTTTGAAACAACTTTCAGTTTTTTGTTTTTCAAGACAGGGTTTTCCTGCACAGCTCTGGTCCTGGAACTCACTATGTAGACCAGGCTGACCTTAAACTCAGAGATCCACCTGCCTCTGCCTCCCGGACTGCTGGGATTAAAAGGCGTGAGCCACCATGCCCAGACTGCTACGTATCTTTAAAGTTTCTCTTTAAAAGTCGAGTGGTGGTGGCGCACGCCTTTCGTCCCAGCACTTGGAGGCAGAGGCAGGCAGATCCCTGTGAGTTCCAGGTCAGCCTGATCTACGGAGCGAGTTCCAGGACAGTCAGGGCTACACAGAGAAACCTTGCTTTATGGAAGAAGAAAAAAATAAAAAGAGAAGAGAAAACCCATGGACCAAGTTGGTCCAAAACTTACTTCACCACAATTCAGAAGTTAATTGCCGTCTTAAACACATCTGATTATTCACAATTGTTTCAAATAGATTTTAAATCGGGCAGTGGTGGTTCATATGCCTGGTCTACAGAGAGTGTGCCAGTACAGATTCCAAAGCTACACAGAGAAACCCTGTCTTGAAAAACCAAACCAAACCAAACAAACAAACAAACAAAATTAGATTTTAAGACTAGCGTGTAAGCCGGGCGATGGTGGCGCACGCCTTTAATCCCAGCACTCCAGGGGCAGAGGCAGGCGGATCTCTGTGAGTTCAAGACGAGCCTGGTCTACAGAGCTAGTTCCAGGACAGGCTCCAAAGTCACAGAGAAACCCTGTCTCGAAAAACCAAAAAAAAAAAAAAAAAAAAAGACTAGCGTGTAATTCCTCATTCTGGGAGGCCGAGGTAGGAGGATTTCCGAGAGTTCGAGCCCAGCCTGGAGTACGTGGTATATATTCCTGGTCAGCCAGAATGACAGAGTCAGATCGAGTTTCAAATGAAACAGAACAAACCCATTTAATTAATGAGATCGAAGTCAGTCACCTGCGGAGATCCAGGGGCAGTTCGAGAAGCCTCTGCGCTCACCTTGCTCTCTCCTTGCCTTTCACGAGCCCTTTCAGCTCTTTAACCTTGACATTTTCTCCCCGACCCTCCCAGTCTTTCCGCGTCCCTCCCACAACCCGCTTCCGGGCGGCTTCGCGCCACAGACAGACCCACCCTCCGGGAGAGCCCTTCTCCGCCCGGAAGTCTTGATTGGCAGGTCCTCAGAGGACGCCCACTGCGTCCGCCGAGCGGAGGGTCCGCCTCGGTTCCTCCCTGTAGGCCGCCCAAGTTTGTTTTGGCGTCAGGCGCGCGCAGTAATGACGTCACGACGCTGACGCGAGA
The DNA here is from genome assembly GCF_018167655.1 of Microtus oregoni. Classification (NCBI taxonomy): domain Eukaryota; kingdom Metazoa; phylum Chordata; class Mammalia; order Rodentia; family Cricetidae; genus Microtus; species Microtus oregoni. The sequence goes on from NW_024543063.1 coordinate 46,881,024, forward strand.
GAATGGCGGCGGCGTCCGTGGCCTGGGCCGGGAGACGGTGGGCTCAGCCGCCGAGACTCCGAAGAGCCCGCCGGCCGCGCGAGGTGAGGCCTTCCGGCTCGGGGCTTCGGCCTGACCGGCGTGAGGGGCTGGCGAGCTCGGCCGTGGCGTGGGCTTGGCGCTGCCGGGCCGCCGCAGTGCAACTCCGAGCCCTCGGCCCCTGTGCCCTGGGTCCTTCGGGCTGGGGAGCGGGCCGGGCCGTGGCTACCCACGGTCGCCTGGCGTGACCTCAAAACCTGCTGCGGCCTTGGGCCCGATGGACATGGTCAGCTGCCCTGGCTATGGCTCAGCCGTCCCGCACCCAGCGCGGGTCAGATTGATCTAACCTTGTGTGCGGCGCCTGCTCTACATCCTGCCTTTGCCAGTAAACGTCAGGGTCCTGCGGGGGCCACCGATCTCCTTCCATGTACTGGCTGGAAAACAGGCCAGAGTCCAGCTGGGTCGCTTGCAAGGCAAACCTGCCATACTTCCAAGGAGCGCCCCATCCCCGCCCTGTCTTCCGTGAAGTTGCTGCAGTGATAATTCCCACCTGAAAAATCACTAGTTGTAACCGCCTCCCTAGTCACTGTAGGGAAAAAACTGACCCTTCTAGGCTGTGGTATTCAGAGCTTGTCATCATTTGCTGAGGCCTAGCCCTACAGTCAGCTTTTGGGCGCTGCGCTGCTTTTCTGGAGTGCATTGCTGAGGCATGTGAGCCTCTTGTTAGCTCCGTGGTTCCATACCCTCGAGGTTCAGATAAGCTGCTTTCTCGGTTTCATTCCACCCTCACCCACCAGTATAGGAAATTTACACGTGTCCTTAAGAATCTACCAGCGACGTCTCTTCCTTTTCCCTTGCTTGCACATAGCGGTAGTGTTTGATTAAGGTTGTTGCGGCATTGGCCGTACGGTGGAGCATCTGTCATAGCCAGCAGCTGAGACAGTCATAGCAAACACCTATCTTTGTGTGATAGGTGCTGCTTCTTCCTCGTCAACCTTAATGACCTAAAAATCTTTGGAGTAATTTTCTAAGTTTCAATTTCAAGAGTTGCCGGGCGGTGTCTTTAATCCCAGCACTCGGGAGGCAGAGGCAGGCAGATCTCTGTGAGTTTGAGGTCAGCCTGGTCTACAAGAGCTAGTTCCAGGACAGACACCAAAGCTACAGAGAAACCCTTGAAAAACAAAACAAAACAAAAAAAATTCAAGAGTTTCATTCTTAGTAGAAATGGTGGGATACATCGGGGCGGTGGTGGTGCACACCTTTAATCCCAGCACTAGGGAGGTAGAGGCAGGCAGATCCTGTTGAGTTCGAGGCCAGTCTGATCTACAGAGTGAATTCTTGGACAGCTAGGGCTGTTTCACAGAGAAACTCGGTCTCAAAAGAATTTTTTTTTCAAATTAAAAAGGTAGGATACACTTCTAATCCCATTTATGAGATGGAGGCAGGGTGACAGTAAAGGCCAGCATAGGCTACGCAGTATGTTTAGAACCACCAGCCTCTGTCTCTCAAACAAAATACCCCAAAGTCCAGATAGGGTGGGCATACCTGTGATCACTTGCACACCGCAGGCAGAAGCAGGGGGATGCCCAAAAGTTGAAAGAATCTGATACGACTTCCAGAGGTTCTCGTGGGGAATTTTTTTTCACTCTGTTTTTTGTTGTTGATGATGGTGATGGAGACTGTACCCAGAGCCTGTACTCTTAGCACTTAGACGATATGTAAGCTCCATGGTCAGTTTACCGTTGGAGTTCAGAAGTTGTGTGGTAGCTCCAGTGCCGTAACCCCAGCATCTGGGAGACTGAAGGGGGATGACCATGGGTATGAGGCTACTCCAGACTGTATATTGAGTACCCATCAGCCAGGGCTACAGAGTGAGACCCTGTCTCACAAAACAAAACAAAAATAGGAAACAGGATATGAGATAGAGACTTGTATTTTTTTTAATGTATTATGTATTCAGTATTCTGCATGTATGCCTGCAGGCCAGAAAGGGGCACCAGGTCTCATTACGGATGGTTGTAAACCACCATGTGGGTGCTGGGAATTGAACTCAGGACCTCTGGAAGAGCAGCCAGTGCTCTTAACTGCTGAGCCATCTCTCCAATCCTAAGACCTGTGTTTTTAAAGTTGTTTTTAAGTCTTCTTCCCCCTGTATAGGAATTGTTCCCAGGATGTTTTGCATTCTACCAAATGAGCTGTGTCCCCATTTCAGAAATCTATATTTTAAAAAACAACAGCCCGGCGGTGGTGGCGCACGCCTTTAATCCCAGCACTCGGGAGGCAGAGGCAGGCGGATCTCTGTGAGTTTGAGACCAGCCTGGTCTACAAGAGCTAGTGCCAGGACAGGCTCCAAAAGCTACAGAGAAACCCTGTCTCGAAAAAATCCAAAAAAAAAAAAAAGTCATGGTGGTGCACATCAGTAATCCCAGCATTCTGGATACTGAGGCAGGAGGATAGCTGTGAGTTTAAGGTCAGTCTTGCTTGATAGTGAGTTCCCTAGACCATCTTGGGCTATAGAGTGAGACACTATCTTGGTTGTGGTGGCACACGCTGGTAGGAGTTCCTGAAGGAGGCAGAGGCAGGAGGATTATGAGTTCGATGCCAGCCTGGGCTACACATTAAAAAGAAAAGAAAATGAAAAAAGCCAAAGGTAAAGACACTACTGTACTTCCTTGGATGAAGATTTTGTGTTATTGCTTCAGAAGCTACGGACTTGTAGACTCTTGTTATGGATTCGTTGCCTAGATCTTAGAAAATTTTGAAAGACCTAAATTAGATTATTGGCCTTTTTTGTTGTTTGTTTTCTTCAAGGCAGGGTTTCTCTGTGTAGCACTGGCTGTCCTGGGCTGGCCTCAAGCTCACAGAGATCCATCCACCTGCCTCTGCCTCCTGAGTGCTGGGATTAAGGCATGCGCCACCACTGCCCAGCTCTGTTACTGGCTTTTTAGCATCCTGAGAGTCTCTGAGTTCTATTTCCCCATATCCAAGGTAGGAGAGTCGTGTTACTTCATTAAATCTCCTTAGAGTGCAGATGGGTGATATAGTATGTATAAAATGGTGAGTACACTTGAAATTTTCTACATGGAACCAATTTACTAATGTCCATAGTGTCTTTCATCTTTTTTTTTTCCTTCCAGTGTTGGGTATCAAACCCAGGTCCTATGCATACTAATCAAACATATGCCTATTATATACTCTACGCTACTGAGCTACAACCCCTAGCTCCGGAAATTTTCGTCTTTCTGTGTTTCTTTTCCTTTTTTCGTGTGTGTCTGTGTGTAAGTGATCGTTGGTTCAGGGTTGTAACGCAGGTTGTCAGTCTTGGAAGCAGGTGCCTTCACCCACTGAACTCTCTTGCCAGCCCCATTGTAGCTGATGTCTTTGTTTTGTTTTTCCCTAATACTAAGTGTTGGATCTAGTCAAGAACTCTAGCAGTGAGGTATAACCCCAGCCCTCTTTTTCACTTGTGATTTTGAGATAGCGTTTTACCAAGTTGCCGAGGCTGGTCTTGAACTTACTCTGTAGCTAAAACAGGTCTTGGGATTTTCCTGCCTCAGCTTCCTGAGTAACTTGGATTATGGGCCTTTCCCACCAGACCCAGAAAATGTCATCTTTTAAAGTTGTTCTTCGTATTAAGCTGCGTGTGGGAGGGTGCCTTGTGCTTTGTGGTTTCTTCAAGGTCACTTCTAAGCAACTGAGAGCTCACCAGAACACTTCTTCTCACCAGATAAGTGCAGTTGGCCACTCCCCTAGAAGGTCTTTGGGGATGTTTGCTGCTGAGTAAGCGAGTTCTCTAGGTCTAATTGTAATCCTGTGCTTAAATTGTATGAATGAGCAAGGGAAAGTGCAACCTTCAGGGAACGTGTTCGCCTCTGACAGTGAGCTGTACTTTCGCATCTCTGGTTTTCTTGGCACTTGCCACAGAGTACCCTTGAGTTCCGAGTGCCTGTGCAATTTGAAATAGATGCGGAGGTATTGTGTCAGAGTCACAGGTCATGGTTAGATGGGTGAGAATTTGGTTTCGCCTATTATGTGGCTTTGTAAGCATGAGCACGTTATGTGCACAGCTCTGACCTTCCTCGGCACTTAAGCAGCTGTGTGATGATGCGATCATGCTGTACGCGGCTGAAGCCATTGACCTTACACTTGAGTGTAGCTGAGAGCAGCTGTCTGCATTGGTCCAGAGCATTGCACAGGAGGGTCCTTCTCTGTGTGTATCTGAGAAGTAAAACTCTAGAAAAAGGGAAGCAATCCCGGTTATTGAGAGCTGGAAAGAGGCTTATCCAAACACCCTTCCCTTCCAGAAATCTTAGTATTGGCTAGGTCACCACGGAACTAATTTTTGATACAGTCTTGCATTGTCAGGGTATTAGATGTTAAGGTAATGAAAATGTGATGTTTTCATTTGCTGTAAGGAAATTATCTGAGAGACTTTTTCAGGCTACAGGTTTGAAGTAGCCTTTCAAGGAATCATAGGAATGATGGTCAGCTGTGTTTAGTGACACACACCTTTAATCCCAGCACTTGAGAGACAGAGGCAGGTAGGTCTCTGTGGGTTCAAGGCCAGCCTGGTCTACTTAGTGAGTTCCATAACAACCAGAGCTACATACGTGGTGAGAACCTGTCTCAGGAAAAAAAAAAAAAGCGCCGGGTGGTGGTGGCGCACGCCTTTAATCCCAGCACTTGGGAGGCAGAGGCAGGCGGATCTCTGTGAGTTCGAGACCAGCCTGGTCTACAGAGCTAGTTCCAGGACAGGCTCGAAAACCACAGAGAAACCCTGTCTCGAAAAACCAAAATAAATAAATAAAAACGGAGTAAGTAATAAAAACTGTAGCAATTGTGGCAGCACAATGTCCCAGCGTTCAGGAGGCAGAGGCAGGTAGATCCTTGAGTTTGAGGCCAGCCTGGTTTACAGAGTGAGTTCCAGGACAGCCGGGGCTACATAAAGAAACACAAAGAAAAATACAGTAACAATCATTAATGATATTAAAAGTTAAAAACCAGCCGGGCGGTGGTGGCGCACGCCTTTAATCCCAGCACTCGGGAGGCAGAGGCAGGCGGATCTCTGTGAGTTCGAGACGAGCCTGGTCTACAAGAGCTAGTTCCAGGACAGGCTCCAAAGCCACAGAGAAACCCTGTCTCAAAAAACCAAAAAAAAAAAAAAAAAAGTTAAAAACCAAACATGGTTATACATATCTGTAATCTGAGCACTTGGGAGACAGAGGCAGGAGGATTTCATGTTCAAAACCAACCTAAGCTAAGTAGGGAGACCCTATTTTAGAACAACAGAAAATGCCCCATAAAAGTTAAAACATAAGAGAAAGTGACACATAAGTGCTTTTTAGGAACAAAGATCTGTGCCGCCACCACCACCTGGTGGCCTCTAGCTAGCTTTTTTTTTTTTTTTTTTTGGCTTTTCGAGGCAGGGTTTCTCCGTGTTTTTTTTTTTTTTTTTTGTCTAACTAGCTCTTATAACTTAATTTAACCTGTTTCTCTTCACCTACGTTTGCCTTGGGCCTTTCTTACCTTTATTTCCTTCTATATGTCCTATTTTCATGCGTCTTCCCTATCTGTCTGGCCCTGGGAACGTTCTCTCTGCAGCCTAGATTCCTCCTTCTATTTATTCTGTCTGCCTACCAGCCCCACCTATCCCTCCTCTGCCTTGCTAATGGCTGTCCACGCATCTTTACCTCTTAAACAAATGCAGCATAAACAAAAGTAAGGCATCTTTACATAGTTAAAGTAATATTCCACAGCACATATCTGTACTCTTATGAAAGTGCTTTTGTAGCTTTGTTTCTAGAAGTGGAATTGCTGCGACAGTCTCCCTGTTATAGAAACGTAGTGAGTTCAAAGTCAATTAAGGCTACACAGCAAGTCTGTCTAAAAGAGAAGACAAACAGAAGAAAGCTGTGAGCCCCATGACAGAAAAGGGCTCAGCAGAGGTGTGGAGTGAGCAAACTGTTCAGTCTTTGACCTGGTGAGGTCAAATTCTGCTGGGCCCAGATACTTCCGAAGTCTTGACTGTGTGAAGAAGAGATCCTTGGATGGAGAACCAGGAGACCGGAGTCCATGCTTGAGCACACTTTGAGTGGCTTTGGACAAGTCTCACTACTGCTCTTGGCTTGTCTTTTCTGTAGTGTCAGGGACGTGCTTACTCCCTCTGGCACCATCCAGCATGCTTGGGCTTTCCCGGAGGAGTGGCTGGTATCAGTCTGGGAGCTGAAGGTGCAGCACAGACCTGGAGAACGGATTAATTTCTGTGTTAGCTTTGTGACCTGGTATAACATTTCCTGAGGCTTCTTTTTTGCTCATCCTGTCTACCCCAGTACCCATGCTAAGTTGGGCACATACACAAGAAAGCTCAAGCAGGTTCTCAGCAGGTTCTTGCCAGTCAGCACCATTTTCCCTGTGTCACTTTGGGAGAAGTTAGTAGATGTGGTGGAGCTGAGCATCCAGAGGCAGAGACAGGTGAATTTCTGAGTTTGAAGCCTTCCAGGTTAGTCAGGGCTCCATAGTGAAGCCCTGTCTCAAAAAACAAAACACAGATGTGACTGGAGTTTGGAGCTGCTCGGATCATCTGGAGGATGTTACTTATGTCCCTAGCTTGCTGGCTTTCTTTCTAGCTGCACCTCTCCCCATTTCAGTCCTTATTTGGAATGGTAGAGTACTGATAGCAGCCCACCTTTGAGTGTTTCTAATAGGAGAAACATGGTGCTTCACTGCTGACTTACGGTCTTTGTGGGGGCTGGAGAGATGGCTCAGAGGTTAAGAGCATTGCCTCCTCTTCCAAAGGTCCTGAGTTCAATTCCCAGCAACCAGATGGTGGCTCACAACTATCTGTAATGGGGTCTGGTGCCCTCTTCTGGCCTACAGCATACACACACACAGAATATTGTATACATAATAAATAAATAAATATTTTTTTTAAAAAATGTCTTTGTGCAGGCTTTGTTTAAAGTGAAAAGTCAGGGTTTTTCCTTTTCTTTTTTCTTTTTTCAAGGTTTTTTGAGACAGGGTTTCTCTGTGTAGCTTTGGAGCCTGTCCTGGAACTTGCTCTGTAGACCAGGCTGGTCTTGAACTCGCAGAGATCTGCCTGCCTCTGCCTCCTGAGTGCTGGAATTAAAGGCGTGCGCCACCACCACCCAGCCCTGGCACCTGCACTTATGTGCACATCTCTCCCCCATAATTAAAAACAAACATCTAAAAAAGACATATATTGGAACATGCCTCTATCCTTTATTCCTGCCTGTATCCTATAGGTGTGTTGTTGTTTTTTTTTGTTTTGTTTTTTTTTTTTTGATTTTTCGAGATAGGGTTTCTCCATAGTTTTTGGTTCCTGTCCTGGAACTAGCTCTTGTAGACCAGGCTGGCCTCGAACTCACAGAGATCCGCCTGTCTCTGCCTCCAGAGTGCTGGGATTAAAGGCGTGCGCCACCACTGCCCGGCTTTCCTATAGGTGTTTGATACCTAGTGACACTATGCCAAGATTTCTGGTCTCCAATTCACTGGGTTAGATTTTAGCCATGTGGAAACTGGGCAAATACGAGACTGTGGAGCAGGATAGCTGCCGAAGAGAAGGCTGTAGAGACCATGCAGGAAAGTGAAGTAAGGACCGACTCAAGGTAACTTTGCTGTTGTAGGGGTCCACCTCTGTAAGAAGATAACGTTTAGGAAGCTCTCCATGGAGACCTGGAGATACATCTTTCTGAGTTTTTATGGATGCTGCTGCTGGAGGAGGTCTCCAACACTCTACATCCCTGTTCCAGAAGAGATGAGTCAGAAAGATGAGGAGTGATTTTTTTTTAAAGTTAAAAGTTCTTTTTTCTTAATATTTATTTATTTATTATGTATAGAATATTCTGTCTGTGTGTATGCCCACAGGCCAGAGGAGGGCACCAGACGCCATTACAGATGGTTGTGAGCCACCATGTGGTTGCTGGGAATTGAACTCAGGACCTTTGGAAGAGCGGGCAATGCTCTTAACCTCTGAGCCATCTCTCCAGCCCCGATGAGGAGTGATTTTAACACTTAGGAAATATAAGACTTCAGCTAGGAGGGTCAGGAAGACTAAAGAGGAAATAAAGGACCCAACAGCTGTGCCTGGTGAACGTCTTGCCCTCTGTTAGGCTTGAAGAACTTGCGATCCAGGAAAATGTAAGCCAAGGCCATAGAAATCAGCCCTGGTCTTTTTCCTAGACCCTCCCCTCAGAATGAGATTGTAATCTGAGTTGTTTTTATTTTTTTTTGAGACAGGGTCTCTGTAACCCTACTCTGTCTCAGAAATCGCTGTGTAACTTAGCCTGGTATTGAATTTAAGATAATCCTCCTGCCTCAACCTCCTAAACTTTGAAATCACAGGCGTGAGTTGCTACTTTGTCTGGCTTCTGTACTCTGATGTCTGTTTTTATTTTCATTTTATTTAAAATTTTTATGTGAGTGAGTGTTTTGTCTATATGTATGTTTATGTACCATGTGTGTGCCTGGTGCCATTAAAGGCCAGAAGAGGACATCAGATCTGCTGGAACTGGGGTTACAAACAATTGTGAACTGCCGTATGAGTGCTGAGAATTGAACTTGGATCTTCTGGAAAAGCAACCAGTTTTCTTTCTTTTTTTTTTTTTTTTTTCGTGACAGGGTTTCTCTGTAACTTTGGAGCTGTCCTGGAACTCACTTGGTAGACCAGGCTGGCCTTGAACTCACGGAGATCTGTCTGTTTCTGCCTCCCAAGTGCTGGGATTAAAGGTGTGCACCGCCACCACCACAACCCGTGTTCTTAAACTGCTGAGCCATCTTTCCATCCCCTACTCTTCTTAAGATGTCAGCAACATCCCTTTGCAGGGTATTGTGTCAGTCAGTGTCAATCAATTGTGTTAGTTTGTTTTGAGACAGAGTCTCATTATGCAAAGTTGGATGGCCAGAAGAATTGCTTTGTAGACCAGACTGGCCTTAAACTTGCATGATATTCCTGCTTCTGCCTCCAGAGTCTAGAATTACAGATATGCACCACCATATCTGACTTCATTCTTAATTAGGCTGCATTTATCAAGGCGACAGGAAGAGGGAGGATGACTGCTGTCCTTCAGGGGTATCCCTGACTATACTGACTTACCCTCTCTTCTATTTGCATAGGTGTAGACGGGGCACTGCCTACAGAGCAGGTCCTGCTAGCCTCGCTGGAGAGGATGCCCCCGTGTCCGTGATGGGCTGTGGGACAAGCAAGGTCCTTCCTGAGCCACCCAAGGATGTCCAGCTGGATCTGGTCAAGAAAGTAGAGCCCTTTAGTGGCACCAAGACTGATGTATACAAGCACTTCATCACAGAGGTAGACAGTGTTGGCCCTCTCAAAGCTGCCAGTCAGCATGCACCTCCATGCCCTGGTGTTCCCACTACTGGCTACACAGAACCTCCTTCAGAACCACCACGCAGGGTCAGGGTGGCGAAGTACAGAGCCAAGTTTGACCCACGTGTGACAGCTAAGTATGACATCAAGGCCCTTATTGGCCGAGGCAGCTTTAGCCGAGTGGTACGAGTGGAGCACCGGGCAACCCGACAGCCATATGCTATCAAGATGATCGAGACCAAGTACCGAGAAGGGCGGGAGGTGTGTGAGTCTGAGCTCCGCGTGCTGCGCCGGGTGCGCCATGCCAACATCATTCAGCTGGTGGAAGTTTTTGAGACACAAGAGCGCGTATACATGGTGATGGAGCTGGCCACTGGTGGTGAACTCTTTGACCGGATAATTGCCAAAGGTTCTTTCACTGAGCGGGATGCCACAAGAGTGCTGCAAATGGTACTGGATGGTGTCCGATATCTGCATGCCCTGGGCATCACACACCGAGACCTCAAGCCTGAGAATCTCCTCTACTACCACCCAGGCACTGACTCCAAAATCATTATCACTGACTTTGGTTTGGCCAGTGCCCGAAAGAAAGGTGATGATTGCCTGATGAAGACCACCTGTGGCACACCTGAATACATTGCTCCTGAGGTCCTGGTTCGAAAACCCTACACCAATTCCGTGGATATGTGGGCACTGGGTGTCATTGCCTACATTCTACTCAGTGGCACCATGCCCTTTGAGGATGACAACCGCACCCGGCTTTACCGGCAGATCCTCAGGGGCAAATACAGTTATTTGGGGGAGGTGAGTATGTCTTGCTTCTGTTCCAGGGATGTTAGAGAGGCCCTTCTGTGGGAAGGTAGTAACTCCTGGTCAGAGGGATCTGCTTTGAGGGCAGATCATGGGGACCAGGCAGACAGTGTAGAAACAACAGAGACTAGTAAAGTGTCCTCGTTTGGTTTCTCCTAAATGTAAGTCTTGAGGTGAGGACCTGGGAGCAGAAAGCTTATGTGGGAGGTGGTTCAGTAAAGACAGGAGAAAGTGATGCAGGAAAGAAGTAAGTCTAATGAACAAAGACATTTAGAAGTGGATTGACTAGTCTGCTCTACATATCAAGTTACAGACCAGCCATTGCTGTGTAGTGAGACCCTGGCTTAAACTAAACAAAACAGGTGGGCTGGGACTGGGGAAATGGCTCAGCTAGTTACATGCTTGCCACGTAAGCACAAGGACCTGAGTTCTGATCCTCAGAATCCATGGAAAAGAGATGTAGTGGCATGTGCTTGTCATCTGAGTACTGGGGAGCCAGTGATGGCAGGGTCAGCCAGTGAGATACCCTGTCTCAAAAATAGGGTAGGGAATGATAAAGGAAATCACCCTCTGGCCTCATCACATATGTGCGTGTGTACCTGTACACACACGCACAAACGCATACACACCCAGACACCACACAGAGAAGTGAACTGCCACTGTGGGCTACCACTGTGGGGTACTAGAACTTAGTCCCACTCCCAACCTTGTGAATAATTATGTGGGATGTGTCACAAAAATTTATCACCAAAGAGCAAGCGTGTATGGTTAACTAGTCTCTACCCTATGAGTTAAGGATTTCTTTTGGGGAAGATGAGGACTGGAGAGATGGCACCATGGTTCAGAGTGTGTGTGTGTGTATTTTTTTCTCCTAAGACAGGCTTTCTCTGTGTTGCTTTGGAGCCTGTCCTGGAACTAGCTCTTGTAGACCAGGCTGGCCTCGAACTCACAGAGATCCACCTGCCTCTTCCTTCCAAGTGCTGGGATTAAAGGCGTGTGCCACTGGTGACCTCCTGGCTGTGTGTATTGTTCTTGTGGAGACCCTGAGTTTAGTTCCCAGTCCCATGTTGGTCAGCTCTTAACCACTGAGCCATCTCTCCAGCCCTTATCTCTATTTGTTATCTCTATTCAGTTTCCTATCTCTGTTCAGTTTTGCCAGACAACGAGGACCCGTGTATGCTCATCTTTTGATTTAGGATGTTAGAAGTTAGTTTACTTTTGTTTTGAGACAGAGTCTCATCTAACCTCACACTCAATATATAACCACTGCCTTAAACGTTTAATCTTCTTGCCTGCTGGGATTATGAGCTTGTACCACCATACCTAGCTTTAGCTCACATATTTAAATAGTAAGTTATATGTCAACAAATGCTAGCCTGTGTGTCAAATTCAAATAGCAACCCATCCAGTTTGTGTATCCAGATCCATGGATACTTCTGATAGTTGCAAAAAAAACTGTCAGTTTTTAGTATTGCTGATTGCTAAAGGAAGGTGCAAAGAGAGTCATTGCTGGTTGCCCTTCAGAGGATTCTGACGGGGTAGGGATAAGGCTGACAGCCGTAAACTGCGAGCTGGAGAATACCTGTGTGCTTGTGGAAGAGTGGCCATGCTCTGTGAGAACATGAGCTGAGTTATGTAGGACTATAGGACTCTGCCAAGATAGTGAGGGCCCCTCCCTCAAAGTACAGAGTGCTCCCCTCAGGGCTGGGGCTACCAGTGTGCTATTGTCTGTGCCTCTTTTTGTTGTTATTTTATTTTGGTTTGTGTTTTACTTTTTATTGCTTTACTTATTATTGTGTGCGTGTGCATAGTGGGGGTGTGTGGGCATGTGCATGCGGCAGCATGTATGTAGAGGTCAGAGAACACCTTTGTGGAGTAGGTTGTGTCTTTACACCTTCATGTAGATTCTAGGACTCAAACTCAGACCATACTTTACCTACTGAGCACATTTCAGTGCCCCTTTGCTTTGTTTGTTTGTTTTTGAGGGGGAGTATCAAGTAGCCTAGACTGACCTGAAGTTCTGTGTAGCCAAGGATGGCGTTGAACTGCAATTCTCCTGCCTCCACCTCCCAAATTCTGGGATTACAGGTGTGCCTCACCACTGTCAGATGCCATTTCTGCCATTTTTGTCACTTGCAGAGAAGGGAAGGAGCTCTGGGAGCAACTGTTTTCTGTGACCTAGTTCCTCCCAGGGCTTTGGCCCAGCCCTCTCATCCCCATCACCTGGCTCAGAACAGTGTTCCTTGTAAGAGTCACCCAAGGGCCTAGATCACTTTGTTTCAGGGTTTGAGATTCCACACTCTGTCAGCCTCCCTGTTAGTTTGCAGATGAGGTTGTGGGGTTAGTTAAGGATGTCCCTTTCTCAGGAATGGAGCTGTTCTTCTCTAGGAGGGTTCCCAAGGCAGACGTTTCAAAGATGGCAGTGATTGAAGGACAGACGTTTTCTTCGACGGCTGGAGTTCCATGCCTTCCTCTTCAGTGCAGCTCTGTGACAGGCACTGAGGAGGGTTTCCGTTTGCACCATTTATGGGAGAGATGATAACTGTTTACACTGAAACCTGTGCTTGGTCTCTGGAGTGCAGGGGTTGCTAGAGAACACCTGATAGTTTCCACAGAGCCAGCAGCACCATGGAAGGCGCATGCCTGGTCTCCTGTCCTTTGTGGATTTTAAGTGAATGGGTATGTGACTGAAAGTTTGATTCTCACATATTTGTGCTGGGCTAGTACGAAACAGCATAAGATGCCACAGGTCAGCCAGCGCATCCTGTAGAGGCACTCGGGAGGCAGAGGCAGGTGGATCTCTGTGAGTTCAAGGCCAGCCTGCTCTACAAGAGCTAGTTCCAGGACAGTCTCCAAAAGCTACAGAGAAACTGTCTCGAAAAACAAAATCAAAAAAAAGAATATAAATGTTTGAAAGTTGAAAGGCTGCTTCTATTCTGAGCTTTGTATGGTGCCAAGCTGTTGAGGGTCCCTCCAGATGACAGGGCAGCGTGGATCTTAGCTAAAGGAGGAAGAGAGAGAGAGAGAGTATATGTTTCTCAAATGGAAAGACTTGAAAAAATCTGTAGGAACTCCTAAGAATTTCTGATTCTGGCAATTGTTGATGAAGCAGTTTGTTTAATTGGAGTTTGCACAGTGTCACTGACTGTCATTGATTATCTGAGCATGAGGGAATAACAAAAGAGTGAAGTGGGGGATGTACTTGCTTCTACTCAAATTCAAAGACTAGACAGAACCAGAGATTCTGTGCTCTGCTCTGGGAAGGGTCCAAATGCAGCTGCTGGTAGGCAAGTTGAAGCAGAGACCTTGCTGGAGACACCTGGCCAGGGCTGCCTGTGGGCACAGACAGAAGGGTTCACAGTACACCAGGAGTGAATGTGCTCTTCATTTAGGGCAAACACGGGGCATTGAAGGAAGAGGAAATGCATGCAGATAGTTAATATTGCAAAAAGAAGTCTTAAGTTTACCTATTTGGAGGTGCTGGCATTAAGAAGGCAGTTTGAAAGTGAGGGAACATTCTGTTAGGGGGCAAAGAAGACCTGCATAAGGGTGAGAGAAGACTAAAGACACAAAGCCACCCAAAGGTGAACTTCCTTTAACAGGAGGCTCAGGAGGCTGGAGGAGCTGTTTTACAGGAGAGAGCACAGGATGTGAGTCATCTAGTTCACACTGAAGTATAGTGGGGGTCTCTCTCTCAGCTGCCGTGTTTCACTTGACAAGTGTGACACTCCTTGGCCTGATGTCATTGCTTTTGTCAAGGGTTCTATTCCTAGAGGCAGGATGTATGAAGAGGCTCTTGGAGGTTGATGGCAGAATGATGGTGCCATCAGCAGTTCTGCTGTCTTTCGAATTTAGAAGCCTGAATTTTCCTCCTCCTCCACTTGGGCATTCTGAGCCGTGGGTGAGCCTCGGTGACTACACCAGGAGCCCAAGTGCCTCTGAGAAGGTGACAGAGTTGTGGGAGAAGAAACCCACCCTGCTTCTGCCTGGGAAATATGGGGTAGTGGGAGGTGGTCCCTGGGCTAGCTAGCCATCCTTCTTTTTGGAGCCAAGGGTTCTTGAGGGCAGTGAGCTGGACTAACGCCGTTTAGTTCTGATCACCTGTGATAAAATGGGCTCCCAGAGTCAGCTCTTCCCTGACCTTCCTCATTTCCTTTTTTTTTTTTGTTTTTGTTTTTGTTTTTTTCGAAACAGGGTTTCTCTGGCTTTGGAGCCTGTCCTGGAACTAGCTCTATAGACCAGGCTGGTCTCGAACTCACAGAGATCCGCCTGCCTCTGCCTCCCAAGTGCTGGGATTAAAGGCGTGCACCACCACCGCCCGGCTCCTCACTTCCTTTATCATAGCGCTTGCACTCGGGGTTATATGATGTTCCAAAGTCTATAACTGCCATTTCAAGAAGATACAAATAAGGGACACTGGGACTTGCCTCAGGACCAGCACTTGGACAACATGGCATGGCAGGATGAATGAAGACATGAATCTTTTTCTCTCTGTGTAACAGCCCTGACTGTCCTGGAACTTGCTTTGTACACCAGGCTGGCCTCAAACTCACAGAGATACACTTGTCTCTGCCTCCCAAGTGCTGGGATTAAAGGCGTGCGCCACCACCACCCAGCACTACGCAGTTTTCTATTCCAAGTTGAACTGGATCACATTGGACAGGACCTCAGTTTTCACCATTTTGTCTGCCCTAGACAAACTAGATTGCTGATACCCTCAGACAGGCCTTCCTTAATACCTAGCAACATGTGCCTCTGAAAGGTGGCCTTGTTTGGGCCACTGGGTGTGTAGTGGATTCTCAGTGGCTGGCAGGAGACCTATCCTCGTTTGGAATCCTCTTTTAGGAAGTTAAGGGCTGTTTTCTATGTGATGGGGCAGGAGACAGGCTCTGAGGGAAGAAGGCAGAGCCCCATCATGTGCTACCTCTCTGGCTGCAGGCTCCAGAGTCTAATCCTTTAGGCTTTTTTCTGTTGCTGCTGCCCTGGTTACACACTCCCCAGAGAGCCACCCTGTAGTGGCAGAATCAGCTGCAATTTCTTACACGGCTGTCTTAGCCCTTCCTACAGAAAGGCCTTGCTTCAGACACTTCAGCAACATGTCAGCCTTAGCTAGAGCTACCTTTCATCTCTGCCCTTTCCACTTGCAGCCCTCAGAGGCCCTCTAGCAAAAGGAAACAACATGGCTGTGCTCAGAGTCATTCCCTGTGTCCCTTCCCTCTCCTTTTCACTGTTTGAATTCACCTCTTTGTCATAGGCTCTTTTGCTTCCAGGCTTTCTAGTTCTGGGGGCTACATCTCTCCTACATTCTGACTTCAGAGTCACTCATGGCCTGAACACTCCCTCTGCCTCAGCTAAGATAGGTGCTAACTCTCTATTGGGTAGATGGTTATGGTGATCTACCTGGTCTACCTGTCTCCTACTGGCCATACCTCTGCATACTCTCCTTCCCCACTTAGTCTCTCATCTCACAGAGCCACTCTTTCTGCCTAGAATGCCTTGTTTTCTCTGTCCTAGTAAATGCCTGGTACCCCATATTGGGCTCTGGTCCAATGCTGTCTGGCTCACTTGCAGAAAGCTGAGTTACCTTCATCTCTTCACTCATCCTGCCATTCAGTCTTGCCTAAGTACTTGTCCTGAACTAAATCCTGCTGTGCCTAGAGTTCTAGGGACACAGACCTCTGACAAAGACCACAACATCTGTGATCTAACAGCCACTGAGGCTCAATACCACCTCAGAGTTAAAGTGGGTATGTATCTCAGTTGGTAGAGGGCTCCCCCAGCATACCTGAGGCCCTAGGTTTGGTCCTGAGCATTACATGTTTTCAGGATTGGTGTGTACACCCTCAGGAGGTGAAGCAGGAGGATCAGAAGTTCAAGGTCATCCTTTGCTGTGCAATGAGTTTGACCCAGCTTGGAATACATCTAAAATTTTGTTTTATATGGAAAGAAGTCATTTGTTTAAGAAACAAGGGAAAGAAAGCTAGCTCAGGCTCTGGACACTACTTGGCTTCGGCAGAATCCTTGAATGGAAACAGATCATTTTTAGCACTCATCTAGATCGAGAACCCTCCAGGGTTGCTCCCGGACATTGTTAAAATAGACATTGCTAGATAGGCTGGCACAGGCTGTCATTCTTCTAGGCACTTAGTTATACCCTGTTCTGTCTCCATCCCCTTTCCTGTCCCCCTTCGCTTCATGAGGGGACAAGATTGCATTTTGTTCTCATTCTCGCTCTCCTTCTCCCTCCTTCTCTTTCTCTTCCTCTCTATTTTGGTGCTCAGAATTGAATTCTGAGCCTTGTACAGCAATAAGCAAGCACTGTTTTACTGAGCAACACGCTTACCCTCTCTGTGTCTATTTAATTAAATTAAAATTTTGTTTTGTTTTGGTTTTTCAAGATAGGGTTTCTCTGAATAACCCTGGCTGTCCTAGAACTCACTCTGTTGCTGGGCGGTGGTGGCGCACGCCTTTAATCCCAGCACTTGGGAGGCAGAGGCAGGCAGATCTCTGTGAGTTCGAGACCAGCCTGGTCTACAAGAGCTAGTTCCGGGATAGGCTCCAAAGCCACAGAGAAACCCTATCTCGAAAAACCAAAAAAAAAAAGAACTCACTCTGTAGACCAGGCTGGCCTCATACTCAAGAGATCTTCCTGCCTCTGCCTCCCTAGTGCTGGGATTAAAGGTGTACACCACCACCTAGCTAATTAAATTTAATTTTTAGAAATAAAATTTTTGGGGGGGAAAAACTGGGGGGGGGAGAATTTAAGGCCAGCCTAGTCTACAGGGCGAGTTCCAGGACAGCCAGGGCTAAGCAGAGAAACCCTGTCTCGAAAAACAACAGCAAGGGCTGGAGAGATGGCTCAGCGATTAAGAGTATTGCCTGCTCTTCCAAAGGTCCTGAGTTCAATTCCCGGCAACCACATGGTGGCTCGCAACCATCAGTAATGAGGTCTGGTGCCCTCTTCTGGCCTGCAGGCATACATGCAGACAGAATATTGTATACATAATAAGTAAATAAATAAATATTTGAAAAAAAAACAACAAAACCCAAAATATCCTTTGTTCTTATCTTTTTTGTTTGTTTGTTGTTGTTGATATTTTTTGTTGTTTCCTTGTTTTTTTTTGTTTGTTTGTTTCTTGGCCTTTTGGCTAAGACAGTGGTTCTCAACACTCCTAATGTTGTGACCCTTTAATACAGTTCCTCATGTTGTGGTGACCTACCTCCCCAACCATAAAATTTCATTGCTACTTCATAATTCTAATTTTGCTGCTGTTATGAATCTGATGTGCAACCCCAAAGGGGTCGAAACCCACAGGTTGAGAATTGATGGGCTAAGATCAAATGCAAATTTCAGGGCTAGAGATGCTTGAAGCATCTCTAGTATGCTTGAAGCACCACAAAAAACAAACACCTGAAATGCCTTAATCCCAGCACTCTGGAGGTAGAGGCAGAACTCTGTGAGTTCAAGGCCAGTCTGGTTTACCAGAGCTAGTTCCAGGACAGACTCCAAAGCTACAGAGACCCTGCCTGAGGGGTGGGTGGGGGTAGAGCTATGTATCAAAACTAAAACAAAAGCAGAGCCCAATAAGGCACTGTGGTACACCCTTAGAATCCCAACACCCAGAAGGCTGAGGCTGACCTGAAACCTTGTCTCTACAAACTCCTTAAAACTTCTCTTCTTTCTGTCTTTAGACTGTCCTTCTACATCCTCTTCTCTGCTGTCCCTCCTTCTCTAGCCACCATGGACTTCAGTGGGAGGGATCTGATGTTGCCATCTTGATCAGAGGGTGTGTTGGCTCAAACAGTGTCCAAACTTGCTACATTTTTCAAAAAATATAACCTTGGAGGCCACTTCTGAGTGTGTTGTCCTTATTGTTATATTGAGAGTTCTGCTCTCCTAAGTAAACCCAAAGCTCTATTTCCAAGAATTTCTTCTGTGCCCTTTTCCTGGCTTTGATTCAGGCCCACGTAAGTACAGAAAGGAGGCCTCTGAGGGTGGGAATACTGAGTCTGAAAATATAAAAATACATCTTGAGATAAAGCTGAAGGAAGAACTGAGTCATGGTAGCAAGCCCAACTTTGTTCCCTCCTCCCCCGACTGCTGTGCAGCAGGACTGCCTTTTCATCCCAAATTCATGGGCTATATGAGGAACCCCAGGGGTCAGGAGGTCGGCTGGAATAGCACATCCTGTGCCCTCACATGCAGCCAAGGAGTGAGAAATGGGAAGCCATTTCTTAAAATCTAGAACTTTCAAAATCAGGAGAGACTTAGAATTATGTTGTGTTCAGTCTCTCTGTGTTGAAAATAGTTAGGCTGTGAGTTCTCTTAGGTCATACAAAGAAATGGAATTGGTCACTGGGCTTGTAGCCTGACACTTTAACCTATCACCCTGATGCCATCCAGAAAAGACCTGGGCCATTTGTCCTCTTGTAATCTCACTTGAAAGTGGTCAGCCTTAGCCGGGCAGTGGTGGTACACACCTTTAATCCCAGCACTGGGAGGCAGAGGCAGGCAGATCTGTGAGTTCGAGGCCAGCCTGGTCTACAAGAGCTAGTTCCAGGACAGTTAGGACTGTTACACAGGGAAACCCTGTCTTGAAAAACCAAAAAAAAAAGTAGTCAGCCTTCTACCAGAGGAAGTTTGGGATAGCAGGTGAGCAGGGTTTTCTGCATCCCTATGCAGCCTCGGTTGGACAGCTGCCTCCAGCCTCCTTTTCTTAGCTTTTAGGCTCAAAGTGAGACTATGTCGTAGCCTTGGGAAATGTTCTTGCCATACCTTCCCACTCAAGTAGAAGGGGCAGAGAGAAAAGGGAGACACGCTCTCTGAGCTGGAACACAATGCTTTTGTATATTGGTGCCTCTCCCTCTAGGAGAGAGTTGGAGTCCACAGAGGAATGGCTTTGCCCAGGAGAAAAGTAGGTGATAATGAGGGGAAATTGGTGAGGGGGTGCTTAGGGAGCGGTCCCTCCCACTCTCTGTAGTTGTCTCCTCTGCTGTTAGAACCTCAAGAGTAGGTACTTCAACTGCAAGGGAACAAGGTCTTTCGGAGTTTGTGTACTGGGAAAAAGGCAGCCAGCTTGATGGTCAGACTCGGAGTGCCAGTGATTACCCTCCTCCCACAGCCTCAGCCCAGGGCCCAGCCCACACATGCAGGGTCCAGAGACTTGTGGAGAGTATGAGCTAGTAGCATATACTGAAGCTGTCTTCACATAGTAGCATATACAGATCTCCTGACTGTCTGCAGGCAGAGCTAACTGACCTCTTCCTTCTAGTCCTCACCCCGCCTGTGTCCAGATGCAGGTAGAGACCAATGGGAGACTAACCAACTGCAATTGGGACCTGTCCCATTTGTTAGTCACCTGAGGCCCACGAATGTCCCTATCTGACCACAAGGATATATACTGAGGTCAGAGTTCTGTCCTTTAGCCAGAGAAAGCAGTTAGAACTTTGGAAACTGAAGGGCATGGTTGTTTAATCATTTTTCTTTTTCTCGTGTCCAGAATGCCTCCTGACCAGTCAGTCATAGCCTGACAGACATACTTAGGGTTCAGAGAAGCAGGTGGGATGGACTTCAGGCAATGGCCACTTTCTTGGGAGGTGCTGGAATGACCTTGAGTCCAGAAGTGGGACTGTGGAGGACACAGGAGGCCTTGCGTTTCTGAGTAATGTGGGAGGTCGAGGTAAGAGGTTGCTCAACTGAGGTCACCCCAAACTCCTGCCTCGTTGTCTGCAAGCTGGATGAGGGCTACTTCCCTGTGTTCAGCCTGCTTGACTTCCTACTCTAGTTTCTTCCAACACACAAAGATTAGACGGAGAAACTTTGGTTAGTATGACTTGAGCCACATTGGCTTGGAGACCACTACCAGCATAGCTGCTCCCAGCTCCTCATAGATGGGGAGTGTTGGGGGCCTTCCAGAGAGCTGGCTGGCCTGCAGACAAATGAGTCCATTGGCATTCTGTACCCAGTGGCACGAACACAATAATTGATGAGGCGAGAGTCTGGGGAGTAGGAAGGGTGGATCAATCTGGCTCGCTTTGTCACTAACAGGCTGAGCGCGTGACAGGCAGCAGGGGTTAGTGCCTGGTGTGTGCCTGTGCTCCTCTGGAGATGGAGATGTTTAAGCTCACTGTGCAGGTCTGCTGAGAGGCCCTTTTAAGACAGTAGCAGACTGGCTGCAAGCCGCAGGAGTCCATGCTTTAACTGTGTGAGGATCTGAAGGGAGAAAGTCTTCACTTCATCCTTGTTTAGGCTTCTAGCTTGTGAACCCACCTTCTGCAGAGAGTGGCTACTCTTATTTGGAGGAGTGTGTTTGTGAGGGTCTCAGGAAGCCTCGGTTGGCTTAAAATTGTCTTATAAAGTCTAGGGTGGCTTTGAACTCCTTATCCTCCTGCCTCCACCTGCTAAGAACTGGGATCTTTTTATTTTTATTATTATTATTATTACTACTACTACTACTACTACTACTACTACTACTATTTTTTCAAGGGATGGTTTCTCTGTGTAGCTCTGCCTATTCTGGAACTCACTCTGTAGACCAGGCTGCCCTCAAACTCAGATCCATCTGCTTCTGCTTCCTGAGTGCCAGGATTAAAGGCATGTACCACCACTGCCTGGCTAAGTGCTGGGATCTAATGTGTGTACCAAAATCCCTGGCTTAGGAGTTGCTCCTGTTCAGAATTGAGTAAGGGACAGACTCAGAATCATTCAGCTCTGTTCGGAGTACCCTGGGCTGCCTTGGAGTTGTTCTTCCAGCAAGCCAGGCTGGGCTGCAGTAGCTTTCCCAGTTCCCAGAGAAGCCCAGCAGGGCAGCACAATGCAGGTACTCTGATCTGATCTGTTCTGGGTTTGCCATGTTTATCACGTGTTCTATTAGGCCTGCTCCATCCATCTCGTGATAGGCAGAGGCTTGTACTCAGGTGGCAACAGCAATCCACAGGACTTTCTTTAAAGGAAAAAAAAAACTATGTGAATGGGTGTCTTTCTTTCTCTTTGTTTCTTTCTCTCTCTTTCTTTCTTTGAGGGAGGCAGGGTTTAGTTTCTCTGTGTCTCTGTTTGTCCTGGAATTTGCTCCATAAACCAGGCTAGCCTCGAACTCACAATCTGCCTTTTTCTGTTTTCCTGAGTGTTGGGATTAAAGGCATGCACCACCACTGCCCAGCAAGCTTTGCTTACTAACAGGGAGGTGAGGACAGTGACTACAAGAAAACTACCTACCTCTTCTTAGGAGTCCAGATGAGTCTTCTCTCTGCATCACTTCTGTCTGTCAGTTGGGAGCCCTGCTAGGGCAATTGAATCAGCAGGTGTGTGTCTTTGTTAAATGGCCATGTCCCTACCTGGAATGTGGACTGTTGCAAGGTGTGCCTGACCATGGAGAGCATGTTCAGAGGTTCCCCAAAGTAAAAGGTGCCATGGAGTAGGCACCTCTTTACCTAGCATTAAAGAGAGAGTGGTAGTCGGGCGGTGGTGGCGCACGCCTTTAATCCCAGCACTCGGGAGGCAGAGGCAGGCGGATCTCTGTGAGTTCGAGACCAGCCTGGTCTACAGAGCTAGTTCCAGGACAGGCTCTAAAGCCACAGAAAAACCCTGTCTCGAAAAACCACACACACACACACACAAAAAAAAAAAAAAAAAAAGGGGCTGGAGAGATGGCTCAGTGGTTAAGAGCATTGCCTGTTCTTCCAAAGGTCCTGAGTTCAATTCCCGGCAACCACATGGTGGCTCACAACCATCTGTAATGAGATCTGGCGCCCTCTTCTGGTCTGTAGGCATACAGACAGAACATTGTATACTAAATAAATAAATATTTAAAAAAAAAAAAAAAAAAAAAAAAGAGAGAGAGTGGTGTCGTGGTGTCGTGGCATCATAGTAGAGCCCATATAGCAGAACAGGGAATTACCCGGCGGCCTACCCTTGAAGGAGCGTCAGAGCCCTTTCTAGAAGCTCTCTCAGGAAGTTCAGGGGCCCAGAGGCTGGGTTCCATGGCCTGAAGCAGCGTTCCCAGAGGGTACTCATTAGACAGCATCTGATTGCTCAACCACCTGAACCTACTCAGTGCCTCCTGTGTGAGCTGCACCGAGCACTAGGGCTCAGTACATCGAACGCTAATAATCAACTTGGAGCTCAGAGCCTGGAATAATTGTAAGCACTGGAGGCTAGGAGAGCATTGAAGGAAATGTCCTTTCCCCTAAGAATTTAACTTCATCCAGGTAAAGACAAGTTAGGGAGGCTGAAAGCCAGCGTTGATAGCTACTTTGTGAATGGCTAAGACAAGGCAATTCTGGTTACCTGTAGCAGACCAGGTTTTTAGGAGAGCTCTGTAGGGACAGAAATGGACTAGAAGGAGGCTGGCACATAATACTTAAGGACTTCTTTGTTTGTTTGTTTGCTTTGAGATAGGCTTTCACTATATAGGCCATATTGGCCTAGAACTCACAGACATCTGCCAACCTCTGTCTCCCAAATGCTGAGATTAAAGGCGTGTACCATTACACCTGGTTAATGTCAGGGGCTTTTGTGGCTCAAATAAGTTATATAAACTTGTAGCACAATTAATAAAAACCCAAGGACAGAAATTGGGGATTGACCTGAAGGCCAGGAAAACAGAACAGCCAGCCGCTGGCTCTTAACCTCTACTTCAGTTTGAAATGGCGATCCTGCCTCCAGGAATCTCAGAATGAGACTGTGTGTGAGAGCTGTCTCCTCCCATCTTATATTACTCTCTAGTGCTGGGATTAAAGGCGTGCACCACTACCTCCTGGTTTCTGTGGCAAACTAATGTGGCTACCGGGACTAAAGGTGTGTGTTACGCTGGGTGGTGATGGGCACATCTTTAATCCCAGCACTTGGGAAGCAGAGGGAAAAAAGGTGTGTGTCACCACTGCCTAGTCTGTAAGGCTGATCAGTGTAGCTGTTTTACTCTGAACTTCAGGCAAGCTTTATTTATTAAGATAACAAATGAAATATCACTACACAAACTGGACAGAGTCTCTGAGAAGGGTAATCATTTTTATCTGGCTCCAGAAGTCCCTACTCTGTCACCAAACTGAGAAATATAAATGCATTAAATGGTTTTTTTTTTCTCGGTGCCTGAATGCTGATGGGGAACTCCTTGGAAGTTAGAAGGTGAGACCCTCTCAGTAAGGACTCTAAAATTTCCCTCTACTCAATGTGGTCCAGACAGATGGTTGGTGGAGTTTAGCCATGGTGAGAAAATGTGGATCACTTTCTTCAAAAATCTAGTGTTGGGGTTGCTGGGGAGATGGCTCAGTTGTTAAGAGCACCTGGCTGCTCTTCCAGTAGGACCTGGGTTCAATACCCAGAACCCATATGGCAGCTCACAACTGTCTGTAACTCCAGTTCCAGGGGATCTGACACCCCCATACAGACACATGCACATGAAATAAAAAAAAATCTAGAGTTGGAGAGATGGCTCAGCAGTCAAGAGCTGTCCTTGTAAAGGACCAAGGGCTCACAGCTGCCGAAGCTCCAGTCCATCTGTCTTCCGTGGGTACTTGCATGTGTGTGGTGGGTATACATACACTCAGGTACACACATATAAAAAATAATAATTAAAAAAAAACGCCTTTAATTTCAGCACTCAGGGAGGCAGAGGCAAGCAGATTTCTGTGAGTTCGAAGCCAGCCTGATCTACAGAGTAAGTTTCAGGTACACACATATAAAAAATAATAATTAAAAAAAAACGCCTTTAATTTCAGCACTCAGGGAGGCAGAGGCAAGCAGATTTCTGTGAGTTCGAAGCCAGCCTGATCTACAGAGTAAGTTTTAGGACAACCAGAGCTACAGAGAGACACTGTTTAAAAATAAAAAATAAATTCTTAGGGTAGGTTAGGGGTCTTGGTATGGTCCACCTCCTCTAGTTAGGCTTTGCTTCCTAGGATAGATGATGCGTCCTTTTCCTCCTTGTCAGACTCATGAGCAAGTAGCGCCTGCTCAGTAAGCTGTGTCAGCCTGAGGGAAAGGAAAGGAGCTCCAGTGTGCTGCTCCAGAGGAGAGGTGCTGCCTCTCTAGACTGCACAGATGCTTGGTGGAGCCTAGTGCTGTGGAGGTATCATCCAGAGGGGAGGGCAGCATTGAGTCCTCTCACACTAATGCTTGTCCTTGGCTTCTAGCCCTGGCCTAGCGTATCTAACCTGGCCAAGGACTTCATTGACCGCCTGCTGACAGTGGACCCTGGAGCTCGGATGACTGCACTGCAGGCCCTGAGACATCCATGGGTAGTAAGCATGGCAGCCTCTTCGTCCATGAAGAATCTGCACCGATCCATCTCCCAGAATCTCCTCAAGCGTGCTTCCTCTCGTTGCCAGAGCACCAAGTCTTCCCAGTCCACACGTTCCAGCCGCTCCACACGCTCCAACAAGTCCCGCCGTGTTCGGGAGCGCGAACTGCGGGAGCTCAACCTGCGCTATCAGCAGCAGTATAATGGCTGAGCCACCAGCTGTGACATGGACACACTGTTGTCTCCTTCTGGCCACTCTCTGCTTTGTTACCTGGGCCCAATGTCTTCTCTGTACCCAGGCATCATGGCCAGCAGTATATAGAGCGTGTCTGGGTCTAGCTCTTCTCTGTGCCTTTAGTAGCCCCTACCTCCTCATGGGCCTGGGCCTGTTGTGATAGGATGGTGGCCCAGAACCATCTAACCTGAGCACCTGGTAGGCAGCTGCTGAGTTGGAAGAAAGGACAGGACCCAGTCCCCACTGATCTCCTTAATGTTTGCCTTTTTCTTGGACCAAAGGAGTCTATAGTGTTGGGTAGAATGGGTCCTATGGCTCAGGACTCTTTGAATCCATTACTTTTATAACCCCCCTTTCTTCCACAAAGCATTGGTCTAGCTCCCATGTCCTACGTCATACTAATCCTTAAGAGTATGCTCCAGTGGGAGGTCTAGCTTTTGCCACAGCTAAACTGCAAGCCCCAGTCAGATCCAAGCAACCTCACCATTTTCCCCAGCCGACAGCAATATTTCTTCATGGTGCCACCAGGAGCCCTTCTAGCCCCCAGACTTGCCGCGTGGTAGGACTGTGGCATGGGCCTTCGTCTCAGGCTCTGGCCTCTCTGTAAGCAGGATTCTGTGCATCATCCTCAGTGCCTCTGCAGAGCCCATTATTGTCTTCTCTCCGGCTTAGATGCCCATGCCATTCCCCAGCTGCCTTCCCACCTGGAGGGGTGGAGGAGATCCACTGCTGCTACCTGGGGGGTGGATGAGCATGAAGAGTTCTCAGAATTCCATTGTCAACCCTTGTTCCACCCTTTGGTATTGTCCTTTGCTGGTCCCTTTCTAAAGCTACCATGCCCTCTTTATAGCTTCATGATGGCGCCATCTAGTGTCTGGTCTAGGTATAGGTGGCCGGGGGAGGGGTGGTGACTGGTGCACCCCCTTGCCACAGCCCTCCTAAAGGAAGAGGAAAGAAAGGAGTTGCTGAATTGGGGGAAGAGTCCTGGGCTGCTCAACTCCTCTTCTGCTCAGCTTCTCCAAACCTCACCCTGGAACTTAGCCGTACTGTGTTACCTGCCTCTGAACCCCGGGTGCCTTGGGTGCTGACCTTGCTGTAAGAGCTGGCCTTGCCCTATCTGCCCTGTGCCCACCTCTTTTCATAGCATTAACTTTCGAGGCTGTCCCCACTGAGTCAGGCTGGAGGGAGCTCCTCCAGGAGGTAGGGTAGGGTTGCAGGGGCTGCTTTCCCAGAGAACTGAGCCGCAACAGCTCCTATAGCTGGCATGGTCTCCCTACCACCACCACACTAGGCTGGAATCCAAGCTCCCTCCCTCTGTAGCTGCTCTCAGTGGGTAGGAAGGGGCCAGACAGAGCCTAGCTTGAGCCTTAGCTAGACTAAGAGCCTCTGTCGGCAGAAGGGTCTGACTCCCACACAACTCCTCTTAGTAGGCAGCCCTAGGCTAGGCCCTCTTTCTAAGTATGCCACCTCCATTGGGAAACCAAACCAAAGAGACCACTGTGTGCCAAGTCAACTGTGCCTTATGTACTCTCTCCTTATATCCTCCTGCCCTCTGGATAGGAGGCCCTGGAGGACTGAGCCTCACAGCCTCAGAACCCCTCACTTATCAGCTGCCCCAGGAATTTCTGGGGGTGTGAACCACTGGGGATTTAATTGTCTTTCTTGCCCAAAATAGGCCTGGTTGTGAGGATAGGGCAGAGGGAGTTTGTGTCTTGGGCCTTTGATAGGTCCACCAGGCATTCATGCCATGGCCCGTGGATGGAGAATGTGCAGTTATTTATTTTGTGTACCCTGTAAATGTATCTTCTGTATCCAATAAACAAGCTGCCATCCCCAGGGAAGGCTGCCATTTTCTTCTGATTCCCATGATTGTGCCATGCGACTAATGGATTGTTCAAAAAGAGGAGTTGGGGCCACAGCCTGGGGTATCAAAGTCCAGGTCAGGGGGAGAGCCCCTGAGAGCCTCTCCTTTCCACTAAGCCAAGACGGAGGACAAGGCTACACAAAAGAACTGAGCCTGGTGTCTTTATTGAATTGGGATGGGGAAAGGATCTGCAGACAGTTTAGTTGTAGGCCATGACCTGGTTGATCCAAGTGCTGAACTTGCTCACGCGGGCATATACGGCTGGGGCCTTCACATTGCAGTTCTCAGTGCCCCAGGAGACAATGCCAACTAGCACCCAGGCATTTCCTTTCTGGCAGACAAGGGGGCCTCCTGAGTCACCCTGAAAGGGAAGGAAAGGGGGAAAGTTGAGATGGCAGTTGAGGAAGTATCCCATGGGACAGTACAGAGGACAGGGTGCCTGTGCTTACCTGACATGAAGAGACACCCGAGGCTCCTGCACAGATCATGGAGTCAGTAACACCTGAACCCCAGTACTGCTGACACTGGCTCACAGTGACCAGGGGTAGAACTGCTTGCTGCAGACGTGCTGGTGTTACGTTGCCTGTGGGCCAAGAAAGGTGGTCAGGCTGGCCCAGGATGCTTCTTCCAGGCTCCCCTCGTTCTCACCCAAGTTCTTACCCACACCACTGGTGCGGCCCCAGCCAGTGGTGACACATTTGAGGCCTTCAGGCAGTGCCTCATTGGAGGAAGCCAGGCAGACCGGTGAGATTCGTGCCGTGTACTGGGCTGGTGAGGCGAGCTTCAGGAGGGTCACATCATTGTTCAGAGTGTTGGGGTCCCAGTTAGGGTGTGTGATGACCTACGGAGCCAGGAGAGAGCCATGGGAAGCTGGAGCATGCGGTACCCAAGGTTGGCGCCGAGGGGTAGGTCAGGGTATGCTTGAGTTTCTGTGTCCAAAGGAGACCACCTAAAGCCCATTGTCCTTTGTACACGTGCAGCCAGGGACTTACCTTCGAGATGGAGCGCACTTGCACAGGCTCGGCATTGGAAGATCGGTCATATTCTCCCAAAACAACTAAGTGTCGTCTAGCACTGCAAGGATAATGGAAATGGGAATTCAGACCCTGAAATTCCTGTAAAGAACTTGTTTTCTTCTGCTCTGAGGAGCCTGCAGCTGCTCTGAGCACGAGACCCTGATGGCAGGGGAGTGGGTTCTGATTGGTCTGCAGCTGAAAGATTCTGAGAGCTGGGGTATGACCAGAGCACTATATAAGCTGCCCCTGAACACATTAAAGGGGGCATTCTTGGGGAATTCAGGGATGACCTCTGTCTCTGTGTATTTGTGTGTTTCAATCTCCAGCCCCCGTGCCTGGCTTGCGGACTGTCCCGTGGTATGCTACAGGTATAGTACAGGCGCTGTACAGGCGCTACAGGACCGTAGTATGTGTAGTATGTAGCAGGGATGCTACAAGGAAGAAGAGAGAGACTGGGCAGGGCAGGTAGGTTACACTCACACAACTCCACAGTGGGCAGCAGTGACTACCCAGTTCTGGCTGATGAGAGAACCACCACAGAAGTGGAAGCCATTGGTTTCCTAGGGTCAAAAGTCATACGTGAATGGGCTTCAGTTACCCATAGGCATAAAACATACAGGACCCTGACCCACCCCTAGAGCGTGTACCTGTAGAGACACCTGCCAGGGCCAGGAGCCTGACACTGCGTTCTGCCCATTGACAATCCTCTGGCTGTAGCTCAATGCAGGTGTGATGGCAGGAACACCACAGCCTGGGCATAGTAGGGTGGTGAGTATCCACATCCCAGCCCACCTCGCCATCCCTTCTCGCTCAAGGCCCCCACGCTGTGTATTCCAGAGGGATCCAGATCACGAGGATTTCTCACTAGCCCTACTCCTGAGTGCCTTTTAGGTATACACAGCTGTCTCGGCTACCCTATCCTACCAGCCCTCAAACCCTGTGCACATCACATCCACCAGCCTGGTGCTGATATTCTCCAGGCCACCTTTCTCCCTGATCTCTGGGGTCATCTCCTTGGCCTTCTGTTAGTCTGCTTTGCTTAGACTATACATATCTTCCTTCCATGTTTTTTCAGGTCTGGCTCAATCGTCTGACTCATTTTTTTTTTTTTTTTAGCCTAAGTACATTAGTTTTCCTTTGCCTGTACTGTCCACTTTCCTTCTAGCCAGGCCGACTTCTCTGGTCCCCTAAACAGGAGCTGGAAGCTAAGTTGCCCTAAGTTGATCGGCCAGGATTGGTTCCCAGCCCACTTACCCCAGGAGGACCCAAGGAGGACCAGGCTAAGGGTTAGGCTGAGCAGTAACATTGTGGAAGATAATGAAGTTGAGAATGGCTTGGCTTTATTTATGGGTATCCTTGTCCTTGGGCCTTAGGCTTGAGACTAGGCCAGCTGTGTGGTCTTAACACACTCCCACACCAGCCTAGGAGAGGTCTTCTTAGGCCAAAGTCCTTGGAATTATCAAGTATCCAGGTGTGAGGCTCCCACCTTGGGGAGGTGGCTCCCCAAGCCTTGCCTTCCTATTGGCTTTCTGAGCCACCTCCTAGCCCAAGTGTTGGTCACTGGAAACTAAGGACATATGTGTAACTAGGTGTAAAATAACAAACTGGTGGCTGGGAATTATGAAGTTTCCCAGGGCTGTCAGAAGTCCTGGATTCCCAGAGAAGCCTGCTCAGAACATACAGGTACCATGACTGGTGCCTCTGCCGTGAAGGCCAGGGATGGAGATTCTCAATCTTAACAGACATCATCTCGGATTCCTCATCAGTGTGGAACAGGAGTCAGAGGTTTGCCCAGAGAGGGGATGGGACAGTTCTAAGGCCTATATTGCCAAAAGTGTGAGTGAGCCCTCAGGGACAGACTCTGGACTGAAGTTGGAAGCACAAGAGTGACAGCCGGGACATCTGTTTCTAGACCCCAGATTGCCATGGGCAAGAACTGTCCACAGTGCTTTTGTTATTGAGCTCCAGGCTGAACTAAATCAATGGAGAGATGGTGTCTCTGTGTGCAGAGTTGCAACAGGTGAGTTGGCTTGAATTTTTCTAGAATATCAAAGGCTTTGACTGACTCAAGAATACCTCAGCCTAGGGGACGGACTGGGAGGAGGAGAAGGAGGGTAAAGGCAGTCGGGATGTAAAATGAATAAATAAATATTTAGAAAAAATAATACCCCAGTCTAAAAAGTGCAATAAGAAATAAGATCAATTCCAGCAAAATATGAATTATAACCTGATGGACATTTGGATGCTTAGTGAGCTGTTCCCTTAACTTTACTACTGCATATACATTTTTTCATAATAAAATGTCAGGGAACACAAAGTCAGGGGCCAAAGATGTCCAGCCTGGAGGAGAAGAACCTCTCTGGAGAATGTGGCTTATTCATTCTGAAGACCCAGTGGGGCTTAGCTACTCTGAGAGCAGGATGTTCCCAGCAGCAACCCAGGGGCTGGGCCCTCGGTGGATGCTTAGCAAAAATTTCTTGTTAAATGTGCCATCTTCCCCCATGAGTTCACGACCCCTTTCAGCCCAGAGAGCTTGGAATCCATCTCCCTACTCACAGCCCCGCATGTGCAGACAAGGCTCAGCTTTTCACCAGTGGTTCACACATGCCAGGTCATTTGAGGGGTGCCATAAAGTTAGAGGCACTGTAGGTGGATGAGGGGTGCTTGCTGAGAACTTGCCACCAGCCTTAGAGTCCTGGAACAGTTGCTCTATCAGCAGTTTAGCCCCCTTAGAACCCAGGGTGGACTTGGTGGCAATAGGGCAGCACTGATAAGCCAGGGAATGGCAATGAGTAGGGGCTGTCCATGGGGTCGTTCAAGATGGAGACTGGTGGGGTATGCTTCCACCGTGTGGAATTAGGTTTGGGATGGCAGGATGTAGCTTTCCACCTCAAAGCCTGTAGTATTGACTAGAGCTGGGATCCTAGACAGACCCCTGAGGTGATGAAGGAACCAGGCCTGTGGTCCTTAGATGCTCCAGGCACAAAGCTCCTATGGCTCTTTGTCCCACTCCTCTCAAAAATGACAAGAGTCTTTTGTTTAAGTGTTTGTATTTCCCGGGTTTATTCCCCCTTGTTCCAAGCTCTAAGTCTTAGGCCACTTTATTCCACCTCCATGGCCTGCACGGTTTCCTCCAGAAGCTCCAGGTTCAGGGGCCTCACTTCCTGGGTCAGGACAGCTGTGGTTCCAGGAGCAAAGTGGTACCGGGCAGCTCTAGAAGAGAGGAGGGCCAGCCCTTCAGCGTGCAGCCCTTCAGTGTGCAGCCCTTCAGCGTGTAGCCCTTCAGCCTGCAGCCTGGCAGTCCTCCCGGCCAGCGGTCCTCCCTTCCCCTGCTCCTACCTCTGCACGGGCTTTGTGGGTGAGCTCAGTGTCCGCAGCAGCTTGGCACCTGCTGCAGTGATCACACACGCATCCACGCTGCCTCCAGAGCCCAGGTCACCCAGGATCCCTGCAGTGATGGCTTCCACCAACAGCTCTTGGGCAGCCTCCAGCTGTGATAGTGTGAATGAGGTTAGGGAGCCTGGTGTGGCCTCACACTAACCTGGGGACTTTGTTAATCTTGAAGCCTAGACAGTCGGCCATTTGTGCAAGCCCAACCTCCTTTCTCTCCTGCCAGTCAAAATTCCAGTCCCTCGGCTTCTGACTTGCTTTCTCCCCAAACCTCGTGTTGCCTCCACCCACTGGTCCCCCTGTACAAGCTTCTCAGTGTCCCTTACACTTCCAGGGCCCTTCCGGCGGTCTTCTCACCCACCAATCTAGTCCTCTGTCACTAAGTGTCTCTCTGGGCCTTAGTTATTCCTGAAGCACACAGTCGCCAATTTCTATCGCACTCCGAAGTCCAGACCTCAAACCTCATATAGAACCACACTGGGCTTTACCTCTTCCTTCAGTTAACGATCATTTGTGAGCATCTCTCAGAAGTCTAAGCTTGGTTACTGACTGGACCTTCAGCATTATTCGGTCCCTACTCAGGTGTCACCTTCTTCCCCTCCAAGCCTTCCTTACTTGGCCAGGTTTTTTGTTTTGTTCTATTTTGTTTTACACTCCCCACCTGTGAGCATGAAGTAATGGACAGAAGTCGCTCACCGTCATGTTGGGCTGGAACCGGTCCTCCAATAGTGCCAAGGCTGCATCCTGTCCAGAGCCTACAGGTGGAAAGGGGCATCTGAAGTCAGCTGTTGCTGCCTACTCTGGGGAACAAACCTTGAAGGTAGTGTTGCAGGGGCAGGATTCGTGGGAAAAGGAGGGAAGCACTCACCCAGGGCCGTAAAGAGCAGACGGCTGTAGGAACCGTGGGGGTGTACTCCATAGAGTTGTGGCCCGGTCAGATCAACCCCGCCCACGATCAGTGATGCTCCCACGTGGCCTTGGTACCTGTGGATAAGCGGGCGCTGTTAGTGCCAACTGGAGCCGGCTCCGCCTCTTATGCCAGTTCTAGGTCTGAGTCCCTCCCCTTCCTGTGACCTGGCGTTCTATGATTGATGTGGCTTCTTCCGGAACTCAGTTTTGGCCACACCGGCCTGGCTTCTTCCGCAAGAAGCAGCCTCGTCTTTTCCTTGCGCCGCTCCCCGCCCCACCCCGTCAACCCCGCCTACCTGCAAGTAAATGACCCCCGCTAGGGGTCATCTTTACCCCACCTCCTCACCGGAAGAGTGTCTGGCGCAGGATACGGGTGACCGTGGCCACCCGAGGCTCACGACCGGTGGACAGTGCGTGTAGCTCCATCTTGGAAGCTGCCATCCGCGTGGTCATCTCAGTATCTGCAGCTACTCCAGCCCCACAGCAGCTGAGGGGAAAAGGATGGTGGGTGTAGACTGGGACGTGCAGGGACAGAGGAGGGCGTGAGTGACAGACAGTGCAGCGTTTGTCTGAGTGTGGGGACTGAGCTGGGGATTCTTACTAGATTTTGGGAGCGATGAAGTGGATCTTCTCGCAGCTTTTGTCAACCACGACCGAATCGTTAGTGGCCCGCGTATCGGCGCCCAGAATAACTCCATCCTGCAGAGGAAGAGCCCAGCCTTAGTGCCCACGCGATCTCCGCTGTGGCGCCAACCTAACCCTCCAGTCCTATCGCCCTGCTCACTCGGAACACGAGTCCCGCGATGGTAGTCCCGGTCTTGCGTGCATGAGGGACCCGAAGGCCCGACAGGACTTGTTCCAAGGATGCATTCCTGCAAACAGTGGGGTGACTCACGTTTCAATTCTGCTTCTAGGGAGAGCCCTTGAACCGGCCCCCCAAACTATCTCTGCTTTCCTCCTCTCCTGGGTTAAGCCCCTACTTGGTCACCCAACATAAGGC
Source organism: Microtus oregoni (assembly GCF_018167655.1). Lineage (NCBI taxonomy): Eukaryota > Metazoa > Chordata > Mammalia > Rodentia > Cricetidae > Microtus > Microtus oregoni. Next base: position 46,913,846 of record NW_024543063.1, read on the forward strand.
TCCCCCACTTCCACCAGTAAAAAAAGGCCGCCTACTGTCGACAGCTCTCAACTAGAACTCCACTCCCCCTTCACCTCTGGCAGTTCTCGAAAGAGAAGCCTCCTCTGTGTTCCACTGCCTGCTTCAGCATCTCGGGTCAGGGAAGCCAGCTGAGATCCGGGGGTCGATCAGATGAAAAGAGTGAAGCCCGTGGGGCGAAGCAGAAAAGCTTTCGGCGTCGGTGGGGTTGTACAGGACGCTTAGGGCTTCCCGCTTTCGGTTTCACCTCCACCCCAGTTCAGAGGCTGCAGGCGCTTTGTGCGGCTTCTGTTTCACTTTCACCTTTGCCTCTGGTTCCAGGGAGCTTGAGGAAGGGGCTGTTGTACCCCTTGCCAGGTCTTCCATGTCGCTCCTCAGTTCCTCCATCCGCCTCTTATCTGACTGCAAGCCCATACATATATGCAGGCAAAACACTCCAACACATAACTCTTTTTTTTTAATATTTATTTATTTATTTATTATGTATACAGTATTCTATCTGTGTGTATGCCTGCAGGCCAGAAGAGGGCACCAGACCTCATTACAGATGGTTGTGAGCCACCATGTGGTTGCTGGGAATTGAACTCAGGACCTTTGGAAGAGCAGGCAATGCTCTTAACCACTGAGCCATCTCTCCAGCCCCCTAACACATAACTCTTGAAGTATAAATGAAGCCCTTTTAGGTTTAATTGTGTTCTAGTGATGCCAGGTGCCCACCAAGGTCAGAAAAGGGCATTAGATTCCCTGGAACGAATGATTGTGGACCATTTGGTGTACCATGTGGGTGCTGGGAGCCAAACCCAGGTCCTCTGCAAGTGCAACAAGTGCTCTTAACTTCTGAGCCATCTCTCCAGCCCCAAATTAAGCCTTCTTTAGCTGAATTGCCATTCTTTTAGATCCCAAGCTTCCTAGACTTTTTCTTTTTGGTTTTTGAGACAGGGTTGCTCCATGTAGCCCTGGCTGTGCTGGAACTCAATCTGTAGACCAGGCTGGCCTGAATGCAGAGATTAAAAACATGTAGTGCCATCACCTAGCTCTAAAGATATTTATTTATTTACTTATTTACTTACTTGTTTATTCGAGACAGGGTTTCTGTTTAACCCTAGCTGTCCTGGAACTAGCTCTGTAGACCATTGTGTTCTGCTTGCATGCCAGAAGAGGGCACCAGATCTCATTATAGATGGTTGGTTATGAGCCAACCTATGGTTCCTGGGCTGGGAAATGAACTCAGGACCTCTCTGGAGGAGCAGCCAGTGCTCTTAACTCAGAGCCATCTCTCCAGCCCCAATTTTACATTTTTAACAGATTTCCAGCTCTCAGCTCCCATATCATAAACTCTATTGATTTATTTAGTTTAGTCTTGTTTTTTCGAGGCAGGGTTTCTCTGTATAGCCCTGGCTGTCCTGAAACTCACTTTGTAGACCAGGTTGGCCTCAAACTCAGAAATCTGCCTGTCTCTGTCTCCTTAGTGCTGGGATTAAAAACGTGTGCACCACCATCGCCCAGCCATATTTATTTATTTATTGTTTTTGAGACAAGGTCTATGTGGCCCTGGCTGTCCTGGAACTATATAGATCAGGCTGGCCTCGAACTCACAGAGATCCGCCTGCCTCCACCTCCAAAATGCTGGGATTAAAGGCATGTACCACCACCACCCTGGTCCCATTTTAAACTCTTATCCAACTAGAATTCGAATCATATGTCTCTGTGTCCCATTCCAACAGCTGTACCTATATTTGAATATTGGCACAGGTACTGTGAAGGAAGGCAAAGGGCAGGCTTTCTGAGCAACTCAACCAGGGCAATGAGATGCTATACCTCTCATTGTTCAGTTCAATGGCAGGCTTAGCAAAGCCCATCTCACCTCGTGCGCCTCTGGGTTGGGTGATACATGAATCTAAGGATCCTAGTAGTGCCTTCCATTTAAACCCACAACTCACAGGACTTATAACAGCAAAGGTCTTTATTCAGCGGGTGGGGGACCTGGGCTGGCAGTGGGGGACGCAGGAGTACCATGACGGTAGGCACCCAGGAGAATGGCATTGATATGTTCCAGTGTGTTATTGCTGAAGACCATGTTGAGATGCTCGGTCCCATTCATGGGCAGCAGGTGCACAGGCTGTGACTGGCGGCCCCGCCACCGGCCACAGAGCTCAGTGCTTCGTGTGGCGACGGTGTCATCCCCATCCTCGTAGAGCGCAGCCACCGGGTCTTTGTAGGGGAAGCTATGGTCATAGATGTAGGTGCCGGGTGTGGGCAGACCCACACCATACAGACAGTACACTTCCACACCAGGTGCAGGGAGGCCCGCCAGTAGGTCTCGTGACTGCAGCCACATGTACCATCCTTCTTCAAAATGCAGATCCTCAAAAAAACGCTTGAAGTCTTGGCCTGTGTAGTTGAAGTTTGGGGTGGAAATGAACACGTGGTCTTCAGGCCAGACCTGGCGGGCTGGAAACATCCAGGGTGACGTCGTGGTGATGCGCTGCTCCTCTCTCAGCTTGATGCTGGACATGATCGGGATGCCCTGGTTGTCGCCTGTGGATACAGAGCCCGGTGGGACAGGAAGCACTCAGCCCTGTCCGGGCCCTGTCCTGACCTTGATTCCAAGACCCAGACCAAAGCAGGCCTGGTGTCCAGTCAGGTGCTCAAGCTTGAAGAGGCCATGTTGCTACTTCTGTAAGCCAGAGCTATGGAGCCTCAAACAGTGTGTCAGTTAAAGAGAGTGAGATCTGTGGTGTGTGTGTGTGTGTGTGCATGCGTGTGTACTGGCTATTCTTCCTCAGGTCCTGTACGGGGCCTATGCTGCACAGTGGTCACAGGATTGTATTTTTGGAGGATTAGATGGTGTCTGTTTACAGTAAGTGACATAGTCTGGTGAGTTACTCGCTAGACTGTGAACTTCCACAGTGAAGGCTGGGCCTTGCTGTGCCCAGTATAAAACGGTACTCAGTGAGTGGTGGCTGTATTAGTGTTGGGTTCCTGAGGAAGCTACTCAAAAACACAGAGCATGAGGTCTGGCCATGCTGTGGCAAATACGTCCTCGATAAAACAGATTCCTGGGCATGGGGCTCCAGGGAGCAAAAAGCAGCTGAAAGCCAGAGGACTTGGGGCTACCTAGAACAAATCAGAAGCTGACAGACTACTGGGATTGACTTCCTCCATCACCTCCCTATCATCACTAAAGACTCTGCAAGAGGACATCCTAATGGTACTGTCTTCAAGGAGCTGGGCAGCCAGTATGCCCCACAGACAATTTCCCTGGGCGACACTGTGAGCACAGTTGGAGTGACAGCCAGCTCTGTGATCTGCTTCATCCCTTCCTCACCCCACACAGGACACCAGCGATCAAAAGCTCCTCACCTGAGGCCAGGACCAGCATGGGCTTGACAGAGCCACCCCATGGAGCCCCAAGAGAGATAAAACCATCAATGAAGCGGTCTTTCCAGGACTGAGGCTGATGCAGTAAGAAATACAGCACATGTAGGCAGCCCAGGCTGTGCCCAATAAGGAAGACAGGCTTCCCGTACGCAGCATGCATCTCCTCTACCAGCCCTGCCAGCTTCTGGTAATATTCCTCTTGCTGGCCTGGAGACGGGTAGACATCAGGACAGTTAGGGTCTGGGACCACCTGTCATACCCCGGCCCCTCGCCTGCAAGCACTTACTGGGTTCCAAACGCCAGTCATAGGGTGCGGCCCGCACCGTCTCATCCCGCACATACCCATTGTTAACCAGATTCTGGACCAGTGTGTGCATGTAACCTGCGGGGAGGCAGCAACATAGGGGGCTCTGTCCATGACACCGCTAGGCCAGCCTGATAGCCAAGAAGAGCCCCTTCTTTCCTGCCTTTCCCCGAGCACACACACCTGCTAGCTTGTTGTCGTCTAAGTACTCAACAGAGTAGGTCTTGCCAAAGCCAGGGACACGGATCTGTACACCAGGAGCATTGGACACGCGCCCAGAGCTGCGATTGTAGACAACCCTAGGGACAGTGGGACATTTAGCAGCCAGCAGCCGAAGGGTAATGTGTAGGGGCTAGGTAGGGCACATGGGACATACCTGGTATTATCAATCCAGCAGTCCACCCCAAGGGGTAGAAACATATTGAGATCCAGGAAGATGGTGAAGAAGTCCTCTGTCTTGCGGTAGCACAACCAGTTCACCACATCTGGTTTATCCAGCTTGGCTTCTAGACGATTCCCCAGGCAGCCAGGTACTGTGGGCACCAGCTTTTGTTCTGTCTGGACTTAGCTTCTCTCCACACCCCGAACCCTATCACCAAGAAAGCCCACCCCTCCATCTCCCGCACCCTCAGGGTTCTGGTGACACTTATCCTCTCTCCGTCACACTTCTTAAAGTCCCACCAGTTCTGCAAATTCCAGACTCCCTTCAGGCAGGGAAGGTGCAGGAACCAAGGCCGCTGCCCTCCGCCCCCACAAAACAAACATCCAGCTTGGCTTTCCATTATTGCCAAAGTCCAAAGAGAGAACAAATAGGTACAGGGGAACAGGGGCTGGGCCTAGAGCAAGGGGCAGGCCTTTCTGGACCTCTGCTGTCCTGTCCTGGACTAGGTGTCTTGTCCTTGGTAAGGCAGAAGCCAAGGAAGCAGTGGGGCTTAACCCAGTATCCAGTGTGTCTGGAGTTGGCCACAGCTCACGCTGCCCTGTCCAAAGCCGTAGGCAAACTGCATCCCATTCGCCGACCACCACCCCATCCCAAACCCCTGAAGAAGACAACCTGGAGACAGAATAGTGTGAAGGGAAAGGGGCAGTGTCTCTGTAGAGCAAACCCTTGACCCTTCCCCGTACCAAGTCTGGCATGAGGGCTGATGGTGGAGGCGGAAGAACCTTGACAGCATCTGATGCTGTCAGGTGTTAGGACCCAGGGTCCCCAAGGTCTCGTTTGATGCATCAGGGACCTAGTGGGGGCTTACCTAGGATGACAGGCCTTGTGTGGTTACTGAGTTCAGCCTTGGGCGTGGTGTGCGGGGGGAAGAGCACATTGAGGAGCCAGAAGGGGGCAGCGGGAGGGAGCAGCAGCCCCAAAAGCAGCAGCACCCACTGCCATGGGGAGCCAGGTAGCCCCATTCCAGCCCAGTGCCTACTGCCAGAAGAGGCAGTCCTGGGCTGGCCTTATCTAGACCGGGGATGGGAGGGGCCCCAGGGCCAGAGGGAGGGGCAGAACCACCAATGGGGGTGGCCAGCAAGGGCATAGCCTTAGGGATCTGGCTCTGGGTTTGGGTTCAGTTCAGTCTTTCTTCCCTTGGCGCCACGGGAAAAAGAGCTGGGGCAGCAGGAGGCCCAGAAGTACACAATGTTTTATTGAAAAAAGTCAGGCTCAGCTTGGCCAGCTCCATTCCACTTGGCTTGATGAGGGTCTCTGTCTACAGCAGCCTGAGCCAGGTCTTCTTGCAGGCAGACCCAGCTCAATTTCCCCTTTTATTGTCCCTCCCCTCTTCTCTGATGATGACATCCAAACAATAAATATACAATAAATAACGTTCCTGGGCCAGACTGGGACTTGAAATCCCATACCAACCCTCACCAGTCTTCTGGCCAGGATAGGCCTGTACTGGGGTGTGGGAAGGAAAAGTCCCTATATCCCCCAGGGTCCCACGGGTCCTCGGATCCATTTCAATTGCCAGGTCCAAGCTTGGTTTCCCAGGAGACCTAGCAAAGCTGGTCCAGAGCAAGGCTGGGCAAAGCAGAACTGGCAAGTAGGTGTAGGGGTGGGGGTTGTTGTCCTAGACACCCCAACTCCAGGCCACAAGACTCCACTGGCCTCAGGAGTAGATGGTGATGACTTCACGGCCACCTCCACGCACCAGCAACACCCGTTCAAGGCCCTCAGTTAGCACTTCAAGAAATTCCATGTCTGCAGGGCATCAGGTCAAGGAGGCAGCCACAGGACCACCACCTCCCACCCACCCGTGGGCACCTCAAGGAGAGGATAGCACCCCACTGTCTGCCTTTACACAAAAGGATACAGTTCTCATCACCCTCGCTGTTCTTAGGGGGGCCAGGCATGTTCAGCAGGACCAGGCGGGCATCGTGGGAACGTGTGACAATGACTTCATTGAGTTTCACGGCAGTGTGCATGCGCCTCACATTGGACTGATCCCTGCAGAGAGCAGTTGATCACAGGTTACCGAGAGCTTCCTGGCAAAGAGGTCTCTGTCCCTGGCCCATCTGCACAGCTTGCCTGCTCCCACTCCTCCTCCACTCAAGACCTCAACATCGTTTGAACTCACGGCTTAATGTGCACCAGCTCCCGGAAGTTGTCAGGGGCATGGCTGGGGTCCCAGGGCTCAGGCATGTACTTGTCTCTGGTCCACGTCATCTGGATCTTGTCGGTCCCCGCTGCAGACTCGTCCTCCTCGTCTGAGTAAAGGCTCTCTAGCCGCAGGGCTGAGTGTCTGTCCTTGACCAGCTGGGCCTGAGGACAACCACAGTGTACTCTGAGAAAATGGGGGCCTGACAGGCCCGGCATGACCACCCTGCCTCTAGGATATGGGCACTGATTGTTCTGGTTCAGGTGGAGCAGGTGAGGGGTTTTGTTAGTTTAAAGCAAGCTGGCCTCTTGCCTCAGCCTCCTAAGTACTGGAATTACAGCCATAAGCCACCATGCCCAGCTTTTTGTTTGGTTGGTTTTGTTTGTTTTTTGAGACAGGGTCCCGCTATGTAACCTAGGCTGGCCTGGAACTCACTATGCAGAGTAGGCCAGCCTTGAACTCACAGGAATCCACCTGTTTTAACCTCCTGTGCTGGGGTTATGGATATAAGCCATCATGCCTGGACAAATGAGTCATCCTGATACCTCCACCAGGCGATGGTGTCTCCAAAGGTGTGATCTGGCCATGACCCAAGCCTGAACTAGGGCAGCCATTTACCTCTCGATCCCGCTCGGTTTTGGTCAGCCTCATCTGCCGCAGCATCTGAGACCGCTGCTCCATCATCAGGGTCCGCTCATAGGTATACGCAGAGATGTCACTATTATGCTGGAGAGAGGGGAAGCTATGAGGGCCAGGCTGCAGGACCTGGATCCTCAGGGCAAGGCCAGGGCAGGCAGCTTACCATCTCTACCACCTCCACTTCAGCTTCCAGGCGGAGATGATACAGGAAGACGGCTAGATCCTTCTTCATCTGGATGCTGTTGTCATCCATCTGGGCCACAGTGAAAATGCGCATGCGGCACTTCCTCCAAACCTGCCGCGATGAAGCGGTTCAGCCACACCTGGCTTCCCAAGAGCCCAGCTGCCCTCACCCACACCCAACCAACCGGCACACCTTATGCTGGCGTAGCAGGAAGGGCAAAAGCATGAGCATGCCTCCGTCATGCACGATCCACCACACGTCAATGTGGCCCTCCAGGTAGCGCTCGTGGTTGCTGGGGTAGAAAGCTATGTTCTTTGGCACCAGCAGGGCCAGGTGGGCAGCTGTGGTACAGCGCACAGTGTCTAGGGAGGAGGGTCACTGCTGACTGCCAGCCTGTGACCCTCTGGTCTCTGCCACCTCACTTTAACCCTGGCCCTTGGTCCCTGGCCCAGCTTAGATGCCAGACCCTCACACACCAATAAAGGTCTTCCAGGCACGTGGGTCCTCACTCTGTCGCCAGCCATAGGGCCAGCCCAGCACCACGGAGTTATGTCTCATGCCGCCCAGGCCGCAAGACTGGATGAGGTGGGCCAGTCCCTCTCGAACCTTGCTGGCCACCACTACCTGGCAGAAGCCTTTAACTTTCTCAATCTCCATCATGTTCTTGATTGTCTGTGGAGAATACAAGAGCATCAAAAGGCAAGGACCACCTGTTTCCACCCCAGCTGGGATCCCTAATAGGGGAGACCTTGGAGCAAGCTGCCGCCCACAGGTTTTATTTTCTGAATTGCATGCATTTTATGTGTGCTAATGTGACATGTGTATGTGAATGTAAATACAGTGCAAACACACGACATCATACGGACGTCAAAAGACAACTCTCGGGAGTGGGTCTCATCGGAAACCTTGTAAGGATTTCAAGGTAGGACAACTATACTCATTCAAGCCTGAAGACAGTGGCAGTGTTGGCCACCTGGTTGGCCACCATGGCCCAGACTGGTTCCCTCCCATATATGCCTGATGCGCCCCAGTCACCACTGACTTGGCTAAGCTGTCTTCCCACCCCTGGCCATTACCTGCTCAGCAGCCTGGGCCTCACCATAGCTCTCTAAGAAGCTGCCCTGGATGACGGAGCCAACGATTGTCAGGCCCTTCCCAGCCTTGAGCTGGGAGGCAAAGGTGAGAAGGCGGGGGTACTTCACATGAAGGTCTTCGTCTAGCTTCAGCAGCACTAGGAGCTGAGGCCTGCGGTGGTCAGACAGTCGGCAGCCTAAGATGAGGGCCTGGCCTTTCCCAAGAGTCCTCTGCTTTCATTCTCAGAGAATCTGGACTCCCACAGGTTTGGGAGCACAGAAGCAAGGACTCAGCAAGCAAGAGGGTACCTCTTATAGACTCTGGGGGAGAACTCTAGGACCTCCCACCCTTGGCGTTCCCTAAGAACCCTGAGACGGCCCCGCCAGTCAGGCCATGGACTTACCGCCAGTTCTTGGTATGCGGAGGCCCTTCTTCCAGCCTCAGCAGGGCATAGCGCGCAGCGCTTAGAGACAGGCCTCGAATCCCATCGCCCCACTCCTTCTCAGCCCTGCAGATGCCACCACAAGACACTGAGCCCCTGGTTCCCTCCCTCCCCCTCTCTCCCTCCCTCCCCCTCTCTCCCTCCCTCCCCCTCTCTCCCTCCCTCTTCTGCATGTTAAGTGAGTACTTTACTGTGGAGCTGCACTCCTAGCCCTGGACCCAGGGGTTTCTATGTGAATACAGGCTGAAGGAAGGCCAGGCCCAGAGTCACAGCCCCTTAACTACAGACCAAAAAGCAAAGCTGGCCCTGACTGCCATCGCCAACCCAGCACTCAGCCCATTCTAACCATTCAGGAGGCACAGGCAGGGCTGTCCAGCGACTGCCAGGCTGGCCAGCAGGCCGTCACTCACCCTTGGTACTCGATGTACTTGTAGATCATGCCTGCGATGAGCATGGCGACTAGGGCGTAGTACCAGGAGGAGACAAACATGAGAGCCAGGCAGAGACTCATGCCTAGAAAAGACAGTGCCCTGGGCAGGCGATGAGAGGGTAAGAGTGGGGAATCCAGGCTACAGTCTGTCCCACACTGTGGTGGCCCTTACAGGTCCCAAGTCACAAGCTGGAACGTGAGAAGCAGGCCAAGTGTGCGGAGAATCCCCCTCATAGTACTTCAGGAGCAAAGGCCTGGGAAACTCAGATGTCTTCTAAGAAGGGTCTCATGGCTTCCCCAGGAGGGCCAATGATCAAGGGACTTGCGCCAGGGATCCAGCAGGCACTCACCAGTGATAGTATTTGAATCGGGGCCGCCAGTTGGGGGTCCTCAGAAGCGTCTGCACAGCACAGGCCAAGTTCACAAACAGGTAACACATCAGAAAGAACCTGTAGGACCGGGAGGCAGCTGGAGCACAGGAGCTTCCATGGTATCTCTAGGCACCTGAAAACAGGCTACACCTGACCCAGAAACTGACCCACACCATGGCTCCTATCCCCCAGGCACCCACTCCTATGGCCCGATGCAGATGGCAGTATCGAGAAAATGCTCTCAGAGCCAAGTGGCAGAGGATGGGGAAGTATTCACGAGCAGAGCGGTGAGAGAAGTCCAGGTATAATGAGGGGAAGGTTGTAACAGGACTGTCGAGGAATGCCAGGGGACACTCCGTGGGACAGAATGGGGGCTGTCAGGAAAACATGACAAAGACTATATAATTTTGTTCTGAAGAGACAGGGGCTGCTGTGCTGCGTGTGTAGTACATGGGCAAGGCAGGCTGTGTGAGCCCTTCTGAGGAGTCAGCTAAGGAAGAGAGGGGACAGGCCTTCAAACTCCATCCGCAGTGATGAAGAGAATGGACAGAGGGAGGGAGATATCAGGGGCAGGAACTCCCATGGGGGAGTAAGTCCCAACATGGGACTGCCAGCAAGAGTCACATGACAGAGGATGCCCTATTTCCTTTAGCTTAGGCAAGAAAGACACCACTCAAGATGCCTACAGCAAGAATAGCTTAGCTGAGCGGCAGTGGCGTACGCCTTTAATCCCAGACACAGGTGGATCTCTATGAGTTTGAGGCCAACCTAGTCTACAGAGTGAGTTCCAGGATAGGCTCCAAAACTACACAAAAAAATCCTATCTCAAAACCAAGAATCAAACAAAACAAAACAAAAAACCAAACCAAACCAACCAAACAAACAAAAACAAAGTATAGCTGAGGTATGCACTTTTGTGGGGAGCTGGGAGCGCTAGGGTAACAGGAGAACTCGGATGTGACCAGTCTGGCTGGGGACAGGGCTGGAGGCTGCTCAGGATGAAGGCAGCCCTGTCAGGTCTGTAAGCCGAGTGTGTAAAGCAAAGCCCCTTTATAACTGAACGAGGACGGACCATCAGCCGTGGGGCAGAATGGGCGAGGGCCCCAACATGGGCATAGGTGAGTATAGAAACCAAACTGCCTCGGAGATCCCTAGGAAGCATGCTGGCCACCACACCTGAAAGGCGCGAGCACACTCATCTCCTCAGCTCACAGGACACTGAAAATAATGATGGGGCAGCGAGGGCTTGGCTAAGGCAACCAGGTGCTCGCCCTCTTCAAAGCGGGCATCTGCTCCCATGGGCATAGACAGGGTCTGTTGGTTTCTTCAGCCTCTGTGGATGTACCAGGCTGGCTTCTGGGTAAACAGACCTGCTAGCTCCCCCTTAGCCCAGCCCATCTCCCAGTGGCACCCTAGACACCAGGCAGGACCAATGGGAGGTGCTGGGGTCTTTGGCTGATGAAGGAGCTTTCCCCAAGACTACCCCTTGCCTTTCCCCCAGCTCACATGGACAGAATGGGGGCCACCATGTCCAGAGAGGCGATGAGGATGCCCAGCTCAGCGATGAGTGCCGTCAGGAGGAGTGCCCACGTTGGCTCGCCATTTGCTTTCCCATGGCCAAACACCTGCGGGCACCAGAAAAGGAGCTGTTCCTACCACCTCCACTGCCCACATCTGCAGCCCCCAGTCATCCCACTGGTCCCAGCCCCATGCCCATCCTTATAGGAGTCACAAGTTTCTCCAACTCTGCTCTGCTCTGGATGAAGCACAGACAAGCCACAGACTCTGGGTCTAATCAACACTGCTAACAGCAAACAGGGTCAGAGAAGCTCTCAGCAGCTCCTTCTGGATGACTGCCAAGGCCTGGGCCAGTGTAGCTAGCCACGCTGCATCTGAATCTGCCCTCCCCTTGCCAGGATGAGGGGCCAAGAGCATCAAGGCTGTGGGGCACACAGAAGGGCTTACCCGGAGGAAGGGGATGATGTTATCCTTGGCAATGGCTTGCAATAAACGTGGCGCCCCAGTAAGGCTCTGGAGGCCAGCACCACATGTTGAGAAGAAGGAGCCGATGACAATGACCCAGGGCGAAGGCCAGGCCAAGGTGCCCACCACCAGGTTCCTGCTGACGCCATCACCGTACCTGCAGAGGCCAGGCTCAGACCATGCTCCTGATGGGAAGCCTTCTAAGCCCTGGGTGGGGCCTCAGGGAGAAAGGCTGAGAGGAAGGACTCTAAATGCTAGTGGAGGCCAGTTGCCAGCTCTGGACTTTGCATCTTTGCCCTTTAACTCATCCTTGATGGTAACATCACCATCAGCTCAGAGGCAAAAGTCATGGAGGGTCCTGACCTACCTGGTTACATAGATTTTTACTAGAGTCAACTGCCTGAGATGTGTGGGGCCATGGGTGGTGAGGGATGGGCAGGAGCGAGGGCAGAAAAAGCCAACAGGGAGGGGCATGGCTCACTCACTTGTCCCGGAGCACGACACCCTCAATGCAGGCGCCAAAGAGAATCACGCTGCTGAAATCTGGGCTGTATTAAGGAAACTAGGTGTCTACCAAATTATAGCCCCAATTCATTCCCCACACAGTGCCCTAGAGACCTTCCCAGCCATAGCCTTGACCTGCAGACATCAGAAGGTGTACACGTGCAGTCTCAGTGGTGTGCAAGGACGTTAAGTACCATGCCTGTGTGAGTGTGGTGTGTCCGGCAACTTATATACAAAGAAGTCCCTCCTGACACCTGCCCTACAATGCCACGTAAGGATACACACAAGTGAAGTGGTAACAATGGCCAGGATGGTCCCCACTGGGATAGACTTCTGGGCATCACGGAGGTCCCCGGAGCGGTTTGAGCCAGCCATGATGCCTCCAAAAAACAGACAAGATTCCCTCAGGGAGTCTCTAGAATTTGGGGTAGGGTTAAGCATGTGGGCATGAAGACCTTACCTGTTACAGAAGGGAAAAAGATGCCAACCAGGACAGTGAAGGATGTGGCAATGTCAGCCACCACATACAGGGACAGGTTCTCCTTCAGGCCAAGGGTGTCTGTAGAGGGCAGCCCATGCTTCTCCACGACCTCACCCTTCTCCAGGTAAGTACTCCAAAGGTTTTCTGTAGAGGGAGGAGCATTACCACTATAGCACCACTAGTGTCCCCAGAGAAGTCTGGGGCAGCCCAGCAAGATCCTACAGATGCAGGGGAGCTCGGGGAATTCTGGGGACAGCCTCAGCACAGTGACTATGGAGTCTTCCATAGGACTGCTTTGGCCAGAGAGGATGCTGTCCTGTTACAACTATAACAGATAAAGGTGACAGAACCTTCGTCAGCCTGGACCTCACTACTGCCCGACTCTCAGACAGAGGCCCTTTATGATTCTTGTGGGAACATCCCCCACTGCATCAGGGGCTGGTAGCCAGGCAAAAGGGAATGCCAGAACTTTACAGGGTTCACTGTGGGCCTGGGACTTTGGCCAAACAGGCTCCGTTCACCCTAAATTCAGCTACAAGGAGCCAGGCTAAAAGGACACCACTGAGCAGGGAAAGCCGCCAAGCCTGCCCCGCCTGCCTTGATCTGGGCATACAAGGACAGCTCTGTGTTTTGCTTTGCTGCTCAGCCTGGAGACTGGGGGTATGGTGGGCTTAGGAGACCAGAGGGAGGACCCACCCTGGAGCACACCAGCAGCTGCCCCAGGTATGCCAGGGATTTCGGTCACGTTGTTGAGCAGGAAGTAGGGGTCACAGGAGTCAGCAGTAAGGTTGGGGCCATGGCAGAAGAAACTCCACAGCCTGGTGGCCACTGTCTCATTGTCCACCGTAACCGTCTTGGCACAGATGTCAAACTGGTCCCGAGACAGGGTCCTATTGCCCAGCATGCATACCCTGCAGGGAGAGAAGCACCGGCACCTGCTCGGTTGGAGTCCCAGCCCGTTCCCACCCAGCAATCTGAGGGATACACAGAGCATCAGAGGCTTAGAAAGGGTGTCAGCACAATGACTGGACAAATGCCCTAGCTACTTACGGAAACACAGGAGGGTCAAAAATAGACTTGATGCCTCCAGCGTAAATGGAAAGGATGGAGATGATCACACAGGCCAGGAAAAGTGAGGCAAATTTGTTCACATACTTGACACCAACAAACACCACCAGAGTCATAAAAGTCAGGAAAATGGTCCCATACACTCGCATGTTATTTAAGGTGGCACTTGACACGTCGTGAGTGCCCGACGGGTGAAAGATGGCAGCTGGTGGAGCAATGTAGGTCTGCAACAAGAAGACAGAGCTCCAGTTCAAGGCTTCTGTCTGGGGACTGAAACCATCATTTGGCTTTCTTTTTAAAAGTGTGTCTACAAGAACCCAATCGTACAAGACCAATAGTGTATGAAATGTCCAGAAGAGCAAATCCACACAGAGAGAGAACACAGACTAGTGTCTGTTAAGGGATGGGAAGAAGGGAGATTGACTAATTACTAATGAAGTTTCTCTTAGAATAATGAAGACGTTCTAAACTGATTCTGGCAGTGGTTACATCCCCAGAGCATCCTGAAAACCAAGAACTTTGTACATTTTCTTCTTTCTTTTCTTTTTTGACAGTATCTCACTATGTAGCTTTGACTGTTCTGGAACTCACTGTGTAGACCAGGCTGCCCTTGAAGCCACAAAGATCCACCGCCTCAACCTCTTGAATACTGGGATTAAAGGTGGCACCTTCACATGCAGCATATATATATGAAAGGTTTTGCTATGTAGGTAAGACTGACTTTAAACTTTAAACTTACAATATCCTGCTTTCTGAGTTCTAATGTTAAAGAAAAAACATTTAAGCTGGGCGGTGGTGGCACACCTTTAATTCCAGCACTTGGGAGGCAGAGGCAGGCGGATCTCTGTGAGTTCGAGGCCAGCCTGGTCTATAAGACCTAGTTCCAGGCCGGGCGGTGGTGGCGCACGCCTTTAATCCCAGCACTCGGGAGGCAGAGGCAGGCGGATCTCTGTGAGTTTGAGACCAGGCTGGTCTACAAGAGCTAGTTCCAGGACAGGCTCCAAAACCACAGAGAAACCCTGTCTCGAAAAACCACGAAAAAAAAAAAAAAAAGGAAAAGCATTTATTTATCAGGGTGGAGGTCAGAGTAGGAATTGCAGGAGTCGGCTCTTGCCTTCCATAATGTGAGTCCCGAGGACTGAACACTAAGCCATTCACTGGCCTGAGCCGGACACTTTTTGAATGAGTAATGAATTACTTACCATGCATGTTGTAGTTCAACAAAACCAGTATTGAAAGAAAGGGAAGGCAAGGAATGGAAGAAAAGGAGATACAGACACAGGTGCCAACCTAATAAAGATGGTATCGGATTATACCAATAACCCAGAGAACAAAGTAAACCTCCAGAAGCCCATATAATTACATGGTTGAAGAAACAAATACACTGGGGAAAAGGGACACATTTCCTTATAGATAACATCTCCTCCCAAATAACACAGAAGAAATGTGAGAAACAGGAAATAAAAACTCAGATCTAGACAAAAGGTCCTGGCTTCTGGCTGGGAGTACTACACCGTGTGTCTAAACATCTATTCTCTGGATCTCCAAGGGGGCACCTGTCACCCTGTGACACTCTCCTCATGTCACCGTGCTTCCCCCACGGTTTCTCTCCCATTGGTATAAGCCATGCATTGGTGAGTAGGGGCTCCGGGTCTGAGTCGGCACCCCATGGGATTCAAGGGCCTCCAGATAGCAGTCTATGGCTGTTCACTCTGATTTAAGGACAAGGAGAAAATAGATCTAAAGGATCCCGGCAGGCACAGAGTCTGGGGGAGACAGAGCCGTCAGGGCCCACAAAAGTCTAGGAGGCAATCTCTCTGTCACCATCAAGATCAGCCTAATCCAACATTTGGCAGACCCTGAGCCATGGCCCAAACAGTGTTTAGATAGGAGGAATATCCAGGTCAAGTTGAAGGCCTCTTCCCTGCTTGGCCCAAACTAGCACAGGTTTAAGGGGGAAAAGATCTGAGCAAAGATCCTGCTCCCTTGAGGCCTCCAACAGAAAACCCCACACCCTGATGATCAGGGAAGAGGGAAGTACTAACAGCCTCTAGAGTCTACAGAGACTGTTCACCACTAGGTTAACCTAGGCTCTGCACAACTCACCAGCAAGATCTCAATGGCCCCTAGGATATACATGGCCGCTGCAAATGTCGTCCCCAGGTAGAAGCACAGGCCCACGGCACCTCCAAATTCTGGTCCCAGCGAACGGGAAATCATGAAATAGGAGCCACCAGCTATGATGGAGAAAGTGTACACAGGTTAAGACTGGTTCTTCAGTGAGATCTCCCTCACAGGGAACCTGCACAGCCACCCAAAAGAACAAAGACTGCGTTTCTCTTTAGCAGATCAGGGCAGCACCAGCATCTTGTCCAGGCCTGCCCCGAGTCTTGGCTTCTGTTAGGATCTAGCACCCTAGAAAGCAGGCAGTCAACAAAGAGCTCAGAGACAGTGGTCCAACACTGCCATTAAGTCCTCTCTGCTGAAAGTCTAATAACAGGCATCAAAAAATGCAAAAGTGGTCAGTCTCTTTTATGTTGCAAACCCACCTTAAGGACTCCCCTAAATGAAGAATCAAGGTGTCTCAGACTGTCATGACAATACAACGGTGGGGGTGGGGGGAAGGCTGATGTAGTGGCATGTGCCTATAATCCCAGCTCTTAGGAGTCAGAAGCAATATCACTTCAAGTTCAGAGCCAGCCTGGTCTACATAGAGTTTCTGACCAGCCAAGGCTAGCTACATGGTGAGACTCTGTCTCAAAAGACAAAACAAAACAAGCAATCAAACAAAAAAACCCAAAAAACCCAAGAACAAAATACACTGTTGAAAATTAATCCATAAACAGGAGATGATTCCATAAACTGGTTATATCCTGCGTAAAGTAACCCGCTTTCAAGAAAATTCCGAACCTGGGGAAATGTGAATGGTATACACATTGAGAGAGACTAACACTTTGTAAGCACCTAAAGCCATGCATGTTCAAAAGCCAGCACTAATAAACTCAGCCAGCCTGGTGAGGGTATGGGTGCTTTTGATTTTCCATTCCGCTTCCTGACCATTTAAGCTCTCTTATAGTAAATACGCATTGTTCCTTCTTGGGAAGGGCACACTACTTTTATAGTGACAAAACACAACAGCAGCTTCAAATTCTGTTGAGCAGAAAAGCTCCCAGGAGGCACTGTCTTAGAGGCAAGGATGTCACTGCTCAGATCTTAGAGGCCCCCTACCAGAAAATTCCCTGGGAAGAAGGGTTAATGGAGGACAGCAGGCAGATCTAGGTAGATTCCGAGCCATGTTTCTTACAACGGGCCTACAGGTGGCATTTACTCACCTGGAACCACACCATTGGTGGCAATGGCACTCATGGAGATGGCTGTCAGCAGGGTCTGTAGGAAGGAAGGCCTGGATGAGCAGCTCAGCTGGGTGGGCTCTGGGGAGCAGTACGACCTGCTCCCAGCCCGGCTCCAGCCCCCGAGACACTCACACAGCAGCAGCAGATGAGCACTATGAGGAGGGCCTGCAGCACACCGGCTGTGCCCACCATCCAGGTCAGCCGCAGGAAGAGGATGACCCCGAAGATGTTCTGCAGGCAGGGAAGGTACACTCCCATGAGGGTGCCCATGCTGGGTGCCTAAATGGGCAGGAGGGGAGGGGGCACACGGCATCAGAGAGGTCCAGATACACCATAGGAAGGAGCACCCAGTCACTCAGCAGCCTCTATACCTGGGATCCAGTGGAAGACAGGAGGCAGGAGCAGAGCTAGGCTATTTCTGCAGGCTCTCCCATAGGAAGACAGTTCAGACTAAGAAGGTATGAGACCTGATTTTTCTTTTCTTTTTGTTTTGTTTTTCGGGACAGGGTTTCTCTGTGTAACAATCCTAGCTGTCCTGCAACTCACTCTGTAGACCAGGCTGGCCTCGAACTCACAGAGATCCACCTGCCTCTGCCTCCCAAGTACTGGGATTAAAGGCGTGTGCTACCACTGCCCAGCTTCTTTTAAATCATTAGTGTATGTGTGTGGGTGCAGCATGTACACACACCTACACGTTCATGTGACAATGCTCAGATTCAAGCCATTAGGTGTGTGCCTCAAGTGCTGTTATCCATGCAGTCATCTGGACAGACATGCCCCTACTGTCTTATGTGTAAGGCTCTAAACCTTAGCCTCCCCCCCCCCCCCCCCCCCCCGCAACACACACCAAAGGCTTGCCTCTTTCCCTTCTTCAGATGTTCATTTGTTCATTTGCTTTTGAGATAAGTTTCTGGTTGACCTGGAACTCTCTATGTAGACCAAGAGAGCCCGGAACTTCTGATGATCTTCCTGCCTCACTTAACCTCCTGTGTCCTAGGATTATAGACGTGCGCACTATTTCTGGTTCTCCTCTTCTTTTTTCTCCTCTTCTTGGTTTTTGCTTTTGGAAACAGGGTCTCACTCTTTGGTCAGGCTAGCCTGGGATTCACTATGTAACCACGCTGACCTCAAACTTGTGGCGATCCTGTCTCAGTCTCTGGGGTGTTGAGATTACAGGAGTACACTGCCGCACCTGGCTTCTGACTTCTGCTCAACTTCCTGGAAGTGGAGCCCTTCTCACCTGGCCTCAATATGCAAGACAAAGCTCAGAATGTTGTCGCTGCCCTCTTTCTCTCTCTCTCTTTTTTTTTTTTTTTTTTTTTTTTTTTGGTTTTTCGAGACAGGGTTTCTCTGTGGTTTTGGAGCCTGTCCTGGAACTAGCTCTTGTAGACCAGGCTGGTCTCGAACTCACAGAGATCCGCCTGCCTCTGCCTCCTGAGTGCTGGGATTAAAGGCATGCACCACCACGGCCCGGCTGCCCTCCCTCTCTGATCCCCATCTCCAGCTTAGGTAGATGGAGTTCTGCCTTGCTGGCCTCGAGGCGGCTTGGACACTAGCCTGCTTTGTACCGGTAATTGGGGACACTGGATGGCGCCTCCCGTGCCTGCCAACCTCTGAAAACAAGTCCAAAGCCATCATTCCTGTTGAAAATCCTCTGCACTGCCCTCTATCGGAGTGTGGGGCATGTGGTCCAGACTCCTCGGCTCTGGCCACTGGACACAGCCCATCACCTCCCCTGTCAGGTGCAGTTTTGAACTACATTCCTCTGGACTATACACCAGTATGTCCACGACCGTATTTAGTAGACTTGGCTTGTGTGATGGCTATTCTTGGTTGTCGACTTCACAACTGGTATTCACAAAAACGCAAATGGCTGGGCACACCTGTGAGAGATTTTCTTTGTTAATTAAATCATCAGAAGCGGGAAGACCCACTTCTAACTCAGATCTCTGTGGTGGGAAGATCCACCTTTAACCTGGGCCACACCTTCAGCTGGCAGCCTATGTAAGGACATGGAATAAAAAGCTTGCTCTCACTCTGGCTAGCAAGTCCATTCCTTCACTGGCACCAGAGCCTGCTTCTTCAGGGTCCCGGCATACACTGAAGACCAGCTGAGACATCCAGCCCTGTGGACTGAACAACTACTGGATTCTTGGACTTTCCATTGGTAGACAGCCACTGTTGGACTAGCTGAACCACAGCCTGTAAAGCCAATCTAGTAAATCCCTTTATATATGTGTGTGTGTTTATTTATAATATACGTATAAATACATGTATATACATTCATATTCTTTATTATATATATTCGGTATATATATATATATATATATATT
The DNA here is from genome assembly GCF_018167655.1 of Microtus oregoni. Lineage (NCBI taxonomy): Eukaryota > Metazoa > Chordata > Mammalia > Rodentia > Cricetidae > Microtus > Microtus oregoni. The sequence continues at coordinate 46,932,999 of NW_024543063.1, forward strand.
CGGTATATATATTCTTTAAGTTCTGTTCCTCTAGAGAACCCTGACTAACACCGTTTACTTACTGTTCTAACACCACCAGGCCCAACAAGTCCACCCAAAGTGCTCCTGAACCCAGTGAGTGGTGCCTTCTAAATCCCTTCCTGCTTTGGGAGTTTCACAGACAGAACAGAAGTCAGGCTTTCTCAGAGCAAGTGAGAAAGCTCTAACATACAGGCCGGCAGTTTCTCGACTCTGGAAGGGCAGGTGAGGGGCTACCCAGGAGGCCGTGAGAGAGGTGGTGTGTGCAAAGGCAACAGTGACACAACCCAGGGCAGTGGGGTCCTGAGAGCATCCACAGAACCCCAGCAGATCCTCCTCTGCCCTAAAGCTGGGCCTGGGGCCTGAGGATCTTCAAAAGAGCCCGAGTAAGAACAGAAGCTTGCGTATGCCATCCTGCACAAGGCTGTATGGGTGAGAGATAAACCTTGTTTTGGGTTCTGGTGCCTTTCTCGGGGGACATCACCTACAGGATGGTGATAGTAGCAAGAGCTCCTATTCTTACCCCCAGCCTAGGCTGAGTCACTCTAAAGGGCAGTGTGGGAAAGGGCTGGGCAGGAAATGCTTTTTGCATCCCTAAATAACCCCTGGCAGTCTCAGAAGGTCACTGGGTTAGAGCAGAAGTGGCTGCCAGAGAGAAGAGGCTGACTTTCAGTTCTGGCACGGTCTGGTTGGAGGCCCACCCTCCCTGATTCAAGCCTTCTTTTCTGAGGCCCATGGCTCCCTAGCTCCTATTAGATTTAGCCAGAGTCCTCACTCCATGGGTCAGCCGTGGGGCTAGGACTGTTAGCTACCTTCTTGTATCATTACTATACTAGGATCAGGTACACTGGGTGGCTGAGCATCTTCACAGGCTCCTAATTAAGCCCAGGACCAAAGCCCCTTACAAACTCAGGTTTTCCCCCACAGGCCTTTCTTGGTTTTTTATTCCCAGTCACCAGCTCCCAGGCATTGCCCAAGGATTCTACTAGCACCAAGCAATACTCTTTGGACGTTGAGACTGCTCCTATGTAGGGCTGGGTAGGGATGACTAGAGACAGGCAGAATTCTCGCTATCTTTTTTGCTTGTTTTTCAAGACAGGGTTTGTCTGTGTAGCCCTGGACTTCCTGGAATTCACTCTGTAGACCAGGCTGGCCTTGGACTCAGACCCGGGGTGCCGGGACTAAGGGCACATGCCACCACCGCCCGGCTGAATTTTTGCTGTCTTAGTTCAGAACATGCCAACAAAATCACAACCAGCAGAACAAGGTGGAATCACGTCTAGACCACCTCAAGATACCAGCTGCCCTCTCTGAAGAGAGGGCTGACTTGCATTAGCAGAAGATAAAGGATACACTTTGGCTTGGCTAACTTTCCTGGACCCCCCTCAGCAATGCCCACATCTCCATAAGCAGTTCTGAAGCCAGTAATCTGGTTTATTTCAACTAGGAATTACTTTGGCTTGTGTTTACTGCCAAGGAGAATGCGGTAGCGGGCTCAGACAGACCCCCATTCCTTCCAAGCACAGCTGCTTGCCCAGACAGCTCTGGGAAGGCCGAGGCACAGCCAATCTGCCTGCGTTAGCCCCTTTAAAATCACCAGGACTCCAGGTGTGTACCACCAAATCCAACTTCCGTCTCAAAGATTTTTTTTTTGTGAAAAAAATATTCTAGACCCAGAGTTCAGTCTTCGATCTGCCCGCCTCTGCCTCCTGATATTAAAGGTGTGCACCACCACGGCCCGGCCAACCTGGGTCCACCTGAAAACTGTGTTTCATCTGCCGACAGTTAGGAACAAGGAGCTACTGATCCTCATGTTGCTTTTGAGGTTCCTTTGGCCCTCTGCTCCCAGGAGCTCCTCTCGGCTCTTAGCCTCTGAAGTCTCCTTCAGCTTAAGGCACTCAGTTCTCACCCTGTGTGCCCACTGCCCACTGGTCCAGGTATGCTCAACACCCCAGAGGGAAACATCTATTTCCAGCATCTAAATCCATGGCACTCTAGCTCCCCAGATGCAGCCCTTCTGCTGACACTGACTTGCTCACCTTGACAGCTCTCCGACGGGCACCTTCCCCGCTCTCGGCTTCCTCATGTTCCTTGGCTCCTTGGGTGAGGTTGGTATAGCTGACAAGCTTTCCCAGGAGAGAAGACACCTTTGGGCGTATGTCCAGTTCCTCCTATAAACAGAGCCACGGGGCAAGATGGCAATAGGCCAGGCCAGGCCAGTGTCAGGCTACCTGTGTGTAGCCAGCAGCCTGGCTGCTGGCCTAGTGCCAAGCCCTGAGGCAGGCCTGGACTTGATCCCAGCTCTTGCCTGGGGAAGCCCAAGCCAGCTAGCTGGGCAGGTGTGGGCACCACACCCCAGAAGGCAGCACTCAAAGGCCCAGCGGCTGCTTCTCTGCCCCACCTTGGCTGTAATCACTGCCAGCTCATTTGTGAAAACCACTCGCCTCAGGGGAGAAGGAAGGGCAGGCCCTGCTGGCGGGCAGGCCCTGCTGGCAGACAGACAGACTGTACACTTCATCCTGCCTGCTTGGCCACTTTGAAGCTATGGCTGCGTCTCTGGGATTCATATTTATCTTAACACACACGTGTGCGCACATGTGTATGCACACACACACACACACACACACACACACACACGCCACCCAGGTTACATCCGGAAAACTGAGAAAGACAAAGGAGGGATATCTGGAACAACTGTAATCCATTAGTTGTCTGAACCCTGACCTGTCTGGTGTCCTCAGGCCCTAGTCTATGAAAAACATACTCATCTCCAAGGGAGGATGTCTATTGTCCACCTCCCCCTTCTCTTCAGGTGGGGACAGATCACAGGACTTCTAGCACTCAAGGGGTCGAAGGTTTCCCTGCCTCTGTGGCCTTAGCACTGTGACTACCACCTGTTGTGATGCTCCCTGCCACCTTTCTGACCCTGTAACACGGGGAGTCTGGCTGGGAGTGGTGAGAGATGATGGAGGTTCTTTGGATGTGTGGAGTCTGAGAAGCCTACAGGTTCTTGGCTGTGAGGCAGATTAATATACAGGCTCAGGGTTTAGGAATCTGAACCACATCTTAAGTCCAGATCTTATTTCTCAGCTTGGGTCTACAGAGAAAAAAATCCCAGTGAAAGGCAGAAATGTGGGAACTTTTCCAGAGAAGTGCACCAGAGCTACAGCTATGGAGGGCAGAGTGAGCAAGGAGGAAGAAGAGGCCTCTGTAACCAGAGGGGAAAGGGGTCGGAAGAGCCAGCTAGAAATGAAAAGAAAGATTCTATCCACAGCAGACAGCGGAGCCAGGGGCTAGGAAAAGCCCGGAGTACGGAGGGGGAAGAAAGTGTGAGGAAGTAGTCGCCTTGGTGAGGGGCACAACGAAGGCGTCGCCTTGGTGAGGGGCACAACGAAGGCGAAGGTGAATGGCCCTGAAGATGGCAACGGAGGTAGGGTTGCGAGGGTCTCAGAGGGGCCAAGAGAACCACAGCCTGGCTTAGCTGAGCGGTCTGGAGAAGCCCCTGCCAATTGCCCACCTGTCCACCGCACCTGAACGGTTCCCCCAGATACCTCAAACAGTGCCAGGTTCCTGTCATAGTAGTCACTTCCTCTGGAAGCTTCCAAAGGGCAAAGGAAAGGGCTGTTCTCTCTGTGGTTACTCTGTCCTGTGGAGAGAGAGGGAAAGTGAGTTGCTGCCTCCCTGAGTCCCAGCCTATACCCCACCACAGAAGGCCACAACCCACAAAACAGCACTGCACGTCTTAGCCAGGAGGCTGAGAAGTCACAAATACACTGTCTCTCTAAAACATTTTTGGAAGCCATAGCTTTAAGAAATCCTCACACACACACACACACACACACACGAAAGAAAAAAAGAAAAAAGAAAAAAAGAAAAGGATGGCCGGTGGTGGCGCACGCCTTTAATCCCAGCACTCGGGAGGCAGAGGCAGATGGATCTTTGTGAGTTCGAGGCCAGTCTGGTCTACAAGAGCTAGTTCCAGGACAGGCCCGAAAGCTACAGAGAAACCCAGTCTCGAAAAGAACCAAAAAAAAAACAAAAAAAAAAAAAACAGAAACCAAATTAAGAAAGAAAGAAAAGCGATGTTGAGCTTCCATTTCCTCATCATACACTTCTCAGCCTTCTTGAGGGACCATAAAGAAGGCACCAGGAATCAAATCTCAGGGCATCATTCTCTAGAAAAGTCCACATTTCCACACTAGCGCCAAGTGTACTTGAAGGGCGGGGCCTGCTGAGGAGGCGGGGCCTGCCCAGAACCAACACTGAGACCCCACCTTCCTTCTTCCCACAGATCTGTAGCACTTAGAGTGTCAGACACCAATCTGCCATCCAGGAAGATGAAACCACACAGAGTTCCTTTCGCTGCCATGGCCCCACTAGGGGCCAGCTAGCTACCCCACCATGCACCGCGTGAGGTGTCCCGGAGGGTAGCCCAGAGCATGCTGGGAGACGGGGCCAATCTCACATGGGTACACAGGAGCCAGAAACAGCCATAGAGAAAGCCAGGGCACGGGATGAATCTTGGACTGAGCAGAAGCTATGTAGGAGCATGAAACTGCATTGGGGGCGGAGGTGTCATCCGTTGGCCAGATCCAAAAGGAATCCCTGAGTTTAGGAGTCCGAGGGTTCCGGTTTGCTCCAGGACAGATTAAGAACCCTACTGCAGCCGGGCGGTGGTGGCGCACGCCTTTAATCCTAGCACTCGGGAGGCAGAGGCAGGCGGATCTTTGGGAGTTCGAGGCCAGCCTGGTCTACAAGAGCTAGTTCCAGGACAGGAACCAAAAGCTACGGAGAAACCCTGTCTCGAAAAATCAAAAAAAAAAAAAAAAAAAGAAGCCTACTGCAGGCTCCACTCACTTCTCAGATTGGTGAAAATGTGCCTCATCAACCAGAAAACCTCCCAGCAAGGAGGGAGTCTGCGTGAATTCGTTTTCTGCTATGTGTCAGGATGAACCCACAAACTCACGGAGCACTATGGGGAATGCTGTACCAAGGGGCCACAACCACATTCTCCAGCCCCTCCTTCTCCTCTGAGGCTGGAGCCCAGGCTGGCCTCAAGCTCGTGCCAATCCTCTTGCCACAGCTTCTTAAGTATTTTGATTAAAAATGTAAGCACCATGCCCAGCTCTCACACCCTTCCTTTTTATATATGTGTGGTGTGTTTGTGTGTGTGCAAACATGTCAACATCAGGTGTATTCCTTTCTCACTTGCCATCTTATTTTTTTGAGACAGGGTCTCTCACTAAACCGAGAGATCACCAATTCAGCTAGACTGGCCAATCAGCAAGCTCCAGGGATCCTCTTGCCTCTGTCTCCCCAGCTGGGATCATAGAAGGTGCATGTGCCTGGCTTTGTACACCTGGTTCTCTGCCCACATTTGGTGATCACGTAGACCAATGGCATCGTAGGTCAATGCCAAAGCAGCAGTCATTTCAATCCACCAAGTAGCGTTAAAGCTTGATGGGGTCAGGTAGTTCCCCAGACACTCTGTGGCATTTGCGACTTCCGTGCTCATTCAGGAAGGAGAAGGAATCATGAGGAAGGAAATGTCAAAATTCAGTCACGGTTGCCATTTCCATCGACAACTCTTCCGTGAGAAGCTCTGACAACAGAAACAACCGCCACCACAACAAGACAGAGCAACACAACAGAAATGAGAACAGCAGCTCCACAGCCCATCTTCCTTCCTTCCTGCCTGGCCCACTAGGAATTTCCATAAATTTATCCCTCAGATGCGGCCCTCTCCCCCTGGAGCCTTGCAGGGAGCACTTTCATTGCGTACTTCAGATCCCTTTGTGGAACGAGGCTGGGAATAAACATAAACGATTCTCAGTGCACACACTGCTGGCTGGCCTACCTCAACTGTTCCTAAGAACAATGGAAGATTATTTAGAAACGGTAGATCGGTGGTTCTCATCTTCCTAATGCTGCAGTCCTTTAAGACACCACCTCATGATGTGGGGACCCCCCACCAGAAAATTCTTTTTGTTGCTACTTCATAACTGCAGTTTTGCTACTGTTCTGAACCATAATGTAAATATCTGTGTTTTCCGATGGTCTTAAGTGACCCCTGTGAAAGGGTTGTTTGATCCACAGGTAGAGAATTATCTCTGTAGACCTAGGCGTGGTGGCACAAATCTGTAATCCTGTGAGGTGGTTGAGGGAAGAGCGTGAGTTCAAGGTCAATCCGGGTTACAAAGTGGTTTCCAGGGCAGCCTGGGCTGCAGAGTGAAAACAAACAAAACAGCCAAAGGACTAGGAATGTAGCTCAGTGGCAGAGTGCTTGCCTATTACGCTCAAAGCCCTGGGTTCGATCCCCAGTTCCTCATGAAACTTGTGTTAAAAAAGAAACCAAAGGAAAAAATTCTACAAACTGCTGAGCAAGTACACACTAGTGACCCCTCTATGACCCAGCTGATCCCTTGTCCCTACAACCATCACTCGCAGACGGCTTGGACGTTCTAGAGGCTGTCTCTATTACCTGACCTTCTGGTGTATGTCATTTACCCTCTTCCAGGAACAAGACAAGGCATGGCTGTGTGGTGAAGAGGGCCAGATGAGCTGTGGGTTCCCTTTTCACACTTTAGATCCCAGTCCATTTAGGGGGCTCTCTGGGATAGAGTAAGATACCTCAGCATAGAAATGACCTCTGGGATATGTAGTTTGGCCACTGTGTGCATACCCCAGCCTCTGGGTGTTCGGAGGGCCAGCAATCTGGCTTGAATTCCTGCCTTTTGCCCTGTGTGACCCAAGGGAAACTGCTTACTCTCTCCGTACCCCTATCATTGCCTGTGAAGTAGAGGCAGGAACTCCCTCTTCCAACTTCCCTGATGCATCAGAAAAGGTTCTCTCTGGTCTCAGACACGGGGAAGGCACTCCTTAGATTCCACAAATCCTCATTTAAGGACCCCTCCCATAGGATATGAGAGGGTCTAAACAGTGCCTCAGATCTGTACTCCCCTAAACTTCAAGCTACCCGCCCTGGCCTCAGCTATTCCAAAAATTCCAAGGCAGGTTTAGGCATGCCTGCGTGCCAGGCTCAAGTTTTTCAAACATTACCTGAGACCCTCAGAGAAACAGACACAACTCAGGCCCGGGGCGTCCTGTGAAGCACACAGGTGTGTTCCTACTAGCAATTGTAAAAGTCCCAATGGTAGGGAATGACCTGGGTGACGTTGTTGGTCCCTACAGTGCCCTTCCTTGACCTTCCGACTCCTGCCACAGGCCACCTAGATGAGACGGCCTACTTTGGCCCCTCAGAGCGGAGGCGTGTACTAGAAGTTGAGGGGTCTCAGGAGAGCTGGGCCTAAGTTAGTTCTGTGCTCTCTGACCCTTTGCTATACCGGTTAAGAAGCAAAATCACTCACCAGGGTGCAGGGTATCCCCCATGCTGCAAACAAAGCCACAGTCTGGATGAAAAGGAGTAAGAGGAGGAGAAGAAGGGGGTGGGGTGGGAGGAGGTGGCCTAGCCTGGAGGGACCTGGCTGGACATAGCCAGCAGCCAGCATAACTCCAGGTTACTCGGATCACCCTGTGAAGGACCAAGGCGGGGCCAAGGCTTAGCACTGCCCACTGGTCCAGGCTAATGATGTGGCTCAGCACATCATCTGGGGACAAACGTCCTTCCAGGCCTAGGGGAGGAGGGAAACTGTTCTGACTCCTTGGACCAGGATAGAGGCAGTCAGGGACATTGGGCCTAGGGTTACTTACACACAGCTGGGAAGTCTGACAGCTCTCCACGACCTCAGGCAGCCCAAGCACTGGCCTGTACCACATCTACACGTGTCAGGCAGACAGGTGACTCTGCCATCATTCACATCAGGCACAGGCTACCCCAAGCATGTCATCATTACGGACCTATCAGATAGCCTCTGATAATATCACCCTACACGTTTCTGTGACTGTCAGTCCCAGACACCACAGACATTTGTTATATCAATCATAGCATCACGCTCCTCTCTGGCAGCCTTGCTGGAAACAGTAGCCATGAGGATGTCCCGACCTGACCCTGCCTTCACCCTGCGATACTCTGCCACACACATGTATTTGCACATGCCTACACAGCTCCACAGACACATATTCCCAGCGATGGTCACATTCCAAGTGTGTGCCAGGACTGGCCTTGAGGATCCTCCGGGGGTGGAAGATGGAGGAAGGGGCACCGCAAGAGGGAAAGGGTTCACCTCCATGGCCAGTCCTAGGTCAAGGCACTGCACTTTCACATCCGGGTTTGAATCCCACTGGGAACCAGTTACATAACTCTTCACCACCTCTCTTCACTTCTTTCTAAGTGCGAGTAACAGAACTTGTCCCATGGGGGAGGCTGGAGGATTAAAACGAGTTGCTTCATGTACAGTGCCTAGACAAGCTTGGCCCCGTGTTACTGCTCCCCAGAAGCCTAATGTACCGACAGATCTACACCCAGGCCAACAGAGGCCCTTCAAGGAGCACACCCTTCGCTCCTACCCGGCCAGAGAGCAGGGGTGGGGAGAGGACAAGAGAGGGCCGGTGAGTCACAGGGGAAGAAAGGATAACTCTCAAGAGGATGGGGGCGATTCACAGAAGGCGAGGAAGCTGCAATCTAGGCTTCCGTTGAGCCTGATCCGGGCCCGGGACGCACGTTCGGCACCAGTCTGAGCGAGGCAGCCTGCTGGACGGCCTCCCCAGGCGGCCACGTCTGCAGCCCCCGCCCGTGACTCTCGGGGGAGGAGCTGGGGGTGCGGGCGAGTGGAGGATGACCTGGCTGGGGAGTCCCGGACCGAGAAGACTCGTCGGTCTGAGCACTCGTGAAGCAAGAAAAGTGGAGTCCCGCATGGACGTGCTCGCGCGCGGTCCGGCGGCGCGAGCGGGTCCCGTGTAGACGCCCCCCGTCCCGGCCCCGGCCGAGCGCACCCTCACCGTCCGAGTCTTCCCGCTCGGCGCGCTCCCCGTAGTCCACCCAACTGAGCCCCTCGAGGTTGTCATAGTCGCCGCGTCGCGGCCCGTCCACCGGCACCACGGTGAAGTGAGGCATCGCAGCGCGCGTTCGGGCCGCTGTCCCGGCCTCCCAGCCGGCTTTCCCCTCCGCCCTGGGCCGCCCCGCCCGCTCGCATTCCACCCCGCTGCGCTCACTTCCTCCATCCGCCCCCCGGGCCGCCCCTCGGGGGCGGGGAGCAGGAGGGGCTCGGGCCGGCTCCTCCCCGAGGCGGGGGGAGACAGGGTGGTGAGAGGACCCCAAGAACAGAGTACTCAGGCTGCTGGAGGGTTGGGTTCCTGTGTGACTTTGGTTCAGGGGTTGCCCTCTCTGAGCCGTAGATGAGATACTTACAAAGTGAGGGAAAGTCGTTTCCACTTAATTTAGAGGCTTTATGGCGGTAGACGGGGCGCAGGGTGCCCTGGCTCTGCGCCTTGGAGTTGATGAGTTCTCAATCACTATTCTGTTACTTAGCGGGAAGGGAAGGCAGGGCCCGCCCAGTGTCTCAGTGGCCACCCCTAACATCCCCGAGTCGCTCATCACCCTACATACACACTCGTCCGTTTCCATCATTTCTCGCTCGTGTTTCTGGTAGCCAAATCCCCGCGGACGCACAGTCTCTGCCCTCAGTCCTGCTGCTGCAGCCTCTCCTCTGGAAGGCCGCTACACCCTCGGCAGAGGTGGCACCCGCCCGGCCCTGTTTGACACTTGAGGTTAGACTAGCTATCTCATTTGAACTTGCTCCTTCACAGCCTCGCCTTCCGGCGGTTCTGCACCCCAAGCCCTTTCCTTTCTTGGTGCTAACTTCTTTCACATTCAGATAACTTATCTAGTTGCCTTTACTTCAGAATTTTTATCTTTCTGGGTTGTCCTTTCGGCCTCTTTTTCTCTCCCCTCCCTTCTTCTCTCCTATCAGAAAGCCTCAGGGCTCATCTTTCGAGTCTATCTCCATTCTTCTCCCCCTTTCTGGCTTGAACAGCCTTTAAAACGTGGGCTGATCATAGGATCCGCGCCGTCGACGGCCGCTGTCCAATCCCAGCTCTAACTCGGTGGGAGGGCCGGCCTGCTCAAGGTCTACAAGCCCGGTAGGACCCTCCCCTCTCCTGGAGCAGTCTACCCTCTAACCCTGCTCAGCTTTTCTTGGCTGCTACCCGGCCTCCATCTCCTCACCCTTCACTGCTTTCCAACAGGGCTTTTCTCTGCTCTCCGCGTGCTGCGCTCTCTGCCATAGAGATGGATCAGTGTTTAAGAGCGTTTGAAGCGCTTAGGGCAGACCCAAATTCAGTTCCCAGTATCCACCGGTATCAGGTGGCTCACGGCTGCCTGTAACTCCAGCTCCAAGGGATCTGATGCCCTCTGGCCTCCTCAAGCTCCAGCAAGCCGGAGTTCACACACACACACACACACACACCAGGCATGGTGACACTCATCTTTTCATCGTTTTGTTTGTTTTGCTTTGTTTCTAGACAGGGTTTCTCTGTGTAGCCCTGGCTGACCTGGAACTCACTTAGTAGACAAGCTGGCCTCAAACTCACAGATCTGCCTACCTCCCAAGTGCTGGGATTAAAGGCATGCGCCACCACCCAGTGACAGCAAGGGCTCTTAAATGTCCAGTCATCTTTCCAGCACCTGGTACTCACCTTTAATCTGAGCACTAGAGAGCCAGGGGCAGGTCCGCCTTGTCTACGTAGTAAGTCCCTGGGGTGGGGGTGGGGATAGAGGATTACAACAGAAACACTAACACCTGACTAACAAAAAAATCCCCAAAAACGAAATTAAACTAGAGAAAAAATAAAGTTGCATTCTCAGAACTCATCAGAATGAGGAGGAGTTTGAGGACAGCCTGGGCTACGTATAAAACCCTGTCTCAAAGAAACAAAAAGTGAATTCAAGATGTAGATCACTCGAAAAACCAAAAAAAAAAAAAAAAAAAAAGATGTAGATCACTTGGTAGAGTGCATACTACTTAAGAAGGGGGCGTAGGAAGTGGTGCCTGCTTGTAATCTCAGCACTTAAGCCAGAGGTAGAGGTCGGAGGCTCAGAAGTTCAGAGTTATCCTTGGCTACGTAAGGAGTATGAAGCCGACCTGGGAATGAGCTTCCCGAACATTATACTAAGATAAAAACACTCAACATGAGTCACATAGCATAAGATTCCACCTGTAAGAAATACCTAGAAGTTGGGTGGTGATGGTGCACACTTTTAATCCCAGCACTTGGGAGGGAGAGACAGGAGGACCTCTGTAAATTTGAGGCCAGCCTGGACTACAGAGTGAGTTCCAGGACAGGCTTCAAAGCTACAGAAAAACCCTGTCTCGACAATACAAAAAACAAACAAACAAAACCCAAACCAAACTAAAACAAAAGAAAAAAAAGAAATACCAAGAATACTCAGAGACAAAAATCAGATTGGCAGTTGAGTGGGAATGAAGGAAGGAAGCAGAGAGTAACTGTTTTTTTTCCTTTTTTTTTTAAAAAGATTATTTATTTATACAGTATCCTGCCTGTAGGCCAGAAGAGAGCCCCAGATCTCATTATAGGTGGTTGTGAGCCACCATGTGGTTGCTGGAAATTGAACTGTTCTGGAAGAGCAGGCAGTACTCTTAACCGATGAACCATCTCTCCAGCCTGAGAGTAACTGTTTAATGGTACTTTCCTCTCATCATGACTAGAATATTATGGAACTTGGTAGAAAGAATGGTCATACAACCTGTGACTATATCAAAAGTTATTGGTGGGCTGGGGAGATAGTTTAGTTGGTAAAGAGCTTGCCTTAAATATTTAGTTTAGAGTCACGCAGGCAGCAAGCCTCTGGGCACACCTGGGGGAGATTATCTACATTAGGATGGCTTCTAGTCTAGGAGGATGACGTCTTTGGTCCTGGACTACATCAGAAGAAAGCATTGCTAGGCCTGGGGGCATTCGCCTTTAATCCCCGCATTCTGGAGGCAGAGGTAGGTGAATCTCTGTGAGTTTGGGGACAACCTGGTCTACAGAGCAAGTTCCAGGATAGCCAGGACTGTTACATAGAGAAACCCTGTCTCAAACCACACACACACCCCCAAAAAAGAAGAAGAAAGCAGATTGAGTACTATCATCTAGTTTCCTGTTTCCTGACTGTAAATGCATTGTGACCAGCTCCCTCAAGTTTCTCCTGCCCCGTGACTGCTCTACCATGCTGGACTGTAGTGTACCCTGGAACTGTGAACTGAAGTAAACGATTCTTAAAATGCTTGTCAGGGATTTCCTCATAGCACGAAGGAAGTTAACAAGCATAGCTTGCAAACATGAGGACCTAAGTTTAATCCCCAGAAGCTATATTTTTTTAAAAAAAAATCTGTAAAAAAAAAAAAAGGGGGCTGGAGAGATGGCTCAGAGGTTAAGAGCATTGCCTGCTCTTCCAAAGGTCCTGAGTTCAATTCCCGGCAACCACATGGTGGCTCACAACCACCTGTAATGAGGTCTGGTGCCCTCTTCTGGGCTGCAGACATGCACACAGACAGAATATTGTATACATAATAAAAAAAAAAATTCTGGGTGGTGGTGGTGCACACCTTTAATTACAGCACTTTGAAGGCAGAGGCAGGTGGATCTTAGTGAGTTTGAGGCCAGCCTGGTTTACAGAGTGAGTTTTAGCACAAAAAAACTCCAAAGCAGGGGCTGGAGAGATGGCTCAGAGGTTAAGAGCATTGCTTGCTCTTCCGAAGGTCCTGAGTTCAATTCCCAGCAACCACATGGTGGCTCACAACCATCTGTAATGGGGTCTGGTGCCCTCTTCTGGCCTGCAGGCATACACACAGATAGAATATTGTATACATAATAAATAAATAAATATTTAAAAAAAACTCCAAAGCAATAAACAAACAAACAAACTGTGATGAGCTTTGGTCATATATAAGATATAATATAATAGCATATAATATGTAATATATTATATTAATATAACAACATATAATATGTAATATATTCATATAATTAATAATTTTTTTTAAAAAGCTGTGGGACTGGAGAGATGACTCAGCAGTTAAGAGCACTGGCTGCTCTTCCAGGGGTCCTGAGTTCAGTTGCCAGCACCCACATGACAGCTCACAACTGCCTGTAACTCCAGCTCCAGAGCATCTGACCCTCACACCAGTGAACATAAAATAATAAAATAAATTAAAAAAAAGAGAGATGCTATTTGAGACATCCAAAGCCTGCTGTAAGTGGGTTAATCTATTTTTTTTAAAGCATAGATATAAAAGGTTTTACTGTGTTGAATCCTAGGCATCTTCATTATGAGGGGTAGTTTATTAAGAAAGGGCTAGTGTGCTGTAGACGGAAGCTCACGGGCTGGGTTTTGTGGTGTGAATGAGAATGGTCCCTATAAGCTCTTATATAGTTTTTTGTTTGTTTTTGTTTTTTGTTTTTTTCAAGACGGGGTTTCTCTCTGTAGCAGTCCTGGACGTCCAGGAACTCACTCTGCAGACCAGACTGGCCTTGAACTCACAGAGATCCACCTGCCTCTGCCTCTGCAGTGCTGGGATTAAAGGGTGTGCCACCTTGCCTGCTTCAACTCATATATCCTACCTCAGCCTGAGTCTGTGCTGTCTGAGGCCTGCTACATTGCCACCAAAGGCCACACTGATGTCCAGGATCTGGGCTTCCACCCATGGCCTTCTTGGTGCCCGAGGGCTATGCTGCTGCTAGGCCCATACAGACCTGAGTAACATGTGTTGCCTCCTGGGGCCGGGGTGTTCGGGCCTGAGCTGTCTGTGGCCGTGACACAGACAGGACCCGTGTTGGTGTCCGAGGCTCCTGTAGCCGTCAATGGCAGTGTAGATGCCTGGGATCTGGGCCACACGTGGGGCTGTGGGGGCTCCATGCTGCTGTTAGGTGATCTAAGTTGACCTGCACTGCCAACTGGGACCATGGTGACATCTGAGCCCAGGTGCTGCTCACGACCATGTCTGGGTCCATGGTTCGATCACAGCAGGGGTCTGTATTGATGCCACCAGATCGTCAGGGACCTGGGCGACCACCTGGGTCCAGGTTAGTGTCTAAAGTGTCTAAAGGTTGAGCCTCTGCCAGGGCCATGCAGATCTGAGTAGCCTGCGCTGCCACCCAGGACCACAAAGCCGCCTGGGCCTAGGCTACTGCCGGGGACCATGTCTGGGTCTGTGGCTCCTATTACCACCAAAATCAGTGAAGAGAGGGCTGCGCAGACTTGGTCCTGCCCTTGCTGGCAGCAGCACTGAGGAGAGAAGGCCCTGCACTTTTCCTGTTGACCTGATAATAGAGCTGACCCTGCTGGAAGGGGCAGAGGTAAGCAGGCCTGGGGAGCCTGAGAACAGGAGGCCCGAGTCTGCCCCTGTTCGTCTGTCGTATGGTGGCATGAATGAGGAAATAAAATGTCCTCTCTCTCCTCACCCCTTGCCAACTGTGGCAGGTGAGAGAGGTGGCCCCCGGGCCATGAGAATGGAAGAACTGGACCTGCCCCACCCCTAGCAGCAGCACATGGGAGAGTGGGCATGGCATTTCACCTGGGCAGCACACCAGAGCTGACTCTGTAGCAAGGGCACAGGTAGGTTAGGCCTGTGGGCATGAGAGCAGGCGAGCTGCCCCTGCCTCCTCCCTCGTATGCCATGGAATGGCAAGGGTAAGGGAAGTATGCCCTCATCCCCACCCCTTGCCACTCATGACAGGCAGGAAAGCAATCCCGGGGGCATGAGAACAGAAGAACTGTCCCTGCCCCTCACCAACTGCAATACTCAGGACAGTCGGCCCTGCACCTCGCCTGGGCAAAAACAGTTCTTCCTGTTTTTTCTGTCCAGCGTTTCCACATTCAGGTCAGAACTGTTTTCCTATAATCATCTTGTAGAATTTTCTTTTTTTTTTTTTTTTATGAAGGGTCTTATTATGTATCCCTATGTAGCCTGGAATAGACAGGTCTGGCCTTGAATTTGTGGATGATCTTCTTGCCTTTAGGATTAGAGGCTTGAGTCACCATACGTAGACCAGGACTACATAGTGAGAGAGTCTCACTATGCAGCCCTGGCTGGCCTAGAACTTTCTATATAGACCAGACTGGCCTCAAACCTTGAAGTTACAGAGATCTGCCTGCTTCTGTTTCCTGAGTGCTGCCAGGGTGATTTTTTATATGGAGTAAAGAAAACCAGAAAGCTTGGCGGGATGGCACATACTCAAAATTCTAGTACTTGGATGGCAGAGGAAGGAGAATCACTTGAGCCCAGGAGTTCCAGGCCAGCTTAGGCAACACAGACTTGGTCTGTGGTGGTATTTGTTTGTGATCTAACAAATAAAGCTTGCCTGAAGATCAGAGTGAAGCACTAACCCACAAGTTAGCCATAGAGATCAGGCAGTGGTGGCTCACACCTCTAGTCCCAGCACTCAGGAGACTGATGGAGCTCTCTGAATTCAAGGCCATGCTGAGTCACACTAGATTGATCCAGTCTAAGAGAGAAAGAGACAGGATGTATTGACTCACACCTTTAAACCCAGCACTAGGGAGGTGGAGACAGTAGTGATTTGGCTGGGCTGAGAGAGGAATATAAAGCGGGGGGATGGGATGGGGAGTTAGGAGATGGGGCGCGCGCGCACGCACACACACACACACACACACACACACACACAAATGCACACACAGAAGTCTGAGGATTCATAGGGACAGGATTGCCCCTTTGGTCTGAGCATTGGTAGAGGTAAGAACTCTAGTGGCTGGCCGCTCTTCTCTGATCTTTTAGCTTTCACCCCTGCCTCTCCCCCTGCCCCTCTGTCCCCTTAGCTGACTCCAGGTTTTTATTATTAAGACCAATTAGAATTTGTGCTACACTGGTCTCCAAAACAAAACAAATAAACCCCTAAAACAAACAAAAATATAACCTTTCAGAGGGACCCTAATTTACCATCCCCGTGATTCTTGGTTACACTGTTGTGTGGGCTCCAGCTTTCAGGATTTGGTGAATTGTCTCTGCCTGTCTAGAGGACCACGGCTGCAGGTTCCCTCACCAAGGGTTCTTTTTTTTTTTTTTGGTTTTTCAAGACAGAGTTTCTCTGTAGCTTTGGTGCCTGTCCCGGAACTAGCTCTTGTAGACCAGGCTGGTCTCGAACTCACAGAGATCCGCCTGCCTCTGCCTCCCGAGTGCTGGGATTAAAGGCGTGCGCCACCACCGCCCGGCTTTTTTTTTTTTTTTTCGAGACAGGGTTTTTGGAGCCTGTCCTGGAACTAGCTCTTGTAGACCAGGCTCGTCTCGAACTCACAGAGATCTGCCTGCCTCTGCCTCCCGAGTGCTGGGATTAAAGGCGTGCGCCACCATCACCCGGCTTCACCAAGGGTTCTCTGACCCTAATCCCAACAATAAAGAAAGGCACTGAACACTTGGCTCAATGTTTTAAATATTTATTCTCAAAATAAACTGGGGCCTGGGCAGTGAGGAGGGGAACTTTGTGGATTTTGCCACATTGACCTGTGGCCAGATCACCAAAGCCAAAGGACGAGGGCTAGGGAGGTGACAGTAGCCATGAGGCCTGAAACGCGGCATGGGGGAGCTCCTGAGGCCCTCCGGAGGACCTGATTAGTTGGCCACTTGGTCACCTTGAAGTGTGAGTCCTGATGCTTCTCCTGGGGCTGAGACAGGATGTGCGAGTGGCAGGTGCTGCTTAGCTGCCTGTCTGGAAACTTGACCTCCACAGGGCTCTGTCCCAGGCTTCTCTCTCTCACCTGAGGGAAGGAGTCACAGTAAAACAGACACTCCCACCCCTCCCATGCTCCACTAGTGAACCACCTATCTGTGATGGCCAGTCTTTCTCCCCCCCCCCCCTTTTTTTTTATTTTTTGAGACAAGGTTTCTGTGTAGTCCTGGCTATCTTGGAACTCACTCTATAGACCAGGCTGACTTTGAACTCAAGAGACCTGCCTGCCTCTGCCTCCAAATGCTAGGGTTAAAGGCGTGTGCCACCACCACCAACTAGTGATGGCCAATCCTGATTGTTAACTTGACTATAGCTGTAATCAAGTAAAACCCAAACAACTGGGCAATCCTGTGAGAGATTTCTTCTTTCTTTCTTCACATTTTTAATGACTTAGTTATTTTTATTTTATGTGCACTGGTGTTTTGCTTGAATGTATGTCTGTGTGAGGAATCTGTGCAATCCTTTGGAATTGGAGTTACAGACAGCTGTGAGCTGCCATGTGGCTGCTGGGAACTGAACCTGTGTCCTCTGGAAGAGCAGCCAGTGCTCTTAACTGCTGAGCCACCTCTATCACCTTCAGAGATTTTCTTTTCTTTTTCAGTCTTTTTTTTTTTTAAGTTTTGGGTTTTTGTTTGTTTGTTTCTTTGTCTTTTAGTTTTTTTGAGACAGGGTTTCTCTCTGTAGCCCTGGCTATCCTGGAACTCACTCTATGGACTAGGATGACTTTGAACACAGAGATCCACCTGCCTCTGCCTGGGATTAAAGTGCTGGGATTAAAGCTGTGTGTCACTACTGCCCGGCACCAGAGATTTTTTTTTTTTTGATTGGATAATCTTAGGTAGGAAGAACCACCCCCTAAATCCTGGCCAATACCTGGTGACTGCCCGAATAAAAGAATATGGAAGGAGGAGTTTTTGCTTTTTGTCTGCTTGCCCTCACTAGCTGGAGGACTCATCTACCCTGTTGCTGAGGTATTCTTTCCCTAGGATTAGAGACTACTTCTTTGGGATTCTCGTATATATTGAAGATCAGCAGCTCTCCAGGAATCCTCTGGGACTTCAGCACTATACTGAGACTTCTGAGACAATCAAGTCTTATGTACTAAACAACTACTCCACTCTTGGCCTTTCCAACAGGAGACAGCCATTGTTGGACTACCTGGACCACAGCCTGTAAACCATGCACAAATGTCCCCACCCCACATATGTATGTATGTACGTGTGTATGTATGTGTGTGTATGCTCTACCAGTTCTGTTCCTTAGAGAGGCGTGACTAATACACCATCCTTTGCTTTTAACCCATGTACCTGTTCCACCTCTCTGAAGACGCGCAGCAGGTTTTCTCGAAGGACACCTTTCAGCTCCTGTTCACCCCAGCCCCGTCTCAGCAACTCCTCTATGAGCACTGGGTATGTAGACACGTCCTCCAGGCCCTGAGGGAACCTGTGCAGATATCCACCGTGAGACCTTGCCCCTAATCCTGGTCTAGCGCCTGCTATCCCACCAGCCCCAGGCACATAAGACCAAAATTAAGGGCCAAGTTCTTTAGATTAGTGAATGCGACTTTAGAAGTTCTTTAAAGATTGAGTTCTTGTGACCACACCCAGCCCACAACAGAGCTGGGCTGGGCAGCGGTCCTTTAACAAGATTCTTTTAGCCTAGGAGTGGGAGAGGAGATGGGGACTGGAAGACCAGAGCTTGTAGTTGAGATTTGAAGGATGAGCCGACTTTTGAATGGGGACCTAAGGCTTGAAACCTCTGTTGTTGCCTCCAGGAGTCCAGGGATAACATTCACCTTCCAGATCCATCATAGTCTCCACCAATCCCAATGAATTCAGATCCAATGACTGTCCTGATGTGGTCAAAATGATCTAGAAAGCAGAGGTGGGTAGAAGAGTTGGGAGCATTTCTAAGTGGGAAGTTGGGTCCTGGCCAGTTATCCAGTTCACATCTGGGTGACAGTGACAAGCTGAGCTGCCAGTCCCTTGAAGGTCGGCCACTACCCAGCATGTGCTGGAGTTCAGGTCAGAACTGCACAGGGCTGAGGTATGTGTGGGGGCGGGGCAGAGAGATGGCTCGGTGGGTCCCAGGTTCAATGCCCAGCACCCACACAGTGGCTCACAACTACCTGTAACTCCAGTTCCAGGGGACCTGGCATCCCCTCTAGCCTCCATTTCTCCATGGGGCACCAGGGAGACACATGGTACACAGACATACAGGCAGGGAAAATACCCAGGAACATTGTTTTAAAATTAAGAGTTGAGGTGGGACTCACCTGCCACAGTGGACACATTAGCAAGCAGATTGCACTGTAGCACCCCCATAGACAGTGTCACCATCACAATGCCACCGTTCTTTTTCTAAAGGGATAGACAAAGGGGCAATCAGGCCAGCCCCACTGTGCTTCCCTTAATGGGGGACGCTTGCAGGGCAGCAATCTAGCAGGGGCTGGAAGAATGTTTTCTCCTGGGTTTGGGGCTCCCTGGGTAAAACTGATTTGGACCTGGTTTCAAAGATGGAGAAAGGTTAGTCAACCAATAGCTTTCTTTACTCAGGGTCACAACTCTCCTCGCAGTCAGACATGATGGCACATGTAAGGCCAAGGCAGAGGTAGTATAAGGTTCAGGTAGGACAGGACAGGACAGGACTATTTATGTAAGAGACCCTACCACAAACAAACAAGACCCTTTTTTGTCCCCGTTCTTTCCTTCCTTTTTGGATTTTTGAGATAGGATTTTGCTGTGTAGCCTAGGCTGGCCTCAACTCATGGTCCTCCTACCTCAACCTCTCAAGTGCTGAGGTTGTAGGCATGTGTTATTATGTTTGGCTTTAAGACCCTCAAAATGAGTCAAATGTATTGGCACACACTTTTAATCCTAGCACCTGGGAGGCAGAGGCAGGCAGATCTCTGCAAGTTCAAGGCTATCCTGGTTTACATATCGAGTTCCAGAGTCAAATAATAAGACCCTGTCTCAAAAAATGGAAAAAGTCAGGCAGTGGCGATGTACGCCTTTTAATCCCAGCATTAGTAGGCAGAGGCAGGTGAATCTCTGTGAGTTCGAGGCCAGTCTGTCCTACAGAGCGAGTTCTAGGCAGCTAAAGCCATCTTGGTCTACAGGGTGAGTTTCTCAGATGAAGTGTACTTAGTCCTGGGTTTGAGGGCCCAGTTGGCTACTCACCAGAAGATACAGGATGTCATCAGGAACATTCAGCAAATTGTCGCAAACAGCTCTAGCCGCTGAGTGGGAGAAGATCACAGGAGCCCGAGACACCTCCAGGGTCCGCATCACTAAGGTGTCTGAGCCGTGGGACAAGTCAATCATCATGCCCAGGCGGTTCATTTCTTCTACTACTTTCTGCAGGGACAATTGGATTTGGGAGGGAACAGAGGGTGTCAGGGAGCAAAGGTGTGTACAAGGATCTGCAGGAAACACACAGGGTAGGGTATGGTACAAGAATCCTCACCTCACCAAAGCTGGTCAATCCACTGATGTTGGTATAGAAGTGGTGTCTGAATTTCGTGGCGCTCTCTGCCCTGCAAGACAGACAAGAGAAAGCAATTCTTGCTGGCTATAGCTTGGCTATCAGTGACTGGGGGCGGGGGCTCTGCTTATCCATCCTACATGTAGAACAGATGAGGACCAGGGCTGGCTAACTGGTGGAAGTGTGAGGGACCTGCTGGGAGACCTGCCTCTCCCTCACCCCTCCACCTCCCCTCCCCTCCCGGACCACTTTATAGTCATTTCTTTTGCCAGGTCCATGCCACGGAGAGAAGTTTCCTCACCACACTGTCTGCCATGCCACAGGGCCAGGCACCATGCTCACCAGGGTGTGCTGCAGGTGAAGGTAAGTGTCAGGTAACGCACTCCTAGCTCGTAGAAACTGCGCAACACAGAGAGGCTGCTGTCCAGTGAGTGACCGCCCTCGACGCCGATGAGGCAGGCCAGCTTCTGAGTGTTATTCAGACCTAGAAGACGGTGACGAGTCAAACAACCACATCCCAAGAAAAGAGCCAGTGGCGTCGGTCCCAGGCTGTGCCCCAGTTCACCTTCAGCTGAGGTCACAAGCTCCAGCTCGGGGTAAGCAGCGCACATTCGGCGAATGAGGTCTATCTGTTCCAGGGCAAGGCGCACGGCATCCCGGTCCTGGGTTTCGCATGGGATGTAGGCTGACCAGAACTAGAGGGAGGTCCAGAGGTCCACGATCAAGCCAATATGATCTCTTAGGCCCCCCATTTCTGCCTCAGCCCCCATAGCACCCATGTAAGTCAACGGTTCCCCATAGTGTCAGGACTCAGGACGACTGAGCTTGGCAGCCAGCAAACAAGCTGTGGACTAATGACATAGCTGTTGTCTGTCCATGACCCCGTGTGAATGTCCCAGGCAAGGCTACCCTATCTTTTGTGGTTCTAGCAACCTCAACCTCCACACTCTCCAGGGATTTTCTGGTTCTTTTCTATGTATTCCCCTGAACCTGAGCATCTGTGCGGCTCATCTGTGTTGGTCCTCCACGGCCTCATACATTCTTGTATTTGCATGACGGTGTACTGTATGCCCCAAATACCTAGCCGTCTACGGCCTGGCCTACTCAGGTTTCTGTGTCCCCAACGCCCCCATTCTTCTGGCACGGTTACCTGGGCGCCCACAAGGCCTTCTCTAAGCCTATCCAGGCTGGTCTGGCTGTAGGTGAAATTGCGTAGATTCACATCCTGCAGCTTATTCTGGAAGAGTTCTCTCAGGCGCAGAGGCAGGTCGTTATGGCTGGAGATGCGGTCAGTGTGAGAACACGGTCTCCAGGTCAGAAGCTTCAGCCCGGGTCTTGTTTCTCCCCGTCCCTCACCGGGCCCCACCCCCTGCACGCCGAGCTGGAAAGCTTTTCCACCGGCAAGGGCGCCAAAGGGAGAAGGGGCACCCATGAACGACAGAAGGGAAAGGATATCCAGCTAAGGTGCTAGGGGGCCTCATCAATAGTCCAGGGGTAAGCTTAGACCTCTCTTTTGGTTTTTTGAGACAGGGTTTCTGTGTGAAACAGTCCTGGCTGTCCTGCAACTCGCTCTGTAACTAGGCTGGCCTAAAACTCACAGAGATCCGCCTGCCTCTGCCTCCCGAGTGCTGGGATTAAAAGCGTGCGCCACCACCTCCCAGCAAGCTTAGCCCTCTTCGGTCCCACCCCCGCACATACGCACCCGTCCACAAGCGGGAAGTCTCTCATCAGGGCCAGCGCTAGCTCTCGAAGACGAGGGTCACTGGTCACGCCAGGTGTGGCGGAGGCATTGAAAGTGTCCGGAGTGGCATTGGCACTGGAGGTCGCCAGTGTGGTCGAAAAGCTGGAGATGCTCTGAGTGGTCGGGATGCAGGTTACCCAGAGAGGCGGAACTACAAGTAGCACCTCCAGCAGGAACAGCCAGGGCCCCAGAGGCCGCAGGCCGAGCGCGCGGGAACCCTCAAGACCCGAGGGCTGCATGTTGCTCAGACTTGGTCACAAAAGCCTGAGAAGGGCTGGGATAGGGCAGAGGGTGTCAATGGGGTTCTGACCTTCGATTCAGGGTACCTAGGACGCGGCCTCGCTTGGAAAAGCTTGCAGTTGCATGGCTGTGCAACGGACGCTCTGGAACTTTCCACCCCTAGAAGCGCAGTGCAGCCGCTAGAGGGCACCACCGCCCTTCCGCTCCCCCAAGTAGAAGGGCGCCCCCTTGGGCCTGGCGGGTCTCTGCTCGCAGCATCCATCTACTCGCTCACTGCTTCTGGTTTCTGGCTGAGCTGAAGGAGGAGGGAGACTAGTGGGGAGCAAGGGGGGGGGGGAGGACACACGAGAAATCTAACTAATCTCACCCTATAGCCGTTACGTAAATGTGTTAGCGCCCAAATGTGCCTTATCCTCAATGGGGTCAAATATCTTGCCAAGTTCGCTTAGAGTAGTTAATTAGATCTGTGTGGGTTTTGTTAGGTTTTAGTCTTGTTTTTGTGGCGGGGTCTCGCTGTGTTGCTGGGACTAGCCTGGAGCTCCTGAGCTCAAGCTGTCGACAGTATGAGTACTGTCATCTAGGGAGTACATCGCCACTAACAGAAAAAAGTATTGTCTAGCCAAGTGTAAAATCCCGGCGATCAGAAGGTAAAGGCAGGGCTGTGAGTTTGAAGCCAATTTGGGCGATATAGCAATATCCTGCATCAGAAAAAAAAATCATGCATAGTAGCTCACGCACATAATCCCAGCATTTGGAAGACTGAGGCATGAGGGTTTCAGAACACTCAAGGCCAACCTGGGCTACACAGCATCCTAGGCCAGCCTGAACTAAAGAGTAAGACCTTGTCTCAAACCAGGCAACCAACAAACTAAAGTATGATTCTCCGTTGAGAAACCTGCGCCCGCATTTGAGTGTAGTTAGCTTTTCCTAAACATCTCTCTCCCTCCTGAAACACCTCTTCCAAGATACACTAAAATGGTTTCTTACTAAATTTCTAGGGTTCGAGAGGTGGCTCAGTGGTTAAGAGCACCGTCTTCTCTTCTAGAGGTCCTGAGTTCAATTCTCAGCAGCCATATGGCAGCTCACAACCATCAATAATGGATCGGATGCCCTCTTCTGGTGAGCAGACTTACATTCAAACAAATCATTCATAAAGTCCATAAACAAAATAATAATAATAAATTTCTGCTGTTCTCATAAAGAAGACGAAGGACATCGAGATGGCTCTGAGTACAAGCACTTGCTATGCCAGCCAGACTACCTGAGTTCTATGCGCATATCTCATTTTTAAAAAATAAAGAGTTAGATGCAGTGGCATGTGTCTGTAACCCCAGCACCCCTGCAGGGAAGAAAGACCCTGCCTCAGTAAGGAGGAAGTTGTCCTCTGATCTCAATAGGAATGTCATGGTAGGTAGTCACTGCTGCCTTTCTTTCACACACATACTAATAATAAAATAATTTTTACAAACGGAGATGAAAAAGCTGAGTAAAACAAAGATGGCAGTTCAGAGGTAGAGCGAGTGCCTAACAAGTATGATGGCCTAGGCTTAACCCCACTACCATATTTAAGTAGATATGGACATAAAAAAAAAAACAAACACTTTCTGTGGGCAGTGGTGGCACACAGAAGGGAGGCAGAGGCAGGCAGATCTCTGTGAGTTCAGGGTTAGCCTGGTCTACAAAGAGAGTTCCAGGACATCAGGCCTACACAGAGAAACCCTGTCTCAAAAAGAAAAAAACCAAAATGAAACAAATTAAATTAAAAACAAATTAAAATGAAATTAATTAAATTAATTTAAAATAAATTAAAAACAAAACAAAATAAAAACCTATCTTCTTAGCCAGGTATAGTGGCACATGTCTTTAATCCCAGCACCAATGAAGCAGAGGTGAGCAGATCTCTGAGACAGGCTAGCCTGAGTCTACACAGTGAGTTCCAGGCTAGCCAGGGATGCAGAGGGAGAACCTATCTTAAAAAAAATCTTCTCTCTCTCTACGGACGTTGTGGAGACAAAGACGCACATTCAACACTATGGGAACCCTGATAAACATGTTCTCTGTTTTGAGCTGGAAGATGACGAACGCATCCTCGGAGGCTGGATGATTCAGAATTAGTGTCCCTAGGCATGCTGCAATCATGTTTATTAAGCAATTCCTTTTTCTATTCTTCTCTCATACATTACATGCCGACTGCAATTTCCTCTCCCTCCACTCTTCCCAGTCTCCCTATCCCCCACCCTCCCTCTCCCCCAGATCCACTCCTCTGTTTCCTTTCAGAGAAGAGCAGACCTTTCAGGGATATCAAGTGAACATGGCATAACAATTTACAATAAGAACAGGCACAAACCCTCATATCAAGGCTGGACCAGGCAATCCAGTAGGAGGAAAAGGTAAAAGAGTCAGAGACACTCTACTCCCACTGTGGGAGTCCCACAAGAATAACATATGTACGGAGGAGCTATCTCAGACCCATACAAGCTCCATGATTGCCGGTTCAGTCTCCATGAGCTCCTATGAGCCCCGCTTAGTTGATTCTGTGTGTCGTGTTCTCATGGTGTCCTCAGCCCCTCTGGTTTCTACAGTCCTTCACCACGACCACCCCCTGAACTCCTCCTGAAGTCTGGCTGTGGGTTTCTGCATCTGCTAAGTAACGGCTTCTTAACTTGCCTTATCTCTGCTGAAGGACACAAATCGTGATGCTAGGGCTTGAACCGGAAGCAATCAATGCTGGAATCACATTACTAAGAGTCCTCGCCATGGGGCCACTCAGCAGACACCGAGAGGAGGAGGAAAGTGGGGTGTCTTTCCTGTCGTTCCTGTTCCTCTCCTACCCTCAAGAGCAGCAGGTGGCTCTACTTGCCAGTTTCTTTTGACTGTCACAGACCCGCCTTGTCATTAGAGCATCTCCACCTGCAGGGCAGACTTAGAGCCTCATAACAAGGATATGCTGGTACATGCCTGTAATCCCAATACTCAGGAGGCTGAGGCAGGAGGATTGTCACAAGTCTGAGGATAGCCTAGGTTACATAGCAACATTATCTCAGAAAAAAAAAAACAACCAAAATAACAATTAAAAAAATTATGGCCGGGTGGTGGTGGCGCACGCCTTTAATCCCAGCACTCGGGAGGCAGAGGCAGGTGGATCTCTGGGAGTTCGAGGCCAGCCTGGTCTAGAAGAGCTAGTTCCAGGACAGGAATCAAAAAAGCTACAGAGAAACCCTGTCTCGAAAATCAAAAAAAAAAAAAAAAAAAAAAAAAAGAAAGAAAAAGAAAAGAAAAAAGAAAAAAATTATGTCCCCAGCACCATACGGCCCCGTAAGTGTCTAGTTCCCACCAGCACCCCGCCTTTTCCTTTTTGTCTACAATCTAGAAAGGTGAATACAGCTTTCAAAATTCACCTTGGAGCTCATCTCAGTGTCACCTTGGTGCCTTTGCAGCAACTCTGTGATTTGTTCCCTCCACTTTAACTGCCAAGAGCAGCTGGGCAACAGTAGTTCATGCCGATAATCCCGACTATTGAAAGCCTGGGGTGGGAAAAGTGTCTTGAATTAGAGGGCGTTCTGTACTACACAATGACCCTAGTCCAACCTAGGCTATAGTCCTTGCCTCAAAGTAAACAAAGCCTAAGCAATAAATAAATAAATAATTAAAAATAAAAGCAACACTATTAGAACTTACTCAATGACAACTCAGAATAAAGTAAAAAAAAAATGGAGCCTAAGGAAAAAAGAACTTCATCCTAACAGGCTGCACAGGCTGTTACGCGAGTGTAGGAGAGGCAGGACTGACGCTAGCCCATTAGCCAACCCCATCCATCTATCTGTTTATTGAACAAGGGTTTATTATGCCATCTAGTGCGCCTCAAGTCACTCAGAAACTAAAAGATGAGACAGACTGGACTTGATGGAGTACACCTGCAATGTCAGAACTCCAGAGGCAGAAGCAAGATGATCCTAGCACATTTGAGGCTAGCCTAGTCTATATACTGGATATCCCAAGCTATCCAGGGATACATATCAAGACTTTGTCTTTAAAAAAAAAAATTAGGAGCCGGGCGGTGGTGGCACATGCCTTTACTCCCAGCACTCATGAGGCAGAGGCAGGCAGATCTCTGTGAGTTTGGGGTCAGCCTGGTCTACAGAGTGAGTTCCAGGACAGTCAGGGGTATTACGTAGAGAAACCCTGTCTCGAAAAAAAATAGACTGATCAAAATAAGTAATAGAATATGCAGGTATCTGTGATGGGAATTGTAGCTTAGTAACAGAGTACTTGACGGGCATGTGCAAGACTCTGAGCGTGACCTTCAACAGCAAGGCCTCCCACACACTACAACTTCCGATAATTGCTAGAACAAAGCTCTGTGTGGGGGCCATGCCTATATTCCCAGCACTTGCTTAGATGATGAAAGGAGCACTGAGAGCTCAAGGCCAGACTGGACTCCATAGTGAACTGTGTGCAAACCGGAGCCATGTCGCCCTGCCTGGAAGAAAGAGAAATAAGTGATGTTCTGTTGACAAAGTACTAAGGGAAGGCTTCAGTGGAGAAGGTAGCGAGGGAGTCTTGGGAGCTGGAGTGAAAACTTTCCTGGAGGAGACAGCATGTGTAAATATTGTGAGACAGACATGAGGCCAACCTGTTCCAGCAGCAGTGAGGAAAGATACAGGGGAGCAAATGCTGTGACTGGAGTAGGTGTTCACGGGCAGGCTACAGGCTTTGGCAGCTGTGGTGAGGAGAGCTGCTTTTGGCTTCGGTCTGAAGGGGACTTATAGGAGGAACCTGAACAAGACAGTTAGGACATCTGATATAGAAGCTGAAAAGGGTACTCTGGCTGCCGCAAGCTAGGTAAAGCAATGAGTGCGAACAGAGAAATGTCTCCCAGAGGTGAAGTGGACAGCTGATCCTAAGGAAGGGGAGGGAGGGCTATCAGCAGAGAAGGAACAGCATAGAGGTGGGTTGTATTTCAGGAAATACCCACATCAGCCACCTGGAACAGGAAGCAGCTACTATAAGCAACTCACCATCTTTAGTACTAGTCAGCCTGTCCTGGAGACAGCACACCCGGCTTTAGGAGCAGCAAGACGGATGCTTCTTCCTCAGGCAATACCACCAAGTTCCTCCAACAAAGCTAGGGGATGGAGATACAGGCCTGGGCTCCTAGAGTCTTCTCAATGGAAGTCTCTGTTAGCCCAACACAGGGCTTCTGATAATCTGTGTGAAGACCAATGTGGGGTCACTGGAGAGACCCAACAGTTTGACAGTTCTGAGACAAGAGACAAAAACAAAACAAACTCACTTAGGACTCTTGAGAGGAACTAGGGAGATGACTTGTTCTTGCAGCAGGTCTGGGTTTAGTTCCCAGCACCCATACAGTGGCTCACAACCATCATCATTCCAGTTCCAGGGATCTGATGAGGATAGCTGACATATGCATGGTGCACATACATACACAAAGGCAAAACTCTTACACATAAAATAAGTAGGTGCTGGAGAGAGAACTGGCCGCTCTTCCAGAGGAACTAGGTTCAATTCCCAGAACCCACATGGCAGCTGACAATAAATAATTTTAAAATGAATGCTAGATCCTAGCACTCATGCCGGTTTTGAACCTGAAGGCCCGGAAATACACAGTTAAAAGCTTCTAGTAGCTGGCTCCATTGGTGCATGTCTGTAGTCGCCACTTAGGAGGCTGAGGCAGGAGGATTCCTCACGCCACAACCTGAAGGACAGGTTAAGTAATAAAGGATTTCCACACCTCTAAACAAACAGGTAAATAAAAACTTCCCCAAATTAGTTGTGTATAGGAAATAGGGAACAGAGGAACACACTAAATCACACTGTAGGATGCAATCAGTAAACTCAAAAACACGGAAAATGGGGTGAGAGGAGTTGAGGGAGGGGAAACTGTGATAGAATATATGACGAAAAAATATTTCCAATAAAAATTTAAAAGACAACAAAACAAAAAACAGAAAACACCAAGGACAAAACCAGTATTCTCTTTTAATGTCAGTTTCATCCTGGGTGTGGTGGTGCCTGCCTTTAGTCCCCACATTCCACAGAGTAGGCAGAGACAAATGGATCTCTGTGAGTTAGAGGCCAGCACGGTCTACATAGAGTTCTAGGCCAGCTGGGGCTGTATCGTGAGACCCTGTCTCAAAAAACAAAACAAAGCCAATTGCAAGGAATTACTAATTTTTTGAAGGGGGAAGACCCACCTACAGATTAAGTCATAACAACTGCATACAATATGAAATATCTTTAGAACACTAAGATTCAAATAATCAACTATAAAAATTGGGCAATTGCCTGGTGGTGGTGGCGCACGCCTTTAATCCCAGCACTT
Source organism: Microtus oregoni (assembly GCF_018167655.1). NCBI lineage: Eukaryota > Metazoa > Chordata > Mammalia > Rodentia > Cricetidae > Microtus > Microtus oregoni. The sequence continues at coordinate 46,961,468 of NW_024543063.1, forward strand.
GGGAGGCAGAGGCAGGCAGATCTCTGTGAGTTCGAGACCAGCCTGATCTACAAGAGCTAGTTCCAGGACAGGAACCAAAACCACAGAGAAACCCTGTCTTGAAAAACCAAAAAAAAAAAAAATTGGGCAATCATGGATATTTGAACTTGATAGTTTAGAATAATAATGATGTTCTATGAAGCCTGGCATAGTGACACACATCTGTAATCCCAGCACTTGGGAGACTGAGGCAGAATTGTAGTGAGTTTGAGATCAGATTGGGGTACATAGTAATTTCTGGGATACATAGTCTGTATCAATCAACCAACCAACCAATCAATCAATAAACAAACAAGGGCTGGATGGTGGTGGCACAAACCTTTATTCCCAGCACTTGGGAGGCAGAGGCAGTTGGATCTCTGTGAGTTCGAGGCCAACCTGGTTTACAAGAGCCAGGACAGGTTCCAAAGTTACAGAGAAACCCTGTCTCGAAAAACAAACAAACAAAAAACAAAAACAAAAAAATACCCAAGCAAACAAATAAATAAAGGTACCCAGCACTTGGGATGCAGAAGCAGGTGGATCTCTGTGAGTTCAAGGCCAGCCTGGTCTAGAAAGCGAGTTCCAGGACAGCCAGAGCTACATAGAAAAAAGTCCTCACCCCACAGTGACAAACCACCTCTGACAAGGCCAAACCTTCTAACCCTTTTGGAACAGTTCTACTAAATGAAGACCAAGCATTCAGATATATGAGCCTGTGGGGGGCACTGTTGTTTTTGTGTTGTTTTGTTTTGACCACTGCCAGGCTATAGGGGCCACCCCTGCCCCCTTCCAGAGAGGGTTTTTCTTGTAGCCTTGGCTCTCCTGGAACTCACTCTGTAGACAAGGATGTCGGCAAACTCAAGAGATCCACCAGCCTCTGTCTCCCAAGTATTAGGATTAAAGATGTGCACCACCACCACCTGACTAGAGCTATCATTCTTATTCAAATCGCCACAGCCTGGTCCCATTTAGGGACCAGTTATTCTTGTTCAATATTGAGGGCAAACGACATTCCATCTCTAGGCAAGTGTTTATTTGGAAAGCCCTCATCTTCATTAATTTAGCCCTTTCTTTGGTATATAAAGTCTTCTCATCAGACTTTTTTTAAAAAAAAATTCTTTAAGACAATTTCCCTATGTAACCCAGCTAACCTACAACATCTCCATGTAGATAAGGCTGGTTCCAAACTGTGGCAATCCTCCTGCCTCTCCTTCCCAAGAGCTAAGATTAGAGACACAAACCCCATGTCTGGCCAGACCCTTTCTTGATGAGACTCGACAAAAACAATGTACTTTATTGCCCAGTGATGAATGGAAGAGCTTGGGGAAGGCTGTTGAAACCTTCAGGGACTTTCCTGACCTGTCCCGGAAAACACACGCTGACCCTCTGCTGCCTGTAAGTGTAAGCCGCTGAGTGTTAGAGAAAGGGATACACAGGACGTAGGACTTGTGGAGGGGAAGTCATGTTGGGAATGGAGGAGTAAGGAGAAGGTATCTTCCCTGGTGCTGGAGCACATACTTTAATCCCAGCCCTTGGGAGGCAGAGGCAGGAAGCCCTATATTAAAAAAAAAAAAAAAGGAAAACGGTGTCTCAGGAAGTTGGAGCAATGTGTGAGAGGTAATCTTTGATTTGGGGTGTGGTGACACATGCCTTTAATCATAAGGAAAAGTCCTCTTCAACTCTGTGAGTCTGAGGTCAAACCTGGTCTACAGAGCTAGTTCTAGGGGAGCCAGAGTTACACCATGAAACCCTGTCTTGCAAAAAAAAAAAAGAATCTTATTTTAAAATGAGGTGAGGTAGAGAGATGGCTCCACACTTAAGAAAACTTGTTGCCCGGCTCAGAAGACCCAGGTAATACACTGGGTATGGCCTCAAATTACCTGTAAGCCCAGTGATGTGAGGGCAGAAGACAGAGGATTGCTGGGGCCTTGAGGTTGCCAACCTAGCTAAAAAGAACCTCTAGGTTCAATTTGAAACCAGGCCTCACAGGTAGAAAATAATAGGGTAGGACATGGGTTGCCCTCCTCTGGCATTGGCCTCTGTGCCTGCCCAGGCAAATGCACCCACAAACTCAACTACACAACACAAATAAATATGAGAGAGAGAGAGAGAGAGAGAGAGAGAGAGAGAGAGAGAGATATCAAGGTCAATTACAGTTACAGCTCTCAAAGATAATGTCTCAAAAAAGAAAACAGCATACTTTTCAGTATGCTAAAACAGGGCTACTGTTGAGTGTGGCTGGAATGAACGGATCCCAAGAGGGGCAGCCAACCACGATGGGAGGAGTTCTTAACAAATTTATCTTACACCGCTTTTCCAAACATACTCATTACAGCCCAGAAACAGCAGGCTTTTAGAAATCCTTCTCATTTGTGGGAGGAGAAACTAAGGGGGTCTCAGCTGTAGCTAGCTCGAGGGTCTACCGTTCTTTATGGAGATGGGCCACACACGCAGGCCTCACACAGCTGCCACTGGCTCCCCAAAAGCCAAGTGCTCTTACAGAAGCCCCCTCCAAGACGACCCACGGCAGTGACAGGCAAGGCTGTGTCTGGGATGCCAAGAGACAGGAAGGGGCCTGAGAGGAAGGGCTCTGCAGCACAGAGGACAGAGCAGAAGGGACTGATCAGTTCTGGTTTTCTCTGCAGCACCCATGCCTCCTGCAGCCCCCCTTCCCCCGGATACTACCATGTCCTCTACAGAGAGCACGTACAAGCTCTTAACCTCTGAGCCATCTCCATCTCTTGGGCTTTTTAAAGTTTGAGTCTGAAGGATTGAATTCCGGTTCTCACACCTGCTTGTAGGGCAAACACTTCGCTCACAGAGCTACCGCACCAGCTTTCATTTGTTTATTATTTATTTATTTTTGAGGCACGTTCCCCGTACCCTAGGCTGGTTCCCCAGCTCAGCCTGACCTTGAAATTTCTGCTCTTCCTGCCTCTACTTCTCAAGTGCTAGGGCCGCAGGTGTGCAGCAATAGGCCTGGTTTTGTGCGGTGCTGCGGATCAAATCCAGGACTTCCTGCATTCTAGGCAAGCGCTCTACCAACTAAGCTACAAAAGAGCCGAGTATTGGCTCTTAATATTGCCTGTTATTATTACTGCAGTTGCTATTAATTCCCAGTCAGTCCCTTGGGCGTTGGATGGCATGGACAATTTGTACCTGGTAAAGAGGAACTTCCTGATTGCTGAAATCTCACCACATCAAAGCCAGTCCAACCAGCAGAGGCCCAGGACCCAGTATGTGTCCTGGAGTTCTGGCCTTTGTCCCAAGAAGAATGAAGGTTACTCATGATCCAGCCAGGTTCCCTTCTTAGGAATCTAAAGAATTGCTTGAGAGATTGTATGGTGGGAATCAGTGGTTCAGTTTATGTTTTGAGGTGAAATGCTCAGAATGACCCCTAAATTCCAGACCTCTCCCTGAAGCCAGACCCAACCAACCCATCGGCTTCATCCGGCGTTGGGCCCAGCCACCGAGGTAGTGCAGATCACTGACAACTTCCTTGAGCCAATGGTGGCTGAAAGGCCACGTTCCACAGACCACGAGCGCTGGGAGCCCGTGTTACCCTGAACTGCCACAGAGAAGGACGCTCACATCTGTGTCTACATTAAACACATTTACTTCCATTAAATGTTTGCTCCTGCACAAGTGGAGGGGGTTCGAGGGTACAGAATGATAACTGGGAGAGCTGCGTGGATCACAAAGTCATACAATGAGGCCTAGAAAGGCTGTAACAATGGTGAGGATTGGGGCTATGTGGGGAGATTTTGAGTGTAACCCCTCGGGTGATAACTTGAGTGTATGATGTGTTGGGATCTCTGATTGGTTCTTTTCCTTTTGCTGTTTCTCTTGTCGACGTGGCAAGACTGAGTGACAAGCACTGTCCAGCTGCTCCTCTGGAATCATGTCCTCCAGAGGACTTTGCCATCTGCTTTGCTCCCGGACCTGGAGGTGACAGTTGTCAGTCAGCAGCTTTTCCGGGTCTCCTGTAGCCTGTTAATGCTACGGAAGCCCCTGCGCAGATTCATGCCCTGCTCTCTTGCCGTCTCACCATACCTGTTCCACCTCTCTGAAGACGCGTAGCAGGTTTCCTCGAAGGACACCTTGCAGCTCCTGTTCAGTCCAGCCCCGTCTCAGCAACTCCTCTATGAGCACTGGGTATGTAGACACGTCCTCCAGGCCCTGAGGGAACCTGTGCAGTCACCAGCAGGTGAACCTCAGACCCAATATCCTAATCCAACTGAAAACCTCAGCTCTACCTGAGTTGCACCCTCAGCAATGGTCATACGTGGGGCTGGAGACTAGGAAGGGGTAAGTCGTTTGCTCCAGTCCTAATTCTTCAGAGGTCTGAAAATCTCTTAAAAAAAATATGTAGTGCTATAAATCAACCCTTGGGCCTCATAGATAAGCAAGTTCCCTATCACTCCTAGTCCCTTCCTTGAAAAGCTCCTAAATGGTCTTTTAAGATTTATGCCTTCCAGTTAGGCAATGGTGGTGTGCGCCTTTAATTCCAGCACTTGGAAGGCTGAGGCAGGCTTCAGATCTCTCTGAGTTTGAGGTCAGTCAGGGCTACATAGTGAAACTCTTTCTCAAACAAACTCAAACAAACAAGAAAAGATTTATGCTTTTTTTTTTTAAAATTTATGCTTTCTAATAAATGCAGATATCCCCTCTGTTAAAAAAAAAAAGGAGTATCTGAAGCTGTTGCTCAGGAGTAGAGTCCCTGGCTTGACTAACTTCAGGAAGGTTCTGAGGTGGATTCCTAGAACTGGAAAAGAAAAAAAAGAATACTGAAGAAACAAACGCAGGGGCCAATAATAGGTTCAGTGACTAAAGGCCTAACAACCTGAGTGTAGTCTCTGGAATCCACATGGGAGAAGAAAAGAGTGATTCCTGCCATGTGTGCCCTAGCATGCACATCCACCCCACTTTCCAAGTGGTAAATATTGTTTTAAAAAAGAAAAGGAATAGCCAGGCGGTGGTGGGGCACACTTTTAATCTTAGCACTTGGGAGGCAGAGGCAGGCAGATCTCTGAGTTCAAGGCCAGCCTGGTCTACAGAGTGAGTTCCAGGACAGTCAGGGCTCCACAGAGAAGCCCTTTCTTAACAACAGTACCGAGAATAACAACTGGCAGAGAAGACAGTCCGCTCAGAGGTCTGCAGTGGGTGCACGGGCTAGAAAAATGAGCTTTCTCAAAGTACCTTAGTGGGGGCCTTGGGCTGAAGACATACAGGAGAGCACAGGAAAGAGCCCTGGGGATGGAGAGATGTCCAATGGGCAAAGCCTAAAGGCCTTGAGGACCTTGATGCTGCGAGAGCAGCTTCAGATCAGCCACGGAGAAATACTCACTGCGCGGCGCCATCGTAATCTCCACCAATCCCTATGAACTCCGATCCAATCACTGCTTTGATGTGGTCAAAGTGATCTGGGGAAATGGACAGTCAACAGAATGGGGCTTTCAGGGAAAGAATGGCCTTGGAATTAGGTTTGGCAGATCCCATTCCTCCTTGGATTACAGTCTAGGATTCTCTTTATCTCTCTCTCTCTCTCTCTCTCTCTCTCTCTTTCCTTCTTTCTTTTTTTGAGACAGGGTTTCTCTGTAGCTTTTGGTTCCTGTCCTGGAACTAGCTCTTGTAGACCAGGTTGGCCGTCGAACTCACAGAGATCCGCCTACATCTGCCTCCTGAGTGCTGGGATTAAAGGCATGCACCACCACTGCCCAGCTCAGTCTAGGATTTTCATAAGCCATAACTTCGCAGGGAACAGGCTCCAGCCGCCTGGACTCCTTCCCAGTCAGTCCCACAAAGTGAGCATCTCTGAGAAGAGACTGGTATTTGCTTCAGTTGACCTTTCTCCGGCTTCCTTTTCTTTCATTTTTCTTTTCTTTCTCTCTTTTGTTTTTCTTGTTCTCCCCCCATTTCAGGAAAGCTATCTTGGCTCTTAGAGAGCTTAACAATGCTCAGTCTGAACATTTTCTTGGCAAGAATCTTGCCCTTGACTTGTTTATTCACAACAAAGCCAGCAGGGTGCTGCGTGATATTGTAAACAATTTTGCCAGGGTAATATTTATGAGGCCTTTCTTTCTGAATAGTGCCCAACTCCTTGATGTCTACAGTATTATCCTTTTCATAGATTTGTATATATGTGGTCAAAGCAACAAATCTATATTTCTTAAAAGGCCTAGAAAGAGCTGGAGAGATGGATGGGTCAGTGGTTAAAAGCAGTGCCTGCTCTTCTGGAGGATCTGAACTTGGTTTGATTTCCAGCATCCACACAGTCATCTATATTTTCAGTTCTGGGGGGTCTGACATCCTCTTCTATCCTCTGCAGGCACCAGGCATGTCTAGGATACACAGACATACATGCAGGCAAAACACCCATACACATAAAATAAATTACTAATAAAATCAAAACAAAGGCCTGAAGAAGTTACAGAGGGTGGCTTTCTTCTTTCCTTTTGTGTTTGGCATTTTTGGTGAATTACTGGAAGATGGCATCTGTGGCCCAAACAGATTTCTATAACTGTAGCTGTTACTCCACACACAGTCCTGGCATCAGAACTAACACAAGCTGCTCTAGACGAGACTTCAGGTTGGAGTGAAAGTGTTTAGAGGGGCCCCTAATTTAGTTCATAGTCAACCTAATTCATCTCTGATTCCAGTTTGGAAAACCTGGCAGGGCCTCCTTTCAACAAGACTGAAGGCAGAGATGGGTAGGGTAGCCCATGCAGAAGCACAGATAGCTGGCACATCGCTCTAGAATGGTCCCCAGCCCCCCTCACAAAGCGGTTTGGGTTATTTGACTCTGGTCCCAAGGTAGTACTAAAGTGCTCTGCGTCTTGTCCACCATGCACATTTTTTAAACCCCCCCCCCCCTTTTTTTGGTTTTGTTTTCCAAGACAGGGTTTCTCTGTAGCTTTGGAGCCTGCCTTGGAATTAACTCTTGTAGACCAGGCTGGCCTCAGACTCACAGAAAACCACCTGCCTCTGCCTCCCGAGGGCTGGGATTAAAGGTGTGTGCTACCACTGTCCGGCTTAAAATGTCTTTTTTTTTTTTTTTGAGACAGGGTTTCTCTGTATCACCCTGGCTATCCTGGCACTTGCTCTGTATTAACAGCTGGTGGGGATGGAGTCAATCCAGGCCTTCATAGGAGGCAAGTGCTCTCTGCAAATGGAACTACAGCATTTTTGTCTAGACTGCCGTGCCGACACCCTGAAGTCTTCAGGTCAAACTCAGAACTGTTCAGAAAGCCCAGGGGGGAACGGTTTCCAAACCTTTATTGCTAAGCACGCTCCCTTGCTGCGATTTACCTCAGAAAGTAACTTTGCCGCTTTTCCTCCCTCTTCCTGTCTCCCCTCATCTATCTCTCTCTCGCCTTCCCTCATCACTGAAGATGCTGATGTTTACGACTTCTTTCTTTTTTTAAAAAAAAAAGATTTGTTTATTAATTATGTATACAGTATTCTCAGTATTCTGTCTGCATGTATGCCTGCAGGCCAGAAGAGGGCACCAGATCTCATTACAGATGGTTGTGAGCCACCATGTGGTTGCTGGGAATTGAACTCAGGACCTTTGGAAGAGCAAGCAGTGCTCTTAACCACTGAACCATTTCTCCAGCCTTACAACTTGTTTCTTGTTATTGTCCTTTCAAACTCCAATAAGATTGTCTTTGGTGTTTAAAGACAAAGGAAGAGAGAAAAAGATATACCAAGAGGCAGGCTTTGGAAGACTCACCTCCCACAGTGGACACATTCGCTAAGGGGTTGCATTGCAACACCCCTACAGAGAATGTCACCATGACGATGCCACCGTTCTTCTTCTGCAAAGATGGTCAAAAGGACACTCAGCTTGGCGCCCCAGCATAATTATGTGTCTACCTCCACCCTGTGAGAAAGCTTTGGGGGGCAGTGTCAATGAGCAAGACTTAACTCTATTTTAAGTGATGTCTTGGCCCTAAACTTGAGGGGTATAGGAATAATTATCTGCAACAACCTCCTCACCCCACAACAGAGAATTTGGGCGCAATGGACTGTGGGTTTGTGAGGCAGTGAATGCTCAGTCTGGGGGGCTGAGGGAATGGAGGGGACAAGTTTCAAGTTCAAAGCCTCCTGGTTTGAATTTCTCGATTTAGGTCCCAGGGCTAGAAAGTTTCTCACCAGAAGCCTCAGGATGTCATCAGGAAGATTCCGAGCATTTCTGCACACACCCCTGGCAGCCGAGTGGGAGAAGATCACAGGTGCCTGTGACACTTCCAAGGCCCGCCGTGCAGTAGCATCCGAGACATGGGACAAATCAACCATCATACCCAAGCGATTCATTTCTGCCACCACTTTCTGTGAGCGCAGGTTAGGAGGAAGTCTCAGGGGTACATACATACATGCATTAGTCATCCAGGAAAGGGCACATGCAGGGCACATAGATGCATGCATTAGTCATCCAGGAAAGGGGTACATGCAGGGTACATACATGCATGTATTACTCATCCAGGAAAGGGGTACGTGCAGGGTACATACATGCATGCATTACTCATCCAGGAAAGGGGAACATGCAGGGTACATACATGCATGCATTACTCATCCAGGAAAGGGGTATATGCAGGGTACATATATGCATGCATTACTTATCCAGGGGTATGTGCAGGGTACATAATGCATGCATTACTCATCCAGGGAAGGGGTATGTGCATTTGCGTGGAGTATCACTCAGAGTCCTTACTTCGCCAAAGCTGGTCAGTCCTTTGACTCTGCTGTAGAATGAGTGGACGTCCTTAGATGAGCTCTCTGCCCTGCAGGAAGGCAAGAGGCAAGCTAATTGGTGGCCATGCCCTCCAAACTCTTCATTCTTGCAACCCTAAAGAGCTAACTAAAAAACCCCAATTGCCTGGCAAAAGGAGGAATCCCAATCTTGCCTTATAAACCCCAACTACCAGCCCCTGTATGCGAGTCCCAGGCGGTATCGGTAAACCTTGGTCTGTGTCCACAAGGGCAGCTTTCTGCTTCAGCGGGCTTGCACCATCTGCACTGTGCTCACCAGGGTGTATTGCAGGTGTGTGTGAGCGTCAGGTAGCGCACCCCCAGCTGGTAGAAACTTCGAAGCACGGAGAGGCTGTTATCTAATGAGTGGCCGCCCTCCACACCAATGAGGCAGGCCAGTCTCTGGGTGCTGTTCAGAGCTGTAGGCACGGGTCAGATGATTATGTCCAGGAGTAGTAGCTTCATCCAGTCCCCAATACCCTAAAGAAGTCCACTTACCCTTAACCGAGGTCACAAGCTCCAGCTCAGAATAAGAGGCGCACATTCTGTGAATGAGGTCAATCTGTTCCAGTGTGAGGCGCAAGGCATCCCTGTCCTGGGTCTGGCATGGTACGTAAGCGGACCAGAACTGGAGGCAAAGTCAGGGGTTGACTTTGGGCCCTTACAGCTGACAGACTTGTGGGTCTAGAGGCCACATATAATAAACGTGATGCTTGCTCTGTGGTACTTCATACCCACTTGCTGGCTTGCTATTGACCCCTCTAGCCACAACGTCATATTGTTTTTTTAAGTCACTATAGTAACAGACTTCCCATCTGACTAATGTCATTTCTGGGGTCCCAATTTCTCCAGCCTTCCCCAGCAACCATGCTAGTATTTGTGTGTGTGTATGTATTACCTGGGCTCCCACAAAGCCATTTCTCAGCCTATTCAGGCTTGTCTGGCCATAGGTGAAGTTTCTCACGTCAGCATCCTTTAGCCCACTCCAGTAAAATTGCCTCAGGACAAGAGGAAGGTCGTTGTGACTGCATGAGAGTCAAGAAAGAGCTTAGCTCAAACAGAATTGGTTGGATGGTACCCATCCTGAGTGCCTGTAATCCCAGCACTCAGAAGGCTAAGGCAGGAGCATCATTTAAAGTTCCAGGTCATTCTAGGATACTTGGTAAGTTCTGGAGCAGCCTGGGCGCGAGAGAGGGACACACACACACACACACACACACACACACACACACACAATGCTCAGAGAACACATGGCTCTACCTCTTTGGTTTCCAGGTCTAGCAGAAATATTCCGCTACTCCTAACCCACGTTACCCAGACCATACTGAGATGCCCTAAAGCCTGGGCTACCAGAGAAGGAGTAATAGAGAAAGGCCAAACATTGTTGATAGGGGACAACATGTAGAAGTGGATAGTAGGAGAGGACCGGCAGGTTTAGAGCCCTCAGGAGTATGCTCAGCCCGGTTTCACCCCAAGCCATCCTTTACCTACCCGTCTACAAGAGGGAAGTCTTGCATCAGGGCTCTCGCGCGATCTCTCAGGTCTGGAAAATTGGAGTTGCCGGCACTGGTTGGGGTGCTGGAGGTGCCGTCGGGCTTGGTGAGGACTCTGGGAGTACTTGGTGCTCCAAAGATGCCAGATCTGGTTTGGGTCCCTGCTAGAGGCTGTGAAGGCCCTAACAGGAGCAGCACCAACAGGAACACTGAAAGCATTGGGCCGGGCATCCGGTGACCCTCGAGGCCCGTGGGTCGCATCTTGCTCAGGGCGGGGCAAGCGAGCGTAGGTGAACGTCTCAAAAGCCTGAGAGGGACAGATCGGAGAGACCGGGTCTAGTGAGGAGTTTGAGGTCAACGGATGCGGCGGCTCAGCACAGCCGCCAGGGGGATCTACAACCCAATTATCCTAATCTCTAAGGGCACTTCCGCAGGGCAGGGTAGTTGAATCCGACAGCACTCAGTTCAGCTCCTCTCTGGGCGTCCTTCGTCCCATGCCTTCTTCCCTGTTTACTGTTCCCAGGGAGCCAATCCCAGTGACTTCCTGGCTGTTTCTAGGGATTGCTCTCCGAGAAAGCGGCCCTGTGGTCTTCTTTTACACAACGAAAGTGAGCTCTTGGCAAGACCACATCGTGTCCCTGACTCCCAGCCTGGGAACTACTCAGAGCACACACACACCTCCATACCCCAAACCCCTTCTGTCATCATTCAGGGTGACGGCTCTCTTCTCTGTTGATGCTGTACCCGCCCAGAACTCTCACCATGACCCATCAGAGATGAGACCTGAATGCGCACTAAGTGGTGCTCATTCAGGGAACACTCACTTAGTAACACAGGCACAAAGTCGATTAGCTAGTGAAATGGAAGGGAATGAAATACTTTCCAGGGCAGCAGAACCCCATCCCAGCACCTTCTTCCCCGGGACTGCAAACTTACCTCCTCCCTCAGTGCGGAAGCCAGGGCAGAAGTAAGAGTTCTAAGGCCTGGGACTTGTGTCTAGTGGCTTTGTACACCTTATCTGTGGCTCTTGTGGCCTGAGCTCTGCCAGAAACTGCGGGGGCTTAGTTTCCTTCCTTGCAAGCCCCACCCTGTTCCCAGCCCTCACCCTTTCTCTTCTCCAGGAACACCCCCAGCCGCAGAAACATACAGGCACACACATACACGCGAGCAAATGCACGCACGGGGCGTGCGTTTTTGTAGAAGTCCAATGACGGGACTTTAAATGACATAAAGCCCCTTCAAGAGCTCTGCTCACTCTCCACCAGAAAACTTTGGCTGTTCCTGTCAACCACTCAAGGTTCTGTCGTGATCCCTGCCGCTAGTGGAGCGGCTCCATTTTCTGGAACCTTCCTCAGGTGACATAAGCACTTTGGATATATGAAAAGCCCCCCCCCCCTTTTTTTTTCCTTGGTTTATGTGGTAGAGAAGCCCTCTTAAAAAAGGAAATGGAGGCTGGACATGATACCAAATGCCTTTAACTCCAGAACTTGAAAGGCAGAGGGCAGAGGCAAGCAGCTGTGCGTTCAAGGCTAGCCTGGTCTACCTAATGAGTAGACCAGATAGAGTTAGTTACAAAGCGAGCCTTGTCTCAAATGAATAAACATTAAATAAAATTTAAAGAAGGAAATGAGAAAACTCTTTGAAAGGTAGACAGAAATCTTGGACTACCCAGCAGGGATGGATTTGTGTTTTGGGGACTGCACACTAGTGCCTGCTGTCTGTGATGGCTCTGCACTCAAGGCCGTCAACTCCTGGCCTGCTGCTCACTGGTAGGCCCACTACAGAATGTGTGTTCCTTTAGGGTCAGGCCAGGGCACTTTTCTGCCCATCCCGACTCAGGCCCAGCTCCTTTCCTTTCCCTTCCCCCACTGCCAAGAGGCAAAAGGGAAGAGAAACTCTTAGACACGCTGGTCTCCTATCACAGCTGTGGGTTTGAGGGTAACCTCCTGTTTGTTCCATTCTTAATAAGCCCCAGGAAGCTGAGGGGAAGAAAAAGAAGAGGGCTCCAAGTGTCCTCCTCAATCACTCTACGTCTTATTTTTTGAAGCAGGGTCTCTCACTGAACCTGAAGCCCACGGTTTCAGCTGCCCTGACTGACTGGCTAGCCCCAGGCATCTTCCTTCCTCCGTCCCTCCCTGTCCGATGCTGGTATTATATCAGCGCCTGATATTTCCCCTGTGTGCTGGGGATCCGAACTCGGGTCCACATGTTTACACTTTACCAACTTAGCTATTTCTCCCACCTCCGCTACAAATTGTTTTTGAAATTTTTTTATTACATTTATTTACTTACTTTCCTGTGTGGGTACATGCGTGGAGGTCAGAGGAGAACTGGCAGGCATTGTTCTCTCTTTTCATCACGTGTGTGTCAGGAATCAAACTCAGGGTGTCAAACAAGCACCATCACCTGTTGAACTGTCTTGCTGGCCTTATTTTGTTTCAAAAAGTTTTTTTTAATTTACTTTTTATTATTTTGTGTGCATGAGTATTTTTCTTGCATGTATGTCTACCACATGCATGCCTGGTGCCCTCAGAGGTCAGAAGAGTGCACTGGATCCCCTGGAACTGGAGTTACAGATGCTTGTGAGTCACCATGGGGGTGCTGAGATTTAACCCTGATCCCCTGGAAACAACAAGGGCTATTAACCTCGGAGCCACCTCTCCAGACATGGCCGGCCCTATTTTAAAGCAAACCATAGGGCTGAGATCCAGCTCAGTGTGACTCCACCTCTGGGGGAAAGCCCACCAAGCAGTGACAACTCCCCAGGGAGGGTCAGGACCACTCCCACAGGCTATTTTGGCTGCCCCACAGAGAATGAACACATGGTCTCTGGGTTTCACATGGTCTCCCCTTCTCTCTCTTCCCCCTCACCAAGCTTTCCAGGTGCCATCCGGGAGCACTGCATTAAACATGGGCATCTTTTATTCCATCTGATTTGGTCTGATTGAAATTATTTGCATCGATGGAGAGGGAATATTAGAAATGTTCCTAATAGGTGGCAGGCACCTTTACCTACCTGCTGAACAATCTGCCCTCCCTAGTTGTTTTTTGTTTTGTTTGTTTGAGACAGGGTGTCTCTGTAGCCCAGGCTGGCATGGAACTTACTATATAGTCTGGGTGATTCTCAAATTCACTGCAATTCTCTTGATGCCTCAGTCTCCCAAGTACTAAGATTACAGATATATATCACCATACTAGAGTCTCCCAAGTGCTAAGATTACAGGTGTGTGTCACTATACTGGACTTCACGAAACATCTTTATTGCCCCAAACTATCATGTTCAAATCTTCATGATTCCCTACTTTCAAGAATTATTTGAATTTTAGTGTAAAAATGATATAGCATATTGAATGTGGTTGTCATGGTTTAGTTTGAGTTCTAAAGAGAATGAATGCTTTGAAATTGACTTACTGAAAAAAATTGCTGGTTTTGTCTTTGGTGTTTTCCATGTTTTTGAGTTTACTAATTATATTCTATGGTATTTGGTGTGTTTCTCTGCTCCTTGTTTCTCCTATAAACTGGAATATGTGAAGAGCTTTTTCATTTTTACTTGTTTTATTTAGAGGTATAGAAGCTCTCTGTATTACCATACCCATCCTGTCCATCAACTTGTAGTCTAAACAGTCCTCTCTCCTCAGCCTCTGACTAGCTAGGGCTTCAGGCATGTACCAGGAAGGAATTTCTTGTTTGTTTTGAGACAGAGTCTTCCTATGTAGACCAGGTTGGCCTGGAACTCAGAGACTTACCTTCAGTGCTGGGGTTAAAGCGTGTGCCCCTACACCCGGAACATAGGAAGCTCTTGAAGCTGTATTTCCAGGGCTTCACCTTCAAAACTTTTGCTGATTCGATGTTTAAATCTCCTCTTCTCAAGAGTAGGAAACCAGAAAGAAGGTGTACCCTGGGGATCCTTGTAGGCACAGGACTTTAGAAATCGGTTTCTCTGTGAAGGAATTTACTTCAGGGGAGCAGGAGGGCTTGAAGCTTGGTCTTTAACTTCAAGTCCAACATTGGTCACAGAAAATCACTCTCTTGGACAGGAGGGACCTCCTGAAAGCAGTGATGGGCTGGGATTAAAGGAACCCGTGAGCCTCACGCGTGGGGAGGTATTCGCTGTACTTTTCCACAGTGTTCTTGCCCCTGGCAGTAGGTCTCCCTGGGGCTCTTCATCTGCCTCTTGAGCCATTAGGCAGGAACCTCAGTTAACTGCTGCTTGTTTCCTCTAGTTTTCGGAAGCGCAGCCACACCTGTCCTGTGCTGCTGGCTGCTGGCATGGTGAAGAACAGAAGTCTACTCACAGAGAGAGCTCCAGCCTGGCCCCTCTGTGTCCTCTCTCTGTGCTTGTCTCCTCCGCTCACAGCCGACTGTCCCTTTTTGTTGCCCAAGAAGACGCTAGAGGACTGAAAGAGGGGGGCTGTTCAGAGCAGTTAATCCCCTCTGAGGCTCCTTACTCATGGCTATTTGGCAAGCAAGCAGATTCCTGACTAGAGAGGACGCAGGCAGAACAGCTACATTAGTGGTCAGTGGAGGTCATTGCTGAAGAGGGCTCAGTCATCTGAGGCAGCCACTGGCCTGTCCTCTGGGCACTGATGCTCAGGCAGCGTGCTTCTGTGGGGCTACCCCTTTGCCACCATGCTTCATTTTAAGGCGAGGAATTTTGGCACTAGGACACCCCAGATCTTGGTCTGACTCCTCCTGAACTCTCTGTCTCTTGCGAGCCCGCCTGGGTGCTGGTTTCTCTTCCTCAGCTTTTGCCGGGGTGGCCAGCGGAGCATCCCCATAGACACGATAGCCTCCAATCAGGCAGTATGTCTCTCCATGCCAGGCTATCTGGGCTTGTACGTGCTCTCTGTAGAGGACATGGTAGTATCCAGGGGAAGGGGGGGCTGCGGGAGGCACCGGTGCTGCAGAGAAAACCAGAACTGATCAGTCCCTTTTGCTCTGTCCTCTGTGCTGCAGAGCCCTTCCTCTCAGGCCCCTTTCTGTCTCTGCCCAAAGCCCTCCTATCTGCTTGGCATCCCAGACACAGCCTTGCCTGTCACTGCCGTGGGTCCCCTTGGAAGGGGGCTTCTGTAAGAGCACTTGGTTTCCTGGGGAGCCAGTGGCAGCTGTGTGAGGCCTGCGTGTGTGGCCCATCTCCATAAAGAACGGTAGACCCTCGAGCTAGCTACAGCTGAGACCCCCTTAGTTTCTCCTCCCACAAATGAGAAGGATTTCTAAAAGCCTGCTGTTTCTGGGCTGTAATGAGTATGTTTGGAAAAGCAGATATTAGCTGTAAAAAATAATCATGTTATAATCCACAGACTCAGGGAGACCAAGTAACAAGAAGTTCTCAAGGAGGGGGGGCATATAGTTCTCCCTGGGAAGGGGAACTGGAATAGATTTTTCAGGAGGGATCAGGTAATGGTGGGTGCTGGGGGAAGATAATACTGGGAGAGATGATTGAGATTGGGAGACATTTTGGCGGTGAGGTAGAAACCTCGGGCAATGGAAACTCCTTGGAATCTACAAGGGTAACCCTAGCAACGACTCCCAGTAATGGGGGATATGGAGCCTGATTCATCTTCTGTAACCAAGCAAGCCCCCCCCCCCCGGTGGAGGGCCTGGGATACCAAACCAGCCTCAAAAACTTGGACCTACAATTTGTCCTCCTTGTAAGATGTGCTGGGGAAGCTAGGCGGTGTTGGCGCACACCTTTAATCCCAGCACTCAGGAGGCAGAGGCAGGTGGATCTCTGTGAGTTCGAGGCCAGCCTGGTCTACAGAGTGAGTTCCAGGACAGTCAGGGCTATTATATAGAGAAACCCTGTCTTGAAAAATAAAAACAACAAAACAAAAGATGTGCTGGAGTAAAGGTGGTGCAGAAGTTGTGGGATTGGCCAACCAATCAATGACTGGTCCAACTTGAGACCCACACCATGAGATGGTGCCCATGCCTGACACTTCCTGGATGGCCAGTAAGCAGAGGTGGGATAGCACAGCATCCTAGGATAGAACCATACACAACTGGCAAAAAAAGAAAGTCAATGGAATGATTCCTAATGATATTCTGCTATATGCATAACATAATTGTCACCAGAAAGGTTTCATCCAGCAATGGATAGGAGCGCATACAAAGACCCAGGGAAGAGGGAGAGAAGGATTGTAGGAGCCAGAGGAGTCAAGGACATCCTGAGAATATGGACCACAGAGTCAACTAACCAGGGTTCCTAGGCACTCACAGAGACTGGACAATAATCAGGGAGCCCGTGTGGGTCTGAGCTTTGTGTATATGTTATGGTCATGTACCTTGGTGTTCTTGTGGGACTCCTAACAGGGGGCACAGGGGCTATCTCTTGTTTGCCTGCTTTTGGGACCCCTTTCCTCCTACAGGGTTGCCTTGTCCAGCCTTGATATGAGGTTACGTGCCGTGCCTAGTCTTACTGCAATTTGTTATGCTGTGTTTGGTGGACATCCCTGGGAGGCCGGCTCTTTTCTGAAGGCAAACAGAGGAGGGGTGGATCTGGGGGAGAGAGACTGGGAGGAGAGGAGGAAGGTGAGGCTGAGGTTGGGATGTAGCATAAGAGAGAAAAAAAGAGTGGTATTTGAACTTCTTAACCACCGAGCCATCAATTTGCCAGTTACTTGAAAAACAAACAAAAGAAACCTCCCCCCGCCAAAGAAAAAGAAAACAAGGTAGATAGGTGTGCTGGTGCACACCTGATTTTAGCTCCTGGGAGGCAGAGGTTAGAGGATTGTCACAAGTTGGGGCCATGCCTTATCTACATGCAGAGTTGTAGGCCAGCTGAGTTACATACTGACATTGTCTCAAACAAAAACAAAATCTATGTGTATAGCAGAATATCGTCAGGCATTATTACATTGACTGCCCCCTCCCCCACAAGTCATGTTTGGTTCTATCCAAGTCTCTGAGTCATCCATCCTCTGGGTTCTGGTGTCCAGGCAGTGTCGGGGTGGGCTTACACTCCTGGCATGGGTTTTAGGCTAGACCTGTCATTGGTTGGCCACTCCCTCGATCTCTAGGCCACCCTTACCCCAGCACATCCCATAGGCAGGACAGACTGTAGGTGGAAGGTTATGTGGTTGGGTTGATTTCCCACTTGCTCCACTTGAAGTCTTGCCTGGTTACAGGAGATAGCCAGTGGCTCCTTATCCACTGTTGCTAGGAGTCTTAGCTGGGGTCATCCTTGTAGATTCCTAGGAGATTCCCGGTTCTCTTGTCAGACTCCTGGTAGTGGGAACAGTGGCTATCTGTGACTCTTTTACTGGCTTTTGGGACTTACTCCTCATACTGGATAACCTTGCCCAGTCTTAAAACATGGGGAGGTGCCTAGTGTTACTGAAGATATGCTGTGTTTTGTTGAAACTCACAGGAGACCTGCCCTTTTTAAATAGAAACTGAGGAGGAGTGGATTGGGGGTAGGTGGGAACAGAGGGGTGGAGGTAAGGGGAAGGGACTGGGAGGAGAGGAGGGAGGGGAAACTGTAGCCAGGATGCAAAACAAACAAACAAACAAATAAATAAATAAATAAATAAACATACCAAGAAAACAAAACAAAAGTGCTGGGACTGGTGGCAAACACCTTTAATTCCTGCCCTCAGAGGCTGGCAGATTTCTGAGTTCAAGGCCAGCCTGGTCTACAGGGTGAGTTCCTGGATAACCAGAGTCATGGAAGCCAGGAGACTCTGTGAGGTGGAGGGGGAATCATTTTATAGCCCAGAGGGAAAGCTAAACTGAGAAGATGAGCTTTCTAAACAGTTGCCCAGAAAGGATCTGTTATTTGTCCTCAATATTTAACAAGAATACTTGGTGTATGAGTCAGTGTTACAATTTCCCTTACTCATGGTTATTAGAGAAATTCTGAGGGATGACAAGCCTAAGAGAAATATACAGTCCCCAGTGAAGTTACATGTATACCAAAGGCTCTTGTGTGGATGCCTGGTCTAGATTTACCTGAGTAACAGCCCTCACAGGGGATAGAGGACAAGTTACAATTAATATAGAAGATCCGGTCAGTCATTCTCAGACACTCAGACTCGTATCCAGTACAGAAACGGTAGGAATGTTTCCCTAAGGCATCCAAGTTTCTATAGTTACATCGCCATGGAAACTGAGAGCTGTGATGTCATCACTACCTACTGAGGTCACATATGGAACAGACTTTGAGGTTTTAAAGAGAGCAGGGTAAAGGCAGAGGGGAACCCTGGATAGGATTCTTCTACATGATCTACCTAAGTAGCCACTCCCTGGGGATCCCTGTGGAGCACTTAGATGGTTACAGTCCCAGTGGCCACTGAAGGATATGAGAAACACAAATTCTAGATTGGACAGAGTGAAGATTAACCTTAACTAGCCCCTAAGCAATAGAAAGGCAGAAGGTTGGGTAGATTAGAGAGCAAGAGGGCATGGGTGTGTTGGTGCACACCTTCGGTGCACTTGGAGGCAGAGGCAGGCAGATCTTCTGAGTTTGAGGCCAGCTGAAGCAATATAGTGAGACTCTTAAAAAAAAAAAAGCCAAATCTTTACAAGTTCAAAAGACATACCAGCTAGCAAAAATGAAAGGCAGGGGCTGGAGAGATGGCTCAACAGACAAGAGCACTGACTGTTCCTCTACAGGACGTGGGTTTAATTCCAGCATTCACTTGCTAACAGTCCAGTGCTAACTCCAGTTCCAATGGGATCCAACACCTTCTGGCCTTCAAGGGCACTGCATGACTGTCGTTCTTAAACATGCGTGCAGGGAAAGCATAAACATAAAATAAAAACCTAGACCCCAACACACAGACCACACACACAAAACCAGGCTTCTATTGGCTTTGTTCTGTCCAAAGAATACAGTCATAGAACCCATAGAACCGCTATCTTTTTACAATTGAGGTCTCAAGAAAATTTCAGGGGTAGGCTTTGGGTATAAAGTTACATTCAGAGTGCTCACCTAGCCTGCAGAAAGTCCTTGATTCCATCCCCAGCACCACATAAACCAGAATGCATACTCCGGTAGTTTCTGCTCTTAGGAGTGGATGCAGCAGGATCAGAAAGCAGCCATCAGAAAGATGGCTCAGTGGTTGAGAGCACCGGGTGAGCTGGGCGGCGGTGGCACACGCCTTTAAATCCAGCAGGCATTGGTTTGGAAAAAAAAAAAAAGAGCACTGGGTGCTCTTCCAGAGGTCCTGAGTTCTAATTCTCAGTAACTACACGGTGGCTCACAGCCATCTATGAGGTCTGCTGCTGTCTTCTGGAGTGCAGGTGTACCTGCAGATAGAGTGTTCATAACATATGAGTGTTCATAAACATAAAATAAGTTATTAAAAATAGTTTCCTCTTGGGGGGCAGAGAAGCAGGGAAGGGAGCAGAGAAAAATGTAGAACTCAATAAAAATCAATAAAAAATTACCATTAAAATATTTCCTCTCAATAAAGACATTTATTCAATTTTTTGGTTTTTAAAGACAGGGTTTCACTGCATCTTTGGAGCTTGTTCTGGAACTAGCTCTTTTTAAAAATAATTTATTTTGCATTGGTGTTTTGCTACCTGTATGTTGGTGTGAGGATGTCAGATTTTGGAGTTACAGGCAGTTGTCAGCTGCCATGTGGTGCTAGGACTTGAACCCAGGTTCTCTGGAAGAGTAGTCAGTGCTCTTAACCACTGAGCCATCTCTCTAGCCCCGGAACTAGCTCTTGTAGACCAGGCTGGCCTCGAACTCACAGAGATCCGCCTGCCTCTGTCTCCCGAGTGCTGGGATTAAAGGTGTGCACCACCACTGCCTGACAGATCTATTCCATTTTTAAAAAAAAACTTAAGCAGGCATGGACCAATAAATGTAGCAGTAATAAAAGGCTGAGGTAGGAAGATCAGTATGAGTTCAAGGTCAGCCTGGATTACATAGTAAGATCCTTTCCAAACTGCTGAAAATATGAGTCATATACGCCAGCACAGCCGGCTTTAATCCCAGCACATGTGAGGCAGAGGCAGAAAGAGCTCTCTGAGTCTGAGACCAGTCAGGTCTGCAGAGCAAGTTCCATGCCAGCAGGCTACATAGTAAGATCTGCCTCAAAAAACAAAAGCAAAATAACAAAACAAAAAACTGAAAATGAAAAAAACAAAACCCAAACCTGGTCTCCTTCTACTCCTGCCAAATTCAAACAATGAAATCTACAGGTTTACCAGGGGTCACACAGATACTGTATTTGTTTTTTAGAAAACTTCCTTTTTACATTGACTTTTTGTTTGTATGTCTATGTGTGTGTGCCCATTTGCCACAGATTAGTGCTAAGGTCAGAGGACAACTTGAGGTGGTTATCACCTTCTACCATGTGGGTTGCTAGACTTGATGCCGGGTGCCATATTCACTTAGTCATTTCAGTGGCCCAGGATCGGTGTTTTCTTCACCAAGACTATAGGTTCATATTGTTCAAGCTTGGGTTCCAGACTTAAGAGTGTTGAGAAACATGATGACAAGCTCCCACTGTAAGTGTTGGAGATCATTGTATCAAAGTTGACATATACTGGGAGGATGGTAGAGGTGCCGCAAGGGAAAACAGTTGTCAGTGATTTCACAAAGTGGGATTGGCAGAATATATTTTTTAATTAATTTATTTATTTATTATGTATACAATATTCTGTCTGTGTGTATGCCTGCAGGCCAGAAGAGGGCACCAGAGCCCATTACAGATGGTTGTGAGCCACCATGTGGTTGCTGGGAATTGA
The DNA here is from genome assembly GCF_018167655.1 of Microtus oregoni. NCBI lineage: Eukaryota > Metazoa > Chordata > Mammalia > Rodentia > Cricetidae > Microtus > Microtus oregoni. The sequence continues at coordinate 46,982,437 of NW_024543063.1, forward strand.
ACTCTGAACCTTTGGAAGAGCAGGCAATGCTCTTAACCTCTGAGCCATTTCTCCAGCCCGGCAGAATATTTTTGTAGAAATAGTATTTATGTAGTGACATAAATGGACAACCCTTCCACTTCCCTTTTCAAAACAAAAAGCAACAGTGTTTGAGATGCAGCTTAGCTCAGCAGTAGAACACTTGACCAACACGCTTGAGGTCCTGGGTTAAAGTGCCAGTATGGCAAACAACCACGACAAGAAACAACAACAGACCAAACAGGGCTTGGCTCAGTAGGTAAGAGTGCATACTTGCAGAGGGCCAGAGTCTGGTTTCCACCACCTTTATGGGAACATTCACAGTTGAATATAATTCCAGTTGTAGGAATCTCACTCAACCTTCTAACCTCTGAAGGTGCCTGCTTCATGTGCACCTACCTACATACAGACACACATACAAATAATTCAAAATTAAATAAACCTTAAAAAAAATAAACCCAATCCAAGCCAACAAAATCCTACATTTGATGGAGTGTAAATCCTCAAAATCTACTAAATTCTCTTCAGAGGGTGGTTACTTTTAGGGAAGTGCACACAAAACTGTGATTAGCTAGGGGTAGGGACACAGTCTCCAGTCCTAGCGTTCATCAGCCAGGTTAAGATTAACAATGGTCCATGTGTGCTGACACATGCCTTTAGTTCTAGCGCTCATGAGACAGAAGCACAGTTTTTTGTGAGTTAGGGGCCAGCCTGATCTATGTAGTAAGTTCCAGGACAGTCAGGCCTACATTATGAGATCCTGTTTTTTTTTTTTTTTTTTTGTTATTATTGTTTTCTGGAGACAGAATAGGGTTTTCTGTGTAGTCCTGGCTGTCCTGGAACTTGCTGTGTAGACTAACTAGGCTGACTTCAAACTCAGAGATCCTTCTGTATCTGCCTTCTGAGTGCTGGGAGTAAAAACATGTGCCACCACCTCCCTGTCTTAAAAAGACAAACAAAAAATTGGGGAAAAAAAGGATCACTAAAGACTAACTTGAGCTAGTGACACACAGTGAGTTCAAGTCAATTGTGAGCTACATAGTGTCAACCTGTTTCAAAATACACAAGTCATTTCTTGTTAGAAACCATGACATGAGGTCCATTGAGATGGCTAGGGGGACAAGGGCACTTGCCAAGCAAGTCTAGTGAGCCTAGATCCCTGGAACACCCAGAAAGGTGGAAAGATAGGATTGGTTACACAAAATTGTCTTCTGACCTCCACACACACATATAAAGAAGAAAAATGAAATCAAGACATTATATAAAGTCAAAATACCCTTTATTTATTTATTTTTAATATGTTAGTCTCCAGTTCTGGCCAGTAGTTTACTTTTCAAATCTCCAAACAGTTCATCATGTTTTCAGAGAGGCAAGGGGTGGTGTGGTGATCCGATGTCACCCACTGACCAAAGTATTCAACCCTCTTGGCCCCACCCCAGGAAGATTCCTGTTCTAGTATTCCAGCCAGCCAAAAATCAGGCTTGTTGAGGCAAAGGGTCTTTCACTGAAGAGGCTAATCCTGGAAGGCTTCTTCTTCGACGAGCTGCCAGCTCAATTTTCTGGACTAGGCTCACATCCCAGGGATGGGTCACAAAACTGATGACGGTCCCTGGCACTTCACTGCCCACTCGACCCACCCTTCCTGCTCTGTGGATGTAATCCTGCAGAGTAGGGGGGAAATCGTAATTGACAACCAGTTCCACATGGATGCTATCTAGACCTCGCGATGCTATGTCTGTGCAGACAAGGACGTCTTGGGAGCCCTTTTGGAATCTCTGGAAGATGCCGGCCCTCATCGAGGCTGGCATCTGCCCTTGCAGTCTCAGATGTTGGATTTTGTGGTCATCCAGAATATATCCCAGCCAATTCACAGTGCTGGAGCTGTTGCAGAACACCAGGACCGTTCCTGAGGCTTTTGTCTTATTTGCCTTGTCATGCTGTTTGAGGATCTGAACCAGTTCTGTTACCTTCTCCGCTCCCTTTAGTCTCATAAATGTCTGTCTGACATGAGGCATGATGCAGTGGAGCCTGGAGCTGGTGACGGTGGTGAGGCAGTCTGGGCTGGTGACTTTACTCAGCAGTTCGTTTACGCCTTCTGGAAACGTGGCTCCCACCATCACTAACTGAGCTTTGGGATTAAAGGGGTCTTCTAACTCAGCTGGACTTTCTGCTATAGGGCTCTTTCCCAAGATGTAGTCCACAAGTTCCAGGAAGCTTTCATCCAGCAATGTGTCCGCTTCATCCAGCACGAGGAAGGAAAGATGCTGCAAGCTGACCAGTTGACTTTTCAGGGCCTTCCACAGAGCCCCGGGAGTGGCCACGAGCACATCTGCTGACGGTAGTCTACACAGCTGCAGTTTGAGCTTACTCATGCCGAGGCCGCCTCCAAGCTCTGTCACCTGTAGGCCCAGGTACCGACCCAGTGACTGGGCCACGGCCTGTACTTGCTCGGCTAATTCTCGGGACGGTACCAGAACCAAGCCTCGGGGAGCTGTGGAACTGCGGGAGTCCAAGCCTGGTCCTCTCAGGAGACGTTGAAATAGGGGCAGTAGGTAGCTGAGGGTCTTGCCACTACCGGTTTCGGCAGCGCAAAGGAGGTGACGGCCGCGAAGCACTGGCGGGATGGTTTTCAACTGCACCGAGGTTGGCCGAACGATTTCGGGTGCAGCCTCCTGTAGCGCGAGCAGCACTCGGGGCTCCAGACCCAGGTCGACGAAGCTGCCACGGGACGAGAGGTTCGTCAGCGCGGGCGTCTCTTGCTGCACTCGCTCTATGGAAAAATGATCCCGACGCGATCGTCGATGCTTCCAGCCACGCGAAGCCAGTGGCGCGCACTCCCAACGGCCCAGCGTGAGGCGCGCGGGCTGGTTCAACTCCGGCCGCCGCGCCGAGACCAGCAGTGGACCGGGTCGTACTAGCACCGGCCGTGATAAACTCCCACGATCGCTCTGTCGCTGTTGCTGCCGTCGCTGCAGAGCCCGCGGAATGCGCACCACTGGCAAGGGCTCATCGGAACTGTGCACCGCTATGTTCCGTCGGGGCTCCAGAAGCAACCGAACCGCTAGCGAAAACAGTCTCATGGGCCGGGCTAAAGCCATGATTCCCTTGATGCAGAAGAGGCGCCTGCTAGTGACGTCAAGTGCGCGACCGTGGTCTTGGGTACGGTGGCTGGCGCAGCTCAGTGTGGCGTGTGGCGCTGCAGCATCGTCCGGAAAGAGGGAGGATTCTTAGAGTTCAGTGGCTGCGAGGTGTGTAGGTTCCCATCGGGTTTGGCGACGTCCAGATTGGGGTCATTTTTGGGGAAGGTGCTCGGTGGAGGCAGGATCCCGGGTCGCCAATAGGAGGTGACCGTGGGGCCCTGGCTCAAGGCGTCAGGAGTGAGGATGGCCTCTGTCAATTGGGTGCTTAATGTCTGAGATTCTTATTTGCGGTCTTCATTGCCCCTGTCAAGCTTCCCGTAAAACTCCAAGGCTGCGAAGTGAGGCGATGTTTTCACAGATACGCGCTCGGCTAAAAGCCTGGGTGTTTCAAGTGTGGTGAGAGTCTGAATGAACTGTAGGCCGGGGGACTGATGCAAAGGTAGGGAGTCCGGATCTAGGCTCAACCCTATTCTCTAGTTCAGACTCCAGAGTGCATGCTGGTGGCCTGCTGCTTCTTTCATCTCTGAAGTAGGAGATAAGGACTCAGTTCTTTTAGAAGGAGTTTCTCGTTTTTACACGTTGTCCCGTCCTTTCCAGGCAAACCTCACCCTCCATTCCTTGTAACCCCTTCCAGCTTCTCATACCGGACTCATCACTCATCTTGCTATCCATTGACTTCTCAGGCCGATTCTGAATTGCCTGAATAGAAGTAGTAAGAAGGGTCCCGTTAACCTTATGGAGTGATTAAGCTTATCTCACAAAGCAGACTACTTATCTTGAATTTGGTGGTTCAGGTTGTTTAAACTTTTTTTTTTTAAATTTTATTCTTCTTGGACACATCTGGGAAAAAAAAATGGATGTATAGTGTAAAGTGCCTGGAGTGGGAGATAAGGTCGATGTTTGTGGATTGATTACCTGGAAGGTTTCTAACATCTGGAGAAAGTGTTTTAATTTCATTAACTAGAGCTAGCCCTTCATATTATAGGTGGATATCTGTGGATTTTTCGCACTGTAGAGTGAAAATATTCATGAAAAAAAAGTGTCTGTACTAAACACGGGTATACATTTTCCTTTAATGTTACTCCCTAACAATATAGTATAACAACTATTTACATTGTGTTTATATTGTATTAGTCATTAGAAGCAACTTACAAATGATTCAAAACATATGAGAGAGGGTTGGGATATAGCTTAGTGATACTATGATTGCCTACTATCATTTATGAAGTCCTGAATTCAATCTCCCAAAAAACAAAAGTATATAGATGGATATGTAGGGATTTTATATAAGGGGCTTGAGCATCTTCAGATTTTAGTATCATTGAGGTTTCTAAACTGGCCCCTGATAGCTACCTATTGATGACAGTACCATTAAAAAGATCGGAATTTATCTGGGCATGGTGGCACATGCCTTTAATCCTTGTACTGAAAGTCAGAGGCAGCTGACCTCTGAGTTGGAGGCCAGCTTGGTCTAAATACCATGTCAGCCTGGACTCTAATAGTGAGACCCTGTCTTTAAATAAAAAAGTAGGACATAGGATTTTATTTTCTTCTTCTTCTTCTCTGTGGTAGTGGGGATGGAAGCCAGGGTCTTGTGCATGCGAACTGAGCAAGTGCCTCCCTAGTAAGCTATAGTCCCAGCCCTTGACTGTCAGCCTCCCCACTCCCCTCCTTTTCTTCCTTTATGTAGCCTGGCTAGCTTGGAGCTCACCATGCCCAGCCCCAGCCCCTGACTTCCTTTTGGTTTAGTTCCCCTTGTCTCTCCGTCGCTGCTCTGGAATATGACTACTTCTCACCAACTTCACTGAATCCCTGCCGTCTCATGCTGATCACTGGATTGCCTTTGAATTTATCTCCCTGCAGTCCTGCAGGCTGAAAGTCCTTTCTTGACCCCTTCCTCCAGTTTCCTATTCACACAACAGACATTGTGATCCTGGGAAAACGCGTGCGAACTCCTGCTACTTCTCTACTCATAAGCCTTTACTTTGATAAGTTATCTCTTTGACGTCCCACCGAGTCACGTCTCAGGGCTGCCTCTTATCTCACCGATGCTACGCCACTTACTGAGCTTGTTATTTTCTCTCCTTGTGTGGTCCACGTTGTCCTCCTTCGGACGCCTCCAAAGTACCACACAGGCTCCTCTTTTAGGCCCTGTGCACTGGCCACCGCCTGTGTTGTGCATTGCACTATGTTCCTACTTGACTGATCCAAATCTTTGTTTATATCTTATCTTTTTAATGACACACACCCCAACTTCTCTTTTTAAAAACTGATTCTAATGCTTTCCGTCTTGATTCATTTCCTTTTTATTTTTTTTTTAATTCTTGTGTGTTGTTAGTTTCCCAGGACACTATCTAATGGTTTATTTATTTATATACTTACTGGGTTTTGCTATTACTCCCCCCCTGGACTGAACACTCTGCTAGGCAGGAGTCCAGTTAGTCCTGCTAGTCCATTTTGTTCTCTGAGTCTATGACAGTTTTGTTCCCAAGAGATCTTGGCAGTGACTGGCACTTAATGAACAGTTGTTAGATGAATGGCTAAGCATGAATCAGAGATATGTGTTAGAAGTACGGAGAAAGCCTGCCCGGGATGATAGGAGGCATTTTTTTTTTATTCGCTTATGTTTCTTTTTTTAAAGTTATTTTTATTTTTTATGTATATAAGTGTTTTTGCCTGCATGTGTACCTTTGTTGTGCTTCTGAGTCTGGTGCCTGCAAAGGTCAGAAGAGGGTGTCAGAACCCCTGAAACTGTAGTTACAGAAGGTTGTACGCTACCATGTAGGTCCTGGGAATCAAACTCAGGTTCTTTGCAAGAGTGGCAAGCGCTCCTAATCACAGATTTCTCGCCGATTCGCCATTATTTTTTTAATTTAAAGACGATTTTGGGGCTGGAGAGATGGCTCAGCGGTTAAGAGCACTTGCCTGCTCTTCCAAAGGTCCTGAGTTCAATTCCCAGCAACCACATGGTGATTCACAATAATCTGTAAAGAGATCTGGCGTCCTCTTCAGACAGAACACTATATACATAATAAGTAAATCTTTAAATAAAAAACAAAATAACAAAAAAAAGATTTTAAATTGTGTGTATTCTGGGCGTGGGCACGCGCTGAGGCCCGAGGATGACCTTCAGGAGTCAGTTCTCTCTTTCTGCTGCGGGCTCTGGGGATCAACCTCAGGTTGTCAGGCTTACAGAGCACATGCGCTTACCCACTGAACCCGCCCGCCGCTCTTGTTCTAACCTACGTTTTCCCTTTCTTCAGGCATAGCGGAGGAATGATTGGAAACAGCCTCTCCCTGTGCTACCACAATAAGCTCATCTTAGCCCCCATGGTTCGGGTGGGGACTCTACCAATGCGACTCCTGGCCCTGGATTACGGAGCAGACATTGTTTACTGTGAGGTAAGGTATTCCTGGTTTTCTGGGCGCCTCAGGGGACGGGGAACAGGTTTCATCTTTGGGTATGGCAGTGTTTAGGAGAGGGGGAGGTAGAATGGGACCTCCACTTGTGGTCTCACTAAAATCAGGAGAGATCAACACACGTGACACTGATGAGTTCAGGTGGTCCCGAGGCCCTCAGGAACAGCAGTGGGTCAGATGGGTAAATGGCCATCCTGTCTCGTCACTGCCCAGGCATAGCCCCCTGCCCTCCCTGCTCAGTACACTGGTGTACTAACTGACACCTGGAAGGGGAGAAAGAGAACCAGATGCAGGCTAAGGAAGTAGGATGAGGTTGGCGTTGGTGGCTATAGGATTTTTTGGTGATAGGTCAGTAAATATATCCACTGGCTGCTCCGGAGATTACTAGGGCTTCAGACCCAGGTTCAGAAGGATCAGATAGGAAAATGGAATTGTAAGAGTAAGCTGACGCTGGATAGTGAGGGAGTGTTCTTAGTTGAACACTTTTCGGAATTACCTGGAGGGCTATCAATGTGGTGGTCGAGATGTGTGTGAGAAGAGGCTTCTCAGCTCGTGTCAGCCCAGAGGGAGAGAACATGAAGCAGGCGTACGTTCCCCATAGACATGCTTCCTCCAGCTAGGCCACATCTCTGCAAATTTCTGTCTTCTTCCAACGATGCCATTAGATGAACTAACTGATGATGTCAAAAGCCCATTTCTGGAGATGTTGCATTAGGGGTCAATCTTTTAACAAGTAAGCTTTTTTCTTTTCCATTTTCATCTAATTATATAGCCCAGTCTAGCCCCAAAGTCTGTTCTGTTGCCTCAGTTTCTCGTTAGTTTTGAGTTCTTTTATTAATGGCCAGACCAAGAGTGGGCTGGTGCCTCTGAAAAGTCTCTTGATACCCAAGATCAGGGGTAAGGATTTTTCCAGCAGAAGGATTCCTTGACAGCCAGGAGCCAAGAAATACCACAAACTCACACTATGCAACAAACCTCACACAAGAGATTTATTGGGGGAGAAACACAAGGTAATGGCTGTCTCTCAGTGGGAAGAAAGACAGCAGAGAGCTGGGCAAAGGGGAGGGCTTTTATAGGGCCCTGAACCATGTGCAATGAGAAGGGTGTTCTCTGGTCCCTACATCAGAGGTATAGAGTTTTCAAAGACAAAACCATGATTATGGGAGACAGAACCTTAGTGGGGGATTTAGAGAGGCCTAGTAACATCTGTTTTCTTTTCTTTTGGGGGGGGTTGTTTGTTTGGAGTCAGGGTTTCTGTATGTAGCCCTGGATGTCCTGGAACTTGTTCTGTAGACAACCAAGCTGCCCTCAAACTCAGAGATCAGCTTGCCTCTACTTCCAAGTGCTGGGATTAAACATGTACACCACCACTACTTGGCAACATGTGTTTTCTTTGCGAGGATCAGCAATATCTTCTAGACACTTTGTTGTCTGGGCCATGGTCAAGGTCATGGACAGTTCCAGAAGTGCTGCCAAGGCAGAGGTGACTGTTGGGGGTAGGAAGTGTGGAAGGCTGAGAAGTGACCAGTCAGACACAGAATAAAGTTGGGATAGGATGGTATTCCTAGTCATCTCAGCAGGAACCTGGGGAAGGTGAAGCTTGCATCCTCTTCTGGGGAAAATGAGTGTGTAGTTTGACTGGCACGCAGATATGCTTGTTTACAGCCTATGGAACAGAAAGCTGAGAAGCCTGGCTGAGGGGAGGGTACGCTGATGGTTGGGGGTTGTTGTGCTGTAGCTTAGGGTCAGGGTCTCTAAGATGATGGCAAGGTAAAGTGGGAGGACGGAAGTGTTCACCAAAAAGATTTTTTTTCCTGTTTTTTCAAGACAAGGTCTTATTGTAATTCAGGCTGTCCCCAAACTATCTTGAAGTCTGGATCTTCCTGACTAGCTCTCAAGTGCTGTGAGTTCTGATTGCAGGTATGTGCCACCATGGGCTGGCTGTTCCAAAAATTGAATGCAGAGGGCAGAAAACATGATTCAGCATTGGGGCTCACAGAGCTCACATCCTCGTTCCTCAATATCTGTAGAGAAATGTGATAGGAATGCGAGCAGGCAGGTCCGTGAGCCTTTGTGTTAGGCCTGCCTCAGCACGGAGGAGAGCTGTGTCCTGGGGTTAGGTGTTGGGGCACCAGGCACGAAAGGTCCCTGGGGTGCTCAGCTGTGTGTTATCCTTAGTTTTTCTTGGCTAGCACTAACATTTACCCTCCAGAAAAGTTTCTTGGGTTTGGAAAGGAAATAGGAAGAGGGAGAATAAGAATCACTGTCTTCTGACTTCTCAGAGCTTGAGGCCTAGGGCACAAAAAAAAAAAAAAAAAAAAAAAAAAAAAAAAAAGACCAAATCCCAGAGAATAGACAGCTATTAAGTCTTTTTTTTTTTTTTTTTTTTTTTTGTGGAGACAGGGTCTAACTTTATAGCGTTGGTTTGTCTAGAACTTACTGTGTAGTACAGGCTGACCGCAAACTCCCAGAGATCCGCCTGCTTCTATTTTCCTGTGCAGGATTAAAGGCATGCACCACTATGCCCAGCAGGCAGCTGCTAAGTTTTCTTCCTAATGGTGAGTCCACATGCTTCTGCAGGATGACAGAGACGGACACAGGAGCTCTTCATCAGCAGAGTCCCTTTTTACCAAGCAGGTTCAGGGGATGGTAGATTCTAGGGGAAACCCCCAGCTGACCTGCTGTCTGTTTCTTCTCTGTCCAGCTGTGCCCTCCCAGGGTCACCTCAAAGCTCAGGGTGAATGGTGTCCCGCTCCATTGTCCTTGCATTTTGCAATCTGTTTTTATTGATAAATCTTTGTCTGCCCCATGTCCTATTGCTTTTTTTTTTTTTTTTTTTGGTTTTTCGAGACAGGGTTTCTCTGTGGTTTTGGAGCCTGTCCTGGAGCTAGCTCTTGTAGACCAGGCTGGTCTTGAACTCACAGAGATCCGCCTGCCTCTGCCTCCCGAGTGCTGGGAGTAAAGCGTGCGCCACCACCGCCCGGCTTGTCCTATTGCTTTTAGTGAGAAAGACTTGATCCATGGAGTGCTGGCATCTTGTCCCTGCCATGCCCATCTTACTAATGTCATGTACTGAAACAGGTGGTGGTAAGGGCTTAGCTCTTTAGAATCATCAGCTCCTGTGGGCTCAACTGGGGCGAGCTCCTAAGTGATGCAGTGGTGCAGTAATGTAGTGGTGTGATGCAGTGATGCTGTGGTGCAGTGATGCTGTGGTGCAGTGATGCAGCGGTGCCGTGGTGCAGTGGTGCCGTGGTGCAGTGGTGCCGTGATGCAGCGGTGCCATGGTGCAGTGATGCAGTGGTGCAGTGGTGCCGCGGTGCGGTGATGCAGTGGTGCCGTGGTGCAGTGATGCAGTGGTGCAGTGGTGCCGCGGTGCAGTGGTGCCAGGGTGCAGTGGTGCAGTGATGCAGTGGTGCAGTGGTGCCGCGGTGCAGTGGTGCCAGGGTGCAGTGGTGCAGTGATGCAGTGGTGCAGTGGTGCCGCGGTGCAGTGGTGCCAGGGTGCAGTGGTGCCGTGGTGCAGTGATGCCGTGGTGCAGTGGTGCAGTGATGCCTACGTTTATACTCTTAGTCCCTTCCTCTGACCTTTATTTTTTATTTTTTTGGTTTTTTGAGACAGGGTTTCTCTGTGGCTTTGGAGCCTGTCCTGGAACTAGCTCTGTAGACCAGGCTGGTCTCGAACTCACAGAGATCCGCCTGCCTCTGCCTCCCGAGTGCTGGGATTAGTGGCGTGCGCCACCACTGCCCGGCTGACCTTTATTTTTCCTGAGAGCCCAGAGAGCCAGAACCTGGGTATGGTTTTTTTTTTTTGGCTTTTTTTTTTTTTTTTTTTTTTGGTTTTTTCAAGACAGGGTTTCTCTGTGGCTTTGGAGCCTGTCCTGGAACTAGCTCTGTAGACCAGGGTGGTCTCGAACTCACAGAGATCCGCCTGCCTCTGCCTCCCTAGTGCTGGGATTAAAGGCGTGTGCCACCATCGCCCGGCCTGGGTATGTTTTCACTGAGAGAAGTGTAGATGATATGCGGGTGGGCGTGCTCCGGGAGGGCGGGCTGACCCTCACAGTACAGTGCTTTTTCTAACATTCATGGTTCGATGGCAGCCTGGGTCAGCCACCAATGGGGGTCGTGGAAGCTGTGCCGCAGGAGCAGCTGTCTGCGAGGCTCCACACTGTCAGCTAACTCTCTGGGAATCCTTGGGCTGGTTCAGGCCATGTAGAAGTTAGGGGCCCAAGGTTTATGTGATTATTTTAGTGTGTGCCTCCTTTCCCCACCGCTCCACTCTTCCTTCCCTTCTCCCCTCTTAACCTTTCCTCCCCTCTCTCTTTTTTTGAGATGGGGTCTCATGTGTGGCTGAGGATGACTTTAATGCTCTTAGCTCTACCTTCCATGTGTTGGTGTTGTATTAGTCAGCATTCTCTAAAGGAACAGAACTAATGTGTATAATCATGATATAAATTCTAATAATTATATGTAATATAATCATATATATGCTTGGGGTGTTTATTAGAGTTGCTTACAGGCTGAGCGTCTGAGCTAGGGTTCTTTACTAGTCAGGCCATTTACCCAGCCACTGTACCTGTTTGCTTATTTGTTTGGTTTTGTGTGTGTTTTGTTTTAATGTGGGTGTTGAATAGTGACCTGAACCCTCAAGCTTGCACATCAAGCCCTTTACTGGATGAGCTGTCTCCCCAACTTGAAAAGCATGTTTTACCAGTAAATGGGACTCATTTTTTCTTTAGGGCCTTGCTCAGGTTTGGAGTGAGAGTGAAAATTCCAAATACTTTACACCTGTTTGATGTGTCTGTGCTGAGAGACTTGGTGTGATTTATGAACAAAGATGTTTCCGTTAGAGAAGTCCTAAACTTTCCACCCAGGCCCAGCCTCTGAAGAGAGCAGGCAGAGAAGCAGGTGCTTCTCTTGTTTGGCTTGGGGACCAGAGTCTGAGTGTTGGACATGTGATAGTGTGGTGCCTAGTGCCCCCTGGTGGAACCAGAGTTGTCCTACAGGCCAACATCAGGATGAACTGCCTGGATGTTCTTTCTAGGTGATTGACATAGTTGATCTGTGTGATTAAGTGGTTGACTCAGCTCACCTGCCTTGTACAGTGGGACTCCAGGAGTCCAGACTTTAAGGAGACACCTGACTTATTTTCTTCGTGTATGTAATTGGCTTTTTGAGACAGGGTCTTATATTGTTGCTGTGGTGGGCAGGTAACTTACTGTGTTGGCTAAAGTGGCCTCAAATTCCCAGTGTTCCCTGAGTGCTGGGATTAAAGGCATGTGCCAGCACACCTGACAAGATTTATTTTTCATTTTTTTCCTGATATATGGGTGTTTCACCTGTATGTATATCAGTTGTGCGACCCTGCTCCTGGGGAGATGTGAGCAAACGCCTCTCACCCCAGATATGGAACCAACAGCAGACAACTCACAAAAGCTGGGAACTCAGAGCACACTGCACAGCCTGCAGGCAGTTTAACAGACTGGAGGGTGACTTTCCAGGTGGCTCATTTGGTTTGAGCCTCTTCCGGGCAGCTCAGCTAGTTTTTGTTTCTTCTAAGTAATTCTGGGGGTTTCCGCTCCTTCCAGTGTGCTTGGTTAATCTGGGTCTTCCTGGCTACTGGGTCTGAACTTCTTCCAAGTAGTCGAACTGGTCTGAGAGTGTCTCAGCAATTCTTATTTATGCTTGGGGAGGGAGTAGCCTAGGGAATCTGGTCAGCCAACTTGAGTTGTTTACTTCCTGTCTTAGCAAGCGTCCCTGTAGGATGGAATCTTTCTTCTTTTTCATCTTTTATTCTTTTCCTCCTCCTCTTCCTCCTCTTCCTCCTCCTCCTCTTCTTCCTCCTCTTCCTCCTCCTCCTCCTTCTCCTCCTCCTCTTACTCCTCCTCCTCCTCCTCTTCCTCTTCCTCCTCCTCCTCTTCTTCCTCTTTTTTTTTTTTATTTTCCTGACAGGACTTATCTATGTAGCTTTAGGCATCTTGAAACTCATTCTGTGGACCAGGCTGACCTTGAACTCAGAGATCTGCCTGCCTCTGCTTCTCCGAGTGCTGGGATTAAAGGAATCTTTTAGTCTCAGAGGAAACTCTTACACAGCAATGTCTGTGCAAGCTGTGGGTGTCTGGTGCTCCAGGAGGCCAGAAGAGGGTATGGGATTCCTGCAACTGAGTTTGGGGTGGTTGTGAACTGCTGTGTGAGGCCCTCGAAATGAAACCTGCGTCTTCTTCTAGAGTAACAAGTGCTCTGAACCACCAATCCATCTCCTCCTCCCATCACAGCCAATTTTGGTGTACAGTTCAGTAGTGTACACTAAATCTATGTTGCTATGAAACAGATCTTTGAGGCTCTATCTATCATCTTATAAAACTGAAGTTCTTTAAGAGCAACTCCCCTCTTTCCTTCCTCTCTAAGCTCTGATAACCCTATTCTGCTTTCTGTTTCTGTGAGTTATTCAGGTACAAGGAACTCTGCAGTACTTGTCATTGTGTAACTGGTTTATTTTACCTAGCGTAATGTCTTTTTTAAGATTCATTTTAATTTTTTTTTAAATTTACTTATTTATTATATATACAATATTCTGTCTGTGTGTATGCCTGCAGGCCCAAGAGGGCACCAGACCCCATTACAGATGGTTGTGAGCCACCATGTGGTTGCTGGGAATTGAACTCAGGACCTTTGGAAGAGTAGGCAATGCTCTTAACCTCTGAGCCATCTCTCCAGCCCCCTTCATTTTAATTTTTAAAGATTCATTTTACTTTATGTGGATATGGGCATGTGAGTGCAGTGGTTGCAGAGGTGACAAGAGGGTATCAGGTCCCCGGAACTGGAGTGAGCCACCTGCCTTGGAGGCTGGGAACTGGATGCTAGTCCTCTGCAAGAGCAGCAGGTGCTCTTCAGGCTGAGCCATCATCTCTCCAGGCTCTAGCATAATGTTTTTAAGATGTAGCTAGGCCGTACGTGGTAATGCATGTCTTTAATCCCAGCCCAGGATACAAAGGCAGGCAGATTTGAGTTCCAGGCCAGTCATGAGCTATGTAGCAAGACCCAGTCTAAAAATCAAAAGAATACAAAAATAAAACCAAATTTACCTAGCTAAAGCCAGTGAGATGGCTCATTGGATAAAGACTCTTGCTGACCTTGAACTTCTGATTCTCTTGCTTCTGCCATTTAAATGCTGGTGTTACAGGTGTGCAACCCACTGCTGATTTTATGCAGTTTGGGGGCTGGAACTCAGGCTTTGTCAACGGTAGGCAAGCACTCAACAACTGAGCTACATCTCCAGTGAGACAGGTTGTTACTAGTTAGTCTACTAGTTAGTCCTGGCTGACCTTGGACTCAGAGATCTGCCTGCTTCTGTCTCCTGGGAATTGCAGTCATGAGCCATTGTACCCAACATTCTATGCAGGTCTTGAACTCGTAAATCCCTTGCCTTCACTTTTTAAATGCTAGGTTTATAGGCAGAAACTACCATATTCTACTTACTTTTGTTGTTGCTTTGGTCGTACTAGGGAACAAATTCAAGACTACACTATTGAGCTACGTTGCCAGCTCTTCAGAAAATTTTTTTGAGTGTTTATGTAGTGCAGTTGGTTAGCTTGTTCAACCGTTTAAAAATTTGTTTTGAGGATGAAGAGATGGCTCAGTGGTTAAAATCACTTGCTGCTCTTACAAGAGGATCCTGGTTTGGTTCCCAGCACTGACAAAACGTGCCATAACCATCAATGACTCCAGTTCTAGGGTATCCAGTGCCCTCTTCTGACCTCTGTGACACCAGGCATGCACATCGTGCACATACACATGCAAGCCAAACATTCATACGCTTGAAATAAAAATAAATCTTTTTTCGAATATACAATTTTACATTTGAGGTATAATCTCACTAAATTGGCTAGACTCCCCTTAAATGTCTAACTTCTACCTCTGCCTCCCAAGTAGTTGAGATTACGGACATGGGGCATAGAATCAGAACCATGTGCCCAAACTTGACTGTGTTTTTTGTTCAGGACTGGACATTAGATGTTTAGTGATTTGAATGTTGTATTGGAGGAATAGACACAAAGACATATGTTTACCCACATGTTCGTTATATTGAGAGAAGCCACGTGGATACCATCAGGACCTTTTGATCATCTCCTTGATACACCTATACATGGAATGGTATCACCAGGCTGTGGTGTGGTTTGCTGAGGCTCCTAAGAGGTCCATTTGGGGATGAATATCTTGGATGATAATCTTTTACTTTCTTTTGGATGCCTAGAGTCCATGGCCTTGAGCTTCCACATCTGCTGAAATAATCACTGAACAAAGCAGAACAGTCTTGTATCCCACCAAGTATTACTTACCAGAAGACATCACATTTCCCTCCATTTTTAATACTGATTTTGAAGAAATCTCTTTTTCCTTTCTGTCCTGAATCTGCTGGAATTATCTTACCCTGGTGGGAGCCTCATTTCTTTGTTTACATACAGTAAGCTGAGTAGATTTTTCTTTCCTGTGTTTGTCTCAAACCTGCCTCTTTGGGCTATTCTTCTCCAGTTTAATTTTGTCCTTGGATGTTGCTGGGAACCCTTCCCTGCCTGCCCTTTGCCTAGTAATTGTGGTGGGAGGTTCTTTGAAGTGGCAGGGCTTGAGCTGAGATCAGTTTCTAAGAACGGTGTCTCAGTGTCCGTACCTTGGACGGTTCCCTTCTTTCTAGCACTCTGAGTGACTCATCCATTGTCAGAACCCTGGAGAAAACAGCAGATTCACAGAAGCTCTCTCGGGGCCTTGCTTTGCCAGGCTTAGTTGTAGGAAACAGCACACTGTGTTCCCAAAGCCATGGTTTGTTGTCGGCACTGCGGTCGTGAGGGATGCAATAAAGATCCTCCATCTGTGTGGAAGCCTGGTGTCCAGGACTGACAGTATCTTCCGATTCCTCTGCAGGAGCTGATTGACCTCAAGATGCTCCAGTGCAAGCGGGTGGTAAATGGTAAGTGTCGCCCTGGCCTCCGCATTGGGTGTGTGCAGGTGGCTCAAGCACCTGTCTCCGCCCTTGCCCAGGATCCTTCCTTGTTGTTTTGTGTAATTGCATAGAGCACCTGCTCCCTCAAGCGCAGTCACTGCTCTTGATGTAGTGACCAGAGCCATATGTGAGGTTCCCAGGCGTAGCTCATTGGTAGAATGCTTGCTTAACATGTTTGAAAGCCTAGGTTTGATCCTCAGAATCACAGAAACAAACAAACAAATAAATAAATTGGTTGTGAAACAGGCTATGAATGCCTTTCTTTAATAGACTTGATAGCGCAGAAATTTCCATATTTCATAGTGTAGGTAGGACCTTGGGGTCCTGGAATAAGGATAACTTTAGTACAGGGCCCAGCTAAGACTTCTTTTTTTTTAATATATTTATTTTCCTCATAATTTATTTATTTTTATTTTATTTGCATTGGTGTTTTGCCTGCATGTATGTCTATCTGAGGGTGTCAGATCTTGGAGTTACAGACAGCTGTTAACTGCCATGTGGGTGGTAGGAATTGAACCTGGGTCCTCTGGAAGAGCAGTCAGCGCTCTTAACCACAGAGCCATCTTTCCAGCCCCCAGCTCAGACTTCTAATAGTTGTGTGACCGTGGGCAAATCTCATGTCTTGTTTCCATCTCAGATTCTTAGTAGTGAAATGAAAATCATAAGCCTAGTTGGATTGTTGCATAAAGAAGATAAAGTACCAATAAGTACTTTGCACACCTGAAGCTCTGTGGGATGGATTAGTGTTGATGCACTGTAAATCACTTCTGCTTTATTGATGGGTTGATTGTGCTTTAATTAGCATTGTAATCTTCCCCCCGCCCCCCGGACAGGGTTTCTCTGTGTAGCCCTGGCTGTCTGGAACTCACTCTGTGGACCAGGCTGGCCTCAGACCCACTGAGATCCGTCTGCCTCTGCCTCCTAGTGCTGGGATTAAAGGCCTCCAGTGCCTGGCAGCATTATACTCCTTAGAGATCTAGAGATTTTGTTTGTTTTCTTGGGCTGTCTTTGAACTTTCTGTGTGGTGGAGGATGCTGTTGAACTCCTGATACTCTGGCCTCTACCTTTTAAGTGCTAGGATTACAATTGTGCAGTACTGTTTATTTTAAATTATATTTTATTTTGTGTTATGAAAATTTCAGAGTTGAGCAGTGGTACACGTCTTTAATTCCAGCACTTGGGAGACGGAGCAGACAGAATCTGTGGTTTGTAGGCCAGCCTGGGCACCATAGTTCCAGGCCAGCCAGAGCTACATAGTGAAACCCTGTCTTAAAACAAACAAACCAACTTCAGTATTTACTGGGTCATCACTTTGACAGGGCATTAGGAATCTAATGCGTGTTTTTGAGACCTTGTCCAAAATAAATTTTAATATTAACAGATCTGTATAACATAGAAAACAAAACTGCTCCAGAATCCCATACCTAAAGTGGAAATCACAAGAGGAGTGGTGTTTATTTTCCTGCACACTCAGTTACACAGTAAGCATAGTTCATATGTAACTGTGACTTGTTATGTCTGTCTTTCCCCCTGGGGATCTGCCTCACATACTGCTTTGCCACCTCTTTTTCTGATAGGACATTTTCTGTGTCAGAAACTATAGGCGACCATATCAGAATGGGTGTCATCAGCTCCTTAGTGGGATTTTCCCATATTTTGCTGTTCTAATGCTGCATCATAACCTTACCCATTTTGTGTTGTTCTTAGACTTTGACTATCCATGCTAGGAATTAATTAACTTTCTCAGCAAGGCATCCCTCTACCCTCCCTTTCATAACTGTTGTGGGGTATTCCCCTGTTGTGGGACATTCACCAGAGAAGACTGCCCAGACATGGCTTTAAGCCAGTAGAAAATCTTTATTAGCTAGCCGTTGCCTACAATACACTGAATGCTTTGGTTCTGCGTAGCCAGGAGCCCTTCCTGGAGCTAGCTTTTCAGCACAGAGTCACGTTGTGGGCTGACACACGTCAGCTAACAAGAACCATTAGCCAGAAGCGGATCTACAGAAGCAAGGTTGGTGTGTTTAGAGAGCGTCCCAGGACTGTGGGCTTTGGTGGATGGCTGTGGTTTTAGTTTTGGCAGGTGATGCTGCTTACATACCGAGGATCACAGCCTAAATGACATTTCCTTTTCTTCTCTTTCTTTCCTTTTGTTTTTGTTTTTGGAGGCAGGGTTTCCTTGCGTAGCCCTTGCTGTCCTAGAACTAGCTCTGTAGACCAGGCTGGCCTCTAACTCAGAGATCTGCCTGCCTTTGCCTCCTGAGTGCTGGGATTGAAGGTGTGCAGTGCCTCTGCCTGGGTCCTGAATGGCCGTTTCATCATGGAGTTAGTTTTGCTAGGGTCTGGGGCCCTGTACAAAGACTGCCTATCTGTTCCATGCTGGGATGTTAATGCAGATCCATTTGTGGGTGTGCTTTACGTGCTTAAAAGATCTCCTGTATTTTTTTTCCAACATAATATTTTTACCGATTATTTGGGAGTTTCACATAATGTACCCCAATCATACTCACTTCCCAGTCCTTCCAGGTCTACCTCCCCACCCTTATGGACCCCCCCAAAAGAAAGGAGAAAGAAAAGAAAACAAACAATAAGAAAATACAAGTTCAATATGTGTTGCTTATATACTCACTGGAGGATGGTCAGACTCCCAATGGCCAGCTCCTTAAAGAAAAGGAGTCCTTCCCCACCTGCACACCTGGCAGAAGCCATCAGTTGTGGAGAGTTACATTTATTTCAGCATGCTTAGCACTAACCAGACTGGCCTTGAACTCACAGAGATCCACTTGCCTCTGACTCTTGAGTGCTGGGATCAAAGGCCTGGCCCTTATCACAATTTAAGAGTTCTCTCCAGGGACTGGGTAGATGGCTCAGATATTAAGAGCACTGACTGCTCTTCCAGATTTCCTGAGTTCAATTCCCAGCAACCACATGGTGGCTAACAACCATCCATAATGAGATCTGGTGCCCTCTTCTGGCCTGCAGGCAGGACATACAGGCAGAACACTCTATACATTTTAAAAGAAAAAAGAGTTCTCTTCAAAAGCCTCTTGTCTAGGCAGTTACTTTTTTTGGGGGGGTCGGGTTTGTCACAGAAGCCTTTCATGAGTTTCTTTCTCAGCTGTTGTTATGCCCAAGTTCATTATCCCCAAAAAAGAAATTCCACGGAACCGGATCCTATGTGATGCACAAGAGGTTTTTAGACTACATCTCCAGCACGCCAGTACAGTCGGTGAGGGCAGTGCAGCACTGAGCCTGGGGAAGGGGAGGACTTTTAAAGGGAAACGCTGTAATCGAGGGAGTTCGAGTCCTGTCGTCTTGGGATTGGGTACGGAAGGCATAGAATAAGGTAGTTTCGGAAACCACTGCTCAGTTTTTGGGCACGAAAACTCTTACAAAGAGTCATTAATAACTGACCAGGTGTCTTCAAGGACAGGATGCCTCCCAGGAACATCTGGGCCTCATTAAGTTTTATGGCCCTGCTCCCTAGCTCCTTAATTGGCCATTTTCAGGGCATCTGTTCAAATTTTGCTATCGAAGCACATTTCTGGAGCTGAGATCTGCCCCCCTCCCCCGCCCCACTCATTATATGGCTTAAAATAAAGCCCCTTCCTTAAAATGGAGTTTGCAAAGTCAGGTCCTCATACGGGGAGTCTGCAGACCTCAATACCATCACAGAAGTAGCTTCCTTGTCCTTTGCAGTCAGAGGGAGCATGGGTCATGGACTTCCACATGCCACTGACCTCAGCATGGTCTCTGGCTGCAGTGCAGACAGACCATGGACATCAACACAGACCTCTGCCGCAGCAAGGGCCACAGACATCATCATATCCGTAGGCGGCAGCACAGACTGGACACTACTGTTGTCCCCAGTGACTGTCCGGCCCATGGACACCACTGTTGTCCCCAGAGACCATCTGGCCCATGGACACCACTGTTGTCCCCAGAGACCATCTGGCCCATGGACACCACTGTTGTTCCCTGTGACTGTCCGGCCCATGGACACCACTGTTGTCCCCAGAGACCATCTGGCCCATGGACACCACTGCTGTCCCCAGTGACTGTCCGGCCCATGAACATCAACATGTCTTCAAGAGAGAGCACAGACCATGGACATCCACAGTTCTCCCTCGGCAGCACTGACCTCAGACCTTAACATGGTCTCCAACATCAACTCAGACCACAGATCCCACACAGCCCTTAGGGGCAGCACAGAATCATGGACATCAGCACAGGTTGCTCACATCAACGTGGCCAGGGTGGCAGCACAGACCACAGACATCAGCACGGCTCAGCCAGGGTGATTGTTTGGCTGGACAGTGTGTTAGTGGACTGAGTCTGCAAAAACTCCGGGCTGCTGCACAGGACCCTGCCCACCTTACTTGACAGCAGCATGTGTTTCTCCCCCCCATCCCCCGCACCACAGCCTGCTCTCATACCTGTTGCTGATGCTGTAGCCTCTCTAGTTCTGTCTCTCTCCACAGCCTACTCACCGCTCTGTCCTCCACTTTCCCACCTCTTCATCTCGTATTCGTTTGTCATAGTGACATTGGAAACTGCAGGGTATCATACACACACACACACACACACACACACACACACACATTTGCTCAAACAGCTTTACATGGAAATATTCCTTACACTGAGTCTTTGGTCTGGTTCAAGGTTTCTGATTTCTGACACACCATCAATTATCAATCCTGGATTCTTGCCAAGACTCGTCTCAGACAGCTTGCTGTTGCCCAGAGTCAGGTGATTTTACAGCTAGGCAGGATGTCTGTGGCGGGTTCTGTGCAAGCTCCAGGCTACTGCGCACCTCTCAGCTGTCAATATCGGTTTGCTGAGCTTAATCTTTGTGCTGGAGCATGCAGGCAGCACCTCTGCTCCATGCTCTGTCTCCCAGCAGGCAGTGTGGGCTGTGCCGCAGTAGCTCCATGCTGGGTGCCACCCGGTGGGCCTAGAGCCAGCCCTATTCAGTGATGACATCTGGTTCTGCAGGACCAGCTCCTCTGTGAGCTCCAACAGCTTGTAGACGGAGTAGATGCTTGAGTGTCCTGACTCAGAACACTGGATGTAGGCTCGGGTGACAGCCTGCGGCCTGCATGGCCTGTGGCCTGCATGGGTGTCCCTAGATAGCCCATGTCATAGGTGTATTCAGTCATCTACTTTTTTATATAGTAGTCTTCTTTGACTGTTAATTGTACTTACTAAAAGGTAAATAAAACATTTAAGAAGAGTAAGTGAGGCACAATACCCCATGTTTAACAAAACAAAAGAATTAAGAATAGATGAGCCAAGTATGGTGATGCACACCTTTAATCCCAGTACTTGGGAGGCAGAGGCAGAAGTAGCTCTGTGAATTGGAGTCCATTTGGTCTACATAGCCAGCTCCAAGACAGTCAGGAGTACATAGAGACCTGCCTGTCTTATATTAAAAAAAAAGAGTAGATGAGATATGATCAACTTTTTTGTAGTTACGTTCTATGAAGTTGCTGCTGAGAACACTAATTATGCAAGCACTGAACCACCAGCTCTAAGGAGATACAAAGTTAGATTTTAGCACCAGGTTTAGGATTACAAGTCTATACCCAGCATTGGGGGGTGAAAGCAGAAGATCAGGAGTTCAAGGCAAGTTTAAGGCCAGCATGGACTATTTGAGACCTTGTCTTTAATCCTAGCAATTGGGAGGAAGAGGCAGGCAAATCGGAGTTCGAGGCCAGCCTGGTCTACAGAGTGAGTTCCAGGACAGCCAGGGGTGCACAGAGAAACCCTATCTTGAAAAACAAAAGCGAACCACACAAAATTAGATTCCTTTAAGCCTTTGGTCACATTTTCATCAGTTGATTAGTATATAACCTTGTTTTTTTTTTTTGTTTGTTTGTTTTTTTGTTTTTCGAGACAGGGTTTCTCTGTAGCTTTAGAGCCTGTCCTGGAACTCCCTTTGTAGACCAGACTGGCCTCGAACTCACAGAGATCCGCCTGCCTCTGCCTCCCAAGTGCTGTTTTACATATGTTACTATTCAGAGTCATGCTATTTAATATATTCCACGGCGTGTATATGTACACATATACATCATAGCCAATAGCAGGACAATTTCATGCCTGAATGAAGGTTATCTAGGGTTGGGGATACAGTTAAGTTGTAGAATGTTTGCCTAGCATGTGGGAGGTCACTGAGAAAGCTTAATTTCAGCATTTGAAAGGCAGGAAGGTTAAGACTTCAAGGCTTGGGCTATATAGGAAGACCCTGTCTCAAAAATGAAAAAAAGGGGGCTGGAGAGATGGCTCAGAGGGTAAGAGCGCTGGCTGCTCTTCCAGAGGTCCTGAGTTCAATTCCCAGCAACCACATGGTGGCTCACAACCATCTGTAATGAGACCTGGTGCCTTCCTTGCCAGCAGTACATTGTATGCTTAATAAATAAATAAGTTAAAAAAATGAAAAAAAAGGAAAAGAAAAAAGAAAAGAAAAAGAAAACAAACAACAGCAATAAAAAATAGAAAATTCCAACACATGTATTTTGTCTACTAAGCCTACCTCAGCTTTTTTGTGATTAGAAGCAGTAATAGAAGGGTTAGGCAAATGGGCCAGTTGTTCAGAATACTGGTTGTCTTTGCAAAGAACCCAGATTCAGTTTTCAGTACTATGTGGCAGCTCATAGCCCTCTGCAACTACAGTCCCAGGGATCCAGTGCTCTCTCTGCCTTTGGGGGCAGCAGGCACACAAGTGGCACACAGGTACACATGCAAGCAAGGCAACCACACTCACAAAAATAAAATAAAAAATTTAAATTAAAAAGAAACAGTTTTAGAAACACTACATACTCTTTATCACTATGTTTGGAGTCATTTTATTTTATTTCAGTTTGTTTTTTCAAGACAGGATTTCTCTGTGTAGCTTGGCTTTCCTGAAACTCACTCTGTAGACCAGACTGGCCTCGAACTCAGAGATCCTACCGGAGTCATTTTAAACAATGAGAACACCAATATAAAACATATAATTCAAGAAGCCACTAAGCATGATTTGTAGAGTAGTTTTTGACACGGGTCTTATGTAATCTAGTCTGGCATGAACTCCTTGTGTAGTTGAAGATGAGGCTGGACTCCACATCTTCCTGCCTCAGTTTCCCAAATGGTAGGATTACCGGTGTGCACCATCAATGCCTGGCTCTACAGTATGGAAACAAATGAGAATGTCGCCTTTTTTGACCTCAGCTGGGAAAGTGACTCATTTTTTTTTTGCCACATTTGTTGTCTATGAGTGATTAGAAATATTGAAAATAATTGATTCGCAGGTCATAAATGGATTTTAGTAAATAAGGGGGAAAGGAAGGCTGAAGTGCAGTTAGTCTCCGCTCACGCTGCCTGGGCACTACATTTAGAAATGGACCTGAGAGTGCCATTTTGTGGAGCAGTGTGGGCTCAAGTTTTCTATGTGTCCCCTTCTCCTAGCTAAAATGCTGATAGCATGTTAAAATTGCAGGACATTAACTATAAACATGCCATTTATAAAATAACTGTAAAGTGAACTATCATTACTCTGAAAAAAAGACCATCATCAGCAACTCAGAAAGCTTCTAAGTGCATATTTATTTCTTTAAGGAAGAATATATGTCAAGTCAGGTGTAGTGGCACACAGCTTTAATCCCAGCTCTTGGGAGGTGGGAGGCAGAGGCAGGTGGATCTATGTGAGTTTGAGGCCAGCCTGGTCTACAGAGCAAGTTCCAGGATAGCCAAGGCTGTTACACAGAGACACCCTGTCTCAAAAAAACAAAAACCAAAACAAACAAACAACAAACAAAAAAAAAAAAACAAAAAAAATGAACGATAGAAAAGAAAGAAAAGAGAGATAGAAGAATATTTATCTAGAATCCACTTTTTCCCTTTCTTTTTTTTTTTTTTTAAATTATTTATTTATTTATTATGTACGCAGTGTTCTGCCAGCATGTATCCCTGCAGCCCAGAAGAGGGCACCAGATCTCCTTACGGATGGTTGTGAGCCACCATGTGGTTGCTGGGAATTGAACTCAGGACCTCTGGAAGAGCAGCCAGTGCTCTTAACCTCTGAGCCATCTCTCCAGCCCCCCACTTTTTCCCTTTCTAGGTTATAGTTTGACTGTGGCTTCCAAGGCTTAGACTGGGTTGAATTTGCATCTTAACTGGGTGGTTTGTGCTTTCTTGCAGAGGTGCTCAACACAGTGGACTTCGTTGCTCCTGATGACAGAGTAGTTTTCCGTACATGTGAAAGAGAAAAGAACAAGGTGGTTTTCCAGATGGTAAGAGACACCTCCCTCTCTAGTGTCTAGTGTCCTTCTGAGGTTCCCTGGACCCTGGAGTTTCCTAATTCCTGCGTATGCCTGCCGTTGCTGGATGCCTGTAATACACTGCGCAGTGGTAGCAGCCTATATATGTGACTTGAACATTTTCAGAGATTCATTCATGATTGGCATACTGTTGGAGACTGGAAACCAAGCTGTTGCCATCTGTTCCAAGTCTCCAACCTCAAACTTAGTTAATTATAGGAATTATCTCTTTGGTATGACTTCTGTATTTTTTTTTTTAATCCTTAGGATTGATTTTTCTGGCCAAAGTGTTTATTTTTATATAGTATATATCAAAAAACTTGGATTTTCTAAAGATTAGTTAAAATTTATGTTACAAATATAACCATAATATAGCTTTTCTCTCTCTCTCTCTTCTCCCCACCCCCCCGCCCACCCCCAGACAGGGTTTTTCTGTGTAGCCCTGGCTATCCTGGAACTTGCTGTCTAGACTAGACTGGCCTCGAATTCAGAGATTTGTGTAGTGATGAGGCGAGCCCCACCTATGTTCTGACCTATCAGGCCAAGCAGTTTCTTTATTAATTAACCAATAAAAGCAACACATAGAAAGAAGGCCCACCTACATCAGATTTGTCTGCCTCTGCCTCCCGAATGCTGGACTTAAAAGTGTGTAGCACCACCACATGGCTAGCTTTATTCTCTTTCTTTTGGCATAGCTTGGCATCTTTAGGAATAGCTCCTGAATGACATTTAGATACTTTTAAAATTAGTAGCAATGGATAGACAAAATGCATAGCAAAATATTTATTGTAGAATTTGAGTTACGGGTATCTGAATACATGCTATAAAATTTTCCCCTTTTTTTTGGTATGTGGCAGTAGTGTGTGCATGCATGCGTGTGTGCGTGTGCGTGGAGTTGATGTTTGATATCTTCCATTGCTCTTCAGTCTGTTGACTGAGGCAGGTATCTTGCGGAACTCAGAGCTTGCTGATCTGGCTAGTCTAGCTAGCCAGCTTGCTCCAGGGATCCTCTGTTTCTGCCTCCAGAACACTGGAGTTATAGACAGGCTGCCACTTCTGCCCAGTGTTTTAAAATAAAATTTTATTGTATTACTTATTATTTATGTGTGTGTGTGTATGTGTGTGTACATGTGTACAAGGGGACAACTTGCGGAATTAATTCCCCTGCCTTATGTATCCCAGGGGTTGACATTCTTAGCAGCAAGTGTCGTTACCACTGAGCCATCTTGCTGGCCCCTACCTGGTTTTTATGTGGGTGCTAGTGATCTGAACTCTAACCTTCATGCTTGCATAGCAAATATTTTATTTACTGAGCCACCTCTCCAGCCCCTGTTTGAAAGTAGCCATGACATTAATGAGATTGTCTAGTTCTTCCAAGTTCTTTTTCCTTTGCTGGTGAGCAAGTGTAGCGTACTGACCTGACTTTTTTTTTAATTTTTAGTTATTATTATTTTATTTTATGTGTATGGGTGTTTTGCTGCATGTATGTCTATGTACCCTGTGTGTGTCTGATGCCTATAGAGGTCATTGGATCCTCGGGAACTGGAATTATAGACATGTAGGTGCTGGAAATCAAATTGGGATCCTCAGGAAGAACAGCCAGTGCTTCTAACTGCTGATTCATCTCTCCAGCCCCAAGCAAGCCTGACTCGTATACTTCCTGGCATATGCATGCGTGCATGTATGTATGTATGTGTGTAAGATACCAATAGGTGTGTTTGTCTACTTGTGTGCACTTGTGTCAAGACAGGTTGATGTAGTTTCTTGTGTTCCCAGGGGACTTCAGACGCAGAGAGAGCCCTTGCTGTGGCCAGGCTTGTGTAAGTTCTTCCCTCCTTGGGAATGCCTTGTCTCTTCTGTAAGCTGTGAGACCTTAATGTTACTAGCAACCCATCTTTTTCTTCCTAGCCCCTTACCTTCTGTTTTCAGGTGAAGGGTATTGGGTTTCTTTCCCTGTGGTATCTGAAGGCTGTCCTGGGACTCTCGTACCCACTATGGTTATATCCTAGAGAGCCTCTTTATCGAGCCCTCGTGTTAGTGTTTATTCATGGGATCCCTTTCCAGGGATTCTTCTGGGAGTCCTGAAGCTTTAACCCTCATGAAATGTAGAGAGGATACACTCCTTCCTGACCTAACAGTCAGGAGAATGCATAGTTGAAGTGGTGGTCTTTGGAAGGAGAGCTCAGTTGGAATTCTGGCTCTGAGCTTTGCTAACTGTGAGAACTCAGGTAAATTATCTATTATCATTGAGAACTTTGTTCTCTTATTTATGAAATGATGCCTGCTGGCATTTTAGGAAACAGCAAGTGAAATAATGCATATCATGTCTCTGCAACATGTGGTACATCATGAGTGCGTCACACCAGCGCTTGTGATTGGTGAGGGTGAGAGTAAGGAAGAACTCAGGGCATAATTGCTGCATATCACAGACTGTTCCACACCAGTGGCTAAGGGGAGGATCCTTTCTATATCACAGAATTGTTTGGAGTAACCAGTTGTGCAACTCAGCAAAGGAGGCCAGTCTATTACAACTACCACCAGTACCACCACCTCCTCCTTCTTTTTCTCTCTCCTACGTAGCCCAGGTTTGTCTCAAACATGATCTTCCTGCCTCCTCCCCTTCCTGAGTGCTGGGATTACATGTTTATGCCCCCATAGCTGGCTCAGTGTAGTAACTTTATAGAAGATATGCTTTGGCGATGGGCTCTGTGCTCACAGCACTTTTCCACATTGACAAATGGCTTCCAGTATCCCAGCTGAAATGGTAGCCCTAGGATGGCAGATCATATGTGAAATACTAACCTGACCCTCAGTGTAGCTGTCCTCTACATCCAGCTCTTTATAGATATGTATTCGTTATGTCTTTCTTCTGGAACTCTGCTCAGATGAGGCAGTTGCAGTTTGGGGATGGAACTCTTTTCTGATTTTCAGCATTTGTGATTGAGAATTAGTGTGTTTCACAGGCCCAGGAGAATCAGGAGCACAGAATCCCTTTATCTGTCTTCTATTTTTCCCCCTCAAGTAGAATATTTATTACTTTTTCTCCTTCATGTTTTTTCAGAGAAAATGATGTAGCTGGCATTGATGTCAACATGGGCTGTCCAAAAGAATATTCCACTAAGGTAAAATGATGTCTTTATGTTCCCTATAAGTATACTGTGCAGATTAAATGAGGCTTACTATACATGACAGTTAAGTCTGGCTCTGGGCTAGCTGGATCCTGCGCTGGATGAGGAAAATGCTCACAGGGATGCTGTTAGGCTAGGTATCATGGCACATACTCGTAATCTGAACTTGCCAAGGCTGGAGGACAATGAGTTGGAGGCTAGCCTAAACTACAGATGACCTTAAACTTCTGAGCCAACAGTCTTTACCTCCCAAGTGCTGGGCTTACAGATGTTGCCACCACATCCAGTTCTATGAGGAGCTAGGGATTTAACCCTGGTCTTTCAATGTGCTAAGCTACAATTCTACCAGCTGAGCCACATCTCCAGTCCCTTCACTTTATTTTTTAATGAATTCAGACTTTTGCAGATCCTGTGGGTCAGCCAGCTGCCTCAGTGGGCAAAAGTGCTTGCAATACAGGCCTGATGACATGAATTCAGTCTCTGAATCTTCTGTGGAAGGAGGTAATCAACTCCTAAATGTTGTCCTCTGACCTCCACACGTGCGCTGTGGCATGCATGTGCTCCCTCCCCACACACCATACATACACACAATAACAGCAAATACAATTAAATTGACAGCATCCTCCCTGTAGGGCTAGAGAGATGGGCTTAGCAGTTAAGAGTGCTTGCTGTTCTCCTAGAGGACCTGACTTCAGTTCCCAGCACACAAGTCAAGCAGCTCATAACCACCTGTAACTCCAGCTCAAAGAGACTTGAGCCCTTCTGGGTTCTGAGGGCATACCTACACATGTGGCCTATATATATACACATACATATTTAAAAAATCCCTTCTCTATTCCCCACCCACGATTTATTAAAATAATTCACATCAGCTTGATAATGTATTTACTACTGTAATCTCAGCACTCATGCTGAGACAAGAGGATTGCAGTGAGTTCAAAGCCAGCTTGAACTCATCCAGGGTTATATAACATGATCCTGTGTCAACAAAACAAAAGACAAAATAATCCATAATAATTCCAATACTTCAGAAATATAGACAATTACAAAAAAAGCAGGAAAATGTATCTGAGGTCTCTCTGTCTTACCCCATACCACAGCTGTTTTAGAATAATCACCCAGAGGTTTAATACTAATTACAGACTGTTTGGCCTATGGTTCAGACTTATTACTAACTAGCTCTTACATTTAAATGAACTCATTTCTATTAGTCTGCGTATTGCCATGTGGCTGTGACTTTACCGGTCTACTGGCATCTTGCTTCTTGGGTGGCTGACCTGCGTCTCTCTTCCCTTTACCCTTCCCCTCTCTAGATTTTCAGTTTGGCTTTCCCGCCTGGCTTTATTCTGCCTTTCAAAGCAGCTTCTTTATTAGCCAATGAGAAGAATACATATTCACTGCATATAGAAGGATTATTCCAATGCAGGAAAATTATTGGTAAATAAGTCTGTTGTCAGGAAACAACCATTGGCAGGAGTGATGGCTGACCAGATATGGATGCTTGTCACCAAGCCTGGTGACCTGAGTTTAAACCCCAGGATGCACATGGAGAGCACTGATTCCTGCAAACTGTCTTCTGATCTGTACACATGTATATACACACACACATGCACACAATAAATAAATACTAAAAAGTTTTGAGAAAGAGAAAACCATTGTTGTCATTGTTGAACTCTAAATTGCTCTTTGAGTTGGTGGTTTTCATTGCTGGACTTTTTTTTTTTTTTGACCCAGGATATATCTGTGAAGTACAAGCTAGCTTTGAACTCACCACTGTGCAACTGAGGCTGGCCTCAAACTCTTGAGCCTCCTGACTCAGCCTCTTGAGTGTGTGTGCCATTGATGCTCAGGTGAACTCCTTGTTTTAAGGATACAGTAGATGGCAAGCTCCAGTTTATTGTGACTCTGAGATCTCTATGGGGGATAGGAAGTCCTAGAAAATAAAACTTTAGTGCCCATTTCTAGGTTGATACATGGTTTTGCAAAAATGGTCAGAGTGATAGCTTTCGGATTCATCACATTCTGGTTCCTGGTGGGATCTGTGGCCAGACAGTGCTGCTTTCCTCTGTGGTTAGGGAAATGCCAGTTTCCAGTGAACCTTGGCTACCGTGTTGCTACACTGTGTTGCCTCCCGTGGTTGGCACCATCGTCCTCTAATCGTAAGGCCTTCTGTGTGCTTCTCCTTAGGGAGGAATGGGAGCTGCTCTATTGTCAGACCCTGACAAGATTGAGAAGGTAAGTGACAGTAGAGTCCCCAAACATGCTGTGATTTAGAATTACCTAAAATGTCTCTCCTCATTCCAGATTTACTTATGTCTACCTAGATTCTCTATTTGAGTCCCAGAGAGAAAATTTTTTAATTTATTTGTTTTTCTGTTCTATGGGTGTTTTGCTTGAACGTATGTCTGCACCATGTACATGAAGTGCCTGAAGAGATATTGGATCCCCGGAAATAGAGTTACAGGTGGTTCGTGAGCTACGTGATATGGGTGCTGGGAACTGAACTCCATCCTCTGCAAGAGCATGGTACACTCTTAATTGCTAAGAAATCTCTCCAACCCTTGCCTGAAATTTTTTTAAAAGTGACTTTGATATGCAGCTAGAACTTACAGTGTCAAATTTCTTTTTCCATTCTTTTTTTTCTTTCTTTTTCTTTATTTCCTTTCTTCCCTCTATCCCTCTGCCCCTCCTTCCCTCCCTTTTTCCCTCCTTCTTTCCTTTGAGAGATGGGATCTTATACATGCCAGGCTGACCAGTGGTTCTGGTGAGGCCAACCTGCTGTGGGTGGATGTATTGTTCTCCTAATCAGATCTGGATTTTTGGTTTTGGTCCTTTCCGTCCTCTGGCAGCGACATGTGGCATGATTTAAAGCTTCAAGAATTTCATGCTACCTAGCCCGGCGAAAGACAGCCTCAGGAAGCCCAGCAGTGGTGGTGCACACCTTTAATCCCAGCACTTGGGAGGCAGAGGCAGGCGGATCTCTGTGAGTTCCAGGACAGCCAGGGCTGTTACACAGAGATGCCCTGTCTCTCACCTACAAAGGGTGTGTGTGTGTGTGTGTGTGTGTGTGTGTGTGTGTGTGTGCCCATTTCTCCCTAGTGTGATCCTAGCAAGTGGCTGGGTCTTTCACTTTCCTAATTTCCTTCTGGGTCTTTCATTTATTATGTATACAGTATTCTATCTGTGTGTATGCCTGCAGGCCAGAAGAGGGCACCAGACCTCATTACAGATGGTTGTGAGCCACCATGTGGTTGCTGGGAATTGAACTCAGGACCTTTGGAAGAGCAGGCAATGCTCTTAACCACTGAGCCATCTCTCCAGCCCTTTCTGGGTCTTTCACTTTCCTAATTTCCTTCCTAATCTTTAATGTGCATGTGAACAGAAACTCTAAAGGAAGTTCCCAGAGCTACTCTGCATAAATCAAAAGAAAGTCCTCTAAGAATGAATGCTCTATCAAACCAGTTGTTATTTTGTCCTCATATTTCAACTTTCTAGAGCTGTTTGTTGATTTGTGTATTTTGAGGCAGGGTCTCAAGTAGTCTGGGCTGGCCTTCTACTCACGTAGTCAAGAATGACATTGAATTCCTGTTCCTCCTGCCTCTGCCTCCCAAATTCTGAGGCATGTACCACTATTCACTAGAGTGAGAATTTTTGTAATGTTTCCCTGTGAGCTTTGTAGTCCCCTTCCTTAAAGTGCAAGTGTCCCTTTAAGGCCTGGCAGGATGACTGTGGGAAATCAGGTCTAGGCTGTTGTCTGAGGCAGCACCTGGAGAGGGTTCCTTCCTACTGGTCTTGCTGGTGAACTGTCTGCCTTTCAGCAGGGTTCTTGGCCTGATGTCTGAGGTGGCCTTCTTCTGGTCTTAGATAAGGAAGTTTTACTATAACTAGCTCTCTGCTGCCCCCATCTGTCTAGACTCAAGGTAAATGTAAGTACTCATGCCTATCAGCTGCTGCCCCTGTTGGTTAGAAATCCAGTTCTTGGAAGAAGGCTGTTGAGATCACCTTCCCTCCCTTGTGCCTGGCCTGAAATTGTGATGTAGAAAGAAGATAGCGATGCTACAGATATTCATTGTCATTTATCTCTCGTGATCTCTGAGTCTCACGTTGCCTTGTTATATTACCTCCTTGACTACTGCGTGACTTATTGATCTTCCTCTGCAACTTTTTCTAATTATTGTTTAGGGAGCAGTAAAAATACATTGAATGTGTTGTGTTTTCCTTTTCTGGTTTATATATTTGTATATCTGACTTCTCAGAAGAGAAGGATTCATGAGGACAGGGCCTTCAAGATCTTCCTAGTCTCATTCTGTAGTTGGGATAGCACTTGGAATATCCCTTTACCTCAGAAAGGAGGTTGTGTCATTTGCTGGGAAGTGGTAGCACACACCTTTGATCCCAGCATTTGGGAACCAGAGGCAGGCGAGGCCAGCTTGGTCTACAGAGTGAGTTCTAGGACAGCCAGGGCTACACAGAGAAACCCTGCTTTGGAAGAAAAGAAGAAGAGGAGGAGAGGAAGAAAGCTGTCAGTGGGCTCATAACCAGGACTAAGCCTCAGGATTATATTGAGGGTGTTGGGCAATGATTTTGAAAGCATGGGTTTCTACTTATTTATTTTACATCCTGGCCACAGTTTTGCCTCCCCCCTCTTCTCCCAGTCTTTCCCCTCAGCCCCCACCCACAACTCCTCTGTTTCTGTTCAGAAAAGGGTGGGCTTCCCATTGATATCAACAAAGCATGGCACACACCTCCTCTGTTTCTGTTCAGAAAAGGGTGGGCTTCCCATTGATATCAACAAAGCATGGCACATCAAGTTGCAGTAAGACTAAGCACCTCCCCATGTATTAAGACTGGGCAAGGGGGCCAGTATGAGGAGTAGGAGGAGTAGGGTCCCAAATGCCAGTAAAAGAGTCAGAGACAGCCCCTGCTCCCACTGTTAGGAGTCCACAGAAGGACCAAGCTCCACATTTGTAACAAATATTGCAGAGTGCTTAGATCCCATGAAGGGAAAGCACAGGTTTCTAAGCTCTGTCCCTGGAGAGCCATTCAGGAAATGCTGTGGTCGGTTCTTAGAGTTTGTGTTACCAAACCTCCAGGTAATTCTAATATTTTCGCTGGTAAAGAATCCCTGTGTTCCACACAGGACTACGTGCAGATACACTCATTTCTCCCTTCAGTGTATTTAACGTGTGTGTATACGTATACCTGTATTGCCAGGCAGGGACTTGCTAGTGTTGGGATTTTAGCATAGAATAGAGGCAGAATCCTTGCCCCATGGAGTTTACATGTAATTATATACAACAGATAAATGGAAGCAGTCATGAATATACAAACTGTCCTTCTACTATGCCCAGGTCTTATAGGTGTGTTAATTAGTGCAAGTAGTGTGGTGGTGTTTGTTCCAGAAGAGACAGATGTTCCTTTTGCTCCTCTTTGCAGATTCTCAGCACTCTTGTTAAAGGAACACACAGACCTGTGACTTGTAAAATCCGAATCCTGCCATCGGTAAGGATGTGTTATTTAAAGGTTATTCTCTCGTGTGCTGTTAAATCTGGTGGCAAACTGAGCCTGCTTTAGGAGTCAGCAGCTCCTTCCTTGAGTCCTAACGACCACCTTGTGCTGTAATCTTTCTTACCCAGCTAGAAGACACCCTGAACCTTGTGAAGCGGATAGAGAGGACTGGCATTTCAGCCATTGCAGTTCATGGGAGGTGAGCGTTTGCTTCTTAGTGATGGCTGGCAAGGAGACGCCTCAACAGACCCTGCGTGACAAACAGCTTCTCTGTGTATATGGCCTACCTCTGCCTAGCTCTCTGACAGCCTCTGAATCCAGAGACCATTCAAGCTCTGCATTTGTTTATTCATTGAGTACCTTCTGACGGCAAGAACAACGTCAAGCATTAGAAACACAAGAGGAGTGGTGGCGCACACCTTTGATCCCAGCACTTGGGAGTCAGAGGCAGGCGGATCTCAGTGAGTTCGAGGCCAGCCTGGTCTACAGAGTGAGTTCCAGGACACCCAGGGCTATTACACGTAGAAACCCTGTCTCAAAAAACAAAAACAAACAAATAAAAAACAAAAAAAAAGAAACACAGAAGGAAGTCCCTTCCCCTCCCTCCCTGCCTATGTGCCTGTTTTCTTTCTTTCTTTTTTCCTTCTTTTCTTGCTTGCTTGCTTTCTAGTGCTGGGGATTACATCCAGGGTCTCGTATGTGCTAGGCCAGTGCTTTGCCATTGAGGAATATGCCCAGTCCATTTTCCCTTTCTTGGTTTGGTTTGGTTGTTGTTATAAAGTCTCATACAGCCCAGACTGGCTTCAGAGTCGATGCATAGCTGAGGCTGGCCTCGAACTCCTGATCTTCTTGCCTTCATCTCTTAATGTTGGGATTATAGGTATTCAACACTATAATCAACTTTCTCTCTTTCTAATTAACTAATTAATAGTTAGTTAGTAAATTTATATTTTTGTGACAGGGTTCACTGTACACCCTAGGCTGGTGTGAATAATCCTTCTTCCTTAGCCTCCCAAGGCTGGGATTATAGACATGAGCCATCACACTCACTGAATCTTTTTTTCTTTCCTCTTCATTGAGCACTGGCTTCTTCTTTGAATGACCGCAAGCAGATGGCTGTTCATTTAAAGACACTGGCTTTCTTGCCTACCCTTGTTGGACTGCCAGCTGTCCCTGATGTCTGCTTTAAACAGTTCTTGTATCTGTAGCTCATGTGTTCTCTATTGGGAACTGAGTCTTTTTTTTTAAATTTTATTTTTAATTATGTATAT
Source organism: Microtus oregoni (assembly GCF_018167655.1). Classification (NCBI taxonomy): domain Eukaryota; kingdom Metazoa; phylum Chordata; class Mammalia; order Rodentia; family Cricetidae; genus Microtus; species Microtus oregoni. The sequence goes on from NW_024543063.1 coordinate 47,016,213, forward strand.
GTGAATGTGTCTGTGTGTCTCAGTGCAGGTGCTTGCAGAGGCCAGAAAAAAAGTGCTGGATCTCCTGGAGCTGGAGTTCCAGGCATTCGGGAGCTACTTGATGTGGGTACTAGGGACTGAACTTGTGTCCTCCGTAAAAGTAGTATGCACTCTTAACTGCGGGGGGCCATCTACACACACACACACACACACACACACACACACACACACACACACGGGAGAGGGGTGCTCTCACTGTTGCTCTGACTGGGCCGAATCTCATCATTGTAGCCCAAGCTGACCTTGAATTCATGGCAATCCTCTTGTCTCAGTTTTCCAAGTATTGGGATTATAGGCATGAGCACTAGGGCCTGCTAAGCCAGAGTGTTTCTGTAGGCTGCTCTCTATCTCCCTGCGCAACTTGCTTTCTGTACCTAGCATGTCCTTTTGCATGTAATCCTGACAAATAGACTTGGGCTGACATTCTTTCGTGGGGAACTCAGGGGTTTATAGGAACAGCCCAGGTTGCTGGTGATCTCTCTTACTAAATTTTGGGGTATACCCTAAGCAACAACAAGCAGAACAGTGAAGTGGAGCTGTCCGGATGGAAGCTAGGAGGGTTTGGAGGTGACATGTGCACATGAATGCACATTCTGCAGTCCTTGCTGAGGCAGTCGGCTGTAGAGCCAATGGCCTGATGTGAAATCCCAGCTCTGCAGTTTGCTCACTTTCATTTAACCTCTCTGGCTGACACATTCCTCATGTATCAATCAGTACAATTTCTGCTTCTTGCTATTTTATGAAATTGTAAATGAACAGTCTTGCACACAGTATGTAGAAAACTTACTTTTCCCAGAAGTTGGATGCAATTAGAAGACGAATGTGGGAGAGTTTAAGGAAGAGCTTCCTGACCATCAGAAATTCAGCAAATGTAGCCATTTAGTGTGGTGTAAAACTGGCTGCTGGGGCTCTAAGGAGTCGGAGGTGGAAGCTGGGTTGGCAGGCTCTTCTGAGAAGTCAGAATATAGCACAGGAGCTGTGTTCAAGCAAGGACTGGTTAGTCACCTCTCCTGCTTGTCTTCACACATAGCTTGGCCCAGGCGTCACTGCAGCATACCTAAGATTTGCTTACTCACGCACAAGAACTTTTTGCTTTTGACCTTGGTAGGAAGGAGCCCTGGGTTGTCCTGCTTCCCCTGTGACTTATCGTGATGGTCATGGTCTGTGGTCTGCCCTGGTGGACCCTGGAACGGGGCCTACCCCGTGTCAGGTGCTTCTCCCAAAGATCAGCTGTGCAGCTTGGCCTCAGCACAGGCAGCTGTGTGGGAGTGGCCTATCTGAGTGGTGGCAGCTGTTCCAGGTCCCTGGGGAAGGGCAGGGCTGGGACTGTAGGGACAGCATTTTTGTGACACTGTCTCTTATTTCTGGCAGAGGCAAGGGGTAGCCAGGGAAAAGCAGTGTGACCTTGGGCATCAGGCCACCCACATTGGTCCTCTGCAGCTATGCCCCATCTTAATGATCTTGAGAACTAGCCTTAACCTCACTCTCTTGCGCCTTTGGACAGAGTCCTTCCCCTAGGTCAGGGAGGCCGTTCCCAGCAACCTGTCCTAGATAGCCCCACAGCTGTCTGATCTGCTTGAGGTTCAGTAGGAAGGACAGAAGGATTTTAGGAGTGTTATGGCCTTTGGCCCTCAGCCCCCAGGCCCCATCTCTTTTCTTCATCTTTAAGGAACCGAGAGGAACGACCTCAGCACCCTGTCAGCTGTGAAGCTATACGAGCCATTGCCGAAACCCTCTCCATTCCTGTCATAGCCAAGTAAGCCGCCATTCTTCCTCATTTGCCTGTGCGCCGCCTCATTTAGAAAAGACTTGTGCTAGCGTTAAAAACTGGACTGACAGAACATGGAAAAACTGATACAAGCCAGACACGGTGGCACACACGCCCAGTGTAATCCCAACCATAGTGTAATCCCAAACTACGGTGTCAGAGAGGCAGATGGAAATCTTTGAGTTCAAAGCCAGCTTGACCTATATAGGAGTTCTAGGACAGACAGGAGAGACCTTATCTAAAAACAAACAAACGAAAACTCCAACAAAAACCAAAACAAATACAGGGCTGGAAATTTTGCTTAACAGTTAAGGGTGTCTGAGACACACCAAGCCCGACCATCGGAGTTCAGTCCCTGAGAGCACTGAATCCTGCAACTTGACCCTTGACCTCCACTTGGGTCATGTCATCTAGCTCCCCCATCCCCAACCAACCAAATAAATATAAAAAAAGAAATACCTAAAAACTGGCCATATGGGTTCATAGGGGTTCTCCCGAGACTGAACTGAGGACCAGGGAGCCTGCATGATATTGGCCTAGGCTCTGCATGTATGTGACAGTTGTGTAGTTTGATCTTCTTATGGGACTTTTTTGTTTGAGACAGGGTTTCTCTGTAGCTTTGGAGCCTGTCCTGGAACTAGCTCTTGTAGACCAGGCTGGCCTCGAACTCACAGAGATCCTCCTGCCTCTGTCTCCCGAGTGCTGGGATTAAAGGCATGCACCACCACCGCCTGGCTCTGGCTCTTATGGGACTCCTAACCACAAGGATAGGGACTCTCTCCAACCTTTCACTGTCTTTTGGGACCCTACTTCTCATACTGGGTCGCCTTGCCAGCCTTAATACATGGGGAGATGCTTAGTCTTACTGCAATTTATATGCCATGTTTTGTTGATATCCATGGGAGACCTGTCCTTTTCTGAATGGAGACAGAGAGGAGGGGATTGGGAGATAGAGGGAGAGGAATGGGGGAGAGGGACTGGGAGGGGAGAGGCTACTGCTGGCATGTAAAATAAATAGGTAAATAAAAGGAAAAGGAAAAGAAAACTGACCATAAAGGAAAGTGGGGGGAATGGAGTGAAAGTAGAAAGTTAGGAGTGAGGCTGGCACTGGTGTTAGCACTCTGATGGTGGGCTAGGCTGTGGGTAGGAATGAGAATACTGACAGCGAAAAGGTTGCAGAATCAGACCTATGGCAAGATGGTGCCACACCTAGAGTTAGATGTGCAAGGTGCAGGGACTATGTGAGGAATCCCAAACTAGAGCTCTTAGCAACATGACTCAACATAAGTCAGGTAGAAGAAATCCAGACAAAGACCAGGGAGCACACATCTTTAATTCTAGCCCTTGGGAAACAAAGGCAGGCGGATCTCTGTAAATCTGAGGCTAGCCTGGTTTATATAGAAAGTTTCAGGTCAGCCAAGAGAATATGGTGAGGATGTATCTTTGAGGAAGGAGGAAGGAAGGAAGGAAGGAAGGAAGGAAAAGGAGATGGATGGATAGGTGAATGATGCCAGGCATTGTGGCTCACACCTTTAATCCCAGCACTTGGGAGGCAGAGGCAGGCAGATCTCTGAGTGTTGAGGCCAACCTGGTCTACAGAGTGAAATCCAGGATAGCCATGGTTATATAGAGAGACCCTGTCTAAAAAGAGAGAGAGGAAGAAAGGAAGGAAGGAAGGAAGGAAGGAAGGAAGCGGAGGGGGGTGGAGAGGAGGGGAGGAGAGGAAAAACCCACTGGGCAACTGCAGACACTTGTGCTAGCAAATGTGGGTTTTGATGACCAGCTAGTTGTCTGTGTTGAACACCTAGGAGTCCAGCTCATCCTTCTACCTTAGGACACCAGAGACTCAGGGAGCCTGGACATTGGAAACAGGGAAGTCCTGAGGAAAGTTACCTCTGATCAGTGTGAGGAAGAAGTAGTGATGGGTGGTTGCTAGGACATATAATCTCAGAGAAAGAAATTTTAGAGGTGGCTTTCAGGGCCCCTGCTTTTCCTGTCACCTCAGAGTCCTCCCAGCACAGGTGTCTCTGGACGGGGACTGACTTTGGATGAAATAGTTGAGAATAGAGAAGTCCCTTAGAGCAGCAGGGTGGAAGGAGGGGGATTGTGACCAAACCTAGTCTCCTTATTTTCCACCACCATCATCAGTGAGCGCGCCCTTCCTAGGGTTTTGAGCTGGTCCTCAGAGGGTCTATGGACAACTTCTCTGCTTGGAGTTTTTTCTGTGGCCACAATTCCACATGTTTTGCTTTTGTTTTTTTAGTCTTATATTTTAGACAGTGTTTTACTATGTTGCCCCGTGCTGGTCTAGAACTGGCTACATGACCCAAGCTTACCTGGAAGTCATGATCCTTCTGCCTTCACTCCTGGGTGCTGCTGTTCTAGGTGTATGTCAGCTGATAGCTCAAGTTTAGTCCTACATCTTCAGATATTGTCTCCTTGGCCACTTTTCTGGGTAGTAGAGAAAAGTCAAATTTCTAAAATACCTCTTCAGTGCCAGCCATGGTTCACTTGCCAGGGGGGTTTGCTTTCTAATCACTTCATGAAAGTTCTGATAGTTGAAGGAACTTGGCTAATGCCGTACTAATGATGAATGGCAGATGTGAAAAACATCTTTTTCTGGAAACACTGTGGGTTCCATTATGGGATCTTCCTGTGCCCCTATTACTTTTAGTGGAGGATCTCATGATCACATCCAGCAATATTTGGACATAGAGGACTTTCGCCAAGCCACAGCCGCCTCTTCAGTGATGGTGGCTCGAGCAGCCATGTGGAACCCCTCCATCTTCCTCAAGGATGGCCTTCGTCCCCTGGAGGAAGTCATGCAGAAGTACCTTAGATATGTAAGTCTTTGCACTTTTTCTTGCTTTTACTTTTTAGTTTTGATATAGAATCTCATAGCTTCGATTGACCTCTAATCCCTTATTTTTCTGCCTCTACTTACTATGTGCTGGGATTACAGGCATATGTCACCACATGCTATAGAATAGCCTTTCCTAAACCAATTTCTTCTCACTATGAGTATGGTTTTTGTTTTTTGTTTTTTTAAATGAGTTTCCTGAGTACAGTTCTAGGGACAGTGGGATTCTACTCTGGGCTATGCCTGTTCCTGGTGGGCAGAAACAATAAAATGTCCTCAAAGTTCTTCACTGAGTTGGATCTGAACAGAAGCTCCAGCCTTCTCACAGGGCGATTTTCCACCTCCCTTTTCGTTCTCAAGTCTCACTAATGCCTGGGGTTTTCTATGCATTGGGTGCTTTTTATGCTGGGATCGTAGGATGAGGCAGGTATCCAGTTCTTGGCAGCTTCTGTCTGAGCACCTCCTCTCCTCAGCACTATAGCCCTTATCCGCTTGGTTCTGGGTGTCCTGGTATGTCGGCTGGTGACTGTCAGCTCCTGCCCAGGTCAGCTGTCCAGCTCTTCTGGCCACCTGGCAAGCGTGTGGCAGAGAAGAGATGTTGAGCCGTGCTGAGCCTGCTTACTAGGTGAAGGGTGAGGCTGTCACTCGTGCTCAGCCAGCGTTTGGCAGCTTTCAAGAGGGTGTGTTGTCCTGGAGAAAGAGTAGCCCCAAGCATCAACATGGGTGCTTCTGGTCTCATCCGGTACTTTCTGGGCCAGACAAGCTGAATCATGGGCCTGCCCTGGCTGGGACTTACTCACGTAGCCCATACTTTCTCCCGAGCATGCCATGGCCCCTTCCTAGGCACTGGAGACAGGCCTAGAGGAAATTCTTCAAGCGTAGGGGCTGAGTGCTTAGAGGGGGTTCTGGAGGCCTACCTGTAAAGCCTGTACTTCCTGCTGCTTTCCTGCCCAGCACCTAGCTGGGTGAGCATCCATGGTATTATTTCTGGGTAGCCATCTTGCTTTTCTGGGCCTCACTTCTCAGGCTGCAGAGTGAGGTAAAGCTATACTTATCTTTGCATAGATATACAAATTGATAAGTCATGTGTATGAACATGCTTAGGAGATGGGGTTGTACCCCACCCATATAGGGGAAGTTGGAGATTGGTTAGTCAAGATATAGTTGATCCTGGTTGTAAGGAATCTTACCCCTGTCCTAGGGCTAGATTTGCCTTGCCAAAATTTGGTGTGTTCCTTTTCTCTGCCCCAGAAGATGCTCAGCATTAGGCTCTCTTGGTAGCCTGGGGTAACTGAAGCATGGGTTGATTCTTTATACTGTTATCCCTCAGTCAGGCTGTCTAGGTGGGTATGCTGTTGAACACGAGCCCTAGTCTGATGCTCAAGCTTTGTGAGACAGCAGGTGGACTAGATGGCAGGTCTATAGTGGTTCTTATATGGGGTCACGTCGGGTGGCTGTAAGCACATCTAGTGCCCTTTGAGAGCCCCTTTCCTTCCTGGTGGAAGCTCAGATCTCTGTTTGCTGGTAACCGGTGGGCTCATGCTAGTTCTCCTCTTAGGCGATGCAGTATGATAACCACTACACCAACACCAAATACTGCTTGTGCCAGATGCTGCGGGAACAGCTGGAGTCGCCCCAAGGAAGGTTGCTCCATGCTGCCCAGTCTTCCCAGGAAATTTGGTAAGAGTACAAGGGTCTATCCATCTATTCTTGGAGACTTGACCCAGATTTGACCTCGATCCCTAAGCTATTTTGCTGAAGGACCAGGGGCACAACTTCTGGATGTGTTTGTGCAGGAGTTGAGTGGTCGTACAGTTTTGCTTTCACAGCTTTGAAGCCTTCCAGTCTTTGACTGATCTAAGCAGCAGTTTGGTTACTAGGGTACTGTTAAAATAGAGGAATGCAAAACATAGGTCTGGGAATTCCTGAGGAAGAAGATTTTCTATTAATGGGCCTTTTGCCTGCCAGACTAACAAGTGGTCAAGAGAGACAAGGCTTTAGAATGGAGCTCTTGACATATGCCTGTGTCAGAGAGGCTACTGCTGGTCCTTCAGATCAGGTGATTAACACCTGGAGGTCCTTGGCAACCAGCTCTTTCAACTTCCTGTCTGCTGTTGCCATGACTCATGTTTGGGTCCTCTGTCTTATAGGTCTTTTCTCCTCATGTTGGCTGTCTGTACCTTCCTTCCTCCATTGCCTTTCTGAATCACTCTTGCCTTCAGGGACCCATGGTTTTTTTCTAGAAGGCAAAGCTCTTCCAGAATCCTTTTTCTACCTTGTGCTATTGCCAAGCTTCTGAACATAGTGGTTTTTTTTTTTTTTTTTGAGTTTTAGAAGAGAATGTAACTCTGGAGGTCTGAGTGGTTCAAACTAGGTCCATGGTAGCCATGGGCAGTGAGGAATCAATTAGCTTTTCCTCCCATGGGTCTTCATGAGGATGATACTATGTACATCCCAGTTGTTGAATCAGTATAGGCCAGTTCTGCCATGGCTTCCTGGGTACATCCATCTGTGTGTTCATCCTTGGGAGAGAGATGAGAATCATGGGGGATAACCTCTGGAACCTTTTCTCCCCAACCCAGCCTCCCTCCAGTGTTTATACTCAAAGATTCAAATTCATTCTCTACTTTCCATTCTAGGCAGCTGCTAGGGTGTGTAGGAAGCACTTTCTGAAGTCAGACCCTGGTTTTGTTATATGTGGCACAGGAGTTTCTTTTTGGTTGGGTAATGGGCTCCTGCAGTACTTTGGATGCTGTTCCACCAAGGTTTCTATCCTGCTCCACCCCTTTCTCCACAGTGAGGCCTTTGGCTTTGGTGCCTTCTATGAGGAGACCATTCGGAAGCTAGATGCCCGGCGAGCTGACCTCTTGGCTAAGACTCCAGAGGCAGTTGAGGAACCCACTGAAGACACATCTGGCATCATTAAGATGGCTATCAGATTTGACAGGTATGTTTCTACTATATTCCAGGACCAATTGTGTAGGAGTTTTAGGGGCTGTTATGTTAATAATGTCAAACTTAGCAACTACAGGTTTCCTTGTTCCTAATCTTCAACTTCCAAAGAAGGTGCTTTTTGTTAATTGTTTTTTTGTTTTGTTTTGTTTTTGAGACAGGGTCTCTCTACATAGATAGCTCTTGTTGTCCTAGAACTCCTCACCACGTAGACCAGGCTGACCTTAAACACACAGAGATTCACTTGCCTCTGCCTCCAGACATTCAACACGTGTGCCACCTCAAGACTTTTTACTGTGTTGTTTTTGTTTTTTTCTCAAGATAGGGTCTCTCTGTGTAGCTTTGGCTGTCCTGGAACTCACTGTGTAAACCAAGTTGGCCTCGAACTCGTAGATCCTACCTCTATCTGCTTCTTGAGTGCTGGGATTATATGCATGCACCACTACGCCCAGACTTTTGTTACTGTATTATTTAAGACAAGGTCTCTTGTAGCTTTGACTGACCTTGAACTTGCTGTGTAGCTGTTGACCCTGAACTCCTGATCCTCTTGCCCTCCAAGAGAAGGTATTCTTAGGGAAGATGGTCCCTGAAAGCCCAGGCAGCCTTGCTGGGGGCATATTTTTCTAAGGCAGAATCGAACTTCACTTTTTTCCTGATCTACTCATTCCCTTTCACAACTTGGGACAGGGAGCTGGGTCTTCTGTTCTTCAGGCTGTGCTTTTCCCCTGAAGCTCCTCAGGGGCTGTAGGAAGCCTGACTTTACTCGACTGTGCACCGTTGCCTACACTGCTGCCACTCACCGGGCCAGCGGTGCCCTCTCTAGGCAGAAGCAGCCTTAGTCTGACTCTCGCCTCACGTTTCGACTCGGCTTTGAATGGTGCTCTCGTTCTTGTACTCTGCCCTCTGGGTCTGAGCCTTCTCTGCTCTCCAGACCCAGACCAGGAGCCAGTCTTGTCTGGCAAGGACTTGAGGTGGGGTTAAGAGGACAGCTGTTAGCCGGGCGGTGGTGGCGCACGCCTTTAATCCCAGCACTCGGGAGGCAGAGGCAGGCGGATCTCTGTGAGTTCGAGGCCAGCCTGGTCTACAAGAGCTAGTTCCAGGACAGGAACCAAAAGCTACGGAGAAACCCTGTCTCGAAAAATCAAAAAAAAAAAAAAAAAAAAAAAAGAGGACAGCTGTTGGGCAATCATATGCCAGAGGGAGTTCCCTGTGGAAGATGGAGCATGTCCCTTTCACCCTGTCACAGACTTACTCTGAAGCCAGAGTTTATTGTGTCTATAGCAGAGCAGATAACCCTGACACTCGGCAGATGGACTCAGTGGGCAGTAAGCTAGAGCTGTCAGCCCCCTCCATCCTTGAAAGGCAAAGTGAACCTTCTGGCCGCTGAAGGCTGTTTTCCCGGCTGCAGCTCAGAGAAACTGGGAGTTCTCACGTGTGCACTCATTATTCTAAGCATGCAGAAGCCCATCTTTCCTTTAGATAAAAACCTAGGCTGCAACTGCTGGTAGAACAGGAAGGGAGTGGGTACAAAAGCCTCGGGGCAGCAGCCCGATAGCTCAGTTTCTCCAGTTCCGGTAGCACCTATCAGTGGCTGATTGGTGGCTCTTGCTAAGGGATAGAGTAGAAGTGGTGAACGGGCCTTAACTGTTTCTCCTCCTTTCCCTAGGAGAGCATACCCACCCCAAATTACCCCCAAGATGTGCCTACTGGAATGGTGCCGGAGAGAGAAGTTGCCACAGCCCGTGTATGAAACAGTGAGTTTTTCTGGCTGCTGCCCGTCTGGCATCCAGCCACACAGTGCTGCCTGCACTGGTATCAACACCCCAGTGCACCACAGTGCTCAGCTCTAGGCTGCTTTCTTAGCACCTGAACTTGATCCCCACAGATGTGCATAAGTTACTAGAAGCAGGGCTAATTACTGATAGCCCTTTACCTCTGACCTTGGGCTTTTGTCCAATTTTGGCAGATATATCCTTGGATTGTGCTTCAGCCAATGGGACACAGAATTATGCCCACACACAGGGCCCCTGGGGTGGAAACCTTGAGAGAGTCTTGCTTCACTTCCTCTGGTCCCTGTGGCTGCTCTGTCTTTCGTACTGACCTTCTGGCCTCCAGACTTATACTTCTGGGTCTAGTGTCCCCTCTTACAGAGTGACACCTGGAAAACAAACCTAACATCTGTCTCTTTTGTTCAGGTTACCAGCTCCCCAGAACACAAGACCCCAAATACCTTGCTGTTTTATCTCTTCCACTCAGCTTTCTACTCCAGCCACATCCCCTGATCCCTCTGCCAGGTGCACCTGTTTTGCCCCCACCCTTGTCCCGTCTCAGTCCTTTGCCCTCCGGTGAACTCCTTTCTGCTGGGAACTGGCCCACATAGAAGCCAGTAGGCAGAGGCCCCATAGTCATATACGGGCTCTGATGGTCCTTTGTTTAGTTCAGTGGCAGAACTCTGACACACTTGTCATTATGGTCAATTTGCATAACTGCCTTTTCCCCCTTGATAGATGCAACAGGTACTTTCACGTGGGCGGAGCATGTGATCAGGCAGCCTTCACTTGACTTAAGTTACAAGTGCTTCCCTTTCATTTCTGTGTTCTCCATGTGATGAGGCAGGTGGGCAATCTTGTGTTTCCCTTGCTCTCCCTGCACCAGGTTCAGCGGCCCGTAGATCGCATGTTCTGCTCTGTCGTCACTGTTGCGGAGCAAAGGTACCAGTCCACGTTGTGGTGAGTTTCTCGTCGGATGCTGTGAGACTCTTGGTGTGGGGGAGTTGGGTGTATTGTTTGTGAGGGCACTGGATGATGACCCTCTCACCAGTTTATCAGAATCTCTGGAAAGGACGAGACTCAGGACTTCAAGACTGTAGTGCTGCTATTTGTTTGCTTTATTAATTGATATATTGCTTTATTTACCCAGGGACAAGTCCAAGAAACTGGCGGAGCAGACTGCAGCCATCGTCTGTCTGCGGAGTCAGGGCCTCCCTGAGGGTCGACTGGGTGAGGAGAACCCCTCCTTGAACAAGCGAAAGCGAGAGGCCCCTGATCAAGATCTTGGGGGTCCCAGAGTTCAGGAGCCAGTACTACCTGGGGAGATATGCAAGAAGCCATTTGTAACCCTGGGAAGTAGTGAAGATAATCTCCTGGAAGGCTGTTGACTGTCCCTGTCACCAGTGTGGGGGACTGATGTGAAAGTGGTTTGGGTGTTGGGGCCTAAGCCACATTCCACTGGACAGTTTTCTGGCCCTCGCCATTGCAGACGTTAGAGGTCCTGACCCCGTCCATCAGTCTGAAACAAGTGCCAAGGGCTGTCCAGCGGTAATCCTATCTCCTCTCATAGGTCTGAATGGCTAAGCCAAGTTCCCAGTGACCTGAATGTTTTTTTGAAAGCAAGGTTTTCAGGCCGCACCTCTAACTTGACATTGGTACTGTGCAATAAAGATAGCCTGACTTTCACCCATGGCCAACTGCGTCAGCCTTGGACTACATCCTGGCATAATTACTGTTTCTACCCTCTGAAGAGCTGCCGAGTTCCAAAGCATGCCTCTTGCATGTAGGGAAAGACTGGACCTTTGGGGTCCACTGGATTTTGGTGAAAGCAAGAAAGGACCAAAAAAGCCATTTTAACGGTGGGAAACCTAGGCGTTAACCATCAGTTGACTTTGCCGACGAGAAGTTCTGTGTAATCCAGAAAAACAAGGGTATCTGATACCCCAGTAAAGGGCCAGCGTAGTAGAGTTGGGGTGGGAGTAAAGGCCACAGAGTCTCCTTTGTGCCTTACAATTAATTCGGGCTCAGACCTGATGAAGTGCCTGCTCTGTACAGGGGACACCTGGGGCTGTCATGGTAGCAATTTGGCTTTGGGGAAATGCAGCATTCACAGATCACACACTGTCACTTTCCCCACCCCAGCTCCACTTGAGGTGGAAGGAAGTGGCAGATTCTCTTTAATTTCCTCCTGGCAGTGAGAAGCAAACAAACAGCTACCACCACATTTACTGGGGCCTCCCCACTCCCCTCCTGGGAGGGGTGGCCTGACCAAAGGTCTCTACCCTGCCCCACCCCACTTCCTCTGCTGTAAACAGGCTGTGTGACCTTCCTTTTGCCAGGCTGTATGGGGGGAGAATTCCCTTCTAAACCAAACCTGTCTTTCTCCCAAGTCCCCTGGGACAGTCTCATGGTCCTGTGCCAGCCGGCAGCCCCTGGCCCTGCCTGTCTCTGAATCCAAAGGTTTAGTGACTTAGGCTGTGCCTGTTTCCATGGACACCCACCCTTGCTCTTCTTTGTTAGATAAGGATGCCATGCTCCCAGAGGCCTCTCAGAGCCCCTTGCATTTTGACCTTGGGTAACTCATTTCTAGTAATCAGCCTCATAGTGGGAGAATTGTCCTCTGCTTATGTGGAGCTGACCTGGGATAGGGTACTATGTGGTATGTTTCTGCTTGCTGAGAGACTGCTCTAACTTTTCATCCTAAGGCTGTCAGAGTATGAGCCCCACTAAGGGGAAAGATAGTCTTGGTCTGATCTCAGCCATCAAGATTTAGAAAGTTTGTATCCAGATTTATTTGTTTCTACTAAACCTGGCTTAAAATTCCCCCTTTACTTTTCCTCCTACTTAAGAGACTGGCAGTAGGAAGACCAAGGCCACAGAGGACCACTTCCTTCAAGCATGCTGGAGGATGATTCTGGGGACAGGGCGTCAAGTGCAGTCTAAGTGGTCCTGGGTACTGATATCAAGCCTCTTGTACTATTAGTGCGGTTTTCCTGGGGAAACCCCTACCTTGGCAAGGTCAGATTAATTTTCTCTGCTACAGGAAGCAGAGACAAGAGTAGAGTGCTGTTAAGATTCAGGTTGCCCTGAGTGGGGGTGGGGAGGTGGGTGGAGCTCCGAGGACCCTGGGGAGAGGGGTTGGTTAGAATGTGTCCAGTGATGGGGATACCTGGTGAAGATCCTGGATGAATGTGTTGGTCCTCATCCTCAAACCATTTCTTCATTAGTATTATCATATTTCAGTGACGTCCACCTTGGACTCAGTGAGCTGCCCAAGATCTGGGACTGACTGAGAGGCCCAGTCAAGCCTGGAGCTGTGGTCTTCTAGTCTACCCTTAGCATAATTCACCTAAGAGTTCCCAGCCAGTTGGGCAGTTGTGGGGCACACCGTTAATTTCAGGACTCCAGAGGCAGACAGACAGATCTCTGATTCAGAGGTCAGCCTGGTCCACAGAGCGATTTTCAGGACAAGCTCCAAAGCCATAGCGATACCCTGTCTCGGAAAAGGAAAAAAAAAAAAAACAAAACTAAACTAAAAAGGACTTTCCAACCCCTTCCTAGGCTAGTAGTGGTTTCCACCCCTCCATGTCCTTTATTGAAGCACTCTCCTTAGCTTATCACATTAGGGGGGCTTTTTGTTTTCTTTTGTTTTGCAATCCAAGCTAGCCTGTATTAATTTATATGTATTTATTATGTATTTACTTATTGCTTATCACTCTGTGTGCATGTGGATACATCTGGATATCAAGAGGATGACTTTATGAAATCATATATCTTTATGTGGTTTTCAGGGATCAAACTCAATCAGGCTTGTATGGCAGGTGCCATCTTGTTAGCCCCTTGTACCGATTTTCTTTTTAGGGTTTATTTTTACTTCCAGCTGGGGATTGAATCCAGAGGTTGGTAAGTGCCAGGAAGCAGTCTTGTAACTGACTGTCTTAGGGTTTCTAGTGCTACGATGAAATGTCAGGACCAAAAAGCAAGCTGGGGAGGAAGGGGCTTATTTGGCTTACACTTCCATACTGCTTTTCATCACTGAAGGAAGTCAGGATTCAAACAGGGCAGGATCCCAGAGGCAGGAGTTGATGCAGAGGCCATGGAAGGAAGCTGCTTACTGGCTTGCCTCCCATGGCTTGCTTAGCCCACTTTCTTATAGAACCCAGGACCAGCAGCCCGAAATGGCACCACCCACAATGGACTGGGTCCCCGCCCATTGTTCACCAATTGAGAAAATGTCTTACAGCTGGATCTCATCAAGGCATTTCCTCAGCTGAGGCTCCTTCCTCTGATGGCTTTAGCTTGTGTCAAGTTAACACACAAAACCAGCTGGTACACTGACCTACATCCTCAGTGACAATTTTTATTTGTTTTTATTTTTTTTATTTTTCAGTAGGGTTTTGTTATGTAGCCCTGACTGGCCTGAAGCTTGCTATGTAGAACACGCTGGCTTCCAGCTTGTGGGCAATCCTCCTTAGTCTAGCAGCAGAAGACACAGTGTTGGCCTGGGTTCGCCTTACTCTGTGCTGACTTGAGCAACTGTTTTCTGAGGTTGTAGTTGGCTGGCCTTAACCTATCCATCCAAATCGAAAGCTGCTCAGGGGCAGTCCTTTTCTCTATGGCCAGCACTGGCACAGAGGTAGAGAGCAGGCACAGCCAACTAAAAGAAGAGTTTAGAGTTGGGGGGTATATGGCACAGAGAGGAAGAATTTCTAAACTTGAAGGAACATGCAACTGGGCTGGGCTAAGCTGTCCCATCCCATGGCTCTGAGGTATAGAAGCTTCCGCGGTAGAGTCTCATGGCCAGACCTGTGGCAACAGGAGAAAGAAAAAGGTTTCTTTTGATTCTCAGGCCTGAGCCATAATTTACACTGGAGGAGCAAGGATCTACAGAGACCCCCACAGTCTCTGTCTGATCTGAACTTCTTGCTACTGAACTGTTCTTCAGGCCCCTGAGAGATCTGCACATGGAGTAGATGATGAGCGTAGGGGTGGGGGTGGGGGAAATCTCGGCCCCAGCTGGGGAAGCAGTGAAAGAGTATACATATCTGAGTATACATATCTGTGTATGTGTGTGTTGGGGGGAACCTCCATGGCCTACAGGATCCTAGCCATTTCTAACCCCCGCTAATCCATTCTGCCTTTCTTACAAAGATTATGACTCACTTCCTACAATTGGTTCTTAGCTCTGCTGATCCTTTATCACTCTATGTTAGAATCTTAGTTTACCCCCAACCAGAAGCCTTCCCAATAGCATGATCCCTTTCCTTTCTAGATATTCTCAGGTACTCAGTGTCTGGGGAAAAGATCTGTTGCTGAGCATTTAATAAATGGGTGGATTTTTCAATTTATCTGTAACATCTCTTATGAAGTGTTGGAATTGACAGGCCAGGGTCTCCATTCGGCCTCCCTAGGCAGATTTTGATTTTTTAAAGATTTATTTATTTTGACTTCATGTACATTATTGTTTTGCCTACTTTTATATGTGGGTACTACACGTGTGCCTACCAATGCATAAGAGGGCATCAGATTCCGTAGAAGTTGCAGAGGGCCATGAGCCACCCTGTCTGTGCTGGGAACAGAATCCAGGTCCTCTGGGAGAACAGCAAGTTCTCTTAGCCTCTGTCTCTACGTTGGCCGAATGGGCTGAGCCCCTGGTTCATGTGGTCATAACACGAGGGTGGGTAGACTGAGTCCACTTTCCCAAACTAAATTATAAGTGTGTGTCTATAGATGGGGCGGAAATTGCTTTAAGTTTTATGGGAATGGAGAAGTAAGCTGACCAGATCTGGGGGGCCTTATAGGATAGTGGGATCATGTGAACTAGTTGGTAAACCTCTAGCCTGTCTCAGACAAAAGGTTGCAGAGCTGAAGGAGCCTTTGGCTTCCTAGTTTCATAGTCCAGCTTTCTAGTTAGACTCTCTGAAGGCAACATAGCATATCGTAAAGTGTTTTTCATCCACCTAACATGTTAACTTTGTTTACATTTTATTTGTTTGTTTGTCTTGAGACAGGATCTCCTGTACCCAAGCTGTCTTCAAACTCACTGTGTAACTCTGGATGACCTTGAGCTCCCGATCCATTGCCCTCACTTTACAAGGTGCTGGGATTCCAGGCAGGTGCCACTAAGCCTGACTGCTTTCTGTTCTACTGCTTTTAATGTCTTCAGACAAGTGTTCCCTACGGAACTGTCTCCTGCTTTAAACACTTGTGTAGCTTCTACTGTCCTCAGGATAAAGTCCAAGCATCACACAGGGACCTGTTGTACTCTGCCCACCCATCCAGAATCACCTTTGACTTCTGCCCACCGTTCCCTCTCTGAACAAGCTTTGCTCTTCTTCTGTCTGGCTCTTCAGCTCCTACTAACCCCTGGAGGCCCTGGAGTTGGGTGTGTGTTGAATATCCTCTGAGCTCCTATCAGAGCGCTAATCTCTTTGCACGGTAATTATATATTCACTATTCCTCTCTCCTAACCCTGAAGGGAGACTATCTCTGTATCTCCAGGTCCTGCAGAAGTACTGGCAGAAAGCCCTGAGCAGGAACGAACCAGTCCAAGATGAGTGGCTCACGTGCTCAGAATATTCCTTGCTCCTTTGGACCCGGGCTTAGTTGGACCTTCTTAGTAGCCTGGGACTCACTGAGATAGTGAGATCTTTGCATGGAGCTTGTCTTTGTCTTGTTCTCCCAGGGGCTTTTGTGAGTGGTATGAGATGTGCTGGTGTGTGTGGGTGGGGGGTGCAGGCTGTGTATGGGGGAGTCATAGCTTCCCCCAACTCCCTCTCAATCATGCCCTAAGTAAACAAGACTGAGTCCCCAGACTCTAAGGTATGGTGTCTTGGGCCATCTCTTGTCTCACCGGGGAAGGCAGGCTCTTTGGGGTGGAGCCAGGACTGAAAATGGGTTCTTTTGATAGTGTCACTTCCTATATGTGGTCATTGGCTCCGTGTCACAAAACCTCTGTTTCATGGTTTATGTACGGAACGAGGAAGTCAAAAGGGACCTTTCCGTTGTGTTTGCTCGACATCCATCAGGGACCACACCTGGCCCCTCTGATTTAGGTGCAGCCTCGAATGCACGATGTCCTCAAGAGAGCAGCTATCTGCGCCGGCTAGTGGGGACAAAGGCAGAGACAATGAGGCAGGGTGGGGTGGGGGGGGTAGGTACCCTGTTGGGTCTGAATCAACTCCAGTTTCAGCTCCACCCCAATTTACCGAGAAGCTCGAACCAATCCCTGACCCTCTCGAGATTCCGCCGCTGAAGTTGGTATGGAGGGAATGAGTGGTGTATAAGTAACCTTGAAGTGGTCTGATGCAAGCACTCTAAACCCAGCCATAAGGGGGAAATACCTCGGTGGGGGCAAATACCAGGATACCCATAACCCCAGCGCTCTGCTACCCCTTCCTCGACGTGAGTTCCGCCCAATGGGGAAAGGGGGAGTCTCCGATTGGCCTATGGCGGGTTCCAAGTCTAATTAGACAGCGCTATTGGCCCCACACTCGTCTTTGGCTTAGAAATTGCGGAAGAAATAGACTTTAACTACAACTCCCGAGAGGGAGCGGGGGCCCTACAGCGCCTTGCTCACGTGACTTCCTCCTCGCAGAGCAGTCACGCGATAGGCCGGCGGGGAGGCGGGGCCCATGACCGTCAGCAGAGCCGGCGGCCTATGGGCCGCCCCGTCGGAGGGGGAGCGCGGCGGGGGGCGGGGCGGGGTTGGGCGCGCTGCAGGGCGCGGGAGCGCGCCGGCGGCGGTGGCGGCACTGGCGGCGACTGTGGGAGGGGGGGGCGGGGAACCTTGGTTGAGGCGACCGTGGCTGTTAGGCACCCTCGACTGGCGGCGGCGGCTCCTGGTGCGGCGGGGCGCTCGGCCAGCTTTCCAGGTCGGAACGGAACGCCTGGCTTCGCGGGCCCCGCCCGGAAAGTTTGCAGCGGAGCGGCGACCTCCCGGCCGGCGCGGCCCAGCATGAAGCGGCGCTGAGGAGCCGCCGCGGCCGCCTGACGAGAAGCCGCAGCACCCGGGGCCACGCCGATGACTACTGCAAACTGTGGCGCCCACGACGAGCTCGACTTCAAACTCGTCTTCGGCGAGGACGGGGCACCAGCGCCGGTGTCCCAGGTCTCGCGGCCTGCAGGTGAGTGCCGGGCCAGCCCAGACTGGGGAGCGTGCCCTCCCCGCGCTCCCGCCAGCTCGCCTCTCTCCTGGTCCCCCTGGTTGGTGCGTGCGTGTGGTGAGTGAAGCACGATTTAATTTGAGGAGGAGGAGAAGAAGGAGGAGGCGTGTGGTTGGCGGCGACGTGGAAGTGGCTCAGCTGGAAGCTAAGTCGTAGGGAACTCGACTCCGGGTGGCCGGTGGCCGCCCGGAGTTTGGAGGCGGAGGGTTGGGGCCAAAGCCCCAAGAGGTTTCTGGTTGTCGCTGCTGTGCCAGCGTGGTGCTGAGGAAACGTCCCCGCGAAGCACGCGTAAGCGCACATAGCTGTTTTTAGCTTGTTTGTAAAGTTCTTCATTTGAAAGATGCGTACTCTTGAAGAAGAGCAGGACCCTTTTAAAATTCGTGTATTTTTTTTTTAAATCTGCTTTGCTAAGAGAGTTAACACGTTCGAGAAATTGTTCAGTCTTGCAAATTTATATTCCACACTTAATTTCAAGTATACTGTAACAGACTTTTCTGAACACCGGGTTGTTTTACGTGAGCAAAGTGTTTTCTGGAGATTTTTCTTTTTTTCTTTTCCTTTTTAAAGTTAGGGTGCCTTTTTTTTTCATAAATTACCTATAATGTTCTAGAAGTCAACTTTTGTTTTAAGAAAAAAGCTTTTCTCAGAAGATTTTTAAAAGGAGATCTTAGGTTGGGAAAGCCGGGCACCATAATGCTTGCAGGTCAGGCCAGTCAGGAAATAGAAACAGGATGATGACTGGGGACTTAACGCTCTCCTGTGACCTGGTTTGGAATAGTGTGGTTCATTAAGTTCATTTCCCTTTACATATGTAAGAGAACTTAGAGAAGATGGAAAAGAGTATCTCTATTTTTCTGTCTAGTGTTGAGTACTTACTGCTATCCATACTATATTGAAACTACTGGAGTTCCATTGAAAGAATTTTTTTTTTTGTAAGTCGAGTCTCTAGATGGCACAATACCTGTTTTATTCGTTCCTTTTCAGCCTTTATATGTTAGATGCCTTTTTCAATGTAATAAATAATCTTAATAGTTAAGTGTTGGCTGCGTTTGTTTTCAGTTCCACTAGCATTATTTGAGCCAGGCTCTTGTTGAAGATACTACTGGATACTTAGTTGTGATGTGTTATATTGATGCAAATCTCGGGCTCCTGAGGAGGTTGGGAAATAGATGAAAGAGACACATAGCTCAAATAACTGTATTATTATTAGGCAATCAGAATTGTGATAAATTTTATATATAAAAGAAACAGAAAAGAGGAGCTTATGGAGAGAATGGCATTGAATTGTACTTAGATTATGGAGATTGAAAAAAAATAAAAACAACTTGTTTGAGTGAATTTTTAGGAAGAAAGCTTGTGACTCGATTTGCATTTGGAATTCCTAGAAGTAAACATGAGCAGTTTTAGTTTTTACCAGAAGCCCACTTTAAAATATTCTAGGAGGTTTTCTTCCCTCTCTTCTTTTTAATTTTTCCCTATCATTTCTTTCTTAGTCTCTAATTCCAAGTGGGCTCCTGCCTTATCTTCCAAGTGCTGAGGTTGGAGGCATATGCCACTATATTCAGTGGTCATTTTTTTTTCTTCTTTTCTCCCTCCCCTCCCCTCCTCTCCCCTCCCCTCCCCTCCTCTCCCTCCCTCCCTCTCTCCCTTCTTTCTTTCTTCCACCCCAGCCCCCAAGGTTTCTCTGTAGCTTTGGAGCCTGTCCAACACTCTGTAGGCTGGCCTTGAACTCACAGAGATCCACCTGCCTCTGCCTTCTGAGTGCTGGGTGTGTGCCACCACTGCCCAACTGGTCATTTTCTTAAAAATATGTTTTCCATTATGGTGAAATTTATAGGAAAAATAAAACTTTTTGCTTTTGTATTTTATTGAGATATTGTTTTCCTATGTATCACAGGCTAGCCTAGAGCTCACCACTATGTAGCCCAGGCTGGCCTCGAAATGCAAGTAGTCTTCTAATTTTGGCCTACGTTGGTTCTATATTTCTCTGAAGGTTTGAGAATAGATAGAGCACGTTGAAATTTCCATACAGTGAAAAGGTATTTTGAAAATTCTTCATGGAAGCTGATCATGGTTGGTCAGTATGGCTAGCCTCCTCTACATAGAGAGTTCCAGGATAGCCTTTTTTGTTTGTTTGTTTGTTTTTTGGTTTTTCAAGACAGGGTTTCTCTGTGTAACAGTCCTGACTGTTCTGGAACCTGCTTTGTAGACCAGGCTGGCCTCAAAATCACCGAGATCTGCCTACCTCTGCCTCCCAAGTGCTGGGATTAAAGGCATGCACCGCTATTGCCTGGCTGACTTTTTTCTTTTTTTAAAATCAGACTATTTTGTTAAACTTTTTCCTAGTGTCTAGCTTCAAACTGACCGTGTACCCCCTTAGAGATTTTAGAAGCATTAATGTAGTGCTAGTCAAAGTATTTTATGTAACTCAGTGTTGTTCGTGTTCAGAGTAGTTAGAGGCAGGATGACCACAACAAGTTTGAGGTCAATATGGTTTATGTAGAGAATTCCAGGCTAGAAAAAAACAAACAGCAGGGGCTGGAGAGATGGCTCAGAGGTTTAGAGCACTGCCTGCTCTTCCAGAGGTCCTGAGTTCAATTCCCAGCAACCACATGGTGGCTCCCAACCATCTGTAATGAGATCTGGTGCCCTCTTCTGGCATGCAGGCATACATGCTAGCAGAACACTGTATATAATAAATTAATCTTTAAAAAAAAGAAAAAGAAAAAACAAACAGCAATAAACAAGAACAAAACCTACCTGTGTTTAGTGCACACTATTATTATAAAGAGCAACTTGTAGT
This sequence comes from Microtus oregoni, assembly GCF_018167655.1. NCBI lineage: Eukaryota > Metazoa > Chordata > Mammalia > Rodentia > Cricetidae > Microtus > Microtus oregoni. Next base: position 47,036,569 of record NW_024543063.1, read on the forward strand.
ATTCAAGTATACTGTTTGCAGCTCACTAGTTTGCTGTTATAATAATTGTTATCTGAAAATTCAGTTTCTTTGTGTGTGGGGGGGGGTGGGCGTGGGTGTGAACATGTAGTGTGCAGGTTACCTGTCATCCTCAGTAAAGCTGCTCATCTGTTTTGAGATAGGGTCCCTTCTTTGGTCTGGAGCTTACCAATTAGATTAGTTGTCTCAATATAGTCAACCCCAGGGATCCTCCTGTCTCTGCCTCCCCAGTGCTGAGATTACAAACCTGTATCATCACCACACCCAGAATTTTTGCATAGCTTCTGGGAACCAAACTCTGGTCCTAATACTTGTGATGCAAGTACTTTACGTACTGAATTCTCCCCCATCTGTTTATTTAGACAAGGTCTTCCTGTGCTATAGCTGTAGCTTACCTCTCACTACCTACTAGAGGATGAACTTGTACTCTTGGAACCGTCTCATGGGGTCCTCCTATTTCTATTTCCCTAATGCTGGAATTAAAAGCCTGTATTACCACATGTGACTAGCTTTCAGTTTCAGTTTGTTTATTTATTTGAGACAGGGTCCCACAAAACAGGCTTGAACTCAAGTTTGTGTGAGTATGCTTTTGTGTGTATGTGTGTGTGTGTGTGTGTGTATATATATATATCCATATCCATGTGCACAGATGCCAGAGGAGGAAGTGCAATGTTCCGTTTTATTACCCTTTGCTTTTTTCCCTCAAAGACAGGATCTTTCACTGAATCTGAAGCTATGCTGGTGGCCAGCAAGCCTAAGCAATCTTCCGGTATCCACCTCCCACCTTGCTGCAGATATAGACAGTTGTGGGCCACCCATTGTGGGTCCTCATAATTGTTGGGCTGTCTTTCTACCCCAAAATTTATTAAGTATTTTCTAGTCCAAAATGAGAATCACCAGAAGAAATGCATGCTACATTATGTATAATATCTTACCTACTACTGGTTTTAAGTTTTTGAAGAGAAGAAATATTTTTGTTTTATAATTTATTTTTGCAAGAAATTTACGTAATCATCAAATATTAATATACCTTTTTTCTTTAAAAATAGCTTTCTCTGTAGCCCAGGCAATTCTCAGACTCATGGTAGTTTTCCTGTTTCAGCTACACCTACTACAACAGGTTTTTCATGTGTAAACTTTGAGGCTTTTTTCCTAGATAGAGCTTTTGGCTGTAATTTACTTTGCTTAGTGATGTCAATATAATTTACTATGCCTTTGATAAATTATTTTCTAATGTCCAGTTTTTATTTTTTTATTTTTGAGATACAGTCTTACCATGTAATCCAAGCTGGTCTTGAATTTATAATCCTCTGTCAGTCTCCCTTATTCATGTGCCACCATGCTCAACTCTGTTTTTATTTTCACTTAGTGCTTTTGTTCAGTTTTTTGTAACTGGGGTAATACACATGTCACGAAGTTTATAACTATTTGTAATTTCAGCTCCAGGGAGATCTTACACCTTTGGCCCTGAGGGTACCTGTACTCACATGCACATACCCACATGATTTAAAGTAAGAAAATCTAAAAGCAAAAACAAACAACAAAAAAAACCTGACATGAGTTGGAGTAATTGGTCTTAGATATTTTCATTTTATTCTTTAAAAGCTTTTTTTTTAACATTTATACATATGGGTTTTTGTGTGTATACTTGTGCACCACATATATGCAGTGCCCGTAGAAGCCAGGAGTGGGTGTGAGATTCTCTTGGGATAGGAGCTGCAGATGGTTGTGAGTCACTTGTGTGGGTCACTGGAATCTAACCCAGGTCCTCTGGAGGAGTAGTCAGTGCTTTTAACTGCTGAGCCGCCTCTCTAGCCCTGATTTCATTACTTTTTTTTTTCTTTTAACACAAGTCATAGCAGTACACATCTTTAATCCCAGCATTGAGAAAGCAGAGGCAGGAGGATCTCTGTGAGTTCAAGGCTACTCTGGTCTCCATAGTGGAGTTCCAGGGCTATATAGACCTTACCTTAAAAAAAAATGCTGATGTTCTTTTGCTTTTAATTATATTGTTCTACTTTTTTCAGTTACTAACTCAGTAAGATTTGAAAGGATATTGATTTAATGATCATACAAGTATAATTGGATATTTAAATCAGGATGAAAAAAGGGAAGTTGCTTGTTACGATTTTCTGTAATATTTTTACAGTTCATATATTAGGTATTTTAGAAGACAATTTGATTGCTACCAATCCATATTTTGATGCCATAGACTAGATTTTTCTGTAGACTTGGATGCAGTGAGAGTATGTATTGAGTAATTGAGTCAGTGAAAACATTTCACTGTTTACTTGGAATAATAGTTTAATATTGTGTGTTTGTTTTGTTTTGAGGTAGGGTCTTGTGTATGCCAAGCCGGGCCATGTAACCAAGACTGATCTTGAACTCCTGATCCTGCTGCCTTCACTTCCCAAGTACAGGATTACAAGTATGCACCATTATGCTTGACTTTATTTATTAATTTCCTTTGGGATGGGGTCTCACTATATAGTCCTAGCTGGTCTGGAACTCACTGTGTAGACCAGGCTAGCCTGGAACTCAGATTTTCTTGCCCTGCTCCTCAAGTGCTGGAATTAAAGGAGTAACATCAAGCTCAGTGTTTTGTTTGTTTTGTTTAGAGAAAAGGTCTCCTGTAATTCAAGCTGGCCTAGAACTCTTGATGTAGTTGAGGAGAATCTTAAATTCCTTATCCTCCTACCTCTACTTCTCTAGATGCTGGGATTACAGATGTGGACCATCATGTATCTGCTAATACTCTGTTTCACGCTTTACATGACAGGAATTGAACGATGCCCCTAGAGATACTAGCAAAACTGTGATAGAGACAAGTAAGTGTATTTTAGTGAGTATTAGGAAAAACCCAGGGGAGAAAAGAGTGATAATTGCTTTGTTAAAAATATTGATCTAGGGCTGGAGAGATGGCTCAGAGGTTAAGAGCATTGCCTGCTCTTCCAAAGGTCCTGAGTTCAATTCCCAGCAACCACATGGTGGCTCACAACCATCTGTAATGAGGTCTGGTGCCCTCTTCTGGCCTGCAGACATACACACAGACAGAATATTGTATACATAATAAATAAATAAATATTTTAAAAAAAATATTGATCTAGCTGGGCAATGGTGGCACTCACCTTTAATTCCAGCACTTGGGAGGCAGAAGCAGGGGGATCTCTTGAGTTCAAGAGCAGCCTAGTCTACAGAGCAAGTTCCAGGACAGCCAGGGCCACACTAACTAAACAAACAGCCAAGTAAATAAATAAGTTCATCTAATGTGAGGAATGATATTTACCTGTAATCCTAGCACTTGGATAGTAGAGGCAGGAGGATCAGGAGTTCAAGATTAGCCTATAATTATTAGATAAAATGTTTGAGGTAATCCTAGGCTACCTGAAACCAGTTTAAAAAAAAAAAGGACTTGCAAGATGTGCATGGCAGTCAAAAGACGTGTTATGCAAGTCTGATGAGGTGAGTTTAGTTCCTGAACTCCCTGTAAAGATGTAAGGAAAGAACCGATTCCCAAGGTTTTGACCTCTGAGTGCACACTGTGACATGCGCATGCCTACACTGATGCATCGTACATACAATAATTTAAAAAATAAACCAAACCAAGCCATGCGGTGGTGGCGCACACCTTTAATCTCAGCACTCAGGAAGCAAAGGCAGGTGGATCTCTGTGAGTTTGAGGCCAGCCTGGTCTACAAGTAGTTATATGACAGACTCCAAAGCTACAGAGAAACCCTGTCTCGAAAAACAAAACAAAAACCAAAAACCAAAAAAAAAAAGGAAGAAACCAATAAGAAAACAAAAACCTATGTTCATTTTTAAAAATATTTTTTAAATATTTATTTTGGGTCCGCTTGCACTGCCACAACTCATGTGTAGAGTTCGGAAGACAACTTGAAGGAGCCAGTGCTCTCCTTCAAATCTGTGGGCTTCAGGCTGCTGAGAAGGCCCGCTGACCCTCATTCTTTTGTTTTCATCACATTGTGTTTCAGGACTGGGCCTTGGTTTTGTGTGTGTGATTTTTGTTTGTTAGTTTGTTTTGCTTGCTAATATTGCCGTCTTTTTATTTTTAAAGACACATCTGTAATGGTACTGCTACTGATTTTTATTTGAGTCTGTCATAGGATTTTAAATTGTACCAGTCTTCAGAGAGCTTTCTTCATTCAGCTCCAAGCCTCCAGAGATAGGTGAAAAGTGTTCTGTAAAATGTTTTACAATGAGAATAGTTGGGTTCTGTCTGCATGTATACCTGCAGGGCAGAAGAGGGACCAGATCTCATTATGGATGGTTGTGAGCCACCATGTGGTTGCTGGGAACCAAACTCAGGTCCTCTGGAAGAATAGCCAGTGCTCTTAACCGCTGAACCATCTCTCCAGCCCCTCCAGTGCCCTCTTTAGACCCTTCACAGACATTACTTGGTTATCTCCCTAACCCTACCTGTTTTATTTTTTATTTTATTTTATTTATTTATTTATTTTATTATGCATACAATAGTCTGTCTATGTGTATGTCTGCAGACCAGAAGAGGGCACCAGACCTCATTACAGATGGTTGTGAGCCACCATGTGGTTGCCTGGAATTGAACTCAGGACCTTTGGAAGAGCAGGCAATGCTCTTAATCACTGAGCCATCTCTCCAGCCCGCCCTACCAGTTTTTTTTTTTTTTTTTTTTTTGAGACAGGGTTTCTCTGTGGCTTTGGAGCCTGTCCTGGAACTCGCTCTGTAGACCAGGCTGGTCTCGAACTCACAGAGATCCGCCTGCCTCTGCCTCCCGAGTGCTGGGATTAAAGGCGTGCGCCACCATCGCCCGGCCCGCCCTACCAGTTTTAAAGACAGTGTCTTTTTATATGACCCAGTCTCACAGTAAGCTCCTGGATCAAGCGGTCTGGCCTTTGCCTAAGTAGCTGGGACTACAGATATATCAGATATATCATATTGGTGTGTTTACATATATGCTTTGTGTGTCTGGTACACTAGTGTGTGTATGGAGGCCAGAGATTTGTATCTTCTTTAGTAGCTCTCCACTGTGTTTCTGAGACTGGCTTTTCTTTTTCTTTTTCAAAACTGGTTTTCTGACTGGCTTGTGTATTCCAGGCTGGTCAAGGAAACCTATCCCCTCTTCTGGCCTCTGTGAGTACCAGGCATGTATGGGATGCACAAGCATACATGCAATCAAAACATCCATACACATAAATAAGTAAATCCTTTGAAGAGTATTTTGTTCTGCGTTGGTAATATATATATGTATATATATGATAAATTATTTATTTATTTATTTTGGTTTTTCGAGACAGAGTTTCTTTTTGTAACAGCTCTAGCTGTCCTGGAACTAGCTCTGTAGACCAGTCTAGTCTCGAACCAGAAATCTGCCTGTTTCTGTCTCACAAGTGCTGGAATTAAAGGCATGTGCCATCACCACCCGGCCTTGATGGGCTATATTAATAATAAAAAATGTTATTTGTTAAATTATGTGTTCATTCTAGCACAGTGCTTCTCAGTATATTGTTTTTGTTTTCTTTTTCTTTCTTTCTTTTCTTTTTTTTTTTTTTTTTGTGGTCCTTTTCCCCCTTCCCCCTCCCCGAGACAGCGTTTCTCTTTGTAGCCCTGGCTGTCCTGGAACTAGTTCAGGCTGGCCTTGAACTCACACCTTGAATCTGCCTGCCTCTGCCTTCCAAGTGGTGGGATTCTGGCTTACTCTGACTGTCCATGCTGACCTGGAGCTTGTTATATATAGACCAGGCTGGTGGTGTTGAAATTGGTGGAAATCCTTTTGCTTTGCCTTCAAAGTGCTGGGATTACAGGTGTGTGTCACCAAACTTCTTGACTGAATGCCCTACTGAATGCCTTATGTATTTGACTCCCCCCTTTTTTTGAGCCTGTGTAGCCCTGGCTGTCTTGGAACTCGCTCTGTAGACCAGGCTGGCCCCGAACTCACTGAGATCCACCTGCTTCTTCCTCCCAGGTGCTGGGATACATGCATCATCATTGCCAGGCTTGCTGTTGCTTATTAATGAAACTATGGGAATACATTACTTTTTGTTATCTTCTATTGCGATATTTTTTCAAATTCAAGTTGTGATTTTCAACAATTTTCTTGTTTATTTGTTTCTTTATCTATGTTGGTGTGCACATGCCCAGAAGCTAAAGGATTATTTTGGGCAGTTTTTTCCCCCATGTTCTGCCTTACTCCTTTGAGACAGGATCTCTCACTGAGTTTCACATCCTTTGCCTCAGCTTCCTTAGTACTAGTATTACAGCTTGCGTTGCCACACCTGGCTCTTGTTGAATCTTAAATGGGCATCTGTTTGTTTTTTGAGTCATGGCTTTGCTCTGCTGCTTAGGCTATCTTGAAGCTCAGATTTGAGATTCTCTACCTCAGCCTCTGGATAGTTGGGATTAGGGCCATGTGCCACTATGCCTGACTTGACTATTTTAAATTTTGAAGCTTTTCTCAGCTGTGTGATGATTGTTGTAACCTGCTAATGACTTAAATGGGCACCAAAATCATATATTCTGTGATCACAAGGATGTTTGCTAACTGTAGGCCTTGTAGGTTTTTTTTTTTTAAACAAGGTTACCTTTGAGGTCATTATCTGTAGTTCTTTTTCCTTAGGTTATTAGATTCCCAAGTGAAAAGTCTGCCAGTCTATTGCCTAGAGAGTGTAAGTGTGTTATGCTGTGAGCCATGGGAGTAGAAAAGCACGTAGGGTTTCAATATACGCATTTTAGAATGACTTTATTTCATCATCCTGTTTTCAGTGTGGTTGCCCAGGCATCCTTTCACCTTGTCAGAAAATTTCATTTACTGCCTTAAGAAAAAGTAGAGTTGGGAGGTGTGGAAATTTGGGAGCATGGTTAGTTACTCATTAAAAAAAAAAAAAACCAAAACCAAAAAACTTTGTACCCAATTAGTTTTTTAGTTTGCCTTCACTTCTTCCTAATTCTGGATTTGTTTATTGTGGATATATAATATAAAGGGCACAGTGTGACTTTGTGTTTATGCCTTTCACTTAAAATGTTTTCAAGTTTAACTCAAGATGTAGTATTTCTTTTCCTTTTTTTTTTTTTTTTTTTTTTGAGACATGGTTTCTTTGTGTAGCTCTAGCTGTCCTGGAACTCACTCTATAGACCAGACTGGTCTCGAACTCACAGAGATTTGCCTGCTTCTTCCTCCAGAGTGCTGGGATTAAAGGCGTGCACCATCAAGTGCTCTATTTGTGTGTATTCCTGCATGACAGAAGAGGGCATCAGATCTCATTATAGACAGTTAGGGGCCACCATATGGTTGCTGGGAATTGAATTCAGGTCCTTTGGGAGAGCAACCAGTGCTCTCAACTTCTGAGTCATCTCTCTAGCTGGCATTTCTTTTCTTAATGAGAAAGATTCTTACTGTGTTGCTTCAGCCTACTACTAAGTAGCTTGGGTTGCATTTATGCAGTACCACAATGTATCTTATTTGTTCCACTTTATATTTCATTGAATATACCACGGTTTGGTTATCCATTAATATATTGAGAATTATCTGATTTTTTTCACCCTTTGGCCATTTCAAATAATACTGTTACAAACATATGTGTACAAGTTCTTATAGAGACATATTTTAATGAATATATAACTGGGAAGAATTGCTTAATCCATAGTTATTCTTTTTGTTGTTTTTTTCTTTTTGAGATTGTAGCCCAGAATTCTAGAACTCACTATGTTGCTCAGGCTGGCCTTGAACTTGTGCCAGTCCTTCTGCCTTAGCCTCTTGAGTACTGGGATTTCAGATATGCGCTACTGTGGAAAATTTGAAAACAGAGCTGAACTGAGGATCCAGGTGTCTATATCCATGGCTGATCTAGGATTCCTAATCTTTCTGGCTTCACCTCCCGGTGCTGGGAGTATGTGCATGTATGCCATATTCATCTTGCTTACTTTTTGATTGATTGTTGCTGTTATTTTTGTTTTGAGACAGAGTCTTGCTATGTGTGCCTCAGCCACGCAACTCCTGGGATTACTGGTGTTTGTCACAAGGCAGAGTCCAGGATCACTGCAGGTTCAACACAAGACTAGTACACTTAAGAGAGTTGTAGGTCAGCTTTATGTACACAGCAGTTTGCAGACGAGTCAGGGATTCATGGACAGACACTCTTTCCCCCACACTTCTCTACCTCAAAGGAAAAGGACTGGATAGATAGCTTTGTGTAGAGTGTTTGCCCAGTGTTTGTAAAGCCCTAGGTTCAGCCCTGAGCACCACAGAACAACAACAAAACTATATTACTGTGTCTCGAGCAACAATGTGGCATCTACTTAAGTGTTTTTTCAAAGTTACTCTTCTCTATCTTTATGGGACAGTAACCATGGACAGCACATAATTAAATGTGGCCAAGTTTCAATAAAGTTTTATTTATAGACACCAGAATTTGAATCATATTATTATATCTCATAAAACAGTTTCTTCTAAAAACCATTCTTAGCTTGTAGGTTGTCACAAAACAAAACAAAACAAAAACAGGTGGTAGGACAGATTGGTTCACAGGCTGTATTTTGCCAACCCCTGGTTTACTGTTAGTAAAGACATGAACGGCTATCTGTGTTCTCCAGATTTCTGTCTGCTTTCCTAGAGCTCTCTAGTCTCTGATAGAACATTTTTTTAAAAATTTAACAAGTCTTGAGATGGTTCTGAAGCATCTTGCATCTAGAGTTGAAAATCTTAAGACTGTTAAGGTGTGGTTGGAGTGGCTGCTATCATTTTCAGAGTTGCGACTTCTAGACACAGAGAAAAGGATGAAGCAGTACATTACATCATCTTTTGTGTCTGTACTACTTTAAGGCATTCTGCTTGTGTGTTTATAAGTGTGTGTCCACGCTCCCATGCACAAAGAGGCTTGTGGAGGATGTCAGGTGTTTTCCTCTATTGCTATTCACCTTATAGCCTTGAGACTGTCCCTGAACCAGAAGCTCACCATTTCTGCTGAGCAGGCTCGCCTGCTGGGAATTCCTGAGAACTGCCTGCCTCTCAGCCCTCTGTGCTGAGGTTACAGACATATGCAGCCATACCCATCTCTTTTCATTAGTTGAGATTTGAGTTCAAGTTCTCATGCCAACACAGAAAGCTCTGATACACAATGATCCATTCCTCAACACATCATTTATTTATGTGCTTTTTTATTTAGTTTACTTGGAGGAATCTATGAATTTCAGCATTAATCAACCACTGAAATAACATTGGTATAATAAATGCTCTAGAATGAAACTATAAAGTCTTTCATGAATGATTTCTACTCAAAATAAGATTTTTTTTTAAAAAGTACATTAGGTAAAAATGAGTTTTTAAAAACTGGATTGTGTAGTGATGAAGAATATAATAGTTGCTAGTATGGTTTTAAGTCTCTGGCAGGACTTGCTTAGTATTATATTCTAGCAAGGGGTGGATTTGATCTTACTTAATACTTATTTATTTTGAGACAGGGTTTCTTTTGGTACCCAAGGCTAGCCTTAAACTCTATCCCACTGCCCAAACTGGAGTGCTGAGATTATACATGTGTGCTACCATGCCTAGCTAAGGAATAAATTAAAAATTCTAAATTTATGAAGATTAATAATCAACTATAAGTCAAAATCCTCAATCAGTTATTTTCTGTTTCGGTAAAGGATCTAGCCGTGTCTGGCATTTTTGTTTTAATTTATGTGCATGGATGTTTTGCCTAATGGTCAGTATAGCATGTGCATGCTTTGTATCCATAGAAGAGGGCATTGGTTCCTCTTGGACTAGAGTTTCAGACACTTACAAGCTGCTGTATGGGTGCTGGTAGTCAAATCAAACTCAGACACTGGGTTTGTGGGCATAAACCTTTAATTCCAGCCCCTGGGAGGCAGAGGCAGGAAGATCTTTGTGAATTTAAGGCCAGTCTGGTCTACACATTAAGTTTCAGGACGTAGTAAGACCCTTTCTCAAACAAACAAACAAACAAAAAGCTCAAAGACAAAACAAATCAAACCCAGATTCTCTGGAAGAGCAGCCAGTGCTCTCTATTGATGAGCCATCTCTCCAGCCCCATCCTGGTCTGCTGTGTGCAAACATGAATTCCTGATGATAACTACAGAGGAAAAATATATTTGTGTTAATTATATACTCTTCTTAAAAGAGAAATCTTGAATTTTATTGCAAGGAAACTGAGACCTATAGAGAGTAAATGACATAAGAGTCAAAGTTAATGGTAGGGTAGAACAAACAACAACAAACCATACCTCCACCAAAAGTTAGTAAAAACCTACCATTTGTTTTTTAAGACAGTATCATTGTGTATCCCAGATGGGTCTCAAACTCATTGTCTGGCCTAGAACTGGTGATCCTTCTGCCTCCCAAATTCTAGGATTTAAGTATAAACCATCACTCCCTCCTAACTCCCAATGTGCTTTTCTTTCTTTTTCTTTCTCTCTCTTTTTCCCCCACAGACAGGGTTTCTCTGTAACCTTGACTTTCTTGGACTCAATCTGTAGACCATGCTGGCCTTGAACTCAAAGTTCCCCGTACCTCAGGCCTCCTGAGTGCTGGGATTAAAGGCAGTTGCCACCACTATCCAACGTCCCAGGTGTTTTCAAAAACTGCTTCATTCAATCTTAACCTGCAATTGCCAAATATAGCACTACCATTTAAAAAAATTCTTGCCAGTGATGGTCATGCCTTTAATCCCAGTACATGAGAGGCAAAGGCAGGTGATCTCTGTGAATTTGAGGCTAGCCTGGTTTACATGGTGAGTTTCAGGACAACCAGGGCTACACAGAGAAACCCTGTCTCAGAAAACCAAAAAGAAAAATTCTTTGAGGCTTGGAGAGATGCATCCATGTTGAAAGCACCTGCTGCTCTTGCAGAGGATCTAGGTTCTGTTCCTAGCACCCACAAAGTTAATTATAACCTTTTGTAACTCTAGTTCCAGGAGATCTGATGCCGCTTGTACCCATGTCGTATATTAATATAAATGCAGGCAAACACAAAAATGAAAATAGTAAAATATCTGAAATTTTAAATTAAATTCAGGGTATTTTTTTTTTTCCAGCATGATGGTGTGAGTGTGCATATGCCACAGTGCCCCTATGGAAGTCATAGGACAAAATGCAGGAGTTGTTTTTCTCCTATCATGCAGGTCCCAGAGCTTGAACTTACATCATTGGATTTGGCAGAAAACCCCTTTACCCACTAAGCCATCTTGCTGATTCAATTTATATTATCTTATTGTTCTGTGGCTTTAATTTTTTATTTATGTGTGTGTGAGTATATAGATACATACTATACATTTTATAAAAAAATAGTCTGTTCTCAGAGAATAATTTTTGGAAATGTGGAAGTCAAGAAAAAGAATGTCACAATACATATTTCCATATGTAATAGTCATACATAGCTGCAAAATAAATAGATGCATTTTTAAGTCACCTTGTTGTTGAGATATGGCTTGATGAAATAGCTCAAGCTGGCCTGAAACCCACAGTATAGCTAAGATAGGCGTTGAATGTTCAGTAATCCTCTGCCTGTGTGTTGCAATAAACAGAATCACTGTGCCCAACCCTTTACTGGAGGTAGTGACATGCATTTTGGTGTCCAAATTTTTTTCTCTCACAGGGTTGTTATTACTTTTTCATCTAGTAATTTATACACTTGAATTTTCTAATTACTTTTATTGACTTTTTTGGTTGTTGTGATTTTTTGCTTTTCCTTCCCTCATAGATCTTGAGCCAGATGATTGTGCATCCATTTACATCTTTAATGTAGATCCACCTCCATCTACTTTAAACTCATCACTTGGCTTACCACATCATGGACTGCTGCAGTCTCACTCCTCTGTTTTGTCACCATCATTTCAGCTCCAAGGTCACAAAAATTATGAAGAAACTGGTGATATTTCTGAATCTAAATATAGCCCATTAGGTGGTCCCAAACCCTTTGAGTGCCCAAGTATTCAAATTACATCTATCTCTCCTAACTGTCATCAAGGAACAGATGCACATGAAGACGACCTACAGATAAATGACCCAGAAAGGGAATATTTGGAAAGACCTTCTAGAGATCATCTCTATCTTCCACTTGAGCCATCCTACCGGGAGTCATCCTTTAGTCCTAGTCCTGCCAGCAGCCTTTCTTCTAGGAGCTGGTTCTCAGATGCATCTTCTTGTGAATCTCTCTCACACATTTATGATGATGTGGACTCAGAGTTGAATGAAGCTGCTGCTCGATTTACTCTTGGCTCACCTCTGACTTCTCCAGGTGGCTCTCCAGGAGGCTGTCCTGGAGAAGACTCCTGGCAGCAACAGTATGGACCTGGACACTCCTTGTCACCTCGGCAATCTCCTTGCCACTCTCCTAGATCCAGTATCACTGATGAGAATTGGCTGAGCCCCAGACCAGCCTCAGGACCCTCATCAAGGCCCACTTCTCCCTGTGGTAAACGACGGCACTCTAGTGCTGAAGTGTGTTATGCTGGTTCCCTTTCACCCCATCACTCACCTGTTCCTTCCCCTGGCCACTCCCCTAGGGGAAGTGTAACAGAAGATACCTGGCTTACTGCTTCTGTCCACACTGGATCAGGCCTTGGCCCTACACCTTTCCCATTTCAGTACTGTGTTGAGACTGATATCCCTTTGAAAACAAGGAAGACTTCTGAAGATCAAGCTGCCATACTACCAGGAAAATTAGAGGTCTGTTCAGATGATCAAGGGAGCTTATCACCATCCCGGGAGACTTCAGTAGATGATGGCCTTGGATCTCAGTATCCTTTAAAGAAAGATTCATCTGGTGACCAATTTCTTTCAGTTCCTTCACCCTTTACTTGGAGCAAACCAAAGCCTGGCCACACCCCTATATTTCGGTGAGTTGATAGAAATGCCTACTGACTGTTTTTTCATGCTTAAAGATCATTTGCATTGTCTAACTATATTATCTGTTTGTTTGACAACCTCTCATTTTTCTTTCCCTCTCTCTTATCTCCTTCCTCTCCCCTTTTCCTTCTTTTCTCTCCTTCTCTTTTCCCTTTCCCTGCCCTCATCTTCCTTGTTCTTTGTTTTTTAAAAAATAAATTCTACCTGCAAAAAACTTAGAAGTCCTTTTTATTTCCCTTTAAGTCTTAAAAGTATTTTTAAATTGACTAACATTACATTTAAAGGTATATAAATGAAGAAAATATAGGTGATAGATTGTAGATAATAGTAAATGACATTTAAGGATCCCTAAAAGGAATTTTCTTATTTAGAAAAGATTATGGTGCAGGTAGGTTATAGTATGAATTATATTACTAATAAATTAACTGGGAATTTGCATATTTTGAAGACGTATGTGTGCAGGTGTGTATGTGTGTTCACGTGGAGGCCAGAAGATAGCTATGGGTGGTGTTCCCTGGAGTCATCATCTTGTTTTGTGAGACAAGGTTGCTTATTGGCCTGAGAGCTCACCAAGCTTTAAAAATAAAATAAAACAAAAAAATCAACTTTATTGTTGTATGTGTGCACACTTGAGAAGGATGTGTGTGAATGAGATGTGTGTCATGTCCTGTGTGTGTTGGTCAGAGACAACTTCCTGGAGTTGATTCTTTTCTTCCACCTTTATGTGGGTTCTTGCATAGTTTGGAAAGCATTTTACTGACTGAGTTCTCTAGCTTTGTCCTATTGAAGGCAAGCATTTTCCTCACAATTTATTTACTTTTAAATGCTTATATTATTCAGACAGTGTCTTGCTATATTGCCTGTGTTGACCCATGTCAACCTAAAATGTGCGGTCCTCCTATTCTAGCCTCCCAGAGTAGCTGGGACTATAGGTACATGCTATTTGTGCTTGGCCTTCCTAACTTAATTTTTTCTTTTTTCTTTTTTTTTTTATTAAAAATTTCCGCCTCCTCCCCGCCTCCCTTTCCCTCCCCCTCCCCCCCACTCTTCTCCCCCTCCCTCTAACTTAATTTTTTTAAAAAACTTTTGACAGTCTTGTTTTCTTTCTTTGAGACTGGGTCCTATATAACTCAGACTGGCTTCAAGTTTACTATATTAACTGGCAATGATCTTGAAGTTCTGATTCCCCTGCCCCCGCCTCCTGGCATATATCATTACACCTAGTTTTATATAGATTGGATTCAAACTCAGGGTTTCTTGCATGCTAGGCAAGAACTCTACTAACTGAGCTTTGTGTCTGTTGCTGTTTAACCTGTAGATATGTAAGTTTCTAGTTCAACATTTCCTTCGTGTGTATGTGTACATGTGTGCATATGGGTGCACATGGAGGTCAGAGGTTGACATTGGATGTCTTCTTCATTCCTTATTTGCCTCTCCACTTAGTTTTTAAAGATAAGATCCCATTTAACCTGGTTGTCTGGATAGCCCCAGGGATCCTCCTGTTTTGCCTCCCCAGTTCTGGGATTACAGGCTTGGGCCACTGTGCTGGTTTATATGTGTGTTCTGGGGATTCAAACTAAGCCCTCATCAAAGACTGACAAGCACTCTTCCTGTTGAACAATCTCCCAAGCCCTTATAACATTTTCAGTATTAATATATATAAATTAACCTTTCAGTCATTATACTGCTTAAATTCTTATGAATCAAGGAAATACTAACCTTTAAAATATACTACAGATGTTTTCTTTTTGTTTTAGGCAGTTATGCACTGAAACTAAATTTTTCTTCAAGATACAGAGGATGCCTAAGATAGTAAGCAGTTTTTCAGAGAGAGAAGAGTGAAATGATAGGAAATGGATGAGGCCAGAAGCATAATAGATTGATTTCTGCAGATCTATACACAAGGGTGGAGAGATATATACTGAAAGAAATAGAAAAATTTAGATTTTAAAGGTCCCTAGGCTTGGGACCTAGAGAGATTGCTCAGTTATTAGGAGTACCTACTGCTTTTTAAGAATGTAGTTGTTTTTTATTTTTTTTTCTGCTATTGTTTTTTAAGCTCTTCAGGGCCCACCACCTAGCTCCCAGATAATTATATGGAGACTTATTCTTACTTATGAATGCTTGGTCTTAGATTCACTTGTTTCTAGCCAACCTGACTTAAATTATCCTATTTCTCTTTAACTATGTTTTGCCTCTGGGCTTTTTATCTTTCTTTATTCTGTTTTTCTTTTTTACTCTGTGGCTGGCTGAGTGGCTGACCCTTGGCATCCTCCTCTCCTCCTTTTCTTGCTCCTCCTCCCTTTTTCTCTCTAGGTTTCTCCTGTTTGTTCTCTTTGCCTGCCAGTCCTGGCTGTTCTATCTCCTGCTTAGCTATTGGATGTTCAGCTCTTTATTAGACCAATCAAGTATTTTAGGCAGACAAAGTAACCTAACTTTACAGAGGTAAATAAATGCAGCATAAAAGAATACAGCACATCTTTGTACTATTAAACAAATATCCCACAGCATAAGCAAATGTAACACAAATTAAACTAATATTCTACAAAACCAGAAGATCTAGGTTCGATTCCCAGCACCCACCTGTCCGCTGACAGCCTCTGTAACTTCAGCTCCAAGGGATACAACGCCCTCTTCTGGCCTATTCAGGTATTAGACATGCACATGGCATACAGACATATATGCAGGCAGAACACTCATACATTAAAAAAGATACTTAGTCTAACAGAGCTACTGATATATATACAGAGAATGGATATCTTTAAGAAACTGAACTACTGTTCTTTTGATTGCTTTTATGGTTATATACAGAGTTGAGAATTTAAAAATCGCTACAGAGTTTGTTCTTTTTCAAAATAAAAAAGGAATACTAAATGTAGAAACAGTATATTTTAATATTTAGGTTAAAGAATTATTTATAATTATTTATTTATTAAAAAGAATAGTCATGGGGCGGTAGTGATGCACGACTTTAGTCCAAGCATTCGGGAGGCAGAGGCAGGTGGATCTCAGCCTGGACTGGAGTTTGAGGCCAGCCTGGTCTACAGAGTGAGTTTCAGGACAGCCAGGACTACACAGAGAAACTCTGTCTCAAAAAAAAAACAAAACAAAACAAAAAACCAATAAATAAAATATAAATAAATTAATTAAAAAGGATGTTCTATTAAATACATACCATAGTTGGTACTATAACTTACTAAGGGAAGTTGGGTTTGGAATACTCTGCTGCAAAAACCACTGGAAAAAATACTGGGAGTGGCAAAGAGATGCTCTGGATCTCTGCTTAGCAATGATAATATGGTGAAATTGTGTGTGTGTTTTGTTTATAGCACATCTTCATTACCTCCATTAGACTGGCCTCTACCAACTCACTTTGGACAATGTGAATTGAAAATAGAAGTGCAACCTAAAACTCATCATCGAGCCCATTATGAAACGGAAGGTAGCCGTGGGGCAGTGAAAGCCTCTACTGGTGGTCACCCTGTTGTGAAGGTATAAAACTTTGGAGCTTTGCTTCATAGATCTGTACACATAGTAATGAGTGAATGAATATATTGATTTAGCAAAAAGAGAAAGCAAATGTGGTGAGCCTCTTCTGTTGATATGGCCATATTTCTGCATTGAATGCTCTTTGTTAGTCTAGAAGAAACCTTCCTGCCTAACTTTTTTATCGGAGGAAATAAGATGTTGGTGGTTAAATTGCTGTTTTTTTGATTTTAGAAAGAGTATATTGTGCTGGGCAGTGGTGGCCAGCGCTTGGGAGGCAGAGGCAGGCGAATCTCTTGAGTTGAGGCCAGCCTGGTCTACAGAGTGAGTTATAGGACGACCAGGGCTACACAGAGAAACCCTGTCTCGAAAAGCAAACATACAAAAAAAGAGCATATTGTGTTTATAAATATATTACATGCTCATTTAAAATGTAAGTAATACATGACTAAGGAATGACTCTGGAGAAAAAGCATATTCTATAAATGTGAAGACTTAAGTTGAATTTCAAAAAGTGGCTTTAAGGGAGGCAGAGGCAGGCGGATCTCTGTGAGTTCGAGACCAGCCTGGTCTACAAGAGCTAGTTCCAGGACAGGCTCCAAAACCACAGAGAAACCTTGTCTCGAAAAAACCAAAAAAAAAAAAAAAAAAAAAAAAAAAAAAAGTGGCTTTAAAAGCCAGACATAAATACATATGCTTGTAACTCTCACTATTAGGGCAAAGAGACAGGCTAATTTCAGAAGTTTTCTGACCAGCCAACCTAGCCTAGTCAAAAGAGCAAGCTTCAGGTTCAGTGAGAGAACTTGTCACAAGGCAGTAAGGCAGAAAGTGATAAAGGAACTGCATGTGCGTTCACATCATACAATACACACATACACATCCGCAGATTTAAGTTATGCAGAAGGTAGAAAGAATAATGCAATAGATTATCCAAAATTTGTCACTCTGGAAAATAAACATTTGATAAATTTTAGTAACATTTCACTTTCTCTGTCCCCCACCTTTCTCTTGAATATATATTTAGTGGAAGACTAGATAGTTGTCTAGAAAGATGAGTTAATTTTTTAAAATCTATTTTATGTGTATTTGTTTGTGCCTACTTGTCTGTGCCTGTATCTCCTGAAACTGGAGTTATTGGAAGCAGTGAGCCTCTGGGTGTGCATGCTTAGAACTGAAATTAAGTTTTCTGTAATAACAGCAAGTGCTTTTAACTGCTTAGCCATTCTCTAGCCTCGTTATTGTTTTTTCTTTTTTTGTTTTATTTTGTTGTTTTTTGAGATAGGCTTTCTCTGTGTAGCAGTCCTGGCTGTCCTGGAACTCACTTTGTAGACCAGGCTGACCTTGAAATCACTGAGACCCTCCTACATCTGCCTCCTCAATTGCTGGGACTAAAGGCATTTGCCACCGTCACTTGCCTCATAAGTTTTTGAGGATAGTAAGTTAGTAAACTTTGCATCACTGTGATATTATGCATGTGGTCATCAAGTTGTAGTGAGAAAGGGCTTATTTTGACTCATTTTAGAGGTTTCACTCTTGTTGATTGTTTGGTTCTGTTTTATTGGGGCCTATAGTGAGCCAGTATACCATGGTGGGAGCACATGGCAGAGGAACACCCTCACCTCATAGAGTCTAGGGGATTAGAGCACTGACTGCATTTTCAGAGGCCTGGGTTCAATTCCCAGTACCCACAAGGCAGTTGACAACTATCTGTAACACCAGTTCCAGTGGATCCAATACTCATACACAGACATATATGCTGACAAAACACAAATTCACATAAAATAAAAATAAACGACCCATTAAAGAGAAATACCCCCAACCATGTGCAGTAAACTAATTTTTTCCCCAATTAACCACCACTGTTTAAAGTTTCTGCCACTTTGGGGCTGGAGAGATGGCTCAGTGGTTAAGAGCATTGCCTGCTCTTCCAAAGGTCCTGGGTTCAATTCCCGGCAACCACATGGTGGCTCACAACCATCTGTAATGAGGTCTGCTTCCCTCTTCTGGCCTGCAGACATACACACAGACAGAATATTGTACACATAATAAATAAATATTTAAAAAAAAAAGTTTCTGCCACTTTTCAATATCACCACAGATTGGCAACCAAGGGTTTTACAAATAGGCCTTTGGAGGACATATACATAAACCATAATAGAATTATATTGAACATTCAGTGATTAAAATATTTATTTTCTTGCCGGGCGGTGGTGGCGCATGCCTTTAATCCCAGCACTTGGGAGGCAGAGGCAGGAGAATCTCTGTGAGTTCGAGACCAGCCTGGTCTACAAGAGCTAGTTTCAGGACAGGCTCCAAAACCACAGAGAAACCCTGTCTCGAAAAAGCAAAAAAAAAAATTTCTTTTAACTTAACTAGAATAAAATTATGTAAAATTTGCATATTTAGTATTTTCAGATATGTCTCATATTTTAAAGCTTTGAATCAAGGTATTTTTATTTTTCACTTGAATGGACTATAATATTAAAAAATAATGAAACTTTGGGGCTGGAAAGATGGCTCAGTGATAAAGAGCACTCACTAGCTTTTCTTCCAGAGGACCCAGGTTCAATTCCCAGCACCCACATGGCAGCTTACAACTGTCTGTAACTCCAGTTCCAGGATATATGCAGGCAAAACACCAATGCACACAAATAAATAAATATATTAGAAAGGTAAAAGAAAATAGTTACTAAGAAATGCTGAATCTTACGCTATTGGTGGTGATCCTTACTTGTAATCCCAACCTTCAGAAGATTTAGGGTGGTGGTTCACGCTTTTATTCCCAGCAGTGAGGAGGCAGAGACCAAAGGATCTCTGTGAGTTCAAGGCCAGTCAGGACTACAGAGTTCAAGGCTAGCCAGGGCTACAGAGTGAGACCCTGTCTCAAGAAAACAAAAACAAAAGCACAGAATACTTAGCTCCAGAGGATCACTGTGGATTCAAGGTCAACCTGGGACTCATCAAAAGTGCATCATGAGTTCTAGGACAACATGAGCCACAAAGTGAGACTCTACCTTAAAGAAAAAAAATAAGGAAAGAAACAACAAAAAGAAAAACTAATCAGAAAATATATAGTAACCTGAATACCAATATTCATAGCAGTTATTGAACCCAAATTAGAAACAACTCAAGTAGATTAGTAGTTAAACAACCTCTAGAATATTTATAGGGTACTTGCGTCTGTCTGTTAGAAGGAACAAATAGGGGGCTGGAGAGATGGCTCAGCGGTTAAGAGCACTGACTGCTCTTCCAGAGGACCCGGGTTCGATTCCCAGCACCCACATGGCAGCTCACAACTGTCTGAAAATTCAGTTCCATGAGATCTGACACCTTCACACCAACAAACATAATAAAGTTAAATAAATAAATAAAAAAAAGTTTAAAAAAAAAAAGAAGGAACAAATAGTTGATATGTGCAACAACTTTTGTGGTTCTCCATCGTAATTTTGTTTTTTTTTTTTTTTTTTTTGGTTTTTCGAGACAGGGTTTCTCTGTGGTTTTGGAGCCTGTCCTGGAACTAGCTCTTGTAGACCAGGCTGGTCTCGAACTCACAGAGATCCGCCTGCCTCTGCCTCCCGAGTGCTGGGATTAAAGGCGTGCGCCACCACCGCCCGGCCTCCATCGTAATTTTGGTCTGTCATGGTTCTCTGTGGAAGGGTGTTGGTTGAAAAGAAAAATTCACAGTATTATGTGCAGTATGGTTCTATTTATATAGTTTCTCAAATTAAGTAAACTTTTGAGACAGAACAAATTAATAGTTAGCAGGAAATAGTTAATATAAAGGGGCAGCACAAGAAAATGTATTTGTGATGATGGAATATGTGTATATCTTTACCAGTGTAGTAATTACCTAAATCTCTACCTGTGATAAAAATGCATACAAACAAACAAACATACAAGAATGCATATAAAATATGTGGAAACTGTGTGGAACTATAGTTAGCAATTATACCAGTGCCAGTGGTTTTTAATACAGCTCATTGCTGTAAGTTTATGTTACAATACATAAATGCATACACATGAAATCAAGATGCTGACCCATGGGGATTTTTGTAAAGGAAAAAAAAAACTTATATAGTTTGATTAACCTGGTCTGCTTAGTGAGACCCTGTTTCAAAAGTAAAAATAAAGAGTATAGAATAAGCTTTGGCAAGTCAGCTTTTTCTTTTCTATTTTGTTGCTGTACTAGGGGCAGAACCCAGGGCTTCATACAGTACAAGTACTGTAAGACTAAATTCTGTTCCTAGCCTGAGGCAGAACTATTTTAGAAATTACTGTAGTTTGAAAAACAAGGTTTAAAATTTTGTTTTTAGACTTTGTATTTTATCATATGTCAAGATCCATTGCCTAGTGATGATTTGTTTTAATTTTTTGAGACAAGATCTTATGTAGCTCAGGTTGACCTAAAAAGTCACTGTGTAATTAAGGATGGCCATGAAGTACTGATCCTCCTGCCTGTGTTCCAAGTGCTAGGATAACAGGTATGTGCTATCATACCTGACTGTAGTGATGATTTTTTATATGATATTGTTATGTGTACATTTTAACATTTATTTTTGTTTTGTCACATTTTTACTTTTAACCGATTTATATTTTGGAATTTCAATTTTGTATTTTTAATATCTCTACAATGTTTCTAGTACAGTGTTTCTGATATAGTCAAATCCAAGGGCCCTCCCTGAGTAATTTGGCAGGACTGATAATGGAACTGTTGTGAAAGCTGCTGTAATGTGTCCTGTAGTGACCTTCAGGCTTCAACCTTCCAGCTTAAGTTAAATTAAGCAGGCACAGACCTTTGCTATGGAAACAATATAGAAACATAACAAACAATGACTTATCTTCTTTCACACTACAGTGGGTGGCCTGACTAGAAGAGTACTGATAGTAGATGAAAGATTTTAGAGAATCATGTTAACAGTAGTAATTTATTGATAGCGTATAACATATGTGTTCCTTCTGGGATGGGATAAGGTGATAGTCTAACTAGTTTATTCTTCTTTAAAATCCCTGAGATGCAGAGGAGCAGTCCTGTTTTTCTTATGCTGTATTATATGTACTTAAGCAGATGTTGGCGAAGTATGTGTTATGAAATATATTTATATATATTCCCTTTGAAATCTTATATGTGTGATTACTTTCCCACAGCAGTAGTTTATGTTATCAAAGTGAAAAGGACAGGTGGCTTACATCTTTGCCAGGCTGTGTGAATATGAGTCATCTAATGTGACCAAGGAGTCTTTGATAGATGGTGCTGATCCACTTGTCATGTGATAGGAATATCTTTAAATTGTATTTTCTTTTTAAGATTTAACTACATCATTTTGGCCAGGTACTTAGTATTTATTGTTTCAATAGCTTGGGAAGGAAGATTGCCTCAAATTCAAGGCCAGCCTGAGCTGCTGAGTCAGACCCAATCTCAAAAAATGGAAAAAGACCAAGTGGTGGTGGTGCACAACTTTTAATCCCAGCACTTAGGAGACAGGCATGTGGATCTCTGTGAGTTCAAGGCCTGCCTGGTCTACAGAGGGAGTTCCTGGACAGACTCCAAAGCTACACAGAGAAACCCTGTCTCGACCCCCCAAAAAAAAGAAAAGAAAGAAAGATAAAAAAAGAAGAAAGGTTGTGTGTACATATTTAAAATATGGCTCATATGTAACATGCATATAGTTATAATGCAAAAACAAAATGCTGGGTTGAATTTTTGTTGTTGTTTTTGTTTTGTTGGGTTTTTTTTGTTTTGTTTTTGTTTTGAGACAGGATTTCTCTGTGTAGCCTTGGTTGTCTTAGAATTTCATTAGTAGACCAGGATGGTCTTGAACTCAGAGATCTGCCTGGCTTACTGTCAGGCTTAAAATCTTATTTTTTTAAAATACAGATTTGTTAGGGGAATAGGATTGAAGATGTGTATATGTTATTTAAAAGCCACTAGTCTCTCTTTTTATTTAATTTATTATTTTGTATGTATGGGTGTTTTGGCTGCACATATGTCTGTGCACTATGTGTGTGTGCAATGCCCCTGGAAACCAGAAGAGGCCATTGATGCAGCTGTAATTACTATATTGGGTCTTAAAATATTATCAGTGTATACTGTCAAACAGGAAAAGGAAAGCCTACCTCAATGTTAATTTTTTCAAGGCATAGCACATATGTATTATTGTTATTAAATATCAAGGCCTATGTTAATTGTGCAGTAATGCTATGGTTGTGTTAAAAGAGTATATCTCTTAGCCAAGTGGTTCTCAATCTATGGATAACAACCCCAAAAAGACCATCAGGAAACACAGATATTTGCATAACGATTCATAACAGTATTCAAATTACAGTTATGAAATGGCATTGGAATGGTTTTATAGTTGTGAATGAACCACAACTCGAGAAACTGTATTAAAGGGTCAAAGAATTAGGACAGTTAAGAACTGCTGTCTTAGCTGGGTAGGGGTGGTGCATGCCTTTAATTCCAGCACTGGGAGGCAGAGACAGGCAGATCTCTGTGACTTCGAGGCTAGCCTGGTGTACAGAAGCGAGTTTGGGGATAGCCAGAGTTGTTAAACAGAGAAACCCTATCTCGGGGGGTGGGAAGAACCTCTGTATGAAAGCTTGTCATAGTGATGCATAATTGTAGTTCTAGCACTTGAGTTCAGAGCCAACTGTTGCTCCATGAGTTTAAAGTCAGTGTGAACTACCTGAGACCCTGTTTTAAAACAAAACAAGCAAAAGCCTGAACTGGGTAGAAGGCTCAGCTGTTAAAAGGATAAGGCTCACAACCAAAAACCAAAAACACCCACTTGCCTTCTTAGGGTCTATTGGAATATCCTGGTCTCTGCTCAGGAGGCCCAGGAAATGCTACTGTAGCCTCACTTTACCCTTTAACACCTTGCTGGGAGCAGGAACATGAAGGATGCTGCATATCTGAAGCTAGAAATAGGTTCGGTGTCTTTTGAGAATGTAGCTGTTATATCAGCTGACAGGAGTGACTGTGGAGATGATCCTCAGGATCTTCTATAGATTTGTAATACTTAAAAGTGCTCTTGGGCCACTCTGTGTCCAAACCTGAGTTTATCTTCAGGTTGGAGCATAGATTTGGGCCATGGAGTCTTGGTTTGATGTGATCACTGTGAGAACATGACAATATGGTAGTGAGGTTAAGATATCATAAAAGGGAAAATAATAATCTGTTGACAACCAGCTCATCCTCTGAAGCTGATCCACCTTGTCAACCATCAAAAGTACACACACCAGAAAGAACTCAGCTGATTCCATGAGTTTATAAATATAGAGTAGCTTATTATCTGGTGTTAGGTAATTACTGTTCCAACAATAGGCAGTATGCTAGCTGGTATTCATTGGTAAGTAGTAGGTACCTTATAGTTTCTGATGTCCTTTTTCTCTTGTTAGTTGCATTTCTTCTTGGATGTTGTATTATATGATTAATATATAGATATAGATTTACATGATTACTGTTTAGACTCATACTCTGCCACACATCACAGAAGGAAACAGACATCCTCAGCTTGACCATTAAGCTGGAAACACACTAGCAAACTAGATTGTCTGGCATGGGGGCGGTCAACAGCATGTAGGGTAGGGTAGGAATCAGCGATGTTCATTTGAAACTTCCTGTCCTGCTCATGCAGACTCTCTTGGATGTAAGTAAGGAGTTTATTAGAAAGGTTATTAATGCCATAGATAGAAAGGCAGGTGCATGGCAAGGTCTTTGAAGAGAGAAATTATCTCACCACCACCACCAAGGCACTGGATTCTCTCTCTGAGTCTTACAAAACTATCATAAGGAGCTGGGCAGTAGTGGCACACCACTTTAATCCTAGCACTTGAGGCAGAGGCTGGTGGATCTCTATGAGTTCAAGGCTGGCCTGGTCTACAGATCGAGTTCCAGGATAGCCAAGGCTACACAGAGAAATCCTGTCTCAACAACAAACAAACAAAGAAAAATTAAAAAGTAAAAATATCATAAGGAGTTATTTTTCCTTGATTCTGTCATATCATCCCTTCTACTTTACTGTAGTAGAGTCATACTTGTTAATAATGCCATCGTGTGAGCACTGAAGCTTAGAATTTTTGACTTGTTTTCTTTATTATGCTGTATGTAGTCAATTACAAATATCTCTTTAGGATTTCTAAGATTTATTGTATTTATAACTTTTTCATAGTTTCTGTTATGTTCCTGCCTTTACCCTACTTTAAAATTTCAAAACTTTAATTTTAGTGTTTTCAGATTTCCAACTGGTGTCTGTGTTTCTTTCCATTCTCTTTTGGTTTTTCAAGACAGGGTTTCTCTGTGTAGCCCTAGCTGTCCTGGAACTAGCTCTATAGTCCAAGCTGGCCCATAAGTGGAGGTCAGAGGACAACTTTTGCTTCTCTCCTACTATGTGGGTCTGGCGATGGAACTCAGGATGTTAAGCTGTTAGGCTTAACAGCAGTGCTTTTACCTGCTGAACCGTCTTATTTGTCTGTGATTTTTTTTTTTTTGTAATATCTTATTTGCCAGGCGGTGATGGCGCAAATCTTTAATCCTAGCACTTGGAAGGCAAAGGCAGGTGGATCTCTGTGAGTTCAAGACTAGCCTGGCCTACAGAGTGAGTTCCAGGACAGCCAGTGCTCTTACACAGAGAATCCCTGTTTTGAAAAAAATAAAATAATAATAATAGATTTATTTATTTTATGTGCATTGGTGTTTTACCTGCATATATGTGTGAGGATATCAGATCCACTGGAACTGTAGTTACAGACAGTTGTGAGCTGTCATGAGGGTGTTGGGAATTGGACTCCAGTCCTCTGGAAGAGCAACCAGTGCTTTTAACCAGTAGGCCATCTCTCCAGCTCTACTCCCCTCCCCCTTTGTTTTTCAAGACAGGGTTTCACTGTTTAGTTCTGGATTAAAGGCATGCACCACCACCACCACCACCCAGTGCTTCTCTCTTTTTTAAAGGAAAAAAAATAAGCCAAATGTGGCAGTTCATGTATATATAGAGGTCGGTGGGAACGGGAGACTAAGTGAAAGATTGCAAGTCCAAGCCAGTTTACCCTGTATAACAAGTTCTTGTTCTGAAAAATAAAATGTAATATATTATAATAATATCAAGGGGAAAAACACATTCTTGCAGATTGATTTTTAAAAAGCCTTTGCAGGGATTATGGGGTACAGCTCAGTGGCAGAATATATATTTATTCTGTATAAAACTCTAGTTCATTTTTCTGAAACAGAAAAATGTATCCTTGTTTTTTTTTTTGTTTGTTTTTGTTTTTGTTTTGTTTTGTTTTTCGAGACAGGGTTTCTCTGTAGCTTTGGTGCCTGTCCCGGAACTAGCTCTTTAGACCCAGGCTGGCCTCGAACTCCCAGAGATCCGCCTGCCTCTGCCTCCCGAGTGCTGGGATTAAAGGCGTGCGCCACCACCGCCCGGCTCAAAATGCAAAGAATTCACTGGACTGACTTTTTTTTTTTAATTATTTATTATGTATACAATATTCTGCCTACACATATGCCTGCAGGCCAGAAGAGGGCACCAGACCTCATTACAGATGGTTGTGAGCCACCATGTGGTTGCCGGGAATTGAACTCAGGACCTTTGGAAGAGCAGTCAGTGCTCTTAACCACTGAGCTATCTCTCCAGCCCCTGTATCCTTGTTTTTCAAGACAGGGTTTCTCTATAGATTTGGAACCTGTCCTGGAACTAACTCTTGTAGACCAGGCCGGCCTCGAACTCACAGAGATCTGCCTGCCTTTGCCTCCCGAGTGCTGGGATTAAAGGCGTGCACCAACATCGTCCAGTTATGTGTCCTTGTTTTTAATTACGTGACTACATGTAGTCTTTCGTCTCTATGTATGTTTGTGTGTGCACATTTGTTTGGAGGCAAGAAAACAACCTTGGGCGTTGTTACCCAGGTGCCATATATCTTGGCACTTATATCAGTTTTGATTACATGGTGACTAACAGCTCTCTGTAATTCCAGTTTTAGGGAATCCTGTGCTCTCGTTTTCTGACGGCGTCAGGCACACATAAGTGCACAGGCATACATGCAGGCAAAACACTCATGTACATAAAAGAAAAATTTTAAAAAGAAAATTTGGAATTACTTTATTGTCTTTTTTGTAATAATACTTTTATATACAATAATATGTGATATAAATATAATTGGCTTGTTTTAAGCTTATTATAAAATGTGTGGATAATGAAATGTACTTTTGTGTTTCTTTTCATTTAGCTCCTGGGCTATAGTGAAAAGCCAATAAATCTACAGATGTTTATTGGAACAGCTGATGATCGATATTTACGACCTCATGCGTTTTACCAGGTGCATCGTATTACTGGAAAGACAGTTGCTACTGCAAGTCAAGAGATAATAATTGCCAGCACAAAAGTTCTTGAAATTCCACTCCTACCCGAAAATAATATGTCAGCCAGGTATCTTTTTTGTTTTTTGTGGTTTTTTGTTTGTTTGTTTTTCTTCTTTTTTCCTTTCTTCTTTTCTTTCTTTCTTGTTTCTCATTATGTAACTCTGGCTATCCTGAAACTAATTATGTAGACCATGGTAGCCTCGACCTCATAGAGATTCATCTGTCTCTGCGTCTTAAAACCTTTGTTAAATTGAGCATTAAGCTAACTCAGCAGTTAAAATCCCATACTCTTTCGGAGGACTAGAATTAGGTTCTGCACACCCACATCAGGCAGCTAACAACTGCCTGTATTTCTAGCTCCGGGCTATCTGATGCTCATAACCTTCACAAGCCCCTGCACTCACGTGCATGCATGCCCCTCTTTCCCTACCCCCCCATACATAATTAAGAATAATCTTTTTAAAACCTTAATTTAAAAAAATCAGTTTTCTTTTCTTGAAACAGTTCTTAGAAAAATACATGATTTGTTTGGTTTTGGTTTTTAGTTAACTATAAAATATTTATTGTTTACTAGTATTATATAATTCTGGAAAGTTTGTTCAGGAGTGCAGTAAGTTTCATATTTCCAGAAAGAAAGTTGGTGTCTTCTGCCTATAGTCCCAGAATTTGGAATGTAGATTCAGGAAGAACAGTTGAGAGTGATCCTTGAGTACATAGTGAGTTAGAGGCTGTCCGGAGCTGTATATGACCCTGACTCAAAAACTAGTCTCAGCATTCAATAGGCAGAGACAGAGACGATGGATCTCTTTGAGTTTGAGGCCAGCCTCGTCTATATTTCCAGTTCTGGGCCAATCAAGGCTACACACTGAGCTCCTGTCTCAAAAACAAACAACCGAGGAGTAAACAACAATGAAAGTACAGAACAATAGATACATGCTGCCACTGTCTATTTTCTCACCTACTCTTAACTTCTTCCTGTCTGAGAAATAGGGTGGACATGAATGTCAGTGTTACACCTTGACTGAAAACAAAGGTTAATTTGTTAATATATACCGTATACTAACATTTAGAAGTCTAAGTCAGGACAGTTTTTGAGTTTGAGGTCATTTGGGCTACAAAGTGAGAGAGACCTTATTTCAAAAAAACCAAAATTAACTAAGAGGTCATTTCAAACAAATTAATATATATTTTCATCGCTAAATATGAGTTTTTGTAAGCTTATATAGATTTTTTTGGTGGGATTGCATTTCTTACTTTTAAGATTCTTATAATTTGTTTTTTTTTTAAATCACTTTTCAAAATTTAAGCATTTTTTGAGATATGTTTATTTTATGTTTGGATAGTTTACTTGTATGTATATCTATGCACCATGTGCATGCCTGGTGCTGAGGAGGATAAAAGAGGGGTTCAGATCCTCTGTAGTTAGAGTTACAGATGGTTGTGAGCCACCATGTGGTTGTTGGGAATTGGACCTGGGTCCTCTGGAAGAACAATTAGTGCTCTTAATTGCTGAGCCATATCTCCAGTCCAATATTTTAATTTTAATTTATTTATTAAACATATTTTAAATTATTTAATCAACAAATTATTTATTTTTTAATTATTTTTAAACCAGGCGTGGTGGTGCAAGACTTTATTTAATCCCAGTACTCAGTAGCCAGAGGCAGGCCAACCTGGTCTACAAAGGAAGGAAAGAGGGCTGTTACAGAGAAAACCTGTCTTGTGGGGGGGGGGGGGCACTTTTTTATTTTTTTTAGCTATTTCATTTTGTTTTATTTTATGTGTATGAGTGGTTTGCTCAATGTGTATATATTATTTATTTATTTTGGTTTTTCGAGACAGGGTTTCTCTGTAGCTTTGGAGCCTGTCCTGGAACTACCTTTTGTAGCCCAGGCTGGTCTTGAACTCACAGAGATCCACCTGCCGCTGCCTCACGAGTGCTGGGATTAAAGGTATCCCTCCCAGTCAATGTATATTTGTATCAATGTGTGTTCTGAAACTGGTGTTATGGACTATTGTGAGCTTCCTTGTGGAAGCTGGGAATCAATCCTGAGTCTTCTGTAAGAAGTGCGCATAACTGCTGACCCATGTTCCAACCAACTATTTACTTTTTATTTCCTTTTATTTTCTTATATGTATGTGTGCTGAGTGTATGTATGTGCACCATTTGTATACAGTGCCCAAGAAGTTCAGAAGATGGTGTCAGATCCTTTGGAACTAGTGTTACAAATCATTGTGAACTGCCTGGCTGGGGTACTAGGAACCAAACTTGGGTCCTCTGCTTGAACAGCACACCCTTTTAACTACTGAGCCATCTTTACAGTTCATTAGTTTTTGATTGCAGGTCCAAGTTGGCCTTGAACTTAAGGTAATCATTATGCCTTAGTCTTCCAAGTATTGGAATTATAAACATGTATATCATGCTCACCTCAAATATTTGTTTTTGACCTGATTTGGGTTACAGAATTCTTTCTGGAAAATTTTTGTTTGGCTTTGAGATAGAGTCTCTTGTAGTCCATTTTGGTCTTGAGCTCACTGTGTAGCTAAGGCTGACCTGTAACTACTGATCCTCCTGCTTCTCTCCCTCTCAAATGCTGGGGTTATAGGTGCACAAGACCTGGCAAATTGCAGTACATATTTATGCAGTTGAGTTGTTCAGAACAGTTTCTGAATAATGAAATTAAAATGTATTTTTTTTCTAGTATTGACTGTGCAGGTATTTTGAAACTTCGAAATTCAGATATAGAACTTCGAAAAGGAGAAACTGATATTGGCAGAAAGAATACTAGAGTACGACTGGTATTTCGTGTGCACATCCCACAGCCTAGTGGAAAAGTCCTTTCTCTGCAGATAGCATCTATTCCTGTTGAGTGCTGTAAGTGAGCTTGCAATATGTTTTAAGATTTTGATGTAAGTTTTGTGCATTTTGATTAAAATGGGATATATATTAAAACTACAAAGTATTGATTCTGAGTTGCTGGTTTGTTTTTCTGACATGAAAATGAGCTAACCAGGTGAGAAGAGTTCTAACTTTATGTTAGAAAATGTCTTCTCACTATAATTTGATTCTTGTCAGCTATGTGACTATAGAGAAACTTTTTCCTTCTCCTCTGCCTCCCTCCCTCTCTTTCTTGTCTCCGATTTACATTTTTCCTGACTCCTACCCCAAGCCTATGTGTTGGGGTCAGTATAGGTTTGTGTTACCTTGTCTAACAGTCTAGGATTTGCATTGCTGTGAAGAGACACTATGACCACGACATCTCTTAAAAAGAAAGCGTCTAATTGTTGTGGCTTGCTAACAGTTTCAAAGGTTTAGTCCATTATCATCTTATCAGGGAACATGGCGGCATGCAGGCAAACATGGTGCTGGCAACATCTTGATCAGAAGGCAATAGGAAGTGGATTGTGTCACTGGATGGTATCTTGAACATAAGAAACATCAAAGCCCATCTGCTTAGTGACACACTTTTTCCAACAAGGCCATACCCACTCCAACAAATCCACAACTCCGTACAAGATTTTGGGGGCCAATTAAAATTCAAACTACCACACTAACTATAAATTAAAACAGTTGAGAATCCTGTCATGAAGTTATGATCTTTATGCTTTTGATTATCTTTGTTTTATGTAAATGTTAGCCTTAATATAATAATAATAGCATCCTGTTTTACAAGCTTACTCCTCAACTGAATAAGAATCAACGATGTTGGTTGGTTGGATGGAGACAAGGTCTCACTCACTATTTAACCTAATTGGCCTAGAAATCCCTTTGTAGATCAAGCTGGTCTCAAACTCAGAGTTCCCTCCCTTTTCCTTCAGTGCTTAGATTAAAGGCATGCACCTAGATGACAAGCTAACAGGTTTTGTCTGTTTTTGCTTTTTTAATACTATCGAATTATTATGACATCCATTTCAAAAAGTGGGTGATTTTTACCTCCAATTTGCAAACATAAGATATGAGAAAATGTCCTAAAACTTGACATGTTTTCAAGCGTGGCAGACCTGTAGGTCTCAGAAGGTTAGCTGGTATAACTGAATCATTGAGAACAGTGTAAACATGTATAGTGAAAGCAGACAGAGATATCTCATGTATTCATACAAGTTTATTTTATTGTATTTGTATGTTTTGCTTGCATGTGTGTGTGTGTGTACCACATGTGTGCCTTGTGCCTGGATAGGTCAACAGAGGATGTCAAATCCCCAGGAACTGGAGTTACAAATGATTGTGAACCACCATGTAGGTGTTATAAATTGAATTCCAGTTTTCTGAAAGAGCAGCCTATGCTCTTTTTTTCTTTTTTGTTTGTTTGTGGGTTTTCTGTTTTGTTTTGTTTTTTGAGATACCAGCTTTGCCTGGCCTGAAAACTTACTATGTAGACCAGGCTAGCCTTGAACTCACAGAGATCCACCTGCTTCTGTCCCTGGAGTGCTGAGATTAAAGTTGTGTGTCAGAACGTTCAGCTCACAACAAGTGCTCTTAACCTCTGAGCCTACTCAGTAGTCCCAGCATTTTATTTTGGAAAGGAAAGGGAAAAACTATTATGTTTATTATATATATGAATATTATATACGCGCATATACATATTAGAAAAATATAACTTCTGTTCAGAACAGAAAGTAGACGGTAAGGATAGAAAAAAATACTTTATGAAACTTTATAGTTAAGTAACACTATGAATTAGAAGATCAGATTATATTCCTCAAACCCTGTGGAGATAGAGAAATATAGTCATTGCAGAAATACAGCTGCTTTTAGAAATTAAATTGTAAAATATGTGTTTCATTTATGTATTATTTATTTTTAAAATTATCTACTATATAAGCCTAATATGATGATGATTGACTATTTCTCATAAGGAAAGGGTTGTTTGTCCTGTAGTAGTTATTTAGATACTTGTCTTCTCTTAATTATTCATAGTTTAGTTGCATAGTTTTGGATTTGATTTTTATAATTAGGTTTGTAAATTTTAACAGTTCTGTGGAAGACACATACTCAAGAAGCTAAGATAAAAGTAAAATATTAGGTAAATGTGTGTAAGCCAATGTGAAGTAAAAGACATTAATTTATCGTTATCAGTTTTTTTGCAGTTGTAGTCTTAAGAAATAATTTTATACCAATTCAGTATAACTCTGTTTCTAAATGTGTTTGCTCTTTAATAAGAATTATTACCATTGTCTTGAATTTAATAGCTTAAATTAATTAATCTCAATGCTTATTTTGTGTTTTGAGCTCATCTTGTATGTGTGAAATGTTTTAAAATAATATTTTGCTTTTCTTAACTTGTAAAACAGCTCAGCGATCTGCTCAAGAACTCCCTCATATTGAGAAGTACAGTATCAACAGTTGCTCTGTCAGTGGAGGCCATGAAATGATTGTGACTGGATCTAATTTTCTTCCAGAATCCAAAATCATTTTTCTTGAAAAAGGACAAGGTAAATAATATAAGACACAAATTAACTTCATTATAAGTGATAAAAGAATGAAATTATAGATATTATATTGATATTAATGTTATTTCCTTAGGCTATAGTCATCATCTAAGCACTGAGTTAATTGGGGAGTTGCAGTTAATAAATTTATATTAATGTTAAATTTTCCTCTTTAATGGCATATTAAAAATAGAATTCATTCAGCATTTCTACTCTTTGATATGCACTCACAAAACCTGCAAACATGCCCACACAAAAGTTGAAATACAAATGTTTATGGCAGAATTGTTCATAATAACTCCAAAATGGAAAGAACTGAACAGTTCTTTACCAACAGTTAAAAACAATGTACTATGTCCCACTATCGTAGTTTCATCTCTGTTGCTTTGATAAAATACCCTGACAATTAGGTAACAAAGGGATTTCTGGTTTATAATTTCCGGTTCTAGTGAGAAGGCAGGAACTTGAAGCAGCTAGTAACATCCACAGTTGATCTCACAGGCTTAGCTCAGGCCAACTTGATTTAGATAGTCCCTCACTGAGACTGCCCAGCCATTCTAGAGTGCATCAAGTTGACAGTTAACATTAATCGTATACAGGCAGTAATGGTGCACAAGCCTTTAATCCCAGCACTTGGGAGGCGTAGGCAGACTGATCTCTGTGAGTTCAAGGCCAACCTGGTCTACAGAGCTAATTCTAGAACAGCCAGGGCTATCCAGAAAATTTCTGTTTCGAAAAACCAAAAAAAGGGGCTGGAGAGATGGGGTTAAGAGCACTGGCTGCTCTTCCAGAGGTCCTGAGTTCAATTCCCAGCAACCACATGGTGGCTCACAACCATCTGTAATGAGATCTGGTGCCCTCTTCTGGCGGGCAGGTATACATGCAGACAGAACATTGTATACATAATAAATAAATAAATTAAAAAAAAAACAAAAAATAAAAATAAAAAAAGCAAGAAAAAAACCCTAATCATATATAAGTGGAATATTATTTGGCCATAGAAATTAATGAAGTAGCCAGATGGGAGTGGCTCACTTTAATTCCGTCAAGCAGAGGGGATTGAATTCTCTGTGAATTCAAGGCCATGCCTGGTCTATAAGAGGGAGTTCAGAGGCAGGCGGATCTTTGTGAGTTCGAGACCAGCCTGGTCTACAAGAGCTAGTTCCAGGACAGGCTCCAAAACCACAGAGAAACCCTGTCTCGAAAAACCAAAAAAAAAAAAAAAAAAAAAAGAGGGAGTTCAGGACAGCCAGGGCTACACAGAGAAACCCTGTACAAAAATAAATAAATAAAATTTAAAATTAATAAAATACTACTAATGCATGTTATGTGGCCAAGTGTTGAAGCTAATAAAAGTAGCCATCACAAAATATATAGAATAAGCAATTCACAGAGGTAGGAAGTAGATGTAGTGTTTCGTAGTTGTTTGAAGTCATCAGAAGTGACTAGGGATGATAAAAATGATCTGAAATTAGTAGTTGATTGGACAACTCTGTGAATATTCTAATAGTTTAAAGGGGTGGCATTA
This sequence comes from Microtus oregoni, assembly GCF_018167655.1. Lineage (NCBI taxonomy): Eukaryota > Metazoa > Chordata > Mammalia > Rodentia > Cricetidae > Microtus > Microtus oregoni. The sequence goes on from NW_024543063.1 coordinate 47,070,240, forward strand.
GCCCAGTATTGTCAAAATACCTTTTATATTATTTTGTTTTTGTGTATCCCTGGCTGTCCTGAAACTCACTCTGTAGACCAGGCTGGCCTCGAACTCAAAGATCTGTCTGTCTCTGCCTCCCAAGTGCAAAGATGTTTGCCTGGCTTAAAAAACATATATATATATATATTTTTTTTTTTTTGATGCTGCCCCTTTTTAAAGATTTTATTTATTTATTAAGTTTACAGTGTTCTGCCAGAAGAGGGCACCAGATCCCATTATAGATGGTTGTGAACCACCATGTGGTTGCTGGGGATTGAACTCAGGACCTCTGGAAGAACCTCTGAGCCATCTCTCCAGCCCCTAAAAAAACATTCTTATAAAAATAATAGTGCTACACAGTGAAACCTTGTGTCCAAAAACCAAACAAACAAAAAGCAACAACAACAAAAAAGAATAATATCAGATACTTAGGGTTACTGCCTGGCCTCTTGCTTCCCCTTTCAAGCAGATCCCCCACCCTTGTTTATTTGTCAGGGTTTTGGTTTTTGTTTGAGACTAAGTCTCATATAGCCCAGACTGACCTTAAGTTCTTTGTTGTTGTTTGTTTTGTTCTGTTTTTTTGTTGTTGTTGTTTCCGAGACAGGGTTTTTCTTTGTAGCCCTGGCTGTCCTGGAACTAGCTCCGTAGACTAGGCTGATCTCAAACTCAGATCCACCTGCCTCTGCCTCATGGGTGCTGGGATTAAAGGTGTGCGCCACTTCCTGGCTCTTTTTTTTTTTTTTTTTTTTTTTTTTTTTATTGAAAGTCTGTGAGGAAAACTATTCTCTCTACTAATAATTTGTGATATTACATAGATTAGATTTTCTGTTTTCAAACTTGCATTGCTTTTAACTGTAATTTTTTTCTTTCAATAGATGGAAGACCTCATTGGGAGGCTGAAGGGAAAATAATCAGAGAAAAATGTCAAGGGGTAAGAAAGTCACCTTAATTACTTAATTAGGAAGAAGTATTTAAACAGGGCTGAAGAATTGGCTCAGTGGTTAAGGGAACTTGTTCCTCTTGCAGAGGACCTGCATTCAGATCCTAGTACTCACATACTCGCATTGTAACTGCATTTCCAGGGGATCCAATCTCCTCTTCTGATCTCCTCAGATATACACAGTACATATACATATACATGCAGGCAAAAGGTTATACATACAAAATAAAATGAATCTCAAAGAATTTTTTTATAAAAAAGAAGAGCATTTAAGGCTAGGCATGGTGACATATGCCTTTAGTCCCAGAACGTGGAGGCAGGGTTAGATACAGGTCTGTGAGGTGAAGGCTAGCCAGGTCTTTATTGTGAGACCTTACCCCCCCCCCCAAAAAAAAGGGAAAGAAATGTTAAAGAAACTCAGGAGAAAATTGAATAATTTAACTTTTTGGTATGGGAAAGACTATTGAGAAAAAGAAAGATTAGAATTTTTAGGTATTCAGATTAAAGTTTAAGAAAATAAACAAGCCTAGTGGCAGTGGCCCATGCCTTTAATCCCAGCATGTGGGAGACAGAGGCAGAGGCAGGTCAGGTATGGTGATGCTAGCCTTAAATACAGTACTCAAGAAGCAGACCAGGAGGGAGGTTAAGGCTGAGGCTGTTCACAAGTTCAAGGCTAATAACATGTTCCTCCCAGCCCCCCAAAGTGACTGTTGTAGCTAGTTTTGTATTCAGTTACTGGAGAAGAGAGAACGTCAGTCGAGAAAAAGCTTTCATAAAATCAGGCTGTAGGCAAGCCGGTAGGGCATTTTCTTGTTAGTGATTGATGTGGGCTGATGTCCTTGGTTTTATAAGAAAGCAGGCTGAGCAAACCCTGGAAAGCAAGCCAGTAAACAGTACCCATCAATGGCCTCTGCATCAGCTCCTAACTCCAGGTTCCTGTCCTGTTTGAGTTTCTGTCCTGACTTTCTTCAATGATGACAGTAATATGGAAGGATAAGCCAGATAAATCCTTTCCTCCCCAAGTTGTTTGGTCATAGTGTGTAATCACAGCAATATTAGGACTAACTAGGACAGTGACTATACTTCTTTTTTGTCCTTTTTTGTTTTTTCGAGACAGGGTTTCTCTGTAGCTTTGGAGCCTGTCCTGGAACTCACTCTGTAGACCAGGGTGGCCATGATCTCAGAAAGTTCTGCCTGCCTCTGCCTCCCGAGTGCTGGGATGAAAGACGTGCCACTGCTGCCCAGCAACTGTACTTTTCTTAAAAAACACCAACTTTGTTTCATGGGACAAGCCCCTAGTAATTTGTCTTTGAACACACTTCCTAACACCACAGCTACTCATTAAACCATTAAGCCTTCCAGAATCCTTACTGAAAGAAACTATGATCTTGCATCTTGATTGGAATAGAGGCAATCTTTTCTAGACTACAATAAATTATTTTCCACAGTGCTTCCTAAAGACATGGAACAGTTACATGGATTATCAGATTTGATTTTGAATAAAGGTTTTCACTTTGTATATAGGTTTTATATACTTTCCAGTTAGAAGTTTTGAGTATAAATCTCATACTAAGAAATCTAACCCAGGGACTGAAGAGATGAGTCAGCAGTTAAGGACACTTGTTGCACTTGTAGAGGACCTGAGTTTGGTCCCCAGTACCCATGTGTTGGCTAAGAACCTTCTATAACTCCATTTCCAGAGGATCTAAAATCTTCTGACCTCCTTGGGTACTATATGCATGTGCACAGACATACTTGTAGGCAAGCACTCATATATTTAAAATTTACAAAAGAAAAGTATAATACAACTTGAAGAATGTTAAACATGATCATATTCTGAAGTGGGCCTTTTATTAAGATATATATCTTAATGTTGAGTAGAGTCACATATTTCAGTACGTAGTATGTAATAAGATGTTATCTATTTATTTTAAAAGGTCTTACAGTGTAACTCAGTCTGGCCTTGAATTTGTTATCTATCTGCCTCTACCTTCTGAGTGCTGAGGTTACAGATGTACATCACTGTGCCTAACAACTCTTATTTTTGCTACAACTAATTGGGCAGGTAAAAATCAATTTCTTCTTTAGTGATTAAAGATTTTGTGTCTGTCAACAAGATACTGGTGTAAATGATTTATATGACTAGTTGATGTGCATAATCTTCTGTGACAGGGAGAGCTTGTATTAAGGGTTAAGTCTCATGAGTTGCTCTGAGTTTGGCAGGTGCATTTCATTTTTAGTTATGAGTATAACACAGTGTTGCTTCCCTTGTTCCTTAGGCTCACATTGTCCTTGAAGTTCCTCCCTATCATAACCCAGCAGTTACAGCTGCAGTGCAGGTGCACTTTTATCTGTGCAATGGCAAGAGGAAAAAAAGCCAGTCTCAACGTTTTACTTACACACCAGGTACAAGAAATTGTGATGGTTTAGAGTTTTCTTTCATAAGAATTTTGCATTAAAATGTTTAATGTTAATGACAGCATATTATTTCTTCTTTTCTTCATTTATGAAAACATAATTGAAATGCCACTACATTTCCCCTTTTTATCTAAAATAAAAGAGGTTATAACTAATATAAGAAAAAGTATATGCAGTAAGTACAACAACTATATACAATATATACAGGCAATAAATACATCAACAATGTCTAGCCCATTTGCATTTTTTTGTTTTGTTTTTTGAAACAGAATTTCCTTGTGTAGCCCTGGCTTTCTGGAACTTGCTCTGTAGACTAGGCTGGCCTCAAACTCATCCAGCTGTCTCGCCTTCCAAGTGCTGGGATTAAAGGTGTGTGTTACCACTACCCAGCTGCAACATAGTCTTAGAATTTATATTGACTTTAAATATTAGGATTAAAAGATGGAATATAGGTTTGAACTTTTCAGAAGTTCTCAGAAATCACCAACAGTGTAAGAAGGGAAAATGTGCGAGCTCTTGGATCATGAATTTCCATTGTGCTTTTAATACCAAGGGGTTAGTATGTCCATGGTGTCTTCATTTTTTTTTTTCTTAGACAGGGTTTCTGTGATATGGAGCCCTGACTGTCCTGGAACTCTTTATGTAGACCAGGTTAACCTCACACTTAAGAGATCCATTTGCCTCTGCCAGTCTTCCAAGTGCTGAGATTAAAGGTGCACACCACCATGATGCAACTTTTGCTGCATTTTCATCTGATAAATGATAGTTGTTTCAGTCTGTGAGCTAGGGATATAACGTTGATGTCAGAGTTTTTGATTTTATGGTACCACTAACCAAGGATGTATCCATGCCACTTTTTGCAACCATTAAGGATGATTTAATTTTCTAGTCTCCCCCGCCCCCCAGAAACAGGTTTTTTTTTGTGTGTGTGTGTGTGTGTGTAGCCCTGGTTGTCCTGAAACTCACTGTATAGATCAGGCTGACCTGAAAACTCAACAGAGATCCACCTGCTTCTGCTTCCCAAATACTGGGATTAAAGGTGTATCAGCACTACTTGGCTCTAGGTTGTTTTTTTTTTTTTTAATGACATACCTTTTACATTTAGTAATATATACTAATAGTTACATTAGTTAAAGAACAGATATTTAGAAAAGATTTAATTAATAATAATAATGATAATTAAGGAACAAGAGGCTGCAGAGATGGCTCAGCAGTTAAGAGCACTGACTGTTCTTCCAGAAGACCTGAGTTCAATTCCCAGCAATCACATGGTGGCTCATGACCATCTGTAATGAGATCTGGCACACTCTTCTGGCATGCATGCCTGCATGACGACAGAAAATTGTATATATAATAAATAAATCTTTTTTAAAAACCCAAATATTTATAGAGGTTTTCTCTGTAGGCATTGTGCTTGTCGCCAAGGCATGGGCATGGGATAATTTTTTCATTTATTTATTTATTTATTATGTATACAATATTCTGTCTGTGTGTATGTCTGCAGGCCAGAAGAGGGCACCAGACCTCACTACAGATGGTTGTGAGCCACCATGTGGTTGCTGGGAATTGAACTCAGAACCTCTGGAAGAAGCAGGCAATGCTCCCAACCACTGAGCCATCTCTCCAGCCCCTTTTGTTTTGTTTTTTTGTTTTTCTCGACAGGGTTTCTCAGTAGCTGTTGAGCCAGTCCTGGAACTCATTAACTCATTCTGTAGACCAGGCTGGCCTTGAACTCACAGAGATCCCAAGTGCTTTGCCTCCCAAGTGCTGGCATTAAAGGCGTGCACCGGGGGCTGGAGAGATGGCTCAGCGGTTAAGAGCATTGCCTGCTCTTCCAAAGGTCCTGAGTTCAATTCCCAGCAACCACATGGTGGCTCACAACCATCTGTAATGAGGTCCAGTGTCCTCTTCTGGCCTGCAAGCATACACACAGAAAGAATATTGTATACATAATAAATAATAAATAAATATTTAAAAAAAAATAAAGGCGTGCACCAACACTGCCCGGCTAGAATAATAGTAATTTAAAAACATTGTAATGAGGGGCTGGAGAGATGGCTCAGTGGTTAAGAGCATCAAAAACAAAAACAAAAAAACCATTGTAATGAACCTTCTTCTCCAAGATTTACTCTTTCAAAAACTTGTTTAAATTCATTTTAAATTTTTATCTCACATGTATGGTTGTTTTGACTGCATGCGTATCTGTGTTCCGCATGCATGTCCAGTGTTGGTGGAGGCCAAAGGGGGCTTCAGATTCTCTCAAAGTGGAGTTAGAAATAGTTGAGTCCCATGTGGGTGCTGGAAATTGAACCTCTGCAGTTCCTCTGCAAGAACAGCCAGTGCTCTTAACTATAGCCATCTCTCCAGCTCCTTGTGTTAAAGCTTTTACCCTGTATATACTAAGTGAAAAGAATCAACAGTTTATTTGAGAGGGTGAGAGGGTGGTGGTTGTTTGCTTATTTAGAAGGGTTTTTTCTTTTTCTTTTCTTTTTGTTTTGTTTTGAAACAGATTGGGTCTCACTCTATAACTGACCTGGGATTCAATTTGTAGCCCAGGCTGACCTAAAACTCTTGGGAATCCTCCTATCTCAGCCTCCTAGGTGCTAGAATAATAGGTATATGCCGCCATATAATTCTGGTTATTATTAAGGGTTATTCATTTGTCATATATATATCAGACTGGCTATGCTACATTTATAGTCTATAAGGACTTCTTATGGGGTCTGGAGAGATCGCTCAGAGGTTAAGAGAAGGACTACTCTTACAGAGGTTCTGAGTTCAATTCCCAGCAACCCAGTGGTGGCTCACAACCATCTATAATGAGATCTGGTGCCCTCTTCTGGTGTGCAGGCAGAACTCTGTATCATAATAAATAAATCTTAAAAAAAAAAAGAAAGAGGGGCTGGAGAGATGGCTCAGAGGTTAAGAGCACTGGCTGCTCTCCCAGAGGTCCTGAGTTCAATTCCCAGCAACCACATGGTGGCTCACAACCATCTGTAATGAGATCTGGCGCTCTCTTCTGGCGCGCGGCATACATGGAGACAGAATGTTGTATGCATAATAAATAAATAAATCTTTAAAAAAAAAGAGTTCATATGTTTTTATATCAAGCTCTTGTGGTTAATGGGATTATAGAATTTTATGAGACTTATAATATGTAATGTGTAACAGATGTTACATTTTTCAGGGCTTGGGATGTAGTTCAGTAGTGAAATTTTTGCTTAGCCCTGAGTTCACTCTCCATAGCCACCAGGGACTTCCTGTAATTAATCCAAAGACTTTTGGAGACAGAGGTAGGAAGATGAATTTCAGGCATGCTTGGTGTACATAGCAGTGGTAGGCCATTCTGTGTCAATGAGTAGTAGGGATTTTTGTTTGTTGGTTTGTTTGTTTGGTTTTTTAACTCATAACTGAAGAGTTAGATTTATATGTCAGGAACCCACAAACGTTTTAAAAAAAAATAACTCGGGGCTGGAGAGATGGCTCAGAGGTTAAGAGCACTGACTGCTCTTCCAGAGGTCCTGAGTTCAATTCCCAGCAACCACATGATGGCTCACAAACATCTGTAATGAGATCTGGTGCCCTCTTCTGGCATGTGGGCATACATGGAGGCAGAATGTTGTATACATAATAAATAAATAAATTAATTAATTTAAAAAAATAACTCAAACAGTGAACGTGTTTTAAATATTCAGGAATGGGAGTATTGGTGAATATCAACTTTTTGCCTGGCAGAGGCATGTGAATCTCTGTGAATTTGAGGCCAGCCTGGTCTACAGTTCCAGGGTAGTCAGTGCTATTTAGTGAGACCCTTTCTCAAAACAAAACAGGAATATCAAATTTCTGAGGAAGGTGACAAGGAATAAGATTTTAAAAGATAGGGCTGGAGAGATGGCTCAAAGGTTAAGAGCACTGGCTGCTCTTCCAGAGGTCCTGAGTTCAATTCCCAGCAACCACATGGTGGCTCACAACCATCTGTACTGAGATCTGGCGCCCTCCTCTGGCATGCGGGCATACATCGAGGCAGAATGTTGTATACACAATAAATAAATAAATCTTTAAAAAAAAAAAGATTTTAAAAGATAGAGATTAAAACCAGCCATGATGGCACATATATGTAATCTTAATACTCAGAAGGTAAGACAGGAAAGAAGATCATGAATTACATCCTGGGCTATGTAATGAGACCGTGTCTCAAAGAAACTAAATGGAATGGACTGAAAAGGATGACTGATTCCCATACTCATGAACTCATAGATCCTAAATGTCCGTGTTTTATTACTTTTAGGATATGTTTTTGTCGTTTGTTTGTTGTTTTTTTTTTGTTGTTGTTGTTGTTGTTTGTTTTGTTTTTATCCCTGACTGGCCTGGTTATTAGCTGTGTAGATCAAGCTGGTCTTGACCTCAAGAGATTGGCCTGTCTCTGCTTCTGCTTCCTGAGTGCTGAGATTAAACACATATACCTCCATGCTTAGGGTGTAACTTCCTGATGCTGCACTCAGATGTTATCAAGGATTGTTGTGATGAAACTCATCTCTGTCCTGAATGACGAAGAATGCTCTGTAATTACAAAAAAAGAGAAGTAGGGTGTACAAATTAGAGGTATTGATTCCTACCTAATAGTGGTAGTAACTCAAAGGCAGAAGCAGACAGGAGAGGCTGTGCTGCTTTCATGTTACTACCTCATGAATTGGGAGGACACGGCAAACATATAATCCTCCCAGGATGGAAGAGCACTGGACTGTAGCTATTGTTGCTGACATTGTATTTTCTGAGTGGAAATAAAGGGATGTATACTGTATACGGACTCAAGGAATAGTGTCACAGGTGTTTTTGGACAGTCCTTGTTCAGGTAATGGCTCTCTGTAGCATTTAGCTTTTCTTCTAAAATGAATTTGGATTTTTCTATAAGGAGACCACTTGTTTGTTTCCCGGCTATTCAGCAGCTCAGACCTGAAATAATCACACAGAAAATAAGTTATGCCATAAAATGACTATCAAGTTGGCTCAGTGAGTAAAGGCATTTTTCTGCTAAGCCTGATGACCTAAGTTTGATCCTCAGGACCTAAATGATAAAACTCCCAACAAGCTGTCCTCTGTCTTCACATATGTGCTCTGGCATATATATGCACTCACACAAACTAAATGAATGAATGTATGTTTTTAAACCAAAAATATTTGTGTGTATGTATGAGTGTACATATACACACACACACACAAATAAAACATTTTACCTCAGTTTTCTTTTCTAAAGACATTGAGTTCATCCTCATACGTGTTATAGTTATAAGCTAGAGTTATAGAATTAAGTTATGCCATCATCATTTTATGAACTGTATAATAACATTTGTTTTAATCATTTATTTTCAGTTTTGATGAAGCAAGAACAAAGAGAAGATACTGATTTGTCTTCAGTTCCATCCTTACCTGTGCCTCATTCTGCCCAGACCCAGAGGCCTTCCTCAGATTCAGGGCACACACATGACAGTGCATTGTCAGCATCGAGAAGCTTGATTTGTCCAATCCAGCCAGCATATGCATCTTTAATAACCTCATCCCATTTGCCACAGTTGCAGTGTAGGGATGAGGGTGCTGGTAAAGAACAGCACATAATACCATCTTCAGTCATGCACCAGCCTTTTCAAGTTACATCAACATCTCCTATGGGGTCTTCCTATCAGTCTATACAAACTAATATGTATAATGGACCAACTTGTCTTCCTATGAATCCTGCCTCTAGTCAAGAATTTGATCCAGTTTTGTTTCAGCAGGATGCAGCTCTTTCTAGTTTAGTAAACCTTGGCTGTCAACCATTGTCACCATTTCATTCTTCAAATTCAGATGCAACAGAACATCTCTTAGCACATTCACCTCATTCTGTGCAAACCCCACCTCATCTGCAGTCAATGGGATTCCATTGTTCAAACACAGGACAAAGATCTCTTTCTTCTCCAGTGGCAGACCAGGTCACAGGTCAGCCTTCTTCTCATTTACAGCCTATTACATACTGTTCTTCACATCCAGGATCTGCTACAGCAGCTTCCCCAGCAGCCTCTCATCCCCTGGCTAGTTCACCACTTTCTGGGCCATCATCCCCTCAGCTGCAGTCTATGCCTTATCAATCTCCTAGCTCAGGAACAGCCTCATCACCATCTCCAGCTACCAGAATGCATTCTGGACAGCACTCAACTCAAGCACAAAGTACAGGCCAAGGAGGTCTTCCTGCACTTTCATCCTTAGTATGCCACAGTTTGTGTGACCCAGCCTCATTTCCACCTGGTGGGGCAGCTGTGAGCATTAAACCTGAACCTGAAGATCAGGAACCTAACTTTGCAACCATTGGTCTACAGGATATCACTTTAGATGATGGTAAGTCTTGTTGGCTCAACACCCCCACCATCCTTTTCCCCTACGTGTGTGTGTGTGTGTGTGTGTGCCGCGCACGCACATTTGTATTTGAGTTAGGCTGGTTTTGAACTCACTTTATAGTGGAGGGTGGCCTTAAAATTCTGATCATCCCAAGTGCTAAGATTACAAACATGTACCACCAGATCCATGTAGTAACTAGAGGTTGAACACCAAAGATGTATGTGTATAATGGTGGTGATGGGGTTTGCAGAACTGGAACTCAGTGTGCAGCTCAAGCTTACTACATGTTGATCCTTCTGTAGCACAAATAGTAAAAACACGGGTTCGCCCTGAAGATCATAAAAGCAAAGCAGCCAAACCACTAGAGAACTCTTAACTTCTGTAAAATCTTCAGACTGAGAGAGAGTGATGAGTTCCTGTCTCTTCCCGCCTTACATTCCTTTCTAGTGCTGGGATTAAAGGCACCACCACTGCACGGCCTCTATGGCTAACTAGTGTGGCTGTTGGGATTAAAGGTGTGTGCCACCACTGCCTGGCCTGTATGGCCGACTAGTGTGACTGTTTTGCATTCTTGTCTTCAGGCAAGCTTTATTTATTAATATCATTACAACCTTCTCCCTCAGCTTCCCGAATAATGGGGTACAGGAATGAGGCACCATATATGTTACTGGAAACACCATATATAGTTACCTGTGACTATCATCTAGTGAAAAGCCTAAAGATTCTGGATATATAATTTTAGTTTTCTCTCTAATTCTATATTAATCTGTCATAGGAAAGTAATTCTGGATCAGCTGTCTCCTGTTACAGGTTTGGAGAGGTTCTAGGTCCATTCCTTAATGGGAAAGCTGTCATTAAATGTCAAGTCATAGGGCTGGAATGATAAAAACAAGTGTTTTGCTGTCATTAAATGTCAAGTCATAGGGCTGGAATGATAAAAACAAGTGTTTTTATCAAATCAGAGTTTGATTTCCAGCATCTATATGGCAGTTCATAACCTGTGACTCTAGTCCCAGAAGATCCAATGCCTTATTTGATTTCATGGTTACTGCACATGGTACACATACATACATGCAGGCAAAACACAAAATAAAATAAAAAAACATATGTAAAGTCCTAAGCACAAAGATCAAAAAAGACAAATAATATGTAACCTGTAAGCTTCTGGGACCTTCTAGTCATACATAATACCTAACTAGTGGCCTGTATAATGTAGGCAGTCAGATTGCTATAACCAGTGTATAAAAGATCCATATTAGAAAGTCAATAGATATATGGATGACAGATTTCATTAGAAGGATTTGGCAAGGCTTCCATAAGTCAGTGATATGTGAGTGGGTCTTGGAAGATGACTATATGCTTTCAGTAAACTTGAATCAGTAGGCAACTCAGACAGTAAAGCAGAGAAATTTTCCAAGAAGAGCATGGCCTTTATAGAGATCCACCTGCTTTTGCATCCCAAGTACTAGGATAAAAGGTGTGCACTTACCACCTGGCCTTTGTGTCTGGTCTGGAGATGTAATTTTTCTTAAGCTTTTTTATGATTTTGAGGCCAGTTTTAGAACAGCCAGGGCTATACAGAGAAACCCTCTCTTGGCGGGGGGGGGGGATGAATAGGGGAAAAAAATTTCTGCGTGTTATGCTGTATGTGATCTAGGTTTGGACCAAATGATATATATTAAAATATGATTTTTATAACATGCAGAAATAATTGTAGTTATGTTTTAAACTTATAAATTAAGATTATGGTATTGTAAAACTGGACTAGTAGCCGGGCAGTGGTGGCACACACTTTTAATCCCAACATGCAGGAGGCAGAAACAGGTGGATCATTGTTCGAGGCCAGCCTGGACTACAAGAGCTAGTTCCAGGACGGGCTCCAAAGCTACAGAGAAACCCTGTCTCGAAAAAACAAAAAGAAAGAAGGAAAGACAAAAAACTGGACTAGTTGTTTGTCTTCATTTGTTCTTAGACTAACAGAAGCACAGCTGCAGCTCTTGCATCAGAGGATTTGTGTTTAATATAGTTCAACCTGCTGTTGTGGTGAAAACTGCCACTGCCACTTGCTGGCTCTATGCAGCAACATGCTAATCCTGAATGTAGGTCAGTTTCTGAAGTTAACAATCTAGGTATTACCTCAGCTGCTTCAGTGCTGTTATGTTAGCGTTAAGAAATAGGTTGTTTTCCTTTTTAAATGAAGAGCCTTGCCCAGGTTTACCTTGAATTCATAACCATTCCACCTCTGGCTCCCAAATGCTGGGATTATAGATGTTTGCGACAATGCCTGGCTTGACAGATACATTTTAAAAGCAAAAGAATAATAAACACAAGATTCACATATGTACTGGCTGGTGTTGTTTGTCAACTTAACACAAGCTAGAGTCATCAGAGAGGAAGGAGCCTCAGTTGAGGACATGCCTTGATGAGATATAGCTGTAAGACATTTTCTCAATTAGTGAACAATTGGGGAGGATCCAGCCCATGGTGGTTGGTGCTATCTCTGGGCTAGTAGTTCTGGGTTCTATAAGAAAGTGTACTAAGCAAGCCATGGGAAGCAAGACAGTAAGCAACACCTCTTTGTGGCCTCTACATCAGCTCCCGACTGCCTTCAGTGATGAACAGCAATGTGAAAATGCAAACCAAATAAACCCTTTCCTCCCCAACTCGCATGGTGTTTCGTTGCAGCAATAGGAACACTAAGACAACATGGCTGCTTTACTGTGGTAGAGGAGACTATTATGGAGAATAAGTAGAGAAGTAAATACATCAGTTTTTTGGTGCATTTATTGGATAGTGGTTTCACTGGTGTTTATTGTATTTACATAAATATTTTATTACATTTTTATTTTGTGTGTATGTGTTTGGCAGGAGAGTCCCTAGAAATGATTGTAGACATTGTAGAGACAACTTACAAGAGTTAGTTCTTTTTCTCTCTCTTTCTTTTTTATTTTATGTACATTGGTATGAAGGTATCAGATCTCCTGGAACTAGAGTTAGAGACAGTTGTAAGCTGTCATGTGTGTGCTGAGATTGAACTTGGGGCCTCTGGAACTGGAATACCATAACCTCTTGTAGGATACATATATGTATCATCAGCCTTCAAACATATGAAGAATTTCAAAGGTTGAAAGAACTATTAAAGCCGGGCGATGGTGGCGCACGCCTTTAATCCCAGCACTCGGGAGGCAGAGGCAGGTGGATCTCTGTGTGTTCGAGACCAGCCTGGTCTACAGAGCTAGTTCCAGGACAGGCTCCAAAGCCACAGAGAAACCCTGTCTCGAAAAAGCAAAAAAAAAAAAAAAAAAAAAAGAAAGAAAGAACTATTAAAGATGCTTATGTAGGGCTGGAGAGATGGCTCAGTGGTTAAGAGCACTGCCGGCCCTTCCGAAGGTCCTGAGTTCAGTTCCCAGCAACCACATGGTGGCTCACAACCATCTGTAATGAAATCTGGTGCTCTCTTCTGGCCTGCAGGCATACATGAGGACAGAATACCAAGAATACTGTATACATAATAAATAAATAGATTTAAAAAAAGAATGCTTATGTAGACTTGGATTATAGAAAAGGATTTAGGACCTTAAGACACTATTACTGTGGAATATGCAGTAAGAAAAATGAGTTTCGCTAGGTGTGGTGGTACATGACTTTAACCCCAGCATTTGTGAGGCAGAGGCAGGATATATGCCAGCCTGGTTTACTACATAATGAGTTCTAGGACCATCAGGGCTACAAAATAAAGAGACCTTGTCTTTAAAAAATATATAAATAAAGAGGAGGAAGAAGAGAAAGAAAACTAGTTTCTAGATCCAGTGAGAAAACATTTGAAAAGCTCTTTTGTTATATAAAGAGAGTTTATGTATCTACAAAACAATTTAGTTGTAGCCTTTTTAAAAAATTAATTGCTGGATGTGGTGGCGTGCACACTTTTAATCCTAATGTTCAAGAACAGAGTCAGGCAGATCTCTGAGTTGGAGCCCAGCCTGATCTACATAGTGAATTCCAGTTCAGCCAGTGAGATCCTACTTCAAAAAAATCAAAACAGACAAAAAAATTAATTTAATTTATATGTATGAGTGTTGTTTCTACGTACCACAAGGTGTCCCTCATGCCCTCAGATCCCCTGTGAACGGGGCTACAGATGGTTACAAGCTGCCATGTGAGTGCTGGGAAAAGTTGACAGTGTTCTTAACCATGGAACCATCTCTTCAGCTCCAGTTGTAGCCTTTTTAATAACAAGATGTAAATTATTAGGCTTATTGGTATAGACATTGATCAGAGAGCTAAGCATTCTCACAGTATGCTGTGGCTACAAATAATTATGACTGGAGTTGAATCCAAGTTTGTGTGAAATTTAACTACTCTTGCATGTGTTTAATAGGTTTTTTTTGTTTTTGTTTTGTTTTGTTTTTTATGTATACAGTGTTCTGTCTGCAGGTACGCCTGCAGGCCAGAAGAGGGCACCAGATCTCATTACAGATGGTTGTGAGCCACCATGTGGTTGCTGGGAATTGAACTCAGTGCTCTCAACCTCTGAGCCACCTCTCCAGCCCCTGTTTAGTAGTTTCTAAAATAACTCTGATTTGTTTCTTTGCATATCCTGGACTCTGTAAATATAGCAGTAGCTTTCTAAAGTCTGCCCTGGGTGAAAAAGCAAAACCAATTTTTTAAGATATGTTATTCTATTTTATTATTTGTGTCCTCTTTCCAAGCTACTTAGAAGATGGGTTTTGATCTTCATTTTTGTTTGTTTGTGATTTTTTGGGGATGGGGTTTTTCTGTATGTGTGTTCCTGACTGTCCTGGAATTAGCTCCTTGACCAGGCTGGCCCCAAACTCAGAAACCCACTTGCCTCTGCTTCCTGACTTCTAGTACTAAATGCATGCACCATCACCGCCCAGTTGAAGATGGATTATTACTAGGGTCAAAAGTTTTGTTTGGATGGGGCAGTAGTGGTGCATGCCTTTAATCCTAGCACTCAGGAGGCAGAGGCAGACGGAGCTCTGTGAATTTGAGGCCTTCCTAATCTACAAGAGCTAATTTCAGGACAGCTAGAACTGTTAGAGAAACCCTGTCTCGAGGGGAAAAAAGCTTTGTTTAGGGGCTGGTTTTCCCACTCTTAATGCTCTCTGGTAATTTTCCCTGTACCTTGGAAGATGCTATAGATATCTCATCTAGGGAGCTGGAGAGATTGCTCCGAGGATAACAGCCTCTGACTGCCCTTCCAGAGAATCCGGGTTCAGTTTTCCGGTTCCCACATGATATCTGACAACCACCCTTAACTCCAGTTAGAGAGGATCTGATGTCTTCTTCTGGCCTTTTGGAGCTCAGCATGCATGCGATACATAGACATACATCCAGGCAAACATTCAGTGTGCATAAATAAAATATTTTAAAAAGATTTCTCATTTGCAACTGAGCATTCAACAGTGACTTATTCTCAGCACTTGAAATGGTTGTGAGTTTCTATAGTAACTCCACTTGCCACATCTAGGGATGGATGGACCTGACTAAGTTGGCAAGAGAATGAAGAAAAGCTAAGATTAGATGGACTGGGCTTTTTGATTTAGAAGCCTCAGTACACCTGAAGCTCAGTTTGTTTATTATCAGGTACTATGTATACATATTTATTGTATAGTATACATTTGAATAGAGAGGCAGCATTATTGCATAATGCTGAATCAGCAGGAGGGTAGGATTTATTGAATACAGCTGAATCAAGAAGACAAGTTTAGCTTATCCCAGTGGGAGCAATCTTCAGCTTATAAATATTGGGTGGAGAAAGCTATTTTTCTGCTCACACTATCAGCTGTTTTCTGCACACGTCAACATCCACAAATGAACCACAGGAAGGCTTTGCCATCCCTCTGAGCCTTGGTCTGAGGCCTGGGTCCTTGACGTGCCCATGCCAACACCACACATCCACTTAGGACTTCATTTATTCGGCTTTTTCTGCTCCCCGCATTTCTCCCTTATTTCTTAGATGTTCAGAATGGATCTTGTTGTTTGTTTTTGTTTTGGGGGGTTTTTTTTGGTTTGCTTTTTTTTTTTTTCTTCGAGACAGGGTTTCTCTGTGGTTGTGGAGCCTGTCCTGGAACTAGCTCTTGTAGACCAGGCTGGTCTCAAACTCACAGAGATCCACCTGCCTCTGCCTCCCAAGTGCTGGGATTAAAGGCGTGCGCCACCACTGCCCGGCTTGGTTTGGTTTTTTGAGGCAGTGTTTCTCTGTGGCTTTGGAGCCTGTCCTAGCTGACCTCGAATTCACAGAGATCATCCTGCCTCTGCCACCTGCGCGTTGGGATTAAAGGCATGAGCCACCACCACCCAGCTTCAGAATGGATCTTAATTCTTAGTCCAGGGACAGTTTGCTGCGATGCTTAATGCCAGACTGTAAGGATGATAAAGAAGGAAACTCATAGTAGCTGCTGTGCGCCCCTCCCCAGGAATGTTTAACAGGTATAAAGGATTGAAGTCTTGAAGATTGTTTTTTTGTTTTTTGGGTTTTTTTGTTTTGTTTTGTTTTTTTGTTTTTTCGAGACAGGATTTCTCTGTGGCTTTGGAGCCTGTCCTGGAACTAGCTCTTGTAGACCAGGCTGGCCTTGAACTCACAGAGATCCACCTGCCTCTGCCTCCCAAGTGCTGGGATTAAAGGCGTGCACCACCGCCCGGCTTGTTCCTTTATTCTTATTTCTTCTTTATTCCATTACCTACAACATCCTTTTGTCTGACCAGTAAGTGGTCCCTGTAGTCAGGTGTGCATGTTTATGTTCCTGATCACGTCCCCATCTGGGTACCACTTTGCTGGGTTCTAGTACAGCTCCAGGGACCTGACCTGACTGGGGCGGTAGTGGAATGGAGAAATGACAGATGGGAACATGCAAATAGGCTGGGGTTGGGTAGACTGGGCTCTGTGATAGAGAAACCTCAACACCCATGTTTGTCATATACATTTGATCAGAGAGGCAGGGTTGTTGTGTACAGCTGAATTAAGATGACAGGTTTAGCTAATCTCAGTAGGAGCAGTCTCTGTAGGGGAACAGTCTTCAGGCCATAAATATCTGCATAGAGAAAGCTGTGGAGGGCTTTTTCTGCACACACCGTCAGCCTCCACACATGGACCAAAGGAAGGCTTTGCCATCCCTCTGAGCTTTGCCATTTTTTTTCATGGATCTGAGGTTATGGTCATTGACATGGTTGTGTGCATATCAACAGCACACATTCACTCAGGACTTTGCAACCATCCACTGCAAAAAGAAGTTTCTCTGACCAAATCTAATAGCAAGGCTAATGTAGGGACATAAACATGAATATTTAGAAGGCAGGTTATCGTGCTGATTCAGCAAAACACTTAGCTTCCTAGTTGTTTTAAAATAAGTGTTTTATCTCACCAGCCACGGATTTTTGCCCAGGTTTACAGTATCAGGTGTGAATTTTATTCTTAGGAACAGGCCTTAATTCAACCAGAAAGCAACTTCATAGCAGTCATGCCTCTGTGGCAGCAGTGTGCCCGTCTCTTTTGGCAGGTCAGTGGTCTAGCGTATCGAGTCCACAGTAGACTAAGACAGTTCTCACCAAGCAACCTGAAGAGCATCTTCCAGCACTGTAAAAGCTATCCAGCAAAGAAGAAACTTTTCGTTCAGTTCTAGCTTGATTCCTGTATCCTGCAACCAAAGCATGTGGTGTTGTCAGCTAGTTCTGTTACACAGTCAGCATCAGTATCAATAGCCTGTATTGTTTGGGGGTCTCAGAGGCCTTCTTGACCAACTTTTAACTGTCTTGAAACTGTTTTTTAATGCTCAATTTTTTTTTTAATATTAGTTAGATATTTTGGTGCACACCTTCTGTCCCAGCACCTGGGAGGCAGTGACAGAAGGATCTCAGAGGCCAATCTGATCTATATGGCAAGTTCTAGGACTACATAGTGAGACCCTGTCTCAAAAAATTATATTTGGGCTGGAGAGATGGCTCAGCAGTTAAGAGCACTGGCTGTTCTTTGAGAGGTCCTGAGTTCAATTCCCAATCACTACATGGTAGCTCACAACCATCTATAATGAGATCTGGCACCCTCTTCTCACCTGCAGGCATATATCCAAATACATAAATAAATTTTTAAAAAATTATATTTAATTTTTAATAATTTTTCCTTTTTATTGGCTGTATTTTTGGTTTGGTTTCATACTTAAGATTTGTCATATTTTTTTAGAATTAAGTTTTAGCTTTCTAATTTAGGTCTTTGGTCCATCTTGAATTTTTATATGCTACATAAGGTAAGGATCCAGGCTGGGTGGTGGTGGTGCACACCTTTAATCCCAACACTCAGGAGCCAGAGGGAGGCAGATCTCTGAGTACAAGGCCAGCCTGATCAACAAAGTGAGTTCCAGGACAGCTAGGGCTACACAAAGAAGCCCTGTCTCAAAAAACGGAAGGAGGGATGGAGGGAGGGAAGGAGGGCATCTGTGTGTATGTGTGTGTGTGTTGATTTAATATCCACACTTCAATTATTAGCACTAATTTTAAATACTTTTTAAATCTTTTATTTATTTTTGTATGTATTAATGTTTTGCCTGCATGTGTACCTGTGCACATGTGTGTGCTTGGTGCCTTGGAGGACAGAAGAGGGTTTCAGATCCTTTCAAACTGGAGTTCTAGACAGTTCTGTGTAAGAGTGATGAGTGCTCTTCACCTCTGAGCCATCTCACCAGCCCCCAGCACTAACAGTTTTTGGGAAATAGTCTCACGCAGCACAGACTGGCCTTGAACTAGCTGTATAGCTGGGGTAGGCCTTGAACTGGTCTTTCTGTCTCCATCTATTAAGTGTTGATATTATGGACTTGTGCTGCCATGATAGCTTTTGGCAATAACATTTTTATTTTTATTTTTATTTTTTTTTTATTTTTTTATTTTTTTTTTTGGTTTTTCGAGACAGGGTTTCTCTGTGGCTTTGGAGCCTGTCCTGGAACTAGCTCTGTAGACCAGGCTGGTCTCGAACTCACAGAGATCCGCCTGTCTCTGCCTCCCGAGTGCTGGGATTAAAGGCGTGCGCCACCACCGCCCGGCTGCAATAACATTTTTATGTGTGTATAGAGGGAATCTTTTAGGATTGGTTTTTATGTAGTAGGATTGGTTTTTGTTGTTGGTGGTGGTTTTGTTCTTTTAATTTTGTTTGTTAAGAAAGGTTTTTACCCACAGCCTTGACTATCCTGGAACTCTCAGTAGACCAGGTTGGCCTTGAACTCCCTAAAAGTGTGCACATTCCACCACCGCCACTGTCTTTTAGGGTCATATGCGTAGACGGTGCCGTTTGTGAATAGAAGCAGTTTTACATCTTCCCCTGATCTTGAGGAAAGCTTTTTGTCCTCCACCCATGAGTATTATAATAACTGTGAGTTAAGGCCGGGCGGTGGTGGCGCACACCTTTAATCCCAGCAGAGGCAGG
Organism: Microtus oregoni; assembly: GCF_018167655.1. Classification (NCBI taxonomy): domain Eukaryota; kingdom Metazoa; phylum Chordata; class Mammalia; order Rodentia; family Cricetidae; genus Microtus; species Microtus oregoni. The sequence continues at coordinate 47,089,421 of NW_024543063.1, forward strand.
CGGATCTCTGTGAGTTCGAGGCCAGCCTGGTGTACAAGAGCTAGTTCCAAGACAGCCAGGGCTACTACACAGAGAAACCCTGTGTAGAAAAACCAAAAAGAAAATAAAAAAATAACTGTGAGTTTGTCATGTGTAGCTTTTATCATAAGGGAATTCCTTCTATTCCTAGCTTATTGTTTTTATTTTGAAAAAGCTTTGAATTTTGTGACATAGTTTTTCCATCAGCTGTTTTTTATTCCTAAATTCTATTAATGTTGTGTATTTATTGATTTTTGTATTAAATCATCCTTGCTTTCCTGGATAAAATCCACTTAGTCTTTATATATATAAAGGGTTTATATATATATATATATATATATAAAATCACACATCCCACCCACACTTTGAGTCTGTTTATAACAAGATTGGGCACCCTTAGAATGGATAATTTTAAGTGACCACTTAGAAATTGAGAAAAAAAAAACTTGAGGCATAAAAAAAAATTATATGACAAATCTCTGGGTTTTGTTTTTAAACCCCTTTGTAAGGTGCACTACAAATTAGTTCATCTTTTGTTTGCTTAAGATGATGATATCAATTAGTGTTTAGAGATACTACATACAGATTCTTTCCTTCCAGAATGGAATTATAGTGTTGTAAAATAAAGGCCCAGAATAGTTCATATAGGTCAAAGGAGGGGGCTTTTGAACTTCTTATCTACATAGTAATAAAAACTGTGTATTTTAACTGAATTTACCTCCTTAAAGCCATAATTGTAGCCAAGCGGTGGGGGCAAATGCCTTTCATCCCAGCACTTGGAGGCAGAGGGAGGTGGATCTCTGAGTTCAAGGCCAACCTTGAACACAGTGAGTTCTAGGACAGTTAGCCAAGGCTACACAGAGAAACCCTGTCCCAGGGGGCAGGAGAGGGGAGCTGTAATTGTAACTCATTTAAAAGCATTACCTTTTTAGTTAAAAGTCATTCAAGGCTGGGTGGTGGTGGCTCATGCCTTTAATCCCAGCGCTTGGGAGGCAGAGCCAGTTTGAGGCCAGCCTGGTCTACAAAGCGAGTTCCAGGACAGCCAGGGCTACACAGAAAAACCCTGTCTCGAAAAACAAAGTGACAGCAAAAAATCATTTATTACCTTAATTTTCTGGACTTCCAGTATTAGATTGCCTAACAAAATATGGGGAGCCATTGTATGTAAAAGTAATTGATACATAAAAGAATTAAATTCCTCTTACTCTCAGGTAACAGAACTGAAAACAGTAGTCAGTGTAGTGGATTTTCACCCTCTGGTTTGTTCCATTTAGTAGTGATGTTGTCTTCTCTGACACAGACCAGTTTATGTCTGACTTGGAACACCAGCCATCAGGTTCAGCAGTGAAATGGCCTAATCACAGTGAGCTCTCATGTCCAGTTCCTTTCTGGAGAATCTAGAGGGTGAGTGTTGATTGAAATGTGTCATTGTTCTTGTGCCCTCGTCTGGTATTTGCATGTCATGGCTGGATTTGCATGTGCTATAAAGGAGGGGTATGCACAGGCATTTTCTTGGTAGGAACACTTTGACTCTAAGATTCTGCTTTTAAAATCCAACCACACTAAGCTTCTCACACCTGAACTTAAAATTTTAGATTGTTTTAATGAATAGCAAGTATTTAATTAGATTTGTTAGAACAAAGGGACTTCTCAGTATATAAATTTTATGGCTTAGGTACTAAATAAGTTTGGTTGCTTGAAATAACTCCATGGGCAAAGGTGCCTGTCACCAAGCCTAACCTGAGTTCAATTCCTAGGACTCGCGTGGGAGGAGGGAACTGACTCCCTCAGATTGTCCACAGACCTCCACTGTGGCATGGGCACACAGGCACGCATACACAATAAATACAGTTTCTCAAAAATAAAGTTTGGTTGCTAATCAGGTGTATTAAGCCTACACAGTTCTGATTAAATACTTGTAAGTTATATTTAAGACAGTATATAATAGAAGGTAAAGCAGAAAATTGTGTCCAGTTTGAAGAACGACCTAGAATATTCACCTTTGATCTGCCTCAGACCCACATTTGTGCCCTGTAGTTCAGCTTGTGGCTCCACAGTTTCTGTAAGAATAAGACCACGGCTTTTGGCTTCTGAACCTCAGCATCTGTCTAGGAAGTCTTCCCTCGCTGTCAGATCAACTCTTTTTTTTTGTTTGTTTGTTTGTTTGTTTTGTTTTGTTTGGTTTGGTTTCTCTGTGGCTTTGGAGCCTGTCCTGGAACTCCCTTTATAGACCTTGAGCTCAACAGAGATCCGCCCGCCTCTGCCTCCCGGGTGCTGGGATTAAAGGCGTGCGCCACCACTGCCCGGCTCAGATCGACTCTTTCGAAGATTCTTTTAAAGACACTTAAAGTATGTAGGTGAGAACAGTGGTGAATGCCCATATTCCTGGCTACTGAGGTGGCTAAAGCAGGAGGGTCTCATTCAAGGACAGTCTAGGAAACTTAATGATATTAATGATAGTATCTCAGAATTGTGATGTCATCCTTTTCATCATCGCCTTCCCCGTCCTCCCTCCCTCCCCCCAGCATCTCTCTAGAACTCATTCTGTCAGAGATCTGCACCACTATCACCCAGTTTCCTTTTCTTCTACAGTCTCCCTGTATAGCCCTGGCTGTCCTGGAACTCAGAGATCTGAATGTTTCTGCGTCTCCCTCCTAATACTAGGATTAAGGCATGTGCCACCAAGCCCCACGTAGAGAAGAAAGTTATTATAGAGTGCTTGTCTAGCATGTAGAGAAGTTCAGGGTTTAATCCTCAGTATTGGGGAGAAGGGAAACATGTGATAGAAATTTTAAATATGTAGATTTCAATTACCTAAATGACATTTGAATTTGATTTTAAGATTATTTTTCTTTTATGTATATGGATATTTTGTCTGCATGTATGTCTGTGTATATCATGGTTACAGTGCCCTCAAAGGCCAGAAGAGTGCATTGGAGCCTGTGAAACTAGGGTTAGATTGTCAGCTGCCATGAATTTATATTTAGAAAAGGCCATACAGGGGGCTGGATAGATGGCTCAGCAATTAAGAGCACTGACTGTTCTTCAGAGGGCCTAAGTTCAATTCCCAGCAACCACATGGTAGCTCACACCCATCTGTAATGAGATCTGGTGCCCCTTCTTGCCTAAAGGCATACATGCAGGCAAAACACAGTAGACATAATAAATAAACAAACAAACAAACCTTTAAAAAATGTTCAGAAAAGGAAAAGAAGAGGTCATACAAAGCATGATTAATACTCAGTATTTTAAGATATTTTTGAGCTGGGCGGCCGTGATGCATGCCTTTAATGCCAGCACTCAGGAGGCAGAGGCATGTGGATCTCTGAATTTGAGGCCAGTCTGGTCTACAAGAGCTAGTTCCAGTACAGCTAGGGCTGTTACAAAAAGAAACCCTGTCTTGAAGAAAAAAAAAAAAGATTTTTTTTTTTGTATGAATGTTTGGTCTGCATTTATGTGTATCATATGTGTGTCTGGTGATTGTAGAAACCAGAAGAGGGCACTGGGTCCCCTGGAATTGGAATTATATACAGTGGTTTTGAGCCGTCTCTCTAGCCCCAATATTTTAGGAGTTCGAAACCTCCTGATTATCAGATACGATATTAGATCCCTGGATTTCTGGCTTCTTTCAAAATCCAGGCCTATTCTGGTGTCATGTAATTCTTGTCTGTGATAGGGATAAAGTGTTAGCTGTTGGAGGGGTATGTGTCCTAGTTAGGGTTATTGTTACTGTGATGAAATGCCAGGACCAGAAGCAACTTGGGGAAGAGAGGTTTTATTTTACTCACAGTTCCATGTTCATCATCAAAAGCAGTGAGAGCAGACAGGAACCAGCAACCTGGCTGGAGGCAGAAGCTGATACAGAGACCATGGAGGAGTGCTGCTTGCTGGTTTGCTCCCTGTGACTTTCTCAACCTGCAGTTCTTTTTTTTTTAAATCATTTTTTAAAATTATTTATTTATTTATTATGTATACAGAGCATTCCTTCCATGTATGCCTGCAGGCCAGAAGAAGGCACCAGACCCCATTACAGATGGTTGTGAGCCACCATATGGTTGCTGGGAATTGAACTCAGGACCTTTGGAAGGGCAGACAACGCTCTTAACCCCTGAGCCATCTCTCCAGCCCCTCAACCTGCAGTTCTTAGAGATCACAGGACCACTAGCCCAGAGGTGGATCCACCCACATCATTCACTGCTTGTGAAAATGCCCTTTCAGGCTTGCCTGTAGCTTGATTTTATGGAAGCATTTTCTCAAGTGAAAAAATAGATTAATCTCTCAGATAACTAGTTTGTGTCAAGATGACATAAAAATTAGCCCAGTATTGAAAACTTTAGAGAATTATAATAGCCAGAGGACTTAAAATAATTTTGTGTTGGGAATGGTTGGTGTGTGACTTTAAACCCAGCCAGCACTTGGAAGCTGGGGTAGATGGTTGGATCTCTGTGAGTTCAAAGTTAGCTTGGTCTACATAGTTAGTTCCAGTTCTAGTATTTAATCCAGTGTTCTTCCTATATGTAGAGCAGCAGTTTGTCAGTAGTAATGTTTATCATTAGTTAGGATGGTTTAATAAAAAAAATATGTGTATATAATTAGTAGAAGGTAAAACAGAGCAGAAACAAAACTCAGATGACAAACTATGGTCTGGAAAAATGGCTCAATGGTTAAGAACACTTGTTGCTCTTCCAAAGGACCTGGGTTCAATTCCCTGCACCCATATAATGTGTCGAACCATCTGTAACACTGTTGTGACCTCCTCAGATACCAGGCACTACAAATGTGCACAGATACACATGCAAGAAAACACTTACAGAGTTTAACATTAAAAAAAAAAGTTAAACTGAAAGAATTAGATATAGAGGGGTATGTGAGATCTAATGTTTATTTGCTTGCTTTTTTCATTTCCTCCTTTCTTTTTTTCTTTCTTTTCTTTTTCTTTTTTTCTTCTTTTTAAGATGCTAACCTACCCAGGGAAGATGATACTGATGATGGAAAGTGACAAACATTGATAGAGTGAGGTCTTGGAAAGGATTGAAAGTGCTTATATTGGGATGAGTAATGATTTATAACTTCAGAGCTCAAATTTACCTCAAAGAGTACCATGTTTTTGGGCCATCAGTAGACTAGATTAGTAAAAGATAAGTAGATTCTTCTGTGGGGCCAGGAATGTGGCTCAGTTATAGCGTGCTTATCTAGCATACAAGAGCTCTGAGTGTGCTCCAGAACGGGTGTGGTGAAACTCCTCAGTCTCATGCCTTGACTCAAATTGAAAAGAAGTATTTATTTTTCAAATTTCAGTTTTTGCTGATAGGAAAAAGTACAGACCAATACTTGAGTGTTCTTTCAAATATCTATGTAGTGTTGTCTCAGCATCAGATTTAAGCAGATTTTTTTTTTTAGAAGACCTATTTAACATTGTACATAGGGATTTCTTAAAAAGAAAGTTCTAGCTGGAATTTACTCTGTAGACCAGTCAGGCTTGAAACTTAGACATCTGACTGCCTCTGCCTCCCTAGAGCTTGGATTAAAAGTATGCGCCACCACCGCCCACCCAAAATGAAATCTTTTTTTTTTTTTTTTTTTAATATTTATTTATTATGTATACAACATTCCTTCCATGTATGCCTGCAGGCCAGAAGGGGCACCAGACCTCATTACAGATGGTTGTGAGCCACCATGTGGTTGCTGGGAATTGAACTCAGGACCTTTGGAAGAGCAGGCAATGCTCTTAACCACTGAGCCATCTCTCCAGCCCGCCAAAATGAAATCTTAACCATTAATATATCTTCCTTAATTGGTTGTAAAAAGCACAGTGTAGCAATTTCCCTTTACCTAGTCTTAGACCCTGTAATGTAAAAAGTGAAGGTTATCTTCTGATCATTGTGCATATTTTCAATATATTCTATGGTTGAAAGCTTTATAGCATTCAGGTTAATTTTTAAATTATATTAGGACCCCTTGTCCTGCACCAGCTTTGGTGGGCAACACAGTAGAGCCAGTCCTGTTGGCAGAGGTATGGGTGAGCCAGCCCTGAAATTGTGAGCATGGGAGATAGGGGCAGCAGCAGGTTAACTAATAGGAGTTCCAATGAGGGCCCAGCATCGATAGTATATCTGATACCAGAGGCCTCAAACCAGACCAGTGACTCTGCAGTTAACATTTGCAAGTAAAGATATGGATAAAAGGGTTTACTGCTTGACTCACTGTGTCACAATACAGCTTCCATGACGAGATTGATTTTTTTCTTTCTCTTTTTTTTCTCGGATTTTAGTTTATTTTGTGGGAGAGGCTGCAAGGACAGAGGGTGGATATGAATGGTTGCAGAATGAATAAGATGGAGATGCATGATGTGAAAGACAAAAAATAGAAAGTATAAAAATTAGGAATGGAGACATGGCGTAAGTATAAGCATGAACTTCAGTGTAAGGAGATCTCCACTGTTGAAAACTGACCAACTGTGAGTCTGGGGGTAGACCTACACTTACAGTTCTAGCTGGTTGTGGGGAATGAGGGAAGAAGACCATTTGAGCTCAGGAATTGGCAACAGGGCAAAACCATGGCTCAGAAAAAAAAAGTACTTGAAAGGCAGAAGCAGAGGATCTTCTTATAGCGTGGTTGAGTCTGCTTAGAGCTGTAGGAGACCGTGTCTCTAACAACAAAAAAGTAAAAGGGAAAAAAAAGATGAAAATTAAAAATATTGAGAAAGCTTTGACTGCTTAAGATACCCATATAATTCAAAGCTTGGCGGCACACTCCCTTAATCCCAGTACTCTGGAGACAGAAGGTGGATCTCTGTGAGTTCAAGGTCAGCCTGGTGTGCACAGCAAGTTCTAGGACAGCCAGTGCTAAGTAGACCTTGTCTAAAAAAATAACAACAAAAAACCTACGTATTCTGTGTTGCCATTATGGTATCGATCTTAGTGTCTGTTTTGAGATGTTCTCACTGTGTAACTCTGTGGTCTACAAGTCGGATGTAGACCAGGCTGGCCTTGAATTTAGAGGTCCGCCTGCCTTTACTTTTGAGTGTCAGGATTAAAGGCAAGGGTCATGTTGGGTGGTGGTGGCGCACACCTTTAATTCCAGCACTCGGAATTAAAAAGGAGAAACTTGTTTCTCTTTCTCCCAGATTTCATCAAGTAGTCACCACTTTGATGACTAAATCTTAGTCCACTGCAAGGAGTGAAGGAGGAGGAGAAAGAAGGAAGCCATGCAGGTGTGAGGTGCTCACATTACAAATTAGAGGACTTTCACTAGCTACAAAGAGGAACGCTGAGAAATACAGAAAACTGAATAAACTTCAGTTACTAGTGAAGACTGTATTGTGCTGGGAGTGGTGGTGCACACCTTTAATCCCAGCATTTGAGAAGCAGAGGCAGGCGGGATCTCTGTAAATTGGGGGTCAGCCTGGTCTACATACTGATTTGCAGGATAGCTAGGGCTATACAGTGAGACTCTATCTCAAACAAAAAAAAGTATAGAGACAGCAGAAAAATCCAGATACCTGCTAAATATTTGAGAATTTATTTCTGTCTTTAGCTTGAGAAGGCACATTGATCAGATTTTAGTAAATTAACAAATTTTTGAGACAGGGTCTCATATGGTAGTCCAAGCTATCCTTGAACTCCTGATCTTCTCACTTCCATCTCCCAAATACTTGCAGATAGTCTGTAAATTCAATATTTCATGCGTTTAGTTTAGATGGTATTCTCATAACTTACCAGATAATCTAAAATTCAATCTTAGTAAAACTGCTATTGAATAGTAATTACTTATAAAACAAGTTACTTACTATAAAGTAATACTAACTAGATTTCTTATCCATTTCAAATCATTTATACACCATTCCTTTATTTCTAAGTTTCTTCAAGTAAAACTGACAAAGTGACTGTTGTATATAGCTTCCATCTTACGAAAAAAACATCTCCATTAAACTGTTTACCTATACAAGATATAATAATTATGCCTTTAATCATAGAGTTCAGGAAGAATATATGAACTCTGGTGACTTTTCTTTGTAGCTTCAAGAAATAAATATAAATTGAGGATGGGTTTTGTCTGAGACAGGGTCTCTATATATGTAGCCCTGGCTAGCCTAGAACTCCACTTGTACACCAGGCTGGCCTTGTAGAGATCCTTTTGCCATGCTGGGATTTTAAATAGAGCTCCCCCTCTTTTTTCCCCTTCTTCCTTTGAGACAGGATGTCTCCTAAAATATAACTCTGGTTGTACTGGAACACGCTATATAGACCAACCAGGCTAGCCTAGAGTTCACAAAGATCCACCAATCTCTGCCTCTGCCTCATGCCCAGCCTTCTAAATAAAGTCTTAATAGTCAAAATCCATTACAAAGATGAAAGTCCCCTGAGTCAATCCTTAACACCATCCTGAGTGGAAATGGGGGAAAACAGCTCCTGATGGGAGGTAGAGGAAGGGAGGATCTCTGTTAAGTTTGAGGCTAGCCTAGTCTACATAGTGAGCTCCAGTGAGCTCCACGTCAACCAGGACTACATAGAGAGACCCTTCTCAAAAACAGCCAAGCCAGGCGGTGGTGGCACACGCCTTTAATCCCAGTACTCCGGAGACAGAGACAGATGGATCTCTGTGAGTTCGAGGCCAGCTGGTCTATAAGAGCTAGTTCCAGGACAGGCTACAAAGCAATCCTGTCTGAAAAAAAACAATAAACAAATAAACAAGCAAATAAATAAATGAATAAAGTGGGCCAGAGTCCTCCTGAGTATTTTGTATACTTATCAATACACAAAAGACATGCCCTGATTACCTTGTTGTTCTTTATCTGGTTTTGAGGTGTGTTTTGTTGTTGTTTTTATTTTTTGCCATACCAATGCTTGTGAAATACAACTTTGAGTCCTTGTGTTTGAGAAATAGCTATAAACAGAAGCATATTCTGTTGTATAGGACATTTCAGTGCACTGCTAACTTGAGCATTTCCTAAAAAAAAAAAAAGAAGTTTGTTGTCAATTAGTGTTTTCTTTTGTTTTGGTGACAGCAGATACTGCTGATGGTTTTTACTTTGGTTGTGCTGGCACAGACAAATTCAGGTGTTGAGATTAAGGATTGTGGCTGCTAAAAGTGGGCCAGGTGCTGGATCTACATATTCTATTGGCACTAGTATTGAAGACTGTTGACTCTTTACTTTGGGCTTTTAGTTTTACTCTTTAAAGGGAAGAAAATGGCCAGGCATGGTGTCATACACTTTTGAGGCAGAGGCTGGTGAATATCTGAATTCAAGGCCAGTTTGGTCTACAAAATGAGACCCTGTCTCAGTAAATAAATTACCCTTGAACATTTATTTCTTAAAAGTACCTTTCAGCTCTGCATGGAGCATTGAGCCTTTGGAAGGAGGCTAAGAATGTTTCCTGTTGGGGTTGGAGAGATGACTTAGCACTTAAGAGCACTTGTGGCGCAGGCCTTTATTTCCAACACTTGGGAGGCAGAGGCAGGCAGGCGGATCTCTTGAGCTTGAGGCCAGCCTGGTCTACAGAGTGAGTTTCAGGACAGCCAGGGCTATGCAAAGGAGCCCTGTATTCTGTTTTGAATAACCAAAAAATAAAGCACTTGCTGCTGTTGCTGAGGATCTGGGTTTGACTTCCAGCACCAACATGGTGCCTCACAGACATCTCTAACTCTGGTTTGCGAGGATGCTGTGCTGTCTTGGCCTCTAAGATACCAGGAGTGAGAGTGCAGGGTGCTCAGACATACATGCAAGCAAAACTTCCATACAGAAAGTAATGTCATCAAAGTGTTAACAGAATGTTTCCTGTGCTTAGCCATTCCTTCAACTCCAAACATAAGTGAGAGGGGCGCGGGTCTGCATCCACTTGGAGAATGACGCTTTGTGTTTATGCCATTCCGCTATAGAGTGCGTTTCAAGTGCAGCCTTTACCTTTGCTCAAAGCCCTTGGAAGGAAAGTGCCTAAGAGGTAAACCTCATATTCCTTTGAGGTTGCTAACCACTCTTTTTCTTTTTCTTTTTCAGTGAACGAGATAATTGGGAGAGACATGTCCCAGATTTCTGTTTCCCAAGGCCCAGAGGTGAACAGAGATGCTCCTGTCCCACGTCCCAAGTCCCCAGATATAGGAAGATCTGATGGGCTCTAACAGTGCTCACTGCAGCTTTGTGCCCACTACCTGCTTCTCTCTTGGACCTTGGGTTTCCAACCAGACTTCAGAACCTGTTCCAGGAGTTGGACTCTGTGGGAAAAGCAGCATTCCTCCACCTCAATCAAGCCTTGGGCAAATTTTGTAAAAGAACAGGAACAGCATAAGCTGTTTAAGCTGTGGGAAAATGAGCTTTGCTTTTTTTATATATTTAAATAGGATACTTTTATATGATGGGTGCTTTGAGTACGAATGCAGCAGGCTCTCTATTTCAGAGGTGCTGCTCCTGCAGGTGACCTGGTTGCATAGCTAGGGTTAGTCATTTGTACTGCTTTCTGGTCATTTGAGAGCCCTTTAGTCTTGATGATATTTTTAAAATATCAAATTTTGATAAAACCTTCCAGAGGCAGACAAAAAAAATTATCCTAGGCCCACGCTTACACCTCAAAAACTTAGCATGCATACTGAAGCCTTTCATAGATTCTTAGGAAGTAAAGCCAAATGTAGCTCATACTCTTTATAAAAAGTACAATGTTAGGTAAGTCAAGAAGAGACCATTCCATCATTGAAGTGTTGGAATACGAATACATTCCAGAGCATAGTCTTTCTGTAACTTTAGATAGTCCTCAAGCAGTCTCTCCACTAGCTCTATGTTCAAGCCGTTTTCTTCCCTCAGGACCTTGGGTAAATTGTCATTTGTAAGGAGAATTTCAAAGGTAGGATTTTAGCTTGGGTAGTTATTTTCTACCCACCTAACTTTTGAAGTGGGAGCACCTGCCATGAGTCTGTAGTCTTTGAAGCCAGTATCCTGATAGTTTAGGCTTTGCAGTTTTAACTCAGTCAAGCTGGCAGTGTCAGGAGCTAAATATGAATGAGCTGTGTACTAGGAGGGGCAGAGAAAATGCAGGACTCCAGATAAGAAGACTTAAGATTCCCCATGGCATGGAAGGCTTATCTCCTATTCTGTTTACAGCCTGCAATGACTGTCCCACAGTGTCCTGACTGTATGATCTAAAAACCAGCCTTTTCTCCAGAAGGCTTTGAGGCACATCCAAAAATGAGGTGGTGTCATAGACCTGTCCTTCCACACCAAAGACACCCTGGTGCTGCTGCTGGTGAGGCTTATGTCCGAGGCAGGGGCCAGCAGAAACTCCAGCCTGCTGTCTACCAAAGGAGGTGCCCCAGTTGGGTACTGTTCCCAAACCCTGCCTTTACCCTTCCCTTTTAAAGTCCCTGAATTTTACAGTATGTTTTCAAATTAAATTGTGTACTTTTTCAGGAAGCAAATTGAGTGCCTACAAGTGAGACACTGTGCTGCACTGGCTAAAGACTCTAGGGGATTGTGACCCTTGATGGCAGGGCTTTTTTTACTAAGGCTACATCAGGCCTAAGCAGGGTCTAGCCTGTTGCCCACCACCTCTAGTGAGCAGGGTAGGAGATACTGATTCAGAATGAGGGAAATATGTGTTTGTTTTTAACACAATGCTTTAGATGTCTCCCCTCAAACTAGTTAGAAAATAGTCTATCAGCAAATTGCTCTGGCCACTCCTGGAGCTGGATATTTTCCAAATTTCTCTGAAAGCGAGTTTTATATCAGTGAGTGTGGATAGTGAAATTTGCTTTAGGGCCTATGGTTGGTAGTCCACAGCTTCTACAGGGCATTGGCCTCTCAGGTGAACTTGCAGAGACTTGGCCAAATTTGCTTCCACCCTCTTTCCCCTGGGGTAGCTGCCTCATGTAGGGTCATTGCAAGACCCCTTGGGGGTGCTGCTTTGCTGCCTTCAAGAATAAAAGCCTCTGTGATCCAGAGTTGCTATGCACCAAATTTTGATGCCTTTTAAATACCTTGATGCCTGTAGCATTAGAGATGCTTTCCTATTTAAAACAGGTTAGATTTTCAAATAGAGCTTTGTATTCTATGTAACGGTTTTATATTAGCTTTGTATAAGCTTTCATGTAAGAGTCATATTTTTTGGCTTTGTAGATAAAGACTTAAATTTTTGTGCAAAATTGTTATGGTAAAGCACACATCCATTGGACTATGCAAATTGATTTCTAGTAGCAGCACTGAGCAGCTGGGCATTTCCTAGCACACACACTTTCCCCTCACCTGTACTACACCTTGGGGTGAGGAACGAAGGAGCAGCCTTCTGTTTACTAGAGAGGCAAGAAACATGGCTGAAAACATTAAAAAGAGATGTTTGGGTTTGTATGTGGTGCTGCTGCCCTGGGTACAACCCACCACCACCCAGGACCAGGACCAACCAATATCATCAGACCTCTGCTGGACCTAGCCGTGAGGCCCAGTTTTTAATATGTAGAACACATGGTCATCTTTAAGGCTCAGATGGGCTCAAGTTGAAACTGTGTTTTATAGAGCGGATGTTTAGGTGAAGGAATTGGTTCTCAGTTATGTTTACAGCACTTGGAATTGTGTTTTCTTGTACATTTTGTATTTTAAAATCTTTTATAGGAGTGCAGTGCTCCTTACACAAATACAAAGGGAAGACGAGCCAGCAGTTCAGGCTCCTCCTCGGTTACAGTGCTGAAATAATAAACAGTAACGATCAACAGTGTCCTTGAAATCTCAGTTTCTCTCCAGACGGGGCTGGCGTGGAACCCTTCGGGCCAGAGCTAAGGGCCCTGTGACTTGTTATAAGTCTGCTTCATCAGGAATTTTCATTTACTTTACAGAGAAGATAGAGTTCAAAATTCCTTCTAGGATGAGTTCTGCATCCTTTAATGGATGCAAAGGACACGCCACAGTGTTTGCTGGGGTCTAGACAACTGGTCTTCCAAGGTGTCGCCAAGAAAACCTTGACAAGAGTCCCCTTTAGAGTTAACCTGAGTTTGCAAGTGCTACTTGCCCTCTGGTGTTCTCTGGGGATATTGCAGCAGCACAATTTAGAATAACTGGGGGGGGGGGGGGGGGAGGGAGTATACAGCCTTGGCTGGATTAGAATTGACTGTGTAGACCAAACTAGATTTGGACTTAAAAAGAGTCTTCCACCCTGTGTCTCCTGAGTGCTGGGTTACAGACACAAACTATCACATCCAGCTGGTGATTTTGCCATCCGAAGCTCCTTGGTTCTGGCTGGAGAGGGCTTATTTAAGGCCATCTCTGGCGCTTTGTTTCTGAAGTCCAGGTATCCTGAGCATGGGTGCTGACTCACTGCTGTCCTGCCTCTCGGAAGGATAGGGAGAGTAGAGCATTGGGGTCTCAGGCTCAGGTGGATACCCACACAGGCCTGTTGTGCACCCTTCAACCGGATCAAAGGCTTCCTGGGTGTCACGCCATCACAACCCCAGTCCTGCCTGTAAGGTGGCCATCATCTTTAGGGTAAGCAGGCAGAGAAACAAGGGTGTATGGGAGGAAGGAGAATGGTGCTGAGCTTGATCTTTTCCTGGTGCCTTTGAGAGCTTTGATAAGCCAGAAAGAAGCCGCTGGATCGAGGGCGCTTTGGACTCAGGAAAGGCATGTTAGCTGGGGACATCAGCTCACTCTGCTTCCTGGTTTTCTCTTCTACAAACACACCCACTCCTTGGGGGCTTGTAACACAGTGCGAGGCGGGTCACCAACAGGCATCAGAGTGGTGTAGTCATCAGGGGCCAGCTGCAGAAATAACACAGATTTAGGGGATGACGTTCCAGGCTCAGCTAAGCCCTTAGGCCCTCCCAACCACACAGCCTCACCTGGTAGGCTTGGAAGACACTGAGGAGATCCTTCATACCAGCCGTATATGGGACCCCCTGCATTCGGACCAGGGCTCCTGGCTGTGACAACATTGAAGTGGGAGTAGAGGCCAAGGCAGTAGGAGGTGTGGTGAGGTAGCCCACCGTAGTGGGAGAAACTGGGGGGCTAGGGTGGGAGAGACAGCAATTTAGTTATACATCCCACCTATCCCACATGTCCCGCCTGCAGCCTAGACCAGGATCAGCCTCTCCTGCACCTCTACCTAGCATTTGATCCTTTTTCCTTTCTGAACACTCTGGCTCTACAGAGATATCTCCAGCCTGTCAGCCCACCCCTGTAACTCCCTTGCCATCTCAAAGTGAAGTCTGATTTCTAACCGATCTTGGATTATCTGGGCTAGAAATGTAGCAAGGTACCTGGGGTAGTAGGCTGTGTAGTTCATGTACAGTTGAGTGGCTGGCCCTGGGTAGTAGGCAAGAGGAGCAGGGGCAGCAGGTACCCTGGCAGCTGGAAGCAGTGCAGATGAAGGATACAGTGCTGTTGTCTCTGTGGGAATGAGGGCTGGGGTGGCTTGGAAGGTCGCGTAGGTAGGTGGTGAGAGGCCTAAAGACAAGTAAGGAGCACATTTATAGAGATCCTACAGTTTCCCTGGAAAGGGCAAGTAGGATGGAAAGTGGTGGCTTGTAACATCCTCACTCCCACACGCCTCCTCCTCCTCTAGCCCATGAAGCACTCACAGGGCAGTTTGCAGGGTGGAGGGGACATGCCGCTGCGGCTCAAGGAACCCCCCATCAGCACACGACTCATCTCCTCTGTGGAACAAGGGACTACTTCCACGTAGCGTTCTTTCATGACCTTCTTGTGGCAACGCTGGGCAGCCACCAGAGCACGCTCCGATGACATCATCTGGATGAAGGCATCACCAGACGGCCGGCCCTGCGTACACCACCTTGTAAGCAGTTTGCCACAAATAAAAATGCCTTACTCCTAACACACCCTTTCCTACCCTGTTCAGGGACCCTTCCTAGCAGGAGCTTCACCTGCTGGTTGAGCACCATATGCACACCATGAGGCCTGATGTCAGCTGCTGCCTCTCCTAGAAAACTCAGAATGTCTTCAATGGTGGCTGTGTAGGGCAGGCCTCGGAGGCGTACACAGTCCCTTCCGGTCCCTCCTGCCAGTGGAAAGGGAATGGGCAGCAGCGGAGCAGTCAGTGTGGGAAGGAGTGGACTGGTTGCATAGCGGTTTAGGACCTAGTAAGAAAGGCAACAGGTTTATCACACTGTGTAGGGACCCAAGGCACACCCTAAGAGGCAGCATACTGGGACATGGGGAGTCTTGAGTGCTCACCTGCTGAACCTCAGCTGCAGTGCTCCTGAAGAGTTCGATGTATCGCTTACCCAGCATGCCTTTGTGCCTGCGCAGAGCAGCCTGTGCCTGTTCCTCACAGGCAAAGAGAGCAAAAGCATCTCCAGTTGGCCTGCCATCAGGGTGGCGCACAAAGAGCAGCCCATCAGCACCCCCAGTCACTGGGCACTCTGGCCCCAGGAAGCCTAGGACATCTGTTGGCCCGGCTGAGAAAGGGAGTCCGCGTAGCCTCAGGATCACTTGGTCTTCCTGGGACAGGAAACGGGCCACCTCCAGTGATGTGCCTAGGTCGAGAAAACAGGAGCCGCTTGCTGTTTAATCCTTGTAACATGCACCACAGATGTCGGACCCCAACACACAGGGGACCCAAGAAGCAAAGGGGGGGGGGTGAATGGGATATAGATGAAGACATAATAGAACTCGGGCCTTCTGTGGGCACACTCACCCCCTGCGATCTTTATGAATTCCTCCCCTGTGGCTTTATATACCTGTGGGTACAGAAAGCAGCCCATAGGTCTCAGTCCTTCCTCACCTTTGCCCTGCTCCACTTCTAGCCCAAAGCCCCACCT
Organism: Microtus oregoni; assembly: GCF_018167655.1. Taxonomy (NCBI): domain Eukaryota; kingdom Metazoa; phylum Chordata; class Mammalia; order Rodentia; family Cricetidae; genus Microtus; species Microtus oregoni. The sequence continues at coordinate 47,105,189 of NW_024543063.1, forward strand.
CAATATAGCGGACACCCATGTGGTGCTTGTGTCTCTGCAGTGCTAGGTCCCGCTGCTCGCTGTCCACGAATCGGATGAGGGCCTCGCCATTTCTGCGGCCCTGGGCGTTGAGACAGAGCGCTACACCACCCCTGTGGAGCCAGTGTTGTTAGTGCCTCCTGGGTAGACTTGCCCTCTTACCCCTCCCATCCTGCCACACCCACCTGGCAATGTTGAGCCCTTTGAAGAATCGAGCCACATCCTGGTCTGATGACTGCCAGGGCAACCCACGGGCCCGTACTACAGTCTCATTGTCCACCACATCAGCCTTGCTGCTGTGGGGGCAGGGCACAGGATCAGAGCTGTCCAAATGTTGTCACCCCCACCCCTGCTCCCACACTCACCAAGGCCCCGTTTCATATTTCTGCTTTACCACCTCTGGCTTCGAAAACAACTGACCTGAGAGGAGATGGCATGGGGGTCAGCAGGGTCTGGTGGAGGAAGTCTCCCCACCAAGCTCTGCAAAAATAGGACAGGTGAGGGAATTGAGGAGGTGATAGAGGGGTTTCCACCTTGTGTTCTCTTAGAGAAGGTCACAAGTCTGCAAGAGGACTCAGAAATGGGCATCACCCAGCCCCGACAGTGGTGACAAGCTGCACAAGTCTTACCATTGGGCCCTTCAAGTAGGTGGAGAATAACAGCTACCATGGTCTTCACCTCCCAGACTCCAAAGTCATCTTCTGTCGCATCTGTTTCTAGTCCCAAGTCTACAGGCAGAGAAGTGTCTACTAGGGCCCAGGTCCACACACCCCACGTCATACCCCCCCCAAACACCCGCAGAATCCTAGCAAAGACTAGTTATGACCCATCTCACACATGCCCCTACAGGCCCTCAGACCAAACACAGACATGCTCACATTCCAGATATAGCCCAGCATAGATGCAGACATGTGTACCCTAAAGGACAAGGCCAACAACAGACTTGCCTACATCGATATAACCCATACAGCAGCGTGCACATGCTCAGATTAGCCACCCCTCCACCTTAATTTTGCTGGATCACAGGTACCCTGTGCCATGGTTCCCACTGTGAGGTCCCTGGCGGGGCAGGCGCTTGGATGCTGCATATGAAACTCTCTGCGGAGGTCAAAGAAGGAGAAGAAGGTGTCCGGGAGCACCAGGTTCTGGGAGCATGTGAGAGTAGGGATAAAGAGGTGAGCAGAGGTGTCTGGCCATCCCCACAAAGACAGGCATCTTGCAAACCCAACCACCCTGTGCCCTCAAATGGCATACCTTCCTGGAGGCCTCAGGGTGCAGAACCTGTCGCAACAGCTGCTGCCCATCAGTGCAGAGCACGTAGGGGCCCCCGCCCAGCAGAGCCACATCCCTGCTCACCAGCTGTGAGAACTGGGGACAGGGAGTGGAGACTCAGACATAGATTCACAACTAGGCAGGCTGAAACTGGGGGGTGGGGGACTCAGGCTGCAAAGCTGGTTCAGCAGGATGTTCCGCCCTGCCCTGCCTGGGAAGTAGAAGGCGGTGCTCTATACATCCCAGGCTCCTAGTCCCCACCCCCATCCTAGTCCACTGTCACCTCCTCCGGGCCAAATGAGAACAGTCACACAGAACCCAAGCCCCCGTCAAACACACTCCAGGAGTCTGGAGTAGGGCCAGAGCAAACACCTGGTGGAGTGAGGCAAGCAGGTGGAGAGGGGAGGGGCAAAGCAGGTTAAACCTGTCCTGGACCAGGCGCCACCCTCAGACAGGTGGGGGAGGCTCACACCTGCCTGAGGGCCTGGAGGCTCTTGGTCAATGGCAGCCCCGCCCCTTGGTCTGACCAACCCAGGAACGGAGAAACACCAAGGACAGAGCTTCAGACTCGGACACTAGCGGCAACCTGAGCTTTGACCCACACCCTATCGACCAACTGGCACTGAACTGTTTACTCATAGAGGGGGTGGCACTCTGAAGGCTGCCCAACACGCTCCTGCCTCTTCCCTGCAAATTCTGTGACACTTTTCAGCCTAAGGCTGGCAGAGCAAGACACCCAGATTGTCTGCAGCACCCTCACAGGTGAGCAGAAGGTTAGGCCTGGAGCCCTTCTGTAACACGCTCAGATTCCGCATCTTTGTTTCCTAAGAACCACAGAGTTGGAAGCGGAAAGAACCTATGCTTCTTAAAGGACTTAACACTCATTACAACTCGGGTCAAGGAGGGTGAGTGAGCAGCGCAGACAGGGAAAAAGCAGTGAAGCTGACTCCCACTTGACCCGGGTTTGGGGGGTACATGCCCCTAGGCCTTTGTGCTCAGCAGGCAGGTAGCCCCCAGGTAGAGTACGGACAGCACCCACGCCTGGCCAGTCAGCTGGGACAGGCCTAAACCAGCAGCCCTCGCCTAGCGGCGTCTGCCCCTGAGGCAGACACCGCCCGACGCCCCCGCTCCAGCCGCTCCCAAGAGGGCAGACAGCAGGGACCAGTGATCTAGGGGCCACACTTGAGCCCCTTGACCCTATTTCTGGGTCTGCTGGACCTCGCTCCTCTGCTACCGGGGAGTGTGGGGCGGGGGGGAGGGGGGAGACGAAGGGACCTCGGGGGTGGGTCCCTCAACCGCTATTGTCACCCCCTCAACAAGAGTGGGTGCCTTGTGAAGGTTAGAAAGGAAGGGGCCTCTAGGAATGGCCTAGCACGCGCTCACGCGGTAGTCACTCAAAAGTTTCAAAGGAGACCTTGTCCTACTGTCCGTGCCAGTGGGTCGCGCGGCGCTCCAGGCTTCGCCTCCTGCCTCCCCCACCCGCCGGCGAGGTAGCGTCTCTGCCACCCAGCTGTTCCACAACCCACGCGGGCCCCCACGCTCACCTGCTGCAGCACCTTGTCCAGGGACTCCGCCCGCGCTAGGCTGTCTGCGCTGAGGCCGCTCGCCTCGCGGCACTGTGGACTCAGGGCAGCTGCCTCAGCGCGAACTAGCGACTTGTGTAGCGTCCCCACCTAAGAGCAGCAGGGGAAGCCCGATGAGCCGCTGCGCCTCGCGGCTGTGCCCCGCCACCCTTTCCTTTTCCCACCTTACCTGTCGGCTACGCGGCTCCACCACTTGCCAGACTAGGAGGATTAAGTCGGTCTCGTCCGAGCCTAGGTCCGGCCCCAGCGCACCAGCCGTGGCCCCGAATAAAACGACCAGCGACTGGGACCCTGGGCAGGGGTCTGCGGCGGAGTCTACTGCGGGATCTGGGCCCGGGGGTGGGGGCGGAGGCGGCGGTGGAGTCATGGCCGCAGAGGAAGGGGGCGCTCGGCCACGCGCACGCGGACCGACGAGGCGCACGCACACACCGACCGACGGCAGACAGACGAGCTTGGGCGGGATCCGGTGTGTTGGGGGCGGCACCTGTGGCGGGGCTGTGGCAGTGGGAGCTGCAGAGACCCGCCCGCGGTGCCCTTTGGGGCTGGGCGGCGCGGCGGCTGGTCCCAGCCCACTCCGGCGAGTTACCTGCGGCCCCGAGTGCCACGTGATCGGGGCGGCCCCGGGAACCTCGGGGGAGGGCCAGTACCCTGCCCAGGAGGTGAGAGCTCACTTTAGCCTTGGCGTGCTTGCTCTCCTCGGTGGCTGGAGTCCACCTCTTGGTGAGGTCCTGCGGGACTCCTGGGACGAATCTATTATTTCTCCTACTTCCTCTCCAGCAGGCAATGAGTTCTCCGCAAAAGAATGTGCAGGATCAGAGGCCTTTTCCATTCCGCGAGGGTCACGCGGAACTCGTGGAAGTCACCAGGAGTCAATCCAGGGACTGTAGGGGGTCACGACGTGCGTCTTGGGGGTTAATGGAAGTCACAAAGGGTCAAAAACCGACAGTGAGCGCTACCACGTATCCACTGGAAGCCGGTGGGAGAGATCGGTTGGGGAAAGAGAGGGCGGCAAAGATCAAGGGTTCTTAGAGCTGTGGGCGGTCACTAGAGATCACAGGGAAGGACGTGTCCATACAGGTGTTAGAGTCGGTCTTGGACTGCGTCGGCGGCGAAGTTCCGGCAGTGAAAAGCGCAGTCACTATGGACGCGAGGATTCAGGCCTTGATGCCAGGGAAGGAGCACCTCTCCTCAAACCCTAGAGAGCTGCATCCTAAGTGAGGCTAAGCCAAATAAATGGTCGGGACCTGGAGACAGCCTACCTACCCCACTTGGGGATTGCCTGCCTGTTTTCGTCTTTCTTGGATGATAGACGTGCGATCTGGATACTGAAAGCACTCTGCAGGTACCGGCTAGAGGTAAGGTACGTACCTGCGTGTGCAGGCTACAAAGCCTGCATCCCAACACGGTTCAGACTGGTCCCATTCTCCCTATGGAGTTTGGTGAGGCTCCCTTACTGTTGTCCAGGCTGTACTGTGGGCACTGGATAGTTTTCCTTCTACTCAACTGTAACTAGAAATCTGGCGGGAGGAAAGAGCTACAGCCTGGGGTGAGACTGAAGAGATGCAGTAAGCCGAAGCCAAGACTAAAGAAGAACCTCGTGTGTCCGGAAAAGCGGAGTGCTACATATGAGTCTAGAATAAAAGGGAGCCTAGAACCCGGGCCCATCCCCAACTCATACCCAAGGAAAGAGTGGAGCCAGGGAACCTAGAGTGGATCGTCCCGGGTTTTCCCACACAGTAGCGCAGAAACACAATGACGAGATATAGTGGAAGGTGGTTGGTGGGAGAACCCTGCAATCCCCACCCGGACGGCCCACCCGCAACCAGCCTCCTAAGCCCCGCCCCCGACGATAAGCCTGGAATGTCAAATATTTGCTCCAGGAACCCGGTGAAACTGTGAGGTAAAGCCCCTCCCATTCCGGAGCGCGCCTGCGTCAGTTCAGACTTTTCCGTAGGACGCTCCCTTCCGACTAGTTCCTTTTACCCGCTACTCTCCACCCCTGGTCCTGGTTATTTAACGTCAAGGTCTGCTACTCCACAGCCTCCGGTTCAGTGGGGCCGAGCCCTGTGGCGTGTGTACACGGTTATACCGGTGCTCCCTGGTCAGTCTCTACCCACAGCCTTCCAGCAAGGCATACTGCCTCGTTCAACTTGTTCAACCTCGCTTCCCGATTCTCAGAAAACCTTTGTGGAATACCTGACTGTCCTGAGCCCACTGTGCCCGGGTTCCCACTAGGTGAAGCACAGTACTGATAGACTGGGTGGCTCCTTTCAACTCTGGTGCGCTCATCCGGCCATTCCCCATGGTAAAACTATACTAGACCCTCGAAGTCTTTGGTTTTTATTTGTTTTATCACATTTATTTGTGCTTGTGTGTAGGTGCGTGCACGCCACAGCGCTTGTGTGGAGGTCAGAGGACCACCAGGATGAGTTGGTTCTCTCCTTCCACGAAATGGATCCTGGGCGTGGGACTCAAGCAAGCCATCTTACCACAGCTGTTTTGTTCTTTGAGACCGACTCTTCATGTACCCATGCCCTGGCTAAATAGCAGAGGCTGAGCTTGCCAATTGGATTTTCCTGCCTTCACCTCCCAAGTGCTTGGGAACCCAGACTGAAAGTGTCTCTGCACTCAAAAGTCAGAGGCTGGAGGATGGCTGCAAAGATCCAAGCTTCCAAGTTCCAGGGCATAAATCAACAAATAAAACCTGTAAGATTAGTAGCTGAGTGTGGGCTTGCAATCACCACACCCAAAAGGTTAAGACAGGAGTTCCAGGCTACCTCGAGCTACTAATTTTTAAAATCAGTTCTTTAGCAAGGCAGTGGTGGTTGCTCATGCCTTTAATCCCAATGCTCAGGAGGCAGAGGTGGGCAGATCTCTGAGTCTGAGTCCAGCCTGGTCTACAGAATCAGTGACAGGACAGCCAAGACTACACAGAGAGACCCTGTCTCAAAAAAAGCAAACAAAGATTGTTTGTAGTCAAGTGTGGTAGTGCCTAAATCCCAGTACAAACACGCAGATCTCTGAGGTCAAGTCAGCCTGGTCTAGGACAGCCCCAGGACAACCAGAGCTGCTGAGACCCTATCTCAAAACAAACAAATCAAATACTGATGGGTCCTAGATTACCTTATCATTCAATAAACAACTTTGCACTCCTTACCCTCCCCCGTGAAGCCAATTATTTTTTAAAGAGAGAGTCTTGGGGCTGGGTAGAAGAGTCAGCGGTTAGGAGTACTGACTGTTTTTCTAGAGGACCTGTGTTCAATTCCCAACACCCACATGGCAGCACACATCTGTCTGAGACTCTGGTTCCAGAGTACCTAACCCCCTCAGATAGACATACATGCAGGCAAAACACCTATGTACATACATACATGCATACATACATACATACATACATACATAGAAGAGTCTCACTATTATAGCCCTGAGCTGGTCTAGAACTCACTATTTAGACCAGTCTGGCTCAGACTCACAAAGATCTGCCTGCCTCTGATTCCCCAGTGCTGGGATTAAAGGTGTGTGTCACCATGCCTGACTGCTTGCTTCCTTCCTTTTTTAAAAATATATAATTTATTTTTATTTTATGTTCATTGATGTTTTGCCTGCATGTATATTGGTATGAGGGTATCTGAAGCCCTGTAACTGGAATTACAGACAACTGTGAGCTGCCAGGAACTGTGTGTGCCAGGAATTGGACCTGAGTCTTCTGGAAGAGAAGCCAGTGCTCTTAACTGCTGAACTGTCTCCTATCTCTCCAGCCCCCTTTTCTTTCCTTTTTATTTGATTTTTTTTTAATTTAGTGTGTGTGTGTGTGTGTGTGTGTGTGTGTACTATGTGCATACCTGGTGCTCACAGAGAACAGAAGAAGGTGTCAGATGCCCTAGAACTGGAGTTACCTATGACTGTGGGTCACTGGTGGGTGTTGGGAATTGAAAAATGTCCTCGGCAGGAGCACGAAGCACTCTAAACTACTGAGCCATCTCTCTAGCCCCTGCTTCTGCTTTCTATGCCAGCACTGGCAAGTTTCTTTGGACCAAGGACCCTTTCCTTTGATGTCTTTTCCTCTCAAAGTACAGGTAGGGATCCCCTGTGCAGTCTGAGATTTCTGTACTGATGAAGGTCCCAGCCGAAGTCAATCCCCACTCCTCTGCTTTCTAGGGTGATTGATGAATCAATGAATGAATGAATATATGAATGGCAGATGGGTACCAAACAGAGGTAGTAAGTAAATGCTGTCCCAAATTGCACTCTAGGAAGAAGGGAGCATGTTTCAAGCGAGTGCACACAATTGTCCACTCACACATGAGGGTACATGGGGGGGAGGGTTGTTGGTGCAACTTTTATGCTAACAGGAGTGGTGAGAAAGTATGCTCTTCCCTCTCTTTTTGACCAGAAAAGATGCTGCGATAGAACAAGATTATACCAGAGGATCACTTTTTTTTTGCCCTCAGCTTCTTCCAGCTAACCCTGGGTAACTAACTAGAAACAGCCAGCCTATCCAAGTTCTCATCTCTGTGTGTGCAAAAATCATTTAATGCCACCAGAGGGTGTGCTGACTCTGGCCTTAGGAAGCAGGTGACCGTGATGTGTTAGAGCATGCATCTCTCTGTGGGCAATAACCAGGACAGAGAGGGAAAGCCTTGACACTGCCAGCCAAGCGTTTCCCACTGGCTTCAGAATCTCTGTGTGACTCCTGAGACCCAGCATTTAATCTACTAGCGTGCAAGCTCATGCATATGTATAACCCATTCTGCTAACCCGCATCCCTGCATCCACTCTTCCCCTCCTTCCAATAAATCCTATTCCACTTTCATGCCTTTTTGTTTTGTTCTTTCTACCCACTGTGATTAACCAGGGCCACTAGCATGGGCAGAGGTATGGAGCTATCCACTGGAACTTTAGTGACTCCTCAGTGGCTACGTCACTGGAGACAATGACTTCCCCTGGACCAGGTGGGGACCCACGAGCCCCTCCCACTGTCCCTGTCTTTTGAGGGCCCTATGCTGTAAGTTCATGAGGACCACGGCTACATCTGTGTCCCTAAGACAGTGTTTTGTAGCATTCCCCTCAACTCATGCTTTCTGCCTTTTCCTTGATGTTCCCTGAGCCTTGGGGGCAGGGGGACAGGTAGTATAGGTGTTCTCTTTATGACTAAGCACTCAATGCTCACTTATTTTTTTTTAAGATTTATTTATTATATATACAACATTCTGCCTCCATGTATGCCCGCATTCCAGAAGAGGGCACCAGATCTCATTACAGATGTTTGTGAGCCATCATGTGGTTGCTGGGAATTGAACTCAGGACCTCTGGAAGAGCAGTCAGTGCTCTTAACCACTGAGCCATCTCTCCAGCCCCCTCAGTGCTCACTTATTCCCAGAAACTTGACCAGCCATGATCCTAGACATAGGTTGGGATTGTTTTAGATAAGTTTTTCGTATTGTTTTATGTGTGTTGATGTTTTGCCTGCATGCATATCTGTGCACCATGTGCTTACCTGGTACCCACAGAGGTCATAAGAAGGCCTTGAGTCACCTACAACTGGAGTTATAGGCAATTGTGAGCTGCCATGTGGTTGATGGGAACTGAGCCCAGGTCCTCTAGAAGAGCAGCTGGTACTCTTTACCACTGAGGGATTTGTCGGTTTTTTTTTTTTTTAATTCCTGGCTGTTCTGGAGCTTGCTTTGTAGACAAACTCACAGAGATCTGCCTGTCTCTGCCTCCTGAGTGCTGGGATTAAAGGCGTGTGCCACCACCGCCTGCAGCAATGAGTTTTAAAGCTTACTTTTCAAACCCTCAGATTCTGTCCCACCTTGCATTCTGAACCCTTCTGCTGTAATTCTTTAGCTTTCTGGGCTGCTGGAGCCCTGCCTCACCTTTTCTTGTCTTGGAAAACTACTTCAAGTAAAACAACCTTCCTTGATGCCTAGGCCAGATTGGATGCTCTGTTCTGGATGCTTTGTCTTCTGTGTTCTGGACTGAATGGCTGAATTGGGTTAGAGTTTGTCCCCTCAGTGACTCCGGGCAGGCTCTGAAAGCGGAGGAATAGTGGCCTTCAGAGTCTAGGGTTTAAGGGAAAGTGATTGGCAACCAAATGGGCTCAGCTGTGACCACTAAATGGCTTTGGAAGTCCTGGTTTTGGAAGCCCCATAATCCACTGGTCTCCATAGGGGATCTAGCATAGGTCTGTATGAGGAAGTGCTGAGATAAGGAGGCTGTTGGCTGTATTCCCACCCAAGGGAGAGAGCTAACTTAGACTGGCATCAGCTTCTGAGTTCGTTCCTACTTCCAGCCTTTCCCGAGAGTGTGCCTGCCCCCAGGAATACCCTCCTTCTCTCTCAGACCTATAGCTGACCTGCTTCACCTCTGGGTCCTTTTCCTCCTCTAAGGCACACAGGAACCTAAGAGCCGTCCTTGTAAGCTGTGAAGAAAGTACATTGCTGATATATTTAGCACGTTAAGCATCTGTCGTGTGCTAGAAGCAGGGCAGGCAAACAGTTTGGTCTTGCAGTGACTGCGGCCTAGTGGGAGCCAGGCAAGGGTGCTTCCGGAGCAGCGGTCATTTCCTGGCTGAAGCTGAGGTGGGGAATGCAGGGTGTTGTCACTGCAGCAAGATCAGCAGTCTCCTAGGATCCTACTCTAGCGTGGAAGTCAGAGGTTGAGATGAGAAGGCAAGATTGACTGGGAGGACAGGACGGAGCCGGACTATACTTCACTCACTGGGAATGGGAGACACCGTGGGCGGGTGTGAGTTAGAGGGACCTGACGTCGTAGTTCATGGTGTCCAGGTGTCCACCTAGCATATGGAGAACATTCCTCCAGAATCAGGGCACACATTGGAACCCCAGCAGTGAAGCTGTTGTGGTGGTGAGGGTAGTTTGACTTCACAAGAATGAACTGGAAAGACTGGCTGACTACCTAGGCTGTAGGTTAGAAAAGCTGGCAGGTGGGTCTGGGGAGTGCACGTCATTCTTGCAGAAGACCCAAGTTTGCTTCCCAGCATCCATTATGGGTAGCTTGCAACTGCCTATTGTTGTAGGATATTTTACTGGTGGCTTTTTGAGGGCCCTACCACAACGCTCCCAAATAAATCACACGGAGGCTTATTATTACTTATGAATGCCCGGCCTTAGCGTGGCTTGTTTCTTGCCTATTTTTCTTAACTTAAATTAACCTGTTTACCTTTTGCCTCTGGGCCTTTTCCCTATTTCTGTATACCTGTACATGAATGTGATAAAATGATCCCACACTAGCTCAGAATGGGGTATAATAAAGGGTTCTTTATTACTGATAGATTCACAGATCTACAGTCTTCTGCACGAGCAGGGAACAGTAACCAAATTCAACAGCCGAGAGAGAGAGAGAGAGAGAGAGAGAGAGAGAGAATGCACGCGTGTTTTTAGTACCCAAGACCATGCCCAACTTGGTCCAGCATCTCAAAGGCCATTGGCTGAAGGAGTTCCCTCAGTACCTCCCTCTTTTGTTTAAATAAGAGAGTTCCAAACCCAATACAAAACTATATATAATAAGAATAGATATCAAGTATAAAAATGAAAATTACAACTAGCATAAACAATATTAAGCAAGAAACATATGCTAAATGTTTCCATAATTATTCTATTCTAAGGAGTCTAAGTCTTTTTATTAGAAATGGCTTCACTAAGTCATGAAAGGAAAGTAACTACAACTATCTAGTCTTCAACCATTGAAGACATGAGAATTGAGATAATGTCACTTGAGTAGACAGGAAGAGCAATCAAGCAACTTCCAAAATGTGCAATAAATGACAGAGACAACTGGCTACCTGGGCAATCACTCAAAGTCTCATTTGCAATGTTTTGCAACCAATTTTGGCTAAAGCCTAGGGTAAATGACAGACCATTTTCAAAACTCTGATGTGGCAAGGTTTGGCAGGTTTTTTTTTTTTTGTATCCTGCTTGTCCATTCTGGACACTGTGCATTTTGTCAGTGGTTGAGGTGTAGTAATATGGGGCGGCAGGGCTGCGTCCCCCACACCCGGCCGCCCACATGGCTAGCTTATGCTCCGAAATAACAACACACAAACTGTATTCTTTTAATCACTGCTTGGCCCATTCTCTTCTAGGCTAATTCTCACATATTAATTTAGCCCATTCCTAATCATCTGTGTGTAGCACCCCAAGGTGCGCTTACCGGGGAGATTCTAGCCTAGTCCATCCTGGGTCGGAGCTTCATCCCGGGAGCAGGGCATGGCGTCTCTGCTGAGGCGTCTGCTCCGGAGAGCAGAGCTGTGGAGTCTCTGCTCACTTCCTCTTCCTCCCAGCATTTTGTTCTGTTTACTCCTCCCACCTATCCTCTAACCAATAAAATGGGCCAGGGCAGTGCCTTTATTAGCCAATGACCTTCCTCCATCATTGAGGCATGGGCATTTCTTTGCCCAAAGGCCAGTTTTGCAAGAAGAAAACAAACTCCCAAGTTGAGTGTCTTCGGTGCTCAACATTCTCTTGGGAATAGGTCAGTGCTGTCAGGAGGAATCATGTCGCACATAAACAGAACCCTAAATTATTTAAATGTCATATTCTACAGTTCTTTGAAGTGGTTGAGATTTACCTATCTGTGGAATATAATCTCTACGCATCTAAAAGAACCTGATTAGTCTAACTGTAAGTATAACAAACATGGATGACTATTGAACTATAATTATTAATACCTATATAGCTTAAAGACTAAGACTTTACATTAGAATATTAGACAATCCTTAAACAACTGTGCAACAAATAAGGACAATGACCTTAAAATGTAAACAATGCATAAATATCTTGATCAGATGTAGAAATGTATAGTGCAATATGATAAATATATCTTAAAATTGTATCAATATACAAAATGTCTTAAGTAGAAGTAGAAACATGCATGCATACAATATGACAAAATAACTTTGCATAGGTATAAGCAGAAATAGGAGCATATTCAATATAACAAATATAATTTGAATTTGTATCAATATACAAGAGTCTATATCAATGTAAATTGTCTATAAATAATAGCTCACAATTATTCACTATTATTATTAGTGTAAGTTCACACTAATCTACTTATTATCCCATTCAATTTCCTTTTTTTTTTATAAAGAAGATCCCTGAGTCTACATAATTTGCACCCTAATCTCCAACTTTATACCAGATATAATCAACCCCTAATTGATGTCCCTAATGCTAAGGACAAACTTTTTTGGAAGAGGGGATGTCATCTTTTAGAATTACTTCAGAGCCGGGCGGTGGTGGCGCACGCCTTTAATCCCAGCACTCGGGAGGCAGAGGCAGGCGGATCTCTGTGAGTTCGAGGCCAGCCTGGTCTACAAGAGCTAGTTCCAGGACAGGAACCAAAAGCTACAGAGAAACCCTGTCTCAAAAATCCCCCCCCCCAAAAAAAGAAAGAAATCTCTTCCAGAAAGAGATCCTTGGATCTAACCTCCTTATTTAGTTTCCTCCATGACCAATAACAGCTTGTAACCAACCCTTTAAATGATGATAAACATCCACAACTCACCTAATGACCAAAAACATTCACCCACCTCTTGGAAATATGGGCATTGTGTTCTTAAAATTACTTCTTGTTGTCTGGGGGACTCTGAGAAAATTAAGATAGTGTCAAGTTCTGGGGGAGCTAGCTGTTGTCCAGTCTTGGTGTAATGGGAAAGTGTAAGGCTTATCTGAAGTTCCGGCTGGATAGTCTGTGAGGCTGGATCATCTGAGCCAGCAGCCTTGAAGCTGTTCTGGATGTAGAACCCTGAGGAAACTGTAGCAGAGAGACTCTGAGAGGCTGGTTGCCTGGGCCACCAGTTTTCATCAATGTCTGATCCCCTTGCTCTGAAACACACACACTTTCAAGGGTAATGTGCATATCTCCCCTCCCCCAGGATGTTTTATTTTTATTTTTTTAAAGATTTATTTATTTATTATGTATACAATGGTCTGCCTGCATGTGTTCCTGCAGGCCAGAAGAGGGAAGCAGACCTCATTACAGATGGTTGTGAGCCACCATGTGGTTGCTGGGAATTGAACTCAGGACCTCTGGAAGAGCCGTCAGTGCTTTTAACCACTGAGCCATCTCTCCAGCTCCCAGGATGATGTTTTATATTTGAGCAGGTAAATATCTATCACCTGTCTTGTAGGTTTTTCTAGGCTTATTTTTTTTATGTCTGTAACCATGATTTTTTTTGTTTTTTTTATTTATTTATTATGTATATAATATTCTGTCTGTGTGTATGCCTGCAGGCCAGAAGAGGGCTGCTGGGAATTGAACTCAGGACCTCTGGAAGATCAGGCAATGCTCTTAACCTCTTTTGAGACAGGGTTTCTCTGTGACTTTGGAGCCTGTCCTGGAACTAGCTCTGTAGACCAGGCTGGTCTCGAACTCACAGAGATCCACCTGCCTCTGCCGCCCAAGTGCTGGGATTAAAGGCGTGTGCCACCACGACCCGGCTGTAACCATGATTTTTTAAGATAAATATATATTTATTGTGTATATAGTGTTCTGTCTGCATGTATGTCTGCATGCCAGAAGAGTATCTCTGGACCTCTGGAAAAATAGTCAGTGCTCTTAACCTCTGAGCCATCTCTCCAGCCCCTAGTAACCATGATTTTTAGGCAGTCTCCCTGATCAAACCTGATTCTCTTTAACCTTGAATGAATCCATGGGCTTTTATTTCCCCATAGAAACAAAAGCATAAACTCTTCCCCAACTCAATACATTTTTTGAATTCCATTTTAAAGTTAAGGCATGGGTGCTGGAGAGATGGCTCAGAGGTTAAGAGCACTGATTGCTCTTCCAGAGGTCCTGAGTTCAATTCCCAGCAACCACATGGTGGCTCACAACCATCTATAATGAGATCTGGTGCCCTCTTCTGGCATACAAACATACATTGCAGGAATGTTGTATACATAATAAATAAATCTTTAAAAAAAAAAAAAGAAAAAGAAAAAAAAATAAAGTTAAGGCATTCCTAAAGTATCCAGGCTGGCTTAATTCAGCAGTCCTCTTCTCAGCAGCTGCCATTCACTAGTCAGCATTCAAAAAATTCAAAGTCAACAAGACACCATATCAGACCCAGATTCCCTGTATATTTTCCATCTTACAGGGCTTATCCTTTTAATTATATTTTTATATTATGTTATTATATTCTCTCTTTAAAGACTTTATCTTATTAGTTATAAACTATTTTTTTTTTTGTGTGTCTAGGTTCCGTTTAAAAAAGATTATTTTTTTTTTTTTTTTTTTTTTGGTTTTTCGAGACAGGGTTTCTCTGTGGTTTTGGAGCCTGTCCTAGAACTAGCTCTTGTAGACCAGGCTGGTCTCGAACTCACAGAGATCCACCTGCCTCTGCCTCCCGAGTGCTGGGATTAAAGGCGTGCGCCACCACCGCCCAAAGGCTGTACTATTTTTTTTTTTTGGTTTTTCGAGACAGGGTTTCTCTGTGGTTTTGGAGCCTGTCCTGGAACTAGCTCTGTAGACCAGGCTGGCCTCGAACTCACAGAGATCCGCCTGCCTCTACCTCCCAAGTGCTGGGATTAAAGGCATGCGCCACCACCGCCCAGCTTATAAACTATTTTTTTTACTCTCTTTACCTATTTCCTTTTTTTAAAAAGCTTACACACATTTTTAAAAACCTATTTAGAGTTTTTTTTTCCCCTGCAGTCTGGATATGTCTTCACTGAGCACCTGCAGCCTTCTCTGACCACAGGAGACAAATCTTAAACTGTCACGTCATCTGCCGCAAGGCTCGGCTTAGCATTTGGTGCTGGTGCGTGCTGCTGGCGGCTGGCTCATGCTGCTGGCTTCTGGCTCCAGCCTGCAGCCCACAGGCTGTGACAGGAAGCGGTGCTTCTGTATGCTGAGCTGGTCTGCCTGAGAGACTGCAGACTAGAAAGTCACATCCGGCTCCTCGTCTAGACTTTTCTTAGCTTTCTCAGGCCCTGTGTTTGGATATTTGAGCCTGACGTTGGGCATCATATATAGATGGGTTTTAAAACGACACGGAGACTTACTATTAATTATGAAAGTTCTGCCTATCGCTTAGGTTTGTCCCAAGCTATATAAGGCCATCTTATAACTTGAATTAATCTATGTTTTACCTCATGGATTTTTACCTCTCTTCCATCTTGCACTTCCTGTTTCCTCAGCGTGTTCTCTGGCATCTCTCCTCCGTCTCTTTTCTCTCTTTCTCTCTCTGTCTGGAAGTACTGCCTAACCTCTTCTGCCTAGCTACTGGCCATTTAGTTCTTTATGAAACCAACCAGAAGATGCCTTGGCAAAGACACATCTTCACAGTGTACAGAAAGATCATTCCACAACAACCCTGAAAGTCTCAGTTACTTTTCTACTGTTGTTAAGAAACATCATGTCCAAAAGAAACTTGATGAGAAAGGGGATTATTTGGTTTACACAGTCTAAATCACAGTCCGCTGAGGGAAGCCAAGGCAGGAGCTTGGTTGGCAGGAGTTGATGCAGAGACCATGGAGGAATACTGCCTACGGATTTGTTCTTCATGCTCAGCATCCTTTCTTAAAGAACCCAGAACCACTAGGCTAGGGCTGTTCCCAACCACAATGGGCTTGGCCCAATCAATTGCTAAGGAAATCCTGTACAATCTTACCTGCTTACAGTTGGATAGTCTTCTTTTTCCTCCTCCTCCTTTTCTTGTTCATTGTTGTTGTTGTTGTTTGTTGTTTGTTTGTTTTGAGGTTGGGTTTCTGTGTGCAGCCCTGACCTTCCTGGATCTCCCTCTGTAGACCAGGCTGGCCTTGAACTCACAGAGATTTACCTGCCTCTGTCTCTTGAATTCTGGGATTAAAGGCGTGCACCACCATTTCCCTGTTTATAGCCAGATCTTATGGTGGCGTTTTGTTTGTTTTTAAAGATTTATTTATTTATTATTATTATTGTTGTTTTAAAAGATTTTTTTTTTATTTATTATGAATACAGTGATTTGCTTGCATGTATGCTTACACTCCAGAAGAGGGCACCAGATCTCATTCAAGTGGTTGTAAGTCACCATGTGGTTGCTGGGAATTGAACTCCAATACCTGGAAGAGCAGTCAGTGCTCTTTACCTGAGCCATCTCTCCAGTCCCTTATGGAGGCATTTTTTTCAATTGAAGTTCCCTCTTCTCAGATGACTTTCGATTTTGCCAAGTTGACATAAAACTAGCTAAGACACTGAGCTATGTAGTGAGCCTTTGTTTTTTGTTTGTTTTTGTTTTTGTTTTTCGAGACAGCGTTTCTTTGTGGCTTTGGAGCCTGTCCTGGAACTAGCTCTTGTAGACCAGGCTGGCCTCGAACTCACAGAGATTGGCCTGCCTCTGCCTCCCGAGTGCTGGGATTAAAGGCATGTGACACCATTGCTGGGCGAGCCTTTGTTTTAAAAATGGGTGGAGGCTCATTTTCTGATTCTTTTTTTTTTTTTTTTTTTTTTTTTTTGGTTTTTCGAGACAGGGTTTCTCTGTGGCTTTGGAGCCTGTCCTGGAACTAGCTCTGTAGACCAGGCTGGTCTCGAACTCACAGAGATCCGCCTACAGAGATCCGCCTGCCTCTGCCTCCTGAGTGCTGGGATTAAAGGCGTGCGCCACCATCGCCCGGCTCATTTTCTGATTCTTATATGAGTAAGGGTTGTTACTAACAAGCTTTTGCCATCCTTTCAGGGTTTGTGGAGGTGGGACACCTAAACCTCAGTTGACAACAGTGACACTCTTCTAGGGGCCGGAACAGCTAGTTTGGCAAGATGTTGGTACTAGTCAATGTCCAAGGCTATCAAGCCTTTCAGTATCTCCCTTCCGCCTCTTGGCTCTGGACTTTCCAGTGTCCCTAACCTTGGCCTAATGTCTCTATGATCTTCTACTGGACCTTCACCAAATCAGTCTGTAGCAATCCTCTGCTGGTGCCAGAGATTGAAGTGGGGGAAGTGGGGCCTAAGGTAGGGGTTAGTGGGCCTTAAAATTTCCTGTTTTCTGGGGCAAGAGTATTGGCTCAATAGTTATGAGCACTTGTTGCTCTTGCGTAGGACTGTGGCTTGATTCCCAGCACCCATATGGTGCCTCATAGCCACCTGTAACTCGGTTCCAGGCAAACTCTATTTGGTAAGACTCTTCTTCAAGCTCCAGGCATGCATGCAATGCATGTACATACACGCGGGCAAAAACACCCAGACGCACAAAATGAAACAGATCTTTTTAAAAACTTCCCATTTTGCTATAAAAACTAACTTTAACAACTTTAACACGGGTCAGATGTTTACCAAGAAGAGGGAAGGAAGAGGTGAAGGGTGGGACAGAAATCTTGGGACTAAGCAGCGTCCCAAGGGTGCAACTGGCCTTCAGAAGGAAGTGTGTAGAGGTTCATTTCTCAAATGTCCTGCTTAACTCTACTCCACAGAGTTGGCTTATTACCAGTGTTGAGCCTCAGCCCAGGCTGCCTCTGCCTCGGGACCCAGCTCCTGGCTCAAATCTTGCACCCTTTATGAGTCCCCAGGTTTGCATGGATAGGGGGTGACGTACACGCAAGCTCCGGAGCCCAGATCTTAGCAGGGGGAACTTACAAATAGATGGTTTAGAGTTTCCGATTAAAACCACTTCCAAACTCTACTCCACCTGCCGCACTTAGAATCTAGTGACAGACCCTTCATTTGGAAAAGGCGGATCACTTGGAACAGGTTGTTGATCTAGCTTCTCCCGAACCCATTTCTTGGGTGGCACCTGTATTTCTACCCAGAAGGCAGACAGTCGAAGTTCTCCGGGAATGGGCGGCCGAAACGAGACGCCCCTGAGGATGCCAGGGAGAAGGCTGTACAAAGGTCCTGGTCAGCTGCTGGTGACCTGAGTTTCAAGAACGAACTAACTACCTAGGACTCGCTTCCTCTTTCCTAGCTTTAGGAGAGGTTCCTCAGTCACAGTAGATGATGGAGCTCTTTTGGCTCGATTGGTTTTCGGACCTTCGAGGTAGGAATCGGGAATGAGGACTACCTGAGTGGACTTCGAGTACCAAGGGCAGTGTTGGAGACACCGTGTGAAGTGGGGGTGTCTGATGGCAGGACGATAGCTGGGAGCCAGGCGGCGCCCGTCTGCCGATCGATGCGTTCGGCGTGCAGTACAGTCTAGCAGCGAGGCCAGGGGTGGGCAAGGACTCGTGGTGAGCTTGAGTGGGAGGGACGCTCGTGGAGGAGAGTTCCAATTGGTAGTGCCTTGGCAAGAGGCGGGTCCTAATTGGCTGGTGGCTGGGAGCGGTGGGGTTAAGCACGACGCTGCGGCCCCGGCCTAGGCACGATCCCTAATCACTAAAGCAGCCCCTTCGATCTGCTGCCAGTCTCGCGCCATGGATCGCCACCTCCTCACTTGTCGCGCGACCCAGCTCCGGAGTGGCCTCCTGGTCCCCCTGCTTCTGCTAATGATATTGGTAGACCTGGCTCTCCCGGCCCAACGTCACCCCCCGGTGGTTCTGGGTGAGACTGGCGTGCGGTGGGATGGTGGGTGGGTACTGCAGGATTCAGGGCAGCCAGAGTCGGCTGGCCCGACTTCCCCGTGCTTTAAGCACCCTACCCAGAGTGTTTTGGTCTCTTAAACAGGGTCGGGTCAGTTAACCCACCTTCCTCCATACTGGACATGGGTGTGGTCAACCACCCTCTAAGAGATGAGAGCAAAGGGAAAGGGTACTACTGTCCGATTTCCCACTCCACCTACCTGCGTCAACTCCAAACCTTGCCTCACCATGTCCCCATTTCTTAGCTGTAAAGACTGAGGCAGCTCGACCCTACCTCAGAGGGCTTCTAGCAGTCTCAGAATTGGTCCGAGTCTGCCTAGAAAGCATCGGCCTTCTGTGTTTTGCACGGCATGGGTAGTAGCAAGTTCTATCTTTGCTGACTACCAGCATCATTTCCCTTCGCTTTCAACTTAGGAAATGCGTGACATTGACTTTTGGGGAGAAGTAAGGGAGAGAGGATGGCTAAGGCAAGGAGAGACGGAGGAAAGGGTTGGGATGCTAGCCATGAACAGGTGTTAGGGAGTCAGAGAGCATGCCCTACTCCCTCCCCTAAGACCTGGTTATTCCATGCTGTGTTGAGGCCAGTGACGCTGCCTGGGGATTCACTCTTTGGTCTTAGACTGGCAGCTGAGCAAGAATCAACAGCGTTTCCTTGAGTTAATAGGCCAGGATAAAATCTTTGGGAGTCTTCTGTTTGCCTTGGCTCTCCTCTTGAGCTAGTGTTTCCGTGGCCAGCCACCGAACAGAGACCTGCTGAAGCGTACGTTACTTACTTATTCAGCTGGAGCATGCATTCCTGTGCTCTTTCTTCTAGGACTGTTTGTTTGTTTGTTTTGTTTTTTCAAGACAGGGTTTCTCTGGGGTAGCAGCTCTGACTTTTCTGGAACTCACCTTGTAGACCAGGCTGGCCTCAAACTCACAGAGATTCACCTGCCCCTGCCCGCCCCCACCCCCCAAGTGCTGGGATTAAAGGCAGGCGTGTAGGCATGTTTCACCATGCCTGACTGCAGGGAATGTTTTAATAGGGATACTGCAGCTCATAGAAGCATAGTGTTGACTGGCAAAGTGGTCCTGGAAAGCCTCAATAGGCATTGTAAGCTAAGCCTGGCAGCACACACTAATCCCAGCACTCAGGAGGCAGAGGCATTCATATCTCGGAGCCAGGTATAGCCTGATCTGCAATGCAAGTTCCAGGACTGCCAGCGCTACACAGTGAAACTCGTCAACAACAAGAAGTAAGCATTCTAGGTCAGGAGATGACTTGAGGGATTCTGGACCTAGGTTCACTCTGAGATTTGTTCACACTTAAACCTGCCTTTCTCAAGCTTCCAGGATGGCTCTCAGGGATGAGGTCTGTGTAGGGTAAGCACAGACTCTGAGAGTCAGCTTGGGTGGGTGGATGCCAAGGAGGCTGTCCTGGAGTATGCTGGAACTAGGTGTGCTTGGAAGATGGTTCCAGGCTGGTTGGAATGGAATTAGGGGGAAGCAGGAGGCATACATGGTGTAGAGCTCGTGACTTATGGGGTCATCTGGACTTTACCCTGGTGACCAGTATGAAGAAGTCACGTGTGAGCCTAAGGAGTTCCGAGAATGAGGGCCTTGGCATTGGGTGTGTGCGTTCTCTGATCACATTCACGTTTGCCACCTTTTTTTTGTGGAGGGGAGGGCGAGGCTCACTCTATAGCCCTGTGCTCTCTTTGTAGATCAGGCTGGCCTTGAACTCACAGAGATCTACCTGCCTCTGCCTCCCAGGGTACAGGTATTAAAGGTGTGCACCACCACACCTGGACGGATTGGTGCTAACTGCACCTATTAATCCATCCGGTCTTGGTTCTCCTAAATCATAGCAGAGAAGCCTCAGACTCCACCATGATCTGAACCTCTGTATCTTCAGCCTGCCCATCTTTTCAAGGATTGGGGCTGCTGCCGGTAACTCAGAGACCGGAGAGAGCTGTTCTTTTTCCTTAGGCACAACGTGTGGGTCCTGAGGTAGTGGTAGAGGCAGCAGAAGTCAGAAAATTGACCCCGGGCCAGGGGAATGGGACCTTAGGCAAACCATTTGTATCCCGCTCAGCCTGAGTCTTCTCATCTGTGAAATGAATAAAAAGGGCATACAGGAAGGCTCAGTGGGCAAAGGGGTTGCCACCAGGCATGAAGGACAACTAGCAGGTTGTCCTCCGGCCTCCGCACACGTGCTGTGGTGTGCTCTCATCTCACCTCTACGTAGCGTACACACGAAATAAGTACTCATGATTTTAAAATTTATATGAAGATGACCCTTCGCGGTGTTATGTCAAGTAAGAGCTTTATGTGTGGCTTGCGTGGCTCTTGTCCTTGTTTCAGGCACCAAGTGTCTCAGGAAGGGGCCATTGCTATTTTTAGAAGCCACATAGCCTGACCAGGGCAAGGGGTATCTGGCGGCTTCCTCTTTTCACTCATTTCCCCTTTGGTGGATGGAGACAGTGACCAGTTCACATGCCCAGCTCACAAGCATGGCATGCAGAGACTCCACGCTGGGAATTTCTTGCGTCTGCACCTGCATCCTGAAGGGAGGGGAAAGCAGGTGTCTCACCTTCCCACGACACTCAGAAGACAAAGACATGTGTTCAAAGTCACTGGTGAGGAAAGCCGCGTGGCTCTTCAAAGGGGTGGTCTCTCTGCAGTGTCCAGAGGGTAGCCTATAGCAGGTAGGTGCGGCCTGTCACCTTAACGGGAGGAAGTAGATTGCGGGGACTTTAAACACTAGCAATTCAAGTGGTGTGGACTTGGTGTTGCTAGGGCCCTGGGGTCTGTGTGGACCAAAGAGATTGATAAGAGCGGGACCCAACCAGCTTGGAACTCGGTCACACCCTGGCCTGTGGCTGCACGTGACTGAACAGCAGTCTGCTGTTCAGTCACGTGCAGCACAGCTCTCTACCATGCTGAGGCCTCTACCATGCTGAGGCCTTCCACAAACTCTACCCTCTGGAACTTTCTGCCTTTAGCAAGGCCTAGGGCCTTGGTGGGCCTGCTGGTACTGTTGTAAACTTTTCTCCTGTGTGTTTTTTAAGATGCCCCCCCCCCCCCCCCAGCCTGTAATCCAGCATTTGGGAGGTTAGAGGCGGGAAAATCATGCTTTTGACGTCAGTAAGACCTTGTCGAGAAACAAACATGGGAAACATGAGAGCATGGCCTCTAGGTTTAGTTCCTGGCCTAGCACTTTGTCTTAGGTCCACGGCCTGCGGGTAGATGGGACCCTGCTTGATTCTTTCTGGCCGGGTTTAAACCTGGAGGGTACATATCTAATACCAGCTGTAGCACTGGCCGCAGTTCTGAGATTCTGGAGAACTCCCATGAGCCGCCTTAAAACCCCTCCTCAACAGAGTATGATCTGAGTCCAGTTAACCTTGGAAACCATCTTTTTTTTTAATTGATATTTATTGAGCTCTACCTTTTTCTCTGCTCCCCTCTCTGCCCCTCCTCTCTCTCCTTCAGCCCTTCCCTAAGGTCCCCATGCTCCCAATTTACTCAGGAGATCTTGTCTTTTTCTACTTTCTACTTCCCATGTAGATTAGATCTATGTAAGTCTCTCTTAGTGTCCTCATTGTTGTTTAAGTTCTCTGGGATTGTGGTTTGTAGGCTGGCTTTCTTTGCTTTATATTTAAAAACCACCTTTGAGTGAGTACATGTGATAATTGTCTTTCTGTCTGGGTGACCTCACTCAAAATGATGGTTTCTAGCTCCTTCCATTTGCCTGCAAAATTCAAGATGTCATTATTTTTTTCTGCTATGTAGTACTCCATTGTGTAAATGTACCACATTTTCCTTACCTATTCTTCGGTTGAAGGGCATTTAGGTTGTTTCCAGGTTCTGGCTATGACAAACAAAGCTGCTATGAACATAGTTGAGCACATGTCCTTGTGGCACAATTGAGATCCTTTGGATATATACCCAAAAGTGGTATTACTGGGTCTTGAGGAAGGCTGTTTTCTAATTTTCAGAGAAATCGCCACACTGACATCGAAAGGGGTTGTACCAGCTTGCATTCCCACCAGCAATGCAGAAGTGTTCCCTTTTCCCCACAACCTCTCCAGCATAAGTTGTCATGAGTGTTTTTGATCTTGGCCATTCTTACAGGTGTAAGATGGAATCTCGGAGTTGTTTTGATTTGCATTTCTCTGATGACTAAGGATGTTGAGCATTTCCTTAAGTGTCTTTCAGCCATTTTATTTATTTATTTATTTTTATTTATTTATTTGTTTGTTTTTTTGTTTGTTTTTCGAGACAGGGTTTCTCTGTAGCTTTGGCGCCTGTCCCGGAACTAGCTCTTGTAGACCAGGCTGTCCTTGAACTCCCAGAGATCCGCCTGCCTCTGCCTCCCTAGTGCTGGGATTAAAGGCCTGCGCCACCACCGCCTGGCTCTTTCAGCCATTTTAGATTCCTCTGTTGAGAGTTCTCTGTTTAGGTCTGTACCCCATTTTTTTTTATTGGATTATGTGTTCTTTTGGTGTCCAATTTCTTGAGTTCTTTGTATATTTTGGAGATCAGACTTTTGTCTGATGTGGGGTTAGTGAAGATCTTTTTCCATTCTGTAGGCTGTCGTTTTGTCTTGTTGACCATGTCCTTTGCTTTACAGAAGCTTTTCAGTTTCAGAAGGTCCCATTTATTAATTGTTTCTCTCAGTGTCTGTGCTGCTGGGATTCTATTTAGGAAGTGGTTCCCTGTGCCAATGCGTTCAAGTGTACTTCCCACTTTCTCTTCTGTAAGGTTCAGTGTGGCTGGCTTTATGTTGAGGACTTTGATCCATTTGGACTTGAGTTTTGTGAATGGTGATAGAAATGGGCCTATTTTTTATTCTTCTACATGTTGATATCCAGTTATGCCAGCACCACTTGTTAAATATGCTTTCTTTTTTCCATTTGATATTTTTTGCTTCTTTATCAAAGATCAGGTGTTCGAAGTTGTGTGGATTGATATCCAGGTTTTCTATTCAGTTCCCTTGGTCCTCCTGTCTGTTCTTATGCCAATACCAGGCTGTTTTCAGTACTGTAGCTCTGTAGTAGAGTTTGAAGTCAGGGATTGTGATGCTCTCCAGAAGTTCTTTTATTGTACAGGATTGTTTTGGTTATCCTGGGTTTTTTGCTTTTTCACATGAAGTTGAGTACCGTTCTTTCGAGGCCTTTGAAGAATTTTGCTGGGATTTTGATGGGCATTGCGTTGAATATGTGGAAACCATCATTATATGAAGGGGTAATCCAGGTTGAGATCACAGGGGAATCACAGCCTCCCAGGGAAGTGACTGCCTTGAACCCCTTTCTGAATGGCCTACCAGGAAGTTCCAGTGAAGATCTAGGGAGGCCATTTATATTCCACATTATTGGAGAGAGTTCTAGGCCTCCCCCAAGCATATCAGGCCTCTCTTTAAGCCTCCACAGGGTATGTGGTGGCAGACTTCTTTCCCATGAACTTGGCTTTTGTTTCTTTTTGCTTTGAAATAGGATCTCACTGTGTAGCCCAGACTCACTCACTTGATCCCCCTGCCTCAGCCTCCTAAGTACTGGAATTACAGATACTCACCACCGTTCCTAGCTAGTAGCAACTTTTTCTACATGAAGGTAGTGTCCTGGCTTCTCTGTCAGGTTTCCCTGTTTTTGATTTTTCCAAACCTGGAATTGTGCTTCAACTTCCAGAGTGGTATTGCAAAGATTGGGTGTCATGGTGTCCAGTCTGGATGCCATGGTGTCCACTCTGGGTGCCATGGTGTCTGTCCTCTCTGGATGACTCTTTCGCAAACTGCAGGGTTCTTGGGGGTCTCCAGCCTGGCAGGGCTCGGACCCATGCCTGTTTTTTCTTCTTCTGCAGTGCCTGGTGATCTGGGTAACCAGCTGGAAGCAAAGCTGGACAAGCCAAAGGTCGTGCACTACCTGTGCTCCAAGAAGACGGACAGCTACTTCACGCTCTGGCTGAACCTTGAGCTGCTTCTGCCTGTCATCATTGACTGCTGGATTGACAATATCAGGTGGGGATGGCGCGCACCCATGGGGGAACCACTGTGGGGCCTAGAGAGGTCTTCAGAGTCCTCGTCCTTCTCATTCCTCAGTAGGTGGAAAAGTACCCCTCTTTTCTGGGCTCGTTAGCCCTTGATCTGGCCTGGTCAGCACTGACTAGCTCCATACGCTCAGGAATAATTTTCTTCTTTTTCCTGGTCCTGGTCTTCCTTTCTCTAGTTTAGCCATCAAGTCCTAGACTCAGGGTTTTTTTGGCTAGCCCCTGTCCACAGACTCAATGTGGCTTCCCTCCTTCCTCAAATGTTTGAAAATGAGAAGGACGGTGGGTATGGTGGTCTATCTATAATCGCGGCATTTGGGAGGAAAGCTGAGGCAGGAGAGTCGTCATAATTGAGGCTAGCTAGGTCTACAGAATTCCAGAATGGGTACCAGCCAGGATTAAGTAGCAGAACACTGTCTCAAGACCCCAGACACAGACAGAATTTGATTTCCAGATGTGTGAGCATATCAGTGGTTTTCAGACGATGAAGTTAAGGGGGCTATGAAGTAAGCATTTTAATTGGATGGCAAGTGGTTTTCCTGGTGATTATTTTTGCCAGTTTTTTTTTTTTTGTTTTGTTTTTTTGTTTTTCGAGACAGGGTTTCTCTATGGCTTTGGAGCCTGTCCTGGAACTAGCTCTTGAGACCAGGCTGGCCTTGAACTCACAGAGATCCGCCTGCCTCTTTTTGCCAGTTTTTTTTTTTTTTTAAAGATTTATTTATTTGTTATGGATACAGTGTTCTATCTGCATGGATGTCACCAGACCAGAAGAGGGCACCAGATCTCATTATAGATGGTTGTGAGCCACCATGTGGTTGCTGGGAATTGAACTCAGGACCTCTGGAAGAAGGTCTTAACCTCTGAGCCATCTCTCCAGCCCTCCAGTTTTTATATATATATCTCCCCAAAACAGGGTTTCTCTGTGTAGCCTTGACTGTTCTGGCACTCACTCTGTAGACCAAACCAGGCTGGCCTCTAACTCATAGAAGATCCACATACCTCTGCCTCCTGAGTGCTGGGATTAAAGGCTTGCACTACCACTGCCCAGCTACAATGTATCTTTTCAAAATTTATTTTTCGATTTATTTACTTTATTTGATATGTATGATTGTTTTGCCTGTATGCATTATGCATGCCTGCAGAAGTCAGAGGAAGGCATCAGTCTACTGGACATGAAGTTACAGATGGTTATGAGCTACCACATTAGTGCTGGGAATTGAACCTGAGTCTTCTTAAAAAGAGCCATCTCCCTAGTCCCTTTTTCTTTCTTTAAATTTTCCTCTTTATTTTATGTCTATGGGTGTTTTGCCTGCCTGTATGTCTGTAAACCTTGTGTGTGTAGTGCCCACAGAAGCCAGAAGAGGGTATCAGAGCCCCTAGTACTGGATCTACTATACAATGTATTCTTTTGTTTGTTTTTTCAAAACACGGCTTTACTATGTATCTGGGCTGTCCTGGACTCACTATGTAGAACAGGGTGGTCTGGAACTCACAGAGATCCACCTGCTTTTCCTCCCAAGTCTGGGATTGAAGGATGCACCACTACACCTGGGCTGTACAATGTATCTCGATCATATCCAGCTCCTCCCAAAGACATCCCTTTTCCACCTTCATGTGTCTCCTTTATTTTTATTTTTTTAAGATTTCTGTCTTTTTATTTTGTGTGTGTGGGTGTTTTGCCTTCTTGTATGTCTGTGTACCATATGCATGCATTGCCTGAGGAAGCCAGAAGAAGGTATTGAATTTCTTAGAATTGAGTTTTCGATGATTGCTAGCTGCCATGTATGGGTGCTAGGGATTGAACCAGGGTGCTCTGCCAAAGCAGCCAGTGGTGGTGGTGGGAGTGGTCTTCTCCTTCCTTTAGATTTATCTATTATTTTATGTGTATGAATGTTTTGCCTCAGTGCATATTCCTGGTGCCTACTGAGGCCAGTCTTGGATCTCCTGGAACTATAGTTACTGATTATTATGATTGGTCACCTGAGTGCTGGGAGTCAAGCCTGGGTCTTCTGGAAGAGCAGCCAAACCGCTGAGCCATCTCTCCATCCCATGTCCTCTCCTTTAAAAATTTTTTTTTAAGAAAATTATATTTGGGCTGGAGAGATGGCTCAGAGATTAAGGGCACTGCCTGCACTTTCAGAGGTCCCGAGCTCAATTTCCAGCAACCACATGGTGGCTCACAACCATCTGTAATGAGATCTGGTGCCCTCTTCTGGCCTGCAGCAGACATGCAGACCGAATACTGTATACATAATAAATAAATGTTTATAAAAAAAGTAAATAAATAAACCTTTTTGAAAAGTTACATTTATTCATTTAGGGGTGGGTTTAGGTCAGAGGTCAACCTGAGAGCTTTAGCTCTCTCCTTCCACTGTGTTGGCTCCAGGGATTGAACTCAGGTCCTCAGCCTTGTGAATAAGCACCCATATCCACTGAGTCACTTGCTGAACCCATCTTTTTTTTTCTTCTTCTTCCTTATTTATTTATGTATTTTTGTTGTTGCTAAAGAGTTTTTCTGTGTGGCCTTGGCTGTCCTTGGCTCTCCAGCCCCAAACTTGGGCTGCCCTTGACTCAGACCCATATATTCAAAAAACAAACTCTACATGTGTGTTGTGACATACACCCCCACACAAACGAATACATACTTATGATTTAAAGGCAGAGGCAGGTGGATCTGTGAGTTTGAGGCCAACCTGGTCTACAGAGCAAGTTACAAGTTAGCCAGGGCTACATAGAAAGACCCTGTCTCAAAAAGCAAAAATGGGGGGAAAAGGTTTTTTTTTTTGTTTTTTAATATGGGTCTCCATAAATTTTCAGTCCTTCTTCAGCTTCTGGAATAGCTGGGATTTCAAGGGCAGATTAGTTAGACCTTGTGGCACAAACCTGGGATTCCAGTGTTTTGGAGGCAGAAGGAGATAACAAAATTCAAGGCTAGCATGGTATACAGAACAAATTCCTATGGCTGTATTGTGAGACCCTATCTAAAAACAAACAAAAATAACAGAAAGAAAGAAAAAGAAAGAAAGAAAGAAAGAAGAAAGCTGGGTGGTGGTGGTGCACACCTTTAATCCTAACACTTGGGAGGCAGAGGCGGGCAGATCTCTGAGTTCGAGGCCAGCCAGGTCTACAAGAGCTAGTTCCAGAGCAGGCTCCAAAGCTACAGAGAATGCCTGTCTCAAAAAACAAACAAACAAAAACAAAAAAGAAAGAAAGGGAAAATAGTTTATGTGAGGTGGGGGGTGAGGGCTGGACATGTAGCTCTTGCCTAGCACGTAGAAAGTGGAGGGCTGAAATGAGGCTCTTTCAGAAGACCCACGTTGCTGCTCAGCACCAGTGTTGGATGGCTCACAGCTGCCTATAATTTTAGCACCAAGGGATCTGATGCTTCCTGGATTCTATAGACACCTGAACACATGTCATATAAAGTATATTTACATAAACATGCAGACATTGAACATAGATTTTAAAAAGGACAGGATTGATCTCTAGCCCCCTCCCCGCCAAAAGATAATGGAGCTGAAAATTTCCCATGGCCTTCTGCTAGTGTAGCCATCTAACATTTATAGCAGATGTTCCTTAGATGCTGTCAGCCCAGTGAAGCCTTTCTGGCTGTAACTCACTGTGTAGACCAGGCCTCTACCTCATGGCCATCTATCCACCCGCCTTTGCCAATGGAGTGCCGGGCTTACGGGCGTGCACATCCATGCTAGGTATATTATGATACTTGATGCTAATAATAAGGAACTGAGTTGGTGGTTGATGTGTTTACTAAATTATGTATTCTTTTTTTAAAGATAGGATTGTCCTGTGTAGGAAATAAAGGCATGTGCTACAACACCTGACTTTACAATTTTTATTTTATCTTATTTGGTGGGAGTGGGGTGGGTGTATCCCTGGCTGTCCTGGAGTTTACTTTGTAGACCAAGCTGGCCTTGAGCCTTGAACTCAGAGAGATCCTCCTGCCTCTGTCTCCCAAGTGCTGGGATTACAAGCATGTGCCACCACTGCCCGGCTAGGCCAATTTTTATATACCATATTTTCATTATTTTGGAATGTTCTACTTACAAAATCCCCATTACTTGAGGATTCTTATAACCCATTCAGGTTAAGGAAGATGGATTTGAGGCTGAGGAAGGTAGAGTCTAGCCTGGGCTAGCAAGACCCTGTCTTAAAGCTAAAACAAAGCACAAAGTTTACTCTATTTACTATGTATAATTCCAGAAGTACTCTCTCCTTCTTTCTCCCTTAATTTAAAGGGGAAAAAAAAAGGTTTTGAGCCTGTGGTAGTGGTACAAACCTTTAATCTCAATACGCAGGAGGTAAAAGCAGGTAGAGCTCTGAGTTCAAGGCCAGCCTGGTGTACCTGGGAGTTCCAGGCCAACTAGGGCTCTGTAGTAAGGCCCTGTCTTAACAACAACAAAGACCAGCAAAACAGCAACACAAAAGGGGTTGGTAAGATGGCCCTGTAAACCAGGCAGTGGTGGCGCACGCCTTTAATCCCAGCACTCGGGAGGCAGAGGCAAGCAGATCTCTGTGAGTTCGAGTTCAGCCTGGTCTACAAAGTGGTCTACAAAGTGAGTTTCAGGACAGCCGGAGCTAAACAGTCTCGAAAAACAAAAAGCTAAAACTTGGCCCAGTAGATTAGATCACTCTCTACTCTTGCAGAGAACCCAAGTTTGAGTCCCGGAACTTACGTAGTGGCTCACAACCATCATAACTTCAGTTCCAAGGGATCTGATCCCTCATTTGACTTCTGCAGGCACCAGGCATGCATGTGGTACACATATGTGTAGACAAAAAAGTCATACTCAGACAATTAAATTTAAAAAAGGATTGTGAGCCAAGCAGTGGTGGTGCACACCTTTAAAGGATTAATCCCAGCACTCGGGAGGCAGAGGCAGGCGGATCTCTGTGAGTTCGAGACCAGCCTGGTCTACAAGAGCTAGTTCCAGGACAGGCTCCAAAGCTACAGAGAAACCCTGTCTCAAAAAACAAAAAAACAAAACAAACAAAAACAAGGGCTGTGAGACAGGGTCCACAGTGTAGCTCAGGCTGGAAATTCCCAGGATAGCCCAGGTGGTCACTGATGAGCCTGGCTCGCCTCCTGAATGCTGGGATCACAGGTGTGTTTTACCAGCCTTGTCTTCTCATGTGTTTCTTGACTGTGGCAAGAGCTCACTTGAATGGATGGCTCGCACTATCTAGTTTTGTAGTAGAACACTCTTGAGGTCTGTGCCATAGTAAAATCACTAAGTGATGAATTTAGTTTAGTCTTGAGGCTCTCCTTGGAACTGGTATTGTCTTTAAGCCTGTTTTATAGGAGATGGGGGTGTAACTCAATGTATCATACAAAAGGCTTTGAAGTTGATTTACAGAACCACAATAAAGCAAAACAAAACAAATGTATTTTTTTTTTTTTTTGGTTTTTCGAGACAGGGTTTCTCTGTGGTTTTGGAGCCTGTCCTGGAACTAGCTCTTGTAGACCAGGCTGGTCTCGAACTCACAGAGATCCGCCTGCCTCTGCCTCCCGAGTGCTGGGATTAAAGGCGTGCGCCACCACCGCCCGGCTTTTTATAATTTTTTAAGCTTTATTTATTTATTATGTATACAGTATTCTTCCTGCATGTATGCCTGCAGGCCAGAAGATGGCGCCAGATCTCATTACAAATGGTTGTGAACCACCATGTGGTTGCTGGGAATTGAACTCAGGTCCTCTTGAAGAGCAGGCAATGAATGCTCTCAGCACCAAAAGAAATGTATTTTATAGGTAAGGAAAATCTGAAAGCTCAAAGAATTTATAAACTTGACTCCAGGCATTTCATTCAGCTGATAAATCACAGAGATGACTCAGACTCAGAACTGTATACGTCCTTCCCAGACAGAAGTCTCTAGATTTATTTTATTTCATGTTTTTGCTTGCATATATGTAAATGTCTTGTGCGCTGAGCGCTGTGAAAGTCAGAGGACATCAGGTCCCCTAGAACTGGAAGTTACAGGTGCTTATGTGCTGGGAATTAAACCTGGATCCTCTGCAGGAGCAACAATTGCTCCCCCCAACCGTGCTCCAGACAGGGTCTCTTGATGCGCCTGGCTGTCCTGTAGCTGTAGACCAGGCTGGCCTTGAACTCAGAGATCTGCTTGCCTCTGCCTTCCAAGTACAGAGGGTTCAAAAGAGTGCACCACCACCACCCTGCCTGTCCGGCAACAAGTGCCCTTACTAGCCCAGCCAAATCAAAGAACATAGCTGGTGCCCGCTATTTGTTTGCGCTGATTAGAACTTCATAGGTTAAAAGCTTTGCCCTGCTAGCCAGGGCACCCAGTCCTTCCCTGCTGTTCATGCTGCCCTCTCTTTGTTGACTTTCTTTTCAGTGTGCGATTGCAGCTATTCCTGGGCTGTTGATCTGCATTTCTATTTCTGGCCTGGAGACGCATGGCCTCAGGCACTGCCAGCAGAGGCACAGGTTAAGGCTACAAAGAGCTTTTTTGTCTTGGTTGCTCCTCTGACCTGTTTAGAGTTTCATCTTATGCACAGCTGCGTCGGCTTTCCACAACAATTTCCCACACTTTGCAGGTTATTTGCTGGAGAGAGTGGCCTCGCACCCTGTCATTTGGATCAGTGTTGGGGTCCTGTCAGCTTTCTGTGATTGCTTTTTTTTTTTTCCAAAATATTTATTTATTTATTTATTTATTTATTTGGTTTTGTTTTTGAGACAAGGTTTCTCTGTGTAACAGTCCTGGATGTCCTGGAACTCACTTTTGTAGACCAGGCTGGCCTCAAACTCACAGAGATCTGCCTGCCTCTGCCTCCTGAGTGCTGGGATTAAAAGTGTGGGCCACCACCGTTCTGTTAAATCTGTGTTTTATAAACCTGCTCTGTTACTTTTTTCATCTCTTTTCTATCTCCAACCAAACCAGGAGTGATGCTGGAGTATGACTGAGGTCACAGGACAGAAGGACAGACAGTATTTGAGACATACTAAGCATGGTGATACCTTTGAGTTACTGATACCTTCTCCTGGCAGGCTTGTTTATAACAGAACATCTCGGGCCACCCAGTTTCCTGATGGTGTGGATGTGCGTGTCCCTGGCTTCGGGGAAACATTCTCCTTGGAGTTCTTAGACCCCAGCAAAAGGAATGTGGGTATGTAGGCTTGCTCAGGGTCTCCAGGGCATGTAGCTGGGGGCTCGGCTTTGCTGGGCTTCCAGCTTGCGGAAAGTGCTACATTGCTTTGAAGGGGTATCCTGGGAGCTGACTTTGATTAGTGGGCGCTTCAGGGAGACAGATGTCACTGTGGGTGTGGTGTGGGCGGTGAACACGGGTTATACTTTATGTAATTCTCTGCATTTCTGTCCGTAGGTTCCTATTTCTTCACTATGGTGGAGAGCTTTGTGGGCTGGGGCTATACACGGGGCGGAGATCTCCGAGGGGCTCCCTATGATTGGCGCCGAGCTCCAAGTAAGAAATCTCCCTCCATCCCCACCCCTGTTCTGTCCCTGAGGGCTTAGGAGACAGGGATAAGATAGTCTTGGCCACTAATTGGCCTTGGGCTCTCCCTGTATCTGGGGCTCTGTCGCCCAGTGCAAGTGCAGCGGTGGCAGCCACCAGCTCTGACCAGTCTTGCCTTGTCCTCCCTGTCGCACATCCCAGGACCCTCTGAGGCTCTGTGGGGGTAGAGGATAAGACCGAGGGGGAAAATGAGCCTCTTGGTCCTCTCTTCTTGAACCTTTAGGGGAATTAGTCTGCTCCTACTTAGGCTCCAACATTCTCTGCACCCGCTAGCCCTGGGTCTGGCCTGTGGATTGCCAGTGGTCCAGGTCCCAGGACACTTCCAGCCTGACCCCTGCTTGGCTCTGGCCTGCAGATGAAAACGGGCCCTACTTCTTGGCCCTCCGAGAGATGATCGAGGAGATGTACCAGATGTATGGGGGCCCCGTGGTGCTGGTCGCCCACAGCATGGGCAACATGTACACGCTCTACTTCCTGCAGCGGCAGCCACAGGCCTGGAAGGACAAGTATATTCATGCCTTCATTTCATTGGGTGCGCCCTGGGGGGGCGTGGCCAAGACCCTGCGCGTCCTGGCTTCAGGTAAGACCTCTCTGTCCACTCATGCATGGCTGTTCCCAGAAATGCCTCCTCTTTTTTTCTGTGGTTTCATGCTATGCCAACATCCTTCATGTCTCCTCCCTGGACTAAAACATCCTTTCTGACTAAAACATCCTTTCTCCAGAGTGGCCTTCCGTTTCATTTTTGGAGGCCCAGTGAGATGGCTCAGTGGTTAAAGGAGCTTGCTGTGCAAGCCCAACCACCTGCGTTTGTTTGATCTGCAGGACCAGTATAAAGGTATAAGAAGAGAGCCAACTCCACAAATGACATGCATGTCATATACACACAGTAGTCAGGTAGAAAGAAAAACAAGTCTTTCTCTCTCTCTCTGTTATTTTTTTGTTGTTGTTGTTGTTTTGTTTTGTTTTTTGAGACAGGGTTTCTCTGTAACTTTAGAGCCTGTTCTGGAACTAGCTCTTGTAGACGAGGCTGGCCTTGAACTCACAGAGATCTGCCTGCCTCTGCCTCCTAAGTGCTTGGATTAATGGTGTGTGCCACCATCGCCCGGCTTTTTTTTTTTTTATATTTATTTATTATATATACAGTGCTATGCCTGTATGTCTGCCTGCAGGCCATAAGAGGGCACCAGATCTCATTACAGATGGTTGTGAGGCACCATGTTGTTGCTGGGAATTGAACTCAGGACCTCTTAACTGCTAAGCCATCTCTCCAGCCCCAAAACAAGTATCTTGTTTTCTCCACAGAAATTCTAATGCTGTGGCTGGTGAGGTGGCTCAGCAGGTTGAGGCACTTGTTGCCAAATCTGAGGGCCTGAATTCAGTCCCCAGAACCCACATGATAGGAGGAGAAAACTAACTCGCACGAGCTGTCCTCTGACCTCCACATGCATGCTGTAGCGCTAACTCATGGGCACACACACACACCTTAAAAGAAAGCAGTTGTGGGGTGGGGTGGCACACGCCTCTAATCCCAGCACTTGGGAGGCAGAGGCAGGCAGGGAGTTCTAGGCCAGTTTGGTCTATAGAGCGAGTTCCAAAACAGCCAGGGCCATGCAGAGAGACCCTGTCTTGACCCTCCCCTCCCACAAAGCAATAACAAGGAAATGTAACAGTACTCCTGGTTTCCCCTTTCTAGCTGATGGCCCTGTGACCCGTGCTCTGCTGTGACGTGTACAGAGAGTGGCATACCTGTGGGTCACACAGTATTTGCTTATGTGTACGCACACACAAACATACACAGTGCTGTGCACCTGGCTGGCAGAACTTGGTTTGACCCCCAGTTCTTTTGGGCGGGGGGGGGGGTCCCTTCTCAAGTCTTCCTTACCCCAGCCCCACTTTCCTCACAGGAGGAAGGCTGACTACCACTTCCTGTTTATGAGTTTCACCTGCCTCTGTGGGCAGGCGCTACTAGGAGGAAGCAGGCGTGGGTCTGGCTGGGTCTTCTTGCCTGGCAGCCATGGGGCAGAGCTTCCTGATGCAGGAAGGAGCCACTCTCCTTCCTCCATGACTGAGTGGTAGCCTTGGGGCCCCCTCACTTGGGGACTGTGAACCAGAACTGTCTCAGGAATCTCTAGACTTTATTCCTGCCCTCACTAGTACTGCCTAAATTGCTTGCTCATCTGAACGTTACGATCGGGTCAGGTTCAGAATTTCTCCCAGTAGTGATCCTGGGTTGAGTGGACAATGAGCTCATGGCTCAGGTGTTTAGATACAGTGAGGAGTCATCAGAGTCGTATGCTCTGCCATTCCTGGGCCTACAGGGAGACATGTGGGTGCCTTCAGAATTTGACAGGCAGACATGGTAAGAATTCAGGCATTGGCCCTCTCAAAGCTTTCCTGTAAAACCCAGTAAATCTTTACCTCAGATGTTAGGAAACTGCTGTCAGCCCTAGAAATCCAGGGGTGGGAGAGAGAGATCCATGGACTCTTGGGGTTTCCCTTTCCCCAAGGATTCTAGAGGTAGCAGGCAAAGCTGAGATCCTGGGGTCGGCCAAAAAGGGATTGCTGCCTTCAGATAGTGTTGGGTAATGGGTGATGGTAGTTCTTGAACAAGTAACTCCTTTCTAAGCTGCCTCAGGCCCTGAAAATCTCATTGGCTAATGGGAAGAGCTGACCCCAGCTGTTAGCTGACTCCAGATGTTAGCTGACTCCAGCTATGGCTGACTCCAGCAGCAGCTTCCCACCCAACTGCCTTGCTTCTAGCAAGTCTGGCCTCTTGGAAAAGTGCACTGTGATGGGTGGGACGAAAGCAGGCTGACTGAATGCTGATCTGGACCTAGGAAAGGAAAGGCAAGTACACAGGTCAGTGTAATAAAACAAACAAAAACACCCTAACCGGCCAATTGACTTGGCCGCTTCACCTTAGACAAGATTAGTGCCCACAGGTATTGAGGTTTTTTTGGGGGTTAAGTTCTATTAAACCTCTCAGGGTCCAGCTAAGATTCGCTATAGCAAAATTCTGACTTCTAAGATTGGAAAGTAAATAAATTAACTCACGCATGTAACAGGATTCACTTTATAGATGAACAAACATAAATAACTTGAGGGTGGGCAAAGTGCTGGCTGAATCTCTGCTGAAGAAATACATAAGGAACATGTAGATATGGATATATAATTTCCACAGACAGAAAAAAAAAACAGGAAGAAAAGAAAAAGAAATAAAAGCCAGTGGTGCAGAATGGAGATCATGATGATGGCTAACAGTCTAAGATTCTGGAGTGTTGGCGAACCTGCTGTTCAGGTAGTTTGCTTTCCTTCCAGGAGACAACAATCGCATCCCTGTTATTGGGCCACTGAAGATCCGGGAGCAGCAGCGATCCGCTGTCTCCACCAGCTGGCTACTGCCATACAACCACACATGGTCACATGAAAAGGTATTTGTGCACACACCCACAAGTAACTACACACTCCGTGACTATCGCCAGTTCTTCCAGGACATCGGATTTGAAGACGGCTGGTTGATGCGGCAGGACACAGAAGGGCTAGTTGAGACCATGACGCCACCAGGTGTGGAGCTGCACTGCCTCTATGGGACTGGCGTCCCCACGCCAGACTCCTTCTACTACGAGAGCTTTCCTGACCGTGACCCAAAGATCTGCTTTGGCGATGGTGATGGCACCGTCAACTTGGAGAATGTCCTGCAGTGCCAGGCCTGGCAGAAGCGCCAAGAGCACAAAGTATCATTGCAGGAGCTGCCAGGAAGTGAACACATCGAGATGTTAGCCAATGCCACTACCCTGGCTTATCTGAAACGGGTGCTTTTCAAGCTTTGATTCCTGTGCCAGGCATGACTGCTGGATGGCTGGACCATGGAGCTTCTCTTGGCTCTGACCTACAAGCTTGGTAAAGTTCGTGACTATTGTTCAAGTTTCTAGGTCTTAGGCTGTGAGGTATCTGCCTCGGGGGAATGCCGTTTCTCATCCTTCCTATGTATAATGGGAGTGACGAAGGAAGAGATAAGTGTGGATTCAAAGGACGTTTGATAGAAAGAATGCTGCTATTGATGGAGTTGCGACCTCAGACTGGCTCTGTAGGCTGCCTTGTTTGGCTCCTTACCCCAGTCCCCACCTCAGGCCATGCAGTCCTCCTAGTTC
This sequence comes from Microtus oregoni, assembly GCF_018167655.1. Lineage (NCBI taxonomy): Eukaryota > Metazoa > Chordata > Mammalia > Rodentia > Cricetidae > Microtus > Microtus oregoni. The sequence continues at coordinate 47,141,256 of NW_024543063.1, forward strand.
TCTGGCCTTTCTACTCTTGCCCACTGGGCCCCATCCTTCCTGTGAGCTGAGGTTCCACAGTGACCGTCAGTTGACCTTCCCACACACTGGCTAGGGCTGCTAGCTTCCCTGTGAGCTCGCTGGTGGACATTCTGAGTGTGGCTTCCTGGCGGCAGCCCAGCGCCCCTGCAGGCAGGGCAGTTCATTGTATTCCCCATGGTTCCTCCAGGTCCTGGGCTGTTCAGACTCCACTCCTACCTCTCACCTTTTGCGCATCCTGGTCCTGGTTCTGGATTGGGCAGCAGAGGACCCCTCGATTCTGGGGGACATGTCCTAGGATTCCTGCTCTCCTTGGTTGTGATGTGGGTCCCGGTACTGAAGCTGGCTTTCTAGGTTCTGGGACTGTAGTTTAAAGAGAGAAGGGCCTAGAAAAGGCGCTCAAGGGGACAGCTGTGGTCGCTTGGAGTTTCTCTGAGCCACCGTCTTGAGGACTCCACCACCCTATTGCACCCTGCTGTAGGGTCTTACAACCCACTTGGGCTGGCACAGGAGTCGAGAGGTGGTAGAGTTCCTGCCCAGTGCTTGCTCCCACTAAGCAACTGAACAGGTCTTGGTTTGCAGGAATTAGTCCAGAGAATTGAAAGGGTCCCCGACACCTAGGAGCATAGTGTCCCAGCTAGGGGATTTTTGTTTGTCCCAGGGATGCTGCATGGTCTCTGTGTGACAGCCGGGATGGTGAACCTGGGTCTGTCCAAGGGACAGTGGACCTGACTATGGGTTGAGACTTGGTCAACTTTTAGGTTGGGGTCCCCAAACCACTTTCAGGCTGGACTGCATACACTGCCTTCCCACGATGATTCTGGCACTGGATTCCCCTTGTTAAGCACATTCCTATCATCTGTCTCTCACCTGAGTGGTGGCCCCCCGTCTGGGGCCCGGAGCAAGCTGTACCTCAATTTTGGCAATAAAAGTATTCTGGATACTGTAAGGTGCCTTGTTCTGCACTGTGCATGAGAGGCGGGAGGGGTGGAGCAGAAGGTAGGAAGGCACTGGAGAGGTGGCCATTTGGGCTGCAGCTTTGCTGGGTCTCAGCATTCTCCCCGTTACCCTTCTGTCCTCTTCTCTGGGATCCATTTCTCCACTGGGACCAAGAAACAGACCCAGAACTGTATCTCTAGGAGTTGGGCTCCTGTCCTCACCCTTCTGCCTGATCAGCAGTCCCCATATGATGCCCCAAAGCTGAGGTTGGGGATAAGGATGATCCTGCAAATAACCCTGGTTGGACTCCCTAGCCTCTGCCTTCCCTCAGCTTCTGGTCTCAGTGTCGTTTGAACCTGAAGTTCATTTTAGGAAGTCGCCGTTTTTAGATTCAGCATCTTCTCTCCCTGCTTCCTTGAGTCTGGACAGGAAGTCATAGTAAGAGATCAGGTTCTAGCCAGCTCAGCTTCACCATAACATCCCTTAGAACTTCGCTTCAGATGGTGGGAAACTTGCCAGTCCTGAAAACCCAGGAGGAAGCCATGGAAGCTCATATGCTCCTGTGAGTTTTCCTGTTCTCAAGGATCCTAGTAGGAAGGAGAGACTAGGTTAAGACAGGGGTGGGCAGTAGAGATCACGGCTAAGAAATGGGAGTGTACGGAGAGGGACGGACTAAGGGAGTGTCTGAGATAGGGATGTGTCGGGGCTGTGGACCCCCAGACCCTGAATTTTCTGTAAACAACTTGTTTTCCAATGCTTGCAGCTGCTCTGAGCAAAACAACTTGTTTTCCTTTGTTTGCAGCTGCTTGAGACCCTCAGGAGTTCCTGATGGCAGAGGAGTGGTTTCTGGTGGGTTTGGCTGGGGCGTGGCTATCAGTTAAGGATCCCTATATAAGCTGCCCTGAACACAATAAAGGGGTCATGCTTGGGGAATTCAAGGATGACCCGTGTCCCCTGTGTCTCTGTCTGTGTGTGTGTCAATCTCCAGGCCCTTGCCCGAGACTTGCAAACCATCACAGAGTACAGACGCGTACTGTACCGTAGTGCGTAGCGAATACACGAAGAGCAGATGTGGTATGCTTTACAGGATGCATGTGGAGGGATTGGGCCCCAGCCTCAACTTGGTATAGAACCTGGGCCCCTGAGGATGCTCAGTTCCAATGGTAGTTTCCCAATTGAGTCGGTCAGACTAGACGCCAGGTGTTAATATACTCTGGGGTCACTAGAGGGCGATCTAAGCCTCACTGTACCAGGTATGCAGTGTTGGCCAGACCTGTGAGGAAGGGGTGGTCAGGAAAGGGAGAATGAGGTGAGGACATACAAGCCCAGCTGGGGCAGTACCCTAAGTGAGAAGCTGGTAACATGAAAAGAAGCCTCACTCCCCGGCCCTACTCACTTGACACCTACTTACCGGCCGCCCATGCCATCTCCTGTGATGACCTTGTAGCCGGCTCATTCGATTCTTGGCCCTACTGGAACCTTAATTTCAGAGGCAGAGAAGCACTCCACCAGCAGCAGACGATTTTCCTTTCTTCTTTTGACCTTCCTGAGTCTCAGCTTCCTTATCTGATCAATGAGGATAAGTGTATCCTGCAGGGATGCTCCTGTAGAACAAGAATGCCGACGTTGGAAAACATCTCGTCCTGTGTCTTATACGTGGTGAGCGTTCAGCTGGTGAGCTTTTACATGGGAACCGGAGGCAGCAGAGCCAGAGATCTAGATGAAAACCGGCACGATTCTCTACGCAGCTATTGCGAGGACAAGTGGGTGGGCTATCACTGAATGGAGCGTTGTCTCAGAGAGGCTTGGGGAACTGATTCCAGAAGTAAAGGGTCACACGCAACTGACTTAAATCTATATAGCCTCATGTACACGTCCAGAGGTGTGGAAGGCTGTAAGGAAATCCAGCTGCTGCCCAGGCTGCAATACTTACAGCACACACACCCCCTACAGGCACTGTTCTGATCCTTGTCTGTGGATCTCTATGTAACAGTGTTTCTCACATGGGGTAGGGAGTTTACATCAAAGGAGTATTGGTGGCCTCCTATCCTGCTCCCACCCCCCACTCTGCCTCTAGTCTGGGAATCAGAGGGGCTGAATCCAGGCTTATGCTGGGAAGCCTTCCTCATCCTTAGTGTGGTATAAGAAACCGCTGCCTATTGATTTCCTGTTTGTAGACATTCTGCCGCTATTTCTTGGGGCCGGAACCTGAACTCTCCTCAGAGTCCCTGCTATGCTGTTGTCTGTCTGTGTTGTTCCATGGTGTTAATGACTTTTAATAAGCTCCATACAACCAGCAATCCATCTCAGGGCCCTCTTGAACTTGCATCAGAGACCTTTCAAGGGTTCTAAGCAGAGGTTACACAAAGGGGTGGCACCAGCAAGGGTTCCTCAAGGACTGTCATCCGATAGGTGTTAAGTCTCAACGAAACATGGGACAAAGGGCTGAGGTGCCTGTTGACATCAAATTGGACGCTGACTGCAGACTTTCCTAGAACCTGTTACCACCCAGTCGAGTCCTGGCATCTCAGCATTTCTTGTCACCCCCCATGTCCCTTACCCTAAATCTTTCCAGTCCTGGGCTTGTTTCCCTTCCCTCCGCTTCTTTCCTATATAAACTCAGCCATTTTGTGTCTCTTGTTCTTCTCTTGGCCTCTTAGTCCTCCTCTCCCCTCTCTTTCTTCCTCTCTCCGACTCCCTCTCCTTTTGTGGCCCTGTCTGGTTTATTCTGTTGGCCATATTCATTCTGGAATCTTCCAGATGCTTCTGGTGGTGCCCTTCCTCTCATCTACAATAAAAACGTCTTCAACCATACCTAGGAGTGGTCATGTCCTCATTTTCATTCATCAGGCAGAAGGAAGGAAAGTTTTAAGAGAGGTTTTTTTTTCTTTTGAAGATCTATTTATGTATTTTCTGTATATGAGTGTTCTGTTTGCACGTACTTCTGCACACCAGAAGTGAGCATCAGATCCCATGATAGATGGTTGTGAGACACATGTGGTTGCTGGGAATTGAACTCAGGATCTCTGGAAGAGCAGCCAGTGCTCTTAGCCTCTGAGCCATCTCTCCAGCCCAGTCATTACAAATTTTGCACTTAGTAGAATAACCCGATCACGTTACAAAGTTTCACACTTTGTAGAATTTCACAATCAATTTATAAAACAAACATGCAGACAATCCACCAAGCTCATGATATTTTACGTGCTTTTGGGTGGGTACGGAGCGCACATGGCAGGTGCTGCAGGTTGAACTCTGAGGCAGCTGGCAGGGGATTGGCATGCAGACCTGGGTAGAGAGTTCAGATACTAACTATGCATTTCCAGAGTCTCCCACTGAGGGGATGAGAGTGAGGGTTTGAGTGTCTGACCCAGGACATCTTGCTAGAAGAAACGACTGGGAAGCAGTGTGTGGTATCATGGACAAGAAGATCATGGTTACCATATTTTGGGGTACAGCCTGTTCCCCAACAAACTAGGTTTAGCAACACAACTCAATAAAATGATAAATGGAGACAAATTAATAGTGGAAAGCAGAAGATTCATTCAGTGTGAATAAAAGATCTGTTTTCCCTTATGTTTTTGCCTGCCTGCCTGCATGTGTACCACATGCATGCCTGTCGGATCCCCAAGAACTGGGGTTACAGGTGTTTAGAGGCACCACGTGGGTGCTGGGAATAGGGAATAGAACTCCCTCCTTTGGCCAGTGAACTTAGTTACTGAGCCATCCCTTCTGCCACCCAGGATAGGGTTTAAATCTTAAAATTCCAAGTCTCTCTTTGAAGGTCATCTGACCAGTTGTAAATTTTTCTCCACGAGAAAAGAGCATCCTCCTTTGGATGTTCCAACCTCTTCCTCTTCAAGAGGGACATTCCTGGAGGAAATAATGATTTCTTGGGTCCTATTTTTTTTTTTTTTTAAAGTCTGATAGCCTAAGAGGAGAGCACAGCTGTCTCTTTAGAATGTATTTTTTATTCCTGCCAGCCAGGTCGGTTAGAGGGTGCAGTGGAATATAAAATCAGGGTTGAGTCTGAGCGCCAGCCCTACTAAAGAAAAAGATAACCTAAAAGGAGATAGAGAAGGAGCGACCAGAGGGAGAGGAGACGGGTAGGAGGCTGTGGCTTCCCCAAGAGGGGTGTCAGCAGGGTCAGGCAATACCAGGACAAAGCCCTGGGGTGGCTAAGGGAGCAAGAAGTGGTCGAAGTGGATCTGAGCTGACAGGCAGAGCACAGGTCCCGACTGTGCCTTTCTTTCTTCCTGGATTCCACAGGCTGAAGGCCGGCCGTCAAACGGCGAGGCGGTCTAGAGGTCTTTGTGTGAACTGTCTGAGGTCTCACTGGGTATGGAGTCCCCAACAAAGGCCGAGAAGGAAACTGTGTGGGGACCCTCGAGAGCTCCATGCCTCAGCATCCCCAAGGGCTTCAAGTGACTGCATGCGGCGTCCGGGAGTGGCCATCCCAGGAGTGGGCGACCGGACCCGAGTCACAGTCCGTGGGGGTCCCCGGCGGCCCGCGGATCGCCTAGGGCCCCGGCGCGCTCTGGTGCCCGGAAGCAACGCCGCCTGGGGGCCCCCAGCTCCGAGCCGGGTCCCCAGGCGGCGCGCGCTGTCGCGATCCGGTGCGAGTGACGTGGCGTGGGCGGGGCTTGAGCGGCAGCGGCGGCGGCGCGACCGAGCATCCTGGCAGCGCCGGGGCACCGGGAGCTAACTGGCGGGGGCGAGGAGGTGAGAGGCTGGCTCCGGTTCGGCCCGGGGCTGGTTCCGTTTCGGTCGGGGACGTCTCGTGTGCGGTCGAACGCTCTGCTCGGCCGCCGTCGCCGCGTGCTGGATGCGGGCCGGAAACCGCGTGGGGCGGAGGGCGCGGGAGAGACGCCGCGGCTGAGAGGAGGACGCCGGGAGCGTGGAGCCCTGAGTGGACGGTGGTGTGAGGAAGACGCACGCGCAGCCAGCCAGCCAGCGAGCGGGCGCGTGCATGCGTGTGTGCGTGAGAGAGAGAGACCCTGGATGGTTTTGTGAGTGTGCAAGACTCTTAAGTGTGAGGGGGTCTGTGTGTGAAAGAGAAAACTGCGAGGCAGAGAGTGTAACGGAGACCCAGTGTGCGTGACGGAAAAATCCCAGAGTGTGAGGAGGAAAACTGTGGGCAGGAGGGCGCCTCGAGAGTGTGCGACGCTGAGTGTGAGAGGGACCGGCTCCTTCGCAGTCCGTGGCCGTGTGAGGGATCCCTTGGAGCAGAGACTGCGAGGGAGAGGCTGTTGTGCGGGAGCCCGCGAGTGTGAGGAGGGCAGAGACAGCTGGGCGGTGTGCGAATGCCGGAATGCAGCTTCTTGGCGCTGTTGAAACCTCTTGACTCGTGTTGGGACTTAGAGTGCTGAGGGATTGGCTGTCGGGAACACGGTGCTCTGGCCGGGGCACTTCTGAATCTCTCGAGTTTGTCATCTCCCTGACCATCTCATGTCACAAATGTCCAGAAATATTTGTGAAACATTCTGAAAATTCTGTGCTGAGCACTAAGTCCAAAGGCTTGTCCCCGTGTTGTGTAATGGACCAGTATAAATAGAAATCAACATCTAATTTAACAAGTCTTGGGGAACCAGTCGTAAACACGGGGCTTACGTGTGGGAAGGAATTCCGCCTTTGCTGTAAATGAGGGGGAAACCGCTCAGGCTTGGGCAGCTGACCTAACCCTCTGTGTAGCAGGATGCTCAGCTGTTTGGCGCCTGATTTCTGAGAGCTGCTCCGGGATTTGAAGACTTAGCAGGAGCAGACTTGAAGCTGTTGCTTTCTGAGATTTTTTTTTTTAACCTCTTTACCTGGTGAGGCCCTTCAGGAAGCTGCCCAGGCTTCGTACTTGGTTAAGGCTCCATTGTGGTTTCATACAGCCGGCTTTTGCTTCCCGCCTTTGGTCTTAGGCTGTTTAGTTGAGTTATATTTGGTTTTCCTTCCTTGGCAAATGTAAAGAAAAGTCACAGCTCTCATGGGGATATAGGACCTCTAACAGTACTTGAATACTATATGCAAATCTCTGGGTTTCATCCCTAGTTCCTCCTCAAACGAGAGAAAAAGAAAGACAGGAAGACCAACAAAGACAGAAAGAAAACCTTGAGAACCTGATTTTTTTTTTCCTTCACCCTCTTTCTTTATTTATCTGGATTTTTTTTTTTTAATGTGGCTGATCTTGGAGTATCTCGATAGAGGAATTTTCTGACTTTTATGCATTCTTGCTGTAATCTCTAGAATGTGGAGATGTTTCTACAACAGTTATGTACATGATGCTCTTAGGACCTGGGACTCTAGAGCAATAGATCCCTATGACTTGAGATGACCAGGGTAGTCTCTGACACCAAATCTGTGCTGATTGTGTCAGTCATACCCTTTATGTGGTAGAGTAAATAATGGGAGTGTAAAATTTAGATTTTACAGGAGGAAATACTCTGATGTTTTCTGTAAGTTAAGATTTTTTGACAAGTAACTAAGAACTTATTTGTTACAGAGATTGAATGACCAAAACAGAGAAGAGGAATTAGCCCTTTCTTGGTACCTGACTGTTTTGTGGAGAAATAACTTAAAAAAGCGTGGATCCTCACTGATTTCGTGACAGGTGAATATTACCACTCTGTTCTTTGTTTTTCTTCTCTCTCTCTCTCTCTCTCTCTCTCTCTGTAGTTATTTGCATACTTTGTGACTATGATGCAAATAAAAAGGCTTAAGAGGCCAGCCTGTTCTACAAAGAGGGTTCCAGGACAGCCAGGATGACACAGAGAAACCCTGTCTCCAAAAACAAAACAAAAATCATAGTGTTATAAAACATCATAACGCATGTAACTTGTTTTGTAAATGAATTATGTATTTATGTCTTTTTAATTTTTTTTCAAGACATGGTTTCAGTGTTGCCTAGGCTGGTCTCAAACTGTAAATGAGAGGACTTTTAGTCTCTCCGGTGCTGGGATTATAGGTCTGAACTACAGTGCCTACCTCTATCTTATGTTTTTTGTTTTGTTTGTTTTTTGGTTTTAGTGTTGTGGGTTTTTTTTTTTTTTTTTTTTTTTTTTTTTTTTTTTGAGACAGGGTTTCTCTCTGTTGCCCTGGCTATCCTGGAACTCACTCTGTAGACCAGGCTGGCCTCAAACTCACTGAAAACTGCCTGCCTCTGCCTCCTAAATGCTGGGATTAAAGGCATGGTGGCTTGGCAGAGCTATGAGTATCTTAGCCATTGTGATTGTGAAGTAAATTGTATCTCAGTTACTTGATATTCTTCATAAGACAATAAGTATCATTTTTGTTACTTGAAAAAAAAAGTTAAAATAAATATATCTACAACTTTCTTTGTGATTACATTTTTATATGATTTACCTTTTTCTTAAAAATTGCATATGAGGGGCTGGAGAGATGACTCAGTGGTTAAGAGCATTGACTGCTCTTCCAGAGGTCCTGAGTTCAATTCCCAGCAACCGTATGTGGCTCACAACCACCGGTAATAAGATCTGGTGCCAACTTCTGTCTGCAGGCATACATGCAGGCAGACCATTGCATACATAATAAATAAATAAATCTTAAAAAAAATTGCATATGATAATTTTCTTGTTAAATTTTCCTAAAGAAATTTTAGGGATCTAGTAAACTCCTTTACCACCTGCTGCAGGATTCTGGAGAATAGGATGAATCCTGCTAGAAACTGCTGTGTTTTTTCCACTTTTCATACCAGTGCTGGGGAACCCTGCTAAATACACACTCTCCGCATTGAGTCTCACCCTCAGCCCCAGGATGTGTCTTTTGATTTTAGAGATGTCAGCATCTTAGAGATTGAGACTAGTAACTATGTATGATCTATACTGATTTATTTTAACTACTGTATAAGATTTGACAGTGAATCCCAGCTATAGAGAAATGCTGTCTCAAAACAAAACAAAAAAAATTTGGTAGAATTTTGATAACCCACTTCTTTTTTCTTTTCTTTTCTCCCTCTCTCCCTCCCTCCCTCCCTCTCTCCCTCCCTCCCTTTCTCTCTCTTTCTTTCTTTTTCTTATTTATTTATTTATTTATTATGTATACAATATTCTGTCTGTGTGCATGTCTGCAGGCCAGAAGAGGGCACCAGACCTCTTTACAGATGGTTGTGAGCCACCATGTGGTTGCCGGGAATTGAACTCAGGACCATTGGAAGAGCAGGCAATGCTCTTAACCACTGAGCCATCTCTCCAGCCCCTTTTTCTTTCTTTTTCAAGACAGGGTTTTCCTATGTAGCTTTGGAGCCTGTCCTGGAACTAGCTCTTGTAGACCAGGCTGGCTTTGAACTCACAGAGATCTGCCTGTCTCTGCCTCCTGAGTGCTAGAATTAAAGGCATGCACCCACTGCCTAGCTGATAGCCTATTTCTAATACCAGGCTTAATATTGGCTTAAGATGGACCCCTTATGCCAGCAGTTTCCATCGCATTGTTTCAATGGTTCTACAGATCTCTGTGGGGAATGGGATAGGCAATATCTGTCACATAGGTGTGGGGTCCTTTTTTGGGCATCTGTGGTACTGTGGGACTGATTAAATGTAAATGAATTAAAAACTTTTTTGTCATTATTTATATTACTTCATCAGCTTTTACCTGAAAAGCACAGTGACAGAGAATGTCTGTTCTAAATACTGCATTCTAGGACAGCTTGGCTTCTGATTGAGAGAGAGGCACTGTCTCAAAAAGAAAAAACAGGGCTGGAGAGATGGCTCAGTGGTTAAGAGCATTGCCTGCTCTTCCAAAGGTCCTGAGTTCAATTCCCGGCAACCACATGGTGGCTCACAAGCATCTGTAATGAGGTCTGGTGCCCTCTTCTGGCCTGCAGACATACACACAGACAGAATATTGTATACATAACAAATAAATAAATAAATATTTAAAAAAAAAACAACCGTTATATATGCTTATGTGTATGTATTTTTGTTTTAAAAAAACAGCTTTAACAAAAGCATCTTTTTGCTTTGTTTTACTTATGTGTGCTTTTTAAATTCCATTTATTTTTCATGTGTATGTGAGTGTGGGCACATAAGAGCCATGGAATGCATTTATAGGTCAGAGGACAACTTTAGGGAGTTGGCTTTCACCTTCCACCTTGTTGAGGCAAAATCTCTCTTGCTGATTGTTACTGTCAGCTTACTCCAGGCTATCTGGCCCACAAGCTTCCCGCTGGCTTGCCTGTCTCAGCCTCCCCTTTGGCCATTCAGTGCTGGGATTACAGATGTGCATCTGGCCTTTTCATGGGTTCCAGGGATTGAACTTGGTTCGTAAGGTTTGTGCAAGTGCTGTTTACTTGCTAAGCCATTTTTCTGGGCTCATAATTATTTAGCACTATTTTATGTGCATTGGTGTGAAGATGATAGTTCCCTGGAACTGGAGTTACAGACAATTGAAAGCTCCCATGCAGGTGCTGGGAGTTGAACCTTGGTCCTCTGGAAGAACAGGCAGTGCTCTTAACTGCTGAGCCATCTCTCCAGCGCTCTCTCTCACTCTCTCTGTCTTTCTTTTTTTCCTCTCTGTCTCTCTGTCTCTCTCTGGCTCTTTTTGGTTTTTCGAGACAGGGTTTCTCTGTAGCTTTGGAGCCTGTCCTGGCACTTGCTCTGTAGACCAGACTAGTCTTGAATTCACAGAGATCCACTTGCCTCTGCCTGCAGAGTTCTGGGATTAAAGGCATGCACTGCCACCACCCAGCTTTTTCTTTCTTTTTTGAAACAGGCTTTTATGTAACCTAGGTTAAAGTCTTGTGTAGCCTAGGCTGGCCTTGAACTCTGATATATAGTAGCAGGTAAATTGTTTTGATTATGTTGCCTTAACTTGTTGAGAGCTCCTCAGATTATAGACATGGGCATCTGTACTGGCTTTATGCTATACTGGAGAACAAACCCAGGGCTTTGTGTGTACTAGGCAAATACTCTATCAGCAGAGCTTTATCCCTGCCTGTCTGGGTTCTTTTGTTTCTTTTCTCAGCAACTTATTTATGTCTTCATAGTTAGAGTGATTTCCTATAGTTTGCATATTGAGATTTTCTTTATAGCCAATCTAACACTGTTAACAGCATCTTTTACTTGGTGTATTTAGATAATTTATATTAAATATAGTTATATAACTTGCTTAAAGCCTGCTATTTTTGATAGACTTGATGCATACCTCTAGTCCCAGGGCTCAGGACTCGTGTGAGGTGTATAGACATATGCCATCACACTCAGCTCTCTACTGTTGGCCTGTTACTTATACATCTTTAATATTTTTTAATTGTTGCCCTAATTTTACAGTGTAAATCTTTTATTACTGGCCTCTAGGGGATAGGGCCATAATTATATGTCTGGCAAGTTCTCTACCACTGAGCTATACTTTAGCTTCATGAATCTTTAATTACAGTCTACCCTTAAGTAAGATATTCCTTCACTATAATGTAAGAACTTTATACAGTATTCTTTCAATTTTTGCCTCCTGTTCTTTATGATAGTATTGTCAGGCATTCTTTTTTCCTTTGTGCTATAAACCCATGCTACATTTCTGCAGTTTTTGCTTCGGGCTTCATTTATAGCCTAAAAAAGTTTAAAATAGTCTCCCTCCCCTTACTTACTTCAGACTATTGTTCTACAGCTTTTATATATTTTACCGTTTTATTTTCTCTATTCTGACTCATGATTTTCTACATTTGTTCCTCTTATTGTTGAGTTTAGAGCCTTTTAATCTACTAATCACAGTTATTTTAGTCTCACTTTTTGCAGGCCTAGGATTGAACCCAGGGTCTGATGCAAGCACCCAGCCACTGAGCTATATTCCCAAACTCACTGTAGTCATTGTATGTGTTGCTTTTTGTGTGCATGCGTGTGTGTGTGTGTGTGTGTGTGTGTGTGTGTGTGTGTGTAAGTTAGTGGTCACCTTGTGGGGTTTTTTGAGAGTATGTGTTAAATACTGGCTGACCTGGTACTCACAGAGGTCCTCCTGTTTCTGCCTCCTCAGTGCTGGCATGTGCTACTAACCACTATGCTTAACCACCTTGTGTTTTTGAGAAAGTACCTCATGATTATATAGGAAGCACTGAGCTGTCTCCTCAGTACCCCCCACTCCTTCAATTTCAATTTTTGTTCCTCTCTCTCTCTCTCTCTCTCTCTCTCTCTTTCTCTTTCTCTCTCTATTTATTTTTGGTTCTTCAAGACAGGGTTTCTCTGTGTAGCTTTGGAGCCTGTCTTGGAACTCACTCTGTAAACCACGCTGGTCTCAAACTCATAGAAGTATGCCTACTCCTGCCTCCTGCGTGCTGGGATTAAAACTGTGCATCACCACTACCGCCTGAAATAAATTTTCTATTTATTTATTTATTAATTTTGGTTTTTGGAGACAGGTTTTTTTTCCTTGTGACTTTGGAACCCGTCCTGGAACTAGCTCTTGTAGACCAGACTGGCCTCTAACTCACAGAGATCCTCCTGTCTCTGCCTCCCAAGTGCTGAGTTTAAAGGTGTGAGCCACCACTGCCCAACTTCTTCTTTTTTTTTTTTTTGAAATGAAGTATTGCTGTGTTATACAGACTGGTCTTGAACTTCTGGGCTTAAGTGATTCTCCTGTCTCAGGCCTCTAGTAATTAGCCAGGACCACACGCAGCTGGTTGCATCTGCCCATGCCCTCTCCCCATCATAGCCATTTTAAACAGTCTATTTGATGTTTCTCATCATGTTTGATATCTTGCCTCTTGATAGTGGGTTATTTTTCTTGCTATTTTTTCTTTCCTTATTTATAATTTGTTAGTCATTGCCATAGTTTGTAGAACAGGAGAAACTTATTCTGAAAAATAGGTATGACTCTTTTGCAAGGTTGTTGGTAGAAGAGTTCGAACCAATTATAGAATTGTGTTGGGTTTTGTTGTTGCTATGGTGCCTTGGGTAACCTTACCTTCACATTCCTCTGGTGTTTCTTTGTGCTTGGGGTTGGTTTGCTTTCCTACAGGGAAGACTTTTTCTCAAAGTATATTTTCTATTCTCAGTTTTATCCCTTCTCCGTGTACAGTTTGCTATACTCTGGGTATTGTACTGCTGTTGCTTTTTTCTGGGTGCAAACTCTTAGTGGGAATGGGATGCAGGAAGGTTTTCTCTTTGTCCTGGTACAGCCTCAGTTTCCTTGTGTCTGGGTGGGATTGATCTTTCTGGGTTATTTTGCCTGACACAGAGGTTATACTTCTCAGTGGTTTTTACCAGAATTTCCTGTTCCCTTCTCAAACACAAAAATTTTCTTTCTTCTTCTTCTTTTTTTTTTTTTGCTGTTACTTTTTCCTCTTTTGGTTTTTGAGACTGTGTACAAATTGTCTTCTAATCTTTCTCAAGAATCTGAGCTAATTTTATCACCTCCTCTTCATTTTCAAATTTTTTTTTATTACATTTATATATATTTGTGTGTGTGCATGCATGCATGTGTGTAAAGGTCAAAGACAACTTGTGGTAGCTGGTTCTCTCTACCATGTGGTTGTGGGGGTCCAATTCAGGTCATCAGGCTTGGTGACAAGTGTCTTTAACCCCTGAGCCATCTCTCTGACCCAGGCCTTTATATTTTATTGAGCAGTTTTATATTGTTTAGTGTAATATTCACAGAATGTCAGTGAAGCTTTTGGGAAGAACAGCTGAAGGTCAGAGAATGTTGAGGTACAGCTAGCTGGTTTTTGACTGTGGAGTTTCTGGTCTCAATTCTTTCTTATTTCCATGCTGCCTTATCATACTGTTGTTTTGTTCTGAGGACATGATCCATGCCCTTATTGACTCTGCTCACTGCTGTGTCTTTACATGTAATCCTAGTGGATGAGGTGCTTGGCTGGTTTCTAGAGGAATGTGAAGTGGGAGTTAGATTTAGAGGAAAGGTAAGGAATGGCCTTGGGGTTTTGTAGCCAAGCAAGGCAGGAATTTAGCCATCTGTCCTCAGGGAGTTTGCTGTAGTTATTTCACAGTTTTGCTCTTGTGTTAAAATAAGATAGGGGTTTTAATTACCTTAGCTAAGGACAGGCTCATAGTGATAATTGCATTTGGTTATTGAGTGAAGAAAAGAGCTTTCTTCTTAGCTGAAGGAGAGGAGTCCTTCCTAAACTAATTCAGCAATTCTAGGCAAGAGGTGTTCTGGGGCTGTGACTGATTGTAGCACATTTCTTCCAGAGCAAGCCAATGGGGAGTTTGTCTAGTGTGTAGACCCATTGAATAAAGCCACATCAGACACACTAGTGCCCAGCTGTACAGGTACACAAGGGATACCTGGCAACTCTCACTCTCTCTAAGTTCTGATGGACTAGAGGACGCTGGAGTAGCCTCTAGGGCCAGGCTTTTCTGCCTGTCTGTATGTTGAGTATTTAGACCCCGAAGGTTTCTTTGTACCTCACTCTTACATGAGCATGGACTCCTGGCTGTTTGCTGGATTTGTTCCCATGGAAACCTGGACTCACTTGACATTCATGTGAAACAAATATGCTTCCACATGCTTGCATAGGGAACCTGCATAGAGCTTAGTTCCAAGAATGAGAAGTGTTCTCAAAGTCTGGGCTTATTAAAGTAGAGGTAGCCTGGCTCTACTCTTCTCATGCCCCAGACAAGTTTTTTAACTAGGGCCTAGGTCCAGACTCTTGGAACGATTGGGATAAGTCAAACAAGAGTTTTGAGTGGGGTCTGTAATGAATTTTCCCTGTTTCCAAGGATTCTCACACTCCAATGACCTTGGGTTCCTTTGTTTTAGCCCTGTGAAGCCAGGCTCTGGTATACATTTTGTTTTATTTTTGTTCTGCCCTTCAGCCCCATGCTTTTTCTTTCTTTAGGTGAGGGTTACTAAATAGTAACCTTTGATTTCCCCCGCTTCAACCTCCCAAGTACTGGAATTACAGGTGTGTGCCACTGCCACTCTGCCAAGCTTTATGTCTTTGTTGAGGAGAGGAGAGGATTTTAGAAAGCTGAAGTATTGATTCTGTTCTATTTTTTTTAACTTTTATTCTTCTCTTATGTATTACATTGACTATCATTTCCTCTCCCTCTACTCCACCCAGTCCCTTTCCCCCAGATCAACTCCTTCTGTTTCCCTTAAAAAAAAAAAAAAAAAAGCAACCGTACCAGGGATATTCACGAAACATAGCTTAACAAGATACCATAAAACTGGGCACAAATCCTTTTATCACAGCTAAACATGGCAACCAAGTAGGAAGAAAACGCTCCCAAGAGCAGGCAAAAGAGTCAGAGACACCCCCCACTCCTGTTGTTGGGAGTCCCACAAGTTACTAAGCCACACAACCATAACGTGCAGGGGACCTAGCTCAGACCCATACAGGGTCTGTGTTTGTCACTTCAGTCTGTGACCCCTATGGCCTGTGTTCTCCTGTTGTCCTCGAACTCTCTGTCTCCTACAGTCCCTCCTTCTGTTCTTCAGGGTTCCCCTGGCTCTGCCTAGTGTTTGCCTGTGGGTCCACCTCTGCTCCCATTGGCTGCTGGACGATGCCTTTCTGACAGTTGGGCTATGCACCTGTCTATGAGTATCATCTATTCTTACCTTTAGAAGTTATCCTGTGACCTTTAAGGAATGGTTCCTTGATGGCAATTTTATGGCCCACTACATTCCTTTTCCCAAAGGTGAGGTAGGATTATTGTTTCTGACCTGTGATTAGCACAGGAGTTAAGGAAGAGAGGCCAGCTTGCATAGAGTCAGGAGATTGCCTGTCTTCTTTTGACATAGTCTTCTTAAGTAAGACAGTAGAATCTACTCTCTTGAGTTGGTCCAAAGGGAATGAATGTGTACACACATGCCATCTTATCGTGATGTTTTCCAATGCTGGGTCTGTAACTAAGGAGGCTGTGACTTTGGGTAGGTGGCAAGACTAGAAATTGTTTTGGGAGAATCACTTTGTAGCATAGATTGTGTTAAGGAACACGCTGAAGAGGAAAGAGAATAAGCCAGTGGCAAGTTAGCTCCAAGTTAGGGTGCCCCTGGGTGTCCCTTTCCCCTTCTCTCTTATAATCTTGTAATCTCTTAGATTCTTTTTTAAAAAAAAGATTTATTTATTTTTAATGTACATTGGGGTTTTGCCTACATGTTTTCTGTGTGAGGATGTCAGATCCTCTGGAACTGGAGTTACAGACAGTTGTGAGCTGCCATGTGGGTTCTGGGAATTGAACCCGTGTCCTTTGGAAGAGCAGCCAGTGCTGGTAACCGCTGAGTCAGCTCTTCAGCCCCATCTCTTAGATTTTTTTTTTTTTTTTTGGTTTTTTGAGACAGGATTTCTCTGTGGCTTTGGAGCCTGTCCTGGAACTAGCTCTGTAGACCAGGCTGGTCTCGAACTCACAGAGATCCGCCTGCCTCTGCCTGAGTGCTGGGATTAAAGGCGTGCGCCACCATCGCCCGGCCATCTCTTAGATTGTTGAAAAGAAAGGCATTGAATCAGTAAGCGGTAATGTGGAGAGTAAGGCTACACATGATTCTATGTGTTTTCAGGAAGGTCTCTGCAATCATGGTTTTCTTTCTTTCTTTCTTTCTTTCTTTCTTTCTTTCTTTCTGTTTGTTTGTTTTGGTTTTTGAGACAGGGTTTCTCTGTGTAGTCCTGGCAGTCCTGGAACTTACTCTGTAGATCAGGCTGGCCTTGAACTCAGCTATCTGCTTGCCTCTGCCACTCCGGTGCTGGGATTAAAGGTGTGCACCACCATGTGGAATTTAGAGTCTTCCTGCCTTAATCTTCTGAATGCTGGGATTACATTTGTGTACCACCACACAAAGCTATATTAATGATATACTCTCTCTTAGCATCTTCTTAACCCTTCCATGTAACTGCAGATCTTGCCACATCTGGTTGAATGCCTGTAGATGGAACTGGAGAGATAATGGCTTAGCACTTAAAGAGCACCAAGTTCAATTCCCAACACCCACATGTCAGTACACAACTGTCTGTAACTCTAGTTCCAGAGGATCTGATCCGGCGTCCTCACACAGATATACAAAGGCAAAACTTCAGTGTACATTACACCGTTAATCCCAGCACTTGGGAGGCAGAGGTAGGCAGATCTTTGTGAGTTTGAAGCCAGCCTGGTCTATAAGAGCTAGTTCCAGGAAAGAAATTCTGCCTTGAATAAATAAATAAACAAATAAATCACCTCCAGTTGCTTGTATCTTAAGTGAAACTGAGACAAGTCTGTTGTGTTTTGTGTGTTGCATGTTCTAGCTAAGCAGGTGGTGGGCAGGGAAATTGTCTGCCTGGCAAGTGTTGACTAAGCCAGAGTCACTAGCTCCTGCTCTAGACATGACACCTTTGTTTTCTTTGCCAGGCCACAGTAAACACAGGTGTACAGGAACCATTTACCATGGAAGCCAGGGAACTTGGGAGTCCCATACCCACCTACCATCTTCTCCCCAAGGCCAACCAGCACACTGTAAAAGAAGATGCCAGCTCACCATCTCAAGGGTCTCCAGAGACTATGCAGCTGAAGAAGGAGATCTCCTTGCTGAATGGGGTCAGCCTGGTGGTGGGCAACATGATTGGCTCAGGGATCTTCGTCTCACCCAAGGGTGTCCTAAAATATACTGCTTCCTATGGGTTGTCACTAATTGTGTGGGCCATTGGTGGGCTCTTTTCTGTTGTGGGTGCCCTTTGTTACGCAGAACTGGGAACCACTATCACCAAGTCAGGGGCCAGTTATGCTTACATTCTAGAGGCCTTTGGGGGCTTCATTGCCTTTATCCGTCTGTGGGTCTCACTGCTAATTGTTGAGCCCACCAGTCAGGCCATCATCGCCATCACCTTCGCCAACTATATCATCAAGCCCTCCTTCCCCACCTGTGATCCTCCATATGCGGCCTGCCGTCTTCTTGCTGCTGCCTGCATATGTAAGTATGGGGGTGAGGCAGGGGCATATGTGGAGGTGTGGGTGCTGTATTACTTGTATGATTACTGAAACCTGAATGTCATATTTTGCTCTTTGGGGAGGAGGGAAGGTGTGAGGTCTCATACCTTTTGAAAAAATAATCTCATCACTTATTTGGTTCTGAGAGCTAAGTAAACAAAGGATGGGAGAAGTTTGAATCTGTTCATGGTGTTTGGGGCCTTGGGTTTCTCTTGTTCTTAGCTGTCCTGTATTTCTGTTCCTTGCTCTATGTGACAGGTTGATACATGTCTTGTGTTTTTTGAGAGGGTCAGGTGTTTTGAAAGGTGTCAACATCACTGTTTGTAACTTATCTCAGGGAACAAGTCAGAGCTAAGGCCTTGTTGTGCTCTCAGCTTTTCTTAGAAACTAGTTTAAAGGCATCAATGAGGAAATAGACTTTTCTAGATGATGGGGTCCCAAGTCCCACAGGACACCCTCTTTCCTGCCACCGCTGCTCTTGATGGCCTGTTCTAAGCAGCAGGCACCATACCAAATGGCCTTTTCCCACTGGTGTTTCAGATTTCTTTACACTGACTTTGTAAACAACCTCTGCCTGCTGCCACTGCACAGAGTGTCAGAGATTCCAGGAGTCCCTATTTATTTTCTTTTCTTTTAGGGGTGGAGAAAAGGATATTCAGTGTGAAATCATGGAAACGAGAGGAGATTGCTATGGATTTACCCAGAGCTAGTGCTTTGGCTAGCATAGGTTCTTGTGTTTCTTAATGTTGTGCTGCCAGAAGTCCTTAATCATATTCTGTTCTTTATCTCTGCTTGCAAAAACTTTGGCTGTGTATATAACTTATTGACAATTTTTTTTGTTATTGTTGTTTTGTTTTTCGAGACAGGGTTTTATTTATTTATTTATTATTTGTACAATATTCTGTCTGCGTGTATGCCTGAAGGCCAGAAGAGGGCACCAGACCTTATTACAGATGCTTGTGAGCCACCATGTGGTTGCTGGGAATTGAACTCAGGACCTTTGGAAGAGTAGGCAATGCTCTTAATCACTGAGCCATCTCTCCAGCCCCCTCCCTAAAATTTTTGACACATAGAAAGAGGATTATTTTTCACTTGCTAGCCTCCCACCCTCTGTTATGATTCTTCCCACGATTTCTTGGGCTTGGAAAGCCCATCCCCATACCAAGAATTTATCGTTTGATTGCAGGAGTGGCATCACCTCTTTGAAATATAGACCACGTGGTTTCTGGTGCTTTTTCACTCACAGTGTATTTTTACCCAGATTTCTTAGGACTAGTATTATGAGCTCTCTTTCCTAGAAACTCAGACATTCCCAGAATTCAGATCTAAGGGAAGGAATCTGTTAGAAGGAAGGCCAAGTCCGAAAACCATGTTGAATTCTAACCAATGAGGCTTAGGTCATAGACTCAGACTTTAAACAGAGCTTGGGTGTGGTAGAAGCGGGACTGTTTGGCATGACACTTAGAGCAGCATGGTCTCAGGGGACATAGGGTATGAAGTGAAAACGATAGCTCTGCACTGGATCCTGCATGAGGCCTTAGATAGGTTGGGGAATGAAGTTTGGAAAGGAAGACATAGAAAGGTCTACCTTGTTGGTTGAAAATTGAGACATTAGAGGAGTCCACCTTGTTGGGAGATTGCACAAAGGCCAGAGCAATGGCTCAGCCATTGAGAACACTTAGTGCTTACTGTTTGTTCTTCCAGAGGACTTGAGTTCAGTTCCAAGTCCCTCCATCTGGTGGCTCAGTAACTCCAACTCCAGGGGTAACCAGTGCCTCTGGCCTCAATGGTTACCCATACTCAAGTGCACATAACCCACATGTAGGCATACACATTTGTATAATTAAATAATAAAAAGAAGTATTTTAAAGTTTTTTTTTTTAAAATTTTTCAGATAAGGTCTCATTGTGTAACTCTGAGAACCCTAGAACTCACTATGTAAACCACATGGACCTTGAACTCAAAGAAATCTGCTTGTCTCTGCCTCCCAAGTGTAGGTATTAAAAGCATGTGCCACTATATCTAGCTTTAGGTGTCTTTTTCTTTTTCTTTTTCTTTTTTTGGTTTCTTCGATACAGGGTTTCTCTATGTAACAGTCCTAGCTGTACTGGAACTAGCAGTTTTCTGTTTCCTCTTACTTTTATTTTTCGTTTTTTTTTTTTTTTTTTTTTTTTTTTTTTTTTTTATGAGTGCTCTGCACGTATGCCTGCATGCCAGAAGAGGGCATCAGATCTCATTACTTATTATAGGTGGTTGTAAACTACCATATGGTTGCTGGGAATTGAACTCAGGGCCTCTGGAAGAGCAGCCAGTGCTCTTAACCACGGAGCCATCTCTCCAGCCTCCTCTGCTCACTCTATATTTAGACTTTGTTGCCTTTCTCATTTGTAGTGCCTTTTTTTTTTTTTTTGAGATAGGATCTTGCTTTGTAGCCCTGACTGGCCTAGAATTCACTATGTAGACTAGGCTAGCCTGAACATCATAGAAATCTGCCTGCCTCTGCCTTTTAGTGCTGGTATTAAAGGTGTATACTTCTTTCTTGGCTACGTATTAATTTTTTTTAAAGATTGTTTTGCCTTTGTTGTGTGTGTGTGGTTTTTTTTTTTGTGTGTGTAAGTGTGCCACATGTATGCGGATCCCACAGAAACCAGAAGAGGGTGTTGGATCTCCTGGAGCCAGTGGTACAGGCAGTTCTAAGTTGGTCACCATACATGTTGAGAACCAAATTCAGGCTCTGTGGAAGGGCAGCAAGCCCTGCGGTGCCATCTCTCCAGCCCTCACATTTGTATTGTTTTGTTGACCTCTGAAGGTGTGGCCCCTGAAATTGTTGCAGCCTCATCCACTGCTTTTCCATCTATACCCCACTGCATTCTCATGCTACAGTTTGGTGGTGGTGGTGAGATTTCCGGTTGTCTTACTTGTTACCCTAAAGCAGTGCTTCTCAGTGGGAGGTTAGTTTGGCAGTATCTGGATACATCTTTGGGATACAATTATTGGGAAGCAGTGCTTCCGTTATCTATTGGTAGAGGCAAGGAGTGGTGATGAACATGCTGCCGAACAGGATATAGTCTTACTGGCCCAAAATGTCAGTAGTGCTGCCGAGAGGAAACTATCCTAAGGGCCTGTCAATGGAAATAGGGTCAAAAGAGAGAAGACTGGAGGGTTTGAGTTGTAGCACTAGAGTCTGAGTACCTGGCCTCCAGACTCAGCTGGACGGGGCTGGGTGATCTTGGAAACGTAAGGGGTGTGGGTCTGTGGTGAAATTTTGTTTACTAATTAGAAGCAGGCAAGTAGTCAAGGGACTTGGCTTCTGCTTGGTAGACTTGTGTTCTTTGGCAGGACTGAGAGTATGAGGCAAGCTCGGTGCCTGGGGCCAGCCTCTAAGGATCTACTCTGTCTTGGTATTCCTGTGCCTGATTCCCTGAGAGGGAGTGGGGGCATTCCCAAGGCACTTGACTCACTTCATCCCACTGGCCTGCAGTTTCTGGCAAATGTGCTGGCGCTCATTAACTACTTTTGTTGAGTAAGAAGCATATGTGCTGGGTGAATAAATGTAAAAGACTGCATCATAGTAAGAGGCTCCCTTGCTCCAGCTTGTTAGTCTTTTTCTCAGTCAGCTTTACTGACCAGGTGCTTTGTGCCTGCTCAGCTGGCTGTTGGAATGGGTCCTGCAGAACTTCCTGAGGCATGCCTTCACTCATCCTGCTAATACAGTCATGACTCTCCCTTCACTGCGGGCTGTGTTTACTTGTGTATAGAAAGGGCCACACCTGCAGGAAGACTGGAGAAGGATAGGGGGTGGGGAGGAGCAAGACTGAGATTAGTGCCTGGCACTTGGGCTGAGGTTGTGAAGCATACTCAGTGAGTCCAGCTGGGCTTTTGTGCCTCCTATGGTGTCCAGTTTTCGGTCTCTCCCTTGTTCCCATTTCTTTGTCTCTGTCTCTGTCTTTTCTATCCATTTCTGTGCATCTCCTAGTGTTTCAGTCTTTTTCTCACAAGTTCAGGCCTTCTAATTTTATGTTCCTGCTTTCTTCCTTTGTGTGTGGTTTATATTCTGCTGTTAGGGTTTCTATGGTCTTTGACTTGGTGTAGTTCTAGACTCTCAGAGTACCCTGTTGCTATTAGATAGACTCACTCTTTCGGTATTCTGGGAGGGATAATTTATAAGGCCGGCTTGGATCCATTGTTTGGCATCTCTGATAAGGAGAGAGAGTAAGTTCTAAGAAGGAGATGGACAAGTACCCCAAAATGTGCTTATTGTATTAGTGCCTGTGGTTACTGGTGACTGTTAACTATGTATGTTAGCTGATCCAGGCTTAGCCAAAGAGAGAATTTTGATCAGCAGTTGATCCCTGTGAAGATTTTTCAGTAGCATACATTCCTTGGGGTATCCCTCTCTCAACAGCCTAGTTAACCATTGTGTCCCCAATTACATATAATTACTTCATTATGTGTCCCACCTTAGCTGTCTGACTGGTGAGCACATGTACTGTTTGGCAGCATTTTCCCCATTGAGACAGGGTTTCTCAGGATAGTCCTGGCTGTCCCTTGAACTCACTCTGTAGACCAGGCTGACCTCAGACTCAGAAATCTGCCTGCCTCTGCTTCCTGAGTGCTGGGATTAAAGGTGTGTGCCACCAAACCCAGCTATTTTTTAAAAATATTGATTTTTATTTTATGCGTGTGAGCACAGAAGAGGACATCAGTTCTCTTAAAACTAGAGTTACCGGTGGTTGTGAGTCACCAATTAGGTGCAGGAAATTGAACCCAGGTCCTCTGGAAGAGCAGCTAGTGCTCTTAACCACCAAGCCAACTCTTCAGCCCTATTTAGCAGCATATTAAGTGAAGCTCCTAGGACACCATGGAGGCTATTCTGTAACATATGGTCATTTTTATAGCTGGCCCTGGACACTCTTCTTTTGAGTGGAGAATTGCCCAAGGGAATCGGCTGTTACCTTGCCTCCAGCCAGGGTTCATCAGCTTCCTTCTTTGCTGGACAAGAGCTTTAGACACACTGTAAGCTTGTTGTCTGAGAGTTTGTGGTCTCTCAGAAAGAAGACTGAGATATACCTTAGGGAGCCACCTCCTGGAATCAGGACTGTAGCATTTGATACTGAACTATTGTGAAGTGGGAATGAAGGCGAGAGGGATCTCTTGGGCTGGTCTGCCCAGTATATTTGGGAAAGATTTTCAGAGGGAGTTAAGGGCTGAGCTAGACCTTGGAAGTAGATGTTAGTGATGACTGACAGGGCAAGAGGGAGAAACGTTTTGTGTGTGCATTTGGCATAAGTAAGGGAGAGTCCACCTAAAGGAATAAATAGGTGGGAGTATGTGCAAGAGGTTGAAAGAATGGGCTGTAAGACTTTATTAAAAAGAAGCATTTAATTGGGAGCTTGCTTTCAGAGGAATAGTACATTATCATCATGGTAGGGGTATGGTGGTATTGCACTCATGGTGTTGGACCAGTAGTTGAGAGCTACATTCTAATCCACAGGCAGAGAAAGACTATGGGCCTGGCTTGAGCTTTTGAAACCTCAAAACCCACCCCCAGCGACAGTCTCCCTCCAACAAGGCCACACGTCTCAATCCTAGTACTCCCTGGTGACTAAGCATTTAAATATATGAGCCTAGGGGTGATGCTTGCATTCAAACTACCACAAGATATATATTTAGATTTTTGCTCTGTTTTTGTAAGCTTGGACAATACTTAGAAGTGTCACTATGTTCCTTCTTGTAGAAGCCCTTGGATAATTATTCTCATGTTCTCCCCTAGATCAGAGCTGTCCTTTATGTTCAGGAAAAGAGTTCTCTCTGTGGGTTAAGCCACAGCCAGGTAGCAGTTCACAGCCTCAGTAATCTACAGGGTTTAGATGGTACGTTAGCATGGAGCTTAAAGGTAGCTGAGATGACATGGACCTAAGAAGCTCTGAGGAAGGCTCAACTCTCCAAGGGATTCACTGATAATTGGCAGGTTTGCATCAGAATGGGCTCAGGAAGATCATTTGAACTTGGGAGTATGCAAGCCTCTCTCAGCCTTAGTATCCTCATAGATGAGTGCCAGGTACCTCCTGCGGGGAGGTTGTTTCAGGTCCCAAAGAGGGGTAAATTGGGATGGCTGCCAGCAGAATTTAATTGAGAAAAAGAGTACATCTTTTGTTTTCTATAGTTGCACATAATATTAAACAGGAGACAAGGGGTTGGGATGTGGATTGAGATCAAGAGTTGAGGAGTCTAGCATTGATCTTGACTATAGGCACCAGTCACGTTAATGGCACACACCAAGTCTCTCTCTCTCTCTCTCTCTCTCTCTCTCTCTGTCTCTCTCTCTCTCTCTCTCTCTCTCTCACACACACACACACACATACGCGCGCGCGCGCAGAGAGAGAGAACACTAGAATGTATCTGTATGTGTTATAAAAAGCAAAATAAAATATAATGGCAGGGCCACAAGCAAGAGCCTCTTGCTAGAGATAAGAAGGATGACTACTTTATCACATAGGAACTTTTCCTCAAACTCCTGAGAGAATGGAGACCCTATCTAAGTGCTTGACCTTGGGAAAAGGACTTCTGGGGAGCAGATCTTATCTATACTACACTTTTTTAGTCTTACTATATGGGTCTGTCCCTCACAATGCTCCCAGAAGAGAAGGTCCTGATGTCTTACTCTTTTTTCATTATACTTTACCGTTCTGATTTCTCTATTAACTGAACTTTTTGCCCTTAATGACCTCAGGCTCTGGATCTGAACTGTAGGTATTTCATCCTTGGGATCAGGTGTGCCTAGTAAATCTCTTAATTTTACTGTTTGATTGTAATTTGGAGGGTACATTGGAATTCTTGGTTCTAAGGTGGCGGAGATTTTTTTTCCCCAAAGAATTATTTTGTTTAGAGAGACTGCCATTGTACATATTTTTTTAAATGTTTGTTTGTTTATTTATTTATTTATTTATTATGTATACAATATTTTGTCTGTGTGTATGCCTGCAGGCCAGAAGAGGGCACCAGACCCCATTACAGATGGTTGTGAGCCACCATGTGGTTGCTGGGAATTGAACTCAGGACCTTTGGAAGAGCAGGCAATGCTCTTAACCTCTGAGCCATCTCTCCAGCCTCCCCCCCCCCCATTGTACACATTTTTAACCTTTACCAAAGCCCACACAAAATTTCCCAAAGTGAAAGACATTAATATTGAAAATCATTTAAAATGAATGTAAAAAGGTGCTGGAGAAATGTGGTCTGCAAGGTCTAAATGCCGAAGCTTTGTCAAGCAGGAATGGTCACCATGCAGTCCACATCATACAAGTGGGGAACAGACATCTGTATTTGGGGATTTGTCAGAATTGATAGTGAGGTTGTCTCTGAAATTGTCAAGTATATAACAGTCACAGGTATAAGACATTAGATGATCATCAATATTCAAATTTACATTATTTGTTAATGTTTTTTTTTCTGGAATCTGGCTGGAAAAGAGTGGGAGAGTGAGGCTAATGAAGTGAGGCCAGCCATTCTTGGTGCTGGGAAACATTCCCAGCAGTGGTTCTGGCATTAGAACATATATGTATTCATGCATGCCCTAGTATCTTTGGATATAGTGTAGGGCATTCATAGGTGCTGCTCCTCCTGTTTACCTGTTCTAGTTCTCACGGATCCGTTGTTCCCCTAACTTAGGCAGGGAGGGTAGAAAAATGCTTTCTGTAGAGAGGTTGGGGTTGTGTGCTCAGCTCAAGCCTACCAGTGACACTGTGATTTTCCTTCTAGGTCTGCTGACATTTGTGAACTGTGCCTATGTCAAGTGGGGCACACGAGTACAAGACACATTCACATATGCCAAGGTTGTGGCACTCATTGCCATCATTGTCATGGGCCTTGTTAAACTGTGCCAGGGTAAGAGGGGCTGAGGTGGGAAGAAGGGCAAATGTCTCCTGGAGCCTCTTAAGCTCCCTGAGGAGGATATGGGACTTAGCTAGCTTCATCTCTTAGCATATATTGAATATATTCTTGAGTATTGTCAGTGAAGTAAGAGGTGGTTATGAATCTCTTCCTGGGCTTTATCAGCCAGTCTGGTTTGGCCAACTGGACATACCAAATGCCAGGTTCTCCTTAGGGGCTTCTTTGGAAAAAGCATTGCAGGAAGCTAGCAAAGGTCCTAGGAGTTCTTGAAAGTTGGAGTATAATTGGGTTACTCATATAAGTCATTTAGGGGGATGGTTGTAGTCTGTAATTACCAAGTAGTGAGTGGGAAAACTTGACTTTACTGGAGGGGCCAATAGGGGAAGGGTTATTTTGTAGTATTTTACTGTTCATCTGTAATTGAATTAAGGAATCTTTCAAAGCCAGCTCTTGACAAAATGTCAGAATGTTGTAAAATGGCATTGCCTTACCTATGTTGGCCTTTCTTTTCTCTTTTTTTCTTGAGACAGGGTTTCTTTTCTTTACTTTTTTTTTGTTGTTGTTTGTTTGTTTTGTTTTTTAAGACAGGGCTTCTCTGTAGCTTTGGAACCTGTCTAGGAACTAGCTCTTGTAGACCAGACTGGCCTCGAACTCACAGAGATCTGCCTGCCTCTGCCTCCCGAGTGCTGGGATTAAAGGCATGCACCACCACTGCCCAGCTGAGACAGGGTTTTTTGTGTAACAGCCTTGGCTGTCCTGGAATTCCCTTTGTAGATCATGCTGGCTTCAAACTCAGAGATCGCCTACCTCTGCCTTCCAAGTGCTAGGATTAAAGGTGTGTGCTACTACACCTGGCTCTTTTTAATTTTTTCTTAATTTTTTTCTATGGATGTAACCAGGACCTTTTGCATACTGTGTTAACACTCTACTACTCAGCAAAGTACCTAGTCCTCTTATTTATTTATAAGACATTTTTAAAAAAGACATTATAAGATAATGTCCTGAAATATATTTTGGGTTGTCCTGTAATTTACCACATAGCCCGGTGGCCTTGAATGTTTGATTCTCTTGCTGTACCTTTTCCAAGTGGTGGGAAAAGATATGTGCTACCATGTCCAGCTATAACTTAGCTCTTGAGAGCTTTTCATTTTAGGGTCAGAACAGACTGAGGCTAATGGGCTTCCCAGAATATTCTGAAAGATGTTTTACCGAAGGATATCCTCCATACTTAGCAGCCAATTCCCTTTTCTTTATCATTCCCAAACATAGCTGTATTTGCAGTCACCTGGGGAGCTGAGCCCATCATCTCAGACCTATTGATCTGAAATTGAAAATTAAAGAAGTTTTTATGTGTGCATGGTCCTGAGGATCAGAGGCCCAGGTCTACATGTATACTAGACAAGTGATTCCTCCAGCCCAAAGACATGCTTTTATGAAGTGCCCAGGTAGCCCAGGAAACCTGCTGAGCAACTGCAGTCAGGCATCTAGATGTCTTTGAGATCTCAGGAATATCTAGAGTAAAATTGGGCTATTGAGTAGTTTTTCCTCCAAAATGTGTGCCTTCGAGAACCACTGTTGTGTGCAGTAACTGATACCCCTGGACGCTCTTACTGCACACCTGCATCTTTTGCCACATTGAGATCTGGGTATAGGCTTTCTTTTTAATATTTTTTTCTTTTTTTTTCTGTCTCCCCCAAGATAGGGTCTTTCTGTTTAACAGCCCTTGGCTCTCATGAAACTAGTTTTTTAGACAAGTCTGGCCTTGAATTTAGAGATCCACTGACCTCTGCCTCCCAAGTGCTGGGATTAAATCCATGTGCCACCACTGCCCGGCCTTTTTAATATTTTTTACTTTGTGTTTGTATTTATGCCATGTGTGTGGGTCCTGTGAAGGCTAAAAGAGGGGTCAGATCTCCCTGGACCTGGAGTTATAAGTGGTCAGCCACTGAGCCTTCTTTCTACCCCTAAGTCTAGCCTTTCTGCTACGGTGATGACAAGCACCATAGAAGGCTTACTCTTGTAAAAACTCCATGTTGTCTGGATGTCTGTCCTGAGCAGCTACGCGGGCTTTCAAGTCGGCAGTCTGCAGAGGCCTCTAGGGAGGAGGACAGTTGCTTTGGCTTGGGTTGGAGTGCTGAAGGGTGGGGTTGGCCCAGTAAGAGATAAGAAGACCTCAGTTACTCTACAGCCTCAGATCCATACATTATACAGCCACACCACACCCACTGCAAATAGAGTGATGGAGTCTTCTCCAAGAGGCTGATAACCCGCAAGTCCAAATTGTACATTGATCTGAGCACCCGCTGGAAGGTTATTGTCAGTAGAAATTACTGCTTTGTGTAAAATGACTAGTGAAGTCAAAGTAGGAAGAACTAAGGTTCCTTGCAGGAAATGGAAATTCATATGGTCTTGGAAGAAGTGTTTCTCAGAGTGCAGCCAGGAATGCTTTTGTTTTCTTGATATCATATAGTTTTACTAAAGAAAACTTAACCTGAGGGAGTAGTTGGGGTGGTGAGGTGCAGAGTTTCTGATTGTTGTTGTTTTGGTATTAAATGATGTTTTTTTTTTTTTTGTTTTTTCTTCCCCTGTCCTGTTTGTTTTTGCCTTTTCCCCCTCTCATTTGTTTCATCTTTTTAATTCTCCCTCTGAATCCTTTATCTTCTCCATATTCTTCCCCTCTCTTCCTTTCACCTGGTCTCCCACCCACTTCTGCCCCACAGGACACACTGAGCACTTTGAGAATGCCTTTGAGGGTTCCTCGTGGGATGTGGGAAACCTCTCTCTTGCCCTCTACTCTGCCCTCTTCTCTTACTCAGGTTGGGACACCCTTAATTTTGTAACAGAAGAGATCAAAAACCCAGAAAGGTAAAGGCGAGATCACATTCTCCATCTTGGCTGGAACTCCTGCTGATGATGGGCACAATTGCCCTCTTCTCGTACCTCCTCCCTCTGTCTCATCCCCTCTTCCTCTTCCTGCTCCCCTTCTCCAGTTAGGAGGCATTGGGGGCTAGGATGGGAGTGAGCGAATGTGGGAAAGCCCTTGGCTCTCACCCTCCTGTTCCATTGGAGAGCACTGAGGGTCCTTCCTATAGGAGGTGTTAGTGGGCAGCAGTAGACCCAGCTAAGGCTGAGGTGGCAGGACTTTGCCCGGTGGTAGTGAGACTGCAGTCTGAGCCTACCAGGTCCCCAGCCTAGTTTCTAGTTCCCAGAGTATATTGCTCCTGCATTTATCCTGAGATCACAGATGCAAGAATGTAATAAAGCCATATGTGACTCATTGAACCTAATCTGGTAGGATAAACTAATCACGTGCCCCCTTTCAGGGAAAGTGCCCAGAAGCATGGGAAGCAGACCTGCCCCAGGGCATGTGGGGGAGAGGAGCCCATCTCAAAGACCTGGCAGCTGTGAACTGTCAAATGTTAGGAAATTGCAGTGGGTGCTGGATGAGTTTTCATTCTCAGGGGAGGTTGGTTCTAGGTAGTCCTATTTCACTTGTCCTCACAGAAATTTGCCCTTGGCCATTGGGATTTCTATGCCAATTGTGACACTCATCTATATCCTGACAAACGTGGCCTATTATACAGTGCTGAAAATTCAGGATGTCCATGACAGTGACGCTGTGGCTGTGGTGAGTCTCTTGCGGGGGTGGGGTCCTCACTTGCCCCTGTTCGCCATTTCCTGAGAATCACATGGTGCTTCACTCCTGGATGGTCCAGTCCTTTTCTACAGCAACTCCAGCTCTCCATTGTGAGGGATTGGTCTGCAGAGGGCAGAGGGTGGATGGGTTAGCAGTGACTACCTCTGTTCAGAGATCATAGATAAACTGTCCTGTATTGATATTGATATCAGATAAATTGTCCCTTCTTTGCTCTGTCTCCAGACATTTGCTGACCAGACATTTGGCATGTTTAGCTGGACCATCCCCATTGCTGTTGCCCTGTCCTGCTTTGGGGGCCTAAATGCATCCATCTTTGCTTCATCAAGGTACTTTGACTTTTCTGATAATAGACTATTCTTAGCACCTGGGTGGCAGCTCGCAACCATGTGTAACTCCAGTTACAGGGGCACCTGTTCAAGAGTAGTACTCTTAACTGGGTACTATCACTCCAACTCCCATGATGGCTTTTAAAAGAAGGGCTGTGCAGTCCCAACTGAAACAGGAGGCTCTCAAGTTTGAATCCAACCAGACCTACATAGGAGACCTTATCTTTTTAAAAAGGCCATTGTGGTAGCTGTAAATTTGTACTATAGCAGAATAGGTGTACCCCTGGTGGGATGGATTGGAATGTCATCAGGAGGTGGAAACACATCTGTAGGATGTTGGTGAGGATTCTGGTTCAGCAGTGGGAATGTTGGTGGATACGGAGTTTCATGGCTGAAGGCCTGGAGTGGTTAATGGATAATGGTGGATGAGCATTCCTGGATAGTGGTGAGGTGCTAATAGTTGAAGACATTTATGGGTAATACGAGTAATGGGCTGGGTGTATATGAAGCCTGAGAGCCCGTCCCCTGCTTTTTTTTCTGGGGCTGTGAGACTGCTGCTGCTGATACATTTCATATTCTTACAGGTTGTTTTTCGTGGGCTCACGTGAGGGCCACCTCCCGAACCTTCTGTCCATGATCCATATTGAGCGCTTTACACCTGTGCCAGCTTTATTGTTCAATGTAAGCTCAGCTGGGAGAATGTGGGCTTGGGCAGGATTCCTAACTTACACTATAGGCTTTGTTTCAAGATTTGAAGCACAGTTCATTATCTTTTCTGTAGTGTTTGGGATGGAACCCAGAGCCCCATATATGAGTCAGGCATTCTACCACTGTCCTATATGCTGAACCCACCATTTGTTCATTTTCCCCTGCCCCAGACAAGGCCTTCTTAAATAGGCTAAGCTCCTCTTGAGCTTTAGATCAAGTGGCTCTCAACCTGTGGGTCAGGACCCCTTTGGGGGATTGAATGACCTTTTCACAGAATTTTAAGACCACCTGCATATTAGATATTTACATTATGATTCATAACAGTAGCAAAATTACAATTATGAAATAGCAATAAAAATAATATTATGGTTGAGGGTCACCACAACCTGAAGAACTGTATTAAAGGGTCACAGCACTAGTAAGGTAGAGAACCATTGCTTTAGACCTTCTTGCCTCAGCCTCCCTTGTAGTACTTCAGAAAGTGCCTGTCCTGGAACTTGTGCTGTAGACCAGGCTGACTTCAAACTCACAGAGATCCACCTGTCTCTGCCTCCTGAGTGCTGGGATTAAAACGTAGGCTACCATTGCCCACCCTGCCAGGTAGTTTGGACCCTGGCCTCAAGAACTCTAGGTTAACAATGTAATTTCTACTTTGGTTGGAGTGTTGAGGGTCTCCCTGTCCGCCATCAGAAAGGAAGAAGCTGGGGGCTGGAGAGATGGCTCAGAGGTTAAGAGCATTGCCTGCTCTTCCAAAGGTCCTGAGTTCAATTCCCAGCAACCACATGGTGGCTCACAACCATCTGTACTGAGATCTGGTGCCCTCCTCTGGCGTGCAGGCATACATGGAGGCAGAATGTTGTATACATAATAAATAAATAAATCTTAAAAAAAAAAAAAAAGAAAGACTGGCATGTGCCTGGAAGACCAGGATCCTGCATTGGTTTGGAAAGCCATTGAATGTTCATTTCATAATTTTCCTTGATAACAATTTAAAAAAAAAAAAAAGAAAGGAAGAAGCTACCTTGTTAACCAAAGTGCTTGCAATGGTGGGGGTGGGGTGCTGAGTATAGGTAGAGGTGGAGATGTTGCCTTGAAAGTTAATGTGGATAATGGATCTATCCAATGCCAAGTGAGGGTCACTGAATACCAGAGCTAATCTGGTAAAGCTATTTCAGATCTGACAGACTGCTGATGGTGGAGTCTCTGGGTATGGCTGGAATAATCCTCACTTCTCTCCCCACCACCCACCCCACAGTGCACCATGGCACTCATCTACCTCGTCGTGAAGGATGTTTTCCTGCTCATCAACTACTTCAGCTTCAGCTACTGGTTTTTTGTGGGCTTGTCTGTTGTTGGACAGCTCTACCTTCGCTGGAAAGAGCCCGACTGGCCTCGACCTCTCAAGGTCAGCACCTCCCTATTTAAAAAGGGGGAGAAAAAAGATAAGCTTTGGAATTATGTAGCCAAGAAGGGCTCAATAGGCAAAGCTCATGCATGCTAGTAGGAATGGGTTCTCTTCTTTAACTGAATTTATTATTTATTTTTATCTATTTTATCTATTTAATGTATGCTTGTATGTCTGTATGAGGGTGTCAGATCCCTTGAAACTGGCTGTCACGTGGGTGCTGGGAATTGAACCCGGGTCCTCTGGAACAGCAGCCAGTGCTTTTTTTAGCTGCTGAGCCACCTCTCCAGACCCATTTTTAGGCTGGATTTTCTTTTTTAAAGATTTATTTATTTAGGGTTCCATTCTTAAAGTATCTTTTAGTCAGGCTGTGTTCTTTCATCCCACCCTACTAAATCTCACTTTCCTCTATTTCAGCTGAGCCTCTTTTTTCCCATCGTGTTTTGCATATGCTCCTTGTTTTTGGTGGCCGTACCCCTCTTCAGTGACACCATCAATTCCCTCATTGGCATTGGGATTGCCCTCTCTGGGGTCCCTGTCTACTTCCTGGGTGTTTACCTGCCAGAGTCCCGGAGGCCACTCTTTGTTAGAAATGTTCTGGGTGAGTTGCTTTGACTCATACTGGCTGTATGCTTATGCTCAGGTCTATGCCGAGGCTACCAGCTCTTCCACCTTACCTAATGGAAGGGGGTAAAACCTGGCTGCCCATTTTTGTGTCTATTCTAGGGTTAAAGCACTATCCGGTTTTTGGTGTTTGGTTTGTTATGTTTGAGACAGGATTTTTGTGTAACCCTGGTCTTGAACTCACAATGTAGCTGAGGATGACTCTGAACTCATCATCCTGCCTTTACCTTTATGGGTGTGTACCACCACACCTGGGTTTGGAATAGAGAGGTTTGGTTGTAAATGACAAAGTCAGGCTTGGTATGTGGAAGGGATGGGTGGGAAGGAGTCACAGATAAGCTTTCAGCCTTCTGGTGTTCAGATTGGAACTGTAACAAAGTATGTTTGCTAAATCCTGTGCTTCTTATTTTCACTTAGCTACTGTCACCAGAGTAACCCAGAAGCTTTGCTTCTGTGTCTTGACTGAGCTGGATGTAGCTGAAGAGAAAAATGTTGAGAGGAAAACTGAGTAGAAGCCAGAGATGACATTCCCTGAAGCCCAGAGACTGTGACCACAGCCACCAAAGACCAGTAACCTAAGCCTTCTGAATTAAATGAACCTCTTGGCCCACATTCTGTAAGGGGGCTCAGGGCCAATGCTCTCTCTTTGGTAAGCTACGGAAAGATACTGATCAGACTAGCCTGAAGATGGGGACTTCAGTGGGAGGGGATGTTGGGGTAGGAGATTTTGTTTCGCTTCTTCTGGTGGATAGGTACAGCCTGTTGGTGCATTGTAATGGGCAAAGAGGGAATGTTAGGTTGACAGATATGGCTTATGGTTCACAGCTATTTCTAGTTTAAGCCAGGAGTCTTCATAGTGGGGCTCCTTCATGGGAAGTTTTCCTCTGACCAAGTCCAGCTACTTGATTTTAGAGGCCTGAAATGCTGCCATTTCTTCCTGTGGCCTAAAATTCTTCCTTAGGGAAAACATTGTGTTCCTCCTTTTTTGTTGGGTAGCACGAACAGCAAGACTTTATTTAACTGACATGGGATCAATGTGTGCCCCTTTCCTGAACTCCACAAGAGGAACATCAGTCCCTGCCCTGGAACTTCATGTTCAAGCAGAGAATAAGCCTGGCGGGAGAAGACTGACTCTCCAGGGTCTGGGCACGGGTCTTCCTGTTGGGACTTCTCATTTGTGGGTCACTGTGTACAGAGTACCCACACATCTCCTTGAGGAGGTGCTGCCTGTCGGATTGACTTTGCTCAGATCATTTTAGCACTGTGGTCAAAATCTTAAACAAGGAGGTGAGCTTCTGGCTCATAAAGAAATTGGCTTGGCCACTTAATTGCCTCTTTCTTAGCTGAAGCCATGGTGCTGTGGAGCCCTTGAAACATGGGCTGAAAGAAAACCTCACTACTCCAGCTGAGTGGGAGCATCTCTACTACTACCTGGACAAGTTACTACTGTTACCAAATTCCAACTCCTATATTTCACTATTTATTGATATTTAATCCAGGACACCAATTTTAGCAAACCATTAGTGATTATTTGTCTATAGGATGCAATAATAAATTGCTTGAAAAAAAAGTATCTTAGCTGGTGTGGTGGTAGATACCTGTAACCTGAGCACTTGGCATGGTGATGCAGAAAGAGTTTGAACTTGAGGCAGCCACTCTGGGCTAACAGGATCCTGTCTTTTTTTTTTTTTTAAAGTTCAACTCTCAGAGATGTCTCAATGTGATAGGTCAAATCCTGACCATGTTTCACATAATCTGTTGAACATTACTATTATCATTGTTATTATTATGAAGGTGAAGTTAAAGGATTTTTAGGGCTGGACATGGTGGTGAGCACCTGTGATCCTAGCACTCAATAAGCTGAGACAGGAGTTGCTGAAGTTCACAGCTGGCCTGGGCTACACAGTGAGTACCATATTATCTGAGCCTACAAAGTAAGACCCTGTATCAAGAACAAAATCAAAGGATATTTTAAAACATGTACCTGTTACACTTTAATATATAGATAAGTCACATGTTACTATCACCTGGCTCAGCTCCAGATGATCTGTCCTTGCATATTACAAAAGTCTGGTAATATTGTTATTTTGAAGGATAATCCTTTGTTTTATTAAGACTTTTGGCCTTTGTTCTAATTGATAGAAAGTAAATCTCTGGATCTCTGTTGTAAAGTGCAAGAGGCCTGGAATGTTTTGGAATTCAGGTAAATTACCTGATTCATCAGTTCTCTGTGAACTTGGAGAACATCTCATGGATTCAAGTCATCAAATAGTGTGTTCTTTAAGGGCCTGTGTGAGGTTTGCTGTGTAGACTCTTACAAGCCCACTCTGGTGCTGGAAGTGGAACCACACTGGCTTTGCTCACACTCAATCATTTTGGGTCATGGAATAGCACACCTGTTTGCCTTCTCTTGTTCAAGAGCTGGTGAGATTAAAATCTGAAAGTATATGGTACTTGTGTATCTTTATTTTCTCCCTGTGAAGATCAGTGAAAACTGCAGGAGAAAACAGCTTCAACCTCAGTCTGGCTCCTGGGAAAGGGTGGTAACCAGCTAATTGTGGTGACTGGGCGAGGCTACCAGTTGAGGCCAAAACAATAGACTTGGATCTTTGTGGGCAGTGTGTCTACACTGGATTGCACAACTGTCTTGGGATGCCCTTAGACACTGTCATCTTGGACACAGAAGAACCTGCTGTTTTGGCATCCTCCATGGACATTTCTTTTTAAGTTTGGGAATTCGTGAAATCAAATCAAACAGATAACTACTATGAGGCATTCTCAACTTCTGATCCTTTTTATTTACCAAACTGGCCCTAGTTGCAAAGGGGTAACCTTGGATATATGCTTGCTCAATAAAGACTTAGGTATACATAATTTAAAAAAAAAAAAGACTTAGGGGAGCGTAATCATAGTTGCTTTTGGTTATGGGAATGCATTTGTGAGAGCTTACGGGTTTCTGCCATAGGTTGGGGATTTGTAGAATAAATTCTGGCCTGGTAAGGTGTTTTATGCAAAGACCAACTTGCTTAAACCATGCAAACATGATTCATGTCTGAGCCAAGCTGGCACCCATTCCAAGGCTCTTCTGGAACTAAGTTTTTAAGCAGAGTGCGACCCTGGTTTTAGTGGTCTTTGGCCCTTAAACCAGCTAATCCCAGGAATTTGCTGCCCTCCAGTGGATTCTGAGAGGAGGAACCTCACACTTGCTTAGTGACTGTGTCAGCATTTTCCCCTTCTGAGCTGAACACAGCTTCTCTCAGGAACCCTTTCTGTGGGAAAGAAGCCAGACTTCCTATAGCACTCATGATTCATGGTAGAATTCTTCCCACCAGGTCTTTGTCTCTTTGAATCTACCTCCTGAAGTTCTATTCCCATTTACAGTGAGTAGTACAGTTTGTTCCTTTTGTATTAGGTACAGTCTGTGAAGTTGTTGGCCCTTTAATGTTAGCAAAACCTAATGAACACATATAAAGCAGTGAGCATGCTATAGTGGCAAACAGGATGTTGGTCTTGCTTGTATGACTACAGATTAAGGTGACTGTTAGAATACCACTGCATATTACTGAATATTATTAAAGAAACACTGAATTGTTCATTGATATTCAGAATAAAGTAACTGGGATAGTTTTATTAGTTTGATTAGTTGCAATAAACACGAGTACACAAATTAGACCAATTTGACCAGTTTAATACCTCCTGTAGGTAGGAACTACCACGTAGGGAGAGTCTTATAGACAGAGAGTGAAAGAATGAACAGAGAGGCTTATGAACTTGTAAATAGTAGAAGAAAGCATCTGTGCAATTCATTTTCCCAGGAATCAGCTATCACAGGCTAAGAGGGCATTTGCTGAATTGAATGTTCTGAAGGTTATTTCCCTAGACCTATACAGTATCTACTACAGTAACTACTAGCCACATGTAGCCAAGTTAAAATGAAATAAAAGTCCAACCAAATTGATAGCACTTGGAAGACTAAAGCAAGATTGCAAGTTACAGTTTAAAAAGAAAGTCAAAATACTCGTGGCAGGGTGAGTGGGTCTTAGTGGCCCCACCTTTAACCCTAGCACTCCAGAGGCAAATAGATCTTGAGGACAGTCAGGGTAACACCGAGAAACCCTGACTTGACGTCCCCTCCCCCCCAAAAAACCCAACCAAGCAAAAACCTCCTAATGCTGGTTGTGGTGGCTCACACCTTTAATTCCAGCACCAGGGAGGCAGAGGCGGTTGGCTTTCTTCTGGTTCATTGCCAGCCTGGTCTACATAGTGAGCTCCAGGACAGCCACAGCAAAGACTGTCTCACCCTCACCGCCAAACAAAAATCCCTGGTTTCTCAGTTGTACCAATCATATTTCAAGTGCTCAGCAGCCATACAATTGCACAGTGCATACACAGAACATGCTGTGGAAAGTTCTGGTAGACAGTAATACTACATCTGCAGCTGAGATTCAGAAAATGAGTAGGAAATGCTTGTAAGAGTTCTGGTAACAAAAGTCTTATTGATGGTGGGTAGATTTTAAAAAAACAGTATTTTGTTCGAGGCCAGCCTGGTCTACAAGAGCTAGTTCCAGGACAGGAACCAAAAGCTACGGAGAAACCCTGTCTCGAAAAATCAAAAAAAAAAAAAAAAAAAAAAAACAGTATTTTGGAAGCTGGGTGGTGGTGGAGCATGCCTTAAATCCCAGCACTTAGGAGGCAGAGGCAGGTGGATCTCTGTGAGTTCAAGGCCAGCCTGGTCTACAGAGCTAGTTCCATGACAGATGCAAAAGCTACAGAGAAACCCTGTCTCAAAACATCAAAAAAGCAAAAAACAAACAAACCAAAAACAAAAGGTATTTTGGGGAAAAGGTGCCTATTCTAACCATGTACATATTTATTCTTGTCCTTCCCCAAAGAGCAGTGGTACAATTTAGATAGAGTTTACATTAGATTTTTATAATCTGAAGGACATAGATTATATGTGCAAATACTATGACAATTTATATTAAGGTACTTGAATATATATGGTGGATTCTGTCAGTCCTGGAACAATGGGCCATGGTAACCTGTTTTTTCTAAGCGCTGTAAACAGTTAACTTTAGTGTATAAAGTTAATTCTGAAATGTCTGTCTCACTAATCTCTTTTCTGAGGAGAAAACACCTAAGCAGGTTAAAAAGGATTTAAAAGAATTGCTTGCTTCTGTGTAAAAAGTTTAAAAAGTTAATTTTTATTAGAGAATATCACATAATACTGTTCCTTAACACTACTACCAAAAGATGACAGCAGTCTTTATGACCATTATAGTCCAAAGGGGGAGAGGGGTTACTTCCCATAGTTCAGGCAGGGGAGGCACTGTTGCCCTTGTAGAGATGACATCCATCAAAGAAAACAGGCTTCACTGGAGGCAGGCACTCCAGTAGGGAAGGTAAATTGACTGCCGGTGAAATAGCTTCCTCCCTCCAGCTGTTTTAGGCTTGAGCATAGATGTGGGATCACAGAAAAACCACCTGGGCTGGAGGTTTCACATCATTTTATTTTCCAGACTGTAGGATAACTCACTGTTTTTTTTTTAATAGAATCTTAATTCTTTTGCTCAGGTTAGCCTAAAACTTTCTAAGTAGTCTAGGCTAGCCTTCCATTTTCGGTGCTCTTTTTACTCCCAGATTCTTGAATGCTGGAAATTACAGGCAGGAGCCAGCATGCTTGGCTTCACTTAATCACTTATAAGAAGAGCCCTTAGTTAGGTCTTTGCTGTGCTGGGGCATAGTTTTTCCTTCTACATGTTCAGTTAGGCATCCTAAGATGATGACACTGCAGTCAGTCCTCAAGGGCTTATGGAAGAATCTCAGGAGACCATCAATCGGAATCCAGATCATGGGGGTTATCATAGCCAAACTCCTTCTGTACATCCAAAGGGTACTTACTCCACACCAACTGCCTGCTGCTGCTTTCCTCCTCGCTGAGGCTGTTGTATTCATTAGAGCCTATAAGGAGATAAGGACTTTATTCTCCATAAAATGCGTGCTCGAGTCAATATATATGGAGTGTACAGGTGTGGTGGTCAGATGACAATTTGTGAAAGCTGGTGCTGCTTCCATAGCAAGGGTTCTGGAGATCCAACTCATGTTGCTAGACTTGCTGGCCGGTATGTTTGGTTTTCTTCCCCAAGAGAGGGTTTCTGTCTAGCTGTGGCTGTTCTGGAACTCACTTTGTAAACCAGACTAGCCTTAACTCGGGTCCATCTGTCTCCCAAGTGCTGGAATTAAAGGCATGCACTACCATGCCGAGTTCTCTTATTTATTTTTTAATGTATCTGAGTGTTTTTCATGAATGTATGTATGTATGTGCATCCCATGTATGCCTGGTGCCCACAAAAGTCGGAAAAGGATGTAGGGTTCCCTGGAACTGAATGGAATGGAAATTGATGGTTGTGAGCTGCCACTGACACAACTCAGAGAACCTAGATCTTTTCAAAAAGTTGCCAAAGCTCTTAGACATTAAGCATCTTTCCAACCCTGTCGATACTTTCTTGCTTGATGGGAATAGGGGAAAGAATGTGCTACACAATCTACCAAATGCTAAAGCTGATCCAATATTGTCTCAGTTTTTGAGAGAAAATGATGTTCAAGAAGTGAAATGACTTCTCATACATAGGCAGTAACTAGTTAAAAATTAGGACCTAGTAGTTCTGTACCCCAGTATATTATACCCCAGTAGTTCCCCTGGAAAGAGAGGGAAAGCCAGCCATTTGCAACATACCCATCAATGAAACATCTTCCCTTCAGTCTTTACTCCTACCAGTCCCTCCCCATCTGGGTTGCTACCCACCTCTAGAATCTTCATCACTGCTTTCTTCATCTGGGTACTCATTGCGCCAATTATTCTCACTGTTTTCATCATCATCATCATCTTCATATGTATCTTCTGGTTGCTGATCTTCATTCACCTGAGCATCTCAACATAAACACCAGTTTAAGTCTAAAACCTCTAAGTTATGTTCCTTATGGAAAGCTACTGGCATAAGGGCGGATTAAAGTAAAGGTACAATGTAAAAATGGCAGATTCAAGTTCATCTGACTCTGCTTTACAGGAGACTGTATGATCTTAACTCCACTCTAGCTGCAGACACCACATTCCAATATCATTAGAGGGTGATGAGTGTAGAGGAGGTAGTGGCATTCATCTTCAGATTCTTGAAGGACTGGGTGATGCCAAAGGTCAAAAGGTCAGGATCAGAATAAATAGTACAGGGGAGCAGGATTAGAGACAACATAGTTGTCTAAGGTGAGCGCAACTTATCTGCAAAATTGGTAATAGAGGTCCCCAATGGCACCCACAGAGATCCACCTGTTTCTGCCTCCCCAGTGCTGGGATTAAAGGCCAACCACTGCCCAGCTAAACTGTTTTTAAAGCAAAGTTTTTCTATTCATTCATTTGTTTATTTGGTTTTTCAAGACAGCGTTTCTCTGTAGCTTTGGAGCCCGAACTGAAACTTGCTCTGTAGACCAGGCTGGGCTTGAACACACAGAGATCTGCCTGCCTCTGCCTCCTGAGTGCTGGGATTAAAGACATGCGCCACCACTGCCCAGCTTATTTCTAATTTTTAAAAGACTTAAGTGTATGAGTGCGCATGTACATTTTCATGCCAGAAGAGGGCATCAGATCCCACTATAGATGGTTGTGAGCCATCATGTGGTTGCTGGGAATTGAACTTGGGACTTCTGAAAGAGTAGCCAGCTCTTAAGCCCAAATCTTAACATTTTTTTTTTTTAAAAAAATGGAGTTAGGATGTTAAGGAAATTTTCATTTTCTCTTCTGAGACAGGGTCTTACTATATAGGCCTGACTGGCCTAGAGCTTGCTCAGGATGGTTTCACAGAAACCTGCCTGCCTCTGTCTCTTAAATGCTGGGATTCAAGATGTATACCAGCATGCCTGGCTATTTTTTAAAATTTAAAATGTTGCTGGGTAGTGGTGGCGCATGCCTTTAATTCCAGCACTTGGGAGGCAGAGACAGGGAGTTTGAGGCCAGCCTGGTCTAATAGAGCGAGTTCCAGGGCAGGTTCCAAAGCTACAGAGATAACCCTGTCTCAAAAAACCAAAACCAAAAATAAGTAAATAATAAAAAATTTAACTGTTTCTATTCTTGGGGGATGGTGAGATGACTCAGCAATTAAGAGCACTTGATAATTTTTTTTTTTTTTTTGGAGACAGGGTTTCTGTGTATAGCTTTGGCTGTCCTGGAAGTCACTCTGTAGACCAGGCTGGCCTCAAACTCAGAGATCCACTTGGCCTCTGCCTCCTTAGTGCTGCCATCGCCTCTCAGCAAAGCACTTGATTTTTTTTTTTTTTTTTGATGAGGACCTAGGTTCAATTCCTAGCACCTACTTTACTCCTTATAATTTTCTATAAGTTCACTTCCAGAAGATCTAACACACTCTTCTGGTCTCTGGGCATCAGCATGCAAATGGTTTGAAAGTGGTAGGCAGAGAACACATAAAAGTTTTGTTTTGTGTTTTTTCTTTAAGTCAGGGTTTTTCTGTGTAACCGCCTGGCTGTCCTAGAACTTGCACTGTAAATCAGGCATAGAGAGCCGCCTTCCTTTGCCTCTCAAGTGCTGGGATTCTCAACACCACCGCCCGATAAGTTTTTTTTGTTCTTATTCATACTAATGACTAGTTTTGACAATTCTGGGACTCAAACCTAGGTCCTCTTCAAAAAGACATCAAGATTCCAAGACATCTGAAGATTGATTATGAACAAAACTTTCCGAGTAGGTAGTCTGCATTTAATATATTTGCTGCATTAAACAAGGGTTTCTATGGACGATTTAGAATAGAATTTTCCTTTTAAGCAAAAACAAGAACTAGAACAATGTTTATTAAAGAGTGGATTCTAGCCAGGCAGTGGTGGCACATGCCTTTAATCCCAGCACTTGGGAGGCAGAGGCAGGTGGATCTCTAAGTTTGAGGCTAGCCTGGTCTACAAAGCAAGTTTCAGGATAGCCAGAGCTGTTATACAAAGAAACACTGTCTTCAAAAGCCAAAAACAAAACAAAAAAACCCCCAAACATCAAGAGTAGAGTCCATAGCCAGGTGTCTCTGGTGTTATCTGCTTGTAATCCCAATATTGGGGAAGCTGAGGCAATTTAGATCGCCAAAGTTCAAGGCCTGCTGGGCTACATAGTGATACTGTTTCAGAAACAAAAGGGGGGACTAGAACATGGCTTAGTAGATAAAATACTTGCTGTACAAGCTTAAGCACCAGAGTTTGGATATCCAGAACCCATGTAAAGCTGGGTGGGCTGGGTAGCCTGCCTGAGATCCCAGCACAGAATCAGAGATATGCACCCCTGGAGCAATCTGTTTCATTAATTTATTAGGTTTGGAGAGCTCTGGCTTCAGTGAGAGACCCTACTGCAAGGAAGACACTGAATTTTAACTTTGGGCCTCCATGTGCTCCAATAAACAGGAACATGCGTTCACACATTGCCCCCACTCCCAAACTTTCTAAAGGGGGACAGTGAAGGAAGCCAGAAATGGTGGTACAAGTCTATATTACCAGCATTTGTATTCTGGACATAGAAGGATCAGAAATTTATTTCTAGGTACACAAGCAAGTTTGAAGCCAGTTTGGGCTACATGAGACCCTATCTCAACAAGGAAGGATAGCAAGATGACTTAGTGGTTAAAGGTACTTGCTACCATGCCTGATGACCTAAGTAAGTTTGATCCCAGGAGCCAACATGGTAGAAAGAACAAGTTGTCCTCTGACTTCCACACGTACCATGGCATACATACTAATTAAAATTAATTTTAAAATTTAAGAGCAAACAAAACCAAAAAAGAGTAAGGTCTAGGAAGTCAAAGCACCCTGATACATGTCTTCCTTCTCTTGGACCCCTTACCAGCTCCCACTCCTGGCTGTAGGGCTGCACAGACAGGATGTCCTCAATCCATTCTAGAGGGGCCATTTCCATAGAGTAAATGTCATATACATAGTCATCATCGTGCTTTGGGTCCTTCTGGGGCTCCACTTGTGGTCCATCTTCAGAAATAGTCAGCCTCTCACGGATCAGCTCTACAGAATTGCAGAGGATCACATCTGGATCAGATGTCTACAAAGAAAACAGATGACAGCAATAAGAGTCAAATAATGTTCTAAGGATTGGGTAAGTGAAGGTCTGTTACTGTCTTTCATGCGGTGTTCAAGATGCTTTTTATATTGTTTTGAGTCAGGCTACATTTCACTATGTAGTCATGACTGGCAGGGAACTTGCGGTATACACCAGACAGGCCTCTGCCTCCCAACTACTGGGAGTGCAGGTGGTATTCCAGATTCTTATCTCCACACATGCCTAGTCTCTTCCTGCTTCTACAGGTTTTTTTTTTTGATACTCTTTGCTATTATGTTCTTCCTTAGGCCCACAACAACAAAAGCAGCATTCTGCATGGTTTCTGCTTCAAGTTCCTGCCTTTCCTAAACCCTTTACTACCCTGTTACTTTTTTTTTTAATATTTATTTATTTATTATACAATATTATGTCAGTGTATATGCCTGCAGGCCAGAAGAGGGCACCAGATCCCATTACAGATGGTTGTGAGCCACCATGTGGTTGCTGGGAATTGAACTCAGGACCTTTGGAAGAGCAGACAATGCTCTTAACCTCTGAGCCATCTCTCCAGCCCTACCCTGTTACTTTTGTTCAAAACGTATCGCAGCAACAGAAAGGAAACCAGGACGGTACTACATGGGTGTGCCAAGATGCACACATGAGCCCTAGGGATTGTACCTTTACCTGTTGAGCAATCTCACCAGCCCTCAGAAAAGTTATTTTTAATGTCTGCATATATGCCCTCATATTTTCAGTTATATTACACAGAGCACATTGTACTGTTAAACACATATTTCCCATGCTGCAGATCTTTAAGATTATCAATCTTAATACTCCAAATCACTGTGTATGTCTATTGCTTTAAAATGTTTATATGCGTGTTATGTGCATACGCCTCTTTGTCTAGATGCACACTACTTGTACACTGTGCCTGGGCCGCAGACGGTACTGGGTCTACTTGAAACTGCTGTTTTAAGGTGTCTTATGCCTTTTAAGGTGCTGGGAACTGAACCCAGGTCCTCATGATGAAACAGCAAGTAAGCTGCTGAGCCATCTCTCTATAGCCCCATGTATTATCTAGGTCTTGAATTAATTATTAGCCTTCATAAACAGTATTGAAATGAGTATGTCATTTCTGTATTTGAAAAATGGTGATAATCTTGGGGAAAACAAGCCCTTACCTAATTTCACTGCCACTCCATTTAAAAAGTAGAGATGACCCTGAAAGCACCAACACTTAACACTATTTGAGGGCTGCATGTCAGTCAACCAGTGGAAGGAAAGGAACTTGCTCTGGTCCACTGACT
Organism: Microtus oregoni; assembly: GCF_018167655.1. Taxonomy (NCBI): domain Eukaryota; kingdom Metazoa; phylum Chordata; class Mammalia; order Rodentia; family Cricetidae; genus Microtus; species Microtus oregoni. The sequence goes on from NW_024543063.1 coordinate 47,185,065, forward strand.
ATAGGTACAGATTATCTTTCCTAGGAAGAACAGACACACATGCGGTTAACTGCAATAGCAGATTGTTTCCTTAGAGTGACACCTGTAGCCTATGGCATGCAGACTACCTGCAGCCCTACCACACCTTCTTCCTTCACAGCTGTAACTGTGTCGTGCAGACCACCTGCATACAGCTCTACCACACCTTCCTCCTTCACAGCAGTTCTGCCTCAAAGTCAGTGGTTTTCAACTTGTTGGTTGCGACCTCTTTGGGGGTAGCACATCAGATATACTGCATATCAGATATTTACATTACAATTTTTTTTTCTTTTTTTTTTTTTCGAGACAGGGTTTCTCTGTGGCTTTGGAGCCTGTCCTGGAACTAGCTCTTGTAGACCAGGCTGGTCTCGAACTCACAGAGATCCACCTGCCTCTGCCTCCCGAGTGCTGGGATTAAAGGCGTGCGCCACCATCGCCCGGCCTACATTACAATTCTTAACAGTAACAGAATTACAGTTATGAAGTAACAACAATTTTTTTTTCCTTTTTTCCAGAGTCAGGGTTTTACTGTGTACCCTGGCTATCCTGGAACTAGCTCTGTAGACCAGGCTTGCCTCTGCCTCCTGAGTGCTGGGATTAAAGGCATGTACCACCACTGCCTGGTACAATGAAATAACTTTATAGTTCGGGTCACAACACGAGGAACTATATTAAAGGATCTTAGCATTAGGAAGGTTGAGAACCACTGCTCTAATATGGTAACATTTCCACAAATTAAGGTTATCTACTTTTTTTCAAAGTATTATGCTTGCTTTTCTTGGATCACCCTAAGAAACTCCAGTTTTGTAAGTTTATGTATTATTTAATCACCAACCAAACTTTTAGCAAGCACACAAATCAGCTGGTGGCTACTAGTCTTCCAGGCACACCAGCATCAATAGTTAGCATAGTGTTTACCATATATTCACCAGGAGGCACTGTTCTGTCTTCCTGCAATATTAAGTCAGTCACCTCTCCAGAAAGAAGACATGTGGTCAGACATTAGTGAACTATACAAAGCCAGGTGCAGCAGAGCTGTAGAAAATGGCCTTTAATCTAACCTAGAATTCCATACCAATGAGACACAAACACTCCTGGCATCACCGCTCTACTCCCGAGAGAACGTTGAGCACCAAAGACATTCTACTGGGAGCTTGTCTTCTTGCCAGAACTGGCCTTTGGGTTAAGAAAAGCCCATACCTCAACTACTGACAAAGATACAAAATATCTATAAGTGGATGAAACAGGATTGTCTTTTCTTGCCAAGACAGGGTAGGATAGTTCTAAAAGGTTTCTTGCCTTTAATAATGGTATGCCAGTTATGTTAGGCTTTAGCCAAAGTTGGTTGACTCAACTTTGCAAATGAGACTTTGGGTGATTGCCCAGGTAGTCAGTTGTCTCTGTCATTTGTTGCACATTTTGGATATTTCTCGTTTGTTAAGTAATATTACTTCCCTTCTCAGATCTTTGACGGAGTTGAAGATTAGATAATTGTAGTTACTCTCTACATTATTTAGACTCCTTGAAATAGAATGTTTAGTATATTTGTTATTTGTTCCTATTGCATACAGTTGTGTTTGGTTTGGCTCTATCTTATTTAGACAAAAGGGGGAGATGTAGGGGAAGCCCCAGCCAATCACCTTGCTTGTAGGGCGGGATCCCCTGAGGATATTTTTTACTTATAAATATTGCGGGTGTGCTCCCCACCTTCCCTTCTTCTGTTTTCCTGTTCTCTGTGGGAACCTCGGTCTTGTAAGTCCTTCATTTATTAAAGCTGAATATTTTATTATAATTTCTGTCTGCCGTTCATTTACGCCGTAACAGCAATGCATACCTTTAATCCCCGTATGTGGATGTGTCAGAGGCGGGCAGCTCTCTGACAGCCTTGTCTACACAGAGAGACCCTATCTCAGAAAGAAACAAACAGACACAGAAAAGTCCAGATAACACAGCTAGAAATCCCTCACCCATGCTTCTATGAGCAATCTAAAGTAAACTCATGGGAACACATACACAATCAAAGACCATAGCAATAACAGTAGAATAATAACAGGGTTCACTGAGAAGAGGGGCTGGGAAGAAATGAGTAGAACGAAGACGGGTAGAGGGAGCGAATACGCTCAAAAGACAGTATAGATGTACAAAAATGTCCGAATGAATAGTCAATGCATGCTAATAAAACTTTTTTGAAAAAGTTAAGAACAAAATGGTGATAAAAGTATCTAATTAATAGTATTTTGGGAGATTAAACAAATTAAAGGAAAATAAGAGTTTGGTGAAGACCACTTGCCCCAAAAGCAATGCAAAACAAAGCCCAAACAGAAACTCAGTATATAGCACAACTTAGAAAACCAAGTTATCTTTTGTTAATGCCATAGTTGTGTACTTTTGTTGAATTATTTATCTAGGTTAAATCTTAGAAGTATAATTATTAAGAAAACATACCCCCCCCCATAGGGTTTCCTCTGTGTAACAGTCTTGTGTGTCCTGGAACTTAATTTGTAGACCAGGCTGATCCTGAACTCACAGAGATCCACCTCTGCCATACAAGTGCTGGAGCTAAGGGCATGTGCCACCACCACCTGGCTCCAATGTGCTTGCTGGCCTCTATAGAGGGTCTGTCTGCCATACTCCTCTTGCCATAGTATTCCACTAATACAGAACCATAGCAATTGAGCAGGCTGACCATAGTCCAAATCTCTCAAGTTGTGAACTTAAAAAAAAAAATTCCTTTGTCAGGGCAACGAAAGTCTAACATAATCTCTAACTAATAATGTATATATCTTAAATAGGCCCAAATCTACTTTTTTGAAAGGCCTACAACAATTTATTTTGAGACCTGGTCTCACTGTATAGCCCTGGCTGGTCTTGAATACAAAGACATCTTCATTCCTCTGTCTCCTGAGTGCTGGTATTAAAGGCCTGGACAACTACATCAACACACCCCCCCTCCCCGCCCCCCATGAGGCGTGTGGTGGTACATCCCTGTAATCCCAGCGCTGAGGCAGCTGAAGCAGGAGGACCGCTGTGGGCACAGGTTTGCTTGGGATATATTGCCAGTACTCTGTCAATCAGGGATACACAGCGAAACTCTCAAGGAAACAACTATAACAAAACCCAAACAGGCAAAACAGGGTTTTTAGAGTGGGTTATCCATCCTCAGAGTTTATGCTGTCTCTGCCTTTGGGAGTAGAACAGAGACATTCAGTACTCACTCTGCAGCAGTCTGTGGCAGCCGCCTCTGGGTCTCCCTCCTCGTGGACCAGGTCCAACAACTGGAAGCCTGCATCCCCATCAGCTTCTGACACACACTGGGACTCCAAACCACTGGAGGTCCCTGAGGATCGGTGGTTGGAGACTACCCTGTAGCGGCCCTCTTTACGGACCTCGCGAACCGAGGCGCGAAGGTCGCGGCGGATACGCAGCTGGCTGCTCCGGGACGGGCGCAGGGCAGCCCGCACAAGCTGCTGGATGGGCTCCTCCTGAGGGGCGACAGGAAAAGGATGACGGCCCGGGCAGCGTTCAAAGCTCCTTTCCTGAGTCCACCCCCACCTCTTACCTGGGAGCGCACGGTAGCAACCAACCGGAAGACATTACTCTCAGCCGCTGTCTTCGGACCCTCCGGCGTCTCCTGAGCAGACGACTGGACCTCGCCGCTCCGGAGGCGTTTACAAGCCAGCACGAGAGCTTCTGCAGGCTCCGCGTTACGCTTCCGCTTCACGCGCAACACCGCAGTCCTGCCGGCCTCCATAGCGAGCTGTCGCGAAGCACTGTGGGAAGGCGCGGGGTGTGACGGGAGGACTGCGCCGCGTGGAACGTCACGCCTACGCACGGAGGCCCCGCCCCCGGGTCGAGGGTGAGGCCCAATGGCCGCCGCAGTGGCGGCGAGAGGCGTGCAGCCCACAGCGGGTGAGCTCTTGGCGGTGCTTGGGAGGTAGGGCCGTGGCTGTTCCCGGGTGCGGTCAGCTTTCGGACCTCATTTCTAAGGCTCTGGCGCTGGGCCCTGGCGTGGGTGTATTCGGGTCCCCGGGTTACTTCAGGACTTTGCCGGAGTCCACGTGGAGTTGTTGAAGCACCCTGGCGGACAGGTCCGCCCAGCCCCGGCAGTCCGCTTGGGTGATCGTCCTTTCTCAAAATGTGCCTGAGCATAGAGCAGGGTCTGGGCCACCAGACTGGTGCCTTCGGTCCCTGAACCGGTCAGCCGTTCTCTCATTCGGGATGGCTTTCTTAGTGTTCTGAGTAGCTGGAAACCGTGCAGTTTCCATCACTTGCCCGCAGTAGTGCTGTAAATGTGTGTGCCCTACGCAGTCATGCTTTTTATTAAAACTCCGGAGAGACCCTCAGTGCGCTTCTAAGTGTGCTCTTAGTTAAACCGTGGCGACGTGACAGATAAGTGTGTTTAGTATGCTGAGGAATGACCCCTTGGACACTCCTGCTCTCTCCTGTTAGCTCATTGCTTGGCTCTCTTTTTGCCTTCTCACTCGCCTTCACCTGAGGGCTGCACCCGGATGAACTTGTGAGGCGCTTTTGATCCTGTTGGACTTTCTGAAGAGCGCCAAAGTTTCCTTTCCAAACAGCATTATATATCACTATGGTTTCTCTCTCTCTCTCTCTCTCTCTCTCTCTCTCTCTCTCTCTCTCTCCAGTGTTTCACTGTAGTTCTGACAGCTGTGGAACTCATAGAGAGCCTCCTGCCTCTGCCTTCTAAAGACATGCACCATCTCGTTATATTTTGTTCTTGTTTTTGTGACAGGCCTCCGGTGTTGTCCAGGCTGGTGTCAATCTTTCCACCTTGGCCTCCTGAGTGCTGGGACTCTCGATGTGCTACCACACCTGGCTGTTATCATAGTTCTTGATGGGATATGCTGCATAGAAAATGAGATCACTCTCGCTGGAAATATTAAAATACTGAGTAGTATTTTTTTGGAGATTGGGGCTGTCACTATGTAGTTCTTGCTGGCCTAGAGCTTTCTGTGTAGATCATGCATGCTGGCCTTGAATTTAACAGATCCTCCTGCCTTTCTTCCCCAGAGTTGAGATTGAAGACTTGTGCCATCATTAATCAAATTCTTAGGTGACTTTGAATTTTTTGCCTGTTTCTTGATCTTTTTTCCCCTTTTGTTTTCTTGTCCCTTGCTTTCACTATAGGCATTAGAACTGATTAGGTTTCTGATATCCAGATCTGTTTCTGTGCAAACATTGAGGAGCCAGTTGGCACCATGAAGGTCTTCTGTGGCCGTGCCAATCCAACCACGGGATCCCTGGAATGGCTGGAGGAGGATGAACACTATGATTACCACCAGGAAATTGCCAGGTAACATGGGATGCTTCTCAGTTGGCTGCAGGCGGCGAGGGCTCAAAGACATTAATATAGTTTTGAGGAAGATTTTGGATATTGTTTTCTGAGGAGTTGAGATGTTGAATAGGAAAATAAAACATTTGCTGAAAGCAGTGTGGGACGTGGGTTGGAGAGAGAGGGGAGTGGGAGGTTACTGTAATCCTAAAGTAGAAGCAGTGGAGGGGAGAGGAAAAACCAGCCTGGAGGAACTTGAGTTTAATAACTCACTGTATGCAGTAAGGGAGACAAAGTTCAAGAAGGACCAAGATGTCTTCTGGTTAGAGGGACTCAGAGGACGGAGATGTCACTCCCTGAGAGAAGGGGAGGCAGTATTCTAGAGGGAAAGGTGTTGGACATGAGGGGTTAAGGTTTGGACATTCAGATGGGGATGTTAGTAGAGTCTTGAGACACAGAATTTGTAGAACTTGGGAAAGTTGAAATTGAGAGACAGTGCAGCATCTCAATAAAGGAGGGTCTGGAATGTAAAATCAGGATAAGCTGAGGAGGCAGAAACAGAACCAGAAGGAAAGTTGGGATGGAAAGAAAAGGGAAGTTTAGGGAAGAAGGAGTGGCTGTTAGGGTCAGGCTGCCAAGAAGGCCTGAGGACTGCTGACCATTAGCAACAGCTGTGTGAGTGGCTGGAAAAGCCAGGAAGCAGTGAGTGGATGTGTCTTTAAAAAGTAGGCAGAGCTGCAGAGATGGGTCAGCAGTTAAGAGGGCAGGCAGTTCAACCTCTTGTAACTAGCTCTGGAAGATCTGATGCTCGCTTCTGGACTCTGGGTACTTGGCACTCACAGGTACATGTATCCACACACAGATAGACTCATACGTATATAATTAAAACTAAAACAACTTGGCGCCGGGCGGTGGTGGCACACGTCTTTAATCCAAGCACTTGGGAGGCAGAGGCAGGCGGATCTCTGTGAGTTCGAGACCAGCCTGGTCTACAAGAGCTAGTTCCAGGACAGGCTCCAAAACCACAGAGAAACCCTGTCTCGAAAAAGCAAAAAACAAAAAAAACCAAAAAAACCCAACTTGGATTTTTTTGTATTTTATTTATTTTTTAAGATTTATTTAGTTATGTAGTTTATGTATATGAGTACCCTATTTGCATGTATTTCTGCATGACAGAAGAGAACATCAGACAGAACAGCACATCAGGATCCCATTATAGATGGCTATGAGCCGCCATGTGGTTGCTAGAAATTGAATTCAGGACCTCTGGGAGAGCAGTCAGTGCTCTTAACTGCTGAGCCATCTCTCCAGCCCCGATTTTATTTATTTTTGAGGCAGGATCTTGGTATGTGTCCTTGGTATGTAGACCAGGTTGGCCTTGAACTCACAAAAATCTACTGGTCTCTGCTTCCTAAGTGCTAGGGTTAAAGGCAAGTGCCACTCCATCTGGCTCTTAATTATATGCATGTACCTGAATGTACGTTTGTGCAGCACATGTGTACAGGGCCCACGGAGGTCAGAAGAGGGCATTGGATCCTCTGGTACTAGAGTTAGACAGTTGTGAGCCACCATGTGGGTGCTGGGAATCAAACCTTGGTTCTTTGCAAAGCAATAAGTGCTCTTAACTGCTGAATCATCTCTCTAGCCCCCAGAATCTATATTAAAATCAAACAAATGGGTGTGGTGATGTCTGCTTGTAATCTCAGCTCTGCAGAAGTGGAGACAGGAGGATCCCTGGGACTTGCTGGTCAGCTAGTCTATTCTAGTTGATAAGTTAGGCCAGCGAGAGACCTTGACTAAATATAAATGAGGATGACTGGAGATTTTCCTCCAGTTTCCACGTGCATGTGCAGATGTGTGCTTGTGCACCGCACACGTATGAATGTGCACACAACATACCAAGTGAATAGGGAGCACATTTTCAACAGTACGTGAATTTATCTTAGGTTGAAATCCTAATTAGCACCAAATAAATGTATTTTTCTTTATTCTTGGCTTGGTTGGTTTTATTCTCAGTCAGAAATAGCAAAACATTGAAAATAACATAGATGTCTATCAACATTGTTAGGCAAACCTGTGGCTTATGTATATAGCAAAAAATAGTGCAAATGGGAAGGCAGGAACGAAGTTCTTTATTTTCATTTCATCCTCCACTGGTAGAGTGGTCTTCACAATATTTTATATGAAAATGCAAGTAGAATTATACTGCTTTTGTGTCAGAAATAAGGTGTTGCTTATTTTTCATAAAAAGCCCTGGAAGAGGAGATGGAAACTGATGAAAGTTATCTGTAGACAGTACAAATGGGACTGGGTGTGTGTTTGTCATGTTTGGTTTCAATGTTAACTTGCCACAATTATAATTGACTCACCTAAGTAGGAAGCTGCTCCTGAAGGATTTTTCCTCTTGATGAGGTAGGAAGGTGCACCCTGATTGCGAATGTCACCTTTTGGTAGCACCCAGGTGAAAAAGGGTATTTCAGTAGAGCATTGGTGGTGCACACCTTTAATCCCAGCACTTGGGAAGCAGAGCCAGTCCCCAGAGCTACAGAGAAACCAAAACAAAAAGGGTATTTTCGGAAGGAAGTTTCCCCTATTTACTTGCTTGGCCTTCTGTCCTGCCAATGAGGCAGTTTGCTCTGCTGTTGCTACTTCCTTCTCTGATAGCAGATGAGAAAGCCAGAGTTTCAGTGGAGTAGAAACCAGGCACTCTTCCAGCGACTTTCTGGGCTCCAGGTGCCAGACTGGACTACTGGGGCACCCACCTTGTGGATTAAGTAACTACTGGTTGTAGCCCCCAGTGAGTGACAGCTATTCTGGGACTACTCTAACTTTTGAGACATCCAACTTTAAGGACCAGGTAACTACTGGTTCTCAACATTTCAGGTGTGACTTAGCTGGTGTTACTATTTTAAAGCTCACTCACTTAATGAATTTTTTTTGCGGGGTGGGGTGGGGGTGTGTGTGCAGGAGATTTTCTTCCAGTGCACACTTACAAACCTTTAGATTGCATATGTGCATATGGAACAAGTAAGTTTTATTACCCAACTCATTTTTGTCTTTTGTATCTTTGTCCAAAGATGCTTAAAGAAGGAACTAGCATCACTATTTTTATTTTGTCACAAATCTTCAAAGCTTTCATGCACAGAGTCACTAAATTCCCTATACCCTACAAGAGGAGAATTGGGAATCAAATGCGTTTATCTCGATAAGTTCTTTTAATAGTGCATGCCATGGATTTTCAGTGCTTCCATACTGTCTGAGGAACTTTTTTGTTTGCTTTTCAAGACAGGATTTCTCTTTGTAGCCCTGGCTGTCCTGGAACTTGCTCTGTATTCCACACTGGCCTCCAAGTTTGCCTGCCTCTGCCTCCCAAGTTCTGGTGATTAAAGGTGTGTATCTAAGGAGTTTTTGTGACTGTAGCTGAAGAACCTGTCCAGACACTAGAGAAAATCATTCTTACAATTCCCTTTCTCCAGAACCACTCCTGATACCATATTTGTTTTAGTCGGGGTCCTCTAGAACAACATAATCAAATATATATATATATATATATATATATATATATATATATATATATATATTTGATTATATATATATACTATATATATATATAGTATCAGAATATCTGTATAGCTCAGAATTTAAAAGATTTTTAAAAAATTTTATCTTAGCCGGGCAGTGGTGGCGCACGCCTTTAATCCCAGCACTCGGGAGGCAGAGGCAGGCGGATCTCTGTGAGTTCGAGGCCAGCCTGGTCTACAAGAGCTAGTTCCAGGACAGGAACCAAAAGCTATGGAGAAACCCTGTCTTGAAAAAAAAAAAAAATTATCTTGTGTATATGGTGCTCTATCTGCATATATGCCTGCATGCCAGAAGAGGGCACCAGATTCCATTATAAATGGCTTTGAGCTACTGTGTATTTGCTGGGACTTGAACTCAGGATTTCTGGAAGAACTGCCAGTGCTCTTAATCGCTGAATCATCTTGCCAGCCCATGTTTCAGAATTTATTAGGTTGATAGTTAAAAGCAGTCCAAGCTGGTGATGGCATAACCTTTAAGCTGAGCCCATGGGAACTACATAGAGGCAGGTAGACCTCCTTGTGTTCCAAGAAAAACTTGATCTTGGTGGTGCACGCCTTTAATTCCAGCACTTGGGAGGCAGAGGCAGGTGGATCTCTGAGTTCGAGGCCAGCCTGGTCTATGAAATGAGTTTCAGGACAGCCAGGACTGTTACACAGAGAAACCCTGTCTTGAAAAATCAAAACCAAACAAAAGAAAAACCCCCAGTCAATTGAAAATCAAAACAAGCAAGAACAGCTTGGTCTATGTATGAAGTTCCAGGCCCGCCGAGGATACATAGTTGAGAATCTATCTCAAAACCAAGACAGACAAAAAAGCTAACCAACACAGTGGGGTGAACGGTGAACAAAGTGAGGATTCTTAGGATTATACCCTCGTCTTCATTCAACGCATGTAGACAAGTACGTATTCTATCATTGAGTCACAGCCGCGGCTCCCTCCTAAGCTTGCGAATAAAGTAAGCACAGGAAGGACTGTAGGTGGTTCAGAGGGAGAAGTATTTCAGGACAGTGTTAGAACTGCCTGCGGTGGAGTTGGTTCAGGGGTTGCTCTCTGAACTCCGCCTTAACCTGGCTTGGTGTCTGTAGAAAATTTGCATCTCAGATAAACTTTCCCAGCTGTGCTGGCCGAAAACTGGAGGCCTCTTTTGCTGAGTGCCTCAGCTTCCCCTGGAGTTCCCAGAAAGCATCTTTGGGCTGTGGCCTGAATCCTGGGTATTCACAGGGTTTCCAGCTTCTACTTTCCTTTAGTTATTTACCTGTTTGTACTTGTTGGGGATCTAATTGAGGACTTTAGAGATGCTAGATGCTAGGCATGTATTGTGCCACTGAGTTCCGCCCTTGGCCCCAGTTTCCAGAATTTTTAGTTGCTGTGGTAGAAAATATGGATGCAATTTTCTTCCTTTTTTTTTTTTAATTTGTCTATTTATTTTACATCCTGGCCATAGCCTCCCCGCCCCATTTTCCTCTCCTGGTTTCTCTCCCCAACCCCCTTCCCATCCTCATACCCTCCTCTTTCATCTCTATCCAGGAAAGGGCACATCTCCTATGGAAATCAGTAAAACATGGCATATCAAGTTACAGGGGGACTAATCACCTACCCGTGTATTGAGGTTGGGCAAGGTGACCCAGTTATAAGGAGTAGGGCCCCTAAAGCCTGTATAAGAGTCAGAGACAGCCCCTGTTCTCACTGTTAGGATCCCATAAGAGGCCCAAGCTACACAGCTGTAACGTATGTGCAAAGTGCCTAGGTCAGTCCCATGCAGGTTCCCTGGTTGTCAGTTCAATCTCTTGGAGCTCCTATGAATCCAGGTTAGTTGATAGTGTGAGCCTTCTTGTGGATCCTTGACCCCTCTGGTTCCTATTCTCCTTCAAACTCTGCCTAATGTTTTGGCTTTGCGTCTCTACATCTGCCTCTCTGATGTCAGTTGGGCAAGGCACCAGTCTGGCACAGGAGATGGCCTGAAAGTTCAGGCTACATATCCACTATTGCTGGGAGTCTAACCTGGGGCCCTTCCCATAGACTCGTGGGAGAGTACCCTGCACCAGGCTTCTGCTCAACCCTGAAATGCCCCTCCTAACAGTCCTCCTCAGCCTCCTCCAGCATGATTGCTCATGTTCCCATCCCCACCTGCCCTCAGTCACTCACGAAATCTCTTTATCTGATTGTCTTCCCTTTACACACCATATTTAGCTTATTTTCCCCGATGATGTGATATGAACTAAAATATGGATGTTACTTTCTTCTCTTTACATGGTATAGCCAGTCATTTCCCCCTGATGTGATGTGAACTTCTGAGCCTGGTGACCCTCACATACACAGCAGCTATATGGTGTCCTTTTCCCAGTTCCTTTTCCTAGTGTGGATGTGTACAAGTATCATTCAAGGTTAGGTCAAGTGTTAGAATTATTGAGTGTTATAATATGGGGTGTTCATGGTTATAGGTTACTATTATAGGCTAATGGGTGGGCCAGTGAAATGGGTCAGCAGGTTAAAGGTGTTTACTACCAACACCAACAACCTGAGTTTGATCCCCAGGGCCCATGTAAAGGTGTAAGAAAGAACTGATTTCTGCAAATTGACCTTTGACCTCCAGATACACATAAATAAATTACTTCTCTAGGTTAACTACTAGAGCATTTTTGGGTCTAAAAAGGACATCTGCTCTGAGGGTTTTTTTTTTTTTTTTTGCATTAGCAGAGAATGACAGTAACTGATCATAGTAAAATAAATTTTGTGAATTGACAAGATGGTTCGGTGGGCACAGGTGCCTGCTGCCAAGCCTAAGGACTTGAGCTCAATTCTTGGAACCTACATGGTTTAAGGAGAGCACTGACTTCCACAGAATCATTCTCTGACCCCACACATGTGCCATGGTGCATGCATTTCTTGCCCCAAATAAATAAAGTTTTATTTATTTATTTGAGACAAAGTCTTGCTATGTAGACCATGTTGACCTCAAACTCACAGAGCCCACCTGCTTCTGCCTTCCAAGTCCTAAAGGTAATCAGTATCATGCCCAGTTTTAAAAAAATATTTTTTTGAAACTGTGTTTTGCTGGTCTTAAACTCATTCTCTTTCCTCAGCCTTGAAATTTGTGAGATTATAGACTTGAGCTACCACAGCAGGCTCTTAAAATATTTTAGAGCAGATGACACACTTGTTGCATTCCATTGAGGACTGCACTTATGTGTGGGAACTCCTTGATGTGTTCATGCATGTCTTTATTAGCAAAGCTTTCTGACTTACCTTTTCCTTTTATCTCTCAAGGTCATCCTATGCGGACATGCTGCACGACAAAGACAGAGTAAGTGTGAGGTGCACCACATCGCAAGACAGGGTCACGTGCTGATGATCTGGGGTCCTCCCCATCCCCAAGTCTGAAGAGCTCCTTTCCACTTATCTATAATAACATGACAGTTATTTCTTCCTTTCTCGTAGAATATAAAGTATTACCAGGGCATCCGGGCAGCTGTGAGCAGGGTGAAAGACAGAGGACAGAAAGCCTTGGTTCTTGACATTGGCACTGGCACAGGTCTCTTGTCCATGATGGCAGTTACTGCAGGTGCTGACTTCTGCTATGCTATTGAGGTAAGCCTCCTATTTAGGTATGTGTCCTGTAAGGTCTTTAGGTCGGTCCTTGGGTTTTCCTGGTCTGTTGACAAACACATGCCAAGCGCGTGACCAACTTCTCTACACAGAGAGATGAGTCAGACAGGTTTTCTTTTTCCGGGAGCTTTTTTTCTGCTCTGAAACAGTGATTCTCAGACTTGGCCATCAGCCTCTCTGAGGAGCTTTAAAAAATAGTTATGTGGGCTGGAAAGATGGCACAGTAGTTAAAAGCATTATCTGCTGTTGCAGAGAACCCAGGTTGGATTCCCAGAACACCCACATGGTCACTCTAGTTCCAGGAGACACCCTGACTTCCTCAAGCACCAGACATACCTGTGACATACAGATTTATATACAGGCAAAACAATCATATACATAAGAAAAAAAATTAAGAGGTACTTCTGCTTTGTGCTAAGATTTACATTAAAGTGTTTTTTCGGGGTATGGCTTAGTCTCTAGAGCATCAGCCTATGTATACCTGGACCCGATCCCTAGCACTGTAGAAACTGAGGGATGGCACTCCAGAGGCAGACGTAGGGAAGTTGGGGTTCAGGGCCATCCTGGGTCTCCAACAGGTCCTACCCAATTGAGTTACCACAGACAGTCTTAAAACAACGTCAGTTTGGGGGCTGGAGAGATGGCTTAGCAGTTGAGAGCACTGGCTGTTCTTCCTGAGGACCTGGGCTGGCCTTGAACTCACAGAGATACTGCTGCCTCTGCCTGACAAGTGCTGGGATTAAAGGTGTGTGGCACGAGGCTTGTTCTTTTTTTCTTTTTGAGACGAGGTCTTGGGCTGGAGAGATGGCTCAGCTGTTAAGAGCACTGGCTGCTCTTCCAGAGGTTCTAGGTTTAATTCCCAGCAACCTCACAGTGTCTCACAACCATCTGTAATGAGATCTAGTGCCCTCTCCTGACATGCAGACCTACATGCAGGTGGAACACTATACATAATAAATAAATAAATCTTAAAAAAAAAATCAGACAGAGACAAGGTCGACTTACATGTCCTTAGCTAGCCTAGAACTCACTGTGTAGACCAGGTTGGCCTCTAATTCATAGATATCTACTGTCTCTGTCTCCGAAGTGCTAGGACTAAAGGTCCTATAACTTTAAATTTTTATCACATTTTAATTAATTTATTTATTTTGTATGGGGGGGGCATTTGTGTGGTGGTCAGAGAGCAACTTTTGGGGTTTTTCTTTTCCCACCATGCAGCCTCAAGGATTGAGTTGAGGTTGTTTCGTCAGGCTCTGCAGCAGGCTCCCTTACCCACTGAGCCATCTTGCCATCCTTACCATTTCTTTCTTTAATAAAACATTAAACATGTTATTTTTATGATAATATAAATGTATGTACTAACAGGAAATGTAGTAAATGAATAACACCAGTATCTTAAATAAGATAAGTTTTTGTTTGTTTGTTTGTTTTTGTTTTTTGAGACAGGGTTTTTCTGTGTAGCTTTGAAGCCTGTCCTGGAACTCACTCTGTAGACCAGGCTAGCCTCTAACTCATTGAGATCCCTCTACCTCCTGAGTGCTGGGATTAAAGGTGTGTGCCACCACTGCCTGGCTAAAACCAATTTTTTCCAAGACAGGGTTTCTTTAACAGTCCTGGCTGTCCTGGAACTCACTTTGTAGACCAGACTGGCCTTGAACTCACTGAGATCTACCAGCCTCTGCCTCCCAAGTGCTGGGATTAAAGGTGTGTACCGCCACTGCCCAGCTAAAATAATTTTTTTAGATATGTTTATGATTTATTTAACTTTATTTTATGTGCATTGGTATGAAGGTGTCAGATCCCCTGGAACTAGATTTACAGACAGTTGTAAGCTTCCATGTGTGTCCTAGGAATTGAACCCAGGTCTTCTAGGGAGCAGCCAGTGCTCTTAACCACTGAGCTATCTCTTCAGCCTCTAAAATAAAATTTTTTAACACATAAAATCCTGAGATCAGCAGTAGATTGTATTAAATTGTATTCTACTTAGGCTCCTTCTAGCTGTCCATCCTGCCATCTTTAAAGTGTGACTCTAATTTCAAAATCTAGAAAGATGAGCATCTGGGATGGTGTGATGCATCAGTGGATAAAGTGTGACTTGTTCTGAAAACCTAGTGACCCAGATTTGGCCTCTGAATCTCCCAATGGGAAGAGAGAATAGTTTCCCTAGGGTTGTCCTCTGATTCTGTATGTACTCTGTGGCACATGCATTCTCACACTTATGCACACACACACGATAATATTTATTTTGATTTTTTGAGATAGGATCTCTACATAACCTGGCTGACCTAGAACTTGCTATGTAGATCAGTCTGGCCTGGAATTTACAGAGCTCTGCCTACTTCTGCCCCACCCCCGTTTAGTGCTGGCACTAAAGGTGTGCACCACCATGCCCAGCTCATACCAATTTCTGTAAAAGATGAGTCTAGGCTGAAGAGATAGCTCATAGTTAAGAGTGTCTACTGCCCTTGCAGTCGGCCAGAATGAAGTTCACAGCACCCATGACAGGCAGCTCACAGCTAGCAGCTCCAGAGGGATCTAACCCTTTTGGCCTCTGTGGGTCCTGACACGCATGTACATAATCTACACAGAGACACACATGCACATAATTTAAAGGCATGTGCCACTACACCTGGCCTGAGTTAGGTATACTTAACCTGGGATAAGAATAGTCTATTTCTGGCTGGATAGATGATGCAGAAGTTAAGAACATTTGTTCCTACAGAGGGTTCAATTCTCAGCACTCTCATGGTGATTCACAACCATCTGTAATTGGAGTTCCAGGGGATCTGGTGCCCTATTTTACCTCCATAGGCACCAAGCATGCACATGGTGCATGTATGCAAAACACTCAAACATAAAATGAATAGGCTGGGCATGGTAACACAAACATTTAATCCCAGCACTTGGGAGGCAGACAGACGAGGATCTCTGTGAGTTTGAATCCAGCCTGATGTACATAGGGAGTTCTAGGATAGCCAAGACTAAAAAGACACTGTCCCAAAAAATGAACAAACAATAAATAAAATGAGTAAAGTTAATTTTTTTTTAAAAAGGTGTTTAGGGCTTGGAGAGGTAGCTTAGTAGTTAAAAGCTGTGTGGGGTGTCCACCAGAGAAGACTGCTCAGGTATGGATCTAAGCCATAGAAAGTCTTTATTAACCAGCCAGTGACAACACTGGGTTGTTGTAAGGAGGCTGCTTGTTCGTTTCCCGGCTGCCCAGACTTCCGAAATAACCACACAGAAACTGTATTAATTAAATCACTTCTGGACCAATTACTTAAGCATATTACTAGCTAGCTCTTACATCTAGAATTAACCCATCTCCATTATTTTATATTTTACCATGAGGTTTGTGGTCTACCGACAAGGTTCCAGCATATCTGTCTCTGGCTGTGGCTTCATGGCTTCTCCCTGACTCTGCCGCCTTCTTCCTTTCAGCATTCAGTTCTTCCCTGCTCTGCTATAGGCTCAAAGCAGTTTTTTTATTCACCAATTTTATTCACCAATAGTAATCACAGCATACAGAGGGTAATCCCACATCACTGGGTGTTTAGGATTCCAGTGTAGCATTGAACCTTTCTTAGGGAGAGTTTGTAAATACAAAAACTATGTCTTGGGTTTACATACTTCAATAAACAAGAATAGCCAGACCCAGAACTGTAGAAGCCAAAAAGTAAGGATAATACATTTAGAGATTTTCCCAGAATTGTGGACTTTGATGGATTAGGTCTTTGTTTTTGTTTTGGCAGGTCTATGTGCTGTATTTGTGCTGAGTTTAGTCTGAATGGTTCTTCCATCACGGAGTCAGTTATGCTGAGGTCTGGGGGCCTACTAAAGTCTTGGGCCCTGTTACAAAGCTTCTCTGCTCTTCAGAGGACTGCCTAGTTCAGTTCCCAGTACCCATGTTGGATAGCTCATAATTGATTGTAACTCCAACTCAAGGGAATTTAATACCTCTGTCCTCCATGGGTACTGCACTCAAATAGACATACCCATATGTACACATACGTGAAATTAAAAATATTAAAAAGAAATCTTTTTAAAAATGTATTTGTGATTTCCATGATATCAAATCCTGAGTTGTTGTATATGAGAGACTGCACTTGTTGTGGATTTCACAAAAAACAAACAGATATAATGCTGCCTTATTCTCAATAGTCAGAAACTGGGACCAACCTAGACAAGTAGAGAGAAAAAGGTTGATTGTGCATGTGTGGTGCACACATGAGTACAGGTGCCCGTGGAGGCTAGAAGAGTGTCAATCTCCTATCTTGTAAACTGCCCAACAAGGGTCCCCTGGAGGAGCAGTATGGGTTTTAAAGCTCTGAGCTGGTGGGATAACCAGCTCCTAATTTTTTTAAAGTGTTGGTGCCCTCAGAGGCCAGAAGAGGGCATCAGATTGAGTTATGCATACTTCTAAGCTAACTAGTGTGGATACTGGGAATTGAATTCTGGTTTTCTGTAAAGCAGTGAGTGCTCTTAACTTCTGAGCCATGTCTCCTGCCATTCTCAATGTTTCTTATTGCTCTGTGTGGTGTATGACCTTCCTTTGAAAACCTGTGCCTTTACTGACTGTAGGAGAGCCACTAAAGAGCCCCTGGAGATGGAGACGTGTCAGACAGGACATGACCCCAACTTACTCTCTTTGAAAAACAAGCAGGCTTTTCCTAGAAATTTCTAGCAAACCTCTCCTTGTATATAAAATTGGCCAAAATAATTGACAAAGGGGAACCTGTCTGATGAGCCAGATAGGTTCATCTCTTGAAATCAGGTCCATTTCTGTACAGCACCACTGTCCCTGTTCTGAAGGACGGAAGAGTGGATGTTGGGAAGTCTACTTCATTGTTTGTCTCTGTTCATGGCTGGGATGAGATTGCTGTGTGTTTGAGTGTAGGTGGGTGCTTGTATGTAGAGGCCAGAGGTTGACATAGTGTCCTCAGTTGTCACATTTTATACCTGTAGGGCTACTTGAACTCAGAGCTACCCAGTTAAGTTTGTATAGCTAAGCATCTTTCTCCATGCCTCAGGGAGCAAACCTGTGGCATATGTATATAGCAGAATACGGTGCAACTGAAAAGACAGAAACGAAGTTCCTTATTTTCATTTCATCCTCCACTGGTAGAGTGGTCTTCACAATATTTTATATGAAAATGCAAGTAGAATTATACTGCTTTTGTGTCAGAAATAAGGTGTTGCTTATTTTTCATAAAAAGCCCTGGAAGAGGAGATGGAAATTGATGAAAGTATCTGTAGACAGTACAAATGGGACTGGGTGTGTGTTTGTCATGTTTGGTTTCAATGTTAACTTGCCACAATTATAATTGACTCACCTGAGTAGGAAGCTGCTCCTGAAGGATTTTTCCTCTTGTCTTGATGAGGTAGGAAGGCACACCCTGATTGGGGGCTGAGGAGAGAGAGAGGCTGTGAATGGTCAGAGCCCAAAGGGTTAGGGAAGGGGAGTGATAGGTAAGAGGCTGACGAAAGAGAGGGTGACAATGAGGTTGTGATAGTTTTAGAAGTTTGGACAAACTGATTGATGAAGGCTGAGGTTTGAGGTCAGAGACCACATGTGAAAACTACATTTTAGAAATGATTGTTTTTCCCCAGCTGAGCACATACATATATACATATTTATTTATTTATTTATGATATACATTGTGTTCTGTCTGCATGTATGCCTGCTGCCAGAAGATCTCATTACAGATTGTTGTGAGCCACCATGTGGTTGCTGGGAATTGAACTCAGGACCAGAAAATCTGCCAGTGCTTTTAATCTCTGAGCTGTCTCTCCAGCTCCAAGTACATACATTCTTTCCAAAGAATATGGCTTTTCTTTGTTATATGAAAAGCAAAATCATGTTCATGGTAGAAAATATAGACAAGGGTTTAGAAAAAAATGAAAATCTTCCATCATTTATTTTGTTTCCACTTTGTATTTATGAAAGTTTCTGTGTTTATGGGATAGAGCTGTGACATCCAGACTAGGCCGGTTGAAAAGCCAGGGCTAGAGGGGCTGGTGAAGGGCTCAGGAATCATTTCTACAGGGAGGACTTTGTGCTTCCTTGTGGGTTGTGTCTGTGTGTTAGACACCAGACTGGCCTCAAACTAACTTTCTGTGTAGCTAGGCAGGCCTTGAACCCAGATCCTACCTACACTTCCCAAGTGCTGGGATTACGGGCATGTGTCACCGTTTCCAGCCTCCAGTTGGATTTGATATGGCAAATGGGGTGGGAAGGGTTCAGACTTGCCTGTGAATGTTGGGGAGCATCATGTGGGCTAAGAAGGGGGTGTGGCTGAGAGAATAAAGTGGAGGGTCCCATGTATCATAAGGAAATAAAGGCTGTGCTTTTAGTCTGGGTCAGTTCTGAAAATGAAGGTGGACTGGCCATACTTCAGCTGTCTTCCTTATCTCTGGAGACAGGTTTGTGGGAGCATCTTTAGTCAGTGCAGGGCACTTAATGCCCTACTAAATAGTGCAGAATTCCTTCATTTTCACCTAGTGGGCATGAAGTGGGAACTTCTAAATAGTACCTTGAAGTTAAACTTCATTCTTTCTCTCTCTCTCTCTCTCTCTCTCTCTCTCTCTCTCTCTCTCTGTACATGTGGGGGATATTGAAACCGATTTTCACTCCATATAGCTCAGAGCTCAGGCTTCCCTTTAATTCATGATGATTCTCCTGCCTTACCATCTTGAATTCTGAGATTAGACATGAGCAAACCACACCTGGCTGAATTTCATCCTTTTATGTTCATTTTCTTGGTTTTTCGAGACTGGGTTTCTTTGTGTTGCTTTAGTGCCCATCCTGGAGCTAGCTCTTGTAGACCAGGCTTGCCTTTTTTATGTTCATTTCGTGACACACATTTAGAGACTAAAACGTTTTTAGTGTCAATTATGGAACCAGAGTCAGGTACTATCTTGCTAGCTATGTGTCTTAAGTAGGAAGTGTTTTTTTTTTTTTTTTTGGTTTGTTTTCTTGCTTGCTTGTTTGTTTTAGCAGATGTTCATTTTCCCTCTCACCCTTCTCTGACTTACAGGTCTTTAAACCTATGGCTGATGCTGCTGTGAAGATTGTGGAGAAAAATGGCTTCAGTGACAAGATTAAGGTTATTAACAAGCATTCCACTGAGGTGACAGTTGGACCAGGTGAGAACTGTCCCTCCTGTGGGAAGCAGAGCTAATGAAATGTCACAGTAGTCACACACAGGAAAGAAACTTGATGCTTTAAGTAAACGTAAGGTGGTAAAAAAGAAGTCTTTATAGTGAGATGTTTGAAACTTAGAAAATTCTACGTGTTCTTTGAAACTCGGAGAACACAGCTACAACATTTGGTGAAGAGGAAAGAAGCTGTGGCCATCACCAGTTTTTAAGATACAGTATTTTAGGATTGAAGGATCTACTTAAAGTCAGTATTTTATTTTAAGTTTAATTTTGCCATTACCATCAACAGGATCTAATACAGTCCAGGCTGGCCTTGAACTCACTCTGTAGCTAAGGTTGGCTTTGGTCCTCCAGGGTACTATAGTTACACCATACTTGGATTTCTTTTTTCTCACAGAAAAAAAAAATTACTGTGGGGGTGGGGATGTAGCCAATGGTAGAGTACTTGTTTTGGGTGCATAAGACCCTGGGTTTGATCCCTAGGACCCTAAAGCTAGGTATGGGTAATCCCAGCACTTGGGAAGTTGAGGGAGAAGGAAGATCGTGGGTTTCGAGTCAGCCTGGACTACATAGCAAGACCTTTTCTAAAAACAACTCAAATTGAACACTTCAATTCTTACCACCAACATGGTAGGTCACAATCATCCTGTGTGTCTTGCACAGATATGCATGTAGGTAAAACACTCAAACATAAAATGATTAGATTTAAATCTAATTTTTAAAAATATTTTATATATTTTTTATTTTATGTGTATTGGGGAGGCTGCTTGTTCATTCCCAGCTTCCCAGACCCCAAATACTCACTCAGAAACTATTATTATTTGCAATACTGTTTGGTCAATAGCTTAAGCATATTTCTAACTAGTTCTTACGTCTTAAACTAACCCATTTCTATTATATTTTACCATGAGTCTAGTGGCCTACCTACAAGGTTCCGGCTGGCGGCTACATGGCTTCTCCCTGACCCTGCCTTACTCTCTTTATGTATCTTTTCCAGCCTGGCTATATTCCGCTAAGCCATTGGCCAATAGCAGCTTCTTTATTTATTAACCATAAATGCAGCACATATACAGAAGGACTTCCCACACAGTATGTGCATTGTTGTTTTGCCTATATGGATGTCTGTGTCAGATCTTGGAGTTAATAGACAGTTAAGATTGAAGGATCTACTTAAAGTCAGTATTTTATTTTAAGTTTAATTTTGCCATTACCATCATTAGGTAATGAATCATTAATGATTGAATATACATTCATTAATGCATATATACTTCAAGAATATAGTGTAGAGCCCAATATTATGGTGTGTGTTTATAATCCCAACACTTAAGAGGATTGTGAATTTGAGGCTAACTTGGGTTACATAACAAGACCCTAAAACAATGTGAGTATACGATTGTTGAGCGAATTTTGCCAAATTGAGGGACACTTGTAACCATGGTCATAATCAACACAATAGATTATTTCTTTCTTGCTCAAAAAATTCCTCATGACCCTGGGCACTCACAGATACCCTTTCTTTCAATTAAATTAGGTCATTTTTTTTTTCTAGAATTTCAAGGAAATTTCAAATGAAATTGTGTATCAGCCTGTGCTGGCCTCAAACTCACAGAGATCCACCTGCTGCTGCGTCCTCAGTGCCCGGGTTAGATGTGTAATATATTTAAGAGAATGTTACTGTTTCTAAGCCAGGAGATAGAGTTTGCTTTTAACTTCCACTTTACTTTACTAGATGTGTAAATAAATGGACACATGGAGCCCATGTGTGTGTCATAGGAAAGGTACTTTTCTAACCTTCGTTCTGCTCCTCGATTTACAGTTGAGACTACTAACTTGATGGTTAGAACCCAGCTCTCCAGGCTAGTAGTGGTATCCAGTCCTTGTCTATAGGACTCCAGGCTCAGTCCTTGTTCTGCACTCAACCTCTCTAAACTATTTCAGTGTGTCTCTTTTTCAGTGTCAGCTGTGAAATTTGTCCTCTGTAGACGGAAGACAAATGGGTTTTGTCTAATGTAATTCGTGAGCCATTAGAAATGTTTACGGTTAATTCTCCATGATAAATTGCTCTTTTCAAGGTCTGTTGGCTCATTAAAAAGTATAGTTGTAGCAGTAATATTATGTTTTAGAGGTTTAGAAAGTAATTGATTAAAGAACTCCTCAGAACCCCGAAGAGGGTGTCAGATCTTCTGAAGCTGGAGTTAGCAGGGGTTCTGAACTGCCTGACATGGGTGGTAGGAACTGAGCTTGGGTCTTCTGCAGGAGCAGCACCTGCTATTTCCACTGAGTCGTTTCTCTAACCTCTGCTTTTCGACGTGGTACTTAACATGTCTGTCATAAATACATTTCCTAGTCTGTTGCATGTTTCTTTTTTTTTTTTTTTAAAGAAAAGACTTTGGTGTTTTGTTTTGTTTTTTTTAATGGTTTATTCAACTTTATTTTATGTGCATTGGTGTGAATGTGTCAGATTCCCCTGCAACTGGATCTTCAGACAGTTGTGAGCTGCCATGTGGGTGCTGGGAATTGAACCCGGGTCCTCTGGAAGAGCAGTCAGTGCCCTTAACCACTGAGCCATATCTCCAGCCCCCTGTTGCATGTTTCTGACTCTATTCACTTGCTTTTAGATGGTGACTTGCCGTGTCGGGCTAACATCCTGGTCACAGAGCTGTTTGACACGGAACTGATTGGAGAGGGAGCACTGCCCTCTTATGAGCATGCTCATAGGCATCTTGTGCAGGTAAGGGGCTCAGAGCCTTCAGGAGTGTTACACAGTCACTGCTTACCATGCTTAGTACAGCCCTGCAGAATCTCTATACACCCTGGGCCTCCCTTCAATTCCTGGCAGGCATCTAGCTCAGGTGGCAGTACGGCTGAGAAACCTTTGCTTTTAATTCCTAGATGTGAAAATCCTCTTCACTGCTGGGTTCCCAGGCCTGATGATGGGCACAGAATGAAAGGACCATTAGACAGGGAGGGAGAAAGAACCACAGCCAGGTAGTGAGGGGAACCCTGCAGGTGTCCATGCAGGTGATGATCTGTGAAGGGATGGACGTTCTGCCTTACTCACTCAGATGAAAACAAGTTCTCCTCATCCTGTTTTCTTTAACTGGACCCCATGGGCAAGGTGCAAAATCAGTGGAAGATGTAGGTACATGAATAATTCTTCCAGCATACATATACAGACAAACATACACACACAGCACAGACACACTAAGTATAAAGTTACATCCATGTTCACAAATATCTATGCTCCCATAGATTCCCTGTCATTTATAAACAGGAGAGATAGTTACCTCTGTATTCCAGGGAAATTCCCCTTTTCAATTTCAAAATGCTTTTCTTATCCTAGCAGGGAGACTTGCCCTCCCTTAGGACTGAGCCTCCTCACTATTGAGGTCTTTGGTGATAGCCAGAGAAAATGACCACTCACTCTGGGACCTGAAGACATCCTATTCTCCGTCTGTACCAGCCAGAACTCATGGAGCTCCTTCGTTACTGATAGCTGGGCTCACTGCATGTTGACGTGTTCTGAGTTTTCTCCAAGAGCAAGTTATGTCTTTCAGTGAACTGAACAGCTGCTGGCCACAAGTTTGCCAGCTTGTGGTCTTATCTGCTCTCACACAAGAATAGACAACTACCCTGAGAAAAGTAGACGTCTCTCCTCTGTGATCTCTGCACACCTGGGCCAACTTGGGATTTTTTTGAAGTTTGTGTCTGTATGGGGACTGCACCATAGGGTGATCTCTGTTCTTTGTTTAAACTTCGAGGGCAAGTAGTAGATGTGCTGTCCTACATCTGTTACGTATGTGAGACACTGCCAGTAATTCTGCACCTTCTGGGGATGGGGGATGGGCTTTCTCTCTAGGCAACAAACACAGAACACACGCTCCCTCGCCATTTCATCGACGTTCTGAACCCTGCCCCTATCTAGATTACAATTAGGCACTATGCAACCCATTCTTTCATCTGTGATCAGGGAACATCTGAGAGAACCATCTAGACTTGGAAAGGGATGGCTGGAAGGCTTTCTCAACCGTGACCCTGACAGTTTGCCAGGGGATCATGACCAAGGTGGAATGAAGTGCCACCATCTTAAAAATAAGTCAGCTATTAGAGGATGTCGGCTTGTAAGGCACAAAGGGAGTGAAACCTGGACACATGAAAATCTTCCTGTTTGACTGTTTTAAATCTGCATTCTATCCATGCATGGTGGTCTCTGCTTCTGGTCTGGTCATTTTCACCAGGAACAAAGACTCAGTTCTGTCACTTGATGCTGCATATCCATTTGAAGTGCAGTCCTAATTAGTCTAACAGTAGAAACCCAAAGTCAGATGTTAGGGTGAAAGTTGAAAGATCAGGGGCTGGAGAGATGGCTCAGAGGTTAAGAGTATTGCCTCCTCTTCCAAAGGTCCTGAGTTCAATTCCCAGCAACCACATGGTGGCTCACAACCATCTGTAATGGGGTCTGGTGCCCTCTTCTGGCCTGCAGGCATACACACAGACGGAATATTGTATACATAATAAATAAATAAATATTAAAAAAAAAAAAGAAAGTTGAAAGATCAGAGAGACAGAGCAGCCAGCCACCAGAGAAATCTCAGCCCGAATTGGGGGGGGGTCCCCACTTCTCTAATTATGATGTCATGTTTACATAAATAAATCCTTCCAATTATGATATATATTTACATTGATGATGCCATGTCCCAACAATAAGGATGTCATAGCCATTTGTAATCTCATGCCGTCCATTTATAGTGTCATACTCTTCCAATTGTGATGCCATATGTTAACATTGATGATGTCATACCCTTCCAATTATGATGGCTCACCATCCCATTGATGATGTCATACTCTGAATTATGTCATACATTTACGTTTATGCTGTCGTATCCTTCCTGTTATGATATCATAGTCTTCCAATTACGGTGCCATGTATTTGTGGTGTCATGCCTTTCCAATTATGACATATTTACGTCTGTCTGTCTGTCTGTCTGTCTATCTATCTATCTATCTATCTCTACATATACATATGATTTACAGTGATGTCATATCCTGGTAATAATGATATCATAGTTTTCTAATTATGCTGTCATATATTTATAATGATTACATCATATCCTTCCAATATGATATCATAGTCATTATGATATCATGCCATTTATTTATGGTGTCATACCCTTCCAATTATGACATTACATGTTTACATTGAAGATGTCATATTCTTCCAATTATGATGTCATACCCCCTACTCATAGAGTCATAATCTTCTGATTATGATGTCACATTCTTCACATTATGATATCCTGAATTTCTGTTTATGATGTCATACCCTTCCAATTATGATGTCATATGTTTACATTGATATCATATCATGATAGTTTAATACCGTAATTTTCAAATAATGTCATATACTTACATTGATGTTATATCCTTCCAATCATGGTGTCTTCCCATTATTCAAAGAGTCTAATGCTGGGATTAAAGGCGTGCGCCACCATCGCTGTCTCGAAAAACCAAAAAAAAAAAAAAAACAAAGAGTCTAATGCTAGGTGGTTCATTGTCAGCATATTTAAAACATAGTACAATTTGGGAAAAGGTTTTTTTTTTTTTTCAATAATCATTCCCATTCAAGATTTCTAGGTAACAATCATTCCAATTCCAGGTACACAATACCTTAAGGTATGACTACGTAGAAACTCCTTTGCAAAGCACAGTGACCATGAGGGTGGGGCTGTAACTAAAATCTAATGTGGTCTCTATCGATAACATAGAGGTGAGCAGGTTATAAAATAGGTGTGGCACCCCCCTAAGGATGAGTTGTACTAGAGATAAAAGTCTAGGGAGGGAGAGTCTGGGATAGACGTTCTGAAGGGTGTCTATAGCAAAAGGGGTGAAGTCGGCCTCCACAAGTAACAAGATCATCAGGTCATTAACAATATCCACTCCCAACTTTCTGGGCAGGAAAACCTGTATTTATCTCCTCCATCAGGAAGAGGCCCCTGTGTGTTTAACAGTCCTGGTTCTCTAGTGATCTGTGGGCAAGAGACTTTTGTGCCTCTGATAAGTGGGAGGAATGATTGATCAGCAGTGCTGGATGAACCCAGCAGGCCGGTCAGATGAGGGTGGGCAGCTGGACACTGGGGTTTGTCCTGTTTTGCTAGGCAAGGGACTAGAACGACTACTTGTCAGGAAGACTCTTCCAGGTCTGTATGGTAGTTCATGTTAATAAGTAGTTTTTTTTTGAAATACTCAATAATTTTAGGTAACTAGCTTAAATTGTTTTAGCACTCAAGGCTGAGTCAAGAGGATTGTAAGGTTAGCCCAGACTGTTTAACAAGACATTGTCTTCAAAATAATAATCATTTTATCCATGATGTACTTTCTCTTTTTTAAGACATAGTGCAGGAAACAGTTTACTCTCCTGACACAGGGAAGGAAGACTTTAAAGTTACTACATCAGCTAAATACTTGAAGCAAGTCATTTTCTGTCCCACCAGCCATCTTCTAAATAATGACACTGAGACTTATTATTAATTATGAAAGTTTGGCCTATAGCTTAGGCTTGTTCCTAATTAGCTTTTACAACTTAATATTTTTTTTTCAAGACACGTTTTCTCTGTATAACAGTCCTGACTCTCTTGGAACTCGCTTTGTAGACCAGACTGGCCTCAGATTAATGGAGATCCTTCCTCTGCCTCCCAAGAAGTAGGATTAAAGGCATGCACCACCACTATCCAGGTTAACCTATAATTTTTAATCTACATTCAGTAGAGTGGCTTGACACCTCATCTCTCTGTCCTGCCCATCCTCCTTCCTCTGTGCTGACTGGCAGCTCTGCCTTTCTTCTTCCCAGAGTCCTTTTTGTTCCTGGAAATCCTGCCTAACCTCTTCCTGCCTAGCTATTGGCCATTCAGCTCTGTATTAAACTAATCAGAAGACGCCTTGGCAAAGACACATCTTTACAGTGCAAACAAATATTCCACAACAAATATTAATGCCTTTGACTGGGTATTTGACTTACTGTGACTGTTGTTGGTTTGTTTTGATATACACTCAGGAGCACTGTGAAGCCGTGCCTCACAAAGCAACTGTCTATGCCCAGCTGGTGGAGTCCAGAAGGATGTGGTCCTGGAACAAGCTGTTTCCTGTCCGTGTTCAGACTAGTCTCGGAGAGCAGGTCATCGTCCCTCCCTCAGAATTGGAGAGGTGTCCTGGTGCGCCTTCAGTCTATGACATTCAGCTGAACCAGGTGTCAACTGCTGACTTTACTGTCCTCAGTGATGTGCTACCAATGTTCAGGTACTGTGCTTTGAGACATTTGATCCGATTTCTCTTTATGGAATGGAAACCTAGCTGAATCCACTCCACATCAGTACCTTAGTTGGTCAGGTCTATAGTTGTAGAAGCTTAACAGTGGAGTGTGTGAGTTAAATTCTGCTTCAGTTCCTGAATATTCTTCCACAGCGTGGACTTCAGCAAGCAAGTCAGTAGCTCGGCAGCCTGCCATAGCAGGCAGTTTGTACCTCTGGCATCTGGCCAAGCGCAGGTGGTTCTGTCCTGGTGGGACATTGAAATGGACCCTGAGGGGAAGATCAGATGTACTATGGCACCCTTTTGGGCACAGACAGACCCACAGGAGCTTCAGGTAAGAGGCAGGAGCTAAGCACATTTCATGTAAGTCAGGAAACTTTTGTTTTGTTTTGTTTTGTTTTTTGGCTACTAGATCACTGTATCAGTCAAAGGCAAAGAAGCAGTTTTCTTTTGGGAAAACATACATGCACACACACAAGCACAGGGGACTCGGGATGTAAGTCAGCGATAGATAGAACACTTTCCTAGCATGCATGAGTCCCTATACTACATCCTGAATGCTACAAAGAAAATGATAATAAAAAAATAAAAATTAGAAAGCATGTAGGCAGTGGTAGTGCATACCTTTAATCCCAGAACTTGGAGGCAGAGGCAGGAGGATCTCTGTGAGTTCAAGGCCAACCTGGTCCTCAAGATAAGTTCTAGGACAGTTAGGGCTGTTATATTGAGAAACACTGTCTCGATAAACAGAAAAAGCGTAGCCTGTCAGTGTGCAGTGGACCTCTCCTCTCCGGGTGAGTTCATGGTTGACACCAGTGGCCACAGTGAGCAGCAGAAGTCTTAGTGAATTAGTTCTGTTATTCCCCTTTGTCCTGGTATAGCCAGTAATCCACAGGGTTTAGGTCAACTTGAAATGGAGAACTACAACTTCACTTCCTTTGGTTCAAAATCCACCTTCTCCAGTTTAGGGAAAATAAGCAGAGGAATATGAACTACAGAATGGAAATCCAGATTACTCTTCAGCATATGATACATTTTTACCTTTAAACTGCTATGAAATAAAAGAAAAAAACATAAATGAACTGCAATAAAATACTGTTATTAATAAATTGCCTATTAGTAAATACAGTTCAGAAAGTTTGATGGTGCACCAGTTGGGAATACAGGCCTGCACTATTTGGTTTAGTTACTTGGTATGTTTTCTCCTTGGATATAATGCTCTGGTCCCCGATTTACTACCTAGGCCAAAGGCTCTCACCGCTGTGGGGCTGCTGTTACTAGCCAGGCCTGGGAGCTCCTCACTCTACCTCTTTCTGATTGTTTGACCTAAGGCAGCTGTGGGTCACTCAGTGCATGTCAACTTCCTCTGCTGTCTTGGTCTCCAATAGGTAGTGTTTGTGAAATTTCAAAAATGGAATATTAGTACATTTTAGTTGCATGTCTTCAGAGAACTACAGTGTGTATTTTCTCCTTGAGTCTATATATAGATGTGCCAGGTAACTGTAGCGATACCCAGAGTGCAGGGTCTTGTGTCCAGGGAGTGGAAGGGTAGGTGTGGATCCCATGTCTTCTCACAGTCGATCATGTGTCCTTTCCAAACCACTGATGACTTCTATAGTATTAGGAATTTGAAAACTGAAGGAGTCTCCCTGATGAACTCACAAACCACTTTGATCCCATTTAGACTGCCTCACTTTGGGTTCTGTCACCAGCTCCCAGCATCAGAACTCAGAAGCCTCCTTGTTTATGGGAGAGGCAGATGTTAGGGAAGCACAAATTTCTCCAGTACAGGAAGGAATAGCAAGGAGAATATACCTGTTTATCCTTTCTTACTGTATATGTGGCTTTTGGACTTTTAGTTTTTAGTCTTCGTATTTGAACAGACATCTTAGATGCCTGCCTTTTTGCTAAATTCAGAACCAAGTGGGTGACCTATGTCCCAGGCAAGTGGGAGAAGCCTTGTCTTCATTTGCATATATGCTCTGAGTCTGAGAAAGCCTAGTTTCCTTGGTTCCTGGAAATTGCAATAAACAGGTGGTCACTCCATCAGAATTAAGCCGGGTTTTTGTTGTTGTTTTTTGTTTTTTTTGTTTTGTTTTCTTTTTGGAAAGAAGATCTTGCTGTATAGCAAGCTGACCCACACTCACAAGGTCACTCAGGTCAGTCTCAACTCAACTCATGCTCCTCCTCACCCAGCTTTCTCAGTGCTTGGATTACAGGTATATAGACACATTTAACTCAGGCACCAACTTTTTAGGATAGTTATTCTTCCTAATTTTTTCAAATGCTATTGCCATATTTTCTAAAAAACAAGATGTATATAAATTTACATTGGGCCCAACCATCGAAAATAACTACCTTTTTTGGATCTCTTGTTGTATTTTTATGCTGTATCATAATTTTTGTTTGTTTGTTTTTGTTTTTGTTTTTGTTTTTTCTGAGACAGTCTTTCTCTGTGTAACAGTCCTGGCTGCCCTCAAACTCACTGAGAACCGCCTGCTTCTGCCTCCCAAGTGCTGATATTAAAGGTGTGTGCCACCACCACCTAGCTTATAGTCTGTCATTTTTCATGTCTTTGAGTATTCTCTTTTTTAAAGATTTATTCATTTATTTATTATATATACAGTGTTCTGCCTGCATGTATGTCTGCACAACAGAAGAGGGCACCCGATCTCACTATAGATGGTTATGAGCCACCATGTGGTTGCTGGGAATTGAACTCGGGACCTCTGGAAGTGCAGGCAGTGCTCTTAACCTCTGAGCCATCTCTCCAGCCCCATCTTTGAGTATTCTTCATAAATATTTAACCTATTTCTGAACTGGACATTTATGTTGTTTCTGGGTTTTTGTTAGTACAAATCTGTTATATACATATTTATGTGAAAATAGCTTCTTTTCTTTTTCTTGTTTTCCTTATATGTAGGGTTTTCGATAAGGATGATCACAATTTATTAAAGGTTACCTTGGACTCAAGTGAGTTTAGTGATAGAGTAGTTGCCTAACGTGTATAACACTCTGGGTGTTTACTCTCCAGTCTGAGTCACTGTAGATCATGCTTCACAATTTAGAATATTCTAGTTCTTTTTTTTTTTTTTTTTTTTTTTTTGGTTTTTCGAGACAGGGTTTCTCTGTGGTTTTGGAGCCTGTCCTGGAACTAGCTCTTGTAGACCAGGCTGGTCTCGAACTCCCAGAGATCCGCCTGTCTCTGCCTCCTGAGTGCTGGGATTAAAGGCGTGCGCCACCACCACCCTCTAGTTCTTAAAAAAATCAAAAACAAGAAACTTGACCTGGGTGATGGTGGCGCACGCCTTTTAATCCCAGCACTCAGGAGGCAGAGGCAGGTGGATCTCTGTGAGTTCCAGGCCAACCTGGTCTACAGAGTGAGTTTCAGGACAAGTTCCAAAGCTACACAGAAAAACCCTGTCTCAAAAAACAAAAACAACAACAAAGCTTCATTTAATTCAAAGACGTAAGCCAAACAACCTTTCTTTGTTATTTTAAATTTTTGGGTGTGTGTGATGCAATGTGGTCTGTGTGTGAGTTATGGTGTAAGTAGTGTACGTACTTGTTAGTATTGGTGTATGCGTATGTGCCTGTAGGTGGGCCTGTGCATGTATGTATGGAGTCAGAGGTCCCTGTCCACCTTCATTTTTTAGACAGGATCTCTCTTAAACCTGAAATCCACTGATTTGGCTAGACCGCTCAGGGATGCACCTGTCTCTGCCCCCCTTCCTCCCCAGCTTTGCAGTTCTCCCACGGGTGCTGGGCATTTGACCTCAGGTCTTCTTGCCTTGCAGCAGTCACGATCCCGATTAAGCCATCTTCCCCATTTTCCCAACTTTTGTTTTGAAAACTTGTAGAGTCACAGAATAAGTGAAAATGAACACTGATAGTGCCTTTACTTCAGTTTATTAGTTGTTAATATTTCCCGTACTTGCTGTCTCTCTCTCTCTCTCTCCTCTCTCACTGCACACCCAGTTTTTGCTCAGTCATTTGACAGTAAGTTACAAACATCTAACTCTTGACTCTTTGATACTTAAGAGAATAAAGCAGTTTCATCATAATCAAATACCATCATCACACCTAAGAAAATCAACAGTATTCTATTCCATAACATCTAACATGGTTCAAAATAAAATTTCCTTAATTGTCCCAAAGACCTTTGATAGCTTTTGTTTTCCTTGTCTAGGATCCAGTTATATATTATGTATTATATTTGACCTTTCTGTGTTTTGAAACTATTTAAAGGCAGAAGGAAATTCTGTATATATATTAAAGCCTTGGAATATGTCCCAAGAGGCTCTTAGAGCAGGGTTTCCCCTGGGCCACTAGGTCAGCCTTGGTTGTGAGTCAGAATTTTTCCTTCAAATGAAAGATGGCTTATAGTCCAGCAGGTGAAGGAAAGAGCTTTGGCGCTTGTGCTGGCTAGTTTTATATCAACTTGACACAGGCTAGAGTCATCTAAAATGAGGGAACCTCGATTGAGAAAACGCCTCCATAAGATCCAGCTGTAGGGCGTTTTCTTAATTAGTGACTGATGGGGAGGCCCCAGCCATTGTAAGTGGTGCCATCCCTGGGCTGGTGGTCCTGGGTTCTATAAAAAAGCAGGCTGAGCATGCTGGTAAGTAGTACCTCTCCATGGCCTCTGCATCAGCTTATGCCTCCCAGTTCCTGCCCTGATTGAGTTCCTGTCCTGACTTCCTTCAGTGATGAACAGCAATATAGAAGGATTAGCCATAGAAACCCTTTCCTCCCCAAGTTTTTTGTTTGTTTGTTTGTTTTGTTTTTGTTTTTTAAGACAGGGTTTCTCTGTGTAGCCCTGACTGTCCTGGAACTCTCTTTGTAGACCAAACTGGCCTCAAACTCAGAGGTCTACCTGCCTTTGCCTCACGAGTTCTGGGACTAAAGGCATGGGCCACCACACCATGCAGCTGGTTGTTTCTGGTCATGGTGTTTTTTTTTTTTTAATCCAAATGGTCATTTATTCTAAAACTGGAACTACTGTGCCTACATTTGTTGCCAGAATGATGTAATGAGAACAGGGAAGAGGTACAGATGTAAACAATGACACAGTTACTTTTTTTTTAAAATGGTAAAACCCTTTTTTTCTTTTTTTACTGGCCACTTCCAAGAATGCTTTACAGGTTGTGCAAAAACATTTACAGGCTCCATGTGGTGTTTGTTTTTCTCACAAGCTTTTCCATCTACAACTACAACAGAAGTCTGATAAAACACTAAACAAGTCTTCTAAGGGAAACAAAGCCAGGTTCCCTCCTGTTACCATAATCCACCCCCCCCCCATGGTCATGGTGTTTTAATCAGAGCAATAGTAACTCTAACTATGATGGCACGGCTTTGTGAGGAGAGAGCAGAGCCTGCACTTGTCCCTTCTAAAACTTCCTTAGAAGGCCACCCCCAGTGATGTCTTCTAAAGTCAGCCGGGATCCAGAAAGCTTTTTGGGACACTGACCTCTCTGATTAGAATTTTCCTTTATCTTTAGGGCCATAATAGGCACTTATAGACTATGCCATATGTCTGTTCAACTAAAGGCTCTGGGCCTTTGACCTGGAAGCACTGTTGTCACAGCGTAGTGAAAGCTGGCTCTCTACTCCTCGTTTCAGTGGCGGGACCACTGGATGCAGTGTGTGTACTTCTTGCCGCAGGAGGAGCCCATTGTTCAGGGCTCACCCCGATGCCTGGTTGCCCACCATGATGACTACTGTGTGTGGTACAGCCTTCAGACAACCAGGTATGCCTGTTGCTGGTGTGGAGGACCAGCCCTCAGAGTCTACACTGACGTAAACTCTCCGTTGGACAGACCTTGCAGAGATTTGTTTTTTTTTTTAATTTATTTATTTATTAAAGATTTCTGTCTCTTCCCAGCCACCACCTCCCATTTCCCTCCCCCTCCCCCAATTAAGTCCCCCCCCCCCCTCAGCCCGAAAAGCAATCAGGGTTCCCTGTCCTGTGGGAAGTCCAAGGAACCCCCCACCTCCATCCAGGTCTAGTAAGTTGAGCATCCAAACTGCCTAGGCTCCCACAAAGCCAGTACGTGCAGTAGGATCAGAAACCCATTGCCATTGTTCTTGAGTTCTCAGTAGTCCTCATTGTCCGCTATGTTCAGAGAGTCCGGTTTTATCCCGGGCTTTTCCAGACCCAGGCCAGCTGGTCTTGGTGAGTTCCCAGTAGAACATCCCCATTGTCTAAGTGTGTGGGTGCACCCCTCACGGTCCTGAGTTCCTTGCTCGTGCTCTCTCTCCTTCTGCTCCTGATTTGGACCTTGAGAATTCAGTCCTGTGCTCCAATGTGGGTCTCTGTCTCTGTCTCCTTTCATCGCTTGCTGAAGGTTAATATTCAGGAGGATGCCTATATGTTTTTCTTTGGGTTCTCCTTATTTAGCTTCTCTAGGATCACTAATTATAGGCTCAATGTCCTTGGTTTATGGCTAGAAACCAAATATGAGTGAGTACATCCCATGTTCCTCTTTTTGGGTCTGGCTTACCTCACTCAGGATAGTGTTTTCTATTTCCATCCATTTGTATGCAAAATTCAAGAAGTCCTTGTTTCTTACTGCTGAGTAATACTCTAATATGTATATATTCCATACTTTCTTCATCCATTCTTCCATTGAAGGGCATCTAGGTTGTTTCCAGGTTCTGGCTATCACAAACAATGCTGCTATGAACATAGTTGAGCATATACTTTTGTTGTATGATAGGGCCTCTCTTGGGTATATTCCCAAGAGTGGTATTGCGGGGTCCAGGGGTAAGTTGATCCCGAATTTCCTGAGAACCTTGCAGAGATTTGAATGGGTAGATTTATATCAGAACAGAATGAAATAAGAGCAAGGGCCAGAAAGATGGCTCTGCGGGTAAAGGTGCTTATAGTCAAAGCTGATGACCTGTGTTCAATCCCCAGAATCCACATGGTGGAAGGAGAGAGCTCATTCCACAAAGCCCTCTGACCCCAACACAAACGCCGTAATAATAATTTAAAAAGCAGAAGTTTGTAGCGGGGAATATCAGTGTGTTTGTGTATATGTAGAAACTGTTATGGATTGGTAAGTTCTGTTCAAATATATGTAAAGTATGGGATCACAGGGCTCTGTAGCCCCCAGTGTGCTAGTGTCCAGACTCACCTGGACTCTTGTAGAGTGTGCATGTGTCTCCCAGGGCCCAGGCTTAGTTTTGGTGTTCCCATCCCCTGTACCATGCTCTCGTGCTCTCCAGTTATCACTTATGTTTGGCTTTTCCCCTCCCTGCTCAGTGCTGATGAGAATGCGAAAGTCTACCAAGTGCGCCCTGTGTGTGATTGTCAGGCTCACCTGCTCTGGAACCGGCCTCGGTTTGGAGAGATCAATGATCAGGACAGAACTGACCAGTATGCCCAAGCCCTGAGGACTGTAAGTGTCCCTGTCTTTATGCTTGGGTCTTACTGCTTTACTTATGTTTGCTCTTACAGTTTTGTTTTGTCTTTCCTGTCAATATCTCCAACTGGCCTCATCTGGAGCAGACCCTGGAGAGCCTGGGAACTTGTTCTAGACTCTCCTTGTTCTCTGCTCTGTGAGAGGTCCCCTGGGTGTTCACTCTTCCCACGAGAGCTTCTCTGAGAGCCTTTTCCCAGCCCAAACTTATGCTAGATACCATTACCTCTGTAGTCACCAGCAGCTGGTGTGGGTGATCACACCGTAAGCTACACCTCTCCCGTTTCCATCTGCTGTAAATCTGACCGTGGCGCCCTCTGACCTGGGTTCAGTCTGGAATCCGCAGATGGCATTTAGAAGGAGTCTCCTGGACCCCTGGGAGTTGTGTACAGAAATATGTCTGCACATGCATGCATTCTGTGGGAAGAAGACCTCAGGCTGCCATAAGTTCCTCTGCAATGGATCTGTGACCCTACCTTTGAAGGGTACATGGGCCAGATGGGGAAGGGATCGGCTAACATAGATTAGAGGGCACCTTCCTGGACCATGTATGCCTTTAGCTGGGCCTTCTGGCAGAGTGTGGAGGGTCTTTCCTAGCAGTGGGCCCTGGTGGGAAGAGTGAGTGAGTGCCATGGCTGGTTACTGTGTGCCTGAGAAGGCAGGCATGGCAGTGTGGGGGCAGGAAGGAAGATGAGAATTGCTGTATTCAGAAATTTAAGGATCTGGAGAGAAACGGCTCAGTGGTAAGGGCCATTGTTACTCTTCCCTTGGACCTGGGTTTGGTCCCTAGTACTCAGTTCTAAGGAATTTGATGCCCCCTTCTGGCCTCAGTGGATTACAAATCCATAGGAAGGCAAAATACCCATATGCATAAAATTAAGAAAAAACAAAAACCAGGAAAATGAAGCCTATGAGTGCAGCTGGGAGAAGGGCACCATGTCTGGTAGCTTGTCAGGAGGAAGCCCCTGGACTAAGGTGACCTCTGCTGATCCTGCTCTTTTCCCACAGGTGCTGATGCCAGGTACCATCTGTCTTTGTGTCAGTGATGGCAGTCTGCTCTCTGTGCTGGCCCATCACCTCGGGGCAGAGCAGGTACTGGGATATGCTTTTGTCATCTCTGTAAGGTTGTTCTTCTCTTTTCATTTTAAGATTTATTGTATTTTCTATTTTGTTGTTTTTCACTTTTTTTTTTTTTTTAAAGTTGACTCTTGATTTAGGGCCTGGTGTAGTTCAGGCATGAGTTTCTGTGTTCAAAGCCC
Organism: Microtus oregoni; assembly: GCF_018167655.1. NCBI lineage: Eukaryota > Metazoa > Chordata > Mammalia > Rodentia > Cricetidae > Microtus > Microtus oregoni. Next base: position 47,220,710 of record NW_024543063.1, read on the forward strand.
TTTGCAGATGTAGCTTTTGTTGGTGGAAGGGCCTTGGTTTGGGGGCTGAGGAACTTTACTGTTTCCATTCGTGGTCAGGAACCAAGTAATGGCTACCACTGGCAGGTAGCTGCAGCATAGGGTTCTGAGTTGGCCATTTTCCGGAGTGAATTCCCAGTAGAGCTGCTGTCTCAGGGAGGCAGAAAGGCCGGGCCATTGTTTCACTGTCTTCTTGACAGGTTTTCATCTTGGGTGTGTCTACCTTCTTTAAGTTTGTCTCTCGTGTTCTCTTCAGGTGTTTACAGTTGAGAGTTCTGTAGCTTCCTACAGACTGATGAAAAGGGTAAGTGACAGTTGTTACCGAATTCCTAAGGGGACTGTTGGCCCTGCCTTCTTGAGTCTGGGACGGGTGACTTTGCAGTATGAACACAGCCAGGAACTAGTAGAAATAGCCCAGCTTCCTGGCTGTACCTGCTACCCAGAGAGCTGCCTTTTGGCTTTGGGGCAGATGTTTAATTAGTAGGATTTTTGCCGGGCAGTGGTGGCGCATGCCTTTAATCCCAGCACTCGGGAGGCAGAGGCAGGCAGATCTCTGTGAATTCGAGACCAGCCTGGTCTACAAGAGCTAGTTCCAGGACAGGCTCCAAAACCACAGAGAAACCCTGTCTTGAAAAAAAAAAATTAGTAGGATATTTATGTATGTTTTGAGACAGGGTCTCACTATGTAGCCTTGGCTGGCCTGTAACTCCCTGTGTAAACCAGGCTAGCCTCAAACTCACAGAGGTCTACCTGTCTCTCTCTTCCAAGTGCTGTGATTAAAGTTGTGCACCACCTTGCCAGACTTCTGGCGTCCAATCAGAAGCAAATGTTTGCACTCTACTTTTGGTTTTTGTAGTTGAAGAAGTTTAGCCTTTTCTCATTTCAATACATAAGAATAAGAAATTAGCATCTTTGTGTAAGTAGAACTAAGTGATTTGCTCCTGGGAATAACTTACTCTTCCAAAACTGCGAGACCTATAATAGGTCCTGGATGATGAGATATCATTGGTTCACGACCTCTTTCATGGTCAGTAGGAGGTGCTCAAAGAGATGTTTACACAAGCAGATGAAGTGGTATCCTAGAGCCATTTGGCCAGAAAACTCAGCAGGGAAGGTAACTTTGAGAGGTGTTAGTTTTAACTTTTTATGATACTGCAGATTGAATCTAGGTCTCAAGCACACCAGCAGGCTCTCTGCCATGGAGCTTCTGCTCAGTAATTGTTTTCCCCAGGTCCAAAACAATTTGTGAACATAAAGATGTTTATATTCTTTCTTTTGAAGATCTTCAAGGCTAACCACCTGGAAGACAAAATTAGTATCATCAAGAAACGGCCTGAGTTGCTAACGTCTGCAGACCTGGAGGGTAAGAAGGTGAGCCACTGGGGCTTATGTGAGTGGGGACAGAGTGATACCGTGTAACCTAATCTCCACCCTGTCGCCTTAGCTAAATGTTATGTGATGTTCTTGTTGCAGCTTGGCCAACAGAGACCTCACCAATATGAGGGTGGGTGAGGGTTTGTATAAAGGCCCAGTGAACATGGCACTGGGCTCCTGTGCCTCTCAGATGAGAGCAGAATAATTTGAGGTTAAGGAACATGGTGTACCACCTCTCCTTTCCCTCTTCAGTAAAGTCCTCTTTGAAGGATTCTTTTTGCTCAGATCTTTTTACCCCCCAGAGCTGCTCACCAGGAACCTGGTTACTAAGCACCAGCTCTCTGCAGGCTTTTCTTTGTTTTGAGAAAGGGTTGTTATATAGACTAGGTTGATCTTGATCTCACAGAGCTCCGCCTACCTCTGCCTCCTGAGTGCTGGGATTAAAAGCATGTGCCACCATGGCTGGCTGTGTTTAGCTCCTTGAGAAGCTGCTGAACTGTTGTCCGTAGTTGCTGGTTGTGCCTCTCCAAAAGTATGTGAGGCTCATTTTGTGGTTCCTCTCCTTTCAGTGTAGCCAGTTGGTATATCGTTGTGGTTCTGATATGTATTTTCATGATAGCTAATGATATTGAACATCTTTTCATGTACTCATAAGCTGTTTATAAGTTATATTTGAATATCTGTTCAAGCCTCTCGCCTATTTTCCCTCATGCCTTTTATAAAATGACAGCTTGAGATGAATTCATACAGTATACAAAGCACTCATCTAACGTATATGGCTGGTTGACTTAGTGTATTTGTAAAGTATACCACCATCACTAGGTCAACTTTAGGGCATTTTTATTACCCTAAAAGATACTTTTTGTTGGTGGTTACACTTATGTGCCACCAACAAAACCCTAGACCATGAGTAGGTTACTTTCTGTCTTTGTGGGTTTGCCTATTCTGGACAAGAAATATAAATGAATTTATACAATGTATAATCCTTTGTAACTGACTTTTTTCATTTAACATAATATTTTCAAGGATCATCCATGTTATAACTTAAGTCAATGCTTCATCTCTTCCTATTGTTGAACAACACTCCATTGTATGTATATACCACACTTCCCATGTCAGTAGGTGAACATTTGTGCTATTGATATTTCTTGGCTATTTAGAATAGTGCTACTTAGAACATTCAAGTACCAGTTATGTTTTCCTCCTCCTCTTCCTCTTCTTCATCTCTCATTTTTGTTTTAAAGATTTATTTAGCTGGGTGGTAGTGGCACACACCTTTAGTCCCAGCACTCAGGAAGCAGAGATAGTGGACCTCTGTGAGTTTGAGGCCAGCCTGGTCTACAGAGTGAGTTTCAGGACAGGTTCCAAAGTTACAGAGAAACTCTTTGTCTCAAAAAAGAAAAAAAAAAGGATTTATTTATTCATGTATTTTATTTATTTATTTATTTGGCTTTTTGAGACTCCAGGTTCCTATTGGGTAGAAATGATGAAATGGTGAGAGAAGGCGTCCGTGTGATGTTCCCGATGCTGGGGTAGAAGTGAAGGACGGGGAAGTTTCCTGGCCAACCCTGGTCCGGCTTCCATTGTACCATTGCATGTCCTCTGGTTCCCATCCACTGAGTCCTGGGAGTCTCCTCAGACTCTGCCCCAGTTTCCCACACACACTTCAGCCTGACTGCTGTGGCATTCCCTTAGAATACCTCCAATCTTCATCTCCACCTGCAGAGTTCTACACGTTCTTCGTGGTCCTCAGAAGGGTTTTTTATTATTTTATTTTTTAATACTTATTTTTATTTTGTGTACATTGGTGTCTTGCCTGTATTGTGTGTATGTCTATGGGAGGGTGTTGGATCCTGGAGTTTCATTACAGACAGGTGTGAACCGCCATGTGGGTGTCTGGAATCGAACCTGGGTCCTCTGGAAGAGCAGTCAACACTCTTAACCCCTGAACCATCACCCCAGCCCCCCAGAAGGGTTTTTTAAAATACATGTCTTGTATCTTTTGAATCCTTGATAAAGCTGTTAGGAGCCCCTCTTACCTTCAGGGCAAGGTGAACCTGCTTAGCTATTTGGCCATTTGGAGTCTTGCTGGCCTGGCCTCATCCTCTCCCGACAAATCTCGAGGCCTTGTTCTCACTTACACCCATGCTGGGCCTCTGCCCCTTTGTCTGGCTTCTCTGACTCCTAGTCGTCTAGCTGTTTGTGTATTCACAAATGCCGGCTGAACTGTAGTCCACCAGGCACCACAGTGCCTGTGTCCACGTTGGTTTAGTGCAGTGAGGTGACATGTTGTTCATCTGGTACCGACAGTGCACTGGGGAACAGCTCGGTCTGTGAGTGGAGGAGTCTATTCTGCAAGCCCTTTCTGAAGCCCCTGTGTGCGCTTATTTCTCGCTTCTTTCCCATAAAGATCACTCTCCCTTGTTTGTGTTGTTCTTCTACTCCATAATCCTCTGTGTCTTCAGGGGCGTGCTCTTCTGTTGGCTGAGTGATGAGGAGAGAATGACCTGGTGCATGTTCCTGTGAAATTGCTGAGCTGCCCTTCACTGAGAGCCTCACTCCTGATACCTGACTTCTTCCTGTTTTGGTTGCCAGGTCTCTCTGCTCCTGGGTGAACCCTTCTTCACCACCAGCCTGCTGCCATGGCACAACCTATACTTCTGGTATGTCCGTACCTCTGTGGATCAGTACCTGGAGCCTGGAGCTGTGGTGATGCCCCAGGCTGCCTCACTGCACGCCATGGTCGTGGAGTTCAGGGTAGGCAACAGGAGGGTGGGGAAGCTTCAGAGTCGGTGGGTGCAGACTGAACAGCTTGGGCCCTGGTGATGGGCCTTTCTTTTCTACATCAGTGGCTGCAGGATGGAATAGAGGAAGGCTACATTTTTATAAAGCAGTAATTTGACATATGAAATGGAAATGACTGTGTGTTGTCATTTTACAATTGCGGCTTATCAGAATAATTAAAAACATAAATTAAGTGTTTCAGGAGCGTGCTGTGCAGCTAGCTGTGCTCTTGTGGAGAACAGAGGCTGCATTTGTTAGGGCATTCTGAGATGGGGACTTCTCTTTTTTATGCACGAAAAAATAGAAAAGCTTTATTTTAATTCTCTCATCAAAACAGAGCCAGTCACCAAGTCATTTTAGAAAAGGCATTTTTTTTATTGAAAGGATTTTGAAGTGCTTTGAACCTAAAATGAAGACTGAATCATATTTGATATTCCTTTTATGAGAATGGCTCTATTTGTGGTACCCTCGTGGCTCTATCACTTAATTTCTGTGTTAATTATCTGATGGAATTTCCATATGGATTGTGACTCTCATGACTAAAGAGTGGCTATAGAGAAGTTTGCTTATTCCCAGGCCCAAGGAGCAGGGCATGGAAGATGGACTGGCTAGACAGTGCTTTGGGGCCCTCTCCTGTCCTTTTATGCAGTGTTCCCAGGCTCCTAGAGAACTACTTACAGAAGCCTCAGCCTCATAGTTCTGCTTGGTTGTCTTCTTCATTTACACAGTCTTATACCCGTCTGTCACACAAACCACTCTGGCTCTTCAGCGTCTTTGTCACTTTTTCCTGGGCCAGGGGTGGGCAGTGGTGTCCTGTGTCTATGGTATATAGAACAGCAAGCTTTGCCTGCCTGTGGTTCTGCTTATTGGTTTGTTTTGAGTCAGTTTTGGCCTGGAACTCACTGTGCAGCCTCAAATTCCCAGTGATCCACCTCCCTTTGCCTCCCAAGCACTGGGATTAAAGTTTTGTGTCATTTTGACCAGCACTCCTCTTAACCCGTAGTCATGTAGCCCAGATGTAACACAGGACTGTTCTTCCTTCATAGGACCTGTGGCGGATCCGGAGCCCTTGTGGTGACTGTGAAGGCTTTGATGTGCACATCATGGATGATATGATTAAGGTAACCAGAACTGGCTCGACCTGCCGCCTGCAATGCTACAAGTTCAGCAGTCCAGGATACTTAGTAGAACTGCCTCAATTTTTTTAAAAAAATTAAAAAACAAAACAAACAAACCAAAAACAAAGGGCTGGAGAGATGCTCACTGGTTAGGAGCACTGGTTGTTCTTCCAGAGGACTGGTGTTTGATTCCCAGCACCCACATGGTGGCTCACAATCAACTGTAACTCTAGTCCCAAGGAGTATGATGTTCTCTTCCAGTCTCCATGGTAATCAAGCATACATGCAGACAAAGCACCCATACACATAAAATAAAAATTCAAAACAAAACCCCAAACCAAAACCCCTGTGGTGGAGGGCACGGGATCTAAGAATATTCCTGCCTAGCATCGTGTAGTCCTGGGTGTGCACTCTCTAGGGTCATTAAAAGCATAGATAGTGGGATACAGCTCTGAGTCCTCTTCTCCCCTACATTTCCTCAAAGCTATAAACCTCTGGCAGGTCTGATGGGGGCAACATAAATAGTGTATAGAAAGAGCTTCTGTTTTGGGTGGTGAGGCCAGTGCTGCCATTGTGTTTGGCCCACCATGAGCATTAACCTGAGAATCAGTGCATGGTACCAGCCGCATTCATAGCCCTGTGCTCTAGTGTCTGCTGGAGTGGAAGAACTAGTTAGGAGGCAGAGTTGTGTAAAGAGACCTTATCAAAGAAAAGAGGACTAAGATAGTTTACAGAGGCAGACACCTCTGCTGGGTGTCACCAGGCCTTGTCTTTCCTGCCTCCCCAGTGCTCAGCCCTTCTACTCACGTAGATCCGGCACCCTTCCTGCCAGTTCTGCCTCCCCTTCAGGTTCCCAGGGAGTCTTCAGTTCAGGTTTCTCCTGCCAGCCTTGTCAGAAACACTGTGGTCTATATGACTTTCTACCTCTCCCCCCTCAGTCTTCCTCTACACAGTGTCCAAGAAAATGCACATCTTACAGGACTCCACCCTCCTGCGTGCAAGGGCCATACCCATCCTCTTGAGGTTCCTGGTGTGGCCACTGCTTGTCTTTCCTGCTTGACTCTTGTCTGTGTCCCCTTCCAGCCTTTTGACCTCCAGCTTCCTGCCTAGAGTCATCCATAGATAGCTCCGCTATCCTGCTTCTGCCCACACAGTCTGTTGTCACATAGGCACGAGTGCTTTTCCCAGGCACTGGGCTTGCTTATTTACTTGTCCATTTTCCTTGCTTCTGCACCCCATCAGGGTAGTGTCATGGTAGCGGGTGAAAGAACCGGAATCACAAAGACCAAATGCTCAGCACAAAGGACATTTATTTGTCCCAGAAGGGCAACAAAGCCAGGAGATAGAGGATGAGGGGGAGGGGGAAAGAAACAAGGGGCCTATTTGCCTTGGAGAGACAAAGGACTGCCTCTGGATAGAGAGGAGACAGATATGGCCCATAGGCAAATGACAGTTTATAAAGGGAAGCCCTCATGTTAGGATAAATTGGTTAATTTTGATTGGGCATGTTAATTGGGATAGTCGGAGAAGGACTACTTTTGATTGCTGAACTTCAGTACTTTGATAGCTGGACCTTGGTGATTAGCCTCAGGAGGAAGAAGTGACCAAATAAGGGGCTAGATCTTGGTGACTAGCTTTAGGAATGTAATCTAATAGTTTAGCAGGGCAGAGGGAATAGGGGAAGGGCAAAGCCTGCCAGAGCCCTGTTTGCCTTGCTTGGGCCTGCGTTGCCATGCACAGACCAGCTAGAGCCATTTGGTGGGCAGTATCAGTAGAGGTGAGTGAATGTCTCCCTTTTATCCCCCCCCCCCCCCAAAGACACTTGGTTCTCAGAGTATGTCAAGAGTGGGCATTGTCATCCTTGTTTAAAAGGGAAGCTGGGACTTGGGGAAGTGAAGTGACCTTCTAATGAATGGACAGGGAAGCGAGAAGCTGGTTGTTACTACCAGGTACCCAGTGGTAGGTGACAATGTGCTGGCCCCTATGAGTGCAGTTTCACAGGAGGACTAGGCCCCAGAAATGAGGGTACTCCTGGCTGGCTGCAGTTCGTCTCTACAGATCTGTTCTCTTCTCTTCTAGCACTCCCTGGATTTTCGAGAGAGCAGGGAGGCAGAGCCCCATCCATTGTGGGAGTACCCATGCCGCAGCCTCTCGGAGCCTCAGGAGATTCTGACCTTTGATTTCCAGCAGCCCGTCCCCCAGCAGCCTGTGCGTGCTGAGGGCTCCATGGAACTGAGAAGGTGAGTAGAAGCTACAGCGAGTTGTGGGGTGAAGACAGTAGAGGGACTTAGAGATGACATAGTTGTGAAGGACAAGCAGCTTGGTGTCATACTCTTGGCCCAGGAAGTGTCCTCCCATCCCGCCCCATCCCATTATGGAGGGTCCACAGCCTTTGAACATGTGCTGGTCAGGGAGAACTGGAGTGGGCCTTGCTTACTTCCCTATCTGCCGCTCCTTGTTGTATCAAGCTGCAGACTAACATGAGTTTGGTTTCTATGGTTATCCACTGGCCCTCCTGAATTCTCTTGGGAGTTAAAGCAGGTCAGAATTGGTGAGGGCTGCTTGCTGCAAGGTGAGGGAGACCCCACCCAGTTCCAGCTCCCTTCACAGTAGAGTGTTACCTCCTCCCTAAGGGAGCCATATGTCCAGAGCTCCGAGAGCTTTTTACACCAGGGACAAGCAGCCAGGTCAGGGCAAATGCCACTGCCCAGGGAATCTTCATTGTCAGCCCTGGGAGCAGCTGTGCTCAGAGGTTTCTATGCTCAGGCTGTGGGGAGTGGGGAGTTGAGAGCTGTGGCTGCTGTGGCTTGACCTTTTCTGCTAGGCTTTACCAACATGGTTGAGGAGTACATAAACTCCCGACTGGGAGGGAGGGGAGTGGTAGAGGTTTCAGAAAAACAGAAAGATGTGTTTGATCAGACTCATCCATGTCTGTGTGACTGTTTGACTCTGTACTCTACAGACCCGGGAAGAGCCATGGGGCTGTCCTGTGGATGGAATATCATCTGACGCCAGACAGCACAGTCAGCACCGGCCTCATGAATCCTTTGGAAGACAAGGTAGCACTGTGGGCACCAGGCCCAGAGTATGTGCCTACCCTAGAGCTACTTGTTCCTCCTTGTGCTCTGAGTATCCCTGTTCTGTGCCCTTCAGGTCAGGTAACTCCCAGGTGGCCCAGGTTACTTCCCACTGTTAGTTACATGGGCTGGAAAGGTGACTTGGGTGCCAAGGACCCTTCCCATCCTTTTGCTACTCATCCTGCAGGGGTACTGCTCCTGGAACCCCCACTGCAAGCAAGCTGTGTACTTCTTCAGCACCACACTGGATCCCAGAGTTCCTCTGGATGGCCCTCAGTCAGTCAGCTATGCTGTGGAGTTTCACCCCCTCACTGGAGACATCACCATGGAGTTTAGGCTTGCCGACACCTTGAACTAACCTTCCCTTGTTGAGAAATTAAATGGCCAATAGGCTGCAGACTCTGAGTGGTGTGGGGCTCAATGGGGAAGGAAGGCCAAAGAACTTATTCACTTGCATGCACCTACTTGGCGTCTGCACAGAGGAGACCTTTTTTATTTTTGTATCTTAGTGCTGCTGGCTCCCAGCATCAGGTGTGGCAAGCAGAATAGGCTGTTGACTGATTTAAGAGTTCTGAATCGACCAGGGAGAATGTTCTGTGCTTCTGAGAGTTCAGAAAGCTCTGCTGTAGTAATGCTTTCTGTCCTACCTCAAGGAGAACTAAGGAACAACCTTCACTGGGACTAAGGTAGGACTGTCCACTTAGCTGGAACCTACCTAGCCTGTTTTCTAGGAATTTCCGGGTCTCTGCTAGAGAATGGCCTTCTAGGGAGTTCCTTGGGGGCTTCCTGATCCTGGTAAGACCTGTGTTGAGAGGACTAGGCTCCCCTGCTAATAAGTAGCTTTACTAAGCGACATTCATACACATTTGGGTATCTGGCCTCAGTGCACATGTGCAGGTGGCCTGATAAGCCATGAGACCACACATCGGTTGCTGCTCACAGGGCTCAAGCAGTTTCCTGTGGAAAACCAGTAGGAAGAAAACTAGGAAAGTCGCCTTCTCCTCTAATCTGAAGGCCTTGCTCCCCAGTTGGCCACAGCCCTGTCCCACCTCTGCCACTCCTCACTCTACTCTTGCCAATGACCTCTCTGTAAAGGATTTGAGAGGTACCCAGTGGTGGAACCTAGATGGCTAAATCCCTAGCATTTCAGGGCAGACATGGGCTGTGTCCCCATAGTCATTCCCCAAAGCCCCTAGGCTGGGATCAACTCTGGAAGTGTGTAGGCCCTCCCCAGTTTGTCGTGCACATCAGTACAGAACCAGCACATGAGCCTTGAGCCTCACAGTTTTATTTTCTCTTCATTCTCCATCCTTCCTTTCAGCACCATAAAGGAAAAATCCACCTCTTTTTTTTTTTTTTTTAAATCAGGCATAAAGATTGTTTTTCTTCTAGGGAAGAGTCGTCTGGATATATATTTGATAATGTTTTACCAAAACCTTAGGTATCTTACCATATAAAACCCCTAATGTCCCATGAGGATACAATACAGAAATTAAAAAAGTTTTCTTCTTTTTCTTTTAAAACAGTATTTCTAAATCTGAGCAAGTTAATACAATAGTTAAAAAGCATCAAGGTTAATATTCATACTTAAAACTCCAGATGGTTTGGACAAATAAAGGTGAATGAATGGTCTTTCCTAAGCTAACGCACTTACCTAGCGCTTCCCTTGAGGGGTCCCAGGCAGGCAGAGCTGCAGTTGGGAGTCAAGTGATCCCTGTGATTGCCCCTGTCTAGGCCTTCGCTGCCACAGAATCTGGAATCCTGGCAATGCCTCTTTTCCAGAAGTTGGACTATAAAGGCCTGGCAGTACACAAGTCCTGAGTCCATAGGCAAACCACAATGAAATGTGTGGCAGATGGTATGGCCTCAGTGCTGAGTGATGTGTGGGGGAGCTGGAAGGCAGGCTGTCCCTCCTCTGGACTCCAGAACCTGTCTGTAACAAGATGACGGAGGCACAGGGCGGTACAACTTGCCTAAGGCAGCCCTGGGAGTTGGGAAGGAGAGAAGCATGTGGCTCTGACTCCAGACATGTTACCCTGGCTCAGGTTTAGGGACCCTGGCCTCGGCCTCATCTACTTTCCTGTGCACAGTGCCATTGGTGTAGGGATTGGGCCGCCCGTGGTGCCCAGCACGAGCAGAATCCTGGTTCTTTCCAGGGCTGGGACCTTTGATTCCAGGAGGCCTTCCCAGATTGCCGGAAGGCCAGGCCCAGGCAGAAGAGGGGCACAGCAGAGAACCCAGCAGGGCTGCCCTGCCCCTGGACACTGGAGCATGGGGTGGGGCTCCCTAGGCCCAAAGATTTGGACAAATGGATGTCACCAGCTATACACGCCCTAATGCCAAGCTGCCTGTGCTCTGAAGGATCACCCCCAGCACAGGGCCTGGTATCTTGTTGGATATATGCCCCTCGTCTTGATCCCTTTTGCTACTTAATGGGTGACAAGGCACAGCTTCAGGGCACCAGCATGTAGAGGTCCCAACAGCAGGGACCTGATGCTTTCTCCATCCTCATCAGGCAGAATTGGCCTTGAGCCAGGCTGGATACAAGATAGGGCACTTTGAAGAGACCAGTGGGGTTGTCGGAAACAGTCCCTCAAATTGGAGCTCAGGACCCTGAGACAGGTATCTTCCCTTTGTAGCCAGGGATCAGCCTCTGGTCCCTGAAGGTAGGTGGGCAGTCAGTGCTGTCTAGGGCACCTGAGCAGGAGCAGGTGGAGAACAGTGGGCTTCTAGCAGCCTTGCTATGCTGAGCGTGGGGCTGGCTCTGCTCACACAGTGGCAAGAGTGGCTTCTGGATGCATCTGGAATCACTCCTACCTTGATAAGCAGTGGCTGGTGGCTGGCCACCCGAACTTAACTGATGAAGAAGCCATTCTCTACATCTTGGCTTCCTGCCACTTCATCCAGGGTACCCTCCTAGACATGGCATTGAGTAGAGTAGCTATTGAGGGAGAGTGGGCCTGAGAGGCCAGAGCTGCAGCCCAACTTGGGGGCAGGCAAGTGGTTCCTGAGCTCAGCCACACATGGATGAGGGAAGTCCTCAGGCAGAGGTTGAGCCCAAAGGGCCTGTAGAAGAAGACTTGTTGGCTTGAATAGAAGAAACTACAAACCTGTCGTTTTCAAAAATCAACCCTCCCCCCTTTATGTTCTGAGTTCCCTTTGTGTAAAAAAAGTGATGCCCTCTTCTTGGATTTCCTGTTACGGCCCCGCAGCCATGTCAGTCCCCTACAGGAGCTGCTGGGGTGGCCAGAGCCAGCTGGACCCTGCTGTGTGGGCTGGGGAAGAGCACAGTTCTACCCAGTGACTTACAGACCCTAAGTGAAGGGTGATTTTGTTTTCAACATTTTCTGTTTTCTTTTTAAAATGTAATCGCCCTTGAATGCAAGACCCTGGGAAGAACCCTGGGCTGACCGGTAATGACAGCCTTCACATCCCCACCAAGCTGGAGGTGGAGAGCTGGCAGCTGGGCCCAGGAAGTACTTCTTTGGCTGTTTCTGATTGTGTTTGGAGTTTGGCCTTGGGTGAGGCCCGAGCAAGGGGTCTGGGTGCTACAGTGTGGCACATGGCATGCGGGCAGCGTGCGTGCGAGGGTGCAGGCATGCGAGACAACATTGGCAGCAGACAAAAGTAATGAACCCTGGACAAAGCTTGAGAAGAAATACAAAGAGTACATAAACCCGGTCCTCATACTAACTCTCGGGTTACAAACTATGTTGTGCTGTGTAATCTGTAGAAAATTGTGATTGGAAAGAATGGCACTGGTTGGGCAGCCAGGGGCTCCCAGACTGGCCTGAGTCCTCTGTTCTTAGAGATGGCCCAGAGGCACAGAGCAGCCTGGCTTCCAGGCTTCCAGGGGACTGACGGGCTCTTCCCTGTCCCCTGCCCTCCTTCCCCCAGCACTAGGTGCACAATGGAGGGGACATAACCCAAGCATGGCTGTGGCTTGAAGGGCTGGCAGAGGCCCCACTTCTTGAGATGCCAGTGGCATGGCTGGTCTATGCCTCCTCTTCCCCTGCAGACACCATCAGCCGCATAGCCACAGGGAGGTGGTCGGTCAGGCCAGAGAGCTGGGTGATAAAACTGAATTCTTCTACCTCCTAGGTTGAGAAAAAGGGGTGGAAAACATTCTGATTAGACCAGAGAGGGTGTTTGTAAAACGGAGTGTTAGGAGTATGAAATGACAGCTTGGGGTGGGAGGCTCCAGATGTGGGGCCAACTGGACTAGGGTGATACAGAGGGTATCAGGAGGGTGTCAGGCTGTGAAAATGCTGGCTCTCCTTTTAAGGGAGCAGGGACTGGGGGTTGGGTTCAGAAACTGTACGGGGGGCTACAGGGCCCAGCCTCAAACTCACAGCCTTCCAGTCAGGGCACAGCCCCTCCTCAGCATGCAGCATGTAGTCGATGCGTCGGCCATTGCCCTTCAACAGGTCCTTCCGCCCCTTCTGCCCAGCCCCTGGGCTCTTGCTGGTAGGGAAGGCCAGATACTCCCTGCGGCCTTCCTCACTCTCCAAGACCCTGTCAGGCAGAAAGGAAGCAAGGTGAAGATTGATGCCGGTCCTGACCCAAAGAGCCATATTCTCCACAACATAAGAGGGAAAGGGGGAGACCAAACCTGGGTTTAAGATCTTCCTGTCTGTGGCTCCACAAAGGGCCTAGGCCCTCCGCCCTCTGCCACAGGTTGTCTCCACCTCGAGCTAACTAGTTCCTGCTCCGCTGTCTGTACTCTGTACTGGTCATGGCATCCCTGGCTGTGGCCATGTTGGGAGTGTTCTTCTCCTAGTCCCTTCTTCACTTTTGATCCAATAGGAGCCGGTTTGAGCCTCAAAGACCTTATTTCCTAGAAGCCCCATCACTGTCTAAGATGATGGTGCTAAGGGAACCAAGAAAGGACTACATTGGAGGTCTCAGTTACTTTATGGGTCTGTCCTTTCGCTGATGGTTGACCCAGCTTGTCACCAAACCTCTGAGCACTATTTTCTTTGTAAAATGAGTGGTTGCTATAGCCCCTGACTTGGGGGAATGTGCGGTTGTCCCATTTCTCATCGTCATCCCAGGAGACTCATGGGTTGTCTCCATGCCCAGCACAGTTCCTGCTAGCCTTGCCCGAGAGCCCGAGAACCCTGGGAGAGTTGAGGAACCCTATAGGCCACCCCTCCCCAATTACCGAGAGCAGGCTCAGGCCAGGGGCTGGCATGGAAGACACTGACCAGGCCTCCAGGTGGTTAACACTGGAGAGACCAGGCTGGCAAACATGGCTTTCTACAGGTTTTTATCAGCCTTGAGATAAATACTCTAATGACATTCAGAGCATTGTTAACTGCTCAAAGATATAATCCATTACTGTCTTTTGCTTTGATAATTAATTCCAGCATCAGTGATCTGAGAGTTACTGATAGTCGTTTCTTAATCATCATCTCATGAAAAGATAATTTTCTCTGCATAGGATGATGTTTCAAATTTAGTCTCTAATCTAATTAATTGGCTCAAATTAGCTGCAAGGAGCCATGGCAGTGGCTCTGTGCAGTCTCAGGCTGTGAATTATAAATTCATTCTGCTATTGGCCTTTCTGCTGTGTCCTTTATGGAAGCCTCACTTGTTTCAAGGATGAAACTGACCTAGGTAGAACTGCCTGTCAAGACAATCAGCCTGTGTTCTCTCATCTTCTATCTGATTGGTGGGTAGAGGCCATGGGCTCCCTGCTCTTTCACAGACCCAGCAGCTCTCTAGGACTTGACCTTTGACCTGATCCTGGAAATTCTGGCTTCTTTCCTATATGAACTGTACTTAACAAAAGCTGTTTTCAGTGTGAGTCTAGATCCTGACTGCTAGTTTAGGGTTTGTCCTTCCAGACTCCATGAGCCTCTTAGATTTCTAGAGTATGAAGATAGTGACAGCCTCCATCCATTCGTCCTTTCTCCTGTGTAAGAGCTTCCAGATACTCAAAAGTCCTTAGGGGCTTGAGTGAGCTGCTCCTGCTGGAACCTGCCCAGTCCCTGTCTCTATAACCCAGTAAGGGTTCTATGCCCCCTGAAGGCCTGGGAGCTTGTTAGGACCCCGAGTCCCTGTGAGCCCACAGTGGTACGGGTACTTACTTTTGAAGATTGTCAGGGGTACACACATCCTCATCATAGAGACCGTTTATGTCCAGCAAGGTACCTGGGAACAGAAGAGAGTGGAGGCTGATGCAGGGTCCAGCTGGCCTCCAGGGTGGGATTAGGGAGACACCAGGACTTTGGGGCGTCCTTCCATCTGCCTAAGGGCACATCCCCTTCTTAGGAAGCCCATGGGGAGTCCAGCCCCCTGCTTACCAATGGCCCAGGGCTTCTCCTCCCCGGGCCCCAGGCGGCAGGGGTCCTTGTAGCGAGTAAACAGTGAGTGCTGCTGCTCCAGTTTGTCATCTGTGGGGGGCGGAGAGGAGTGCTGCATCAGCCACGCTAGGCTCATGGTGCTTTCCATGGTCCTGTGGTTGGTGCTGTGGTTGGTGTGTCACTGAGTCTCTGCCCTCACCAAGTGCCCTAACACACTGATCTGTGTCCTCCCAGCCTTCCCAGGTCCCATAGCAGACTGCTAGTGGGGACAGAACGATACTGCAGCTAGGACCCTGCTCTTCACAGATCTGGATGCTTGACTCTTGGGGAGGAGTGGGTATCACGTGGCTCAGAGAACCCTGTGTCCTGCTGACTCACCTCACTGGACCAGTAAAGTCTTTCTTTGACCCCTGGGCTGGAGGAAGGGCACTGGGCTAGGGCCTCTTCCTGTAAGTGTGCCAAGAGTGTCATGACCAGGACAGAGACCTGTGCTGAATGTGACAGTCCTGCTGTCCCACACTAGGAGAGGAAATGGTCCTGTGTTGGTGTTCTATGCCGGGCACTGCACTCTCCTTGCCCATGCGGGAACTGCCACTGTTGTGGAGATGCCCTGGCCACGAAAGGTTAAAACAGCTTCTACCTGCTGCCATCAGGTGAGGGTACCATCATGGACTCCAGGTGAGACCTTGAGGTCTGTTCTGAGGGTGAGGCCTGCACTCACAGGCTCCACGTTCACCCTATCGATAGTAGCCTGTGGGAGCTGAGACTCCTGCAGGGAGTCAGAGCCATGAGGTTCCCAGCCAAGGAAGGCTCAGAGCTACTCCAACCCCAAAGGAGGTCTTTATAAGTGCAGATTCAAGTCAGTTTAAAACTTCACGATGGTCATCTTTCAGTCTTCTATCTAAGAGGTTGGTTTGCTTGATTGGTTCTTGAGATGAGAGCTCCTGTATCCATGGCTGGCCTACAAGTGTGTGGACCAAGCTGGTCTCAAACTCTGAGCAGTTCTGTCAGCCTCTTGAGTGCTGAGACTGCAGGCATGGGCCATCATGCCTAGCATAGTCCAGTCGTCTAAGCCAGCGGTTTTCTGTATTTAAAATATTTATGAGTGTGAGGGTGTGTGTGTGCGGGGGCTACACATGGCACAGCAAACACAGGGAGGTTTTCTCTCCTGAGGACTGAATGCAGGTCATCAGGTTGGTGCTTTTACTTGCTGAGCCAGCTTTTTAAAATGTTTGGTCTTGGTTTTATTTCATGTGTATGGCTGTTTTGTCTGCGTGTATGTCTGCACCCTGTGCTTTCAGAGCCCAGAAGAGGTCACTGCTTCCCCGACAGTGGAATTACAGACAGTTGTGAACCACCATGTGGGTGTTGGGCATGGGACCTGGGTCCTCTCTAAGAGCATACAGTGCTCTTAACCCCTGAGCCACCACTGAGTTACTGAAAGTTTTCCCCTTGTTCTGGGTTCATTTTTAGGGCATCTCTTTGTGCTTTTTTTTTTTCTGTCAATATATGGGTTGTCCCATGCTAGGACTCGAGTGTGGGGCAGACATACCAGTCCTGGTAAATTTCCCCCACACACTCATGAGGAACCGGAAGTTCTTCAAACTACCTAGCTGTAGTCTGTGACTGCCTGCAGCCTGTGCTCTGACTGAAGCTTCAGACCTGAGGGGGAGGAGTAAGGCCTCACCAGAAGAGCAGTTATCAAAGTTCAGGTCTCCACAGATGATGTCAAACACCACCAGCTCCTCCGGGTTGGCTGTGCTGGACGAGGAGGTAGATTTTCGGAAATCAGCCAGCCAGTCCTGAAGCAGGTCCAGCTGCTCACACCGGACGGCACTGTCCTCTGCAGACAGGACAGAGGCCAGACTATGAACCTTGGCCTGGACCCCAGCCAGGGCCCAGGTATTGAACCCACCCCCAGAAAACCCCAGGCTGTGGCCTACCTGGTGGGGCATGCAGGTGCGTGCAGGCAATGTACCCAACAATTCTTTGGTCCAGAGGTGTGCTTCCCACCTGCACCTGGGGGAAGGCAGGGTGTCAGTGTTGCTACCAGCCAGCCATTGCTGCTCCAGGTGCAAAGGAACCCTGGCTCTACTCAAGCTCTCGCCATCCTGCTCTGTGCCAGGCCTGGCTAGATCCTAGGGCCTGGGTAGAGATAGGGCACGCCCTGCTTCTAGAAGTGTCTGGCTGGTTCTAGAGGCAGATATGTAAAGAAAACATTAGCTTATATGTTACATGGTTGGCTGCAATCTGTGCAAGGCTTTATGGGGGAGAACCAAGACACAGGCAAGTTCCTCCCCAGTCCCTGGCATCTCCAGGTGACTGGAATATCCACCTACATGACTGAAGTTTTTTGTTTTAAGAAAGAATCTTGGTATGTAGCCCTGGCTGACCTGGAAATTGTTACATAAATCAGGATGACCTCAAACTAACAGCAATCCTCCTGCTTCTGGTTCTCAAGTTTTGGGATTACAACTATGTACCACTATGCCCAGCATAACATTCAGCCTTTTTAATATTTGTTTATCATTATCATAATCTGTGTGTGTGTATGTGTATGTGTGTGTATGTATGTGTGTGTGTGTCCATCCACAGAAGCCAGAACTGGAGCTGTTTAATGTGGGTGCTGCGATTCCTAACTCTGGTCCTCATGATGAAGCAGTAGGTGCTCCTTACCATGAGCCATATTCTTTATCTCCTTTAAGTCTTCCTCCACTCTCATTTAGTGACTCTTTCCTTTCTCCTTTGGCCACGCTCTCAACCTGACCTCTTGAGCCTCCAATTTGAAGTCAAAACTAGCACCCACTGGAGGGGCCTTAGAGACTTCTTCCAGCTGTCTACTGTCTACTTTTGCCCCATCTGGCAGCATGGTCCATTGCTTCATGAGTTTTTGATGTTTTGTTTTCTCTCTGTAGCCCTGCTGTCCTGGAACTTTTCTGTAGACCAGGTTGACCTCCAACTGCCTTGCCTTCATGCGCCATCACTGCCTGGTGCTTCTCGCATTTTATAGGACATGGTCGCCTGCCGTCCCTTGGTCTTAGGGCAGAGTTCTGGTCTGTGTCCTTCGTGTGGGGCCCCTGACATAAACTGGTCTCATCCTGAGTTCCCCCTCCTTCCACAGTAGCTTCTTCACACCTCCATGCCTCCACTTCCCCAAACCTGACACTATCTTTACTAGGGTAGAGTTACCTTGGGTGGGCCTGGCTCAACAATTAGTTGATTTACTTAGGCGGGTCATCTCTAATGCTAGCTTCATAAAAATGTGCATCTTAATTGTATCTCTCAAAGATAACTCAGCAGTCCCCCCCCCCCCTTATGGGTAACAGCACAAGAATGAGCCCTTGTCTGTACTGTGACTCTGGGGATGAGACAGGTTACACATCCCCTCCCCTCCCACCGCTGAGGCCACCCCCAGACCCCTAATCACCCCCTAACTGTTGGAGACCATTCTAACACAGCCCTCAACTGTGCACTCTTCAGGGCCTGTTGTGGGCCTATCCTCAGAGGTCTCTATTGATGCACGCCTTCCCATGTGAGTGCCAGCTGCCCCACCCAGAACCCCAGACTCAGGCACTTCCCAGAGAGGTAGACCACAGAAGTCAGGCTTCCTGTTCATCCTGTGGCTAAGGACACAAGAGTGGCCTCTCAGTGTTCTCTCCCTTTGCTGCCGAAATTGAGTCTTCTCAGTCCTGTCCCCTGGATTTCTGCAACTCCACCTCCCCCCTCCAGCATGCATGCCTGTCCTCCTAGTGCCTGCAGGTGAATGTCTGGCTATTTGAAAGGCTCTGTGGCCCTGACTGGGGCTGTTTCTAAACTTGCTCATTAAGTTCTTGCCCATATACCAGACCCAAGGTGCAGCGATCTAGCACCCCTGTTCTGGGAATTAGCCCTGCAAAACCATGGGCCACTGATGCATCTTGTTATCAAAGCACAGTGTAAAAGAATGCAGTGCTGAAACAGTGTAAAAGAATGCAGTGCTGAAACAGTGTAAAAGAATGCAGTGCTGAAAGGAGCACATGCTATGGCCGACCCTGTGTTCCCCAGGCAGCAGGTTTCTCCCACGGTAATCTTCTGCCACAGACACTTAGCTTAGTGCGTCCTCACATGCTCAGTGTGCACCATTTCATGGATGGGCAAACTAAGGCTCACGGTGCTCAGATGGGTACACATTAGCCCTGTTGGCCTCTGCATGCTGCTCTTTGCCCCTTTCTAGGCTGTTGGTGTCTTAGTCAAGATTTTTTAACAGCCACTCATCTGTCAGACTCTCCCTTAGGATCCCTTGCCCTGTGCTGAGTTCTGGACAAGGACAAAGGCATCCCTGCTGACCCTGCTGCCACAGTAGCCTCCCTCTTAACAGGGGTGTGATCTTGACAACATCCTCTTTATTATTTGCTGGGACTAAGTGATTCCTATGGTGTGTCCTCAGGACCTGCAGAGTCGCGTGTTTCTCTTATAAAAACAAACCATCACACAGAGAGGCAAAGGCAGCATCTGGCTGGACAAGCAGTCCAAAAAATAACCTGAACACGGCGTCAAGGAGCCCATGAAGGGAGAACTAGCTTGTGCTTGGCAAGACTAAGACTAGCAGAGCATGAGATATGGAGGGCCCTCGGGTGGTCCGGTAAGGGCAGAAAGGGGAATCGGACCTAAGGAGGAGGAGGCCTCACTGGAGGAAGACAGACAGCCACGTCCCCAGTGGGCAGATGTAGAGAGGAGGTTCACCAAGATGGTGAAGTTGGAACCAGGGGCGTTCGAAAGTGAAATGAAGAACCTGGGATAAACTGAGCAGGCTCAAGGTGGCTGGTTTCTTCTGGCTTCAGGATGGAGAACCTGGGTGAGGACAGCAGGGCAGATGCTGAGCTTGCTCAGGAGTAAATGAGATGTACTCAGGGTACTCAGGTGTCGGCCAGATTCAAGGATGAACCCTGGGGAGAGGGCTGGGCTTGGACAGGATGAGGTTTACCAGCAGGGTAGAAATGGAGGCTGTGGGATCACACTCTGGGAGAACAGAGTTGATAGCGGGGGACCTTGAGAAGTAAAGAGAGCTGGCTACATGGTTTATCCCAAACTTCAGCTGTAAGAAAACAAGAGGTGGCACATACCTTTAATCCCTGCACTCGGGAGGCAGAGGTAGGCGGATCTCTGTGAGTTTGAGGCCAGCCTGGTCTACAGAGCGAGTTCC
This sequence comes from Microtus oregoni, assembly GCF_018167655.1. Classification (NCBI taxonomy): domain Eukaryota; kingdom Metazoa; phylum Chordata; class Mammalia; order Rodentia; family Cricetidae; genus Microtus; species Microtus oregoni. The sequence goes on from NW_024543063.1 coordinate 47,240,571, forward strand.
AGAACAACCAGGGCTACAAAGAGAAACCCTGTCTGGAAAAACAAAACAGAGACAAGCTGGTGCTGGGAGACCTGTCAAGGTGCTAAGAGATGTTACAAACAAATTTTGACATGAAAAACATACTGGCCAGCTCAAAAAGTTTTGGAATGGAATGAGGCAACATATCTGTTGACCAGTTTGAAAACCACAAGGTAAAGGGAGACAAAAAGAACATTAATGATAGAGCCACAGAGGAAAGGTTGTCCCAAGAAGACAGTTGTCGTTAGAACTGTCTGAGGGCATCAAATGAGAAGGAAGGTGAGGAGTGGACGTCATCTGGGGGTGGGCGCCACAGGTGAGAGGACACACCTTTCCACTGATGACATTTCCTTCCCAGAAGGCTCCTCTGGCCACCAAGACAAATATATCCACAAATGCACCACAAATGACACACACGTCAGAATAGGAAGGCTGGAACTGTGTCGGAAGACCAGTGTCTCTGTGACTGGAAAGCTGGGGACCACCACTCTGGCAGAAGCATGAAAGAGACCTTGAACATCCCAGGATGGGGCATACGAGTGACTGCCTTGTCCCCAACAGACTTGGATGGAGTCAGTGTGCCCTTACTCTCAGCAAGCACTGGCTCAGTATTTTCCTGCACAGGTTGGGCTCAGTTAAGACTGGAGCAGAAGTGGGAGAAACCTGCCCTGGTTGGGGTCCCCCGCTAAAGCAGCCCCTTAGTCAAGTCTCACTTTTAAGGGGAGAAGCACAGGCAAAACAGCTGCTGCCCCTGAGGACAGAAAGCCCCATCCGCACCAGACACTCAGATGATCTTCAGAGAACTCTGAATTCACTAGCACTGGCTTTTAGATAGAGAACAAAAAGTCGACACTGAGTGTCTCCAGCTCCATCGAAGATAATGTGTAATGACCAAATTACCATGGTCTAAAGCCTCCAACTGCATCCAAATTAGCTGAAATAATCACAATTCACTTTAATTAGTGACTGGAGTTGAAGCCAAGAGCTGGTGGGCAGAGAGCCTGGCATGGCAGCTGCTGACAACAGGAGGGGGGCACCAGTGAAGCTAGAGGTCTCAGTGACTGAGTGTGGCCTTTGGCCTGGGGATCTGAAGAGCCTGTATGCTGGCCTGAACTCATGTTCTACTCTGGTCTCTGCCGTGTGTGAATAGAGATGGGGCTTGTCTCCTTCCATCCCTTGTCACAGCGACCCCACAACCACCATCATGGTCACAATATGCAGTACAAGAAGCTTTGAATCCATCCCATTTGGACTTCACCATACTGGGTCACACCCACCTCACTATACAGATAGGTAAATGTGACTCAGATCTGAGAAACTGGTCAGATGACTCAGCCTGAACCCATGGGTTTCCAGTTCCATGAAAAGCTTTGTCTGGCTCCCAAATCACCCCATCAAGGGAGTGAGGATTCCCAAGGAATAAGGGTTGGCAGGGGCTATGGCCCATTTAGTCATGAGGTTTGGGGCAGCTGGTGTGTAGTCCTCAGGCAGAGCTGAGGATGCCTACCTTGAGAAACAGAGCTCCCTTAGAGGCTAGGGCATCGAAGCTGCACCCATTGGGGTAACAGTGATAGGCCACGTCCATGACAGGGTAGCGGCTGGCAAAGAAGAGACCACTGTTGAGACACTTGAAATTGCAGCAACCATGGCAGCCGTAGACCCCAACATCATACAGGATGTACTCGAAGTAGCCGTGTAGCTGCTCTTTCAACTTAGCAGCTGCACGCTTGTCAAACACCTCCTGCAGGCACAGGAAGTCCAGATTGGCCGGGAAGAAGGCCGAGACCTCGTGGTCAAAGGCTTCATCAGGGTGCCGCCTTCTGCGGGCCGCTGCCTTCTTAACCACTGACGTCTTATACAAGAGCTTGCTGTTGACTCCCGGCTCTCCGCTGCCACCGCCATCTTGCCCTGCCCGGGCCTTCACCAGGGACTCCCTGGAGGCGGAGGGGCTGCCTAGGCTCCCAGAATCCCCATCTCGCTGATTGTGGTTGGGCGTCTGGCTCTTTGGGGCCCCGCCAGCCCCATTCCTGGCTTGGCTCCCAGTAGCTGGGTCGTCAGCTTCCAGTGGCCGGCCTCCGTCGCTACCAATTCGCACAATGCAGCTGTCCTCAAGGCTGCCGTCAGCCGGGTCCCCAGAGGCTGGGCCATTGGCAGCCTCGTCATTGGGGTGACGCCCACCATCCCCCTTATATTCCACAGAGGCCGTCCTCTTAATGCTACCAGGGACAGCTCTGGCTCCATCATTGCCCTGCGGAGACACAAGGCTGCTGAAGCTGGCTGCGCTGATGGAAGTGTTGGTGGGAGAATCAATGTAGATTTTGATCTGAGGCCGGGCGGCCCCATTGCGGATTCTCTGCCCAATCTCTTTGGCCCGTGCTTGGGTGTTGAAAACATTGTTGAGCCTCGCGAGCGAGTCGGGGAGGAGGCAGACATTGGCTGAAGCAAAGCAAAAGCTTTTGCCTCCCCCCGTGCCCTTCCATTCACTGAGCAGGGCTGCCCCACCAGCTGGGCTCTTGTCCTCTAGGCGGGAGTAGGAGTAGGGCCGGCGGGCAGACTGCAGTGGAGACCAGAAGATGAACCCAAGAAAGGCAAAAGGCAATGCAGCCACCAGCAGAGCCAAGTAGACTGGCGTGAAGAGTACCGTGCAGAACAGCTGCAAGCAGCAAGGGTCATCTGCCCTCTGGCGCTTCTCGTAGGTGGTCGGTATGAAGGAGGCCACCAGCCGGTCCACCAGCCAGTAACATGGGAAGATGAGGGCCCAGGACACAGCGTGGAGGGCAGACAGACAGCTATTAGGAAAGGGGGTCGTGTACAAAACCATCGCAGCTCACTGGGCGCCGCAGCCGGCCCTACTACATGATGTCCCTGGCAGCTGCAGCTCTTTCCCAGGCAGGGGTGGGCAAGCTGGGGGCAGATGGAGGATGGGTCACCTCCTGGCAAGGTGTGACTCTGGATAGTCAGCGGTGAGTGTCCTGCAGATATTCATGGTTTGCCTCAAGAGGCCATGCTCGGACACCAAAACCTGTTGAGAACCTGTAGAAATAGAGAAGGAGGGAGGCCGTTACTAAATTAAACTGCTCTGAAAGCCAGGGAATCGGTTTTACATGGAGTGTTTGGGGTCAGAAGAATGCACGTGGGGCTCGAACCCTCGACCCTGGGATTAAGAGTCCCATGCTCTACCGACTGAGCTAGCCGGGCCCAGGGTTGTGGGTTCGAGCCCCACATAGGGCGCCAGGGTTTTTTATTTCTTATTTATTTATTTATATGATTTTATCTTATCCCAAGACAAGGTTTCTCTGTGTAGCTTTGGTGCCTGTCCTGGAACTAGCTCTAGTAGACCAGGCTGGCCTTGAACTCACAGAGATCTGCCAGCCTCTGCCACCCGAGTGCTGGCATTAAAGGCGTGCGCCACCACTGCCCGGCTGGCCTCGAACTCATGATCCTCCTGCCTCTGCCTCCTTCAGCAAATCCTACCGGCGTGCGCCACCACAACCGGCTAAGTCACTTTGTATCAGACCAAAAGCTGGGCAGTGGTGGCGCACGCCTTTAATCCCAGCACTCAGGAGGCAGAGGCAGGCGAATCTCTGTGAGTTCGAGGCCAGCCTGGTCTACAAGAGCTAGTTCCAGGACAGGAACCAAAAGCTACGGAGAAACCCTGTCTCGAAAATCAAAAAAAAAAAAAAAATACAGACTCAAAATCAAGTACCTGCGGTTTTGCAACAAAAGCCACCACAACCGGCCTGAAGGGGGCTGGAGAGATGGCTCAGCGGTTAAGAGCATTGCCTGCTCTTCCAAAGGTCCTGAGTTCAATTCCCCCGGCAACCACATGGTGGCCCCACAACCACCTGTAATGAGGTCACTAACTCAGCTGGTAGAGCATGAGACTCTTAATCTCAGGGTCGTGGGTTCGAGCCCCATGTTGGGCGCCAAAATGTAACGGCGTAAATGAATGCAGACAGATTGTAAAAATATATATACAGCTTTAATGGCGAAATAGACTTACAGAACCACCGTTCCCGCGGAGACCAGGAAAGCAGAAGGGACGGCTGGGAGCACACTCGCCAAATTTATAGGCAAACATTAGCCCAAGGCGAACACGCCCCCCAAGGGGCGGGACTTATCCCTACAGAATGCCCCGGCACATTCCATTTGCCTATACATTTTTTTTCTTGGAATAAACAGCTTTGTATACGGTTTTGCCTAACTGGCGGTCTTGATTCTGTTACTTAATTGCTTAAGAAATGGCCCCTGTTTACAGAACAGCATAGCTTTAGCGGTACAAAGGGGTGCGCCAGGACTGACCTGACACTGGCTAGAAGCAAGTGAAGCCCTTTGGGACCCAGGGGTGTGCTTCAAATGCGCAGGCAGCAGCCTTGGCTAGAGGAGCTGCAAACATGTTCACTTTTATCTAGGGCCAAGTAGGCCAGGAAAGACAAAAGGGGCCAAACGTTACAGGGCAGAGGGCAGTGTGGCTAGCAGGGCAGAAGAGCAGGGAAGCCTCATTCACATGCAGCCTACTCTGACCATGGTTCAGCTTCCTGAGCAACAGACTCCACGTTCTACCCCACGGTGCCCCAGCAGGACTCCAGCCAGGGTCGGGAACCCAGGCATAAGGCATAGACCGTTTCACTAACTTTCAGAATGAACAGTTTACCAAGTTACCGTGACAATCCCCTGACACTTGGAGAGGCTTCCTGGGGCCGTGTGGGTTTAGGTCAGAGCTTTAGAGTTCTCGGGCTTGTCCACGATGCAGCTTCTGGCAGAGCCAACAGCCACCTAAGTCCGTCCGTCCCGGGTCCCTGCCCCACTGCACTGAGTCATTGTACTTCTCAGAGCAGCCTGACCACACCCAGGCAGGTGCACTGACTGTGCTGATTGCCCAGTCAATAAAGACAAGAGTTTCGTGTTTACCCAGCCTCCAGGGACCCACACTGCTTATTCTGAGGGGAAAATCCTGCATGTATGATCTGCATTTTGGTTTCTAAGCCAAACACAGAAGGGCAGTGTTTGCTTCTCTCAGTGACCTACACCCTTCTGTCCCTGACACCTCAACAGGACCCAGGCTGCCACCATTCATCCTGGCCCCACAACCCTCCTCCCTCCTGAGACCTCGGTCACCCAACTAGAGACCTAGGTATCATTCATACTACCCTCTCTGTGCCCCGGATGAAACGTTTCAGAATAGGCTGAGAACAATGTTACAATTCATCAACATTATCGGCCTCCACCTACATGGTGGCTGGAAGGACACTTCCTCCATCAGTCCACAGGCTCTGCAGCCTGACCACCTACTACGCTCACCTCCTCCTCACTCTGACAGTGGTACCAGGACCGCACCATGAGGATCCGCCATAGCTCTGCGTCCTGCTCCCTCACCCTCTCCACAGCTCAGCTTAGACATCAGCCTTTTAGAGATGATTCTTCACCTCCTTGCCACTGGGGCATGGTCTTTGCAGTTCGTGTTACTTACACTTCAGGATATGCCTATCTCCCCAGAAGATAAAGGAGCTTTGACAGGGAAGGGGCTACACAAAGGTTCCAGGAAGGCTCAAGACAAAAGTGCCTCAGATGGGATAGATCAACAGAGTTGGGTCATGATGCCAGTGTGAGTGGAGGCAGCCATTTCCTCCAGCCGTCAGGAGGTAGAGTCCCCCACAGGTGTCAGTGCCAAGAGCCCTGCAGCCACCATCCCCACGGCTGATGAGGGTGGACCGGAGCTTCATGTCCAAAGAGGAGCTTAAGCCAGTGGCTGTGTCTAATTCTGATGAACAAGAAGCACAAAGATTTTGCTTTTCTCAAGAGAAATCACTTTGAAGCTAACACTGGAAGGCCACAGTTTCTACACGAGCACAGCCAAGTGAGGACTTCTCAGTGGAGCCCCAGCCGGGTCTGAGGACACAGTAACCTCGCACACCTGCTGCCTGGCTTGGGCAGTGGCAGAGCAGCACGCTTGTTTACTACCCCAGCTGCTCACCAGAGGGAGGACTCCAGCTCGGAGCCGAGTCACAGCTCACTCCTTATCACACTTGACTGACTGTGCTCAGCCAGTTTCTGGCCCTCAACGAGGAGCTGGCAGAACCCCTCCAGGCTAGAGGGAGAAATACAGGATCCGGAGCTGCCTGTCTATACCAGTCCATCTCTGCCAGACCCACTGGGGCCGGGGCAGACCCTGCAGGGGCGATGGGCAGTGGGATGAGGTCTCCTGAGGCATTCCAGTGGTCCTTGAGTTCAGGAGGACCAGGGGAGGGCCCCAGCTACACTCCTTGGGCCACTCGAATGTCACCCCAGAGTCTTGAGCAGACCACTTCCCAGTCTCCCCTTCTCTTTCCCCCCATCACTGCTGTCTGCGATCACAAGTGCTCCTCACATTGTGTGGTACCCAGAAGGACCCATTTAGCATCTCTCTTCTTTATTTCCTCTCCCTTCCTCTCTCCCTCCACTGACCCCATTGTTTGGGGAGACAAAGCCCAGACTCATAATTTCTGTCTGGGCCATTTATGTTTGTGTCTTTGTGCTTCCCTTCCCTCTCCTACCCCGGCTTCAGCCACAGTCTCCTTTCCAGCGGCAGCTGCTGCCAGCCAGACCCCTCTGCACCTGCTTGTGGCTGCTTCCTGCACCCCTTCCTGACTCCTGCCATCCCCTCTTCCCTCTGTACCCTTGAGGGCTCAATTGAGATGTCTCTCCTTCAGGGGACTCTTCCTTGATCCTGTCCCTACACCAGACTGTCGCTGGCCTGGAGCTGTTTCTAGGATTCTGTCCAGCAGAAGCTCCATAAAGTCTGTCTGAGGCCAAGTCGTGGCTGTTGGCCACCCTGTTTGGGGAGGGAAGTAACAGATGCAGAAACAAACCATTGAGGAATAAACAGTATGCTGATTTGAGTGCCCACTCAGGTTGGGAAGCTCTTGTGAAATCAGTCTCTCTGTGGTCAGGGTCGGGTCTGACCCGTGGGCAGTAGTGTGGGCTCCATGGATGACAGATGGGGAAAGTACCAGGGAGGAGGCATGCTTGCACCGCTGAGAGCCACTGCGGTGTCCACAACATCCCCGTGAGCCAGGCCTCCTTTCATCAAAGGCTTCCTGGGAAAATTACCCATTCTGTCGTCCCGTGTGGCTCAACCCTGACGTTGATTGATCGGATTGGGATTAGCTGTTGGCTGGGATGGGACTGTAGGGGACAAGGAAAGAGAATCCATCTTCAGCTGCCCCCACTCCTGTGACCCCAGAAACCCTCTGGCAAAGTCTCTAGTTTGCAGTGATCTTTCTGCCTGCCCTGGGGAAGGGCTGGTGGAAGGGAGGGTCTGGGGTGGCAGCCCCACGGGTGAGTGGAAGCTGTGCCCCTCTAAGACGAGGCAGCTTGGAGTCCCTTGGCCCCCCGTGGTGCCACTCCAGATCCCTCCTGGCTACCCCAGGCCTCCTCTTCAGCAGTGTCTGCACAGGAGGACTCTTCTGGGTGCTGCCACTGCCATGCCCTGACTGGCTCCCTTGTCTACACAAGGAAGCTACAGCAGACACAGAAGGACTGCCATGGACGAGGCTGCTTCTAAAGCTCGGGATAATTACTTTGTCTCGGGGAAATGGAAGGAGGGTAAACAAACAGCGCACATTAATCAGTCTCATCTACACTCTCCTCATGAAAGAGGAGCACTGCAGTTCAACACGAGAGGCTGGTAGCTTCCCGGCGTTTTCAAATGCTCAGCCGAGTGGCCACGGAGGGGTGTGGCTTCCCCAGGCTTGTACAGCATAGGCAGGGGCTCAGCTGCACCCTTTCTCTTGTCTGCACTGTCTAGATGGGGTCAGGCATGTGTCTGGCTTTGGACATGGGACCCCATTGTCCCTGTCATTCCTTCTCTTTTCCATGTCCTTAATCTGGTAGCTTTGCAAGCAAGGTCTGTCATGAACACTAGTAAAGGGTTAGCAGGTCCCTCCAAGGCTATGCATGCTGACCTTCTGCACCTCAACCTCTTAGATTAGGAGAATCATTCAAGGTTTCTCATGTTAGGACCACAGACGCCCTTGGGTTGGTCCCCTTTGTGTAGTTTCCAGGATTACTAAAAGTCACATCTCTTCCCCTCCATACCATGGTTGAAATAGCTGAGCTGGGGTCCTGAGTACTCTCAGGTCCTCAGGGATCCTAACAGACTCCTGATCTCTTCATTGTGAGTTGTGGGGTTAATGACTGGGAGCTATATGGTGCCCCAAGGCAGGACTCCTGGGAGCCAGCCTCTCCACTAGATGTCCAGACCAGGCATTCTCTTCTCACCTGCGATTCATGGTCTTACACTCAGCCTGGGAGGCAGGCTAGCCTGAAAGATATCCTGGCACTGATCATGGCATAGGGTATCAGTGCCTACCTTTGGTCTTCCTATGAGGTCTAGAGGGGAGCAGGCTGTAACCTGATCATCTCTGCTTCCTTTGCTCCATTTCCTGAGCTACCCCATGTGCCGTCTTCTCTCCCCAGCTTGTGGGTTCCGCATCATTAGGGGTGGACCTGAGCCCACCCACAGAACTTCCAGGATCCTGACTAAACCGGGGTGCCCTCTGGATCCTCACAGATGCCCTCACACTGTTAGGGCCAAAGCCAAAGCCTCCACCAACTTCCCCTCTCCTCTGCAGTGATGATTAGGCTGGTCTGTGCATGATCAGAGGGGACGGGAGCTCTGTGGGTCACAGACTGATGCAGGTGGGAGAGGGAAAGGTGGACAGCTCCTCTGCAAGCCCTTGAGAACATAGTCCCAGGCATTTGTGGGTAGCCCAAGGCATCAATAGCAAGTTGCTTCTGTATGGCCATACAAGTTAACCTGAAGGCCCCTGACTCCTAATCAGTAACCTGTGTGACCACAGCATGGGAAGTGAGGGGAATCCTTAGGAATGGTCCCGTCTGGGCAGACTGTGGGAAGCATGACTGTCCCATTGAGCATCAAATGACCAGGATTGCCAGACCTGAGAGATGGACCTAGCTGGCAAGCTGATTCAGAGGACACAGCTTCACAGTAGCGCCAAGGGACCTGTGTGGATGTTGACTTTGAATCTGAATTTCTCCTGCAGTGGGGAGGTAAGGAAGCCACCAGTTTTCCTGACCCCTGTGTGGAAACCTGTACATCTCTGAGGGCTCTCTGAACTTGGGAGGGCTGGTAATTGCTCCATATGGCATTGTCTGGGGCTTGTCCCTCCTTTACTGCCCTGTCCTCTGACCCTCAGGCCTGCTGAGCTCTCTCTTTCCCACTATGAGCTTGGACTCTTGGAATAAATGTCCTCCAAGTCTGTGAGTCTAACCAGGAGCTGCATCAAGCTCTAGGTTTCCACAGGAAGGCCCGTAGATCGCTCCAATCCAATTACCCGAATGTGTCTGCATTCACCAGCGCCTGTGAGATCAGGCCAGCCCATTCTGCCTAGATGCTGCCGCGGAGGAGTTGGCATGGCAACGTGTGCTCTGAGCTGCTTAAACTTGGAGTCAGCTCATTGCTAGGAGGACAGAAAGACTGACAAGAGACAGATGCTTTTCTGAGATGGGGGAGGGGTTGAAAGAGCCTTATCCTAGATAGAGTTGGGGTTTAGAGTCTGCCATAAATACACAGACTGTAGCAGTGACACTCCCCAGACACAGGTAAATGCCTGCTCCTATTTCTCCATCCGAAGCACTCCAGCTCCACCTACATCCTCCTGCTTGGCTTCACTACTCTGGCAGTGGCAGACACACTGCCCTGCTCCACTCCAGGGTGAGGTAGCAGCCAGCCACAGAAAGCAGCACCTCAGTCCCTGACACCACTGGGACCATTCTGAATGTTCCCTGGAACTCCGATCAGACCACTTAGGAGAGAAGTCTACATTTTCTCTGAGATGAAAAACCACAATGAAAAACCTGTAGTTTCTAGAGCCTTCCTTGAGAATGAATCCAGCTCAGGGGAAAACAGACCTAGGCTAGAACAGAGAGGCCAAGTCTTCATAACATATTGCAGCTCTGATCTGTCTGCATAAAGCAGACCTTTTCTGCCTGTAGACCTCATTTGTGAGCCAGACAGTCCCTTCGCTTTGTCTAGTCACTTTGGACTGTTTGTCACTTACCACTGAAGAGGCTTTGTTTGTCCTGTGCGATCTTTCTAAAGCTAAGTGTTCCTCAGATGTACAGAACTCCTGAGCTGCCCACAGCTGTGCCCTGGCAAAGAGTAGAGCCACCCCCAAGTCAGGGCCCTGCAGGTCTGCAGGCCTCAAGGCATCTCTTGGAGATAGTGATCTGAGCAGACAGAAGTTGCAATCACAAGTTCTGAGCGCAGGTAGGTGGCGTCACAAGTCCTGATGGATACGAGACAAATTGTCTCGTATTAATGCTCTAAGCCTTAGTTTCCTTTGTATTAGATATGGATGAAAATTCCTTGGGTTAGTTCAGTGGCTCTCAACCTTCCTAATGCTGTGACCCTTAAATACAGTTCCTCATGTTGTGGTGATCCCTGACCATAAAATTATTTTCATTACTGTAATTTTGCTTCATAACTGTAATTTTGCTACTGATATTAATTATAATGTAAATATGTTTTCTCATGGTTTTAGGCGACCCCTGTGGAAAGGTCATTTGACCCCAAAGGGTCACTACCCCAGCTTGGGAACCGCTGGGCTAGTTGGAGACGACAGGCCCTTCAGCACTTAGTGCCAAGGCTGCCTTGTTTCTGTGTTATCATGAGAATCACTTCTACTGTGATCCCCCTACCTCAGAGGCCCTGAAAAGAGCTGGGCTGTAGTGCCTCCTTAGCATCTTTGAGGCCCTGAGTTTCATTCAAAGAATCAAAAAGAAAAGGAAGGAAAGGGAGGGGAGGGGAGGGGAGGGAAGGGAAGGGAAGGGAAGGCTCTCTAGAGCCTTCAAACTTTTCTCATGGGGCGGTTGGCCTTACAGAAGGGCACTGCTCTCCTGGATGATGGGACAAGGACACTGGGAGATGTACGGGTTTGCCTCCTGGCAGGGCTGCACCAGAGCCATCTGTCACGGGCTGCTTGTGTAAGCCAGAGTCATCAGGTTCTGTAGAAGCCAAGTGCAGGCCAAGGGTCCATAAAATTTTCAAAAAGAAACTTTCCGTGGGAGCTATTAATTCATGATGTGGTTTCTGAGAATAGGACTGGGCTGGGAGCAGCTTTGAGTTGTTCTTTCCACCAGCCAGCCTGGCATTTCCATGGCAGAGTTCAGAAGGCCCAGTAGAAGCCAACCGGTGTGTGCTTGGAAAGCAAATCTCAAGTTAGGTCAAAGGAAGGGGTGCAAGGGTGCTCAGCCAACATGGCCACTCCAGTCTCTGCTGCTCACCCTTCCAGATTTTGCAATTGGTGATAAAGAACATTGCTAGGGAAACTGGGATGTAGCGGGGTCCTAAATCCTTGCCTAAGCCTCCTCTCATTCCCGTCGTCCCTGATACTGTGCTTAAGAACCTGCCTGCACCAGATCCATCTGATAAAGTTAGCTGAAGCAGAAGCCACAGGGCCTACCAGTTCTGGCTTTCTCTGTGATGAGAATGGGCTCGGAGACCACTCTGATCACAGGCCTTTCACCACATGGGCGTCCGTGTGCAGAACTGGAGTGGACATGATTCGGGGTAAACAACTGAACATATAGCCAGGCCTGAGCCTATGCCCTCTAGAGCTCTGAGACTGCTGGACACTGGAGTCTGAGTCCAAGTAGCTGCTCTTGGAACCCCCACAGACCGTGTTATTGCCTCTGATAAGTTCTGAGGGATCTGATGTGTAAGAGGGGTGGCTTAGCTGGTTAAGTGCTAAGGAAGTAGCACCAGCCCTAGGATGCCCCACCTAGAACCAGGGGTCTCTGCTTGGAGACAGTTACAAAAGGAGCCAGGGATCTCTCAGACCATGTAGTTGAGGCCCCTGACACAAAAGCTGATACCAATGATTTGAGAGCCAGACAAACCGAAGAACAGCCTTTGCCTAAGAAGAAACAGCAGCATGCTTTCTGTAGGAGGAGAAAGAAGTCCACACAAATACTAGAATTTACGTAGACCTGTGTTCGGCTCAAGTTCAAGCACTGAATTTCTCCCTGGAACGGGTTAGCTGGCTGAGCCGTGTACAGGCATGTCAGGCACTAGAGTGCACAGATAGAGACAGCAACTCTTTCTGAAGCAGAACAGACTTGCTGACATTCTTCTGATGGATTACTCCACATCCAGCCTGAAATTTTCTATGCAAGGAACATTTAACAAACTGTGTCCCAGAGAATGTATGCGGAGATTAACCAGTGAGCGAATTAAATCAGTTATGCGGCACACCACCAACCATGCTACAGCCCTGGGCAGCTGAATCTGGGTTTTCTGGACTGAGGTGTCACTCCCTGCTAAGGGTCAGGGCCTTTTATCTTGGATTCTGTCAAAGACTTCTGGGCCCCAGATTTCACCCCTGCAATGGGACTAACAAGACATCTTTAATTTTTAGGTAGTGTTTCATATATTCCAGTCTGGCTCTGAACTGACTGTGTATTGGAGGATGACCTTGAACTTCTGATCTTCCTGCCACCATCTCTCAGATATGGGATTACAGGCATGAGGCACCACAGACGGTTTATATAACTGGAGAGAGTGAACCAGGCTTTCGTGCGTGTTAGACTAGCAGTCTACCGACCAGGCTATATCCACAACCCCAGACAGCCGGCTTCTGGTGATAACCACAGCACTGGCCGTCCAGTCTTGACCAGCAGAGGAAGGTAAGATTTGCTTGATCCCAGAATGCAACCTTAATGAGTGAGGCTCTGGTTCCCAGGACTACAGTCAGATCTATTTCTGGAACCCACTTCCCTAATCTCTACCCCGATACTCATAGTAATGTTGCTGAGGTCCAGGCTAGGTCAGAGGCTTGCTTCTCCCCTCTTCACAAAGTCCACTGCTGGTGTTTGTACCCAGACCTTCTGGGATCATGAGGCACTGGGACTTTTGAGCATTAATCTTTTCATTTTCAGTGGAAACTTTCTGCTCAGGGAGAAACAGTTTGATACCAGCGGACAGTCCACCCATAGACACAGAGAAGAAAGCCCATCTGAATGGGCAGAAACCTCTAATCTCTGTTAGGGATCAGCGTGACAGGCTGGACTAGGGACTACCAGGTCTTGTAGAAGACAGGCAGGAGGCAGAACCAGGTCTTCCCAGGTGGACACATGTTGGGACAGAGCCAAGAGTCTATGCTTCATGCTTGGAATCAGAGCCGAGATGTAGGGTGTGGTCGGATAGATACTATGGAGTCAGTTCTATTGGACAGCAGACAGGGCCAGGGCAGAGAACTTAAACAGGGAACTTGGATGTCAGGAAGTCAGTATGACTTATTGCGGCTATTTCTCTGTAAGGGCAGGAGAAACACTGGTGACCATGCATGTACTGCGGGTGCATGTGTCCTCTAAAGGGTGTGGGGACAAGGGGGTTGGCTATTGGGTAGAACAAGGGTAAGTAGAGACATAGTCGGGAGCTGAGAGTAGACACAGAGGGATGGAACCATTCAGGAAGTCCTGCCTGCCAGGGCCACCCCCTTAGTGACCACAGTGACAGTTTATAGGCAAGAAGGAGACAAACACAGGGAGGAACATCTCTGTACTGTGAGCATGAGAAGTGGCTTCTGGACTCAGTTTCCCTTAGGCGGTTTGTTTAGCTTAATTTATTTGCTATCTGTCTATCTATCTATCTATCTATCTATCTATCTATCTATCTATCTATCATCTATCATCTATCTATCTATCTATCTATCTATCTATCTATCTATCTATTTTTGAGACAGGATCTCTCTGTGTATCCCTGGTTGTCCTGGAATTCACTTTGTAGATTAGGCTAGTCTTGAATCATAGAGATCAGCCTACCTCTGCCTCCTGAGTGCTAGTATTAAAGGTGTGAACCACCTTGCCTGGCTTATTTTTATTTATTTATTTTATGTGTATGGGTATTTTGCCTGCATGTATATCTATGTACAATATACATGCCTGGTACCCTTGGAGGCCAGAAGAGGCAATGGATCCTCTAGAACTGAGTTACAGATGGTTGTGAGCTGCCATGTGGGTGCTAGGAACTAAATGCAGGTCCTTTGGAAGAGTAACCAATGCTCTTAACTGCTGAGCCATCTCTCCAAGCCTGCTATTTAGTTTAAAGACACAGTGTCCAGATAGTACACCCACCGTGTATCTCAGGTCAGCCTACATAACCATTCACAGCATGCTGGTGGTATCTGGAACCTGCCCGCTGGCTGGCTGAGCGACCGAGTGACAGCTCAGCTAGAGGCTGTATTCCCACTCATAGAGAAAAGGTGGGCAGTGCACCTTGCTGGACTTGCTGGTAAGTTTTGCAGAGAAAATCTCCATAAATATGTCAGCACTAATGAAAACACAGTTCATGCAATTTTCATCAGAACTTCTTTAGGGAATAACCCCAAGAAGCTGGGTGTAGTGATATACACAATCTCAAAACTGGAAAGTCTATGGCAGAAGGGTTCCAGGCTAGCCTCAGTTACAGAGTGGTGAGACCAGCAATAAAACTTGGGGCCAGGGGCTGGCGACGTGGCCCAGTGGCTGAGTGCTTAGCATGCTCAAGACGCTGGGTTCAATTCCCTGCACAGGAAGAAAGGAAAGGGAAGAAGGGAGAGAGGAAGATAGGGATAGACTCAGGGCTTTCAGCTGCTTGGTTTCTAGTTCCCTACCTTCTGCCCCTGGTCCTCTGTCACCATCCTTCTCACCCTCTTCCTGCACTTCTGCCCCTGGTCCTCTGTCACCATCCTTCTCACCCTCTTCCTGCACTCAACTGTTTGTTCTCAAAGCTTTTTGATGCTGTTCCTCCCCTCACCCCCAGCTTCCCCCCCCCCCCCAAGACAGGATTTCTCTATGTAACAGTCCTGGCTGTTCTGGAACTTGCTCTATAGACTAGGTTGACCTCAAACTCACTGAGATGCACCTACTTCTGCCTCCCAAGTGCAGGATTAAAGGAGTGCACCACCACTGCCCGTCTCTCCCCAACCCCCTCAGGTGATTGATTCCTCATGGGATATCTGTTCCTGAGTGACAGTCAGCCCAGATGCCTCATGACTTTTGACCCGTGCAAGTTTTGAGTGACAAGTTCCCCTTCAGGTTCGTTATTCCTCTTCTACTTTTTCCAATCCCAGCTCTATCTTACCTGTTGCTGAGCAGTGGGCCTCTTCCCTATCCTGCCTCCTCTCAGTAGCCTGCAGCCAAATCACCTCTGGAGCCAAATCACCTCCCACCACAAACTACAGTAGCCTCACCCGACTCACATACACCAGGCTCCCTCCTCTGCTCACCTGGCCACTGGTGGGCTCTTTCTAAACTACACAATAGACTACATTGCTTCTTCTTAAGCCCTTGGTGGTTCTTGCTGATGCTCCATCAACTTGGTTGGGGAGCGGGCTCTGCCCAGCAGCCTGGTTTCTATGTTTCCATACTTCTGGAGCCCCAAGAGCTCAGACCTGAGCAGTTTGCCATGGAACCTTTGCAGGGACAGTTGCCTTGGCCTGCATCTGTGCAGAAGAATGTGGCTTCAGCAGAGGAGCTCAGCTTCCAGAGCACAATAATGATCCTTCTTTTAAGTTTCAGCCAGTCCCACCCGAGATCACTGCAGCCCTTTGGCCTGCCTGAAACGGACACATATGTCTTGGCAGTTGGTTATCTTTCTGCAGCACCAGAAAAGAAAGGTGACTAGCTCCTGTAACATAGATTTGACCAAATGGCTCTGGAAAGGAGCAGTCTTGAGAACAAGAGGACAAGAAAGATGGTGACATAGGACCAGGGGCAAAGAGCAGGGAAACAGGGATTAAACAAGTAAAAGCTTTTATTGAATCTCCCCCTCCCTCCCCTGCTTTCTTTCTTCTTTCTATTTTTTTTTCCTGACTGGAGGCTCAAGCTATGTCAGCATGTCCCACACTTTAAGCCAGTGGGGTCTTCCATTCCTTCCAGAGAATGAGGGCACTGCTTTCTAACTCTGAGGCCCAAAGAGAGACAAGGCCGATAACACCTCCACTGCCCATAGGCCCTCATGGGCTGATTTTACCATCTGCCCCTGAGCTGTGGCTAGAAGGGAGTAGGAAGCCTGCTACCTGACTGACAGGCGGCAGCCTTGTGCACTAAGGACCTTGAACCACAGCCAGAATGGCTTCAGGAAGTCAGCTCCTGAGTCCACCTGCAGCCGCTCAGGACCTCAGACTTCTTTCCTTTTGCTTTCTTTCTCTCTGTATGCTGAGATGGGACACAGCCAAGAATGAGGGCACAGCAGAGACATGAGACAGACGGGAAATGAGCATAGAAAAGCAGAAATCATTGGCCTGCCTTTGGGGGCCACGTGGACAGTTGTCCAGACACGTACAACGAGGAAACAGTGATTCGGGGGATAAATGGCAGATCCCAAGAGGTGGCAGTCGAGTCACGTGACTCCAGTTTCCCTTTTCTCTCTACTTTTCTCACAAAGGCTAAGTATAGATGATCAGCAGACATGTTCAGAACCACCCAGCACCAGGCCCCCTTCCACCCAGCCTGAGCTCTGGGGAAGAACGGCACAGTTCCCACGCTGTCTGCCTTGTCCTTCACTGTCAGTGCCCACAGGGTAAGATCCCTGCTGTGTGTTAGCCTCCTAAAGGTTCCATTCACCACCTGCTGGGCCCCTAGTGTAGACTCCAGTGATGGTTCTCCCTTTCTGGGGGCCTGGCTTCATCATTTCCGCTTTTATTTTTTTTTCATACCGTCACCACTACCTTGGACCCTAAATCTTGCTCCTGGCCTGGCCACCTCCCTGGCAGCCCAGAACACACTTGTTTTGCAGTATTTTGGGAGGGGTTCTTATAGTGGTCTTGGCTGAGGTTCTTGACTCTAGGAGGTTACTTTGTGTTCCTCTGCCCGCTTTACCCCTGGATTCTGAATGCTCAGTAGTTTGAATCCTTCCCCCGGTGTGATCAAAACGAAACTTTAAAGCTTCTGATGAATATTGCCAAACAACTTTCTGCCAATGCCGGCGCCAGTCCGCCAGCTGTTTGAGAATGATTATTTTGCAATGCCTTTGCCATTCTGGGTTTTAGAGGGGACAGCATTAGTCTTTAGAGTTTAGTGAGCAAAGTCATCTGGTCACACTGGGGACACTGTTACTCTACCCTGAAATACTTTCCTCCACCGCTTGGGCATGCAGCCACTCCCACTTTGTGCTGCCACCACCTTCCGCAGAACGGCAAGCCCACATAGATTTCCTAGAGCCAATTTCAAACGCCTTTAGAGAACAACATAGCTCTTTCTTAGATGATTTCATTCAGCACCTCTTTCGGTAAAAATATTAACACATAACCCATTGCTAGGCATGAAAGTAAATTCCAGGTCAGCCTGGGCCACATACTAAGACCTCATCTGAAAACCCAAAACTAAAGAAAGCAAGGCATAAATACAAAGCAAAACAAGTAGCCCATGAGAGGAAGCCTAGAGGTCCACTTCCTGTAGCTCCAGAAGTCTGGCTTACCTGAGCAGGGGCCTTTGGGACCTTGTGTCCTCGTCCCTGGAGAAGAGCCGTCCAGGCAATTAGGACCTGAAAGGAGAGGAGCCATTCACAGAAGTGACTGGAACGAGACAGCCACACAGGTGAACCAGTACAAAGATCTCAGTGCTCCGCCTCATCTGGAGGCACTGCCACACCCTCCCTGTCGCCAGGACTGGAGTTTGAGGTTCGGCTACTCTAGCAGAAGTGCAGCCCGAGGGGATGAAGGCGGGGTTTATGCAACAGAAAGTGAAGAAGATTGACAGGTGGGAGGGGCTCCGCGCGAGGTGGATGATCCTTCCACGGGGACTGCTGCACCCAGTCAGGCCCTCTTTCTGCAGGTTGAAAGGGGCGCTGCAAAGAGGCAAATTCGGGACCCTGCCGTGGACCCGGATTTAATCTTGTAGGGGAAGCCAGAACAATTAGAGTGTTCTCTGGTAGCTGTGTGTCATCTTTGCCTCTCTTAGAAAGGGCGGGGGGAGGTTCGCCGAGGTCGAACCTGGTCGGGAAAGGGGGTTGCTGGCCTCCTTGGCTGGAGATCAGGAAGGACGCAGCGTTGTGGGGAAAAACCAGAGGGAATATCTGTAGCAGTTAAGAGGGAAAGATATGCAGAACAGCGGAAGGAGAACTGAGCAGGGACACTTCATGAACCCTGCTGTGTCGTCCGAGGGGATTCATGTGCGTGGAGGCCTTTGGACTTGATGCGACAGACTCCCTGTACCCCTCTAGCTTCCGCAGCCCAGGGAACCTGGCCCTATGCACTAGAAAAGTTGTCCTGTCTCCTGTAGGGCCCTCCTCCTCCAGCTCCGCCCCTGCGCTCATGTGAGGGTCACACACCCAAATCACTAACCAATCCTTGACTGTCCTGCCACTTGCCCCTATCAAGCTCAGCCCCTACCCAAAACAGCCAGAGACCCTCGTCTTGCCCTTCATCTTTTCCAACTCCACTGTCCTGCACTGTCTTAAGCCCGTCTGTGATCCCTGCATCCTGAGTAAGGCTACCCACCACATTCCTTAGAGACCTCCCCGAAAGACCATTCTTGATCACTGAGTGAATCCGAAATCTGAGACTGAATTCATCTTTATCTCATAACCGAGTACATCATGGAAGCACTGGTGGGAGTGTCTTTTCTCATAGCTTGGCTTCCTCTGTTGAGACATTGGCTCCAGGGAAAGCCTGGTTCTAGTCCAGCATCCCTCCCCTGGAACACTGGGGGATAAGGCAGGATCGTGGCTCACTATGGATAGCATCAAGGGAGCATCCATTTAGATGCTCTCTGGTCAGGGTGAGTATAAGGAGGCCCATAGGTTCAGGCTCTATTCAAAGTGACTCTGCATTCCCCAGAGGCCCCAGTTCCATGTGGTACCCTTCTCAGAGAGAAGATCCTGCCCCACCCCTAATCCTTGGGAGTCCAGCCCAGTGGAAACTGAGAGGTTATCTTGCTGACCTGGCCTCTTGGAGATCGGGGGAGATCCTGATCCTCTCCTTGAAACCCTGCCTCCTTAACTCTCGATAGGTGGGTGATTCAAGACTAGCAAGCCCCTGGAAGTAAACTTAAAGGAGGCAGGTCCCACCCCACCCGCCTGAGCCTGTGTGACTCTCAGCCTCCACTGCCCTTTGGGCAGTCCTTCCTGCTGGAGAGGGGACATCAAGGCAGTCAGGGCCTGAAAGGAGATGAGGAAATCACAGTGGTGACCAAAACAGTCTGTGGAACTCAAGGCAGCCACTGTTGGAGGAGCTCACTCCAGTCTCTAGTCTCTGACCTCCTACAGTTTACCAGACTGTCCCCACCAACTGCATAGGTCTCTCATTCCCAAAATTCCCTGCATGTAGTTTCCAAGTAGAACTAAATGACAGGAACTGGTTCTAGGGAGGAGTTCCTGAAGGGAAATGGAATCTTGGCAACCTTGACATTCTAGGCCCCCTTTTCAAAGAAAAGAAAAAAAAAGAGATAATTGATATTCTGAGCCAGACCTTGTTTTGAAATATGTTCTTCCTTGTCCCTTCACAAACGACAGTCTTTCTTCCTCTTTGAAAATAGGGTCATATCAAGTCAGGTAATAGAAATGGGGAAAATCCAATTAGAGCCTTCTTCTGCCAACTACACATCTCAATATACTCCCCGGTAGGGCAGAATCAGATCTTGCCATAGCCCCCTCATTGACATCATTTAGTACACACCGGTTTGAAATGGCATCAGTTGGAAATGCTGAAACAGAAGGACCTTTCATCCCTGGGCGAGCGGAGCAAGCTGCTTTCCTCTCCTGGTCCTGGAAGCTGGCTGTGTCTGGCTGGAGTCAGGGCCTCTAGCTTAAATAGGCGGCGGGAGTGGGGCAGGGCAGGCCTGTGGGGTGGGCATGGAAACTGGGCCATTTACCCAGCACAGCAAAGCAGTGTCTGAGGAGCCAGCAGTGGTCTAGACACACGCCTGTTTGCCTGACTGCTTGTCCACCAGGTGGCCGGGAGCCCACAGGGCCTTAGACCACAGACCAGCACCTGGGGTGACCCTTGATGGATGTGTAGCTCTAAGTGAGACTATGGTGCTTGGATACTCCAAGTGTACCCAGGTTCCTGGATGCCTCAACTGGATAATAGGAACAACTGGAGCTGAATGGGCTGTTCCCCAGAACCACCAGCAGCTCAGCAGGGTACCTCTCCAAGCCTGTCTGTACTTTTTTTTTTTTTTTGAAACAAAGATAACTCTGATTTCATGTCTGCAGAAATAATGGTTTCAACACCAAGGCAGGAAGAAAGGCGAGCACACTCAGGCTGCCTGTGTGTGTATTTGGATGAGACTGTGAGTGCCGAGCATGCAGAAGTGCCCAGAGCAGCTGTAGAGCAATGCTGGAGACCACCCCTTCAAACCTCGGCAGTGTCTGAAGGACTGCGGGGGAAGTGAGTGCTTTACTTGGTTGGTTCAAGTTGATCTTCTGGTGAGTCGAGGCAGTAGCCCTGTTTCAGCGCATGGAAGCTAGACCATCCGCTAGCAGGAAACTAAGATGAAACAGTAGTTTGTTATTTTATGCTGGTAAAATTTTACCCTTAAAAGTAAAAGTGAATTTGTTAATGCGTAGTTGGAGTCACATATAAGAACTCTTCCTTAACAGGAAAAATATAGATTTCTAGTTTGATATAAAAAATATTTATTCCTCATTTGCAAAAAGGTAGCAACTCAGAGGTCCTGGGTTTCTTGATGGAATCAGAAAATAAATCAGCTTTGCCATAAATACTGATGAAAGAGAAGCTGAGGTCGCATTATGTACAAACTCATCTGCCCATCATCAGGTGTCCTGGGTATTTGGGCCTAGAACATGGAAGGAGCGTGCATTTCAGAACATAGTTTGGGTTCTGACCCTGGAGTAACCCCGGGCCTTCACTTAGCTTCTCTGAGCCGTCTTTGGCTAACTATCACTTTGCAGGGTTGTTGGGAGAATGTAGAGATGATATGGTATTAGGAGAAATGTTTGATAGATACCTAGTGATCTGTTGTCTACTTTGGAAAGATAATTCTACAGTGGGATGGGCAGGAAGGGCAAAGTGCAGGAAAGCCAGTGCGGGAGCGGAGGCAGGAAGACAACAGAACAAAGAGTGGTCACAGATATGGGGACACGTAAGAGAGTAGCATGATGTCATAGACTGAATGTGTCCTCTCCCCGTGCTCATCGGTTGAAGTCCTAGACCTCCCGTGTGACTTTAATTGAAGACAGAGCTTGTAAGGAAGTAATTACAGTTAAATGAGATCATAAGGGTAGGGCCCTGATCAGATAAGACTTTTTTTTTTTTTTTAAAGAAGAGAGATACTGCAGAATATTCACACCCAGTGAAGACTTGTGGAGGCTCCCAGAGAAGGTGGCCATCTATAAGGCAGGATATTCTGAGGCTTCCCAGTGCAGACAGTCACTCCGCACCCAGTGTTCACATGAGCCTTGTGTGAGCACTGTGTAGCATCTATGTGTGAGCCAGGCGACAGTGAGACTCGGGGCCGAGGTCTGGGCTGGAGCAGAAGCTGAGAATTGTTAGAGTGTGGATGAAGTCTTTGGAGTGACAACATCTTGTCAGATCATTTATCCCTTCTTCTTCAGTTGGTTCATTCTAATTCTAATTCTTCTTACATAAGATAGCTTTTGCCTTTTACACCTTTATAAAAAAGCTGACATCCACCTTGGCCTTTAAAAGGCTCAACTGTGTACTAATTCATCCTGGTCCCGCTACACGACTATTTCGGTCCTACTTTACAATCTGATCCTGTTTAGGATCATAACTGAGCTAACGCCCACATGTTTGGTTAGAATCACCCTTTCCCCTGAGCTCACTGTGTATTCAATATCTGTGACGCCAACTCTTTTGTCTTTCTTAGCCAGTCTCAAAACAGCATATCTTCTTTTCATTTCAACTCAGTGGATGATCTATAATTCAAGATGCTAGCTAGCAAGTGTTCACTTCTCCTCCGAGTTAACCTGAAAGGCACCGTGTGTGTTCTTTAGCTCTAGGGTGGGTGTGTAGGTCACTTCTTTCCCTCTCATCCCCTCCTGTGGCCGTTCTCCAAGCTCATTTCAGCCCTGTGGTCCCCTTCCCCTGTTCTAAACCAGTTGTTTGCTCCTGTTTTCTTTTCTGCATTTTTTGGTTTGACGTCTGTTTCATTCCCAGCACCACTGACTCCTTTGTTCCACTGTTTCAATTTTCTGTCCTTTACTCCTTCCAGGTGTTTCTCAGTTCTTTTGTTTTCAAGTTGGAATTACAGCCATTATCTGTTCTGATCTATTCCTCTTTGTACTTTTTTTGAGGGGTTCATTTGGGACCTTTTAAGTTATTACCAAGTTCTTTCTATTTGTTCCCTAGAGCTTTAAGAATCCATCTTTTTGGTTCTTTGGGGGTTCGATTTTTGAGACAGTCTCACTCTTTAACTCAGGGTGGTCTTGAAATCAAGGCAATCTTCCGACCTCAGCCTCCCAAGTGCTGAGATTACAGGTATGGCCACACCTAGCTCAGCTTCCATCACTGAAAAGCTATATTGATTGATATTTCTTGAGGGCCTACTGGGTATAGATGCTACTGTTCATTAGCTAGCATTTGTAGTCAACCGCTTTTCTTCCAAGTTTAGGGCAATAACATCCAGAGTCTTCAGTTAGGGCTGCTTTGGGGACCATTTCTGACTAAATAATTCATCTGTTCTATCTTGTTCCTAAAAAGAATGGAAAGGATTTCAACTATGCTCCTGTGTAAAATTTCACATGTTCTTTTTTCTTTCCTCCCCTTTCCCCTTTCCTTTCATCTGTGTTCACATTCCATTTCTCTCAGTAAAGATAGAACACCCTTGAGGCATCCAGGCAGAGGTCGAAAACAAAGAGGACGAGGACTTAGGTGGCCTCAGGTGGGCACAGCTGATATGACTGAGGCTTGTCCTATTGATCGTTTGCTGGTAGTTTTGAAATGACCCTTTGTTTTACATTCCTGCTTGAATGGCTGTAACACAGAAGAGGCCACTGGGGTGTGACTCACTCTGTCAGCCCTGAGAGGGAAACGCTTTTTCTGTTGTTGCTCAATGGGGACGGCACTAAAAAACGGCAAGAGATACAGGTGTTGGCTGGCTGAATGTAGACAGATTCACTCCCCGCACCCCGCCTCCCCTATATACACCTCATCCTCCCAAAGTCAGTATTGAGTGAGTATTGAACTCACAGAAGTGTTTCCTGTTTTCTGAATCTGAGATCTCCCTGTTTGGAGGGCAAATGGAATTTGGTAGAGAGGAAGGCTTCTTTGACCCTCTGTTCCCAAAGAACTCCAGAGTGGCCTCATTTCACACTTCTTGGGAGCCAGGTTTTGGAGTGACAGATTGATTGCTGTATGGGTGGTTACCAAAAAAGAATCTATTTTATTAGCTGTTTGTCTTGCAAAGTGAAATCGTTTTTTAAAACCTTATCAAAATGTCATCATCCCAGGGATTAGAACGTGTTCTCCAGCTCTGAGGGAAGATCTCAGTCCTGCGGGTAAAGAGCTGTCATGTCATGGTCTAGCCCCAGTCCCTGAGTGATGAGTCAGGACAGGTGACCTTAGGCCTGGCTCCCTGAACCAACAGCTGTCACGCTGATTCCTTTTAATTATTGTCTTTGTTTTCAACACAAGGGCAGCAAAAGTCATGTATAGGAGAGACCATGTGTAGGTAACAAAAGTCTAGAGATTCATGTATAGGAGAGACCATGTGTAGGTAACAAAAGTCTAGAGATTCATGTATAGGAGAGACCGTGTGTAGGTAACAAAGTCTAGAGATTCATGTATAGGAGAGACCGTGTGTAGGTAACAAAGTCTAGAGATTCATGTATAGGAGAGACCGTGTATAGGTAACTTTGTCTTTTCTGTTTGAGGAAGAAAAATGTTTCACCTACTGATTTTTTTCAGATTAAATTTAGAAAATATAGTAAGAAATTAAAAAATATTTTGTGTTAGGTGGTGGTGGCCACCTTTAATCCCAGCATTTGGGAGGCAGAGGCCGACAGATCTCTGAGTTCGAGGTCAGCCTGGTCTACACAGTGAATTTCAGGACAGCCAGGGATACACAGAAAAACCCTGTTTCAAAAAATAAAAAATAATAAAAGTATTTTGTTAGTGTTTGAAGTGTTGCTCAGGGGTGCAACACTTGCCTAGCTTGGGTGAGGCCCTGGATTAGCTCTTCAGCACAGGGGTGGCAGGTATTTGGTTTCCTTTTGTGGCAGTTAAGGAGATCCAGAGAGAGTGGGGGTTACTGAGAGAAGGCAAGAGTGGAGTGCCGCCGTCTCTATAAACATAGACTTGACTGTTCATCCTCCTCAGCGGCTGACTGTACCTTGGCCCTACCTCCCCTTAACCTGTCCTGTCTAGAGTCAAGGCCAATCACAGTTAGAGGCCATCTTCAGACCTACTCTCCCTCCCTTCACTGTCACCCCCTTCAGCCCCCACCCTCTTCCTCCCACTGCCTCACTGTGTGAACCCAACCTCTAGCCCTTCTCTTGCCTAGAAACATGTTCTTCATGACCCCAGGTCTGTATCCATGCTGTCCCTTGTGTCTGGAACACCCTTCTAAGGTGGTCCACTTGGCACCTGTTAGGAAACCATTTTGTGTAACGAGATGGACTAGTGTAATGACTGCAAGGCAGGAGCCAGACACCAGGTAGCTCAGACGTAAACCAAGCCTAAGGCAGGCTTTGATACGGTAATGAGCCAGCCTGGAGGCGGCAGGTCGCTCTGTTAGTGAGCTAGACCTAAGTCACGAACCCTGGTGGGACAAAACTAAAGCACATTAGAATTATTCAAAAGCTGGAACTCTGGAGATGGCCCCTGGGACCGTACCACTGTGCTCCCTGGACACATCTTAAGACTGCACTGTATACATCAGCAAGGACTATGAGACTGGCCACTGTGAGGCTCTGGTTTCCAGCACCAGAGCTGAGTTCTCACGTGCTTCCTGTGAGCGCTAGCTGTGGGCTGACATCTTGACAACCACAGTGCCATCTCCTCCCTGGCTACCACAGATGAAGGAGTTCGTGGCAGATGCAGGTAGAGCTTGCAAGGCCCTGAAGCATTTTCACTGCATAGGATTCCCTAGTGAACCCTACCCTCCAGCAGTTCCTGTTCCACCAGCAGTCCCCAGTCAGTGAGATGCCTGTTATATGAGATTACGGCAACCTTTATATTAGCATGGTACTGTAAGGAATGTTTGTGTGATAAACCAAGTACATCTGAAAAACAAGTATCATGCAGACATCCTAATCACTGAATGCTCCTCAGCCCATCAGCAGTGCTCTCTGCAGCACCCATCCTCCAAAGCTTACATCTGAGGCTTCAATCTCTCCTTAGATTGGCATCTCTAAGTTTCGTTTTTTAAGCTTTATTTTATGGTTATGAATGTTTGCCTGAAGTGTGTCTATGCACCATATGTGTGCCTGCTGCCCACAGTGGCCAGAAGAGTGCATTGGTTCCCCTGGAGCTGGAGTTACAGATGCTTGTGGCTACCATGTAGATGCTGGGGACTAGACCTCTGGGTCTTCTGCAAGAGCAGCCAGTGCTCCTAACCACTGAGCCATCTCTCCAGTTCTGTGCTTAAGCTTTTTACGAGAGCTAAGAGTATGAGTAGCAAAGACAGCAGGGCTTAGTCCCCAGGGAACACCGGGGGAACTTTAATGGGAGAAATAAAATGATTTCTAGCCATGCCTGCATGTCAGCCACCAAAAGGTTCAATTCTCTCTGCATCCACCAGGATCACAGTGGGGACTGCTCCTGACTGAACTAATGCATCAATTAGGCTGCTTGTCATCAAGGAAGACTTGCAAAAGTGGAGCCTTGAAGGCTAGAGGTCTTGTGTGAACTCATGTAGGTGGTACTGGCCCTGGCAGCCTGCTGGGATCACTGCCATCATTATCATCATCAAGATGGTGCTTACCATGTGCTAGGCATTGTGCTAAGAACATTGTATGTGTATTTTCGTGCTTTAGAACCTGAAATGGTTTGGTAGTTTTGTCCCTATACTCAGAGAGGAAAACCACGAGTCAGAGTGGGGTAGAAACTTAAGTGGCTTGTCCGAAGTCATATAGCTAAGAATGGCACAGCTGAGATTCTATGGGTAAAACATCTCTGAGGCTCTGTTCTGCTGACTCTGAATGGTTAACAAATATACAAAGGTCACAGGCAAGGGAGAAACACCCTGGAGCAGTAGGAGAGCTTGCTGGCAACTTCCCTTTCATTTTGCCACTCTGGTCTAAGAGAGGTATGAGGTGGATGTTGCTATGATTTGTTGTTAGTACTTGAATGTGAACAGGCCTACCATCTGCTCCAGGGGATACCTCATGATGTATTAATCAGGTAGACCCATTGCTGTAGGCCGTGGGATAGGAAGGGACACTGGCCAAGTCCCATGTCACTTATCAGGTCTGTCAGCCTTGCCTCCTGAGCCCCACTTCTGTGTGTACAAGCCAGTGTGACCTTTCCGTACACTGCTGAGCACACTCCCAACTGAACCACTCTCACGGCCTGAAGCAAGATCCATGCCCTGTGCCCACTCACCTCTCCTGGCTTGTCCTTTGGCAAGCTTATTGTCACATCTCCTTGTTCTCAGACACATCTATGTCTTTCTAAGGTCCCTTCTTCAGCATGAGGTTGACATCTTGTCTAGCTAGTGTCTACTCACCCGAGTTTCAGCCCATCACTCTCTTGGGGAGAGGTCCTATTCAGGGGCAGGCTGTGGTAGGGCTAGAACCAGATTCCTACAGATAGGTAGGGCTGCCGGGACAATGGCTGTAGAGAGTAATGCTTGTGCCTCAGACATGCCTCTCCACAGGGTAGTGTACATCTGGTTCTGGGATGTGAGGGCCTTGTCTGGGAAGAGATCACACAAGGGTGCTGTGCTGGACAGGGTCAGGGCTGTGATCACTTCGATATCCGCTAAAGCTCTCAATGTGGATACTGATTCTCAAGTCCGGCAGGGAGAAAAAAGGGGGATGGTGGTGGTCAAGGACATAACACTGGGGGTCATCCATGTTTGGTTTAGTGTGGAAAGAAGAACTAAAAGGAGCATGGAGAAAGGGGGAGGACCTTGGGGACGGTGGCTAAAATGTAGCACTGTTCTTATTTAGTTCTCAATTTTTTTCTTTCTACTTAGAATAACTGAAAAGGAGGGCCCTGTGTGGCCGTCCTTGGGATGTGAGAACCATGTGTCAGCGCTATGGCTGAGCCCCTTACTCTGTGTTTGCCTTCTCACACTGCCTCTTTGAGCCTGGAGGAGGGAGGGAGCCTGGCCTGAGGTGGCCTGTGCTGGCATCTCTGAGGCACTTGTGGCTAGCCCTGCCTCCTTCAGAAACCACCCAAACACTGGCTCTTTACTTCTCTTGACCAGAAATAAATGCATAGAGCCGTGTTCTCAGGCCATCCTGAGGGAATTGAACACTAAAATCACCTCACAAATTGCTCTTCTTTCCCTCAGCTCAAAGTTGTGTTTTGTTCATGTTAACTACATTAAAAGTGAACAGTAATTATCATTCTTAAAATAGAATCTCCATACTCCCAAGTTGGGAATGAAAACTACCTAGGAATAAAAAGACATAGCCCTATGTGAAATGCCATTCCATTAGCCACAGAACCTTTTATGAGCCTCGGTGGGGAGCGCCTGTCAAGTGGGATTTGTGGCAGAGCACACCACGGTGACGGTGTCCATGGTTGCTTTTTGCTTTGTCCCTCCAACTGAAGGAAGCCTTTGACATCTGTGGCCAGGAACACTGGGAGTTCACCAAACTCTAATTACATTTCTTTTTTTAAATATTGGTAAACTGTCTCTCTGTTGTTGTTTCAAACATTTGAAAATACCGAGTCTGTAGTTGTTGGCTCTGGACAAAGAGAGCAGCTCCCAGGCCTCTTCTGGCCAAACCTTTGCCTGCTTCCCTGGGTTTTTAGCTTTGAATTCAAGCGACGAAGCCAGAGAAGTATCCCTCAGGTAAAAGCAGGAGAGGGTCACTTTAGGATTCAAAATCAGGCTCGACAAGCTGAAGCATGCGGCCCCGCCTCCACAGATGAGGATGTCAGCCTCTCCTACTGCCTGGCCCTTCATCTAGCTTCAAAGTGGAGGACAGGGTAGGCGAGGCTGCAGGAACCACCATTTGACTTCCATTGCCCTCTTGCCAAGGTCTCTGCACATCTTGACAGCAGTCACCACTTTGCTCTCTTTGCTATGAAGGCACAGGGCCCACAAGTTGTGGATATGAGCGAGTACCACTGCTCGCTCTGCATGCCCGCGACACACCTGCTGCCTGGGGTGGAAGTGAGTAGGGACTGGAGGCCCTTGGAACCAAGAAAACAGGGTATCTAGCTCCTCACAGGGACAGCTGCGTAGGAAGGAAGACCTTTCAGTTCCTCCCCGTCAGAAGCAGTCTATATAATGGAGGGTAGGTGCATAGTGGCCTTTTTCCTGACTGCCCATTCTCCCTGGATGATTCAGAGCCAATTAGCCACTTCTTGCCAAGACTGCCAGGTTTTCCTGTCATCATTGATCAGAAGACTTGGCCAGTGGTTAGGTATTGGCCTTGCTTCTGTTGTAACCACACCCAGGGAGGAGTTCCTTATTACAAATACAGCATGCCAGTGACATCAGGATGAAGCCAAAGCCCTGTATCAGGGGTAATGACAAATCAGCCTGTGCCCTGTTCCTTCTATCCTAGTCTCCTGCTTTTGGGGCATCATTGTGAAGGTCACCAACATCCCCATCAATACCATAGCAGAATAGCAACAATCTATCATTTTGTAGAGGAAGAACATGAAAGGCCAGAGCAATCAAACATGATGTTTAAGATCATAGTAGAGGATCTGAAATTTGAACCTTAATCCGACTCCCCAATCAGTGCTGTTTTTTTTTGTTTGTTTGTTTTTAACCCATTCTGCCACAGACTTTCCTGGTTCTACTTCCTGTTTCTGATAGTCTCTAGAAGGAGTCACCCACACAAATAGACATCAAGAGTGACAGAATCCTGAGTAGTAAGGATCAAGAGCTCTGTTGAGTGCCAGCAACTATGGTGCTTCCTGCCAAGCCCTGCCAGTCCTGTTGGGTTGTCCCTTTTGGGTGAAGGCCCTTGTCTGCATGACCGATTTGAACAGTAATTTTAAAAGATGATTATGGATGAGCTTGGTGACCATTAGGCCTTTCTGCTACATCCCAGGAAATGGACCTAACCTTGTTACAGGGTAAATCAGATATAATGGGTTCCTAATTTAATATGGTGGCTCTAAGTAACATTTATCAAGGTTCAGAAGCTGTTCTGTGGCTAGACAGCTGTGGATGTAGGATTGGGCTCAGACAAGAAGACTTCTAAAACTTGAGTGGCAATGATCTTTTTCACTACCATCTCCTACATGTACACGAATCCATAGGTCCTAGTCCCAGGTGAGAGCATCTTTTAGATAGCCGTGTGTATATCTGGTAGCCTCATTTTGCCATGGTCATCTTCCACAAACCAGGACAAAGCTGAATCTAGGTGGTCATGGTGGCTCAAACCTATAATCCCAGTACTCAGGAGTCTGAGGCAGGAGAATCACAGCTGAGTTCAAGGTCACCCTGGGCTACGTAGCGAGTCTCAATAGCCTGGCCTTCAGAGTGAGGTCTTGCCTCAGAACACTAAAGCACAAACAACCCTCAGCAAAATGAAACAAACCAACTCCCCAAAATCTGAACTTAAAAGATCAGCCAATGTTTGAGGTTGGCCATTCGATTCTCTCCTGCATGTGTCAGAACTATAACTGAGCACATGCACATAGAAAACTGGCCAGCTCTGAATGGGGGATTCTTCTAACTTGTCATGGGATAGGGTGTCACAGAAGCCAAATGATAATCAGATTATTGGATGGTTATGACTGGGTCTGCTACTTTTTAAAAAGTATGGGAAGACATATGTGTATGTGCATAGTTGGGTGCAATTGGAGGCTATAGGATGATGTTGGGTGTCCTCTTTTGCCTTCCACTTTAATTTCTGAGACAGGGTCTTTCACTGATTTGGCTAAGGTGGCTGGCATCAGGGATCCAGTTGTTTCTTTCTCAACATTGAGATTACAGATGTGTGTTGTCACACTTTTTAGGTGGATTCTGAACTCAGGTTCTTGTACTTGCTTTTATTGACTGAACCATATATCTCTGCCCCTGTGAATCTCTTGTTTTTGCATTGGACTGAGCTTTTGTGCCTACTTCCCTGTACCCTGCCTTCATAGTAATGCCAAGTATATGAACAAATGGGACCCATAGCTGAGCCTTAGAAACAGTCCAGCCCTGGCTGCCATCACAGGTGGCAGTTGTACAAGGATGGAAGGTCAGAGAAGTATCTCATCTCTGGGTCTAAGGAAGCTACTGAGATTAGTGTGGAAGGGGATAGGGAAGAGAATTCTAGGATAGGTGTTGTAGGTAGGCTAAACAGAGAGGCAGGTTGGAGAGGCCTGTCTTAGGACCTTCTCCAGTGCTGCTTACCTCTTCTGTGTCCCACTGGTTATAGTCACTGTGCTCAATAGACATCTCGAGATGGGCACTGAAGAGACAGGAACTGTAGTCCTTGCAATCTTCCTGTTATCATGTGGACAGTGACACAGAAAGCTGTCTTGACTGGAGCACCCAGGCCACTGGGTGTCAGAATTGAGTCTGGAATTCTGAATTGTTAGGCTTCAGATTCCGGAGACTTTCACAGATTCTCTGGGCATCACCTGCTTTCTGACCAGTCCACTTGTGATGTTATTGTGGTGGGTAGAGGTATCTACTGCTAATGGCGGGGAGTCTCTTCAACTTGTAGCTGACTCATTTACTCTTAGAGTGTTTAGATAGGGTGTTCTCAGCAGCCAGTCCTCAGTGGTGGTTTCACGTCAGTGCCTTTGGTTTGTACTGAACACAGTGGCAATGTCCAACAGAGAGACAGACACACAAAGCTTGATTTTGGAGGTTGTGTTGGTTAGTGGAACAGAAGCTAACTAGAGTATAGGATACAGCAAAGATCACAGGATAAAGGGGATGCTCCAGGAAGTATGTTAGGGACTGGCCCAGGGGACAGGCAGGCTCTGGGGCAAGGCTGGGAGGAGGTGAGAATAGACCTGTATAGAGCAGGCTGAGTAGTTTATAGGACTCCTGGTTCCATATTTCCAATCCCTGTGCTATATGTTCATCCTCCTGAGATATCAGAAAGATAATGACAGAAGATGTATTCTTGGTATTGCCTGGGCGTTTCAGGGACACTATCAGAGGCAAAGTTCCTGAGCCAGATAGTTTTTTTAGATTATCTAGAGCCATATAATTTGCTCCCCAAAGACCTTTATCTTGCATTTCAACAAGGCAAACACACCAAAGGGCTAGGACATGGGCAGGTCCAGTTTTTCCCTGCTCTCCTTCCTGATTGCTGTTCCAGTTGACCCACAGCCCAGGCCCACCCCAGACACTTCTCTGCTAACTCACAGGTGGGAACAACAGCTAGGCAACAAGATTGCATAGGCTTCTCCCTCAGCATCCCTTACTGGGTCACACAATCTTCGAGACCTCCCTGCAGGCTGTGACTCTCTGTCACTCCACAGGGTTGGATATTGATCTCTTCCAATGTACCCTGTTTCCCTTTCAGATTGGTTCCTCAGTGACTCACATGATTGATAAGGTCTAATTTCTACAACAAGTTCCCAGTTCCATCATGCCCCACTGTCGAACCCCGAATGCCGAGCATTCTACCTCTTCAGGTTTTCTGTTCTCTCTCCTATAAATAAGGGCAGTTAGTGATAACCTTAGCCTTTAAGTCCTAAGGTCTACCAGCCTGGGACTGGTTCTGTGGAATGTTCATTGGGCATAATCAAGCTCCAGCCCAGAATCATGACACAGCTGGGATTTTCACTGTGGAACCAGCTGGAAGAGTCCTACCAAACGGACCCATTACAGCCAGAGGATCCACTGACTCTGGTGATGGAGAGAGCGGGGAGTTTGTGGTTCCACTGGAAATGATGGGTCACACAACATGGTAGATGCAGGGATGTAGTATTTGAGGTATCAGCTCATAGAGCTTTTCCTGATTGGATGTGGGCTTTCAATCAGGAGGGTAAAAGCCCCAAGTGTAATGTTGTTCTCCTGGGAAGGGGTGTGGCTGAGTGAGGAAGCTTCCAGGAAGATGCTGAGAAGGGCTAGAATGGTTCCTGGGGACTGAGATGTGCTCTTCTGACTTGCTGGAGAGGCAATGTTCCTGTAATGATGACGAGCTAGTCTGTCTCCTGAGCTTATACAGTGAGTTTGCAGATGATGTATCAGGGTGCGGTACGTGGAGCCCTACCCTCTTCGGCCCCAGTGCCTTGCTTTTTCTGTGATATCCTACCCTTGGATATCCATGTAATGTCTTGCCTGGTCCATTCCTACCCCACCCCATTGCCAGAAGCCCTGCAATCTGGGAACTCCCTTCACCACTGGGGAGAGCCCCAGTCTCAGATCTTCTCAAAGGCCTTGGAATGACAAGCATTCTTCCCATGGCCCCGCTGATATCTTCTCTCAGCCCAACTCACTCCATCAGGTTATTTATCCTTTTCCTTCCTCAGGATAGCCTTCCCTGGACCTCTCTCTACACTCAGTGACCCTTAAGTCACTTTCTGACCCCTTCCCTGCTCTATTTTTCTTTCCCAGCATCACCATGTAACACACTCTGCATCTTTATATTGTCTTTCTCTTTTACTGGCATGTAAAGCAAGGCCGTGTGTTTCGTTAGGTGCTGACTACATGACTCCCAGAACTTTGCCAGCCTCAGAGCACACAATACAAATTAATTGCAGGTTAGAACAGATCCCTGATGAAGAGCAGTGGCCTGCCCTGGTCTCGACCTCTGTCTCCATCTTTATTTGTGCATAACCATGCTGATGAACATGCCTCAGCTCCAGAAGCAGACGACTCTCAGCATCTGGAAGAGCAGTCTCCTAACCATGTACCTAACAGGATTCTCAGCATCTGGAAGAGCAGTCTCCTAACCATGTACCTAACAGGAGTCTCAGCATCTGGAAGAGCAGTCTCCTAACCATGTACCTAACAGGAGTCTCAGCATCTGGAAGAGCAGTCTCCTAACCATGTACCTAACAGAAGTCTCAGCATCTGGAAGAGCAGTCTCCTAACCATGTACCTAACAGGAGTCTCAGCATCTGGAAGAGCAGTCTCCTAACCATGTACCTAACAGGAGTCTCAGCATCTGGAAGAGCAGTCTCCTAACCATGTACCTAACAGGAGTCTCAGCATCTGGAAGAGCAGTCTCCTAACCATGTACCTAACAGGAGTCTCAGCATCTGGGAGTTTTCAGGCTTCTCTTCTAAGCACTCTTCATGATCATGGGATCTGTAACTATTTTGGAAGTGGATTTGCTGTGATTAAATTCTTTCTTAGTTTAATCCTTTA
The DNA here is from genome assembly GCF_018167655.1 of Microtus oregoni. Classification (NCBI taxonomy): domain Eukaryota; kingdom Metazoa; phylum Chordata; class Mammalia; order Rodentia; family Cricetidae; genus Microtus; species Microtus oregoni. The sequence goes on from NW_024543063.1 coordinate 47,273,955, forward strand.
TGGAAAACAACAGTTTTAAATGAAGTGAATTAGGATGGATTGCTGAGGTTCGATTGTTTGCGCAATGATTTGGCTCTGAATCATTTCCAAACCAGGTCCCTGGAGATCACGCTGATGGACTTCTTGTGATTGAGGAGAGCAGATCTCCATTTTTGTGTGACAGCAGTTACTCAGCACCTGGGACTAGAGGATGACCACAAGCACAGGAGTCACAGGGCCGAGGTGCTCGAGAAGAGCTGTCACAAAGCCCATGACGCTGTGTTTTACAGGGAACCAGGTTCTGGTAAGGCTGCAGTGTGGGTGGAGTCTGGGCAGAATTACCCCTGGCTTTGTTCTTTTCTCCTGGAATCCCTGTGGGCTTCATTTTAGCAACTGCAAAAGTTGGGGTACAAAGGGTTTCTGGCAAGCAAACTTTAGAAGCAGGGATGAAAGGATATGTTAGATGTCCCTCTGTGCTTCCATCCACCTGCCATAAAGGTACCAACTCCCACTCCGTCCAGGCTACTGTTTGCAGCTCAGCTCAGTACTAACATGGGGGCAAGGTGATGGCCAGCAATGCCAGTTTGGGGAGTGTGCTGTCATAAAGGCTTCCACTCACACCAGAGAGGAAAAGGCACTGGGGCCTAATTGACCCACTGCAGTGACTTAGAAAACTGCGAAGGACCTCAATCTTAAAAATCTCAGACGCTGACCTGAGTTTGCTGTCTGAAACCTCAGTTATAGAGTGTTCAGACTTACCAGGCCTCATGGGTTATGCTGAGACAGAGTCTGGCTCTTACCCATTTGCTAACTTCCTAGTGGGAATTTCTTCTGCTTCCGACTGGATTAACTTTGAGACTGTATGGCCTGTAGAATTTGTTTTCTGGGATCTGCTAATAGAGGCCTATATTTGAGTATAGTTGAGCAGTTGTTTTGGAGAGAGCTTGAGGCCCTGCATCTTCTCATCTGCCTGGATCACTCAGTTTCCCTGGCTCTGCTAGCCTCCTTAAGAGACATGCACAGAAAAATTGGTGGGAGGTGACCATGAACTCACCAAACTCAGGTGAAAATGGTGGCTTCTTTGGATGAAATTTGTGGCCCAGAAATTCCTTTTCTCTGTCAGCAATGGAAGTTGTCACATCATGGGCCCTGGACAGATGCCAGCTGAGCTGCAGGAAGGCACGCAGGTGCTGTCTCTCACTGCTGGATGGGAAACGGCCAGAACAGTCTAGCTCCAAGTAGACGCAGCACAGATTTCTTGCTGCGGGTTACAGGTCAGATCTGACCTGAGAAACAGTAGTTTCCCGCCCGGCCTCACTCTGCCCGTCTTTATGAGTGTGTGACAGTGCCGGAGAAAGGGTTCAGTGGCAGCAACACCCTCACCACAGACGCAGCTTAGAGGGTGGGGGCCGCATGTTCCCCACCCAGCAGGGCCTGGCCCCTGAAGTGGCAGCTCACACAGGTGGAGCACACTTTTCATGCAATGTCAAGTGATCAACCTCACTGATCCTCAGCTTGTCACTGTCAGGGAAGCTTTCCTAAGACAGGTGGTGGCGCACACCTTTAATCCCAACACTTGGGAGGCAGGGGCAGGTGGATTTCTGAGTTTGAGGCCAGCCTGGTCTACAGAGCAAGTTCCAGGATAGGCTCAAAAGCTACAGAGAAACCCTGTCTCAACAAACAAACAAACAAACAAACCCAAACAAACAAACAAAAATTTGTCTTCTTTTTCTCATTTTTAATTTTTTTTAAATTTTTATTCATTTATTTACTGGTTTTTTTGAGACCATTTTTAATTTTTATGTTGTATGGACAAGGGTATTTTGCCTACATGTATGTCTGTCTGTGTACCATGTGTGTACAGTGCCTGCAGAAGCTATACAAGGACATCAGATCCCCTAGGACTGGAGTTATAGACAGTCATGAGCCACCATGTGGGTGCTGGGAATTGAACCTGTATCCTCTAGATAACCAATGCTTTTAAATGCCGACATCTCTTCAGCCCTACCCCCTTAGAAAAAGATTGTTTTATAAATGGGTACACAATCAAAGGGTTTGTTATACCATTTCACATGTGTACACAATGCACTTCTATCATACTCACCCCTTACCCTTTCTCATTCCCTGATGTCTAAGTACTGGCAGCTTTTGTCCTGGGCTTGAACCCCCTAGGGTCTGACACTAAGAGCCTATGCTCTTAACAGTCTTCCCATGGGGCCTGTTTGATGATTCATTTCTTATTCTATATCCAGAGACAATGAGGCATAAACCAGAATAAAAAGGGGCTATTATGATATCACTATTTGCCATTTATCTAAATTAGATAATAAATCATGGAGCTACTTGAAACAATATCCATGTCAACATCCTGAACACTTAGTTATCGCTTGATGCATTTGATGGTGTCTGTGGTATAATTAATACGTTCTTATAGAAAGTATGCTATTTGTTTGAAATGGAAAGTGAAGGAGAAAATATGCTTAGCTAACTTCCTTGCCCTCAGGTGTAAGGCTATGGCAGTGGGCATTTGGGAGGCAGGTGGGTGGATAAACAGTTGTTCCCAGTACTCTCTAGATCAGGACTGTGCCTTGGGAGGGGAGGCTGGCTGCCTGGAGCAGCAGCAGCAGCAGCAGACGCAGCAGCAGCAGCAGCAGCAGCAGCAGCAGCAGACGAAGCTGAGCAATGCTATGGAGTTCCAAATAACCCCCGGCCATGTGCCAGGCTCAGCATAATTGGGCATCTGCCACTGGCATCTCCAGATGTTTGCCTTTATCAGACATGGATGTGCTTCGGGGATTTCATTGAGTCTTGTAAAAAGCTCGAGCTGGTTGGGATACTTATTGTTCATTTTATTTGAGTTCCTTATCATGTGCAAAATGTTCCAGGCACCATTAGGGGACACAAAAGACTCCAAAAACACAGTTTCAGGGGGGCGGAAGCTCACTGTAGTGCGGAAGAGACACGGCCATCGATATTTACAAACATTTGCTGAATACAATCAGCTGGTAGGAATGAAAGTTACTCTCAGCAAATCACCAAGGCACTGGGGTTAGGGTGTGGAGCTGAGGATTTAATGCTTGCCGGGGGAGTCTTCTAAAATTGGATGGGTGTTCCAGGCTGTTTCTACATTAATGTCTCTAGATTACTACCCAGTAGTGGAGACCAGAACTAGGGCAGGAACTTGACCAGAAGAATATTAAAGGGGACTCACATCTTGCTTGAGGCAAACATTTGAGCCCTCCATCTGGGCACATTATAATTATGGCTTAACCATAAATGTAGCTTGGTGAGGCACACTGATTTATCTATAGATTGCCTAAGGGTATTTAGGGAAAATGCAACATAGGCAACCAGAGCTATCCCCATCAATTTACAAAATTCATGTCTGAGACAACATCATGGAAGGGCAGCAAGCCTGCATGTGGCCATAAGTTAAAGTGATCTTCTTTAGAAAAGGATGACTTCAGTGATAATTTAACCTCTTCTGAAGGGCTACTTGGAGTCTTTATTTTAAAGACTTCATTTATTTTTGTCCTCTTATCAAAACTGGATTAGTAGATGCTGATAACAAAAGACATGACAGTGAGATTATTAAGATAGGAGTGGAAAATTAGAACCTGATTCTGAAGAGAAAGGAGAATACAGGGTTCTAAACATAATGGTCATTCTTTTTTTTTTTTAATATTTACTTATTTATAATGTATACAATATTCTGTCTGTGTGTCTGCCTGCAGGCCAGAAGAGGGCATCATAACTTATTTCAGATGGTTGGGAGCCACCATGTGGGTGCTGGGAATTGAACTCAGGAGCTTTGGAAGAGCAGGCAATGCTCTTAACCACTGAGCCATCTCTCCGGCCCCCATAATGGTCATTCTTTTGTTTTATTTTGGAGACAAGGTCTACATAGCCCTGGTTATCCTGGAACTTGATATCTAGACCAGGATGGCATCAAACTCATAAAGTTTGAGTGCTTCTGAGTGCTGGGATTAAAGGCATGGAATCCAAAGCAAAAAGGAAAACATAACCAATTACATCGCTCCAGCAACTAACAGGGACAAAGTATGCTAATTCAGGGCAGTTGGATTATTTATGAGTTTATAAAAAACAAAACAGTGGTAACTTCGTGGGAAATGGGGGAAAAGTTTTAAAATTTTTTTTTAGAAAAGACTGATTTTGAATTTTTTTTTTTTAGTGGAAGGCAAAGGCATAATGAGGAGAGCCACACTCACTGTTTGAGTAAACACGGGGCAGCTCCAGACTAGTTTATTGCTGAATAAATGAATCGCTTCGGATGGTGATTGAGTCAAAGCCACTGACCCAGATCTTAGCATTCCAAGCATCTGCTCTACCCTAAAGTGCTCTATGTCCAGACAGTGCATGGTACATTTGGCACCTAAAGAACTCAGCCATGACTATCTTCACAGGTCAAGAGCTCCAGGGAGGCAAGAACATCATTCCCAGCATGCTTGGGGTATTGGCCTGGGACTAGTCAGGACTCAATTGGTGTTGAAAGATGATGTCTCACAAACTAAAGGCAGGAGTAGTATCCACAACACAATAAACAACAGTTATACCTTAGTAGGGGTTATTTTTTGATTGCTTGATGATAGCAATCAAATCTGCCAGCATTTTTTACCAGAACAAATACTTACATGGACTTTCTCAGTAGGACCCAGGCAGTTATGAAGTGCCTACCAAGGGAGATGTGAGCTTGGATTTTGACTACAAGGGACCTGTCGTGGCTCCTGTGATGCTATGCTCACCGAGGGGCTTTGGTCAGGTACCTAAGTCTGGGCTTACTAGGGTCTTGAAAGGCAGCAGGGAAGGGCGCCTCAGTGACAGTGTTGACTAGTTCCTAGATGTCTCCCTGTGCACTTGAAGAGTGGATTTCCCCCACAAACATGATGGACGGGAAGGGAAAGACTGGAGAGGGGTGGGCAGACAGAAGGACCAAGCTATTGTGATGATGGCAGATTGCCCATAGGACTTGAGCCTGAGAAGATGGGGAAAATGGTGACAAAGATCAAACATGAGGCTCACGAGCCGTGAAGGACCAACAGTCAGTGTGCCGAGCATCCTTGTCGAGGCAGGTTCCTAAAGCAAACCTTATATCGATCATTGGGAAGAGGCTGAGCCGGGATAGTTGGGAGGGCAGCCGAGAGGTGGCTTTGGAGACGCAAACATACTTTGTGGCACACCAGTGTGAGAAGGCAGCAGTCAGCTGGAAATGGGGGCTCGTATCGGGAGAGCTGAGGCAGGATGTCAGAGAGGGTCAATACACTAGGAAAAGAGTGGCCAGGGTTGGGGTGGTGTTACTGAGAAGAGAAACTAGTCAGAGACGGAGCCATGAGGAGGGTTTGAATTTAGAAACCGTATGACAGGAAGGAGGCATGCAGGGAAAATGCAGTAGAGAAGGCCAGGGAGGCAGGTCCAGTGTGCTCAGCAGATGAGGAGGGAAGGCCGTGAAGCACAAATAAGGAGAAAAGAGTGAGCAGTAAGGACGACCAAGGTTCTTAAACATCAGTCTGTTAGCTAAGAGTCCTCACTGGCCAATAACCAGCACTAGCCTACAGTGTCATTCCTGACTGCCAGCCACGATACTTGAGAGCAGCAGGGAGGAAACTCAAAGTCAGCTGGCAGTCCTGAAGCACCACGAGTGACCCAATCATCTATCATCAAACACAGAAAAAGTCAAGGTGAGGAAATTCCACAGAAATCTAGCCACATCTTCCTGCCCAAGCAGAGCTGTGAGTCTAGGAGCGAGTGGAAAGCATCTCGGCAGCTTCACATCGCTGCAGCACCTCCACATCTAGCAGGCGTTGTAAGGAGTAGCCGTGTTCACTCTGCCTGCATGCGTTAACACACGGGGCTGATAAACAAGACAAAACACAAAAACAACCCACAAATCCAAAAGAGAAACCACAAGACAAATGGCCCAGCAAATTTCAAATGGGCAAGTGAGAAATTGGCCTGGATAGGCTCCTAACTCTCACTTAGACCCCTTAGTGCGTGATTCTCATGTTTTTGTAATAACGATTCTGGTGTCAATAAGACATTATAGAATAACATTCCATATTAACATATGCTTTGAAAGGTTAGGTATTTGAAGGGGAGATGGGAGTACCTTTGTTAAGCACCAACTACATAACCATTATCTTAAACTCACTGATTTCCTTACAATCTTTTTTTTTTTTTTAAAGATTTATTTATTTCTTATGTATACAGTGTTCTGCCTCCATGTATGCCTGCAGGCCAGAAGAGGGCACCAGATCTCATTATAGATGGTTGTAAGCCACCATGTGGTTGCTGGGAGTTGAACTCAGGACCGCTGGGAGTTGAACTCAGGACCTCTGGAAGAGAAGCCAGTGCTCTTAACCTCTGAGCCATCTCTCCAGCCCCCTCCATACAGTCTTTTAAGGAACATTTATCTTTACTGACCTCAGAAAAGACAGTAGACTTAGAGAGCTGGCGGGGAGCACTTCCCCTCATGCTGCTAAGCTCCTTTTTTTTAAAAAAAATTTATTTATTTATTTATTAAGGATTTCTGCCTCCTCCCCGCCACCGCCTCCCATTTCCCTCCCCCTCCCCCGATCAAGTCCCTCTCCCTCATCAGCTCGAAGAGCAATCAGGGTTCCCTGACCTGTGGGAAGCCCAAGGACCGCCCACCTCCATCCAGGTTTAGTAAGGTGAGCATCCAAACTGCCTAGGCTCCCCCAAAGCCAGAACGTGCAGTAGGATCAAAAACCCATTGCCATTGTTCTTGAGTTCTCAGTAGTCCTCATTGTCCGCTATGTTCACCGAGTCCGGTTTTATCCCAGGCTTTTTCAGACCCAGGCCAGCTGGCCTTGGTGAATTCCCGATAGAACATCCCCATTGTCTCAGTGTGTGGGTGTACCCCTCGCGGTCCTGAGTTCCTTGCTCGTGCTCCCTCTCCTTCTGCTCCTGATTTGGACCTTGAGATTTCTGTCCGGTGCTCCAGTGTGGGTCTCTGACTCTGTCTCCTTTCATTGCCTGATGAAGGTTAATATTCAGGAGGATGCCTATATGTTTGTCTTTGGATTCACCTTCTTATTTAGCTTCTCTAGGATCGCGAATTATAAGCTCAATGTCCTTTATTTATGGCTAAGCTCCTTTTTTTTTTCACCCTTAGCTTGCCCCTCGTCCTTGATGAATGGATATGAGGGGAAAAGGCATAAAAATTGCTTTATTATGTACTTATTTGTGTACTTTAGAGCAGAGTCTTACTATAGTTGTCTAGGTTGGTCCTGAACTTCTGGACTTAAGAAATTCTCCTGTCATTGGTCATGGTGGCACAAGCCTTTAACCCCAGCACTTGGGAGGCAGAGATGGGCAGATCTCTGTGAGTTTGAGTCCAGCCTGGTCTACAGAGTGAGTTTGAGAACAGTTAGGACTATACAGAGAAACCCTGTCTCAAATAAAATAAAATAAAATAAAATAAAATAAACAAAAAGAAAGAAAAGGGAGGAAGTAAGGAAGGGAAGGAGGAAGGGATAGAGGGAGGGAGGGAAGAAGGAAGGAAGGAAAAGAAAGGAATCCTCCTGTCTCAGTCTACCAGGTAGTTGGGACAACAAGTCTGTGCTAGGCTACTGTGTCCAGTGGGATGCCTGCTTTGACAACAGGTAATGAAGCTTTGCTGCCCATGGATCTACATTTGAGTACTGCTCTCAATGCAGGGTGGATAATGCTATCACAGTCCATTAACAGACTATGGGGACAATGTTCTCTATCTGACATTCAAGGCTTTGGTCACTTTGAGGGTTAGAGAGTCAAGCCCTGCTTCTCCCTCTGTATCCAGGATATAGCTACCCTCTTCTCCATGGCAAGAGTGGAAAATAAATGTTTTACCAGATCTCTGCCATGAAGAAGGGTTGGCTCAGTTTTGTGAACCTCATCTTCTAAGGGAAATTATTTCCCAAGGAGTTGGATGGAGGAAGGTTCAGATTTTCATCCTTTAATCATCCAGAAAAACATATCCATTTCCATTTATTCAGAATAGTGGGAAATCATTGAGATTTTTCCTGTGCAAAGGTTAAACTATAAAAAGCTAAGTGGACTCAGAATTTTAGGCTAGTCATAGAACACGGCTGCACATTAGGAGGAAATCCAAATAAGGATTTAATCCCCTTTGGAAGCAGCTGGTGATAATCTTCTCTGTACTTTCCCCCCTCTGTGTGTTAAATTCAGGTACAAGGACAGAAAGTAAGTGCTTTTCAGTGAGTAGAATGTGTGGGTTGTACTGATAGGCTGTCCTGGATCCGAATCCTTACCAGCTGCCACACACCAGGTAGAAAGCCAGAGCAAGGTCATCACCTGTGAGCCTCAGTTCCTTTGTATGATAAATGGGCACAGTCCCCCAGGTGATCCTCAGAAGGAGCAGAACATTCTCTACCATCCAGCCTGGTTTGGCTGAAATTCAGACTAAGAAGGGCACCGGCAGAGGCACGTGAAGACAGAGCTCCTGTTCCGGCCTCCTTCCCCACCTGGCCACCCGACTGTGTTCCCAGACTCAGATGGGGCTCTGCCAGTACATGGACTCGGGTGACCTGTGAAGTCCCTGTCACTGGAAGATAAACAAGTAACTGTGAGACCCACATCACAAAGCCATTTTAAAAGGGCACTTGGCAATTTAACAGCTTGTGTGAAGCCGAGCAAGTGGTGGGTTGATGATAGAATATTTTGAAAACACTTTAGAACTTGGAGAAAATCTTTCAGAGTGTCTTTGGGAAGATAAGAAACGGCCATATCTCTGCCACCGTATCAAATTAAGGTTTTATCCTTGCTGTGTGTCAGCCTCATTCCAAAGTGACTGGCCAGCTCTACCACATTGGGCAATTCACTGATAGACAGTTAAGAGATGGGAGTCAGGTCTAAGACTGGGTCTGGTAGCTTGATTTCCTTGGAGGAATGACAGATGGGAGTTGGTCTTCATTTCCTAACTTATTTCCAAACCTATGTAGGAACAGAAGGAATGGCATGTTTTGGGAAAGCCAGAGATTGCAGAGTGGCCAATAACAGCTTAACAGAAGTACCTAGAGTAGATGTATTCAGCAGGAAGCAAACTGGAGTAAGACCAAAGAGGGCCCAGAAGAAACACTGGAATCCCTGGCATGAGAGTGAAGCAGAACAAGGCTGTGGAGTGGGCGGGCAGAGGCGTGACTGGGGACACTGAGATGGGAATCAGCAGGGTTTGGGCAGCTGATGTGTGTGTTGGGGATGGGCAGAACCTTCGAGACTGGGTGGTTGCTGCCTTAACCTGCAGGAGACTGAAAGCACTCCTGCTCCACAGCAGGGCGAGGCTGCAGCTGTACGTGAACCAGCTCTGCAACCTTGCAGATGCTGTGTTTTCCTGGACTGAGGTTCAGAGACCTGCCTGTGGACACTAGCCTGAGGCTTGACTTTCTCCCTGCTGGGTCTGTTTAAAGTTAGGTAACCTGAAAAGTGTAACCGACTGTTATATTTGTATTATTCTAATTTTGACATAGCAGATGTTTCTTTCAAATGTTAACATGAGATTCTACGTTACAGCCCTTTATGTTCTTTGAATGAAGAGCCTAACTTTGAAAAAAATACAAATTATATGTAATATGCATTGTCTTGGATAGTCTCTGTCTTCAGCTTTTCTTTTTAGGTCATGAGAGACCTGTCTTAGATCATTAGGTATTTAATGTGACATGCTCTGCTTTGCAAAGTAAAAGAGAAAGGGCAGTTTTTTGGATCAGATACAAACAGCTTTGCCCCCAAATGTGTCCAGCAGGTGGATTCAGTATTAAAGCTCTGAAATGATTGATTATCCATTAGGGAAGCTATTTAAAGAGTTCATTGCAGCAGATTCAAACTGACAGCATCTGTGCTGTAAGGGCAGCAAGGCGAGACCAGGCGGGCCCACAAGGCTCTGGGACAGAGCTCCTGGTTCTGCCCTCTGTGGGACATGGACACCAAAGTTTCAGGAAGGAAAGTTCCAGGTTGCTGTGGCCACTGTGCTTGGTGACCAGGCATGTACAAGCTGCCTCCTGTTGGACAGGGCACAGCAGGGAGAACCCTGGCGTCTGTGAATGAAAGTGCTCAGGCAACATGGCTCAGAGCCAGCCCCTCTCCTCTGTTCTATGCCTTGAGCCCCTTCATTCAAAGAACATAGAGGGCTGTAACGTTGAATCTCATGTTAACATTTGAAAGAAACATCTGCTATGTCAAAATTAGAATAATACAAATACAACAGTCGGTTACACTTTTCAGGTTACCTAACTTTAAACAGACCCAGCAGGGAGAAAGTCAAGCCTCAGGCTAGTGTCCACAGGCAGGTCTCTGAACCTCAGTCCAGGAAAACACAGCATCTGCAAAGTTGCGGAGCTGGTTCACATACAGCTGCAGCCTCGCCCTGCTGTGGAGCAGGGGTGCTTTCAGTCTCCTGCAGGTTAAGGCTATAGCCCCTCATCTCCTTCCCTTGGGCCTCTAGTCCTCAGACACACCAGCCCCCCACTTGATCTCCTCTCCCCCCCACAAGTCATTTCAGCTTCACCCTAAATCCCCTGACCCTCTCTTCTCACCCTGTTGCCGGCAAACTTTACAAAGTCCGTGTTTAAGATGTTATCATCTTCTAACCTCTGCAGATTTCCTGTTAGCAGCACCGCCCAACTGTCCCGATTCTGCCTTGTCCTTGTATGCTCAGCAAACAGTTTACTTTGGCGTGGTCACCAGGAAGTAGTGAGGCCGCTAAAGCTGGTGCTTTCTGGAGCTTTTATTTCAGGGTGTGTGTGTGTGTGTGTGTGTGTGTGTGTGTGTGTGTGCAGAGACAAATGTTTAACACAGTTTTACAGGTTATTGTTATCTGTGACAAAAGGTACAGCTTTAGGGCTTCAGAGCAAACGCTATATGCCTTATATTCCAAGGTGCCTGGTACTGGAGGATACCTAAGTCTCTCTGAGCTCAGTGCTAGAAGGTTGTCTACTGATTACTAGGCAGTGGTCATGAATGCTGAACCCAAAGGCCCATTGGCAGTATCTGACAGCCCTCTCCCTCCCTGCTTTAATGGAGGGTTAAACACCTCCTCAAGGTTGGCTGGTGGCCACTGACAGGCAGATGGGGAGGGGCTACAAGGCCAGGCCCTTTCAGCTCTCCTTGGGACAATTCTGAAGCTGCTTCAGCTACCAAGCTCCTAAAGAATCACTGAGATTTCTGTTGCAACCAATTTGGGTTCATTTCTTCTGCCTCTGCCTAATCCCACCTTCATTCCCTCACATTCACTACAGATCTGCACAGGCTCAAGAAAGGCAGTGTAGGACAGTCGCATGGCTCAGCGGAGAGGCAAGACTGACTGCAGTCCTCCACATCCTCCAGAGCCACCTTGGCCAGGCTGTGTTGGGGCTGCCAACTGGGGAGCCAGCAGGACAAAGCCCCATAGTTATCCTGCTCCATTTTTCTTTACAGTCAAGCTTCTCTAATATGACACTTGGGGCATTTGTTTTGGGAACCTGAAACTAGGAAAACTTGTGCTTTTGAAGGTCTTTTGTCTATTTTGATTTATGTTTATGTGACAAACATCAACAATGGGAGGAGATCCGCGTTGCCCCCCCCCCGCCGTGCACCTCCCCCTCCCTCCCATGGCTGCAGAAAGCTTGGAGCCCAGCTGGAGACTTGGAGCTTGTAGAACAAAGACCCTGACATCTTCTGAGTTTCCCTAGCTTGTCTTCCTCATCGTGTCTTTTTATGTCTTGCTCTGTTGGGATAAAACTTCCTCTTTACCCCAAATGCTATTTGGTATAAGGTAGGGTATGGATGAATAAACACATATAGCTATGGGGGTGTGGTGTCAGACAGGCATGTTTACTCGATATAAATTAGGGACATTTGCCAAGACATAGCTACTCCCAATTTGTTGATTCAGCCTGGTGTGTGTGTGTGTGTTACGATGGGGTTGTTTGGAAGAGAAATATAATATGCACTGCTTTAAGCCTATCAAGTAATCAATAAATGGTTGACATTCATAATTGTTTATAAATCATGTTCTCAAGAAACTGCTCTACTATGTAGAAGGGTCTCCCTCCTTCTTTCTTCCTGTCCTATCTAGTGCTTGCTGTCTGCTAAGATGCATTTCTGGCCTGTTTGGTTTCACTTTCTCTTAAGTGAAAGATGTCCAGGCACTGCAGTAGAAAGGCCAGTGGCGATGCTTGCTGGGCAAGATCTGAGCTTGGACACATTTAAAATACCAGCAGGAGAGCCAGACATGGTAGTACTAGTCCCAGGTACTTGGCAGGATAAGGTCTAAAATTATCAGCTTGGTTAGAAGAAACTTAAACTCTATGTAAACAGAGGTTTCATAGAATGAGAAGAGGGTTGTACATGAGAGATGGATGATGAATAATTTGACTAAGTCAAATGCAGTAGATGCAAATCTAGGCCTTTGAATGCTTTAAATATAACCCACTGATATAAAAAGCATTGCACTAAATTTTTTAAAGCTGAGCTCTTTCCTAGGGTGAAAGACTTATTTTCTTGATAGAGACATGCTCCCCATAAGGCAAGCAGAGAAGGCACAGGACAACCTGATATCGTATTCCCCTGTAGGCAACAGAGAATGCTATGTATTTTATAGTCTACAGTAGCAGTCCATGTGTCTGCTACACATTATACCTTGAGAGCCAGTTCAGAATCAGAGTAGTGCCTTGAGAAGGCCATTTCAAAGGGCAGGTGGTTCAGGAAGGGTTTTTCTGTTTAATTTGAAAGTCAATCTATCTCTGGCTCTGTCCCCCTGTGTCCCAGATAAGCCTGAACTATAGTCTTTAATTTATACAAAGATGGGTTTAGAACTGAATTCCCTTTTCTTTGTTTGTTTGAGACAGGAATTCACTATGTAGTGTAAGCTGGCCCTGAACTTATCCTTATGTCTCTGCTTCCTGAGTGCTGGGATTGCAGATGTGTGCCATTATGGCCAAATTCTTTCTTGTCTTTTGAGGGATGGGTCCAGACCAAAGAACAAGCCCTATGTCGGGTGTAGAATGGGTTTGCTGGTTGCACCTTTCTTGTGTAGAGAGATGGATGGTGGGGGTTGCAGAATGCTGAGGATGAGGTCAAGGTCTAGGGCAGAATGAAGGAGAGGTACCAGGACAGAATGAGGAAGGGGATAACGCGTGGGCAAATCTGGTCTGGGGCCTCAGAATAGGTGAGAGTAGCAAAGAATTGGAATATGCCTAGGGGATCTAGCATTTATCTGGCTGGGCCATTTAGTTATGCCTAGCTTCCTTAACTCCTCTGGGGCTGGTTTAGGAAGGTTCAGGTGGGTGTGGGAGGAGCTAATCAGATCTTTTGTGGCTACCAAGGAGATAAGAAGTTCTGCAAGAGATTGACAGCTCTGGAGCTAGGATCCTGATCCAGATGCTGATTGAAGTTCTGGGATGCAGATAGAGCAAGGAATCAAACCGAGGGTTCAGGGTTGGGCCTCAGGTCTTCCTTTGGGGGGAAATCAATCAGCGTAGGAAATTTGGAAATGCCTGAGTAACCAGGGTAACAGGTAACTCCTTGTCTCCCAGATGTGGGATGCTGTCCCTTCAGTATAGATGAGGGAAAGGATAGAATAGGGCTGTCTTTCAATCTTTTAGCACCCATTGACAGCTTTTCTCTAGGAAGCCAGCTACCTACAATTTCCTTGCACCTCCAATGTTACAGAATATTATTTTAAAATGCTCTGGAACATATATTTAATGATGCAAAGATGTGTTTGATTAAATAAAATTCACCTGCGTTCTGGAGGCTGCATCAGCAACTAGCTGAGAGGAAGTGGTGGGGAGGAGCCAGGTGAAGGATTTATAAGGAGTGGAGAGAAAAAGCAGGAGGACTTCTTGGAGACACAAGGAAGTGAGCTAGGTGAGCCGTTTGCTATTCAGCCTCTCTGGAAAGCAGGCTTCTACCTCCACCTTTGAATCTTGAGTTCTTTAGCGGGACAGAGATTTAGATAGGTTCTCTTAGTAGCTTTGAAAGAGTGGATGCCTGGGGGAAGAGAATTTCCTTAGGCTGCAGCTCTTGCTGTCTAGCCGCTGCTGGTAGTGGTTGAGCTGCAGTTGTTGACTAGGATAGCTGTAGCTTAAAAGGCAGCAACCATTAAAAAAGAGGACAACACTCCAGAGTTTTGATGATTTTTTACAGCAATAACTTCCTTTCTTTCCTATCAAAGATGTCCAGAGGCTTTTCCCTTTCCCTGACCCAAGCACAGAGGCCCTAGAGCCCAGCATTTTTATTCCATGTAATAAGGACCATGATAATGACAATTGTTCCTTTCTTCATTCCTTCTTTCCTTTCTTTCTTTCTTTCTTTCTTTTTTCTTTTTTATTTATTTATTCTTTTTTGAGACAGGGTGGGTTTCTTAGTTTTACAGCCCTAGCTGTCCTGGAACTAGCTCTTGTAGACCAGGCTGGCCTCGAATTCACAGAGATCCGCCTGCCTCTGCCTCCCGAATGCTGGGATTAAAGGCGTGTGTCACCACCACCCCGCAACAATGACAAATGAAGCCTGATTGCTAAAATAGGTGACAATGCTAACAAAGGCAGCGGAGAGTGGGCCAATAAAGCACCTGCAGCTCTTGTAGAGGATTTGAGTTTGGTCTGCAGCACCCATGTCACTGTAACCCCAATTCCAGGGGCTTTGACTCCCTCTTCTGGCCTCTGCAGGTAACTTCATTCACAGGTACTTAACGCAATATAACCACACAAGCATACATACACATAATTAAAAGTAAAAATAAATCTCAAAGTAGCTAACTATTGGAATATATTTAGACGAGTACCCAACACAGGTCAGTGTGTATATTTGCTATTGATATTATTATTGCTATTCTGGTCACTGATGTATTATTACTATAATTGTTATTATTACTGATACCATTACTACAATTACTATCTGTTTTACTCTTACCATTACTATATGCACAGTTATTATTTGAATATGAGCTATCCTCCATGGTCTTATGTTTTGGATACCTGGTCCCCAACTGGTGTCACTGTCTTGGGAAGCTCTGGAACCTTTGGGAGGTGTGTTTTAGTTGGAGGAAACAGATCCTAGGGGGGCTATCTCTGAAGGTTATACCTGGTTCTCAGTTCTGTGTTTCCTTGGGCCATGAAGTGAAGAACACTCTCTGTCTCATTCCTGCCACTAAGAAGTTTTGCCTAAGCATATGGAGCCATACAGTTTATTTATTTATTTATTTATTTATTTATTTATTTATTTTTGAGACAGGGTTTCTCTGTGGTTTTGGAGCCTGTCCTGGAACTAGCTCTTGTAGACCAGGCTGGTCTCGAACTCACAGAGATCCGCCTGCCTCTGCCTCCCGTGCTGGGATTAAAGGCGTGCGCCACCACCGCCCGGCGAGCCATACAGTTTAGGGAGCCCTCTGAAGCCATGAGCCTAAATAAATAATTCTTCCCTTCAGTTATGCTGGGCATTTTGGTCTCAGCAATGCAATAATAACTAGCACAGAGACCAAGCCACTTCATCTGAAGATCATTTTAATCTCATAATCCTGCACAGGAACAGCTAGCTATTCTGTTATTTTTCTTTCTAGATAAAGAAACTGGGGCTCAGAGAGATTGAGGGATGCACCTAAAGATACCCAGCCTGATGCTGAGTCTCTAAGTTTCTCCACTTGCCTACTTGGAAAGGCTTAGAAGAGATGCTTCACTACTACCCAACCGTCCTTCCATTATCCATGCACAGCAGGGATGGAGGTTTTATTCCTCTACTTAATGCATGGCCGATAAGGACCAGGTGAGTTAAGTGGCTTCCAGAAGGGCCTGCCTCCTCTGAGCTAAGCTGCTTTCCAGTCAGTTGATCAGAACTGCTCTTCAAAATCACAATTTAACCATCCATTGTTCTGTGCATGAGGCAGCTGCCCCCTAGGCCACACCACTTGGGGCTGCCACAGTGATTAATACAGATCTTCTGTGTTCATGTGAAGCCTCTCAGTCAAGGCCCCAGAGTGCTTTGCGAGCATTAATTAAGCTTTGTGGTGGTGACTCAGCTCGATGGTGGCCCTAGGCTCACTCTATATGTCTTCAGCTGCTGCAAAAAGAGAACAAATCACCCCCCACAGCAAATCATGGCCTTCTGCCCAGTCAATCCAGTGGGTATTCCCCATTCCTAGCCATGATCATTTGCAGAGTAGACTTCTTCTTGTTCTTTCACTTGTATAGCAACCAGATCTCAGAAGCCATTTCCTATTTGAGTTACAACCATACCAATGGTCCTACCTGGTGCCCACATGCTGGCCCAATTGCACTTTGGGGCTCCCAGCATGTCAAGGCCAAATGCGTCTGTATACAGGGATCACTGGTTGTCAACCCATCCTCGAAACACCATCTGCATCCTACTCCCCTCCCTGTTCTCCCCCCAAACTCTCATCTTCCACTTACCTAACGTGGCTCTGTCTGCCTGAGGCTTATTGAAAGGCAGGCAGAGAATCCTTAACTCTGGAAAAAGAGCTTAAGCCTCTACCTGAGGATGTAGGGAGTCCCAAAAGGGAAAGAGGATATGGCCACAGGTGTGCTTCAGCATGGTCCTAGAAGCAAATATGTTGGATGAATGATGGGAAGGCAGAGGCAGTGGGGCCTGACAGTGAGACGGGAAAGCAAGACAGGCTTCCAACAGAGCTGTGGCAATGAAGCAGAGAGAAAGAATTTTAATTTAGAAAGGAGATCTACAGCTGGACGGTGGTGGCACACACCTTTAATCCCAGCATGCAGGAGGCAAAGGCGGGTGGATCTCTGTGAGTTCAAGGCCAGCCTGGTCTACAAGAACTAGTTCCAGGATAGGCTCCAAAGCTACAGGGAAACCTTGTCTAAAAAAAAGAAAGAAAGAAAGAAAGAAAGGAAGGAAGGAAGGAGATCCACAGGACTCGGTGACTATTTGGAGGTAATACCACAGAGATTTTCACTTCCTGACCATGAGACAGAGCCACTCTGCTTTGGGAGTCAGAGCCAGGTGACTTCTGTGAGTTCAAGACCAATTTGATCTACATAGCAAGTTCCAGACCAGTAAGAGTTAAATTACACAATGAGACCTTGTCTTAAAACAAACATCAAAAACACAATAAAACAAAAATCTGGGCAGTGATACACAATTATAATCCCAGCACTCAGGAGGTGGAGGCATGAGGATTAGAAATTCAAGGTCATTCTTGTTGAGAATCCAGTTTGAGACCATCTTGGGTCTCAATACATGAGACCCTGTTAAAAAAAAAAAAAGCATTAATTGAATAAAGACTAGGTTTCTATCCTCTGAAACGGTAAGGTGAAAAAAATTTCTCATCATCATTAAACCCCAGAAGAAATTCTCAGCAGGAGAAATTTATTTTGCACTAGAGAGGAGGTTTATTTTTATTTTTACAGAGCGAGAACCAATCCCTCCCTTTTTCCAGAACCACAGAAGCTGCATATGTTGAGCCAGGTTGAGGAATAGGCCTCCTGAAAGTCAGAAGCTGGAAAAGTAAGACAAGGCTCAGAGAAAGAAGATGCATTTGCTGTTGAAAGAAAAATAGGGCCCAGCTGTTTGAGGGCCTGCCCAGGCGAAGAACTGGCAAAGATGAAGCTCCCCTCCTACTCAGGAGTTCTTTGCAGTCTGCTGCTGCTGAGAGCTGGAGAAGAAATGAGGGGAATTTTTCTCCTTGGCTACAGATCTGAGAGGGCTGAAACTTGCCTCCTATAAATATATATATATATGCCTTCTATTTATTTTGACCTCCAGGGAGCTCTGGGCAAGCTTCTGACTTCCCAGAGTCTGGCTGTCCAGCAATGGTTCTCCCATTGAGGAGAAAGTTAAAGCAAAGGCTTTTAGTGATTCCGTTCAGCTTAAAAAGTCTTGACTTTTTCACCATTGTCCCTTGTCATGGCCCTACTCTGCTTTCTAGGATTTTTGTTAGAATCATGAATAGGGTTTTGCACAAGTGTTCAAAGTTACTATCTCATTGGTTTTCCCAACAATCCACAAGCTAAGATCTCCCCCTTGCAGTGAATGATTGGTTCAAGTTAGTTTTTCTCAAGGCACAAAAGAGATTTCAAAGGTCATCTGTTCATCCTACCCTGTGACCTGCTCCACGAGGCTGAAGACTTTACCTAGGCACAGAACACTACAAACAAACAGGCTCTGGCTTTTCTCCCTTGGGCCTTAGTCTGATACCTTAGACCTCTGCTTCTGGCTTAGTCAAGGGATCTTGGGCCAACTCATTGTTTACGCACTGGCAGGTGTTTTCTGAGCGCGACACTTGTATGGCCTGGGTACACTGCACATGGAGGAGGAGTGGTACAAATGAAGCTACTCACGGGGGCATCTGGCAGCTCTGGAGCCTGAAAGTGACTGACGGGACAATGCCAGCCTATGGCAAGTCTCAAAGCTAACCCTAAGTTTTTCAGAGTAGGCGGATGAGTGAATCTGCAGGGGGAGGGGCTGGTAGGTGGATGGCCAAGCCAGGCAAGGTTGGTACTAGGTGGTGGAAACATGGAGAATAAGTATTTCCACTGTTGGAGAAGTAGAGGAACACTTTCCTGAAGAGCTGGGACCTGGGTTTGCCAACTCTCTCCCTTGTGCCCTGCTGAAGGGAACTCAGTCAAACACATGGACACCCAGCTTCTACCACAGAGCCTGGCCATGTAAAAGGTGCTCAGGGCATGCTGGGTGAGTGGTTTTAACTAGGAGGAGGAGGGATCTCTGATGTTGATTGTGGGCCATATTTTCCTCAAGAAAAATTAAACTTCAAATTTAAGAAAGAACAAAAGTAAAAATATAATAAAGGCTCAGCGGATCATCTGAACTATTGCAGCATCAATCCTGTTTCATGTTTATAAAGGTACAGCTCACTTAAAAATAGAATCTTTACATGTATCAAGACATTTACCCAGCATCTAAGCATGCTGCATGGATGTCAGACACGAGTACACCAACAGGAAAGTGAGTATTGATTTGATAACCCCGTCTGATCTTTGACAACCCCATGTGCTATGTCATTATAAAAACTGGACACAAAGGAAAAGTGGTGTACTGGCTGACCCAGGTCACGCTGACAACCAGTTCCTAACCATGCCTAGAAGCTTTTATGAGTCTCCCTAGGGCAGTCTGAAGCTGATCTCTGCTTAGTCTGGTAGCTCACCCCTGCAACTTGGCTCCTATACAAGTAACTCATTGATGGAAGTTGCCAGTAGTAACTACTGCATATGTGAGGGAGACATACTCCAAAAAGCTGTGAAACAATGGAAAGCTCTTAACAACTGATTTAAAATCAATATGGTGAGAGAAAGAACTGCCCAGAATAGAACTACCCCAAGAGGCCAAGGGGCAGAGCTACTTAGTGCTGTTTCATCAGCACACTCATTTCCCACCCTGCCGTGTGCACACATTTCAACCTTCCCTACAGACTCAGTGTCAGCCTCAGGCTGCTGGAGTTTATTAATAACAGAAACAACAGTAATAACTATGTTTATAGGTTGTTTATCTCTAAAATACTTTGTGTTTTTAATTGTACTCTTATCAATCCACATATTGATACAATTACTCCCTCTTTACAGGTGGGGAGGCTTAGGTATCCTAGGTTCACTCAGCAACCAAATTTCAAAGCCAGGATTGGATGGGGAACTGCAAATGGCTGGGGTGGGGGGTGTTGATGCACTGGGAACAGTCATCAACACTTCAAATGTGGGAGCTGAGACATTAAATCAGAGAAAGGAAAGAGAGGTGTAGGCAGGACAGAAGAGAGAAGGGCTTAGAAAGCGGGGGCAGGTATAGGATGGGTTCACTTGAGGATCCCTGTGTTCCCTAGGCTCAAGGCCCAGGAAAACAATGGAAAGATAAGGCCTTCAAGGAGGGAACACCAGGCCTCAGACAGGGTCACTTCTATTCCTCCTGCCAGGTTCCCTGGGTTTCCCGTGCTGGTATCCACCTTCACCACATCCCATTTCCTGTTTGCTTTGGTGCATCCAAGTGGCCTATGTCTCATCCCAAGAGCAAGAAAACAAACATCACCGTGGAGACAAACTCACTTGATTCCACTTACAGCAGCTAATGGCCCAAGATTTTCCAGCCTGAAGGCCCTTTTGCTTCTGTGAGCATTGCCCGGGAAGATTTGGCCATGGAAAAAAAGCATTAGGAGGCAGCAGGCAATAAACTGTATCTGATCGGAAAGACTTGGACTAGTGCTTGATGGGTATGTTAGAGGCAACCCTTGCAGTAGAACAGCAATGCAGGTCACTTCATGCAACCACTGGCACTCTGGTTTGCAAACTGAATTCCCTTTCCCTTCCCTGCACATCTGCAGGGAGCAGGTGCAATAACAGAAGGGGCTGGCTGGCTGGCTACAGAAAGGACTTGTTGCTTGGACTTTCAAAGGAGAACAGGGATTATCCTTTTGTCCCCAGATGATCCCGAGTCTGGGCTTTAAAGGTCAGGAGGTAAATAGCAAGCAAACATGGTCATAGAGAGCAAAGGGCTTTCCAGGAAGTCATGCTGGGAAGCGACATCTAACCCCTGCTTTTTTGTGCCTGTCTATGGGAGGAAGAGCTAGAGCATTATTTTATTTTATTTTTACAAAAGGCAAGCCTGAGGTTTCCATGTTGTAGAACCTTCCACTTGTGCCAGGATCTGGACTAGGAGCTAAAAGGGTCACAACTGCTCTCTGGCCTGGAGAGAGAAACAAACCTGGACACAGATAACTATGCCACATCAAGATGTCTGGAGCCTAGAAAAGGCTATAACCCATCAGTTTCTAGAGTTTGAGAACTCTACAGTAACATCAGAAGGTTCCAGCAGAGGGCAGAGGGTTCTGTGCCTTGGTGGTAGAATACTTACTTAGCATGCTCAAGATCCTGGGTTGAATCTTTACCACTGGAAAAAAACTATCTAAGTGGACAGTTTTAACTATGAGCAAAGCAGACCAGCCTGACTAGGTAGGGGGAGTCTCAGTGATATCACCAAACTTGGCTATCATGTGGGGATAATGTGTGTAAAAGACAGGAAAGACTTGTGAGGGTCTAAGTAACTGCAGATTATGGATCTAGAGTTGGTTCTGGCCTACCAGATACTCAGAGGTGGATGTAGAGACCCTGGAGCATGATTGCTGGTGATTGGGCTCCAGGATATCAAAGCCAAGACCTATTGCCTTTTTAGATGGGCTCAGTCCTGTCATGTAAGATACTGCAAAGCTTTGTATAATCAGTACTTCCAAACAAGAAACTAGTCAGGGCTTCAGAACTGCTTAGCACTCTTTTGTTTAGCAATGTGGTTCTAAAAATTTCAATAAGTCCCCATTGTGATCTAGAAACTACCGTGCTGGGCTGCATTTCCCGAAAGGATCTGGGGAGGCCTGAGGGCCCTGGGCCTCAAGACTCCTGCACATCCAGGAACACAGTAGTTTCTGTTTCAGTAACATGATCAAGTGTAACCCAGCTAGGAGGAAATGGCTGTGTGACCTGTCCTAGCAATGAATGTATATATAAGACCTCTATTCTTTTCTGAGGGAGCAAACTGCTCCTGGAACCAACAAGTGGGTTAGTCTTAGGAAAGAGGAGTAAATTTAGATCTCTGGGGAGGAAAAGAACTTAACGTGGACCTGGAAATCCAGCAGTGAATGTGGAGGAGACCACGTATCCAAGGTCAGCTTCCATCTGACAGCAGTGGTAGCTGGCCTCTCTTTCCTGTTTCCCATTACCAATATCTGTTCTCTGCTGTGGGGTGAACATCCCCACCAACACGCACTTGAAATATAACCCCCATTGTGAAAGGTGGAAACTTGATCTAAGTGAGATGAACCTTTGGGAGGTAATTAAGATTAAATGAGGCCATAAGGGTGGGACCCTAATCCATGGGACTGTGGCTTTTCTAAGAAGAAAAAAGGCCTAAACTAGAATTGTCTGTCTTGCCATATGATACCTTATGTTGCCCTGGGACTCTTCAGAAAGTGCCTCCAAACAAGGACCTTACCAGATGTGGCCAACTAATCCTGACCTTCCCAAACTTCAGCACCATAAGTCAAATAAACCTTTATTCTTGGTAAATTACTTGCTCTCTGGTATTCAGTTAGAACACAGGGGAGGCAGTAAGACATCTGCATCATCTCTTACGCTTCCCTGCGTGCTAATCGTAATTTCTTTTCATCTCTAGTAATGCATAGGAACATTTTCTTCAGAGATAAAACGTAAACACATAAAAGGCCACTGTGGTTCCCTTCCGTACATATTTGGTGCAGATGCTTTTCCCTGCCTCCTTAGTCATGCCTTTTATTGACTTCAATGTTAGGGCTACGAGTTGCAATTCTGTGGTGAGAATCAATTTCATAGGCGTCAATAAACTAAGAGGAAGATTAATTCAGACACTGAAACTGAGCATGACAGCTATTTTGGGTCATGTCCACTTTTCATTCCTGAATGGACTGTGGCTCAACCATCCTTTCTCCATCTGGCACCTCAGCCTTCATTCTGAATTTTGTATATTGAATCTAGGCACGTGCCTATGGGGAAGCCCTAGGCTAATGGTCAGTTTTGTCCCCAGCCCATTGCACTGTTACTGTAAAAACAATGCAGAAGAGATTTGGAAACATGTCATATAGAATCCTCATCCTTCTCACAGTCATATTCTTTTTGACCTTCCCTTTCAATCTGGGTCCATGTGCAGAGCGGCTATACCAGGACACTCTTTATGGTCTATTTACCCAGTTAATGTTAGATGTGTCTCCATGTGGCCTTTGAGTCTTCGAGAGCATCGTTTCCAGTGGCTGCAGAATGTCGTGTCGAGGGGATAGACTTGCATTATTTAATCATTTGCCTTCTGTGCATATTATTGCTGGAAGCCAGGTCATCTGACCTGATTTGGCTCATAATGCACATTTGTCAGTCCCGGTACAGGGAGGGAGCATTTATTCATAAAACATGTACTAACTGTCAGCCAAAAGCAAGGCATTGTACCAGTGAGAAGATGGGTTTGAGGGAGTAAGAAAGAAAATGTGATCTGTAGTACCCAGTTGCTTGAGAGTCTGTGGCAGGAGGCAGGCCCCCTGGAGTCACCTACTGAGGGGACTGCTAGGACTGCTGACTTCCAAAGAAGTTATTCCAGATCTATTTTAATGAAAATAGGCTCTTGAGTAATTGAGACTTGTCAATTATTAGACATTTATTTGTTACCGATGATAAAGCAATAAAGTTTGGAAGTAATTTAATCAAAATGAATAAGCAGATTCTTGGGATTTTTCCTACAGTTACATCAATTATAGTAAAAATCAGTGCCTTTGTATGCTTCCTGCGAGGGACAGGAACTTGGAGCTATCCTGACGGGAAAAACCTGGGCCTTTCCCCATATAGATTCTCAATTATCACACACAAAGGCTGGAGTGGGAAGACTGGAAACTACCGTTTGGTGTAAGAATACTCATTTTTTTTTTTCTGAGCTCTTGCAGCAAGACAGTCGCTGTAGCAGGCTCATTACTGAGAACTATGACTTTTGTGTTGAGTCTTTTATGGTAGGTACTATTTTCTCCATGTTTAAGGAGGAGGCTGTGAATTAGAAAAGTCCAGCCACGTGCTAGAGGTTTCTTAGCAACATCTCTTCTCTGAAACCAGATAGCTGTATAGGATTTCATGAATCCATTTTCCCCAAAGAGTGGTCTCATGAACATTTTGCCTTCCAAAATAAAATGCTTAACTGGATAACAATCTAGTCTAGGGAAGAGAAATTATATATAATAATTTTAGAAAGCACTCAAAGTAATTTGCATTCCAATGAGAGTATGTACTTTGAGTTGAAATTGAGAAGAATATATGTTTAGAATTAGTAAAGTTTATTTTTGCTCTTTCAAAGAGACTAACTTGTAGTTATAAAAGCCTTCGAATTAACTTGCCACATAAATTGGGCTAAACCCTCACTCATTTTATTGGTAGACTAAAAACCTTCGAGTATTTACTGACTTTGTGTTCTGCCCTGAAAAGTCAGGAGGCCAGACCAGAAGCCAGTGAATCTCAGCAGCAAGGCAGGATCTGGGTTTTGAACTGGCAGCTGGATGTGTATGGTCGGCAGAAGGAAACTCACATAGTCTCTCCAGTACTGCGGCAGCTTTTAAAACCCAACCTTGCTGCTTTTCTTGATTACTTCAATAACCTAGTTCATATAATCATGCAAGTCAGAGAGAGCCATAGGTTTCATTTTTGGATGGCATAGAGTGGGCGATGATTTATTCTGATTCATTCGTGGGAACCTTCTTTTCCACCTGACTGGGAATGCCTAAATGTTCTCATTGCCACCCACAGGGGCATCCCTGTCTCAAATTCAATCCCTTTTCCCTATCTTCAGGTCCTCAAAGAGACCTGTCTGCAGGCATGTCCACCATCCCTGCCCATCTACAGAAGTGGTCCAATCTACAGGCTGATGTAAAACACACCCTAGAAGCTCTGTAATGAGTTTGGAGCTAGAGATGAATTCAGGAGTCCTTAGCATACAGAGAGGAGCTACATCTGGAGCACAGGCAGAAGGGTCAAGCAAGGGAACCTACAAAATTAGAAAAGTCACGCGAGCTATTACCATGCAGGATGCAGGGGTGGAACACACACACTGAGGCATGAGAACAAAGGTAGGGGAATAAAGCATTCAGGGCAAAAAATACAGCATTCCAAACAGAGAGTGACCCAAGGACCTGGCCCTGCCCAGAGGGTTAGGTATATTAGCCTGCCCAGACTTCTGTGTAATAGTCTTTAAAGTTGTTTTTTTTGTTTTTGTTTTTGTTTTTTCCAACAGGATTTCTCTGTAGCTTTGGAGCCTGTCCTGGGAACTGTCTCACGTAGACCAGGCTGGCCTTGAACTCACAGAGATCTGTCCACCTCTGCCTCCCGAGTTCTGGGATTAAAGGCGTGCGCCACTACTGCCTGGCTTAAAAGTAATTTTTTTTTAAAGTAATTTTTAAACATAGAATATTAGCATTAAAGAACACTGGAAGAAAAAGTGGAACGAATAAATATGTCTCAATTCTAATCTTCCAAACACACCAAATGTTAATTTTGGTATATTTTCTCCCAGTGGCTCTTTGGTGGTTTAGGATTTTTAAATGCAATCATAATTACACTGTATGTAAAATGTGCACTAAATTTAACAGTCATAAGTATCAATCTACAGCAGTCTCTTGAAACACGGCAACTATCATTCCAACCACATCAAACTCAGTATCACCTTTTAATTCACTCTTAATTATACCACTCCTTTCTATTTTCATCTATGTTTTGGTTACTTGATGTTAGGCTTGTGTAGTATGTAAATTTATACCCACGACTGTCGTTTGGCCAGTTTCTTGTATTTCTGGCGACAGATCTTTGCCTCACATATTTTGATGTTAAGGTACTGAGTGTACAAATGTTCAGAACAGCAATGCCTTCACAATTGCTTCTATGAATATGAAATTACCCTTTTATGCTGCTTGATGCTGCTTATTGCCTTAAATTGTGCTTTGTCTGATCCAGCTACTCCTGCCTTTCTTTTGTTTGCATTTACCTGCTATAGCTTTGCCTACCCCGCAGTGGTTTTGTTTCAGGTAAGTCTCTTGTATTAATTTAATCTAGGGACCTTTGTCTTCCACCAGGAGAATGTTAAATGCTTATACTGATTGTTGTAACCAACAACCTGGGTGGCTTCCTGCCAGTGTGTTTTGTGTTTCCTGCATTTCCTTTCTTTTGTGACTTTTGAGCCTCAGCTGGTGACTTCTTCTTTGCTTTCCTGCAGCGGCGTGGAAGGGAGACATCTTGTTTCTCACTCCACTGGTTTGCCTTCTGTTGCCGCCAGTGAGTGCTTTAATTTGTCCGTGTTCAGTTTCTAAGCAGCTCAGCTTCTCTCAGTCGGCCCTACTCATCTCTACAGAAAGATTCTAAAGGCTTGATGCTGATTTTTGTTTGCCAACTCCAGAATGGGAGTCCTGTGTGTCTGGAGCAGGAGAGAGCAAGCCACTTTCAGGAGATGCCCTCATTGCTTCTTGAGAGATGAGGGACACCAAACCCTTTCCAGAGGGCATCCGCATCTGGAAAGTGCTCATTATCACCTGTGTGTGTGGGGCCTTTCCTTCAGGCTCTTCTGGCCCTAGAATGAGAAAAGTAGCCTGGGTAGATCTGGTCTCAGTTGGCAAAGACGAGCTCTGTCAGGCAGAGGCTCTCAGGGCAGAGGAACAGTGGAAGGGGATGTAGGGGACCTGATCTGGCTCTTGCCTAGTTAGGTGGTGCAGGGCATATCAGTCTCAGCTGTGACATTTCCCGGGCACACAAATTATTTTAAAGGTCCTTTAAGTGGCTTGTAAATGGAATTTCAGTGAGGGCTCTTCTGGTATCTCCATTTGCCTTTTGTCTTTGAAAGGTAGTACATGAGAACTCTCTACAGCACAATTAGAAGTCTTAAATTGTTTAAATTTCAACACTGGGTGGGAGGAAGGGAGAAGCAGGAGGAGAGGAGGGAGAACTGGGATTAGTTTATAAAAAATTAATAATTAAAAAATAAATTTCAACAAAGGAATCGTTGAATTTGTTGTAATGGTTGCTCTTCTGTATTTCCTGTCACAGAGGTGCTGATTTGGGGGAGGCCACTGCTACAGCCACATACAAGGAGAGCTGAGGGCTGCAAAAGGCAGGCGCTCTAGCGGAGTTGGAACAACCTGCTTCACATCCCGGAAGGTCTTTAGAGGAAGCATAAATGAGGCAGGCCTGTCTTCTAGGGACCCTGAGCAGCAGGACTCAGGACTGACTTGCCATCACTGATCTGTTTGACTGGGCTGAAGTTTCTCCAAGAGTGTCCTCAGAGACGGGTAGTATGCCAGAGATCTGCCGGTGGTGAGAGGGAGGAGGCCAGCACACCAAGTGGTTAGTGCTGCGGTAGGCCTGGAGGCAAGTAGCACCCAGGAGAGCAGATGCACTTCAGTGGACTCCACAGGCTGGTGTCTCATACATACAGAGTTTCTCTGGTACCAGAATTCAGAGGTAACATCACTGGAGTCTGGACTAGCAGGAGTCAAGGAAGCCTTAGGGCTGGGACAAGACCAGGCTTGGTCCTGGGAGACAAAAGTCACAACTAGAACCTTCATGATGCTCTAGCCTACAAGATGAGGATGACCATTGCCAAACCATCAGAGTACCAGACAAGGAGACTGAGGTCCAGAGATATAGGTGATATATTCAGGGTCACTCAACAAACCCACTCAAATGTCTTACTTCATCTCAAAGTATTTCAGTGTGTTGACTTTTCCTCTTCTATGTGCTGGTGTGTACTCTCTAACTCAGGTTTTAACATCTAGATCCAATACATGAGTGTGTGTATATGTGTTTCCCCCAGAGAATTAGCCATTCCTCTATGCTCTCTGTCCAGGCCTCATCTTGCTACACTTTAATTATCTGTCTCTTTAAGTCCCTGCAGGACCAAGTGCCTAAGAGCAGGCATGTTGGGCTGTACTCTATACACAGTCAGAGCACAGTGGATTTTATTTTTTTTAAAGTTGATGAATTTACAACCTTCCACTCATGCATAGATTACCATGGCTTGGTCCTATTAAATATGTAGTCTCTTTACAATGGAAATGCTAATTGCCTTGATTTTATTGTTACAAATTGCATGCATGTATCAAATTATTATACTGTACCTCATAAATATGTATAAACACTATGTCAATTAAAATGAATGAATAAATAAAATACTTTAAAAATGAATTATTTTGAAATGATTTTCTTTTAAAAAGATTTATTTATTTTTTAAGAGTGTAAGTGTTTTGCCTGCATGTTTGTCTGTGAAGCCTGGTGCCCGTAGAGGCCAGCAAAGGGCATTGGGTGCTCTGGAACTAGAGTCATGGATGCTTTGAGTTACTGAAAGCATCTGGGTCCTCTGGAAGTGAATTATCATGCAGGTTCTGAGAATCAACCTGGGTCCTCTGGAAGAGCAGCCAGGGCTCTTAACTGCTGATCCATCTCTCCAGCCACAAATGTTATGTTCTTTAAGGTTAAAGTTCAGAACTGTAAAACTATGGCCACTCAGATTCCATTGCTTTGTGTTGCCCCTTGTTGAGAATACTTCTTAATAGCGTATGTGTCTTTCCTAGAACTCAGGAGGCAGAGGCAGGCAGACCTTTTTGAGTTCAGAGCTGGCTTGTTCTATATAACAAGTTCCAGCCAAGGCTACTCAGTGAGATCATGTCTCAAAAAATAAATAAGTAAATAAATAAATAAATAAATAAATAAGAAAGAAAGAATCGACTAACTCACTTAAGCCAGAGACTGTCTCATTTATTCCTATTGCTTCTGTGTCTGGCATAGGGGTTATTAACAAATAGGAGCCAGGTGAGTAAGCTGTGAACATTGCTGAGCATTTACAGTGTGCCAGTCTGTCTGTCTGATCATAGAAACCTAAGAACTGGTATATCAGAGCTGTCGTTTATGAATGACAGGTTAAAAAGGCACTGCTGTTGCAGCCTTGAAGTAACCATGAACCACTTCCCAAGGCCCAGCCATTGCAAATGTCCCTGCCTTTACTATTCAGATGATTTCCCAATCTGATTTTCTTCATCAGAAGTCGTCATTCAACCCTATGGCATTAAGCATATGTGGGTAGACACTGTTGCTGGATTCAATGCCCTGACGAGCATTCTGTTAGTGAGACATTTGTAAATGCTAGGGGGCCTACCAGTGGACAACTTGGCAAAATCTTTGTGGCCTTGCCCACCCTGTGTCTAGCCCTCCAGTACTGTACAGGGTGTTTGGAAGCCTAGCACAACTTTTCAAAGAAAATACAGTGAGACATCATCTCTTTCATTGTCTATCATCTTGCACATCAAACTCCTCTTTTACTCATCAAGGAATTCTCTCATAACTGTAAAAGCTACTCCCCCACTCTACCCCTTGTATTCTCTACAGAGCTGCAGGTGCCTCTTGGAAGTGCCGCATTCCTACCCTTTTCCTTTCCTGCCTTTGCTTTCCATTGTTATTAGAAGCGTAGCCATGGAGAGAAATCTGGTGCAGATTGTGACTGCAGTCATTTCTGATGTTTCTTCTACAGCCTAAAGAGGATAGGATTTGGTTTCCAACCTGGCTGCCTATAGAAAAATAGCAGAATAAATTTAAGGTGGCGAGTCCTGAAAAAGCTCCTTTTGTGAAAAAGCTCTCTGCATGGGAGGGGTTGCCGATGAGGGGTGCTACCTTCAGAAGGGGCAGTGGGATTTTCAGTGGCCTTGACTTAGATCCTCACAGCAACTACTGTAAGAGGCAACCATTTGGAGGCATCATTGGGGAATCATGAACCAAAGGCCCCAGCCCAGGGTAAACATTCTGCCTCCTCCCTCACAGAGAAGGCCTTTCCAAAGCCCTGTGTTTGGGGCTGGGTAACACAGCTGTTCAAGGCATCTGTGCTGTGCATTTTGGCTGCCTCTGCTGCCTGCCACTTGCAGCGGACCACCTATCCTGCCTGGCGCTTTTGTGAAGGCCAAAGAGAGAAGAGGCAGTATAAGCTGGATATGGTGGGATGTGCCTAGAATCCTAGCATTTAAGAAGTGGGATGAAGAGTTCAAGGCCAGATTTGGTTATGTAATGAGTCAACTGAAACTACTTGAGACCCTATCTCAAAAGAAGAAAGGGGGAGGGAAAAAAAAAAGGAAAGAAAGAAGCCACGTGAATTCTTTGGAAACTGAAGAGTGCTCGTAGGCACGTTGGATGGTGGTTGTTATCTGCCCACACCTTCCACAAGTGTGGAAGCCGTGGATAGCCTTGATTCATGCGCTCAGTGCTGCCACAAAGTGAGCACTAGTGGGATGCTCCATGCCGGTGCTTTTGTATCTTACGTTCTTTGCTAAGAATGTGTTTGGTTCTGGTTGTAGCTACTTTTCTTGTTGCTGTGACAAAACACCCAACAAGCAGCAACTGGACTCCTGACTATGCAATTTCAGTTGCCAGGGTCCTAAGTAGAAGATCAGTCTCATAAGTTGTCCTTTGACTTTCATTTGTCAGATATAACATGGGCTACACACACTCACACACACACACTCACACACTCACTCACACACATACACACACTCAATTAAATTTTAAATATACCTAAAAGCATATGTTTTCTATTAAAAAGAACTAAGGAAGGGTATATTTGGCTCACAGTTGAAAGTAGGGTCTATTATAGTAGGAAGCCTTGGCAGCAGAAGCTGGAGGTAGTTGGTCACATTGTGTCTAGCCACAATTAAGAAGCAGAGAGAAATAAATACCAGCTCATTTCTCCTTCCTATTCAGTTCAGGACTCTAGCCCATGAATGGCACTGCCTGTATGTAGTCAGGAGGGGTCTTCCCTCCCCCCTTTTTTTTTTAAAGCTAATCTAGTTAATCAGTCCCTTGAAGGTATGTCCAGAGTCTTGTCTCCCAGGAGTTTCTAGTTTCTGTCAAGTTGACAACCAATATTGTCAATATCACCACACTTCTCTAACACTTGTTATGCAAACGTTCCAAGCATCTCAAACATCTATTTCCTATAGAAATTCCTATCCAGTACCCTGGAGCACACGGGTGGCATTCCTACCGTTGTCCATTTGATCACAGATTTTCTGCCCTTGCTTCCTATTGCACTAACCCCCGATGACCAAACAGAAGACCTCTTTATAAACTAACCAGGAAGCATCTTCCCACCTTCAAACAGTTCTTGAGTTCCTGCTGATGTTTATTTAGAGAGGCCACGATCACTATGATAAGGAGTAGGCTCTGCAGTCTGATGGTTTGGGTGGGGTCCTGGTTATACCTCTGCCTGACTGCATGACCTTGGTGAAGTTAAAGTCTCTGAACATTGTTTCCCTCAGCTTAAAATACAGACACAATGGGTGTCACTTACACAATGCCTGAGTCACTGTAAGCACTTGATAAAGGAGGAATAGCATTATCCTAAAGCATTTTTTGTATGCTGCCATGTAATTGCTGTGGTAGAAGGGAAACTTTGTTTTATTGTACTAGATGAGGGAAATGAGGCTTAGAAAGGTTAAAACTCAGGCTGGTATAATAGCTTAGTTGGTAAAGTGCTTGGCTTGCAAGTTTGAGGACCTGAATTATATCTCCTTGGACCCAAATTTTAAATGGCGGGCATGGGCTGGAGAGGCAGAGACAGGTAGATCTGTAAATATCATGGACCAGTCAGCCTAACCTACTAGACAAGTACCAGACCAATGAGAGAAGCTATCTCAAAAGCCAAGATGGATAGCATCTGAAGAAAGTAGCTAAGGTCATTCTTTGACCTCTACACACATGTATACATACACACACAGTTAAAATACATTTGCATGAGGTCACAATTTGGTGGTGAAAATTGGATTCAAGATGAAGTCTGTCTTCGTGGAAACAACAGGTGTCTCAGTGCTCTAGCCAACCTGCTCTAATGCCCCTCTGTGCTTACTTGGTCCACTCTATGTGGGTCCTTTTCCTTCCCATGGGGAAAACGTGCAGTTTAAGACCTGGCTATCCCCTAAACTTAGCATCAGCACTTGATTCCTGTAAGTCAGGGGCCTTCCAACAGAACCAGGTGAGAGCTTGTCCCCAGGCTCTACTACCTTAATCTACCAATCACATGTTGACCTATGAAATCGGACATTCATACACTTCCTATGAGACCATCTGAATACTTTCTCTATAGTCCAATCTCTGTTAATATAATTTTTCAGAGCTTCACATATATTCTTTCCTTTCCTCCCTCCCTTCTTCACCCCCTATATTGTCCCCCCCCGCCCTGGCTTTAATTTTTTTTTATATATAGTTTTATACTATAGTCTAGGCTGGTCTGGAACTCATAGCTGTCTTCATGAATCAACTTCCAAAGCTAGGCAGTGGTGACGCATGCCTTTAATCCCGACACTCGGGAGGCAGAGGCAGGAGAATCTCTATGAGTTCGAGGCCAGCCTGGTCTACAGAGCTAGTTCCAGGATAGCTAGGGCTGTTACACAGAGAAACCCTGTATCGAAACAAAACAAAAAAACTAAACGATAAAACAAAAAGGTGGAGATGTACCGGGCAGTGGTGGCACACACCTTTAAACTAGCACTTGGGAGGCAGAGGCAGGTGGATCTCGTGAGTTTGAGGTCAGTCTGGTCTATAGTGTGAGCACCTGGTTTTTTATTTATATTTTCTAATTTCCTCCCCAGCACAACTGGTAAGAAAGCTGCAACTATCTCCATTTTACAAAAGAGAAATTGAGACTCTTGGTAAGACCAAGAGAGTGGGAGAACAGCCTTGATCTTGGGTATGTTTGATTCCTGTCCAGGAATTTCCTCCCAGAGCACAAGGCTCTTATTCTCTTGAGGAACCTTAGTGACCAAGAGACTTAGCGCTCTTAAACCATCTGGTACAGGCATCCTCTAAGCATCCTCTTCCTCAACTCATTAACAGAAGCTATGTGCATAATGTGGTTAGCTAATCTGCTTATTTATTGTATGTTTATGGAAATGACTTGAAATTTTTCCTCAGCATCATCAGCCATCAGAAAACAGGGGGCCAAATCCCAGAAACTTATAAGTTGTACATAACAAATGTTTTCAATCTTGTTTTAATGATGAATAAATCTTTGTTTGATCTATCTGAAAATTGCCTGCTTGCTTTTCTTATGGTCTTTAATATTCTATATGTTCCCATTATTAACAACAGTTAACATTCAATAAATGTTAACTGCAGAGCAGTTACTGTTCTAAGTAATTTGACTCCTAATCAAGGAGGCAGGCAGTTATTCCCCCATTTTATAGATAAGGATACAGAAGTCTAAGGGCACACAGCCTAAATGACAGAGCCAGGATTCCATCTCAGGCCAAAGTTATAAAAATTATTTTGCTAAATATCCATTTATAAAGAAAATTTCCCCCCCAAAGGGAGCATGTTAGCATAGTGCTAATCCAGTACAAATCCAGTACAGCTACAAATGTAAGTAATACATAATTATATTCATATCTACACACACAGATATAGATAGATATAATTTTTTGTTGTTGTTGTTGTTTTTTGAGACAGGATTTCTCTGTGTTGTTTTGGAGCCTGTCCTGACCCTTGCTCTGTAGACCAGTCTGGCCTCAAACCCACAGAGATCCTCCTGTCTCTGCCTCCTGAGTGTTGGGATTTAGGGTGTGCCACCACGGCCTGGTAGATATAAATTTTTGTAGAGCTGAGACTGAACTCAGACTAAAGTATATACTCCAACACTCACACATACTGTTAAATTTTTTAAAAATTTACATTTGCTTATTTATAGTTTATGTGTATTAATATTTTGCCTGTATGCATGTATGTACATCACATGTTGATACCCTGAAACTGGGGTTACAGATGAACATTGAACCACCATGTGTGTTCTGGGAATCAAATTTGTGTCCTTATAAGAGCAACAAGTGCTCTTAACTTCTAAGCTGTCTCTCTAGCCCTAACATAAATTTACTAAAAGTTATATTTGAAGAAGTAAAAAGAAGCTGAGTAGAATTAATTTTAATAGTATCTTTTATTTAATTCAATATATCCAAAATATTATTTCAACCCAGCTGCACTGCAAATATTCAGTAGCCAGGTAGGGGCCACCATTGAATGACACAGGTAAAAGCGGACTTTGCAAATTTTTTGTGTTTTATCCTTTATTTTTTCCTATTTCAACTTTAAAATTGGGTTTTGGGTTAGAATTGGATTAAACAAAGCTATGTTGATGGAAATGTGCCCTTTGGTAACTTGATGAACAGAGCAGCAGTGTAGAGCTGTGGAAAAAACAAGCATTAGGAGTCATGAGATGTCTGTTTGAAGACCCATCTTTGCCACCAGCCAGGGATGTGGTCAGAGAATCCTTCAAATTCCATTAGCTTCTGTCTTCATGATAAAAAAGACATAATAGTCTATGATACTTAAACTTATTTCCATCTTTAAAAACTCCTGCTTGCAGCAACACTCTTTTAAGGCTTTCAGTATACCCTCTCAATGTTTCTTTATGTCATGACTTGTGCAAAGGTGGGGGTTGTTTTCCGCAAGCCCAGATGTGTACCTGGTACATTGCAGGCAGTAGAAATATTTGTTGAATGACTATAAACCCAGTCTTCCTTTGAGGGAGTTTTGAGTTATTGCCAGAATAATTATAACAGTCTTAGGAATAGATTATATATTTTATTTCCTTTATTATGGTGGATGAAAATCTTCACAGGATATGTTCTGGAGGAGATACTTGGGATTCAAAACTGTTTCCTGATCCTGTTAGCAAGGAGGGTGGTGCTCAGCCATGGGCACGGCTGTCTGGAGACCTCCACAAATGGCCTCTTATTACATGCTGTTCTGATGCTGCAGAGAACTAAGACTCTAAATAAGACAACGACCAAATCTGTCTGTGGGCCTATGAATCAGAGCAGACCCAGATGGAAAGCCAGATCCTTGGCCTCCAAATGCCCTCAGGAACCACATCTTGTGGCAGAGCTCTGTAAAGCCCCCACATGCAGAGAAAAGGAAGCAGATATGGGATGGAGACCTAGCTTAATGAAAAGCATCTTATTAAGAGAATAGGCCTGCTATTTCTGTGCGATATGCAAACCAAAGCCTAGGGAGAAGAGAAAAAGGACAAAGCTATTACTCTCCCCCCACTTTAGACATCTAAGGCTACAGCTACCACACGGAGAGATTCTGACCACAAGACCCTATGGTGTAAAAGGACTGGGACAGTTGAAACTGCTACCCTGGGAAAACCAGAGCATGTGACTGAGTTCACAAGCTCTAAGCCGCCCACCTCCAGGAGTCTTGCAGCCACATCTGAAGGTAAAGCATTAGCTGTGATGGTGTGAGTCTGGACAGGAACATGATGTGTCCCTAAGACTGGCTGACATCCACAACAATGAAAAGTTTTATCTAGGTGTTAAGAACTTTGATGTGAAAGTCTGAGAATGGGAATAGATGAAAGGAGTCTCCTAATAATATCCCTGTTTTGTCAGCTCTGAATGCACTTGGTATTTAATTTTTTTTTTAAAAAAAAGCAGAGGCTTTTTCTTCTTCTTTTCTTTAAAAAAAAATCCACTTTATTACTAACCAGACTTAAATTCCTGTGAAAAATTTCCACTCTAGGAAAAACCCCTATGTTTTTACACTGCATTCTTTGGTAACCAGGTTCAAGCAACAAACCTTACCAGAATAAGACACTAAAAAATGGCAGTATATTTGCTGAACTTAAAAGGCTTCTGTGACTTGTGTTTGAATTCTACTTTTCCCCTAACTTCACTCCTCTAGAATTAGATATGCCATTCCATAGGACAGTCCAATACTTCAGTTTTTGCTTCAGCAGTAGAAAAGAAAATGTGGTGAAGATGTTTGATGTTATTAAAGGAGTTTAATAGATCCCGATGGAACCTAAACTCCCTCTTGTGTGGTCTCCGGAAGGCCCCTTTCCTCTTAAAGCTCACCTTGTTTGCTCACCTTGAAAGTGGGAATAACACTATCTCCTAGGACTGTCAGGATTAAATGCATTCTTGCATGCAAACAGCCTGATTTAGAAAATGTTTCCTTTTATAATGAGCCTGTAAGTCTTTAAATAGGGATTGCCGATGGGCTTATTCCAAATGATGCGGTGAGAACCTCTACATCTCTGTTTTCTTCCACTCTTTTCTGTAATCAGCTGTAAGGAAATCCTCACAGAGGTGGTGGCCCTCAGCTCTGCTCTGTTCCCTACTCCTTGAAGCTGGCAGGCAGAGGCCGGTATTCCAGAACCTTGGATAGATCCACGCCTTGGCTCAGCCCCTCCTCCACCAAGGAGCTGCTAGTTGAAGGAGCTACAGCAACCTGGGGCGATTTTTGCAGCGGAAGAGATACTCCCAATATGAATGCTGTTTCTTGCATACACAGCCACAGTGTCATTCATTATCATATACTTCAATATGGCCAGCCTGCCCTCCTGGATATTTTTAAGGAGTCTCTTCTCAGAAAGCCCTAACTCCACCCATAAGAAATTTCAAATTTAGAGTCCTTTTCTTTTCTTTTTTTTTTCTATGAGTCCCCAAAGAACAAAACCACCACTCACATCTTCCTGTGTCTGCTGGTATTTAATTTGTTGGATTCAGTACAAGGATTAAACTTTTTTGTTGTTGTTACTTTGTTTTGTTTTTTGTTTTTTGTTTTTTTTTGAGACAGGTGTAGCCATGGCTGTCCTGGAAGTATGTAGACCAGGCTTTGAACTCAGAAATCTACCTGCCTCTGCCTCCTTAGTGCTGAGATTAAAGGCCTGTGCCACCACCACCAGACTGGATTAAACATTCTTGATTAACCTCAATTAAAAGCAACAATGCATGAGCATGAGGAAATGCTTCACAGGACAGAGATTCAGGTATGAATGAAAAGAAACAAAGTAATTTTATGGCCTGTTGGTGATGTTAAGCACTCTTCTCTAATCGGGATATTCAGGTGGTTCAGCTTATGAGGTGATTTAGCTTTTCACTTGCCAATGCAGAGCACAACACACTATATGCAGGCACCTTCTGAACAGGCGAGGAAGAAATGAAGTCCTATTTTTACTTTATGATACTGAGTCACGTAGTTCAATGCAAATCACATGGATGCCAGAGTAAGAACAATGCCAGGTATTTAAATACCTTCCTTTGAGGAGCTCTAATAATCTTGTGACAGTGTGAAAGCTTTTCAGAGCAGCTCCAGAAGAGACACATGTCACCAGGCGGGCATTTAGGACTCAGGATGTCTCATCCACCTCCCCCACTCTAGTTCGTAGGAAAAGCCAATGCTCAAGGGCCTTTTGAATTTAGTAATAGCCTCCAGAAGTCTGAAGTTTCTAAGCCACAATGTCAATGAGGAAAATAAATAAGGCTTGGTTTTGAAAATGTGTTACTGACTGAGAAAAAGATAAAAAGTGGAATATGAGAGGAGGGGAAGAGTAAAGAAAGGTAGGGGAGAGGCCAGAAAGGTACCTGAATTTCTTTGACCTTGATAACTGTTTTCTATTTCTCAACTGTACAGACATGAAAGCCTTCAGACCCTCTTTTCCATGTGGTTGAAGACAGCAGCAGTTTTACTGCTTGGTGGCATTTGAAAGAACATAGACAAGAACAGCATCTTGGGAAGAAGGCACTTCAGAGAAAGGATGCTTACTTAATAGGTATCCAGGTCCTGGGCTTCATCATCAACTCTATGAAACAACCAAACCAAAACAAGAACTGCTACTCCAAAGGTAAACAGGAAATTAGTCCCAGCAGAAGCATGTGGTTTTACCTAACAATGCCCACACTAACACAAGCCTCTCTACACTACAGGGGATTAGTAGTGGTTGTCAAATTGTGCCTTGGTTTGACTTCCTTCCAGCAGAGGTCACTGTGGATGCTGGCAGTGGACACTTAAGGGAAAAAGACCAGGTAGGCTTGGCTGGCTGGTGGCTTCTCTGCCTGGTTCTTCCACAGTCCATAATCTATCCCCTTGATTTATGTGAAGGAGATTATCTTGAAGCTGCATAAAAATCTTTGACATAAAAGTGATGGTGGCAGAGAAACTGGGGTCAACTGCTGGGACTCATCAGTCTGGGAGGTTGTGTCTATCTTCTAGGAGTGGTAAGACAGAGTCTCATTATCTAGCCTAGGCTGACCCCTACCTCATGGAAATCCTCCTGCCTCTGTCTCTCGGGTGTTGGGATTACAGGCATGTGACTGTCACATGTGTTTGTACCTGGTATTTTAAAAACCCCATCTGTGGTTACTAGTAACCCTAACTCTATAGCCTTTCCGACTCTGCTGACAGGCCTCCCAAACCTTACTCAGCAGCCAGTGGTAGGGCAGACCCTGGTCATTAGGGTAGCCCACTACAGCATGATAAGGCACTCCAGGGGATGAGGACTGATGACGATGTCAGGGTCAAATTTGGGGTCCTCAGGGGCTGAAGGGGCCACAACCTTGCAAAGTTTCACTGACTAGAACGTATCCAGTCCTTTAGCATAGACCCTAGGCAATTTAAAACTGCTTCCACCCTAAAGGCATGCATTTGGACCTTGGGTCAACAATGTGGTTTGAGAGTTGAAAGGGTGACTCTCTTGCTCCCTTCTACCTCCAAGCTTAGTTCCTCTTCCTCCTTCTCTCCACCCCTCCCCCCTGCCATATGTATAGGCTCACCACAGCACGACACACAAGTGAACACTGGAGCACGGATGGACAGGACACAGTCACACACATTTTTCACTCACACTCTGATCCACACTATTACCAAAAACACACCCAGACACAGAACCAAATTTGACCTACTATAGCTTATGGGGCATGAGGTTGAGTGGGTCCAGTCAGTATGCCTGTCTCACACATGTCCCCTAAACCCCTATCCTTCCTGTAAGGTAGAGTCCCTGGTCATCCCAATCCTGTGGTCACAAGTCCTGACTCTGGTAACCATCGCGCACACCGCATTCTTGGGGCAGGACCAACAGTGGGGTTCGGGCGTACAGATGGAGGGGGGGCGACTAGAGTTGAGTACAGTACAGGACCCAGCACAGCACAACCACCTCCTCCCTCGGGATTTTCCATCCCGGCTCGCGCGGGCCCGCGAGGAGCGAGCGCGCTTTGTCTCTCTCTCTCTCCGCTCCTGGCACGTTTCCGTGGAAGCTACCCGTGCCGCGCCCGAAGCCCCCCTTCCTCAGCCGCGCCCCTCACGCAGGCCAGCCAGGCACGCCTGTCAGTGCCGCGATCGCCGCTTTGTCCTCCGGCAAATGCCTGGGCAGAGCGCGAAAGCCCCGCACCTGAGAGCAGCTGCTGCACGCCGGGTACCAGATCCCCGCGGCCAGAACTGGGGCGCGCTCGGCAAGCAGCGGAGCATCCTCCAGGATCCGCGAACGCGGACGATGTCGCCTGGAGCTGCCGTATGCTGGCGAGGGAGACCACCGGGTCCTGCCCCTCAGGTGCCCATCCAGATCTGACTCCTCTCCTCAGGGCTAGAGCTCTAATCCCTGGGGCGTGGCGGGGCAGGGAGGATGATCTCCACTCTACTGCCTGGGACCTGGCTCTAGTGAAGAGGGCCTGGGAGATAAGACCTGGGAAGGGAGGGGTCCCTTAGACTCTCACTTCCACCCACCTCCCACACCCAGGCTATTTAGACCTTAGGCGCGGCTCCATCACAGAGGACCGGGAGCATCCATCAGTGCTTTCCTTCATGGGAGCAACGTGGGGAGGGGTCCTCCATCCCTTCACTTTCTCCATTTCTCAAAAACAAATGCCCCGCAAAGAATCCAACTGGGTGCAAGAGGAGTCTAGGTTTATCCATTTCCTAGGATGCAAGGGGAAGGGTCTCCCTAATAACTAGAAACCTAGGAGAGTCTGAGAGGAGGGGAGGAGTCTCATCCATCACATCCCAATTTCCTTTTGCAACCTCAAACCTCTGGGATGCTATAGGGAAGGATTCCCCTGTCTCCAAACCTCTCATCCCAGAACACTCTCCATCCTCAATAACCCAAGCAGCTTCGACTTTAGGGAAAGGGAGACTCCAAGCCTTTTTCATGCTCCCCCAGGAGAGACGGGCGAGGGTCTTCCAGCCCTCGTCCTTCGCATTCAAGGAACCCTTTTACTACACGATAAAACCCAGCCTCGGCTGCTCCGACCTCAGGCACTGGGCCACGGAGAGGCCCGCAGTCAGTTCTCCAGTTCCACGGACAGATGGTGTGGAGAGCGGCGAGGACACGTCCCGTCAACTCCCCAGAACCCCCTCTCCTCAATAAAACAAAAGCGAATCCTGCAGCACCCACCTCAGGCGGCGCTCAGGAGGGCGCTCAGCGCGGGGAAGCGCGCGCGGCGCCTCCCAGCTCCCCAGGACCCGGGCTTCCCAGCGGCGGCTCTCGCGGCGGTGACGGCTGCAGCGGCCACGGCTCTGGCATCCGGAGCCTCCCTCGGACTCAGCACCTGGAGCGGGGAACAGCTCCGCGCCTCATTCCGCCGACCCCGCCTCCCACTCGCCGCCGTAGCCAATGGCGATGCAGGCTCCGCCCAGGAGGCTGCCCATTGGGGGGTTCCGGCCCCTCCGTGGGGACCTTGTCCCCAGAGACCGCCCGAGTGTTTGCTCCGCCTGCTGGAACGTGTAGTCTCTTAGGGCCTTGGAGTGGGCTCGTGCCGCGGGCTGGTAAGCAGAGATGGACTGCATTTCCCAGAGTGCATTGAGAAGCCCTAGGCGAGGAGGAGGGTGGGAAGACTGTTTCCATAGCAAAGTCGGCCCCTTGGGCATGGATGGAGAAGTGGGGCAGGCCCCGGGACCCTCGTAGGAATACACGTGACCTGGGATAGCCTCTTCAGTGGCGGGTTCGACTCTCTTTTTTTCTCGGTTCCTATCAGCGGACCCTGGGCCTCAGTTTCCCTGTCTAGGAAGAAGGGTAACGAGACGGCCTCGCTCCCACACTCGGTGGAGCCAAACGAGAGCGAGCCGTTTTGGTTCTTGCTCACCAGAGATGAAGAAGGATACAGAAGGAGACCTTCACACTGCATTCTGAACTTTATTTTTTGCCTTAATCCTGACAGCGAAGGGCTTTACTTCCTGGTCACATTCCTTGCGCCACTAAGATCTTATCCCCACATTCTTGCCAACCGGATGCTGCAGCATCTTCTACAGTGCTTTCTGATAGAGTGAGCTACTTTTGCTTAAAACCCTTCACAGGCCTCCTGGGGACCCTGGGATCGAATCTACATTGCTCAGCAAAGCTGGAAAGTCCCTTGAGACTTGCACTCCACCCTCTTTTGCATCGTTTTTAACTTTGGAAACTGGCAAGCCTTGAGCATCCGTTTTCTCTCACTCCTATGGTTGCCTCCATCTTGCCTTCCTCTAACTCAACACCCTTAAGGCCCCAGCTTAGACGTTACCTTGATGTGTGAAGAGTTTCTTGATGTTCTGCCCAGTGTTGCACATCTCTTTCTGAGTTTGTCAGCCTCTACTTCCTCTATTTTATTTGCATGTTCACACACCCATCTTCCTCATGAAATTGTAAATTCACAGAGGCGAGATCCGTATTATTCATATTTACAGTTCCATTTCTACAACATCTAACATATAGTAGGCATTCAACAAATATTGAGATTTACCCATATTTACTGAAAATGGACAGCAGTTTGACTTTGGCATATACCTCCAAAATCTTTATTTCCTAAGGTTAGGTGTTTCCCATTGCTAGAGATGTTCACAAGAAAGATGCCACCGGTTGAAAAAAAATGTTTAAATGCCATTCATACTATTATGATTAGTTGGAATTTTGCCTGAATGTCCTGAGGGTCCTTCTACATATATATACATTGACAAGAATAGCAAGCATGTATATATATGCTTGCTATTCTTGTCAATTCTCCACTAAATGTCATCAGTCTTCATGTTCCTCTATTTGTGGCTGTTGGCCCTACTTTCTGTGTCTAAATGCAAACCGCCCACTCCCTGTCTGGGAAGATCTCTCACCTGTCACTCATGAAATAAGATGCTGGCTGTCCTTTAAACCCTCTGTTCAGCATCACAGGACTCCATGGTGGTTTCCTGCCTTGCTAGCTAGCTTTTCCCCCCTGAATCCCCATTGAAGATTCTGATATTGACTAGATGTCCCGTTAATCCTGTGCATGTCTTGTCACCATCCCAGAAGTTTAGGGTTATGACAACAAACCCATTCTGGAAAGAATGTCTTAATAATGTACAAGTGTAATTAATTCATGGTGGGAAAGGAAGTAACTAGAAAGACTCTGAATGGAGTCTGAGAGAAAGGAAGCCTGCTATGCTTGAGCCAGTGATAGCTGTGGAGTGAAGGCTAGGATAGAGGAGTGAAGAGAGTGCCAGTTCTTTCCTAACAGGACTTCCAAGCAGCACTGATCTTGGCTGGACCCTGAAGGAGTCTGACTCAACAGATGGGGCCTCACTACAGAAGATGAGAAAACTGCAAGGAGCAGAGGGAAATGGGATGCATTGACGCTCAGTGGATACAGTAAGAACAATGCCTGTTGGGAAATCAGGTAGAAGGGCTCTGCCATATAATAGGACATAATAGGCATCAACAGAAGGCTATTGAAGCCCACCTGGAGCCAGAGGTGAACCACTTTGGAGATCAGGCCTTCGGAAGTAGTGCTAGGGCAGGAAATTAGATTAATGATAGAACCTGTCATGTGCAAGGCCCTGTGTCTTACTCCTGGCATCATCCCTCCACTAGTTATGCTAGTTTTCTGAAATGGTTACAAACAGGGAAAAGCTAAGGTTCTTGGATTCTACCCACAACCCCTATGGATGCTAAAATGGAATATGCTAGAGGCACAAAGCCAGGTTCTAATCCTGATTTGCCCCTGATCAGGTCTGTGACCCTGGGATGAACTTTTGTCTTCAGCTATAAAATTCTGTTTACTGATGTTGGATAGAAGCTAATGAGGGTATAGGTGGGGAAATTCAAGCCCATTTACTAGCTATATGAGCTCATAGAAACTACATTCTGGGATTTGTAGTTTGCTTATTTGAAAATGTTGTAAGGAGTGGACAGATTGACCTATGTAAAGTATTTCACCTG
This sequence comes from Microtus oregoni, assembly GCF_018167655.1. Taxonomy (NCBI): domain Eukaryota; kingdom Metazoa; phylum Chordata; class Mammalia; order Rodentia; family Cricetidae; genus Microtus; species Microtus oregoni. The sequence continues at coordinate 47,316,420 of NW_024543063.1, forward strand.
CATTAAGCCTCAACGGATGTTTGTCTACTTTAAAATTTTCTATCTTGTGTTGTCAGATATTGGTTCGACTGTAGAAACGAGAAAAGCTGGTGCCCAGGGCAATTAGGGTTTGCCTCCCTACCCTCTCTTAGTTCTTGTACGACTGGCTCGGATTACATATCTTTAATCCTCATCTCAGTTTTCTCATTTGAGAAATGGAGATGATAATGCCTCAGAGTTGAGAGGATGAACTGGGCGAGTTAAAGTGCCTGACTCATGAAAAAAAAGTTCAATATATTTAGTTTCTCATTTTTAGGGTATAGGATCCTAAAAGAATGGAATTCTGGGTACCTAGCAGCTAGAGTTGTAGAAGATTCCAGAAAAGTGTGTTAGCCTCCTCCTTAAAGAGGAAAACAGAGCTTAATGTGTTTTAATCAAGCAAGGAGGAGATTAGCCAGAATCCTGAATTTTAAACACTGGGCATTGGAGCAATTGACCAGAGCTATGTCCTAAAACATCTACCAGGGTAGGCTGAGGATCAAACTTTATTCTAAAGATGATGAAGGTTTTAAAGGAGACGGGCATTTTGAAAATGTCCAGGGGCTGTGTGGAGAATAACCAGAAGAAGATGGAGGTGGGATGTGAATTGAGAAGCGCCACAGTGAGAATTGCACAGTGCGGGAAAAGGTGGATAATGTTTCTGAGCTGTATTAAAGAAGCAGAAATTCAGAGACTTTGGGGGTTTTGTGCAGTTGGGTTCATTTTTACTTTTTATATTTTATGCTGTGGAGCACATATGGAGGTCAGAGGACAACTTTTGGGAGCTGATTCTCACTTTCTACCTTTTGAGCTGCACTACAGACTCCAAGTCAGCTGGCCTGGTGAGCTCCTGGTGGAGTACATACAGGCAAAACACCAGTCAATGCTTATGAAATAAAAGTAAACAAGTTGTAAAAACTAAATAAAATTAAAAAGAGGAGATAAATTTGAGTTGCTTGTGGTATGTCCAGTCAAGATGCCGAGGAGGTGGTCTGGAGCTCATGGAGAGGATCTAAGGAGAGGAGATAGAATGATAAATTATCAACTTATTAATACATTACCAACTTATTAAAAGATAGGTCATGGAAATGAGTTGAATTCACTAGAGTGGATCTAAGAGAAGGCCCAAATTCCTTGTGAGTTATCGACAATTATGGAACAAGCAGAGGAAGAGAATTCCAAATGAAAAGGCGAAAAGAACAGAGAGATTTGGAGAAAATCAGAGCACGGTGTGCCACAGAAACCAGAGTGGGGGTGGGGTGACACGGTGCAGTCCGAGTTAGTAAAGCCAAGCTCTGAACTGTCTCCACCCCCAGGTTAGCAACAGAGAGTCACTGGTGGCCTTGGAAAGAGCAGCTTTATGACTTGATGAATCCAACCTCTGGGAACCACATGAGAGCAGACAACAAACTCCAGCAAGCTGTGCTCTGACCTAAACATGTGGTGACTATATCATGAGAATACACATGTGCACACATGAATTAAAATGCAATTTTTGAAAGGTAAATGGGGATACCCTAGTAGAGGAATAGACTATAGAAGAGTTAGTGGTTGAACAATGGAATGAACTCAGCCAGAGTATGTGAGGTGAAGTTTGGAGAGAGTCTCAGATGGAAGAAAAGCACTTTCCTATCACATGGGAGGGAAAGAGAGGAACTGGAGGTGGGCCTGTATACTAGGTAGCTCGACCACTCTGCTTTAATACTGGAGTTGAGGATGTGTACTTAGCTCAATGGTAGAGGGTTGAGTAGAATGGGAAATCTGAAGTGAAGAAATGCTCCAAGTAGCTGTTGTGGAAAAGGGAAGAGAAGCTAATAATGATCCACAGAGGCTTCAGGGCGGTAGCAGGACCTTCAGAGGTCGGGGACCATGAGCTTGTGGGACTCTCTGGAAACATAAAGTTTGTCTAGCCTCCCATCAGTGCTGGGAAGGGCATATGAGGCCGACCCAGAGCTAGGCATTGTTAGACAAGAAAGAGAACCAAGGGGTTTAGAGACACAGGAGAGGTGAGAGCTGCAGTTCACCCAGAGCAAGCAAGTCAGGATGGAGTGGACAGATGAGGCAGTGGGGTTGTTGGTGCGTGGGGGCACAGATGTGGTCATAACAGGGAAGAGCATGCTGTGCTGGCCAGATGTAGGGTAGCTCTGAGCAGGGTGACAAGCATGGGCACAACCGATTGTGGGATTGAAAAACCAAGCTTGTTTGATCACTGCAAGCCTCCGTCAGATAATTGCTTTGAAGGAGACATCTCTGTTCCAAACTGTACAATGCGTGGGAAGTTAAATGATAGCAAGGAGCGTGATGGAGTGCAGGGTCCTCTGATGCGAGCTTCACAGAAACCAAGAGACGGTAAGAGGAAGTCCTCTTATCTAACGTTTGTGAGTGTGGAGAAAGAGAGGCAGTGAATTTTTTAAGCTATTTCACAGAACTATTGTGTCAGCATCATCCACGCATGAGCGGTTTTATGTACACCTAAAAGGCAGAAAGCCCAGGAATAAAATTAGCCGGATGAACATGCAGCTCTCGTCTTCATGGTGATGCTGTATCAACCCAGTTCAGTGACAGTGATTCCTATAATTTTCAGGATGGTTTGTAGATTTAAGTATGTGCATGTCAACTAGAAGATGTGTTTAAGAAACAAATTTAAATTTTTTTTTTGCAAATTTCATTTCTTAGCAACGATTTGTTTTCCCAGTTTAGAACATAAATTAGAGAACTCATGTTGATTTTTTTCCCCAAATGTAGAACTTAGAGCTTAATTCATGCCTTTGAAATGCCGCCATTTTCCTCTCTACACCCTTGAAAGGGATTACAAGGACTTTATTAGTTTTTCAAATAATCTTGCCAGTACATTCAGACTTCCCACGAGGGTCTCCTTCATAATGTTGACCTGTGAGGCATGGTGCTACAGATGTGCGTGTGTGTGATTTCTAAAGGCAGACAACTTTAGGGTTTCCAGAGCAGCAGCCTGGTCTGAAATCATGTGGCCTGATACAGCATAGGAAACATGCATCTAAATATGAACACATTCCTATAATGTCTACAGAAATAAGAGAAAGAGCAGTTAATTGCCTTGAAGAATCTCTTTTAAAAACATTACTTTAAAATGGTTATTTAAAGATTTCTTTTATAGGGGCTGGAGAGATGGCTCAGTGGTTAAGAGCACTTTAAGAGCACTGACTGCTCTTCCAGAGGACCCGGGTTCAATTCTCAGCACCCACATGGCAGCTCATAACTGTCAGAAGATCCAGTTCCAGGGGATCTGACACCTTCACACCAACGCACATAAAATAAAGTTAAATAAACCATAAAAATATTTTTTAAAAAAGATTTATTTTATATTGTTTTTACATGCGTGTGTGTTGTGTGTTTGTCACATGTGGACAGGTGCCTCCAGAACACGCACACACACACACACACACACACTTTTGTTACTCTCTGTCTTTTCTCCGATCTTACCTTTCTAGTGACCCACTAGGAGAAGCACACTTCATCTACTCTGTCCCCTGTTGCATTCATAGTATATAGAACAGTACCAAGTGCATAATACCAAGTGCTCAGCAAAACATGCTTAATGACTAAGAAGAACAATACATTATCATAATACATGATACTAGCATCTATTTTTGATTCTTTCAAATTATAATTCACATCTAAAACACATGTACAGCCTTCCAAATGCTGAAAATCATGGCTAAAACACATTATTAGTGCTAGTATTTTGTTATGTAAGCACTTTTTCCATTGCTTGAATTTACTTCATCAGTTGCTATGTCTTCACTCAAGGCTCAGAGAGATGTCCTTGTGCCCTGGACAGTGCAAGCATGCCTTGAGGAACAATTTATTTTTTTTAAGGTTTATTTATTTATGATATACATTGTGTTCTGTCTACATGTATTCCAGCATGCTGGAAGAAGGCACCAGATCTCATTATAGATGGTTGTGAGCCACTGTATGGTTGCTGGGAATTGAACTCAGGACCTTTAGAAGAGCAGTCAGTGCTCTTAACCTCTGAGCCATCTCTCCAGCCCCAAGGAACAATTCTTTACAGATATTATTTGCAATGATATCCTAAGGGTCCATTATGAATCTTCCTCTACCTACTTCTCCCTTACTTAAGACTTTTATCTATTATCAATGAGTAATGCTGTTATTAATAAATAAACACCTACAAGCTCATAGTAATGACTTTTCCAGAAGTCATTTTTTTTGTTTGTTTTTCACGACAAGGTTTCTCTGTATAACAGCTCTGGCTGTCCTGGAACTCAATTTGTAGACCTGGCTGGCCTCAAACTCACAGAGATCTGCCTGCATCTGCTCCCTGAGTGCGGGGATCAAAGATATGAGCCACCACTGCCTGACTTCCCCAAATCATTCTTTTAAAAAATAATTTATTTTTTCTTGTTTTTATTTGCATTGGTGTTTTGCCTGTATGTATGTCTGTGTGAGGGTGTCAGATCTTGGAGTTACAGACCATTGTTAGCTGCCATGTGGATGCTGGGAATCAAACCTGAGTTTTCTGGAAGAAAAGTCACTGCTCTTAACTGCTGAGCCATCTCTCCAGCCACAATACACATAACTTACACTTTTGCTAATATGCAGGATAAAACAGTCCTTTTATCTTTGCATGCTATTTAATGTGTGAATATGCATATGCACACGTAATGTGTGTTAGTGTGTGTGTTTCAGCTAGACTGACTGGCCAGGGAGCCTGCCCTTCCCCATCAGCTGTCTCTACCCCAATGCACTGGAGCTGTAGACACACACTCCTATACAAGGCTTTTACATGGATGCTAAGGATTCAAACTTAGGTCCTCATGCTTGCCCAGCAAGCACCTTACCTGCTGAGCCATCTCCCTAACCCCTAGGATGCCCGTCTTAAATTTTCTTGTTGACAGTGGTTGGTTCAGTGGTTCCCCAGAGGGTTCTTGGAGAGTTCTTAAAGATCATAGCCATTGTTCATCACATTATGAAAGCTTTACAAATCTTCTTTGACTTAGGAGAGGTTGGATTAATCATTTATATCAACGGAATTTTTTGACAGATGGCTTTCTAGCCTCTGCTTGCATGTCCCTGCTAATGGGGACTTCAGTGCTCTACAAGTACCGAGCTGGCATCAGCTGCCTGCAGCTTTTATGCAGCCCCAATTCTGCCTTCAGAAGCAGCAGGATCTACATACCAGATGGTCTAGCACCTTCCCCCTTGATTACCCATCTCTGCAAGTATGTCACCAGGCTAGAATACCCAACTGCTGGACAAGTCTGGCTGGCCCACAAGTTTGCCGCCCTCTCCGTAGGTTTCCACAAGGTGCTGAGTCAAGACCCTTCAGCTGGCTTATGTGAAGTTTATGATCCGCTGAGAGCCCACCATCTTCTTTCTGTATGTTTCCTGCCACCAAATCTAGCCCTGTTACTCCATACTTTCACAGTTGATCCTTTTAGATCTGAAGCAAGGCTTTGTTCTCCTGAGTAATTCACCCTGGTAGTGGATCAGCTCCTGTCACACTGTGTCTACAACAGAGGGTTGGGGATAGAAGTCATTCTGACAATGTGTGTTGATATAATGATGAAATGAGATGCAAGAATAGGCATTTGTCATTCCTTCTTGTTGCTTAGCATCGGAGCCTCCGCCTTGTGTTTGAGGAATTAACTCCATGCCTCATGGGACAGAGACATCTTCCTTAGCAGCTAGAATGTGGCCAAAGGATGGAAGCCCTGGTTCCTCCAGCTACACCCCGCTCCACACCCACACTTTGTTCTGAACTGAGCTTAAAAATTGTTTTTCAGAAAACGTCACCTCCCCATGTCCTCTGGGGGAAATTTGCCTTTCTCTAGCTCTCCTAGTCCTCTGGGGAAGCACAGGCGTTCACTATCTTCCCTCATTCTCCAGAGGAAAGATATCTTTAATATCTTAAACATTAACTGCAGAGTTATCTGTATCTGGGAACAGGAACTAAAAAGACATGATTTATAGAACTTCCCCACTTTTGGAGGGTGAGTGGGAACTGAGCCCAAGGCTTATGTCTGTGTACCGCTAAGTCACATCCTCAGCCCAAAGCTTTCTGAGAAGTAACTTTCCCTTAGATTTACAGAACTCGGGGTATTTGGTGATTCGTAGATAACAGTACCTATACATTTGAAAAGCAGACCACCAAACATTTTAACTACTTGGGCTTGCAACCATCTGATACATCTCCCTGCAAATCCTATATAATATTTGTAGCCTAAAACCCTTAAACAAGTTGGCCATTTAAACTTTTTATCTTCTTGTATGTGCACATGCATGTTCATGGTCCACAGCCTGTATGTAAAAGTCAGAAGACATGGTCCAGAAGTTGGCTCCTTCTGTGAATCAAACTCAAGGTATCAGGCTCGTGTGGTAAGATGAGTGCTTTTGTGCACTGAGCCATATCCCTGGCCCAAGATGACCTTTTTGAGGGTTGGAGGGGGTTCGAGACAAGGTTTCTCTGTGTAACAGCTCTGGCTGCCCTGGAACTCAACCTGTAGACCATGCTGACCTCGAACTCACAGAGACCCACCTGCCTCTGCCTTCCAAGTGGTGGGATTAAAGACGTGCACCATCACTACCTGGCCAAGATGACCTTTTAAAAAAGATGGAGTCCTCATCTTGTCACTGATAAAGCTCTCTTCACAGCCCTCTGCCTCTGCTTCCTGTCGTAGGCCTCATCAGGAAGCAGCAAAGCCAGGTGTTCTTTCAGCTTCAGGTGGAAAAAAATGGCAAAGGGGCACGGCTTGCCCAGTGGCCCCTCCACCTCCCCCCTTTCAGGATGGGGTCTTACTATGAGGCTCAGTTAGAATCCCTGACTCAAGTGGTCTGAGGCCTCCAGAGTTGCTGTGATTATAGATGTGTGTCACCACACCTGGCCACACCTTTTAGGGACTCAATGCGCACAATCTCAGTTGCCAATGACTGCAATTTCTTGGGCAACACCCAACAAGGAGTGTCTGTGATGTAGGCGGTAGGGACAGAATGCTAGCAGTCACAGTGATGTCGCCTAAGCTCAGTATTGGGTTGGAATTTAGGCTCTCCAAACCTGACGCTCCTGCCTCAATGGAGATTCTGTGAACTACTCACTACCATTTAAATAAACTCATGTGCTGTAAATTGTAACCAAAATGAGTTATTTTCAACTGCATCCTAATCAATGCATCCAAGATACGTACGCGCATAGCAAAGTGGTAAGTAGGTACCACACATACAAGATATTACTGTTTGGGGTGAAAATAATGAGGGAGAAGTTGGCCATGCATAGAGTTTAGACAGTAGACAGATCTAGGTCTACTAAAAAAGTCTGGTGAGTGGAAGGGGGTCAAAGGAAGAACTTGTGGATTAGACGAAGGCTTGATGCTTAAAGGCAGGACCTAATCCTGAGGCAGGTATGAGCAGATTTCCACCAGTTAGTGTGGGTATGGCAGGGATCAGGGACCTCCTGACCACAAACAAGCAGGCTGGCTACTTTCTCCTACCCTTGAACTTTTAGCAAAAGCCAAAAGGAGGGGCTAGGCTTTGAACAGTTCATCCTGCCTCTAGGTGTTGCCACTGGGGAGGAAGCAGAAACCTGCCTAATCCTAACCCTTAACACTAACGGTAACCCAAATCCTAACCCTAACTGGCTCTAGCTCCTCGAACTCAGAAGCATTGTGAGAGGGATGGGATTCCATCCCAAGCTGCCCTTCAGCCCATGAGCCATGCAGATTGTACACCCAGTCTTGACTGACAGACTCCATTCGGCTGCAGCAGTCCTGACTGGGGCTGGCTTTGCTGCTCTAACTCAAGAGAAATAGGCCCTAGGAGCCTTGAGAGAGTGAGTACAACCTCTCTTAGGTCTGCTTGTTCAGGTTTGTGATGCTGGAGGATTGCACCCAGATCCTCACACATCCTAACACGTCATTACATCTCCAGCCCAGAAGCCTTCCTGTCTTCATCCCAAAGCAGGGATCCCTCTCTTTGCTTTGGTCACGAGGGGATGGCAGGGTGAGGATACTTCTCCTCATGGCATCCCCTAAGTGGGATGTACCTGGAATACTGGCACTGACCTGATCCAGGTACTTCAGGGAAGCTTGAGACCGAAATTAGCCAGGGTTACACTAGCATTGCCAGGAAAAATCCCCTAGGGAACTGCAGCTCCTGCCCCTAATATGGCCTCTAATTTTCCATGATGTTCATGCAAAATATACATGTTGCACTTGTATATTTTAATACTTTTGCAAAACATGGCTGTTTTGCAAAATACAAAATACTAAAATAAAATCCACCATAAAGCATAAATTCTGAAACCTCATTTCATCTATACAGCCTGGGCCAGCAGTGCTGGAAGAGTTCACATAAATCCTCTTGTTTAATCGTTAGCACAAATCCATGACCTTGGTGATGCTTTTTTTCTTTTGCTTTAACCTTTTCTTTGATCTTGTTTTATTTGCTGAAACATGATGTCACTGTGTAGCCCAGGCAGGCCTTCAATCTTCTTGCTTCATCCTCCTGAGTGCTGGATTTCGGGTGCACATGACCACACTCAGCTCTAGGTACTAATGTAATATTCTTTTTCATAAGTAAGGAAATTGGGTTTATAGAGAGTAAAGAACTAGCCAAAGGTCACAAGACTGGTTCTACTCCCATAGGAATGGGGAAATGTTCTTCCCTGACTGTGGGAAAGGTCCTGCTATTGAAATGTTGTCCCTCACATGTGGACTAAATCTGCCTCCTGAAGATACTGCCGTTCTTGTTTCTGCTTCTCCCAGTGGCCCACTGAGGTTGGTCTCCCAGTCTTCTAGCTCAATTGTGAACTCCATCATGGTAGGGGCATTTTAATTTCTCTTTCTGGAAATAACCAGGCAAGTCTACCCCATGACCCCAGGGGACCAGGATAGCTAATAATGAGGCTCAACACAAAATCCTAAACTTGATTAAAACACGATACCATTATATGGACTGAACATGTTATATTTAGAATATATATGTATATACATGTATACATACAATAATAATTAGTGGGGAAAAAGGCCATGGATTTGAAGAAGAGCAGGGAGGGCTATATGGGAGTGTATGAAGAGAGGAAAGGGATGGAGAAATGTTGTAATTATAATCTCAAAAAGGAAAAAAAAATGAAAAAACTTTATGAAAAAAATATGTTGCATTTTGTTTTTGTGACTTGATTGCACCTTTCTTGAACATGAACTTTGTAGATGATAACATCTCATCAGTGTCAAAGGGTTGAACATGTCACAAAGCGCTGAGGAGAAGCACCTCCTCTAGCTACTGCGACTCTGTGTGGACTGGTCACCTCTTGGTGTTATGCGGGCAGAAAATTATAGATCCACACACAGTCTGAGGAGGGGGCTGGTAGAGAGTTTGCCTTCCTGAGGCAAAATGTTAGGATCAGCATCCTCGCTGTATGGGGGGGATCAGCATCAGTGCTGAGCAAAGGATGCTGTTGCTGTATGGGGGGGATCAGAATGCTGAGTGAAGGATGCTGTTGCTGTATGGGGATCCTCTGTTCCTCTGGCCGGAATGTAGCTTCTCTAGGGCAGGAGCGTCTGTGACTTTTGGTCACTGTTGTAATTCTGACAGGTGTGCCTAACACAGGGTGAGAATTGCAGTCTTTGTTGAGTGAATCAGAACTACACTTTCACATCTGGTATTGCTGTCACAGTTACTATGTTTCCTGAGAGGGAAATGTGAATTCCCAAGTCCATGGGTTTTATTCGTTATCTTTTACTCCACCAACAGTTTTCCAATTATTTTGTGTGCACATGAGTTTTATTCATAAGAAGATAACTTTAATAATACCCAGAGCCTAGTGAAGAAATGCTACTTATGTTCAGCTTCATCAAGGACAGCATGTAGGAGCCATTGGGTTTCTAGTTCTTTCCGTCCACATAGGAAAAACATTCTGTGGCTTTCTATTTTAAATTTTGAATTTAAGCACACATCTTTAATTCCAGCACTCAGGAGGCAGAGGTAGGTGGATCTCTGTGAGTTCGAGGCCAGCTTGGTCTACAGAGTGAGTTCCAGGACAGCCAGGGCTACACAGAAAAACTCTGCCTTGACAAAAAAAAGAACACAACAACAATAACAAAGGAACTGAAGCCACTGTGGTGTACCTACTTATGCTCCAAGTGCCTAAGAGGCTGAAGCAGGAAAGTCTTAATTTCAGGACCAGCTTGGCACATTGCTTGAGCTATATCGTGAGATGCTATCTTAAAAAATAAGTAAATATAGTTATATAAATTAAACCAAAATTAAGGTTAAATTCAGAATATAAAATTATCAGGAAACAGACAAAGGAGAGGAATGCTGGCCTTACTTTTTAAAATCATAATATATTATTATGTCATGGTGTTTCACTGAGAAAATACAGACAAGAGAAATAATGAAAATAATAACCACTGTATTCCCACCACTTAGTACTGACTCCATTTTTCTGTTTATATATTGAGTTAGTTACGATAGTTCTAGGAAGGAGGTACATTTTTCTGGTGAGAACAAGAATGGGGGAGATCCAGTGCCTACCCAGGTCTAGTTGAACTAAGATGAGTCCACAGATCTGAGCTCAGTAAGGGCACAGGCAGTCCAACTCGGGGGTAGGGTCACGTCTAGGTCCCGGTCTCAGCACCTGACCTTACAGCGTGACCCCAGTGGTGGCAGGAGACTGGACTGGGAGTGAGGAAAATGACATAGACCTGGCTGGACATCGCAGGCTGACACAGAACAGCCATTAAGAATGTTCTTAGAAATGGGAGTGCCTTTTCTTGAGAATCCAAAGTGATGGTCTTGGAAGATTCTGCTCCAGGGTGACTCACAAATCAGAAAGGCGTAGACTGTTCGAGCCAGGCTCCAGGAAAAACAAGGGCAGCACGGGGTCATTATAGTTTCTGGATTGTCCCCTGGTCCACCTCTTCAGTTACGAAATGATTTCACAGGGTTTGTGACTTGCGGTAGGAAAAGATGGGGCTCCGTGTGAAGTGATCTGAGGCTGTGACCTTGAGCATCAGTGACTTCAAGCATCCCTGTATGGGATCTCTGGGAAGTCCAGGGCATGGGACAAATAGTTCTTGTATTTCTTTAAAGTCAATACAAGGCCAGGCGATGGTGGCGCACGCCTTTAATCCCAGCACTCGGGAGGCAGAGGCAGGCGGATCTCTGTGAGTTCGAGACCAACCTGGTCTACAGAACTAGTTCCAGGACAGGCACCAAAGCTACAGAGAAACCCTGTCTCGAAAATCCAAAAAATAAAATAAAGTCAATACAAGATTTGCATCCTCTTCCCTACTTTCTTTCTTTGAAATGTTGCTCACTGTGCAGGCTACCCAAGAACCCACGATGTAGACCAAGCTAGCCTCTGAGTCACAGAGATCCACCCACTGCTGCCTCTCATGTGCTGGGGTTAAAGGTGTGTGCTATGTGTTTGGCGTTTCTCCCTAATCTTACTTGATATTGAAGCAGTTAAAAAAGAATCTTAACATGAAATTGATGTTCCAGGATACTCAGCATAGACATTTTGTGGAAATGTTGGTTGAATGAATATTGTTCTCGCCCGTTTCCAGGATGATATTCTTACTCCGGTCATGGCAAGGGACCTGGCTCTACTGCCGTACTGGGCAAACTGGGTCGGGAGGTAAAGAAGCTGACCTTCTCTAGACTCCAACTACAGCCACATCCGGTGCAGGTGTTTTACTTGTATGGCATCAATGTAGTCCTGTAACTCTGCAGTGATACTTATTTTATAAAAGAGAAAGCCTGGGGGCTGGAGAGATGGTTCAGTGGTTAAGAGCACTGGCTGCTCTTCCAGAGGACCTGGGTTCAATTCCCATCACCCACAAGGCAGTACACAACTATCTGTTTAATTCCAAGATCTGACACCATCACACAGACATACAGGCAGACAAAACACCGATGTGCATAAAATAAAAATACATTAAAAAAGAAATCCAAAGGGCTGGTGAGATGCTTTGTGTGTAAAGGTGCTTTCCTCCACTAATCACCTGAGTCCAGGTCCATGATGGGAAGAAAGGAATTGACCTCCATGTGCAGACGACGCCATTCACATTCACTTGCACACACAAACAATAAGGAAGTAAATGTAACTAAACAATAAATTATAAAGTCAAAGAAACTGAGTTACTTTATCATGGTCTGGAAAAGGAAAGAACCCGGGTCTGCCTGAAACTTTGCTTGTTTCATAAACCAGACCCTCGCCTGAGTCTGAGTTGCCTAATTTTCTTGGAGGTTGAATGAGCAATGTGGCTTCCTGGGGTCTTGAAAGAAGCTTCTCACCTCCATCTCCCTCTACTGAAGGCAGAAAGGCAGAGATCACAGGCCTTGCCTGTGGGCACAGGAAGATGACCTCTCTGGGGGATCTAAGCGATAAAATGCAGCTCTCGTTCCTGAGCAAGTAAAGCGGTGGGAAAAGACTGAACTGTAGTGGGCAAAGGTGGACAGCGGTAGAGGGAACTTGCCACCATCCTGGGCAGGTGGCTGCATGCGCAGCGCCAGGAGCCTATGCTGGGGATCTGGAGCCTCAGATAAAGCTAGGACAAAGGCCGAGACCTTCTTGTTTATCTTCAGCCCTGACAGTGAGGAGAACTGCCTGGCACCTTAAATGATGGAGCCAGCCCTGCTCCTTTCCTGTTGTGCATCTCCAGGCCCTCGCAGATCTCCATTGGGTTGGACCGGTAAACCAGGGTTCAGAGCTCCTTTCCTGAGACCCAGATCTTAGGAAAGTGTCATTACTCCTCACTGAATTATGAAAGCGCCCACACCTCATGCATAACCTGGCAGAACTGAATCTCTCTCTGTAACCGTCTTGGCAGGAATGAAGCTATCCTGAGAGACACTTATGCTCTCCCTTTGGCTATCAGACTAGTGAAACAGAAATTGGAATTTCCCCAGGAATCTTGTGCTGGGAGAGGGAAAAGCTGAAGCCTGGTACCAGCCAGCGGAGGAACTTGTCTCCTAAGAGATTTTGCACGTTTTTGACAACTCGTTAGAGCACCTTACAGGAGAGACCTGGAATTGACAAAGACCCAGGTGGGCGGAACAGCACCTTGACTAGAACTGCTTACTCATGCGCCTTGCTCTCTATTCAGAGCTAAACCTGTGTCTGGACCAGGAAGACAGCCTTGGGCTATCACTGGGCCTCGTTATTCCTCTTCTCCCTCTTCTCAACGTGACCACATTGAGCACATCTCTTTTTGATCTTTTGACAATTACTTATCTGCTTAATTGACCTATTAAAGAGAGCTTTTGACCCTCACAATGGTATCTCTTCTCCCACCATTTAATGGGGCTCACAGGGCCTTGAGTTCCCTAGAACTGTGAATTTGAGTCTGTTGGCGGACTCATAGTTCCTGCAAACCTCTTAAAATGTCTGTCATCAGTGTGTCATGCTACCCCACCTCCCAAGATGCTGAAGAAAGTCCAATATGTGGTTCTGCAGACTGCAGCTTACATAACCCATTCTAGTCCTCCATCCTGCTGGGCCTATGCTTTCTTTAACCTCGAAAGAACTTTCTAGCAGCTCCCCCTTCCCCTCTAGAAGACCCTACAGCTAAACATGGGGCATGAGTTACACTGTACTCCTTCCCAGGGCAAAGCAGACCTGTACTGCTTATTGTACAGAAGAAAGGCATCTTGGATTTTGTTTTCATTATTGGCTTTTTTTTTTTTTTTTGTCCATAACCTGCTCTTTCCAGGCCTCAGACCCCTCAGGTCTGAGAAGCTCTGTCTAGTTCTCTCCTGAGACACCCCAGGGGCAGATGGCCACCCACATTGCGACTGCTGGGGCTCCTTGGGATGATCCATGAAGAAAGAATATGCATACCATGTTATTTTAGGATAACAACCGGTCAGAAAGATTTCATCATTCTTAGCTGGTTTAATCTTTTAAATTCTGCGGAACTCTGAAAAAGCACAAATTACAAGGCTTGAGATTATTCACAGATGTCTGAGACTGGTTGTGGGAGTGATTATTCAGTGGAGGGGTCACTTAACCTTCCGAGGGGTGCCACGATGTCCTCTGTGTCCTCCATACATTTCAACTCCTTCTGACAGCCTCTCCTTAGAGCACAGAGAAGGTAGGGGTGTGTATGATGGGAAGGAGGCACAGCTGAGCCTTGGGGCTTGAGCCCTGGAGAGCTGGATTTCGTGATGCGATTATAAGAGGTGGCTGAAGGGAGTCTAGTGGGAACTCAGGGAACACAAGCTTAAAGGTGTCTCTAAAGTGGTGCTTCTGGGTGACAGATGACAGTGGCCACTTTAGGGGGAAGCATATACCTTCTTTAGTTATCATTTTGCTTATCTGCATTTAATTTTTTTCTACCGTGAGTTCTCATTACTAGGAGTACCGACGTGATCCAGCATGTTCAGTTTATACAGTCCTGGGGATTCTGGGGACTAAACTCTAATGATTGAGCTATATCCTTGGCTAATTACTTTTGCTTTTCACAATTTATGCCTCTAAAATGTCAAAATTACTTAAATATCTAATGATAGTATTTGTTCATAATTCTCTGTTTTTTCCTCACTAAATGGGGGGGCTGAGGCTGTAGCTAGCTCAGGGGTACTTGCTTAACATATGTACGACCCAGAGATCAACCCTCGGTATGGTAAGGCAAAGCAAAGTGGTGAAATAATGAATTGCCTCCAGGTCTGCGTTTAATGAGTTCCCCAGGTGTGGTGGCGTACATTGTAATCTCAGTATAGAGACTGGATGGTCAAGAGTTCAAGGTCATCTTCAGCTACGTACAGAGTTCATTGCTCAGCCTAGGCTAAAGACCTGACAAAGAAGGGCATGGAGGGGGAACCAGCTGAAAATGACTTAAAATTTATAGACTGGTAAGATCTTAGTAGGTAATAGTGCTTGCTGCCTACAAGAATGACAACCTGAGTTCAATCTATCCTGTGACCTTCATAAGTACACTGTTCTCTCTCTGTGTGTCTCTGTCTCTCTCTCTCTCTCCTACCTACTTCATACCTGAACAAGTGAAAAAATTGCTCAGAGACTCTTAGGAGTATCTGTGACGGTCAGAGATGCGTAGGAGTAGCCGTGACGGTCAGAGATGCGTAGGAGTAGCTGTGATGGTCAGAGATGCGTAGGAGTAGCCGTGGTGATGGTCAGAGATGCGTAGGAGTAGCCGTGATGGTCAGAGATGCGTAGGAGTAGCCATGATGGTCAGAGATGCGTAGGAGTAGCCGTGATGGTCAGAGATGCGTAGGAGTAGCCGTGATGGTCAGAGATGCGTAGGAGTAGCCGTGATGGTCAGAGATGCGTAGGAGTAGCCGTGGTGATGGTCAGAGATGCGTAGGAGTAGTCGTGATGGTCAGAGATGCTTAGGAGTAGCCGTGATGGTCAGAGATGCGTAGGAGTAGCCGTGATGGTCAGAGATGCATAGGAGTAGCCGTGGTGATGGTCAGAGATGCGTAGGAGTAGCCGTGACGGTCAGAGATGCGTAGGAGTAGCCGTGATGGTCAGAGATGCGTAGGAGTAGCCGTGGTGATGGTCAGAGATGCGTAGGAGTAGCCGTGATGGTCAGAGATGCGTAGGAGTAGCCGTGATGGTCAGAGATGCGTAGGAGTAGCCGTGATGGTCAGAGATGCGTAGGAGTAGCCGTGACGCTCAGAGATGCGTAGGAGTAGCCGTGACGGCCAGAGATGCGTGGGAGTAGCCGTGACGGTCAGAGATGCGTGGGAGTAGCCGTGATGGTCAGAGATGCGTGGGAGTAGCCGTGATGGTCAGAGATGCGTGGGAGTAGCCGTGATGGTCAGAGATGCGTGGGAGTAGCCGTGATGGTCAGAGATGCGTGGGAGTAGCCGTGATGGTCAGAGATGCGTGGGAGTAGCCGTGACGCTCAGAGATGCGTAGGAGTAGCTGTGATGGTCAGAGATGCGTAGGAGTAGCTGTGATGGTCAGAGATGCGTAGGAGTAGCCGTGGTGATTGTCAGAGATGCGTAGGAGTAGCTGTGATGGTCAGAGATGCGTAGGAGTAGCCGTGATGATCAGAGATGCGTAGGAGTAGCCGTGATGGTCAGAGATGCGTAGGAGTAGCCGTGATGGTCAGAGATGCGTAGGAGTAGCTGTGATGGTTAGGCGTCGCTGCATGACTTAGAACTTGGTCCTTATTCAGAAGTACAATGGCTGGGTGTACTGGTTTCTTACTGACATCAACTTTTCAATAGGTCATCAGGTTGACTTATTCTCAAAACTGTAGAGTGCAAAAACCGTGTAAGCTTTTCTTCTTAAGCACCTGCAGCAGCAGGCACCTGCGTCAGGTGGAGAATGAAGATGAGAAGCTCATCCATCCTGTTATTACCTCTGTGGGTACGGAATAGGCACAAGGGGGGAGAATCCCTTAGACAAAGGTGCTATGCTCATAGAAAGCCCTTGACCCTGCTTGTGACTAAGCCAGGTGGAGTGCAGGTTACTGTAGTGATGCTGAACACATCAACTTGAGCCATCCCAATGGCTTTCCTATTTGCTATCAGTTCATAGTCCCTGATTTGCAGAAAGAAAACTGGAAGTGGCCCCTTTTGTCTACCAATCCCAGATGTTCTCAGAGCTGCCATTGCCTAAGTAGCTCCGAGTGTCTGTCCCACTCCATGGCTAGCTGAACCTTCTCAGCCTATCCCAATCTGGAATAGTCCTGCATCCATAGTCTCTGTAGAGGTTCAGGGCTGTCAAGCTCAGCTGGGACAAAGGAAAAGTAGCAGCAATGCTGGGTCGGCTCTTTACCGGTCCTCTCACCCACAGCTGCCGGGATTCTGCTTTCATCCTGCTTCCTGCTTGTGCAGTGCTCCTCGGTTGTCCTCCCCACCTGATCTAAACTTCTGCCCTTTGTGTGAAGCACATCCCACAATGCACCTCATCTATAATCCTTGTGATTCAGCCCTGCCCCCCAAGTGCTGGGATCACAGGCATCTGGCAGCACATGGCATTGCTAAGACGCAGGCTCTTCCAGGGCTCCCTTCCCCACACTCCCCTGCCTCCTCCAGGATCAGAGTCTGTAAGTTACTCTTCTATCACTGGTTTCCTGACCCTCTTCTCCTGTGCTGTGTCTGGTCTTCAGCCTTCTTTACTTTGCTCCAAGGCTGGATTCCACTGCATGAGTCTACCCAAACTGCCCGTGCTAAGGCTACCAATGATGACCTTCTCCTCATCTTCCCTCGCCTCCTCCTGGAGAACTGAACCCAACTAAGCATGTATCCTCTGAGCTACACCTATAGCTCAGACAACAACTTTTACATACTTTGCGTGCTGGAGACCGAACCCAGAACCTTGGGCAAGTTGGACAAACAACCTGCCACTGACCTACATCTCCAACCAACAAAGGTTTTCTTAACCGTCAATTTATTAATTGATATATGTTTTTTTTTCTTCACTGGAGTAAACTGACCTCCTGGCACTTAGTCAGTTTTGGTAACTACTTCTTAAAACTTGGGATTTCGTTGGTTTTTCTGGCCTCCTCTGGCTTCTCACTGTGTGGCCAGTCCCTAATATTGGTGTTTGACCCTGCTGCTCAGCCTCCTGGCCATCAGTTTCCTCTCAGGAGATTTTTCCCCCTCTGGGAGGAATGTGCGCCATGACCAAGGCATCACTACAGATCCAGAAACTGTCAGAACTCTTGGGTTTCCAACAGCCCATGGTCTTGACTCAGAGGAACTCATTGCTAGCTGTAGAAGTTCAGGCATTGGGCTTTTGGGAGGGCTGGATGGAACTGGCTCTTAACAGTGACTCACTCGTCCCTGTTTCAGAACTCAGACAACTGAAGGCCACAGAACTGTGGTTCATAAAAAGCACGGTGCTGCCCCATGTTCATCCCAGTGTCTCACCAGTCTCCACATGCAGCTATGATCCATCAGTCTTTGCTGCCCTGGGTCAGCTCACTGCAGGGACACACCGCCACATCCCCTCTTTCTAAAGATGGTTCCTGGTGTGGGGATGTCCACAGTGCCACTCTTAATCTTGTCTCCCTGCAGGAATTTCTTCAGGACTATGTGTGTGTTCCAAAGATTGTACCAATGTACATTCTTTCTTTTTTATTCCTTTTTTTTTTTTTTTTGGAGGCAGGGTCTTGCTATGTACTTTGTCTGTCCTGGAACTCATTGTGTAGACCAAACTGGCCTCTAACTCACAGAAATCTGCCTGCTTGTGCCTCCCCAGTGGTGGGAATATAGGAATGTGCCAACTCTCCAGGCCCAAAGTACATGCTAACAAGCATGTGTCATAACCCCTATGCTTTCAGCATAAGCAAAAGTCATGCCCACTGTCATCTAGTTCTTTACTGCCAGGCTGCCGAATGGTGCAGAAATGCCCCATGTGGCTGGGTAAAAACTGGCCTGGTCTCCGGTGTTTGAGTGTGGCCTCACCATCTCAGGCTTCCTGGTAAAACCAAGTTGGGAGGTGCTCTTTCCAGCTTGGTTGGCCCCGGGACTCTCTTTTCCATGGTGCCGCTGCAAGGGTCAGAAACATAATTTGTGAGACCCAGCACCAGTTAAAATGTCTGGTATCCTAGCTCACAAAGCAGGTAAGACATTTCCACAGCCTCCCTTCACTGGAATGGGAAGTTAATATTTGCTATTCAACGTTACACTTCCTCAGTACCTATAGCCGAGGCACAGACCCACAAAGAGCCTGAGGCCTGCCCCATAGTTTGGCATGAAGGTCCAATACTTCCTGTGCCTATTTCCAGATCCCTACTAAGGTGGGTGCCATCACTGGGTGGCAGCTGTAAGCAGGTAAGGGAAGAGAAGAAGAGACCAAAGGCAGAAACACAAATGAATGGAGGTCCCTAGTTTCCATTGCATTTCTTGTTGTTCCATCCGGCATCACTCATAAAACAGAAAGTCAAGCCAGACACATGCCTGTAAGCCCTGCACTTAGGAGATAGAGGCAGGAAGGTCAGGAGTTAAAATCCAGCCTGGGCTACATAAGACTCTGTCTCAAAAAACAAACCCAAAATCCAAATGAAAAATAACAAAACACACACACACACACACACAGAGAGAGAGAGAGAGAGAGAGAGAGAGAGAGAGAGAGAGAGAATTACTAAGGATTTATTTCAAGATAAAGACTACAGGGTATCTAGTCCCAAGCTCAGTGCCTATTGTGCCCTGCCTGGTACCCCCAAGACCCAGTGCCCTCTGCTCTCTCACCTTGTGACACCCTGTGAGTGTGTTGAGTTTCGGTGGCACAGTGATCATGATTTCTGCACAAAGGTCCCCAAGCCATCGAGTCTGTGTCTGTTTGCAGCTTTTATGAGTCCCTTTCTCCCTCAGTGGCCACAGCCATAGAACTTAATCCTTCTCTTGGCCCTCTTCATTTCTGGTAAGTGGAAGAGTGTGTTTCGTTCATTACTGTTCGAGTCAAGTCACTAAGGCTTCAGGTAGCGAAATAATACTTAAAACTAGCCAATAGAGGAGGCTGTGGGTTCAACACCAGCAATAATAATAGTAACAACAGCAAAAACAGTCATCTACCTTTCAGTGGGAAAGTACTCCCAGGACAGATAAAAACAGAAAATTCTAGTTAATCCTCGTCTGATCTAGTGCAATCAACAGGATAATTGCCGGTAGAAGTGACTGAGAAAACTACTCTCCAGCCTAACTGATAAGTGAGAACAGGTGCAGGACCAGGCATTGTGGCGCTTACCTGTAATTCTAGCACTGGAGACTCTGAGGATTGAGAACTTTAAAAACCGGTGTTGGCCTGTGGAGTAAGATCCTGTCTCAAAACAACAGCATCCAATGTTGCTGAACAAATTTGTTCTGAAGACTGTTAGACCATTTTATCAGCAAAAGTTGTTGGTAAAAGCAAAACAAATACTAACTTCTGCTCAACAGAAATGAGAAAAGTGAACTGAAATAGGCTATGGATCGGAATGGAAAGGAATTCTGGAGTCTCTTGAGAAGGGGTAAAACTTTGTAGAATAAGGTATTCTAGCCGTTTCAAAATGAATATTTAATGAGAAGGGGCATTTCTAGGAGCTAGAGGGATGGCTCAGCAGTTAAGCATGGGCTGCTCTTCTAGAGGACCTGGATTCCATTCGGAGCACCCACATGGCATCTCACAACTGTTTGTAACTCCAGCTCCAGAGATCTGACATCCTTTTCTGGCCTCCACAGACACCAGGTACACTCATGGTCCACAGATACACATGCAGGCAAAACATCCATACACATAAAATAATCTTTTAATTTAAAGGCATTTCCAAATATGAATTTGGCTTCAGTTTTTCTTCCTTCTTCTCCTTTTAAAATTGATGGAGCTACCATATTGTTATTTCAACCCATAGAAGACTTACAAAATACGGCTTGGTTATATTTAAGACCCCCTACCTCCAATAAAAGCCTAGGAATTTGAAAACCGGGACTGGAGAAATGGCTCAGCCATCAAGAGTTGTTACTGCTCCTCCAGAAGACACAAGTTTAGTTCCCAACACTCCTGTCAGGAGCTCACAGCTGCCTCCAACTCCGGTGCCAGAGAGATCAGACACCTCTGCCTCTTCGGACAACTGTCCTCATGTGTGTGTAATACACATACACAATGAGATGAATGCATAAATAAACAAACACAATTTTAAAACTTAAAAACAACAAGGTGAAGCCTGTGAGATGCTCTGTGGGTGTGGTGGTTTGAACAAAAATGGCCCCCATAGGCTCATAGGGAGTGGCACTATTTGAAAGGGTTAGGATTTGTGATTTGTTGGAGTAGGCGTGGTCTTGTCGGAGGAAGTGTGTCTCTGGGGGGTGGGCTTTAGGATTTCAGAAGCTCAAGCCATGCCCAGAGGCTTTCCTGTTGCCTTCAGATCCAGATGGAGAACTCTGAGCTATCATGTCTTCCTGCCATGAGGATAGTGGACTAAACCTCTGAAACTGTAAACAAACTTCAATTAAACGCTCTCTCTTTTTAAGTGTTGCATGGTCATGATGTCTCTGCACAGCAATAGAACACTGGCTTTGACAACGGATAAAGGAACCTGCTTCCAAAGCCAGTGACCTGAATCCAAACACTGGAACTCACATAAAGCTAGGGTTGTCCTCTGAGCATCACGTGAATAGCATGGTATGTGCACCCATCTACACACATCATGCGCACGAGTGCACGCATGTACACACTCAAAAATAAATGAATAGAAACACAGGGGACTGATCCTGAGGGACAACACCTGAAGTTGACCTCCAGCCAACACATGTACACACACACACATGCACGTGAACATGAACACGCAAAAGGCACAATTCTCACCCACATAAACACTCATGGGTTCCCTTACTGGGGTGAGCATCTGTGTGTATTACGGCCCCCTCCTCAAGAAAAGTTTTGTCGTACAACACTGTCTCCCAAGCTAGTTGTGTGAAATGGGGTCATTGTAACACTGCATAGACACACATGTATGTGCGTGTCCACGTGGGTGTGGGTGCTCTGTGCCCGCACACCAGCAGCAGAGTTTCGGGGGAAGTGCTTCTCTGGCAGGAGAAATAAATGCCCCCCCCCAACAGTACAAGTGGGAAAGAGGCTCCCCGATGTTTCCTGATATAAACCGTGAAGGTTTTACTAAGCAGGACCCTGATTTTAGGGTAGAAGGATCCTCCTAGAATCCCACAGCAAATTATGGCCAAGTCCCGCCCCAGCAATGGGCTTTTTGTGGTCTTTGCACCAGTCATCATGGGCCATGCAGCTGCAGCAAGCGAGGGATGCCACGCAGAAGACTGGTGGCCGTGGGCATCTCAGCATCGTTTTCATTTACTTAGGACCTCGAAGCCACATTCTCCTTGAGAGTTGATTATATGTTTGCAAAGTGGAATTAACTCTTTGAAGTTTGAGATCTTGGACTCATGAGTAAGGGCTGGTGTTCCACTCCAATTTTGCTTCAGATTCGCCATGATGAATAGGTGGGGACAGTTACGGGGAAGTCCCTCTGGGTAAGTTTACTAACTGTATCTTTGTGGCCTGTGAGAGCTAAAAAAAAAAAAACTTTCTGAAGTCCCATGCTCAAGGAGTGCCTTGCCCTGAGGAAGATGTGGCTCTAAAGTGCAAGCCCAGCAAATGCACTCTCTTGAGAGCCTTCAGCGAGCAGCCACTGTCCCAGCTGTTGAGGTCACTGGGACACTTCTCTCATCCATCGGTGCTTTGCTCTGGTCCTTCAGGAGACCAGTGGGAACCTGCGAGAAGGACACCAGTCATGTGACTGATGATGTGGTCCAGTAGTAAAGATGCTGGCCACCAAGCCTCAGTGTGATTGCTAGGACCCTCATGGTAGAAGGATAGGGCCAACTCTTAGGAGCTGACTGCTTGTTCTCTGACCTCACACATGCTGTGACATGCGCACACCCACTAACACACACATAAAATAAAAATTAAAAAATAAATAAATTACAGAGGAGGAAAACAGCAATAGCAGCAGGGGGTCCAGACAATAGAAAGGCCAAATTTGACAGTTATCCTAGCAGCTTTCTTGATTTCCTGCAGCCTCCCAGATACTGGGCTTCAAGCCCACTTTCTCTGTGCTCAGTACTTCCCAGATCGGCTCCTAAGGTCCCCAGGAAGACTCAGCCCTGTCTTCTCCCACAACCCTGTCATTTTCATCTGAACCCCTGCCCTCAGCTCATGTCTGCCAGGTGGTCTTGGGGCCATTCAGCGTGTAACTCCTGAACCGCCCCTGGTCTTAGATTCCCCTTCACCCCACTGCTAGGGTGCACTCCTGTGGATAAAGGCGCAACATTAATCACCAGGTGTATCTCAGAGAACTGAAGGTAGGTCCATTCTCTCAGGACCCCCATCCTCTGCCACCCCTCTGCAGGAGCTGCCTTGCCTATTCACACCTCCATTTATATGCCACCACCTCCTGGGAGGAGGATGTTTTGGTAAAATATAAATGCAGTGTAATGGGAAACACATACTGGGGCGACATACCCTGGTCTTAGTCTGGGGAGAAGCAATTCAATTTTGCCTTGAGCACAGGGAGACAGTCATTCTAGGCACCTAGTTTCCATTCCAGTTCAACTGGAGGACTTCCTAGGCTCCCTAGTTAGGATGCCTTCTGGGTAAGACATCTAGAAAGATTATTGCTTTTCTCACTATTGAGGGGCTGAACTCGGACATGGATACCTGGGAATAAGGGGATACATACGATACAGCAAAGTCTGTGGAGTCATGGGAGTCCGCGGAGCACAGAAAACAACGTGGAGATGAAGTGCACTTGGCCACACACAACCTACACCGTGCCCTGCAGCCTGGCATTTCTCAAAGCCAGGGTAAACTTTCAGAGGAGGCAAAAAAACAAAACTGAGACAATTAACAAACAAAACCAAAACAAAAATGTAAGAAAGCCCTGGAGAGGGGGAATCTAGCTAGAAGGATTATCCCGCCTCTTCCTGGGTATGCCTGGATGTCCACCTGCAGGTGCTTTCCTAAACTAGATTGTTCTGTGGGTGCTGGGGAAAGTGGTGTGGTATTTAAAGCATGCCCTCAGAGATGAACATGGTGGCCTACACTATTAATCTTAACCCTCAGGAACAGGGGCAGACATATCTCTGTGAATCTGAGGCCAGCCTGATCTTCAAGACTCCCTCTTCTTTGTTTCTCTCTGTCTCTCCTCTCTGTCTCCTTTAGTCTCTCTCTCTCTCTCTCTCTCACACACACACACACACACACACACACACACACACACACACGACATATAACCTCAACTATCTATGGCTAATTCCATTGGCACGTAAGAAATAAACCTAACCCTCCTTTCCATTCTGAGGCTGAGTTTTTGGGTCAAGCTTTTCCTTTAGCAAGACCAGTGCTACTAAGGAGGAGGGTAGATTATCAAAAGGATGACAAGGTTGCATTCTTGGTCTAGTCTATACTTTGACTTACAGAAGCCCTCAAGAACCATCACCATGTCAGGCTCTCCTAGAGCTTGAACACAAGCTGGCCTGGCTTCTAGAAGGGAGATAACTCCTGCTTTGGCTTCATGTCAGCCTTCATGTATGCCTTGCAGAACAAGTCTGACCACAGGCCCATGGAGACACTAATCAGGTCAGTGTGGGAAAGGTTGGAATCTGGGTTCAGTAGTCACAGAGGAGGACCTCATACATAACATTGACTTCCTGGCTCTGAAATAGTACAGCTCACTGTAGATTATGTAAGGACGGCCTTATGGGACAGCCTAGACCTGAAGAGTGAGCCCCAGTGGTCCAGTTCTTCCAGGAGCCAACACGATTCAGCATCTCACTTTGCCTTATCCAGTTCCTCAGCTATGCTGGGAGTCTTCCAAGAGTGAGTCACTCACATTCCACAAACAAGACAAGGATATGGCAGTGATGTTATCGGCCCATGGTTAGGTGACTCTCCAGGATCCTGGGGACAGCTATCCCTTCTGCTGCCCCTTGTGGAAGCTGCTTCGTCATTGTCCTTCCTCAACAGGATAGACTTGATACAGAAACCCAATCCCTGCCCTCCAAGAGCCTAGAACGAGTTGGGAAGGTTGAACTGAGTTAGTAATGAACCCACAGATAGCAAAGCAGATGGAATCTATAGACTGTATCATTAGTCCCCACACCCACTTCTGGCTGGGATTGCTGAGGAGTGACTGGTTTTCACCAAGGGACCAAGACAACTGCTTCATCCATATATATGCCTACATATGGCAGTCTTGGTCCCTTGGTGAAAACCATGTAGATTGAGATGGAATCATACTATCCCCAGACCCACACTATCCTCAGACCCACAATAATCCTCTTCCTTCTGAATACTGGGATTATACGCATGAGTCACCACCCCTGGTCCATCCTTCTCCTTTTAAACAGCTTCAATAAATGACACATATTTAAAGTCTACTGATGAGTTTTGATGTATGCCTCCCTGTAAAACTATTACCATGGTCAAGATGATGACTACATCCATCACTTGACTTCATTTCCTCCTCCTTTAATCCTCTGTGCCCATTTGAAATCCCCTGCTTCCTGCCCCTCCTCCCTCACACCCAACTACTCATGTGTTGTCCCTTGTTTCAGATCGCCTTACATTTTCTAGAATTGTTTCTGAATGGAATCGTACAGTACGCTTACATTTCTGCCTGTCTTCTTCCATCCTACAGCACACCAGTATTCGAAGGCCCAACAATGCCATTGTTTGAATAATTGTTCCCTCTTATTGGTACAGTAGAATGTACATTAGCACGTACACATTACATTAGCACATACACATTACATTAGTATTTACACATTACATTAGCACGTACACATTACATTAGCACGTACACATTACATTAGCACATACACATTACATTAGTATGTACACATTACATTAGCACGTACACATCACATTAGTATGTACAAATTACATTAGCACGTACACTTTACATTAGTATGTACACATTACATTAGCACGTACACATTACATTAGTACATACACATTACATTAGCACATACACATTACATTAGCACATACACATTACATTAGCACATACACATTACATTAGTATGTACACATTACATTAGCACATACACATTACATTAGTATGTACACATTACATTAGCACATACACATTACATTAGCATGTACACATTACATTAGTATGTACACATTACATTAGCACGTACACATTACATTAGCACGTACACATTACATTAGTATGTACACATTACATTAGTATGTACACATTACATTAGCACGTACACATTACATTAGTATGTACACATTACATTACCACGTACACATTACATTAGTATGTACACATTACATTACCACGTACACATTACATTACCACGTACACATTACATTAGTATGTGCACTCCAGAATGTGTTTACTCACATGATGATGGGTCTTTGAGTGGTTTCTAGTTTGGGGACTATTATGAATAAAACAGCTCAGAGGATGCATGCACACTTGTGGGTGTTGAGTTTTTTATCGTTTGGCAGGGGTGGTGCTGAAGACTAAGGTCTTGAGCCTGCAGAGCAGGTGAGCACCACTGAGCTCCGTCACCAGCCCGCAAACAAGTGTTTATGTGAGCATATGCTCCTCTGTCATTGCTAAGCACCCAGGAGTGGAGTGACTAGCTTATGTGACAAGACCGTCTTTAACCTTTAAGGAAGTTGTCAAATTGTTTTCCAAAGCAATTAAACCATTTTTACAACTCCAACAGCTGTTTATGGGAGTCCCAGCTGCCCCATGCCCTTATCAGCCTTTAATAAGGTCAGTGGTTTTAATTTTAGCCAAGTGTGTGTGTCATAATATCTCGTGGTTTTCATTTGTGTTGCCCCTACCCCCATTGTGATTAATGACCTTGAACATCTTTTTATATGTTATGTATGTATCTTCTTCGGTGACACTCTTTGAATGTTTGCATTTCTATACTGAGTTATTCGTCTTCAACGATTGGAGTATTTTGTTTTTAGAATTACATTTTGAGATGGGCTCTCACTGTGTATCTCCGATTGGTCTTAAAGATCTATATAATCCAGGTTGGACTCAAACTCATAATCCTCTTGCCTCAATCACTAGTAGACTAGGTTCTATGATTATGTTTTACACACACATCACACACACACACACACCACACACACTCACACTACACCTGCATACACACACTTACTACATACACATACACACACTATACACACTATAAACACTCAGACTACATGAACACACACTACACACATTACAATATACATACCATGCACACACAATATATATATGCACCCATGTACACACACACACACACACACACACACACACACACTTGCAGCTGAGTTAGTAATGAACCCATAGCAGAAAAGATAGAATCTGTGTCATCACTTTAAGATACCACCTTACACCTGTCAGAATGGCTAAAATAAAAAACACCAATGATAGCCTTTGCTGGAGAGGTTGTGGAGAAAGGGGTACACTCACCCATTGCTGGTGGGAATGCAAACTTGTGCAACCACTCTGGAAAGCAGTGTTTCGGTTTCTCAGGAAATTCGGGATCAACCTACCCCTGGATCCAGCAATACCACTCTTGGGAATATACCCAAGAGAGGCCCTATCATACAACAAAAGTATATGCTCAACTATGTTCATGGCAGCATTGTTTGTAATAGCCAGAACCTGGAAACAACCTAGATGCCCTTCAACGGAAGAATGGATGAAGAAAGTATGGAATATATACATATTAGAGTATTACTCAGCAGTAAAAAACAAGGACTTCTTGAATTTTGCATACAAATGGATGGAAATAGAAAACACTATCCTGAGTGAGGTAAGCCAGACCCAAAAAGAGGAACATGGGATGTACTCACTCATATTTGGTTTCTAGCCATAAATAAAGGACATTGAGCTTATAATTCATGTTCCTAGAGAAGCTAAATAAGAAGGTGAATACAAAGACAAACACATAGGCATCCTCATGAATATTAACCTTCATCAGGCGATGAAAGGAGACAGAGACAGAGACCCACATGGGAGCACCGGACAGAAATCTCAAGGTCCAAATCAGGAGCAGAAGGAGACGGAGCACGAGCAAGGAACTCAGGACCACGAGGGGTGCACCCACACACTAAGACAATGGGGATGATCTATTGGGATCTCACCAAGGCCAGCTGGCCTAGGTCTGAAAAAGCATGGGATAAATCCGGACTAGCTGAACATAGCGGACAATGAGGAATACTGAGAATTCAAGAACAATTGCAGTGGGTTTTTGAGCCTACTGCACGTACTGGCTTTGTGGGAGCCTAGGCAGGTTGGATGCTCACCTTACGAGACCTGGATAGAGGTGGGCAGTCCTTGGGCTTCCCACAGGTCAGGGAACCCTGATTGCTCTTCGAGCAGATGAGGGAGGGGGACTTGATCGGGGGAGGGGGAGGGAAATGGGAAGCGGTTGTGGGGACGAGGCAGAAATCCTTAATAAATAAATAAATTTAAATAAAAAAAAAGAATCTGTGTCATCAGATCCTACATCTACATCTGACTCAACCTCTGAGTTGAGTCCTCTGAGGAGTGACTGTTTTTTGTTTGTTTGTTTTTGTTTTTATTTTGAAACATGCCTTTAATTCCAGCATTCCAGAGGCAGAGGTAGACAGGTCTCAGTGAGTTCAAGGTCAATCTTGTCTACATAGGAAGTTTCAATATACATAGTAAGAACTTGTCTCAAAATAAAATAAATAAAATTTCAAAGTTAGACCCACAGAAAAGCACTTCCAAAGTCTAGTTAAAGAGTGGGAAGAGTGAGAATATGAGCAAAGAGGTCAAGACCATGATGGGTTCACCCACTGAAATTGTCTACCTGAGCTAATGGGAGCTCACCAACTCTGGTTAGACGGGGAAGGAACCAGCATAGGACCAAGCTAGACCCTCTGAATGTGGGTGACAGTTGTATGGCTGAGACAGACTGTGGAGCCACTGGCAATGGCGCTAGGGTTTGTTCCTGCTGCTTGTACTGGGTTTTTGGTAACCTATTCTCTCTGGATGGATCATTTGCTCAACTTGAATATAATGGGGAGGGCCTTGGTCCTTCCTCAGAGCAATGTGCCTTGCCCTCTCTGGGGAGTGGATGAGGGGCAGAGGGGGGAAGGTGGAGGAAATGGCAGGAGGGAAGAAAGCAGGAACTGGGATTGGTATATAAAATGAAAAAAGATAGTTCGTTTTCTTTTTCTAAAAAATAGAAAAAATGTAAAAGTTAAATGTTATGTGTGTTCATGTAAGAGTGTATCTGTGGTGCATGTGTGCCACATCATGCGTGTGGAAGCCAAATGACAACCTTTGGGAGCCAACACTCCCTCCATGTAGGATTCAGGGACTGAGCTTCGGTCATCTGGCTTGATAACAAGGGTCCTTACCCACTAAGCCATCTTGCCAGCCCAATTTTAAATTTCAGGCAGGATCTCACTTTGTAGCCCTGGAGGGCCTGGAATTGCATGGTAGACCAGACTGGTCTATTATGACTTTTTTATTGTTTTATTTTTTAAAAACTTGGGAATTAAATATTATGGCATAAACCTGAGAGACAGATTCACGGAACAAAGGGGAAACTATTACCTGCTCTCTTCTCCCCCTTTCCCGATGGAAAAGGCCGTGCATCTCCCCCTCCTTATTTCTCCTGTGTCCCTGTAGCTTCCTCTAGGTTGGCCAGTGGTCCACTCCTGCCAGCTTAGTGTGAACGCCGCCCTCCAGACCAAGGTCCAGTCCCATTGGCCGTCTTGGAGTGGCCCCACAAACTAATCTCCTGCAGCACTGGTCTTAAACTCACAGAGACTAGCCTGCCTCAGCCTCTCTTGAGTGCTGGAATTAAGGGCATGAGCCGTGGCACTTGGCTCCAGTTTTAAATCTTGGTGACATTTAGATCAGTGTTCTGATGTATTATACTTAATGCTTTTTTTTTGTACAATTTAGGAAAATTTTGCCAAACTCGATGTCACAAAGATTTCTTCTACATAAAAGTTTTAATTCTTTTACTTTGGCCAATGATCCATTTTGAGTTAATTTTTGTGAGATTCTTCTCACTGTATACATATAAATCCAATTCAGTTCTTTCCTTTTAAGACTCCTGGTGCTCTGGGTTAACATTGTTCCTTCTCCCCACCAAGTCTCCAGCTCGGCTTCTTTGTGACGCTCGGACCTGTTCTGATGCCTCCTAATGTTCTAAGATGCCTCCTAGGCCCATCGACCTCTGATCTCTTTCTTCACACTCTGGGATGTTGTGGAGACAGAGACTCATCCTCACCCCATTCATGATGCCCAAGGAGCCTCACCTGGTGTGGAGCACGAGGCAAAAAACCAAAGAGCGTTTCTCTGAAATCTTCCTATTTTTCTTTTTCTCTTCCTCTTCCTCCTCCCTCCCCTTCCCCTTAGACTGATTCTCAGATAGCCCCGGCTGGCTTCAAACTCAGTATGTCACTGGGAGTGACCTTGCTGTCACATCCCTCTATGCTGTGCTAGGATTACAGTATCTGCCACCACACCTGATTCCAGGACCTCCTGCTAGACAAGCAACTGACCAACTGGTCACCCTCAGCGCCCCCATCCTCCTACTCAGGGTCACAGTTTGAATTCCAGGGCTAATTGTCTTCCTAGACATCCATCCGTTGCAGTGGGGAACTGGAACTCCTTCTAGGAGAGAAAAACCAACTGGTTATCAATTAGCTTGGTCCCCTTGTTGGCACACATAGAAACCCATGAGCAAGGGAGGGAGGCAATGTTCCAGAGGGAGGGCGGGTGTTGCGCTCTTCACTTCAGGAGTGAGGAAAAAAATGAAGGTTTCAAGAGATCTGATTCAAGTCATCCAACTGGCTTGCCACAGAGTGATCTCCCTCCAGGGAGTGTCTCAACCTCTGAGCCACACTGCCAGTCACCCAGCTGTCACCATCGAGAAAGGACTGAGTTTAGGCCTCTTTGTCCCCAGCTAGCAGTTCTTGCTCTATAAATGCTGCAAGTCGCATGTGGGATTTTCCTGCTTCCAAGAAAAGCCCCACATTCTTTCATGGTTTCAAAGAAAGGCAACTTCAATGGGCAAGGGACTTCAAAGACTATGTTTAAGGTCTTGGCTATAAGTCTCCAAAGGGTATATTTAAGGTTGTGAGTCCAAGTCAAAGGATTGGGCTGGCCAGAGGGTGGCTTTCCCCTTTTCAGAAGGATCTGAACTGGTTTTCGTCTTCTGCCATTTGTTGGGTCCAGAAAGGAAGTGTTCCTGCAGGGATGAGGGGTCGGTTCACAGCGCTGAGGCTTTGGTGGAAGAAGGAGAAGAAGGAGAGAGAGAAAGAAGAAAGGATGGAGGGAAGAAAAGGAGCAAAGGAGGAAAGGAAGAGAGAGAAAAAGAGGGGGTAGGGCAGAGGGAAGGAGGGACTATCTCCTGGATCCTGCATGCTAAAAGCTTTCTAAAGTGCTCCATTGTCCCCATCAAGGCCCAAGTTAGCAGCTATTCCCTGGGCCTCTGTCCACCTAGCTGAGTTGGTGACTTAAGGGCAGCCATACTGTTTATCTGGTTCCTGCAACCCTTAACTTGACATCATCTTTTGCCCTCTCCCACCTGGAGGCAAACCAACTGGGTCCTAGTGTCTGTCACCTTGACAGACCTGTTTCCTGCCCCGGTACTCCAGGCATGGCCACCCTGACCTGTGGCAAGCCTGTCTCTGGAACTCAGTCTCGTAGAACCTCCTTTGCTGTGACCTGGAATTGGTACTTTGAGTCGTATGAATTTCCCTCTGCATAGCTTTCCCATATGTCTCCAGCACCATTGGGTCTGGTCCTGCCTCACACCACCCTGTCTCTTCAGGATGGGCATCATCCATGTGGCCAAACCCCGATGGGTTTCATCCTTCAGGTTTTCCCGAGGATGGGTATTGGTAGGAGGTGGGGAAGTTTCCAAACTGCAGTTTGTAGTTTTCCTTTGCGTTCTAGAAAGGAGAGAAGTGAGCATGGTGTAGATAGGCCCCTATCAGGGATGGAGGCTGGAATGAACGATGCTGGCATTGAGCGTTAAAGGCAAGAGAAACAAGAACCCAGAGAAGGGAGGCCAGGTCTCAGTGCCACCTACCCCAGCCTAGAGTACTCCTGCTCACAGAAATGACTCCATTGCTTCACACACATGGTGACCGGATGCTGGGGTGACTCTATAGCCCACACTCCCATACTCCACATGCCAGTTTCTGGGCTTGTGCCTTGCCCTCTAAACTGTCCTGCTCAGGAAGGAACCTGCTCTATGAAGCTTCTCCTCATCTTTTTGAACATAAGAATCTAAAACAAGATTGCAAAGGTGGCTAAGTAGTTAAGAGCGCTTGCTGTTCTTTCAGAGGACCCAGGTTCAATTCCCAGCACCCACATGGCAGCTAACAACCATCTGTAACTCAAGTTCCAGGGAATCTGTCACCCTCTTCTGGCCGCTACAGGCACTACATGCACATGATACACATAGCATACATTCAGGCAAAACACTCATACACATAATAAATAAGTGAGTATAAATCTTTAAAAAGAAAGACTTCTAAAAATGTTGACTTGATAGCTGAGTAGCTACTGAGTAGCTCAGTGATAAGTAAGATACATGCCCAGCCTGCGCAAGACCCAGCACTGAAAATAAAAACAAAATGGAAACAGTTTTGTAAGCATGCACGCCGTGCTCACTGCAGAGCTCTTCCAAGAGGCTAAGTACAAACTGGACTTGGTCTCAGCTCTCAGTGAACATTAGAAATGGCGACACATAGCCTGGAAGTGGTGACACACACCTTAATCCCAGCAGAGGAAGACAGAGGCAGGCGGATCTCTGTGAGTTCCAGGCCAGCCTGGTCTACAGAGTGAGTTCCAGGACAGCCAGGGCCACACAGAGAGACCCCATCTCGAAAAACAGACAGACAAAGGTGACACATGAGTCATGCGTAAGAATCACGCAGGTCTGGGGCAATTACAAGAGGAAGGCGATTATTCCCGGTGAGGAGACATTCTGGATTAAACTTCATGAGTGCAGGAGCCAGAGAAAGGAACTTTAGGGAAGGGGTGTGTGAACAGAGGCAGGGGGGGTTAGCATTGTACCGTGCACATTCAGGGTACGGCCAACAGTCAGCATTTCCTGTGTGTAGGGTGTTGCAAGCAATATGAGCCAGCTGCTCGGAACCAATTTGTAAACATCCCAGAAAGTCAGTTTTATGGACATGACCTCTGAGTTAGACAAGTAGACCTGGCTTTGTTGCTTCATAGCTGGGAAACTTGGGCAAGTTCATTTGTCTCTCAGTGCCTCAGTTTCCTCATCATGACTCCGCGGTGAGGCGGCTGGGAGGAGTAAATGAAGGTATCTTTAGGAATGCACATGGTAATGTTCCTGTTTTCAGTAAGCACTCAATGATTGCATGTTATTAGTGCTATCTGGTCACTGTAGGCTTTCCAGAAGTGGCGGGTAGGAGGTAACAAGGCCTCCATGACCTCAAAGAATGTTTAGTCAAATCGGGTGACTGCAAGGATTGGAGGTGGGTTGGGGAGGTTCTGGTTACAAAGGCCCCTGTGTGGGATTAACACTTGTCATCTAGACGCTGGCAGAATTAGGGCAAAGAGGAAAGAATTGACGGCAAGATAGGATTGGCCGGCCCAGGGGACTGAGGCAGGAGAGATAGTCAGGACAGCCACATGGGGATCTCAAATCATCCCAAAGATAAGCTGGGTGTCAGGAAGTTCACCATTGAGGGAGCTCAGAGGAAGAGAGGATGGGATGGGAAGCCTAGCCCTGCTCACACAGGCCCAGTGGGGAGGAGTAACCGGGCTGTATCAGGAGGCAGCTGTAGATTCGGGGAATGGAGGATGATATTCTAAAGTCACATGGAGCTGGACGTGTGGCTCAGCACTCTCTCTCTGTCTCTGTCTCTGTCTCTCTCTCTCTCACACACACACATACACACATGCATACACACATATACACACATACACACACATGCACACACCAAATAAGATGTAATTTTTTTTTAAATCCTACTTAGAATTCCTTGGAATTGTATTTCTCTTTTCCTTTTTCCTTTCCCTCCTTCCTTCTTTCCTTCCCCCTCTCCTTCCATCCCCAACAAATATATGCCCTCAACAGAAGCTGGTAGATTTCATGCTGTGTGAACTTGGATAAGCCTCTTCCCCTTTAGACCTCAGCCTCGCCTTCCTCGTAGTTGAAAGAATTGATGAGAAAATGAAGGTAAAAGACTTAATGCATTTCCTGGCATGCCTGTTCTCATTCTTAAGATGTGCTGGGACTGGATCCTTGAGACATAGCAACCTCCCAGCCTTCCAAATCCAAGGCCTTTCTTCTGAGGTTCTCTTTCTTCTTCCTTCTCGACCACTAAGGCACCTTCTCAAAGTTTGACCCTACAGGTGTGTATGAGGGGATCTGGTAAGGCAAACAGACTGAATCGAATACCGGTGAGGGGAAGGCACTTGACCACTGGCTCCAGTGCTAGGAACAGGAAGAGCCCTGAGAGTATCTGGACACATGGTCTCAGCAACAACATTCCAGGAAGGGCTGCTGTTAGGCTCATGAGGGTAGGTTTGATTGCAGGTGGCTCAAGATGCCTGAGCAAGTGAACTGGGCATCTGAGGAACCCTCTCTGCTTTGGATCTAGGGCCAGTGGGGGAATGGCCCTTCCAAGGGGGACTGGCTTCCTACTCAACCAAGGGTAACCCTCGGAACCATGGAGAGTTGGAATGAGAAGGGCATTCCCTGAGGTCTGCACCTTCCCCCATCCCCCTCCATGACAGCCCCTACTGTACAACCCTCATTTTCTGAGGACACTGCAGCTCCTCCGGACACCAGAGGGTTTCCAAGCAGTTCCCAAAACTCAGGGTCAGATGACATGGCTGTCTATTCATCCCCATTTGGTGCAGATTAGAGAGTCTTATCTTTCTCTGGACCTTGCTTAGTCATTTCTGTACCCTTGGCCCTTATGTTAGTTCCTTACACTAGATGAGATCTGCCAGACACCCTGGGTGTGTCCACCCCATGTGTGCAAGGCAAGGTCTCAGCCAAAGAGGCCTTTCCAGGTTTCAGTCATGTAGGGCAAGGAGCAGAGTGCAAACCACAGAATTTAGCCGTCAAGCTGCACAGGGATGGGAAAATAAATGATGTGACATCATTATAGCATGCATCCTTAAGCAAAGCCACTTTCTAATCAAACACAGCACTTTCTTTTTTTTTTTTAATTTTTTTTTTAAATATTCATTTATTTATTTATTATGTATACAATATTCTGTCTGTATGCCTGAAGGCCAGAAGAGGGCGCCAGACCTCCTTACAGATGGTTGTGAGCCACCATGTGGTTGCTGGGAATTGAACTCAGGACCTTTGGAAGAGCAGTCAGTGCTCTTAACCACTGAGCCATCTCTCCAGCCCCAAACACAGCACTTTCAACACCTTGCTTATGTCTTTCTATAAAACATACAACTATTTAAACCAAGTCATTCAAGCTAAAAAAAAATAGTTTTGAAAGTGCCCTCCTTCCCAAATGGGAAATGAGATTCATATGTGAATCATATGGACCAATTAAGGAGCCCCAGTCCCTGGGCTGTGGCAGTGATAGACTCTGGAGAAGGCAGCCATTCTCAGAGGATTCTACTACACCCTAATTATCCAGTGGGGAATCGGTGTGTCTTCCCAGGAAACCATTACCGTAAGCTTTTAGCACGAGCTGTTTCAGAGAAATTCCCCATAGGAACAAAGGGAGGAGAATTAGGTGAGTGCCAATTTCAGCACTCATTTGACATCAAGAGGCGAGCATTCCTGTGCTATATTCTAAAATCTGGAATTTCTCTGGAATTCTTTGAGTTCCCATAGCTGGCTTGGACTTCACTGATCTCATCTCTCATTTTACAAGATGTTTTCTGAGATTTACCCTGTTGCCTCCTTGGCCTGGACTGCTCTTTCTTCCTCCATCAGCCACGCAGACCTGTTTATCACTCAAGAGGGGACTCAGGGGACCCTCTTCACCAAAGCCTGCCCTGACCCTGGACTCTCTCAACAGAAAAACCAGCCCGACCAATTCTGCTGCATTCTCAGCCCCAGTGCAGAGCATCTTCCAACACTCACAGGGGCTGTTTGCCTGGCTCGCTTTTGAACAGAACCAGCCATGAGCTAGCTGTTCTTGGAGTCAGGTGTGAAAAGGAAAGAATATTACTGCTATTCTTGGCTTCCTCTAGTATAGCTGTTCTAGAACATTCTTTCATTAGTACACAAATGCACTCAGAATTTTGCCTCTATTAGGTTATGGATTCCTTAAGAACAGATCCAAGACCTCGCTTTCTGTGTTCCTGGGGCCCCCTTTGAGGACTGGTTCCACACACAGGGCTGCCAGTGAGCGTCTGGTATAGGACGTTCATCTGCCTTCTGAGACAGCTAGGACAGGACTGCATGCAACAAGCTTCCTAAATATGTTTTCTAAAGAGAGACAATAACTGGAGTGCGGATCCTTGTGAGGACTTCGTGGCTTTCCTAAGCCAGTGTCCATGGGCTTAGGAGTGAGTTTTTAGGGTTCTACTTTGGGGTTGTAGCTTAAAAATGTTAAAGCAACAGGACATTAGAGAGTCTATC
This sequence comes from Microtus oregoni, assembly GCF_018167655.1. Taxonomy (NCBI): domain Eukaryota; kingdom Metazoa; phylum Chordata; class Mammalia; order Rodentia; family Cricetidae; genus Microtus; species Microtus oregoni. Next base: position 47,352,468 of record NW_024543063.1, read on the forward strand.
TTCCAGAAAGGTACAATGGGATACTTTCTAAAAAAGCTCACCTCGAAGGAGCATTTTTTTGTTGGAAATAAGTGCTAAACTATCTAGGATGGGACCAAAGGCAGGTTCAGCTTAAGGAAGAACAAGGCGAGAAGTCTCTATGTGCGTCATTCTGGTTCAGAAAAAAAAAAAGAGTGTTGCATAAATGACCTTTAGCAGGTGGTATCAGGAAGCAATCTGTTGCTGGTTCTATCTTGCTGCCCAGGAAGTGCCCTCAGCTTTGGTGGTCCTCCTTCAAGTCCAGCTATGATGAGGATACTTTGGACCCCAGCTACCCGCGTGTGTGACTAGTCACCGGCACAGAAGGTTATAGAGCAAGGTCTCTGGATATTGCATCTTTCCTCGCGGATCCAATCCCCAAAGACTGAGTTCTCTAGGCTTCTCAACACTGGCCTCTGTGCTGGGCCTTGGCTAGGCTGACTGGGAGTCCTCCGGCAGGACCCCACTCTCAACAGCTCACCTAAGCCTAGAGCTGAATGAGAAACCCACATAGTAGCCTGCGTAGGAAGGAGGTTCCTGCAAAGTCATGAGGCCAGACCCGCTCAGGACTCCAGGACCCAGGGAGAAGGTCAGCAAAGGCATCAGGAGCTCATGTGGCTTTTTGTGGTCTTTCTATGTATACAGGAATCACTGAGAAGCTGGGCCTCCATTCATCCCTTGGAGCTGCTAGCTTCAGTTTTTCTCAGGCTGTTTCCAGCAGACCCAAAGAATACAGATTGGCAAATGGTTTGGAACCCCCCAATTATCTGTGGGGCCGAGGCCTGAGCCTGCTAGCTCTCCAAAGGCAAAACCAGTTTCTATCCTGCTGAGGACAGAGTTCCTCTGTGTATTTCCCTGTATGAGGAGGAAGTGGACACACTCTACCCAACACTTATGCCCCAAAGTCACATCAGTGACCCATGCTGGAGCCTGGGATTTCTGCTCTCCCTGGCCCTTCCTCTGTATCCCTTACATCACACCCCATGTGGACCCACACCATCTCCCCGCACTGTCAAACACACATGTGGATCCTACCCTCAAAGACCCCACGGTCTACCAGATCAGGCAGCTAACAACCAATTGTGTGCCAGGGCTGTGGACCACAGAGAGAGGAACCACGCACCGTGTGACCTGCCTAAGTCAACAAGGTGTCCCTGGAAAGGACACAACTGAGTGGAGCCTTGATGAGGAACTAGGAATTCTCCAGACTGGTGAAGCAGAAGCCTAGACCAGTCTTCTTAATCCAACCCCGGAGACACAGCTAATGTATGAATTATCAGGAGGCACAAACCTTGAAGATGCTGAGCAGTGACTGTATCTTAAATAAACTCAACCTCTTCATCCTCCCCTTCTTCAACACAATTTATATATGGCACATAAAAGTATATATAATACAGAAGATGACATTTGGTGGTTTCGCCTATGAACACACCCGCGAAACCAACACCAACACAAGGGTGACCACGCCTACTAACCCCAAAAGTTTCCTCCCGACCCTTGTTCCCTCTCCCTTCCATCCCCACTGCCTCCCAGCAGGCAACGCTCTGTGTGGTGTGTGCACATAGGAATGAGGGATGCACAGTGTGCGTGTAGAAGCCAGAGAATAACTCCAGGAAATCAGTTCTCTCCTTCTACCCTGTGGTCCCGGGACTGAGTTCAGGTCAGCAGACTCCAGAGCAGGCACCATTAGCTGAGCCATCTTGACAACCCAAGTTTGTATTTTCTGGGTGGAGAGATGGCTCAGAGGTTAAGAGCACTGGCTGTTCTTCCAGAGGTCCTGAGTTCAAGTCCCAGCCACCACATGGTAATCTACAGCCATCTATGAAATCTGGTGCCCTCTTCTGGCATGCAGGCATACATATTATACATAATAAATAAGTTTTAAAAAGATCATCTGATATGCATTATTTTTATTTGTTCTTTCTTTCAGCATGCTGTTGTGTATATTCACAGGTGATCTCTGTCTCTTGCTAAGTATTATTCCTGTCTATGGATTATATCACAATTTATTTACCTTTCCACCTGTCTATGGAGATTTTGAAGTTTCCAGCTTGGGACTGTTGCAAATACAGTTGCTGTGAATGTTTGTGTACAGATCTATGTAAAAAACAAGCTTTTATTTTGGATAAATACCTGGGCATGGAGTGCCCCACCAGATAATAGATTTATGCTTTTTAAAAAATCTTACTTATTTATTTGTTTAGAGGCAGGGTCTCACTACATAATCCTGCCTGTGCTGGAACTCATTATCTAGACCAGGCTGGCATTGAACTCACAGAGATCCACCTGCCTCTCCAGTGCTGGGACTAAAGGTGTATACCAACATATCTGGCTCTTCTTTTTTATTGTATATACAGCGTTCTGCCTGCATGACAGAAGAGGACACCAGATCTTATTATAGATGATCGTGAGTCACCATGTGGTTGCTGGGAATTGAACTTAGGACCTCTGGAAGAGAGTTAGTGCTCTTAAATCTCTGATTCATCTCTCCAGCTCCTCTTCTTTTTAAATTTAATTTTAACAATTACATTTATTTATTTATGTGGGTGAGGGGAGGCGTGACAAAAACACAGTTGTGGAGGTTGGAGAACAACTTGTGAGTGTCCTCTTGTCCGTCATGTGGGAGCCAGGGATTGAACTCGGGTTACTAAGCTTGGTGTCAAGCACCTGCATTTATTTACCCTCTGATCCATTTTACCCACCTTTTAATTTTATACATTTTGATTTATTTATCTGTGTGCATATATTTAGTATGAGCATGTGCGGCATCACTGTGTCCAGATGAAGCCAGAGGACAACCCATGGGAGTCAATTACTTCCTTCCTGAGCTCAGTCGGGTGCATCTGCGCGTACCACCTGCTGAGTCATCTCAGGGGCCCTGTGCTTTGTTTTTAAAAGACAGTTCAGAACCACGTCTCCAAAGTGCTTGCTTCATTTTACATTCTACCAGCACCTTCTGTGTGGCTCCCACATCCCCTTTCGTGATTGGCGGCTACAAACCAGAGGATGAATTTCAGAACCGAGTCCCCACTGCATTTGTCCTGCTGGCGACTTCCACCGAAGTCCTGGAGCCCGGGGCAAGAAGTCAGGAGCATCCGGAAGTCGCTCAGACATGCTGCACCCTCCCCACTGGCTGTCTGGACCTGGGGGTGCTTCAGAGGATGGAGAACCTGAGCAGGGCCAGAGGAGACAATGCACAGAGGACCTGGAATGATCCCTCTGGGACTGAAGACAAATCTCATAAATTAGAACCCCAGTAGCATAGAAACTAGTTTTTCATGAGTACATATCTGAGCTGGTGTCCCGGCCCCCAAGAGGTGGGACTGATCTCAGACCCTGGAGAGGTGGTCCACAGCTCGAATGCCCAGAACCTAGGGGTCCAGAGCCCTGAGGACTTTTCTAGGTACAAGGATGTGGATGTTGATTTAGACCTATTCCCTAGTGGACAATAGCCAGGGCCAATGTCCTTGTCTCATAACCACTGCTGAGGCCTGACCTTTTTCTCTGGTCCTGTTTGTGATCAGTTAGGATAACATAATGTTAAGAGATAACATAATCCATTGGATGCAGCTCCACTGGAGGTTTTGAGGTGTGTTGTTCATTTCTTCATCCATCCATCCATTCACATGCACATCAATAATCATCATTAGATCCAGAGAGGACTCAGGGAGGCCCTGCTGAGTAATTTAGACAAAATTCAACAGGGGGAGTGCCAACAGCTTCCCCACAGCTGAGTGGTTAGATATGGTTAGAAAGAGCCCTTAAACAGCGTGGAGGACATGGGTCATGCACAGACCACCTCACAGACATCCCTAGGAAGAGGTGAGGAGGGTCTGAGCAAGGCAGCGGTGGGATCATGCAGAGCCCCGCAGGTGATTGGCATGAACCCAGGGCTGGCTCCCTTCTCTGGATCTAGTCAGACTGTTGTTCGTCAGTCACCACCAAACGCGGATTGTGTACACGGTCAACAGATGGGGCATGGTAGGAGAAATGGAGGACGGCTATTCGGTCTCGGTAGAGAAGCCTGAAATGATCACTCAGAGGTGAGAGTTGAGACAAGACACATGTCTGCTCCCCCCACACCCATCTGTCACCTGCGACTGGTGGTGGGGTACACAGGTGTCCTCTTGAGATAACTATTAGTCTGAAATGGCTCCCAGCAGCTCAGTCACCTGACATGAAAACACAGAAATCCCTTCTTGCCCCCAAATCTTCAGGCAGTTGACAGACTCCCAAGGGCCATAACTTTGCACTTCTAGGAAGGAAAGGACTCAGTTTCCCTTGGATACCCCATCTTTAGGACTGGGAGGTGACGGAGGGGAAACTAGAACCCGGTATGGAGGGTGCAGATTAGATAGCTCAGCTCAATATTTGTCAAAGTTGGGTCTCAGCTCTGATCGCCAAACTTTTGTAAACAAGGGAAAGTCATTGTAACAAGGGACTTTCGTGTTGTTGTTGTCGTTGTTATTGTTGTTCCATTGCACACAATGAGTAGAACACGAGTCAGGTGTGTTACTGTCACCAGCTGAAGATGGCGCCCACAGGTGAACTCAGAGTGACACCTGCCATACCCAGAGTTCACCTTCAGGAAAGTGTGCAAGGCCAGAGGGCAGAGAAGAGGAGAAACTGGAGGCAGGGGAGCGGGACTTGCTGGTGGAGCAAATACTTGGAGATGCATGGTAAAAGCAGGTAGCCTCTTCCCATCTCTGTGCCTCCTGGATAGGGAGGCCACAAACGACAGTGTGTCACCTGGTCAAGCTGGTGCTGGACCCTGACCACACAGGGACCTGTGGTCTGTGTTTGTGCCCCTCCTCTCTGACCTGGGTCATGGATGGTGGAGACCGGGGCTCAGGCCTTTCAAGCCAGGTGGAGAACAGCAGGACGCTGTTCTTTCTGCTTCTCTTGGTTTGATCGTGAGGAATGATCATTTGATCATTGGCGAGCTACCTGGGACCTGTCCCTGAATCTGGAAGCCCCTGGGGTTTCAGTGTCCACTTTACCCATCATTTACTATTCGATGAAGAAGACAGGCCGCCAAAGCCCTAGCCAGAAATGGCCAACTTTGTTTGCCTAAGCTACAGGGGCTCCAAGGACCTCTGTGCTTTGACTTTCTGGGATGCACTTCTGGGGGCTTCCTGGGGGTCAGTGACTCAGTCACTACCTTGGCATGTTTTCTGTCCTGAGGCACTACCACCAAAAATGCCACCTGGCCTTGTTCATGGAGAGTCTAAGAGGAGAGAGACTGCCCGGGTCAGGCCTGTTGGGTGAATGAGGCTCTCCTGTTGGCCAGGCTCTCCTGTACAGAAGAGCTGGTGGGAGTCTAAGGCTGGAGCCCAGCTAGACTCTAAGCCAGTGCAGAAGATAAGGCGTGTGAGGAGCTGGGCAGTGCCTGGCACGGAGCACAGGGCTATGGCTGTTGCTGTCATTCTCGGTCAGGTGCTCTGATATTCCCCTGATGCTCTGATAGTCAGGACCTGAGCCAGGTACTGAATGGTAGTGCCAGCCTGCGAAACCCCAGGAGGAAAGTCTAGCAAGGGGCTCAGGTCAGATATCCAGGCTGGACATCGCTGGACCCGGAGCACAAATTCCCGCTAATGACCCAGGTGGAGGCAGAGGAATACTGCTCTATCTTTTGTATCCCTGCCATGGGGTGCTGTTGTGGGGGTGGGGTGGGGTGTCGGGGTGGTTCCTCTGGAAAGGGAGGAATGCAGAAGCTCTGGGTAGGGAGGGAGGCTGGGTTCTTAGTATATTTGTATAGCAAACATTCTCTCTGGCCTGTTACCTTGACACCTCCTGGAGAGGCAGATGTGAGGTGTATGGATCAGGGTGGTATATTTCTGTTACTAGGGAAACTGAGGTTTAAAACCTCCTTTGTGGGCTTTAATTTTGTCAACACAGTAATTTTTAAATGGACTCACAAGGAAGCTTGAGGACAATTTTATTAGACTTTTTGAGAAAAACAACAGAGCAGTCAAGCTCTAAGTCTTGTCCACTGCCAGGAGCAGGGGAGATAGAGAAAAAGCCATGTCGTTTCAGGTAGACTTGGATGGAAAAAGCTCTCGATACAAGAAAAACACTCCTGAGACTGGAAATGGACTGGAATACTGAAGAAGGAGCCAAGAGAACCATTTGGCCACTGTGGTGTGTGGTTCTTTATACTCCACACCTCTGCTGTTTGTATTTGGGTAACCTTTTTTTCTGAGCATGCTCTTTTCATGGGATGGAGCTTCCAGTCTTCCTCTGCAAACTGGCTTCCTGGTCCTTTTTTTTTTTTTAGGAGAAAATAAATAAAATTTATTTTAAAAGAGCATTAAAAAACTATAACTGACTTTGAGAACATATAATAAATAGTCAAATTATTATTTTTTAGTGCACTATCTAGGCTGTTTAGTAAGATTAAATTTTTAAATTTCATTTTTACATTCTAATCATAGTTCTCCCCCGCCACTCCCCAAACCTACGTCCCATCCACTCTTCCCAATGGGTAAGGGCTCTGATGGGGAAATCAAAATCTGGCGCATTAAGCTGGGACAGGACCAGGCCACTCCCCAATGTATTAAGGCTGATTATGGCATCCCGCCATAGGGAATGGACTCCAACAAGCTAGCTCAATGCAGCAGGATAGATCCTGGTCCCATGGCCAGGGGCCCCTCAGATAGTCCAAGTTTCACCACTGTCTCCCTAATCTTAATCGCCTCCTCCAGTTCTTACTCTTTTGTCGCAATCCCGCCCACAAGCCACAAGCCACGCCTACAAATTTCCCCTGGCTTCTCTTTGAGTCCGTTTTGCCTGACCGGTGCCTGTATAGAGCACAAATGTCCTGGCTGCTAGCCAACCGAGCAATAGAAGGAGCAAGTGGCCAGATAGATGCCCCCTCAGCCCTCCATACTCCAGCAAGGACAGGAGGGTGCCTCACGGCTCCCGCATTTCCTGGCGGGACTAATAAACATATTGGATAAGCTGACATTCTTCTTAAAGGCCTGCAAGTACTTGAAGGCCCAAATTTGAGTCAGGCGGGACATCTTTGGGGGATCAGTCAGGTTCTGGCCAATGGTTGAGACAGAAAGGTAAGAAAGGTTTATTTGTTGTAGCATCTCCTGAGGTTTTTAAATAACACTTATTTATATGTGGGGGGGGGGGGGAGGTGCCTGCGGAAGTTCGAGCACAACTGGTAGGATTCAGTTTTCTCCTTTCACTCGTGGGTCTCAGGGTTTGAGCTCAGGTTGTCCGATTTGGCAGAAGGACCTTTACCCCCTGAGCCAACTCACCAGCCCTTCCTTGAGACTCCTGACAACAGGATCCAGGGGACAAAATCCCAGGAGTTACTGAAAATTTTTTTAGCCCAGCATGGTGGCCCATGCCTTTGATCCCAGCCCTTGGACAGGAAGATGTCTGTGAGTTCAAGGCCAGCCTGGTTTATGCAGCAAATTACAGGCCAGCAGGGCTATGTAATGAGACTACCCTGTCAAAATAAAGAAAAAAGAAAAGCCATTCTAGCCATAGAGACCAACCTACTGCAGGCTGGGAGCCTCGGCCATCGCATGGGCAACACTTCTTTTCTCATAGCTGGAGCTGGGGAGGCTGAGGAACCTCTGACACTCCATCCTGTGGTTTGCTGCTCCATGGCCCACAACCCATCCACTCCCAGAAAGGTCTCAGCAATAGCAGTCACAGCCTCACTTTGTCACTGCCCGATTGGCCAGCACATCTCAGGTGAGAGGCTGAATATAGAGGAAGAGCTTCAAGCAAGATGAGGCTCCTGGCATATCCCAGAGCCTGCCATTCTCTCCCTTGTAGGCTTTGGGTGGTCTGGGTGCTCCTAGTATAAAAACAAAAAACAAAACAAAAAAGCAAAAACCACTTAGATTTAGCATTGCTAATCGTTAGAGAAATATACATTAAAATCACTGGAAATACAATACAATACATGATAGAATAGAAGCACATTCCTATCAGTGTGGTTAAAAGGAAAAAGACTGCCACTGCCCCGTGAGGATGGAGATGTGGACCTGGTCAGTCTAGGCACTGGAGATGTTGAAGCGAGGATGTGCTGGTTCCTCTAGTATCAAATCCCCAGTTTCCTTGGGTTTCTGGTAGGAGCTGTGATCAATTGCGCTGGCAGCGCCAGAGCCAAAAACCTGCATATCGTCTCTAGGAAGGGAATGAAGGGACAGATGAGCAGACCTCTTCCTTGGAGATGGCCACAATAAAGGAAGGCAACCCAGAGCTAAGAAAGAAAGTCTACCCAGGTGTGATAATTCAACAACGGAAGCCATGCTGAAGAAAAGACATAGTTTCGTTATTTTCAAGACAAGGCAGGGGGCGCAGTAAATAATAACAGCGAGATGAAAGGTTCTGCCATCACAAGTCAAGTGCAGACTTGTGGCCCAGGATTACGTCCACCAGTGGCACAGCGTGATCCCACAGTGTGTTTGTGAAATATAATGCCTTTTAAAGAAAAAACATCCTTGCTACGAAGAAAGAAAAAAGGAAAAGAAAAGCAGCTACTGCTTGGGCAACCATTTTAGCATCTTTTCAAAAATGTTACCAATCTCCCCATAGTCTCATTGCTAGACATTTACAAGAGAGACAAAAACTTAGATTCACACACACACATGCACATACACACACATGCACACATACGCACACACACACATTCAATTTGTTTATGGTTTTGTGAGTGTATGTGTGCACGCACGTATGTAACTATTATATGCGTGTGTACATGGAAGCCAGAGGAGAATATCAGCCATCTTACCCTATCACTCTCTGCCTTGTTTCCTTGAGACAACATGGAGCTAGGCTGTCAGCTTCCAACCAGCCAGCCCCAGCGATCCTCTTGTCTCCGTCCCCTATAGTGCCGAAGTTATGGGCACACATGGCATGCCTGGCTTTGTATGTGAGTGCTGAGACCCGAATTAAGGCCCTCGTGCTTGGGCAGCAAGGGTCCTTACTGACTGAGCTTTAAAAAGGCACCTATTAACCACAGTGCTAAGCACCATACCAAGGGCCCAGTGAGTTTCCATCTTATCCATTCGCTCATTCGACAGCTCCAGCAGCCAACATTTTTGAAGTGCCTACACCGGGCACAAAGTCGACCACTCCTCCCTGCTTCTGGGCAGCTTCCAGAGTCAGGTGGGGATCCAGCTGGGCGAGCACCCAAAGGCCTGTCCTTGGAGCCTGCGTTGCTGTAGCGTGAGGGCTGCCAAGATTTTTCAACCTCTGGAGGAACTCTACAACCTAGAAAGGGTGGCTGGAGTGATAAGACAGAGAGGGGTGACCCAGGAGGCATTTGTTCCCTGTGTCACATGGACAGGACAGCTGTCCAGGTGACCAAGCTGTGCTAACCCCCAGTTCCAGCTGCAGAGCCAGGTCTGTGTCCTGTTTCCTTGCTTGCTGGTTCTTCCTACATTTTTTCCCCCAACTTGGACATTGGAGTGGACATGGCTTCTTTGGTGACAGCATCAAAAGTGGAAAATCCCAGCGTGAGCCAGGGTGGGCGACATTCCCAGAGAACACAGAAAACCACAAGGCAGTGGAACTAACCAGAGCTATATGCGTTGATGTGGTGCAACTCAAAAACAACACTGTAGTATTGAGAACAGTTAGCAGAATTCACAGAAATAAAACAATTTAAGAATGAGGGTTTGTTTTATTTTATTGGTTTGAGTTTTTAAATTTATTTCTGTGTGTGTGTGTGTGTGTGTGTGTGTGTGTGTGTGTGTGTGTGTGTGTCACAGCATGTGGGCGGGAGTCAGAGGACCACTCTTGGAGTTGGTTCTCTTCTTCCACCTTTATAGGTGTTCTGGGGATTGAACTTGAGTCACCAGGCTTTTGTGGTAAATGCCTTTACCCACTGAGTCATCTTGATGCCCTATTTTGATTGAACAAGTTTTTATATAGCTCAGACTGACCTCAAGCTCAATATGTTGCCAAGACTGGCCTTAAACTTCTGATCTCCTTGCCTCCACCTCCCAAGTGCTAGAATTACAGGCGTGTGCATCCCACCCAATCTTAAGCCATTTTAAGTGTTTATAAAACACAAGACAGGGACTAGAGGTATAGCTCAGTTTGATGATTGATTTGTCTTTTATACATAAAACCCTGGATTCAGTTCTCCGCACCAGGCAGAGTCAGGTGCAATGGGTCATGCCTGCTCTCCTAGCACTTGGTAGATGGAGGCAGGAGGATCAGGAATTCAAGGACATCCTGAGCTATAAAGGGATTTTAAGCCAGCCTGAGCTATATGAGATCTTCCCTCAAAACCAATAAATAGAACAATGACAACTAACAAAATACTATTATTTACTGTAGATAAAAATTTAGATATGTAGGCCAGGGGGTGTGACACACACCTTTAATCTCAGCACTTGGGAGGCTGAGACAGGACGATCTCAGTGAGTTCAAGGCCAGCCTGGTCTACAGAGGGAGACCCAAGACAGCCAGGGATGTTACGCAGAGAAACCCTGTCTAGAAAAACTAAAAAAAAAGGAGGTATCTATTATGGCATTATATAAAATACATATGTAACAGCATGTATGCATTGCACAGAATACATGCTATACATTGTTATTGATATGAATTTTTTTAAAACCTGAATAGAAAAAATACATGCTAACCTAAGAGGTGGGTTAGTGCTCTCTCTCTCTCTCTCTCTCTCTCTCTCTCTCTCTCTCTCTCATACACACACACACACACACACACACACACACAGCAAACCATCAACACCTGTCAAACCTCAGATATATAAGCTAAACCAAAGGCTTGTTTTCTGTACTCTGGGTTGAGGTGTTTCCTAATTTAGAAGCAGAACGACAAGAACCTGGAGAACATTCTAAGTGACATAAGCCAGGCACAAAGAGGACGAGCACTGTATGATTCTTTGTCTGTGGGATAAGAGAGTTGTCACATCCCAGAGACAGAAGAATGCTGGTTACCAGGGACTCGGGTGGTGGCACCAGCTAGTGCTTAAATGAAGACAGGGTTTCAGTTGGGGGTGACTTAAAGAAAATGTTCCAGAGACACATGGTAGTGATGTTATACATTGTGACTCACATTTAAAGTCTTTATTTAATGTATTACTATTATTATGTGTGCCTTGTGTACACACACACACACACACACATTCTCACACACGTGTGCTGTATGTGTGCCATAGCACCTGTGTGGAAGACAAAGAACAACTTTTGGGAGTCAGTTTCTCCTAGCACCTGGGGTTCCAGAGGTTGAACCTTAGGTCGTCAAGCTTGCATGGCATGTGCTTGTGCTGCTGAGCCGTTCACTGGATGTGAACTACTTTATTGTTTGAGGCAGTGTCTTACTAGTTTAGCCTGGAATTTGCTGTATAGTCCAGGCTGGCCACAAACTCATAATCCTCTTGCTCTTGGTACAGTGTTGTTACTTCTATGTTGCTGTTGCTTCTTCCTTTTTTTTTTCCCCCACAGGGTATCTCTGTGTAGCCCTGGCTGTCTTAAAACTTGCTCTGCAGACCAGGCTGGTCTCAAACTCAAAAATCTACCTGACTCAGCCTCCCATGTGCTGGATTTAAAGGCATACACCACTATGCCCAGCTATGTGTTGCTTCAAAAAAAATTAATAAAAACAACACAGGATAGACAAATATATAGAGAAAGAGAGCAAATTAGTGGCTGCCTAGGGCCAGGGAGGATGCCAGGAAAATACCTAACGGGTATAGCATTTCTTCCTAGGGTAATGAAAAAGCTCTAAAATTGATTGTGGTAATGGATGTGGAGCTGTGACTCCACTAAAAGCCAATGAATAAACGTCCAATGAGTGTATGGTATATGACAGACCTGTTTCAAAAAAAGGAAAAAAAAAAGGAAACTTTTTCTGTCATCCTAAGAAGTCCATGATCTGTCAGTTCAAACCAGCTTCAACACGAGTGTCACAACCTAACCAGGAGCTCCTAAGCCTTCCCGCCCCACGACATGGGAAGAGAACTCCGTGAGCTGGATTCCAGTCCTGTGCATCCACAGAACCGTGTCAGGAAAGCGGAGTCTGAGTGTCTGAAGAAAGGGGTTAATGCAAATAGTCTCCAGGTTCCTCGGATTCCAAGCCTTAATTAATACCACTCAAGGCCCGTGGTGCCTGTGAAAGCGAGGTGGTATGAATGTGCCCTGTGCTGGCCTTGTTAGCTCAGCACTCCGCATGAGACGAAGGCAGCCTCACCACCGGCTCAGCAGCCTGCAGGGCCGGTCCAGGCCTCCACGGAAGCCTTTTCTCTGGTCCCACGTCTTGTTCTCCAGGGCATTTTTGAGGTCTAAGTGGTCTGGACCAGGATGTCCATCCTGAGCACCAGATGCAGCCTGGCTTCGGTAGCCCTTTGTCAGGTTATCAATTTAGGCTGTAGAAGGGGCAATCAGGGTGGACCTCCTGCCGCCGACTTGGTGACTGTCCCTCCAGGTCTAAAGACAGTGAAGGCGTCTGGTTCTTTCTACTTCAGATGTGCCACTGTGGGCCAATCCAGCCACATCCTGTGGGACCAGCCCCTGTCACGTGTAACCTGGGGTGTGGTGCCAGTTCATTTTGCCCTCATGTGTGTTAGGAAGAAATCCTAAGATGAGTCGCTCCACCGGCACAAAGAAATCCAATTAGGTCAAATCAAACCGAATTAAAATGCCCATGTTTTATTAAATACAGCGCTCTCAGATGGCAGAGAGCATGGCAGGGGAGACAAAAAAAAAAAAAAAAAACAGGGAGCACATGCAAAACCCGGGACCATGTGTTCCTTCTCTGGGCACCCATTTAAATACCCTGTGGGAATGGTCCTGACCCTTCCCTGGCATGCTGGGATTTGGAGTCCAGACCAATGCAACTCCCAGGCCACGGGGAGTCGGGATGGATGCCAGGGACATGCTCCCAACTTAACAATGTGGATTCTTACCAAGGACTTGCTCCTTCCTGCTCAAATCAAGTGCCAAATGGTCCTAGGTTCTCCTGAAAATATGTGACATAGCCTCATTTGTCCTTTGTTCTGGACTGTCCTCTCAGGGAAGGGGCTCTCCTACCATACCACCCCTCAGGCCACCAACCCAAGAGCGCCGTACAATGGCTTCATGTGCCTCTCTTTGTTTTTAATTTTTAAAATGTATTCACTGGGGTTTGTTTGGTTGCTTTTGTTTTGAGACAGAGTCCTTCTACATAGTTCAGGCTGTCTTGAAACTCACTGGGTAGCCCAGGCTAGCCTCAGACTTGCAGTCCTCCTGCCTTAGCCTCTCAAGTGTTGTCCCCCCAACTCTTGGGACACATACTAAGACCTGAGTGATGGACGCTCAGGGAGATTCCGAAGCAGCATGCTCAGCACCACTAATGGCCTTCCTTGTCAGGGGTGGGGAGGCTGTTCATTTTGGGTCATCTATATCCCATGGGGACCCCTCCTTGATACTGTGGCCATAAAGCCACTGTAACCCCTGGAATAATTCTCTGGCCAGCAAGGCAGGTGATAGAGGCACGTGGGGTTAGGATTGGCAGCTCTGGCTCCCTCGGCTCTGGCATAATGACTGGAGATCTTCCAACTCAGGGACTACTCTGGAGGCCCACGAGCCTAAGAAATGCTACTCTGGTCTACTACGTCAACAGCCGCTCCCAAGGTCTGTTGTCCCTGGGCCACCGCTACAGTATGAATTTGTTCCGACCCAGGTTCATGTTGAGGCTGAGATTCTCAGTGTAACTAATTACCTAAGAGGTATTTAGGCTACAGGCGCCACCCTTACAAATGGATTAATGTCCTTCTCAGGAGAACAGAATAATTGCGACAGGAGCAAGTCAGTTCTTATGAGGCAAGGTCGTAATGGCGGGAACCTGGAACCTCCCTTCACTCACTCTCTGCACCTATGCTTTCCTTCCGCCACGAGGCCTTCATCAGGGGCCCAGCAGATACAGGCTCTATGCTCTTGAACTTCCGAACTATGAACTAAAATAAGCCTACTTCCTCTATAAATCACCCAGCCTCGGGCAATTTGTTACACCAACAGAAAACAATTAATTGACCATCAGGTTCTTCTGGTGTGTGTGCTTCTCTAACACAGTGGCACGTGTTGCTGTTCAGACGGGGTAGGCTTCCCCACCTAGTGCCTGTCTCTGGGTGCTCTTCCCAGTTCTCCATACTTCCCTTCGATGTGTTGCAACCTGGTGGATACAGTTAGTCACTCTTTCCAGGTAGCTCTGAGAGTCATGACCCCCATCTTCCAATCTCCTGCCTCCCTTTTCCTTCCCCTCCTGGTATCTTGTCATCCTCAAACAGCCAGTATTAATCTCTTTCCTTATCCAGTTTCTCAGAGGAACTGAGGCCAGAGCCTGATGGCCTCCTACCAGAATACTCTCTTATGGCAGAGACAGGTCTTTTCCCTCTCTCCCGGAGAAGCAGTGCGGAAGACTGGTTCCTGGACTCACTCAACCTCTGTCTCCACTTGGGCGACTCTAGGCAAGTTGCTTAGCCTCGTTGTGTATCTTGTGTAATTTAAGGACAAGCATAATACTACACAAGGTGTTTGCGAGGATGAAATGGGATTGGGGAGGCAAGCTCAGCATGGGCTTGGCATATAGTAGATACCCAAGGAAGGCCACCAGTGGTGCTGAACACGCTGCTTCAGAATCTTCCTGAATATCCACCACTCTTGCCTTAGAATGCACCCCAAGAACTGGGGGCGGGGGGAGGACAGACACCTTGCAGATGACCAAGTGACCACGGTCCACAGCCTGCCTCAGCAGATGAGATCTGTCTGTAGTAGATGGTTGTTGAAACTCCTGTGAGATACAGTCCCCATGTCTCCTGGACCCTACATCACCCAGCTGCCTCCTACGGTCTGGGACCTAAGGAGGGGGTGCCAACTCTGCTTACGTGGACCATCCAAGGGCAGCTTGAAGAAGGCCAGCTTTTTTATTTATAGTTAAACTTCTCTGCCGTTACGGCTTGTCTGTAATTTGGGAGGTCTTTTATTATGTTTTCTTCATGTAGATCAGTGGAAAAATAAATGAAAGGGAAAATTGTGTGTGTTGTGGTTAGGGAAAATTACCAGGGGAAAAGCATACTTTATGTTCCCCTCCTTGGTGGGGTGTCTAGGGTGTCCCAGGACACCAGAACAAGACATGGGCCCTGCTACAGGGCCCTCGTGAGACATGGCACCCAGATCAGTAGGAACAGACTGAACCTGGAACCTTGGTTTTGCTACTGGCTTGCTAGTGCCTTGAGCAGCCTCACCTGCCTCGTGTTGAAAACTGGAACCACTGGCTGGCTTAGCATCCTGGTGGGCCAAGATGCAATTTCCTATGAGAGGGCAGAAGACAGCTTAACAGCGGGAGTCCTCAGGGATGCCAGCCAGGCATGGCAGTACCATAAAAAAACAAATTGAACAGAAAAGCAGGTACAGCTGAAGCCCAGTTCTGCCAAAGATCCCTACCCTTGTGACTCTTGGGGCCTAAGGACTGCACTCTCGACTCCCCTTCTGTTCAGCAATGGCCATTGACTGCAGGGGAGCCTGGGACACCCAGGCCAAGAGGAGATCAGCTGTGTCTGTAGTACAAACTCCCATACTTTCCATGTGATCCCAGGGTGGTCACCAAGGGGCAGCCAAACACCTGGCACACAATTTCAGGAGAGTGGCCTGGCATTTCTTATTGTGAAATGTGGCTGACCTTCTAAACTGCACAAAACAAAGAGGTTCGTGTCTCTGTGGTCTGTGCTTGTGACAAGGCTGTGGCTGGTGGGATATTAGGAGGACAAATTCAGATCCCTTGGTCATCTCCCTGCAGGACAGCAGGTCTGGAAGTTTTCGTTCTCAACCCCAAAGATCTAGCCTGGTTCCCCTCAGGGCAGGCGGCCACAAGCAGAGAAACTCCAGGCCTAATAACCAAGGTTGTTCAGAAACTATGGCTGATGATTGTGTGACCCACTGCCCCCACCCGGGACAGACTGGGGCCTCAGGCCTGGTAGCATTGCTATACATCTTAATGGATTTAGACAAGTAATTGAGATCCTCTGAACCAACCCTCCCATGACCATGTGGGGTGACAAAGGTCATTTATGGACGAACAAGCGGTCAGACCCAGCCTAAGGTTTGGCATGTAGGAGGTGTTCAGATCCTCCCATGACTCACTGGGACAATAAGAGGCCTTGGGACCAATATAGCATACTGGCTGGTTTCATTTCCCTGATTTCACACCATCCCACCCCCTCATTACTAACTCTGCCCACTCTGCCCTTGTTGGGATCTTTGCAGACCTCTGTCCACTCCAGGGCATTCCCTCCCTTTTAGAACGAGGGTGAAAATTAAAGTCATGAAACCTTTTGCCTACAACAACTGTGCTGCTTTTTATCCCCAGGCCTTAGTCCACAAAGCCAACTTGTTCTGTCCCTGCCAAATACTTACACTACTCCAACTTCTTCTATGCATGAGCTGTGGAGTGACTTTTTCTCTGGACATGGCTAACATCCTCTGCCACCAAACTTTCCTATATCCAGAGTGTGGAACGACTGGACTTGACTTCTATGACCCCCCCCCAACTTTTATGTGTGCTGTGGTTTTGTTCGCATTATGCGTTTTGTTTGTGTGTGCGTTCACGTGTCAGGGTGAGTGCACATGAGCCACAGTGTGCACGTAGAAGTCAAAGGACCACATGCAGGAGTCCTCGCCTTCCACCACGTGATCAGTCAGGTCTACAGGCTTGGCCACAAGTGTCTTTACCTGTTGAGCCCTGGGCTATGCTTCCAATGTAAAATATTGTCCATGTGTTCATATTTTGAATACTTGATCTTCAACTGAGGGATGCTATTTTGGAAGGTTCTGGAAATTTACAGAAGCAGGACTTACCTGGAGGAAGTGGGTAACTCTGATGGCTATTCTTGGGCGTCAACTTGAGTACACCTGGAATCAACTAAAACACAAGCAGTCGGGTGTACCTGTGAAGGATTTTGTCTCAGTTAAATCATTTGAAATGGGAAGACCCACTTCTGATCCAGATCTTTTGAGATTGAAAAAAAAAAATCTACCTTTAATCTGGGCCACACTTTCTGCTCTAAGCCCATATAAAGGACATGGAAGAACAGTATTGTGGCATTATCTTTTTGTACACTGTGAAGATGTGTCACTGTTACTGGTTTAATTAAAAGCTATGTGGCCAATAGCGAGGCAGGAATTTCAGGGACAGAGGATGCTGGGAAGAAGAAGGGTGAAGATACCAGGAGTTGCCAGCATATGGAGAGGAAGCATGACATGTAGTGGATAAGGTAACAAGCCATGAACCATGTGGCAGCATGCAAGTTAATAGAATTTCGTTAAGTTATAAGAGCTCATTAGAAACAAGCCTAAGCTATTGGCCAAGCTTTCATAATAAATAATAAGTCTCAATTTTTTTGTGAGCTAACAGCCCAAAGTAAAATCTGACTGCAAGGAAGCTTGTTCTCTCGGCCTGTTTGCTCTTGCTGGCAAGTCCATTCCTTCACTGGCACTAGAACCTACTTCTTCAGGGTCCCGGCATACACTGAAGACCAGCTGAGACATCCAGCCTTGTGGACTGAACAACTACTGGATCTTTGGACCTTCTGTTCATAGGCAGTCATTATTGGATTAGTGGGACCATAGCCTAGAAGCCATTCTAATAAATCCCATAGACAGACAGATAGATAAAATGATAGACAAATTCATTCTATAAGTTCTGTTCCTCTAGAGAACCATGACTAATACAGTCCCTGAGGACATCTTGTCCTTTGGTCCCTTCTATGCTTGTTGGTATGTGAACTGCTGGGCCTGCCATCCCCTCCCAGCCATACTGACCCAACACCTTTGAAACTGTAAGTCAAAATAAATAATTCCTTCCTTCAGTTGCTCACAGCAGGAATTTGGTCACAGTTTCACAAGAATGACTAATGCAATCTCCAGCCATTGGGAAAACCCTCAGCAGGCTGTATAGCTTTGCTAGCCATCATCAACATGGTTTTTAAAAAAGAAAGATTTTTTTCTATTTATATTACATTTGACCTCACAGGAAGTGATGATGGCCCTTTGCTTGCTTGCTTGCTTGCTTGCTTGAGGTTATCCCCTGTTTGCTAGCTAGGGTTCATTGACTCCCCAGAGATAGATGAGGGCAGAGAGAGGTAGGAAGTGAACAAGGGTTATGATGGCCAGTTTTAATGCCAACTTTCTATAAATTAGAATCACTTTTCTAGGGAGCCTCAAGTGAGGAATTGTTCTGATTGCCTTAACTGAGAGGGGGAAACTCCCTGCAGATGTGCTGGCATCTTCTGCAGCATCCCAGACGAGAAGGGACAGGACAGAAGGAAGATTATTCACTGTAGCTCACTGAGGAGCTGATTTTGCCCTGCGGCTGTTGCTTCCTTCGCTGATATCAGAACCAGTATTTCCAGCCTTCCCAGCCTTCCAGGACCAGCAACTCTCCAGGAAACTTCCAGGTTGTGAGTGCCCGATTGGCTGAGGCATCCAGCCTCATAGACTGTGCAACTACCAGGTTCTCTGCCTCTGCAGTGTGAGGCAGCTACTGTGGGACGACTCCCACTGTTGAGACACCTAGCCTCCATCCAAACAACCACAACTCAAACTAGGACAAGGGTGCTGACACCCTAGCCTTCTCCACGGTGGTTGTACACGCCTGGGTCTTTCTGAGCAGGGTACCCTCATGGAGTCCTCAGAGACACCTTCACCTCATCTCCCCATTGGGGACCTTCCAAGTGGTTCTGCAGCAAGGATCCATCTCCTCAAGTGGCTACTTGATGCCCTCCCCTGGCTCTTTCTGTCACTGTCATCTCTCCTAGAAGGAAATGCTCTTGGGCAAGACATCTTTATGATGGTTCCAGGCATCTCTCTTCTATGGAGGGTTTAGGAACAAGTGTGGAGCCCAAAATCTGTAGACGTGTGTAGCCTGAGAAATTTAGGCATTGCTATCACCTGGGTCTGGAACATTCCCCAAAGGCTCACAAGGTGAAGGCATACATGCTGTTAGGAGGTGATAAAGTCTTTAAGAGGCAGACGACGGAAACTGGTTCCCTGGGAGGGTGTCCTTGAAGGAGGTATTAGGATCCCAGGTCCCTCCTTACCTTCTCTTTTGCTCCCTGACAATAGTGAACAGTTTCCTCTATTGCACGCCCCACTCTGCTGACACAGGCCCCAAAGCAACGGAACCAAGGGACTATGAACTGAAACCTCTGCGGCCATGAGTCAAAATAAAATTTCTCCCCCTGTAATTTGTTAGTTTCAGTCATTTTGTCATAGTGACGGAAACTGACAGACACATACATCATTCTCAGAGCATGGGGAACCCTTGGAGTGTTGAGTACAGGGTAACATGGCAGGTAGTATCTGTAACAGTCCATGAACATGCGGATGCTTGTTTCTTCTTGCATGGGAAATCTGAAGGGCAAAACAACTGGCCAGGTGGACAGTTGGCTCAGATATGAAAGCCAATGCCAAGAAGGCCTGTATGTTAGCTTGAGGATCTAGGTGATGACGGGCACCAGCCATTGAGGAAAGGAATTGTGGGGCGGCCTGACTGAGGCCAGCAGACAACGAGCATTGAGGCTTGGTCATGCTGAGATTGAGATGCTCGCCAGATGCCAAGTGGGCTCTTAGACAGAGGGAGATAAACTTGAGATTTTTCAGCACAGTCCCACCAACTTTCTTGGCCGTACACTCTCATGCAGAAAACAAATGACACAACTGTGTACGGTGGCCCTGGGTGTGCTAGTCTGGAGCTTGGAACACTCAGGACAGAGACGAATCAATAGCTCACAGGATGCTTATTCAGCCGCTGGGTGTCATGTCGACTCCGCTCAGCAAAGTGAACGGGAAATCCTAGGGGCTTGCCTACGGTGGGCCAGAAGCCCTTCTTTTCCAGGTGTTCCAGAAAGATCCAATCCTAATAAATGATGACCAGCTCCAAGGTGCCATGAGACCCAAGAAAGGGAGGCAAGCGGATCGAGAATTACGGAGTAAATTAGTGGGGGATGGATGTCAGCCTGGTGTGTAAGGGTATTGATGCAAACAGATGCGGGCATACTCTAAAATCTAGAAAAGAGATCTGGCGAGGGTGACATTAGGTGAGAGGGACCATGGGTGAAAGGATACGAGTCATAAAAGACATATAAAGCTTCCTTTTCTAGTTTCAACCCTGTCATAGATTTGTGTTTGTGTGTGCGCACGCACGCGATGAATAAATACACGAGTTCAACTTTTCGGGGAATGGAAACAGCAAGAACAATTTCTATTTTTGCATCTCATAACAGTCCAATGTGTGATCTTCCTTTGAGGCAGTGATTGTGAAAGCTGAACTTTAAAAAAATAAACGGTCCCTAAGAGCAGGAGGAACCAGACACGCGTGCCTGGGTACGTTAGTTACGATGACCCACTTAAGAAGAATATATATATATACATATATTTAAGAAACTTGTTCGGGGAAGGGGGCAGCAGGAAGAGAGAGAGGATGGGCCGGGCTTAAGCTTCTGAAAAGTTCAAAGTCCACCCCCAGTGGTACTCTTCCTCCAACAGGGCCACAACTCCTAATGGTACCACTCCTGATGACTGAGAATTCAGATATCTGAGCCAGTGGGGGCCATTCCTATTCAAACCACAAGTTTCACTCCTCGTTCTTGATGTATAACTTTATAGACAATGTGAATGTGTAGAAACACTTATGGATAGAAATAACACTTTTTTTTTTTGAACAGGCAAGCAGATATCTACAGAATGTTTTAAAAACCACAGCAGAAAGTGAAATTGAATGAACTAAAGAGCACTTTTATCAAATGACGGTGAAACCTGGAAGTTAACTTCTGGCCACAAACTCAAAGTTAGGAAAACGCTGGCTTTTATGTTTTGCTTTTTTTGTTGGTGGTGGTTTTTATTTTTTATTTTTTTTTATTTTATTTTATTTATTTATTTTTTTTGGTTTTTCGAGACAGGGTTTCTCTGTGGCTTTGGAGCCTGTCCTGGAACTAGCTCTGTAGACCAGGCTGGTCTCGAACTCACAGAGACAGGGTTTTCTGTGTAACCTTGGCTGCCTGCAACTCACTCTAGAGACCAGGCTGGCCTCGAACTCACAGAGATCCGTCTGCCTCTGCCTCCCGAGTGCTGGGATTAAAGGTGTGCGCCACCATCGCCCGGCGGTGGTGGTTTTTAGTTGAATAAATAGGTTTGTTTGTAAATTTAAGTAAGATACAAGATTGACCTGAAAACTTCAATAGGATAATTTTCAAAAGCACCTGAAGGTTATCTACGTTCACCTCCTAGTCCTCCTGTGTCCACACTTCTCCTCCATGCCCCCCCCAAAAAAAGTCCATTTTGTGTCGCCCATATAGTCACGGGAGTTTGGTCAAATCTCTAATGGCCAGCCATCTAAGGGAAGATGAATCTTTCCGAGGAGAGCCCTGGGGTGGCTGCAGCCAGTTCTCAGGAATCCACCACAGCACCGCTTGCACTACAGGGTCAGCTCTCTGGAGCCCACGGGCATTGTCAGCACCACCTTGCAGCCACCACCAAGGCAGGGCCAGCTCTCCCTTGAGGGGTGGGGCTGGCTCTCTCTTCCCCTCTGAGCTGCTCTGTTCACTGTGCTGTGGGCTGGGGGGGGGGACCAACTCTCCCACACCCACACTCTGGGTGTGGCTGCCACTGAAGAGGAGGGGTGTTTGTAAACTGAATTTCCCCCTTTTTTCTTCTTCTGTTAAACCTATGTCAAGCCAGGAGGTGGTGGTACATGCCTTTGATCCCATCACCAGGAGGCAGAGGCAGACGGATCTCTGTGAGTTTGAGGCCAGCCTGGTCTCTAGAGTGAGTTGCAGGCAGCCAAGGTTACACAGAAAACCCTGTCTCAAAAATCAAAACAACAACAAAATCTATATCAAGGAGACTGATCATGGTGATCTAGGCCTAATTCCAGAACTGGCAAGGCAGAGGCAGGAGAATCTTTGTGAGTTGGAGGCCAGTCTAGTCTTCATAGTATGTTCCAAGCCAGCCAGTACTACACAGTGAGACCCTGTCTCAAAAACAAGCAAGCAAGCAAGCAAACAAACAAAAACCAATCAACTATATCAAGGGGCTGGAGAATTAGCTCCGTAGTTAAGAGTACTTGTTGCTCTTGCAGAGGACCTAGGTTAGAGTCCCAGCACCCACATGCTGGCTCACAAGCATCTATAACTCCATTCCCAGGATCCAATGGCCTCTTCTAATCTCTGCAGGTACACACGTAATCCAAAGACATACATGCAGGCAAAACACTCGTGCACATAAAATATTAACATAAATAATGGGTTTTTTTGGTATTTCTAGACAGGGTTTCTCTGTAGTTTTGGAGCCTGTCCTGGAACTAGCTCTTGTCAACCAGGCTGGTCTCAAACTCCCAGAGATCTGCCTGCCTCTGCCTCCCGAGTGCTGTGATTAAAGACGTGTGCCACCACTGCCCGGCATAAATAATAATTTTTTTATTCCAAAAACTGTAACAAACTGCTTCATTGTGGTATTATTTAACATGTGACCTCTATTACTATACATAATATAAAATATAATTTTTTTAAAAAAAAATTAGTGGGGGGATTTATTGATGCCATGTGGTCTGAGTACCAGGACCAATTAGATCCCTGTAACTTGAGTCAGAAAGTGTTTGTGTTAACTAGAATTTTTCTGGTTTATCTTGAGCCAAATCTAAGCACTATTCTAGAGCCAGGGTCAAGGTACAAGACTTCAATTATAATAATTTTGTTAATTTATAGCTTGTTTGGATAAAACTAAGGCTACTCTGGTCAATAATGGTGGTTATGACTCAAGATGGCTGCAATCATGTCAAGCTGAATCCATATGCCAAGGCCAAGATGTTATTCTCCTAGATGATATTCCCTGGTTTCAGAAGGGACTGAGCGGTTGTGCTCCCAGTAACCTTGTCTCCAAGGAGTGGTACATGAAGGAAGGTGGGGCTTGAGGGGAACTCGTTCTTCTTCTCCCTTCTCACATTCCATTTTTTAAAATAACCTCTTTATTTTTGAGATTATAATATAATTGCATCATCACATTCCATTCTTAATGCAGGCATGATGATCTCTGCCACCATGCTGATGACTGTAGTGTCCCCAGAGGAGAGTCACAGACAGGGTAAGTACCAAGTGGGAGGAGGGATGCTTAGAGGTTCCCCTGGGACTCAGCAGGGGGAGTAGGAGTCCTCAACCAGGCCACAGCATTTGAAATGGCTTAAAAGGCAAGCCACCAAGGTTTTGACAGAGGAGTAGCTATTGTCTGCCAGCCCATGCTCCAGTCCCAAGACCAATTCTTACATATAGCTAAGAGAATTTGACCAGCTGGCGAGTAAGCCTCAGTTTTACCTGGTCAGACAAGATACCAACAGTGTCTATCTTCTAAGGCAATCGTAAAATTGAAATGTGTTTCGTTCTTCCACATGAAGCTTTGATCTTCAGATGTCAGTACTCAGTGAATCTTAGCTTATGTGGTGAATTTTCGGGAAGCCAGTCCCAGTAGGATTCCCAAAGCCTTCTGCTCATTGCTGACCAAAACCGACAGGAAGAGGAAGCAGCCTTGCTCAGTTGGCAAACTCACAGCTGCTTCCTGCCCACCAAAAAAGAGGTCCTCAGGGGGTCACATCCCAAACGCTGTCATTGAGGTCAAACTGGAGGCATGTCAGCTAAATGGGGATCCTCTCTCTCTCTCTCTCTCTCTCTCTCTCTCTCTCTCTCTCGCACTCTTTCAGGCAAGAGATTTTGCAACCCTCAGGACCTGCTCCAGCTCCCCTGACTCCATCCTCCACCCTTTGCTTGGGGAGTGTCCCCCAACTTAGCTCTTTTTGTCTTTAGAGCAGAAAGGAAGAGAGGCCAGTATGATGGCCTTCACCGTACCACCCCCAAAAAATCTTCTTGTCAGCCTGGCTGAGGCCCCGCCTCCTTCCAAAAACCCCATGAATACTCTAAACCCTCTCTCCAGCGGGAGAGCAACTTTCTCAAATACATAAAACCCTCACAAGACAAATTTCTCAAGATGTCATTTTTGAAGAACAGTCCCTGTTATCGCTTGGTGGTTGAGCTGGCAAGCTCTAGAAGTCACGTTTCTGGGTCCCAGTTCTCCTTCTGTTGTTTATGGGCTGTGAGATTTTAGCAAGTCGTGGAATATTTTTAACCCTCAGGTTCCCTATCTTTAAAATGGAAGTGGAAATATTGTCTTTTTTACGCACTTTCAAGAAGGTTCAATGTAGGAGAAACAACTAGGCCTTGCTTATCAGATTATTCCAGTTTTGCACCAAAAATCTTCTATCCAAGGAAGGGTGTCAGTCTTGGGCAAACTAGAATGGCTGGCCATAAGGACTGGAAAGCATTTAGCCTGGGGTAGGCGGCTTGTGCAAGTTCTATCAGTGATAGTTGATTGGAATGATGTCCAGATGGTCACACTTCCCCATCTTTCTTTCTTTGAGCAGCTTGTGGTGTGTGTGTGTGTGTGTGTGTGTGTGTGTGTGTGTGTGTCCTGCCTCCACCTTCCAATTCCAAGTGTTTGGGCTATAAAATGTATTATCAAACCAGGCCTTAGCCTTTGGTTTGTTTATCTATTTAGTTATTTAGTGTGTGTGTGTGTGTACCCACGTGGAGGTCAGAGGACAGCTTGCTACACTCACATCTCGTCACCCTGTGGGTCCCGGGAGTGTGGTTCACAAATCAGGCTTGGTGGTGAGTAGCTTTACCCACTGGGCAATCTTGCCAGCCCAGGCCTTGGTTGTTGTAAAGACAAGGTTTTGCTATGCAGCTGAGGCTTGTTTTCCATTTGAGATCCTCCTGCCTCAGTAACCCAAGCACAGGAATTATAGGCTTGTGCCACCATATCCAAGCCTTGTATGCCTTAATAGCTTCCTGGGTAACTCTTTGGCCTCATCAAACCTCCATTAATCCATTCAGCAAAAGGGATAAACTTAAGGGTCACAGAGAATTCTTTCCACTGTGGACTGATTTTTCAGGGCCCCTTGCAGTGTCTTGGGGGTAGATGAAACCATGTGTATATTCTTCTGTAGACTTCGTGCATAATGAAGCCTATGTGTGTTCTAGCCATACAGCCTGCTCAGGGAGAGCTGGAAGCTTCATTTTGCTGGTGACGCTTTACCTGTAGTCGGGACTTACTTGGCTCAGGAAATCTTTTTTTTTTAAAGATTTATTTATTTTTATTATGTATACAACATTCTGCCTCAATGTATGCCCACACGCCAGAGGAGGGCACCAGATCTCATTACAGATGGTTGTGAGCCACCATGTGGTTGCTGGGAATTGAACTCAGGACCTCGGGGAGAGCAGCCAGTGCTCTTAACCACTGAGCCATCTCTCCAGCCCGGCTCAGGAAATCTTAACATCAGAGTGTGGAATGGGAGCTAAGACAATTGATATCTTTTTGTCTGCATGTGGTTATGGCAACCATGGTCATGAATGTGTCATAGAGAAAGGGGAGGTAATTGCCAAAAATAAGCCTTTCCCTGGAAGGGCTGTGGGTGGTATCTAGGTTTTAATCCTTCTTTGCAGAGCCGCAGCCCCAACATTCATATTTCCAGTACACCCAGGTATCAGTAGGAAATAAGGCTTGGGGTCTAAAAGCCCTTGAGTCTGTGGGTCCCGTCATCCATGTTCCCTTACTTGCAGGCTGTAGTCAGCATGACATATGGAGATGCTGCAGGTGGCTCTACTCTGTCCTGTAACTCTCAGCACTTCCCTGGCTTTTCCCCCACTCCATCTAACTGCCAGCAACCAGCTTCATTGACAGACAGGACAGGGCAGCGGATGCCCTTGTAGAGCACCCCAGACTTGTGGACCCCTCTCAGATTACTTATGAGCCCAGATGTTATCTCAGATACTTAGGACTGTAGGGCAGCTGCCCCTGAATGGTTGCCTTAGGTTCTAAGTGTCTTGGAAGTGAGTAACCAAGGCACCAGAATGAGACTAGCCTAGGAAAGGAAGAACTGTCTTTCATCTTTGGGGAAGTTTGAGAGGTCTCCATATCCTGATGTAGAGGAAGAGCGATCATCTCTTCCTGATGAGTATCCATTGTCAGACCCAGGACATTGACTGGGTCCAGCATGGGGACAGAGGTGCTCAATATAGTCAAAAGAGCAGGTAGGAGCATAAAGAGCCATGGCCTGGACACTCCTATTGGCTGGGAGAGTCAATGCGAGTCCCCACTATGTAGCACGCTCTCTCTCTCTCTCTCTCTCTCTCTCTCTCTCTCTCTCTCTCTCTCTCTCTAGCCTTTAACTTGTAATCCTCCTGCCTCAGCCTCTTTTGTGCTGAAATAACAGCACACACACCATCATGCCTAGCCTGGGATGACGACTTTCAGAAGTCCTGACATCTGTCACTTTTTCATGACTGATCTCTAAAATGAGGGAATTCCTCTGGAAGGGGCCTCGACAGTAGCCAGAGTGCCCACAGGTAAAGTGCTCAGGTCAGTAGTCACCTTGGGTTACCAAGACAGAGGCAAATGATTTCCCAAAGAAGATGCCGAAGAAGAAGATGGTAGATGTGTGCACCTCTCAAGCGAGTCCCCAACATGATCTTAGCATTGTTGCATCATCAGCTCGGGCACTGTGCTAAACCCGACCAGGTGTGGCAGGAATCTCTGCCCCCACCCCCGGGGCTAAGCTTGCCACTTAATGCAGGATGGCATCTCAGCTTTCAAAAATTTAGAACAGCAGACTTTTTTTCTAGTAAAAAGGGGAAAAAAATGTATTCGTCTTACTAAAAGGAGTCCTCAAGGAAAAAGAACATTGTGTCCAAGCTGCCAACTTCTTCACAAGGAAAACGTGGGCGGGACTCTTCCCTCTTAAGTCTTCGCTTCTAAAGGGGAAACATGCAAGTTTGGATTGATTTGTCACAAGTGATTTGTAGAAGAAAACTGTCTGGCATACCTCGCTCTCTGGAAAGCACCACCTAGGGGCTCAGGCTGGCGGCAGAGATGCTGACAGGGGTGCCGAGGGGGACGCTGAGGGGGATAACAAGAGGATTCTCTCGTTTTATCATTATTTATTTTTGTTTGTGTGTATTTGTATGTGTTCATACACATGTGTCCTGGCACACATGGGGAGGTCAGACCTGCAGGAGTCCGGAGTCCGTTCTCTCCTTCCATCGTGTGGGTCCTGGTGATCGAACTCACATCATTGGGCTTGGCACCAAGAATCTTTATCCATTGAGCCATTGGTGTTCTCCCTTCTGATGCATCTGGCTTTGTTGTGACAAAAATCCACTGAGTGTTCCACTCGGGGACGAGCTGGGCTTAGTCTGAGAGTGGGCTCTGCCCTAGCTATTCTGTCCCTCTAATGCTCCCAGAATGTCAACTAAATTGTCCTTGAAGTCAGCGACGTGACAAGCATCCCTCGTTCTATTGAGAAAAGCTCCTCCTTTCTCTGATTCATAGAAGGCAGGTCTGTGGAAGAGGATGTGTGTCCCTCCAGTCCCTAGTCCCCTTTCTGCGCTGGCTCCACTGATCCCAGCACTGTCTGTTCATTCACCAGAATCCCACAGCCACCTGTGGGCAACTCCTGCATCCCTACCTCTGATTCTTTCTTTTTTACTCATACTGCGGAACACATAGGTGGTCAGCCATACTCAAAATGCTGAGGGCAAGGGCACAGGCAGGTGAGCCCAGAAAAGGAGATGGAGCTTAGCTTCTCGGAACATGAGGGAGAAGGGAGCCAAGTTCCTACAGGAATGAACAGTCATTGCCGTGGGGCTTTGAGCATCAATTTCTGCTCCTCTTGTTACGGTCTTCTGTATGAGTGTCTATTCTTCCTTCATGTAAGTGCAAGGACTTCCCCAGCTTCAGAGAGAGGCCTTGATTGACTGGTGTCCAGCAGCAAGTCCCATCCACCTCACCACAGCAATCAAGTAAAGGCTGGATCAGTCCCAATAAGACCAGAAGGGACTTTTGAATGGGCCTCTTGGGAAGAAATTCCCTGAATCCTAAAAAAAAAAAAAAAACTAGAGCAAGGCCTGTTGAGTTTTCTGATGGCCAGGCCAGGATGTGGAACTGGGTCGGGAACACTTTAAGCCCTTGCTGTCTTGAATATGGCCAGGCTGAAGAGGAAGTTTACAGGCAGAGGCAGGCAGCCAGGGAGAATTCCAAAGCAGTGAAGTTTGTTCTGCCTGTGAACCTTGACTGAGACCCTCAATTCCTTCTGGATTCTTTGATTACATGCTTTCTATTGTTTGGGCTCCTTCTGGTTGTTTTTCTATGACTTCTAGTGGAGAAAATGCTGAATGATCTCACTAAAAAGGAACTTTTTTTTTTTTTTTTTTTTTTTTTTTAGTTTTTCGAGACAGGGTTTCTCTGTGGTTTTGGAGCCTGTCCTGAAACTAGCTCTTGTAGACCAGGCTGATCTCGAACTCACAAAGATCCGCCTGCCTCTGCCTCTTTTGGCTTCTGGGCTGGAACTGGAGCAACCTAAGTCCCCAGGAAGGAGGAGCAGGCAGATGGCTATGCTCTATTCAGGGAAACAGCCTTGTAGCTCCAGCTCAGCAGCGATTAGAAGGAGGCCTCAAGTGAATAACATCGAAGCGAACAGAGAGAGGAAGCAGGTCTGGGGGCAGGAAGGGTGACCAGAGTTCTCATGGCTAGAGGCTCCCTTAATTAATTAACCTGTCTGCTAAGTGCCTAGTAGTGTCCACTTAAATAAATCAGGGAAGTTACCATTTTGAAAGATGTGTGCAGATGGGGGGGGAGGGAGGCGGGCAATTATGCAGGGGAAGTCATTTTCTTCTCCTGGAATATTCTCCTGGAAATACGCATGCAGCAGAGAGAGCCACAGGAGAGACAGGGGAACAGGAGGCCCAAAGAGGCAGAGGACCACTGAATCCTTTGAGGGAATAGCTGAGAAGCTATAGGATGCTCCTGGTGGGGACACTGTGTGCGTGTGTGTGTTCAACTGTTCTCCGCCTTTTAAAAATATAATTTCTTTATTGATTCTTTGGGAATTTCACACCATGTACCCTAATTCCGCTCACCTCCTAGTCCCCCCATATCCTCTCCTGAAAGAAATTTTAAAAATATCAAAGCAAAACAAAACACAGCAAGCAAACAAACAGCACAAGAATAAAACAAAACAAAACAACAACAACAAAACAAAAACACCTAAGAAACATCTACTTCTTCATCTTTCCCGCCCTCCCAACACCTCTTCATTCATCATGGCGGCACTGGGAGCAGTGTGTCAAATAGTTCATTCACCCTTTCGTCCATGCCCCTCCATGGTGGCGGGAGCCTCAGACATCAACACAGACTCTGACTGCAGTAGTGTCATGGACCCAGACATGGCCCTCAGCTGTCACTCTGGTCTGGATGTCACCATGGCATTGGATAGCAATGCAGGTCACCCGGATGCATGGCCATCGGACACCATCATGGACTCGGGTGACGGACCTGTCCCTGGGCATCCACACAGCCCTCAGTGGCAACAGGAGCTATGGATATCAACTCAGACCCCTGCTGCAGCAGGACCACAGACCCAGACAGGGTCCTCAGCAGCAGCTGGGGTCTGGATGTCACTGTGACCCCAGGTAGCAGCGAAGGCCACCCAGATAAACATGGCCCCAGTGCAGCCCTCGGCACCAACACAGCCCCAGGTGGTGGCCCAGACCCCAGGAATCAGCGTGGCCCTCAATGGTAACAGAAGCCACGAAATCAACACAGACCCTGGCTGCAGTAAGACCAAGAACCCAGATACGGCCCCCAACTGCATCCCTGGCCTGGATGTCACCATGGCATATGCCACTCAGATCTGTATGGCCCCAGCTGCAGTATGACCCTCAGACGCAGCCCAGACCCCAGGCTTCTGTGTGACCCTTAGTGGCAACATGGGCCATGGACATTAACACAGACCCTGGCTACTGTAGGGCCACAGAGCCAGACATGGCCCTCAGCAGCACTCAGGCCTAGGTGACACCATGGTCCCAGGTGGCTGTTCAGGCCACCCAGATCAGCAATCCTTGGATACCTACATGGCCACAGGCGGCAGCCCAGACATTGGACATCCTTGTGGCCTTTGGTGGCAACATGGACCATGGATACCACGGACCCATATATAGTCCTTAGCAGCAGCCCAGGGCCTGGATATCACCGTGATGTGGGTGGCCAGCAGGCCTCCCATATCTGCCTGCCCCTCACTGCCTTGGTTTCTTCAGTTCTGCCTCGACCAATAGCAATGAACCACTCTGCTTTTCCATCGCTCCCATTTCTCCACCACACAGTTGCTCATCATAATGGGAGCCACCAGCCCAGGCTATGGATGTCTTCCCACCAGCCTAGGCCTTGAGGACCCAGGCTGGCATGCAGGTAGCTAGCTAGCACCTACCTGAGTGGGGGCCACTCCACCTTCTTTTTTTTTTTTCTTTGCTGGGGGAGGCTTTTGGGGACAGGATTTCTCTGTGTAACCGCCCTGGCTGTTGTGTAACTTTGTAGACCAGGTTAGTAGCAAACTCAGAGAGATCCACCTGCCTCTGCGTCTTGAGTGCTGGGACTAAAGGCATGCGCCAACACCACACTCCTCTACCTTATTTTTTGAGACAGGTCTCTCACTTAATCCGGAGCTTGTCCATTCAGCTAGACGAGCTGACCAGCAGGCCCCAGGAGTCCTCTTGTCTCCACGCCTACAGTGAGGGCAGGGTTTTTATGCAGGTCTGAGGACTTACACAGAAGGCACTATATTAATGGAGCCACCTCCCAGCCATGGAGAGACTCCTGAGCCTTAGACTTCATCCATGGGCTAACTAAAGGGTTTGTTAAGAATGTCTGAATGCTCCCCATATGTGTGCCGGGCGGTGGTGGCGCACACTTTTAATCCCAGCACTTGGGAGGCAGAGGCAGGCAGATCTCTGTGAGTTCCAGGCCAGCCTGGTCTACAGAGTGAGTGCCAGAACTGTCCCCACAGTGAAACCCCGGCTTGAAAAACAAAACAAAAAAATCTGAATGCTCCCCATGTATGTTTATAACCCATGCTGACTCTTCCTGCCCCACAGCCAGTGGGGCAGGTCGCTACTGGTATTCCATGCCAGGACTTTTTACACCCTGGGAAAACAGAAGAGAACTTACACTCAGCGGGGGAAGGAACTATAATATGCTAGAGAGAGCTTTCCACACTCTCTTTTTTCCCCCCTTAAGGATCTGCCTGCCGATTCCACGTACCTATGCCCTAAGTGACAGGCGGCACTCGAACTCTGAAGATCAGTTTTGAGGTTGTGAACACTGGACCCAGGTTATTATCCAGCTGTGAGCAATCTGAACCATTGTTAGAACTATTTCCGCATAGTTATAAATATTTGAGGATATTAAGCTCCCAGGTTACGCACTGAGGCTATTATTTGAGCAACGGTTGGCTGCTGAGCAGAAAATGCAAAAATGCAAACAACTTTCCATTCCTCCCCCTGGTGCACTTACAATACTTTATGGGATTCAAAAGAAAGGAAAAAACCCACACCACAACAACCTGGAAACTAAGTCAGTTGCTAGTATTTCTAAATAGCTTTAAATACGAAAAGGAATGTGACCACTTTAGTTAATTGTGGTAGGGTTGCAATGCATTTTTCTTTGAGGGTTAGGAAAGCAATTACCAAACTACCTACTTGTGCCTCCATCGTGATAAAATGTTCCCTCTAATGGGATCCACACGCCAAACAGTGGGTCCTTGCAGCCAGCACTCAGTGCTTCCGGAAGTGTTCTCACATGGGGGCGCCTTGGCACGCAGTCAGAGCTGTGACTAACTCTAAGCACCTGTCATGGAGCAGGGGATTCCTAACAGGAAATGGGTCCTTCCAAACAGAGGCTGGTAACTAGGGTACCATGGAGAGCCAGGCTGCTCTACCTCTGCCTGGTGGTCCACGTGGTACTCGGAGAGACTGTCCGGACTCCGGCTCTCGTCATCTCAAACTGTCCTCATACTAACTGGCATCTCATACTGTCCACACTCCCTCCAGTCCTGGGAATCAGAGGACTTCTATCGTAGACACAGTCTCAGTGTGTCAGCTCCTGCCATCTACTCTGAAGCGGCTTGGCCACAGCTTCCACAGTTTCGTGAGGGTGACTCCTCATTCTCCACCCTCCTCCTGCACTGTCTCTGCAGGCCGCTGTTCTGTGCTTTAGAGGATTGTGAAAACAGCTTTCGGGGTTCTTCATACTGTTCTCCCTTGGGAGCCCTTAATTCTGGGCCTTTGCTTGTCTCCTCTCCCATCAAAGGTCTGCCTTCATCTTGAGTAATTGTTGCTGTGAGTCAGTCACACAGGTCACAATCCTCTCTGTTCCCGCCCACATCCAGACTTGACCTGGCATAGTCATGGCCACTAGAGTGACATCCTTACCCCACCAAAGCACCTTCTGTCTGCTTCATTCTCTATCACGTCTACAGCTCAGCATTTTGTGGCTCTCTCATTTTTATCTGGGACTCTAGGGCCACCCATAGGCCTCCCTCTCAGCATCTGCATCCCCACTTCCATTCCTCACGGCATCACCATCTAAGGCCTCTTGCCTACTGCCCCCCAACTAGCTGGCTCAGTTGGAATCCTGGCACCAGCTTCCTCTATATCCAAACATCAGACCCCGGTTCCTAGGGCTGCAGTGAGATACAGGGACATTGGTTAACACAAAAAAAAGTCAGGACTTATTTACTGCATCAATCCCAGTGTCCCCACAGAGGACAGCAAGAAAGAGGTTTCTCTTGGGATGCAATCTTGCTTCCAGCTGTTAAGGCCTGTCGTATATAAGGCATATAAGCTTACCCTGACAACGAACCAGCACTGTTTTGAAAGCCCAAAGTCTCAAAGATGGGACAAAACAGGGCTCCATCTAGAAGGTTGTGCTTTTCATACGAGCGTCCAACCGCCCTGCCTGGTTCCTTTTTCGCCCATCATGCTTAGGCAGGTAAAGGTGCAGAAATAGGATATAGGATCCAGGCAGTCCAGGTGAACCAGGTGGATCCAGAATTCTCTGCCCAGCGCCCACTGGCTGTCACGACGAAGACAGCTCCGGCCCTGCGCTCCCCCTGGAGGCTGTGAGGAGCACAGCAGAAGAGCAGCCTTGACCTGGGAGGGCCCTGGCGTTAACTCCTGCAGGGCATCTAGGATGATGACCGCCATAAAAATGGGCAAGGACAGAGAAGAAACGTTTGGCATGAAAACAAATGCCCAATGAAACTTCAAGCAGACGTTTTCACAAGCAGGATCTGTCACAATCCCTCACAAGCATCAACTCTTTAAATCTCTTAACACTAGTAGGGAGGGGGCGGTCCTTCTGAGCCTACAGATAATAAAGGGAAACGCCCGCAGGCAAAACGACCTGTCCTGTCCGTGACCACACACTAAGCATCAGAACCAGAATGTGATCCAGCCCTGAGAACTAGACTCTATAGCCTTATTTGAGAGAGTAATGTGAATTCATCCTTCCCATAGCCTTGGGCCAAGCAAGATTCTGCATGGCCTCATACTTATTCCTTTCTTGGGTCCTTGCTAGCTTGATAGCTCTTGATGGAGCCTGGAATTTGAAGAGAGCTCCCAGTGTGTTGGCTCTGAGTAAGACAGCCTGGCCTCAGTCTAAGGCGGTGGTTCTCAACCTTCCTAATGCCACAGCCCTTGAACACAGTTCCTTGTGATGTGGTGACCCCCAACTATAAGATTATTTTTGTTGCTAATTGATAACTGTAATTTTGCTACTGTTATGAATCGTAATGTAAATATCTGCATTTTCCAATGGTCTTAGGTGACTTCTGTGGAAGAGTCATTCGACCCCCCAGAAGGGACACTACTCACAGGTTGAGAACCGCTGATCTAAGGTCTGTGTGTCTTTCGTTTACTCCAGGGACAAAAGCAAGGTGAGAGAAGGGTCATGGGAATGTAACTCCACGGGAAGGGGACTCCGCGGGAAGGTGACTCTGCAAGAAGGTGAGCCTGGTTCTTCCCCATTATGGGCCACCTTCCAGAGGCCATTCCCTTCCCCCACTAGTTTGGTCTTACCAGGCTCCTTTGAGACTAGATAAGTCACCCTCTGAAAACAGCCAGCTGGTCTCAGGACTCTCCTGTGTTTAGTGCTGACTGTCTGTTGATTCTGTCTTCTGCTGGGTTCCTCCATTTCCTGTTTAGGCCTTCTTACTCAGGAGTGTGCTTGTTTGCTGAATGAACCTAAGCTAGAGAGAGCCTGGAACAGGAACCGGGCGAGGGTGAGGGCCCCAAGGTCTCTCTCTTTCTCTCACTGTGTGTGTGTGTGTGTGTGTGTGTGCGTTTGTGTGTGTTTATTCTCTCCAGCCTACAACCATTTGGCCCCTCTGCTCGAAGGATCTTTTTCATGTCCTGAAGTTTCTGTTTCTTGCCACTCAGCACATTGCAGTCTGCACATCTTGTGGCTCTGTCCTCGCTGCAGTTCATGCTCAGCCACCTGGTCTCAGGAGGTCATCTTGTTCTAAGCCAGAACATATCCTCTGTCTCTGGGGCCCTGGTCCCCAAGAAGGAAGAGCACTAACACGGCTGGCACAATCCCTCAGCAATCTGTGGGTGATGCGAGCCTCTCTCTCAGAGCATCCGACACAGCCCCGGATTATTTCCCCCCTCATTGACTCATTTTTGCATTTTATTTGCTGACCTTTGTTACCGTTGCCTAGATACCTTTTTGGGTTCTTGAGTTTCTCTTAGAGACCCAGCCTGGTGCCCTGAGGAGGCAAGCTTGATGGAAGAGTTATACACAGTTAAACAAACAATAATCACTTCCTTCTCCCTCTTTAGTCTCATCTTTCATTGAGAAACCAAGGGGAGAGGTGTATTTAATAAATGCCATCCATAGATCAGATAAGCACTCTCTGAATACTGTATTTCTTCCAGAAACAGTGTCTCTCCTGCCCTCACCGAAGACCATGTGGTCAAGAGGAAATTGAATAAAGCCCTTTAATCAGCCGCGGTAGCATTCGAATCATTTAATTTAGGGTCTGACAACCACAAATTATTCTATTTTTCAGGCCAATTTTAGTCAACCAGGAGAACTGGCCCCAGTCAACTCAAGTTTAATAAATACCTAATGGTGGCAGTTTCAGGGGAAGATTTTGCTGGGGCTTTTTTGAGGATAAACAAAGCTGAACTCCCACCGTATGCAGACCCACCATGAGTTCTTGGATAGGCTCCCTTCCGGGCTCCCTGTGGCTGAGCATGAGCCCTGAGGGTATTGAGAACCAGCGCTCGGGCAGCATAGTGAGCTACAGCCTCTGCCCCTGGTGCTTTTTATTCCTGGCCCTGAGTTCTTGTGGCCAGGAAAACAAGTCACATCAAATTAGATGCAGACGGGCATGGCCTCTGGCATGCCACAGTCTTTTCAGAACCTTCTGGAAACAGAGAGAGAGAGAGAGAGAGAGAGAGAGAGAGAGAGAGAGGTTTCTGAGTCAGAACACGGTCCCCTGGACCCCAAAGATGGCTGCTACCACAATGCCAGTAAGAGGCAAAAGGCAAAATCTCACCTTCAAAATCAGTTCAACATACAACATGAGGCCCCAGAAGATACCTCCCCTAACTACCGGGCAGAGATGGGTGAACGAGGAAGAACCCACAGGGTCTTATTCTCCCCTCACTGTAAATGACAGTCTGTACCAGAGACCTTCTTTAAAACTGGCTCGCCCATTTTTCTCTATCAGTGCAAAGTATTTAGATCCTTGGGTCTGTTTTCTGCTGCCGTAACAGATTAGCTGAGAGTGAGTAGCTTATACAACATAAAGGTTCTGTGATGAGCTTCTGGGGCTTGAAGGTACTTCTTGACGTGGAAGGGCTGCCTCTCAAGGTTTCCCTTACTGGTGGAGACTATTTGCAGATCTCCAAAGTGGTACATGGTATTACATAGCAAAACGATGCAACAGGGGTCAAAGCCAAATTTATTTAGCAGCTGCCTCTCAGAATAACCTATTACCCATTAGCGCAATCCCTCATGACATGACCCAAGTTTGATCTCCGGAACTCACATGACAGGATGGGAGAACTAACTCTCGAGAGTTCCTCTGAACACACACCCTGGCTTGTAACACACATCATACGCACACACACCATGATTTGTAACACACAGAGACATAATTACACACAGACACACACGCGCACACAAACACATGCACACCCCCACCCCCACCATGGTTTGTAACACATGCACAGACGCACACTATGACTTGTAACTGTAACACATAAACACACACTAACATACAGACACACACCCATGGCTTATAACACACACATAACCCCCCCACATACCATGGCTTGTAACATACATATACCCCCACGCACCAAAGCTTATAATGCATACACACATACAGGCACACACAGACACATTTACCACAGTTTGTAACACACAGAGACACATACACACAAACACACACACTATGGCTTGTAACACAGAGACACATACACACACAAACACACACACCATGACTTATAACATACACAGAGAGCGAGAGAAACACACAGACGTTATATTTTTTAAATAAAATATAATAATAATCTTTACTATTTATAAATAAAACTTATCTTTTTAAAGAGGAATCTGGTACATCTAGGAAGCTATAAACATGACATCCATTGTTTTAGTCTTGGTGAGGGATGTGTTACTGCACAAACAGAGCTCTCAACGGTGGAGTTTACCGAGGGCAGGATGTCACACAAGCATACCAGGGAATCTCCAGGAGAAAACCAGCTGTGAAATCCCTGTCCATCTCCTGGGAACTGTCCAGCCACAGGCAGTGTCTCCCCAACACTGGACCTGGCGCCGTTCACTTGTCTCGGGCTCTGCAGATGGAGGCTTGCTTCTTTTTCCGCTCTAGAGACGGAGTTCCTGCCAAGAGGCTCTGGGTCATCAGTATCTGCTTGTGATGCTTAACCCAGTCAGTTCAAGAGCCTCCACCAACGAAGGAGACCCCCTACTCTTGGCTCCAGCATGAGTGACTGGGGAGACAGAGCGAATCCGTACAGCCTAGTCAAAGTCTGGTCAGGCATTACAGACACGTGGCGGGAGGCTCCACCCAGAACCACCTTGGCAGTGCTGCGTGCTGAATGTGAAGTGTCCCCTCCGGGGGACATTTGGACCCTTGTTCCCCAGCTCGTGGCACCTTTTAGAAGGTTGTCTCTTTGGTGGTGGCTCTTGGTTGGGTTAAGCCTTGTGAGCAGACTCAGTGCACCAGAACCTCTTGGCAGGAGCGCCATTTCCAGAGGGGAACAAGAAGGAAGTCTCTACCTGCGGAGCCAGGCGGTGGATACTCTGTGGAGGAAGTGGGTTGCTGGGGACAGTCCTCAAGGTTTTATTTCCTGGGAGATATGACCATCTGTCTCTCTGTCTCTCTCTCTCTCTCTCTCTCTCTCTCTCTCTCTCTCTCTCTCTCTCATTACATTTTGGTAATGAGACAGGGTCTCACTATATACCCCTGACTGGCTTGGAACTCACTGAGGTCCGTCTACCCCTGCCTCCTGGGTGCTGGGATCCTGCCTACACTTTGCTCCCACCAAGACTGGAGGGTGTGAAGAGCGCCAGCTGCACACTGCTGCCACCATGGGGCTGTCTGCTGCCATGCCTCCCCCTCATTTTGTTCAATTTAATTCACATTGCTATTAAAAAAGTGGGACTCCCCAGAAAAAAAGAGATGGGAACAAGAGGGGCTCTTAAGAGACAATCAGGTCATGAGGGCTCTGCCCTCATCTTTACATTAACCCATTCACGGATTCATAGTTAATAAATGATTGTGAGACTTCACCTGCTAGGGAAGTTTGTTTTTGAACCTTCTGTGCATCCCTCTTGCGGTGGGATACCCTCCAGAACTCTAGAGACAGTCCCCACCAGCAAAGCAAGAGAGACCTCAGCAAATTCAATTCTTCAACTTTGCACCGTGGAGCCTTCAATCTGCAAAACAAAATGAACCGTTTTTCCCCTTAAACTGCATCTCGTCCTATGCTTGGTCAGAGTTACAGGGGAGGGGGCAGTAGAGCCAGGCAGGGTATTTCTGTCCTGCCATCCTAGCACTTACAAGGCTGAGGGAGGAAGATCTTAAGCCAACTAGGGTTATTCCGTAAGCTCAAGGCTTACATGGTGAGATGCTCTCTCAATAAAATAAAATAAAAGCTGCCACAGGGTGATGATGATGGTGGTGGTGGTGGTGGTAATTGGGGTGGAGCTATGTTTAATGGGGATGTGTCTCCATGGCAGAGAGAAAAACTCACATAGCATTATAGAGGGCCATGTACCACAACACAGCAAATAAGTAAGAAATGAAAATTGTAAAATTGGAAGTGGTGATGGGGACTCAAGGGAAGGTGGCTGATTGCACCCCCACCTCACTAGCCACCCTTCTGGCTACCTGAACCCTCAGCCTAGGCCAGGCCTAACTTTCCCAGTGAACCTTGGTTATGCCTTGTATCTTTATGTGCCCTTGAACCCCCTCCTCCATGTCTGAGCGTCAGACATGGAACACTCATAAGATGTAAGTGAGCTAATACATGCATCTTACAAACTACTTGGGCAGCAGTATCTCCTCCAACCACAATGCAACCAGAGATCAAAGAAAGCACAGGCAAATGCAGGCTGGAGCATCAATTTTGTTCTAAAAATAAATAAATTAATAAATATCCTTGAAATGGACACAAGAATAAAGTATATTTTGTTAAATAGAAAATTAAAGAGGGTGTAGGGATACACGCCTTTAGTCCCAGCACTCAGGAGGCAGAGGCAGGCGGGTCTCTGTGAGTTCAAGACCAGCCTGGGCTACACAGAGAATTCCAAGTCAGCCAATGCTACATAGAAAGAGAAAGAGAAAAAAAAGACAAAATTTTAAATATGATCATATATGTGAAAGTCTCTAAATATGACTCATAGCCAGATTGTGGTGGCCCACACCTTTAATCCCAGCACTCGGTAGGCAGAGGCTGGCAGATCTCTCTGAGTTTGAGGCCAGCCTGGTCTGTAGAACGAGTTCCAGACAACCAGGGATACACAGAGAAATCCTGTCTCAAAAAACAAAAGTATGACTCATAAAACATGACTACAAAGTACTTTATCTGTGTCCCCTTTGTCATTTTGTAAATTTTTATTTGTTTATTTGTTTTGCCAGCATATATGTCTATATACTAGGTATGTCCCTCGTACTTTAAGGCCATCAGAGGGGCTTCAGATCCCACAGAATCACTGGGGCTGGGGAGACAGATAGATGGTTGTGAACCTCCATGTGGATGATGAGAATTAAACCTGGGCCTTCTGTAAAAACAGCCAGTGCACTTAACCACGGAACTGACTTTCCAGCCACCGTCTTTGTCCTAGAAATCCGCTCCATGGTTGCTAGAGATGTTCCTCACGGAGTGCTTGCCCAGCATGCAGAGTCCTGGGTTCTATTCCCAGCACCACAGGCGCTGGAAGTCGAAGTGAATGCCTGTTCCCGGCACTCAGGAGGTAGAAATGGGAAGATTAGAAGTTCAAAGCCATTTCAGTTATGCAGCGAGTGTGAAACCAGCCTGGGCTACATAAGACACAATCAGCAAAATAACAAAGCGTCCCCACTTCCTTCCCTGTGCCTTGAGTCTATGTAGGGCAAGCTCTGTTATGACTCTTTGCCCCACGGCAATGCCCTCGGTTTCTTTCTGCTGCTGTCTTTTTCTCCTGCCAGAGCTTTTGCTGTGTGTGTGTGTGTGTGTGTGTGTTGTATTTGCTATGCTTATTTGTTTGCTAAGTCAAAGTCTTGTAGCTCATACAGCTCTCAAACTTGCTCCCTTCCGACGTCCAGCTCCCAAGTGTTGGGCTTACAGGTATAAGTCACCATAGCAGGCCAGCAAGATTTTTGCTCGATTCTAACTTGACTTCATGTTGGTTCCCTCATGCCAGTGGCCACTTTTGATCTTGGCACACAGTCACATCCCAGTGTGGCTATCTTCCTTGCTGGACCATGGAGATTTACTGTCTTCTGATGTTGAGATTCTCTGGTATGAACTGTCCCAGCTCCACTACATCCTTAACGTTCCCGGAAACATGGATGGACCCTACCCATCGATCCACATCGTCCCTTTCCCTGAGTTTGAGGGAACGGCATATGCTTTGCCAAGGTTGGGATTCACAGCACCCACTTTCCAGATACACTCAGAGCCCGGCACTCTGAAGATGCAGCACCCAGGGCTGACCTGATCTCCTGGGGCCCAGGTGGGATCGATGCTGCTCCTGAGCCTCCCCCAAGAGACACAATGAGAGGTCAAACGAGGAGTCCGCTCTCCCTACGCCATCAATTTCTGGTCTTTCCCAAAGGTCTCTGGGAGAATAAAGATCTGTGTCCTAACGTGAGGAGAATGAGAAGGAAGAAGGTGTCCAGCCCGCTAAGGAATGCGGCTGGTGTGGCAGTAGCTCAAGCAGGCGCCCGACAACGCCCCCTTCTGCTGCCCTACTGGCTGTTTTGTCCCTTTAAAGGTTGATTAAACCTATTCAGAGAATGATTTTGGTGTCCTTTTGTCTGGGTGACTAAAGGATCCCAGAACTGCTTGATCTGGAGCCAAAATAAAAGCAATGTTCTAGGCAGGCCAGATGGCTCAGTGGGTAAAGGTTCTTGCTGCCGAGGCTGACGAGCTCATTCAATCCCCAGGATCCACAAAAGGAGAGAGGCATCCCCACAAGTTATCTTCTGACCTCTGTGGCATGTGTGTGGCCTCACCCACCCACAAACTAACGAAATAAGTGTAATAAAATTAAAAAGTAAACAACCATGTTCCAGGAAGCAGAAGAGGAGTCTGGAGAAAGGGAAGGGCAATGGGTGTGGTGGAGAGAGGAGGACCCTGAAGTCAAAGTCAGCTTTGGAAGAAACTCGGGGCTCAAATGTATACTAGACTCTCTGTCCCCAAAGGGGAGGGGTCTGGGTTCTGTTCTCAGTGTGGCCCAGGGGAAAACAGACGGCCTTAGGAGAGAAAGCAATGCCAAGGGAAATATCCACACCAGCAAACCTCTCTCAGATGATTAAATGGCAGTGGATAAATTTAACTAAACGTGAGTAATGGGGACACAGAGGGGAAGTGAAGAGAAATCGAATATTTTAGCAACATAAGGAAATGAGAAGAAAATGACTTTGCAACAAAATATCAAACTTCTGTGCCTGGAGGAGATGTAATCTGGTCATTGCAAGCTCAGGGGAGCGGGGGAGTCTGTGGTTATTTCAAGTAAATCTTAATTCACTTTAGTAACATATGGCTAAATCCCTGCAGGGCCATGTCCTGGAACAGAACCGGGAGTCAGGGAGAGGCATCATTGTGAGCAAGGGTGTTTCTTGTTCGTTTTTTTAAAAAATATTTTATTTATTTATTATATATACAATATTCTGTATGTATGCCTTCAGGCCAGAAGAGGGCATCAGATCTCATTTTTAGATGGTCGTGAGCCACCATGTGGTTCTGGGAATTGACCTCAGGACCTTTGGAAGAGCAGGAAATGCTCTTAACCACTGAGCCATCTCTCCAGCCCCTCTTGTTCGTTTTTTTAAAGTTGTGCTTCATCCATCCATCCATCCATCCATCCATCCAACAGACCATTGATTTGATTGAGAAAAGCCAGCCCATCCTCTCACCGTCTACAAGAGATCCTAAACAGCTGAAAAGACAGAGATACCTGAATAGGAAGTGGCAATGTAGAACTATATCCAGACCTAACGTGTTGGTTCACGGCACTGACATGTGATTGAAGGGAGGGTCGTGGGATGGTACCAGAAAGGCTTGAACATCAAGCTGGACCTTAAAGGATGAATAAGTTCACCAGATAGGCAAGTAAGCCAGGAACAGTTCACATAGAAGGGACAACATGTGACGAGGAGGGGGAGTACCATCTGCAATATTGGGTTGCCTGCTACAATCATAGGGCTGGGAGAGAGTGGCCAGGAAAAGGAGATAGGATGAGATGAGGGTAAGGCCGGGGAGGAAATTCAGAACCAGTGACCACTAATGAGGGACAGAATTTTCAGGAAGGAAGAGGCTAAAGACAAGACCTCCTGCAATCCACCCAGTGCCCAACTTGAGACTCACCATTGAAGACGTAATTCAGATAATCACTTCCCTCAAAAAGTCTTTCTGCCCGGCTCAAGCGGATTACCCGCCTCCCATCAGTGTCCCCACCTGCTCCATCGCCAGCCTTGTCACCCCCATCCCAGTCCCATACTAAGCTGACTTAGCAGTATGCCTGCCTACCTCCTAATCAAGCCCGCAACACCCAGCTCTAACCATACTGTGAGACCAAAACAGGAACGATGGGCCTTGCAGGTTAAGGGTTCCGTTTGCAGTTAAAAATGAGTTCCTGTTTGTCCTGTGTTAACTCCTCACAAGCTAAGGTTTCTATTTGTAATCAAGAATAAGTTCCTGGGGGCTGGAGAGATGGCTCAGTGGGAAAGAGCACTGGCTGCTCTTCCAGAGACCCTGGGTTCAATTGCCAGCACTCACATACATAGCAGTTCACAACTGTCTAACTCAAGTCCAGGGGATCTGACACTGTCACACAGGCATGCATGCCGGCAAAATACCAATAAATAAATAAATCATTTTTAAAAAAAGAATAAGTTCCTGTTTCTTAGAAACCTGCACTAAACTTGTGACCCCATGCATAGCCCTATCCTGTTCCTTCCCTTTCGTTGTATCTTTCTAACAAAGTATAACGATCAACTCTCTCCCACTGTGAACCTCTTATCTCATCTATAAAAAGGACCTCAGGAGGCCACAGCGGACAAGGCTGCTCTCTCAAATCCCAACTTAGAGCGAGATGACCGGCTGACCAGTCCTGGGTCTACCCCCAAATACAGCTTGTTTTAATTGAACAGTCATGGATTTGTTTTTTTTCTCCCCTTGATTCTCAAGTTTGACAGATGCCCTCCATATGGTTTCCTGGATCCACTCCTATGGGATCTTCTCCCAAAGATGAATAAGGTATTCTGGAAAAGTACTTTTTGGAGTCTAAGACCTGAATTTAGGTTTCCTAGAGGCATCTAGCAGAAGGAAGGGTGGTTTCCAGAGAGACTCTGTGTCTTCAGTGATACTTACATCCTTCCTAAATTGCCATACTCTGGGGGCTGGAAAGATGGCTCAAAGGTTTTGAGTTCCATTCTCAGCAACTACATGGTGACTCATAACCATATGTAATGAACTCTGGTGCCCTCTTCTGACCTGCAGGTATACATGCAAGCAGGACACTGTATACATAATAAATAAATCTTCAAAAAAATATCCCAGAATGGAAGAGGAAGATGCCTAGAGTCTTTGCTTTCTTAACAAAGCAAGAAACCTGACCCCAGATGGAGAAACCAAACAGCTGGAAGGTTGGAATAGGAGGAGCCTGGAGCCATTGCTCAAGGCAGTGAGTGACAGGAGGACCTAGTTACCAGAGCCACCTCTTTGAACAGAGAAATGAGAACAACCCATCCTGCGAAGCCCTCAGATGTCCACCAGGGGGCATAAGAGCTTACACCAGCCCCTGGGTTACCACGGTAATGCTGCCTTTTCCCCCAAGACATTGGCCCAGAAGAATGCCAGAGGCATGGCAGGCAGCTGGGACATTTCACTCCCAGGCAACCTGTGAGTCCAGGCCAAAAATCAGGCAAGAACAAAGGCACCAGCTGACTTCCCTCCATGACCTCATAGCCTGCCACATCTTCATGGCAGGTATGAGAGGAAAATAAAAGGGGGTTTTCCATCAGTCAGACCAACTCCTTCATTATACAGATGAGACAGAAACCCAGAGAGAATCCCTTGGTGACGACCACACAGCACCAGGACTGGGAATAGAGCTGAAGAGAAAGGAAGGAAATCAAGCCAGTATAGTGGCCCATGCCTGTCACCCCGGGGCTCAGAAGGTGGAGGCAGAAGCACTCAGAGCTCAGAGTGATTCGCTGCTACATATATGGACAGTTGGAGGCCAGCCTGGGCCACAGGATACTACCTCAAAAACAAAGAGCCAGGCAGTGGTGGTGCGCACCTCTAGTCCCAGCAGAAGCAGAGGCTGGTAGATCTCTGTGTGTTCAAGGCAAGCCTGGCCTACTTAGATCCAGGACAGCCAGGCTATGTAGAGAAAACTCTGACTAAAAACAAACAAACAAAAACACGAAGGACAAAGTCTCGTTTAAAATGTGGTTTTTTTTGTTTGTTTGTTTGTTTGTTTTTGGTATTTTTTGGATTTTCGAGACAGGGTTTCTCCATAGCTTTTTGGTTCCTGTCCTGGAACTAGCTCTTCTAGACCAGGCTGGCCTCGAACTCACAGAGATCCGCCTGCCTCTGCCTCCCGACTGCTGGGATTAAAGGCGTGCGCCACCACCACCCAGCTTAATAAAGTGTTCTTTATGAATCTTTTTTTTTTCTTTGTGGTGTTCAGCGGGCAAACATTCAACTATTGAATTACAGGCCTGTTCGTTCTCTCTCCTCCCTTTCCCCCCCAGAGCCTGAGTCTCAAAAACATGTTGATTAATAAAAACTTGATCCTTGACTACACTGGGAATAAGGATGTGCTGACAGCTTAGCATCATCGTGGTGCCCTGCATTGTGCCAGGAGCCAGACTGAAGTCAGCACCAGCCCAGCTCCTCTCGGTGCAGAGGGACATGAGGGTCTTCCCTAGGGAAAATGTGCTAAGCCTAGGCAGGTAGG
Organism: Microtus oregoni; assembly: GCF_018167655.1. Taxonomy (NCBI): domain Eukaryota; kingdom Metazoa; phylum Chordata; class Mammalia; order Rodentia; family Cricetidae; genus Microtus; species Microtus oregoni. Next base: position 47,397,098 of record NW_024543063.1, read on the forward strand.
CAGGCCAGCGACTCACTTGTCCCGTGGGAGAGGATACAGCTCTGGGAGATAGGTCACTGGGTTTCCAGATGTGGCATTTGGTAGTTTGGTAAGTTTCTAATATTCTGCTTATAGTCTCTGAAGCTATTTTTTACACATATAATGCTGACAGACGACCTTAACCTTACCCCAGACCAGGGATTGAACCTGGGGCAGAAGGCACTTGAGACAAGAGCTCTACCACTGAGTTACAATTCCAATCTGTTTTCGTAGGTTTTTAACTTCAGATTAAGATAATTCTGTAAACCACCAGGCCTAGTTCCTGGGAGGAACAAACTTGTCAAAAGTATAATTACAATAAACTTTGGAACAGTAATGTGTATCATAGTGACCAGCAGATGGCGATCGAAGCCAGCAGTCTGAACAACGCTAAACCCTTAGGATCCTTACAACAAGGGTTTGGTTTTAGTGGAGTCAGGTGTGATGGCTCTCTCCTGTAACCCTATCGCTCTCAAGGCTGAAGAGAGTTTGAGGACAGCTAGTTCAATGAGTTCAAGCTAGTTTGAACTACGCGGGAGAGGGTGACGGAGTGGGGAACTTGCTTCCCTGGAGGCAACCCAGAGTGGACTCTCAATAACTCCTCATTTAGGCCTTAGACGAGGAAAACTGAAGTTATACAGAACCCAAGCAGCGCCACAGCGGTGTTAGCAGAACTCGGTGTCTGGTGTCTTGCTGTGTGCAGAAAAACAGGCGGGGACTGGGATTCCCTCTTCGCAGGTTTTCATAACAAGGCCGAGGTGCATTCACTGGGTCCCATTGCCTTTCACTAGTTTTCTTGGATGCTCTTGTGCAAAACCGGGGATCTCAGCCAGAAGGCTGAACCCACTGCTCACCCAGTGTGCAACTGAGGACCTTTCAGTCCTCGGCGTTATCTTCCAGCTGGGGCAGAGGAAATTTTCTAGCATTATTAGCCGGGTTCTTTGGCTCCCGCTAGCTGCGACAAGGTCACACTGAGTCCAGCATCCTCCTCTCAAACGGAAAGGAGAGGCCTCTTGCCCACCATGGCACCGGTTGAGGGTGAAGGGGAGCACTATTCGGATACCTAGGGCCCTACCTCCGTGTCCCTAGCACGTTGTGTCTTTCCTACCTCAAAACTCAGAAATCAGAAGCAGATACTGAGGCCAAAGAGACTGCCCTGAGAGGTTTTGATTGGTTAGCAGTTTGTTAGTGCTATGAATGTCCAGTTCTGAACTTGCTGGGGCCACACGCTCTCCTCGGTGGGCTCCTTAAATCCTGAGTTTACGACCAGACAATAATCGCTGACTTGACTCCCATCTCCAGGGGCCAAGGAGGAACCACATTTGCGCTTGGAGGAGACTGCGGCTAGGAGCATCCTAGGGTCCCGGCTCTGTAGATCCTGCTCTCAAGCTTACCCTAGGTTGCAGAACCTGCGTGGGACCTTCACTGGATCAGCCAGCCGCATACTGAGATGAATTACATCTCGACACCATGCCCCAGTCCTTGCTGAGGTAACTCGGAGGGAGAGCCAATAAATTCCTCTGAGTATGTGGTTCCAAGTCGGGCAGTGATGGCACATGCCTTTAATCCTAGCACTTCAGGTAGATCTTTGTTTTGTTCGTTTTTGAGACAGGGCCTCTTTTTGTAGCCCTGCCTGTCCTGGAACTAGCTCTGTAGACCAGGCTGACTTTGAACTCACAGAGACCCGCCTGCCTCTGCCTCCCAAGTGCTAGGATTAAAGGTGCTCATTACTACACCTGGTCAACAATAGTCTTTAAAATGGACAAGCAGAAGCCTGTTTCCAATCTTTTTTTTTTAAAGGCTTTTTCTTTTTTTTTTAATATTTATTTATTATGTATACAATATTCTGTCTGTGTGTATGCTCGAAGGCCAGAAGAGGGCACAAGACCCCATTACAGATGGTTGTGAGCCACCATGTGGTTGCTGGGAATTGAACTCAGGACCTTTGGAAGAGCAGGCAATGCTCTTAACCTCTGAGCCATCTCTCCAGCCCCCCCTGTTTCCAATCTTGTAAACAGTGAGTAGAAATTGCTTCACAGAGGATGGGTAAAAACATTTGAATTGAAAGTCTGAAGACCTGAATCCAGAAAGTGAAGAGACAACCAACTCCCTGGAGTTGTCCAACTTCCTGCTCTCCAATACACACACACACACACACACACACACACACACACACAATCCTCCTGTCTCTGGACACACACACACCCTCTCACTGCTGAAATAAAAGGCATGAGCCACCATAGGCCAAATAAAACTTTTACATTGTTTTAACTCTAGCTTGGTAAAGATTTGGTTGCTTTTTTTTTTTTGTGTGTGTGTGTGTGTGTGTGAGTGTTTTGGTTGGTTTTGAGACCAGGTCTTCACTCTTAGGTCTCTCCATGTCACTTCTGAGTCCTCCCCTTGTGTCAGGGTCCCTAGGGGGGTGCTCTGGCCCTTAGTTGTGTCCTTCTCTGTGGCTGCATTGCTGCCAGTGCTCAGGGACAAGCTGAGCCATCTTGACCCTGTGTTTGACCCTACAGAAAGTTCTATTTTAGGAATCGTCCAGAATGTGTTGAACTTCTGCTTTGTATTATAGATCTGCTACTACCGTTTAGTGCGCAAAATATTTGCACATTAGTTGTTGTTTATACTTTCTCCAAACCCCACACACCTGCAAAATCCACATAATGCTGTAATAAGAAAAAAGACGATAGCAACAGATGTGGATAGGAATGTTGGAATCTATGTTCTGTTAGTAAAACAAAAAAAGTGTAAAATGATACAGCCGCTTTAGAAAATAAATTCAGCTTCTCGAAATGTTAACCATCGTGCTACCAAATATCCATAATTGTACTTCTCAGTATCTACCCAAGAACAAGGAAACAGCACCCCATAAAAGTATGTACACACCCCCAGGAGCGTTGCTTTGAAGATTAAAACATAAAATCCCACAATGTAAACAACTCAAATGCCACCAACTGATGAATGAATATGGTCTGCTCAAATCTCCCATTTAGCATAAAATCAGAATGAAATATGGAAATTTTCTGCAATGTGAATGAACTCAAAACCACTACGATAAGTGAAAGAAATCAATCATAAGACTCCATGTTGTCTGTTCCCATTCACATGAAACATCCAGGGGAGGCAGATTTGTTACAGAGACAACACAGGTCAGTGGTTGTCCAGCATTGAGAGGTGGTGGGGGTAGGACTAGGGAATGGCTATTAGTGTGCACATTTTTCTTTTGTGGCTGAAGAAAGTGTTCAAAGAGGAGACTAGATTGATGGTTGTGCAGATTCTCTGCATGTACTAAAATCTGTGGGATTGTACACTTTATCCATTCATGCGTGCATTATTTATTTCTTTATTTTGGCCTTGTAGGACTGGGTCTTTTATAGCCCAGGCTGGCCTTGAACCACAGTTGAGGATGCCTTGAACATCTGATCCTCCGGTCCATAATGTGTGCCTTACGATAATAGTTAAGCTTTATGGTATTATGGTCTGTAAATTATATCTCAACCAAGATCTTTGAAAAAAGAAGTGGAGGCCAAGAGTGGTGGCACATACCTTTAACCCCAGGACTCCGGAGGCAGAAGCAGGGCAATCTCTGTGAGTTCGAGGCCAGCCTGGTCTACAGAGTGAGTTCCAGGACAGCCAAGGCTATATATACAGAGAAACCCTGTCTCCAAAAACAAAACAAAACAAATAAAATTAAAAAAAAAAAAAGAAAGAATGAAAGAAGTGGGATGGTCTGGGAGAAAGACGGATGAGGCAAAATTCTAGCAGTTCAAGAAAGGAGTCAAAACACATACACACACACACACCGCCCCCAATCTCCCAAAACAAAACACACACACACACACACACACACACACACACACACACACCGCCCCCATTCTCCCAAAACACACACACACAGCCACCAATCTCCCAAAACAAAAACTTTGAACCTACACTGCCCGCTTTCTTGGGCTCTTACTACAGCGCCCACTAGGGAGCGGAGCACGTCCGCAGGCAGGGCACACAAGGATAAACTAAGAATTGCAGTTCCAGAGCCTCGGGTGGGCGGGCGCCCGGCTCCGTGTGCGCAGGCGCACTGCGGTTCTGTGCCCGCCGCTGAGGCCATTGTCCGGCCCTGTGGTGGCGGAGGCAGGTTTGCGAAGCTGGCCCTTACGCAGGACTGCACCGCCGCGAACAGAGACTGCAGCGGGCGCTAGGGGGGCGGTCCCGAGGTCGCGGATCCCGAAGCCCCGGAGGCGGTGATTCCCAGTGCCGTGGGTAGGAGGCTGGACTCCCGGCCTCGCCCACCATCCTGCGGGCGGACTGGGCGTGGCCGGAGGGACTATCCCGAGGCTGCCGGGCCTTTCATTTGGCCTTTGGGGAGATGCAGGCGGAGGCGGTCTCCTCCGGCCCTTGGGGCTGAAGTGGCTGGAGGGCTGCAGGGGTGGGGCGGCGGGGTAGCGGGATGAGTGGATCCTGTCCTCTCTCCTCAGCCCCGGATCGTAGCCAGCACACACTGAGGCAGGAATGGCCCCGAGGCCTCCGATGGTCACGCCCCAGGTGAGCCGAGCCTTCCCCACCGCCCAGAGCATCCCACCCGGCGATACCCCGGGGACGTGTACGGGACAGTTATTGTTCTAGAGTTTTGATGGCTTTGAGTCTCCTAGTCTAGCGAAAATCCCTCTTAAAGTGCCCAGACCTGGGTGGAGCAAGATTCCTGAAAGGATGGAGTAGTTTGGTGGAGTGCGATTTTATGAAGAACTGAATGTATTGGGATCCTCGACACTGAACCTTTATTACTGTGCGGGTCCTTTGAACTCTTCAGTGAGGAATGGAGAGAGTAGGATGACAAGATAGAAAAGTGAGGCTTTATGGCTCATCCACGGGGCATATGAGCAGGGAGCAGATGAGCCATGGTCAGAGGAAGAGGATGATGAAGGATGGCCATGTTGAATCGAAGACCAACATCCAGCCAAACCTGGACCGACTAGCTCCGAGTTTCTCTTGCCCCTTGCGCTTGTCTTTCTTTTTTTCCTTTAACAGATCTATAATAGTGCACTCCCTCAGTAGTCTCAGCCTCGGGTTAATTAATAAGAGGCTGATCTGTGCCGGCAGGAAGGCATATGCCCTTAATCCCAGCAGTTGGGAGGCAGAGAGAAAAGTGGATCTCCGTGAGTTCGAGGCCAGCCTGATCTACAGAGCGAGTTCCACGACAGCCAGCGCTGTTACACAGAGAAACCCTGTCTCTAAGGGAAAACATAATCCACACTCTCTTTAGAATAAAGGGTAAGGACTAGGCATATAGCTTGATGGTAGATCTCTTGCCTAGCGTATGTGAGGGCCTAGGTTCAGTTCCCAGCACCTCTGGGAAAATAGGGATGGGCTGGAAAGATGGCTCACCATTTTAGAGCACATACTGTAAAAGCACACATTGCTGTTGCAGAGAACAGTTTGGACCCTAACGCCCATGCCAGGCAGCTCACAACTGCTGTATAATCTGGTTCCTAGGGGGCGAAAGGCCTCCATCTTGCTTGAGCACCCGCACTGATGTGACCATACTGTTAGAAACAGAAGAGAGAAAAATCTCAACTCAAGGAACCAAGGAACAAAGGACCACACAAAGTGAAAGAAGTTGGCAAGGCAATGTGTTTTCTAAAATTGGGGCACCCAACCCAAAATGAGCTAACAAGCACAGTTTGCTAAGATGGCTTCTGTCTTATCCCTCATGTAGGTGCTGACTGAAACTGATCACAGTAACTGAAGCTTGACTGTGTAGTCTGACGAGACTGGCTAATTGTTGCAAAGGGGAAGGTTCAGGGGAATATAGTGCAGGCCTTTATTGGATTAACTACCTTTGTTGGAATAAAAAGTTTTTCAAAATACCCATGCACAGACACATAATAGAATAATTTGTTTTGTTTTGTTTTTGTTTTTTAAGACAGGGTTTCTTTGTGTAGCTTTGGTTGTCCTAGAACTAGCTCTGTAGACCAGACTGACCTTGAACTCACAGAGATCCACCTGCCTCTGCCTCCCTAGTACTGGTATTAAAAGTGTTCATCAGCACCGCCCAGCCAAATGAAATAATTTTAAAATTAACAATAAACTAAAAATTGTAGTTGCTATATGTATCATGTAATTACATTCAATCTAGATAAAAATACTAATGTGATTTTATGTTTTGGGGTTTTTTTGGTTTTTCAAGATAGTGTTTCTCTGTGTAACAGCTCTGGCTGTTCTAGAACTTGCTCAGCAGACCAGGCTGGCTTCAAAATCATAGATCTGCCTGCCTCTGCTTCCCAAATGCTGGGATTCAAGGCATGCACCACCACTGCCTGGCAACAACTTTGTGCATTCAACATTCCTGGTTCCCCTAGTGCTTATCTGTGAACACAAGGATGTACAAGTCTCTTAGAATCATCCAAAAAGGAAAAAAAGTGTTGTTGCCAGGCGGTGGTGGCACAGCCTTTAATCCAGGCACTCAGGAGGCAGAGGCAGGCGGATCTCTGTGAGTTCGAGGCCAGTCTGGTCTATAAAGCGAGTTCCAGGACAGGCTCCAAAGCTACACAGAGAAACCCTGTCTCAAAAAACAAAAAACAAAAACAGACAAAAGAAAGTATTGTTATTTATCCATGATGCAAAAATAATATGAAATGTGATTTTAGTAATGCATATGATTTAACTCGGTTTATTATCACTTCTATTTATAATCAGTATCTTTAAATTATTAATGGGGTATTCAACCATGTTATCCTACTGAGGCTTTGAAATGTATCATGTATCTTATGGTTCTTAACACAGCTTGATGTCCTCAAGGGCCAGCAAGATTGGGTGTAGCTGTGGCCTGAGGAGTAGTGTTGGGGGGAGGGTGCTTGAATTTATATCATCTGGAGCAGAAACCAGCAGTGGGTACCCTGACATACAGCTGTGGGGGGGGGGGTTCTAAAATAGTTCGACACTATAAGGTACAATATATGTGGGATGATCCCCAAAAAAGCCTAATGTAAAAATCGAATTGTAGAGCTGGAGATGCATTCAGTTGGTAGGATTGCTTCCCTAGCATGCACCAAGCCCTGGCTTCCATTTCAGCACCACAGAAAGAAGATGAAGTGGTTGAAGTGGTGCATCTTCTACTTTTGGGGAGCAGAAACAGAAGATTGGGGGTTCAGCCTCCGCTACATAGCGAGTTTGAGATCAGCCTGGGATACATGAGAATCTCTCTCAAAAATTAGTAAATGAGTAGGGGCTGGAGGGATGGTTCATCAGTTAAGAGCACTTACTGCTCTTGCAGAAGGCGTGGGTTCAGTTTCCAAAACACACGAGGCTGCTCACAGCTGCCTACCACACACTTCTGGGGGCTCTGACGCCCTCTCCTGACCACCATGGGCCTCCTACGTGAACATAGTGCATATGCATACCCTCAGATATACACATATAAATAAGAGAACAATTTTTTAAAGATTTATTTATTTATTATGTGTAGTGTTCTGCCTCCTGCATGTATGCCTGCAGGCCACAAGAGGGCACCAGATCTCATTATGGATGGTTGTAAGCCACCATGTGGGTGCTGGGAATTGAACTCAGGACTTCTGGAAGAGCAGTTAGTGCCCTTAACCACTGAGCCATTGCCCCCAAATATTTTTTTAAAAAATAGTAAATACATAGAAGCAATTTGCAGAGCAATATGTGTGATGTTTCATGAAGTGTGCCTGCAGTACGTGGGTAAAACATGGACACAGGACTTCCAAGTATACACACCAACTGTTGAGAAGGATCACATGGGGAGATAAAGAGGACTAGGAGGGGAAAGGCCGTCATTTTTTATCCTTTTTCGTTCGTTGCTATAGTCCCATGTTTGAATCTGGAACAGAGCAAGGAAAGAAAGCAGTGAGGAGTGAGCAACTGTATAAAAGGTTTGGTTTGAAAGGAAAACAGCAAGATAGATGGACGAAAGTGTGAGCTGTAAGCTAGGCATGTTCGTGTAGGTCTGCAGACCTGGCCCGGGAGAGGCAAAAGCATCAGGATAAAGAGGTGGGAAAGGAAAGGAGAGACAGAATAGCATATGCAGGGTTGTGGGATCTATTTCCCCTTTGACTTTCCTGTCAGACAAGCTACATGCTTTAAAATCAGCATCTCAAGACAAACATTTCCCTTTGAGCAGCAAGATCTGTTCCCGGACTTTGGGAGGAGCATTTGTGGAGTTGATCCCTACCTGAGCAGGACTGTGATCCCACAGGAGTCCGTGACATTCAAAGATGTGGCTGTGGACTTCACCCGGGAAGAATGGCACCACGTGGGCCCTGCCCAGAGGAGCTTATACAGGGACGTGATGCTGGAGAACTACAGCCACCTGGTCTCTCTCGGTAAGGAGGCTACTTCCCCACTGGCTCCCACGTCGCTGAGGTTTCCTTCCTCCGTTGCTGAGGTTTGGTGCATGCAGCATAGTAACTGAGAGGAAGTCCGGGGCTCGGTTGTGAGCCTGAAAGGTCGTTTTACAGACCCAGAAGAGGGGACTTCACTAGCATTCCTTTTTAAGCTGAACCTTTTCTTCTGTCCAGAGGTCCCGAGGATCTAGGACTAGTACTGACTTTTAGGAAGGTTCTCTGTCTTCTTGATCAAACACCCAAATCTTGTCTGTTTACCCATGAGCAGGGTATCAGGTGTCCAAGCCAGAGGTGATCTTCAAATTGGAGCAAGGAGAAGAGCCGTGGATATCAGAGAGAGAAATCCAGAGACCTTTCTGTCCAGGTAAACGAATAAGAACTCTGCTCTTGGAGATCAGTGTAGACGCAGGCACAGCTCACAGAGAGGCCTGGGAGCTGTCCGACACGCAGAGGAACCTGAAACTGTTTCTGGGTGACAATCTGCATGTCTCTCTTTTCCAGTCAGGCATTCCTACTGACAGTAAGTCTTCGGGGAAAAGATACCCCAGTGCTGGGATTATAGGCATGTACCACCACACCCAGCTTTATACCTTCTTAAGTGAGAAGTTAGCCCTCCATATCCCTTTAATGCCAGCATCCAGAAGGCAGAGGTAGGTAGTAGATCTCTGTGAGCTCTAGTGAGGTCCTGTCTCTAAACAAAGCAAAACCATAAAACAGAAAGAGGTTAGTGTAAGGTGAATCTTGGTCCTAGCATCACAGTGCTGTTCTAAGCGCACATTCTATGGGACTCAGCACTGCCTTCACTGTTCAAAAGGAAGCATGTTAGTTGGGTAGTGGTCACGCCTTTAAGCCCAGCTGTAGGGAGGCAGAGGCAGGCGGTCTGAGTCCAAGGCCAGCCTGGTCTGCAGAGCGAGTTCCAGGACAGCCAGGGCTATACAGAGAAACCCTGTCTTGAGAAACCAACAAAACAAAACAAAACAAAGAAAGAAGAAGAAGCATGTTAGAGTTTTTGAAAAAGTAAGGTGTTCAAAAGCCAGCGAATCTGTGTTCATTTTTAACTCACAGAGAGAGAGCTCACCCTGTGATGGAGCTTCTGTCTAGCCTCAGTACATTGTGTTCTGTAACCGTACACTCCTTAGTAAATCGATACTCAGCGAGTGCACACTGTTTGAAAAAATTCTGTTCCAGGTCTTTACTAATGAAAAAAAAAAACAACAAAAACTAAACTTTTATTAAGTGACCCACTGAAAAGAATTCTAATAATACAAAGCCTTTCTTGCCTGTAGGAGTTTTGTTTCTTGTTTTTGTTTGTGAGCAGTGTCCTGTTGTGTGGTCCAGGCTGGCCTCAGACTTGCCACCCTGCAGCTCCCAGGTGCTGAAGTTACAAGTGCCATTGTGTGTGACTGTCCTTACGAGGTTAGGATTAATTCTCGTTGCAAGTGTAGATATTTGGGAATTGGGCTTTTTCAACTGTGTTTCCTCTCCCAATATTTTATTATAAAAATTTCAAATATATGGAAAAATTTAAAAAAACCCTGTGCAGCAGTTATCATAAAGCTGCCTAGATGATCACATTTGTTGTAGTGTGCTATTTGCTTTATCACGCATCTCCTCATCTACTCATGTAGGAATTACCTTTCTAATGCACTTTAAAGGAAGTTGGAAACATAAGTATGCACATCAGTAACTGGAGTTGTTTCCTTTCTTTTTCCTTTTGAAATATTGAGAATAAAATCCAGGACTTTGCACAAATTCTTTTTAAAAAGTGCTGTATTGCTGAACTTCTGAGTCCAGAGCCAAAGTTTTTAATTAATTATTCTTAAATCTCAGGGCATGTCTGGAAAAAGAAAACAAGACTCTCAGGGCATGTTTATTCTGGCTTTTTTTTTTTAATAAAGAGATTACTTTCTCTATATGTATGCAAAAGTAGGAAGTATGTGTACCCGTGTAGAGTGTCCACCAAAGCCAGAGGAGGGTACTGGATCCTCTGGAGTTGGAGGTACAGTCAGTTGTTAGCTGTGTGGGTGCTGGGAACTGAACTTGAGTCCTCTGCAAAAACCATATGTGCTCTTAAATACTGAGCCATCTCTCAAACCCTGTCCACTTGTTTATATATATATATATATATGTGTGTGTGTGTGTGTGTGTGTGTGTGTGTGTCTTGCTTGTATGTATGTCTGTGCACCATGTGTGTACAGCCCACAGAGAAGAGACATCTTTTGGTTTTTCAAAATAGGGGTTTTCTGTGTAAAAGTCCTAGCTGTCCTGGAACTTGTCTTGTAGATCAAGCTAGCCTTGAACTCACAGAGATCTGCTTACCTCTGCCCCCTCCCCCGAGTTAAAGGTATGTACTACCACGTCCAGCTCAGTTTTTTTTTAAATAAATGCTTATATGTACAATCCTATTGCTTTTGACAAGTGTGTTCACCCTTTCAACCCATATTCCCTAGTATTTTTGTTGTTGTTTTTTTGGGTGGGGGTTTGGGTTTTTTTGTTTTGTTTTGTTTTGGAATTCTAGGTATAAGTGACCATGCCTGGCATTTACCTTAGGTTTTATTTATTTATTTATTTATTTATTTTTTAGCAAAGGAGACTCTTTTTTATTTATTTATTTGTGCAGTATCCTGCCTTGTAGGACAGAAGAGGGCACCAGATCTTATTATAGGTGGTTGTGAGCCACCACGTGGTTGCTGGGAATTGAACTCAGGACCTCCAGAAGAGCAATCAGTGCTCTTAACCACTGAGCCATCTCTCCAGCCCCTTCCCTTAGGTTTTAAAGATAACCATTTTTAGATTTATTTATTTCATTGTTTTATGTATATGAGTGTTTTGCCTGCGTGTATGTATATACATCATGTGTATGTCTGATGCCCGTAGAGCTCAGAAAAGAGGGCATTGGGTCCTCTGAGACTGGAGTTACAGATGAATATGAGTTTGCATGTGGGTGCTGGGAATCGAACCTGGAATTCTGCAAGAGCAACAAGTGCTCTTCAACACTGAGCCGACTCCCCAGCCCTAAAGGCTCCCATTCTTAGAACCTAAAAATCAATGTGTTATCTAGTATTAGTATTCTGTGGTAAAAACAGACTTAGGAATACATCTGTTGATTGAAATAGATCCGCGGTCAAGAGAAGGGATTGGGGAGCTGGGGAGACGGCTCAGCGGTTTGAGCACTTGCTCTTGCAGAGGACTCGGGTTCAGTTCCCAGCACCTACATAGAATAAATATTATTTTACTATAAGTGTTATACATACATCACACACATTAAAAACACACACAAAAGAAAGATGATTGCTATAGAATCAGAACTCAGATAGATTGAAACTACTCCTAAATGTAAGGTCAAAATTAACTTTAGTTTGCTCCATTTTTAGTACAGTGTATGGCCCCCCAAGTATGTCAAAGAATCTTTTCAGTACATCCTTGACAGTAGATCTTATAGAGAAATTATGAAATCAACTTTAAAGAAACTATAAAATTGGTGGATTAGAAAGGTAGACTTTTTTGTTATGCCCCCTAAAATGAACAGGAAACATGGAAACCTACAGGATAGAATATGACTCTATTTTGCTTGCATCTGCACCTCACACACTTCGGCTCCTTTCTTCTTTTGTTTCCTGTCAGACTAACCCCACTCACAAGGGCTTGCCTCGTTCTCTGGACGTGACAGACACTCTGGATTCGTAATACTCACTGACACCCCACTCTCTTTCCCGCAGCATAAGGCTTCCGCAGTCTCATCTGTCCTGTAGCCTTCTGTTTGCACTGAAAGGAATTTGGGAACTTTTGCACTTTATATTTCTTTTAGACTGGAAGACCAGGCCTGACACCAAGCCATCAAGTCTTCGGCAGGGCACATCCGGAGAATCCCACAGTACAGATGTTCTATCACGTGCCACACAGGGAGATCCCTGGGATGTCAGGATCCAGAGGCACCAGGAGAGTTGGGGGAGACATCTGGGACCAGAGGCATCGTCCCAGAAAGAAAGAGCCACTCTGGAGACAAATCTTGAGCAAAATAAATTTGACGAAGACTCTAGATTGAGCACAGACTTGGTACCACAACTAGACATGCCTTCAAGTGTAAGGCCCAGTGGATGTGAAACACTTGGAAATAACTTAGAGTATAACTCAGAATTAGTTACTCGGAATAGTGTCCTTGCAAAAAAGAAGCCTTATAAATGTGATAAATGTCGAAAATCATTTATTCACAGATCATCCCTTAATAAGCATGAGAAAATTCATAAAGATGATGCTTATCCCAATGGTACAGACCAAGGCGTCTATCCTGGAAGGAAACATCATGAATGTACTGATTGTGGGAAGACCTTCCTCTGGAAAACACAGCTTACTGAACATCAGAGAATTCACACTGGGGAAAAGCCCTTCGAGTGTACTGTGTGTGGGAAGGCCTTCAGGCACAGCTCATCCCTAGGTCAGCATGAAAATGCACACACAGGAGAGAAGCCCTACCAATGTAGTCTCTGTGGGAAAGCCTTCCAGCGCAGTTCCTCCCTCGTTCAACACCAGAGAATCCACACTGGAGAAAAACCCTACCGATGCAATCTCTGCGGGCGGTCATTCAGGCATGGTACCTCCCTCACTCAACACGAGGTTACACACAGTGGAGAGAAACCCTTCCAGTGCAAGGAGTGCGGGAAAGCCTTTAGTAGATGTTCTTCGCTTGTCCAGCACGAGAGGACTCACACCGGAGAGAAGCCTTTTGAATGCAGCATATGTGGGAGGGCTTTTGGGCAGAGCCCATCCCTCTACAAGCATATGAGGATTCACAAAAGAGGCAAGCCTTACCAAAGCAGCGACTTCAGCATGGCTTTCGAGCCCAATGCATCTCTTATTCAAGGTGAAAGTGCACTTACTGAGGTGAAATTGCACCATTGTGATAGCTGTGGGGAAGACTTCAGTCACATCGCGGACTTCACGGACCATCAGAGGGTCCATGCTGGAGAGACGTCGTATGACGCTGAGCAGTCTGCGTCTCAGCCCGGAGAGAAGCCCTACCAGTGTAATGTATGTGGAAAAGCTTTTAAAAGGAGCACAAGTTTCATAGAGCATCATAGAATTCACACTGGAGAGAAACCCTACGAATGTAACGAATGCGGAGAAGCCTTCAGTCGGCGCTCCTCACTGACCCAGCATGAGAGAACCCACACTGGAGAGAAACCCTATGAATGTATCGACTGCGGCAAAGCCTTCAGTCAGAGCTCATCCCTTATTCAGCATGAAAGAACGCACACCGGGGAGAAACCCTATGAATGTAGTGAATGTGGGCGTGCCTTTAGAAAGAAAACCAACCTGCACGATCATCAGAGAATCCATACTGGAGAAAAACCTTATGCTTGTAAGGAATGTGGGAAAAACTTCAGTAGGAGCTCAGCTCTTACTAAACACCAGAGAATTCATGCACGAAATAAACTGTAGGAAACCAAAAATTATGGAACGGATAGGAAGCTTTGTCTAAAGTACTGTCCCAATCTAGTATCAGGATTCTGAAAGTTTGGAAATGTAATTATGTTTTTGTACCCTGCATATGGAAAAAACTGTGCCAAGAGACAGGTTTGTTTTTTTTTTTTAAATAAAAGCCACTCTTTTCTATTTGATTACAGGCTTTTTGTAAAAAAAAAAAAAAAAAAAAAAAAAAAAAACTATATATAGTCATTTAGAAATGATACAACCTTGCTAAACCTTTTGAATATGTATGTCTGAAATCACCAAGTTTTGAAGCTTGGTATATAAATCCTATTGTTTACAAGCTTAAAAGAAAGAAAACTCATAGTGTGGCCAAAACATTTTAAACATTATAGTTTCACTTGGCTGAAACAAGTTCTTCTTCCTCTTTCTCCTCTTCCTCCTTCTTTTTTTCTTTTTCAAGACAGGGTTTCTTTTTAGCTTTGGAGCCTGGCCTTGAACTCACAGAGACCTGCCTGCCTCTGCCTCTGCCTCTGCCTCTGCCTCCCGAGTACTAGGAGTACTAGGTGGCCACCACCGCCTAGCTTGGCTAAAACTCTTCCATAAAGCTTGAATCCATGGAAATCAGTTTGTGTCCAGAAAGTCACCACTGAAAGAATTCCAGGAGCTAATTACTCACAGCCGTAAACTGTAGTGTCCTTTCCTTGCTCTTGCCATGCCATTTCAGGAGGAGGTCTGACTCTGAGCTTCCTCCCCACTGCCTCCCCACCCCACCCCTCTCTCTGGCTCTGTCCCTGTGCCTGTCTTTCCCTTTTTTCTCTTTTTGCCAAGTTTACTATAGAGAATTATAAACCTAATTACCTACAGCCGTAAACTTTATCTTTGACTCCATTTACAGAAACAACATGTTTTGGCTCTTTTTGTATGCAAAGAAAATATACTGCTGCCGGGTGGTGGTGGCGCACGCCTTTAATCCCAGGCGGATCTCTGTGAGTTCAAGGCCAGCCTGGTCTTAGAAAAGCTAGTTCCAGGACAGAAACCAAAAAGCCACAGAGAAACCCTGTCTCGAAAATAAATAAAAAAAAAAAAAAAAAAGAAAGAAAGAAAAAGAAAATATACTGCTATTTCAAAAACTATTTCAGCTCTGTTGCTTTTCTGTTAGCAAACATGAGATAAGCTTCCCTCGTACCTGTAAACTGACTATCCTGAGGGAATTTCCAGAACCTTTTTGGGTTCAGTTAACAACAGTGCCGATGAATTTGGAATAACAGTGAACATTTCTGGGGTCCCTTTTTTTCCTCAAGGTCCATTGGCCACCAGTCCACAAGGACAAAGGGGCAGAAGGTTGAAGGCCTAATGCCATCTGGATGATGAACTTGTCACCCAGGAGGAGCTCCTGATAACTTACCAGACCACCTTGGAGACTGGATCTCCTCTGACTCTGCCCTTCTTCCCAGGGTCCTTAGTCTGGTTTTCCTGCTCAGCCTTATCCTGTCCAACTATTGGCCGGTCAGTTTCTTTATTAAACCAATCACAGCATAAATTACACAGTATGTAGAAGGATTATTCCACAGAAGCCTCCTCTATGTATTTTATCCTTGTTGGAGAGGCCAATAACCTGCCGATACCTTTGATCATATTGTCAATGACAAGTTTGTCATTTAACCCCGGAATTGCCTAGTTCTAAAAGCATAGCTCTTAGCATCTAAAAGTATAGTGTTGTTATTATTTTTTTTTTTCTGTAACAGGGATTCTCCATGTAGCCCTGGCTGTCCTGGAACTTGCTCTGTAAGCCAGACTGTCCTCAGACTCACAGAGATCTTCCAGCCTCTGCCTCTCAATTGCTGGGATTAAAAGCGTGCACCACCACCATTCAGCCTAAAAGTACAGTCTTAATGACATCTCTAGAGCCATGCTGTATTTGAGGAGCTGCATGTAACTCCATCTTTAGGGCGTGGCGCAAGGTCTGTGGATGCGTTGAGTGCTCGCACGCCACAGGGCGTGTGTTGAAGTCAGAGGACAACTGTGGAGTCAGCTGTCTACTAACCCCGATGTGGGTCCCAGGGGCTGACTTTAGATTCTCAGGGTCGGCAGTGATGCTATTACCCACTGAGCCATCTCTCTGGTACTCTGCCTTGCTTTTGTTTTTGTTTTTAAGACAGGGTCTGTCTTAGGGTTTCTAGTGCTGTGACAAAAACACCATGACCAAAGAGCAAGCTGGGGAGGAAAGGGTTTGTTAGGCTCACACTTCAGCATTGCTGGTCATTAGTGAAGGAAGTCAGGACAGGAACTCAAACAGGGCAGGGTCCTGAAAGCAGGAGCTGATGTAGAGGCCATGGAGGGAAGCTGCTTACTGGCTTTGCTTCCCATGACTCGCTCACCCCACCTTCTTACAGAGCCCAGGATCAATAGCCCAGGCATGGTGCTCCCCACAGTGGGCCCCACCTCCCAGTTTATCACTAAATGAGACAATGCCTTACAGCTGAACCTCAAGAAGGCATTTCCTCACCTGAGGCTTCTTTCTCTGATGGCTCTAGCTTGTGTCCAGTTGACACACAAAGCCAACCAGTACAGGGTCCCTCAATGAACACTGAGCTCACTAATTCAGCTCGACCAGTTTAGTTAGCCCCAGGCACCTCCTGAGTCGGCCTCCCTGGCACTGGAATTACAGGCGTGTGCCACCGTGCTTAGCTGTTTTAAGCATTCATATCAGCCCTCATGCTTGCGTGGAAAATACTTTGCCAGTTGATCAGTCTTCCCTGCCCTACCCACCCGCCCTTTTTGGGAACAGGGTCTTGTGTAACTCAGGCTAGTCTCAAACTCATTAGTTTAGGATGGCCTTGAACCACTTATTCTCCTGCTTCCACCACATAACTACTTAGGTTACAGCCATCACTGTAATCTGCTGGTCCGACCTGTCACCTGGGTGGCCTGTCCCTTTAAGAGACAAGCCCTTCCCACTCACAATCTCCCCCTCTTCCTGCCAGGCAAGCAGATCTCCTGCCTCTACTTTGTCTCCCTGTCCTTCTCCTGAAGAGGCAGTCTCTGCCTCTCTCTCTGCTCTTTCCTGTCTTTCTCTGCCCATCTCCTCTTCTTCCCCCTTCCATAACCCTGAACTCTTATACCATTCCCCATACCCACTAAGTAAGCTCTATACTCAAGCTCTCTCCGCATGGCATATCTGTCTGCATCCCACCCGCCAGGGGACCCGTGCAGCCTCAGGTCACCAGCATCATGAAAGAAAGCAATCATGCCTGTGGTGATACCTTTTTTTAAATTTTGAGAACATATCTTTATTTTGAGAACATATCTTTATTTTGAGAACATATCTTTATTGGTATCTTTATTTAGGCATAATTTTCATAGTTTATAATAAAGTATAATGTATATGATTTAAAGGTTTTCAGTACACTGACAGAACTGTACAAGATCACAATCATAGGACATCTTTACCACCTCCCAAATTATCACCTAACAGTGTTTTTTTTTAAATATTTATTTATTATGTATACAATATTCTGTCTGTGTGTACACCTGCTGGCCAGAAGAGGGCACCAGACCTCATTACAGATGGTTGTGAGCCACCATGTGGTTGCTGGGAATTGAACTCAGGACCTTTGGAAGAGCAGGCAATGCTCTTAACCTCTGAGCCATCTCTCCAGCCCCATCACCTAACAGTGTTATATTTTTGTTTTATTTATTTTTTTATGTACCAATCCCAGCTCCTCCTCCCTCCTTCCCATCAGGCTGTTCACTGCCAGTCTTCTCTGCTGGGGGAAAAAAGAGTCTATATTGGGAAAGGAAGTATGTGATGGATCTCCACCATCGCTGAATACAGTCTCAGGCACAGCACAGCAGGGTCATCCTTGAAGACCCCACCACATAGGGCCTCCTGGGTAGCCGCTTCTCCCACATACAGGCAGAGCGAGTCTCTTACAGTGGTCTGCAGGACCCAAGCCTGGGACTTCCTATAGCCCTGGGTCAGAGGGAGGGGACAGCCCAGCCAGTGCAGTGGCTGGGATCGATCAACCTGCACGGCCACCCCTGGGAGTCTGATGCACAGCCAGGCCAGAGGTTTGGAGCAAGAAGAGCTGGTAGCAGATGCCTGTTGCTGGGCATCCCCTCAAAATTATACCGAGTTGCCAGACTCCTCTTCACACACAGGATTTCAATACCTTTCCCCCTATTACTCCTTCCCAACTGTCTCAGGAGAACGGCAGCAGCCTTGCTTTCCTTGAAAGTGGCTTATCCAGCCAAGCCTTAAATTGGGACTTACCAGTGTGCTACAACTGCTGAGTCTCCCTGCAAAATGTCTGTGTTCACTTAAGGTGTCGCGTCTCTTTCCCTGGCAGGGTCATCCGTGCACATTTACTTCTGGTTGGGACTGGGTTTGAACCATTCCATGCTCTTGTTTTCAGGAATTCATTTTGTGGATGGATGAGGTTCTCTCAAAGTGTTTTTGCATGTTGCTAGCATTATTTTTTTCTCTCTCCCTCTCCCTCCCTCTCCCTCTCTCCCCCTTTTTCTCTCTCTCTCCTTCTCCCCATCTCTCTCCCTCTATCTCCCTCTCTTTCCCTCTCTCCCTCTCTCTCCCCATCTCTCTCTTTCCCTCCCCCCCCCCGCCTCCTGCATGTCTCACACTGAGCTGCACACAGGGATGGGCACCTCCTAGGTGCACACTTAGCAGTTATGAACAGAACAAAAGCACAAGCCCAAGGCTGCTCAGTGCTTTCCTATTTCTCTTTTATCATCTTTAATTTTTTTATTTTATGTTTGGGTGCTTGGTCTGGGCATACATCTGTGCACCATGCATGCCTCTGGAGACACACAGGCTAGAAGAGGGCATCAGATCTACAGACAGTTGTGAGCCATGTGGGTGCTGGAAATGGGATCTCCGTCCACTGCAAGAGCAGCTAATACTGCAGAGTTGTCTCCTTAGCCCCCATGTTCCCAGTTCTTGCTTGGTCCTCTTCGCTCTCTGTGTGATCTGAGACAAATACCTAAGTTCTCTACATTATTTTCCCCTGCTGTTAAAGGGGCATATTAACAGCCCCCATGGGGCTAACACTTGCATGATATTTGGCTATGGCCAGCACTTTCAGATGCTTCTTGCCATAATCTTGTCCTTTCAGAAAGAGGAGGGCCTGGAATCAGTGGACACTAGCTAGCTGTCTCCTCCCATCCTCACCTTTAAAATGGGAGCTGCCACAGCCCCACCTAACAGGGTTGACCAAGAGGATTAAGTGAGAGTACCTGTAATGTACTTAGCACTGGGCCTCAAACATAAAAGTACTTTTTAAAGTGCCCAGGGCTAGGACAAGCATGGAGGGACACACCTGTAATTCCAGGGCTGCCCAGGTTGAGGTAGGTTAGTCATTCTCCTACTATGTAGTGAGCTGAGACCAGCCTGGGCTTCATGACAGCGTGGCTCATGCAAAACAAACAAAAACCTCTAAATAAATGAGTGATTAAGCTTTTAGACTTCAAGTGAACAGGGCACAGCTTTGGAGGTCCAGGCGGGCAGGAGAACTTGCTGGGAGCCGTCCACCCACTGCCAGACAGCCGCTAAATGTGCCTTCCTGGTGACCACCAGGGGGCGCTGGCGCACTGCTGAGGGCTCCAGTCCTCCGGAAGCGCGGAGCTGGAAGAACATAGCTGGTCCTGCATCCTAAGGGCTTTTATTTTATTTCATTTTTTCCCCCTTATATCCCTTCCCTACTACAAATGATCCTGAATTTCCCCACTTTCATGAGATGAGCTAACCTCTGCAGCTTCCATCCTACCGCTCTTCGCCTGAGAGGAAATGACCGAGACCCAGAGGAAAAAGTGATGCAAATCCTCGCCCCTGATAGAAAAAGAGCGAGGCCCACTCCACAGGTCCTTAGCACTTGATGCCCTCTATACCTAGAATACTCTCCCCCCCCCACCCCCTCGAATGAATGGTTTCCTCCATCATCTTCAAGTCTCTGTTCAAACACCAGTTTTTCAGCAAAGCCATTCTCTACTGTGTTACCAAGCATGGTGGTGTTCACCTTTAATCCCGCACACTTAAAAGGCATAGAGAGGTGAATGTTTGTGAGTTCAAGGCCAGTCAGGGAAACATAGTCCCTGACTCAAAACAACAAAAACAAAAAACACCTGCCACAATTTGTAAAGCGGCTTCCATGGCAAGGGGTTTTGCTTTTGAAGCAGTTGGACACGGGAAGAACATTCTAGACAGCACAGGTGAGCTCAGTCTGTCATGAGGATCTTTCTAAGCAGGAAGAGGAAGCCCAGGGGAGTCAGAGTGAGTGACGGTGGGATGATGGGAAGGAAGTTGGAGCGATGCACTTGGAAGATAGAGGAAGAGACCATGAGCTAAGCCATGCAAGCAGTCTCTGGATTGAATGAATGGACAAGCTAAGGAAACAGATTCTTCCCTGGAGCTTCCAGAAGGAACAAAGCCACACAGCTGGAGAAACAGTGGATAGGGTGTGTGCCCAGAATGTGCAAGGCCCTGCGGTTGAAAGGGGGAGAAAGAAAAAGGAAGGAAAGAAAAGGAAGGCAGGCATGGGGGGAGGGAGGACCCTGTTGATCCGTGACTGTAGCTCAGCAAGACCCACTCCAATGAGTGCCACCCAAAGCTGCGGATTAGGAAACGGGATTACTTTAAACCATCACATCTATGGCGGTTTGTTACAGTATCAGTAGAAAATGAGCAAGCCAGCCTTGGTTGTATAAATTAGAAGTGAACCACCATACAGTTCACATTCACAGGGGTTGTGAACACACACCATTATTAGGAATCATTTTAGAAGCTGCCTATCACAATGAATAAATTAACGTGAACCCCACTTTGCAGGTAGATAAACTGAGACGGGGGGGGGGGGGTAAATAATTTGCCTGCAGTCATGTGCCGAGTTCCAAGACAGGCTCCAAAGCTGTAGAGAAACCCTGTCTCAAAAAGGGGGGGAGGAGGATTATTTTCGAGAGCCCCCAAGGCCAGCTCCACCCCAGGGCTTTTGCATTTACTGTCTCCACCTCATCCTCAGGTCCCTGCTGTAAGGCAAGCCAGGTCTTCCCTGATTGCCACTCACAAACACGGTGACTTCCTGTCTGTCCACCCCATTTAAGTCCTGCCTAAGGTCCGTTCCCACCATGGCCATCCCTCGTGAGGATGTAGCGCCATGTGCTGTGTTCAGCATTGTACGTTGTATTCCCAGTACACACAGTAAGCTTTCAGTACGGATCTACTAGATGCATTCATGTCTTCACAAAGAGGTCTAACAGTGACACACAGACTGGTCAGCTCACTTCTCCGAGTTGATGATGACGAAAGGAGATTTATAAAGAAAATGACAAGGTGTCGAGGCCTAGGGTGTAGTTTTAACGAAATGAGTTTCGGTTCCCTACCAACCGGCTGGACCCGGGGGCACTGACAGGCGTGATCTCTGACAGGCCTTTGTCCCCACAGTCTTCAGTTCAAGACCAGATGGGCCTATATATTTTCCAGGCTAGGCAGGCTACATAGTGAGAATATGATTTAAAATGCAAGATAGATAGATAGAGGAAAGGTCATTTGGGAGAGACTATTTGTCTTAGGGTTTCTATTGCTGTGAAGAGACACCATGACCACAGCAACTCTTATAGAGGAAAACATTTAATTGGGGCTGGCTTACAGTTCAGAGATTAGTCCATTATCGTCATGTTGAGTGGCATGCAGGCAAACATGGTGTTGGAGGAGCTGAGAGTTCTACATCTGCAGGCAACAAGAAGGGAACTGTGACACTGAGCACAGGAGCCCTCAATGCCCACCCCCACAGTGACACACTTTCTCCAACAAGGCCACAGTTCCAAATAGTGTCATTCCCTGGGGGGGCGGAGGGAATTTTCTTTCAAACCACCACACTCCATTTATTGAGCCTTAATGTTTTTCTAACTCCAGGGAGCAGCAGAGAAGGGTGACTCCCAGCTGACTTGAACAGTGAGCTGGAAAGTCTGGTTCCATAACCAGGTGATGTGTGTGTCTAGGATGTCTGTACCAGTCATGGTGGAGCTCTTCATGCAAACGAAGGATTACCACCTACAACAATCCAGCAATCCATGTCTTTTTGCTGGGCCAGGGTGAAGGTGGAGGAATGGGGAATGGAGGTGAGGGTTGCGATGGAGATCTTCCCTCTGATCTGAACGAGGCAGTTGAAGAGTAACCAGCATAGTTTCAAGTTCACCAACACTTATCTTATTATTGATTGATTGATTTTTTTTTTTTGTAGATAGAGCTTATGCAGCCCAAGATGACCTCAAAAAAATCACAGTAGAGGCTAACCTTGAATTCGTGACCCTCCTGTGCATCTCCTGGGTCCTGGAATTGCACAACCATGCCTGGCACTCCCGGGGGCTGCTCTATTGCATACAGCGCTATTTTCTAAGCTGGTGTTGTCACAACTGGAGCACGTGTTCAGCTGTGGTGGAAAGGGACCTTGGCCACTGGGTAACAATAAAGTCCCCAAAACAACCAGGCTGCCATGTGGGCAGTTCAGCCAGGTGCCAGCCAAGGAGCTGCTCGGGTAACAGTTCACTGAGCACGGCACGAGGGAGGGACCTGTCAGACTGCCAACTCTCCACTGTCCAGCCATTTCCAGAAACATTAAAAGCGTGTTTATAGTGAAGATGCAGCAAAGCTCAGCTCGAACAATTCTAACAGCCTTTAATACGATTTGGTAGCCTTTAATAACGCTGGGCAGTGCTTAACTCTCGACCCAGCAGCCCAGATTGAGGCTGTCCCCTCATCTGTCCCATCACCAGGTCAAATCCAGTTTCTCCCTGTGACAGCCATTTTGCAAATGTCCCCAGTAGGTCTCCTGGTAGTCACATCTTTGAGTTCCTTCTTCAATAAATGTTTGCATTCCTACAAAAAGTATACATCGATGGAATAAATTCAATGACTTTTTGGAAACAAAGCCTTTGGGAGGTGGATTAAATCGATTCAGATGCAGTCATGAGAGCAGAACATGATAGGATTTGTGTATTTGTGTTTATTTCTGATAAGGCCCCAGTTATCCAGACTGGCCTAGAACTTCTGGTTCTCCTCTCTCCCCAGGGTGCTGGAATTGCAGGTGTGTACCACTACACCTGGCTGTGAGTTTGTACCTTTAGAAGAGGTAGGTGAGGAGCTTGCTCGCGAGTGTGAGGACCCGAGTATCACCTGCAGTGCCCACATAAAGCCAGGCATGGCGCTACACACCTGCCATCCCAGCACTGACCGGACAGGATTCTTAGGGCATGCTGACCAGCCAGTTTAGCTGAACGGGTGAGCTCCAGGTCAACAAGAGACCCTGTCTCAAAAAATAGTGGGGAAAGTTGTTAAGGACACCTGACAACAACCTCTGGCCTCCATATGGCTGCACTTAGGTGTGCATACAAACAAATGGACACAGCCACTGTTAGGCCGTTGTGCAGGTGCAAACAAGGGTCCCGGGGCTGCTTAGATGGCCCGGCAGGCGTGGGGGTTTGAATGAGAAAGGCTTTCTAAAGCCTCACATGTGTGAGCACTTGGTCTCTGGTTAGCACTGATTGGGGAGGCTGTGGAACCTTTGGGAAGTGGAACCTTGCTGTAGGAAGGATGTCAGTGAGGGAGGGCTTTGAGAGTTCATAGTCTGATGCCACTTCCAGGTTGCTTTGTGTTTGTGGCTGAAGACGTGATCCATCATGACTGCTGTCATGGCTCCCACCACTTATGGACTCTCCCTCTGGAACTGTAAGCCCAAACGAACTCTTCCAGAAGTGGACTGTGGTCAGTTTATCATAGCAACAGGAAAGTATGTAATACCGTGGGTATTAATGGATCCCCAGGACCCACGTGGTAGGAGAGAAGCACTCTGTAAGTGTTCTGACCTCTGACCTCCACACTCAGACTGAAGCATACACAGCCTCTCCCCGAATGTGTGGACCAATGAGCAAGCACGTACACACACACACACACACAGTGTGTGTGGGTGCATCTATGTGAGTGTGTGTTAAAACGAGCAAGGTCAAACAACACGACACACAGATAACTAGTGATCACCAGTTACAGCACAACTTCTGTTATTTTGTTCTGTTTTATTTGTGTGTGTCTTTGAGAGAACGAGAAAAAAGAGAGAGAGAGGGAGAGAGGGGAGGAGAGAGAGAGAGAGAGAGAGAGAGAGAGGTGAGAAAGAGAGAGAGGCGGGGGGTCTTATTCCATTCCATGCTGACTCTGAATTTATGATCCTCCTGTCTCATTCTCCCGAAGCTGGGATTATAAATGTACGCTGCCATCCTCAGCTGTTCCTGTTTTGTCTTTCTTTCTTGTTTTTTTTTTCCCAGACAGGGTCTCTCTACACAGCCCTGGCTCTCCTGGAACTCACTCTGTAGAGCAGGCTGCCCTGGAACTCACAGAGATCTGCCTGTCTCTGCCTCCCGAGTGCTGGGATTAAAGGTGTCTCACCAAAACCCTGACGTGTTTTTGTTTTTGTTTTTATACTTCCCAATTCATCTGTCTAGCCCACACACCTCACAGACTGTGGTATGTTCACAGAGTTGTGTGACTCCATCATGAGCAACTCCAGAACATTCTCACCATCCCTAGAAGAGGTGCTGTGCTTCCCAATCCTCACGGCCCCGGCAACTGCTCATCCACTTTCTAGCTCAGCAGACTTTCTTACTCTGGGCCTTTCAATAAGTAAAAGCACACAGCACAAAGGGCACAGGGCACAACTCACAGCACACAGGGCACAACTCACAGGGCACAGCACACAGGGCACAGCACACAGCGCACAGCACACAGCACACAGCACACAGGGCACAGCACACAGTGCACAGGGCACAGCACACAGCGCACAGCACACAGCGCACAGGGCACAGCACACAGCACACAGGGCACAGCACACAGCGCACAGCACACAGCGCACAGGGCACAGC
This sequence comes from Microtus oregoni, assembly GCF_018167655.1. Taxonomy (NCBI): domain Eukaryota; kingdom Metazoa; phylum Chordata; class Mammalia; order Rodentia; family Cricetidae; genus Microtus; species Microtus oregoni. Next base: position 47,421,826 of record NW_024543063.1, read on the forward strand.
ACACAGGGCACAGGGCACAACTCACAGGGCACAGCGCACAGGGCACAGCACACAGCGCACAGCACACAGCGCACAGGGCACAGCACACAGCACACAGCACACAGGGCACAGCACACAGCGCACAGCACACAGCGCACAGGGCACAGCACACAGGGCACAGGGCACAACTCACAGGGCACAGCGCACAGGGCACAGCACACAGCGCACAGGGCACAGTACACAGGGCACAGGGCACAACTCACAGGGCACAGCACACAATGCACAGGGCACAGCACACAGTGCACAGAGCACAGCACACGGCGCACAGGGCACAGCACACAGCGCACAGGGCACAGGGCACAGCACACAGGGCATAGAACACAGCAGGCTGTTCCTTGGCCTTTTCACTCAGTATAATTTTTTCAAGGTTCATCCATTCTACAGCACTTACAAACATGCATTTCTTCTGAGATTAGAATAATATTCCATTGTTTCAATATGCCACATTTATGCACATACCAGTTAATGCTATTTTTGTCCTTCTACTTTTAAAAGTACCTTGTATTAAGACTTGGACAATTTTGTAAATGTACATAACATATCTTGATCATACTCACCCCTAACATGTCCTCCTCCTGTCTTCAAGTCCTCTCCATATATATACATATATACACACATATACATTTTACTCAGTGTATGGATATATATGTATATATTATTTATATATTATTTATCCATATATGTGGATATATACATATATGGATATATGTATATATTATTTATATATTATTTATATATTATTTATCCATATATGTGGATATGTGGATATATATGTGGATATATCCATATTTATATGAATACACTGAGTACAATTAGTGCTTCCTAATTGTACTGACCTTGTTGGCTTCATCTTGTGCACATAACCATAGCTGCAGTGATTTAGGAGCACAAAGGCAAGCCATGTGCAGGAGACAGCGCTCCTCCCCATCACTCTCAGCCACAGTGTTCCCCCAAGCCTTTTAATGGGGGGACAGGTCTTCCCCTTTTTAGCTGTCATAAATAGAGCTCCTATACACTATCATGCAGAAATACCTAGGTAGACATATATCATTTCTTTCAGGTATGTACTCGGGAGTGGAGCCACTAGGTCAGATAGTAATTATGTCTAACATTTTGAGGCAACACCTGTTTTTAATACAGTCCAGTAGCTGAAAATGGTTTCTGCCATTAAAGATAATCAAAAGGATAATAACACACTGTGACACACGAAAATGGCACAGGGCTCCCATTCAGGGTACACAGAGCTGCCTTTATTCGTCTGGCTATTATACGTGGATGCTTCTGCATTGCAGTGGTGGCATTGACTAGTAAGATGGAGGCCAGTGACCTGCAGAGTCAAAAATGTTCCCTCTGTAGAAAAAGGCTTGTTAACCCCTGAGAAACCATGTCGGTGTTGCTGTTGACTCTTCTGCTTGCGCCCTAGGCTGGCCTCAAACTCATTCTGTAGTCCAGGGATGACCTCCAGCTGTTGATTGCCTCTGCAGATGTGTTCACCAGGCCATGTTGATGCAGCGCTGGGGTTCACACCCAGAGCTTCTGCATGCTAACCACACACTTCACCGACTGAGCTGCAGCCCACCCGCCTCCTAGTCGTTCTTGTCAGTCTCTGAAGGCAGCTTGGCTGTGTCCTGCTTCCAGGTTGGACGGTAACAGGACCCAGGCCACCAGTTCTCCCCAACAGATGCTTACTATAACATAAAGAAATGAATTCCTGGATCAGTGAGATGGCTCAAAGCATAAAGACATTTGATGCCAAGCTAGAGACCTGAGTTTTGTCCCTGGGACCCACACAGTAGAAGGAGAGAGCCAAGCCCTACAAGTTGTCCTCTATATACAAACAGCGGTACACATGTATCCCCACATATAAACAGACACACACAGCCAAGAAAAGATAAATAGCTAGGCATGGTGTTGCACATCTTTAATTCCCACACTCTGGAGGCAGATGCAGGAGGATCTCTGTGAGTTCAAGGCTAGGTGTGTCTACAGCGAGATCCAGGCCAGTCAGATCTACACAGTGAGACCCTGTCTCAACAAACAAACAAACAAACATAATCTTAAAAAAGAAATGAAAGAGGCCGGGCGGTGGTGGTGCATGCCTTTAACCCCAGCACTCGGGAGGCAGAGGCAGGTGGATCTCTGTGAGTTCGAGGTCAGCCGGGTCTACAAGAGCTAGTTCCAGGATAGAAACCAAAAAGCTACGGAGAAACCCTGTCTCGAAAATCCCCCCCACCCAAAAAAAAGAAAAAAGAATAAAAGAAATGAAAGATCATGTCTGGCTCTGGCTCTACTTCTGGATAAGAGCACTGGGCTCAGGCTGATTTGTGTACGCTGGGGGAGGACGAGGAGAGAGATTCAGCTCTTCTGTCTTCCTAGGCTACTTCCTCCCCTCCAGATGAGACCTGACCCTGAATAATTGATGGCTGAGGTTTGCAGCTCACTCCAGCTCCTCAGAACACATGACCATCAATTAGTAAGAACTGGCTCTGGCTGTCACCATGGTAAAGAAAAACAGAAGTGGCTGTAACGCCTCTGCTGCTAAAACTAGAAGCTTCCACCTTCATGGCAAAGCTTTGACCAGCAGGTTCCTTCTCCCTGCCGCTACTCCATTGCCTCCCTAGACCTGCTGTTTTGGCTGCTGTCCCCTGAGAAGCCATGTCCCCTCTTTACCTTCATTGTCCTGTCTAAAACGAGCAAAGAGTCCACCTCTGGGCTTGTGAGGATTATGGTCGTTAAGTTTATGTTTACAAAACTGTTCTGAAAAGAACCCTCATCCACAGACATCCAACCGGGACATCCAATGGCCCCGCAGCTTTGGGGGGCAGCTCAACAGCTCCCCAAATGGTCAAACATCAAGAGATCAGATGTCCCAGCAGTTCCACGCTTGGGTTGGCAGCCAGTAGGGATGATAAATTGCACACAAGAGCCTGTGCGTATGACAGCCTTGTTAGGATAACTCAGATGAAGTCACGGGCTGGAGCGATGGAAGAGCACTGTTGATTTGCCCAGGATGCAGAACCTACCGGTGGCTCACAACCATCCCTAACTCCAGGCACATACATGGGGCCCAAACATACCTGCAGGCAAAAGACTCATACACATAAAATAAATACATAAAAACAACAAGACAGATTCCAAGGCCCATTTCAGATAGTGAGATGATGGGGTTTTGGCTTTTTTGTTTTTATTTGTTTGTTTGATTGGTTTGGTTTGGTTTTACAAGACAGGGTTTCTCTGTATACTCTTGGCTGTCCTGGAACTCACGCTGTAGACCAGACTGGTCTTGAACTCACAGAGATCTGCCTGCCTCTGCCTTCTGAGTGCTGGGATGAAAAGCATGCACCATCACTGACCCAATTTTATTTTGTTTTTTTTTCTATCAAAAGTAATGGGTTGGTCCATAAATCTCCCTCACTTTAATCTCCAGACCTAAAAATTTTTATGCAGATATTTTAATCTCCCTCACCTGGTAATACTTTTGTTTACACAAAAGATGCCCTGAGTCCTCCGAACTTAATAGCCTAGAATAACTGCCCCTCCTCCCTTTTCCTTCATTTCCTTTGCACTGACCTTAAAACTAGCCAATCATGAAAGATTGTGAGATCAGACCCCAGCCAATGAGGAAACCACACACACACACACACACACACACACACACACACACAGCACTCAGAATAAACGCCAGGTGAGCTTCCTGCCCCAGAGTGCTTACTCGCACCCTTGGATGGAGGCGCATCCTTTCTACAAACAGAAATCGCCCTGCCAAGCCACTTACGGTTATCCATGTGCTCCTCTGTACAGAGAATAGTCTTTGTTTCTAAGAACACCAGCTTTTCAGAATCTATATTTTTAAACACTCTTTAGGTGAGACTGGTAGCCGGGCTACTTTGAGAAAATGATGATCCAACTTGGAGCCCTGTAGCTTTTTAATGCCCTTCCTCAAACCCCTTTCGTTGTTTGTTGTTTATGGTTTCATATTGAGCTGCCACAGATTCCTGTATTTAAGAGCTCAAACTCTTAGCCTCAGTAATAACACACAGCTCCTGGGAGTTTATAATTTCCCTTTAGTTTAATTCAGGGTAAAGATTGATGATGTTAATAACAGAAATAGAAAACTAGGCTATGCTGGGCCCTCTGCAGGGGTTTCCCGGGCACCATGTCGTCTGTATTCTCCTAACAGATGAATGAGTGAGATTGGTGGTCCCTGTTTTGCTCAAGGATTTGGGAGAAGTTAAGTGGAAAGATCGGAATGAAGACTCAGTTTTGAATTACTTTAAATGTAGGAATGGGTTCATTTAAGATGTAAGAGATAACTAGGAATATGCCTAAGCTATTGGCGGAACAGTATTATAATTAATATAGTTCCTGTGTGATTATTGGGTCTGGGAGGCCCGGAAATCAATATTCAGTCTCTGTCTACATGGAGGGGCCATAGAGATGGCTCAGTACGTAAAGGTGTTTACTATCAAGCTTGATGATCTGAGATCAATCCCCAGATGTCACAGCACAGTGTGAATAGAGAGAACTGATTCCCACATGTTGTTCTATGACCTTCACATGCATACCATGGTATATGTATGCGCCCAAATAAAACGTATAAAAATCTAAAAACTTGATATACCTGTGAAATTGTTATACAACCTATGTGGAAAAATAAATACACCAAATGTCATTTATACCCAGGAGTTATCCTGCAAAGCCTCTGAATCATCATAACCTAAATGGAATTTGTGCATTTTGTATGCGTACCTGTGGGCACATGGCAGGGGGTATGCATACTGAGGCCAGAGGTTGACATTGGATGGATCCCTCTTGTTGGATAGTCACCTTTTTGTTTATTTTTATTTGAGACAGACTCTCACGGTGTAGCCTGACTGGCCTAGAACTTGCTATATAGGCCAGGTTAACTCTGAACTCCCTGGGTTCTGAAAACCTCTGCCTCCTGGGAGCTGGGATTAAAGGCATGTGCCATCATATCTAGCTCCACCTTTTTGGGACAGGTTCTCTCACTGAATCTGGAGCTCATAAATTCAGCGAGATTAGACCGCCAGTGAGCTCCAGGGATATTTTTATTCTCCCTACAGACAGGACTCGGTGCTAGGATTGCAGCCACTTACCACCATACCCAGACCTTTGATGAGCGCCAGGGATCTGAACCCAGGTCTTCAACCTTGTAGGGCAAGCACGTTACCAATGGAGCCATCTCCCAAGACCCTGTTTCTTGGTCCTCTTGTTGCTTTGAGACAGGATTTAGTAACCCAAGCTGTCATAGAATGTTATAAATAGCCCATGCTGGACTGGAGCTCAAAATCCCCCTGCCTCAGACTCTCAACTGCTAGAATTACATACAAATAGATCCCACTACACACACAAACAAGTTGTTTGTGTTCTCTGTGCCCATTTCCGCTCCCCACCTGTGCAGTGAGAACAGCAGGGCCTACCCTGGCACCTTCATGAGAAAGCACTGTAGAGCCCATAAGGGTGACGTGGGCACACTCAAAGGCTCACACAAACACAGCCATGGTCGTGTCAAGGCGATGAAATTTCAAGGAAAATACTCTGGATTTTTCAAACTCCATAAAAGAAGATTTTCATCTCAGCACCCAGGAAGTGGAGGCAGGAGGATAGGAGTTCAAGGCCAGCTCTAGAGGCCATTCTGGGCTACATGAGACCTTGTCTTAAAAAAACATCAAATTTGCCAGATGGCATTGGCACGTGCCTTTAATCCCAGCACTCAGGATGCAGAGGCAGATAGAGATAGATCTCTGTGAGTTCAAGGCCAACCTGATCTACAAAGTGAGTTCCAAGACAGCCAGGGAAATACGGAGAAACTCTGTCTCAGAAAAAATAAACAAACAAAACCAAAAAATTATCAAATTCCATAAAATAAACAGAATGCTTTTGTAAGCAGACAGTATAAAATGAAGTAAAATAAGCCTTGGGTGTGATAGCAAAATGGTTTCATGGGTAAGAGTGTTTGTTATGCAAGCAACAGGTTGTGAGTTTGTATCCCAGAACTTTGTGGAAGCTGTGCATGGCTACATGGGTCGCAGCCATGTTGGGGCTGCAGAGGCACAGGGAACCTAGGAATTGGCTGACCAGCCATCCTAGCTGAATCAGTCAGCTTCAGTTACAGTGAGAGAACTAGTTTGTAAAAATTAAGCTGGAGGGGCTGGCTGCTCCTTCAAGGGTTTAGTTCCCTGAACCCACAATCACAGCCATCCTTAACTCTGCTTCTTTTTTTAAAAAAATATTTTTATGGTTTATTTAACTTTATTTTATGTGCATTGGTGTGAAGGTGTCAGATCCGCTGCAACTGGATCTTTAGACAGTTGTGAGCTGCCATGTGGGTGCTGGGAATTGAACCCGGGTCCCCTGGAAGAGCAGTCAGTGCTCTTAACCACTGAGCCATCTCTCCAGTCCTTAACTCTGGTTCTTAATTCCTCTTCTGATCTCCTCTGGCACTGCACCCAGGTGGTACACATACATATGTGCAGGCAAACCACTCAGGCAAATAAAATAAAAATAAACCAATCTTAAAAAAAAAATGAGGTGGAGATTGATAAAGGAAAACATCTAATATCATTCTCTGGCCTCTTCATATACACATGAATGAACTTGAACACATCTGCACATACACACGTATGCACACACATGTGCACACATCACAGATTCACACACACATGTGCATACACCAGAGCTGCACACCACAGACATACACTACAAATGCACGCACACACATACATACATATACCACAGATGCACACACACATGTGCATACACTACAGATGCACATACATGTATATACATCACAGAATACACACACATGTGCATACACTACAGATGCACACACATGTCACACGTGCATACACCACAGATGCACACACACATATGTGCATACACTATAGATGCACACACACACACAAGTAAATGTTATTAGCATTTTAAAAGATGAAGGAGACTCTTTTCCAGTGGTCCAGCTCTTCTCTTAGGCCTCCCTCCATCTCCATCTTCCCCTCTCTCTAGCCTTCCCTCTCTTCCTCCCCCGGCATTCCTCACTCCTTTTCTCCAAAGATCTGTAATTAAGTTCTTGCTTGGTAATTGCCATTTCAGGTTTGCCATAGAAATCGGCTCCCACCTGGTCTATTTCCTTCTTTTTATCAACCTTGGAAAGCAGAGGCAGGAGCCCAAAGTAAGCCCTAAAATTCATAATTGTTCGCATCTCTATGTGTTGAACATTCCCTGGGTGTGCAGACGCCAGGTGAGTCTGCACGTGCCCAGCTCCCTTTGCATACTGCCTGTTGGGTGTAAGCATTATAACTTGAATGGAAAGGTATCCTGGCAGCCAGAACCAAAGAATATCGCAAAGTCACACTGCTTCTTACACTGGGCCCTTGTGACTGCCCAAGAACAACCTTGAACTCCTGATCCTCCTGCCTCTACCTCCCAAGTACTGGGAATACTGGACAACATGACCATTCCTGGTCGGTGAGGAAACTGAAGCTTTAGATCTTAGTGAGCCCTTCAAACTAGATGGTGGAGCTGGGCTTTGAATGTCATTCCATCGGCTCTAATGCTGAAACCGTCCTTCTCTCTCAGTGAACTCCCCAGACCCAGGTACATCCTCTGGTCATGTGATATGAAAATCCATCCCTTTATTGTCACCCTTCATAATAACCCCTTTATAACAATGACCTTGCGGCCCCTCCTACCTGAAAGGTGGAGTCTTTTTTCCGGTCCTTCACTCTGGGCTGGCTTTACTTTGGCAGAAAGATTGAGGCAGCAGTGATATGTGGCAGGCTTCTCTTCTGTCTCTTTGGTCACGGACACCACCATGAAAACAAGCCCGGACTGGACTGCTGGAGTATTGTGACTCCCTTGTTCTTGTTCAGCTGACAGCTAACCAACTGCCAAACCTATGAGAGTGGCCATCCTAGACCTGAGGGCTGTCTGTGGCTAGACAGGTGAGTGAGCCCACAGGAGATGAGCTGAGCCTGCTCAGACCCACAGAACTGCCAGACTGGTTCACAGACTCTAGCAATTGTTGAAGCCACCAGGTTCTGGGAGTGGTTAGTTACACAGTGATGCCTAATGATGGGGCTCTCTCTAGAAGAGGGTTGGAGCAAGTGGGTGGGAAAACCTCAATAGAGAAGAAATACCGTTTACCTTATGTCTATTGGGGGCTGGTGGAGCACTGGCCTAGCTTGTAGCCTGGCTCTGGTTCCTAACTCCAAGACCATCAATGACAGCGATGATATCAACTCAATGCTTATTGTGACTGAGCATCTTCAGGGAGTCACTGTGCACATTCTGTGATGCAGGTATTACTGTGTATCCTTTATCCTAAATACTTGGACCAGAACTACTTTTTAATTTTCTTTTGATTACTTTTTTTTTTGGTCAAATCTACAATATTTAGAGGTACATGATGGAGATGGATCTTGGGGATGGAACTTAAGTCCAAACACAAATGTGATCTATTTCATATACACCTTACATTATATTGCCTGAAGGCAAATTTATACAATATTTTTAGTGCTCTTGGGTTGTTTCTGTTTTGTTTTGTTTAAGACTATGCAGCCCTGGCTGCCCTGGAACTTGCTATGTAAACCAAGCTAATCTTGATCTGCCTTGCCTCCCAAATTCTGAGATCAAAGGTATTCTTTACCAGACTGTGCCCCTGAATTTTGATTGTAACATATCACATGAGATCCAGTATAGAAACACACACACACACACACACACACACACACACACACACACACACAGTCTCCATCTAACCTCCTGGCAAGGGATGTGTTCCTCTGCATATTCAAGTCTTTCTGCCTCAGCAGCTCATACTTGCCGAGGCTCTGACTGTGCAGCCTGATTGATTGAACAGGCTTAAAAGGCCTGGACTTGAATTTGAGATCTCAGGCTTCATAGAACAACAAAGACCAGAGGGCCTGGCGTGAGCGGGAGGTTATTATTCACCCGAGAAGACATTAAGAACCACAAGAACGCAAGGGCAGCATACAGGAATGGCCACCCAGCTCACCAGGCACGCTGTGTCCTCATCCCTCTATTCAGCATGCTCCATAATTAAACCTGCAGCTGGCAGGAGGCAAACGAGAGCTTCATGCAAGCTGTCATTGGGGAAGCCCTAGGAATGCAATTAATTACATTTGGTACCCAGCGCTCTGGAGCGGATGGGCTGCCACACTGCAGTGAGAGCTCTGCCTCCTTAACCAGAAGATCTCTACCTGGAGGGAGGTGACCAAAACAGGTCTGCAGTCAATAATAGGTGAAGTCTAGGTTTGGAAACTATGACAGCAGAGGTACTATATGTCCAGATCTTACCTATGTTTCCAGTTAAATGTTTCACTAATGAAAAGAGAAGAAAAGCCAGTGTGTGGAAAAGGGGACATTAAGAATACATAGATGAGCCTGGCGGTGGTGGCGCACGCTTTTAATCCCAGTATTCAGGAGGCAGAGGCAGGTGGATCTCTGTGAGTTCAAGGCCAGCCTGGTCTACAGAGCAAGTTCTAGGACTGGCTCCACAGCTACTGAGAAACCCTGACTTAAAAGAAAAAGAAAAAAAAAAGAATTCATAGATGACGAAGCCAGGTGATTGGTGGCCCACGCCTTTAATTACAGCACTTAAGAGGCAGAGGGAGGCGGATCTCTGAGTTTGAAGCCAGCCTGGACTACAGATTGAATTCCTAGACAGCCAGGGCTACATAGTGAAACCCTGTCTAGAAAAAAAAAAGGAAAGACAAAAAATAAGAAAAACAGAATTCATAGATGAATTCATAGAGGAAAGTAGTAAGCAGCATTTACCCATAATTCTTGGGTTGGCAACACAACTCCAGGGGCAGCACTGGAACTGTATTCTGTTTACAGAAATGTATGGTTTAAGGGCCTGTAAGACAGGGTACACAGCCATGGGTCATCATAAGAGACCATTCATAAGCAAGGCCTGTGTTTATCAAAACTAAACAAACAAACAAACCCCTCTTGGGTCCCTGGACTCCCCAGTGATTTTACCCTCTGCCTTACCTCAGCTTCCCCAACTCTCATTCCAATGACTGGAAAGCCACAGTCCTAGCTCCCAGCATCTTGCTTGATAATCCCTGCAGCTCTCCGTCCACCCTTCCGGTATTTCAACCCCAGGAATTATTTGGTTCCTTTGAGATGGCAACCCCCCGAGCTGACCCCTTTCCAGGGTCTTCTGAGCTTTCTTACTCACTTCCTTAGCTGTGTGGCTTCAGTCTCTGACCTGTGCTGTGTTTAACATGTTCCTCTTCACTGTGCTCACACAGATAAACCCATCACAAACCCAGCCCTTCTGCTCCATCTACAAGCGTGCAGCTGAGGGGCTGAGGAAAACTCACAGACCTGACACCGAAAGGACTCCCCAGCATGCCCAGGGTCAGCTCACTTCTTTCTTCAGGCCTTTCGCTCTCCCGCCCCCTAGAAGGTTCTTTCACAACTTCCCTTCCCTCTTCTAATGCACGCCCAGCCTCCCCTGTGCTCACTCTCAGTTGATGACCTCATCAGAGAACTTCCAGAAGGTCCCACACCCAGGTACACCTACTTACTCAAGCCTGTCCTAAACCCTACCTCGATTCCTGTAGCTCCCTCTTTAGAAAGCCCAACCGGTTTGGCTTTTGCTTCCCATCTGGCCACTCCTTCTCCTGAATCATCAGCTTCCTTCACTCACTGAAATCTTTCCAGCAACTTTCTATAGTCTTCTAATTTATCAATTAAAAACAAAACACCGCAGGAAATGTGGGGTACACGATGCACATCTGTAATCCCAGCTCCCGGAGGCTGAGGCAGGAAGATCACGAATGTGAGACAAGCCTGGGCTATGTAGTGAGTTCTAGGCCAGTCTGAGCTTAAAGTCAAGACCGTTTCAAAAACAATAAACAAAATAACACTCCTCAAAGCTTAACAGGCATAGACAGATGAAAATACATGTCAAAGTCAAATATAAATATAAGTAAGAGTTCCAGGACCCTGCTAGTGTATGTACATATGTTTTTTTCCAGAATTCCTTCAAATTTTGGTATATTTTGACATTTTATAAATAAAATGTCAGCAAAACATTTGCTGTCTGGAACTAAAAACAAAAACAAGTCCCTCCGCAAACCGCTAACAAGCAAAGAGTTGCAGGAACTCACATCTCACTCTAGGTGAGAGTCCTTTTGGTGCTGACCTTCTCCCTAGGGGCTGTAATCTTTGGCTTCTCTCCCTTCCTTCATCTTGTTTCTGTCACCTTCCAAGTGCTGGGGTTACAGGTGACAACACCGTATCTGACTGTCGGGGTTTTTTTGTTTGCTTTTGTGGGTTTTAGTTATTTCTTTTCATGTCCTACATAAATGCTGATGTAGGCACATGAAGTTTTTATATATTTGCTTATTTGTGTACGTGTGCCTTAGTGAGCATATGGGGCTCAGAGGGCAACGTCCAGGGAGTTGGTTCCTTCCTTCCACCGTGTGAGTTCAAGGGACTGGCAGCCAGCAGCTTTACCAGCTGAATCATTTCACAGCCCAAGACGGCCTTTTCAAAACTGAATATTGTGGGAAGCATGGAGGTCCTTGTGGTCACGGGTGGGCCCTAGAGGAACAAGAATGTTAAACATACACACTGTTCCTTCAAAGGAAGAGACACATAACCTGTTCACTGCCCAGAACGCTGAGAGCTGATGTGGAGAGTAACCTGTTGACCTTTAAGCTTTCCGTATGGCCAAGACCACACCGAATCCTCCCGTAGACCCTATTGTGAGTCATCCATCTATAGAGCCCATCTTTATGGAAGATACCGCGTGTGTTTTACAGAGTTTTTATATAGTCATGTCATAGGCCTTATTGTGAACACAGAATTGAGTTAATTATCACCTGAAAGTTTTCGCCAAAATATGGTGTGCTTAAATATGCCTAAAACAAAGCACTTGGGGTCGGACTCCTGAAGTCTGAGCCAGCATTGGACACTGAGTTGTGCTGGACTGAACTGCCTTTTTGCCTCCTGCAAATGGCCACTCTACTGGCCGCGGTGGGCACAGAGACCCTCGGAACCGTACGTTGTTTGGTCTCATGAAACCAGGAGCTAGAGGTGAAGGAATATGTGCATACCAGTTTGGACCCATAGAAAGAACCCAGGGGCTACTTCCACCATGCTAGGTTCTGGGTCAAAAATCTATATGCCCTTCCTGTGTTGGCATGTGGGGAAGGCAGACATGAATGGGGGAGGAGAGAACAGCAAACTCGTAAAAGGTAAAGTATATACTACTCGGAAAGGGCCAAGGTGAAAGAAGAAACAGGAAGTGTGGGAGAATGGTGTGTGACCGGGCACGACTTTCCACTAGGGCATCAGGAGTGTGTCAACATAGGCAAAGGCCTTGCTTGGGCAGCTGACTAAGCCAGGTTTGCAAGCCATTTGTCCAACAGTGGCTTTTCAGGCTGTGTGACTTCATTTTGCAAACAGCATTTGATTTCATTGTTAGTACAAAGGCAACTATAGACAGACTCTACACCATGCTGAACATGTAAACACAGCCAGTCAGTCATATCCTCGAGGCACAGGATGCTGCGTAACTTATTCCTAAAAGTAAAAAAGCTGCCACCCAACAAGCTTACTGTATGAGGGGCTGCAGAGCTGGCTCAGTGGTTGACACTTGCTATTGGTCTCAACTGAGTTCGGTTCTGAGCATACACATAGTAGCTGTCTCTGACTGCAGTGCCCTCTTCTGGAGTCTGAGGGTAACAGGCATGCCCATGGTGTGCATACACACATGCAGGCCAACACCCTTACACATAAAATGAAACAAGTCATTTTTAATTACCACCTGAGGACATGAATATATGAAATTTATATCAGGAAATCCAGGCCTAAGAACTTACGGAGCACAACAGACCAAGGAAAGGGTGCAATGCCCTCTCTTGGGCCCTCTAAGAGGAAGACATGTAACACTGTGATAGTGATGCCCGCCACTGACCTGGCATCTGACCATCAGGTATATGCATCAAGGGACTGACGGGCAGACATTTCCCAAGTAATCCAGGGCTTCAGTTGGTCTTTATCAGCTGGTGTAGTCTACAAAGTTTGCAGTCTGTCCATGCACACATTTGTCCATCTGACCTCTACACTGCTCATGGTCTCACACCTTACTTGGGTAGATGAGCTCAGCTCAGCTCAAACCTGTGACCCTGTGGCCTGGCCCCGCAGCAGTTCCTTCAGTAGCTCTCCTACTTGGCTCTTTATCTAAACAGCCCCCTTACCCCAGAGACTGTTTACATCTCTGTCAGCCTTCTGTCTCTGCCTCCAGCAAGGCCTCTTTGGATTCTGCTGTGCCTTTTTAACCCTTTTGTCCCCACCCCGTAACCTCCATATATACACATATGAATATAATTATTGTGAGCTGTGTAATAGGTGAGCTGAGAGTTCATATTCGTAATTAAGAGTGGAATAAAAGAACCTGTGTTTGCCAACAGCCAGCTGGAAAGGGAAATTGGGACGACCAGACAAATCACAGCCGGCAAAACACAGTGTGTGAAATTAGTGTTAATTTATAAATTCCTGATGTTGTGGGAAGCGCTGACACAGCGCCCAGTGGAACAAAAGCAGGAGATAGGAGATGAGACGGTGGGAGACAGGAAGAGCTCACCTGACCTTATGGCTAGCGTGAGGGCTCTGGACAGTTTGGGGCACAGGAGCTGCACGGTCTGACTGCCTGGGGGCACGGACTGGAGCCAGAGGCAGAAGTGGGGAGGAGGCCACTGCCCTAAGGACGGAAAGCTGGTAGAAGCTTGAGCCAGGAGATCCCGGAAAAGCTTTGCCGTTAGAGCCTACAGCACTGGGATGAAAGGTGAAAGAGAAATCAGGAAAGGGTGCCAAGGAGGAGACTGGTGGTCCCTTCTAGTATTGTGAGCTAAGCAACTGCTCTGGGTTGACATTGTGGAGGCAGGGGACCCTGCAGCGGGAACGGTAAAGGCTTGGAAGTCACGGAGATTAGCTACAAGGGCCAGAGATGTCTTCACCTCAGACACAGGCAAAGACTGCGTTAGAATGGATAATGTTTATGTATTGTATGAAAGCAAAACATGGGACCGGAAATCACACGTCTACACAAAAACGTGTGATGTTTTCATCGCTGTGCTATACACGAGAGCCCACATGTAAGAATCACCCCAAAGCCCATCACCTGATGAACAGAGACTGAATGGGGATGTCCACACAATGGCACACTACCTGGCAGAAAAAGACGTGAAATCTGAACACATGGCACATCATGGATGAATTCACAAAACATCGTTCAAGTTGGGCCCAGTGGTACACACAGTACTCGGGAGGCTGAGTTTGAGGTCTGTTTGGGCTATTTCTTGAGACTCTCAATCAAACAAAATCATAATTCAAAGCACGGGGGGAAAAAAGAGTCACAGAAGACGATGGTAGCCAGGATCTGAGGGAGGGGGCATGGCTATGAATAATGCCTGTACTTGGGAGGTGGAGGCAGGAGGATCCAGAGTTCAAGGTCATCCTCTTCCACTTAGTAAGTTCCAGGCCTCTCTCTGCTACCCTGTCTCAAAAAAATAAACAAGCCAGGCAGTGTTGGCGCACGCCTTTAATCCCAGCACTCGGGAGGCAGAGACAGGCGGATCTTTGTGAGTTCCAGGCCAGCCTGGTCTACAAGAGCTAGTTCCAGGACAGGCTCCAAAGCTACAGAGAAACCCTGTCTCGAAAAACCTAAATAAATAAATAAATAAGAGAAAGATTAGTTTATGATTCTATTTTTACAATAGATGAAATGGGCCAATCTGTATGGGTATAGAAGACAGACAAGTGGTTGATGCTGTCCAGGGAGCCTGGGAAGAGGTGAGGTTAAAGCTGGGAGATGGGATACCTTAGGGGGTAATGAAAGTGTTCTAAAATTGACTGTAGTAATGTCTGCACACGTCTGTGACTCTATGAAAGACACAAAGCCACATACTTTTTAAATTGGAGAACTATGGGCCAACTTTTAAATAAAGCTGCTATTAATATTTTTTTCTGAAGAGCTTGAAAATAAAAAGCGCACACTAGTTTCCCTGAGGGAGCCTCCAGTGCAGACGCCTCACGTGAGCGTGTGTCAGGGCGGACACCGGGACCAATCAAACCACAAATGACTCCAGCCAATTACAGTTGGCAGTTTGCAGTCACACACTGGTCACACGGTACTCTCTGTGCTCAGCGCTGGTCACGGGAGTTCACAGTCCATTTTGTAGATGACACGCTGGAGCAGGCAAAGCGAGGTTCCCGAAGAATAAAAAGCAGTGGCTGTAAACACAGACTCTGTGGGGGCCAAGGCTGACTTTGAATTCAGCTCTGTGCCATGGCCACTGGCCTGCTAGCCTCCCTGTGCTTCAGTTCAGAATGTGTAGATTATAGATGATAATACTCACTGCATAAAGTGATGCGTGGATCGAGTGAACTTCTGTTTGCAGAACACAGCATAACGCTGGAGATGTGTGCACAGGACGGCAGCTGGCGTCACCGACGATAGTACACACAGGCCTCTGAGCAGCGTCTTCTTCCATATGAGGAGGAATTAGTCGATGAAATGATAAAAGTGTGACTATATATTTACTGTCTATTTCTCTATATATGGACAAAAGTGTGTGTTATATATGTCCGCATATGGATAAAAGTGATTCTATATATGTGATCAGGCTGGCCTCGAATTTACAGAGATCCACCTGCCTCTGCCTCCCAAGTGCTGGGATTAAAGGTGTGTGGCTCTATGCCCAGCGAAACCAGAGCTTTGACAAGGAGCCAGGATAAGAAATGATTTTGCGGCCGGGCGATGGTGGCGCACGCCTTTAATCCCAGCACTCGGGAGGCAGAGGCAGGTGGATCCCTGTGAGTTCGAGACCAGCCTGGTCTACAGAGATAGTTCCAGGACAGGCTCCAAAGCCACAGAGAAACCCTGTCTCGAAAAACCAAAAAAAAAAAAAAAAAAAAAAAAAGAAATGATATTGCTCCTTCAAGGCATGAGCTGCGTCAGAAGCCAGGGAAGGAGCTCAGTTTAAAACAAAAAGTACATTTGGATTACACAGGAATTCAACGGCGTTTCGACATCAGGAAAGCCGCTCATGTATTACTTCACACTCTCTGGTTACAGGGGGAAATGGGATTATCTCACTGAATGAAGGGAAAAGCCACGGATGCTAAAACCCAGTGTCCACTCATGGTTAGAGATGAATGAGCCAAAATCAAAAGGAAAGTGCTGCTGCTGTTTAAAATTGCATTTGTATATTAGATACTCCAGTATAACATATTATATTATATGATATTACAAGTACCTTAAGCCTTTTCAAGCAACATAGTTAATGCTAAAAACAAGAGAACTGTTTCCAGGTGGGAACAGCGTGATTCTGAACAAGGCTGCCGGTTCATCCAACGGGGAAAGGAAGGACGCTGCCAGACAACTGGATGTAAATACTAACCCTAGATTCTCATACCATAGTTTAAAAGGAAGAATTCTAAGTGGGCCAAACATGAAAATGTGAGCAGTAAGACCTTACAATTCAGAGATAATTCCTGACCTGGAATTTGGCAGGTTTCTTAGACGAGGCACTGAGAGCTTGACTAGCCAAAGAAGAAAACAGATCAATAAGACTTGACCAAAATAGAACTTTCTGTGGTGGTGCCCACCTGAAACCTGAGCACCTTAGAGGTAGAATCAGGCAGAACTCCATGAGTTTGAGGCCAAACCAGGATAAACAGTGAGATCTTGCCTCAAAAACAGAACAAAGTTAAAAGCAAACAGCAAAAACTGGGCTTGAGGTTGAGGGTATAGCTCAACGATAGTGTGCTTGTCGAGCAAGTCTGAGATTCAAGCTTCAGTTCCCAGGAGCTGAAAAAGAAGGAAGAAGGCGGAGCCAGCGATGGCTCAGCTCAAAAAGACAGACAAGGCTGATGTTTGAGCTTCATTCTGTTGCTGTGATTAAACACTCAGACCAAACCTAACTTAGAGAAGGAGGAAAGTGCTTATTTCAGGTGAAAGGTCACAATCCATTGCTGGGGGAAGCCAGGGCAGGAACCCAAAGCAGAAACCACGGAGGCATGCTGTTTGCTCACTTGCAGACAGACACTGCTTAGCCCCAGACCACCTACCCAGGGAATGGGGCTGCCCACAGTGGATTGGGCCCTCCTATCCAGGATCTGGATAGTCATTCCTGGGGAATCCCTTCTCAGGTAGTTCTAGGTTATGTCAAGCTGAAGGCGAAAGCTAACCAGGACACCCTAAATTCAATCCCCAGGACCCACAGGGTGGAAGGAGAGAACTTCACAAGGTGTCTGTCTTCAGACCTCCATATGCTTGCCTTGGCATAACCACACACACGATCACAGTCAATCCATGAATGTAAACAATACAGTTCCCGCAATTCTACTTTTTTGTGTGTATTTTAGAGCTCTAAATACCTCCTGTCTTCCAGGAATCTAGATGAAGATATCACTTCAATCGATTAAAAATGGCCACAAAGCCTTTCCACCCCTCCACCTCATCCTGAGGTGAAAAATCTTTCCCACTTTCAAATCTAAGCTGGTCATGTGGATCGCTTTAACCAATGGGATTCCACAGACGGGGCAGCTGTCTAGTTTGTTTCTTTTTGCCGGGAGGGGTTGGGGCTCGACACAGGGTTTCTCTGTGTAGCCCTCCTGGCTGTCCTGAAACTCACTCTGTAGACTATGCTGTCCTCGAACTCACAGAGATCCACCTGCCTTTGCCTCCCAAGTGTTGGGATTACAACGGCATGCTCCAACACCGCCGGACTAGCTGTCTAGTTCTGAGAGTCAGCCCAGGCTTCACGACATCTGCTCATGTACTCTCTTGCAATATTCCCACTGCTCTGCAAAGAAGCCCAGCCCGAGGGCAAGCCTCTGACCTTCTAGGGAAGTCACCGGATGCAAGGGAGCTGTAACAGATCTTCAGCGTCCTCAGCCACCTCACTACAGCTACTAAGTAAGCCGGGTGTGAATGAAAGAACATCCTTGTCAGTTCACAGAATGTTGACAAGAAACGTGCCAGTTTAAGACACTGAGTTTTCTCATTCCCCACTAATAGTAAAGGAGAACTGAAGCTAAGCCAGAGCATTCATAGATCCCTGTTTCCTGACTGAACATATGGTGTGACCTGCTGCCTGTACCTGCAGCTGTGGGACAAAGTAACCTCTCCCTTCCTCAAGTTGCTGTTGTTAGGAGTTTTGTCCCAAGGGATACAAAGTAACTAATACACTCACCATCATGCAAGGAAGTTCATCTGCTGAGGGGGCCCAGACCTTGCCGCTAAGGCTCCAGACATGTAAGGAAGGTCTCCCAGGTCATGCAGAATTCAGAGCTCAGCGGGGGATGCAGTTCAGAGGTAGAGCACCCATCAACAAAGCCCTGGGTCCAATCTCCAGCACCACAAACAACACCAAAATAATCCAAGGTGCTAATATTCAGATGAGCTAGGCTGGCCTCTGGTAGAGAGAAAGGCTCTTAGCTGTTGGCATGATGTGACCATCAGTAAAATGGAGTTCCTCAGTGTAATGGGGGACTCTATTCTTCACGGGTCACACACACAAGTGTCATGTGGGTCCACTCGGAAAAGGTTCAAAAATACATAATTGTAGGTGAAAAAGTGAGTTGTAGTCAGGCATGGTGGCGCACGCCCTTAATCCTAGGACTCTGGAGGGAGAGGCAGGCGGATCTCTGGGAGTTCCAGGACAGCCTGGTCTACATAGTGAGTTTAGTTATGTAGAGAGAGACCCTGCCAAAAAAAAAAAACAAAAACAAAAACGAGGATTATGGAGCCTGAACCAGTCATCTTCTGTAACCAGGCAAGGCTTCCAGTGGAGGGATTGGAACATCAACTCAGTCACAAAATCTTTGACTTAAAATTTGTCCTGCGTGCAAGATACGCTGGGATAATGGTGGTGCAGAACTTGTGGGAGTGGTCAACAATGGCTGGTCCAACTTGAGGGCCATGACACGAGAGGGAGACCATGCCTGACACTACCTATACGGCCAAGAACCAGAAACTGGCTAGCCCAGAGAACTAAGATAGAATCAAACACAACTGGCAAAAAAAAAAAAAAAAAAAAAAAGTCAATGAAATGATCCCTAATGATAGTCTGCTGTACTCGTAGACCAGAGCCTAGCCCAGTCATCACCAGGGAGGCTTCTGCCAGCAGCTGATGGGACGGATGCAGAGACCCACAGTCAAAAACCTGGTAGAGCCAGAGAACCCTGCAGAGGAAGAGGAAGGATCGTAGGAGTCGGAGGGGTTGCGAACACCACAAGAAGCAGAGCCCAGAGGGGCTCACAGAGACTGAAGTGGCAACCATGGAGCCTGCATAGGACTGACCTAGGCACTCAGCCTATTTGTTACAGCTTTGTAGCGTGGTGTTCTTGTGGGACTCCTAGCAGCGGAAGTGAGGAGGGTCTCTCACCCTTTGGCCTGTTCTTAGGACCCTTTCCTCTTACTAGGTTTACCTCACCCAACCTTGATATGAGGGTATATGCTAGTCTTATAGCAACTTGCTGTGCCGGGTTTGGTTGACATACCTGGGAAGTCTGCTCTTTTATGAAGGAAAACAGAGGAGGAGCCGGTCTGGGAGTGAGGGGAGGTGGAGTAAGGGGAAGCTGCAGTTGGGATGTAATACGTGAGAGAAAAATAAATTGATCAATAAATAAGCCTGAAAAAAGTAAGCCACAGTGTGTCATAAACGTTTCTTAACTGGGAACAGTGGTGGTACATATAACCCCAACATTTGGGAGGTAGAAGCAGGAGGATATAGGCTTTTCCTGACTGAAGTGAGTTATAGCTGACCTACCTCTAAAAAATGAAACGAAATAAAGGGACTTTCAGGGAGCAGGAAGAGCATGTGATGATTAACAGTCCAGAAGGAAGGCAGCCTCTGGGCACACCTGGGAGACTACTGAGATTAGGTTCCTTTAGGCAGAGGACCCACCCCCTTCTTTGGGAGGGAATGCCCTGGGCAAAGGAAGACCTTAGACTAAGAAAGAGGCAAAGGTTAGAGTCCTGGGAGTGGACACACTGTTACCAGCTGCCTCGGCCCCTTCCTGCCAGGCCTAAACGGACTGTGTCTTCAAGCTGCTAGCCAACAACAACAATAAAAAACAAGAACAAAACAAAACAAAAATCAAAAAAAAAAAAAAAACCAACCTAATCCTTTCTCCCCAAAGGCACTTGTCAGTGTGTTTTGTGAGCAGTACAAGTGATTAAGACAGTCACACAACAATTTAGAATATGGTCTGTGCACTCTCTCTGGTTTTTTTTTTTTTGGAAAGAAAAGAAATTTTATTAAAAAGAAAAATAACAAAGGAAACCAGGACCAGAGCGCAGGGTTAGTCCATCCGGGTCATCAGTGTCCTGGTGGTGATCTTGTCCTTTTCAATGATGTGGACAATGACGCCCATGCCCGAGACAGCATCCCGGTCCACGGTGTTCAGCATGGCTTGGGAAATGGTCTCAAACAGGTGTTCTGGATCCGTGTTGGGCTCCCAGAGAGACTCGCACATCCCATACATCTGTTCGGAGCAGGTACCACTGACTACAAAGTCGTCAGTTACCATGGGGCAGCCAATGAAGTCTAGAGAGCAAGTGAAGGGCTTAGAGGTCTTCAGGTCCAACCCGGCAATGACAGGCTCTGTGTAGTAGGGACCAAACCGTTTCTCATACAAGAGGCTGGCCACCACGCTCATGAGGGTATAGGGCTTGATCTGCCGACCTTCCTTCAGCTCATACAGGTTCAGCCGGAACTTGGGGCGCTAGGCAACTGTCTGGATATCAGTGGCCAGCTCGGCCAAGCCTATGTAGAGCCTGTCACCCATGGAAAAGATCTTCTGGAAGTCTGTGGTCACCATCTGGGCCTGGATCCCAAAACGCCTGTCAGCGGCGATGGCCACACAGTTCTTTCTCTTCATGGCCATGACAGCCCCTCAGTTATAGGACATAATAGGCATGATTGCGCTCTAGTAGGACTCCGAACGCCACTGCCACTGCGATTCTTGTAAACTGGCTCTGCCTTTCTCTCTCTGGTTCTTGACTAGCCTCAAACTCACTGTGTAGCAGAGGCTGGCCTTGAACTTCTAATCCTCCCTGCCTCAACCTCCCAAATACTGAGACTGCAAACCCGTTAAACATGCCTCTTTGAGGAAAAGGAGGGGGCACAGCTCATAGCTGAGTTACAATGCCTTATTTTTACTCTGCGAAAAGAACACTAGCTGTATGATTCATTTTTCCATTCGTTTTCATTGCTTGTCGTTTGCATTGACTGAGTCTGACTTTGTAGCCCAAAGTGGCCTTTGGCACTCTTTACGTTTAAATTTACAATAATTCTGTCTCCACCTGCTTGGTGCTGGGAACATAGTCATAAACCACCATGCCTTGGTGCTTCTTTAAAGTATATGTTGAAGGAAGCAAGGAAGGAAGGAAGGAAAGAAGGAAGGAAGGAAGGAAGGAAGGAAGGAAGGACTGCCCTGCACCTTAGCTGGGGAAAACAGTAGAGCTGTCCCTGGAGGTGGCGGTGCCAGTGAGCCAGTCCCTAGGGCGTGAGAGCAGAACTGGCCCCACTCCTTGCTGTCTGCTGCCTTGGGTAGGCTAGCCGGGGCGGTGCTGGAGAGCTGACCCAGGTATGAAGATAAGGGAAAGCTGGCAGGCTGATCAACCCGGCTACCACCCAGGTCCAAAACCAGGGCTGTGAGTTAGCCTACCCCAGCATCCACTTCATATCTAAACCACCGGAGCCTGTGAAGGGGCCAGACCTGCAGATCCAAAGTTGCAGGATCTCTATGACCCGAGGCAACAACAGGATATTCGGGAGTTCCAGTGAGGGCCCAGCATCGCTGGTGCAGCAGAAGCCAGAGGCCTTGGACCAGACCAATGACTTACAGCAACGAACACTTGCAAGTAAAGATGTACGGACTAAAGGGTTGACTGGGTGACTCGCTGTGTCGCCCTACAGCTTCCCTGCCAAGACTTTTGGTTTGTTTGTTTTCTTTTAAATTTTATTTTAGTGGGGGGAGGTTGCAAGGGAAGAGGGCGGATATGAAGGGATGGGAAGATGAATGGGATCGGAATGCATGATGTAAAATCCACAAAGAATCAACAAAACGTTTTTCAAAAACTGACAGGGTCTGGGGAAATGGCTCAGCTGGTACAGTGCTTGACTGTGCAAGCCGAAGAACCGAAGTTCCGACCTCCAGCACCCACAGAAAAGTGGGCACACGCAGGGTACATGCACTTGTAACCCCTGAACTGGGGAAGGAGGACACTGAAACGGTGGATCCCCAGAGCTTGCTGGCTAACTGAATCTGTGAGCTCCAGGTTCAGTGAGAGATTGTCTTAAAAAATGAAGTGGAAAGTGACTGCAGAAGCTACAGCGTCCGCCCACACATGCGCATACACACAGCACCACCATCACCTCCACCACCACCATCACCTCCACCACCTCCACCATCTCCACCACCACCACCACCTCCACCACCACCACCATCACCTCCACCACCTCCACCTCCACCATCACCTCCACCACCACCACCACCTCCACCACCACCACCACCTCCACCACCACCATCACCTCCACCACCTCCATCACCTCCACCACCTCCACCACCACCATCACCTCCACCACCACCATCACCTCCACCACCACCATCACCTCCACCACCTCCACCATCTCCACCACCACCACCACCTCCACCACCACCACCACCACCTCCACCACCACCATCACCTCCACCACCACCACCACCTCCACCACCACCACCACCTCCATCACCTCCACCACCTCCACCACCACCATCACCTCCACCACCACCATCACCTCCACCACCTCCACCATCTCCACCACCACCACCACCTCCACCACCACCACCATCACCTCCACCACCTCCACCTCCACCATCACCTCCACCACCACCATCACCTCCACCACCACCATCACCTCCACCACCTCCACCATCTCCACCACCACCACCACCTCCACCACCACCACCATCACCTCCACCACCTCCACCTCCACCATCACCTCCACCACCTCCACCACCAGTTCCTTCCTTTCTGCAGCGTCAGCCTGGAGCCCTGCCCTGCACCAGCCCTGCACCAGCCCTTACATCTCTCTGTCTGAGGTAGGCAGACAGGCTGGTGGAGCCAGGGAACGTGCTGCACCCCATTCTGAGCGCTCAGGCCTCTTGCACGCAGGGCCCCCCTATCTATGCCCTCAGGTGGTCACATTCTCGCCAAGGCTTTAGATCTCAGGCTTTGATCCTCCAGAACATCATGACAGGATGGACCCCCCCCAACTCTGAGGAGACCCAGGCCCTCAGGCCAGCTCCAGAAGATGGCAGGGGTAGGTGTTTGTACAGGTGGGCAGCCACAGACATGCTTCCCAGAGGCGATTTCCTTCCCTAGCAGATGTGGAACGGAGGGCTTTATCGGGCCTTTAAATTTTTAAAGACCTTAGCTGGTGATGTTTTTATCTTGCTGTCACCCTTTATCCAGGGAGTGGCTTTGGTGTCCTAACTATTGTGTAGCAGGGTGTGAAAGCCTACTCCAGCAAGCCCTACAAAATGCAGATTAGTGGCAGAGCCCGGAGACTTGTTAGAGTCTCTGCGGAGATCTTCCGGAGTCTTCTGTTAGTCCCCCTCCTGTCCTGGAGGTTGTCCTTTCTGGCTTGGGTCAACTGGTTCTTTACTGGCAAATCTTAAAACCTGATCTCTGTTTAAAACTACTTTTTAAACTCACAAATGACAACATTTTAAAATAGTTTTTTACATTGATTGACTGATTGGTGTTTATGTGTGAATACACTGAATCAGAGAACAACCTGGGGGAACTGGTGTTCTCCCTCTCTACCTTGTGGGTCCTGGGAATCAAATTTGGGCCATCAGGCTTGGTGGCAAGTGCCTTTACCTGCTGAGCCATCTCACTGGCCCAACAGTTTGTTTTTTTTTTTAAAAAAAATATTTATTTATTTATTATGTATACAGTATACAATATTCTGTCTGTATGTCTGCAGACCAGAAGAGGGCAGCAGACCTCATTACAGATGGTTGTGAGCCACCATGTGGTTGCCGGGAATTGAACTCATGACCTTTGGAAGAGCAGGCAATGCTCTTAACCACTGAGCCATCTCTCCAGCCCCACAGTTTGTTTTTTGTAAGAAAACAAAAAAGAAAAATATACAAATGTGATACAAGGAAAATGAGAGAGGAAGACACAATTACTAATAATTTTGCTATTCACTGACTTCTCTTTCAGAAGACCCAGATTCAATTTCAAGTACCTATATGGGCACCTCACACCTGTCTTGTAATTCCAATTTCAAGGGATTTGACATGCTCACACAGCCATACATGCAGGCAAAACACCAATATACATGAAATAAAAATAAATAAATGCATAAAGATTTTTAAAAGAGGGGCTGGAGAGATGGCTCAGAGGTTAAGAGCATTGGCTGCTCTTCCAGAGGTCCTGAGTTCAATTCCCAGCAACCACATGGTGGCTCACAACCATCTGTACTGAGATCTGGCACCTGGGCATACATGGAGGCAGAATGTTGTATACATAATAAATAAATATTTTAAAAAAAGATTTTAAAAAGAGAGAGAAAGAGAGAGAAATATGATTTCCAGCTGAGCGGTCATGGCACCTGCCTTTAATCCCAACACTGGGAAGCAGAAGCAAGCAGATCTTGGTGTTCAAGACCAGCCAGGGCTACACAAAGAAACACTGCCTGAAAAACAAAAAAGAAAGGCATGAGGTATCCAGCAGAAGATGATACTGAAGCAGAAGGATGGAGACTTCAAGTAAGGTATGAGCTACAAGGAGAGTTTGTAATCATTTGGAGTCAGGCATTGGTGGCACACGCCTTTAATCCCTGCACTTAGAAGGCAGAGGCAGGTCGGTCTCTGATTCAGGACTGACCTGATCTCCAGAGCAAGTTCTAGGATAGCCATGGCTACACAGAGGAACCCTGTCTCGAAAACCAAAAAAAGGAAGGAAGGAGGGAGGGAAGGAGAGAGGAAGGAAGGAAGGAAGGAGGGAGGGAAGGAGAAAGGAAGGAAGGAAGGAAGGAAGGAAGGAGGGAGGGAAGGAGAAAGGAAGGAAGGAATGAGGGAGGGAGGAAGGGAGGGAGGGAGGGAGGGAGAAAGGAAGGAAGGAAAGAAGGAAGGAAGGAAGGAAGGAAGGAAGGAAGGAAGGGTCTTGCAGCAAGATGCTGTCCTGAAAGAAAAGGGAACGGGGCTCTGTATCTCGTCGTTAGTTCATTTGGTAACAGCTGCACGCCTTGTCGTTTGCCATCACGCCTACAGGGAACAAGGTGTGCTGCGCATGCGCTCAGACTCTTCGTGGTGTTCCCAATGAACGAAGAGCGTCAAGCACACAGAGAAATGCCAGCTTCAACAGTGAGAACGACAACAGGCTCAGTTCAATAGATCTTTCTTTTTTATTGTTGTTGTTGGTGGGTTTTTTTTTTAATTTTTTTCCAGACAGGTTCTCTATACCCAAGGCTGATCTGGAACTCAGACACCCGCCTGCCTCTGCCTCCTAAGAGCTTGGATCAAAGGTGTGCTCCACCAAGCCTAGCTGCTATGACTTCTTTTTCGGTTTCATTTTTCGAGTTATTTTTTTTCTTTTCTTTTCTTTCTTTCTTTTTTTTTCTTTTCTTTTGTTTGCCTGCATGTATGTCTGTGCACTGTGTGTGTACCTGGTATCTGCAGAGGCCAGAAGATGGTGTTAGATTCCCTAGAACTGGAGTTACTGACAGTGTGAGCTGCCATGTGGGGCTGAGAACTGAACCCAGGTCCTCTGAAAGAGCAGTCAGGGCTTTTAATAGCCGAGTCATCTCTCCACCCTACTTTTTAATACAAACGCATTTCTTTTTTATGTGTATGAGTTCTTTGCCTACACAGATGTACATGTACCAAGTACATGCCTGGTGCCCGTGGAAGCCAGAGAGGCCAACAGATCCCTTGGAAGTGAAGTTACAGAAGGTGGTGAGCTACCATGTGGACGCTGGGAACTGAACCCAGGTCCTCTGGAGGAACGGTCAGTACTCTTAACAACTGAGCCATCTCCCCAGCTCCACATTTGAAACTCTTACATCTCTTGCCTCTCGTTCCCAAGTGCTAGGATTGAAGGCGTGTGGCTTTGTGCCCTGCATGTTTAGAGTTTTTTGAGACAGGGTCACATGTAGCCCACAATGGCTTAAAACAATCTACTTAGCTGAGGCTGGCCTTGAACTCCTGATCTTCCTGTTTTAGCTTCTAGAGTACTGGCTTATTATTATTGCTGTTGTTATTTTGACACAAGATTTCATCAAATTGCCAGGCTGGACTCAAATTCTGGATGTAGCCTCGGCAGGCCTTAAACATTCAGTTCTCCTATTATAGCCTCCCAGGGAACTAGCTTTATAGGATCATGCTATCAGGGTCTGATAATTTTTTAAGTTGTTCTACTTTATTTTATTTATTGTATGTGTATGAGTGTTTTACTTGGATGGTATTGCTGTGCACTACGCATGTGCCTTTGGAGGCCAGAAGAAGGAACTGGAGCTGCGGGTATCTAGTTGAGAGTCTTCATGTGGATGCCGAGAACCAAACTCAGAGTCTCACAATCACTAATACCAGCTGCTCAGTCACCTCTCCAGCTCTGAAACCCATCTAGAATATCATGAGGGTTTCTGCTTTGAGATAGTCTTCCTCTGTTGCTCAGCTGACCTTGAAGGTGAGCCTGCCTCTGCTCCCTAGTGTTGGTATTCTAGGTACACACCATAATACCTGGTCTTAGATATTATTTTTAATTATTTGTTTATTTATTTATTTACATTTTTTGAGACAGAGCCTCGCTGTGTAGCCCAGGGTGACCTCAAACTCACCATTCTCCTGCTTCTGCCTCCCAAGTGTTGAGTACAAAATACCACATCCAACAGAATAAGTAGGTCCAAATATTATATTACAAATTATTCTGAAAAGCTGAGGAGATAGCCTGGAGGATAAGAACATTGCCGTCCAAGAATGAGAGCCTGAGTTCAGATTCCACACATACATTAGAAGCTAGGGGTGGCTGTGCACACACCTGTAACCCCAGCACTGTTGGGGATGGAGACAGGAGCTTGGGGCTTGCTGGGCACCAGCAGCCAGCCTGGCTCCAGGTTCAGTGAGATACCATGTGTCAAGTGAACAGAGCAAAGAGCGATAGAGCCAACACTGTCATCCTCCTCCAACCATGCACACGCCTGCATGTGTGTACACACCATACACACCCACACCACACTCACATACATATACAATACATCCTAAAGAAGATATATCAGTCAGTAAAGTGCAAGCCTTGCCAGTATGAGGACCTAAGTTTGATTCTAGAACCCATGTTAAAAAAAAAAATAGGTGTGGGGCTGGAGAGCTGGCTCAGAGGTTAAGAGCACTGACTGCTCTTCCAGAGGTCCTGAGTTCAATTCCCAGCACCCACATGGTGGCTCACAGCCATCTGTAATGAGATCTGGCACCCTCTTCTGGCATACAAACATACATGGAAGGAATGTTTTATACATAATAAATAAATAAATCTTTATAAAAAATAGGTGTGATGGTGCATCCTTGTAGACTTTAACACTAGTGGGGCATCTGCACACTCAGGATACACACACACACACACACACACACACACACACAGGAATTAAAATACACAAAGGAATGAAAGAATTGTACCAGAAGCAACCACCTGGATTCCCCGGGCGACACTTTCGAATGTTTGCTTTATCACATATCTGTCTAGTTACTCACGCTCTAGCCAGCCACCGGCACCTTTCTCTCGGTATTCAACAGCACACTGTGGACATCTTTCCATAAAAACAAACACTTCCACGATGGTAGTGTGTGGGACGGCCTCTCCCCATGCTGCCACTGATGTGGGCCTTCTGTAACACCTGCAAGAACCTGCCTCAGTGTAATTCTTTAAGGAGAATGTTCCAGTTTGGGATGTGTGATGGGGCAGGGAGTGCTCAACACCCATATTAGAAAGCCGAGTTCTAAACCAACAAGGAGACAAATCAGAAGGTGGGGGTCCAGTTGCACCTGCATTGCTGGTGAAGCTGCGACTGGAGAGCGGAGGCTCTG
The DNA here is from genome assembly GCF_018167655.1 of Microtus oregoni. NCBI lineage: Eukaryota > Metazoa > Chordata > Mammalia > Rodentia > Cricetidae > Microtus > Microtus oregoni. The sequence continues at coordinate 47,450,014 of NW_024543063.1, forward strand.
CCTGCAGAGAAGCGGGCTCATGGATCTCCCGGGAGGAGGAAGACCTGGCCAGGTAGCTGTTCTCTCAGCACCTGAAGGAGCAGAGTAGAACATGTTCTCTCATTCTTTCGTGTGTTTGAAGTTTTTCATAATGCTTGGGCTTGGCTGTGGTTTGAACACATCTCCCAAGCTGACGTGTTAAAAGCTGGATTGCCGTTGTTGTGGTGTTGGGAGGTGAGACTTAATGAAGGGTGGTCAGGTCGTGAGGGTAGAGCCTTCAGGAATTATCATCCTTATGTCAGGAGTGAGTTAGTTATCGGGAGAGTGGGGCGCTTCAAACCTGCAGCTGGTAAGGTAGCTCAGCAGTTAAGAGCTTGTGCTGTTCTAGAAGAGGGTTGGGTCGGGGTGGAGAGATGGCTTAGCAGTTAAGAACACCGGCTGTTCTTCCAAAGGACCCTGGTTTGATTTCCAGGACCCACATGGCTGCTATCAGCTGTCTGTAACTACAATTCCAAGAAGATCTGAACCATCTTCTGGCCTCCATGGGCATTGCATGTACAAGGTACACAGACACACACGCAGTCAAAACACACATACACATAAAAATAAATAAACCTCGAAAATTTGCTGGGCAGTGGTGGCACACACCTTTTATCCCAGCACTCCAAAAGCCAAAGAAGAAGAAGAGACAGGAAGTTGGTTCCTAGCACACAAGTCCCGTGGCTCACAACCACTAGTGATTCCAGTTCCGAGGTATCCAATGTTGCCTTTGGTTTTCAAAAACACTGCATTCGTGAGCATGTGTGCATGAACACACGCATACACACACAATTAAGAATTAAATAAAGGGGGCTGGAGAGATGGCTCAGAGGTTAAGAGCACTGCCTGCTCTTCCAAAGGTCCTGAGTTCAATTCCCAGCAACCACATGGTGGCTCACAACCATCTGTAATGGGGTCTGCTGCCCTCTTCTGGCCTACAGGCATACACACAGACAGAATATTGTATACATAATAAATAAATAAATATTTAAAAAAAAGAATTAAATAAAATGAGAAATGGCAAATCCAAGCCAAGTGTGGTGGTACACACCTGTAATCTCCCCACTCAGACTGTGACAGAGAGACTGGGGGTTCAGGGACGACCTGGGCTACACAGTAAGACTGTGTCTCAAAAAAAAGTTCAAAAAAAAAGGCAAGTCCACCTTTGTACTCCCTTCTGCATGGCATGTAGGTGTCTCTTCTATGCCCTTGGACTCCCCAAAACTGAACTAACCAAACTTTCCTTCTTCAGCTCACCACCTTTCCTTTTTGAGACAACATCTCACGGCCTCCTGTAGTCCAGGCTGGCTCCAGAGTCACTAGGAAACGGAGGGTATTGAGATCCTCCTTCCTCCACTCCCCAGTGCTGGGGTTACAGGATTGTACCACCATGCCTGGTTTATAAGGCACTAAGGACCAAACACAGGGTCTTGTACTTGCTTCTCGCTCTACCAACTGAGCTTTGGAATGTGCTTGAGCTGGAGATGAGACTCAAATTTTTCTTTTTTTCTTTTTTTTTTTAAGATTTATTTATTTATTATGTATACAGTATTCTCAGTACTCTGCCTGCAGGCCAGAAGAGGGCACCAGATCTCATTCCAGATGGTTGTGAGCCACCATGTGGTTGCTGGGAATTGAACTCAGGACCTTTGGAAGAGCAGGTGGTGCTCTTAACCACTGAGCCATCTCTCCAGCCCCTCAAATTTTTCTTTATAAACTACCAAGTCTGTGGTATTCTGTTATAGCAATAGAAAACAGACTAAGATAATTTTAAATTGTTTTAAATAAAAGAGGCCCTCAGGCAACCCATTTTTAATAGATACTCCAAGGAGGTAACATCAAGATGGAGATGCTAGGTGGTTCAGTTAGCCCTGGGTCTAGTTTCTAGCATCCTTGGTTAACTTTTTTCTGAGGTAAACACTGTCGAGGACCGGCCTCCATAAAACCACCTATTGCCAGGGTGGGGCATGGGAATTTTAGAAATATAAGTAAAGAATATGAAGATGCATAAAAATCATAAGACAGAAACCATAGAATAATACCGGGAGGGCCTTCCAGTCATTGCTGAAATCCTGAAATCACCCACGTTTATTTTTTCCACAGCTTTTACACCCAAAGTAAATGGTGGAGAACAAAAGACTTTATTAACATGATACTTGGACAACTTAACCAGTCAATGGCTTTATCACTCTGAGCATTCTGTTGTTCAGGCAGTGGAATTGCTCTAGGTCACAAATCCTGAAAGCCATCCCTCCCCAGGTGGCCTCATAGTTATAAAGGAAGGAGCAAAAGTATGTATGCATATCCTGACCATCTGTCAGGACTGAATGTCAATCAATCAATGTCAAAAGAACCAAGCACTCACATCCTGAGTGGGAACACACACTATGCTTGTCAACCATTTTGAGTGACCTTCAAACTTTCTCACCATCAGACAAGGTGGAAATTAGACTCACATTTTCAGGCCTCCACAAAACACAAACAAACAATTCGCCCCTAGATGGGCACCAACAACTGACCAAAGTATGCTGTCTGTGTCTATATGGGTAGTATGTGCTCCTGAGTGTAGTTGCATATGAATGCCAGAAGTGGGCGATAGATTTCCCCTACAGCTAGGGTCACAGGTGGTTGTAATCTGCCCAGTGTGGATGACCGGAACCTAAATCATGTCCCTTGCAAGCTCATTCCCACTCTCAATGGCTGAGCCATCTCTCCAGCCCATCTTAGCCTTTCTTTTAGCCAGAGTCTGGTCAAGTATTTAACTGAGAGGAATTTAAACATAGTAATAGAGAGCCTGAAAAGCCAAGCAATGGACAGAAATGAAACTCAGATTAAATAAGATGAAGTCACAGGCTTTTCCTCTGGCCTGCCCTCCTGCCCCCAACAGTGTCTCCTGCTGGCTGAAGGAAGTAATTTCTAAAGGGAACTGGGAGACAACCCGCAGGGGTAACCCTGCCTTGCAGAGGGAACTGAAGAATGATCCTGAGAGCAGCTGTTAATATTCTATTGTTATTGTTTTCTTTAAGGTGTGGGGGAGCAGGGTCTAGAATTCTGAGTTTCGGGAGCTCAGCCTGCCAGTGAAGTCTGAGGCTTTCTAAGCGCCTTATTGATCCTTTGCCCTCTGTGTGTAGGTTGCCTGCTTGGCTTCTGGTCTCTGCAAGGTAATTGCTCAGGCCTTGGCAGGCACTCAGTAAGCCCTGAAGTCAGCACTACCTCACCCAAGATTCAGGGAAGGGAAGCAAAGCAGAGGGATTTCTCAATAAACGTAAAGAGGTTGTTGTCTCAGCACCTCTGAGGACCTGAAGCACAGATGGGAAGTACTGGCTAATGACGTCACACGGCAAAAAGGAGGCTCCCGGGGAATTCAGGGATAGACTCAAAGAAGCAAGACTGTGAAACAGTTTCTGACAGGGCTGGGTGGCGCATGCCCAGAAATGGCTTCACCCAGTTTTAAGGCCACTTCCTGGATGATTGGGAAACATCTCCTGGTCTTTGAGACATCCCCATCAGTGAGATCCGGGGGAGTGAAACTTAGGAATTTTACTACCAAAAATGGGAAGAAAGTCTCTATCTAAATATTTCTCAGAAGACCCAGAGTTTAACCTTCAACCAAGGTCAAATATGTTTATTTTCCGAGTTGAGAAAAAGGATTGTTCTTTGGAAACGGAGCTTATTTGGCCTGCCGTATGCAAGGCCCTGGGTCCAGTCTTCAGCAAAACAGAAAACTCTTCAATATTTAAAGATATTCTCTCTCAGGTACAAAACATATTCTCCAAGTTCATTCCAGAAAATGCTTCTCAATAGCAGGTTGGTAATGGAGTCAGGCAGCAAATTTTGGAGAGCAGAACTGGGGTAGATAGACTGATTTTGCCTCTGTCTTGGCTGTCTGGCCGTGCGCAGGGGACAGAACTTCTAACTATTAAGAAATTTGACCAGGACAACTAGAGCTATACAGAGAAGCCCTGTATCAAAAAGAGAAGAAAAGAAAAAGAAATATAAATCACGTGAACTACTCAGAGAATTGTATGGACTGGAATAAGCTCACACATGGAAGTCCACGGCTGCAGGTCTGCCATGCAGTGAGCAATGCGGAACTGCGGTCATTCAGTTTCTTATGATGCACTTGATTTGTGTGCACTTTACAAAGACCCTTCGCCTTGCATGATGCACTGCAGCGCTGTTGTGTGCGGTCAGCCAGGGAAGCAACATTGATTTTGCTTCTCTTGTGCATTTAGTACCCCGCCGGATGCTAACGGTTTATCGTTGTGTTGGTTTCACTCATTCAATAAATATTTGAGTGTTTGAGCATTTGATGCCAGGCTGTTTTCTGCACTGGGGATCTAGCCGTGGACAAAGAAGACAAAAATTCCTGCCTGGGGTTGGAGCGATGGCTCAGTAGATCTCCCATGTCCAAACATGAGGATCTGAGATTGGATCCCCGACACCTACTTAAAAGTCATGTGTCTGTAACCTTAACACTGCAGGCAGAGAGGTGGGTCCCTAGAGCTTGCTGACTAGCCAGCTCTGGGCTCACTGAGAGACTCTGTCTCAAAACAAAACAAAACAAAACAAAAAAAAAAAAAAACCAATGAAGTGGAAAACCAGTGAGGAAGACACTCGACACGGACCTGTGTAGTCACAGGCACAGGCAGGAGTGAAATAGCTTCCAGAGCTTAGCACAACTGACTCCATGATGGAAGTACCACTCAGGCTGTAAAACTCAGCATACAGACAGCACCATCTGCCAAAACTGAAAGCAAAAATGTAACCCATCAAAGTCCATAGTTCTGGGAAAGTCTCTAAGCCTACTAACCTTGCTTTTTAGCTTCTGAAATATGTCAACCCAGGATATGTTTTTTGTGCTTAAAAGGCTTGGAGTTACACTGGGATCCCAAACATCCAGTGTAGTCCCCAGCTTGCTAATAATGACTTTCTATTGGCTTACAGTCCTGTCCAGGCAGTCTTCCGTGGTGGACTCCACACACAAGTGTACCAGCACAAGCACATGTACATATGTACACACACACACACACACACACACACACACAATGCACGCATACATACACTACACACAAACACACACACAAATAAAAAACAGTAGTTAAAAGATGTTCATTAGGGCCAGGGAAGAGTCAGGGAAGGGCACTGTTGCTCTCCCAGAGCGCCTGTATGGCAGCTCACAACCACCTGTAGCTCCGGTTTCAGGGATCTGGGGCCTTCTCTGACCTCCATGGGTAGCAGGCTCTCACATGACATTTCAGCCTAGGAAGGCGAAGACATGGGATCCCCAAAGGAACCTAGCTAGTCAAAAGTATAGCTGTTTTGGGAAACTCTGGGTTTGATGAGAAACCCTGCCTCAAAGGATATGGTAGAAGAACCATAGAAAGATTCCTGACTGACAAACAACCCCAAGCCTCCACATGCATGCGTTTGTGTTTCATACGTACCCACTACATACATGTGCCCTCACATTGGGAACACACACACACACGAGGAAAAGGAAAGGCAGGCTATCTGTGAATTGTACCTTTTATCTCACGCATATTTTCCTGTGTGGGTGCTGTGGGGAAGTCTGGAGTTGTTTGATTCTGACAACCTTAGCCTCCGTCTCCAAGAGGGTTTTAGGTGGGAGGAAAGAGGGAGAGAGGTAGCAGAGAGTAAAGCAGCGGAGACGCTTAGAGGGAAGCAGTGGTACCAGAGGCTGCGCAGCACAGTAAACGGAGAGTGTTTAAAAACAAAATGCCGAGCAGTGGTGGCTCACGCCTTTAATCCCAGCACTTGGGAGGCAGAGGCAGGCGGATCTCTGTGAGTTCGAGACCAGCCTGGTCTACAAGAGCTAGTTCCAGGACAGGCTCCAAAGCCACAGAGAAACCCTGTCTCGAAAAACCAAAAAAAGAAAAAATGCAACCAAGAAACACCAGGAGGGGTGATTCTCTGGAAAAGGAGAAAGAATGGAAGACTTCCAGTCCGATGTAGCCGGAGGATGTACAGCAGGCTATCCCCGTTGAAATGGTATTATAGTTCCAGCCCCATGTAGCCGGAGGATGTACAGCAGGCTATCCCCGTTGGAAATGGTAGTATAGTTCAGATCTTTGCCTCCAAATGGGGCTGGGGAAACAACTCGGTGGTACAATGCCTGGCACACACAAAGCCGTTAGTTTTATCCGCAGCACCACACACACACACATACACACACACACTCACACACACACACACACAAAGGTCTCCAAAGGCCCATGTATTAAAGGATTGATCTCCAAGGTCCACTAATGGGAAATGATAGAATATTTAAAAGCTGGGGCCTGGGGATAGGTGTGATGGTACACTTCTTTAATCCCAGCACTTGGGAGACTGGGGCTAACCTGGTATATAAAGTGAGTTCCAGGACAGGCTACACAGTGAAACCAACCCTTTTTCAAAGAAAACTACACACACACACACACACACACACACACACACACATAGAGAGAGAGATCTAGAGTTCTTTAGATTACCAGGAAGACGTGCTCATATTTTGTTATTTAATATTTGATTTGTTAATGCTACAGATTTGAATTTCGGGTTTTTATTTTTATTCATTTTATGTATATGAGTATTTTGTCATCTGCATATACATTTTGTGAATGCTTGGGGCTCAGAGAGGCCAGAAGTGAGCTTCAGATTCTCTGGAACTGGAGTTAGGGATGGCGGGAGGCAGCCATGTGGGTGCTAGGAAACAAACCCGGTTTCTCTTCAAAAACAGAGTGTTCCTCAACACTGATCCATCTCCCTAGCCCCAAATTAATTTTGGCTTTTAATTTTTTAAAAATTTGTTTGTGTATATGCTTGCCTACATGCATGTACACCATGTGTGTTCCTGGTGCCTGAGGAGGCTGAAAGCGGGTGTGGAAACTCCTAGAACTGTAATTACAAATGTTAAGAGCCATCCTGTGCGTTCTCTGCAGGAGCAGCAGTGCTCATAACTGCCGAGCCGTCTCACTAGCCTCTTCACTTCTGTCTCCTAAAGTTAATTTTTTAGGGCAATCGTATGCATGTATAAAATATATTTGGACACATTTATCCCCTGTTACCTTCTCCCGACTTCCTTTTCCCCCTACCAGTTCCCTTCTTCCTGCCTAGTGCACCCCGTTTTCAGTGTGTCTGAGTACAAGTGGTGTTTTTTGCATGAACTTGAGTGGAAGTTGACTTACCAGAACTTCCCAGTGGCTACCCCACGGAAGGAAACTGTCTCCCCAGCCCACTAGGGAATAGCTCTGGAGCACCAGGTCCATTCCTCTTCCTTTCTTTCTTTCCTGGCCAGGAGGTAAGTGGGTTTCGTATTCCTTTATACCTCTGCCATGATATGCTGCGCTAGCATAAGCCCAAAACTTTGGGCACTTTCAGCTGTGGCCTGGAGCCTCCAAAACTGAGAGCCCCAAACAAACCTTTCTCTTTCTAGGTTGCACGTAGTGGGTATTTTCTTATTATGACAGAAAACTAACCAATACAGACGGGAAAGCTCCAGAGGCCCAGAGTCCGCTAAGCAAGACTTCCGCTGTAAGGTATATTCCCATTGTGGAAAATGAGTACCCCCAGCCAGACACTTCCTCTGAAATGAAACAACAGCCGGAAGCCTCCTCATCACATCTGATGCTAGGTTTCTGAAACATCACCAGACAGAAACTCTTAGTCTTTCTCCAGTCCCAAACTTGTTCTGCCCATGGTGGGATTCCAGGAACCCAATCTTTTGTGTGTGTGTGTGGGGGGGGTGTTTCGAGACAGGGTTTCTCTGTGGCTTTGGAGCCTGCACTGGAACTAGCTCTTATAGACCAGGCTGGCCTGAACTCACAGAGATCCACTTGCCTCTGCCTCCCAAGTGCTGGGATTAAAGGTGTGCACCACCACCGCCCGGCCAGGAACCCCATCTTGAGATAAGGATTCACATAGCCCACCTGACGCACAAAGTGCTCTCAGGAAGAACTGGTAGCCAAGACAGAAGGGCAAGAGGTGATGTGAACACAGCCCTAGTCCCTTAGAAGGTAGCATCAGCCTAACTTCAGGGGAGCTCGATGGTGCAATTACATTTTAGGATTTGTCTATCTGGGAGGATATTGGGCTGTCACCTACACCAGGTAATCATCGGTTGTGGGTGGAGGAAGCAAATTCTGGGCGTCTGTTTTGTTTTTCCGAGACAAGAGCTTGTTATATAGCCCATGCTGAGCTGACCAGGCTATCCGTAAATTTAACTGAAACTCAAGACCGAAATTCATTCAGTTAAACGATTGAATTGATGAATGGCCAGCTGGGGAAGCTGCGCAGAAGGCTGCGTCGTGATTCAAGCACGCAGAAGAGCTGAGTACCGTTTGCTCCACTCTGCTCGCGGCCCCCGCTGGAATGCTGAGTGCCCGGGAAGGCGGCGGAAATGAGCCCGCTCCACAACTCTCCAGCCGAGTGTTTACTTAATTAGGGCCTGTATCCCGAGGCTCGTTTGTGTTTAACTGTCCGCCTAATGGCTTCGTCTGGCTCCGCGCCGGCGCGGGGAACTTTGGGGGCGAGGAATAGGTCGGGCCGCCCTGTCCCCTCTGGGCCAGAGTCTTAGAGCAACTCGTGCAAGCACCTAGGACTCGGCAAGCGTCCCCAGCAGGAGCGCCAGGCCACTAGCTAGCTGCCTTGGGCTTTTCCTGCAAGTTGCCTCCACCCACCACAGCTGCTGGGACTGCGCGGATCACTGAAGATCCCAGAGATAGCAGATGCCAGGTACCCTCAACCGTGAAATTGAAGGATTCCGACACTGCTCATTCTCTTAGTTATGGAAATGGGGGTGCTGGCTAGGAGAGGAACGGCTGGCAGGGAAGCCAAATGGTCCGCATCCCTAATAACGACAACACTGGGCCCTTGCTCTGTGCCAACTACCGAGTTCAGCGTTTTTAACACATTAATCTGTTCAATCCTCATGTGCACATATTCACTTAATCCTAATACAGCCGAGTACAGTATGTGTGTGGGGTGGGGGTGGGGTGGTGTGTGTTCATGTATGTGAGTAGACGTCCAGGTGCATGGCCGCAGGACAACCGTCGAGGTAGCAGTCCTATTTTTCACCTTGTTTGAGACAGGTTTTCTGTGGTTTGACGCCATAAACCGGGCTAGCTAGCCTGATAGCTTCCCATCCTCCTCCCAGTCCTCCATAGGAGATTACAGATGGGCTACTGTTTTCCATATTACATAGGTCCTGGGGATTTGAACATAGGACTTTACCAAGCACATTACCCACTGAGCTGTCTTCTCTATTCTTTTTATTATTATTATTATTATTATTATGATGATGATGATGATGTATACAATAAACCATCTGCGTGTATCCCCGCAGGCCAGAAGAGATCACAGACCTCATTACAGATGGTTGTGAGCCACAATATGGTTCCTGGGAATTGAACTCAGGACCTTTGGAAGAGCAGGCAATGCTCTTAACCTCTGAGCCATCTCTCCAGCCCTCCCCCCCCCCTTCTGTATTCTACGCACCTGTTTTTGAAGCACTGGCTCACTATGTAGTGCAGGTTGTCCTTGAACTTGCAGTAATCATCTTGTCCCCCATCCCATAGTGGGATTAAAGGCATAGAACACCACTCCTGGCTCTAGTACAGTACTTTAGAGGGTAGATGTCAAAATAGTTCCATACACCAATGGATAGGTAAGGGTTCCATCTCAGTAAGAGGTGGGATCCATACACCAATGGATAGGTAAGGGTTCCATCTCAGTAAGAGGTGGGATCCAAGCCTGAATCCCGCCCAGTGGAGGAAGTAACGCCAGTGCTTGCCTGATTGTGTCGCAAGTTCCATTGCTCAGTCAGAGACTTGTAGTAAGAAGGGCAGGTAGATTCAGGCATCATTCTGGGGTTCTCTGGAGAGCAATGGGGGGTGGAGAGAGCTCAGAGAAAAAAAAAGTTCCATTGGTTCCGACTGCTCAGCTCCAGAGTGGAGGCTGCAGCTCAGTGGTGGAGTACTTGCTGGGCATGTGCGAGGCCTTGTGTTTAGTCTCTGGCACGGCACAGGTGGAGGGGCAGGGCAGGATGGGCTGACTCTACAGGGAAAGGACAAGGGAGAAGAGCAGTTGGAACCTATGCCTGCCCAGGGACTTGTGTGCCCCAGTGTGCCTCAAGGACAGCCATTCTTGTCCAGGATAGTAGGAAGAGCAACGTAGAGCAAGCAGGGAGGCTGTCTTCTAAGGGACAAGCGTTACACACCACGTAGTTTTCAGATTATATACAGGATTTCAGACTAATAAAAGGTATATTTAAAATTGCCATTATTGGGCCCGGTGGTGGTTGCACATGTCTTTAATCCCAGCACTCCGGAGGCTGAGGCAGGCAGATGTCTGTCTAGTCTACAAGAGCTAATTCCAGGACAGTTAAGGCTGTTACACAGAGAAAACCCTGTCTCAAAAAACCAATCAATCAATAAACAAACAAACAAACAAATAAATTTGCCATTATTGGGACTGGGGCTGTAGTTCAGCTGATAAACTACTTGTCTGGCATGCAAACCTTGGGTTCAATTTCCTTAATCAACTAAACCAGGCCTGGGGATACGTGCCTGAAATCCTAGTACTAGGAAGGTAGAGGTGGGAGATTCAGAAGTTCAAGGCCATTCCCAGTTTTATATTGAGTTTAAGGCCAGCCAGAGATACATTAGATTCTTAAAAATAGTGTCAAGTCTTACCTCTTTAATGCCAGCAGTTCAGATACTGAGATGGAAAGTTTGTCATGAATTCAAGGCCAGCCTGAGACTACAGTGTGAGATTCTACTTTAAAAAAAAAAAAAATAGGAGGGCAACGGAGATGGCTTAGCAGCAAAACTCTTTCTGCACAATCCTGATGCCCTAAGTTCAAACTCCAGAACTAAGGAGAGAACCGACTCCGCAAGGTCCTCCTCTGACCTGCGCATGTGTGCAGTGGGCCCATAGACACATATAACAATAATAGATAAAATAAAATCTCCATTACTTGTATTTAACATCAAATTGAAGAAACATTTCAAGGGGGAAGAAAGCATTTTTATTGCGGGTGCTGGAAATAACGGGGCTAACAACTCATAACCATCTCCCTACCTCAAGCCCTTTGAAGTTACTATGGCTTCCAAACTCTGGGGCTTTCTCTGCTTGTTTCCTACCATTTGTTCAGCTGCAAACGGAAGTAACTATTCTCTCAAACGTATATCAGATCGTGTACCGCGGTCCTTTGAGACCTCGATGCCGTTTCAAATCCCCAACGCTCCCAGAGGGCTCGCGTGGGAGGTGGAGAAAGTGGCAGAGGGCAGACCCTGCAGTAGCTGGTGTTAAGACACGCCTTGCTCCATCAAAGCTTTGAACACGACGCCTCCGGCAGCATGAATGGGAAGCCTCTGTTTTTTTGTCGGGTTTCAGATGCGTCTCCACTTTTTTTCCGTTGTAGTTGCCAGCAATGGAATATTTGTCTTCTCGTGCTACAGGGGCTGAGGTGGAGTCGATTGGGGGTTTTGTTTTGTTATACTATTTTCCAGAGAAACCAGAACCCTGCAAGAGCTACGGGATACCTTTCAGGAGTAGTTCCAAAAGAGCAGGGAGGTCGCCGGAGGGAACCAGGGCGGGTCCACAGGGGCTTCGCGAGTGCCTCCAGCAGGCTAGCCTCGGCTCCACCTGCGAGGGGGCGTGACCTTGTGACGTTGGACCAATCAGCGGCTACCTGAGCGCACCTGGCCTCCTCCCGCGGGCTCTAGTGAGCCGCGGTGCTCAAAACTGTACCAGGCACTTTAGTCCTACCGTCGTGGCAGCCTCTTCACTTCCCTCCAGTCATGGGACTCCTTAGTGGGTCTCTCGCCTCCCTGCTCCTCCTGCTTCAGGTACCACAGTGCCTTGCACTAGTCCTAACCCAGATTGCTCCCTGGAGAGCGGGCGGGGTTCTCACGCTGAGGGCGTCGGGCGGGGGCGGGGGAGGGGGGCACGGACCTCAGGGCTGTGTTCCTTGGCGCCAAGGATGTTACGGGGACCCACCGAGGACTCTCAGGGATGGGTGTGCAGAACCGGGGACGCCTGTGACTCAGCCTCCCTCTTAACCCTTCTGCTCTCAGACGCAGGTTTGCTGGCTACCAAGCGTGGCCTCCGAACCCTACCCGGTGCACTTCGGGGAGGCTGAAGTGACCTTGGAGGCGGGAGGAACTGATCTGGAGCCCAGCCAAACGCTGTGGAAAGGTAAGACCCTCCTGGAGCCAGCGGAAGATCACACTTGGTCGGCTTTGCTGTGATCCTCCGGTGGGGTATCTGGACCAGAGCTGGGAATGTCCTCACATCCTGGGAAGGCGCAGAAAGTGGTTCCCGGGCTGGGATGGGCTCGAGAAGGCTGAGCAACGGTGCACCCACCCGAGTCCAGCTCCTCCTTGCGCAGCAGCCGCTGCTTGTCTTGACCTCCTAGTGCCTGGTGGCTGAGCCCCTCACCCAGCCCCGACGTGGAAAACATCTCCCGCGCCGGCCACAGCCGAGGAATGCGCAGTGCACATTCCTCCCAAAACCCCCGCGCAGGTGTGGGGATGAGCGGTGCCCCGGGCAGCCCCCTTCGCCCTACTCGGGCCCCCTTTGTGAACCGTGCTTTGTGTCTCCGACAGACAGACCGGGTCTGTTTCTCTTCTCTGGGCTGCCCTCCCCACCCCCCTTCTTCCCGGGCTGGAATGCACTCTTAACCCTGCCCTTCCCGGAGGGCCTGAGCCCCTGTAGTCTGCCTGCGAATGGCCTGGCACACCTGGGCAGAGGCCATCACGCACAGGGGACACACTAGGTCCCGCACTCCAAGCATCCTGGTAGTAGGATGTTAGATCACTTGAGTCACAGGGTGGGGGCGTGGGGGAGGGCGCTTCTATGTCCCAAGCCGGAGGAGTCTGAGTAAACGATCAAAGCACATTTTGATCTTTCAGTTGCGCTTTCCTCCATTCAAATTTAAAAAAAAAAAAAACTTGAAAGTGGAGGGTCATTTTGGTGCTGAGAACCCGTGTGCCATGAGACTCGCGCATCTACCAGCTGGTGGGGGCTCCTGACTAGAGAGGACAATGGGCTTTTCTCTATAGATCAAACCGACGTTGTTAAACCAGGAGTAACTTGGGATCCTTGAGTGAAGTTCCAGAGGACTTTTGCATGCATTTTTTTCTGGGGAGGGGATCTATAGTTTAAACGACTTTCAGAACATTTACCACCTAGCATTTTTAAGTGCTTCCATCAAACGCTCACCCTCCGTACACATGTCCACAGCCTGAATATGGGGGTGTCACAGCTTAAGGGCAGAATGACTCTCCTTTGTGTCTCCACAAAAAGTGAGGCCCTTGAGTCTGTGGAACTCCTTAAACAAACAAAAAACTTTGCTCAAATAACTCTGCAGATTGACAAAATAATTAACACCCCGGCTAGGCAAGGTTCCTTAAAGGCTTGGCTGTAGGGAGCCGGAGACCAGGCATTAAGAGGCCATGCCTCATAAACTTTAGATTCTTGCACATGGCTTTATTACTGGCGGGCTAAGAAACTGCAACTGAGCCAACCTGTAAAAATGTTAACTTGGGCAGGGCCCCAAATCCAATTCCGGCTCCCCGAGGAAGCACTATGGCTCACCAGACCTCTCCCAAATCCACCTCCCCGCCCCCAACATCGCATTCTCTGCTGTATTGCGAGAGCAGGTATGGCTTTGAGTTGTGAGTGTCTTGTCTTCCTTACCAAAGCAAAAAATATATATCAGATTAGCTGTCACTTTACTTGGCTACAGGTTGCGGACAAGTGCTGATCAGTTTTTTGATTACGTGATTGAGTTGGCCAGTGCTTCCCGGTGATATCACGAATTTTAAAACTTTTTTTTCCTAAGGAAATGCTGCTTTCTCGAATGTCTGGTTTATGGTCGTGAAAACGGTAGGTTTGTGCCAAGAACGCACCTGGTTTATAAAACAAAGAGTGGGCTAATATGCTTAGTACACCTTAACTTCCCTGGAAATGGGAAGTCACTCTGGGTTTTAAGTAAGAAAAAGCTCCTGGGCCCATATGGTGCTAGGAAGTTGAGACTCTTCAAGCTGGATGGCATGCTTGTAGTCCCGGCTACCCCAGAAGCTGGGGCAGGATACCTTGGCCCTGGGAATTCATGGCCAACACAGAAAAGATAGCAAAATCCTCTCTCTTAAAAAAAAAAATAGTTTTGTGTGGTCGTACACGCCTTTAATCTCATCACTCAGGAGGCAGAGGCAGGTGATCTCTGAGTTAGAGTCCAACCTGGTCTACAGAGCCAGTTCCAGGACAGCCAAGGCAACACAGTTAAGACCCTATCTCAAAAAACAAAACAACATATTTATTATTTGTGACCACAGTGCATTCAGGAGTCTCTTCTTTCCTTCCTCCGTGGTTTTCCCAAGATTGAACTCAAGTTTTCAGGCGTGCTCGGCAAGCTTTTTCCCCTGCTGAGTCAACTGAGTACCCTATCTATGTGTGTGTGCACACACGCATCTGCATGAATGTTTGTGCACCACACATGTGCCCACAGAGGCCAGGAGAGGGCACCAGTCCTCTGGAACTGAAGGTACAGGGCTCATAAGCCATCCGATGTGAGTGCTAGGAACTAAACCCAAGTCCTCTCCAGGAACGACTACCGGTCTGAACCACTGGGCCATCTCTCCAGCCCAAGATTCCATCTCTTAAAGAAGGTAAATAAGAAGAGTTGTGGGTATAGCTTAGTGGCAGATGAGGCCTTGAGTTTGATCCTTAACACTGCAAAACTAATTTTTACAATTTATTTAGCTTTATTTTACGTGCATTAGTATGAGGATCTCAGATCCCCTGGAACTGTTGCAGACAGCGTGAGCTGCCTTGTGGGTGCTGGGAATTGAACCTGGATCCTCTGGAAGAAGAGCTAGTGCTCTCAACCACTGATCTCTCTCTCTCTCCAGCCCCTGCAAGACTAAATTTTAAAATTTTAAATAAATGAAACTCCCTAACAACACCAAAAATAGATGCCTTATTCCCCAGTATATTTCCTCAAGGTCTTCACCTGTGAGAAGCTTCTACTTCAGTACGGCCACCCTAGTCCCCCTTCTTAAAGCATCAACGTCCTTGGATCTGACAAGGTTGAAGGGGTTATCCTGCGGGTACATACAAACCCTCAAGTGTGGCCAGGCAAACAATACTTTCCATATTACAATCCCTCTTTGCCCCTGGGTTATGGATATTATAAGCGGCTGTGAAGTCGAGCTCAAAAGAAAGATCTGGTATAATTAGCACCTTGTTTGTGTGTCTGCCTTCCTCTTCAAAGCCCTTGCACAGCTCCAAGCTTGCTTTACCCTCCAAACATTCCCTTGAAGCAGGGAAGGTGAATATTAAATACTTTGAGGTCTTAATCTCAGAGCTGGGACTTGAGAAACCCCATAGCCAGACCCTGCCAGAGGTTTAAAGGTGGAGAGACAAAGGGACGGCTTCCTCGGTTTAATTTGTTCGACAGTTCAGGAACATCTTTGAGGCTCCCAGACAGAACTTTACTTCCTGTTACCCACCCAAGGCCCAGGAGGTCCACTGGAAGAAATCAAGACAATCTTTGTGAAGGTCAGTCTATTTTTTGCCCCTCATCCCATTTTTAAAGATAGGGTCTCATTATGTAGTCCTGGCTAGCCTGGAACTGTGTAGATCAGGCTGACTTTGGACTCGGAGAGATTATCCTGCCTCTGCCATACCCACCTGGCCAACCCATTTTACAACAGGAATTCTAGTGGTTGTGATTTTACCGCGGTCATTGTTGCAGCCCCAGCTAGAACTTGAAGAATTTTCTGACTCCCTGTTGTGTGGGAGCCTAGCCTTTAATGTCTGAGCCTTCTCTTCAGCCCTGTTTGTTCATTTTTTTGTTTGTTTGTTTGTTTTGTTTTTTAAGACAGGATCTCACTATGTAACCCTCGCTAGCCTGGAATTCACTATTTAGACCAGGCTGGCCTCCAACTCACAGAGATCCACCCGCTCTACCTCTGCCTCCTGAGTGCTGGGATTAAAGGCATATGCCACCATGCCCAGATAGTCAGATTTTCTTATTGTAGGATTTTCCAGAAATACTTCTCCACAGGATTCAGTCTCTCAGGGTCCTAGTATTAGGAGCTTGACTAGAGAAGTTAATCTGGAAGGGAAGAGAACAGGGATGTTGCCCTCTTCCAGCCCATCCCAATGGGGCCTGTGTGATCTGAGAGCTGAGACAAAGGAGAGGAGAGAGGAGGGAACTCGTGAGGTAGGAGTGTAGTAAGTAGTCAGAGGTGAGGAGCCACAGCCACCTACCCATCCTTGATGTTGAGCAGTTGAGACAAACAGCTTCATGACATTGATCAGAGACACTCAGGCCCCAATTGGGACCCCCTCAGCAGTATCGACCAATTCTTAGGAAGCCTTTGGGTGAGACTTTCACTAATGAACGTGACTGAGCTTGGGTTAGTTTCAAGATGATTGTGTTTAGCTCAGCCATTAAGTATAAAAACCCCGCCTTTAGTTTGGAGTTATAGGCCATCCTTTCCACATACATGTAACCGAGATCTGAATGTTTCAGGGTCTGTTTTAGAAGTTTATCTAACAATGAATGAATATAAGTCCCTGCCTTTAGGAAGCTTACAGTCTGGTGTGAGCTATTCTTTAGTGCAATGGTTACCTGGCAAAGCAGGTGATAGTACCTTCCCCTTAGATGTAAAATGGAGTTACTGGGGCAGAATCAGCAGAGAGTCCAGAATGTAAGTCCTAGTTGGCTGCTTCCATAGCCCAAGGGGATTCTGTAGTGCCCCATAAATCTGCCTCCGAGGAATGAAGGGTAGGGAACTGGGGTTTGGAGCCCAGCCAGCTGCCTTCCTCGCTTAGCAGGGGGGAGGGCTGGTTGCTGAAGACTGCCCGCTGTCACCTTCCATTGTGTCAGGGGGGCAGGTCTCAAACCTCCAGTCACCTCCTCTCCTAGCACTGTGTTCCTAGGTTACCCAGAACGAGTGTTCTCACCTCCCTACTGCACCAGGAGGAAGGTGTCGCTTTTGAAGGACAGTGAGCAGCTAGGGTCAGAAGCTGAAGTTCTGTGAAACACGTGGAGCGGGCCATGAGAGGAGGGAAGAAGGCGCCTGCCAAGATCAGGGAGGCTTCTGTCCTGATGCCAGACAGTCTGTGTTAGGAGACTGATGTTGAAGAGTAACTTCTGTTGAGGGCCGGAGAGGTGGCAGCTCATTTAGGGCACTTGTCTCCAAGCACAGTGACCCGAATTTGATCTCTGGGACCCACGTGGAGGAAAGAGATGCAGCCATTCGTGCAGGTTGTCCCTCTGACCTCCATATGCATACCAGGTAAACTGGCTTTCCCTCCTTCCCTTGCCATAGCTAACTAAATAAATGTAATTTATTTATCATTTATTTTTTGGTTTTCGAGACAAAGTTTCTCTGTGTAGTCCTGGCTGTCCTGGAACTCACACTGTAGACCAGGCTGGCCTCGAACTCAGAGAGATCCACTTGTCTTTGCCTCCCAAGTGCAGGGATTTAGAGCATGCATCACCAGCACCTGGCAAATAAATGTAATTTTAAGAAAAGAATAAATATGTTGAGATAAGTGCCAAATTAATTAGCTTATTGGCATCACCAGCTTAAAATGCCCATGTACCTAGCACACAGACCAAGAAATGGCATCACTGGTAACTCAGATGCCCCTTGCCTTCCAGCTACCCTTCTCTCAAGATAACTACTATTCTTACTTCTGATACCCTAGATTAATTTGCCTGCATTAGAACATTATGTATAGTCATGTAGTACTCTCCCAGCAACCCCAGCACCTGGGGATTAATGGCAGAAAGATCAGAAATTCTAGATCACCCTCAGCCTGTGCTATTTAAGAACTTGTCTCAAAAAAACAAATGGGCCAATGAGATGGCTCAGCAGATAGACACCTACTGCCAAACCTGAGTTCAGTTCCTGGAACCTACATGGTGAAGAGCAAGAATTGATTCTTGAAAGTTGTCCTCTCTCCTGCGTGTGTGTGTGTGTGCTGTGATTCTCTCTCACGCACACACACACACACACACACACACACACAAAACTAAATAAAAAGCGAATAAGAAACAGGAAAGATCGTATAAACTGGGAATGGTGGTGATGCATGACTGTAATTCAACACAGAAGGGAAAGAAGGCAGGAGAGTCTTGAGTTCAAGGCTAGCGTGGGCTACATTGTAAGACCTTGTGTTAAAGGAAAGAAAGATATGAAATGAACTATATGCTCTTGGGCCTGGCTTCTTTCGTTGCCCATGTTGAGATCTTCATCATGATTCTGGGTGTGAGGGCAGTTGAGTCTCACTGTTTTATCCCACTGTGTGACCATCTGTGGTTCCGCAAGGCTGTCAATGGCCATTTGAGTAGTTTTGGCTATTAGTACTCTGTACAACACACACACACACAAGGTTCCTGCAGGGACTCTAAAGTGCATACTATGCAGGTTCTTTGCCACTGAGCTACACCCCCGTCTTCCCTCATGAACATCTTTTTATCTTTTCGAGACAGGTTCTCATAATGTTGCCCTGGCATACATGGAACTCACATAGACTGAGCTGACTTTGAACTCTTGGAGATTTACCTACCTTAGCCTCCCAAGTGCTGGGACTAAAGATGTGTGTCATCATACCCAGCCCATGAGATTTTTGTTCTCATCTTCTTCTGAACCTGTGTCCCTTTCTGAACACATTTGCTGGGTTAACCCTGGGTCTCCTGTGCAGCCCAGTACTGTATGGTATTGTATCAAGTGAATAGCTGTCCTCTGTCCTAAGATGATGCTGTCTTTTGGATGCTGTTGCCTCCTAGACTGGTTTCTCATATGGCCAAGTGCTAAGGACACAGCAGGTTTTTAGTATGTATTTGGTCCTTCCCCTTGGGGTAGACTCTCATCCTGTTTGCTGTTAAGTTAAAGGTTGTTCCTTTTTCCCAAAATAGGAAGGAAACCTGTCTTAGTCACTGTTCTATTTCTGTGAAGAGACACCATTACCAAGGCAGTTTCTAGAAGAAAACATTTAATTAGGGTCTTTCTTACTATCTCAGAGGGTTAGTTCATGACCATCATGGTGGAGAGTGTGAGGACACACAGGCATGAACAGCTGATCCACAAACAGGAGGCAGAGAAAGACTGGGCCTGGTGTGACCCACCCCCAGTGACACCCTCCTCCAACAAGACCACACCTCCTGATCCTTCCTAAACTGTCCACCAGCTGGGAACCAGACACTCAAATATGAGCCTACGGGAGCCATTCTCCTTCAAACCACCACAAAGCCTGACAAGGGCTGTAGCTTTCTAGGCAGAGATTTTCATCCTGGCCAGGGCAAGGGCGGGAAGCAGCTTTCTCATTCTGTCCCATGGTCAAATCCAGTTCACCCCTCATTATAGAAGCAGTGAAATATCTGAGATCTAAAGCCAAGCTGAAGTGGTCATTCAGCCCACAAATGCCTGGGCATGTACTTGCTGTGAGATATTCAGAGTTGAGCAAGACCCATAGCTTCTTGTGAGCGCCCAATTAGAAACACACACAGGGTCCGTCTTCAAGCAACTGTAATTGCTAATCCTCAATTCAACACCACCCTATGCCCCACCCTACTTCAGACAGGCCCACACTATGTAGCCCACATCGTCCTGATCCTCTCTTCTCAGCCTCCTTGGTGCTGGGATTACAGCGTGTGCCCGATTATGTTCTAGGTGCTGGGGATCCATTAGTGAACAAATGTACAAAAGCCCTGAGCTTCAAAGGCTGCTTTGAAAAGTGGAGAGACAGCCAAAATAAGTATTGGGGTGGGCAGGAGTTGAGATTGACATTAGAAGGGAATACTAGGACGGCACCTATAGGAAATGATGTCTTAGAGACTGGGGAGGAACCAGGCTAGAGAGCTGGACGTGAGATATGGCAGGGAATGCTCCTGCAGGTGATCGGCATGGATTCCAGGACTAAATCCAGTTCATATGGCTGGACCATATAGTGCAAAATGGAGAGGGGAAGTGAGAACTGTTCAGGACTGTCTGAGCCTCAGCAAAGGCAGCTAGGTAATGTTCAGGAAAGGCAGGACAGATGCCTAGGCCCTGCCATAGCCTTGCTGAAGCCAGGATGCTGAACCCCCCACGCTGTGTCCCCCACCCTTGCCTCTCCTCCCTGGCTTTCCTCAGCCCAGACGATGTTTTGTGCATTGACCCTTATCCCTCACTTTGTTTATTTGGGCAGAGGAACTAGCGAGAAAAGGTCCAAAAGCCGTCAGTCTAAATGCGATCTCTTTTTTATTATATTTATTTATTGTGTGTTCATGTGTGTGCGGGATCCGTGACTGGAGAAGGTCAGAGGACAGCTTCCAAGAGTCGCCTCTCTCCTGCCATGTGGGATCCAGGCATCAAACATGGTTGCCAGGCTTGGTGGCAAGCACCTTTATCCACTGACTTGTCTCACCAGCCCCTGAGTGCCACTTCTTGAGAGCTTACGCATTCCAGAATCACACTTTGTCCTTTATGTACTAAGCCCCTTTAATCCTCCTAAAAGGCCCCACGGGACGGGTGGAATTGGCCCCAGTTGGCTGGATTGGAAACCTACATTAGTAATTTTGTGATTTGCCTAGTGTCATCTACACTATGCTATGGAATCGGACCTTGAGCCCCCCTAAGCGTACAGTGCTAACCATGTGGGAATCAGGTGGTTGAGGGAGAGCTATTGCTAGTCCTCTGGCTCCAGACAAGCCAGGGGAAGATTGGAAATAGTTAACCTCTGACTCAGGAGCCTTGAATTCCTGTTCCCTCCCCTGGTCTCTGTTAATCACCGTGAACTGGAGTGGTGAGGCCGAACACTTCCGTCCGACCGCTGTGACATCTCCTTTAGGATGGGGGTGGGGTTCAGATACCAGGCCTGGCAGGGCTCCCGCTGACGTTCTTAGCAGACACTGCCACTGGCTGTTCATTCTCTGCCTCGGCTTGACCCACACCTCCCACCCCTGACCTTGGATAGTGGAGCTTGAAAGACTTCCCAACCACTGCCAGATTCCAAACCTCACCCTTCTGGGTTCCTGGGAGCTTTAGCAACAGTGGTCTAGAAACTCCACTAGCTACCTAGGATGCAGGCTGCAGCTACCCTGGTCTTGCTCGAAAATACCTCATTCTACGAAAGCAAACCTCTTTAAACTCCTGCTTCGCCTTTGTCCCTTACTTAGCAACAGAGAAGACGGCTCAGAGCCACCCAGCCAGGTGTGTGGGGGAACCTGACTTAATGAGTACAGATGGCGGGCTGCTTCGCCTCGTGGCCTGAAGGGAGAGCTCTGGGCTGAGGAGCTGTAATCCCAGGCCTTCCTCTCCCTTCTTAACTTCAGGATCCCATCTTGGCTCATTGGAGAGTGCCTAAGGGCCAGGCATTGTGGGACATGCCAGGGATCCTAGGACTTGGAAGGTGGAGGCAGGAGAATAGAAGGCGCCTGAAAGCTGGGCGTGATGGTGCATGCCTGTAATTCTAGGACTTGAGAGTCTGGGGCAGAAGACTGTGGAGCAGAGCAGCTTGTCTTGATAAATACATAAATAGACTGCCTCAGAGGACTGGAGGTAGAGCTAGCTCGGTGGTAGAGCGCATGATTAGCAAGTCTTTGATCCCTCGAATTACGTGTATAGGAGTGCACGTTCATATTTCTAAAAGAGTCTCCTAACTCTCGAGACACAGGCTAGCCTGGAACTGGAGACCTTCCTGCTGCAGCCTTCCAGGTGGTAGAATTACATCCATGTTCTGCCAGGCCTGGCTTCCTTTCTCAAACTTGAGGACCATAGGACCTTTCCTGATCTGTCTCTTGTTATAATTGTGTGTGTGTGTGTGTGTGTGTGCGCGCGCCATAGCAGGCACTTAAAGGTCAGAGGACGGCTTGCAGGAGTTGGTTCTCTCCTTCTAGCGTGTGAGTCCTGAAGATCAAACTCAGGCCGTCAGACTTGGTGGCAGGCACCGACCCATCTCATGGTCGTTGGTCATTTTATAGAGAAACGAGAATCACCATCTAAACTGAGCATGTAGCACACAGGTCTGTAATCCTAGTGCTCAGGAAATTGAGGTGGGAGGACCATGAGTAATGCCAACCTGAGCTGTATTGAAAGATCATATCCCCATCCCCCAGATCCTTTTAGACTCTGGTTAAAACAGCCAGAAGAGACAGACCTATGTACTTAAAGGAAAGGGGAAATTTCTATCTTGATGCTTACCCCAAACGGTGTGACCTGAGGCTAGTTCCTCTAAGCTCCACCTGGACACTCTGAGTGCCCCAGTGCCCTGGGGCTACGAGGAAGGTTCTGCTCAGGCTATTTGGAGAGACAGTTGGAGGGTCTGCTAAGGGTTCCGTGCCTCTTGGCACATCCTGGGTGTCCTGCTTCAGGCTAACTGCTGGCTGAGCTGCCTTCATGGGACAAGCCCTGTCTTGTATCTTTAGGCATGGGGTAAAGAGCTGCTTGTGGGTTCCCCACGTACAAGCCAGAACAAGACACAAGCCCCACGCCCAGCCCTCTCCCTATGGAGTCCCTCAGCCCAGCTTCCCAACAGCCTCCCAGACCTTTTTATCCTTATCCTTTATGGTCTTTATTCCATTACGGAGTTTCCCTGCATTCCCCAGTTTGGACTGAACCCTACTCCCACTGGGTTCATCCCTACCTTTGGCCTGTGAGCCAATAGTTTGCAAGTTTATCTTTTGTGAGGGTGGTGTGTGCTCTTAACTGCTACCGTCTCTCCAACCCCTGAGGTTTTAATTAAACCATACACATATGCTCCCTATAGATGTAAACACTTTTACAGTAAAATGTGTGGCCCTTTCTATGTGACAGGCGTGATTCTAAGCTCTCGATATATACTGGCTCATTAAAGTCTCAAGCATGGTTTAAAGGAGGTACCGTCACCCAGTTTTACAGGTGAGGGAACTGAAGTCAGTTAAGTAAACCCCCCCCCCGCCGCCCCCAGGTCACACTGAGCGTAGCAGACAGAGAATTTGGACTTAGCAGACTAACTCCTCGTCAGTTGCAGCAAATTGTCAATACATACAAGGTAGTTCTTTTTCCAGATTCTACTCCCTATGAGCAAGCACAGTTAGTGGCTTAATATATTCCTATTTTGTAGATTCTTTTAATTTTTTTAAAACATTATTTGTGGGCTGGAGAAATGGCTCAGCGGTTAAGAGCACTGATTGCTCTTTCAGAGGACCCAGGTTCAATTCCCAGCACCCACATGGCAGTTCACAACTGTCTGAAAATCCAGTTCCAGGGGATATGACACCTTCACACCAATGCACATAAAATAAAGATAAATAAATCATAAAAAAATTTTAAAAAACATTATTTGTGTATGTAGACAGTTTGGAGTCAGGTTTTCTCTTTCTGCGGTGTGGGCACCAGGGGTTGACCTTGGGTTGTCAGTCTTGGCGGCAAGCTAATTCACCGACTGTACAAAAACGTGAACACACACACAGGAATTTTTAACAACTGGACTATATCATGCATACATCTTACTGTACAGCTTGCTTGGCTTGCTAAAAGATGCAGGCATCTTTCCAGATTGTGAAACGCACATCTATCTTGATTTTGACCACTCCGGCGTCTTCCAGTGGTAGACAGGACATGATTTATTTGAGCCAGCCCTCTGTTTTTATCTTTTACAGATGTGGTGATGGGGAGGAGCTAGCACAAAATTGTGAAGTGTTTGGATTTTTCGAAATCTATCAGGAGCCGCCTTATTAGGAAAGACAGCGGCTAAGAAGTGATGGAGTGGGCTGTGCGCCTCAGCCCCGTGCAGGCGGACGGAGCTTTTATGGCCGGGCTGTGCTGCAAGCCCAAGATAAGGCATCTGCACTATTTAAAAATCATTAGTTTTCACTGTAACATTTTTTATGACTCCATAATGTGAATGTTTCCAAAGCATCTGAAACCACCCAAAACCAAGACAGTTGAAAGTTTAAAGACTTAGACATGAACTGCCAAATGTATTCACGCCGACATTTTTCTCAACCACTCAGAGCTTGAAAGTGGTTCAAACAGAACAAGAAAAGAAAACGCATTTTTCTCCCCTCAGATTTTTCTTTAGACTTCAGATTCTGCTAGCGGGTCTTTTGCTCCCTAAAAGATGGTTTCTGGTCATAAAGCAGACGCTCATTTCTGATCTTATTTTCCCACTGAAAGAGATATATAAATTCTTTCTTAATCCCAGATAGTGCTGTGGGAGACAGTCTTGGGCAGGGCACAGTTGCATTGATGTAAAGGGTGCATCCCGGAAAGCCTCAAGTAATTCATAGCACCCATGATTTGAGACGTATGTTTGAATGTGAACACATGTGTGTGCATGGCCCCACCAGACGGGAGTTTACAGCCCCACCGCCTCTGCAGCCTAACAGCTGTGTGAGTTTCTACAGTTATTTTTAATACAAGATATTTGGGATTTAGGTTTTGTTGTTGTTTTAAGATTTATTTTCTATGATGCTCTGTCTGCATGTATGTAAGTGTGTCATATGTGTGCCCAGGAAAGTCAAAAGAAGGCATCAGATCCCCAGGAACTGGAGTTACAGACAGTTGTGAGCCACTATGTCGGTGCTGGGAACCGAACCAAGGTTCTCTAGAGGAGCAGCCGGAACTCTTCACCTCTGAGCCATCGCTCCAGCCCCCAAGACAGGGATTTGTGTGTCTTTTGTTTGTTTGTTTGTTTTGTTTTTTTGAGACAGGGTTTCTCTGTGGCTTTGGAGCCTGTCCGGGAACTAGCTCTTGTAGACCAGGCTGGCCTCAAACGCACAGAGATCCGCCTGCCTCTGCCTCCCAAGTGCTAGGATTAAGGGCGTGTGCCACCACCACCCAGCCAGATTTGTGTGTCTTTAAATTTTGCACATGAAGTTTTGTTTGTGGAATCATTTCAAACTTGTATTTTCTTTTTAATGATTTATTTTTATTTCATGTGCACTGGTGTTTTGCCTGCATGTGTGTCTGTGTGAGGGAGTCGGATCCCCTGGAACTGGAGTTACAGACAGCTGTGAGCTGCCATGTGGTGGATGCTGGGAACTGCTCTGCAAGAGCAGCCAGTGTTCTTACCTGCTGAGCCATCTCTCCAGCCCCTCATTTCACACTTCTCTAGTTGAAGTTTGCATAAAGTTTATCAGTAGTGTGACGTGTAGGGTGCTTGGGCTGAGTCTGTTTGTTCCCTTATTAGTTGCAGCTCCCGGGTCAGACTGTTTTTCTAATCACTGCACCTTAGTTTCTCATATATGAAATAGAGGTGTTAGGGACTAGAGAGATAGCTCAGTGGTTAGGAACACTGACTGTTCTTGCAGGAGACCCAAGTTCAAGTTCTGATACCCACATGATGGCTCATAACCATTCTTAACACAGTTATAGAGGATCCAGTGCCTCTTCTGACCTCCATGGGCACCAGTTACACATGTGATGCACATATATACATACAGGTGAAGCGTTCATACACACAGAATAAAACCAAAAACAAATTTAAATGCATTTTGAAAATAGAGATATTAGCTGGGCACGATGAGAAATAGAGGAAGGAGCATCGGGAGTTCAGTCGGGGAGTTCAGGGCAAGCCTTCGGTACATATGGATTTGAGTGCAGTCTGGGCTACATGAAATTCTGTCTCAGAAAATAACAATTAGCTGGCTGCAGTCCTGCACACTTTTAATCCTAACACAGGGGCAGGCTGATCTCTGTGAGTTCAAGGCCAGCCTGATCTACGGAGTGAGTTCCAGGACAGCCAAAACCATATAATGAGGTCCTGTTTTGAAAACAAACAGAATAATGATAATAACTAGGCATGGTAATGCATGCCTTTCGGGTGTATGGGGGGGAATCTTGCTGTGTAGCCTGGCTGACCTGGAACTCACAGAGATCCCCGTTTCTACCTTCGGTGCTGATGCACTGTAAGAGATTGGTATCAGCTCAGGACAAGGAGAGTCATTTGCCTCTGAGGGACAGATGGCAGGGAATGAGAGACAAAGACAGGAGGTAGAGGATGAGGAAAAGGTGAAGGGAACAAGGGAAAGGGATATTCTTCCTGGAGGGGAACAAAGACTGCCTCTGGTTGGAGGAGATGGAGAGGAAACGGAGGTGGCACGCAGGAAAATGGCAGTTTATAAAGGAAAGGGGAGGGGCGACCCTGTGTTAGGATGAGGTGTTTAGTTTTAACTGGGCATGTAGGGTAGCCGAATGGGGCTCTTGATTGCTAGACCTCGGTAGTTTGGTAGCTGGACTTCAGTTGTGGAGCCTCAGGAGGAGGAAGTAGCTAAATAAGGAAACAGACCTTGGTGGCCAGCTTTAGGGCTGTAATCTATGTAATCTCGTGGTTTTTAGCTAGGCAGAGGGACTGGGCGAGAAGAGCAAGGCCTGCCAGAGTCATGGTTGCCGAGTCCAGGCTGGCTAGAGTCCCTTCATGCACCACCACACCTGACTCTTGCCTTTAATTCCACTATTTGGGAGGCAGAAGCAGGTGGATCTCCATGAGTTCAAGCCCACTCTGGTCTGGTAGGAAGTTCCAGGCCAGACAGGGCTATATAAAAGCCTGTCTTAGAGAAAGTTACTACTACTAATAAGCAAAGTGAAGTTGAAGATGAGGGGTTAGAAAAGAAGGGCTAGGATGTGGCTGGAAAGTGGAGGTAAGGATTGCATATTAATGTTTTTGAGGTGTTTTGTTTTAAAGATTTGTTTTTTAATATATATGTATGTGTTATTTGACAAAAAAAATTCCTGGGGAGATGAAACACCCAGATTAGGAACCCATAATAAATAGACCAAAGTACAGATACCAGCAAAGATTGCTTACTTTTAATGGGGCTACTTAGAGGGATATGGGTGAGGGGCAGAAATGACTCAAAACAAAAGCATCACCAAAGCCCACCTCAGCATGCGTGACAACTCAAAAAAGCTGGGCACCTGAAGAGCACTGCACTGCCTGCCGAACGCTTGTCTGGTTGGAGACTGTCCTTTCCAGGGAACTCTGGTCTAGACCTCTTCCAGACAGCCAGCTGGCTTCTACTTACTCCAGGAAGCTGGTCTGGTCTTAGTCTTCTTGGCAGCTCAACTGCTCTGGCTGGGGGAGGGAGGAGGATGGGGGTGTTAGTAAATCTGGTCAGTTTTAGGTACTTCCTGAGCTATCTTGAGTTGTTTACCTTCCGTCTCATGGAGCTCCTCCCCTGCAGGATGGAATGACTTCCTCTCTGATGGGCTGCTATAGTATCTGTATGTACCTACTTGAGTTTGTGTGCACCATGTTCTTGCTAGTGCTGGTAGAAGCCAGAAGAGAACATCACAGAAACTCCTGGAACCAGTTACAGGCAGCTGCAAGCCACCCAGTCTGGGTTCTGAGGACTAAGCAAGGGTCCTCTGCAGGAGCAGTAAATGCTCTTAACCTCTGAGCCATCTCTCCTGCCCTTTTGTTTCTGTTTTCTGAAAGCAGAGTCTTAGGTAGATGCGGTTGGACGTGGACTGTGCTCTGTAGCCCTTGAACACATGAGCTTCATCTGGTCCTGTGTCCCTCCTGAGTTCTGTGTTACAGGGGCACCCCACCCAATCACCCTAAGATCAGTGCCACATTATTGATGATCTTCAAACAAGAATCACATTCTTTAGCCCTCCAGAACAGAGTAGATTCAGGGTGCGTCTCCAGAACCTCGTGGTGGGGTTTCAGCCTGGCCACTGTTGGCACTCTGGAGAAGCACTGGACCCCTAAGCGTGCTGGAGATTAACTTCAGTGAAGCCAGCGTGGGGATGGACCCTCCAGCACGCCCTGGGACAGCTCAGTCAGAAGCACAGGGGCTCTCTGCCTGCATAGTGGATACATTCCCCGCATGCTTCTCTACCCTACGGCCTCTCCCTATTGGTCTGCTCAGTTCTAGTCCTATTCAACATTGTTTTCCACTGCCATCTTTTGTGCTCTCTTGCCTCAGCCTTTGCTGTTGCTGTATATGAGCACAAGCCACCACAACTGTCCATCTTGGTACCCCTTGTTTAAACGATGCCTAATGGACAGGGTTCAAAGACAGGGCTCGGATCCATCTCTCCTCGTTTGTGCGGTGTGAAACTATTAATAATATATAATTGTTGGACGTGTACTATAAATGTACTATAAATCTTTTCCCTGCTTTGTAGAGCACTGTTTTTCCTTGGGAGAATTTCTTTTATAGTATTTGAGGCTATAGTGTAGATATTCGAGCGCCTGTAATACAACCTAGTCAAGCATTCCATTGGAAGGTTATGGTGTCCTTTTTCTTCTATGTAAGCAACAGATTTAAGGATCCTCGTAGGTCTATTTTTGCCATATCTGTGATAATTTCTGGTATCGTACTCGGGTCAAAGGGCTTATGTATGGGTTTTTTGTTGTTTGTTTGTTTTGGTTTTTCAAGACAGAGTTTCTCTGTAGCTTTGGAGCCTGTCCTGGAACTAGCTCTTGTAGACCAGGCTGGCCTCGAACTCACAGAGATCTGCCTGCCTCTGCCTCCCAAGTGCTAGGATTAAAGGCATGCGCCACTACCACCCAACTTAGCAATGGCCTTTCAATTAGTATTTTTCAGTGTGTTGTGTGTATACAGCTTTACTTTGGAAAACCCCAGCATCTTTCCAGTCAGTTCTACATGCTTTCCCTCTGTGCCTCTCATCCTAACACTCTTCAGAAGCATGTTTGCTCTGTGAGGCAGTTATGTCCCCAGACAAAGTAGAACTGAGACTTCGAAGGCAGTGTCTCCTGCCACTCTCACAACTGTTGTGTGAGCACATCCTGATCAGGTAGATACTTCCCTTTTCCTCTAGTCTAACACCCAATATCAGCAGGAAATAGGCCGGGACTGATCGATCACTCTGATGGGTCTTTGGTCCTCAGATGGGTCATTTTCTTTTGCCAGAGCATCTAACATATTTGGACATTGGAGCTATGTAGCACCTTCATATTGTGGCTGGGAAGTCCAGTGCCCCCTTTCAAGGCTGTTTCCTTGGGCATGGGAAGGAAGGAGTCTGGGCATTTCTAACCTAAATTCAAGCAGATATCCTCAGCACAATGCCCATCAGTTTGCATAAATCTGCTTAAAACGCTTCCTTTCTTCCACAGCTCCAGGACCCGAGGTTTATAGTGGTGTCAGTCTAAGATCTGAGGCCAGCCTTCACGGGGGCCTTTTAGAGAGGAGTTTTGAACCGATGCCAGGGACTCCAGGTTCTGTCGAGTGTCTCCTATCTAGGGCAGAAACACGAGGCCCCGATCTTTTTCTGTTGTTGTTCTTGTCCATTTCTATAGAAACAGTCCCGTCAGAAAGCTGTGTTTCCCAGGATCCAGCAGGCACTTTTTCCTTGAGTTTGTTCCCCTGTCCAAACCCCTGTGGGGAAAGCGAGGTGCAGCAGTCAAACGACTTTGAGACCTTGGGTGGGTGTGGAAGTCAGAACTGTCTAGGCCTTTGTTTTCCAGCCTTAAAGTTTGAACCATTGCGTCATGTATTCATTGGTGCTCATCAGCTCACCTCAGAAAGAGCATGACACAAGCCCATTCATGTCCCCGTGAGTTAGCCAGGATGTGAGGCCTTGAGAGCTTCACAGCCAGGAACAAGTATCTTCTCTCTCTGAGGAAGGTGAGGCCAGCACAGGATGAGTGATGATGAGACCGGGGTTGGGCCTCAGCTTTAGTCTGAGACAGTGGCAGAAAGCCACAGATTCCAGGAAGCGTCCAGGAGGAAGCTGTAATGGTCCGCCCCGGGGCTTAACCTCTCAGCAGTTTCTCTGTGATGCCTAATTTACAGAGAAAATGACTCATGTTCTCACAGATGCCCAGCAAGTTTCCCTAGAGAGGTCTGTGTGAGATCTCTGTCCTCTGCTTCCCCCAGTGAGCCACAGAGGGGAGCACTGGCTGCTGTTACAGAAGCCTCAGGTTCAGTTCTGGGCCGCCCGTGTGACCCCTCACAGATACCTGTAACTGCTGTTTCAGGGACTCTCGTGCCCTCTCTGGCTGCTGCTGGTATTGCATGCACATTCGGACAAAACACTCAAAAAAATTTAAAAGTACACATAAAAAAATTTAAATATTTTTAAAAATAAAAAAGGCCAGCTGGGTGTGGTAGCACACACCTATTATCTTAGTACATGGAAAGCCAAAAGGCAGGGAAATTACTGCAAGTTTGAGGCCAGCCTAGCCTACATAGTAAGTGCAAGGCCAGCCTAAGCTGCATAGCAAACCTTACCTCAAAAGAGTGAGGGAACCAGGGAGTTGGCTCAGCTGATAAGAGCACTTACCCTGCAAGCGTGAGGACCCGAGTTCAAACCCCCACATGAAAGTCTGGCTTGGTTGTGTGTGCCTGTAACCCCAGCCAGCATCATTGAGGGTGGAGACGGGGTGGTGGGCCTGAGAGGGCTTGCTGTCCAGTCAGCCCAGCTGGAGGAGGGGGTCCCGGGTGGGGGACATCGTGGGGGCCACTTCCCATTCAATAAGAGACTTTTCAAGGCAATAAGGTAGACTGAGGTAGACACCTGATACATTGATCTGGCCTCCGCATGTGTGTTTATGTACACGCTCACGTGTATGTGCTATACACACATATGGCACATGTATACACAGCATACAAAGGGAGCTGGTAGAAGCCAAGACTTGGATCTAGATGCGCTGGCTAACCGTGCTTACGTAGACTGACAGTACCTTTTACTAAAGTCTTATCCTAGACCAGGCACACATTATTATTATTATTCTCACTTTTCAGATGAGTGGATTGAATTTCCAGATGCCCACACCATTTCGTAGTCATACAGTTGACAGCCAAGTGGGCTGGACTTCTGTGTTCTTCACTGACTGCCTTCAAGATTTAAAGTCCTGCAGCCTTTTAGCTGTTGGGACTTTCTCTCTGAAGCTGTCCCTGGGGCAGTTTACGGCACCCTCTCTCCCTTTGCCCCTACAGCCTCTTGTTTGCTGAGTTGCCGGGTTGGAAGCGTAATACCTACCTTGCAGGTGATATTGTTTCCCAGGACTGGGAAAGAAAACACTTAGCAGAGTGGGTGTTTGAAGCATGTCCCTGCCTGCCTGAACTCCTGCCCCTTGGTTGTATTCTGCTTCCTGTTGAATGTGGGTTAGAGCTGATGTGTCTGGAATATGTAGCCTGCGGGGGAGGCCAAGATACCCATTAATACATGACTGCTGGCTGCTTGATTGCTGGTACTGTCCCCTCTGAGAACAGATGGACACCCTAGATACTGAGATCTTAATGTCCAGCACCATGTAGTAGTGGGAAGTTCCAGGAGACAGCAACAGGGTGTGCTGGCGTTCCTTGGGAGTAGAGTGTGTAGATAATAAGAGGAGATTTTTCTGGCTTACTGTGGATATGGCATATTTTAGAATTTGGGGGGCTTAAGGCTTATGAGTATTGGGGACGTCATTAGTGCCCTGCTGGGTAACCTGGAAGAATAGAATAGGGAGCTGCTGGAGTCTCCTGCAGTTCAAGATCAGAAACCAAAGTAAAGTAACTATTACATTTTTTTATGTTTGTTGTTGTTTTGAGATAGGCTATCCTACAGCCAAGGATGGCTTCAAACTCCAGCTGACAAGCACAGTGAACTCCTGATTCTCCTGCTTCCACCTCCTACGGGTTGGGGTTATAAGCATACAATACCACGCCTGGCAAATGTTAAGTCAGTGTTTTGAATAGCTGTACGAGGGCTGGAGAGATGGCTCAGCAGTTAAGAGCACTAGCTGTTCTTCAAAAGTCCTGAGTTCAGTTCCCAGCAACCACATGGTGGCTCACAACCATCTGTAATAAGATCTGGTGCCCACTTCTTGCCTGCAGGCATACATGCAGGAAGAACACTGTAAAGATAATAAATAAATAAACCTCAAAAAAAAAAAAGAATACGGTAGTAACCATGGGGCTCCAGAACAATCTGCAATAAATAATCACCTCATTTTTGTCCCAGCTACAGGGCTCTCTGTCCAGAAGCCTATTTCTTTTGGATTGCTTTTCAGAGATACTTTTCCATTTTTGTTGTTGGTGTTTTCCATTTTATTTATGGGGGGATGGACACAGTCCAGGGGAAGGCATCAGCTCTCATAAGGAGCTGGAGCTGCCGACGTCTGTGAACCTCCTGACATAGCTGCCGGCAACTGAGCT
This sequence comes from Microtus oregoni, assembly GCF_018167655.1. Taxonomy (NCBI): domain Eukaryota; kingdom Metazoa; phylum Chordata; class Mammalia; order Rodentia; family Cricetidae; genus Microtus; species Microtus oregoni. The sequence goes on from NW_024543063.1 coordinate 47,482,133, forward strand.
CCATTCCTTGTGATTGATGAGGAAGTGTTTGTAACCACTGAGCCACTTCTCCAGCTCTCAAATACAGCTTTAAGAGGACACATGTGGATTAGGGTTGTGGCTCAGTGACACAGTTTTTGCCTGGTATGTGTAAGGTCCTGGTCAATACACCATTGTCTCACACACACACACACGCACACACACACACACACACACACACTAATAAGTAATGAAGTACAAATGAGCATATTAGCAGGGAAACAGATCATTTTCTACTATTTTTTTTTAAAGTATTTATTTATTTATTATGTATACAATATTCTGTCTGCGTGTATTCCTGCAGGCCAGAAGATGGCACCAGATCTCATTACAGATGGTTGTGAGCCACCATGTGGTTGCCGGGAATTGAACTCAGGACCTTTGGAAGAGCAGGTGATGCTCTCAACCACTGAGCCATCTCTCCAGCCCTCATTTTCTACTATTAAGACGATAAGATTTATTAGCAGTATGCCCTAGGATCTTCTCGTAGGCTACGGAATAAGGATGCCCATCTCTTATAGCTTGTTTATTTTTGGGGTGCTGGGGAGTCAAATCCAAGGCCGCATGCTAGGTGAGTGCTCACCACTGAGCTAGCTCCCCTGCCCTGTTCATAGCTTCCTGTAACGTGCGGTTGATGTTTCATTGCATGGATGATGATGTAACCAAAGTCAGTCCCTCACTGATGCACATTTAAGCTGACTCTGCACTTCTGCTGTGTCAGCTGGGAGTTGTTGATTAAGTTGATGGATGGTGTAGACGGCTAAGGGAAAGTGGCTTCAGAGCGCCCTGTAGGAATTTGGAGATGCATGCGGACAAGCACTTTTAGCGTGGTTTCTGGGCAAATGTCACGGGTGCACAGGTTTGAATGAATGCCTTGCTGAAGGATCTGACTTTAGCCTCTGCTGGGTTCTGCTTCTAAATCTACTCTTTAGCAGTATGGGTTTAGGCAAGTCATCTCACCTTGGAGTTTCCTCTTGGTGGGGATCCTAGGTGATGCTGTGTGTGGTCGACAGAGTCGTGTTTTGTGCTCTGATTTGTGCGGTCCTCGTGATGGTTCTGTAAGTCGAATGGTGGTCTTCCAAATCTAAGCCTTTAATAAATTAATCCGAGTTCTACATCAAGAAATCGGTGTTCATGCCAAGTGGTGGTAGTGCACGCCTTTAATCCCAGCACTCAGGAGACAGAGGCAGGTGGATTTCTGAATTCAAACATTGATACTCACAACTAACAGGCTTTAAAAATAAAAATATAGGGGGCTACAGAGCTGGCGCAGTAGTTAAGAGCATGGACTGTTCTTGCCAAGGACCCGTGTTTGGTTCCCAGCACCCACATTGGGCAGCTCACAGCCCCCTCTAACTCCATTTCCAGGGGGTCTGATGCCCTCTTCTGGCCTGCTCAGGCACTGCACTTGAGTGCTCTACTGGCGTACCTGCAGGCAAAGCTGCCGTATGCCTCAGGTGAAAAACAACAAAGAGCTGGCTTTAAGAATGATCTCTGTTATTTCTGTGGATGAGGAATAATGGGAAGTGGAGGAAGCTCTTGGGAAGATGAAAAAGACCACGTGACTGAGGTGGTTATGGAAATGACAGGTTTCATATAGGTCTGGGAACTACTTTTAGCGTTTTCATTGCCTAGCTATGTGACTTTAATGAACATGTTAAACCTCTTAGCTAGACGTGATGGCACATGCTTATATTTAAGGTGAGTTAGTCTTTATCTTTTTTTTTTTTTCATTTTTCAAGACAAGGTTTCTCTGTTTAACAATCCTGGCTGTCCTAGAACTCGCTTTGTAGACCAGACTGGTCTCGAGCTCCACAGAGATCCACCTGCCTGTGCCTCCCAGGTGCTGGGATAAAAGGTGAGCACCACCACTGCCCGGCTAGTCTTTATCTTACATCTATTGTTCCTGGTCATCTTTCTAGGATTAAGGAGAAACAAAATTCTTCGGGTGAGCCTATGTGCTGTAGAATAAAAGCCAGGGCCACTCCATGGTTCTCGTGGCTCCTGGCACCCTCTGGAATAGAATCAAGCCCTGGTTCCTTTCTTCCCTTCTTCCCCCGAGCCAAGTGTGTTAGCCCAGGACTCCTCAGAGAGGATATCGTCAAGGAGGCAGGGCTGTCTCTAAGCAGTCTTCGATTTCCTACTCGCACATTCCAGCTTTCCAGGAGGATCCTGCCTAAGTGTGTGTGCTCTGAACTTTGGGGTTCAGGGGCTCCTAAAAGTCGGCCCTGGACTCCTGGGGGCTGCCCATGGCTCGTTATGGTAGTTAAGCCCTGGGGCTCCTTTGACTGACTTCATCCGCCTCCATAAGCTCTGCCAGCTTCCCAGCTTCACGAGGTGGAATCTTGCTACAGGAAACCAAAATGTGTTGCCCCAGAAGATGCCTGATGGATATAAATATTTTTGAACAAAAGGCAATTAAAAAGTACCACAAGAGGGGCAGGCATGTTGGTGCACACCTTTAATTTAATTTCAGTTCTCCTAGGATGACTCTCTGAGTTCAAGACCAGCCTGGTCTACAAGAGCTAGTTCCAGGACAGGCTCCAAAACCACAGAGAAACCCTGTCTCGAAAAACCAAAAAAAAAAAAAAAAAAAAAAAAAAAAAGAAGACTTTGGAGAGAGAGAGAGAGAGAGAGAGAGAGAGAGAAAGGGAGGGAAGGAAGGAAAGAAGGAGGTGAGGGGGTATATACTCAGCATGTTTAAGCCCTGGATTCGATACTTAGCACAAAGAATAAAGATGGCTGGATGGATACAGATGCAGATGCAGGGGCTGGAGAGGCGGTCAGCAGGTAGAGAAGAAAGGGGAGGAGGCCCTTTCTGCCCTCCCAGCTTTCCCCCAACAGGCTATAATTCTCCTTTCTGAAAGCTGCTCTTATCAGTAAAGAAACCTCTCTCCAGCCGGGCGGTGGTGGTGCACACCTTTAATCCCAGCACTTGGGAGGCAGAGGCAGGCGGATCTTTGTGAGTTTGAGACCAGCCTGGTCTACAAGAGCTAGTTCCAGGACAGGCTCCAAAACCACAGAGAAACCCTGTCTCGAAAAACTAAAAAAAAAAAAAAAAAAAAAAAGAAAAGAAACCTCTCTCCATGAGTTTGCTCCCTGGATTTACATCAGTTTCCTGCCGCTGTAAGTGCTTCCCTTTGTCTTTGTGGCTTCTCTGAACTGCACTGTTCACTGTTGTAAAGTTCTAGCCGCACGGAGGCTTCGCCCATGTGACACATACTGAATGCGTTAATAAGCTTGTTTTTCTCTTCTTACTCTGTCTTTTATTACAGGGTCTGTCTGGACTACCGAGACTGCCAGCTTCGGCTGTTTGGGGGAGGGGGTGTTTCTTCCTCCAGGGGTGTGCATCCTGCCTCCTCTCTGGCTTTGCTTCTCCTCCTTGCTGCACGTCCCTGCTGTTGAGTCATTTCAAAGTGTGGTGATACCGCGGTGTTTCTGTCCGCATTGCTTCCGTGGACACCTACCATTTCCGGTTGCAGCAGTGATGAGCACCTGTGTGATGCAGTGCTGCTGTGGACATCTTAACATGCACTTTTGGCTGGAGATTGACCTCGGGGCTTTGTACGTGTGAGACAGCACTCTACTGCTGAGCTACATGCTTAGCCTTGAGACTACACTTTATTTTTTTTTCAAATCATATTACTTCGTGTGTGAGTGTTTTGTCTACATGTCTGTCTGTGCACCGCATGCGTACTTGGTATTCACAGAGGCCAGAAGAGGGCGTCTAGTCCTGGAACTAGAGTCACAGGTGTCGTGAGCCATCATGTTGGTGCTGGGAGTTGAACCCAGATCCTCTGAAAGAGTAGCCAGTGCTCAACTGTGACCGCCTCTCCAGCCCCACTGCCAGACTTTTCCACAGTGGCTATTCACTTACACGTTCCCACCAGCCATGCATGCGAGGTATCTGGTCTCTCCACATCCTCCCTCTGGGAGTGCGACTCCATATTGTCTAACATTCACTCAGCCCTAGGCTTGACCCCAGGAACACAAATCAAGGGGATGGACTAATAGCTAGCTTGGATGTATGCTGGTGACTTGTAGTCAGTAACTCCAAATGCTGGGGAGATGGCTCCGTGATTAAGAGAACCGGCCACTCTTCCAGAGGATCCAGGTTCAATTCCCAGCAACCACATGGTGGTTCACAACCACCTGTAACTTCAGTACCAGGGGAATCCGAATCCCTTTTCTGGCTTCTGTGGTGCATAGACACACAGGTAGGCAAAACACCCGTACATGTAAAATAAAAATAAATAAAACTTTTTTGGGGGAGAGGGGGCCTTGCAGGTAGAATTGAAAAGAAGTATGACGAACTTAAGTTACCAGAAACTGCAGAAAGTGTCTGTGGGTAACAGGGTCACACGGTGTCACATCCTTGGATGCCCGCTGTATGTAGATCGTCTCTGGGAAATCATCATCCTTCAGATGTAACTCAACAAGGCTACCAGCAACTGATGCCGTGAATGTTCCCAGCCTTGGTTCTCTGACCTGGTGAACAAAGAGGCTGGACACACAAGCTAATGGTGAGGTGGTCCTCCCTCCACCAAGACCAAATGGAGGGGCTGAAGAGGTAGCTCAGTGGTTAAGGACATGGACTGTTCTTCTAGAAGACCTGAGTTCATTTCCTAACACTCATATATCAGGGGGCTCAAAATACCTGCAACTCCAGCTCCAGAGCATCTGGCTCTCCTGTCCTTCACGGGGCACCTCACATATGCAGCATACAAATGAAAAGAATATTTAAAATAATGGTAAGACGATGTGTAGAAACGCCATCTGAGACTTGTAACCACCTGCTGGACAGAGACTCCGGATGCTACCACTTGGTAGTCCTTAATCTAGTCAGGGGGCGGCTTTCTAATTCCCTCTTTCTCTTTTCCTCACAGTAGCACTGACTGGATGCACTGGACATGAGATGCATGGTGCTGACCATGGAGAAATCACCGTGCTGAGCAGTAGGACAGTCCAGGTAAAACACCATGTTTGTCTTCAGGACAAAAGGAAGATGCTGTGTTCAGATTACTGCTGGCCAGTCTGATTGCTATAGCAGTGAGCCCTGCCTACCATCCGCGAGCATCGAAGGCTAGTCAGAGCAGGGAAGCGACTGTGACTGAAGCTGCCCAGTAGGAGGCACTAGAGAGGCAGCCCATGAGGTGGGAAGAAAGACATGGCTGCCAGCACCCTGTTCACTAAGGCTCTGTAGATCCCTCCCTTCTAGTTTGGTCCATGTTACCGTGTTAACCCCAAGTAAAGGTCGTTTCAACACAGGACTGCCAATCCTGTGAACTTCTAGGATTGTAGACCTGAGGCACTTGGCCCTGCTTCCTGGTGTCTTCCCTGTGTGGCTCAGGCTGTCCTGGAACTCACTCTGTAGACCACGCTGGCCTCGAACTCACAGAGATCCACCTGCTTCTGATTCCCAAGTGCTTGTATCAAAGGCATGTGCCACTGCCACCCAGCTTCCTAGTGCCTTTTAATTTTTTGAATAGTCAAATGTTCAAAACAAAACTATTTAAAGCCGTATAACGACAGCCTCTGTCTCCATCTGCTCATACCCCTGCCCACCTTCTTGAGATGAGCACTGTGAGCAGGTTCTGTCCCTTTGGTTTCCTTCTACATGTCACACACAATTAGGACAGTTATTCCTTGTGTATATACAAATAAAAATAGACTGTTCTTCTTTTCCTTTATTTTTAATATTACAAGTATTATTACTGGGCCTTTTTTTTTTTTTTGACACGGGGTCTCACATGATTTAGGCGGTCCTGCAGGTCCTCAAATTGCTGGTGGCTGAGGATGACCTTTTATTCCTGATCTTTGCCTCAGCCTGCTGAGCGCTGGATTATGGGTGTGTGTAACCACACCTGACCCCTTTCTCCTTTCGTGTAAAAGCTAACATATTCACACCTTTCTTTGCAGGCAGGGACGCCTGCAGTGAGTGCCCTGCCCAACCGCATCTTACGAAGACGCAAGAGAGAATGGGTGATGCCGCCGATATCCGTCCCCGAGAACGGCAAGGGTCCTTTCCCTCAGAGGCTGAATCAGGTATGTCTGTGCCTTCCGCTTGGGCAGCACTGCTGTTTGCAGGGTTTATTGTCTGAAGACCTAAGAGCAAGGTTCCTTGCTGCCAGGTGGGGGCTGCAGAAGGCTCCTTGCCACCAGGTGAGGCACCTGTCACTTTGTCAGCTGTCATTTTATTTTGTTTCCAGCTCAAATCTAATAAGGACAGAGGCACCAAGATTTTCTACAGCATCACTGGGCCTGGAGCAGACAGTCCACCTGAGGGCGTCTTCACCATAGAGAAGGAGACAGGCTGGTTGCTGTTGAATATGCCACTGGACAGGGAAAAGATTGTCAAGTATGAGGTAAGTCGCTTTCAGTATCCAGTGTAGTGTCTTTCCTGAGGTAGGCCAAGGCCTGGTGAGGGGGGAACACCAGCTGACCCCAGACCTCTGTGCCTACAGCTTTATGGCCATGCAGTGTCTGAGAACGGTGCCTCTGTGGAAGAACCCATGAACATCTCCATCATCGTGACAGACCAGAATGACAACAAGCCCAAGTTCACTCAAGAGACCTTCAGAGGGAGGGTCATTGAGGGAGCAACACCCGGTAAGATTGGGGAGGGGCTGCCCTGGGCCTGTGGGGTCCAGATCTAGTCGGGGATCAGCTTCTGGAGGTTGCTATGTGTCATATTCCCTCATCACACCGCCCCGCCCGCCCACCCCGGGAGTCCTGATCAAGGCTGACCTGTGGCCGAGCTCAGGCACATTTGAGGATTTCCCAGAAGCTTGGGCTCAGCCAGACTTAGAAGCTCAGAGTTAAATCTGGACTTTACTGCCTGTGACCTTGGATACATCCATGACCTATCTCTGCTTTTCAACCCAAATGGGAGTATCAGCCTTGAAATACTGTGAAGGTTAGGAACAACCCGTGCGCTGAGGGTGCAGCTCGGGTAGAACACGTGCTGACTGGACGAGATGCCTTGAGCACCAGCACCGCACAGAAAGGGCTTTTACTGTGGAGGACCCAGCCAAAGTTCTGCAGCCACAGGGCAAGCAGCCAGGCCCAGCAGGAAAGCAAAAATAGGCTACTATCCCTAGGGAAGAGGAATAGAAGATGAGGGAGTAGATGTGTGCTCCTAAACTCAGTGACAGGCACTGGGGACAAGGACAGGGTCAGGGTCCTATTCTTTTGGAGTAGTCTGCAGTCAAATGCTCTACCACTGAGCTATCCCCCATTTTGGAGTAGTCTGGACTGACCACCTCTTGGCTGTCTGGCTGAGCGTTTCAGAGATGAGTTGATCAGAGATGGCCAATAACAGAGATTCCCACCATTAAAATAATTGGTTGTTTTTATTTGCTTGTTTTGATTTTTTTAGACAAGATCTACCCATGTAACCCAGGCTAGCCTCAAACTTGTGACCCTCCTGCCTTAGCCTCCTGAGTTCAAGCTTGCACCAAACACTGATAAAAATGTTGGTCTCACTGTACAGCTCTGGCTGGCCTACAACTCACCATGTAGACCAGGCTGGCCTTGGACTCACAGAAAGCCACCTGCCTCTGCCTCCTGAGTGCTAGAATTACAGGCATGTGCCACCATGCCCAGCTTCTAAAGGCCTTCTGTTGTAGTGTGGGTTTGTTTGGAACATGGTCTCACTGTGTAGCCTTTGTTGGCCTGGAGCCTGTTGTGTAGATCAGGCTGGCCTAAACAGTCTTAACAAGATGAAAATTTTGCTTTTCCCTTCCTGATCCTGAGAAAGCCCAGAGACAATTGATCCCGGTGGCAATAGGGCTTCAGTTAAAGGTCAGGATTTTCCTGTTTTGTTATTCTGCTGATCCTAGGCTAGCTCTTGTGGCTGCTAGAGCCATAGCCATTACATTTAGCGGAAGGCTGAAGAACAGCATGCATACTTACTGTTTGATTGAGATAGAGTCTCCGCTACTCTGTAGTCAAGGCCAGACTTTAGCTCATGGGCAGTCCTGCTGCCTCAGCCTCCAAAGTTCTGGGATTACAAGCTTGTGTCAACCTTTCTCCAAATTTATCGGAAATCACTACCATGGTCACAGCTGTGGCTGGAAGGCTCAGAGATATGAAGAATGTCCCCGGTGACTGTGACCAGCATAAACTGAGAATCCACTTCCCAGGAAAGAAGGGCGTGACGGCAAGTGGGTTCCAGGAAGCTGGCTGCCACTGAGCTAGAGAGAGATCCTTTTGGTGTTGGCAGAACATCACAGGGCTCCAGAGTAGGCAAGGCTGGTACTGGAGAGAAGTGCTAAGCGGCCCCTTCTCTGCAGGCATGTCTGTGATGCAGGTGACAGCCACAGATGAGGACGATGCCATCCACACTTACAATGGGGTGGTAGCTTACTTCATCCAAAGCCAAGAACCAAAGGAGCCACATGACCTCATGTTCACCATCCACAAAAGCACTGGGGTCATTAGTGTCCTCTCCAGTGGCCTGGACCGGGAGGTAAGTGACCTTTGGGAAGGTACTATGTGCTAAAGCCTGGCTAGAGTGGAAGCTTCTGTGGCTGCCCCAAGGTCAAGGCAAGGTAGTGGAGACCCAGGTCGTGTGCATGGGCAGCCGTGGAGACCCAGTGGGCAGCCGTGGAGACCCAGTGGGCAGCCGTGGAGACCCAGGTCGGCTGCATTGACTTGGCTGCTCCTGCACTTAGTTCTGCTGTCCCGCAGCTCTTTGGGCCAGTGACCTGCTGCCTAACCTGCTGGCTAGATCCCCTAGGGGGTGAGGAGGCAGCTGTGAAGTGCAGGCTTTTGAGCAATTCTCATTTCCTGTCCAATCGGCTCATTTAGTTTGCATGTTGCCGAGAGTTGTCCCCTGTGTGCCACAAAGGAGAACCAGCTCCGTGAATATTGGAATTACCTTCTGTTTCCTAATGAATATCTTTGCCTATGTGGAGCAGCCGAGGGTTTTGGCCAGTGCTGGGGCTTCCACAGGAGAGCTGCTGGGAGATGAGGCTCCAGCCCCACACCCTCACAGTGGGCTCCTTCTGTGCTCTTTCTCCCCCAGAAAGTCCCCGAGTACACACTGACCATCCAGGCCACAGACATGGATGGAGAGGGCTCGACCACCACAGCGGTGGCCATAGTGGAGATCCTTGATGTCAACGACAATGCCCCTGAGTTTGAGCCACAGAAGGTAACTCCCATTCCTTCCTGCATTCCTCATCTTGTAAAGGACCGAGGTTGGCTGCTTCTCCGAAACCAACCAAGTCCCAAGTCTGTCACTTACTGGCTGTGTAACCTTAGGCAAACCACCAGGTCTCTCTGTGCCAGTTTCTTAATCTGTGAAGTGGAGGTAATGATAAATGCCTGCTAAACTGCTCTGAATTTTCGATGCCGTGATCTGATCATGACCAGTCTTGATGTCATTTGAAACTTACGACCTCGAATCTAACCCCATAAACTGACATAGTTGCCAGGATAGAAAACTCCATGCTGGAGAAGTAGCTTAGTGGGCAAGAATATTTTCCACTAACCCAAATGACCTCTTTGATCCCGGGACCCACATGGCGGAAGGAGAGAACTGGCCCTGTCCTTTGATTTCCACAAGCTCACCCCACGACCTACGCCCCACCCCCAATACATAATGTAATACAAAAATTAAAGGGGAAAAATCCCTCAACATCAGTTGAAGTGACACACGCCCCTCTGTGCACGTGCACAAATCTCTAGCCTCGGAACACTAGTTAGGCCTCGTTAAAAATTTGCCCTTGGGAGATGACTCTGTTTGTAAAGTGTTTACTGTTCAAGCATGGAGACCTGAGTAAAAAGCCAGGTGTGATGGCCCACACTTGTAATGCCATTGTTAGGGGGGTCTGAAATAAGATTCCTGGGGCTCCCTGGCTTGTCTCAGGAAATGAGGTGGTCAGCTTCTGCGGAGCAGTACCTGAAGTTGACCTCTCACCCCTGCAGGCGCATGCATATGTGCACGCACATACATATGCATGCATGAACACATACATGTGGGCGCACACAAATTGTCCTGAAGACTTAAGTAGGGCGTCACGTGCCTGTAATTACAGTATTAGGGAGGTAAAGCAGGAGAATCATTAGTTCAGGGTCACCTTCAACCCCGTAACACGTTTAATCCCAGCACTCTAAAGGCAGAGGCAGGCAGGTCTCTGGGTTCGAGGTCAGCCTGGTCTACAGAGAGAGTTTAAGGACAGCCAGAGCTACACAGAGAAACCCTGTCTCAGAAAACAAAAACCTAAAACTTAACAGAAAGCTAATTTCCTGGTCTTTGTTACCTGCCCCCAAACTGTGGCTAGACCTCCAACACAGTGAGGCTCCTGTCCTTGTGGCCATCTCTCTGGGGCCTCTGTTCTCTGCCCTAAGGTGGGTGGCTGTGCACAGTAGGGGCCTAGGCACCCAGGCTGGGAGAGTCTGGAGCTTCAGGCCCTCATGGAGAAGGGAAGTGGGTCTGGGGTATGTGACCTTGTCCCCACATCTGTGCTGTCGCTTGGGATTGTCTCTCTGTATCTGTGTGTCCTGAAATCTCTATGGGCTGGTGGTCCAGAAGTGTGAGAAGGCTGCGGGGCTTCCGGCAGCCAATGAACAGCCTGTCGTGTGACGTCGATCTCTGCTCTGACTGCACTGTGTCCTGACCCTCTCCCCGTACAGTATGAGGCCTCAGTGCCTGAGAATGCAATGGGCCATGAGGTGCAGAGTCTAACCGTGACTGATCTGGATGACCCCGGCTCACCAGCATGGCGTGCCACCTACCGAATCGTGGGAGGTGATAATGGGGACCATTTCACGATCACCACTCACCCAGAGACCAACCAAGGCATCCTGACAACCAAGAAGGTAGGTCCGTTTGGGCTTCTAGGACAAAGGGATGTCCTGCCCGGCTGCTTCCCTTGAGTCATTCACTGGGGACTACACCAAGACAGTAGTTCCTGGTACTGTCCCCAGCTCTTGTGCTGAGAACCCCTTTAAGCTTTTGAAACAGGGTCTTATTATGGATTTTGTTTTGGGGGTTCTGGGGACTGGGAGAGTATGGTGGTACTGGGGATGGTACTTTTATGGTCTGGTTTTCATCAGGATACAGAGTAAGGTGGGGTCAAAAAGCCTTTGGGATCACACTATGATCACATACTCGGAATGTGGTATCTGGAAAGTCGGGAGTTCAAGTTCATTCTCAGCTATGTAGCCAATCTGAGACCAGCCTGGGCTACAAACAACCTAACCTTTAAGAGACAAGCATGTGGACATGGTGTCAAATGTTTGTAATCCCACCATCTAAGAATACACTCAAGCCAGCTCGGGTACCTTATGAGTTCAAGGCCAGGTAGAGCTATATATACAGTGAGGCTAACTCAACCAGAAACGATAATAACGTTTGATGGCTTGAGAATATGGGCCCATTTAAAAGGTTCTGGCCAGGTAAGAGGCGCACGCCTTTAATCCCAGCACTTGGGAGGCAGAAGTAGACAGATCTCTGTGAGTTTGAAGCCAGCCTGGTTTATAATGTGAGTTCCAGGACAGGCTCCAAAGCTACACAGAGAAACCCTGTCTTGAAAACCAAAATAAATAAATAAATAAATCGAAAGAATGTGGACCTGAGGGCTAGAGAGATGGCTCAGAGGTTAAGAGCATTGCCTGCTCTTCCAAAGGTCCTGAATTCAATTCCCAGCAACCACATGGTGGCTCACAACCATCTGTAATGGGGTCTGGTGCCCTCTTCTGGCCATCAGGCATACACACAGACAGAATATTGTATACATAATAAATAAATAAATATTTGAAAAAAGAATGTGGACCCGATTTGGGCATGGTGACACATTTACTTACTAGCACTTGGAAGGTAGAGGCAGGAGGATTACTGCAAGTTTGTGGCCAACCTGGTCTACATATCAAGCCATTCCAGCCTTGCCTTAAAACAAACAAAATAATGAATAAACAGATGAATAAAGACTATTTCAGAGCCAGGTGGTGGTGGCGCTTGCCTTTAATCCCAACACTCAGGAGGCAGAGGCTGGCCTGGTCTGCAGAGGGAGTTCCAGGACAGGCTCCAAAGCTACAGAGAAACCCTGTCTCAAACTAAACAAAAAAGACTATTTCAGATATGTTCTTTTGAGTGGTGTATACCGTTAATCCCATACCTTTGGTCTCTGAGTTCAAACACAGCCTGGTCGTCTATGTTGCGTTCCAGTCCAGAGATTGAAAGCTAACTCAGTGGTTAAGAGTTCCAGGCCAAGCTGGGCAGTGGTGGCCCACAACTTTAATCCCAGTACTTGGGAGGCAGAGACAGGTAAATCTCTGAGTTTGAACCAGCCTGGTCTACAGAGTGAGTTACAGGACTACCAGGGCTATACAGAGAAACTCTGCTTCAAAAAACAAACAAAAAAAGTTCCAGACAAGCCAGGACTATATAGTAAAACTGTCTAAATAAATAAGTAAGAGGAGGAAAAACTATTATGCATCTTATAAATATATAAGGCTATAATATATATAGAAAGATAATTATAAAATATAAGGAAGGGTTCCTAACTATTTTGGTGTGTGCACTACATTGGAGCACAGCTACAGCAGAAAGCACGGTGAGGTGGTCAGATACTTGCATTTGTTTGCAGACATTCCAAGTGCAGTGGATCCTGTGTGTCAGCCTGGTGACGCATTACCACCACTGCTATTCAGAAACAGAGCATAAACAACTGAAAACATCCTGAACAAATTAAATTAGAAGCCCCTTTCAGAAGTTGCGTTTCTCGAGAACTCAGTCTACATTAAAACCATACCAAAGCTTGCTTTGTGTATTAAACATGTTCTTGGCTCTAATTATAAACAGGTTTCTCACTCCAGTGTATGAGGGACCATGGGGACACCGGCAAGTCACAAGAGACACAGAGGTGGTTCTTTGTCTGTAACATTGGTAGGATGCAGCATCCTACCCAGGCTAGTCACCAGAGGCAACTCAGTCGTGACTAACATGCCCACAGCTTCTCGACCATCCTAGAGGACAGCACTGTCCCATTGGGAACGAACCTCCTAGGGCTCGCTAAGCCTTTGGGGTGGTCTAAGAGACCCCAGTAGATTTCCCCTTAGGAAACATGGGGGGAACGGAGTGAGGGGGCAGGATGGTTGTTGACCAGAGTCTTGGTCCCTGTACTGTGACCCTGCTGATGTCCACAGGCCTCTTCACAAACTTCTGCCTCAGCTTCCTCTTCTCTCCTAGGGCTTGGATTTTGAGGCTCAGAACCAACACACCCTGTACATAGCAGTGACCAATGAGGCTGACTTTGTGCTGAATCTCCCGACGGCCACTGCCACTGTAGTGGTCCACGTGGAAGATGTCAATGAGGCCCCTGTGTTTGTCCCACCTTCCAAAGTCGTTGAGGTCCAGGAGGGTATCTCTGTTGGGGAACTGGTCTGCTTCTATACTGCCCAGGACCCAGACAAGGAGGACCAGAAGATCAGGTACCTGGGGACTGGGCACCAGGTCAGCCACGTACATAGGTACGCTCGGGTGGCTTGTTCCTTCATCATCAAGTTTGTTCAATACCAGTGCCATCATCCTTGCACCAAACCCTTCCTGCCATGCTCAAGGCTGAAGGCTCTGCACTTGGTCTAGGAGGCTCTGAATGATTGCAGTAGGATTCTTCATGTGCTAGCTGTGACCCTTCTCAACTTTCTGTCCAGCTACCACATCTTGAGAGACCCAGCTGGCTGGCTCGCCATGGACCCAGACAGCGGTCAAGTCACGGCTGCAGGCATCTTAGATCGTGAGGATGAACAGTTTGTGAGGAACAACATCTATGAAGCCATGGTTTTGGCCACAGACAATGGTGAGAACTTTCAACCAGTCCTTCCATGGGCAGGCCTATGGTACCCAGAGCAAACACAGTCTGTTCCCTCCTTAGCAGAAGATGCTGGTAGGGAGGAGATTGACAAACCAGGCTGGATTTAAAGTCCTGACTGCTATGATCCTAATTTTTCTGAATCCCAAGAGATAGGCAAGGTACTGAGGACTCACTTTTCCGCTTGTTATTAGTTCACTGAACTCTGAATTGACCTCTCAGTTTCTACTGATGGTTGACTGACAGGGACCGCGGGGCATCCCACAAATGATTAGTGGTGTTGCACCATTACCAGGGAGATTTTGATATTATACAGTCTCTGCTTAACAGCTAGTGAATCAAGGCCTTGAGGCTGGTTTCTCTGAAGCTTCAGGTTTCTTGAAGCTGATCAGCAGACAATTGTACAAGCATGAGGTAGCATGTGGGTTTTACTCTGTGATCAATTATAATGGCTGTCTGAATGCAGTAGCTGCGGCTGCGCTGTGATTTGTTAGTAATGTCTGCTGTGGACACAAATTAGAACGATGCTGTGATTGCCATGATTTCCCATTGTCAATTTAGTTTATAATGAAGTTAATGTGTGGAGGGGCTTAAGAGGGGAGAGCTGGGTGGTAACCAGGAGCCACTTGTAGGCGGGTTAAGTAGGTCTTAGGGGAACTTAACATTGGTTCATTCACCAATCAAGAGTAAGAGCAGAAGCTGAAGACATCATGTGTGTGATTGTGAACAGGGAGCCCTCCCACAACTGGCACTGGAACCCTCCTGATAACACTCACCGACATCAACGACCATGGCCCACTCCCAGAACCACGCCAGATCACCATCTGTAACCAAAGTCCTGTGCCTCAAGTGCTGAACATCACGGACAAGGACTTGTCTCCCAACTCCTCCCCTTTCCAGGCCCAGCTAACACATGATTCGGACATCTACTGGGCAGCAGAAGTCAGCGAGAAAGGTAACTAACTCAGTTGTGGTAGCAAGAGGCTGCCAGTTCCGCTGGGTGGGTGTTGGTCCCACAGTAGTTACCACACCTGCGTTCCTGTTATCACACCTGTGGGTCACAGAGTCTCAAAAATGGGCATCAAGTGCTCTTCCTTAGCTTTATATCAGGAGCCCTAAAAGATGTCTTCAGAACCAAAACACATAGAACTAGGTATGATTACACTTAATCCCAGTACTCAGGAAGCAAAAGCAAGCAGATTTCTGTGGGTTCAAGGCCAGCCTGATCTACTTGGTGAGTTCTAAGGCTGTATGAGACCCTGTCTCAAAAGAACAAGCAAACAGCAGCATCCACAATAAAAGCACAAACAAAAGTAGATAACCAGAGCTGGAGAGATTTCTCAATGATTAAGAGCATCTGTTTCGGGGGCTGGAGAGATGGCTCAGTGGTTCAGAACACTAGCTGCCCTTCCAGAGGACACTGGTTCAATTCTCAGGACCTACATGGTGGCTCACAAACACCTGCGACTCCAGTTCCAGGAGCTCAGTCAGACGTTCTTTTCTGGTTTCCACAGCACTAGGTATGCATGTGGTGCACAGACAGACATGCAGGAAAAACACCTGTACACATTAAATAAAACTTAAAAAGGCCGGGCGATGGTGTCGCACGCCTTTAATCCCAGCACTCGGGAGGCAGAGGCAGGCGGATCTCTGTGAATTCGAGACCAGCCTGGTCTACAGAGCTAGTTCCAGGACAGGCTCCAAAGCCACAGAGAAACCCTGTCTCGAAAAACCAAAAAAAAAAAAAAAAAAAAAAAAAACTTAAAAAGAGCATGTGTTGCTCATTAGAGGACCCAGGATCGATTCCCAGCACCCACATGGTAGTCCACAATCATCTGTAACTTCAGTGTCAAGGGATCGGGCATCCTCCTCTGACCTCCTTGGGCACCAAGCACACACTTTGTGCACATACATGCAGGCAAAACACTCATGCACATACAATAAAATAAATAAATATTTGTTTAAAGACGGGTAACCAGGCAGGGCAGTAGTGACATATGTCCTTAATCTCGGCACTCAGGAAGACTCTGTGAGTCTGAGGCTCGCCTAAGTCTACAGAGTGAGTTCTAGAACTGTCTCAAAAAAGATAGGTAACCAGTTAATGTGAACATTAACCAATTAAGTTAGCTACTTCTTAGAATAATGTTTGAGACAGGGTTTTTCTGTGTAACCCTGGCTGTCCTGAAACTCACTTAGTAAACCAGTCTGGCTTCACCTCAATCTCAAAGAGATTCTCCTGCCTCTACCTCCTGAGTTCTGGGATTAAAGGCATATGACATCATTCCCTGGCTTATATAATATATTCTTTTGAGACAAAGAATACTCTAGCAGCTGATTACAGCAAGAATATCAATCCAATATCACATGACTTCCAGAGCCTCCCATTTTGCTAATACTATAACTGCGTTCTTGTTTGTTTTTGATAAAATGACAGCTAAGCATGGCAGTTCACACCTGTAATCCCAGCACTGCCATGAGTTTGATACCAACCCAACTGTCGTGTAAAATAATTAATCAATTAAATCAATTAAAAAATAGGGAATTAATTGGGGCTGGAGATGTGGCTCAGCAGTTAAGAGCACTGGCTGCTCTTCCAGTGGACCAGGTTCAATTCTCAGCACCCACACTGTCTGTAACCACAGTTCCAGGGGATCCAGCACCACCCTCTTCTAGCCCCAAGAGCACCAGGCACTTACGTGGTACACAGATGTACAGACATGCTTGGAGGCAAAATACCCATACACATTAAGAAAGAGAGAAAGAGATGAATTAATTTGGGGGCTAGGGCTGGAGAGATGGCTGTCTTCCAGAGACCCTGAGTTCAATTCCCAGCAACCCACATGGTGGCTCACAACCATCTTTAATGAGATCTGGTGTCCTCTTCTGGTTTGCAGGCATACATGCAGACAGAACACTATATAAATAAATGAATGAATAAATAAACAAATAAATAAATAAATAAATTTTGTGGGCTAGTAAGGTTTCTCAAAGGGTTGCACAAACTTGGACCAGAGTTTGACTCCGGAACCCAGAGGTGGACAGAGGAGACTGACCCCCAGAAGGCTCACTTCTGATCTTCTGATCTTCACATATGCCTTATAACACACGCTTGCCTGTGTGCACACACACACACACACCAGCAACAAAAATAAGACAACAGCTGGGCAGTGGAGGCACACACCTTTAATCCCAGCACTCGAGAGGTAGACGTGATCTCTGTGAGTTCGAGGTCAGCCTGGTCTACAGAGTGAGTTTCAGGACAGGCTCCAAAGCTACAGAGAAACCCTGTCTCAAAAAAAAAAAAAAAAAAAAAAAAAAAAAAGTAGTGATAAGACAATAAAAAAATGCTAAAAAAATGAAGTAACTTTTGTAACCCAATACTCCTTCTCACAGTCTCACAGTGTTAAATTTCAGTTTAGCCAGGGTTTTGGGAACATTTTGTTTGTTTTGTTTTGCTTTTGTGTTCTGGGTCTTGAGCCCAGAGCCTCACGGATGCTAAGCAGGTACTCCATCACGGCGCTACACTCAGACAAAGACTGCCTCTTGTTCGTCGGGTGCTGAGGCTCTTATCACCCCTTATCTTGTATTCATTGCTCACCATGCATGACATCCCTAGACTAAGAAATTATCTGTCTCTCCAGGAGACACCGTGGCCTTGTCGCTGAAGAAGTTCCTGAAGCAAGACACGTATGATTTGCACCTTTCTCTGTCTGATCAAGGCAACAGGGAACAGCTAACCATGATCAGGGCCAAAGTGTGTGACTGCTATGGCCACGTGGTGACCTGCCCCGAGCCCTGGAAGGGTGGTTTCGTCCTCCCCATCCTGGGTGCTGTCCTGGCTCTGCTGAGTGAGTACCATAAGCCTCTGTGTGCAACTAGGTACTTAAGAGACCTGATTTTTCTCAGAATTTCTGAAACTAAGAGTACATCCAATATTTCTCGTTCATTTGGTTCTTTTGTTTTATACTTAGGAGTGTTTTTGCCTGAATGTATGTGTATCGCATGTGTGCCTCAACAAGCCATAATGGGGTTACATAGCCTAGAACTGTAGCTATAGACAGCTCTGAGCTGCCATGTGGGTGCTGGGAATCAAACCCAGTTCCCTTCAAGAGTAGCCAGTGCTCTTAAACCGTTGAACGGTCTATCTCCTCCCCGACTCATTCGTTTCTTAAACTCTCCCAATTCTACAAATATCATTTAATTGCTAGATGTTTCTGGAGCTTGAAGAATATGCCAGGCTAATGTTTTCCTGTCAAGTCACTTTGAGGCCTAAGCAGTGGTTCTGGGTAGTCTAGGAATTTGTTAGAAAGGCAGACTCTCGGTTTCAGGCAACCTTTCATTACTCCATCTGGCTGTCTCTTGCAATATACTCAATAAACCTGCTTTTAAAAGAACAGGCAGATTCCCTTGTCTGCCCTCCTGCAGACCTGATGATCCAGAAACTTAGAGGTGAGACCTAAGTTACCTGTGTTTTAACAAGCCATGAAGTGCTTTTAAACGTGCCACAGTGTAAGCATCATGGGCCAGAAAGCAGAAGTATTTTGTTAAACACGAATCTTTCATGACAGCTGCAGGGAAACGGACACAACTGGAAGTCATTATGCTAAGTGAAGTAAACGAGACTCAAGAAGACGCTGCCACATGCTTCTGCTAGCATGTGGTACCCAGACTTAGGGTTATATATGTAAATATGTTTATGTGTGTGCATGTGCATATATGTGTGTGATCATAGGTATGTATTCGCAGGTCATGAAACTAGAATGGGGATTCCAAGGTGAGGAAGTAGAAAGAAGTAATAGAGTAAGTGCATGGGCATGCCAGAGGGGAGCAGGAGGGGCAGCGTGTGGGGAGGAGAGAGCAGCACAGGTGGGCAGAGGGGAGCAGGAGGGGCAGCGTGTGGGAGAAGAGAGCAGCACAGGTGGGCAGAGGGGAGCAGGAGGGGCAGCGTGTGGGAAGAAGAGAGCAGCACAGGTGGGCAGAGGGGAGCAGGAGGGGCAGCGTGTGGGGAGGAGAGAGCAGCACAGGTGGGCAGAGGGGAGCAGGAGGGGCAGCGTGTGGGAGAAGAGAGCAGCACAGGTGGGCAGAGGGGAGCAGGAGGGGCACCGTGTGGGAAGAAGAGAGCAGCACAGGTGGGCAGTGGGGACAGGAACAAATGAGAACAAAGTACAGTAACACGTGTATGAAGATGACGTGATAAACCCTTACTTTGTGTGCTCATGTAAATAATAAATAGCTGGGTGTGGTAACCCATGCCCTTAATCCCAGCACTTTGGAGGCAGAGGCAGGCAGATCTCTGAGTTCAAAGCCAGCCTGGTCTAAATATCGAGCTCTAGACTAGACAGAACTGTTACATAGAGAAAACTTGTCTCAAAAAAAATAGTAATAATAAATAAATATTTCTAGACTGGGCAATGATGGCATACCCTAGCTCTCTGGGGGCAGGTGGATCTCTGAGTTTGAGGACAGGCCTCAGTTCCTAGATTTCCCACAACCATCCAGTTATTCCCCTGATGTTCAAATATGTTGTGAGCCAGGTAAGGTGTTTTCTCACTGGGCTACAGAAACAAAAACCAGATGGAAGCAACGTAAGGGAGAAAGGTTTGTTTTCAGTTCAGAACCTGAAGCATCTAGTCACACCCACAGTCAAGAATGGGGAGAAGCAACCAGGTATGGTGGCACATTCATTTAATCCAGCACTGCAGAAGCAGAGACAGGTAGACTTCTGGGAGTTTGAGGCCAGCCTAGTCTATCTACCTAACAAATTCTTGACCAGCCAGAGCTTCATAGTGAGACTGTCTCAAAAAGGGGGTGAAAGAGGCTGGAAAGATGGCTCAGCAATTAAGAGCATTGGCTTTTCTCCCAGAGGACCCACATGATGGCTCCTAACCATCTGAATGCCAGTTCCAAGGGAAGCAGCGCCCTCTTCTGGCCTCTGTGGGCACCAGACATACATGATACAGATATGTACATAATACAGACATGCAAGCACCCACACACATAAAATAAAGGAACAGAGACTGGATGCATGCAAACTTAATTCATTCTCTTCACTCATGTACAGCTCAGGATCCCCTGCCTAAGAAATGGTGCCACCCACAGGGGCAGCTCTCTCTACCTCTATGTCACCCCCCACGGCCCTGCCCACAGGCAAACTTGATCTAGACAGTCCTTCATGAGTTTCTCTTCCTAGAGCATTCTAGATTGTGTTGCATTGAATATGCAGACTAACCATCATGCCAGTGCTGGTCACATCTTAGAAAGGGGTACGGACAAGCAAGACTTCATAAGACAGTCCACCCCCACGTCGTTCAGGTACTCAGACTAAGTTGGAATTAGCCAGGACTCTCTGCTTTAAGAGAACTGGACCTTGACCAAGTGTCAACTCTGGCGGACGTCACAGGAATTTATGAGTATTGATATTTGATTGTAGACAGCCACCTAGAAGTGCAGAAGACAGCTCTTTGACTTAGCTGAACAAAGTTTCCTTTATTGAATACCAGTCTGTGCAATGGATTTTAAAAAGACAATGCTTGCCTAACAGGCATGCACCCTTTTGACTGTATCCCCAGAACCACATAGAAAACTGGTGGGGCTGTATCCCCAGAACCACATAGAAAACTGGTGGGGCATAGGTGGGGCTGGAGAGGTGCACCGCTACTCTTCCCCAGGACCTGGGTTCAAATCCCAGCACCCACACGGCAGCTCACAACCATCTGTAACCCCGGTTACAGGGGATCTGACACCTTCAGACAAACATACATGTAGGCAAAACACCAAGGCCCATAAAATAACTTAGCGACAACGACCGGGGGCTCCCCCTCAATACCACCAGAGCGGAAAGTCTGGTTTGGTAAATGCTGTAGGACTACGGTTGGAGGATTGGAGTCATGCTGCTTCCAGGAGGTGGTGACATTAAGTGAAGACCTATAGGCGAGAGATGGCAGGGCTTTAAACCTAAGCGGAACTGGATATGGCAGTGCATTCCTGTGATCCCAGCGTTTGAGAGGTCTTGGAGGCAGAGTGTCAAGGTTCTCTAGAGGAATAGAACTTAGAGAATGAATATATATAAAGTATTTATTAGAGTGGTTTACAGGCTGTGGTCCAACATTGGCTGTCTACTGATGGAAGGTTCAAGAATCCAGTAGAAAAATAAATAAAATATGATAAATAAAAAAAAGTAAAGAATCTAATGTTGTTCAGCCCGCAAGGCTGGATGTCTCGGCTGATCTTCAGTATGCTGGAATCCTGAAGAAGTGGGCTCTAAGGCCAGTCACGGTACGGACTTTCCAGCAAGAATGAGAGCAAGCAGACAGTGAGCAAAGCGTCCTTCTCCCACGTCCTTACATAGGCTTCCAGCCAAAGGTGTGGCCCAGGTTAAAGGTGGATCTTCCCAGCTCAAAAGGTCTGGATTAAAAGTGGTCTTCCCACTTCAAATGCTTTAATTAAGACAAAATCCCTCACAGGCATGCGCAGCTGCTTGGGTTTTATTAATTCCAGATGTAGTCAAATTGACACCCAAGACTAGCCATCACGGATCAGAAGTTCAAGACTAGTCTCAGCGGGCTGGAGAGATGGCTCAGAGGCTAAGAGCACTGACTGCTCTTCCAGAGGTCCTGAGTTCAATTCCCAGCAACCACATGGTGGCTCACAGCCATCTATAATGAGATCTGGTGCCCTCTTCTGGCATACAAACATACATGGAAGGAATGTTGTATACATAATAAATAAATAAATCTAAAAAAAAAAAAAAAAAGACTAGTCTCAGCTAGACAGCGAGACCAATCCCGGCTACATGAGATCCTCTCTGAAAAACCCATAAATAAATGAATGCATTATGCTCTGAGGGCCTGCGGTCCTGGCTGGCCTCATGGCTGGGGGAGTTCTCATATTTCCCCACTCTTCCAGCCCTCCTCCTGGCGCTCCTCTTGTTGGTGAGAAGGAAGAGAAAGGTCAAAGAGCCCCTCCTGCTCCCAGAGGACGACACCCGTGACAATGTCTTCTATTACGGTGAAGAAGGTGGTGGTGAAGAGGACCAGGTGGGTCACTGGAGTGGTGGAGGCAGATGTGGGCGTTCCCAAGGCCCATGATGGAACCTCTGTTAGCTCTGTTCACCAGCCCTGGCGGAGACATCGGTCTTCATGCAGCATTGGCCACCAACCCCTCTCCTGGGAGGGTGTCTAGTACTAGATTCTCTTTGCCCCAGCTGAGTGGCTCCCAAGTCTGCCCTTAATTTGGAAGAAGGGGGAGGGCAGTAGAAATGAGGGGTTCTGGGATCTCTGGCCTCTTCCCAAGCATCAGAGGGCTGAGATGTAGCTGGTGGGAAATGGGGCACATTCTCAACCCAATGCCCCCATTTGTTTTCATGAAGGACTATGACATCACCCAGCTCCACCGGGGGCTGGAGGCCAGGCCTGAGGTGGTTCTCCGCAATGATGTGGCCCCAACCTTCATCCCCACACCCATGTACCGTCCCCGGCCAGCCAACCCAGATGAGATTGGCAACTTCATCATCGAGGTGAGGCCTGGCAGACTAACCCACGCTACCCCTGAGTCACGTGCAAATAGTGTGGGAGAACAAACAAGGACTTTCTGTGTTGATCCTGAATTCAAATCCTGGCTCTACCCACCAGCTGTGTGAGCTCTGGATACTCGAGTATCTGTGGCTTCTCTTTCCTCCTCCATAAACTCCAAATTTATAGGAATAGTTTCACCATGTATTCAAACACTTTATTAGGAAAGTATTCTGGAGCCAGACTACTCAGGTTTAAGTTGGAGTTTTGGAGTATAAGGCGCTCTCTCTCCTCTCTCTCTCTCTCTCTCTCTCTCTCTCTCTCTCTCTCTCTCTGTGTGTGTGTGTGTGTGTGTGTGTGTGTGTTGGTTTTTGTTGCTTGTTTTTAAACTATTTTGTTTTATTATTTTGTGTGCATGGGTGTTCTGCCTACATTCACGGCTGTAAACCACATTGTACAGTGTCCCCAGAGGCCAGAAGAGGGTGTTGTGTCCTCTGGCCCTGGAGTTGCAGAGGCTTGTCAGCTGAGCCCCCATGTGGGTGCTGGGGATTGAAACCCTTTCCTCCGGAAGAGCAGCCTGTGTTCTTGGCTGCTAAGCCATTGCTTCATCTTCTATTTGTTTTTTTGAGTGTTTCCTGTTTAGTCCTGAAATTCTTGCTGTAGACCAGGTGGGCCGCCAACTCACAGAGAGTCTCCTGCCTCTGCTTTCCAAGTGCTGTAATTAAAGGCAGTGTGATACTATTTCTGGCCTCTTGGTTTTCTAGTTTTATTTTGCATTTTTACATTTTATTTATATATTTATGTGTTTATGCACTGTCTGCCATGGTACATATATGAGGATCAGAGGACAACTTTTTTTTTTTTTTTTTTTGGTTTTTCGAGACAGGGTTTCTCTGTGGCTTTGGAGCCTGTCCTGGAACTAGCTCTGTAGACCAGGCTGGTCTCGAACTCACAGAGATCCGCCTACCTCTGCCTCCCGAGTGCTGGGATTAAAGGCGTGCGCTACCATCGCCCGGCTAAGAGGACAACTTTTTAAGTTTTTATTTTATTTTAAGATTGTATATTGAGGGGGCTGGAGAGATGGCTCAGAGGTTAAGAGCACTGGCTGCTCTTCCAGAGGTCTTGAGTTCAATTCCCAGCAACCACATGGTGGCTCACAACCATCTATAATGAGATCTTGTGCCTCTTCTGGTGTATATATGTTAACAGAACATTGTGTGCATAATAAATAAATCTTTATTTTATTTTATTTATTTATTTATTTGGTTTTTCGAGACAGGGTTTCTCTGTGGTTTTGGAGCCTGTCCTGGAACTAGCTCTTGTAGACCAGGCTGGTCTCGAACTCACAGAGATCCGCCTGCCTCTGCCTCCCGAGTGCTGGGATTAAAGGCGTGCGCCACCACCGCCCGGCTATAAATATATCTTTAAAAAAAAAAAAAAGATTGTGTATGGAGCTGGAGAGGCTTTAACAGTGAAGACCACTGGCTGCTCTTCTAGAGGACTGGGGTTTGAATCCCAGCACTCACACGGGGGCTGACAACTCTGTAACGCAAGTTCTGAGGGGGATCTAATGCCCTCTTATGACCTTTGCAGGCTCTGTATGCTCATGGTATACAGACGTACATGCAGGCAGCACCAATGCACATAATATAAATGTTTTAAAAACAAAAATAATTTCTAAAAGCTGGGTATAGTGCAAACCTTCAATCCCAGGACTTAAGAGGCAGAAAGAAGCAGGTAGATATCTAAGTTCAAGACCAGCGTGGTCTACAGAGTGAGTTCCAGGACAGTCAGAGGTACATAATGAGAATCTATCTTTTTTAAAAAAGTAATAATAATAAACAATAATTTTAAAAGAATAATTATGTGTGTCTGTGTAGGGAGGGAAATGTACATGAGGAGCTGGAGTGACAGCTAGTGACAGTTGTAACCCACTGATTACGGGTGCTGGCATCTGAGCTTGGCTTCTCTGGAAGAGCAATAGCAATATGTGCTCTTAACGTCTGAGCCATCACTCCAGCCTGCTTAAAAAGTTTTTTTTTTTAGAGAAGCTGTAGAGTGGCTCAGAGGTTAAGAGATCTGGCTGCCCTTCCAGAGAAACTGAGTTCAATTCAACCACATGGTGGCTCACAACCATCTGTAATGAGGTCTGGTGCCCTCTTCTGGCCTGCAGGCATACATGCAGGTAGAACACATTTTATTGTTTTTTTAGGGGTGTGTGTGTGTGTGCCTGCGTGTATGCATGTGCACCACATATGTGTGTTTATGGAGTCAGAAAAGGGTATCAGCATCCTGAAACTGGAGTTACATATGGGCAGTTGTGAGTGCTGGGCACTGAACTTGAGTCCTCAAAAAGAGCAGAAAGTGAACCAGACATGGTGGTGCATGCCTTTAATCTCAACACTTGGGAGGCAGAGGCAGGTGGATCTGAGTTCGAGGCCAGCCTAGTCTACACTACAGTGTGAGTTCCAGGACAGCCAGAGCTACACAGAGAAACCTTGTGTTTAAAAAAGCAAGCAAAGCCGGGAGGTAGTGGTGCATGCCTTTAATCCCAGCACTCGGGAGGCAGAGGGAGGCGGATCTCTGTGAGTTCGAGGCCAGCCTGGTCTACAAGAGCTAATTCCAGGACAGGCTCCAAAGCTACAGAGAAACCCTGTCTCGATTTAAAAAAAAAAAAAAAGGGAGCTGGAGAGATGGCTCAGTGGTTAAGAGCATTGCCTGCTCTTCCAAAGGTCCTGAGTTCAATTCCCAGCAACCATATGATGGCTCACAACCATCTGTAATGAGGTCTGTTGCCCTCTTCTGGCCTGCAGGCATACACACAGAATACTGTATACATAATAAATAAATAAATGTTAAAAAAAAAAAAGCAAACTAAAGCAGCAGGTGATCTTGATCATCCCTGTCGCCCCCCAGAGAACTTGTGGAAATTGGTTCTTGCCGTCCACCACATGGGTGTGGGGATCCAGCTTGGGGCAGCAAGTGCCTTCACCTGCTGAGCTGTCTCGCTGGTTCCTTTATTTTATTCCTTTTTCTGTTTTCTTTTGGTTTGATTTTTTGTCTCTTTATTTTCTTTTCTCTTGTCCCTGCCCCCCGGCCAGGGTTTCTGTGTGTAGCCCTGGATGTCCTGGGATTTTGTTTGTCTTTTAAGACAAGGTCACCCTCTATGGCCTTGTCTGACCTAGAACTATGTAGACCAGATGGGCCTCCAACTCAACAAGTCCGCTGCCTGTTCCTGCCTCCTGTGTTTTGAGATTAACAGTGTGCACCAACTGTTAATAGAGATCCAACTGCCTCTGCCTCCCAACAGGTTTGAATTCTAGAGATTAAACTATGAAGCCAGATGTGGCCCATACATATAATCCCATCACTTGGAAGGCTGAGGCAGGAGGACTGCTATGAGTTCCCAGCCAGGTTGTACTTAAAAGTGAAACCCTGCCTCAAAATAGATAAATAAGTGTAGTAATTGGAGCGGCAGGGCTGCGTCCCCAGCACCCCAGCCGCCTGAAAGGCTAGCTTTACCCGAAATAACAACACACAAACTGTATTCATTTAAACACTGCTTGGCCCTTTAGCTCTAGCACTTACAGACTAATTCTCACATCCCAATCAACCCATCTCTAATAATCTGTGAGAACCGGTCTTACCGGGAAGATTCTAGCCTAGTCCATCCTGGGTCGGAGCTTCATGGCGTGTGTCTGCCCAGGAGCGGGGCATGGCGTCTCTCCTGAGGCGTCTGCTCCCGAGAGGAGAGCTGTGGAGTCTGACCTCACTTCCTCTTCCTCCCAGCGTTCTGTTCTGTTTTCTCCTCCCACCTGTCTTCTAACCAATGAAATGGGCCAAGGCAGTTCTTTTATTAGCCAATGACCTTCCTCCATCAAATAAGATTCTTTTTTTTTTAAACTTTTATTTATTTACTTAACTTTATTATGTTTGTTGTTGTGAAGGTGTCAGATCTCATGGAACTGCATTTTCAGACAGTTGTGAGCTGCCATGTGGGTGCTGGGAATCGAACCCGGGTCCTCTGGAAGAGCAGTCAGTGCTCTTAACCGCTGAGCCATCTCTCCAGCCCCCTAAATAAGATTCTTGTTTGTTTGCTTTGTCTTGTTTTGTTTCCAGACAGGGTTTCTCTGTGTATCCCTGGCTGTCCTGGAGCTCGCTCTGGAGACCAGGCTGGCCTCGAACTCAGAGATCCCCTTGCCTCTGCCTCCCAAGTGCTGGGATTAAAGGCGTGTGCCACTACCACCTGGCAATAAATAAGATTCTAATGGAGAGAAAATTGTGGAAGCTATTGTGGATTACTTCAAGGACTGGATAGATTGATACTGACAGAGGCCCCCAAACTTGCCTGGCACTGGAATCCCTCAGGGAACTTTCAAGACTGCTGGAGCCTCTGACACCCCTCACACTCCCAGGACTGGGCCTCCACTGATTTAGATGTGACCCAAATCTAGCTTTAACCCTCCAAATAAGCTATTTGTACAGCCATAAGTTAGGAATGTGGGACGTCTGTGTGAGCCTACTATAGACTCCCTAAAGTTGTCTTCCAATCTGCACATACACACACACACACACACACACACATGATGGAGGAAGGTCATTGGCTAATAAAGGAACTGCCCTGGCCCATTTTATTGGTTAGAGGATAGGTGGGAGGAGTAAACAGAACAGAACGCTGGGAGGAAGAGGAAGTGAGCTCAGAGACTCCACAGCTCTCTCGGGAGCAGACGCCTCAGAGAGAGACGCCATGCTCCCGGCTCCTGGGCAGACACACGCCATGAAGCAAGCCACCAGGTTAGACATGCTGAACCTTTCCCGGTAAGACCGGTGCTCACAGATTATTAGAGATGGGTTGATCGGGATGTGAGAATTAGCCTGTAAGTGCTAGAGCTAAAGGGCCAAGCAGTGCTTAAAAGAATACAGTGTCTGTGTAATTATTTTGGGGCATAAGCTAGCCGCCAAGCAGGCGGCCGGGGTGCTGGGAACGCAGCCCCGCTGCCCTTATTACATCATATGGTGCCCAACGTGGGGCTCGAACCCACGACCGTGAGATTAAGAGTCTCATGCTCTACCGACTGAGCTAGCCGGGCAGGCAGCTGGGGTGTTGGGGACGCAGCCCCACCACCACCCTTACTACTTCAGTTGGCGCTTCCACATTACTTATTACTTCCATATTACTTCAGTGGACAGCTGCTTCCACATTAAGCCTGAGCCAGCTTGGGAAGTAATTCTAGAACAAAATGAAAGCATTGTGCCTGGTTTCTTGGTAGCAGCAATTTCTCGGTTCTACTCTGCTTGCTAGAGGCAAGCCAGCGCTCTCATCTAAGAGAGGCTTCCTGACTCAGCTTTAGCTGCAAAGCCTGCAGCTCATTAAGAGGTCCTGCCACGAAACACTTAAACGGTGTTGACGAAAAGCTGAATGCATGCTTTTCGGTTTTCAGCCGTAGCAGGAAAAAAGCTGCGCCATTTAAAAATGCCGGCTTTCTGAGCTGTCCTGCCAGGACAAACTCTGACTCTTTTATGCAGGCGGTTTGTGCGGTTTGCGAGCACAGGCTGCTGAAGCTCGCTTGCTGGCAGGGACCTTGAAATGCCATAGAGTTATAGCAGTAAACATGGCTACAGCCAGTACCTCAGCCATGAGGTTGGAAAGCTAAGGAATGGACTGGATCTAGCTGGCAAAGCCACGGCTTTAGTCCTACTGAGATCGCTTGGTAAATTAAAGATTCATGTGGTCAGAAAAAGAGAGATATACAGTAAAGAGAGATTCAAAGACAGAGAAAATTTCTAAATGGTTTAAAGTGTGTTAAAAATATATGCAGACTAAAAGTTGAAGTTCTTAAAGTAAAAAACAAAAAAAGGAAGAGAGTTGTTGTGTGTAGTAGCACACGCCTTTAATCCCAGTGCCTAGAAGGCAGAGACTAACAGATCTCTGTGAGTTCAAGGTGTAGTAGCAAACACCTTTAATCCTGAATGCCTGGGAGGCAGAGACAGGCGGATCTCTGAGAGTTCAAAGACAGCCTGGTCTACAGAGTTACTTCAGGTCAAAGATACAGAGAACCTGTCTCAAAAAGCAAAGAGTTGAAAGTAAAAATAAACAAAATAGAGGTTAAAACAAAGCATACAAAGATGGAAAATACACAGAGACTTTTGATACTGTATGCTATTATGCTCTCTTTGAATTGTTTAAATGCTGAGGAAGGAGAAACAGATGCTAAAAGATATTTATTTATAAATACTGCTGAACTAATCCAACATAGATATTATGAATTTGGATCTAAGGATATGATACTTTGGAAAGGAGTTTCTTATTTTGTTTTCACAGAGGATGAGACGCTGTTCATTTCTTCTACTCTGATTTGGTATGATGGACCACGTCCTCCTGAATGGTTCCTGTGCACGCCTTCAAAAAATTGCTTTGCTCAACTGCCAACTGAGATGAAATTAGCACACAGGTTATGCCATGAAAGACCTAATTAACGACGCCCCCATTCAGCAGGAAGCAGTTTGGAGAGAAAAAACTGCGTCCATGTTCCCAAATATGGTTTATAAACATCCTTTTACATTTAAAGGGGGATATGATATAGATATGAATAATTTACATTAGTATAGATTTTGCTTTATTGATAGAGATTTAAGGTCAATTTTGTTATATGTATAAGTGTTTCTGATTTTGATTAAGGTATTGTGATTGTGTAGTTCATTTAAATATGTACTGTATAATTAAGAAATATAGGTTGTTAATGGATAATCATCGATAATAGTAAAGCTTGTAGTCATGTTAGTTAGATTTTTCTAGACATATAGAGATATATTTCAGATAGGCATTCTTCATATCTCTCAAAGACTGCAGAATATGGCATTTAAAATATTTTAATAACTTAGGACTTTTCATGACAATGAGACACTCTGCTCCTGGCAGCACCAATCTACTTCAAGAGGAAGATGGGCATCAAAGAGGTACGTTATGGAGTTTGATAGCCATTTGGGCAAGAAACTGCTCTTGCCTGGACTATTGCATAAACTGGACACAGAGAACCCGCAGAGAGAGGACTACTGAACTTGCCTAAGGTGAGATGATCTTTCGGGGTTCCTGATTCATGAAAGAGTCTGCGAGACATTCTGCAGGACACAACAGATAGTGACTGAATTGACTTTGAATTTTCCTGCTTTATGGAAATGTCTGCTGGATACCATGGGCCTGAAGGCTGAAGATCGATGCCCCAACGGTACAGAGGAACTTTGGGTGACTGTCCAGGTAGCGAGATGTCTCTGTCATTTCTAGAGTTTTAAAAGTTGCTTTTTTCTTGTTTGCTTAGGTAGTATTGTATCTTTCTGGAGTCTTTGATGGAGTTAAGAATAGTTAGTTATAGTTTTCCTTAGTCATGATAAAGATTATTGTAACTTTTACTTGGTAACTGTTTTGTTATATGTAATTTTGCTATGTTAAAGTTAAAGCCTTTTTTTTCTTTTTTTTTTGTTTAAACCGAAAAAGGGGAAATGATGGAGGAAGGTCATTGGCTAATAAAGGAACTGCCCTGGCCCATTTTATTGGTTAGAGGATAGGTGGGAGGAGTAAACAGAACAGAACGCTGGGAGGAAGAGGAAGTGAGCTCAGAGACTCCACAGCTCTCTCGGGAGCAGACGCCTCAGAGAGAGACGCCATGCTCCCGGCTCCTGGGCAGACACACGCCATGAAGCAAGCCACCAGGTTAGACATGCTGAACCTTTCCCGGTAAGACCGGTGCTCACAGATTATTAGAGATGGGTTGATCGGGATGTGAGAATTAGCCTGTAAGTGCTAGAGCTAAAGGGCCAAGCAGTGCTTAAAAGAATACAGTGTCTGTGTAATTATTTTGGGGCATAAGCTAGCCGCCAAGCAGGCGGCCGGGGTGCTGGGAACGCAGCCCCGCTGCCCTTATTACATCACACACACACACACACACACACACACACACTCTTCAGCCCCAACTTCTACTCTGTTCTGTCTTCTGCAGAGATGGAAACAAACCTGCTTGCCCCTCTTGCCTGTTGGAAGTAGTCCAGCAGCAAGCCTCTTTTTGGGTTTTAGAAACAGCGTTTATTTGGGCTGGAGAGGTGGCTCAGTGGTTAAGAGCACTGCCTGCTCTTCCAAAGGTCCTGAGTTCAATTCCCAGCAACCACATGGTGGCTCACAACCATCTGCAATGAGATCTGGTGCCCTCTTCTGGCCTGAAGGCATACCTTCAGACAGAATACTGAGAATACTGTATACATAATAAATAAAATCTTTAAAAAAAAAAAAAGAAACAGCGTTTATTTATGTAACAGCCCTAGCTGTCCTGGAACTTGCTCTGTAGAGCAGGCTGGCCTCCAGCTCATAGAGATCCAACTGTCTCCGCCTCCAAGTGTTGGGATTAAAGGTGTGCGCCACCACTGCCTGGCAGCAAACCTCTCTTGAGCTTTGTTTAGAATACTGCATCAGACACTCGGGTGCTCACACCTGGAAACATTGATCGGGCAGCTGTTTCAGAGAAGATGCTTTGAGCGTCTCGTTAGAGGAGGATAGTTTCTAGACGGTTTCTAGATAGTTTGCGAATTCTGTCTTAATCCCCACATTTGTAAATATAAAGACGATGCCTAACTACGTGTCAGCTAGTAGCCTACCAAGACTTGTGTGTGTACTCAATTCCTCCAAAGCCATGGGCATCACCATATTATAGATAGGAAACAGGCCTAGAGCAGCTGAGAGGTTTGCCCAGTCTCAAAACTGCTGTGTATAGTCTTCTGGCTTGATCTGTCTGACTTCAGAGTCATGGTGTTTGCCCACCGGCTTGGGTTGCCCTGAGCCGTTATGCAAGGGTTGCCATCCTGCCATTCCTAACTGCTGATCTCTGTTTCCCTAGAACCTGAAGGCTGCTAACACAGACCCTACCGCCCCACCCTACGACTCCCTGCTAGTGTTTGACTACGAGGGCAGTGGCTCAGATGCCGGCTCCCTGAGCTCGCTCACCTCCTCGGCCTCCGACCAGGACCAGGACTACAACTACCTTACTGAATGGGGAAGTCGATTCAAGAAACTGGCTGACATGTACGGGGGTGGTGAGGATGACTAGGCTGCCCTGCCGAGCTGTCCAGCAAGAACTGAAGATCCCGTCACAAGGGGAACCTAGCTTCCACTTTGCAAGGACTCTGGAGCTTGCCAGGAAGTAACCTGAGAGGCACACTGCATCTGACATGAAGGCCAGACTGTAGCCTCTAAGATGAAAGGGTGTGGCACAGACTTCAGCACTGATCCCCTCTCAGCCAGGGCAGGGCTGCTTCCGAGGCTGAACTTGCAGAGGTCTCCCACCTGCCACTCCGTGTTCCGCCCGCCCTCTCAGGGCCTCCTCGCTCTGATGTTCTTCAAGACTTTCCCACGGTTCCCTCTCTTTAGAAAGAGGCCTCTTTCTGCAGCCCTCACCCCTTTTTTTTCTTATGCGGTTTTCAAAAAGTTAGAGGCTGGAAGGGCAGGGTCAGTGTCCCCTCAGGCCCTCCGGAAGAGAAGCTTGCAGGGCTCGCTGGTCCTGGTTTGTCTGATCTCTGGGCCTTGAGGCCTCACGCTGGGCTGGATTACTGCTTTATTATTATTTTTTTGACTGAGTATGTCTAAGTTGTCTTGCATTTTTTATTTTCTCTGTTGTGTCCTGTGGATGGACAGTGATGACAATCATGTATATGTTCTAGAATTTTTTTATTAAACAAAATTTTCCCAGAGGTGCTAAGGGAATGAATTTAAAACAAAACCCTTATCTAATTCTAATTCTCTCCTTTAACTGGGCGTTTATGAGAAAGGTTCAGTTTGGTGGTTTTAGACTTTTTAGAAGCTCTTGCAAACCCCTTCACTTCTCAATTTCCTCCTTGTGGTATAGATTTCTCAAGATTCACTTATGTGTCCTGTGGGTCCCACTGATCTCAGGGTAGGAAGGTGGACATAATACTGTGGACACCTGAGTCACCGACCTCCCCTCCACTAGAGCTTCAGAGCTCTGAGAGAACTCGAGTTAGCATCCTTCCCATGGAACTGAGTGGCCCAAGCCGGTAATTATAACATTAGGGAGGAATTCAAGGTCATTGCAAACTACACTGCAAGTTTGAGGTTGTTGGCTATGGGAAGGGGGAAGGGAAGAAGGATCTTGGGTGATGTGTATCTGTAATCCCAGCACACAGAGGCTGAGGCAGGAGTTCTCATATTGGAGGTGGGCCCTTGTCTCCAAAAACAAAAGTGTTTCCCAGGCCAGCCAGAGCTTTGTGGTGAGACCCCGTCTCAAACAACAAAGGGTTGGATGGATTGATAACCTGCCGCATGGTGAGGGCTGCCAACTCGGGACTTCCTGAGCCCCATAGCACCTAACTTCCTTAAACTTGGCCTCACAGCCTGGATTTGTTAAACTATCTGCTTGGATAAAACCTCCCCCTGCAGCTGCCAAACAAGAGACCAGGATGTGGTTTTTGCCTTTAAAAGCCCCTTGCTCTAAATGCATGGGGCTCCATTTGGGTCCCCAATATCTGAGTGTAGTCCCAGTCAGCTAGAATCAAAGGCTTTCAGTTGGCTGTAGACTACAGCTGAGTGATCTTCTCTAGTGGGCTCCCCATTACACCAGCACCCACATGGCAGCTCACTACAGGCTGTAACTCCAGTTCTAGAGAATCTAACGCCCTCTTGTGGTCTCCCTTGGTTACACACACACACACACACACACATACACACACACGGTGTACATACATGCAAGCAAAACATTCATATACATGAATAAACCTTAGAAAAGGATTATCCACTCTTAGTCAGGTATGGGGTCTCAAACCTGTAATCCCAGCATTTAGGAGGCTAGGGCAAGATGACTGTGTGGGGCCAGTGGGTTCCAGAGAGCATGCTCCAAAAAGAAACAAAGCAAACAAAAGCCAAAAGCCACTCTCAGGGGAAGAAACATCCATTGCAACACCTACAATTTCCTCAGTCCCACTTGAACAATTTTGTTGATGGCCATACTTGACATACTCAGACTCTTCTGAAAAGAATTTCACGGGGCTGGAGAGAGATAGCTCAGTGGAAAAGATGCTGACGTCTCTTTCTGAGGACATGTGTTCAATTCCCAGCACCCACACGGCATCTCACAGTCCCAAGGGATCCAACACCCTCTTCTGGTGCCTTCTTGGGCAAAGGGGTTACTTAGGCACACACGGTACAGAGTCATACATACAGGGAAAACACCCAGGTACATAAAATAAAACAACAACCAAAGGCCAAGTTTGGACTTCACTTTGAAGTCATTCTGACTCCCCAGCAGTATCAGGAACATTGTAATTTATTATAATTTGACCAACACTCTGAGTGAATTCTCCAATTCTCCATTTTGTTTGCCTTTGGCATATCATTTAAAAACAAAACAAAGTTAAAAAAAAACAAAAAAAATCCCACGTTCTTATGAAGGAGTCACTTTTTTTGGTTTTTCGAGGCAGGGTTTCACTGTAGTTTTAGAGCCTGTCCTGGAACTAGCTCTTGTAGACCAGGCTGGCCTCAAACTCACAGAGATCCGCCTGCCTCAGCCTCCCAAGTGCTGGGATTAAAGGCGTGCGCCACCACTGCCCAGCCGAAGGAGTCACTCTTTAGCGCAGGAAAGTGCCCTTGGAGGACCCCAGCTGATTTGGGTGCATACATAGGTTTGCTATGGAGACTGACAGCTGTCATCTGATGAAGAAATCAGAAGGGAATTATGGAGCCATTGAGATGACTCTGCAGCAGGTAAAGGTGCCTGCCACCAGCTCTGACAAGAGTCTGATTGCTGGAACCCATGAGGTAGACTTCCCAAGTTGTCCTTGTGACCGCCACATGTGTACCACGGCTGGCATATTCATGCACTTACACACCTAATAAAATATAGTAAGTATCTCAGGGGATTTGTAGGTTTCTCGCCTGCCCTTGGCAGCTCCTGCCTCTGCTCTTGGGCCCCTTTGCCTCTGGTGTCCCCCCCCACCCCACCGCCGCTGCTCTTGTTGATAAGCAGGTGCAAGAGGATAGGATGTCCCAGCCAGTCACACCTGCTGCCCCTTATCTTTGGCTCTCCTCTCAGAGGCTGAATGAAGCAGGGAAATCCTATCTGCAGCTGCGGCAGAGTCACAAAAACCCAACAGCCACTGTTGGGCCCGACTTCTCCCCTGGGACTTGCTGAGGGTGTCAGAGGAGAAATGGCTTTTCACAGCCAGACCTGGCCTCTGTGAATGAATCTAGGCTCCTTTGACAATGGGAGGACGAATCACCGACCTGGTGAAGAACAGTCCTGGAACAGGTGGTTAAGGCGTGTGGTTGAGATGCGCGCCACACAGCTCTCTTGCTTTGGACATGCTTCCCCTCTACAAAAGGAGGACTTAAGCCTGCGGTCATGGGGTTCTGTGCCAAGAACCAGCGGTGGGATGGCACAGCAGGTACGATCCATGCTGCCAAGCGTGATGACCTGAATTCATTAATCCAACAAGTGGAAGGAGAGAACTGTTTTCCTAAAGCTATCCCCAGACACACACACACACACACACACACACACACACACACACACATGAACACAACCTAAAAAAATTAATGCAATTTTTAAAAACAAAAACAAAGTATTTCCAGAGAGTGAGCCAACATCCCTGACTATTCCTCGGAGCAATAATCCCGCGCGCCCGTCATACTCAGTCGTGCCAATGAGGGCTGCCTGGGCATTTGGTTAATCTTCTATGGTCCCCCCTGTTTGGTTGGGAGCATCACCCCAGCCCTCGGCATTCTTATACCCAAAGAGTCTGGAAAGTTTGGGTTAAGGCTTCACCTCAGCCCCTGGCATCCATTTATCCAAAAGTCTGGAATGTTTGGGTGGAACGTTCCATCCAAGCCCTCTCCCCTGAGAGTTGCCTCAGTCTGAACTCCACCTCTGAGAAAGCCTGCCTAAAGAAGAGCCCTCCTCAGAGATGCACAGGATCACTCCCACAGGGTATTTAAACTGCCCCCCAGAGAACAAAGACGTGGTTTCCAGGTCTTCCTTCCCCATCTCTGCTCTGAGGGCCTGGAAGGCTGCTCGTGAATGCTGGTATCCATTAAACCTGGGCTTTTTCTAGTTTGGTTTGGTTTGATTTGGTCTGATTTGGATTATTGCTTCCGGAGAAGAGATTTATTAGGGTACAAAAACTTTTCACACACACTCCCTCACCACCACCACCACCCCATCCCCGCCCCCGAGAAAGGGTTTCTCTGTATCTTTTGAGCCTGTTCTGTCCTCTTGCAGACCAGGCTGGCCTCGAACTCACAGAGATCCGCCTGCCTCTGCCTCCTGAGTCCTGGGATTAAAGGCTGCGCCACCACATACAACTTTTCTAAGCAGGCATTTGGTTCAGAGGCCAAATTCAGATCCTGCACTTCTGAAGAAGGCTTTGGGCAAACCCTTTGGTTCTCCGTGCCTCCTTTTTCCCATTTGCAAATGGGGCGAGCAAACAAGATTTCATCTGTTAAGTGCTCAGCAGGGTGCCTGGCCTGGGAGGGCTGTGTAAGGGAGATTGCTAGGACTATTGATGTAGGAGGTTGAGAGAGTGGCGGGCCTAGCGACACAGCCACATACATGAAACCCTTCCTGCCATGGGAAGAATTCCTGGAAACGCCCAGAGCCTAGGTACACCTTCAGCGATCAGTTGCTGCGGTTATCTCAAAGGAACTTCTCTTACCTCCCAGCAGAGGGCACCATTCTCCAAACCAAACCACATCTGTAGCTTGCATTCCGAGTCTGATTTGCCAGGATAAGGCCAACAAGAGGGGGCGTGGGGGAGGCACACGTCACAGGGCCACTGGCTGTGGCATACCTTATATGGAAGTCCGCTTGTGAAGCCAGCTCTGCCTGCACGCAACAGGTACTCAGGTAAGTACTTGAGTCAGTGAATGAAAAAGCGCTGCGGTGGAAGACGCACAGTCCTTGATTGGGGCTGGCGGCTGTGTGGGCGGCAGCAGTCCGTGACTGGCCGTGACCTTTACCAAAGAACCAGTTACATTCGCTCAAACCTGCCAGCCACCTGGAGAACTTTTTATGGCTTCCGTTTTATTTTATGTATTTGTTGGTTGTTCGAGACAGGGTTTCTCAGTGTTAACAGCACTGGCTCTCCTGGAACTCACTTTGTAGACCAGGCTGGCCTTGAACTTACTGAGATCCACCTGCATCTGCCTCCCAAGTGCTAGGATTAAAGACAGGCGCCCCCTCTGCCCGGTTTATGATTTTTTTTTTAAAGGAACGGGGGGGGGGGGGGGGGGGGGGCGGGGAGGGAGCTGGTGAGATGGCTCAGTGGTTAAGAGCACTGGCTGCTCTTCCAGAGGGCCCCAAGGTTCAATGCCCAGCAACCACATGGCATTTCACAACTGTCTATAACTCCAATTCCAGGGGATCTGACACCTTCACACCAATGCACATAAAATAAAGTTAAATAAATTATAAAAATAAAGATATATAAATAAATTTCCAAATACATCTTTTTTAAAAAAAGAAAGGAAAATTGAGGGCCAGAGAGATGGCTCAGTGGTTAAGAGCAAATATTGCTCTTGCAGAGAACCCGAGTTCAATTCCCAGCAACCCTGAATAAGGACATCCCCAAGATAGGCTTCCTGGTGCTCATTGGTGTGGTCTTCATGGAGGGCAACCGTGCCCCTGAGAAGATCTGGGACATGCTGAATACGGTTGTATAAACAGCATGATTTCATCTGTGGGAATCCCAGAAAATTCATCACTAAAGATTTGGATTCAGAAAAGTACCTGGAATACCAGCTGGTATCTGGCAGTGATCCTCCATGCTATGAGTTCCTGTGGGGCCTAAGGGCCTGTGCTGAAACCAGCAAGATGGAGGTCCTGCAGTTTTTCTCCAAGGTTGTCCTGAGCAGCCCCACCTCCTTCACAGCTCTGTGTAAGGAAGCCCTGAAGGATGAAGAGGAGAGAGCCCAGGCTGCACACGCCTCCATGGCCAATCCTGTTGCCAGGGACAACTCGGGTTCCGGGGACAAGTTCTCTCGCCCTGAATAAATTTAGGCTGCTTCTTCACACTATTTAAAGACAGCAGTCAGATATTCAAGTAGAAGAGAGTTTAGGTTCTTTTTCTTTTGTAAGTTTCAGATGTTCCTTTTTAAAGGGTTTATTAGCTTCAGAGTCTGTATTCATTAACTGTGGCTCCCACATCTGTGCTGTTTGTTTCAGAAGAAGAAGTTTGCTGTTGTGAAAAGCGTGTTGAGAACATTCTCAGCTTTGAGGTCTAGAGGAAGATCCAATAGCATTGCAACAGAGCTTTCCTTAGACATGTGAAAGATTCCAGTGGTAAAACACGACCAGTAAGTGCAAAAAAGATATAAAAAAAATGACAAATTCTATTGTCCTTGTAGTCTGCTTTGTGGAACTAAAGATATGCACCTTAGGGGCTGGAGAGATGGCTCAGTGGTTAAGAGCATTGCCTGCTCTTCCAAAGGTCCTGAGTTCAATTCCCAGCAATCACATGGTGGCTCACAACCATCTGGAATGAGGTCTGGTGCCCTCTTCTGGCCTGCAGACATACACACAGACAGAACATTGTATACATAATAAATAAATAAATATTTAAAAAAAAAGATATGCACCTTACTTACTTGATTTAGAGAAGAATGCATGAGCAATTAAAGTGCTGGAAAAAAACCACGTGTAAGTGCAGTTCCAGGGGATTCAAAGCCTTCTTTTGACTTACATGGGTACTAGTTTTCACATGGTGCACAGACATACATGCAAGCAAAACATCTGTACACGGGGCTGGAGAGATGGCTCAGAGGTTAAGAGCATTGCCTGCTCTTCCAAAGGTCCTGAGTTCAATTCCCAGCAACCACATGGTGGCTCACAACCATCTGTAATGAGGTCTGGTGCCCTCTTCTGGCCTGCACCACAGACAGAATATTGTATACATAATAAATAAATAAATATTAAAAAACAAAAAAAACAAAAAAAAACATCTGTACACATGAAATAACAAAATAAATAAATCTAAAATAAAACAGGAAATTGAAAGTTAAGAGTGCTGGGTGTGGTGGCATTTGAAAGGAAAACTAAGACAGGGAAATTGAGGGTTCCAGACCAGCCGATTGACAGGAAGAGGAAGGGCCATGATGGAGACAGTTAACTTTATGCTTTCTTTAAGGGTGGTGTCTCATATATCCCAGGTTAGCCTGGACTCAAATTTGAACTCATTGTGTAGCCTTCAACCCCTGAGTGTTCAGTCTCTGCCTCCCAAATGGCCAAGATAGCAGGAGTATCTTGTTGATCAAGTGCTATAAACTAAATGTAAGGCTTTATGAGTGCCCCGCAGGCATTCTAACTAAGGTACCCTCCAGCCCTCTTTTTATTGTTAAGAATAAAACCTCTGCCAGTCATTGTAGACAGAAGTTTCTGTCCCACCTGGTCCCGCAGCCGTTCAGTCCTAAAGAAACACACAGAAGCTTATATTAATTATAAACTGGTTGACCTAAGCAGACTAGACCGGGCCATGAGAGGAGAGAGAGATGGGGAGAATGAGAGAGGAAGGAAGCAGAGAGGGAAGAGGAAATATGAAGAGAGGAGCCAAGAACTGAGAGAGAGAAGAAACAAGACTAGAACGGAGAGACTGCAATGCCGAATGCCTGGATTTTATAGGAAAGAGAAACCGGGAGAAAAGAAGCAAAGTTCAGAAACTGAAGAGGTTTAGGGTAGGCGGCAGGGGTGAGAAGAGCTGAGTGGAGCCAGGACTCTGGAACAGGTACTCAGGACATCCAGCACCCATTCATTTTATATCTTAGCCATTTGTCCTGAGTTTCTTCTGGACCTAATGTATCACGCATAACTAATATATGCTAGTAAAAAATATTTTTTTTCAAGACAGGAAAAATAATTTTTTTAGATTTATTTATTTATTATGTATACAACATTCTGCCTCCATGTATGCCTCAGGCCAGATGAGGGTACCAGATCTCATTACAGATGGTTGTAAGCCACCATGTGTTTCCTGGG
Organism: Microtus oregoni; assembly: GCF_018167655.1. NCBI lineage: Eukaryota > Metazoa > Chordata > Mammalia > Rodentia > Cricetidae > Microtus > Microtus oregoni. The sequence continues at coordinate 47,521,499 of NW_024543063.1, forward strand.
AATTGAACTCAGAACCTCTGGAAGAGCAGCCACTGCTCTTAACCACTCAGCCATCTCTCCAGCCCTAGGAAAAATAATTTTTAAAAATTAAAAAAAAAACTAGTTGGCCTATTAGCTCAGGCTTATTATTAACTAGCTCTTACAACTTAAATTAACCCATAATTTTTATCTGTGTTTAGTCACATGGCTTGGGATCTTACTCATTAAAACATTCTTGCTTCCTCTGCATCTGACTGGTGATTGACTCTCTGCCTTTCCTCTTCCCAGAATTCTCCTCATCTGGTTGTTCTACCTGCCTACTAGCTGATCAGTGGTTTTTGTTTTATTGGGGTTTTTGAGACAGGGTCTCGCTGTAGTTTTGGAGCCTGTCCTGGAGCTCGCTCTTTAGACCAGGCTGGCCTCGAACTCACAGAGATCCGCCTCTGCCTCCCAAGTACTGGGATTAAAGGCGTGTGCTACTACCACCTGGCCCCATCAGTTTTTTATTAAAGTAATATATGAGTGACAAATCTTTACAGTATGCGAAAGCATTATCCTATGAGAGCATGATGGCAAATGCATGTCATCCCAGCACCCAGAAGATAGAGGCAAGCAGATCTCTGTGAGTTCTAGATCAACCTGGTCTACATAGCAAGTTTCAGGACAGCCAACACTACATAGAGAGACTCTGTCTCAAAAACCAACCAAACAAACAAACAAACAAGATTGATATCTCCCAAAGACCAACATTCAACTGAGGTACCTCCTGCACCCCCCACATACATAAAAGAAAGAAGGAGAAAAAAGAAAAAAAAAGAGTAAAACCCTGTAAAGGCTGGGGAAATACCTCAAAAGTAGAACTCTTGCCCAATATACACAAGGTTATACAAAAGTCATACCCAGTCTGCCAGATATTACAGCTGGGACCAAGCTGCCGACATGCATGACAAAATGCCATTCAGATGGTATGCTGGTCCTGTGTTAAGGCAGAACTGCCTGCCTGACCATGGAACTCCATGCCATACATCAGCCCTTCCAGCCCCTGCCTTTGTAGTTTTGTGGGCATTATCTCAGGCCTTTTGTATTCATTCATGTAACAACTATTTATTAATAAACTTGCTGGGTGGTGGTGGTGCATGGCTTTAATCCCAGCACTAGAGAGACAGAGAAACAGGCTGATTTCTGTGAGTTCGAGGCCAGCCTCGTCTATAGAACTAGTTCCAGGACAGGATCCAAAGCTACAGAGAAACCCTGTCTCGAAAAACCACAAAAACAAACAAACCAAAAAACTTGGCCAGGCAGTGGCGGTGCACACCTTTAATTCCAGCACTTGGGAGGCAGGCAGGTGGATCTCAGTGGGTTTGAGGCGAGGCCAGCCTGATCTACAAAGTGAGTTCCAGGACAGTCAGGACTATTAAACAGAGAAACCCTGCTTAAAAAAACAAAACCAACCAAGCCAAAACCCCAGCTTGTTCTATATCAGGTACCATTGCTGGTGCTGGAGAAAAAGTAAGTCAGTAAGCAGCTGAAATTTTGAACTCTGACATGTTAGGAGCTTTGGGCAAAAATATGTGTACAGAGACTTGGTGCAGGGTACCTGTAATCCCATAACTTGGAGTGGAAGGAAGATTAGTGTTCAAGGCTAACCTTGGCTATATACTGTATGGAGAGTTTGTGGCTACAAAAACACATGTCATCAAAAGAAAATGTGCAGGTCTTATGGTGCATTAAAAGGCAAACCTAAGAAGAAGAGAGGGCTGGGATAGGGCAAAGGGCAAAGGGCTGGCTTGAGGAGGACTCAGGTCCAGCAGCCAGAGAAGGCCTGGCTGGGACATAAGCAAAGACTTCAGAGGGCAAGCTCACAGTCATGTCTCAATATGAGGACCAGACAGTGAAAAGCCAGTTTTATGCAGGGGGGCTGGTGGAGCAGAAGGATTCAGGGTGCCCAGTGCTGGGCATCTTCCTTCTCCAAGACTAGGCTAGAGGCTGACTCCAGGCCCAGACCTGGAAACCTGGGAAAAGTCCTGACTCAGCGTGGCTCTGGAGCAGGCAAAACCTGATCCTTTCACTGAGCCATCCCGAGTCACCAAGGGGGAGCCAGGGCCTGCCTGGGCCTGTGTCAGTTGCAAACCTGGCAGACAGGAACAGCGAGATTCTTCTCTCAGGGCCCCAGAGCCCTGGCCTGGTTAGAAGTGCAGCCTCGTGTGTGTGTGTGTGTGTGTGTGTGTGTGTGTGTGTGTGTGTGTGTGTTTGTGTGTGTGGCTCTCTCCGAATTCAAGGTGGTCCAGGAGCCCTGACCATTCCTTCAATGTCACCAAGTTCTCTGCCCAACAGCCTGCAGGATGGGGTGGGCATCTGAAAGGGAGTGGGTGGGTCAGGAATGCTGGAATCTGGTCCTGCCATTCCTGTCCCCCCTGCTGTCTTAGTAAGCCAGGCTCAGTGACTATCAGGGCAGGACAGGAAAGGCTTGTGTCTCATCCCTGGACCTGACTACCACAGCACTCCTGAAAGACAATGCTGACTCATGGGATCTATTGGTACTTGGGGTTCATGACCGAAACACCTTCCATCGCAGGACACCTATTAAGATTCCCTCCCTCCAAGTCAAGCCCACCTTAGCTCAAGGCCTCTGTATTTGCCTTTTGCCTGGCATGCCATCCCCCTCCCTTCTTTAGGCACCATCCAGCTTGTTAGGAAGGCCATCTTTGGATAGCCCTCTTTGTTTTTCTTTTCTTTTCTGGTTTTTCGAGACAGGGTTTCTCTGCGGCTTTGGAGCCTGTCCTGGAACTAGCTCTGTAGACCAGGCTGGTCTCGAACTCACAGAGATCCGCCTACCTCTGCCTCCTGAGTGCTGGGATTAAAGGCGTGTGCCACCATCGCCCCCTCTTTGATTTTCTTTCTTTCAGTGTGTGTGTGTGTGTGTGTGTGTGTGTGTGTGTGTGTGTGTGGTGTGCCGGGGATGTGGAGTGTGTCCATGTGTTTCCAGGATGTGAAGTATGTGTCCACGTGTGCGGGGATGTGGAGACCAGAGGTCGCTGTCGCAGATCTTCCTCAATTGCTCTCTACCTCAATTTCATCATCATTATTATTACTATTTCTTTTCTTTTAGACTTTGTGGCCCTGATTCACCTAGAACCTGCTATATAGCCCAGGCTGGCCTTGAATTCACAGAGCTTGCCTGCCTCTGTTCCCAGGGCTGGGATTACAGACATGTGCCACCACATCTGGTGTGCTGGTGAGTTTTTTGTTAATTTAATATCATCTGGAAAGAGGGAACATCAATTGAGGTATTACCTCCCTCAGACAGGCTATTGACCAGTTCTTTTTTTTTAAATATTTATTTATTTATTATGTATACAATATTCTGTCTGTATGTATGCCTGCAGGCCAGAAGACGGCACCAGACCCCATTACAGATGGTTGTGAGCCACCATGTGGTTGCTGGGAATTGAACTCAGGACCTTTGGAAGAGCAAGCAATGCTCTTAACCTCTGAGCCATCTCTCCAGCCCCTATTGACCAGTTCTGTGGGGCTTTTTTTTCTTTCTTTCCTTATTTTTTAAGATTTATTTGTTTTTTGTTTTGTTTTTCTTTGTTTTTTTATGTACATAAGTGTGTTGCCTTCATGTATGTGTGTACACCATGGAGGCCAGAAGGTGTCAGATCCCCTGGAACTGGCATCACAGACAGTTGTGAGCTGCCATGAGGGTGCTAGAAACTGAACTCAGCTCCTTTGCAATAGCAACAAATGCTCTTAACTGCTGAGCCAACTCTCTAGCCCTGCGTTCTCGCTCTCTCTCTTTTTTTTTTTTTCAAGTCAGGGTCTCACTATGTAACTCTTACTCTCTTGGAACTCACTATGTAGACCAGGATGACCCTGAACTCACAGAAGTCTGCCTGCCTCTACCTCCCCAGTGCTGGAACTATAGGCGTGTGCCACCACGACCAAGTTTGTGAGGTGACTTTAAATGATGGGTAAAAGCCCAGATGGTTGCTCATGCCTTTAATTGCTGTGCTTTCTAAGATAGTCAGGGCTATGCAGAGACCAATTCTTGGAAAGGAAGGAAGGAAGGAAGGAAGGAAGAGAGAGAGAGAGAGAGAGAAAGAAAGAAAAGAAGATAGATGAGCAAAGGCATTAAACTATTAGCTGTCACTAAACAACACCTAGAGTTGTCTTCTCTCAGACCTACTTGCCTTGAGGAGAAAGCTCTGCTTTGCACTTAGGGCTTTGCTTGTTTAAGGGAGAGGTATAAGCTGGGCCTTGTCCCGAGGCCTCACTGGACCCGAGGTTTCACAAGTTTTAGGCAAGGGCTCTAAGCTGAGCCATGTCTCAGCCCTTGCTATTCTACCCTAAAAAAAATTTTCAGAGTTCACTTTCTCTGGAAAGAGGTTCTTCATATCCAGAAACCATGAGAAGAATCAAGTGTTAACTTGAGTGCTCAAATTGCCCGAGTTCAGGGTGGGAGGGACCACTGGAGAAGTCTAAGAAGGCAGTCAGGCAGAGGGAGGCCTGTAATATCGATTATTTGTAAGGCCGAGGCAGGAGGACCACCAAGTTCAAGGCCGGCCTTGGTAATAGGGTAAATTCAAGGCTGGCCTGACTGATGAGATAATCCAGCAAGAGGAAGGAAGTCTTTCGAGTTGGCTTTTAACTGGTTTGTAACACTTAGATAAGAGGCTGGAAGTGCGAGGGAAAGAGGGATTGGGGAGGTGGCTCAGCAGGTAAGTGCCCTTCTGCACCCATATCAGGCAATTCACAAAGGCCTGTTACAATTGTTTGTAACCCCCTCTCCAGGGAATCCGACTGACCCCCTCTTCTGGCCTTCTTGGCCCTTGCCTGCTCATGTCACACACACACACACGCTCTCAGGCACACATGCACACACGTGCGCACACACACAAAATTAAAAATAAATAAAAGGACATGCGAGCCATCTAGAGTTCCATGCCTGTCTCAGATCTCTGCAGACACGGATCGAGGCTTTGCCCAGTGCCTGGCCTGGGCCAGTCCCTGAGATGCAGCCTCATTCCTCCTCCACAGGGTCTCCCAGCATGAGAAAGGGAAAGTGGTCCCAGGGAGGGGAAGCCCAAGCTGAGCCCAAATGGAGAGCTGAGCAGGACTTTTCAGGGGGCTGGGGAGGACAACGGGAGCAGTGTGTGCTCAGTGGGGACAGGAGCATGATCAAACCGATGCTCTAGAACTGGTTCCTCTGGTCGTCTCTGATGGACATTTACACATATGCAAGATGACAGATGAGCAAAGGACATTCATCCCACCACGGCGCTGTCTGTATAAGCAAAAGACGGCTAGTGACCTTTTAGCCACTAGTGGGGTCTGCCGGAATAATGTGCCCCATTCACTGGAACTAAAATAAAGAGGAACATTGCTGTGTACTGATGTGGAAAGATCCAAGAGAAGCAGCTGACAGAGTAAGATGGAGAAGTCTGTTTAAAAGGCTGTGCCCCTGGGGTAGAAGTGGAGAAAGTGAAGACTATATGGATTTTTGCTCTGTTTTTTAAGGATCTTTTTTTATTAAAATGTGCAGAGAAATTCTGAAACAATGCTGTCCAGTAGACGTTTCCACAAGGATGGAAACAGTCTATACTTACACTACAAACACTGGTTCTCTGGCTCATGCACTAGCTTGCTTATACAGGTCCCAGACCCACTAGCCTAGGGTTGATGCCATCCACAATGGCCCGAGCCCACCCACATCAATCAAGACAATTCCCGCCCCCCCCCAGACATGGCCGCAGGCCAATCTGATCAAGGCAACCCTTCAATCGAGGCTCCCTCTTCCCAATTGACTTTGGTTGTGCAGCTAACAATTAAAAACTGACTAGCTTATTTGCTAAGTTAGTCCATTTAAATCAGCACAGGTGCCGAGCATGAACAGAGTGCACTGGCCTACAGTCCCAGGATGCAGGATGCAAAGGCAGAATCAAGGAGTTCAAGGTATATAAACCAAGCTGGAGCTGGCCTGGAACACACGACATCCTGTCTCAAACACAATTCATAATAATAAGGTAAAGCCAAGGGAAAGGAAAGTGGGGGAGAGATGTGGGACTCTGCTGTGTTCATACAGGGAGCGGTTAAGACAGAGTGACAGTTGTGTCAGAGTGCTTTCAAGAGACAGGGCCAGGTGCACAGAATCGCTTGCAAGCCTGGGTATCTTAGTTCGGTCCTACAGTGGTGTAAACCATGCTTAAATTCTGGTTCCAGCGCTAGCACTTCAAAAAAGTCCCACCTAGGCCGGGCGGTGGTGGCGCACGCCTTTAATCCCAGCACTCGGGAGGCAGAGGCAGGCGGATTCTGTGAGTTCGAGACCAGCCTGGTCTACAAGAGCTAGTTCCAGGACAGGCTCCAAAACCACAGAGAAACCCTGTCTCGAAAAAAAACCAAAAAAAAAAAAAAAGTCCCACCTAGGAGTGCTAATGAGGAGCCACTCACAGCAGGGTGAAGGGGCAGTAATTCACAGTTAGAGCCCTAATGCCCTGTGGGAGAGAGGACCCCCGTTGTGAGAGCTGTGTCTAAATCCTCCAGCTCAATCCGGGAATCCCTAGGTGCATCCTGCATGAGGACCAGCCAGTACTGAGGCCATCTTGTCCATTGCAAGGCTCATCCCTTGAATTGTGTGGGCCGCCCCACACTGTGAGGGCTGTTTCGTTGAAATTTTAAGTTGCAGGTGAGAGATGGGTTCAACAGTTAAGAGAACTTGCTGCTCTTGCAGAGGACCCAGGTTCAGTTCCCAGCACCAGCATGGTGATTCATAATCCATTAATCTGTAACTCCAATTCCAGGGGATCTAAACAACGCTCTTCGGACCCCAGGCACACATTTGGTTTATAGACATACAAGGAGGCAAAACATTCATACACATAAAATAAATAAATCTAAAGTAAAAAAAATTCTCAATGTATTTAAAGTTTGAAAGCAAGGCATGGTAGCACATGCCTTTAGTCCCAGCACTCAGGAGGCAGAGGCAGGCGAATCGCTAAATTCAAGGCTAGCTTGGTCTACAAAGTGAATTCCAAGATAGTCAGATTTACATAGAGAAGTCCTTTTTCAATACATACTTATATACATACACACACATACATACATATACACATGTATATGTATTGAAATGATTGTCTCTTTTACAGGAAAAACTTTGTAAATTAAAGAACTTAATTTTGAAAAAGAAAAAGAAATTTTACTCTACAATCTGTTTTAAGTTGTTTGAGCCTGTATAAGATTGTTTATCTCAAATTGGCAAGAAAGTACCTCCCGTTTGTCTCTGTCTACCCCCTGCATTCTTGGAGAAGGGCAGAACGAGAACGTGATTGGTGACAAGAGCTGATATCTTAGGCCACCTGGATCTCTGGTTAAGAACCACTTAATGGCCGGGCGGTGGTGGCGCACGCCTTTAATCCCAGCACTCGGGAGGCAGAGGCAGGCGGATCTCTGTGAGTTCGAGGCCAGCCTGGTCTACAAGAGCTAGTTCCAGGACAGGAACCAGAAGGCTACGGAGAAACCCTGTCTCGAAAAATCCAAAACAAACAAACAAAGAACCACTTAATGGTAATGGCGGTGGTGGGTTTCAAGCTGAAGCTGCCGGCTGCTGCTGTAGGCCAGGCAGTGGCCCAGGCCCCGCGCCGCTACACCCCAGACTGGAAGAGCCTAGACTCTCAGTCACTGCCGAGATGGTTTGGCGAGGCCAAGTTCGGGGTGTTTGTGCAATGAGGGGTGTTCTCGGTGCCCACCTGCGGCAGCGAGTGGTTCTAGTGGCGCTGGCAGGGTGAGAGAATAGGGGCCTAGGAGCGCTTCATGAAAGAAAACTACTCGCCGGGCTTGAGCTACACCGACTTCGGACTGCAGTTCACGGCGCGCTTCTTCCAGCAGGACCAGACAGCTGAACTCTTTCAGGCTGCTGGGGCCAAGTATGTGGTCCTGACCACAAAGCATCACGAAGGCTTCACAAACTGGCCAAGCTGGAATTCTAAGGACGTGGGGCCCCTTCGGGATTTGGTTGGTGAGTTGGGAGCTGCTGTTCAGAAGAGGAACATACGCTATGGCCTGGACCCCTTGCTCTTGGAGTAGTTTTATCCATTCTACCTACTCGATAAGAAAAAATGATTTCCAAACTCAGCATTTTGTCAATGTGAAAACAATGCCAGAGCCGTAAGACCTTGTTTTTTATTTATTTATTTTTTTAATTTATTTATTTATTAAAGATTTCTGTCTCTTCCCCACCACCGCTTCCCATTTCCCTCTCCCTCCCCCAATCAATTCCCCCTCCCTCATCAGCCCAAAGAGCAATCAGGGTTCCCTGCCCTGTGGGAAGTCCAAGGACCACCCACCTCCATCCAGGTCTAGTAAGTTGAGCATCCAAACTGCCTAGGCTCCCACAAAGCCAGTACGTGCAGTAGGATCAAAAACCCATTGCCATTGATCTTGAGTTCTCAGTAGTCCTCATTGTCCGCTATGTTCAGAGAGTCCGGTTTTATCCCAGGCTTTTTCAGACCCAGGCCAGCTGGCCTTGGTGGGTTCCCAATAGAACATCCCCATGTTCTCAGTGTGTGAGTGCACCCCTCGCAGTCCTGAGTTCCTTGCTTGTGCTCTCTCTCCTTCTGCTCCTGATTTGGACCTTGAGATTTCTGTCCGGTGCTCCAATATGGGTCTCTGTCTCTGTCTCCTTTCATCGCCTGATGAAGGTTAATATTCAGGAGGATGCCTATGTGTTTTTCTTTGGGTTCTCCTTATTTAGTTTCTCTAGGACCACTAATTAAGGCTCAATGTCCTTTGTTTATGGCTAGAAACCAAATATGAGTGAGTACATCCCATGTTCCTCTTTTTGGGTCTGGCTTACCTCACTCAGGATAGTGTTTTCTATTTCCATCCATTTGCATGCAAAATTCATAAAGTCCTTGTTTTTTACTGCTGAGTAGTACTCTAATATATATATATATATTCCATACTTTCTTCATCCATTCTTCCATTGAAGGGCATCTAGGTTGTTTCCAGGTTCTGGCTATTACAAACAATGCTGCTATGAACATAGTTGAGCATATACTTTTGTTGTATGATAAGGCCTCTCTTGGGTATATTCCCAAGAGTGGTATTGCTGGATCCAGGGGTAAGTTGATCCCAAATTTCCTGAGAAACCGCCACACTGCTTTCCAAAGTGGTTGCACAAATTTGCATTCCCACCAGCAATGGATGAGTGTACCCCTTTCTCCACAATCTCTCCAGCAAAGGCTATCATTGGTGTTTTTGATTTTAGCCATTCTGACAGGTGTAAGATGGTATCTTAAAGTTGTCTTGATTTGCATTTCCCTGATCGCTAAGAAAGTTGAGCATGACCTTAACTGTCTTTTGACCATTTGAACTTCTTCTGTTGAAAATTCTCTGTTCAGCTCAGTGCCCCATTTTATAATTGGGTTGATTAGCCTTTTACAGTCTAGTTTCTTGAGTTCTTTATATATTTTGGAGATCAGACCTTTGTCAGTTGCGGAGTTGGTGAAGATCTTCTCCCAGTCAGGGGGTTGCCTTTCTGTCTTAGTGACAGTGTCCTTTGTTTACAGAAGCTTCTCAGTCTCAGGAGGTCCCATTTATTCAATGAGGCCCTTAATGTCTGTGCTGCTGGGGTTATACCGTCCTTGTTAACAGGACGAGGTGATAGTGAATGACCCGTGGGGTCAGAACTGCTCCTGTCCTCATGGAGGATACTACAACTGTCAGGATAAATATGCGCACCGAGTTTGCCAAACCGCGAGCGGGAGATGTGCACCAGCACGGGTAAGGCGTCCTGGGGCTATCTCCTTGACGTGACTATGTCTACCGTTGCCAATGAGAATGAAATCATTGAGGAATTGGTTCAGACAGTAAGTTTGGGAGGCAACTACCTTCTCAACATTGGACCAACTAAAGGTGGACTGATCGTTCCCATCTTCCAAGAAAGGCTTCTTGCTGTTGACAAGTGGCTGCAGATCAGCAGGAGGCCATCTATGCCTCCCAGCCCTGGAAAGTGCAGTCTGGAAAGAACAGACAGTTGTGTGATACACCCCTAAAGACTCAGCTGTTTACAGTACCTTTCTGTACTGGCCAGAAAATGGAATCATAAGCCTCAAATCCCCCGAAACAACCTTGGCCACAAAGACAACAATGCTAGGAATGGAAGGATGTTTGACCTGGACCCAAGATCCCCAGGGGATCCTCATCTCTCTGCCCCCATTGCCACCTACCGCTCTCCCAATGGAGTTCCCTGAACTCTAAAGCTGACATGCATGGAAGTGAGTGTTGGAATTCCAGGGCAAACCACCCAGTGCACTGCTCTGCCTTTCTCTTATAGGCCCAGCAGTGCAATGAGGTAGCCTCCCTCCCCCACCCAGTGAGGGCTGGACATTTTAACCAATGGGAACCTAGGCCACTGAGCTGCTGAATGAGTGGATCCCTTGCTGGTAGCTCTCTGGTGAGCAGAAAGGCCTGGACAGCTCAGCTGAGCTCACCGGTTCCTTCACTGGGGTGAAATCTCCCTTTCTGATGACGAGCCAAGTCACCTGATAATGACCCAAGTCACCTGTCGCCTGTGGGACCAGGTAAAAGAGGTCTGGTAAACCCAGCCCCTGTGCCTTGTATTGGTTGTCACTAATCCCGAAGGGATTAAACTGGTCCTGAAGGGTTCGTCAGATAGCCAAGGTCAACTCTCTGGAAGTTTGTGAAGCAAGCCAAAACTGGCATTGAGCATGTCTGCAGAGATACCAATGAGGGAGTGTGATTCTCCCTTACCTTTTAAAAAATATGGAAGAAAGGAAGTAAATTTGTATATCAGTTATTTCTACCAAAAAGCAAGCAAGCAAGAAAGAAAGAAAGAAAGAAAGAAAGAGAGACCACTTAATGAGGGTGACTGTGTTAATTAGATTTTTGTCCTCTTAATACAAGTAGGGTCATCTGGGAAGTGGGAGTCTTAATTGAGAAAATGCCTCCACAAGATTGGCCTTTAGTCAAGTCTTCCAGGACATTTTCTTGAATAATAATTGATGAGGGTCCAACCTATTATGGGAGGTGCCACCGCTGAGCAGATGGTTGTGGGTTGTATACAAACCAAACTGAGTTGGGGAACGGTGGCACACGCCTTTAATCCCAGCACTTGGGAGGCAGAGGCAGGTGGATCTCTGTGGGTTCGAGACCCGCCTAGTCTACAGAGCTAGTTCCAGGACAGGCTTCAAAGCTACAGAGAACACCTGTCTCGAAAAAACAAAAAAAGAAAAAGAAAAGAATTAATTAATTTAATAAATAAAAGCAAACTGAGCAAGCCATAAAGAGCAAGCCAGTAAGTAAAGTTCTTCCATGGCCTCTGCTCCAGTTCCTACCTCCAGGTTCCTGCAAGTCAAACAAATCCTTTCTTCCCCAAGTTGACTTTGGTCATGGGTCTATTACAGCAATAGAGGGCAAACTAGACAATAACCAACCAGGGTATCCCTGGATTAGCAAGCAGGTAGCCATTTCTTCTCCGAGCACTAATAGGGCAGGGCAAGAAGACATAGTCTTAGTTGGAAATAGAGAGGGCCGCAGGCCCAGGACAGGGTCCACATGACAAGGGCAGTGGTCATAGGCAAGCAATCTCTCATGGGGACACTTCAATTTCATCTCCTTCCCACTTATTTTATCTCCTTCATGTGTTTTATCCAAGTATCCAGGGAGTGAGAGAGTCTTTGCCAAGGATCTAGGATTTGTGCACAGGGCAGGGGAGAGTGGCCGGGGTAGGACAAGCAAGAAAATCCCCCAGCAAGGGCTGGAGGGAAAGAAACAGAAATGGGTTCAGGACTCCTTCGGGGGCTCCATGGCCTCTCAGACACCAGCAGTGAATGAGCGGCAAGTCAAGGATGCTAAGCTATTAGAGAACAGCGCCTCCTTCAGACTGGAGAAGGGCAATGTTAAATCTCGTTCTGTGTTCATGTTTGTGTTTTGTTGTTGCTCTATTTATTATGTGTGTGTTCTGTTATTTTTCTTTGGATTTCTTTTTTTTTTTTTTTTTTTTGTTGTTGTTATTCAAGACAAGGTTCTCTGTAGCTTTGGAGCCTGTCCTGGAACGATTTCTTGTAGACCAGGCTGGCCTCCAATTTACAGAGCTCCCCCTGCCTCTGCCTCCCAAGTGCTGGGATTAAAGGCGTGAGCCACCACCGCCCGGCTTCTTCTTTGGATTTTTAATTAACTACATTTATTTATCTTGTGTATGTGTTGTTGGGGTTTCTGTTCGTTTTATTTTGATTTTTTCTTAAGACAAGGAATCACTAGGTAACCCTGGCTGGCCTGGAACTTGCTATGTAGACCAGGCTGTCCTTGAACTCATGGAGATCTGCCTAATTCCGCTGGCATGTGCCATCAGGCCCAGCCAGTTTTTGCTTTATTGTTTTATTTAACTTTCAAATTTTAGCTTATTATTTTATGTGTATAGATATTTTGATTGCTTGAATGTCTGTGAGTCACATATGCGCAGTGGCTGCCGAGGTCAAAAGAGGACATCGAGTCCTCTGGAACTGGAGTTACAGAAAGTTGTGAGCCATCCTGTGCGCGCTCGAGATCAAACCCAGGTGCTCTGGAAGAGCAGTGCTCTTACCTGCCAAGCCATATCTCCAGCCCTCAAATGTTGGCTGTTTTTGTTTTGAAATAGTCTCACTCTGTAACCCAGGCTGGTCTCAAACTCATGGCAATCCGGCAAACCTCCTGCCTCAGTCTCTCCAGTGCTGCAGCTGTAGGTACGTCCCTTACACCATTATACCCAGCTCCAAGTCACTTCTGAACACGACATTGGAGAAGTCTATGGGACATGCAAGTGGATGTTCAGTTGGGTACTGGAGAGAGTTCTGTGTTGCATGGCAACCCCAGAAAGCAGAGGCCTCACAGTCAGCTTTCCACAGACTCTGCCCTGCTTCCCACTAGAAATAGGAAAGGGAAGTTGCCAAGAACCACAGAGGAAGAAAGAGGATGAGGAAGGGGAAGTGGTGGTGTGAAGTGATCTCACCTTTTTTGGTTTGTATTTCTCATCTTCTCCCCAAGGTGGTTTCCAGGACAGAGAAGTAAAACTGCGGAGTGAGGCCTGCGGCTACAGTGCAGACCAGTCCCCAGATGAGAGGATGCAGGACCCCGTCTGGAAGGTGTCGGGCGATGGGAGAATGAGGCTGTCCCGTGCTCTGACCCTGGTGCTACTAGAACCTGGCAGGGCCCTGCAGTGACGAAGTTTGGGGATGGGGAAGCAGGCAGATGGCACTGGGACAATCCCTGTGCTGAGGCGCTAAGGGCTACCTCCTAGGTGCCAGATGCCATGGGTCAAGTGGTCAGACAGGTTTAACAGGACAGCTGGATCTGTGACAGGCAGACAATCTAGATCCCACATACAAATAACCATCTGTAGACTGTTAGTAAGGATACTGATGACGACCACAGTAACGATACTGACAATCTAGATCCCACATACAAATAACCATCTGTAGACTGATAGTAAGTACACTGATGACGACCACAGTAACGATACTGACAATCTAGATCCCACATACAAATAACCATCTGTAGACTGATAGTAAGTACACTGATGACGACCACAGTAACGATACTGACAATCTAGATCCCACATACAAATAACCATCTGTAGACTGATAGTAAGGACACTGATGACGACCACAGTAACGATACTGACAATCTAGATCCCACATACAAATAACCATCTGGAGATACGATACTGATGCTTGGAGAAGGAGGCTGCCCAGACCCGAAATAATCACACAGAAACTAAATTAATTGCAATACTGTTTAAGCCAATAACTTAAGCATATTTCTAGCTAGCTCTTACATCTTAATCCATTTCTTTTATTTTAGATTTTACCACAAGGCTCGTGGTTTACAGGTAAGGTTCCAGGGGTCTTCCTCCTGCAGCGGCTCCATGGTATCTCCCTGACTACTCTCTTTCTACATCTCTGTTGGGATTTCCTACCTGGCTTTACTCTGTTAAGCCATTGGCTGAAAGCAGCTTCTTTATTAACCAATGGCATATTTCCAGTATACAAAGGGGAATCCCACATCAGATGCTGACCACAGTTACAATGTAACTGATGTTCACCATAGTAACCCCTTGGCTGATGCTGACCACAGAACCTGCCCCCCCCCCCCCACTTGCTGAAGAGCCTTCTTAGTGCGAGGACATCTGCAGGACATTTTAGAAAATCTGACTTCATCTGAATACCCAGAGTACTGCCATCTGAGATGCAGCTACAGTGGCATTCCTCTCACTAGCCACCAGCTGATAGAGTGGCGGAGAATAGTCCATGGCTTTGCCAGACGTCTGAAGTTAGGGCTTCCCAGTTTCAAGGTTATTAAGCAGTCCACTTTTCACCCACTTGGCTGCCCCCCTTCCTGCCATCTCCTTCCCTATGTAGCTTTGCTAAGCTGTCCTTCTCTTTCCTCCTCCCAGTGATCTCCCTCTGTTCCTTCTTCCCATCGGTGTAAAGTGGCCTTCACTTTGATAACCTTTGTTGTTGTTTGTCTTCTGAGACCTAGTCACAAAGCCCAGGCTGGCCTTGAATTTACTATGCTTCTGAGGATGACTTTGAATTTTTTTCTCCTTCCTTCAGTCCATTACCCAACCACAGGGATCACAGGAGTGTGCCACCATGCCTGGTTTGAAACACTTTTCAGATGATTGTCTACTTTATATATTGTTTCCATTAATGAAAAACAATAGAATGAAATCACTTTGCTTTTTAAAAAGATGTTTGTGTGTGTGTGTGTGTGTGCCTGCATACTTGTGCACGTATGAGTCCATGTGTATGCATATAGGTATATATATCTGGTCAAGGTGCATGTGCCTCTTTTTGGGGTGTGTGCAGAGCCAGAAGAGGGGATATGAGGCCACTCCGAGGTGGAGGTACAGGCAGTTGAGAGACATCAGGTTGTTATGTGAATGCTAGGATCTAAATTCCAGTCCTAGCGATTGAGCAGCAAACACTCAACCACTCAGCCATCACTCCAGTCCTTTATTTATTTAAGGTATTTTTTAAAAAAAGATTTATTTGGCCGGGCAGTGGTGGCACATGCTTCAATCACAGCACTCAGGAGGCAGAGGCAGGCGAATCCCTGCTCAAGGCTTTTGCTTCCTCTCCAGGAAAACAAATGACGGATGGATGAAGGGAGATGCAGAGGAGTGCCTGGAAGATTGGGGGATGCTGGAGGGCAGGATTAATTAGGAGGCTCCCTGCGACTTCTGAGGAAATGGGACTGCGGTCCTGTTGAGAGGCCACATCCTAGGTCCAGGCCACTGGGCCTCGTGGAGGTAAGGCTTAAGGAGTAGATCCCGTCTTTAAGCTGGGCTGCCTGGTTAAGGATGTGAGCATCAAGTACCTGGAGGAGATCTACCTGTTCTCCCTGCCCATCAAGGAATCCGAGATTATTAACTTTTTCCTGGGCACATCCTTAAAGAAGATCATGCCAGTGCAGAAGCAGACTTGGGCTGGCCAGAGGACCAGATTCAAGGTTTGGGACTACAGTGGTCATGAAAGGACCCATCATCTTGGCCAACATTTCCATTGCTCCTGTTTGGAGAGGATACTGAAGGAGCAAGATTGCCAAGTCTCTACTCTCCCATGCAAGGTGACAGGCCGCTGTGGCTCTGTGTTGGTGAGTCTCATCCCTGTCCCTGGAGGCACTGGCATTGTGCCCAAGAAGCTACTGATGTGACCGGCATTGATGACTGTTACACATCAGCCTGGGGCTGCACTGCCATCCTGGGCAACTTTACCGAGGCCACCTTTTTTTTTTTTTTTTTTTTTTTAAGATTTATTTATTTATTATGTATACAACATTCTGCCTCGATGTATGCCCGCACGCCAGAGGAGGGCGCCAGATCTCAGTACAGATGGTTGTGAGCCACCATGTGGTTGCTGGGAATTGAACTCAGGACATCTGGAAGAACAGCCAGTGCTCTTAACCTCTGAGCCATCTCTCCAGCCCCCGAGGCCACCTTTGATGCCATCTCTAAGACCTACAACTTCCTGACCCCTGGAAAGAGGCTGTGTTCACCAAGTCTCTTTTTCAGGAATTCTTTCTGCTCAGAGGACCCAGGCTCCAGCTGAGGCCACCATGGAAGGACTTTATGCAAGAAAAATAAAGTGAATTAAGTCTTTTTTTTTTTAGAAGATTTATTTGTTTTATGATATGTGGGCTTTGTGTGTACACTAGAAGAGGGCTTCAGAAAGCTGTGAGCTGATGGCTGTGGGTACTAGGAATCGAACTTAAGACCTCTGGTTGAATAGTTAGTGTTCCTATCTGAGCCAGTCCCTGATTTACGGAATAATGTTTCTTGTTTTTTTTTTCTTTAAATATTTTTTATTTATTACGTACACAATATTCGGTCTGCATGTATGCCTGCAGGCCAGAAGAGGACACCAGACCTCATTACAGATGGTTGTGAGTTACCATGTGGTTGCTGGGAATTGAACTTAGGACCTTTGGAAGAGCAGGCAATGCTCTTAACCACTGAGCCATCTCTCCAGCACTGTTTTTGGTTTTTCGAGACAGGGTTTCTCTGTAGCTTTGGTGCCTGTACTGGAACTAGCTCTTGTAGATCAGGCTGGCCTCGGACTCACAGAGATCAGCCTGCCTCTGCCTCCCGAGTGCTGGGATTAAAGGCGTGCGCCACCACCACCTGGAAGACTTTTGTTTCTTTTTTTTTGTTTTTGTTTTTCGAGACTGGTTTCTCTGTGGCTTTGGAGCCTGTCCTGGAACTAGCTCTGTAGACCAGACTGGTCTCGAACTCACAGAGATCCGCCTGCCTCTGCCTCCCGAGTGCTGGGATTAAAGGCGTGCGCCACCGTCGCTCGGCTTGTTTCTTTTTTTAAGGAAGGTTTTTTTTTTTTTTTTTTTTGGCTCCCAGTTCAAGGGTACAGTCTATAACAGCAGAAGTCTGGGTGGCAGGACCGTGAGACAGCCGTTCACATCATAGCCACAGTCAGGAAGCAAGCGGTGAAGCAAGTCATTTCCCTTTAGTTACTGCCCTGTTTCCCCTCCACGATTCAATGACTCTCGACACGGGTTCCCTAGTCACCATCAAGGAGCCTAGCAGGCTGCTGCAGGCCAGTGTCAGAAGCCTTTGTTATCTTAGGGATATTAGACAACTCCTTCAACAGCCCCCAGGGAACAACAAGGGCTTGGATTCCAGGTCAGCTGACGGGCCCTGCCCCCTCCCTTCCTGTGTCCTCTTCCTCTGGCCTAGGCAGACTGCTGACTCCCCACAGAGAGGAGTGCAGGAAGCAGAGCAGAGCAGAGCAGCTCTCCTCCTCCTGTGAACACTGCATTGCGGTCCCATGACGACTGCAGAGAAATACAAACAGGCTATTTAAAGTCCTTTTTTGTTCCCGGCCTTGGTCCAAAAGACCCAGCTCCTGTTGACCTATCCCGCTTCCAGGTACAGACTATAGAGGCACACAAGGCAGTCTCCGTCCCCCTTGCTGGACTGTCGGCTTTCGCCCTGTGACACTGTCTGGGTGTCCCCACCTCAGGCATCTTCCTTTTCATATTGGCTAATAGGTTTTGTTTATTTTTGAGATGGTCTCACCAGAGTCAAGGTTAGCCTGGAACTCACTAGCTAGTCTAGACTGGCCTCCAACTTAGAGACAAACCTGCCTTGGCCTCCTGAGTGCTGGGATTATAGGCGTGAGCCACCAGGCCTGGCTTCTCTCAATTCTTACTAACACCTGCTCTGCAAAAACTTTCTCTCTCCTGGCAGTGGAATTAGCTCTTCTTGAGCTGGAATGCATTGTGCCTTCCTCTGGCAGATCTCAACAGGGTCTGTTCTTTATTTTTTTATTTCTTTCATTTTCCAAATTTAATTTACTTACTTATTTGCTTGTTTATTTGAGACAAGGTCTCATGGTATAGCTCTGGCTATCCTGGAACCTGCTATGTAGATCAAGCTAATCTCGAACTCACAGATCCATCTGCCTCTGCTTCCCAAGTGCTGGGATTAAAGGTGTGTGCCACCACTTTAGGAGACTGTTTTTTAATTACGTTCATTGTATGCGTGATCCAAGTAGCATAGTGCACATGTGGAGGTCAACGAACATCATGCAGGAGCTGTTTCTCTCTCCTTCCACCATATGAGTGCTGGGAATCTAAGCCAGGTCATTGGGCTTGGCAACGGTGATGAGTCAAGAGCCTGTTTTTTCATTCACCCAGAGTCTGCTTGCTATACATCTCAAGTGCCTCTCCCCCACGGGCCCCAAGCAGATGTCCTCCCTCCAGCCCTCATTCATCGCGAGTGCTGAGCATAGTTCCCGGGATCCCGTGATTGCTGAGTTGAAATCTGAGAAGAGCAAGCTCTGACTCTCATAGGTACTTTTCCAATAATGGAACCTAATAGCTGCTCTCTCTCAAAGCCACTTGGCCTCTGTATTAACCTGCAAGTGTCTTGAGACTCGATTCCTGTCTAGATATCCTTTGTTCCAGAAAGCCTTTAGGGTTTGTCATCCCTCCAGTGATGACAAGATGTCCACGTACGTGCATCAATGCATCGTAGCACCTGCATCGTATCGAGCCATGCAGCTAGGAAGTAGAACAGTGATGACTTGAGTCCAGGCCATCTGGCTCTAGGACCCGGTCATCATCACCTACACAATATGAATGTGCACACGCACACCCTACACACATTCACAACTCCCCCAAGTACACACACGCTCTGAGGGAAAATAACAATAAGCAACAACAACAACAACAGTAAAATGCCTTTGGTAATGTGTATTTAGTGAGTGAAGAGAATTGGGACCAATGGCCAAGTAGCCTGGGCATGTCCTGGAGCCCAGACCACCTTCCCCACAGGAGACTGAGGCCCACACCAGCCTGCAGAGTTGCCCAAGAGCAAAGCCAAGCTCTGTACTAAGAAAGTGTTCTTGGTGAATAACATTCTAATAAAGGCTTCTTGTTCTCCTCTCCCTGAGAAGCCAGTGCATTTCCTGTCATATCACGAGAAGGTCCTGGGAATGGTTAACAGGGCTTTGCTGAATGACTAACCTCAGGGGTCTGCTTCAAAAACAAAGACCTTAAAGAATCAGGCCTCTTGTCAAACCTCTCAGAGGGAGGGTCACCCCTTCCTTTCTTGTGGGCACAAGAGAAGGCTGAAAACCATCACATATGTACATATTCTCATTTTTTAAGATTTATTTTTTTCGCTTTTATTTCTGTGTATGTATATCTGTGCCTGTGTGGAGGCCAGGAAAAGTTTCAGGAGGCTCCCAGTGTGGGAGAGTTTGCAAATCGAATTTGAGTCCTCTGAAGAGCATTAGGGGTTCTTCTGCGCCAAGCCCTCTTTGCAGTCCTGTGCACACAAGAATGATCCCAACTACTTTCCCATACAACTCTTCAAAGCTGCACAGAATAACCAGGCTCAGTGATGCATGCCTGTAATCCCAGTCTTTGGGAGGCTGAGGCAGGAGAGTCAGGATTCAAGGTCATCCTTGGCTAATTAGTGAGTTTGAAGTCAGGCTGAGCTACATAAGATCCAGTCTCAATAAAACAAAAGAGGAAAACCTCATACATGAAGCATTCTTTCTTTTTTTTTTTAATAATACACACAGCACATAAATACTAAGCAGGGCAGTGGTGGCGCATGCCATTAATTCCAGCACTCTGGAGGCAGAGGCAGGTGGATCTCTGTGAGTTCGAGGCCAACCTGGTCTATAAGAACTAGTTCCATGCCGGGCGGTGGTGGCGCACGCCTGTAATCCCAGCACTCGGGAGGCAGAGGCAGGCGGATCTCTGTGAGTTCGAGACCAGCCTGGTCTACAGAGCTAGTTCCAGGACAGGCTCCAAAACCACAGAGAAACCTTGTCTCGAAAAAAACAAAAAACAAAAAAAAAAAAAAAAAAAGAACTAGTTCCAGGACAGGCTCCAAAGCTCCAAAGCTACAGAGGAAACCCTGTCTCAAAAAAACAAACAAACAAACAAAAAAAGATACTGAGCTGGATGGTAGTGGTACACACTTTTAAATCCAGCACTTGAGAGGTAGAGACAGGCTGGCCTCTGTCAGTTCGAGGCTAACCTGATCTACAGAGCAAGTTCCAGGATAAGCTCCAAAACCACACAGAGAAATCTTGTCTCGAAAAACAAAAAAAAAAAAAAAAAATGAATTTAAGTACTGTGGGATTATAGCTTAATAGTCTAGCATTACCTACTTTGCACAAAGTCCTGAGTTCAATCCTCAGCATCAAAATTTTTATTAATTAACTGAACCTGGTAATACAGCCCATACTTGTGGCTCCTGTACTCTGAAAGATGAGGTAGAGAATGGTTCAGGACTGAAGACTGAAGACTAAGGTACAATGGATCTTCAGTTCAAGGTTGACCTGGGCTACAAATTGAAACCCTGTCTCATTCCTACTCCTTCCAACACCAAAATAAGTAAAATCAAGTGTTATTAGAAGGCTGAGGATGTGGTTTAGTCAGTAGATCACTTCCTAGCATGCACAAAGCCACAGAAAAAAGACATGTAATCCCAGAATTTGGAAAGTAGAGATAGGAAGATCAGAAGTTCAAGATCACCCTTGATTACATATTAATCTGTAGTTTGAGGCCAGTGTTAGGAACATGAGACTCTGCTAAAAAAAAAAAAAACAAAACAAAACTAAACTAAACTAAACTAACAATAACAAAAACAGCCAAAAAAAATGTAAAAGCTGGGCAGTGATGGTACACATCTTTAATCTCAGTACTCGGGAGGCAGAGGCAGGAGAATCTGTGAGTTTGAGGCCAACCTGGTCTAACGAGTGAGTTCCAGGACAGCCAGGGGTACACAGAAAAACTCTATCCCCAAAACAAAAACTCAAGCTCAATGAGAGGTCTTGTCTCAAAAATAATGCAGAGAAGGAATTGAGGAAGACGCTCTATGGTAACTTCCGGCCTCTGCACGCAGATGTATACAAGTAATGAGCACCCTTACATGTGTGCACCCAACACATACACACATAAAATGATAAAGTGTTCCTGGGGTTCCATACATCTATTTACTGATGGGGTAAGCTAACCATGAACTAGTCTAGTGTTCAGCCAAAGCGCTCTACAGAACAAGCAGAAGAAGGAAGTTTATTCCTAAAGGTTGCGCAGAGATGGCTTAGATTAGCTGCTCTGAGGAGAGAGCGGGCTGGGGCCATGGGAGAGAGAGGTTTGCTTTCAAAATTTGAAACTTAACTCTGTGAGTTCGAGACCAGCCTGGTCTACAAGAGCTAGTTCCAGGACAGGCTTCAAAACCACAGAGAAACCCTGTCTCGAAAAACCAAAAAAAAAAAAAAAAAAAAAAAAAAAAAAAAAAAATTTGAAACTTAAAAGTCTAAACATTTGAATGTGATGACTCCCAGCACTCAGAAGGCAGAGGCAGGCAGACCTCTGTGAGTTTGAGGCCAGCCTGGTCTATATACAAGTTCCAGGCCAACCAGGACTACATAGTGAGACCCTGTCTAAAATAAATAAATACATAAACAAATACATAAACAAAATCAGGGGCTGAAGAGATGACTACGTGCTTAAGAGCCCTTGCTGCTCTTGAGGAGAACCTAGCTTCTGTTCCCTGAACTCACGTGGGATCCAATGCTATCTCTGACTTCTGCTGCTACCAGGCATGCACATACATGTATGCAGGCAAAACACTGATACAGCCGGGCGGTGTTAATCCCAGCACTCGGGAGGCAGAGGCAGGCGGATCTCTGTGAGTTCGAGACCAGCCTGGTCTACAAGAGCTAGTGCCAGGACAGGCTCCAAAACCACAGAGAAACCCTGTCTCGAAAAACAAAAAAAACAAAAAAAACCAAAAAAAAACAAAAAAAAAGAAGAAAGAAAAGGAAAAGAAAAAAGAAAGAAAGTTGAACTAGCCACCAAACACCCCTCTGATGCTCTTTGCTCTGGGGACATTCACCCCTTTAGCTGTGGCATCTGAAGAGAGCTGTCCTAATTTGTGAGTGGTCCAGATTGGGAACACTTCTGTAGTTTATATGGTGTTGGCTGGTGGGGGGAGAAAGTATAGGTCCAGCTCTTCCCCTTCTCTTCCTACTGGGAATTCAAGTTTTTCTTCTTTGTTGGTGTCAAGATTTAGCCATACAGTCCTTCATTCTTTGACAACTATCAGCCTCCGTCAGCCCCCACCCTTGCCCCACCCCCAGCACTGGGACCGTACTGACTTGTCTTGGCCTTGTCCTGCCTGGCCTCAGCTCCCAGAGGACCGAAAGCTGCTGCTGAGGTGGTTGGTAGGCACTAGCCACCACTTACACATGTGTATTCTGTGCCAGACACTGGTCTGAACATGGGCTCATTAGCTGATTCATAGACAGCTCTAAATGGGAAGTTCTATTATTGACATCATGAAGCCATTTCATAATGGGGAAATGGAAGCTCCTAGAGCCGGTAATTTGCATGTCTGGTGAGCAGCAGAGCTGAGCCCAGGGTACGTAGCTTCAGGGTCTGTGTCCTGAAGCACCACCCAAAGCCCAGCTACCTTTGAACAGACGTTTACAGGCTGAGCCACAGGCGGTAGCCAGCTCATAGAGACAGACTGATGTAAAACAGTTTCTGTAGCGAAGACTGAAACTTGGTCCCAGAATCCACTTGTCATTCTATTTTGGGCTTTTAAAATGTTTTTTTCATATTTTTAGGTCAACCTGGGACTAAGTTATGTCTACTAAAGAGGAGTGTTTACAGGAAGCTGGTCCCCAAGTCATCCCCAGCAGGCACAAGCACCTCAGACTTCTAGAGGAGGGGGATCTGTCAGTCAGTGGTTCTGGAAAGGGGGGCCCTGCAGGGGTCAGGACCCCAGTCCCAAGGTCAGTCCCATCTTATAACCATTTGAAACTTCTGCAGAGAAGGTCCTTAGCCTGCCCCAGGGGGAAGCAGTCCCTCCTCTTGATTCCCAGGGAGTCCACTGAGGCTTAAGGACTAGTTTGTCTGTGCATAGAATCAGCTCCCTCTGAGTGAGAACACATTCATTTTCCCTTAAAGAGCCTCACCTCTCCCACTTGCCAGTCACTAAGAACACCTCTGCCACACCTCCCAGCTGCTATGACTACCGTGCTCCACCCAGTTCGTGACGTTCTCCCAGAACTGTGATGTTCGTGGAGTCAAGCATATGGAGTGAAATTAATATGGAGCCAAATGAATACTCCCAGAATTTGTCCATGTGGTCCTGGGAAGCTGGACCGGGACTGGTCCAATGACCTGATCTTACCCAATAAGAATCTTCTGGCTGTCATGCTGATTATGGGTAATTGGTACACCTGTCAGTTGAGAGCATAGGCTCTTGATTGGAGAACTTTGGTCCCTGATGTCTTCTGGAAAGGTACGCGAGCTCCATCAGGCTGCTCAGGTGCTTAAAGTCTTGCCATTAGGAGGTAGTATAGAAGTGCACATCTGTAATCCCAGGATTCAGGAGTTTATAACCAGCCTAGGTGATGTAGGGAGTCCAAGGCCAGCCTGGCCTACAGGAGATCCTACCTCAAAACAATGAAAACAAAACAAAACAAAACCATTACTGTCTGCTTCCTGACTGTAGAGGCAATAGAACCAGCCTGCTTTTGCTGTTCCTGCCACCACGTTGTCCCTGCCTCTCACCATAACTCCCACACTGTGATGGACTGAATCCTCTCAAAATAACTTACACTTTCCTTTCTTTCTTTCTTTCTTTCTTTCTTTCTAATTAAAATTTTCTGCCTCATCCCAGCACTCAGGAGGCAGAGGCAGGTGGATCTCTGTGAGTTCGAGACCAACCTGGTCTACAAAGCTAGTTCCAGGACAGGCTCCAAAGCCACAGAGAAACCCTGTCTCGAAAAACCAAAAAAAAAAAAAAATTCTGCCTCCTCCCCGCCTCCCTTTTCCCTCCTCCTCCCCCCTCCTTTTTTTGCGGGGGGGGGGTTCAAGTCAGGGTTTTTCTGTAGTTTTGGAGACTGTCCTGGAAGTAGCTCTTGTAGTCCAGGCTGACCTCGAACTCACAGAGATCTACTTGTCTCTGCCTCCCGAGTGCTCGGATTAAATGCGTAGGCCACCATCGCCCAGCTGAGACCCTATCTCACTCAAAACAAAACCAAAAAGGTGTGTGTGAGGTGAGTACAGGTGCCTCTTGGGGCCAGAAGAGGGCATCTGATCCGCTGGAGCCGGATGTGACTTAAGTGGTTCTGAGAACTGAACTTTGGTCTTCAGAAGTGCAGGAAACACGCTTAACCACTGAGCCATCTCAACAGTCCCTTGCCCTGGTTTCCTTGTCTGCTTGCTCTACCAGATCAAAGCTCTTTGAAGATGGAGAAACCCCACCCTCAACAGTCTGAAGTTAGCTCAGGCCGTGGTACTCAGTGAACTTCTACTGACTCCAGGTTTCACTGACTGACTAAATGACAGTAGCCTAAGAGGTTTGAGAGTTGTTGGTTGGTGGTGGCACGCGCCTTTGATTCCAGCACTTGGGAGGCAGAGGCAGGTGGATCTCTGTGAGTTTGAGGCCAGCCTGGTCTACAAGCGACTTCCAGGACAGCCAAGGCTAACACAGAGAAACTCTGCCTTGAAAAACCGAAAGGATAAAAAAAAAGTTGGAAAGTTGTTGAGCAATATGGGCCCTTCTTCTTGAGTCTGAACTCTGGAATTTTCCCAGACTTCTTTAGAAACTTTGTTCTGTGCCTACATTTTATGGCTCTTGTTTCTCTCCTCAGGCAGGAAGTTTCTGCTACTTGTCCCAGTCTGGTTCCTGTCTGGCCAACTCCACCCTGTCTGCTATAAAACTTGGGAACACCGAGAACCCTAGCCCTTCTACCAGTGCAGGCTTAGGTGGCATAAGGGTGCAAGCGCCTACACATTTGTCTGTCGTTGCGCAAGGCCACTCAGTGCTTACTGACTCAGCCCAGGTTTTTATCATGGAAAGTCCTCTGCCCTGGGAACCTTTCTTCTCAGGTAAATGGGGACTGTTGGTAACCCCAGCACTGGGTTGGTTGGGTCATTCTGTGTAGATAATGAAGAGGGTAATGGCCCAAAGATTGGGTTTAGCACAGTGGTGTGGTATTTAGGACAGTGCCTGGCCTACCACGACTTATCTCAGTTTTACCCTTTACTGGCCATGGAAAACCTTACCACCTTTCTGTTTCCTTAAATGGGAAGAGAATCACAGCTTTCCCAAGAAGCTTTTCCTAATACAAGTAGAACAGTTTGCAACACGGTACCTGCCTAGGCCTTTCAAGGGCCTGACTTGCAATTGTTAATTGTCATGTATTATTTAGAATATTTATATTTTGTTCTGTAACTTTAAATATGCCCTCTGTGCTTTTTCTGGAGGTTGAGCCGAATATTGAAAATCAATGGACACACACACACAAAAAGAAAAAGAAAATCAATGGACAGTATCCATTGTCTACTCATTTGAGAATTAACTCCCAGGTCCTATGAGAAGACATAGTGACCTAAACACTACATAGCATCCAGTGTCAAGAAATTCAAAGTCACCAGTTGGTGGTGGCACACGCCTTTAATCCCGGCGCATTCAAGAGGCAGAGAGAGGTGGATCTCTGTGCATTCGAGGCCAGCCTGGAATGCAGAACAAGTTCCAAGACAGGCTCCAAACCCTGTCTCAAAAAAAAAAAAAGGCAAAAATAGAAGTTCACAGTCAGCCAGGCTTGACAGTGCTGCCTATAATCCTAGCTATTGGGAAGTCTGAGGAAGGTGGATCACAAATTCAAGACAATTTGGGTTATGGAGCAAGGTTTAATGAAACTCTATCTCAAAATAATAATTAAGATTAAAAAAAAAAAAAGGCTGAGGAGCACCAGGAATTTTGCTCAGCTGTGAGAGTGCTTTCAGCGCATAGACAAAGTCCCGAGGTTCATCCTACAGGCAGCATAGCTGATGCACGCACTGCGCATGCTCCGGGACCCTCGCGTCAGGGAGACGGAAACAAAAGAATCAGAAGTTCAGGATAATCCTATGAACGCTAGGTCAGCCTGGGATGCAGGAGACCTTATCTCACAAACCAAAAATGAAAAATAGAAGAGCAGGCACGATGGCACACACCCTCGATCCCAGCACTCCGGAGTCAGAAACAGGGGGGTCTCTGTGAGTTTGAGGCCAGCCTGGTCTGCGTGGAGAGACTCTCAAAAAAAAAACCAAAAACAGCCGGGCGGTGGTGGCGCATGCCTTTAATCCCAGCACTTGGGAGGCAGAGGCAGGAGGATCTTTGTGAGTTCGAGACCAGCCTGGTCTACAAGAGCTAGTTCCAGGACAGGCTACAAAACCACAGAGAAACCCTGTCTCGAAAAACAAAACAAACAAACAAATAAACAAAAAACTAATGAATGAGTAAATTAATTAATTAAATAGGCTTAAACTCATAGTTCTTAAGGGCAGAGGAAAACTGGGGATATCTAGGCTGATAAATTATCTATAGAGGGAAAACGGGACATCTAGACGGTGAATTATCTTATTATCTTATAGAGGAAAAACTGTGGGGATCTAGGCACTGAATTATCTTAGTGGGGAAACTGGGGGCATCTAGGTTGTTAGATTATCTTATAGAGCTGTCTAATCACCTAATTATACCGGCCAGCTTCCTACAGTATGTCTGTCTATCTTCTGGGATTTGAAAAAAACAAATAGTGTGAATTACAGTTTCTTTCTTTCCTGTTTTGGTGTTTTTGAGGAAGGGTCTCATTGTGTAGTCCATGCTGATCTGGAATTGACTATGTAGGCCAGACTGCTCTCCAGTTTATAATCCTCCTGCCTCAGCCTCATTCGTGCTGGAATTACAAGTGTGCTTCAAAGTTCCTTATCTTAAGGAAAATTTACACACACACACACACATATACATATACGTGTGTATACTCCTGTACACACATGTGTATATATATATATATATATATATATATAATTTCACATCTAGTATTCAGTGATATAGTCTAAGAAAGCAATTTTAATTTGAAAAATGAAAACAATCTGGGCATGGTAACACACATCTGTCATCCTATCATTTAGGATGTTGAGGCAAGAGAATCAGGAGTTCGAGGCCAGCCTCAGCTACGTGGTGAATTTTAGACCAGCCTGACTACATGGGTTCCTGTCTAATTCAAACAAAGTAAAAGCAAAGATGTTTGTCTCTAGATATGCTACACAAACAGAGCATGCACACACATACACACAACACACGTACACACAACACACATACACAACACATACACACACAACACACATACACAATTCCCAGCCCCTCTCTTGGTATCTTTGACTCTAGCCAGGCTGAAATTGGCAGGGAGCCGTTCCATTGGCTGTCAATGCTCAAGAGGGATCGCCTTTAGGAGGGGCTTTATCACTCCATCTCCTCCGGACTTGATCT
The DNA here is from genome assembly GCF_018167655.1 of Microtus oregoni. NCBI lineage: Eukaryota > Metazoa > Chordata > Mammalia > Rodentia > Cricetidae > Microtus > Microtus oregoni. Next base: position 47,548,842 of record NW_024543063.1, read on the forward strand.
TGGCCTGATTCCCAGGCTCTGAGAGGCAGAGTCCTGTTTGCCTGGAGGTGGGACATGTTGCTGCAGACCTCTGGGCCTCAAAAGTTATCCTGCAGTCCTAATCGGTCATTCATAGGACACTAAGTCCAAAGTGATCTGTCCAATGGGGCAGATTCCCTACCACCCTTTGTCAGAAGGCCTGACTTACTCCAGGTTGGAAAGGGGCTGCTGCCTGTGGACTTGGCTCTGGGAAAGTCCTGCCCCTGAGCAATGTGCAGCGTGGAAATGATAACGGTTAATGTTTACTTACCATTTCCTGTCTGCATGTTTATTTAGGTTACCTCACCTCATTTTTTCTTCCTTTATTTTGTGAGACAGGGTCTCTCTACATAGTTTTGGTTGTTCTTTTTTTTTTTTTTTTCTTTTTTTCCCCCAAGACAAGGTTTCTCTGTGTGTACCCCTGACTGTCCAGGAACTCACTTTGTAGACCAGGCTGGTCTCGAACTCACAGAGATCCACCCGCTCTGCCTCCCAAGTGCTGGGATTAAAGGCGTTCGACGCCAAGATCAGCACTTCTCTTAATTCTTAAACCCACTCAACAGAGTAGGTGCTCAAATGATTTTCCCTGGAAAGATGAGAGAATGGAGAGTTCAGAGAGAAATCTTATTTTTTCAGTGCTGGGATTGCACCCATGACCTCAGCAAGCTAGGAAAGCATGCTACCACTGACCTAAATCCCCAGACCGCAAAGAGAGTTTAAATGGCTTGTTCACAAGCTTGTGATTAAGCAGTATGTGGTGTCAGACACATGCCTGTAATTCCAGCATTCAGTGGCCTGAGACAGGAAGAGTGCGAATTTGAAGCCAATTTAGATACAGCAAAAACTGTTTCAGAAAACAAAAAACAAAACAAGGCAGCAGAGTGATGGCTCAGTGGGTAAGAGCACTTCCTGTTCTTTCTTGCTGAGGATTTGGGTTCAGTTCCCAGCACCCACATGATTGCTCACAACTTCCCTGGCACCAGGTTCATTGTGCACAAATACTCATACATACACAATAAAAATAAATAACCCTTTAAAAACAAAGCCAACAGCCAGGTGTGGAAGTGCACACATTTAATCCTGGTACTTGGGAGGCAGAAGCAAGGGGTCTCTCAGGCCAGGAGTTTGAGGTCAGCCTGGTCTATGTAGTGAGTTCCAGGACAACCAAGGCTACATAGTCTCAAAAATAAATAAATAAATTGATAAAACAACCAAAGAACAGAGATGACTTGGGACTTAAAACCAGTGGGCATGATCTCAAAAAACAAAAGAAACAAAACGAAACAAAAAATAGTAAAAAAAAAAATTAGAGAGATGACTGTAATGATCTGTTCTGTCTCTTTAAGAGACAAGCCATGCCTACTCCCTCCCCCACCCACTGAGGCAGGCAGATCTTCCTTCCTGCTTACAGCCCGAGTCTCTTCCTTTTCCATCTCCCTCTCCCCTCTTGTAGAGGCAGCTTCTGCCTTTCCCTGCTTCTCCCATTCCCCCCTTCTGTCTCTCCCTTCTCTCTCTCTTATATCTCTCTCTCTTTCTCCTCTTCTCCCCTTTTCCCTTCCCCTCCATAACCCACTTAATAAATATCCAACCTCACTCTGCATGGCATGCCTACCCATGTCTCCATCTCTTGTCTGTTGCCATGTGTCTCCCTGCCCTGGACCAGCCATCGCTCGGGGACTTGCAGCCATCCCTGCCTGGGACTGGCTGCTCTCAGAGCCTGCTGCCTGCTGCCACACGTCCTGCTGCCACCGCTTGAGGACCTACAGGTTTCTGCTGCCTGCCACCGCCAGGGATCCGCAGCATATTTTAATCATCCATTTCAATGACTCAGTGATTAAAAGCACTTGCTGATCTTCTAGAGGACCTGAGTTCAATTCCCAGTCCCAGACTAACAGGTGCCAGGTCTGTGTAGGCAACCTGTGCAGGACTAGTCTTGGAGCTATGGCACCCCAGTCTCAAGGCAGCCTCTGCCATGAAACTGAAATCATCTCTCTGAGGTTCAGCTGCTTCCTTTGTAACATGAGGAGTGTCAGGGGCCAGCCTCGACAAAATACCTTTCTCCAGACTGGAGGCATGGGAATTTAGAAATACAGTAAAAAATATAAAGATGCAAACTCTGTGAGTTCGAGACCAGCCTGGTCTACAGAGCTAGTTCCAGGACAGGCTCCAAAGCCACAGAGAAACCCTGTCTCGAAAAACCAAAAAAAAAAAAAAAAAAAATTTAAAAAATAAATAAAAATATAAAGATGCAAATGAAAATAATAAAACACAGAAAAATATAGGATAGTGTCGGGAGGGAATTTTTCAGTGAGTAATTAAAATTCGCCCATGTTTAATTTCCAACTGGTTAACATACCCTTGACCCCAAAAGATAGGAATAAAACAAAGGACTACATTAACATACAAATTGAAAGTCACAGGCAGCTACATTCACCATGCTCTAGGCCGAGACCAAACACTCTGTAGGCAAACCACTCCCTGGGTGGAATCCCAAGTTATTTCCATAAAGGGAACTGGAACTTAGTTGGATCCTTAGACTTTTGTTTAAGTAGGAACCAACTACTTCCCTATTTCAGGAGCAGATGTCTGACAGCAACTAGCCTTACCTGTTGACCATAGCCTTGAGAGAGCAGAATTTTGATTTACAACTAGCTGGGAGGTAGAAGTACAATAACCTTGGGCCAGGTGGTGGTGACACAGGCCTTTAATCCCAGCAGAGGCAGGTAGATCTCTGTGAGTTTGAGGTCAGCCTGGTCTTCAAGAGCTAGTTCCAGGATAGGCTCAAAAGCAACACAGAGAAACCCTGTCTCGAAAAACAAACAAATAAACAAACAAACAAAAAAAAACAAAAAAACCCAGAAAAACAATAACCTTGAATGAACAAGAAACAAATGTAATGAAAAAATTAAAAATGCCGCAGGATCCCCAGTAGCAGTAGGCAGCAGAAATGCTGTAGGTCCCCAAGTGGTGGTAGCAGGCCACATGGTGGCAGGCAGTGGACCCTGAGAGCAACCAGTCCCAGGCAGAGACACACACACAGGTAAGACACACACACACACACACACCCGCAGTGGTGGCTGGTCCCAGGCAGGGAGACACATGGCAGTCAGGCAAGAGACAGAGACATGGATAGGCACGACATGCAGAATGAGGTTAAATATTTATTCAGGGGGTTATGGAGGGGGAAGGGAGAAGGGGAGAAGAGCAGAGAGAGAGAGAAAGAAAGAGAAGAGAAAAGAGAGAGACAGAAGCGGGGGGGGGAGGGAGAAGTGGGGAGAGAGACAGAAGCTGCCTCTCCTAGAGGAAGGGGGAGCTGAGCTCAGGCTGGCAGCTCAAGATCAGCCTGCCTCAGCCTCAGGTGATGGGGGAGGTAGTGGGCGTGTCTTGTCTCTTAAAGAGATAGAACAATCATTACAAGTCCCAAACTCTCTGACCTTTGGCCTCTTTGGGCCTTCACAGAGGAGAAAAATCTCTGCTCCATTGGTGAGCTGCAGGATGGACTATCACCACTGTCCCCTGGACCCAATCCTCCTTTATGGTCACTACCTTGCCCCTCACTGTCCTTGAAGTTCCATCCTTGGTAGACAACATTGGAAAGCAAAGAAAGATAAAAGTTAAAAACAAGGACCTCTCTCTAGACTCCCAACTTCTCCATCTTTCCAAGGAGACAAATAGCAACACCTTTGTGCTCTTGCCTCTTGTCTGTCGCCTTCTCTTGGCTACCCTGGGAATGGGGTTTCAGCCAGGGCAACAGACTGATTCTTGCCAAATTAGGCAAGGATTAGACTGAGGGCTGCAGGCCTGTAATCACAGCTACCTAGAAACTGAGACAGGAGAATTATAGATTTAAGACCTGCCTGAGCTACAAAATGAGTTGAAGGCCAGTCTGGGCAACTAAGTGAGACCAGCCTCCAAATAAAAAGTGTAAGGGTTGAGGGTGTAGCTCAGTTGGTGCAGTGATTGTTCAGCATGCAGAAAGCGCTGGGCTCAGTCACCAGTGCCTCATATGCAGGGTGTGATGGTGCCTACCTGTAGTCTCGGCACTGGGAAGGCACAGGCAGGGGGTTCAGTAGTCCTTGGTTATGCTCAGCCTCATAGTGATCTGGAGGCAGTCGGGGATATTTGAGACCCAATTTCAAAACAAAACAATAACAACAACCAAAAAAACAAAAAGTAAAAAAGAATTTTTTTAATTAATAAATAAAGGGCTGGAGAGATGGCTCAGTGGTTGGTAAGAGCACTTGCTGCTCTTGCAGAGGACCTGAGTGTTAAGAATTTTTCCTAATATGAGCTCTCTGCCAACGCAAAAATCCCAATCAAGCTAAATCACAACACACCAAATTAAAATATATCCAGGTTTAATGGGATTCCTGCACTCTTGGGTGGCCCTGAGGGGGAACCAGGAGACCACAAAGCGGCAGTGGGGGGGGGGGGCACACGAGACCATGCGTTTCTCCTTTGGGAGCTCACAGACCAAAGCAACTCCCCAGGTCAGGGAGGCTGGGATGGATGCTAGGGGCTGGGGACTATGCCCTCAACTTAACACTGAGTTTGGCTCCCAGCATCCACATGGTAGCTCATAACTATCTGTAACTCCAGTTCCCGGGGATCTGACACCCTCACACCAATGCACATAAAATAAAGTTAAATAAATTATTTTTTTAAAAATATATTGAAAAGAAACCCAAGCCTCTGGGGTGGCAGGTTGACTTAGACAAAGCCCGAGTACCCTGAGATTAAAGGTGTGAGCCACCACCTCTGGGTTTACTAGCTGCTCTTGTAAAGGACCCAGATTCAATTCCTAGCACCCACATGGTGACTCATAACTGTCCGTAGCTCCAGTATCTAGGATACTGTACACCTTTTTTTTTTTTTTTTTTTTTTTTTGGTTTTTCGAGACAGGGTTTCTCTGTGGCTTTGGAGCCTGTCCTGGAACTAGTTCTGTAGACCAGGCTGGTCTCAAACTCACAGAGATCCGCCTGCCTCTGCCTCCCAAGTGCTGGGATTAAAGGCGTGCGCCACCATCACTCGACTTTTTTTTTTAATATTTATTTATTTATTATATATACAATATTCTGTCTGTGTGTATGCCTGCAGGCCAGAAGAGAGCACCAGACCCCATTACAGATGGTTGTGAGCCACAATATGGTTCCTGGGAATTGAACTCAGGACCTTTGGAAGAGCAGGCAATGCTCTTAACCTCTGAGCCATCTCTCCAGCCCTGTACATCTTCTGCCTTCCAAGAGCAATGCATGGATATAGTACATAGACATACAAGCAGGCAAAACACCCATATACTTAAAAATTAACAATTAAAAAGAAAAAGACACCAAAAGTAAATGGGTACTGTCCTGGTTGGTTTTGTTTGTTTCTTTTTGCCTGCAGGACAGAAGAGGGTGCCAGATCTCATTACAGATGGTTGTGAGCCACCGTGTGGTTGCTGGGAATTAAACTCAGGACCTTTGGAAGAGAAGCCAGTGCTCTTAACCTCTGAGCCATCTCTCCAGGTCTTTTTTTGTTTCTTTTTGCATTTATCCGTTTGACACAGCTAGAGTTACATGGGAAAAGGGACATGAATTGAAAAAATGGGCCCATCAAATTGCTTGTAGGCAACACTATAGGGCATTTTCTTTTCTTTTTTTTTTAAATATTTATTTATTTATTATGTATACAATATTCTGTCTGCAGGCCAGAAGAGGGCACCAGACCTCATTACAGATGGTTGTGAGCCACCATGTGGTTGCTGGGATATGAACTCAGGACCTTTGGAAAGAACAGGCAATGCTCTTAACCGCTGAGCCATCTCTCCAGCCCTAGGGCATTTTCTTGATTAACGATTGATGTGGGAGGGATTAGCCCACCTGGACAGGTGGTCCTGGGGTGTATAAGAAAGCATACTGAACAAGCCATGGTGAACCTTCTACTTTCAAGATCCTGCCCTGAGTCAGCCCTGGATGGATTATAACCTGTCTGTCATAATTGTCTATTTAACCAAATAAACCCTCTCTTCCTCAAGTTGCTTTTGGGTTTTATCGTAGCAATAGAAAGCAAACTAAGACAGTACCATCCAGTCTGCTGAGGGTCCCCAGAAGATAAAGGGTGGAAGACAGGATGTTCTTCTCTGCCCTTGGTAACCGGAACTCTTGCTTCCACGTCTGGATTCTGGGACTTACACCAGGGTCTCTCCTTCTAGTTTCCCTGGCCTTTGGGCTTGAACAGAGCCGTGCTGCCGATGTGGATGTGCTATCGATCCTGTTCTTTGGAGAGCTCTGACCATCTATTAACTTTACTTTTCTGCGATTCTCTCTTCCAAATCGGTCATATGGATGTATTGAGGGCAAAGAGCTAGATGAAGATAGGCGAGATCATGTGTATTGAACACGGCAGGCCCCCTTGAACAGTTGCTGTACTTTAATTACCTGCTATAATGTAATCGCTGGCCTCTAGCACAAAGCCAGATGCATATTTTGCATGCTGTAAGTATTTTGTATTGTTTTGTTTTTTGTCGTTGTTTTTTCGAGACAAGAGTTTCTCTATGCAACCCTGACCATCCAGAACTTGGTCTGTAGACCAGGCTGGCCTCAAACTCAGAGGTTCACCTGCCTCTGTCTCCTGAATGCTGGGGATTAAAGGCGTGTGCTAACATCACCTGGCTATATTCTGTTAGTACTTAGTAAATAAATGGATGAATGTTTATTTGTCCATGGCTCTTACTATTTTATGAGCTTCATAAAAGCAAGGGCCGTATTTTGTTTATTTCTGTGCCCTGTGTTGAGCAGAACATCAGGCACACAGGAGTACTTAATAAATGCTTGTTGTGTGACTCAATAAGATAATGGAGCTGAGCTGGAGAGTCGTCATCATCCCTTGGGCTACAAACCACAAGGTAATGTAGAGCTTGGAGGATCAGCTGACACCAACTGAATCTTGGCTTCTGAAGAGAGAATAGCCAGAGGATTTCTTTCTTGTAGATGCTATGCTATGGGGAGGGCCCAGCCTCTGGAGTATTGTGCGTGAGTGTGCTTTTCAATCACATTGATTTACTCTCGTGCACGGGCGTGTTATAGCACAGGTATGACGGCCAGTTTTCTCCTTATGCCAGGTGGGACCCAGAGATCAAACTTAGGCTGTCAGGTTTGGCAGCAAGCACTTGTTGAGTCATCTCACCGAACCCTGGCGATGTATTTTTGCTTAAAAGTTTGACTCTGGTGTGGCATGGTGGCACATGCCTTTAATCCCATCACTCCTCAGGCGGCAGAGGCGCGTGGGTCTGTGAGTTCCAGGACAGCCAGACTGCATAGTGAGATCCTGTTTTTTAAAAATAAGTAAATAAAATAAAAGTCCTGTAGGTGAATGGCAGAAAGCCAAAGAGTAGGCTGGCCAGCTGGGCTAGACAGACTTGTCAGGCTCTGCGTTCATTGAGAGTAAATAAAGTGAAGACCAATTGAGCAAGGCCCCCTGGTGTGTCAGCCTCCGTGAGGACACACATGCACTTGTAACTGCATACACACCATGCACCTATGCATGTTTAAAAACTGCATCTGGACCAGCGAGATGGTGCAGCAGGTAAAGGTGTTTGCCCCCAAGCCTGATGAGAGAGCTGAAGCCCCAAGATCCACGGAGTAGGATAGAATCTGCTTCTGCAATCTGTCAGGTAGGTAGATAGATAGACACGTGTACTAAAAATTTTATCCAAAACAGAAAAGGATAATAAAGTAAAATTAAAAATCGTATCTGAAGCCGGGCGATGGTGGCGCACGCCTTTAATCCCAGCACTCGGGAGGCAGAGGCAGGCGGATCTCTGTGAGTTCGAGGCCAGCCTGGTCTACAGAGCTAGTTCCAGGACAGGCTCCAAAACCACAGAGAAACCCTGTCTCGAAAAACCAAAAAAAAAAAAAAAAAAAATCGTATCTGAAGCCAGGCGGTGGTGGTGCATGCCTTTAATCCCAGCACTTGGGAGGCAGAGACAGGTGGATCTCTGTGAGTTCAAAACCAGCCTGATCTGTACATAGTGAGTTCCAGGACAATATATACAAGCAATGTACAGCATCCACATTGTATTAGGTAACCTGGAGATGACTGCCATAAAGAGACTGTTCATTGTTTATATGCAAGTAACCATGCGCCGCCCCACACCTTTAACAGGGCCTCACTGTGTAGCCATGGTTGGCTTGGAACTGTCTATATGGACCAGGCTGGCCTCACTCATCGAAATCTGCCTGCCTCTGCATCTGGAATGCTATGATTAAAGGCTTGTGCTGTTACACCTGAGAAGCCATTAGTGTTTTTGCAATCCTGGGGCCGGAAACCAAGAGGGCTCAGGGGGTTAATCATTAGCCTTCTCGCTGACCGGTAGGGCATCCAGGAAATGAAAGTCCATCAGCCACAGCCCAAGTGTGCAATGAAGGAGCCTACGGTTTACAATCCACTGAGGGCTGGGTGCCGTGCATCTAGGGTGGGACAGTCTGCCAATCTTACCAGAGTGATCTCTCTGTTAGTGCCTGAGATTCTCAGGATCCTGATCTCAGGATTTAAATTTTTTTTTCTCCTCCCGAGTTGAGTTAAGAAGCATTGGATGCAAACACAGACCCTCCTCACAGCCCAACCAACACTTCAGGTTAAGTCCCCTGGACTAGCTCTGAGGATTTCTTTCCTTTGAAAGCAGCAAATTCAGCCCTCAGCACCCTCTTTAAAATGCAAATGACCCTGAGAAGTTCTCAGTGCTTAGCTGGATTGTGTAAAAGTTTTTTTTCCCAGGTCACAGATAGCCTCAGAGGCTTTTCTAGTGGGTGGTGAAAAGAGATCCTGGAACTGGGGAGGTTCCCAGGGTACTCACATGTTTGTTTTGTGTTGGTTTGGTTTTCTTTCCTCACAGACTGTTTCTCTAGACTGCTGCTGAGCGTCCGGGCCTGGTGGTTCAAGCCTGTAGCCTTCAGTTGATGCTGAGGAAGGACGGTCACAAGTTCAAAGCCTTTCTGTGAGTGTAAGACTAGCCTGAACAACTAGTTGAGACTTTGTCTCAAAAAAAAAAAAAAAAAAAAAAAAAAAAAAGAACAAAAAAAAGGGGGGGGGCTGGAATACAGCTATCCATAGCCTGTGTTATGGGTTCAGGTTCCACCATCCACTAACAACGACATTGCTATAGAATATGTAGGACAATCTTCTAAGGGTTGAGGAAGTCCAGTTCAATTTGTAGAGTGCTTGCCTAGCATTCACAGGGCCCTGGGTTGGGCTCCCGCACATTCCTGTCAGCCTGGCACTCGGGAGATTAGTTCAGAAAGGGAGGCTTATCTTTTCACCTACATAGTATGAGGCCATCCTGGACTAGAGGCCCTACCTCCCAAGAACCTACTGAGATTTCCTATGGACACCGTCCCTTTTGTGGATTAATAAATACAGACTAGGAGCTCCCACACTGCAGTCTCTACATACGGACCCAGTGGATCTTCACACTCGAGGTCGATGCCTGTTTGACAGAAGAGGAGAAGTTCACTGCCTCACAGAGCCCCAACTGTGTTGGGAGCCGCTTTGTGTTCTCTCCTTGGGGTGTGTGTGATGGGGGGAGGGGATGATGAATGACCCTTTCTGACCCTCTCCGAAGCCTAGAGAAGTACTTGATAAGCAATCTGAAGCAATGCATCAGGACTGAAAAAAAAAAGTGCTTTAGACTGACCCGTCCACACGGCCCTTAATCATCGAAAACCCTCTTTATTGAATTATCAGAGTGTAATGGAAGAGTCAATGAGAGTCCTCAGGAATCCAAGGCCAATGTTTGCTTGGCAGAAGAAATCAAAGCCCCAAAGACTCCCTGCACCTAGCAATGATATAAAATATGTATTTTTACATAACTGGGAGGAAAAAAAAATAAACGACAGGCTGCCCAATGGGGGAAAACGCTTCTTTATTTCCATTATCTTGTTCAGTGCCCTGATCTGGGCAAGAGCTTCAGTGGGAAAGAAAATACCAGAGCCCTCTCCCTCAGAGCCTCCTGGTGGGCTAAGAGGCCCAGGGAGCCAAGAAGCGGAAATCCAAAAGGCTGCTGGGTGTGAGCTTAGAAAGCCATTAAAATGGAGGGGTTCGCCTGGGGGAGCGCTGGCAGAGACAATGTGGGTTATGTGGGTTAGAGACAGCACCTCTACAGACGAAGCTGCACTCTTTGTGGGCTCAGGTTTACCATTAGCTTCAAGGGAAATACTGTAAACCTGACTGTGCCCTGGGGTGGGACGATAGGGTTGGACTGTTCCCAGGGGTGGGGAGATAGGGCTAGGCCTTTCAAAGGCATAACTCTCACTCCTCAGTGATTGTTCTGGCTTTGGGCTCAATTGTACAGATGAGGTCACTAACTTGCCTAAGGTCACACAGGCACTGACTGCAAGAACATTATTTTGTAGTTTTTGGTTGCTTGTTTGAGACTCTCAGGGCTCAAACTCAGTATGCAGCCGAGGAGGATGGCCCCGGAGTTAGGGTTTTCCTGCCACCACCTCCCAAGTGCTGGGATTATAGCAGGCTAGCACCATACCTGGTTTCTAGAGTGGTAAGGGTGGAATCCCGGGCTCCATTCATGTTAGGTTTGTTCTCTACAAACTGAGTCCCATCCCAACCTCTGTTTTTTTTTTTTATTGTGATTTTTATTTTTAATTTTTCTAAATTTTTTATGATTTATTTAACTTTATGTTCATTGGTATAAAGGTGAACTGGATTTTCAGACAGTGTGAGCTGCCATGTGGGTGCTGGGAATTGAATCCAGGTCCTCTGGAAGAACAGTCAGTGCTCTTAACCATTGAGCCATCTCTCCAGCCCTGCAACCTCTGTTTTTTTTTTTTTTTTTTTTTTGGTTTTTCGAGACAGGGAGACAGGGTTTCTCTGTGGTTTTGGAGCCTGTCCTGGAACTAGCTCTTGTAGACCAGGCTGGCCTCGAACTCACAGAGATCTGCCTGCTCTGCCTCCCAAGTGCTGAGATTAAAGGCGTGCGCCACCACCGCCTGGCCCAACCTCTGTTTTGTAGTTTTGTCAAAACCTGTATCATAGGACGAGAGGTGCCTTTGTTAGCATGTCCATGGCAGGACAGGCAAGACAGGGAAACTGATCTAATGTTTATCTTATTTTTGATCCTAAAATAATGTACCACAGATAGAATTCTCTGCAGAAAGTGGTGGTGAACGTGTTATGGCTATGGCGTTAAACGTCTCAATCTAGCCAGGCAGGGATGGTGCACATCTTTAATCCCAGCACCAGGGAGGCAGAGGCAGGCAGAGGCAGGCAGAGTTTGAGCTCAGCCTGGTCTACATAGTGAGTTCTAGGATAGTCAGGGATACACAGAGAAACCATGTCTTGAAAAACAAACAAAAGCCTCAATCTGTGGAGCAGGAAAGCTGGAGTTCATCTTTTTAATTTTAATTTATTTATATTTCAGGTATACTGGTGTTTTGCCCGCATGTGTGTCTGTGCGAGGGCGTCAGAGCCCCTGGAACTGGAGTCACAGTTGTTAACTGCCATGCGGGTTCTAGGATTTGAAAACAGGTCCTGTGGGAGAGCAGCTAGTGCTCTTAACTGCTGAGCCATCTCCAGCCTCTCAGTTCTAGTCTCTTACTTCCTACACGTTATTAAGAAAGTTGTAGGTAAATAAGAATTGAGTGATCCTAAAGTTTCTCTTCCAGTTCGACATCAAAAACTGGTGTGTGTAGTAATGCCTGTTTGTAATCCCAGCGTATAGGATGCTGATGCGAGAGGATTCTAAATTCAAAGCCTGTCTGGGCTACTTAAGAGGAATTTGTCCCAAAAACCAGACAAACACGAGCCATTTGTAGTGGCACACGCCTTTAATCCCAGCCCGTGGGAAGTGGAGGCAGGTGGACCTCTCTGAGTTCCAGGCCAGACTAGTCTACATAGTGAATTCTAGGACATCCAGGGCTACATAGATCCTGTCTCAGGCAAACAAATGAACAATAACCAGACAAACAAGGGTCTGGAGAGATGACTTAGGAGTGAAGAAGGCTTGCTTTTCTTCCAGGGGACCAGAGTTCGGTTTCCAGCTCCCACATCGGGCAGCTGAAAAAAAAAAAAAAAACACCTGTAATTCCAGCCCCAGGAGATTCTAATCCCTTGGATCTACACCTTGACTCACTAACCTGCTGAGAAGATAAAAGAACAGATTTTATGGGTACCTGTAGTTCCATCCCAGAAGTGGGGAAGCTGAGTCTGGACAGTAGTGAGTTCAAGACCATACTGGCCTAAATAGCAAGACCATATCTCCAAGGGGAGGGGGGCAGATGTTAGAAACTTAGATGATTAGATGGTTCTGGCCTGGTGGCTCACTTATGCAAACCCAGTGTTTGGGAGGTGGAAGCAGGAGGATTGCTTAGGTTATCTAAGACAGTTCCAGGCCCACTTGGGCTGGAAAACAAAGATTTTAAAAAACCCCAAACCAAAAAAACTCAAGCTATTGATGGTGGCTCAGTTAGTTAAGGCTGATGATGGGAATTCAATCTCGAGACCCTCTTGGCGGAAGGAGAGAACTGACTCCTGCAGGTTGTCATCTTATCTCCACACCGGCTGTGGCACGTGCCTTGCGCGCGCGTGCGCGCGCGCGCACACAGACACACACACACAGACACACACACACACAGACACAGACACACACACACACACTACATTGTTTTTAAAATCTTTAAGACAAAGTAAACCAAACCCCTCCAACAAAAAACAATAAAGAAAAACGAAATAAAAACGTAGATGAAGAGTAAAGTTCTTTGTAACTCAAAGTCTCAGTGGACTCAGAGCACGCCTGGGCTGAGATTCGAAAGAATTTGTTCTAGGAAACAAGGAAGTCTCGGTCCCAGTGCCAGCCACCAACTACAGTTAGGGTGGAGGAAGTCAAGGGCCGTGCCGTTCCTTGGCTGCCACCTGCAGGTGCGTCCTCAGCCAATCAGTGCGGCCGGGGGCGGTGCCTTTAGGCTCACCTGGCGGCCACAGCCTCTGCCTGGCTCAGTGGAGAGGGGAGCAGCGGTGCGGCTGTGAGCTCTTGGGAAGTTTGCTCGACTCCAGCTCGGCCTAACCGGTCCCTGCCCGACCGCACCGACCGCACCCGAGCTCCGTGTTTGCTCGGCGTCCGCCCGGCCAGCCATGGGAGCCCTGTGCCGCTGTTTCTCCGCGATTCTACTTCTGCTGCAGGTACTTGGAGGGTCCTGACTGCCCGCAGGGCACCTTTCGGCCCCACCACTCCCTTCGTTGATATTTGCTGCTTGCTGCCGTCCCGATTTCCTTCTTCCAAGAAAGTTGGGGTGCAGAGGGCCAGCTGGAGGCTGCACGACGCGGGGCTGAGTGCTGTGAAGTAGGAGGGGGGTCCAGGCAAGCACAGAGTGGCCGCCTCTCCCGCAGGTTCCCAGGTGGGGGCGCGCCACGTTGCGAGCTCTCGGGACCCCGAATTTGAGCATTGGGTCCCAGTTTGAGGCGGGCAGAGGGGGCTTGGAGCAGGATGGGGGGCCTGCATGAAAAAGGGGTGGGGGTAGAAGCAGCGCGGGCGATCCGAGGTAAGGAAAGGGGTACTTTAGCAGTATAAAGGCACCTGCCGTGTAAAGGGACGGTAGACTGGGGATGGGGGCTCTCTGGAGTAAGAAAGAGAAGTCTGAGCTGTTGAGACCCTTTGCGATACGTGGAAAGTGGTGTCCGGAAGAATATAGGCATCTCCACTCCAGTGAGATGCAAATGGAACCAGGTGGGAAAGGCTAGGCTGCGAGGTGGTGACCCTGGAAGTCCCCTCCCCCAAGGGTTCTTGAAGTTTGGCGCCTGGTTTCGGGTTGAGAGGATGGCGTCCCTGTCTGCCGCGAGGGGCGTCCACCCACAATCCCGATGCCCCAGGCGAGGGAAGGGTTATGTTGTTGGTATCGGTATGGGTTCCCCCAAGTCACCAGGTTGCCTGCCTTTTTTCCACCCCAGGTCTCATCGTTGCTCTGCCAGGAGCCAGAACCCGAGCCCTGTCGTCCCGGCTTCAGTGCCGAGGTCTATACGTTCCTGGTGCCGGGGAGGCACCTGGAGAGAGGCCGCGCCCTGGGTAGAGGTAAGGGCGCTCTGCTGGTATAACTGGGCAGAATTGAATCGGGTGGGGGGGGCGCCGACAAACTGTGCTCCCATGCCCGTGGGAAGGAATGGACAAAACTCTCCTTTGGGATTTACGCAAGTTTGGGAATCTAAATTTATCGATTGTGGTTGATCAAGGTAGATGTGTCTGGCTGTGCTATTTTTACAGGGGCCAAGATGGGCCAAGGGTATTTAGAGGTTATCGGTATTTCTCCAACTTCTTGCGGGAGGTAGCCTATCATTTCAGACCGCCAAAACCTGCTGGGTAGGACCAGTTGGCCTGTATTCCCATTTAATAAGCAATTGGAGGCTCAAAAGGTGACTTCACAGGGTCAGCAGGGCGGGGATCAGAACCGAGATTTGACTCCCATTATTTATGTAGTCTCTGAGGCTCTTAGTGACTTGTGACTTTTGTTAATAGAGATGAAAATAGTATTGGTTTTTTTCTTTTCTTTTTTTTTTTTTGTCTTCTTTTTTTTTTTTTTTTGGTATTTTGAGACAGATTTTCTCTGTGTAGCCCTGGCTATAGTGGAACTTGCTCTGTAGACCAGGCTGGCCTCGTTTCTTTAAGAAAAAGATGGTAGCTCTGACTCATAAATGCAAGCACTCAATATATTTCAGGTCTTATCTCATTGTAATAATCTAGAATTTTCTTTGTTTCCCTGTTGGGCATGGCTGGGAACAAGGAAAGAGGACCTTTTTTTTTTTTTAAACTGGCTTTCCTAGTTTCCAGGTGCTTCTTTTGTACCAAAACCACCTCCTCCTCTCATGATAAACAAGAAAGAAATAATATAAAAAGGAGGAGCCACTCAGGATCCCTTCTGGGAAGACTTTGACCAAGTTTGTTCTTACAGCCATAGGCCGCCTGCAAAATCTGTAGCGATCATAATGGTGTCTAAGATTTTTTGGGAATTTTGCAAGTTGTGCCCAAGTTTGATGATGTGTTTTATAGAGAAATAGCAGCTCTATTGGTTAGTTTTATTTGCTTTTCTGAGATCTGACTGGTTCTGTGGAGCTTTCTTTGGCTGAGGAAGACAGTGCTGCCCTGTAGCCCTGAAGCTGGAGTGGTCAATGATTTCCCAGCCTGTCTCCACTTGCTGCCCACCCAAGGAATATGCTGAGCCTCTGCTAGGTTGCTGAGAGCATTTCAGGAAGCCCTTCAGTGGCACTTTGGGACACTCTAGTGAGGTATGTGTGGCCTAGGCGGTTTCCAGTGCCTCTGGAAAGAGGTAGGCACCACTCAGTCTTGAGCTGTGCAGGGTTGGACACGGGAGAGCATGAGTACATAGTAGACACCCCAATCCACGGGCTGGTAGCTTTGTTTTCCTGTGGCAGGATGACACAGCTGTGCCTTAGTTAGGATGGCCTTTGCGCATTAGTTGTGTTGGGGGTCAAACGCAAGGCCTGCTGCTAGCCAGGCACTTTGTCCTATCTGGACTGGACTGGCCTGAAATTCACAATTTAATCCTCCTGCCTCAGACCCTGGAGTGCTGGGATTATAGACTCACTTTGGCACTAGCCTGGCTTTTATTTTGCACATCTAAGCTCTAGTGACCAGTCACTAATACCATTGCATTATCATGATAATACCATTTATAACTAATGGTGCCACCTGTTCACTTTGACCCCATCTGGGAGCAAGTGCTCCATTTACCTGACGTGAAAATGAGAACTTCCGGAGGGTGGACATCATTCTAGTCCTTAAAGAACTCGGTGTGTGTGTGTGTGTGTGTGTGTGTGTGTGTGTGTGTTTGGCTTGACTGGCTTTTGTATTGCCTGAAGATTCTACAACTAGTCTTTCTCTTTTTTGTTCCCTTTTCTCACAGAGAGAGAGAGAGAGAGAGAGAGAGAGAGAGAGAGAGAGAGAGAGAAAAGAAAGCGAGAGCTGAGTCTTGATGTAGTGGTTCATACCTATAATCAGCTCTTGGGAGGCGGAGGCAGGAGAATTATTAAAAGTTCTAAGTTTGAGGTTAGCCTGGTCTTATATAGTGAGTTCCAGACGAATCTGGGGTACAGAGTGAGATGAGACTCTTCTTCAAAAACGAGAAAGAAAAGAGGGGGAGAAAGGAAAGAAAGGTTGAAGGAAGGACAGGCTAGGTATGTGTTCCTGTTTGGGGAAAACTGCTTCCATTGTAAAATAGACTGAGGACCGAGGTCTTGAGGTGGGGGAGGTAAAGGGGTTCTCCCTGGTGGTTTGGGTAGGAGAGAGAGGCAGCCTGCTCTCAGCATCCCCCAAGCTTCCAAGGGGCGGCTCCATCACCATACTTGCCAGGGCTCTATTGCTCCACTGGAGTGGGGAATTGCTCTAGGTCAGAGTGCTTTTCCAGACATCACACTTATATCCCAGGAAATGCTCTGTGACTTGAAAGAGTTGCCCAGATTTAGGAAGATGGTGTCACTCTCTTTGGACCTCTGGGGAAATGGAGGATTGTGCAGCTCTAGGCTCTCCTATACAGATTCCTGAAGAGTTTGCTGCCCAGGAGTTTGGAAATAAGACCTGACACTGGCTAAAAAGTTACAAATAGGATTTGATTGAACAAAGAAAGGACCATCCCTGTGTCCCATGAGCTTGACTGCACAGTTTCAGCCTTGTAGATTCTCTCCCAACCCCCAGACAGGGTTTCTCTGTAATTTTGGAGCCTGTTCTGGAACTCACAGAAATACACCTGCCTCTGCTTCCCAAGTGCTGGGATTAAAGGCCCCATAAGACTTGCAGATTTTTCGAGACCAGCCTGGTCTACAAGAGCTAGTTCCAGGACAGGCTCCAAAACCACAGAGAAACCCTGTCTCGAAAAACAAAAACAAAAAAAAAAAGACTTGCAGATTCTTTCACTGGCTTTTTAAAATACAAATAAAAAAACCCAAAAAACAAAACAAAACAAAACAAAAAAAACCCAGAAAACAAACAAACAAAAAACCCCTCCCACTATCTAAGTATATTCTTTCATTAGGTTTGTTCATTTATTTGTTCTGTTTTTGATGTTTTTTTGTTTTTGAGAGGTAGCCTTAGCTGGCCTGGAATTCATTATTGTAGACCAGGCAGGCCTTGAACTCACAGGATTCCCCTGCCTCTGTTTTTTGAGGGTTAGGAAGCAGACACCAGTTCTGGTTGTTCTGTTGTTGTTGTTTGGGGTTGTTTGTTTTTTGTTTTGTTTTTGGGACAGAGGTTTAGGGGCTCAGTCTGGCCTGGATCTTATGTATAGCAGATGACTGAATTTGTGATCTTCCCGCTTCCGCTTCTCCACTGCTGGGATGGAAAGTGTGCACCACCATGCTGGGTTTTGTTTGTTTTTAACTGATTCTGTGTTTTCTTTTTCTTTTCTTTTCTTTTTTTTAAATACGAAGCTCTTTGCAAGTTTTCATGTCATCCCTGTTCAGGGCCATGCTAATTGCTGTCCCATCCTAATGAAACAGTCTTTGTGGTTTATTGAGACAAGGTCTAACCCAGGCCGTTATGGAACTCACGGCATAGCCCAGTTTAGTCTTGAACTCATGGTGATCCTCCTGCCTCAGCCTCCTGAATGCTGGGATTACCAACACTGCCAAGTCTACTGTAAGCTGCTTCTCTAGAGTGTCGCTTATTTTCCTTTTTCTTAGCACAGAATTTTCAGAGACCCAGGTGATGAGACCTTCGCCTCTCTGGAGACACTAGACAAATGAACAGGGTTACATCTATATGGAGTGAGAAAGAGCTGACAAGCCCTTTAAATTACTGGCTTTTCCTCCCATAGCTTTCTTCACAACGTCTGCAGGACAAACAGGCCTGTAGTCTGGGCCTGGGCTTTGGTCACTTGATGGATTGACCCAGTTCCAGGCATCCACCTGTGTGGACTAAATACACCCATTTCCTCTCCTTTCTGAAGGATGTGCTGAAAGCTGCAGGGATAGGGAGAGAAGCAAACGTGGATCGCCTTCCGTCATCAGATACTCACTCCCACCCCAGCCTCCTAAACTCTCCCCTTATTCCTCATGCCTGGGACTGGGGCTCATGCAGGCCTTCCTAGAAAAGAGGCTGGTGTCTGCCATTCCGCCCTTGCCTTTGTCTCCTGAGGAGGAGGAGTGTAGGCGGTGAGGTCGCAGGCTCAGCCAGGCCATTTAAGGAAAGCTGCCTTCCTGCTGCCCAGCCCTCTCTGCCAGGTGGATAAAAATCCCTGTTTACTCTCTGGGACTTTTTATTGCCTGAAATGCTCACCTTGGTATCTGTTACACATTCCCTTCCAAGAGCAGCCTTAGATAAGCCAGGTGTGGGGACAATCAGCTCTTGAAATCTCCAAGAAGCTGCCAAAACCCTAAAATCAGCCAGAGACACCATCATAGTCCAGACTCAGCCTTTGGGGGTTTTACTGTGCCTCACCCCAATCTCTTTTCAGGGCATCAAGTTTTCTTCTAAGAAGAATGAAATCATTACAGCAGGTTCAGCGTGAAAGTGTAGGAAGCTTCAGGTTTGAGCACAAGTAGTTACTACCAATCTGACTTTATATAAGTCAATTTGCTTCTGTGAGACCCTGTTTACTTATCTGTTGAGTGTGAAAATCATATACATTGGTTTTGTTATATACATTAACGCATATTTGATGAGTAATAAATGCTAGCTGGAGTATGGGCATCTGGCTCTTTTATGCCAGCACTAGGCTAAGCCCTGGGAAATATGGCTGAAAATAAATGAAAAAATATGGGGGTGGAGAAGGCAATGAGCCAGGCACGGTGGTAAGGCATAAGCAGGTGGATCTTTGAGTTCCAGGACAGCCAGGGATACACAGAAAAGCCCTGCCTGTCTCCAAAATAAAGTCAGCCAGATGACATAGTGGGTAAAGGCACTTGTCACCAAATGTGAAGCCTGGAATTTGGTGCACAGCACCCACATGGTAGGAGGAGAGAAAGGACTCCCACGGGTTGTCTAACCTCACATGCATGCAGTGAATGTTCACACACGGTAAATGATGGGCTGTTGTTGCTGTTTCAAAAAGCTGATTGTGGTGGTGTGCACCTTTAATCCTACCACTGAGATTTCAAGGCCAGTCTGGTCTACAAAGCAGTTCCAAGCTCAGTAGACTACACAGTACGGTGACACCCTTTTTCAAAGGAAGGAAGAAAAGGAAGAAGGATTTTGAACAACCTCCTCCACGCTCTGACCAAGATACTATAGTGAAACTCCAACCCCTTCTCCATCACTGCCAAACTCCCACTATGACCCATATCCTGATACTCAGGGCAAGACATTTTGCAAACATAAAACAGCTTTGTCTGGATAAACAGCTCCAGGAGGGAGAAACTGCAGATTTGCAAGTGGCCGCAGGAGTTGTATTCCCCAAACCTCCTGTGTGAGTCCCTTCTCAGACACCCCTTGCCTGAGGGAGAGTGTCTGTCCTTCTGTCTGAAGTAAACAGTCTAGTCTGTTGAGGTCAGTCTTCATCTCTCTTCTGCCCACATAAGTTGCTTCAGAAATTCAGCAAGAAGCCGGGTGGTCGTGGTGCACGCCTTTAATCCCAGCACTCGGGAGGCAGAGGCAGGCGGATCTCTGGGAGTTCGAGGCCAGCTTGGTCTACAAAGGGAGTTCCAGGACAGGCTCCAAAGCTACAGAGAAACCCTGTCTCGAAAAACCAAAAAAAAAAAAAAAGAAAGAAAGAAAAGAAATTCGGCAAGAATCATTAGATCAGGTGTGGTGGTAACACCTGTAACATCTGTATCCCAGTGCTGGGGAGGCTGATGAGGCAGGAGGATCTCAAGTTTGAGGTTAGCCTGAGCTACCTGTGGGGAGAGAAGGATTAAAAAAATAAAAGCTGATCATGGAGGCACATGAGGCAGGAGGATTGAGTTTAGAGACAACCTGGTTCTGTAGTGAGTTTCAGGCTAGGTGGGAGCTACATAATGTCTTAGTAAGAGGAAGAGGAAATGAAGGGGAAAAGTGGATAATAATTTCTTAAGGACCTGACAGGCCTTCTAGTCTCGTTTTGAACAAATGAATGGATGCATGAATCAATTTTTGCTACCTTGACTCAGTTTTTTCTCTGTGGCTTCATCCTGTGTCCCCAGAGCAGCCCCGGAGGGTGAATGAGCAGGGCAGAGTAGGTCGCCTGGAATTAATGTTCTTGTGTGGCGTTTCTGCCCAGCACTCTCCCTGGACACCAAGTCTGGCCCTAAGCGTGTCCTTGGAGATATTGTGAACCAAGCAAGTCACTTTGAAAGTTTCTGATGCCACAGAAGGGAGACTTCAAACCCAGATCTGGAAATGAGCATTAGTCTTTTTAAAGTGATTTTCTTTGGTCAATTAGAAAGAAATTTGTAAACCGGGCGTTTGTTGTGCATGCTTTTAATCCGGAGGCAGAAGCAGAGGCAGACGCAGGAGGATCTCTGTGAGTGCGAGGTCAGCCTGGTCTACAAGAGCTAGTTCCAGGACAGATTCTAAAACTACAGAGAAACCCTGTCTCAAAAACAAACAAACAACAAAAAATTGTAACTTCTATTTCACTTTATTTTATTTATTTTTGAGTTTCACTATCTAGCTTTGGCTGGCCTGGAGCTCCCTGAATAGACTAGACTGGCCTTGAACCAGATCTGCCTGCCTCTGCCTCCTGAGTGCTGGGAACACCCCACGCCAGACCCTGTTTACCGGCTGGCTTGGAACTTATGTAGGTAGCACTGGTTTAGATCTCTGGTCTTCTTGCCTATGCCCCCAAGTGCTGGAATTTCTAGTGTATGCTACCCCAAAACCAGTCTTAGAAGGTTCTTGCGCCAGTGTCTGTCTGCTGAGGAACTCCTGCCCAGACTTTTCTTCCTTGAGCCTTAGTTTCCCCATCTGTAACGTGGATATAACCATATATACCGAAATCCTCGGGGCATCCGTCAAACTCAGTGAGTATTCAGAATCGAATCCTGCAGGGCGCCCTTGGTTTGTGACTTTCCCCTTTCTGTGATTTATGTGCTTGGCTGGAGAGTTGGTTGAAAGTTGCCCCTAAGCTCTCTCTCTCCCGCCCAGCAAACCAGCCAAACCAGTTTCTTTACTCTCCTTGCTTCTGTACTGAGCAAACACTGCTTTGCACACTATTGACCAGGAGCTTGCCTTTGTTAGAAAAGGAAATTCAATGGTATTTTCTTTCTTACAATGTGGGAGTGGGCGGCAGTGCGATTGCCGTGGGTTAGAAAGGGTTCAAATTGGAGCAGAAGTAGGTAGAGTAGCTGGGGGTTGGGAAGTCAGGATGGCCTCAAGTTTGTTGTTCCAAAAACCTCAGTTTTTAGGACTATTTCATAATACATATGCTTAAAGATACTTATTTGTTGATCCATTGCAAAAGGCTTTCTGGCCATCTTTTGAGACCATGGTCCACCCCGTCCCCACAGACAAGCATAGAGTTGTATGGGGCCATTCACAAATACAGATGTACCATCCTACAAATTTACTGGACCTCAGACTCCCAGATCTGCCTGCCTCTGCCTCCCAAGTGCTGGGATGTTAAAGGCCCATGACTCTGCACTAATGAATTTGGCATTTTTGTTTAACGCTCTCCAGGTATCCGACACACATTCATTCCCCTGTCAGCCCAGGAGTTAGGTCACAGGTGTTTGATGAGTAAACACTTGGTGCCAGTCAGGGTGTGGGCATCTGGCTACCTACCCTGAGGTCCAGGATCTAAAAGCACCCTTGGTCCATGGGACTAGTGGATTCAGAATGTAGACAGTGCACCAGAGACTGTGAGTCTCTGCCCTCAAGGAGGTCCAGAAAAAAAATCTCTGCTTAGAGAGACTTCCACAGGGCGTTTGGGGAGGAGGGGCCTGTAGAAGTGGTCAGTTTCACCTGCCCGGTCTTGGTGAGTAAGAGGGCGTGGGCAGGCACGAAAAGGAAAGTCACCACAGGCTCCTGTGGGACTTTGGGCCTTTCAGTCCACTGGTGAGGGCTTTCTCCTTCTAGTCTCTAAGGCAAATTAAGCATATATGAGCAGGAACAAAATACGACTGACACTGAGACGATGCTCAGCCTGTCTCCTCCTCACCCAGGGCTTCCCTCCCACAGGTTTCTCTTGTGTGGATCTTCTCAGGATCTCCTTGCTGAACAGTCAGGAGAAGTCCGGGGGTGTGGCTCTGTGGTCTGGTGTGAGCCTACTGAGCGTGAGGCCCTGATTTTGATCCCCAGCATTGAGGACAATCAGAAACAGAACCCAGTTTCTACTGCCTGTTGCCAAACCCCAGATGTCCCACAGAACCCACTTCCCTTCCTAAGGGCGATGGTACCCACTTCCTTTCTTGAGGCAAGGGATTTCCTCCTTCCCCCTCACCCCCAGAAAGATGTTTTTTCTCTGCCTCATTGATGTTTCTCTCTGCCTCATTGATTTTGTGACATTACAATTGAAGTTTTTTTTTTTTTTCTTTTCAACGTTTGCTTTGGGCAGTTTTCACAGCCCATTTCTCCCCTATACTGCTAAACTGGAGACTTAAACCCAGGATCTCCCGCATCCTAGGCCCTCTGCCTTTGAGATACATCTCCATCTTCTTTTCCACCAGAGAGAGGGTTTCTCGGTGTAGTCTGGCTGGCCTGGAACTCAGAGAAATCCACCTGCCTCTGCCTCCCGAGTGCTGAGATTAAAGCCATGTGCCACCATTGTCCCGCACATCTCCATCCTTCTACTTTGGAAAAGGGTCTCTCTTTTTCCCAGGCTGGCTTTGAGCTTACGCTGTGGCCTTGTGCACCAGCCTGTGCTCTGAGGCTTGCTCAGCCTCTTGACCTTCACGTGCAGATACTGCTAGCTGAACAGCCCTGTCTTTTTCAGTGTTGGGGGTCCTGGGAAAAAAAAAGTTCTTCTTCCCCATTCTCTGTCATGGGGAGGTGGGAAGATTCCCTTCCTCCCTCTAACAAGTCATGTTCCAACTAGGACTTGGCTTAAGGCATATAAGCCAGACAGATGTGGGAGTGTTCTTAGGTCCTGAAAGAGGGGGAGGGGCATGTTTAGATGCTACTAGTAGGACCTAGGGGGGTGTACCGGAGATGAACCTGTTCCCCACGAGCCAGCTCATAAATGGCGGCCAGCACAGGACCCTGTGGGATAATTGGCTGAGCCCTAGATAATAATTAGTTAGCTTTGTAATTAGGAGAGCTTCTAAGAAGCCGAAAGTGTTTCAGATTTATTTTACCTGGACAAGTTCAAGACTAAACTTACACCTGTCTCTGTGGTTTGGCATGCAGACCCATCTGCTTCCAAGGGGATCTCTGCGGCGGCTTCTTTCTGGTCCTCTTCCCCACGCCCTCCCTTCTCCCAGTAGTCATTCTTCACCCAATACTCAGGGGGATTTTTTTTTTTTTTAAATTTATGAGACAGTGTCTCAGCCTTGGCTAGCTGGCCTGGAACACAATTTGTAAAACAGGTTGGCTTTGAACTCATAGATCAACTTGCTTCTGCCTTCAAAGTGCTGAGATTAAAGGCATGTGCTACCACACCAGGTCAGAGTGATGAATTTTTAAAAAATTAAATTAGAAAGTATCATTCCTATTTATAATTGCCTGGGACTCCCTGCTTCATACAGAATAAAAATCGTGTCCATGACTTCCAAGGCTCAGGTACTAGGTCCCTACCACAGCCCCATGACTTGGGTCCTCATTTTTTTCCCCCGACTCTCCATATGTACGTTGTTCAGGTAATCTGCTTCCTGGTTGTACTCAGAATACCATAGTATTTCAGATGAATGCTGGTTTTGAACTCCTGATCCTCCTACCTGGGAGTGGTGGCATTTCAAGTATGTACAACCACACCCGATACGTTACCCGTTTATGACCACTCACCTGTGTCAGGTAAAGTTTTGCTAGAATGTTGCCCATTCAATGAGGACTTTCCCCATTGCTTTATTTGTCTGTAGCCCCCTGACTCCTATTCTTGGGGGCAGTGATGGGGATTGAACACAGGGCCTTGTGTGTGCCATGCAAGTACCTGTAACTGAGCCACACCCCAGCGCTCTCTGCCACTTTCCACCATTGAACATGCCACTTATTCCTTCCATAAAAACACAAATTCTAGGGGGCCAGGCCTTTCTGTATTGTTTGCTCTTGAGCTGTATTCCAGGCAGAACAGAGGTTTTTTTGTTTTTTTTGTTTTTTTTTTTTTATTTTCGAGACAGGGTTTCTCTGTAGTTTTTGGTGCCTGTCCTGGAACTAGCTCTTGTAGACCAGGCTGGCCTCGAACTCACAGAGATCCGCCTGCCTCTGCCTCCCGAGTGCTGGGATTAAAGGTGTGCGCCACCACCGCCTAGCGAGGTTTTTGGTTTTTGAAGATAAAATGCGGCCTAGTGAGATGGCTCGGGGAGTAAAGGTACCTGCTGCTGTACCTTCTGGAACCTGAGTTTGATTCTCCAGAACCCATGTGAAAGTGGAAGGAGAAAACTGACTCCAAAGCTATCTTCTGGGCCTCCACATGAACACCATAACCCTGCCTACATATCACACACACACACACACACACACACACACACACACACACACACACGCACACACACGTTCAAAAGTTCTGAAAGACAGAATGGGCTGTTAGAGTATAGGCACGTGAGGAGGAAGGATGCTATGTTTTCAGGCTCTGTGTTTCTTCTTGGCACTCCCTGTAGACACAGCTACAGTATAACCTTACCTAATTGTCCTATTACAAGGTTGCTTGCTGCCCAGAGTCTAAAAGGTCAGATGAGTCTCTGCGGCCCACACTTCAGGGTGTAAGGAAGCCAGGTGACATCTCAAGGAACACCGGGCACCTTGCTTTCCAGCCGTCAGGCTCACCTCCCTGAACAAGCCTCTCTCAGATTGGCTTCTCACCTCCATGCTGCAGCCCATTAATAGTTCAAGACTTCCTACTTCTTGGCAGGCCCCAGCATCTTGGAAGGAGCTGGATGAGAGATCTAGAAAGCTCAGAGGTAAAAATGCAAAGCTAACTTGGTTAGACCAGCCGAGGTAGAGCTCTCAGGGCTAAAATCCATCCCGCCAATCAATCATCAATCAATCTCCACTGTGTGTAGAGTCTCCATCCTTTTGTAAGATTCATCACTCTGCTTCAGAAGTAGAGGGGCCAAACCAAAATACAGGACACCAATGAACTTCTTTTCGAGACAAGTCGAACTGGCAATGTAGACCATGTTGGCCTGCTTCTGCCTCCTAAGTTCTGGGATTATTTATGTACGCCATCACTTATTTTTGAATTTCACATTTTTAGAGTAAGAATGCTTTATGGAGTATTTGCGACATACTTACTAACATTACCCTGGGCCTAGAAGTGTAACTCAAAGGGGGAACAAGGGGACTGGAGAGATGGCTCAGCAATTAAGACTTCTCTTCTAGAGGACCTGGGTTCAATTCCCAGCACCCACAGGACAGCTCATAACTGTCTGTGACTCCTGTTTCAGAGGATCTGATTCCTGCATACAGACACACTTGCAGGCAAAACACTAATGTATATAAAATAAAAGTAAATAAGTTATTTTTTTTTTCAAAAAAAGGAGGAACATGTTGTCTGGCGAGTGTGAGGCCCCGGGATTGGTTACCAGTGTTGGAAAAAGGACAGGGGAAGGAAGTTAGGAAGGAAGGGAGGGAAGGAATGAAGGAGCAAGCTTTTATTATTTAGACCCCCCCCCCCCCGATTTACTTATTCTTTATGTATAGGCATCTGTGTGCCTGTGTGAATTTATGGATAAAACAGATGTTACATGCATTGTCAGAGAACAGAAAAGGCTTTGGATCCCCAACACTAGGTTATAGGCAGTTATGGGTTGCTCAATATGGCTGCTGGAAACTGAACCCAGTCCTTCTGCAAGAGCAAGTGCTCTTAACTGCTGAGCCATCTCTCCCGTCCTAACCCTAACAAATAACATATAACACAAAATATAAATAAGTCTTAATAAAAATAAAAAATAGCCGGGTGTGGTGACACACGTATTTAATCCCAGCACTTGGGAGGCAGAGGCAGTCGGATCTCTGAGTTTGAGGCCGGCCTGGCCACAGAATGAGTTCCTGGACAAGTTCCAAAACTACACAAAGAAACCCTGTTTCAAAAATCCAAAAAAAAAAGTCTGGTAGCCTACTTAAACTTCCAGTGACAGGGAGGCAAAGGTAGGGGGATTTCTGAGGCTCATAGCCAGTTTCAACAAATCATAAGCCTCAGGTCCCAGTTAGAAGACCCAGTCTAAAAAAAGCAAGGTGGATGGATGGTTTGTGAAAAACAGTCTGAGTTCGACCTTTGGGTGCCTGATGTAAACACACAGGCACATTCATTCCCTGCACAACCCAGAAATAAAACATAAATACAACCCCAAAAATTGTTGTGATGTAGCTCAGTAGTAGAGTGTTTGCCTAAGATACATGGGCCCTAGGTGTATGTATGTATGTATGTATGTATCTATCTACCTATCTATCTATCAATTGATTGATCTATCGATCTATCTAATGATCTATCCATCATTTTTTTAAGACAGGGCTTCTCTGTGTAGCCCTGGGTGTCCCAGAACTCTGCCTCTGCTTCCTGAGAGCTGGGGTTAAAGGTGTGTGCTGCCACCACTGCCTAGTCATGCCCTAGATTAAACCCAGTATGGCAAAAAAAACCCCATCAAAACCAGCAGGCCTTGCAGAAAGTTAGATTGGGTCTTGTGGGTGCTGCTTTCAAGTACTTAATCGGTAGCATTTGCTGAACAATCCTGAGGGCTTAGAACAGCTCTGGCACCTTTAAAAGGGTATCAGATTCAAACCAGAATCGAATGCTCTTTTCCAGCCACCCCACCTCTTGGCTTGTTGCCGAAGGAAAATGGCTCTAGTCTGGTTCTCCAAAGTTCTCATGCAGAGGGGAACGATTGTCCATTTCCATCACAACCTCTTGGGCGCTGCCCTGGTGACCCACCGCTCATGTGAAAGCCAAGTAGACTTCAGACTGCAGACCTCCTCCCCCACAAATTCCTTGCTACAATTGTGTGGGAAGGTTTGCAAAGGGAACAAGATGACCGACTTGTTTGTGGGAAAGTTATGGCTTTCCTACCAGAAAACGTCACCTCTTGAGTCAGCACTGGACATACCTGGGTACTTATCGACAGGTGGGGCCGGGTCCTGAGTCATAGAGAGGCCTCACCTGGGAAGGTTTCTCTTTCAAAGACTGAATCCACCATGACATCACCCTTCAGAGCAGCAGGTACTTTACAGGCCCTTACTTACCCATGCTTCCTGGGAGATACTGGATTCCTTTCTTCCTCCCTCCCTTGTCTTTTTTCTATTATAGAAACAGATTTTTTACATATAATCTGACTATGGTTTCCCCTCCTTCAACTTCATCCCATCCCATCCAATCTGCACTCTTTCTGTCTCTTAGAAAACAGATATCTAAGGAATAACAATAAGATAAAATAAAAACAAACTGGTATAGAAAAAAACAAAGGGAAAAAAAGATCCAAAGGAAAAAGCTCAAACATACAGACACAGAAACACAGACATTTACACACAGGAATTTCATAAGAATACAGAACTGTAAGCCATAATATACAGTCCTTTACGTGTGTGTAAGGTTTAAAACAAAAATGCCCTGACACAACATTATCAGACAGCCTCCAAAGCTGCCGCTGAGTTCACTTGTGTTGGTCGCCCTACTGCTGGGCATAGGGCCTACCCTTAAGAGTGATTCCTTTCTCAGTGATACAACCTTAAAGAAAATCAATTTTCCATTTGCAAGTGGTTATCGGTTGGAGATAGCTTCTGGGTTAGGGAGGGGCCTATGTCTACTTCTATCAGCCCTAGGACGCCCATCAGGTACAGACCCACGAAGGCCCTTTGTGCCGCCAGTCTCTGAGTTCATACATGCACTGGTCAAATCGTGTTTAGAAGCTCTTGTTTCTTTGCTGTCCTCCAATTCCCTCTGGCTCTTACATCCTCTCTCCCACTTCTGCTGGGTTCCCTGGTCCTTCAAGGCAGAGATTTGGTGGAAACATCCCATTTAGAGTTGCGTGCTCCAAGGTCCCTTTCTTGTGAGTTACTGGTCTCTTCCTAGCTTCTCGCTCAGGATTTTTTGAGAAATGGCTGGGGTCCAGCAGCTACTTGATAAAGCTCATGTGACCAGTTTCATGACCACCTAGCCCCCAGGCTTGGCGTCATGACTAAAGTTGTGGAGAAAATCCTGTTTATGGATATGTCTTTCTAATCTGCCTTTGAAAAAGGAAGTCCTCTACCCATGCCCACCCTCTATCCCAGTCACTGGGGAGAAAGGCAGGAGAAACTAACCTGGAAGTTTAGGGCTAGTCTGGGCAGCATGATGCTCTGTCTCACTGAGAGGAGGAGGGAGAGAGAGCACACCTTTTGTACACCTCATAGGTGGGAGTCTCTGGGCTCGTGACTGGGATCTGAGTCTGAAACTTCCCTGTGCGCCTGAGCTGAGCTTGTTTTTCTGGAGCTAGCTATGACCTCTCCCTCTTCTCGGTAATCCTCTCACTTGAGTGATAGGAGTCGTTAAAACTGGGGGAAGGCGATCAGTGCTTTACAGGTGAGACCCTGTCTTAAAAAAAGAAAAAATCCTAGGGAACCAGGCTACCACGTTGTTAGGATTATCAGCAGTTTAGACCGACGTCAAGGTCATGACTTCAAGCTGTTGCTCTTTTCAGTGAAATTCTGTAGGGACCTAGGTGAACCTGGAGGGTGGAGAGGGCCCTGGGCTGACACCAGCCCTTCCTTGCCATTTGACCTCAGGAAACTACTTAACCTCAGTCCCTTTTCCTGTGAAAGGGGGTGGGGGAAGATAAGCATTCCTCCCTCACAGTGAGCCAGCATTCATCACCAGAACTTTGCTTTGTTTTCTGAATGGAGGATTTTTTTTTTCTTTGAGACAGGGTCTCTGTAGCTCAGGCAGGCCTTGAACCGACTGTGTAGCCCAGATTGGCCTCAAACTTGAGATGATCTCTATGTCCTCAGTGTTACTGGCATTACAGATGACAGTCCCCGCGTCCTGTGGTCACAGTAGCCTTATCCTATTGATTGTCGCGACCAAATAGGGAGTGGTGCCAGGCTTGATTTGGAAACTTCCATCTAAGGCAGCCTTGGTTTCCTTTCGGTTCTGGGGGTTAGTTACGGTTTCTCTGCTTCTGCTAATCCTTCCACCTCAACTGTGGGAGGAGCACAGTAAACACCAAGCACCCGAGTGCAGGTGCCCCAAGCAGGCCAGAAGCACCTGATCCCCCTGGAGCTGGGAGTTACAGGAGGTTGTGAGCCTTCTCATGTGAAGAAACTGAACTGGGGTCCTCTGCAAGAACAGTATGTGCTCTTAAGCACTGAGCCATCTCTCCAGCTCCCCTCATCTAGTTTCTTAGTTTGTACATAAACGATCAAGTTCAGGGAGCCCAGAAGGACTGGGCGAGTGTCAGGACCAGGCTAGCAACATTATCACCAAATGAAAGCTACATGGGTGGATGGTTGCTTGAATACTGAATTAACTACCGTTGTGTGATTTTTGACCTTTTTAATCTTTTTTTTAAATATTATGTATATAATATTCTGTTGTGTCGGCCTGCAGGCCAGAAGAGGGCACCAGATCTCATTTCAGATGGTTGTGAGCCACCATGTGGTTGCTGGGAATTGAACTCAGGACCTTTGGAAGAGCAGGCAATGCTCTTAACCACTGAGCCATCTCTCCAGCCCCCTTTTTAATCTTTGTACCAACTTTGGAGAAGTTACTACATGGGTAACTCCATTTCCAACAAATATAGTGGGAGCTTGCAAAAGCTGATCAGCAACCCAGGGTCCCCAGTCTGTAGAGCTGCTGGGAAAGGTACGTCTTTGGTCGCGCCTACATTGGCCCCTCTGGGTCCTCAGCGGCTGGCTGAGGATGTCTGCACCCCATCTCCTGGTGGATCCTGAAGTCCACCCATGCAGTTCCTCCCCATTTCTAGTCTTCTGGTTACTTGGAGCCTTTAGCTCCCACCCCTTTTAAAACCTGGAACAAAAGGGAGTTAGTGGCCCTCTTGGGCTCCCCTTGGAACCTGAATGGCTGAGGAGATGGAAGGGCTTCGGCACTCTGCTGGCTCCTTTTAATTATTATTGTTTTTCTTTTCCAAATTGCTACCTATGGGTTTCTCATAACCACTTCGGTGGGAGGTGGGGTGAAGGGTAAGGCAGTTAACTCTGAGTGCCACAGACAGACAGGAAAGCATTTGAAAGAAATTCACATAACGACGGTAGTAATGGAGGGGGAGGCATCCCGTGTTACAGAGCAGCTAGGAGCTAAAACAGATGCCTGGGATGGGAGAGGAGATGGAGCATGCGCACCTCATCGTGCGCACCTCACCGTCACAGAGGCTTCGCAGTCACCTTTATAAAATGTGAAAAAATCCTGTAAAACTGAACCAAAGGGGTAGCTGGAGGGGGGCACTAAAAATTCTCCATTAAAATCCAAGTAACGATCGGAGATAGGAAACTCTGATAGTCACTAACTCCTTCCCAGACTCAGTGGCCTCTGAAACTGAGGCCACGTGACTCCAGCGGCCGTCTTCCTGTTGTTTTAGGAACCACTTTCTCACCTATCATTTATAACAGGCCTTCGGCAATTTTGTCAGTCTGAGAATACCCACCCCTTCTCCATAGGAGGTGTTTTTGCTATTTCAGATCACCAGAAACCCTCCTCTATACCCCGTGATGACGTCCTGGGAGTTTTGTTTTGGTCACAAGCCTCCCATGTCCCTAGGGGGTCTGGAGATGGATCTGAGGTGGTGGAAAGTGCTGGGGTGCCAAGTTATCAGACAATGGGCATATTGAGAATGCAGGTGGGGCCAGGCCTGTGTGGGCTGGAGCAGCTGTTGAAGCCTCAGGGGGAGCAGCAGGCCGGGCTGAGAGGAGAGGACCATAAGCCAAGGCAGTGGGGAGGACTACCCCCCTCCCCCAGGATTCCAGGGCAGAGGGACGTTTGAACTATGACTCAGATGAAAGGGGCGGGATCTGTGAGCAAACTTCCTGTTGGAAGCTTGGTCTTGGTGGTTGACGGGCCTTACCAGGTCATAGAGATAATGGGATTGGGGCCTGTTAGGTAAGGTGGGAGGACCTGGAGATCTGGAGTAGCAGGTCTTCCTCCTTCTCCCTGCCCCAGGCCAGCTGGAAACCTGGGGGAGGAAGGGTGTTGTTTCATGGGAGGCCTGGGGCAACCTCTGGAGTTCTGTGACTGCCCCCAAGTGCTTACCCAACACGGCTTCCTTCTCCCCAGCTCTGCTTCTAGATAGTTTTTCTAGGAGCCCATCTCAGCAGTGGCAGCCTTCACTCTTCTCAGCCATCTTTTGTTTGTTCATTCTGGGCCTGAAGATGGAGAGCTATAAGGGAGGAGCGCGCAGAGGCTGGGGAGCATCAGAACCAGATCATGGCACCTGCATTCTGGGGTTAGTGCTCTGCAGAACTGGCAGGAGCAGACCGTAAACACAGGTATATAAAACACTGAAAGTGCCAGGTGGTGACACACACCTTTAATGTCAGCACTCAGGAGGCAGAGGCTAGCAGATTTCTGAGTTCAAGCCCAGCCTGGTCTACAAAGTGAGTTCCATCCAGGACAGCCAAGTATTACACAGAGAAACCCCTGTCTTGAAAAACCAAACAACAAAATACCACCCAACCAAACAAAACCATAAAATACTGAATGTGCCTGGCGGGTGGTGATGGCACACATCTTTAATTCCAGCACTCGGGAGCAGAGGCAGGTAGATCTCTGAGTTTGAGGCCAGCCTGGTCTAACAAGTCAGTTCCAGGACAGCCAGGACTGTTACACAGAGAAACCTTGTCTCGTAAAACAAAAAAACAAACAAAAAACAGAACAACAACAACAAAGCCCCCACTGAATGTGAGGGCAGCAGATTTTTAGGGAAAATGGATTTGAAGTGGGAAGTGCTGGAGCATTGAGGGGGTCTGAAGTCCTCACCAAAGGGGGACGTTTAAGCAAAGACTCAAGACGGGAGAATACTGAGGATGTCCAGCCTAAGGGATCAGCTAGGACAGAGCCTCCGGGCTAAGGAACAGCAAGGCCATTGTGCATGGATTCAGGTGGATCATGGGCAGCAGGAGACAGGAGGAGCACGGGGGGGGGGGGGGGGGGGATTGGTGGTGGAGGGGGGGGTGGATGGCACTGTGCTGAGGGCCCGGCACCCATTCATCGCAAGGACTCTCTGACCCCTTCTAGCCTGACCTTGCCCCTCCATTCCAAAGAGCAAAGTCTAGTAGTTAATGACTTGGACATCAGCCTCTGACGGCTCAGGCTCGCCACTGGTCAGAGCCTGTGCCCTCCCCAGGATTTCTGGTCCAGGTGGCACAGGGTGGGGCCCCTGATTCACATTCTTGATAGTGCTGCCAGGTTCCCTGCCACCAGCTGGCACATTCTGTCTTCTTTCCAGCAGCACTTGACTGGGCTCCCTGCCCAGCTGGTGGTCAGCTTTGGGATGCTTCCTCCAGGATGCCTTCTCTGATCTCCACTCACTTGGCTTCTTCCCAAATGCAGAGGTCCCTGGCTTCTCCGGTTTCCCCTAGAGGAGCACCTGGTGTGTCCAGTGCTCAATAAGCGGTGAGGAGAGGTGCGAACTGGGCTGAGGTGTGAACTGGGCTGAGGTGTGAACTGGGCTGAGGTGTGAACTGGGCTGAGGTGTGAACTGGGCAGAGGCAAGGCTTACTCACCTCCATCTCTGAAGGACTTTTGGAGAGCTGCATTACAGGAAAATCAGATTCTTAGATTCCCTCCCCACCCCCCAGCTCTGTTCTTCTAAACAGCACACGTGTGCTGCTGTGCTGTCTTTCTGGCCACCCTTTTGTTTGTAATATCACTCTTACCACCCCTTTCCACAGTGATGAGGGCTTTAAAAAGGCTTTATTCCTAGCTGTGTGTATTAGCACAATGTGGTTGTCCCAGCACAGAGCAGGAGGCTCTGGTTGGAAGCTAGCCTGGGCTACACAGGGAGGGAGAGGAGGGTGTTACTCTCTCCATCACCACCGAGGCTATTTGCTTCCTAAAGCTAATCACAAAACCCAGCATAGTTTAAAGTGTGCTCCTTATGCTTCTCACATTAAGGAAAATGTGGCCGCCTCTGTTGAGTGTTTAGGACCAGCCAAGGGGCTCGAATTTCATTTGTACCCACTCTTAAGTGTACCGAACTGCCCACCCTGTGCCGGCCCACAGGGGTGCTACAGAAGAATGCCTGTGGAAATGTGGGCAACCCGCTCCTCCTGGCATTACATTACATGTGGGGAAGGGAGAGATTAGGGAGACTAATCTATCCTCTCTTGCCGAGGAAACAAAGGACTCAACGGTGGGGGAACACAATGGGGTTGCGCCTTTATTGCTGCTGCAGCCCTTTCTGCCTCATTCCTGTTTTACAGACTGAGGTTTAGAGGGGCAACCTAGGGGTGTGGGTGGAAGGATGAGCGAAACCTGGGGGGAGGGGGGGGAGACAAGAAGTCAGATGACTGTGGGACCGAAATGGGGGAAGGGAGTCCACCTCTCTCCCTCCGGTCTGCTGGCTCCATCTTTGGAAATGCTGAGTGGTTAATTAGCATTGTTAAAGGACGCTCAGCTAATTCTGGGGAACAGTTCTTTACTTTTAATGAGCTGTTTGTCCCCTCAGCGGTGGGAATGAACCTAGGGCCTTGCATACTGGTGAACACTCTGCTCTCTGCTACTGAGCTGAATCCCTGCCCCCCCCCCCCCTGCAGTTTGGCCTGGAATTCACACCTGTCAGGCTCTGCTGGAGTTTTTGGTGCCCACCACCTAAAATTCTTTAAGAACGTTTCAACATCATGCTGGGAACTGTCTCCTGTGTACTCAGCTCCATCCTCAGGATTCTGATTTATATATTTGAGATCAGGGCTGTGAAGAACTCTGCATTTTAACTTCATTGTTATTTTTGTAGTACTGATAACTGATACAGGGCCTCTTGCATGCTAGGCAAGTATTCAATATCTGGGACCGACCCTTCCTTCCAACAGGGTCTTTACTATTTACTAACCTTGGGCATTCTGAAATTTACTAGGTAGACCAGGATAGGCCTCAACTCAAAGGTCTGTCTGCCCCTCTGCCTCTTGAACTGAAGCTGTTGAAGTGTCTTTTGGTCCTACTGTGAGAACCATCTGGATCAGAATGTAAATTCCCAAGCCGAAGCTAGAATGTGGATCACCAAACTCTAGTTAGATGGCACACGTCTTTGAGCCCAGCTCTCAGGAGGCCAAGACGGGTAGATCTGAGTCAGCCAGCCAGCCTGGTCTACAAGTGAGTTCCAGGACAGGGCTATTTGAAAAGACCTTGTTTCCCCACCCCACCCCCCGCCCCAAATGTGCAGTCTCTGTTAAGATTCAGCCATTATGCTGTCCTGCCCTGCCATCTGGCCGGATTACCCAGGTAGTACACTGGCCAGCCCAGGGTCCTAGTCTGTACACAGGCGCTAAAGGTCTCTTTAAGAGACAAGCCCCGCCTACTCGTGTCCTCTTTCTGCCATTTTCTTTGAGAAGACAGCATTTTGTCTCTCTCTTCCCCTCTCTGCATCTCTCTCTCTCTCTCTCTCTCTCTCTCTCTCTCTTTCTCTCTCTTTCTCGTTCTCTTCCCTTCCTCATTCCTTTACCTCAATAAACTGCACTCACGCTCTGTCTGGCCTTGTTTCTCACCTGCCATGGGACCCACGAGGGTCCCGCCTCGCGCCATAATGATAACAGTCTCCACGTGACCTGTTTGCCTTGGAGAATGGAGGCCAGGGATCTGTGTGTGGTTGAGGGGTTGATGCTTTAGAAAACTCCCCAGGTGGCTCTGGACTTGGGGTGAGAAGAAGCCATTTCAAGTTGTAGACAAGGTGTGTGTGCACGTGTGTCTGTCTCTGTACTGGATTGGATCAGATGGTCTACAGTGTTCACCTTTGCGCATGTGCATATGCATACTCATGCATGTGCATTCGAGTGTTGTGTTCAGAGCCGGGGATTGGGGCGAGTCTTCTCTAACTACATTCTCCCTTATTCATTGAGGCAGGTCTCTAAGCTGAACCCGCGGCTCACAGCTTGCCCCAGGGGTCCCCTGTGCACCCTTCCATTCCCACTCAACATTGGTTCTTGGGATCCAACCTCCAGTCCATATGATGGCACAGGAAGCACAGTTTTTTGGTTTTTGTTTTTGTTTTTGTTTTTGTTTTTTTTGCCTCACGTGCGTTGTAGCCAAGGATAACACTGGATTGTCCTGTGTCTATTTATGGGCGTTCCCTATCCCTAAGGGTTATGAATTCCCCTTGGTGTTATGACTCATCCAGAAAGTAGAATCTTCTAAAGTGGATGCATCTCAGGGTCCTTCAAGGAAGAGATGTAGGAAAATAATGGGTACAAACTGTACACCGTACCCTCATCCTTCATTCCTTTTCTGTTTGACCTCTGAGTGACTGGAAGTGCAGACTGGCTGGCCTAGATCTTGTGACCTCTGCTTTCTGAGTGCTGAGAGCCACCCGGAAGATGTGTGACAAAATTCCAGTGTGTTTAGAAGAGATTGGCAGGCCCTTGCTTCTGTCTGTCCTGCTTCCGTCCAGCCTTCACTTTCTTCTTGCTGGGAGAGTGGTTTGCTTAGTCCACTCCAGTGGGTAGCTTTACAATTAACTCTCTTGGCCTTGGACTGAGGCATCTATAAACACAGCTCCCTCATTTATGAGTTGTCCAACCCTGTGTTAAAAGGCATGGCTAAGCCCTGCTGTTGTCTGGGAGAAGCCAGTGTGAAACTCAAACGGAGCAGAGAACAGATCCAACGTGGAGATAAGGCAGCTGCAGTTTCAGTTTTGGGCTGGGCCAAGAATTTCGGGACTTTCTTTGCTGTGGATAGGGAGTTAAGTTGCTTTTCTTCTGGGGGTGTGTGCTGATTTAATTTATGATTAATTCATCTGGGTTTTGATAACAGGTCCAGTGAATGCATAATGTATTTCAGATATTAGAATTTAAATGCAGTCCTGGTATTTTAGCAAGGACAATTAGTCATGAGCCTGAGCAGTCTTCACAGTTGTTTTACCGGTAACAAGTTAACCAGTTGCAGGTTTTAGTTCTCTCTTGTGTCTGTCTCTCTGCTTCCTATGTCTCTTCTCTCTTCTTGTGACAGGGGTCTCCTGTAGCCTGGGCTGATCTCGAATTCACGATTTAGCCAGTAGGACCTAGATCTTCTTGCCTGCTGGGGTTACTGGTCTAATCTTTGAGGAAACATTGGCCTGTAGCTCTGGCCCTCCATGATGCCCTTATTACTTTGAAGGTCTTCTAACCATCTGATTCTCCTGTGATAGAGCCTGGTGAGCCAGACCTTTTAAACCATGCTGGTTTGAATAAGAATGGATCCCAGTGCCAGGCGGTGGTGGCAGGGGAGGCAGAGGCAGGCGGATCTCTGTGAGTTCGAGGCCAGCCTGGTCTACAAGAGCTAGTTCCGGGACAGACACCAAAGCTACAGAGAAACCCTGTCTTGAAAAACAAACAAACGAACAAACAAACAAACAAAAAAAAAATGGATCCCAGTAGTACTGCTCATACATTCAAATGCTTAGTCACCGGGGCGTGGCTCCCTTCAGGAGAATTAGAAGGATTAGGAAGTCTGGCCTTGTTGGAGAAAGTGTCTCTGGGTGGCTTTGAGGTTGCAAGGGCTCATGCCAAGCCCAGTGTGTCTCTTTTTCTCTTGGTCTGGGGATCAGTTTTTAGTTCTCTGCTATTGCTTCAGCACTATGTATCACCTGCTCTCTGCCACGATGGTAATGGACTGAATCTCTGAAATTGTAAGCAAACCCCCAGTTCAATGCTCTCTTTTATAAGAGTTGCCGTGGTCAGTGAAATAGGGCAATCACCAATTCTCCAGAAATGAGAAAGCTGGGGTTTCCCTAAGAATGGAAATTTTCTCTGCCCTACTGCCAACATTCTCTTTCTTTTTCCAGTAAAGAATTTGTTTACACCTGTATCTCAGACACAAGGGAAAGACCAAAGGAAAAACAAGGATAAAAAGTAGATAGAGGAGGGATGAGTATCAAGGTGATTGCCATACAGTTTAGAGAGCATGCATCTGCCTCTGTTGTTCCTACCAACCAAAATAAAGAGGGAAATTTGATCAGCCCTACAGCTGGGTTTCAATGTTTTGGGCATTAGTGGGGTGTCTGGCTCCTCCAGAGAGTTCTTGGTTCTCTGCAGTCTAATGTGTCAGACCGCACCTTTGCAGCTGTCTTACTAGACAGTCAATACTTGTGGAGACAACATTGCACAATGTAGACTCTAAGAGAACAAAGGTCACCACCTACATAGCTCCGTGAGGAGTGGTTTTGCATCTGTCCCTCTAGCAGTAAGATCCATCTTGTATAATGCAAGATAAAGTCATAGCATAACAATATGTAATGGTAGAAATTTTACTAATGTTATTTGTTACCCAGCACTCTGCTGCCTCAGGGTCATGGTGCTTACTATTTCCACTG
The DNA here is from genome assembly GCF_018167655.1 of Microtus oregoni. NCBI lineage: Eukaryota > Metazoa > Chordata > Mammalia > Rodentia > Cricetidae > Microtus > Microtus oregoni. The sequence goes on from NW_024543063.1 coordinate 47,586,336, forward strand.
CTGGGCACCTTTGGCCTGGCATATAGCTCATTATAACTCGCTACTAAAGATTCCCCCTGTTGGAGTCCACTTCCTAATAAAATGTACAATTCCTTTCTCATAGTCTTTGTTATGATTCAGCTTAATATACTATACATTATCTGCTTACTCCTTCCACCTTCCAACGCCCCACTCCACCAGCATAGGCTCCTTGAAGGTGCAGCCTGCTCTGTATTGTAGGTTGCTGTACTAGGAGGACTCAGAATGCTGCCTCAGTAAATTTTCAAGTAACCCCCCCCCCCATTAGATGTTGGGGATTAAACCCAGCATCTTACTTGCTACACATGCTAGGTAAGTGCTCTACCATCAAGTCACCAGATACATAGCTGGCTCTTCTAGAACTCGCTTTGTAGACCAGGTTGGCCTTGAACTCACAGAGATCTGCCTGCCTCCGCCTCCCAGTGCTGGGATTAAAGGAGTCCACCACCACCACCCGGTCATACATAGCTATTTCTTTTATTTCTACATCTATCACATTTACATATCAGTAACTACTACTAATTTGTACCTACAAATGCCTTATAGATCTAAGTGAGTCTATGTGTAGTTCAGAATGACAGTTATTTCGTATGTGCTGTTGGTTGGGCTCTGTTTTGAGGAGGCTCATGATAAGATGTCTTTCAGTTGTATCATGGCCCACTAGCTACTTCTATCTAGTAAATGTAATTTTATATTGAAGATATTTTATCCTGATAGGTCATACATTTAGGCTTCAATAGACACAATCTAATAACCACATAGACAGTAGGTGTCTTCTTTTTCTTCTCTCTCTTTTTAATAGTCATGGTATATTACCCAGACATAGTGAGACTGTATATACCTAGCTGGTCTGCAACTTCTTAAGTAGACCAGGTTGGCCTCCAGTGAACAGAGATCCGTCTGCCTTTGCTGGGATTAAAAGTGTGCACCACCACTTCAGGCATGGCTGGGTGTGGTGATTGACACTTGGCAGGCAGATCTCTATGTTCGAGGCCAACCTGGTCTGCTAGTGAGTTCCAGGACAGCCAGGACACAGAGAAACTCTACTCTGTCTTGGGAAAACAAAACAACCAAACCAAACCCAAATATATAAAAATTCAAATATAAAAAGAACATTATTCATTTCCCCCTTTCGAAAATTGGGAGGGGTGTATTGAAGTGGCTGGATACGTGCTTAGCTTGTCGGCAGTCCTGGGGTCAAGAGTACTCCACGAAAGCAAAAACGAAAGAGATCCTCTGATGGAGGAAAGGCTCCATGACAAGAACAGAAGGTTCTGGTAGGTGATAACCAACCAGACAGAATGAGCAGCGTGTACTGAGAAGGGAGAAGCCTGTGGCTGAGCTCCTTGCCGGTCTGTAGGTGCATAGGTACGGAAATGAGGTCAGACAGTTACCCAGGACCAGACCTCTGTCCTGAAGGGTGGGTAATTGCCCCAGTTTCTATCAGCTTCCACCAAGATGAGCTAACTAGTCTGTTCAAACTGATTCTTCCTTCTGGCCAAGCACCCGGTGGGGGTGGGGTGCTGGGTGTGTGTGTGTGTGTGGTTCCCCTAGCCCAGGAGCCTCTGGGTCCTTTGGAAACAAAGTGCAAGAGACCGGAACAAGACCCATTCTTCACCGGGCACGGCTCAGCACAGTGGCTTGTGTCAGAAAGGATCTGGGGTGTGTGTTTGATGGGGATTAGCGTTACCTCCAATGTCCTGCCTTTTGGCCCCAGCTGAATCTGACCCTCCTTGCTGTTGAGTTCCTGCTCATTTTCAATTGTAGCCCTGGACTAGCTGTCAGTATTATCGAGCACTCATCCTGTGTACTGCCTTAGAAAACAGGACTTGTTAATTTATTGTTTGTGCGTTTTTTTGTTTGTTTTTGAGAAGTTATCTCTCTATAGATCTGGCTGTCCTGGAACTCACTATATAGACAATGCTGGCCACAAACCTACAGAAATCTGCCTTCCTCTGCCTCCCACGTGCCTTGATCTATGGAGTGTACCACTATGCCCAGCTGGGTTTTTTGTTTTTGTTTTTGTTTTTTTCTAGCCCTGACTGTTCTGGAACTCCTGTAGACCAGGCTGTCCTGGAACTCAGGGATGCCTCTGCCTCCTGAGAGCTGGGGTGAAAGGCGTGTGCTGCCATGCCAGGCCTTGTTTTTTTTTTTTTTGGTTTTTCGAGACAGGGTTTCTCTGTGGTTTTGGAGCCTGTCCTGGAACTAGCTCTTGTAGACCAGGCTGGTCTCGAACTCACAGAGATCCGCCTGCCTCTGCCTCCCGAGTGCTGGGATTAAAGGCATGCGCCACCACCGCCCGGCCCCTTGTTTTGTTTTTTGAGACAAAGTCTATCCTCGGACTCTCCAGTTCTCCCAAGTGCTAGAATGATAGGCGAGAGCCACCAATTCTGGCCTCGTGTTGGTCTGTTGTTGAGGAAATGGGGGCAGAAGTATGAGTAGAGACTGTGTAGTGATGAGTGGACCTGAGATTTGAGCACGGGTCAGTTGACCTTTGAAATGAGTGTCTAGTCGGTTTATAGCCCTTGCCGTGTCCTTGATGTTGAAACAGACTTTAGGCTTCTTTACACAAAGTTGGCCCCATATTTGCAGTATCCAGTGGTGGATGTCCTTGTTTTGTTTGCACCTGACCAGACAGCCCTTGCCGACAGGCTCAGGGTCTCTGGCATTTGTGCTCAGTGCCACATTTGGCTCCAAAGTCTCGAAGTTTCATTTCTAGCTTAGGAGTTTGAGAGTTGCCACCCTATTCCACCCTCTTGTGGAAGAAGGGTAAACCTTTTGGGGGTGGAGTTTGAGATAGGGTTCTCTGTGTAACAGTTCTACCTGTCCTGGAACTAGCACTTGTAGTCCGGGCTGGCCTTGAACTCACAGAGATCCACCTGCCTCTGCCTCCTGAGTGTTGGGATTAAAGGTGTGCGCCACCACCTCTTCATTAGTCCACTAAGATGAATAAAAGCATTGACATGTCAAGGCAGGTTCAGTAACTGTTCACTAAGTGCCCCTTACCCAGGTTCTGAGAATTGAATGCCGGGACCTTATTCAGACTAGACAAGTGCTTGACCACTAAGCCACACCCACAACTCCCCTTTGTCTCACTCAGTTTCCTGGGCTGGCCTCATGCTCACTCTGTAGCTGGATAGGGATTTGTACTCATCCTACGCCAGCCTCCCAAGGGGCAGGGGTGTAGACTTGCAGCAGTAACCCCTAAGTTTCACTCTTGTGACAGTGGTGAGTGCTGAGCCCAGTACTTCCTCCATGGTACGCAAGTGTCCTACCATTGAGTGCACTCCCAGTCCTCAATAAGCATCTCTTATGCACTAAGCTTTGTATGCAAACGGTGGGAGAACATAAATAGCAGTGTTTACTACGAGGGGCCAATCTCTGGGCTGAAGCTTTAGCTGTGTACAATCTTACCTGAGTCTTACCCCATAGACTCGAGTGAGGTAGCAACTACATCCATTCTACTGAAACCAGATACAGCTTTCTTAAAAGTCTCTATGGAAATCGACTGACATAAGTCACTGGACTGTGGGGATACGGGGTTTGGCTCAGCATTCTTACCTTCAGCTTGCAGAAGTCAGGTGCGGTGCGGTGGTGGTATCTAGCGTCTCAGGTTCTTTAGTTCTGAGGTAGGAGGATCCCTTGAACCTAGGTGTTCAAGTGAAAACTGGGCAGCATAGCAGGACCCTGAGCCTCTGCCTCTGTGTTTTTCTCTGTGTGTCTCTGTGAGACAAGTCTCACTATGTAGCCTTGGCTGAGCTGGAATTCTCTGGCCTTGAACTTACAGAGATCCCTCTGCCTCTGCTTCTGCCTTTCTTGTGACGGGACTAAGTGACATTATGCCAAGCCTCCAGACCCTGTCTCTTTAAAAAAGAAAGCAGGGGCTGGCACAGGCCTTTAATCCCAACACTTGGGAGGCAGAGGCAGGCGGACCTCTGTGAGTTCAAGGCCAACCTGGTCTGCAAGAGCTGGTTCCAGGACAGGTTCCAAAGCTACAACAGAACCCTGTCTCAAAAAACCCCACACTTCACCAAGATGTCTGACAAGGATTTTGTGTGAGTTCTTTTTTTTTTTTTTTTTTTTTGGTTTTTCGAGACAGGGTTTCTCTGTGGTTTTGGAGCCTGTCCTGGAACTAGCTCTTATAGACCAGGCTGGTCTCGAACTCACAGAGATCCGCCTGCCTCTGCCTCCCGAGTGCTGGGATTAAAGGCGTGCGCCACCACCGCCCGGCTTGTGTGAGTTCTTTAGCTGTTACTGTGCAGCCAAGACTGGGACAAGGGTTATCAGAGATCCATGGGAAGTTTTAGCCCCAGATGTGAGTGGGTGTGGCATGGTGTGTCCCTGAGCCCATTGATGCTGCTACTTTTGTTTTGTGCATTCCTGCTTTGCAGCTGGGTATAATTTTCTGTATTCACCTGGTGTTTTTTTGTAGAAGAAGTCACACCCATGAGCAAAATAGACCTCTGGGCTATGCTTAAGGGAGGGAGACCTGGGCTATGCTTAAGTGAGAGACCTCTGGGCTATGCTTAAGTTGTCCCTAATGCATCACTTGGGATGGAAGGAATGTGCACGTTCCAGGTGCTATAGAGGAACTACCATTTTCACTTTGCAGTGAACTGAACTGAGGTTCTGAGAAGTAAAGGGGTGGCCCTTTACTCAGCACAGAGGTGGCGGAGCTTGGATTAAACTGGGGTTCTCCTAGTTTAATCTGTCACAGAGTCCTTCCTGTTTGTATTTGTGGAAATCAGTCTAAAAAGAGAGAGATTAGGTTTCTGAAATAGGGTGAATTAGAACTCTCTCTCTCTGTGTGTGTGTGTGTGTGTGTGTTTGTGTTTGTGTTTGTGTTGAGACGGGGTTTCTCTGTATAGCCCTGGCTGTCCTGGAAGTCCTCATATGGAGCAGGTTCGCCTGAAACTCAGAGATCCACCTGTTTCTGAGTTTCTCCTGAGTGCTGGGGTTGAGGCTGTGGGCCCACCACTCCAGCTAGGACATTTGTGTTAAGAGTTGTAGAGAACTAGGTAGCTTACCTTGCAAGGTGCTTATCTTGCAAGTTCAAAGATATAAGTTCAGTTCCCAGGACCCACACTTACCAAAAAAAGAGCCGGGCAGTTGAGAACTCAGCAAGTAAAAGCACTGCTGCCAACACTGCCTGAGCTCAGTCTTCTGGGCACCACACCATGGAAGGAGAGAACCGAAGCCTCCAAGTGTCCTGACCTTCACAGTGTTTCACTGACTTTCTTTTTTGTTATTTTGAGTTAGGGTTTCTTTGTGTAGCCCTGGCTGTCCTAGAACTCTCCCTGTAGACCAGGCTGGCCTTGAACTCAGGTCCACCTGTTGTCTCTGCCTCCCAAGTGCTGAAATTAACGGCTCGTGTCACCATGTCCAGCTCTTTTGCTTTGTTTTTTTGAGATAGGTTCTTGAACAGGCCTTTTTGAGACAGACTGGATGTGAACTCTTAACCTTGCTGCCTTGCCCATGCTGGCTTTACAGGCTTCTGCCTGGCTGTGTGCTAGACATATTTAGTGGTGGTCAGTGTAGCTCAGATCTTTCGCGGATGAAATGGACACCTGCCTTTTGTGTCCCAGTAAGTCTATATGCCCTGGGCAGCAGCTGGAGGGTGATGTGGGTATAGGGAAGATGCCCAGGGCAGAGTAGAGGCCGCTGGGGCAGCTGAGTCAGCGGTCCTCATGGCCTGTCAGCCTTCATCATGTTCTCAATGTGTACATGGTTGGGTGATTTTACTTTTCGTTCCTGTTGTAGGATCTTATAAAAACCTTTTCAGAAGTGCAAGGAACCACCTCCTTTTACAGTTTATCCTGCAAAGCTTGTTGCTTTGTGTCAGTGGTTTGCAAGTATGTTGTACTTCCCAGAGGCTGGGGGGAGGAGGAGGTTAGCAGGATCGGGAACAGTGGGTCAGAAGGCATTTTATAGTCAGGTAGGAGAAATAAGTTCACAGGAGTGCCGGGCGGTGGTGGCGCACGCCTTTAATCCCAACACTCGGGAGGCAGAGGCAGGCGGATCTCTGTGAGTTCGAGACCAGTCTGGTCTACAAGAGCTAGTTCCAGGATAGGCTCCAAAACCACAGAGAAACCCTGTCTCAAAAAACCAAAAAAAAAAAAAAAAAAAAAAAAAAAAAAAAAAAAAAAAAAGTTCACAGGAGTGTGACTACAGATGATGAGAATGGTCAGTGTTTCTAGGTAAAGCTGGAAGGGTGCTGAACACTTCCCTACAAAGGAGCAATACACGTTTGAGACGGTAGGGTAGGGGTGCCCTGGAGTAGATAGGGATACCTGAGTTGAGTACCACATAACGTGCTACCATTTAAACAAGTTTAATTTTTTAAAGTTATTTTTAAGTAAATTAATTTAAGTTTTGTTTTTTTTCAGACAGGGTTTCTCAGTGCAGCCCTGGCTGTCCTGGAACTCACTTTGTAGACCAGGCTGGCTTCCAACTGAGACATTTACCTGTCTCTGCCTCCCAAGTACTGGGATTAAAGTCATGCAACACTGTACATACTTGGCTTATCTTAGTTTTAAATCATGTGTGACAATGAACACATTTATATATCTGCAGGTACCATTGGAGGCAAGAAAGAGGGTATTAGATTTCCTGGAGCTGGAGTTACCTGTAGTTATGAATTACCTAATATGGGTGCCGGGAGTCAAATGTGGGTCCTGTAAGAACATTACACACTCTTGACTGCTGAGCCACTTCTCCAGCCGTAACACGTACAATCCAAAGCAATGTTTAAGTTAGTATTTAGGAAAACAAACTGTATAGCTACTTGAGTTTCATTTCCAAGAGACAGGATGCCCCTTCTGAACCGTACGCTGTTCTCACAGGCAGCATCCAATGCCTCGTCCTTATTCAAACGCCTCTCTCTCTTACCCAAGAATGTTTTATTTAGTGTAGGATCTTAAATGCTAGGCATTTCAGACATGACCTTCCATTCTGCGCAGTCAAGAGTATAAAGAGGAGGAGTGCCTCGCCTTTGATTGGCCTGTCCCCCTCTTTGTTCTTCCACTTGGGGGATGAACCTGGAAGCATCTTATTGGATTACAGAAGTCAAGCTTCTGCTGTTGTATTTTTAAGCACATGGATTTTATATAAGCTATAGCCATGCACACGAGAGCCACAGACAGAGGTCGGGTTTGTAATTTAAAAAGACATTCTATGTCCCTTCCCTGTAGTAAAGCCAAGGTGGCACTTTTGGATCTGAAGTTTCTGATGGTGCCTGCATATGGTTTGAGAAGGAGCAAAAGGTTTTGAGGTAGGTGCTGGAGTTAGACATGCTGGACGTAGAGGGTCAAGACGTGTTAAGTCCAGATCTACATGCATCTCCTCTGCCACCTGTGCTCTCCAGACTTTTTTCCTCAAAGTGAGGGATTTAGTAGAGAAAGCTGTTTCTCCGACAGGCCTGGAACTCAGCTACATAGACTAGGCTGGCTTCAAACTTCTGGCAGTTCTTCTGCTTTGGCTTTGTGTGCGATGGGATTGTTAGCATCTAGATTTGGTGCCATAGGCTTGTAATCTGAGTACTCAGGAAGCAAAGGCAAAAGGAGGGTTGAAACCTTGAGTTACAGTCTATCCAAGGCTACACAGAAAGTCTCCATCTAAAAGACAACAATAAAAAACAAGACAGACACTGGAGTGTAGCTCCATTGGCAGAGTGATTGTCTGCCACGCAAGAAGTCATGGATTTGATCCCCAGAACTGAGCAAACTGGACATGGTGGCACATGCCTGTGATCCCTCTGGTTGTATAGTCACCCTGGGATACACAAGACACCATCTCAAAAGATAAGAGAGTGGTAGAAGGAAGTACTCGGTATCTACTTCTTCCCAAACAATAATCTGCACACACAGAACACACACACTCCACTCCCTAAAACAGCTATTTTTGTATTACTAGGCATGGAACTATATTCATGTCTCTAATTCTAACATCTTAGGAAGCTGAGGCAGGAGGATTGAGTTTAAGACCAACCTGGGCCACATAGGCAGTTGAAAGCTAGCCAAGGCCATCTATACATATAGTGAGACCCTATCTGGGGAAGAACAAAAGGAAAACAAACAAAAAAGGGAGCATGGGACACTTGACTCTTCATATCATGGTCTTCTTGACTTACAATGTGTAAGATGGAAGTTCAGTTAGCACATGTACCCTGCCGTGGTTCAGTTAGCTAACATGTAGCCTGATGTGGTTTAGTTAAGCTAAACATGTAGCCTGACATGGTTCAGTTAGCTAACATGTAGCCTGACATGGTTCAGTTAGCTTACATGTAGCCTGACATGGTTCAGTTAGCTTACTGTATGGTTCCCATCAAACATGTAGTACTTGATCTTGAACCATATTAAGAATGAAGACATGTAAGTCAGGTATCGTATGTGCATGAAATGCCCAGGGTAGGCAGAGAACAAATAGTGGACGCAAAGCTGCAGGAAGTGGGAGGAGACTGCTGGGCATAGAGCTGATGAAGTGGCGTGGCCAGGGTGTCGGGAAGTAGTAACTGATGATTGACGTACAACCTGGGGTATATAGTCAAACCATTGAAACATACTTTTAAGTTAAGGATTTTGTGTTATAGTAATAGTTTCTCTTTTTTAAAAGACAAATACTGTGAACTTTTAAATGTTACCAATTTTCTTCTGCATTGTTTTCATTATATTTTATTTGCTTATTGTGTTTGTGTGTACATAGACCACATTGTGTCAGAAAACAGGAGTCTTCTCCTGCCGTCACATGACTTGGCATCTCTTACTTGCTGAGCCATCTTGCCAGCCCTCATTTTTGTTTCCTTTTTGCCCTTTGAGATAGGTTCTCACTGTGTGGCCCAGACTAGGTTTGTCCTCACAGTGTAGTCCAGAAAGATGGCAAACTTTTAGCAGGTTCCCCAGAATTGGAATTACAGATGTGAGCCACCAGCTCAACCTGTCCTAGCTTTCAGTAAATGACCTCATCCAGTGAGCATTGCTGGCCCTGCCTTCTGTGAGGAGGCTCACAGCCTTCCAAAAAAGAGGAAGGATTCTGAGAAGCCTCCACTACCAGCCTGTGGAAAAAATGAACGTGTTGTGTAATCAGAATGCAGGCTTAGGCCAGCGGCTTTCTGGTTGAGCCTATGATGACGGCTTGAGAGGGTGTTTAAGAGAGAAGGCTTGAGACTGATTGGCCTGAAGTGCCCAGGCAGCAAAAGAGGTCCATTAAGAATGAAGGTATTTAAAGCTGGCATCAACGGAGAGCACTGGACCCGCATCCAGGGTTAATGCACAGCTTTTTGGCATTGATTGGAGACTTTGTCCTGTGGGCCAGACCCCCACCCATCCAATCTGTGTATCTTGTTAGAAGCTAGGGCTTTCTCTGGGAATTACATACACCAAAGGCTTTGGTTTTACTTAAGCAAACGACGGTCTTTGGGAATATCCAGATGGCCTTTTCAAGTTTTGCCAGAGCCAACAATGCCAAGGTGTGGAGCCAACTTAGTCTCAGAACCACCAGTTCCTGCATTGTCCAAGTCCCCAAAGGCTCCTTTTAAAAGGGCCTTGTGACAGTACCACCTGCCCCTTCAGGACTTTTGTCTTCTCCCTGCCCTGAGGGAGGGAGAGGCTTGGGCTGCTGTAGTGGTTTGCCTCTGGACAAACTGTCCCCATCCAGAATTCAAAGCAATGCTGGTACCTGCAGGTGCTTTGAGGACTTGGGTTAAAGGGTGAAGGTACTGGAAATAGCCAGTCATTGATGCCACAGTGGGTCTCCGGCATTTTCTCTCACCCCACCCCTATCTTCAACACCACAACACCCCATTTTGTGTGTCTGTGGACCCGTGTATGATTGTGTGCAGTGCTCACAAAGGCTGGGGCTGTATTAGTTCCCCTGGAGTTGTCATGGCTGATTGTGAACCACCTACCATGGGTGCTAAGAACCCCACTCTGGCCCTCTGGAAGAGCAGTACAGGCTGAGTGATCTCTGAGCCATCTCTCCAAGCCCTAAAATATCCATTTTAACCCCTTATGGCTATTTCCAAAGAAGAGATCCCTTCTGAGAGTTTGAGACCCTCTGGAGACTCAGCAGCTCAAGGCTATGGGGCCTCCAACGGGCACCCTTGTACTTACATTCCAGGAGCTCAGACCTTCCGATGCCCCTCCCCCCACCCTCAGAAACCCTGGCTCAGCTCACTCTTTCACTCTTGAGGCTTTAGGGAGGGGTCAGGAAAGCAGAAAAGCTACCCAGGACACTTCCTTTTATGATCACAAGCATTCTGGGAAGGGAGTGGCTGACATGGTCGGACTCTGTTCCCTGTTGTACCAAAGCTTTGATGAGAAGGGTTGGGGAAGGATCAGATTCCCAAGAGCAGATCTGTGTAGACACCCCCACAGGCAGGGGCAGCCACACCTGCAGGCAGGAATGACCACTGCTGAGGGTGAGCAGGGAGATGGGGAGCCCTGCTGGTATCCCAGCCTCCTCAAAAAGTTCAGCCTTCTTTAGAGCCTGCTCAGCCTTCTGGGTGCCACCCCTGGTCCCTCTCCCCACCATGGAGTGGCCTTTGAGGCAGCTGCAGAAGATTCTAGCTCTGCAAATTGGGCCACTGCCATGTAATTGCAATACTTAGTGGCTCACTTCATAGGATCTCGCTTCAGATGTTCCTATGGAGTCCGTAAGATGAAGAGCCTTTTTTGTTAGTTTGACACAGTCTTACTCTGTGTCCTGGAATTCACCATATAGTGTAGGCTGCTTCAAGCTTGAGTAGGGTTATAGACATCATGGCCATTATGTCTATTTTTGTAGCCCAGGTTGTTGGCCTCAAACTGGAATGGATTCTCTTGCCATAGCCTCCCCAATGCATGGACTACTATATCCAAACATTTGATTTTAGAAAGAGGATGAATGAATTTTCCTGATAGTTCCACAGCTAGTTAGAGGCACAGTTCAGGCCAAAGTCCAGATTTATCCAGATTCTGTGTTTAGTGCCTAGCAGTGCCGGGGAGTGGCGGCCCCTGCTGGAGCCACCTGTGCTAACAGAGAAAGGGGCCTCCAGGAGGGGGCTGGTCCAATCAGAGGTTGGCTTTCATCGTGGGAATCATTCTGTTCCTTACTGTTTCTGTTAACCTGTCTCTGCTGGTCTTTATCTTACCCTCCGGTGCCCTTGTAACTGGCCTTTCTCCATGGAATCCGCCACATAATTCTAGTATTCCTGATTCTTCTCTCTTCCTGTCCCTCCCTTTGCAGAGGGCCACTTATTATCCTTACCCCTTTGCCCTGGGATCAACTCCAGGGGTCAAAGTCCCTCTTAAAGCCTGACTCTTGGAAGGAGAAAAACATCATCTATCATTTATGTTGCTAGATTGAAGCCCAGAGAATGTTCTTATCAAACCGCAAAGAGTCAGGCAGACCCACAGGCTCCCATGCCCTGAGTGTCTTCACTCAATAATGCATCTGAGACCCACATTCAGGGTTTTGGGAGCTGTGTCACCCACACTGGTTGCTGTTGGCTACAGTCAACTAAACACAGGTTCCTCTTTCAGTTCAGCTCTCAATAAAGACAATGAAAACCATTGTTATGTAAAGGCAGGAAAACAATCTATTTACTTATTTAAATTGTGTGTGTACACAGTGTATGATATATGAACACGAGAGTGGATGCATGAGCCTATGCTCGCATACATGGAGGCCAGCCGCAGGGTATCAGGTGTCTTTAAATTCCTTCTTAACCTTATTAGAGTTCCCTAAGTGTAAAGTGTGTTGGTGAGCTGGCTTGGTGGTCAGTGAGCTGTAGGATGGCTAGTGTCTGTCTACTCTAATACCGGGGTCACAGGAATTCAAGCCCAGGCCCTTTGGCTTGCAGAGTGAGAACTCTTACCCAGTGAGCCATCACCCCAAACAGATCAATAGAATGATATAGAAAAGGTCATTTAGCAGTGATGGAGTGTGAACCCAGGACCTCCTTCATGCTAGGGAAGTGCTTTGTTGAGTTACACTACAGCTTTTTTGTTTGTTTTTGTTTTGTTTTTTCAAGATGGGGTTTCTCCAGGTAGCTTGGGCTGTGCTGTTACTCACTCTATAGACCAGGTTGGCCTTGAGCTCACGTTGATTCTTCTGCCTCCTGTGTGCCACCACTCACTCTTGTTCTTTGTTTTGTTTTGTTTTTGTTTTGAGATGAGGCTTTTCTTTTTTTTTCTGTTGTTGTTTTATTTTATTTTATTTTTTGTTTTTATTTATTTATTAAAGATTTCTGCCTCCTCCCCGCCACCGCCTCCCATTTCCCTCCCCCTCCCCCGATCAAGTCCCCCTCCCTCGTCAGCCCAAAGAGCAATCAGGGTTCCCTGCCCTGTGGGAAGTCCAAGGACCACCCACCTCCATCCAGGTCTAGTAAGGTGAGCATCCAAACTGCCTAGGCTCCCACAAAGCCAGTGCGTGCAGTAGGATCAGAAACCCATTGCCATTGTTCTTGAGTTCTCAGTAGTCCTCATTGTCAGCTATGTTCAGAGAGTCCGGTTTTATCCCAGGCTTTTTCAGACCCAGGCCAGCTGGCCTTGGTGGGTTCCCGATAGAAGATCCCCATGTTCTCAGTGTGTGGTGCACCCCTCGCAGTCCTGAGTTCCTTGCTCGTGCTCCCTCTCCTTCTGCTCCTGATTTGGACCTTGAGATTTCAGTCCGGTGCTCCAATGTGGGTCTCTGTCTCTGTCTCCTTGCATCGCCTGATGAAGGTTAATATTCAGGAGGATGCCTATATGTTTTTCTTTGGGTTCTCCTTATTTAGTTTCTCTAGGATCACTAATTAAGGCTCAATGTCCTTTGTTTATGGCTAGAAACCAAATATGAAATATGAGTGAGTACATCCCATGTTCCTCTTTTTGGGTCTGGCTTACCTCACTCAGGCTAGTGTTTTCTATTTCCGTCCATTTGTATGCACAATTCAAGAAGTCATTTTTTTTTACTGCTGAGTAGTACTCTAATATGTATATATTCCATACTTTCTTCATCCATTCTTCCATTGAAGGGCATCTAGGTTGTTTCCAGGTTCTGACTATTACAAACAATGCTGCTATGAACATAGTTGAGCATATACTTTTGTTGTATGATAGGGCATCTCTTGGGTATATTCCCAAGAGTGGTATTGCTGGGTCCAGGGGTAGGTTGATCCCGAATTTCCTGAGAAACCGCCACACTGCTTTCCAAAGTGGTTGCACAAATTTGCATTCCCACCAGCAATGGATGAGTGTACCCCTTTCTCTACAACCTCTCCAGCAAAGGCTATCATTGGTGTTTTTTATTTTAGCCATTCTGACAGGTGTAAGATGGTATCTTAAAGTTGTCTTGATTTGCATTTCCCTGATCGCTAAGAAAGTTGAGCATGATCTTAAGTGTCTTTTGGCCATTTGAACTTCTGTTGAGAATTCTCTGTTCAGCTCAGTGCCCCAGAGACGAGGCTTTTCTATGTAGCCCTGGCTGTTCTGGAACTCACTTTGTAGACCAGACTTCTCCTGAGTCCTGAGCATAAAGGCATTCACCACCATGGACAGACAGCCTCGCCACCACCTTTTGAAAATTTCTGCATCCTGTTCTATTGAGTGCAAGTCTGCTGTTATGCTGTTTAAATCTTTTGCCCTTGAGAACAGGCCTGCAATGACTTCCTTGTTCGGCTGCTCTTGGGCAAGTGTCTTGAGGAATGAAGTCTTATAAATATGCTTTGTAGGAAGGAAGGATGTAAAGTCAACCAGAATGACCTCCGTGCATTATACTGAGCCAGCTGTGGCAGTGCAATTTTATAATCCTAGAACTTGGGAGACAAAGACAGGAGGCAGAAATATCGAGAGTTCAAGGCTAACCTTAGTGAAATTCCTGTCTCAAAAAAAGGGGGTGTCCCATATGGGCCAGGCAGTGGTGTGGTGCACACCTGAAATCTTAGCACTCAGCAGGCAACTACAGAGAAACCCTGTCTCAAAACACACCCCCAAAACCCCACACATGCTCATATGCGCCTGCTGCAGCACCCCAGGCCTTTGTGCCCACATCTGTAATGGTTCACTTCAGCCTCTGCGCATTGCATATGAGACCGCTTACCTAGGAAGGTGCAGGGGACCTGAACAACCTTCTCGTGGAGGATCTAGTTACTAGACTTGGCTTTTGTCATGCTTCTCTGCAGACAACTGCCAACTGCCTGCGGTGCCTTTCCTCTTTCACTCATGTGGGTCACCCTCCACCCACCTCACCACAAGTGCCATCCCACACAAGGGCTCCTGGGTCCTGTGATGTGTGAATTCTTGGGAAGGTCTCGATCCTCAGGGGATTGGCATGTTGGACATCCTAAGTGGCCTGTGACTTGCCCCAAGTCCTGAGCATTTGCAAAATATCCATTATTTTGCTGTTTATTGAGATAAGGTCTCATTCTATTAGCTCAGGCTACCCTGGAGTTCACTGTATAGTTCCCATTGACCTGAGGCTCTTAACAATCCTCTTAACTGCCTCAACTTTCCCACTGCTGCATTGCAGGTCTGAGCCACTGTGCCCAGCCCTAACATAATGTATTGATCATTCAACAACCAGGTATAAGGAGCTTTTTTGTTTTATAGCTACATAGCATTTTGCCCCAAGAAAATACCACCATTTATTTAGCTAATTCTGCCCTGATGGATACTTGGGTTGGTGCCCATGCTTGTGTGTTGCAAACAATACCTTAGTGAGGAACCTTGCATGAGAATTTGCATGTGTGCAAGTTTCCAATTCTTGGTTGCAGTGGAACCGGGAGCACACCGGGTTAATGAATAATGGAGTCTTTTGAAAGAGCTGCAGCCATGGAGGTAAAAGGTTAGAGGAACTGGGCTATATGGCAGGTGTCGCAGCACTCACACTATGGCATCTAGAGTATGTGACCTGTGGCTGTACACTTTGTATACTGCACCTGTACCTACTGGCTGGCCTTCATGGTTTTTTTAACCACTGTTAACTGTTGTTGTCAGAGCCTTACTGTGGAGCCCAGCTGGTTTCAGACCCACTCTGGCCTCTACTTCATAATCCTGCCTCAGCCTTCCAAATGCTGGAGTCACCACGCCCACTACTAGTTTGTGCTCTCTCTCTCTCTCTCTCTCTCTCTCTCTCTCTCTCTCTCTCTCTCTCTCACACACACACACACACACACACACACACACACACACACGCCTTCTTGTGGCACTGAGGTTTGAGACTGAACCTTTGGCAAGCTAGCAAACACTGAGTTATATCTGTCACTCTTGGTTTCCTCTTTTCATAGTTTTTGACTTGGTATTCTTTTTTGGTTTTTCGAGACAGGGTTTCTCTGTAGATTTGGAACCTGTCCTGGAACTAGCTCTTGTAGATCAGGTTGGCCTCGAACTCACAAAGATCCACCTGCCTCTGACTCCCAAGTGCTGGGATTAAAGGCGTGCTCCACCACTGCACCACCTCCTGGCCCTGACTTGGTATTCTTAGAATGAGCCCCCCAAACTGAGGTACACTCCCCCGTCCCTCTCTAAGGGATGTGGCATTGTTGTGGGATTTCTCTCCTGAGCAATTACCTTTCCAGGCAGGCCGAGCAGGTTAGCAAACACTCTGTGGAAGCAGCTGCCTTTCCCATCAATGCTTGCTTGTTCTGGATAATGAAAAATGATGCTAGCATCCATTAAAGGAAAAGCTGCCTCTTGTAAGCCGTGGTGGACAAGTGGGCGCTTGTCATGGAGTCATTTGCTGATGCATGTGACCTGCAGACTGGGAAACGCCTCCCTCTGCAGTTTGGACTTCTAGCCTTTCTTTGGGTTTGTTTAGGAGTTTTGTTTAAAGGTCAGAGGCAGAGGGTCTGTGCTTCTCCGGCACAGCCCACATTTGGTGAGAGGCCTGGCCTCGTGTTCATTCTCTACAGAAGAGGGTTTTAGATCTCATTCTTGAGTTATTGAATGAACCAAATATTCTGGATTTCCTGGAATCTCAGCAACCCCAGAGTCTGAGGCAGGAGAACCCCCTGAGTTCAAAAGCTAAAGGCCAGCATGCACAACACAGGCTGTCTCAAGCAAAAGTTCTGAATTCTGTGACAACTCTCCGTACCCGATGGCCCAAATGGCTTTGGGCATTTCTGTGTTCTCTAGTGCTTGGGAAAGTGATCCTAGATTGATGGTCGGCTGGTTTTGTGACTCTCAGCTGCCACCAGGAAAAAAGTTGATTAGAAAACCTAACCTTAACTAGGCATAGTGATGCACACCTTTAACCGTGTTTTGGGAGGTAGAGGCAAGCAAATCTCTGAGAGTCAAGGCCAACCTGGTCTATATAGTGAGGTCCAGGACAGCCAGAGCTACTGCATAAAGAAACCTTGTCTTGAAAAACAAAGAGCAACTACAAAAAATCCCAGAACACCCAACTGGCTCCCCAACAGCATAGGAGCCAACACGAGGTGCTCACTCAATACCTATGTATCATGGTTGCTACTGTGTTGCCTGTGTGAGTATGTGCAAACACATGCCATGTGTCATGTGGAGGTCATAAAACAGCTCGTGGGGATTTAGGTCTCCTTCTGCTGTTTGGGTCCCAGGGATTGAACTCAGGTCTTTAGTTTGGCAGCAGTCATCCTGGCTAGCCGAGCCATCTCTCTAGACTAACTTTTTTTAAAATTATTTATTTATTTATTATGTATACAATATTCTGTCTGTATGCCTGAAGGCCAGAAGAGGGAGCCAGACCTCTTTACAGATGGTTGTGAGCCACCATGTGGTTGCTGGGAATTGAACTCCAGACCTTTGGAAGAGCAGGCAATGCTCTTAACCACTGAGCCATCTCTCCAGCCCCCATCCTAGACTAACTTTGAATTCTACATAGATGACAATGATCTTGATCTCCTGATCTTCTGGCCTCCACCTCCAAAGTTTGTAGATTACAGGCATGTGCCACCACATCTGGCTCCTGGTTGCTCTTGTAATTACTGTTAATTAAGGAATATTTGTGGCTTCTCTCTTCATTCTTTACTTTTTGATAGCTGTACTATTATTGGGTGTGTAGTCCTTGGCTCATGGGGTACTCCTCAAATGAAACCCTAATAACTATATTTCTTCAAGTTCATTGAGTTATAATTTACACACCTTACAATTTGCCCAGTGTAAATGCATGTTAATTTTTATAAGTGTACTCAAAGTGGTTCACCCATCCCCCGATCCAGCCCCCCCTTAGATCTACTGACAATCCAATACTCACTTCACCTCAGTCCCAGGTCTCCACGAGCCTACTTTTTATCTTTTTTATAGCTTTTTCTTTTTCACTTTCTTTTTATTTTTTTGAGACAGAGTTTTTCTATGTTGTAGCCTTGGCTGTCCTGGAACTCACTCTATAGACCATGTTGGCCTCAAACTCAAGAGATCCACATACTCTGCCTCCCGAGTGCTGGGATTAAAGACTGTGCTACCACACCCGGCTGCCTCTTAATTTTCTAAGTCATAAAATGAGATAAGTAGTTTAACACATACTGTTGTTAAGGTTTACAGATGCTTTGGAGGAGCTGGGGATGTGGTCCAAGGGCAGAGTGAGTGCTGGCCTAGTATGCTCAAGGCCCTGGACTCTACCTCCAGCACTGCAAAAGGAAAACGTTTCTAGACATGATGCCGCACTACATTCCTTTTATTGTGGAGTCATGGTAGCTATAGCATAATTTATCCATCCTGGTAGCAATAGGTTAATCATATAAGTTTCAGAGTCTTAAAAAAATTTATGTGTGTATGTGTGTGTGCTCCCTAAGAACAGAGGAACTATCTCTCCTGACCCTAATTTTTTTTTAATTGAAAATGTAGGAAGAGCGGGAAGAGAAAGATTCTTTTATCAAACATCACACCCATTGAAAATGTTGTTTCAAATGCCTTTGGTATATGCAGAGAATTTGCAGCCGTTCCCCCATTCACCTTGGAAGCATTTCTGTTGGGCACTGGAGAAATGGCTCAACAGAAATGCCCTTGTTCTTGCAGAGGATGTGGGTTCAGTGCTTAGCATCCATACAGATGTTTACAACCATCTACATACTTGAGTTCCAGGGAATCTGACCCCTCCTTCTGGTGTCTGAGGCAGCTAGGCTTACGTGTGGTGTACACACTTAATGTGCAGCCATACACAAACATTTAGATTAAAAGAGAAGTTGGGGGGGCTGGAGAGATGGCTCAGAGGTTAAGAGCATTGCCTGCTCTTCCAAAGGTCCTGAGTTCAATTCCCAGCAACCACATGGTGGCTCACAACCATCTGTAATGGGGTCTGGTGCTCTCTTCTGGCCTGCAGGCAGACATGCAGGAAGAACACTGTATACATAATAAATAAATAAATATTAAAAAAAAAGAGAGAGAAGTTGGGTTTGCCCAGGCCTTTAATCCTAGCATTTGGGAGACAGAGGCATGCAGATCTCTGAGTTTGAAGCCAGCTAGAGCTAGTTCTAGGACAGCCAGGGCCACACAGAGAAACCATGCGTAGAAGTTGTATTTGCCCTCAAACTTCAAGAAGACAAAATTTAATATAGACAACATAAAACAGTTTTAGCAAAACCCCCAAGATTATTCACCTTGGGCCAGTGAGAGGACTCCATAGTGGGTTTTCACCCACTTGTCTCAAAGCCTAATGACCCAAGTTTTCTACTCAAACTCAAATGGTAGAAGGAGAGAACTGACTCCTGCAAGTTGTCTTCTGACCTCCACACATGTGCCATGACATGCACACACCCCCCACATGGAACATACACACAAGTAAATAAATATAAACATTACTAAGGAGGTTGCAGAGACGGTTTAGTGATTAAGAGCACCTGCCGGTCTTTCAAGGACCCAGGTTTGATTCCCAGCACCGACTTGGTGGTTCATAACCACCCTTAACTCCACTTCCAGGGGACCTGATGTCATCCTGTGACCTCTGGTGGCATTAAACTTTCACGTGGTGTACAGACATAAAGGTAGCTAAAACATTCACACATAAAACAAAATGAATAAATGTATAATTATTAAAAAGAAATTCATCCCTTGTTGCCACCGCCACCTCTAAGTCCTGTCTAGGTTTTTTGATCGGGAGTGTTCACACAGAGCAGATGGAACCGTGCAGGGTGTCTCTTGTCGGGCTCATTCACAAAGCGCAGGCTCTACTGCTTCATTTCCTCTCATCGCGGAACACGCTGGCTACACCATATTTTATTCAGCAACCGCTCATCTCCACCTTGGCGTGTTAAATACCGCAGCGTGTCGTTATCTAACCCACCACCATACATACAGAAGCCACTGCTATTGACATTAAAAACCAAACCAAGCCCCGATGTGGGGCGGAAAACAACCCTGACTATGTCTGAAGAGGTGATGTGTGTATGTCTCTTCCATCGTGTGAGGACCCGACAGTCCAGATCAACAAATGGGGTGATGGACACTGTGTTCTCACTTTCCTGATGAGACAGGGGAGTGAAGGAAACCCCCGAACCCCAGAAGGTTGGGCTGGAGTTAAGAAGGTGGGTTTCTGGGTCAGCTGGGTCAGCCAGTTTGATGACTCTGCCACTTGTTGCTGCATGTGCTTGGAAGAGACACTTAAAATCTCTGAGCCTTTGCTGAGTAATGTTTCACACAGTGGTTTGTAAAGTGCTTATTACGCTTGATGCAAACCAGTTTTGTAGAGCTTTTTTGCTCACCCTGGATTCTACAGGAGTTGGGGGAAAGCTAAGATGTGTCTGTTCCTGGACTCTCCCATCTCTGGATGTCTGTATTAAGTTAAGTGGAGTCAGGACCCAGGCCCGGGCAGTTTTCTTCAAGGCTCCCAGGAGAGTGTGCACCCTTCGCGTTAGATCCCAGATTTTAGGTGTTTTGGCCAGCATGCCTTGGTACCCAAGTGGGACTAAGCCTGAGAGCTCATAGGAAAGACTCTAATAAGGGCTAGGGCTAGGAGAACCAGGGCACCAGTACTCAACTGCCTAGTCTTGCGGGGAGACATCAGGGGTTAGAGGGTGAGGGATTCCACTGCTATGGAATTTAGAACAGGGCCCTCCCCGGCCTCAGGAAATCCCATGGAAAGGGAAAGTGGGCAGCCTTTCTTTCTAATCAATAGACAAAAGGTCCTGGAGCTGCCACAGGAATGCTCCCTTTGGTGGCAGCCAGTGCCAGTTAGCACCCCTGTATTTAGGTAGTGAGGTACTGTGTCTACCTGTGGCTAAAAGCCAGGCCACTATAGTCCTGACTTGCTATGGTGGAAGCCAAAGGGTTTCTCCTTAGCCCCAATCCCCACTCCCTTTTAAAGTCAGCTAGGCCAAAAGAGACCATTAGATCCTCTGAAGCTGGAGTTAATGGCAATTGTGAGCTGCCTAACATGGGTGCTGGGATTTGAACTGCATCCTCTGGAAGACCAACAAGTGCTGCTAACCACTGAGCCATCTCTCCACCCTATTCCCCTCCCCCCACCCTTTCGTTTTTGAGGTGACCAAATAAGTTGCCCTGTATGGTAGGGTCTGAAAGCACAAAATGCAGCGAAGTAGGTACCTGCGGCCGACCCCGCCAAGGTATGCCCCTAAGAGAACATGCCACACACAACAGAGTTAGTGTAAGGGGTTTATTGGGGAACGGGGAGAGTGAAAGAACGAAAGCCCACCTCAGAGTGGGGACATGAGAGAGGCTAACAGACAGTCCAGGCAAGAGAGGCAAAAGCAAGCGAGAGGACTGTGAGTGACGGGCACTTTAAGGGGCGCCTGTGTCGCATAGCTGATGATGGAAAGGCACCTGGCAGCAGCCTTGGTGACTAAGGCAGGCTGGCCACCATGGTGGGAACGAACAGGGACAAAGTCCTCACCTTCTTGCACTTCATTTTTCCATTTCTCTTAAAATAACTGGGACCAGGGTCCTCACCAAACAGGACATCTAGGAACACTAGAACCTAATACTGGGTCTGCAGGGCTATGCCACGATCAAGCCTCAGAAAGTTTTATCTGCAGACTCTGGCCATTTCTGGATTGTCCAGAGTAAATGATTTCAAACTGGCCTTTCTTTTCCTTGGTTTTGACATGAAGGGAAAGGGAGATGCTCTGAACTGAAGGAACAGGAGCCACTGCTGGGCACGAGACCTCTGTAGACCCACAGGCTATCCTTACTTTAATTCTGGTACAATGGCCACGTCTTCTGTGTTCTTGCCTGGCTCTTCTGTGCTGCATTAGGGACCCTGGCTGTGCTAGACATGCAGTGGGTGGGCCTTGGAACTGCCCCCGCACCAAGATGTAGAGTATTAACCTGGCTGCTGACTGACTCGAGACGCCCTATTTGTGAGACTGATGGCAGCCTTCACCCTGATTGTGATCAGCACTCACTGGTATTTACTGTGGAACTTGAAACACATTAGCTCAGGTAGAAACTGGGCAGGTGTCCACAGTCAGCATTAATGACCTCACACATCTGGGGACAGTCTGGGTGATGATGGATTGCCCTTTATCCCGTTTATTCCCAGAAGTGAGAGCGGAATGAGCACGAGCAAATCCCTTTTCCTCTCCGAGTGACCAGATTGTAGTTCTTGTCCATGGCTCCTCGGCCACATGCCCCAGATGTGGACAGACTGAAGGACTGTCCTTGCCCTATTTTTCAAGCTATGATGGTATCTTCTGCTGAGTGTGGTTGTTTTGTAAGAATGTAGTACTTTCTAGTTTTGTGGACATCCATTAATGGAGGATGTCCCAGCATTACCCAATGCCATCTAAGAAAGTGAGCGACCCGGGGAGATGTTTTCTGGCCGGTGACTTCTGAAGGAGAGACTGTCTACTCCAGGGAAACTTCTCATCTTCCATATTCAGTGTTTGAGCTGTAGTTTGGGGTACACAGTGGCAGTGTGGCCCCCAGAAGCTCAGAAGCCTCCCTGATCATACGTTTGTAACTTTGAAGTAAAACTAAACCCCAAGGTCTTGGCATTAGCTGTGGAACTTCTCTGGGGGAAGACCTGTCCCTTGTGTCCCACCATGGTCAGCTGCCTTTGGTGACCGGTGACTCCCTGGTCCTCAGGCCCCTGCATTTTCTGCGATGTTCGGAGGCTTCTGCGAGAGTTTTGTTTCTACCCACTCACATTCCAGTCACAGCCACCCCAGTGGAAGAAGAAATGGGATCCTTCAAGGGAGACCAACCCTGGCAGGAAAAGAATGTTGCTGAGACTCAGTCACCCACTGCCACCAGAGTCTTTCGTCGGCTTGGGCTTTATTTGTCTGCACTTAAGTTGTCTCTTCCAGGTTTTCTGCTTTTAACCACCGCTTCTTCCAAGTGGGCTAGAAGATGGGTGCAGATTAATGCAGAAGTTAGACACGTCTAGAACGATATTGCTAAGCATGGGGCCTGCTATAGATAGAGGCATGAAGTACAGTCAGGAGCAAGAGATCTCAGACTGCCTGGGTCCAACCCCGAGCCCTGATAAGTTACTATCTGCCTAAATTTCCCCATGGATAAAAAGATGTGGCAGTCAGTGGTGGCACACACCATAGTCCCAGCACTTGGGAGGAGGAGACTTCGACAGAGGCCAGCCTGGTCTACAGAGTGAGCTTCAGAACAACCAGGACCACGCAGACCCACTTCCCTTCAGGCTCCCCCCATTTTCCCCTAAAAAAGGCTGCATACAGTTCTGGGTCTGTGTGTTTAGTATTTGTAATGTGCTTAAAATGGAGCCTGGAACAATAATATTCTACATATACTTAAAATGTGGGTAAAATAGTTGACAAAGGGTAACTTAAACTATTAGTTCAGATTATAGGAAGGGTTGTTTTTAAGGGTCTTGATGTGCAAGCCAGGGTAGCCTCAGACTCTGCAGTAATGGAGCACCCCCAGTTAGAGACTATTGCTGAGCTGACAGAAGTGACTGCTGTGGCGGGCTTCGGGTAGAGGTGCTCAGGGGTCTCAGTTCCCCGGTGGACTATGCAGCAGGTAGCAGCCCCTAAAGGAAAGGTGTTGTGCTGGGTGAGATTGACTTCAGTCCCTCACTGGCTTTCTTTATTCAACACCTTCTCATGGAAAAGAACACACACCCAGTTCCATGTGCCGGTCTTGGTGTTCTCAGATCTCTGCATGGCTGAGCCGGGCTGGAAGGCAACTCGCAGAACCTTCCTGGAGCTGGAGAGTCCCTTCACTTTCCTGTAATTATGTCTCAGCCCAGAGCATCTGGTTTTACTGAAAGATAATGATCCTTAACCAGCCACCTGGAAATTCAGGCTGGGGCTCTCTGCCATGCTGTCACCTCTCCAGGAGCGAGGCCGAGCCACCATTAAGAAATGCCTTGAGCAGGTTACATGCCTTGCACCAAGTTATTTACAAAGCCATTTTCACTCTTCTTAGCCACCACCCTCGGCAAGTCCAGTCATGCTTCTGCTGATTTTGACTGCTAAGATTTGTCCTGGCTGTGTAAAGGAATGAGGCCAGTTCCCCATTCCCCGCCTGTGACAAGCCCCCAAAGACGACCCACTTGTGTTCTTGGGAAAATTTCTTTAAAAGCATCTTCGAAGGTTCCTAATTTGGACTTTAGAAATGGTATCTGGGAACTACTAGGGAGATGGTTCAGTCAGTAAAGTGCTTGTCTGATGAGGTGGGGGACCTGTAATCTCAGTATGGGGAGGTAGAAACACTACATGGAGTCCTGATCAGCCAGCCTGGCTGGCTTGCTGAGTTCCAGGCAATGAGAGATTCTTGTCTTACAAAACAAGGTGGACAATATCTGAAGAACTATGCCGAAGTTGATTGCGCTCTCTCTCTCTCTCTCTCTCTCTCTCTCTCTCTCTCTCTCTCTCTCTCTCTCTCCCCATACATGCTTATACGTCCCATAATAAAGAATAGCTGAAGTTCATATAGATCCTTCTGCAAAGATCCATTTGACTGATCCATTAGATCCATCTGATTACAAATCTGATTCCAAAGAAGCATATTTACCAGTGGAATTGATGGTGGTGTCGGTACCTGCCCTCACGATGGAAGCGTTCATGTCATTTTCTTGGCAAGTGCTGGACTTTTGATTTCAGACATGTTTACAAGGGCGACCCCTGGTGGAAGAAATGAACACTGCAAGGCAGGCGTCTTCCCCAGGCCCAAAGTGGAGAGTGTAGAGGTGTGTAAAGTAGACACAGGGAGAGGAATTTTCATAAGAGAATGCTTGGGAAAAAAATGGGAATTCCATTTTGAGTAGTGATGGACACTGTTTGAAAAGGAATTTTATTGTGAACCTTTTTTTTCAACCTTGGTTACTTTTCTCTGTGTGTACACATACGTGTCCCGTGGTATGCCTTTGGCGGTCTGAAGACAGCTCACAGAAGTCAGTTCTCTTATCATGTGACTAGCTCTTTCACTGTGGGGGGGTTTTAGCTATTAATCTCAGGTTGTCAGGTTTGGCTGTAAGCACCCATACCTGTGAGCCATTTTAGTGACCCTTGTTTTGGTTTGGTTTTGTTTTGTTGAGGCAGTCTGAAATTTGCTATTTAGTCAAGAAAGACTTGAAATAGAGTGGTATATGCCTATAATCCCAGCATTCAGGAGGGATTACCAGTGGGATTGATGGGGGGACACATAGTAAATCTCTGTCTTCAACAAAACAAAAAATAATTGTCCAGAGATCTTACTGCAGCCTCTGACCCTTGAATTCTTTAGGTGCCCATATCTAAGCTCTGTTTTTTTTTTATTTTATTTTAAGTTTTTATTTTGAGAGATGGTTTCACTGTGTAGCCCCGACTGTCCTGAAACTCACTCTGTAGACCAGTCTGGCCTTGAACCCACAAAGATCTGCTGATTATGTGCCACAACTGCCCAGCTTCTGTTTTCTTTTTAAGATTTACTTATTTTTATTATGTGTGTGTTTTTTTTACTCATTTATTTATTTATTTATTATGTATACAATATTCCATCTGTGTGTATGTCTGCAGGCCAGAAGAGCACATCAGATTTCATTATAGATGGTTGTGAGCCACCATGTGGTTGCCGGGAATTGAACTCAGGACCTTTGGAAGAGCAGGCAATGCTCTTAACCACTGAGCCATCTCTCCAGCCCCCTATGTGTGTGTTTTATATGCATGCAAGTGTAACGTGTTCATGTAGTGCCTGTAGAGACCTAAGAGGACATCAGATTTCCTGGAACTGGAGTTACTGGCTGTTGTGAGCCACTGTAATGCTCCTAGAACTGAACTTGGATCTTCTGGGAAAGTTTTGAGGCAGGGTCTCTTGTCTTTGCAGACTTGGCTGTGAGCTGGAGGCCAGCTGGCCCATGAGCTTTTGGGTGTTCTCCCATCTTGATATAGGAGTCCTGAGCTACATATGCAGACCGCTGTGTCCTGCTCTTTACATGGGTTCTGGGGGTCTAAACTCTGTCATCAGGCTGAGCTGCAAGTTCAGTCTAGCCTTATGGTCGGTTTTCATTTTGAGTTACCTATCTTGCTTTCATTTTGAAAATGATACTATTTTTACTGACTTAACTAGATGAGGAAAAACACTCAAACCAGACTCCAGAGATCACTTGCCCTGTGTGTAGGAAGATATTGATGATGATGAAGACGCCCCTGGGTACGGGTGTTCATCGTCAGCTTATGGTTTATTGAGCAAGTGCATGTTCTGTATGATTTGGTGGGGGGGGGGGTAAGGTTCACTTTTTGAAGAAGGAGTGTCCTTATCTGTGATCTAGTTGTCCAATATCCTAATTCCTGTGATCTCTGTCCTGCAGTGAGATTTGAAGGGTGCACTGGTCGGCCAAGGACAGCTTACTTTTCTGAGGACTCCAAATTCAAAGTGGCTCCTGACGGTGCCATCACGCTCAAGCGACCTCTAAACCTTCATAAACTGGAGACGAGTTTTCTTGTCCATGCCTGGGATTCTACTCACAAGAAGTTTACTGCCAAAGTGATACTGAAGTCTGTGAGGCACCACCAACACCGCCACCACCACCATGTAGGTTGCGCTATTTCTTGGATGTGTGTATATTTTTCAGATTGCTGTTGACCTGGGTCCTCTAACCTTGGTATTGGGATCTTGTGAGGCAAGATAATTTTGTGGGAAGACCCTATGGGGTGCTAAGTGGCCTCCTTGGCTCCAGGAACACCTGTCAGTTACCACAGCCAAAACTACCCCCATGGGGGTAAGGGTAAGGGTGGGGGTGACAAAAATATCCCCAGTTGAGATTGGGTTTAGGGGTTGCTGTTGAATTATAGGGATCTGGTAGTATAGGATAAGGAGGAAGACACGGGCCCTACTTGGCTTTGTTAGCCCACCATTGCTCTCTCTAATCTCTGATCCCAGTAATCAGAGAGGAGTCATTTAACCTGTGTAGACTGAGTGAATTAACACACATAAAACACTAAGAACATATGTATACACTTGATATTCACAAGGAGCCCCCTCTTCCTTTGTGAATAGCAAAATCTGGATGCTTAAGTCCCTTATAAATGGGTGTAGATACCCACACACAACCGGACACCCTCAGGTTAGTGCACCTCTACATAAGATAATGCATGATCATGTGCCATGTATCACTCATGTGACAGTTGTTACAGTTATACTCTTATTATTTAGAGATAACAATGAGGGGGGAAATCTGTATATATTCAGCACAGCTATTTTTATAGTTATTTTGGTTTTTTTGTTTGTTTGTTTTGTTTTTGAGGCAGGATTTTGCTATAAAAATAGCCCAGGCTGGCTTCATTTTCCTCCTGCCTCAGCCTCTTGAGATCTGGGTTTACAGGTGTGTACTAACATGTTTGATATGGGTTTCTTCCTTTTGCTTTTTTCTTTTTTGGCTCATGATAGCCTCGAGCTCACTGTATAGCAGATGACTTCTAACCTTTCATCTCCCATGTGACAGCATTACAGGCTCATTTTGTGATGTAGACAAGTATTCTGCCAACTGAGCTATCTCCTCAGTTCTATAGACCTTTAAAAAAATCATTAAAAAGCCAGGTGGTGGTGGTACACGCCTTTAATCTCAGCTCTTGGAAGGCAAAGCAGGCAGATTTCTGTTTAAGGCCCATTTGATCTACAGAGCTAGTTCCAGGAGAGCCAGGGCTACTCAGAGAATCCCCGTCTCAAAAGATTATAACTTCTTTCTGGGCAGAAGTGGTAGAGAGATCTCTGTGAGTTCGAGGCAAGCCTGGTCTACAGAGCAAATTTTAGGAAGGCTACAAAGCTACAAAGAAACCCTGTCTTGAAAAACAAAAACCAAACAAATCTTTTAAAATCTTTTCCTGACCCTCTTTTTGTTTCATTTGAAAAATGGTTTTGTATAGCCGAGGTTGTCCCCAAACTTGATGTGTAGCCCAGGGTGACTTTAAACTCACAACCAATCCTCCTATCTCTGCCTCCCACGTGTAGTATTGTAGGCATGCACCACCGTATCTGACCATGAAAAAAAAATCATTTCTATCTGTACTTGGTTGAACACAGATGCGAACCCGAGATGGAGGGACAGCTGGGTGAGTTAGAGTCATCAAATACTAGCTGATGTCATTGTTGTCCTGAGGCAGAATGAATAAGGTTAAGTGCTGGTTGGCTTACTTAGCAAGGAGAGGAAGACCAGTAGAAAGTCTTTGCTCCTCTGTAGAGCTGGAGAGACAGACAACTCAGCAGGGAAGGATGTTTACTGCTCTTGCAGAGGACATGGGTTTGGTTCGCAACACCCGTATCAGGCACCCCAGAACACTGCCCTTTTCTGCCCTCCGTGGGTGCCTGCATGCCCACGGTGCACATAAATTCATGCAAACAAATAATAAACAAACTGTTTTAAGCCTTCTTTCTGCTGTCACTGGCATCAGATCCCTCCCCAGGTGTTTGCAATGCCTGCCGCGAGGGTCCGACAACCAGCAAACATTGAAGAGGCTGATGCACAGACAGACTATTTGCTATTTAGATTCTGGTCATGAATGTCCCTGGAGATTGTTACCAGAAGCCAAATGCCTTTGCCTGCCTTAAATGTTCTCTTGGTATTTCCTATGGGTCTCTCCAGGGGACTTTCTAGCCGTATCTCGCTTCCTGCCTCAGAAGTGTGGATTGTGCCATATCCATTGAGTGCCAAAGCCTTTAAGGTTGATTCCTGTTCTGTTCCCTGAAGACTCTTGAGGTTCATGGAATTTAATAACCCTCTAATATAGTATTTCTCTTTGATGCAATTAAAGAACGAAAGAACTTAGTTCAATTACATTAGCCATGGCTTCCTGACTCCAGTTGGCTGCTCATGTATGCAAGTTCAGCACAATAAGTGTGTATCCCCGGCTTCCCACCACCCCAGGCAGTTGACTGTGGTAGCCTTCTAAGACCAAGAACAGTTTGGGGGCTTGTTTTTCCTCTAGTGCCTCCCCCACCCCCGCCCCCATACACCTTTGCCTCTGCTGACTTTACTCTGTCTTCATATTTCTGCTGTTTCAGGAATATGTTCAAGTATACATCATAGACACCCCCAAGCTGGGTGTGGTGCTGCACACCTTTGTGGTTTCTTTATTTATTTTGTTGTTGTTGCTGTTCTTTTGAGACAGGTTTTCTCTGTCTAGCTCTTGCTGTCCTAAAACTCACTTTGTAGACCAAGCTGGCCTCAAACTCACAGAGATCACTCAAGCTTGTGGCCCCCCTGCCTCAGACTCCCAAATACCGAGACTACAAGTGTGTACTATAGCTTCCCTATTTTACGGACAGGGTCTCATTATAGCCCGTGTGGGCTTGCACTCCTGATGCCCCCCTTTCAGGTGTTGTGATTATAGGTGTGCACCACTAGCACCACACGTGGCTTTTCATGTTGGCTGCTGGAATGAATGCCAGTCATCCCATCTTGTCAGGGAGGTAGAGGACATGGAGGTGTGTGAGACAGGAACTTGATATGAAGACCAGGCTGGCCTTGAGCTCACATATATCTGCTTGCCTCTGCCTCCCCAATCTTGGATATAAAGGAGTGCATGCAGCACAATGTCCAGCATCCATTCTTAATTGTGAAATGAGGGAGAAAGAGGAATGTTTTATATAGCTTAATTGTCTACCTTTTTAGAATTTTTATTTATTTATTTATTTATTATGTATACAATATTCTGTCTGCGTGTATTCCTACAGGCCAGAAGAGGGCACCAGACCTCATTACAGATGGTTGTGAGCCACCATGTGGTTGCTGGGAATTGAACTCAGGACCTTTGGAAGAGCAGGCAATGTTCTTAACCACTGAGTCATCTCTCCAGCCCCCTTTTTAAGAATTTTTATGGGATTCTCAAGCACTAGTCCTACTTTTATTAACCATATCTAGCTGTTAAAATGTCGTTTTGTAAACAAAAACCAAAAAGGTGGTGTTGGTGTGCTTGTGTGTAGAGAGAGGTCAGGTTGCGGGAGGTCCTTCCGCTCCTCCAGCCAAAATCCAAACTGGTGTGGGATTGTTTATGACTTACGCCTTCAAGGTCAGAGGTCAATCTTCCTCAATTTTTTAATTAATTAAGTAATTAATTACTTACTTTATTTATTTTGAGGTCATACGTTGCAGCCCTGGCTGGTCTAGAACTCATGGTGATCCAACTGCCAAGTGTTGGGATTAAAGATGTGTGCCAGCATGCCCAGAACCCACCATGGTTTTTGAGACTGGGTCTTTCCAGCTAGACTGGGATCTACCTGTCACTGTCTCCCCAGTGCTGAGCTTACAGTTGTGTGCCACTTTGTCCATGCCCGCACAGCAAGCACCTTACTCACCGAGCCCTCCTTCCAGGCTCCAGGCACTATTTATTTATTGATGAGACTCAAACCCAGCCAGTTATATCCTGAACTCCCAAATGTAACCTATGTACATATATATTTCTGGGCACAAAACTGAGGTATATGTTAGAGAAAAAGAGAACTAAAATTTTAAAGATTTGTTTATTTTTATTGTATATGCATTGCTGTTTTTCCTGCATATATTATGTGTGTGCCACATGTATGCCTGCTACCTGTGGAGGCTGGAAAGGGGCATGGGATCCCCTGGAGCTGAAGTTACAGATGGTTTTAAGTTTCTGTATGGGTGCTGGGAAATGAACCCATATCCTCTGCAAGAGCAGCAAGTGCTCTTAACAACTGAGCCATCTCTCTAGCCTCTAAGTTCTGGATTTAATAAGAAAATAAAACTCTGGGTGTAAGGGTAATCCTAATGCTTGGGAGTCTGAGGCAGAAGGATTGCGTGACTGTAATGCCAGCCAGGACTGTATTGCAGACCCTGTCTCAAAAGACAAAGAACCAAACATGCTGCTGGCTCGTGATTTAATCCCAACACTTAGAATTCTAAGACAGGTGTGCTGTGAGTTTGAGGACACCCTGAACTACATAGTGAATTCTAGACCAACCTGGGCTACAGAGTAAAACTCTGTCTCAAAAAAGCAAAACTAGCCAGGCGGTAGTGGTGCACACCTTTAGTCCCAGCACTCGGGAAGCAGAGGCATGCCCTTCTCTGTGA
The DNA here is from genome assembly GCF_018167655.1 of Microtus oregoni. Lineage (NCBI taxonomy): Eukaryota > Metazoa > Chordata > Mammalia > Rodentia > Cricetidae > Microtus > Microtus oregoni. The sequence goes on from NW_024543063.1 coordinate 47,616,717, forward strand.
GTTTGAGGCCAGCCTGGTCTACAAGTAAGTTCCAGAGCTGTTATAGAGAGAAGCACTATCTCAAAAAACAAAGAAAAAAAAAAAAAACCAACCAAAAAAAACTAATCAAGCAAAAGACTAAAACCAACAAAACACAACAACCAAAAGACCCTCAGTCTTGGAGTGGTGACACAGACTTGTAATCTCAGGCTGAGACAGGAGAATTGTGAGTTTGGGTGAGCCTGAGCCACACAACACAAGACTTTGTCTCTCACACAAAACACATTTGGAAGTGAAGGCTTAGAAGGTACCACACTTGCTTTGTAAGCATGAGGACCTAAGTGTGAATTCCCAAAACCCACACAATGCCAGGGGAACTAGTGTGGGTCTCTAGATCCAGGAAAGTGACACTGAGGCAGCCAGCCTGACGCTCACAGTGACAAACAACCCAGAGACTGGGGTTCTCCTGATTAGCACACACCTGCTGTGAAATCGCGATATGCAAGCACACGCAAATCTAACATTCTACTTCTTCCCCTTTGCCCGGCTGGGTTTTCGTGTTCGGGATGTTTGGGCACTATTCCCTTTGCTCTCACATCCGTCTCTGTAAACACCATGCAGCTCTGCAGGGCAGGACCTTTTCACCCACCAGTGGTTTGTGTTCATTTACCCGTGTCTAGTTGTTCACTGTGGCCCTGTCAGATGGCCATTTGGAGGCTTAAGGTGTACTGTTGATGGACAGTTTATTGTATATTCCCTGCCCTGAAGTTAAATTCCCCTCAAATATTATGTTAGTGTTTTCCAACTGTCCACATCTGCATTTACTGAGAACTTGCTATGTTTCAGGCACTGTTCTAGATACTTTATATGTAAGCAAGTATCATTTAGTCCTTCTAAGAACTCTAGGACCTTGACACAAAATATCATACTCTCAATTTTAGCCAGATATGCCACATACCTTTAATCCCAACATTTGGAAAGTAGAGATAGGTGGATTTCTATGAACTAAAGGTCAGCCTGGTTTACATAGTGAGTTTCAGGTCAGTCAGGGCTACAATATGAGACTCTATCTCTACAAAACAAAACAAATACCCACTTTAGTCATTGGGACAGTTTACACAGAAGTTATGTGATCTCCTCTGGAAACAGATGGGGAGATGAGAATTAAACGCGAGGTAGCCAGTCCCAGAGCCAGGACTTAGACCATGCTGGCTTTCTTTTGTAGGTGACAGATGCAGGGATGGCAAGGGCAGAGTGTGTCAGGTGTGTGTGTGTGTGTGTGTGTGTGTGTGTGTGTGTGTGTGTATGTGTGTATGGCAGGTATGTGGGATTGGGTTTTAGAATACATGGTCACATTTTATGTCTGTCTTTCATGTTTTGAATCCGGAGGGCTGAAAATGTAGCTCAATTGGTAGAGCCTGGCCTAGCATGCATGAAGCCCTGCTTCTATTCCCCACTGTCACTCAAGCAGCATGGTGGAACATGTCTGTCATCCTGTGACAGATAGAGGGAGGAGCTCAAGTTCAAGATCATCCTTGGCTATACAATTTGAAGCCAGATTGGGCTTCATGAGATTGTTTCTAAAGAGACCCAAACCAAACAGCAAACAAGTAAACAGGAAATAGGGCTAGATTAGAATTTGGTAGGTGGTCTGTGTTGCTAAATGAGTATCTCCTTGTGAAAGAAGAGGGTGAAATCTTCCAGAAACTTTGTTACCACGAATCACTCCAGAGCACTTAAACAATTTAGGAGGCATTTTCCTTTTATCTTCAGCTCTTATTTCCCTGAGTGTGCATGAAGTTATCTTTATTGCGCGTTGGAACTGTTCAATACGAGTCTCCAGGTTATTTTTGTTTCCCATCCAGCAGCTTCTGTTAGAACAAATGGGACCCTTATAGGGCACAATAAGATTAACACATTTGTATCGATCTCAAAGTAGTTCTTAGTAGCAATTCCCCAAACTTAAACAAGTTTGGTATTTAAACAAGATTGATAAACTCCACTTTAGAGAACTATATCACTAGGAACAAAGAAAGGAAGTCCAGAACTCCCAAATATCCCTTCTGCATCACCTTAACCTATCAGCATAGTGTCGTTTAAAGGACATGCATTATGTAAGTTTTGTCAAATGTTCGCACCCACAAATTGTGTTTTCACAATGGTTATTCAAATTCTGGGTATTAAGAATTTAAAGAGCTCAGCCTGGTGGTGGTGGCAGCGTGCATGGCTTTAATCTCAGCACTTGGGAGGCAGAGGCAGTGGGATCTCTGAGCTTGAGGACAACCAGGACTACATAGAGAAACCTTGTCTTGAAAAAACAACAACAACAACAGCCAGAATTTAAAGAGAATATAGCTTTGTTTATTGTGTAGCTGTGTTGGTCAGCATTCTGACACTATAACAAAATTCCTGGGACAATTAACATAAAAAGAAAAAGGTTTTACTTGGGTTTTCGGTTCTGAAGGTTTAAGACCAAATGATGCTGTTATTTTGTCTTCTAGCAAGGGCAACACATCAGACTGAGAGCGAATAGGAGAATAAACCACACTCATCTTATGATACATGAAGCAACGCAGAGACTGAGGTCTCACAGAATATTTCAAGGACATATCTCCTGTGATCTGAAGACCTCTCATTGGCCACTAAGTTAGGAACCAAGCTTCCAAGCATAGGGACCATAATGGGCAGTCTGTGTCCATACAATAGCGTTGTCAGGAGCTCTTCATTTTGGGTGGGACATGTAATTTGCTATTGAGAATGAGTCATTGGTGAACTAGATGGAACTGTAGACCTCCTATCTTCTGAATTGCTTCATTTTGTTAATCTTTCCTCTTAGGATCCTGCCTCTGGATCCGAGCCAGAAGTGCTCATGTTTCCCAGCTCTCACCAGGGTCCCAGAAGACAGAAACGAGACTGGGTCATCCCCCCCATCAGCTGCCCAGAAAATGAGAAGGGCCCGTTTCCTAAAAAACTGGTTCAGGTAGGGGAAGGACTGAGAGAAAAGATGATGAAAGGACCCAGTGTCAAGATATTTCCTTGCCAATTCTGTCTCTTTTCTGGTTTTGTGCAGATCAAATCCAATAGGGACAAAGAAACCAAGGTTTTCTACAGCATCACTGGCCCAGGAGCTGACAGACCTCCTGTTGGTGTGTTTATCATCGAGAGAGAATCAGGCTGGCTGAAAGTGACAGAGCCTCTGGATAGAGAAAATATTGCCACTTACACCGTGAGTATTTATTTCATAGATACTTGTTGACCATTAGGTAACAATTGTCAAGTTTTGGGGGCCATTTATGTTTTATCCCCGGGTTAGATTCCCAGATCGTGTGAGTAGCATCACTTATCCCTTGACATGTTGGTAAAGTGGACACAAGAGAACACTTTGGGATGGTACTTGTTTTGTTTTGTTCTTTTCCTTAGAGGAGAAAAGCAGGGGTTCCTCCTAGCCTACATGAGCATAGATAGAAGTTGTCAAAGTGGAGCTGGAGAGATGGCTCAATGGTTAAAAAAATTTGTTGCTCTTATAATCTTGACTTTAATTCCCTGCACTCATGTCAGGTGGCTCATAACCACCTGAAACTCCAGCTCCAGGCGCTCCATGTAATGCATGAAAGTGCATGTGAACACACACACACACACACAGAAGTGAAAAGGTGTCAACTTGTTCTTGGGGTTGGGGAGAAGCTTCTTACATAATAAAATATATTCTGATGGCAATAATAGGGAGGAAAATCCAAGGGGCTTAGTTACAATGTGAGCTTAGGTAACCTATAGATGCCATATGCAGAAAAATCTCAGGGAAACATTAGACTGTTGTAGCCAGAGGAAAATTACCCCAATTAAAGTGAATCTCTACGTGATAAGTGTGTTCTCATCTATGAGTTTATCCAGCAGCAGCAGCACATCGTGTGGAGATCTCACAGTGGAAGGGGTGGAGGCTGATGAAGCCACTCTCACTGGACTCCCTTGCCCAGTTCCTCTTCCAGGCAGGGCTAAGTAACACTCACTTGGTTCTTCTTGTAGCTCTTCTCCCATGCTGTGTCATCCAATGGGGAGGCAGTGGAGGATCCCATGGAGATTCTGGTCACAGTGACCGATCAGAATGACAACAAGCCAGAGTTCATCAAGGAGGTGTTTGAGGGAACTGTCTACGAGGGCGCTCGTCCAGGTAAATCAATCACAGTGAACTGGGTACCCAGAAGGATGCTCCAGTTCTTTGGGATTAGAACCTGAAGTTCAGACGTGTTCTTTGAAAGCCACCGTGAGAGATGAGGTGGGAGTGTGGGGGAAGCAGATATAACATTTGTAAGTAGAAACAATAAAAGAATACTTCTTAGGGCTTGGTGTTGCATTAATGCCAATCCAGCTCCAGAGGATGCGACACCCTCCTCTAGTCTTGGAGGGCATCTGCATGTATGTACAACACACACACACATACCACACACACACACACACACACACACACACACACAAATAATAATAATAAGATCTTTAAAAATAAGAGCTAGCAGGAGTAAAAGAGAAGGCCTTGGTAGGGTTATTTTAGTTAATTCATTCCCAACATTCTCTGCCTTGCCTCCTCTCACCTAAGTGATAGGCTTTGAAAGTTGAGTTCCCTGAACGTTTGGTGTAACGTTCCCTTCGCTGGCAATTTGATGAGAATTCTAGAAATAAAAATCATGATCAGGAGTGGTCATCTCCTAGGTCAGGGTTGTTCTGAGCAGACAAATGCCAAGGTAGCACCGCAGCTATTCTAAATCTCTCCTCTACACTTCCAGGAACCTCTGTGATGCAGGTCTCAGCCACTGACGCAGACGATGATGTGAACACCTACAATGCTGCTATTGCCTATACCATCATCAGCCAAGATCCCGAGCTGCCTCACAAAAACATGTTCACTGTTAATAGAGAGACAGGGGTTATCAGTGTGCTCACCTCCGGACTGGACCGAGAGGTCAGTCAGGGCTCAGGGGGATTGCAGTGGGAGTTGAAGGCAAATGAATGTATACTAAATTTCAAGGATGGTGCAACCTCTGCTGAGCCTGGCAGTCCGTGTGAGTCTTTGCATCTAAATGCCTGGAGGCAGGCAGCCTGGGCAATGAGACAGATGATGACATAGTCTAGTTTTCTGTATGCAGTGGGCTGCACCAGGCTTGGGCTGGCTGTTGGAGCAGGTTCTGATTCCATGTTTGATTTCTGCAGAGTTATCCTACATATACCCTGGTAGTTCAAGCTGCTGACCTTCAAGGCGAAGGCTTAAGCACAACAGCGACAGCCGTGATCACCGTCCTCGATGTTAACGACAACGCTCCCATCTTTAACCCAACCACGGTAATTCTGCCACTTTGGTTCTGTGAGGGGCTCTTCATTGTTCAGGAGCTAAGTTCTGCCTCTGTGCATGGGTGAATCCCTAGGTTAGTGAATGTGAACTTCAAACACTAGAGCAGTGTGGTCTGGTAGTATGCTTCCTAAATGCTGGGTTAAGCTGCCATGCCCAGCTTCATAAGAGTTATTAAATACCAAGAATATCAAATGTATTCAAGGAGAAGGTTTTAAGAGCCAGATAAGGAACTTCACATACATATTTTTAATTAAATTAAGATTTTTGGGACACAACATTTTATAGCCCATGTTGGCAGGCAGGCATGTAATGCCATGCTCAGCTTTTTAGTTTTGGAAGGGAAGATCATACTTTCCTAAGTTAGAAGTCGATTTAATGGTTGGTTAACAGAGGCCTGAATAGTGTAGTTTCTAGAAGCAGAGCTGACTTTTTCCCTCTTATGTCACAAAAGGCCCATGGAAAATTGCTCTTTCATGATTTATCTTTTTTAATGGTTACTAATAAAGATTAGAGAGTGGAGGGGGGTTGGGGACAGATGACACGTGTATCTTTAGATCACAGTTTGCAAACAATGTGGCCAACAGATGGTTCTTAAACCCAGCGCCTTGGAAAGATGCTTCAGGCACTGCTGTTTGGTCTGCTGATGGGAAACGAGGGCCTACTCTTTACCCTTGGGGGCTCACTCCTGACGTCACTCATTCCACTTCTCTGGATCTCATTCCTTTAGCTCAAGTCCTGGCTCCAAGTTTCTCACTTTGTCATAATGACCTGGTTTTCCCTTTGCTCTGCAGTACGTGGGTCAAGTGGATGAGAATGAGGAAAATGCGTATATTGCCACACTCAAAGTAACTGATGATGATGCCCCCCATACTCAAGCGTGGCAGGCCGTGTACACCATAGTCAATGATCCTGACCATCAATTTGCTGTTATCACAGACCCCACAACCAATGATGGCATGCTGAAAACAGCTAAGGTTTGTATGACTGACGTGCTAGCAGCTGGGCCTCTCTTGTCCTATAATGTCGTCTTATGATTGGGTCAACACCATCAGGGGAAGGGTAGAGTCTGGGGATGGCATTGACTTTCTGGGGATTGCAGAAACTTTCTTGGCTTGTTAGAAATGAAGTAAGTGTTAGTCTTTTGGAAAATGTCCTAAACCCAGAGGCTTGCAGTGATTCTCAACCTATGCATCGTGGCCTTTTAAGAGCAGAATGACCGTTTCACAGGGTTGCTTAAGACCATTGGAAAACATAGATATTTGCATTATGTCTCGTAACAGTAGAAAAATTACAATTTCAAAGTAGCAATGAAAATAATTTTATGGTTGGGGTCACCACAACATGAGGAACTGAGGGTTGCAACATTAGGAAGGTTGAGAACCATTGGGCTAGAAAGACAATGGCTTTTGGTAGCCAGCACTTATAACTGCCTGTAAATCTTTGGAAAATATCCCCCCCCCCAAAAAAAAGTCTAAATTAAAAGTGGGAATGATTTACTGGTAAATTTAGCAAAAGTTAATAGATGCCCAGAGTACCTCAGAGCTTTAATGTCTCTTCAGCAAGTGAGCATTTGAGAACTGCTGTCAATCAAAGGTGGCAGTTTTTGGAAGTGTGTTTCACTGTGTAGTCCTGGCTGTGCTGGAACTCACTCTGTAGACCAGGCTGGCCACGTACTCACAGATCCACCTGCCTCTGCTGGGATTAAAGGCATGTGCCACCACCACTCAGCAGAAAATTTTTTTAAACTAACCGTTTCTTTTTTAAAAGCTATTTATTTGTTCTGTGGCAACAGTGGGTGAACTCAGGGCCCTGAGCATGCTGGGCAGGTGCTCCACCACTGAGTCACGCACCCAACCCCTTGTATTTTAGTTTTAACTTTTTCCCTCTCCTGGTCTCTAGGGCTTGGATTTCGAAACCAAGCAGCAGTATGTTCTATATGTGACAGTGGCCAACGTGGACCCCTTTGAGGGGAATCTTGCCCTTTCCACAGCCACTGTGACGGTGGATGTGGTGGATGTGAATGAAGCCCCCATCTTTGTGCCAGCCGAGAAGAGGGTGGAAGTACCGGAAGACTTCGGTGTGGGTCAGGAAATCACATCCTACACTGCCCGCGAGCCAGACATATTCATGAACCAGAAGATTACGTAAGTTGGACCAAGGACTAGTATTGAGTGGGTGCATACTTTGTTTTGTTTTGTTTTTTCAGGACAGGGTTTCACTGTGTAGTCCTGGCTGCTTTGGCACTCACTGTTTAGAACAGGCTGGACTCAAACTCAGAAGTACACCTGGCTCTGCCTCCCCAGTGCAGACATGTATATATGTCTCCCCAGTGTGTGTGTGTATGTATGTATGTACGCAATTTAAGCCAATATAAATGTAGTCATTTGTCATGTAATGATAATATATTCTGAGAAATCTGTCCATGAGAAGTTGGATCATTTTGAGAACATTATATAGTTTGTCAAACAAATTAAGATGGCTGCAGTTTCCCTGAAGAATTAAATCACCTTATGTGCATAGCCAGTGGGTGTCAGTTCTTTCCCGCCACTGTGTAGGTCTTGGGTATCAGGTTCACTGTCAGGCTCGCTACCAAGTATCTTCACCCACTTACACCCCTCACCCGCCCACCCACGTGGAAGCTCACAGCCATCTATAACTGTGGCGATTTGATATCTCTTTTGACCTTTTGCCCCATGTGGTACACATACGTACACTCAAGCACACTCACAAATACATAAAAATGTGTGTGTGTGTGTGTGTGTGTAGTTGTGTATCAGCTGAATAGTACCTGTGACCTCCGCTCCATTCTGTCTGCTGCCCCTACTCTAAGCCACAGCTTGTGCCCTCAGGTATCGGATTCTGAGGGACACTGCCAAGTGGCTGGAGATTAACCCAGAGACTGGTGCCATTTCCACTCGGGCTGAGATGGACAGAGAAGACGTGGAGAACGTGAAGAACAGCACGTATACAGCTCTCATCATCGCTACAGATAATGGTACAGATACTGCGTGACTGATCCACATCCCTGGGCTCCATCACTCTCCAGCCTGTTCGCCTCCTGTGCCCCTGCCTTTCTTTGGGAGTCATGATTTCGTTCCTTTTCTTTTTTTTTTAAATTTATTTATTATGTATACAATATTCTGTCTACCTATATGCCTGCAGGCCAGAAGAGCACACCAGACCTCATTACAGATGGTTGTGAGCCACCATGTGGTTGCTGGGAATTGAACTCAGGTCCTCTGGAAGAACAGTCAGTGCTCTTAACCGCTGAGCCATCTCTCCAGCCCTCATTCCTTTTCTTTTATCCGTAAAAAAATACTTGGTAACAAAATTCCAAAATTTGAGTCAAGTAGGGTTTCTTTCTCTTGTCTCTCCCTGCACTGGAAGCTCATTCCTACCTGCTGAAACCTGGGTTTGTATCCCAGGTTCAAGACTGTGAATGTATTATTACTTAATTTTGTTGTTGTTTTTGGTTTTCAAGACAGGGCAACTCTGCTTGTCCTGGTACTTACTCTGTAGACCAGGATGTCCTCGAACTCAGAGATCCACCTGTCTTTGCCTTCTGAGTGCTGGGATAAAAGGTGGCATGAGCCACCACTGCCTGACATTACTTAATTCTTTTAACCGTCTTTTTAAATTTCATGTTATTTTTGATACATGGTTTTACCGTATAAACCTGACTAGATTTAAATTCACCTTGAACTCACATGGAGCCCAGAAGACCTCAAATTTGAGGTGAGCGACCCCATCCTGTGAAGTTCTAAGATTCCAAGTAAGTGCAAGGCGGTGGTGGCACACACCTTTAATCTCAGCACTCGGAGGCAGAGTTAGGCAGATCTTTGGGTTCCAGGCCAGCCTGGTCTACAGAGTGAGTTCCAGAATGGTCACGGCTACACAGAGAAACCCTGTGTCAAATAAATAAATAAATAAATAAATAAATTAATTAAAAAATAAAATAAAATTATTCCAAGCAAGCACTACCACAGTCAGCTTTTTCTTAACTTTTTAAAAGATCTGGTGGAGCCAGGCTTCTGTAGGAGGCTGAAGCAGGAGGATTGTAATTCCAAAGGATACACAGTAAGACGTTGTGTTAAACAAACAACAGCCTCATGGTGGTGGTGCACGGCTTTAATCCCAGCACTCAGGAAGCAGAGGCAAGCAGATCTCTGTGAGATCGAGGCCAGCCTGGTCTATAAGAGCTAGTTCCAAAGCTACAGAGAAACCCTGTCTCGAAAAACCCAAAGCAACAGCAAAAAAACAGTAAAAACAATAAACCCCCCAAACTTAAGTGGATTAATAGTATAATATCAAGAAGAGGAAAGCTGCATTTATATGAAGAACAACTCAATCATTGGACACAAATATGCAATGAGCTTGTGAGAAAGGGGAGACGTGGTAGGGCAGAGGCTGTACGTGTCGTATGGAACCTGCTGAAGGGGCACAGTCAGCTGGAAGGTGATATTATCCCTGAGCCGTGACAGCCTTTCTGTTTTCTCCTAGGTTCCCCAGCTGCCACTGGCACAGGGACTCTTCTCTTGGTCCTATCTGACATCAATGACAACGCTCCCATCCCAGAACCTCGAAGTATGCAATTCTGCCAGAGGAACCCACAGCCCCATGTCATCAACATCATCGATCCAGACCTGCCCCCCAATACATTCCCCTTCACTGCTGAACTCACCCACGGGGCCAGTGTCAACTGGACCATCGAGTACAATGACCCAGGTGTGAAGTCCAGCTCCATCTCTAGAGCAGCACTGCCTGCCTCGTTTCTGCCTTCCCCCTTCCCGATTTCCCTTCTCGCTCCAGATGCACCCCTCTTGGTATCGGGTGCCAGTTCCTTCTACTTCTCATGCATTCTCCCTTTCCTCTGAGCATACTGTATAGGAATATGGACCCCAAACAATCCCTTAACCCAGCTGCGTACCTTTGGTGCCCTAAACATTCCCTGGTCTCATTTCCCTAGGCCAAGAATCTCTCCTTTTGAAGCCAAAGAAGGCCTTAGAATTAGGTGAATACAAAATCAACCTCAAGCTCATGGATAACCAGAACAAAGACCAGGTGACCACACTGGACATCCTTGTGTGTGACTGTGAAGGGGCTGTCAACAACTGCATGAGGGCAGGCTACGTGGAAGCAGGATTGCAAGTTCCTGCCATCCTCGGCATTCTTGGAGGGATCCTGGCTTTGCTGAGTAAGTACAGGGGCAAGTGCCTCAGCCTGCGACCTAAGACTGGAACAGGCCATTTCCTAGGGAGAGCTTTCTGTTGGGACCCAGGGTCTTTCTGTTCTGATTCTTTTTGTGCTTCCTAAGATTGAGTGCATGCAAGTCACCTGTGCCTCTCAGTTAAGCCAGAACTGAGACCCAGGGTCCCTTCCTCAGAGGCTACATTTTGATTTAGTTTCCAAGTGATGCTGAAGTTTCAGGACTACATGTGTGGTTACAAGGCCATGGCACACTCACGGTTCTTATTAGCACAGCCAAGGCTGGCAGATACCCTCACCCACCCACCTTGGAGGACAGATAAGAGAGGAAGTTGAAGCTACCTAACTGTACATTGTGGACACCATTACTGCTCACATCCCCTTGGCTCAAGAGCAGCCGTACCAAATTGCTAGGCAGCCTGGAGACTCCTGCTGCTTAACTCCAACTGGTTGACTGAGCCCAGTGATTGTTTGGGGGACTGTGGAGATGGTGAACAGGTTGAACAATGAATATCCATGGACAATGGAGATGTTGGAAGGAAGCTGGCCATTTCTATCCATAATCCTTGGTCCGATTTTACCTATGGAGTGTTCTGGACTTGGTGCTGGTGCCCTGAGGGTTTCTATGATCAATGTTTTTTGTTGTTCCTGACCTTTTTTTTTTTTCCTTCCCCAGTAGATATAGTTTATTAGACTTGACTGAAGTTGGGGAGATTCTCATCAGGCATTTAAAGCAGAAGTTTTGCTAGGAGTCAGATGTCTAACCTTGTGGTAGGAGGCTGCTTGTTGGTTCCTGGCCAACTGGCTCAGCTCCTGACCCCGAGTGGGCACAAAACACCTGGGCCCACAAATGCCATTCAAATGCTCCATAGCTGGAGTTTGCACTGGCAGCATGGCCCAGGAAGCTGCCTTTTTAAAATGTGCAGCTTTTTTTCTGTTCCCAGTGAATCAGGAAAACCTCCCTTAAGGGAGCTGCAGCATGCCACCAGCTGAAAAAAAATGAGGCTAAACTTTGTTATTCTGTGTCTAGAGTTGCTTTTCAAGATTTTTAGGTTTTACATGGACTTAGTCCACCAAGTTGGTGCCTCAAATGTAGTGGGAGGCTGTTTATTGGTCCCCTCTCCCTCCTCTAGCTAGCTTAGACTGGCAGGTCTGGAACTTACAATGTAGCCAAGGCTGGACTTGAGGTCATTTTCCGTCAAGTGCCTACCCATCTGCCATTTGCCTGGAGTTGCAAGGCTGCCGTGCCCATAAATGTTGCTTCCTCTGGTCTCCTTGCCTATGACTCATCTCTCCCCCACTCCCCCTTGTATCCAGTTCTGATCCTGCTGCTCCTACTGTTTCTACGGAGGAGAACGGTGGTCAAAGAGCCCCTGCTGCCTCCAGATGACGACACCCGGGACAATGTGTATTACTATGATGAAGAAGGAGGTGGAGAAGAGGACCAGGTGGGTTTTAAAGATGCAAAATTTAAGATATGACGGGGTGGGGGGAGAGGTGGGGGGTGGTGCCTGATACTGGCAGTGAGTCATCCCACAGTACTGCTATGGAGCACCAGAACCCTGTGATCTCAGTGATACAGAAGTCAGGAAGGTGGAGGTTTCTGTCCCACCAGTCAGCTCTATCCTGCCAGCTGGCTTCTGAATAGCTACACAGAGACTTACTGGCTATGCTGGGGAGATTCTCATATCAGGTATTTAAAGCAGGTTTTGCTAGGAGCCAGGTGGCTACTCCATCACTCCACCCTTCTTCCCAGCATCCTCTCAGTTTGGCTCTCCCACCTAACCTCTTCTTGCCTAGCTATTGACCAGTCAGCTTTTTTTTATTAAACCAATCAGAAGGCACCTTGTCCAAAAAACCATCTTCACAGTGTACAGAAGGATCATTCCACAGCACCTTCCCCAGACACTGTTGTGTTCTCTGGAGCGTTTATTGATTACATTGAAGCTTATAGCATCTGTAAATCCACGAGGATGCAGCTAACCCAGGCAGAGGAGTTTTGCTGAAAGGCCCTACGCTGCACCCTGTGTCCATGTCTGCTGCACGGGAGCCTAATTGATACGGGTTCCTGTAGGCATGCATCACTTGCTGTCTTGTTACCTGAGCCCCTCACATGACAGAGTCCACTGTTAACAGGCAGGATCAGCTATGGTTGGGGAGGACTGAATAAAATTTGCCAAGCAATAACAATCCAATAGTCATGCCCCGTGAAATGAGTAAGACACAGAAGTTTGCATTCATAGAATCCCCAAGTGGTCTCTTCTTTCAGTGAAAGTTAGGAGACTCTGAACTTTGGAAACGGACATTTCATATGCTTTTGGGCGCGTGTTGGTAAACACCGCACAGAGGGTAGTTTTGGGTTTTCCAGTGGCACAGCCTGCGATGCTGTGAAGTAAACAAGCCCCCCGCCTATGCACTCCTTCCTTTTTCACTTGCTGCCATGTCTCCGCTCTTCTCTAGGACTTTGATTTGAGCCAGTTGCATAGGGGCCTGGATGCTCGACCTGAAGTGATTCGAAACGATGTGGCTCCCAGCCACCTGAGCATGCCCCAGTATCGTCCCCGACCAGCCAATCCTGATGAAATCGGGAACTTCATCGATGAAGTAAGTAGGCAAAGCTGTGAGCCAGGGCACGGTGCGTCTCTTAACTTGGGAACCAAGGAGAAAAACATCCCTGTGAGAACCTTCGCATTCTTGCCTTATGGTGTCTGCTTGTCTAGATCCTTGAGACAAAACCAAAATCTACTTACAAAGATTTCGTAGGAGTAAAAGGAGTTGTACTGCAGACTTAGTTTGACTTTCCTGCTCCATAATCTAGGTGTCTGTCTTTTCTGTTGCTGCACTGAGGCCAAGGCAGCTTTCAGAAGAGTCTAACGAGGGACTCCAGAGGGTTCGAGTCCATGACTCTCATGGCAGGGAGCGTGGCAGCAGGCGGGCATGCGTGGCTGGAGCAGTTGAGGGCTCACATTTCCATCTACAAGCAGAAGGCGGAGAGAGAGACAAAGGGAGCTAATTGGAAATAGCTGATCTTTTAAATTCTATTCTCCATGACACACCTCCTGCAACAAAGGCCATACCTCCTAATCCTTTCAAGCAGTTCTAACTTGGGACCAAGCATGCAAGACTATGTAACTCCAGAAGCCTTTGTACTCCTTATGTAGACCAGGATGGCAGAAGGTACCAGAAGGAGTCTGTCCCACGTTGGGCATAGCTTGAGCATAAGAGACCTTAAAGCCTACCCCCCCCCCCACAATGACACACCTCCTCCAACAAGGCCACACTACTCCAGCAAAGCCACGCCTGCTAATAATGCCACTCTGTGTGGGCCTATGGCTGTCATTTTCATTCAAACCACCACATAGAGGATGACCTTAAATTCCTGATCCTTCAACTTCACCTTTCAGGGTTAGCATTTAACAATGACAGTGTGCATCAGCCTTTGAGGATCTTCTGGGCTGATCTCATTGTTTTTAGCCTCTGTCCATGCTGATTAGCGGTTTGGGATCCTTGCTTTGGTTTCCGGGGATCCCATCCTGACAGGCAGCTGTCCCTCAGAAGAAGCATTCTGTGACTTGTCCTTCTGTGTTGATACACATGTTATAATTAATATGGTGCTCTTCCCTCTAGAATCTGAAGGCAGCTGACAGCGACCCCACGGCACCCCCTTACGACTCTCTGCTGGTGTTTGACTATGAGGGGAGTGGTTCCGAAGCTGCTAGCCTGAGCTCACTGAACTCCTCCGAGTCGGATCAGGACCAGGACTACGACTATCTGAACGAGTGGGGCAACCGCTTCAAGAAGCTGGCTGATATGTACGGTGGCGGCGAGGATGACTAGGAGACTACAGAGGAGCCCCTGGGTGCGGCCATGGAAGGTTCAGAATAATGTTGCCAGTGGCCTTTCGTCTCCTTCCCCAAGTTTGTAAAAAGAGAGACTGATTTGATATGCGGTTTGCATGGTGGCCTCGTTCTACCAGTCTACTGTGTTAGAATGGTTGTCATTTGTTCTTGAAATCAGTTTTTTGTTTTTACAGGGCTGGGATTTGAACTCTGCCACTGAGTCACAGGCCCACCCTCTCCTTATTTTAATATTTCTCTCCTTTTCCGTGGATGGGATGAATATGGGGCTTTACAGTGAGAGGCGAGTCCTCTTGTTACCAACCTATTGCCCCAGTTGAGAGTTTTTTTTATTTCAGAATGACAATTCGAGCCTCAGAAGGGTCAGCTAGCACTGGCAGTTTAAGAGATAGGGGAGAGGGTCTGCCCTATTTCTCTTTCATTGTGTATAGGAAATGGTTTGTTTTTGTTTTTGAGCTAGGGATCTAGGCAAGTTCCAAGCCCTTCACCCCGCACTAAATTTTTTTTTTGTTTTGTTTTTTTTGTTTTTTGAGACAAGGTTTCTCTGTGGTTTCGGAGCCTGCCCTGGAACTAGCTCTTGTAGACCAGGCTGGTCTCGAACTCCCAGAGATCCGCCTGCCTCTGCCTCCCAAGTGCTGGGACTAAAAATTTTAAATTGTGTACTTTCCCACAGTTATTATGTTTGTGTTCTGTATTCTCATACCCACTTATGCTCCTGAATTCTGTTGCCCTGCCCAGGTGCTATACTCTATGATGCGGAAGTGACTGGGTCTTTTTGTGGTGAGAGACAGGTATCGTGGGAGGGGTGCGACTGAAGGGGTAGTGTAGATTTAAAGACCTTCATAGTTTTCCTTCCTCACCTCCAGATTTCTCACTTGAAATGGGAATTCCTTGTGCGGAGTCACTGTCTTCTAGGTGAAAGCCACAGTGGGGTGTGTTGCTCCGGTTCTCTGTAGGGAGCCATGACCACAGCTGGTAGGAAGGCTTTCAGGCCCCCTTCGGTTTCTTATGCTTCCTTCACACCAACGTAAAAGAGCCGTGTGCTCTAAGACTCCCCAGTGCCCAGCGTGCTGCAGCCAAAGACAGAGAGCAAATGCGAGAGACTGGCTCGTGTGTCACGGTGCCTGGCCAGCTCACACACTGATGGTGAGGCTTGAACTCTTTCTCAGGAAACTTCTGGAAGAATAGAGGGGTCTCACCATGTGCTTCCTGGCTGGAGTCCTTTTCTGCAGCTTCTGAAGCCCAGGAAGCATGCCCTTCCAATGCCTGCTGCTTTTGATGGTAGCTACAGAAAATGCTGGCTGAGTAGGGCCAAGTATGCATAGAAAACTGAGACTATTAGAAATTGTGCATTTTCTTGTAGAAGCAGGAAGAAACACTGTTCCAATGGGAGAAAGGGGGCGAGGGCCTTGATTTGAGTCTTTTAATTAAAAATGAAAATTTCAGCTTTTTGATAACCACTGGAGAGAATTTTGTTAAAAGTGCTTTACTCGCGACTATTTTTTGGGAGAAAATAATGACTGCAATCAACTGTGAGAACTGTTGATTTCTCTGTAGTTTAAATGTCTACTGTAGTCAGTGTAGAGTGTCACTTGTATGTAGTTTGAGTGTATATGTGTGTGGGTACTGATAATTTTGTATTTTATGGGGAGTGGAAAGGTAAAAGATTAAAACTGTTCTAAGATACATTTTTATAAATTTTATTAAAGAGTTTTGTTAAACTGTTGTGACGTTTGATTGATTTGACTCTACCAGAATTCCAAGTGAGACAAAAAGACAAAGGAGGTGAGCTCAGAATCCCAGCACTGGGGAGGCAGAGGCAGGTGGATCTCTGAGTTCAAGGCCAGCTTGGTCTACAAACAGAAACCCTGTCTCAGGGGGAAAGTGGCGGGAAGGAGCCAAACCATGGAGAAGGGAGCTTGCAGCTGAAATGACTTCTCCGTCCTTTCATTCCTTCTGCCTGGGAGGGAAATGCACGCACAAGGCCGCTGCTCAGAGTGGCCTCTGAAGAGCAAGCAGTGCCAAGGTCAATGGGACAGAAGCAAACCCACAGTTTCCTCTGCAATCAGTAAATATTTCTTGATAGTGGAGGCAGCGATTCTGCGTGAATATGGTGTGGCCTCATCCCGAGAAACATTTATCGATTCCCTTCCACTCTCTTCCCCCCATTCCATGACACTAGAGCTTGAACCTAGAGCTCTGAGCTTGCTAGTAGGGTCCAAACATTCAGATGTACCCCCAGCTTAGTAATGCTTACTCTTTTGTAAATTTTTTTTTACAATTATGTATATTTATTTATTTATTATGTATAGTGTTCTGTCTGTCTGTATGCTTGCTGGCCAGAAGAGGGCACTAGATCTCACTACAGATAGCTGTGAGCCACCATGTGGTTGTTGGGAATTGAACTCAGGACCTCTGGAAGAGCAGTCAGTGCTCTTAACCTCTGAGCCATCTCTCCAGCCCTGTAAATTTTTTATTTAGCTTTTAGTTTTTTTAAAAATGTGTGTGAGCTGGGCAGTGGTGGCTCACACCTTTAATCCCAGCACTCAGGAGGCAGAGGCAGGCAGATTTCTGAGTTTGAGGCCAGCCTGGGCTACAGAGAGAGTTCCATTACCTCCAGGGCTACACACACAGACCATGTTTTGAACCACCCACCAAATAAGATTGTGAGTGTATATGTGAATGCTGGTGCCCTTGGAGGTCAGAGGTTTCAGATCCTCTACAGCTAGTAAGAGGCAATTGTGTGCCAACCTCTGTGTGTGTGTGTGTGTTAGAAACTGAAACTGAGTCCCAGAAGAGCAGTATGCACTTAACCACAGAACTATCCTCTGTCTTTCCTTCGTTTTAAACGTATGCTTTTTGTGGTACTGGGTGCTGTAGGAAGACCTGCCGCTTGTGATTATCTGCCTACTGGGGCATGGCCTCTTATACTGATGTGGACACAGCCTGCATCCACTCTTGGAGCTGATAAAGTGAATGCAGCAAATAAAATGACTGGATCCTGGCGAAAGCCAGTGTGTCTTGCTCTTGGTCTTTTGTTTGTTTTTATTTTAAAGCCAATGTCTCACTGTAGTCTGGACTGGCGTTAAATTGCTGTCTAGGGTAGCTCACACTGTCCTTGAATTTGCACAAATGCCCAGATTGACTCTAGTCTTTAAGTTAGGAAGAAACTGGTGTCCTAGTGTCATCTGTCACCGTCATTAAACACTGAGAAAAGTAACTCGGGGAAGAAAGGGTTTGTTTGGTTTACACTTTCAGGGCACAGTCTATCACTGAGGGAAGTCAGGGCAGGGACTTGAAGCAGAATCCATGGAGCAATGATGCCTACTGGCTGATGGTCGGGGTGGAGGGGTAGGGGAGCAGGAAGGGTCTGAACCGTGTATCCCTGGATAACCTGGAACTTTGTAGTTATGGCTGGCTTAAAACTCAGAGAGGTCTGTTTGCCTCTACCTTCCAAGTGCTGGGATTAAAGAAGTCATTTCAGCTGGAAGCTCCCTTCTCCATGGTTTGGTTCCTTCCTGCCCACTCTGCCATCGAGACAGGGTTTCTCAGTTGTACACATGACTTCTTAGACCAAGCTGGCCTTGAACTCAGAGATCCACCTGCCTCTGCTGGTGAGTCCCCCATGACTGGCTACATGAGGACTGTTTTTGCTCCCCAAGACTTCTAGCCATTAATTTGGAGGGGCAGGAGTCAGCCATGCTCCACCCCAGTGCGCCTCGTGCCCAGTGCACCTCAGGGATGGTCAAGGAGCTTTTTTACACTAGGTCTTGAGAAGGAAGTGGCAATGATAGAGGACCATGGTTGGCCTTTGTCTTTTTTCCTTCTCTTCCTGCTTCAGCCTCCTGAGTGCAGCCAGGGGTGTTCACTGGGGAGGGCAGATGTACTAAAGAGTGTGTTCCCAGAAGCATTGTCCTGGGGCAGGAAGAGGAACGGTAGGAGAGAGGAAGATGGACAAGGGGAGCAATGGGCTGGAGTAGAGTATACCAGCAAAGGGCAATGGTGTGTGTGGCATAAATGTCATAATCAATTATTCTTATGCTAACTAAAAGTTATTAATTAAAAATAAAAAGCATTGTCTTGAGATCTTTGAATGTCCCACCAGGAATTATGGAGGTGAAAAGCTGATGATCTGAATCTCAAATTCTCTTCCATGTAAACATGACTTGGGGGGTTATGGTTTTAGTATAAAATGAATTTTCTAGTAATGCAAGAGCCGTATAAATAGAACAAAGAGGAGCTTTACTAAGGACATTTCAGAACCTTACCACTGGGGGTGCCAATGCAGTTTATTGGCAGAGAGCATGATCTAGGGGCTCTGGCTTTAATCTCTGTCCCCAATAAACAAATACATATACCAATGGTGATGTTTGTAGCTATCACATTCATAGAGGATATATGTATGTGTATGTTTACTTTTAGAATTTTTAAAGAATTATTTTACTTTATAGTTGTGTGTGTTTTGCCTGCATGTATGTCTTTGCATCACATGTATGACTGTTCCTCTTGAAGGCCAGGAGAGGGTATTTGATCCCCCAGAACTGGAGTTATAGATGGTTGTGAGGCACCATGTCAATGATAGGAATTGAACCTGGATCTCTACAAAAACAACAAATACTCTCTAAACCACTGACCCATCTCTCCAGCCCCGTGTATATTTATTTTTAAATGTCACATAAGGAAATCAATAATACTTAGTTTACTACGTTTTGCTATTGTTGCTTTTTGAGACAGGGTTCTGAACCCATGATCCTCTGACATCAGCCTCCTCGAATGCTGGTATCATTGGTGTGAACTTCTCCTCCTGGTTCTATGCACAGCTGTGAACATTGCTTTATTGGGTTTCAGTACTTCAGCATTTTCATTCTGAAATGCTTATTATTTTACAAAAAACTCATCTTTTTTGGTGGTTTTAATACTGAAGATTGAACTCATGGTCTTGTGCTCTATCGCTGGGTAACATTTTCAAACCTTTTATTATTTTTGAGACAGGGTCTCACTAAGATGTGTAGGCTATCTTTGAACTTCTGATTCTCCTGCTATAGCCTCTATAGTAGCTGGAATTAGAGGCATGTGTAAGACAAATCTTGTCCTTTCCTTTTTCTTTCTGACTGACCTGATTGGTACTTGCTATGTAGACCACACTGGCCTCTGCTTCCAAGTACTAGGCTTAAACATATGTGCCACCAAAAAATAAAAATAAAAAAAGATATGTGCCACCATGCTTGTCCTTTCTTTTGTCTTTTAATTATATTTTCTTTTAAAGAACATTTTTAACTATGCTTGTGCGTGTTTTTGTGTACATCTGAGGTTTTATACTCCACGCGAACCTGGGTAACAGGCTGGTTACCGATATGGATTCTGGGAATTGAACTTGGGACTTCTGAAAGAACAACATAAGAAACCGTGCTCAGAGGAATAAAGGAGACCAGAAAAAGCAGTTACAGGGAAGGGGCGTTCCCGTCAGAGCAGGCCCCGCCCCCGGCCTCGGGCACGCCGCCCGCCACACTCAACATGGCGGCCACGCTGGTCCACTAGTGCGTCAAAGCGCGTCTCAGGAGCCGAGCTCCGCTCCAATCATGGCGGCTCCGCAACCGGCGGCGGCTGCGCCGAGCGGACTTTTGGAGACATGTGGTCTGGAACCGATTCTGGAAGCGCTGAAGCTGCTGCTGAGCCCGGGAGGTGAGAGGACGAATCTTGGCACGAGGCTCGCCCTGAGGCTCGCGGGGCCGCGGGAGACGTCTCCTAGGCTTGCCCTGGCTGCCACAGCATGCTCCCCTCAGGCCCTCCCGGGTTCTCAGTCCCACTCCTGGGGCCGTTTGGGCCCTGTCCAGTCTCACTTAGAACTTAAGCAAACTAAAGCTCCGGAGGGCCGGCGATCCGGCCGAGGTCCATCGCTCGCCTCACTGTTGGCTCCAGCCCCGCTCAGAAGCGGGGACTGTCGCGACACCTTCACACAGGTGTAATGTGAGGTCTCAGTCGCCAGAGGGCTCTGGGCACGCTCGAGATCTGTGCAAAATGCCAAGTGAACCAGAGATGCGGAGCAGGGGCGTTTTTGGCTGAGTTTGAGGAAGATGTTTAGGGGTTTCCATTCTGGTATCAGGGATGTGTTGGGTTGACCCGTCCCAATTTAGAATCTGAAGGCACCTAGGGAATGGTGAAGCCTTGCGCTGCCCTTTCCTGTCGCGTCCCAGTTTGTGGTGGTTCGACTGCCTCTGCCTCTCAAGTGCTGGGGCTAGGCAGGCATCACCATGCATCATTTTTGTTTGTTTTGGTTTGGTTTTCTTTCTTTTAGACAGGGTACCAACCTCTAGTCAAGGCTGCCCAGGACCTCACGCCCCAAATCACGTGGTCATGTTAGTGGACCAACCTTGGACCTAGAACACAGTTCTGCCCAATCTCCTTCTCGGACTACGGCAAATTATTCAGAATAGAGCGTCCGGTGCTATCTGGAAATGTAGGGAAGCGGGGAAGAAATAAGGCCCTATTTACAAATACAGTATGTGTGGGCGGGGAGGTCGAACTGTCAAGGTAAAGGCGATCAGGTGAATGCTCTCCGCTTCAAAAGGCGATCCCAAACGTTACACTGGACTAGAGGAAAGTGAAAAGAAGTTAGTCCAGATGAAAGCCTACTAAGTGGCAGTCCCACAGTGTTCCGTTTAAGTGATATCCTTTAGTCTCCCGACATAGGAAGTGTTCGCGTTCGTTTTTGCAGAGGAAGGCTTAGGTACATTGGGAATTGCCCAGAGTAAAACGAGTAAGTGCAGTTTCCTTCACTAGAAGCATGATGAATATACTATATTGCCTAAAGTAAGAGTCTATGGCAGCTGGGCAGTGGTGTCCCAGCATTCTGGAGGCAGAGGAAGAAGAATCTGTGGGTTTGAGTCCAGCCTGGTCTACAAAGTGAGTTAGTTCTAGGACAGCCAGGGCTACACAGAGAAATTCTGTCTTGAAAAGAAACAACAAACAAAAAGAGTCAATGTCAAAATATAGATGTTATTATTTATTTGTCCTACGAATATGTGTGTGTACCTATTTCTATGAGTGTGTTTGTGTGCGCCATATGCATGTAGGAGCCTACAGAGGCCCTAAGAGGGGGTCGGATTACCTGGAACTGGAGTTACAGGCAGTTGTGAGCTGTCACATGGGTACTGGAACCTGAACCCCAGTTCTCTCAAGAGCAGTCAGTGGTCTTAACCAACAACCATCCCTCCAACTCCCATATTAAAAGAAAAGAAGAGGCAGGTGGATCTCTGTGAGTTCGAAGACAGCCTGGTCTACAAGAGCTAGTTCCAGGGCAGGTTCCAAAGCTACAGAGAAAACCTGTCTTGAAAAACAAAAAACAAAAAAAACAAAACAAAAAAAAAATTTACAACCCGGTGGTGGTGGTGGCGCACGCCTTTAATCCCAGCACTCGGAAGGCAGAGGCAGGTGGATCTCTGTGAGTTGGAGGCCAGCCTGGTCTACAAGAGCTAGTTCCAGGACAGGCTCCAAAAGCTACAGAGAAACCCTGTCTCGAAAAACCAAGAAAAAAAATTATTTTTATGTATACAGTGTTTTCTGCCTGCATGTATGCCTGGGCACCAAAAGAGGGCACCAGATCTTATTACAGATGGTTGTGAGCCACCATGTCGTTGCTGGGAATTGAACTCAGGTCCTCTGGGAGAGCAGCCAGTGCACTTAACCCCTGAGCCATCTTTCCAGCCCCAAATAAATAAATCTTTTAAAAATATTTATTTTATTTTTATTTATGTGTATGTGTATACCTGTGTGTATATGCATGTGTGTAATGCCCATGAAGACCAGAAGAGGGCATTAGATCCCTTGGAAATGGAGTCACATGAGGCAATGAACTTCTTAAAGTGGGTCCTGGGAACCCAATTTCGGGTCTCTGAAAGAGCGTATAGTACTCTCAGCCGCTGAACATTATCTTCATACCTCTAAAATTATCCTATGTCGTATATGTATGTACTGTGTGAATCAGGATGCTGCTTTTCTCTTTTCATTTTTAATTTTTTTTTTTTTTTTTTTTTTTTTTTTTTTGGTTTTTCGAGACAGGGTTTCTCTGTGGTTTTGGAGCCTGTCCTGGAACTAGCTCTTGTAGACCAGGCTGGTCTCGAACTCACAGAGATCCGCCTGCCTCTGCCTCCCAAGTGCTGGGATTAAAGGCGTGCGCCACCACCGCCCGGCTTTTAATTTTTTTTTTAAATAACTTTTTAAAAGTTTTTTTAAGGTGTGCACTGTCACTGCCTGGCTTTTTTTTTTTTTTAAATCCCAAACTGACTTTTTTTATTCTGTTTGGTTTTGGTTCTGGGCATCAAATCTCAGGTCTGTACTTGCACCTGCTCTACCAGTTTAGTTTACTGCTGCAATGCATGCGTGCGTACATGCGTGTGTATGTGTGTATTTGAGGCAGGGTCTAGCTATGTGCCCTTGGCACCTGCTGTATAGAACATGTTGGCCTCAGACTTTGGGGATTTGCCTGCTTCTGCCCCCAAGTTCTCAGATTGCAATGCTGTGCCACTCACCCGCCTCTTGTTTTGGTGAGGGTAGATTTTGGGGGGTGGATGGGGCAGGTCTTATTCTTTTGCTAAAAGCTATCCTAAAATTTACTGTGCAGACTAGGCTGGCCTCGACTTGAAACAATCTTTCTGCCTCTTCCTTCCAAGTGTTACAGTAACAGATGTACATCTCTAGTTTACCTTGTAAGGACATGTTAAAGGAGAAATAACAGGGAGAGCAGCATTATTTTACATGTTTAAATCTCTTTTTGTGTGTGATGCTGGAGACAAAACTTGGGACCTGACATGTGTACCTCTGTAGATCCCCAACCCTGTCTCAGTGTTTCTGTACTAGTCAGTTTTCAGTTATCTGTCTGTCTGTCTGTCTGTCTCCCTCCCTCTCTCCCTCCCTCCCTCCCTCCTTCCCTCCCTCCCTCCCTCCCTCTAACTTGATACAAGCTAAAAGGGAACCTCAATGAGAAAATGCCTCCATTAGATTGACCTGTAGGCTTGTCTGTGGTGCATTTTCTTCATTAATGATTGATGTGGGAGGTCACACTGTAGGCGGTGCCACCCCTGGGCAGCTGGTCCATGGTTGTATAAAAAGTAAGGTGGGCAGACCGTGGGGAGCAAGCCAGTAAGCAGCAGTTCTCTATGACTTTTTTTTTTTTTTTTTTTTTTTTTTTTTTTTGGTTTTTCGAGACAGGGTTTCTCTGTGGTTTTTGAGCCTGTCCTGGAACTAGCTCTTGTAGACCAGGCTGGGCTCGAACTCACAGAGATCCGCCTGCCTCTGTCTCCCAAGTGCTGGGATTAAAGGCGTGCGCCACCACTGCCCGGCCCTCTCCATGGCTTTTGCTTCAATTCTTGTCACGAGTTTTTGCCTTGGTATCCCTAGATGATGAACTTTAACCTGTAAGCCAAAAAAAAAAAAAAAAAACAAAAAACAAAAAACAAAAAAAACCCTTCCTCCCCAAGTTGCTTTTGGTCATGGTGTTTATCACAACAATCAAACTAGGAATTCTTTTGTCCTTGACACATCTCGGCAACCAGGGTCCTTTATGCCATATTTTAGGAAATGCTTTAGTATCAGGCATGGCACATGCCTCTAATCCTAGCACTCGGGAGGCAGAGGCCAGGCCAAGTAGTGAGACTCTTAAAACCAAGCTGGGGAGGGAGGTGGGCTTTGCTGTTGAAAAAGAAGAGCCCACATATTCAGGTATGTTTTACTCATTTTTACCAGTAGAGGGCAGGGCTGACTGCTGTATCACAAGGCCAGGGCAGAACTCCACAAGCTCCTGCTTTAAATCACAGCTTTGTACTTCACGCCTGGCCACAGAAATCGTGTACCATAGGGAGTCACGGAGAGATTGACTGCTGACCTGAATGTTGGTTAGTGGCTACAGGCTCACGTTTCCTGATAGGTGTACATTTGCTGAAGGAACCTCATTTCAATGCTACTTGGCCCGGGCAGCCCTAGTTTTATAATCTTTAAATACTTTTTTATGTACAGAAGTAATGTGATTTACTATAGAAAAATTTAAATGTAGGGGCTGGAGAGATGGCTCAGTGGTTAAGAGCATTGCCTGCTCTTCCAAAGGTCCTGAGTTAGATTCCTGGCAACCACATGGTGGCTCACAACCATCTGTAATGAGTTCTAATACCCTCTTCTGGCCTGCAGACATACACACAGACAGAATATTGTATCCATAATGAATAAATAAATAAATATTTAAAAAAAATTTAAGTGTAATAAAAAAAGACCCTACTGGGCAGATTGGCTCATTTAGTAATGTGCTTGCTATTGAAAGACCCTCAGAGTGGTCCTTCCCTCAGGAGGAGACCCCTAACCCAAGGAAGAGTCGAGACCACTGGCTGCAATGGCAAGAGGTTATTTATTGAGCGAGGCACAGGTACCTGCAGGTGTCAGAGTCTCTTTGGAAGACTTGCACGCCCTCAGGCTGGGCAGGGGGTCTTTTATATGGAAATGGGGCGGGCGGAGCAGGCTACAGAAGTAGAAGCATGGTTACAGGAATCCCATTGGTCAGTTCAGATGGGGCAATGGGTTCACTTGGGGACAAGCTTCTTGGGGACATGAAGATATGATAATAGCTGACTTGGCTCTATCTAGGGCACATGTAGTTTTTCCCAGAACTGTCCGTTCCCCTCCTAGGCCTGGTGTCTGACCATAGATATCCTGTTTTGGCCGCCTAGGAGTACTGACTTTACCTTGAACTTACACTTGTTTGTGTGAAAGCCTTGCAAAATGGCACTACAGCAGCTAAGCTGGGGTCTGTCACTATGTAAGCATGAGGACCTGAGTTTGGGTCCCCAGCACTCATGTAAAAAAAAGCCGAGGGCAGCAGTTTGTACCTGTAATCTTAGTACCAGGGAAGCAGAGACAGTTATACTGATTCTCATATTCATATTCCCAAACCCATCCATAGGTCTCATTGATAGCCCAGGTTAGCTCCTGCTTCATGATAACCTTCCAGTGTTATCCTATAGTCTCCCAAATGCTAGGACCACAGATATAAACCACTTCATCCAGTTGTTTCTCACTATTCTTTTTTTGTATATTTATTTTTTTATTTATGTATACAATATTCTGTGTGTGTATGCCTGCAGGCCAGAAGAGGGCACCAGACACCATTACAGATGGTTGTGAGCCATCATGTGGTTGATTTATTCATTTACATGTAAGTTTGTATGTGTTGTGTGTGTGTGTGTGTGTGTGTATACTGAAGCAAGACGAGGGCTTCAGGTCATCCTCTATCTCTCTCTGCTTTTTCTTTTGAGGCAAGGTCTCTTTCGGATTTTAGGGCTCATTTAGGGCTGAAGCCGGTGAGCTCTGGGAATCCTCCTGTTTCCACCCAATTTAGAACTAGGGTGACAGGCATAGGCCACACGCCTGGGCTCGTTACATGTGTGTTGGGATGCAAACACAGGTCCTCAAGATTGTGTACTCAGAAGATACTCTTTACTACTGAGCCATCTCTCCAGCCCTGTCTTATTACTCTGAAGAACAACGTTGTAACTGTTTCTCTTTTACTTATTTTATTATTATTATTATTATTATTATTATTATTATTTTGTTTTTTTGTTTTTCGAGACAGAGTTTCTCTGTGTAACAGTCCTGGCTGTTCTAGAACTCGCTTTGTCGATTAGGGTGACCTCAAACTCACTAAGATTTGCCTGCCTCTTCCTCCCAAGTGCTGGGATTAAAGACATGCACCACCACTGCCCAGCCCTGTTCTTTTTTATAAGAGCATTTGGTCTTTACTATATATAAAGGGTAGACAAAAGGAGGGAAACTGATGGAAGAAGGTCATTGGCTAATAAAGGAACTGCCTTGGCCCATTTTATTGGTTAGGACATAGGTAGGGTAGGTGGAGTAAACAGAACAAAACGTTGGGAGGAAGAGGAAGTGAGCTCAGACTCCACAGCTCTGCTCTCCGGAGCAGATGCCTGAGAGAGACGCCATGCCCTGCTCCCGGGATGAAGCTCCGACCCAGGATGGACTAGGCTAGAATCTCCCCGGTAAGCGCACCTTGGGGTGCTACACACAGATGATTAGAAATGGGCTAAATTAATATGTGAGAATTAGCCTAGAAGAGAATGGGCCAAGCAGTGATTAAATGAATATAGTTTGTGTGTTGTTATTTTGGGGCATAAGCTAAGCTAGCCGTGCGGGCGGCTGGGGTGCTGGGGACGCAGCCCCGCCGCCCCTATTATTACAGGAAACTGAAAGAAGAAAATAAAAAAGTACTTTAATCTCATTACCTGGCTGTTACCATTACCAGAATTCTGGGAAATACTGTTTTTACTTTCTATGGAAATGAACTTATATATATAATACATAGTTTTATAACCTTTAAATAACTTATGTACAGAAGCAGTGTGACTTACTACAGAAAAATTTAAATGTAATTAAGTGAGAAAAAGAAAAGCTCTGGGCAGATGACTCATTTAGTAATGTGCTTGCTGTGCAAATGAGTTTGGGTCCCCAGCACCCATGTAAAAGCTGGGAGCAGCAGTTTGGGTTGGTGGTGCATGTCTTTAATCCTACACTTGGGAGGCAGAGACAGGTGGGTCTCTGTGAGTTCGATACTAGCCTGGTCTACAGGACCACCAAGACTACACAGAGAAACCCTATCTCTGGGGGGAAAAAAGCTGAGGGCAGCAGTAGTTTGAGCTGTAATCTCAGCATCAGGAGACGGAAAGAAAGAAAGGGATCCTCAGGGCTCTCTGGCTAGCCAGTCTAGCCAAATTGGTGAGCTTTAGGTTCATAGAGAGACCCTGTTTCAAAAAATAAGTTAGAGCGATTGAGGAAGACAACTGATACTGAATTCCAGCCTTCACACACAGATGCTTGTGTACCCACACACACATGTATACACACACATTAAAAAAAGAAGAAAGTAAGAAGAAAAACACAGGAAACCCTAGCATCTAGAGAATACCGTTTATGTGTGTGACTGTGAGCATGTGTGTGTGTGTGAGCGCATATGCACGTTTCTCTCTCCCTCTGTGTGAGTGTTCATGCATCTCTCTCTCTCTCTCTCTCTCTCTCTCTCTCTCTCTGTGTGTGTGTGTGTGTGTGTGTGTGTGTGTGTGTGTGTGTATGGTTTTTAAGCCATCCCAGGCTGGCCTGATACTCAAGATCTTCCTGCCCCTGCTTCCCAAACACTCTGATATATTTGATTACAGTTTCGGGTCACAGAGAAAGAGGAAACTGAGAACTTTTCCGTGTGCTCGCTCTATTATCCACTGGAATCCCCGTTCCCCTCTTATTAACATGCCTTAATGTGGTACATTTGTTACAGGTGGTGAGCAGTGTTCAAACACTGTTATTAACCTAAGTCCATGGTTTACATGGTTGCATTAGTTTTCCTGATATGTAGTTTGGATAAATTTATAATACCATGCATCTACCATAGATTAAATTTTTTTATTTTATTACTGTGTAGGCGTGTATGCTTGTGTTGGTGTGGGCATACACATGCCATAGCATGGATGTGGAGGTCAGAGGACAATTTTCAGAAGTCAGTTCTTCTCTTTGACCATATGGGCTCTGGGATGGAACTCAACTTGGCACGTGCTCTACCCACTGAGCCATTGTGATGGCCCATAGATTTTTTTTTCTTTTTAAGGTTTGAGGTTAGGAGTGCAGCTCAGCTCAGTCGCATAGCACCGCAGAAAGACTCCCCCACAAAAGCATTTTCCAGCTGCCTAACAATCTCATCCACAGCACCCCAACTTTTCCCTTTTTCATGGGCCATCTCCTGGTTGGATTGGGCAGTGTGTCCCATACAGAAGAAAATCTCATTTGTTTTCTTGGTTCATTATTTCCCCTTTTTTTCTCCTTCAAAAGGATCGGGCTTAAGTTCACTACAGAACACAAAGCATGATGTCTTGCTGGAGACCCTAAAATCTAACCTGTCTGTGCTGGAGGCCAGGTTTCTAAAGGATGCTCAGTGGAAGAAGCTGAAAGTCCTAAGAGATGAAACTGCTGGTAAGGCCAAGTGGCTGCAGAGCTCCGAAGATATCACCTGGAGTTTCACCTCTCAGACTCTGCTGCTGCTGCTGTGTTTGAAGGAAACCATGACCCGCCTTGTAGCTGATTTTAGTCCAGGTACACCCAACCCCAAGACTCCCGAAGCTGCTCCCGCCCTCAGCCCGGATACACTAAGCGTCTCCCAACAGAAGACCGTCCAGTCGGTTCTGCAGTTTGTAGTCACCTTGGGTGTCTGCCCCTACCTCCTGCCTGGTGTGGGAGTCCCTCTGAAACACAGGACTGAGTTTGGAGCTGTTGTTCAAGACGTAGTACGTCCAGAGGCTGCCCCCCATGCCACCCGGAGACTGTACACCTGCTGCAGGGTCCTCCTAGATCTGGCTCAGCATGCATCTCTGGGGAGCCTGATTTTCTGCCGCCATTTTGGGGATATTGCAGCAGGTCTGTGCCAGCTGGGGTTCTGCCCAACCAAAAGAAAACCACCAGCCCCCGTGGAAGAGGTAAATTTTTGTACAGAGAGAAGAGAGATTATGACCGATAGCGTGTGTACTTGCGTAAGATCTGAATACATTTCTTAGTTGTTTAGAACGTGCTGATTGAAGGATCTAGAATCCCTTCCTCCCTCCTCCTCCTCCTTCTGGTTTTTGAGACAGGGTTTCTCTGTGTAACTCTGGCTGTCTTGGAACTCACTCTGTAGACCTCAAACTCAAGAGACCCACCTACCTCTGCCTTCCAAGTGCTGAGATTAAAGGTGTGCACCACCTTGCCCACTAAGATCTAGAATTTCTATCTAATGCCAAAGCACAGTCCACTGTGGGCTGCATCATCACTGGGCAGGTGGTCCAGGGCTGTAAACAAAAGCTAGCTGAGCATAGAACCAGAGAGCTAGCCAATAAACACGTTCTTCCATGATTTCTGCTTTAGTTCCTGCCCTGACTTCCCTTAATGATGAACAGTGACTTGGAAATGTTAGCCTTAGAATAAGCTCTTTCCACCCCAGCTTGGTTTTGGTCAGTGTTTTATCAAATTAACAGAAAACAAACTAGAATAGACATGGATAACATACAATAATTGAGGAGATAAGATTTACAAATAGGAAACCATTGTGTCTTCACTTCGTGGACCAGTCTCAGGAGCTAGCCAGAGAAACATCCATTAAAATATAAATGGGTCAAGGTCACACGGGTGAGCAAATGCCCTAGTGCTGCTTCATTAAGCTGTCGCTTCTCTTACCTGCTGGGGTCACGCTTGTGCTTCTTCCTTGGTATTCATCACAGCTGTAGTAACCCTAACACACCATTTCCCGTGTATTTACCTAAAAGCCACTATGTCCAAGCAGTGTCACTAAACAGTGTCCAAACCAGAACACCTGCTTTTTACTTCAGGGTAAAGCACTGGCAGAACCAGCAGTGCCTATAGCCTGCAGTCGGCATCTCTTCATTGTTTTTGAGGCCCTTCAGTGTCCCAAGGGTCTCAGGCAAGACGGAGAAAAAGGGCAAACATACTGAAAGAACACAGTATGAAGGCTGGCTCAGGAGTTGTCAAGCTGCTCTGTGTAGCACCCACATTTCAGTGTATTACATGGTAATTAGCAGGCAGGACCCTGATGGACTGTGAGTGGCAATCACCTAAGGGGATGGTACTGTTGGCATTAGAAGTACACAAAGCGACCTTCATCCCTCTTTGATAGTTAAGTTCTGAATGCAAGAAAAAAAAAAAAACAGTTACCAGAGTAAGAGATGAAAAGTCAAAATATGGGGGTTGCAAGATGGCTCATCGGGTAGAGTTGTTTACCATGTATACCCGGTGACCTGAGTTTAATCCCCAGAACCCACATAAAGGTGCAGGGAGAGAACCAATTCCACAGTGAAGTAAAAATATCACTACTGTTGTTCATAAACACAAAGGTGGAGATCTCTCTCTCCCTCTCCCCCCCCCCTCCTGAGCACTGGGATCAAAGGTGTGTACCACCACCTGGCTACTTGTGCCGGTGTGGAGAGATCTTTTAAACAAAGATGGAGCTCTATTAGTGCAGTCCAGTTAGACAGACTTACTGCTCATGCAGTCTCAGGAGCCCTGGAAAACTGGCGCCATCTGCCCTGTGGCAGGGGGTGTACACTGCTCTGCTCACTCCCATGGAGAGAAGAGAGAGGAGCAGCAAGCAGGTGCACTCCACAGTTGCAGCAGGTAAGCACACCCCTGCCCAGAACAGAGCAGCTGAGAGATGGAGAGTGGACCTGAAGTGTTGCCGAGCACAGCCTCCTCAGTGCAGAAGGGACTAAGAGGGAACACCTTCCTCCTGTCCCCTCTTGAGTTTTAGTAAACCTTACCTTCTGTTTTCTGCCTGGTCTGTATTTCACTAAAGCCAAGTGCACATGTCTTTTAGGTTTTAACGGAAGAGGAAAGAGTCCTATCGAGGGGAGCCTTGAGAGACATCTTGGATCAAGTCTACCAACCATTAGCTGTCCGGGAATTACTTATTCTCCAGGGAGGACCACCCCAGGTATTCAGGCCTCAGACTTGGTGGGAGCTGATGTGTCTTCTTTGCCTGGAAAGTTAGCTGACTTTAGTTTCCTATAAAATCATCTAGTTGAGCCTTACTTCTTTAATAATAATTATTATTATTTTATAGATAGAGTTTCACTATGTAACCCTGATTGGCCTGGAACTCTCACAAAGGTCTGCCTGCCTTTACTTACCAAGTGGTAGGATTAGAGAGGCATGTACCACCATACAAGGCCTATATTTTGCATTTTATTTTATTTGTATGGGTATTTTGCCTGCATGCTAGTGCCCATGGAGGCCAGAAGAGGGTGTCAGATCTCCTGCAGTTAAACTGGTTAAAGGTGGTTGTGAATGGCCATGTGGGTGCTAGGAATCAAACCTGTGTCATTTGGAACAGCAGCCAGTGCTCTGAACTGCTGAGCCATCTCTCCAGATCCTTTTTAGTGTAATCCAGGCTGCTCTAGAATTCATACTGCTTCAGCCTCCTAAAGTAGAGATTGTAGCCATAAGCAACTATGCCCTTCTCTTATTTTAGCTTTTAGATAATTAAGTGGTATTTATAAAATAAAGTGTCATTAACTTTCAGGATAATTTAAAAGACCTTTTGTTAATGGAATAGTGGATACTTTCCCAAGATCATGTTCACTTTTTAAAGGCTATGACAATTTAATGTGAACACACACACAGAGATATAGTGCCACACACACACACATTTCCCAAGACAGGGTTTCTCTGTGGCTTTGGAGCTTGTCCTGGAACTCCCTTTGTAGACCAGGCTGGCCTCAAACTCACAGAGATCCACCTGCCTCTGCCTCCCGAGTGCTGGCATTTAAGGTGTGCACCACCACCACCTGCCATCACATATATTTTTTGTTTTGTTTTTGAGACAGGGTCTTCTGTGTAGCCCAGGCTAGTTTGAATTTGTGTTCTTCCTGCCTTCTAGCTTCTGAGTGCTAGATTCTAAGTGTGCATACTATGTATGCCTCATAAAAAATATAAACATAGCCGGGCAGTGGTGGCGCACGCCTTTAATCCCAGCACTCGGGAGGCAGAGGCAGGCGGATCTCTGGGAGTTCGAGGCCAGCCTGGTCTACAAGAGCTAGTTCCAGGACAGGCTCCAAAGCTACAGAGAAACCCTGTCTCGAAAAACTAAAAAATAAATAAATAAATAAAAATATTTATTTTATTTGAGGAGTGTGAATGTTTTGCCTGCATGTGCACCAGGTCAGAAAAGGGGCTTAGATTTCCTGGAACTGGAGTTGTAGATGGTTATGAGCCACCATGAAGATGCTGGGAATTGAACCCAGGTCCCCTGCTAAGAGCAATTAATGTTCCTAGTCATTGAACTACCTTTCCAGCCTATATATTTGTTTTGAGACAGAGTATCACTCTACAGTTCAAGCTGGTTACTCACTATGTGGCACAGGCTCTCCTCTTGCCTCAGCATCCTAAGTACCAGGAGCCACTCTGCCTAGCTTTGGGTCTTTTTAATTTGTGATGCTGGAGATGGAACCCAGGACCTTATACATGTTAGGTAAGCAGTCTATGCTGGGTGGTGGTGGTGGCACACCTTTAATCCCAGCACTTGGGAGATAGAGACTGGCAGATCTCTGAGTTTGAGACCAGCCTGGTCTATAGAGCAAGTGACAGGACAGCCAGGGCTATGCAGAGAAACCCTGTCTTAAAATATTCAAAATCAGTCTACCACTGAGTTGTATCTTCAGCCTCTGTATTAATTTTCTAAAATTATTAGTGTTGGGGAGGATGTACATGCCAGATCATGGATGCCACAGGGTGCATGTGGAGGGAGGTAAGTACTCTCTTACCATATGGGTTCAGGGAATCAAACTCAGGTCATTAGACCTGGGTGCCAAGTGCCTTTATCCATTAGCCATCCTTCTGTTCTCTAGATTTTTGTTTTTAAACTAACAATTGGCTATTGG
This sequence comes from Microtus oregoni, assembly GCF_018167655.1. Lineage (NCBI taxonomy): Eukaryota > Metazoa > Chordata > Mammalia > Rodentia > Cricetidae > Microtus > Microtus oregoni. Next base: position 47,649,560 of record NW_024543063.1, read on the forward strand.
GCAATTTTTTTTTTTTTGCTTGTTTTCTTGTTTTTCGAGACAGGGTTTCTCTGTGTCTCTTTATTACCTGCCTGGAACTAGCTCTTGTAGACCAGGCTGGCCTCGAACTCACAGCAATCCTCCTGCCCTTGCCTCCCAAGTGCTGAGATTAAAGGCATGTGCCACCACCACCCGGCTGGACAATGTATTTTTTTGACAGAAGTATTTGGGCTCCTTCTGTTTTGAATGAAATAATCTGAGCTGAAGAAATTTAAATTAGAGCTATTACTATTTATAGTCTCATTCTAAATATATTGTTGGCATAAAGATAGCTTTTTTTTTTTTCTTTTGAGAGAGAGTTTTGCTAACTTACTGGGCTGGTCTTAAATCAGGTCTGTAGCCCAGATAGGCCTTGATCTTGGGAATCCTCCTGCTTCAGCTTCCCAAGTATCTAGGATTATAGGCCTACACCATTAGGCCAGTTTAATTTATTTTTCTCTCAAAAGTAATTATTGGAGAGAGTGGGCATGGTGGGCACGGTGGGCACGGTGATGTATGCTTTTAATTCCAGCACTTAAGGCTCTCTTGTGAGTTTAAGGACAGTCTGGTCTACAAAGTGAATTCCAGGCCATCTAGGGTTACGTAGAGAAACCTTGTCTCAAGGGAAAAGAAATTTTGGTGATGGACACCTTTAATCCCACTTTGGAGGCAGAGACAGGCAGAGCTTTGTGAAATTGAGAGCCTCTTGGTCTATCTGCTAAGTTCCAGGTCAGCCAGAGGTATTTAGTGAGTCCTTGTTTTTAAAAAGGCAAAAATATGATTGGGACTAGAGAGATGGCTTATCAGTTCAGAAGAAATGCTGCTGAATCATGGGGATCCAAGTTTGCATCCCAGGGCCCATATCGGGCAGCTCACAAATGCCTGTAACTCTAGTTCCAAGGGATGAGAGAGAGAGAGAGAGAGAGAGAATAAACAAATCAAAAATGTAATACTGAAGAAGGTTTTGTAAAAGAGAAAGTTCTTGCTTATATTGAAAAGAAACTGAAAGACTGGGGAGGGCTTGTCTACTGTGCACAAGGCCCTGGGTTCATTTACTAGAACTGAATGGAGAGAGGGTAGGGGGAGTATCTCTCTCTCTCTCTCTCTCTCTCTCTCTCTCTCTCTCTCTGTTATCAAATTTAGGTTCTTGCACATACTAAACATATGAGCTACCTTCCCAACACAAAAATAAAAAAATGGTGTGTTCATACTGTGTATGTTTCACTGATGCTCGGCTTATAGCTCTTCCTCCCCTTTTCTCAGTCCTGTACAGATGTAAAGACACAGCTTAGGTGTCAGGCCCCAGCCTGGCTTCGGCGTCTGTGTGGGCAGTTGCTTTCTGAAAGGTTGATGAGACCCAACGGCGTTCAGGCAGTAGTCCGGGGCATTTTGGAAGGAGCAGGTGGTAAGAAATAATATATTTCTGTTACTGTGGTATATGTTTCCCTTTGAGTCAGAAGTGAATCGCTGCCTTTGCCTTAAATCTCATTGTGTGAAGGTGTAGCTCGACCTACTCCTTGTACCTAGCATGTGGCAGGCACTGAGTGCAGCCCTAGTAGATTCTGCTGAACGACACATAGAATGAAGGACTGCTCTAAGGATACTAGGTCCCCAAGTCAGGTGTCTTGTTGGTACATGCTATGACCTCAGCACTCAGGAGTACTGAGACAAAGGTCCTGAAGAGATGGCTCAGTGGTTAAAAGCACTGGCTGTTCTTGTCCAGAAAGAACCTAGGTTCAGCTCCCAGCACCCTCATGGTGGCTCACAACCATCCGTAACTCCAGTTCCAGAGGATCTGATGCCCTCTTTTAGCCTCTTCAGTGTATATACATCATGCAAGCAAAACAATCAAGCAAGTGATAGAACATAAATAAATCTTTGAAAAAACAAACTTCAATACATATTTCCTTCTGCCTCAACGTCAAAAAAAATTGCTTTAAGCCATTTGTGATGGCCCACAGCTTTAATCCTCGCACTCGGGAGGCAGAGACAGGCGGATCTCTGTGAGTTTGAAGCTAGCCTGGTCTACAAGAGCTAGTTTTAAGACAGGCCCCAAAACTACAGAGAAACCCTGTCTCAAAAAATCAAAAACCAAACCAAACTAACCAACCAACTAAACAAAAAACAAAAAATTGCCTCTTAAAAGCTCTATTAGCAATGAATTCTTTTTTTTCTATGTAGCCCTAGCTGGCCTGGAACTCTTTATGTAGACCAGGCTAGCCTTAAATTTGTGACATATCTTACTACACCTTGGCTTTTTTTCTTTTAGAGACAGAGTTTTGCATAGACATGACTACCCTGAAACTTACTTTGTAGATCAGTTTGGTCTCAAGCTTGCCTTAGTCCTGTCTTAACTTCCCAAGGAGAGATTGCAGGCATGCACCACCACACCCAGCTCAAATTTAGTTTCAATAGGTGTTCGAAGAGATTAAGAGAGAGTAATGGGAACATTTTGATCAAAGAATATTTTATATATTTGTGAAATTATAAAAGAATAAATAAAATATTAAAAAAGAGTGTTTTCAGTAGAGAAAAAGAAGCATTTCTTTTTTTTTAAGTTATAAATTGATTGGCCTAGTAGCTCAGACTTCTTATTAACTCTTATAACTTATATTAGTTGTTGTTCTTGTCTATGTTAGCCACATGGCTCAGTACCTTATTCAGCGAGTCACATCTTGAAGCATTTCTTATCCCAGATTCAGGCAGATTTATCACATACACTTTATATGGGGACGGCTGTGAGCATGTTCTTTCTGTGTGACAGCGGGTGCTGCTGGTGGGAGTGATGCCGAGGCCACAGCTGCTGACTGGAAGAAATGTGACTTGATTGCAAAGATTCTGGCCTCTTGTCCCCAGCAGTCTCTGTCCCCAGAGAGCTACTACAAGGACATCTGCCCTCAGGTAAATCATTTGTTTCTGTTGATCCATCAAGTATTGTCTGCTAATTCACATAGAGGACAGTTAATATTCTAAAAGTAAAGGACAGTTAATATTCTAAAAGTAAAGGAAGAGTGATATAGTATTTCATTTGGCTGTTTAGTGAGTGACTCTCTTTTTATGGTTTGTTTGTTTGAGACAGGGTTGCTGCAGTTCAGACTGGCCCAGAACTCAATATACAACCCAGGCTGGCAGTGATTCTCCTGCCTTAGCCTCCCTAGTGCTAGGGTTACAGTTGTGAGCTGCTGTGCTTGGTGGGGACCACCAGCACCTCCTCTTCCTATACACACACACATACGCCCACCCATGCCCATCCTGTCCTCTAGAGTTACAGGTATTTGCTGGTTTGTTGTCAGCTTAACACAAACCAGCATCACCTGAGAAGGGGAAGCCTCAACCTAAGAATTGCCTCCATCAGGCTGGCCTGTGGGCATATCCATGGGGCCTAATGATTGTTGTAGAAGGGCCCATCTCACTGTGGTGGTGCTACCCCTGAGTAGGTGGTCTTCAGTTGTATAAGAAAGCAGGTTGGGCCATAATTTCTGTTTCAGTTCCTGACTTGACTGCATCACCCGTGAACTATAAAGAAACCCTTTCCTGCATATGCCTTTAATCCCAGCACTAGGGAGGCAGAGGCAGGTGGATCTCTGTGACTTCGAGGCCAACCTGGTCTACAAGAGCTAGTTCATGGACAGGTTCCAGTGCTACAGAAAAACCCTGTCTTGAAAAAACAAAGAAAAACCAAACCAAACAAAAGCAAACCAAAAACCCTTTCCTTCCACAGGTTGCTCTTGGTCAGAGTCTTATTATAGCAACAATAAAAGGAACGAGAGAACCAGGTGGTGGTGGCGTACGCCTTTAATCCCAGCACTTGGGAGGCAGAGGATCTCTGTGAAACTCAGAGAAACCCTGTCTTGAAAAACAAAACAAACAACCCCCCCCCCAAAAAAACCAAAAACACAAAAAAACCCAAACTAGAACATCTTATTCAGTGGTTAAGAACATATGGAACCCAGGTTTAATTTTCAGCACCCACATAGGAACTAGCCTTTCAGAAGTCCAGTCCCAGAGGATCCGAGCTCCTCCTGGCCTCTATGGTACAGCATGTATGTGGTACACAGACACACGTGTACATAAAATACCCATACACATTCCAAAAAATATAAATACCTCTTTCTCTTATTTGCTGCTGATTTTTATTGTAGATTCTGGACTTATTCCATTTTCAAGATAAATTGACAGCACGGCAGTTTCAGAGAGTGGCCACGACCACCTTCATAACTATGTCGAGGGAACACCCAGAGCTGGCTCCGAAGTATTTGCTTCAGCCCATGCTAGCTCCTCTGCATCGGTGCTTGACCACAACAGGTAAGGGGGTGCTAGGGATACCCTCCCTACAGTTTAAACTTAAAGGGCTTAAGTCTGGGGTCTTTCAACAGGTAAGGGGGTGCTGGGGATACCCTCCCTACAGTTTAAACTTAAAGGGCTTAAGTCTGGGGTCTTTCAGTCCTCAGTTTTCCTTTTTCTCTCCTAGCTTTTCACTTGGAAACTTTACTTTCCCAAGTTCCAGGAAGAGAATATTGAGTCCCTGGGACACACTTCACCAGAGTCACCAACTGTTCCCATTTGGGTTACATTTGCTTCATTTCGCTCTACACACATGAATACAGTTAGTTTTTTATGGAACATTTGAGAGCTAGTTTGTAGATGTGATGACATATCACTCCTAAATCTTTCAGCATAAATCTTCGAAGAAAGATGTTAGTTTCTGTTTTTTTTTTTTTTTTTTAAAAAAAACCAAAAAACCACTGAATTTAAAAAAGGACCAGCCAGCTAGCTCAGTGGGTAAAGGAGCTTGCCACCAGGCCTGGCGTCTTGAGTTCAGTCTCCAGGACCCAACTGGTAGAAGAAGTTGTCCTCTGACCTCCACTTATGGGTTGTGGCAGGCAGGTGAGCACAGCTCGGGCGTACATACAAATAAGTAAAAGTGATTTTAAAGATTAAAGAAAACATCTGGGCAGTGGTGGAGCACACCTTTACTCCCAGCACTCGGGAGGCAGAGGCAGGCAGAGCTCTGTGAGTTCAAGACCAGCCTGTTCTACAGAATGAGTTCCAGGACAAACTTCAAAGATACACAGAGAACCCCTGTCCTTAAAAACAACAACAAATAATAATAATAATAATCAGCTTCTTACTTGACTATTGAACAGTGATCACACTTGAAAATTTTCCCATCCATACAAGGTTGTCAGGGCTTGTCCTGGACCTTGTTTTTTGTTTTTTTCTTTTATAGTTTATTTTTTTATTTTGTATTTTATGTACATTGGTGTTCTGCCATACGTCTGCCATATGTCTATGTGAGGGTGTCAGATCCCTTGAAACACATTTTCTTTTTCTTTTTGATAGGGGTGTGTTTTGAGACAGGGTTTCTCTGTGTAACAGCCCTGGCTGTTCTGGAACTTGCTTTGTATAACAAACTGGCCTCTAACTAACAGAGATCTGCCTGCCTCTGCCTCCCAAGTGGTGGAATTAAAGACATGCACCACTACCACCTAGCTGGGTTTTCCTTTTTTAAGACATTATTTTTTAAAGTACATAAGTATTTTTCCAGAATGTATGTCTGTGCACCACATACATGCAGTTCCTGAGGAGACCAGAAGAGGGCACCAGATCCCTGGACCTGGAATTATGGATAGTTGTGAGCCACCAAGTGAGTGTTGGGAACAACCTGGGTCCTCTGAAAAAGTAGCAAGTGCTCCTAACCAGTGATCCGTTCTCCACTCCAGTTTTTGGATTTTGGGAACAAGGTCATGCTTAAGAGCAATAGAGCACAGGACATGCTTGAACTTGGCTGTGCTGTCTCAGTTGGCTTTGCAGGTGCTGAGATGATAAGCATATGCCGCCATAGCCAGCTCTTCTAATACTCCATTAAAAAGACAAAAGTCAGCCGGGCGGTGGTGGCGCACGCCTTTAATCCCAGCACTCGGGAGGCAGAGGCAGGCGGATCTCTGTGAGTTCGAGGCCAGCCTGGTCTACAAGAGCTAGTTCCAGCACAGGAACCAAAAGCTACGGAGAAACCCTGTCTCAAAAAATCAAAAAAAAAAAAAAAAAAAAAAAAAAAAGACAAAAGTCCTCTGTTTTAGAATGCTTTTCCTGAAACAGGATCTGACATCATCAGAAGCTTCATAGATTCCATGGATATAAATGGCGTATTGTACAGTGGTAATGCTGATTTTCTGGTCTTACCTGGGCTCTCTTACTATAAAACTTTGTTAGTGTCTTCTGTTCAGAAAAGTGATGGAACTACTTTTGTTTGTTTTCAAAGAGATTCCAGAGAATAATATGGTGCCAGGAACTATTTTGGTGACTGAGGAAGAACTTAGTCGATGTATTGAAGATGTATTTAAGGTTGGTAATTCAAGTTGATGATGTTGCTAGTTAAATGTTCATACTTAGTGTTTGAAGACCTTTTGTTTTTGGAAACTCCTGACTTTGAACAATACCTCCTGCTAGCAACGATCTGCATCTGTAATTTTGCCTTTTAACAAGAATTTCAAGAGTTTGGATGAGTAGAGGCTGCTGGAGAAAGGGCTCAGCTGGTAAAAACATATGCTGTATACTGCTTTTACAGTTCAGTTCCCAGAACCTGTGTCAGTTGGTTCACAACTGCCTATAATTCTAGTCCCAGGAAATCCAGTACCTCTGAGCTCCTCAGGCACCTGAACATACCCACATACCAAGACACACACATACACATAATCAAAAATAATAAATCTAGCTGGGCAGTGGTGATGCATGCCTTTAATCCCAGCACTCTGGAGGCAGAGGCAGGCAGATTTCTGTGAGTTCAAGGCCAGCCTGGTCTACAAGAGCTAGTTCTAGGACAGGCTCAAAAAGAAACAAACAAAAAAAAAAAAACAAAAAACAAAAACAAAACAGAAAAAAAACAAACAGGGATGGCGGGATGGCTTTTGTTTTGTTTTAAATTTTACATATGGCGCTAATAAATTTGTAGATATAAAATGTGTGCTTAAAAATTAAAAAATCAGTTGTGCATGGTGGCTCACTTTAATTTACCCAGCCCTTTGGAAGCAGAGGCAGCCCAATCTCTGTGAATTCAAGGTCATCCTGGTCTGCTAAATGAATTCCAGCCCAGCCAGTGCTACACAGTGATCTCAAACCTACAACCCCAACCAAACCCAAAAACAAACAACAACAATGAAGACCCTTTCCACTAAGAAAGTCAGCCATCAGTTTTCTGTAGGTGCTGAGTCTGACCCACACTGCTGTGAAGTAGGGACATTGCAGACGGTAATTGCTCCCTGCAATTTTTGGCAGCCCAGCTGCAGTTGGAAGACAGAGGAAATGTGTATGCTGGAGGAAGATAGTAAACACTGTGTGGAATTTAGCAACAAAGGGAGTGTAATCTTTATTAACATTCTGCTAATACTAAATTATAGAGTAGAGTTTACACGCAGGAAATGAGGAAGACATCTGGAAAGCATGACTTGATCCAGCCACTTGATGGGTAACAAGAGGCTGTTTAGCTTCTAAGAGGCATCTGGGAACATTTCCAGCTGTTTTTTCTCTCCATTCCTTCTGCTCACAGATTTGCTGAGATAAAATCCACACAATGTACAGTGCACTCATTTAAAGTGTACAGTTCAGGCTTATGCACCCATGATCACAATGTAATTCTAGAAAATCTTTCCCCGAGAGAAGCCATTAGCTAGCATTCCTCACTCTCCACCCACCCTTTGCCCTAGGCAACCACTCTGTAGGTTCACCTAAAGAAAATCACACAGTACGTGCTCTCAGCACGATGTTTTTCCTCTGAGGCAGCATCTCACCTACATGCAGTCCAGGCTAGCCTTGACTTTATTGTGTCTTCTGACACCCTTATCTTGATCAGCCTTTCCTTTACCCTTTTGAAAATATAGAATACATTTTTTTACAGTAATTTCAGTGTCTATGGGTGTTTTGCCTGCACATGTCTGTGTACCACATGCATGCAGTGCCCTTGGAGGCCAGTAGAGGGCATCAGATTCCCTGGGTCTGGAATTAGGAATGGTTGCGAGTTGCCATGTGGGTTCCAGGAACTGAACTCAGGTGCTCTTCTCCCTTTGGGTAGTCAGTCTACTTTTGAGGGAATCAACCTCCTTTTGGAGGGGTCAATCCTATTGACTTCCTCCCCGCCACCCCCCAGACAGGGTTTCTCTGTGTTGCTTTGGAGACTGCCCTGGAACTCACTCTATAGACCAGGTTGGCCTCGAACTCGTAGAGATCCGCCTGCTTCTGCCTCCTGAGTATTGGGATTAAAGGTGTGTGCCATCACCGCCCAGCCCCTTGATTTCTTTTCTTTTCTTGCTTTTTTTTTTTTTTTTTTTTTTTTTGAGACAGGGTTTCTCTGTGTTGCCCAGCTGTCCTGGAACTCACTCTGTAGACCAGGCTGGGCTCAAATACGCCACCACTGCCCAGCTCTGATTGTGGCTTCTTCCTTCTTGCTTCCTTGCATGTCTACTGATTTTTGATGTGTTTTGAGATATTATTCCTGTCATGAAGTTCATTTTGGTTTGGTGGTGCTGCTGGGGCCGTGACTCAGGCTCTCAGGTGTACTAGCCCAGCTCTGTGCCTGAGCTTCCAGGACCAAGTGTCCCTTTGTCTCATTGGATAGCCCTTCATCCACCTGCCTCAGCCGTCCAAGTGCTGGAATTATAGACTGTGCCACCACATGTGGTGAATATGATTATTTAAGGCTTTCTGAAGGGGTCTGGCATGTCCCCCGAGACTGACCTTTTACACTGTGTTTAAAAGTCAGGGATTGCCTGCGTGTGTCCTCCTGAAAGCATTAACTGAGGCACTCTAGTCAGCCATACAGGCCAGGCAGCAGTGGCACACACTATTAATCCTAGTAGCCATACTAGTTAGCCGTAGAGGCCGGGCAATGGTGGTGCACGCCTTTAATCCTAGCACTAGAGAGGAATATAAGGCGGAATGAGACAGGAACTCACTCTCAGTGAGATTTCATAGAGGCAAGAGCTCCCTAGTGGCTGACTGCTTTGCTTTTCTGATCTTCAGGTTGAATCTCAATATCTGTCTCTGGGTTTTTATTATTTGTGCTACAATGTAGGTGCTAGATACTCACTTGTATTTCTTCTGAGGAATTCTCATTTCTATGTGCTTTGTGTCTTTCATCCTGCAATTATGTATCTCCAGAAAGGACTAAGGGGCAGCTCAAGTCACTTGTCAATTCACTCTCTACTGAGTTTCTGGGGACCAGGCCCCACAGGGCTTGCATTCTTTTGTGCTCCTGGCATAGTGATTTCCTGCTTTCTTTGCCTGGGAGGTGAACAGGCCCAGGTGTCTCGTTAGGACAGGAAACTCACTGTGCTTTGCTCTTCGCCCGTGTTCTGCTCTTTAGCAGACTGGCCACAACTCAGGGGAAAAGGGTTTTCTGAAGCATTAACTGTAGTGTTTCCCAAGGCTTCTGAAGAGCAGAAGAAATACTATGTAGGAAAGGCTAGAAGATAGTTAATTCATTTATTTTATATTTCCTCATTTCCATTTTATCTCTATTTCCAGATTCGGTGGATCTTAACTTTAATTATCCAAGTCGTTTCCCCATCAAATGCAGCGAATTCTAATTACAGTTGCTTTGTCAGATTGGGGGCATTTGACTCCTCTTTCTGAATTTTTAATTAGTCTTATAGAGAAAGTTGGGATAATAGAAACTTAGATGAGAAGGACCTTTAGAAAAAAATTTAGAATACCTATTTTTAAAAAATACAGACTTTATAATTGCTTCTTAGAATCTTTGGAGTCTAGCTTAAGGATTCCTAAAGTTTTGAAAATTCAGGATGCTTAAGTTGCATGTAAAAGAGTTTAGGATTTGCAGATAACCTAGGCATATCTTTCTATGTAATTTTTTGTTTGTTTGTTTGTTTGTTTGGGATAGAGTCTTGTGTAGCCCAGACTGGCCTTCAACTCAGTATATAGCTGAGGATTACCTTGAATTTCTGACTCTCCTGCCTCTGCCTTTCAAGTGCTGGGATTACAGGTGCCCTGCACAGTGCCTGGTGTATGCCATGCTGGGTCTTGATCCCAAGGCTTTGTGCATTCTAGACAAGCACTCTACCACCTGAGCCACATTCTCAGCTCCTCTTTGTCTTGTTTTTGTTTTTAGAATAGGGTCTTTATAGCTCAGGGTAGCCTCAAACTCTCTATGTGGCTGAGACTGGCTTTGAACTCCTCATCTTCCTGCTTTCACCTCCCAAGTTCTGGGACTACAGGAGTATGCCTCCATACCTGCCTTCCCTGCATGTTTTAAATCTTTGTGACACTTACAATACCTAGTACATTAGAATGATACATAAATGGTTGCTCAACTCTATTTTTAGAAATTATTCATTTTTATTTTACCTGCATTGGTGTTTTGCCTGTGTGTAGCCTGTCGGGTCCCCTGGAACTGTAGTTACAGACAATTGTGGGTCACTACATGGGTGCTGGGCATTGAACTTGGGTCCTTTGGAAGAGCAGTCAGTGCTCTTAACTGCTGAGCCATCTCTCCAGCCCCATCAGGGAACTATCTGTATGTATTCATACATATGCAACCCGCTCCCTAATGTTTCAGTCTGTGGTTGAAACTACAAATACACAGTCCATATATATGGAAATCTGATTTTCTTTTTTTATTTCAGTCTCTCCTTCCATTCTTTCCCCTCCCCACTCCCCATCTCTCCTTCCCTTTTCTTTTTTGGTTTTTTCGAGACATTTGTTACAATTGATGAGCTTACATTGACACATCAATATTACTTTAATTCACAGTTTATAGGAGATTCCACTCTTGATATTGTACATTTTATGAGTTTTCATAAATTAACTTTTCATTTTATAAAAAAGAAAGGAGGCTGGAGAAATGGTTCAGTGGTTAAGAGTACTGATTGCTCTTTTTTTTTTTTTATAGTTTTTCAAGAAAGGGTTTCTCTGTGTAGCCTTGGATATCCTGGAACTCTATAGACCAGGCTGACCTAGAACTTAGAGAGATCTGCCTGGCTGCCTTCCAATTGCGTACTGGTTGCTCTTACAGAGAACCCAGGTTTAGTTCCCAGCATCCACATGGTGGCTCACATGTGTCTGTAGCTCCAGTTCTAGGAGACTAGATGCCTACTTCTGACCTCTGTGGGTACCAGCATGTACTTGGTATATCGATCGATGTATATATAGAAAAACTGCTCATATACATAAAATAAATCTAAAAAATGTGTTTTAAAAATAAGAAAGAAAATCCCCAAAGTTCAAGTGATTTCTTCCAGCGCTCACAGAAATAATATAATAATTTCCCCACCGTGTGTGTGTGTGTGTGTGTGTGTGTGTGTGTGTGTATGTGTGTATGTATGTGTGTGTAAAACCAAGTATTTGTATGTGGTATGAATTGAAGAAGTTTTAAGGCTTTCTAGGGGAATAATTCCAGCCGTGATTGAACTAATTTGAAGCCAAGGGCCAACAGATGTGTGGTTTAAAGCTGTGGGGATTGCAGATGTTGGGTTGTCAGGTCTGGTGCAGTGTAGTGGACATGCCAGGTCCTCCAAACATGTGGGTTCTCCTCTGACGTCGTGAAGGACTTAACTGTGTGACTCTAGCTGACATATTTACCCTTTGAGTTGTAGGGATGAAAAGGTAACTTTTTTGTCTGTTTTGAGATGTGGTCTCACGTAGTCAGGCTGGCCTTAAACTCCTGGTCCTTTTCCCTCTGCTTCCCAAGTGCTGTGCTGGTTTGACAAGCACGTGCCACCATGCCCGGTGAAATAAGGTAACTTTTGATAGGTTCATAGCATACTGTAGCTAGCACATAAGTGCTCAGAAAACTGTCAGTTCCTTTTTGGCTCAAAGAAACTCTTTTAAAAAAAGACTGTTTTAGGCAATATGTTCTGAAAGCTTTCACAGTGCAAAGTACTTGCTATATTAGGTAACAGCCTTGTTCTTTTTCTTCTCATATGTCTTAATTAAACTCAGCAAGTGCATTAGAAGTTCTGGAATGCCACTGTCAAAGAGTCTCTATGCTTGCAGGCAAGGGCAGCATTTGTCTAGCCTAGTCTTTAACAGGTAAAAATCAAGATCCAGCCTGTCTCAAATTTCAATGTTTTATTCAGTCTTTTATTCATCTCAGTTCTATCTGGTTCTGAGTATCCCCATCATGATTTATTAAGAGGAGGCCATACATTAGGACAACAGTTTCATTTATTGTAGTCTCAATTTTAAAAGCATAAATTAAACTTACATTTGTATGTAGCTGTGCATTTTATTTAAAACATGAACTATCATTATTGGCCCTTATGCCAAAAACTTAATACCTAGGGGCTGGTGAGATGGCTCAAAAGTTAAGAGTACTGACTGTTCTTCCAGAGGTCCTGGAGTTCAGTACCCAGCAACCACATGGTGGCTCATAACCATCTGTAATGAGATCTGATGCTGTCTTCTGGTATGCAGGCAAAATGCAAACAGAACACTGTATATACAATAATTAAATTTAAAAAAATAACCAAGCTAATACCTGTATGATAAGTGTAAAAGCTGAGACAGAGAGGCTGGAGAGATGGCTCAGCAGTTAAGCACACTGGCTGCTCTTGGAGAAGACCTGTGCTTGATTCCCAGCACCCACATCATGTCTCCCAACAGTCTGCAATTCTAGTCTCAGGGACCAAGACCCACTTCTGACTTCCTCAAGCACTGGCACATATGTGGTGCATATACGTGCATCCAGGCAAACACTCTTAAAGAAAAAACCACTATACCTGGCTTTTTTTTAAAAAATTTTTTTACTGTGAACTTTCTAATGCTCCTGAGTCCATCTCCCCCATCCTGGGAATAAGGAAGGTGCTACCACACAAAGTTTCTGTGCTATGCTGGGGATGAAATCCATGAGTTGCCAGGCAAGCATTCTGGCAACTTAGCCACATTCCCCAGTCACCTCTATCAAACCTATGGCCATAGACAACTCAACGAGTGCTTAACAGAATTAAGAACCTCAGCTTCAGCCAGGCAGTGATGGTGTACGCCTTTAATCCCAGCACTTGGAAGACGAGACTGGTGCATTACTGTGAGTTCAAGACCAGCCTGGTCTACAGAGTGAGTCCAGGACAGGATCCAAAGCTACAGAGAAACCCTGTCTTAGGGGGAAAAAGAAAAGAACCTCAGCCTTAGAAGGCTATAGTAGTATTTTCCACCAAGGAAGCCTGACAGATGTAGATTTGGGCTTAGTACATGAAAGAATACTATTGATGTTGGAAAAGATGTGACAACCATGTATATATCAAGCAGAAGCATTGAATTCTTTGAAATATCAAAGATATATCATTTATCAACTTGAGCCAAAAGGGACATTGTCTCTAAATCTTTCTACTTTGAAAAATATTGCTATATTTATATTTTTATTTTTTGTTATAATCCTTCCCTTTACCTAGTGGTTGCTTTCTGTCTTCCTCATGGGAATGTTAGCTTCTTCAAAGCTGACTTTGCTCATCCTTGTATTCATAGCACACCAAGCTTGCTTAGCATTTAACTGGCACCTAGTATATATTTGCTGAGCCTTTGTATAAAATTAAATAATATATTTGTATAAATAGCTGTACAAATTTTTTTCTAAATAGAAAGATCATTGATTTCTTAAGAGTTTTAGGATCAACAAAAGTACATTCCTCTGAGAAATTTGCTTGGTTGAGGCTATGTTGAAGTTTGAGTCCAGGGTATAATCATGGGGAAGGGCATGTTTAGCATGCTTGAGGGCCTGGGTTCAATCTCCTGCACTGCAAAAAAATAAAATTTAAAGTATGTTGGCCGTATACAGCCATCAAAGATGCTGGTGCGGAAGGATGGCTCTGCAGCACTTACCTCTGAGAACACAGGCTCCAGAGCCAGACAATAGGCCCTTGGGTTATCTGGGAGATCCCTTCTTTTACCTCCTGTAGTCGGTGATGCCGTAATTAGGCCTGCATATTACCTCTGAACATAGCCCTACAAGGCCCTTCATTTGCAGCTTATGGAAATTAGATCATGCACAGGAAGCGAGCTCCTTACTTATCAGGCTCCACAGAGGAGTCAGGAGGCATGAGGAGTGGGAAATTAGAGTTCATCTAGAGGGACAGGGTTTGCTGGAAAAACAGATTTTTTCACTCTACACAGGGCCTCTACAAGCTTTCATCTCTCAGAAATAGCTTTGATTTGTACCCACAGCACTCTTTTCCAGTTTCCCTGTTCTTTAAATAAAGCTGCTAAAACTAACAGGGAAAGTTTATATATGCATATACAGTGTGTGTGTGTGTGTGTGTGTGTGTGTGTGTGTGTGCGTGTGCATGTGTGCCCCTGTGTGATATGTAGCCATAGCTGGCCTGGAATTTACTATATATTCAAGACTATACTGTACTCTGTATACTATATAAACATCTCTGTCTCCTAAGTACTAGGGTTACAGGCATTTGCCACCATGTCCAGCTTCAAATTATTGTAATTTTTATTTATTTTTTTATTTTTATTTTTTTTTAATTTATTTATTATGTATACATATTCTGTCTGCGTGTATGTCTGCAGGCCAGAAGAGGGCACCAGACCTCATTACAGATGGTTGTGAGCCACCATGTGGTTGCTGGGAATTGAACTCAGGACCTTTGGAAGAGCAGGCAATGCTCTTAACCACTGAGCCATCTCTCCAGCCCTTATTGTAATTTTTAAAAAATACTGAATTAATTATTACATTTACTTTTTGTGCATTATATGTCTGTGTACCTGCTCATGGGTATATGTGTACATGTCTGTGCATACACATACAGAGGCCAGAGATCAGTGTTGGTTGTCATCCAGAGAGATAGGGTCTTCACTAAGCTGGGGCTCATCCAGTTGGGTAGATTGACTGGTCAGTGAGCCCCGGGGGTACTCCTGTCTCTGCCTCCTAGCTCAGTGTTAGAGGCAGTTTTTATTATTTTTTTTATTTTTTGTTTTTTTTTGAGACCAGGTTTCTCTGTGTAACAGTCCTAGCTGTTCTGGAACTAGCTCTTGTAGACCAGGCTGGCCTCGAACTCACAGGAATTCACGGGCCTCTGCCTCCCAAGTGCTGGGATTAAAGGCGTGCGCCACCACCGCCCGGCCTCAGCTTTTTATGTGGGTGCTTGTGTTCTCACAACAACTGCTTTACTGACTGAGTCATCTCCCCAACACCAACTCTCTCTCTCTCTCTTAAAGACTTAAAGATGATTGCTATGTAGCCCAGGTTAACCTGGAACTTGCTGTGTACACCAGGCTGGCCTAAAACTTTTAGTGATCTTCCTGATTCTGCAGATTCTGCCTTGGTGGTGCTGGGATTATAGACATGAGCCATAATGCCCCCTCTACCTGCCTCTGCCTCCTGAGTGCTGGAATTAAAGGCGTGTTCCACCATTGCCTGGCAATTAAGATAGAGTTTCTTACTATAGCTCTGGCTGACCTCACCCTCACAGAAGTCCCTTGCCTTGGTCTTCTGAATGCTGGGATTTTTGGATGTGAGCTACCATATCTTTTGAGCATTTCTTGACTTGAAGAGAATAGAGCTGCCATATAGCATCATAGTTTGGAACCACAGTGAACTGTTTTGTTTCTACTTTAGGTTTTGTTCAATTTTCCTTCTCTTTCAGCTCTGAGGACTTAGTCCAGCACAGGCCCTACTACTGAGTTCATGGTTCTGTCCTTCAGACTGGTTTTTAGTTTTCCTATTTGATAATAGTTACTGTTAATCAGCCTTCAGCCGCAGGATCGTTACTGCACAGATCACAGTAGACTCATCAGGAGATACAGAGGCAACCAGAAGCTAGGAAGGAAAGGGGTCAGGAAATGGGTGAATTCCTGACTTTGGGCTGTTTTTCAGTCTGTCGGTGAGAAGGTGCTGGAATTCACATAGCCAACATGGTTCTATTGCCAGGTTCAGCATAGCCATGGACACTAGAACTGTGCAACTTAGGAGAAAGTTCTGTGTAAGAAAAGCTCTAAGTTCTGTGGAAGGCTGGTGTTGAGTTCTTGTTGCTCTGGCTGGTCGTGGTTTGTCTCATCATGTTCTTGTGTCTAGGTGTATGTAGTGGCAAACGAGCCTCTCCCAGTATTGCTGGATGCCCTGCTTCCGCTCCTCGGGGTGATCTTTTCTCTCTACTGTTTTACCAGTCAGAGTGTGTCTCACATAAGGTAAGCAAACAGAATTTCTTTGCTTATAATTTGAATCCCATTTGTTTATAAACAGTGAAGTTTAAATTAGGGTGCTATTTTTTTCAAAGGTAGGAAGACGTTTGGGGATTCTCTCACTCATTTTACACAGAAAAGAACAAGGATTTTTACAGGTTAAGGCGAACTGGATGTAGTTTTGGGGGTGATTTTCTGTAGTCTGTTCTATACAGCAGAAGTGAAAGCTGTTTCCATGGGTAAATATGCCATTGTTTGAGCAGTAAGAAATGCTGTATTTACTGTCTCTGGGAAGGAGGAAACAGGTGATGGATTATAATTTCCTGGTGGAGTGCTGGAGAACAAGTCTGAAAAGTCTGCATGTGAATTTAGTATATCATAGTTTAGCCAAATTTGGCATCAAAGATGCAGAGTTTTCATTCTAAAAGGAAGGGCTTATCAGTCTTCCAGAAAACACTTTTATGTGTTACTTTAAAACTGATTCATGCCCGTTGGTGGTGATGCATGCCTTTAATCCCAGCACTTGGGAGGCAGAGGCAGGAGGATCTCTGAGTTTGAGGTCAGCCTGTTCTCTAAGAGCTAGTTCCAGGACAGGTTCCAAAGCTACACAGAAATCCTGTCTCAAAAACCAAAACCAAAACCAACCAACCAACCAACCAACCAAAACTGATTCATTTAGGGGCTGGGGAGATGACTCTGGTGTAGGAGCCATGACTGCTAATGTAGAAGACCCTGCTTCGATTCACAACACCTACATGGTGACTAACAACTGTAACTCCAGTTCCTGGGCATCTGATGCTGTCTTTTGTCCTCCACTGAGCACTGCATGAACATAGTGTACAGATATACATGCAGGCAAAACATTCATACACATAAGATTAAAGAAACAAGTTAATTTTAAAAAAGATTTTTTTTTTTTAATTTTTCGAGACAGGGTTTCTCTGTAGCTTTTGGTTCCTGTCCTGAAAAAGATTTATTTTGTATTACCTGTTTTCAGTTATTTGTGGCATTTCTCTCACATGGTATGAGTTTATAGTTACATCCTTCCTGAAGTCTACAGAATTTTGATTTGGGGCAGGCTGAGGATGTACCTCAGTGGTAAAACACGTGCCTGGAATGCATGAGACCCTTGGATTTGAGCGTTAGCACTACAGAGAAAAAAGAAAAAACAAACAAAACTGATATGCAACAGTAGTACTTCTTTACTGGGTTCCTTGAACAGGATGTATCCTGGAGTCCCTAGCACAGTTCTGGCAAACAGTAAGCTCAATAACTCATAGCAATCATTAGCATGTTTGCTAATAGTGAAGAAAGGTACTCACCCTGTATTTATGACTAAAGGCATATGTAACCATGCCCAGCCTAAAAGTAAAAATCTTTAAAAAAAAACCTCTAGCACTGTTGCAGTCTCATCAAAGACTGACAAGGAGGGTGCCTGTATCAGTCTAGCCCTTTGTACTTAGATATGCTATTTCTTGGTCACCAGCTGTTGATGCCCTGAGAATAATTCTTTTTTAGTGCATGCTTTCATTCATAATGTCTTAGCACAAGTAGAACACACTTGAAGTAAAAATAATAATAATAACACGATGCTCGTGTGGCAACCAGAGCTGCTTCCAGAGCCAGCGGTTAGGCTGTCCCTGGGTGACTTCCAGGGCATTTGTACTCGGAAATGTGAAGGATCCACGCTTTCTTCTCCTGCGTGTCAGCAGCCAGTGACAGGGCAGCATTTGGGTACCCGACAGTCTTTCTTTCTTTTTCCGAATAACTTGTTAGCTGCATGGAGTATGATGACAGGCTCGTTCATTCATAACTGCTTTTTCTGCCAGGTCGCTTTGCCAAGAGATCTTGTTATGGATTCTGGTGAAGCTGGAAAGGAAGAAGGCAATTGCCAGCCTGAAAGGATTCTCGGGGTTGGACAAAGCTGTGCCCTCCCTCCATCCTCAGTGTCAGTTTAGAGCTGCCATGCACGGTGGCGTTGTGATTACCGTCCAAGAGACCGTTAGGTGAGCTCACCCACCCACCCTCTGATGTCAGACCTGATAGAATTTCATATATTTCATTGTTCTGCGAGGCAACCACTAAGGGGCGCTGTTGGAAAGGAAACCAGAAACAGGCAGCCAAGGCACTTGCTATTTATGATCCTTAAAAAACCAGAGCCTTAAATGACCCTCTGGGTGTTATTCCAAGATGCCAGCTAACAGTAGGTGCGGTTTACTGGAGCTTCACAGCTCCACACCACAGCAAGCCCAGCTCCCAGTTACAGCTCACTGCCATTGAGCCAGAGCAAAGGGCAGCTCACGTACCCCCATAACACCAGAGCAATCCAGTTCTGTTTCTGACTCAAAAAGCAATATGGTTTTGTATGCCTTTAGTGATCCTTTTTTTAAGTTAAAAAATTATTTATCCATTTATTTTATATGTATGGTGTTTCGTCTGTATGCATGTCTACATACATGCCTTGTGCAGGAGAGGGTGTCTAATCTCCTGGAACCTGAGTTACAGATGGTTATGAGCCACTGTGTGGATGTTGGGAATCAAACCCAGGACCTCTGGAAGAGCTCTTACCTGCTGAACCATCTCTCTTGCCCGCTCTCCAGCCTTATTCCTAATGGAAATTGTTTGATTACTGAAGTTGGTAATTTTATAATGAGGTTTGATTTTCATAAGAATGGATTGGAAAGTACTTACTAGGCTGGGCAGTGGTGCCGCAAGCCTTTAATCCTAGCATTCTGGAGGCAGAGATAGGATCTGAGTTCAAGGTCAGCCTGATCTATAGAGCTAATTCCAGGACAGCCAAAACCACACAGAGAAACCCTGTCTGGAAAAACAAAACAAACAAACAACCAAACAAAAAGTACTTAATACATCCTAGTAGAGTGGATAGTTTGTTTCTACAATATCTCCTAGTATTTTATTTTCGTGGTGCTGGAGATTGACATGCATCCAAGGCAACTGAGCTGTGCTCCCAGCCCTGCAAGTCTGTACTTTACATTGTTCCCTCTTGTGATGATCTGTGGAGGAGGATGCTGCTTTCTCAACCCAAGCTTCTGTTGCCTGGAGATGTGTAGTATGTCACTGGCCCAGCCGCTCCCTTCTGGTCACGTGCAAAGTGTGGCTCTTTGTAGAAGTGCTTAAATTTAACTTTATATTCATGATTAGCTCGCCGAAAATGTAAAACATATACTGAATATGATAAACAAGGAAAATAGAAAAAACATAATATTAAAGTAGAATTATCAGACTGATGGAACCTTCCTGAGAACCATTAAATATTAGCAGGTCTATTAACTGAGCCCATTGAATATGAGTTTAAAAGTATTTGGCATGTTTAATTAGTACATGTATATATGAAAACCCAGTTCTCATTGAAACTATTATTTTACTTCCTGATGAGAATATAGTTAGTAACCAGTGATTAAATGAATATGTACTGCCAGAAGCAACCACTCCTTAAAATCTGGGTGTCTGTTCCAGTTAGGGGTACAGCCCTTTTGGCATTGTAGCACACACACCAAAAAAAAAAAAAAAAAAAAAGTTACATGAACACCTGGGTTTAAAAAAGAAAAATGCCCATTGACACTAAGATTGAAAACAGTGTGTGTATGTGTGTGCATGTATGTATATATGTGTGTGTGTGTGTGTGTGTATTGTGTGTGTGTGTGTTGGCAGGGCAGGCAACTTGATCTGTTTCACTTTCTCTCTGCCATTAGCCTAGCAGAAGTTTCCAATAAGAAGTTGTTTTAAAGAAATTTTAGCTGTGTGGTGGTGGCACACGCCTTTAATCCCAGCACTTGGGAGGCAGAGGTAGGGGGATCTCTGTTAGTTCGAGGCCAGCCTGGTCTATGGAGTTAGTTCCAGGCCTGGACTACATAATGAGACTCTGTTTCTGTTTTTTGTTTGTTTGTTTTTTGTCTTGTTTTCCAAGACAGGGTTTCTCTGTAGCTTTGGAGCCTGTCCTGAAGCTTACTCTGTAGACCAGGCTGGCCTCTAACTCACAGAGATCTGCCTGCCCCTGTTTCCCGAGTGCTAGGATTAATGACTGAAACCCTGGGCATCATGGTGCACACCTTTAATCCCAGCACTTGGGAGGCAGAGGTAGGCAAATTTCTGTGAGTTCAAGGCCAACCTTGTCTACAGAAAGAGTTCCAGGACAGGTAGGACTGTTACACAGAGAAACCCTGTCACAAAAAACAAACAAACAAACAAAACCCCAAAAGATAAACAGACAAAAACAAAAAACCCAACTCTATATGAGCATTTATATATGACTTTGGAGCTAGATTTTTACTTTGTTTGTTTGTTTTTCTTAATTTATTTATTTTTATGTATATGAGAGTTCTACCTACATATACACTTTTATGCCAAAAGAGGGCCTCAGACCCCACTAGAGATAGTGGTGAGGCACCATTTGGTTGCTGGGAATTGAACTCACTGGAAGAGCAGTCAGTGCTCTTAACTCCTGAGTCATCTCTCCAACCCTGTTTGTTTTTGAGATAGGCTTTTTCTGTGTAGCCCTGGCTGTCCTGGAACTCACTTTGTGGACCAGGCTGGTCTTGAACTTACAGAGAACCACCTGCTTCTGCCTCCTGACTGCCGGGATTAAAGGCGTGCGCCACCACCACTGGGCTTATACTTTTTTATTGTTGTGTTCGTTCACTTATTATAGCTTAGACTAGTCTTGAACTTACATGTAGCCCAGGCTGGCCTCAAACTTGAAACAATCATCCTGTATCATCCCAAGTGTTGGAATTATAGGGATGAGCCACCACACCAGCTTTCTTTCTTTCTTTTTTTTTTTGTTTTGTTTAGACACATGTGACATTTTTTGTTTTAAATTTTCAATGTTCATCCTGAAAGCCACTTCCCTCAGGAAGTGGTACTAAAGCACTACAAAGTGTTGTACCTCTGCTTCTAATTAATACTTTGCATTCTTCAGCATGGAGGTACAGGAAAATATTTTCAGGGTCTACCTAACGAAGATCTACATGGAAATAGTGCTGTTTTACAAGGTTACTGTGAGGTTCTAGGCTTCTGAAGACTCAGTAGGTAGAGCACTTGTGCTCAGGCCTGAACCTGAGTTGATTCCTGGATCCCATAAGGTATCAGGAAAGAACTGAGTTCTGGGAATTGTCCTCTCACTTCCACGTGCAACTTTATGCCAAGACACATGTGCCCCTCTAGTCACACATGTGTCCCTGTAGTCACACATGTGCCCCTGTAGTCAGTCACACATGTGCCCCGGTAGTCACACATGTGTCCCTGTAGTCACACATGTGCCCCTGTAGTCACACATGTGCCCCTCTAGTTACACATGTGCCCCTGTAGTCACACATGTGCCCCTCTAGTCACACATGTGTCCCTGTAGTCACACATGTGCCCCTGTAGTCACACATGTGTCCCTGTAGTCACACATGTGCCCTGGTAGTCACACATGTGTCCCTGTAGTCACACATGTGCCCCTGTAGTCACACATGTGTCCCTGTAGTCACACATGTGCCCTGGTAGTCAGTCACACATGTGCTCCTGTAGTCACACATGTGTCCCTGTAGTCACACATGTGCCCCTGTAGTCAGTCACACATGTGCTGCTGTAGTCACACATGTGTCCCTGTAGTCACACATGTGCCCCTGTAGTCAGTCACACATGTGCTGCTGTAGTCACACATGTGTCCCTGTAGTCACACATGTGCCCCTGTAGTCACACATGTGCCCCTGTAGTCACACATGTGTCCCTGTAGTCACACATGTGTCCCTGTAGTCACACATGTGCCCCTGTAGTCACACATGTGCCCCTGTAGTCAGTCACACATGTGCCCCTGTAGTCACACATGTGCCCCTGTAGTCACACATGTGTCCCTGTAGTCACACATGTGCCCCTGTAGTCACACATGTACCCCTGTAGTCAGTCACACATGTGCCCCTGTAGTCACACATGTGCCCCTGTAGTCAGTCACACATGTGCCCCTGTAGTCACACATGTGCCCCTGTAGTCACACATGTGCCCCGGTAGTCACACATGTGCCCCTGTAGTCACACATGTGCCCCTGTAGTCACACATGTGCCCTGGTAGTCACACATGTGCCCCTGTAGTCAGTCACACATGTGCCCCTGTAGTCACACATGTGCCCTGGTAGTCACACATGTGCGCCTGTACACACAAAAGAAAACAGACCTTTAAGAAAGAAAATGATGTTGGTTTTGAGAGAAAGTGCTATGTTTGGTGACATTGATGTGAAACACTCTTACCCGGTGTTGCAGTAATGACGAAGATGAAGCCCTGTACCAGAAGGTGTCTTCGGAGCAGAGCCAGATTGAACATCTTGGGGACTTGCTGTCCCACTGCCAACAGTGTGGTTTGGCAGGAGACTTCTTCATCTTTTGTTTGAAGGTAGGCGCTCACAGTCACATCTCTTCTTCATTCTGGGACAGCTGCAGTAAAGCCTTTGACTTTTTAAGGCATTCATACTTTTAGGTCCTAAAATTTAGCTTCCAGTTTAGGGCAAATGAACAGAAGACAAAGAGTAATTCAGTTTCTGATAGCTTTGGAGTTGTCAAGAGGACACATCAGTGGGACCGATGTGCTCTGTCTCCTTCGCTGGGTGGTTTGCACTGAGAGGTTAGACATGAACAAAGCAGCCTTGTTGATCTAGGAAAGAGTTAAGCTTTGCTCCGTGTTGACAGTAAGAACCCTTTTGAAGTTAATAGCAGGTTTTAGAGCCGCAGAGTAATCCCTTATCCTTTCTGACTGTTGTGCTGTCAGGTATTTGGAAAGGAGACAGCCGCTCTGCCTCCCTCATTTCACTCTGTAGCCACTTGAAACCTTTTCCGTTTCTTGCCGAGTGCCTGTTGTGTTTCCTTTGGCCCTAATCTCTAGATGTACCCCATAACATTAGCCCTGCCTGATGTCTGCTGGAGACCGCCAGCTTTGCTTTTCCCACTTTCTCAAGCTGTCTGGGAATGCGAAGCTGATGTTTCTAGAACCTGCAATAGGGCTGTTTCTTTTCTGTGCTCTCTCATCTCCATGTTCACGCTCCCCTCCATCTCAGCCATGTGTTCTACTTTCTAAGCAGAGGTTCTCTTATTTGTGTGCTTTGTTTCCAGCTGTCCTTTGGTTCAGAACACTGGCAGCTCTTCCAGAGGACCTGGGTTAAATTCCCAGCACCCACAGGGTGGCCTACAGCCCTCTGGAATCCAGTGCCTTCTTACCTCTGTAGGTACCAGACACACACACAGAGTATACATTCATACATTCAGGCAAAACACTCTTACACATAAAAGAAAAAAAATAAATGAATTTTTTTTTTCTTTGTAATGGTCCAAACCAGCCAGGTGTGGTCGTACATATCTGTAATAGCAGCAGTCTGGAATCAGAGGTACAAAGAGGATTTTGAATTTCAGGCCAGCACAGGTTGCATAATGAGACTGTTTCCAAAAACAAAACAAAACAAAAAACTATCACTACTACCAAATCAAAATACTTTATTCTAAACCTCAGTTTGATATTTTGTTTGTTTGTTTTTTGAAGGGTCTCATGGCCTCAAACTGTCTAGCCAATGATGATCTTGAACTTCTGATCTTGTCTCTACTTCCTGAGTGCTAGGATTACAGGCCTGTTTTATATAGTTCTAGGAATGGAACCTAGAGATTTGTGCGTGCTAGGCAAGTATTCTGCCAGCTAAACTATATCCAGCTAACACAAGCCTCTTAAACTGTAGGTCATGACCCCAGGTGAGGTCACATAAGTGAATGTGGGTGGGGTGGGGGGATTTCAAAACATTTGTCAACAGCAAAAGGTTTTTGACCATAAAATAACCAAAACTTAATTCAAAATCTGGTGGGGCATGAGCTCAGGCATTTCTGACAACTCTTGCAGCACACAGTGTCACTGAGGCTGTTGTTCAGAACACAGACCACATGCCCTTTGCACAGTGCAGAACATTGTGTCAGCACTCAGTGCCAACAAGCACAGCCTAAGACAGCGCTACTCAGGTTCGAGGTCGCTATGTATTATCAATTACAGCACTTGCTGCTTTTATATAAACAATGGCTTAACTGTGGAAAACAAAGACTTTTAATATTTTTCCAATGCCCATTCCTCAGCAGGTAAATATTAAATTAGTTTCTCTTTTAATTTCATTGTGTTAGGATTTTTTTATTTTAAAAATTGTTGATTGTCTGGTGGTGGTGGCACATGCCTTTAATCCCAGGATCTCTGTGAGTTCGAGGCCAGTGTGGTCTACAGAGCAAGTTCCAGGATAGTCTCCATAGCTACAGAGAAACCCTGTCTCGAAAAACCTAAAAAAGAAAATAATAGTAATAAGAAATTGTTGGTTTGGGGGGCTGGAGAGAGCCTCAGGTGCTGAGTGCTTGCTACTCTTCCAGAGGGCTTGAGTTTGGATCTCAGCACCCACGTCAGGCTCTCCCACTGCTCAAGTGCTACAAGATCTAATGCCACCTTTGGTAGGTGTCTGCACTAACCCGAACAAACCCATACACAGACACATACATAATCATTAAATGAATTTTGGCCTTGGATTAGGTCAGAATTTTAAATAAATTCTGAAATGGCCCTCAACTAATTTTTCCAATTTTGTATTAAGTATTTAAGCAAACTTGAGTTTGCTGTATTGATGCTTACAAAATCAAAATGTCAATCTACTCTGAGAAACATTGAAGATACTGTGCATCTTGCCATATCAAATATTTAAGATTGAATTCTTCATGTAAAATTAATCAAGCAAACCCATCTTATTAGTATGAAAATTGGTTCATCTTTAATAAATGGTAAAAACAGATGTATGACAAAGAATTGTTTTAAAGTAAATTTCTAAATTTCTTTATAATTTGTTACCACTGTATGCTTGACTAGTATACATATTCTACACACAACCACACATGGAATTGTAGTAAATCCCTCAGGGAAAAGAGGCTGTGAGTGGAAATGTTTGGGAAACCCTGCTTGGAACCAGGGAACCTTCACCTTGTCAAAACTGACACTTGGTCTAGATAAATGTGTTATTTGGTGTGGTTGTCTTGTTCTTTGTAGGATTCTTAGCAGTATCTGTGACCTCTATCCACTAAATGCCTGCATTAACCCCTAATTATGACAACCAAAAATGTCCTGGAGACATTTCAAAATGTCCCCCAGGGAGGGAAATTACCCGGGCGCAGTTGAACACTGTTCCTCTCAGCTGTCAGCTACTCCAGTGAGCACTAATTGTTAAGGAACTTAAAGTTTTCACTTTCTATGGGAATTCACAGTGGAGAAGGGCAGTCGAAAGCTTACCAAATCCACAGTAATGAATTCCCTGTGAACAGACGTTTATTTCTGGCTTATCTTAAAGGAAAGCCAGAAATGGTCTTTGAAAGGACTTTGGCTAAGTTATATCATCTGAGGACTTAGTTCATGGAAGGCTAGTGATAGAAATCATGAAAATATTATAAAAAGTTTACCAAATAAGTTCTTTTTTGTTCTTTTTTTACACTTATTTATTTGTGTATGTTTTTGGATGTGTATGTATGTTGGCGTGTGTGAGTCACTGTGTGGACGCCAAAGGACACCTTTCATGAATTGATTTTTTTCATTAAACCGGTGCTCTGTATTTGTGTGTGTGCGTGAAGTTCATATACACGGTATCACAAAATGCATATTACTTTACACCTTATGTTTTCTTTGTTTTCTTTTTCTCAATACTGGGATTTGAACCCAGTGCTTATATATATTAGACAAGAACAACTCTGTCATGAAGTTATACCCCTGGTTCTTTTTATTTTTTAGTTTTGAAGGTCTCACTGAGTTGTCCAGGGTGGTCTTGGACCCCTCTGTAGCCTTGATGGCCTTAAACCTGCAATCCTTTTCCCTCAGCCTCCCCAGTGGCGGAGACCACAGGCATGTGTAACAAATGCAGATTGCTTCCTTGGCTGTGAATCCCTCCATGTTTGCCAAGTCCTTAGCGCCAGTGGCTTTTCTGTCACTCTTTCTTTCATCCCCTGCTTCTAGGAGTTGTCTCATCTGGTAGTGGAAAATGAAGCAGAGTTCAAACCCACGCTCTCCTGTTATACAAGCCTGCTGGAACTGGAGCAACACCAGGCTCTGCTTATAGAAGAGCAGGAGCGAAAGCTGCTGGTGCTGCAGTTGCTGGCTGTCCTGTGCGAGAGGATGTCTGAGCAGATATTCACGCACATATCTCAGGTTAGTAGCCGTCACTTTCTGGGTCCAACCTGCTGTTATTTTGGTTTCTTTGCATTTTTTCAAAAAATAAATGTTGCTTAGCCAGGCATGGTGGTGCACACCTTTAATCCCAGCACTCAGAGGCAGAGGCAGGTAAAACTCGAGGCCAGTATTGTCTACAGAGTGAGTTCCAGGCCAGCCAGGGCTAAGTGCTGAGACCCTGTCTCAAAAACAGTTGTTTAGATTGGAACTTGGTGGCACCCCGTCCACGTTTCTTGGAGTTCTGGCTAAACATGAAGGCTATTAATTAAAATTAAGCTCACACTTGTCCAGCTGAAGCTGAGTCTTTCGTACTATACTCTGTGCCTGACAAGCTCCTGATGTGAGTCTCACATACACGAAACTTCTAGAACTGCTTTACATATTTTTCTACTGTAGTGATAGTCAACTTTGAGTGCAAATAAAATCACCTAGCCTTTATAAAATAGACTGCTACCTGGTTCCTTTCTAGAGGTTTTGGATTTAATATGCCCGAGTGGGAGCCTGAAAGTCTTAATTTTTTTAAGGTTTCACATGGGCCAAAGGTTGTAAATGAAGGGCTGGAGTGATGGCTCAGAGCAGTGTTTCTTGACCGTCCTAATGCTACAGCCCTGTAATACAGTTCCTCATATTGTGGTGACCCCCAACCAAAGAATTACATTTGTTGCTACTTCATAACTCTAATTTTGCTACTATTACTAATTGAAATATAAATATCTGTGTTTTCTGATGGCCCTAGGTGACCCCTTGAAAAGGTTGGTTGACCCTCCCCTCCAAGGGGTTGGGGCCCACGTGTTGAGAACCACTGGTTTAGAGGGTGAGAGCACTTACAGTACAAACATAGAACTTGTATCTGGATACCCATTACCCATGTAAAAAGCTGGGTATGATCATACATGTGCCTGTGACCCCAGCTCTGTTCAGGGAAGAGACTACCAGCATAGGTTCAGGCTCAGCGAGAGACTCTATATCAAATGAATAGGGTAGAGAGGGAGAGAATAGGACACCTGACACCTTCCCCTGGATCCCTCATACACTTAGGCATGTGTACTTACACACATGTGTGAATATGCCACACACAAGTAGACAATGATTGGAATTCAAATTTGGAAAAAAAAAAAGTATTAGTCTTGGTGTGGTGGCACACACCTTTAACCCAGCACTCTGGAGGCAGAGGCTGGTGGCTCTCTGAGTTCAAGGTCAGCCTGGTCCACAGAGCAAGTTCAGTCAGGAACAGACAGGACTGCACAGAGAAACTCTGTATCAAAAAAAAAAAACAAAAACAAAAACAAAAACAAAAAACACAAAAAAACCAATCAACTAACTAAATAAACAAAAAAAAAATGTTAGTAAGATCACTTTAAATTTTATACATACTCAGATTCACAGTTCATCTCCACAGTGTCCTGTGCAGTTTTAAGATATTCTCAAAACAATGGTTTCAGGGTAGTGTTCCTGTGTGGGCCAGTTCCTGAATGTTGACTTTGACATTTTTTTAAAAATAGGACATAAAGTAATAATGCATAGGCAATGCAGGGACCGTATTTACCACTTACCATAATTAGCTGTGCCTGGCTGGGGAAGAGTCCTTTGTAAGATGGTGTGATTGTCACACTTAATCTGATCCTCCAGCTCTTTGTATGGTTGTCATTGTCATCTGCTGTCCGTGTTGCTAAGCAGCATTTCGCTGGAGCTCCTGCTGAGAACGTTAGCTGCTGCCTGTCAGCTCTGACTGAGCTTGCCTGTTTAATGGGAATTATGTTCCTGATTTCTGTCCAAGCCCTTCACTCCTTAGTTCACTGACCCTGTGTTACTTGGCATGGCGATTTGTTCCTCTTGTGTTTATCTGGTTTCTGAAGACTTCCTCTTCCAGGTCTGTTTCTGTCTTAGGGTGCTGGGTGGAAGGGGGAGTGGTCTAAAAGCTGATGGACTGAGCTTCTGCACTAGCCTCCTTCCTTCCCAATTAAGGAGCGATAGTGTTGGGCTGGTGTGGCAGGTGAGGTGGCCATTAACTCACTCTTCGCACAGGTTAGTTCAAATGTTCCAGAACAAAAAGTACCAAACTGTCCTTTGTAATTTCACTGCTAGTAAAAATATTAGATGTTATTTTGAAGCACACACATGCCCACACTCACATGCGTGCACACACAAAGAAAATATATTATAAATTGTTTAGTTGATATGGTTAGGATGAAGATTTTTTATATAAGAAAAGCATATAAAAACCAAAGAGCTATCATAAAAGCCCTATACTCTTGAATTGGAAAATTCAAGTTGGAAATCTTAGTGTAAATGCATGATTAATGTTTTTCTTTTTAGATAATGGATATTTTTCTAGTGTCCACTCTCAGTGCCGGGAACAATGGCAGTCAGCAGCAGTAGTGCCCTAGCTCCAGAGTGGAGTCTATAAATACCGTTTTCTACTCAAAGTGTTCAGAGCTCTCTGGGATAAAGGTTGATTTGAAGTCTAGGGCGAAGATTGTACATTAGAAGCTTCAAGGCAGTTTCATGAGCCCAGGCACAAGGACGCTATCTGAATTTAATGGGGTTGTGGCAGTAGCAGCCAGGAGCCACCTTTAAAGGACTCTTGTTGCAACACACAGCACAACTACAGCATTCAGAGGAACAATGGCTTCAGTAGACACATCAAAGACAGAAAATGATTTTAAAAACCTCCCAGGATTCTTTAGAGATTGTTAGGGCATTTGGTCTGTATTTTATAAATTGATAATCAAAGGGAATGGAGAAAGCATTTGTCTTGCCTTTCCTGTAACAATTAGGTTCCAGCTCAGTCAGATAAGCAACAAAGGGATGTTTTTCTCCTTAGGGAAATCACAGGGCCGGCGGTGTGGATTAGACAGTAGTAGGCTGCTTGCCCTGTAGGAAGATCACAGCCAAAACTATTAAAAAAGAACTAGAGAATTACATTTTGGAAACCTTTATGAAATAGATTTAGTTAACGATCACCATTGTTTGCCAAAATGGTTAGAAAGGCTGTGGATAGAAACTTTATGTGTTAGTCCCAGAATACCAGGGAAACTGTTTCCCCCATATTATATAATGTTCAAGTTTGAAATATTTTTCAGTAATTCTATTTATTTTTGTTTTTTAAGCAATTTATTTTTATTTTTAAGTGTGTGTGCACACACATTATGTCCTCGTGTGTACTTATGTATGTTACCTGAGCACAGGTGACTGCAGAAGACAGGAGTTAGTTTCCCTGGATCTGGAGTTACAGGCAGTTGTGAGTCAGCTGCCATGAACACTGGAAACTGACATGGGGCCTGGAAGATGAGCGGGTGCTCTTTACCACTGAGCCATCTCTCCAGCCCCTTGGCAGATTGTTGTTGTATTGATTGATTGATTGATATTTTGTCTTTCTGAAACAGGGTTTCTCTGTATAGCCATGTCTGTCTTGGAACTAGCTCTGTAGATTAGGCTGGCCTCTAATTCATAGAGATTCACCTGCCTCTGCCTCCTAAGTGCTGGGATTAAAGGTGTTTGCCATCACCACTTGGTTTGGTTTCTGAGATAGTGTCTCACTATGTAGCCTTGGATGACCTGGAACTTGCTGTGTAGACCAGGCTTGCCTAGAACTCACAAAGATCCTCCTGCCTCTGCCTCTCCATTGCTGGGATTACATTTGTGTACCAGCACACCTGACTGTGTGTGTGTGTAAAACATTAATTATACATATTACTGAAAAATATTTATTTATTGAAAGAATTTTGTAGTGAATACCTTGTACCCACTTTCTATATAGATGTTGCCATCAGAATTTTATTATACTTCATCGCATCTTTACTCATGATTTTATTTCCTGCATCTCATTTTTCATGTACCTTTCAGGGTTAATGCAGATAGCGGTACATAGGGACTGTGCTAAATATTTTGGCATGGACAGATTGTTCTTATGTCACCATTGAAGAACAGATGTGTTGTGTGCCCCCATATGCCAGATCCAAAATGTGAACATCTACAGTGCATGTGTTTCTGTTTCTTCATCAAATAAATGGCATTAAAAATAAGAAAAAAAAAGAATCAAGCTGGGTATGGTAGTGCACGCCTTTAATCCCAGCACTCATTAGGCAGAGGTAGGCAGATCTCTGTGAGTTCAAGGCCTGCTTGATTTACTAGTGAATTCCAGGACAGCCAGAGTTTTGTAGCGAACCTGACTGAAAAAAAAAAAACCTAAGTAAATAAACAAACAAATAAGGAACCAGTACTGGGTTTAGGTAAATGACTGGAAGAGTGGAGAGATGGGTCAGTCAGTGAAGTGCTTACCATGCAAGCATCATGTTTGAGTTTGGATTCCCAACATCCATTTAAGAAGCTGGCTTGGAAGAGAACATCTGTAACCCCAACACTTGTGAGGTTGGGGGAGGGTGGTGAAGATAAGCAGATCTCTGGCCAGCCAGTCTTCCAGCTGAGATACCCTAATCTCATAAAGTCAAAAGCAATAGAGGAAAATACCTAAAGTCCTTCTCTGCCCTTAGCCTGTATGCAGACAGATACACACATAAATTTTAAAAAATATAGGCAAATTGTGGCTAGGCATGATGGCATACACCTTTAATGACAACATTCAGGAGGAAAGGGCAGGTGTATCTCTGAGTTTGAGGCCATCCTGGCATACATAGAGAATTAGAGTGTTACAAGCGAGTCAGGGCTATATAGTGAGATGTGTCCCAAAAAGAAAGGAATTACATGAGATATTTTTGTAACAGTTGTGGACCAGGCACTAGGAGATATTAAAGAATTGGGTATAATAGCGTGGTAGTAATGTCAAAACCAAATCTCCTTACCTGTTACAAATGCATACTGAAGTACCTATTAACAAAAAAGTAAGTATTCAGTAGAATGTATTGAAATGGCATATTATCTGTGTTATGGTAATAGAGAAACGAGGCATGCAATGGGTCTGTCTACAAATGGGGTTCTCCACCAACTCTCAGATTCTTTCATTCTGTGACCACATATTGAGCTATGTGCTATCTAACTCTTCTAGGTACTGGGGACACAATGCTAAACAAAACAGACATGTATCTGCATTCATGGGGCTGACATTCACATAAGTGGAAATAATAAATAAGAAAGCAAAGAGTGGAGCTGGGGAGGTGGCCTAGCAATTTGAGAGCACTGGCTGCTCTTTCAGAAGACCTGGGTTTAATTCCCAGCACCCACAATTGGCAGCTCCCAGCTGTTTGTAACTCCAGCTCCAGGGGATCTCACACCCTCATACAGACATACATGCAGGCAAAACACCAATGCACATGAAATAAAAATAAATAAATCATTATATAAAAAAGAAAGCAAAGAATATCATTTGGTGATAATTTCATTATGAAATGTGTCAGATGGTGATCATTTCTGGAGAAAAATAGAGCAAGGAAAAGGGCTGGTAAGTAGGTGGCCTTGGAGAGCCACAGTGAGAGATGACTTCTGAGTACAAACCTATAGCCAGGGAAGCTGGGAGCTATTGAGATGTCCAGATAAAGGAAGTATGCCCCACGTGTGTCAGGACCAGCAAGGAGCCCAGTGCCAGTGCAGGGGAAGGAGCAAGCCTCCTAGTCTGCCCTTGCATGCTACTGAGCTGGATCACTGTAACCAGTAGAGTAGAAATGGTTATTCATGATGTTTTTGTTTTCCCTTTTTAGAGATTAATTTTGTGTGTGTGACATAAGTAACACAGACTCATTGCAAAAACAAAGCACAAAAGTGCCTAATATAGCTGGGGTGGTGGTTGACACATACCTTTAATCCCAACACTCGGGAGGGAGAGGCAGGCAGATGGATCTCTGTGAGTTCGAGTCCAGCCTGGTCTACAGAGTGAGTTCCAGGATAGGCTCCAAAGCTATACAGACAAACCCTGACTCAAAACAAACAAACAAACAAACAAAAACCCCAAAACCAAAACATACAAACAAAAACACAGCAGTGCCTAATATAAAG
The DNA here is from genome assembly GCF_018167655.1 of Microtus oregoni. Classification (NCBI taxonomy): domain Eukaryota; kingdom Metazoa; phylum Chordata; class Mammalia; order Rodentia; family Cricetidae; genus Microtus; species Microtus oregoni. Next base: position 47,681,873 of record NW_024543063.1, read on the forward strand.
ACAAGGTCTTGATTGACCTGTTCTCCCTGGAAACAATAGACAAGCATCAGCAGAGCTTTCTGTGGACCTTTCCTGTGGACCAGGCAAGGCTCAAACTCAGAGATCCACCTGCCTCTGTCTCCTGAGTGTTGGGATTAAAGGTGTGCACCACCACTGCCCTCTCTCCTTTCATCTTTACTTGGGTTCCAGTGATCAGACTCAGTTGACTAGCTTGTACGGCAAGTACTTCTCTACCTGCTGAACCATCTTGCCAGCCTAGAGGTTTATTCTTGCTCAGTGTTGAACTCAGGGAACTCTGACTGTGGGTGGGAGTGGCACACTGGAAAGCAGGAGACTTATTCCCATGGATGTGTCCTATCTCATCTCTCCCCACCTGCTTGTGGTTCTACTGAGTCAACCGCTTAGAATTCCTTTACTCTTTAATAATAACATTAGGTATTTGCTGTTTACCAGGCTCCATCCTGAACACATGATGGGTATTAACTCATTTAATCCTCTTAGTGATCCTATGGAGATGTGTAACTTGCTGACGAAGTGCTGACTGTTGATTTCGTGCATTTCAGCAGCCTCCCGAGAAGCTGAGCTCTAGAGCTCTGACTTGGGCTTCAGTCACTAGGACCTCTTCTTGGGTTGGCAGCCCCATCCCAATCACAGCAGGGTAAGCTGCTATCACAGGGGTGCTACAGGAAGGCCGTCGGCCTAGACATTGGAGTCATCCAGCACTTGGGAGGAGCATCAGAAGTTCAAGCTCATCCATGGCTACACGGTGAGAGGCCAGCCTAGGCGCAATCAGACCCTATTTCAGTGTCCTCCCGACAAATACCAAGGAAGTTTAGGAGAAAGGATATTTTGTTGATGCCATACATTATTACCTGGCCATTACTTCATAGTTAATAGTTCCCAGGTTCTTTAATAATTCTTTTTCTTTTTTTTTTCTTTTTTCCATCCTATGATGGATAAGGAATTTCTTTTTATTCTTTGAAATTTTCACACATTTATGTAATGTATTTTGATCATATCCATCCACTGCTCCCTTCCTCCAGCTCCCCCAGTGCCCACTGACCTTGTGTCTCTCAGTTTCATGGTCTCCTGGTTTTTGTTTTTGTTTTTTTTTTTTTTTTTTGGTTTTTCAAGACAGGGTTTCTCTGTGGCTTTGGAGCCTGTCCTGGAACTAGCTCTGTAGACCAGGCTGGTCTCAAACTCACAGAGATCCGCCTGCCTCTGCCTCCTGAGTGCTGGGATTAAAGGCGTGTGCCACCATCGCCTGGTGTTCTCCTGGTTTTCACCCATTTGCTTTGTTTTTTCATGCATTCAAATGGAAAGCTTCTTCCCTAAGAAGGGGATCATATTATTTGTTTTTCAACCCCCTTTTATGGCCTTTTTATTTTATCGTTTATTTGTTTGTTTTCATTTTTGTTTTTTTTTTCCTAGACAGGATTTTCCCCTGGTTGTCCTGGAACTTGCTCTGTAGACTGGTTAGCCTTTAACTCAGAGGTCCGCCTACCTCTGCCTCCCAAGGGCTGGGATTAAAGGTAATCACCACCATGCCTACTTCCAGCTCTTTTCAAACAGTACATAATGGGTTGGGTGAGACTGCTAAATGAATAAAGGTGCTTGCCACCAAATCTCACAGCCTGAGTTCAGTCTCTGGAGCTCATTTGGTAGGCGAGAACAGATTCCTACAAATTGTTTTGACTTCCACACACATGTGGTGTGTGCGTGTGCATTCACACAAGAATAAACAAATGTTTGTTTGTTTTTTTGAAACAGGATTTCTTGTAGCTTTGGAGCCTGTCCTGGCACTTGCTTTGTAGACCAGGCTGGCCTCGAACTCACAGAGATCTGCCTGCCTCTGCCTCCCAAGTGCTGGCATTAAAGGCATGCACCACCACTGCCCAGCTACAAATGTAATGTTTTTAACATTAAAAAATAAATTAGAAAGAAACTTAGAAAAAGCTAGCTCCAGCAATTAAACAATTCTTGTGCTAACATAGAAGCTAAATAAAATCAAGGTGCACTTTAAAAACTTTTCAGTAGCACAACCAGGTGACCCAAAATGGTATATAAATCAGTAACATCTCAGGGTTAGAGAGGGAGGTAGAAGTTGTCAGCATTGTTTTTGTGCATGGAACGTTTAAATAACCTTCCCAGTTTTCTGCCTTGTCCCAGAAGACAAGTGTTAACAGGCCATTCTCCCAGCTTTAAGCTTGCAGTGAGGATTCTAGCACACCATGTGATTTGTCCAGAGAGTTAAGCATGCAACCTTGCATAGTGTTTAGAGGCTTATTACAACCTATCTCAACCTTCCCATTTACAAAATGATATCTCCCCTTTGAGCCATTAATCCTGAATATACACGTGTGCATGAGTACGTGCGTGAATGTGTGTCTGCTGTTGTTTGTTCAAAGATCTTTGTGCTAGATGATTATACCAGGCTCTGTTCAGATGGTGCCGACCAAATTAATTCCTTTGAAAGGTTATTGATAGCCTACACTATATAAAATCTTGTGTATGAACTACCTTAAGTCTGTAGAAATATTGAAACTTAGAATATGACTGAATCATTTGTAGATTGATGGAAGACACTGGCTTATAAATAAAATTGGGTATTGTCTTCCATATTCATTGCTTATTAGAATTAAGACTGTCCGATGTGGAACTAAGAAATCACCAACGAGGAAACTTTCTTCAGATAACATTTTATAAATGGTCAGAGAGTAATATTTATTTTTATATATGTATTTTATCAAACACACATACATCTAATATGCATATATATATCAAATGTGTATATATATCAAATATATATCATATCTATATATATATGTGTGTGTGTGTGTGTGTGTGTGTGTGTGTGTAGGTCAGAGGGTGACCTTGGGCATTGATTCTTTTTCCCTTTCTAGCTTGATTTTGAGGCACAATATTTTTTGCATTTGCTGCATATGGTCCAGGCAAGCTGCCCTGTCAGGTTCCAGAAGCCTTTCAGATGGGACTCTTTCACTCTGTATGTTCCTCATGTCCCTGCCTCCCATGCCACTTAAGGCATGCTGGGGTTGCAGACATATGCTACCATTTCCAGCTTTTACAGTGGGTTCTGAGGATCTGAACCCAATCATCAGACCTGCATGGCAAGTGCTTTTCCTCACCTAGTCATTTCCCTGGCCCACAGTTTATTTCTTATATTTTATTTTATTTATTTATTTATTTTGGTTTTTCGAGACAGGGTTTCTCTGTAGCTTTGGGGCCCGTCCTGGAACTAGCTCTTGTCGACCAGGCTGGCCTCAAACTCACAGAGATTCACCTGCCTCTACCTCCCGAGTGCTGGGTTTAAAGGCATGTGCCACCACTGCCTGGCTATCTTTTTGGTTTTTTGAGATAAGGTTTCTTTGTATATCCCTGGCTGTCCTAGAACTCATTCTATAGATCAGGCTGACCTCAAACCTGGAGATCCACCTGCCTCTGCTTCTTGAGTGCTGGGTTTAAAGGTGTGCACCACCATTGCCCAACAAAATTTTTTTTTGAGATTTTATTTTTTATGTGTATGTTTGTTTGCCTGAATGTACATATGTGTGCCATGTCTGCAGTCTCCACAGAGCCCAGAAGGGAGGGCACTGGACTGGGACTAGGGTTACAAACAGCTGCCATGAGGGTGCTGGGAATTGAACTCAGTTCCTTGGGAAGAGCAGCCAGTGTTCTTAACCACTGTGCCATCTCTGCAGACCCCAGAGTTTATTTTATTTTATTAGATTTTATTTATTTATTATGTCTACAGGATTCATGCCTGCATGCCAGAAGTCACCAAATCTCATTGTAGATGGTTGTGAGCCACCATGTGGTTGCTGGGAATTGAACTCAGGACCTCTGGAAGAGCAGCCAATGTTCTTAACCTCTGAGCCATCTCTCCAGCCCCCAAGAGTTTATTTTTAAGAGTAGTTTTAGGTTCACAACAAAATTGAAAAGATACAGAGGTTTCTCAGGTATCTCCTGTGTTTACATGTCTCTGACCTTTCCATTGCTGCCACAGAGCAGTGCCCTTGTTAGACTTCTTTATCTCTTTGTGTGTGTGTGTGTGTGTGTGTGAACATGCATATATCTCTCCTGAGGACTTAACCTTTCCACCTGCTAGGCAAGCAGTCTCTACCCCTGAGCTACATTCCTGGGCCCCTTTGTTGTAATTGATGAATCCGCATGTACACATCACCGTCACTCAGAGTCTATAGCTGACATTAGGGTTCCCTCTGGGGGTTGTGCAATTACACATGTGTCCTAGGAATAGACTCACTATCGTATCTGTCCTCTGTCCTCTTTCTAGTCATCTCTTTCTCACTTGTATCCTTTCAATGGGCTTCTACACGTTGTAGCATTCTCCTCACTAATATTCCTCATGGTGTTTCATGGCTTACTAGCTCATTTATAGTGTTGACTCATTTTCCTGTTGTCTTTTTTTTTTTTTTTTTGGTTTTTCGAAACAGGGTTTCTCTGTGATTTTGGTGCCTGTCCTGGAACTAGCTCTTGTAGACCAGGCTGGTCTCGAACTCACAGAGATCCGCCTGCCTCTGCCTCCCGAGTGCTGGGATTAAAGGCGTGCGCCACCACCGCCCGGCCTTTTCCTGTTGTCTTGACACATCAGTTTATTTATCCACTTACCTTATGAAGGACATCTTGGTCATCACCAAGCTTTGGGAATCATGATCAGAGCTGCTGTAAACAACCAGGCTTTTCCGTGGACATAAGTTTCTACCTCCTTTGGGTAAATATCAAATGCAATAGCTAGCTGGGACAAGGGAGAATTCTCTTCTTATAAGAAAAGAGTTCTTGGGACTGGGTTTATAGTAAAGCCCTTGCCTTGTATTCTGCAAGGCCCTGAGTTTGCTTGACAGTTCTGAATTTTAAAAAAGAAAGAAAAAGAAAGCCAGTAACAAAAACCTGTAATCCCAGCACTTAGGAGGTAGAAGAATTAGGAGAATCAGTCATTCATGGCCATGCTCAGCTGTGTATCCAGTTGGAGGCTAGCCTGGGCTACATGAGACTTGCATCTCAAATGACAAGTAGAGTGTTTGTCTAGCACACAGGAAGCCCTGAGTTTGATTTCCGAGCACATAAATTGGGCACGGTGACATATACCTGTTAATCTAACACTTGGGAATTGAAATCAGGAAGAAGAGCAGAAGTCCACAACAATCTTTAAAGACATAACAAGTTCAAGGCTCACCTAGGCTATATGAGTATATAAGTCTGTCTCATAAAAAAAAACAACAAAAGACTTGATAATATGCATATAAAATACTTAGAAGCTTCTGCATTGCTAAGGTCCTGAAGGTGCTGGGTGGAGTAGAGAGCGCTATATCCTCATGCAGTGTCTGCTCCATCTTGTCATTTGACTGTCACTGTATCTTTCCAAACATCTTTTTTTGTTTGTTTGTTTTTTTGAGACAGGGTTTCTCTGTAGCTTTTGGAGCCTCTCCTAGAACTAGCTCTTGTAGACCAGGCTGGCCTCGAACTCACAGAGATCCACCTTCCTCTGCCTCCCAAGTGCTGGGATTAAAGGCATGCGCCACCACTGCCCGGCTTCTTTCCAAACATCTTATATAAACTGGCAAATGTAAAACAAGTCAGAAAAGTATAGAGCACCACTCTTGCTACATAGAAGCAGCCAGTATGTTCTCATGATCCTGAACATGATAAGACGTAGACATATGATGTATGGATTTTACATTTGTTTCTTACCCCATCACTGATGCTAATGCTAATTTCCTTCTTTGGTAGGTAGTTGACTTTGTAGCAGCAACACTGCAGAGAGCGTGCGCAAGTCTGGCTCATCAGGCAGAGAGCACCGTGGAATCCCAGACACTGAGCCTGTCAATGGGGCTGGTGGCTGTCATGCTGGGAGGGGCTGTTCAGGTGAGTTGTAGGTATGAGCGAAACTTGAATTTTTGAGTAGGAACGAGAACCTGCTGCCTTTCTTCCATACCTTCATGGACAACAAGAATCGATACTGCGCTCAGGAGAATCAGGATGACCAACTTGGGTTGTTAATGAGCGTTAATCTCTAACATAGAATGCCACTTCACATTGACCTGCCAGCATGTCACCGTCAAATGAACAGGGCTCTTTCCTGCATAGAACAAACTTGTTTTGGAAACTTTGAGTGTTTTGTGCCTGAGGCAGACATTCAGTTCTCTGACTCCAAAGAGTTGGTGGGAAACCCTTAGCAACCTCTTGGCTGCTCAGATGGCACCTGTTTTGCACGGTTCTACTTAGCTCAGGACCCATCGTTTAGCCCATACAGTGCAATATACTCAAGCCTGCTGCCAGTCATTTTTAAGAGTTTTGTTTTGGCCAGGTGGTGGTGGTGCACGCCTTTAATCCTAGCACTCGGGAGGCAGAGGCAGGCGGATCCTCTGAATGCAAGGCCAGTCTGATATACAGAGCATGTTCTAGGACTGGCTCCAAAGCTACAGAGAAACCCTGTCTTGAACTTCCCTCCCCCCAAAAAAGAGTTTTGTTTTGTTTTGTTTTGTTTGAGGCAGAGTCTCATGTAGCCTAGGCTGGGCTTGAATTCAATATGACATTGATGCTATTCCTTCCTGCCTCCCAGGCATTAGGATGGCAGGTGTGCACCACTATGGTTTTTACATAGTTAGTTTGTAATTTTTAAGATCTATTTCTATTTTTAAATTGTGTGTGTGTATGTGTGTGTCTATGTGTACACGAGTGCGGGTGCCTGCTGAGGCTAGACGATGGTGTCAGAGCCCCTGTGAGCTACCCAATGTGGGTCCTGGGAGCCAAGCACACAGGTCCTCTGCAAGAGCAGTCCACTGCCATCCTTCCAGCTCTAATTTATAATTTTTAATTTATTCATTCAACCACTATTGACTGCGTATTTGCCACATGATAGATCTGAGAACATAGCAGTGGACAAGACAGACGTGGCCTATAACTCACACCATAGTCCAGGAAGAGAGGCACACCCAGAATGACCATTTTAAAATATGATTAGAATTGAATGGAACACCCCAAAAAGAGGGAAGGGGGCCATGAGAACATAACATCTAAGTGAGGCTGGGAGGTCTTCAGTGAGCGAAGGTATTCCACTAAGACCTGAAGGAGGCATAGGTGTTTGAGTGTGGCGAGCATGGAACAGGTGGAAGAATCCTTTCAGTTAAGGAAACTCGTGGCAAAAGCTCAGAAGCAGAGAAAAGCTTGGTTTTTTTGAGCATTGACGGAAAGCCAGCATAACTGAGCTGCAGAGCCCTGGGGACAGCGCTGGCAAAGGCTGTCCTTTGGAGGATAGGCTGGGCTAGAGCACGCTGGTCAGGTGACACAGTAGGTTAGGAGGCCGCAAGAAAGCAGGACAGTCTCAGAGCAGGTTATGAAATCAGACTCAACAACCACAAGCAGGAGCCCCTGGGGAATGCATTTTGAGTCTGAACATTCAAATCAGATTTGATTTTTGATGTATTAGAATTTGCCTTTCTCTTATTTTTTCGCTCTGTGGTTCTGGAGATCAAACCCAGGGTCTTTCACTCCCCGCTGTGCTCCATCTCCAGCCTTCTAAGAATCATACCTGGCTAGCCTGTGTCCGTATGTTTCAGTGTCAAAAGGTGGCTCCCTCCTGCCTGTTCTTAAGGAGAAAAAGACTTTATCTGGGCTGGTTGTCAGTGCAAATCCCATTTCTTACTGGATTTCCTTAGCATTCCTAAGTTTACATTCCACACGTCATTTGACAAAATAAGTTTAGCTAAGGTTCCAGAGCCATATTAGATGTGACAAGGAAGGGTTCACAGATGGAATAGCTTAAATTGAATTGTTAGTGGATTTAATTAGCTTAGTTGAGTTTTGTTTTTCTTGTCGAATATTAATTTTGATAGTCTATACATTGAAAGCCTAGCTTGTGTGTGTGTTGTAGTTTAGTACGTATTTCAGACAATATAACACATGGACAATGAACCACAGAGCTCTCCCATCTCCCTTCTAGAAGCTTCTTGTTGGAGGCTTCTGTATTCACTGGCCAGGCCTGGCTTGTGGCGTTTGGACAGCACTTGCCTGTCCCTGCCCTGCTGTGAGCCATCCTGACTCCCTCGACTCTGCAGTTTAAGTGAATATAAACACATCACCCTCTTTACTTATGCCCTAGATTTGCTAAATTTTTGTTTCCTGCTTGATTAATGCATTAATAAGTTTTTTTTTTTCGAGACAGGTTTTCTCTGTAGCTTTGGAGCTAGCTCTGGAACTAGCTCTTGTAGACCAGGCTGGCCTTGAACTCACAGAGATCCGCCTGCCGTTTATAAGTTTTTTTCCCCTGTTCTTTTGAGACAGGTTTCTCTGTGTAGCCCTGGCTGTCCTGGAACTTGCTCTGTAGACCATGAACTCAGAAATCCACGTGCCTCTGTCTCCTGAATGCTGGGATTAAAGGCATGTGCCACCACACCTGGCAAGGGCTTCTTTTTTACATTTTATTTTAGATTTATTTTATTTTATGTGTATGAATGTTTTACCTCCATATATGTATATGTGCCACATGTGTACTCAGTACCCAAGAAGGTCAGAAGAGGGTTGTAGGATTTCCTGGAACTGGAGTTTGGATGGATCTGAGCCACCACATGGGTGCTGAGAATTTGAGTCCGGTTCTCTGGAAGAGTAACCAGTGCTCTTAGCCACAGAGCTCTCTTTCTCCAGCCCTGTAAAAGTTCCTTAGTAATGCTAGGTTTTGTCTCGTATTCACAATAAAATCACACTTGAGAACTGGGGCTAGTTGACTCCTGTCACTCTGAGTCTCTGCTTTAGAGCCTGGAACACCATGCTCTACATACTCCCTGTTAGAAGTCATTGTTTTGGCTAATGAAACAGAACCTAACAGTATCGGGCCTTTCTTCATTCCTTTCTAAGTCATGTAATTAAGGTGACTATTAAAACTTCACGTCCGGGAAGAGAGTTAATTTGGAGAAAGTGCAGGTTTAAGATTGCTAACAAGACGACCGTAATTCCATACTCACTTTCTTTTTTTTTTTTTTTTTTTTTTTTTAAAGTACATTAGGCAACTTCACATTGTTGGTTCTTTTTTTATTTATTTATTTATTTATTTATTATGAGTACAATATTCTGCCTGTGTATATGCCTGCAGGCCAGAAGAGGGCACAAGACCTCATTCCAGATGGTTGTGAGCCACCATGTGGTTGCTGGGAATTGAACTCGGGACCTTTGGAAGAGCAGTCAGTGCTCTTAACCACTGAGCCATCTCTCCAGCCCCATACTCACTTTCTAAATTCCAGGCTTGGTCATCAATAAAAGTAGCACGTTGGGGAGTCTCTCCTGTCCCCTTAGGGAGCAGTTTCTGCTTGATGTTGCAGAGCTGGTGGGCCCACTGTTGCCCTGGTTGGTGGAGCTGAATAGACCATTCTAGCCTTAGGATACACTGAAGCCATATTGTGCCAGGGTAGCAATGGAATGTATTGCTAAAGGCTGGACTCCTAACCTATAAGCCCAGATGTTGTAGTGAGGTTCATTAGTTAGATACCAAAGGTGTATCTTTTCTCTAAAGGGACAGTCGTCTTTAGCTGTTTAGGTCTTCTTGTGTCTTTCCTTTCCCTTTGTTCCTTCCATTCATTCGTACTTTCTACCTTCCTTTCTTTCCAAAGGCTATTGCTTAATAGTAAAAGAAAGTTTCCCTAAGGACTGTTGAGATGGCTCAGAGGTAAAGAGCTCTTGTTGCTCTTGTAGGATGGTTTGTGGCACCCACATGGTGCCTCACAACCATCTGTAACTCCAGTTCCAGGGGACCAGATGCTCTTTTCTGGTCTCCAGAGGCACTGCACTCATGTGGTGTATAGACATACATGCAAACAAAACACTCATACACATAAACCCCAAAACATTGTGCTAAGCATGTGCCTGTGTTTTAGGTGTAGTTGACTTATATTTAGAACCATAGCAAACTCAGGGATTCTGTCAATAGTGGTGAACAAACTAGGGATTCTGCCACAGAGTGGGGAAGCAAAGAGAGGGTATTCATGTTGTGAACCTGTTCATTCAGCAAGGAGAGTTGACTGGTTCCCCTTCTGTCCTTCCTCCCCTTCACTGGACTGGACATGCTCTCTATAGAAGATCATTCATTCTTAATTGCTGTTGTCACTCGAGCAGGTATTTCCTGCTTTCTGGTCATTGTTAATAAGCCTGCTATAGCAGCTAGTAAACAGCATGGGTGGATGGACAAATGGCAGGAAGAAAAAAGAAAGGAGAAGAGTATTTTTAGGTAAGGAGGCAATTTTGTTTTTTTCTTATTTTTTCTCTTCTTTTTAAATGTTTATCAAAGGGCATAGGCTTTTAAAAGTTTAAAAACATTGCTCTTTCCCTTACTGGGCAACTCTCAGATATCAGTACACCATGGATGTGTGGAGAACATTTGTCATGTGTTGCTACAGGAAAAGAAGACCACACATAGTGTTTTCACGGGCATTTTTGTTTGTTATTTCCTAGGAAGCCTAAATGTTTCTCAGAATTTCAAGCATTTATAGGTAGGTGGTCCTTGCCTGTAAAACCCTTATTTAGAATGCACAGTACCTTCAACCAGGACTCTGCACATGCTAAGATACTACTATATTCCTTGCCTTGATTTTGTATCTCCTTGTGACCATTTGTACATCAAAAGCTAAAGGAAGATCCTAGGTGTCTTGCTCTGTCACTCTCTGCCTATTCCCTTGAAGCAGAGTCTCTCTTTGTCTCTCCCTCCCAGCTCTGAGAGCAGGCACATGTGCAGCCATTCCCAGATTTTACATGGCTGCTGAGGATTCAAACTCGAGTCCTCGTGCTTACTCAGTGAATGCTCTTACCTGCCAAGCCATCGGCTCAGTCCCTAATTTTACATCTTTTCAGAAAATGATCTTTCAGCATCAATAATATGACTCAGCAGACAAAGGCACTTACTACACAAACCTGAAGACCTGATTTTAATTCCTTAAACTCTTGTAAAAGTGGAGGAAGAGAACCAACTCCACAAAATTGCCCTCTGACCTACAGTTGCGTGAAGAGGCACTGTGCCCCATGTGCACATACACATGCACAAATATATATATATATATATATATATATATATTTTTTTTTTTTTTTTTGAGCCTGTCCTGGAACTAGCTCTTGTAGACCAGGCTGGTCTCGAACTCACAGAGATCCGCCTGCCTCTGCTTCCCGAGTGCTGGGATTAAAGGCATGCGCCACCACCACCCAGCTTCACAAATATATTTTTAAATTATCTCTTAGTTATATAAAGACTAGTTGTCTGCAGTGCCTTCTGCATTTGAGATTAAGCCGTCTAAATATGGAATTATCTTCATTGTGTTAATTTATAAACGTTGTTAAAGATATTCAGAGCCTTATTTCTGTTGTTACCAGTGTCCTGCGAAGGTTTTTTTTGTTTTTTGTTTTTTAAATTTGCTTTAAAATACTACAGATTGATGTAAATGCTTCCAAGAACACTGAGTCTAGCCAGGTATGGTGGTACACACCTTTAATCCTAACACTTGTCGGGCTGGGGGCAGAGGCAAGGAAATGTCTGTGAGTTCAAGGCCAGTTTGGTCTTCCTGGTGAGTTCCAGGACCACCAGTACTCTGTAGAGAGACCCTGTCTCAAAAAACAAAAAACACTGGGCAGTGGTGGCGCATCCTGTGATCCCAGCACTCAGGAGGCAGAGATAGGCAGATCTCTGGGAGTTCAAGGGCAGCTTAGTCTACAAAGCAAGTTCCAGAACAGCCAGAGCTCTTACATGGAAAAACCCTGCTTTTGAAAAAGAAAAACAAATACCCAGCAAAACAAAAAGATATAGAATCTTTCAGGACTGCCAACACCCAAAAATCTAGCAGAAATAAGTATTTTTAAGAGTCCTTTATTATTTATTTGTATGTGTATATAAGAGTGTATATGCACATGTGTGTACTTATGTGTGTACAGAGGCCAAAACAGGGTATGAAGTGTCCTGTATCATTCGATTTATTGCTTTGAGACAGGATCTCTCTGCTCTGCTAGACATCAGGGAGCCCTAATAATCCTCCTGTTTCCACCGTACTTGGAGCTAGGATTATAGGTGTGCATGGAAAATGCAGTTTCTGTGTGGATGCTGGGATTTGAACTTTGGTCCTCTTGATTATGCAGCAGGTGCTCCTAACTCAGGAGCCACCTCTTCAGTCCCAGGAAGCAGTATTAAAGGATGGTTTTTAGGCAAAATATAATTTTCTTTTGTTTTTGTTTTTGTTTTTTTTTTGTTTTTTTTTTTTTTGAGACAGGTTTTCTCTGTAGCTTTGGAGTCTGTCTTGGTTCCAAATTTTGTAGACCAGGCTGGCTTTGGACTCATGAAGATCTGCCTTTCTCTGCCTCCTGAGTGTTAGGATTAATTAAAGGTATGCACCACTACTGCTCAGCTAAAATTTAATTTTTATATTCCAAAATATGACTTTTTGTTTATTTTATTTTATTTTGATACAGAATCCCAGGCTGTTTTTGAATTTATGTAGCCCTAGCTAGTCTTGAACTCAGGGTAGTTCTGCTCCAGACTCCCCATTGTGATGACAGACGTGAACCACACTGCCTGGACTGTAGCGTCTTCACTTTACACTGTGTTCTGGTTTGTGATTCTGGGCATCCTTCTTTTTTTTTGGTTTTTCGAGACAGGGTTTCTCTGTGGCTTTTGGAGCCTGTCCTGGAACTAGCTCTGTAGACCAGGCTGGTCTCGAACTCACAGAGATCCGCCTGCCTCTGCCTCCCGAGTGCTGGGATTAAAGGCGTGCGCCACCATCGCCCGGCTCCTGGGCATCCTTCTTAAGTGTCTGTTTCAAATGTAGGAACTAATTGGCACTTTATCTCAGGGCTACTGTTATGTGTGCTTGTTAACTTAGAAAAGTGCCTGTATGTGGACGGTGTTCAATAAATGTTAGCTGTAATTAGTTAGCATATAGTCTTCAGTGTTTGTCCTTGCACTGTGCTGATTGCACCATGAACATGTCATGATTGTTACTCCTTATATTCACTTCTTAACATTTTACACATTCATTTTGACTTACTGTTTTTAAATTTTCATTTTATAGTTGAAGTCAAGTGATTTTGCAGTCCTGAAGCAGCTGCTGCCTCTGTTGGAGAAGGTCTCTAATACATACCCTGACCCTGTCATCCAAGAACTTGCTGTTGATCTCCGAATTACCATCTCTACTCATGGAGCCTTTTCCACGGAGGCTGTCAGCATGGCTGCCCAAAGTACCCTGAACAAAAAAGACCCGGAATGGAAAATAGAGCAGCAACAAACCAGTCATGACACACTCACAGAAGTAGCTCCGGACCACCCAAAACAAGAGCAGGACCCTCCTAAAGCAGAGCAGGAGTCTCATGAGCCTGGCATTGCGGCAAGTCAGCCACATAGAAACATAACCTCAGAACAGTTCCAGGAGGTTCTCTTATCAGCCTGTGATCCTCAGATTCCAACCCGGGCTGCTGCCCTGCGCACTCTTTCCCGCTGGGTAGAGCAGAGAGAAGCGATAGCCCTCAAGGATGAAAAGAAGCTTCTCCAGGTGAGTAGAACACAATGCCCTCCATGTGATGATACGGTGCAGACAGCAGCCCAGAACAGACATTCATTTCGGGGGCTTTGTTTGTTGTTGTTTTGAGACAGGATTTTACTGTGGAGCCCTGGTTGGCCTTGGGCTCACAGAGATGCACCAGTCTCTCTGCCTCCTGAGTGCTGGGATTAAAGGTGCATGTCACCATGACCAGCCTAACTCAGATATCTCTTAAACACTGATCGTGTGTCTAGCACCATCCTGGGTTATCCTCCAGGAATTTATATTGTTGAGAGGTCAGATTGAGGTAGGAAGGGTGTAGAAGACCACATGGGGCTGCTCAATGGAACGTGGATAGAGTGCCAGCGTTTTTATGTATGAGCAATGTGGTGGGTAGTCAGAGAAAAATCTGGGAGAGGTTGATTTTTATATGTCTTGAACAAACTGGCCAAGTGTGGGCGTGTAAAAGACAGGCAGTGGGCCAGCATGAGCCAATTCACAGAGATGGGAGGATACCCATCCTAGGTAAGCCTCACCTTGAACTGGATCTCTCTTTAGAGGGGCGCTGGATCTAATTGGCTCTCCTCTACTCTTTTGCCTCCTTCACAGAAAAAAAAACTGTCTTGATGTTCTAAACTAATGTAGCAGAGTGCATATTGCTTAGATAGGACCTTTCCCTTTTATGGAGGTCTTTGGGACTTGAATGTGAGATACAGTAAGAACAAGGGACCTGGAAACTACTGCCTAGGACCCAATGTCAGCTTCCTGGCAGCACCTTGAACCTTTCTGAGCCTTGGTAGTAATGGAGTGATCTAGCTATTTGTCTAGCCCTTGGACTGCAAATTATAATTCTGATGGAAAACATCTATTTTAGTTAGTATGATACTGGAAGTATTGTATAATAACGTCTGCTCTTTGTTGAACAAGTCATGTATCTTACTGGCACTGTCTCTTATTCTCACAACTTCAATGTTGTGTTATCCTCATCTTACAGATAAAATGCAGACATATGCCAAGGATTTTCTGTCAGGGAAATGATACTGAACTCAGAAACCTTCTTTGAGTAACTATTAGCCCCCAAGGATCCTGTGGAATGCTAGTTTAGATAATGCATGTTGGGACCACCTTTGGAATTTCCTTTACCTGCATTTCATCTCCACTGCTATGTTCACTAAATTTTGCCAATTATTTTTTACGAAGAAGTTCGTAAAATATATCCCTTATTTGTGATTTGTATGTATGTGTGTGTGTGTGTGTGTCTGTGTGTGGCATGTATGTGTATGCAGGTGTGGAGGCCAGATGTCAACTCTGGGTGTCCTCCTCTTCCACTCTACATCTTATTTTTGAGAGAGTCTCTCACTGGACCTGGAACTCACCAACTGGTTAACTGGCTGCCTAGCAAGCTTCTGTGATGCTCTGTCTCCACCTATCAGTGCTGCGCTTTGCAAGAGGATGCTGAAGAACCTTAGTCTTCACACTTGCTTGGCAGGCACTTTACCCACTGACTCATCCCCAGCCCCTAGTCCTCTCCTGTTTTGTTTTTCTTTTTTCTTTTTTTGAGATAAAGTCTCAGGTAGACCAGGCAATTCTTGAACTTGGTACGTAGCCAAGGGTGATCCTGAGGCCCAGATCTTCTTGCCTCTATCTCCAAAGGGCTGGGATTGCAAGAGTGTCCCATCATGCCAGACTTAATTTTGAATTTTTGAAACAGGTACTCATGTAGCCCAGACTGATCCTCTACCTATACCTCCCAAGTGCTGGGATTACAGGTATGCACTACCACACTCTTGTCCTTTTTATTTTTTAAATTAGTTTTTGGTTATCTTGCAAGAAAATGTGTTTTATTGTAAAATTTTTGTATGCCCACATTATTGTGTTTTACTTATTTATTTATTTAGGTTTTTTTGAGATAGGGTTTCTCTGTGTATCTCTGGCTGTCCTGGAACTCACTCTGTAGACCTGACTGGCCTCAAACACACAGAGATCCTCCTGTTTCTGCCTCCCTGAGTGTTGGGATTAAAGGTGTGCACCACTACTACCTGACTGTATTTTATTTTTATTTGTCCCCTGCATTTCTTTTCTCATTACTATGACAAAACACTTGACAAGCAATTTAAGGAAGAAGGGATTGATTCATGGTTCATAGTTTGAGAATACAGTCCATGATGGCAATAGATGGCAGGGGACAGGTTTGAGCCGCCTTGTGTCTGCAATCAGGAATCAGAGGCAGGTGAATACTCAGCTCCTTTTCTTCTTTAAAAAGAACAAACAAACATGTTTTTGTTACATTTAAATTTTTATTTTGTGTGGTGGGGTGGGTGAAGTGTGTGGGCCCCACAGTGAGTGTATGGTGACCAGAGGACAAATGGTAAGGAGCCGGGTCGCAGGGCTGGATTCAGATGTCTCTCAGAAGCAGCCGTCTCTGCCTGTTTCTAGCTCACTGACTTTTCTTCTTCTTCTTCTTCTTCTTCTTCTTCTTCTTCTTCTTCTTCTTCTTCTTCTTATTCTCATGAAAAAAAATCCCTTTTTTTATTGATATTTATTGAGATCTACATTTTTCTCTGCTCCCCTCCCTGCCTCTATCCTTCCCCCTCTTCAATCCTCCCCCAAGGTCCCCATGCTCCCAATTTACTCAGGAGATCTTGTCTTTTTCTACTTTCTACTTCCCATGTAGATTCGATCTATGTAAGTCTCTCTTAGTGTTCTCATTGTTGTCTAAGTACTCTGGGATTGTGATTTGTAGGCTGTCTTTCTTTGCTTTATGTTTAAAAACCACCTATGAGTGAGTACATGTAATAATTGTGTGTCTGGGTTACTCACTCAAAATAGTGTTTTCTAGCTTCATCCATTTTCCTGCAAAATTCAAGGTGTTATTTTTTTCTGCTGTGTATACTCCATTGTGTAAATGTACCACATTTTCCTTATCCATTCTTTGATTGAGGGGCATTTAGGTTGTTTCACAGTTCTAACTCCTTTCTTCTTTTGATTCAGTCCAGGACCCCAGCTCGTGGAGTAATGCCACCCACAGTTAGGGTGGGTCTTCCACCTCAATGAACCCAGTCGAGAAATTCCCTTATCGATGTGCCCAGAGGTTTGTTTCTGTGGTTACTAAATCTCATCAAGTTGGCACTCAAGATTAGCTATCATACCTCCCACAGCTGTCCTCCCGGCCCCACTCCTGACCCTTGCTGATTCCTTTCTTCCCCGAGACGAAACCCGTGCTTTCATGGCATGTATGTTTTATAACCATCTCTTGTTCCTCTCTTTTCTCTACCTTTTAGACCTCTTGTCTTAGTTAAGGTTTCTATTGCTGTGACCAAAAGCAACTTTGAGGAGAAAAGGATTTGGTTTTCATATCCTAGGTCACAGTCCGTTTAGGGATGCCAAGGCAACAGCTCAAGGCAGGACCTGGGAGGCAGGAACTGATGCAAAAGCCATGGAGTAGTTCTGCCTGCTGGCTTGTTCCCCTTGTCCTGCTCAGCTAGCTTTCTTATATCACCCAGAAGCACCTGCTCAGGAGTAGCACCACCCACAATGTGCTGGGCCCTCCCACAAAATGCCCTCTAACTTTGCCTACAAGACCAATCTGGTGATGGACATTTTCCCAATTGCAGGTCTGTTTTCCCATATAACCCTAGCTTTTGTCAAGTTGGAAAAAAAAAAAAAACAAGGAAAGAAAGAAGAAAAATTGCAGTGAGGACACCTGTCAATTCTTTTTCTGTGGAGTCTTTAAAATATTTCTTATATTTTATTCTCATGGCTCTGACTCTGTATTGTTTCCCTCACTCCATATGCAGCCCCAGTGTCCTCCAACCCAGTCATCATCCCATCTGGTCTTCAGCTCTCCCTCAGTAGTGTAGACACCAAGCATGAAGTTGAGACCAGATTCTGTTGAGCAAAAGACCCTGAGTGGTCCATGAGTAGGCACTCCTGCCTTCCCTAGACAGCAAGCAGGAGGAATTTGAGCACATGCTCCATGTTAGGGTCTAAATTTAACATGCATCTAGTGTCCCTAGGTAGACCGTACTGCATTTGACACCCTGATAAGTGCCTCCTTTGGGAAAGAATGAGAGTAGTTTGTTAGCAGTGTCAATCACAGGGCTACAATTTGTAGGATTTAAAAAAAAAAGTGGCATAGACATGAAATTGCCTCTGTAATAAATCCATCGTCTCTCCCTTGCGTCCCCACCTGCTGGTAGCTCAGAGGACAGGATCACCTGTGTTGAAATGTGGTCCACCATGGGCCAGCACAGAAAAGTGTTGAGGATTCTTCTTAAAAAGGTTTATGGATATTACTGTGTGTGAGCATGATGTATATAGAGTGTGAGCGTGTCACACACGTGCTGCCGTGTGTCTATGGAGGTTTGTGTGAGTGTGCACACACGTGCTGCAGTGTGTCTGTGGAGGTCTGTGTGAGTGTGAGTGTGCACACACGTGCTGCAGTGTGTCTGTGGAGGTCTGTGTGAGTGTGCACACACGTGCTGCAGTGTGTCTATGGAGGTTTGTGTGAGTGTGCACACACGTGCTGCAGTGTGTCTGTGGAGGTCTGTGTGAGTGTGCACACACGTGCTGCAGTGTGTCTATGGAGGTTGTGTGAGTGTGCACACACGTGCTGCCATGTGTCTGTGGAGGTCTGTGTGAGTGTGGGCACACACGTGCTGCAGTGTGTCTGTGGAGGTCTGTGTGAGTGTGGGCACACGTGCTGCAGTGTATCTGTGGAGGTCTGTGTGAGTGTGAGTGTGGGCACACATGTGCTGCAGTGTGTCTATGGAGGTCTGTGGGAGTGTGAGTGTGGGCACACATGCTGCAGTGTGTCTATGGAGGTCTGTGGGAGTGTGAGTGTGGGCACACACGTGCTGCAGTGTGTCTGTGGAGGTCTGTGGGAGTGTGAGTGTGGGCACACACGTGCTGCAGTGTGTCTGTGGAGGTCTGTGGGAGTGTGAGTGTGCACACACGTGCTGCAGTGTCTGTGGAGTCAGAGGATAACTTTGGTAGTTGGTTTTCTTCTATTATCATAGGACCCAGGGACCAAATTCAGGTTCCCAGGTTTGCACATCAAGTCTTTATCTGTTGATTATTCTTTATGTGTTGATTTCTATAACTAGTGCTGGTATATACTTGATAACTTCAAGAAGTTTCTCCCCCTAATTTCCCTCCCCTCTTAAACTGCTAGAGAAATTGGACTTCAAGCAAATAAACCATTTTCCTCACATGGTTGGTTCTATGTCAGACTAGTTTCTACCAAGAAGAAGAACATGTGCTTCTCAGAGACGGTGGATAAAGGGCTCCATGTCTTTTTGCTCTTTGAGAACCATCTTACCCTGTTTTGTGCTTCCAGATATTCTTGGAGAACTTGGAGCATGAAGACACTTTTGTGTATCTGTCTGCAATTCAGGGTAAGCTATCGTGGACCAAAGATGGCATCATGTTTACTTGAGGGATACAACCACCAGATATGACTGGTCATTTTGTCCATCTTTCCTCTTCCTACGTGGGATACTCTGAGTGATAATAATGGCATTCTAGAGTTTCCATAGGGTTCTTAGAAAGTTTCAATGTCTCATAATGATGAAGTTTTATGTTTACTTTATCATTCTATAGATTAAGTGCCATTTCCTTGGTTGAGAGAGGTAAAGAACTCATCCATAAACTCTTGCAATGTAACCTTTTGTGGGGCCAGTGAGATCTCAGCAGGTAAAGGCACAGGCCCTAAGCCTGAGGCCTGGAGTTCCATATCCAGGATCCACGTGGTGGAGGGGAAGAACTACAAGTTGTCCTTTGATCTTCATGGGACACACATGGGCATACACACACACACACACACGCCACAAGGTTTTGAGTTTTCAAATGTTTTTGGTTTCATTTTAATGGTTTCTGTTTTGTTATTCTTGGTGATTTTTTTTTTCTGGTTTTGTTTTTGGTGTGGGGTGTCAAGAGCTAGGGAGTAAATCTAGGTCCTCACACATTCACAAGTAAGCACCACCCTCAGCTTCAGGTATTTAATATTTTCATTAATATTTCTTCATTTAAAAAACCACACACACACGCACACACATACACACACACACACACGCATACACACATGGGGTGGAGAGATGGCTCAGCACCTGAGTGCATACTGTGCCCCTGCATTCATGTTAGGCACCTCACAATGACATGTAACTCTAGCTCCAGAGGATCTGATGGCCTCTTTTGGCCTCTGTGAGCATTGCATATATGCAATACCCATACCCGTATACACATAAATAAATAGTAAAAATCAAGACACATATGGGGCCATATGTGGTGACACAAATCTTTAATATAGCATTCAGGAAACAGAGGTAGGTGGATCTCTCTGATTTCCAGGCCAGCCTGGGTCTATAGAGTGAGTTTCAAGACAACCAGAGTTACAGAATAGGGAGACCCTGTCTCCAAAACCCTAAAAACAAACAAACAAGCAAGCAAATAACCCATATAGAGCAGGAATATAACTCAGTGGTTAGAACATTTGCTTAGCATGTATAAATCTTCCTAACACTGGGGAGAAAACATGGAAATCATTTTATTTCTTCTCTGAGGTTCTTTGTTCTCCACACTTCTATTGGTTTATAGATTCCAGAACTAGAGGAGAATAGAAAGTTGGGCACCCTTTCCAACAGGATCAGAATCACAGTGAGAAAGCTAGAGTTGCCTCAGTTTCCTTTGATGCAGAACTGAGATTCTGGAGGCAGACTGCCTAAGTACACTGCTTCTCAGCTGAACAGGCTTTGGCAATGACGTTAGGCCTCTTGGGCTCCAGTTTCCTATCTGTTAATTGGAACTCAGTGTGTGCATTAGTTATTTTTCCTCATTGTTACAAAATACCTGACAAAAAAAGCACCTTAAGAAAGGAAGTGTTGCCAGGCAGTAGTGGCACACGTCTTTAACCCTGGCACTCAGGAGGCAGAGGCAGGCGGATCTCTGTGTTCAAGGCAGCCTGATCTACAAAGGGAGTTCCAGGACAGCCAGAGCTACATAGAAAAGCCCTGTCTTAAAAAGAAAGGGTAGGGGAGAGGAGAAAGAGAGAAAGGAAAGAGAAAAGGAAGCATTTGTTCTGGCTCACAATTTGAGAGTACAGTCCATCCAGGTGGGGAAGGCATGGCAATAAACAGAAAGAGGATTAAGGGAGACAAGATGACCACCCCAGAGGCAAGAGGACAACTAGGAGAGTTGAGAGTTTCCAGAGAAAGTAATTGACCTGCAGCTGTGGAGGTCAGACAGGCTGGGGCTCACGCAGGTGCGACTACAGCCATGAAGTAACACTTAAGGAAACCAGAGAAACCAGTGACTGGAGAACCCAGGACACCTCTAAATATAAGCCTCAGACACCAAGTCACCTGTGCTTTTTCAAGGAGATGGTTTTCACAGACTTTCTTGTCTGTTTTTAGGTCTGAGTTTTTGAAAGTGGTGTGTCATTCTAATGTGGCAACATTCTGCCTGTCAAAGGCTCAGCTTATTAACCCATTGATCTCATTAGCCTCTGGGATCCCCTATAAAAACTGCAGCTGTTGGTGTTGCATGTGTTTTCGGTGGTTTTAATTGGTGTGCTAATCAGTTAGTGATGAATAACAGGACAGGTAGGGGGAGGTGGAATTTCTGTTCTGCCTCCCCAAGATGGACAAGATTGAACTAACTGATGTTTTTGGTGTCGGTTATATGTACTTAAAAGCCAAGGCCTTAAGTGAATTCCCATTAAGAGAAGCAGGAGGTGAATTTTCCCACTTGTGTGTTACTTGCACAGGCCCAAGTTATTCCAAACATGCTGTTCTGGTCGTTTGTAATAAGGGTACTAGAGAGTACTCTGGGGAGCACTTAGTTTTGGGGGTCTGTGAATGCATTTAATCTTTCTTTTTCTCAATCTGCCTGCATGACTCTATGGATACTTCCCACTCAACTCAGTGATAGTTTGGGTTTTTTTTTTTTTTAAACATATTCACCAATTCTGTCTGCAGTCCAGGCAAAGAGCAGAGAGGGGCTGAGTATTCATTCCCACAGTAGATATCTCTTCTTGTCTTATTTAAGAATTCCTGCTACATGTGTTACCTGTTCATGTAGCAGTCTAAGAACTAAATCCCTGAATAGTTAAACTTGACTTTGTGAAAAGATGTCCGCATATCTGCTATTCATACCGGGCAAGTGCTGGAGCTAGCAGCTGCTGCAGATAGGAAGCTGTGTATAAAGTTGCTGACACCTTTAAATCTAGCACAGAGAAGCAGAGGCAAGTGAATCTTTGTGATTTGGGGGTCAGCCTGGTTTACAGAGTGAGTTAGAGGCCAGCTGTGGCTACTGAGTAATATCCTGTGACAAAAAAAAATCAAAAATTTTTTCAATGATAAGGAATTGTATACAAAGCAGAAGTCCTGTCTTTCCCAAAATAGGAGTTAAGACATGTCTGTGATTATCCCTTAATGTGTTGAGGGTTGAGGATTGTGTGTGTGTGTGTCTGTGCACGTGTTTTGCACTTGAGGGTATGTATACAAGCATGTATGTGGAAGCCATGTGTTGGCACTGGTTACCTTTGTTGATTACTCCTACTTCATTAACTAAAGCAGGGTCTCTAGCTGAACCTGGATTTTTCTGATTTGACTAACTAGTCAACTTACCCCTGGGATTCCCTCTGCCGCCGCCTAACTGCTGGGATTACAGTAGCTGCCATCTCCACCCAGCTTTTATGTGGGTTCTGGGGATCCAAACTCCGGTCCTCATGCTTGCATGACAAGTATCTTACCTACTGAGCATCTCCTCAGCCTGCACTGTAAGACTCTTAAGGGCATGTCGCTCCGTTGTGATGAATGTGGTAGACACATGAGTAATGTTCTTCAGTAAGCTCTTGTAGCCAGACAGTTTAGCCAGCTACGAATCTGCTCAGATGTCCTCAAAGTCATGTCCTTGAAGAACAGTCTACATTTCAGGGGTCCCAATGATCCTTCTGAGTGTCAAAAGAATCTTTGGCTGTGTTGGTGTTGTTTTGAAGATCATTAGGATTGAACCCAGGGCCTCTTTCTTGCTACAGAGGCACACTCTTAGGCCCAAAATGTCTTTGATAAAACAATTATAACAAACAGGAAGAAAGAAGGAAGGAAGGAGGGAGGGAGGGAAGGAAGGAAGGGAGAAAAAAACCTATACACTGAGCCAAGACATGGAGGTGAAAGTATGCTATTGTGTAAAGGAAGGGATAGACATTTTGACATGCCCAGACAAATCACACCCTTTTCCACCCTCTTTTTCTTTTCTTTCAAAAGAGCCAAAGGGAACCAAGGCAAAAGGCACAGAAGGGGGGCGATGAGTGTATATACACGATGACAAGATTTTTACAGAGTTTCCAACTAAGCAGAATTACAAGCTTTAACTTGTCAGGCACCAACTTTTATCTTATTCTCAGATTTCTACCTCAAGTAAAGTAAGAAACCATTAGCTGAAAACAATTCTCTGTCTCTTAAGGATCATCTTATTAGATCTGGTGTGGAAATTTGGACTGTAGTCGTGTGAACTTTGCCTTCTCCATTTTTGTCCTTGAAACTGGAAGGTTTCTTTCTGCTCCAATCTGGTTTCTTAGTGTCTCGCTGGCAGTGTCTATTCTGTTTGTGCTTAGTAAAGTCATGAAGTTGGCAGGGAAGTAGACATTATCTTCATCCTTTCAAACTTATTTGAGATATAATTTACATTCTGAAAATGCCTCAAATTAAAAGGTGCAAGTCAGTGTTTTTTAGTATATAGAGATGTAACCCCAACATTTGGAAGATCAAAACGGGAGGATCCAAAGTTCAGAGTCACCCTTGGCTGCTTTAGTGAGTTTAATGCCAGCCTGAGCTATGTGAGATTCTTTTTAAACCCCCTTCCTCCCCTACAAAAAAAAAGGGGTCTGGGGAGATGTCACAGTTGGCATAGTGCTCAGCTCGAAAGCCCGAGGACCCAAGTTTCATTTCCAAGGACCTATGTTTTGCTGAGGGCAGAAGTGCGTGTCTGTAATCCCAGCACTGAGGAGATGGAAACAGATGGATCACTGGAGCTCACTGGCCAGCCTGCATAGCTGCATTGGTGAGTGCCATGTTCACTGAGAGGCCTTTTCTCAAAAAATAGTCTGGGGAAAGCTTGAGGAAGACACTAGTGTTGACTTCTGACCTCCTCATGCATTCACACATATATATGTGCACCTGATGTACATATGCACACACATGAACATACGTATGCATACACATATACCCCAACACACAAATTTTTGGACACAAAATTTGGACAGTGTAGTAGTTTGTGTAGTTTGAATAAGAATGCATAGTCATCATGGGGTGGAACTACTTACAAGGATTAGGAGGTGTGGCCTTGTTGGAGGAAGTGTCACTGGGGATGGGTTTGAGGTTTCAAAAGTCCATGCAGGGCCAGTAGCTCATTCTCTTCCTACTGTCTGTGAATCCAGATGTACAGCTCTCAGCTACTTCTCCAGCACCATGTCTCTCTGCATGCCACCATGCTCCTGCCATGGTGACAAAAGACTTAAACCTCTGAAACTGTAAATAAGTCCTAATTAAGTTCTTTCCTTTATAAGAGTTGCCATGGTCATGGTACAGACAGCCACCATGGCTGTCTGATTTTAGAATATGTTTTTATCCTATACCCATATCAGTTATTCCCCCAGCCCCTGACAACCAATGATGGGCATTTTTCTTTCTTTCTTTTTTGTGATGCTAAGAATCAGATCCTTAGGCTTGCATATGCCAGACAAATGCTATACCACGCCACTAAATCCTTGACCTCTGGTCTGCTTTTTGTCTCTGATCTGCCTTTTGTGGACATGCCTATGAGTGGAATGGAGTCATATGGCAATAGAGTCAGACCTCCATTTTTTCTAGTTCCTTTCCATAAAGAATACCTTTTTAAGGTTCTTCCTTACTATAACATGGGTCAATACCTTAATACCTTTATTCCTTTTTGTTGTTGTTGTTGTTTGTTTGTTTCTCAAGACAGGGTTTCTCGGGGGCTGGAGAGATGGCTCAGAGGTTAAGAGCACTGGCTGATCTTCCAGAGGTCCTGAGTTCAATTCCCAGCAACCATATGGTGGCTCACAACCATCTGTAGTTTGATCTGGATCCCTCTTCTGGCCTGCAGACTGAACACTGTGTAATAATAAATAAATATTAAAGAAAAAAAAAAGACAGGGTTTCTCTGTGTGGCTTTGGAGCCTGTTCTGGAACTCACTCTGTAGACCATACTGACCTCAAACTCAGATCAGCCTGTCTCTGCCTCCTGAGTGCTGGGATTAAAGGCCTGCACTACCACTGCTCCGTGATCTCCATTCCTTTTTATAGATTAGTATTTCATTGTACTGAATAGCACCGTTTTATTTTCCATCATCAGTTGATGGGCAGCTGGATTGTTTCTAGATTGAATTTATTTATTTATTTATTTATTTATGTGTGTGTGTGTGTGTGTGTAGGTCTGAAGACAACTTGTAGCAGTTGGTTCTTTCCTTCTACCATGTGGATACCAGGGACTAAGCTTAGGTCTTCAGACTAGGTCAAAGGCACCATTAACTTGCTGAGCTATCTTAATAACCCCATTTCTACTTCTCGGCCACTATGAATACTGGTTTACAAAGTTTTGTGTACACTTGTTTTTATTTGCCCTGAGTTTACAGCTGGGGGAATTGTTAGGTCATATAGTAACTCCATGCTTATCTATAAAATGGGACTATTTCATATCATGCCTAAAAATTAAGCCAAAATGGATTATATATCTAAATATAAGAGCTAAGTCAATAATATTTTTTTTTAAATGGTGGCATCATTTTACATTCCTGCCAATAATAAACAAAAGTTCCACTATGCTAGCTAGCCAATACTTGTTAATTTTCTGGCCTATTCCTTTCAGCCATCCTAATGGGTATGAAATGAATTGTGATTTAAGTTTGTATTTCACTGATGATGTTGAATGATGTTGAACACCTTTTTTTTTTTAAAATCAGTTTTTGTCTGTTTTAAAATGTTCTTTAGAAAAACATCTATTCAGATTCTTTACCATTTCCATTTTGGGATGTTTTATTTATTATTGGGCTATGATATTTGCTGGTGTATTCTGGAGACAACTTCCTTAATGTATGATTTGCAGATATTTTATGCCAGTGTGTAGAACATCTTGTTCTCTTGTATGTGGTGCTGTTTGAAACATAGAAGTTTAGCTTTGATGAAATTTATTTGTTAGCTTTCTTTTCCATTGCTCATACTCGTGGAGTCATTTCTAATAAGTTATCATTCAACTGTAATGGATGTGCCAGGTGTGGTGGTGCACACCTTTACATTCAGGGCTTGAGGCAGGTACATCTCTGTGAGTTTCAGGCTACCCGCGGATACACTGAGGAGATTTACTTCTGTTTTCTTCCAACTCTTTTTTTTTTAATATAGTTTAATGTATTTTAATAGCAAACTTACAGGAACAGCACAGAAGACAGACAACATTAAAAACATGTACTTGCATGTAGGACAACTCAGTTAGAAAAGTATAGTGAATGATGGAATCTACTGTATGATAAAAATGCTACAAACACCATTTAGTTGCCGTCAATAAGAAATTTACTTATTTTAAAAAAATCCAAATGCTGGCATTGTCCAGAAAATTTTAACAGGTTTATTTATAATTTTTATAAAGTTGAACTGTTGAAATGTGTTCACTGAAACATTTTGCTTGCATTAATGCTTTACATCTTGCATTTATATTAAAAATTCACACACAAATGAAAATGGAAAAACTGCCAATACCTGATTTCTGTCCCCTATTTTTCCACTCGCAATCATATACTTAGGTACCTTTTGACCCCATGGAAAAAATATCTGCCGGGCGGTGGTGGCGCACGCCTTTAATCCCAGCACTTGGGAGGCAGAGGCAGGCGGATCTCTGTGAGTTCGAGACCAGCCTTGTCTACAAGAGCTAGTTCCAGGACAGGCTTCAAAACCACAGAGAAACCCTGTCTCGAAAAAAAAAAAAAAATCTAACATTCAGAACTACTGATAACAGGAAGAAGAGGAAAAAAATTTTTTTGAGAATGAAATGTTTCCCCCCTCATAGTGGACTCTTAAGCACGTTCTCCGCGTATGCGGCGTGCTAGCTGGATATCTTTTGGCATAATTGTTACACGTTTGGCATGGATAGCACACAGGTTGGTATCTTCAAAAAGGCCAACCAGATAGGCCTCACTTGCCTCCTGCAAAGCACCAATAGCCGCACTCTGGAAGCACAGATCTGTTTTGAAGTCCTGAGCAATTTCTCGCACCAGACGCTGGAAGGGGAGTTTGCGGATCAGAAGTTCAGTGGATTTCTGATAGCGTCTGATTTCACGGAGTGCCACAGTACCAGGCCTGTAACGATGAGGTTTCTTCACCCCTCCAGTAGAGGGCGCACTCTTGCGAGCGGCTTTTGTAGCCAGTTGTTTCCTGGGTGCTTTACCACCGGTGGATTTACGGGCAGTCGGCTTAGTACGAGCCATGGTATGGGCACCTCCTTACTTACCTACCCCCTTCTCCTTCGGCTGGAGCTCGGCAAGCCAGAGGCGGCGCTGGCATTAGAGAGCGGCGGCGGCGCGGCGACGACTGCGAACACAATTTTTCTTCCAACTCTTATTGATTTAGCTCTTCTTAACATTTAGATATATGGTTCATTTTTAGTTAATTTTTACGTATGATACAAAATATTCCCATTTTATAGATAAAGACTTTGGCACTTGTACTTAGGTTAACCTAAACCTGTTCTCCAAGATAACATAGAAGGTCATTTAGATCTTTATTTTTAAAAAATGTTTATTTGTTTACTTTCTGCAGAGAGAACAAGAGAGAGACAGAGACACAGAGAGAGCATATGCCTGCAGGTGCATGTGTGTATGTGTGTATAATTTTTGAGAGCCTGTTCTCTTTCCATCCAGTATATGGGTTCCAGGATGAATCAGTTTGTGAAGTATGGTACTGAGCACCCACAATCTCTTGTGCCTGAGAGCTTGCTCTTTACCTCCCAGGGTCCAACAGGTCCCTCTTCTACACAATTTTTCTAATAATAGTAGAAACTGATCCTGTTGTTTGCTTTAAATTTTTTGTTAATTTTTATTTTATGTGGATGGGTGTTTTATCTGTATGTATGCTAGTGTATCATATGTGTGTCTGGTGTGTCTGGTGCCTGAAGAGGCTCTAGAGGCCCTCAAACTGAAGCTGTAGGTGGTTGTGAGCAACCATGTGGGTGTTTGGAATTGAATCTAGGTCTTCTGCAAGATCCAGTGCTTTTAACTGCTGAGCCATCTCTCCAGCCCCTCTGTTGTTAGTTTTGAAAAAAAAGATGATGACAGATGTTATGCTGTTCAATATTTATTCAAGAATAACGTTAATCATCTACGGACTAGCCACATTTGTTATCCAGCATCAGCTGATGCACAGTTGAGTGGTTCCCATTGCTGATCATTATTCATAACGCGGATAGAAACACCAGATTCCACCAGTCATCCTGAAATATAGTAAAGCACTGTAGTTCCATCTGTTTGTCTGTCTGTCTACCTATCTATCTGGCTTTGGGGACAGTCTCATAGTCTGGGCTGACTGTAGGCTTGATCTGTACCCAAGGATGACCTTGGACTTCTGACCTACCTTCTCCACCTCCCGGGTACTAGAATTCCAGGCATATGTCACCATGCCAGTTTTTTTTTTATTTTAAGATTTATTTATTATCTAATTTACATGGGAAGTAGAAAAAGACAAAATCACCTGAGTAAATTGGGAGTGTGGGGATCATGGGGAGAGTACAAGGGGAGCGGAGAGGAAAGGAGGGGAGTGGAGAAAAGTATATAGCTCAATAAAAACAATTAGATGTTTTTTCACACACACACAAAAGATTTATTTATTATGTGTACAATGTTCTATCTACATTTATGTCTGCACACCAGAAGAGGGCACCAGTTCTAGTTATAGATGGTTGTGAGCCACCATGTGGTTTGCTGGGAATTGAACTCAGGACCTCTGGGAGAGTAGCCAGAGCTTTTAATCTCTGAGCCCACCAGGTTGGTTTATGTCTTGCTGGGGATTAAACCCATGACTAGGCAAGTACTCTTATCAACTTCCTTTTGTGTGTGTGTGTGTTAGTTTGGTTTTATTGTTGTTGTTTTAAAGGCAGAGTCTGACTGCTTAGCTCTGGCTAGTGTGGAACTCACTAAAGTAGACTAGTTTGGCCTTGAACTTTTAGAGATCCAGCTGCCTCCACCTCCCAAGTGCTGGAATTAAAGACATACACCACGATGCCTGGCTCTCTACCAGCTTTATTTATTTATTTATTTATTTATTTATTTATTTATTATGTATACAATATTCTGTCTGTGTGCATGTCTGCAGGCCAGAAGAGGGCACCAGACCTCTTTACAGATGGTTGTGAGCCACCATGTGGTTGCCGGGAATTGAACTCAGGACCTTTGGAAGAGCAGGCAGTGCTCTTAACCGCTGAGCCATCTCTCCAGCCCCCTCTACCAGCTTTTTAAATGAAGACGTGGTTTGCTGGTAGTCACAAAAGCTGGTAGAGTGTGGAAGTGAAGCAAGCCCTTTTTGCAGCGATCCCCTTCCATTGTACTTATTGTACTTACCTTATTGAAGTTCACAGGCTCTACATGATGCCTTCTGCCCCTTTCCACATAGGGGGTTGGGAGTTACTTCAAAGCCCTGAACTAAAGTTTCATTTGTACTAGCTTCATTTTTGGACTTTCTGACCAGTGGTTTCTTCTGTCAGTCAAAAAAAAAAAAAAACAATATTCAGATTTATATCAGAAACTTAGCAGTTTGGCACTTTTACCTATATAGAAAAGAATAATAGCTACTTCACAATTATTTGCACTTTCCAAGATTGCCCTGGGTAATTGTCATGTCAGAAATGGCAGTAGGTTGTATAAGTTACCACCTACTGAGTACCTGTTATATGTCAATCATAGCAACCCTACCAGTTCAGAACGAGGGAATTGAGGCTCAAAGATATTAACTACCTGGTCCAAAGTGACACAGATACTAGGTGACAGGACCAGAATTTGAAAACCATACTCTTGCATCGCAGTACCCACATCGCTTCAGCCCCCAAGGATGATTGAGTCTCCTCATGGTCTCTGCATTTATGGACCAGGCCTGCCTGTGGCAGTACTTCCATCATAAACCAGCTCTTTATGTAACTTAACAGTCTGCCGATCTTGTGCTTCCTTGATTTTTGTTTTCTTTGGCTCACTAGGTAGTGTGTAGAGTGTTACTTTTCAGGTAATCTCTGGATCTTTAAAATGCACCTTGCTACCTCACACTGCCTGCTCTTCTTCCTTCTTCCCTTCAGTGGTCATTGGCTTTCAGCACAGCAGGGAATGGTGTTGCTCAGGAGCGTCAGAGAAGGCTTCAGAAGTCCCTTCTGGATTGCATTCATGTGCTGTCTTTTGTACTGTGTGACAGAATACCTGGACCTGGAATTTACTTATAAAGGACAGGGCTTTGTTTCTTACAGTTCTGAAGCTCAGAACCCCAAGGTCTGAAGGCAACATCTGGCCAGGACCTTTGTGCTACATCATCCTATGGCAAAAGGAATTTGGGGAACAGCCAGAGAGGTTTGGAGAGTCAGAGGGCTGAACTCATCTTTTTCAGGAAGCCACTCCTCACTCCTACGATCTTGACATGAATACATTTGCAAAAGCTGAGTCTTCATGACCTCATCACCTCTTGTATTAGTCAGGGTTCTCTAAAAGCCAGTAGAGCCAATGTATAAGTTAGAAGTGCATTTATTAGACTGGCTACACAGTGTCTGGGTAACAACAATGGCTGAACACATGCTGCGAGCCTGAGAGCCTAGTACTGCTCAGTTCACAAGGCTGAATGCCTCAGCAGTTCCAGTCTGGTTCTGAAGGTCTGGAAGATTCCTAAGGGAAGGGAGTGGGTGTATTAGCTGTAGTCTCAGCACTTAGAAGGTAGAGGCAGGTGGGTCATCAAAAGTTCAAGACCTACTCAAGTTCTAGATAAGATTCTAGCTCAAAAAGGAGAGAAAAAAATCGTCAGGGATAAACTCTAAGACAGAGTGCTTACCTAGCACGTTCAAGACCCCGACCTGAAGGAAAGTAACAGCAAACATAGTCTACACAAAAGCTTACACCTCAGCATTATGCACAGTAGCCCGGAAGTAGGAACAACTAGAACCTGTCACCTGTGAGTAGACAAATAAAACCTGGTACATTTATTTAATACAATGGTATTTGGTAATAAAAAAGATGGCATACTGCCGGTTCATACTACAGTATAAACCTTGGAAGTGTGGTTAAGTGAAAGAAGTTAGACATGAAAAGCCACATTTTGTATGATTCCATTTATGTGAAATGTCCAAAACAGGCCAATCTGTAGAACTAGGAGTAGTCATTACTAGAGTGTGGAAGAGGGATTTCATTTGGATGTGAAGCTTCTTTTTGAATTAAAAGTAGATAGTGGAGCCAGGCGGTGGTGGCACATGCCTTTAATCCTAGTACTTGGGAGGCAGGTGGATTGCTGTGGGTTTGAGGCCAGCCTGATCTACAAGAGCTAGTTCCAGGACAGGCCCCAAAGCTACAGAGAAACCCTTTACCTCTTTTAAAAAGAGTTTGCATATGTGCACACATGTGCATGTGTCTATGCAAGTGCCCTTGGAGGTTAGAACAAGGTGTCAGATCCTGTAGAGCTGGAGTTACAGGAGGGTGGGAGCCACCTAACATGGGTGCTGAGCACCAAACTCAGATCTTCAGGAAGAGTACTAAATCCTCTTAAGTACAGACCCATCTCTCCAACTCCAGTTAATACACTTCAAATATTATCTTAAAATTTCAGAGATTTTCACGAAACTCTTGGGAGTGTGAAGGATGCATGGGCAGGATTTAGATAGAAATGGAGGAAGAAGTTGAGGCTGAAGGAAAGCAAAAGCCTGAAGACGGTCCAGAGTAGGGCAGGCATGGAGGGGGATAAGCAGTAGTTGAGGCTGTGAGGGTATGAAGGGGAAGGAGTGATGGAACTTGAGAGTAGACACTATTGGGAACCATTTGCAGGCTCCCAGGCTCGTCTGTGCAGATTGCAGTCCCCCTGCAGGCAGTGATTTAGGGACAGGTTTCCTGGATGGAAAGATCAGTACTTATTCATTGTCTTTACTTACATGCTTTTATTTTCACTCACAGTTAAGCGCTATCTGTGGCCCAGAAGCAGCTGCTTGTTTCATTAGCTTCTCCCTCAAGGCTCTAAGCCACCCAGGGCCACCTCTAACAACAAAAAGACTATGTTCTTTGCTAGCCAGTGAGTGATAAAGCCCTCATTCAACCCTGAGCCCAAGGCTTTTATCCACCCAGTGCTAATATCTTCCCACCTTTCTCAAGTCTGAGGCCTCTGCTCCTACAAACAGTAAGTAGAACAAGCTGTGGCTGTTCTAGAATTTGACATTTTCACGTAAACAGGTACATACTTAATTTAATGGTTCCCAGAATTTTCTTCAAATCCTTCATCTCCTGTTCATGTAGATGAGCTGCCATAAAGGCAGGGTCCTTCCAGAAGACAATTTAGAGACGCTTTGATGGAGTCAGTTGCCCATGTCTCCCTTATAAGCTATTAAGGAGTCAGTAAGTACCTACCTTCCCTGAAGAATTGCTATGTAAACTTTGCCCTCAACCCACCTTCCTTTTAAGAGAGAATTCTCCCCAACCACTTTGAGATACGGTCTCCTGATGTAGCTCTGGCTGTCCTGGAACTTGCTTTGTAGACCAGGCAGGCCTCAAACTCACAGAGCTCTGATTGCCCCTGCCTCCTGAGTGCTGGAATTAAAAAACATGCGCCACCACTACCATTTTTTTTCTTTAAGGGTGCAGTAAAAAGACTAGAATAACATGCTGAGCAGTGGTGATGCACGAGAGAGAGAGAGAGAGAGAGAGAGAGAGAGAATAATGTAGAATAATGGAAGAGTCTATAAGTAAAATAGACCTGTGTTTAAGTACAGCACCCTGCTTTCTCTGATTCCCTGGAGTTATGTCGTGGTACTGTAGTAATAAGGACGGTGGGGCTGCATCCCCAGCACCCCGGCTGCCTGGCTAGCTTATGCCCGAAAATAACAACACACAAACTGTATTCATTTAATCACTGCTTGGCCCATTTCTATCTAGCCTCTTCTAGGCTAATTCTCACATATTAATTTAGCCCATTTCTAATCATCTGTGTAGCGCTCCTAGGTGCGCTTACCGGGAAGATTCTAGCCTATGTCCATCCTGGTTCGGAGCTTCATCACGTGTGTCTGCCTGGGAGCTGGGAGCATGGCGTCTCTCTGAGGCATCTGCTCCCGAGAGGAGAGCTGTGGAGTCTGAGCTCACTTCCTCTTCCTCCCAGCTTTCTGTTCTGTTTACTCCTCCCACCTATCTTCTAACCAATGAGGGCGAGCCAAGCAGTTTCTTTATTTTTTTAACCAATGACCTTCCTCCATCATTTCCCCTTTTCCTGTTTAAACAAAAAGGAAAGGCTTTAACTTTATTTATTTATTTATTTATTTATTTATTTATTTATTTTGGTTTTTCGAGACAGGGTTTCTCTGTGGTTTTGGAGCCTGTCCTGGAACTAGCTCTTGTAGACCAAGCTGGTCTCGAACTCACAGAGATCCGCCTGCCTCTGCCTCCCGAGTGCTGGGATTAAAGGCGTGCGCCACCACCGCCCGGCAAGGCTTTAACTTTAACATAGCAAAATTACATATAACAAAATAGTTATCAAGTAAAAATTACAATAATCTTTATCATAACTAACGAAAACTATAACTATAACTAACTATTCTTAACTCCATCAAAGACTCCAGAAAGATACAATATTACCTAAGCAAACAAGAAAAAGCAACTTTTAAAACTCTAGAAATGACAGAGACATCTCGCTGCCTGGGCAGTCACCCAAAGTTCCTCTGTACCGTTGGGGCATCCATCTTCAGCCTTCAGGCCCATGGTATCCAGCAGACATTTCCATAAAGCAGGAAAATTCAAAGTCAGTTCAGTCACTATCTGTTGTGGCCTGCAGAATGTCTCGCAGACTCTTTCATGAATCAGGAACCCCGAAAGATCATCTCACCTTAGGCAAGTTCAGTAGTCCTCTCTCTGTGGGTTCTCTGTGTCCAGTTTATGCAATAGTCCAGGCAAGAGCAGTTTCTTGCCCAAATGGCTATCAAACTCCATAATGAGCCTCTTCGATGCCCATCTTCCTTTTGAAGTAGATTGGTGCTGCCAGGAGCAGAGTGTCTCATTGTCATGAAAAGTCCTAAGTTATTAAAACATTAAATGTCCTATTCTGTAATCTTTGAAAGACATGAAGAATGTCTATCTAAAATATATCTCTATATATCTAGAAAATCTAACTAACATGACTACAAGCTTTACTATTATCGATGATTATCCATTAACAACCTATATTTCTTAATTATACAGTACATATTTAAATGAACTACACAATCACAATACCTTAATCAAAATCAGAAACACTTATACATAACAAAATTGACCTTAAATCTCTATCAATAAAGCAAAATCTATACTAATGTAAATTATTCATATCTATATCATATCCCCCTTTAAATGTAAAAGAACGTTTATAAACCATATTTGGGAATATGGGCGCAGTTTTTTCTCTCCAAACTGCTTCCTGCTGAATGGGGGCGTCGTCAATTAGGTCTTTCACAGTATAACCTGTGTGCTAGTTTCATCTCAGTTGGCAGTTGAGCGAAGCAATTTTCTGAAGATGTTCACAACAACCCTTCAGGAGGGTGTGGTCCATCATACCATATCAGGGTAAATGCAATCCACAAGGTCTGATCCTCTGTGAAAACAAAAGAAGAATCTCTTTTCCAAAGTATCATATCCTTAGATCCAAATTCAAAATATCTATGTTGGATTAGTTCAGCAGCATTTATAAACAAATATCTTTTAGTAGCTTTTGCTCTTTCCTCAGCATTCAAATAATTCAAAGAGAGCATAATAGCATACAGTATCAAAATTCTCTGTTTATTTTCCATCTTTGTACACCTTTGTTTTAACCTCTATTTCATTTCTTTTTACTTCTATTTTATATTCTCTGTATATCTTTGACCTGGAATAACTCTGTAGACCAGGCTGTCCTCGAACTCTCAGAGATTCGCCTGTCTCTGCCTCCCAGGCATTGGGATTAAAGGTGTACACTACTACACCTTGAACTCACAGAGATCTGTTTGTCTCTGCCTTCTAGGCACCGGGATTAAAGGCGTGTACTACCACACCTTGAAGTCACAGAGGTCAATCTCCCTCTGCCTCCCAAGTGTTGGGATTAAAGGTGTGTACTACCACACACAACAACTCTCTTGCTTTTTTTTGTTTTGTTTTGTTTTTTACTTTAAGAACTTCAACTTTTAGTCTGCATATATTTTTTTTTTTTTTTTTTTTTTTTTTTGGTTTTTCGAGACAGGGTTTCTCATATATTTTTAACACGCTGTAAATCATTTAAAATTTTTCTTTGTCTTTGATGCTCTCTTTACTGTATCTCTCTCTGTTTTTCTGACCACATGAGTCTTTAATTTACCAAGCAATCTCAGTAGGACTAAAGCCGTGGCTTTGCCAGCTAGATGTAGCCCATTCCTTAGCTTTCCAGCCTCATGGCTGAGGTACTGGCTGTAGCCATGTTTACTGCCACAAGTCTATGGCATTTCAAGGTCCCTGCCAGCAAGCGAGCTTCAGCAGCCTGTGCTTGCAAACCGCATGAACTGCCTGCATAAAAGAGTCAGAGTTTACCCTGGCAGGA
This sequence comes from Microtus oregoni, assembly GCF_018167655.1. Classification (NCBI taxonomy): domain Eukaryota; kingdom Metazoa; phylum Chordata; class Mammalia; order Rodentia; family Cricetidae; genus Microtus; species Microtus oregoni. The sequence continues at coordinate 47,717,205 of NW_024543063.1, forward strand.
CAGCCCAGAAAGCCGGCATTTTTAAACGGCGCAGCTTTTTTCCTGCTACGGCTGAAAACCGAAAAGCATGCGTTCAGCTTTTCGTCAACACCTTTTAAGTGTTTCGTGGCAGGACCTCTTAATGAGCTGTAGGGTTTTGCAGCTAAAGCTGAGTCAGGAATCTTCTCTTAGATGAGAGCGCTTGCTTGCCTCTAGCAAGCAGAGTGCCACAAATGTTTTAAAGCCAGAGTTCACGCTGGCAGCACAGCCCCAAGAAGCTGCGCTTTAAAATGACACAGCATTTTTTCTGCTGCTGTTGCCGAATCAGGAAATCTCTCTACAGCACGCCACCAACAAACAGCAAAAATCTGTGTTAAACTCTCTCTCCCTTATTTTTAAACCTTCTCAGGTTTTTTAAGTGGGTTTAGTCCATCACGTCGGGCGCCATTTGTAGTAATAAGAGTGGCGGGGCTGCGTCCCCAGCACCCCGGCTGCCTGGCTAGCTTATGCCCAAAATAACAACACACAAACTGTATTCATTTAATCACTGCTTGGCCCATTTTTATCCAGCCTCTTCTAGGCTAATTCTCACATATTAATTTAGCCCATTTCTAATCATCTGTGTAGCGCTCCTAGGTGCGCTTACCGGGAAGATTCTAGCCTATGTCCATCCTGGGTCGGAGCTTCATCGCGTGTGTCTGCCTGGGAGCTGGGAGCATGGCGTCTCTCTGAGGCATCTGCTCCCGAGATGAGAGCTGTGGAGTCTGAGCTCACTTCCTCTTCCTCCCAGCGTTCTGTTCTGTTTACTCCTCCCGCCTATCTTCTAACCAATGAGGGCGAGCCAAGCAGTTTCTTTATTTTTTTAACCAATGACCTTCCTCCATTAGTGGTACCATTTGGAGAGTCCCAGTTCTTCCTTCTTTTTCCCATAACACAAAGCAAGTAGCTTACATTACATTATTATTTCAAATACAAATTACAATCCCTAATCCTACCAGATGTGATTGATTAAGGTGATCCTTGAAGTTGCTCACATACATAATAGGCTCATTTACATTTTTTTATTAACCCTGACATAGATCCTTTTGTTGCTGAATCATAAGTTCAACATTTTTGACTTAATGAAGCATCAATTTCCACTTCTCTGGTCATGTCAGGTCTTGGACAGTGTTGGAAAAATACCCTTACATGGGATCTGTTCAGTTTAGATTTAGACTTTGATATTTGGTTCTGCTTCTTGATCAGACTTGTCTCTGCTGGTCCCTAAAGAGGAAGGCAAGTTGGAAGTGCATTGACCTCAGGGAGAAAATGTCAGACCCTGAGCATCCAGTGACCTAATTAGGTCATCTTGACACCCAGTTGCCAGGTGATTGCTAAAGAACATCTTTGCACTTTGTGTTCAACTTTTGTTTTCCTTTGTGTTGACTTTATTGTATACAGGAACCCAGAAAAGAACTGAGGGCTGTGGAGATAGTTCAGTTGGTAAAGTACTTGCTGTGCAAGCGTGGGGACCTGAATTTGGATCCTCAGCACCCCATAAAAGCATCTATAGCCCTAATACTGGGGGTTGGAGAGGATAGAGACAGACAGAGACTGGAAAGCCCCCAGAGTTCACTTGCCAGCTCTGATATGCTGCTACTGACAATAAAGAGATCTTAATCTATACTGTATTTGTTGGGTAATTAAAACAAGTATTTTAGTCAGGCATGGTGGTAAATACCTATAATCCCAGGAAAGATGATGGAGAATTCTAGTTGACTCTGTTCTGCATAGTGAAACTCTGCCTAAATCAAACGTCTCAAATTCAAACTAATTAAAATCTAGGGGAAAGTGGCTCTCTGCTTTCCATTAATGAGATCATTCTGTTTAATACAGCTGTCATAGAGTAACACATTCAAAAGTACCTAAGACCATTAAAGAATTGAAAGTGCAGAGGAAGGGCAGGGTAACATTTGAGGAGAAAGGCAGAACTCTTAAGGTGTGAACTCGGCAAGAGATCCCGCATTTGCCCTGAGGACATTTGCCTGAAATTGAGCCATGGATAAGTTGCAGAAATGAAAATTTGGAGCAATTTCAAGTGAGATTAAACAACAGATACCGTCTACTCCTCAATTTAGACCCCCAGGTCAGTCAGCAGTGTTGTGCAGTGCCCTGCGCTGTGCTTCACCCCTGAATTTCTGGGGTGTAGAGAGAGGAGGAGCAAGAGTTGAAGGCTAGCCTGGGCTCTATAGCAAGACACTGTTTTAAAAAAAGTATTGTGGTTTTATGCATGTGTGAACCATAACATAAAATTTGACATTTGAGCATTTTAAACAATTTATTGGCACTAATTATTTTATCATATCATATAGCTGTTACCACCACTATTGAAACTTTCATTCTCCAAAACAGAAGCTCTTCTGCTGATCATTACAGTAACACTACATTTCTCCATACTAATCCTTTTTTTGTTGATAAAAGCACATTTAATTAATTTATTTTTTTTAGTTGTTGAAAAAAAAATTTCCACCTCCTCCCCATTTCCCATTTCCCTCCCCCTCCTCGCACACATCGCCCCCTCCCCCTACTCCCCTCCCCCTCTGGAGACTGAAGAGCAGTCCAGATTCCCTGCCCTGCGGGAAGTCCAAGGTCCTCCCACTTCTATCCAGGACCAGGAAGGTGAGCATCCAAACAGGCTAGGCTCCCACAAAGCCAGTTCATGTATTAGGATTGAAACCTAGTGCCATTGACCTTGGCTTCTCGTCAGACGTTCAGGAAGTCCGGTTTCATCCCATGCTAATTCAGTCCCCGTCCAGCTGGTCTTGGTGAGCTCCCAATAGATCAGTTCCACTGTCACAGTGGGTGCACCCCTCGTGGTCCTGACTTCCTTGCTCATGTTCTCCCTCCTGTTCCTCATTTGGATCTTAAGAGCTCAGTCTGGTGCTCCAATTTGGGTCTCTGTCTCTATCTCGATCCATCGCCAGATGAAGGTTCTAAGGTGATATGCAAGATATATTCATCAGTATGGCTATAGGATAGGGTCATTTCAGGTTCCCTCTCCTCAGTTGCTCAAGGTACTAGCTGGGGACATCTGCCTGGATACCTGCAAGCCCCTCTAGAGTCAAGTCTCTTGCCAATCCTAAGATGGCTCCCTTAATTAGGATATATATTTCTCTGTAAGGGACACACTCATCCATACTAGTTCTTGAAGCCAGTAATTAGCACACAGTCACAGCCAAACACAAGAAAACAAGGTCCCATAAGACTTCAGATATTAGATTTGTTGCTCACACACATCAAGAAGTAACTCTGCTTACTGTATTTATAAAGAAATACAGAGGGCTGGAGAGATGGCTCAGAGGTTAAGAGCATTGCCTGCTCTTCCAAAGGTCCTGAGTTCAATTCCCAGCAACCACATGGTGGCTCACAACCATCTGTAATGAGGTCTGGTGCCCTCTTCTGGCCTGCAGGCATACACACAGAAAGAATTGTATACATAGTAAATAAATAAATATTAAAAAAAAAAAGAAATACAGAATAGCTGGGCAATGGTGGCGCACGCCTTTAATCCCAGCACTCGGGAGGCAGAGGTAGGCGGATCTCTGTGAGTTCGAGACCAGCCTGGTATACAGAGCTAGTTCCAGGACAGGCTCCAAGCCACAGAGAAACCCTGTCTCGAAAAAAAAACCAAAAAAAAAAGGGAAAAAAAAATACAGAATAAACTTGACAATAACTTTAAGAAGTAAGAAATAAAAGACAAAAAAATCAAACTGATTTTTTAAAAGGAACATCTAAAAATAAAAAGTAGAATAACTGAAAATTCAGGGGGGAGAGTTTTGCAGCAGACACAGCCAGGAAGAGAATTAATGATCCAGGAGGTTAAAAAAAAATTGCAGTGAATGAGCATAACACCAGTATCTCCAGGCAAAGAAATCAGGAAGAAAACTGAAAAGACTTGATCTCCTTAGCTTTAATTAAAATGCAAAGTATACTTAACAACAGAAGATGTCCTAGGAAAATGGTAAACATAGTCTATTTATACAGGAGATGGATCTTTAGTTGCCCAGGGCTCGGGATGGGAAGGAAAAGTGATTAATGAGTGGGCAGCTTCCATTTGGGGCTATGAAAATGTTCCCGAACTAAGAGTGCTAATGGTTGCACAGCTCTGGGAGTCTCCTGAAACCCCTGAGTTCCGCACTTTAGAATGACGGTTTCCTGATACATGAATTATATCACACTGAACCTGCTTCTTTTAGCAAAAGGCAGGTAAGCAGTTAATATCTTTATCACGTAAAAAGTTACTAGATATCAATAAGAAAAATATCTAGTAGATAAAAACCGTAGTGGACAATTTGTTCGTTTGTTTGTTTGCTTGTTTTTTTGAGTCCTGGTTTCTCTGTGTAACAGCCCTGACTATTCTGGAACTTGTTTTGTAGACCAGGCTGGCCTTGAACTCACAGAGATCGCCTGCTTCTGCCTCCCAAATGCTGGAATTAAAGGTGTGCGCCACCACAGGCAACTTTTCAATGGGACTTCTGGTTCTGGTTAAGTATGATGACACAGACTCCCTTGGTAAGAAAATGAATTAGAACATTTGAAATGCAGCTTTGATATTTGTAGCCATTAGGTGAGTTGTTTCTCTTTGCGGAATTTGCCTGAAGGTCTAAATGGGACCTTGATCCTACAGCTGTGGAAGCTTTGTGATGAACTTTGGAGGAGTACACTGTTTTGTTATTTATTTGTTCGTTTTTTTGTTTATTTATTGTTTTTTTCAGGAGGGTTACACTTAATGGAACTTAATGGATGGGTTTGTTTGTTTTGTGGAGTGTTTCGTGTTTGTTTAGTTGCTTGGTTGGGGTTTTGCTTGTTTTGTTTGAGGCCATCTGTCCCAGGCTGGCCTCAAAACTCACTATGTAGCCAAGTGCTTGGAACCTAGGGCCTTATGCATGCATGCTAGGCAAGCATTCTGCCACTGAGTTACATGTTACCAGCCCCTTTTCTATTTAGTTTAGTTCATTTTTTATTTGTTTGTTTTGAGACAAGCCTAGGCTACCTCCATCTCCATCAAACAAGGATAACTTTGAACTTCTGATCCTCCTGCCTCCACCTTCTGAGTGCTGGGATTACAAACTGTACCACCTGGCCCAGTTTCATGCAGTGCTGGGGCTGGAACTCAGGGCTTCATGCCAGCACTTGCCAACTGTGCTACATCCCCGGCTGGTAGTGCTTTTTGTAACAATTCATCTGTCTGTCTTCAAGAAGCCCTGCCTTCATTTTACATCCTTTCTACCCTTCTCTTTTCCTCCCCTCTTCTTGAATCCTTATGACCCACAGTGTCTTGTGATCATCAACTAATCTGTCTCTAGAGAAGCACTGCTGACTATATTTGTATCACGAAATAACATGCCCAGTAGTATTCTGTGGATATGTGAATGAGACCTGCCCCGCCTTATGTTAACACTGTCTCTCAAATATGGCTTCAGATTACTTCTGCATATACACGTTACTGGGGTTTTTTTTGGTTTTTTTTTTTGTTTGTTTGTTTTTTAAATTAACCATTTACCTCCTTTTTTGTTGTTGCAATACTGGGCATTAAGCCTAGAGCCTTACAGATGTTAGGCAAGCTCTCAGCCATGGAGTTACATCTCTGGCCCTTTTTAACTTTGTGGGTGTATGGTCTGTGTGTTTGTGCATATGGATGTGGACTTGTGGGGGGTACACATGTATGTGTGTGCATGTATGTGTGAACGTGCTTATGGAGGCCTGAGGTTGACATTGAGTGTCTTTCTTGACTCCCCACCACCTTATTTGTTGGCAGACTCTCCTGTTGAACCTTTAACTTGCTGTTTCAGCCAGTCTGGCTAACCACATTGCTTTCCTGACTTAGCTTCCCCATCTGAGATTACGGTGGGCTGCCACATCCACCCCCATCTTCCACGTGAGCCATCTCCCCAGCGCTCTTCTTATCTTTTATTAGGAGATGTGGTCTCACCAAGTCACCCAGGCAGGCCTTGTACTTGTGGTCCGACTGCCATGGACAGCCTCTCAAGTTGCAGTGGCCACAGGCCGCCACCACCAGACCTGGATCCATCTGTTTTTTGTTGTTTTAAGATTTACTTATTTTACATGAGTGTTTTGTTTGTGTGTGGGTATGTGTCTTTGTGTCACATGTGTGCCTGGTGCCTATAGAGGTCAGAAAAGGCCATTGGATCGTCTGGAGGTCAAGTTATAGACTGTTGCAAGCTACAGTGTCAGCACTAGGAATTGAACTGGGGTCATCCTAAAGAATAACAAGTGCTCATAAGCTCTGAGCCATCTCCGAGCCCTCAACATTCTCTTTTTAATGCAACCAATTTTTAAGAATTTATTTATTTATTTTTGGTTTTTTGAGACAAGGTTTCTCTGTGTAATAACAGCCTCGGTTGTCTTGGAACTCACTATGTAGGCCAGACTGGCTTTGAATTCACAGAGATCCTCCTGCCTCTGTCTCCTGAATGCTGGGATTAAAGGCACTGGTTACCACCTTGGGCTTTAAATTTTTATTTATTTTTAATTTTATGTATATGTATGAATGCCTACATGTATGTGTATTATGTACCATGTATATGCTTGGTGCCCTGAGGAGCCAGAAGAGGGCATTGGATCCTTTGGAACTGGAGATACAGGTGGTTGTGAGCTGCCTGATGTGTGTGCTGGGAATCAAACCTGTGTTCTTTATAAGAGCAGCAAGTACTCTTAACATTACAGCCATCTTGCCAGACTATTGCAGGATATTTGATCAAGCTATGAACCCCCAAATTATGTTATTTACAGGAAAAACCTGTTTCTAGTTCTGGTGTGTCTCAGTCCTAGCACACACCTTTAATCCAAGAGTTTTCTGTTTGCTGTAAATAGGATTAAATAAAAACAACATTCCAAAGGTCAAGAGGTAGAGCAAGCAACCAGTTGACGCGGAGAGTAGAGGGAATGAGAAGGATGGATAAAGAGATCCACAGGACCAAAAAAAAAAGAGAGATCCACAGGAAGTAGAAGGGAGGGACATTGAGTTGGAAGAGTTTTGTTTGAGCTGGCATAAGAGAAAGCTCTGTCTTTCTAGGATGCTGGTGGAGGAGGAAGCTTCAGGGTGCTTTCTATGCCTCTGAGCTAGCAGGTTTTCACCCCAGCATCTGGCTCCCAAGTCTTTATTGATTAAGTAGATTGACAGAGATTTAGTTAAAAACAACATTAAACCCTTAAACTAAAATTTTAAAGAATTTTTTGTTTGTTTGCTTGTTTTTGAGACAGGGTTTCTTTGTGTAGCACCGGCAATCCTGGAACTCACTCTCTAGATCAGGCTGTCCTGGAATTCAGAGATCTGCCTGCCTCTGCCTCCCAAGGTGCTGGGACTAAAGGCGTGCGCCACCACTGCCCGGCTGGCTAATTATTTTTTTATGTCAACTATTCAATAAATATACTTATATTCAGGTTTTATTTTTTTAATTTATTTATTAAAGATTTCTGCCTCCTCCCCGCCACCGCCTCCCATTTCCCTCCCCCTCCCCCGATCAAATCCCCCTCCCTTGTCAGCCCAAAGAGCAATCAGGGTTCCCTGCCCTGTGGGAAGTCCAGGGACCACCCACCTCCGTCCAGGTCTAGTAAGGTGAGCATCCAAACTGCCTAGGCTCCCACAAAGCCAGTATGTGCAGTAGGATCAAAAACCCATTGCCATTGTTCTTGAGTTCTCAGTAGTCCTCATTGTTCGCTATGATCAGCGAGTCCGGTTTTATCCCATGTCTTTTCAGACCCGGGCCAGCTGGCCTTGGTGAGTTCCCGATAGAACATCCCCATTGTCTCAGTGTGTGGGTGCACCCCTCACGGTCCTGAGTTCCTTGCTTGTGCTCTCTCTCCATCTGCTCCTGATTTGGACCTTGAGATTTCAGTCCGGTGCTCCAATGTGGGTTTCTGTCTCTGTCTCCTTTCATCGCCTGATGAAGGTTAATATTCAGGAGGGTGCCTATATGTTTTTCTTTGGGTTCACCTTCTTATTTAGCTTCTCTTATATTCAGGTTTTAAACATTAGAATTTGAGTCTTTGTTTTTGTTTTTTAAGTCAGGATCTCATTGTAGCCCAGGCTGGTCTAAAGCCGATCTAGCCCAAGCTGGCCTCAAACTTTTGACCCTCCTGCCTTAACCTCCCAAATCATGAGATCACAGGTGTCTATCAGTAAAGCCAGGAAATTTTGTTTTACTTTATACTTATTTGTCGTGTTTAAATCTTTTACAGTTCCTGCCATATTATCACTGTGGGAGGGAATCAAGTTTTTTGTCTATAGAAACAAAGATATATATATATGCATATATATACATACATATATATATATATATATATATATATATATATATAAAGTATGTGGGTGTTTTGCCTAAATGTGTGCTATGAACCACTTGTGTGCAGTGCCCTTAGAGGCCAGAAGAGGGGATTGTATCTCCTGGGACTGGAGTCAGACAACTGTAGCTGTGGGTCTGGGAATCAAACCTAGATCCTCTAGGAGAGCAACTAGTGCTCTTAACTGCTGAGTCTTCTTTCTAGCACCTAAAGTTAAGTTTTAATGGTTCTCCTTTCTCCTCTGCTTACAGATGTCTTATTCTGCTTGCCTTTTGCTGTGCCTTTAATTGAACCCAGGGCCTCACACATGCTAAGCAAATATTCTACCTCTAAGCCACACTGTCAGCTTTGTATACATCTTATTATAAGTTGGACTTACTTCAGGATTGAAATCTGTAGTAAGTAACTCTGTGGTTACCCCTGAGGTTATAGGCAGTGTCCTTGTGTGTGTGTTTAGGAGAGAAGATTCTGCCAGGGGCTAGCAGTAGCCCTGCCTAGTCTCTGATGCTGCTGCAGTTATGAGCCTGCTTGTCATGGCTGCTGCTGTTGCAGGGATCACTTTCTCCAAGCCAGTTCTAGCCTGGAGTGCCTGTTACCAGTGCTCGTCCAATCATCTCATTAGAACATCTCTAGGTGTAATTAAGGAAAGGGGACACTTTAAGAAACCCTTCTGTCCTGTCTGTCACTGGCTGGAGCAAGTGGAAGATGAGCCCCATCTTGCCAGAGCTTTAGGCCAAGTGACTTCCTCAGTCAGCTGTGCCGATTCAGCAGCTTCTCTGTAGGCTGGAGGTAAAATGCCATTGGGAACCCAAGGCTCAGGTTGGCTGCTCCTGTCTTGACTGCCTGGCTTGAGGTTTGCAGGACGTGTAGAAAGGGTTTTATTTCTTACCTGGCCTCTTCCCTGAAGTTGACTCAAGAGTGAATCAGCTCAAGTTTCCTGCAGCATCAGGAGCCACCTGTGCCTTTTACCAGTAAATGTCTCTTTTGGTGTGTTTTCACTCTGTGAAAGCTATGTGAAGAGAATTTAATGAACTATAGAAATGATCCCTGAAAATAGTCTCAGGAGAATTAAATGAGTGACATCTTTATTTCTCACTCATGATCAGCTGAAATGCAAGTTGCTTTGAATACACAGAGCAGTGATTACCTTCAAAGCTGTGCCCTCCTTCCCTCGTTCGTTCCCTTTCAGTTTCAATCAGTACATTAGGGCTTCTTTGTTCATACATAGCACACGCTTGAGCATCATCATGTTCTTGACAGTTTCCTTCTTTCCCTCCTTCCCCCTCCTTCCCTTCCTCTTTTCTTCTTTCTTTCCTCCCTCCCTCCCTCCTTCCCTTCCTGCCTTTCTTCCTTCCTTCGTGTGTGAGTGACTGAGAGAGAATGTGTGTGTGTGTGTGCATGATATGTGTGAGCACCTTTGTGTTGTTGTATACACACTTGTGTGCACCACAATGCTCATGTTCCAGTAGGAGGTCAACTTCAGCTGTCAGTCCTGGATTTCCACCGTGTTTGAGTTGGTGTTATGATTCATGGCATGGGACCCGTGGTAGGTGGGAGACTGACAGATACACCATGCAGAGAGAGAGCTTGGGCATAGAGTTTATTTAGTGGATATTGGGAAGGGTATAAGGTATTTGGGTAAGAGGGTTATGGATGGGAGAGAGAAAGAGAGAGATGGAGGGACAGAGAAAGAGAAGAAAGAGGAAGAAAGGGAAGGGCGAGGCAGAGACTGCCTCTTCAGAAGAAGGACTGACAGAGAGAGGGGAGATGAGAGAAGCAAGATCAGCTTGCCTAGGTGGCAAATGGGGGCAATTGAGGGTGGGCAGAGCTTGTCTCTTAAAAGGACAGGGTACCCAGGTGACAGGGAAGGCCAGCAGAAGTATAACAGTTGGTCTCTGTTGTTCCATTTCACCCCGGGAGCACTAGGATTACAGATGTCCACTACCTTAGCCAGCATCACATGACTTCTGAAGATTCAAACCTGAGTCCTCACACTTCCATAGTGAGCACTGTGTCCACTGAGCGGTCTCTACAGCCCTCTTGATGATTGTCTGGATGTCTGCTCTCTTAGTGCTTCTCTCTGAACTCACCCGTATGTTCTTGCTTGGTAGAGGTAGCCCTGACAAGGCAGACTGTGTACTTTGCAGTTCAGTCTTTGTATTTGGGCCTGTTGTGGGGTGCAGGAGTTTGAGTAGCTGGTTAAAGAGAGACTGAAGCCCTCACTTTCCATGTCCCTTTTATGTGACTTGCTGTCAGTATTTCACATTGGAGCATTTATAAATTTTGTTAACATCACTATCTCCCTTTTTCACAAGCTAAATAATATTCCAAGTGGGAAAAGGTAGTCCCCAGGGAGCCCAGCTGGTCCCAGTGAGTGTGTACTTGGATACAGAGTGTAAGATGCTTCTCCTTATGAACCTCCGAGTCCTCAGAAAGCGCCTGTCCTGGAGGGAGGCTAATGTCACCTGAACTTGAAAGTGTGAGGTTTGCTGTCTCTAGGGTTAGAGTGCTCATGAGGCTTGTGCTGGTCTGGTAGTTATCTCACCCTGGGCACTGCTGCCAGGTGGTCTGTGGTGGGGCAGAGCAACCGAGTGTAGAGGATGACAGCTCTGCTCTCAGCTCTTGTTCTTCACTGTCTCCCTCAGTAAAAAATTAGAAATGATAATGGGGTCTTCTTTACATGATTGTCTAGTGCACTAATAGCATGGATGCATATGCAGTGCTTGGTGTATGCAGGCGTATGCAACACACTCACTGTGCCTTAGTAGATTGCTCTTAGTTTTTTATGAGCAATATTTCCTGGGATGGGGGAGTGCTCGTTTGGTAAAGCACATCCTGCACAAGTGTGAGGCCCTGAGATTGATCCCACACAAAGACCAGATATGAGCATGCACACTGGTGATCCCACTGCTGAGGAGGCAGAGGCAGGGGCTCTCCGGGGCTCACTAGCCTGGGGAGGCAGAGGCGGGGGCTCTCCGGGGCTCACTAGCTTGGGGAGGCAGAGACGGGAACTCTCTGGAGCTCACTAGCCTGGGGAGGCAGAGACGGGGGCTTTCTGGGGCTCACTGCTCTGGGGAGGCAGAGACAGGGGCTCTCTGGGGCTCACTAGTCAGTCTAGTTGATTGATAAGGTCACTGTGAGATCTTGTCTCAGAAAGTAAAGCAGATGGTGACTAAGGAAAGCACCTCGTGTCGATTTCTGACTCTCAAGCGCAGGCGTGTACAGAGGAATTTCATGATCAAGGTCACACCTGTGTTCCCAGCACTCAAGAGTGGATAGGATCAGAAGGTCAAGTGCTGCCTAGGCACCACAGGAGTTCAAGACTAGCTGGGCTACGTGAGGCTCTGTCTTGCCTCAAAACATTAGAAGGGAGGGTGGTTTAATAATCAGAATGCAGGTTAAATGTGTATAAAATTATCAAAGAACAAATTCATTAAGTGTTTAAAAAAGGAAAAAATAGTGTAATTTTACAATTCAAGGGATTTCAATAAGTGTGGTTGTCTGTAAACGGGTTATTCACACGTTTTTACTTTTTCCTCTCCAAAGTGGAAATTAGGACACCATTTAAACAGATTCCTCAGTGTTACCTTAGTGTATGAATTATTACTTGAATCCTTATTAAAGGGCTTGCTGAGATAGTTTAGTGGGTAAACACACTTGCTGCAAAACCTGATGATCTGAGTTCAATCTGCAGAACCCACCTAGTGGAAGTAACTCTAACAAGCTGTCCTATGATTTCCACATGCTGTCCATGACATGCTTGCATGTGCACGTACACACACACACACACACACACACACACACACACACACACAAGGAAGTGTGAAAAATTCAAGAGGTAGCTGCCCTATATTCATACAGATGTTCAGCAGTTGGCCATCAAGGCTCCTTAGTGTAACCCTGCTTTTCCTCAAACTTGAGTAACACTCACTCATCCTGAATCTGTAGGAATTTGTTGGAACCTGTCTGTAATTAGTACAACTTTGGAGCCTTGGAGTAACTGAACAGCATATGGGCATGCTAGATGTTGTCATTCACTGTAATTACAAAGACAACCGCTATCCAGTTGAGTTCTCCACACTTCCTTGATATAATAACCAGATTCCCCAGTTTGTGCAATTTCCTGGAATCTTAGTGTAGTGTTGAAATTATCCTTAGCTTCTATCTTAATGAGAACCCCCATGTAACAGCCAACACATCTTGCTGAGGCACAACCTCCTCCTCCTGATGTGGTCTCCCTTGAGCCACAAGAGAGGCCAATACATATGGTGATGCAGAAGGATCTTTGTGTCTTATGTTCTCTCTTTTCTTCTCTTCTCTTCTCTTCTCTTCTCTTCTCTTCTCTTCTCTTCTATCAGGCTAGCTTTGAACTTGGTTACATAACCCAGGCTGGCCTTGTATTTAGGAGCCTCCTGTCTACCTCCCAAATGCTGGAGCTATCAGAGTAACTCAGCTGACCACTTCCCCTCAACTATTTTTTTTTTTTTTTGAGACAGGGTTTCTCTGTGGCTTTGGAGCCTGTCCTGGAATTAGCTCTGTAGACCAGGCTGGTCTCGAACTCACAGAGATCCGCCTGCCTCTGCCTCCCGAGTGCTGGGATTAAAGGCGTGCGCCACCATCGCCCGGCTTTCCCCTCAACTATTATTCTTTGTTGTTTCAAATTAGAACTTGCCTTACAAACACATATTTTCTTGTTTTTCTAGTTTTCTAAATAAATTTGTTAATTATGTTGAACACAGTTCTTTGTTGTTGCTGTTATTACTTGGCCTTTTGAGACAACATTTCCCTCAGGTGCCTAGGCTTGTCTATAATTCATTATGCATCTTGGGCTGTCCTTGAACTTGAAAGTCCTGCTGCAAGCCTTCTTAGTGCTGGGGTCACTGGCCTGTGATTATGCCAAGTATTTGAACACAGTTTTTTGCCCTATCTTTATCCCACTTTATCTTTGAAGGCCTAGAGATCATTTCCACCTCCCTGTTTATTTTTTCTTTGAGGAAGGCTCTCACTGTGTAGTCCAGGCTTGTTTAAGACTTACCATCCTCCTGCATCTGTCTTCTGGGTGCTGGAATTATAAATGTGTATCACCACTTGGTTTCCCTCTCTTTCTTTAAAATAGTTTCTTCTAATAATGACCTCCCCAGTTCTAGATAAAATGCTTATATAGATCTTTCTTGATGAAGAAAAATGGGGATTATCTACTCTTTTAATTATTATTTTAGTATTTTACATGTATGAGTATTTTGCTTACTGTATTATGTCTGTATACCACTTGTATGCAGTGCCTGTAAAGGCCAGAAGAGGGTGTCAGACTCCCCGAAACTGGAGTTACAGACAGTTGCAAACAGCCTGTGGGTGCTGAGAATTGAACCCAGGTGCCCTGGAAGAGCAACCAGTGCTCTTAATCACTGAGCTGTCTCTCCATCCCTGTCTACTCATTTTCTTTCCTTTTTTTGGATTTTCGAGACAGGGTTTCTCTCTGCAACTCTGGCTGTCTTGGAACTCACTCTGTAGAGTAGGCTAAGCTCTCACTCACAGAGATCCACCTGCCTCTGCCTCCCCAGTGCTGGGATTTACGGTGTGAACCACCACTGCCTGGCTATCTATCTATTCATTTTCTATACTTTAGATGTGGGCTGAGTACAAGTGCAGCTACATTCACACCTAACTGGTTCTCCTAATATTTTCCCTTGCGGTTTTTTGTGTTGTTTGTTTGTTTTTTGAGACAGAGTCTTATATAATATAGACAGGACTCAGATTCACTATGTAGTGGGGTATAGCCTTAAATTTAGGGTCCTTCTGTCTCTACCTCCCAAGCATTAGGGTTGCATGTGCATGCTACCACATACAGCTATTTCCTTTTTAAAAAACTCCTAATATTTAGATTCTTCTTAGCTTTTTGTTTGTTTGTTTGTTTGTTTGGTTGGTTGTTTTTTTAAGTCAGGATTTCTCTGTGTAACAGCCCTGACTTTCCTGGAACTCGATTTATAGACAAGGCATGTGCCATCACTGTTTTTTTGTTTGTTTGTTTGTTTTGTTTTTGAGAGATTTGTTTTTTTTACTGTATGTGTGAGTGTTTTTTTCCCACATATATGTACATGCATTTAGTGTGTACTTGTCCATAGAGGCCAGAAAAGGGTGCTAGATCCCCTGGAACTGATGTTATGATTGTAAGTTGCTGTTTGAGCACTGGGAACAGAACCTGGGTCTTCTCCAAGATTAACACAATCCCTTAATCACTGGGGCATCTATTGAGCTCCCCCCCCCCGCATTCTAATTTTTGACTATATCTTGGGCAGTGTTTGCTGCTGACTGTGTGGTGTCTATCAGTGAGCCAAGCTCAATGATCAGCCTGTCTCCTATATTTGCTTCCTTTTCCAAGTACTTTGTGACTAAATTTATCCAAATGACCCAGCAGCCCTGCCAAACACATATTGTTCTGCTCCATTTTCAGCCTATTTCTCCATATTTCAGACTTGTCTCGGTCTCCTTTTCCTCATTGGTGGACTTACGCCTTTCCTTCCCTTCCCTCAACTCTCCCCTTCTTCGCCCTCCCCCTTCCTTCCTCCCCTCTCCTCTCTTCATTGCCACTTGAGTGAGATTTAAGGACGATGAAAACATAGATCTTATGGTTATTATGCCACATTTGGTCACAAATGTAGCTTAGACTTCCATGTCTATTCTGGGACTATTTGATAAGTGTGTGTTTCCTCTGTTTTAAGTACAGTTGAATTCTGAACACACTGTTCTAAATCTCAGCTTTCGCTTAATAATGGAGCTTGGAATTGATTTCATAACAGCTCTTAAAAAGCTGCTGCTTCATTTTTGTGGGGGAGGGGTACGTCAGATTTCACTGGATGAATGACTGTGATTTAACCAGCTCTCTATTCATGAACAGTTAATTTGATTTGAGTCATTTCTATTACAAATAGTGCTACAGCAATGCTTTTACGCATAATAATTATCTACTTGTACTGATGTGTGTGTTAGAATAAATCCTTAGAGTAGAATTTTTTGACTTAATGAAGAATTTAAATTGTTTTTAAACTAGTAGGCCATTTTCTCAAGATTGCAAGACATTCTACGAAATATGAAATACTTGACTTTTTCCTCATTTAGCTCACTGATAGGAAGTCATTTTCTCTTACACTGCAGGGGCAGCCAAAGCCTGTTTGGAGCTGAAACTCTGCCCTTGGCAGTGTACTTCGCTTAACATTTGAGATATGCCAGGCTATTTTATCCTGTTTTTTATCTATTCAAAGATCTAAAAAAAGAAGATATGAAATAGTTTTTTTAGGTTTCATTTTAGATTTATTGGGCACTTGGGAGAGGGGTGAAGGAGAATGAGAAGTTCAAGGTCATCCTCAGCCTGGGCTATGTGAGAAAGAAAAGAAAAGGAAAGAAGAACCAAAGAAATTTATCTTTATGTAATATATAAAAATATAAAGGTGCCAGGTGTGGGTATACAGGCCTTTAATCCTAGTACTTTGGGAGGCAGTTTGAGGCCAGTTTGGCCTCCATAGTGAGTTGCAGGCCAGCCAGGACTGTGTAATAAAATCCTGTTGTCATTGTTGTCATCATCATCTTCTTGTTCTTTTTTGGGTTTTCAAGACAGACTTTCTCTGCATAGCCCATGCTGTATGTACCTGGCTGAAATCCTGTCTTAAAAAGAGAAAGAGATAGCAGAGTGGTGGTGGCGCACGCCTTTAATCCCAGCACTCAGGAGGCAGAGGCAGGTGGATCTCTGTGAGTTGGTCTACAAGAGCTAGTTCCAGGACAGGCTTCAAAGCTACAGAGAAACCCTATCTCGAAGGAGAGAGGGGGGGGGGGAGGGAGGGAGGGAGGGAGGGAGAGAGAGAGAGAGAGAGAGAGAAAGAAAAGAAAAGAAAAATTGAGGGCCAGATAGTTCAGTGGGTAAAGGCACCTGCTACCTGCTGCCAAGGTCAGTGACCTGAGTTTAATCCCTGGAACCAACATGATTTAAGGAGAGAACCAACTCCTAAAAGTTGTCCTCTGACCTAAACATACTCACCATGGCACATGTACACACGCATCCATAAATAAATATAATAAAAATTTAAGTTGTCTATGTTCATGGTGCACTATATGATGTTTCAACACATGTAGATAATAATTTTCTAAGATACTATATTTAATTATTTTAGGGTTCATCTATATGAAGTGTACAATTTAAGATAGAGATTAGTAAATGGCCCTGGGGTCAATCCCCAGCACTAGAAAAAACAAGCAAACAATCTGTACTTACAAGAAATTAGAGTTTGTTGAGCAGTGGTGGCGCACATCTTTAATCCCAGCACTTGGGAGGCAGAGGCAGGTGGATCTCTGTGAGTTCAAGGCCAGCCTGGTCTACAAGAGCAAGTTCCTGGACAGCTAGTGCAGAGAAACCTTGCCTCAGGGGTGGGGGGTGGGGAGAAAGAGAAAAAGAAAAAAAAGAGGAATAGACTTTGGTAGTGTGTTATTATAATCAAGCATTGGGGAAACTGAGGCAGAAGGATCAGAAGTTCAGTAGCCTGACCTAAATTGTGAGACTCTTCCTTAAATCAATAGTAACAACAGTTACCACCAAGGGCTGGGATTTAGACATGTGTCACCATACCCAGCTATTGTTTTCAAAGATTAAAAAAGGTGTGTGTGTGTGTGTGTGTGTGTGTGTGTGTGTGTGTGTGTGTGTGTGTATGGTGATGGCCTTAGAGGCCAAAGTCATTAGATCCCCTGGAATTGGAGGAACTGAATTCATGTACTCTGCAAGAGCCATTGACCCATGTCTCCAGTCCCAAACAATTTTTTAAAATGTGTACAATTAAGTAGTTTTTATTATAGTCATAGGATGTGTACCATTTTGACAGTTAGTTTTAGAACGTTTTAAATCACTCCAGAAAGACTCTGTGTCCAGTAGTAGTTATCATTCCTATCCAACTCTCACAGTCTTGGGCCACCGTTACATCTACTTTCTGTGTGTAGATTGGCCTAATCTGAATAGCACATGTAAAAGGTGCCACACAATCTGTGTGGTTTGTGTTCCTCTTACAGTCTTGTTTGCAGAAGCACCTAAGGAGTTTGAGGGAATATGTAGTTTTCCAAATTGAGCAAGTATTTTGTGTAGTTGTTATCTGCCCAGGGAAAGCGAGTTTTGAAGTCAGGATGGCTTAGCAGGCTCGTGGGATAGATCCAGTCAGCATCACCATTCAGAGCTATCCATCTTTATGATAATATGAGCCGAGCCTTCCCCCCTGCACCTGCTGAAAGGCTCTACAGATCATTTGGCAACATGCTAAGGGATCATGTGGAGGTCACTGCTTTGATCAAATAGATTTCTCCTTTGTAATCTAAGTCTGGTGGGGGGGGGCATGTGCAAATAGTTACTTTGCAAAGTTAGTGTTTTATTACGAGATGTTCTTTGAGTAAGAGTTTCCCTGTTGAGCCAGTTCCCCTGTGTCCTGTGTTGTACCCAAGCATGGAACAGAGTGTGGTTCAGCTTCACCTCTCTGTGTGTCTTATTGGCTACATAGCACCCCAGCTGCAGCCATCTCCTATGAAGAGCAGAAGGCACCTTGATGGGTCCTGCTGCTAGAGGGATTGATTGGTGTGTCATGTTTTCTTGAAACCTGTGATAACCAAGAAGTTGCCACATTTTCAAATTACAAAGGAAATTACTAAATGGAAGGGCAAAGGTCATGTGTAGGTTATAATACAACCCTAGCATGACAAAGTTAGAAAAACTTACAAGTACTAATCACCAAAAACTAAATTAACCTAACTAAACACAGGCTCTTCACCTTGTATGTGCTTCTTCTTGCTATCTGCCGAGTAAGGCTGGCACTTCCTTAATGCCCCAGATAAACTCTAAGGCAACAGCTGCATTCTGGAAGAAAAACTTCAAGTGGCAGTCAGACAGCCCTTGGTAGTTGTCTGAGGAGTGGCCTAGAAAGAAGATAAACTTGGCCAGTGAACCCAGGGCTGTAGGAAGTGGGGCTGTGCTTAGCCATTAGCGCCCTTTTGTAGAAGAGTAGAAGTAGTTAATGCTGCCTGGTGGAACTTCACCTTCAGCATTATAGGAAGAGAAAAGAAAAGAAAAGAATCTCAAAGGAGGCGTCCCAGTAAGGGTTTCTATTGCTGCAATGAAACACCATGACCAAAGCAAGTTGGGGAGGGAAGGGTTTATTTGGCTTATGCTTCTACATCACAGTTCATCATTGAAGGAGGCCAGGATAGGAACTCAAACCGACAGGAACTCAAACCGGACAGGAACCTGGAGTCAGGAGCTGCTGCAGAAGCCATGGAGGGTGCTGCTTACTGGCTTGCTCCCTATGACTTGCTCAGCCTGCTTTCTTATAGAACCCAGGACCCCCAGCCCACGGATGGTGCCACCCACAATGAACTGAACCCTTTCCCAGCAATCACTAATTAAGAAAATGCCCTCAGCTGATCTTAATGAGGCATTTTTCTCAATTGACGTTCCTTCTCAAGTCATTCTAGCCTGCATCAGGTTGACATAAACCTAGCCAGCACAGAAGGTATTTTAGAATTCCTTTGTTTGAAGAATTAGAAAGAAAGAAGGAAGGAAGGAAGGAAGGAAGGAGGAAGGGAAGATGGAAGGAAGGAAGAAAAAGAAACTGACAAACATAAAATAGTGTTTATTAGCTTATGTATCCAAAATAAGTAGGTAAGTAGGAGCAGTTAGACCTGGAAGCTCAGGATCAATCAGGGTTTTTCCCTTTCCCTCCTCCCTTAGCTTGGCTCTATTTTGGTATCTTGCTGGGTGGGTTTTTATCTTCATAGTGGCCACCGGAAACTCCAGGACATTAATTTAAACAAAGGGGTGGCGGCTACCTTTTCATGGAGTTCCAACCTGGGTTCTGGGACCTAACCTCCTTGCCCATTCCTGAATGAATCATTATGGTTGGGATGGGACAGAGTTTTGTAATTTGCCACCCTGGGGTATAAGTCCCACCCAGAGGGAGGCAGGTGTGTTATTGGCACACTTGAATAGGGAATGGGAAAGGGGAACTACCGATTCCCAAAGGACCCTCAGGGTGGTTCCCGGAGAGAGCAGATGATGTGCACGCCACACATCTGAGCGTGTTTAGCCAGGATACTATGTCTGAGGAAGTAAATCACTTTTCTGCTACAGACTAGAGAGAGAGAGAGAAATGAACAAGGCAGGAGAGACACCAGGGTAAGATGGCTTCAGGAATGCTAGATATCAGAGTTTTACACAGCAAACCCCATTTTCCCCATTGTTCGTGACAAAGTAACGACTCTGCTCCTACAAGGAAAGAGTCCACTGGATCTGAGTGTGAGCCCCTGGATAAAAGTAGCTGCGGTGAAGGCTCGCAGGCCACCAGGCGAGCTGGCTGGGGTTGCAGCTGCCCCGTGCCAGTTCACCTTTCTTTGAGGTTTTTCCAGAATCTTGACGCTATTTCCCTTCTCTTTCTTAGTAAACAATTCATTTACATTTTCCTTAAGCTAGAATATCCCCTGATTCTACCTGGGACCCCAAAGACTTCTCCATCAGCTTACACAACAGAGTGGACTGCATCTCTTCCTGCTGCAGCCTGAAGCTCTGCATGAGCAGAGCTGCTGCTTGTGTGAGGTGTGAGCCCACATGTAGGGGCTTCCTAGGCTCCTTGGAAACAGGGGTGAGGGGGAAGATAGACAAGAGGCTGGGAAGGCAGGTGCAGCCCTCAGCGGGTGCAGTGACAACAGTGGACGTGAATGTAAATGAGACTAGAATCACAGCCTATACTACAGAAGATAATATGCGCACATTCCTGAAGATAGTCAGATTAAACAACAGAGTGGCAAATCTAAATGAAAATACTGTAGATCCTCTAGTGTTGCTTATGCTTACTCCCTCCCTGTCCTCTATGAATTTCGGGATTTCTATCATGATTATTTTTGAGCCATTGTAGCTGCCGCCGCCACCCACCATTACCACTTCCTCTTCCTTCTTTTCCTCCTGCTTTTTCTCCTGCTTTCCTTTAAGGCTTTTGGAACAGTTTCACTTAGCAGCCCAGGCTGCCTTGAGATCTGGTATATGTAGCCCAGACTGGCCTCAAACTTATGGTCCTTCTGAGTACTATGATTACAAGCATAAGCCACCACATGTGGCTGGCTCTTCGAGCCATTTTTACTCATTCATTCATTGAGTTATTGAGCAAATACTTATTGAACACCTACTGTGTGCTGGCCCATTTCTAGGGGATACAGTGGACAATAAAACAAAATCCTTGGCTTCGTGCAGTTTGCATTCTAAGGAAAAGAACAAACAATCCGTAAGGGCTTATGCGAGCTGAACAGCACCGTGTGCTAAGAAGAAAATAAGCCAGGCAAGAAGGGTCAAGTGCTAGTGGAAGGAGGCTGCCACTTAATGTTTAAAAACAGGATATGAGGGCTGGAGAGATGGCTCAGCGGTTAAGAGCATTGCCTGCTCTTCCAAAGGTCCTGAGTTCAATTCCCAGCAACCACATGGTGGCTCACAACCATCTGTAATGAGGTCTGGTGCCCTCTTCTGGCCTTCAGGCATACATGCAGGCAGGATATTGTATACATAATAAATAAATAATTTTAAAAAAAAAGGGTAAAAACAGGATATGAGCTAGGTGGTCTGGAGCAAGCTGGCAGCCTTCCCCAAGGAGAAGCCCCTGCTGTAACAGAAGAGGTGAGGCCCAGATACAGGGGCAGAAGCAGATTGCTGTACTAAAAATCTAAAAAACAGCCAGTCGATGATGGCATACACTGTAAATCACAGCACTTGGGAGGCAGGCAGATCTCTGTGAGTTCGAGGCCAGCCTAGTCTACAAAACAAGTTCCAGGACAGCCAGGGCTATACAGAGAAACCCTGTCTAGAGAAACAAAACACAAAAAAAAAAAAATTAAAAAAACAAACAAAACAACAACAACAAAACCCCAAAACAACTAGGTGGGCAGAATTGCTCAGGATAAGTGAGCAAAGGATAGCATGTTCAAAGGCCTCCTTGGTTCTTGGATCATGGAGAGAGGGTAGGGCAAGAGGGAGCGTATACAGGGAAGGGGAAAAGGGAAGCCCATTGAGAGGTCAGGGCAGAATGAAGGGGCCTGATGTGCATGTTAAACAGTTGTTCCCACTGTGGTAAGGAATAAGGACAGAAGCGGACAGAGCAATTAAAAGGTTGCTGAGAAAAAGCAGACCTGACATTGAGGACCTGAGAGGTTGAGGTAAAAGCAGGGAGACATCCAAAACATGTGCAGCCCTCGTTTTTCTGGCTGGGGTGAATGTGGAGCTGGGCTCCGATGTGATTGCACTCTTGTTCGTACAAACTGTGGAGGCCTACTATGGATGGGGGACGGGATCCAGGAAATGAGCTGTAAGCTGAGATCTAATGCCTGTCATGAAAATGTTTCTCACAGTTACAGTTTTACAAGGGACATCACACTGTATTGAAGAGCTGTAGCAAAGGCATGGAGCACTGCTGAGCTTTGGGCTGACGGTCATGGAGCATTTACAGTCATCTGACTTTAGAATCCTAAAATCTGGAGAAGCCTGGCGGTCCCTTGCTGCTGTGCAAATCCAGCCATGACTTGTAGTGATCTAGCCTATACTGGATTTTCCATAGCCCAGAGATCATAGAATGTTAGTGGCAGTACATTAGAGCCCTGCCTAGGATTAGCAAGTCCAGGAATTTGGATGCCTAGTCACCACCTTCCACTTACAGAGAGCAGCTGTGACCTTAAGAGCTACAGTGTAGGTGTCTTTGTGTGGGCTGGTGAAATGGCTCAGAATAACCCTGATGGCCTGAGTCCAATACCCAGGATGCAGGTGAAAGGACAGAACTGGCTCTTGCAGCTCATCCTCTGATCTACACACACACACATGCACGCACACACACACACATTAATAAATGTAAAAATAAATAAATCTTCGTATTCACCCTCATCACATGCATGATATCTAGATTTACTTGCCTTTCTGTCCTAAATAATGAGTTCCGTCTTTCTGTTTTGGACCCCAGGGGTTGCCCTTCTCTCAGATGTGTACCCTGAAGAAATCTTGGTTGACCTGTTGGCCAAATACGATAGTGGCAAAGAGAAGCACACTCCAGAGACCAGAATGAAAGTTGGAGAGGTCCTGATGCGAATTGTCAGAGCATTAGGTGAGTTTTTTGTTTGTTTTTCATCTCATCCTCTGAAACAAAGCAGTGTGGTTTTAAAATCTTTGTGTACTGGAGGGCTCATCCTACTAGCAGATCAGGGGTAGTGACGAACTGTTTAGGGATTGCGCACATATTGAGCAAGTAAAACTGTGAGAAGATTGTTTATTTTCCTATAGCTGCTTAGTTTCCCTCCCCAAGAGCTGTTTCCCTGGGGTCTGTGTGATTAGAATGGGCTCTTGATTGCAAACCAGGCTGGCCTAAGATACACTGAACAGTTCAGGCAGGCCTCCATCTCACAGTCTGCCCCCTCATCCTAGATTGCTGGGATTATAGATACACCCCACCATGCCCAACAAGTCCTTTAGACAGGCTGTTGTTAGACCCAGGAGGAATGAAATGTGACTCAGACCTTCAGCAGTTTGTCAGCATTCCTTCGCCAGAGAATGGTAGTGCTAGAACTGAACCACCCTGAAGGAGTTGCTCCCTGCCTACAAACTGAGAGTAGTGATTGTCTCGTGGGCTGTGGATGTGGCTTTCCTGGATTCAAATACTGAGCTGCTTCTAGCTGGTTGAGTGATCTTGGGAATGTTTCTTTGCTTTTTGGTGCTTTAGTGTTCACATGTATAAAGAGGATATTCATACTAAATAAGGTCATATTTTGAATAATAAAATTAAAGGGAATCAACTGGACCTAGTGGTACAGAACTGGAATCCCGGCTACTTAAGAACCTGAGGTGGAGGATCACAGTTCAAGTTCTGCCTGGTTTACAGAATGAGTTCAAGAACAACCTGGGTAACTTAGTGAAACCCTATTTCAGGAGTTAAAAGAGGGAGGGGGGAATGTAGCTCAGTGGTAGAGTGCTTGCCTAAACTGTATGAGGGCTTGGGTTTAATCTCCAGTACTGCAAAAACAGCCAAAACCAGAAACATAAGGGGGCACTGGAGAGGCGGCTCAGCCCACATCAAGCAGCCAGGTCATTTTCTGCGATGAGAGATAAAGGATGGGCTTACTGGAGAGAGGCTCCGCTCCTCTGCAGGTATCTGTAGTTAACCACGTTTCCCAGGCAGCCCTGTCATTTCAAGGCAAATCCCATGAATTCTGGCAGCTCTACTCCCTGCACCTCACTTTTCTGAGTTTCCAGCCTCGAGAACAGTCATAGCTTTAGTTTGCTTATTTGGGTTTTTTTGAGACTCTCTCTATGTAGTCCTGCAGACCAAGCTGGCCTCAGACTCACAGAGATGCACCTGCCTTGGCCTCCCGAGTTCTGGGGTCCTGGCTAGTCACAGCTTTAACTGTCTCATTCACATCCTGGTGCAGCATCCATAATCTGAAAATTTAGACTCCCCAAATGGTCCAAAATCTGAACTTTTTGAATACTTCTTATGATGTCATAACTAGAAAATTCCATACTACAAAACTTTGTTTTATTCAAAAAACATTTTAAGTAAAATTACTTTCAGTTTATGCATATAAATGGTATACAAAACAAAAATGAATTTTGTGTTTATACTTATACATATCCAGATATTACAAAGGTCAGAAAATTATGAAATCTGAAAGACTCTGGTCCTCAGCTTCTTGGATGAGGTGCAGTCCCCTGTGCCAGTGTGCTGGGTGCATAGAGCAAACGACTTAAAGTCCTTTCAAGGGAAATAGGGCTTATTCATATGGCACAAGCAGTGTTCTTATTTTGCTAATGTTGTGGAGGTCCGTGTGGGCACCAATGTGATGACGCTTGCCTAATGCACACACCCCAATTGCATTCAGGGCCTTGCTCCTTCTTACCCTCAGCAGTGTGTAGTGGTGTGAAAGGAGCTGGGATTCAGTACAATGCCCCTCTCTTGGCCTCATCCCCTAGCTCCTAGCTGTACAGGGTGGTGGTGGGAGAACTCAACAAGAGTTCATTTCTCCTTCTGTTTTAAAACTTGGACTGGATGTGGTGGCAGAGGCAGGCAGATCTCTGTGAGTTCAGGACCAGCCTGGTCCATATATTAAGTTCCAGGTTATCAAGGGCTATATATTGGCACCTATCTCAAAAATCAAAGCAAAACAAGCAAAAACAAAACAAAAACCCCTCAAGGTATTCTATATAACTAGCTATGTTTATAGTACACTAATGTCAAGAGTACAATTTTATGACATTCAGTTTACTTAACTACTATTCAAATTAGAAATGAACCCCCAAAACTTCCTTTTGCCCTTTCTAGTCTGTGCCTGCCCCAGAGATAAGCAATCTTCTGAATTGTTTTTTTATCATTTTCAGTTTACTTTGATTGGTTTCTTTTTTGTTTTGTTTTTGTTTTTCGAGACAGGGTTTCTCTGTAGCTTTGGAGCCTGTCCTGGAACTAGCTCTTATAGCCCAGGCTGGCCTCGAACTCACAGAGATCCACCCGCCTCTGCCTCCCAAGTGCTGGGATTAAAGGTGTACACCATCACCGCCCAGCCACAGCAACTTCTTACCTCTGCAAAATCCTCAGACTGAAAAAAGAGCCAACCTCCTGTCTCCTCCCTCTTTATATTCTCTCTCTGCTGAGCCATATCACTTCCTCTCTGTCTGTACGGACCTCTAGACCTCTATGGTTAGCTAATGGCTAGCTCCACTCTCTGATCTTCCGGCAAGCTTTATTTGTTAGAGTACACACAAGATATCACTGCATTTCCCCTTTTTTGTCTAAAATAAGAAAGAAGGTTATAACTAATATAAGAAAAACTATGTACAATAAGTACAATATATATGCTATATACAGGCAACAAATACATCAGCAATGTCTAGTTCATTAGCAGTTGACAGATTCAGAAAAAATACACCATGTCTCTCCTATCTTGGTGAGTCCTAAAGGTTGTCTTTAATTCACTTTATTCTAACTTACATTACCAAAACTATATTTTTATGTCTCTTAAATTTATACACTTTTACACCTCTTTAGTGAATTTCTTTTCTGAATCTGGTGATAAGGAAAACTATAACTATAAAGTCTTCAACTCTGTCACAGACCCAAGAAGGAAATAATATTACCTGAGTAAATGGGAAGTGCAAGCAAGCAACTTCCAAAAATTATGAGAAATGACAGAAAAAGCTGGCTGCCTGGACAGTCATCCATGGTTTCTCTGCAACATTGGGGCATCCATCTTCAGCCTATAAGCCTAGCATGTCTGACTGACTTTTTGTGAAGCAGGATATTCTGAAGGGCTATCCTACCTTGTCTTGGCAAAATTTGACAGAGGTAGGTGGATCTCTGTGAGTTTGAGGCTACCCTGGTCTACAAAGTGAGTTCCAGGACAACCAGAGCTGTTACACAGAGAAATCCTATCTTGAAAAACCAATGGGAGAAAATAGGTTCAATAATCTACCCTTATATCCTATCATATCTCCCTTTTTTCTTTTCAAAACAAGAACTCTGAATCTAATCTCCTTTGTTCAACTTTTTTCCTAACCATAACCATTAACCAACCACCCTAAATGATGGCAATTATCCATAACCCATTGAATGACCAAAACCTACCCACTCTATCTCTTGGGAATGTGGGCATCAAGTACTTAAATTTACTTCCTGCAATCTGGGGGTGATGGCATCTTTAGGGGATGCTGAAAAGAAAAATTTGGGTTAATGGTCAAGTCCTGGAAGAGATAGCTGTATCATTTCTTGTCCAGTCTCTGCATAATGGGAGAGTGAAGGATTTTGTCTCAAGTTCTGGCTAGAGTAGTCTGAGGCTGGAAAATCTCAGCTAGCCACCTCAAAGTTGCCCTTTAGATGATGTTTGTCAGCTTAGTGGTGTTATCATAGTTCTGGAGGAATCATTGTGGGTCCCCATTCTCTTTTTGGAGATTTCAAAAGTTGCTTTTAGGCATGTTCATGGTTCACCGCAGAAAACTGAAATCATGTACAGAAAGTTAGATGAAACCTTTTTCTGGAATTAGTTAGTACTCTATATGACTAATAATATCATGACAAAAAGTTTAATTAATGTATATATATATATATATATATTAATCTTACAAATTTACATTGTACATTAGCATTTTCAAAAGCCAGACATTCAATAATTATTTATCTAGCTTCTGAATTTGATATCATTCTATTTACTACTAAAGTCAGTCTTTGTAAGAATTCTGTGAAAGTTTCCTTTGGGCCCTGTATAACTTTAGTAAATGACTCACTTTCCTTTCCTACTTCTTTAATTCTGTCCCCAAGCATTCAAAGCTGCTGTACAACCTAAAGTCAAGGCGTGGTCATAATAGAAAAATTGCCTTTGTTCATTAGCATAATTTGCCTCTCCATGAAGGTGGTCTTGGGAGATTTCCATACCTCTAGCCCTACTTCATTGTCCAATGGTCTTAGCCTCATCTTTCCACCAGGTCCTCCATTATAATTGAGGACCAGGATTCAAGACTACTATAACCAAGTCTTTCCAGTCTTGAGGGATAATTCTATTATAAGTTGATAATTCTATTATAAGTTCAAATCTGCTTCACAAAAGGTGAATGCATATAATATGAGACTGTTGCTTCCTTGAATCTCCTTAAATCTAACATTTCCACAGGAGTACCTTCAGCTCTTGTACAGCCTTTGGGATATCTATCATTTGGCAGTTGTTCCTATAAGGATATATTAATGTTGGTTGTTTGAAAACCTTAGACTGTTTCTCTCTAACCTTAAAGTGCGATGATGAGATTGTTTCCTCTTTAAATTCCTTTGTCTGGATCTGAATATCTTTATGATTTGTTTTGTGAAGTTTTTCTAAAACTTGCATCTTAGCACTCGGATTAACCAACTTTTTTTAAGTGATAAAAAAAAAAGGTGGTGGCGCACGCCTTTAATCCCAGCACTCGGGAGGCAGAGGCAGGCGGATCTCTGTGAGTTCGAGACCAGCCTGGTCTACAAGAGCTAGTTCCAGGATAGGCTCCAAAACCACAGAGAAACCCTGTCTCGAAAAACAAAAAAAAAAAAAAAAAAAAAAAAAAAAAAAAAAAAAAATTATATATCTGATGTTTCTAATTGACATTATATAAATTTTATCTAAATTAGTTATCCTCTCATTTAATTGTCCCATTTTCAAACCAGTGTATTATCATACAAAGACCTAACTCCCTCCATTGCAACAGTGTTTCCCATTTTCAAACCAGTGTATTATCATACAAAGACCTAACTCCCTCCATTGTAACAGTGTTTCCCATTTTTTAATGTGGGAAGAAAACTTTCTCTCTTTTTCCTTTTTTTTAAAACTAACCCCCCTCTTAAGAATTTCCAGTTGTTAGCCAGACAGTGGTGGCACATGTCTTTAATCTCAACACTCAGAAGGCAGAGGCAGGCAGATCTCTATGAGTTCAGGGCCAGCCTGGTCTACAAGAGCTAGTTCTAGGACAGGCTCCAAACCTGGACTCCAAGGGGAAAAAGAAAGAAAGGAAGGAAGGAAGGAAGGAAGGGAAAAAGAATTTCCAGTTGTCTCACCAAATCCGCTGACAATGAGGGTGGAGCACAAGGCTGCATAGCACGTCAGATCTGAGAGCATAGGCAGTGCACAGCCTGGCTGAGGACAGTTGGAGCTGCTAGCATGTAGCCGTGAGATGAGAGTGTATGGCAGCTTCCCAAGGAGAGGTAGGTGTTGTAGGGGAAGCATATAACCCACAGGGGAGAGGGAGCCTGGCTGTCTGAAAAAACACTGGATTGTGTGGAAGAAGCATGCATGGCGGGAACTGCCTGAAAGTAGGGCCAGCCAGTCTAGGGTAGGTAAGTCCTGTGGCATTTGGGGTCCAGGTGCTTCTGTAGTTTGGGTGGCAGCTGAAGAGTGTTGTAGAGAGGCTGTAACAGGAAAATCCCAAACTTGCTCAGAGCTTGGGGGAAAAATAATAGAAAACCTAGCTGGTGGGGTGGTGACTCCAGTGGGAGCCCCCACATGCAGCTCCAGCATGCACCAGTGGCTACAAAGTCACAGGCAAGCAACTTTTTTGTGAATTTGTGCTCTAAAGTTGGGCACCATATGCAGCATGAGTTCTAATTGGTGTTAATAAAAACCCTAGCCAGATATTGGGGTAAATACTGAAAGATCAGAGAGACAAAGGAGCAAGCCACAGCCACTTCTTACCTCTACAAAATCCTCAGACCAAATCAAGGGCTAAGCTCCTGTCTCCTCCCACTTTATATTCCTCTCTCTACCCAGCTGTATCAATTCCTGTCTGTATAGATCTCCAGACATCTATGGTTAACTAGTGACTCGCTCCACCCTCTGATCTTCCAGCAAGCTTTATTTGTTAGATATCACCACATGTGAATTCAGATTAAATCTGGAAGTGCAAACATACTTCTAAGCTGTGCTATGTAGTGCATTTTCCTGTTGCCGTGATTAAGGGGCACAGAGTTGTCGGATCATCTCACTCTTAGTGATGCTGAGCCTGATTCTGGCCTATTTGTTATAAACCTGTTGACTGTCATGGGTTAAGTAGTCACAGATAACCTTACACAGATACAGTGTTTCATAGGGGCTCTCTTTTTTGTTTGCTTGGTTTTTGGCAATTTTTATTCTTTGAGTTTTTGAGATAGTGTCATTTCCCTGTTCCCTTCCTGCCTTGAGCACTCCCATACCCCTCTCTCTTTGCTCTCTTTTAAATTCATGACCTCTTTATTATTAATTGTTGTTGCATGCATATGTGTATATGAATATACACATATATTTCTAAACGTAACCTTCTCAGTTTGTATGATGTCACTTGTGTGCATGTTTTCAGGGCTGGTCATTTGGTATTGGATAAGCAATTGGTGTGCTATTCCCTTGGGAAGACTGTTTCTTCCACTCAGCATTCCTGAGTTGCCTGTAGTTCTTTGTGTAGGGGAAAGATCGCAGGGCCTTAACCCTAAGGTTAAAAACCCTTCAGTCTTAACCCCTGTCCAGTTTGTCATGTCTTTTGTTCCTGTTCATCTCATATTTAGGAAGTTATTTTGGTGAGACTTAATGGGTATACCTCTTTTTTTTTAGACAAGACCTGCTGGCCTTAAACATGCAATGTTCCTGCTTCAGCTTCTCAAATGTTAGAAGATATATGTATATCTCTATACTCAGACAGGATTTCATTTTTATTTTTTAATTTTAATTGATTAATTAATTAATGCATTTTCTTTTTTTGAAACAAGGTTTCCTCTTTCTAGCCTTGGCTGTCCTGGAACTCACTTTGTAGACCAGGCTCGCCTTGAACTCAAAGAGATCCGTCTGCCTCTGCCTCCTAAGTGCTGGCATTAAAGGCGTGCGCCACCACTGCCTGGCTAGAATTTCATTTTTAAAAGAGTTTATTTTTATTATTTTTAATTTTATGTATATGAGAGTGTAGGCGCTTTGCATCCCCTGTTTCTGGAGTCACAGGATTGTGAGCCACCTGATGTGGGTGCTGGGAACTGAACCCAGGTCCTCTGGAAGAGATGTATGCACTCTTAACTGCTGAGCCATCTCTTCAGCCCTACTGTGTTGTCATTTTTTAAAGTCTGTATATTTAAGATCTTGAATTATTGATGTTTATTTTGTTAATTTTCTTCTGTTGTTAATCTTTTAGTTTTGTTTCTGAAGCAGAATTGTGGGGTTATATTTTGTTTATTTGTTGTAGGTAAATCTGACTTTCCCTTTTTGACTTCTTATGCAGTTAGGTCTCCCAACTATGTCTGTTCATGTATGAATCTCTATGTCTTTATCTCCTTCTTTTGATGTAGAGAACGCTATGGTAGGATTCTGGCCTAGTCTGTCTTTTTAGAGGAACAATTTTTTTTTTAAACTTTCAGAAATGTAATCTTAACACATTGTTAAGCTGCCAATCTTCCCAAATGTTTTTCCATCTGTTTCCTCTTGTGTGGTCCAATGTTGATATTGACAATAACCTGTGGGCTATTATGTACCATTGCATTAAAAAAAAAAACTAGAAAAATGTAAAACATTAAACTGGGTGTGGTGACTCTCATTGTAATCCTAGCATTGGGGAGGTAGAGATGGGGGGATCTGGAAATTCAGGGGATCCTCCACTGCATGGGGATTCAGAGGCCAGACTGGACTTCAAGAGATCCTGCCTCAAAAAAATAACAACCGACCAATGGCTGTTATACTTAAAAGTCAGACTGCAGCACTCATTCTACAGGTTGCTCACAGCTGTGTAAACTCCAGGGGGCATCTCTGTATGAATGGCATACCCTTTAATTGTCTGCTCCTCAACCGAGGGGGCTTTAAAGTACACCAAGTAAAATAACTGCCAACTTGTCTCACAACCTAAGTTGCATTTCCAATTATTAGGCTTAATTACTCTTTCATGAAAAATTATTCATCCCTAGGAGCTAGAGAAATGGCTTGGCAGATAGAAGCATGTACTGTTTTTCCCAAGCACCAGAGTTCGATTCCTTGCACCCTTACCAGGCAGCTCACAACTGTCTGTAAGTTCAGCCCCAGGGAAATCTGATGCCTCTGGCCTCCACAAGTACCTGCACTTTTGTGCACACTCATGTGTGCACGCATGCTCATGCACACACACATACACACACACAAACATAATTTTAAAAATAAATCTTTTAAAGTTATTCATTCCTTTCTATAAAATATCTATAAATTCTCTTATATGTGAGGATTTCTTACTGAGCAGGTTTCATCTGTTTTCTACCAATCAGTGGGTTGCTGAGGATCAAACCCGTGACCTGTGTGTACCAGGCAAGGGCCTGAAGGTCACCTTTGCAATAACCTTTTTGTCATCCTCCTACCTCTTTAATGGACCATAAGTTGAACTACTAAATACTGCCTATGTTTAGGGGATATTTCATGTACTTTAGAAATATTTATTTCTCATTTTAAGGATTATATGAAAATAGAGGTTGTTTTTTTAATTTGTTTGGTTGAGTTTTTGACTTTGATACTAGGGATTATACTCAGGACCTCACACAAGCTCAGTACACACTTGACTTCTGAGCTATACTCGTCACCCCAAAGTTGCTTTTTGTTTGTTTGTTTGGTTGGTTGGTTTTTCAAGACAGGGTTTCTCTGTGTAAGAGCTCTGGCTGTCTTGGAACTCTGTAGACCACCTGAAGTGCTTTTTATTTGTGGAGCTTTGTAGTTGCTGTTGTTCCTGTTACTTGTTTGTTGTCTTGGGTTTTTTTGGTTTTTTTTTTTTTTTTTTTTTTTGAGACAGGTTTCTTTGTGTAGCCTTGCCTTTCCTGAAACTCACTCTACAGACCAGGCACGGATCCTCCTGCCTCTGCCTCCTGAGTGCTGGATTTAAAGGGATGCACCACCACCGCCCGGTTGCATTTTATTTGCATGTGACTCTTGTTTAAAGCTTGGGTTATAAATCTTTGATGCAAAAACTATTAACAGTTCTGCCTAGAGTGACATACAACCACTCTGTATTTAAGTTTAGCTTTTGTCAAGTTTGAAACCACAAAGTCCACATTATCTGTACTTTCTAATAATTGTTCAAAATTCTTTATCTTGAATATCTCCCCCCCCCCCTCCATCTTTGTAATGAGAGCATCATAGTTCAGTTCAAAGACATTTACTGAGGTGAGTGAGGAGGAATGTACCTGTTCTTAGAACTGAGAACCCTGAAGCAGTGGGGTTAGGAGTTCAAGGCCAGCCTGGGCTACATAGCAAGGCCTTGGGCAAGGGACAAAAGAGGAGAGGGAGAGAGAAAGAGAGACGAAGATAGACATGCAGACTCAAACATTTGAGTGGACACTTAATGGTAGAGCTGTGGGCAGCTGGAGGCTAGAACAGGAAGCTTATAATTCAACTAGAGGTGACGGTAAGAGGTAGGAGAGACCTGCCCACGGCATTGTGGAATCACAGAAGAAACTATTTGCCCTGGTTCTTCTTGATATGTACGTGAATGTGGCAGTGTGTACCAGAGACTTGTGTTTTGTTGTTGTTCTTTTGTTTGTTTGTTGTTTTGTTTTTAGCACAGCATAACTGGTCAGTTTGGGAGAAATAACTTTAGTGTGGTAATTCAGAGATTTTTCACCTCCTAGCAGACACGGTGAAAATATGGAAGGAAGTGTGAATAATAGAGGACCAGCCTGGGCTTTTACAGAGCTCTGCTGCAGAAAACCATAGTTAATGACTAGAATTTGCTTGGTTTTGTTTACTAGAATTCACTTGGTTTTGTATACTTGTTTTTGTTCTTTCCCCCCTTTTATAGACAAAATCTAAAAACCCTGTAGCCAAGTTTGGCCTCAAACTCACTATGTAGCCAAGGCTGGCTTGGAACTCCATATCATTCTTGCCTCCACTTCCCAGGTACTGGAATTACAGACATGCACTCAACACACTTGACTTTAGAATTCATGTTTTTTGGGGTTGAGGAGATGGTTTAGTGACAAGAAGTTCTTGCCACACAGTTTGAGGACCTAAGTTTTGTTCCCAGAACCCATGTAAAATCAGATGCAATAGTGTGTCTGTAATAGTGGTACTTCTGCAGTAAGATAACAGTGTGTCTGTATAGTGGTACTTCTGCAGTAAGATGACGGCCTGTCTGTAATAGTGGTACTTCTGCAGTAAGATGACGGCCTGTCTGTAATAGTGGTACTTCTGCAGTAAGATGACGGCCTGTCTGTAATAGTGGTACTTCTGCAGTAAGATGACGGCATGTCTGTAATAGTGGTACTTCTGCAGTAAGATGACGGCCTGTCTGTAATAGTGGTACTTCTGCAGTAAGATGACGGCATGTCTGTAATAGTGGTACTTCTGCAGTAATATGGGAGTGGACACAGACATATCTCTGGAAGCTCACAGGCCAGCAACCTGCCTTGCTCAGTGGTAAGCAAGATACCCTCTCTCCAACAAGATGGAGGATGAGGACTACCACTTAAGGCTGTCCTGTGACCTCAGGAATCATGACATGCATGCCTACCCATACACACACACACGAAACATACATACAGAGACACACAGATACACTTGTAGACATACATGCACGCATACACACATACACACATGTGCACACGCACACCCTGCCAAATGTGCTCTGGACAGCGTAAGTGTGGCTCAGCTTTGTACGTGTTTATACTAATATAATCTGGGAACACTAATGTAGTCAGACTAAAGGTTAAAGCCTAGACTAATTTATTATATTTTATTTTAAAATGTATAAATAGACCTTTCCCATTCCCTAATTACATAGTAACACTTGGTCATTTTAGGTCATTTTGAAAATATTTGAAAGTATGAAAAAGAAAACTCTCGTCCATTACTTGCAGACTAGAAGTAACCTCTCGGTTTAAAGTTCTACTTTCCTAATAGATGCTAAGGACTGAACATAGGGCTTATTGCATTCATGGGCTATACCACTGAGCTAGGGTGCCAACCTTCAGGTTAGGTTTTAATGATTTTTTCCTCAGGATTGTATTTATATGTATATTCTTGTTTTTAATCTAACATTTTTCATGAATTTTTTTGTTTTTGTTTGTTTGTTTCTCGAGACAGGGTTTCTCTGTAGCTTTGGAGCCTGTCCTGGAACCAGCTCTTGTAGACCAGGCTGGTCTCGAACTCACAAAGATCCGCCTGCCTCTGCCTCCCGAGTGCTGGAATTAAAGGTGTGCGCCACCACCACCCGGCTCATGAATATTTTTTAAATTTTATTTATTCTGTGATGTATCTCTTGGTGTGTCTCAGTGTGCATGCATGTGTGTATATGTGTGTCTGTGTGTGCGTGTACGATGTATCTGTGTGTCTCTGTGTACGTGCATGTGTGTGCGTGTGTCTATGTGTGTGTGTGTGTGTGTGTATATGATGTATCTGTATTTGTGTGTCTCTGTATGCATGCATGTGTATGTCTGTATGTAGCATGCAGTAGTTCATTCTCTTTTGTCATCATGTAGGTCCCAAGAGTGTCTGACTTAGCAGCCTCTGAGCTATCATGACTGCCTGTTTTCTTTCTTTTTTCCCTCCTGGTTTGCTTTCTCTTACTCTCTTTCTTTTTCTTTTTAACGGGGTCTTGCAGTGTTGCATAGGCTAGCCTTGAACTCTTGGGCTCAAGCTTCCCCTTCTCAGGCTACAGCTGTGCACGGCCATGCTCAGACCGTGGCAGTGGTTAACAGTTGTATTATACTCAATAACCTGGATGGACTGTGGTTTTAGTTGGTTATCATTTAGGAGAAACTCTCTAATTCGACTGTTGCCAGTTTCTTCCTGATTACAAGGATGCTGCTGATTTTT
Source organism: Microtus oregoni (assembly GCF_018167655.1). Lineage (NCBI taxonomy): Eukaryota > Metazoa > Chordata > Mammalia > Rodentia > Cricetidae > Microtus > Microtus oregoni. The sequence goes on from NW_024543063.1 coordinate 47,751,846, forward strand.
CTATTCAGTCCCTTTGGTGAGACTTTGATTCCTTTCTCGGAAATTGCCTCCCAGGGGAGAAACGATTAGGTGAGAGTACATGTGCTTTTAAGAAGACTTTCCTTCAGAAATGTGCATCTTGACAGCAACAATTGAGACTGCCAGTGCCTCCCAGAGAAAAATTTTCTGTGCCTTCCCACCAAACTTCCAAACCCAGGCATTTTTCTCCAATTGTGTGTGCCTTTGCTCCACGGTGAGCCGGGGAACATGCGCGAGACAGGGATGGCTCATGGATGTGTGACTCAGTGCGAGCCTCTTGCCCTAGCAGAAAGAACAGCAGATCTTAATTATTTTTAGAGATAGAATGTAGTCTTCCAGTGAGCAAGCTCGGACAAGTTGCCGCTTACAGTGTCAGAGACTTCTGAAGAGGAGAGTGAAGTGGCAGGCCGCAGTCACGCTGCTCCATCTGCAGATTTGAATGAGGACAGGGCAGACGAGTCAATCACAGATCTTTGTTGGCATATGCCATGGCAGGTGGAATTACCCAGGATCCTGAGGCAAAATAGTATCTTCTCTCAAAATACCCTGTATTCCAGAAAAAGGGTGGGTCTGGGCTTTAGGGTGTATTTCTAACTGTTGAAACTTGCAAAACTCCCTGTCAACCCTTTTCCATGTTGCCGGCTTGGATTTTATGTTTAGGACTAGCAATCACTTTGCCCCTCAAAGTTCATTCAACTGATGAGCAACCTGGGATCTACGTCTCTACCAGCCCATCCAGCTCCAGGATAAAGCCCATAATCTGATTTTAGAAAGCCTATAATCTGTCCGGAGACTAGAGTATTCAGACTCAGATCCTGCCCTGACTACCCATGTTCTTCCAGCCAATTACAGAAAACAAAGGAAAATTGAACGTAGTCAGCCCCATATCCACGTGTTCAGTTTCTGTTAATTCAACCAACCATAGATCAAAAACACATTTCTCAAACATTGTGTGCACTAAATATGTATACAAACTTTTTATTACAGTTATCCCCAAAGCAATAAAATAAAACAGCTATTTACATAGCATTACACTACTCTAGATATTATAAGCAATCTAGAGATGACTTAGAGTATCTGGGAAGCTATGATAGGCTTTATGAGGAACCTTCTCTATGAAGACTTTGAAACAGGTCCCTCACAGATACGTAGAGGCAGCTATAATTGGATTTGTCTAACAGGCTGCAATAAATTCCAGTTGGGTTAGTCTGGTAATTAGGACGAGGGAAATGACTATTAAATAGCTACATAGTATTTTACAGGATGTAGTGCCAAAATTTACAGCAGATATTCAACTAAAATTGTGACTTTTTTGCAAAGTGAAAATTATTTATCATTTGCTTTGATTGCAGAGGGTAAAAATGTTTTGTTTTAAGAAATATGAAATTAGGTGTGATAGCACACACCTTTAATCCCAGCACTGGGGAGACAGAGGTAGGCAGATCTCTGTGAATTGAAGGCCAGCCTAGTAAGCATAATGAGTTATAAGACAGTCAGGGCTATACAAAGAGACCCTGCCTAAAACAACATCAAACAAGCGGGGCTGATGTGATATCAGAGACCGGAGAAATTACTCAATGGTTAAGAGCACTGGCTGCCTCCATAATTCCAGTCAAAGAGAGGGAGGAGGGAATACGTGAACAAGTGAGGTCAAGATCATGATAGAGAAATCTACAGAGACAGATGAACCAAGGTCGTGGAAAACTCATGAACTTTGGACGGACAGCTGTGAAGCCTCCATAGGACCAAACTAGGCCCTTGTTATGTGGGAGTCAGTTGTGAAGCTTGGGGTATCTAAGGGGCCCCTGGCAATAGGACCAGGATCTATCCCTGGTGCAGGAACTAGCTTATTAGAGCCCATTCCCTTTGAGGGGATGCCATGCTCAGACTTAACACAGATGGGAGGCACTTGGTCCTGTCCCAAATTAATGTGCCAAACTGTGGACACCCCATGGGAGCCCTTACCTGTTGGGAAGAGTGGATGAGGGCTGGGGGAGGGGAGTGAGGGGGTGGCAGGAGGCGGTGTACAAAGGAGAACCTTAGTAAGAATGTAAAATGAATTTAAAATAAATGTTTAAAAAAAAACACAAACAACAGCAACAGAGCACTGGCTGCTTTTCTAGAAGACCTGGGTTTTATTCCCAGCACCCTATCCCATAGTAGCTAACAGCTTTCTTTAACTCCAGTTCCAATTGATCACGGCCTCAGTGGGCACTGCATGAACATGATGCACAGGCATGTGTGGAGGCAAACCAAATTCACAGTAAATAATATAAATAAGTTCTAAAAACCAAACCACCCATTCACAGTAAATAATATAAATAAGTTCTAGAAACCAAACCACCCATTCACAGTAAATAATATAAATAAGTTCTAAAACATATATATATTTAAAAAGAGAAGTAAAAGATGGGCATTAGTGATACACAGCTTTAATCCCAGAATTTGAGAAGCAGAGGCAGGCAGATTTCTGAGTTTGAGGCCAGCCTGGTCTCCATAGCAAGTTTCAGGCCAGACTATATGGGGAGCTACAAGGGGAGGCCCTGTCTCAAAAAGGGGAGACCACGTCTCAAAAAAAAAAAAAAAAAAAGGAAAGGAAAGGAAGAAGAAAAGATGCAGTTTTGGTCTAGTGATGTGGCCCAGTGAGAAAGTGCTTGCTTAGCATTTAAGAGGCCCTGAGTTTTATTCCCAATACAAAACAAACAAAAACAAAACAAAAAAATCAAACGCGCCAGCATTAATACATTTTAATATAATTGACCCGTATTACTAGTCAAAGGATAATGAAGTAAATCACTTTTAGAAGTTTGTTGTGTTGGACTGGCTAGAGGGCTCAACCTTGCCTCCAAGTCTGAGATCTACATGGTAGATTCATGACAGTCACATATATGCTGTGGCATGCACATGTATATACACACACTAAAGGTTTCACTTTAAATAGTGTTAAGGAGTTCATTGTTGTTTCTGCTATTTGTTCCTGCAGTGCTGTGTTCGTTGAGCCCAAGCCCAATGTGTTCTAAGTAAGTGCTCTGCTGCTCAGCTCCATCCCCAGCCTTGAGGTATCTAACTCAGCAGAGCTGCTTTAAAGCTGCAGTATTATTCTACACACACACACACACACACACACCTCACTCATGGTAATCTAATCAAGTAGTTTCCTGACTCCTGTGCCCAGCTAGCCTTATTCTTTTATATGCTTTTTTGTTTTTTAAAAATAAAAACATGACCTTACTAATATAGCATAGATTGGCCTTAAATTCATAATCCTCCTGTCTTGACCCTCTGAATGGTGGGTTTGTAGATATTACAATCATACCTAGCACTGAATTTTGTTTTATTTTGTTTTGTTTTTCAAGACAGGGTTCCCCTGTGAAACAGTTCTGGCTGTCCTAGAACTCACTTTGTAGATCAGGCTGGCCTTGAACTCACTGAGATCCACCTGCCTCTGCCTCCCAAGTACTGGGATTAAAGGTATGCACCACTACTGCCCAGCCCAAACTTTGCTTCTACTAAGTGATTGATTTCCTAATGCTAAGCCATTGTGTTCCTTAATAAATCCCACTTAGTCTAGTATACTATTATTTCATTTGATTGTATTTTGTTGCACATTTGTGTTGTTTTGTGAAAGGATTATGGTGTATAGTCTTGTTTTGAGTTTGCTTTAGGGCAATTAAATCTTCAAAAATATTTAAGAATTGGCTTCTGCTTTATTTCTTTAAAAAGATTTTTAATAGAGTTCATTGTTTATTTCAACACCCACCCCAGGCAGGGTTTCTCTGTGTAGCCCTGGCTGTCCTTGAACTTGCTCTATAGACCAGATTGGCCTCAAACTCAAAGGTCTGCTTGGCTTTGCCTTCCAAATTCTGGAGTTAATGGTGTGCACCACAACTGCCTGGCCTCAGCTTCTCAAATTCTGGTATTATAGGTGTTAGCACCATACCCAATTGAAAAACTTTAAATTTCTTTTGTAGACATAAGACTTCTTAGATTTTCTTTTCTTCTTAAGTCAGTTTTACTGATTAATATCTTTAAAGGAATTTATTATCTAAGTTACTTAATATGCCATAAAAGCAATATAGTATTCTCCTAACATTTTAATGTTTATAGGCTTTGTTGTGCTCTCCCTTGCTTCATTTTTAATGTTAATAATCTGAATATTCTTTCTCTCTTTCAACATGACCAATCTGGCTAGAGCTGCACCTACCTTTTTAGAGAGCCAGCTTTCAAAGTTCATTAATTTCTCCAATTGTTTTTTCTTTCTGTTTTATTGGTTTCTATCTTCTCTCTCTATTTCATTCTATTTTAATCATCTATTATTGCAAAATGAATTACCTGGGAACATGATCAATTAAAGGGAAAAATTATTATATCCCAGTTTCTGTAGACTAGGATTCTAGGCAGGGCTTGCTAAGTGCCTCCCCTAAGGCTGTGGTTTAGAAGCTGAGCTGTAGAGCCATCTGAAGGATTAGCTGAAGACAGAACCACTTTCAGTTTGACTCATTTTGTTGATGGGATTTGGTTTTTAGGCTGTTGGACCAAAGACCTCAGATTTGTTTTATCATTCTTTCTTTTTCTATATTTAATGTGTTGTAGTCTGTTATGTGTGTGTTTTGGGTGTCTGTCTATATGATGTTGGGTGTATGCTTGTGGTATGCAGTTGTTAGTGTGGATGTGCATACATGTATACCTGCAGGTACATTCACACATGTATGTAGAGACCAGAGGTAAGTGTTGCGTGCTTTCCTCCCTCACTCTTCACCTTTAGCCCAGGCTGGCCTTGAACTTAGTATATAGGTTAGACTGTCATATTATTCTTTTAAAAAATTATATTTTAATTATGTATGTATTTATGTATGTATGTGGGATATATGCACATGTGAGTGCAGGTGCCCTCAGAGCCCAGAAGACCTCAGGAGTTGCAGGCAGTTGTGAGAGTGCCCAGTGTGTGTTTTGGGAACTGAATTCAGGTCCTCTGCAAGAACAATATATGTTTCAATTGCTGAGCCATCTCTCCAGCTCCTATTTTATTATTCTTAATCTCCACTCCTGGATTACTATAGCAAATAGTGTTGGGGATTTATGGCTAGATGGAGAGGGTGGTGCTAGACTACAGAAGGTCTTGAAAGTTGGGCAGAATAGTTTGATGATGAAAGAGATTTGGTGTCTGTCACAGGTATGGAAGATAATGAAAAAAGATTTTGGAGTCAGAGAGATAGCTGGGAGTCTGTTGTGCTATTCCTTGCTCAACTCTTGAAATGTTGTTCAGTTGGCTTTGATTATTAGTACTAAAATTACCATTTTTAGAGGAAAGGTAGGTAATAGGTTCCAAGAATTAGTTACTTCCTCAGAACCAAACTGAAATGCTCAGATTAGATTAGAAAGATCCTGCCCTTAACCTAAACTGACATGAACCAACATTTATTTGGTTGGTTGATTTTTTCTTAGTTTTGTTCTGGGGATAAAGTACCTCATCTTGTAGTTCTGACTATTCTGGAACTCAGTATGTGGATCATACTGTCTTGAACTCACAGAACTCACATGCCTATGCCTCCAAAAGACAAGGCCACTAAACCTGACTTTTGTTCATTTTTTATTTGTTTGTTTTGTTTTTGTTATTTGATTTTGGTTGTGGTTTTTCAAGACAGAGTTTCTCTGTGTAATAGCACTAGCTGTCCTGGAACTCAATTTGTAGACCAGGCTGACCTTGAACTCACAGAGATCCTCCTGCCTCTGCCTCCTGGGACTAAAGTTGTGCCGCCACTGCCCAGCTTAAATTTTTTTTTTTAATTGTACTGTAAAATTAGAAACTCAACTGCCAGTAATGGCATAAAGTGTTAGGGGTAGAGTGTCCATCGGTGACTATAGCAGCAACAAGGATTTCTTTCTGTAACAAGAGAGAGATGGGGCTTTATGGGTGGGGATGGTAGGGTCCACAAACTGTGGCCCTTGAGTCAAATTTAGGTCATTGGCCTCTTTTAAGAGTGAGTTTCTCATTTTTAAATGGTTGAGGAAGGAGTAGTGAAAGAACCATCTTTTGTGTCATGTTTCATAATTATGTTCAGTACAGACTGCAGTGTCCACAAATAAAGTTCCATCAGTAGCAGGTGAAAGTGAACGGTGAGCAGCATTCACAGAAAAGGCCTGCTGACCCTTGGGGACCAGTGTCCAAGTTCATAGTCTGTTCCCTTGGCAACCGTTCTCTGTTTGCTTCCAAATTATTCCTGTGTTAGATTTTAGTCTGTTCTTCCCATTTAAAGCTTTATATTCCACATTACCTTTTATAATTTGATCTCTTTAGAGTAGGAATTGCAGATCTTTCCTCGAAGTGACCTGCCGCGTGAGTCAGTAACAGGTTGGAAGCTATCAGATGCCACTGGCAAGGCAGTCTTTTTTTAAAGTTAACAAGCTAATTGTACTTGCATGTTTCAACATTTTATTGTTATTTTTATTTTTGGTGTTCTCAGACTTTTTTTTTTTTCAGCTCATCCCCTTATTCCAATTTAGACTCTGCTTCATTGCACATGAGAGAATGTGGAACAGTTAAGCACCCAATTCACTCTTCTCTTGGCAAATTTTGAAATAGACTTTTGCATTTATTTTGACTGTTTAAATTGCAAAAGACTAAACCAAAGATCTGATTAAAAGACATTATTCCTCTAGGGAGAAAAATACTTATTTTTGTCTTATAGAACTTCATGTAGTAAGAATTGATTTCTCTTGAAGATTTCTGTTGACTTTTTATGTGGATGGGTGGTTTGCTTGCATATATGTCTGTGCATAGTGTGCATGTGTAGTTCCTGCAAAAGCCAAAATAGGGCATCAGATCCCTGGAGCTGTAGTTACCCACAGTTGTGAGCCACAGTGTGAATGCTGAGAATGGAGCTGTTGGCCAGTGCTCTTGACTGCTGAACAAACCTGGGGCTGGGGTTTCAGTTGTAAAGTGCTTCCTGCACAAACATGAGGATCTGAGTTTGGATCCCTCGTACTTCTGTAAAAGTCAGGTAAGGCACATAGCTGGAACCCCAGAACCGGAAGGGTGTGTGCAAAGACAGATCTCAGGAACTTGCCAGCTACCATGAACTCCAGGTCCACTCAGAGACACTATCTCAGAAGCTCAAATGGAGAGCAATAGAAGGAGACACTTGGCATCGACCTGTGGTGTTCACACATGCACACTCTGGTGAGTGCACCTCCGCATGCACACATGCAGCACAGACAGTGCTAAGACACTAACTAACTCTTGGGCGTGCTTGAACGAGTTTGAACATTTATGTAGCAAATTAAATTCATTAAATCATCTGAATAGTTTTAATACTTTCATCATCACAGAATGCAAAAAATCTGCATTTAAGTCTAGATTTTTCATCCTCTTTCATCTTTCAAAATGACTTTCTATAAACCTGGACTTTTCCATCTTGTGATCATGTTTCTGGATTTTAAATTCTACCTTTGAAGAAAGTTTGAGTCTGTTACTGCCTGGGGCCCTTTTCAGGAGAACAGATGGATCTGTTTGTCTTGCCAGTACAATTTCTCATTGCACAGTTTCCATACATGGTGACTTTGTCCAGATTGACGCCCATCTTGGGGGTCAGTGAGCTGTTGAAATGGAATGACTAACTTAGTTAATGCATAACTACATCATTCGGAGCCCCTCCTGTTGAAACCTACGTGACTGCAGCACCCTGGGTTACCAAGAGCCCCCTGATATAAAGAATTTCCTGTACATTGTTTGGCTCTGTCGAGAAGATATTTATCTCTGGTTCTTATTTGCACATCACTGCTCTCTGAAGAGATGGAAAGAAAATTTCCTTTTGCAAGTTGAAGTATAAGGTAGGGCTCAGTCACTCCTGTGGCACCTCTTGTCCTCTTCTTCCGTCTCCCATTTAAAACATTTTTAGACAAACCCTTTTGTAGATTTGACCGTCACTAGAAAGTAATCACTTTTCATTCCTTCACAGTTTATAAAACGCAGGGAGGAAGTATTTTAAGATTTACAGGCCTGAGGGCTATAGCTCAGTAGGTAGAATGCTTGCCTAGATTGCATGACGCTCTAGGTTCCATTCCCAGCACTGTAGAAACTGGGATTGTTGGTGCATGTCTGTGATCCCAACACTCTGGAGGTGGAAGCAGGAGCATCAGGAGTTCAGACCATCCTGAGCTAGCTAGAGATTTTTGAGACCCTGTCTCAAAAAAATAAATAAATAAATAAATAAAAACATTTAAAGCTTTTATTAGTGTGTAGATGGCAGCTTCCTATTGTATTATCATAGGATTATTTTGCATTTTTAAGTGGGTTGTCTAATCCAAGGGAATAGAGTTTATTTATTTATTTATTTATTTATTTTGGTTTTTCGAGACAGGGTTTCTCTGTGGAATAGAGTTTAAATAATTAACTAGAATCTGAAACAGAGCAGTTAGTAATCAACTATTTGCCAGCCCATTGCCTTAACTACTAAGTTACCTCATTAGTAGAAATCCTTGGAAAGGAGCTGGCGAGATGGCTCAGTAACTAGGAGTGTGCACTGTTCTCCCAGAGGTCCTGAGTTCCCAGCACCCATGTGAGGCAGCTCACAACCACTTGTAACCCCATTTCCAGGAACCCTGACTCCATAGGCAACTACATACATTTTCACAGACATGTTCATATGCACATAATTAAAATAATGTCTTTAGACCAAGTGGTGATGGTGTACACCTTTAATCCCAGCACTTGGGAAGCAGTGGCAGGCAGATTTCTGTGAGTTCAAGACCAGCCTGGTCTATAGAACTAGTTCTAGGACAGCCAAGACTACGCTAAGAAACTCTGAGTTAACCCCCCAAAAAATAATAAAAAAAAAATTAAGGAAATATTTGGATATAAGGAGTTTTCTCAGTGTTTTATTTCGTTCTTGCTAGATTACTGGTACCAACAGCAGTCCTATGTCTGAGCTGCCTTGCCCCTACCTATTTTAACTTCTGCATGTTTAATGCCTTATCCCGCAGGGATCGTGACATGGTCTCACTGAAGCCTGTCAAACTATGCATATGATTTGCATCTATAATCATTCTTTCTCTGGTAGCCCATATGATGCAGCACTAAGGTGCTGTGAAACAAAGTCAGGACACCTTGCTCATTCACTCACTGTGGTGCAGGATCACCTCTTGGTTATATTACCTTACAAAAGAGGATGATGGGATGAATGGAAATGCAGTGGATCAACAGCCGTAGGGAGAAGAGTGGGCCCTGACATGTAGATCCAGTGGGGGAATCCAACCAGGGAGTACCCAGCATTCCTGCCCAGTGACTGCTGTGACTGCCTGCCTGACAAGCCCCATCAAGACAGCACAACGTTAGCCGTCACGCTCCATAGTGCCCTCCCTGCACATCAATACATGGTTTCAGAAGGCCGTTTACCAGTACTCTCCTGGTTAGGAAATCACAAGTGTTTAGTCTTGAAACTAAGAAGGAAGGGAGCAGTTAATTAATGCTTTCGAAAATAGGAGGTGGGGAATCCTTTGTTCTCTTCAGCCTAAAATAAGTAGGCTCCCAGCCCTTCACCTAGCCCGTTCAGTGGAAATTCTGTGTGTCCATGAACTGAAGGTCCCTGCTCCCATTGTGCCCCACTGTTTATGTTGTTTTCAAGACTTGAGTACTGCTTCTCTCCTACCATGCCTTATAAAGTTAAACAAAGAAGTATGAAGATTATGAGGACCTTGAAATGTCAGAGATATGGAGTAGTCCCTTGGCCACATTCGTGCCCTTTGTTTTAGAGCGGAAGTTCCTGCCGTTCTTAATGGGGAGCCAAATAAATGTCTGTGTGGCAGGAGAAAAAACCTTCTGCCTGGGAACTGGAGTCCGCTATTGAGAGTCACGCCTTTCCGTAGCTGGTGACCTGGGAGCAACCTCTTTTCAAGTTTATCATTTGTGACACAAAGCTTTTCCCACCTACCTCAAAATCGTAGTTCTTCAACAAGGTAATGGACATACTGGCCTCTCGCAGCTGAAGCGGTTTCCGTGCACACAGCGTTGATGGCAGGCCTCCACTGCACCTCTGTGCTCCACATGGTCCTCACATTTATCAGCAGCGGGGTGGAAAGGAAAGGAGAACGAAATCGGAAAAGAAGTGATTTCCTGTGAGCATTCAAGGCCAAAAAGTAATTGTTAATAGATCAAAATTTACCCATGTTTTTTTAAATGATGAATTCTGTCAAAAGTTAATTGAGTTTAAATTGTTTAATTTTCTAAATGGCTTTTAAAGAGGAAATCCTGCCTGTTAGATATGCCATGTTGGGCTGAGTTTCTTGTGACCTTGACAGAATTGCAATCTGTTGACGCTGGGCACACACGACAGCAAGTCAGTTTATTCAGTTCACGGTAGCGAGGACAGAAGCAGCAGGTGACAGATCATGTCTTATCACATCTCCTGTTGGCTGCTTTGGATCAGCAGGAGCGTGGCCCTGCTGGAGTCACCACCCTGGGGATTTTCTAACTCCTGAGCTCCTGGGAATCAAACTGCGGAAAAGGTCTCCCTTTCTGAAGTTACCTAGTGATGTGAAACACATGTGTTTTTATTATTTTACACCGTGAGACGGGCAGGTTCAAGGTGGGGTAACTCTTTTCCACTTTCTTTTCACTATGTGCTTAGTTTTTCACCTACTAAAGTAATTTCTTTTTGAGAAGTTGTTTAAATGCCTCCCTAATTTCCATGGGCATGTAGCTGTTTTGTTTCTTAGTGAGGTTATTGCTTTCTTGCTGGGAAGAAAAGGAGCTGTAGATAGCCACATGTTGTTACTGTTTCCTGAAGTAAAGCCTCGTAGAGCTAGACTGTGACAGATGGGCTAAGCAGGACCTACCCAGGCTTTGCCGTGTTCACCTCCCCGAGCTGTTTGGACATGCCCGAGGGAAAGATGGCACCTCTCCAGCTTCAGTTTCCCAGGTATCTCAGTCTGTAGCCGATGTCTGTGGGGAGTATTTCCGGAAAGTGGGGGTGGGAAATACGTTCTTCATAAAACTGTAAGACAAAATGCATATTGTTAAGAAGATGAGGACACTGTGTGTTGGGGGCACTTGTGTGTGCCATTGTCCAGACAAAAGATCTGGAAAGGTCTTAGAGTCTGGTGACTCAAAATAAAATTCAACTGAAGCAATGAGGGCATCTCATCTAGGTGAAGGGGATGGATGAAATGATTGTGCTGTTTTTGCTGAAGCAGACACTAAGAAACGATAGTGGATGTCTTAGGGCCCAGAGGGTTTTTTTTTTTAACAATTAAATGAGTTGTCATATGGATATGAAATACACTCAGCATATAAACCTATCCTCCCAAGCTGCTAAGGGAAATAGTGGGTCTTTGTTTTCTGGGGTTTTTTTTTTTGTTTGTTTGTTTGTTTGTTTTTTAAGTAAGTTGGTAGGTGTCTAAAGATGACATCTTCTTTGGAAATGTGTGTGTGTGTGTGTGTGTGTGTGAGAGAGAGAGAGAGAGAGAGAGAGAGAGAGAGAATGTACAAATGTAAGAATCATGCTGAATACTAAGATATTGATTCAGTTAAAATTTTCCTTAAAAAAAGGAAAATTCCTGAGTTTAAGTTTTTCTTTTATTGGACATTGGTTATAAAGATAATTTGGAAGCTGCTTTACCAATGTGTGATGGAGTCGAGATAAAGACCTTTAAGAGGCTAGAGAGGTGGCGCCACGCATAAGAGTGCTTGCTGCTCTTGCAGCAGACACAATTTAGCTTGCAGCAACCACCTGGGTGGTTCACAACTACCTGTATCTCAAAATCCAGGGATCCATCATGCTCTTCTGGACTCCAGGGCGCATATATGAACACACAGACACTCTTATACATATAATTTTAAAATAGTAAAAATAAATCTTTAAAAATTAATGTAAGAGGGGGCTGGAGAGATGGCTCAGTGGTTAAGAGCATTGCCTGCTCTTCCAAAGGTCCTGAGTTCAATTCCCAGCAACCACATGGTGGCTCACAGCCATCTGTAATGAGGTCTGGTGCCCTCTTCTGGCCTACAGACATACACACAGACAGAATATTGTATACATAATAAATAAATAAATATTTTAAAAAAATTAATGTAAGAATTATTAAATCCCTTAGTTTTGGCAGGTTTACTTTTTCTGGGTTTTGTATTGTTAGCTGTAAAACTTACACAGACGTACTCAAGGTTAAAAAGTGATTAGTTTGAGATTATGGCCTCAGAATGGTTTTGGCTGCAGGTAATAGAAACTAGCATCAACGAACTTCATAAGCAGTTAGTTCTACCTATGATACAAAGTCTAGCTGGGTAATTCCTTGGTTCAGTGACATCATCCAAGGCCAGGTTCTTTCATCTTTCTGCTCTGCCACCTTTGCCTTTCAAGCCTTATCCTTTAGTTTCTTGTGTCCTCGAGACCACATAGTCAGAATATCCTCGTATGCATCTTCTGTCTTCCAGAATGCTTCCCTTCATAATTTATTGTCCAGAACTGGGCGGATGCCCTTGCCTAAGCCAGTTAACACTGTGCCCACCATGATTCACTCAAACCAATGGAGACTGTGCACGGAGTCCACAGGAACAGTAAAAACTAGGTACCTGGACAAAATTAGAGTGTTGTTTCCACGGAAGAATAGAAGCATATCAACAAAATACACATAACAGCATTGGACACATTGAAACATCCAAATTGAGAATGCCTAATATAGATTCTTTTAATCCAGTGCCTATATTCAATTGTAGCTCTGAAAGCTATGTTCTTTTGTTTCTTTGTTTGTTTTTTGAGACGGGGTTCCTTTGTGTAGTCTGGCTGTCCTGGAACTTACTCTGTAGACCAGGCTGGCTTCGAACTCACAGAGATCCATTTACCTCTGCCTCCAGAGTGCTGGGATCAAAGATGTGTGCCACCACTGCCCAGCTGAATGTGTGCATTCATTTTGTCCTCTATAGAAACCTGGTCAGGGTGAATTCTACCTAAAGACTGGAATACATGCAGTCTTGAGACCCTAGTCACATGGCATGGTAGAGGCAAGAGAGAGAAAGATTAGTGAGTACCAACTACAGCCCCAGAAATTCCCCTACTAAAACCAAATTTGAGCAAAGTTCTGACAGATCTGGTGTATGTAAAACAAGGTGATAAATGGCCCCAGAGCAAACTGACTGGGTTCAGTGCAGTCTTGAGATGCTGACCCACAGAGACTTCTGGTTCTGAGACATAGGTAGAGATGGGTTGGTGGAGAGTGCACTTGAGATGGTTGCTCGAAAGGAATTAGGAAACTCAGGAAAGGACAGCAGTAAGTCAAAGTCAACAGCTACACTATAGCTTTGTTAATGTACTGAGCATGCTCTTGACTTAGGTGGAAGGTAAGTATAAACAACCCTATGACTCCTATGAATGTAATATGAGTACTGCCTATCATTCTGCTACTGTGGTTGATGACAAGAGTATGGCTTCTGAGTTCACTCTCTTCTTCACTTTGCCCCTAGATCCTCGTGTGGATTTCCCTTCAAGTCTTTTCATCCAAGAGCTTTTGATGAGCTCTTACCCTGGCTCTCTCTCAAGAACCCCTCTTTTCTATGCTTCTTCATGGGGTTGGTTTCTGCTGGAAATTTTATTTTTTTATTGTATTATTTAAGATTTTAATTTTATTTTTAAATATGTAGGTATGTGCACAAGAATGCAGGTACACACAGAAGCCAGAAAAAAAGTGTTGGACCCCCCCCCCCAACACACACACCTGAGAAGTGGAATTACTGGCAGTTGTGAACCACCTGATGTGAGTGCTGGGATCTGAACCCAGGTCCTTTGGAAGAGCAACAGTACATATTGGGCCATCTCTCCAGCCCTGTCCATACTATATTATTTAAGAACATAGTTATGATATTGTTGGTACCCACTTAGGATTTGCTGTATCAGGGCTGCGAATGTGGGTCAGTGGCAGAGTGCTTCTCTGGCATGTGTGAGGCCTTACTTCAATTATCAGCACTCCTTGTGTCCCCACATCCTTCCCCCAAGAAAGATTTTCTGGTTGAATTACTGAGACACTTCTTAAGTATTTTTCTTTCAATTTTTATCTAATTTTTTGTTCCTTCTTTTATTGGATAATGAGAGCTATGTTCTGTTTTCCTTTTTTGACTGAGCTACCAGAAATTACTAAACTTTGAACTCACTTGCAATAACCATGCTTAGCTTGAGGTGTTTGCATTCCTCATTTACTATAGAGCGATAAAATATATATTTTTTTTAATTTTTGAGACAGGATTTCTCCGTAGCTTTTGGTTCCTGTCCTGGAACTAGTAGACCAGGCTGGCCTCGAACTCACAGAGATCCTCCTGCCTCTGCCTCCTGAGTGCTGGGATTTTTTTACTCTTTTTTTTGCGATAAAATATTTATTTAGGACTGCAGATGTAGCTCAGTTGCTAGGAAGGTTGCTGAGCATGCATGAAGTCCTGGGCTTGATCTTCAGCATCACATAAAGCAGGCGTGGTAGTACATTTCTATAATTCTAGCACTGGAAAGGAAGGCACAGGAGGATCAGAAGTTCAAGATTATTCTCAACTATTAGAGAGTTTGAGGCCAACCTGAGCCTGTCTCAAACCTGTCTCAAAAAAAGTTATTTTAGTGGTGCCTGATTTCAGTATCAACTGTTGTCGGTTGTCTCAGATTCTGATTGTATCAAATGAACGAGTGAGTGAACTGATTAATTGGTAATAGAGGGAAATGCCACACCAGGAACCATGTTGTTAGAATGAGTGAGACGGTATTGGCTCAAAGTTGGAGAGACGGTTAAGAGATGGTTAATAGGAGCACTGCTGCTCTTCTAGAGACCTGAGTTCAATTTCCAGAACCCACTTGGTGGCTAACAACCATCTCTAACTCCAGTTCCAGAGGATGTGATGCCCTCTTTTGGCCTTCTGGGCATTGAATACACATCCATACAGACAAAATGTACAGACATCCATACAGACAAAATATTCTTACTCATAAAATAAAATGCTGCTGCTGATGGTGGTGATGGTGGTGATGATGGTGACGATGGTGATGGTGACGATGGTGATGGTGATGATGGTGGTGATGATGGTTATGGTGGTGATGGTGATGACGGTGGTGGTCATGGTTTTGCTGCTGATGCTGCTGATGGTGATGAAGATGATGTTTCTGTTCTTAGTAGAAAAGAAACTGAGTCAAATTACTGATCAGAGCATCTCCATGGCACCATGTTGTCAGTTTTCTCTTCTGTTTTGTTTTCAGTTAGGCAATGAGCGTCATTAAGAGTCTGTTTTTGTAAATGTAATTGGTCTCAATACCTAAGACAGTGCCTGAAATGTATGCTTAATAAATATTTTATAAATTAATAAATTAGGCTGGGTGTGTAATTTCATGGTAGAGCACATGACTAGAATGCACAAGGCTCTGAGTTTGATCTCCAGCACTGCAAGAATTAAGGGATCAGTAATGGTGGCACAGGCTCTGTACTTCCAGCACTTGGCAGGTAGAAGCAGAAGGATCAGGAGGTCAAGACCAGTCTTTGTTATATGGCAATACTGAAACCAGCCTGAACTATGTGAGACTATCTCAAAAGCCAAAATTAATAATAATGACAATGGGCTGGAAAAATGGCTCTGTAGTTAAGAATGCCTGCTGCCCTTCTAACAGTTGCCAGCACCCACATCAGGTGGTTCACAACCACCTGGAACTCCAGCTCCAGGGGATCTGATCCCTTCTTCTGCCCTTATACATGGCATACATATATAGCCATTATTTTGAGGCCAGCCTGTGCTACATCATGAGGTCCAGATCAACTGGAACTACAGGAAAACCCTATCTATAATAGTAATAACAAGAGACTAAGAAATAATCAATTAACTTAGAATGTATTTTTTACCATTTATTTTGATTTTAAGTCTGTTATTAACAACTAATTTGGTTCTCTTATGCTTATTCTTTTTATCCTGCAATTTCTCTCCCTTCTGTATTTCCAGACCTCTTTTATTTTCTTGTGCCCTCCTTCTTGACAAGGAACCTACTTCCTTTAACTGCACAAACTCATACCGCCGGGCTTATGAATGTTGCTCCCTCTTCTTTCCTGGGACTGTTAGCTCTCATGTCCCTTTAACTAAACAAGATGATTCACAAACCTACAGATTTATAACCAGAAGGCCCATCATCTTGTCTTATGGGCTCATCTCTACTCTGTCTAAAGAGGGGAAGTTTATTGTCCAAGGTCACACTATTGTTTAGAGCAGAGACCAAACTAGAACCCAGCCTTGGATCTATATTACGCTCTGCAGAATGAGCAAGCCTCTTCTCAACTCCAGAGAAGCCAAGCACTATGGGGAAAGTAGAAGAGTATATCTTCTTTTTCGTTGCAAATATCTTAAATGTAGTATGTTATAGGACTTAAATGTCAAATAGCCCAAGTTTGAACACTTTTTTTTTTTTAAGTCTCATGTGTCCCAACTGGGTTTGAACTTGCTCTGTAGTTGAGGATCACCTTTAACTTTTGTTCTTCCTGCCTCTTGAGTGCTGGGATTACAGGCCTCCACCACACTGAGTTTTAGCCAGTGCTAGGGATTCAACCCTGAGCAATATGCATGCTAGGCAAGCACTTTACCAGCCGAGCTCCATCTCCAGCCCTGAGTGTGTACCGGTTTTCTATGCTGAAAATAGACTGGCTGAGTCATCCCCGGTCCATGTTGATGTTCACAGGGCAGAGAGAGACACAGAACTGCATGGAGTGTGTCAGGACCACAGTTGTCAGCACTTGTTGTTTGCACCCACCATTTAAGCTTTGACTTCTTACAGGCTAAAGATGATGCTTTGTTAATTTTCATATCTAAATAACATTAGCATATCTAACAGAGAGAAGTCTTAGTATGGAGCCCAGTCTGCCTTGAAGCTGTCTGTGGAGTTCAAGCTGATTTTGAACACAAGAACTTTCTTCAGCTTCCCAAGTGTTGTATTACAGGCGTGAGCCACCATGCCCAGCTCTGAGCATGACTCTTAGTGGTTATATATGCCCACTGCAGAGTAAGGCACCATGTAGTGTGCCATGTTAAATCGCTAGTCCTTCACTAAAGAGCTGAAATGTTAAAGGATTTTGATCGTTTTTTGTTTTTTGTTTTTTCTACAGGGGACATGGTCTCAAAATACCGGGAGCCTTTGCTCCACACATTCCTGAGGGGAGCGAAAGATCCAGATGCTGCACACAGGGCCAGCAGCTTAGCCAACCTGGGAGAGCTGTGCCAGCGCCTGGACTTCCTGCTGGGCCCTGTGGTTCATGAGGTACCTACCGTATGCCGACTCTGTCCCCAGAGTTTGATTTGTTGAGACTGTGATAAAGTGTGGGCTCCTAAGTCAGGAGATCAACCTGTGGTCCTTTCCCATCTGCTACTGCATCCCTCTGAAACGGGACAAGTCTGTCATTTAACCTCTGTAGGCTGTCCTATCATCCTCCCCTTCCTCAACTTAGTTCACTTTTGAATTTTATTTACTTATTTTAAAATAGTATACAAAATAATAAGTTTCATTATGAGATTTCATGCATACTTTGTTGTTTTTAATCCACTGCCCCTACCTCTTTCCCCTAATCCCCTTCCTCCACTGCCCCTACCCCTCTCCCTAATCCCCTTCCTCGCTCCTTCATTTGTCCCCTTGTATTTCATATCATGTGTATCTGCTGCCCCCCCTTTTTGTTCTTCTTCTACTTTTTCATCTTCTGAACCCTCCCCAAGACTTTCTTTTCTACCTTTCAGGATTCCTCTTCTAGTTTCATGATTTCTAGAGAGAGAGAGAGAGAGAGAGAGAGAGAGAGAGAGAGAAATAAACATGCATGGGTGCATATACATGAACATGTATACACAACGGTCATGAATGCACATACATGAACATGTATACACATCGGCCATGGGTGCATATACATGAACATGTATACACAACAGCCATGGGTGCACATACATGAACATGTATACACAACGGCCATGGGTGCACATACATGAACATGTATACACAACAGCCATGGGTGCACATACATGAACATGTATACACAACAGCCATGGGTGCATATACATGAACATGTATACACAACAGCCATGGGTGCATATACATGAACATGTATACACAACGGCCATGGGTGCACATACATGAACATGTATACACAACGACCATGGGTGCACATACATGAACATGTATACACAACGGCCATGGGTGCATATACAAGAACATGTATACACAACGGCCATGGGTGCACATACATGAACATGTATACACAACGGCCATGGGTGCATATACATGAACATGTATACACAACGGCCATGGGTGCACATACATGAACATGCACACACACATGAATGGACACATATAAATAAAATATTTGATCAAAGGTGAGAGAAAACAGGTAGTATTTGTCTTTTTAAATGTGAGATACTTCCCTTAAGATAATTTTCAGTTCAACTCATTTTCTTGCAAATGTTATGATTTCATCTTTCTTTTCTCACTATATATATGTAACTCATTTCCTTTTTCTCTGTCTCTGTCTCTCTCTCCCTCTCTCCCTTTCTTTTCGAGACAGGGTTTACTATATGTAGTCCTGGCTGTCCTGGAGCTTGCTCTGTAGACCAGACTAACCTCAAATTCACAGAGATCCACTTTCCTCTGTCTCCTGAATGCTGGTATTAAAGGCATGTGCCACCCTGGCCCAGCTCATTCATCTCTTGATGGACATCTAGGCTGGATCTGTTTCCTAGCTGTAGTGGATAGCACAGCAATAAATATATATGTCCTAATAGCTCTGTGGTAGAACATAGAGTCCTTTGGGGATCATATTAATTATTGATTCCCTATTAATCTATATGTTTGATGTAATGATTTGTTGCCTTTAATTTCCCTGTTTATTTCATACTCATATTGAAAGATGTCTTCCAGATTGAGCATCCCTCTAAAACCCAAAATTATCCAAGATGATCTAAAATCCAAAATGCTAATAACAGTATAATGTCACAGTTGGAAATTTTTCTAGACCACGAAACTTGGTACAATTTCATAAAATTACATAAAATGTTATATTGGGCCAGGTGGTGGCAGAACACACCTTTAATTCCAGTACTTAGGAGGCAGAGGCAGGCAGATCTCTGAGTTTGAGGCCAGCCTGGTCTACAGAGTGAGTTCCAGGACAGCCAGGGCTAGAAAGAAAAACCCTATCTCAGGTAGGAAAAAGGGTTGTATAGAATTAACCTTCTGGCTAGGTGTCTAAAATTTATGTGAAATATAATTATATTGCATATTTGGATAACATTATGTATATGTAAATTTTACACAAAAAAAATTGAACTCCACAACAGTTTGGTCCCAAGCATTTCAGAAGAGATGTGCTCAACCTGTCATTAGAATCTAAGTTCCAGGTTCCTCACACTTGCTTAAAAACAACTAATAAATTGCTACAAAGACCCTGATGCGGCTGACACATTTGAAGAAACTTTGAGGATGAGCTAGACTGACCTTTTTTCATTCTCTGGTCATCTGTGAGTCATTTCTATTTACCAAAAAATCTTAGGCAAATCTAGCATTGATCTTCCTTGGTCACACAGGCCAGGCCGAGTTGCTCAGCTCAGAGCTGCCAGTAGCCATACCTTTGTAACAGGATGAGGCCGGATAGAAGAGTCCTGCTCATTGTCATCACTGAACCCAAACCTGAACACCAGCTTGCTTTCTCAGCCTCTAGACTCTTCCCTTTCTCTTCGTGGAAACCACAGCATATAGAAGACTGAGCTAACACAGGTTTATAGCACTTAAGAAGTGCCAGATTTTGTTGAATTTTGTCACTGTCTTAGGGTTTTTATTGCTGTGAAGAGACACCATAACCACGGCAACTCATAAACAAAACATTTAATTGGGTGGCGGCTTACAGTTTCAGAAGTTCAGTCCATTATCATCATGGCAGGGAACATGGTGGTGTGCAGGAACACATGATGCTGGAGCTGATAGTCCTACATCTTGACTCAGAGGCAACAGGAAGTTGACTGAGACACTGGGCAGTATTCTGGGTATAGGAAACCTCAAAGCCTGCCCCCATAGTGACATACTTCCTCCAACAAGGCCATATCCACTCCAACAAAGCAGATTTTTCTGTTGAGTGACATTTGAGCAAAGATGTAAGGAAAGAGGTGATCCATGTACCTGGAGGACAACATTCCAGGTGGGTTGTTGCTGGAGAGAGGAGTGTAAGAGAAAGAACAGTAGGAGCCAGCGTTGGAAAAGTAGTGGCCAATCCACATAGGGCTTGCAAAGTCGGGGGGGGGGGGTGTTCTTTTGTGCGAGATGAGAAGACAGCAGAAGAAATGCAATGGTGTAATTTATTTTAAATCGCTGAGACATTTTTATTAGCTCTTCAGCGTCTAATGAAGGTTCTGATCCTGGTATCTGGGAGGTCCCTACCCTCAAGTGCTGATAGAGAAGGAACCTTAACTTGAAGAGAGTGCTCTGCAGTCTGACATGTTAGTAGAGTCTACAATGGACAGGACAGATGATTCACTAGACCAAGCACTGATGGAGGAAGGTCATTGGTTAATTAAATAAAGAAACTGCTTGGCCCTGATAGGTTAGAACATAGGTGGGTGGAGTGAACAGAACAGAATGCTGTGAGGAAGAGGAAGTGAGCTCAGAGATGCCATGCTCCCCTCTCCCGTGCAGATGCGATAGCTCTGCTCTCTGAGACTCACGCGATGAAGCAAGCCGCCAGGTCAGACATGCTGAATCTTTCCCGGTAAGACCGGTGCTACACAGTTTATTAGAGATGGGTTGATCAGGATATCAGAATTAGCCAGTAAGGGCTAGAGCTAATGGGCCAAGCAGTGTTTAAAAGAATACAGTGTCCGTGTAATTATTTTGGGGCATAAGCTAGCAGGCAGCCGGGGTGCTGGGGACGCAGCCCCGCCGCTCTTAATACTACAAAGCACAGGGCTCACACAGAGCTGGGAAGTCATGTTGATAAGTGTTAGAAAGACAGAAGAAGTGCAGGTTCATAATCCACTTTGTTAGAAAGTTGAACTAGCCGGGCGGTGGTGGTACACGCCTTTAATCCCAGCACTCGGGAGGCAGAGGCAGGCGGATCTCTGTGAGTTCGAGACCAGCCTGGTCTACAAGAGCTAGTTCCAGGACAGGCTCCAAAACCACAGAGAAACCCTGTCTCGAAAAATAAAAGAAAGAAAGAAAGAAAGAAAGAAAGAAAGAAAGAAAGAAAGAAAGACACCCCTCTGATGCTCTTTGCTCTGGGGACATTCGCCCCTCTAGCTGTGGCATCTGAAGAGAGCTGTCCTAATTTGTGAGTGGTCCAGATTGGGAACACTTCTGTAGTTTATATGGTTTTGGCTGGCGGGGGGAGAAAGTATAGGTCCAGCTCTTCCCCTTCTCTTCCTACTGGGAATTCAAGTTTTTCTTCTTTGTTGGTGTCAAGATTTAGCCTGTTTAGAGTACATTATCATTTTTTCCACAACTTCTTGTTCATGTTAAGCACTATGTTACTTGAAACCAAATCTTGGTAGGCTTTCATCTTTATCACTGTGTGAAGTATTGTGATTTAAGTCAGTGCAGGAAGAGGCCTGTCCTCAATCCAGCAAATAAGATGTGTCCCAGGTGACAAGGACATGGAAGAGCCTACTTTAATGACTGCCCAAAACTCCACACACTTGAGCTCTGAGGCAGGTACAGAGTCACTGCTCTATTAGTTACTTTCCTATTGCTGTGATAAAACATGACAAAGGCAACCTAATTATGAAGGAGCTTATTCAGGCTTACAATTCTGGGGGGCTAGAGTCCATGATGGTGGTGTGAAGGCAGGAACAGGAAGCCGAAGGCATACATCTATCTTCCTTTTTTGTTTTGTTTTTGTCTTTGTTTTGTTGTTATTGTTTGTAGGGGCATTGTCTCTCTATGTAACCCTAGTTGTCCTGGAGCTCCCTGTGTGGAGCAGGCTGACCCCAAACTCACAGAGATCTGCCTGTCTCTGCCTCCTGAGTGCTGAGATCAAAGGCGTGTGTCACCATATCTGGCAAGGCTTGATGCCTTAAACCATAACCATAAAATGAAGAGAGCAACCTAGAAATGATGCAAGGAAAAAACTCAAAGCCTGCCCCTTTTAATGTACCTCCTCCATCAAGGTCACAGCTCCTGAGCTTCCCCCAAACAGCGCTATCAACTGGGGACTAAGTGTTGAAATGCCAGAGCCTGTGGGGACATTCTCATTCAAAGTAGCACATGCTCTGAGTTGATCACAGGCTTTTCCACCATCAGTGCAGTTGCATATGCAACAAAGTACCTTCAGTGAGACTCCACTGATGCTTTGGAGAACCCTGAAGAAGCTCAAGTAACCATCACGGTTTATTTCTGGTAGGTTAAATGAGTAAGATGAGCTCATAATAACCATTGCTTTATAGTTCTCCAGTAGATCCAGTTTCAGACACGTGAGCACAGCAACTGGATTTTAACAAATGAAGCTTCAGGGAAAGGGAGAAAGGGACGCTGGAACACTGAGGTCATGGCTTCTTGACGCACACCTCAACTCTAGTAGCTTCTCTCCTGGGGTTTTCCAAAGTGCTTATTGGTAATCTTGCCATTCTACTGTCATTATTTACATAGTCTTCCTTATAGAGGTGTGTGCCAGCTGTTTGGGGGTGATGATCTTCCTTATTTCTGTGGCTCCTATGAAATGTTCAGTTTCTCAAACTGGCCACTAATGTTTCCAAAGCAGCCATCATCTTCCCTTCTGTATGACTTTCAGAAGGGAAAATGGCTTCCATGATTCTGCCTGTGAAGAGGAAGCCTTCAGTAAGCAGTATCACTCATTAGGATAGGTGCATTGACCTTCAGGGCAAGTGTCCCAAATTAATCCAAAGTGGATTTCTGTCCTATGGGAAAGCTTAGAAATGGAAACTGGGAATATTATAAATTAGTAAAGACCTTACATCATGTCTGTGGTTCACCAAGGCTTTTAGAGATGGAAGGCAATGTTGAGTCTGTCCTTGGAAAGGTGAGAGACTAGCCCTGGAGTGTTAGAAAAATGGAAGGTAACAGCCTTGCCAGCTCCCCATTTCTAGTGTTAGGCAGAAATCCATGGTACCAGCTTTCAGGAAAGCAGTGTATGAGCTGGGCACAAGTGCTTGACCTGAGCAGGAGAATGTTCTGACCTTTAGATGACATATACAAGGCCATACAAAAATTCTACTGCCTTGAACAGCCATTCCTTATGTAGGATGTGGTCCTCATGGCAGAGGTGTAGAGAAAGGTTCATTGGCCTCTTCTGATCTTAGGCCTCTTCCTGATTGTCCTGGACAACTACTTGCACAGTTTTTTCCACTGTACCTTCAAGATATAGCATAGGGATTGAAGAATTAACTTTGAAGAGAAAAGCCCTTCTCCAAACAGGATTCTTCTCCCTAGATATCCAAATTGTAGTTTAACTATCAGAACCAGGCTTGTACTGAGAGGCGCAGGGGGGCAGAACAGTGGAGGCAAAAGCAGGCACCAGTAGGGTTTTGAAGGGGAAACCTTGGTCTCCCAAATTGGAATCCTGCACCCAACGCTAAACCTCGAGAGGCACAGGGGCAGTCACTCAGAACCTCTGCTTGTGATGTTGCTGTGGGCTGGCTTCCTATGTTATGAAACCAAGTAAGAAAAACTTTCGTGTGTCTGGAAAGACTACAACCTAGCTCTAACTTGTTTCTCTGTCTTCAGTTCCTACCTTGTAAATACTAAGCTTGAAAGTGAAGGTAGCTATTATATTGTTGCCTCCCTGGAGGTGGCCCAAGGAATTCCTAACTAAAATGCTTCTGCTGTTAATGCCAGGGGCATGGAAGCTGCCCCTGCTGGCCTTAGAGTTGGGAGTCCCAGGTCCAAAGCAGAGAAGCAGCTTCCTAGATCTTACTGAACAGCAGCAGTTCCCCGTGGGTTGCAGTTTCTGGGATTTTTCTTCCCTTTCAAACTGCAAGTGTGTCTATTAGATGCTTAACTTGATGGAATGCCAGCACATCACAGATGCAATTATATTTCAGAACAAGCCTCCTCCTTCTAATCTCTCTGCCATCACTGATTAATTAGGTACTTTGAACTCTGCCCAACTGTTTGAAAGCTGTGAAAAATACAACCTGCATAGTTAAAATTTCTACACAAGCCTGTTTCCTCATTGTGCCTGTATTCCCCATCCTTTGAACATAATAAGTATTTATACATGTTTTCTAGTACACGGTCTGGCTATTTTCTTATCATGGCTAGAATTCCCTCCACTGCTGGCCAAGAAATACAAGCACACAATGAAAACCTAATAGCAAAACTATGTGAGAAACCAATTGAATAATTTAGACATACTTGCAGCTTGTTACTACCATGTGACACACAAAAGTTATGTTTTTCCTTTTAAGCCTTGCCTGAATGCCTCAGAAAGGCATCTTGTTAATGGTGTCTCCTTATAGACCTTTTAGAGTATCTTTGTGCTTGTGAGGAGCAGTGGAAGGATAACTGGCGCAGGATTTAGAATCTCTCTCTGTGTCTCTTTCCTTCCCCTCCCCTCCTCCTCTTCCCCTGTGTGTACCAGTTTCTAACTCAGGTCCTCAAGCTTGCACAACAGCAGTTTGCCATCCCCAGCCTTGCACTGTTTCATTTTTATCACATGTAATTATTAGCTGTGTGTATGGCGCCATGTTTTATTTTAGTGCAGGGGGTCAAGGGACAATTTTTAGGGATCAGGCTCTCCTTCCCCTTTATAACACTTTAGAGATAGAGCTTGGGGCATCAGGCTTGTGTAGCTCACACCTGTCCCCTCTGAGCCATCTCACTGGCCCACATGACACCATGTTTGCAAGTAACTTCTAGTCCTTCTTTTCTGAGATGGAATTGTCTTTGAAAGTGCCTGAGTGCTGAAAGATCCGGTCTACAAAGGAAGAGACGCAGGCAGAGCACCTCTGAAACTGGCCATGCTGTCTTCTTAGAATGGACACTAGGTTTGAAGGACTGGGTGGACATGCAGAGGGAGATGAGTGTCTCTCTCCTCATAGCCCTGTGCTGAGACTGACATTAATGGCATACCCGTCTCATGGCAGCCCAGGACCTCCGAAGCTGCTTAGCTGAGCCTCATTGTCCTCAGACCCTAGAAACTGCTCTGGCCCATCTGTCCTTCCTCTGATGGAAAGTTCCTAAAGATAAGCACATAACACCTTTCCCCAATTTTAGGGAATACTTGCATTTGGCCTTGCCTTTTTTGAAAACATATTCTGTAGACATCTATGCCTTCCCACTCCTTGGTTCCACCCCTGAATTTCAAACCAGATTTTGACCTTTTCCAGAAACAGTTGGCTGTATCAGGACCTCTACCACTGATCTCACCTTCTTCATTGAACATGAGAAAACTAAGCCACCCCTTTCTAAGCCAGCTTGCTCTTAAGTAGTGTGTAATTGAGATGAACGCAGTTGAAAGGCTACAGGTAGTTATGCAATCCTGGCTCCTATTGACTTCTTCCTTCACCCTCCTAGGTGACAGCCTGCCTGATTGCTGTAGCTAAGACCGACAATGATGTTCAAGTGCGCAGAGCCGCGATCCATGTGGTTGTGCTGCTGCTGCGGGGACTCAGCCAGAAAGCAACTGAGGTAAGCCAGCTTCCCCCCCTCCCCCGTGCATCTTCCCTTCCTTGTGTTATTCTGGGACCCAGTCTTCCTTGTACAGGTTCAGCTTAACCGTCTTTCTTAGATTTGAGTTGGGGTTTTCATAGCAAGAAAATGGTATGACTTGCATCTCCAGTAAGAGTCTCTATGATGCATTAGCAGCACAGTAGCTGCTGCGTGAAAACCATGCGTGTTTACAGAGGCTGTGAGTCCTGGCAGTCTCAGGGCAGGCCCCACGGTGAGCTAGCTGGAGCACATTCACCCTGCTCTGCAGCCTGAGCTCTGGTGGCTTGTCTTTCTGACCCACTTCACTGTTCATGCTTAGGGATGGAAGGCTTCATCTAAGAGACTTCCTTTCCAGCTCTGAGTTGTGGCTTAAATTATACTTTCTTCTTCAAGTGGTTTGGTTGGACCTCTCCCCATTGTATGGCCAATACAGGAAGAAAGTTTATGAATCGAAATGTGTGCTGAGAGTGAATGAACTCAAAATGAGTTTCCCTCTTGCTTCTAACGGAACCACCTCCCCAGCTGCTTTCAGATTAGAGTCTGCATTAATAATTCACTTGCTGGCACCCACAGACTGATCTGCGGCTCGCACATCAGTATTTAACCAAACCTCCAGGAAGCCATTGTGAGAGTGATTGTTCTGTCACAGAGAGGTTTATTCATGCCTGTGTTTCACCGTATCAGGTCACCAACACCTGTTTGTACATGTCGGCACTCTTAGTTAGCCCCTTCCGACCTTGACAGCCTCGCTGTCTCCAGAAATGCCTACTTGTTGTCATTCAGCCTGGCAGCTGGTTTCCAAACGGCCACTTCCCTGTCTGCCACCCTCGGCTGCTCTTCTCTGCCTTCACATGTGCCTTGCCTAGGGTAAGGTTGGGCTTGCATGGGCTCATGTGGCATGAACGTGTTCACCTGTGAGTTAGAAAAGCTTGATTGTGGTGGGCTCGTCAAGTGAGGATTTGTTTTTATCAAATCACAAGAACTGTGTGTTTCTTAGTAACTTAGCTATAGAAAGGCCAGTGTTTCTTGGATTGTCATGGCCCGTTGTCTCCTAGAAGCAGTGTGGCTACAGTAGGCATGGCCCCTAGAACTGATTAAATGGGAAATAAAGAAGGTGAGAGAAAGACAATTGTAGGCATTTTGCATCCTGTGGGGGGGGCAGTTTTCTAGCATCATCCCCCTCAGCTTACTTTGTTTCAGTCATTGCTCACCTAACCACCCCCACGGTAAGGTGTCTCCATGCTGCATTTAGCCTGCGCATTTCTGCTTGAAACAAAATCAAAGCTTAGTTAGCGAGGATGATGGCAGGAAATGAATACTGGGGCTGTGACTAATAGTGACACAAAGGAAGTGGGAAGAGTGGCCGAGCTGACTCACAAGGGGAAGAATTGTGCAGTGATGGAGTTCTCACCTAGTCTGTCTGGCGATAAGACAGGGACATGTGCACATAACTGATGGTTCCTAGAATTAAATGAATTGCTGTAGTATACACGCAGCTTTTGTTCAGAACCTGCTGTACAAACAAGAATTAAGAAACTTCTGTACTTTCCATCTTTGTTAAGATCTACAGGACTGGGGTGCAGATGGTCTGACACTTGCCTGGCGCTCAGCACAGGAAAAGCCTGGGTTCCGTCCTCTGCCACTCAAGAAAATAACTTGGGCTAAGCGTACTGCTATATACGTATAATCCCAGCATTTAGGAGGCAAGGTGGGTGGATTATGAGCTCAAGGCCAGCCTGGGCTACACAGCAAGATCCTATCTCAAACAACAACAAATCTACGATGCTTCCAGTAAATACATCGTGGTCCTTGTGTTGTTCTTGTTGCAGTTTTTTCTTTTTGGAATTGGAGTTGAACCTAGTAGAGCTTTACTCATTCTAGCTTGCGCTGAGCTGGGTCCCGAGTCAGTATCACTGTTTATGTAATCCTTAACAACTGGGAAGATTGAGTAGGGAATACAAGGATTCTATATTAAAATCTTCTACCAGTCTAAAAGTATTTAGTAATAAAAGATTATCTAAGAGGTTGGAGAAATGGCGCAGCGGTTAACAGCATATGTTGTTGTTGTTTTTTTTAAAGAAAGATTTATTTATTTATTATATATATAGTCTTCTGCATGCATGTATGCCTGCACTCCAGAAGAGGACCCAGATCTCATTATAGGTGGTTGGGAGCCACCATGTGGTTTGCTGGGAATTGAACTCAGGACCTCTGGAAGAGCAGACAGTGCTCTTAACCGCTAAGCCATCTCTTCAGTTCCAGCATATGTTATTCTTGCAGAGGGCCCAAGTTTAATTCCCAGCACCCCCACATCAGGCAGCTCACAACTGCCTGAAACTCTAGCTTCTGACATATCTCTTACCTCCTCAGGCCCATGCACAGAGATGCACGTGTGCATGCAAATAAATAGATAATAAATAATAAAATATATTTAAGAATATAAGTTGCAACTTTTTTGTTTGTTTTTTCAAGATAAGATATCTCTGTGTAACTTTGGAGCCTCTCCTGGAACTCGCTTTGAGGACCATGCTGGCCTCAAACTCAGAGATCTGCCTGCCTCTACCTCCAGAGTGCTGGGAGTAAAGGCATGTGCTACCATCGCCCAGCCCAAGTTACAACCTTTTAAAGAAAAATCTAAGCTCAGTATGGTGTTGTACCCTTGTAATCCCCAAATTTGAGATCTGGAGGCAGGAGAGTCACAAGTTCAGCTCTGTCTGCTACAGAACAGGTACTCCTGGGTTGCACAGATAAAACAAAACAAATCCATAAAACTTTGGACATGGGGTGTAGCTCACTTGTAGACCGCAATAAGTTTGACCCCAATATCAAAAGAGGAAAAATTCTTATGAAGTATGAGTAATGCTGTGCACACATGTACATACGTAATAAAAGAGAATTGTGTGTGTGTGTGTGCGTGTGTGAATTAGAGAACAATGAAAGCTGAAGCAGGAACTCTAAAAGCTGGGTGTGCTGTTGTGTGCTTGTAATCTCAGCACTCGGGTTGGGAGCAGGAGGATCAGGTTAACCCTGGCTTCATAACCAAGTTCAAGACTAACATGGGCTACGGGAGGGCCCGGGGAAGAAGAGGAAAGAAAAAGAAAAGAAACGTTATCTAAGTGCCTCACATCTGCGTATAGCTAATGAAAGCAGCACTGTTTGCCTCACCAAACAGGAATTAACCTGTGGCCTTGAAGATCTCTGTCACTTTTAAAAAGTGGTGTCAATAGAAAATGCCTCTCCTGTTGTTCACACCTCTGGGCCACACTCACTGAAACTTACAAATTGTGCTTACTCAGTGGGTGAAGGAAGGAAATGGGATGGATGGATGCCTAACTCCCCCGCTGCATCCTTGAGACCAGGTGTGTTAAATCTTGTCACCGTGGTTGTGATTATAACTGGGGCCACTGTAATGAGGAGTGGAGAGAACTGCTCAGCTTACACTGACATTTCTCTTGAGAGCTGTTTTGCCCCCAGGAACAGCTGAAGTGAAAATGCTACTCTGTTGATGAAGTTTTCCTCTCTGTCCTGCTAATCCCCATCTCTCCAGCTAAAGGTAGCCAAAAGATAGTGCTGGGTTTCATTTGCTGCTTGTGGGTGTCGGGCCCAGGATCTCTGTGGTTACAGCAACTGGCCAGGGAGGTAGGGAGATGGATTGGGAGTAAGAGGGAAACCATCTCTGCCTCTAATTGATGAGGTAATTTTTAGTTCATTCAAAAGTAGCCAGAGTGTTTAGTGGCAGTCAAAACAAAACCTGCACTCACTCTCTTACTGAAGAGAAAAGTTCTCTTTTTTTGATTTAGCTTTAGACCCCTATGTGCTTAATATATAGCATGACAGTTAAGAAGCCAGAAGTTACCTTCTTTAAACTCCTATCTATCTCACGCTGACTGAAAAGCAAATTTACTAGGAATAACCAGGAGAGGAGGCATGACATGTTCTGACCTGTAACGTGTTGCTTTCAGAGTTAAGAACAGGCCTCTCAACACAGAAAAGTGAGCTAAGCAGCATAATAAAGACAGTGCAGCCTAACTACCTCCTCTTCCCAGGCTTGACCTCTGCCCAGTGACTCACTTATCCCATGTATTAGAAATGTTTAGATATACATATTCATAAGTTTGGTCCTGAGACAATAACTAAGGAGTAGAAATTGAAGGCCGTCCTGTGAAGCTGGCACTCCTTCACATAGCAGCCATTCAGCCAGTACAGAGAGAACTGATCCCTGAGAGAGGGAGGAGAGCAGGCTGGTTCTTATGAGGCATGCAGGCTTAGAGGACCATCATGGGCAGAGGATTTCTGTTTCCTTGGCTTTCACTGTAGGGACAGATTGAAGAGTTATTTGACGAGGCATGTGATACTGTAGGGACCTTAGAAAAGAAGTCTTTATGGCCAACACTAGAAGGTGGAATCTAGTGCTTGTGTTTTAGATTCACCTGGTGCTAGTCTGTCTAGGCCAAGTAGAGACTGTGGTGTGACTTAACACTGACAAAAACAGATTCGAGTTAAAAAATAAAGAGACAGATCAAATGGAAAGTTTCTTATTGGCAGAAATTTCTGTCCTCAAGCCACTCCCAAGAAACCACTCAAACACTCAATATTAATTATAAATGCTTGACCAATAGCTCAGGCTTGTTACTAGTTAACTCTTTTTTTTGTTGTTTTGTTTTTTGTTTTTTTTTTTTGTTTTTTTTTTTTTTTGAGACAGGGTTTCTCTGTAGCTTTGGAGCCTGTCCTGGAACTACCTCTTGTAGATCAGGTTGGCCTTGAACTCAGAGATCTGCTGCCTCTGCCTCCCAAGTGCTGGGATTAAAGGTAGTATGCCATCGTGCCTAGCTAAACATTGCTTTTAATATGTGGGAACAAACATTTGAAAATTGTGCTCCTGGTCTGATGGGCTCCTTAAATTCAGAAAATTAAGTCAGGCTTGAAACAAAGCAGAATAAGACAAATGGCTCAATATACACAGTCATCATTCTTGTCTCAGTGACTTTTCTATTGCTATAACAAAACACTATCATCAAGACAATTTATAAAGTAAAACATTTAATTTGGGGCTCACCATTCCAGAGGGTTTCCATCATGGTGGGGAGCATGATAGCAAACATTGTGCTGAAGCAGTAGCTGAGAGCTTACATCTGATCCAAAAGCACAAGGCAGAGAGAGTTAACTGGGAATGACATGGGCTTTTAATGCCTCAAAGCCCACTCCTAGTGAGACACCTCCTCCAAGGCCACACCTCAACAGTTCTATCAATGGGAGCCAAATACTCAAATATATGAGTCTATGGGCCATTCTCATTTGAACCAACACAACAACCTTCTGACAGCTTGCTCAGAGAAGCCATGAGTTAGATATTGCCACGTTTTGAATCTCTAGGCAATCGTTTAGAAGTCACTTAAGCCAGTTGGTGGCAGCCCAGCACTCGGGAGGCAGAGGCAGGCAGATCTCTGTGAGTTTGAGGTCAGCCTGGTCTACAGAGTGAGTTCCCTGGAGGCTCCAAAGCTACAGAGAAAACCTGTCTTGAACCCCCCCCCCAAAAAAAAAGAAGTCACTTAAAATTCTGTCAGTGTGGGCAATTAGACCCATGATTGTTGTCCGTTTTTATTCATTACTAGTGCAATTATTTGCTTTAAGATAATGTTTTCAGGAGGTTAGAGTTATGGCTTAGGATATGACAAGCATGAAGACCAGAGTTTAAGACAGTCAGGACTACACAGAGAAACCCTGTCTCGAAAACAGTGTTTAGTCATCAATTGGTGCCTGTTTTTTCAAGGTCTCATCATCTGCCAGACATGAGATGCGTGTGTGAGATTGCAGCTATGAAGTCATAGCCCCAGACCCTTGAGCTAAAGAGAGTAAAGTGAGGTCCCCTTCAGTCTTGAAGAGCATGTTTCAGGGGTACGTTTGTCCAAGGATCTGAGCCAGGAGGCTGAGAGAACAGGGATAAAGGGTGTCAGGAGTGGAAAGGTATCAGGTCAAGCACAGACACAACCCAAGCAAAGTTGGCAACTTGAGAAAGGCCAGGCAGGGACAAGCCAGGTGGGGACAGGCTTCTAGAAGGCCGCTGCTGCTGGCACAGAAAGAGGTCCAGAGAGTATGTGCTGCTCCTCACAGCTTGTATTCTATTCTCACACAATTTATTAAATCCATATAATTCATATATTATAAAATTTACTCTTAAAGAATTCATCACTTTCATATATTTGTAAGGCATGCAGCCATCACTACCATTCATTTCCAGAACATTTTCATCATCACAAAATAAAGCCCCTTGTCTCTGCTGGGTTGCTAAGACTAACCTTGAATTTCTGGTCCTCCTGCTACCACTTTCCAAGTGCTAAGGGATTACAGGCATGTACTACCATGCCTGTTTTAGTTAATTAATTAATTAATTAGACAATCTTCCAAACTGAGCTATGTAAAAGTAAAAGGATGCTATTAGTAATTTGCCAGAATACCGAGGTAAAGCTGTGCTTTCCTGGGAAAATCAGAACTATGACTCCAAGATTCATCCAACTGCTTTCTAGCATCAGATCTTGTGTGACCATTGTTACCATATTAGTTCTCTTTGTTCTAGGTAGTGCCACTTAAAACAAAAACAAAAAACACCCTTACTGTCATCTCAGTGGGGTTTCAAGAGGAACATGTGCACTTTACTTTCAAGAGGTATAAAGGACAGGCATAACTATACTCAGAATTTTGTTTGGATTAAAATAATAAACACCTAGCATAAACTAACTGAAGCAAAGGGACTTTAAATTTTTCTTTTTTAAAAAATTTACTTTATGGGTGGGGATGTTTCACCTGCATGTATATCTGCATTCTGGCACCTACAGAGACCAGAAGGAGGGATCAGATCCCTTGGAATTGGATTAGCTGATTGTGAGCCACCATGTAGATGCTGGGAACTGAACTTGGGTCCTCTGCAAGAGCAGCCATGTTCTTAACCACCAAGACACCTCTCCAGCCCTGCAAAGGGACCTTTTAGTCTATTGTGCTCATAAAAGGAGGGCTGAGCCATCACAACAAGGTGGGAAACACAGAGATGGCGCCAGGAATCAGACCCAGACTGATTCCTGACTGCACCTCATGTCTGCTCCTCTTACCTTTGCTCTTCCTAGTGAGGCAATGTCACTGCTCACAGGCCCAGTGGGACAGCTGTCCAGCACATGGTACTTACAGCACTAACACCAGAGTCCTGTTCTGACCTAAAGGCAAACATTACAGAGGAGAGACTTGATGTCCCAACTAAGATCGAATGGCCATCCCCCGTTTGCATGGGCTAAGTGGGGCGTGGGATATCTGATCTATATAAAATCAGGTTCAAGTTCAACCTCCTGTGAGAGGTTAGTGCTGAGGACATGAGTGGAGCCATAGATTCCTCAACAGTGACAAATCTGTATGGCATGGATGATGGATTTGAGAAGCAATGGTACAAAGGTTATGCTTCAGCACCTCACTGCAACTGCTGAATTAGAAATTCTTAGCCTCTTCTAGTGCTAAAGTAGGTGGCAGTTTGAAACCCTAACACTGAAAATGTCTCCCTTCTCCTCCACATCCCCATTTACATGGATCCCCATGTGGAAGACCTGGCTTTGATGTCTGAATACTTCCATTTCCATAGAAAGCCTTTTCCTTATCCTTCTCATTCTGATCCAAAAGGCCCAAGAAGAAACCTTAGAGATAATTTACATACCACAAAGATGTCCATTGGCATAGTAACCTCTTGAGTTGCTCCTTTGAAATAATGTCAAAGTTTGGGGAAGTACTATAGCCAGTGGGGTCTGTCCTAGAGATTCAGTTCATGTTGGCCTAGTAAGGAGCCTGAGAAGTTCTGTAGCAAAGAGACTAACACTTTCTTAAATTCATTTACTAAGGACTCTTTGCCATCTTAAGTGACCAAGTAATACTGTTCCATGGAACAACCTTTGGGAAGAAAAATCAGACATCTCCTTTTGTGAATGAAGAAAGTAAGGCTTGTAGAGAGACTGTAGTTAATAGTTTTCCAAAGCTAATGCCAGGAAGCAGTGGCACTGGTTTCCTGTTGCCTCTGGCAATTGACCTTGGTCAAAAGCTAGTGAAAGTCTAGCATCTTCCTCTCTTCCTCGTGTCTAATTCAGTTGTCATCAGAAACAAGATTTATCATGTATCCAGGGTTCCTTATGTGACATCGTTAAGGTGAGTCAGTATGCAAAAGAAGAACCAGGCTTAGGGCTGAGGAGATGACTTAGTGGGTAAAAGTGCCTGCTGCTCAGGTGAGAAGATCTACGTTAGAATCCTCAGACCCAAGCCAGACAGATGCTGGTGGCGCATGCCTTTAATCCCAGCACTTGGGAGGCAGAGGATCTCTGTGAGTTCGAGGCTAGCCTGGTCTACAAGAGCTAGTTCCAGAATAGGCCCCAAAGCTACAGAGAAACCCTGTCTCAAAAAAAAAAAAAAAAAAAGGAAAAAAGAAAAAAAAAAGAGAAATATGCCCACAACATAAGAAGCTATACCTGCTATTTAGCAGGGCACAGGCAATACCTTAAGAGTATGCTGTAACAATCTCTTCTAATAAAAATACATTGGTCTAATCTAGAGAAAGGCTGATAGAATGGATTTTTTCAAACCTGATTCTGATATGTGCATACAAATGTTATGTAGAGGTCAGAAGATGACCTTGGTGAAGGTCCTTGCCTTCTACTTGTTTGGAATAGGGTCTCTGTTGATTTTTTGCTGAGTAAGCAGGTTGATGACCCACGACCCTATCTGCCTGTGATCACTGAGATTCCAAACACTTACCTGTCATGCTTTTAAGTTGGGTCTGAGGATTCTTCCTCCCCCCCCACCCCCGCCGGGGTTTCTCTGTGTAGCCCTTACTGTCTTGGAATGCACTCTGTAGACCAGGCTAGTCGTGGACTCAGAGATGGTGGTGTGCCACCACCGCCTGACTACGGGCATATTTCTAAGCTAATACAATGATCCAACCTCAATATAGAAAAGAAATAACAGGATAATAATTCATAATAAGACATGCTTATTCAGTTGCTCTTGCATATAGAGTCACCATGATCTCAGCCCTTTCCTGCCTGGCTCGTACTGGGGGGGGGGGGGCAGTCTCGGACACTGGGTCTCTTGTTTCCGTCAGATAGACAAAGGTACTGCAAAGATGGTCAATGTACCCAAAACCTAAAGGACTTTCTGTAAAAAATGTAGCAAGCAAGCATCAACCTCACAAAGTGACCCAGTATAAGGAGGGCAAGGATTCCCTGTACGCCCAAGGAAAGCGGCACTACGATCAGAAGCAGAGTGGTTACAGTGGGCAGACAAAAAAAAAATTCCAAAAGACAGCTAAAACCACAGATCGTGCTCAGACTTGAGTGTGTGGAGCCCAACTGCAGGTCCAAGAGGATGCTGGCCGTTAAGAGATGCAAGCATTTTGAACTGGGAGGAGACAAGAAGAGAAAGGGCCAAGTGATCTAGTTCTAAAACTTGTGTTTTCTGAGAGGAAAATGCTAAAGCAGTAGGAAAATTACCTGTTAGAATATAAAGTTATTGTTACTGATAACAAAAACAAAACAAAACAAAAAAAGAATCAGTGTGAATGGGTTGACTACAAATATAGACTGATCGAGAGGTACCATGAATGACAACATTACACAACCTGATTTTCTAAATTAGTAAACTGCCAGGTGGTGGTGGCGCACGCCTTTAATCCCAGCACTCAGGAGGCAGAGGCAGGCGGATCTCTGTGAGTTCGAGACCAGCCTGGTCTACAAGAGCTAGTTCCAGGACAGGCTCCAAAACCACAGAGAAACCCTGTCTCGAAAAACCAGAAAAAAAAAAAAAACAAAAAAAAAAAACAAAACTAAATTAGTTAACTGTTTTTGGTAGATTTCAAGCAAATCAAAATACTATCTCTCAATAGGCATAGTAGTTTCCTCCTCAAAAAACTGTGTATGAAAACTACCCAGAACACTTTGACTGAGGGCTTATTATGAAACAGAGCTGATGTCCGAGTGTTTTCGGTGAATTAGACCATTCAGTCTTCGTAACCATCCTGTTTCGGTGTGGTTTCAGATGCCTGTGTAAAGATGTGACCAGGAAGATAGGTTAACTGTTCCCCGGCTCAGAACACAATCTAAATCTTCCATATTCCTGTCATCTGAAGGACCCAGAAACTGAGTCACCTGGATATTTACTCCACAGATCATGACCAGATAAAGGCTGTTTGGGATCTGGGAAGCCATAGTATTCAAAAGGAATCCAGACCTGGCCCCCTCTTCACAGCACAGTCACTGTCTGCCCAGGAGCATGACAGAAGAGCAGTTGGAGAGTGTTTGAGTTGGCCTTGGGCCCAGGTGCCCTCCAGGACCTGCCAGCAAGTCTTCAGAACGCAGAGACAGGAAATAGGCTGGGTGCCTTTTGCCCTTCCTCATGGCCCACCGTCTCTTGCCAAAAACCCAGCCCTAGATTTTGCATCCAGCAACTTCTCATCACAGGAATCAGGAAAAATTAGGGAGCAGAGAGAAAACACAGAGGACTAAACCCCTTCTAAGTTGCCAGGCTGGGGAGAATCTTGGAACTTTTCTCCCTCCAACAGTAATCATGCTGCTCTGAAGGGCATTGGACGGCAGGTCTGCCCCTCCTCTGCTCCATGCTCTGAAAAGGAGTTCTGGCTGAGTGTACCTCTCTTGGGGTAATATGAGATGACCCCAGACTGATGGTAGAAAGACTGGGAAGATGGGACAAAGCTGAAAAGTGGTGGTGGGAGGCAACCCAGGGCTTGTGATCCGTGGTCTCTGAGTTCCCTGTCTGCACCTACATCTGCAGGCGTCTGGTGCTGATGTCCACAACTCTGCAAAGACAAAAGTGATGAATCTTGCCCTGGTAGTTGTTAGTGGGATAATAACTCCTGGTGTTTGTTGCTTCCCTACCCAATGAATCTCTGTCATTTCGAGGCCAGCCTGGTCTACAGAGTGAGTTCCAGGACAGCCAGGGCTATGCAGAGAAACCATGTCTCCAAATCAACAACAACAAAAAAGACCAGAGTTGAAGGTCATCTCCAGCTACTTAGTTTGAGACCAGTCTGGGCCACATGATACCATCTCAAAGCACGCCTTTAATCCCAGCACTCGGGAGGAAGAGGCAGGCGGATCTCTGTGAGTTCGAGACCAGCCTGGTCTACAAGAGCTAGTTCCAGGACAGTCTCCAAAACCACAGAGAAACCCTGTCTCGAAAAAACAAAACAAACAAAAAAAAAAAAAAACAGGCCTAGTAAGATGGCTCAGTAGGTAAAAGCATTTGCTACCAAAGCTGACAACCTGAGTTTGATCCACCAGAGCAATGTAGTAGAAGGAGAGAACCAGCTCCTCCTCATCTCTTGTTCTCTGACCTCAACACGTGCACTGTGGCATGTGACCCACACACAAAATAAATAAGCAATTCTAAAAAAAATTAAAGATGGGGGCTGGTGAGATGGCTCAGTGGTTAAGAGCACTGGCTGCTCTTCCAGAGGATCTGAGTTCAATTCCCAGCAACCACATGGTGGCTCACAACCATCTGTAATGCTTTCTGGTGCTCTCTTCTGGCATGCAGACAGAACACTATACATAATAAATAAGAATATCCCTATGTCCCAGTTCTCTCCCAAATGAATGACTCTTTAAAAAAAACAATCTAAAGACAAGAAAACCATCAAACAGATGGATTCTGTAGGTTCTAGTCTAGCTCATTGGTCATTACCCCATGGTTTGTTTGCTCATGGCGGTGTGTTGCTAGTAAATGCCACATCCTCCAAGATTCTCTATTTAATATTGTTAATATTTATTAATGGCTTATTGTATGCCTCCAAACTCTTTATATCCTAAGTCCTCATAGTAACTCTGTGAGATGAGTAGGCTCACAAACTGTATTTCCAGATGAGAAAGTTGCGGTCCAGCACATTTGTGTTTAGATGCTCAGGTCTCACAGCCAGTGAGAGGTAAGGGCTGAGATGGCAGCCCAGCTGTTCTGAAAGAGTTAAGTAGCTGGGCAGTGGTGGCACATGCCTTTAATCCCAGCACTCGGGAGGCAGGGGCAAGTGGATCTTTGTGAGTTCGAGACCAGCCTGTTTTACAAGAGCTAGTTCCAGGACAGGCTCCAAAACTACAGAGAAACCCTGTCTCGAAAAACCAAAATAAATTAATAATAATAATAATAATAGAGCACGCCTGAGGCTGTACCTGAGAGACAGGCAACTGTTTCTGTTTCAGATGTGCTGACATGAATGTGGGTTCCTTTCCTTCACCCCTGGGCTTTCTTCTGGTCTCTGGTTCCCCTTAGTTAACAAGGATGCATTGCTCAGGATGAGGGTACTGGAGCCTTCCATCTTGTTGAGGTGGGTCTTTCTGTTTGTGTTGATTGGGCTTCATACTCTAGGCTAACTGGGGACAAGCTTCTGTCTTTGTGAGTGTGGGGTTATAAACGCATGCTCGCATATCCAGCCTTGATGTAGGCTCCAGGGATCAAGCTCAGGTTGTCCAGCTTGTACAGCAAATGCCCTTATCCGCTAAGCCATCTCACTGGGCCCAGAAATGCAATCTGAATGTATATGTCAAAAAGTATTCTTCCAGTTCCCTGTTTCTAGAAAAAGAAAACCTTTCTGTTCATCATTAGGGAAATTCCAAGAAATGCAGTAATAGCCTAAGTCACTTTCCCTTGTCATTGACACTTGGCCACATCTTGGGCACCTACTTATGACATGTACTTTTGAAATCATGACAGATCCCTCACTAAGTCTCCTGTCATTTTTTTATGAGATCTTATACTGCCTCCTTCTCATTCTTATTAGATTATTGGGGGAGGGGGTTGCTGGGAGATGCTTGCCACACAAGCATGAGCATCTGAATTAATTTCCCATTACCCAGAGCCAGTGGCAGAGAGAAGCTGACACGCACACACAGGCGTACGCACACCCCTTGTTGAGCTTCTTGTAGACACCTCATTGTTGTTAGATTGTCAGTTTCCTACAAAATATGAAAATTTAAAACGTTTCAAGTGGTGAGCCCAGGCTTTTTAACAGTTTTCATGGGGGCACAGAGAGGATCTAGAGAGAAGATGCTGCAGTTAAGAGCACTTGTTGTTCCTGCTGAGGACCTGAGTTCAGTTCCAGCACCCACATGGTAGGTGGACCACCATCAGTAACTCCAGTTCCAGTGCATCTAATGCCCTCTTCTGATTGCCACCAGCACCAGTCATGCATGCGATGCACAGACATCCTTGCAGGCAAAACACTCATACATATAAAATAAAAAACAGACCAGACAAATACAGATTTCTCAGAGGTTGGGGTCTTGACTTGCCAAGTGTACACAAGGTGTGCCATCTAGCACCACTAAAATAATAGAGGTTTTCATGTGAGCAGTGAAGTTAGTGTGCAGTCATTGGTTCCAGTGGTGCTGTCCCTCAAGGGCGGTGTGGCCGCCTCTGATGAGGGCTTGTGTTACATTCTCCACTGTGTGTCACACTGTATAAACTAGCGGACGGTACAGACCCCAGCTTCACATGGGTATGTCTTCGCCTCTTGTTCTTTCTGGCCTTTTATCCAACTCTACAGCCTTTTCTTCCCAAGTCATTCCAGCACTGAACTCCACTAAGCAGATGCTCTTAGGACTGCAACCAGCACCTTCTCAACCTAGAAAGGCCTGGCCGGTTCCAGGGACACCAAGGCTGTGTGACCAAGCTAAGATTGTGATGATTCAGGGTGTCCCAACATAAACTGGCACTTCCTACTCTGGACTGAGCCGTTAATCCATCAGCTCCTCCTGTGCCCCACTAGCCAGATACCATCCAAATTAAGCACGTTAAGTAGTGCAGGAGAGGGACCAAGACCTCCCTACAGATCACATTTAAAGGCAAGGTTTATGAAACCAGACTCGGCAGATACAGGTTTGAACTCTAAATTTCTAAACTTCCCTAAACCCCAACCCAGTTCTGCAAACTGGGATTAATGATTCTTGTATCACAAGATTCAAGATAAAACACGTGGGAACCACTGACTGACGTAGACGCACCAATAAATGGCAGCAGTGCTCTGTGTTCTGCCCAGTGGCTGTCTAGTCCCAAGCCGAATGCTTTCAGCGAATGAAGGAAACAGGACCTCCACACTTGGCAGGTGCCTGCGCAGTGATCCCGGGGCTGGAAACAATAAAGCTTGTCTCCAGATGTGGCAGCTGAGTGCCCTTTGAAGGGTGAGTTTGTCATGGCTCTCTCAGACGCTGCCAGCCTCTCCCACAGAAGCAGCAGCAGTCTGCCGTCTCTGCACAGGCTCTGGCCCTTCTCCCTGCCGCCTTTGTTCTATTTCAGTGCCTGTGAAGGTGCAGGAAAACTGCTGCCTTCCTCGTGTTGCTATTTAAGGACACTCTGAAAGATGCTGCCACCACTGCTCCCACCTCTGTGACAGCTGCTGCTCCTGTCCCTGCCACAGTGGACTGCATGGCCTGTGACCCCATCCTTGGGTGAAGTGCCTTAGCAAGAGCTGGCTTGGACGCACACATGAGACCTGGGGAAGTCATGCTGCCCTTTTGTTTAAGACCCCTGAGTCATCATCCCTCCCAGGGCTTTGGTCAGTGTCCCTGCACTGCCTCACCTGTCTGTATCACTACAGCATTTTGTCACCTGACAAGCTAGTCCCCTCCTTGTTCTTCAGAGAAAATCATGCAGATACTCCTGTCCCCTTCCACCCATCTGCAGTTCACACCTGGGATTCTTTCCCCATTCCACGGTGAAGCATAGTCCAGGAGGAGTCAGGGTGCCATTATCTAGGTCTAACCAAAATACGTTGAAAATACATGCTTTCTGAATGGCTCAATAACCTCCAGTTACTATAATGGCAGCCTAGGCTTTAGGGAGTCCAAGTTCTCTGTCCATCAGGCAAGACATCCCTTAGATATCAGTAATCCTGCTTTCTTTGCTGGCTTCCCTGTATTCTCAATGCAGTGTCTCAAAGCCTGGCCTTGCTGTTTGAATCAGCCCTAATTTCTTTTTCCTAGACCTTCAGGTCTTATCAGTAAAATATCTGGGCCAGGCAGCTGCCTCCATTTGGCTTCCCATTATTACGGAGCGGCTGCCTGCCTCGCAGGCTTGGGATCCAGTTGTATCTGCTTGCCCAGCAAAATTCCCCCAGTGCCCTCAGCTCCACACAGCAGCACTGTCAGATGTTGCAGTGTGACACACGCCACTACCACCTGACCCACACCGACCCCACGGCTGCGCTAAAGCTTTGTTCCCAAGGTGCACAGCTTGCTGGAGCTGCTTTGTATTACAGTAATCCTGTGTTGTTTCTTACACACAAGTGGAGATTGAATGTATTCGACGGCATGTAAAGCTCCTTCCCTTCTAAACCTCCTTGTCCCTGTTTCTTTTTTTCTTTCTTTCTTTTTAAACATTTTAATGGTGATTTAGACAGAAATTTTTCTTTGTGACTTAATATTGGCTACAGTCCTTCAAATTTCATATCTGCTTTTTGGTTTTGTTGTTGTTATTTGGTTAGTTGGGTTTCTTGTTTGTTTGTTTGTTTTTGAGTCACAGTTTCTCTGTGTAATCCTGGCAGCCCTGGAACTTGCTCTGTAGACCCAGGCTGGCCTCAAACCCACAAATATTGGCCTGTCCCTGCCTCCCAAGTGCTGGAATTAAAGTCATGGGCCACCACCATCCAATTTATATATGCTTTATAGTATTAACTATGGCTGATAAGATGGCTCAGCGGGTAAAAGCATTCACTAAGGGAGAATGGTGCCCTGAGTTTGATCCCCAGAACCCACTTAAAAGTGGAGAGAACCACATACTACTCATGCAGAGGAGTAGTTCAATTCTCGTCACCCACATTGGACAGCTTACAACTGCCTGTAAATCTGGCTTCATGGGATCTCAAACCTCCGACCTTGGCAGCAGACACCTAACTCTCATGCACATACACACATACATATTTATTTATTAAAAATAAATAAATATATTTTTTAATTTAAGGGTGTAAGATAACATTAGGACAGCTTAGAGAGTAAAGGCACATAAAAGCACTTGCCACTAAACCTGACATTGTGAGTTCAATCCCTGGATCCTACATGGTCAAAAAAGAGAACCTCTTTCATGGCATATGCACACCCACATGCATAAAACATGCCAAATAAATATATATAAAAATGAATGTGTAGCCAACCAGTGGTGGCGCACACCTTTAATCCCAGCACTAGGGAAGCAGAGGCAGGCAGATCTCTGTGAGTTCAAGACCAGCCTGCAGCCTGGTCTACAGAGCAAGTTCCAGGACAGCCAGGGCTACACAGAGAAACACTGTCTTGGAAAAAAAAATTAACATGTATGTGTAACTATATTCATTAACTGTACCAATACTTCCAATACTTCATGGTGTCGAGTGGTGACACCCTCTAGTTATAGTCCCCAAGTAAAGCCTTAGCGGGAAATAAGTAAATATTCTTTAGTTACAAAAAGCAAACAAGCCATGTTCTAAGCCTACTCACCCCTACCTCACCCTAGCCACCCCTTTCCTTTTCTGCCTGCTTATATTTGGGTGTCCACTGTCTTCAGAGCTGTCTTTGCCCTCGTTTCCTTAGCCCCTGTTGGCAAGCCAGGCTTTCTCCACGTGGTGGTAATAAGGATACTTCTCTTTATATCATCTTGCTTAGGACAGCAAAGTATTCTCACATGCATTCCCTGCTGGAGCCTGCGTCAGCCGTTGGGGAGCAGTGGATGTGCTCTCCGTACCCTGGTTTGTGGCAGTAAAAGGATGCCCACGGGAACTACAGTGGCGAGTGATTGGCAGAGTCGCACTCCAGAGTCAGTTCCATCCAGTCTGTTCTATCCCGTAGCCATAGGGCCCTGGGAAAATTAGAGATGATATTAGTGACTTTCCTTTTATTATGATTTTTTTTATTACTTACTTAGTGTGGGAAGCCATGGTTAGGGGAAAATTTTTATGGGACTTGCTTCTCTCCCTCCACCATGTAGGTCCCAGGGGTCAGACGCAGGTCTCCAGGCTCAGCGGTAAGTGGCGTTACTTGCTGAGCCATCTCATCTCCACTACTCCCTTTTAAAAGTATTTTTAGGAGCCTAGAGGGTTATCTCAGTGGTTAAGAGCACTGACTCCCCTTCCAGAGGACCCAAGTTCAATTCCCATCACCCATGTGGCCGCCTACAAGCCTCTGAAATGCCAGTTCCGGAGATTCTAGCTTCTGAGGGTGCGGCCCACATGTGGTGCACAGACATTCATGAGACAAAATACCCATACAGATAAAGTAAGGCATAGACAAACTAAAATAAAATCATATATTTACAGATTGTGTGTGTATGTATAAATTTTATACATACCTTTAATCCCAACACTGGGGAGGCAGAGGCAAGCACATCTCAAAGAGTTCAAGACCAGCCTGGACTACATAGCAAATTCTAGGCTGCCAGGGCTGCATAGTTTTGTGTCTCAAAAAACAAAACAAACAAAAGTGTGGATGTGTATGTTTGCATGTGCATGTTTGTCTGTCTGTCTGCCCTACTGAGCACCCTTACTAATGTATCTTGTTAGAAAGGTAGTTTGGCTAGAGATGGCTTTTTTCCTGTAGTTTCCAGATACTCTAAATTGTGGTCATGCGGCTATATAACCAAATAAACATATTTCAGATATAAAAAGAAGAATTCCTGCCATTTATTTCTTCTTTGGGTCTGAACTCGAAGACACAGCTTTGCAGGACTGTCCTGAGCTTCCGGAGGGAGTCCCTGGCTGTTTTCTGCATGCCCAAGGCAGTCTGCTCACGCTGTTCTTTTCAGTGAGCTTGCTTCTCAGCCACACTAACTCCTGTCACTGAAACTCTGAAGGTGGTCTACGAGAGGGGTAGGAGAATGGCTGTGTGTGGTTCAGTCCCCACTGTCTCGGGTGAGGCACCTGAACTCCAGCCCCTTCTAAGAGTTTTCACACAAGGAATCTGAGTGCTTCTTTAAGCTATCCCTGACCTAGGTGCTGGGGATGGGGATATGTGCAGTGTTGGTAGAGGACATGTTTAGCATTAGGCACAATGCCTGGGTGAAATCTCCAACACCAAAAAATAAACTCCCCCCAAACCACAGATAGCTTCTTCAAAAGTAAAATGCTGCTGCCGGCCGCCTGCTGCTCAGGCCCTCCTGAATGAGAGGAAGCACCTTCCTGAGGTGCCCCTCTTCCTCTCCATGGAGCTTTTGGGCTTGACTGGGATGTCTGTGTGCTCTACACACGTGTAGGTGGCAGGTGTGTGGAGGTCTTAATGAGAGGCCTCCTC
This sequence comes from Microtus oregoni, assembly GCF_018167655.1. Taxonomy (NCBI): domain Eukaryota; kingdom Metazoa; phylum Chordata; class Mammalia; order Rodentia; family Cricetidae; genus Microtus; species Microtus oregoni. The sequence continues at coordinate 47,795,761 of NW_024543063.1, forward strand.
TACAGGATCACTCGTACCCTGCCCACCTCACAAGCTCCCGTGAATAACTTTACCTTTGAACTTGCCTTGCATTCAGCCCCTGATCCTTAGGATTTGGTGACAATCCTTGGCTGGCAGGAAGCTTTGATCCTTGGGGAGTCCAGAGGAAGTCCTGTGATGTGTGGGATTGGAGAGAAGTTGCACAAGGGTGGGTTGCTAAGGTGGACCCATTAATTAAGAAGGAGGCTTTGCCTAACACTCACATCCCTAAAAAAGCTGGGCGCCTGATAGCAGGAGCTCAGCCCCTGCAAGGATGCAGTGTGTTTGCACAAGCAGCTCTCGTATCTAAGGACATAGCACTGTTCAGGGAAATTCCTACCCACACCCCAGGAAAAGCACAGTGCCTCAGACTTCCCCTTTTAAAGAGGTAAAGCTGCTTTCTTTGAATGGTAGGTCGTTGTAGGAGAAAGAAATCTCTGAGGGCTCCAAATGTAGCTCAGATGGCGGAGCATTTGCCCAGCTCTGGGTCCGATCCCTGTACGGCTAAAAAGAGACAAGGGGGCACATGCCTGTACTCTCAACCTCTGGGAGAAAGCAGCAGAGGAGTTCAGAATCATCCTTGACTGCAGAGAGAGCTGGAGGCCAGGGACAGCAAGATGGCTCAGTGGGTAAAGGCGCTTGCTGCCAAGCCTGATGACCCAAGTTCAATCCCTACCTACATAGTATAGGGAGAGAAGTGACTCCCACCCTCACACATGTGTTAGTCAAGGCACATGTACAGTCACATACATTTATACGTACCAAATAAATAAATAGAACTTTGATAATAAATATTAATATAATTTTTAAACTATTTTTGCTTAGAAACGACTTTATTTCATATGAGACTTGCTCATGCACCCCAAAGCCATTCTTTGGTTCCCCAGTAAGTGTCACAGTGAAGCCCCCTTCAGCAGCAGGGTGCTGTTCCTCCTCTCCCACCCACTTGAAAAGGCAGATGACTTCCTTTGATCCCGATAATCAAGCTCACTGTTTACTGCGCAGAGACCTCTCTGTGCCATGTGTGTCTGCCTCCCCCATGGGATTTGGCTGCCAGAGGGATGGGTTCCTGGATTAGTCATGATTTTAGAACCGGTATACTGCCTGGGTACCGTGCAGATCCTTCATAACGATTATTGAATGAGTAACCGCGAAGCAGAACCTTGTTGCAGAGACAGGTTAGAAGAGTGTGGATAGTGCCTGGTTAGGACGGTCCCTGCCATGTTCCCGTGTGTCATATGCTTGAGAAAATCCAGGACATGCCTCACAGACCTGCTGAGCTTGGCTCACGGGGCTCATGGAGCAACACTTAGAAAGGAACAGATGTGGCAGGACTGACTCTTTAAAACCTGCATCCCCGTGCAAAGTCAAAATACAAGACCCCAGTTAAAGAAGGGATAAGGGTAGAGAGATGGCTCCGCAGGTGCATGCTTACTGTCCTTGCAAGGACCTGGGTTCAATTCCTAGCACCTACACAGCAGCTCACAACTGTCTATAACTCCAGTTCCAGATTGCACACGATACACAGACATCCATGCAAGCAAGCACACATCACATAAAATAAATACATCTTTAAAAGAACTGACATATTTATTTAGTGTATATGAGTGTTCTGTTTGCATGTATACCTGAATGACAGAAGAGGGCATCAAATCTCAATGTAGATGGTTGTGAGTGCCGGGAATTGAATTCGAGAACTCTGGAGGAAGCACAGCCAGCGCTCTTAACTGCTGAGCCATCTCTTCAGCCCCAAATAAATACGTATTTTAAAACATTTTACCATTAATAATAGTAAAATACAGTTTTCCCCTTTCCCTTCCAGAATCTCACTTGTCTTGTCCTGGTGTTTACTGATTGCCACTGAGGTTGCTCTAGGGAGAAGAAAACTGAAGTGTGAAATAATTGCATGCTCTTCATAGCTCATCTTTACCCTGTGCAGTGTCAATCTTAAATGCAAATAGAAGAGTGTTTACCTCGTGTGCAGAATCACCCAGATTACACACTGTGTAGCCCGCAGCTTGCACAGGCATGTGCCTCTCCACCATCGGGAAAGGGAGGGAACTGCACAGCCACTTCCCTTTTTGATTCCTGCCCCTGCTCTCAGCGCTGTGTCCCTCCTTCAGGCTGACCGGAAGGAGCAAGGATGATAGATGGTTATGCTTCCTTCTATGTCGTTGATTTTAGTGTAGATGTTTGGCTAAAACAAAAACATGAATGAGTAAGAAAGGATGTTAGGTAGGGTTCCCTGAAAACCGTTACATTCTTTGTGTGGTGGGAACAGCTTCTAGTTAGAATGGAAAGCTGGAACCCTCCAGGCTGCCAGCACCTTCCTGTGTTCGGTTGTAAGAGTGGCAGACCCCGTGACCTGCTTCTGGCTTCCAGGGTTGCTCATCTCCCTTCACCATAGTCTGCCAGGGGGTTGTCTTCCTGGGCCATAGTGACCGCAGGAAGAGATGCACCTATGAGATGCGGCATGCGTCCCCGCTGCTCATGTTCCTGCTCCATTGCCTCATTGGATGTCATTTACAAGATACAGAGCCAATACAAATTATTTCAGTAATAGGTCATTAAAGCAGGCAGCACAGGCCTTGGGGGACTGGACTGCCTGGTTGGCACTGTGTCGATAAATGTCCTTAGAATTAAGAAGCTGGTCAGGAGTGGCATGTGTGCCTCATTACCCATGAATGTGTTCCATCATCTGCCAGATGCCAATCATTTTATGAAGTACTGGGCCACACTAGAGGAAGAAGGCAAGACATGGCCTGGGCATTAGTAGTATTTGTGATCTAATAAGGAAAATATTTTTAATTATATAACACCAATCCCCAACATAAATAAAAAAAAACATCACAACAAATAAATGATAATTGTGATAGGGACTACAGACAGAATTCAAGGAGATTAGACTTAGCTTGGTGGGCATTCGAGAGAAAAGCTTTTGGATGTGGTATCTTGTAGGTGTGTGTGTAGCTTCCCAGCATAAAGGGATAGCATTGCAAAGGTGTGGGTCAGGGAAGGAGCTCTGCTTAGGAAGAAAAATCTAGAGCCAGAGCTCAGGCAGCCAGAGGGAGGCTGGGTGTGGGAAGGGCGAGCCGGGGCTTTTTAGGGTGACCCTGTTCCCTGCCTTGCCCCATTCTTCTCCAGTGCCCATGCTGACCAAGAACCTCACAAGGTGGAAGAATCCTAATTTACCATAGCAAGCCCAAGACACATGATACAGCACCTCAAACCCACAGAGATCTGCCAGCTTCTGTCTGCTCAGTGCTGGGATTAAAGACTTTTTTTGTACCATGCTGTCCAGCCCTAAAAAATTTTAAACTATTCCAGGCAGTGGTGGCACACACGTTTAATCCCAGCTCTCAGGAAGCAGAGGTAGGCGAATTTCTGTGAGTTTGAGGCTAGCCTGATCTACAGAGCAAGTTCCAGGACAGCCAGAGCTACACAGAGAAACCCTGTCTCGGAAAACCAAAAATAAAATAAAATAATTTTTTTAAAAAACTATATCCAAACATACCTGTAACCCTCAAAAGAATGAGGCACAGGGATCTCAAGTTTAAGGCCAGTCTGTCTCAGAAAAACAAAACCAGGAGATGGTTCAGTGGGCAAAAGCGCTTTCCACCAAGGGGACCGTGAGATGGTTGAGTGGGTAAAGGTGCTTGCTACCAAGGCTTCTGACTTCAGTTCTGCCCTCAGGATCCACATGGTTGAAGGAGAGAACTGACTTCCATGTGTGCTTGTGCATACACACATAGGGCCTGAGAAAAATGTGGGCAACCAGCTGTTCTAGAAGCATCTGTACCCAGGCAGTCTTACTGTCTTTGTCCTGAGGCCTCTGCGAGCCTTTGACTGGAGGATCCAGGTGCTATACTAGGGCCTGGAAATAATGAGGAGCAGCCTAAAGTCCAAGTGAAATGTCGCGGGTAAGAGACACAAAGGAACCTTCTGTGGGACAAGGGCCACAGCCAGCTCTCCCTTCTCCAGGTTGGAAGGTCCCTGCATTATCTTCACAAGGACGCCTGAGATTGCTTCCCAGCAGAGGTGCTTATGACCTGTCTCTCTATCCAGGTGCTGAGTGATGTCCTCAAGGATCTCTATCACCTGCTAAAGCATGTGGTGCGTCTGGAACCCGATGATGTGGCCAAGCTACATGCCCAACTTGCCCTGGAAGAGCTAGATGAGATCATGAGGAACTTCCTGTTCCCTCCCCAGAAGCTGGAGAAGAAGATCGTGGTCCTGCCATAGTCCTGGTTCCTAGGACCTGGAAGACTGGGAGGGACCAAGCAGCCAAAGCAGTGGCCATACACCTCCCAGCAGATGGCTCCACCTCCTTGGTGCTGGCAATATGGCAGGCTTTAAGGTAGCTCTGTGGTGCTGGGCACTTGGTGTTCAGGGCTACCTTTCTAGAGCGTCCATTTAGGCTCCTGCATCTGGCCCAGAGCGTGTGCAGTTAGAAGGGAAAGGATGAATCCCATCTAATCTGCACATTTTCATTGTCCTGTGCTATTTAGAGGAGATGCGCATGTGACTATGGACCATTTTCTTGCAGCTGGAGAGGCTGCCTGCACAGGTCCTATCTTGATATTCTTTCATGGTGAGATGATTCTGCCTATGATGAGGAGCAGGCAGAGCTGTCGCGTTTGGCTGTAAAAGAGTCATGTGGGTGTGCAGCTGTGGGAAGGGGAAGGAAACATTACTTAAACGTACGAAAAGGAATAAAATTACCTTGTTGGAATAATCAGCCAGGCTGACTCTGGTCGTTGAGCTGATTGACGCTCGCAGAAAGAAAGGAGTAAGCACTGTTTGTCCTCTAGGGCCATTTTCTTTTGCTCCCTCTGCTCCTTTTTTGTTTGGTTTGGTTTGTTTTTCAAGACAAGGTTTTCCTGTATAGCTCTGGCTGTCCTAGAACGCTCTGTAGACCAGGTTAGCCTTGAACTCAGAGATCCACCTGCCTCTGCCTCCTAAGTGCCTCCTAAGTGATTAAAGGCGTGCACCACCACTGCCTGGCTCCTCTGCCCATTTGCAGGGTGAAAACTGAGACAGTGGAATAGACTTTCTGAGAAAAGGCAGACAGAAAATGTGTTATATATGGGTGGCCTGCCACCAGCTCATTGAAACAATCTCAGATGTAACACTGTGGTTGCTGACTCATTTATTTATATATTTTGGTGTTTTCATTGCACAGGAAGAAAGGAAGAAAGAAAGAAAAGAGATTGAAGACTGAGGAGATACCTCAGTCCCTAAAGTATTTGCTATGCAGCATGAAGACCTCAGCTCAGTCCCCCAGCATCCAAGTGAAAAGGCTGCTTGTGGCAGCACATGCCTATAATCCAGCACTGGGAGGAGAGACAGGCACATCAATGAGGCTCACTGGCCAGCCAGCATAAAAAAAAAAAAAAAAAGAGCCAAGTACTCAAGAGTCAGGGAGGCAGGTGGATCTCTCTAAGTTCGAGGTCCACCTGGTCTACAAGTTCCAGGACAGCCAGGGGCACACAAAGAAACCCTGTCATGAAAAAAGCCAGGCAGTGCCTCTTGAGAAACAGCACCCAAGGTTGTCATCTGATCCACACACATACACAGTGTGCATGTACCCTCACCATCATGCACATACACACACGAAGAAGAAACTGGCTGGTTGCCTCAGATAAGCCCACTCTGTTGCCCACCTTGACACGTCTAATCGGGAGTTTCCTGGTTCTCAGCACCACAGGGCTAAGCATGGAACTTTGTCCGAGACTTTCTCCCTACTTTCTGCTCTAAATGAAGCAGAACCCAACTCTGACGGCATGCTGACACACACATGCTCCTGCCTGTCAACGACAAGCCAGGTTACAGCGGGGCCTCGGCTCAGCCTTCCTCATAGGCTTCCCCAGAAAGGGGTATCCCTAGAAAGGGGCTTCCCCCAGAAAGGGGCAGCTCACAGTTACAAACCACAGTCAGCCTAGCGAGCCAAGGGGCAGTGGTGGTGCACACCCTTGACCCCAGCACTCAGGAGCCAATTCCAGGCCAGCCAGGGCTACACAGTGAGGCTGTCTTAGGGGGAAATCAGAACAGAGGCCCATGAGTGCTTTGAGGGAATATTCCTGTTCAGCTAGAGCAATAGCATTAGTTGTATTTTTCAGATCGAGAATGTCCATAAATCAGGGTTGGTGTTTTTAAGACAAGGATTTTCTTAGATCACCTGGACAAACGTGAAAATCCTCTTCCTTCCTTCCTTCCTTCCTTCCTTCCTTCCTTCCTTTCTTCCTTTCTATTTTTCTGTTTGTTTGTTTTGTTCTGGTTTTTGTGTGTTTTTTTGTTTTTCGAGACAGGGTTTTTCTCTGTGTGGCCCTGGCTGTCCTAGAACTCCTTCTGTAGACCAGACTGGCCTCGATTAGCGTTTAGAGTACAAACAGCTTAGGGCTGGAGAGATGGCTCAGCAGTTAAGAGTGCATGCTGTGCTTGCAGAGGACCCAAGTCTGGTTCCCAGCACCCACATCAGGCAGCTCCACCTCTGGCCTCTGAGGGCACCAGCACTCATATGTACACATACACACAAATCATTTTTGAAATTATTTACATATACATATATGTATGTGTACACACACCCCACACGTATATAATTGAAAAGGAGAAAGCCTGCTCAGACCTACAGGTTGACTATGTCAGGAGGTCCATGTAACTGTCCATGGTAGCACTGACTTGAGGACCTTCTCCATCTGAATCCGTGTGCCCCTCAGAGCCTCTTAGCCCGTTTAGCTCCATGTATAAGATGACTTATATTTGAACTATTTATCAAAAGACTCAAAGTATTTGACTTTGTTGATTTTGGTATGCTTAATTTAAGAGTAATTTTTTCTTCCTGACTTCAAATTCAAAGAGAAGATAATTTAATGTAACCCTTCTAAACATTACCAAATTATTAAAAATTATCAAATAACTCTTCTAAGCCATGCATGGTAGTTAATTCTTATAACCACAGCACTCAGGAGGTTAAGGCAGGAGGTTTCAGTGAGTTCAAAGTCAGACAGTAGGACAGTTTGTTGCGCTCTCCCACCAAAGCACTGAGAGCATAGCTCATAGCAAAAGAGCCAAACTATCCTTAGGGAGCTTGTGCTGTAGTGAGTTCAAGGACAGCCAGAGCTTCATAAAGAGACCCTATGGTGGTCACCTTTAATGTGGCGCACGCCTTTATTCCCAGCACTTGGGAGGCAGAGGCAGGCAGATTTTTGGACACTCAAGGCCAACCTGGTCTACAGAGTGAGTGCAGGACAGCCAGGGCTGCACAGAGAAACCCTGTCTCAGAGAGCGAGAGAGAGAGAGAGAGAGAGAGAGAGAGAGAGAGAGAGAGAGAGAGAGAGGGAGAGGGAGAGTCTTGAATAAAAACAAAGAGAAACTGGGCTGGCAAGATAGCATAACATGTAAGGGTTTTGGCTGCCAAGTCTGACAGTGTGAGTTTGAATCCCAGGGAACCCATGATAGAGGAATTAATGTAATAAAATGTTTTGGTTTTTTTTTTTTTTTTGGTTTTTTTTTTTTTTTTTTTTGGTTTTTCGAGACAGGGTTTCTCTGTAGCTTTGGAGCCTGTCCTGGAACTAGCTCTGTAGACCAGGCTGGTCTCAAACTCAGAGATCCGCCTGCCTCTGCCTCCCGAGTGCTGGGATTAAAGGCGTGCGCCACCACCGCCCGGCTAAATTATTTGTGAAGTCAGAAGTGAGGACAGCGAGTGTCGGGTGAAAGCTCTCAGTACTACAGCCTGGTGAAGTGGGTAGCTCAGAAAACCACAGGGATGAACGGATGTCCCCAAAGACGTGGGAAGAAAACCTCCAGGAAGAGGAACAGAAAGTACAAAGCCCCCCCCCCCCCAAGAGCTGTGAGGCTGAGGAGGAGCTGGAATCCATGGTGGCATAGATGTAAGGGGGACGGAAAGGGAGCAGAGAGGTTCGCTGAACAAAGGGTGCAGCCACAGATGAATTTCCCTGAAGCCGCTTCCTTCAGCTTGTTTCTGGAAAGTGCTGCAAAGCTAACGTGGTATGTGTTGTAAAACTGGAAATAAATATAACCACACAGCCCTTTTTCTATTTTCTGCTCAATCACAAGAAAGCAGCAGGCTGATTCCTCTCTACTCCCCTCCCCCCAGTTTGGCTTCTGCTGCTCCTACAACAGAAAGGACAGCAAGTGTGTGCATCTGCCCGGGATCCACCCACAGGCCCTGGCCTGTCCCTTTATCTCAGAGGACACCTGAAGGAAGTGCCACAGCCATCTGCCTGTGACTCTCACCAGGGGTTGGAAGGGTGGCCATGGCATGGGAAAACTGATTAGTTTGTGGTAATAAGCCGGAGGATGGTCCATTCATCTGACCTGTTAAGACCAGAGAAAGCCTTCTGTAGTTTCCCACAGCCCGGTTTCTATGACAGCGGAGTGCTGAATGGATGTTGAGAGCTGGCCACCTTTCCATGACTGTGTGGCCGCCTTCCCCGAGCCCCAGCAGTGCTGATGACCTCGAGGGCCTGGCTGTGTCCTGCTGCAGGCTCGCTTGTGCTGCAGTCACACGCACAGCCTCACTGCGGTGTGCTGCACTTCTGACTGCGCGGAGCTCAGTGTCCGCTTGGCGTGGGGGCTGGGAATAAGTCTGGCTGCTGTCTGTGCCGCAGCCTCTTCCCTGCTGGCCAGCGCTAGCTCTGCTGCAGCACACACTGGCAGGGAAGCCATACCCTCTCATCCGCCTGGGAGGGCCTCTGCCCACTTAGCATTTGAGGGTGATCCCATGTCCCTCCCACAGCTCCTCCTAGTCACTCAAAGTGCTCCCCAAAGCTCCCTTTCTATCCCTCCCCCAGGTGACCCTCTGGGATCTTCAAAGATCAGTTGCTTTGTTTCTTTCTGTTTGGACAGCTAGATTGGAAAATACGGAGAGAAGCTATTGTCTTGCCCTCTGGGGGGAATTTAGCTCCAGTCCTTTTGAGTTCCGGCCAAGGTGCTGCTCACCTTTGAAGACCCTCCATGAGATACCGTGTTCACTGATGAATACTGCTGGAGTTGTTTCTCCAAACTGGGCGTTGAAGCAAAAGTCTTTCACACTGGGAATATAGCTCAGTGGTAGAGGGCTGGCCTGGCATGCATGAGGCCTGGGTTCAATCCCCAATATACACTTGCGCACAGGGACAGAGACAGAGACCAAGTTCATGATTTCATGAATTTGAATTGCAAACGTGAGTGCTGTACACCCTAGGGCCCTATGGTGTTCTAAATGAGGATGGCCCTCATAGGTTCTATGCTTGAATACTTGATCTCCAGATGGAACTGTTTAGGAAGGATTAATAGGTGTGGACTTGTTGGAGGAGGTGTGTTACTTGGGGCGGGCTTTGAGGTTTCAAAAGCCACCTACATGGGACTGGAGAGACAGCTAGAGGTTATGAGCACTGGCTGCTCTTCTAGAGAACCTGGGTTTGATTCCCAGCACCTATAACCATCTGTAACTCCAGTTCTAGAGGATCTGACACCCTCTTCTGGACTCCCCAGGTACCAGATATACATGTGCACATACATACATGCATGCAAAACATACACATAAAATCAAAAAAAACAAAACAGAACAGCTTCCTGCCTTCTCCGGTATGCTCACTCCACCTCCTGCTTGTGGTTCAAGATGCAAGCCCTCAGCTATCCCTGCCTTCACTCTGCCATCCTGGACTCTCACTTCTGGAACCATAAACCCAAGGAAACAGTTTCTTTTATAAATTGCCTTGGTCATGAAGGTTTGGGGGGATATATTTATTTAGTTGGTTTGTTTTGTTTTTCAAGACAGGGTTTCTCTGTGTAGCCCTAGCTGTCCTGGAACTCACTCTGTAGATCAGGCTGGCTTCGAACTTACAAAGATCTGCCTGCCTCTGTCTCCTGAGTGCTGGAATTAAAGGTGTGTGCCATCACTGCCCGGCAATGCTTTTTTGTTTTCTTCTGTTTTGTTTATAGCAATAGGAAAGAAACTAAGACAGCCCCCAGCATGAAAGGTCCGTGGCTGTGTGGCTGTGCCATCACTTGAGTCCCCACTAAACTACAGAGGGCACCCCCCTGTGTTTACCTCTGAGAAAGGGAATCTCCACCTGGAGATGTCCTAACTGCCTCTGTCTGTGTGCGTGTTCACATGGCATTGGTGTATGAATTATAATTTAATAGAGCCAGGCATGGTGGCACATGCCTTTAATCCCAGCTCTCCTCTGAGGCAGATGGATCACTCTGAATTTGAGATCAACCTGGTCTACATATTGCACCCACTCCAGGTCAGTCAAGGCCACATAGTAAGCCTTGTCTCAAAATAAATAAATTTAATGTATATATAACAGAAATTTCCACAATCTTACCTCTACTCTTACTCCAGCCACCGCTGGCAAACTGCTATATGATCCCTTTAGCTCTTCTTCACATGTGTACGTGTGCATGTGTGCAGGCGCACATGTGTGCCTGTGGGCGTGAAGACCAGAGGCTGGTATCAAGTGCCTTCCTTGACGGTCCACCTTATAGACTGAAGCAGGGTCTCTCTTGAACCCAGCACTCACCTGACTAGACTGGTCTAGTGAGCCAGTCTTCTCCAGGATTCATCTCTTCCTTACAAGTCGGCTACACACCCACGTGACGTCCATGTGAGTACTGAGAAGCCAAGGGCTGGCCTTAGAGCCATAAAGGGAGACACCCAACAACAGCCTCTGCACCCCCATACACATGTACACACATGGGTACACACATAAATATGTTTTAACCACTCTGCACACACAAACACAACGGTCCCTATCACACACGCTCCCCAGTGTCAGGTTCAGCCTGTAACCCCAATGAGAGTGGCAGCCATGGCTCTTCGTCACCTTATGGAGCGATCACGATGACCATTGATACACTATAGCGGTTTATGGAGTGATCACAATGACCATTGATACACTGTATACACTATAGTGGTTCAAGTCTGTTCTGTGCAGATAACACACACCAACACACTTAGTCACTCACACTGGGCCTGTGGGGTAGGCAGTGCCCATTACTTGGTTTAGTTTGTTTGAGGCAGAGTCTCTTTAGTTCAGGATGACCTTGAACTCACTCTGTAGGTGAAGCTGGCCTTTAACTGCTGGTGCTCCTGCCTCTGCCTTCTACATGCTGAATTGTCGGTATGTATCGTTATTCCTGCTGAAATAGGTATAATTACTTCTGCTGTACAGATGAGAAAATGGAGGTATACAAGAGGTTAATTGCTTGTTTGGATTCCACAGTAGTGAGAAGTAGGCAAACCAGTATTTGGACCAAGCAGTCTGGCTTCAAACGCTGCACTTTAACTACCAGGTTTTGCAGCTGTCCCACTCTGTTCTCGGTGTCAATGAGATTTAAAAAAAAAAAAAAATTTCCCTGCTTATTGAAGTGGATTCACCCACAGTTCCCTTTAAACAGTGCCATCTTAGTTTGTGTGGAGGGATGAGGGGGGCATGGCGCAGGGGCAGTCAGATCTCTGTGATCTGTGAGTTCAAGCCCTACCTGGTCTAAATAGCAAGTTCCAGGCCAACCAGGGGGCGTACTGAGACCCAGCCTCAAAACTTAAACTAAGTAACAGTACTGCCTTACCTATAAACCCAGCCTTAGACATCAGAACCTGCTAGTGCTGTTCATCTCTGCATTTTGACCTTGTAGTGGCCGTGAGAGAATGGGCTCGTTAAAGTTCTCAGCCCCTTTCCCCCAATTTTTTTGTTTGTTTGTTTTGGTTTTGGTTTTTGGAGTTAGGGTTTCTCTGTGTAGCCCTGGGTGTCCTGTAATTCATTCTATAGACCAGGCTGGCCTCGAACTCAGAGATCTACTGGCCTGTGCCTCCCAAGTGCTGGGATTAAAGGCGTGGTGCACCACCACCTGGCACGCTGGTGGCTTTTGTTTACTTTTTATGGGGTGCTTAGGCAGTAGAGTTCTAAGATAGCCTCTGAAGAGCAAGCCACAAATATACGAGCAAGGAAGGTGTAACGTGCTAGATCTGGTGGTGTGAGCTGTAAGCCCAGCAGGAGACCTACAGAGAGGTGGGTGGATCTCTGTGATTTCAAGGCCAGCCTGGGATAGGTAGGGAGACCCTGTCTCAACAAAGGAACAAATTTGTGGTTCCTTTGTGAAGGTGGTTGTTTAGCCCCTTCATCTCTTGTGAGGGAGCCTTGGTTCTCAGGCTTAATTCTCAAAATGATGCTTGACTTGTATGGTGGGGCGGGGAGGGAAGAGAAGTGGGAGAGGGAGAGAGAAAGTGAGGGAGGGAAAGAGAGAGGGTAGGGGAAAGAGAGGAGGGAGAAATGGAGGGAGAGAGTATGTGTTTGGTCTGTACGCATGTATGTGTGCCACATGCATGTCTGGTACCTGTGAAGACTTAGAAGAGGGCATCAGAGCCCCTGGAACTGGAGTTCCTGACAGTTGTGAGCTGCCTGATGTGGGTGCTGGGAGCTCATGGGCAAGAGCTGCAGTGTTAACTGCTGAACTACACACAGTGCCTTTACATTAGAGGAGAGACAGATGCTGGAGGAACAGCTCTCTGCCGGGGAAGGAAACGCTAAGATCCGGAGAGGTGAGCTCCTTTCCTGTCTAGTTACTGGTTTGGGCCTTGTTGCCCAAACTCTCTTGTAGCCCAGGCTGGCCTTAAACTTGCTGTGTAGCCGAGACTGCTTCTGAACTACTGTGCCTCCTGCCTCCACCTCCTGAGTGCTGGGGTTACAGACATTCACCATACACCCAGTTTTAAAGAGGCAAAATCTGCACACAGAAGACCGAAAAGCAGAGAGCGGAGGGGCAGAGGTAGATGAGGTGGAAGAGCCTTTTCCCAGAGGCCGACCAGCTGAACTGACTGGGGAATGCCAGGAGACTTCAGGAGGCCATCTGCAGAGCGGTTGGGGAGCCATGGCAGCTTCTCTCTACTGGGTCCTGGGACCTAGAAAAAAACTCTAGGCCTTTAAGTGGTTTATTAAATGATGCAATGCTTCATCTTCACTGTGTACCTTGAGAGCTGAAACCTGCTCAGAACAGCGCCTGGGTGGGGCTCTTGTGAGGTGCAGCCCTGCTCCTCTCACGCACAGGTAGCCACCTGGTGCTGGAGAACAAAGCCGCCTGCTCTTCAGAGCCTCCAGCAAGAACTTCCCCCACGTACACAATACACAGCCCTCATCGGACCACACACCACTCTCAAAACTTCAGAACCCGCAGCCACAATATGAATCTAAAAGGAAGGCGAGCCGAGCCAGCCGTGGTAGTCCAGGCCTCAAAGCCCAGCTCCTGAGAGGTAGAAGCAGGAGGACCAGGAATTCAAGGTCATCTGCAGCCACAGAAGGAGTTCAAGACCAGCATAGGCTGCCTGAGGCTGTAGCAGAATGGGGGGAGGGGGTGAGCTTGAAAAATAGGTTGTTTATACTTAAGGAGGAGAAAGTTAGTGCAGATACTGATAGACCTGGGGTGAAATGAGTCCCCACCCCACCGAAAAGTCATGTTCAAAGGTGTCAGAATCAAGCAAGTGTCCATTTCCTCGTGGCCATGAACACCAGTGGACTGTCCTTTGTGCGCCTCTGAGGGTGACTTCACCATCCTCTGGATGAGAACTCCCTTATATACAGATGCCCTAAGATGTAGTTCATGAAAATTCCCGGAGGCTGCCGCGGTCGCTCCCTGAAAGAACTGGCTGCTTTCCTAGCTTCCAGGAAGAGAAAAGGAAGCATCACCACACCAACGAAAGGTGCTTGGCTTCCCATTGTAGGTGCATTGGAGAGGCCTGGGCACAGGGAGGCCTGGAGACCGGCCTTATGCAGTCCCCCGGAGCTGGGGTTACAGACAGCTGTGGGTGCTGTGGAAGAGCAGCCAGTGCTCTCAACCACTGAGCCACCTCTCTAGCCCAGTGGTTCTCAACCTTCCTGATGCTGCGACCCTTTAATACAGTTCCTCATGCTGTGATGACCCCTCCAACCGTACGCTTATTTCATTGCTACTTCATAACTGTATTTTTTGCTACTGTTATGAATCATAATGTAAATCTCTGATATGTAGGTTATCTAATATGTGACCCCAAGGTGGTCACTACCCACAGGTTGAGAACCACTGCTCTAGTCCCTCATTGTTAGTTTGTTTTTGTTTGTTTGTTTGTTTGTTTGTTTAGGTCAGTTAAGTAAAAACGTGCCAGTGTTGGGGCAAGTGGTATCGAGGACGAGGGATCTGCATGGTTCGAAGCTCTAGAGCACACCACCAGAGTGCTTGGCTCACTCTTGCTTCTTGATGTAAGAAATGTCCTTGCAAATCTCAGCTAAGGAGAACCCTTGGGATGTTCACTCAACCCTGGATGCATAATAAAGTCGCCTGGGAAATATAAAATATTCAAGCCTGGGGCCTACCCCAGTGACTGAAAAAATTGATTTGGGATGGGTTCCAGCCATTAGTGTTTTTTTTTAAAAAGCCCCACAGGCTTTAAAAATCTAATTTACAGCAGACAGGAGTGAGAACCACTGCATTGGTGCATGCTCACAGGAGGCCTGAATTCTGAGGAGTCCATCCCCACACAGCCATAGGGATTGCCACTGTCCACAGCTCTTCTCTGAATACTTTCAGATGGTTCCATTTTGGACCTCCCCTGCAACAGTGATAAATACTCTCTAAAGCAAGAAGACAGACAGCAGAGATGCGCCAGCACCTTTAAGAGTAATGATTGATGAGCTGAGACAGTTCGGTGGAAGAACCCTCGCCCTGCATGTGTGGGGCCCTGGATTCAATCCCTGGACAACAATGGCCCACACACGCCTTTAATCCCAGCCTTTGGAAGGCAGAGGCAGGTAGACCTCTGTGGGTTTGAGGCCAGCCTGGTTACAGAATAAGTTCCAGGACAGCCATATCTATTATATAGAGAATTCCTGTCTTGGAAAGCAAAAACAAAACACAAACAAAAATTACCCGATACAGCAAAACCAACAAGACACCTGTACTTGGAGTTCGGGTGACATGAACCAATGATCTGAGAGGCTGGCTGCCACGTGGTTCTGTTCTGTTAAGGTCTGGGGAAGTGTGTGTGTGTGTGTGTGTGTCCACCTGGTGTCACAGTGAACCGGGTGCGTGTGTGGGTGGAACTTGCACATTCCCAAAGGGGAAAGACCCTTGGGTGGGAAGACACTGCCACCCCCACCCCCAACTTGCCTTCAGAACAGTGGGGAGGTTTCCATATTGCCAACCACCCAGTGTTTCTGCTGCCGCCAAGTTCAAATCTGCACCCCCAGACTTCATCACTTTCATTGCAGACTGAGGTTTCGAAACTTTTCTTACCCACCTGGTCTCGGCATAGATTTAAACTGCAGAATTCTAACCATTTAAAAGTAACTTTGCCAGGTGGTGGTGGCGCACGCCTTTAATTCCAGCACTTGGGAGGCAGAGGCAGGTGGATCTCTGTGAGTTTGAGGCCAGCCTAGTCTACAAGAACTAGTTCCAGGACAGCCAGGACTGTTACATAGAGAAGCCCTGTCTCAAAATAAATAGATAGATAAATAAGGGGGGAAAAAGAAAGAAAATGAGATATATTCATAAAAAAAACAAATAGATAACAATAAGAAGAAGAAGAAGAAGAAGCAGATTTTTTGGGCGAGTGAGATGGCTCAGCAGGTAAAGGGTACCTGCTACAGACCCTAAGGACTCCCACAAGTTGTCCTCTGATCCTCATGGGCCATGGCACACCCACACCCACAATAAATAAATAAAAATGTGACGAAGGAAAAGAAGAAAGGAGCTGGAGAGATGGCCTAGTGGTTAAGAATACTTGCTACTCTTGCAGAGGACTCAAGTCCAGTTCCCAGCACTGATATGGGAGTTTAAACATTGAGCCGTCTTTCCAGTCCCTAATTCATACAATGGAGAAACAGTCACAGATAACGGAGGAACGATTGTTCGAGCAGCAACTCTGTGATCTGTGTATCCATTTAACAAGCACATGGACAGTCTGGAGTAATTGTATTCTCTTCGTGAGCATAAACTTAGGAGCCGAGAGACGATAGGTGACAACTGCCTTCTGAATTTTTCCACATTCGTTTAGAAAAAAAAGACAGGAAGGAAAGATGGCTACACAAAGCCTTTTAGGGACTAATTTAAGGGCAGAGGAAAAACAAAACAGAATCCCCAGGTTGTCTGTCAGTCTGGTATGACCTAACCCTGACCTTCAAGGATACAGGAAAAGAACTGGCCACCAGCAGAGCTGAGGGCGCTTGTTGAAAACAAACGCAGTAGCCAGGCAGGGTGTCCACAAGAGAGGTGAGCTGCGAAAGGACAGCTTTGTTAGGTAGTAGCCGCCTTTCTGTACTCAAGACAGTCCCACTTTGAATTATGTACTAAGTAGTATTGTGACCTACACGGCCTTGAAGAAAGCCCTCGTGGAGGAAACAGAACATACTGCTACTATCTGAGAGCTATTTTAGATTGTCTGAATTTTTTGGAGATGGGAGATTGGGTATCTATATCTCTCAGGGTAGTCTTTTATTTTTGAGACAAGGTCTCTCTAGCCCCAGCTATCCTGGAACTCTGTGTAGACCAGACTGACCTCAAATTCACAAAGCTCTCCCTGCCTCTGCCTCCTGAATGCTGAGATTAAAGGTGTGCCACTATACCTGGCTCAGGATAGTCTTGAACTCAACAGGGTCAAGTGATCCTTCTGCCCCAGCCTCAAGCAGCTGGGACTGCAGGTGCATGCATCAGCAGCTTGGACCTGTATGTGAAATCCCAGAAATCTAGATTTCTGGCTCCTTCAAGCAGCTCAGGACCTGACTACACTAGCCCCTCCCGCCACAAGGGAACGCACCTCTGTGTGGAACATCTGTTCTCCATGAGGCCGCTGCACCCACTTTTTGGTTCTGCCCACTCCCTGCTTGTTTTCCTTGATCTAAAATGTTGCATATTGCAACTCTGAGAGGGGGGAGGGAAGAGCAAAGAGATCCCTAAGACCCTGGCCCTTCCAGACTCTGCTGCCTCTTGATGTAGAACGGGTGGCCCTGGGCTCCTAGGCTCTGTAATGGCATCAAGACAAGACATTGCTTGTTTATCTAAACACTAACTGGAGTGCTGCCTGTCGCCGAATGTTCTAGCAGGGTGGCCATGAAGTCACTCAGGCTGAGGTTGATGGGGGCTTACTATGTACTTTCTCAAGGACTCCGCAAATCCTGGAACAGCTCTCTGCCTCATTTCTAGAACGGAGACGGTGAGGTTTACTGTCACAACCAGAGGCAGCACAAGCCAACAGACTCCTGTGCACCAGTTCTTTACCAAGTGACTGTGTCTTTAGCTGGGTATTTGCTGATGGCTCTAGCTGGGGCCCCTCAGATGATCTGTAGGTCTCTAGCCCAATACAAATGCGAGAGTGGCTTCAATATTCAGTATTATTTCTGTATTTTATAGATTTACTGTGGAGGTGTATATCACTTGTGTGGAGGTCGGAGGACTTGTAGTAGCTGCTTATCTCTTTCCAACATGTGAGTCCCAGACAAGGAACTCAAGTTTGGCCCAAAGTGTCTTCCCTTACTGGGCCATCTCAACAGCCTTTATGAGCATGCTCTTAGCTGGGCAGTGATGGCACACGCCTTCAATTCTGGCACTGGGGAGGCAGAGGAAGGAGGATCTCAGTGAATTCCAGGCCAGCCTGGTCTACAGAGTGAGTTCCAGGACGCCAGGGCTGTTACACAGAGAAACCCTGTCTTGGCACACTCTTTGGAGCTGGGGCTAGAACTCAGTGCTTACCATGCATGCACAAAGCTCAGGGATCATTCCCCATCATAGAATAAACTGGGAATGGTGGACCTCACCTGTCCCTTCTCAGTGAAAGGAAGGGGAGTAAGAAGTTCAAGGTTATCCTTGGCTATGTAGGAAGCCCTTTAGCCCATACAGTGATCATACAGTGGTGTCTCCTGAAGCAGGGTATTTGATTTTGCAGGGTGGCTGTGGCTAAACGACAGAGGGACTGTGGATAAATCTGAGAGGAAAACTTCAAACTGCAGCTCATGTTCCTATAAAATTCTTTCAACCGGTGAAGTTATCGCTGAAGCTTGGAGGACACAATTTTGGGGGAGTCAAGACAGGCTTTCTTGCCTTGGCTGTCCTGGAACTCACTCTGTAGACCAGGCTGACCTCAAACTCACAGAGGTCCGCTTGCCTCTGCCTCATGAGTGTTGGGATTAGAGGCGTGCGCCACCACTGCCCAGCCGGTAAATTCATTTTTAAAACTAGTCTTTAATTATAATTTCTCTTCAAGATTTTCCAGGATGTAAAAGCTCAAGGTCTCCAGCTGGCTCTAAACCTCTGCTAACAGCACCCTCCTCTCCTGAACCCCCTCTCCACCTCACCTCACCCAGCTCAGGGACCTGGAAAGTACGAGCGAGGCTGTCAGGTGGAAACTTAAGAGGTCGGGATGTCGGAAATAAAGCTGTGAAAGTGGGGAGGAAGACCTGTCTGGGCTTTAAGACCGGAATCTTCTATGTTCCTGCTAGACCAATCTGCAGCTTTTGCAAACAGCCTTAATATCAGCGCCCCGCTGCGGAATTCAAAGCTCAGCTTATCACGACTGCTAACACCTTCTTTGACCAGCCTCTTTCTACTTGACAATTTTTCTCTTCTGTTCCTCTCTCTTGCCACCGGGAAGGTTCCAGAAGAACATTGGTTTTAGGGAATCCCCTCACATAGCTTACCGCCCCTTGGCGTGCAGAAGTCGGGGGAAGATACTCTGGGCTGGCCGGCTTGCAGGGTGAGTAGGTTTTCAGACTTTGGGAAACGGGTGTGGGGGCGGGGATGGACTGGAACGATTTTGGAGGTCCCTATGGGTCGTCTGGAAAGTTAACGAAGCTTCAGGTTCTAGGCTGGGGACAATGGCTGCCTTTCCAAGGCTACTGGCCCAGAGGTCTGTGCAGAGTAGCAGAGCCTTAGGCTGCACTGGGGGTCCCTAGTTTTCCAGGGGGCGCAGAGGCTGCAACTCTGCAGCCGGAGGGGCTGCGTCCATGACGGACCCCGAGTCTGGAGAGCAGCAGCCGGTGACCGGGAATCGGGTGCGCTCGCGGGCTCCGGGAGCCCTGCCACTCTTGTCAACTTTCCCGGCCCGGGGAGGAGGAGGGCGGTCGCGCGCAATACTTAAAGGCGGCTCGGCTGGGCCGGCGATCATCAGTCGGAGCGCGCGGCAGCACCGTGGAGGCAGCGCACGGCGGCGGCGGGAGCCGGAGGAGGGGCATGGAGCCGCCGCGGCCCTGCTGAGTACCGGAGCGCGGGCAGCCAGCGGCACGGTGAGCGCATCCAAGGGGCGGGCCATACGGGACTGCCCCTCCGGCGCCTCTTGCCGCGCCCTGGGGACCCCAGGGCTCTGGGTGGTCAGGGCTGCGGCCGTTTTAGGCTTCCCGGCGCGGTTCATGCAGCCGGTTCCCCACCGATCTCTACTCCCTTTCTTCCAACATCCTGGGCTCCTGCAACCTCTCTCCCTTCCTCCCTTGCGGCTCGTGTTTTGTGAATGAATTGGGAGGCGGGGGGACTGTGGTGCGGGGCGCAAGGCTAGAGTGCCCCTCCCCCCACTCATGCCCGCAGGGGCTTCGCATCTGCGGGGACACCAAGATTTCCAGCGATCTGGTCCCCACAGCACGTGTCTTTGAGATGAGCTCCCACTTCTTGCCGGCTCAGAGGGGTCCGAGGGCGCCTAGGCGCGGGCGGAGGAGCCGCAACCGCCAGTGCAAGTTTCCATACCGGTGCGCGTGGGCCCGACTGCAGGGCGCACCTGTCAGATAAAGAGGCGCTGCGAACCTTGCAGACCCTCAAAGTTTCCCGGCTGGGTAGGGAGGTGTGCGTCCTTGCCTGGAGGTTTTATTTCTTTCCTTCCGTTGTCACACGGCACATCGATCTTGTAAAGCGCTCTAGCCTCCTGCCCTTGAACCCAAGTGCGCAGTAGCTAGCCTGGGCCGGGCTTTCCTGGATCTCTTTTTGAGGGGTTGGGGGAAGCGGCCCAGGATATAAGATCACACTCTCGTCTACCGGCTTAGGGAAATACAGCCCCCTGTCTAGGCAGGGGACCTCAACCAGAGCCCGCGTCAGAACCTGATTGCACATAGGGTATCTGGCTGCAGAACCTTCTTCGGTCTTCTGTGGGGATGTGGGTACAAAGGTAGTGCCTCTTAATTCCTGAGGGGGAGGGGTCCGGCCCGCGGATGGAGGGACTGGCAACAGCCGGGATGTCGCCTTTGTTTGCAGGCACTCTTTCGCCAAGGTACCTGGGGCCCTGGGAAGATGAGTAGGGCCTGATTTAGCTATTATTTCTTGGATTTTCCGTTCCTTCTCTGGGTCGTGGAAATCGGCACGTGGGTGTGGCCGTGTGTCTTTAGCCAGCCGGGCGAAGCTCAAGCCGGGTGAGGAGCGTGGCGAGAGCTTCGCTAGCTGCCTTGGACCTGACCGGATAGCCTCCGGAACTGCACCGAGGCGGGGCGCCAGGGCGCAGGTTGCTGGGCTAGCCAGGGCACCTCCTGTCCCTTCCCAGAACAAGGCAAGCCGTAGGGCCCGCAGCGCCCCCCCCCTTGCCCCCCCATGCATCAACCAGAGAGGGACCGGCAGGGGACGTAGGCTGGGTGTGTGCAGGGAGAGCCGGGGGTCCTACAGAGGAATCACGCAGTGGCTCCTGGGGCTGGTGCAGAGACCAGGCTTCCCGGAGAGGCCAAGCTGCCTAGCGCCCTTTCAGATCTACACGGCTGGAAGAATGCTTGTGTAGACTGAAGCAGTGACTGCCTGTTCCTCACCCATCCTATGTGAGGGGTGTCCTTGGCAGCAAAGTCTGTTCCTGTTGGGATGGGGCCCAGTTTCAGGGAGATCAGAGTTGAAGCAGGCTTGGAAGTGAGAGGTCATTGTCTGAGACAAGGGTGGAAACGGATTCTCCGGATGGGACAGGTAGCAGCGACAGGAGGGGAGGGCAAACTCTCCTTACCCCTCTGCTTCATACCCTCTCCCTGGAGAGCTAATTTTCTGGGAAATCACCTAGATCCGAGAAGCAAGGAATCATTAGCACCACTCCCGGGAACAGGGACACTAAATCTTTGGGCAAGGTCAGGTAGCCAGGAGGCAGTGGAGTTTGTCCAACCCTTGGTCTCTGCTGCCAAGTCCTGGGCTCCTTTCCTTAATGCATAGCTGTTCCCAGCCGGGCAGGTGCTAGGAACCCCAACTTAGTTACCAACGGAAACCTGCATTGTTTGCCCGACTGGCTGGGCAGGGGAGCCTATCAGGGCACTAGGACCAAGTAGGTGAGAGTCCCCAGCAGCCATCTCTGCAGTGCTTGCAGCGCTTCCCTCTGGTTCTCCTTGCTGGATTTGCAGGAGGGCTGTCCATACCCAACTCTGACACCCCCCACCCCCCGTCAGTTTCCCCTCTGGCCTTCTCTCCTGCCTCTCAAGGAAAGGAAAAAGTGAAAGCAAACACCAGGCGGTTCTTAGGGACTAGTGGTGGAAAAGGGAAATTATTTGTGTCTATCTACCTCACACCCCTTCATGTTCCTGCCTCTGCTTTCTCCGTGGGTTTTTGCTGTTACAGAGGAACAGTTCCCCCTAGACTGCACTCGTCCATTAGAGGTGACGGCTATAGGCCATGGGTGACACCTCTTCTCCCATGATGCCTGTCTCCTTTGTGCCCAGGGTCCCTGCTGAAGCTCTCCCACATCCCAGGGACTAACTAGCTTTTGGTTTATCTACGGTCAACGCTACTCTAATTCCCTTACCTGTCATCTGTTTGCTCCTGGATCATGCTGTGAGGTTAGGAGTAGGACACATTTTACAGTCACACAGCTAAAGAGGGAGTGGGCTGGGCAGACAGAAATGGCAGAACTGGGACTTGAACCCCAGCAGTCTAGCTTCTGAGTTTCCATGTGGTCTTGGTCAAGTTCAATGAAGTGTCAATGGTTTTTATTAGTGGGTCGTTTCTTGTTCTGGGCCTATCTCTGAGGATGCTCCTCTGAGACTGTTGCCCTGCCCCTGCCTGACCCCACTATCTCTTCTCTTCCCAGATGCCGGTTCAGCTGACTACGGCCCTGCGTGTGGTGGGCACCAGTCTGTTTGCCCTGGTGGTGCTAGGGGGCATCCTGGCAGCCTACGTGACAGGCTACCAGTTTATCCACACAGAAAAGCACTACCTGTCCTTTGGCCTCTACGGTGCCATCCTGGGTCTACATTTGCTCATCCAGAGCCTGTTTGCCTTCCTGGAGCACCGTCGCATGCGCAGGGCAGAGCGCCCACTGAAGCTACATTGTTCTCAGAGGCGACGTTCGGTGGCACTCTGCATTGCTGCCTACCAAGAGGACCCTGAGTACTTGCGCAAGTGCCTGCGTTCAGCTCAGCGCATCGCCTTTCCAAACCTCAAGGTGGTAATGGTAGTGGATGGCAATCGCCAGGAAGATGCCTACATGTTGGACATCTTCCACGAGGTTCTGGGTGGCACTGAGCAAGCTGGCTTCTTTGTATGGCGTAGCAATTTCCATGAGGCGGGTGAAGGAGAAACAGAGGCCAGCCTACAGGAAGGCATGGAGCGCGTGCGAGCCGTGGTGTGGGCCAGCACCTTCTCATGTATCATGCAGAAGTGGGGAGGAAAGCGTGAAGTCATGTACACAGCCTTCAAGGCCCTTGGCAACTCAGTGGACTACATCCAGGTAAGGCTGCCTCCCTAGAAGTGTGTGCATACTGGCACATACTCTCTCCTCGAACAACTTAAATCTGCTGTAGGTCTTGGTGCTGCTGCCTGCCACCCCTCCTTGCCCATAAACAAGGCATAACAGTTCTGAGGAAACCCTGGGTTGTCCAAACCTGGGCTGTGGTTCTGTTGGTAACTGGGCAGACTTTTGAACTGGAGTCCCCATAATAACAGCAGCAAAAGGGTGCACAGCACTGACTTCATAACAAGCACTATTGGGGCTGCTTCAAATATATCCATTCTTTTAACCTTTATAATAGCTCTGCAGTTCAGTGCTGCTCTTTCTGGGTTCAGAGAGAGGCGAAGAGAAGTTTAGAGGATAACTTGCTTAGGTCAAACAGCAGACCATGTGAGCCCGGCAGTCTATCCACGGCCTGCTTTTAGCCCTTGGCTCACTCCAGGCAATAGGGTGACCAAATACCATAAGGAAGTTTGAAGAGGGAACTAGAGAGATAGCTTAGCAGTTAAGAGCTCTGGCTGGCTGTTCTGGTGGACCCACCTTCCGTTCCCAGAACCCTCTCTCACTTTAGTTCCAGAGTATCTGACACCCTCTTATGGCCTTTGTAGGTAATGCATGCACATGATGCAGACTTACATGTAGACAAAACACTCAAACACATAATAATAATTTTTTTTTCTTTTTGGTTTTTGGGACAAGCTCTGTAGACAAGGCTGGCTTTGAACTCACAGAGATCCGCCCGCCTCTCCCTCCTGAGTTCTGGGATTAAAGGTGTGCGCCATCACATGACATAAAAATAAATCTTAAAGAAAAGTATAATGAATAAAAGGATTCTGCTAAACACCACTCAGCTTTGTTTGCGTTAGGGCCACAAAGTCCTATTCTTCCTAGTGTTGAATTCATGTCTGACAGCTGGAGGGACGCAGGCATATGAATGACCAACTTCCTTTATCCAGTGTTGGCAGGGCTGGAACTCAAACAGACCCTGCCCAGATCCTGATCAAGTGGTCGCTGGCACCAGAATTCTATTAGACTGGCAAGGTTTGCATAGCTTAAAATTTCAAATACACACTAGAGAAAGCAAAAAATATTAAAAGTACACATTTCAGAACCAACTAGAAACAGACAACTCAGTTGCCCAGGTTCTGCTCCAGAATTTCTCACAGCCTCTTGTGACTTCTACACTTGCCAAGGGTTCTGCCATCTGTTTACAAACACGGAGAGAATAGTGGCTGTTTAGAAGCCACGGTGTCCCGAGGCCATCTCATTGGCATCATGTTCAGTCCCTGAATACTACGAAGTGTTCGATAGTATAAAGTTAGCTTGTGTGTGTGTTTCTCCCCAAGACAGGGTTTCTTTGTATGCGTGGCTGTTCTGGAACTTGCTTTGTAGACCAGGCTAGACTTGAACTCACAGAGATCCGCCTGCCTCTGCTGGGATTAAAGGAGCACAACCACCACTGCCCAGCTCTACTTTGTTTTAAAGATTGTTTTTATGTCATATGTACGGATATTTTGCCTGCATATTATGTCTGTGCACCATGTGTGGTTGGTGTTCATGGAAGCCAGAAGAGGGAATTTGATTCCCTAGGACTGTAGCTATAGGCAGCTATAGTAGTGGGAATCGAACCTGGGTCCTCTGGAAGAGCAGCCAATGCTCTTAACTGCTGAGCCAACTCTCTAGCCCCACTCACCCACCCCCCTTTTAATGTTATCCTTGTATAATAGTTGACTTGTTTGTCTTTTCCTAAATCCATGGACCCAAGTATGTAAGCAGGGATGTGTCTAGAAGGCTGTTGATTCTGCAGTTTATCTGGGAACTTGGGGTCTTTGTTAAACTTTTCTTAGAACCCAGAAGCACAGGAAAAAGCCCTTTGTCTTGATAACTGCTCAGGCAACAATAACTTTATTAGCCATTCTCTGAAGCATAGGAACCGACCAAACCTGCTTTGCCTGTCTTCATCACCTGTGTTCTGGTGGACCTTCAGTCTCCCACTTAGCCTTGCTCTACTCTTCATGGTCCTGAGCCACAACCTAAGGCAGCCCTGGTTACAGCCAGTGCACGTCTGCTGGGCTTCAGCCACCCTTCCAACAGCCCTGCTAAAGATGTGTCTGCTCCTCTGTGGGGAAAAAACAAACCTTGCCCAGCCAGGGGAGACCCAGGCAGATGTTACTCTTCCTTCCCTAACTGCATAGTTAGGACCTTCTTGGAGTGGATGAAACAAAACAGCACGGAGAATGGGTTAGAAATGGTTACTGAAGCCAGGTGGTGGTGGCACATGTCTTTAATCCCAACACTGGGGAACCAGAGGGAGGCAGAGGATCTCTGTGAGTTCAAGGCCAGCCTGGTCTACAAGAGCTAGTTCCGAAAAAAAAAAAAAAAGAGCTAGTTCCGGGACAGGCACCAAAGCTACAGAGAAACCCTGTCTTGAAAAACCAAAAAAAAAAGAAAGGGAAAAAGGAAGGAAGGAAGGAAGGAAGGAAAGAAGGAAGGAAGAAAAGAAGGAAGGAGAGAGAGAGAGAAATTCACTGAGTCAAGACCAGCAGCATTGAGCACTTGACCGTTAAATTGAGGCGGCGGCTCTGGGAGTCTAGATGGCACCTTCCCCAGCTCCAGTATGGAAGGAAGTCTGGTGGGAGGACAGAGAAAGCAGAATTGGTGCTGATGGCTATACACTCCCCCTTTAGCGTTCTGCTGCTTGTTTGTGCCACCTTGTCTTCTAACATGAAGAGAATGAGGAAGGCTGGGGTGTCAGAGGCAGCCTCATTTCTTCTTGGTTCTGGAAATTTAATTAAGGGCCTTATGCCAGCAGTTTTAGTAAAAGCTTCTAAGGGATTTGAGTTTATCTGCTTGGAGAACAGTGACCATTGAGCCCAGTCAGTGGTTAGTAAGTAAACCCAATTTCTCTGCCCAGTGGAATGCCAGGACCATCTCAGCAACTTCAAAAAGCATACAAAAAAGGCTGGTCATGGTGGCTCACAACTTAGTCCCAGCAATTGGGAGGCAGAAGCGGGCAGATCTTTGCGTTCAAGGCCTTTCTGGTCTACATAGCGCTTCAGCACGGCCATGGCTACAAAAAGAGACTGTCTCAAAATGAAAGGAAGGAAAGAAGGCAGGCAGGAAGTCAGCCGCCGTGATACATGTTCCCAGAGCTCAGGTGCAACTAACAGCGATATGATGCAGGTGTGACTGATGGCAACTGCTGCCAGCTTCCGGGTTTATTCGGAGTAGGTCAGATAAGAGGAGCTGTTGGCCTGTCATAAAGACTTGGCCAAGATGCCAAGCACAGAAGGTTTGGGCAGCAGCAGCTTCGTCTCATGGAGGGGCTTTTGGGCAGATAGGCTCATTCTTACCCAGGGCTGTAGGTTCAGCAGGAGAACACTGTAGGCAAACTACCGATGAGAGCATCTCAGCAGTAGCCTGACATCATCATCCAGGACGTTCTCCTTCCCCTCGTGGTACCTGAACTGTTAGCTGTTCATTTTCTTACTTCCCTTTGCTTTCCCCTCCCCCTTTCTACCTAGCATAGGGAAACTTGCTGGAAGTGAATGGGAAAGAGGTCAGGCTCCTCAGGCAGGAGCAGCCCCCCCCCCCCAAGGCGGGAGGGTACTTATACAGGCCAAGAGCGCTGACCACGCACTTCCCTGCAGGTGTGTGACTCTGACACCGTGCTGGATCCAGCCTGCACCATTGAGATGCTCCGAGTCTTGGAAGAAGATCCTCAAGTAGGGGGTGTTGGAGGAGATGTCCAAGTAAGAAGTAACCAAGAGTGCCTGGGGGTTGGGGCTGGCCTTTCCGGTTTACAAGCCCAGTGGGATATGCCTGGGAAATGAATCTCTGGACTTACTAGCATCTGGGGAGCAGTTTTCCTGATAGTTTTTGTGGTCTTTAAGGGCTCACTGCACCGACTGCCCAACTCATTTCCTGCTCTTATTGAACATGAGTAAGGGGAGGGGAGCATTAGAAAATTTGAAGAAGGGGGCTGGAGAGATGGTTCGTCTATTAAGATCACTGCTGCTCTTGCAAAGGGCCCAGGTTCGATCACCAGCATCTACTTGATGGCTCAGAACGTCCTAACTGCAGTTCTAGGGGATCTGATGCCCTCTTCTGGCCTCCACAGGCACACATGCCATTGGTGAACAGACATACATGTAGGAAACATTCACACAGAAAATAAAAAAAATTTTTTTGAAAGCTCATGTATTTGGAAGGACATAGGATCTGGATACTACAGGTCTCAGAAATAACTTCCTTTTGGACTGATAGTGTAGCAGATAGCTCCCAAGTTAGTTCCTTGAAAAGCCCATGTTCTAGGGAATGCAGGCTAAAGAGCTGTAGGGAATATGTTAAGCACACGGAGCCAGGTCTTCTGCCAGAGGACACTGCAGGCAATGTCATGTCACCTTAAGGGCTTTCCAACCACCAAAGCCTCTCTAAGACCAGGCACTGACTCCTGGGGCATCTTAACTGGGAGTCAGTGCAGGTGTAAAGGTGGCTGGAGCTGGAGAGTGAGGCTCTATATGACCACTCCGAGTTTCAGATTCCTCAGTTCTAGTAAGTTCACAGCTAACATCCAGGATTGTGAGCAGTAGGCTGTAGAACTCAGGGTGGAAAGGCCTCAGATGAACACAGCATCTCTGTCCCCTTACAGATCCTCAACAAGTATGATTCATGGATCTCCTTCCTGAGCAGTGTGAGGTACTGGATGGCCTTCAATGTGGAGCGGGCCTGCCAGTCCTACTTTGGCTGTGTGCAGTGTATCAGTGGGCCCTTGGGTATGTACCGAAACAGCCTCCTCCAGCAGTTCCTGGAGGACTGGTACCACCAGAAGTTCCTAGGCAGCAAGTGCAGCTTTGGGGATGATCGGCACCTTACCAACCGAGTCCTGAGTCTTGGTTACCGGACTAAGTATACAGCACGCTCTAAGTGCCTCACAGAGACCCCCACTAAGTACCTCAGATGGCTCAACCAGCAGACCCGCTGGAGCAAGTCTTACTTCCGGGAATGGCTCTATAATTCTCTGTGGTTCCATAAGCACCACCTCTGGATGACCTACGAATCAGTGGTCACAGGCTTCTTCCCATTCTTCCTCATTGCCACAGTCATACAACTTTTCTACCGTGGTCGCATCTGGAACATTCTCCTCTTCCTGCTGACGGTGCAGCTGGTGGGCATTATCAAGGCTACCTATGCCTGCTTCCTTCGAGGCAATGCAGAGATGATCTTCATGTCTCTCTACTCCCTTCTCTACATGTCCAGCCTCCTGCCAGCCAAGATCTTTGCCATTGCTACCATCAACAAGTCTGGCTGGGGCACTTCTGGCCGAAAAACCATTGTCGTGAACTTCATTGGCCTAATCCCTGTGTCCATCTGGGTAGCTGTTCTTTTAGGTGGCCTAGCATACACAGCTTATTGTCAGGACCTGTTCAGTGAGACTGAGCTAGCTTTCCTGGTCTCCGGGGCCATCCTGTACGGCTGCTACTGGGTGGCCCTCCTCATGCTGTACCTGGCCATTATTGCCCGGAGGTGTGGGAAAAAGCCAGAGCAGTACAGCCTGGCTTTCGCTGAGGTGTGATCTAACCCTAAGTAAAGCGGGACAAGTGCAATGGGTAAGGGAGGGGAGGGGAGGGAAAAGACAGGGTGGGGGGGCACAGGGAGTGTTGTGTTCTAGTTTCATGGCCGAAAGGACAAACCTGAAATGTGAAGAACTGTGACTGTGGTGTGGCCTGCGGAGCTTCTGCTCTCGAAGCCCAGCACTGATTGTTCAGGTGCAGGGCAGATGGACTTGTCTGTTCTCAGGCTAGGTCTGCTTGCCTTTGCACAGGCAGTGATTACTTCCTTCTGTTAACTACAGAGTCCAGAAATGGGCTAAACCAAGTGCTAACTTCCATCCTGTGACAACTTCTAGTACAGAAGCAAGCAATGACAGACTTTAGGAAAATGTCCTCCTACCCTATTTGAACATGAGGGATAAGAGAAGTTCCCATCAAGTCTGGCCAGCTAGTATCCCCTTCCCCAACCTCTAATTAGCCATCAATGCATTACGAATTGTGCCTGAGATAACAAGGCTGGGAAGCCTGATCTTTGATCAGAAAACAGGGTCTAAGAAATGGTGCTTTATGTAATATACTCCACTCCACATCAAAACATCCCAGGGATAAACCAAGCCCCCAGGGGTTAAGTACTGCGTTTGGTGGTGTTTGTGCATATTATAAAGGAAAGTTTGGTCATGGGTACAATCCCAGCACTTGTAAGGTAGATGTAAGAGATCAGAGGTACAAGGCCAGGTTGGGCTACCTGAGCTCCCAACTCTTACAAAAATAATTTGACAGGATGGACAGATTGTCGGGGTGCTAAAAAACCACAGAAGCCTTGGACTGAATGTGCTCCAATTGGAAACTGCTCAGACTTTACAAGGGTTTCAAAATTGTCAAGACATTGTACTGAGATCAAATTCACCAGGAAGCTCAAAACCCAATGTGTTCAGAGAAGTCTTAGTTACTATTTTGGCTCATTCATACCTGAATTCCTCTCAAATTCAGCTCTGATCTGAGGCCAGACATCCTACTTGATATTTCATTCCCTTCAAAGGCACATAGTTGTTCTTGGTTGTGATTTTCTAGTGGGGCAGCAGTTACCTCTTCATTTTCATGGGGAAGCTTCTTCACGTGGCAGAGAACAAACTCTCACAAGACTTACAAGGCTGCCCCCTACATGCATGGAAAGAATACCATTGCTGATCACACAGTTTTTCATCTCGGAACTGGTCAGTAACGTGGCAACTGGTTGGCATGTGTGACTTTTAGATAACCGTTCTCGACAATCATCCCCAGTGGAAAGCTTTCTGGTGTTGCCCAAATGAACCCTCAAATCCAAGTTGGTCAACTTTAAGACAATCCATTCTCCTCAGTGGCTTCTCTAAGGAATCCTATGGCCAGGTAATGGATACTCCGTTTGCTCTTCAGTCCGGAAACCAAACTAGGAGCTGGAACTGGTCCAACAATCTTCAGACCTCTCACCACGCTGAGCTGCTTGATTTTCCTGCTTCTTTTTGGGAGTGATGAGAAGCTTTTTTTATCGTTTTGAAATCAAGAGCAGACTCGGCTTTTGGATCTAAAACCTGGGAGCGTGACTAAGCCTTTGACTTTAGGGGTGCTTATACTTGTTCCAAACATTTGTTCTCAGAGGGGCCAGCTAACCCCTCAGAACCAACACTAAGGTGGAAAGTGGTGTACACAGGTGCTTCCTACAAAGGAATGAAGTGCACTCGGAACCACAGATGAGCAAACCCTGGCATTTCCCTTCCTCTCATGAACGCAAGGGTTTTCCAGATGTAGCTAACAGTTGCCACAGCACACAGACCTCAAGTTTCCAATAAAATTGCTGACTGATGTCAAGCCCAACCAATGGCGGCTGGGAAGCGGCAGCCATTTGTTAAAGGCCGTTGCTCTGGGCTTTTCTGCAATGGAGGCAATCCGGTCAGTCAACCACAAGGCGTGTTTTTCTTCAGCTTTTACTTGAAGGCTAGCACAGGACAGTGGACTCCGGATGAACACTGATTGTCCTACCATCACTCCTCTGCCTTGCACTGTGGTCGACGTTCCTCAGATTAAAGATGCAGGTACAGTAGTGAGCTTACAACATTTGACCTCGACTGGATTTTCTAATTTATTTTGTAAGTTTTTCAGCAGCAAAACTAAACTGGGTCTACAGCTGTATCCCTGTTTCTTGCAAGGGAAGAGCCTTTATACAATGAGACTCATTTTGAGTTTTCCTCATTGGAAATTTCAGCCTCTTTTGTATTACTTCTACAATTTGTAAACATATTTATTTTTACCTGCTTTTTTTAAACAAGGAGGGAACTTTATTTAACATTAAGGGTGGGAGGGAATCAGAAGGGAGGGAGCTTTGGTGGTAATGTTCTTATCACAGCCATTGAGCACAATGCATGGGCCTCTTGCCTCTTAAGCAAAGTCACTCTGCAGAGGTGTGCAGCGGGAGCTCATCTTCAGGTAAGCCTCTTTGCTCACTGCTCTGTCTACCTTGCCCAACCCCTTCCTACCTAAGCAGTGGAATGGCTTCTGGAAAACCTCCTTTGAGTTTCTAGCCTAGGCCATCTAAGTTCACAACCTTAACATCAGACTTACAGCCATCCTTCTCCTTGAAGTCTTAGATGAGCCATGCAGTCCTTTTACTGGCTGTACTTAATGGTGATTGATCTTGTTCCCAGTGCTGTGCATGGCTAGGAGTGACAACATGCTGGGGCCATACTCTGGACTGCGCTATATAGCAATGGGGCTGTGACTAGCCTTTTCACAAGAAGCTCCTTGTCCAGGAATGGAGGAGGTTGTTGAGAACTCGCTACTGCTTATGCAGGCTGGCCATGCTCCAGCTCAAGTTTTCCCTGACTTATTTAGAAAGCATTCTAAGGATATGACCCTCCTTGAACTCAAATCCAGGAGCTGCTCCTGTTCCTCCAGGTTGCCAGACAAATCATAGGTGGGAAATCCTCATAGAGTGCAGCAGAAGTCTCCCAGGACCCCTTTCTCAGGATGACCCTTCTGCTACCATCTTTCTTGATGCTGTTGTCATTGCAGGTGCCGCAACCAATGTCCCTCTCCCACCCACCCGCAACCGCTTTTGCAGCTTTAACTCTGCCTTCTCCTTCTGCACCTCTGGGACTCTGATAGCAGAGCTCCACTCCCGTCGTCCTCCTTGCTGATGTTCTTTACTCCAGCATCATCTAGTGAGGATGCAGGCTCAAGATACTGGCTCCTCTTTATCCAGGACCACCTCTCCACTCTGGGTAATTGGTGCTGACCTTTGTTTAGCAGTATGGAACCTAAGTCCCTTTTTTTGAGTCTAATGCTTAAGAGGCTCTATGTCATCCTCTAGCACTACCACTCTGAGGACTTTCTTCCCTTTGTCATCTTAAAGGTCACCATCTCCTTGAGTGTGAAATACTGAGAAGCTGAGGCCCTGCTGAACTTAAAGTTACAGTTGCAGGCTGACCCAGTTCTGCCAATTCTCACTCATGAGACCATTGGTTTATCACTCTAGTTCACATGGAAAGTGTCAAGTCCGTTCCTCTCCAATTCCCCATCTTATCTGGTTACCAAAGAGCAAAGGTTTTGCTGTGTGAAGACCACTTGCATGGTGGGGTTTGGTACAAAGCAGGTGCTAGGGCTATTTCCACAGTCCCACGTTCTTCTTGGCCAACTTTTCACCCGCCAGGCTCACGTTCCCCTGCAGCACACCTTCCTCCTCCTGTACCACTCCTTTGTCCTTAAAGATCTGTCTCTCCTTGGAATTAATGGCATGCTCCTCAGTGAGGTCCTGCAGGTCTCAAGCAAACTCCTTCACCAGCACTGATGCCGATCTCTTATCTAGCTCTTCCACCAGCTTAGTCCTCTACTCTGCCAAGTCTTCTATAGCTCCTCACCATCCAAGCTTTGGTGCTCCCCAAGGCAGGGATCATACTCCCCCAACTTCTGGCTCAGGAGTGCCTTTCTTGTAGCTCTCTCTAAAGGCCATGGGATTGAAACCTTGGCTGCTGTAAGCTCCTCTTAACACTGGCCTTCAAGAGTTTCAACCTCACCTTGGCTGGACTTGGCTGAGTCAGTTTGAAGGCTGAGTAATAGCATCTTCTGAGCTGGATGGGACATCACACTTTCTGGCTTCTCTACTGCTCAGAGTGCTGTGCAGCAGCACCATTAGGGACCTGAGCTTCCAACCCCCCTCCCCCACCCTCACCTCTGTTGACTGCAGGTGCCATTCTGGTGCTTCTTGTATTCCTGATGTTGCTATGGCAGCTTGATGGTGTGCCTGTACCAGCCACCACTGGTTCTAGCCACCTTTCTCTCAAAGGAGCTCAATGACCCCACAGTTAGTGCTAAATTGGCCTTATTGGGCCACCACCAAGCCCTGATGCCATGAAATGCAAACAATTCTGGGTGACAAGGCAGCTGCCAACTTGTTGCTGGCAACCATGAGCGGTTGCTTCTAACGCCGTCGTTTTCATTGTCCTTGGAGATTAGCTTTTTGCTGTTTTCAGGTCAACAATTTTTTTTTACTGAACTTATCAAAATAAAAACTCTTCCACAATGCTGGTGTGTCCATCGCTGTGACAAAGCACCCAGGTGAGCTTCTGGAGGAAGGTTCACCCTGGCTCACACTTTTGGTGTCCTATCACTTTACTGTTCTGGGTACTTGGTGAGGCAGAGTATCACAGAGCTAGAGGAAGCCAGGGACAAATCACACCTCTCCAAGCTATGTTCATATGACTAACTCTCTCCAGATGTGCTCTGCCTAAAGCCTGCGTCACTTACCAATTAGCCTCCTACACCATGACTATCAGCAGAGCTGTTTCTCCACCGATGTCCAAGAATCCATCTCTTACCTCTACTATAGAGCTTCACTGGGGACCAAGTCTTCAACACACGAGGTTAGAAGTTTAGATCTAAAGAAACCGCTGGAATCTCAGAGCTATGTCCTCCTGTACTTAATAAACCTGATTCCTACTCTAGTTTTAAAAGGACTAATGATAGAAATGGTAACAGTAGAATTCAGAAGTAGGATAAGAGGCCAGCAAGATGATGGCCCAGGAGTAAAAGAAACTACTACCAAGCCTGATGACCTGAGTTCAATCCTTGGGATTCATGGCAGATGACCACTGCCCCACCCCCTACAGTCCTCTGACTCCCAGACGTGCAAAACCATTATGAGTGCACACACACCACTCAAATATTTAAAATGCTGGGCTGGAGAGATGGCTTGGTGGTTAAGAGCACTGACTGCTCTTCCAGAGGTCCTGAGTTCAATTCCCAGCAACTACATGGTGGCTCACAACCACCTATAATGAGATCTGGTGCCTTCTTCTGGCCTATAGGCAGGATACTGTATAAATAAATAAATAATAAATAAATCTTAAAAAAAAAGGAAGCGGGAAGATATTAAAAACAAAATGCTAATTTAAAAAAATTCAAAAACCGGGCAAGTTGTCACACTTGCATCAATTTTGGGAATTAAGTCACTTAGGCCACTCTAACACGGCACATGCGTGAATGCTCATGCATACACAGTATCAGTGAATCTCAGGCTCGTGAAATAACGATCAGATGCAGTCTCCCAACCAAAAAATGCCAGCTCTCCTCCAATTACTCCACAAAACAGAAACAGAAGAGTGACGGCTAAACCAAAGCTTACCGTTCAAATGCAAGCATGTTGGATACAAGGTTGTTGTCGCACCAAAACAAAGACAAGCAGAGGTTAAACGTGCCCACTGTGGAAGAGAACAAAATGGAATGACCGCAACAGCCCTCTCATCCCATTTATTAAAGAAACAGTAAGAAAAGAGACAATGCAGGAAAAACACCAACCATCCTTCACATCAGGCCGAACAAAGCACAGTGATTCTCCCTTTCATCCCTCCACCCCCACCCTAATTCCCCAATTCCCATCCACATCAGTTTAAGTTTTGAGGTTCTTTGATTGGGAGTACCAGTGGAGAGGGAGCTGGATGATCAGAGGAGCCTTAAATCTGGCACCTAAGTCCCAGGAGAAAGGAGCTGCAGGTCCAGTCAAGCAGAAATGTGTGGATCTGTGACTTGAGTGTCCACCTCTCCGTTCTGTGTTCAAGCCCCCAGGGAAAGGTCTGGCAGCAGAACATGACCAGGTCCAGGGTGACCAGGCCAGAGTTACTGAAGCATGGTCCGCTCACCAATGCAGCATCACTAGACAGAAAGTGAGCAAATTCTCCAGTGGTGAACGGGGGAATTAGGACCTGCAGGCCAGTGCATCCCTGAGGAAAAGTCCACAAGAACAAGTCAAGAAACTAGTAAGAAACGAGGGGCAGAAAGCTGTGGGACAACACACAGCAGGCGTCCAGAAGGCCAGAGATGCTTTCTCTTGAGTCAGGATCATTCGATCTGCCATAGTCCGTGTCTCACAAATAGTTTGCCTTCAGTCAAGAGAAAAAGCAGAGGAAAAAGAAGGCTCATTTGAACTTGAGCCCCAGCTATGTTCTTCAGACTGTAGCTCCAGATCTACTCCTTTATCTAAGAGACAGTCCCAGACCAGAACCACAGTATTTGAAAAACGAAGTGGCCCTGGAAGAAAAATGGTATTTAAGGGGGTAACATTCCATTTGGGTACATCGCAGCCATTGGGCCCCCAGGTCTGGGGAAAGCAGCTGGATTTGAACCAGGGAGGCTGCCTACCCTAGGAAATGGGACCAAAGTCTTGGTTACAGGGCCATTCATCCTTGGAAAGGAAGCTGGGTTAAGACCCAGGGTTCCTGCTGGCCTTGCAAAAGGAGCTGGGTTGACACCCACAGGGCCTGCTGGAGAAGAGCCCAGGTGCCCAGCAGCTGACCTTGGGAAAGCAACCTGACCCGGGCCTAATGGGCCAGCAGACCTTGGGAAGGCAGCTGGACTTGGACCCTGCAGACCAGTGGCCCTTGGAAAGTTTGCTTGGTTGGGACCTAGTGGCCCAGAGGCTCTAGGGAAAATTGCTGGATTTGAGCCCTGGAGACCAGCAGACCTCTGAAAGGTACCTGGATTTGAAGCCAGTGAGCCAGAAGACTGAGAAAAGGCAGCTGGGTTCAGTCCTCCTGATCCTGTCCCTCTTGGAAAGGCTCCAGCATTTACCCCCATTGGGCCACCTGGCCTTGAGAAATGAGCTGAATTAGGGCCCATGGGGCCAGGAGCCCTTGACATGGCAGAGGGATTTGGCCCCGGAAGGCCAATTCCTCGAGAGCTAGGACCTGTGTTTGGTCCTATGGGGCCAGGTACTCTTGTCATGGTAGGTGGGTTTGTGCCCATGTTTCCAGAAGCTGAATTTGCTCCCAAAAGACCTGCTGCCCTTAGAATGGGAGCAAGATCTAAGCCTTGAGGTCCAGCCATTCTTAAGTTAAGACCAGATCCTGTACCCAAGAGGCCACCTGCTCTGGTATCCAGATTTGGGCCTGGGCCTAGGCCACCAGCTCTCGGGTTGGGCCCAAGGCCTGGACCTAAGCCACCTGCTCGTGGATTGGGCCCCAGGCCTGGGCCTGGAAACATACCCGACCTAGGAGCCGGGTTTGTACCTAAAAAGCTTGATCTCAGATTAGGACTTGGTCCAGGGCCCAGACCAACTGGCCTAGGATTGGGAGGACCAGTACCAGAGGCTAAAACACCTGCCCTCAGGTTCGGCGCACATCCAGGGCCCATAGGGCCACCACTTCTGGGGTCAGGACTTGTTCCCAGGAGCCCACCTGCCCTTGGGTTGGCCATATGACCAGGGCCTGAAAGGCCTCCTAATCTGGGGTTAGACATAGGTCCTGGGCCTGGAAGACCCCCTGTTCTAGGGTTTAAACCCGGTCCTGGTCCCGGTCCCGGTCCCAAAAGGCCACCTGGCCTTGGGAAGGAAACTGCACCTGTACCAGTGGGATTCATCCCTCTTGGAAAAGAAGCCATGCTTGGGTCACGAGCACCAGCAGGAAAGTGTGCTGGATTTGAAGCCAGTGAGCCTGATGAACTTGGAAAAGAAGCTGGATTCCTTGGAAATGGAGCCAGGTTCCCCCCAAGAGAACCTGCTGCCATAAGGAAAGGATCTGAGTTCATGCCCATTGGGTGGCCTGTGTTCATAGCAGGTCCTCCCTGTGGTCCCAGGGAACCGTCCAGCCGTCCTCGAGGTGGCAATGGAGCACGAGTCCAAGGAGTTGGCCGCTCTCTAAGGAAAATCCGGGGTTCTTTCATACTTTCTTGGGGACGTTGGTGATAATAGGCTTAGGGCGAGTTTTGAAGAGGATCTTGTTTTTGATGAGTGCTGTCACCAAATACCGAGTGCCAGTCTCTGCGCCAAGCTCATCACAGTCCTGCTCCCCAGCAGTGTGTTTGACAAGGACTGCAAAAGGTTTCTCCAGGCGGATGATTTTCCCATACAGGATGTGGTGCCCCACGATCAGCACAGGGGTTCCCTTTGGCAGAAGAAGAAGGAGATGCCTGAGGTTGAGGGCAAGGCCATTCCTCTCAGGTGCCTTGTAAAGCTGCTCTTGGCAGCAATGGTGGCACCTCACAACCCCTAATCTGGCTCTATCACTGTTAAAAAACTGCACTGGACAATCCACCCTTATGCCCTTTTTATTCTTTCTAGCCCCAAGTAAAGAGCATTTCTATTTTTAGGACCCTTGCAGATTCCCCAAGGCTCCACTGCCCTGCTACTGCGAAAGTGGTGAGACAGCAAGCAGACAGTTCTACAGACTGGCTAAACCTCGAGCAACAAACCTGAGGAAAGTCCTCACACTGGGTCCTGGGAGCACCACCTCGGTGTAGCTTGCTTTACTGAGGCATAAGGTAGGGAATAAAAGCCCCCTCACCTCAGTGGTGTAATGTAGGTCTCCCAGGAGGTTTCCAGCTAATCCGGTGCTGTAGCGAGCCTCGATCTCCCCCTGTAGTTCCATCAGCACCCATTCTGCCAGGCCTCCAGCCCCCGCACTGCAAGCAAAGGGCTGGTGGTTACAATATTTTTGAGTGGTGAAGGATGAGTAGTGTCCTACACCTACACCACCATTAGAGGCCCAAAGAAACTCTGGGATAAATACAAGTGCTTGGGAAATTGGGCAGTGCTGAGAACTGAAATAGAGATCTTAATGCAAATAGTTATATAAGATTTACCTGAGGACCCTAATGCTTCCAGAACAGTGTGAAACCAGTATAGCCCTTGGCACTCAAGCTAAGTAAAATCTTAAAACATACTCACCTAGAAATAACAATTTGCACCATGAGCCTTCCTTCTTTAAAAAAGTGACTGAAAAACTGGAGGAAAAAAAAAGAAAAAAACACCTTTATATTTATCACTTACTTGTGTGATAGGTACCTTTTCCCTTTGAGAAGGGATCTCTAGACCAGGTTGTTCCTGAAGATGACCTTGAATTTCTGATTCTCCTGCCTCTACCTCCAGCTTATGTGTTGCTAGGGACCTCACCCAGGGCTTCATACATGCTAGGCAACACTCTGCAAACTGAGTTGTACACTCCCGTCCAGTGTGTGGCAGGCACTTTTCAATTGTTTTTATTGAGTATATATTCCCCCATCCCCTTTTGCCCTCTCCCAGTCCCCATGTTCCCAATTTACTCAGATCTTGTCCTTTTCTACTTCCCAGGTAGTTAGATCCATGTATGTCTCTCTTAGGGTCCTCTTTATCTAGGTTCTCTGAGATTGTGAACTGTAGGCTGGTTTTTCTTTGCTTTTATGTCTAAAAGCCACTCATGAGTGAGTACATATGATATTTGTCTTTCTAGGTCTGAGTTACCTTACTCAATATGTTTTCTAGATCCATCCATTTGACAGGCACTTTTCTAAGTGCTTTTAGGTACATTCTCTACTGCCTAGCAAGGCCTAAAGGGCTAGGTTTTCTTGCTGATTCCGAATAGACAGAGTACAGTTGCTATTGACAACAGCGAGACGGATGATACACTCAGGTGTACTCCAGCAAATCACAAGGTTACTTCTTTTCTTTTCTCTCTTTTGAGATAGGGTTTCACTATATAACTCAGGCTATCCTGGTATTTTAAAGGGCAGACTGGCCTCAGGATCCATCTGTTTCTGTCTCCTGAGTCATGGAATTAAAGGCATGTGCTATTCTAATGTGACTCTCAACTTAGATCAAGAAAACACTCTTTATACTTTTACATTATCTAACAGTGCCACCTGGTGGCAATTCTGCGTACCCTAAAAGCTGATGCTATCTAGCTTCATTTGCTCTGTGACTGCCATTCAGGGAGAGAGGAGACTGGATTCGGGGGCCAAAGCTACAACTTCTGGTTGTCTTTCGAATGAGACAATATATAGTGTTACCAACTGTGATATAATTGGCCAACAGGTTTTATAATTGTATTCAAACTTGACAAAAACACACCAGATTTTTTCCCCGTTTTTTGTTTTTTTTTTCCTGTTCAAGCTAAGGACTTGCAACACAACCAAGGCTGGCTTAGGACTCCAGGTATACTCTTGCCTCAGCCTCCAGATAGTTAGGACTATAGCTGACTCCAGCATGTCATTTAATAGGCTTCTTACTGGTTATCATCACTCTGGACCTCCAGTAGGATGACAGAACCTCTTTCCAGAGCACCAAAAACACTGAGTCAGTCAGCAGCTAACATATTTTGAATTTTCACTATGGACCATACACTATCTACATGTGAACATGGTATCTTCAATCAACATGGCAACTCTAGTAAGAGGTATTTATTCCTATTTTGAAGTTGAGGCTATTGGGTCATACACAGATAAAGTCACTTATTCATACGTGGTATATATTCAGCTGGAGTAAAGATAGTAAAACTGAGACAGGAAACTGGGTCATCTAGTTACTTAAAAATCACTACCTAACTTTCCCTTCCCAGAGGACAAAACCAAGAGCCAGAAGGAATGAAAAGGAATTAAGAAATTAGGCAGCCAGTGACAATATATTTAAATGCTGTTCAAAACAGCAAAAGGGCACCAAGACTTGTACCACCTTGAATAAGTTAGGTCTCTGGACCAAAACAGGTTGTGGTCCCACCCAAGAAAAGGCAATTTATCAACTTCAAAGGCAAAGATCTTTGTACATATAACAAGACTAGTCACAGGCCCTAACCTGAGTGGTTTTTGAGACAAGGTCCATCTTTGAACTGGCAATCCTGTTTGAACCTCCAGAGTACCGTACGTATCAAAGGCATGTGGCATTAAGTCCGGCCTCCAAAGCACTTCTGAAGTGAAAGGATACCAATCCCAATTCAAAAGGCTGAGATTCAGGTTCTAGCTTGAAAGTGGAAAGCTACTGCAAGATCACATTAAGTGACTACAGGCCAACACGTAGATTATGACTCACTTGTATCATGACTAAATATAACACATGCAAGATTGTTTAGACTCATAATCTATTGAGAACAGCTAATTTTTTAGATTGTAAAGAAAGAAGTTCAGCATTTTGAAAGTCTCTGACTATAATTCATCAAGTATGTAATATACGGATTGTAAATGGCCAATGCTGCACAGGTGAAGTTCTTTCAAATAAGCTTTGATGACTGAAGATGCAGTTGGTATATGATGATGAGTGCAAGGTATAACAAAATAAGATGGTCTAAGGAAACTGACATGGAAGCCATATAAGTGAACATCATAGTCTAAAGATAAAACCTACTTCCTGGAACTAGTGAGATGGCACAGGTAGGGTTAGCCATGCAAGTATGAGCACCTGAGTTCAAATCTCCAGAACCCATGAAAACGGCAAACATGCAGCATTAGCACCTGTAACAGCGGCCTCATGAGAAGGAAGACAAAGGAAAATCCTTAAAAAGCCTGAAGGTATGCAGTGGAACAACCACCAAGACACGAACTCAAGGCAGAAGGCAAGAACTGCATCTAAGGTTGTCCTCCATATTTATGTATGCATATATGCATCATATGTACCAAAATACCATACTTCCTGAAGACTCATTTCAATTTCAATTTCAATTGTGCTTTTATCCACAAGAATGAGACAGACAATGTGGATTTAAGGTATTTTCAGTGCATGCTCTGTTTCCTGGATAGTCTCCTATCAAACAAGAATTCACAACAATGGACTAAGAAGTGGCACTTGAATACCTACCTACCCATGGGACTTCAGTTGAAGACATACATTTTTACACAGATGCAGGAGGCCTTGCCTGAACTATTTCTATTAATATTGGCAAACATCTGGCAATACCCTGGAAAATAGTAATTCTACGGGTCACAGCTTGGACATTCTGTTACTATGCTCCACCAAGCCTGTAAAAACTTATGCTAAATCTATTTAGGTAATTCAAGCTCTATGGGTCAGTGTAGTTTAGATGCACCTATGTACTGATATGATTATGTTTATATAATTTGTGTATTTAGTAATTTAGTAAAATTTAAAATTATACTTTCATGCCTTAAAATTTCCTGTAGCATCTAAATTCTATTATTCCTTTGCTTGCTCCTTGAGCTCACTAGAGAACTAGCCAAGAGCTAAACTAAGTGCTGAACTGGGGACACAACCGATGGGGGTGACAGGAGAATGAGCGTGGATTTTATTCAAAAGGACATAAAAAGCCAGGTGTGCTGGTATACACCTGGAATCCCTGCATTTGGGAGGCTGAGGCAAGAAGACTGAGTTCCTGCCCAGCTACACAGAAAGATCCTGTTTCTAAAAACAAAAATGGGCAAGAAAATGATCATCTTAATCTGTACCTAACTCCTTGAGAGTAGGCAGGAGGG
This sequence comes from Microtus oregoni, assembly GCF_018167655.1. Classification (NCBI taxonomy): domain Eukaryota; kingdom Metazoa; phylum Chordata; class Mammalia; order Rodentia; family Cricetidae; genus Microtus; species Microtus oregoni. The sequence goes on from NW_024543063.1 coordinate 47,836,657, forward strand.
AAAAAAAACTACAAAAGATGAGGAGGCCAAGTATAACACCTCTAAAACATGAAATGGTTCCAAATATGAAAAATTTAATTTATATTAGGTTACTTATTAGTATCAAATTTTAAGTTTTCAGTTTTATCAGTTTAAATGTGCTCATCTGCTAAGTTAATGCAAATATTCCAAAATCTGAAGCCCTTCTTGTGTGAACTGAGTAACGCTTAACCTGTAACAAGCCAAATTCTGTTAGTAGTAACAGAAAAAAACACCACAAAGACATTTTTCTGTAAGGCATCAATTTCTGAGTCTTCAGTCTCACTTCATTCTAACACTAAGAGACAATGACCATTTCTAGGTTGGCCTGAGGTTTGGCTTGTTTGGAAAAGCAGCAGTGTTACCAATACAAAAAGAGTTTATGTCGCTAATCTTCGGAATGTTTACTGCATTATCTCATTTTATCCTGTCATGGTCATCACACTCTTTATGGCAAGGAAACAGGTTTAGAAAGGCTAAAGTTTAAGCAACTGATCACATAGCTTTAAGAAGTAGAGGCAATGCGACACTAACCACTACACAGTACGGTCCTTCTCATACAGTACTTCAAGATATGCAATTGGCCTTATTCTCCTACAAAACTGCAAGCAACCTTGTAACTTGTCTTGAAAGTAGCTAATAATTCAAGCTAATACATCAAAGTAGTTAACAATTAAGCTAGCTATTATCCATGCCTAGGTTTTCGAAACCTTTAAAAGTCAAATTCAATGCCACCTTCAGGATTCAAAATTATACCCTGTTCTCTGCCCCTCATGAGGAAGAGAGGTCATGAGGACTGAGGACGTTTCATTTTAATATCTGACCAAACTCAATTCTCATCCTCTGCTCTCTATATCACTACATATTACAGGGTTACTAATATCTTAGAGATAAGTGACCCTCACAATGGTAACTTCCCAAAATAATATGTGGTATGATATATACCTAATCATACAAGTAGAAAAACAAAGGACTGTGACTCAATGATTCAACAACATACAAAACTTTCTAGGACTAAACAATGTTTTATAAATGTCCATTTTATCAGCCTGGTCTACAGATCATGTTCCAGGACAGCCAGGGCTACATAAAAAAAAAACCTGTCTGGAAAAAAGTTCATTATAACATATCCAAACAGCTAGTGTTGTCTTTTGCTTTTTCTGCTGGATTAAATCAATGTACAAGATAGGCACTAGTTCTTCGAGTATTTTTGGTTTTCCCTGTTTTAAATGGAATCTCTTGAAATTTTCCAAAACTGCACTTTAAAATTCACTTTTTTAAAGTATAAAAAAGTTAAACATATTTCTTAGTATATGTCAAGTAGAATATCACTAATACCCACATTGCCAATGTTTACAATGAATAAAAATAGCCTATAAAAACAGGAGGTCATCAAGTCAACTTTCTAACTGGAGAACAGTTCAAACACTAAAATCAGGGTTTACCAAATTGCCTCAGAATTAAGCTGTTCTAGGTCATTTCTCTAAACATGACAACTACTTCTCTGTGTCTTTCTGCTAAATGAACAGCCGAGGACGTTTTATATATGACTGAATACAAATCACTTTTATTACCAGTGTCATGGTGGTTCTGTGACTGGAGGGAATGTTTGATCCTAACTTCTAAGGGTGCCTTGTCTCTTGGCGGGGTTAAAGACTAAACTACTTTAAATGAGACACTTGTTCCCCTGCAAAAGGGGCTGTGGAGGGAAGATGGAACTGAATGCTTCCGAACTTTAATTAGTGAAGAATGTTTTCCAAACGTGTTTAGACACTATGCACACACGTGGTACGTTCCCATCACGTGGTAGGCTTTCTCCATTGGAGGGAATCAATTACTGTTATTTGTAGACAATGGGTAGAAAAGATGGCTTCGGTCGATTTGAGTTATTCCGGTTTTCTCCATCTTCTGCTACTCTGCCACCCCATTTCAACCTTTCCTCCACTTCCTGGCATCACTGCCTCTTCCTCCCAACCCTTTCTGGCGGAGCGCGCGAGCGCGCGCTGCAATTGAAAGGGAGGCCCTCTCTCGGCTGGATTCTTCTCCCATTTTCTTCTATCTCCTCCACCCTTGGTCCCCCTCCCACTCTTTCGCCTAGACAGACTCTACTTGTAAGCCCACCCACTTTCTGGAAGCCCCCCTCCCCCCGTTTCTCCAACTCCCTTCAAACTATCCGAGACTACTATTGGAACTGTTTTACCACGGTGTCTAATCCACCATCTACCTCCCTAAGAAACTACCCCGACTCTTATTTAAACTGCTTTTTCTTCCATGTGGGGCCCCCACCGGTCTTCAAATCCTTTACCCTCCTCCCAAAAAAATCCTCTTTCAACTACCTTCCTCTACCATTCAATTCAACTATCTAAAATTGTTCCTAGTCCCGCTTCTCTAGGCCACCACCCTCCTCGACCCTAAGCTCCACTCCATCCACAAAGCCCCCGAGATCACTTTGCAACCACCCTCCTAAATGTTGTCTCCCAGAAGCTCCCCCCACCCCAACACCATGATTTAAAATAAATGTCCCCTTGAACAAGCCTCGCATTTCTGTCAGCTCCGCCCAACCCCCCATTTGAGCCTCCTTCTGCCATTCCCGCTTTCTGGGTTCCAGGTCCATCCGACTCCAGCAGGCCTCCCGACAGGGGACTGAGCCCCTTTCCCCGCACATACCTCGAGGATGCGGCCCGCGCCGCCCCCTGCTCCGTCCTCCGCCCGCGCTCCGCCAGTCTTTCCACCTTTCTCCCACTCCGCCCAGCTCGCTCGCTGCCTTCCTTCCGTCCCTGTCCAAGCTCAGGGTCCCCAAGCTCCCCCAGCCCGCTGCGGGCTAGCCTCGGCCCCCGCGGCCCTCAAGCTCCCTGGCCCCGCATGCGCCCCTCCCCCGCCCGCTCCCCGCCCCTCCGCTCGCCATTCTTCTCCCCGAGCCGCGCGCCCCGCCCGGCCCCGGCTCCCTAGCTGGCCGCTCCTCCGCGCTCTCGCCCCGGCTCCCGCCTCCGGCCTCATTCCCCGCGTCCTCCCGCGCCCCCCACCCGCGGCCTGACCTGCAATGGCGGCCGCCGAGAGCGGCGCCGCGCGGCCAACGGGCGACAACCGAACCTCCCGCCGCCGTCGCCGCCGCCGCGAGCATTGCCTGCGCACTTCCGCCTCTCTCCGCCGAGCACTTCCGGGGTAGAGCTGGAGAGCGCGCGCGCGCACGTGGGGGCTGGGGCGGAGAGAGGTGAGGTCCGGGCTAGCGAGTGCCGGGCGGTAAGTGAGTTCGGGAAGAACCTCCGGAGGCTGCTGGGACAGTGGGTTCTGATGGGGTGCAGCTCGCCCGGGGTCGGGGACCCGCGAACATTGTCAGATAGCCGGTTTCAGAGAGTGGAAGTCACTCCTGGGACCTAGCATAGCGCAGGGGGTGGCGAAGCCTCTCGCTCTTCAAAACGTGCCCTCTCTGCCTGTGGCTTCCTAATCTTGAGGATAGACGAGTGATGGGCAGATAAGTTCCACTCAGTAGGTGTGTGTGGGGTAACTGCTAGACGAGGCAGTCGGGAAAAATCACCAAGTCTTGTCGCTGCTCACTTGTGCTCTGGGTCGTCCACCCCCACCCCCACCCCATCAGCCTCACGTCCCTGTCGTGGAGTGGATCTGTCATTTGCAAACTTAGTAAAGTTAAGAGTTTAGCATTCTTGCTAAAATGCCGGTTTTCAAACTCTTCTCCTCCTCAGTAGGCTAAAAAGACAAGGACTGGAGTAGGCCTTTGGGGTTAATTTGTTGAAGCATCCGTGTTGAGAGGTGGTCGAGCCTTGCTGGGGCACGATATCATTATTGGAAATGAACGTTAGTGAGAGATCGTTGGAATCTCTCATCCAGCAGTGGTGATAATAAATTGAATGCCTGCGAGATTCTCCAGTTAACGTTTAACGATGTCTTTTTGTCCCCCCAGGAATGGGTGAATTTAAGGTCCATCGAGTACGTTTCTTTAATTATGTTCCATCAGGCATCCGCTGCGTGGCTTACAATAACCAGTCAAACAGATTGGCTGTCTCACGAACAGATGGCACGGTGGAAATTTATAACTTGTCAGCAAACTACTTTCAGGAGAAAGTAAGTCTTTAGGAAGCCTGGTGTGGTGGTCCCTGATGTTAACTCCAAGTTCCAAGTCTACAGCTTACATGTCCTATCTTAAGATAGATGGAGTGAGTGCGCCTGCGATGGAATTGCCTAGAACTACGGAGCTTCTGTAGCATATATGAAATCCTTTGATTGGCGAAAGCAGGTCAGGGTTTGACTAGCTGAAGTTGTGTAGAAAGATCCTACCTCGGAATCCTGTGTCGTGCCATTTGGGGACTGAAGTGTGCTGGGTCTTTTTTTTTTGGCCCCTAGAAGAAAGGAAAATGTTGAGATCATTGTGATTTTGGTAAAATACCATTTCCTGCTGGGATTCTTAGTATGCATTCTATTTTCAATCAAAGGTCTTCAAACGCTGTAATACCGGAAAACTCTGGAACATGATAGCAGGTAGCGTGATAACAAGTTCACTGGTCTCTAAGGATGTGGACTAATTGTCTATATTTGGGAGTAGAGGAATTTTTTAATTAGATAAAATGTCTTTGGGTACACATCAAGTATCATTTATTTTTTGTGCAGCAGTATTCTGCCTACGTGCATGTATGTACACCTCAGTTGTGCCTAATGCCCATGGTGGTCCAGGGAGAGCACTGGATCCCCTAGAACTGGAGTTAGAAGGTTATGAGCTACCATTGGGTGCTGGGAACCCTTTGCAGGAACAAGTGCTCTTAACTGTTGAGCCATCTCTCAAGCTCCGAAGATTTTCCCTCCAAGGACACTGACTACTAATTTTCTTCGGGTGCAAATTCCGCTCGGTTCAAGAGAGAAGAGCCGGGTAAATGAGTATCCAGTGTCCAGCAGCCTGGCATTTGAGATCAGGTATTCTGTAAATGTTTCTAAGAGACTGAGTACGTGTCCAGTACCGATGTTAAAACAAGTATCAGAGCCGGGCGGTGGTGGCGCACGCCTTTAATTCCAGCACTCAGGAGGCAGAGGCAGGCGGATCTCTGTGAGTTCGAGACCAGCCAGGTTTACAAGAGTTAGTTCCAGGACAGGCTCCAAAACCACAGAGAAACCCTGTCTCCAAAAATCAAAAAAAAAAAAAAAAAAAAAAAAAACAAGTATCAGAGCTTTTACATTCGTGAAGAACGATCCGTAAAGAGACCATTTCTGAGCTGTGTAATAAAGCAGCGAGAAGCAGTCTCGACAGGAAGCTTTAGGGATCGTCCTTGGAGTTGAAGTGCTGAAGAACAAGTATGTACGTAACAGTTGGAGTTCCTTGCCCACAACAAATGGGTCATTGCCAAAAACAGGATAAGAATGCTTGGGTGTACACTTGTTGCATGTTGTGACTTTTCTGTTTGTCATTTCTAACCACTGTATTTGGCATAATTTGTATATTTGCTTAATGGCCTCTTTACTACTTAACTTCAAATTCTGTGAGATGGGGAACTACTAGGTGAGCAATGCTGGTGACTATTTCAGCTCTTTGCTGCTGAGTAATGTTGAGTGATAAGGCCTCCATTTCTTACCCACCCTCCCTCATTTTCTTCTTTCACTCTCCTGTAGGTAATTTTAACAGCTAACTAATTCAGTCTCATTTTCTGTTTTCCCCACGTCTCCTTTCCTACTCATTAAAATTTGGTCAGGATGGCCAGGCGGTGGTGGCGCACACCTTTAATCCCAGAGGCAAGGAGATCTCTGAGTTCAGGGACAGCCTGATCTACAGAGTGAGTTCCAGGACAGCCAGGGCTACACAGAGAAATTCATCTCAAAAAAACCCCTGGCTGGGTAAGATGACTCAGTGGGTAAAGATGCTTGCTTGCAAGCCTGACAACCTGAGTTTGATCTCTGCCACCCATGTGGTAGAAGGAGAGGCCAATCCCTACCAGTTGTCCTTTGACCTTCATATGTACACACGCGCATGCACATATACATACACATTGTCTTTGAAAATTAAGAGTTACTGACCTCAGTCATGTCATTAGAGAAAGACATGCTTAGTGAATCAGAATGAAGAGACTGGGAGTAAGGAGACCTGTATTCCCTTCAGTCCATTGACTTCAGCCTTTTGGACATAGCCATTTAACCCATAGGTCGCTTGGTCTTGCAAGTTCAGATAGGAAGCATAGTCTGTTTGTGTCAAACAGGCATAAAATTAAAATACTTTGACATGTATGAAAATACTGAATATCTAAGAAAAAATACTTAAAAATTTGAGGCTATAGTCATGTGGCTGTGGTGGTGGTAGTGCACACCTTTAATCCCAGCACTCAGAAGACAGAAGCAGTTTATCACTATGAGCCCTGGGCCAACCTGGTCCATATAGAAAATTCTATGGCAGCCAGAGCTACATGGTGTAAGGCCCTGCCTCAAAAAGAAAGGAAGGAAGGAAAACTTGAGACTTGAACAAAAAGCTGGAGTGAACTGTATCCTAGACAACTCTTTACAGGTAAAGTGGACACACTGGCCTTCAGCATGTGTACAGTCATGCAACTTTTGTGTTTGTCATGTTGTATCTCTTGATAGAGGTATGTTTTGAGATATGTATTAGTGGATATCATTAGAAGGTTGATTTATGCAAGCCAGCCATTGTATAGCCTTATTCCTAAGCTATAGACGTCAAAAACATGTCACTATATTGGAATGCTCCAGGCAGTTGTAACATAGTGGACAATTTGTGTGTTTAAACACAGAAAAGGCACGATAGAAATAACTAGAAAAGATTAGTAATAATAGGCCTGCATAAAGGCATTTAGTTTGAATGGACCTTGCAAGACTTGAAAGTTACTTTTGGTTAGTAAGCAAGTGATCAGTGAATTCTGAGGTCTAGGATAGTGCAGCACACAATTTCAGATCTTCTTAATGCTGTACATTAGGCTGCACTAAATTGACTGGCATTTCTCCTTTGGGTGTGTGTGCGTGCCATACATCCCTGTATAAACTAGAGGACAACCTGGGGGAATCAGTTCTTTCCCACCATATGGGTCCTGGGCGTTGAATTTGGGTCCTCAGACTTGGTAGCAGGTACCTTAACAAATTAAACCATTTCCATTCCCTTTGTCCTTTATGTCCTGTTGCATATACTGTTGTATTTTACTTTTAAAACCTAGTTGGTTTTTTTGTTAAAAACTAAGTCATCCATTGTACAACATAGCTGTGGCTGCCTAGTTAAGTAAGAAGATGAAAAATCCTGGATAGAAAAATTGGTTTTGTGGGGCAGGATTGGGAATGACCGTCAATTCTGGGACTCTGTGACTGTCACAGGCCTACAGAGAGATGTTTTTTTTTTTTGTTGTTGTTGTTGTTGTTTTGTTTTTGCTTTTTTTTGTTTTTGGTTTTTCGAGACAGGGTTTCTCTGTAGCTTTGGAGCCTGTCCTGGAACTAGCTTTTGTAGACCAGGCTGGCCTCGAACTCACAGAGATCCGCCTACCTCTGCCTCCCGAATGTTGGGATTAAAGGCGTGCGCCACCACCGCCCGGAGAAATGATTTTTGAATAGCAAGAAGAAGGCAGTTTGGTTTAACACAACTCCATCTGATGTTAGCTCAAACTTCTGGAGTCTAACCCCCAAGTAGTTTATTTTTGGCATATTTTAGCACGGCACAATTTGGTAATGATTAACTCATTCTGCATATACAACAAAGCATACATAAATCTCCCTGAGGAACATGCAGATCAAACATGACTATACAGAAACTCCTTGTAAAATCCATAAAAATGGGTTCTGTAGATTGACTGAGAGAAACAAGCTTATGATAAGGGTCTGGGGCAAGATCAGATGCCTAAAAAAGTCTAGCCACACGGCTAGCACAAAGGCTTGTAAGCTCCCAGCCTTTCTGGGTGGATAACCTTTCTGGGTGTGTATTCCTTCCCTTGAAGGAACAGCCATGTGTACTAACATTCCAGGTTTCTCTAATGCTCATCTGTGAGCACAGAGACCTCTGTGCCTCCTATAACCAACAGTCAAGAAGTTTGCAATAGTTTTAAGAAATTATATATCTCATATCCAGTTAGAGAAAATCAAGCATATAACTTAAAGTACAGTAATATTAAGTAACTAAAATTTGAAGCTGAAAGAAGTAAAAGTGTCTAGTAGGCACAAATGTTTGATAGTGAAAACCTATACTAGTTGTCTGTGGGGAAATACTCGTCAAGTGTTGATGGTTGCAAGTTGGGGTGTTACAGCGTTTCTGTAGTTTTGAATTCATGGCAGGTTGGAAAAGTTATGATGTTTCTTTAGTTTTTCCCAGGTCATGAGTCTCGGGCTACAGAAGCCCTATGTTGGGCAGAAGGACAGCGGCTCTTTAGTGCTGGACTTAACGGAGAAATTCTCGAGTATGACCTACAGGCACTAAACATAAAGTATGCTCTGGACGCCTTCGGAGGACCTATTTGGAGTATGACCGCCAGCCCCAGTGGCTCTCAGCTTTTGGTCAGTAAGCAACTCTTGGTTATTCCAAAGAGTAGTTTTATGCCCACTCAAATTTCCTTCCTCATGTTTATGTCTTATAGAAATTCCAAGCTTAGCTAGGTATCAAGACTCATAAGACAAAATATTAGAATTGGCAATGAAGGTTAAAAATCCCTGGTCATAGGCTGGAGGGACGACTCATCAGTTAAGAGTACTGACTGCTCTTGCACAGATCCTGGATTGGTTCCCAGCATCCACATGGTGGCTCACAACTCCAGTTCCCAGTAGTTGGAGACCCTCTTGTAGCCTCTGCGGGCACTGCACAAAAGTGATGCACGTACATACATAGAGTCAAAGCTCATACAAACAAACAATAATAAATCACTGCTCACTTTGCCCTTATGCTGTTAGCTTGGTTTTATGGAAGATTTGTACACTGTGAAGATGTGTTGCTGTGATTGGTGTAATAAAAAGCTAAATAGCCAATAGCTAGTCAGGAGGTATAGGCAGGACTTCCAGGCAGAGAGAGAAAGTCAGAGGAGACACAGAAGCAGGATGGGCAAAACATAGATTAATAGAAATGGGTTCATTTAAGTTGTAAGAGCTAGGTAAAATCAAGTCTAAAGTAAGGCCAAGTTTTCATAATTACTAATAAGTCTTTGTGCCGTTATTTGGGAGCTGGCTGGTGGGACAGAAGAAGACTTACTTCAGCTTGGACCTTGTTTATTCCTTTGTGAAATGTCAGGGTTAATTAATTTCAGAATTTTCTGAACTTCTTTGGAACTAAGTAGAGACTAGTTTTGTTTTGATATAGTTTGTATTTTAATAGTAACTTTTGTTTCAGAAATATGGGGTGTTAAGTCCTTCTGTAGATTCACTGCACGTGTGTGTGTGTGTGTTTGTGTGTGTGTGTGTGTGAAGTTACATTTATTATTTGTGATGGGGGTTGAGGCATCTGTGCTGCGGAGTGCTTGTGATGGTCAGAGGACAACTGTGTAAGTTGGTTTTCTCCTTCCATCTTGTACGTCTTTGAGATCAAACTTAAGTTATCCAGGCTTGGCAGCTAGCCTTTTTCCAATGAGCCATTTTTCTGCCCTAACATTTAATTTTTTGCGATGTCTTTTTTTTTTTAATATTTCACTTATACTAACTTGTATACTATCTTATGTTTCCATTTGGGTTTAAAGGTCAGTAGATCTTTTACTAGGTCATGGGTCTCTGGCAGGTATGTGTGAAAGCCTGCTTTTATTCTATGTCATATGCAGAAAGTTGCCCACTTGTGACTAGACTGTGTAGTCAACAGGAGTATACATACCAATTTCTTGAGCATAGGTCCCCTACCCCCTCTGACAAGCTGTTTGGTTGGTTTGGTTTTAGGGTAAGTGATAGCTTTTAGAGAAGAAACAATGTATATATTTGTGTGTGGGAATAGTGGTCCTATAGAAGACTCATTTAGTCTGTTTTCTATCTCTCTCTCAATAGGTCGGTTGTGAAGATGGCTCTGTGAAACTGTTTGAGGTCACTCCAGACAAAATACAGTTTGCAAGAAATTTTGATCGGCAGAAAAGTAAGGGTTGTTTTTGGTGGGGTGATGAGTAGTCTCAACAAGAAGTTATGTTTTTGCGCCACTAGGGAGAGGGTGTTTTCCTGCTGCTATAAATAATGTTTTGTATATATACATTTTTTGTGTGTACAAGGAAAAGTTCTAGGAGTTCTACATCTCATTATGTTGCATAGTTGTGATTGCCTGGTTGCATAGTTGTGATTGCCTGGTTGCATAGTTGTGATTGCCTGGTTGCATAGTTGTGATTGCCTGGTTGCATAGTTGTGATTGCCTGGTTGCATAGTTGTGATTGCCTGGTTGCATAGTTGTGATTGCCTGGTTAAGCAAAAGTACAGAAAATCAAAGTAGAAAACTAGTGTTTGTGTGAAAGTCAGTGTTAGGTATAGTGTACATCTTATGGTTTCTGTTGTTGTGATAAATACCATGACCAAAAGCAACGCAGAGAGGAAAGACTTTATATCCGCTTAGAGCTCCACAGACAGGCCATCGTCAAAGGGAATCAGGGTAGAAACTCAAGCAGGTCAGGAACCTGGAGGCAGGATCTGGTGCAGAGGCCATGGAGGGGTGCTGCCTTGTCTCGTCTGCTTGCTTTCTTTCTTTCTTTCTTTCTTTCTTTCTTATTATGTATACAATATTCTGTCTACATATTTTCCTGCAGGCCAGAAGAGGGCACCAGACCTTATTACAGATGGCTGTGAGCCACCATGTGGTTGCTGGGAATTGAACTCAGGACCTTTGGAAGAGCAGGCAACGCTCTTAACCGCTGAGCCATCTCTCCAGCCCTCGGTCTGCTTTCTTACAGCATCCAGGACCTCTCATCCTGGGTGGTCCCCTTCCACAATGGAGAAAATGTACCACAGTTTTGCTTACAGGCCAGCCTGGTTGGGGCTTTTTTTTTTTCAGTTGAGAGTTTCTCTTCCAAAATGACTAGCTTTGTCAAGTTGACATAAAATTAGGCAGTGCACCGCTACAAAAACTCCTGTTTTGTGAAATTTAAATATTTGTATGTTTGTTTTTTATCATTAAATGATGTCCTGAGGCTGGTTCTTCTGTGTAGGCCTGCCTCTACTTCCTGAGTACTGAGATTACAGATCTGCACAACAAGAGAGCTGTGATTTCTTTTTCCCTTTTCTTCTGGTTTTTGTGAGACAGCTTCTCACACTGTAGCCCCCACTTACCTGTTACTCTGTGTAGCCCTGACTGCCCTTAAACTCATGCAGTCCTGCCTTAGCAGTGTGATTACAGGCATGCACCTCTAAGCTTTGCTGGCCGTGGTTTGTTTGTTTTTATTGTTTGCTTGTTTTTCAAGACAAGGTTTCTCTGTGTAGCCCTCGCTGTCCTGGAACTCACTCTGTTGACCAGGCTGGCCTCATACTTAGAGATCCATCTACTTCTGCCTCTCAAGTGGTGGGATTAAAGGCTAGCTGTGGTTCTTAACCCTACTAGCCAATTTCAATGTCTCGGTGAGTATCATGAGCAACTGCTGCTGCTTGGGCTCTGGGTTGTAAAGTACTGAGCACCATGGTACTTGAGGCTCTGAAGGCAAAATAGTCCCTGCTATCTCTACTTGTAGCACAGAAACCGTCACAGTGCATGAACAGAGATTTGTGATTGTGTAAAACTTGATTTACAAACTGAAAGCGGACTGTAGACTGCCAATGCCTGTGCCTGTTTTGGAGAGTAGTGAGCATGCTGTGTGTTCTGTGTCCTTTAGGGATAGCTATCCACTGGAACCAGATTTTTGTTATTTCTCAATTGGAAAGGTGATACAGTACTTTTCAGTAGATGTCATAGAATTAGTCTAGTCAAGTTGACAAAAAAACTAATCAGCACAACCACCAAAGAAAGAAAGACATGCTTTTTTTTTTTTTTTTTTTGGTTTTTCGAGACAGGGTTTCTCTGTGGTTTTGGAGCCTGTCCTGGAACTAGCTCTGTAGACCAGGCTGGTCTCGAACTCACAGAGATCCACCTGCCTCTGCCTCCCGAGTGCTGGGATTAAAGGCGTGCGCCACCACCGCCTGGCGACAGATATGCTTAATTATGGTTGGTTAACAGAAGGGATCTGTTCTGAAAATACAGTGTTAAATCATCCCATCGTGTGAACATTATCAGGTATGCTTACACAAACTCAGATGGCTGATGTCACTGGATGATAAGGTCTCATGAGGCCGTCATCTTGTAGTCAGTGCATCCTTGTTTGTAATGTTAATACTTGTGCATGACCATACATATATTTGCGCATCCGTGCAAGTATGTCTCTTTAATCTGAAGTCAGTGTCTGTGCACATTGAAATTTTGTTAGGTCACAACCAGATCGTTCTCAGAAGGATGTGTTTATTTTACATATTTTCCTCAACTATTTATACATTAGTAAAACAAGTTGTCAGATACTCCATTGTGGGACCCAGGACAGTACATCTGCTGCGGGGAATGAGAAACTAACACTGAATTGCAGAAGCCATGTAGGTCGCTGTGGGAGGAGAGCTCAGTTTATGTCACCTTTTTTCTTGTTTTATTACTCCTAAGGTCGGATCCTAAGTCTCAGTTGGCATCCTGCTGGTACCCACATTGCAGCTGGCTCCATAGACTACGTTATCGTGTTTGATGTCAAATCAGGTGACTGTTTTCTATTTGGTACATTTGTGTTGTGGGTGTTGTCAGATCTACATTTCTCAGTTTCTGAGAGCTCGACTTTGTCACGTTTTCAATGAATGTGATGAGCTAACTTCTCATTAATCTCTCCACATGTCCACCACAAATTTTGCCCGTTTTCCATGTGCATTCTGTATATGACTAAGTGTGTCTGTCTCTGTCTATTCTGTGTTATATGTACGTATACATGCCTTCATAGGTAGTGACAAGAGAAGAACTTTAGAAGGACTCAGGCTCTTTCTGAGGCACAGTCTCTTATGAACCCAGGGCAGGGGTGAGTCTGGTTTTTGTTTTGTTTTATTTTGTTTTTTAGAATAGGCCAGCAAGAAGCTAGTTCCGATGATCCTCCAGGCCTGGGATGATAGGCCTGAAGGGACCATGTCCAACCTTTACACGTGTCCTGGGATTCAGACTTCTCTCTTTATTTTTTTTTTAAAACCTGTGTAGTAAGCACTCTTAACCACTGAGCCATCTCTTTAGCCTCTCATTCCTGTTTTTGATTAGCACTGCTGTATTTGGGGGATCTTCATTCTTCCATAGGATACAGCACTTTCTTCGTAAGAGGATATTTTTTTTTAATATTTATTTATTTATTATGTATACAATATTCTTTCTGCGTGTATGCCTTAAGGCCAGAAGAGGGCACCAGACCTCATTACAGATGGTTGTGAGCCACCATGTGGTTGCTGGGAATTGAACTCAGGACCTTTGGAAGAGCAGGCAATGCTCTTAACCGCTGAGCCATCTCTCCAGCCCCCTGAGCCATCTCTCCAGCCCCCAAGAGGATATATTACAGTCCCATTTACTCTCAAGTAATACAGCATTTAGTGTGTGTTAACTAGGATGTCTATGTGTCCGGAAAAAATGGAATATAAGGTAGAGAACCATGACTTCCTTTTCTGTTCTTGACGTAGAAAATTAGCTATTAGACCCCTTCAGTGGTGACGTTGCCTTTAACCTCATATTTGTACATGTTTTTGTACAGAGACAAGCCAGTGATGGCGCACACCTTTAATCTCAGCACTTGAGAGCCAGAGGCAGGTGGATCTCTAAGTGTAAGGCCAGCCTGGTCTACAGAGTGAGTTCCAGGACAGCCAGAACTACACACAGAAACCCTATCTCAAAAAAACAAAATCAAAAAAACTTGGGTAGTAGTTTGAGGTCAGCCTGGTCTACAAAGTGAGTTCCAGGACTATAACACAGATAAACCCTGTCCCAAAAAAGGCAAAGAGAGTGTGTGTGTGGTGGGGATTGGTATGTCTCTGTTTTTCTTTTTCCTCAATGCCTGGTTTGTACGTTTCTTTGTTTTGTTTGCCTTTAATTACACATGCCTATAGCCACAGAGTTCCTTAAGGCTTATTACCAAAAGAGTAATCTCCTATGCCCTTCTCCTGATCCCCAAAATAAACCACTTCAACCCTTAGCTGATTCTTTTGGGATTTATCTCTGCTGTACACGGCATATTTATAATTCTACATTTTGATTTTTTTTTAATTATACACGTTATTGAATTCAACATCAGAGTCTTCCCTGTGTGCTTTCTGCTGTAGTGTCCATCACACTGTCTCCTGATCTTTGTGCTTATTTGTAACTGGGTTCCTATCATCATGGCCAAGTGAACTGCTCTCAGAGGAAGTTACTTTCCTTCCTGTCTGCTTCCTGTTGAATATTCCCATTCTCCTACATCTCTGCCACTTCATCCATAAAGTCTTTGAGTTGTATAAATTGATACAAACACATCTGAGTATTTCGGTGTTTTTATTTGTTTTTTCGTGCCATTTCTATGTCCTTAGAAATGAGTCTCTTTGTTTTAACTTCTTCCGGTCTGGCTTAGCCACTTGGGTCGTGCTGTACAAGGTGAGAAAGACTTGTGTTTCCGTCTTTCTGGGGTCCCTTTTGCTGCTGTGTTATTTAGGATTCTTCCTTTCCCTGTTGGGAAGTGTGGTGCCATTCTGATTATTGACCCTTTGGCCATACAGAGAGTTAATCTTTTATTTGGTTTCTAGTACCTTTGAGCATGTGCCTTTTTTCCTTTCCTTTTCCTTTGTAGGAGTTTTCTTTGTTTCTCTGCTGGAGCTCTAACCCAGGCCTTTAGGCACTAGGTGAGCCTCTGCTCCTGAGCCCTGTTAGACATTAGCTAAAATTTTGGTTATTCTTGTTGTATTAGTCTGTTTGTTGTAGATGTGGTTGTTTTTTTGTTTGTTTGTTTTTTCTCGTGTCAATCAGTTGTGCTAGATACGTAGGAGATTGCTTTAATTCAAACCCTCTGTTTGGGGGAAATTCTTTTAATTACTTTGTAGATCAGTTTCTGTTTTCTCTTTCTCGAATTTTACTACTTCAGTGTTGGGTCTTCTTTCTTAGCCACTCTTATTTTTCATCTTTTTTACTTTTATTTATTTTATTTATTGTTCGCTAATATAAATTTGTCATCTTCATATCTTAATGTTTGTAGTGAAATTTTCACTTAGCCACCTCCAAAGGTCTTTTCTGTTTTTAGCTGCTGGAGCCTGTGCTAAGTTTGTGTTCTGTGGTTACACCTGCAGCCTCTGAGGCTGTTCATTTCTTTCTAAGAGTTGGGGTTTTGGTTTTTTGGTTTTTTAAGGCAGGGTTTCTCTGTAGCTTTGGTGCTGTCCTGGAACTAGCTTAGCTCTTATAGACCAGGCAGGCCTGGAATTCACAGATCCACCTGCCTCCACCTGCCTCTGCCTCTTGGGTGCTTGGATTAAACGTGTGCACCACCACCACCTGGTGGGGGGGGTTGTTTTTTGATTGTGTGCGTGTGCAGGAATCTGCTAGAGCTGTAGTTAAGTGCTGTGTGGGTGCTGGGAACCAAACTCCAGTCCTGCAAGAGCAGAAAGTGCTCAACAGCTGTCCATCTCTCCAGCCCCTCACTCTGAAGCTTTTAGTGATAACATTCTGCAACTGTTCTGCACCCTTCCTGGCCCACTGTTCATTTGTTTGCTGTTTCTGTTAGTCTGTTTGGCTTTTCTTGTTAGAGGAAGCTTTTTCCGCCCGCGTGTGTACTGTTTGTTCTTGTTCCATCAGTGGGACTCTTGAGCATGGTCTTCACTGGGTTGCCTGTTTGGGGAATCTTAGAAATAATTTTTTCTGTCTTGTGTGACTTGGTTTCCAGAAATCAGTCAGTTGGTTTTTTGGTGCTGGGAATTAGACAACCCTGGCATTGGCATTACACATCTCTGCCCTGAGCTGCATTCTGACACTCTTTTTTCAGTCTCCTACCTGGTTAAGTGCAGGCCTCGCTGTCCCTGCTCTGAGAAGAAGAAATCTTTGTTCTCCGTGTTCTTACCAGTTTTAACTTGACCCTGTTTTCCCTCTAGACACCCTGTCCCATACTTAGTTCTCCATACCTTTTACCTAAGGTTCTTCTGTTGGGACGGTGTTTGTATACTATCCGCTGCTTACTCAGGAGATTGCTACTTCAAGGGTTCGCAGCCTCATAGAGCAACTTTCAACTGTCCCACCTTGGGGGCCTCATCCTCTCAGCTGCCATTCACTGACAATGGATGTCCAGGCCCTCTGACTCATCACCTTAAGCTTGTCCGGGCAGCTTTGGGAAACTGGAACTAAACACCATCTCCATGTGTGCCTTTCTTATTTTTCAGGGAGCATTACTCGTAAGATGGTTTTAGATAGGCAGCACCTGGGAGTGACGAAGTCAAGGTGTATTGTGTGGGGCGTTGCCTTCTTGTCTGACGGAACTGTCATAAGTGTGGACTCTGTTGGAAAGGTGCAGTTATGGGACTCAGCTACGGGGACACTTGTTAAGAGCCACGTCATCGCAAATGCGGATGTTCAGTCTATTGCTGTCGCTGATGTGAGTATGCTCCCAGCCCAAGTAGTCCTTGGACTTACGGTCCTCCTGCTGAGCCTCCTGAGTAGCCAAGAATATGACCTTATATCCTCAAGCCCAGCTTTCAAGTCAGCCTTAGGGTCTGGTCTGTCTTTTCTCATATATTGCCTATGTAGTTTAGAAGGATTCAGTTTTTTCTCACAACTAACATGTTCCTTATTTAAATCTATTTTAGGTATTTTATTCCTTGTACTGCGCATAGTTTGTATATAGTTATGTCACCTAATGGCAGGAGCACATCCTGAGAAATATATCAGTAGGTGATTTGAACACTGTGAGCATCAGCATATACTTAGGCAAACAGGTAGTAGGAAAGCTACTACGTTGCACAACTAATGTACCAATTGTATGTGCTGTTCTTTTACACAACAAGCAGCAGAGAAATCTAATTCCTTCTAAACCACATAAACAATGACCTAGCACCTACCATGTTCTTTAGTAGAAATGTTTAACTTTAATAAATGTTTAAGCTGGGTGGTGGTAGTGCACGCCTTTAATCCCAGCTCCTGGGAAGCAGAGGCAAGTGGATCTCTGTGAGTTCAAGGCCAGCCTGGTCTACAGAGTGAGTTCTAGGACAGGCTCCAAAGCTATACAGAGAAACTGTGTCTCAAAAAAATAAAAAACAAAAATTTAACTTCATAAAGATGTTATTACTAGGGTATAGCTCAGCAGATGATGACATTTGTCACCAAGGAAGGAGATTAGAACAGCCAGGACCACAAAAACAAACAAACAAAAAAACCCAATAATACTAAGGAAATTTATGTTTTATACAATCAAATAAAAATACTAAGTGCCTTACTTGAAACTATAAGAAGTTTTTTTTTTTGTTTTTTTTTATTAATTAGAATCAGGCAAAGAGAAACCCTGACACAAAAAGAAAAAAGTATAAATATAATGTTTGTTTGTGAGGGTTTTTTTTTAGACAGTTTCTTTGTGTAGTCCTATCTATCCTGGAACTCATTTTGTAAACCAGGCTGGCCTCAAACTCAGAGAGATCTGCCTATCTCTGCCTCCTGAATGCTGGGATTAAAGGCGTTAGGCACCACTGCCCAGCTTTTTTAAAAAATGTATATTGGTATTTTACCTGCATGTGTGTCTGTTGGATCCCCTGGAACTAGGGCTACAGTTGTAAGCTGCCATGTGGGTGTTGGTTGAACCTGGGTCCTCTGGAAGAGCAGCCAATACCCTTTTAACTGCTGAGTCATCTCTCTAGCCTTTTTTTTTTTTTTTAAGTTGGGTGTGAGTATGGATATGTGCACTGGAGTGTAAACGTCAGAGGCTTCAGATCCCTTTGGAACGGAAGTTATGGGAGGTTGTAAACTGCATTCTCTGTGCACTAGAAACCGAGCTCAGGCCCTCTGAACGAACAATAGTGCCTAACTGCTTAGCCATCCCTCCAGTCCTGTAATTCTTAAGATCTTACAGCAAAATAAAAATTTCCAACCAAACCAAACTTAGCGTACAATTAAAGGGTGTGTGATCGTGTGTTCTACAGCAGCAGCATTGTGAATAATGTTTTGTACTACATTTTGGCAGCTATTGTATCACTGGGTAATAGGAACTTTTGGTTCATTAGACTTTTATGGATCATGTATTTGGTTTGTCATTGAATGTATAGCATGTGACTGCATAACACATTGGCAATTCTAAGTGTTAACTTTATCAGCAGGGGGCAATTGCTGCTTATGTCTGAGCTTGGTCCTCTGATGGAACTGCCTTCCCTGGAAACTTCCTTCTTTCTTCCCTTTCACCAGATATGGTTTCTCTTTGTAGCCTTGACTGCCCTGGAACTCACTCTGTAGATCAGGGTGATCTCAGTCTCACAGAGATCTGGGATTAAAGGCATGCACCACCTTGCCAGGCAGGAACCTCCTTTCTAATTCAGGGCATGAGTTTTCTTTTCCCCTGAGCTGCCCAGATAGAAAACCGGAAAGAATATTTTTTCCATCTGTACCTGTTATGTTGACATCTACCCCCTCCTGATTTAATTTCTCAGCAAGAAGACAGTTTTGTGGTGGGCACAGCCGAGGGCACAGTATTCCATTTTCAGCTGGTCCCCGTGACTTCCAGCAGCAGTGAGAAGCAGTGGGTGCGGACAAAGCCATTCCAGCATCACACTCATGATGTGCGCACTGTGGCCCACAGCCCGACAGCTCTGATATCAGGAGGTAGGTCCTCCCCCAGCTCTGGCTGTTTCTCTTCGGGTAGCATTTCTCTCATTGTGTGCCTTTGTTTCAGGCACAGACACCCACCTAGTTATTCGTCCTCTCATGGAGAAAGTGGAGGTAAAGAATTATGATGCTGCCCTCCGGAAGATCACTTTTCCCCATGTGAGTATCCCCTCTCGCCTTTAGTATCTCCCCATCCCTCTGTCCAGTCAGATTGAACAGGCTCATACTTCCTAAAGCTGTCTTCATTCTTTTCTGAGGCAAGCTTCCTTAAAAACAACAACAACAACTTGCTATGTATATATGTACATGCATATTGTGGCAATGAGGTAGACCCAGTTTAGGTGTTAGGGGAGGTCTGCTCAACTGTGGGGAATGATACCATTTACCTTGAAAGGAACGCTACAAGCCTAGCTTCTCCACCTGAATAATAGAGCCCACCCTTAAAAACAAGTTCATGACATTTCTATAAAGTACAGTTAATAGGAGAGGGGTCAGAGATTCCTTCATATGACCTAGGCTCATCTGGCAGCTAGTACCACCAGTTCAAGAAGAGCCGACACTCTGTTCTGGCCTCCTCAGGACTGCGTGAATGTGATGCACAGAAGTTCATGCAGGCACAACATCTATATACATACATTTAAAAATGTTTTTATGAATTACCCTCATATTTCATGCATGTGGTTTAACGACGTCAGAGACATAGTCCTCATTCCTCCCCCACCTCTGTTTAAGATAGGATTTCACTTTGTAGCACTGACTGACTTTGAACTCCCTGTGAGGCCAGACTATTCTTGAGCTCACCAGCCCTCAAGAGCCTTATTATTTCCTGATTATCTCTTTAATTGAGTCACTTCTGTGCCGCCATTATCCTACTTTGGATCAGTGTCTTTTCTCCTGAATTCCTTTTCAGCGATTTCCTCTTTTTTTTTTCGTTTGTGAGACAGGGTTTTTCTGTGTAGCTCTAGCTGTCCTGGAACTCACTATGTAGAGTAGACCACACTGGCCCAGAACTCGCCTGCCTCTGCCTCCTGAGTGCTGGGGTTGAAGTTGTGCACCACTCTGACTAGGTTCATTGTCTCCTTATGCTAACATCTGTGTCATTGCAATGTGTTCTCCATTGGAGCTCTTTGTTAGGGCTGGAGAGATTGCTCAGTGGTTAAAAACACTGACAGCTCTTCCAGAGGTCCTGAGCTCAATTCCCAGCACCCACATGGTAGTTCACAATCTGTAATGAGATCTGGCGCCCTCTTCTGGCCTGCAGCCATACATGCATACAGAACACTATACATAATAAATAAATATTTATTTATTTTTAGTGATCTTTTCTCATTTTACATACCTATCCCAGTTCCTACTCCTTCCCATTCTCCCCACCTTCTCTCTATCCTACCCTCCCCCCCATCCACTCCTCAGAAAGGGTAAGACTTCCCATGGGGAGTCTACAAAGTCTGACATGTCATTTTGAGGCAGTACTGAAGCCCTCCACCCATATCTAGGCTGAGCAAGGTATCCCTCCAAAAAGAATGGGATCAAAAAAGCCAGTTCAAGCACTAGGGAACAATCCTGGTCCCACTGAAGTGGGGGCCCCTAGACTGCCCAAGCCACACAACTGCCACCTACGTTCAGAGGGCCTAGTTTCATCCTACGCAGGTTTCCCGCTATTAATCCAGAGTCAGCTCCCACTAGCTCGGGTCAGCTGTTTCTGTGCGTATCCCCATCGGGGTCTTGACCCCTTTGTTCATATTATTGCTCCTTCCTCTCTTGGACTGGTCTCCAGTAGCTCAGCCCAGTGCTTAGCTGTGGATTGATTGCTTCCATCAGTTGCTGGATGAAGGTTCTATGATGACATTTAAGATAGTCATCAATCTGATTGCAGAGGAAGGCCAATTTAGACACCTTCTCCACTGTTGCTTAGGGTCTTGTGGATTCCGGGGAATTTCTCTAGTGCCAGGTTTAACACTAGCTCCCTAATGGCTCCCTTAATCAAGATGTCTCTTTAAAAAGAAAAGAAAAAGAACTTTGATTATTCCTCTTATTTAAAAAGCCTTTGGTTATTGTCTTCAACTTAAAGCCCCCCCTTTTTTTTTAATTTTTTATTTTTTTATTTTTTTTTGAGACAGGGTTTCTATGTAGCTTTGGAGCCTGTCCTGCCTCTGCTTCCTGAGTGCTGGGAGCCCTAAATTCTTAATGTGTCTCTAGATCCTGTGTTGATCTTGCACTGGCCCATTCCCCCAGCCTGTCAATTCTAAGTTGCTCTCCTCAGTGTTTTTGCGTGTTCTTTCCTCCCTGGAACTTCTTACCCTGCCTTCTCTGCTTGACTAATCTTTGCCAGTGAGCCTCATCTGTGTTGGTTCCACAAGGCTAGGGTAGGCGTCTTTTCTGCTCGTCCTGTGTTTATCCGTGTTAAATCTTGTGGCATACTTGTCAGTTTTTTAGAACCATCTTGAGATGAGTGGCTATTTCAGTCTCCATTGTGTTCTCAAATCCTAGCACAGCGGCTAGACTGTGATATATCTACCAAAATGGGTTTGGGGGGTTGTTTGTTTTTGTTTTGCGGGGGGTGGGGGGGTAGGCCTGGGTCTCACTATTGTAGCCCAGTCTACCTTGGAACTCACTTTGTAGACTGGCCTTGAACTCACAGAGATGTACCTGCCTTTGCCTGGGGGGTGGTGGGGGCGCTGGCCACAATGGATTTCAGCAATAGGGAAGAGGCTGTTAGGATGCTGCTCTTGCCTCTGGAACTGAAGCAGCAGGTGACCACATTGGCCCATTTATGAGATTTCAATTCTTGAATGCAGCGTCGTCTCATTTCCTGTTCAAAAAGAAGGCAGCTTCTCCTCTTCCAGTTTGCTCATCACTTGGAGCTTTGGAGACTAGGATCTACAGTGGCAACAGGTAAATTGGCGGAAAGGTTTGTGGGAGTTTTTTGATGTTTCTTTTTGTTTTTGACTTAGTTTTAAAAACTGGCAAATTTTTAAAAACAGTAAAAGGGGGGGGGGGATATCAAGATGGGCTGGTGCCTACCTCAGAAGTAAAGTGCCTGCCTGGGAAGCACAGGTCTCCAGGTCTGAGCTGCAGCATCATCCAGCGCCTGCACAGAAGGAAACTGGGAAGAGAGTGAAACAAGAGAATCAGAAGTTCAGGACCAGGGAAGCAGGGAGACCCTGTGTCACAAAGTAAAGTGGAGCTGGCCATGGTGTGTGCGCCTTTAGTCCCAGTCTCAACACTCTGCCTTTGTGCGAGCACTCAGCTGGAGTTTCAGGGCCAGCCTGGTCCCTAAGGAATTCCAGGCCATCCAGGGCTACATAGTCAGACTTGAACTGTGAAAAAACAAAGTGGAGAGCAATTGAGGAAATGCCTAATGCCAGCCTGACCTGCACACACGTGCATACATTTAGAAGGGTGGACTTTTTTTTACTGTGTCTGGGAAATTACGATTTTTTCCATATACAAGAAAAAAATTATTGAATGTTAAAACTTTGTTTTGGTTTTCTGAAATAGAATCTCATTCTGCAGTTGAGATTGGCCTTGAACTCAGCAATCCTAAATGATGAGATAACCATGAACCATTGTGACTATCTAAAATCTTAAGATAGATATCAATTTTTTTTTCTTTCTGTCCTAGAACTCAGTCTATAGACCAGGTTGAGTTCAACTAGGCCTTGAGCTCACAGAGCTCTATCTTCATGCACACCTGGCCTTTTGTTGTTTTTCCTTTTTTTTTGAGACAGGGTTTCTCTGTGGCTTTGGAGCCTGTCCCTGGAACTCACTCTGTAGACCAGGCTGGCCTCAAACTCACAGAGATCTGCCTGCCTCTGCCACAGCCTGGCTAAACTCTTAAGAGACAACAGCCACACCGGATTTGAGGCCAGCCTGGTCAACAGAGTGAGTTCCAGGACAGCCAGGACTACACAGAGAACCCTGTCTCAACCCCCATCCCCCCAAACAGAGTTTAAGCTTCTATTAGACGCATGTAAGAGTTAGTTGGAATGACGGTTGTGGAGTCATACTTTGCCCTGGCCTGACTTCTGTTGAAAGCTGAGAAGGTGGAGTGATGTGCAGTATGGAAACAAAGGTCCCACGACTTGGGGAAGAGTAGCGAGTTTAGGAAGGGTTTAGAGTGTACTAAAACCTGCCTCTGCCCACTGTGAGTCTGGGAGAAGCTATGGCAGACTGCCTTAGAGTCAAAGTCTCTTTGCTGCTCCTCACATGGCTCTCCAGATTGTGATGGCACGCGTGGTAATGTGGGTAAACCTGACCTCCTGGTGGCAAATTCTGTTACTCAGGCTTGGCTTTAAAATGAAAAAAGTACAAATTTTCTTTGGTGAGAGAAAGCTCAAAGTTTCTGTTTTTAGGCAAGAACGGAGATACTCTTCCACTCTCTAAAAACGCAGACCATCTGCTGCACCTCAAGACAAAGGTGAGGAAGGTCCATGCTCCGCCCAGGCCCAGAGCCCTTCTCCATTCTGAATCTGAGCAGCACTCAGTCTGAAGCCCAGACTTTGTCATTTTATCTGAAGGATTGTGTCACTGGTGTTTATAAGTTAGATACTGAGAATTTGATAAGTGAGTACAGGAAATTGGGTTTTCCTTTTTATATTATAGAAATAGCATGTGTGTTTCTAATAATTAAGGCAGTGAAAGGTTGTGTGATCAAGTGGAGCTTCAAGCTCACCCCACATTTTACTGTTTCGCTGTTCACAGATAAGCAGTTCCACAGTTTCTTGTATATTCTCCCTCAGAAAGACAAAGAACTTGTGCTCATTTGTATGTATGTTTCCTTTTTATGTTAGCAACATACCATGTAAATTGCTTTAATCATATTATCTTTTATAAACATGTCTTTTAGGTCCTTATGGTAATCCTACCGGTAATCCCAGTACTTGGGATGCAGAGGCAAAAAAAAGTTTAGGAGTTCAGGGCTGTTTTGATTAGTAGGGAATTTGACTAGCCTTAGAATTAACACACCTTGGGCTGAGTTAAATCCTGTCTCAAAGATGCATTTGTGAGGATGTGAGAGCACCGTGAGCGTAGAGTCCTGTCGTGGGAACCTGGTCACAAGAAGCTTTCCCAGGCCTGATGGCTCACTCCTGTGAGCCCCGTTTGCCGTCTACTGTAGGGAGACTGGAGTGAGACAGAGTGAGACTTTGCCTAAAAAACAGTTGGTGTTTTTTTTCCACTCATGTTGCTTCCTCCAATTGCCAGGGCCCTGAGAACGTTGGCTGCAGTTGTGTTTCCCCGTGTGGAAGCTGGATAGCCTATTCTACAGCCTCTCGGTTTTTTCTCTATCGAGTGAAATATGAACGTGACAACATAAGCCTCCAAAGAGTAAGTGAGGACAAAGTGGATTCCTGTAAAAGAGTAAACTTGCTAAATGTGTACTTTTGTTTGAAGTGGAAATGAATTAGATAAGAATCCTTGGGGCTGCACAGATGGCTGCTCTTCCAGAAGACCTGGGTTCGGTTCCCAGCACCCACATGGCAGCTCACAAACCGTCTGTAATCTAGCTCAAAGTGATTTGTCACCCTTATACAGACAAATGCAGGGAAAGCACCAATGCACATAAAGTAAAAATAAATGAATCATTTAAAATCATTTAAAAAATAATCCTTAGTGAAAAGGATTTTTCTTTAGCTGTTACAGAGCAGTCTTTCAGGGACCGCTATGTTTAACAACCTGAGTTCCATCTCCAGGACCTACATGGTGGAAGGAGAGACTCCCACAGGTTAACCTCTGACCTCTACACATACACACATTTTACAAAATGTTTTATTTACACGTGTGTATTAATGTTTTGCATATTTATATATCTTTTACCGTGTGTGTGTGGTGCTTCCAGAGTCCAGAGGGGATAGGTCCCTAGGACTAGAGTTACAGGAGGTTGTGAGCTGCCATATAGGTACTGGGAACCAAATCGCTGTCCTCTGCAGAGCAGCCAGTGCTCTTAACCACTGAGCCATCTCTCAAGCCCCTACACACGGTTTTTATTTGTTTGTTTAGTTTTTGCTTTGTTTTTAAATCTTTTTTGTTTTTTGTTATTTTTGAGATAGGGTTCCTCTGCATAATCCTAGCTATTCTTTTTTTTTTTTTCCCCGACTATTTACATAGAGCGCTCGAGCTGTTCTCGAACCCGGGACCTCAGGAACGGCAGTCGGCGCTCTTAGCTTCTGAGCCACCTGTGCAGCTGCTAATCCTAGCTATTCTTTTTTTTTAATATTTATATTTATTTGTTTATTATGTATACAGTATTCTTCCTGCCGGCCTCATTACGGATGGTTGTGAGCCACCATGTGATTGCTGGGAATTGAACTCAGGACCTTTGGAAGAGCAGGCAATGCTCTTAACCGCTGAGCCATCTCTCCAGCCCAATCCTAGCTATTCTTAAACTCACTCTGTAGACCAGACTTTCATTGAACTCACAAAGATGTGCCTGTCTCTGCCTCCCAAGTGTTGGATTGATTTCTATCATTGGTTTTTGTTTTGTTTTTGTTTTTTTTGTTTTTTTTTTTAAGATTTATTTATTGTGTATGCAGTGTTCTATATGTCTGCACACCAGAGGAGGGCATCAGGTCTTATTATAGATTATTGTGGACCTCCATGGGGTTCCTGGGAATTGAACTCAGGACCTCTGGAAGAGCAGCCGGTGCTTTTAACCACTGAGCCATCTCTCCAGCCCCTAGTTTTGTTTTTAAATCTTAGAGAAGGTTCTAGATTCAATCTTCAGCACTACCACTGCAATGCTAAGTACTTGTTTTTGCTATTTTGTTTACTTTTTATACATTTTTTAATTAAAATAGAATTACATTCGTTTCCTCCTTCCATTCCCTCAGGTCTCCTCCCCTAACCCTTCTCATAGCCCCTCCACTTTCAATAGAGTGTGTGTTTGCACAAATATATGAATACAACCTGCTGAGTCTGTTTTTGTTGTTAGTGTGTGTATGGTTTTAGGGCTCATTTAGTTATTAAATACATAAAATGAAAAGAAGTAGGGAAATAATCCTAACAAAAAATGGTATTTATTCCCATTTTAAGTTATTTCCAAGGTGGAGAATTGAGCATTGCAATCTGGATGAAGAGAAAGCTAGATAGGTTATAGGAAGCATGGCAGTATTCTAGGCCTTTTGTGGGTCCTTTCTTGGCAATCCCGAGAGTTAATGTAAGGTAACCTGGCTGTCAGGTTGTGGCATGCTGCTTTCTCTCACTCGTTTTTACTGTTGATTTACCCAAAGGTTTCCAAAATGCCAGCGTTCCTTCGCTCTGCCCTCCATATTTTGTTTTCTGAAGATTCGACAAAGCTCTTTGTGGCATCAAATCAAGGGTCTCTGCATATCATTCATCTGCTGGAAGGAAACTTCAAGCATTTGCATACTTTCCAGCCTCAATCAGGTGGGATTTCTAACTGAGCAGGGGATTCTCTGTCTCTGGTGACTTTTTCTCTTTAGACCTCAGTGCCAGGGTGCCTGCTACTCTTTCTTACCTTGCAGATACACTTGCTCACATGTTTGCCATTTGAAGTAGGAGGAGATCTCTGGCAGATGAAGATTCTCTCGATGAGCTCTGAAATGTTCCTCACACCTACTTCTTTCTCACTGGGCTTTTGATTCCTTATTTGGACCAGAGGAGTTTCATCATCCTTAGGTTTGTTGGCAGAGTTAGGAAGAAAGTAAAAGTCGTCTGCAATCCTGACACCAAATGGCTCCCCTTACTGTTTGGTGTTTTCTGGTGCTACTGTGTAGAGATTTGTTTTTATGAGATGTTTATTTAAGATGAAAATATTGTTAGGCATATAGCTTTATTTGGGGTCTTTTGTGCTTGTGACTTTTTCATGTTCCCTAAGAACATAAGATTGCGTCAGTAGGTGACTATATATACTAGCCAATGCTGAGTTAACTGTTGGCTTCAACTTCGTATCTAGTTTACGTTGGTAGTTGAATACATTCCACGGTCCTGTCCCTTGTTCTTGCCCTGGCATATAGCTACTTCATTACTGTTTTAGGTTCCCATCAGCCTGGACTGTAAGTACTTAACATTAATTCATTGAAAAGCTGCTTAATGCCAGGCCTGGTGGTGCACAACTCTAGTCCCAGCCCTTGGAAGGCAGTTTGAGGCCAGCCTGGTCTACAGAGTAAGTTTCATGATAGCCAGGGCTACATAAAAAGACCTTGTCTCATATTCCCCCCCGCCCCCCGCCAAAAAAAAAGACAGAAAAGGTGAAAAAAAAAATAGCTACATCAGAAGAAGCTGACCATTCAGGAGTCAGATGAGTTAAACAACAGTATTTTTATTATAAATCTTAGACTATCTTGCCCTTACCTTTTCTTTTCCCTCTTTCAAGAGATGGTTTATGACCTGTTATAAGGCTTTTTTCATTATTTGGGATTGTTATTTGCAGCACATATTTTAGCATATAATGTCAGTGTCTGATTTTCATTTTGTCTTAATGTTACAGATTGATTCAAAACCTTTTTGACAGAGGTGTCTCATCCATGCCCCATAGTGTTAAGCAGACAGCAGGCACTTAATAAATTAAATATGTGCTTCAAGTCTGTTAAATATGTATCCCTAACTGTAATTTTAAAACATTAAGAAGGAAAAAGTAGTCTGAAATAGTTAACTTAGGGTGTGATTTTAGTGCTTTACTCGGGTCTGAACCAGTGATGCCTCTAGTTTTATCTTTCTGGACTTTCTTCACACGAGAGACAATAGTATTTATATTTATAATATATATATTTATATTTTCTCAGACCACATCTCATGATGTAGACCTAACTAGCCTTAAAGTTGCTGTATAGACCATGCTAGCCTCGAACTCATATTCTTTGCCTCCTGGGTCCTAGGATTAAAAACTTGTGCCACCATGCCCAACAATCACTAATTAAGTTTAAAAAGTAGGGAAAGCATAGTTATCTAACCTTTGGAGGCTGAGGCACATGGATCCTAAATTTAGGGCTGTCTTGGGCTACAAAAGTAATTTCCTGTCTCAATATATATTAAAAATTGGTTAATGTTTAGAACTAATTTGCAAAACTCTAGTAAAGTCTTCTATAAATGATTTATAGCCATGTGGGTTTCTCATTGGTTTCTCCAGGGCGGGGCAGGCTGTGGGTGCCTAATTCAAGAACTTGTTTCTTCTGTCCTCAGGGATAGTGGAGGCCATGTGTCTTTTGGCAGTCAGTTCAGATGGGAATTGGCTAGCTGCATCAGGTACCAGTGCTGGAGTCCACATATACGATCTGAATCATCTAAAGGTGAGCATCAGAGTTCATAGCCATACGGGAAGCTGCTGCTAGTCGTGTTAAGATTCAAGGCAGAGCAGAATGACCTGGAAATTTACTAGGCTTTTTTTTTTTTAATGTTTATTTATTATGTATACAATAGTCTGTCTGTATGCCTGCAGGCCAGAAGAGGGCACCAGACCCCATTACAGATGGTTGTGAGCCACCATGTGGTTGCTGGGAATTGAACTCAGGACCCTTGGAAGAGCAGGCAATGCTCTTAACCTCTGAGCCATCTATCCAGCCCCCTAGGCTTTTTTTTAAGGAAGAATTTTTCCTGCTTTAGATTTCTTTAGATTTCTGTTTTAGAATTCTTTAGAACCGCCAGGTGGTGGTGGCGCATGCCTTTAATCCTAGCACTCGGGAGGCAGAGGCAGGTGGATCTCAGTGAGTTCAAGGCCAGCCTGATCTACAAGAGCTAGTTCCAGAACAGGCTCCAAAGCTACAGAGAAACCCTGTCTCGAAAAACTGGGGCGGGCCGGGCGGTGGTGGCGCACGCCTTTAATCCCAGCACTCGGGAGGCAGAGGCAGGCGGATCTCTGTGAGTTCGAGACCAGCCTGGTCTACAGAGCTAGTTCCAGGACAGGAACCAAAAGCTACGGAGAAACCCTGTCTCGAAAAAATCAAAAAAAAAAAAAAAAAAGAAAGAAAGAAAAACTGGGGCGGAGGGGAGGAGGATTCTTTAGAACCGCAACACTACTAACATAATATTAAAATCACAAAATATTAAAATTGAAAGAATGGTGTAAGCTATACTCAAACTTACATTTAGGGATTTAGGAGTGATGACTCCATTTCCTGGCTAGGGAGATATAGCTCAATAGCAGAGTACTTACCTAGCATTCATGGTACCCTAAGGTCAGTCCCCAGTACCATACAGCAGACAAATAACAACAACAAAAGGGACTCAGGTGTTTCTGCTCTGGGGAGGGAGTTTTGATACATAGATACAGCGCTGGAGGCCATAACAGGTCTTGTGAATTTGGTGTGATTTTAGATCAGATAGAACCAGAAATTTAAGGCGGATATCACAGTTGGGGAATCCTTCTGACAGATAGGTAATAATACATTGAGTTGTATATCACAGTTCTGTCCCTAGCATTGACAAAAACCATGTTTCTTTCTAATGCCCACAAACATGCTTTATAGTTGAACCCAAATGTCCATTCTTTGGCAATGCTTTTTTTTTGTTAAGCCAACCAGTGTAGAGCTGTATGTTTTCAGTACAGTGGTATATTTGAGTGATTCATATTGACACATTGACTCAGAGAAAACTGCTCTTGAGTTTTCTGGAAATGCTCTATTTTGTAAGCAGTTGAGCATAATCTGTTTGTTTCTTTGAGAAAGGGTCTTCACTGGCCTAGAACTCACTATGTAAGCCATACTGACCTCAACTCAGATCCACCTGCCTCTGCCTTCCAAAGGAGGATTGAAGGCCTTCGCCACCATACCCAGCCAAAATTTTCTTTTTAATGAAATTAAAGTTCTTTGTTGTTGAAATGCCTGAACTTCCATAGGATGCTTTTGAGTTCCAAAGAACCTTATTTCAAGCACCTGACTTGGGCTTAGGGTTTTGTGTGGTAGAGGAGTTTAGGACTCAAAGCCTGGTCCAGAAAACAACGAAAGTGCAATAATAAACTACAAAAGTTGCTGACATCTAGCTTCCTTTTGTTCTGCTTTGTCTGTGTGTCTGTGCATTTGTGTGTGTGTGGTGGTTGTTTTGGGGATAGGCTCTCACCATATAGAGCTGGAACTGACACCGCCTGCCTCTGTCCCTGGAGTGCTGCCATTAAAGTTGTCATCACCATGTCCCGCTCATCTAACCTTTCCTGAAGGAAGATGAGATGTCCTATAGCCTTGTCCCTTGTCTTTCTCCCCAGCTCCACTGCACAGTCCCTGCTTACAACTTTCCAGTGACTGCTCTGGCCATCGCCCCCAACACCAACAACCTTGTCATTGCTCATTCTGACCAACAGGTAAGAGATTCTAGTGCATTCTTCCAGTTCCCTTCTGCTAGATAGTTCATGTGAGTGAGGCTTCCATGTGTGGCTTGAGCCCATCATAGGCCAGCAGTACCCACTGGTGTGATGGGCACAGCTTGCATTGCCGTTCTAGAGCTAGGAAGCACAAAGTGATGGGAGAATTTTGATGCATTCTGCTAATCCCTGCCACCACCGCTACTACCCACACACAAGATTTCTCTGTGTAGCCTTGGCTGTCCTGGAACTAAGACCAGGTTGGCCTTGAACAAAGAGATCCACTACCTCTGCCTCCTGGGTGCTGGGATTAAAGACGTGTGCCACCACTATCCGACTACACTCTACTAATTTAAACTAGAGATAACATGGGCCCAGGTATTAAACTAGATATGAGATGTAATAAAATTTTGGAAGTGACCTAAAAATGTTTGGTTTGCCTTCATGAGAAAATCAGATCTTACTAAAATTCAGGTATCTGATCTCAGCCGAAGTGAGAGCTTCCTTCACAGCACTTTTTATGTCAAGTTGGGACGAGGTAATCTGCAGATACTTGGGCTAACTCATCAGCCCAATGATGAGCACATTATGAACTAACTCATCAGTGCTTGTGTATCCTCGTCTGTCAACTACACTGCACCGGACTGTTGGAAAGAAACAGTGTATCTGGGAAGCATATTTGATTAAATTGCTAAACAGATGAGGCTTACTGTTTTGAAACAGTTTTTACTTTTCATGCATGCACACGATATCCAAAAAGTGCTCTCTCACTTTCATGGGTTTTCATTCTTTTTTTTTTTTATAAATGAGGCAATTTATTAACCCAGCATCCTTTGTCCTAATGCTTCTTGTTGGCAGCTGCCACCTGTCTGGCAATCCTGTCCAGATCTCTCTGTCCCTGAGTTGTTAGCTTGCGGCCCCTGTCCTGGTCCTTTTCCACCATTTTCAGTCCCTCCAGGGCTTGGAGAACGCGGCGGGCCACACTCTTGGAGCCTCTGCTGAAGTGGCTGGGCCTGACACCGTTTCTCTGCCGTCCTCCATAGATCTTGGTCATGGAGCCAACCCCTGCACCACCACGCAGGTACAGGTGCTGTGCTGTAGAGGCAGCTCGCGTGTGGAACCAGTTCTCATCATAGGGGGCAAGCTCTTTATGTTTGGCCAGCTTGACTGTGTCCACCCATTCGGGGACTTTCAGCTTCCCGGACTTTTTGAGGAAGGCTGCCAGAGCTCTGACGAACTCCTGCTGGTTAACGTCTTTTACAGTAACTCCAGGCATCGTGCGGCCTCCACGCTGCTAGCCAGGGGAAAGGGCATGGGTTTTCATTCTTGACCAAGACTATTGAAAGGCGGCACCTTAAGTGTCTTTGTCATTGAAACTGATGCCCTCTGAGGTTAGTGACAGTGACCTATAATCCTATCATGTGGCATGTTGAGGCAGGAGGATCACAAGTTTCAGGCCAGCCAGAGCTAAACTGTAAAGCTGTGTCTCAAACAAAAATTTCAGGTAAGTTGTTGTCTATAACTTACCTTTAAAAGAGTTTTTTTAAGTGACGGTAAAATGTAATGCTAAGGCAGGCTGTGGGGCACGCCTTTAATCCCAGCACTGGGGTGGGGGGTGTCACGTACACCCTTGACCCGCAAGGATGACGCACGACACACCGGAGCTCTTCTCACTGCAGTTTTTCCAGGACTTTATTCACTTTCTCTCTCTCTCTCTCTCCTCTCTCTCCTCGGGCAAATCTCTCCTCTCCCAGCTCTTAAGTAGGCATGGGCTGCCAATCCCGGATTGCCAGGTGGGCACTGCCTATAGATTCACGCATATGCAAGCAGCTGATAATCATTGTGTGATAATAGCATAAGTCAGGTCTTAGGCATAATTAGGAGCTGATTATCAGATGTGGCTTCACGTAGCTCGCTACATGGGGGCACGTAGATCTCTGTGAGTTTGAGGCCAGCCTGGTCTACAGCAGCCAAGGCTACACAGAGAAACCCTGTCTTAAAAAAACAAAAATAAGCTGGGCGGTGGTGGCGTGTACCTTTAATCCCAGCATTTGGGAGGTAGAGGCAGAAGGATCTCTGTGAGTTCAAGGCCAGCCTGGTCTACAAGAGGTAGTTCCAGGACAGACTCCAAAGCCACAGAGAATCCCTGTCTCGAAAAAAAAAAGAACAACAACAACAAAATGTAATGTTAAAATATGGCGCCTGAGGTTTGCTAATATTTGTGGATAGGAAAACCCAGAAGGAGCAGGAGCCTCTGAACTCTGTGGGTACACATGTGCACTTGCTTGGTGTTATGTTCTTCAGGTATTTGAGTTCAGTATCCCAGACAAGCAGTATACAGAGTGGAGCCGAGCTGTCCAGAAGCAGGGATTTCACCAGCTATGGCTCCAGAGGGATACTCCCATCACACACATCAGCTTCCATCCCAAGAGACCGATGCACATCCTCCTTCATGATACCTACATGTTCTGCATCATTGACAAGTCCTTGGTGAGTTCTGAGACTTCTTTATTTAGGAATGTGTGTGTGTGTGTGTGTGTGTGTGTGTGTGTGTGTGTTCGTGCGCGCGTTGCCCACAGAGGCCAGAAGAGTGTTTCAGATCCCTTGGAGTTGGAGTTAACAGATGGCTGTGAGCATCCTGACATGGCTATTAGGAGCAGAACCCAGACCCTCTGCAAGAATAGCAAATGCTCTTAACTGTTAGACTGTCTTTTCCAGCCCCATTTTGTTTTGGGTTTTTTTGTGACAGGATGTTATAGCCTGGCCAGCCTGACATTAAGTTTACAGCAGTCCTCCCGCCTCTGCTTCCTGAGTGCTACTGGAGTTAGTAGCACACCCTACCTTTACTTAGAAGTTTTTAAGTTTAAATAATGACTGATTAGATAGAGGAAGGAGCCTCCGAATGAGAACTGCTAGTGTGGTCTTCAGAGGATAGGATAGGCACTTTTGTTTGGCGCGCTCCTGGGTAAGGGGCTAGCCTTTATGGACTAGATTTTGCTGCTGTAGTTATTTCTCTCTGGCTATTCAACATAGAAACCTAAGTAGAAAAGTGATTAAGTTGGTATTCAGAAGATGACCCTTGTCAGGGAATACCTTTGAGCTGACTGACTCACTTTTAACTTCCATTGTCACGTTACTGAGTAAAGTAGTTTCATTAAAGGAGACACACATGGATGTTTTGTCCACCCTACCCCTTAGCTGAAGACACTTCAAAAAGTTGGTCTTTGTGTTTTGAGAAAAGTCTAGTCGGGAAAACTAGCATCAATGACTGTTATTTAGGTAGGGACACAAGTGTTTCCTTTAGTTTAAAATGCTGGCTGCTGTTTTGATTCTTCCCAAATATACTTGTCTTTTCTGGGTAGGGCCTTTCTTTCCTAGGAGGCCTGTGGATCACAGCCATGGCTGTACTGCACTATGGGTTTCAGTTATACCCAACAGCAGCTGTTGTGTGGATCTGTGAAGGTGTGGGTGGAACGTGCGTGGTACCGCAGCAGATGGCTCGAAAGGAGGTGTGCACAGGGATGTGTCACTGCAGCTCATCTCATGGGCCCTGTGTCCTGGGATGTGGGAAGCAGAGCTGGTGACAAGTCACTGCTGTGAGTGAGTGGCCCAGGAAGAGCCTCCCACTCCCTCACTTGTCTCTAACTCAGCCCAGAGGCTTTCTCCCAAGTGCTGCTGATGAGTCCCTCATGCCCTTGTGTAAGCAGAGCTGGTTCCCAAGGAAGTGAGAGATGAAGTGCATCATTTATTTGGCCATCTCTTGAGGTGTCGGTGACATCAGTGGGGGTGGTTTGTGGTATTTTCCCTGGGGGAGAACTGGATATGGCTGTGGAGGGGAGGAGTAGAGAGTGCAGTATCTGTGGGCTAAGATCCTGCACACGTCCATGTGTTCTTGTCTTACAAAGGGCTACTGACAAAACTGGCCCAAAGCTTGTGTGTCTTTAATTTTGCCATGTAGTATGAAGCCCGTTCTTGCTCATTCTGCTCATGACCCCTTTTGCCTGAGACATTTTTACATGACCTTAAGTATATTGAAGAACTATTACCAAAAGTAAATCATCTTTTAAAAATTTGTGTGTGTGTGTGTGTGTGTGTGTGTGTGTGTTGTGGGGGAGGTTTGAGACAGGTTTCTCTGTGTAACAGCCCTAGAACAGCTGTCCTAGAACCAGCTCTTATAGGTCAGGCTGGCCTTGAACCCACAGAGATTCACTTGCCTCTGACTCTCAGGTGCTGAGATTAAAGGTGTGTGCCCCCACCTTATTAAAAAAAAAAAAGTTTTTCTTTATATATATAATTTTCCATTCATTAAAGACTAAAGAAGTGGGGTTGTTCCCAGTACCCTTGTGATGGTTTATAACCATCCATAACTCCATTTCCAAGGATCTGACTGCTATGGGCACCAGGCACACACATGGTACAAATACATACATGTAAGCAAAACATTCATAAACATAAAATAAATCTGTTTTAAAACTGGGCTGGTGAGGTAGCCCTTCGGTTAATGGCACTTGCCACCAGACCTAACAACCTTAGTTCTATACCCCTTGAACCTAAATGGGGGAAAGAGAGAACTGACTCAGTGTAAGTGTGTAAGCGTGACGGGGTTGGGCTGTGTGTGCCCCTGCATGTGTAGAAGTCAAAGGTCAACTTGTGAAGTTGGTTCTCCTTTCAGACCTTTATGTAGTTTCTGAGATTTGAACCTAAGTGTTCAGGCTTGCATGAGAAATACCTTTACCATCTTACCAGTTCACATGTTTGATTTTGTATTAAATTTTGGTCATTTTACATTTGGAAACCTTTCCTTTGTCAAATTTTCATGATCCTACATCCAGTTTATATGGCCCTCCTATGGGATAGTGATCCATAGGTGAAGAACCTGCGGGCCTAATACATATACAGTTGTGTGTATCTATAATCCTAGCCCTCAGGAGGATCAAGAGAACTACAATGATACTTTGTCTCAAACCAAACCAAACAAAGAAACTAGTGAACTGGGTCCATAAAGGGCAATGAAAATAACATTTGCTCTTCTGTTTTTATGGTGCTAAGGATCAAACACCTGGTCTTAAAAATTCCAGACAAGCCGGGGGTGAGGGGGGGATGGCGCATGCCTTTAATCCCAGCACTCGGGAGGCAGAGGCAGGTGGATCAGGCAGAGGCCAGCCTGGTCTACAAGAGCTAGTTCCAGGACAGGAACCAAAAAGCTATGGAGAAGCCCTGTCTCGAAAATTAAACAACAACAACAAAAAAATATCAGACAATAAAGTAATAGTTCAAGTAGCATGTCTTGTTGGGCCTTGTGCTTCAAGCCTGTAGTCCAGTTACCACAGAAGACTGGGGCAGGAGCAACACAAATTCAAGGGCAAAGAGTGAATTCATGGGCAGCCTGGGCACCTTAGTGAAACTCTCATGAAGTAATAAACAACTGAAAGATTGGAGATGTCGTTCAAGTACTCTTGTGTGTGAATACCTAGGCTTGACCCCTTATACACCCAAGTAAATAAATAACATATCTTTGTCTTTTAGCCACTTCCAAACGACAAAACTGTGCTCTATAATCCACTTCCTCCCAAAAATGAATCAGATGTCTTCCTGAGGCGCACAGCCCATGCATTTAAAATTTCTAAGATATATAAGGTAAACAGTTCTTTTTGTATTTTGGATGGTTGCTTCCCTGGGATGTTATCAAAATATAATAACTAACAATTGAGAAACTAGTGTATTTTCCTTTGCATGTAGAGACCCTGACTTGGTGGAGACTAGTGGCCTTGAAGTTATCTGTATCTGTAGCTATGTTTTGTTGTTTTTGACTCAGTAAGTTAGAGGCAGGCAAATCATACTTCCCTATGTGAGAGAAATTTGTAGTAATCTTGGTGCTCATGTGGGGTTTCTTAATATGAATATTCTTCTCGGTGAAACTTCTGATTAAAGAATGTTTTAAGAATTAAAAGTAGGGGGCTGGAGGAATGGCTCAGCGGTTAAGAGCACTGACTGCTCTTCCAGAGGTCCTGAGTTCAATTCCCAGCAACCACATGGTGGCTCACAACCATCTATGATGAAACCTGGCGCCCCCTTCTGGCCTGCGGGCACACATGGAAGGAATGCTGTACACATAATAAATAAATAAAATAAAAAAATATTTAAAAAAAAAAGAATTAAAAGTAATGGAAATTATTGAACTTGCATGATTTTCTTTTTTCTGGTGAATATTCTCAGTGTCTATAAAACCAGTTGTCCATTGAGCTTATGCTACTACGGCTGTCTGGCCCAATTCAGGTTCCGCAGTCATACTCCTTATAAGCCAGCTCCACTGAAGTGCTGAGTCCGAGAGCAGGGAGGATTGGCAGGGATTTGTGTCCTTGGACTCTTGACTGGTGGAGAGCGATGATGATGCCATCTGTCGATGTCACTGTTCTCTCCTGCAGCCCTTACTCTTCATGGATCTCTTGGATGAAAGGACACTTGTGGCAGTAGAACGACCCCTGGATGACATCATTGCTCAGCTCCCACCACCCATCAAAAAGAAGAAATTTGGAACTTAAAAATAGGGCATTGTGTGTCTCTTTTCTTTTTTTTTTTTTTTTGGTTTTTCGAGACAGGGTTTCTCTGTGGTTTTGGAGCCTGTCCTGGAACTAGCTCTTGTAGACCAGGCTGGTCTCGAACTCACAGAGATCCGCCTGCCTCTGCCTCCCGACTGCTGGGATTAAAGGCGTGCGCCACCACCGCCCGGCCTGTGTCTCTTTTCTTGAACTGTCCACCCTGTTGTTTGTTTGTTTGTCTTCCCCAGAATCATGATAATAAAGCAAACTTATTCTTTAGGACTAGTCACTGTAGACATTATTTTCCAGAATAATGGGCAGGAATGTCCTTTGATTGAGCGAAACAGAATGGAAGGTCTCTATAAATCTCCAAAGTAGGTCCAGCGGCTTGGCTGTCGGTAAAAGCTCTTGCCACCCAAGCCTGATAACACCATTAGATCCCCAGAACCTATGGTTGAAGGAGAGAACCATCTCTGGAAAGTTGTCCTCTAACTTTCAGTGTGTGCTATACACAGGCGCACAATAGTATTTGTAGCTGCGGTAATGAGCTGAACTGAACTAGCTACAGACTCATACTGCCTTTTTAGAATCTTGTCTGTTCTTGGACTGTAGTTTCAGGAAAGAAGCTAGTCCATGCTGTCTGTTCTGAGGTATCCAAGAACTGGGGTATCACTGTCTACTAGCCTGCAGCCTTCCAGCATCACCCCGGAGGGTGCTAACAGCCATGGTCCACTTCATAGTTCAAGGAATAACGTCAACTGCATCATCATAAATTCTCCATCTGAAAACTAGATGCCATTGGAGTCACAGCTGGGGGTCTACCGTGTACAAGGCAAGGCTCAATCCTTAGTGCCACGTCTAGCAAAAAGATGCTACTAGACCTTTGTCAGCCATATGGCAGCTTCAAAAGGTAAGAAAGCATTGGGCAGGGATTTTGCTGGAGAGTAAGAATCAAGGTGGGGACCTGCGAGGCAGCCAGGCGTGTATGTCACTCTCTCTGCTCTGTCTGCTTTGACATTGTTATTCCCAGGGGTGTTCTCAACTAACCAGTTGTGACTGCTCTCTAAATTAGAACGTGAAGAACAGTAGTTAACCTGAGCCAAGCAGACGGATTTCTTTACCATCTCAGTGGTTGTAGAGTTTTGTGTGGTTAGGAAAGGATGTGGGCTCTGGCAGCATCATGTAAAGTGCCGGGGGAAAGCATTCTGCTGCAATGAATCCCACTCTCTAGTCTGAAAAGAAAAAAGTGAGAATTTAAGGCAGATCTGTGGGGAGCAGTTTAACAGGTTAGAAGAGATCGTGTACAGTCACCAGCTTCTGCTTAGTCTGTTTAGGGCTTACAGTGAGTAGGTTCTCTTTGGTTGGTTGGTTTGGTTTTTTGAAATAGGACAGGGTTTCTCTATGTAACAGTCTTGGCTGTCATGCAGTAGACAAGGCTGACCTCGAACTCACAGAGATCCTTCTGTCTCTGCTTCCCAAGTGCTGGAATTAAAGGAGACAGAGGCAAGGAGGAGTGCAAATTCAGGGCTAACACAGGCTGAAGGATGAATGCCTATGCCTATCCCACAAACGAGATACAGAGGTGTTCCAGGCTAGCCAGGCAGGGCTATGTAGTGAAACATTGCGTCCCGTCCTGTCACCCCCCCCCCCCAAAAAAAGTGTGGTTAAGCCAAAGTTC
Organism: Microtus oregoni; assembly: GCF_018167655.1. Taxonomy (NCBI): domain Eukaryota; kingdom Metazoa; phylum Chordata; class Mammalia; order Rodentia; family Cricetidae; genus Microtus; species Microtus oregoni. Next base: position 47,874,861 of record NW_024543063.1, read on the forward strand.
AAAGTGGGTTGTAGTGGCACACACCTTTAATTGGAGGCAGAGACAGATGGATCTGAGTTTGAGCATGGTCTACAGAGTAAGTTCAGGACAGTGAGAAATACACAGAGAGGCCCTGTCTCAAAAAACAAGACCAGAGTTCAAAGCTGGGTGTGGTAATGCATCATGTATCAAGCATAGTTCTGATTTGAGGCCAGCCTGGTCTACTTAGTGAGTTCCATGATAGCCATGGTTACACAAGAAAGACCAGAGTTCAAGTTACTAGTCTACACTGAATGTGAAGAGTCAGGCTAGGGTGCTGCAAGACTAACCTCACTTGGTTCCCTCAGGCTCTAGAGGTCAAGGAGTCCTTGTCAACTGGAAGCTAGTTTATGGTTCAGCCTACTTAACTGTCGCTGTAGTGCTGGGGTGGAACCTAGGGCCTGAACAGCTCGGAATGTGTAGTAAGTACTGCGCTACTGAGCTATACCCCCAGCCCACTGACCCGGACTTGAAACCTCTTGATTGTAGAGGATCTGTTTCTGACGGAGAGGGCTCAGAGTGAAGTAATACTTGTGAAAGTGGCAAGCATTCCTTTGCAAGGTTTCCAGCCAGCGATTTGAACTTCCATAAATGGTATGGGAAATAAGAGCTTTAGGCCTTGAAAGTCTTCCTAAGTAGAGAACTGGATACAAACAAATGAAGCCCAGACGGATTGGGGCAAGTCAGAGAAATTAGGTGAAGGCAAGATAAACCGGTGTTATATAACATTAGGTGCACATTTCCCCCACAGGTTTTGTGTGACCGGCTGTTGGAAGAGTTTCATCGTTGGCATCGTTTGTAACTTGCTGTTTTTACTTGAGTTCTACAGAAAAATTTTGACCAGAGACTGGTCTAGACATGGTCTTTTTTGCCAACACTACTCAGATGGTTTAATAACTCATTTCTCCCATATAGTGGCAGGTAATCTGATCCTTTGCCATGGAAATAACAAAACATAGACTTAGACTAAGAATAACTAAAACTTTGGAATATGGAATACTGAAAGTTAGAAAACATCCAGTTCTGGAGTTTTAGTAAGCTTATTTTTTGGCATCAAAACTTTGTTTAGGCCAGGCATGGTTGTCCACCTGAAGGTAGGAGAAAGAAAATCCTGGATTCAAGGCCAGCTTCTGCTGCTCCTAGAGATTGGCCTGTTTCTGACAGTTGGGTGTTAGAATTTTTTCCCTTTAATGTGTCATCATGCAAACGATTCCCCAAAGACATCCATGATCCTGTTTTGTTTTTTTATAAGTTGTAGGCATATTAAAGAGTTCCACAATAGCCCTGAATGGAGTATAACAAAGGTTTATTCGGGGACAAAACTCACAGCAAAGGTAGAGATCCACGGTTCTCTGTGTGCCCTGGAAGCTGAGAACCAAACCCAGCAGGAAAAAAAAAGGGGGCCAAGCACGCTTTTCCATCTGCACTTATAGTGCCTCAGATCACGCCCGAAATGGGCCGGTATCTAAAAGGCTCTTCTTGGCTGAAGGAGTTCCCACAGCACCAAGTGCTTAAAAATCCAGTAAACTTTAGATTTGTCTTAGGAGTGTTTTGCATGCATGTGTGTCTGTGCCACATGCGGTTCAGTGTCTATGGAAGCCCGAAGAGGGTGTTGGAGGCCCTGGACCTAGAGTTACAGGCAGCTGTGAGCTGTCATGTGGCTGCTGACAATTGAACCTGGGTCTTTTGGAAGAGCAGCGGTGCTCTTTATTCTCTCGAGCCCCACGATCCTGTTTTAATTTTATTTTCCCATGATGCCATTCTATTTGCCTTGACAAATACCTTGGAAGACAACTTAAAGGAGGAAAGGTTTCTTGTGGCCCACAGTTTTCAGTCCTTGGTCCGCTGGTTCCACTGCGGGGGTCCTGTGAGGAGGTAGAGCATCATGCAGGTTCACGAGCAAAAATATTCACCTCATAATGACCAGGAAGCAAGAAGAGAGGGAGAAAGTCAAAGGATGTCATGCCCCAGTGACTTCCATCCCAGTTCACTGAAGAATCTTATTCCAATCACACCATAGGCACCACTAGCTGTGGTGGCACATTTCTGTGCTTAATCCTCCCAGTACTCAGGCGCTGGAGATGATGAGTCCGAGGTCATCGTCAGCATTATGGCGAGTTCAAAGCCACCCAGGACTATTGAGTACCCTGTTTTAAAACACATTGGGGCTGGCAGGATGACTCAGGTAGAGGTGCTGATGGACAGACTGGATGACATGAGGAGTTCAACCCCTTGGGCACACGATGGAAGGAGAGAAGCAGCTCTCATGTTTGTCCTCTGGCTCCCACATGTGTGCTGTGGTATCCGTATGCCCCCCAAATAAACAAGTAAAACTTTAAAGTTGTAAAAAACCAAAAAGTCCAGTGACAGGCAAATATCACAAGTTCAAGGCCAGGAGGGGGTGGCTACACAGTGAGTGCTAGCTTGATTCTGGTTTTTTTTGTTGTTGTTGGATTTTTTTGTTTGGTTTTGAAATAGGCACTCACTGTGTAGCCCAGGCTGGCCTCAGACTTGCTAAGATTCACCTGCCTTGCAGGTGCTGAGTTTAAAGGCATGTGTGACTATACCCTCCTGGTTTTCATTTTGGGGTGCATTTTTTTTAACCAAAAAAATAAGCCATCAAGATAGCTCAAGAGACAGGTAGTGGTGGTGAATGCCTTTAATCCCCTGCAGAGAGTCAGGCAAATCTCTGAGAGGTGGAGGCCAAGCTGGTGTACAGGGTGAGTTCTAGAACAGCCAAGGCTACACAAAGAAACACTGTCTTGGAAAAAAAAATGCCCAAGAGGTAAAATATATATATCACACATGTTGACTCAGTGGCTGCTGGGGAAAGAGAGAACTTACTGAGTTACGGACTGTGAAGTGTGTGAGGCACTGAAAATGGTTAGGACTGATGAGGAGGGGAAAGAAAGTGGACATTTATTTTTAGATCTTATTTGAATTTCATGGCAAATTATGTAATTTCCATAATTGTCAATAAAAAGCACTGGTGATTTTCCATAACTAAGTGGATTCAACGAAACTAAATTGCTCAGCCTGTCCTTGCTAATATTTTCCTATAAAGAAAGTCACAGTTACAAAACTGTCCCCAGCTGCTTCCCATTGGGAATGTGGTTAGCAGATGTGGGTTTTCACAGTCCTGAGGCAGGAGATAGTTAATCCATTTTTGTGGGTTTCAGATGGCTAGTGATTTATCTTGGTGGGATGAATCTCTAAAAAATGTGCCTGCATTGGCTAAAGCGTCTTTCTCTTAGTGTGTTTGTATTGGAGAAGAAATAGATGGTAGAACAGTTCTAGCGAGGGCAAAGTAAAAACTACCTTAAAGGGGACACTGACCTCACTGTCTTCCGAGGAACAGTTCTGTGTGGATGTTAGGATGATATTTTTACAAGCTCATTTCTCCCTTGGCGACTTCCTTGATAGTGCTTAGGTTACTTTCTTGCGGCTTTTGTCCCCCCCCCCTCCCACATTGGGGGAAGTGACCTTCAGGCTTGCTGAAAAGCTGTGATTTCGCCTGGGGCCCTCCTTTCTGGTGAAATTACACAACACTCAAGCCATGGAAAGCAGCCCCAGATCCACTAATTCTTTTCTTTGACGGCTCTTGGCAAAGTGTGTTTCCTTCCAGCCCGTGTAGCTTTATACCAGATCCGTTTGTCACCAAAATTAATTTGGCCATTTGTCCTTTATGTCTAGAATCAACCTGTGTTGTGGCAAACTCATTCCTCAAGAAAGGAGGAACTCCAGGCAGAGCTCTGAGTTTGAGGCCAGCCTCATTTACAGAGCGAGTGCCAGGACAGGCTCCAAAGTTACACAGAGAAACCCAGTCTCAAAAAAACAAAAGAAGGGCTGGAGAGATGGCCCAGTGGTTAAGAGCACTGGCTCCTCATCCAGGAGATCTGGGTTCAATACCCAGCACCCAAATGGCAGCTCACAACTGTCTGTAATTCCAAAACCTGATACCCTCGTGCAGGCAAAAACACCAATATACGTTAAATAAATATATTTTAAAAAGGAGTTTCTCTACCACAGATTTTATCGTTTGCCACTGCTGACGGCTAACAGGTAACAACTGATGTTTTTTAATGTGGCTCTGTATACTTCACCTCTTAACCCTCCAAGTGCCACAAGAGACAGAAGTAATCTGAATTGTTTTGAAAAAGATACTAAGGTTCATGACCTCATCCCCCTTTGACCGTTGTATAGTTAGTAAGTGACCAAACTGGGTTTTGGTTTTGGTTTGTTTTTTGAGATAGTCTCGCCACGTAGAGGCTAGCCTGGAACTCGGAAACTAAACTGGTCTTGAACTCAGAGATCTGCCCGTCTTTGCTTCTTGAGTGCTAGGATTAGAGGAATATGTCACCACCCGGTCCAAACTGGTCTTCAAATTCTTAATCATCAAGCTCTGCACACTCATTAGGTTCTGAAGCAGCATACAGTCAGAGCCTGACTTGAATTAGGATGGAATTACAGAACCCAAGGAGCTACTGACATTCCCGCATTTTGTAGTAATGAGCGCAGCGTGTTCTGAGAGTAGTAGATAAGAGTTGCTAGCAGAGAAGGGCTGTTCATATTGGTGACAGGAATGAAAGGTTGCAGGAACTACCTCAGCCGTTTCCTCTTTTAGAGGTAGGTAAAATAATAGGCTTGCCAGAAGACTTCTCTAAGCTCATCTCCCTGTCCTTAGGAAGCAAGGGAACCGATGTGTAATCTATGTCAGATTTCATGATCCCCAGTGAGGAGATTTCACCGACTGCTTGAGGTTTCCTAGATGGTAATTTTCACCCTGCAAGGAACCCATAACTTCCATAGGGATTATTCGAAAAGATGACAGCACAGGAAACACGGATGCCAATCAGTCGCCTGTTTAATGAGTTTCCTCTCTGCAAGGCAGTATTTTTCAGATAGTGGGGAGCAAAAATAATTGATAGGTAGTCTTTGCTTTCCTGGAAGATATAACTTAGGCATTCCAACCTAGGCATAGAATTACATTGTTCAAAGGAAAAGTCCCAACAAATTAGGGAGTCACAGAAAGCTGGAATGAGGTCTTGCTGGGCGGGAAAGAAGTTCAAAGGTACCAGAAGTATTCGGGTGGGAATGTGCGGGGCATCACTGGACGGTACTGGCTGGGTGAGTGTCTGAGCTGCAGGCAGTGCTAAAAGAATATGGAAAAGCAGCTATGAAGATGAACTTTATGTTGGAAGCAGGAAACAATTCAAGGTCATTCTTGGCTACACAGCAAATTTGGAGCTAGCTTAGGTTGCATTGTCTGGGGGCAGGGGACATAGGGGCTGGAGAGGTGGCCCAGTAGGTAAAGTTCTTGCTGCATAAATATGAGAACATGAGTTTGGATCTCTTAACCCAAACTAAGCACAGTGGGGCGGCTCATGCCTGTGATCCCAGGGCTCCTATATAGCAAGATGGGGGGCAGAAACAAGAACCTCTGGAAGCTCATGGCCGGCTAAGCTAGCTTGGTATACACAGCAGTGAAGAAGAAACCTGTCCCAGAACATGATGGGAAGAGGACTGACAACCTGAGGGTTTTCTCTACCGCTGTGTGTGCCATGTCTTCTGTGTTATGCACATACATACTATACACACACACACTCACACTATACTCTAAATAGGTAGAGACAAAAGGGTTCAATGCCAAACAGGCCTATGAGGAGAGGTCTAGGCAAAAGACACTATTTCAAAAGAATTTTTTTAAAGGGAATACTCCCAAGTAATCTCTTACCTTCCCTGTTCCCAGGTTTAAATATTTTGTTATATAACTTGCTATCTTACATAAGTGTCCTCACCAATAATTTGTGACTTCCTCTAACTCTATTGACGAAAAGTCCTTCATACTCTTGGAAAGGATTTCCGGCACTTCCCTTTTGCTAAGAAAGGTGTCCTCGATTGCCTAAGCCCCTGATGATCACATATGCAAAAGTGTTAACATTGGTGCATTGGTGCTCAGACCCGGAGGAATCAGCTGCCAAATGCTCTCTAACAAGCAAAAATTTCACATAACTCAGGCCTCCGGGGGCTCTGGCGCAGCTGGACTGGAGCCAGAAATGCCTGTGACTGCAGGTGCACTCGGGCACACTGGGACCTGCTGGAACAACGAGCCAGCTTTACTGCAGTGGATTTAGGAGGCCAGGGGCTGAGCTTTCGCTGACATTTGCAGCTTGGAAAATGGTGCCCCATGCACTGCAGAGACCTGTCGGAGCGATCTTTTTCTTTTGATAAAAAGATACATTTCTCATTTTGAATTTTTTATTCACGCAGGCTCTGAATGCTTAGCATCTGCAAACGACTCATTGGAGTTTGTCTGCACGTGGACACACTTCGATAGAGTTGTGCGTGGACAACTTCGGCTCGTCAACACGTGCCCTGAGCAATCCTTTGAACCTCCTCTTTCAGGGGAATTGGTGTACATTCCCCCCCTCTCTGCCCAGATGAAAGCATGGGAACTTTACATCAACTGCTGAAGAAAGTCAGAGGGTATCTTGGTCCCAACGATTTTGTTGAGAACTTACCTTCTCAGTAGCATCGTTTCCGGACTTTTTAATTTTTTTTAAGACATGGTCTTGCTGGGCAGTGGTGGTGCCCGCCTTAATCCCACCACTTGGGAGGCAAAGGCAGGCAGATCTCTGTGAGTTCGAGGTCAGCCTGATCTAAAAAGCGAGTTCTAGGACAGCTAGGGCTACACAGAGAAATCTTGTCCCAAAGGAAAAGAGAGAGAGAGAGAGAAGAGAGAGAGACATGGCCTTACTGTGTTTGTCCCAGCTGACCTGGAACTTGCTTCTATCTTAGCATCCTGAGTACCTGAGTCCTGGGATTTCAGGTGTGAGTCACAATTCCTGGCCAAATCCTCCTTTTTGAGGTATGAGGTGGATAGTAAACCGAACACTGAACCAGATGTGTCTTCTCTTGGTTTTTGGTTGTGTACTCTCTTATGTCAGAGTCTTTAAGCTGGAATCCTCTTCATTCAGTTCTTCTCCCCTATGGAGCTGGAGCTGGGAGAAACAGTGGATTGTAGTCTTTGGTTATTGGCTCTACAATTAGACAAAATCACAAACTCTTTAAATAACAAATCTTTATACAGTTTCTGGGATGTTCATCTACATATACTCAAAAAAAAAATGGAATCCAGACAATTGGCGAGCCTACAAAATCAAGACCAAACTTTTCAGGATTTGGTTATATGAAGCTTTTCACACATACTATCCCTTCCTGGGGAACAAGCATAGATGGTTAATTTTTTTGTGTTCATGAGACTGGGCTACAGATGCCTGGACAGACAGCTATAAAACATTTTTGGGTGTGTCTGTGGTTTCTGGAAGAAACCATTTGCCTGGTGACCTGAGTAAAGAAGACTGTCCTCACCAGTGTGAACAGACATTATCCAGCCAGGTGAGAACTACACGGAACAGTAAGGCACAAGGTAAATTCACTCTGAAAACTGGGCCACACTCCTGGTTTTCCACAGGACTGGGCCGGCTGTTTTACTTAGTAGCTTTCCACCACCCACCCCCCCACCCCCCCCCCACCCCCCCACCCCCGTCCCCTCCTCAGGCCTCCTCCAGTCTTCTGACATCTTCAGACTCCTACCATGGGCTCCTCTGGTTCTCAGGTCTCTGGGTTTGAACCCAAAGGATATCAACTAACTTTTCTGGGACGGCAAATGGCAGGTTGTGGAATTTAGACTCCATAATCGCATGGCTAATTCTGCACAATCTACTTTAACTATATATTCATCGGTGTTTATCTGAGGAACTCTAAAACATCACTATACTGTAAATGTCTTTTCTCCTGCACACTGAGGCTTCCCAGGCTTAAGAAGACATGGTCCCCTCTAATTACAGACAAGTAAAGAGGTGATGAAAGAAGGATGGAGACAGCAGGGCCATAGTGGCACAAGCCTTTAATCCCAGCACTTGGGAGGCAGAGGCAGGAGGATCTCTGTGAGTTCGAGGCCAGCCTGGTCTACAAGGTGAGTTCCATTCCAGTACAGCCAGGGCAGTTACACAGAGAAACCTGGTCTCGAAAAAAGCGAAAACGACAGCAACAAAAAGAACTCTGGCTGCTCTCCCAGAGGACCAGGCTCAGTTCCCCTGGTAGCTCACAACTGTCTAACTCCAGTTCCAGGATCTCTGATGCCCATATACATAAAATTAATTTAAAAAAGTGACAAAGCCTTGGATTTATGCCTTTGGACCCACGTTCACTTGTGTTGCATCCTCTGTGCTTCTCACCCAAGGCTAACCAAATACTCTTCCTATCCTGTCCTAGGGACGTTTGTACAGTACAGTCTTTTAACCACACAGAATCGCACCTAATAGCTGCCTCTATTTTTCTTTCCCACTAGACCACAAGCTCTCTCAGCTGCGGTGCATTTTGTTCAGCCAGTCTCCAGGGCCTTAAAAGGAGCCCCAGCACACCTCTGTGCGCTTAGAGCTTTTGCCAAGAACCAATCAATGCGTGAATGAATGAGCCGCCCGGCCCCGCAGGGTTGCAAAGTGCCTCTCCAGCCTGACTTTGCTCTCCGTGCCCGGGCAGCTCTCGTAGAAGAAGTCAGGAGTTCGAGGGGGTCACGGAGAACCCACGCGAAGGACTCTGAGGAGCCTCGCTGCGCTAGCTGCTGCCCACCTATGGAGAGCTTTCCGCGACCGGGACAACTTCACCTCCCTCCCGGAAGCCGCCTCGCCGGCCTTCCCCCGCCCCTCCGGAAGGTGGGCGTGGCCCTCATGAATAATGAATCGCCGGGGGGAGGGGAGGGGTCCGCCCCCCTCGGGCGGGAAGGGGGAAGCGCCGAGGCTGCCTGACTGGAATCCCGGGAGCTGCAGCGACGGCGGCAGCGGGAGCAGTGCCGGCCATGGCGGTGTGGACGCGGGCCACCAAAGCGGGACTGGTGGAGCTGCTTCTAAGGGAGCGCTGGGTGCGGGTGGTGGCCGAACTCAGCGGCGAGAGCCTGAGCCTGACGGGTGACGCCGCGGCGGGCGAGCCCGAGCCGCCAGCTGCCGCCTTCAACGGTCTCCCGAACGGCGGCGGCAGCGACTCGCTGCCCGGGAGTCCGAACCGCGGCCTGGGGCCGCCCAGCCCTCCCGCACCGCCTCGCGACCCCGCGGGGGAAGCGGGCGCCTCGCCGCCCGTGCGCCGAGTGCGAGTGGTGAAGCAGGAGGCTGGCGGCCTGGGCATCAGCATCAAGGGCGGCCGCGAGAACCGGATGCCGATCCTCATCTCCAAGATCTTCCCGGGGCTGGCGGCCGATCAGAGCCGGGCGCTGCGGCTGGGCGACGCCATCCTGTCGGTGAACGGCACCGACCTGCGCCAGGCCACCCACGACCAGGCCGTGCAGGCGCTGAAGCGCGCGGGCAAGGAGGTGCTGCTGGAGGGTGAGCGGGGCCGGGCGGGCGGCGGCGGGCTGCGGGCGGCGGCGGTGGCTGGGCTCGCCAGCGCGCACTTTGTTTCTGCCACCCTGACGCCTGTGCGGGGCGAGCCGGTTCCCTCCGCTTCAGCCACCAGACCTCTTCTGCTGGGGCTCTGGAGTGTGGAAAAACTGATGCTCGCGCCCTGCGTGGAGAAAGTTGGGCAGTCTCCGAAGTGTGGCTTTGCCGCCCCTCAGCGAGACTTAGCGGAGATTTGGGGGTGGGGTGGGGGAGCAGCAGGCGCGTGCGAAGCTCACCCCTCTTGCAGGATAAGCTGACACTAAGTACTAACTACGGGGAGGGCGATCGGGGAGGGGGAGTGCTGTAGTCTCCTTTTCGCCTGCTGAGAAGCGTCGATTGGGCGCTTTCTCCAGTCACCCGGCGCTCCCGGGGCAGGCGGGTCTATTAAATTCATCCACACCGATGCCAGCAGTTTGCTTGGGCAAACCACCAAAGCACTGGTTAATTTATGGGAATTTAACCCATCATTGGCTCTCAACAATAACCAGAGGAGATCATAGCACTTCATGGAAGGCAGAGAGCTGAAACAGCAAGTTTGTGTGGTTAATGAGCCTTGTTTAACAGTGGAGGCTCACGTGTTGGAGCATTTTACTGCCAACTAGAGTTTCGACCCTTTTGCAAGAGACTAGTGCCAGCTTCCTACCGCTCGCAGGCGTGCTGCCTCAAGACCAGTAGGCACATTATAAGAATCCAGAAACCGTACCATCTAACCAGTTATTCTTTACCTTCGATGTAAATGTGATCTGTGTGCTGTGTTTCATATGAATTTGATGCAACTGAAATAGAATTAAATCTCATCTCCAAAGACTCGTGCATGTTGAAGATGATGGAGTATTGTAGATGAGAAGCCAGTTGCTTGCTTTAGAAATAATTGCACGTCGAGCTTCATTTCCTCTGTTGAGTCAGTCATTCCAGGGGCATTTATTGCTGCTAGCTGTATAATAGAGAATATGAAAGGTGCTGTCCCCATTTTATCTCTGTGTGGGGAAATGATAGGGAGCGCAAAACAACTTCTTAGGAGGAAAAACATTAAATACTTGATTTCGTAATACAAACTATGAGGGGCTAAAGGATTACAAATTTAAGAAGTCATGGTAGTTCACACCTTTAATTCCAGCACTCAAGAGGCAGAAGCAGGCAGATCCTCTATGAGTTGGAGGCCAGTCTGGTCTACATAATGAGTTCCAGGCCAGCTACTTCTACACAGTGGTGCCCCCCCCAAAAAAAAAACAAAACAAGAGAGTATTTGATGGAAATGAGCTTAGTCCAGGCTTCCAGAGGAGCCAGATTTTGAGCCAGATTACAGATTCAAGGAAGTGATGATCTTAAATGTGCAGAGATGAGTCAGAAAGGGGAAGGATTACTGGTAGGAGAACCAAAGGGAAGGATTGGGGTTGGGTAGAAAATCATCAAATAAGAAGCCCTAAGTATATAACTTGACAAAATCATTTTCATCTTTTTATTTATTGTTGTTGACCTGGAATTCACAGAGATTGGTCTGCTTCTACCTTCCAAGTGCTAAGATTAAAGGCAAGTTACACCATGCCCAGCTTGTGTGTGTGTGTGTGTGTGTGTGTGTGTGTGTGTGAGTGAATGGGGGGGGAGGGAACCTGGCCTCAAAAAGGTCATCTCACTGTCTCAGCCTCATGAGTGTTGGGATTTACAGGCATGTACCTCCATATCCAGTTCAGTTTTCACTTAAAATTGTTTTAGATTATTATTTTTACATAGAAGTGTTCTGCCTACCTGTCTGTGCCCCATGTACATCCCTTGGAGGCTAGAAGAGAGTGTCAGATCCCCTGGGACTAGAGTTATCCATTGCAGGTAATGGGAATCAAATTTAGGTCCTCTGTAAGAGCGGCCAATGTACTTCGGGGCAGTGGTGGTGCATGCCTTTAATCCCACCACTCGGGAGGCAAGAGCCTAGAAGAGGAATCTCTTGAGTTCGAGGCATGCCTGGTCTACAAGACCTAGTTCCAGGACAGGCACCAAAGCTACAGAGAAAACTCTTATCTCAAAAAAAAAAAAAAAAAAAGAGCGGCCAGTTTACCTGCCGAGCCATCTCTCCATTTATTTATTTATTTTTAGGCAGGGTTTCTGTATGTAGCATTGGAGCTACATAGGGAAACCTGTAATTCGCTCTGTAAACCAGGCTGATCTCGAACTCAGAGAGATCCGCCCGCCTCTGCCTGCTGAGTGCTGGCACTAAAGGTGTGTACCACCAGCACCGGGCACCATCTCTCCTTTTTATAAATTTGTGATACTTGGGGAAAAATAGCTTATAAAGAAATAACATGGGCCAGGTGATGGTGGCATACCCTTAAATCCCAGAGGCAGGTGGAAATTTGAGTTCCAGGACAGCCAGAGCTACACAGAGAAACTCTGTCTTGAAAAACCAAACAGAAAGAAGTAACATGGGCCTGGAGAGATGGCTGAGTGGCTGAGACCCTGTCCTCTTTGTCAGAGAAGCCCAGTTCAGTACCCAGCAGGCACATCAGATGGCTCCCAACCACCTGGAACTCTAGTTCCAGGGCATCTGACACTTTATCTTCCAAGGGTACCTGAACACACATGCACATGCCCACACACAGACATGTATACTTAATTGAAGACTGTAAAAAATTTGTGATTTTTTAAAAGTGCTCTAATTGTGAGATTGCAGTGCCCCACTTTTACAATGTCTTATTTATAAGTCTTATTTAGGTAGGGCCAGACACTGCCCAGAAATTAGTGTTGATGAAAGGAGTAAAGTACAGCCCAGTTTGCATAGGTTTGTAAGAATAAAGTACCTTACACTGGTCTAGGTGAGTATTCGGGTGTAAAGTTTTAGAGCCAGAATATTGAATTTCGTGGTATGCAGTAGTGATGGATAGACAGTTCAACTCTTCATGCCATATTAAAATGCAAAACAAAAGGTTTTTGTTTACCAGTGGCTTGAACCTGGTATTATTCATAGCTGTAAAATGACAGCCGTCTAGTAAATTCTTCCCAGTAATCATTAGTTCAGTCATAGGCCTTATGTGCCTTTAGAAACAGGTTTACAGATGGTGTCATAGTAACATTTATTGAAAGCCTTTTTACCTAGCCTTGTTTTCAAATTTTGTGTAAGACAAGCAGTTTTTGTCTATATAGGTGTGGGTAAGTCAGTATGGTGAGTTTGTGGTGTTCCCTTTTTAAAACAAAGAATGTAAAAATAAAATTGCTCAATACTACATCCCTAGAAGAGTCATTTAGTGAGCCAGCTAAACTATTTAAAATGGAGAGGTGGTGCCTCCTCCAGACAGGCTTTTCCCTTCCTTAAATCAGAGTTTCATGTAGCTATGCTCTCTCTCCTCAGACATATAACTGGTGAGTTTGATCTTGAGTTTGTGTTCCTCCTGCGTCCACTTCCAAACGGCCGCAGTTATAGGCCTGTGCTAGCATGCTTGGCCACTCTTCTCAGGGTGCTGCTCCATGTGCATAATCCCCACACTGGAGGGGTGGGCCATGACAGCCTAGGGAGTATGGAATGGGGGACATTACTCCTCCGTTAGATGCCTGAAGCCTTGCCTTGACGTAGCATAATAATATTCTTTTCGTGGTGTGGGCAGGAATTTCAGGCATATTTTTGCCACCCACATGTCAACAGCAGCCTTAGTGTCTGGTTGTGTGAGGTTAGAGAATGGAACTAAAGGATTCTTTTTTTAATCTTGGAGAGGTGAAGGGATTGTTCCTCCAGTCTCTTGTCAAACATTTACTCAGCTCCTTTTCTCTTACCCTCCCCAGTCTCAAGGGGAAAGGCCTGTTAGTTATTTTATTTATTTATTTTTTTGTCAGATCATTATGTAGCTCTGACTGGCCTGGAACTCCCTGTGTAGACCAGGATGGCCTTGGACTTAGATCTGCCTGCCTCTGTATATACCACCATGCCCAGCTTCATATTTCTTCATTAATCTCTTAAAGAACAACCAAATCAAACAAACCGTAGTCAGACACCACTACCACCACCCCTTTCATTCTGGATTTTTTGAGTGGGGTCTCCTGTAGCTAGCCTGGCCTTGAATAGCCAGGGATGACCTTGAATTCCTCCTGGTTTATCTTCTACTTTGCAAGACATTTCTGACAGAGGCTCCTTCATGTTAAATATACCCTCTAAAAATTATTACCATTATGTGGGAAAGTAATTAATTATAATAGAACAGTAATTAAAACTTCTTGTTTTTGTTTGTTTGGTTTGGGGGGGGGGTGGCAGAGAGGGTTTTTTTCTGTGTTCCTTGCTGTCCTGGAACTCACTCTGTAGAACAGGCTGACCTCAAACTCCATATTCGCCCCCCTCTCTCTCCCCAGTGCAGGATTAAGGGTGTGGTACACCACCGCTGGGCTCAGTCATGAAACTTCTAAGAACATTTTCCAGGAACCATATCCAAGCTATAATTTAGGTCTCAATTGATAACTTCAACTGCTAACTTTCTACCATACATTACGTTCTGGGTGAAGGTTACTAGACTTTTCCATCAAAATGTGTCTTTGTTCATGATGGTGAGATGTAGCTCGTGGCTAAGAGAACATTCTGTAGTTTGGAGCTGATGTTAAAGAACCAGTTAGTGCCGGGCAGTGGTGGCGCACGCCTTTAATCCCAGCACTCGGGAGGTAGAGGCAGGCGGATCTCTGTGAGTTCGAGACCAGCCTGGTCTACAAGAGCTAGTTCCAGGACAGGCTCCAAAACCACAGAGAAACCCTGTCTCGAAAAACCAAAAAAAAAAAAAAAAAAAAGAACCAGTCAGTGTTCTCGATTTGATCAGTACATTGTGCTAACCAAACAAAAAATAATGCCCTATCTATGAGGGGCTTTTCACATAGACAGGGTTTTTCTTTGTAGTCCTGGCTGTCTTGGAATTCCCTCTGTAGTCCAGATTTTCCTCTAACTCAGAAGTCCTGCCTGCCTCAACCTCCCGAGTGCTGGGATTAGAGGCGTGCACCAGCACCGCCTGTTTTTTCGTTTGTTCTCCATATGGCCTTTAAAGTAGGGTGTTTATTTTTGTTGTACAGCTAACTAAACTGAGGTTCACAAAGAATATCTTTTGACTTGGTAGGGGAGTGTTGATGGGAAGATTTTGTTTTCTTTAGGCAAAATTCCTCCCCTTGAATTGCTGTTGTTTTAATTTATTTTTATTTTATGTGCATTGGTGTTTTGACATGGGTGTTGGGTTACCTGGAACTGGAGTTATAGACAGTTGTGAACTGTCATGTGGGTGCTGGGAACTGAACCCAGGTCCTCTGGAAGAGCAGTCAGTGTTCTTAACTGCTGAGCCATCTCTTTGGCACACCCCCCACCCCGCCTGAATTCTTTTAAAGATTTATTTAAGTGTATGTGTACATGCGGCATGGAACATGTGTAGAGGTCAGATGGCATCTTATGGGAGTTAGTTCTCTTCTTCACCATGTAGGCCAGAGATTGAACTCAGGTTGTCAGGGTTGGTGACAAGCACCCCTACCCACTGAGGTACCTTACTGACTTTTCCCAGGAATTTTAAAAGCTGAAGTCTATTCTGCAAAATAAGGAGCAAGCAGTCCATGACATTAAATGAGATGGTTGAAGATACCTAACAGCCTAGTGGTGGAAAGGGAGTAAAACCTATTCCAGTGCCTTCTCTTCTCTACAGTCCACTTACAAACTGGCTCCCGTGTCTCCGTGTCCTGAGCCGTTTGTGTGCAAAAGTAGCTGAAGATTATTCTTGGCATCAAAGAATGTAATGCAGTTGCGAGAACTAGGTGTGCTGGCACATGCCTAATCTGAGCAATCAGGAGGCTGAGGTGGGGGATTGCAAATATAAGACCTGCCTAAGGCCATATAAGCAAGATTCTGCCTTTAAAGGAAAAATAAGTTGGGGAAGCAGAAGGCTATCAGTTAGAGAATAATTGCTAAAATGTGTAATCTGCTGAGGTTTCTCTGAAGTGAGTAATCAGTTGGGGGATGTATACTTGAATGTGACTTGTGGAGGGAAGGGGAATTTGATCTCAGGCTTGACGTCCAGACAGCTTCTTTGGAGATGGAAGTCAATCCAAGTTGAGAGAGTAGTTTGAACAAAAGCCAAATGAACATGACATGTAGTAGGAAACAGTAGAGAGCTGACCGGTACAGACCCACGGGAAGAAAGTAAAACCAGTTAGGTTTATGCAAGACTTTGAAAGAGCCAGAGGAACTGGATCTTTTTTGTGTTGTCACTCAGCGTTTAACAGGTACCCATAGCAAACAAGGTAAATGGTAGATGCTAGGAATTCCAAATTGGGAGTGGTCCCTATCCTTTAGGCTAATAAGGGACAATTATAGCTTGGGATAAATACTTTCACAGGGGCAAGACTGCCGTGGAAAGAGGTAGATGTGTAAAGGAGACAACATGGAGGTCATAAGAAAGCTGGGGTTGTGCTCATGTGTGCAGACACACATCTCTTCACAAAGCATAACCAAGTGGTCGTTTTGAGACAAGATCTTGATCCTGCTGCTTCAGTCTCCTGACTGAGATTACATCCTGGAGTTAACACATGAGAAGGATTAGGAAATGTATTCTAGGAGTCAGCACAAAGTAGGCAGAGGCAATCATCATCAGGGCTGTGGTTACAGTGCTAATTGGTGGTCTCTAACACAGAAAAGGAAGTTGAGCTTTGTGAATATTTAATAAAATAATGTGCCAAGGGAAGAAAGGAAGAGGAGTTGGTCCTGGTGACCTTACTCATACGCTTGCTGCTGTCAGGTTGGAACTTCTCTTGTTGAGTAACTTCATCTTCTATTATCTGCCCTGAACTAATCTTCACAAGATGAGCATATGATATGACTTGCAACAGTTTTCAACCTGTGGATCATGACCACTTTGGGAGATCAAATTACCCTTTCACAGGGGTCTCATATCAGATAATATACATTATGAATCATAACAGTAGCAAAGTTACAGTTATGAAGTAGCAATGAAATTATTTTATGGTTAGGAGTCACCACAGCATGAGGAACTGTATATTAAAGGGTCGCAGCATTAGGAAGGTTGAGAACCACTAGCTTAGAGGTTTATATGTAGTGGAACATACGTTTGAAGATAATTGTAACACTGCAAACTATAATAAAAAGACTGAGCTGACAAGCACCCCCCCTTTTTAAATTAAAGACAATTCGGATTTATTTATTTATTTATTTATTTATTTATTTATTTATTTTGAGACATGGTTTCACTGTGATCTTTGGAGCCTGTCTTGGAACTTGCTCTATAGACCAGGCTAGCCTGAACTCACAGAGATCCATCTGCCTCTACCTCCTGAGTGTTGGGATTAAAAGGTGTGTGCCACCACCGCCTGGCTATAATTTGAATTTTTATTTGTTTGTTTTGTTTATTTTTGTCCTTTTGAGACAGGATTTCTCTGTGTAGCCCTGACTGTCCTGGAACTCAGATTCGCCTGTCTCCTAAGTCCTGTCTCCCAAGTGCACCACCATACCCAGCTTCAGACTTTTATTGTGTATTCACGTTTTACCTGCATATATACCTGTATACAATGCATGTACAGTGTCCTCAGGAACCAGAAGAGGATGTCAGATCCTCTAGAACAGACTTACAGACAGTTGTGGGCCACCATATGGGTGCAAGAAAAGCCAGTGCTTTTTTTTTAATTTTTAAAAAAATACCCCCCTCCCCCCCTTTTTTTGAGACAGGGTTTCTGAATATTCCTGGACTGTCCTGTAACTTCCTGTGTGGGCAAAGCTGGTGAATGCAGAGATCCTCCTGCCTCTGCCTCCCGAGTGCCTGGATTAAGGGTATACACCACCATGCCTAGACCAATATTTCCATCTTAAAACTTTTTTAATAAATTTAGTTTTATTTTGTGTGCATTGATAATTTACCTGCATGTATATATCTGTGTGAGGGTTCCAGATCCCCTGGAACTAGAGTTACAGACAGTTGTGAGCTGCCATGTGGATGCTGGGAATTGAGCCAGAGTCCTCTTCAAGAACAACTAGTACTCTTAACTGCTGAGCTATCTTTCCAGCCCCCAATATTTCCATCCTAATATGAGCTCTTTGCCACATGATGAGGTCATTAGATCTGTCAGGAAGTCTATCTGGAAAGTAAAACAGTCAAGGAAACCATTTGAAATACAGATATTGCCCACATTATCATTAATAATGAACTTCACCCTAATATATATTGCACTCTGAGTCACTTAGCTGCTGATGCTCGAATGACTTCATGTAGTTTTACTTCCTTTTTTACTCATTTGTTCTTGATTTCTGTATTTTATTTTGTTATTATTTTATGTGATAGGCACTTTGGTTGAATGTATGTCTGTATACCACATGTGTGCCTGGTGCCTACAGAAGCCAGAAGAGGGTGATAGAATTCCCCTGGGACTCCAGTTATAGATGCATGTTCTTTAAATGAGGGAGGGTTGTGGAAGGGTGAGAGCAGCAGATGAAGCTGAGAAGCTCAAGTTCTGAGGCTTTCCCAATACCATTAAGTTAGAGACTAGGTGGGATAGTGTGAACCTGCGGGGGTTGATATTGGTCAGGGTGGTGGCACAGCCCGGAAGTCCCAGCTATCTGGGAGGCTGAGGAGGGAGTACACAAGTTCAAGGCCTTCTAGAGCTACCTACAAAGTGGTCAGTCTTGGCCACTTAGCAACGCCCTGTGTGAAAACAAAAGTGAAAAGGAAGAGCTGGTAAGCAGGCCAGTCTCTGAGCTCAGGGCCAGCCAGGGCTGTCACACAGAGAAACCCTGTCTTGAAAAACCATAAAGAAAGAAAAAAGGAAAGAAAAGGGGGAAATCTGGAGATATAGTTTATTGCTAGATCACTTGTCTGGCATGTGTGCTGTAGGTTTAAAAAAAGAAAAAAGTTGAACTGACCAGTTGTGATGGTGTTTCTCCTTAATCCCACCTCGCCAGCCTGGTCTACATAGTGATTTCCAAGACAGCCAGGAATATGTAGAGACTCTGTCTGACAAACACCAATTAAGGGGGGAAAAAAAGGGTAGAAATAGGAGAGAAAGAAATGGAGCAGAAGTCAAGATTTCTGTCTTGGGAAGCTGGACAGTTGTGAAACCAGCAAGAACAGGGAACATGCCTCACATGCTCATATCCTTGGGAGTCAAAGGTAGGAAGACTGAGACTTTAAGACCTTGTCTTAAATAACAAAAGAACACATAAAAGGGGGGAAGCCCATAAAATGAACATGAAAGAACTAGTTTGAGATAACAATAAAGAGCTTCATTTTAGCCGGCAGTGGTGGTGCAAGCTTTTAATCCCAGCACTCGGCAGGCAGAGGTAGGGGGATCTGTGAAGCTGGTCTACCGAGGGAGTTCCAGGACACGTAGAGCTGTTTCTTCCTGTCTCAGGGAGATAGGGAGAACTTCATTTTAGGGCATGTTGCACTTGAGTTACCTGTGTGATATCCTGGTGAAAAAGGCCAGAAGCTGGTTGGAAGTACATCCAAGTCTACTCAAGGGAAATGTCAGAACAGCATTGAATATTTATGAGACATCAGGGTAGAGGTGGTAATTGTGTATGAAGTCATCGAGAGTAATGCAAATGAGAAAGAAGTAGAACCGGGGTGGAATCCTGTAGAAACTCTGCTTTTAAAGCCAGGGTAGAGGAAGAATCTAGGAGGTGATGGCACAGGAAGGTGGGGGTGGGGGTGCAGAGAATGGCATAACGGCATTCTAACAGGCAGACACATTTACAAAGGGGAAAATTGTGAAATAGAAAGTCTACTAGGTCTGACAGAGAATAAGATCGTTAGTGTCCTGTCCCCTGCTTCATCAGGGTGCAGGGAGCAGAGGGCAGCAAGTAGACTATAATTTTTAAAGCTCAGCAAAATGAAAGAAACAAAGGTGGTGACAGAACTGACTGATGTATATAGTTTCACTTTCGGGGTTGTTTCTATATTGTTTTAAGTAGGGAAGCATTGGCATATTTGTGTGAAAGGACAGTAGAGTGAGGGAGAGGTTGCAGAGATGGAGGGGTGGTGCAGTTTGTTTTTGAGCCAGGAAGTGACATGATGGGAACAGAATTTTAGGTTGGCAGCAGTGGATGCACTGGAGGCTGTGCAAAGAGGAAAGAACAGAGCTAGGAGAAACTTCAGCTGTTGCAGGAAAATCATCCAAAACATAGGTGACAGCCATGGAGCGAGACTAGAGGGAGACTCTTGCTAAAGACATAGCAGGACACACTAGGGACCTCCTCCTGCCTAGATAGCCTCTTCCTGGCTGTCTGTGCACCTACGGATTTGACACTTGGGACAAACTTCTGCAGCGAGTTTCTGTTAACTAAGCACTGGTGCTTTGATCCCAGAGATGCTTAGTCAGGAAAATAAAGTCATTATTTCAAAGGAAGCTAGGACAAGATACGGTGGCAAGTGGACTGTGACTTGCTGTGAGAGTTCTACCCAGGAACAGTAGAGGAATGGTTTGTTGGCAGTGAAGAAATGGATGGAGGCTATGGCACTCATACTGTTCAGCTGTGTTCTAAAGCAGGCAGACAGTGTAAGTCTACTGTGTGGCCTTTGAGAAGGAAAGTTTTGGTTTACAAATAATACAAAGGGAAGGCGGAAGCAAATTTACCGCTGGCCTGATCCTCACAGTGAGTTCCAGGCCAGTAAGATCCTCTCAGGGAAGAAAAAGAAAGGACCTGGAGAGATGGCTTAGCAGTTAGGAACACTGGCTACTCTTTCAGAGGACCAGGGTTCAATTCCCAGGACCCACATGGCAGCTCACAACCATCTGCAATTCTAGATCCGGGAGATCTAATGTCTTCTGGTCTACAGAGAATACTGGGCATGCATGTACTGCACAGACATACACACAGACAAAACACCTACCCATATAAAAGAATATAAAAGAATTTTGGGGTTTTGTTTTGTTCTTGAGACAGGGTTTTGCTCTGACTGTCCTGGAACTCTCTCTCTGTAGACCAGGCTGGCTTCTAACTCATAGAGATCCGCCTACTTCTGCCTCCCATGTGCTGGGATTAAAATTGTGCATTACCACTACCACCTGGAATAAATTTGTTTTGTTTTGTTTTTTTCCAGACAGGTTTGTGGCTTTGAAACCTGTCCCGGAACTCTCTCTGTCCCCAGACTGGCCTCAAACTCAAAGATCCACCTCCTAAGTGCTGCAATTAAAGGCGTGCTCCACCAATGCCTGGCTTGGAATAAAATATTTTTTTAAGTTTATTTTATTATTATTTTATGTTCATTGGTGTGAGAGTCAGATGCCCTGGAACTGGAGTTACAGACAATTGTGAGCTGCCATGTGGGTGCTAGAAATTGAACTCAGGACCTCTGGAAGAGCAGCCAGTACTCCTAACTGCTGAGCCATCTCTCCAGCCCCATAAAGTAATTTTTAAAGGGAAAGAAAAGAGTAAACTTATCTAGCTAAGGAGATGGGAACATTTATTGAGTTTGTTACTGACAGCATCTCACTGTGTAGTCAAAACTGCCTTCTAATTTGTTGTTGTAGCAGGCAGGCCTTTTTGTCACAGAAATGTGGTGGGCTTAAATTACCTTGATACCTGATTCTCCGCCTCCACCTCCTCAGTGCTGGGATTCCAGGTGTGTGCTGCCATGTCAGGTTTTTTCTGGTTTTATTGGTTTGCAGGGACTTTTTTTTCTGTCCTCTCCCCTGGGGTTTTTCTGTCTTTTTAGGAGAACTCCTTTGCAGCAGCTTTGTTTCAGGCTTTCTATAGTACTGATACACTGCCAGCTGTGCTAAGGAGGCTGTGTTCTAATCTCTAAAGTTGCTTTGCATTTACATTTATTTACTTGTTGGTTGGTTGATTATGTATGGTGTTTGTGGGGTGTGTGTGTGCCATGGGGTGCGATGTATTTAAGAGTTCATGGGAGTCAGTTCTTTTCTACAATGTATCAAACTTGGGTTTATCAGCTGGTGATTAGGGCCATTTTGCCAGCCCTGGTTTCTTCCTTTTATAGTTTCTTTTCTGTTTTCTTTTGTTTTTCAAGACAGAGTTTCTTTGTGTAACAATCCTGGTTTTCCTGGAACTCAATTTGTAAACCAGGCTAGTCTTCAGCAGAGATCCACCTACCTCTGCCAGTGCTAATATTAAAGGTGTGCATCACCACACCCAGCTAAATGGTTTCATTTTTTTATGTTTTAACTTTTTTTAAAAAATTGTATTGGTGGAGTGGGGTGAAGCTTGTGGCAGTCATTGGAGAACTTTGTAAAGTCAGTTTTCTCCTTCTACCTTTAACTTCAGGATCTGAACCAGGTCACCAGCCTTGGGAGACAAGAACCTTTTACCAGTTGAGCCATCTTTGTTGGCTCTGTTTAACTCTTTATGCACACAGTGGAGTGAAAATCTGGAAAGACCTCATTTTTTCAAATAGTCAACTGATTATCTCGGTGTTATTTGTCAGTCCTTATGTAACTAAGTGTGATAATTAATGGTGGTTACCCCGAGTGCCATGTGGAGAAAGACAGGTCAAAGCCATATTTGTTTAATTAGTGCTGTCACCTGCCTTTTTATCATTGATCTGACATATATCTTTTATTTAATTTTATCATCATCATCATTATTATTTTGAAACAGGGTCTCTGTGTAACCCTGGAAGTCTCTGTGTAGATTAGGCTGGTTTAAAACTCTAGAGATTGTCTTACCTCTCCCTGGGATTAAAGGTGTGCTACACTGTGCCCAGCTATTGCATCTTTCTTGGTGTGTGTGGACTGATTCTGCTGATTCTGGATTTTCTACTCTTTTTCTAATTTATTTTTTTTCTATTTGAATTTTTAAATTTAGCACATTGTACTGTATGTTGTAATGTAATATTTAATATCTAGCACTTAAAGTACTTTGTAATGGCCAAGAAATTTTGAAAAATAATAATTTTTTTATTGTTGTTGAGACAGGGTCCCATGTGGCACAGCCTGGGCTGGCTTTGAATTCATGAGGTAGCTAAATCCATTATTTACTTGGAGTAAACTTTCTATCATATCAACTAATAGTTTGTAATATCCCTTTTCTTTTCTCTTTCTTTCTTTCTTTTTCTTTTCTTTTTTTCTTTTTTTTTTTTTTGGTTTCTTTTGAGACAAGGTTTCTCTGTAGCTTTGGTCCCTCTCCTGGAGCTAGCTCTTGTAGACCAGGCTGGCCTCGAACTCAGAGATCTACCTGCCTCTGCCTCCCAGGTGCTGGGATTAATGGTGTGTGCCACCACCAGTAATATCCCTTTTCAATAAAAACAAACACTAGACCTTAATCGTTCATCCATCCATCAAATGGCCAATGAATGTTCTATATGATGATTGACAGGTCAGAAACTTACCTTATACCTGGAAACACATAAGCTGGGGGTGAGAGTTTCTGAAAGGATAAAGGTGGTGCTACCAGAATTGAATGGATGGTTGCAGCTATAAACAATAAATAGCCATTACATTGTTCTAGAACCATAGAAGATGATAGTAGAGATTTAGGAGTCTTTTTTTTTATGTATACAGTGCGTGGATACATAATATACATATGTATACTATATGTATGTCTGCAGGTCAGTAGAAGGCACCAGATCTCATTATAGATGGTTGTGAGCCACCATGTGGTTTCTGGGAATTGAACTCAGGACCTCTGGAAGAGCAGCCAGTGTGTTTAACCTCTGAACCGTCTCTCCAGCCCCGAGATTTAGGCGTCTTATAGGCAGCTGTGAAAGGAAAGTAGAATAGATTTGCTAGAGTACAGCAAATAGAGCTTTTGAAAAAACCCTTACCACTCTAAGTTATTCTCAACATTTATTTTAATTGTACTTTGAACATGATTTTCTATGGATTTCTAATAACT
Source organism: Microtus oregoni (assembly GCF_018167655.1). Taxonomy (NCBI): domain Eukaryota; kingdom Metazoa; phylum Chordata; class Mammalia; order Rodentia; family Cricetidae; genus Microtus; species Microtus oregoni. The sequence goes on from NW_024543063.1 coordinate 47,898,108, forward strand.
TTACAAATATTCATTATCATTTATTTTCCAGCTAGGCCAACCGAAATATATAGCATCTGGGCCAGGGATAGAGCCCAGTTGGTAGTACTTGCTTAGCTTGAACAAAACCCTAGTTTTTTCCTAGCATTCCATAAACCTGGTGTGGTGGTACATGCCTCTAGTTCTAGCACTTAGAGGCAGAGAAAGTTCAGAAATTCCAGCTCATCTTCATCTACATAGCAAGTCTGGTCTATGAGATCTGGAATGGGAGGAGCACTCTTAGGCTAGGCCTTTGAGTCAGAAATAGATTTAGATAGAAATACTTGTTTATCAAAATAGAATAAACACGTTTATTTTAGCAAGAACTATTTGGTTGCAGAAAACCAAACACACTAATTTAAGCTGAAGTGGCATGTGTTACCTCAGGTAACTCCTAAGACTGGGGGTGGCACTAGGTTTAGATTCAGTAGAATCCAAAAGCTCAAATTACCTTGTTTGGCCATCACAGTTCCTGTTGTGGGGAGTCTAATTCTGTATAGTCAGCTAAAATGGCACCAGCAGTTCTAGGACTATCTAGCCCTAACTTTTTTAAAACAAGATCTCTCACTGGATAGCCAGGTTGGCCTTGAACTCTCTGCCTCCTGAGTGCTGGGATTATAGGCAAGAGACACTCAGCTATATATATATGTCATCCTGATTTAATAATTCCCACCAGATACGTAACTTCCTACTTGTCAGCTTCAGAAAAGGATTCTTTTTTTTTTTTTTTTTTTTTTTTTTTTTTTTTTTGGTTTTTCAGGACAGGGTTTCTCTGTGGCTTTGGAGCCTGTCCTGGAACTAGCTCTTGTAGACCAGGCTGGTCTCGAACTCACAGAGATCCGCCTGCCTCTGCCTCCCGAGTGCTGGGATTAAAGGCATGCACCACCACCGCCCGGCTCAAAAAAGGATTCTGATTAGCTCTACTTTGTCTGCTTCTTGGACTATGTCATTATAACTGAGATGATAGAGACTGGTCTAGGCCTGGGTCGTGTATATGGAGATTTGAAAAGGCATCAGACTAAAATATTAATGGGGTGGCTGCTATACAGATCTGTATCCACTGTAACAGCACAGACAGTGAAACAAATAGGAAACTAAAAGTCCTACATTTTATACCTAAATTTTACTTTAATTTTTTTGTCTTTTATATTGTAAATTTTTAAAAAAATTAAAAGATGGGGATGCATGTTGTGTATATAATGAGTGCAGACAAAGCATTCATATATATAAAATAGGTTTTTCTTTTCTTTTTTTTTTTTTTTATTAAAACAGGACCAGTGAGATGGCTCAGCAGGTAAAGGTACTGCAAAAGCCTGATTGAGTTTTTGATCCCTGGATCCCAGTGGAAAGAAACTGACTTCTGAGTTCTTTGATCTCCTTATTTGGGTCATGGCATGTACATTTGCATATATATACATCATATATATATACATACAATAGTGATATAAATAGAAATTAAATGACTTGCTGAGAACTCCTGTTGTAATTTTATGCATTATAACAACTTTAACAACTCATGGAACAATGGACATCATCCTCTTTTTTTTTTTTAACATACCAACCACTGTTTCCCCTTCCTCCTCTCCTCCAGTTCCCTTCCCCTCACCTCCCATATAGCCCCCCACCCACCCACTCCTCCTCCATCTCCATTCTGAAGGCGTAAGGTCTCCTGTGGGAGTCAACAAAGCATGGTATGTAGCATAGTATGTCGAGTTGAGGCAGGATCAAGCTCCTCCTTGCATCAAGACTGGGCAAGGCATCCTACCATAGGGAATAGGTTCCAAAGTCCCTCATGCATCAGGGACAGGTCCTGGTACTGCTGCCAGGGGCCCCACAAAAGACCAAGCTACATAGCAGTCACCCACATGCAGAGGGCCTAGATTGGTCCTAGGACATCATCCTCTTTAATTACATCGTTATTATACGAGACAGGGTCTCCTGTATCCAAAGATTATCACCGTGAACTACTTATCTTCCTCTTCTACCTCCCAAGTGCTGGGATTGCAGACATGAGGCACCATGTTCAGTTGATGTGTGCTGGGGATCAGTCCAAGGTTTCGTGTGAGTTAGACAAGCACTCTACATCCTCAGCCCTGGTTTTTGTTTTGGTTTGTTGTGGTTTATTTTTGTTGTTGCTGCTGCTTTTTTTTTTTTTATAATTTTGTCTTTCAAGTCAGAGTTTCTCTGTGCAACAGCTCTTCCTGTCCTCTAGCTCACAGAGATCCTCCTGCTTCTGCCGTCTGAGTGCTGAAGTTAAAGGCATGTGCCACCATTGTCAGGTCCCAGCCCTATTTGTTTGAATTGGAGTCTCACAGTGTTGCCCAGCTGGTCCCAAACTCCTTGATTAAAGTGGCTCTTCCAGCCTTAGATTCTAAGTAACTAAGATTAAAAAGCACATGGTACTACCATTCCTAGCTCCATGCACTTTAAATATGAAGAAATTGAGTATTGGAATCTCAAAGTACTTGTCTAAGGTTATAGCATTGGAAGGCAAGCCTAGGAAATTTCATGAGACCCTAGGTAAAATAAAGAGGACTGGAAATATAGCTAAGTGGTAAAAGTCTTATCTTGTATGTGCCAGACACTAGGTTCAAGCTCCTGTAGTGCAATACATGGAAATCTTTTAATAGTCTTTAGGAAAGTTTTAATTTGTGAGTTTTTTCTATTGTTTCTAATTAATTATGTGTGTGCATGTGTATTTGTGCATGAGTGAGTTTTCTTTCCCCCAAAGGCCTGAGGAACCAGATCCCCTTGGAGTTGAAATCATGGCTGTTATGAGGTACCCAATCTGGGTGCTGGGACCCAGATTCAGGTCCTTTGCAAGAGCCGTAAACCCTCTTAACCCCGAGTCATTTTTCTTGTCCTAAAGTATTAATTTCAGCAATTTAAAAAAGAAAAGGAAAAAACCCTAAAATTCTTTATGAAAGGAATGCATTTTTCAACTTGGGGTGGGGAGGGGAAGCATTGCTAAATCAGTGTGTATTATCCCGGTTTAGATAGAGTACAAACTGAAAGGAATGTTAATCTGTTCACATTGTTGTACTTACTGCCAAAGACAATGAACTTCAAAAACCTGAGCAAAGAGAAGAAAACCAGAAACACCTGAGAAATTTTTGTTCTTGGGTTAACAGAAAGAAAAGTTTGAACAGTGTTTTGTACTTACCTGTAAAGTAATGATCTTGAATTTGACTAAAATATCTATGAGCAGTCTTCGTTGTTTATGTTAATATGATCAATTCTGCAGATAATTTTCCTAAAATATTTTACCTTAGACTTCTCTTGGCCTGTGGGTCTGGGTGGAAGATGAGTTGCACACACAGGATATGAGGAAGTAAATGGATGGATTCTGTGTGATGGGAGGAAAATACCAGTTTATGATCTGTTCACTAAGCATGAGCCATCAACTAATGATGAAGAGTGATAAAATTCCTACCTTGTAGGTATTTATTTATATTTAGGATTATTATGTATACAGGGGTCTGCCTACATGTATGCCTTATGCCTGTAGGCTGGAAGAGAGGATGTCTCAACTTAAGGCCATCAGCCTAAAGAAGCCCCTTTAGATTTAAGTTTGGGGAATCCTTAAACATATTTGAGAATAGTCTCAAACTGAAGGAAGATTTTTCAAATGATCTGCCAGCATATGGAAGTTCCAACATTGACCCTCTAGTAATCCGGCTCAGTGAAGTGCCCTGAGGCCCAGGCACTTGTTTTCACTCGCCCTCCAGATGATCACATTATTTTTGGCCTTCTGTGTAATTTACATGGAGCTTGTTTGTCCTGGTGGTGGTAGTGACTGCTCTGACTTTCAAAGGAGATCAAATTCTTAGTGTTTTTGTCATTTTGAAATAGGGTCTCATGTATCCTGTGGCCCAGGCTGGCCTCCGTACTCCTTTGTCAGTACTGCCTACCCAGGTCTTTTTTTTTAATATTTATTTTTATTTATTTATATTTATTTATTATGTATACAATATTCTTTCTGCATGTATGCCTGCAGGCCAGAAGAGGGCACCAGACCTCATTACACATGGTTGTGAGCCACCATGTGGTTGCCGGCAATTGAACTCAGGACCTTTGGAAAAGCAGGCAATGCTCTTAACTGCTGAGCCATCTCTGCAGCCCTACCCAGGTCTTTTTAATCTGTAGTAATGATCTTGCTTTGCTTCCGTGCTGTTAGTTTTAAGTTGGCTAGGAATACAGTGTAGAAGACTGCAGTAAAGTCTTCCTATGCATGCACAGTTGACTGTCCTAAAGGTCAAGTGCTTTCTTCACAGTCCACCCTCAGTTCCACCCTGTCCAGAGACCATTTTACTAGAATTCTTATTTGACAGATACGTCTTCTGGCCCCTTCTAACACAAGAAAGGATTTCCTCTTTTATCTTTTTTCCTTCCCTGTCATGTCCACTGATCCTTAGATGTGCCTTCTGGCACCCTGTTTGGTGAGTTTGATATCACAGCCTTTTATTTGTATAATATTCTTTCCATTTCCTCTTCCCTGCATCTGAAACAACACATTTCACATGTATGGCCCCTACTGACCCAAATAAAGAATGTTAAAACCTGGTAACATGAGATGGATTTGAAAGAGGGAAAACTGAAATATAACTTTCTCTTAAACGAAAAAGAAAACTAAACTTTCTAAGGATGCTTACTAGAAATGCTTTAATGCAACCTGCGTGTTGCTAAACACAATTCATTATATACCATAAAATCCTTCTTTTTATATCTCCTATAAACAACTCTGCTTCATTTCTTTGTTTATTTTGTTTTTTGAGACTGAACCTCTGTGGCTTAGAATGGCATTGAACTCACAATGTAACCATGGTGACTGTTTCTTTATTTTTTAGCTTGATTGTTTCTTTTGTTTGATTGGAGTTGTTTGGGTTTTTTTTGTTATTACATTTATTTGTTATTTGAGTGTACATGAATGACTATATGGAGATCAAAGGACAACTTGATTCTCTACTTCTATATAAGTGCTAGGGATTGAACTTAGGTCCCCAGGCTTGGTGGTGTCTTTACTTCCTTAGCCACCTCACCAGCCCTGTTTTGTTGTTGTTTTTTCTATTTGTTTTGTTATTGCTTGTTTTTTGTTTTGTTTTGTTTTGGGGGGTGGGGACAAGGTCCTAAGTCTTGAACTGGAGGTCCTCTTTCCTTAGCCTCTCAGATAGTGAGTTCACAAGCACATGCCACATGTACAGTCAGCTGCATTACATTTTGTGTTTTGGTGTGTGTTGTTGGGAATAAACCTGGGACAAGTATACATGTTAAGTAAACACTTTTCTACTGAGCTCCATTCAAGCCTTTCTTAAACTGTCTTTGTTTCCAAGTTTAAGTTATTGTGTCATGTAAACCAGTGAATAGGAAAGCAAATTGAGCTCTACCAGTTTTGACATGTTCTGAGAGGAATTTCATCCTTGTGGAGTGAATAGAGAAGATCCTACAGAGTTACACAGTAGATGGAGCATATTGCTCCCTAGCAGAGCTGAGGTCAATTCAGAATCTTCCTTAGAAATCGAAATATTATGACAAGTCTTGAGCATTAATAAATGCTCTCAGCACTTAGGAGGCAGAGGCAGGCAGATCTTTGTGAGTTTGAGACCAGCCTGGTCTACAGAGAGAGTTCAGGATAGCCAGAGCTACACAGAGAAATCTTTTTATATGTGCACGAGAGAGAGAGAGAGAGAGAGAGAGAGAGAGAGAACTCTTATGTACACCACATACAGGATCCCGGGGAGTAGAAGAGGCACCAGATCCCCCAGAACAGGATACAGACAGTTGTAAACTGCTGTGTGGTAGCTGGGAATTGAACCGGGGTCTTCTAGAAGAGCAGCCAGTGCTCTTAACCACTGAACTACTTTCCAGCCATGATTTATTTTCTATACAACTAAAGTGAAGTCAGGAATGCTGAGGGACAGTTAAAAGTTCTGTACTAGTTACATGCCTTTGGATGGAGAATCACTGAATGAAAGAGGAAAAAAGACATAAGAAGTCACTCAGGAAGTTAAGAGTATGTTTGCCAGAATGAGAAGGGATAAAAGGACTACATTGACTGGAGAGTCTAGTTTTTTTGTTGCTTTGCTACAAAGGATCTAATTTATTTACTTAAGATGAAACCTCCCAAGATGCTCTTTGAACCTTAGTTTTATTTCTTAGACCCAAAATATCTATTGTTTTTCAGAATACTAATATTCTTCAGAAGATGGGTAGTGATTAAAATAGCTAGCATTCATTAAGCATGGAGAGCTTGCTAGGCCCTGTTCCAACTGCTTTACAGCGGATGCTTCTGCCTCTGAAAGAGATATTCTTGTTTCCTCCATAAGTAACTTGAGGCTTTGGGTTCTGCCCAAGAAGGAAAAGTCTGAGAGAAATGCAGGCAATATGGCCCAAGAACCTACATTGTTTACTGTGCTAGCTGTGATAAGGATTCATCCCAAATATTGTTGATGCTAAGATTGTCACGTAAGTAAGAATACGTGCAACTTTGAAGAGCAAAAATGTGCAATTACAGGAAAGGACACAGTGATAATAGAGTATATTATTCCACCCTTCTGGATGCATCTGCAGTACGTGATACTTTGTCACAGGGGTAGCTATAGGAGAACATCCTGTATTCTCATACTGTTCATTCACAGTGATTGTTTAGGTAAGTTCACAAAGCCCTTTCATCTATTATGTTCTGTTACTGTTAAAGCTCAGTTCCTTTACAGTAAAAAGGGATAAGTTAAATGCAATGAAATATAAAGAAATATTTTTTGTTGTTCTTTTTGGTTTTTTGAGACAGGGTTTCTCTGTAGCTTTTGGAGCCTGTCCTGGAACTAGCTCTTGTAGACCAGGCTGCCTCAAACTCATAAAGATCTGACTGCCTCTGCCTCCTGAGTCCTGGAATTAGAGGTGTGTGCCGCCACCACCACCCGGCCTTAGAAAAAATGTTATAGCTGGACAATGATAGCACTCCAGCACTCTGGAGGCAGAGGCAGGTGAATCTCTGTGGGTTCGAGGCCATCCTGGTCTACAGAGTGAGTTTCAGGACATCCAGGGCTACACAGAGAAACCCAGTCTTGAAACCCCTTCCCCCAAAAAGGAAATGTTATTGAATCAAATCCTAATATAATCTTCCAGGATACTCTAGAGAAACAATGTTTCTTTTAAGGTGTATGTCTGTGTGCACGAGTAATATGTTTATGCATTTTGTGTGTTTGTGTATATATATGTGTGTGTGTGCGTGCATGTGTTTGTATGTATTTGTGTGTTTATTTAAGTTTTTTTGGATTTCTTTTTTTGCTTCCTTGCTTCATTTTTGTTTTGCTTTTTTTGTGACAGTGTCTCAATATGTAGCCCAGGCTTCCCTCTGTCTTGCTACATAGACCTGACTGACCTCAGATTTGCATTGATCCTCCTGATTGTGCCTTCTTTGTGTTGGGATTAGAGGCATGAGCCACCACATTCCATTTTCAAGGTGTTTTATTAGCCATTTCAAATGTAAGACTATTTGTTAGCTTTCTATTACTGTTAAAAAGAATTGTAGATAAATTTATGGTTTGTAATGAGCAGAAAATTTTATTTTTGCTCAGTGTTCCAGAGAGTTCAATCAATTGAACTGTTGGCCTCATTGCTTTGGGACCTGTGAGGCCAAACATCTGGTGGGAGAATGTGGTGGAACAAAGCTGCTCCTTATTCTGCCAGAAAGCAGAGAGAGGGGGGGCCAGAGAGCCCAACTTTACTTTGAGAACATGTACCTAATGACCTGACTTCCTGTGACTATAACCCATCTTCTAAAGATTCCATCATCTATCTGTTTTAGAGGCTAGGGGCCATGCTTCAACACATAGGCCTTTGAAGTATAATTAATATATACTTAATATATAGCCAGGCAGTGGTGTCTCACGCCTTTGATCCCAGAACTTGGGAGACAGAGACAGGCAGATCTCTGTGAGTTTGAGGCCAGCCTAGTTTATAAGCTCCAGGACAGCCAAGGCTAAAGAGAGACCCTGTTTGAAAAGACATTCAGCCTATAACAAGACCATTTATCATTATCTGTTTAATCATTCTTCTGTTATTCAACAAAAACTGGAGATTTAAAAAACAAACCAAACAAACAAAAAATAATGCTGAACTGAAAAAGATTTTCTTTGTGCTTGAATGGTTTTACTTGGATTTATGGATTAGGGATAAACTGCCAGTGTTTTTAGAATGTATGGAAAACTCTTCGTTTTACTACTGGGCAGGGGGAATCTTTAGCATATCTTACACCTCTGTTCCTTCAGCAAGACTACTGTGGTACTAATGTGGTATAAATGAGTGAGACTTGGTTTTTTTTCCTTCTCCAAGATGGGGTTTCTCTGTGTAACAGCCCTAACTGTCCTGGAACTTTGTAGACTAGGCTGGTCTCAAACTCACCAAGGTCTGTCTGCCTCTGCCTTCCAAGTGCTGGGATTAAAGGCGTGCACCACCAAACCCAGCTGTCCATTATCTTCTAAAGTTAAAGTCTCCGTTGTAGAGGTGACTTCAAACTCTGCTCTGAAGGAACTGGTTTTTGATGTTTGAGGAAATACTTCATTATTTTTTATCTTTGTATTTCCTTAAAGAGGAAGACCCACAACAGGCAAGGCTATCTTTCAATCTGCTAACACTTCAACTAGTGACTCAGCAGGTGACTTCTTTTGACCTTGAGCCTGTGTCCTAGACTTTCCTAGCTGCTTAGGTTTCTGTGACTGTGACTTCCTCCTTGTTTGTGTCTCTGCTTTTGTGCTGTAAGCCTGCGTGCACTAATTCATGTCTGTCTTTTCTGCTTGGGCACATGTATTGTCTTTCCATGACCAAGATTTGACAAGAAAGATTTTTTTAATTTTATGTGTTTGGGTCTTTTGCCTGCATGTAAGTAAGTGCCCATTGAGGCCCGGAAAGTGCCTAGATTCCCTGAAACTGGGACAAAAGAAAGTTTAGAGACAATTTGTGGGTGCTGGGATTCAAAACCTGGTCGTCTGGAAGAGCAGCCAATTAAGTCCATCTCTTCAGCATCATTGTTGTTTTGTTTTCTTTTTTTTAGGTTTATTTTTAATTATACATATGTGGGGGATGAGGGATGTGCTTGTGAGTGGAGATGTCCACAGAAGAGGGTATTGAATCTTCTGGAATTGGAGTTCCAGGCACTTGTGAGCCACCTTATATGAATGCTGGGAGCTGAACTTGGGTGCTCTTAACTCTTCAATCCCAGACAATACTCCTTGGAAGGAGTTCCTGACTAGTGGTGCACAAATGCATACAAGAGCCGGGCGGTGGTGGCGCACGCCTTTAATCCCAGCACTCAGGAGGCAGAGGCAGGCGGATCTCTGTGAGTTCGAGGCTAGCCTGGTCTACAAGAGCTAGTTCCAGGACAGGAACCAAAAGCTACGGAGAAACCCTGTCTCGAAAATCAAAAAACAAACAAATTCATACAAAAAACACTATCTGAGCACATGCTCTTTGCTGTGCACTGTGCTAATTTCTGAGCATGTAAAAATGTCAAGATTAGCCAGGCTGTAGTGGTGCACACCTTTAATTCCATCACTTGGGAGGCAGAGGCAGGTGGACTGCTGTGAGTTCGAGGCTGTCCTAGTCTACAAAGTGAATTCCTGGTCAACCAGGACAGTTTCACAGAGAAACTCTGTCTAGAAACAAAAACAAACAAACAAAAAATCAAGTCCTGATTGCTGCATTGGGAAAAAAGTAATGATATCCCACATCTTTATGGCTTTACAGTTTCTGAAAATCTCTCTTCATACATTATTATACCTTGTAATGACTATTTTAAGAAAGCTATCATAATTTTACACACAGAAAAATTGAAACCCAAAGATCTAGGATGGACACATGGGATGCATAATTTCTTCGACAACCTTTTGAGAAGTAGGTTGGCAGGGGTTTCCTTGCTGCTTTTTCAGCCAGTCTCTCCCTACATCATTACCTGGATGTCTTTGACAAGGAAAAGGTGCCAGTGACTATTCAGGCTCTCTGTACTGCTTTTGGTGAGTCATAAACCATTTGGTGCTTTTATAGTGGACAGCATGATACATATTGAGCCTGGTTTTAAGTCTTATGTCTGATAGTCATAAGATGCATTGCCATAGGATGAAAAAGCTCTGACTAAAAGGGGTCTGTTTATAGAAACAGATGAAAGGGTTGGCCCTTTGACATGCCTGGTGGCAGCATGTGAGAAGTTGAGGCAGCCTGAATGACACACACAACAGATCCCAGCAAAAATGTACCCTTGTCAGATCATTTTCTTAGATACATGTTTGCTGTTTGATCCTCATTCTTTTCTTAAATGGTCATTTATTTGTTATATGTGTGTATATATGTAAGTACAGACATGCATATGCATGTATGTATGAGATCAGATTACAATATGCTGGAGTTTGTCTCGTGAGTGTGTGTAAGTGCAGACATGCTTGAATCACACTGTATTATGAGTACAGTATGCTGGAGTTGTCTCTTTCCATCATGTGAGTGTGTGTAAGTGCAGACATGCATGTATCACACTGTATGTATGAGTACAGTGTGCTGGAGTTGATTCTCTGCTAGGCTACCTCACAGGCTCCTCTCTCTCTCTCTTTTTTTGACACTTTTTTTGGATTCCAGAGATTGAACTCAGGTTTTCAGTCTTGCTCCGTAAGCATCTCTACTCACTGAGTCCATCCATCTCCACGACTTTTCTTTCTCTTTTCTTTTCAAGACAGGTTGTTACTGTGTATTTCAGGGTGGCCTTGAATTTACTACATAACCCAGGCTGACCTTGGAACTCTTTTTATTTATTTATTTATTTATTTATTTTGGTTTTTCGAGACAGGGTTTCTCTGTGGTTTTGGAGCCTGTCCTGGAACTAGCTCTTGTAGACCAGGCTGGTCTCGAACTCACGGAGATCCGCCTGCCTCTGCCTCCCAAGTGCTGGGATTAAAGGCGTGCGCCACCATCGCCCGGCTTGACCTTGGAACTCTTTAATCTACAGCTTTAGTCTTTGAAGCACTAGGGTTACAGGTACCACCATGCCTGGTTTATAGTCAGACAGAACCTTTTTTTTTTTTTGTTCAATTCATTAATCAGTTGGTTTTTTGAGTCACAGTATCAGGTTGCCTGCCATCAGACATTCAAGATCCTCTTGCTTCAACTTTCTGGGTGCTAAGTTATAGACATGAGCCCCTTCTCCTAGCTGGCTGCTTATTTGTTTGTTTTTGTGGCTAGCCTAACTTGCCATCCTCCTGCTGTAACTGCCGAAGTGCTGGGGTGACAAATGAGTGTCATCGCAACTGACTTTTTTCTCACATTCCAAAGTAGGAGTTAGATAAAATGTTCACTTGCTCTCATACTAGTAAGATTATTAAATTAATCTTAGATAAGACCTGACTACTTCTGTTTTTAGTTATAAAGACACCAGGAGCAAATGTTTTGGTGCTGGCTGCTGAATAATCTTTACATATGGTAACTGCATGTATCTTAAAGATCAGAAACAATGGGCTGGAGAGATGGCTCAGAGGTTGGGAGCGTTGCCTGCTCTTCCGGAGGTCCTGAGTTCGGTTCCCAGCAACCACATGGTGGCTCACAACCATCTGTGGTGGGGTCTGGTGCCCTCTTCTGGCCTGCAGGCATGCACGCAGACAGAGTATTGTGTACATAATAAATAAATATTTAAAAAAAAAAAAAAAGATCAGAAACAATTAAGAAAAGAAGAAGATTGGAAGCTGAGCTGTGTGTGCACAAGGCCTTGAATTCGGTCCAGGGGAGGATAATAAGAGGGCAGGGGAGGATAATAAAAGAGGACAGGGGAAAATGACAGGGGTTTTCTGATTTTGGGGGGGCTTCAGTTTTCTTGGATTATACTTGTGTGTGTGTATGAGAGAGAGTGAGAGAGAGACTCCACACAGTATACCCGTCTTAGTACTGGGCATGAAAACCAGGGCCTTTCACATGGTAGACAGGCCTACTAATTACCACTACATCTTCAACTCCACAGTGAGTGAGTGGTGGTGCACACCTTTAATCCCAGTACTCAGGAGGTAGAAGCAGGTGGCTCACTGTGAGTTCAAGGCCAGCCTACTGCTCTACAGAGTAAGTTCTAGGACAGCCAAGGCTACAAAGAAACGTTGTCTCAAAAAACAAAACAAAAGAACATTTTTTTTTTTTGAGCCTGCCCTGGAACCTCGCTATGTAGACCAAACTAGCCTCGAACTCAGCATTTCATTAATCTTATCAAATGTGATCATTTATAGGGCTATATGGAGTTTAGATATGTACTTAACTACAGTAATGAATCTTTCTCCTTTCCTAGAATAATCCCCTAAAAGCAGAAGAGGACTTGCCGTGCACAAAGATAAATATAATCTCTGGATAAGCACTCTTACTGATTTGTAAAATGCTGTTATTAACACGTGGGCTGTCACTTCCAAGGACAAACTCGCACACATCCAGAGCTGTTCCAGAGCTGGGCATAATGGTGCATGTCTGTAGTCCCAACACTTGGGAAACTGAGGCAGGAAGCTAGAAAATCAAGACCAGTCTTTATTACATAGTGAATTTGAGGTCATCCTCAGCTACTTAGTGAGACTCTTCTCAACCAAATAGGGACTGGAGAAATGACTCAGCTGAGTTCTTGCACAGGTTGTCCTGACTTCCCCAAAGATGCTGTGGCATGTGTATATACACAAGTGTATAGGCAGGTGAATAAATAAAGTGTCATTGCCTGTTCATTATTCTAACATCTCTAATTTACCCTGGCTCTGTAAGAATGAGGTGAGAGAAGCTGGACAGAAGTGGTGGGTCCTTGTAATGCCACTGTTCTGAAGGTGGAAGCAGAAAGATTGCAAGTGAAAAGCCAGACAGAAATACCATGAGGAAGCTGGTTCAAAGAACGAGAAAGCCAGGCAGGTGGTGCAGCCCTTCATCCCAGCACTCAGGAGTGGAGGACCAAGGTTTGATTCTTAGAACCCACACGACAGCTCACAGCTGTTTGTAATTCCAGTTCTAGGGATTCTGATGTCCTCTAGGACATCTATTGGTACACAAGAACACACATCGTACATTCAACCAAATATGGACTTAAAGGGGGAAAAGAGTAATGTTTTCTGTCTCCACCCGCCCTTTTTTTTTTTTTTTTGAGACAAGGTTTTTCTGTAGCTTTGGTTCCTGTCCTAGAACTAGTTTTTGTAGATCAGGCTGGCCTCAAACTCACAGAGATCTGCCTGCCTCTGCCTCCCGAGTGCTGGGACTAAAGGCGTGCACCACCACCCAGCTTTAAATAAGTCTTTAAAGATTTACTACGATTTATGTGTAAATGTGTTTGTATGTGTAACTGCAGAGGCCAGAAAAGGTTGTCCATTCCTTGAAGCTGGAGTTACAGGCAGTTGTAAGCCACTTTACAAGGGTGCTGGGAACTCAATTTTGGTCCTCTGGAAAAGGTAACAAGTCTTTTTGGTTTTTTCAGACAGGGTTTGTCTGTGTAACTTTGGAACCTATCCTGGAACTCGCTCTGTAGACCAATCTAGTTTTGAACTCACAGAGATCCACATGCCTCTGCCTCCCGAGTGCTGGGATTAAAAGTGTGTGCCACCATTGCCCAAATTTATGAAAACACTTTTTTAAATTTTATTTATATATATTTTAGGTTTGAGTGCTCTGCACATATGCCTGCCTGCAGACCAGAAAAGGGCATCCGTTCCTATTATAGGTGGTTGTGAACACCATGTAACTACTGGGAATTGAACTCAGGACGTCTGGGAAAGCAGCCAGTGCTTTTAACCATTGAGCCATCTCTCTGGCCTACAGTACATCTATTAGCTTCTGATCTCTTTTACCTTGCTTTCTTTGGGTAGGGTTTCACATATGCTAGACTGGCACCAACTTCCTATATAGTTGAGGATGACCTTGAACTTCTGATTCTTCTTCCACTTCTAGGATTAAAGTGCCACTAAGTTACGTGCCACTACACATAGCTTTTAAAAAGTGTGTGTGTGCCGGGCGGTGGTGGCGCATGCCTTTAATCCCAGCACTCGGGAGGCAGAGGCAGGCGGATCTCTGTGAGTTCGAGACCAGCCTGGTCTACAAGAGCGAGTTCCAGGACAGGCTCCAAAACCACAGAGAAACCCTGTCTCGAAAAACCAAAAAAAAAAAAAAAGTGTGTGTGTGTGTGTTTATCACATGTGTATAGACCATAAGAGGGTGTCAGATCTACTGGAACTGTGGAGTTAAGGCAGTTGTGAGCTCCCAACATGGGTTCCAGGAACTGAACTTTGGACCTCTGGAAGAGCAGTTTACACTCTTAGCTGCTGAGCCATCTTTCCAGGCCCAGAGCAAACATTTTGAAAGAAGACTTGATGACTGTTGCTGATCTACTGTCTGTATATTTATATTTGAAGAGTTGGTGTAGACTGAAGCTAGCATTGGGTTCCTTCCTTCCTTTTTTTTTTTTTTTTTTTTTTTAACGTTTCTCTGTAGCTTTGGAGCCTGTCCTGGAACTAGCTCTTGTAGACCAGGCTGGTCTCAAACTCAAAGAGATCTGCCTGCCTCTGCCTCTGCTAGGATAAAAGGCATGCGCCACCACTGCCCGACTAGCATTGGGTTTCTAATTTGGGCAACTAGTGGTACCACTAACTGTGTCAAGTAATTTAAACATTGGAGGTATGATGTTGGAGAAAAGAGTTGGGTTTGGACATCGTGTAAATTAGGAGTGTACTTGGTTACATGCAAAAGAAGACACAACCAAGAAAGGCGTAAGTGAATGTTTTAAGAGGTCTGAAGTTGGTTCTTAAAGGACTGAAGCAACACCTTATGATGTCATGTTTGTTATTTGTAGTGAGTTTGTTTGTATTATAGTTGTAGAGTCTGACACATCTAAAGCTGCCTTGAGGCAGTAGTTCAAAGTAGAGAGAGAGAGAGAGTTCTGGTGGGATCTGTTCTCTGTATCAAGAGATTTCCCAACTGAATGTGGTGACTCATACCTATAATACGTCATTTGGGAGACGGAGGCAGGCGAATCACCTCAAGTTCAAGGTCAGTTTATATATATATATATAGTGAGAGGCCAGGCTGGGTTATAGAATAAGATACTGTCTCTAAACAAAGGAAGGAAGGGAAGGAGTGATGGCTTTCTTAAATGCAGCATGTTTCAGCTGTGAAAAATCTCTTACTAACAGTGAGCCTGCAGCAAAGATTGCAGAAGTATGTGATTAATTTTAGCAGAAAGAGCTGAGGATTAGAGAGTCAGGTATCTTCAATGAACTCAAGTTTTTAGTATCTATAAAACCTCAGATAAGGCTGGGCTATGGTGACACACACCTTTAACCCCAGAACTCAGAGGCACAGGCAGATGGGTCTCTGAGTTCAAGACCAGCCTAGTCTACAAAGCAAGTTCCAGGATAGCCAAGGCTACATAAAGAAACCCTGTGGATGTTGAAGGTAGGGGTTGAGGGGAAACCTCAGATAAGAATAAGAAACTCTTCATTATTTAGCCTTGGGTTCCGTACAGAACTATAGTTGGTTGATAGTGTGAAGGATTAACTGGCTTAATGATAATTAGATTAGTACCTGGAAGGGCCATCATGGAGGAGCTAGGGTGTAAGAATGTGTTTAGTGTCTGATTTTGCACAGATGTCACACCGAGGAGTATTCTTATATACTCCTGGAATTATAAACCTCCCCAAAGGTTGAATGAGTAATGATACTGCATTGTGTGATTTATATTTAGCTGAGTCTCTTAATAGCATGTAATAGCAATATAACAGTCATTACACAGATGATTATAATACAAGCCTAGAGATTAAGTAATTTGTTTATGGTTGGGTAGTGCGTCAGTAATAGAGCTGGGTCAGAGTGGGGGAGGATCTCAGATCTCTGAGGCAGTGATGTGTGTGTTCCAGGTATATTAGAAAGAGCCCTCTCGTTTGGTTGTATCTTTTTTTCTAATATTTAATGGTTTGTACCAACCAGCTGGGTTTGGTAGTGCCTCATGAGGCAGAGGCAGATGATATCTGAGTTTAGGACAGCCAGGGCTACACAGAGAAACCTTCTTTCAAAAAACAAAATTGTACCAACCATACATAATTCTAAAAAACCCCATCATTTATTTAAGCTTCTTGGTGGTTTTATGTTAACAAATATATCAAATATATTTTCTTTTTTCTTTCTTTTTTTTGGGGGGGATTGTTTTTTTTTTTTTCAAGACAGGGTTTTTCTGTGGCTTTGGAGCCTATCCCGGAACTAGCTCTGTAGACCAGGCTGGTCTCGAACTCACAGAGATCCGCCTGCCTCTGCCTGAGATTAAAGGTGTGTGCCACCACCGCTTAAACTGAGATATAATTTGTTAAACTGACAAATATATTTTCTTCTGCAAGAAAGATACTTGATTGTTTTTGTTTGCTTGTTCTTGTTCCTTTTTCTCCTGTTATTATTATTGTATTTATTTTGGGTACTCTCCTGCTTCCCAGACTGGCCTTAAACTCACCGGTAGTCAAGGATGACCTTGAAATTCTAAACCTCGCGCTTCCTCTTCCTGAGTTCTGATGTTACAGGTGTGTACTGGAGTTGGAGCTTGGTTTCATATGTACTTGGCAGTCTTTTACCAACTGAGCTATATCCCCACCAACCTCCTCTGGTATTTTTTATTTAGTATTCTTCTGTAAAAAAGAGCTTATTCTTTACTGTATTTACTTAGTTATTTGTTTATATCAGCATAAACTCATGGTTTTTATTTTATGGGTTATAATCCCTACCATTCTACTAATAATTTTAATGGTGGAATTGTTCTACTCTTTGTTTTCATTATAATTTAACCAAGGAAACTAGTAAGACATTGTTATTGATATATAAATATTACACTATAGCTCAACATTCAGTGTTGGTCTCAGTGTGCTGCAGCCACAGTCCTCCATTATGTTGTATAAGGAGGAGAGAACACAGTCAAGCACATATTTGTCTTTAAGATCTCCACTTCCTGAATTTGGTTATTCCACCAAATTGTTCAGAAAATCTCTAACGACAATAAAAGCCTGGCAGTTACAAATAGCAGTTCTTTGTGCAATTTAAAAGTTACAAAGTGATTGCAGGTATGGAAACTTGGATGAAGTTCTTATTCCCGTGGTGGCTCTCACTGGATGTTCAGGATGGAGTGCTTGCTGACCCCGTGAAGGCAGCTATTGTGCTGGGTTAATACCATGTTTCCGTCCAGTGTATCACTCAGTGTGCTGATCTAAAACAAACCATCCGGTCTATCCAGCTAGTCCAAGATACATCCACTTAGGAGCAAAGAAAGAGATGAATTTCCTTGTACTTTACTGGTAGAGCTTTTTTGTTTAATGGAGAACATTTTGCGTAGTATTTTCCTAAGTATTTTTCATTGTTTTGCTAGTGTTACATTCAGTTATATGTAACATTTTAATTTTATATTTCTATAGCATTTTTATTACGTTTTACATCCCAATTTCTATTTTATCTGCTGGCCTAAAGTTTTTTGGGGATTGCTTTTTTTTTTTTTTGGAGGTGAGACATAGCTTTCCTTTTATTTATTTATTTTTTTTAGTTAAGTTTCTGTGAGTCAGGGCCTCATAGCCCAGGCTAGCCTTAAACACCTCATTCTCCTGCCTCTACTTCCTGAGGTGATAGGCATGGACTGTCATATCTGGTCTAATCTTGTGGTGTTTTATTCTTGTGGGTGTGTCATCAGGCAAGCAGAATAGATGACAAAACACGGACATGACAATTGCCAGGGTGGTGATCTACGATGATCCGGGAATTATAAATAAAAAAACTGTATGCTGTTAAAAATTGGTCTCTTGTGAAGGGGAAGACAAAGCACAATTAGCTTGCTATTTTGGGGGAGCTGTCTGGAGTCCCATCTCCAGATGTTTTACATGATAATGTCATTCTACAAACCATTTATGTAGAGTTCCTGCTGTCATTTACACAGCTCATATATGTAAGTGTATGTATCGGGTAAGTTTCTTAGTTGGTATTAGGGTTAGCATTACATTTTTATATGTTCTCAGTGGGGTTATAAAAAATAAGAAAAAGAATCCAGGCAGTGGTGGTGCACACCTTTAATCCCAGCATTTAGGAGGCAGAGGTAGGCAGATCTGTGAGTCAGAGGGCAGCCTGGTCTACAGAGCGAGTTCCAGGACAGTCAGAGCTATACAAAGAAACCTTGTTTTGAAAAACAAAACAAACAAGTCATCTGCTGTAGAGTGTTTGCTAATACGCAGGGTTTCCTGGGCTCTGTTCTCAGCAGTGTGGTGCTGTATGTAGTTCATCATGAGAGAAGGCATTATTTCAATAAAAGTTTTTGCTTTTTCTTTTCTCAAAGAGGGGAAAACTCTGCAGGATCGCTGTGGTGATTTCTAACATATCTGTAATTCCAGCACTTTGGAATCAAACCCAAGATCTCAATTTTGAGGTCAGCATGGCCCTGTAAAAAAAATTTAAAAGAACTTTTTTTTCAAAAAAAAATCTTCTACATGATCAGAACATTTCACTTAGTAGCACAGACCTATAATTTCCAATACTCAGAAGGTTGAGGCAGGAGGATGGCAAATTCAAGACCAACATGAGGTATATATATGTCACCCAAAAAGGTAAACGGAAAAAGAAACAATACATTGTTTCATATAAAGCAGTGCTTCTTTGTAGAGAAAGAAGCAGGAAAAGCATACTTAACTACAAAAAAAAAAAAAAAAAAAGAAAGAAAATCAGGAAGGCCATAGAAAATAAGTATAAATTGAGGTGGGTGTGGTGACCTGTACTCGTGATCCCTGCACTTAACCTGCAGAGACAGGAAGATTATTGCAAGTTCAAGGGCAGCCTGGGCCCTGTCAAAAAAAAAAAAAAAGCAGAACTCCAGAGAAGAGGCCAGGAAGATCTGCAGTGCTGAGGAGAACAGCAGATCTGGTGGTCCTCTTCTGCCCTCCTCACCTTCAGTCCTCTGAATAAGATGATTTAACTAGAGAGAGGAGGAGGGCAATGAGTGAGTGTGATCAATATCAAAGGAAAGCGATTTCCTGTTTCTTTATTGCTGTAAGAGGGTCTTAAACTGTGTGTGTGGCAGTTTCCAAAGGCGGATTTACAGTGGCCGTCTTCTCACAAAAACACCTAAAAATGTCAACCTAGAATGTTTAAAATACATTTATGTATTCTGTTACAGTTTGAGGGAACTTTTACAGAGAAAAAAAGTTAAAAATCTATTTAAGAAGTATTTATTTTATGAATAGCCCACAGCTACTTAACCCTATTAGATTAGTAGGTAAAAGCCTACTAATTATACCGTAAAAAGCCCCAATTATTTCAGTATAGTTGGGGTTTGTGTGTTTATATATGTGAAGGTGTGAAAGCCGGTGTTTCTGTGCTAATATAATAACCATGTAGAATCGAGCTGAGGACAGTAAAACCTTTTTTGTCAGTTTGCATAAACTCCTAAAAAAAAAAAAACAACCCTATTTTGTTTTTCCTTTCTTTGTTTCCCCTTTCCCCAAGCAGGGTTTCTTTGTGTAGCCTTGGTTTTCCTGGAACTCACTCTGTAGACCAGACTGGCCTCAAACTCAAAACAGATCTGCCTGCCTCTATTTCCCAAGTGCATGCACAACCACTACCTGGCCCTTGTTTGGTTTTGAGACAAAGTCTCATTATGTAGCTCTGGTCAGCCTGCAACTCACTATGTGGACCAGGCTGGGTTGGAATTCACAGAAATCTACCTACCTCTGCCACCCTGGTGGTGCTGGTGTTTGCTACCATGATACAAACTGGATAGTCCAACAGTGTTTGTCTACTGCTGGAGAAATCGAGAACCCAGTAGCTGGTTCTTTAGCAGTTTCAATCTGGTGCTAAGGCCTAGAGGGTTCCTGGAGAATCACTAGTCTTCAATCCACATGGAAGGCTGAAAATGCTGAGTTGAGTTGTCAGCAAAAGATGACAACAGACAGCAACAGGGTAGATACATGCACCAGCAAGGATCAAAGGATAGCAGGTGGAATCAAACAGCTTTCTTCTTGTATCTGGGCATAGGAAAGATCTCCTCTCTGCCAATCCTTCCAAGAAAATACACTCACATACCCACTCAGAAGCATGTCTGTCTTTTACCTTACTCCAGATCCAATTAAAGTTGACAATCACGATTAGCCATTACACATAACTTTGGACATGCTCAGAGTATAAAATAGCAAAATCTGGCTTTGGGGGAAACAATTTATCCATGTTTATTTAGGAATCTTGAAAATTTCTTTGACCCAGTAATTATTTTCTCCCAAAAAATGTTCATTGCAGCTCATTAAAGCTAAATACCCAATAATTAGGGAATAGCTTAGTAAATTATGATGAACACAGTAGTATGTGATATGGTGATTCTTGAATAATACTTAAGACTTGATGTGGAAAATCTAATACCAGAAAGTTTGGAAAATCTAATACTAGAAAGTTTAGAAGATAAAGTAGAATTGGGGTTTTTTTTTCCTTTCAGCATTTTTTATTTAATTATCTTGGATGGAAGAAAGGGGATTGGAGCCATGACTTAGTGGTTAAGAGCACTACTGGCTGCTTTTGCAGAGAACCTGAGTTTGGTTCCCAGAATCCACTTTGTTGGCTCACAGCCACATATAACTCCAGTTCTGGGGGATCTGAGGCCCTCTTCTGGCCTTTATGGGTATTGAATGCTAGGAGTACACATACAGACAAATAGGCACACATGAATAAATAAAAATAAACATTTTACAGGAACTGGAGAGATGGCCCAGTGGTTAAGAGCTTTGACTTCTCTTCCAGAGGACCTGGGTTCAGTTCTTAGCACCCACATGACAGCTCACAACTGTCTGTAATTCCACTTCTAGGGAATATGACACCCTCACACAGACATAAATGCAAGCAGAACACCAATGTACACAAAAATAAATCATTTAAAAAATAAATAACTTAAAAATCTATATAAACATTCCTTTCTCTTCCTTCCTCCTTTTCCCTCTCCTTCCCTTTTAGAGACAGTCTTAACTTACTACTTAGTCAAGTTGGTGATCTTATTTTTAAAAACACATAACACAGGCATTACATTTATAATGTACAGAATTATATATTTAAAATCAACATATATACAGTCACTGTAATATTTTGATAAAAATACTTTCCAGTAGGTTTATAGATACATGTACAGGACAGATAATGTTTATTAATTACAATTATTTATTTTGTGTGTGTGCAGAGGTCAGAAGACAACTAGCTTGAGTCCTTTCTCTCCTTCCTCTGTAGAGTCCCTGAGAATGAGGTCCTCGGGGTTGGTGGCAAGCACCTTTACCAGCTGCACCATCTCATAACAGCCGTGTTTTTTGTCATTTGAAAAGGAGAAGGGGCAAATGATGTTGGCACATGCCTTTAATTCCAGCACTGGGGAGAAAAAACAGGTGAATCTGTGTGAATTAGTGGCCAACCTGGTCTAGAGAGCCAGTCCCAGAACAGCCAGGACTGCACAGAGAAATCCTACCTCAAAAGACCCGAAAAAGGAGAAGGTGTGAGACTGATACTTTTCAGGATGGATAGGAGCGCTTTCACTTTGGTTTTTTCTCCTCATGTTTTTCTGGATGGATCCTAAAGCCTCAAAGCCTAGACAAGAATTCTAAGACTACCTAGAGACTTCCCCTTGTTTTTAATAAGTGATCAACACAGGTAAGGTAGAACATTAGCTCTAACGTCTGAGCACTTAGAGCAATGACAAACAGGGTGTGTGGTTATTCTGATGACTCCCACCCTATCCATATAAAGGGATTTTCTGTGTAGCCTGGCTGTCTATAGACCAGGCTGGCCTCAAATTCAGAGATCTGCCTGCCTCTGCCTCCTGAGTGCTGGGATTAAAGGCATGCGCCACTATTGCCCATGAATTTTTTTTGGGGTGGGAGAGGGGTTTCGAGACAGGGTTTCTCTGTAGCTTTGGTGCCTGTCCTGGAACTAGCTCTTGTAGACCAGGCTGGCCTTGAACTCAGAGAGATCCGCCTGCCTCTGCCTCCCAAGTGCTGGGCTTAAAGGCGTACGCCACCACCACGCGGCGTCGCCCATGAATTTTTAATCCTCCTCCTTCCACTACTTGAGTGCTGGGATTACAGGCATAAATCACCATGCTTGGCTTGTGAGGTGCAGAATGTCAGACCAGGGGCTGTATGCATGCTAGGAAAGCAGTCTACTATCTGGGCTGCTCTTTCAGTACAGTGACCCTTAGGTTAGGTGTGTGGCTGCTTTGCTTTTGTTTTAGCATGTTTGTAGTAATCATATTATAGATGGTAATCCTGAGTAGATCATTAAGGACTCTTTTAATCATTGTACTTTTCAAGGGTACTCATTTAGAATGGCTTTGTTTCCCCCAGTTGGTAGCCCAGTAACTGGCATGGTGCTGTAAGTGTTCAAAAGCATGGCTCTGACATTGGCATTGATTGAAACCCTTAGGAATTTCTGCCAAGTTCTCGTGACCTAATCCTCTCCTAAAAGCACAGAGCTCAAGTGTGTATTGAAATACCTGAGTCAGCTGCACAAGGGATATACTGGCTACACTCCTGCTCATTCTTTCAGGATGAAAAGTCTCCCTAGTGACCCAGGCAGCAAGCGTTTACTCTCTCCACCCAGAAATGCATTTATAAAAACATGCAGGAAAAATATACACATGCAAGTATCTGCGCTATATCTAAATGGCAGCATTAGAATTATGTCTCCTCGTATGCTTGGTTTCAGCAGATAGCAGTGTGGTGTTTTTGCTTGTTTCATTTGTTTGAGACAGGGTCTCACTTCGTAGCTTTGGCTGTCCTGGAACTCTCTAGATCAACCCATCTGGCCCTGAACTCACAGAAATACACCTGTCTCTGTATCCCAAATGCTTAGATTAATAACATATGACAATGGCTTCATCTCTTCTACTGATTAGGGTTAATTTTTAAAACTTTCTCAGGGTTTCTAAGTCAGGCAAAGAAAGGCACCTGCTGTATATCGTATATTCACCGTGTGCCTGGAGCTTGCACTTGTGTAGAATCACTCTTGTTTTTAGGTGAGGACCTTAGAAGCAGCAGGTAAAACCAGAGAGCTTTGAAGCAGTAAGAACTGAACCAGGCAAGGCCACAGCTCTCTGAATCAGCAACTGCAGGTCCACCACCATCAGCAGCGTTTAGGCTGCAAGAGCCGAAGTTTGGGGGAATTCGGAGCCACTAAGAGAACTTGTGTAAATCTCTGTCCGTCTAAAGAACTCAAGAGTCAAAGGTTGAGATGGAATTTTGCTCCTCAGAGAGGCTGCATAGCAAATACCTCACCTCTTCTTGCATCTCTCCAGGCCTCCCACTTCTCCTCGCCCCTCCTTAAAAGCCCTTCTCCACCTGGCTCCTCCCCACCACTTCCTGTCAGCTACTTGCTAATGCAACCTCCTGACTGCAGGGGAATTTATTTAATCAAACACATCTTTGCATCATTAAACAAATGTTCCACGGCATAAGCAAAAGTAACACCTAGCCAGGTGGTGGTGGCGCAGTCTTTAATTCCAGCACTTGGGAGGCAGAGGCAGGCCTATCTCTGTGAGTCCGAGGCCAGCCTGGTCTACAAGAGCTAGTTCCAGGACAGGCCTCAAAAGTAACAAGCCTTAAAATAATATTCTCCAACAAAGGTATCTCCGTTGTGTTGTAGAAGTGTTGGGTGTTCATAAAAAACCATTATTGGATGGCATGGAGGGGGTGGAAGATAATGACCAGCTGAGTGCTGACACATTATTAAACAAAATACAAGTAGTAAACAGTAAGCATAATATACTGCCATTGTGTGAAATTGGTGGATAGACATGCAAGTGTGTCTGTTCTTACATTGTGCTTAACACATGTAGTACCTTTCCATGATCACACAATAGTTACCTTTAGTGATGGGAATCTATCATTATTATAAAACCCTAGTACTTCTGAGTTTTGTTTTATGTGAATGTGTATCAATTATACTTCATTCAAAACCTAAAACCTGGGGCTGGAGAGATGGCTCAGCGGTTAAAAGCATTGCCTGCTCTTCCAGAGGTCCTGAGTTCAATTCACAGCAACCACATGGTGGCTCCCAACCATCTGTAATGAGATCTGGTGCCCTTTCTGGCCTGTAGGCACACATGTAGACAGAATATTATATACATAATAAATAAATAAATAAATATTAAAAAAAAACAAACCTAAAGCGTGAAACTTTTTGAGCACAACTATGACACAAGTGGAAAATTCCAGACCTGACTTAATATAGCCGTCCAGATGAAGATGCTCTTGCCTAAGTCGCCTTCAAGCATATGTATACTGTCTATATGAAAATGGATTTCTTGTTCATCCTCTCTTGTATATACAAATTTTTTTTTTTTTTTTTGATTTTTCGAGACAGGGTTTCTCTGTGGTTTTGGAGCCTGTCCTGGAACTAGCTCTTGTAGACCAGGCTGGTCTCGAACTCACACAGATCCGCCTGCCTCTGCCTCCCGAGTGCTGGGATTAAAGGCGTGCGCCACCACCGCCCGGCTTATACAAATATTTTTATCTCTGTATATACGGATACTTCAAAATTTGTAAGACTTCTAGTGGCTAGCATATCAGATATGGGATACTCAACCTATATTATGTATTCGAAAGAGAATTTAGTGGTAGTAGACTATTTTGAAAAGGCAAGGGGTTTCAGTTTAGTTGACATTGTGCTTATATGTACTTTGACACATTTCTTTTAAACACAGTAATAATGTTTATATAACTTCCTGTACCCCATCCAGGTTAAGCATTCCTTTAGGACAGGATGCAACCCTTATTTGCCCTTGTATCAACTGAGCTTTTTTTTTTCCTCAAAATTTGTTTATTTTTATTTTATGTGCATTGGTGTTTTTCTCTGCATGTATGTCTGTGAGGTGTCGGATCTTGGAGTTACAGTTGTGAACTACCATGTGGGTGTTGGGAATTGAACCCAGGTTCTCTGAAAGAATGATCAGTGCTCTTAACCTCTGAGCTATTCCTCCAGCCCCGTCAATTGAGCTTTAATACTTTCCTTTGTATTGGGAAGAAAGAGATATATTTTTCTGATATTTGAAAGGTTCTCGTCTACAAAAGAGATAAATATTGTTAGGTTTCTCAGTGGGTGAGTGGGTTCAGGAGATGTGGAGTTAAGCTCAAAGATATCAATAGCATTTGAAGTTTGCTTTTCACTTCGCTCCAGATGTTGCCTGTATGTGAATAGTCTGGTTTTCATTACATCAGAAACAAAAAATGGTAACCTTTTGCTTTTTGTTTTTTTCATAGTCAAATTCATCCGAGAAGTAACACCGTATATCAAGAAGCCATCTTTAGTATCAGATCTGCCATGGGAAGGTGCCACTCCCCAGTCACCAAACTTTAGTGGCAGTGAAGACTCTGGTTCTCCAAAGCATCAGAACAGCACCAAGGACAGGAAGGTCATCCCTCTCAAAATGTGCTTTGCTGCCAGAAACCTAAGCATGCCAGATCTGGAGAACAGGTGAGCAGTGACTGTCATCATGCTGTCGGCATCACAGACTCAGGGACACACCACAGTATCAGTGCCTCCTGTCGAGTAAATGATTCTGAGATCAGAAGTCTGCCTTTATTTTTGAATCCCTGGATGGTCTCAAACCCACCAGACTCCCAAGTCTTTTTATAAGGATATTATTTATCTATCTATCTGTCTGTCTGTCTATCTATCTATCTATCTATCTATTTATTTATTTTTGGTTTTCCAGGGCAAGGTTTCTTTGGAAAAACCTCAGCTGTCCTGGAACTCACTCTGTAGACCAGGCTGGCCTTAAACTCACAGAGATTTGCCTGGCTCTGCCTCCCAAGTCTTGAGGTTAAAGGTGTGTGCCACCACTGCTCACTTATAAGGAAATTTCTTAATTGTAATGTTTTAGCTCAGAGACCATATGATAGGTAGATCTGGGACATCCCCTGATAATGTGACTCTGACAAGTTGGCTTCACAGAACCTCCCCTCTTCTATAAAATGCAAGCAATGGAATGAATAATTTATAATTTTCCTTCTTGTTCTATAGTCATTTGTGTTCTATAATGACTTTAATTTTTGAAAAAGTACTGTTAGACTCAGTGTTAGGCCAGGGTTTTGGCAGAGTGGGGTGACTTTTCATTCTTGTGGTCTCTGATCTGAATGCACCCATGCGCCTAAGCAGAATAGGACAGAACTTGGAAAACAGCACGAAACTGAAGCCAGGATTTTCTCATCAGGCATAGACGCACATACCTTAAATTAAAGCACTAGGGAGGAAGAAGCAGGCAAACTGGTCTACATAGTGAGTTCCAGAGCAGCCAAGAATCACCTTCTTGAACATGTAAGGCTTTTATGTGATTAAAACTTCTTGGGAGCCAGGCAGTGGTGGCACATACCTTTAATCCCAGGACTCTGGAGGCAGAGGCAGGTGGATCTCTGTGGTCTACCACAAAGGCCAACCTGGTCTAACAGAGCGAGTTCCAGGACGGGCTCCAAAGGTACAGAGAAACCTTTGTCTCAAAAAACCAAATAGAAGCAAACAAACAGACAAACAAATAAATAAGCTTTTTGGAGTGTTTTATGTAGTATCTCAAGATTGTAGCTTATTTTAAAGTCTATTATTATTTTTTATTCCTGTGTATGCGTGTGTTTATGTAAATGTATGCTATGTGTATGGGTGCCTGCAGAGGTCAAAACTGGAGTTACAGGCAGTATGCTACTGAGACTCAAACTCAGGTTCTTTGCAAGAACATCAGGTTGCTCTTAACTTTGAGCCATGTCTTCATTCCATAAAATTGTAGCATAAAGTGTCATAACTAAGACAGTTGTGGTAGCTCTTATGTAGAATCCCAGCTCTTGGGAAGCTGAAGAAGAAAGATCACTGTGAATTTAAGGTCTGCTTGGGCTACATAGTAAATTCCAAATTCGTTTAGGTTATAAAAAAATTGAATAAACCAGTTTCATAAAAATCACAAAGTGGGGCTGGAGAGATGGCTCAGTGGTTAAGTGTACTGACTACTTTTCTAGAGGACGTGGGTTCAGTTTCCAACACCCACATGGCAACTCACAACTGTCTGTAATTAAACTTCTAGGGGACTTGATACCCATAGCAAACCACTAATGCACATAAAATAAAAATAAATAAAATTTTAAAAAATTACAAAGGGGCAAAAAGCTTTAATTCATCTAGTAGTCTCTCTCTCTCACATGCGTGCAAACACACAGACACACACACACATACACGCACACAACCTCAGGCCAAGGAGGGCAGAAATGCTAAGTCCATTCATTATAAATCACTTCTAGAATAGATGCCCATGGTGTTACTGCTGCAGCTAGAAACTGGAAGAGCAAAAACATAAAATTTCGTAAAACGGGTGTGGGGATAGGGAAAGAAGGAAGGATGAAGGTGATTATTATATAAGCTAAGGGTTCTGCTACCTTTATCATTTACCAAGACATCTGTTAGACCCCAGTCACCTTGACTTTCTTTAAAACTCAAGGATTGCATTCTTGGTTCAGTCATATGCTGCAAACTTTTTTTGCGTGTGTTGCTGGAGAGACAGCGTGGGTGCTGGGAACCGAACTCTTATATTTTTGGTTTTGAGCCTAGCCTTTAACGGCTGAGCCGTCTCTCCAGCCCACTGCAAACATTTTTAAAGATTTATTTTATGTGTGTGAGTGTTTTGCCTGCATGTATGTCTGTGCACCACATAAGTACTTACTGCCCATAGACGTCAGAAGAGGGCATCATATCTCCCTAAAACTGGAGTTATCATTTGTAAGTCATCATATGGGTAATGGGAATCGAGCTTGGATTTGTTTGTTTTTTGTTTTTGGGTTTTTTTTTTTTTGTTGTTCTGGAAACTCATTCTATGGACTACACCTGCCTCCCAAGTGCTGGGACAAAAGGTGTGCACACCACTGCCTGGTATGAGCCTGGTTCTTCTGCAAAATCAACAAGTGCTCTTAACCACTGAGCTATCTCTCTCTCTAGCCCCAAATGCTGGAAACATTTATTAACTGTCAGGTTTGAAAGAAATCCTCAGAACCAAGTGTAGAGAGCAATGTGAAACCGCTAAAATTGTAGCAAGCTATCTGTATGTATGTTTGCAGGTGAGGAGTCTAGCACAGGGATTACAAGAGGAAGAAAGGGATCTTACGGGAGATATGAGATGGTAATGGATTGCATGTAAAAGAAAGCAAAAAGGAAGACTCAGTGGGGCAGAAAGGGAGCCAGCTGGAGGAGGGAATGACTGAGAACAAAGTATGAGGATAACACATACAAGGATGCGATGATGAAACCCAGTACTTTCAGCTTCGCAGAAGTCAAAACTGCATGATATTTGGGGTGGGGGCATGTGCCCACACCCTTCATTCCAGTCAGATGATCCTCATAGTTGGCCATGATGTGCTGTACAAGGCTCGGTCTCAGGTGGCTGAGGCTAGTATAAAAATTCTCAGTCTTACTTCTGAAAAGGAATTTGTTCCTACTTGAAATACCACATTTGAAAATGTCCATCTTTTTGTAAGATGCAAAGGAAAAGAGACTGGAGGTTATTCTGTGGGGGCGAAGCTTGACTTGCATTGCAGTGTTCTCTAGAGAAAAGCAGGCAAGAGAATGACGAGTAGCTGGCGGGGATTGCACGCAGCTTTGCTTATTTCCAGGTTGTAAGCATCTGTCCTTTGTGTCTTAGCAGAAAAAAAAAAATACAAAATTATCACCTAAGCACACTTCTGTTTTAAGACCTAGAAAACAGAGCTAAGCAATTGGGCTCTGGCACCTTGGCCAAACTATTTGTCTTCTATAAACCTTCTATAAACCTCAGTTTCCTCTTGAACAAGATAAAAATTATGAGGGTTGAATAAGAAAAT
Source organism: Microtus oregoni (assembly GCF_018167655.1). Taxonomy (NCBI): domain Eukaryota; kingdom Metazoa; phylum Chordata; class Mammalia; order Rodentia; family Cricetidae; genus Microtus; species Microtus oregoni. The sequence goes on from NW_024543063.1 coordinate 47,926,982, forward strand.
GGTTATAAAATTGGCACAGTAATTTCTTAAAAGTGTGTGGGTGTTGTCAGTTTCCCTTGGCCAAAATGTTTACATAGTTTTTCTGTCTGTTTTCTGTCTATAAAATGAAAATACAGCCTGTTTGTATCTTTTAGAGCCATATCAGGAAAGCTGAGAAGATGGCTCTGTGGGTAAAGTTTTTGTTGTGCAAGCATGAAGACCTAAGCGCAGATCCCAGCACACATGTAAAAAGGCAGATTTGGCATGCACCAGGAATCCCAGTGCTTAGAGACAGGAAGATCCTAGGGATTTGCTGACCTAGCCAAGCCAGTGAGCTCCAAAAAGTACTAGAGGAAGACAACCACCACTGACCTGGCCTACATACACATATACAGCATGCACACATGTATACACCACACGCACACACGCATATTAAGATAAAGGAGATAATACCTGTAAAATCACTTGGAGCTCTTTAGTTCTTAAATTTATCAAAACCCTGTCAAAACACATGTCAGTTTATTTATTTTTGGGTTTTTAAAAATTATTTTTATGAGTGTTTTACCTATATGTAAGCCAGTACCCCACATGCATGCCTGCTACCCATAGGGGCCTGAAGAGGTCATTGTATCCTCTTCTGGCCTGGAACTGGCCTGGAGAATCCTCTGGGCCTGGAGTTGCAAGTGGTTGTAAACCACCATGTGGATGCCAGGAACCAAATCCAAGTCTTCTGGGAAAGCAAGCAGTGCTCTTAACTGTTGTGTACGATGTTTTACTCCTTTACTCTTTTGACTTTACTCTATGGCTGGCTGTGTGGCTGGCCCCTAGCGTCCTCCAAAAAGCCCTTATGCTTCTCACTCCTCCTTAAAATTCCTTCTCCACCCGGCTTCTCCCTGCCACTTCCTGTCTGCTAGTTGCTGACTCAGCCACCTGACCGCAGGTGAATTTTATATAATCAGACACATTTTTGCACCTTTACACAGATGTTCCACAGCCTAAACAAGAGTAACACATCATAAAATCATATTCCCCAGGGGCTGGAGAGATGACTCAGGTTAAGAGCACACTAGCTGCTCTTTCAGAGGTCCTGAGTTCAATTCCCAGCACCCACATGGCAGCTCACAACCATCTCTACTGAGATCTGGTGCCCTCTTCTAGTATGTGTATACATAATAAATACAGAAATCTTTAAATCATAATGTGGTCACCTGATGATGGCTACCTGAGCGATTTTCAGTTTGGAGTTAGTTGTTATGACTGTTATGTACATCTTTTTTGGTCATGCATTTTCATTTTACTTGTGTGAACTTGGTGGAGTGGAGTTGATATATGTGGCGAGCATATATGGTGGTGTATGCCTTGAATTTCAACAGTAATCCCAGTACTCAAAAGCAGAGGCAGGTGGCTTTCTCTGAGTTCTAGGCCAACCCAGGCTAAAGACCTCCCTCAAAAAAGCAAACAAACCAAACAAGCAAATGGTAGATGTGTGTTTTATTTTAGAAGGAACTTCCAAGGCTAGAGAATGGCTCAGCAGTTAGACTTCTCTTCCAGTGGACTGTTCATTCCAACACCAAATGGTTCACAACTGTCTCCAGTCCCAAGGGGTCAAATTCCTTCTGACCTCCACAGAACCAGGCACACACATGGTACACATACATATATGGAGGCAAAACACTCAACACATTAAGTAAATAAAATAAATCTAAGAAAGAAAGATTTCCAGGCATTCTTCCAAAGCAACTATGCCATTTTATACTAATACCAATAAGAGTCAACAGTGTGAAAGTTTCCTATGCTCCGTGTTCTTCCCAGCATTGTCAGTAGTAACTTTTCTGAAGGGTATGTGGTAGAATCTCATTATGGTTCATCTTTCATTTTTTAAAATATTTATTTATTTATATATTTATTTATTATGCCTGCACACCAGAAGAGGACATCAGATCTCATTACAGATGGTTGTGAGCCACCATGTGGTTGCTGGGAATTGAACTCAGGACCTCTGGAAGAGCAGGTAGTGTTCTTAACCTCTGAGCCATCTCTCCAGCCCCATCCTTCATTTTTGTGTGAAGGTTTCACTAAAACCAAAAAGGAAACAGCTTGTTTTTATTGTCATTATTTTACTACTTTGATTAGGTTCTGTATTAAAGCTGGTGGGTGTTCTGTGAGTAAATGCAAGTTACTGCCTTTGTCCACCTGAGCTTCTGCTGCCTTGCTAGATGCTTCTGATAATGTGTTGTGTTATGAAACCTGAAAACTAATTAATTAATGATGAAGTCCAGTGAGAGAGAACCTGAGCCTGTTCCTTAGCAAGCAGCAGTGGCCTGTAGGAATGTGGCAGTTTTAAGCCTATCTTTTGCATTGGCTCACATTTTCCCATCTTCATTCTGACTGTTTTTTAGTAAAAGGTATACTTGAGATTTGTGACAAAAATTACACGATTATTACTAAATTTAACTCATAAGTTATGTCAAAGACATAACCAAGCAGAGAAAGTAATATAAGCTGAACTTACAATTCCATGCTTCTGTCTACCTAAATATTGATTGACTGGAAACCCTCAGTGGTTTGACTACAGTCCAAAACCTTTAACCTTGTAGCTGCCTCCTATCTCCTATGGGCTCAATTACTGGCAGACTGCCTCTGTGTTTGCTGTTAGCAGGGTTTTTATTTTAACTTTTCCTTTTAAATAGCTAATTTCAAACATTATTATGTTGCGTTTGTTGGTTTTGAGGACTGCTCCAAGACAGACTCTTCTGATCCTAGATTCAGTTCTGGTTGGGAGTTTTTTTGTTGATTAGCTTTTCCCCAACCCCTTTCCAAGAAGCTACAAGATTACTCTTTCCATAACTGCTAGTGATCCCACCGGAAAATCAACTTCGTGACCCTTTAATCGTTTGAGCCCTGTTGTCCTGGTGCTCACTCCTGACTAGTCAGGTTTAGCTTTATTCTATAACAGGTTTATTTTCATTCTTCCAGTAATTTTTTTTTTATTTCCAGAGAGGGTTTCTCTGTGGTTTTGGAGCCTGTCCTGGAACTAGCTCTTGTAGACCAGGCTGGTCTCGAACTCACAGAGATCCGCCTGCCTCTGCCTCCCAAGTGCTGGGATTAAAGGCATGCGCCACCACCGCCCGGCTCTTCCAGTAATTTATAATTAGGATCTAATACCGAGATTTTTAGAAGTTATTCTGTCTTAATAGGATATTCAGTGTCCAGTGGCTGCCATGATCTGAGAGACTGTTTTTAGGACTGTATACAGTGTAAAGGTTTTTTGTTTTTTCCCCAGAAAAGAATTTGTTTTTTGCCTAAAGAATATAAACTGATTTCTATCTTTAGTGCTAACTAGGTCAGTAGGAGGAGTGAAGGAAATTTCTTGTCTGGTTCTTGCCAGTGATTTTAGCATGTTTAAAGAATGTTAATGCTGGCCTCAGTGACAGAGCAACAGGGTGGAAATAAATGAGCTCTTCTAGAGGATGGTCGGCCTAAAGACGTGCAGTTTGAACTACGAATCGCTTCTCCCGCCAGTTTGGTGGGGATGAGAATGGCCCTGACTCTTTTGCTAGGATAAGGTCATGGAAGTCATTGGCCACTTAGTATGGAGAATTCTATTTGTTCATTTGAGACAGTTTCATGTTATATCTTAGGCTGCTGCAAAATTTACTATATGGCCCAGGCTGACCTCAGATTTCTTGAAATTTTGCCTTAGCTGCCTGAGCACAGGAGCCACGATGCTCAGCTAGGTGCATTTTTGTTTAGAGGTGGCTTTTGTTTGTTTGGCCTTTTTGGTTTTGTCTTTGCAGCGGTGGGAATTGAACTTTAGGGTCAAAAACTCAACTGAGGCACATTCCCAGTTCCTGTTTTCATCTTTTGAGATATAACTCACTAAGTAGGCCAGGCTGGTGTGGAACTCACAGTCCTCCTGCCTCTTTGTAGTGCATGTTTTAGTCTCACTTTCAGAAATAACCTTGCTACCAGTTACCCACTTAGTGATTATGTAGTAGAGTGGCTGGGATTTGGCCCTTCCATCTCATTTTAGTTAGGGTTCCTATTACTATGATGAAAAACTATGACCAAAAGCAATTTGAGGAGGAAAGACTTTATGTCATCTTAGAATCCTTAGGTCAGCCGGGCGATGGTGGCGCACGCCTTTAATCCCAGCACTCGGGAGGCAGAGGCAGGCGGATCTCTGTGAGTTCGAGACCTGCCTGGTCTACAGAGCTAGTTCCAGGACAGGCTCCAAAGCCACAGAGAAACCCTGTCTTGAAAAAACAAAGAACAAACAAACAAAAAAAAGAATCCTTAGGTCATACTCCATCACTGAGGTGTTAACTATGTGAGTTTGTACATGCCACAGCGTATGTGTAGAAGTCAGAGGACAACTTGTAGGCGTCTGTTCTTTGTACCAGATGTGTTCTTCAGATCAAAGTCAGACTATTAGGCTTGGCAACAAATATCATTACATGCTAAGCCATCTCATCGGCCCTTGAATTAGCTTTTTAAAAAGCCTCCTTAGGCCTTGCAGTGGTGGTACAACCCTTTAATCCCAGCATTTGGGAAGCAGAGGCAGATGGATCTCTGTGAGTTTGAGGCTAGACTGGTCTACTGTAGACTGAAGTTTGTGTTGCAGCCAGCCATTCAGTCTCAAAGAAACACACAGGGGCTTATATTAAATATAAACTGTTTGACCTATGGGGCTGGAGAGATGGCTCAGTGGTTAAGAGCATTGCCTGCTCTTCCAAAGGTCCTGAGTTCAATTCCCAGCAACCACATGGTGGCTCACAACCATCTGAAATGAGATCTGATGTTCTCTTCTGGCCTGCAGGTAGACACACAACAGAATATTGTATACATAATAAATAAGTAAATATTTTAAATAAAGAATACCAAATTTCAAAAAAAAAACTGTTTGACCTATTAGCTCAAGCTTCTTAATAATTAGCTCTTTTTTTAAAAAACTTAAATTAACCCATAATTCTTGTCTATGTTTAGCCACGTAGCTTGGTACCTTTTCTCAGTAAGGCATTCTCATCTTGCTTACTCTGCATTCGTAACTACATCTCTTTCCTCTTTCCAGAATTTTCCTAGTCTGGTCACCCTGCCTATACTTTCTGCTTGGCTACTGGCCAGTAAGTGTTTTGTTAAACTAATATGAGTGACAAATATTTACAGTGTACAAGAGCATTATCCCACAGCAATCCATCTACAGATTGAGTACATGAACAGCCAGGGCTACACAGAAAAACCCTGTCGCAGAAAAAAAAAAGAAAGAAAGAAAAAAGAAAAGAAAGAAAAGCTTCTTAGGGGAGGTACCGGGTTTATAGTGAGCTCACCACACAGAGCCAGTTTGGTGAGTGTGCCCAGAAGTGTAAAGCATCCCCTGCAGTCCTACTTTGCCTTTACTACCACAGAAGTATCTGGGTTTTGTTTTTTGTGATATTTCAAGACAGGGTTTCTCTGTAGCCTTGGCTGTACTGGAACTTGCTTTGTAGACCAGGCTGGTCTGAAACTCACAAAGATCCACCCACCTCTGTCTTTTAAAGCACAGTCTTCATAATAGCCAGGACTAACTGTCCTCTATGAGATCTTTTGTGACCTATAATTAATTGTGATTTATCATTTGTTCATTTTCTGCCTTCCCTGATAGACTTAGGCTCAATTAGGGTAGAGGCTGGATTTTTTTTCCCCATTGATCTGTGTTTCTGCAGTGACAATACTTGTCATTTAGTAGGGACTCAATTATTAATGTATCTAAGGAAGGGTTGATTGGGGGCCAGAGAGGTGTCTCAGTGTTTGAGAATGAGTGCTTTTCTCCTAGAGGTCCCAAGTGCAGGTCCCAGCCCACACTTGTGACTCTAATTCCAGCGCACCTGATGACCTCTTCTGGCATCTGTGGGTACTTACACACACCATAAATACAAATAAAATAAATCTTAGAAAAAAGTATAGACTCAGTAGAATTTGAGAATAAACATTTGCAATATGAAATAACAACTTAAAGTATTTGGAGCTGGCATGGTGGTTGAGACCTGTCATCCTAGCATTTAGGAGGATTATCATAAATTTGAGGCCAACCAGTGCTATATAGTGAGACCTATCAGAAAAATAAAAAGTAAGGCCAGCAAGATGGGTCAGCAGGTAGAGAGAGCTGCCTGTCACCAAGCCTGACAACCTCCATTTGATCCCTGGGACTCATGTGATGGAAGGAGAAAAATGAGTCCCACACTCAAGACTGTGACACACTCACACACATACACACACAAAATCATTGACAACAAAAACCCCCTGAAAAATTTTAATACAAGATGAAAAGAGCAAAAACAAAAGTAAATAATAAAAGACTTGTAAAAGTACTCGCTGCATAAACCTAATGACCTTCATTTGACCCCATCTCACTGTAGAACTAGAAGAGTAGGGCAAGGATGCCTAATGCATGGCTGGTAAAAGCTGGAGGCAGCCTTGGAACTGCTGATCTAAAGGTAACTTTAGCCAAGTGTAGTAGCAGCAGCATCAGTAGTACATGTCTTTAGTCCCAGCACTTGGGAGGCAGAAGCAGGGGGAATCTCTGTGAGTTTGCGGCCAGCTGAGTCTATACAGCGAGTTCTAGACCAGTCAAGACTACATAGTGAGATTCGGTCTCAAATAAATTAATAAAATTCCAATTTTTATAAAGAATAATATTCACAAAGAAAATTAATATCCTGCTAGTATCCCTTTATTTCAAATAAAAGAATTTTAGTTCATTGTTAGGCTTTTATACTTTATACCAGTATTACCTAACTAAAAAAAAAATTTAAATGTGTTTTTCGAGACAGACTTTCTCTGTGTAACAGCTCTGGCTGTTCTGGAACTCTGTAGACTAGGCTAGCCTCAAACTCACAGAGATCCACCAGCCTCTGCCTCCCAAGTGCTGGAATTAAAGGCGTGCAGCACCGCCTGGGTTTTGCTTTTTTCTTTTTAGTTATGTATGTGTTTTTGTGTGTGTCTGTCCACATAAGTATAGGTGTCCACAGAGGCCAAACTTGACTCTCCTGGAGCTGAAGTTATAGTTAGTTTATATTATTATTATTTGAACCACCTAATTTGGGTGCTGAGAGTCAAACCTGGGTCCACTAATCGAGCAGCAAGTGCTCTTAACCACTGAGCCATCTCTTCCACTCCTAATTATTTTTAAAATATTAAAAAAAATTAAATATAAAATTCTTTTAGCTTTGTGTGGTGAAATTCACCTGTAATTCCAGCACTTGAAAAGTGAAAGCCAGAGGAGCAGGAGTTCAGGGTCATCCTCAAGTACATAGCAAGTGTGATGCCGGCCTAGAGTGCATGGTATACATATAACCCTGACTTTTATATACTTAATATACGTATTTGTGCCCATGTGTGAGTGTTGATGTTGGTGTTCCTGCCTGCGATGTCCAACAGACTTCTGTTTCTTTGACATAGAAATTAAGGAAAAGTGAAGTGTCCCACTATTGGCCATCACATAGGCACAGTACATCAACAGATCCAGCTGTTAGTCCCGATTATTGTCCATCCATTTGTGTTTTCTCTGGTATTGGACTCTGAGAAATTAAAGTGTCTCTACTTGAAAATCACATTCCTATACTAGATTTGCAGTTAGTAAGTTAACTTTGGTAGTGTGATGGCTTGGAACCCAGCTCATTTTTCTCTTTTCTCTCTTCATACAGATTGATAGAGCTACATTCTCCTGATAGCAGGAACACCTTGATCCTACGCTGCAAAGATACGGCCACAGCACACTCCTGGTTCGTAGCTATCCACACCAACATAATGGCTCTCCTCCCACAGGTATTGGCTGAACTCAATGCCATGCTTGGTGCAACCAGTACAGCGGGAGGCAGCAAGGAAGTCAAGCATATTGCCTGGCTGGCAGAACAGGTAGGTGGAAGGCAGAACAGGGGTTTTACTCATCTCCACTCAGACTTAGAATGCTTCCTTATGACATATATCTAGACTGTTTATATCTCTACCCATCTACATAATCTCTCTCTCACTTTTTCTTCCTCTCTCTGACGTGTGCGTGCGTGCGTGCGTGTGTGTGTGTGTGTGTGTGTACAGTGTCTCACCATTTAAACCAGGCTGGCCTTGAACTCACAGAGAACCTCCTGCCTCTGCTGCTCCAGTGCTGGATGACAGGCGTGCGCCACCATGCCTGTCTATAGATCAGTCTATAGGTTATGTATCTCTCAGTTCCTGAACACCCACATTGCAGCTCTTCTGTTTGTCTTGTTTCTCCTCCCTCACTCCTTTCTATAGTCTAGCCATTGGTCTCTAATCATCACCCCAGCAGTAGAGTTAACCTTTGTGGTTTCATCATCACAATACAGCTAAAAGGAGGTTCCTGTTACCCCCTCTCTAAACAGCATGGGGTGCTCGTTAGGACTAGGGTCAAGAAACCGGAGCTCTATCTTAGTGGCTAAGAGTGTTTTCTGTGCAATCATAAATACCAGAGTTCAAATACCAGCACCTACATGAAAACTGTGTTGTACAAGTGTCTATAACTCCTGTTCCAAGGAATCCAGCACCCGTTCCTAGCCTCCATGCACCACCTCCACACACACACACAAATACAATCTTTAATTGGGTGTCTGGGTCAGTGAACTCTGTGTGTTGTTAGCACTTAGCAACATGATTTGACTCTGCTGTAATAGCAAGCAAGAGAATAAATGGACATGACTATGTTTTAGTAAAACTTTAGAATAAGTTGAAGGGTGGATTTGACCCAGAGGTCATAGTTTTTCCACTCTTTTTGTAGACTATTGATAGTGTTCCCAGGGGCAACAGTCTCTAGTTTATATCCCCAAAGTAGAGAAACTTAAAATATACAAAATATAGGGTTGATGATATAACTCTATAGTAGAGCACTTGTCTGATACATACAAGGTCCAAGGCTTAATACTAGAGGAAGAAAATAAAGTATTTTGCAAACCATTAAACAAGATTCAATGTAGTCCATAACCGTAAAATGAAAAGAAACATACCATGAAAACCTAATGGATGCTGAGGGGAAAGGGAGAACTGAAGAGCACAAGTTTTTAGATCCCAGGTCCAGCATAACAGGGAAAAGGTCAGATCCTTCATTGTCAACAGGGACAGAGTAAGTTCCAGGACAGTAAGGGCTGTACAGAGAAACTGTAGACAGAAGCTGTTTGTCCTGCCCACCAGTCCCATGGCTGCTTAAAAGTAATCACTCAGAGACTTAATATTTGCTAATTATAAATGTTTGGCTGGTGTTCAGGCTTATTAGTTAGCTCTTACAACTTAAATTAACCCATTTCTATCAATCTGTGTATTGCCACATAGCCCTACCTCTATTTTTATATGTCTTGCTTTCTCTGCGGCTGAGTGGGTGGCATCTCCTCGATTCTACCTTCTGTCTCTTTGTATCTTTGCTTGGCTTTTTTGCTGAGCTATATCCTGCCCTGCCATAGGCCAAAGCAGCTTTATTCATCAACCAATAAAAGCAACACATATTTGCAGCATACAGAAAGGCATCCCACATCAAGAAATCCTATCTCATAAAAACTAGAAAAAAGACAAAATTCTTGCTCTTTTTACTTACTGTCCCTATCACTGTAATTCATATGTCCTTTTCTCTAATAAATCTTTGAGTATTTTCTTTATGCAGATGAAAGAAAGATGAGTACATATTCTCCTTTTTCTCTTACAAAACTGTGTATGTGTATGCGTCTATGTGTGTGGGCATCTGCCTGCACATACTGCAGAGAACATATGGAGGTCAGAGGATAAAGGACAATTTTGTTGAGTTGGGATTGGTTTTTGTTTGTTGGTTGGTTGATTGGTTGGTTGTTTTGTTTTTGTTTGTTTGTTTTGAGATAGAGTTTCTCTGTGTAACAGCCTTGGCTGTCCTGGTACTCACTCTGTAGACCAAGCTAGCCTAGAACTCTCAGAGATCCACCTGCCTCTGCCTCCTGATTTCTGGGATTAAAGATGTACACCACAACACCTGGCTCTGTGGAATCAGTTTTGTTCTTCTACTTTTAGCAAGTTCTAGAGTTCAAACTCAGGTCACCAGGCTTGCCCATCAAGAACTTTACCCACTGAGCTATCTTGTGCCCCCCCCCCTTTCTCATACATAGAACTTTTATCTTGTTTATTTATTTATTTATTTAAACAGTCTGTCTGGCGAGGTTTTCATACAATACATCGAGAGCTACCTATTCTATAAGATATTCTGTTCTGTAGCTAATAAGAATGTTCCCAGCTTTGTTGTCCTAATATTTTATCATTACAGACAATACTGTAGTAAACTTTTGTACATTATCTAAACTTTTTGGTCCTTGTTCACACAGATCAGATAACGAGGGTACTTATTATTTTAACATATTTGGGCCTTAAAGTTATTTCTGGGAGGGCCCGGCGGTGGTGGCACATGCCTTTAATCCCAGCACTCAGGAGGCAGAGGCAGGTGGATCTCTGAGAGTTTGAGGCCAGCCTGGTCTACAGAGTCCCAGGACTGGTTCCATAGCTACTGAGAAACCCTGTCTCCAAAATCAAAACAAAACAAACAAAGAAACAAAATGGCCGGGTGGCGATGGTGTACACCTTTAATCCCAGCACTTGGGAAGCAGAGGCAGGTAAGTAAGTAAGTGAGTCTGTGAGTAAGAGGCCAGCATAGTCTACAAGAGCTAGTTCCAGGACAGTTAGGGCTGTTACACAGAGAAACCCTGTCTCAAAAAACAAAACAAAACCAAAAAGATTATTTCTGGGAGCAGGATGTAATGGCACACGCCTTTAATCCTAGCAGAGGCAGGTGGAATTTTGAGTTCCAGGACAGGCAGGGTTACACAAAGAAATTTTGTCTCAAATAAATTAATAAAGTAAATAAACATTCTTTCTGGGCCAGGGCCCATGAAATGACTGTTGGTTAAGTGTTTGCTGCCCAAACCTGATGACCTGAGTTTAATCTTCAGAGCCTCATAAATGTAGGAGATAACCAACCCCACAAAATTGTCCTCTGACCTTCATATACACAATATTTTTTTCAAAACCTTTGCTTGAAGACTTTGTCAAAATCTACTGCCTTGCATGGAATGTTTTGAGACAGGAGAGATGGAAAGCAGAAGGGGCATGGACGAAAGCTCACTTGTCTGCTCCATTAGCCCCATCCACAGGTAGAATTGTTTCTTTAAAGATTTGGAGGGGCTGGAGAGATGGCTCAGCAGGTAAGAGCTCTTGCTGCTCTTCCAAAAAACCTGGGCTTGATTTTCAGCATCCACATGGCAGCTTATAATGATCTGTAACTTCCCTTTCAGAATCTGGTTCCATGGGCATGCAAATGCATGGACATATGCAGACAGAACACTCATACTTATAAAAGAAATAAAAAGAAAAAATTAGTTTATATCAATTCTTATATTTGGACAGTGAGAGTAGAAAGTAAGGGGATATCTTTCCATCTGTAGGACAATCTCCAGAAATGACTGGTCATAAGAATGCTAGTTATCCGCCTCTAGACCTCAAATATTTCCACGATTTACTACTGACTTAAAATGACAGACACTGACTTCATACAGTTTCTAGGGTTCATGGCCTTAGCTGGATAGTTAGCTTTTCAAATAAGCCCCTCTTCACACTTCCGATGGGGAATCCCGACCTGTGGGGGTAAACTCAAGTCTGTTAGGGTTGGGGAACAAAACAAAGATCCTCAATGTTAGGCCAGTACTCAAGTCACTTCTGCAAAAGGCTCATCGTGATCATAGTTAGCGCTGATTCTGATCTCACCATTGTGACAGGCAAAACTAGATGGTGGAAGACAACAGTGGAGGCCTGTTCTCATGGCTGTGACCGAGAAGGATTTGCTCCTTTATGATTGTATGCCATGGACAAGAGATGCCTGGGCATCGCCATGTCATAGCTACCCTCTTGTTGCCACAAGGTAAGACAAAAGGAAAAAATACTCAAGTCTACTATAAAATGAATTCTACTGCCTTTGGTGCCTAAAATAGCATTTGAGAGACTAACAGACAAAATCTATTTTTTTTTCCCAACTTAATCATTTTGCAGCTCCTAACTCTTAACAGAATAAATTGCTTCAATCACTTGTGGGTGTTTGTGTATGTGTGCATGTGCAAGCGTAAATTGTTGAGGGAGTGGCTGTTCCTTTTAGAACTTGCTTAGTCATGGAGATAATAGGGGTTTGGGGTGGTTTGGGTTTTCTTTATTATTGACTGTGACTAAAACCACTGAAATCGTAGTAGCCTTTTGAGTAGGTGATGAAATCATTTAAACCAGACTGTGGTACAGTGGATAGACCGCTCAATTTAGCCAAAATATCTTTGCAGTGCTCTTTGCAGCAAAAGAGCACATAGCAACAACCATGGCTTTGTCCTGAAGCCACAATGTTCCCAGTGTCACAGGTATATGGACTTGGGCAGGAAAACGATTGAGAAATGTAAATTTGAGGTGTCTTAAGAAATACAACTAGAAGTGTATTCAAATTCTGTTTCCCTTGGATCTTAAAGAGTCAGATGTTGGCATAACTGAAAAGCCCCACAAGACTGCTTTTAGGAATCATTAAGAAGTTTCTCTCAGTGCAGTAAACCAGAATGAGAAGTGAGTGTTCTCTGCTGTGCTGAAGTTCCCTTTTGGCAATGTTTTGTTGTAACTGTCATTTGCCCTTGATGGAAAAAAAAGGAGTGGAAGATAATCTAGTGGTTTCCTTAAGTGAGGGAACTGCTCAGAAAAATACTTAATGGTGAAAGAGGAAAGTGTTGGAACCATCTCCTATGCCCCATTGAGGACGCTGGCTGTTTCCTGTTGTGAACAACAAAAACATTGCTTTTGTGACAGGGTTTCACTATGTAGGCCTAACTGGCCTAAAACTTAATATGTAACCCATCTAGTCGTTAACTCAGAGAAATTCACCTCCCTTTGCCTTCCAAGAACTATAAGTAAAGGTGTGTGCCTCCACGTGCAGTCTGGTATCAATCTTTTCATGTAAATAGAGTTAAAGTTGTCATATAGCTTTACTGGGTTGCTCTCAGTCACCGGAACAGAGTTAAAACACCTCCTGAGTTTGAGAACCAGGAAGATGTGCACCCCTTAATTCCCTCAGGGGAGAAGCATCTTGTAGAAGATAGTTTAAGTGTCATTCCCAGGCCCTCACTGAAGTAAAGAAAGCTACCTTGACATCAAGAACTATGATGTCATCCAAGAACATCCCACTGTGCTTGTGTACAGTGTCCCTGGAAATCCTGAGTTAGTGTCATTTATTCTGTTTCGTCTCACGTTCACTGAGAGCAGGACATCCGTACAACACCAGGGATGTTTCCACAGTTAAGGTTAGACCAATTAACTTGTGTTCCAAAGATTTAGAACACTCTAAATAAACCTTCATTCTGTAAAGCTAGAAGTTACTGTCACCTCATAAACAAGCAGTTTCTGTCCGTTGGATGTTGTTTGTCAAAGGACTTTAGTAGTAAATAAAATGGAGCAGTTGCGTATTTAAGGAGTAGGTCTGCTCAGACCCTAGGTATGACATCAAAATCAAATATAAAATCAAACATGGTGGCACATAACTGTGATCCCAGCCCTTGAGAATTAAAGGCAATAAAACCAGGAGTTCAGGATTGGGCTGAGCTACATGGGAGCCTATGTGAAAAAAAGAAAAGAAAACATGCCATGTGAGGAAAAAGAAGACTCAATGTTTGTGTTTCAAGTAGCATCAAGAAAATGAAGCCAAGAGGAACTGGTGTACAACTCAGTTGGTCCAGTACTTACTGTATGAGCATTGAGAACTGAGTTCAGATACCAAGAACCCCTGCAAAAAGCCAGGTATTGATTTAACTCCAGTCCTGGGGGTGTGGAGACAGATAGGTCATGGAGCTCACTACCTGCCAATGCAGCCGAATCAGTAGGCTCCAGGCTCAAATGACTAACAAATATATAGGAAAGACAAAGCAATATCTTGATTATCTACAAAACTAAGTAATCCCAGGTAAATTAAGAATTAATTATTCTTCAGACTTCAAGATCAAGTAACATTGTTAGATTTGTATAAAGTAATAGCTATCATTTATGTTGGATTACATACACATTTAGGGTTTGGAGTTTTTTGTTGTTGGGTTTTTTGTTTTGTTTTGGTTTTTTGCTTTTTGTTTGTTTGGTTTGGTTTTGGTTTTTTGATACAGGGTTTCTCTGTGTAGCTGTGGCTGTTCTGGAACTTGATGTGCAGACCAGGCTGGCCTTGAACTCATAGAAATCAGCCTGCCTCTGCCTCCTGAGTTCTGGGATTAAAGGTGTGCACCACCGTGCCCAGCTCACATTTAGAAATCAAAACTGTGTATGCATGTACATTTTTTCTCTCAATACATGACATTTTTGGCAAGGAGGATGAAGGGATTTTTTTTTTTTTACGTCTTTACTAAGATCAAGGCTGTCCTAGGTACTGTGGGTTTTGCAGTCTTTTCCTATCAGCTTTCTCTTTAACCAGGAGAGACAGAACCCAAGGACAACATGGCTACTGTATCATGTGGAAAATTGAGTGGTATTGAGTTTGTGGGACTAATACAGCCCAAACTGCTAAAGCTCATCTTTTTGTGAGTTTATTTGGCCTTCCCACAAAAGTGGGGATGGGAAGCATTTGGCAATGTGTCCTAACCAGTGGCTGCTCCCCAAATCCAGCAGCTGGTTTGAATTAGAGTCCCTCTGCTAAATATTTCAAAATCAAATTTAGGGGAAAAATACCTCCTAGACTGATATTTTGTAATGTCTGACATGGGATTAGCAATCAAACTGAATGTGGTAGAATAACCCTGTCACTTTCCTCCGTACTCCATCTTACTTGGATCATGTTGAGTAATTCTAAAACTTAACTCTTTCTGAACTGGCTCGTGTTCACCTGGCATGTAAGATCTTCAGGAGTCAGGATAGTAACACAGTTCTCAGAGGTGACTCCATAGGGCAAGTCTGTAAATTCAAACGTATCTCATAGTAATATCGTGTAATCATAAAATGTTTCTTGCGGGTTTTCACTGTGCTGACAGTTGCCCTGGGGGTAAGTTAAACTGCTGATAACCTTTACAGGTTTCAGGGCAACTGGCAACCAGTCACATGTACAGGCTGTCCATAGGCACTGTGTTCTCTAAATGGCCTGTGGGGGTAGGGAGTCAGTTTAATTTAAATGTCTTATTGAAGCAGTAAAAACTCAGTTTGGGGTAGAGAGGTTGCTCAGTGGGTGAGAGTGCATTCTGATCCCAGCACCCAGGAGAAAGCCAGGCATCCCACACATGTGCCTGTAGGCCCAGTGCAATGGCAGCTGAGGCAGGAGGATTGGTAGGACTTTGTGGCTGTCAGGTCACAGAACAAGGAGGACCCCTGATGTGACTTGTGGCCTCCACAGAGGGACAGGTGTTCACACCCACACATGCCAGCCACATCGGCAGCACAAATTATCAGTTTTCTTTCATCTTAACCTGTAAGTATTCATCTTTTTAAAATTCAACATGTTGAAATAGCAACTATTGAGCTGAGAAAAGAGCTGTACTTCTGAAGTCCACGAAGAGTTTCTACCCTGAAGAGGGCTGATTAGCAAACCACCGTGCTCAGATCCATGCTTGTAAGGAGCCTGCTCTAAAAAAAACCCAAGGAGAGTGCTAACTGTCGCCCTGATAAAATTCTGGTTTTCAAGAAAGATTCTAATTTTGGATCAGGTTTGGATGCTGTATAGAAGTAGAACCATGTGCTGCATGGTGGAGTTTTGTGACCTGTTCATTTCATCTAACAAGAAGTCCTCAGAGTTCATCCATGTGGTAGATGACCATAGGACTTCCTTTTCTAATTCACTGGTTGGGATGTTGTGTGGTGTTTTGTTTCTTTTTGAGAGGCCACTGTCTGTACCCCAGGCTGGTTTAAAATTTAGAATCCTCCTGCCTCAGCTCCCTAAATGTTGGGATTACAGGCATGCACCACTACATTTGCATTTGGATGTTCTCGTTCTCTCTCTCTCTCTCTCTCTCTCTCTCTCTCTCCCTCTCCCTCCCTCCCTCCCTCCCTCCCTCTCTCCCTTCCTTTCTTTTTCTTTTAAGACAGTGTTTCTCTGTAGCTTTGGTGACTAGCCAGAAACTAGCTTAATCTCTTGGAAGACCAGACTGACCTTGAACTCACAGAGTTCCGCCCTCCTCTGCCTCCGTAGTGCTGGGATTGAAGGGTGGGCCACAACCGCCCAGCTTCTTTCTTTTTTTCTTGTTCTTTGGGTTTTGATTTTCTTTATATGAATGTTTTGCCTGCTTGTATGTCCATGCACCATCTGTGTACCTGATGCCTGTGGAGGCCGCCAGGTGAGAGGTCTTGGAGATGGTGTGAACTGCGGTGTGTCAAACCTAGGTCCTCTGGAAGAGCAGCAAATGCTCCTAACCCGAGTTGTCTCTCCATCCCCTGTCAGGACTTCTGTATCCCTTTTTCTGTTAGTGGGTAATTTTTTTTTTTTTTTGGTAATTTTTTTTATAAAGAGAGTAAGTAGTATCCTGCCTCTTGGAACACCAGGGATTATTCTGTGGGATTAAAGAATAGTATCACCTTCAAAATATCACAGTCTCAGCCGGGCGGTAGTGGCACACGCCTTTAATCCCAGCACTTGGGAGGCAGAGGCAGGCGGATCTCTGTGAGTTCGAGACCAGCCTAGTCTACAAGAGCTAGTTCCAGGACAGGCTCCAAAACCACAGAGAAACCCTGTCTCGAAAAACAAAAACAAAAAAAAATCACAGTCTGGTTTTGAAATGTATTCATCTAAAAACTGCTGAAGGTTTTTATCAGTTTCTGCTTACCAATGAGTATACATTTCTGGCATTTTCTTCCAGTAATGCAGTAATTACTTTAGTTCTCTATTCTATTTGTGTCCTAGGTTGGTTCATTCAGGTTCTGGATGTCGGTCACCCTCCCTTGGATCTGACCTTACCTTTGCTACAAGGACGGGCTCTCGGCAGGGCATTGAGATGCATCTCTTCAGGGTTGAAACTCACCGGGATTTGTCCACCTGGACCAGAATACTTGTTCAGGGTTGTCATGCTGCTGCCGAACTGGTCAAGGAAGTCTCCCTAGGTAGAGATACATTTGCTTGTTTGTTTGTTTGTTTGTTTCCGTCTGTCCGTATGTCTATCCGCAACAGGTTCTCACATAGCCTGTCCTGGCCTGTAATTCAGTTTGTACCAAGGGTGAGAGGATGGCCTTGAACTCTTGATCCTCCTGCTCTACTCCCCAGTGCTATAATCACAGGTATACACAATCATTCCTGGCACTGATGCTGGATTTTTAACAGCAATTAAAGTATTTTTTCAAGATTTATTTTTAGTGATGTGTGTGGGTGTATATTTGTCTGTTTGTGTCACGTGTGTGCAGGTGTCCTTGGAGACCAAAAGAGGGAAGCAGAAGAGACAGGATTTACTTATGTGCCATCTCTCCTACCCTCTAACATTAATTAAGTGAAACTGCTCAGCTTTAAAGTAAAGCCACCATTGTTGTGTGTGCCCACTATAAACTGCCTTAAAACGTGAGCTCAAATGGTGATGGCGAAAAGAAGTCCAGTATCTGTCTCACTGGCGAAGCTTTGCCAAGCTTGCCACATGGCATTAACCACGTGGCTTTTTTACTGTTCATCTTTTAAAATCTACATTTAATAGTATAAGATACTGGGCAGTAAAAGTTAGATCCACTGACTATAGTTAAGAAGATTTTAGGGTCAGGCATGGTGGTGCATGCCTTTGATCCCAGCACTGAAGAGACAGAAGCAGGAGGATCTCTGTGAGTCTGAGGACAGCCTGGTCTACATCCAGGGCTACACAGAGAAGAAACCTTTTCTCAAAAAAAAATAAATAAATAAATAAGATTTAACATCTAAGATATGTCTAGACACCTTTAAATACAAGCATTTGACAATATTGTAGTTACAGAGAATAAAGTGTTTGGAATATTAATTTCTCTTCAAAGGTTTGAAAATATTCTGTCCAACACTGTTAGTGCTTGAATTAGCTGGTTGCCATAGTTTCACTTTGGAAGCTCCCTCTAGTGGCTAGTCCCTGTGAATTTGGGGTTTCACTTATGCTCTGCAAGCATACAGGTATTTCAATTGGCCTTTCAGTTTCACAAGAGCTAGGGCTAGTGTGGCTGGGACTTGAGCTGCAGTTCTCATGTGGAGCCAGTGCGTTATGCCCCTCCTTCTCTCTCCAGATGACTCATGCTCATGACTGGATTAGATGCCTGAAGGATACACGGTGTCAATCCCCTTCATCCATTACATCAGCAAATATTTGCTGTGTACTTTAGTGTTTACCCAGAGCTGTGCTTTATAATGAGAGAGATAGAAGTAACTGAGACCTTATTTCCTGTCCTTGACTAAGCTGTGAGAAGAGCACAGGGTCCTATTGTCCTCTGTGATTAGCTTGTCACAGACTTGGTCTTTCTGCCTCTCTCTCTCTCTTTCTCTCCCTCTTCCCTCTCCCTTTCTTACCCTCTCACTCTCACTCTGCCTCCTGTTTTGCTGTAGGGTCAGGCCAAAGAACTTTTTCCAGAAACACTCAAACTCCCTAGAACTACAAGGTAATGAAGTAACTGATCCCAGAGTAGTAGAAGCAGGATTTGTGGCATAAAACATCTGTGTCATGCTGGGCGACGGTGGTGCATGCCTTTAATCCCAGCACCTGGGAGGTAGAGACAGGCGGATCTCCTGTGAGTTCGAGGCCAGCCTGGTCTACAGAGCTAGTTCCAGGACAGGCTCCAAAGCTACAGAGAAACCCTGTCTTGAAAAATAAGGGAAAAAATCTATATCAGTAGGTCTTCACCAGTGTTTGGATTTAAGAAATACAAAGGTTAGGCCTTTAATCCCAGCACTTGGGAGGCAGAGGCAGGTGGATCTGTGAGTTCAAGGCTAGCCTGGTCTACAAAGCGATTGCCAGGACTGTTACACAAGGAAACCCTGTCTCAAAAAAATCAAAAGGGGGGGGGGTATACAGAGTAGGGATAAGAAGTGGAGATCAATGGTCCATGCAGAGAGTGAGATTCAGTCTTCAGCACTCCAGACAGACTAAATAAAAAAGATATTGGCAGAGAAAATAAAGTGTTTGCCACACCGCATGAAGGCCAAAGTTCATTCCCCAGAACCCATGTCTACAACTGAATCCAGCTGTGCTGGCTCTTGTGTGTCATTCCAGTTTCTCCCAGAAAGGTAAAGGTTACCTGGGAGTCCATGGCCAGACTAGCGAGAGAACTTGCTTGTTTCTAAAAATATAAGATGGATAACAACTAGGGAGGAACAGTCCCAAGGTCTGGCCTCTGACCTCTACACACATGCACATAGACAACATGATAACATTCATTTCAGTATAGCACCGATGGGCCCCATAGTGAATCTCTTCTCCCTCTGGGTTTACTAATTTACTAAGTGTGTTAATATTATGGACTTCTTCAGAAGTTACCTGTAAGGCAAGTGGTGGTGGTACATCCCTTTAGTCAAAGGCAGAGGCAGCCAAATCTCTGAGTTCAAGGCTAGCATGGTCTACAGAGCTAGTTCCAAGACAACCAGGACTACACAGAGAAACCCTGTCTCAGAAAAAAGAAAAAGAAGTTGCTTTTTGGTGGTGGTGGTGGTGGTTTTTTGTGACAGGGTTTCTCTGTGTAACAGCCCTGGCATCACTATTGCTGTAATGGACATCATGACCCAAAGCAACTTGGGGAAGAAAGAGTTTATTTCACTCACAGTTCTGTATAACAGTTCATCATTAAAATCGGTGAGGGCAAGAACTGAAGCAGGGTAGGAACTGGAGGCAGGAGCTGATGCAGAGGCATAGATGGGTGCTGCTTACTGGCTTGCTCCCCATGCTTTGCTCAGCCTGGCCTTTTTTTTTTTTTTTTTTTTTTTTTTTTTTGGTTTTCTGAGACAGGGTTTCCCTATAGCTTTGGAGCCTGTCCTGGAACTCACTCTGTAGACCAGGCTGGTCTCAAACTCACCTCTGCCTCCCCAGTGCTGGGATTAAAGGTGTGCATTCCCCCCCCTCCCCTCCCTCAGCCTGCCTTCTTGTAGAGCCCAGGACCACTAGCCCAGGGATGGTACCACATTATGAATCACATCCTTCACAGACATGGTCACAGGCCAGTCTGATCTGGGCAAATCCTTAATTGATACTTCTTCAGATGACTCTAGATTGCATCAGATGGACAGCGAAGGTTAACTAGGACACTGTGTTTAAGGGTGGACAGAGGAGAGTCTGAAGCTGAAGGTCATTCTTGGCTGTACAGACCAGCCTGCGCTACACTAAGATTGTCTCTAAAATAAAACAAAATAAGGGGCTGGAGAGATGGCTCAATGGTTAAGAGCACTTCCAGAAATCATAAATTTGATTCCCAGTACCCTCAAGGAATCACAACTATCTGTAATTCTAGTCCCCAGGGATCCAGTGACACCTTCTGGGCAGCAGGCATATCCATGGTACACAGACATAAATGTAGACTTTAAAACACTTATCTACATAATTTAAAAATAAATAAAGCAAAAATGTAAAATAGGTTTAGTGAGATGGCTCAGTGTATATAATCCCTAACAGCCTAATGCAATCCCAATATCTACTCGTTAGAGTGAGGCAACCAACTCCCAGACTTGTCATGTGACTTGCACATGCCCATGGTAGCGTGTGTGTTGAGTATGCACATGTGTGTGTCCCACATACAGTAAAATAAATGCCCAGTGTCTAGACCTAAACATATTCGGTATGATCTTTCCTGCTCCTTTTCAAGGTTGAAGTTCCATAAACAAGATTTTCAGTCAGGCACCAGTGGCTCAGCAGGTAGTGGGAGGCAGAGGTAGTTGGATCTCTGAGTTCAAGGACAGCCTGGTCTACAAAGTGAATTCTAGGTCAGCCAGGGCTACATAGAGAAACCCTGTCTTGGGGGTCAGGAGGATTCTGTTTTTCCAAGTACCTCTTCTCACATACGTATTTGCTTTCTTTCCTTCCCTCCTGAGGCAACACAGGTCAAAACAACATGTGAGAAATCTCAGGCCCGGGAATGTAGCTCAGTGCTTGCCTACCACATGAGACGACTCTCACACAAGCCCAGTATCAGGCTGATTGCTTGCCTTTCTTGGCTGTGACTGTCTGGCCCTCACTCACCTGTGTGACACCTACAACCAGGACTGTAAGAACTTGGGCCATCTTTGAACTGTTCTAGATTAGAGCTAACCGGCTCCCCTTTAGAGCCCAGTCCCTCCTGCACACTGGCTTTAGAGATGTTAGGACTGTAATCTGGGTACGTACTTTGGTTAGGGCGTGAGTTACCCCCACCTCTCCCGCAGCCATTCATTTAGAGAAAGTGCATGGGCTACTTCTACAGGAAGCTGATTGCATCCGTGTTTACTCCTTACCCAGTAGGTTCCTCCTCTATGAGGATAACTACTAATTTGTTGTCCAAAGCTCGCTTCAAATAGTGGAGAGAAGGACACCAATAATTTTCTGTTTTTCTTCTTCCCAGTTTCCTAAACATACAGCTGCATTAACTAATTTGAACTTTTGCATACCCGGTGAAAGACTATGTTGGTTGCACGTGATGATTGTTGGTGTCCATGAGAAGACACGATGGAATCAGCAGGAGCGTTTTTATTATACCACATGCGTGTGGGATCACACAGACCTGTAGAAAAGGGCGATGACCTTGAGAGGGACCTGTAAGCTCCTTTTAAGCTCAGCTGCAGGAATTTTAAGAGCAGTGTGACCATTCTATTTAGGATTGGCTTGCTTAGGTAGCAATTATATTAGTACATTGCTAATTGGTAGGGCTAGCAGGGGTGGGCTAAGGCTATAGCTTTTCCATTGTTAGGCAAATCTGGACAAGTCCTTATTTGATTATCACCTGTGGTGGGGGTTGGGAGATGGCCCAGATCTGGTGTGTGCAGGCACTGAGGCCTGGCTAAGTTATTAGGGGCCTGGCCCTCTCAATTACTTCCTTGCGTGTCATTCTTGTTAAAATAGAGAAGCAAAGCTCAGCTTTAATCTTTAGGTGTAACTCTGTAGCCCAGGCTAGACTTAGATTGTTGATGCTCCAGTTTCAGCCATTTAGCTAAGTGCTGAGATTATAGGCATGTATCCCCATACCCAATGACCAGAGTTTCTGTGTTTCTGTCAATTCAGATGTATTTTTGGTTGAGCTTTTAATTTTTTTTTTGTTAGCTTGTGAGAGTGTGCATGCATGTGCTGCATATAGAGGTCAGAGGACAATTTATAAGAATCTGTCCTCTCCTTTCCACCTTGTGGATGGGGTTAGAACCATTTACCTGCACACTCTTGCAGGCAATCTTTGTTTGTGGGGATGGGCCTGGGCCTGGCAGGGTTTGTTTTGTTCTATTCTCGTAGAGAATTGAGTGTTCTACCACTGGGCTGATCCCCAACCCTAGATGTTGAAAGGATTGACCTCATGACTCTTGCTGAGCATAAACTTTTGATAAGCATTATCTCCTTCCCAGATCGCAGCCAAAGCCTGTTACAACCCTGGAGGCTCCACACATCTCCTGACTGTCTAGTTTTATCTCTTCTTTTTGTTTGGGTGTTTAATTGGTTTTTCTTTTTCTTTCTTTCTTTTGTTTGTTTGTTTGTTTTTGTTTTGTTGTTTTTTCAAAACAAAGTTTCTCTGTAGCTTTGGAGCCTGTCCTGGAACTAGCTCTGTAGACCTGGCTGGCCTCAAACTAACAGAATCTGCCTGCCTCTCCCTCCCAAGTGCTGGGATTAAAGGCATGCGCCACCATCACCCAGCTTGATTGGTTTTTCGAGACAGGGTTTAGGTGGGTAGCAGCTCTGGCTGTTTCAGAACTCACTTTGTAGATCAGGCTGGCCTCGAACTCAGAGATCCACCTGCCTCTGCTTCCAAGTGCTGGGATTAAAGGAGTGCGCCACCACCACCTGGCTAGTTTTCTCTTTTCTTTGGGGCCTATCTGAATTTCCATCCTAGAAATCCTTTCCTATCTTCAGCTTAGCTCAGTCTCAAGTGAAATTATGACTTATAGATTCTACCTTGTACGGCTAGGGCTTCAGAGGAAGATCCTGTCTTAGAAAGAAAACTCAGGCTGGCTTTGTAGTCAATCTTATAATTCCAGCAGTCAGGACACACAAACAAGAAGATCAGAAGCACATAGTTACAGGTCAGCCCGGGTGACACTGAACCCTGTCTGAAAAGAAATATGATAAGAATAATAGATCTTTTAAAAAATATGTACTCCTCATGAATTTTCTTCCTTCATGAGATCATGCTAATCTTCCCTGTTTTGTTCCAATTTTAGTATTTGTGCTATCAAAGTGAGTGCAAAATAATAAATCTTTTAAAATTTATATTTTAGGAAATTTTAAGCAGCTTAGACCTCATATTCTCAAGAAAAGATTGTTTTCCTGTTTGAAATTAGAGGACTTCTTTTCTACTTGATAACTAAAATAGAATCTTTATTATATGTGAGTTTTTCTTGTCTTGGGTAGGCTGCACCTTAAGTGGCCAAGAGGTAAGATTCACTGTCCACTATGAGCATGGGTTCACCATCTCCAGAGACAATGGCGGCTCCAGCAGCATATTGTACCGCTATCCTTTTGAAAGGCTGAAGATGTCTGCTGATGATGGTATCAGAAATCTCTATCTGGATTTTGGTGGTCCTGAGGGAGAACTGGTAAGAATGTTTCTGTAAACCATGAACATGCCTATTGGGTGGCACCCTGAATGACATGAACCTTCTGCACTAGTCATTTCTGTCTTTCACATTGCTTCTGGTTTGCTTGCTTGCTTGTTTACTTTCCTTTATGTTGCTGAATATTGAATGGAAGGCCACTGCATGCCGAGCGGTCCTTTACCACTGAGCTATATCCCCAGCCTTCTCACTGTTTCTTATCTCCTGTGGCCTAACATTTGACATTCCATTACTGCTAAGACATTGTTCATTGATTTTCAGGATGGCACTGGGATTGTCTTGGTTTTATTTTTTATTTATTTCTATTTGTTGGTTTTCAAGACAGGGTTTCTCTGTGTAGCCCTCTGACTGTCCTGTAACTTGCTCTGTAGATCAGTCTGGCCTCGAAGGCAGGACTGGGCTTTTGTTGTTTCATTTCTTCACATTAGGGAGTGATTCTGTTTTTCTAAAGTTTCGTCTGAGAAGTGGAGAAAAAGTAATGTGTTTGTTCTACATGTTTGAAGACCTGAGTTCAATCCCCTTTTTAAAAAAAATCTACAAGCTGGGCGGTGGTGGCGCACACCTTTAATCCCAGCACTCGGGAGGCAGAGGCAGGCAGATTTCTGTGAGTTCGAGGCCAGCCTGGTCTACAAGAGCTAGTTCCAGGACAAGCACCAAAAACTACAGAGAAACCCTGTCTCGAAAAAAATCCAAAAAAAAAAAAATCTACATTAAAGAAGCTAGGTATGTAGCACACTTGTAATTCCAGCATTGGGGAGGCAAAGATGGATAGATCCCTGGGCCTTGTTGGCCATGCAGCCTAGCTTAAGTGGCAAGTTCCAGGCCAATGAGAAACCCTCTCTCAAAAAAGGGTGTGGAAAGAGCCATAGAGATGGCTCAGCAAGTAAAGATAATTGCCACCAAACCTCATGACCTATGATGGGTCCCAGGATCCACATGGTAGCACAAGAGAAGCAACTTCCATAAGCTGTCTTCCATGTACCGTCACCCGTATGCTCACTGTACACAACTCAAGTTGTATACACACAATAAAGAAACGTGACTTAGGCATTGAAATGCAGCTCACTTAATAGAGTGCTTGCCTAGCATGCACAAAGCTCTGTTTGATCCCTTGCACCACATAAATCTGGGCATGGTGTTGCGTCCCTATAATCTCAGAACCTTGAAAATACAGGCAGGCAGATCAGAAATTCAGGGTTATCCATACCTATGCAATAAATTTGAGGCTTACCTGAGCTTCAAGAGACTGCATTAAAAAACAAAACAAACATGGAGTCAGCTGGGTGGTGCATACCTTTAATCCCAGCACTCAGGAGGCAGAGGCAAGTGGATCTTGGTGAGCTCAAAGCCAGTCTGATCTACAGAGAGAGTTTCCAGCCCGGGATGTACAAAGAAACCCTGTCTCAAAAAAAAGTGGAACACCATATCTAAATTTGTTTCGCGCCTTTGTTTATTAAAGTGTGTGTCCTTTCTCCACAGACCATGGACCTGCATTCTTGTCCAAAGCCGATTGTGTTTGTGTTGCACACCTTCTTATCCGCCAAAGTCACTCGAATGGGACTGCTTGTATGAGCAGCACAAGAGTCAAGAAAGGGCTTCGACTGTCACAAGAAGTATTTCCACCTCAAAAAAAAATAAAAATCAAAAGAAAGCAACAACAAAGAAGCACAAAAAGAAGCCCTGCTCTCCTCCATCACAGTGCCTTCCCACGAACCTCAGCTCACTGCTGAAACCACAGGGTTAAAGAAGGGCCGACCTTTCCCACGCAGCCTTGGTCAGGAGTTCTAGAACTGTAATAAGCTCCAAATTGAAGCTGTTGATTTTTCGACTCATATTGTGATCGCTAAGTAATTGTGTTTATTTCTCCTGTTAGGAAGGCTGGCTCTTTGCTTATAAACAGTCAGAGAAGTTCTCCTTTTCTTCCTGCAGGGTTTGTGTGGGGCTTAGCCCTGAGCTCTTGTTAGGATAACTGTGGCTCCCCAGATGCTAGTGTCCAGCAGCCCATCATCCCTCTGGCATCCCACACAAGTCGATTGCACACAGCATTCCTGTCTTTACCTGTAATTCCCCAATGGTTCTTCCATCCACCTGGCTCTCACTGACCTCACCCTGCCCCACACAGCAGCTCTGCCACTCATGAGTGCTACCTTTGCGTTCACTCCCCTTTTTGGTGGTTGGCCAAGTTGAAAATCTAGTTGGAAACCGCTTCTCTGAAAAAGAAGTTTACTTCCTTAGTTTTTATTGTGTTTATATTTGGTAGGAGCCTGGGGACGGTCTAAAGTTTATTTTGCAAAAAAGATTCTTATTCTAAGCTAAGCCATTTCTTATTGCTTACCAAATGTGCCTTTGGTTAGGATCTGTGGAGCTTTCCTTGTGACTGCTGGCTGACTGGATCTCACTGCCACTCTAGGAAGACCATCTAGCTTTGAGGAGTCATCCCTTAGGTCGCTTCCTTAGTGGCATCTTTCGGTGGTGACTTTGTGGATCGTTAGCTTTGCAGCACAGATGCCATGTCAAGTGGCACTGTGGGGCCAGGAAAGATCCTGGCACTGGACTTGTGTGGTCCCAAAGTAGTAAGGACAAGTCACCTCCAGCTCTTCCCCACCCACCCTGATTGGTTGGAGTGATGAGACACGCAGAGGCAGCCACCTGCTTTGGTTCAGCTCAGTGTCATCAGGACTCAGCCTCAGGGTGCTTTCTGATGTGGCCTGGATAAACCATATCCAGCTTATTTTTCCTGACTTGGAAGAAAATAGATGTGTGTAGAAACATTTCAGATAGTCTCGCTACATAAAATGCCCAGGTTAGCACAATCCCTAAATCAGAACAAAAAGAAATATTGACTTAGAGTTTTCTGTGTTCTCTGAAAAAATGTCTAGAAATAACTCTAATTTTCTAGATTTCTTTGGAGTGTGCTACACAGGCATGTAATGCTTCAGATGGCGTAGGGGAGAAAAGGAAAGAAAACACAACTGTTCAAGCAGAGCCTGAGGTGTGAAGTTTGGGTGCCTTGACTGACAAGTGGTCTAGAGGAAAGGACAGATACCCAAGTAGAGGAGGTGCCCACTGTCCTCCGCCTTCTCGGCGACAGGCCTCCTCCTGCTCTCTGCAGTCAGACAGATGGTGCACAAAGGCTGAGGGGAATGCCCCCCCCCCCAGCTTCAGACAGGTATTGGCGCACCAAAAATGAATGTTGGGATCCACTTTAAACTAGAAACTAAGATCTAAAGGACATCTTTCTAGAACTTTTTATATTTTAAGTAGTTGTAATCCTGAGATTGGATCCATCCATGATACATCTTCTACTCAAAAAAAGAAAGAAAAAACCGTATTTCAAAGGTCCAGCCGAGTTCAGAAAGCAGAACTACAACAGATAACCTCAGGCAGAGGCTCAGATGCTTTTGTTATTAGCAGTTACCAACTGCACCCGCTTCAGTGGTAGAGTTGAAGTCTTCCGTATTGGTGGGAAAGGCTAAGCCACCAAGAAGACTGATGGGAGCTTCTGCCACCCTGTCCCTTAGAAGAGCAGTGAGTGGTGTGGTGACTGGGCAGGTACGGTGAGCATCTGCCTGTCTGAGACTGCAGCCCATGGAGTTAACTCTACATTCAGTCCTGGTAGAAAATGAAGGCTTATGGGTGATTTTGTGTCAATTAACAGCCCGGAGAACCAGGGCTCTACCCTCTTGGTTCAGAAGCTGTTGCAGCTCTTCCAGGCATTTGTTCAACTAATTGTGTCACATTTTTCAAACCGCAAGTGAAATGCCTTTTGTGAGTGTTAGACACCTTGATACATACCTGCATTATCAATTTTGTACTCAAATGCCAAAATATAAAATATTTTCAATATTATATGATTATAATAACTAAAAATGGACATCCCTGTTAATTCACCTCTTTTATAGAATCAGCTAAATTGTCTTCTTTCTTTTGACTATTGTTGGGGATGTTGTGGGATCCTGGGTGTCGAGTGGAAAGGAAGCTGCAGGGTGCGCCGTTCAGGTGGACCATTTCCTAGGTATCTTTGCATTCCATACCTGGATTGCTAGCCCTGGGCAGAGAAGTCTCCTCCCCCTCAAGAAAGAGGACTAAAGGAAGCTGATGTTATCTACTAGCCTTGCCCAGAAATTGGTATCAAATATTTTATACAAGAAATGCTCATGTGTGTTTGCTGTACCTATTAGATGATTATAAGTAAAGGCACCAACTTGTAAACAGTTTCAGGTTAAATTCCGGGATATTATGGGCAATCAGAAATGTTACTTTAATTACCATCTGCCTATTTTGAAGCCATGTTTAGCACTTTTCAGACCAGGGTAAGTCTGATCGTGCCTGGTGGGGTTTCTTGTTTTTTTGTTTTTGTCTGAACTCTTAGTTTGTTACTGGAAATTATTTGCCTGGTAGGAGAGATTGAATTATTTATTTTTTTATATGTAGAAAAATCTCTCTAGCCAACAGAAAGCTAACATTGTTTCTGATTTATTTGTTTTACTAACATCCTCCTGAAAGAATAGTAGCAAAGCTTTTGTTCAACTGAATAAATGCACTTAGCTGATAAACCAAAATTTATTCTTTCAAAAGAAGAAATTATTATCACCAAAAAATATTAAACTTAAACTTTGAACATGATTATGCTCCCCCCAAAAAAAGGTTTTACTATGAATGGTTTGGATGAACAAAAATGTGTGGAGAAGATTACTGATTTCTTAAAATTTTGTAAGAAACTCAAAAGTCTTCTTGTTTAATTTAAATTCGTGTGGATTTGTTTTCAAATTCACTGAAGACTCTGCCTGTGTGTTAATGCAAATCACCTTCCAAGCTGCTATGCAAACTTGTATTGAAGCCTCACCTGCTGAGAGGGTTCAGCAGTTTTGAAGTGTTCAGGAAAGAGACTCCAGCACTTTCTCTGTTCTTTTGTATCTTTGTTGGACACTGACCTGGATCATAATTTATTATTCTCACTGGTTCAAGCTTTTGATTGTACATTATATTTAAACTGTCCAAACATTCTGCTTTTATTCCCAAGTAGCTGCCAGCAGCTCTAGGAACCAAGAATGAACTCAGCCCTTAGAAAGCTAGGCTTGGGGCAGTGGTTGTGCACACCTTTAATCCCAGGACTCAGTAGGCAGAGGCAGGCAAATCTCTGTGAGTTTGAGGCCAACCTGGTTTACAGAGTGAGTTCTCAGACAGACAGAGCTACAAAGAGAAGATAAACAAAACAACAACAACAAAAAAGAAATCTGGGCTCATTGGTTAAGAGGGCTTACTACTGACCCATGAGGACTGGAGCTCGGATCCCAGCACCATGTCCAACGACCCAGGAAAGCAAACAAGCTCTTCATGTCTAATGAGGAGTCATGCCAGTCCCTTAGTTCTTAAGAGAACACTGCTCTGGATGTATGTAATATGTAGCGCTACAGTGGGAATCTGAGCACTTGGGAAGCTAAACCAGGTTTGCCAGGCACCAGGGCTCCACAGCAAGACTGTTTCAAAATAATGATAAAATTCTAGTACCTGATAGCTGCAGGCAGAGAATTCAAGATTAGCTGTATAGCCAGTTCAAGGCCAACTGGATTATATATGATACTGTCTGAAAAAAATGAAGTAGATAAATTTGAAACTGCAAGAACTTTAGTTGAATTTTACTTTAGTTGAATTCTACAAAAATCATACTCATTCCTTCAAATGTTTGGGTCAGGCACATGAACCAGGTGGTGTTATGGTCTGCTATGAGCTTAGGAAGCTTTCCGTGCAGTACAGTTGTTTAGTGGCTCTTCCTCTACTGAAGATAAAAGAAACTGTGTTTTCCCTTTGTTCCTTCTCTTTGCCCTTTTAAAAATACTTAATAATCTAGAATGATTTTTAGTTTCTACATAGAATCCTTAAAAGCTGATAGCAGTTACCCTGACGCGTCTTTAAACTCCACTTTTCTCTGTGCTGGAATCTAAACATTCACTAGAGTGCAGTGGTAGAGAGAAGTCACGCTGCATGTCTGGGCTATGTATATTCGAGCCACGTAGTCGTCCCACGCTATAGTGTCGTGAGTAGAAGTTATCCATTCTAGCAATAGACTACCCAAGTAGCTGATCTGAAACCTCTTCTCTCTTTAAAAAATGAAATGGCCTGGAGGTGTAGCTCAGTAGTAGAATGCCTGCCCAGCCTGTGCAAAGCTTTGGGGCCCTCTGGAACACTGCTCAAAACAAAAACCCTATCTGGACAATCAGTAATACAGGTTTATCAAAGGCAAGATTTCAGGCTGGGGTTCAGGGACTAGCCACAGGGGCACATTATTTTCTTGTCTCTTATCCAGCAGTGGCCAAATCAACTAGAAAAAATGGTTGTTATATTAACTCAGAAAAACATGAGTTCTTTTTCTTTGTTACTGCTAGACATTGGCATTGACCCCAGGCAGGGCCTTGGTCATGCTCAGCATGCAGTCAGTACTACCGTGTGATATACTCTTATATTCCCAGCCCCTTTGATTTCAGAATAACAAGTTTTGGTTTTCTTCTTGGTTTGTAGATATACTCTCATATGACCTAGGTCAGCCTCAAATTGCTGGTCCTCCTGCCTCCAACTTAGTGCCAGGAATCACAGCTGTGCACCAGCTTCAAGCTAAACTTGAACATCATTTCTTGCCACCTCTATTTTCCCATCCCACTTTGGATGACTGGATCGAAGCGTTTTCTAAGATTTATTTTTCTTTTATGTATGAGTGTTTGCCTACATGTGAATCATGCACGCCCGGTGGGTACTGAGAACGAAAACCCAGGTCTTCTGCAGGTGCAGCCAGTGCTCTAACCACTGAGCAATTTCCAACCAGTTTGTGGGGTGTAATTCCAGCACTTGGAAGGTGTAAGGCAAGGAAGATCAAAGTCATTCTTAGCTACATAGAGAATTTGAGGCTAACCTGGAATACATGAAACCCAGCTCAACAATTTTGTATATGTGAATTTAATGTAATATCTAAATCTGCCTTTTTGCAAATTATTCTTTGCTGTCAAATATTGGTGTGTGTGTGTGTTGATTGTTTTGTTTGGGTTTTTTTTTTTTTTGTATTTGGTTGGCTGGTTTTTCAAGACAGAGTTCCTTTGTGTAATATCCCTAGTTGTCTTGAGATTTGACCTGTAGACCAGGCTGGCCTCAATTTTGCAGGGATCAGCCTACCTCTGCCTCCCAAGTACTGAGATTAAAGGTGTGCACCACTACACACAGCTGCTTTTTATTATTCTTTTAAATAGGCACCAAAGCTTATTTCTAAACATTGCTGACGTACTCATTTTCATACATACTATGTAAGCATTTTATTTTTTAAGGTTTTTATACACATCATAGCTGGACTGTTTCTCCATTAGTAAGCAACCAAATCGCATTAAAAATTAGCGAGATTCCAGGGCTGGAGAGATGGCTTAGCAGTTAAGAGCACTGGCTGCTCTTCTAGTGGTCCTGAGTTTAATTCCCACAACCCTCTATAACTATAGTCACATGGGATCCAGTGCCCTCTTCTAGTGTGTGGTGTACATGCAGACAACACTCATATACATACAATACAGAAACAAATAAGTCCTAAAAATTAGGAAGATTCCACTTATTCTAGAACACTGGCATTCAGTGGAAAGAGACCTAGAAAAAGTGAGAGAGGTTTGCTGAATTTTCCTCAATGACATTCCCTTTTAATCATCTTGCCTTCTATTAACCTTTCAGGTCAACTTTTCAAACATGTTTAATCCTTCGCAGACAGCAGCTGAGCTCTCTGTGGTGGGGGTGGCATAAGGATGCAGTTACATGGACTTCTTACCCTTGTTTTCAAGTGTATTGGAGTCGTGTGTGAAAATGAGGCCACACCTTCAGTGTCTTGCTCTTTAAACCTGCCCTTTGACAATCAGGTGCTAATGATTGTTTTTATAAAAACCAGCACATAGTATTGCTGCCTGTCAGGACGAGTCCTGCTAGTAGTGGGTATTTGCTCCATCTTGCTGATGGTTTCTGAATTAGTAGGACTGGAAAGAGAAAAGTTCAGGTTTGACAGTCTCCGAGATCCTCACTTATATCCTAGGCACTGGGTTCAGATCTTCAGTACAGGATGCCCGTGTCACGGTTACAGTCTGTTGTTAGTTCAGCTTGAAGATCTCAGTGCCCGAGCAATCACTTTTCTTTTTGGTGCCAGATCTGAAATCTTATGGAGCAGAGCCTGTTTTTTTCTCCTATGCACACTCTGATATTTCCCACTTGTATGTCTTATTTCCCAAGCTGCTCTTTTTTGCTAAGTGTAAAGACTTGAAAGCTAGCTTAGGTAAGGCTGGTGATATAGCTCAGTTGGAAGAAGGCTTGCCTCTCATGCAGGAAGCCCTGGGTTCGATCCCTATGCCATAGAAAACCAGGTGTGGTAGCCACATTTGTGAACCCAGCCCTCGTTTGGAAGGTGGAGGCAGGAAGAAGCTATCCTCAGTCACATAGTGAATATCGAGCCAGCTCGAATTGTGAAACTGTCTCAAAAAAGAATAAATTTCTACCAATTGGTTGTTTGGGGTTTCATTTGTTTTCTCTTTTTAGAATCTTGTATTTAAATAAGACCTCTGTTCAAGTCTTATCTAAAATGTCTCAAGTTTTCTGGCTACCAAATCAAAGACCCGTGACATAAAACAGAGCAGTATGTGTTCTTAATTTTTAAAAAAGCTTTATGTATACTCTTATTAATATAGATGCTTAGACAACACTTCCCTTGGGTTGCACATCAACATTTAGCATTGTATATTACAATGAAAACTTGTAACTTAAGGATATTATATATATAAGTATATATGCCTTTGTAACCTTTATATTGTAAATAAAAAGTTGCTTTTAGACATCGCTTTGTTTTTTAGAATGTGCACATAGTTTCTGACTTACAGCAAAGTTTCAAAAACTCTGAAGGAGGGCTGGAGAGATGGCTCAGAGGTTAAGAGCATTGCCTGCGCGCATTGCCTGCTCTTCCAAAGGTCCTGAGTTCAATTCCCAGCAACCACATGGTGGCTCACAACCATCTGTAATGAGGTCTAGTGCCCTCTTCTGGCCTGCAGGCACACACAGAATATTGTATACATAATAAATAAATTTAAAAAAAAAAAACTCTGAAGGAACAGCTTGGTGGCTGCAACTCCAGCACTCGGGAGCCTGAGGCTTGAGACTGGGAGGCCTGCCTAATGTGTATTTCCAAAGCTTATCTCCCCTCGGCCACCTTTCCACACTTATTCCATTGCCTTTACGTGTCTGTTTCTAGCAGGCATTCTGTTACTCTTGCTCATAAATGCCTGTCATGATGCAGGGCACTTTGGGTGGCCACTGTCTGGCCTTCCTTGCCAGTTATTCAACACGAGATCAAGACCAAAACCTCCAAGCAAATGCAGGTGTTGCCATGCATCCCTGCAGGCCTCCCTTTGCTTCTGGGCCTCATACCCAGGACTGTGTCGATACCTTTGGTTGTCTCTTCAGTCTGGGACATTCTTTAGTCACTCCCTAATCAAATGCCTGAGTTAGTAAACACAGGTGTTTGGACCCATGGGAGGCTCAGCAGGTACCTCCAATCTGATGAGTTGGGTTCCCAACCTGTGCACAGAGGCACACCCCACACATAGAAATGCATTTTACATAAATGTAAAGAAGAATATAATAGGTGCCTTTCACAGCTGTTATCAGATCATTGAAACAACTGTCTCCAAGGAAGATTCCCTAGGGATCTATCTCATGCTGGAAGAAGGACAAGGCTGGCACTAACCAGGGAGAGAGGTCACACAGTTCTGGCAATTGGCCAGTGTTAGCAGTGGTGGGCTGAGCCTCCTGTGGGCCTGGAATACTTAGCTACACATAACTCTGCCCTTTATTTAAACTAAGCCTAATGTCAGTACCCAGGGGGGCATCCACGAGGTGCCTGACACGGGCTCTCTCTAGTGGCATGGGCTTCAAATTAGACCAGACAGTGATTGGCCACTCCCACATGTTCTGTGCCTCCAAGGCCCCAGCACATCTCGCGGGCAGGACAGATTTAGGTCGAAGGTTGTGTGTCTGGGCTGGTGTCCCAGTTCCACCAGTGGAAATTCCCTGGGTACAGAAGATGGCAGTTAGGCTCTGTATCCTCCCTGACGAGGAGTTCTCGCTAGGGTCACCCTTGTAGACTCCTGGGGGGTTTACGGCACTAGGTTTCCACATCGTCCCAAATGCCCTCCGATTCCAGTCATTTCTCCCCGCACGCTCTCCCTCTGACCCTCCAAAAATAAATATTTGTTAAAAAATATATATATGTATCTTTATTGAGCCCTAACTTTGTTTCAGAAACTGACTAGCTTTAAATTCTTTTTTGCATTGATGCCACAATCCCAGCTTGGTCTGCATCAAAAGGAATAAAATTCTAGGGAACCCCCTAAGGCTGCTGAGGGTGACAGTGGGAAGCTGTGCCTATTGTCTCTGCCACCCCAAAATTCTGACAGCAACATCAGATTTTTCTTTTCTGTCCCTTTTCTTTCTTTGTTTTTTTGTTTTGTTTTGTTTTTTGTGGGTTTTGTTTTTGTTTTGTTTTGGTTTGGTTTTTTTGGAGACAGGGTTTATCCATGTAACAGCCCCGGCTGTCCTGGAACTCACTCTGTAGACCAGGCTGGCCTCCAACTCACAGACATCCACCTGTCTCTGCTTCCTGATTGCTGGGATTAAAGACGTGTGCCACCATTCCCAGCCAACCCACTGGCCATTTTTATAGCGGTATTTCAAAGGTGCCTCAAATTAAAAGCCTCCCCATTCTCTCCTGCAGTGCACCCCATCTCTATCCAGCATCTGCATCTAAGTAGCCCAGCCAAACCTGGGAACCAGTCATCCCTGCCAGCTTATCCTGTAGCCTATATTCAATTCATCACCAAGTCCTAGGGTCAGGTCCAAAAGAAACTTGCGACAAATGGCAACTGTGGTATATTAGCATAGCAAATCAAATGCTGGTCTCAGAATCTCTCAGCATTGGAAAACACCTGCACAGAGTCCATCCTGGCTCTTTTCACCCTGCCCCCACCCTAAACTTCTCCATCTCACGGGCTTCCTTTCCCCCAGCTTCTCGTTCCTATATACCCCTGCCATTTCAGCCATGTGCTCTCTTGACTTCCTCTCTTGGTGCCCCACAAACACCTCCTCCGATGGACCTGTCCACCCTGCTGGCCTTGTTCAGTCTACTTCTTTCCCTTCCCCTCTGGACTCTCCCAGATACCTCTGGCTGTACTCTCCCTCTTATCTACAATAAAAGCCTTCCCCTCAACCCTACCCTGAAGCGCTCATATCTCGCTTTATACACTTAGAGTTCACCTTCTCAAACCTCTCCCTCTGTGTTCTTCCATGCTGTCCAAACCACTGCCATTCCTGCAAGCTGTTTCCTAAATCAAGGCTAGATTCATCTATTTAAATGCACACAAAACAAAACAAACTCACGTCTGTGAGATGGTGGTAGGAGGATCAGGAATTCCAGGCCGGAAGAAGAAGAAGAAAAAATAGCCTTGCCTTTTCTCTTTTTAATAATTAAAAAAATTATTTTATTTTTTGCATCTAGCTATTTTGCCTGCATGCATGTCTGTGTGCCTGGTGCTCACAGCGGCCAGAAGGCAGCCTTGGATCCTCTGGAACGCTAGTTATAGACAGTTGTTAGCTACCGTATGGGTGACTCAGGTACTTGAGAGGCAGAGGCAGGTGGGTCTCTGAATTTGAGGCCAGTCTGGTT
The DNA here is from genome assembly GCF_018167655.1 of Microtus oregoni. Lineage (NCBI taxonomy): Eukaryota > Metazoa > Chordata > Mammalia > Rodentia > Cricetidae > Microtus > Microtus oregoni. Next base: position 47,962,369 of record NW_024543063.1, read on the forward strand.
AAAGCAAAGCAAAACAAAAATTAAACAAAAATAAAAACTATCACAAAACTGGCGGAGTCATTGTATCATCACAGTTACCAGGGATAGAGCCCAAAGTGTAGCATTCGTCGAGTGTATGCTGGTTTTTTTCATCGCCCCCTAAAGCCAGACTAAATAAATATTAACTAAACAAATACTAATTATCATAACCTATTGAATAGCCAGAAAACTCTTCTGGTGATGTTAACTCAAGTGGGATCCTGATTCTACCTGATCCCTCCTCCCCGCCCCTTACTTCCCGTCCTCCAAGCCGCGCCCTGTTCGGTTCCGCCCCACTCGGATCCTACGAACCCTCTGCCTGCCCAAAGACTCCAGCATCGCCCCGGTCCGGCCCCGCCCCTCAGGTTCCCAGCCCCGCCTCTCACCTGGATCCACCAGGCCCCGCCCCCTTTTGCCTCTCCCGTCATCCGGGCTCCCACACACCTCACCCTCTCTTGGCTCCGCCTCTCACCCGGAGCCCACCACACCCCGCCCCCGACAGGCCCCGCCCCGCTTGGAGGAGAGATGGCTGCAGTTCCGGACCATGGCCGCTGGGTGGCAGCCGCGCGACTCGGGTTGGGCCGCTCTGGGCCGCTCTCCTCGCTCACCTTCGGACTAGGCTCCAGCTGCTAGTGGCAGTCCTGCCCGCGCCGAACGCCGCCTCTCCCGGCTCCTTGGCCGGACCCACCACCTCGGCTCCTCCGGGCTGGACCGAGGCCGCAAGCAGCGCCGCGGGGTGTGGGGCGGACCCAGGAGATGAAATGACAACGTCAACCCTCCAGGTACCTGGGCGCGGCGCGACCGCGGAGGCCGAAGGCGGCAGGGCCTGCGGGCCGCTGAACGGGCGGGCGGCGGCCTTCTCGGAGCCCGGCCTGGCGGTCCCGATGGGACCGGTTCATTCCACCCATGCTGCAGCCTCTTCCATGCTCGGAGCCCAAGAGATGTCTGCGCCGAGCCCCGGCCCGGGCCGAAGCGGCGTGGCCCCGAGCCCGCTACGCGCAGCCGGTGCTGAACTGCCGCCTTGCAGCGGCACTGCCACCCCGCGAGAGCGCCCGGGTCCGGCCGGTCGCTCCGGGAACGTCGCTCACTCGCTCCTGCAACGCGCCCTGACCTGAGTGCCCCCCTGACCGTCTGCCAGCGAGCCCCCGATTTGTTGGCCAGCCACCCTTCATTCATTCCCTAGATCGTGCGGGGTGATGCTGGGGTGGTGCCGCCCAAAGAAGGAAGGGCTCATCCTAGAGCTGTCAGAAAGCGTAAACAGGTTCAGGCCTCAGGCTTGGGGCCACTCACTAGTGTGCCTAGGTTTTTGGGTCTTGTAATGTTGGGTTTCCTCGTCAGGAAAATGGGCAGTGCCCTTCTAGGGTGGTTGTCAGACGGCCCGAGACTGAATAATTCAGGAAGAGCGTTTGTAACATAGGTTCAGCCCATCATAAGCCTTTGCAAATAAAAGTCAGCTCTTGGGCGGAACCAAGTAAGACTTCATGAAGGAAGGGACTTTAGCCAGAGCATCAAAAAAGTGGGTGACTTTCATCTACCTGCTGGGGGCGGGGGGAGTGGAATGACTGCTCCATATGGAAATACAGGAGTGGGAATCAATTGGAGTACAAGGTTTGGAATGAGATGGAATCCAGAGCCAGAACCCATCATCTACCTGCAGAATTCCTGTTGTTTACTAGGAATTAAGCCAACTTCAGCCCGAGCCCACCTGCCTGGCCACAGTTAGCACACCTGAGGACCAGGAATGTGGGGTTTTTTTTCTTCTTCTTTTCTGGCTTTTTAAAAACAGTTTTATGTAGTTTTCGTGCTGTGCAGGTCACCCATTTGAAGTGTGTGTACCATTCAATGCTTTTTGAGGTTTGTATCATCACCAAAGAAACTACGTCGTCAACCATAGTTCCCCAGCCTTTCTGTCCGTGTAGCACACCCTGTGGAGTTGCCTGTTCTAGACCCTTTATGTGTGTCTGTGTGTGTGTGGTGTGGATCGTGTACTGTCACACCACTGCCGGCACACCCGTTCCACTGCCTGTGTAGGGAGGTCAGAGGTGACTTTCAGAAGTCAGTTCTCTCCTTCCAGGTGTTGAACTTGGTGGGAAGCAGTTTTGTTTGTTTGTTTTCTTTCTAGGATTTCCTCTATTCTTTGGCATTTCATAAATGTAAGCAATGCCTCTTGGTCCTGTGCACTTCCAGGTCCCATCAGGACCCCCAGCCCTTCCCCACTCCCCTCCATCAGGACCCCCCAGCCCTTCCCCACTCCCTTCCACCAGGACCCCCCTCAGGCCCTGCCAGCACATCTCCTACCCCTTCTGTGACCTCTGCTCTCCTTTATTAATAACCCTCTGAAGTGCCCAGTGCTCTCGGGCAGGTACCCGTAGCTTCAGTGGCCATGTTGTGCCAAGGACAGTGCTTTACAGTGCTCCTCTACACCTTCCGGCTCTCTCTCCTTCCTCCTTCCATGTTCTTCCTTGAGCCTTGGGGACAAGTGTTGATATAGATGTCTCCTCAGACTGAGCCCTCTGTTAGGAGTCTCTACATTAACTGCTGACCACTGCGGAGAGAGAAGCTTCTCTGGCCTAGGTTAAACCTATGGATACAAGCATAAATATTTAGAAGACAGTTCAGTAACATGTCACCCATCAAAACAGCAGCAGTAGGTTCTTCCTGAGGAGCTGTGATTCCCGAGCTGGGTGCTTCTGTCCAGGTTTTCAGTACCAGGCCTGAATTCCCTCCTATGAAGCAGGCCTCAGATTTGAACCAAACGTAGTTGAGTACCCCATAACCTTGGTTCCACTGTGGCACCAGTGAGCGCAGCCTGCCCAGCACGTCAGTGCTGACTTCAGGGAAACTGCTGGTGTCTTTCCTGCCCCAGGGACTGGCCCTGCACCTTCTAGGGCTGTGGAAGCTAGTCAGCAGGTCAGTTTCAGCTTGGTTTCTATTTTATTTTAGATAGGCTCTCAGGATGTAGTCTTGGCTGGAACTAGCTATGTAGCAGCCTGGCCTCAGATCACAAATACCTACCTGCCTCTTGTCTTCCCAGACCTGAACTTAAAGTCGTGTACCACCACATTCAGCTCAAGCTCCATTTGTCTTTATCCTGAAATTAGTCAAGCACTTTTACCTGCTGAGCTGTCTTGCTGGCCCAGGATTTTGTTTGTTTGTTTTGTTTTTAAATTGGTTTTTCTGTTTCTCTGTGTAACCCTGACTGACCTGAAACTCACTTTGTAGACCAGGCTGGCCTTGATTTCAGAGGTCTGCATGCCTAGATCTCACAAGTGCTAGGATTAAAGGTGCATACCACCACCCGACTGAGATTTTCTTTAAATAGAATTAGACAGTTTGGTTCTCTGTGGCTGACTTGCCTGACTTAACTTAATGTCACAATCTTTTACATTATTTAAATGGCTTGGGGGGACTTTCATGACAAAATTTGAAATTCAGATTTTGGTGTCTATAAAGTTTTATTGAATGACATCCCAGCTCATCCTTTTTTTTCCCCTCTATATATGTAATCCTTTATTGATTCTTTGGGAATTTCACATCATGCATCCCAATCTCGCTCATCTCCCAGTTCCTCTTTCCATATCCTCTCCTCACCCCTACAGCATCCCCCTCACAAGTCAATTAAAAACAACACAACAACAACAAAAACTTCACTCCTCCATCTTTCCCATCTTTCCAACCTCTTCAGCCTAGTGGTGCTGGGTGCTGTGGTGTGCCACTCAGCATGCCCTCCAATCAGCCCTCCACAAAAATGTTTATTGCAAAGAGTCATTGGTATGGTTCAAGACCTCTGGCACACATCATCACTGGACCCTCGCCAAAACTCTTGTTGAATATCCTGCCTTTGTACCGAGTCAGGGAGATCCTGTGGTTATTCTGCAGGACCAGTCTCTTCACATCCCAGCAGGCCATAGATGGGGTAGACGCTAGGGTGGGCCAACCCAATGTTCAGGTGAGGGGCAGGACCAGCTAGCTCTCCCATACCCATGGTGAGGGGTAGGGTCACTCTTCCACTCATTCTTTTATATGCTGTCTGTGGCTACTTTTGTGCTGCAGAGATTATATGGCCCACACAGCCTAACATACCTGCTGATTGGGCTTTCATAGAAAAAGTCTGTCAGCCCCTGCTTGGCTCCTCCTTCACCTCAGCCCTTTCCATGCTGTTACTAAGAGGTGGCAGGGCTGGCAATTTAATTCGTCACCTCACCCTCCTGTTACGTGCGTGCGTGCGTGCGGAGCTGTTTCTTTCCTTTGAAATTAAGATCTGCTCTGACAGACAGCATTGGGGGGTGCCCTGATAGTGCTTAGCAGAGAGGAGACAGACCGGCTCTGCTCTGAGCACAGAGGAACCTCACATATTGTTCTGAGCCTCCAGCTTATGTATTTATTTAAGTTTTTTCGAGACAGGGTTTCTCTGTGGTTTTGGAGCCTGTCCTGGAACTAGCTCTTGTAGACCAGGCTGGTCTCGAACTCACAGAGATCCGCCTGCCTCTGCCTCCCGAGTGCTGGGATTAAAGGCGTGTGCCACCACCGCCCGGCTATTTTTTTTTTTATGCATGTGTTTTACCTGCACGTACCTTGTTGCATGCTTGGTGCCCTCAGTGTCCAGAACTGGAGTTACAGACAGTTGAGCCACCACATGGGTGCTGGGACTGTAACCCAGGTCCTCTGCAAGAGGGCAAGTGCAGCCAGGCTTGGTGGCATACAGCGTTATCTTGGCTCTTCTCTTTTACACCCAGAGTTCTAAACCAGGCAGAGCCACATAGAGAAACCCTGTCCCAAAACAAATAAGAGTAACAAGTACCTTTAAATGCCGAGCCATCTTTCCAGATTATTTATTTTGTATAGGATGTTCTGCCTGCGTGTATGTCTGCATCACTTATGTGCCTGGTGCCTGAGGAGCCCAGAAGAGGGCATCTGATCCTCTAGAACTGGAAACAGTTGTGAGCCGACGTGCAGGTGCTGGGACTCAAGCCAGAGTTCTCTCCAAGAGCAGCAAATGCTCGTAACTGCTGAGCTATCTTTGTTACTTCCTCCTCCTTATTATTATTATTGGTTTTTCGAGACAGGGTTTCTCTGTGTAACAGCCCTGGCTGTCCTGGAACTAACTCTGTACTCCAAGCTGGCTATAACTCACAGAGGTCCACCTGCCTCTGCCTCCTAAGTGCTGGGATTAAAGGTGTGCGCTACCATCACCTGGCTCTTACCTTAATTAAAAAAAATACTATTTTATTTTTGTTTTTCAAGACAGGGTTTCTCTTGTAGTTCTGTCCTAGAACTTGTTCTGTAGATTAGGCTGTTAAATTTTAATTTTATATATTTGTTTGTCTGTGGGAAGATCAAAGGACAACTTAAGGAGTAGTAGATTCTTGTGTGTGAGATCTCCTCAGGAGTTAGGTGTCTCCTTCCTCCATGGCTTCTAGGAATTGAACTCAGGCCTCCGGGTTTTCGGAGCTAGTGATTTTACCCACCGAGCCATCTCACCAGCGCTGATCCTTCCCTCTATCCCCTATTTTAAAGAGGAAGGCCAAGTAAGTCATACTGAGTGGAAAGTCCAAAGCACTGAGGGTATTAACTGTAGAGAAAAGAAACCACCAAGACCAGGGACTGTCTCCATGGTTCCTAAGGAGCCGGCAGGGGATTTGAGGGGAAGACTATTATGTTCACCTGCGAGGTATTCTGTGTTGGCCATGCAGTGTCTAGGCAACGCGGTCAAAGCATGACAGTCATCCACACTCTCATTTTCCTGTCTCTTCATTCTAGTAAGTTCCTCTCGTGTAGCCCTCCTCTCCCCTGCCTGGCCGTCTTACAGAGCTGTCTGTGTGCCCTTCTTAAGGGATGGTTAAACAAATGCCCTGGCCCTGCCAAGAGCTGGTCAGTAGGTTATTGTTTGCTGTGGCTGAAGCAAGGTCTACAGTGGGATCTGCCTGCCAGGCGGCTAGTGCCACAGCAGATGGAGAAGCCCGGCCAGGCGCTGCCGATTGAGGAAGCTGCAGTTTTTGAAACTGGCTGTGCAGGGCCTACAGTTCAGCTGGGAGCCTGTTTGTTCCTGGAGTTCCTGACGTGTAATAGAGTTGAGCCTCCCTCTCAGGCATCAGCTTTAGTAGTTCAGGAAAACACTCTTCTGAGCCTAGAGTGATCTGGGCACTAGAGAGGGCTAGCGCTGTCTCCAGATCTTTCTATTACATTGAAACTGTCAGGTCCGTCGAGGACTTTCTTAGCTGGCTACATCTTTTTGGCCCCTGAGCCAAGTGTGGTTTCTGGCTTTGTAGAGCTACAGGGGGCAGTGAAATAGAACATGGACTTGTTCCATGGGCCTATCCTTGGAGCCCCAATCCCAGACATTGGTCAGTTTCCATTTGCCAAGGTGCAGAACAGAATGAGGAAGGGGTGGCTTCTGACCATTAAACTCCCTGGGAAGGACAGCTGTCTTTTCAAGCCATTCTAGTTAGTGTCAGGAAAGTAAGGCAACATAATGGCCTGCAACCAGTAAATCCACAGGCCTGGCACTAACTCTCTTCTTATCTCATTGTGCTGCTTGTGACCCCACAGGCTCTCTGGATCCCTTGGGGAGCACTGAGCTATATGCCTTGCCTTTCCAGAAAGCCATCGATCTGGTGACGAAAGCCACTGAAGAGGACAAAGCCAAGAACTATGAGGAGGCTCTCCGGCTATACCAGCATGCTGTGGAGTATTTCCTCCACGCCATCAAATGTGAGTCACTCTTGGGTCCCCTGACTGCAGCGCCCTGGAAGAGGAGGGCAGCACTTGGGGCTTAGGGAGGCACTGGCTTTGTTTGTTTCTTTTCTCCTTCTTTCTTTTTTTTTCTTTCTATCACACCTGGCTTGCTTGCATTTCTTTTTTTTGTTTGTTTGTTTGTTTTTGTTTTTGTTTTTCGAGACAGGGTTTCTCTGTGGCTTTGGAGCCTGTCCTAGAACTAGCTCTTGTAGACCAGGCTGGCCTCGAACTCACAGAGATCCGCCTGCCTCTGCCTCTCGAGTGCTGGGATTAAAGGCATGCACCACCACCACCTGGCTTGCTTGCTTTTCTTTATTTGTTTGAATAACTAGAGACCAAACTTAGGTCCTCAGAGATAAGAATAAGTGTTAAGAAAAGAAGGAGGAGGAAAAGGAAAGAAAAGAAAGGAAGGAAGGAAGAAAGCAAGCAAGCAAGCTGGGTTTCTTACTTTGCAGATGAAGCACACAGCGACAAGGCCAAGGAGAGCATTCGAGCGAAGTGCGTGCAGTACCTAGACCGAGCAGAGAAGCTGAAAGATTATCTACGAAACAAAGAGAAACACGGCAAGAAGCCAGTGAAGGAGAATCAGAGTGAGGGCAAGGGGTGAGTACGTGGAGGTGCAGCTGTGGGGCCAGAGTCCTTCTTGATGCTGGTGTACCCTGCTGACAGGGTGTCCATCTGCTCACAACAAAACACACTCCAGTGTCTGCTTTCCAAGTATGAAAGACAGGTTGGGAAGGGACAGGAGACAGGTCAGCAGGAGGGTTTGCGAATAGGAAATAAGTGACGGCTGTTGGCATGGGAGCACGTTCCCCTTTAATGTTTTTCTTTAGTTTTGTTTTGAGACAAAGTCTCACTATGTAATTTTAAACTTCATGCCTTCTCTGCCCTTGAATTCTCTGGGTCGTGACTACATGTTGTCTGTTTTTGAGTCCATCTGAAAAGTCTGACCGTTTGCCTTGGTGTTCTTTAAGTCCAGCTGAAGCACATTTCCCTTACCAGCCCTTGGAAAGGAAGCAGCTTCTGTCATTATTCCTTTAGTGAGGAAGCAGGATAGGTTGTGTTTCCTGGAGGAGCGTGACCCTCACACTGGGAGATCTCTGCTTGCCTATCTGTCAGTGGTGCTGAACTGGGAACAAACACCCCCCCCCACATACATATACACACACACTACACACATACAAACATACACACACACACACACACATATATATACACACACACTACACACACCACACACACACTACACACATACACACCTACTACACACATACACACACATAACACACACACACTACACATAACACACCACACACACATACACACACACACTAACCCTACAGAGCCTCCTTGCTCTCAGAATAGAGAACCAACTTGATCTTCTGTTTCCTTCCTTAGTAGCGACAGTGACAGTGAAGGGGATAATCCAGAGAAAAAGAAATTGCAAGAACAGTTGATGGGTAAGAGGCCTGAGGTCCATGAAGCTAGGGTGTGGCACGGGGCCTCTTCTGGGTCCACTTGTGCTCATGGGTCAGTCTGGTTCTTCTCGCAGGTGCTGTTGTGATGGAGAAGCCCAACATACGGTGGAATGATGTGGCTGGACTCGAGGGGGCTAAAGAGGCTCTCAAAGAAGCTGTCATTTTGCCAATTAAATTCCCACACCTTTTTACAGGTAAAGAAGAATGCAGCATGGCACACATAACTTTTTTTTTTTTTTGGTGTTTTTTTTTTTTTTTTTTTTTGAGACAGGGTTTCTCTGTGTAGCTTTGGAGCCAAGGCTGTTACAGAGAAAAATCCTATCTTGAAAAACCAAAAAAAAAAAAAAAGAAGAAAAAAATAGTTTTTGTGGGCTGGGAATACCTCTTGATTTGTAGTTTTTCCAGCAGCACTTGGGAGGCAAGATGACTGGAAGTTCAGAGCCATTCTTGGCTACATCATGAGTTCTAGGTCAGTTTGAGATACACAAGACTTGAAATTTGATAGACATCTCAGTGAGCAAGCAGGGCTGGCCAGTATTCAAGGTCTTAGGGATCATTAACAAAATGTGGTCTGAGCTCCCAGTAGGTGTTCAGTTCTCTTTACTGTAGCACGATTAATAAAATCTCAGAGATAGAAATTGGGTTACAACCTGAAGGTCAGAAAAGCAAAACAGCCAGCCACTGGCTCTTACCTTAGCCACTGGCTCTTACCTTAGTCCAAAATGCATCCTGCCTCACAGAGTGAAATTGTATCTGAGAGCTGTCTCCTCCCATTTTATAATCCTCTCTAGGTCTGGGATTAAAGGTGTGTACCACTGAGATTAAAGGAATATACCACCCAGTTTCTGTGGCAAACTGGTATGGTTACTGGGATTAAAGGTGTGTGTTACCACTGCCTGGTCTGTAGGGCTGACCAGTGTGGCTGTTTTACACTCTGATCTTCAGGCAAGCATTATTTATTAAAACACAAATGAAATGCCACTACACTTCTTTTTTATTTTATTTCGTTTTATTATTATTTTGTTTTTTTTTTTTTTTCTTTTTAGAGACAGGGTTTCTCTGTGTAACAGTCCTGGCTGTCCTGGAACTCCCTTTGTAGACCAGGTTGGCTTTGAACTCATTGAGATCCACCTGCCTCTGCCTCCCAAGTCCTGGGATCAAAGGTGTGTGCCACCACTGCCTGGACTCTTTACTTCTAAAACCAGTGGTTTTATAGAACTTTCTCTTTCTGTATTGACAGTGATTAAGGGCCTTCCATTTTATTTAAGTTTTATAACTTATTTTAATATAAATTTTATAACTTTATTTTAATTTTTTTTTTCAAGACAGGATTTCTCTGTGTATCTTTGGCTATCCTGGAACTAGCTTTGTACAACAGGCTGGCCTTGAACTCACAGAGATCTGCCTGCTTTGGCTTCCCACGTGCTGGGATTAAAGGCATGTGCCACCACCACCCAGGCAATAACTGTTTTTAGATTTGGTTTTATTTTATGTGTATGGTGTTTTGCCTGCATGTATGTCTGTGCACCATATTCATGCAGTTCCCTTGAAGGCTAGAAGAAGGTGTCAGGTCCCCTGAAACTAGAGTTACAGTTGCGAACTAATAATGTGGATGCTGGGAGAACATCCAGTGCTGTTAGCTGAGCCACCTCTCCAACCCCATGACTTTTATTTATTTATTGTGTATGTATGGTATGTTCCCTATGCGGGGATATACGTGTGCATATATGCAGGTAAAAGGAGATGTCAAGTATTTTCCTCAATTGCTGTTGACCTTATATATTGAAGCAGGGTCTTTACTTGAACCTAAAACTCGATGATTCAGCTAGTATAGCCAGCTTACTCTAAGGATCCCCTAGCTCCCCTTTCCAAACGCAGGAGTGGCGGGCAGGTCACCACTCTTGCCTGGTATTTTCCCTGTGTGGGGAGCTGCACTTTGGTCCTCATGTGTGTAGGGCAAGTGTTCTGTTGTCTGTGCCGGCTTCTCCAGCTCTGCCTTCAACTTGTTACCTTTCTTTGCTCCTTTCTCCCAATCAGAAAGCAGCTGACTTCTGTCCATTATTTATTACAGGCAAGCGCACCCCTTGGCGAGGTATACTGCTCTTTGGGCCCCCAGGCACAGGCAAGTCCTACCTGGCCAAAGCCGTGGCAACAGAAGCCAACAACTCCACCTTCTTCTCTGTGTCCTCCTCGGATCTGATGTCTAAGTGGTTGGGGGAGAGTGAGAAGTAAGTCAGCCATCAGCTGTGCTGTGGCAGTCCTGGCAGCTGCTGGGAGTCCAGCTTCCTGGCCCCTTGAGATCACTTCCCAGAGACGGGAAAGGATGTCAGGCAGTCGTGGTACAGGCCTCCAGCACCAGCACTTGGAGGCAGAGGCAGAAGAATCTGAGTTTAAAGCTAGACTGGTCTACAGAGCGAATTCCAGGATTTCTCTGTGTAGCAGAGAAACCGTCTTCAAAACCAACAAGAACGCCTTTAATCCCAGCACTCGGGAGGCAGAGGCAGGCGGATCTCTGTGAGTTCGAGACCAGCCTGGTCTACAAGAGCTAGTTCCAGGACAGGCTCCAAAACCACAAAGAAACCCTGTCTTGAAAAACCAAAAAAAAAAAAAAAAAAAAAAAAAAAAAAAAAAAAAACCAACAAGAAACACACACACACACACACAAAAGGAACATATTGTTTTCTTTTTTGTTTTGTGAGACGGGATCTCATGTACCCCAGGCTAGTCACAAATTCCCTCTGTAGCAGAGGCTGGCCTTGAACTTCTGATTCTCCTAGTACTACCTCCTAAGTGTTGGGGTTACAGACATGTGCCGCCAAGCCTGCAGAGTCAGTTTCTGTTGTGTATCCTCTTGGAGGCATTCTGTTGGTTTAACTTATTCCTCAAGCTGATCTCCGTTCTTTGATGTGAAGCTGAGGCCTAGAGAAAAGGAAAGGATTCTTCCCGCGTCCAGAGCTAATGAATGGGGCACCAGGACTTGAGGCTGATGCCACAGCAAGTTCTTGGTTCAGTACTATTTGAGGGCTTGTCTGACCTGTTTTCCCTGTTACTAGATGTAACAACTGGATCTCAGGGTGGACATGTTTGGGAGTGTCCAGGTCCTGACCCCTTTCTCACTCTCACAGGCTAGTCAAGAACCTGTTTGAGTTGGCCAGGCAACACAAGCCTTCCATCATCTTCATCGATGAGGTGGATTCCCTCTGCGGGTCACGGAATGAAAATGAGAGCGAGGCTGCCCGAAGGATCAAAACGGAGTTCTTGGTCCAGATGCAGGGTGTGTGCTGGTGCCGTGTCACTCCTTGGCCGCCTTCCACCTAAAGCCAACCCAGAGCTCCATTCTGTAGCTGCACTGGCACGGCAGAGAGGCACTTATGATGCCATCTCTGCCGGCCTTATATGGGCTTGCATCAAAGAGAGGGTTGAGGCCTTTACCATGTCGGCTCTCCATCACTCCCAGAGCATGTGGTCCTATAGGTCTCTACCCAGGAAAGCCCCAAGACATGGTTTAGTTTCCCATGGGTCCTGGCTGCCTCTGCAGGCATCTTCAGTTGCTTGTCTCATTCTCCACAGGAGTGGGGAATAACAATGATGGGACTCTTGTTCTTGGTGCCACAAATATCCCCTGGGTGTTGGATTCAGCCATTAGGAGGAGGTGAGTATAACCTAGGAGCTTAGGGCTGATATCTTTGTCTAGCACTGGTCATTTTGTTACTAGCTAATGTCCATCCCATTTCTTTGGAATCCTCCCATGTCTGCGCTTGCCTTGATGAAGTTGCGTATTGGACCTGGGTCACTCATTTTAATATGCATGCTGCCTTTCCCTTCACATCATGTGATCAGCTCTCATTTGATATGGATATATCTCCCCAGGTTTGAGAAGCGAATTTATATCCCATTGCCAGAGGAAGCGGCCCGTGCCCAGATGTTTCGGTTACATCTGGGAAGCACACCTCACAACCTCACAGATGCTAACATCCACGAGCTGGCCCGGAAGACAGAAGGCTACTCAGGAGCAGACATCAGCATCATCGTGCGGGACTCCCTCATGCAGCCGGTTAGAAAAGTGCAGTCAGCAACACACTTCAAGAAGGTGAGTGGCAGCAGTCAGGAGGTAGGGGTGGACTCTTGTGTTTTTGATTTTTTAGATTCTTGACTGCGAAAGGTACATGCTCTGTGAGAGAACCAAGGATAGATTCCTCCCTCCACCCCCCCACAGGGTTTCTCTTGTAGTCCTTACTGTCTATCCTAGAACTCACTCTACATCAGGCTGGCTTTGAACTCAGAGATCTGCCTGCCTCTACCTCTGCCTCCCGAGTGCTGGGATTAAAGATATGCGCCGCCACCACCCGGCTCCAAGGGTAGATATTATGTGCCCTTTTGCTCTAGAACTGAAGTAGTGCCACACATCCTCCCTGTAGTACTGCTGGTGTAATGATCTTCAGAAGCCAACAGCCAGCACCAAGCTGGAGGGCGGGGTGCACACAAATTAAATACTTGCCAAGTGCCAGACACACAAGTGGACGGACTTGCCTACTCACTCAGGCACGTCTTTGTTGTGTGTCTGCTGTGGATCCTGTGGTGCGCCAGACAACCAACAAGAAAAATGCTGGAGGCAGGCGGATCTCTGAGTTCAAGGCCAGACTGGTTTACAGAGCAAGATCCAGGACAGGCTCCAACACTAGAAAGAAATCCTGTTTCGAAAAAAAGGAGGGCTGGAGAGATGGCTCAGAGGTTAAGAGCACTGACTGCTCTTCCAGAGGTCCTGAGTTCAATTCCCAGCAACCACATGGTGGCTCACAACCATCTGTGGTGAGATCTGGTGCCCTCTTCTGGCATACAAGCACACATGGAAGGAATGTTGTATACATAATAAATAATTTTTTTTTTTTTTGGTTTTTCGAGACAGGGTTTCTCTGTGGTTTTGGAGCCTGTCCTGGAACTAGCTCTAGTAGACCAGGCTGGTCTCGAACTCACAGAGATCCGCCTGCCTCTGCCTCCCAAGTGCTGGGATTAAAGGCGTGCGCCACCACCGCCTGGCTAAATAATTTTTAAAAAAGAAGGGAAAAAAAAGAAAAAGAGAAAAGAAAGAAATGCTGATTCTTCTTTAGCAAATAGTGACTGCCCATCAGAGCATGTTGGAACCCAGAAGTTTGGAGGGGTGGGCAGCTTCCCCAGCACCCCGGCCGCCTGCTAGCTTATGCCTCGAAATAATTACACGGACACTGTATTCTTTTAAACACTGCTTGGCCCATTAGCTCTAGCCCTTACTGGCTAATTCTGATATCCCGATCAACCCATTTCTAATAAACTGTGTAGCACCGGTCTTACCAGGAAAGATTCAGCATGTCTGACCTGGCGGCTTGCTTCATCGCGTGCATCTGCCCTGGGAAAGGAGAGCATGGCCTCTGCTCCAGAGAGCAGAGCTGTCGAGTCTGAGCTCACTTCCTCTTCCTCCCAGCATTCTGTTCTGTTTACTCCACCCACCTATGTTCTAACCAATAAAATGGGCCAAGGCAGTTTCTTTATTAGCCAATGACCTTCCTCCATCATTTCCCTTTTTCTGTTTAAACAAAAAAAAAAAGGAAGGCTTTAACAACATAGCAAAATTACATATGACAAAACAGTTATCAAGCAAGAATTACAGTTACAATATTTATATCTATTTTATCTTTTATCATAACAAAGGAAAACAACTATAACTATCTATTCTTCAACTGCATCAAAGACTCCAGAAAGATATAATATTACCTAAGTAAACAAGAAATAAGCAACTTTCAAAACTCTAGAAATGACAGAGACATTTTGCTGCCTGGACAGTCACCCAAAGTTTCTCTGTACTGTTGGGGCATCCATCTTTGGCCTACAGGCCCATAGTATCCAGAGACATTTCCATGAAGCAGGAAATTTCAAAGGCAGTTCAGTCACTATCTGCTGTGTCCTGCAGAATGTCTTGCAGACTCTTTCATGAATCAGGAACCCCAAAAGACCATCTCACCTTTAGGCAAGTTCAGTAGTCCTCTCTGCGGGTTCTTTGTATCCAGTTTATGCATCAGTCCAGGCAAGAGCAGTTTCTTGCCCAAATGGCTATCAAACTCCATAAGGATCCTCTTCGATGCCCATCTTCCTCTTGAAGTAGATTGGTGCTGCCTGGAGCAGAGTATCTCATTGTCATGAAAAGTCCTAAGTTATTAAAATATTTAAAATCCATATTCTATAATCTTTGAAAAATATGAAGAATGCCTATCTAAAATATATTTATGCACATCTAGAAAATCTAACTAACATGACTACAAGCTTGATTAACAACCTATATACATTACATTTTTAAAATGAACTACACAATCACAATACCTTAATCAAGATCAGAAACATATACATATAACAAAATTGACCTTAAATTTAAATCACTAAAGCAAAATCCATATCAATGTAAATTATTCATACCTATATCATATCCCCCTTTAAATGTAAAAGAACGTTTATAAACCATATTTGGGAACATGGGCGCAGTTTTTTCTCTCCAAACTGCTTCCTGCTGAATGGGGGCATCGTTAATTAGGTCTTTCATGGTATATAACCTGTGTGCTAGTTTCATCTCAGTTGGCAGCTGAGCGAAGCAATTTTCTGAAGGTATTCACAGCAACCCTTCAGGAGGGCGTGGTCCATCATACCATATTGGAATAGAAGCAATCCACAGACTCTCACCCTCTGTGAAAACAAAATAAGAAACTCCTTTCCAAAGCATCATGTCCTTAGATCCAAATTTCAAAGTCAAGGCATTTTCAAAATATCTATGTTGGATTAGTTCAGCAGCATTTATAAACAAATATCTTTTAGCAGCTGTTGCTCCTTCCTCAGCATTCAAACAATTCAAAGAGAGCATAATAGCATACAGTATCAAAATTCTCTGTTTATTTTCCATCTTTGTATGACTTTATTTTAACTCTATTTTGTTTATTTTCTTTTTTTTCTTTTTTTTTTAATATTTATTTATTTATTATGTATACAGTATTCTGCCTGCAGGCCAGAAGAGGGCACCAGACATCATTACAGATGGTTGTGACCCACCATGTGGTTACTGGGAATTGAACTCAGGACCTTTGGAAGAGCAGGCAATGCTCTTAACCACTGAGCCATCTCTCCAGCCCCCTATTTTGTTTATTTTCACTTTTAACTTTTTGCTTTGAGTCAGGTTCTCTGTATATCTTTGACCTGGAATAACTCTGTAGACCAGGCTGTCCTTGAACTCTCAGAGATCCGCCTGTCTCTGCCTCCCAGGCATTTGGGATTAAAGGCGTGTGCTACCACACCTAGAAGTCACAGAGGTCAATCTCCCTCTGCCTCCCAAGTGTTGGGATTAAAGGTTTGTACTACCACACCCAACAACTCTCTTCCTTTTTTTTGTTTTTTACTTTAAGAACTTCAACTTTTAGCCTGCATATATTTTTAACACACTGTAAACCATTTAGAAATTTTCATTGTCTTTGAATCTGTCTTTTACTGTATATGTCTCTTTTTCTGACCACACGAGCCTTTAAATTACTGAGCAATATGGGTAGGATTAAAGCTATGGCTTTGCCAGCTAGATCCAGTCCATTCCTTAGCTTTCCAGCCTCATGGCGGAGGTACTGGCTGTAGCTATGTTTACTGCCACAACTCTATGGCATTTCAAGGTCCCTGCCAGCAAGCGAGCTTCAGCAGCCTGTACTTGCAAACCGCACGAACCACCTGCGTAAAAGAGTCAGTTTGCCCTGGCAGGACAGCCCAGAAAGCCGGCATTTTTAAACGGCACAGCTTTTTTCCTGCTACGGCTGAAAACCGAAAAGCATGCGTTCAGCTTTTCGTCAACACTGTTTAAGTGTTTCGTGGCAGGACCTCTTAATGAGCTGCAGGGTTTTGCAGCTAAAGCTGAGTCAGGAAGCCTCTCTTAGATGAGAGTGCTTGCTTGCCTCTAGCAAGCAAAGTAGACCCGAGAAATTGTTGCTACCAAGAAAACATGCTTTACTCTTTCCCAAGCTTTCTCAGGCTTTCAGTGGATTCAGTTGTCCACACGTTGGGTGCCATTCTGTAGTATTAGGAGCGGTGGGGCTGCGTCCCCAGCACCCTGGCCGCCTGCTAGCTTATGCCTCGAAATAATTACACGGACACTGTATTCTTTTAAACACTGCTTGGCCCATTAGCTCTAGCCCTTACTGGCTAATTCTGATATCCCGATCAACCCATTTCTAATAAACTGTGTAGCACCGGTCTTACCAGGAAAGATTCAGCATGTCTGACCTGGCGGCTTGCTTCATCGCGTGCATCTGCCCGGGAGAGAGGAGCATGGCCTCTGCTCCAGAGATCAGAGCTGTCAAGTCTGAGCTCACTTCCTCTTCCTCCCAGCATTCTGTTCTGTTTACTCCACTCACCTATGTTCTAACCAATAAAATGGGCCAAGGCAGTTTCTTTATTAGCCAATGACCTTCCTCCATCAGCTTGCTCTGTTAAAAGACACACTGTTGTGACCAGAGCCAGAGCCTGGAGTTGGGGAAAGCAGTGCTAGGGGTGCATGGGCTGTTTCCCCACTGCAACAGACTTCAGTGGTGAAACATAGTTGCTACAGTTACATTTATGGAAATGAGTCTTGGTGGCACTTGAGGAAGAGGAGACCAGCAGCTGGAAGAGCTTACTGTCCATGTCACGCTAAAGCCAGGTCAACCCAAGCGGACCTCTCAGCTGTGTTTGTTGTTTGTGCACATAGAGGGCAAACAATAACTTTAAAGAGTTGGTTCTTTCCTTCTGCCATATGTATCTGGGACATCAAACTCAGGTCAGCAGGCTCAGTTACAGGAGCCTTTCCCATCTCACTAGCTGGAACTCCTTTGTTTGAGACAGTTTCAATTAGTCCAGGCCAGCTTCAAACTCCCTGTAGTTGAAAAGAACCTTAAATATCCTGCGTATACCTCCTAAGGGCTGGGATCACAGGTGCTTACCACCAGGGGGTTCTTATTTGTTTTGTTTTAGATGCTACTGTGGGGTTAGGGGCCATATGCATGGGTGCCATGACATGTTTTATAGGTAAAAGGACAATTTTGTAAACTTGGTTCTCTACTTTCACGTGGGCTCCACAGATGGAACTCTGTTGTCAGGTTTACGTGGTAGGTGCCACTACCAAGGAGTTGTCTTTCAGACCTCAGACCTGAGTTTTTAGGGACTTTGAAAGGAGCTCTGCCCTCCTCCAACCTTGGTAACCTAGAGATCCCAATATTCCCTTCAGGCCTTCTTAGGACAGCCACGACAGCCTGACAATCTCTGCTTGGTTTCAGGTTTGTGGTCCTTCCCGCACCAACCCTAGTGTTGTGATTGATGATCTTCTGACCCCATGTTCTCCAGGGGACCAAGGGGCCATAGAGATGACTTGGATGGATGTCCCTGGTGATAAACTCTTAGAGCCTGTGGTTTGTATGGTAAGTGACCCACTGGGAGAGAAAACTGGAAATCTGAGTCTAAAAATACAAGTGAGTGTTTTCCTATTGTCCTGGCTCATAGGCCACCCAGAGTAGCCTTGGGGTAGTGGGTACTGAGGTTTTTGCTGAGACTCTGGGAACCTTTAAGAGGAAGAATAAAGCCGGGCGGTGGTGGCGCATGCCTTTAAGCCTTTAATCCCAGCACTTGGGAGGCAGAGGCAGGCGGATCTCTGTGAGTTCGAGGCCAGCCTGGTCTACAAGAGCTAGTTCCAGGACAGGAACCAAAAAGCTATGGAGAAACCCTGTCTCGAAAAATCAAAAAAAAAAAGGGGGGGGGAGTAAAGTCCAGACACTAATTGTCATTCCAAGGCCTGGCTTTTTGATCCATAATGAACCAGTGAAAATTTTTTCACTTGGGTCTTACCCAGACAGCCTAGCGCTCTCCTAGTTCTCTCCTGGCAGCTGTCTATGCTGTGGGTGAATGCAGTAACGGAAGCTACTGCTGGGATGGGATGGCAGAGTTATGGGGTGAAGTAGTATTCCAGAGGGAGAGGCGTGTGGACATGATACGCAGTCTGCACTGGGGGTGACCTTAGAGGCAGGCCTCTTGTCAGTCTAGCGAGCACAACTAGAGAAGAGGTGCTGATGACCTGGAGCGCTGGTTTTCAGCTGTATGCTTGTGTCTCTGCAGTCAGACATGCTCCGGTCTTTAGCCACCACCCGGCCCACAGTGAATGCAGAAGACCTCCTGAAAGTGAAGAAATTCTCTGAGGACTTTGGACAGGAGAGCTAAAGCTTCACATTGGTCATGAAATCGGGAGTTCGACTGGAGCAAATTCATGGGACTTCCTACACCAGTGGCCAGGCTGCCTGGCTGCCAGCCTAGTGGGATGATGGAGGGGCCTCCCCAGCTGCAGAGATGCTTTGCCATGTAGAACACTCGGGACACTGGTTCTGCACACTCCACTCTTGGATGCTCACACTTCTTGTCCTGATCTATTTTTTTTTTTGTTTTGTTTTTATTTTTAACTTTTGTTCCCCTAAATTAATGCTGCTTTGATTTCTGTCTTGTTTATAAATAAAGAGAAAAACCATCTGGAAGTGTTAAGGATTGGGAGCCACTAGGCCCCTGCTCCCACTCCTTTCTTCTTGAGTCCGACTACTTGAGAGCTCACCACGGGAAGTAGGAAAAGCCATCCCATCGTCCTAAGTTTGCACCTGGAGCTTCAGGTCTTCCTTGCAAGAGCTGATGGCTTCCATCAGGAGAGATGAACAGTCATGCAGGGCTTTATTGATGCCTTCCTTGGCTGAGAACTGAGCCAGCCTCTGCTGGTCCTGCCCCGGAGATGTCTAATAAACAAACCCTTTCCCTTCTTGAGCTACTCTAGTCTTCTCATTTTTTATTCTACTATGGGATTCTTTGAGAATGGAGCTTACTTCTTGCAAGGCCCTCTTCACTGTTTTCTTTCCTTAGCAGAACAGGAAGTGGGAGTGTTCTCCAGACCTGCAGTCCAGTCAGGTGATAAGTCCTACATGCCCTAAGGCTTGGAAGTGCAGCAGCAGTTTTGCTATCTTTCGAGACTGGGTTTCTTGAACTTATGGTTCAAGAGTAACTTGAACTTAGGGTGCATAGACTGACCTTGCTGGGTGCCTTTAATCCCTGCACTCAGGAGGCAGAGGCAGGTGGATCTTTGTGGTCAAGGCCAGCCAGCCTGGTCTACAGAGCATGTTCCAGGACTGGCTCCAAGCTACTGAGAAACCTGGGGGGTGGGGGGGTCTTGAACTCCTGATCCTCCCGCTTCAGGTTCCTAAGTGCTGGGTTAGGAATGGTAATGTTAGGTCTCTGTTCCCATAACAACTTAGTAACTGCTGCTGAACAGATGCTGCCCAGTTTAGGTCTCCAGGTAAAGCAGCTCCAAAGATGCTGTGTGTACACAGATCACACTATAAAGGGATTGTTCTAACCTCCAAAAGCTGGTATTATTCCTCTATATACTTACCTTCCTTATGCCAGGAATCAAACCTACATCTCTCTATATCAAGTACCCATGAGCTTTATATGCCCCCAGCTCTAAGTGCTCTATCTTGAAAACCTGTTTTCTTTGCTGATTGAAAGTGGCTGATAGAAGCTTCGGTTTTTTAGCTCTTAATTGTGTGTGTGTTTCGTGTAGTTATTTGTACTGAGAATGTTTGCCTGCCCACTTCTGTTCATGCAAAATTGTCAGGGAATACCCCCTCCTTCTTCAAGAGTATATTTCTACCCATGCTGTAACATATTCTGTCAAAATCTGCTTTCAGGACAAGCATTTCTATCATCTTCCTTTATCTCAATCCAGCACACACTGGCAGTCCACTGTTTACTGTCAGATTGGAACCAATTCCAAGTTGAAGCACAAAAAGATGTGCCCGTCTTCACCTGAAGTGTCTGCATGCTGGTTTTCCAGACCCTCGGTCAGGCAAGAGGGATTCAGTCATTGACCTCCATCCAGTGGAGATTGGTAAACGTCCCGCTGTCCATTTTGTCAATGAACAAGCAGCCCTGCAAATGATCCATTTCGTGCTGGATGATCCGGGCTGTCCACCCACTTGCTGACCACACCACCGGCTCTCCCCTTGGGTCCAGTCCTGCAAAGGAAGTTACAGGCTGGCTGAGGTGAGGCTCTTCCCAATGTGCTTAACTTCCTGACTCTATTTCCGAATTAATTCCTGCCCTGGCTACGCCTATTTATATTCTATCTACAGAGGCAGCATCCGAAAGTGAATATGGACAAATGCCAACTTTTTTATTCAGCCTGATTCCTAGCTCTACTACAGGGCAAGGATAAGAAACCCCCTCCTCAAAGCTTTCTCAGGTGCTATGTATCAAAGATATTTCAGCTTGGCACAGTAGCAAATAATAACCACATTCTATAAGACAATGTGGACGACAGGCATGGAATGGTTTGTTGTTCTAGCTGGATAAGGCTGGATCCCGCTTTCTTAGACAAGCCCACCATGACTTGTAAACTAGGAAAAACGTGTTAATACCGACACACATATATGAGAATCTATATACACACCTATGAGAGTTGAGACAGATACAGATTCCCTATCTAAGTCTCCCCGGTTGGCACCCTGCGTCCCATCTACGCGGGTTTTGCCCTGCTCTTCAGGAGTCCCGAGTTCCCTGTTCTCCCGGGTCCGGCTAAAGAGAGCACGGCCACCCCGCCGCCCCCGTCCCTTGCACCTGAGATCTGCACGGCCTGGAAGCGAGGCACACACGCCAGGAAACCGGCAACGCTCTCGCAGCCCTCGGGGAAGGTTACCATGCGGTTGTCCAGCACCCTCAGGCTGGGGTTCACCAGCACGCGAAGCGGGAAAGGCTCCATCTGACGCAGCTCGCGCAGGCGCGGTGAGAAGGTGCGGAAGAGCGCGTCGGGGAACTCGAGCGCCAGCACTTGCAGCGGCACCCCCAGCTGCGGCGCACTCAGACCCAAGCAGCGCCGCCGCCGCATCACCTGCACCAGCCGCCCCACGAGCCGCTGCAGCTCCGGTCCCGCCAGCTGTGCGGGTTCCACCGGGGCCGCCAAGGTGCGCAGCACCGGGTCTCCGACCTGGCACACGCGCGAGTATGGCGGCTGCGGTGCGCCCCATACGAGACGCCTCAGGTACCGCCAGTAGGAGCGCGTGCGTGCGGGGCCGTCTAGGCCGGCCGACGAGCTGCAGCTCCGCACCCCGCCCAGCGGGACCCGCGCCGCTACCAGCAGCCCCATGGCGCCGAAACCGCCGCGACCCGTCCTCCCGCTAGCGCAAGGGACGCCGGGAAGCGTAGTTCCCGCGCGACTTCTGGGACCAGTCATCGGAGACAGCAGCCAGGTGACGGTAGTCGGTCGGCTTTATTAAAGCTGCCACGTACCACCG
This sequence comes from Microtus oregoni, assembly GCF_018167655.1. Taxonomy (NCBI): domain Eukaryota; kingdom Metazoa; phylum Chordata; class Mammalia; order Rodentia; family Cricetidae; genus Microtus; species Microtus oregoni. Next base: position 47,983,946 of record NW_024543063.1, read on the forward strand.
TGCCCCGCGATATCCTAGGCAAAGCAGTCTCAGCCTCCACACGAGCGGCGACCTTCCCTCTCCAGATGCCGCCGGCAGCGCTGTGCCTTTAGTCCTGCTCCCCAGCCTGGATGCAGGGAACACTGCCTATGGCTCCTCACTGGGCGGCTGCGCGGGCAGCGGCTCCCCCTCCACTGGCTCCCCAGGCAGAGGTTCCTCTGGTTCTCCCTTCTCTGACCCGCCCTCGGGGGCCGCTAAAGTAACTGGTTCCAGGCCAGGCTGCTCCGCAGAAATCTCTTGAGCTGGGGCCACGAGGTCGGGCACTAGCTCCTGGCCATCTAGACAGAAGACTGACTCTCTCTTAGGCAGGATAAACGCGAGAGGCTCCTGGATAGCGCTGATGTTCACATGCCCAAGGTTTCCGTGCTTGGAGAGCTGGGTGGGTGAAATGCCTAACCCAGATGGTAGGAAAAATGAAATGGAAAACAAGTTATTAAATTCAACGCAGAGACCATGGTGGGGGCGCTCAGGGTAAAGAACTGACACAATAACATATTCCAATACTACGAAAGCATACTTGTAATATATTAAGACTGTTATACTGGGGTCCCACGGTAAGGGTGGTTGGAGCAGGAGCCAACCATTAGAGTCCTGGGATAGACACCAAGAGAAAGGGCTTGTGGTGTCTATCCCAGGACCCTTAGCCAAAGTCATCACTGACCCCTCTGCCTGAGGAGGAGCTGTGTCTCCCTTCAGCCCTACTCCAGAAGAGATCTATAACTGGGGGAGTTTTTTTATTTTTTATTTTTTTTTTACTGGTGTTATTTTTTGAAACAGGGTTTCTCCATATAGCAATGGCTCTCCTGGAATTCACTATCTAGACCAAGCAGGTCCCAAATCACAAAGATCCACCTGCCTCCTGTTTCTCAAATCCTGGGATTAAAGGCCTGTGCCACCAAGCCCAATGAGAGAGAGAAAGAAATTTTTTGTTGTTGTTTTTTTTTTCAAGTCAGAGTTTCTTTCTGGGTGGCCCTGGCTGTGTTGGAACTCACTCTGTAGACCAAGTTGGTCCCAAAGTCAGATCCACGGCCTCTGCACCATTTCTCTAGGAGGCAGAGGTGTGCAGACTAGGAGGTTAAGGTCATCCTCCAATACACAGCAAGGGCTACAGGAGACTCTTGTCCAAAAAAACAATCCAAAACAACAAAACCACTCTCTGAATATTGTATATAAAGGGAAGCACACAATAGGTAGTCCTTTTGTGACTGGCTTCTTCCGCTTGCCCAGATAATCCACATAGTGTATGATTCCATTTCTATAAAATGTTCAGAAACGACAGAGCAACAGCAAAAGTTTGCCAGGTACAACTGAAGAGTGTCTGCCAATGGGATCTTAGAGTGACAGACTTCTAAAACAGGTGCTAGTAATGGTTACCCCACCTGTGTATATTTTCAGGAAGGCACTGACTTACGCACACAATACTTATGTAACTAAATGCCTGTAAAGCAATTTAAAACTTCATACTCTTAAGACAGAAGTGGTGTGTGCCTGTGACCCCAACCCCTGGATGGTAGAGGCAGGATGACCAGAAGTTCAAGAATGGCTTTAACTACATAGCAAATTCAAGGGCAGCTACATGACTTAAATTAAAAATATTCACATACTCATACCCACACACAGACTTTACATCAATACATAATTAAAAATAATAAAAATAGGCTAGGTGGTGGTGGCACACATCTTTAATCCAAGCCATTCAGAAGGATCTCTGAGTTTGAGGCCAGTCTGGTATACGGATTGAATTCCAGGACATCCAGGGCTACATATGAGACCCTGTCTCAAAACAACCAAAAACAATAATAATAAAATCATAGAAGAAAACCAGAGCTAGGTGTTATGGTTCATGCCTTTAATCCTACTCTGGAGAGACAGAGGGAGAGAGCTCTGAGTTCCAGGTCAGCCTGGGCTACACAGATCCTGTAACAAAAGGTAAAAAATTTAAAAATCTTTCCTTTTTCTTACCTAGAGTCTGGGCTATTTGAGCTGGCGGGAACAGGACTTGAAGACAGCGGTTCAGATATGGAACAAGGTCTTCCAGGAAGGCAGTGCAGAACTGGACGAAGATTTCAAGTTCCCCACTGCTGAATGCAGCCTCTTCAGCACGATGGAATGCCAGGATTGTTTTAGTTACCTACGAGACAAGAATGACAAGAACCTCAGACAAGTCTGCTGCTGCTGACGATGTGGACAGCACAAACATGCAGCATGAAGAAAGGTCTTTCACAGCTGGGCGGCAGGGGAGCACACCTTTAATCCCAGCACTCAGGAGGAAGAGACAGGCTGATCTCTGTGGGTTCAAGACCAGCCTGGTCTACAGAGCAAGTTTCAGGACAGCTAAGGCTACACAAAGAAACCCTGTCTTGAAAAACCAAAAAATAAAAAAGTTAATCATTCTCAACACTACATTTCATTGCTATCTTGTCCAAATTCAGCACTGCGGTCAACAGAGACACTATTGTGTCACATCACTGGGGGGTTGATGACCCAACTTGTTACGTTCCCAGTTCCAGGAGAGGAGCATCATAAAATAACACTGGGGAGATGCTCTCCTGTTCCTTGAGGAAGAAACAGCATGTTGTGAGCTATCTATGGTAGATAGCCTCTAGAAACTGAGTTCTGTAACTTTTCCAATGGCATGGGGTGACACCTGACAACTAGAATGAACTCCTTTTTTTTTTTAAATATTTATTTATTTATTATGTATACAATATTCTGTCTGTGTATATGCCTGCAGGCCAGAAGAGGGCACCAGACCTCATTACAGGTGGTTGTGAGCCACCATGTGGTTGCTGGGGATTGAACTCAGGACCTTTGGAAGAGCAGGCAATGCTCTTAACCTCTGAGCCATCTCTCCAGCCCCCTAGAATGAACTCCTGATGGAGCCGGAGAATTAACTTCAGCAGACACCTGGACCCAGCTGATGCCTTGAATACGGCCTGTGAGACCCTGGGCAGAGGACCCAGAGACAGTGGACCTGGATGCCTGGCTTACAGATACTGTTTTAAGCTGCTGAGTTAATGGGAATCTGGCTGAATGACTGCCACAGGTACTCTACTTCATAGCTTCTTCCAGGATCATCCCCACAGAGTCATCATGCTCTCCAGAAAAACCATTAAGACCACACTAAACCTCTCTAAGTCAGCAGGCACCATGCTTATATGGACTGGTTTAATACAAAAGCCTGGCTGGCTATTAACAAAGGCAGACCAAGGTAGAAGAAAATTACCCACCTTGGCAAGGGCATCCTCCAAGGCCCGAGTCACATCCTGTGCTAGGGCCACAGGACAGCAGAGACGCAGATCATTGAAAGCAACCAAAATGTTGTTGAGGAAGCAGGCAAGCGGCGGGAAGTCTAGGAGTACCATCGGTGGCTGCAACGTCCCGGGTTGTGTAGTTGGCACTGCAGCAGGCATGTTACTGCTGCCCAGGATGGCTGCAGCTGAGATGAGGGTGTACGAAGTCATTTCATCCTGGAATTTTTCTACTGCTTCCTCAACTGCTTTCTGGAAAGAGTTGAGTGCCACTCTCTGGAAAACAGGAGCCAACTGGCCCCGGAAATCAGCCCCCACCCGGCTAAAGGACAGCCCAAAGTACATGCATTGGCCCAGCAGAGAATCCAAGCGCCCTCCTATACCCCGGTAAAGATCGGTCTCTAGCACTTGCAGGAACTGTGAGACTTTCTGCAGCACCCAGCCATGGAAGATGGCTCCCTCATTCACAGTGTACTCTCCCATGGCAGACGGCAGCAAGGGGTCCTCATCCGAGAAGATGGCACGGTACTGAGTGATGATATCAAAGAGGTGGACCCGGCAGGCCTCAATGGTTTTTGTGATATGGAAATAAGGATCATCATTAGGGATGGCAGTCAGGATGGAGCGAAGCCAAGCATCCCGGGCCTGAAGAAACTTCACCCTCAGCTCAGCCTCAGTGAAGACATCCATGCGCCGGAGATAGCCAATGACACGCAGGCAGGCTGGGAGCTGGATGTTGGTCCTCAGTTGCTGGATCAGCTGGCTCAGCATCAGCTGCATGGACTGGCGCACTTCATTCACGATGCTCTGACAACAGACACTGGGTCACACACTGGGAAAAGTACTGAGACCCATCCTACTAACTTGGTCACCAGGGGCCAACATTCTTACGGCTTTCCCGACATATAGTGGATTTCTTTCTTTTTTTTTTTTTTTTTTTTTTGGATTTTCGAGACAGGGTTTCTCCTAGCTTTTGGTTCCTGTCCTGGAACTAGCTCTTATAGACCAGGCTGGCCTCGAACTCAGAGAGATCCGCCTGCCTCTGCCTCCTGTGTGCTGGGATTAAAGGCGTGCACCACCACTGCCCGGCATATAGTGGATTTCTAAAGCTTACACCTGCAGGTTTACAGAGATCTGCTTGCATAACTAACTCTCTTGCTCAGAAATCCTCCTACAATTTCCCATTACAGTCAACAAACTACCAACTAGTCATCATGACCTCCAGGCCCTGCCTGATGCTCCAGCCTTTCTCATTATATATAGTCTAGGAAGAGCGCTGGTTTGGGATTCCTGAAACACTCCAGTTTCTTTCCACCTCACCCTATCTGCTTCTCCTGGCTGCTGTCTCCCTAGATCTTCAAGCACTGGTTCTTTTTTTTTTTTTTTTTTTTTCAAGCACTGGTTCTTTCTCACCCTGACCATGCTTCCCTTTACCCTAGTCCCCAACTCAGTTTATTTATTTATTTTTTGAGACAGAATCTCAGCAAGCTGGCCTCAATGTCACTAAATAGCTAAGGATGGCCTTGAAGGATTGATCCTCTTGGCTCCACCTTCCAGGGGCTGGGTTTATAGGCATATCCCAACCAGGCCTGCCTGGCTTTCTCTGACTTATTTCTTCAGATATTTACCAATATCCGCAATACTGTTTCATTTATTTTTCTTTAACATGCCTTGGTGTTTGCCATGGGTGTCGGGCCCCCAGGAATTGGAGTTACAGACAGTTGTGAGCTGCCATGTGGGTGCTGGGAAATGAACCTGGGTCCTCTGGAAGAGCAATCAGTGCTCTTAACCCCTGAGCCATCTCTCCAGCCCCTGCGATATTTTTTTTAATATTTATTTATTTTTTATTTTTATTTATTATCTATAGAATATTCTGTCTGTGTGTATGTCTGCAGGCCAGAAGAGGGCACCAGACCTCATTACAGATGGTTGTGAGCCACCATGTGGTTGCTGGGAATTGAACTCAGGACCTTTGGAAGAGCAGGCAATGTTCTTAACCCCTGAGCCATCTCTCCAGCCCCTGCGATATTATTTGTTAATTATCAGACTTCACTAGAATAGAAACTTCATGAGAGCCATGGCCTTGACTTTGTTCACCTGGTATTCCTGCTACCTGAGGCAGTGTCTGGCACATGAGCAATATGATCTTTGGCCAGGCAGTGGTGCACGCCTGTAATCCCAGTACTAGGGAGACAGAAGCAGGCAGATCTCTGTGAGTTTGATGTTAGCCTAGTCTACAGTGTGAGTTCCAGGATAGCCAAGGCTACACAAAAGACAAAACACTAAACAAAAATAATAAACCAAAACAACAACAGAAAAGATCCTTGAATGAGTGAGCCACTATCTTCTGTTCAGCTTACCTGGCTGGCAGAAATTGATATGAAATATACAAAGGTTTCTACTTAAAAGCTTAGTCACAACCACAGAACTAATAATTACGAGACGTCAGCTTGTGGCCCTCTGGACAAGCTGGCTACCTGGATGACAGGGATAGAGGAGTATTTCCTTTCCAGTCGGCGAACATAGGCGGCAAGCTCCAGGGCCTCTTCGTAATAGCTGTTTCGGACACAGGTATCCATAAGCTGGGGAATCTCTAAAATCTCCAGGATTTCTGTGTGCCGGTTTAGAGTCAGGGTGTTCATCCGGCGGTTAGAGCTGATCTCCTCGGCCTCCTTCACAAAGTTCCTAGAAACAATTAAGAAAATAGATTTCCTCATTGTTTTGCACAGTAGGTAGTTACCAAGCACTTATTGGGCACTGGGCTCGATAGTTTGCCTGGTTTATTTAAAATCTTCCCACAGGGCTGGGGGTGGTGATGTACACCCTCGATTCTAGCCTTCCAGGGGCTGAGGCTGATATGAGTTCATGGCTCTTTTTCTACATAGTAAGTCTCAGGCTAGCCAGGGATACAGTTAACACTGTTTCAGAATCCTCATATCAAACTTATAACTCCTATTATAATTCAAGAAACTTTTTTTTTTTTTTTTTTTTTTTTTTTTTGGTTTTTCGAGACAGGGTTTCTCTGTGGTTTTGGAGCCTGTCCTGGAACTAGCTCTTGTAGACCAGGCTGGTCTCGAACTCACAGAGATCCGCCTGCCTCTGCCTCCCGAGTGCTGGGATTAAAGGCGTGCGCCACCACCGCCCGGCAAGAAACTTTTTTTTTGAGACAGGGTTTTTGTTCATAGCCCTGACTGTCCTGGAACTCTTTCTGTAGACAGAGATCTGCCTGCCTCTGCCCTAGAGTGCTGAGATTAATGACATGCCGCCACCACCTGGCTAAAGAAATATTGTTTAATACTTTATTTTTTTGTGCCCTGTTGTGAAGGTGTCATATCCCCTGGAACTGGAGTTACAGACAGTTGTGAGCTGCCATGTGGATGCTGGGAGTTGAACCTGGGTCCTCTGGAAGAGCAGCCAGTGCTCTTAACCACTGAGCCATCTTTCCAAGTCCCTTGAAGAAACTTTTAACTCAAGGCTTAAGAAACTTTTCAAGATCGCATCATTAATTGGTAGCTTACATAAAGCATCGAGATGGCTCAGTCGCCCTGAGTTTGATCCCTAAATGCCACATAACGGAAGAAGAGAAGTTGTTTTCTGACTTCCACATAACGGAAGAAGAGAAGCTGTCTTCCGACTTCCACATGCACATGGTGGCACCCATCTCCCTCCATGTAATTTTTAAATGGCTTGTAGATCTGGATTGCTGCAAGGATGGCCACATTTGGGGCTGAACTGCTCTAGGCCTCATTAAGGACTAAGGCAAGGCAAGGCAAGACACTTGGCCTCTCTGGATTTGTCTCTTCTTTGGTTAAATAGTAAGCAGACCCATCTCACAAAGGCATGAAAGTTAGAGACAGGTAAGATGACATGTATGTGGCCAGGAGGCGCAGTGGTGCACCCCTTTAATCTGAGCACTGAGGAGGCAGAGGCAGCAGATCTCTGAGTCTGAGGCCACCCTGGTCTACAGGGGGATTTTTGGGACAGCAAGGGCTACACGGAGAAACCCTGTCTTGGAGGGGGGGAACATTCATGAAGTACTCAGGACCTGACAAAAGCAAATGTATAAAAAGAGTAAACAATTTCCTTACTGGCTAATTGGGGCTGTAGAGCTGGCTCAGCAAGCACTGCTCTTGGAGGGACTCAGGCTCAGGTCCCCACACATACCACTCCAGTGCCAAGGTTCTGACACCCCTTCTGGCATCCTTGGGCACATGGTGCTCACATTCGTGCAGCCAAACCACTCATACACATATCTTTAATAGCTATTAATATTCTCTCATGAGAGCCCTAACCAGCCTACAAGCCACACTATTGCCGAGTCCCTCAGGTCTGAATGTGATGTACGGCTGTTCAGCCTTTATCCTTTCTCTTTCTCTTTCTCCACTTCTCTATGGTAACTCTAGAAATTGGCTTTTAAGTCCTGAATCTCTTTCCAGATATAGAGGGTACATAGGCTGGATAACTAAGAATATAAGCGTGGGGACCTATTAAGCATTATAGCTCAAAAATGAAATGTTTTTGACGACCTATGATACCCCCAAATAGGGTTTCCATGTCAGCCTCATTTACCAATGGAAGTTTCAAAGCCGATAGCCTCCAACCCAAGCTGTTGAATATTCCTAATTATAAAGGTGCATATATAGTAAGCAGACGTTTATACAGTGTTAAGTATGTCGGGCCCAGTGTGTTGATACAATGTCTAGACACGTAGCTCAGGATGGCCGTAACTCAATACTCAGACTTGGACTTCAAGACCTTGAGCTTCAAGTGCTGGAATCACGGTTTGTGTCAACAAGACTGGCTGGATTTTTATTATTATTTAATACAACAGCCTATGAGGGAGAGGTGGACTCCTGGCTTCCAATTCTGACTTGGAAACTTACTAGCTGTGTTCTCAGGCAAGTCAGTTCACTTCGACTTCCTCGTCTGTAAATTAACAATGACAGTACCTACCTAGGTGGTTGTGGTGAAATTTAAGTGGATTAATAAGGCAACAGGGAGAGAGCTCTGCGCTCCACGTAGGGGTCAGCTACAGATATGGGCCTCTCAGCATTAGGCCAGCCGCACCTGCAGCTCTGCTGAAAGCTGGGCAGACGGTCGAGCAGGTGACCGAGGGACGTTTCCACGTCGCCAAAGAGACGGTGGATGCGCTCGGTGCACTCGGCACCGCGAATGAACGTCTTGTAATTGGCGAAGGCCAGGTCGCGCGTCTGCTGCAGCAGCTGGGCCCGCTCCTCCGCCAAGCGCTCGGGCTCGCGTCGCAGCCGGTCCAGCCCCGAGCCGCTCAGCTCCCGGAGGTATCGGCCCACGTCAGGCCGCTCACGCCACTGGGCCTCGGGGAAGCGGTCGCGGAAGAGCGACGCCAGGAGTCCCTCATCTTCCACCTCCCCCAGCGCGGCTGCTGTGGCCGTCGCCGTGGCAGAAGCAGGAGCGGAGGACTGGAGAGTCACAGCAGTCGCCATCTTCCCAGCCAGCCAGCCACACGGTCACTTCCTCTCCAGATCGGGAAGGGCGCTGGCTTCGCGCCTGGAACCGGAAACGGGTTGGGAAACATTTCCTTTCTCTATGGTTTCTCCGCCCAGCCAGCTCGGAGGTCCTCCGAGCTAGGTGGCACTAGCACAGAGAACACGTGGCACAGGGCTAGAGAGGCACGCTTTGGTGTTGCCAGGAAGCGGGGTAAGGTGACTTCCGTTTCTGTCTCTCCCGGCACGAGGATCCCGGGAGCCTGGCTAGCAGGAAAATGCGGCCGTTGACAGAAGAAGAGACCCGAGTGATGTTTGAGAAGATAGCGAAATAGTAGGCACCCAAGAGGCGGACGGGGGACGGGCGTGCGGGGAGCGGGGACGCGACCCTGGGGCGGGACGGTCCCGGCATAGCCTCCAGTCTCCCTTCTGCCCTCAGCATCGGGGAGAACCTGCAGCTCCTGGTGGACAGGCCCGACGGCACCTACTGCTTCCGATTGCACAACGACCGCGTGTACTATGTGAGGTGAGGTGGGGCTTGGCGCGCACGTGTAACCGGGCTGGAGGCCCGCGTCCGTCGGTGGCCGTCACCCAGGCACCTTCCTTCCTCTTCCTTGTAGTGAGATGATCCTGAAGCTGGCCGCCAACATCTCCGGGGAGAAGTTGGTTTCACTGGGGACGTGTTTTGGAAAGTTTACCAAGACCCACAAGTTCCGATTGCACGTTACAGCGCTCGATTACCTTGCACCCTATGCCAAGGTATGTGGGGCTGGTCTACTTTGTGCCATCGGGATGGAGTGGAGGAAGACGGCTAGGTCAGCACAGACTCATTTACATTGAGTGCCTGCCAGTGTCAGCTGCAGATGCTTGCAGGTGTTGGCTGCTTGGGTATGCTTAGGAAGGGGTGTGGAGCTAAGGACGCCGCGTGGCTGCATAGTCTAGAAACCTGTAGGGAAACAGACCTCCCCAGAGTCAGCCGGTGAGCAGAGGGAAGTGGTTGTGCTGAGAAGGGTCCTGGGCCCCCGAGAAAAAGAAAAGAAACTGTTAAGCTGTCTGTCGGGTAAATTAGCGCGTTGAGATGTAGAATTGAGGAAGGAACTCCAAGGCGAAAAGTTTAGGGTCCGAACAGTTTAAAGGGAACGTGTCTGCTTGTCTGTTTGTCCATCCCCCTCCTCTCTTTTAACAGAAGCAGCAGCTGCTCTCACTATAGGGTAGAGCTAGCGTTTTTGTCTCTTGGTTTTTAACCCTCTTTCAGTATAAAGTGTGGATAAAGCCTGGAGCAGAGCAGTCCTTCCTGTATGGAAACCACGTGTTGAAATCCGGTCTGGGTCGAATCACTGAAAACACTTCTCAGTACCAGGGAGTGGTGGTTTACTCCATGGCGGACATTCCTTTGGTGAGTAGCGATGGGAGCCGTTTGGAAGGAGTGTTGTTTCAGTTTACGCACCTGTGAGAGTTACCTCTCAACATCCTTCGAATTTCTCAGATACAGCTGTTTTATTAAAGCTTTTTGTTTGATTCCTTCTTTTTTTTTTTTTTTTAAGTGAGTGATTTGGTGTCTGTTCAATTCCAGGGTTTCGGGGTAGCAGCAAAGTCTACTCAAGACTGCAGGAAAGTGGACCCCATGGCAATTGTGGTGTTTCATCAAGCAGACATTGGGGAATACGTGCGGCACGAAGAGACACTGACTTAGGATGGTCGTCCCGGGACCTTTTTGCTGTGTGAAAGGACTTGGCTTTGTTTCCTGTGTGCAGACATTATCATGTTAGATTTGGACAGCACTGATATGTGCAACTTGGATTCTTTCTCAATGGAAATGGCTAAAAATAGGGTTCCAGGCCCACTTTGACTACTTGGCAAATTCAAGGCTAGCCTGGACTACATGGTGAGACCCTGTCTCAAAAACTGAAAACAAACAAACCAAAAGCTGTCATGTGTTTGAGTAAACAGCGTCTCTGTTCTCCATCTGCATCACCTTTGAATCAACAGACTTGTTCTGATAGCGAGTTCTAAGTCACTGCACTAAGGACAGGAGCCATTTTATTGTTATCTGTGATAACCCTTTTGCAGGCTAGTAAGAGCATCTGGACTTCCTATTATTTTATTAGTATCATTAAAGATAGAAGCAGTCATATAAGACTAGTAGGCTCTGCTGTGATCTTACAGCTAGGATTTAGTAAAATAATAGATGTGGTTCAGCTGTTTTTCTTTGTGGTGAGCGGTGTATGGTGTGGAAGATCCTGTACTCAAGCCTCGATTCTGCTGCCTGCCGGTTGTGTGCTAATGGACAAGTCACTCCACTTAAACACGCTTCATTTTCTTCCTTTGTTAAAAGGAGGGAAAGGCCATGAAACTATTCAGTGTGGTTGTACACACCTTTAATTCCAGCACTGTGGAGGCAGAGGCAGATGGATCTCTATGGATTCGAGGCCAGCCTGGTCTGCGGAGGGAGTTCCTGACCAGCCTAAAAAACAGTCAAAACCCACAAAACTGGAAAAACATCTTTAATCATCAGTGTAACAGTCGTATTCGGAATTAAAAATAATGATTGTAAAGCTTCTTGCATAGGATCTGGCGAATAGTTTTGGAATAAATACTAAGATATATTTTTAAAAGAATTTTAGATTTATTTTTTGTGTATGAATGTTTTGTCTGCATGTGTGTGTATGTATGTGCCTCATGACATGGAGGCCAGAAGAGGGTCTTGGATGCCCTGGAACTATAATTACAGATGTATGTGAGCTGCTGTCGGGGTGCTTAGAACCAAATTGGGTCTTTCCCAAGAGCAGCCCATGCTCTTAAACCATTGAACAGTCTCTCCGATCACCATTTTAAAAACTGTATGTGTGCCAGGCATGATGTTGCACACCTTTACTCCCTGCACTCAGGAGACAGAGGCAGGTGGGTCTCTGAGTTCAAGGCCAGCTAGGGCTGTGTAGAGAAACCCTGACTCAAAACAAAAAATTGTGTTTGTGTGAGTATCTACTTGGATATTAGTATCCTCAGAGGCCAGTCTTTGGAGTTAAAGGCAGTTGTAAGCTGCCATATGTTGGTGTGCAAATTCCTGTCCTCTGAAAGAGATGGCTCTTAACTGCAGAGCCACCTTTCCTGCCTGTGTTGAAACATTTTTGTTATTTTTAATTGAAACAGGGTCTCACTATGTATTTGAACTCAAAGAGAACCATCTACCTCTGAAGGGCTGGAATTAAATGGGTAATGCTACAGTGGGCTCCAAACTTTTTTTTTTCTTTTTTAAAAATGATTTGTGTAGCCCTGGATGTCCTAGAAGTTGCTCTGTAGGTCAGGCTGGCCTCGAACTCAGAGATCCACCTACCTCTGCCTCCTGAGTGCTGGGATTAAAGGCGGACACCGCTACCACCCAGCATCTTTATTCTTTGAGCCAAGGTCTCACATTGTATCTAAGCTGGTCTGAAACACTAAGTAGTCAGGCAGTCTGCCTTAGCCTCTCAAGCGATGGTATTGTAGGTCGGTGTCACCGCACCTAGTTTCCTTTAAAATATTTTCTTTAGCGGTGGTGGCGCACGCCTTTAATCCCAGCGCTCGGGAGGCAGAGGCAGGTGGATCTCTGTGAGTTCAAGACCAGCCTGGTCTACAAGAGCTAGTTCCAGGACAGGAACCAAAAGCTACGGAGAAACCCTGTCTCGAAAACCCCCCTCCCCCCCCAAAAAACATAAAATATTTGCTTTAAATATTTCTATTTCCTTTAAAATATTTTTGACCACGGAAAGGCCCTGTAGGGCCAGCAGGATAGCTCAGTGGGTAGACTGGCAGAGTGATAGGGTATGTGCCACCAAGGCTGATGCTGAGTCCAATCCCTAGGACAAGGTAGGGAATACTGACCATCACGGTCCTATCGGATGGATGAAAACTCCGTAAAGCCGCTCAGCAAAGCTCTGCTCTGTCCCATCGCTTTCAGCTCCCTCTCAGAGCTTTCTAACGTGTTCCGAGATACGGTCCTGAACTGCTGAGGCTCATCTTAGGGCTTCCACCTCTGGGGTGCTAGGGTGCACACCTGTGTGCCTGTGCCCCACTCGTTCATCTGGTGCTAGGATCAAAGCTGCTGCCCGCGAAGCAGGGCCCCTGTCGACTGAGCTCCATCTTCAGAACCCCCTTCCACGGCTTCTATTACCTTCTGAGTGGAGTCCGTGAAGGTGAGGGGACAGCTGTGTAAGAGGCTGGTATTTTCCAGTGGGGGTGGTGTACACACCTTGGCAGACGCAAGTGGGGAGGCAGACACAAGTTTGAGGCTAGCTGGATCTCCACAGTAAATTCTAGGCCAGTCAAGGCTACATACTGAAACTGTCTCAAAAAATGGTATTTCATTTTAGCATATAATACATATATTAGAATAATCAGCATCAGAATTCACTTTTTTTATTACCACTTGCATTTATTAATGAACACAAATAGGATTTAAGTTGATTTTTTTCCCCTCCAAAAAAAGCTGATTTGACCAAATCATTTGACAAAGATGCCGTATATCAGCATCTCAGCTTCGTGTCAGCAGCTGAGCCAGTGAAAAGACGTTTCAAGAAATACAGCTGTAGGACCCCAGAAAGAACAATAACGAGGCTCTGGGCTGCGGACCACCGGTTCACATAGGTGTAGGTGGACTGGAGAAGGAGAAAGTCAGCCACTTTCCTCATCCTGGCAAAGTTGTAGAAGCGCCACACGTGGAAAACATGGATCTCCACCCTTCGTGTACTGACCTGTGGGAAAGGAGGAAAGCTGCTCCCGCTGCTGCTGGGCCTCCCCTGACTAACTTACCTCAGTCATGGTACTCACGACCCTGACATACATAAGGCTCTAGAACTCGGCAGGCAGAGGCAGGTAGATCTCTGCAAGTTCCTGGCAAGTTCCAGGGCAGCCAGAACTGTTACACAGAGAAACCCTATCTTGAAAAAACCAGCTGGGCAGTGGTGGCGCACGCCTTTAATCCCAGCAGTCAGGAGGCAGAGGCAGGCGGATCTCTGTGAGTTCGAGACCAGCCTGGTCTACAGAGCTAGTTCCAGGACAGGCTCCAAAACCACAGAGAAACCCTGTCTTGAAAAAGCAAAAAAAAAAAAAAAAAAAAACCAGAGTAAGTTCCAGGACAGCCAGGGCTACACAAAGAAACCCTGTCTTAAAAATAAATAAATAAATAAAAATAAAAATTAATTAATTAATTAAATAAGATAGAAATAGGGTTTACCTAAAATGTGCAAGACTCTGTGGGTCCTGAGTTTTCTGGATACTAGGAAATCCTTCTTCCTCCTAGGTACAGCCTAAGGCCCCATGCATACCTCCCAACTTTAACTCTTTTTTTTTTTTAAATATTTATTTATTTACTTATTATGTATACAATATTCTGTTTGTGTGTATGCCTGCAGGCCAGAAGAGGGCACCAGACCTCATTACAGATGGTTGTGAGCCACCATGTGGTTGCTGGGAATTGAACTCAGGACCTTTGGAAGAGCAGGCAATGCTCTTAACCACTGAGCCATCTCTCCAGCCCAAGGTAAATACTCTTTTACTGAGCTACTTTTCATGTAGCCCAGGCTGGCCTCAAACTCTATATAACCAAGGATAACTTTGAATTCCTGATCTACTCTGTTGAGTTACGGGTATAAGCTGCTATCATCAGTACCAGGAACAATTCTAGAACGATTTTAGATTAGGGTGTGTACTCGGCATGTCATTACCCTCTGACTGACGTCTTCTCCCTCCAACTCTGTTAGGCTTATAAACAAATACCTTTGGCAAGATGTCTCTTGCAAGTACCAAATTTTGCCATTTTTTAGCACAAAAGCAGTCATAAATGATGTGTAACCGTCAATGAACATGGCTCTGTTCCAGTAAGATTCAGGCTTACAGAACAAAACTTTCTGTGTGCCAAGGAGACAGTGAGGGGAGAAGATCCCTGCAGGCCACACGTCTAGTCAGAGGCTCTTACCCAGAATCCAAACGAAGCTTTTACACGGAGTTTTTAAGAAAAAGATAACCTCCCCACACACACCTTTTTTTCACCGTGTGGTGCTGGTGCTTTTACCTGCCAGGCAAGGGCTAGCTAGCACTGATTACATCCCCAGCCCCAAGCAAAGGATCTGAGTAGACATTTTCTCAAAGGTCTACAAAATGGTTAATAAGCATATGAAGAGATGTTGGATTTTTTTTTAATTAACTAAAACAGGGCAGTGGTGGTGCACACCCTTAATTCCAGCACTAGGGAGACAGAGGCAGATGAATCTCTGAGCTCAAGGCCCATCTGGTCTACAAAGCTAGTTCTGGGACAGCCAGAGCTATTACATAGAGAAACCCTGTCTCGAAAATAAATAGGCGGGTTGTGGTGGTGCACGCCAGTAGGATTTGCTGAAGGAGGCAGAGGCAGGAGGATCACGAGTTTGAGGCCAGCCTGGGCTACACATAGCCAGGCAGTGGTGGCGCACGCCTTTAATCCCAGCACTCGGGAGGCAGAGGCAGGCGGATCTCTGTGAGTTCGAGGCCAGCCTGGTCTACAAGAGCTAGTTCCAGGACAGGCTACAAAGCTTCAGAGAAACCCTGTCTCAAAAAACCAAAAAAAAAAAAGATAGGTAGATAGATAGATAGATAGATAGATAATCAAGCTGGGCGTGGTGGCACTTGCCTTTAATCTCAGCACTAGCACTAAAGAGACAGGTGAATGTGAGTTCAAGGCAGTCAAGGATGCATAGTAAGAACTTGTCTCAAACAAAGAAAAGCCATGCTACATGCAAGATGCCACCACAACGCCACATGTATGATTCTGTTTGCATAAAACTTCAAACAGAAAGCCTATGGGAACAGTTCAATAGTGACTCCTGTGCTGAGAGATTCTGGAGGGAATGGGGACAGTCAGGATGTGTCTAGAGTTTCTTCTTCTTCTTTTTTTTTTTTTTTTGATTTTTCGAGACAGGGTTTCTCCGTATTTTTTGGTTCCTGTCCTGGAACCAGCTCTTGTAGACCAGGCTGGCCTCGAACTCACAGAAATCCGCCTGCCTCTGCCTCCCGAGTGCTGGGATTAAAGGAGTGCGTCACCACCGCCCGGCTGTGTCTAGAGTTTCTTTCGGGGACATAGTCGTTCTGCTTTAGGTACTAGGTGTAGCTGCACAACCTTGTGAGCATGTGTTAACACAGGAGTGGGCTTGATGGATGCCAGCCATTGTTTGCCCAGGCCTTCCTTGGCACCAAAGAGGAGTGATGTGGGAGGGTCTTCTGTTTTGTGTTGATTTCATTGGTTAATAAAGAAACTGCCTTGGCCCTTTGATAGGCCAGCCCTTAGGTGGGTGGAGTAGACAGAAGAGAATGCTGGGAGGAAGAGGGAAGTGAGGCAATCCTGATGCCTCTCCTCTCTGGGACAGAACGCTATGGAGCCAGCCACCAAGTCAGACATGCTGAATCTTTCCTGGTAAGCCAGCACTTTGTGGTGCTACACAGATTAGAAATGGGTTAATCAAGATGTGAGAATTAGCCAATAAGAGGCTGGAACTAATGGGCCAGGCAGTGTTTAAATGAATAGAATTTGTGTGTTGTTATTTCGGGGCATAAGCTAGCCAGGCGGCAGGAACGCAGCCCGCCGCCACCTCTTTCTACACAGGAGCTCCATGCTGCATGCTGCTGCACTGGAGGTCCCCCCCCCCTGCCACTTGCCCATCTCTTTTCTATCATGAGTCATTGTTCAGGCTCTACCCCATGGATGCCAATCCCGTTACCTCGATCGCATCCAGAGTGTCGTTCAGCTGCTTCCTTTGGTTCTGTTTGTGATCCATTTCAAGCCCCTCGTAGAAGACGCCGAGGTTGAGGTACACTTGCACAGAGCTGAAGCGGCTCTGGTCATTTCTTAGACAAAGCCGATAGAACCCTGTGGGAATTCTTGGATCTCATTATCACAGGTTAGGTGTTCTACCGTCTGAAGGTTCCCTAGACATAGCTGCTCACCAGTTCGTTTTATTTTTGTTGTTTTTGTTGTAGATTTTTCTTGGGGGGGTGGTTTCGAGACAGGGTTTCTCTGTGCAGCCCTGGCTGTCCTGGAACTCACTCTGTAGACCAGGCTGGCCTCAAATTCACAGAGATCCCTCTGCCTCTGCCACCGCTGCACAACTTGTTTTATGCTTTTGAGTCAGGTTCTCACTATGTAGTTCAGCCTGGACTTGAACCCAGAATTCTCCTGCCTCGGCCTTTGTAACACTGAGATAAGTCACTTGCTACCACTTCTAGTTTTTTCCCTGGTTTCAAAATTACTACTGTAGGGCTGGAGAGATGGCTCAGTGGTTAAGAGCATTGCCTGCTCTTCCAAAGGTCCTGAGTTCAATTCCCAGCAACCACATGGTGGCTCATAACCATCTGTAATGGGGTCTGGTGCCTTCTTCTGGCATGCAGGCATAACACAGAAAGAATATTGTATACATAATAAATAAATTTAAAAAATTACTACTGTAGCATCTGTTTAGAAAGTAATAGGACCATTTTTGACACAAAGGGCACTGTTCTTGTTTTTTGTTTTTTCTTTGTTGTTGTTGTTGCTTTTTATTTATTTATTTATTTATTTATTTATTTATTTATTTATTTATTTGAGACAGGGTTTCTCTGTAGCTTTGGAGCCTGTTGTGGAACTAACTCCTGTAGACCAGGCTGGTCTCGAACTCACAGAGATCCCCCTGACCCTGCTTCCTGAGTGCTGTGATCAAAGGTGTGGGGTCACCTCTGCCAGACCCTTATTTCTCAGTTCCATAGAGACTTCTGATTACTATCATAGCCTGGGGAATGGATACACACCTGTCTCTTGCGTGGCGAAGTTAATCTGGCCCCGGACATCCTGGGAAGTGTCAATAAGGAAGCCTTGTGGCGCATGTACGGTGGCGGCAATGTGATGGTCATGAGACATACCGAGTGTGCGCTGAACCTTCCATCACCATTTTAAAAAAAAAGAAAAGGACCCTGCTCCATCACTCAGACACCAGCAACATGGTAGGACTGACGCACCCCGGGGTCAGCACAGCAGCCCACACAGATGGTGCCCCCCTCCCAGCCCTTTTCTAGATGCTCAGAACTGAAGATGGCTTTTCAGCTACCTCCGTGATGTTGCTGTGGACCCATATCAACTCCGAGCGCTCTGCTGCCGAGCGCCACACAGAAGGCGGGATAGAGTCACCCAAGCGATCCCTCTGCTGAGGGAGAAAGCAGGTTTCCACCACACGGGTGCAGATCAGTGCCACACGCCTGGAGTTCCTGCCTGAAGCTGGGGTGATTGAGCTCCCTGGGGGGCCAGGATTTGGTGTTTGCTGCTTGAGAGTCCCCTCCCCAAAGCAAGCAGTACCCTCAGACACTTGTCCTCAGTAAGCTCAATAGTAGCTTTGGTCTAGCATAACATAGATCGTAAAAGACCGGTAAATTAGGCCAGGTGGGGGTGATGCACACCTTAAATCCCAGCACTCGGGAGGCAGAGGCAGGCAGATCTCTGAGTTCAAGGCCAACCTGGTCTAAAGAGCTAGTTCCAGGACAGCCAGGGCTACGCAGAGAAACCCTGTCTTGAGAAACAAGACTGGTAAGTTAACTTCGGTGGAGTAAGAGCAATAGAGTTCACTACTGTGTAAACCAGTCTTAGGAAGTTGTGGCTGGGTGTGGCGGCACACGCTTTGGGAAATGCAGGAACCTTGCACCAGAGAACTAGGTTACGGCTCTGTAGAGCGCTGGCCTAGCGTGTGCTCCGTATCTAGGGCATACTGCTGCGCACCTGTAGTCCTAGCCCTGGGAAGGTGGAGGCGGGATCCAAAGTGTGAGGCCACATCCTTGACTGTATCCTGGGCTACATGAGACCCTG
The DNA here is from genome assembly GCF_018167655.1 of Microtus oregoni. NCBI lineage: Eukaryota > Metazoa > Chordata > Mammalia > Rodentia > Cricetidae > Microtus > Microtus oregoni. The sequence goes on from NW_024543063.1 coordinate 48,002,533, forward strand.
TCTTCCCTGAGAGCCTCCACAACTTAAAAAAAAGAAAAAAGAAGAAAGTACCTCTAACTTTAATATTAACCTAATATTAATATTAACTTTAATATTATGCTTAGCTGGCATAGCTCCTTTGGGTGTACTTGCCCAAGGCGTGGGTGCCTTCCTAAAAGAAATAGATGGCCCGGCAGTTAAGAGCACTGGCTGCTCTTCTGGGGGTCCTGATTTCAATTCCCAGCAACCACACGGTGGCTCCCAACCATCTCTAGTGGGATCTGATGCCCTCTCCTGGCATAAAGGTGTACATGCAGATAGAGCACTCATATTAAATAAATAAATCTAAAAACAGAAGTAGAATTGTCTGGTTGCATAGACAAACATTGAGCTGGTTATTCTCTGGTTTGAGGATTAACAGAGGCCCCTCCCTGCTTCGCGCTGACTGAAGTGGTTTCATCTGAAATCTATTACGTGACTCTTTCATCGGAACTCCACTGCAAATGTTACTATTTTAGAAGGCATTGGCTCTCCCGTCTCCTCAAACCAGAGGAAGAGTGACGGCTGTCTCCTGAAGAAGCATGGGCTTGTCCCTTAGATTTGCGCACACGTCTGTAGCTGCCAGTTCTAGACCAACCCATATGCTTTGGCCCCTGTTGTTGGCTATTCATCCAGCTCTCATCCAGAGCTGCCTTCTAACTGATGGTCCACTGACTCGCAAGCGGCAACCCCAGCATCACACATGACCCGACTCGCTTTAGAGACGGTATGGCCGGAGGCCTCCACGCACCTCATAGCTGAAGTAGAAGTAACCCATCTGTTCGGCAAATTGCCAGAAACATTCCATGTCTCCTGGATGGATCATGATGGCAAAGTCATGCTGTTCAGCTTTACGGAGGAGCGGCTGGCCCTCAGAGCCCACCAGGGTACCTGCTTCCTGGCTCTTAGCAGATGTTACCAGGCTCCCAGCCACCAGCCCGGCCACGCAGAGCAGAGCGAACATAGCGATTCCTGTGGATTCTTCTGCAGGTGAGCTGTTCACAGCCCTGTGCGAAGCTTAGACAGCAGCTGGCTAATCATTAACCCCACGAATCACAGTTAGGACCAGTTTCAGGGCTAACTTAGGTATTCTACCAGACAGGCGCCCCCCCCCCCCCCCCCCCCCCGCCCCCGCCACATCTTGGCTCACAGGTTTTACTTTCACTTGAAGAAAGTGGCTTGCCAGATCTAAATGGGTTCTAGAAGAACACTGTATTGGAAGAGAGCTTTCCATCCATTCTTTGTTTTGTTTTCTCAGGTCTTGCTTCTTGTAGATTAAATATCCGACAAGTTAATTTATAGCCATTGTGCATACTGACAAAAGCTGGCTGAGATGAAGTTTCGCGTATCAAATGGCCAGGTGCCACTTATGTCTACTCAACACTAGGGTGGTACTGGCCCTCAGATTTTGTGGCCTAGGGCAAAGCACAGCACATACGTGCACACCCAAAGTATTTTTCTCAACATTTGGGGGTGGGGTGCAGGGGTCTCACGTAGACCAGACTGCTTTTAAAGATGTTTATATATATGGGTGTTATGTCTAGATGTATATCTGCACACCAGAAGAGGGCATTGGATCTCATAGGACTACAGTTACAGAAGGGTGTAATTCTCACCTCCAGTAGGGCAGCTCTTTAAAAATATATATATATTTATTTTACTTTATGTGCCGCATTGTTGTTTTGTCTGCACGTGTGTATGAGGATGACAGATTCCCTGGAACTGCAGTTACAGTTGTGAGCTGCCACGTGGGTGCTGAGGATTGAACTCGGGTCCTATGGAAGAGCAGGGAGTGGTCTTAACCACTGCTCTCTCCAACCCCCAGACTAGTCTTGAACGCCAAGATCTGCCTGCTTCTGAGTGCTGAGATTAAAACGCATGCCCCCACACCCAGCTACATAAAAATTTTAATATATGAAGAAGAGCTGGCTAGTTTTATGTCAACTCGACACAAGCTATACTCATTTGAGGGACCCTCGATTGAGAAAATGTCACTATATAATCAGGCTACAGACAAGCCTGGAGGACATTTCTTAATTAGTGATTGATGGAGGAGGGCCCAGTCCACGGCCTCTGCATCAGCACCTGCCTTCAGGGTCCTGCAATGCTTGAGTTCCTGTCCTGACTTCCTGAAGATGAACAGTGATGTGGAAGAATAAACCAAAGAAACCCTTTCCTCCCCAAGTTACTCTTGGTCATGGTGTTCATAGAAACCCAGACCAAGACAGTTATAAGAAAGTGGTCTACCCCTCCATCGAGTTCTCCTTCTGCTGATTTCCACTTACTGGTCTATCTAAAGCTCTCCAAAACCCTCTGAAAGATGGGCAATGGTGGCGCACGCCTTTAATCCCAGCACTCGGGAGGCAGAGACAGGGAGGTCTCTGTGAGTTCGAGGCCAGCCTGGTCTAAAAGAGGTAGTTCCGGGACAGCTAGGAGTGTTACACAGAGAAACCCAACCCTATCTCAAAAAAACAAAACAAAACAAAAAACAAGAAAGAAAATCTTGTTTAAACCTTCCTTCTCTTCTTTCATTCATGACTTCTTCAGCACCCACAGGGAGGGAAAGGCTGTGCAATCCACTTTAATACCATTATATATTCCAACCCTAAAAGTATTACATATCCTAATCTTCAATCTCCTTTTCATGGTTTCAACACCCACTGATTCTGTGACAGGCACCAAGCTCAAAATGTTGCCAACATTTTCTCTCTTCCTCACACTACAATCAACGCTGTCATCTGCTCCACTGGAGTTGAGGGCAGTGACACAAACCTGGAGACTTCATGGCCCCACCATAATGACTGGCATAGCTAGAGCCCTTATGTTCTAAGACAGTTTCTCCAGCTGTTCGTTCCCAAATTCTGACATCTGTAACTTGGGAACAGGTGAGACAGGATCCCACAGTGTACCCCAAGATGGCCTAGCATTTATAACCCTGCTGCCTCAACCTCCCAAGTATTGGAATCTTAGATGGGTACTGCCCGGCTTCTTAATGTTTTTATTTCAGGGAGTGATTATAAGTGTTGCCCCCCAATAGTCTTAGGTGTCTAAATACTTGGTTCTCAGTTGGTGGCACTGTTTGGGTAGGTTTATGAGATGGTGTAGCCTTGCCTAGAGGAAGTATGTCACTACGGATGAGCTTTCTCTAGTTTTTTTTTTCTTCTTGAAACTGGGTCTATCCTTGAACTTGCTCTGTAGACCAGGCTGGCTCTGCCTCTCAAGTACTGGGATCAAAGGATCATGCCCAGCTCTCTCTGCTTTGCAGTTCACAGTGAGTCCTCAGCTTCTGCTCTGGCTGCCACACCTGCTCATTGCTGCAATACCTACCTGCCATGATGGAGTTTTTTGTTTTGTTTTTTGAGACAGGGTTTTTCTGTGTAGCCCTGGCTGTCCTAGAACTCAATTCACTCCATAGACCAGGCTGTCCTGGGAATCACAGAATTCCACTTGTCTCTCGGTCCCAGTCCCGGGATTAAAAGCATGTGCCGCCGCCACCTGGCTATGATAGCTTCTTTGTCCCTCTAGAACCCTGATATGGAATAATCCTCTTGTGCATCATAAAGATTTGCCATTGGAATTGGTTTAATAAAACACTGATTGGCCGGTAGCCAGGCAGGAAGTATAGGCGGGGTGACCAAACTAAGAATGATGGGAAGGAGAAGGGTAGAGTCAAAGGAGACGCTGACCAGATGCGGAAAGAGCAAGATGGGCACACTGTACTGAAAAGGTACCACCATGTGGCAGAGCATAAATCAGAAATATGGGTTAACTTAAAATGTAAGAGCTAGTTAATAAGCCTGTGCTATTTGCTGAACATTTAAAATTAATATAAAGCCTCAGAGTGGTTATTAGGGAACTGGTGGGAAGGAAAGAAGCCCCCCAGAGAATGAACATGTGGTCTCCTGGTTACCAGTGGTCTCTCCTTTTCCTCTCTGGTTATCATTTCGGCTTTCCACCCCACCACCTCAGTTGTTTTCCCAGGATCACCTGGGAGCGTTGGCACCCAATTATACCTAGCTAGGTATCTTTTAATTTGATCTGACTGGGATTATTTGCCTCGGTGGAGAAGTTTGTTGGCCAGAAGAAAATACTTAACAGTAATAAGCAAAGAGAACAGACGTCAGTTCCCCTGAAGCCAGATAGTAAGCATCTTACCACCTGGGAGGCCTGACTGCTCTGGGGCAGTTCTCCCCTGCCCCCACCCCCACAGGGTTTCTCTGTGCATCTTTGGCTGTACTGGAACTTACTATGTAGACCACCAGGCTGGCTTTGAACTAACAAAGATCCTCCTGCCTCTGCCTCCTGAGTGCTGGGATTAAAGGTGTGCACCACCATGCCTAGCTTGCTCTGGGGCAGTTTCTCTCTTTTCTTTCTTTCTTCCCGCCCCCCCCCCCCCAAGACAGGGTTTATCTGTAGCTTTGGAACTAGTTCTTGTAGACCAGGCTGGCCTCGAACTCACAGATCTGCCTGTCTCTGCCTCCTGAGTGCTGGAATTAAGAGTGTGTGTCACCACCGCCCGGCCTGCCAGCACAATCTTAACATAACTTATGTTACAAGCAGTATTCATAGAAAAATTTACAGTTCTATAGAAAGCAAAGCAGTTGTTTTAGGAGCCCTGTAGAAACAGTGAAGTCCTGTGGACACGTGACAAATGCTAGCCAGGATATTCTGCATCTTTAATCCATCAGTCTTACCCTATTCCCTGGAAAGAGCTTTCTAAGGATGGGATCTGAAGGCAAGAAATCAGAGGTGGAGAGAGGCCACAACTAACTACAACTACAAGGCACCGTGCTGAGCAGCTCCGGGTCTCACTGTGGCTTCTTGTGTTGGCTGGTAAGAGGGCAGGAGTATCAATGCACACACAGCGACAAGTTCTAAACCTAGACTTTCCACGCTTCAATTAAGCTAAAGACGAAATGGAAGCTTCCATACACCTTTAAACTTGCTTAGCATTCACTCAGAAGACAGGAAGTAGGGACGGTTTAGTCCCTAAAGGGACAAATTGAGAAGACACGTTCACAGCATGGTGACCTGGCATCCAAGGCTGCAAAGTGGCGTCACAGCAGCTCAACAAGGCCATACAGCAGCTTGCCAACATCCGCCCCCCATGTGAATACACGCTGCACTGCAATTAACCAGCTATGGAAACTTGAGAGAAGCAGGACTTTAATGAAGAATGCTACAAGTAGGAACAGTTCATTCTCATATTTAAAAAAAGATTACAGAAAACACTTTACTGAATTTTTTTTTTGTTTTTTGTTTTGCTAAAAAGACAGTTTTCAAGGGTGTCTGAGAGACAGCAAGCACAACACTGTACAAAGGGAGAAGGGCATGTCGGATTCCGCTGCAAGACACAGACATAGCACGACTAGGGAAATGTGGGTGGGAGCAACCGTTTGGAGGATGAGCTAGGCATTGGTTCAACCAGGATTGAATTTGAAGCTTTATAAGTCCAGCATAATAAAGGGCTCTGAGAAGGGGGAGGATGGGATGGGGAGGGGAGCTAAGCTTATCTACAATCACCATTTTACCAAAAACCACACTGTTCAACCACATGAGAAAAGCGCAGGACAGACCTGCCATGTAGCCCAGCACACGGTAACAGCGAGTGCCCAGGCAGTCAGGTCCACGGCTGACGAAGTGGCTAAATGGTTCTTTACAAGGACTCAGATTCCACAAGAACTGAACATCTCTCATCGGGGCTCAGCACAAAGTGCCTTTCTTCTTGAGTCAGGAGGTCAGAAATCAACGAGGATGAAGTTCATTCCAGATAATGCTCACATTGCTGGATTTAACAGATCAGGGATCGTAAGTACGCACAATGGATTCCATCATTTCTTAGGAGAAGGTTCTATGGATGACTGGGGATTCAAGTTGAAGCAAACCACTAAAGGGAAACACTAATGAGGTTCTGGCACTGTCTAAGCTGTGTGCCTGCGGCCTCTGCTGCAGACATGGGCAGACCTGGCTTTGCTTCTCAGCTCCATGATCTCTGACAACAGTGATGGAGTATATGTGAGGCCTGCCTGGACAGAAAGGCTGCCTGCACGTCTCCTCTCAGTCCAGCTTCTGAAAGAGACATCAGAGCATCAGCGACTATGGTTCAGAACCACGCTCTTGTGCATCCTGTGGAAACGAGAGCCTTTTTCAGTTCATGCCAAGTTTCTTCATGGTCCTCCAGCGGTCTTTAATCATCACAGCTGTTCGGTTGATAAAGGGGTAGTTTTTAGAAATGGCGGCCCAGTTTCCTTCCCCGTACTTCTGCACTCCATCCTTCACCCACTCGCTCTCTTCCACGGTCCACTTCTGCAGAAGAAAACCACCAGACCTGTCAAAACCTGCTGCCACTTACCTCTTTTCCAATGCACTGATGAGTAATCTAAGCATGAACCCAACAGCGAGTACAACACAGGTGTATAATCCTTGTATAATCCAGGTGATGGTGGCACACTCCTTTAATTGCAGCATTTGGGAGGCAGGGGCAGGAGGATTTCTGTTGCAAGGACAGCCAGAGCTACAGAGACAGACACTGTCTAAAAACAAAAACAAACAAACACGTGGTCTAAACAGCTAGAAACCATCCGTGTTCTAATGCTGACACGCCACCCTTTATTGATAATCACTGCTGTGAGCGGCAGAGAGGCTCAGTGGTCATGACCACTTGCTGCTCTCACAGAGGACCCTGGTTTGGGCTCCTGCACTTGTATGGCAGATCACAACCATCTGTAAACTCCAATTTCAGGGAATCAGATTTCTCTTCTGGCTTCCTGGGCCACTGGACACACATGGAACACAGACATATATGAAGGCAAAAAAACACACTGAAAAAACAAACAAAAAAACCCCCAAAACGCTAAAAAAAAAAAACCAAACGAACAAACAAACAAAAAAAAACCCCTGAAACACTGGAACTTAAAACTAAGAAGTAAAAGGGCTGGAGAGATGGCTCAGTGGTCAAGGGCATTGGTCGCTCTACCAGAGGTCCTGAGTTCAATTCCCAGCAACCACATGGTGGCTCATAACCATCTGTAATGAGATCTGATGCCTTCTTCTGGCCTCTTCTGGTTCTGCAGGCAGAACACTGTATACATAATAAAATCTTAAAAAAAAAGAAAGCATCTGTGATGCAGCTCAGGGGTACAGTGTTTGCTAAACACTGTTTGAACTTAGTTTGAACTGTCTTAGGAGTATTTTATTTATTTATTTTTTTGGTTTCTCTGTGGCTTTGGAGCCTGTCGTGGAACTAGCTCTGTAGACCAGGCTGGTCTCAAACTCACAGAGATCCGCCTGCCTCTGCCTCCCGAGTGCTGGGATTAAAGGCGTGCGCCACCATTGCCCGGCGGGTATTTTTTTAAATATTTATTTGTAGTAATAAGAGCAGCGGCGGGGCTGCGTCCCCAACACCCCAACCGCCTGCTAGCTTATGCCCGAAATAACAACACACAAACTATATTCATTTAAACACTGCTTGGCCCATTTCTATCTAGCCTCTTCTAGGCTAACTCTCGCACCTGGACTAGCCCATTTCTAATATTCTATGTAGCACAGCTAGGTGCGCTTACCGGGAAAATTCTATCCTGGGTCGGAGCTTCATCGCGTGTGTCTGCCCAAGAGCTGGGAGCATGGCGTCTCTCTGAGGCGTCTGCCCCCGAGAGGAGAGCTGTGGAGTTTGAGCTCACTTCCTCTTCCTGCCAGCATTCTTTTCTGTTTACTCCTCCCAACTATGCTTTAACCTATCAGGGCCAGTCAAGCAGTTTCTTTATTGCTTAACCAATGAAATCAACAGATTAATATATGACACTCCCATATCATTTATTTATTTATTTATTTATTATGTATACAGTGTTCTGTCTGCATGTATGCCTGCCTGCCAGAAGAGGGGACCAGGTCTCATAGATGGCTGTGAGCCACCTGATGTGGTTGCTGGGAATTGAACTCAGGACCTCTGGAAGAGCAGCCAGTGCTCTTAACCTCTGAAGTCATCTTTCCAGCCCCTAGATGTCCTTCCAGAGACCTGGTTCCATTTCCAGCACCCACATTGTAGCTCACAACCACCTATAACTCCAGTTCCCGGTGATCCAATGCCCTCTCTGGCCTCTGCAGACACCCCCTGCACACACACAAACACGCACACCCCACGGTACACAGATATAACCAACTTTGGTTTTCAGCACCATTATCAGGTGGCTCGTGAGCATCTGTTAACTCCAGCTCCGAGGGATCTGACACCCTCTAGATTCCACAGGCACTGCAGTCACATGCACAAGCCCACACACGTATGATTAACAATAAACTCTTACATGTAGGCAAAACATCCACACACACAAAGTTTGGACAAGTTCTTAATTACCTGCTTTCTTGTTAAACTGACTGACTTTTCTTCATTTGGTGCTGTTGGAAAACATGAGAGTATATTTAGTTTAGAAGAAAACATAAAACATCACCAAATGGAAAACTTGATTAAAATTTCACAAGCACTGAAGGCTGGGAAGACAGGTCAGCAGTAGAGAGACTGCCTAGCTTGAATAAGACGGAGCTTGATCCCCAGAATGGCAAAAGCAGAACAAAATAAATTTCACTAATGTTGAGAATTAAAAGAGCATCATTAAAGAATAATTTCCTGTTTTTTATTTGCAGTAGTGCCAGGATTAAGGACGTAGCCACCACCGCCTGGTGCATTTCTCTATCTCTATTAGAATGCAAAATATGTGGTGGGAAGATTCTAACACCAATGCTAAGAGCTTTAGATGTGCTTACAGAAAGTAACATTTCCTATCCTATACATGTATGCTCAGCATACACACCAAAGAGAGCCTTTCATTTTAAGAAATACAGAGCTAGGGAGATGGCTCCCTAAAGGCACATGCTGCCAAGTCTGATGACCTGACTCTGTTATCTAGACCTCACAGGGTAGGAGAGAACAGACCCTGCAGACTGTCTTGACTTCTACATGCATACATGCTACCTCCCCATCCATACACAAATAAGGAAGTAAAATAGAAGTAAACATTTCGGTCTTTTTTTCTTTGGTTTTTCGAGACATGGCTTCTCCTTAGCTTTGGAGCCTGTCTTGGAACTCATTCTGTAGACCAGTCTGGCCTCAAACTCACAGAGAGCCACCTGCCTCTGCCTCCCAAGTGCTGGGATTAAAGGTGTGTGCCACCAGTGCTTGGCTAAAATTTTTTAATACAGGAGACAAAGGCAGGTGCACGGATCTGTGAGTTTGAGGTCAGCCTGGTCTATATAGAATTTCAGGCCAGTCTAGACTACATAGTGAGGTCCTGTCTCCAAAATAAAGAGAAAGAAACGGGTGAGATAGCGGATGGCTGTAATCCAGCGCTCTGAAGTTCATCAACTGCTCCACAGGAGGTCCACAGACAGACTGCACTACACGAGACCTTTCTCACCCCAGCACCCTACCAAGGAGGAAAAAAGGAAACACGGGGAGCCAAATGCAGTTACATGCCTGTGATCCCAACCTGGCAGGCACAGGCAGGAAGATCCTGAATTTAAGAGCAGCTTGGGCGACACAGCAAGAGCCTGTTGCAGGAAAACCAAATGCACTCTGATTTCTGACGATGCCGCTGTCTCACTGGGACAGAGGGACCCGCAACATGAACGCGACAGTAACATGCATCACACTTCAGCAAACATGCCAAGAGGGCAAGGGCAATCTGGGGCTTACCCTGAACGTCAAACAGCTGGTCCTCTTCCACCCAAATTTCCTTTTCTTCAAGCCCGTTAGGACTGTTCCACTTGTCTTTGGATACTCTAGGGGAGAGCAATGAGGAGAAGCCATGAGACACTCCCTTCATCACGAGCTCTGAACACGGCTCGCTTTCAATTCTCTCAGGGGTCATCACACAGTGCTCCAGTTCACTGTCACCTTCCCTCGGCCAGCCAGGAATCTCTACATGTGACCACCTCCCAGGCTGCAGAGCCATGCCTCAAACTGGGCTCTGGGTAAAGTACAGCACCATGCTGCCATCTCCTTCAAAAGAGGTTTAATTTCATTTGCTTATTTATTCTTTGTTTTTCGATAGGACTATACTGTGAACACATGCTGGCTCCTGCCTCTCCCTGCTGAGTGTTGGGATTACAGGTATGTATCAACATACCCAGTCATTCGGGATCCTTTAAAGGTCTCAGCATTTTTCTGACTTAGAAGTGCAGTCTTGCCTCTCCTTTAGGGCCAGCTCTAGTGCATTTACACTGACTTGGGTACCCTCCCTGTTCCTGAGTTAAACTCAATATACCTTGTATCAGTATTACACTAGGCTTTTCTCCTCCAAAAGCCGACATTACAGAAGCATACTGACTGGGCACTGTGGCACATCCCTGTAATAACAGTATTTGGGAGACTAGTGAAAATCAAGTTCAAAGCCGCCTGAAATACACACGCTAGGCTACCTAAACAACAACAAAGTCAGCACACTTCTCCTCAATGTCTATGAGTCCAGGCCATTTCCTACCTTGGCTCCGCCACACCATTACACCTGCGGCAGTGGTCCTCAACCTTCCTAACGCTCTACCTTTTAATACAGTTCCTGTTGTGCAGGCTCCAGACCATAAACCACTTCATTGCTACTTTACAACTGTAAGCTTGCTAGTTATGAACTGTAAATGTAAGTATCTGATATGTGACCTCTGTGAAAGGGTCATTTGACCCTCAAGGTTGAGAACAACTGCCCTACAGCAACCCAGGCTCCCTGCTCCTTACTTCTGCCTAGGAGTACCTTCCCTGCTTAGGAACTTAAGGGTCTTTTTCTTTTCTTTTTTCCTTTGTGACAGGACTGCCCAGACTGGCCTTGAATGTGCTCTATCACTGAAGGGGACCTTGGTCTTCTGACCCTTCTAGTTCCATACACGTGCTACCACAGGCACGAGCCACCAGGCTGTATGTAGTGCTGAGGACCAAGTCAAGGCCTTCCACACGCTAGGCAAGCATTCTACACACTAGGCGGCATCCTCAGGCTAACACTGCTGTTCTCAATGACACCTCTAAGTACTGATCGCAACACAGAAAGCCTCTGCTCCCACCTGCCAGGTTGTGGCCATCCAAACCAGCCAAGGTTCCGCCAAAATCCTTTCTGTAGTTAAGAAATTGGGACAACGTATGCTGTTAACTGGGACTAGATCTTGAGAATAGTTTACTTGAAACAGAGTGGCACCACAAGCCAGCCTTCAGTTCTACCGTGGACTGCTGTTTATATAGACAGCTAACAACTAGGCTACTGGTTTTTCCTAATTTTCCCAGTCCTGACAGTGAGTTTGGACTTTGGTTCCTATGGGCTATCATTTGCTAGTAACTCTCACACTGCCCTTTCCAGGAGGGATTGCAGAGGCCTAAGCATGTGTAGTGTCTTGCTGACTGTGGAAGGGGCTGACAACAGTCTTCCTAGCTGTCAGTGCTGTGACCTGGGCAAGCCAGGCCACTTGTAGATCCTCCTATTCCTCACTTACTAAGTCACAGCTTCATAAGCACTGGTCTAGTAAGGACTTGTCAAACAGCCTGCACTGCTGGGGTTCATCCTGGAAGCTCTCTGTCCCCTTTCTCTCTCCAAAGGAAACCTTAACCCTTAATGTATACGCAGCCTACATACACCTAGGGGGTGTCATCCTGTACAGAGACCTTCTAAGAATCCCTTTAACTTGATTAATAAACTCCTAGCAAATGCTGACTGTGTTCAAGGTGCTGTGGGGACAGAAAAACCTAAGCACACAGCCTTGCTTTTCAGGCAGTTTCCCCTAACTCTGCCTTCTCATGCTGGATCCTTCTGGTCCTGTCTTCCTCAAACTCTCCCTGCTTACTTGCAGTTGTCTCCAGCTTCTTCCCAACCCTCAGTGGTGCCCCACAGGCCTGGGAACATAAACTTAAAAAACAACAACAACAACAAAAACCCAAAACAAAACCTTTAAATGTGCCCCCTGCAGTTTGAGGAGCTAGCTGCCTGCCTGTCTGTCTATTTACTTAGGACCTGGCCGGCTGGCCTGTCACTGCTGCTGCTCGGTGCTGTAGTCTCAGTCACTAACATCTGGTTCCCATGCCCACACGAGCTGCAGGACTGTCTAGAACCCCTTCCCACATGGCATTCACGACCTTCCTACTCCTCCAACGCCAGCTCAACATCTGTTCTTCTACAGGATGCAGTCCACCCAACACTTGCGTAAGCAGGCTCATGAACTCTCCCCCAGCTCACAGGGCATCCCATACACTTCCTGGTGCTGGGCTCGCTAGGTTTGCCATCTCTGTCGCCTCTACTGGCTTCACAGCCTGCTGGAAGTGGCTATGCTCCATTGTATTTTATTAACAGAAACAGGCAGCAGGTGATTTTACCAATTCTTGCTGCGCAGTTCCCATCAAACTTTAGACCCTGGACATATTACAGCACGGGGCACGTCTGCAACGGTCATACATACTCCCATTTCCAATCCTACTGCATCTGCAATGGTCTTGTTTCTTCAGCTGCTCATGGGGGCAGTGTCTACAGTTCATAGGGTTTCTGTGAGAAATGAATGGAGGACGAGGAGTGTAGAGCTGCATTAACTATGTCTGCCTGCGACTCGTTTCTGCATGCAAGAGTGGCGCATACAGTGCGATTCTGTCCGGAGGAAACCACGTTATCACAGGCCACGGCCTTCACATTGCAGGTCAGAGCAGGGCTCTCCAAACAGTCACAGCACCCAGCAGTGCAAGAGATTGCAATGGCCTTGGAGAGCAGCGAGGTGGGCGACTTACACAGGGACAGCGGAGGTGAGCTCACGGGAGCTAAGAGTGTCAAGAGAGGCAACTGATGTATGGGCCCAGCTGTGGTGCTAGCACCACATAGATTAAGACCCCGAAAGCCCAGGTTTGCTCTTTTCAGCTGTGTGACGTCAGGTGAGTACTAACTTTTCTGAGCCTTCCTCAACTACACAACAGGGCTAACATCCTCTCACAGAGATAGCACTGGAGAGTCAGTTAGGTAACACATGGAAATCTGACAGGCAATGATGGAGAATGACAGTCCACCATGGGAATGAGAGGAAGTGAAGGCACAGGAGAAACAAACAGTATGTTCCAGAGAGAGAGCAGAGCAGTGCTGCAGGGTGGATCCACGCAGGGCAGAAAGGAGCCAAACTCAAAACCTGGGCTGGCAGTCACGGTGGGAATAAAATAGAATAAACATATCCTAACCACTGCTCCATAGCAACAGGCAGAACATGAGATTAGGAAATCTTTACTGAATTTGCTGAGTCTCATACGCCCATAGAAAGGTACAAAACTAAGTATTCATTCTTTCATAAATATCAAGTATGATGAGGCCCAACTCAGACAAATTTCACAAATAGACTAATAGTCACTGAAGCACTTAGATTGACAGGCAGAAGGCTCAGAAACCCTCCCTCCCTACTCACGCCCTAGGGCAGTGCTGTGTAGCCTACAGTGGGGCTTGGGAACTCAAGGACTGCTACATAGTCACTCCCTGCTCCAGTCTCATTCTAGCATTCTGAGCAAGCCTTGGTGGAGAGCAACTTAGCTGAAGTAACTTCATTCATGGAAGCAAAACCAGGCCCAACCAGGACCGCCAACCAGCCCCAAAACTGCTACAAAGAAGGTCTTCATACTTGGGATTCTTCTCCCCTGTATGGGGTTGGTTGAGAGCTCTGGACTTGGATGGTGATGCCGACATGGGCTCCGGGGAGGAGTGGAGGCCTGGGCTGGGCTCAGAATTCTGGCTGTCCTCCTCCAAAACCAATCTGCTTATTGTCATGCGATTGTTCTTGGGCTGCAGTTCTGAGCCTCCCTCACCCTCAGTGAGAGCTGAGTTTTCATTTTCATCTTTCCTGGGTCTCTTGTTTTTGTGGGTTGGTGATGACGGGGATGGCAGATTAGGATGTACCAGGTCTTTCTGGTCCAGTTTTGCAAAAGCTGCTTCTGAGTCTTGTGCAGTGGACAGAGCTTTGAAAGCTGCTCTAAGAGTCCCGATCCCGATGGTGGTCGGAGGGTCCCGAGGCTGTCTGTAAGAAAGCACACAGGAGATCAGTCTCCCCAGGGTGGAAACACATACAAGAAGCAGGACCTAAGACTCTCCATCAAAACAAAACAAAAATGGGTGGGGTGGGCCTGCTTTCTCTGAACAGCTGTTGTTCATAAAAGCCTTCACTTAATGAACATACATCTAAGTTGTATCAATTTTAAATTCCAAACAAGAGAACCTTACAGAGATCAAGGCCAATGCAATTCTCTCCAGTCTGTCTGTAATCAACCCTTTTACAGCCTGTATGATCAAAACAATGTTTTCCATTATGTAAGAGCTCTGAGCAGTGCCTGCCAACCTCACATGAACCTGGGCAACCAACTGACACCGCTACAGTCTCACTGAAATCTCCACTCTCACAGCCATCCCCATCTGGCTCTCATCTGGGGAGCAACTAATGGTCTAGACCCACATTGCAAACAGTGGCTGAGACTTCTGAGGAAGTGCTGTGCCGTGTGATCCGGAAGCAGTGAGACTGACGAGTACAGAGACTTTATTGATCCTCTGGAACAGCTAATGAGTTTAGGGTAAAATCTGTCAGAAAAGGCAAACCGGTAGCCTAAAGGCTAACCTCCCTGACAAGTATAGCGAACTGTCTAACAAATACAAGGCTGTTTTAAAACCAACGTTCAAAAGTCGCAGAGGACCCAATTCAGTCACCAACACATACGTCAGGTGGCTCAGGATCAGCTATGTATAACCCCAGCTCCAGGAACTCCAAAGTCCTCTCCTGGATTCCACAGGCACCCATATTCTTCATACACACTCATGTACAAAATTAAAAAATAAATCTGTAGAGCCGGGCGGTGGTGGCGCATGCCTTTAATCCCAGCACTCGGGAGGCAGAGGCAGGCGGATCTCTGGGAGTTCGAGGCCAGCCTGGTCTACAAGAGCTAGTTCCAGGACAGGCTCCAAAGCTACAGAGAAACCCTGTCTCGAAAAACCAAAAAAAAAAAAAAAAAAAAAAAAAAAAAAAAAATCTGTAAAACTTGAGCAATCTAACCACACACACAAAAGGACATCTGCACACAAAATCTGAACTCAAGCTTTGGAATGGTTAGATATTCTCAGAAAGTAGTAACTGCCAAAACCAGAAAACCTGGCCTCACCTTTCGAGTGTCCTGTTTGGGACCATCTATTTTAGGACCCATCTGGCCTCTGTATTTCAAACCAGGGTACTATGATTCAGATATTGTTTCAGTGAGTCACGTGTTGACATTTAACTCCTGGTTTGAAGAAGGGGCCCCAGCAAGTAACTAGGATTAGAAAAGGCCACCATGGTAGAGCCCCAAGAGTAAACTACCAATGTGCTCGAGGTCGGGGAGGCAGAAGCGGACGTGTGCACAACCCCCCCCCCCCAATCAAATGGCATGCCAGCAAGAAGGTTATTACCACATCACCACATATGGCCCTCAAACCTTTAGTTCAGAGCACTAAATAAACTTTTTCTCGTATGGTTAATAAAAATGTACCAATACATAGGTCCCCACAGGAATCTACACTTTTGACTTTCATGCTATGTCACCAGACTTAAGATTCCAACTGTCTTTTTTCTTTTCTTTATTATTTTAAGATTGATTTGTTTACTAAGTATATAGGTTTCTGCCTGCATGTATACCTGCAGGCCAGAAGAGGGCACCAGATCTCATTACAGGTGGTTGTGAGCCACCATGTGGTTGCCAAGAATTGAACTCAGGACCTCTAGAAGAGTGGCCAGTACTCTTAACTGCTGAGCCATCTCTCCAACCAGGCCTTCCCGCCCCCACTTGAGACAGGGTCTCACTATATAGCCTAGGCTAGTCTCTAACATAGAGCCTCTTGCTTCTGTCTCCCAAATGCTGGTATTAAACCTATGAACTACCAGAGGCAGGCAATCTCTGAGTTCAAGGCCAGCTTGGTCTACAGAATGAGTTCCAAGACAGACAGGATGACATAGAGAAGCCTTGTTTCCAAAAACCAAAAACAAACAAGCAAACAAACAGAAAGAGCTATGTGCCACCATGCCCAGCTTCACTATCCAGTTGGGCTCAGTGGCTCACGCTGCAGTCCTAGCACATGGGAAGCAGAAGAGGACGGAGTTCCTGCACAAAATGGGCTACAAAGTGAGGCTCTGTCTCCATAAAATGAAAGGAGTGTGCACATTTGTGTGTGTGTGTGTGTGAGAGAGAGAGAGAGAGAGAGAGAGAGAGAGAGAGAGAGAGAGAGACAGATCCACAAGTTATAGGTGAGATAGAGAAGTAAAAACAGAACCTTTGGGGGAAGTGCCAATCAGGATCTTCTCTAGGAGACCCCAGAGGGCTAGTTTCATTTTCCCAGGCCACGTCCTCACAATGGTATGTCACCACTCACAATGGTATGTCACCACTCACAATGGTATGTCACCACTCACAATGGTACGCCAATAACCTGGTGATGTTATCAAGTCTGCTAAGAGAAACTGACCTTGCTAAATGCTTTCCCCACAATCACGAAAGGACACCCTCACCTTGAAGGCTCTCTTAGTGGCTTGTCCACTGCCTCTGGGACTGGCTGCTTTTCTTCCTTCGCAGCACTTGAAGCAGCAGATTCGGATTTCAAAGCCTTTTTGGCCATCTGGGAAAGGAAGGGTGTCATTAAGAGGAAGCCAGAGAAGTTCTTAGTGTCTAGTCTTTCACCAAGAACATACACAACACAAAGCAACCCATTTACAAATCCAACCCAGGCAGTGGTTAGAGGACACAGATGAGCACAGCATGACGTGGAAAACCTTCAACTTTCTCTTCCTTACCATAAAACAACAACAGACCCACCATAGATGGCAAGCTACATGAAAGAGAACTCTCTTACTCTCTTGCATTGACTGAACCTTCCAACCTCAGTCCTATCTAATCCAAGTCTCTTCAGGAGTCAGGTATAAAAGTTAAATTTCTTCTCCTATTTCTTAAAAAATATTTTTTATTTTCTCATGTACCACACACCCATGGAGGTCAGAAGAGGTTATCATCACACTGCCTAGAACTGGAGTTGCAGGTGGTTGTGAGCCACCTTGTTACCTTGTAGGTACTTGGGACCTAACTTGGGTCCTTTGCAAGAGCAGTCACGTGCTCTTAACCACTGAGCCATTTTTTCAGTCCCCACCTCCCCTTAAGGCAGGGTCTCAGTATACAGTTCTGGATGTTCTGGATGCTATAAACTTGACAGACGGACCAGGTTTGCCTTGGACTTACTGTGATTTTTCTCTTTGTTTTCCAAGTGTGCCACCATGCCTGGTTCAAATGGTTTTTTCAAACCTTAGGATAACTGACAGATAGGAATGATTTTTAGTTTGTGTATGTAATGTTTAACTATATCCCCACCAATGTTTTGTCTTACTGACAACTATTTGAAAATCCTTAATATTACACAGGAAACCCTAGGCAGGTCATTCTTGCCCTAACTCTACTCATCTGGCCCCTCCTACTCTTACATGTAGACTGTTCCATTCATTTCAGGTCCATCTATCCTCATGTAAGCAGCAGCAGAATATTTTTCAGTTACCCAAAATGAAAAGGAATGAAACACACCTAGACCAAAGTTCCTGCATCCGGATGCTTCCTGGCTAGCTACTCCAAATACCACCACCTTTACAAGTGACCGAGACCTGTCCAATGGCTTATAGGATCCCTCACTGCACTACCCTAATAGAGGCTTCAGAACCTGCATCGTGACAGACAGACTATTGTTGTGTTTGTTTGTTTTTTTGAGACAGGGTTTCTCAAAAGCTTTGGGGCCTGTCCTGGAACTAGCTCTTGTAGATAAGGTTGGCCTTGAACTCTGACTGCCTCAGTCTTCCAAGCTGGGATTAAAGGTGAGCGCCATCACCCCCAGCCAATCACAGGCTATTTTTAATATTATCAAAATCCTGGGGGCTGGAGAGATGATTCAGTGGTTAAGAACACTGACTGATCTTCCAAAGTTCTTGAGTTTAATTCCCAGCAACCATGTGGTGGCTCACAACCATCTGTAATGAGATTTGGTGCCCTTTTCTGGCCTGCAGGCATACATGCAGACAGAACACTGCATGCATAATAAATACATACATAAATCTTAAAAACAAAACAAAATAAAACACAAAAAAACAAACCTAAACCTAGTTCCCTAACTTTACTCTCTCTTTTTTGGTGGTGCTGGGGTGGGGACCAAACATACTAGATCAAGTGTTTTAGTATTAAACTACATCTCCATCCATTAGGTTCTTTGGATAGGGACTGGCTGTGTAGTCTAGGCTAGCCTCAAAACTCATGCTCTTTCTGCCTTACTGTACAGACTGGTGATTGGGCCTCACCACGCAATCTCAAGTCCAACTAAAGGATTATTGCATAAGGCCAGAGGAGCACTGTGGCCCATACCTTTAATCCTAGCACTAGGAGGCAGAGATAGTTCGACAGTGTGATGCCAGCCTGGTCTACACTTTCCCAGGCTACCACAGTGAGACCCTATCTCAAAAGGGGCGGGGGTAGGCTAGAGAACAGCTCAGCAGTCAAGAGCACTGGATACTCTTGTAGAGGACCCAGTTTGATTCTCAGCACCCACATGGTGGCTCAATAACAATCAGTAACTCCAGCAGTCCCAGGGGATCTGACACCTTCTGGTCTCTATGGTTCCTTTGGATGGTATCATACTTCTAGTCTCTCCTCCCTTAACCTCACACCCCCATCTACCAACTCCCATCACTCCACGTCTACCTTTCAGCTCAGATTCCACTGCCTGTGGAAACCAGGACTATAAGAGAATGCTCTACTTCAGCTACAAGATTAGTCACATGTAAGAGTCTAAGATGCAAGGAGAGAGAAACCAGGTATGTTGTCTGCCACAGCCAGGAGCTCATCTTCGGGATTTCACAGGCACTTAAGAAAGGTAGTGCAGGGGGCTGGAGAGATGGCTCAGTGGTTAAGAGCACTGCTTGCTCTTCCAAAGGTCCTGAGTTCAATTCCCAGCAACCACATGGTGGCTCACTACCATCTATAAAGGGATTTGGTGCCCTCTTCTGGCCTGCAGGCATAGATGCAGGATACTAACAATACTGTATACATAATAAATAAATCTTAAAAAAAAAAGGTAGTGCATATAAACCAGTCAATGTCACACCATTCTTTTCACACCAAAACATGGTTATGGGAAGAGAAGAGAGGCCAAGGCACACCGTGAGGAGGTAGGGCTCTGTGTCATCCAGGTGGCTCTCCAGGAAACGCAACATCTTCTGCTGGAAGGTCTCATAGGAAAAGTTCTGGATAACAGGGTGGGCCAAGTTTTTTTCTCGGATAATGTTCAGGAGATCAGTTCTTAGCTTCTACACGAAAGATTGACGTTTGCAACAGGAGAAAGGAAGAGAACAGGACAACATCAGGGCTGAGCTGAGACAGAATATCACCAACACATCTGCAGTACTGTCAGACAACTCAAAGGATCGGCTGATGAAATCATGGTTCAGCAACAGTGAATGAGTTACTATGTGGCTAGTCACAAAGAGGGACAAAGAAGCTCCATTGTATGTTAATAAAAAATCATGGGCTGGAGAGATGGCTCAGCGGTTAAGAGCATTGCCTTGTCTTCCAAAGGTCCTGAGTTCAATTCCCAGCACCCACATGGTGGGTTCTAATGCCCTCTTCTGACATCAAGTTATCTATGCAAATAGAGCACACACACTCTCTCATACACACACACACACACACTCTAAACAAATCTTTAAAAAAAGGGAGAAAAAAGCAAAAGAAAATCCCTTGCGGGGCTGGAGAGATGGCTCAGTGGTTGGGAGCACTGCCTGCTCTTCTGGAGGTCCTGAGTTCAATTCCCAGCCGCCACATGGTGGCTCACAACCATCTGTAGTGAGATCTGGCGCCCTCTTCTCGCATGCAGGCATACATAGAGACAGAATGTTGTATACATAATAAGTAAATAAAATCTTTTTTTTTAAAAAAAAAAATCCCTTGCTACATTAAGAGGAAAAAAAGGGGGTAAGTGTTCAGAATAGTGTGTCAGTGTGAAGAGCCTGCCAGGTCCCATCGACAGACAGAGGAGGAAAATGTGCTCATGTGTACACAGATAAGACTTGCCCGTAGACAGTAGTATCTCTGAAACGGTAAGAAGGCTGCCTCTGAGAGTAGGTGAGGGCAAAGACAAGGGGACTGTCACTTAACTCTTATTATCCCCACTTCATTTTCACTTGTGTGTGTGTGACTGCCTGTGCACATGTGTCTTTGTGTAACAGCACAAGGATGACGGTCATAGGACAACTTGCAGGTGCTGGGTCTTAGGGATGGAACTCAGGTTGCCAAACACTTTTACTGATTTAACAGGCCCTTAAAATATTGTTTTTGAATTTTGTACTATTACACATTAGCTCTTCAAAGATAAAGGGGCTTTTGCTAGGCATGGTGGTGCATAGTGGTACATGCTAGACCTTTATTCCTATCACGTGGGAGACAGAGGCAGGCAAAGATCTGTTAGTTTGAGGCCAGTCAGGTCTACATAGTTAGTTCAACAACTGCCACAGCTACAGAGTCTCTGCTTCAAAACAACAACAGAAAAGATAAAGTGGTTGTGAGCATGTTTGGTGCCAGGGCTCAAACTCTGCATGTTAGGTAAGTGCCCTACCATTAAGAATATCCCCAGCCTAAAACCAAGTTTATAAAATAATACAGGCTGGGGATAGAGAACTCAGCTGAGGCTGTAGTTCAAAATGTCTTCCACACTTTTAACAGGAAATGGAGTTACTAAGTCTTTTCCAAAGTAGCCTCCAAAGTTCACAGGGCTAACGTTCATACAGACAGAGCTACAAGTGCCATACTTATTGTTAAGTATCTGGTACTGATTACTTAAATGTTCTATCACAAAACTGACAGAACAGGAAAAACAAGTGGTCTGAAAAGCCCTTCTCAGACACTGAAGCCAGAGTCTGTTACTTTAGAAATAAAAAGACGTGGGACGTTTATAAGGCAGTCTCACTGTGTCTTAGGTGTGCCTTACACCTCTACATAGCCCAAGGCAGGAACCAACTTGCAATCCTCTTGCCTAAGGCCTCAGAAATTGTGACCACAGAAAAGATGTTGGGTATTTAAAGGCAAACACTTAGGTGATTTTTTCTTTTTTTTTTTTTTGGATACAAAGTCTACTCTAGTTCTAGCTAGCCTGGATGCACTATATAGACTAGGCTGGCCTTGCAAAGATTGGCCCGCATCTGCCTCCCAAGTGCTGGAGTTAATGGTGTGTCCTTCCGCACCTGGGATAAGTGACAGTCTTACAAAGAACCCTTTTCTTACTGCTCCACAAAAGGCAGTGAGATGGATTAAGTCACAGAAATAAAAATATATCAAATTTACCTGAGTTGTAGGGTCCTTGGACATGTATTTTTTCAAAATTTTTGAAGCCTTTTCAAATTCTTTGTTTTTGATACAAATAATGACAGCCTATAAAAGGGAGAAAAACTTAAAAGTTTTGTAATGACAGATGTCATTAAAATATCAAATATCAAAACACACTCTATCGAAAAGCTAACCTTCACATCGCATCAAATTCCTGTACTTAAAAGCCAACATCACCGCTCAAGCACTAAGAGCAACCACAAGTGTAGTTTTTCCTGTTTTTAATGACCAAGAGAGCAAAACTGGATTTCTTGGGTTACAGACACTTAACCAAACTGAGCTGGACTAGCTAAGGAAAGTCAGGAGGCCTTCCATTCCAGAGGCTCAGAATTTCAGGAGCATAGAACAATTGATTCAAATCTTGGTGAGAGAGGATATAATATGGGAAAATAGACAAACGCTGTGCTGACCACAGCATTCAGCTGGTTCTAGTTAGAAAAGGGCTGAGGCCAATTCTGTGGAATGGGACTAAGCCTCTTACATCATAAATGCCAGCTAGTTACTCTAGCTAGAGTGTACAGAGAATTCCCAAGACTGACAGCTCACCCAAAATGGCAGATTTGAAAACGATCAAGAGTCAGGTAGGACCAGATGTTCTTATCAGCCACAGAGGAATAGGTTTCTGTAAAGAAACCCCGAGAGAACATACACACAGTGAAAGAAAGGGACTCTTAACATGCTAAGGAATACAGCAACCCAGGGCAGATGAAACTGGTGTCAAATCTTTTGAACAAGCAGGTATGTCTATAAATTCTTGGAAGATGCAAAATTAACCATCTGTTGGTGTACAAAAGAGCTCAACAATAGCCTGGAATGGAGTTTAACAAAGGTTTATTTATCTGGGTATAAACTCACAGAAAGAGTAGCAATTCACGCTTTGCGTGTGCTGGGAACTGGAACTGAATCCAGCAACCAAGAGGCCCACATATGCTTTTGTGTGCATTTATAATGCATGAGACCGTGCCCAAAGTAGGCCAGTATCTTAAAGGCTGAAGGAGCTCCCGCAGCACCGTCTTTTCAAATGACCATGTTTACTTACACACCATTTTCAGAATAAATAATATTATACTAACTTTCTTAAAACAACACAGCTTTTAGTTTTTATAAAGCCATATCAGTTCTATTAGGTTTAACTGCACTTAACTTGCACACAGCAAAACTGTTTGGGGCATAAAGCAACAAATATTAACAAGCCCAGACTTCTATAACCACAAAACATAAAAGCAATACTCCCATACCCCCTTTTTAAAACTGTTCTTTTTGCTACTCTATCTTTGCAATATTACAGGAGTAAAGGGCACAACTTGCTCTTTTCAGACTGGGTATTATCACATAAAACTCAATCCTCCTGCCTCAGCCTCCCAAGAGCTGGGATTACAGGCCTTCACCAGCAGACTGAGCTCCAGCACCAGTTGTATTAAGGACGTTTCCTTTACTCAGCACAGTGCCCTCAAGTCCACCCGAGCTGCTGGCTGTCAGCAGTTCAGTTTCTTGCCGCTGAGCACTGCTGTATAGTTTAGGATATAGCATAGTTATCCATTTATGTATGGAACAACATTTGGATAGCTCAGTTTTTGGTCATTATGAACAGAGATGCAAAAACACAGGTTTTTATGTGAACATCTCTTCAACTCTGAGGTAAATACACAAGAGTAGGCTCCACAGAGCAAATCCTGTTTCATGGGGTAAGCAGCAAACTGTTAAGGTAGAGTAGGTGGACCACGTAGCATTCCGTCAGCAGTGGGAACTGTTTCAGTTATCCGAATCCTCTCTAACATCTTTTAATATCCCCACAGGAGTCCATAGTTCCTGGAGGTACAATACCAGGCTGATGCATGGAGGGAATAGAGGAAGCTCCTACGCTATCTTTCAGCTCCAAAAATCCACTTACATAATGTTCTTGGATAAAGGAGAATGTATCAGATACTGTTGAGAACAGTGACCTGATCTTAGCCAAAAGGCTGAGGTGATCCTGTAGTACTTAACTGTATAAATGTATCATATCCATGTTCTAAAGTAAAGCAGAATTTCTGGAGCTATTTATAAGCTTGGTAAGGTCATCTAACTGGCTCCTCAGAACAGGCAGGGTTGTCTGCTTTGGTGGCACTGGACACTGAACCTAGGGCTTATACCAACTACAAAAATGAGCTTTAGTCCCAGTCCCTTGTAAATTGAAAAAAGTAATTTTTAGTTACATGCATGTGGACATTGGTGAATTTGTGTGAGCACTGGTGCGGGGAACCAAACCCAGATCCTCTGCAGGAGCTGTAAGTGTTCCTAACCACTGAGTCATCTTTCCAGTCCCCACATAGTAAAACATCAAAAACATGCATTAGCCAATTGGGAGGTGGAGGCAGGAGGATCAGTAGTTCAAGGGTCATCTTTCAGCTACTTATTAGCTACGAATCAAGCTCAACAAAGAGCCTTGTTTTATCTCAAAAGAAAATAAAAAGAAGATAATATAGTTTTATTGTTTAAAACTTTACCGAATCACAGGGCTAGAAGCTGGCTCAGTGGTTAAGAACACTTGTTCTTGTAGAAGATCTAGGTTCAATTCCCAGCATCTACATTGCAGCTCACAGCTATAACTCCAGGTCCAGGGGATTCAATGTTCTTCTGACCTTGGTGGGCACCAGGCATGAACATGGTCCACAGACACAAAAGCAAGCAAAACACTCAAACACATAAAAATAAAATACATTTCAGAGCTAGCAGTTAAGAAAACTGACTGCTCTCCCAGAGGACCTGGGTTCAATTCCCAACACCCATATGGTAGCTAACAATTGTCTGGAACTCCAAGATCTGAAATCCTCACATAGACATACATGTAGGCAAAATACCAACATAAAATAAAAATAAGCAAATTATTTAAAAAACAAAACCGACTGTCTACAAAGTAAAATTTAAGCCAGAGACAGCTATACAGGTAGACTGCCTTTAAAAAAATTAAGTGTCTAGTGGAGCATGGTGGCTCACAGTTATAATTCCAGCACTCAGGAGGCTGAGGAAGGAGGATTACCAAGAATTCCAGCTACAGACACTATGTCAAAAGAAAAAGCAAGCAAAACAAAGAATTAAAGGTCTATGAATGTGTCTAACACATCAGCATTCCTGAACATAACATTTACAATCAACAAATCAATTTAGAAAGCAATAAATAACTTCTAAAATCACATTTATTTTAGAATGCAGGTGTTCATGCATCCCTTAGCTCACATGTGGAAGTTCAAGGACAATGTGCAGGAATACATTGTCTCCTTCCACTATGTGGGCTCTGAGGATGAACTCAGGTTTGGCAACAAGCACCCTCGCTCGCTCAGCCATCTTGTTGGCCCTGTAATTAACCCTTTTCAGTCATAAAAAGAAACTGCCAGGCATGGTGGCACACACCTTTAATTCCAGCACTCAGGAGGCAGAGGCAGGTGGCTCTCTGTGAGCTGGAGGTCAGCCTGGTCTACAAAGCAGTTCTAGAGTAGCCAGGGCTACACAGAGAAACCCTGTGCCGAAAAACCAAAAATAAACAAATAGTAAAAAAAGAAAAAAATAAGAAACAAAAAAACCCCCCAAAAAAACGGGGGAAGGGAAGACCACTGTGGCTCAATATAAACCAATAATAGGATTTTCTCTTTCCTACCTTTAACCCCCCTCCCCCCAGAAAGAGTCTATGTCTGACACTCACTTTGTAGGACTAGCCTGGCCCTGAACTCATGTCAATCCTCCTGCCTCCACCTTCTGATTGCTGGAATTAGAAGTCTGTGTGGCTTCATACCCAATGGAAAAAATGAGTTTGTTTGTTTTTTTCCAACACAAGGTTTCAACTGTGTAGCCCTGGCTGTTGTGGAACTCAGCCTGTAGGCTGCCTGGCCTCCTGAGTGCTGGGACTACAGGTGTGCACCACCTCTGCCCGGGGTGAAGGGACACGTGTTTACCAGGCTCCTCAGAAACTGCTGTTCTTCTTTGACTTCAAACTCTTTCTTGGGTGGTAGTCCTGGGAACTGAATCGAGGGCCTGGCAATGGCGGAGCTATCCCACTGACACAAAGGTGCTAGTTGTTTCTCTCCTGCTACCCTGGGAGGCTGGGTCTCAGGCTTGGCAGGACGTGCTCTTACCTGCTGAGCCGTTTCAGACTCCTCAACAGTCTGGATTTTCTACAGGCCCTCATTAGTCCTGCTCTCACATCAAACATTAACAAGCAAACTCTCATTAAAAAAACAAAACAAAACAAAAACCCAACAAACTTTTTTTATTAGCACACACCTTTAATCCCAGCACTTGGGAAACAGAAGCAGGCAGATCTTTTAGTTGAGGCCAGCCTGGTCTACAAAATAAGTTCTAGGATAGTCAGGGCTACAGAGTGAAACCTGGTCTTAAAAATAACCCTCAAAGGGCTGGAGAGATGGCTCAGAGATTAAGAGCACTGACTGCTCTTCCAGAGGTCCTGAGTTCAATTCCCAGCAACCACATGGTGGCTCACAACCATCTGTAATGAGATCTGGTGCCCTCTTCTGGTCTGCAGCATATATGTAGGGAAAACACTGTATACATAATAAATAACTCTTTAAAAATAAATAAAAATAAAGTTAGTTAAAAAAATAATAACCCTCAAAGAGCCAGGTGGTGGCGGTGCATGCCTCTAACCCCAGCACTAGTGAGGCAGAGGCAGGCAGATCTCTGGGAGTTTGAGGCCAGCCTGGTGTACAAAAGCTAGTTCCAGGACAGGCTCCAAAGCTACAGAGAAACCCTGTTTCGAAAACAAAAACAAAAACAAAAAAAAAGAAAGAAAGAAAGAAAGAAAGGAAAATAGCCCTCAAAAAATCTATTTTTGTGTGTATGGGTGTTTTGCCTGCATGGATGTCTGTGCACCAGGTGTGTGCAATGTCCGAGGAGGCCAGAAGGGGGCATCAGATTCCCCTGGGACAGGACTTACAGCATGCTGTCAGGCACCATGTGGATACTAGGAATAGAACTAGGAGACCCTGGAAGAGAAGTCAGTACGCTTGTGCCCAACAAGCAAATCTACCTCTCCCCACCTCCCCAACCATGGTCTCACCATGTAGAGAAGATCACTTGCTTCTGTCACCTTAGTGCTGGGATTAAATACACACACTACCATGCCTGGCTCAAACTCTTCTTAGTCACATTAAAAATCCATTGATCTTGGCAATCAAAGTGGCTGGTTCAGTGGGTAAAAAAGTTTGCTGTATAAGCCTGAAGACCTTAGTTCAATTCATAACCCCATGTAAAGGTGGAATGAGAGAATTTCTTCATGAAGTTATGCTCAGATCACCCTACAAATCATGCACACGCACACACATAGACACACTAATTAATAAAACAGTTACTTGTGTAATTCACCAAAGCACTAGCACTTCACTCGTCATACTGCGGCCCTCACTACAAATGCCACCACACTCAAACATTCAAAATAGCGTCTGGGTGTTGTTACAAAAGGAGTTCCAGCCTCCCGGGTCTTCTGAAAGACTTTCGGAGACCTCCAGAAATATCTGAACATGAACTGAAGCTCTAACTTAATTTACTTGATTAAACTTTTTCACTTTGAATTACCACCAATCCTTCTTCCATCTTACTGTGGCAGGGTCACACAATCAAACCCAGAGCTCTCAGACCCTCTTAGTCTCCCCAGCCAGTTTGTCCTCGAGATCCATCTTCCCCTTCTGAGGCTGGGTGACAGTGCCACCTGCCCTTCCAGCATTGACACTGGGGGACTCGATTCCAATCTTCACACTCACATATCAAATACTTAACTGCCAGACCCTATTTTAATACGCTTTAAATTTTTGTGCCCAGTATGATTTTGAGTGTCTTTAATTTCAGTGCTTGGAAGGCAGAGGCAGGAGGCCTCCTCAGTTCCAGACCAGCCTGGTTTACATAGCAAGTTTTAGGTCAGCCAAGGCTACACAGTGAGATCCTGTCTCAAAAACAAAAAAATAGTAAGTTATTAGAACATTTTCCAAAGCTTAAAGGAATCTAGGCAGCCCATAGTATTTTATAAGATGATCATTAAAAGATTCTAGGACACTAAATGAGAAAACCAGAAAGTGTCGGTTAGTAACCAGGAGATAAAGTAGCTGTGACCAAGGCTCTAAAGCAGCCCTCGGTGATCCTGACCTCCTGAACAGGCCCAAGCACACACTATCCCACAGCTGGTTTAGAGTGCGAGTCCTGAGCAGATTTCTCAGACCCGAGACAGGATCTTAGTAGCTGAGGCTTGCTTGCAAGTCAAGATCCTTCCACCTTAGCCTCCTGAGTACAGGAATTTCAAGTAAGTATCACCAATTCCAGCAGTAGCTGAGTCTTGAAATGACTGCAATTGTGTTTATTTATTTTTGCAGTGTCAAGGATTGAATCCAGGGCCTCTCACAGGCTAGACAGACACACAGACTACCACTAAGACACACCACCAGCAACTCCAGCTGATGACTATAACCTTATTCAGGTCATCCTGGGCTGGAACCACTCAGTATGCCACTAGCTTCCAGACCTTTGGAAACTCAAGGCTACTAGTCACTGTTTTAAGCTGCTAAGTCTTAGAGTAATTTGTTATATCAAAGTAACAAACACAGTAAGGCCAGGAAATGCAGTTCTGTAGTATAGAGGGCTTGCCTAGCACATGTTCAATAATTGTAGCTTCTGAAGGTGTGCACACAGTACAAACTTCAAAAGGTATAACAAGAGTTTAATGAAAACAACAACAACAACAACACAAAAAAAAACCACCAGAGGGCAGCCAGGCATGGTGGTGTATGCTTGTAATCTCAGGACCCAGGAGGCAAAGGCAAGAGGGTAAGAGGATAATAAGTTCCAGGCCAGCCTGAGCTACACAGTGAGACTGCCTCCCCCTCATCCCCTGTAAACCATATAATAAGTGTAAGACATAGCCTGGTAGGCCAAAAAGCACATGGAAGTCGACAGAAGAAAATGGCTGACTACTTTAAAGGAGTTTAGATTCCCCCCGCCCAGACACGGTTTCTCTGTAGCTTTGGAGCCTGTTCTGGAACTAGCTCTTGTAGCCCAGGTTGGCCTTGAACTCATAGAGATCCACCTGCTTCCGTCTCCCCAGTGCTGGGATTAAAGGCATGTGCCACCACCGCCTGGCTGAGATTAGATTTAAAAAAAGAAAAAAAAATTTACCTAGTGGTGGTGGTGTATGCCTTTAATCGCAACACTCAAGAAGCAGAGGCAGGCAGATCTGAGTTCGAGACCAGCTTGGTCACGGACCTAGTTCTAGGACAGCTAAGGCTGTCATTGTTATTCCATTCTATGTATATGGGTGGTGTGTGGTCTGCACACTCTCTGAGCACTACAGGATGCCTGATGCTCCAGAGGGCCTGGGACTGGAGCTATAGTTACCAGCTGCTATGCCAGCAGTGGGAACTGAACTTGGGTTCTTTGAAGGAGCAGCCAATGTTCTTAATCACTGAAACCACTGAACCATCTCT
This sequence comes from Microtus oregoni, assembly GCF_018167655.1. Taxonomy (NCBI): domain Eukaryota; kingdom Metazoa; phylum Chordata; class Mammalia; order Rodentia; family Cricetidae; genus Microtus; species Microtus oregoni. The sequence goes on from NW_024543063.1 coordinate 48,031,411, forward strand.
CCAGCCCCAGGGAGTTTAGATCTCACTGACAGATGTTACAAACAAATTTTTAAAACATAAACTTTATGACTTAGCTGGTTGTGGTGGTAAATAAAGCCTGTATTCCTAGCATTCAGGAGGCTGAGGCAAGAAGATGGAGACTGAGGCCACTCTATATATAGTTAAGACCCTATCTCAAAACAAAAGCCTCCAAATAAACAAAAACAAAGGAAGAGACCCATGCCTAAGTAATAAATTATAATGTATGCATGCCTTCAAAGACTCCCCGGCAAGATAGACCAGATGACAAACTTACAGTCCTTGTTTCTAAAGGGACTGAACGGATAACTCTGAACTAGTAACATTTCTTCCATTCAGAAGAACCTGAGCCATTCTCAATGTACCCTTGGGTTTCTCCTCCATTGCTACGGATTTTCCTGGCATTTTACTCCCAACACAAACCTGACTTATCTATAGTAAAAATCTATAATGGGGGGGCTGGAGAGATGGCTCAGAGGTTAAAAGCACTGACTGCTCTTCTGGAGGTCCTGAGTTCAATTCCCAGCAAACACATGGTGGCTCACAACCATCTGTAATGAGATCTGGTGCCCTCTTCTGGCCTTTAGGCATACATGGAGGCTGAACACTGTGTAAATAATAAATAAATCTTAAAAAAAAAAAAGATTGCTTCTCTAATTTCCTTTAAAAAAAAATCTATAATGGGCTTATTCTTCCTTGAACTGAATAATAATTATTCAAGCATTCTTTGCAAAACTACCCAGCAGTTCCTGCTCCAGGTCCTTAACTGAGCAGATATGTGTACCCAACACACACTAGACTTTTTTACAAACAGGATATTTGAGTACCCTGTACACGGTCAATGTCTTCCTTGTAAAACACGGCTTTCTCCCTCCTCCACCTCTAAGACCTCATCCTTTTCAGGAGTTCTCTTTTCCTCTGTTACCCTTAACTTTCCTTTACCAAGGCAATATGGAGCTGCCGTTCTTCCATCCCCACCCATGCATCTGCTTCCGTGGCCACAGCCTTGGCTACTGGAGAAAACCTACCGTCATGCTTTAAGAGTGCTGCCTGAAGCCATCTGAACCCAACAAAGTGACAGCCTCAAATCCCTAGACAGTCGCCGGTTTTGATGTTCTAGAATACCGTCTGCGCTGTTCTTCTCTGACTTTGATTCTAGTCTGATCGCAGGGAATATTCTTTAGTCCCTCTTTCAGCAGTCACATTTCCTGAGGCCCTAGCCATTTCCGGCTTGTTCTAGACAATGGTGCCCAAACTCAGGACCAAAAATGCTTGGAGCCTCTTCTCAATGCTCCAATAACTTCCAAAACAGAAGTCTTCAACGTCAATCCCATTCCCAGTACAATGGTCCCTCCTGCCAAAGCCACAGAAGACCAAAGCAGAGCAGAGTACTTCCCAAGCCTAGGTGAGGAAGAGGACATGCAGAGAGATGACACGTTACCCCCCACCCTGCCTTCCCTCTGCCAACACAGAAAAGTTGCTAGAATGCAGCCTCAAAACCCCCCAATTTTTGTTAGATGAAAAAAAACACATTAAAAACAGTGTCTTACAGCCTTTTTGACCAGTTTTCTACTGGATTCGACCACTGCTTCTGTCAGTGTAAATTCTGTTTTAATCATCTCCAGGACATTGATAGCTGATTCCAGGGGTGTGAGCTCAGCCTCCATATCAAAGGAGCAGTCTAGGACAAAACAATAGTTTTCACTTTAAGTGCCTCCCTAAGGAGCAGCAAACACGTTCAAAAAGTATATAGTTACCTATGGAAGCATGAAGACATGCAAGACCTTTGTTTATATAAAAGATCATGCAAACTAGACATTTAATTCTAGTATTCAGGAGGCAGAGGCCAATCTGGTATATACAGTGCAATTGACAGGGCTATGTAGAGAGCCGGTTTTAAATTAATAATAATAATATAAAAGGACCATGCAAACCCAGGAAGACTTGCAATTATGTCAGGTGGTAGTGGTGGCGCACGCCTTTAATCCCAGCACTCAGAAGGCAGAGGCAGGTGGATCTCTGTGAGTTCGAGACCAGCCTGGTCTACAGAGCAAGTTCCAGGACAGCCCAGGGCAACAATGAAAACCCCGTTTTGAGAAAAATAAATAAACGATTTGCATTTATTTTGCTTATGTGCTTGTGATATGGTCCAAATTCAAATCAACCTATTCTATTCTTGTTTGTTTTTCGAGACAGGGTTTTTCTCTGTGTAGCCCTGGTTGTCCTGGAACTCCTGAACTCGGAGATCTGCTAGTTCCTGCGCTACCACACCCAGCTTCAAACCAACGTTATCTTAATACTTTTCAACACAGCTCAATTATAACATAAACATTTACCTCTAAAATCCAGAATAACACATTTCTCTGATACAAGTGACCAACACTGAAGACAGTTTGTTAAGCACCTGCCAAGTTCAACTGGTGTGTGTGTGGGGGGGGGGGGGGGGTTCACACTCTACCATGGGAAGGAAGGGGGTAAAGATGTGTCCTTAAGGATGTAACTTAATTTTAGCAACAAAAATGGGCGTGCAATAACAGGTGGGAGAAAATAAAAAAACACATAAAAATCAGCCAAGGAACCTTAACTGGAGAAACTAGAACTAGACAATTCAACCACCGTTGAATGAAAAAGACCTCTGCGGTGGAAACACTAGTGCACTTTAACCCGGAATCTTTCAGTCTCGGATGTTAAGTTTGAAAATAACAAAACCCTACGTAAGTGAGCCCAGAAAAGAACACAAAAATAGCCATACCTAAATTTTCCCCTTCTTCAATGCGCGACAGGCACTGCATAACTCGCAGCAACCGGGACACCGTATGCTCCTTCCCCAAGGGCCTGACAAGCAACGCTGGGAAAGAAGACATGGTTGGCTCCGCGAGCCCCGGACCCCAAAGTGTGCCCCACAGACCCTCCTCCTTCCCGCGCGCCGGGCCGGCCCTCACCCTGCATGATGTCCCGGATCTGCCTGAAGTCCCCGTACCGGCTACTCCGAAAGGCCCGCAGCGCCTCGTGGAAGTAGAACTTGAGCACCCAGCGGTTGACCGCCTCCTCCAGCCGCGTTTCCCCCGCGCCCCGCTCCGTCGCGCCTCCCAGCCCCGGCTCGTGCCGCCCCCGTCGAGCCCGCCCGCCACTGCGCGATGCCCGCCGGCCCGCCGCCCGCCCGCCGCTGTCGCTGCTCCCGCCTCCTCCCGCCATCGTGCCTGATCGCCGTGCGCCCTCCCCGCCCTCCCGACTGGGCCGTTTCCTTGGCTGTGACGCCATCGGGTCACGCACAACGCCCGGGCCGGAAGCAGAGCCCGCTGTCCCGGCTCCCGCGGCCATGATACCGACGGGGGTTCCAAGCCGCCCGCGGGCTTCTGGGAGGGAAAGGACCGAGGAAGGTGTACCCCCTCCTCTTCGGCCTCCGTAGTTCCTGTTGTGTTTGGCGCAATGCCTGCTGGGGATTGAAGTCCACGTAGCCCCGCCAAGCGCGTTGTACGCGGGACACCGTGAAGACTATGAAAATTAAGTGCATGCATATTATTAGACAATTGTGAAAAGCCGTGTAATAGAGAAAAGTTTTCTTTGTTTGAGACAGTCTCACTATGTATCCCTGTTTGGCCTGAAACTCATGATATGGACCAGATGGGCCTGGAACTCTGCCTTTGCCTCTTAGTGCTGAGATTAAAGGCTAGTGCCTTTACTTTTTTGTTTTAATTAAAAAAGAATTTTTTTTTAACTTGGGTTTGTTCTCGGAATAAACTGAGGTCCTTGTGATTGCAGAGCAAGCACTTTATCAAATATGCGTTCCTCCTGGTTCCAGTAAAAAGCTATTCTAAGACAGGTCCTGCAAAGTTGCCGGGCTAGCTTTGAACCCACTTCAGAGCCGCTCTCTGAAGCAGTCCTAGCTGTGGCAATCCAAGCTGCTTGGTGAGTCCAGCCTGCTTGCTTACTTAAAAAGAGCAGATTATCCAGCTTCACATCCCGACAATTTTGCTTCTTACTGTATAAACCTTGAGCAAGTTACTTTCCCTTTTGAGCGTCTGTTCCCCCTTCGTCAAGCATACATAATGTAGGTACCTCATGGGGATTATATTAAAATGAGTTGAGTTACTATTTCTGGTGCCTGTAGCTCAGGGCTTAGCTTGTAAGGGTTCAACAAATATTGTGTGTGTGTATGTGTGTGTACCCAGAGATCCAAGGATACCTTTTAGAAGTTAATTCTATCTCTAGCACTGTAAAAATAGAACTTCCCTTCCTTCCTTTCCCTTTTCTCCATACAACTTATATAATGCGCACAGGTCTCAACCAGATATGATGGTACATGCCTGTAACCCACCTTTTGGGGTAGTAGGATTTAGAAGATTGAGGTCTCCCTAGTCAGAGCCTGTCTCAGAAACAGGTGAAAACAAACAAAAGCCCCTGTAATTCCAGCACTTGGGAGATGAAGGCAGGAGGGCTTGGAGTTCAAGGCCAGCAAGGACTACGGTGATACACCGTCTGGAAGGAAGGAAGGAAGGAAGGAAGGAAGGAAGGAAGGAAGGGAGGGAGGGAGGGAGGGAGGAAGAAAGGAAGAAGGAAGCATCTCACTCAGCTAAATCTGAAATGTGCACTTTCTTGAGGATTCTCGTTCTTTCGTTTATTGCTTTATGGTTATGCGTTATGGTCGAACGCAGCCCATGCCAACCTCCCACTCCCGTGTCTCCATCTCCCAAGACACCTGGTGCTGTTCTAATTTTTTGAAAACCCCAGTTTTACGTGTTTGAACCAGTCTATCTACCACAAATACACAGTAAGAGGGAACTACTTTGTGGACTCAGGAGTTTCAGGAGCTCCAGTCTTCTCCAGCAGGGGGCAGAGTGCTGCAGGGAGAAGACCTGGCTGGTCCTACCTAGATCTCTCTGTTTTACCGATTTGGGTAAGATTTTAAGCTTTGGGTGGGAGGCCAACTATCAAACGGACAATTTATAGAGCTGTAATTAAGATGTGAACAAGAAATAAGTTAATACCTGCTCATACTGCCCAATCCCAGTACAATTAACAACATTGCTTTATTTTTTTTTTCGGTTTTGCCTGTGTATGTCTATGTGTATTTGTGTGTATGTGTTTCTATGTGTGTGGACGTGCATGTGCACATGCGTGCACAGTGTATGTGTAAGCCTAAAGCTGATATAGGTATCTTTTACTTTATGTTGTTTTGTTTTGTAGAAGTGTCTTACTATGTAGTCCTGGCAGGCTTGATACTCTCTCTGTAGAGTGGGCTGTATTTGAACTCACAGAGATCTGTCTGCCTCTGCCTCTCAAGTGCTTGGGTTCGAGACACAGTAACCCAGCTCCAGCAAGGTTTTAAAAAATAATAATATCCGCAGTCAAGGAAGGCGCTGTACTATAGGTACTTTCAGCCACTGAATGCGGGAATGTCAATTAATACAACCTTTCCAGAGAGGAATTCAGAAAAAGAACAAGCTGCCATGAAACCATACATATTCCATCTTTAGAAATAATTCCTGGAGGAAGAGTCGTAAGTGAGCATCACAACTTACAGATTTTTCATTAGTGATTACTAATAATGTAGAAAAAAAAAACACAACCGAAAAGATTTGATAATAGAATTTTTAAATAAATCACGTGTATCATACTTAGGAATCTTATTCTGTGATTTTTTTTTAAAAAAAGGCATCTCTGTTAAAATAACAAGCTGAATAAAGTGTCCAACTGTTATTTCATGCCCAAGATATAAAGAAAGGAAAAGGAATAGAACAATAGAAACATTTACTATATAGAATATTTCTGGATCATGGGCTATTGGTTCATGCTTGTTATCCAGGCAGAAGGATCTCAAGTTCCAGGCTTGTCTGGCTATAGAGAGGGTTCAACTTGAGCCTGGGCAACTTAGTAAGACTTTGTATCAAAATAAAAGTAAACAAACAAAACAAAACAAAAGGAGTGGGAGGGCCAGCAAGATGGCTCAGGATATAGGTGTTTGTGGGTAGTTGTGCCATGGCCTGGTCTACACGTCAAGTTTTAGTCCAGCCAGGGATATATAGCGGAACTGCGTGGAGAAGATGAAAGAAAAGGCGAGGCTGGAGAGATGGCCCAGTAGTTAGAGCAGATGATGCTGTTCCAGAGGGGCAGGCTCATTTTCCATCACCCCATCTGTACAAATGCCTATCACTCCACCGCCAGGGCAGCCAAGCGCTTCTTCTGGCCTCTTCTGACTTTGTGCACACAGTACACATAAGATACATTCAGATATCCACACATACACATAAAATTAATAAATAAGAATGGTAGAAATGACTCAGCCATTAAGGGCTAGGCTCACAAACAAAAATATTAAGAGTTCAGTTCCCAGCACCCGTGGCTGTCTCTCCATCCATAAAAATAAATAAATAAATCTTCTTTAAAATGTTAAATAAGTAAATAAGTGAAAACTATGAAAACCAACAAAGGGCTGAGGCCGTAGCTCACCGGTAGCACTTTAACTAGTTCTGTCCCGGGCAGAGGATGGTGGAGGCTGTAGGTGTAATCCCCAGGACTGTGAAAATGAAGTAATAAAATAGAATGCCTTTGAATATTTATTATTCATATTAGCAGGCAACACACACACACACACACCAAATAAGCAAGCAAACAAACAAACAAATAAGTCTGGGTTGTAGCTCAGTTAATCGAGGGCTTGCACAGCATGTATGATTCCCAGGACTTCAGAAGACTTGACTTGGTATGACTTGGTTTAAACCTTTGGTCTATTTTTAAATTCAAATTTAATTTAATTATCTTGAGAAGAAAATCTCATTATGTAGCCTTTATTTTTAGTTCCTGGGATTAGAACCCTGGACCTTGAACATGCTAAGCATAATCTCTATCAGCGAGTCACATTCCCCGCCCTAAGTCTGATTTTAAATTTAAACCTGTTTGAAGACAAAATGGCAAGGGTTTGATTAGTTTCCTATGTTCTTGGAGTTCATATAAACAGAATCTCACACTGAGCAGTCTTCTGTCCGGCTTCTTTTGCTCATTGTCTCTGAGACCTATCTGCGCTGTTCCTTTTATAGCTGAGTATCGTGCTTTGTTGTTTGGAAGTCCACAATCTACCCATCCATTCTTTTGCTGATAGACATTCTACACAATCACACAATCTACCCATCCATTCTTCTGCTGACAGACATTTGGATCATTGCCAGTTTTGGACAATTAGGAAAAAGGTTGCTGTGAAGATTCTAGTTCAAGCTCAAAGGAAAAAGATACACAAGTAAAAGTTTTACATGTTCACTGTAGATTGCCCATGGGGAGATAGACGTAATTTTAGGCAGCACTTTCTTTTCGTTATTATGGGAGAAGGAAAACAAAGCCAAATTCACTTCCTGAGTATTTACTCCATCCAACACATCTCTCTCCATATTCTAGCCTAGGGGCAGTGTGGCGAGAATGCAGTTGTGTTGAAAACATCTTCGGTTTGGATCTAGAGGACTAAGAGCTCTTAACCAGGTTCAGCTCCGACATGGCAGCTCACGTTGGTCTGTAACTCCAGCTCTAGCGGATCCAACACCTTCACACTGTAGGCAAAACACCATCCATAAAATAAAGATAAATAAATCACTTAAAGTTAGTTTTAAAAAAGAAAGAAAATATCTTCTAGCAATCACTCTGTAGTTTATCTTTTAAACAGACAATTTTTTTAAAAAAAATTATATTTATGTGTGTGTGCTTTCCATATAAGTAGGGCTGTCTGTGGAGGTCAGCAGAGGGTGTGGGCTCCCCTGAAGCTGGAATTACAGGTGTCGTGAGCTGCAAAATGAGTCCTTCGCAAGAGCAGTCTGTGCTCTTTAACTGTTGAGCATCTCTCCAGGCCTTCTGTGGGTTATTTTTATACTCTTTTTTAAAATAAGTCTGTGAGTTGGATGTGGTGGTGGTGGTGGTGGTGTGTGTGTGTGTGTGTGTGTGTGTGTATATATATATATATATATATGTAATTGTTCTGCTCAGTAAGTAGAGACAGCAGGTATGCTAGAAGTTCAAGGTCAGCCTGAACTACGTAGTAAGACTGTCTCAAAAAAAAAAAAAACAAACAACAAAATAAATAAAATACATGGCTCAGTAGCTAGAAACACTTGTTTCTCTTTCAGAGGACCTGAGTTCGACTCCCAGAACACCCACTTGGTGGCTCATGACCTCATGATCTCATGACCATTGATAACTTCAGTTCCAGGGGCTCCAACACCTTCTTCTCACCTACAAGAGTATCAGGCAAACACATGATATATATGTGTACACACACGCACATAGGCAAAACGCTGACACACATAAAAATAAAATTACAAAAATTAAATAGTGATAATAAGAATAAAATAAATACCTGTCAGGTATGGTAGCACATGCATTTTTATTTTTTTTTAAGGTTCACTTATTATGTAGACAATGTTCTGCCTGCATGTATGTCTACATGGCAGAAGAGGGCACTAGATCTCATTATAGATGGTTGTGAGTCACCGTGTGGGTGCTGGTAATTGAACCTAGGACCTCTAGAAGAGCAGCCAGTGCTCTTAACCTCTGAGCCATCTCTTCAGCCTCCCTTACACTTTTTTTATTAAATTTTTTCATACAATATATTTTGATCATGTTTTCCCTCAGTTCCTCCTATCATTCCCATCTTACCTTTATGTTCTTGTTTTCTCACTTTTTATTTCAAAAACAAACAAATCCCAAAAACAAAAACAAAACCCCCCACCAAACAAAACAAAACAAAAGTCAAAATAAACAAGCCAAAGACCAATAAGACAGAAAAAAAAGTCCAAATAAAGTAAAAATTAAATAAAAAGCTCACAAAATTACTATTGAGTTTGCTTGTCTAAGGCATGGGGCCTGCTCTGGACTATGGTAGATTATAGTGGTATATTATTTGTGTGTTTTAATAAATAAAGCTTGCCTGAAGATCAGAGTGCAAAGCAACCACATTAGCCAGCCACACAGACCAGGCAGTGGTGTACACACCTTTAATCCCAGCACTAGAGAGGAATGTAAGACAGGAGGAGACAGCTCCCACTCTCCATCTCAGTGTTCATGGAAGTAGGATCACCCATTTTGGTCTGAGGTAGAGGTAAGAGCCAGTGGCTGGTGGCTTTGGTTTTTATGACCTTCAGCTTGAACCCCAATATCTGTCTCTTGATTTTTATTATTCATGTTACAGTAGATATACCAAAGAAGACTTCATTGGAGAAAACTGGTTTTCCTCTTGTCGGAGGGTATCAATTGCAGGTAGCTTTTCTTTTCTTTCATTCTTTCTTCTTTGGTGTGGGAGGTCCTTCTGTCTGTGTGTTGCTTTTTTTAGTTAATGAATAAAGAAACTGCTCTGGACCTATAGCAGGGCAGAACTTAGGTAAGCAGGGAAGATGGAACTGAATGCTGGGAGGAAGAAGGCAGAGTCAGAAGGACGCCATGGAGCCGCTGCTAGAGTAAGACATGCCGAAACTTTGCCCATAAACCACTGCCACATGGCGATACACAGATTAATGGAGATGGGGTAAATTAAGATGTAAGAGTTAGCCAATAAGAAACTAGAGCTGCTGGGTGGTGGGGGCGCACGCCTTTAATCCCAGCACTTGGGAGGCAGAGGCAGGTGGATCTCTGTGAGTTCGGGTATATGTGGAAGCCAGAGGACAATTCCAGGAACCCAAAGGATCTCTCACTAGCCTGAAGTTCACCAACTAGGCCAGGCTGTGAGCCTCAAAAAATCCACCTGCTTTTACTTTCTCTGCACTGGTATTGTAAAAATCTCCCAGATTTTTACAAGGGGTTTTGGGGATCTAATTCAAGTCTTTATATTTGCAAGGCAAGCAAGCACTTTACTGGCTGCTGCCTTTATAGCCCTCAAACTATAAAGTTTGAACTTTAACAGTCTTAAAAATGATGATGATGATGATGATGATGATGATGATGATGATGATGATGGCGTTGATGATGGAGAAAGAATGGATGATGCGCGGTGCGCCATGGTGTGTGTGGAGAGCACAGAGCAACTCTGAGGAGTCCGTTCTTCTCCCCTTCTACCATGAGGCTTAGGGATTGAACGCCAGGTCCCCAGGGTGTGTGGCAGGTGGTTTTACCAGGTGAGCAGTCTCACCACCACTGCCACCCCAACCTCCTATCACTAAGTCTCAATATGTAGCCATGTATGACCAGGACCTCACTACGTAGGCCGGACTGAACTCAGAGATCTGTCTGTCTCAAGTCACTCACTATGTAGACAAGAATAGGTAGGAATTTCCTGATCCTCCTGCCTGCCTCCACCTCCTTGTGCTGGGATTACAGGCGTGAATCGCTGCTTTGGCTCCCTGCGGTGCCGGGGACGGAACCCCGGGGCTTTGCACACGCTAGGCAAGCAGCATTACCATCTGGGCTACGGCTTCAGCCCCTAGGCATAATCTCTTAGCTCATCTAAAATCGATGTCTGAGAAAGGCATAACATACATCTGATGCACTCTGTTCCTCTATGAGCACCTAACTCATTGCCCTTTGTTAAAATAAATAGCCCCTTCTGGAGCAGGGAGAGTTCAGAGTTTAAGAACATACACTGTGTCCGGCTGTGGTGGCACAAACCTTTAATCCCAGCACCCGGGAGGCAGAGGCAGGCGGATCTCTGTGAGTTCGGGGCCAGCCTGGTCTACAAGAGCTAGTTCCAGGACAGCAAGGGCTGTTGCACCGAGAAACCCTGTCTTGCAAAACCAGAAGAAAACAAAACAAAACAAAACAACAACAACAACAACAAATACACACACATTGTTCTGTGTTCAGTTCCCAGCCCCCACATGGTGCCTCCCAACTGCCTGCAGGTCCGGTTCCAGGCCACCTGCCGCTCTCTTCTGGTCTCTGCAGATACCTGAACACATGTGATACATATCAGCTCATGTGAAAATGAACTTGAAATGTATGCCCTGACAATGCTGAAGCAGGCACGGGCAGCCTGTATATGGCAGTTCTTGTCCATGTTGGGTTTCATGGTCTAAGCTGATGAGAATGACGGACTAGATCTCACTACAGATGGTTGTGAGCCACCACATGGTTGCTGGGAATTGAACTCAAGACTTTTGGAAGAGCAGGCAGTGCTCTTAACCGCTGAGCCATCTCTCCAGCCAACTACCAACTCATGCAGGCCCACACAACATACAATATACGTATAAAAAACACACAAAGCCCCCTTCTTTTCGGAATTAAGAGCCCTCGTGTGTGTAGACCTGTTTCTAGGGCTTCAGAAATTTGAAATTTAATTGAGTTTGCAAGCAAAAAAAAAAAATGTGAAGACCACATGGCTAGACAATTTTTGGGTCTTTGGTCATTTAACTCCCCTGGGCCCCGGTGAGGTGGGAGATCAAATGGGAAGACACAGTAAAGCAGCCAGACGCCCTCACTCAAGAAACCTCAGCCGCGGTATTAATAGTTTTTTTTTTCCTTTTGTTGCCATATTTCAAGTGCCACGGAGTACATGGAAACAACACCCACTTGGGGCAGGAAATGCCAGGGAAAAAACCCAGGGGACGTGACATCTGGGTGGGTCATGAGTGACGGTGGAATCTGTCATCTCTTTTTATGACTGCAATCTGCTGTCTACAGTGAATTTCCCACCCGGGGTTTCATCTACTCTATGTCTTATCTGATTTAGAAGGGCCCAGAGGGGCCGTCCCTTGCCCCATCCCCCGCCACAACCCTTGCTTCAGACGACCTAGAGCTGGTGCTGGTTCGGTGTCTGTCGGACTCAGGTGTTCTTCATGAAGGCCTGGGCTGGGCCTTTAAATCTTCTGTAACTGCAGTACCACAGGATTCCTGAGTTTCACCCACACACGGCTCCCTCCCGGAGCCCCAGCTGGCTGCCAACACCCACACCAGCAAACTCACCCCCAGCACCGCCACCCTTGGCTATGTTGAAATTTACACCCCCACCCCCCAGGTCTAGCTTTGCTCTGGAAGAGGAGCACAGGGTCTTGGGCGGTGCAGACGCCTGATAAGCATCTGGAGAATCACCGGTGAGTAAGGACAGCAGATCAGGATCCAGGAGCTTCTGTGTAGCAAGACCGGGGAGGGCAGGAGGCCGTTGCCAGTGTTCTCTGTGCTTCGGAATCATGGAGGCACTCCGCAGTGTTCAGATTCCTGCCCCCTTCCCCATCGGGGAGATGAGAATGGTGTTCAAAGAGCACCTATAGAAACTCCCTGGGACATTCTGTTCTCAAACCCAGCGGGTTTGGAAATGACAGCATTACTAAATAACTGGAGCCATTCTTCATGAAAAGTATTAGACTGAGCCAGGTGTGGGAGCCCATGCCTTTAATGCCAGCACTTGGGAGGATGAAGCAGGAGGATGGCAGAGTTTGAGGCAATCCAGGGTTACATGTTAAAACCTTTTCTTTAAAAAAAAAAAAAATAGGAGGGGTGAGCACACTGCAAATATGTGCACATATACCTCACATTCACGTGTCCAAAAAAAGAGAGAAAGAAAAGATAGGGTTTCTCTGTGTAACAATTCTGGCCATTCTAGAACTCACTCTATAGACCAGGCTTGACTTGAACCCACAGAGATTTGCCTGCCTCTGCCTCCTGAGTGCTGGGAATAAAGTTGTGTGCCACAGCTGCCTGGCTAAAAAAAAAAAAAAAGAAAATTATTAATGACATTTAGCACAGGAAAATTGAATGTGTATACACACACACACACATATGTATGGAGGAGTTGCTTGTATTTTTTTTTTTTTTGTCTTTCCACAGCGCTTAAAATTTAGCTTCAGGAATGACTACTTTTATACGTTACAAGCAGAGATTGTAGCTGGGTCAGCAGAGTGTATATCTAGTGTACATGGGTTCCACCACCAGAACCACACAAACCAGGCATGGCGGCAAACCCTGTGACCCCACCCTGCTAGAGGTGGGGGACAGAAGGATCAGATGTTAAAGGTATTTCTTGGTTGCAAAGTGAGTTGGAGGCCATCCAGAGCTACACAAGAATTTGTCTAAAACAACACACACACACACACACACACACACACACACACACACACAGCCATAGCTTCTGGATCCTGCGAAATGTTTCCTTTCCAGCAGGGGGCAGCAGTGATTCTCAAATATCCCTGACTAAGTGCTAAGCAGGGGTCAGTGTCCACAGGTTTCCAGCTCCAGGCTCAAAGATTGTCCTTGGATCACCAGATCACAAAGGAAGCCAAAGAAGCCAAAGACAACAACTGCACAGAGCTTTAGATGCTTTAGGAATTGTTGAATAAAACATTTTCCTTATGGCTCTTTTATTGATTCCAAATACCTTTATTGTCCTTGAAGCTCAGTTTTCTCTTTTTTCTTGTTTTCTTGAGACAGGGTTTCTCAGTGTATCCCTGACTATCTTGGAACTCTTTTTGTAGACCATGCTGTCCTGGCACTAACTTGACCTTGAACTCAGAGATCCGCCTGCATCTGCCTCCCGAATGCTGGGATTAAAGGGGTGCACCACTACTGCCTGGCTTTTTATTATTTCTTTTCTGGTTTTTAAAGCTCAGTTTTCTCATTTGATAAATTCTACAGATTTGCTGAAATCACTTTTCAAATCTCTCTTTCCATCTGTTTAAAAACACCATCACCACCAACATGCCTGGCAGTGGTGGTGGTGCACGCCTTTAATCCCAGCACTTGGGAGGTAGAGACCAGAGAATCTCTGTGAGTTCGAGGCCAGCCAGAACTGTTACACAGAGAAACTCTTGTCTCAAAACCCCAACTTCTCCACCCCCCCCAAAAAAAAGCCCACAAAACTTTAAGCAGTTGTGGTGATATGCACCTCTAATCCCAGCACTTGGGAGGCAGAGGCAGGCAGATTGAGCGCGAGGCTAGTCTGGTCTACAAAACGAGTTTTAGAACAGCCAGGGATACACAGAAATTATGTCTCAAAAAACCCTAAATAAATAAAACTAGCTGGGCAAGTTTCCAGCGCTCGGAAGGCAAAAGCAGGCAGTTTTCTATGAGTCTGAGGCCAGTCTGGTTTACGCCATAAGTTCCAGGCCAGCCAGTGCAACGTAGTGATAATCTGCCTTAAGAAACAATAAACTCGGAGGCTGGAGAGATAGCTCAGTGGTTAAGAGCACTGGCTGCTCTTCCAGAGCACCCACGTCCAATCCCCAGCACCCACATGGCAGCTCACAGCTGTTAGAAACTCTAGTTCCAGGGGCTCTGACACCCCCATGCAGATATACATGCAGACAAAACATCAATGCTCATAAAATAAAAATAAATTATAAAACATAGACTTTACAAATCAAAATCAGCATTAAGAAGAAACAAGCCCCAGTCCTCTCTGAAATTCATTGGCTTATTAAATTATCTGCTTGACAGCCCTCAGCTGATCAGGATGAACCATTACCAGTTTATCTTGAGTGTGGATCAAAGAATATCATTTTTCTTTTGATGGGGGGATTGGCATTTACTCAAAACACTGATGGAGAAAAAGCACTCTCTTCCACTCTATAAATGTCTTCCAGAGGTCCTGAGTTCAATTCCCAGCAACCACATGGTGGCTCACAGCCATCTATAATGAGATCTGGTGCCCTCCTCTGGCATGCAAGCATACATGGAAGGAATGTTGTATACATAATAAATAAATCTTTAAAAAAAAAAAGAATAGTCAGCCAACTAATGGGATAGAGACACCAGAAATAGAAACATATCAATATAGTCAAATAATCTTTGATGAAGCAATAAAGACAATATAATGTAAGAAAGGCAGCATTTTCAGCAAACAGTACGCAGCACATCCAAAATCCGCGTGCAACAGAATGAGTTTACACACAGAGCTTAAACAAAATTATCTCAAAATGAGTCACAGATTTGCAGGTAAAATGTAAAATTATAGGATCTTAAATAATAGCCTATGGGAAAATCTAGATGACATTGGCAATGTTACCTTAGATAAAACACTAAAGGCAAATTTTATTTAATGCCCACATTCCCCCAAAATGGATTGTGGATGTTTGTCTTTGTTTAGAGTTTTGGTTGCAAGTTGTTAAGGATAATGGTCAGGAAAAAAGCCAAGCAAAGGAGATTAGATTCAGGGTTTTTATTTTGAAAAGAAAAAAAGGGGAAATGCTGTGGGATAATGCGCTTGTACACTGTAAATATCTGTCACTCATACTAGTTTAATAAAATGCTGATTGGCTAGTAGTCAGGCAGAAAGTATAGGCAGGGCGGCCAGGCTAGGAGAATTCTGGGAAGAGGAAAGACAGAGAATCAGTCACCAGCCAGATGCAGAGGAAGCAAGATGACAGTGCTTCACTGAGAAAAGGTACCAAGCCACATGGCTAAACATAGACAAGAACTATGGTTTAATTTGAGTTGTAAGAGTTGGTTAATAATAAGTCTGAGCTAATCGGCCAAACAGTTTGTAATTAATATAAGCCTCTGTGTGTTTCTTTGGGACCGAACAGCTGTGGGACCAGGTAGGACAGTCACTTCTGTTTACAATTCTTCTTTCAGGACATCTTATTGTTGCTCAGAGTCAGGAGGACTGTGCAGTTGGGGAGAGTGTCTGGGGGCAGGACCTGGACAAGCTCCATCCTGCCCTCCTTGCTGCTGGAAACCCTGCCAGGATCCCTGGCATGACCATTGTGTTTGCAGCCTGAGAACAATGAGTGGCCTGGTGCTCTCCTACCTCAGCTCAGTGCGCAGTGCAAGGGCTGGTAATACAATATATAATAATATAATAATAGCAGCAACAGTCAGAAGTAGCAGCAGCAGCGGTTCAGTAGCAGCATTGTCCTGCCAGGCAGGTGTCAACCGGGTGGGATGACCCAGTGGTGGCTTGAGCGTCCTGGTGTCCTAAAGATCTGCTCTACTCCACAGCAACACGCTCCTTTGCCTAGAGGCTGCTTTCCCATCTCCAGACTTTAGGCACCATGGAGGAACTGCCTCTCTAATGTTCTTCTTTCCTTCTCATTTCCTCCTCAACTGTTTGTTCAACTTGGCTTCTCAGTCACCAGATGGTAGAGCTGTAGGCAAGTCTGTAGGGCATCTTCTTGATTCGTGATTGTTGTTGGAGGGCCCAGTTCACTATGGGCCTTGCCATCTTCTGAGCAGGTGGTCCTAACCCTGCAGAGATGCCTCTGGTGCATCAATGGATTACAGTCTCACACCAGGAATGCCATGGTGACAGGAGTCCAGTTACATGGTATCTGCACCCAGTGTCACAAGCTCCGTGGGATTTTCTGTCACTCCACCAATCCACACCTCGTCTCCAAGATCCTCCACCACAATCGCTCATCTGTGATACCAGAGACCATAGTGGCCCTCTGTATAATATTCTTAAAAGGGTGGATACATGCCATTGTACATTTGTCAAAACTCACAGAAAGTGCACCAACAAACCAGGCATGGTAATGCATGCCTGTAGTCACAGTACTGGGAGTTGGAAACTGGAGGACTAGGAATTCACGGCCAACCTTGACTATATATCGAGTTCTATGCTAGCCTGGGCTACATGAATCCATATCTCGAAAAAACAAAAGCAAAAACAGAAACAAAAAAGGAGGCAGAACACTAAAAGTAACTCTAATACAAACTATGGTCTTTGGGTGATAATGGCTTATTAATCTAGGTCTACCAGCTGTAACAGATGTATTACTCCAATGTGGGACATTGATAGTGGGGCGGGCAGGTTCTGAGTGGAGAGGGGCCCATACTTACTGCTTAATTTTATGTGAGCTAAAATTGCTCCTTTTAAAAGAAAAAGAAAAGAAAAGGAATGGGGGAGGTGGGCGCTAGGGATACAGCTTTATGGCAGGGCACCTATCCAATGTGTGAAGCCCAGAGTTCAACCCCAAGAACCATAAAACAAGTGTACTTAAAAGGGAAAAATTACTTTTGTAAATTGCTTTCTTCTCTGAGGGCTATTAAAATGATTCTGGAAAATAAGTGAATAAACAAACAAAGGCCTTAGAGAGAGGAACAAAAGATGAGGCCTGTAATGTATTAATTGCTTCTTAGCTCTGAGGGCAAAGGGGAGCTGGCTACAAACAGCTCTCAGAAGTCGCCGAGGAGAACTGCATTCGCCTATCAATATGGTTTAAGCACATCCACCATGAATGACTTGTAAGAGAGAGACGGTGTTCAGCACACGCATGAGCAAAACTGACTCTTCCAGGCATAAGATTATCTGTTCAACAAGGCTGGTCAAATCTCTATACAGACAACACATTGACTTCCAGTCTCCAGGACCCACTCAGGCTCGTCTGAGACCCACTGTGCTCCAGGGCGCCCGGCTGGGCTAGCAGAGGAGAAGCCGAAGAGGAGTTGCCCTTAATAGCTTGTGACTCAGGCAGCCCGAAGACAAAAGGAACTCTTTTACAAGCTTAAGCGTTCCAGAAGCGCAGCAGAAGTGGGTTTGAGAGAAGAGAGCAGGAGGGATGCGTGGTTCAGAGTCTGAAAGATCTAGCAGGGCATGTTGGCTCATGCACCAAATCCCAGCACTTGTAAGGTGGATGCAGGAGGACCAGGAATTTGAGGCCAGCCTAGGCTACAAGAGACCCTGCCTCAAAAGAAAAACAAAACAAAATGTACACGCGGTGGCGCAGGCCTGGAGAGACAGAGGTAGCAGGAGAGCTACGAATTCAAGACCAACCTGATTCATCTATCAAGTTCCAAACCAGCTAGACAGGATGCATAGCGAGACCCTGTCTCAGACAACAACAATAACAGCAAAAACAAAACAAAAACAAAAACACAACTCTCCCCCTAGTACTGTACCCACAAAACCTGGACGGTAGTGGCACACATCTTTAATTCTTCACTCAGGAGACAGAAGCAGGTGGATCTCTGAGTTTGAGGCCAGCCTAGTCTACAGAGTGAGTTCCAGAACAGCCAGGAATGGAGAAACCCTGTCTCAAAACACCAACCACCTCCCCCTCCCCTGCCAAACATAAAAGCAAGAGAAAGCTGAATGTGGAGGAATAGACCTTTAATCCAAGCACTCCAGAAGCAGAGGGAGGTCTATGAGTTCAAGGCCAGCCTGGTCTACATAATGAATGTCAGGTCAGCCAGAGGTCCACAGTGAAACCCCAAAAGCAGGCAAGTGACCCGGGTGGGTCCTTGATCCCAATACTTCACTTTTCTGCCTCTCGAGTTCCTTATCTGTATAAGGAGACAGCTTAGACATAGGGTTTACAGAGCAGCTGGACATGTCTAGCCCATAGTAGAAATAATGGTTAATCTCCAGTGTCAACTTGACTTAATTAGGAATTACCTAAGAGACACTCCTGAGGGAGTGTCTTTGAAGGTATCTCACAGGGATTAACAGAGAGGCGGAGCGTTCCCCCTGCGTGTTGGCAGCACCACTAGATGGGCTGGCAGGCTGGCATCAGAGAACACCAGCGTTCACCCAACTCTATCCTGACTGTGGCCACAACACGCTCTCACTGCCATGCCTGGCTTGGCATCACGGGCTGTGTCCCCTCAAACCATGAGTTAAGAGAAGCCACTCTTTCTCAAGCTGCCCTTGTGAGGCATTCTGCTGCAGACGCAGTAGCTAAAACAGCAGGTATCCCGTTTACCGCAGCCGCTATTACCTCTCTTCATGGGCTAACACACCAAATAAACGTAACTGCAACAAAATCCTGACAAAAGACATTCTTCGCTTTTCCTCTTTTTTTTTTCTCTTTCCCCATGATAAATAGAACAGATTCAGGAAATTCATATGGTATTTGATACCATCTGTAGGATGAATAGTTAGAAAAATCATCTTTTGTCAATTCCCAAGCAGGATGAGTTCCAGGACCACTAAGACACTAGAATCCATGGATGCTCAAGTCTCACGTAAACTGGCAGAGTATGTGCTTGCAATGTGCACCCATCTTCCTGTGTGCAGCCTCCTCAGAAGGGAGGAAGAAATCTGCACTGTGAGAAGTAAACAAAGACTCCAACCTTCATCTGCAACACTGTAATCTTGGCGAGTCTAGTCCTTGTTAACCACTAATTACATCAAAAGTTAGTAATAAAAAAAAATAATGACAGTATTTTTATTTTATTTTATTTTATTTTATTGAGACACAGTTTTTCTCTGTGTAGCCCTGGCTGTCCTGGAATTAACTTTGTAGAGCAGGCTGGCCTTGAACTCACAAAGATCTGTCTGTCTCTGCCTCCTGAGCGATAGGATTAAAGTTGTGTGCCACCACCGCCCGGTACAGTGGCAGGATTTTAAGGAGGATAATTTATTATGAAACAATAAAATGATTATAAATTTGTTATATAAAGCCATGTGTGTTTTTTTTTTATTATTTTTACTTTGTGTTTTGTTTTTCCATGTTACTTGACTTGAAACCACAAGAAGACATTAATCCTAGAGCTATCATCTACCAGCTCTGGGAACCTTCTGGAACACAAACATTCACAAAGAATGCAGATTGCACTCAAGCTCCGCTCTCACCGTGCACCACTTTCATGAGCTGACAAGAACAAATCGAAATAATAAATCACAGAGGCTCCACAGACCTTCCTTCCCATATAGCTAACCAATGGGCAGCAGAAAGGAAGCTGGGGGAAAAGGCAGAGGTGTCCGAGTTCAGCTTTACTCTGGGACCTCGTCTTCCTTTCTTTCCCCACACATGTTCCCTATGAATGAACTTGGCTCCACTGCCTGCACACCAGAATAGATTGTCCAAAGTGGCTTGAAAAGAGGAACTCATATTTTCTGGACGGATTCTCTCTTGACACGGATTCAGACTTAGGAAGGAGCTGCCTACCTTTTGATAAACACTCAAGATACATGCGCGACCCCCAAATTGAGCTGATTTCCTTCTGTCCTCTTGGTATCTCTTTTATCTCACTAGATGTACTGTGGCTTTGGTTCACGGTTGCAGTGAGTGGCATCTGGGAGTGTGCCCTTTCTTCCTGTCCAGAATCACAAACAACAGGGTGTTTCCCGTAACCTGAAGTCCCAGGTGCTTGGAAATATTGCCAAATGCTTTTTCCAGCTTAAAAAAAAAGCAATTGTATCTATTAATTTCAGATTACGACATGCATTCACATAATTTAAAACTTCAGAAAGTGTAGAGCACAAAATGAAATTTGTTCCCCCATTCTTGTGACTCAGATTCCCATCTCCCTTCCTTCCCAGTTCTGCTAGTTGCTAGGCTATTGTCTCTGAGATTGAGAGTTTACACACAGCTAAAATGACACATTATAAATAAGAACAAGTTCATCAAGCCCGACTGTATGCATTTGATGCTGGGGCTCCTGTAAATTGTCCTCTGACCACATGCATACTGTGGAACATGTCCCCCACCCCAGAAAAATAAAAAGCATTTATGTTCTCTTCCTCCTCCTCCTCCTCCTCCTCCTCCTCCTCCTCCTCTTCTTCTTCTTCTTCTTCTTCTTCTTCTTCTTCCTCTTCTTCTTCTGAGACAGGGTCTCATTATGCAGCCCTGACTGACTGTCCTGGAACTCACTATGTTCACTATGTTTGAGGTTGGCCTTGAACTCACAGAGATCCACCTGCTTCTGTCTCCCAAGTGCTGGAATTTAAAGGTGTGTGCCATCATGCCCAGTGTTATTCTTTTTCTTGTTATCCTTTTATGTTAATAATACTGTAGTATATGGAAATAGTTTTCTTTTTTCCCTCTCCCCACTTCCACTATACAAAAATACTTTTCTGAAGAACAAGTTCTTTAAAAAAGATTTATTTAGTGATTAGGGATCTTGTCTTAAGACCTAGGGAATGCTTAGTGCTAAGTGCTTCTGGAGCATCCTCCTGATGCCTACCTGGCCACCTGTCTGTGTAGGTGTGTCCTCCCTTCCCCCTCCCAGATGGATCTGAACCTAAAACAAAACAACGACCCACTCTTCTAGGGGCTGGAGAGAAGGCTCTATGGTCAAGAGAATTTCCTGATCTTTCAGAGGACTAGAGTTCACCTCCTAGCACACAAGCTGGGTGGCTCACGGCTGTTGTGTGACAAAACTTTTCCTGGGGACACACAAGACACATGCATACTCTATGGAGGCATAGCAAGCCAAAGTATGGATACCACCAAAGTCCAACTTGGTGAACCCTGAATTTATTGGGGTTACTCACAGGAATATGGATGAGCAGTTACTTATAGAGGCAGAAGGAACTCAAAGACAGTTGCATTACCAAAACCCACCCCAGCGTGGGTGACAGTTCACAGAGACTGGGAACTTGAAGCACACTGTGTAGTCTACGAAGTAGGTAACTCTGGTCTAAACTTCTTTCCAGGCAGCTTGTTATGTGTCCCAGTCTTCTTTGCAACTTGGGTTGCCTTGAGAGCAACTCTTGGGAGCTTTTTTTTGCTTACTCTGGGAGGTCAGGGACTAGTGAATCTGATCAGTTTCAGGAACTTCCTAAAGCTATTTTGAGTTACTTTCCTGCTTAAGGAGCTTCTCTGCAGGATAGAATGGTTCAACCTCAGAGAAAACATTTTCATAACACAGCTTACTATGACTTCAGCTCCAGGGGATCTGACCCCTTTAGGTACCAACATACATGTGCTCATACACACATACATATACACACACATGTGCTTAGACATAGACATACACACATATACATAAATAAAAATAAATCTTGAAAAGTTTTACAACTCAGGGCTGGAGAGATGGCTCAACCATTAAGAGAACATGCCCCTTGAACAGGCATTGTGGCCCATACTTTTAATTCTAGTACTTTGAAGGCAGAGGCGGATGGATCTCTGTGAGTTCAAGTTGGACCACCCAGAGCCACAAAATGAGGCCCTGTCTTAACAACAACAACAACAACACACACACACCCAAACAAGTCCCCCAATACTCTCCCCAAAGACTAAGAGACCATGTCCTTCTTAGTGAGAACCTAAATTGGGTTCCCAGTACCCACATCAGGTGGCTTACAACTGTCTGTAACTCCAGATCTAGGGATGTTTGGTGACTTGTGGCCTCTGTGCACGATAGTACAAGTGCCCACAGAGTGGCAATACATATCACTAAAAGACTTTCTCTGTGTAGCCCTGGCTGTCCTGGAACTCGCTCTGTAGATCAGGCTGGCCTCAAACTCAGAGATCCACCTGCCTCTGTCTCCTGAGTGCTGGGATTAGAGGCATGTGCTACCACTGCTCAGCAAAATTAATTAAAAAAAACCCAAATAAACAAAACCCCAAAACTCTTCTGGTGACCACAAAGTCAGGGGGCTTTGAGGGATCGTTGGTAAGTTCCCCGGGTCAAATCCAGCCTTCACTCACACCAATAACAAAGAATAAAACCTGAGAAGAAAGGGACCGGAGGATGGAGGAGAAAAATGAAGTTTTTCCCTTCCAGCTTCTAACAGAGTTTTGCAAACAATCGAAGTAATTAAAAGTCCTTAGAAGTAGCGGGCTGGTGCCCTTTTCACCGAGGGAATGTGGGCCAAGCATGATACATTAAAAGAGAGGGAGCTGCTCCATTGAAGTTAAAAATAACCTCTGTCACATGGCGGATTTGTTGGAATGCAGTGATTAAGGGCTGTGGGCAGAGCGAGAGCTGGCTGCAGCTGGGTGGTTTGCATCAGGCCCAGCGCACTTCCTGGGGACTGTGTTTGTGTTTGCAGGGAGAAAAACCCACGATCCCAGCTGACTTAGGGCAGCTAAAACACGCACACCACACACACACACACACACACACACACACACACACAGAAGATAAGGAAGAAGGGAAAGTGAGTTCAAGTTCAGAGCTGTTGACCTTCGGGCTCATCAGACAGTGTGAGTGGGTGAGAACTGGTCACCTGTGCCCACTGGGTGCTGATTCACTAAACAATGAAGGCCTTCCAGTTTCTCTGCCTTTGAGTCTATTTCAAAGGAATACATGGCCCCAAGGAAACCTTTGATCCTGAATTCCCGGGAAAAGCAATCTATAGTGTCTTGAGAGAAAAAGAGCTAAGCCAATACGAATCATGCTTTGAGACGTTGGAGACTTAAGTTTGTTTCTTGGCTCTGGGGTACAGAACCGAAGGCCTGTGTGTGCTGTGCCTTGGCTTTCTCTGTGTGCTGAACAAGCAGGAGACCCCTGAACCATCGCCTCGGCTTTCTTTTCGCTTTTTATTCTGAAACAGGGTCTTGAAATATTGTCCAGCTGACCTTGAGATCACTCTAACCCAGTCAGGCCTTCAACTTGGAATTCTCCTGTCTCAGCCTCCTAAATAAAAGTAGTTGAGGGGGCTGGAGAGATGGCTTAGCGTTAAGAGCACTGACTGACCTTCCAGAGGATCCAGGTTCAACTCCCAGCTCCTCCATGGCGGCTCACAACTGTCTGTAATTCCAGTTCCAGGGCACCCAACTCCCTTGTGCAGGCAAAGCACCAATGCATAGAAAATAAAACTAAAATAAATTATTTTTAAAAAGTGTTGAAATAGTAGAGTGTTTGCCCAACAATAGCGAAATTCTGTTTTCTCTTCTGCACTTCACACTTGGTGTGGGGGAGCCTTCCAGCAGAAGGATGAGAAGTTCAAGGTTATCTTTGGCCTCATAGTGAGTTTGAGGCCAGCCTTGGGTGCAAGAGACCTTGTTTCAAAACAATAACAAAATAGGGGCTGGAGAGATGGCTCGGTGGTTAAGAGCTTTGCTTGTTTTTCCAATGGTCCTGAGTTCAATTCCCAGCAACCACATGGTGGCTCACAACCATCTGTAATGAGATTTGATGCCCTCTTCTGGCCTGCAGGGATACATGCAGGCAGAACACCATATACATAATAAATAAATTAAATCTTTAAAAAAATAACAAAATAGTACAACAACACACAAACAAATCAAAATAGGACCCATCACCTAGAATGGCTACGATGCTTATAAAGTGCACAGCATAACAGCCAACCTAAAAGAAATGCTTAATTAAAGGCTAATGTGGGCTGGCATGGAGGCTCAACAAGTAAAGACACTTGCCACCAAGTCTGAAGACTCAGTGGGATCATTAGAACCCATGTGGCTAAAGAGGAAGACATACTTCGGCAAGTTGTTCTTTGTCCTCCAAATGTAAGCCTTGGTGCAAATGGGAGTGAACACACACACACACACACACACACACACACGAATGTAATTAAAAATAAATAAAAGGTTAGTAGGTATTGTCTCACACACTATCTGGCACCAAATTTGTAGTCTTTTTTTCCAGATTAATTTGCATAAAAGCCCTATTTAGTTTGAGTGGGATTCTGTCTCCCCTGCCCACCTCCAACAATGGCTGGCCCACTACATAAAAAAGAAGCAGGCCGACTGAATGTTCCCACAGCCTCTCTGTTCTTAGAGCAAACGCCTTCCACAGCGTTTCCTGCATTCCACTGCGCCCAGGCGCCTGCTTTTCCCTGAAGCCACGAGCCCTCTGGCCTGCATTTTCCAAGGTGCTGACAAGCAAAGACAAGGCCCACGTGAAGAAGCTGGTACTGGTACTGGTACAATTTGGCAACCAGATCTGCTTAAATCTTCTAGAAGACTTGATTCATTTCCAAGCCCATAATGGGTACTCCTAAAAAGGGGGCTCTTAATGTCCTAGTGGAAGCTTGGGGTTCGCAATCTGAGCGCCTCTGGGAAGTGGAGGCCATGTTCTCTGGGTGGCATCTAGCACTAAGTGCAGAAACCTTACATGGTAGCTTCTGGAAACCGAAGCAGGTACTGTCTGTCACCGGAGCAGATTTCCCTTAGGACGAGATTCGGCATTCCCCAGGGCCTCAGGATAACTTCTGCCTCGTTAGCCTCCTGCTTGTCCCACCACTCTCCTGTGCCCACTGGGTTTCGCTGACACAAAGCCCTTTGGCAGGAGGAAGGCTCCATGTTAGCTGTGTCGTAGGGAACAGGCCACGAAGGAATGACGTCCTCATGCAAAACTCTCCCAGGGAACCACCCTTCTGGACAGATGACCTTCAGCGGGAAGGTGCTTCTTT
The DNA here is from genome assembly GCF_018167655.1 of Microtus oregoni. NCBI lineage: Eukaryota > Metazoa > Chordata > Mammalia > Rodentia > Cricetidae > Microtus > Microtus oregoni. The sequence goes on from NW_024543063.1 coordinate 48,056,315, forward strand.
CCGTTCCCCCTTTTTCCCACCGCGTGTCGGGTCCCCATCTGATAGTGTTCAGTGCACTTCTTCACCCTTCACTTCTACACAGAGAAAAGGGAGGGCATCGGGAGAAATTGGGGCCTGACCAACATCTTCCTTTTCCTGAGGTCTGAGGATGAAAAGGTGGGGCAGGGGGTAGAGGGGGGTAACTCAGTGGCCGAGGGTTTGCTTATCCCGTTCAAGGCCCTAGTGAGAAGAAAGGGAGGAGAAGGCTGCTGAGGGCGAAGGAGGGTACAACTTCTCTTCACTCTGGTCCGTTACTGCTCAAACTTCTGGGGAGAAACAGTCTGTTTAACTAGGATACGAGGAAGCCACTTTAGCCACACACACCACCCTAGTCTCCATCCCAAGCCTGCATCAGAAGATACACGTCTCCCGCTTTTTCTCAACTGACTTGGTCTGCTATGTTGTCAAAGCTGTATTTGTAATTAATTAATTATTAATTAATGTGCAAAGGTGGGTGTGTGTGCTTGTGTGTGTGTGTTTGGGTGTATGTGCAGGTATTCTTCAGGCACCAACCACCTGTTTTGTTTCATTTTTTCTTGCTTGTTTGTGTTTTGAGACAAGGTCTGTCACATAGTTCTGGCTGTTCTGGAACTCACTATTTAGACCAGACTGGCCTTGAACTCACAGAGATCCACCTGCCTCTGCCTCCTAAGTGCGTGCTGGGACTAAAGGCAATGCCATCGCTCCTGGCAACTATCTAACCTGTTTTTTGCTTGTTTGTTTGTTTTGAGACAGCATCTCTTACTGACCCAGAACTTGCCAAGTGGGCTAGGTTGGCTAATTAGTCAGCTCCTGGCCTCCACCTCCCCATCACTAGAATTACAAATGCCACCATGATGCTCACTTTTGTATGTAGGTCCTGGGTCCTACATGCTTGCAAGGCTGGTACTCTACCACTGAGCCATCTCTCTAGGCATTCTCTCTCTTGCCCCCCCCCTCTTTTTTTTTATTTTCGAGACAGGGTTTCTCCGTAGCTTTTGGTTCCTGTCCTGGAACTAGCTCTTCTAGACCAGGCTGGCCTCGAACTCACAGAGATCCACCTGCCTGTGCCTCCTGAGTGCTGGGATTAAAGCCACCACCACCAGGCTTGCCCCGCTTTTTTGAGATAGAATTTTGATATGTAGCTTTGGTTGGTGGAGAATTCACTATTTACAATAGGTTGGCCCCAAACTTTGGGCAATTCTCTTGTCTCTAGCTCTCAAAGCACTGGGATTACAGATGGCGGTCACCATTCCCAGCCTTGAAATCTGTTACTCATAAAATACCTTCTGCAAGTCAACCAGAAGCATGGCTAAGAGCTCCAAGGACCTACAGGCTCACCCTGGAACTTTTCCTTTCTAGAAAGTCCCTAGCACTAGTAGTGGGAAGCATTTTGCCTTGGGAATTTAAAGAGATAGTTGGAGGACTCTGCAGGCTCAGAGGGAAGTCCTGAAGGAGGCAAGAGGGTTACAGTTACTCCCAACAGCAGGGGAGAGAACTGGGGTGTTTCACATGGAGGGGACAGGAAAACAAAGGAGAGAGCAGTGTGGAGGGTGTGGCATCCCTGGTACTTTTCCACAGTGCCACTCAGATTGGATCAGAGTCACAGCTGTCCCCCACCTCTCCTGTTCCACTCTCGTGCCCTTACATCTACCTCTGGGAAAGCAATGGTCCCAGGTATGTGGAGAAGGACAGGTGTTTGGGACACGGAGAACAACCTGAAGCCATTAATAGAAAAGGTTTGTGAAGAAATAAAAAACATAGAAAAGTATAAAGATTAAGGTTAAAACCAGATGGCGGTGGCGCACACCTTTGATCCTAGCATTTGAGAGGCTGAAGCAGGCGGATCTCTGAGTTTGGGGATAACATGGTCTACAAAGTGAGTTCCTGAACAGTCAGGGCTGTACAGAGAAACGCTGTCTCAAAAATGAAAAAATAAAAGATGAAAAAACCAAACCAAACCAAAAAGATGGAAAGTTGAAATCAAATACAAACCCTCAGCTCTGAGATAGTACTGTGTAACTTTTTTTTTTCTTTCTTAAAAGGTTTGTATTTATTTTATGTTTGGGAATGCTTTGTCTGTCTGTCTGTCTGTCTGTCTGTCTGTCCGTACATCACATGCTTGCCTGGTGTCCTTGGGAGGCCAGGAGAGGATTCTTTAGAACTAGAGCTCCAGACTGCTGTAAGCCACAATGCAGGTGTTTGGAATGGAACCCAGGTATTCTGCAAATACCATGGAGCCATCTTTCCAGTCCTTATCTCATCTTTTTGAGACAGCATATCATAAAACCTCCAACTTATGGTGCATCAGAATGTGTCTGTGAATTCCCGACCCTTCTGTCCCCCTGCCCCCAGTGCAGGATTACAAGTGTGTAGCACCACAGCCAGTCAGCATTTTGATTGACCACTGTCTATCTTTTTTTGCTGTATGTATTTTCAATGTTTTCATCATTCCTTATTTAGTCGAGTAGTTCAAATAATAGAAAAATGTATATAATGTAGAAGATGAACATGGCATATTCTGTAATCTCTTTCTCTTCTTTTTTTTGTTTTTGTTTTGTTTTTGTTTTGAGACAGGGTTTCTCTGTAGCTTTGGAGCCTGTTCTGGAACTTGCTATGCAGACCAGGAGATCCGCCTCTGTCTTCCGAGTGCTGGGATTAAAGGCATGCACCAGCACTTCCAGGCCTCTCTTCTTTTTAAAAACAGGATGTCATTATGTAGCCCAGGCTAGCCTTGATCTTGTGATCCTTCTGCTTCAGTCTCCTGAATGATAGGATTATAGACAGACCCAAGTGTGCCCACAGACTGCCATTTCTCTTAATATTATCATGTATGTGTTATATGAAGAATATTTTTACTTTACAACTTTCTTCTCTCTTTCAGGCTTTAAAGACAGTTGAAATTACTAGTGCTCATTTGAGAAGAAGGTGCTAGCTTTCTGACTTGATGACGGGATATGAGAACTGAGGTTCTGCTGGACGTGGTGGTGCATGCCTTTAATTCCAGCACCCAGGGGACAGATGTGAGCTTGAGGCCTTGGAGCCAGCGGACAGATGTGAGCTTGAGGCCTTGGAGCCAGCCTGGTCTACACAGCAGGCAGGACTCCAGAACTAGAGAGAGAGAGAGAGAGAGAGAGAGAGAGAGAGAGAGAGAGAAAGGGAGGCGAGGAGAGCTTCCTCAAATACAATAACACAAGAACTTAGGTTCCCAGTGGTTGCTCTTAACCATTTTTGATCCCTTCTGTGTGGCCAGACCCTGGGAATAGGAACAATTTCTTAACTTAGTAGACAGCTTTGTTAAGAAAAGGTAGAAAGAGAAGTGATAAAAACCAAAAGTCTAGGATATCTCTCTTTATCAGAAATACCCATCACATCCACCCACCTTTCCAGGGCCCCTTTGACTCCAATAATTCGATCATGGGACCATTAGAAGTGAACAAAGATTAGCAGAAAGTTCTTTATCAGCGGGCAAGTTACTTCATTCAATGTGTTTCCTAATGTGAGTTGGGACAATAAGGGGGAAGAAAGAGAAGAAATAAAAGGCCAGTTTCTTTGGCCACTAATAATGAATCACCCCCCATGTCATCACCCATCCCTAGTCAGGAAAAGCTGAGTTTTTTCATGCCAAGAAAAATAGCAGGCAGGAAGAAACAAATTATGACCTTGTTTGTGTTTTGTGTCTTAACTATTTGATTTATAGGCCTTGATCCAGTGATTATGGATGAAAGAAAATATTTCAGTGCCCCAACCGTAACCTGAACTTAACCAGGGCTGGGTCTCATGTCTAAGAAGTTATGAAACTGAGATGCTTTGAGAATAAAGGATTAAAGTTGGAGGCCATCTGCGGGCATTTTCAAGCTACTCACAAGGTCGAATTCTTTTCTCACACTCCAGCATCACAGAATTCCCTTTAGAAAGCTTGCTGCCTTTCTCTCATTCTAGAAGCTGGGCATTTACTGGCTCAGTAAATAGCAAAACAAAAGACAAAAAACCAAAAAAACCAAACAAACAAATACCTTGTGTGAACCAAGCACCAACTCAGACACAGAGGATCCACATCACAGTAGAAGACATCGTGTGGCCATGGGCTCCGTGGGGAGAATCAGAATTAGAAGGACGTATTAGAGAAAGACAGGGGAGCTGCCAAGAGGAGGTGGCCAGTTTAGGCCTCACTTGGGTGCTGACATTAGATCTGAGGTGGAACAAATGCATGTGAGGTTGAGATGGAGGGGGACCTTTCCAGGGAAGGGGAATAGCCTCTAACATAGGCTCAGGAGACAGGCCTGATGGCGGTATAAACCAGTAACCCAAGCCCTTGGGAAACTAAGGCAGAAGAATCCTAAGTTCAAGATCTGTGTGGTGGTCTGAATAGGAATGGCCCCCATAGACTCGTATTTGAACACTTGGTCCATAGGGAGTAGCACTTTTAGGAGGCATAGCCTTGTTGGAGGAAGTGTGCCACTGTGGAGGTGGGCTTTGAGGTCTCATATATACTCAAGCTATGCCTAGTGTGGGTCACTTCCTGTTTCCTGCAGATCAAGATGTAGAACTTGGGCTGGAGAGATGGCTCAGAGGTTAAGAACATGGGCTGTTCTTCCAGAGGTTCTGAGTTCAATTCCCAGCAACTACATGGTGGCTCACTGCCATCTATACTGAGACCTGGTGCCCTCTTCTGGCATGTATAGACATAATAAATAAATAAATTTAAATTAAAAGAAGATGTAGAACTGTCAGCTATCTCTCTACCACCATGTTTGTTTGCATGCCTCTATGTTTCCCACCATGATGATAATGGACTAACCTCTGAATTGTAAGCTAACCCCAGTTGAATGTTTTCCTTTACAAGAGTGGCTGTGGTCATGGTGTCTCTTCATAGCAATAGAAATCCTAACTAAACCAGCCTGGAATATACAGCAAGACCTGTTGCAAAAAACAAGCAAACATAAGCCGGCGATGGTGGCACACACCTTTAATCCCAGCACTGGGGGAGGGGGGCAAAGGCAGGTGGATCTCTGTGAGTTCAAGGCCAGCCTGGTCTACAGAGCTAGTTCCAGGACAGGCTCCAAAGCTACAGAGTAACCCAGTCTTGAAAAAAAAAACAACCAGAAAACAAGCAAACACAAAATTCTCAGGTAAATGCTCTATCATGGGGCTATGCCTTCAGATGTATCTAATATTTCTCAGATAAGTTACAATTTTTAAAAAGCATAGCACAGATTGTACATTGTTCACTACATTTTCCTAACAAAAAGTCATAAAATGAGCATATTTGTGTTTTCTTGCATTTGCATTAAGATACTTAGTTTTTTTTTTTTTTTTTTTTGGTTTTTCGAGACAGGGTTTCTCTGTGGTTTTGGAGCCTGTCCTGGGACTAGCTCTTGTAAACCAGGCTGGTCTCGAACTCACAGAGATCCGCCTGCATCTGCCTCCCAAGTGCTGGGATTAAAGGCGTACGCCACCACCGCCTGGCTGCATTAAGATACTTAGGAAAGGGCTGGAGAGATGGCTCACTGGTTAAGAGCACTCACTGTTCTTCCAAAGTTCCTGAGTTCAATTCCCAGTGCCCATGTGGCAGCTCACAACTGTCTGATGTCCTCTTATGATACGCAGATATATATGGATACAATGAACCCATATACGTAAAATACACAATACATCTTAAAAAAAGAAACACACAAAACTAATATGTGATAATATTCACTTACAACTTTTTAAAGGTGAGATTAGCATAATTCAAAAGCATTAGTATTCTGTGTATCAGGCTGGCGAACTTGCTTCAGTGTGCGGTCACTGAGCATATCATTTTGGTGATGCCTAACATTGCAAATGCTCATGCCTTTGACCTAGAAGTCCCTTTTCTGTTTGTGCATTGCATCATGATGTAAGATCAAGGTTACTAATGTCAGTATTGTTCATGCTTGCAAAAGCCTGGAAGGAACCCAAATCGCTATAAGTAGGATGTAAGTTAGGGTATATTTGCAGCTATGAATACTAGAACGGCTGTGCCACTGTACCAATGAACTGGGGTGGGTGTTCTCTCTGTATCAGCAGACAAATGTGTGTGTGTGTGTGTGTGCGTGTGCGTGTGCGCGCGTGTGTTGCCAGGAACTGAACCCAAGGTCTCATACAGGCTAGACAAATGCTGTGCCATGCTGCTATTACTGCACCTCACCCCATACTGCATGTCTTTCAATTTTTTCCTTTTTCTTTCCTTTTCTTTTCTGCTTTCTTTCCCTTTTTGGAACTCACTTAATTATAATTCCCAAAGTCAACGTTGTGTTACAACTAGATAAAACAGATGCCTGATTTTTTAATGTGCAGCAATAAGGTTATCTTAAGTATTGATTTGTTTTTAGTCTTGTTTATTTTTTTAAGGTTTATTTATTTATTATACATACAGTGTTCTGCCTGCACGCCAAAAGAGGGCACTGTATCTCATTACAGATGGTTGTGAGCCACCATATGGTTGCTGGGACTTGAACTCAGGCCCTCTGGAAGAAGCAGTCAGCGCTCTTAACCTCTGAGTCATCTCTCCAGCCCCTTAGTAGCCCCTTAGTTTATAAAGACAAAGATTTTGTTATTTCTTTTTACTAAATAAGACATTTCAAGCCCATTATTAAATTTCCTATTAGATGAAGCCTTCACTTGATAGATATACTGTCTTTTTTTCTCTTTCTTTCTTTCTTTCTTTTTTTCAAGACAGGGTTTCTCTGTATCTTTGGAGCCTGTCCTGACACTCACTCTGTAGACCAGGCTGGCCTCTAACTCAGAAAGATATGCTTGCCTCTGCCTCCTAAGCGCTGGGATTAAAAGTGTACACCACCATTGCCTGGCTAGATAGATACTGTCTTAATAGTAAAAATAAAAAACCTTGTGTCAAATAATTATATATGGTTGGAACATTTCTGCAAGATTACATAGTAATTATGGAGTTTATTTTACTGGACAAAAAGTTAAATCTACTTAAAATTTGCCCATTGTACATAATTTGATCATGTCTGTGGTCTCTAGTCCTTCAGATCAAAACATCTGTCACTCTGTAAGCTTCAAAAAAGTAAAGACAATCAGGTGATGTCACTATTGAAAAGAAGACCCCATCCGGCCTAAAAGGAAAACTTGTACTTTTATATTTCCTTTGTGTGTGTGTGTGTGTGTGTGTGTGTGTGTGTGTGTGTGTGTGTGCCTGAGAGAGAGAGAGAGAGAGAGAGAGAGAGAGAGAGAGAGAGAGAGAGAGAGGGAGGAGACAGGGTCTCACCGGCCTGGAACTCGCTGTGTAGACCAAGCTGCCTGGCGCTCACAGATGTGTGCAATGCCAGATGGGGTTCTTTTTTATATTTCTTTAATCCTGCTGTACTTTAAAGGTGCGTCGATTTTTACTTGGTATACAGTCCTCAGTGACGGAAAACATTCTGATGAGCCTGACGAGACTGCAGTTAAGATAATATAGACGCTGCATTCCTTACACCATTTTGAGCTTTTCTAGTCCAAGTTAGAGTGCCTCTCCTTCATCTGCTCTTTGCTTCTTTAAAACATTCGATGTCTTTGATAATTTTGATATGATTTATAATGCTTCTGTGCTACAACTGAGTTAAAACTTCAGCAGTTAGTATAGAGAGTTAAAACGTCCCAGGTCTAAGCCCCAAATTACCTTGAAAACTATTTTAGTCCTTTAAGTAGCCAATCCATCGCCCTCCTCTTTATGTGACTCGGTAGTCTTATGATGAGAACTCGAAAACAGTTTAAGAGGGTCGGCTTAAACTTAAGAGGAACTCTGTCATATCCTATGAAAGGGACTTTGCTCTCCAAGGCCTGGTCACAGTCTCCCCCAGATTACAAACCTCCAGATTTGTGTGCTCGCTCCTCCAGCATTAACTCTTCTATTTACCTTCAGTCTATCCTCAGAGCGGTTCACATCACGCCGATCTAAGGCGTCTCCGCCCAAGTCTCCGTTGTGGGTTCTGAGTAACAGACAGCTCGGGGCTTTGTTCTACAGCCGTCTGGTTCTCCTCTTCCTTCTTTTTACTGTGCTCTGCCTCCCAGGGTTCTGTCCCCTCTTTGTGGCTTCTTGTCCTAACTAGAACTCTGTTCCTCCTTCTCTTCTCCCTGCTAAGCCTCTGGGTTTTCAGAGACCCCCATTCGCTGGTCCGGAGTTCCAGAACTGGGTTGGGCGTTCCTCCAGGCTTGGAACTGAATCCCCTCCTTTCCTACAATACTAGGATCTCAGCTATAGTCAGGGTCTTCCTCTGTCTCCAGGAGGGTAGATTAAGGTTCACAAAGACACGTCTGCACTCTCTCCCTTTTCCCAGAATCATCTGACTTACCAAACAAACAATTCCTCCCCAGTGGTTGGTGTTCCTGGTTACACTGGATTTTCTTTTCTTTTCTCTTTTCTTTTCTGGTTGGTGTTCCTGGTTACACTGGTTTTTCTTTTCTTTTCTTTTCTTTTCTTTTCTTTTCTTTTCTTTCTTTGTTTTCCCCCAAGACAGAGTTTCTCTGTAGCTTTGGAGCCTGTCCTGGAACCAGCTCTTTTTTTTAAAAAAATATATATATTTATTTATTTATTATGTATACAATATTCTTTCTATGTGTATGCCTGCAGGCCAGAAGAGGGCACCAGACCTCATTACAGATGGTTGTGAGCCACCATGTGGTTGCTGGGAATTGATCTCAGGACCTTTGGAAGAGCAGGCAATGCTCTTAACTGCTGAGCCATCTCTCCAGCCCTATATATATATTTTTTTTAATGGAACTAGCTCTTGTTGACCAGGCTGGCCTCGAACTCACAGAGATCTGCCTGCCTCTGCCTCCCGAGTGCTGGCTTTTCCTCATCTGTCCCGTGACCTGCTTTTCTCGGGTTGACACAGAATGTTCTTCTCCCCTTTAGACAACCCTTTCCCACTACACTTCTTGTCTGCTGGGCGCTCTGGGTCCAATCTACTGTCATCAGACCCCGCAGGGAGTCTGCAAGAAGGCTGGTGACTTCATCTGTTCCGTGTTACTGTGTCTTATAATAGTAAAAGGGAAATAAAGTACAAGGAAAAGTAGGAAAAGAGAAGGTTAGAAAATGTGAGAATCAAAGCATTTTTTGTGGGGGAGAGAGAGATAGCTCCATGCCAAGTGAGCTTGCTGCTTTTGCACAGGATCCCTTTGGTTCCCAGCACCCGCGTTGGGTGGCTCTCGGCCACTTGTAACTCTGGTTCTAGGGGATCTGACACCCTCATCTGGTCTTCAATGACACCCACACACATGTGCATATCCCCACACATACGTGTTCGTAAATAAAAAGTAAAATGTTTAAAAGAGATATTTTTAATAAAGTTCTATATGGTAAGATTTTGTTCATACTTAAGATGACTGAATATAAAGATAAGGAAGGTTAAACAAGGTACAAAAGATCTTAAGTTATGTGAGAAATGTAAAAGATAAAATACTGATGATAAATGTATAATAATTAAAGGTAACTAAAAATATCGAAGGCCAAAGTTCAGTCAAACCTCTGTTTAAATTCATAAACTATCTAAGAGATAAGACTAGAGATGATATGTTTAATAATTAAATGTCATTAAAAATATCTGAAGTCAAAGTTCAATCAAGCTTCTACTTAAATCAATAGGATTCCCTTAAATTATTGATCTGTTCTTGGTAGCATTAACAAGTTCCAGGTTTTTTGTTTGTTTGTTTTTTTTTTTTTGAGACAGGGTTTCTCTGTAGCTTTGGAACCTGTCCTGGAACTAGATCTTGTAGTCCAAGCTGGCCTCGAACTCACAGAGATCCACCTGCCTCTGCCTCCCGAGTGCTGGGACTAAAGGTGTGTGCCACCACTGCCTGGCCACAAGTTCCAGTTTAAAGAATAAGAATATATGTCGAATCCAGATTTCTTTAAACCTGTTTAGTTTTTGCCCAAGCTTTTAGGTATCTAATGTCATATTTGAAGGCTTATACATACGTACATGGATAGGATGCCTAAAAGAGACATTATTTAATGCTTTTGTTTGTTTGTTTTTTAAGACAAGGTTTCTCTGTGTACCTCTGGTTGTCCTGGAACTAGCTCTGTAAACCAGGCTGGCCTTGAACTCACAGAGCCCTCCTGCTTCTGCCTCCCAATTACTGGGATTAACTGCATGCACCACCACCTCCTGGGCTCCAATTTAACTCAAGGTCAACTAGCTCCAAGGGGATTGTAGGATACATCTTAAAGGTTCTGGAACTCTGGCAAATCACCTGTTCTCCTGTGCAGAGAGTCCCTGAGACTCATCCAAACAGGATTCTAACATGTATACATTCTGCAAAGCAGAGCATCTACACAGAAGGATGTGTCCTCAGTGCTTCCAAGGAAAGCCACAGTGAGCAAGGCTACATCCTCAGCAGATGACCCACAACTGCATTAAGAAAGGCTAATGCGGCCTCGGAGAGATGGCTCAGGGGTTAAAAGGACTTGCTCTTGCAGAGGACCTGATTCATTCCCAGAACCCACAGGGTGCTTCACAACCACTCAGAGCTCTAGTTCCAGGGGATCCTGTGCCCTCACCTGACCTCCACAGGCACCAAGCATGTACAAGGTGCACAGACAAACATGCAGGCAAAAAAGGCTATATGAGCTAGGGGCTTTTTCTAAGCCCAAGTGACCCTTGGGGACCAAATCCTCACCTTCATGGTCTTAAACACCCAGCAGGAAAATATAATTAATGATTAAAATAATTGATAACAATATAAAGCAGCAACAAAACTAAACTATTCTTTAAAAGAGAAGACGGATCCAGGCGTAAAAAGTCTCCCCATTACATAAGCCTTGAGTATGTGCCACTGAGAGCCAGGAGATATCCCAGTTGTAATTAGATGAGAAGACCGTCATGCTTTTCCTAACTGTAAACAAAATATTAGACAATATTAGACATGCGGTTGGGCTTTCTTTGAGCCGCCAGCTTCTAAATAATGACACGGAGACTTCTTATTAAGTATGAAAGCTTGGTCTTGGCTTAGGTTTGTTCCCAACTAGCTCTTATAACTTAAATTAACCCGTTTACATTAGCCTGCATTCTGCCACGTGGCTTGTTACCTCTCCTCCATACTGTACATCCAACTTGCTGGACATATTGCTGAGGAATCCCGCCTCTCTTCTTCCCAGAGTTCCTATCTCTGCTCAGAAGTCTCACCTGTCCTCATCTGCCTAGCTATTGGCTATTCAGCTCTTTATTAAACCAGTCAGAAGGTGCCTTAGCCGAGACACATCTTCACAGTGTACAAGAAGATTATCCTACAGCATTTGTATAATCCTGATAATTCTGCTTTACAAGGTCTAAAAAATGAGACCAAAACCACACCAAACACCCTCATCTTGTTGGTGAACAATGTTGGAATAGAATCCCTGGATTATTGCAGTAAAAAGTGGGTTGTGTTAATTAGACTCTTAGTAGTGACACCATTAATCTTTGGACTTGTGCTCTCAACTTTACCTGTTATAATCTTGCTAGTGAGACTATTAATCTTCAGACTTTGTGTACTCAACTGGTTTTTAATTTTATTACCCTTGTTGACAGCCAATCCGCATTTAGCTGATCTGTGAAAATCTAATTGCCTCTATCTGGTTTCCCCTCATTTACCCTCCAACACCTGCAAGTCAGCAAGAGTGGAGATGTTTGTTTGTTTGTTTGTTTATTTATGCAGTGTTCTATCTGCATATAGCTTGCTGGCCAGAAGAGGGCACCAGATCTCATTACAGATGGTTGTCAGCTACCGTGTGGTTGCTGGGAATTGAACTCAGGACCTTTGTAAAATCAGGCAGTGCTCTTAACCACTGAGTCATCTCTCCAGTCCCAAGAGTGGAGATTCTAAACTCTTAAGTGTCTAAACTTCAGTCCGAAGTTTCCAAGTTGAATTGATCTCCATCTCCTAAGTGGTTCTAGGATCTCAACACTTTAGGGGAAATGTTGGTAGCAGGACAGATATTGGTGGGCATGGATGGAGGATACTGAGTAAGGACCCCCTCTCATGGACTTTGCATGCTTGCTTCTGACATTTGGATTTTTTCTTCTTAGATTTTTTTAAAAAAATTTTGTGTGCATTGGTGTTTTGCTTGCATGTATACTTGTGTGAGGGTATTGGATCCCCTGGAACTGGAGTTACAGATGGCTTGTGAGCTGCCATGTGGGTGCTGGGAATTGAACTTGGGTCCTTTGGAAGAGCAGCCACTGCTCAGACCATTTTTCCAGCCCCTGTTTGGACCTTTTTACTCATGTCTGAAGCTCCCCACCACCAACTTTGGTCATGTGACTGCTCTTCCACCTTCATTACTGAAACTGCCTGCTTCCTGATTAAAAGGCATGGTTTTCTACTCTATTTTTTTTAATTTTTGTATCTTAGAGACCAAACTTTTCTATCCAGAATATCACTAGACGACATGTTGACAGCATCCTTTCTGAGAATTTCTGATACCAGAAGCTGCTCTTGGACAGCCATACCCTCCTACTGCCCCTCCCCTCTACCTTTGTTCAAATGGAGATAATTTACATTTCTAGAACTAAGTTGTTTCTCTGGATTCTTGCTGTTCATTCCTTATGAACCCTCAGCAAGGGCCCACCAGGAAATATGTGTATGGATCACCTAACAATCTTCAACTGGTTAACCTAACAATGTCTGACTATCCCCTACAAGGAAATTTCCTCTTTGCCAAGCCTCTTGTTATGAAACTGTAAGATGGGCCTGCCGCTCTGCCATGTGGTCTGGACTGTCTGTAGAGTCCTGGCTATGCTGTTGTCCACCCGTCTTTTCTATGGCACTAGCTACTCTTCCGATAATCTCTAAGAGGAGAATTTGCCTCAGAGTCTCCTTTGAATCTGAAAGTGCAAATCTTTTACTGGGGATCAAATCAAGAACTCTGCACACGCACAAGAGCTTGGCAGCGCTCTCCTACTAAGCTGCGTTCCCGGCCTGCTTTTGGTCGTTTTTAAATTGTCTTCTTGTTTGTATGTTTGGTTTGGTTTCTCGAGATAGCATATCTCTATGTAGCCCTCGCAGCCCCGGAACTCATTCTGTAGACCAGGCTGACCTCGAACTCATAGCGATCCGCCTGCCTCTGCCTCCTGAGTGCTGGGATTAAAGGCAGGTGCCACCACCGCCTGACTGCTATTGGTCTTTTTAAATTTTAAATTTACTGAGCAAGCGAGATGATTTATGGTGACATAGTAAAAGCCCTTGCCATCAAGCCTGATGTCCTGAGCCAGATTCCCAGGACCCACATGGCGGAAGCACAGAGTTAGCTCCTGCAAGTTGTGTGCCTTCCTTATGAGCCCCATGGCAAGCACAACCCCCCACTAATAATGAATTGAATTACATTTGTTTGTTTGGTGTGTGTTAATGGTGCACGTGTGTGAGTGCTCGTGCATGCATGCACAAGATGGTGCATGCAGGTGGTTTTCTCTTTCTACCATACCTCTGGGATCAAACCCAGATCCCCAGGCGTGTGTGGCCAGCATTTTATCTGCTGACCACCCCTCCCTCCCGGTTATTGACCTTTCGTTGAACTAGGAGAGTTCTACATACATTTCTTACAGTATAGTTTTACATAGTCTACCTACGAGTACCTTCTCTTAGATATATGACTTCCCAACATGTCCTCCCTTTTTATGAGCTGCCTTTTAGTTTTCTGGACGGTATTCTTCGAATATCCTTTTTCTTAACTTGGACGAAGCTGAGTTTAAGAGAGGGCCAGCAGGGGACAGTGCCTGTGGCACAACTTGACGGTCATAGTTGGATCCCTAGATCCCATGGTGGAAGGAGAGAACTGACTCACTGAATACATACGCCCACATGCATCTCACAGAACACATGTCACTCTCCTGCACAATAACAATAACTAAATAAACACAATTTAATATTGACCAAGTTCAAGCTGTTTATTTTTTGTCTTGACCCCTATGCTTTTGTGACTATATTTATTTCTCTTGTTTTCAGTTGTCACAGTTGTTTTGCTTGAGAGAGAGAGATAGAGAGACAGAGAGATCTGTATTCATCTCTCTGTCTGTAGAGGGTAGAGGCCTCTATTTTTCCCAACCTTATTTATTGAGACAGGGTCTCATACTGCTCTGGAGCCTCTTGTTCAGATTAGAAGGGCTGGCCAGGGAGTACTCAGAATTTTGTCTCCACGCCTCAGTGCTGGGATTACAGGCAGGTCCTCACAGGGTCTGTCTTTTTACCTGACTCCTCATGCTTGCACAGGACACCACAGAGCCACCTCTGCAGCCCACTGTTTCCGTGTTTCCAAACCTTTGTGTCAGCACAGTTGTGCTATTTACTTTCCTTGTGTTGAGTTAAATCTTTGACTGTGTTCAGATTTTAGCTTAATTATTTCTTTAGAAAAATTCATGGGAAAGCATTTAACTATCGTTAGTTTGCCCAAACACCACCTTCTCTCGCTAATTTATTTACTTATTTATTTTTGGTATTTCGAGTCACGGTTTCCCTGTGTAGCTCTGGCCGTCCTGAAACTCCCCGGACAAGTTCTCAGGGTTGTCTCTGGGAAGGGAGAGAGAGTTCGACGGACGGCGATAGCTTTAGCAATCCGTATTCCTTCAGGGAAAGGAAGAGACTAGGTTCCCAGGACGTGTTCATTATATCTTGATGAGGGAAAGAGCAGATTTCAGGACTATGGCAATGCCACTCTGTTTCATTGTTGGAACCGGGAAGTGTCAGACCATGGGCCTGTGCCTTAAATTGGAGCCAGATCACACGGCTTTAGAAAAAAAAAAAATCAGGCCACTCCACCCTCCTTCCTCCGGGACATTGAGTTAGAAGTTGGCTGTGCTGGGGTTTTATAGTCCCTAACTTACGGTTCTACCCAATCCCTGGCTCCTCAATGTGATCCCATGCTAAGTCACATGCTGTAAAACCTCCTGTAACCCCTGAAAGGGTGAAAGTCAGAGCTTGTCCTTTTGAAGGCTCTGCTCTGGGCCTCCTCTCATTGTTCTGCCCAGGATGGCTCTCTTTTGCTATTACTTTAAGATATTTCTCTTAAAAAAAAATAAAATTGGGGGAGCGGGCAGGCAGAATTTCTCTGTGCAGCCCTGGCTGTCCTGGAACTCATCTGTAGACCAATCTGACCTCAAACTCAGAACTTAGAGATTCACCTGCCTCTGCCTCTGCCTCTGCCTCCCGCCCCCACGGCAGTGTTGTGAGAAAGGCATGGGTCCCCACCGCCCAGCTAAGATATTTATTTCTCTTAATAACATTCCTCGCCAGAGTTTGAAGGGGTCCCCACCTTCTCTGTAAGGCTCCACCTTGCTGCTTTTGTAGAAAGTACTTTTCTTTTCTATTGCTCTTAACAAGACAAGGCCGGGTTGTGACTCTCGTGGTTGAGAGGCTCTCTCCCAATAAAGCTCATTCCTGAAGGGTGATTTGGTGTCAGCTCCTGTCTAAAACAGGTCACTTACTGCCTTTTTTTTCCTAACAGGAAGGAGAATGTATTTTAAGCCCCCCCCCCCCCCGGAGATAGGACAGACCCTTTCTTTGCATCTTATTTTCTCATGAGGAACAGAAGCATGTTGGCCGTGGTGGCTTCCTGTTTACATTCCACTGTTTAAAAACAAAACTAGTAAAATAGTCTTGCAAACAAATAACGACTGTCCCGGAGAAGCATCTCACACATACTACATCCTGAAATAAATTACAGAGCATACATGTCAGAACCCAGTAAATGGGATGTAGGGGGAGACATCACCAGCTCTCGTCATCTAAGACAGCCCGGGAGAGTACATACAAGTATTGGTACTAAAAATTGATGTCGAAAGTGTTTTAAATGGTTCTATCTTTTTCCTAACATTTCTTTCTGTTTCCCCCTCCCTCCCCGAGACAGAGTTTCGAAGACAGACAGTATAACAGAACTGGCTGTCCTGGAACTCCCTTTGTAGACCATGCAGGCATTGAACTCACAGAGATCCGCCTGCCTCTGCCCCCAGAGTGCTGGGGTTAAAGGCGTGCCCCACCACCACCTTACTCTTTATATTCCTGAAGAAGCAGATCTCATTTATAGTGTCTAGACTAAGAACTTGAAGTGACCGTCTGTTGTTGCAGCTCTTCTACATATTTGTTGGAGAGCTTGAGAAAAAAAAAATGAAAACATTTGCTGGGCAGTGGTGGTGCACACCTTTAATCCTAGCATTTGGGAGGCAGAGGCAGGTGGATCTCTGTGAGTTCGAGACCAGCCTGGTCTACAAGAGCTAGTTCCAGGACAGGCTCCAAAGTTACACAGAAACCCTGTCTTGAAAAACAAAAAACAACCCCCCCTCCAAAAAAAAGAAAAAAGAAAAAAAATGAATTTGAGAAAAGAAAGCTACGGTCCAATATTCTTCGTGAACACAAATGTGAAGACTCTGTAAAATATTACCAGGACTCTTGGATGGTGCAGCAGACCAAGGTTCTTGCCGTCAGGCCCGAGGACCTGAATTTGATCCCTGGGATTTACAAGGTAGAAGGAGAAAATCGATTCCTCCAAGTTGTCCTCTAACCTCCACAGATGTGCTGCGGCATGAACATAATCGTCCCCACCCCAGTAAATAAATAAATGTAATTAAAAAATCTAGACAACTGTGGCTGGGTGTGGTGGTATCTGCCTTTAATCCCAGCACCTGGAGGAGTTCAAAATTCAAGGCCTGCCTGGGTTATATAGTGAAACTCTGTCCCAAAAAAAGCCAAAAACTCAGGCAGTGAGATTGCTCAGCTGTTGTGAGATATTTGAGTAGACCGTGTAAAGATATGTCACTGTGACTGGTTTAATAAAAAGCTAAATGATTAATAGTTAGACAGGTGGTATAGGCAGGAAAGAGAGCACTGGGAAGAAGAAAGGGGGAGCGGCCAGACGGGTGCAGAGGAAGCAGGACATGCAGGAGGAGAGGTCAAAGCCAGGGTCCACAGGACAGCATGGGGATGAATAGAAATGGGTTAAGTTATAAGAGCTAGTTAGAAAGAGCCTGAGCTAAGAGTGAGCTTTCATGACGAATAATAAGTCTCTGCGTTCTTATTTGTGAGCTGGTGGCCCGAAGGAAAGTCCGACTGCACTCAGCTGCACTCACCACCAAGCTCCAGGACCCTAGTTTTATTCCTGGGACCTGCTGTCCTCTAGTTGCCCTGGCACCTGCCACACCACCCTTCTCCCCATACAAAATAAGCAAATAAGCAAATAAATGCTTTCTTCAAAGGGAGAAAGGAACTGGACATGGAGGCGCACACCTTTAATCCCAGCATTCATGAGGCAGAGGCAGGGGGATCTCAGTGAGTTTGAGGCCAGCCTGGTCTACATAGCGAGTTCCAAGATAGCCAGGGCTACATAATAGGGAGAACCTGTGTCTTCGTTACTATTCTGTTGTTGTTGTGAAGACACACACACAGACACATTTAATTAAGGTCTTGCTTATAGTTTCAGAGGCTAGTTCATCATGGTGACAGAGACCATGGCAACAAACAGACGTAGTGCTGGAGAAGTAGCTGTGAGCTATGCATGGGCCTTTGAAATCTTAAAGCCTACCCACAGTGAAACACTTCCTCTACTAAGGCCACACCTCCTAACTCTTCTAATCCTTTAATCCTTCAATCCTTCAAATAGTGCCACTCCCTGGTGACTTAGAGGAGCCTATGAGAACCATTCTTATTCAAATTGCCATAACCTGTCGAGAGAGAAGAGAGAGAGAGAGAGAGAGAGAGAGAGAGAAAGAGAGAGAGAGAGAGAGAGAGAGAGGAGAAGAGAAAAGCAAATTGAATTAAAAAATGTTTTAAAAAGACTAACATAACCAAGTGGAATTTATCTTCAAAATGCTTTTTTTTTTAAATTCACAATATTAACAGAATAAAGAAAAATCATATGATTATCCCAACAGAGGAACAAAAAACATTTGGTGGATTCAAGACCCTTTATTGATTTAAAAAGAAAACAAAGACAGATGTGGTGGTCCATCCTTCCTATAAGATATCTTATCTCAAAAAATGTTAAAAAATGATAGAGAATAATAGATAATAGATTTGCTGCTGTTGTGTTTGACGTTTTGGCTTTTGAAAAACATTTACAATTACTCATTTTATTTCTCCATATGTTTGTACTATGCTTAAGTACCTCTGTGCTGAGGCATCTCACTGGTCTTATATTTATACTTTGAGACTGGGTCTCACAGTACTGGCCAGGCTGTTCTTGAACTCTAAAATTTTTGGGATAAAATGATTCTCCTGCATCAGTCTCCTGAGTAGATAAATTTAAATTGTATATATATATGTCTAAATGCACATACATATCCATATTGAGACCAGGTCTTGTTATGTAACCCTGGCTAACCTGGAGCTTTGTATGGAGGTCATCTGGGCTTTGAACTCATGGAAATGCACCTGCCTCTGCCTCCAGAGTGCTGGGATTAAAGATGTGCACCCACCACAGCTGCCTAGACAATAGTTTTGTATGATTGTTGAATTCACTAAATTTGAAACTATACTGGGATTATACAGGCTTAGCTAGTATTCTTAGAAGATAATGCAGACTTATTTGGAAGTAAAGATCATAATGTCTAAATGGTTCAGCACTATTAACAACAGGGGGAGAAATTAAAAATTAAAAAATATTAACAGTTAATGACCCCAGGTGAAAAGTATATGGGGAGTCACTGCACAGCTTTGCAAACTTATCTGCTGGAATTACAAAAAAAAAAAACCTTTAAATAATAATTTTTATTTCATTTCCTTATTTTGGAGAGAGTCTCACTGTGTAGCTTTCATTGGCCTGAAACTTGCTATGTAGACCACTGGCTGGTCTTGAATTTACAGAGATCCACCTGCCTCTGCCCCCTGAGTGCAAGGATTAATGGTGGTAGGCACCACCACGCCCCAAACCTTTTCATCTAATAAGTTTACTTAGCAATGGGTGACCAGTTCTCCCATCACTTTTGAATATTCATCTCCACCTCAGGGCTTTTCACTTTGCAACACGTTCTAGAAGGCTCCTTTGCCCTCGGTTCACATTGATCATTGTCTGAGAGAGGCCTGAGGCAGAGAGGACAATTTCCACGCTGGGGCTCAAGTCTGTCTGTTAACTTGTCATCCTGCAGAGAGGGTCCAGTCTCCCAGCTTGAAGTCCTCTCATCTATCCACATCCCTTTGAGAAAGATTGTGGGGGTCCCTGTTGCTAGAGGAAGCCCTAACCATTCTCTTATTGACAGCCCTTAAAACCCCAACTCCAGTTCCCAGACTCTAAAGGCATATCTACTTTCTACTTTTATTAATTAATTTTTTGAGACAGGGTTTCTCTGTGTAACAGCCTTAGCTCTCCTGAAACTCCCTCTGTAGACTAGGCTGGCCTTGAACACACAGAGATCCACCGACCTCTGCTCCCCAGTGCTGGTATTAAAGGCAGGCGCTACCATTGATTGGTCCACTTTTTCTTCAGAAGGACTCCAGGTGAACTCCTTCAACCTCTCGCTTTGCCAGAGGTTCTCCCAATCTATTCTCTCTAGGTCTTTGAAAACACCATTAGGCTTACTTCCTGTGTGGAGGTAGAAAGGAAATGATGAGAGTACGTTACTAAGTCACCATGTGAATGATAAAGGTATTTTTATCATGATTTAAAATTCAGTGTTTTTCAGCACTGTTCACAGACAAACTTCATGAGGACCAATGGAAACACTTGCTAAAAACGGTTTCTGGCTCTCTATCTGAACCTACTGCTCTCTCATGTGAGGCAGAGAATCCTCAGAAGAGTCATGTGTACTGAGATTCGTTTTGAGTCATTCATTGATCAAATATGGGCAGAGAGCTGGATTTCACTGCCCTTAGCAATAATCTCTTCCAGAAATTAAACACACACACACACACACACACACACACACACTCACACGCACGTACACACGCACACGCACACGTTTGCAGCATACTGTATCTGTTGAATCTGTGTGTCTTTGTTTTCGTTTATTTCAGAGCTTGTTTTTTGGATTTTTTTTCCTTTTATTCAGAGCTGGAAATTGAACCCAGGGCCTCAGGTATGCTAATCAAGCATTCTATCTCTACACCTTCAGCTTCCTGAGTTTGTTTCTTGCTGGAGGTGATGACAACACATTTACTCTTAGCATTTGAGAAGTGAAGGTAGGTGGATCAGAAATTTGGGTCACCCTTGGCTACATGGTCAGTTTGAGGTCACTCTGGGCTAAATAAGACCCTGAACCAACCAACCAAACCAATCAACCAACCAACCAAACACCCCAAACTCCCAAAACCAAAATAAAAGATAGGAACCAGAGAGCTTCAGAGAGATGGCTGAGCTTGTAAAAGTGCTTACCACTGAGATTGATGATTTGAGTTTGGTCTTTGGAGCCTGTGTGGTAGAAGCAAGAACTGACTACAACTTGTCCTCTGACTGCCACAGGCAGCCCCCACCAATAAGAAAAATGTTAAAAGTCACAAATGGGGCTCAACGGGTAAGAAGAAGTCTTGCTGAGCAAATGTGAGGGCTTAAGTTGAAGTCCCCATAGCCACATTAAAAGCCGTGCAGGCCCCCATACAACTGCAATTTCAGTTCTGGGTTGGTGTTGGTAGAGGCAGGCCAGTCCTGGGAGCTTGCTGACGACAACAAGCTCCAAGTTCAGTAGGAGACCTTCTCTCAAGGGAGCATGTAGGGGAATATAGAAGCCATCTGTCAAACTCCTCCAGTTTCCGCATGCATGCCTATATGCATGGGCATACATGCACGTTTGTAAACCACCTACCCACAAACTAAGAAAAGTAAAATCAAAACACAACAAAGAGCATTGCCTCTTATGTTGACCTTCTCCCTCAAACCCCATTAATTAAAATTTGTGATGTAGTACGTTTTCAGAAAAAAAAAAACAAGCCCTGAAATGCATCTAAATGTTTGAATTTAGTGGTTGTGGAAGACCCTGGAGTGGAGGTCTAGAGAGGGAGAACCTTAAATGAAGAATTGGCCTTCCTCAGATTGGCCTGTGCGCATGTCTATAGGGCATTTTCTTGATTGCTAGTTGATGGAGGAGGGCCCGTGCCATGGTGGGCTGCACCATCTCTGGGCATGTGGGCCTGGGCTACACAGCAAAGGTAAGCTCAACAAGAGCCTGGAAGCAAGCCAGCAAGCAGCAGGTCCTCTGGTCTGTGCTTCAGGTCCTTCTTTGAGTTCCTGACTTCCTTGGACGATGGCTTTTAACCTATAAACCAAATAAGCCCTTCCCTCCCCAAGCTAGCTTTGGTCAGTATTTTATGACGGCCATCAGAGCAGACTACAACCCAGAGTTTGTGTAATTAGGAAGTAGGAAAGTGGACATGACACATGATGACGCATACTCTTAACCCAGCGCCTGGGAGGCAGAGGCATGTGGAGCTCTGTGAGTTCCAGGCCAGTCAAGCTTACATAGTGACATATGTCAAAATAAATAGGTAATTAAGTAAAATATTAGTGAAAGAGATTGCAAATAGGTTATGGACAGTCCCGAGGGGTAGGCTGTAAAGTGATACAATCAAAACATTTCAGGATGATCAGCCTATTAGATCTTTTTATTGTTTTTATTGAGCTATACAATTTTCTCCACTCCCCTCTCTTCCTCTCCCCTCCCCTTCTACCCTCTTCCATAGTCCCCATGCTCCCAATTTACTCAGTAGATCTTTTCCTACTTCCCACGTAGATTAGATCCACGCATGTCTCTCTTGGGGTCCTCTTCATTGTCTACGTTCTCTGAGATTGTGATTGAGATTGTACAGTCGATTAGTTTTAAAGGCGATTCAAGATAAGAGGCTCACAACCCTGAACTTTAACTTGGCGTTCCGAAATACCTAGACGTCTAGCAGGGGTCATCTAGAGTAAGTCCTATTTTAGGTCCTTTAGAAACTAAAAGTCTAGACAGGCCGTGGTCACTGAAAGGTTCTATTAGAGATCACTTTGTCATTTGTGGAGGAAACTTGGGGTACAGCCCTGGTGTCCAAAGCCTGCTGCACTTGACACGGCGACGGCCGTGTGCGCAGACCTTTCTTTACACACTCCCTTTTAGTGTGTCAAGCGTCTCCACAAGGAAGGCAGAGGTCATCACACCCATTTTTATTGTCGAGTCGTTTGGAGCTTAAGGGGAACCAAGAGTCACCGGCTCCCTCCAAGTCTGGAGACAGCAAAGCCGTCACCCCGGGGCTGCAATTCTGGTCGCGAAGATCGAGCTTCCGGGGACTCGGGGGACCCAAGGTGGAGGGGAGGGAAAAGGGAACGGAATCCTATCTTGAGTTGATAGCTGTCAGCCGGCAACGTTTAGGCGCGGGTCCAAAATCACGGTATCTGATTGGCAAGGTTGGAGGGGCTGGACGGCGCTGATTGGTTAGCTAGGCGTCGGACCAGGCTCTACCCGGTTACGGAAGCCGGCGAGGGCCTTGCGCGGGCCAGGCCTGAAAGAAGTTACCCGGCGAACCCCGGATAGCGGTGGACAGGGACCCGGACCCATGGCGACCCCAGAGGCCAGCGGTAGCGGCGGGAATGACGAGGGCTGCGACCCCTCTGTCACCTACTACCGACTGGAGGAGGTGGCGAAGCGAAACACCGAGGAGGAGACGTGGATGGTGATCCACGGGCGAGTCTACGATATCACCCGCTTCCTCAGCGAGGTGCGGGTCTGGGAGGCGGGAGGCCGCGGCGGGCGGCCGGGGTGAGGGCTGGGGACCACGCGCCGCCGTCGCGCCCCGGGCAGGGACCGCGACCGTCTAGGGGGGACCTCCTGGGAGGCGGGAGCGGGCTCAGCCTCGGGCGGCAGGGAGCACATGCAGTCTGCGAGAGCACGTGCCAGGACATCGACCCATTTTCCAGCAAGAGACACTGAGGCACGCAGAGGCCGAGAACTCCCAAGGTCACACTGAACGACCTAATCCCCACGAACCCATTTCAGAACACAGCCCCTAACTTTCCAGAAAGTATGTCTTAGGAAATAATGCCTTTGGGGCTTTTATTTTCATGAGGAGAAACCGAGATTATTTTTTAATTAAAAAAATTAAATTATGTCTGTGTCGAGGGCTTGTTCGCCTGCATTTCGGTGCATGCAGAGGCCAGAGGTCCAAACCCCGGGAGCTGGAGTAGCTGGAAGTTGTAAGCCTCCTGATGTGCCTTCTGGGTACTGAAGTTGGATCCTTGAGAGAGCAGTTTCTGCTCTTAACCAGTGAGCACTCTCTCCAGCGGAGCAGAGTTCCTGACTAGTCAGTTAATTTTTGTTGCTGTTAAAGACAAGGTCTCATGGTATATCCTTGTCTGTCCTGGAACTGCAAATGTAGACCAGGCTGGCCTCAAATTCAGGGAGATCTGCCTGCCTCTGCTTCCTGAGTCCTGGCTTAAAGGATGGTGGCCTGATTTTTTTTTTTAATCTTTTCCACTCCTATTTTGAGTTATGATTTCCTCCCTTTTGCCATTGACCGTCTATGCCCTCATTTTTTTTTTTTTTTAAGATTTTTAAGGTTTGGGGGATTGAACCTTGGCCTTGGCCATATTAGGCAAGTGTTCTACAATTAAGCTAACTCTCTGATCCCCAACCCTTTTTCTTAGCTCTTCAGATCAAATCTCATTACCCAAGATCTCTTTGTGACTGTTGTACAACAGATAATTTTTTCTTCTTGCTGAGACAGTGTCTGACGTGACCCGGACTGGTTTTCATCTCAGCTGTGTAGACCTTGAACTTGTAATCCTCATGTGTGTCACGCTAGGGATCCAGTCCTTCATGCTTGTCAGGTGCTCTGTCCCCTGAATTTTATCTATAGCCTTAGGTTTGACAGGCCGTCAGCCATGTAATCACCTCCGAGGGAATGGCATTTTCATTCCTCAGAACTGTCCCCTTTTGTTTCTTTGCTGTCATTCCCAACCTCAGGGAACCAGTGATGAGCCGTCACTAAAGATGAGCTGGAAGCTTTGATTTGTGTGCTCGTTTTATTCTTTTTTTTTTTTTTTTTATAAAATAATACACTTATGGTTGGTATAGCACAGCTTTGTTTAGAGAACAGCTAATTTATGTTTTTGTGTGTGGTGTTGGAGATGGCTTTTGTAGGCCCAGCACATGCCGGGCAACCCTGCCTCTGGACTGTTTTCCAAGAGCCACACCTTCCCTCCCGAGTCTCAGCGTGAAGTTTGCAAAGAGGATATTATGCTAATGAGTAGCTAGAGATGACATCTGGTAGGCAAGGCTTCGCTTGAAGCTTGAGATATAGATTTTTATCAGCAGTTAGCTGTTTCTTTGTTGTCCTTTTTTTTGTTGTTGTTTTTTTGAGACACAGTTTCTCTCTAGCTTTGGGGCCTGTCCTAGAACTAGCTCTTGTAGACCAGGCTGGCCTCGAACTCACAGAGATCCACCTGCCTCCACCTCCCGAGTACTAAGATTAAAGGCATGCGTCACCACCGCCTGGCGTGGGTTTTTTTTTTTTTTTTGTTTTGTTTTTTAAAACAGGGTCTTACCTGTATCCCAAGCTGGCTTTATGGTGCCCAGACTGGCCTTGAATTTGAATTTTTGCCATCCTCCTGTGTCAGCTTCCTGAGTGCTGAGATGACACGCTTGAACTGCCATGCTCAGCCTGCAGTCAGCTGTTCCTGGCTAACCTTTTCCATCATAATCTCTATCCCTGTTTTGTTCATTCCAAGCTTGCTCATTCATCTCCTTAGGCAAATATTAAACCTGTAGTTGGTGCTGGATACTGTTTTAGCAACTAAGGATCCAGTAGTGGGTACACATCTGTGCCATCTAGAGTCTGCAATGCCTGGGAAGCCGACAGAAAGCAGAGTGAATGAATGAGTTGTAACCCATGGTTAGATAGTAGAGAGGTGCTAAGAAGGAGGGTGCTGTAAGCTGTGTGTGCTGAGACAGTAGAGACGAGGGCTTGACATTTTTGGTATGAAGGCCAGAGATAGTGTCATCAAGGTGAGTAAAGGCCAGGAGTGCAGTGGGGCGAGGGCCAGGCGACGTCTACAGGGAGAGCATTCTCTTGAGGTAGGACTATGTCTGGCATGTTTGGGGACAGTGGTTGGATGATTAGTGGGCCGATCATATTCCAGCTTTGATGGTCTTAGAATGAAGTTTGATTTTTGTTCTGAGATGAGAAATTATTGGAGAAGAAGCGACATATAATGCAAGTTAATTGGGCCATTCTGACAGGTCTGTTGAGAAAGCAGCGCTGGAGGACAAAGGTAGGATTGAGAGGCATAGTTAAGGAAGATGTTCTAATTAAGACAAGGAGCACACTAGGACCAGAATAGTGGTGATAAGGGTAATGAGAATTATATGCTGGGTGGAGGCTCACACTTTTAACCCCAGAACTTGGAAGGCAGAGGCAGGTACATCTATGAGTTCAAGACAGAGCTAGTTCTAGGACAGCCAGAGCTGTCCTAGAAACCCTGTCTCGAAAAAACCTAAGAAAGAAAGAAAAAAGAAAAAGGGTAAAATGGCCAGAGAACTATGCAGAATCCAGGAAATCTGTCTTGGTAGGTAACTCACACCAGGTGCCTGTGGACGCTAGGTGTTGGATCTCCTTGAACTAGAGTTACAGGCAGTGAAGAGCCACCTGATGTGGTGCTGTGAACCTAACTTGAATCCTCTGTAAGCCTTTACAATTAATCACTGAGCCATCTCTTCATCCCCTGCATTGCTTTTTTGTTTTGCTTGCTCTTTGTTTTGTTGTTTTGAGACAGGGTTTCACTATGAAGCATTGGCTGATCTGAAACTCACTATGTAGATCAGGCTGGCCTTGAACTCACAGAAATCACCCTTTCTCTGCCTCCCTAGTACTAGAATTAAAGGTGTGCACCACCAGCCTGGCCCATGCATTTAAAAAAAATTTTTTTTTATTTAACTTTATTTTATGTGTGTTGGTATGAAGGTGTCAGACCCTCTGGTACTGGAGTTACAGACAGTTGTGAACTGCCATGTGGGTGCTGGGAATTGAACCTGGATCCTCTGGAAGAAGCAGTCAGTGCTCTAAACCACTGAGCCATCTCCCCAGCCCCATGCATTTGTTTTTTAACCTGTGTATCTGTTTTAGTTACTGTTCTGTTGCTGTGAAGAGATATCATGACTAAGGCTACTTATAAAAAAGTCTTTAATTGGAAGTTTGTTTACAGTTTTGGAGGCTGAGTCCATGAACATCATGATGAGGAATGACATAGGAGCAGTAGCTGATCCACAAGTTGCAGGCAGAAAAAGAGCAAGACTGGTCCTCGTGTGGGCTTTTGAAACCTCAAAGCCCACTCCCAGTCACATACCTTCTCCAACAAGGCCACACCTGCTCCAACAAGGCTATACCTCCTAATCTTTCCCAGATAGTTCCACTAACTGGCAACTAAGAATGCATTCACATAATATGAGTGTTGTGTGTGTGTGTGTGGGGGGGGTGGCATTCTCATTCAAACTACACAGTACCTAAAGGACTTTTCCATATCAACACTTGGATTAGTTTTTGTTGGAGAGGATTTGTTGTAGATAACCTAATTAATGTAGGCAGTTTCCTGTTGGTAAACATTTGGGGTGTATGTATCAGTATCTAGTTTTCAAATTCTAACCCCAAGTCAATTTTATTGACATCTTATATATAGGCAATGAAGTATACAGATATTGGATATAAAGTTGCATATTTAAGTTTTGGCAAATGTTACATTTGTAACCACAAAAAAAAAAATCAAGAATATTTCTACCATTTCTAGTGTAGCTGTTGATTTGATTTCTAATGTAGAATAGTGTATGTCTCTCACATCTTTTATCTGTTCTTTTTTTTTCTTTGTATGGATATGCTATTTACCTGTTGATTGACATTTGGGTAGTTCTAGTTTTTGACCATTATGACTAAAGCTGCTATGAATTTTCATGCACAAATCTCTTTGTAGACATAAATTTCCATTTGTATACCTAGTAGTATGTAGCATGAATTCTAATTATTCTTAATAATAAAAACTTAGAGTTAGCTATGGGGGGTGAAAAGCTGAAGGATCAGAAAAGCAGAGCGGCCAGCCACTAGAATTCTTACCTCTACCAATGCTTAGACCAAGGAGCTATCCTGTCCCCAGACTGCCTCCTCAGACTGACTGCCTAGACTGCAACCTCAGACTGCATTGAGCTCCTGACTCCTTCTGCCTTATATTCCTCTCTCCACCCAGCCATATCCCTTCCTGTCTCCACCTCTCTAGCGCTGGGGTTAAAGGTATGCGCCACCACTGCATGGCATCTAGTGACTTAGCTCTGCAAGCTTTATTTGTTAAATCACAAACCAAATATCACACAGTAGTAAAGTTGGTAAGAGTGAAGCAATATAACTGTAAATTTGTAGGCAGTGGTCAGTGCTTCTCTCAGTGTTCACATCATTTTGTGTTCTTTAACATCGCTTGTCTTTGCTGACACGTAAATCATTTTACTTCCAGCTGTTCTGATGGATAAGCAGTGGTATATAGTTTTGACTTCCCTGATGACTCACGACCTTCGGTGCTGTCTCATGGGCTTTATGCTGTGGGACAATGGTCTGTACCCTGCCACTTGTATTTTAAATAAACACTGATTGACTAGTAGCCAGGCAAGAAGTAGAGGCAGGGCAATAAGAATTCTGGGAAGAGGGAAGTTTCAATCTGCAGTCATCACCCAGGCAGAGAGGAAGCCTGACGTGGAGCAAACAAGATGTGACTGCCTCGCTGAAAAAGGTATCAAGACATGTGGCTAACACAGACAAGAATAATGGGCTAATTTAAGATGTAAGAATTAGTTAATAATAAGAGCTGAGATAGTAGGCCAATTAGTTTATAATTAATGCAGACCTGTGTGTGTTTATTTGGGACTAAATGGCTGTGGGACCTGATGTGTTGTAGCAGGGAGCTGCTTGTTCGTCCTGGCTGTCTAGAACTGAAATAATCACATGGAAACTGTATTAATTAAATCACTGCCTGGCCCATTAGCTCTAACTTCTTATTGGTTAACTCTTACATATTAATTTAACCCACATCTATTAATCTGTATATCATCAAGTGGCAGTGGCTTACCAGGAAAGATTCAACATGTCTGACTCTGGGGCTTCATGGTGATCCTCTCTCACTCTGCCCTTCTTTCTCCCAGCATTCTGTTCCATCTTCCCCGTCTACCTAAGTTCTGTCCTATCAACAGGCCAAGGCAGTTTCTTTCTTTCTTTTTTTTTTGAAAAAAGATTTATTTATTTATTATGTATACAACATTCCTTCCATGTCTGCCTGCGGGCCAGAAGAGGGTACCAGATCTCATTATAAATGGCTGTGTGCCACCATGTGATTGCTGGGAATTGAACTCAGGACCTCTGGAAGAGCAGTCAGTGCTCTTAACCTCTGAGCCATCTCTCCAGCCCCGGCAGTTTCTTTATTAACCAATGAAAGCAATACACAGACAGAAGGACCTTTTGCACCACTGATGGGACAGACACCTCAGTCAGCAGGCTTTATGGCCATCTTTTTGTAAGATACCTTTTCAGTCTTACATACTTTTTTTTTCACTTTTTGTTTTGTTTAATTTCCAACAGGGTCTCATTGTATCCCTGGTTGGCTGGTCCTCCTGCCTTTGCCTAAATAGTGCTGGGATTAAAGAAATGGGCTGACATGCCTGTCCATAATTTTTTTCCCCCCGAGATAAGGTTTTTCTAAGTTACCTAGGGTGGTCTTGAACTTCCTATGTAGTCTAGGCTGGCCTCAAACTCAGTCCTCATTCTCAGTCTTCTAAGTGTTGGAATTGAAACTGTGTATCATCATGCCCAGCTTTTTTTTAAAATTAAAAATGTTTATTAAGTTTTTACTGTTGTGTGTGTGTATGTGTGTGTGTATGTACGGGAGTTAGTTACATATCACAAACTGTTGTTTTTACCTGAAAGCATCCTTTTCTAATGCTGGAGGCCAACTTTATAGCCCAAGTGCCTGGTTCAGGTGTCCTTCTTTACTTCTTACAAGGTGTGCAACTTGAGTAAGCAACACTGTAAAGAGCCTTCCTCATCTGTAGGATGGAGGTAGTAGTACCTTCTGTGTAGGGTGGTATTGACTAGTAATTTAAATAGTGCACATAAAGACTTACAGTACCCAGCATAAAGAGCTTAGTAACTTATGTTTTTTTGCAAATAAAATAGAATTATGCTACTTCCAACAACATTTATTTATTTATTGGTGGAGAGATCAAACCCGGAACTTCCCATATTCCAGCCACATCTTTGCAATGCTAAGTGACAGATGAAATAGTCTTGAGTAGTTAAAGGTGACTTAGATGCCTAGGAGTAGCAGAAAGGAGCTGGCAGTAGTTACTATCATATGTAGGAGACAGTGGCTTTGCCTGAAGCAAGGCAAAGAATATAGTCTCTATTTGGTGTAATTCTAGGATATCCCCTGAAAACATCAGTTTGACTAATCATTTTTAGTGGCTTTTCATAAGGATGGTTAAAAAAAAGGTAGCAACAATAAAACATAGTTCAATTGTTACTTAAGTGGTGTGTAGGCATGCATACACACACACACACACACACACATACACACACACGTGTGTGTGTTTGTGTTCTGTGTTTCCTCAGTAGTTCATGTAAGACGTCCTATCCTAGGGAAAACTGAAATAAGATGAGGCAAAGTTTAATCCCTGGCCCTGCACAGGCAGGGTGACCCAATCAATCAATGGCTTTGTGTTCATTTTATATGTGGTCATAGGCATGCCTGTGCCTTTTGAACAGAATGAGTGTTCCCCGGTCGTCCTGTTTTAGGTGTCATGTTCTGTCTCAGTTACATAGAAGGCTACTGTGGTCCCTATTCCTAAGAGTTTATAGTCTAGTGGTAAAGACAGACATTGAATGAAATGACAATTCTGAGCTCTAGGAGATGGCTCAGCTGCTTGAGCCTTTGTGGTGCAAGTCTCACTACCTGAACTGAGACCGACGGGGAGGAGAACCCAGTTCACAGGGTTGTTCTCTGGCCTCCACACATGTGCTGTGTCTGGCATGTGTGTGCATCACCTACAATAATTAACTAATTGAAATTGTGATATTCCATGAAGATCCCTATCTGTAGCAGTGGGGTCTGGGGTGGGTAAGGTTATCAGGTTATGTTGGAATTCGTAAACCTGAATTTGGGACTTGGGGTAGGTAGTTTGGTGACGTTGTCAGGTTACACCCTTTGGCATCAGACTTGTTTCCTATGCAACACCCCTGTCTTACCAGTCTCACTCTTATCCCAAGCAAATGCCATCATTTCCTCGCGTCACTCCCTAGCTCTGTTATCTTTCTTTTCCCTGCCACACTTTAATCTTTGTATTTGGCTTTGGTGATATAATGTATTTGGCTAGAGATTGCTCTTTGTCGTCCAGCCTAATTTTTGCAGCTTCCTCAAGCTAATGTTTCTCAGGTCCATTTCCAAGTCAGGTGGTCTCCAGTAGAGTTCCATTTGCCACATTTTTACTGTATCAGGACGGAATTTCCATCCACAGACAACTTGAATCATTTTTTTCCAGCTAGAATTTTATACTGTAATTGTCATTCCTCACATTCTCTTGTCAGTCCATCAGTCCTGTTCTTTCCATAGACCTAATAATCTGGAATAAATTTCCATTAGTAATTTGTTCTTTTATTTCTCTTCTAAAGCATAGATTTTTCTGTCCTCTACCAGTAGTATTTAGTAGACTAATTGAATTTAGACTAATTCTGCTTCATACCACATAGTCTTTGGTGTTGATGAATTTGGTATTAGTTGAACTGACTAAGATCCCTCATACAGTGTTTTATTTGATTATTTTTGCTTGAGTGGGGCAAAAATATATAGACCACACAGTCAATTGTTACTTCTTTTTTGTTAGTTTATATAGTAACTTACGTGAGATTTAAATGCAAGCCATCTGTGGTATCACTTATCTGAAATTCCTGTACCTATTAAGCTGGATTGGGAAATTCTTGAGTTTGAGAACTGTCTGAACTATAATAAAACCCAAAACTAATCACACAAGAGATTTGTGCTAAAGAAAATGGGCATTATGTATTGTATAATACCAGGTTTTACTTAATCGAAGTAGGTGGAAGTCTTGTTTTTTTCAGTATAGAGAGTGAACTGGGGACCTTGGGTTTGCTAGGCAAACACTCTATGATTGAACTATATGTATCTCTAGCTCCTGTGTATATGATTTGTTCATTTTGTGTATATATGTGTATCTGTGCACTTGAGTGCAGGAGCCAGTAGAGGCTGGAATAGGGTGGGTCTCTTGGATCTGTACTTATAAGTAGTCATAAGTGCTCCTTGTGGGTGCTGGGAACCAAAGAGTCCTCCTCAAGAGCAGTAAGTGCTTTTAATTGTGGAGGCATCTCTCCAGCTCCTTGTGAGTTTTGTTGTTACTGAGTTATGTTTTGTCGTATTTTTGCTATGCTAAGAATCAGATCTGTGTGTTTGATAAGCACACTGCCGCTTTCTAGGCCAAGGAAGAAATCTTTTATTGTCCAGTAGACTTAATTATTATAGACAACAATCTAGATTACTGAGGTTAACCCCACTCTCCTATCTTATTTGGCTGTGATTTAGACAGAAGCAAATTTGGGGCTTATGTTAACTGTTGGTATGTAAATTGAGCTTCTGTTTTATAACAGTAAGTGTATATGTTTATTTATATGTACATATATGTAAAACTATCTTTACCTTTTTTACTTTTGCAATGTTTAAGATTGACTCATCTATACCCTTAGCTTTTTCCTTTTCTCTTTTTGTTTTCGTTTGTTTTTTTTTTTTCAAGACAGGGTTTCTCTGGCTGTCCTGGAACTCACTTTATAGACCAGGCTGGCCTTGAATCCACAGATTCACCTGCCTCTACCCCTTAGTTCTGGGATTAAAGGCATGCACCACCACTGCCAGGCTTGAGACAGGGTTTCTTTATGTAGCCATGGCTATCTGAAACTCACTCAAACTGAGGGATATGCCTGCCTCTACTTTCTGAGTGTTGGGAGTTGAGGGCCACCCCAACCCTGGTTTTAACTTTCCATTT
Organism: Microtus oregoni; assembly: GCF_018167655.1. Classification (NCBI taxonomy): domain Eukaryota; kingdom Metazoa; phylum Chordata; class Mammalia; order Rodentia; family Cricetidae; genus Microtus; species Microtus oregoni. The sequence goes on from NW_024543063.1 coordinate 48,088,297, forward strand.
TAACCACTTTTACCTGTACAGTCCATTTACTGTATTGTGTAGCTATCACTGCAGTCTGTTTCCAAAGCTTTTCATCACATTGAACAAAAACTCTGAGCACTAAGAAACAACGCTCCGTTCTACTCTCCAAATTCATGGTAATCTCCAATCATGTCTATGAATCATTCTGTTTTATGTAAGTTGAATCATTATGCCTTTTGTGCCTGTCTTCCTTAACTTACTCTTTGCTTTTTAATTTATATGTTTACTTATATGTGGGTGGATGGATGGGTAGGTGAGCTATACCACAGTGACATGGAAGTTCAGAGGAAGAACTTTCTGGAGTCACTTCCTTCTTCCACCTTTCTGGTGATCATGGACTCAGGTCATTAAATTTGACAGCAAGGACCATCACCCACTGAGCCATCTCATCAGCCCTTTATGCTTTGAGTGAAAAGCATTCTTATTGTGATAAATTTCTCCATGTAACATTTACCATTGTAACTATTTTTAAGTATATAGTTTGTCATTAAGTATGTTCACCTGTTTTTGCAACTATAACCATCATCCATCTTCAGAGCTTTCTCATTCCATACTGAAACTGTACCCATTAAGCAACAATTCTCCAATGTTCCTAGCCTCAGTACTGTTCTGATTTCTGTGCTATGAATTTTACCCTTAAAAATGGGATCATATAAGTCAATTGTGCTGGTTCATGCCTATGATCCCAGTACTCAGGGGCTGAGGCAAGAGAATTACTATAAATTCAAGGCCAACCTGAGTTTCTGTGGTTATGGTTGAACTTAGGTGGAAGGATTAGGTAGTAATCCTTCTAGATGCTATTAAGTAGGATTTCTTTCTTTTCTTTCCTCTCTCTCTTCCATTCTTTCTCTTTCTTTTGGGGGTGCAGATCATTCATTGCTGGTTTATGGAAACACTTTTTTGAGCTTATTCAACAAAACTTTGCTGACTTAGTGAGCTGTTTATATCTTTCTTGTAGATTGTTTGAACTCTTCTGTTTCTCCTTTTCTCTTTCTTCCTTTCGTTCTTCTTACTTGGATCTCTGTTTGTCTAAGTGTCTTGGCTAGAACTTTAAGTACAGTACTGAACAACAGTCTTGAACTGGCATCTCATCTTGTTACTGATTAAAGAACAGTCTTTTACTTTTGAGTATTTTGTATGTTTTTTATAAGTGCTTTTTATTATATTGCTGAAGTTTCCTTTCTAGTTTTCTAGGTTTTTTGTCAGGGTGTTGAACTTTGTCAAATGCTTTCTTTTGTCACTAGATTATTGGGTTGTTTTTCTCTTCTTTCAATGAATGGAGTGTGGTATTATACATTTTATTTTTCTTTAGAAATTTTATTATGATTACGGGTGGTGGTGCACGCCTTTAATCCCAGCATTTGGGAGGCAGAGGCAGACGAATCTTTGTTAGTTTGAGGCCAGCCTGTTCTACAAGAGCTAGTTCCAGGATAGGCTCTAAACCTACAGAGAAACCCTGTCTCAAAAAACCAACCAACCAACCAAGCAAACAAACAAAAAACAAAGAAAAACCAACCAAACAAACAAAAAAAGACATTTTATTATGATTAAATATTTTATTTATTTAAAATGTGTTTGTTCACATGGACATGCCATAACACACATGTAGAAGTCAGCAGATGACTTTTAGGAATCTGTTCTCTACTTCTACTATGTGGGTCATGGGAAATGAACTCAGGTCATTGGGTTTGATGAGCATCTGAGCCATTGTGAAGGCGCTACCTTGTGTTTTGAGACAGTCACTGAACAGAATCCTCATGTCTGCTTTCCCTACTCTTGAATTACAAGCAAATGCCACTGTGCTGAGCTTTTCACATGGGTGAGTCTGCGTTTGGAAAGCACTTTACTAACTGAGCAATCTCCCCAGTCCACACTGATGGTAAAAAAAAACATCAACCCAGAGAGTTGGGTGTGGTGATGCACACCTGTTAACCCAATGCTAGGGAGGCAGAAGCAGGCATGTCTCTGTGAGTTCTAGGCCAGCCTGGTCTGCAGAGGTCCAGGACAGCCAGGACTATACAGAGAGACCCTGCCTCAAAAAACAAAAATAAAAGAAATCAACTTTTTTTTTTTAAAGAATCCTTTTGTTGCTTTTTATTTCCTTTTTAAAATTTTTTTTTTGTAAATTTGTACATGAGTATATTATATCAGTTTTATCCCTCAGTCTCTTTCCCCAACTCCTCTCATACCCTCCTTTAGCATTGCTCATATGTACATGTGTTTAGGACTGATACTTGGGACTGAGTAGCCTATCAGGAGGCTCCTCCCTGGAGAAAACTGATTCTTTTCTCAGCAGCTCATCACCTGTAGCTCTTCGTCTGGGAGTGGGGGCTTGTGCAGTTTTAGGCAACTGTGTTGTTGAGATTTCATGTGTGCAGAGTCCCTGTCTAGCAGCAGGTATCCTGTCCTCTGGCTCATGGAATCTTTCTGGCCTCCTTCCAGGATGTACCCTGAGCCTTAGACGTAGGGTTGTTCAACACAGGGATTTCTGACCTATTAGCATTGGCATTATTTGCCTATAGTCATATGTGCAAGGATTAAAAGTTGAACTTTTGACTGGGTGGTGACACCTTTAATCTCATCACTAAGGAAGCAGAGGTAGGTTAATCTCTGTGAGTTCGAGTTTGAGGCCAGCCTGGTCTACAGAGGGAGTTTCAGGACAGCCAGGGCTACACAGAGAAGCCCTGTCTTGAAAAAGAAAAAAACCCTTTCCCTAAGAAAAACAAAAAAATGTTGAGCTTTTGACTTTGAACTGCCTTAATTGGCTTTCCTGGGAACAGGGTGAGTAAAACTTTTGTTTTGGGTATCGCATTGCAAGCTTGAAAGTGGTAAGAGCTTTAAATGCCATGGGTCATGTATGGGGCAAATATTGAGTAATAAAAAATCCAGGATCTGGCTTAAGCCTTGCTTTGGTTTGCTCTTGAGCTGAATATGTTATTACACAACTTGCGGCTCCCCACAGAACATCGTTTTTACTCAGAAAGGCTGAGAATAATTTATCCTACACTCTTTAAATTGAGAACTGGTTTTCTTTCTTGATTCAGCAAATGAAGGAGAGAGGATGGAGTTGTAAAGAAGAACATTTTTGTTTTATTTTGGGACAGGGCATCATTGTGTAGCCCTGTCTGTCCTGGAACTCAATATAGATCATGCTGGCCGTGAGCTCACAGAGCCACCTGCCTCTGTTTCTCTGAGTGCTGGGGTGTTTGTTATAAGTCTCAGTGTGTTACCTAACACCAGGCTGGTCTTGAACTGGTAGGCTCAAGCAATAATCTTCCTGCCTCAGTCTCATGAGAAAGCCCCGACTACAGTGTAATTGTCTGTAACCCAAGCTGACTGCATACTTGCTGTGAGGATGACTTTGAACTCCAGGTCCTGCTTTCACATCAGAAGTATCAGTATTGCATGTGTGTACCATTGTGTTCAGTTACCAAAGCCTTTTTTTTTTTTTTAAAAAAAAGTAAACACTGAGTGTCTCCTATAATTGTTAAATACTGTGTAGTATATTATTGAGTTGCAGCTGTTTGTCCTCATGATTGGATGGCCAACTGGGAAGTAGCTCCCTGTCAGTGTCCTTTGTAGTAGGAGGCCGCTTGTTTGTTCCCAGATGCTTAGCCCCAAAATAATCTCACAGAAATCATATTATTTGCAATACTGTTTGGCCAATACCTTAAGCATATTTCTGGCTGACTCATATCTTAAATGAACTCATCTCCATTAATTTGTGTATCGCTACGAGGCTGTGTCTTACCTGGGCTACATGGCTTCTCTCTGACTCCACCTTCTTTCTCCCAGCATTTAGTTTAGTTTTCCCCGCCTAGCTAAGTTCTGCCCTGCTATAAGCCAAGCAGTTTCTTTAGTAATCAATGGTAATCAGAGCATAAAGAGGGGAATCCCACATCACCCCTTTAGAGAGTATCATACTGTTTATCACTAGTCTCAAAAAGCTAAAAATTTGAAGTGTGTGCTTTTTGCTGAGTGCATATCAGTTTTCAACACTGTAAAGGCCAAAAGTGTAAGGCAAACCTTTAAGTCACAGATGCTCTCTACACAAAGAGTTAAGATGGGAATTAAAATATTTCACTATATAAATCACTTGGGACAGCAAGTGGGTAAAGGTACTATAAATAAATCTCTTCCTAAACAGGATATAGTTTAATCCCAGCACTTGGGAGGCAGAGGCAGGTGAATCTCTGTGAGTTCAAAGCCAGCCTGGTCTACATAGTGAGTTTCAGGACAGCCAGAGCTACAAAATAGACCCTATCTCAGAACAATAAACAAACAAAATCTCTCCCTAATTTGGGATCACAAAAACACTGCTTATTCTGCATTTATTAGCTAGAATATTTTTTAAACTCTGATGCTTTGTTGACTTTTTTTCTTGAAGACTTTGGTTTTGGTAGATTAATTACATGGTTTTAGTAGCTATTAGTCATATATAAAATACAAATCAAGTTTACAAGACTGAAATTGTCACAGCTATTTCTGGCCTCCAGGGTTGTTCCTTATTCCACTCTGTCTCAATGCTTTGCTGCTTTGATTGTCTTTTCAATGAATGAGATAACTGACAATTCTATCTGGAGTGTTATTAGTATAGTAACATGTCTGTAGCTCTCAACTAATGGGAGTTTTGCATGTTAAATAGCTTTTAATTGGTTTGAATAATGAGGCTTAAATATAGCACAGTTCTAGTATCCTTTTTGTTACAGGCTTTAAGCTGCTAAGAGGTTTGGACTGTCAGAAGCTGTAGTTGACAAAATTGTCAGACTTGGGGAGGGTATCAGCATTCCCTCACAACCTTACACTGAAGTCTGGTGCATAGATGCAGGGTTGTCCTACTGAAAAGAATCAAGTATTATTACCAAACCTTAATGTGGAAGTTTTTGAGGTAGTTGAGTTGCTTTTGAATTTGTAAAATTTATGCAAATAGATGTTTTGCCTGCATGTATGTCTGTACACCCTTTATGTGTCTGGTGCCAATATAGACCAGAAAGAGGGTGTCAGATCTGGAACTGAAGTTACAGACGACTATAAGCTGCCATGTGAGTGCTGGGAATTTAACGCAGGTCCTCTGGAAAAGCAGCCAGTGTTCTTAACTGCTGAGCCATCTTTCTACCCCTAGTAGTTGAGGGTTCTTGAATAATTGAACAACCAATGATGAGGTTAAAATCTCATTTAGAAATTTTTCTTTATTTGACAATTTAAAATATTTTAAATTAGCATACAGGGTATTATATATCACTATGACATTCTTCTTCTGAAGAAGTAAAAAGAAAAATGAAAGTTGGGCTAGCAAGATGGTTCACTGGGTAAGGGTGCTTACTCTGAAGCTTTAGTTCAGTTCCCAGGATCCACATGGTAGGAGAGAACTGACTTTTGCAAGTTGTCCTTGGACTTCCATACAAGTGACTTGAGGTGCTCACACACACACTCACACAATAAATAAACCCAAGTTTGATTCCCTCCACAGTGCAAATGTCCTGCCATGTGATGGGCACCTCCTGCATTCTCATCTCAGGGACTCTCTCCTCTTTTTTATAGCAGTATTTCAGATTTCTGTCCTTTCTGTCCTTTCTGTGCTTAACTGGGGAGAATGGGGAGTAGAGCAGAGGCACTTTTTGTAAGTTACCTCATCTGAACTTGTCTTCACTATCTTAAAAAATATTTATTTTGTGTGTGTGTGTGTGTGTGTGTGTGTGTGTGTGTGTGAATGTGTGAGTACAGGTATCTGCAGAATCCAGAAGAGGGGGTCGAATCCCTGGAGTTGCAGGAGGTTGTGAGCCATGCAATGTGGGCACTGGGAATTGAACTCTGAGAGTCCTTTTCAAGAGCAGTTACATGTTCTTTATTTCTTAGCCATCTTTCCAGCCCCCTGAGGCTGGTCTTCTGTGGTTGTTTTTTGTTAGTTAGTTAGTTTGTTTGACACAGGGTTTCTCTGTATCCCTGAGAGTCCTGGAACTTGATCTGTAGACCAGGCTGGCCTTGATCTCACAGAGATCCACCTGCCACTGCCTCCTAAGTGCTGGGGTCAAAGGCGTGTGGTGTCCCTGCCCAGCACGGTTGGTCTTATTCTTGATAATTGTATCTTTGCCTCTTTAGCCCTGGGTTTGCAGTCATGTGCCACTGTGCCTGGCTTTTTATTCTCACTATTCTAGCCAGGCCAATATTCAGCACTTCTGTATTAATACTTACTTTCTTCTTGCTGTGACGAAAAAACTGGCGCTAGGGAAGGGTTGACTTTCACTCAGAGTTTGAGGGAACATGGTCCATCGTGGCAGGGAGAGCGTGATGCCTGAAACTGAGAGATGGCTGGTCACATGGTGTTTGCCGTCAGGAAGGGAGAGGTGAATGCTGATCTCATCTGACTTTCTCATTTTGTTCTTTTTATTCATTTTGGGGCCACAGCACATAGTAGCATGTCACTCACATTCAGGGTGGATTTTAGGTGAGTTGCAGAAACATTCTCACAGGTGTGTCTCTAGGTGAGCCTAAATCCTGTTAAGCTGACAGTGAAGATTAGCCAGCACAAAGACTGGTAGACAAGAACTGGTTGGGCTAAAATTGAACTTAGTCCCATCTCCCGTAATGTTTGTGTTGGGTGTATGGGACTTACAGCCCTTGAGTCAGGTGGGGGAGAGTGCCTTGTACACTGGTCTTAGCTCTTTTTTTCCTTCTCTGACCTCATAAAATAGCTACAGCAAAGTTCACCTGGGAGTCCCACCTGCCCAAGGACCAGGGAACTTCCTGAGATTCTGAGAGTTGGAGTTCTTGGAAAATAACAATAAAGCCTCACGGGAAAGTATGGTGACCTTTGGGTTTTGTTTGTATAAGCCCTTCAAACACGTGTCTCGGCCACACAGCTGCAAAGTGTCTAAATTTGGTCCTGGCCAAATTCCATCTTGGTCAGTATTTATCATTTTTAATAAAAGCTTGCTTAAAATTAGCCAAAATGGTGGAACTGTTTTGTTTTGTATTCTGGTGAATGTCAGGAATAACAACAGCTTATTTTTATGCATTGGCAGTCTACAAGTACATTCTCCAAACCTGTGTACTGAAATTAGGGACTTGTAACTCTTAATAATATTTAAGACTGCCTGTACCTGCTACTGGTATTATCAGTTTGTCATCTAGTCTTATTTGTCCGGTTGTATGTGTGGATGGCTTTTAGATTGCTTCTTGAAGATTGCTAAACACTTTATTTTTTTATTTATTTAGTTTTTGTTTTTCGAGACAGGGTTTCTCCGTAGCTTTGGAGCCTGTCCTGGAGCTCGCTCTGTAGACCAGGCTGGTCTCGAACTCACAGAGATCCGCCTGCCTCTGCCTCCCGAGTGCTGGGATTAAAGGCGTGTGCCACCATCGCCCGGCTGCTAAACACTTTAATCACTTGTACTTGATTGTGTAAATTGGGCTTCCATCTAAAATATTCCTTGGAGAAAATGCTATGCTGTGAAACACATTCAAAGAACTCTACCTTGTGTCCAGTCAGTAGACATGTCCAGGTGTTTCCTCTTTTTGATGTCAGCTGCACAGTTCTGAAAATGTATTTTAAAATTTGTAATATAAAAATGCCCAAAGCCTAAAAGCATGCTCAGTGAGTTTTCCCTAAGTTCATACATCTGTGAAACTGCCATCCAAGTTCTGGTAGCCCTCTAGGTGTGTTTCTTCCTAACCAGTATCCCTCCCCCAAAGTGACCACTGTGGTGACTTCTAGCTTTTGCATAATATACTTTGTTGAAAGCATTCCTTTTGCACACTTATGTGTAAATCTTACAGTTATTATGGACTGACTTAGAGATGCCCCCTACAGGCTTAGGACACTTATCTGCCAACTGCTGACACTGTTTTGGGAGGCTGTGAATCTTTTAGGAGGTCGAGCCTAAGCTGACAAAAATAGGTCACTTGCAGTGGGCCTTTTGAAAATTATCCGAACCCCTGGTTCCAGTCCTACTCCCTGATCTGTGGAACAGAGCACTACAGTGTGAATCTGCATCACTTGTCCCTGCTACCCTGCCTTCCTTCTTCTGAAGGACTAGAAAGCCTCTGGAGCAGCCAAAAGAAGTCTCTCCTCCCTGATGTTGTTTCTGTTGTATGTTTTGGCCACACTAATACCAAAATAGTTAATATGGTGATTTTTGACGAACCAAAAATTAGAACCTTAACAATCAATCAAGTAGTTTCGGAGTATTCACCAGAGAAGATTGCTGGATCATGGATTTAATCCAATAGAAAGCCTTTGTTAGCTGGACTGCAACTATACTAAGTGCTCGGGATCCCAGTGTAACCCTGAGCCTTTTTCGCAGTGAATATTTTTAAAAACCATGTCCTGGGTTGACATACTTCAGTTAGCAAGAACAACTAGCCAGGCCCAGGTGGTGGTGGTGGTGCCCGCCTTTAATTCCAGCAGAGACAGGTGGATCTCTGTGAGTTCGAGGCCAGCCTGGTCTACAGAGCTAGTTCTGGGACAGCTAGGACTATTATACAGAGAAACCCTGTCTCGAAAAACAAAATAAACAAAACAAAACAAAATAAAAAAGAACAGCTAGCCAGAAGTGGAGCTACAGACTCTAAAAAGCAAGGTTAGGACATTTAGGCTTGCCCAAAGTCATGGACTTGGATGGGTTAGGCCTTTGTTTTAGTTTTGGCAGGTAGTGCTGTCTGTGTGCTGTTTTACAGCTTGAATGGCACTTCCACCATGGAGTCGGTTTTGCTAAGGTCTGGGGCCCTTTAGAAAATAAGCTTTTACATGTGAGGCATGGTGTCCTGTACTAATCTCAGTGATGGGGAGGCAGAGGCAGGCAGATCTCTGTTTGAGACCAGCCTGGTGTCTACATTGGGATGTCCAGGACACCGAGGGCTCTATAGAGAACTGAACCTGGGTCCTCTGCAAGAGCAGCAAGTGCACTTAACCACTGAATCCCTTTAAAACTTTTCTTTTGTTGTTTTTTCAAGACACCTCTAAAACATTTTAATGGGACTTTTTCATTGTGAATTACCAGCCATGCACTTACCATTTCCTGTTTTCTAGTACCAAAGTTCAGAAAGGAATGGTCCTGCTTCATGGCCAGGCTTATGCAGCCTCCCTTTTATTCAGAGACTCCATTTCAAACAGTACTTACCATGCATGTTAAGTGCAACATGGTTTTAATCATGTTTTATTTCTTTTTTAAAAGTTTGTTGTTTATTTTTGAGGTTGCATTTTAATTACAACATTTCTCTCTTCAAATCCTCTCATACATTCCTCCTTGCTCTCCTTCAAATTCATGGCCTCTTTTTTCATCAGTTGTTATTGCAGGCATATATGTATTTGTATATTCATATATAATCCTAAAAACAACCTGTCGAGTCTATATAATTTTGCTCATACATATGTATGTATATTTGTATGTATGTATGCATGCATATCTTCAGGGCTGACCATTTGGCACTGGACTACCGATTGGGTGCTCTTCCTGGTGGGAATTGCCTCCTCCCCTCCCAGTTTGACTGAATTGTAAATGCCGTCCTCACAGGGATCCGCTTGCCTCTGCCTTCTGAGTGCTGGGGTTAAGGGTGCCTACCAACGAGGCTTTTTATTTTGATACAGGATCTGACAAAGCTGTCCCAGCTGGCTTGAATTTGGGATACCCTCCTCAACCTCTTGTGATGGTAGGATTATTGGCCTGTACCACCAGGCCTGGCAGATCTTACTGTGAACGCCTGTTTGTTGGGATGTGCCGAAAGAGGAACTATCTTCCGTAGTTTAGACATAGAGCAAACTGGGATGCAGTTCCCTCTGCAGTGATTTCATTTTGTCTCCAGACGAAACAGGTGAACAGCACTCTTAACTCCTGCATTAAGATAGCTTAGGTGCTGGGCTCTCCAGGGTGGGCACCTTTGCAGAGACAAAGATAGGAGCTACTCTGATCCTCAGGGAGCTGGCGAGTGACCATGCCTGGCAGGTGATTTTGAGAGGTTTTGTATTTTTCTTGAATTAATCTTTGAAACATTGACACTGCTGAGGTGGTTGGTTGTGTTAAATGTATGACTGTGTCAGATAATGTAAATGTATGCTGAGTATTGACGTCAGGGACTATGAGTGCTAGTTTAGAAAATACAGTTTTGGAATAGGTAATACTTCAGTTTCAAAAGGCATGGAGTTTACCGTGTGCAGCAACCAGAGTCGCTTTCGCATTTCCAGGTATTTGCTTTTTGTTTACTTGTTTTGAGACAGGGCCTCTGTTCAGCCCTGGATGGCCTGGAACTCACTGTGTAGGCCAGGCTGGACTGGAATTCAGAGATCTGCCTCCTGCCTCCCAAGTGCTGGGATGAAAAGCGTGCGTCATCATTCTTGGCAAGTGCCAAGTTTTAAAAAAATTGTTTATTAATTGTGTGTGTGCATGCTGCCCCAAAGCATGTGTGGAGGGAAGTCAGAGGACACCTTTTGGAAGTTGGTTCTCTTCATAGGTTCCAGGGATCGAAATCAGTCTGTCAGGCTTTTTCCTACTGAGCCATCTTCCCCAGTGCCTAGTGTTTGTAGTTATCCTATGTAATAGTAATAGCTGTCAAGATAAGTACTCTCATTATTGTATTTTACAAGTATGGACCCAAAGACATCTCAGTCTTAGTAACATATAATTATAGAATGTGTTTTCCCTACCCTACCTACTTACTTATTTTTTTTTACTTGAAAATAGTTTTTTTTTTAAATTATTTATTTATAATGTATACAGTATTCTGGCTGCATGTTTTGCCTGAACACCAGAAAAGGGCATTAGATCTCATAGTAGATGGCTGTGAGCCACCATGTGGTTGCTGGGGATTGAACTCAGAACCTCAGGAAGAGCAGTCAGTGCTCTTTACCTCTTGAGTCATCCCTCCAGCTCCTTGAAAATAGTTTTAAACTTAGAAGTTGCAAGCATCACCATTCAGGAAGCAGAGACAGGAGAATTCATGCATGCACACACATACACAAGAAAAAAGTTTTTTAAAAAAGGAGAAAGAAAGGGAATGGGTAAAGGACATAGCTCAGTTGGGAGAGAGTGCTTGCCTAGCATGCATGAGGCTTGCCTGGGTTCAATGCCTAGCACCTTAGGCCCACGCCTGCAATCCCAGGAAACAGGGAGAGCTGGCTTTTAAGGTTATCCTGGGCTATATATTGAGTTCCAGGTCATCCAAACTACATGGATCCCATCTGAAAAAAGGAGTCAGAGATGAAGGAGGAGGAAGATGAAGAAGAAAGAAAAATGTAAAAAAATGGAATAAAGTATTCCAGAAATCCTGTAGTTTTCATTGTTGTTCTTTTTGTTGCGGTTTTAATGTTAACAAAGGAAATCAATTATTGCCCACTCCATGCATTTTGGGCCAGAATATTGTAGAAAATGGTTCTGTATTCTTCCTGATGCAACCACACAGGTGGCACACAGTTTGTCCCATTAAATAGAGACGGGAAAGGAAGAATGGGGATGGAAAGAAAAACTTCAGTTTGCATTTCAGAGAGAACTGTATTTAGCAAATGCCATTTTATTCTAGCACCCTGGTGGGGAAGAGGTTCTGCTGGAACAAGCTGGTGCTGATGCAACAGAAAGCTTTGAAGATGTTGGCCACTCCCCTGATGCCAGGGAAATGCTAAAGCAGTACTACATTGGTGATGTCCATCCGGTAAGAACTGTCATATAACTTAGTCACTTGTGCAGAGAAAACTCCTGGACAGCCACTAACGGGTTGGGAGAATGACTTACTCAGAGTAGATGTTTATTCCGCCTTGCTCGCATACCTGATTTGCTGCAGAATCATCAAGCTCTCCTTTGTATCAGAAAAGCCAAGGGAAGTGGTTTTTGTCTTTTATTTACTGACTTATGTAATTAATGACATCTGTTCCTAAAATAGTAGTTTGGTTATTCTTGCAAGTCTCTGCTAAAGGTATTATCTATGGGCTTGTAAGTCCTTTGTGCTTGGCATTCTGGTAGTGGATCCTGATATGCTAAAGGGTGGCTCTGGGCCCCTTCTTCAGACCCTGAAGTCTCTGAAAGATAGGAACTAACAGAACACATTGCTAGAGTTCATTTAGATCCATCTTCAACATTGTTCTTTCTCTTTTTTAAACAGAGTGACCTTAAACCTAAAGGTGATAAAAAGGTAAGAAGTTATTACTTTGTCTTGTGTGCTTCATGTATTTCTTCCTTTCTTCTTTCTTCTTCTTCTTCTTCTTCTTTTTTTTTTTTGGTTTTTCGAGACAGGGTTTCTCTGTAGCTTTGGAGCCTGTCCTGGAACTAGCTCTTGTAGACCAGGCTGGTCTCGAACTCGCAGAGATCCGCCTGCCTCTGCCTCCCAAGTGCTGGGATTAAAGGCGTGCGCCACCACCGCCCGGCCGATATTTTGTTTTTTGAGACAGGGTTTCTTTGTGTAGCTTTGGCTGTCTTGGAACTAGCTCTAGTAGACCAGGCTGGCCTCAAACTCACAGAGATCCACCTGCCTCTGGAGTGCTGGGATTAAAGGTGTGCATCACAACTATCTGACTTTTAAAAATAATTTTAATAAGAGAAGTAAAAATGGGCAGTAGAGAAGGCTCAGTGGATAAGAGCACTTGTTGCTTTTCCAGATGACCCAGGTTCGATTCCCAGCACCTACACGATATAGTTCATAATTGTCTATAACTCCAGTTCCAGGGGACTTCTTCTGGCTTCTGCTGGCATTGTATGCACATGGTGCACAAATGATTCATGTAGGCTGAACACCCAGACTCATAAAATAAAAATAAAGGCTAAAAAAATAAAAAAGAGAGAGCCTGAATATGGTGGCACATGCTTTTAATCCCAGCACTTGGGAGGCCTAGGCAGGTGAATCTCTGTGAGTTCAAATTACTTTTATCTAAGCCAAAATTCTATTTTTAAGGAATTTGGACTTTACATATGCCAGGACAAAAGGATAGTTAAGTCTTAAAAAGAAGGAAGCATTTTAACATTTTGGTTTTAAGCCTAGACCTTAATGCTGAGCCATCTCCTCTGCCTAGTAGGAAGCATTTTGTTAATGCTTTGTATGCATTTTTATTGAGACTCCAAAGCGTGTTTATTGTGGTTTTGGAAGAAATTAGGTTATGGGTTCAGTTTGGGAAAAATCTTATTCTTACTTCTATAAAACAGATGATAATGCTCTGATTAAATTTTTTTCCTGCACAGTATCTTCTTTATGTGTCAAACAGAGGCCTTTATTTCTGTTCCTGTTTCCCCAAATTAATTTTTTTAATGCTGTATGCTCAGATTGTCCCATGCCCTTCCCAGTTTGCTCACTGATGCAGCCAAAACAAAAGATTCAGCATTTGAGTGTTTGAAAACCTTAATGTGCTTCATCTTGTACCAAGAAGGAAGCTTGAAAGCCTTTTCTACTTCCCACAAGCAGGGTGGTGCCATTGCCTTTGTTCTCTTACAGTTTTCTGTGTCTTCTCCTTTAGAAGATTTTTCACTGCCCTCTGACCTCAAGGGAGAGCAGTCTAGGTGGTTCGTAGCTCATTGTGCACACAGCAAAGACTCCTTCTTCCTCCTTCTAGAATCTCATTCTTCATTGAGCCAGGAAATAATAAACAGGTTTGGCACAGCAATTCAAACTGGCCTTGGCACAAGAATTCTTTCAATTCAAGAGATTGCTTGCTTGGCAGTGTCTGCCTTCTGTTGCCCTGAAATCCAGGTTTTTTTTTATATAAATCCACGCTCTGTCCTGCTTCCCTACTACTCTGGAGTGTTAGATTACGAAAGGCAGATGACATGGCTCTTTAACATTGTAAGCACTGGGTTGTCTTTGTCTTTCCCACCTCACACCTGCCTCATTCTCAACTCCTCTTGTGATATTCAGGTAAGAGTTGAGCTAATCATGGTCTTAATTGAACATGTTGAAGAAATGCCACTCTGAGTCTATTTCAGTCAAAGGATACTGTGATGTTTACAGGGGAAACCTTCAATTTAGAAATCCTCACTCATTTCCTCACAGCAATCATGAAGCACTCCTTATGTTAAAACAGTAGAAACATACTTTTGTAGTTACCATGTCTAGAGATCTATCAGTTATTTCTTGTTGCTGGTTTTCTTCCTTGGTAATACAGGAGGCAGGAGTATGTGGGAAATGGACAGCAGTGAGATTCTGTTCCCTGCATCAACCTAAATTGGGATCCCCTGGAATGAAAAAGAAAAGAAAAGTCAAGTGCTCATTTCCTGGGCTTTCACTCTCCTTGTTCGGAATCTCTGGAGTCCAGCTGGATTTGTGTTTTGAATAGCCTAGGTGATAGGAAGGAGGCCAAGCACACGTCAGAAGAGATTGATTAGCTGACATAAACCTGATGCTCTCCTCCTCCAGCCGGAAGTATAGAAAAAAGCCTCCTCAGCTCACCAAGTGGGTATGATCATTTAGAACTACAGCTGTAGTGTAGCCTCTTCCTAGGTTAGGGAGGGACCGAAAGCTGGGCTCTCAAGCTTGTTTTTCTCCAGCTCCTTGTCCCTGAGGACATGTCTCCATTAGGATGATTCTGACTGTTGTTTGTTTCAGTCAGGCTGGCTGTTACCCTTCAGGCAGATTAGGCAAAGAAAGCCTTTTGGAAAAATTTCAAGACTACCTACCAGGTTTTCATGGAATTATATTCCAGACTGATTTCATTTCCAGGAAGAAGTCCTTGATCCCTCAGGTTGGTTTCTATGCTTGATGTTAAGCCAGAGGCTGAGAAATGACGTGGTTTCTCAGAGACTGAGGTAGATACTTCTGTCCTAGGATATAGGCATCTCTTTCCTTCACTTTTTTATCTCTGGCTAAACATTCACTGTCACGAAGTGGGAAGAAAGCTCATTTTATTAATTAGTTTCCTTTCTTGTGGTTCAGGGTTTCTGACTCTGTAAACAGAGTTGTCAGTTTTATAGGGTAGAGTTTTAGTTTTAGTAGTGGAAGAGAAAGAGATGGGCCTGTGCTGGCAGTGCTCCTAAGGTCTCCTAGGCAAGAAGCTTGTTTCTTCTCCTGCTGGTCAAAATGCCTTGGCTCACAAAACTGTGCTGGAGTAGTGATTTTAGAATTTAAGTTCATCTGAATCTTCATTCTATAAACAACGAAGCCGAGTTAGCTCTGAGCTGGAAGATACTATATAATTCCAGTTATGAGTAGATTTATAAAAAGTTTACTTGGGATTGGAGAAATGGCACTTAAGACCACTAGCTGTTCTTTTAGAGGACTGGGGTTCAGTTTCCAGAGCCTACATGGCAGCTCACAACTGTCTGCTAATTCCAGTTTGAGGGGATCCAATGTTCTCTTCCAGTTTCCTGGGCATTGGCCCATGTCATGTACACACACACACACACACACACAGACACACATATACAGGCACACACTCATACACATAAAATAAACAGAAAAACCTTTTAAAAAGTTTACTTGGTGTGCTGGATAGTTTTATGTCAGCTTGACACAAGCTAAAATCATCTGAAAGGAGAGAACCTCAATTAGGGAAATAGCTCCATTGGATGTAGGACATTTTGCTAATTAAAGTTTGATGGGCTCAGCCCATTGTGGTGCCATCTCTGGGCTAGTGGCCCAGCAAGTCATGTGGAGTAAGCCAGTAAACAGCACCCTCCATGGCCTCTACATCAGCTCCTGCCTTTAGGTTCCTGCCCTGTGTGAGTTCCTGCCCTCCCCTGCTTTTGATTATAAACTGTTATATGGAACTACAGACGAAATAAGCCCTTTTCTCTTCAAATTGCTTTTGGTCATGGTGTTTCATTACCACAGTAGTAACCCAACCAAAACACTTGAACATAAAATATTTTCTTTTACCCTACAACTCCCATCTTTAGTATTATTGTTCATAAAAGTATATTTGAAAAACAGTATATATATGTGTGTGTGTGTGTGTGTGTGTGTGTGTGTATTAATTTTATGAGGAATTAAACCTGTTAATACCTTGTGCTTTGGGACGGAGTTTCATTTTAAATTTTGTGTGTTGTGTTTGTGTATGTTTTGTGGATGTGTGCACACAAGTGCACGAACATACGTTTATATACTTGTGGAGGACAGAGGTCAATATTGGGTGTCCTCCTATATTGCTCACCACTTATTTATGTTTGAAACAGAGTCTTTCATTAAACTCAGAGCTCATTGATTGGCTGCAGTAGCTGGCCAATGAGCTTTGGGGATCTGCTTGACTCCATTTCCCCAGCTCTAAGGTTATAAGCACATGTCAGCTTGTCTGGCTTTTACATGGCCTCTGGGAATCCAAACTTAGGTCCTCTTGGAGCAGGCAGTTTACTGACTAAGCCACACCCTTAGCCTAGGAATCAGTTTTATTTGAGCAGTCAGTTTGTTTTGTTTTGTATTTGAGACAGGGTCTTGTGTAGCCCAGACTGGCCTTGGACCCTTAATCTTCCTGCCGCTGCCTCCCAAGTGCTGTATTACAGGAGTGCCACCATGCTCAGCCAAGCAGTTGATTTTTATTGTTAATAACATTGGGCTAAAATAATAGCATACTCAGATTTTGTTTTGCAAGTATATTCCTTGGAAAATAAAGAAGCATCATATTGCTTATGTGGTAGTCCTTCCGCTGGACTACTTACATTAGAATGATCTAATGTAAGTGAAATCTTAGTTTCCATATAAAAGGCAGAGAGCACTAACATCTGGGCATAGACTTACTCAGCCAGATGTGCCTGAAGACCAAAAGAATAAACTAAATTTGTCTGTAGCCTGTAGGACTTTCATTTAAGTCTAAATCAGATTCAGCAGAGTTTTGGTATGGAGATAAGGATTATAGGAAGTGTGTGAGAAGGCAAGAAAGTTATTATATTTTTTTCTTTTTAGTTTTATAAAATTGAGAAGGAATTGAACAACAGAAACCAAACTAAACAAAACTAGGACTTGGCTGTTAATAGCTGTGCCTTATGTATCTCTCTTATTATTTTTGACTAAAAGGGGGGCCACAGCTTAGCATTTACTTTGGTGTCTGTCCTGAAGAAAATGGATGCTTTCTCTTTTCATTTCTCCAGGATGTTAGGCAATTTTTTTTTCTTTTTCTTTTTTTTCCCCCCCTGGGAATGGATTGCTCTTAAAACGGATATTTAAAGGTATTTAGTTAAAAAGACATGACACATTATATTATTTCTTGTTTGTTAGGAATGATTACTATCTCAGCATATTATAGGCTTAGTGCTATACTCTTTCTCTTTACTATGATGTAGTCCATGACTTACTGTAGCTAGCACATATTCAAAATATTGGTTGTAAACAGTACAAAAGGTTTGACATGTAGAGACTCCACCTGTGTGTTCTCAGGATGGAAGTATGTATTTATCTGTGTGACAGTGTTTCTAGTTCGCTCATGTACAAACACACTGTTGAGTACTAATTGCAACCAACTTTATAACAACTTGATCATTGCAAAAAGGAGCCATGAACCTATTACCAGCCATATTCCATTACCTCCCAACCCCTCTTGCCAAACCTAAAGCAACTGCTGATCTCCTTCTCTTTCAATTCATTGTCCATATAAATGGACTTATATAATAGATGGTCTTTTGTGTCTGCCCCTTTTCACTTAGACTAGCATAATGTTTTGAAGGTTCATCCATGTTGTCACATACATCAGTAAGTAATTACTTTTTTATCCCCAAGATTTTATTTATTTATCTTTATGTGTTTGGGTGTTTTGTTTGCATGCATGTCAGTGCACCATATGCATGCCTGGTGCTTGTGAGGCCAGAAGAGGGCATGAGATTCCCATGGAACTGCAGTTACAAACAGTTGTGAGCCACTATGTGAGTACTGGGACTTGAACCCAGGTCCTTTGGAAGAGCAGCCAGTGCTCTTAACTGCTGAATCATCTATCCAGCCTCCAAAAATCTAAATTTTAAGATTATTTGGATCAAGTACTGCATACTTGTAATCTGAGCACTTAGGAATCCAAAGCAAGAAGAAGGGTCTTGAGTTTAAGGCTAGCCTGGATTATACAGAGCGAATCTGTCTTTTTTTTTTTTTTTTTTTTTTTTAAGATTTGTTTAGTATTTTCTTTCCTTTAACTACTCTTCCCCTTTTAATTGTTAAATAATCCTAGGTTGGAGAAATGGCTCAGTAGTTAGGAGCATTGCTTGCTCTTGCAGAGGACCCAGGTTCTAGTCCCAAGAACCATATGGAGGTTTTCAAATGTTTTTAATGCCAGTTCCAGGGTGTCCAACACCCTGCTCCTGGTGCACATATATATGTGCAGGCTAACACTTATACACATAACATTAAATAAGTCCCAAGAGGAAAAAAAAGTTAAATAATCCCCCAAATACTTACTTAGTTTCAGTTTCAAAGAGTAAGCAGGTCATCTCTGTAAGCCGTGAGGTGGTAGTCTACAGGGCTGAGAGCATTTGGCAGCTCATCATTTTGCAGAAGAGATCTGAGGACTTTAAAAAATGTTTTCAGAAACTGTGATCTTAGTTGTGCTGTGCTAAGTCCAGTTAAATAGCTTGTCATTGTGACCCAAAATATAAGTCCATTTCAATAGAGGGTTTTGTTTTTTTTTTGTTTTGTTTTTCTGCTTTATTTTTGCTTTATTTTTCAAGACTGGGTTTCTCGGTGTAGCCCTGGCTGTTTTGGAACTCGATTTATAGACCAGGCTGACCTTGAACTTACAGAGATCTGCCTGTCTCTGCCACCTGAGTGCTGGGATTAAAGGTGTTCATCACCACTGCCTGACTTAAATAAACTTTTATCATTGATATTTTTACATATAAAAAGCTTAGGTCATTTCTATGTTCTCTTTAGATTTCTGTGTTCTCTTAGATTATTCACTAAGAAATACCAATGTCTTATTAGAAATAAACGATTCCAAGTCTACCCATTATCTAGAAACTATAGGAATCACATTCGTGAAGGAAATTCTGTTACTGTTTATAGTTTATCTGGATATCCAAGGAGACTTATGTGCATTGTACTAATGATCTCTTTCTGTTATTTTTGAACATGTGACTTCTTCAGGATCCTTCAAAAAGCAGTACATGCAAAAGGTTAGTATCTCTCTGATGGACTTCCTTACACTCTACATAATGTCTCTCAAGAGGTTCTTTTTACGTATGTGTGTTTGGAGCTGGAGAGATGGCTCAGCAGTGAATAACACTAGCTGTTTTTCTAGAGAATCTGGGTTTGAGTCCCTACACCTACATGGTGGCTCACAACCATCTCTAACTCCAGCTCTGGGGGTGTGGGGTGGAGGTGGGATCTGATGCCCTCTTCTGGTCTGGTTTATGGGGCATTAGGCATGAACATTATAGACAGATATATAGGCAAAATACCTGTATGCATAAAATTTTAAAAAAGAAAAACCAAAGCAAAGATCTGTGCAGATACAAGCAGCAGTAATTTCTTTTGGGGAGGGAGGGGTATTATTTTTTAAAAAGGATATGAAGTTGGGAGGGACACAAAGTGGAAGCCCGAGGGCAGTGCTTCTCCTCCTCTCTGATGCTGTGACCCTTTAGTACAGTTCCTCTTGCTGTGGTGACCCCCAAACATACAATTGGGTTTTTTTGCTACTTCATAACTGTAATTTTGCTACTGTTGTGAATCATAATGTAAATATCTGTGTTTTCTCATAGTCTTAAGTGAGCCCTGTGAGAGCTGCTGACCTTGAGAGTTGAGGGGGTAGTAGTGGATGGGTATCACCAAAATATATCATGAGTGTGTGAAAGTTTCAAAGAGTCAGTGTTGCTTTTAAAAGAATTATTATCCAAAATGCATAAAAAATCCTGCAAATAAAGTTTTAAAAATATCTCAATAGAATATGCAAAAGATTTGCATTTAAATACTTTACACAAATACAAGTGTAGCTGGAGGTTTCTCTCTCACCTGCCAGTTCCCAAAAAAGACTCAGAGGCTTAATATTAATTACAAACTATTTGGCCTATTAGCTCAGGCTTATTAGTGAGCTCTTACAACTTAAATCAACTATTCTATATTTTATGACGCTTATGGTTTGTTACCCTATATTTTGCTTCTCTAGTGGCTGCTGGCATCTCCCAGACTGCCTTCTTTCTCCCTGTATCTGTTTGGATTCATAGGCCAAAGCACCTTCTTTATTAACCAGTGGTAAAATATATTCACAGCATACAGAGGGATATCCCATATCATACAAGCAAGTGGGTAAAGGTTTAATGTCATATCATTAAAATGATAGGTCTGGCCAGGTGGTGGTGGCACATGCCTTTAATCCCAGCACTCAAAAGGCAGAGGCAGGCAGATCTCGGTGAGAGTTCGAGACCAGCCTGATCTACATTAAGTGAATTCCAGGACAGCCAGAGCTGTTACACAGAGAAATCCTGTCTTGAAAAACAAACAAAACCAAACCAAAACAAAAACAAATTATAGGTCTCACCTATATGTAACCTAATATTTCACACCTAATATGTAGACAGATGTTCCTACATATAAGAAGACTTGCTTATTAGGAAGTAAGTTAGTTACCAAGACTCTTATCCTCTTCTGGGAGCATTCACTTTGAGAACATTTTGGCAGTATCTAGTAAATAACTTTTGACCTAACGATTGCATTTCTATTGGACCTGCAATAGAAACATGTCACAAGTCAAAGCGTAGTATGCCTGCCTTGTAGTCCCAGCTGCTAGGACGATTGTTTGACCCAGGAGTTTTGAGACCAATCTTGGCAACATAGTAAGGCTATCATCCAAGAGAAAAGTACAAGGAAACAGAGACACAAATGTTTATAGCTAGGGCTAGAGAGATGGCTCGGTGGTAAGGAGCATTGTCTGCTCTTGGGGAGGACCCAGGTTTGGTTCCCGCATCCTCATGGCAGCTCCCTGCTAGCTATGTAACTCTAGCTCTAGGGGATCTGACACCTTCTGACTTTAGAGTGCCAGGAACTCATGTGGTGCACATGCATACATTCAGACAAAACACCCATACACATAAACTAAATAAATGGTAAAAAATTAAAAAAAATGTTAGATATGAACTAAAACTTGAGAGGAGAGGCAGGTGAATGTCTGTCAGTTCAAGATCATCCTGGTCTACTAGTGAGCTTCAGGCTAGTCAAGGCTGTATAGTCAGATCCTGTCTCAGAAAAAAAAGGATGTTTATAGCAACATTTAAATAATGTCTTGCATAGACATTAAACATTGGAAAAACTTTAAATTTTTTTTAGTAATAAAAATGAACTCTAGTATAGTCATGATAAAACATTACTGAGCAATAAAAATTAACAAATCACATTTTTTTTTTGCAATAACTTGGATAAGTCTCCAGAAAAAAATAAACCTGTCTCTGGCACAAAATTATTGCTGGTGCTCTGTCTCTGAGCACAGTGGAAATACAGTTCTTGTTTGTCTTCACGCTTCAGCGGTAGCAGAAGTGGTGTGAGACTTGGTGGCAACCATTCTCTCTTGTTCTGCAGTCTTCTCTTCAGTGTTTTCTTGGGGTGGAGGGTCCTATGTTTGGACTCTAGTCTTCCGTGGTTGCTCTTCAGGAAGCCTCAGTGACTTCAAAGTTCCCATGTTCCATAGTTCTGCTGTGCATGCTGTCTTGACTTGAAGCAAAACTGCCTGCCTGCCTGCCTGCCTGCCTGCCTGCCTGTCATCTCATCTGTTGGTAGTAACTTACCTCTGTAGTCTTGTGTGTACCGGGCTGGATCTGTCTAGGCAAGGAGAATAATTCTTTTTTTGGGGGGGGGGGATTAAAGGCGTGCACCACCATTGCCCAGGGAGATCTGATGCCCTCTTCTGACCATGAACACACATGGTGCAGCTACAGTTATTCAGGCATAACACCCATAGATACAATGTATTTAAAATAAAACAAATAAAACTAGACATTGAAAGCATGGGCTCCTATTACCAGCTTCTTACTTGGGGTGCAAAGATTTGTTACTTCTAAACTTATAATAAAGTAGGTAATAAAATATTATTATATTAGGGTCTGACTCCTAGCACCATACACATAAAAATTAATTATTGCAGTATAATAATTTGTAAAAAAAAGTCACAAAGACAAATTCTAATATCTATAACCCTGTAACCCAGAAATAATCAGTATGTCTCATAGAAACACTTAGAAAGAAACACACACACACATACAGCTTTTTTGGAATGCCAGAATGATTGTGAACTGTTTTGTTTTAATATTGTGTGTCTCTGCATGCATGTGTGTGGACAGAAGACCTCCTTGTCCTGGAGCTCACTAGTTCGGCTACACTGGGCGTCCCAGGGATCTGCCCATCTTTATCTCCCCAGCACTGAAATTTCAAGCATAGCTACTGTTCCCTGGAGTTTTACTTGAGTTTTAGGGATCACACTCTCAAGTCCTTAACTTACTATCTCCTAGTCCTCAAACTCTTGATTTTCCTGCCTTAGCATTCAAATGCTGGGATTGTGTGTGTGTGTGTGGTGTCTGTGTATCTGTTTCTTTTTTGTTCTGTTTGTTTTACTGTATCTTGATACGTAACTGGGGTTGGGCTGGCATTTACAGTGTAGCCCAGGCTAGCCTGTAATTTACAGCAATTCTCCTGCCTCAGCTTCCAGAGTGCTGGGTTTGCAGGTATGTACCACTATGTCCAGCTTGTGTATCTGTTTTGATAGCATACTATGTGATGGAGGAGGGTCATCTGTCTATGTATTACTCTCATTGGTTAATAAAGAAACTGCCTTGGCTTTTTGATAGGGCAGGATTTAGATAGGTGGAGTAGACAGAACAGGATGCTGGGAGAAAGAAAGCGTAGTCGGTCAGACGCCATAGCTCTCCTCTCCGAGATGGACGCAGGTTAAGAATCTTCCCGGTAAGCCACCACTTCGTGGTGCCATATACATTAATAGAAATGGGTTAATCAAGATGTGAGGGTTAGCCAATAAGAGGCTGGAACTAATGGGCCAAGCAATGTTTAAAAGAATACAGTTTCCGTGTAATTATTTTGAGTAAAGCTAGCCGGTGGTCGGGAACTGAGCGGCCCGCAGCTCCCTACTACAGCTATGCATTCTCTTTTCATTGTGTTGTGGCACTAGGGTTCAAACTCGGGGCTTCTGGATGGTAGGTAAGCACTCTACCACTGAGCTACAGCTTTTTTTGTCAACGGGTGTCACTGATCTTGAACTCTCAGAGATTTTCTTGCTTCTCCCTCCTAGGTGCTGGGGTTAAAATCATACACCACCTTATCCTGAAAGTTACTTCTTTTTTGTTTTTTACATCCTTTTTAAAAGAAGAACTTTAGGCCCTGCATGATGGCTCAACAAGTAGAGACACCTGCCAAGTCTGGTAACTCAAGTTCCCACGTTTTCTTCTGAGCTCCACCTGCACATCATGCCATGCCTGAGCACATAAATGCACAGATACAAATAAGTGTAGAGTTGGGTTTTGTTTGTTTTCCTTTCAGATACACTATAGTAAAAGTTTAATTAACTTCATTGCTTTTTCTTCCTGCTTCTAGTTGCTGGGCATATTGGATTCTCCCCGTGGTGGGCGCCATTCTTGTAGGGTTCCTGTATCGTCACTTCACCACCGACAGCAAATCCTCCTGAGGCGACCATGTTGGAGTGTGGGAGCACATGCTCCTGGAGCGAGAAGTAGACACTTACTGTGGAGGCTGCAGCAATGCTCCCTTCTTAAATCTTGCCAGTTGTTTTCCTCCCCACTTGGAGCCAAGATGGTTGACCAGATATCTATCCTCCTCAGTCTAGGACCAGGGTCCTTCACCAGCCAGAGCCTGATGCCCAAAGCTCTTACTCACATTGTGTCCTTGCTAGGGTTTCTTCTCACTGGCTTCCACTTGTTTCCTTCATTTCAAGAGTTTATGCCTATAATTAGAGTTCTGATGTTGTAGTGACATGGCCTTTGGGGACAATATATGATTTCTCTTACTTTGACTTTGCATTAGATATATTTAAGGGAACAGCACTCTAATTTTGAATCTTTTCCCAATTTTTTTGAAGTAAATTTATTTTTTAATTCTGATTTAATTTTGTCTTTATCATAAGGAGTTTAATTCGTGAAGTTAAGATATGTCTCTCTTATTTAAATCATAGCTCCCAAATGATCTTATTTATGATTATTAAAAGTAAGGGACCGAAAGCTATGTCATTGGATAAAAGCAATTGCCACAAAGCCTGATGACCTGAGTTTGATTTTCTGGACCCACACGGGTAGGAGAGAAGCAGTTACCAGAAGCTGTCCTCTGGCCTCCACACACATGCTGTGGCCCTAGTGCACACACACACCTGTTTATACACACAGGTGCACACATTCGGACAGAGCACACACAGGCACAAGTGTGCACTAAACAAATGTAATTGTTAAAAAGTATACAAAAAAATAAAAATTAAAGAAAAAGGACTATGTGGTTTTCTCCCTCCCAGTTAGTGTAGCTGATGGCTCCTCTTGTCCCTAAGTCTGGCCCCTTTCTTCCCAAGAATACTTTATAAAACTCTGCATCCCTTTGGTTTCTCAGGTGTAGAAGAGCCAAAGAAGGGATCGGCGAGTTAAGGTGAATTCAGAATAATCTCTTTTAAAAGAGAACAAAGCACCACTTACAGGACAGCAGTTAAGACACCAGTTTCCAGCCATCTTCACCCTGGCTGTCTTTGCTAGCGAAAGATGAGTCTTCCCATGGCACTTCACTAAAGCCTGGGATGCTGCCCCTGGGGCTTCATGGAAGGCTCTCGTTGCCTTTTTATTTACTTATTAACAAATGTTTGATTCTGTTTTATCAAAGTAAGAGACTTAAGTTTGGTCTTTTCTCAGTAAAATAACTTCCATGTAAATGTCATTGTTGGGGCATGCCACTTCAGATCCGGAGACCTTGCCAAGAGACTTCTGTTTTCATCTGTGTTTACCTCCATGGCTCCAACATGGTGATTTTGTTCTGCTTTTCTTCTGAGGATTATAGTGATAAATCTGGACGCTTTTTCCCCTCCCTTGGATATGTATTTCATTGGAAAGTAATCATTTAAAATTACTGTTTTTCATTGGTTCAGGCATTTTCCTGGCATCTTTGACTTTATTCGTTTCCCTGTGGTGATACCTGAGTTTCCCAGCTATTTTTTTTTTTTTACCCATTATCTGTGATTGTCCTCCACATTCTTTGTTCATTACCAGTCTGCTTCCGGGCCTTTGTCATATCTAGCAGGAAGCCATTGAATTCTAAAAGGACCAGAGATGCTGGGAAGTGTCTCCTGCCTCCCTTCCAGCTTGTCATGGGGCTTGACAGTACAGGAAACTGCACATTAAACCAGTCTGCCCATGCAAACTATTTAAGAAAAAGTTCAGGCCAGGATTTCTATCCTGAGATTCAGCAGTTGAATGAATTCAGAATTCATCAAAATAACATTAGCCTTTTCCTTGCGTACTTGGATATGATACGTTAGAGTAATTTCTAGATGACTTTTATGTATCAGGGATACAGACCTAATCAAACTTCTGTCTTTAATAATGTCTGTAATAAGCCGGGCGGTGGTGGCGCACGCCTTTAATCCCAGCACTCGGGAGGCAGAGGCAGGAGGATCTCTGTGAGTTCGAGACCAGCCTGGTCTACAAAAGCTAGTTCCAGGACAGGCTCCAAAACCACAGAGAAACCCTGTCTCGAAAAACCAAAAAAAAAAATAAAAAAATAAAAAATAATAATGTCTGTAATATACGAGAGTGAAACTCTAGTTTCTCTGTAACGAAAGTGGCATGACTGACACCTCCGCTAACGGCAAGGAAGGGTGTGCAGTGCGGCTTGGGGGCCCCTTGCTGTGAGAGCCAAGCTACGTGGGATGTGTTGGGTAGATGGAAAGAATAAGGGCCCATTGAGGTACAGGAAGGGAGCATTCAAGCTAACCTAAGCCTGAGGATAACTTGGGTCAGTTGTGAATGTTTCTTGGCATCTCTTCACATCCAGTGAAAAACATCTGATTATAGAAAATGTTAAGGACTGTTTTTGGCTGGTCAGTGGTGGTGCACACCTTTAATCCCAGCACTTGGGAGGCAGAGGCAGGCAAATCTCTGAGTTCAAGTCCAGCCTGGTCTACAGAGTGAGTTCCAGGACAGCCAGAACTATATAGAGACCCCATCTCAACACCGTCCACAAAAAAGAGCTGTATTTTTTTTTTTAAGTAAAATTGGTGTTTTGGTATTTCTATGGTAAGCATCAATACAAAAACCGTGCTTTTTTATTTCATGTCTGTGATTCCCCTGCTTTTATTTGAGCTGTTTTACTGAGTGCCCAGAGGAAAAGATTTTTATGCTTTCATCTTTGCCATTTATGAAATCCATATAATACCCAGGGCTTTTTTTGAACTACTGATAATATGATGTCATTTTATATTACATATATAAAAAATGCTGCTTCTTTTTTGGCCAGGCATAGGGGCATGTGACTTTATTCCCAGCACTCAAGAGGCAGAGGCAGACAGTTCTTGAGTTCTAGGTCTGCCTGGTCTGCATAGCAAGCTCCAGTCCAGCCAAAGCTACATAGTGAGACTCTGTCTCAAAACAAAACCACGAAACCACTTTCATGTCTGTTTGCTGTAATTCTGTTACCTACATAAACGGGGGGGGGGGGGTAGGTCTTACGTGAGAGTTTGTTGAGGCTTTTCCTCAACAAGGCAATACAGCATGTGCACCAAATGCATTATAAAACCCTGAACTTGTCAAAGAAGCCTTAACATTTGTGGGCCATGCAGACTATCATTGAGAGCAAGGGGAACTAGTCCCTGTTGGCTGACAGCACCCCCTACCTGTGGGGTGGTTTGTTGTTAATTCTTGAAGTGGCCAACTGCCCCCACACACCATGCAAGTTAACAGCTGGTGAGCACAAAAGAGGGAATTTGTGCTACCAAGACCCAGGGTGTTAATGCCCATTCTGTAAACGTTCCTACCTGGCCCTGGGAGCTGGTTTTCCTTTCTGAGTGACTGCACGTCTGTAAAGAAAGCAGTGGGACAAAGCTTATGATCTGTGTTTGCAAACTTCTTGTGTGATTACTTAAGCAGAGACAAGTCTGTCCAAAACTGTCCTTTGAGCTGCTAGGCTCTTTGAGCAGCTGCCACTGTTGCTTATGATGCTGGGTTGTGCTCATTTAGCTGCTGAGGAGCAGTGAAAAGTGCTTTGACGAGCTGGATGTGTCGTCACGCATGGCGTTCATCCTTCATCCCAGGTGATGCCCATCAGGCTGAAGTCCACCTGAGGTGACTGAAGCACAGAGCATGAATGTTCTTTGCCTCCTACCCCAAGGGAAATGGATTCAGACATGTCATGTCTCAACAAGAAACTGAAGTTTTGAGGCTGTGGGATGCAGTTGCCAAATATCCCAAAAGTAACAAAGAGCTCCGTCACATTTGGCCAACTTTGGAATTCGTGGGGGTGATCTAGGAGGGGGGCTCTGAAGAAGCAGAGATGTGTCTGTCAGCCACCTGCCTTATGCCCAGTATCTTACTCATGGATTTCAGTGGCCACCCGTTGCCCACGCCTACATCGCCTACACTGGCAGTTTGGGCAGAACGTCATTTCAGTTACTTAGCTCACTTTTTACTGCACCCTCAGCTGCAGGTGACTAATGGTAACATTCCTTCTGTGTATTCAATGATGGAGTTTGTTTACCTATTTGATTGCAGCTTATTTTGAACAAAGATCTTTGTCTCTTTCTACTGGAATGTGCACACAGTGAATGTTTGTTAGAACTACACAATAAAGACACTGTTTTCATTTTCTCGTCCTGACTACAGTTGTTTTTTTTTTTTAATCAACTTTTTTTTTTTTCCTTTTTTCTGAGACAGGGTTTCTCTATAGCTTTGGAGCCTGTCCTGGAACTAGCTCTAGTAGACCAGGCTGGCCTCGAACTCACAAAGATCCGCCTGCCTCTGCCTCCCAAGTGTTGGGATTAAAGGCGTGCGCCACCACCGCCTGGCTTTTTTTTTTTTTTTAAAGACATGTTGGTGCTGTACTTCTGAGGTACACTGAATGTAACAGTTGGGGTGCACAAAGTTGTTCTGTATCTCTGCCAACATTTGTTTAAAACGAGTTAGGTAGTGCAGTGGCTCTTGAGGGCTCTGTGTTGGAGGTGGACCTCTCATTAGATATTTTCAAGATACAGCTACCCAGGTCCTGCCATGGAAGGGCTGTGAAGTAGGAACCAGAAAACAATTTGGAGTTACATTTCTACTGGTAAAGAAAAGCCAACATGAGGTAATGTTTTGTTATCTGTAATGCTGGGCCTCAAATGATTGTTTTTCTTGGAACTAGCTAAACTGTTGGGGAAATTTAAACACAGAGGTTGAGGCTCTAGTGATTGTGTGAAGCAAGGGAAATAAACCATTTTAATAATTACTTCTATCACACACTGATAGCCTTCTAGCATGACCAACAGCAGGTCAGAGCACATCACTCATTAGGACCTGGTGATTCCACTACCGCAGGAATCAAGGATTAGTGACAGGAAGGGATAGCCCCATTCTTAATGCCAACATTTGAACCTAATATTTAATCTCTGATACTAATAAGAATTCATTATCAGGTACTCTTCCTGCTGTTTTGTAGTTGCGTGACAAATCTTGTTTGATGCATCATAATTTGAGACTGATTCCATTTACAAAAAAAGGTAAGAAAGCCCTACATAATTTATTTCAGTCTGGAAATAGCGTATATCTGACAGCATTTAGCTAGGTAGTTGTCTCTTCTGTGTACTTAAAGCCTACTCATTTTAGTCACTTAGACGTTTTCTTCCTTTTTCTTTTCTTTTTTTAGTTTTTCGAGACAGAGTTTCTCTGTGTAGCCCTGGCTGTGTTGGAACTTGCTCTGAAGTTACCCTTACCCACAGATCTGCCTGCCTTTGCCTCTCAAGTGCTAGGATTAAAGTCATGAGCCACCACTGCCTGGCTGTGGGTCGGTTGGTTTGTTTTACTTACGTGCATTTTGAAAACTTAATTTTTGAGGCCGGAGAGATGGCTCAGCAGTTAATAGTACTGGCTGCTCTTCTAAAGAGCCTAGGTTCAAGCCCCAAGTACAGACAACTTACAGTCCAACATCCTCTACTGTCACTGTCCGTATGTGATGCAGACAATATACAGGCAAAACACCCATACACATAAAAGAATTTGAAACTAGACAAAAAACTCAGTTCTTTTATAAAGCACTAAGAAGAGACTACTTTGTTTTTCTAATGAATTATGAATGCAGTTGTAATTATCGTCTGTGTGACACCTGCTGTGTTGTTACCAAGTGAATGATGGCTCCAGATGGTTCATCTTTATTCTTGATTGTTTTTTTTTTTTTTTTTTTTTTGAGATAGGCCTTTCTCTAACTTTTAAGTCTGTCATGGAACTAGCTCTGTAGACCAGGCTGGCCTCGAACTCACAGAGATCTGCCTGCCTCTGCCTCCCAAGTGCTGGGATTAAAGGTGTGCGCTGCCACACCTGTATTCTTTATTCTTACTGTAGTTCCCGAGTGAAATGGAATGTCCAGGTTTTTCAGATTTTACTATTCAGTCAGAAAGTCACGGGGGTAGGGAGCAGAATTTGAACCTGGCTAGCTGGTTTTTTTTTTTTTGTTTGCTTGTTTTGTTTTTGCTTTTTAAGACAAAGCCTAATCATGTAGCCCAGGATGGCCTCTGAACTCAACATCCTTCTTCAGCCTCCCTACTGTTGGGATCATAGATTGATGCAATCACCTGTTTCTGTAGCGATAATAGGCTTGAAATAACTTAATTTTCTTGCAAAACAGTTATTTTTTCTTCTGGTTCTGGGGATCCAGCTAGGGCTTTCATACACGCCAGCAAGTACTTCACCACTAAGTGGCATCTGCAGCCCCTGTGTTTTATTATTTAAGAATCTTAGCCGGGCGGTGGTGGCGCACGCCTTTAATCCCAGCACTTGGGAGGCAGAGGCAGGCAGATCTCTGTGAGTTCGAGACCAGCCTGGTCTACAGAGCTAGTTCCAGGACAGGCTCCAAAACCACAGAGAAACCCTGTCTCGAAAAACCAAAAAAAAAAAAAAAAAGAATCTTGCTGTACTCCTAAGCTGGCCTAGAATTTCAGCTCTCCCACCTCACGCATTTGCAAGCTTATGGTTAAGAAGTGTTCATATAGAATGGTATCAAGGAAATACTCTGACTATCCAGATGAGTGCCTGTAGCTTCAACTTGGGAGGTTGGGGAAGGAAGATCTTGAATTTGAGGCCAGCCTAGGCTTTATAGTAGAAATCCTACCAAAACAAAGCAAATACCCCAAGTTGATGTCCAAGGATATGTGTTCTGTACTTAGAATAGGCTTAAGGTAAATGCTGCAGAAAAATTGCTGCCTGCAGGAGGAGAGAGGAGCCATGTGGGCCTGCTGTGTAAATGTGCAAACCCATCCTTATTTAAAATGAGAAAGGAAGCAGTCGCAAAAGCAACAAAAGCACATTGTTTTCAAGGTGGAGCTAAATACTACAAGAAACCCTAACAGGGTTGAAAAGCTTTCCTGTGGCTCAAGAATTGGGAGACAGCATAGTGGAGCACACCTACATAGAAAGTTCTAGGCCAACCAGGGCTACACAGTAAGACCCTGCCTAAAGAAAAAGGGGTGTGTAAAGTTCTCCATAGCATCAGAACTATTAAAATGCATTTATTATATTATCTACATATGTAAAGGGGATTTATTAGAATGGCTCACAGGCTGTGGTCCAGCTCATCCAACAATGGTTGTCTAACAACAAAAAGTCCAAGAATTCAGTGGTTGTTCAGCTCACAAGTCTGAATGTTTCAGCTGGTCTTCGGTATATGCTGGAATCCCAAAGTAGACTCTAATGCCAATGAAGGAATGAACTTGCCAGAGAAAGGAAGCAGGCAGGCAGGCAGACAGTTCCTTCTTCCACGTCCTTTATACAGGCTGCCAGCAATGAAGGAATGAACTTGCCAGAGAAAGGAAGCAGGCAGGCAGGCAGACAGTTCCTTCTTCCACGTCCTTTATACAGGCTGCCAGCAGAAGGTATGGCCCAGATTAAAGGTGGGTCTTCCCACCTCAAAAGATTCAGATATAGGGTGGGTCTTCCCATTTCAAATGATTTAATTCAGAGAAATCCCTCACAGCTGTGCCTTACTGCTTGGGTTTTAGTAATCCCAGATGTAGTCAAATTGACAACCATTGCCAACTTGACACACACAATACCTCCTTATAGGGTAACCTGGGTGTGGTGGCAAACCCCTTTAATCCCAGCATTTAGGAGGTGGAGGTTGGAGGATCAGAGTTGAAGATCATCCTCAGCTGTATAATAAATTAGAGATCACCTGGTTTGTATGAGACCTAATTTCAAAAAAGCAAAAATCAGGCTGGGTAGTGGTGGTGCACACCTTTAATCTCAGCACTCAGAAAGCAGAGGCAGAGGGATCACTGAGTTCGAGGCCAGCCTGGTCTACAGAGAGTTCCAGAACAACCAGAGCTGCACAGAAAAATCCTGTCTCAAAAAACAAAACAACAAAAATTGCAAAAATCAAGGCTGGAGAGATGACTCAGTGTTTAAGAGCACTCACTGCCTTTTGTTCAAGAGGACCCACCTTAAATTCTCAGCACCCACGTGGCAGCTCAACAACCAGTCCCAGGGTTCCACCATCCTCTGAGGGCAACAGGCACACACGTGGTGCACACACATGCCTGCAGACAAAACACCTGTGCACATATTATAATAAATATTTTAAAAAATGGCAGGTGAGACGGCCTGGTGGGCAGAAGTTCACGCTACACAAGCCTAACAGTCCATCCTCGATACCTGTGTAAAGGTGGGAGGAGAGCATGGAAATTTGTCCCAGCCCCCACACCTGTGTGTGCCCATGCTCACATATACAGAGTCATAATAAAATAAAAAATTAACAGAACTGGGGAGGTGCCAGCCTGATACCGTAGCTACAATCCTAGCTACTTGCAGGAGGGTTCATGGTGGGTTGCTGTGTAGCTCTCCATGTGGGGGCTTGAAGAACCAGTCTGTTCTAGCGCGAGACCAACATTATTTAACCTTTAGAAATATGTACATGTGTTGCATTGGCTCAAAATAAAATTTTCAAGCTGGGCATGCTAGCTGCTTTTATGTCAACTTGACACAGCTAAAGTCATCTAGAGAGCCCCAATTGAGAAAACGCTTCCATCAGATCAGGCTACAGGCAAGCCTGCAGGGCATTTTCTTAAATAGTGTTTGAGGTGGGAGGGCCCAGCCCATTGTGGGTGGTGCTACCCCTGGGATGGTGGTCTAGGGTTCTATAGAGACCAGCGGAGCGAGCCTTAAGGAGCCAGACGGTAAACTGCACCCCTCCATGGCCTCTCCATCAGCTCCTGCCTCCAGATTCCTGCCCTGTTTGAGCTCCTTCCCTGACTTCCTTTGATGATGAACTGTAATGTGGAAGCATAAGCCAGATAAACTCTTTCTCCTAGTTACTCCCGTGGTCACGGTGTATTCTCACAGCTGTAGGGACCCCGACTGAGACACCGGGCATGCTGCTGCACACCTGTAATCCTAGCCCTGGGGAAGTGGAGAGAGGAAAATGAGAAGTTGAGAGGGATCCTGAGGTACTTAGTGATTTGAGGCTAGCCTGGACTACGTGAGATATGATCTCAAAATCACACGCACTCACATTTTTTTTAGTGAAAATAAGACAAAAAATTGTGAAGTTCAATTTGTCGTGTTTCTGTCTTAGTATAAAGCACATTGGCCAAAATAATATTTTGTCCTGGAGTAAGGCCTACCCCTGAACTGACAATTAGCTGTGATTATTCTGTTAAAAATGAGATCACGCTTACATAAGTGCTGAGACACTTAATATACATTGCCTCGTTCTCTAACAATCCTCTAAAGTTCTTCCACCATCCTTCATTTATAGAAAGAGAAACTGAGAATTAAAGGTCACGTGACTTACATTCACAGGGTGAATTGAGTCAGAATCTGCACCCAGGCTGTCTTGCCCTGGCACCGTTGCTGTACCGTCCATGTATGAGACTGTCAAGTTTGTATCAAGGGTATCGTATGCATCTTATAGTTATTAACTGACCATATGCGGCAGCTGCTGCTAACCCCAGCTCAGAGGACTTGCACTGGGACCCTGCCTTCTTCGTGACTCGATGCGTAAAAATCATTTTTTCAAATCAATTGTCTTCAAGTCAATTCAGTGTAGTTTATCAGGAAACGGCAAGCAGGGTGTAGTGGCGGTTCTGTAGACCCAGTCCTACGCTCACTTGGGACGCAGAGGCAGGAGGATCTTGGCACCTCCACCCGGCGCTTCTCCTTAAGAGACTTCTCTGGTGAGCCAATATCACCCACCTACGCCTGACCCCTGCCTCCTGAGGGTCTTTGTCAATAGTTCTGGCTCCGGGTTAGGCTACTTGGAGCACTGTATTGGGCCTGATGGGCCAGTGGATCCACGTGGGCACTGATTAGCATTGTCTGCCGGAGGCAGGAAGACAGAAGTGGGAGATAAGCAGTCCGTTTCCCACGTGGGCCTGGCTGTGTCATGCCTCGGTTTCACAGTCCAACCCAAGTCCCAATCTCCGTGAAACCCCAAATGACTCCAGTCCAGGTAGACTGAATTCTCCATTATTAACCTGCCACTGTCCTGTGCTTTTCGTTGTTTGGTCCTTGGATAGTGTGGTTTATTTTCCCGTCTACACTGGAATTTCACCGAGGGCAGAGGTTGGCCAGAGCATCTCTTTTGAGATCCTTCACTATACCCAGGCAGGTGCCTTGTCAGTGGATACACAATGTGTTGTGTTGTTGCTTGGGGCCAGTTACAACAAAATGGAAGCGGAGAATGTGCCCTCTGCTGGCAGGGTGGGGAAGAGCACTTCTGACCTTGTGGAGATTCCGAATGACATCTACTGAACTGTGAAGAGGATCCCGAATGTTCTTAAGCCTCGACTACACTGGGGTGTTTTATTTTATGCGTGTGAGTGTTTTTATGCACACATATACCTGTGTGCCTTGTATGTGCCCAGTGTGCGTGGAGTCAGAGGAGAGCATTGAATCCCCTGCTACTGGACAGTTTGACCTGCCATATGGGTCCTCTGCAAGAGGAACCAATGTTCTTCACCACTGAACCATCTCTCCAGAAAAATCCCATTTTCTTCACAAAAGCGTGGAGGCCGAATGGAGCTATGAGCAAAAGGGACACTCCCTGGTAACATAAGAATGAAGAATGCAAGACTGAGGTCACTCTTGGGGAAAAGCTGAATCCTAACACAAATGCAAATTCAAACATAGGGGCTATCAAATGGCAGATATTATAACAGCTAGTACAAGGAAGGCCATCACACAGCATTTATATGTGTGTGTGTATACACTCATATATGTATATATACACAATACATGTATATGTATACACAGATATATATGTATACATATACATATATATGTGTGTTTACATATATGTATATTTATGGTTTTGACATTAAAATGTATTTCTTATTCATTTTTATGCACAGGTGTTTGCCTGCATGTATGTTTGTGCAGCACAATGCATGCCTGGTGCCTGAGGAGGTCAGAAGAGGGAGTTGGGTCCCTAGGACTGGAGCTCCAGACAGTTGTGAGCTGTCATGTGGTCCTCTGGAAAAGCAGGCAGTGCTCTTAACCACTGAGTCGTCTCTCCAGGTCCACAGTGTTCTATTTTTTACTTTGGTAGAAACAATATGCTCATTTAAATAAAGCGTGTTATTGATATACTTTCTTATAATGGTAATGTTACATAACAGAGGCTTCCATGTGCTGATAGTTCCTTATAAATGTGCTAAATTAAGATATTAAAAACATTTGTGCCTGCCCTGAGATGACTCAGTCAGTAATGAGTTTGCTGTCTCCCCAGCCCCTTAGAACGTTTTCACCCAAAAGGTGACATTATTGGTACATATGCACTGTGGTGGTTGTTCTTGGTGTCAACTTGACTACATCTGGAATTAACTAAAACCCAAGCATCTGGAGGGATTTTTTTCTGAATTAAATCATTTTAAATCGGAAGACCCACCTTAAATCTAAATCTTTTGAGGTGGGAAAATCCACCTTTAATCTGGGTCACACCTTCTGCTGGTAGCCTGTGTAAGGACATGGAAGAAGGAAGCTTGCTTTCCTCTCTGCCTGCCTGCTTTCTCTGGCTGGCAAGTCCATTCCTTCAGTGGCACTAGAACCTACTTCTTCAGGGTCCCGGTATACACTGAAGACCAGCTGAGACATCCAGCCCTGTGGACTGAACAACTACTGGATTCTCGGACTTTTCATTGGTAGACAGCCACTGTTGGACTAGCTGGACCACAGCCTGTGAGCCATTCTAATAAATCCCCTTTATATATATTATATGTATATATAATATGTATATATTCATTATGTCAGTTCTGTTCTTCTAGAGATCCCTCACTAACACATACACTTATCTGTATAAAATATTACATATGTATATAGCAAGTAACTATTATTAAAAGCTATCTGCTATTTATATCATTCACAGATGTGCAAATTTTGTTATTTAACATAAAAATATCGCTATTGTATTGCCATTAGTTTAATTGCTATTTACTCAGGAGGGAGTCTTTGTCATTCACATCTTCAATGACAGATTCTTCCAATTGGTGTCTGCTCAGTGATTTATTTATTTACTTATTTATTTATTTATTTTTATGTATTTGGGTTTTTTTGGAACAGGTTTCCTTGCTTCCTGGAACTCACTCTGTAGACCAGGCTGACCTCAAACACAGAGAACTGCCTGCCTCTGCCTCCTGAGTTTTGGGATTAGAGATACGCACTGCCACTTCTGGCTTCATTCAGTGTTTTAGTAAGATTATGACTCCACATTGAAAAAAATATACATTCCCTGTTATCTCATGAAAAGAAATATTAATGATGCTAGAAAGATGGCTCAGCAGTCAAAAATACTTGCTGTTCTTGCAGAGGACCTGAATTCAGTTCCTAGTACCAGAATGGCAGCACACAACCATAGTAACTCCAGTTCCCAGGGATCTAATGCCCTCTTCTGACCTCTAAGGAGACTGCATGTACAGGCATACATGCAGGCAAACACCTATACACATAAAATAAATCTTTTAAAGAATAAATATAAATACAGATATATATGTATATATATGACTCCTACCCATAAGCTTTAAAAAGAAAATTCTGGACTTTTTAACATGAGGGAACGTTCTAGATCATACTGAAGTCAATGAAAAGAACCCGGAATCTTTTGGGGAGCCCATGATCACGATGGTGTACCTTGTAGCATTTAAATGGCACGCCTTTTATGTGCTGCGGGTCAGCATGTGACTTGAAAGAAGAAGAATTTGTCCTGAGTGTAGACTGAGACATTATGTCCTGTGTTTAGCATAACTGGTACCAGACACTATTCCAATAACTTTCAGAAAATATCTTCATGACTCAGTGCCCAAACAGGCAGCTTGGAGACAGGATCATTAGCATTCAGAGGAGAGAGGGCAAGGGCTGCTGTGTTGACTTTGTCATGGTCAATTTGTTTCTTCCTCACAGTTACTTACCCCTAACCTTGAATCTCCAGCAGTGTGCTCAGCCACAAATCTCTGTTTATGACCCTCGTTACCATTTAGCAATAGGAAGCGTGCTGATAAATACAAAGAAGGCGTTTTCAGTTTCGTGACATGGCCTTTCATACAGAGTAGACACCTCAGTGTCTACTCCCGTCCAAGTGGGGCGTCCAAGACAGCTGGAATAAGCCCACCCACCTGGTCTGGTGGATTGCCCATGTGGCCCAGTTTTTTCTCTTGGTGTGTGGAGGGCCATCTGGGAGCTCTTTCTTCTCCAAAAAGAGAGCCCCAAGAAAGAACTAATGTGAACATCTTGCTAGCTTGAGAAATCTACAAACGTTGAACGAAGCCAAGTAGCCTCATGTAACTCACCCCAAAGCTTACCCTATAGCAAGCCTTCCCCGTCTGGGGAGGGCATAAATCTTCCTATTGTTGGAGTTATTTGTTTGCGGTTTCTGTTGCTTACAGCTGGAAGCATCCTCACTGATAAACTATGCCGAAGAGAAATGACTCATGGGAAAATAATGCTCCCAGATTCTGATTAACTCTGGCCTCTAGAGATAATTATCTGGGCCATCAGATATATAAAAATATGGAGGTCAGAGGATTAAAATTACAGTGACTGCCTTCGGGGAGAGGGTGGAGTGTGGCTGGGAGGGCCCAAGAGGGTCTTCTGGAATGTTACTCATTTCTTGATTTGATGGCGTTCTGTCAGGGTGTTTACTTTGGGCAAAACCACTGAGCTGTGCACTCGGGGTCTGTGTGTTTTTCTGCCTCAGTTTTTGTACCTTGACTGGAAGGCTACAGATGGTGGATTGTGGTCATTTTACCAGAGAGCCAAATGAACCTATAGGAATGTGTTTTTCTTTTTTTAATTAAAAAAAAATAGTTATTCCATTCATGGGTGGATTCAATGCCTCTGGCTTCCAAGGGCACCAACACTCATATGAACATACCCACCCAAATACACATAATTAAAAATAATAAAATAAAGTTATTTTAAAATTTATTGTATTTATTTGTCTGTGAATAGGGGGTTGGAGTGTGTGTGTGTGTGTGTGTGTGCGCGCGCGCGCACGCACGCCACAGCACACGTGTGGAGGTCAGAGGACAACTTTCAGGATTTGGTTCTACCCTTCCACTGTGAACCCAGGGACTGAGCTCAGGTTGTCAGGCTCGGCAGCAAATGCCATTAGCTGTCAGCCATCTTGCTAGCCAGGATCTGTTTCCTTCTGTAAACTCTACAACATTTCCCTGTCACCCATGTAGAACTCGTTTACTTCTCTCCACCTCAATGTGTCCCCTGCGGATTTAGATGGAAACGTCTCCGGAAGAACTCCATAGTGTCTAGAACTGAGTCACAGCTAATATTAAAAACCAGATAAAAGACTGTTCAGGAGGGCTTCCTTCCAGTAAGAGTCTTGGGGAGGAATTTTAGTGATGATGAGTTCACTCCAAGGAAACCTGGGTTTAGAAGAAAGCAACCGTTAGCTTCGTGAAGGAAGAGGTGTAGTTTTAGTCAATGGACTTTGGGGACCCTGGTTTGAATGAGAATGGCCCCTATGGGCTCCTGTGTTTGAATTCTTGGTCCCCAGTTAGTGAACAGGTTTGGGAAGGATTAGGAGGTGTGGCCTTGGAGGAGGTTGGTCCATGGGGGTGCACTTTGAGGCTTCCAGACTTGTACCACTCCCATTGTGTGGTTTCCTGCACGTGGATCAAGATGTGAGCTCTCAGCTGTGGATCAAGATGTGAGCTCTCAGCTGTGGATCAAGATGTGAGCTCTCAGCTGTGGCTCCAGCCACCTGTCACCGTGACTTTGTCCTGCCTTCATGGACTCTAACTCTCTGGACCCAGAAGCCCAATTAAACTTTTTTCTTTGATATGTTTCTTTGGTTATGGTAACCATCACAGTAACAGAAAAGAAACCAATACAGGGACCAATGATCTCCAGATAGCCCTAACTCTTCTGGAGTGAGTCTAGCCAGGGCAGCTGTGCTAAGAGAGCATAGAGAGTTGGGATCAGACACACAAAGGCAAGAACCTGGAAACTGCAATCCTCATGAAAGGGGCTGGGAAGAGGACTCACAGCAAAGGAGCCTACAGCCAAGACCAATAACCTGGGTTCAATTCCTGGGACACATTTGGCAGGCAGTGGTGATAAGCGACTCCTGAAAACTGTCTTTTGATCTCTATACACTCAACGTGGTACACATGCAGCTACACACAAGAACACCCTTACATACAGACCTACACAGATAGGTAAATAAATTGTAATGATTTACAAAAATGTCTCAATTCCCATGGAGGAAAGGACCTAGGAAGCAACCATATTAGGAAGCCAAATGTGGAATGTAGTTGGTTGGCAATGGAGAGCCCTGCCCTGTTGAGCAGCTGTGCAGAACTGGAAACACACGGGAAGAATGTGCAGGCGTGGTGTGCTACACTTACATCTCACCTAACTCTTCAAGGTGTGTTCCCGCTGATAGCATTGATATTACCGTGAGGGAGACCATGACTAAGAATGGCCCTAGAGTCAGGCTAGCCTCGATCTGGATCCTGGTTCTGTGTTAGTAGAGGAAAGGGATTGCACAACTCACTAGCCTGTTTGAATGGTTCCTGTCATAGTCAGGGTTTCTATGGCTATGAAGAGACACTGTGACCATGACAGCTCTCATAAAGGAGGATAGCTAACTGAGGTGGCTTCCAGTATCAGAGCTTTAATCCATTATCCTCATGATGGGACATGGTGGCGTGCAAGCAGACGTGGTGCTGGAGAAGTTGCTGAGAGTTCTCCATCTGGAAGTGAACTGTGTAACTGGGTGTAGCTTGAGCATAGACCTCCAAGCCCACCCCCACAGTGACACACTTCCTTCAACAAGGCCTTGCCTACTCCAACCAAGCACACCTCCTAATAGTGCCTCTATCTATGGAGCCATTTCCTTCCAATCCATCACAGTTCCCAACTCCAGGGGACATTTGACATCACTTCTAGAGAGGGTTAAACACAGGGCTTTAGACACACTAAGGACAATGCATACCCAGCCCCCTTGATATATTTTAAAAAATGATTGATATATTTTCACTTTATGTACTCGTGTGTGCCTATTTGTCTGTATGTGCACCACACGTGAGCAGGTGCCCTAGAAGGCCAGAAGGTGTCAGATCCCCTGAAACTGGCGTTACAGGTAGTTGTGGGCTGCCCGATGTGGATGCTGGGGACTGAGCCCTGGTTGTCTGCAAGAGTAACACGTGCTCTTAACTGTTGAAGCATCTCTGCAGCCCCCACTGGAGACATTTTTGTCTGTCACAGCTGGAGAGGTGGCAATGACATCTAGTTAGGAGAGTCCAGAACAGCTGCTACCCATGTCATGGCACATGTGTTATTCCTCTCCCCCTTACAGATAATTGTTGATCCAAAAATGTGCACAGTGTTGCCCTTAAAGAACCCTGGGCATGCTGGGTGGTGGTGGCGCACGCCTTTAATCCCAGGATTCAGGGCAGAGGAAGGCGGTTCTCTGAGTTTGACACCAGCCTGGTCTACAAAGGGAGTTCCAGGATGTCCAGGGTGACATAGAGAAGCCATATCTTGAAAAATAAAATAAACACGACAAAAAAAAAATGACCCCTGAGCACTGAATGGTTCTCAGTCTCTTTGTCCATAGAACGGACGTATCCACATTGCCTCACTGACTGTAAAGGGATTGGGTTGAGTAGGAGCTGACGTCCAGCGGTCTGTTCCCTGCTCCCTGTTCCAGGCCATGCATGTGTCTCTATGGAATCAGACGTCTGTGTGCTCAGAGCCAACATTCAGTTTTGCAGTTTGTGTCTCATGTTGCATGGGATTCTGCTCCTTTGCCACAGTGGATTGGATCAGAGGTGGACACTTGATCCAGATAAGGCTGGTACCAGTCCTGTCCCCGGGACTTCTGTGGTTTGTCTCCAGACTTGCTAGGGACTGCTGTCTGTGTCTCACGTGGAGAAGACTCAAACCTGAGAGTCTTGGTCATTTTCTCACTTTGACTGGGATATGAGACAGCCATTCACAGCATGGAGAAGGGACGGGTGTGTGTGTGTGTGTGTGTGTGTGTGTGTGTGTGTGTGTGTGTGCAGTCTTTGGAGACAGCAACCTCCCAGGGAGAGGTGGAGAGCCCTGGATCCACTCCCAGATCTACCCTTAGGCAGGCTCTGGCTTTGAACATTTTTTTTCCAGTCTACCTTGGAGCTACAGAATGACTCCTGATAACACAAGTAGACTTTTAGCTTAGCACCCAGACCTAGGAAGCCTCGGAGGCCGAGTGCCTGACGTATCTCTCACCTGAGGGAGAAGAAATCTGAGACGGAGATAAATCAAGGGCCGCGTGACCACACCACTCTTGATCTGGAACCTAGGCCTCCTGACAGTGGGATCTGGGTTCTGTTCTGTCTAGACTTTGAATTATCAACTCAGACTTTCAGAATGGAAGAGAAGTGGGCAAGCCTGTCTCCAGCTGCAATTATTCAGACCAGCCCGCGAGTGTGCAAGCCTAGGTTGAGAACTCAATTGGCTGTGGTCTGCGGAAGCTTCCCGTGCCCTTCCCTGACATGGGTTTCCCTCTTGCTGCTGGGGGTAACCGATATCCTGTTTTTTTGTTAGAATCATTTTAATAGTTTTTCCACCTACACATGTAACCTTAAGCCACATGACTCTGTTTCCTTTGTTTTGGAAGTTTATGCGAACGAAGTCATCCCATGTGTGTTCTTTTGGGACTTGGTTCTTTCAACACTCTGTGAGCCCCGCCCCCTTCCAGGTTCTTCTGGGTAGCTAGAGTTCATTTATTTTTCTTTGATGAACAGAGTCCGCAAGGCATTTATGCAACCTATGCTCAATGGACATTGGGTTGTCTCCATTTTTTTAAACCAGAAACCCTACTGTGAGCATTTTCGTTTATGTAGTCTGATCACCTAAATGTGTACCTAATACCTAAGGGCGATCTAGAATTGTTGAGACCTCCTTTGTCCCATGTCCTGGTCTATTTGGCCAGTTCACCATGTAGATATCAATACCTGTGGCCACACGACAAATAAGCACTAGGCAGTGTTGTGTGGAATACACAGAAACCTAAAACCCAGGCTCCTTCCCGAAAACACTAACTGCAGGGTGATCATGTGACCTCGCAGTTCCCCCCCTCCTATGATGAGACCTGAGCATGCTTAGCCAGGCATGATGGCACATTCGTGTAATCTCAGTGCTCAGGAGGCTGAGGCAGGAGGATCATGAATTAGAGGGCATACCAGATTACACAACAAGATCCTGTCTCAAAATATCAGTGTGGGAGTGGGTGGGATGGGGCCCGGAGAGATCACTCAGCAGTTTAGAGCACTTGTTGCTCTTTTTTTTTTTTTTTTTTTTTTTTTTACTTGTTGCTCTTATAGAG
This sequence comes from Microtus oregoni, assembly GCF_018167655.1. Lineage (NCBI taxonomy): Eukaryota > Metazoa > Chordata > Mammalia > Rodentia > Cricetidae > Microtus > Microtus oregoni. The sequence continues at coordinate 48,130,177 of NW_024543063.1, forward strand.
AGCCTGGGTTCAGTTTCCAGCACCCGCATGATAGCCCACAACCATCTGTAACTCCAGCTCCAGGGAATTACACACCCCTCTGAGCTTAGCAGGTACAGCATGAACATGGTGCACACATACACATGTAGGCAAAAACCCCATACACACAGGATAAAAATAACAAAAAAGAAAGTACATGTTCATATAAAGTATGTATGATGTTCACAGTAGCATTATTCAGATATCCAGAGATGATAGTGTATATGCCCATGTATGGATGTGTGCATGTGCGTACATGTGCACAATGGAAAATTACTCAGCTATAAGAATTAGTGAAACACTGATGCATACTAAACATGGATGAATTTTGAAACCATGGCATTAAGTGAAAGAAAAGAAATCAGACACAAGCCGGGTGGTGGTGGCGCATGCCTTTAATCCCAGCACTAGGGAGGCAGAGGCAGGCAGATCCCTGTGAGTTCAAGACCAGCCTGGTCTACAAGAATTAGTTTCAGGACAGGCTTCAAAGCTACAAAAAAACCTTGTTTTAAAAAAAAAATCAAAAAAAAAAAGAAAGAACGAAAGAAATCAGACACAAAACAATCACATATAATCAGATCCAACTTGTGTGGCACATCATAGACAGATTAGCACAGATTGGGACTGCCAGAGATGGAGGGGACACACGGGCTGGTGACTGCTTGTGAATATCGGGTGGTAAAGCCTTTCTCCAGTTAGTGGTCGTGGTCACTGCGGCTTGTGAGTATACCAAAAACACTAAACTGTATTGTTAAAAGGGTGAATTTTATGATATATGAATTATACCTTAATAAAATAGAAATAAAAACACAGCATTCATTTTTTTCAAGACAAGGTTTCTCTGTGTAACAGCCCTGGTTGTGCTAGAACTCACTTTGTAGACAGGCTGGCCTCAGACTCACTGAGATCCACCTGCCTCTGACTTCTGAGTGCTGGGACTAAAGGTGTGCGCCACTATACTCAGATAGTATTCTCCTTTTTAAAGATATATTTTTTTTTTAAAATTGTGTGTGTGTCTGTATGCAGGAATGCCCACGTGGGTGGGTGCCTGAGGAGGCTAGCGGACAGTATTGGGTCTCCTGGCGCGGGAGCGCCAGGTGGCTGTGAGCCACCAGGTGTAACGGCTGGGACCCAGATTCTTTTCCTCTGCAAGATCAACAAGCCTTCTTAACTGCTGAGCCATCTCTCCAGCCTCAAACGGCTTTCTTATTCATTCATTTGCCAAGACTGAGGATGCATGTCAGTGACAACATGCTTGCTCAGGACCTGGATTCAACTCCCAGCCCAGCACTAAAATAAAATAAATGAAATCACCTATTCAAAGCAGGCTTATCGAGTACCTCGGATCCTCCAGACGTTGCTCAGTGTGTTGTTGAGGAAACAGTGGTCAGTGAATCAGACAGATACCAGAACTGGTTCTGGAAAGTAACAACTGGATCATCTAAGGGAGAGCTTAGCAAAGGTGCCATGCGCAGAGCGGAGGAAGGGTCCAGGGGAAATCTGTCTGAAGGCATGCTATGCGGATCTGAAATGGGCTGTGTGACAAGGTGATCACCAGGAAGAACTGTGGGGGCAAGCTGCCAGCAGGGGCTTCCACAAGGAGAAAGCCCACTACTCCGTCCTGTCCTCGGCTCTCTCATCTTCTCTGTGTGCCTCCCACCAGGGCTCCCACTTAGCAGCCAGGGGGACAGAAGCTTGGGCAATGGGGCCAGTCAGTGCAAGCTGCACGAGCATGAGCCTGGCTTCTGCAGAGGCTGTAGGCATTGCCCCCATTCTTCTGCTCCCTTAGGCACACAGGAGCAGAGAAGGTTGCCAAGGCCCTGTGAAGAAGAAAGAGACTATGTCGCTGTCCCAAACCCTCGTGACTTTACAGACTGAGTGTGGAGACAGAATGCGATCCTTGGCCGACTCTTCTGAAAGAAAGTTGGCATATGGGTGCAAGCACTTTAGCTATGGTGACTTCCCTGTGAAGTTAGTTGGTGCCCCAAGGATGAGCTCTGGTGATGAAGGTGCAATTTATGGCAATGCGGAACCTTGGCGTTGGAGACTAAGCGTCTCTGTGGTGTTTTAAAGAGAAACGTACGCAAGTACAGAAGGACTGCTCCACGCTGAGGGACAACTCCCCCCACCCCCAGGCCCCTGGGGCTCAAGGCCTGGGGTTGAGCCTGAGAGTCAGACTGTGGGCAGACACCCAAGGTCCGCTCTTGGAAGCCAGGATGTGTGTGGACTGCGCCCTCCCCGGAGGTTACCCTGAGTGCTGGCGCAGCTCTCTGGCTCGGCCGCCCGCGCACTCACGGGGCTCCTTCCAGCATTTATTGGGACATCTGCCACCTCCCAGGTCCTCCTCTTCCAAAGCCAAGAAGGGTCAGAGAAAGGGAGTGTCCCTGAATACCAACGTAGCAAAGGAGCTTCTGAAAGCTGAGGGGGGCCCCCAGGGAGAAAACATGGCCGTGCCAATTTTGAAAGGTCCCAAACCGAATTTTAAAAGCACCAAGGCCCATGAGTAAGATCATAGCGCTGGATGGGACGTGGGGGTAGGAAAGCTGCCCGGATTCCTGGCAGGATCTCCGTGAAGAAAGCAGGCCAGGACGCTGCCTCTGCAGCAGGCCCTTTGTTCCCACTGCTCTGTGGGCTCTGGGGTGTCTCTGCCGGGGCCTGAGCCCACCCGCGAGCAGCTTCCAGCCTGCACGGCTCAGCACCCTGCGGGATTTTCTTCCGTAAACGTTCCTCACCTCTGGCTCCTGGCCAAGTCAGTTGCCCACAGCTTGGAAAACAAAGGCACACTGCCTTCCCTGGAGACTGGGCTTAAGGGATGGGCCTTGGGCAGGCTGGGCGGATGCTCTGTTGATTTTTTTTTTTTTTCCCCTGAGTGTGGAGACTATGACAGCCAATTCCTGTTGGAAGTGGCTTTGTTTTCTTTGGAGCACAAAACACTTTTCCTTTCTCGTGATTGTGGCAGTTTTGGGTCATGTTTAGGACGGTGACTGGTCTAATCATATGTCTTCTGTAAACGCCATTCTTAACCTTTTGGCGCACAGATGTTGCCACAATCCTGACTGAAAAGGGGGGGGGGGGTCCTCGCCCCTCCGTGCCTCAAACTGAACATTTAACGTCTAGAGTGAGGACCCTTTGAGACCAGTGGTGTAGCTCAGGTAGAGTCCTGCCTAAAGGCCCCCCAACCCAACTGGGGGACAAAAAACAAAAAACGAGAGAGAGAGAGAGAGAGAGAGAGAGAGAGAGAGAGAGAGAGATTGTTGGGTTAAGGAAACTACGGAAAGGCCCTTTCTGTCCCCATATTCCTACCCCAGATTTCCTTCAGTCTGGCTTTTAAGAGTCTTTGCCCTGGTTCCGGAAGCGTTTTCTGCGTGTCTCCTGTCTGAATTAGTCCCATGTGTCCAGGCATGCTTCTAGCTAAGGCTGCCTCTGAAGAGGGCTCCGGGCCAGCCCCATGCCACTCTTTCCAGCAGCAGACTATTCCAGAGGGATATTTGTCGTATTTATGTTATATCTACGTGTCTCTCTTACAGAGGAGTTGGACCACCAGAGTCTCCACAGATTCAAGCTGAGGTGGCCCAGCTCTGGAGGAGCTTCTAGGGAGACAGGCGTTGTCTGGTTTTGTTAAATTCCAGAAGAAAGTCACTTTGCCAAAAATGCCAAAAATAAAAAGGACTGTCTAGACACTCACTATTAGAAGCTCCAACATGAAGAGACCTGACCTTGACGTCATCAGCTTGGGCTTCCAGGGCAAGATGGAGGGGGTCAGTCATTTAACAAACAGATTTATGAGCCAGCTGCGTACCAGGCTGTGTTCTTGGCACCTGGGGACAGGGGCGAGATGAGAAATATCTCTGAGGATATATCGCAGCTGGGACAGAGACCCACCAACAGTCTCTTATCTGCTTGCTCTCTGCCTCACTTTCTGTAGCCACTTAAAGGTCAGCTGTGAAAGGGACCCTCCTAGAAATAAACAACGTATAATGTTGACACCGTGCACTATTCTGAGTGACGCGAAAAAGGAGCATTGTCACTCTGTCCACCCAACTCTGTTTTGCTCAGTGTGCCTATGGGGTAGCTGCTAACTCTCTGCTGCTCCCTTGGCAGACATTCTGAGAAGCCACAGTTCCGCAACTTTTATCATAGCACACTGTGATGATTGCTCTGTCTTATTGTTGGTTATCGTCAATCTCTTTATAAATTATGTCTTATCGTCGATATGGACATATAGGAAAAACACATGTAAGATTTGGTGCTATCTGAGGCTCCAGGCTTCCTCTGCGCGTCTTGCAAAATATCCCCCCATGCATGAGCAGCGGCTAAGGTATTAAAAAGACAGCAGCTGCCAGGTGGTGGTGGTGCACGCCTTTAATCCCCAAACTCGGGAGGCAGAGGCAGGCGGAGCTTTGGTGAGTTTGGGACCAACTTGGTCTACAGAGCAAGTTCCAGGACAGCCAGGGCTGTTACTCAGAGAACTCCAGGCAGAGGGGGAACTGATGCTGCAAAGGCCCTGAGACCTAACTCATGATCCTCCTGCCTCAGCCTCCTGAGCACTGAGATTACAGGTATGTGCCATGGTGCCTGGCTAAGCACGCTCAGTACTCATGGCATGTTCATAGGAGGTGTGTGAGGGGGAACTGCTAGGTCACATGATCACCCTGCAGTTAGTGTTTTCGGGAAGGATACTGTGTTTTAGGTTTCTGTGCACTTGACTTGCTTCAAAAACAAAAATATTCAAGTCTGGCAGAACAAGGAAAGGGAGATGGCTGAGAAGCAAGCAGAGACAGACAGTGGAGAGGAGAGAGGAGGATGCTCTTTGCGTTTTTAGAGCTGATCCTCACTGAGAGGAGGATGTAAGTGTGGAGGTGGATGAGTGGTCTAGGTGAGAGGGGGCGATTGTAGCTTGATCCTTTTCGGGAGCAAGGCAGGCAGAGGGTCAGGGATTCTTTTTCAAGTGGACATACACTGTTAAAAAAATTCTCCTCTCCTTGTACCTAAATTCATGGTGGTTAAAATCCAGGGTGGTATCAGTACATGCCTTTAATCCCAGGAGGCAGAGGCAGAAGGATCTCTGTAAACTCAAAGTTCTAGGTCAGCCTGGTCTACATAGGGAGTTCCAGGACACCTAGAGCTACACAGTGAAACCCTGTCTTAAAACAAGAAAGAAAGAAAAAGAAAAGAAAGAAAGAAAAAAAAAAGAAAAGATTCATAGAGACTTTCTCTTAATACATCTACTCATTTGTTGATCTTAAAACAGGGTCTCATTCTGCAGTCCTGGCTGCCCTGAACTCTATGTGTAGAAGAGGCTGGCCTCGAACTCACAGAGGTGCACCTGCCTTGTCTCCCAAGTTCTGAATTAAAGGTGTACAGCACCATACCTGCCACTTCTATTTCTTTTGAGACAGGGTCTCATGTATCCCAGGATAGCCTCAAACTCACTATGTAGCCAAAGATAACCTTGAACATCTGGTCCTCCTGTCTCTGCCTCCTAAGTTCTGTGACTGCCAACGTGTGGTCCCACATCTGATCGAGGCATGCTGGGGATCAACTGAAGGGCTTTGTACACGCCAAGCAAGCATTCTCCCACTGAACTACATTCCTAGCCTGCGTAATGTGCCTTTAGTGGCCACGTTGCAGCTCTCTTCCTTGTCCAAGCTGTCTGTTCCTGCTCTTGCTGGAGACTGACCTAGGAGCAAGTGCATGTCTCGGCAGAGCATTAACATCAGTGGCAAACAGCAGGAGGAGAGATGGAGAGTTGATACTTTGTTAAACGCCAGTTGCAAGCCTTTGATCCCCTTTCTGCCTACAATAAGCACATCATACTCCGGCTACTGGCCTTCATTTCATTCCTTATGGTTTGTTTCTTTTGTTTGGTTTTTGGTTTTAGATAAGGACATCGACAGTCAGAGAGTTCTCGGATACATTGCCCAAGGTTACATAGCTAACAAGTGACAGAGTTGGCATCCAGTACCTTGTCTGTCTGATTCCAATTCTTGTCACATCCGCTGAGGCTGGTGAGACCAGTTCAGCACATTGAGGAGGCCCTAAGAACACCTAAGAACTGGATTTTAGCTACTCTGGTCTCCTTTGTCGGGGGGTGGTGTCTGCTGATTTGCCAAGACTATGAAGGTGGGCTGAGCACAGTCAGGGTCAAGTGTGTCTTTGGAAGGTTTTCCTCAAAGGTAAAAAAATTAACAATGCCCACGATGCTAAAGAAGAAAGAGGGAGTACGGGTCTTCCGATAAGTAGAATCATTATGTAGTAATAAATAAACTAGGGTGAGATCAATAAGAGTGGGCTGGAGGGCAAAGCTGACACCATCTATCTGGGCTTATGATGTGAGAAACCGATGAGGGCTATTAGTGTTTCATAGAGGAGCACGCAGAGACCAAGATCGGCAAATTATTTCTTTTGTTAAGATTTATTGTCATTGTTTTTAGTTGCGCGTGTGTTTGTATGAATGCTCATATGAGTGTACTACCTGCAGAGGCCACAGAGGGTGCCCTAGCGGTGGAAGTTACAGAAGGTTGTGAGCTGCCCAACATGGGTGCTGGGAATTGAACTTGGGTCCGTTACAAGAGCAGTGTGTGCTCCAACTGCTGAGCCATTTCTCCAGCTCCAGAAGTTCTGAGGAACAGTGAAACCTTGTCCCTGCTTCTTGGTGACAATTACAACCTACAAGGGCTTGGGAGACGGGTACCCATGCTTCCAGCAAGACCTCCTGGGCCATCATTCCAGCAGCCAGGACTCCATGTGCCACGCAGGGATCTCTTAGACCTCACAAATCTTGAAAGCGTCCCATAAACAAGTAGCATTCGTAAGGCTGACCTGACCTGGCTCTCCAGGACTGTGTCAGGAAAGGCCTGGAACGGCAGTTCATAGGAAGAGCCTGGCCCTCAGCACAATCAAAGGCTGATTCACTCAGGGTTACAAAGAACACTGTCTACTTGTCTTCTCCCCCGGGTTCTTGGAGCTGACTGGAGAGGGAGTTTGCCTGTTGCTATCCACCAGGCTCTTTCCTACTTAGGGTGAGATCTTTACTGTGTTTGGATGATTGAAGTCAGGCTGACTGACACACCCTGAGCCATCCACAATACATTACAGGTGGAGTTGTAGGTCTGTTATGAAGAAGTGGAGGTTGCCAGGTGGTGGTGGTACACACCTTTAGTCCCAGCATTCAGGAGGCAGAGACAGGTGGATCTCTGAGTTCAAGGCCAGCCTGGTCTACAGAGCGAGTTCCAGGACGGCCTGTGCTACATAGAAACCTTGGCTTGAAAAGCAAACAACTGGTCTGAAGAGATGGCTCAGCAGTTAAGAGAACCGGCTGCTCTTCTAGAGGACCCAGGTTCAATTCCCAGCACTAAAATGGCCCGTCGCCACCTTCTGTAATTCTAGTTCCAGAAGATCCAGCACCCCCTCCTGGCTTCCTTGGCACTAGGGATGCACGTGGTGCATAGGCACACATGCAGGCAAAGCACTCACACACATAGAAGAAAAATAAATCTTTGCCTGGTGGTGGTGCACGTCTTTAATCCCAGCACTCAGGAGACAGAGACAGGTGGATCTCTGTGAGTTCAAGGCCAGCCTGGTCTAGAGAGTGGGTTCCAGGACATCCAGGGCGACAGAGAGAAACCCTGTCTCAAAATAAATAAAGCAAAATAAAAAAAGAGGAAGAAAAGAAAGAAAAAAAAGAAAGAAAAGCAAGCAAACAACAGAAGTGGAGGCATTCAGATCTGGCTTTCAAGGACTAAGTTCCGGCATCTACTTCCATAGGAGTCAGGGCATGGGGCACAAATCCAGGTCTCCAGTCCCCATATGCACTATTCTAAGGCCAATAATACCTACAAAGCACCCATCTAATTCCAGACACCCACTGCTCCAAAAAGGAAGTGTGCACATCAATAGCCACCCCCATATTCCTATCCCCTGTTAGAGATTTGAATGTTATTAAACACTGGACCTCCAGTTGGTGGTGTTGTTTTGGGGGATTGTGAAGCCTTTTGGATATCCAGCCTAGGTGGATGACCAAGGGTTATAAAGGTGGGCCTTGAGGGTTATTTATAGGTCGATCCAATTCAGGTCCAATATCTTGTTTACCAACTGCTACCGTAGCCAGCTTAAGCTTCGACTGCAGGGACTATGCCTTCGCCGCCACAATGATCTGTATCCTCCAAGCTGTGAGTCAGAAAACATCTCCATCCCTTGCTTCTCGTAGGCATTGTGTCATCATCAGGACGAAACACCCTGGCAGACACTGATCCTGTCCAAGGGGAGAGACTCTGAGGACAGTCCACCTCTAGGCCTCAAAGCGAATGGACACACCCACCATCCACAACAAAGGCCTGATCTGGCGTTTCTGGGTTTGGTCCCAGCACTGGGTTGTGAATTCCAAGAAGATCCAAGACACCTGTAAGTGACTCACTCCCTGTGTCACCACTGCCAACCCCCACCCTAGAGTAGCTCCGTCTTCAGGAGATATTCCTCATCTGGATCCTCTGCCTGCAGAAGGTGACATCAAGGCACCTGGTGCCGCCATGAGGTGCAGATTTCCCAAGGTCATGGTGGCAAACTCACCTTAGCCTGCAAAGGACAGTTTAGGAAGGTTGTTCTGAAAGGTTGGGGCCGGAAGTGGGGTTGGAACTGAGGCGGGAGGAACGGAGTCAACAAAGATGCTGTGGTCCACTGCCCGGAGGAGAGAGGGACCCTGGTGTGACCAGAAGTGGCTCGCGTGCCTGACCCTGCCTGCTTCCTAACCAATTTGCCAATTGGAAATGCGTCTTACCCTGTTTACCCTCACTGCCTGGAACGAGGTATCCGAAAGGTAGAAGGCAAGAAGAAACTGACCCTACCTGGTCAGCGTGCAGTCTTCATAGCTGGCTAGTGGAGGTTGGTACTGGCAGGGTGGGTGGGGCTGATCTAGATGGATAACACCACAGTCATAGGAGATGTTTCAAAACAACTGTGGAGGAGTGAGAAAGAAGTGTTGGGGCTTCAGAGGCCTCTTTCCCCAGCCCAGGTCACCAGAAAGGGAGTTGGGGCTCTGTCGATCTATAAAGGAAGAGCACATGCAAGGCAGGTGTGGTAGGGCACATCTGTAATCAAGCAGAGGCAGGAGAATTGTTGAAAGTTCCAGCTTAGGCTGGGCTACAAAGTGAGAATCTACCTTCCCAAACAAAACCAAACCAACCAACTAGCTAACAAAACGCAGGAAAAAGAAAAAGAAAACAAAAAAGGACAAGTACTTACCACCAGGATAAAATGTCTGAGATGTTATTGCAAAGAAATAAAAGCCTGGGCTGGTGGGATGGCTCAGAGAGTAGAGGCATTTGCTGCCAAGTCTGAGGTCCCAAGTTCAATCCCTGGGACCCGCATGTTGGAAGAAGAGAACAGATTCCTACAAACCATCCTCTAGCTTCTACAAGTATGCTGTGCCGTGTGCTCACACCACACACACTCAAACATGACATAAATAAATAAAAATGGAACAAAAAAATTTTAGAACCCATAGTGTCTGGGATCTAGGCTGCACACTGACGGTGTGGTACGTGATTGTCTGTGACAGACAGAGTCAACCTGAAAGGACTCATGGTTTCCTGCCAACAGCCTTTAGGGTTGTAACTTCACTGTCTGTCATGACTTTTGTTTTTAATTATTATTTATTATCAATGTTATTGTGTATCAGAGAATATTATTGTTGTTTTGAGTAAGTGCTGGGGATCAAACCCAGGGCCTCACGCATGCTAGGCAAGAGTTCTACTGCTATGCTATAGTCCCACGCCCCGAAGGACCCCTGTCTTGTGGTTGTTCTTGTTACATGGTGCTTGAGTGAACCTCATGCATATTTGGGAGGTGCTCCACCATTGTGCCGAGTCAGCTATACTCCAAGACAATGTGGAGATTTTTATCTGTTTATTTTGAGACAGGGTTTCACGAGTCTGCACTGGCCTCAAACTTCTGGTCATCCCTATCTTCACCTCCTTGTGCTGACATTACAGGCCTGTGTCAACATAAAACCTTAGGGTGGATTTACAGAGGACTGCCACCGGGCATGCTAGGCAAGGACTCGACCGACTGAGCTGTATCGACAACTGCCACCTTCCTCCTCCTCCTCTTCCTCCCCTCTCCCCCCTGTAGTTCAGGATGGCCTTGACTGCTAGGTTGTAACTCAGACTTGCTGTCCTGCCTCAGTCTCTCAAATGCTGCTGGAATTCCAGACTTGCACTGCCATATTTCACTACTGTATAGATTTTTGTGGGTTTTTTGTTTGTTTGTTTGTTTTGGACAGGGCTTCATTCTGTATACCAATCTGGTCTTGAACTCACAGAGATCTGTTTGCTCTGCCTCCCAAGTGCTGGGATTAAAGTCATTTGACAAGGTGCCCTGTCTGGCATGGCATGAAGGCATACATGCAGACAGAACACTGTATAAGTAAATAAATATATAGTATTGGCTGCTCTTGCCAAGACCAAGATTCAATTCCCAGCACCCACATGGTGGCTCACAACCACTTGTAACTCCAGTTCCAAGGGGATACAATAGATGCCTTCTTGGCCAGGTGGTAGTGCTCCCCTACCCCCGGCAAAAAAAGGTTTTTGACATGTACCACCATGCCAGGCTTGAATAACTATGTGTGTATGTATGTGTGTGTGTCTGTCTAGGTTATAGTGTATGTGTGTGGTGTTCATGCCTGTTGTGTGTGTGTGTCTGTCTGTCTGGGTTATAGTGTATATGTATGGTGTTCACACCTGTTTGTGTACAGAAGCAAGACACCTTGTGTCTCTTTTGTCATCCTCATATTTCTTTGTGACAGGGTTTCTCCCTAAACCCATAGACAGCCAACAAGCCCAGTAATCCTCTTCTCCCCACTTCTGTCAGTGCCAGGGTTACTGGCATGCCCTGGAACACGTTTGGCTTTTTAGCTGGGTGCACAGCAAGCACCCTTAACTGTTAGGCCTTCCCCCCAATTCTCTTCAGCCCTGTGTACAGACGTTCTTAATACAGAATCAGATTCAAATGCAGAATTGCAGCACAGGCCCTGAAGAATCCCATAGTCTAGTTTATCCACAGACAGCTGCAGGCATAAGACACAAGCTTTGAAAGCTTTAAAACCTTTTGCTTTTCGGGACAGGGTTTCTCTCTGTGTATCCCTGGCTGTTCTGGAACTCACTCTGCAGACCAGGCTGGCCTTGAACTCACAGAGATCCTCCTGTCTCTGCCTCCTCCATGCTGGAATTAAAGGTGTGTGCCACCACGGCCTGGCCTCAAGGCTGCTTTTAAGCAACAATCCATAAATGCTCAGAAAGGAAACCAGAAACCACCCCAAATTCTCTTGATGATTGGCATCAAGCGAACATTATTCTGGACCAGTTTCTGAGGTGAAGGAAGTATTTTCTCCGTCACCAGTTCCTGTTAGCCCTGGCTATGTGTGCTCATAGAGCTTGAAATGTGTGCGCTGCATCTTAGGCTCTGGGTTGTTTATTTCTTTTAAGTTGTCTCCGTTACCTGTCCATAGTTATGCTCAGCTACTGCCTGCTGGGAAGAACAACACGGTCCTGACCTATGTGTATGTGCTGTGGAGGGACATAAAGAAAGGCAGGAATATGTGCCATTGTGACCATGCCTTCTACATCCAGGTAGGTGTGCTTACTAATTAACCTACGTGTGGAAATTAACCTAGGGGCCTGAGGAGATGGCTCAGCAGTTAAGAGCACTGGCTGTCCTTCTAGAGGGCTCGGGCTTGATTCCCAGCACCCACAAGGTGGTTCAGAACTGCTTATAATTCTCGTTCCAGATAGTCAGGTGCCCTCTTAGACACAGGTGCCCACAAACATAAAATAAATATTAGAGCAGAAAAAAAAAACAACAACAATCCAATGCAATGTGGTATCATGGGTGATGGGATTCTAGGACACAAAAGAGAGGCTAGGATGACAGGAATCCTACAGCAACTTGGGTGCATCACTCATAGCAAATATATCAATATAGGATGATAGAAGAAGGCCCTGGTCTTGGGGCACATGGAAACTGCTCTCTATGAAATTCTTCACTAAATCCAGAAGTGTTCTGCAGAAGAAGAAGCCTATTAAAAATCATAATTTATGGAGCCAGAGAGATAGCTCAGCAGTGAAGAATGCTGGCTGTGTTTGGAGTTTGGATCCCAGCACCTTGTCAAATGGCTCATCATTGCCTGCAACTCCAGCTCTGGGGGATACGATGCCCTCTTCTGGCCTCATTGACAACTGCACTCACATGCACACACACACACACACACACACACACACACACACACACATAAAAATAAGTAAGTAAAATTTAAAAATCCTAACTTGCCGGGCGATGGTGGTGCACGCCTTTAATCCCAGCACTCGGGAGGCAGAGGCAGGCGGATCTCTGTGAGTTCGAGACCAGCCTGGTCTACAGAGCTAGTTCCAGGACAGGCTCCAAAGCCACAGAGAAACCCTGTCTCGAAAAACCAAAAAAAAAAAAATAAAATAAAATAAAAATAAAAATCCTAACTTAAGGCTGGAAAGATGCCTCTGTGGTAAAAGTGCTTACCTCACAAGCTTGCCCATCTAAGTTTGAGCCCCAGAACCCACAGTGGAAGGAGAGACATGGCCCTGAGTTGTCCTCAAACCACCATGCGTGCCCATGCATGTGTGCGCGCATGCACACACACATGCACACACACACTCACACACACACACACACACACACACACACACACACGGTCAAGCTTTCCATTCATGCTCTGGTCCACCCTCCCCTGTTAGGGCTGAGCAGCTGAGGCTCAGCCGAGGGGACTGGTCCAAGACTGAATATAGAGAATTCTGCCAGACTGAACACCAAGTACTTACACACCTTCACATCAACTTGATTAGAATAGCAGCGTCTACACCCAGCCAGCAGCGACACTTAGTACTCTCTGTATGGAGTCTCCCACCGAGTAAAACTTTAGTGTGCCCACAAGGGAGGCCCTGGTATCATCCTCACTCACAGAAGGAAAAACTGACAGTCAACACTAACGAACCACAGGGGTGAAACCAGAGAGTTTGAGGCCAGGAACCAAACTCCGAATTCGTGTTTTCATATCCCCAACTGCTACCTTCCTTGAGGAGAAGACTTTAATAATAATAATTTTAGTTATAATTATTATTTTGGCTTCTTGGAGACAGAGTCTCTCTGTGAAGCCCCAGCTGGCTTTGAACTTACAATCCTCTGCCGCAGCCTAGAAGTGCTGGAGGAACTGATGGCTATGTCAAGCTAATCTTTAAAATTATTTTCAGCACTGTGAGTTGAACATAGAGCCTTGCACAAGGGCTGAACCTCTGAATTGTCTCTTAGCCTGCTTTTTTGATAACCTCTTGTTTTGGAATGGGGTCTCATTAAGTTACCCAGGTAGGCCTTGAACTTATGATCCGTTGATGATTGGGATTATAGACCTGTGCCTCCAGGCCTGAATGAAACTGACTTTAAGTTTTTAAGCTTTATTATTATTATTGTTGTTGTTGTTGTTGTTTGTTTGGGAAGTGGGTGTGTTCAGCTCCTGGCCAGCAGAAGCCAAATGGGGGAAGAAATCCCATGGCAGCCCAGGGCAGGCACTAAAGCAACGTCTGGGGTTTCCAGAGGTGGCTACAGAGAGGGGCTGCTGTGGCTTGGAGTTGAGCTGCCAACAGACCTGAGTGACCGCCTCCCTCACCCCACAAGGTCCTCCCAGATCCCCAGCGATGGAGCAGAGGCTGGGTCTGCCCTTCTCCCACTGTCCTGTCTGTCCTCTGATTAGGCCCTTATCTTTCCGGCTTTGCCTTGCTTGGCTGCCTGTCACATTCAATTGCACTGCAAGACCTTCATCCTGCCGTGGGCTGAAGGTCCCTGAGAGTGAGGTTCTGGGACTTGGGGCCTGCTCTTGATGGCTCTGGGTTCCCACAATCAGGGCAGTGTTTCTGGAGTGCACCAGGCTCCCAGTAAGTATCTGTTGAAGAAAATCAAATTAATGTGATGTGTCTTGATGTTGGATTTTAAGGCATTGAGAGACACCCACACACCTCCCCCTTCCAAAATAGCGTCTCTCTTCAGACTGTCTTTTGCCCCAAATTCTATGATCAAGGCTTCATTTTTTTGGCTTATGCCAAATAGAAACCTTGTACATGATTTCTTTTTAAAACAACATTCTTAGTTCTAGGAGGAAACAGAAGGTGCATTGAAAAGGGCTTATTTGGGGGCTAAAAATTAACAAAAGAAGCCCAGAGTAAAAGGATCCTGAGTCTTGCAATAACAGGAAGTTGTTAGCTCCCAAGAGCTGAAGGGCCAAAGGGAGCCCCAGAGGTTTGAGCCTTAGCACTGGGGATGAAGAAATTGTAACATAGAGATGTAGCTTAGGGTGGAACACTTGCTTAGCGTGTATGTATGAGGCCCAGGGCTCGATTCCCAGCACTACAAAAGAAACAAAGAATTATCAATAACAAAGAATCAAATGGGAAACTTCAAACCAATGAGAGGAATGCCCAAAGTGAGGCTGTTGTGTGCGAATATAGTGTGATTTTCACCAGGGGCTGGAGAGATGGCTCGGAGGTTAAGAGCATTGACTGCTCTTGCAGAGGACCCAGGGGTTCAGTTCTGAGGGCCCACATAACTTCAGCTCCAGGGTATCTAGTATCCTCTTCTGGTCTCTACTGGCTCCTGCACACACAGTGGACATGAACTTATGCAGGTGGACACACACATAAATGATAGATAAATCTTTAAGGGAGAAAGTTTGGACTCAAACATTACCCCGAAGGCCCACCTGCAGTGTACGTAAATTTATGCAGGCGGACACACACACACACAAATGATAGATAAATCTTTAAGGAAAAAAGTTTGGCCTCAAACATTCCCCAAAGGCCTACCTGCTGAAGGCATGGTCCTTTAAGAGGTCAGACATCTTAGGTCACTGGGCACCTAACTTCTTGAAGAGAGTTGTAGGTAGCTGGGTTCTTCCTCTCTGCCTTGTGGCTACCATGATGTAAGCCAGTTGGTTCAACACATTTCCCTGCATGACTGCTGTCTTGAAAGAGATCCAAAGCAGCAGGGTCAGATTGACTGGGAGCTTCCATGAGCACAACTTAACTTACTTAAAATAATAATAATAATATATTAAAAAAGTAAAAGGTTTATCTCAGACATGCCGCTGCTATGGTGGGAAGCTCAGGCCACCCGTCCCTCAGTTTCTGTATCTGTCAAGGGAGGATTACAGAAGTACTGGGCACACAGGGTTGCTACAGGAATTATAAAGCGTTTAGGCCAGTACTTGATAAGCAAGATGAAGGGGTTTGCTGAGACCTCACTTGGTGCTGAGCCTGTGTTCCACGGGCCTGTGCCAGGTAGTCAGGAAAGCCAGGGATGCTATCTGTGAATGGTGACCAGCTGCAGGCCGATCTCCCCCCATGTGCATAAAAGCCGGAGGAGGACATCTCTGTCCTCAGGAGGAGGCCATCTGGGCTGTGGGCCATCACAGTCAGTGAGCGCTTTCGTGAGAACTAGAAAGATCTTCACTGTGGATGCTCTCCCCAGGCGCTCTGTGACTGATGCTTTTGCTGGGATCTCCCTGAACTCCCTATGCTTTGAAGGCCTGGGCTGAGTGCCCTCCCCTCTCTACTTCCTCTTGCTGCTAATTGGAAGTCCGTGGGTTGGCTCTGGCCTGCAGATGGTGATACCCAGGCTGGACTGGCATTGAAACTATTCTGTAGAGTTCAGAGTTAGTGAGTTCTGAAAGCCGGAGGCCCCATGTGTTTAACTTGGGCATTTCTCGGCCTTGTTCGGAAGGCCTGCTTCTGAAGTCTGTGGAGCTGCCATCTGTCCTCCTCATTCCAGTGACCTGATGCCTGGGCTGAGCGGCATTGTGTGTGTGTGTGTGTGTGTGTGTGTGTGTGTTAGTTTCTCACTCCAGGGCAGCACAGATTAAGTTATATTGAGCCTCTGATTCAGAGATGTTCTTGGAAATGTGGGGGAATTTTGCCTTTGATCTGGGGGGTTAGGAAAGATTTCTGTCTTGTGGCCCAGCTCAGAAGGAACTCAGCCTCCAGGCTGGCAAAGTCACTTCTCAGCCACTGAGATGGCCCCAGATCCAAGGCAAGGACAGAATCAAGTTGAGGCAGCTTTTAGGGTCTCACTCTGGGGGTTAACAGGGATGATGCAAAGCTTGCTCACAAGGACAGTTCCAAGTTTGGACGGTGCTGGGGTTCCTAACCATCTGCTAGCAGATGTTATCACTCAGACACTGTCACATCCAGCACTGAGACAGGGGCAGCTTGGTCACAGGGGAGATTGGCAGCCAGCTGACTCCTGCTTCTGTTTTTACCTGCTGTGAAGGAAGGGGAGAAATTTCTCTTGTCCTCGACAGAAGACTTCTATGGGACTCTTGTTTTGACACAACTTCAAGCTTATACAGAAACAACAAATATAAAGAACTCCCATACACACCCAACTTGACATTTTGTTGATTTTGAAATCTTTCCTCCCCTACTTCACACAGGTACACATAAGTAAATTTATGAGTATGTGTATAGCCAGGCAGAAAATCCGAACAGAGGTATATAGAAAGAGTAGGCAGAGTCAAGGAGACGCCATGTAGCTGCCGAAGGAGAAAGACACCTGGAACCTTACCAGTAAGCCACAGCCTCGTGGTGATACACAGATTGATAGAAATGAGTTAATTTAAGATGTAAGAACTAGCTAGGAATACACCTAAGCTATTGATCAAACAGTGTTTTTTCTAATGTTTTGACCCATTTGATCAGGTTGTAGGCAAGACTGCAGGACATTTTTGTTTGTTTATTTGTTTTTCAAGACAGGTTTCTGTAAGTAGCCCCGACTGTCCTAGAACTCCCTCTGTAGACCAGGCTGGTCTCAAACTCACAGAGATCTGCCTGCCTCTGCCTCCTGAGTGCTGGGGTTAAAGGCGTGCGCCACCACCGCCTGTCTTGCATTTTCTTAATTAGGGATTGATGTGGGAGGACCCAGATCACTGTGGGTGGGGACATCCCTGGGCAGGTGGTCCTGGGTTCTATAAGAAAGCAGGCTGAGCAAGCCATGGAGAGCAAGCCAGTAAGCAGTGCCCTCCATGGCCTCATGGCCTCTGCATAGCTCCGGTCTCCAGGTTCCTGCCTTGATTTCCTGCCCTGACTTCCCTGGATGGATTGTGATGTGCAAGAGTACGGAAAACAAACCATTTCCTCTCCAGGTTGCTTTTGGTCGCAGTACTGATCACGGCAATAGGAACAGTAGTAACTTTAAGACTCCTGGCTCCTGGGGGTCTGAGCTCTGGTCTTTGTGCTTGCACAGAAACACTTGAACCACCGGGCCGACTCCCTAACTCCCATTATACTGTACTGGTAAAGGGAAATACTAAGCATTTAAGGTTTGTGCAATTAATATTTTGACCCATGTGTGACCGAATCCTCAGATGCAGAGCCCACAGACCCAGAAAGCTTGCTTTATCTGTTTTTTTTTCAAGTTTACATTGTCGACTTACAATTATGCATTCATGCGTATGCCCTGAAAACAGATGTGCCCTCTGTTTTTATACACAGCGCAGAATTCGACATGGCTCCACTCCCATTGGCTACTCTCAGTTAACGGTCTCCTTGCCCCGCCTCCCCATGTTGTCCTTCACAGTTATTGTCCCAACCCAGAGTCTGACCAGGGTAAGCTTTATATTTTGTTACTAAGCCCCCCCCCCCCCCCCCCCCGTCCACAATAGAGACTTGTTCTTCAACCTTTGTCTTTCACATCCGTGGGAGTTCTCAAAATGAAAATACTTCTACAAGTGTTCTTGTGACCGACTGCTCTGAATGCCAACTCAGAAAACAAGAGAGCCAACCTGCCCAGCTCCCAGCCGTTGAAGCCCCTGGACAGGTGGGGCTGACAACAATCTATTTTGATCCCGCCTAAACGTCTTGGCTTATCCATCTGCACTGGTCTCAAATGGTCCCGGGATTTATGCTTGAGTACACAGTTGATGCCTAATAAGTACTTGCTGATTTGCCAGGAGAGAAGAAGGCTTTGGCCACTGTATTAAATTACCCAAGTGACATTCCAGGAAGGTTTTTACTGATGTAGATATGGAGCCAAAAGGCTGATCTCCCAGAGGCAAAGGCAAGATTTTTCTGCTCCAAGGGCAAACATGGTGGGGATTGGAACTTGAGCTACACACACTCCTTTGAGACGGGCCTCTTATAGCCCAGGTTAGCCCTTTACCACTGAGCCACAGCTCCAATCTTACGCTTCACTCTGTACTAAGCAGTCTTAGAGCTCTCCATCTACTCTGTTATAGGATATGCTCAGCTGTTCTTGCCTAAGTTTTCTATTAACTAGGTCCAGGTACTGACTCTGTCGGCAGAATATTGTCCAGCCATAAAAAATAATACAGTTCTTGAAAGTTGTGGTGACCTTGCCTCTAATCTCAGCAGTTGGGAAGTAGAGGTAGAAATGACCAGGAGTTTAAGACTATGTAACAAGTTTCAGGCCAGCCTTGGCTACCTGTCTCAAACAACAGTTAACAAACATCGTTTGCTTTTTAATATCAACTCCTTTTTATTAGTGTGCATGTGTATGTGCACGATTGCATACATGTATCTGTACGGATGTGTTTATGAGTGCCTGCAAGCGTGTGTGTGTATGTGTGTATCAGTGTGGGTCCATGAATGTATATGTGTGGATATGAGTGCATAAATGTGCATTCATGTGTGTGTGTGTGTGTGTGAATGTGGATGCATGAATGTACATGTGTGGATATGGAGTGCATGCATGTGTGTGTGGTGTGTGTGTGTGTATAAGTGCATGCATGCATTGTGGCGTGTATACATATGTGTGTGGGGGTTGGCGCATGGACGCATGCCAAGGTCAGAGGACAGCGCTAGGCATGAGTTCTCTGCTTTGTCTTTGCTGAGGCCAAGACTCTCTTTTTTCTGCTGCTCTGCATATCCAGGCTGACTGGCTTGAGAGTTCTGTGCACTGTCCTGTCTCTGCCTCCTGTCTCACTGTAAGAATTACAGATGTGAGCCTCTGCATCAGCCACTGCATCAACTTTCTATGGATTCTGAGGCTCAAGCTCAGGTCACTGGGCTTTTGTGGCATGCCCCTTTACCTGGTGAGCCATCTTGTCAGCCCTAGTAATAACATTCTAATAAGTGTTCAGCTTGGAGGAACCCGGCAAACACTATTACAAATGACAAAAAACAGTCACAAAAGCTCATTTATATAAATGTCCAGAGCAGGTAAGTTTACAGAGGCAGACTGTATGGGAGAGGGCGATGAAGGAAGGAGGGGTAATATCTAAAGAGTTTATTTTTGCCAGGTGTGCACACCTTTAATCCCAACACTTGTGGGGTAGAGACAGGCTGATCTCTGAGTTCGAGGCCAGTCTGGTCTACAGAGTGAGTTCCAGAACAGCCAGGGCTACACAGAAAAACCCTGTCTCAGAAAAAAACAGTTTTGTTTTTACAACATGATGTGTTGTTGGGAGACTGCTTGTTCGTTCCCAGCCGCCCAGACTCCTGAAATAACAACACAGAAACTGTATTAAGTCACTACTTGGCCTATTAGCTCCAGCTTCTTATTGTCTAGCTCTTACATCTTAATTTAACCAATTTCTATTAATCTGTGCACTTGGTTGTCCTTTGAGGAAAGGTCTCACTCTGTAGTCCTGGCTAGCCTGGAGTTCACTAAGACCTACCTGCCTCTGTCTCCTGAGGGCAAGTGTTTTGTTGTTTTGTTTTTTTCTTAATGACATGGTTTTAAAAGTTAATTGCAGTACCATCTTATAGATAAGAGAAGTGGGACCTGGAGTCATTTACTGACTTGTTCAAACTGAGATGGGTAGCTGGGCATGGGAACTCAAACCTGTAATATCAGTACTCTGGAGGCTAACTCAGGCAGATTGTGATGAGTTCAAGGTTAGCCTGGGCTACAAAGCAACACCCTGCCTTTAAAAGGGGCAATATAGGTGATGCACCTCTTAAGTGGGATGTCCAGTTTAGGGTTGTCACTTGTCCGTCCTACTGCCTGGGTTCATGGAACACGACAAACAAAAAGCATTGGGGGGGGGGGGGGGAGAGAGAGAGAGAAAGAAATGCCTCATTGGCGTGACCTTCATCCTGGCCCTGGAAGCCAGGATCGATTCTTCATAGGTAAAGCTAAAAGTAGCGACCATGCCATCTGTCCCATCTTTGGTGACCCGAACTACCGGTGACTCTGGGAAAGCATTGCTGACAGAGAGAGAGGGCTCACTGTTTTGACATGTTTCCTGCACCCTAGAAGGCATCAGATTCAGCAGGACCCCATCTACCCAGTGGGGTAAGGACATCATTTTTGCCAAGTGTTTGCATGCCTTTGCTGAACAGTAAGACATCTAGGGTCTCGATAGGGGCCCGAAGAACTGAAAGTTCACCTGCACATCATAGTAGCGATCAATTAAACCAGGTTCTCCTATATTTAAGCTAAATGTCCCCAGTCCGCAGGCACTTTCCCTCCAATGCCCAGTCAACAGGCCTGAGCATAAATCTTCGGAAACTTCTGGAGTGAAGAACAGGGTAATTTGTACGCTGCCTAACCCCTTCTGCTCCCACTTGCCCCTTAGGATGACCCTGTATCTCCGAGGAACTTCTTGACCTGCAGTGCTGCCCTCTTTGGTCAATGCTTTGCCCCAGGGGGACATGTTTTTCTTTGTGTTCCCCCAAGGCACCAGTAGAAGACTCATATGGAACAAACTTTCCCCAGCGGTTTCTAGGAAGCGGATGAGCACGGTCCAGAGCAGGAATCACGGGAAATTAAAAAGAGATAAGAAATACAGAAACCAAGATTCAGCTCAGTGGTGGTGCACAACTTTAATCCCAGCAGTCCAGGCGGAGGCAGGTGGATCTCTGAGTTTGAGGCCACTCTCTTTTACAGAGCTAGTTCCAAGACAGCCACGGTTACACACAGAGAAATACTGTCTTTAAAAAACAAGTAAATAAACAAAACCAAAAACATAAAACAGAACAGAGACCCAAGATTCATTACCAGTGGGCTTGAACTCTAAGCAAAGCTGTTCTGAGAGAAGAGAAGTTGTGCTAGATAGAACCTTAGATTGTCAGGAAAAATGAGGATCACCTAAAACAGAAAAGACAACCAAAACAGTAGGTGCGAAACGGAGGCAGGAGGCTTATCCTTGGCTACGTACCAAGGGCAAGGCCAGCTGAGGCCACTTGAGACCCATCTCAAAAAAAAAAAGACAAAATAAAAGAATGCCAGTAGAGAGCCAAAAACTCAAGTAATAAGATGATTGATCTACATAAAACCGTGTTGGTAATTACATTAAAAAGTCTAGAAGTCTCAGTGAAGAAGTAGTTGTTAGAACAGGCAATAGTGTCTGTGAGAGTCACAAAGAAGGCTGACAGGAGACAGAAAAATATTATACAATGAAAGACTGAAGTAGTTAAAGCAATGCCAAATGAAGTAGACTTTAGGTTAATCTATTAACAAAGGGCCAAAGAGAAATTTCATAAAAGTAAATATAACCAGGAACACATAGTAATTATATTTGTGTATATATCTAATAACAGGATTTTTAAATTTTTAAATCACACTTAGTTTGTGTGTGTGTGGTGTGTATATGTGTGTCATGTGTATGTGTGTGTAATGTGTGTGGTGTGTATGTGGTGTGTGTGTGGTATGTGTGGTGTGTATGGTGTGTGTATGTGGTGTGTGTGCATGTGATCTGTGTGTAATCTGTGTATGGTGTTTATGTGGTATATGTGGCGTGTATGCATATGTGATGTGTGTGTGGTGTGTGTATAATATATATATGGTGTATATGTGTGTGCATGTGGTGTGTATGTGTGTGTGTGTGGTATGTGTTTATAGTGTGTGTGATGTGTGTGTGGTATGTGTTTATAGTGTATGTGATATGCGTGTGGTGTGTACATGTGTGTGTCTATAATGCTGCAATCTCAGCATTATAACATAACAACCCAAGAGAAATGAAAGCTTATGCCCACAAAGACAACTATGAACTGGGTTTGGTGGCAAACACCTATAACCCCAGCACTCAGAGGCTGGACCAGGAAGATCTCCACGAATCTGAGGCCAGCCTAGGTATATAGTTCTAGGCCAGCCTGGGCTAAGGATAAGACCCTGTCTCCCCTCCAAAAAGAAGATTATAGTGGTTTATAGGCAGATATTCATGTACAATTGTTTCAACTTCTCTACAAGGTTGAATATTTTGAAAGTAAACTGTTGACGGGAGGAGAGTGACGATGACTATCAGACCTGTCCAAATGTGCTCATAGCAACACTATTAGTAATGGTCCCCAGAGGGGAGCAGCTTAAATGTCCATCAGCAACTGAAGTGATCAACTGATAATTCCGGAGCCATAATGGAAGGCTTCCCAACAGCAAGAGTGAAAGATATATGGCTGTGTGCAAGATCAGGGACCCGTTTACGTAAGATCCCAAGCAGGCAATTCCCATTAGCCATTGTATACATCAATCAAAAGTTTAAAAAAAAAATTAATGGTAGCCCTCACTGCTCTTCAAACAGGTTCCTCAGCCTCACCTCCAGGGAATACCTTGCCAGCCATCTTTTCCCATCTCTCCTCTCCCAGTTCCCAGGCTCTGACATGCCTGTCTCCCCCACCTGCCAGAGAAAAGCTCAGAGCGCAGGAGTCTCATCTCCAACCTTGACTCTAGTCTGGGCTTCAGGATGGGTCCAAGTAGACCAACCAGCCCCAAGACATGCTCCTTTGCTCCCTAAATGCTGCAGGCATTTTCAAAGAGTACAATCTGCCTTCCCTTTCCACAGAGGCCTCTATGTCTCCCTTCTCGATCACCCTCAGGTCAGCTCTTCAGTCCTCCCTTGCAAAGCCTGCGGCAGCTTAATCTTCTTACCAGATCTAAAGCTGTCTTTGTTCTGGAGTTTCAACCCAGGGCCAAGCGTCCCCTGGCTGGTGAGTCAACCCTCAGATCCCAGCAAAGGCAGCGAGGGGAGGCAGAAGTCTGGGTACAGAATAGAACACAGAACTCTGGTACACAGGGTCCTGCCCTCCCCAGGTCATTGGTGAAAAAAATCGATACTTCTAGACTAAATAAAAGAGCTCTTTTAAAAAAATTTTTTTTCCAAGACAGGGAGTCATGTAGCCCGGGCTGACCCCATGTAGCCAAGGATAACTTCAAACTCCTGGTTCCCCTGCTTCCCAAGTGCTGGGAAGTCACCACACCCAGCAAAATTGATTCAAGCAAGGGTTGTCTGATGACATATGTTCTTTGTTGTTGTTTTGGGAACTATGTAGCCTAGGCTTGTCCCATACTGTCAGTGATCCCCCTGCCTCAGGTTTCTGAGCACTGGGATTACGGTCATTTACCATTGTACGTGAATAAAGTAAGCAGTTGTTTTGATGTGGCAGCTGGCATTTCAGTCCTTTTGTTCCTCCACCAATCAGAAGCTTTGGACACAATTGGTCTGCTTCTCTTCCCTGAACTGCTGCTTCTGGGCTTCCCCGCATTTCCCTTGTGAGCCTTTCTGCAGACTTCTTGTCTCCTACGCGTGGAGCGAGCCAGGGCACAGTCCTCAGACCTCTTTCCTTAAACTACTTCCCTGACAGTTTCTCACTTGGATTATTAATATTCTCAACCTGGCCTCCCTCAGGCTGTTCTCGACACTGTAGTCAGAGGGACACTGTTAAGAAATAAGACTTGACCGGTGGTGGTAGCATAAGCCTTTAGTTCCAGCACTCAGGAGGCAGAGGCAGGTGGATCTCTATGAGTGCAAGGCCAGCCTGATCTGCAGAGCTAGTTCCAGGACAGTTAGGGCTGTTGGCACAGAGAACCCTGTCTCGAAACAAAACAAAACAAAACAACCCAAAATAAAACAAACTCAAGTCTTGTCTAATATGGCGTCACATACTTTTAATTCTAAAAAAACTTAGTAGACAGCCTGGTCTATATAGCAAATTCCAGGCTAGCCAGGACTATGGTGAGATCCTGTCTTTAAAAAACAAACAAACAAAAAACACCAAACAAAAAACAAATAAAGCTTCTTGTTTTTGTTTTGAGACAAGGTTTCCCTTTGTAGCGCTGGCTGTCCTGAAACTCACTTTGTAGCTCCACCTGCCTCTGTCTCCAGAGTGCTGGGATTAAAGGTGCTGATACCACTCCTGCTGCAACTCGGCTTGGAGCTCAACACCTTCAGCGCCTTCCCTTTTCACTCAGAATAAACCCAATGTCCTCCTGATGGTCCCTTGGCTCTGAGTCCACCCCCTCCCTTCTCTCTCATCTCCCACACTACTCTCTTGCTCTCCCGTATTCTACTAAAACTATTCGAGCCTCCCCCCCCCCCATTCCTGAACACACACCAGGCGCCCAAAGCTTTGCAGTTGCCTTTCTCTCTGTTACGAATGCCTTTCCCTCTACACGGCTCACTTACCACCCTTACACCCACCGTAAGTCTGGTATCTCCTAGTAAAGCCTACTCTATCCACTCTGTCTAAAAATCTTTTTTCCAACACTTCCTAAGTCTCTTCTCCTTTTCTTTTTCTTTCTTCTTCCTCAAGACAGGGTCTTGTTGAACTCCAGATCCTCCCGCCTAGGCTTCTTGAGTGCTGAAATTACAGGAATGCACTATTATGGCTGGCCCATGCAGTATGGGGATAGAAGCCAGGGCCCCATGCATGCCAGGCAAGTGTCTACCAACTGATTGACAGCCCAGTCCTTCTGCCCTCTCTCTCTTAAGTAGTTATCATCCAATATGTTTTTTGTTTGTTTGTTTGTTCATTTGTTTGTTTTTATTTTTGGAGACAGGGTTTCTCTGTGTACCCCTGGCTGTCTTAGAACTCGCCCTATAGATCAGTCTAGTTCTATAGACCAACCTGGCCCCAAATTCAGAGATCCTCCCGCCTCTGCTTCCCAAGTACTAGGATTAAAGGTGTGAACCACCATCACCTGGCTATCCAATATGCTTTATGTGTGTGTTCCTACACCTACTGTGAAGCCCACGGAGGCAAGGATCTGTGCCTGTTTTGTTCGCTGCCAAGTCTACAACAGTCTGATACAGACATAGGTTCAACATTTGAAGCAAGTATGGATGCTTATTTTGGAACGACTTTGTTAGTACTAACAGCCAAGAAGAGGTAAGTCAGATAAGCAGACCTTAGAGAGAGCTACAGATAGCGGGGAGGAAGTGGACTTTTCTCTTCCTTAGAGCAGGAGAAATCCTTGGAAAGGGAGGAGAGACCTATTTAAATAGTGATTAAGAACACAAGATAGGAAGTCAGCCCCTCCTGTGTTCCAGCTCTGTTCTGGTCCTCAATTTCTGTACCTGAAAAAGAGTCAATCAGAACTCCTACCTCCAAGGTTTCTTTACTTGCTAGTGAAAAAGCAAGAGGGCTGAGGATGTAGCAAGAAGCCCTGGCTTCACTTCTCAGTGCCACATAAAAGCTACATGGTGGCATATGCCTGTAAGCCCAGGACTGGGAGGTGGGCGAGGGGTGGAAGGGGAAGGGGTCAGAAGAGCAGAAATTCAAGGTCATCTGTGGCTAAAGCTGAGTACCAAGTTCAAGGCCAGCTGGACGTGTACGTGACCCTAGCTCAGAAAAAAAAAAGAAGAGGAAAAAGAAGAAATAAAGAAAGAAAGGAGAGAGGGAGGAAGAAAGAAAGAAAGAAAAAGAAAGGAAGGAAGGAAGGAAGAAAGGAAGAAAGAAAAGGGAGCAGGAGAGAAATGGCTCAGTGGTTAAGAGCATGTACTGCTTTTGCGGAGAATGAACCCCAGTCTAGTTTCCAGACTAGCCAGCTCCAGGGGTTCTACCGCCTTCTTCTGGAGGTAGCCTGCACTCATATGCACCCCTCCACACACACAAACACACATATACACATAATTTAAAAATAAAAAATACCACCTTTAAAAAGAAAGACAAGAAAAGTCTATACAAACAGTGTAGGCCAGGCTCTTTAGGAAGCTCTATTCAAAGGTTCTAGGAGTTCTTAACTGTATAGCAGATAGGATGCTTTTATAGGCTAAGAACTCACGCTCAAGACATGGCAGGGGGGGAGGCGGACAGGACTCAGGCAGGCACAACTAGCTTAATCTTAAGAGGCTCAGAACCTAATGAGAAAAACGTCTGCCTCAGAATGAACACTGTCTGGACTCAGGCAGCTCCATGAAACCCCTGTTTTCAGAAGAAAAAAAGAGCCAGGATTTGGTACGTGGCATGAGGCCTCTGCTGGGGAGCGAGCAGCTTACAGCTGCTGTGGCTGATGCAATCCGAGCAGAGAGAAGTGAGTCGCCTTGACTCTGCCATCCACCCCGGGACTTCAGCCATCTACAGCTTCGGGGTTCGTTGGAGGATGATTTTTTTCCTTCCCCTTTCTTGAATTGAAAGAGTAACTTTGTGTTTCCAAAAGGTGGTGTCATTGTGTGCATTGTGTTGGGCTAGGCTGGGCTGAACCACTTCTGCTAAGCTTTTTAAGTCTGGGGGAGAATGAAATCGAGGGTCTTCGCTTCTCCCCCCACCTCTTCCCTTCCACCCCACAAACACAGAGCTGAAAGGTGTCTTTGAGAAGGTACTGTAGACAAGGGGAGGTGACTCGGAGGTGCCAGGACGCTGTCCAGGAGGCTGCCAGAGAAGTGGCTTCTTGTTTGTCAGCAAGAGTTTGTGGTCAGGAGGTCTGCGAAGCGCTCTCCCACGGCACCCGGGACTAAACAGAACAAATAAAACCTCTATTTGTTCATCCCTACCCTGGATTTAGATGGTGTTTTACGGCCAGGGTTACTGGGATCAGCTGAAACCCAGGCGGGCTGTTTATTTCTAGAATGGCTAAGCCAGACAAATGCTTCTCTGTCCTTCTACTTCCCAGGCCAGGAAAGCAGGAGACACATTCAATCAATAAGAAGCAACGAAGAGTGTATATATATATACATACATACTTCAGGGGTGCCTACTATGTCTCGAATTCTGAAACACATACATCAATTTTTCAAAAGTGTAAACTTGGGCTCAAGTTCTCACAATATGTAAAACCCACTCTTCAGGGGATCCCTAATGGACAGAACTCAGGAGAAACTTTGCAGGCAGTTGGCTATTTGGGGTACTAAGACAATCTCCCAAACGAGGGAGGAAGGAGATGATGGGGGTTGTGGGTACGTTCTGGCGCTCTCTGAGGAGCCTTTATAAAGAAGGTTTGGAAGGCCATTATCAACATGGCGTCTGTGTTGTTTTCACAGGCGCCCGGCACTTAGTATAATGCCTGTCACAGAGTGGGCATTCAGGAGGTATTTGAGGAATGAATAAGGAAGAAAGAGGTGGCTTATATTAGAGGGATAAATAGGTGAAGAAGGGGGAGGAGGCCCAGAAAAATGAGCTGATGTCTCGGTGAGACTGGTTTAACCACAGTGGAGGGTGTGTGGTGATGAGTCGTGGGAAATGAGGTTAGATATGGAGCCAGACCAGGGAAAGTCAGGAAGCCAGGCCGAGAAATTTAGCAGAGATAAACATTCTTTCACGAAGCCATTCCTTCCCTTCTTTTCTTCAGTGCTGGGTGCTGAGCCCAAGGTGTTACAGGACTCCGGCATGCTACCCTACTGTGCACTCAGCGTCCCCAGCATTCATTAAGGCTCTGTGAGACACAGATTAGATGCTAACCACTTAGGGGAAGGGATAGTAGAAGAAGAGGTATTAATTAAAGACCCCACCGTCTACTGGGGAGAGCTGGAATAGGGTACCCTTTGTTGTAGTGCCGTGGTGGTAATGACACGGGTAAAACAGCTGGATATTTTAGTAACCTTGGCTGCAAAAACAGAGGACTTGTCAAACTCTTTCAAGGGCATTGAGAGTTTTCCTGAGAGGTGGCCAAGATGTCCAGTTTAGGAACTGGACTCAAGGGGACACAAGGGAGTTCAACATGGTAAATTCCAGTATCTCCTTTCTTCCTCTCTCCTAGCAATGCCTCGTGGGTAATCTCTTACCTCTGTGTTTTTTTCTCTTCACAAGCTTCCTTCTCTAGTAGGATTTCCCCTGATGCAAGCTTGACATCTGAAGGCCGGAACACCCCCACATTAGGCCAGCCATCCTCGCTTCCTCTCTGGAGCCCAGAATTTTAAGAATAAAGAATTTGCCTGGCATGGTGGTACATGTCTATACTCTTAGCACTCGGGAGGATGAGGCAGGAGGATTTCTGTGAGGTCAAGAGGAGCATAGGCTACATAGCCAGTCCCAGATCAGATACAGCTACATGTTAAGTCCTATACCAAGGGGCTGGAGAGATGCCTTAGCAGAACAGAGCACTGGCTGTTCTCCTGGAAGGACCCAGGTTCAATTCCCAGCACCCACATGGCAGTTCACAACCATCTGTAACTCGAGATCCAGAGGATCGACATTATCTTCTGGTCTTCTCAGGCACTTTGCACATATACACATAACCTAAAACTATTTAAAAAATTAATTTCTTTTTTTCAGCCCTGGGATCTGCTACTGAGTCCATATTTTTGTGACCTCAACACAGATACCGACCCTGATTCTGAAGGCAAAGTTCAAGCATTAATGACCATTAGCATCTTGGGCTAATGGAAGCCACAGGTGTTGTAGGCAATAGTGAGAGGCCTGTGCTGAGCCGATGACTTCTCTGAAGCATTTTTTGTTTTGTTTTGTTTTTGTTTTTCAAGACGGGGTTTTGTAGTAATAAGGGCGGCGGCGGGGCTGTGTCCCCAACACCCCAGCCGCCTGCCCGGCTAGCTTATGCCCTGAAATAATTACACGGACACTGTATTCTTTTAAACACTGCTTGGCCCTTCTGCCCTAGCCCTTACTGGCTAATTCTGATATCCCGATCAACCCATCTCTAATAATCGGTGAGCACCGGTCTTACCGGGAAGATTCTAGCCTAGTCCATCCTGGGTCGGAGCTTCATGGCGTGTGTCTGCCCGGGAGCGGGGCATGGTGTCTCTGCTCCAGCGAGCAGAGCTGTCGAGTCTGAGCTCACTTCCTCTTCCTCCCGGCATTTTGTTCTGTTTACTCCACCCACAGGGCCAAGCAGTTTCTTTATTGGCCAATGACCTTCCTCCATCAGGGTTTCTCCGTGTAACAGTCCTGGCTGTCCTGGAACTATCTTTGTAGACCAGGCTGGCCTTGAACTCACAGAGATCCACCTGCCTCTGCCTTCCAAATACTAGGATTAAAGTCATGTGCCACCACCACCTGGTTTAAAAAGTATTTTTTTTTTAATCTGGGTATGGTGGGACAAGCCTTCAATCCCAGCACTCAGGAGGCAGAGGCAGGTGGATCGCTGGAAGTTTGAGACCAGCCTGGTCTACATAGCGAATTTGAGGCTTTCCAAGGTTATATAGTGTAAACGAAATATTAACACTTTTTAAAAACCCTATTTCAGAATAACAAAAGGGGGCTGGGAAATGGTTTAGCCAGAAAAGTAATGAGAATTTGGATCCCAGTAAAAAACCCAGATGTGATAGTGTATGCCAAGTCCTGGAAAAACAGGCATGGGGTTCTCCGGAGCACACTGGCCAGTCTATCTAACTGAACGAGGGAGCCCCAGGTTCAGGGAGACATTGCATCTCAAAAATAAAGCAGAGAACAATCGAGGAAGACGCTACACTGTCCCCTGGCATCCACACACACATGTACACACGTGCGTGTATGTGCACACGCAAAAAACTTAAAGAAAAAATCTGATTGCATTCATTCAGCCTATGGATGGATACTCCCGGATCCTTGCCATCAGCTGTGTTCAGGAGGCAAGTCATGAGACACAACGTGGCTGCCTAGGCCCTTCGGAGAGCGGTGGGTCAGAGTGGGGGTGGGGCTCAGTCCATAGAGTGCTTGTCTAGCGTGTAAGACCCATCCCCAACACCACAAACCAACAAGGACAACCTGAATTCCTCCAGCTGAAGGACGCAGGGAGCAGGTCTCTTCTCTTAGGCCCACGTGGTAGAGGCACAAGGCTTCTAAGCGCCAGACTTAGGGGATGGGAGGATGGGACATTTCAGACATCACCCAAGTAGAGCTATTAGGCTGGCTGTGTTCCACAGGAGGATTTGGAGAAGTTTTAGAAACTGAAGGGACCCCCCCCCCCCCCGCCGCCAAGACCATGAAAAAAGCCTCTGCCTAACCCAGAGCAAAACAATTTAGAGGTAAAGATTTATTTTATTTTATTAGTGTTTTTAAAAAAATTAAATCCAAGTCTGCTTCTCATTTATTGCCGTGTCTCAGGCCACAGCGGCAGGCTCAGAGTAAAAACTCACATGTTTTTTCAGTTGACTCCAATTCCCTCAAACGCAGACAATCAACAAACTGCTCTTTGTATTAGGTTAGGGACAGAGTCTGGACCAGGAACGCAAACCAAACACCAGAACATGCCTTTTCTGATTCCTGATCTAGGGCTTGGGTCACTGGACACAGACTGGGGGACAGGCTAAAACAAAGCTGCAGAGTCGGAGCCAAGGTGCCCGGCAGAGGGCTAGATAAACAGATAGCGCTGTGTGTGCCCAGTGGCTCCAGGGGCAGATCAAAGGTAGCTTTCCCCAGTGCAGGCAGCAAGCATGGCAGGAATCTGGGGACCTCTCACCCAGTCCCCCACCCACGCTCACAGATGGAGAGCCACACCTTTGAGTACTACCAGCATGCAGGCGTTTGTGACAACTCCTGATCTTTCTTCTATAGCTCCCTTAGATCGTCAGCCGTGATATGGCTGAGCGTGTGACTGCCGGCTGAACTGCTTGGGTTCACAGCCCAGGTCTGCTCCTTGGGTAAACATGGCTTAACTACTTAGTTTCTACATTAATAAAACAGCACCAAATGAATTATAAAGCCCCTGAAAGGAAGGGGCAAGATTGAGAGCATTGTTTGTGCACATGACAAAGTGGGCACTGTGCCATTCGTGTGTGCATCGAGTGAGCAACCATGTTCGCTGTGGCTGGTTTCCTGAAACATGATGGTAGACATGAACTCCCCATCTGCAAGGGTCCTGCAGGGCATTAAGCCCACAGAAAGCTATTGAGGGCTAGAGTTCTTTTGGAACAGACTCCTGATTGGTCCAGAAACAGGAAAGAAACTAAGCCAAACCAGTCAGAATTCTTCCCCAGTATTCTTCTTGTCGTAGGAGAGAGTACTTGCTCTCCTCCTGTTTACTGCCTCTGGGTTTGAAGCAGTGAGGGTTTGAGTTCATCTCCGACTCCACAGGAGAAGCTGCCCAGAGAAGATGGAGCCGATCTGGTTTGCGAGTTGACTACAGACGAGACGAGACGAGACGTTAAATGAACCTCTCTCTCCTTGAACTTTAGATTCTGTTACTTGCAGACTTTGTGCCCAAGCATCAACTTTGAGAGACATCATCTGAGTTTTCCTTTTTATATTAAATTACTTCCAGTTTTATGGCAGAGGAGGTCAATACCGTTTATATCATTTTGCTTAAAATAAAAAAAAAAAAGATTCACTGGGAATAATGGTACATGTTTTTAATCCCAGTGGTCAGGAGGGAAAGACAGGCAAATCTCTGAGTTTGAGGCCAGCCTGGGCTACAGAAGAGCAATTTCTAGGACACCCGGGACTACACAGAGAAACTTTGTCTCAAAAAACAAAACAAAACAAAACAAAAACAAAAACAAAGCAAACAAACAGACAAAAACAGGTGCTGGAGAGATAGCTTGGTGGTTAAGAGCACTGGCTGCTCTTCCAGAGGACTGGGATTCAGTTCCCAGCACCCACGTGGCAGCTCACAACTGTCTGTAGCTCCAGTTCCAGGGGACCCAAAACACATGACAAAACATGAAAACACATTGAAAGAAAGAAAGAAAGAAAGACAACATCGAAAATATTTATTTTATGAGTGCGGGTGTTTTATCTGCATTTCTATGCACCATATGCAGGCCTGGTGTCTGAAGAGGCTAGAAAAGGCTGTTGGGTCACCTGGAACTGGAATTACAAACAGCTGGAAGCTACCATGTAGATTCTGGGATCTGAACCTGGGTGCTTTGCAAGAGTAGTAAGATATTTTCGCTGCTGAGCCATCTCTCCAGCCCCCTTGTTTTGCAGAAAAAAAAAGGAGGAAGAGGGGGAAGAAAGAGAGAAAGGAAGAAAGAGAGAGAAAAGAAAAGTCCCTTATTTTAAGAAATTCTGGGCATTTGGAGCTAGCCATGGTAGTTTGTATCTATAATCTTTACACTTGAGAAGCTGAGGCAGAAGGATTGCTAAATAAATTCAATGCCAGCCTGAACTACAGACACAGTGAGACCCTGTCTCGTCTTCACTCACCTCCTCTCCCCAGAAAGAATAGAAATCTGGAGCATTTGAATGTTTAATGCAAAATAACCAAGTTTCGAATATGGGTTGTAATTTTGATCTTTCAAAATGATTGTAGGGTCCAGGCATTGGTTGTATAATCCCAGGATTCGGGCATTGGCTATATATGCCTATAATCCTAGCATTCGGGCATTGGTTCTATATGCCTATAATCCTAGCATTCGGGCATTGGTTATATATGCCTATAATCTCTGCATTTGGGGAGGCCAAAGCAAGTGAATTGTGTGTAGTTCATATAGTCTGGTGTAAGACCAAGATCCTGTCTACAAACAAAGAAGCAAATAGTAACTACAGAACAACACATACACATACAACCAGGAAGCTGGGCCTGGGGTTCATGCCTATAACCCCACCTACTCAGGGGGTCAGAGTGGAAGGATCTTTAGTTTGCAGTTACCTAAACTACAGAGTGAGATCCCATATCAAACAAAAGCAAGGCAGAAACCAAAACTGAAAAGACTGTGTGAGGAACCTGACTGACCCGGCGCGACAAGACTAAGGGTTCCTGCGCAAAACAAGGTGGCCTGCTCCCTGTGTGCAGACCACACAGGCTTCATATGAGACCTCCACTCTCAGACATGATCTCACTTACCCACCGACGTATCTAAACACAGTGTACCTGCTCTCTGGGTCCCCATCTCTACATGTTAAAGAGGTAGGCGCCATGGCTGTTCCAACTTGGGAGACCTGTTAAGTCCCTACAACGCACATGAGACAGAGAAGCCACTCATGCCAGGGTCCAGCCCAGGATGCTCTCATTTCCCCTAGTGTGACTGACCCTGGGTCATCAGCAAGAGTCAGGCCTCCCCCAGCTCCATGCAGTAGCTTTGCCATGACTGTGGCATCGCTTGGAGATGGAGGGGCTCTCTGTACCAGCAAGAGGTTAAGGGTTTATCTCCCTTACTCTCTCCTCTTTCAGCTGAAGGAAATCCTGCTTTCATCATTACATTCCATACAATGTATTTGGACACAGTCCAGTTTTCTGAGTGTAAAAACTGAAGGTGCAGAGTCAGGCAGGAGGCGACCTCAGGCACAACATGTTGGTGGTAGTCTAACCTCCAGCATTGTGTCTGTTGGACAGCGTAGCATCCTTTACAAGGGAA
The DNA here is from genome assembly GCF_018167655.1 of Microtus oregoni. Lineage (NCBI taxonomy): Eukaryota > Metazoa > Chordata > Mammalia > Rodentia > Cricetidae > Microtus > Microtus oregoni. The sequence continues at coordinate 48,163,607 of NW_024543063.1, forward strand.
AGTAAAAGGGACCAACACTTCCTACCTGATTCCTGGGTCCCAGACTCCACATGGTCCACTCATCTAATTCTCCAGGTACGGCTCCCACCCCAGACCCTGACAGGAAGGATCGGAGTTCTAGGCTCCCGCCCTTTCCGGGACACCAGGAGGCCGTTGGGAACTGCCAGGCGGCCACTTCCCAAGTTGAGAAGAAAGTGAATTAATAAGAGCCACGTACGCAGATAGCTTCCTCTGCACACAGCTGGCCAGGTGTCAGTGGCTCTGTGGGTGGCTTGCAGGGAGACAGGCCCACCCTGAGTCAAGGAATCTTCTGGTGAAATGATGCATGTTAAGTGGCTGTAAAGTTTTAAGAGCTCATGAGCTCATGTCATACCTATTGTAAACATGAGGAATCATTCCCCTTGGGAAAGCTGATTGTAGGGCATAGAAGGGCCACACCAAAGGGGCCCCTTCTAGGTTCTCCTCCTGGTGCAAGTCTGAATTCTTGGAAGGGAGCCAACATCCGACAGGAAGGCTTTTGTTTTTACTAATTTCTTTAGCTCTCACTTTATAGGTGTCTTTGGCCTCCTTGAACTTGAACATCCTCAGCAAGAAGTCAGAATCATGCTGCAATTCCCTGGGTTGGGGGAGGTTTTGTTTTCAGTTCTGGGTTTGAATTCCATGTCTGCCACTTCTTGGCCCAGTGAGGTAGAAAAGTCAGCCACTGAACCTCTTCCTTGAAATGTTTTCTTTTCCAGGAAGGAGGCTAACAGGCAGGCCCTGGGGCTGTGGTGAGATGAAGGTGGTCCTCTGTCTACCGCCCAGCAATGCTGTGCTTGCGTGTTCAGACAGAACCCAGACGTGACTCTACTCCTGGGCTGCATAAAGCCCAAACAGTGGAAGGGTCCTCTCTCGTAGGCCATGCATGCCCTGAGCGTGTAGTCTCCCTTCCTCAGCCTCCCGAGGACCTGGGGGTTTGGTGAGTTGTACGGCAGTAAGGGAATGTGCCACGGTTTGTTCACTATCAATTTAAAGAACATCGCCTGCCTGGTTTGGCAGTGCATGTCCGTAATCCTATCACTTGGGAGTGGGGGTCAGGGAGAGCTGAAGGAGAATTGCAATGAGTTTGAGGCCAGGCTGGACTACAGAGTGAGATTCTCTCTCAAAACAACAAGGGGATGTAGGTCAGTTGGCAGAGTGTCTTCCTAGTGTATCTAAAGTACTAGGTCCCATCCCCAGCACAGCAAGAAGCCAGGTGTTGTGTACACCCGAATCCCAGCACTTTGCAAGTAGAGGCAGACTGTCGTCTTCGGCTATATGTCAGGGTTGAGATCAACCTGGGATATATACAAGACGGTTAAAAAGAAAAAGAGGGAGGCTGGATACCCAAAAGCCATGCCTCACCTGGTTCAGCCTCTCAAAGGCCATTGGCTGAAGGAGGTTCCCCATCAGGCTAGCCTCAAACTAAGGATCCTCCTCAGGCTTTTGAGTGCCAAACCATCCTAGTTCGCTTTCCTATTCCTGTGATAAACACTGACCAGAAGCAGCTTAGTTGGAATGGGCTTATTTCACTTACAGCGTACAGCTCACCAGGGTGGGAAGTCAAGCAGGACTCCCAGCTGCAGGTAGGACCTGGTGCAGAAGCCGTGGAAGAACACTGCTTCCTGGCTTGCTCCCCGTGGCTTGCTTTTGTTTATTTTTGACAGGGTTTCAGTTTGCAGCCCTGGCTGGCCTGGAAATCACTACTGAGGCCAGATTGGCCTCAGACTCACAGAAACCCACCTGCCTCTGCCTCCTTAAGTACTGGGATTAAAGGTTTGCGTAGTGAGTTCCAGGCTTGGCAGGGTTACAAAGTGAGACCCCATCTCAAACAAACAAAAAACCAACACAAAAACAAAGGAAAAGGAGAAAACAAGAAGCAAAGATGTTTCTCAAGAAAACACTACAGATTCCTTTTCATTCGAGTGTTGGTAATAACGTATCCGCACACCAGCATTCTAATTCATACCAAACAGCCCAAAGCTTTGATTTTTTTTTTTTTTGAGACAGGGTTTCGCTGTAGTTTTAGAGCCTGTCCTGGAACTAGCTCTTATAGACCAGGCTGGTCTCGAACTCACAGAGATCTGCCTGCCTCTGCCTCCCAAGTGCTGGGATTAAAGGTGTGCGCCACCACCGCCCGGCTTTGATTTTAAAAGAAACATGGTGGGGGCTGCGATGTGGCTCAGTGGTTAAGGGAGCTTGTTCCTCTTGTAGAAGTCTGGAGTCTGCTTCTCAGCATCTGCACTGGGCAGCTCACAAGCGCCTGTCCCTCCAGGTTCACGGGATCTGACAGGTGCCACAGGTCCCCACACACACGTTTCTGTACCAACAGGCATAAAACGTAATGAACAATAAATCCAAAAGGAAGGAATTGTAGTGGGTACACATGTGTGTGTTTACACAAACACACACACACACACGAACCGAAACTGAAAATAGAATTTAAGAGTGGAGTCTGGCAACACAGTGGTGCACACCTTTAATCCCAGCACTCAAGAGGCAGAGGCAGGTGAATCTCTGTGAGTTCCAGGGCAGCCTGAGTGGAGGTTGGAGTTCGGGTAGGAATTGGATAGAAATAAAACTTGATAGGAACTATTCTCCAGTGAGTGTATATGTGTACACTGTATGTCACTTTTGACTCACGTGTCTGTATTATGTATAAAACATTGTATTACCATAAGATAAACAAGCTTAAAATGAAGAGGGATGTTTAGTCCCCAGGTGTTAACTCGGGACTGGTGGCATCTGTGAGGGGGGTGGCACTCTTGGAGCAGCCACACCACATGAGCATCAGTTTACTCCGTCCTGGCCCCACCCACTTTTGCTAATAAACTGAAACCAAGTCCGGGCTCCGGCTCCGGGAGAAGGCCGAGAGTGGCTTGTGGCCTGGTTCTGAAGGGAGCAGAAGCGTGGACGCTCTTTTCCCCCTAAGGGTTTCTCAGTGGCAGAAGCTCCTTTTAGTTTCTCACTGGTGGAAAGAACTTCACCAGCAGGTCCTTCTTCAAGAAGTTAAGGCAGACCGAATTTGTACGTTAGTGTGAGTGTCTGCCAGGCGAGTTCTGCTGAGGAGCTGCTCTCCTAGCCCCAGGCATAAGACTCAGAGACTTTGCCCCAGAAACCGTATTTTGTGAGAGAGCAAGAAGAACAGATGAGGGCTCTGGACAGATGACGGGAACATGGAAGACCAGAGTTCATTTCTTCAAATTTGTTCTGGGGCAGACCTGGATGAGAGCTCCATGAAACACACACCGAGGGGGTTGGGGTGGATCTAGCGCCATCTGAGGCTCAGGCTTTGGAGGCAGGCCTGAATTGGAGTCTCAGCCTCTTCTTCACTGAGCTCCGAGTGTTGAGCCCCCGGGAGTCTGTTTTCCGCTTTGTAGAGTGGGGTTGCTGAAAAGCCCCATGTGGAACCACCGTGTTTGAGACAGAGCAGCAGACTAAGCTGAGGTGCCGCCACAAATGAGGGGCTTTAGACGACCAGTCGCTAGAAGCCTTTCTCTGTAGAGTGCGCAGGGGCTACCTCAAGGCCACACATGTGGTTCAGGGGAGAAAGGTGACGGAGAGGAGCAGCCACGTGGAACAATACAAGAACGAGAGCTGGGCGGTGGGGCTGACTCACCGGTGAGTCACTTCCTTGCCTGGGGACGCTCCGAGCCAGGCTGCTTCTCACATGCCTCGCACCTTAGGTTCCCTTTCTGTGGAGAACAGACCCCTGCCCCTCAAGGACAGCGAGCAGGGCGGCACACTATTCCCTCCACACCCAGCTTCAAAGGCGAGCTCAGCGAGTTGGAACCTCCGATTTGAATTCAGGAAAGAGCAGTCGCATCGTTAGAAGGAAGGATAGCTTTTGACAGGGGTGCAGGAGAGATCCTGGAACCTTTTTGCCCTTTTCTGGATTATCATATGGGTATCTGTACCCCATGGGACCTTTGGAAGGAACACAAGAGTGTCAGACACTGAAAAACCCACCCATCACTCTGCTACCCAGATTCAATCATAGGGCTCGCCTTGGTATTTTTCCACTCCGTTTTTTTTTTTTTTCACTTGCCTTTCATCTCAGCCAAGTTTATATTATCTATATAAATACTATTCAGGAGACATAAACTCGAGAAGTAGACACGGGATGGGGGGGGAGTGGGAGTTCAAGGTCACCTTTGTACACGTGGTAAGTTCAAGGCTAGCCTGGGCTACACGACACTCTACCTCTTTTTTTAAAAGGTGAACAAACGGGAGTCACACATTGTAACTGCAGGTGGTTCACAGTAGCCTCGTTATTAAAGAAAACGGAAACTAGCCTGTCATGGTGGCACACAAGCCAGTCCCAGTATTTGAAAGGCAGAGGCAGGCAAACCTGTGAGTTTGGGGCCAACCTGGTCTATACACTGAGTTCCAGGCTAGCCAGAGTGACGTAATGAGAAGAGATAAAGAAAAGAAGCACACAAAATGCCCTGAATATATCTTCTTTAGATCAACTTATCCCAAAGATTCTCACCTAGTCACAATGAATCAGTATAAAAATGTTCATATATCTCAGGCATGAGACTAGGCACATGTCAGGTGCTCAGTAGCAACGTGGGCTGGCGGTACACCGGCAGATGGTACACATCATTTCCCATCTTCCTTTAGCTTTTGCTTGAGTTGCACCCTAGGTACGTGTCATAAAATACCCTGTGGGATAGATAGCTTTTCAAGGGCAGCAGTGGCATTAGATGTGACTGTGGACACCTATGACTCCAGCCCCAGGGAAGTGGAGGCGTGAGGGACAGGAGTCAGAGATAAAGTCAGAGATAAAGCTCATCCTAAGCTCCAGAGTGAGCACTAGGCCAACCTGGGCTACATGAGACCTTGCTACCCCTGCTGCCCCACGCTCAACCCCCATCAAAAAAGTTCTACAGTAACATGCATACTCTCTGATTTCAAAGGTAATAGATTCAGTTTCTGTTGGGTTGTATTTTGGGTATTTCCCCGCTCAAGGACAATGTGTGCTTGCCATTTCATGCAATTACTTTGAACTATTTGAATATCAGTAGATATTCATATTAAACAAAAATTGAACATACATAATACATACTTCTTTATAACTATTCATTTCATGGTATATTGTGAACATACAGACATCAGTAATCAGATGTCCAACTTCAGCCTCTGCCGAGAGCCGAGTATATTTCGAACACCTGTTCCCCTCCCTGGGACAGAGCAGAGCATTTCCATTCCCTGCTTCTCAGACACGGAAACAGAAACTCTAGGCTAGGTCAGTACAAAGACTTTGAATTCTTGGGCTAGGGATTGTAGCTCAGCTGGTAGCCTAGCATGCCCAAAGCCCTGGGTTCGATTGCATAAAACCAGGCGTGGTGATGTAATCCCAGCACTTGGAGGTAGGCGCAGGAGGATCAGAAAATCAAGGTCACCCTGGCTACAGAGTGAGTTCGAGGCCAGCCTGGGATCCATGAGACCCTGTCTCAAAAGGGAAAAAAAAATTAATTCCTGCAAAGTTGGGACTCAGCCCAGATCTGATTTTAGCCCCGGAGCCTTTCATTTTTACCATATGGTCTCCTTCTGTAGGGAGGCAGGGAGAGGAGCCAAGACATGCCAAGGAAACAATTTACAAATTAACTTTTGCAGTAGGAGCCTCAGGAAATTGAGATTTTTCTCTCTCCATACTTTTGCCTAACAACCTCCGTAATCACTCAGGTAAACCCTCCCCTCTCTGCAGGCGCACTGCCCCCGGGACTCCAGTTCCCTCCTTAGACTTATTTTCCTTTGCAGGTTGCTTTTCTCGGACGGCCAAGAAAGAGTCCCAAGAGTCTAAAGTCAAAGATTGTTTAGGAGCAGCACTCATGGTATTCAAGCCGGGTAATTTCTAGTTGTTCGATGCTTTGGAGGTTATTTATCAGTGTCCTTGACCTCTGTCTACCAGATGCCAATAGCGTCTTCCCTCCCTCACTTCCACCACCCCAGTTTTGGCATTCAAAACTGCAAGTATTGCCAAACATTAGGCTTGGGGAAAACCCCCTCCTGCTGGGAGTCACCACTTTCATTAGAAGAGATGGGAGATGCTTTCTTGTATGTTGCTTGAGATGTGTCTTGCTGTCTACCCCTGGCTGGCCAAACTCTTGATATGTATGTAGCTCAGGTTGGCCCTGTACTTACAGTAATCCCCTGCCTTGGCTTGCTAAATACTGAGACCTAGTCTTTTCTAAACTAGTTATTTGATGCTACCCACGGGAGAGACAAGACAATTTCTTCCCATACGGGTTGCATTGCCCACCGTTAGGAATCCATTCCTTCTGCCACTGAGTCTCCATTGTCTGTATACAGTAGGCACTCAATAGATGTGGGCGCTGATGATTTTTGTTGTTTAGTTTATTTCTTTTTTGAGGCAGGGTGTCCTATACATCAGGCTAGCTTCAAACTTATTACACTGCTGGGGCTGGCCTTGAACTCCTGACCCTCCTGCCTCTGCCTCCCAAGTGTTAGGATTATAGGCATGTGCTATCATGCCCTGTGATTTGGAGCGGGGGTTTTATGCTAAGCTTTTCAAAAATGCAACAAGTGTGCAGAGCACATGTCTCAAGCAAGAATACCCTTAAAGATCATTTTCTTGGGCGAGCATGATGCTCATCAGGTAAAAGCACCTGCCTGCCACGAAGGCTGACAGCCTGGTTCCACCTGAACACACACAGTGAAAGGAGGGAATGGACTCCCAAAAGTTGTCCTCTGATCTGTGGTACGTGTGTGCCCACGCACATGTACACATGCAATAAATAAAATGTAATAGGCTTCTTTTTAGGAGATACACATATGCAATAAATAAATAGAAGGCAATAAGATCATGTGTTTTTCTCTTGGAGTTCGACGTCTTCCAGATTCCTTTAGCTGATCTATTATGTAGATGCAGTCTTACCAACCCACCCCTAAGTATTACATTATTCTTAGACTGCACATATATTCCCTGTGCTAGGTTGACAAATATTTCTGAGGCAAAGGAAAGATAGTTTTGAAATTTACGTTATATACCGTTTATCACTTGTCAAATGTTTACGTTGTTCCCAACTTCCTCGTATTTTTAAAATGTGCTTGTTGGGGGGCTGGAGAGATGGCTCAGTGGTTAAGAGCATTGCCTGCTCTTCCAAAGGTCCTGAGTTCAATTCCCAGCAACCACATGGTGGCTCACAACCATCTGTAATGGTGCCCTCTTCTGGCCTTCAGGCATACACACAGAAAGAATATTGCATAAATAAATAAATAAATATTTAAAAAAAAATGTGCTTGTTGGTTTTTTAAATTTTAACTTTTAGTTTTATTTTGTGTGTATGGGTGTTTTGCCTGCACGTATGTCTGTGCATAGGATCTCCTGAGCCTGGAGTTACAGCTGCCATGTGGGTGCTGGGAATGGAACCTGAGTCCTCTGGAAGAGAAGCCAGTACTTCAAACCACTGAGTCATTTCCCCAGCCCTGTTGTTTTTTGTTTGTTTGTTTTTCTTTTTCTTTTTGGTATGGAGTCTTTCTGTGGGACCCTGGCTGGCCTAGAACTCCCCCAGAATCCTCCTGCCTCAGCCTCTTGAGTGCTGGAATTACAGGCATGAGCTAACATGCTCTTTAACAGGACTACAATGAACATCACACACACACACACACACACACACACACACACACACACACTCCTCTTTGGGATTTTTTTCCCCCCAGATGAAGATCTATCTTTGGAATCCGAAAGAACAAATTCTTTCTTGTTTAACACGAAGCCTTTTTAAACTGAATTTTACAGCTGGAAACTCCTCTGATTCAGAAAATAAATCTCCAACATAAACAGAACTGGTCATGTTCCACTGGATTGAGCTCAGGTTGGCCTTCTGGAGCGGAGGCTCTGTAGACAGTAGCTTTGCAGACACTTGTCCCTCATCCCAGGTCTTTAATCTCCATTTCCTCACCTTTAGATGGGGTGATGATGCTGCCAGCTTCAAAGAGGAGTCCTGAAGGATTCAGTGAGATTATCTGTGAAGCTTCCCGGCACATATAAGAAAACAATAAAAAGATTCAAGCTGGTTTGGAGAGATGGATCAGCATAAGATGGTACCTGCTGTACATGGCCATCTGAGTTCGAGTCCCAGAACCCTCATAAAGGTGGAAGAGAACCAACTCCTCAAAGTGGTCTTCTGACCTTCAAACATACTGCGGCACAAGCCCCCTCCGCCACACATCACACTTAAAGTAATAATAATAATAAAAATTATTTAAGCAATGTAATACAGTGTTTTTAATTTATGGTGCGTGCGTGTGTGTGTGTGTGTGTTTGTGCGTGCGTGTGTGTGTGTGTGTGTAGGACAACACTTTGGAGTGCACTCCACATTTGGTTTGGAGTGTGTATGGATCTCAGGTCGTCAGGCCTATGCAGCAAGTACTTTTCTCCATTGAGCCATCTCCTCGGACCGGGTGTAGTGAAATAGTAATGGAGCAATCTAGAGGGTGGGTGTATGTGAGTTTGCCCCCCAAAGTTCCTTCATCTTGATAGTGTATGACATTATTCATAACAAAACTATGAGAACAGAAACCTTAAATTTTACACTAGTTTGATATCACAGTTTTTACAAAAGAATGAACGGGGCAAATATTCACGCAAGATAGACATGAATGGAATATATTATATCGAGCTGAAAATGTGGATTCTGAGCCAGGTCTCTCATGATTATGATCCCGTCTAGGCAGACTTGGAGGCAAGAAGGTTAGGAGTTCAAGGACATCCTTGGCTGTGGAGGGAGTTTGAGGCCAGCCTGGGCTACTTGAGACCCTGTCTCAAACAAACAAACAAAATACCAAAAAGCAACCAGAAACTAACAAACAAAAAACGGGACCTCTACTTGGATTATCTCATTTAGCTCTTTCCTCTTTGAACACAGAAACCTGTGTCCAGACTTATGTGCACACCGGGAACGGCCTCCAGTTTTGTTTTACCATCTGGTCTCAGAATATGAACCACTATGTGCGTGAATAGCATATGCTATAGGATGGATGATTGGGTGGAGGTTTTTCTTTTCTGAGATTAAAATATATGGTTTGTTTTCAAAGCTACTTTGAAACAGTTGGAACGAGGAGCTGCCTTAGAGTCAAATGCAGTGGGTCTGATTTGGCAATCCTTTCTCAACTAGTTTGTGACATTTGGGTGCACAGCTCCCTTTTGGGGGGGCTCAATTTCCCGAACTGGAAGATGGGGATGCGCACCTCCCTCAGCAATGTGAAGGTCAAATAAGAGCATGCAGAAGTACGTGACGTAGAGAGTGGCTCCGGTGTAGGTTAATAATGCGGGTTTCCGCTCCTCCGAGGGGCGGCACAAATATCCAGTGTACTACTCTACCGGTGAATCTGGAGGCGGGCACACTTGCACACCCGGGGGGGTGGGGGTGAGGGGTGTTCAGGTTTTCTTATTTGTTTGTTTTTGTCTGGGGAGGTGGGGCGTAGTTCCGTTGAGAAGGTCACAACAGGGCCCAGTCTTCTGAACTGCCAACCCGCCCAGGGTGAAAATATTGTTCCCATTTCCTCCTATTCAAAGCTCCTACGAGCAGTAACTAGCTTTATGATTCACATAACAGCCTCCCCCCAAAATTCACTTCGACCATTTAAGGTGTGAGAATTCCATTCTTGGCGAGTGGCTCACGTGGCTTTGAGAGGAGGTCAGAGTGTATCTTATGCTCTGAATTTTCTCTTGGCTGAATTCGGAGGACTCACTATGTGTGCCCGTCTTATGGGTTTGCTAAAACATTACAAAACACCGGGGATGGTAGGATGGCTCAGCAGGCAAAGGCCTTGCCACCAAGCCTGATGGCCTGAGCCCAGTTACTGGAATCCACATAACAGAAGGAGAGAATTGACTCCTGCAAGTTGTCCTCTGACCTCCACCTGTGCAGGGCAGCGCACCCTGTGTTTCCAGAGAGCTACAAAATATATCCCTCCCATCCGATGCCAATGGCAACATAAAACACATGTAGAATCACATTTCGTTATTTTCTAAGCAATCGTGGTTACTGCCTGCAACGCTTTCCTCTTGGCAGAGAACAGCAAGGAAATAGGAAGGCTGATGCTGGCCTGTGGGAGCCTTGTGCCAAGTGAAGAAGCCCACCCCCACTGCCCACCCCCACTGCCCACCCCCACTGCCCACCCCAGGCATAGCCCTTCCCAAGCATCTAATATGTAGAGCACAGAGAGCACAAACCAATGCCTACTCTCCTGCCCCCTAAGCCTGGGGCATTCCGGGAATAGCATGGACTTACTGCTTCCTAGCTGTGATTTTTGGGCTACTTACTCTCTGAGTAACCTGAGACTCAGTTTCCCCATTTGGCTGTAATACCATTTTCACACCATTACTTGAAGGGTTTAATGAGTTACAATAGCCTTTAGATTTTTATTACCCATATTTGTGCACTGCCTTGTGTGCATATGTGTGGGCATACCCGTGTCATGGCATGGATGGCTATGAAGGTCAGAGAACAACTTTGCAGTACTCTCCTTCCACCCCTGGCAGCAAGCGCAGGTCACCAGACTTGGCAGCAAGCACCTTTCTTTACCTTTACCCATTGAACTATCTTGCTGGCCCAAGACACAATATTGTAAAACTTGGTGTGTTTGCATAAACATAGATTCTAGAAAAAGACACACAGTAAGCTATTAAATGAGGTTTGGATTTAGGGGTAGAATAACAAAGCAGAAATATTTCATTTTTTGGTAAGGTTTATTTATTTGTTTATTTATTTTATGTATATGGGTGTTTTGTCATTAAGTACTTTTGTACACCAGAACAGGATATCTGATCCCATGAGACTCCAGTTATAGATGGTTGTGAGCCTCCATGTGGGTGCTGGAATTGAACTCAGAAAAAGCAATCTTTTTTTTTTTTGTTTGTTTGTTTGTTTTGTTTTTTCGAAACAGGGTTTCTCTGTGGCTTTGGAGCCTGTCCTGGAACTAGCTCTTGTAGACCAGGCTGGTCTCGAACTCACAGAGATCCGCCTGCCTCTGCCTCCCGAGTGCTGGGATCAAGGCAATCAATGTTCTTAACTGCTGAGCCATCTCTTCATTTCCAGAAAGGAGAGATTTTAATTCTTTTAACTTTTCATTTTCTTAATTTTAAACCAAGTATGGTGGCACTGGACTTTAATCCCAGCACTGAGGAGGCAGAGGCAGGAGGATCTCTGAGTTGGAGGCCAGTGTGATCTACACAGAAAGTTCTAGTTCAGCCAGTGCTACATAGAGAGAACTGTCTCAATGTATCCTGTGTGTGTGTGTGTGTGTGTGTGTGTGTGTGTGTGTGGTGTGTGTGTGGTCTATGAGTGTGTGTGTGTGGTGTGTGTGTGTGTGTGTGATATGTGTGTGTAGTGTGTGTGTGTGTGTATGTGCTAAGTGTGTGGTGTGTGTGTGGTCTATGTGTGTGTGGTGTGTGTGTGTGGTGAGTGTGTGGTGTATGTGTACGGTATGTGTGTGGTGGTAAGTGTGTTGTGTGTGTGTGTGTGATATGTGTGTGTGTGTGAGAGAGATGTGTGCAGGTTGACTTAGAACCAGAAAAGGGAGTGAGATTCTGTTGAGCTACAGTTACAAGTGATTGTAAGCTTCCCAACATGGGTGCTGGGAACCAGTTTTGGTCTTCTGGAAGAACAAACAGTAAATGCTCCTAATCACTGAGCCATCTCTTGAGTCCTTATAAGCATTTCTTATTTTTCGTATTTTTTTAAAAAGATTTGTTGTTTTATAATTTTATTTATAGGAATGTTTTCCCTGTGTGTTTGTATGTGCACTACATGCCTGGAGCCCACGGAGGCCAGAAGAGAATGCCAGATCCCCTGGATGGCTGTAAGCTACCACCTGGGGCCAGATCCCCTGGATGGCTGTAAGCTACCACCTGGGGCCAGATCCCCTGGATGGCTGTAAGCTACCACCTGGGGCCAGATCCCCTGATGGCTGTAAGCTACCACCTGGGGCCAAGGGCCTGAGCCTGGCTCCCCCACAGGAGCAGCAAGTGCTCTTACACTGAGTCGTCTCTCCAGCCCCTTGAATTTATTTTAATGTGCCTCTTTTTCAAACAATGACTTTACTATAGACTAATTTTGTGTCTATAAGAGAAATACAAAGTAACACACACACACACCCTTTATCCAGATCCTCTATGTTAATATTTTACATAGCATTTGTCAAAACTAATAAACCAGCTGAGCTAGGTGGTGGTGACACACTCCTTAAATCCCAGCACTCAGGAGGCAGAGGCAGGCAGATCTCTGTGAGTTCAAGGCCAGCTTGGTCTACAGAATGAGTTCTGGAACAGCCAGAGTCGTTACATGAAAAAACTCTGTCAACAACAACAACAAAAAAAAAAACAAAAAGCAAAAAAAAAAAAAAAGGAAAGAAAGAAAAACCAGCTGAACACAGCACTTGGGAGGTTGAAGAGGAAAAATTCAAGTTCAAGGCCAGCTTGAGTTACACAGAGATGACCTAACCAACCAAACAGCAACAGTAACAGTAACAATAACAACAACAAATAAATAAGGCTATATTAAGAAATCAACGGGGCTGGAGAGATAGATGGCTCAGCAGTTAAGAGCATTGCCTGCTCTTCCAAAGGTTCTGAGTTCAATTCCCAGCAACCACATGGTGGCTCACAACCATCCGTAATGGGGTCTGGTGTCCTCTTCTGGCCTGCAGGCATACACACAGACAGAACACTGTATACATAATAAATAAATAAAATATATATAAAAAGAAATCAACGTAGTGCATCACTATTTAATTGCAAACGTCATTGGTTCTTTCTATTAATACCATTTTTCTATTCCAGTGTATCACATTGCATTGGGATACATTTGTGATACAGATGTATGAGTGTATATGTAATATATTAAATAATATAACATGTTGCTCCCAAGTAGGTAAAAGAATAAATCAGAAGTTTGAGGAAGACTCTGATTTATATAGTTGTGAAACTTTCAGCATGATGCATGGAACTCCATAATCTTATTAGTAAAAGAAGTGAATAAGCCAAGCATGGTGACTCCTGCCTGTATCCTAGCATTTGAGATGTGGAGGCAGAGGCCTTAGGGAAAGTCATGGTCTACTACCAGAGATCCTGTCTCAAAAAACCAAAGCAAAACAACAACCAGTGGCGAGGGCAGGAGATCTCTCTCACGGCCCAGACACATTGCTTTTCAGCGAGGAGAAGGTGAGGATGTTAATCACAAAGGTGATTCTAAAAGAGAATTCTCAAAATATTAAAATTGATACCATAGCACCAACAAGTCCCTGTTGGCCTCATTAAGAAAAGGAACAGCTAAAAATCTAACCACGCCTTCCAACTGGGTACTCCTGACTCCCATGGCCACTGGAGAGGGAGGTATTTGGGGATCGTGAAGGTCTTTTCCATTCCTCCCTGCTAGCATTTATCCTAGTACCAGGCTTAGAGGGAGGCAGCGGGAGAGGGTTCCATTCAAATTCTATAAGAAATGACAAGGGGTAAGTTCTGATTCTTGTTCTCTGTCACTCGTGACCTCTGTCGCAGAAGATAGCATCTGAGGCTGGGCTCTGAGTTTAACTGGCTGTTTTAGTCTGAAGTTCATGGCACCTTGCCCACACTGTGCCACTTGAGTGAGCTTTAGATAGCAGGCCCTGAAATGGGTAATTACCCTACAAAGCCCAATCTACCGTGGTTGGCGCTGCGGCACAGTGAGGTCATGACCTTAGCATATGTGAGGTCTTGGGTTCAGTCTCCAGCACTAAAACCACGCAAACAACATGCCCTCAGCCCACCTTTGTTTCCCAAAAAGAACCTGACATCTGACTTCCTTTGCCCGGGACCCTTGACCTGGACCTGTTTATTCAGGGTTCTATTGGTGGCAGGCAGGTTCTGCGCGTGTTTGGCTAAAGAGATTATTGCTGTCATATCCTCGGGGAAGAATTCGTTGTCTGCCCTGAAACAATCACGTGAAGTCTCTGTGTATATTTTCAAATATCCCTCATGTTTCATTTACAGGGGAGTGTATTTGTCTCCTTTGAAATATTTACCATCATTTCATTAGTTTCTGTCATTCCTGGTGGTTCTCAGTGAAGACAGTTTTGTGCTTCTGGGAATCTCTGGCCATGTCTGGACACGGTTTATGGCTGGCTGTAGCAAAGCGAGGGCAGTGACGTTGGCATGTAGTGTGTAGAGATCAGAGGTGCTGCTCAAAGGCCTCCCGTGCACAGGACACTCCATAGCAAAACTGTCCATCCAAAATATCTGTAGCTGGGGCTAGAGAGATGGCTCAGCGGTTAGCATGTACTGCTCCTACCGAGCACCCAGGTTCAGCTCCCAGCACTCGTATAGGGTGGCTTACAACCATCTGTAACTCTGCTCCAGGTAGCCTACATCTTCTGTGGGTACCTGTGCTAATGTATGCACACACACGCACACACACACACACTCACACACACACAAAACGCACACGCAACAAAAACAAACACAATTAAAAACAATAAAATAGGCCGGGTGTGGTGACACATGCCTTTATTGTCAGCACCTGGGAGGCAGAGGCCTGCAGATCTCCGAGTTCAAGGCCAGCCTGGTATACAAAGTGAGTCCCAGGATAGCCAGGGCTGTTACACAGAGAAATCCTGTCTCAAAACAGCTAAATAAATAAATAAAAATTTTAAAACAACATCCATAGTTTTGAGTGCTGGAGAGAAGGCTCAGTGGATGAAGACATTAACAACTAGCAGCCAAACTCATCAGTTTAAACTTGATCCCTAGGACCTCCCACGGTTACCCTCTGACCTCAACTCAAGTACCATGGCATGCGTATACTCATACACACACACACGCGTGCCCACACACAAGAAATAAATGAATAGTAAGTGCAAAAAAAGAGACACAACATGCCTACCGTTCTGAGAAATTCTGTTGAGGATCTTGAGGCTTGTGAGGACGGGTTCAGCACTGTCAATGCCGACTGCCGGTTTCTCACGGCATCTGCCACAGCAAAGGTATTTATTTGGAGCGGAGTTGAGGAAAGACACTTGCCCAATCTGTCCATCTGGGACTTTGACGGCATTGGATTGATTATTGCCCTCTCCAAATCTGTCTGTCTATAGCTAATGCAATTAGCTTACTGTAATAGCCAGTGGCTGATAGTGAGCACATGTAAGAGCAATGTAACCCTTTCAGAAGACATCTACAGGGCTGGAGAGATGGCTCAGTGGTTAAGAACACTTGCTATTCTTTCAGAGGACCCGAGTTCGATTCCTAGCACCCACATCAGGTGGTTCCCAACACCCCTGCAGCTCCAGCTTTGACCACTGAGGCCACCTGCACTCACACAGACACACAGTTAAGAATAAATCTTTAAAAAAAAAAAAAGGAAGAAGACATCTACGTTCAGTATCATACCCCATCTCCTGTGCTCATACAAAAACAACACTGCAAGTTTTCATATACATACATAGACTGCAACCTGGTTTTCATTTTGGTCTGGATGACTGCTTTCATGGTCTAATTAGCCATCCTTCTGTGATTTTTCCAATGCGTGGTTTTTTTTTTTTTTTAATGCTCTTATTTAAACAATGTCTTGGTGACAATCTCTGTTCTTTGGCTCCTACCCAGCTTCTCTTGAGAGGATTGCTCATATGTCATAGCATACATGTAACTTTAATGGCATCATTTCCTGCTGAAATTGTGTCCTAATCTATCCACCTGTTAAAGGAGTGAGACCCAATAATTTCTAAGGGTTTTTTTTTCCCCAAGGTGTTAAAACCCAATCCTTTTGAAACAATAGACGCTAACTTTAAGCTCTTGGCAATGGCCTAGTCTACGCCACCTTCAGGCACAGTGGAAACAGGTCCTATCCAGGGTTATGTGTTGTTCCCAATTGTTCCCTCTCTGGGTCCCTGGGAAGAGAAAACTTCATAAAGTATCAGATCAGGTTTTCTTTTAATCCTCTAAGTAATAAAGTGAATTAAAGATTCTGGCCAGTGGAAAACTCCGGTTATTCAATTTCATTAAAATAAGCCTGTTGCCAGACTTGGAAACCCAGACTTCTCTCACTCAGATGGCTACAAAAGTAGGAAGGTTTCCTTGTTATACACACTCTTTCTAACTCCCCCCGTGTGACTGGTTTGGGGTCATTTTACCCATTCACACCTGCTCTTGCCCAGCTTTATCAGCTCAATGAATGACATCACAGACTCTAAGGGAAACCCTATCTAATTCCAGTAACTACCTCGTTTTCAATTTTTAGTATGCCCATTGTCTTTGAGCAGGAACCACAGCTCGGTACGTAAGACTATGATCATGTGCAGGCAAACATATATTCTATTTCCTGGGACTGAACAACACAATAGACTTGACCTCCTGGCTGTGAGTCATGGCCACATGATCTGAAGCTCATGAGAAGATTCTAGTTCATTTGTCAGGGTGGGAGAACATTGTTAGGGTGACAAGATTTTCCATCATCTGTTTAGTGCAGGGAATGGCAGCACGTGCCATTAATCCCAGCTCTTGGGAGGCAGAGGTAGGTAGATTTCTGTGAGTTAAGGCTAACCTGCTCTACATAGTGAGTTCCAGGTCAGGCAGAGCTACACAGTGAGACTGACCTTGTCTCAAAAAGAAAAAACAAAAAACTATCTCATCTATCTATCTATCTATCTATCTATCTATCTATCTATCTATCTTTAATCCCCCACTTTATGGGTAGCATCATTCCATTGGCTAGGGTCCTAGACTGGTTAAAAAGGAGGCGGTGAGCTGGGCACAGCATTCACCACTCTCAGCTCTTTGACTGCTCATGCAATGTGACCATCTGCTTTACACCTCAGCATTCATGACTTCCCTTCATGATGGGCTGTACTCCCAAACTGTGGGCCCAAACAACCTTTTCTCCTTTATAATCACGCCCAAGAGAAATGTAACACAGTGACTTTACAGATTTTTTTTAATCATTCTTTGTAACTGTTGTTCGGATGGATAGCGATGAACTGTGGTGTTTAGGTGTGTAATATACTGCCGTGACCTCATTGCTTCATGTTGGGAGATTGGCCAGGTGTGATGGCTCACACGAAATGAGAATAGTAAGTGTGAATGCCACACACTGAATGAGATTATTAAGAGAGATACCATGATAATATGAACACTAGGAACCCTTTCTGTGCCTCGCTCCCTCCCACTGAGACCTTGAGAGCAGCTGGTGAGACTCTTATGTGACCTGAGTCACAAGCCTGACCCCTGTGAACCCTACTTTTCCTGTAGGTGAAGGCGGGAAAATCAAGGTGAGTTCAATGCCAGCCCAGGAACTTGCTCGGCAAGGAAAAGGCACTTGCCACAAAGCCGCCCCAAACGAGTTTGATCTCCAGGATTCACACGGTAGGAGAGTGACTCTTAAGACACACACACACACACACACACACACTCACATGCACACACACACACACACACACACACACACAGTCTGGAGAAGACGGCTCAGTGATGACAAGAACTTGCTTTTGCAGAGATTCAGTTTGAGGAACCCTTATGGCAACTCACATCCTTTTGTAACCCTAGATCCAGGGGATCTAACACCCTCTCCCTGGCTTCCTAGGGCATCAGGCATGCACACGGTGCACATATATACATGCAGGCGAACACACACATAAAATAAAAATTAAATAAATCTATAAATAGTAAATAAACAAAAAGTTCTTCTCAGATTTTTTTTTTTTTTATAGGGGAGAAAGCACAGGGTCTCACAATACAAACCCTGGCTGGCTTGGTTGATTTTTCACTATCTAGATCAGGCTAGGCTTGAATTCAGAGAGCTTCCTTCTTCTGCCCCCTAAATGCTGGATTTAAAGGTTTGTGACACCTCACCTGGTTTCTTGGAATTTTTGTGATGTGATAGTGAACTTTCTAATACTAAGCCAATTTAGGAACATACTATAGTCTCCAGGTTTGTTTTCTTTTTAAATTTTTTTAAATTTATTTATTTGTTATGTATACAATATTCTGTCTGTGTGTATGTCTGCAGGCCAGAAGAGGGCACCAGACCTCATTACAGATGGTTGTGAGCCACCATGTGGTTGCTGGGAATTGAACTCAGGACCTTTGGAAGAGCAGGCATTGCTCTTAACCACTGAGCCATCTCTCCAGCCCGTTTTTTTTTTTAAGATTACTTTTATTCTATGTGTATGGGTATTTTTGCTTGCATGCATGTCTGGGCACCACACTCATGCAGGTCAGAGTCAGGCATTCGAGCTTCTGAAACTGGAGTCCTCTGGAAGAGCAGCCAGTGCTCTTAACCACTGAGCCATCTCTCCAGCCCCTATAGTCTTCCTTTTAATCTTCCCACGTCCTTCAGCGTGTTTCTCTTTGACGTCTTGCCTGCCTTCTGTTGTTTGTGATGGGTATCACCTAGGTTTCATCAGGCTTACAGCTCTTGTGCTCTTCATCACGAGCCCTGCAGAGTTTTGGATGATTTCCTTAACAGCAAATTGTTGGATTATTTATGGTTTTCCTGGGTTTCCTATGTAAACAATAATTTCCATTACAAAAACAAACACACGTTCTTTCTTTATCCTCCCCAAGGCAATGAAGATTGAACCCAAGCCCTCATCCATGCTAAGCAACTGCACTATCACTGAACTTTACACGGATCCTTTGAAACCAGTGCTTTCTTAGTTTCTAATTTTGAAGCTTCTATTTTTTTTCTTATTATGTTTACTAGAATCTCTATGATGATAATTAAGAGTTCCCTAGACTGGTCTCAAACTCACTGTGCAGCCAAGGATGACTTTGAAATACTGAATCTCCTGCCCCTACCCCCAAGTGCTAGAATTATAGGTGTGCAGCACCATACCCAACTGTTTCCTTTATTATCTAATTTTGTTTGTCTGTTTGTTTTGATATAAAGCCTCACTATGCAGCCCTGGCTGTGTTGGAACATGCTACGTAGTCCAGTCTGGTACAAAGTCACTATACCACCAAGCCCCCATATTTTTCCCCATTTTTTTTTGTTTGTTTGTTTGGTTGGCTTTTCTCTGTAGCTTTGGGACCTGTCCTGGGACTTGTTCTGTAGATCTGGCTGGCCTCGAACTCACAGAGATCCGTCTGTCTCTGCCTCCTCCTCAGTGCTGGGATTAAAGGCGGGTGCCACCACCGCCCGGTGTTTCCCCCACTCTTTAGACAGGGTCTCACTAATGTAACTTAGGTTGGTCTAGAACTGGCTGTGTAACCCCAGCTGGCCAGATAAAATGTTACCACAGCCTTCCATATGCCAAGATTAAAGATTACAGGTGTGATCCACCAGTCTTGGCC
This sequence comes from Microtus oregoni, assembly GCF_018167655.1. NCBI lineage: Eukaryota > Metazoa > Chordata > Mammalia > Rodentia > Cricetidae > Microtus > Microtus oregoni. Next base: position 48,182,916 of record NW_024543063.1, read on the forward strand.
TACCTTCTTATTATAATGAAATCTTTCCAAATCTCTTCTTTTATTTGATGTTTTTGTAGGTTTGCTATAGATTTTTCGTAGGTAGTTGCCTGCTATTGTCTGTTCTGGTCTCTTTATAGCAAAGTAGAAATCATGATTTTAGAAATATTTATTTTTAAACTGTGTGTGTGTGCACATGAGTGCAATGCCCATAGAAGTCAGAAGAGAGTGTCTGATTCCCAAGAGCTGGAGCTACAGGCAGTTCAAACTCAGGTCCTCTGGAGGAGCTGTGCCTACTCGGAGCACCTAGCCATCTCTCCGGCCCCCAGAGCTCCAAATTGTTAACTGATTGTGCTGCTGTCTGAAATCCCAATCTTGTTCCACTTCACTTACAGTTAGCAGGTGTGGCTGCACCTCTAAACTCTGGGTAAACTGACATAATTGGGAGTGACCTTTGACCTTAAAGGGAAGGAACTCAAGATAGGAGGAATCTGGGGTAATGAGGATCTTGGAGCTGTCAGTCCTACTTGTTCGAGATTGCTCACATTCAAACAAGGAAGAAAATGAAGTCATTTGCAGCTCACTCTATCTTAATTAAGTTTCTATTAGGTTAAGAAACTCTTGTGGGGGCTGGAGAGATGGCTCAGTGATTAAGAGCATTGCCTGCTCTTCCAAAGGTCCTGAGTTCAATTCCCAGCAACCACATGGTGGCTCACAACCATCTGTAATGAGGTCTGGTGCCCTCTTCTGGCCTGCAGGCATACACACAGACAGAATATGTATACATAATAAATAAATTTAAAAAAAAAAAAAAGAAACTCTTGTGGGAGGCTGGAGAGATGGCTCAGTGGTTAAGGGCATTGACTACTCTTCCAGAGAATCTGGGTTCAACTCCCCGCACCCACATGACGGCTCACAACTGCCTGTAATTCCAGTTCCAGAAGATCTGACACCCTCACCCAGGCATGCATACAGGCAACACACCAATGTACACAAATTAAAAAAAAAAAATTAGCTGGGGGTGATGGTGCACACCTTTAATCCCAGCACTCAGGAGGCAGAGGCAGGTGGATCTCTCTCTCTCTCTTTCTCTCTCTCTCCCATCTCCCTTCTTCTCCCTCCCTCTCCCCCCTCTCTCGGCACACCTACCTCACCAGGCCTGTACACCCCCCGCCCCTCAATAATCTCCTAAGCGGGTTTGTTCCGTGTTTCCTTCTCACCTGCACCAGGTAATTTCAGCAGAGGATGACTCTGAACTGCTGATTCTCTTGCTAATCCCAAGTGCTAGGATTATAAGAGTGCACACCACACCTGGCTAACACTATGATTTTTCTAAGAAATATTTTTATTATATTTTTTATTTATTGTAAGTGTGTGTGTTTGTGCCCATGTGTGTGTGCTATGTCGAGGCTAGAGGACAACCTGCAGGAGTTAATTCTCTCCTTCCACCATGTGGGTCCTGGAGATAGACAACAGGTTATTAAGCTTGGTAGCTAAGTGCCTTTGTCCACTGAGCTCTCTGGCCAGCCCTAATAGCACAAGTGTTTTTCAGCTGTCTGCTGCCTCTTTCTCCTCTTTTGTCTCTTCCTCCACCACCTCTTCTGGTGCTGGGCTTCAAATCCAGGGCCTTGACATGCGAGGCAAGTATTTTATCACTGAACCCCATCTTCAGCCCTTGGTTTTCTGAGATGGTCTCACTGTACAGCCCAGGCTGCCCTTGAACTCTGATCTTTCTGCTCCTATCTCCTGACTGCTGGTGAGATTTTGTTCATATATCTGTTTACACTTATAATGATATTGTAATATAGTTTTTTGCATTTTGATAAATTTCCTATTTGGGGTCCAGTACTGGTGGTGCACACCTTTAATCCCAGCAGTTGGGAGGCAGAGGCAGGTGGATCTCTATGAGTTTTTAGGTCAGTTTGATCTAGATAATGAGTTTTAAGTCAGCCAAGGCTACCTGGTGAGACCCTGTCTTAAAAAAAAAGCCAAAACATCAAGATGACTTAAGTTTAAAGTTCAGGACACTTGCCGGGCAGTGGTGGCACACGCCTTTAATCCCAGCACTCGGGAGGCAGAGGCAGGCGGATCTCTGTGAGTTCGAGGCCAGCCTGGTCTACAAGACCAGGTCTACAAGAGCTAGTGCCAGGACAGGCTCCAAAGCTACAGAGAAAATCTGTCTCGAAAAACTAAAAAAAAGAAAAAAAGTTCAGGACACTTTAAGTGTCTACCAGAGACCTGCTTTGGTAGGGGGTTAAGTCCCAAAAGGGACGTCTGGAATTGATGTAGGGGGTGGGGTTTGGGTGGATCAGACAAGATCTGAGGATGAATCAGAATGGCTGGAAATGAGTTTATTGAAAAAGAATACCTTTTAAATTCTATAGTTGCAAATAGGCTTAAATCGGAGAAGGGACGCAGATGAGTTGGGGTGTGGTTTGAGATCGAGGTTGAGGAAACTAACATTGACCTTGATAATAGACACCAGTCTTATGTTAATAGAAGGGCCTCAAGGTCCTCTTGCCAGAGGTAAGAATTTGTCTTCCTTTTTAGCAAGCAGAAACTTTCTTCAAGCACCTGAGGAAATGGGTACTTGCCTAACTGCCTGACCTTGGGAAAAGGTGGGGTGTGGGGGGCAGTCAGAATTATAGAATATTACATTATAGAATATTGTAGAATTATAGAATATTACATTATAGAATATTACAGTTTCTTGTCTGACTCAGTTTATCCAAATAGCTAAAGTTTAACGTGAGCAAAGACAAAGCTAGACAAGTATTACTGTGAACCTGAGTAGACTTTAGGAATTTATAAATCTTGATTATCAAATATCAAGTGCATGTCACTTATGTAATTTTTCTAGCAGCTTGGCGTTAGCTTGTATGGGAGTAGGCAGTTACCAGGCTGTACGGTTCTACAGGGGCGTGGATTTTTTTTTCAAAGAATTATTTTGTTTGGAGTGGCTGCCATTGTACACATTTCATTCCTCACCAAAGCACGCACAAAATTTCCCAAAGGGAAAGCCATAATAGTGAGAATCACTAAAAATGCAAGTAAGCCGGGTGGTGGTGCACCTTGACTCCCAGCACTCGGGAGGCAGAGGCAGGGCTGTTACACAGAGAAACCCGTCTCGAAAAAAAAAAAAAAAAAAAAAAAAAAAAAAAAAAAAAAACAGAAGAAATAAATAAAAGGAAAAAAAAAGAAAGTGAAAGAGTCTTGGAGAATTGCGATCTGCAAAATTGAAATGCTGGGACTTTGTCAAGCTGCAGTGGTCGCCGCACGGTGCGCACCAAGTCTGCTGGGCGGTGCACACCGAATCTCCACGAACGAAAAGATACTTTATAACAGCGAAAGCACCCAGAGTCGGTCTCCTCTCACCTCAGCCCTCCAGCAGTGCTCTAGGATGACTGAAGCCTTTGCGTCTCTAGGATTGGCATTTGACCACAGGTTTTGTTGACTGCTCTCAGATCCTTAAGCTCTGCTCTGTTTAGCTTGGTTTTGCTTTGCTGGTACAGGGCCTCCCTGTAGAGCAATGGTTTTGAACCTTCGTAATGCTGCGACCCTTGAGCGTAGATCCTTGTGTTGTGGCAACCAGAAAATTATTTTTATTTTTACTTCATAATTGTAATTTTGCTACTGTTACAAATTGTAATGTAAACATCTGTGTTTTCTGATGGTCTTGGGCAGCCCCTGTGAAAGGGTCGTTCAACTCCCCCCCCCCCCCACCAGCATTCCCTCCCCCAAGGGGCCTTGACTCAGATGTTGAGGACTGCGGCTTGAGAGCTCTCACTGGCCTGGAACTCCCTATGCAGGAGAGGCTGACCTTAAACTTGCACAGATCCTTCTGCCTCCTCCTTCTGAGGGCTAGAGAAACAGGTGTATACCACCACACCTGGCCTTTCTTTCTTTCTTTCTTTCTTTCTTTCTTTTTGGTTTTTCGAGACAGGGTTTCTCTGTGGTTTTGGAGCCTGTCCTGGAACTAGCTCTTGTAGACCAGGCTGGTCTCGAACTCACAGAGATCTGCCTGCCTCTGCCTCCCAAGTGCTGGGATTAAAGGTGTGCACCACCACCACCCGGCTAGCCTTTAAATCATAAACTTATTTTTATAGTAAAATTTAGGTCCATCTGTGTGAATAGGTACAAGCATTCATGTCAATATGTGTGTCCGTTTTGAGACAGGGTCCCACACATCCAAGACTGGCCTCAAAGCCACCATATACTGCAGGATGCTTTTGCCCACACCACCGCCCGAATACTAGCGTTATTGTTTATATCATGCCTGGTTGCAAGCGAGGATTGAACCCAGGGCCTTCTGCATGCCAGGCAAGCACTCTATCATCTGAGCTACACTCCTAGCCCCCACATCATTAAATTCTTATATTTAGGTTGCAGCTATGCTTTCCAATCTTTGTGATAATCTGGGCGTGAGGCAAGACTGGGATTTTCAATACTTCATCAACGGTAGCAGCAACGACTGGAAACATCTGTGTCACGGCATTACCCTTCACCAAGTGTTTTCTCACAATTTAGCTCGTTTTGCTCCTGAAGACAGAACGTACTGTTATTAAAAGCACTTCTCCGAGGAGGGGATTGAATTTCACAGTGACTGAGCCACTTTGGGACGGGAGGGGTAACTCAGGGGATGCAGCAGAGGGGTGAAATACTTCCAGAGTTCTGGGGACAAGGGCAGAGCTTGGTCCTCAGTCCTGATAGAGAGAGGAGAGAGAGGCTGGGAAGGAGGAGGAGAGAAAGGGAGCGGCTTGGAACACAGATTCTTCGCCTTTTCCACCTGCTTTAATGGCTGTTGGCTTTGCTTTGTGAGACAGGATCTTATTTTGGACCCAACACACTGGCTTCACTCCCATGGAAGTCTCAAGCAACTCAGTACTTGATGTGTCCAAACTTTCTTGCTGACGAGCTGTGCTCTGCTGACTTATCTTAGACATCTCTCGCTGGTCTGTGCCAGCCACTGAGAGGTAGGATAGCATCTAAGTTAGCATGAAGTTCTGTGTTCTGTGATCCTTAAGTTTTAGCATCAGCGTTTCTGCAGTGTTCTGCAGAGAGCTCCAATTTCCAGGTGTTGTGCTATGGAAATACATTTTTAACACCGGGTTCTGCTGAGCAAGCCTTGGAACCTGCAAGCCTCATGCATTTTAGGTACAGACAGTGGCAAAGAGCTATTGCAAGCTTGTTTCACTCCCTACTATTACATATGTAATTTTATTTTATCTTTTTATTTTATTTTATGTTTTGGCTTTTCAAGACAGGGTTTCTCTGTAACTTTGGAGCCTGTCCTGGAACTAGCTCTTGTAGACCAGGCTGGCCTCCAACTCCCAGTGATCCGCCCGCCTCTGCCTTCCGAGTGCTAGGATTAAAGGCGTGTGCCACCACTGCCTGGCTCATATACTGTTTTATTGAGCTTAGGTCTCCCTGTGCATTTCTGAATGGTCTAGAACTTGCCTTGTAGATCAGACTGGCTTCAAACATCTACAGATTCTCTTGCCTCTGCCTTTTGATTGCTGGGATTATAAGCTAAACCAGGCTTTCCCATTTCGTGTGTGTGTGTGTGTTTAACTGGGATTGAACCCAGGGTCCCGTACATGGCCTATGTCCTAAGTATCATCATCATCATCATCATCATCATCATCATCATTATTATTAATATTATTATTGAGGTCTCATGTATCCTAGGCTGGCCTCAGACTCGCTATATGTGGGAGAATAGCCTTGAACTAATGATCCCCCTGCCTTCACTTCACAAATGCTAGGATTACAAGCCTGGGCCAGCATACTTGTGTATGGGTTTTGTGGTTTTGGGAACCGAGTTTTGTGCATGCCAGGCAAACACTACTAACTGAGATATACGCCAAGTCCTCTTTTGATATTTTGTTTTGGGATATGGATCTTCCTAAGTTGCCCAGTGTGGTGGTTTGAATAAACTTGGCCCCCATAGGTCATAGGGTGTGGAGTGGACTATTAGGAGGTAGGACCTTGTTGGAGCAGGTACGGTACTGGAGGAAGTGTGTCACTGGCTTTGAGGTCTCAAATGCTCAAGCCTAGCCAGTGTGTCTCAGTCTCTTCCTGTTGCCTGAGGATCCAGATGTAGAACTCTCAGCAACTTCTCCAGCACCACGTCTGTTTGCACGCTACCATGTCCCACCACAATGATAATGAACTGAACCTCTGAATTGTAATTGAGCCACCCCAATTAAATATTTTCCTTTATTAGAGTTGCTGTGGCCATGGTGTCTCTTCACAACAATAGAACCCCAACTAAGACACCCAAGCTGGCCTTGAACTTCGGGTCTCCTGTCTCATCATTTTGAACAGCTGGGATTACAGGTTTATGTCACTGGGCCCAGCTTCTCTCTGATCTCCCCCTCCCACTTCCTCTGAATTTCCTCTTCCCACCAAGTCTCCTTGCTACTTTTGTAAAGCATTGGTAAACACGTTCCCTGCTGTACTCCGTCACCTGAGGGAGCAAAGAAGAAAAAAATGGTTTGTGCCCAGAATTTAATTTAGACGTAGAAGAGTTTCCTGAAGGTAAGACTTCTTAATCCATTAAAAGGGGAAAGGAAGTGGCCGGGACAGACGCAGCTGGGCGGTGTGCAAAGTTTAATGGTGGAGAGGATTTGAAGGTGGAAAATAAAAGATTTCTACAGAGCGCTACCTAGGATACAAATTGCCTTGGTACTGACTCTGAGAGGCTGTCAGTTAACACACACACACACACACACAAAGACAAGGTTCTGAGGGGAGGGAAGAAATAGAAACTCAGATTTCAATCATTCATTCATTCATTATCCACACATTATCGATTGCTCATTACAAGTCCAGCATTGTGCAACGTGTCCAGCTTTGCTCTTGACAGATTTACAGTTCAGTCAGGAGAGATGAAACAAGGATATGAAATCACTTCAGAAGCCAAGCAGCCTAATTCACTCATTCTGGAAGGAACCAGAATGTCTGGGGCTGATGAGAACAAACTTCCTGAAGACTGGTCTTTGAGATTTAAGAAAGGTGCCTGTGGCCGGGAAGATGATTTAGCAAGGTAATGGTGCTGCTGTCAAATCTGGCAACCTGAGTTCGAGACCCACATGGTGAATGGAGAAAACGGACTACCACAAAATTGTCCTCTGACATCAAACATCTGCACAGATACAGTCACATACAAAATAAATAAAAATGTAGTCATCTCTAAGAAAGAAAAAGAGAGCAGGGCGATGGTGGCGAACGCCTTTAATCCTAGCACTTGGGAGGCAGAGGCAGGCAGATTTCTGTGAGTTCGAGGCCAACCTGGTCTATGGAGCGAGTTCCAGGACTGGTTCCATAGCTACTGAGAAACCCTGTCTCGAAAAAACAATAAGAAAGAAAGAAAGAAAGAAAGAAAGAAAGAAGAAAAGGAAGAAAGGAAGAAAGAAAGAAAGAAAGAGATAAAGAAAGAGAGTTAGAGAGATGGCTAAGTGGTTAAGAGCACTGGCTGCTCTTCCAAAGAACCTAAGTTCAATTTCCAGCACCCACATGGCAGTTACTATCTGTAACTCCAGTTCTAGGAGATTTGACACCCTCACACAGATATACATGTGGACAAACACAAATACACATAAAATAAAAATAAATTATTTTTTAAAAAATTAAAAGAATGAAAGAAGATTTACAAGCAGGCAAAACACCTGTATTCATAAAATAATAATAAAAAGTTCAAGGGCTGGAGAGATGACATTAGTGGTTAAGAGCACTTGCTGTTCTTCTAGAGGCCCTGGGATCAGTTCCTAGCACTCACATAGTGGTTCACAACCATCTGTAATTCCAGTTCCAAAGGATATGACCCTCTGTTCTAAACTCCAAGGACACCAGGCATGCACATGGTACACATCTATACATGTAAGCAAAAACATTTGTACACATAGAATAAAAGACATCTTTTTTACTAAGGGTAGAAAGGAGACAGACATGTTGGTACACTTAATCCCAGTGCTAGGGAGGTAGAGGCAAGAGGATCAGTTCGAGGCCAGCCTGGTTGGTCTACCTAGTGAGCTCCAGTACAGCCAGGACTACATAGAGAGACCCTGCCTCAAAAAGAAAGAAACAGGGCTGGAGAGATGGCTCAGCAGTTAAGAGCACTGACTGCTCTTCCAGAGGACCCGGGTTCAATTGTTCGATTCCCAGCATCCATATGGTAGCTCGCAGCTGTCTGTAAGTCCAGTTCTAGGGGATCTGGCACCCGAGATACGAAATTTCTAGATACATTCATAGAGATACGTTCAGGCAAAACAGCAGTGCACATTAAACAGAAGAGACAAAGGGAGAGAGGTGGCGGTGCCTGGAGAGATGCCCGAGCAGTTAGAGCATAGGCAGCTCTTCCAGAGTGCCTTGCATCATTTAATAGAACCCCAGTTCCAGGAACTCTGATGTCCTCTCCTGGCTTCTAAGGGCACCAGGCACACATGTGACCTACAGAAATATACATGCAGGCAAAATACCCATACACATATTTTTTTTTAATTTTTCAGAAAGAGGTTGGGGTGATGATGGTTCAGTAGCTAAAACACCTGCTTTGAAAGCAAGAAGACCAGAGTTCAAATCCCCAAAATAAATGCCAGGTGCAGGCTTGCCTGTAGTTCTCTTCTCTATCTTCCCTCCTCCTGCACCAAGTTAGTTAATGCAAGTAGCCTTGTTTGTAGGCTCTGGATTTAATTGAAAGAGTAAGGGGGATGAACCATCAAAGAAGATCCCCAGTGTCATTGTTGGATCACTATATGTACGTGCATCTGCAAGCACACACATGTGAGCTCATGCACATGCAAACACGCACAAAGAGATGCATGCATTCTACACGCACATACACATGAAAAAACAATTTTAAGCCAAGCAAGGTGATGTGCACGGTTGATCCCAGTACTTGAGGGACAGGAAGGCAGGTCTCTGTGAGTTTAAGGCCAGCCTGTTGGGGAGCTGGGAGGTGTGGTTTAATGATTGATCACTTGCCAAATATCTGCATGATCTTGGTTCAACTCGTAGAGAGAAAGAGTTAAGTTAAAATGAAAATAAAGGAAGGTGCCTTTATTATTGTGCAGTCTTTGGTTGATATTATAACCATCTATCCAACACCTATTCTCCCCACTTCCTTGCCAACTAATTTCTGGTCTTGCTTCAAGCTTCAGATACAACCCCCATACACACACACACACACACACACACACACACAACTTTTTTAAATGGAATGACTCAATTCTGGCCAATGAGAGCTGAGTTGAGGATACTGTGTAGAGCTGTCCCATTTGTCAGATTTCCTTTCCTCCTCTTGTCTAAACTGCAGACAGGTGTCTAGAGGCAACAACTGTCTTCTTGTGAAAAGAAGGCAGTTTCTTTTTTCTCTTTCTTTTTTTTTTTTTTTTTGAGACAGGGTTCCTCTGTAGTTTTTGGAGCCTTGGAGCCTGTACTGGAACTTGCTTTGTAGACCAGGCTTGCCTTGAACGCACAGAGATCCGACTGCCTCTGTCTCCCGAGTGCTGGGATTAAAAGTGAGCGCCACCACTGCCCAGCAAGAAGGCAGTTTTTTATGATGAGACAGGAGTTTGCCTATATGCCTGATGGCATGGTGGTCCTGTGAGACCAGCCTCAGACAGCCTGAGGAAGAAAAACACAAACCTAGAAACATAATTTCTGCCTGATAATCTAGCCTGCTTATTTCATAGAGAAGAGACTGACCCGATCAAATTCCATAAACCTCTGGGCAGAGTGTATCAAGATTTTTCTTGCCCATCCTGGCACATGTACCTGTAATCTCAACTCTTAGGAAGTGGAGGCAGAAAGATCAAGAGTTCAGGTTGTGCTTGGCTATATCAGGAGGTCAGCCAGCACTAAAAGAGAGTCTGTCTCAACTTTCCCTGAAAATAAAAACCCCATGAAAACTGAAGTTCCTACACTGTGGGTAGGCGCCTCAAGAGAGGGTTGAGTTGTGAGCGCTGGGTGGCTTAGTTTATGGCGTCCTGTAATGGAAGAGGGATGACCCATGAATTAAGGTATAGAAAAAGGGGGGAAATCCAGAAGTAGTTGGGATTTTCCTGGAATAAAGTTTAATCTTCCTTTTGCTTTTTATATGAGGTTTACCTGACGTAGCATGGAGTCAGGCGTGTGATGGGAACAGGCAATTCTGCAAGGTTAATGATATGGTTATGCCATTATTCTGAAGCAAAGTTAGTGTGGGTCACCTTGGCTGTCTATGTTGGTCCCAGCCTGTGTGGGATGGTCTTGTGTTTGATTATGTGTTCTAGAACATCTGAAAAAAAACAAAGCAATAAGCTTTAGTTTCTGAAACATATGAGTATAATAGAAAAAAAAATCTATCTAGAGGAATTGAAGCTGGGTAAAATGGTCCCCACACTGAAGGTCAAGATTGCTTTGGGATTTAGGATTGATCTGCTTTTGAGGAAAGATGCAGGTTCCATCTTTCTCTTCCTTTAAGAGGGACAGTTCTCAGCCTATGAGTTGAGACCCTTTCACAGGTTGCCTAAGACCATAGGAAAACACCGATATTTACATTACAAATCACAACAGTAGCACAATTACAATTATGAAGTAGCAATGAAATAATTTTATGTGGTTAGGGTCACCATGACATGAGGAACTGTATGAAAGGGTTGCAGCCTTAGGAAGGCTGAGAACCACCGTTCTAGATAGGGAGCATATTGGTCTAAGTGTCTATGTGGGTCTGCTTTACTTTCTCTGTTTCTTTTTCCTTTGGTCTGAGTTTGACTCCAAGCCTAGTTGTGTCTCTCAGAATTCCTTCTTTTTCATATCCCTCTGTATAAAAAAGCTTTCAGGCTGGGGCTGTAGTTCAGTTGGTAGAGTGTGTACTTAGCATCTACAAGGTTGTGGGCTCTGGGTACCCACATAAACTGGATCCCTGTCACTCCAGGACTTGGGAGGTAAAGGCAGGGAGAACAGCTCAAGGTCATCCTTGGCTACCTAGTGAATTTGAGGCCAGCCTGTGCTACACCAGGCTCTGTCTCAGAACAAAAAGCAAAGTTTTAATAGACACATGGTTCATATAGACCGTCTGCTCATTCTTTACAACTCTACTTCAGCGGCTCAGGGCTAAGCTCAGAGTTTCTCAGTCTGTTTTGTACCTTTTTTCTATAGGCCCTGAACCTTGGTCCAGGCTTACAGAGCCAAGTCCGGGTTCACTATCGCCCGAGTCTCCCTCAAGGGTTTGCATACTTATCTATCCTCTTCGCAGCCACCGTTGCGCCCTTTTCTTCCTTCTTGCTTTCTGTCTCCACTCCCACTTCCTATAAAAATTATTGGTCTTCCCTCTCTATCTTCTCTACCCTGGGAGCAGCTCTCTTGCCTTGGCCCCTCACCCCTGAAAATGTATGCCTGTTCCAGGTTCATCTCCACCCGCTCCTTGGTCAGGAGCACCTCTCAGCGTCTGAGCCGTCCTCTGTCTGCAGTGGAGCTGAACCCACAGACACGGAGAGATGAGGCCCTCAGCTGCTTAGCAGTCCCTCGTCCTCTGACCTCACTCGTCCCTAGCCGCAGCTTCCAAACCAGTGTCATTTCCAGGGACATCGACACAGCCGCCAAGTTCATTGGGGCTGGGGCTGCTACTGTTGGGGTGGCTGGCTCTGGGGCTGGGATTGGAACTGTTTTTGGGAGCCTCATCATTGGTTATGCCAGGAACCCTTCTCTGAAGCAACAGCTCTTCTCCTACGCCATTCTGGGCTTTGCCCTCTCGGAGGCCATGGGGCTCTTTTGTCTAATGGTGGCCTTTCTCATCCTCTTCGCCATGTGACGCAGCTATCTCCACTTCACCTCCCGTAGTTCTTTTGTGTCCCGTCTGCCCTGTAAGTTCCTTTTCCTGTACCTCCCCAGGAAGTCTGGGGAAAGTGATTGGCTCAGGGGTTTGACAGAGAGAAGACAAATAAATACTGTACTAATAAGATGAAAAAAAAATTATTGGTCTTTAGAATTCCTGCACCTCTTCCCCATTCACTTATTAAGAAAAACGGGCGTGGAACGGCTTAAACATTAATGCTGGAGCAGGCCTGGGGTGAACACTGTGCATATCAGCATATATTCTTTCTTATCAACCTATTCTTTCCCAAGTTTAGGCAACTGGTATTTACTTTGATTTCCTACTAGTAAGCCATAGGTCCAAGATCACTAATTTTCTGTTCAGTCTTTATCCTCCCAGATAACAGTAGAACGTCTCTGGAATGATTCACCTCCATTGTTGTTTGCTTCTCTGCTTTTTTGGGGGGTGAGGTGAGAGGTGGATTAAGCTACTGGAGCCCATTGAAGAGAACCCTTAGTTTCTGAGGCTTTCCCCTCTTCCTCATGCTCACCATGTCGCTAATTACTGATTTCCTTTTGTCAGCGCTACTTCTGTGTCTTGTACACAGAATTTCCTCTTCCCATTTTTTCCCTCTCTCCTCTAGGATCCCATGAGCTCATGTCAAGCCTGAAACTATTGGGTTTTGTCTCACACGGTTGCCACTATTATTCTTTAAAAATGCAACTGTGGGGGCTGGAGAGATGGCTCAGTGGTTAAGAGCACTGACTGCTCTTCCAGAGGACCTAGGTTCAATTCCCAGCACCCACATGACAGCTAACAACTATCTGTAACTCCAGTTCCAGAGGATCTAACACCGCCACACCAATGTACATAAAATAAAGTTAAATAAATTATAAAAAATATTTAAAAAAATGCAACTGTGGTCAGCCATTGTCTTTTTGACAAACCTTTGGGCTTCCCCAGTGCTTCCAGAATAAGCAACAAAATCCTGGGCACAGTGTCCAAGGCCTTCTCCTCAGTGTTTCTCTCACCTCCTTGGCTTCTTCCAGCCTGGTAATCTCCTCCTCCTCCTCCTCCTCCTCCTCCTCCTCCTCCTCCTCCTCCTCCTCTTCCTCCTCCTCCTCATTTATGCCCCGGCAGTGCTTAAGCATACATGGGTAGCCCGTTTATGGCGGTTCTCCAGTTGTTCCTATCCTGGGCAGTCCTAGATGCTTGTGTTATTTGTCATACCCAAGGTTCCAGTCTTCCTTTATGCTGTCTATCCAGCGTTTTTTGTGCCTTCCTCTTTGCTTTATCCCATGCACTCCTCCAAACAGTGCTATCTTTGGGTATCTGCTGTCATTTTCGTAACATGGCCGAAGTGTCTCAAGCACTGTTACCATATCCTGTAGTTTACTTCCTTCTATAGATGGAGCTATTTCTTAATGTCGTCATTGTGCAGCCTATCTCTTTGTGTGATGCCTAGAATCCTCCTGAGACATGCCATCTCAAACACATTCAGCCGCTGTTCTGAGGAGCACTTCATCATCCAGGTTTCAGAGTTGTAAAGTCAGCTCAAGACAAGTGTCTCATACACTTGTAATTTTGTTGTTGTTGTTATGTCTCTTGCTGTCCAAACCTCTCCTAGTGTCTGGAATGCAACCCTCGTTATCCCTATCTGCCTCTTGATGTCTGAATAGTTCCTCCTTTGAACTGAGGGAACTATTTCACTTACTTCACTTACCAAATAGTGGTGGAAGTTAGTGAAAACCTTGGTATGAAAGTAAACATCGAGAAGATTGAGATACAACACATGGGAAGGGCACACATGGATTCTAACATTGTAATAAAGAATCAGAACCTCAAGCAAACAGCTTTGTCTATCTGGTAATCTCTTACCCAGAAGAAATTCTTTCTTCCTTTTTCCTTCCTTCCCCCCCCCCCCCCCCCCAACAGGGTTCTCATGTATCACAGGCTGGCAGGCTGGTCTCACTCAACCAGCTCAGCAACGACAATCCTAAAATTCTGATGGACTTATAGGCCTGACCACTTTACCCAGTTTTGGGGTGCTGTGGATAGAGATTAGGGTTCTGTGAAAGCTGGCCAGTACTCTACCAACCAAGGTACACCCACCAGGTCCCAATATTAAATTCTGACCAAAATGTCAACAGATGGCTACTAGCGGACTTATTTCATCCTGTCTGGGTTCTGAAACCATGCGCTCACTATCAATTATAAGCTATTTAAGGAAAGGATTTTTTTTTTTTTTTTTTTTTTTTTTTTTTTTGGTTTTTCGAGACAGGGTTTCTCTGTGGTTTTGGAGCCTGTCCTGGAACTAGCTCTTGTAGACCAGGCTGGTCTCGAACTCACAGAGATCCGCCTGTCTCTGCCTCCCGAGTGCTGGGATTAAAGGCATGCGCCACCACCGACCTGAAAGGATTGTCTGCCATTTTTTTTTTTTTTTTGTGTCGAGTTGATCCCAGGTCTTAGAACACGCTAGGGACAAACTCTTTCACTGAGCCCCTCTACCCTCCAGACCCATGTTTTACCCATTTTCCCTCCCTGAAGGGTACATGTATGTATGCGGCTGTGCCAGCAATTTGGGCACAGTGTTACAGAAAGCCATCAGACAGAACAATTAGCATTCTCGGAAGCCAGGCCTGGGAACTCACACTTGTAATTCCAGCATTTGGGAGGCTGAGGCAAGAAAGAGGATTTTGTCAAGTTTGAGGCCAGCCTGGGCTAATAATAAGATCTTATTTTATATATATATGTGTGTGTGTGTGTGTGTGTGTGTAAAAGGTATTTTGTATGTGTGTGTTGGCTCAGCAGGTAAAGGTGCTTGCCATACAAGCCTGACAGCTTGAGTTGAAACTTCAAAACCCATATGAAGGTCAAAGGAAAGAGCTGATTCTACAAAGTTGTCCTCTTGTGACAGAGCATGTGGGCATATGCAAGCACGTGGGGGTGAGCGCATGCGCGCGCACACACACACAGATAAATAAAATGGTTCAGTGTAGTGGTACAAGTCTTTAATCCTAGCACTCGGGAAGCAGAGGCAGGTGGAGCTCTGTGGAATCTAAGGCCAATCTAGTCTATATAGTGAGTTCCAGGACTGCCAGGGCAATACAGAGACATCTTGTCGCAAGCAAATGAAAACAAACTAATAAATGAAATACTTAAAACTGTTGAAGAGTTCAGGATGAGTTTACATAGGTAGGGCATTTTACCTTAGCTGATTTTGAATACAAAGGGAATTTTTTTTTTCGAGACAGGGTTTCTCTGTAGTTTTGGTGCTTGTCCCGGAACTAGCTCTTGTAAACCAGGCTGGCCTCGAACTCCCAGAGATCCGCCCACCTCTGCCTCCCGAGTGCTGGGATTAAAGGTGTGCACCACCACCGCCTGGCTACAAAGGGAATTTTTATAGGTGGAGAAGGTAAATGAATAAATAGATATTCCAAGTTTCATGTTTTATAATTACATTCTAACACCATTTACAGATCTTTTGTGAATTTCTTCCCATGTTTGGGGCAGGACCCAGTCTTTTAAATTTCTTATTCAGCTGAAACAAATGCCTCTTAGGCAGAATATGTTATTTCTAAAGTTAGTCCAGTTTATCCAATAACTTTACCTCAGCCCTTGAACCGGGGCTTAGCTGTGGATGACCAATTTGACTATTTTATCACCGCATCCTTAACCAGAACATCTCACCATAATCCTCGGTAAAGTGGAGGAAAAGACACCTGTTGTTTTTCCAACCACCCGCTGACAAGGTCCAGTGAGGCGCAGGTATTCCTTGGAATATTTGCATCAACACATCACAGCCCTGGTGCATTACATTATCGACAGGAGTGTGCTGGGACTTTGCCCTGCAATATCTGGCTCCTTTCACCCTTCGGAAGCTGCTGCTGCAGCGAAGAGAGAGTGGGAGAAGAAAGAATGCGGTGTGTGGAGACGGCATTCCTTTCTTTATCCCTCTATCAAACGGAGTGAAAAGCAAACAGAGTTTATTGTAGATGCCACTAAAGCTTTCTTGCCTAGTACTTATCACAGTGCAGGGGTTTGTTTACGGGGTAAATGACCAGGCTGAGTTTTCCTCTTAGATCTTTGTTATCTCCCAACCCCTAGAAAAGTCCTGACATTCATTTGTGGAACAAAGAAAATGGATTTGCTTCATGTAGAGGAATTTTTTTTTTCACATTTTCTGGATTATATATCTTTCTTGCAGAAAACTCAAGAAGGCTAAACTTTTAACCTTTGTTTGCTTCCCAAAGGAAGGATACATGTAGCTACTGAATGAAAAAAAGAAAGAAAGAAAAGGAGACATGACTGCTTCTCCTAGGTATGGTGGAGATGGAGGTTTATTGTAGATAAAAGAGCGAGCACAGCCAGAGAAAGAGACATCAGAGTGAATAGGACCCTGAACTGAGCCAATGTGGAAAACGAGGAGGGGAAAGCCAGGAAACCAGGGAGACCAAGAGACCAGGAGCATAAATGGTAAAAAAAGGACTGGTGTAGCCAAAATGGCTGGACTATATAGGGAAAAACTGCTGGGGATAAGGATAAGTAGACCCTGGCCTGGAGCTTTTACGATAGGGGGCAGGGTATGCCAGTCATACCTTGTGACAGGTTGGGACTGAGGTTGGGAGAACCTGATGGCCAAGTCTGCTTTGATTTGTTAAATAGGCATCTCAGTTAGCCATTTGTCTTGGCTTATAGAATTTATTTACCAGTTTAGAGAGCTGATAAAGGCCTTGAAGTAAAGCAGCGGACCTCTAGGTAAAACCCAGTTTGAGGAGCGAGAGAAAAAGGGACTCCTAACACCTCTGCCAGGTCATAAGCTTGGTCAAACTAGCATCACTGCTGAGAGGGGTACTAGTTAGATGCAATAAATAACTAGAGGTGGAAAAGGACTTTTTCAAAGCCAGTCAGAATAAGAACTTGCTTGTAATCTGCATGCTTGACTGGTGTAGAGTTGGGAGAATTTAAAGAACATGTGTCCTTTCTGGCTTATTATTATTTTTATGTGTGTATGGTTTATGTGTGTGTTTACATTGCTCTTGGATACATTTGCTCACCAGTGTGTGTGTGTGTGTAGACCAGAGATTGACATTTGGAGACTTCTTCTGCTGCCCTCCACCTTAATTTTTTGAGATAGGGTCTCAATGATCTTTTTACTAGCCTGGCTGGTCAGTGTGTTCTGCAGATCTTGCCATGCCTGCCACTCAGCACTTGGGTTACTCATTCGTAGTGTCCGGTCTTCGATGAGGGTGCTGGGGATCTGAACTCAGGTCCTCATGCTTGTCACGGCAAGCACTTTACTCACTGAGCCATCATGTTTTCTATCCATGAACCTCAAAGTCATAGATGACAACCTTGTGTCCCACTGTCAAAAGGCGAGACATCCCTGCAAAACCCTGAGAAACTTGACTGATGTTTGTAAGACTTCAGATCAAAAGTGACCTGGACAATCTCATAACAGCATACAGAAGTATTTTATAGGATTAAATATCTGGTTATCATAAGATGTAGGCACTTTGGAAGACAGAGGAATCTTCTAGATCTGATGCAAATAGCACACAGTCTAATTTTGCCTTCAGGAATATTTGCTAGGACATGTTTTCAGTGTGGCTTCTGATACATAAACATAAGCAAGTATAAGTTTAATTAGAATTTCAGCACAATGAGGTCATTGCTACTTCACACCACAATCAGTTCTCTTTTGTTATTATAAAGGAGTGCTCCCAAGGTGGGGCAAGAATAATCTGTGCCCCAAACCCGCTTTGGTTTATTACCCAAATTGCTCTGGGAAATTTCCTTTTTGGTTTTGTGTTTGTTTAGCAGGTTCCTTACAATATATGTGTGACTAAAATCATTTTAAAAGCTTTAATTGTATTACAAGGGCAGCGATTCTGCAGATCTTGTGACAACACATTCCTCTCTTCTGTACGCATTTATTTCATTTCTTTTCAGTGGCTGATATTCGAACCTCTTTCATTTACAGTAGATCCAGCCACACAGTTCACAAAAGTGCCTAAGCAGGTTCAGGAGGGGTTAAAGAATGCACCGCTGATACAAAAACTGCCACTCTGTTATGTAATCTCTGCAATCTTGTAGTCGAATCTGGGCTCTTGTGAAATTATCAAATGACTAGGGAATATGATATGTGATTGGGAAGTAATATAAAAAAAATGTACATGCTGCCATACCTGGACATTTTGTTCCATGAACCTATTATGATTTTTGACAAGAAGCAACAACTTCCAGGTTTTAGATGTTTAAATGGTTTAATTTTTGTTGTTGTTTGTCTTCATATTTTATAAAGAAGTACAGGTTGTGGATTGTCTCTAAAATATATCATTACAATTCCAGACAAAGCAGAATGCCACTGAGACATTAATGAACACACAGGGAAATACCATGGGAATTAGAAGTCACATATAATTTACAAAGAAAACAAACCCATTTTTTTGTTCGTTTTTTGTTGTTTTTGAGACGAAGTCTCAATATGTAGCCTTGGCTGACCTGGAACTCACAGAGATCTGCCTGCCTTGCCTCTCAAGCACAGGGGTCAAAAGCATGGGGTGCCATCACACCCAAATGTTTCTGATTTTGTTGTTTTGAAGCAAGGTTTCGCGTGGCTCAGGATAGCCTTGAACTTCTGGTTCTCTCTCAAGCACTGGGATGCCAGCACACACTTCCACATCTTCTTCTTGATACAGGATCCCATGTACTTCGGATTCTCCTGCTTCCACCTCCTGAGTGTTGGGGTTACAGACATGTATCTCCGCATTCAGCTCACCATTTATTTACTTCTTTCTTTGAGACAGTGGGTCCTGTAACGCAGCCTGGGGTCATAGTGGGTATATAACCAAGGAGACCTTGAACTTGTGTTCTTGTCTCTACTGGGACTGAAGGTGTACAAGTGCATGTCCTCACACACAGTGTTTATAGAACAGACAACCGGAACCAGGGCTTCGTCCATTCTAGGCAAGCATGCTCCTGAGCTATGGTAGTCTTCTGTTTTTTATTGTGTTCTTGTTTAAGATAAGGTCTCAAACTCAAATGTAACCTCAGGTTGATCCTCTTGCTTTAGCCTCGTAAGCGTTTGCATCCTAGGTGTGAGCCATGCTTGGCATACATCTAGGTTTCTATGTTGCTACAAATCATGGACACAAAATTCTCCTCCCAAAGAGTTTTCCAGGCTGGGAAGATGCTCAGTGAGGAAAGGCACTCGCCACACAAACCTGGAGACCCGAGTTTGGTCCTTAGATCCTTGGAACTCAATAATTCATTTCACGAAGTTGTCCTCGGACTTGGAAACATGCACCATGACACTTGTTTCACCGCATAAGGCAATGCACATATCATAATAACAAATAAGATCTAAACATTTAATTGAAATAGTTTTTTTTTAAAGAATATATATCTGCGTTAAGTTAGTTATAATGAAGGCTTGCTGTTCTTGGTGGCTCATGCTTTCTCAGTACTTGGAGGTTGAGGCAGGAGGATCACTGGGCATTTAAGGACAACCTGAAAGGCAGGCCAACCTAGGCTACAGAGAGAGAGAGACACTGTCTCCAATCACACACACACAGAGTATTCAGTGCAGGACCTGCTGGGGTGATGGCTTCTGGACCTGTGGAATTCCAGTCTAGAGAATTAACTGTCAAAGCCAAACCCAAGTCACACTTTGGAGGATCCCTCTTCATTTTCCTTTCTTTCTTTCTTCCTTCCTTCCTTCCTTTCTTTTCTTTGTTTCTTTTGGTATTTTTAAGACAGTGTTTTTCTCTGTAGTTTTGGTGTTTGTCCTGGAACTTGCTCTATAGACTAGGCTGACCTCGAACTCACAGAGATCTGCCTGCCTTTGCCTCCTGAGAGCTGGGATGAAAGGCATGCACCACCACCGCCGGGCCATTTTGCTTTTCTCTAATCAGAGGAAATTTGATAAACTAGAAAGCATGATGGAAAAAAGTCAATAAAGGGCAGAGAAGAGCTAAAGAAAGGGGAAGAGGCCTTGGCTCTTCTTGCTAATTAGGGCCAGAAAGGGGATTTCCTACACTAAGTGTATTTCAATCTCATAGGCTTGGCGAAAGGAAAACGCTCAGTGATTCACCCCGCTTTCTCAGTAGCGAGGCTCAGCCCCGTGCACTGCAGTTTCCTCTTCATGTATTATGGAGTGACTAATGGGAGAGCTGGGTCGCCAACCAACGTTTCACTCCACCTCAAAGATATAGGATTTCAATTGGCCTTCGCCTGCTGGGAAAGAGGAGGTTTAAATCTTCTCTTATCATGAGCGGGGCTCTTAGAAGTTATGAAGGGACTTCCCTTGGGACTTGTTACAACAGAGGGCAGTGGCCATAGAAGTTTGAGGGTAGTTTCCTGTTTTGCTCTGCCGTATCTTGGGGTGGCTCTGAAACTCTTACCTCTGACAAAAGAAAATGCTCACAGGGTTGATTAACTATCTCTGGGAATTCACTGAGGGAAACTGGGCAAGGACAGGTGGTTTCTGATGGCACGTGTAAATTCTAGGTTGTAGGTGAAGCTTTGTCAAGGGCCCACTCCAGAGACACCCACGCTGGGCTCTCCTTTGCTTGGAGAGTCTTCACCAATACCAGCATTCCAAGTCCTGATGAAGTGGCCAAATTCACAGGGACAAAGCTTTGGGAAGGATTTACACATACAAAATCGGCAGGGTAATAGGCCCTGTGACTAGCTTTGTAGACACAGAAACACAAACCAAGCCATCTCGAGTACCTCAAAAACTTTGCCCATGTGGCTGCTGGCATCCATACTCCACACAAAATTAAAAATTATTTCCCAAGATGCACACCCTGTGCTCCAGTTGATATTTTAATAACTTGATTAAAAATTTCCCAGAAGCCTATTAGAGTCAGGAAACAGTCTGTGGTGTAGGTGAGGATTTGTTTTTTGCAACGGAAACTTTTAGCCCCCCTGAACAGACTAGCCAAAAACCCTCAGTTACGTGTTTGTCCTCCATCCTTACTTGAATGGATAATGAGAAGTGAAAACCTGGTTGGAAGAGTAGGTTTGCTTCTTACTCTCTCTCTCACGGCCAGATGGACTCACAGTAGCCAATTTTCAAATTGTCTTTTATTTTCCACTCTCGAATAAACTTGGGCATTCACTATCAGAGACATTGTTATCAATAAAATTAAAAAGATCAAAGCCAGGCGTGGTGGCACTCTCCTGTAATATGAGATTCGGAAGGCCGAATTAGGAGGATTGTTCTAAATTTGAAGCCAGTCTAAATCTACACAGTGAGCTCCAGGTCACTGAGACCTACATAGCAATACCGTGTGTCTAAATAAATAAATGCAGTTACCATAAAGACGGTGTGGGTAACCTGGGGGAAATATTTTAATTAAAATAACCAGTAGCCGGGCACTGTGGCATGTACCTGGCAGAGGCAAGCACAGCTCTGTGAGTTTGAGGCCAGCCTGGTCGACATAGTGAGCTACAGGCTAGAAAGGGTTAAAAAAAAATCAACAAGAACAAAAACAAAAATTCACGAAAACAAACAAAACCCCAAAACTCGATAACATGGGGGGTGGTGGTTAGAGTATGGTTTGCCCTCTCTTAATTAAAACTGAGTTTGATAGTCCTTTGGCCAGCTCACTGCAGAAAGTATGAAAAACCCCAAAGGGCTGGGTTGCTGTCCAAGCCATAGAACTCCATTCCCCTGTGCGAGCTCCAGCCTGCCGGCCTCGGTCGCTGCAAGTCTCTGGAGGTCTTTCCCCTGCTTGCAGACATCTAGGTTCCCCAGGGCCCGGGTCCTCCTGCGTACACCACGGTGCAAGGCCGGCCGCCTCAGGCTCGCTGCCACCAGGTCGTGGCAAAAATCTCTACCCTTCTCGGGGCCCCAGGAGCCAGGCCGCCTCCCTCCTCCCTCCCTGCTGGCGGGGCCCTTTCCCAGCCCGGGATCAGCAGCCGCGGCGGCAGCGAAGGCAGGAAGCGAAGCCCTTGTTGATGCTGTTCCGTGGCGCGCCCGTCCGCCCTCCGGCGGCCTCTAGGCTCTTCCGGGCTTCTGGCTTCCCCCCTCCGCGCATGCGCAGTGCCTCACGAGGGGGCGGGGCTCAGATTCCTGTCAGCTGCGGCGGCGGCGGCGGTGGCCGTCAGTGTGCGCTGAGGAGAAGCCCGAAACGGACCCTTTGGCTCTCCCTCTCCCCTTCCCCGCTCGAACCGTCTTCTCTCTGGACTCACCGGGACTCAGTTCTCCACTCCGCAGAGCCGCTTTCCACGCCGCCGCCGTTCTCGTCGCTCGGCCGGCTGGGAAGTGACTGCCCTCGAGGAGGAGGAGGAGGAGGCAGCCGCCCTCGCCTCGCCGCCCCCGGTTCGGTGCCCGCGGTCCCGGAGAGGAGGTGCCGCCGCCACCGCCGCTCCCCCCCCTCCCGCTGCCCTCGGGCCGGGCTGGGTCGAGCTGCGATGCCCTCGGACTTCATCTCATTGCTTAGCGCGGACCTAGACCTGGAATCGCCCAAGTCCCTGTACTCCCGAGGTGAGTCAGATGGGGGGGTGGGGCGTGGGGGCGGGGAGCGCGGGCGCGCGGAGTCCCGGGGGTGCCCGTCGGAGCCCGGCTCAGCCGGGCTTGCCCCCTCCTGAAAGTCCCGGACTGGCTCGGGGGCTCCCCGGGAGGGCCGGGGGTGATTTGAGAACCGCGGAGCGGCGGCCCCTTCCCAGCGCAGCGGGGGACGCCTGGGGGCTCCGGTTCCACGTCCAACCCCCCGACCCCCCTCCCCCCAGTCCCTGAATCCTCTGCGGCCCCCGAGGTTCGCATCCTGACGGGCGGCCGCTCCCGGCGCCGCCACCCTCGGCGGGCTGCCGGCCCAGCCCTCCCCCGGCTCGGGAATCACCCCACTGGTCCCCGTGTCGGCGCCGCCGGGGGGTCGGGACACCGCGGCTTCTGTCTCCCGGACCCTCGTCCCCGGCAAAGTTGTCCCACTCGGGGCTGCGTGGCCCTAAGCGGCTTCCGAGCTCAGGGTCACCATTTTTTTCTCCCTCTTTCGGCTTGTTTGTGCGCGGTCGTCCTAACCCCCCCCCCCCCCCCCCCCCCCGCTCCGGCCTAGTCCACTCCCTCCCCATGTCGGGACGGCCCCCTTCGAACAGGCGTTCTTCCTTTCCTCGTCATCCTCTTGCCTGGAAAAGGCTCGAATTTTCTTCTTTTCTCTCTTTCACCTCCGTGGCATTCTAATTACTTCTCTTCTCTGGCAAAGATAGGGATGCCCTCCCTGGATTACTTGTATTCCTCTCCCTGGAGTACCAGGCTCGGGCACAGTCCTGCCCTTAGAGAAATTTCTCTTTGCTCTTCAAGGGCTCCTTGCAGAGAGGAGGCAATGAACAGAACTTCCCATTTAAAACTATTTTGGCTAAAGCCTTCAGGGGATTCCCAGCATCTAAAACATTAACACTCGAGGTGATCTCTGCTGGGATTAAATTCCTACACTGGACACCATAAGAATGTGTCAGAACAGGTTCCCTATGCAAGGGGTATCAAACCCAAAACACCCACGTTTGTACTCCACCACTTAGACCAGTAGGAGGGGGCAAAATACGGGTCTTAAAGATTCATTTATATTTTAAAACATACCACGGTGAACCGTTTTCCCGAGAAATACAGCATTTCTCCTGTTTTTAGTTTTACAAACCCACCGGGTAATTTCACCTCTTGGGGTTGAGGGACTGGAGGGGACTTAAGCCTGGCATTAGTGTGTAGTCATATTGTTTCAGTGAATCAGAGGGATATGGTTTATCCTGGAAGGTGCTGACTTTATAGACTATTGAGTTTGTACATGGAGCCCTGCTTAGTAACTGTTAGGCCATTGTCTGTTGCACTGATGACTTTAGTTGGCAGTCACTATCCTGTAGGATGTTTCTCAGATATTGCCTAAATAGCTTAGAAATATTGTAGTCTCAAGTGTCAGAAGGAAAAGAAAATATCAAGAGGTGATCCTTAGAATAGGGCTAATGTACAATTGGATGCTAAAAATAATCAAGACAGTAACACCATTTGGGCAGTAGTCATTAGATAATTTTCCATGAAACAAATGCTTTATCAAAATCTAAGTTTAGCTTTGAGACCAGTGTAGAAGCAACCTAACCTTCCTTTTGCAGGGAATAGACTAAACTTATATGGGCTTTAAGCTCTTAAAATACATAATAGTTATATAAGAGATGTATGCTGTCCTAGGCATTTTTCTCATTCAGCATAAAAAGTACTTAATGCTTTTTGTGTTTTTCAGATTCTCTGAAGTTACACCCATCCCAGAATTTTCATAGAGCTGGACTATTGGAAGGTCAGCAAAGTGCCGTTTTTACAGCATATTGTGTTAGTATGCAAAGGCTTTCTCTGAGATGGAGTTGAAATGGAAAAGAGGGAAACTTTGCAGACTCACACAATGTAGTTTTTTGCTAAGGAGCCTGATCCTTCTTTTAGAGCAGCTTAATGTTTCAGTGGGTTTCGTTGTTGAGCTTGAAGTGCTTGTAGGCCATTGTATTTGCTTTGAGAGGCCTCAGGGAAATCCCTTACAATCATTTAAAATTATATGTTGGGTGTTCTACTTTAGAATTCCAGTTAATTTTTTTTTAACACAAGCTGAATTTGAAAGGTTCAAACATAAAGATGATAAATTAATAAATACAGCAGTGACACCAAACACACACTTAGATTAAATTCTAAATTGGAAACTTTTTTGGATGTTGTGCATTTCAAAATGATATATAATTTATTTACCAATTATTGATCTGATTTCTATATCATTATATCTAAGGATAAAAAGCTAAGTAATTGATTAAACTATGCTTAGAAAAAAAATGCCCATAGAATGTTCTGGAAAAGTTAATAGGATATGTACCTTAAACAGATGATAATTGCTTTAAAATCTTTTTATTTATTTATTTTTTAGACTTTATGCTTAATCATCAGAGTTTGGTGTTAGATAGTAAGGTATTATTTCTCCATTATTTAGAAATGAGAAACAACTGAAATTTTGTAAAAGACTTGGAGAAAAAGTTCATCAGCAGCAGAAACACTCCTTTCTGTGTTAGTCCATACTTCTTATCCAAAGCCAAGTGCCACTGTGAAATCTACGTATCCACTAACAAGTACTTTATGAACTCTTTGAAAAGGGCCTTGGATATTTTTCTATAACTTGAATTCATGGCTTTTTCCTCTCTAGAGGTAGGTTAGTCCTGTAGATACAGTGGGGGAAGTGGGTGTTGTAATTCACCTTAGGTTTAAATACCAGTTTAGCAACTTCTTCAGCTCTGTGACCTGAGGCAAGAGATTTTTACTGTTCTAAACTTTATTATTTCTTCTACAAAAGTAGCTCTCCCCTTAGTTAGCTAATGTGTATTAAAGTGCCTAGTTATAGTGTTTGGCTTTATTATTATTATTTTTATTGTTTTATTATTGGATAGTACTGGGGATTTATTTACTTTTGATTTTTGAGACAAGTCTCACTATGTAGCTCTTTTGTTGTTGTCCTGATGCAACTCCATATAGATCAGACTGGCCTGAAACTTAGAGTTGTCTGCCTCTGCTTTGAGTCCTGAAATTAAAGAGTGTGCCACAGTGCCCAGCAGTACTGGGGATTTAACCTGGGACTTCAAGAATGGGAAACAAATATTCTCACTTTGCCATATAGCCCTCACAGGGAGAGTCATAATCGGAGCGATTACCAGGCAGTAGAAAGACGGGGAAAATGTGTTCATTACTTAAGGATGTATTTTATAAATGTTAAGGGTTTTTTTTTTTTGTTGTTGTTTCTTTGTTTTTAGGATTATTTTTATGTGTATGGGTGTTTTGCCTGCCTATACATGTCTCTGTAGCACGTGTGTGCCTTGTGCTAAGAGACTAGAAAAGAGTTTGGGATCCCCAGAGACTGGAGTTACAGATGGTTGTGAGCTGTCATGTATGTGCTGGGAACCAAACCTGGGTCCT
This sequence comes from Microtus oregoni, assembly GCF_018167655.1. Lineage (NCBI taxonomy): Eukaryota > Metazoa > Chordata > Mammalia > Rodentia > Cricetidae > Microtus > Microtus oregoni. The sequence continues at coordinate 48,208,631 of NW_024543063.1, forward strand.
CTGAAAGAGCAGCCAGTGCTCTTCTGAGCTACCTCTTCAGTTCCTTAAAAGTTAGTTTTTTAACGTTAGCATCAGCTATATTGTTTTAACAATATAATTTAGAGCATATAAAAGCTCCTCAAATATTTATTGATTATATTTGTACATATAAGCTTGTGAGTGTGCGTATTAACGTGAAGATGTTTTTAAAACTAAATCAGAAGAAGAGAGACATTTTTAGAAGGGTGTTCTGTTTTGTTGTGTTTTTTGTTCTTTTGGAGACAGAATTTCATTATGTAGCCCTGGCTGTCCTAGACTCACTATGTAGAACAAGCTGGCCTCAAACTCATATCCTCTGATCCTTTGTTGCCCAAGTGCTGGATTAAAGTTGTGTAGAAGTATTTTTTTTTTTTTTTGGTTTTGTTTTTTTTTCAAGACAGAGTTTTTCAGTGTAACAGCCTTAGCTGTCCTAGTATTTGTTTTTATTTGTTTTGTAGACCAGGCTGGCCTTGAACTACTTAGATCCACCTGCCTCTGTCTCCTGGGTGTGGGGATTAAAGGCGTGTTCCATCACTGCCTGGTGAAATGCTTTTTGTTTTTTGTTTTTTTTTTCTCCACTCAAGACAGGGTTTCTCTGTGTAGCTTTAGAGCCTGTCCTGAAACTCGCTCTGTAGACTAGGCTGGCCTCGAACTCATAGAGATCTGCCTACAAGGTGTGTGTCACTACTGCCAGGTGTGAAGTGTTTCTTAATGAAGATTTTTAGGTTTTGTTCTCAATGATGATAATGCCAGACCATATTTGTTTACACTATCCTTTCTCCATCCTGGACTACAAACCCAAGGAGTATTATAATCAGAGAGATTATAAGGCAGAAGAAAGATAGGGAAAATATGTTAATTATTTAATGAGCTATTTTAATGAGTTTATAAAAATACTAATGTGCATACTACATGTTTGTGCCTATATGTTAATTTTTTTTTTTTTTTTTGTGTGTGTGTTTTAGAGACAGGGTTTCTCTGCCTAGCCCTGGCTGCATTTTTTATAGTTCCATCTACTTTTTGTTTGTTTGGTTTTGGTTTTTTTGAGACAGGGTTTCTCTGTGTAGCTTTGGAGCTTATCCTAGAACTTACTCTGTAGACCAGGCTGGCCTCAAACTCACAGAGATCCGCCTGCCTCTGCCTCCTGAGTGCTGGGATTAAAGGTGTGTGCACCACTACCACCTGACAGCTGGTACTTTGAATTAACCACTGGACATCTTCTCCAGCCTTCTTTTCTTTTCCTTTCCTTTCTTTCTTTCTTTCTTTCTTTCTTTCTTTCTTTCTTTCTTTTTAAGGCAGGCTCTCACAGCCTAGGTCCTCCTGACCCATCCTTTTAAGTGCTGGAATTAGAGTTGTTGGTAGCTTCTACATCCTAGTGGATCAGTGGACTCAGAATTTCTGTAACCCTTTTGAGATGTTAAATAGCAATTATCCCACTTTAGAGATAAAATGGAGACATATGAACATTTAATGACTTGCCTAGAAGCACATACTTAGTAAGTTATAGCATCCTGCTGTTGCAGCTGCTTTTCCTTCTCTTTCTCCCTCTTTCAAACTTTCAGTCCTCCTGTCTCAGCCTCTCAGTGCTTGGATTCCATGCCCAGCCAACTTAAGTTTTTAAGAAAACAAGTTATAAAACCTGCAGTTGGAAATTATTAAACTTGATAAATAGGTTAAAAATTATCCTTGCCATTCAGCAGTGTTTGCTTTTAGCCTGCCTATTAAAATAGTGCTGAGATTTCTTGCTACCATGATTTTAGTTAATGTGATGATTGCCTGACAATAGGTACATGGTCTTAACTAATTAGTACAATAATGCACAAATATTAAAATGACTTCAACTGTAGGAGATCCAGTGCTCTCTTCTGACTTCAAAGGGCTCCCTCACATGCCTGGCATATGCACACATAAATTTAAAATATATATAAATCTTTAAAAAACACTGTATTTTTGTTATTAAAGGTTTTATTTTCTGAGTGTGAATATCTTGCTTGCATGCATGTGTACCATGTACATGCAGTGCCTTTGAGACCATAGTGGGTGTGAAATTTTCTGGAACTGTAGTTAAAGGTGGTTTTGAGCCACCATGTGGGTGCTGGAAATCAAACCCCTGTCCTCTGCAAGAGCCAGAAGTGCCTTTATTTGGTGAGTGAGTGTGTGTATGTGTGTGTTGTGGGGGGGGGGGAGGGAGAAGAAATGTATATAATATATATATTTAAAAATAGCATGATTTCTAGTTAGGTACAAATTCATTACTAGCCAGGCATTAGTGATGCACGCCTTTTCCCCAGCACTCAGGAGGCAGAGGCAGGCAGATCTTTGTGAGTTTGAGGCCAGCCTGGGCTACAAGAGCTAGTTCCAGGACAGGCTCCAATACTACAGAGAAACCCTGTAAAAACCAAACCAAACCAAACCAACCAACCAACCAACCAACCAAACAAAAAAAAACCCCAAACCAAACTTGATTACTAAAGCTAAGAATTATCTGGGGGGAAAGTCACCATATTTTAGAAATTGTCTACTGAAAGACACTTGTTTTGGTTTATTTTGTTTGCCAGGCCTAATAACTTAGACTTATGAGGCTGAGGCCAGAACATGACAGGGCCAGGTCTGATCAACTTCATGAGACATTGTCTCAAAATAAGTCTGGCAGATAGATAATCTGGGAATTGCAGCTTTAGTACAATGTTTTCAGTGTTCTAGGTCCAGTGCTCAGTACGAATGTACTGAGAATGTACTAAGAAATGAAAGTAGACATTCAGGAAAAGGTCAAAGATGGGCAGTGGTTACCCACGCCTTTAATCCCAGCACTCAGGCAGAGGCAGGCAGATCTCTAAATTTGAGGCTAGCCTGGTTTAGAGAGCAAGTTCCAGGACAGCCAAGGATACACAGAGAAACCCTTGTCTTTAAAAAAGAAAAGAAAGAAACCTAAAAAACCATTGAATTCTTTTTTTGTTTTGAATTTTTATTTAATTTTTATTGATCTGGACCATACCTAAAGACTGTAAATATCATCATTATGAAAATAATGACATTGAAACATGTCAAAAGTCCCGACTAGAAGTTCTGATTCCAGCTTCTTGTTAATTCATTCTCCCAGTGATTTCCTATCATGTGTTTTGTTGTTACTTGTTTGTTTTTAGAGAAAGTTTTTGTTTCTACCTCCCAAGTACTAGAATTATCCAATATGGGAATTATAACAATATAGGATTCTTTAAGAAGCATTCATAAGATAGTGAAAGAAATTCAACATGTTACACAATAGGTAGAAACATAATATCCTCTTGGCAATATTTATTTATCTATTTATTTATTTATTTGGGGTAGGGGAGGGTTTCTTTGTATGTAGCCCTGGCTATCCTGGAACTCACTCTGTAGACCAGGGTAGCCTCAAATCCAGAGATCTGCCTGCCTTTGCTTCCCGAATGCAGGGAGTAAAGGTGTGTGCCACTACCTCCTAACTTGTTTTATTTTTTTGAAAATAAATTTTTTCATACCCAGTAAGGCTCCATTGGAGATTTCTCATTTTTTGAGTAGTTATCAGTTGAAGATAGCTTCTTGGTTAGGGATGGGAGCTCATGTCCACTTTGGGGGAATATTTTAATGTTCACAATTGGCAAATCGTTTGCTCTCTCTGGTGAGGGTCTTAGGGTTTTCTAAGGCTGCAGCGAAACATTGTTACCAAAAAGCAGATTGGAGAGGAAAGGGTTTATTAGATTTACACTTCAGTATTGGTTTTCATCATTGAAGGAAGTCAGGACAACAACTCAGACAAGGCAGGATCCTGGATGGCAGGAACTGATGCAGAGGCCATGGAGGGTCACTGCTTACTTATTGGCTTGCTTACCATGACTTGCTCAGTCTGCTTTATTTTTGTTTTTAAGTTTTATTTATGTGCATTGGTGTTTTGCTAGCATGAGGATATTGGGTACCTTGGAACTAGAGTTACAGCTGTGATCTCCCATGAGGGTGCTGGGAATTGAACTTGGGTCCTCTGGAAAAACAATCAGTTCTCTTAACCACCGAGCCATCTCCAGTTTGTTTTCTTATAGAACCTAGGACCTCCAGCCCTGGCATGGCATCACCCACTATGGGCTGGGCCCTCCTGTTGATCACTTGATGAGAAAATGCCTTATAGCTGGATCTCATGGAGGCATTTCCTCAACTGAGGCTCCTTCCTATTATGCTTTTGTCAAATTGACACATAAAGCCAGAGAGTACAGTATCTTTATGAGGTAGTTGTAGCATATCAGAGGTTTGAACTCTTATCTTGGTTGATAATCAGGCTTAGAATTGGAAAGTAGGAAAAAAATAAGCAGAAGTCAGTTCTTGCTCTCGCTCTCTCGTCTCTCAGTTTAATTTTATTATTGTGGATGAAGTGTGATGTGGATGAAGTGCTCATATTTGTAGATTGGGGGACAACTTTCTGGAGTTGGTTCTCTTTCTTTCCACCATGGGTTCCAGAGATGGAACTCATATTATCAAGCTGTTATTCTTGCTGACCTAGGGTACTTAATTTCTTTGGCAGTACTTTTATGACATCATAGGAATCTGTTTCTGTTGCTTATTTCTGCTGGTATGTTTCAGAGACAAAATGAAATTGAGAAGAGATGGGCAACAGAATAGGAGCCTCAAAAATTAGTTCTTTATTTTGCTGGTGTTGTTTTTTTTCCTGAGCTTCCTGAAAGTTCTGTGTTAGGAATTAGAATATTGCAGTGTGGCCCAAGAATCTGAGGGACATCACAGTACTTTTCTTCACTGAGAAATAGGCTTCCTTCTTCCCAGAATTCTTCTGTTCTCAGTGACCCACCTCTACTTCCTGTCTGGTTGTTCAGCCTATACTTCCTGCCTGGCTACTGACCAATCAGCGTTTATTTAAAATATAATTGACAGAATACAGATCATCGTCCCACACCATTTACGTACATACTCATTTTAATAATAGTTTTTACAAATATTGCTAAGCATAACTTTTAGCATAAAACAATAAATTATATAAATCACTTAATAAATCCATGTAAGATGTTCTTCATCATTAACATTGGGAAATATAATTAAAATTACCAGAGATACTTCTCTCACTTGTTAGAATAACTGTGATCAAAAGATGAGCCAAACATTATGGTACATTCTTGTCATCCCAGTTATACAGGAGGCTGAGGTAGGAAGATCCCTTGAGCCCTTTTGAAGCCAGCCTGGGTTACCTAGTAAGACCCTGTCTCAAACAGAAAAGGACAACGTGTTTACCATCATGTGGCGATGAATACACTACCATTGTGAATGTAGAAATCATGACATTAACATTTTAAAGAATCAGGCATTTCCTCAAAATTAAAAAAATGTGGGGGCTGGAGAGATGGAGAGTACTTACTGGTTGTTCTTCCAAAACACTTGGGTTCCTAGCACCCAAATGGCAGCTCACTACCACCTGCAACTCCAGTTCAGGGCATCTGACACCCTCCTCTGGACTCTAAGGGCACCAAACACACATGTGGTGCAGATATACATGTAGGCAAAACACTCATACACATGAAATAAGAGTAAATCTTTAAAAAGTAAAGCATATGGAATTATCCTATTACCTAGAAATTGTGCTTTTAGATAAGCACCTAAGAGAAATGAGTACATATGTCCACACAAAAGTATTTGTAGCAGCATTACTTATAAATAGCCTCAAATGTCTCTAAAAACTTTAAAAACCCAAATGTCTATAAACTGATTGATAAATGGGTAAGCAAAATTTGGAATATCCATACAATGGAATATTATTTGACCATAAAAAGAAATAAAGAAAGCTGGATGGTGATGGCACATACCTTTAATCCCAGCACTTGGAGGCAGAGGCAGGTGGATTTCTGTGAGCTTGAGGCCAGCCTGGTCTACAAAGGACAGCCAGAACAATGAAATCCTATCTCAACAAAACAAAACAAAAAACCAACCAACCAACCAACCAACCAAACAAACAAACAAAAAAACCAAGAAAAAAGAATCCACTATATTGTGGACTTGAAACCATGTTAATCACAATAACTACATGTTATATAGTCCCATTCCTAATACTGTACAAAAGGTAGGTAAATCTAGAGACGTGTAGGTTAGTGTTTACTAAGGTGGGAGTGAGGGAGGAATAGGGGCATAGTAGTTTTCAAAAAAAGATATAGAAATCTTTAGGAGTGATAAAGTGTTTTGTAATTTATAATAATGGCTGTGAAAAACTTGAGCTATACTAAAAGCCATTATTCACTTTAGTTGAATTTTACATGGTATATGAATTATATCAGTACACATACATGAATAGCATGTATAGGAAAAGTTGAAATAGTATGTTTAAAACAATAGGGTTTATGTATTTGATTTTTTTTTAGTGTAAAAGGCTAGCTCTAGTAATAAAATATTGATTGTGGAATATTAAATGTATTGACTGTAGGAACGTAGAATGGTGTAGCTGCTATGTACAACAGGCAGTTCTTCAATAGGTTAAGCATAATTCTCACACAATTCATCTATTCTACTTGTGGTTACATATGAAAACAGTGATTTAAAACAATACTTGCATGCTAGCAACATACTTTACAATAGTCAAAAGGTGGAAAGGATGGGAGCACAGTGGTAGAGTGCCTGCTAAGCATATACGAGCCCCTCGTTCATTCACACAGAAGTCTCGGCAAGGTAGCACACACCTGTCATTTCAGCAAGCAAGAAAAATATGAATTTGAAACCACCCTGGATTATGTATTGAGGCTGGCTCAGAATTAAAAAAATAAAGATGGAAACAACTAATGTCCATGAATACATGTCACGGCTAAACAAAGTACATTATGTATGAGAACAGTAGAGTATTATTCACCCTTAAACAGAAGTGAAATTTTGGTCCTTCCCACATGGTGTATTAACTTTCAAAACATAGAAAGTAAGCTATTCATGGGATATACCTATAAACCCAGCACTTAAGAGGTGGAAACTGGAAGATCAGAAGTTCATGGGTCAGCTTGGCTACATAGTAAGTTGAGGTCAGGCTTGGCTACATGAGATCTTGTCTCTCAGAAAATCAAAACAAACCAAAAATACAAAGTGAAACAAGCCAGACAAAAAGAGAAAATGTATGATTAAAAGATATGCTTGTGTTTTATTGCTAATTACTTATGCCATTGAATTGTGTACTTAGAAATGGCTAAGGTAGTATAAATGTAATATATGTGTTATACCACAAAAATATTCATAATTTTTAAAATTTAAGTGAGACATACTAATTCTCTCTCTCTTTGAGACAGTGTTTCAAGTAGCTTAGGCTAATCTTAAATTTATGTATGTAAATGTATGTAACTGAGGGTGACTTTAAACTTTGATACTCTTGCCTCAGCCTTCTAATTCCTGTTATTGCAGGCTTTGCTACTATGCTGTATACTTATTAATCAAAACTAAAATTTAAGAAGCCAGATGGCTTCATGAAAAATTTGTGAATAAGTGTATTAGCCTCATTTAGATGGGATGTAATATTTTTCACTATGGTTGATTGATGGAGGAAGGTCATTGGCTAATAAAGGAACTGCCTTGGCCCATTTTATTGGTTAGAAGATAGGTGGGAGGAGTAAACAGAACAGAACACTGGGAGAAAGAGGAAGTGAGCTCAGACTCCACAGCTCTCCTCTCGGAGCAGACGCCTGAGAGAGACGCCATGCTCCTGGCTCCTGGGCAGACACACGCTATGAAGCTCCGACCCAGGATGGACATAGGCTAGAATCTTCCCGGTAAGACCGGTGCCCACAGATTATTAGAGATGGGTTGATCGGGATATCAGAATTAGCCAGTAAGGGCTAGAGCTAAAGGGCCAAGCAGTGTTTAAATGAATACAGTTTGTGTGTTGTTATTTCGGGGCATAAGCTAGCCATGTGGGCAGCCGGGGTGCTGAGGACGCAGCCCCGCCACTCTTATTACTACAGTTGATTCATTTTGTTGATTTGTAGAAAGCAAATATTATTATTATTTAATAATAGCAAGAGAATTGCAGTTGTCCAATACATGTCACAAAATTGTGGCAGTGAGCCAGAAAGAAAAAAAATTACATAAGTGAAGTGAGACATACTTCTGTAGCTATGGAAACTAAGCTCTACTGAGTCTCAAAAAGATGTTCTTGTGCTTATATTTGTATCATTAACTAGACATTGATGGGGTTAATGAGGACCTTGGATAATTGTTAAGTTAAATTGATATATTCATTGAAGGGCTTGGTTAGAGGGCACTGTTGGGTGGTTTAGTGCTTGTTTTATATGAACATTAAAGTAATTTTTGTTTAACTTATGAGATAATTTTATATGAGAGTATATGAATTTTTGTATTATCAGAGACAGGTCCTCACTTTTCAGCTCAGGCTGGCTTCTTAACTCATCCTCCTGCTTTAGTCTCCAGAATACTAAGATTGCAAGTATGTGCTATTATGTCTGGCATATGTGAATTTTTTGGGTTTTACATTGTGCTATTACCTGTATTTTTTGAAAGTGAATCCATTTTATGCTGAGCGTTTTGAAGAAAAGTTGAATCTATTCAAAGGAAATAAGGTCTTTTTGTTTGTTTTTTTTTTGTTTGTTTGTTTTAGGGTAAGTTACTCTTTTTTAAGACAGGGTTTCTCTGTGTAGCCCTGGCTATCCTAGAATCCGCTCTGTAGAGCGGACTGGGCTGGGACTCAAAGAGATCCATCTGCCTTTGCCTCTGAGTTCTGGGATTAAAGGTATGTGGTACCATCACTTGACAAGATTAGTTATTTTTTTACAGAGAAGTCTTTCAGAAATTGAAGCTTATTTTTCAGGTTCTAACAAAATTAAACTTTTAAATGTTGCGTATGTGTGCTTGGAATTGAACCTAGGACCTTAGATGTGCTAGGAAAATAGTCTATCCACTCACCATTTAGCTATATTCCTAGTTCTAAAAAGGGTGATAACCTGGGAGGTTGCTAGGAATTGAACTTTTTTTCCCCTCCAAGACAGGGCTTCTCTGTGTATCTTTTGGAGCCTGTCCTGGAACTCACTCTGTAGACCAGGCTGGCCCTGAACTCACAGAGATCTGCCTGCCTCTACCTCCCGAGTGCTGGGATTATAGTAGCACGCCACCACCTCCTGGCCTAAATAGGATTTTTTAAAAGAAGATTTAATTTATATTTAATATGTTTGTGCATGTGGGGTGGAGTTTTGTGCATATGCGTGCACAAAATGTTGCATATTTGTGCAGGTGTCACTAGAGGCCAGAAGAGGAAGTCAGATTCCCTGGGACAGGAGTTACATTGGAACCAGAGTTGGTCCCCCGAAAGAGCTGTATGTGGTTCAAGTACTTTTAACCTCCCAGTCATCTTTCCAACCCTAGGTATTTTTTGTAATTATCTTACACTGTTTATAGCCTGCTTTACTAAACAGTATGTTACAGAGTAGACATTTGATGTACTCCAAATCTGTGTTTCTAATGACTGCATTGTGTCATGATGTGTTTGAGTCATTATTTATTTATTCTTGTATTGATGGCCTTTACATTTAGGGCATTTCCAGTTCTGCTATATAAATACTGGTGGAGAGCATTTTTTTTTTTTTTTTTGGTTTTTCGAGACAGGGTTTCTCTGTGGTTTTGGAACCTGTCCTGGAACTAGCTCTTGTAGACCAGGCTGGTCTCGAACTCACAGAGATCCGCCTGCCTCTGCCTCCCAAGTGCTGGGATTAAAGGCATGCGCCACCATCGCCCGGCTGGAGAGCACTTTTACATGTTACTTAACTGTATTTTCTCCTTAATTGAAATTTATAAATGCCTAGATCTGGTGTCATAGGCCTGTACTCAGGAGACTGAAGCAGTAGTATTTAGTTAAAGTTTAAGGCCAGCTTGGCCTAGCAGTGAGCTGTTGAGTGAGACCCTGTCTCAAACAAAAACAAACCAACGAAACAAAAACAGAAAGGAAAAGAAAATGGCAGGTTTAAATAGATATATTTTTGTTCAAACCAAACAAATTCTAGAGTTTTGATATAATTTGAACATTGTGTGTGTGTCTGTGCACACACTTTCTAAGTATGATTGCATGGATTAATGAGTAAAGGTTAGAATTTTATTTTATTGGTTAGCTTTTAAAAAAATGTGACCTGTGCCAAATCCTTTCTTCCATGTTACAGTAAAATATCTTGAGGAGGGAGCTGAAATTAAATGATATTTGCCAAATGAATAACTTGAATTTACCACTTGTAGTGTGGGCACAGTTCCTGGGAACTGTTGGGAGTGCTCGACCTCTGACTTATTTGCCTCTTTTCTTTTCTTTTACTTGTTACTTTGAGACAGTCTCACTAAATTGTGCAGGCTCTTCTAGAGCTCATTGTGTCACCCAGTCAAGGCCTTGAACTTTTGAAATCTCCTGTTTATACCCCCAGAGTATCCAGAAGTACAGAGGCCTGTGCTACCAGTAACTCTTAGAATACAAATTAAGACTGGTTTGATCCTGTAACTGGTTGGTATGCAATATGAGAGATAAGGAGGAATGATGGTAAACTGATAGTTCATTATTGGAAGACAATACACCATTAAAATTATTATTATTAGCTGGGTAGGGGTATCACATGCCTTTAATCCCAGTACTCTGGGAGGCAGAGGTAGGCAGATTTCTGAGTTTGATGCCAGCCTGGTCTGCAAAGTGAGCTCCAGGACAGCCAGGACTATACAGAGACACCCTGTTTCAAAAACAACAACAATAACAAATTATTATTACTGTTACTACTATTACCACTACTACATAATGTGTAAGCCTGTACACCATGTGCATACAGTACCTGCAGAAGCCAGAAGAAGGCACCAGATTCCACTATAGTTGGTTGTGAGCTACCATGTGGTTGCTGGGAATTCAAAACTCAGGATCCCTGGAAGATCTCTTAATCACTGGGCCATCTCTCCAGCTCTTTAAAGATTATTTTTGTGACTGTGTGAATGTGTGTCTACATGTGTGTGCAGGTGCTCTGTAGACCAGGTTAGTGTCAAACTCACAGAGATCTGCCTGCCTCTGCCTCCTGAGTGCTGGGATTAAATATGTGCACCACCACTGCCCTGCCATACAAATATTTTTAAGTTATATTTGGGGGAAGCATGCTATGGCACACATGGAAGTAGAAGACAACCTGTAAAACAAATCAGTTCTCTTCACCGCCTGAGTTCTAGGGATCAAACTAGTCACAGGCTGGGTGGCAAGTGTCATTAACTACCAATACATTTCTGAAAGTAGTAGTAGTCCACTATGCCAGCGATGAGAAATAAGTCAATTAGGAACTGATTACAGTGTTATGAACAAAGCCTAGGTAAGTGATAAATGTGAGGAAGAGGAAGTAGCGGCAGATAGCACAGATAGCTGCTAAAAGCATTTGTGAAGAGTTATGACAAGAAGCCCCCAAGGGAAGGTAGAAAATGCAGTAGCAATATCAATAGACCTGTTTGGGGTGAAGGAGTTGATAAAAGGAATGACAAAAAGATGGGCAGGCCTAGTGACAAAGGACTGTTACAGTCTGAGCTGCTCTGCAGTTAGAGGCATTAGGTTTCCAAGTTTAAGAGTTGCCTAGTTTCCAGAATTAGTTAAAGACTGTAGGACCCAGCCGCGACAAGCTCAGTGGAGGCCAGAGTCTCAGTAATTGACCCTGAGGCAATCCCTGGTTCCCATAAAGACCATAAACTGAGACTACCAGGCACCACCCCAGGAACAGACCTTCCAAAGGAAATTCCTAACGTTCCAACCATTGTAGGTAGAATCACCTGCTATCACGCACCCATTGCTTCTCACCAGGTTAGATAAATGTCGCCAATCAGGGGTCCTAAACCTTAGAAATGTGTCACCACACACCCTACTAATGTAACTTTTCTGGGTTTTTTGCCTTTAAATTCTGCCCTCTAGAAGGGCAGGGTGTTTCCTATTGGTGCTGCTGCTGCGCCAGTTGTTCCTGCCAGCTTGTATTGTACACAGAATAAACCTTGCTTTTGCATTTTGGTGAGTTGGTCTCCCTGGTGGTCTTTTGGGGTCCCCATGGACTGGGCACAACAAAGACCAACCTGGGATAAAGTAAGACCTTGTCAAAAGAAAAAGGAAAGAAAGAAAAAGATTTGGGAATATGTTTTGGTGGTAGAACACTTGCCTAGCATGTACAAGATGCAAAATTCAACCCTAAGTGCCACAAACAAAGCAAACAGATAAATATAAGTTTTGTAAACAACAACAACAAACCCAAAAAACAAAAACACTCCCCCCATCAAAGCTGAGTCGGGGTGGGTCACACCTTTAATCCCAGCACTTGGGAGGCAGAGACAGGTGGATCTCTGTGAGTTTGAGGCCTCAGCCTGGTCTACAGAGTGAGTTTCAGGACTACCAGGACTGTTACATAGAGAAACCCTGTGTTGGAAAAAAAAAAGTTTTGGTAACCAAGTTAAAAATGGATTTGGGATTTAGAATTCTCTTGAATTTTAAAGAACAGATAATAGTCATGTATGGGTATGCTCACTTTTAGTCCCACTGAGGTAGGTGAATCTCTGTGAGTTTGAGCCAGTCTGGTCTACAAAGTGAATGAAGGCCAACCAGGGATACACAGTGAGAATTTCTCTCAAAAATAGCTAGCTATCTAGCTAAATAATAATAAAGGCCCAGAGATGAATATAAGAAAGTCTGAAAGTTGGTGATCTGTAGTCTGATTTCTCCATGGAGAAATGAACTTCCAGGAGTGACAGACACAGGAGAGTGACTTTCAAAGAACCATTGTGAGGAATTGTTGGGAAAGCTGACAGGATGACAAGGAATACATTTTTATAAAAGGTTTCTGGGTTACTTGGAGGAAGGTCATGAATTCTTAAAGGTACTAGTCTGTAAGCTTTGATTATTCTCCATCAAAACCTTGAAGCTGTGGGTTTAGGAATGTTGAAGATAAGTGGTTAGTTTTCCAGGATTGGACATTATTAATAGGATGACAAACAGCATGAGCAGAGTATTACCTTTTTCTCTGCCCCCTCCCTCTTTTTTTTTGTGGTGGTGGTGGTAGGACTGGTTCTTGCTTTGCTTTGTTTTTTTTGAAACATGATCTCATGACCTTGAATTTTGTGATCCTTGTACTTCATCTCCACAATTCTGAGAATACAGGTGTGGGCCATTGTGTCCTGTTTAGGTGTTTCTTTGTATTGAACCCAGGCTTTATGAATGATGAACAAGCTCTCTTAACTACATTTCCAGCCTGCCTTTCCTTTCATCCCTTATCCCATCCACCCATCCATCCATCCATCATCCGTCCATCCATCCATTCACCCACCCACCCACCCACCCATCCATCCATCCATCCATCCATCTCTTTTTTTGACAGTTTTCCCACTGTAGGCTAAGGTGGCTTCATAATTCATGGTAGTTCTCTTGCCTCAGCTCGCACATGTTGAGAATAACAGTCATGATCTACAGTGCCCTCTTACTACTGATTTTGCACTTTTCCCCGATAATACTGCCTTATGTTTGATCTGTCAGAAGTATGCACATGTAAATCTGTGTGAACACACAAATATTACACTGTGTCTCTTAAAATATGGGAAAGTACAAAACAAGAATAAATTACATGAAATTCTGTGATAACTGGATAGTGGCCACCATTAACTAAGTTCATGATGATTCTTTCATGTATATATCTATATGTACACACTTCTGTTTTTTTATATGTTGCCTCATGAGTAGAATTCTAGAATACACCCTATTGTAGCAGCTTAATGATGCTATTAAATGTAGATCTGTTACCATTTACAATAGCTACAAAGTATTACATTGTTTAAATAACCAGGTTTACTCAATTAGCCAATTCTTTCATAATGGACTATTAATTCATTTTTAATACAACTCATAAATCAGTGTAATTACCATAGCGTGATTATTACCTGTGAGGAGTAATGCTGCTGATTGTGCAAGATTTTTGTATATGATGATCACTATTCCTGAACACTTCATCTTGTGTTTTTAAATTTGTCTTGTGTTTCTCAATTTCCCAGTGAATGGTGCAGACTTGTCTTCTAGCTTTATTTTGAGAATAAGAGTACATAAATAAGGGGCTGGAGAGATGGCTCAGAGGTTAAGAGCATTGCCTGCTCTTCCAAAGGTCCTGAGTTCAATTCCCAGCAACCACATGGTGGCTCACAACCATCTGTAATGGGGTCTGGTGCCCTCTTCTGGCCAGCAGGCATACACACAAACAGAATATTGTATACATAATAAATAAATATTTTTAAAAAAAGAGTACATAAATAAGATGACTTGTATGCTATTAGGTAAGACCTCACCAGATCATTAAGTATAGTTTTTTTAGTACAGGGTGTCTTGTAACCTAGTATGAAACTGTCCATGTAGCTAAAGATGACCTTGAACTCCTGATCCTGTTTCTACCTCCCAAATTCTGGGATTATAGATCTGAGCCACCACACTTGATTTTTGAATTTAAAAAAAAAAAAGGCCTTTATTGAATTCTTCAAAACTCTTGAAGAACCTGATAAGTCTATGAAAGTTTATTCCCTAAAAAAAAAAAAAAAAAAAAAAAAACCAGGATGCATTTTTGTTCTTGTATTGAAGATGATGGCTATCACAGGTAGTTTCTTTTAAATTTTACTTGTGGCGGAAGGTGTTTAATCAAGAAAATTGGCCACTCATTGTTTTGGTGTTTAAACTTGAAGTTTTTCATTAGGAAACAAAATCTCTCTCTCTCTCTCTCTTTCTCTCTCTCTCTCTCTCTCTCTCACACACACACACACACACACACACACACAAACACCTCAATCTTGCAACCCTAATACTAGAATTGAAAACTCAGATGCATTACCAACAGTGTAATGCAAGTCATTGACACTGGCTTAATGGTACTTTCTACAACTGAGCTCTTAAGGGATAGGCAGCTTCAGCTTTTTTATATATTGGCCAGATCTTGTGGTTTGTCAAGAGAAGCCCAAAGTCTGTATTTTTATGTAAAATCTGATTATTCAATTAACATTGACAAACACTGTAAAGGCCAAAGGGAACAATTATTTTTTTAAATTATTTTTGTGTTTCTTGTATGTAGTGTGCATGTTTGTGTGCAGATGTGTTCACCCAAATAGAAACATAAAGTTGAAATCAGGTACTTTCTGCTAATGCTTCGATCTTATTTTTTGAGGTCTCTATCTAGGAAGCCTAAGACCTATAGCAAGGAAAGCTATGTGTTTTCTCATGAAATTAAAATATTTTAGAATGGGCATGAGATATTTATTTACATGATTAATTTTTCAATAAAAGAAATAATGTCCAAGTCGTATCTCAGTAATACTTCCTTATTGCACACCCTTTTGAGGGCAGAAACTATGGCTTCCATTTGTTTCTAGATGTTCCAGTTACTATAATATTAATAGTAGTTTTGGGTGCCTTTTAATGTATCCCTGCTAGCTCTCACAAGGCAGATAGGTATTGCCACTATTTTAATTAAAGTAAGTCTTCATCTCTTGAGTAACTTACATAAGGTTATGTTGGTATACAACAGTGCCCACAATTGCCCCAAATCCAGGGTGATTGAAACCACTGATAGTGCTGTTTCCACTATAGTATGTTTTTTCTATGTATGAATACCCATGATAAGAGCAGTTTGAAAGGCCATGAGTGATGCCACATGCTTGGAATTCCAAATGCGCAGGAGATAGACACAAGAGGATCACCGCAAGTTGGAGGACAGCCTGTTCCATGCAGTATTTTTTTTCAAGCCTGGGATGCATCGTGGGATCCTGTCTAAACAAACAAACAAAAACCCGAACAAATAGAAATTTACAAATATGTCACAATAAGAGATTAGCAAAAATAGCTAATAGTAAAAGTAGAACAATCACAAACCATTAATATCATAAAACTGCCAGTGTAACTACTCTTGCCCATTGGGATCATTATTAAGTACAATAAAGTTTGCTTGGTTTCCTGAATAGTTGGGAATACAATCACATGCCGCTGTGGTAGCTTGATGGTGTTTTCTAAAATGAATTTTCTTTCCTTTTTGGTATCTCAGGCTTTTTCTTATTAACTGGTACTATTCTTTATATTGTCAAGTATATGCAATCTGTTTTCACCAAATAACATAAAATAAATAAGCCCTGTCTTCTCAAGTATCCTTTTTCGTCTCTTTGGAAAGGTTATAGAACAGTAGTTTTGTTTCAGCTTACCCTTAACTTACTTCCTCTGTTCCACTTGGACTTCAGCTCTGCCTTTTGGCTTCTACCTCTGTCATTCCCTTTGGCAGAAGTAACAGAAAGTACCTTTTTCCACACATCAAATAAGTGATGCTTTTTTTTTTTTGAGACAGGATTTCTCTGTGTAATAGTCTTGGCTGTCCTGGAACTCTTTGTAGACCAGGCTGGCCTCACTGAGATCTGCCTGCCTCTGCCTCCCAAGTGCTGGGATTAAAGGTGCCGCCCTCCCCCAGTAAGTGGATTCTTTCAAGTTATTTCTTCCTTGAGCAGAGACATTTTCACTTGTGGAAGTCCTCAGTATTCTTGTTGACACTTTTTAAAAAAATCCTTAATGCTTATTAATTTGTTTTTAAGATGGGCTCTCTGTAGGCTTGGCTATCCTGGAATTTACTACATAGACCATACTGACCTCTAACTCAAAGAGAGTCCCTTGCCTCTGCCTCCCAAGTGCTCAGATTAAAGCCATCATGCTCAACTCTTGATACTGTTTTCTTTGTTATTTGTTTTGTTTAGGTGTTTTAGGTTTTTGTTTGTTTGTTTATTTGTTTTGTTCTTTTCCTCTTCAAGAAAGGGTCTTAACTGTGTAGGCTTGGTTGTCCTGGGACTCACTATGTAGACCAGGGCTTGAACCTGACTCCGCCTCCCAAGTGCTGGAATGAAAGACATTAGCCACTACACCCTAGCTTGGTTCTATATTCTTTTTTTTTTTTTAACTGATTTATTGGGGCTGGCTAGATGGCTCAGCGGTTAAGAGCATTGCCTGCTCTTCCAAAGGTCCTGAGTTCAATTCCCAGCAACCACATGGTAGCTCACAACCATCTGTAATGAGATCTGATGCCCTCATATGCAGACAGAATATTGTATACTTAATAAATAAATAAATATTAAAAAAAATAAATTGATTTATTTTTACTTTATGTGCATTGGTGTTTTGCCTACATGGATGTCTGTGTGCGGGTTTCAGGTTCCCTGTAGTCAGTTGTGAATTGCCCTGTGGGTGCTGGGAATTGAATCCCGGGTCCTCTGGAAGAGCAGCCAGTGCTCTTATCCTCTGAGCCATCTTTCCAGCCTGGTTCTATATTCTTAAAGTTCCTTCCTCTCTATGATTTTCCTGCTTTATTGCTTTTCCTATTCTCATCTCTCTATGTATTTTTTTTTAAATTTATTTTGTGATATGATGTATGTTTGAGTGTTTGTACTACAATCAGTGTGGAAGCCAGAGGAAAACTGTGGAGTAAGTAATCTTCACCTTTGTGTTGATTTCAGGGATTAAACTCAGGTCACCAGGCCAAGTATCTTTACCATCTTGAAGCCCTGGTTTTTTTTTTTTTTTTTTTTTTTTTAGTGTACTATTAGCCTCCACTCCCCCAAAACCATACAAAATAACAGGAAATTTAAAGTGTAGGGTTTGTTTGTTTGTTTTGTGGGCTTTTTTGGACATAATTTTCCTGCCCAAGCTGGTTTTGAACTTCCTGAGTAGCTAAGGATGACCTTGAACTGCTGAATCTCCTGTTTCTACTTTCAGAGTCCTGGAATTACAGGATAAATTTATGCTACCCTGGGGATTGACTGTACACTTGGCAATTACTTAAGTGAGCTACATCCCCTGTCCTAAACTAACAGATAATGAAATAGCTGAATGACGTCTGTGGAACTCTTTAGTTTCCCATTTCCCCCAGGTGGCATAATGTGTACAGTGTATCCTATCTAAATACCTTAAAACACTAATATGCTTGAGAAAACTATACAATCTGGAAAATAACTCAAATAAATTCATATTTGGTAGCAAATTAGTAAGTTGGCTTACACTTTAAAATAGAAAAATTTGTTAAAACAGAGCATCACCTACCAGTTATTCTTGGACTCTATAATCTTTCAGAAATAAAATATCCAGTGGACCTGCAGCCAGTACATTTTTCCAGCAGAGATGCCAAGTTATGATGACTGTCAAGGCTGAAGTGTTTTTGTTTTTTGTTTTTAAATAAAAAGAATGTTGTCCCTTCAGTGCATAACGGGGTTGGCACACTGGAGATGTCAGCACTTAGTTGTAGAGTGTCTGATGTGAAACCTTAGCTTGGGATTTCACCTGCTTATCGAGGCAGTGAGCGGAGGAGGATAAGGGGAACACAAATATTTCCCAAGCCTTGTTTTGGAGTCGGTTGCGTTAAGGACACTTTCTATGCCTTATAGTAGTCATATTTACAAGGGTGCCGGGTATTGTTTTTGTTTTTATATTTAAAACAAGATGAAAGTGTTTACAAGTGGATTTTTCATTTTTATACCTGATGATTGGGCATTGGAGATGGCACGATTATGGACAGTGTCTATACCTTGGTAATCAAGGGGACTTCTATTATTTATGTAATAGTACCTGTTTGGGGCATTAATTCATGCCTTTAAAACATTTTATGTATATGGCTATATATGTATAGCATGTATGTCTATGCTCGGTTCTCAAGCCAGAAGAGGGCATTGAATCCTTGTAACTGGAGTTACTAGTGTGTTGTGAACTACCATATGGATTATGGGAATTGAACTTTGGCCAATTGTAAGAGCAACCAGTGCCCTCTAACCATTGGCACCATTTTTCATTTTTTTTCCCCCTGGTGTTTTGAGACAGGGTTTCTCAATGTAGCCTTTTTCCTAGAACTCACTTTATAGACCAGACTGGCCTCAAACTTACAGAGATCTGTCTGCTTCTGCCTCCCAAGTGCTGGATTAAAGGCATGCACCACCACTGCCCTGCTTTATTTTTGTATTTTTAAAGCATTCTCAACACAAAGTGTCCTCTTTGCCCTGCATGGTAATGCACACCTTAACTGGAGCTACACAACAGAGAGACCCTATTTTAAGACAGGGTCTCACTATGTAGCCCTAACTGGTCTGAACTCACTATATAAACAAGGCTGACACAACTCACAGAACTTTCCCTGCTTTTTCATCCTTTTTCTTATCACAAATAGTTTTTATTAAAAATATTAAATATTTTAATATTAAATATTAAAAATAATTTTTATTTATTTTTACTTGCCTGGCAAAAATGCTTGTGTGTGTTCACATATACATGTACATGTCCCTAGCCAAGAATTACCATGCAGAACTGCTTTTTTTCCCTCTTTCATTTCATTTTAGGCATAAGTCAATTTTCATTGTGTTCAGCTTGATTATTTGAAAGTAAATCAGAGATTCTCGAGGAACATTATAAGGGAAATGAACTTTCTGACAATTTTGGTGTTTAGTCTAACCCCAAAGTAATTGAATTCCCGTTCTCAGATCAATAAAGGTGAAGTGGAGACTAATAATTCAAAATCTATTAATAATACATTTCTTAGGAACAGATCTTGCTATTTAAACTACAGCTGCTCTATGAGCTGTGCCCTATTTTTGAATACCACCTTTATTGTGTGTATTTATTCAGTGATTTATCTCCTAAAAAGATTGTTTTTGAATTCACTATCTATTCCAGTTTGATTTTTTTTTTTTGTTTCTTTGGCCTGACTCCAAATTTCTTATCAGAAGAAAACTATTTTTTTATTTTCCCTTTGTTTCATCACACATTTTTATGTGTGTGTGTGTGTGTATGTATGTATGTATTTGGCTTTTTGAGACAGGGTTTCTCTGTGTAATAACTGTGGTTGTCCTGTAACTAGCTTTTTAGATCAGGCTGGCCTGGAACTCACAGAGATCCACCTGCTTCTGCCCCCAAGTGATGATGTTAAAGTCATGTGGTGCCTCCACTACCACCTAGCAATTCTGATAGTGTTTTGTTTCTCATGAGAATTGTTTTGAGATTGAAACTCTATGTGTGGGTTTTTTTTCTTTTTCTTTTCTTTCTTTCTTTCTTCTTTCTTTCTTTCTTTCTTTCTTTCTCCTCTTTCTTTCTTTTTTGAGACAGGGTTTCTCTGTGTAACAGTCCTATCTGTCCTAGAACTAGCTCTTGTAGACAAGGCTGGCCTCGAACTCTTGGAGATCTGCCTGCCTCTGCCTCCCAAGTGCTAGTATTAAAGGTGTGCACCAATACTGCCTGGGTGTGTCTTTTGCATAGTGGTCGGTCCTTGAGAATAATCAATGTTAATTGTAATTGTGTTACTAATGCTGGTATTTTGCTGAGAGAAGAGTAAGAAAATTATTGGTTGTCTTCCTAGACTCAATAAAGTGAGAGAGGAGGTATGGGGCTTGCAGACCTGTTTTTTTTTTTTTTTTTGTGAAGTGAGTAATAACAGAATAAAGCTGTAGACAGTGGTACTTAGGGCACTAATGCCCACCTAGGAAGAAAAAAAAAGTGCACTTTAAATTACAAATATTTTTCTTGCAAGGGCTTTAGTTCAGGTCTCAGTACCCACCCACAAAGCTGCTCACAACTTAACTGTATCTCCAGTTCCAGGGAATCCAGTGCTTTCTTCTGACATTGATAGATAGGTTCTTGTACACACGTGGTAGGAATGTATACACTTAAGCATGCTCACATGCGTGCGTGCACACACACACACAAAATTGTCCTTGGTTTTTTGGGACAGGGTTTCAGTTCTAGCTGTCTTGGTACTAGCTCTTGTAGACCAAGCTGGACTCAAACTTACAGAGATTCACCTGCCTCTGCCTCCCGAGTGCTGGGATAAAAGCGTGCGCCACCACCACCTGCCCCCCCCCCCCCACTTTTAAAAACCAGTTTCAGCCAGATGTGGTGGTTCATGCCTTTGATCCTAGTACTTGGGAGGCAGAGGCAGATGGATCTCTGAGTTCAAGAACAGCCAGAGTTACTAGGGAGACCCTGCCTCAAAACAAACAAACAAACAAACAAACACACAATTTCTCCTTCCCTCTTCTCCTGCCACAGGGTAGGATTTCTATTTTAAGCTTGATGTGCACTATGTTGAAAGTTTGTTGAACATTGAAGAAAGAACTAAATTGACCCAGAAGTAATTGGTAATGTAAATGGATCAGTTAGAATTTGTAGAGCAGGACCAAGCAAACAAGCCAGCCAGCTCATTTTCACATTGTTGCCTTTGTACCTAGACAGATTAATTTGTTTTGAGTACCTAAAAATGCTGATTTCATTTCTTCTCCTTTTCTAATTGGTCTGAGCCCTTACAGCAAATTCCTAGTTTCTGAATCTGCTCCCAATTCTACTTATTTTCTTTCCTTGTGCCCTTGAATCAGTCATCAGACTGGGGGGGGGGGGCACTTTTGTCCTACCTCCATAGGAACCTTGAGTAGGTAAGGAGAGAAGCACTTTGTGGACTGAGCTTTGGTGCCCCTGTGTTTGACACCAGTGAGGTGACCACAGGCAGGCCAGTACAGTGGCATTTGGCGCCCTCTAGTGTTACAGCTCCTTGTAGGATCTAAGCCCTACAAAATGTGAGCTGCAGTACTTCTATACTCCTAGGAAGTTAAAATGCCTTAGCCCTTGGCAGAAGCTGAGTTCTGGATTATGTTTAGATAAGGACATGACCTTGACAGCTGTCAGTTTTACAGCTCCAGACCATGAAGTATCTGAAGCCCTCAGTTCCAAAGGCTCGACAAGTCTCTGGAAATCTTCCAATAACCACGATGTGTCTTTTGGATATTATAGCCTTCTGTCCTTCAGCCTCTGCTCTTGCTCTTTGTCTGGTTTCACTGTCTCATCCCAACTTGACCATCTCTGGGAACTCTTCAGCTCCCTCTTTTTCAGCTGTCAGCCAGCTACCTTGCCACTTTCAGCAGTTTGGCCTGCAAGCTGCCATGCTTGCTTTTTATTGACTCTGCTTCTTGTGTTGGCAGTTCAGCCCTCCTTACTGGAAGCAGCAAGAAAGGACTGCTAGAGAGAAACCTTGTATTGGGCTTAGTGATGTAATACTGAGGCATGTATCACAGGGTGGTCTCCCAGCTAAGTCACCAAGTGAACCAGTCTGCTCCTATAGCCAGAGAAAGGATCTGTTGACTGAAGTTTCTGTTCTGCCTGGTCCTGCAGCTGCTCACTTCCAAAGAAACACACAGAGGCTTATACTAATTATAAACTGTTTGGTCTATTAGCTCAGGCTTATTAATTTGTTCATACAACTTAAATTAACCCATAAATGTTTAGCCATGTGGCCTTGTACCTTTTCTCAGTGAGGCATTCATTCTCATCTTGCTGCCTCTACATCTATCTGCCTTTCCTCTTCCCAAAATTCTTCTAGTCTGGTCGCCTTGCCTATACTTCCTGCCTAACTGCTAGTCAATCAGCATTCTATTAAACCCATATGAGTGACAATTTTTTACAGTGTAGAAGAGCATTATCTCACAACATTTCCCCCATTTTCTTTTCTAAATAAAAACCCTGAATCTTATCTCCTTTGTTTAGTCTTCTTCTTGACCATTATCTATAACTTGTAACCAGCATGCTAAATAAAGATAAACATCCATAACCTATTTTTTTTTTGGAATGTGGGTGTAGTTTTCTGTGCTACTTTCTGTGATTGGGGGTGCTGGTAATCTTATGGGGACCCAAAGAAAATTTAGGATTATGGTCAAGTCCTGAGGTGCTTGATCATCTTCAGCCAGCAACCTTGAAGCTGTTCTGGATGCAGAACTCAGAAGAAACTGCAACAGAGGTGCTCTGAAATGTTGGATCATCTGAGCCATCCATTCCCAGTAGAGATTTTCCAAGGGGTCTTCCTCAATCAAACCTTATTTTTCTTAACCAAGAATAAATCTATAGCCTTTATTTCCTGTGGAAACAAGCAAAACCTCTTCTCCAAAATAGCATATCTTTGACTTAAATTTTGAAGTCAAGGCTTCAAACTGATTAATCCAGCAGCATTTATAATCAAATGTCTTTTTTTGGGAGGGAGTAGTTTGAGACAGGGTTTCTCTGTGTAGCTTTGAAGCCTGTTCTGGCACTTGCTCTGTAGACCAGGCTGGTCTCAAAGTTACAGAGATCCGCTTCCCTCTGCTTCCCCAGTGCTGGGATTAAAGGCGTGCATCACCACTGCCTAGCTTCAAATGTCTTGTAGCAGATGTTGCTCTTTGCTCAACAAACAATTCAAAACAACACAATAACATACAATATCCAGATTCTCTGTGTATTTTCCACCTTTATGTGGCTTTTTAAAAACCTCTATTTTATTTTTATTTTTTAATTTTTGGTTTTATGAGACGTTTGGCTGTCCCGGAACACACTCTGTAGACCACGCTAACGTCGAACTCTTTGAGATCCACCTGCCTCTACCTGGGATTAAAGGCATGCTCACAACACCTGACTACTCTATTTCTCTCTCTTTATTTCTCTCTCTCTATTTCTCTCTCTCTCTCTCTCGACAAGGTTTCTCTGTAGCTTTGGTGCCTGGCTCTCTTTTTTTTAAAGGACTTTCTCTATCCTTTTTCTTTTCTCTCCCAAGCCTACGTATATTTTTTAAACACACTGTAAACCATTTAGAGGTTTTTTTTTTCCCCCATCTGAATCTCTCTTTATTGTATATCTTTATTTCTGAGCACATGAGTCTTTAATCTACTAAACAGCATGGCTAGGATTAAAGCTGTGGCTTTGGGGATTGGTTCTATCCCATTCCTTAGTTTTCTCAGAGTCTAGGCTTCATGGTGGAGGTACTGGTGGAAACCATGTTTATTGTCACAACCCTGTAGAGTTGCAAGGTCCATGCCACCACCAAGAAGCCTGCCGCTGCCAGCTGCTCATAAATACCATTTAATTGTTTGGTAGCAAGCCTCTTAAAATAGCTTCAAGGGTTTTTGCCACTATTGTTGAGTCAGGAAGCCTCTCTTAAGGGAGCCGTGCCTCTGCTTGCCTCTAGCAAAGAGAGCCCACCTGAGAAAATGCTGCTACCAAGAGCCTGTGTTTGACTCTGTTCTTCTGTGTCTAGAATCCTTTCCCAGACTCTATCAGGTTTTATGTGGATATAGTTGCTGAAAATTGGGCACCTTTTATAGATGGAAGTTTCTGTCCTGCCTGGTCCTGCAGCCGTTCAGTCCCAAATAAACACACAGAGGCTTATTAATTATAAACTGTTCTGCCTGTTAGGGATCAGAATGTATTTGCACTTACTTTTCATTATTTGTGATGAGTTATAATGATGCATATTTATCTCTCTTAAATCTCTGTCATTTGCAAATTAGAAATATTCAAGTTATTGATGCAATGACCATTTCCTTCCTACATCCTTGAGTGTAGTTGGTAGAAAGTTACCTATTTTATGAAGCTGACATTTCTTCATCATGTATAAAGGAACGTCTTCGATTATTCAAGACAGGATTTCTCTCTGTATCCCTGACTGTCCTGGAACTCACTCTGTAGGCCAGGTTGACCTCTAACTCAGAAATCTCAGTGCCTTTGCCTTCTGAGTGCCTGGGTTAAATGTGCTACCACTGTCTGACTCTACTTTCTTTTTCTTTTTTTGAACTTTTAAAAATCACTGAGTTAAACATAACTGTGCATGTTGCATTTTCCTGATTTCCAGGAGAACCAAAACAAACAAACAAAAAACCACCTGCTTGCTATTTGTCATTCATAATTTGCTTCTTAAAAATCATAATTTGCTTCTTAAAAATAGAAGCCAATTTTGTCCATGAAGTTTAGCAGGGACATTTTAGGAGCCCTACTTGTTCTTGTGCTTCCCCACTCTTTTTTTTTTTTTTTTGGTAAGACAAAAACTTAATAAATTGAATAGTGGGTTTATATGACCCATGGTGCTGTGCTAGTCTTATGGAACTGTCACAGAAGCATAAAACAAGAGCTGGCGAAGAAAGTGTTACATATTGTCATCATCTGATTCATCTTCTCAAAGATTCCTCAGCCTGTTTCTCTTTCTTTTTTATATCTTTTAGAATGAGTCCATATTCCTTTAGTTCATTCTCCAACCCATCTGAGCTCTAGTTCAAAAGCTTTATCCTCAAAATATTTTGCAACTCCTTTAACTGTACCACAGGAAGTAATTTCTTTCATCAGAAGCCTTTTCATATTTTTTTTTTTTGCAGCTTCCTGGCTTTGCTAATGCTTCAACCCCAATAACCATGAAATACCCTATGGGTCCATACATACAGAGCTGTGCATCCTCTTTCATACTGTAAGATCTAACTTGAAACTGCAGCCAGAAGGCTTAACAGTGATGTGTATAAGTGTGTACAGATATGGCCACTCTACAAGATTTTTAGAGGAGTGTTTCAGCTAAAGTTAGAACTAATGTTGGGATGCTTCTCTTCTTGCAGCGTCTGCTAATGAATGAACATCTGCCAACAAACCTGTGGCTGCCACTCTAATATGTTGATCACCATTAAAGAATTGCTTATTGGAGCCTTCTTCATAAAGATAGATTTATTTATTTATTTATTTATTTATTTATTTATTTTCGAGACAGGTTTCTCCGTAGCTTTTTGGTTCCTGTCCTGGAACTAGCTCTTGTAGACCAGGCTGGCCTCGAACTCTTGGAGATCTGCCTGCCTCTGCCTCCCAAGTGCTAGTATTAAAGGTGTGCACCAATACTGCCTGGGTGTGTCTTTTGCATAGTGGTCGGTCCTTGAGAATAATCAATGTTAATTGTAATTGTGTTACTAATGCTGGTATTTTGCTGAGAGAAGAGTAAGAAAATTATTGGTTGTCTTCCTAGACTCAATAAAGTGAGAGAGGAGGTATGGGGCTTGCAGACCTGTTTTTTTTTTTTTTTTTGTGAAGTGAGTAATAACAGAATAAAGCTGTAGACAGTGGTACTTAGGGCACTAATGCCCACCTAGGAAGAAAAAAAAAGTGCACTTTAAATTACAAATATTTTTCTTGCAAGGGCTTTAGTTCAGGTCTCAGTACCCACCCACAAAGCTGCTCACAACTTAACTGTATCTCCAGTTCCAGGGAATCCAGTGCTTTCTTCTGACATTGATAGATAGGTTCTTGTACACACGTGGTAGGAATGTATACACTTAAGCATGCTCACATGCGTGCGTGCACACACACACACAAAATTGTCCTTGGTTTTTTGGGACAGGGTTTCAGTTCTAGCTGTCTTGGTACTAGCTCTTGTAGACCAAGCTGGACTCAAACTTACAGAGATTCACCTGCCTCTGCCTCCCGAGTGCTGGGATAAAAGCGTGCGCCACCACCACCTGCCCCCCCCCCCCCCACTTTTAAAAACCAGTTTCAGCCAGATGTGGTGGTTCATGCCTTTGATCCTAGTACTTGGGAGGCAGAGGCAGATGGATCTCTGAGTTCAAGAACAGCCAGAGTTACTAGGGAGACCCTGCCTCAAAACAAACAAACAAACAAACAAACACACAATTTCTCCTTCCCTCTTCTCCTGCCACAGGGTAGGATTTCTATTTTAAGCTTGATGTGCACTATGTTGAAAGTTTGTTGAACATTGAAGAAAGAACTAAATTGACCCAGAAGTAATTGGTAATGTAAATGGATCAGTTAGAATTTGTAGAGCAGGACCAAGCAAACAAGCCAGCCAGCTCATTTTCACATTGTTGCCTTTGTACCTAGACAGATTAATTTGTTTTGAGTACCTAAAAATGCTGATTTCATTTCTTCTCCTTTTCTAATTGGTCTGAGCCCTTACAGCAAATTCCTAGTTTCTGAATCTGCTCCCAATTCTACTTATTTTCTTTCCTTGTGCCCTTGAATCAGTCATCAGACTGGGGGGGGGGGGCACTTTTGTCCTACCTCCATAGGAACCTTGAGTAGGTAAGGAGAGAAGCACTTTGTGGACTGAGCTTTGGTGCCCCTGTGTTTGACACCAGTGAGGTGACCACAGGCAGGCCAGTACAGTGGCATTTGGCGCCCTCTAGTGTTACAGCTCCTTGTAGGATCTAAGCCCTACAAAATGTGAGCTGCAGTACTTCTATACTCCTAGGAAGTTAAAATGCCTTAGCCCTTGGCAGAAGCTGAGTTCTGGATTATGTTTAGATAAGGACATGACCTTGACAGCTGTCAGTTTTACAGCTCCAGACCATGAAGTATCTGAAGCCCTCAGTTCCAAAGGCTCGACAAGTCTCTGGAAATCTTCCAATAACCACGATGTGTCTTTTGGATATTATAGCCTTCTGTCCTTCAGCCTCTGCTCTTGCTCTTTGTCTGGTTTCACTGTCTCATCCCAACTTGACCATCTCTGGGAACTCTTCAGCTCCCTCTTTTTCAGCTGTCAGCCAGCTACCTTGCCACTTTCAGCAGTTTGGCCTGCAAGCTGCCATGCTTGCTTTTTATTGACTCTGCTTCTTGTGTTGGCAGTTCAGCCCTCCTTACTGGAAGCAGCAAGAAAGGACTGCTAGAGAGAAACCTTGTATTGGGCTTAGTGATGTAATACTGAGGCATGTATCACAGGGTGGTCTCCCAGCTAAGTCACCAAGTGAACCAGTCTGCTCCTATAGCCAGAGAAAGGATCTGTTGACTGAAGTTTCTGTTCTGCCTGGTCCTGCAGCTGCTCACTTCCAAAGAAACACACAGAGGCTTATACTAATTATAAACTGTTTGGTCTATTAGCTCAGGCTTATTAATTTGTTCATACAACTTAAATTAACCCATAAATGTTTAGCCATGTGGCCTTGTACCTTTTCTCAGTGAGGCATTCATTCTCATCTTGCTGCCTCTACATCTATCTGCCTTTCCTCTTCCCAAAATTCTTCTAGTCTGGTCGCCTTGCCTATACTTCCTGCCTAACTGCTAGTCAATCAGCATTCTATTAAACCCATATGAGTGACAATTTTTTACAGTGTAGAAGAGCATTATCTCACAACATTTCCCCCATTTTCTTTTCTAAATAAAAACCCTGAATCTTATCTCCTTTGTTTAGTCTTCTTCTTGACCATTATCTATAACTTGTAACCAGCATGCTAAATAAAGATAAACATCCATAACCTATTTTTTTTTTGGAATGTGGGTGTAGTTTTCTGTGCTACTTTCTGTGATTGGGGGTGCTGGTAATCTTATGGGGACCCAAAGAAAATTTAGGATTATGGTCAAGTCCTGAGGTGCTTGATCATCTTCAGCCAGCAACCTTGAAGCTGTTCTGGATGCAGAACTCAGAAGAAACTGCAACAGAGGTGCTCTGAAATGTTGGATCATCTGAGCCATCCATTCCCAGTAGAGATTTTCCAAGGGGTCTTCCTCAATCAAACCTTATTTTTCTTAACCAAGAATAAATCTATAGCCTTTATTTCCTGTGGAAACAAGCAAAACCTCTTCTCCAAAATAGCATATCTTTGACTTAAATTTTGAAGTCAAGGCTTCAAACTGATTAATCCAGCAGCATTTATAATCAAATGTCTTTTTTTGGGAGGGAGTAGTTTGAGACAGGGTTTCTCTGTGTAGCTTTGAAGCCTGTTCTGGCACTTGCTCTGTAGACCAGGCTGGTCTCAAAGTTACAGAGATCCGCTTCCCTCTGCTTCCCCAGTGCTGGGATTAAAGGCGTGCATCACCACTGCCTAGCTTCAAATGTCTTGTAGCAGATGTTGCTCTTTGCTCAACAAACAATTCAAAACAACACAATAACATACAATATCCAGATTCTCTGTGTATTTTCCACCTTTATGTGGCTTTTTAAAAACCTCTATTTTATTTTTATTTTTTAATTTTTGGTTTTATGAGACGTTTGGCTGTCCCGGAACACACTCTGTAGACCACGCTAACGTCGAACTCTTTGAGATCCACCTGCCTCTACCTGGGATTAAAGGCATGCTCACAACACCTGACTACTCTATTTCTCTCTCTTTATTTCTCTCTCTCTATTTCTCTCTCTCTCTCTCTCGACAAGGTTTCTCTGTAGCTTTGGTGCCTGGCTCTCTTTTTTTTAAAGGACTTTCTCTATCCTTTTTCTTTTCTCTCCCAAGCCTACGTATATTTTTTAAACACACTGTAAACCATTTAGAGGTTTTTTTTTTCCCCCATCTGAATCTCTCTTTATTGTATATCTTTATTTCTGAGCACATGAGTCTTTAATCTACTAAACAGCATGGCTAGGATTAAAGCTGTGGCTTTGGGGATTGGTTCTATCCCATTCCTTAGTTTTCTCAGAGTCTAGGCTTCATGGTGGAGGTACTGGTGGAAACCATGTTTATTGTCACAACCCTGTAGAGTTGCAAGGTCCATGCCACCACCAAGAAGCCTGCCGCTGCCAGCTGCTCATAAATACCATTTAATTGTTTGGTAGCAAGCCTCTTAAAATAGCTTCAAGGGTTTTTGCCACTATTGTTGAGTCAGGAAGCCTCTCTTAAGGGAGCCGTGCCTCTGCTTGCCTCTAGCAAAGAGAGCCCACCTGAGAAAATGCTGCTACCAAGAGCCTGTGTTTGACTCTGTTCTTCTGTGTCTAGAATCCTTTCCCAGACTCTATCAGGTTTTATGTGGATATAGTTGCTGAAAATTGGGCACCTTTTATAGATGGAAGTTTCTGTCCTGCCTGGTCCTGCAGCCGTTCAGTCCCAAATAAACACACAGAGGCTTATTAATTATAAACTGTTCTGCCTGTTAGGGATCAGAATGTATTTGCACTTACTTTTCATTATTTGTGATGAGTTATAATGATGCATATTTATCTCTCTTAAATCTCTGTCATTTGCAAATTAGAAATATTCAAGTTATTGATGCAATGACCATTTCCTTCCTACATCCTTGAGTGTAGTTGGTAGAAAGTTACCTATTTTATGAAGCTGACATTTCTTCATCATGTATAAAGGAACGTCTTCGATTATTCAAGACAGGATTTCTCTCTGTATCCCTGACTGTCCTGGAACTCACTCTGTAGGCCAGGTTGACCTCTAACTCAGAAATCTCAGTGCCTTTGCCTTCTGAGTGCCTGGGTTAAATGTGCTACCACTGTCTGACTCTACTTTCTTTTTCTTTTTTTGAACTTTTAAAAATCACTGAGTTAAACATAACTGTGCATGTTGCATTTTCCTGATTTCCAGGAGAACCAAAACAAACAAACAAAAAACCACCTGCTTGCTATTTGTCATTCATAATTTGCTTCTTAAAAATCATAATTTGCTTCTTAAAAATAGAAGCCAATTTTGTCCATGAAGTTTAGCAGGGACATTTTAGGAGCCCTACTTGTTCTTGTGCTTCCCCACTCTTTTTTTTTTTTTTTTGGTAAGACAAAAACTTAATAAATTGAATAGTGGGTTTATATGACCCATGGTGCTGTGCTAGTCTTATGGAACTGTCACAGAAGCATAAAACAAGAGCTGGCGAAGAAAGTGTTACATATTGTCATCATCTGATTCATCTTCTCAAAGATTCCTCAGCCTGTTTCTCTTTCTTTTTTATATCTTTTAGAATGAGTCCATATTCCTTTAGTTCATTCTCCAACCCATCTGAGCTCTAGTTCAAAAGCTTTATCCTCAAAATATTTTGCAACTCCTTTAACTGTACCACAGGAAGTAATTTCTTTCATCAGAAGCCTTTTCATATTTTTTTTTTTTGCAGCTTCCTGGCTTTGCTAATGCTTCAACCCCAATAACCATGAAATACCCTATGGGTCCATACATACAGAGCTGTGCATCCTCTTTCATACTGTAAGATCTAACTTGAAACTGCAGCCAGAAGGCTTAACAGTGATGTGTATAAGTGTGTACAGATATGGCCACTCTACAAGATTTTTAGAGGAGTGTTTCAGCTAAAGTTAGAACTAATGTTGGGATGCTTCTCTTCTTGCAGCGTCTGCTAATGAATGAACATCTGCCAACAAACCTGTGGCTGCCACTCTAATATGTTGATCACCATTAAAGAATTGCTTATTGGAGCCTTCTTCATAAAGATAGATTTATTTATTTATTTATTTATTTATTTATTTATTTTCGAGACAGGTTTCTCCGTAGCTTTTTGGTTCCTGTCCTGGAACTAGCTCTTGTAGACCAGGCTGGCCTCGAACTCTTGGAGATCTGCCTGCCTCTGCCTCCCAAGTGCTAGTATTAAAGGTGTGCACCAATACTGCCTGGGTGTGTCTTTTGCATAGTGGTCGGTCCTTGAGAATAATCAATGTTAATTGTAATTGTGTTACTAATGCTGGTATTTTGCTGAGAGAAGAGTAAGAAAATTATTGGTTGTCTTCCTAGACTCAATAAAGTGAGAGAGGAGGTATGGGGCTTGCAGACCTGTTTTTTTTTTTTTTTTTTGTGAAGTGAGTAATAACAGAATAAAGCTGTAGACAGTGGTACTTAGGGCACTAATGCCCACCTAGGAAGAAAAAAAAAGTGCACTTTAAATTACAAATATTTTTCTTGCAAGGGCTTTAGTTCAGGTCTCAGTACCCACCCACAAAGCTGCTCACAACTTAACTGTATCTCCAGTTCCAGGGAATCCAGTGCTTTCTTCTGACATTGATAGATAGGTTCTTGTACACACGTGGTAGGAATGTATACACTTAAGCATGCTCACATGCGTGCGTGCACACACACACACAAAATTGTCCTTGGTTTTTTGGGACAGGGTTTCAGTTCTAGCTGTCTTGGTACTAGCTCTTGTAGACCAAGCTGGACTCAAACTTACAGAGATTCACCTGCCTCTGCCTCCCGAGTGCTGGGATAAAAGCGTGCGCCACCACCACCTGCCCCCCCCCCCACTTTTAAAAACCAGTTTCAGCCAGATGTGGTGGTTCATGCCTTTGATCCTAGTACTTGGGAGGCAGAGGCAGATGGATCTCTGAGTTCAAGAACAGCCAGAGTTACTAGAGAGACCCTGCCTCAAAACAAACAAACAAACAAACAAACACACAATTTCTCCTTCCCTCTTCTCCTGCCACAGGGTAGGATTTCTATTTTAAGCTTGATGTGCACTATGTTGAAAGTTTGTTGAACATTGAAGAAAGAACTAAATTGACCCAGAAGTAATTGGTAATGTAAATGGATCAGTTAGAATTTGTAGAGCAGGACCAAGCAAACAAGCCAGCCAGCTCATTTTCACATTGTTGCCTTTGTACCTAGACAGATTAATTTGTTTTGAGTACCTAAAAATGCTGATTTCATTTCTTCTCCTTTTCTAATTGGTCTGAGCCCTTACAGCAAATTCCTAGTTTCTGAATCTGCTCCCAATTCTACTTATTTTCTTTCCTTGTGCCCTTGAATCAGTCATCAGACTGGGGGGGGGGGGGCACTTTTGTCCTACCTCCATAGGAACCTTGAGTAGGTAAGGAGAGAAGCACTTTGTGGACTGAGCTTTGGTGCCCCTGTGTTTGACACCAGTGAGGTGACCACAGGCAGGCCAGTACAGTGGCATTTGGCGCCCTCTAGTGTTACAGCTCCTTGTAGGATCTAAGCCCTACAAAATGTGAGCTGCAGTACTTCTATACTCCTAGGAAGTTAAAATGCCTTAGCCCTTGGCAGAAGCTGAGTTCTGGATTATGTTTAGATAAGGACATGACCTTGACAGCTGTCAGTTTTACAGCTCCAGACCATGAAGTATCTGAAGCCCTCAGTTCCAAAGGCTCGACAAGTCTCTGGAAATCTTCCAATAACCACGATGTGTCTTTTGGATATTATAGCCTTCTGTCCTTCAGCCTCTGCTCTTGCTCTTTGTCTGGTTTCACTGTCTCATCCCAACTTGACCATCTCTGGGAACTCTTCAGCTCCCTCTTTTTCAGCTGTCAGCCAGCTACCTTGCCACTTTCAGCAGTTTGGCCTGCAAGCTGCCATGTTTGCTTTTTATTGACTCTGCTTCTTGTGTTGGCAGTTCAGCCCTCCTTACTGGAAGCAGCAAGAAAGGACTGCTAGAGAGAAACCTTGTATTGGGCTTAGTGATGTAATACTGAGGCATGTATCACAGGGTGGTCTCCCAGCTAAGTCACCAAGTGAACCAGTCTGCTCCTATAGCCAGAGAAAGGATCTGTTGACTGAAGTTTCTGTTCTGCCTGGTCCTGCAGCTGCTCACTTCCAAAGAAACACACAGAGGCTTATACTAATTATAAACTGTTTGGTCTATTAGCTCAGGCTTATTAATTTGTTCATACAACTTAAATTAACCCATAAATGTTTAGCCATGTGGCCTTGTACCTTTTCTCAGTGAGGCATTCATTCTCATCTTGCTGCCTCTACATCTATCTGCCTTTCCTCTTCCCAAAATTCTTCTAGTCTGGTCGCCTTGCCTATACTTCCTGCCTAACTGCTAGTCAATCAGCATTCTATTAAACCCATATGAGTGACAATTTTTTACAGTGTAGAAGAGCATTATCTCACAACATTTCCCCCATTTTCTTTTCTAAATAAAAACCCTGAATCTTATCTCCTTTGTTTAGTCTTCTTCTTGACCATTATCTATAACTTGTAACCAGCATGCTAAATAAAGATAAACATCCATAACCTATTTTTTTTTTGGAATGTGGGTGTAGTTTTCTGTGCTACTTTCTGTGATTGGGGGTGCTGGTAATCTTATGGGGACCCAAAGAAAATTTAGGATTATGGTCAAGTCCTGAGGTGCTTGATCATCTTCAGCCAGCAACCTTGAAGCTGTTCTGGATGCAGAACTCAGAAGAAACTGCAACAGAGGTGCTCTGAAATGTTGGATCATCTGAGCCATCCATTCCCAGTAGAGATTTTCCAAGGGGTCTTCCTCAATCAAACCTTATTTTTCTTAACCAAGAATAAATCTATAGCCTTTATTTCCTGTGGAAACAAGCAAAACCTCTTCTCCAAAATAGCATATCTTTGACTTAAATTTTGAAGTCAAGGCTTCAAACTGATTAATCCAGCAGCATTTATAATCAAATGTCTTTTTTTGGGAGGGAGTAGTTTGAGACAGGGTTTCTCTGTGTAGCTTTGAAGCCTGTTCTGGCACTTGCTCTGTAGACCAGGCTGGTCTCAAAGTTACAGAGATCCGCTTCCCTCTGCTTCCCCAGTGCTGGGATTAAAGGCGTGCATCACCACTGCCTAGCTTCAAATGTCTTGTAGCAGATGTTGCTCTTTGCTCAACAAACAATTCAAAACAACACAATAACATACAATATCCAGATTCTCTGTGTATTTTCCACCTTTATGTGGCTTTTTAAAAACCTCTATTTTATTTTTATTTTTTAATTTTTGGTTTTATGAGACGTTTGGCTGTCCCGGAACACACTCTGTAGACCACGCTAACGTCGAACTCTTTGAGATCCACCTGCCTCTACCTGGGATTAAAGGCATGCTCACAACACCTGACTACTCTATTTCTCTCTCTTTATTTCTCTCTCTCTATTTCTCTCTCTCTCTCTCTCGACAAGGTTTCTCTGTAGCTTTGGTGCCTGGCTCTCTTTTTTTTAAAGGACTTTCTCTATCCTTTTTCTTTTCTCTCCCAAGCCTACGTATATTTTTTAAACACACTGTAAACCATTTAGAGGTTTTTTTTTCCCCCATCTGAATCTCTCTTTATTGTATATCTTTATTTCTGAGCACATGAGTCTTTAATCTACTAAACAGCATGGCTAGGATTAAAGCTGTGGCTTTGGGGATTGGTTCTATCCCATTCCTTAGTTTTCTCAGAGTCTAGGCTTCATGGTGGAGGTACTGGTGGAAACCATGTTTATTGTCACAACCCTGTAGAGTTGCAAGGTCCATGCCACCACCAAGAAGCCTGCCGCTGCCAGCTGCTCATAAATACCATTTAATTGTTTGGTAGCAAGCCTCTTAAAATAGCTTCAAGGGTTTTTGCCACTATTGTTGAGTCAGGAAGCCTCTCTTAAGGGAGCCGTGCCTCTGCTTGCCTCTAGCAAAGAGAGCCCACCTGAGAAAATGCTGCTACCAAGAGCCTGTGTTTGACTCTGTTCTTCTGTGTCTAGAATCCTTTCCCAGACTCTATCAGGTTTTATGTGGATATAGTTGCTGAAAATTGGGCACCTTTTATAGATGGAAGTTTCTGTCCTGCCTGGTCCTGCAGCCGTTCAGTCCCAAATAAACACACAGAGGCTTATTAATTATAAACTGTTCTGCCTGTTAGGGATCAGAATGTATTTGCACTTACTTTTCATTATTTGTGATGAGTTATAATGATGCATATTTATCTCTCTTAAATCTCTGTCATTTGCAAATTAGAAATATTCAAGTTATTGATGCAATGACCATTTCCTTCCTACATCCTTGAGTGTAGTTGGTAGAAAGTTACCTATTTTATGAAGCTGACATTTCTTCATCATGTATAAAGGAACGTCTTCGATTATTCAAGACAGGATTTCTCTCTGTATCCCTGACTGTCCTGGAACTCACTCTGTAGGCCAGGTTGACCTCTAACTCAGAAATCTCAGTGCCTTTGCCTTCTGAGTGCCTGGGTTAAATGTGCTACCACTGTCTGACTCTACTTTCTTTTTCTTTTTTTGAACTTTTAAAAATCACTGAGTTAAACATAACTGTGCATGTTGCATTTTCCTGATTTCCAGGAGAACCAAAACAAACAAACAAAAAACCACCTGCTTGCTATTTGTCATTCATAATTTGCTTCTTAAAAATCATAATTTGCTTCTTAAAAATAGAAGCCAATTTTGTCCATGAAGTTTAGCAGGGACATTTTAGGAGCCCTACTTGTTCTTGTGCTTCCCCACTCTTTTTTTTTTTTTTTTTTTGGTAAGACAAAAACTTAATAAATTGAATAGTGGGTTTATATGACCCATGGTGCTGTGCTAGTCTTATGGAACTGTCACAGAAGCATAAAACAAGAGCTGGCGAAGAAAGTGTTACATATTGTCATCATCTGATTCATCTTCTCAAAGATTCCTCAGCCTGTTTCTCTTTCTTTTTTATATCTTTTAGAATGAGTCCATATTCCTTTAGTTCATTCTCCAACCCATCTGAGCTCTAGTTCAAAAGCTTTATCCTCAAAATATTTTGCAACTCCTTTAACTGTACCACAGGAAGTAATTTCTTTCATCAGAAGCCTTTTCATATTTTTTTTTTTGCAGCTTCCTGGCTTTGCTAATGCTTCAACCCCAATAACCATGAAATACCCTATGGGTCCATACATACAGAGCTGTGCATCCTCTTTCATACTGTAAGATCTAACTTGAAACTGCAGCCAGAAGGCTTAACAGTGATGTGTATAAGTGTGTACAGATATGGCCACTCTACAAGATTTTTAGAGGAGTGTTTCAGCTAAAGTTAGAACTAATGTTGGGATGCTTCTCTTCTTGCAGCGTCTGCTAATGAATGAACATCTGCCAACAAACCTGTGGCTGCCACTCTAATATGTTGATCACCATTAAAGAATTGCTTATTGGAGCCTTCTTCATAAAGATAGATTTATTTATTTATTTATTTATTTATTTATTTTCGAGACAGGTTTCTCCGTAGCTTTTTGGTTCCTGTCCTGGAACTAGCTCTTGTAGACCAGGCTGGCCTCGAACTCACAGAGATCCGCCTGCCTCTGCCTCCCGAGTGCTGGGATTAAAGGCGTGTGCCATCACTGCCCGGTCTTCATAAAGTTTAGAAAGGACTTATTTTTTTTCTACCCCAAAGATAGCATAGATGTCTTTACATCTGCTCCCAATAACTGTACTGCTGTTTCCCACAACCTTCATAGCATATCCATCTTGAAAACTCTACCATCAAGAGAGAATTTTACTCTAGATTTTTACTCAAGATTTTACTTGATTGTCCAGCCTAACCTGGAACTTAACTGTGTGACTCAAACTGACCTAAACATTCCTTCTGTTTTTGGGCTCCCAAAATGCTGGAATTACTAAAGCATAAACCTGGCATTACTCAAAGCCAGGCTCCTTTTCTTTCTGGCTTGTTTTTGTTTTGTTTTTGAGACATTGTCTCACTCTATATCCTTTGCTGGCCTGGAGCTTGATATGTAGACCAGACTGTCTTCAACTAACAGACTGACTGCCTTTGCCATGCGCATGGGCGTGCATGTGTGTGTGTGTAAGAATACATTTAAAACAGTAAAATTTAATAGTTGTTTAACCATCACCTTAATCTAATTATGGAACATTTTTTATCATCTCCTAAAGTGTTTTTACTTACAGAAAGTCTTACTTAGAAAAGTCTTAGCAGGGACCTGAAGCCCTTGGTTTAGTCTCCAATGTTGGAGGGAGCATTTTCTCTCAGAAGCACTTTTTTAATTTGTTGTTTAGTTTGTTTTTCAAGGCAGGGTTTCTCTGTGTATCCCTGGCTGTCCTGGAACTCACTCTGTAGATCAGGCTGGCCTCGAACTCAGAGATTCTCCTGGCTCTGTCTCCTGAGTGCCTCACCATTGTCTGGCTCAGAAACACTTTTTGAGGGGTAGTTTTTATTTTTGGAGATAGCGTCTTCTTCCTGTATAACCCAAGCGAGTCTGGAATTAACTTTGTGAGTCAGAATGGCCTCAAACCTGTGGTTTCTGGTCCTGCCTTAGCTGCTTGTGTTAGGATCATAAATGGATTTCACCTTGCTTTTCCATTTAAATGTATGTGTTTGTGTCTGTAAACCTTTATAAGTTTTTGTATTATGATTTTAGTTTTAGCTAGTTTTAAAAATATATGTTTTTCTAGAGATGATCTTGAACAAATAAAGAATAAAAGTAAAGCCAAAATCAGAGTAGAAACAATGGAAAATTCATTCTTCAGTTTTTAATAAGATTATATACTAAAAGAACAAATACAGCTAATAACTGTTCACAACCTTCATGATACAGGTTTTTTTTTGTGAATTTATAATTCTCAAAAGAGAAAAGATACTTATTTCCTGTACATGCAATTAGGTTATTGATTGACCTTCAAATTTTTTTCCTCCCTACAGAATCTGTCTATGATCTTCTCCCAAAGGAGTTACAGTTACCTCCACCTAGAGAAACTTCTGTAGCATCAATGAGTCAGACAAGTGGTGGTGAGGCAGGCTCGCCTCCTCCAGCTGTAGTTGCTGCTGGTATGCATTCCATTTTACTTCACTCATGAAAACTAGGATATTATCTGGCCTACATGAACAGTATTGGCAAAGTTATTTCAAAAAGAGTATGATTTGAGGGTTTGTTTTAGAAGGGTTTAAAGACTATACCCTTTAAATTGAAAGGTTTTCAATTTTTTCATTTTTTAAAATTTATGTATATATAAAATTTTTAAATTTTGTACATTTGTAAATGCTATTTCCTAAAATGGACTTTGTGTTCAGATATGGGAACCAATTTAAAATGACTGTTGAGTGCACATAAATTGGTTAAATACCAAGCTATGGCTAGAAAATGGTATTTTTTTTAAAGACTTGCTCAAAGGGAAAAATGTTATATGATCTGAAAAAGGACTCAAGTTCTCAAGTTTCTTTTCTGTTTATAGGGATGTAACTATAACCCTTTTCCTATATTTAAATATACATGTGGCCTGATTTATTTTAAATTCATGGAAAAAAATAAAAAAAATTGAGTACTATATGTAAATACACTCTCCAGTACCAGTGAAAAGTATTAAAAATGTTTAAAGTTTGTCAAGTTTATTTTTACTCAGCTCTCAAATCATACACTTTATAACTATAGTTAAATTGGTTCAGATTTTTCTTTGAATTAGGATAACACATGACAGATAAACTAATATGAAAAAAGTCTTTAATAATAAATTAATATGAATGGTTTCCTTATTAGCTTGCCCAACTATAGTACTTTAAGAAGTTGGGTTTATAGGATGCTAAATGTATTTGCTTTAGAAAAATGGATACATTATTCCTACTTTTCTGAAGGTTGTATCTTTCCTATAGAGGTTTCCTGCCTTGTGATACTTGTTATCTTTTAAAATGGTATTT
Organism: Microtus oregoni; assembly: GCF_018167655.1. Taxonomy (NCBI): domain Eukaryota; kingdom Metazoa; phylum Chordata; class Mammalia; order Rodentia; family Cricetidae; genus Microtus; species Microtus oregoni. Next base: position 48,247,481 of record NW_024543063.1, read on the forward strand.
AAAGTCCATCAAAACGTTCACAAGGAAAAATCAAAAGGGAAGGCTGTAGTCCTAATGACAGTATTGGTACTGTGTTCTAGCAGCAGGTATTTAATTTCTTATATGCACTAACCTGTATACCATTAGCCTTTCTCAAGCCAAACAGTGCAGTATGAAGCCTTCTTGGTTGAGGGCAGGAAAGATTTAAGCATGATAAAGAAATATTGGCCCTTCTCACTGTTCATGTGTGGCCAGACATTTTCTAACAGTTTCTGTGGATTTAATTGTGAATTAGTGCATTTTTTTATGATCAATTTGATAAGATGATCTGGTTCACTTCATATCTACCAGATTCTAAAGTGGCTCTGAATTTTTTTTTTTTGAATTTGGAGCTTAAATCTAGTTTTTAAAGATTGAATCATAAAATAGAAAATATTTTAAAGGAGTATTGTTTCACTTTAAATCCACACGTAGAAATTGACTAACTAATTTCTTTTGTGTCTTGAAATTGTTTTTTTAAGGACATTTTGAATCTACATAGAACTACAAGTCTGTTTCTTCTGTGCTTTTTAACATCTGTTTACAGTAGATCCAGTTCCTTTTAAAAGCTGAAAAAAATTAGCTAAGTTTAGAAAAAGAACAACACTTGCTTTTAAATAGCACTACATGTTTCAGAAATTCTTATGTGTAAATATTTAAAGCCCTTGATTTGGGATCACTAATGAAAAGTTTCACCTTCTGTGTAGTTGAGAAATTCCTTCCAGGTAAATTAGATTCAAAGCAATGAGTTGGAACATGAAAATAAAAGATTTGACCAAAGGAAATATTCTAAAACTATCTCTGTGTGTATATATATAAATAAATATATAAATGTATTTATATTTATACCTTGGGATTAAACTCAAGGCCTCATGCATGATAGGCAGGTGCTCTACCACCAAGATAGACCCCAGTAAATTCTTACTATCTTGAAATCATTGGCATTATAAAAGTGGTAAAGAGAATAAAAAGGTAACTTTGAAAGTTTTCATTTCACAGAAAGTTTCTGAAATTTAAATCCAAGTAATCAATCTTTTAATTAGTAATTCTTCTTTTTGTTTATTTTATTTTCTGATGTCTTATTAATCGAAAAGACTCCTTTATTATATATTGTTAAAGATAAGAGTTTAAATTACAGAGTAGTAGTTCTAGGGACATCAGTATGTATTATATGTGAAATCATTGGAGCCACAATTTTATTTATCAGATTGATAACTTTGGTGATACAACTATCAAAGAGAAAAACTGGGAATATATTACCAAGTTACTCAGTGTCCTTCTGACCAAAAGCTTGATAGCTAGGGAAAATGCACATTAATTTAATATCTGATGTTTTTAAAAACAAAAATCTGTAGCATTTGCTGTTTACATGTGAAATGCATAAAAATGATGACTCTTGATATAGTTAATTCTTCAGAGTTTTGAAGGAGCTGGATTGGCTGCTATCAGGTATGAGGGCCTGGTGGGAACAGACTTCTAGTTCTGCCATAAAGGTTTGTGTTTCACACATTTTAAATCAGTTTAAATCTTAAAAAATTTTAGAGACCGGGAATATGTATGTTCATGACATTCTTTATTGTTTATTAAAAATGTGTTTCTCAGATTCACCAATTTTTTTTTTTCTTTCTGCCTCACATATTACTGAGGGCGTAAATAAATGTGATGCTGCTGATCCACAATCCAGAATCCTGGGTAAAGGATGTTTCTCAGTCCCTTTTAATTTGTTAGGATTTTGGTCTTTGTACTATTACTCCTTTACATACTCTAGTATCTTCTTTTTTTTTGCTTTATGAGACGCAGGGTTAGGGTGAAGGAAGACGAGGGTAGGAGGCCTCTCCTCTTCTATATGAAGACCAGGTCAAAACCTTTCATTAGTTTGAAATTTGTTCCACCTGCCTGAACACAGAGAAACCCTGTCTCGGGAAAAAAAAAAAAAAAAAAAAAAACAACGGGAAAAAATTCTTTTGGGAAACTAGTTAAAAGTTCGAAGTTTAATATGTCAATAAATGACAGATTCAGAAATAAAAACTTTAGATCATGTTGCAGGTTCCGTAGGTAGCTATGACAGAGGCCATTTCTTAAAAAAAAGTCAATGAATTGTTGCACGAATAATAAAAACTCAGAGACAGATATTGGGGTTCAAGCTGAAGATCAGAAGAGCAAAGCAGCCAACCACTTTTACCTCTACCAAATCTTCAGACTGAAAGGGCAAGATCCTGTCTCCAGGAATCCTCACACTCACTCCACACACTCCAGTGAATTCCTGTCTCTCTCCCAGTTTATATTCCCCTCTCAACCCAGCCACATCCCTCCCTCCTTGTCTCCACTTCCCTAGTGCTAGGATTAAGGGTGTGTGACTCCCAAACACTGGGATTAAAGGTGTAAACCACCACCACCTGGATCTGTTACTGGATCAATCTTGTGTAAGCCAAGTTAACCTTGAAATCTGTCTGCCTCTCTCCCTAGTCCTTGGATTACAGGTGTGTGTCACCACTCTGGCATGTATGACTGACTAGTGTGGCTGCTTTGCCCTGTGATCTTCAGGCAAGCTTTATTTATTAAAACACAAATAATATACCACTGTAATTAATAGTATTAGCAAAATAAGGAGTTGACCAACAAGTTATAGCAAATCAAATATTATTTTTAGGCTTTTAGATTTTTTTTTCTTTTTGTTTTTTTTCGAGACAGGATTTCTCTGTAAGTTTTTGGGAACTTTCCAGACCAGGCTGACCTTGGACTCACAGAGATCTGCCTACCTCTGCCTCCCGAGTGCTGGGATTAAAGGTGGATGCTGCCATCACCCAGCACATTTAGAGTTTTTAATCCTGAGATGTGTTTAAAATAATAAATCTTTCATGGAAATCAGTATTAACCATTTTTTTTTTGTCTCAATTTAAGAAATCAGGTCTAGTATACCAGCATTTGAGAAGTGGTGGGAAGATCAGGGTCTTCCTCTGCTACATAGTGAATTTGAAGCCAGCCTGAGCTACATGGGACGACTGCCCCCCCCCAACCCCCAACACAGACACCAAAAAAAGTCAAATTAGTTTGTCTGTTTTCATTTGGGGGATATTTGATGGGCATTATATTTCTTAGTTTATATTTAGAATAAACTGCCTTCAAACAATGGGGGTTTCCCCTCCCTTTGCCTCTAGGGTGCTGGGATTATAGGTATGTGCTACTATACCCAACGAGCAATTCATTGTTTACCTCAAGAATTTGAGTTAAAAATCTTTCAATAGCCTTCAAGGATGGCTGCTAGTTTGAGGCCAGCCTGGGCTACTTAGGGTGATTTTCTGTCTCGAAAAAAAAAAGCAAAAAAACCTAAAATAACAACAAAGAATTGATAAACTATACGTTTTATAATTCAGTGAAAAGTTAATAGCTAGTGTATAAGTCATTGTTTTCATAAAGTTTATATTTTACTTGAAGTAATTATGTTAGTATTTATTATGCATGTATGTGGACAGGATCTCAAATTCCCTATATAGACAAGCCTAGCCTGGAACTCCAATTCCTCTGGCTTCCAAATTCTGGGTTACTAGTTTGTCTTTCTTAGAAGCAGTATAGCCTCAGTATGCTAATTTACAACGTAGCTTTTTAAAACATGTATAGATAGCTACAGTCATAAAGCATGTACAATAGAATGTCTCTTGAGGTCTACGGAAATGCTGAAAGTGATTGAAGACCTTATCTCAGATTTGCAGACTCTGTGTAAAACCTTGTTGCATTGGTGCATTTCTGTGTGTGTGTGAAAAGACAGGTGGATCTTTCAAAAGCTCCATGGTAAGCCAGTCTAGTCAAAAATGAATGGCAAGCGAGTCCCCCCAAAAACTAAAAAATAAAGTGGAGAAGTGATTGAGGAAGATTATCCTGATATCAATGGCTGGTGTCCATATATACTTCCACATTAGAGAATACATCCCCCCCCCCCCAATACATCACACATAGAGAGTCTCTGTTGAATATTTCCAGTATTAGTTCAGTGTAGGGTTTTTATTCTGTTCTATTTTGGTTTGGTTTTGAGTTTACTTGTTTTGTTTCGGTAATTTTTAAATTTGTTCTATAACATTTATTTATTTATTGAGGAATGTGTTTCTGTGGTGTGCTTGTGAAGGTTTGAGGACAACTTTTTGGGAATTTCTTTCATTTTATATGGCCCAGGATCAAACTCAAATCCTCAGGTTTGGCAGTGAGTGCCTTCACTTGCCCAAGCCATTTGATGGGCAGTTATTATTTTTATTTATTTATTTATTTGAGAGAAGGTCTCAGATAGCGTTGAGCTATATAGCAGAGGATGATCTCAAATTCTTGATTCTCCTGACCTCCAAGTACTGGGGTTACAGATGTGTGTCAGCATACCTGGATCAGGGTAAAATTTTATTGTAGCTTTTTTGTTTGTTTAGAAGAAAATGAGCCAAGGTGTTTGTGTTTTTGTTTTATTGTTGTTCATTTTTATATTTGAAGTTCTCTTTGACATCCTTGGCCTGTGAAATTTGTAAGCCCCACACAACTTCAATCAACCACTTTATTGGGTTTCTCTCCTGGTCAGTTTTGTCCCAAGTTGACATCAACCTTATTAGGTTTATATAGTTCTCAGCATAAAGAGCCGCCACCAACTTGACATACACAGGCTCATTACAATTGTATATTAGCATACAAAGGTATTCTTTGGCACTTGTTTAAGGTTTTAAAAGCTTTGTGAATTCTACATGTTAAGCTCTTTGAGCCATCTACAGCACCTCTAATAAAGCAGTGCTAACATCCAGCAGCAATGCCTTCCTTGGCCACTGATGGTGAGTTGTTTATGAAGTAGAGGTTTGATTGCAGATGAGCCTTCACTTTTGCTGACTTGGCAATATCACAGAAAGGATAATTAGTGAGTTTTTAATGATGTAATTTAAGTTTGTAACTTTTTAATATCTCAGATACAAACTTTTTAAGAGAACCTTTTTAGGTTCTTTGAATTCTATGCTATGTCAATTAATAAATTTCAAGTATCTAACAAGTATTTTCTACATTGAAGCAACCTGTTGAGTGAGTGCTATTTATACTAGAGAGGACACTAGAAAATTAAAGATCTGTAACCAAAGAACAGCTATGCTTTAAGTCGTTTTAGACCTATTAATCATCTAAATTAAAACTATAGGAATTTGGGGCAGGGGTGGTGTTTGTGCACTTTCTTAACTCATAGCAATCCTCTTCTTTGGCCTCTAAAATGCTGAGATGATAGTCATGGGCCAACCGTATCTAGTTGGTAACTTTTTGAAAGACCTATATGGAAGTATGTGGCCACTGGTATGACAAAGAAATTAAAGATAGTTGGTATTTGTTGTTTTGTTTTGAAATGGGATCTTTGTTATAGCTTTAAGTGCTTTGTTCAGAATATGTCTCTTCTTGAGAATATTTGGATAAAGGCGCAGCCTAAAATTTTTAAACAACCACACAAAATAGAGCATTCTGGCTTATGGATTAGATTGCATTTATAAACTGGAAAATATATTGGTGAATATGAGTTAACCAAAGTTTTGGGTAAAAAATTTACATGCATTTATCTGATGTTAATAATTAAATTTTTAAAGTTTATCTTAAAAGATGATTATTATAGCATGTAAACTAATATTGGGTGGGAGAAGTACGTGTGGGAAATTGAAACTGTTTTAAACATGTAAATTGATCAATCCTACAGTTTTTGGGTTTTTGTTTTTGTTTTTTTGTAAAGTAATCTGCATTGCTTATTTTATATGCTGGGATGCTAGTTGTTTTTCTATTAATACACTTAACTTGCATTCTAGCTTCGCCATTCAAAGACAGGCATCGTGTGGTGGGTTGTATGACAGTGTCTGTCAATAGTGAAGACAGATAGTACCAGAGACACTTAACCCATCCAATCTCACCCAGGGTATAGGTCGGTCTTGTTTTCAGACTTCTTTATAAGTCCTGTTTTCTTTCATTCTTTCTTCCTTCCTTTTTTCCCCTAAATAGTGGATTGATACTGATTGAAACTAAATCTGTTTGTAAAGTTTTAAACTTTACAATAATTTATAATAAGAAAAGTAGAAAATGAAGGTTGGCATGTAAGGTGTTGAAAAAGCAGGTTTGCAGCCACTTTGTGTCTTCTATGTTTCAGTTTATTGATAACACAAATGTCCTTAGAATTTTTTTCTGAGTGTCTGTCTTTTTTGATCTGAAAATAAGACTCAAAAATATATCTGGTGACTTTTACGAGATAAGATGTTTGCCAATAAGACAAATATTGCTCCTCATCAAGAATAACCAAGATTCAATGGTTTGTTATAGATCAGAAAGTGTGTACCAAGTACCTATATTGGTTTTTAGGAATATTTTTGAGTAGGCAGTAGTTGCCTCCTTCTCTGTTCCACTATTGGCTTGCATAATACAGTACAGAAGGTCATGGCCTTTGTAGTGACCTTTTAGAAAATTCAGCTAATGTGCACAAAATAGTTGAAAATGTACAAATATATGTGCATATTTAATTGCTAGGATCAGATCTGAACTCAGGGTCTTAGTTAAATACCATTTATGGAATGATATTTTAAATCAGTGAAACCTGTTTATATATTTTGAGGACTTCAAAGAAAAGTTCTGATTTCAGAGCTCTCTCCAAGTATTTTAGATCAGATAAAATATAAGCCCTTTATGATGTCATTTTAAGCACTAAAATGTTAATGAATAACTTGTAATTGACATGACCCATCTAGAACTGAATTCTTCAGGTTAACGAGTAGTTTAAGCAAGAGATAAATGAAATAGACATAGGTTTCTTTATGTGATAAAACTTAAAATCCAGTTTTTATTTTTCTAACAAATTAGATATTTGTATCTTCTGGCATATTTATCTGACAAATCTTTTATCCCAGGCACTTTGAACATTCCTGGTGGCCTTTAGTGATGTGTCATTTCTCTTTGTAAGGGGAGTGAAGCCAGGGTCGCATGTGGTAGGCATTGCTCTGCTACTAAGCTGTGTTCTAACTCCCTCTATCAGTTAAAAGATAGCACACAGGGCTACCACACCTGACAACTTGAGCTGGATTCCTGGAACTCACACGACAGAGAACCAACTCACAGTTTGTCATTTGACCTCTAATTGTATGCAATGACGTGAGCATACACACATAAAATAAATGAAGAGATAAATAAATATAACAATAAATTTTAACTTTAAAAAAAAAGAAGCCATATGCATAGTTCAAGTTCATCATCATGGGTGACATTTAATTTGCAGAGAATAGGACACAAGAGACGTGATGTTGATGTTTTCCTCACAGAGATTTACCTGCCTCTGCTTCCCAACTTCTGGAATTAAAAACATATGCCACTATGCCAAGATTCACTTCCTTTTTAATCTTTAAAATTAATATATTCTCTTGAGGTTATAAATTTTCACCAGTAAATTGTAGACTGATAGGGTCAGTTTTCCTTTTGGTTTGTAATATTCTCTGTGGTCACAGGAAGTATTGTGGATCTTACATAGATTAGGCTAAGTTCAAAAATAGTTATTTCGCAGAAGAAAATGAAAATATATTCATATGCTGCTTAGATGATTCAATGAGTTCAGGAAAATTTCCATGTTTATAAAAGATAGGTAAGAGACTCAAGGAACAAATAAAATTGTATAATTAATCATGGAAATACATTATACCTATTTTGCTTTGTACGGCAGTAAAAGTGCTTTTCTGGGGATCAGGGTTTGGGTCCCAGTACTCACATGGTGACTCACAGTAGTCTGTAACTGTAGTCTCATGCAACCCAGTGCCCTCTTCTTTTGACCTTTGTGGTCACTGCAAGCACACAGTACAATGACATTAATACCGGCAAAACACCTATACACATACAATAAAAATAATTAACACATACAATAAAAATCTCTTAAAAGAGAAATAAAAGCATTTATTAAAACATTTTTATTTGGGGGTCTCTATTTTTTAATATGTAGCAATTTCACAAAGACTGAACAGTCCTAACCGATAAAAAATAGGGTCTTTGCTTCTGGGTAGTGGAGGCACGTGCTTTTAATCCCAGCACTTGGGAGGCAGAGGAAGGTGGATCTCTGAGTTCTAGGCCATTCCAGTCTACCAAGTGAGTTTCAGGACAGCCAAGACTGTTATACAGAGAAATCCTGTCTTGAAAAGCCAACCAACCAGCCAGCCAGCCAGCCAGCCAGCCAACCATACAAAAGGGTTTGTACTGAAAACAGATCAGGGAAGTAATCACCATATTTTCTTCACAGGAACTTATAAATAAAAATGAGTATCCAAGGCCAGGGTGGTAGTGCACAGGTGCAACCTCAGCACTCAGGAGGATGCAGCAAGAAGAGGGCTGTGAATACAAGGCCAACCTGGGCTACATAGCAAGACCCTAACTCAAAACAAACAAACAAACAAAAAAACCCAAAAACCAAAAAGCGGAGCACATTCGCTTAATCACAGCACTGAAGAGGCAGCAGCAGGCAGGTCTCTAAGTTCCAGGCCAGCCAGAGATACATAGTAAGACTGCTTCAGACAAATCACCTCCCACCAATGAAAAAACGAATTGGAAAAAATATGTACATATAAACAAGCAAGGCTTTTTATTGTCACTTCAGTTCTGTAGAATACAAATTAATTTTTTTTGTTTGTTTTGTTTTGTTTTGGTTTTGGTTTTTAGAGATAGGGTTTTACTGTGTAGCTTTGGTGCCAGTTCTGGAGCTGGTTCTTGTAGACCAGGCTGGCCTTGAACTCAGAGAAATCTGCCTGCCTCTGCCCTCTGTGCTGTGATTAAAGACGTGCACCACCACGGCCCAGCTCCAACTAATTTTTTGAATGATTACCTGTTTATAGTATTCCCAGAAATATTCTGTATTACTTTTCTGGGAATGCTTGAAATTGACAGGCTAGTGTTTAGAAATCTAAAATGTCCTTGTTATTGTTTTATCTTTACATTTTAATGAAATAATGCTATGGATTTTTTCATGGTAATTTAATGCTAATATGTAAATAAGTAATTGTCTTACATATATTTTTAGGAAATGCTGTTGTGCTTTCTGGAGGAAGGGGGCAGATAGTTCTCTATAAGCTCTCAGACACTGCTGCTGTAATGCTTATACAATCTAAGCATTTTACATTTCAAATACTAAATCCTTTTTAATCTTCAACCCAGCTTGTATGCCAATTTAACTTAATAGAATTCAGTATTGATCTAATTGCTTATAATTGAACTTCCCGTGATCCCCTCTTTGAGTTTAATTAATTTACTAGTACAGCAACTCCAAACTCAGGAAACATTTACTAATTCATTATAAATAGTTTTGGTTTTTCGAGACAGGGTTTCTCTTTGTAACAACCCTGACTCTCCTAGAACTAGCTCTTGTAGACCAGGCTGGCTTGGAATTCACAGACATTCATGTGCCGCTGCCTCCCAAGTGCTAGGATTAAAGGCATGCACCACCACTGCCTGGCTATAAAAAGTATTTTAAAGCAGAGAAATGAATAGACAATGAGGTGATGCATAGGACAAGGTCTGGAAGCCTCAATCTCAAGTGGGAGTTTGGCCGTGCCTCTTTCTTGGGACATGGTGTGTTCTTGTTCACTTTCCTGGATATCTGAATTAAGAGACTTCCATTATATAAATAGGATTGACTAAATCTTTGACTGTTGTTTATTACTCTAACCCCCAGGCCTTCTGCTACCTGGAAGTTGGAGGATGGGTGAGCACTAACCCTTTGAGGACATAGTTTATTCTTGTGGCAACCAGAATCTCCTACCATCTTATGTCATTTAGCAACTTTCCCCAGATCACATTATGAATACAGTCTCAGGCGGTTGAAAGGTGTTTGTTATAAATTAAAACTAAAAAGCAAGAGAGACGCTGTTGAGAAAAGCACCAAGCAAACAAAACCCATCTTTTGTCTTTATCATTTTGAAGTGGAAAGCCAAAACTTTAACCACAGATGCTTATTGCTCTATTTAATGTAGGAAGTTGCTAGGAGCTGTAAGCCAGGAACCCTGGATCAAAACAAATATATAATTTGCTATTGACTTCATTGTGGCTTTGCACATAGACACTTTCCCTTTGTCCTTGGCAGGGATGCTTGTATTTTGCATTCTTGTGTGCTTGAAAGTTAAACTCAGAAAGGAGGAGGGGAGAAATGCTTTAGAAATACAAGTTCACACCATTCATGCTGCTTTGTGTCATCCATTGCAAATAGTGCATACTGTCTTCTAGTGTTTCTCTGAAAATCAAGAATATAGACACAACTATCATAAAATTTAGGTTCATTTATAGCTAATAGTTGGAACAGATGGAGGAACATTAGATATATCTTTCTTGTTTTGTCCAAAATGAGTATCATAGCATTTTCCAAAGGAAAAAAAAAAAGGAAAAAACTTTAAACCCAAAGTGGCTACAAATCAGCTTCTCAATTGTCATTGACATTAGCATCTAGATTTTGTAGTTTTTACAGATCTTTAGGAATATTTATTTACTAAGAAAACTTGCATTAATGCATGATATAAAATTAATAAATTTTTCTTTAAATTGGAATGCAGTTTAAAAGTGACTGAATTTTCTAGTTTCAGCTGCTGCATTTGACAAGGATACAAACTAAAAAGTGGAACTGGTGTCATCTACTCCTTCAGGTTCTTTGACTTATGGTAGTTGGGAGAAAAATTTTGAGTGTGGCATTACATAGATCACATTACGGATGGCTAACATGACTGTGCTCTTCAACCTTGACAACAATGGAAAATTTGGGGATGGTCGTCATTCTTTCATGTATTTACATGTTTTGATACGTACTTTCAGTTGGGTTCAGTTAATTTACTAGCACAGCTTTTTATTATCTAAACATTGAATTTCTTACATTTTAGCACTATAATTGACAATGAATATTGTGATTTCAATAATGGTACGTCAATTTAAATAATAGTACATCACATTTAAATTTTTATCGTACAGTTTTAAAACTGGCATAAATGGCTGTGGACACAAATTTAAGCACATTACCAATTTTTCTTTATGCGTTCAATTATATCTTGTACACAATAAAATAGTATTTTTGAAATTACAGGTAACGTCCAGCCTAAGCAGTGTTAATGTGTCTGAGTTTATGCTGTTAAGGGTTAGAGCAGCATTGTTGCCAGCACTACTGCTAGCTGCCACACAGTCTGTTCTGCAGATATTTATGTAAATCTACTTTTTTTTGCTATGCATACTTGATACATAATTGAAAATATTTTTATAGGAATTCTGGTGTTCTAGAAATTTTCATGCTTAATTTTTTTGTTAAACTTTAGACAGTAAGATGTACTATTCACTACCATATATAATTAGCAGGCCTTTTTAAAAGAGAGCTAATAGGTAAGGAGCTAATTTTTGAGCACATGAGACTTTAGGAAAAGTCCATCTAGTAGCCACCCTTTGCTGCTTTTTATTCATTCTTAAAGGATGGATTTTTTTTTTGTTACTCTTGGTTTTGATGTGCTATTTTTATCTTTGAGATTCTCAGTGGCCAACCTGTTTATCTTCTACAACCAAGCATGTTCCCATTAAGTCTTCCTCACCTCTCATGGATTTTACAGCTATAGTAATGGTACCAGTTCCATTTTGCCTCCAGTTCAGTTGATTATCTTTTTTTTCCTCTATTTATTTTTCATTTTATAATTGGTATCTGGAATAATCAGCAGCTCTTTTCTCATTTATTTTCTCATATTTTTATTCCAGGATTTGCCTCTGAAGCAGGGAGTGTCTGCATTAAAAATGACCTGTAGTTCTCTGCTTCATAGGTTAGAAACTTATTTTAATATTTTGTGGCTAAGCACAGTCCCACTTTTCAAATTCTATAATGAATTACTTAATTGGCATTGAATGTGGACCACAAACATATATATTTCACATTGGGGTTTTCTGTATTTAATGATTAAAATTCAACAGAACATTCAGCTGAGGCAATAAAAGCTTTATTCTGGCTTTACAGCTTAAAACACTAAATTAGATTTTTAAAAATTTAACAATTATAACAAAAGTAAAAATGCTATTTGGGCATTTTCTAAAAAATTGTATTTCTTAGGCTTTGTATTGCTTAAAGCATTTATATTCTAAAACTTAACCAAATTCCAATTATTCGTTTGGGGAAAACAATCACTTCACAAATCACATTTTCATTGGGACTGCTAGCCAGCATAGGTGAAAACATGTATAGTGTATTTACTCTTGGATTGTACACTGCAGATGCTTCTTCAGCTCCCTCCTCTTCCTCCATGGGCGGTGCTTGCAGCTCCTTTACCACCTCTTCCAGCCCTACCATTTATTCTACCTCAGTCACCGACAGCAAGGCTATGCAAGTGGAGAGCTGCTCCTCAGCCGTGGGGGTAAGTAACAGAGGGGTAAGTGAAAAGCAGTTAACCGGTAACACAGTTCAGCAGCATCCATCAACCCCGAAGAGGCACACAGTGTTGTACATCTCACCACCACCTGAGGACTTGCTGGATAACAGTCGGATGTCCTGCCAGGATGAGGGGTGTGGATTGGAATCTGAGCAGAGCTGCAGTATGTGGATGGAGGATTCCCCCTCCAACTTCAGTAACATGAGCACCAGTTCCTACAATGATAACACTGAGGTACCTCGTAAATCACGAAAACGAAATCCAAAGCAGAGGCCGGGGGTCAAACGACGAGATTGTGAAGAATCTAATATGGATATATTTGATGCCGACAGTGCCAAAGCACCTCACTATGTGCTTTCTCAGCTTACCACGGACAACAAAGGCAACTCAAAAGCTGGAAATGGGTTGGTATCCACATTTTTTAAAGTTCTATCAACATTATGCAAAACAACAGTAAATCATTCCCAAATTTTCTTAATTCTCAGTTCAAATTTGCCTATAAAGCAAAAAAATGCTAATTTTATCCTTGAAGTACATGAAATTTTCAACTTAAAATAAATTTTACTAGAAAAAAATAATTTGAAAATAGCTGTAGATTATAGCAAAGGAATTTTGTTCTGGGTTATGTTTAGGGGTAGTAGAAAAGATAATCTGTTTTGAAATAACTTAAACTTCAAATGGGCTTATTTTAAAAGAAATAAGCAGCAGTGTGATGATGCTAGCTAAAACACTTAAATGTTCTCCAGAAGTTAATTTGTTCTTTTAGCAGTTTATTTCATATGGTTCATTCCATTATATTTTTCAAAGAATTTTATGTTTTATTTTTGTTTTTCATCTTTACTTGATGAAAACAAGAAAAAAACAAAGATGACTCAATTCTCATGTAGGTGCCTCTGTTTGAATCTTTTTTTTCCTTTGATACATTTTTCTAGTTCAGGACTTTTTAAAAAAATTGTCCCTCTGCCCTCTGGATTCTGTTTCTTTCTTGAAGGATGATAAAACAGGATCATGGGTACATATTTGAGCTTTCTCTTCCATCTGTGCCTTTGGTGCACTGCTCACCAAATATATTTAAATGGTTATATTACAGAATATTCCATGGTATAATACAAATTAGCATGATTTACTTTAGGATTCCTTTAGTGTTTTAATTGTAATATTTAGTTGCTAGACTTAAATTTTCTACAGTATATTCAGTAAAATTTAACTCACTAGTTTTTTAAGGAGGCAGACTATGATTCCTTAGGTGACCCAGGATCACTTGGATCCATGCTTGCCGCAAAAAAATAAAAAAGCCTGAAATGTTAGATTGGCGTACTCTGTGATGACATCTTTGATCTGTTACATTAAAAATCCAACTCAGTATTATATTTGTTGTAGTAAATATTAAACATATCCGCAAATAATTCCCTGTGTGCATTATAAATTCGTAAGTCATTTAAGCAAGAATCAGTTAAGTCTATACTCAACATGTTTGAAAACCCATAATAAAACTCATTTCCTTATAGTCTAACCTGAAAATTAATTTGAAAAAAATTAACATACTTTTTTCCTTTATACCTTTATTTAAAACTTCTTTAGAATGCTATACTTAAATAATTTAAATGATTTACAGTTTCAAAAAGTCTAGATTAGGCAATTTCCAAAAGCAAACAAGATGTATGGCCATTGCTAGTATGCCACATTTTAATAGTCCAGAACTTGAAAAAGGAGTATTTACTCAACTATAAAATGTAGGTTAAGGCTCTGAAACATGAAGTCTGAAACAGGAAGTGTGACTGACGGTACAGATCTGAAAGTTGTGTGGATGCCAGGAAATGCATGTGTGCTTATTTGGGCTGCAGTGGAAAAGGTCTTTATAAATTTTCAGAGAAAGGTATTTTCCTATTTGTACTGAAATAATTATTAAAATTACCAGTTAAGAACAGTAAAGTTTGGACTTGGGGATGGCCAGCATCAAACAGTGATTTACTGTTGCTGGTTGAAGAGATTTCCTGACCTGCTTTTTTCTGCTTCTGCTTTTGTATGATAGATATATCTTAGAAATGATTTGAGGTTACCAGGGAAAGTATAGTGACATTGGTCAAGACAAACCTTTTATGAAATAATTCATGAAGCAGAAACTCCATCAAGCAGCAGAAGAAATGCCCATCTTCTTAGGTAATGGAAAATTATTTGACAATAGTATGTGGAAATGATGAAGAAGTTTAAAATTTGAATTTATAAGAAATATATTGAGGAAAGGATGAAACCAAATGTAAAATACATGGACAACCATTCTTAATCTGTAGTTGGAGCTAATCGCCTATTTTTCCAATGATGAGAAAGATGTTAGAAACATGAAACTTTGAAATGCTTTGAGAGATAAGTAATATAGTCTTCAATATGAGGTGACAACAGTTTGCAGTTTATATAATGCTAAATATTTATTAAATGAACTTTCAAGTGTGCTGCATATGGAAGTTTATTTATCTTCATGATGCCGGAAGTCTTGATAACTGATGGACAGAAAGACAATTACTTTTACAACTAAAAAATTAGAGCTTATTAAGGAAACATCTGTTTTCAAAAAGTTGCTTATTTGTAAATATTGCTGACTGTATCAGTCTTAAATTCTTCAACTACTGTCCTGAGAATCAACAGCACAGTTTCATCTAAAGTTCTAGAAGTCTAGATATATCATGTGCATCTGAAAGTCATTTAAGTTCTTTTTGTAGTGAAAATTATTTTTATAACTTAGGCAACCTGTAGGAATATGTAGCACAGAAGAACCTGAATGTCATTCTAAGACTTTTACGTAGAACATGACACATGACATTGTCTGTGGTAATTGTCATTTAGATGTCACCTGCCTTTGATGTCTAGCCCTGCAAAAATCAATCAACTAATCCCCCATGTATGAATTGCTGCTTGCTTCCTTTTTCTGTTTTACCTTAACAATATACAAATTGAATTGCTACTCTTCTAAGAATTAGTTGATCTTTTTATTGTTTTACGTGTCTGTAGATACAAATATACATGTTTTCCATTTTTTTCATTTAAACCTAGAGAATAAAGAAAATTTTAGAATATAATTTCAGGGCCAGGCATTGTAAGTGGTAAATTTGTGAAAACCCAAGCAAAAGGGAGGCTAAGGTAGTGGGGTTTTGAGAGGGAGACCAGCCTGACCTGTAGTGAGTTCAAGACCAGTTTGGGCTGTGTAGTAAGAGCTCTCTCTCAAAAAAGGAAGGAAGGAAGGAAAGCAGAAGCATTTTCAGTATTTTAGAATTTTTTATTACTTCCTTGTGATTTTTTTTGTGTGTATTTAAATATTTATTTTTTTAGCACATATTAATTCATTCAACAAATATGAATACTTATTTTATAGGAATCATTGTTATTTACTTTCAGAATACTAGCTTGAGTGGTATAAATATAAAAAGCACAGCTGACAAAATTAGTTATCATTCAAATTTTCTTAGTATTTCAGTCTAAAATTTATCATTTTTTATTATGACTAGTACATATGAACTATAAATATTTGAAAATACAAGAAAGTAATTCAGTCATTCATGTAAACTGCTATTATTATGCTATAATTTCTTTTAGTTCTTGTGTGTATATATATCTATATTTATATATACATAAAATATGTGGGACATATTTTTTCATAGTTTCACAATACCTTTCCCCCACTTTGGTAATAAGATTAATACAAACAGATTATTATAGAATCTTGTGTTTAAGACATTGTACACTCTTCAAACATTTGAATTCACTCAGAACTCTAAAACAAACAAACAAACAGATTTCTTGCCCCCATTGTTCTGGCTTCAGCCTGGTACTTTTATTCATAGATTCATTCCTCTAGGGCCTTTAAAATGACTTACACATACAGGTAATCTTTGACTTAGTTGTGTCAGATTTTTGTGAATGGCATTTCTTGTCCAGTTAAGGTCTGGTCTTGCCCATCTCCTTATTATAGAAGCCCCTTTTTCTCTTTGCTTTCCTTGTCCATTTCGTCTTCCTGTTTGCCTTCATCAGCAAACATCCTATGTGAACTTTCCCTTGCTACTGAATTCTTTATCAGTGCTATCCTTTCCCCCACACTTCTGCCCCTTTCATAGGTAGTTTGTTTATTGAATGACTGCCTTTTCCTTTGTTCTTATGGTTGAACAATAGCTTGGTTTACCTGGATTGGTAAAGTATGGGGCCAGGTTTAAAGCTGTTCTTTGTTTTTAAAATCATATTATTCTTCTGGGAACCCAGTTACTTTATTGTGAGTGAAAAGAACAACAGGCCCTGACTTTTCAAGAACATACATGGATGATTTTAAATCTACTTCATGTTTCTTGGAGGGGGTGGGAGGTGTTGTGTGTGTGTATGATTTTATTCTGCTTATTTCTATCAGGTATTTGCATTGCATTAGCTACTTCATTAGAAGCCCTAATCACAAATTTGGGTATTATATTATAAACAAAAATATGCTTAAAACAGTCTTAGAACCAGGCATGTGCCTGAGGTAGGTGGGGCAGCAGATCTTCAGTTATTGAGCTGCTTGAAGACAGCCTGAGATATATGAGATCCTGTCTCAAAAACCTACAAAACAAAGCTTCCACAATTAAAAAAAAAAAGTAAAATTACGTTTGCTATAGATAGAGCTCAGATAAGATTTTTTATTGAACATTTACCATTTAACCAGTCACAGATAAAAATAATCTGAAAAAATCACACTTATTAAAGTAAACCTCATTCCCAATAAAAATTGAATCACTGATTTTTTTTATTATAAATTTCTCATTTTGATTTACTGAGAAAGAGATTCAAAAGGATATTTCTGATTAATGATTGACATATACCTCCATTGTCAATCTTTTAGGCCTTCTGTATGTTGGTTTAGTAGTTCTTACCATTCCCTTTTTTTCTTTTGCTTTGCAAATCTGATTTAAAAAGTAATCATAATCTTTAGTTTTATATAAGACTCGTGTGATTTTTACATTTCATTTTAACTGAATTGTAGTGTGAAAACAAATTATTGCATTGTTTTCCTTCTACCACCCAATGGTTTTTTTCTTTTCCCTTTCCAGCTTTCTTTTTCATGGCATTTAGTTATACTTGGCTCAAAAATATTTTAAAGATACTTTGGTTATATTTGTTCCTTCCTTTAGAGTGTATTCTATTTTATCAATAATCTAAACAGTTATTTTCTATGTTATCGCCCGTCTGTTTCTTCCTTTAAGTAGCTTTTACGGAAAACGGTTTCTGATATTTTCTTCCCACGTTGTGCTTTGGTTTCTCAGAACATTGGACAACCAAAAGGGAGCTGGAGTAAAGAAGAGCCCTATGTTGTGTGGACAGTATCCTGTTAAAAGTGAGGGGAAGGAGCTGAAGATAGTTGTACAGCCTGAAACCCAGCACCGAGCTCGGTACCTGACAGAGGGCAGTCGAGGCTCAGTAAAAGATAGAACACAGCAAGGCTTTCCAACGGTGAAGGTACTCATTTTATTTTGTAATGTCTGAATACTAAGATACTTTGTGGGTAAAAGTTTATTCCCAGAACCTGAAGAGAACTGGCTCTACTTAGTTGTCCTGACCTCCCCACACCCATGTCACAGCACAAACATGCCCACATACGTGCTCCCCACACACAATCATCAAATAAATGAATAAATGTAAGAATAATACATATGTATGTGATGAATTTCCTTGAGTTTTATTATTTTAACATCAGAAAAATTTTCCTGGAATAGAAAGATAGAATTATTAGTTAGCTCAGTATAATAGAAAACAAATGTCTAATTGGGTCATAAGCCAAGTAGTATTTAAATAATATTTGAATTGTTGTTTGTTTAGCTGGTTGGTTTTGGTTTTTTAATGTTTTACTATAACTCAGGAACTCAATAAATATAGTCCAGGCCAGCCTTGAATTCATGGCAAGCCCTTTGCCACAGTCTCCTGAGTGCTTGAATTATAGGTATGAGCCAACATGCCTGGTTAAATTTTAGTTAGAAAGATGAGAATTTGTTCTGAAAAGAAAAAAATATCTGCAGTTCATCTTTATTTTCTTTGTTTGTTTGGTAGTGATAGTAGATTCATCTGAAAATATTGAAGAAGAAATTTTAAAGTGAATGCAAAGAAACATAGCAGAAATTACTAAGAACTTAGCCAGACTTGTAGCATATACATTCATTCTTTCATTCTTTTACTCATTCATTCATTCATTCATCCATTCATTTATTTTTGTGTATGAGTGTTCTGTCCATATATACAAATGCATGCAGAAGAGGGCATCAGATCCTGTTATAGATGGCTGTGAGCGACCATGTGGGTGCTGGAAATTGAACTCAGGACCTCTGGAAGAGTAGCAGAACAGTTTTTTAACTCTTTCCCCTCTGGGGGCTCGCACCCAGCTCCCAAATAAGTACACGGAGACTTATTCTTACTTGTGAATGCCTGATCTTAGCTTAGCTTGTTTCTAGCCAGCTTTTCTTAAATTATCCCATCTACCTTTTGCCTCTGGGCTTTTACCTTTCTCAATTCTACATACCTCTCTCTTCTTACTCTGTTACTGACTGTGTTAGTGGGTGATTGGCCTCTGGGATTCTCTTCTTCTTCTTTTCGTATTCTTCCCTCCTCTATTTTATTCATTCTCTCTGCCTGGCAGCCCTGCCTATTCCTCTCCTGCCTAGTGATTGGCCATTCAGCTATTAAACAAATCAGGTGTTTTAAACAGGCATACAGCTTCACAGTGTTAAACAAATGCAACATAAAAAATGCAATATATCTTTGCATCATTAAACAAATATTCCACAGCATAAACAAATGTAATACATCTTATTATTCTATAACACTTAACCTCTGAGTCATTTCTTCAGCCCCTAGTAGCACATGCTTTTAATTTCTAACATTTAAGAGGCAGAGACAGGGACTGGAGAGATGGCTCAGTGGTTAAGAGCACTGACTGTTTTTCTAGAGGACCAGGGTTCAATTCCCAGCACCCACATGGCAGCTCACAGATGTCTGTAACTCCAGTTCCAGAGGCCCCAACATCTTCACACAGACATACACACAGACAAGACATCAATGCACATAAAAAAATTATATATGAGGCAGAGAAAGGCAGAGCTCCATGAATTGGAGGTCAGCATGGTCTCCATAGGGAGTTCCAAGCCAGCCAGGAGTACCAGTCTCAAAATGTAAGAACTTGGAAAATAAGAGTTTCAAAGATATCAGAATTACCTTTTAAGAACTTTGACTTGTAGTAAAATTTTACTACTTGGTGTATTTATTATAAAGAAAGTTATCATTGAAAATATGGACTGTCATTCATCTCACACTTGAATGAAATGATTGAAGCTCAGGATTGGGAAACTTGTCTATGATCATTTATTTACATCAGTGTTACTGCTCTGATCCATCTGCACCCAGTCCCTCAAGTCCAGGACACATAACAGGCAAGAGAGAAATTCAAGTTTTGCTTTGTGTGTGTCTAGCTGGATAGTTTAGTAGCTTTGTCAGTCTTCTTAATCTGATTATCTGTCTTTAAGTTCTGCTTGGTTTAAGTACTTACACAGTTAAATGCATTAGTATTAGATTAATTGCCTCACTATGATAGGAATGAATGACTGCCCTGAGCAGTTCATTTACTCACTCACTCAATAGACACTCAAAAAACAAACAAACAACAAAAAACCCAATTTTTTTACGTTTTCTGTTCTCTGCTAAAATATTACATAATCAATCTGTAAAGGGAGGCCAGAATGGATACATGTTTCTTTATTTCTTTAATTATTTTTATGATGATGATCATCTACTGCAAAGAGATGCAAATATAATGGGATAGAAAGATGTGGCATTTTTGTAATTTTTTCTTGCATATTTTAAAATCAACAGCTTCAGTGTCTTTTACTATAAAACATGATATTCTATATATGAACTAGCATTTTTTTATGAGAGTTTTGCTAGAGACTTACAGTGACCATGTGTCTGACCATAGATGTTCTGGCCCAGGATTTCATGAAACAGTCTTTAGAAGTGAACTTCATTTTTCTGTCGTTTCAAATGCTTTTCTTCTTAAACTGCTTCCGTAGTAATAATTTATCGTATATATTCTCATTTGATGATGAAGACGTTTCTGTTAATATAGCTCAGTGGTGGCAGCATATCCCAAGTAATCTAATCTGTATACTGCAATTGTGTATCTATTCCCATCTGCTTATATAAATAGATTTTGTGGTAGTTTAGCTTAGACATTTAAAGTAATTTAAAATGTAGTTATTGTAGAACTAGTACAGTATTTTTCTTTATTTTGGTTGTGAGCCTGGCCTTTGATGGTTGAGCCACCTCTCCAGCTCCCCCTGCATACTTTATTTTTTTGAGACAGGACTCTCTATAGTTCTGATTATCATGGAATTCACAGAGATCCACCTATCTGTACTGTGCCACCAGGCCTGACTGCAATTTTTCTTTATAAGAAAATGTTTGAGCTGGATTGTGGGTAGAGTACTGACTAGCATTTGTGAGCATCTGGGTTTAGTCTTCAACACACCAAAAACAAAAAGGAAGGAAAAGAAGAGTTTACATGTTTTCTTTTATGTTTAAAACTAGATGAAGTTCAGTTTTAAATATAGGATTTGATTTTAGTTTTTGAGACAGGGTTTCTCTGTGTAGTTGTGGCTGTCCTGGAACTCACTCTGTAG
Source organism: Microtus oregoni (assembly GCF_018167655.1). NCBI lineage: Eukaryota > Metazoa > Chordata > Mammalia > Rodentia > Cricetidae > Microtus > Microtus oregoni. The sequence continues at coordinate 48,268,563 of NW_024543063.1, forward strand.
ACCAGGCTGCCTGGAACTCAGAGATCCGCCTGCCTCTGCCTCCCAAGTGCTGGGATTAAAGGCGTGCGCCACCACTGCCTGGCCAGGATTTGATTTTGAATGTTGAGTTTATAATGAGCTTATTTAAAATGCTACCTAGTGCTTATGCTACATATTTTCTGGTTCCAGCTGGAAGGTCATAATGAACCGGTAGTGTTGCAGGTGTTTGTGGGCAATGATTCTGGTCGAGTGAAACCACACGGATTTTACCAAGCCTGTAGGGTAACTGGACGAAATACCACCCCCTGCAAAGAAGTGGACATTGAAGGGACCACTGTTATAGAAGTCGGCCTCGATCCTAGCAACAACATGACACTGGCGTAAGAACTTAATAAAATCTCTCTCTTTCTCTCTCTCTACTTCTCCCTTGCCCTCTTCCCTTTTCCCGTCCCCCTTTTTTTTCCTCCCCCTTTTTTCCCCCTCCCCTTTCCCTTTTCCTCTTTTTAGGGGCAAGGTTGGGCAAGGTTGCAGTATATCATTTTGACTGGCTTGGAACTCACAGAGATCTGCCACCTGGGTGCTAGGTTAAAGGTGTGTGCCACTATGCCTGGCAAATTTTTATTTTATTTTTTTTTATCTATCTGTTTTTTTTCTTTTGTTTTAGTTTTGGTTTTATTCTTTTTGGAGACAGGATCTCTCTACATAGCCCTGGCTGTACTGTGGAACTACTGTATAGACCAGGCTGGGCCTGTCTCTGCCTTCCAAGAGCTTAGATTAACGTTTTGCACCACCACACCTGGCTGATGGGAAATTTTAAAAATGGATCTACTTTATTTATGTGTGTGTATTCCTTTGTGAGTTTATGTGAATTATGTGTGTGCAGTTGCCTACAGAGGATATTGAATCTCCTGGAATTAGAGTGACAGGCAGTTGCGAGCCAACCTGCATGACTGCTAGAAACCAAACCCAAGTCCTCTGCAAGATTAGCAAGTGCTCTTAACCTCTGAGCCATTTCTCTAGTTCCTACGATACTTTTTATTATTTATTATACTTTTATGATACTCGGGAAAATATTTATCGTTCTAGAGAATAGAAGATTTTGAGGCTCTCTCTCTCTCTGTCTCTTTCTCTCTGTGTCTCTCTCTGTCTCTGTCTGTCTTTTGTTTTTCAAGACAGGGTTTCTCTGTATACCCCTGGCTGTACTGGAACTAGCTCTGTAGACCAGGCTGGCTTCTAACCCAGATCCATCTGCCTCTGCTTCCTGAGTGCTAGGTAAGTATGGGTCACCATGTTTAGCTGATTTTGAGGATCTTACTAAAGTTTTAAATAGAACAAACTCTTCTTTTAAAGAGGTTCCTACAGGGCTATAGCAGTGGTTTCGCCGTTAAAGGCTAGGCTTACAACCAAAAAGAGAAAAAGGGTTCCTCTAGAATGATGACGGACTAAATTATACCCCTTTTTTCTTTCCTAAAAATTCTCAAAGCAGGGAAATGAAGGCTCAGGAGAATGCTGGCTTTTTAGAAGATGAGATCAAGACTTAACTATTGAAATTTTCAATATTAATACTGAGAATAAAAGTTACATAGCCAGGGGCCTGGGGAATGTATCTTGATTGGCCCTTCGTTGGATCCCCAGCACAGTGTGACGTAGGTGTGATGCCACATGTCTGTAACACAAGCACTCAGAGGTCCATGGTCACACTTGACTACATAATGAAATTGGGACCCTGTTTCCAAAAGAAAACAGAGAAGAAATATTTTTTAAAACCCTAAAATAACCCTTCCAGAGGTGGTTCAGAGAAGACATCCTAGGGCCTGTATGGTAGAATGAGGTACTGAGTCACAAGAAGTTGTCTTCTGACCTCCACACGTACCTTGGCATGCCTGCCCCCAACAAGAATGAACAAATGAATGTTCTAAAAATTGTATGAATAACTTAAATTTTATTGTGTGGATTTTTGGGGGGGTTTGTTTGTTTGTGTTTTGTGTTTGTTTTTGTATAGTCCTTGCTGTCCTGGAGTTCTCTATATAGACAATGTTTATCTTTCCAGGTTTTTGTTCAGTTTTGTTTTTGACAAAATTGAGATAATACTATGTCCATTATTTTGTAATCTGCTTTTCAGTTAATTTAGGAATATTTTGCAGTTTTTAAAAATGCTACCAGTTTTTAATGCCTATATAATCTTCCACTGCAGAGGCTAGTTACTAATTTTTTCCCCCTGAGATAGGGTTTCTCTGTCTAGCTTTGGAGCCTGTCCCTACACTAACTCTGTAAACCAGGTTGTCCTTGAACTCACAAAGATCCACCTGACTCTCTCTTGCTGGGATTAAAGGCGTGTGCCTGGCAATTTTTTTTTTTTAAATAAAGCATAACCCATTCTGGTTTTTAAAAACATTTTACTTTAGGTGTATGAAGTGTTGCCTGTATGTCTATGCACCACTTGCATGCCTGATGCCCACAGAGGGCATCACATCCTCTGAGACTTTAGTAACAGACAGTTTTGAGCCTTCATGTAGGCGTTAGGAACTGAGGCATTGTCTTCTGTTCTAGTTAGATAGAGCCAGTGTTCTTAATTGCTGAGCCATCTCTCCACTCCCTCATTCTGTTTTAATATCTGAGTTAGCTACAAAAACAGAGTCCGTTTTCCTTTCTAAAAGAAACAGAATAGGGGCTGGAGAGATAGTTCATCAGTTAAGAGCACTTATGGCTTGTTTAGAGGATTAGGGTTTCAGTTCCCAGTACCCACATGGCTGCTTAGAAGCTGACTTTATTTAACTCCAGTTCCAAGAGATCTGATGCCCTCCTAGCTCCGAGGATACCAAGCACACATATGGTACACAGATACACTGACAAACAAATGCTTACAATAAATAAATAAGACAGTATATAATATGCATACACACATTTTTTTTTTTTTTTTAAAGGCAGAGTCTCACTGAATAGCCTGAGATTCCTGGAACTTGCTATGTTGACAAGACTGGCCTCAAACTCAGAGAGGTCTGCCTGCCTCTACCTCCCGAGTACCCACAAAAATACATAAGTCTTTTGAAGGCCATTACTTATGTTCATATTTAAGGAATAATTTTGTTTCTTTACTGTTTTTTTATTTTAAATAGAAGACTGATGAGAGTAAGAGCTTTAGTATTTAAAATTTATTCTTTGGGGGCCTTTTGACTATTACATATTCAAAGAATTAAAAGAATCAGCCTTTTAAATAAAGAAACTTGTTTTAAAATGTTGTACTATTGTTGGGCAGTGGTGGCACTGACTTTAATCCCAGCACTGAGGAGTGAGAGGCGGGTAGATCTCTGTGAGTTTCGGACCAGCCTGATCTACAACTATCTCAAAAAAAAAAATCTCAAAAACAACAACAAAACGTTATACTATTTAGACAATAACAGTGTCATTTGGTCCATTTTTTTTCTGTTTTTAGGGTGGACTGCGTAGGAATATTGAAGCTGAGGAATGCCGATGTTGAAGCCAGAATAGGAATTGCTGGTTCCAAGAAAAAGAGCACTCGAGCCAGATTGGTTTTTCGAGTCAATATCACAAGGAAAGACGGCTCCACTCTGACATTGCAGACACCCTCTTCCCCAATTTTGTGTAGTAAGTAAGGAAATACGGAGATGCTAGATATATATATGAAGAGTTCTTAAGCTCAATTTTTCAGGTATCTGTAAAATTTAATGTTTATACTTTAGCTCATGAACATGTCAAACTTGAAACACTTTAAAGCTGGAGTCAAGAGAACACAGTGGTGCTGGATGGATGGTGGTGGTGCATGCCTTTAATCCCAGCATTTTGGGAGGCAGAGACAGGCAGAACTCTGTGAATTTGAGGCCATCCTGGTCTACAGAGTGAGTTGCAGGACAGGACAGGCTCCAAAGCTACTGAGAAACTCTGTCTTGGAAAAAAAAAAAAGTTGTTAGCTGGATTGGTGGCACAGACTGTAATCCTAGTTAACTAAGGGTAGAAGCAAGAAGATGGCCAGAGTATAGTCCAGTCTGTTCTGAAAGACAAGATATGTTTCAGACTCTAAGTCATTCTTAGCTCTCACCTTAGTAGTGAGGTTAAGGACAGCCTGAGCTACCAGAAATCCATCTCAGAACTTAAAAGTATTAAAATACATTAGAAAGATACATAACCATTTATAAGACCCTATTATCATCATATGCTGATATTGTAAAGGGCTGAAGAGAGGATGGTTGTTCTTCTAGAGGACTTAGATTTGATTCCTAGCAGTTACAGGGTAGCACAGAGTCTCAGGGATCTGATGTCCCATTCCCCCTCCAGGGGCAGTGCATGCATGTGGTGCACAGACATACATGCAGGCAAAACACATAAAATTATGTTAAATTAAAAAAATTAAGTAATTTGAGGGCTTCTAAGATGGCTCAGCAGGTAAAAGCACTTGTTACCAAGCCTGATGTTATGAGTTGGGTCCCTGGAACCCATATGGTGGAGAGGACTGACTCCCATAAGTTGTGATACACAATAAATACATTTTAATGTAATTTAAAAAATATTTTACATAATTTGAGCCAGTGATCGTGTCACTTAAGTGTCCTGGATTAGTTTCCCAGCAGTGTCCCCCCAAATAAGTTATTTAAATAGGATGCCAGAAGGCAATTGCCTAGCCCTAGGATTTCTAAGCATCTTTGCCATGAGCTTTTAGACCATTAAAGCGAAACAAGCATTATGTGTAGTATGTGTTTAGGTGTGTGTGTTCCACGGTGCACATGCAAGGTCAAAGACTGCTTATAGTAATGGGTTCTTTGCTTCTGCAGTGTGGATTCTGGGACCCAAGTCTTCAGAGCCATCTCACCAACCCAAACACATTGATTTCTTTAAAAATAGAGTTTTAGGGGCTGCTGAAGTTGGCTCAGAGGTTAAGAGCACTGACTGATCTTCTAGAGGTTTTGAGTTCAATTCCCAGCAAGCACATGTTGGCTAACAACCATCAGTAAGGAGATCTGGTGCCCTTTTCTAGCCTGCAGACATATATGGAAAAGTACTATTTATCACTATTGTTATAAATAATAAATAAATCCTTTTAAAAAATAGATTTTTTTTTTTAAATTTAGTGTGAATGGGTGTTTTTGCCTGTTTACCACATCGTTCCTGGTACCCACAGAGGCCAGAAGATGACATCAGATCCCCTGGAACTGGAGTTACAAATGATTGTGAACCATGTGGGTGCTAGGAATTGAACCTGACAACTTGAGTTTGATATCTGGACCCACTTAGTAGAAGTAAAGAACTGACTCTCACAGGTTGTTCTTGGACCACCCACTGTGGCGTGCATGTGTACATGCTTGCACACACAGAGACACAGGTGGATACACAGTCTGACATAAATAAAATGTAATAACCCCCCCCCCCCAATTTGTGATTAACATAAACAACTCATAAAACTGGATTCATGATATAAGTTGTAGATTAGACTGAGTGTTGGTGGCTCTTTTTATGGAATGCTTATCTGTGTATATCCACAGCTCAGCCAGCAGGAGTTCCTGAGATCTTAAAGAAAAGTTTGCATAGCTGTTCAGTGAAAGGAGAGGAAGAAGTGTTTTTAATTGGGAAGAACTTTCTGAAAGGAACTAAAGTTATTTTCCAGGAAAATGTTTCTGGTAAGTAGGGCATATAAGTGTTCCATGTTTCCCTTGTTATAAGAATACAGTTAAAGCTGCAGAGTGGAAAAGTTCAAAATCTTTTAAATCACTGTTTTTGTTTCCATCAGATGAACACTCTTGGAAATCAGAAGCTGAGATAGACATGGAATTGTTCCATCAGGTACAATTTAAACGTCTGAAGTAATTTTGTTGTTTGTTCTGAGCAGTTTCACTTTGTTTGGGCAGCTTCATCAATTATGTATTTTATTTATTCTGTCACATAATCAGGTGACCCCCACTTTGCCATGAGCAGCAGGAACACTCTAGAGCACTATTGGCAGGAACAAGTGGGGTCCTTGCAATTCCAAGCTTGTAATAGATACCATGGAAGACTTGTCAGTTCATTTCATTGTCCTGAAGGAAAAGGGAACTGTGATCTAAAGTCTGCTCTTTCTGAGGGCACTGCACCCCATGTTCTAATTTAATTCTATGTATCTAGTTTTACTAGGTAATTGAAGCCTATGACTCAATAGAATACTTTCTTTTTTTTTTTTTTTGTTTTTTTTTTTTTGTTTTTCGAGACAGGGTTTCTCTGTGGTTTTGGAGCCTGTCCTGGAACTAGCTCTTGTAGACCAGGCTGGTCTTGAACTCACAGAGATCCGCCTGTCTCTGCCTCCCAAGTACTGGGATTAAAGGCGTGTGCCACCACCGCCCGGCTAGAATACTTTCTTGTGCTGTGAACACGTATCAGTTTGTTTTTGTTATTGTTACCTATTTAGACAGGGTCTCACTACCTACACGCTTTGAATTTTGACATATTGGTTAGATTACTATAATCCCCCTTTATTTTAGTGCTCTCTCCTTTTCCCTCACCCTCTCCTTTACCCTCATTCTATTCCCCTTTATTGTCTTCTCTCTCACTTGTTTCAATTTTCCTCTCCTCATCCATCCAGTTTTTATTCTTCCTTCCCTTCTGAGAAATGGGATGTTACCCACCCCACCCCCTGTTTTTTTCTTTTCATGAAATGCTCATGTAGTCTAGGCTGGTTGTGAATTCGCTATATAGCCAAGGATGACCTTGAACTTCTGCCTCTGCTTCCCAGGTGCTGGGATCATAAACATGTATTATTATACCTGGCTTCTCCAGTACACCAGGGATTGAACCCAGGGCTTCATGCATGGTAGACAAGCACTAACAATTGAGCCATGCCCATCCTCGGCCTAATAATTAAATTTACATTTAAAAATATGTATGATGTATATGTATGGGCACACATGGCATGTAGTATGTGCATAATAAGTCAGGACAGATTTATGGACTTGGCTCTGTCTTTCCACCATATGATCTAGGTATCAAATCGGGTTTGTGTGGTAGATTTGGAATGCTAGAGGTCTTTAGAGGGCTGTGATTTTGTTGTTTTACTATCGTATAGGGTGTGTTGGAGTGTGTGTACATGTGGCAGTCAGAGAACAACTCTGTGGTGTCAGTTCTCTCCTTCCACCTTTCTTTGGGTTTCAGGATCAAACTAGGTCATTAGGCTTTTTCACAAGCATTTTTACCTGGTGAGCCATCTTCCCAGCCCAGTCTTGGACTTTCTGCCAATGAACTTATAAACTAAATCATAGCATGATAAGTCATTGTTTCTGTGGTTTTGTTCATTTTTAATTTTTTAAAAATATTTATTTATTTATTATGTATACAATATTCTGTCTGTGTGTATGTCTGCAGGCCAGAATAGGGCACCAGACCTCATTATAGATGGTTGTGAGCCACCATGTGGTTGCGGGAATTGAACTCAGGACCTTTGGAAGAGCAGGCAATGCTCTTAACCACTGAGCCATCTCTCCAGCCCCTCATTTTTAATTTTTTAAATTTATTATTTTTTTCAGAGAGAGAGGAGTTAAGTGCCTTTCTGGGAAACATTTTCTTAGAGTAGAGTAAGATCTGGTATCCTAGAGAACAGACCTAGAGCTTGCATTAAATGGAAAATAAAGCTGAAGTATTCGAAAGGAAAAGGAAATGACAGAACCTTGAAACTGGGCGTGGTGGTGTACACACCTATAAACCCAGGTTGAGGGGGGAGTAGTAAGACTCACAGGCCAGCCAGGCAATGTGTTTTAGATGACATCTGAGTGCGTTTTGTGTTTGTGCATCCTGACAGATTGTGAGGCAGAGCACCACAAATCTTTGTGCAGCTTCTACTTTCTTTTGTTTGAGAGAGACAAAAAACAGTACTTTGAAGTGATTAAAAAGTGCTGTTATGCTGGGCAATGGTGATGCATGCCTTTGGGCAGAGGCAGGCAGATCTTTGAGTTCAAGGCCAGCCTGGTCTACAGAGTGAGTTCCAGGACAGGCTCCAAAGCTACAGGGAAACCCTATCTTGAAAAACAAAACAAAAAACCCAAATCAAAACAGCACTAAAAGGAAAGAAAGAAAGAGAAAAAGTTATGTTGGGAAAATAAATATAATTAGGTTTGGGGAAGAATAAATACTTCAAAAAAATGGACGGGAAAGGGAAGGCTTCTGAGGAGGTGGTGTTTGTGTATAAGACCTGGGTATGGGTAAGGACTTGGCCATCTGAGAGAGATGAAAATACTATAGTTGGAGAGAACAAGTCTGAGATAAAGCTGGGAGTCTGGATGTGTAGAGAGGAGCAGCTGGCAGACCTGCTTTTCGTCCCACCTGCTCCCGCATGGCTAGCTTAGCCCCGGAAATAATAACACACAAACTGTATTCTTTTAAACACTGCTTGGCCCATTAGTTCTAGCCTCTTATTGGCGAATTCTCACATCTTGATCAACCCATTTCTAATAATCTGTGTAGCACCACGAAGCGGTGGCTTACCGGGAAGATTCTAGCCTGCATCCATCTTGGAGAGGAGAGCTATAGCGTCTGCCTCACTGCCTTCTTCCTTCCAGCATTCTGTTCTGTCTTTCCCACCTACCTATGTTCTGACCTATCAGGCCAAGCAGTTTCCTTTATTAACCAATGAACGTAACACGTAGACAGAAGGCCCACCTACATCATGAATGGAGCAGGAAGACCTAGAGATGAGGAGGGTTTGAGCTTTGTAGCAAGACCTGACTCTAAAAATCTAGTGCATTTTTTTATAACAAATTTTTAAAAGCTATGCAGATAATGTATTTATTTTTCTCTTTTAACATTGCCTTTTTTTTTTCTGATTCTTACACTTTTCTTTAATTAGAACCATCTTATTGTGAAGGTTCCCCCATATCATGACCAACATATAACTTTGCCTGTATCAGTGGGAATATATGTTGTGACCAATGCTGGAAGATCTCATGATGTTCAGCCATTTACATACACTCCAGACCCAGGTATGTCAAAATGAAAAACTCTGAACTAAAATGAATAATTAATTTCTAATCCTTTTGAAAAAGTTTGAAGTCCAGACAACCAAAAATAAAAAAACCTGTAAATATGAATTTCTACTAATTTGACTTGGAAATGGATATTTTCTCAAAAGACAGCTACAAGATACTACTGTTGTTCTTAGAATCCTTCCCTCCTGTTCTCAATAATAGAAGAGCTGACAGTGCTTGAAGTCAAGTGCTCCAGAGTCCGCAGAGCTCACTTCCTAGTGAAGACCACTGTTCATTGAGTGCCTTTAAATGCAGAGGTGAAACTCCCAACTGGAAATTGCTAATGCTCTAGTTTGACTGATTTATTACCCCTCCTTCCCCTCACATTGGGTTTGGTTCCAGGGCCTTAATATGCTAATTACATGCTTGACCACCAAACTATTCCTCTGGGCCCTAGTGTGCATTCTAAAAAGGAGAAACTTGAAGTGATAAGTAATAACATAAAACTAGACTTATGATAAATGTTTTGGTAGTTTGGTTGGTTGGTTTGGTTTGGTTTTTTGAGACAGGATTTCTCTGTGTAACAGCTCTGGCTGTTCCAGAACTCTATATGTAGACCAGGATGGCTGCCTGCCTTCTGAATGCTGGGATTAAAGGCCATTTGCCACCAATCCCTGGCAATGTTTTAAATATAATTTTAAGCACTTCATAGTTTAGAAATCAGGGTGGCATGTGCTTTTAATCCCAGCAGGCAGATCTCTGTGAGTTACAGGATAGCCAGAACTGTTGCACATAGAAACTGAGAACCAGGGGGCAAAAAGGAAAACAGAATTGGAGTCCAAAAGTAACTGGGGTTAAATGCTACCCCACTACTGCCTTGCTTTAAAAACATTCTTATTAGGCTTGAGAATTCAATCTGTAGTGTAAAGTGCTTGCCGTGCAAGTGTGAAAACCTGAACTTGATTCCCTGAACATATTTTCTAAAACCAGTTGTAATGGTGTGAGCTTGTAAGTACCAGAGCTAGTGAGTGTGAGATAGGAGAATCCCTGAGACTTGCTCGCCAGCCAGGCCTAATCAGTGAGCTCCAGGCCAATGAGAGACCCCGTCTTAATAGAAAAAAATGGTTGGTTCCTAGGGATACCTGAGGTTTACCTTTGGCCTCTTACACAAATGGACATACATGTGCACACATATCTACACATACATATAATAAAGGGAATTAAATATAGGTTAGATAGATGGCTCAGTCAGTAAAGTACTTGTTGCACAAGATTAAGATCCTGAGATCCATGGCTAGGGCCCACACAAGAAAGCTGACTACAGTGGTACATGCCTAGAGAACTGGATTAATGACTGTTTTAGGGTTTCTGCTTTCTGCTAGAACCCAGGACCGCCAGCCCAGGGATAGAGCCACCCACAATGGACTGAGCCCTCCCCCATCAGTCAGTAATTAATAACATTCCTTACAGCCAGATGTTATAGAAGTGGATGTTATGGAAGCATTTTCTCAATTGAGTTTCCTCAACATTGTGTGTTGTTGAACAGTTATTGCTCTTGCAGAGAACCCAAGTTCAGTTCCCAGCACCCACATGCACTGAAGGCAAGAAGATCTGTGGCTTGATAGCCAGCCAATCTAGCTAAATCTAGATGACCTCCTGATTTGACTAGGACAGTGTTTCCTCAACCTTTCTAATGCTTTGACCCTGTCTTAATAGAAAAAAATGATTGGTTCCTCATGTTGTGGTGACCCTCACCCCAGCCATAAAATTATTTCTTTGCTACTTTAATATCTGTAATTTTGCCACTGTTACCATAAATTTTTGGTATGCAAGATGTCTGATAAATGACCCCTTTGGGGTTTTGATGCACAGGTTGAGAACCACTGGGAAAGGTACCCTTTTCTCAGCAGTAGTAATAAAAATCATTACCATTTGAAGCCAAACTGACTTATTTGGAGTTCAAAATTATCATTTAGAAATGATCTTTGTTTTTCAGCTCATAAAATCAAAACCTGTTCTGGAAGATTTAATGTAGGCTTACTGTTCTCTGTTTATGCTAGTAAAGATTCTTTTCCAAAGTTTTACTGAAAGAATAATCATAGAGCTAGTATGTTCATCATGCATATTTTAACTTACTTTAAATATTAACAAATGTTTTTGGGTTGGTACTTTTAAATAAATTCGTATAGGTAAATATTTTTTTTCTTGCTAGTGCTCTAATATACCTGTTAAGTTTTAAATATCTCTCTTCCATTCATCTCATGTTACTAATATGTATAGTGTTTAAAGGATTCTTAAAGTTTTCTGATCTGGTCAGTGATCATATGTCCTATCTACTTGGAGATGAATGCATTTTAGAGGGTAGTCTGCTGGTTATAAAAATTAACTCAACCCAGGACTTAGAGTAAATAAGTCAGTGATGTGCTGAGAAGATATTCCAGTTAAAGAGTAAGAATATGTGCTTTGCCAGGATCAATAAATTGAAATAAATATGTGACTTTTATTTTCACAGCAGCAGCTGGGGCTTTGAATGTCAGTGTGAAAAAGGAGACGTCTAGTCCAGCAAGGCCTTGCTCTTTTGAAGAAGCCATGAAAGGTACCAAGTTGATATTTCTTAGATACTAATTTGGCCATCCTAAGTGTTCACTAGTAAACCTTAGTGCATTGTCCGCTCTGATGTGTTCTGATACTTAGCAAGGTGTTTTCCAAATTATAAAATAAATATTTGTCTGACTTTACTGATGCAGAGACTTGTTTTTTAATTTGCTATTTTCCTTTATTTAGCATATTGATATACTTTAAAAACAAAACCATAATAGACCAAATATGATGGTGTGTACTTGGAATCCTAACACTTGGGAGGCAGGGGAATCATCCATGAGTTCAAGTTCAAGACCGTAGGCTACACAGCAAGGCCTTCTGTCAAAATAACAAATATGTTACAATAGAGGAATTTTGTTTTAAAATTCTTTTTGTTTTTTTCAAGATAGGGTTTCTCTGTAGCTTTGGAGCCTGTCCTGGAACTAGCTCTTGTAGACCAGGTTGGCCTTGAACTCACCTGTGTCTACCTCCTGAGTGCTGGGATTAAAGGTGTGTGCCACCACCGCCTGGCTGTTTTTAAATTCTTAAGTGTAAAAAAGAAAATCCTTAAAGGGGGACTGAAGACATGGCTCAGCAATCAAGAGCACTGCATTGGCTGCTCTCCCAGAAGACCCAGGTTTGATTCCTAGCACCCCCGTGGCAGCTCACGCTGTTTAAACCCCTGTTCCAGGGTAGTGGACTCCCTTACATACATGTAGGCAAATGTACATAAAATAAATATAATGAAAACAAAACAAAAACTTTAAGGGCCTTCAAGATGACTTAGTGGATAAAAACATTTGCCAGTAGTCTGATGACCTGGGTTAGATCCCCAAACACACATGGTGGAAGAAAAGAACCAACTCTGACATTTTGTCTTCTTAACCTTCCCATAGTATGTACACTACACATACACATAGATTAATAAATACAGAAATAGAAAAAAACAAAGTCCAAACCCCTTAAAAGTAATAAACACACACACAAAAAATAAAACAGAAGACTGCTGGTAGTGGCACACAAGTTTGATCCTCAGCACCCGTGAGGCAGAGTCAGGTGGATCTCTGAGTTCAAGGCCAACCTGGTCTACAGAGCAAGTTTCAGGACAGCCAGGAATACACAAAGAAACCCTTTCTCAACGCCCCCTCACCCCAAAAATGTAAAGTAGAAATTATGGAGCTTTTTTTTATGAAAGGAGTGTACTTGTTACTAAGACCAAAAAGACTGACATGAACTGTAGATATATGAAAAGTTGCCCTGGGATCTAACCATTCTTCCTTCTGACATGTTTATAATTTCCTTACCAATTAGAATGTTTGTTTTTTCGAAACTATGACAGTCCTGGCTGTCCTGGAACTGGCTTTGTAAACCAGGCTGGCTGCAAACTCAGAGATCTGCCTGCCTTTGCCTCCCCAGGGCCACCACTGCCCTGTTCTACCTTTTTTTGTTTGTTTGTTTGTTTGTTTTTTCGAGACAGGGTTTCTCTGTAGCTTTGGAGCCTGTCCTGGAACTAGCTCTTGTAGACCAGGCTGGTCTCGAACTCACAGAGATCCGCCTGCCTCTGCCTCCCGAGTGCTGGGATTAAAGGCATGTGCCACCACCACCTGACTGTTCTACCTTTCTAAAACAACAACAAAAATGGGTGTGATGCCTACAGTGCCAGTACTGGGCCTGTCTAGCCTGCATAGTAAAACTGTCTCAGAAAGCCCTATACAAAGGAAACCATAAATATAAAGTGATTTAAGTCTGTTACAGTGTAGTAGGCAGATTCTGCTCCACAGTTTATAGTATGTTGTGATGATGCTTTTATGCCTTTACCTACGAAGGTACAGATTACATAACGACACCATTTTGTAACCCCCCCCCCATTTTCCTGCCCTTAAATTCATGTGGATTAAATTATATAAAGGGGTATAATGAGCTTGATTACAATGAAACTTCTCAGTAATAAAACTGAGAATTCGATGTAGAATAGTTCCTTACTTGCTATTGTAATTGTGACCATGAACCTTTTCCAGAGTAGATTAGTAAAAAACTATGAGGTTGGGAATACACTGGGAATTTTATCAGACTCAACTAAAGACAGCCACAAGCCTGACTGTGTAGCTAGTGTTCATTGAACATTTACTTGAAGTTGATGCCAAGCTCTTCATAAGAAAATGAAGCCAGAACTCAGAAATTAAGTGACTTGTATAAGGTCACTCAGCTTGATTGAAAATTTGTTTCAGCTTCATTCTATAGATCTTTGTCAGGCAGTGGTGGCATATGCCCTTAATGCCAGCCTACCACCCAGAGTCTGAGGCCAGCCTGGTCGACATAGTGAGTTCCGGGACAGCCAGGACTACACAGAGAAACTCTTATCTCAAAAAAAAAAAAACCAAAAAACAAAGGGAGAAAGAAGTATTAATTAATTAATCAATTCACATTCATTAAATGAATACTGTAATTACTAAAGAATATCAAGTATGTTTGTAATCTGTCCTGTTTGTTTTGCGACAGGATTTCACTCTGTTAACCAGGCTGGCCTGGACCTCCTGGCAATCTCCTGACTCAGCCTCCAGCATGTTGGGATTTATAGGCGTGAGCCATGGTGCCTGACTATAGTCTACTCTCAAACCTGTGTTCCTAGAAAATCAGATCCCATAGATAGATCACAACCCTGTCCTGCATGAAATTTCACGTAAAAGAGCACATATTGAATTTTAAAAAGCAATGGTTTTTATTGTGTTTTAGTGATAAAATATTTAGTCATTTGAGCAAAATTTTACTAGTTCTCCCCTCCAAATAAACTGAATATGAAACAGGCACTCTTTTTCATAATTCAGATCTTATTTTGATAAATACCTTATCAATTAAAAGTAGGATAAAATGGTGTGTGTGGGGGGGACTGGAGAAATGGCTCAGTGGTTAAGAGCACTGACTGATCTTCCAGAGGACCTGGATTCAATTCAAAGCACCTACATGACAGCTCATAACTGTCTATAATTCCACTTACTAGGCGACCCAATTCCATGGCAAAACGCCAGTGCACATAAAATAAATATATTTTAAAAAGTAAGGTAAAATAATTTTGTGAAGATGTAAACTAAATTGAGTTCTAAACTGTCTTATAGGTTTAGACTTTAAATTTGTCATCATAAGCAAAATTAGCAAATAGCTTATATTTTATGATTCCTCAAGCTTTATTGCTGAGCCAGAATGCTGTGTGGAAATTTAATCAGCAATACTTTCATGATAGAGACTATATGGCATGAATGACACTTAAATTTCTGTAGAAGCGATAATCCTTGAAGGATCATTCTTTTTTTTCTTTTTTTTTTCTTTGCTTTTTTCGAGACAGGGTTTCTCTGTGGTTTTGGAGCCTGTCCTGGAACTAGCTCTTGTAGACCAGGCTGGTCTCGAACTCACAGAGATCCGCCTGCCTCTGCCTCCCGAGTGCTGGGATTAAAGGCGTTGAAGGATCATTCTTAAAAATAGCTATGATTTGTAATAACATTTAGATCTTGATCCCCCAAAATAATATTGTGGTTACATATTGAAACCTCTCTAAGCAGGCTCGCACTCTCTCTCTGTGTCTCTCTCTCTCTGTGTGTGTCTCTCTCTCTGTGTTTCTCTCTCTCTGTGTGTGTCTCTCTCTCTGTGTCTCTCTCTCTCTCTCTGTCTGTGTCTCTCTCTCTTGCTCTTTCATTTCCTAGCAAAATCCAAGGTGGTCTTGAAATAATTTTTTAAAGACATTTGTCATATTATGAACCAAGAAAAATCACAACTGGAAAGAGAAAAGATAACTGATGTGAATATTAATTAAAGTGTTGAACTATGTAACAAAAAGTTTGACCATGAGATTAATGCAACAAGTAAAATTGAATTTTCTAGTGAAAGTCAAAATAAAAACAGAAGATTTTAGTAAAGAAAGTGGAGGTTTTTAAAAAAGAACCAAATGGAAATTATAGAACTTAAAACTGAACTGATTTTTGTTTTTGTTGTTGATGTTGCTAGTTATGTTTCATTGAAACTAGGGAAATTATGTCTTCCACTTATAGTGAAGTCAAACAAAAAATCAATAATAAAGTGAGATAGGAGGATCTCTGTGAGGTTGAGGTCACTCTGGTCTACATAGTAAATTCCAGAACCACATAGGCCCTCTCCCCAAAAGTAAATAAACAAAAATAAAAGAAAGTAATCAGTAATAAAAAGAATAGGAAAGTCTTCACATTTTCCTATTTCTGACTGCGGATGTGTCTCAGTTGGTAAAGTGCTTGCCTGATGGACGGACGAGGCCCTGGGTTGGCTTTCCACACTGCGTAAACCAGGTGTTGGTGGTATCCACCTGCAGTCCCAGTGCTTGGAAAGCGAAGGCAGTGGTATTTGTTCAGGTCTTGGGCTTTGAGTTTAAGCTACCCTGAGAAACATGAGAGTGTCTCAAACAGTGCAGGGGCTGGAGAGATGGCTCAGTGGTTAAGAGCATTTGTTCTTGCAAAGGACCCTGGTTTCATTCCCAGTACCCACATGGTGGCTCACAGCTGTCTGTGTGTAACTCCTGTTTCAGGGATTCTGACCTTCAGCAGTGCCTAGTACACATACTTGCAAACAGGCAGAACACTCATACACATAACGTAAAAATAAATATTTTTTTAAAAGAGCAAGAATATGAAAAGGAAATTAAAAAATGAATAAAAATTAAAATAATAACATTTGAAAGTTTCTGAGATGCTAGGCATAGTGACATGTGATGTTACGCTTGCACCCTGGAGTCTGAGAAGGGAAAATGAAATGTTGGAGACCAGCATGAGCTGCATATTAGTAAAAACTGTCTTAATAATCTGTATTTCTGCTGCGCTCACACCTTTACTCTCTTTAATGCACTCAGGAGGCAGTCAGGCAGATCTCTGTGACTTGAGGCCAACCTGAACTACAGAGAGAGTTTGCTGGGACAGCTAGGGTTACACAGAGAAACCCTGTCTTGAAAAACAATAAACAAGACAAAAAAAAAAAAAAAGACATTTCTTTTCCAGAGTCTCAAACTTCTGGATCAGGCTTTAGCTGTGTGATCAATTCAGACTGTGATAAACAATAACAGTAGGCTTCATAAAGTACCAGTGGCAAATTCAAGTAAGGTTAAAAAGAAGAAAAAAGAATTGAAGTCATGGGGACTAGTCAGTGGGACTAGAGTAGAAAAGTAATAGTCGCCACTCCTAGCTGTAAATCAGTAGCTATTGGAAGTGGAGGTTGATAGAGGTAAAAAATAGTGAGAAATGTATTTAATGCATCACCTCGAATTGTTCAAGTTTCTAAAACATTGAACAGAGAATAAAAATTTATGAATTACTTTATGTTTTCTTAAATTTTTACTGTGAGATACTTCAATAATCTTAGCCTTTAAAAGGTTGGAATGCTTGGAGATTACCAGTCTGTGCTAAAATAAGCTAAGCACGATCCTTGTTTAGTGACACCTAGCATGTGCCTTATGGAATACAGCCTGATATTTGAGTCAGTTTAGTTTATTATTTAGCCTACAATCGGGGGTATTTCTTTAGTGGTGGGGGGCTCTCTAGGTTTCAGGTGTTTCTTGGTTTGATTACCTGGCGTGATACTGCATAAATAAGCCTGCCTTCTCAGCTCATACCAAGAATCTTCAAGCCAGGTAGGGGTGGGGATAAGTAGCAGAGTGGGCAGAGTGCTGGCCTAGGATGCATTAAGCCCTGGGCTCAATAACTGTCTTTGCCTGTATTAGGCATAATGACTTACACATGTAGTGCCAAGTCAAGGCCGGAGGATCAAAAGTTTGAGGTAACTCTTAGGGTACATATCTAGCTTGAAGCCAGCCTGAACTACATGAGAGCCTCTCAAAAATGGGGTAAGGGTAAATATATCATCCATTACATCCATAATAACATCAAAAAATAGACAAGTAAATAAAATAGACATTTATGCCACCAGTATAGTGGTACACCCATACTTTGAGCTGTTGGCGGCTGAGGCAGTAAGATGATAAGTTTGCGGCCAGTCTAGACTGTATAGAGACTACTTCAAACAAAAAAATAGGTTTAAACAATGGCTTATAGTAAACAGATAGGTTTTCTTTTGGTTATTTTTATGATTTGCAATTTTTTTTATGTGTGTAGCAATGAAAACATCTGGATGTAACTTAGATAAGGTGAACATTCTTCCTAATGCCCTGATCACTCCACTCATATCAAGCAGTATGATTAAGACTGAGGATGTCACTCCAATGGAAGTAACAGCAGAGAAAAGATCTTCCCCTATTTTTCAGGTGAGTTATGTTACTAGTGCCCCATATCTTTATCTCATATATGAAAAACTGCTATATTTACCTTTCTTGTTTCTTTGACATTTATTTTTCATTGGATATACCTATTTAATTTTGCTTTTCAGAGCATATGCTTTATATGTCAGTAAAATTGTTTGCAAAGTAACTTCCAGTACACATTTTGACAAGAGGAGAAATTAATACCTGTGAGATGAGGGGTTTTTATAAAGGTATTACAAGTTGGTTTTCGGGATAAGGAACCAAGGATGTGAGTTCAAGTTTAACCTGATTGAACAGAAAGACTCTGCCCCCAAAATTGGTTGATTTAATTAAAGCACTAATTTTAGCATTTTCAGAGGTAGGAACATTTGATTATGGCTTCTTCTCTCCTGTCTTTTCAGTTCCCCCTTTAACTCACTTTTCCCCATTGCAGTGTTACCCATGATCCACAATGTGGAAGTGTTTTAAATTTGGTTACACACAAATCATAGGATTAATAGGATTAATGTTCTCTTACTATTCTTAATTTGGCTAAACATACCAATACATGATTACAGTACTGATAATCAGAAATTAATTATATCATAGAGAATCAGTCTTACACCAATTTCTGATTGGTAATGTAGAGTAGAAAATTAGCTCTGTGCATTCTTAGAAACAGTTTTGGAGTAATAATGTGGTTATTGTATATGTACATATTATTTGTGACTTTTTATATTTTAGACTACAAAGACAGTTGGATCGACTCAGCCAACTTTAGAAACTATTTCTAACATAACAGGAAATTCATCTTTTTCATCACAATCATCTTCCCACTTACCTTCTGAAAATGAAAATCAGCAGCAGCTTCAGCCCAAGGCATATAACCCAGAGGCCCTGACAACTATCCAAACACAGGACATCTCGCAGCCTGGGACTTTTCCAGCAGTTTCTACTTCTAGTCAGCTGCCCAGCAGTGATGCATTACTGCAGCAGGCTACACAGTTTCAGACAAGAGAAGCTCAGTCGAGAGACACATTGCAGTCAGATGGCACAGTGGTTAATTTATCACAGTTGACTGAGGCATCACAACAGCAGCAGCCGTCCCCGCTTCAAGAACAAGCACAGACATTGCAGCAGCAGATCTCATCAAATATTTTCCCACCGCCAAGTGGTGTGAGCCAGCTCCAGAGTACTATTCAGCATCTGCAAGCAGGAAGTTTTGCAGGTGGCACCGCTGGTGGCAGCAGTGGAAGTGTTGACTTGGTTCAGCAGGTTCTAGAGGCACAACAACAGTTATCTTCTGTTCTGTTTTCTGCTCCAGATGGTAATGAGAATGTTCAGGAACAACTTAATGCAGACATTTTCCAAGTCAGTCAAATTCAAAGTAGTGTAAGCCCTGGAATGTTCGCCTCAACAGAGCCTGCAGTTCATACCAGACCAGATAACTTACTACCTGGGAGGGCTGACAATGTCCATCAACCACCTGAAAACACACTGTCTAATCAGCAACAGCAGCAGCAACAACAACAGCAACAGCAAGTGATGGAATCATCAGCAGCAATGGTGATGGAGATGCAGCAGAGCATTTGCCAAGCAGCTGCCCAGATTCAGTCAGAACTATTTCCTTCAGCTGCTTCAGCAAATGGAAACCTTCAGCAGTCTCCAGTTTACCAGCAGCCTTCTCACATGATGAGTGCACTGCCTACCAGTGAGGACATGCAAATGCAGTGCGAGTTGTTCTCTTCTCCTCCTGCAGTTTCTGGAAATGAAACGTCAACAACCACCACACCACAGGTTACAACCCCTGGCTCCACTATGTTTCAGGCACCAAGTTCAGGAGATGGAGAAGAAACTGGAACACAGGCAAAACAAATTCAGAACAGTGTCTTTCAGACCATGGTTCAAATGCAACACAGTGGAGACAACCAGCCTCAAGTAAATCTCTTCTCATCTACAAAAAATATAATGAGTGTTCAGAATAGTGGTACCCAGCAACAAGGGAATAGCTTGTTCCAGCAAGGGAATGAGATGATGTCACTTCAGTCTGGGAACTTTTTGCAGCAGTCTTCTCATTCACAGGCTCAACTGTTTCATCCTCAAAATCCTATTGCTGATGCTCAGAACCTTTCCCAGGAAACTCAAGGTTCAATTTTTCACAGTCCAAATCCTATTGTCCACAGTCAGACTTCTACAGCGTCCTCTGAGCAGTTGCAGCCTCCAATGTTTCACTCTCAGAATACCATTGCTGTATTACAAGGCTCTTCAGTTCCTCAAGATCAGCAGTCACCCAACATATTTCTTTCCCAAAGTTCTATGAATAATCTTCAAACAAACACAGTAGGCCAAGAAGAGCAGATTTCATTTTTTGCAGCACAGAACTCAATTTCTCCACTTCAGTCAACATCAAACCCTGAACAGCAAGCTACTTTTCAACAGCAGCCTCCAATATCACACATCCCAACCCCTATTCTTTCCCAGGAACAGGCACAATCCAGTCAGCAAGGTTTATTTCAGCCTCAGGTGGCCCTTGGCTCCCTTCCGTCTAATCCAATGCCTCAAAGCCAGCAAGGAGCAATTTTCCAAACACAGCACTCAATAGTTGGCATGCAGAGCAACTCTCCATCCCAAGAACAACAGCAGCAGCAGCAACAGCAGCAGCAACAACAACAGCAGCAGCAGCAGCAGCAGCAGCAGCAACAGCAGCAACAGCAGCAGCAGCAGAACATTTTATTCAGTAATCAGAATGCCATGGCTACAATGGCATCTCAGAAGCAGCCACCACCAAACATGATATTTAGCCCAAGCCAAAACCCAATGACTAGTCAGGAGCAGCAGAACCAGTCAATTTTTCACCAACAAAGTAATATGGCCCCAATGAACCAAGAGCAGCAGCCCATGCAATTTCAGAATCAGCCTACAGTTTCCTCACTTCAGAACCCAGGTCCTGCGCAGTCTGAGTCACCACAGACCTCCTTGTTCCATAGTTCTCCTCAGATCCAGTTGGTACAAGGGTCACCTAGTTCTCAAGAGCAGCAAGTAACACTCTTCCTCTCTCCAGCATCCATGTCTGCACTGCAAACCAGTATAAACCAACAAGACTTGCAACAGTCTCCTCTTTATTCTCCTCAGAACAACATGCCTGGAATTCAAGGAGCCACTTCTTCAGCCCAGTCCCAGGCTACTTTATTTCACAACACTACAGGAGGCACAATGAACCAACTACAAAATTCTCCTGGCTCATCTCAGCAGACTTCAGGAATGTTCTTATTTGGCATTCAAAACAGTAAGAAACAAATTTCTCTGTACTCAGTCGAGATGTTCAGATTATTATAAAGAAGCACAAAGCACAATGTTTTAAGAGCAGAGTAATAATTCCACCAACTGGCCGGGCGGTGGTGGCGCACGCCTTTAATCCCAGCACTCGGGAGGCAGAGGCAAGTGGATATCTGTGAGTTCGAGGCCAGCCTGGTCTACAAGAGATAGTTCCGGGACAGGCACCAAAGCTACAGAGAAACCCTGTCTCGAAAAACCAAAAAAAAAAAAAAAAAAAATTCCACCAGCTGAAGACTGAGGCCTTGAACAAGTCATTTGGCCTTTATGGGCCTGAATGGCCATATTTTCAAAAGTGGTCAATTTTAGATTGGTCATGATGGTTCATGCCTCTGTAGTCCTAATCTTTTAGAGGTAGAGGCAGGAAGATCAGAAATTCAAAGTCATCTGTGGCTTCGTAGTGTATTTGAGACTAGCCTAGGATACATGAGACCTTGTCTCAGAAATAGAAACCAAAAACGGCAATAATTTTTAATACCTCACAAAGATAGTGGGAGGGTTTAAATATAGTTGGTATTAAAATGTATTTGCCATTTTAAGCCATTAATTTGAAAGGAAAATGAAAAATAAGGACAGATAGTATCTTAGGCAATTAATTTTTTTTTTAAAGAAGTAGACATCAATTTTAACTGTTATGACAGGTAATTACATAGGACTTGGATGATACCTAAGTAGTGTTTTTATTTAGATTTAGGAACTCTCTGTGTAGACCAGGCTGACCATGAATTTAGAGGTTTAACTTCTGTGCTTCCCAAATGCTGAGATTAAAGGTGTGCTTCACCTCACCCATCCTAAGAATGAATGAAAGTATTTTTCATAGATCTTGATTAATGAGATGTCTCTGATTTTATTTCTCTACAGATTGTAGTCAGCTTTTAACATCCGGACCAGGTACCTTACCGGATCAGCTGATGGCTATAAATCAGCCAGGCCAGGCACAAAATGAGGGCCAGGCTTCTGTGACAACACTTCTTTCTCAGCAAATGCCAGAAACTTCCCCACTGGCCTCGTCTGTGAGCAGCAGTCAGAGCATGGAGAAGATCGATTTGCTTGTCTCATTGCAAAGCCAAGGGAACAATTTAACTGGCTCCTTTTAATGTGTAAGTATTACATTTCGGCTTCTTATATTTAAATGAGTTAATAGCACTGCTTAGACTTTATTCTTTTAAAATAGTACATTCCCTTTGAGCACACTCTGAATGATAGCTTAGATCAGGTTGGGAATACTGGACATTCCTTTTGACTGGAAACTTTACTTTAGAATGACAGAACATCTGGCTAACACATAAAACCCTAGATTCAATCATAGTAGAGAAAGAAGAGCAAGACAGAGGGAATTCTGTAGAATAATAAATATTATAAGCTGAGAATATATCTCAGTTGGGCACTTCCCTAGCATGCTTGAGACCCTAGGTTCAATACCCAACACCAGAGACTAGACTAAAGCCAGAGAGACTAAAGAGATAAGGTTCCCTGCATGCATATTGTCCTTTGGGATCATCCATGGTGACAGACATTTCGCAAATGCCTTTCTTCCCTAGTGAGATAGTGATTTTTTTTTTTCCCCTAGAAATTCCATGAAGAAAGAAATGATTCCAAGATGTCCTGAGAACTTGTGGTTCCATGAAGATTATTGAACTATTATGGAGAGCTACATTTGAGTAAATGGGTAGATTTCCTGGCTGTAAGACTACATCCATACTGCTTGTTGGCAGTAATTCGCCACCAATGTGCTTTTTGTTTCTAGTAACAGTGATAACTGAGAATCTGTTGGATTTTCCAGCTGTGACAGAAATGTTTTTGTCCTGGGTTTTAAAGTGCAAAGCTGGTCCTCTCAGTTATTATTGTTATTAGAAAATCACATTTGTCATGTTTACTTACATTTTTTTCCCCTGCATTATTTTAGTCAAGTAATGGCTTAGGACAAAGTAAAGTTTAGTAATGAGTAAGTCTGTGATTTTGTTGATGTAAAAAACACATGGATGTTGGCCAAAGTGAAGGAGTTTCTTTCAGTTTTCATGGAGAAGCTGAAGGGGATAACTTACAAAAATGCTGTATTAAGAACTCCTCATCACACACATTCAGATAACATGCTTTTAAAACTGGATACAGCTGGAATGTTACTGAATTTATTTTTCAGAGAGTTGTTAGTTCTCTGTATTTTCTACTTAGGGATTTAGCCATAACTGCATAAAAATATTTTGTTCTATGAATGAAGGGGATAATACATGACATTATGATCTCATATTCTCCTTCAGTAGTTTAAACTGACAGTAATTTGAGTCTGTTTTCTTCTAATCCAGCATTAGGCTAGTGCTCCCATTTTATATGCATCTATATTGTTTTCCTGTTTAGTTTTAGACAGCTATTAATATACTACAGCTTTATGACCCTGTAGTAATTTAGAGAAGGCAGCCACATTGATCCAGTGACCTGGCAGTCTGCAGCACGGGGCCAGGAGTACTCTTTTAGGATTATTGGGAGTTGACTCCTGAGAAAAAAACAATTCTCTCTCTCTTTTTTTCTTCCATGAACGGTGCTGTTCTGAAGTCTTCAAATTTTCCCCTCTAATGAAAAACAGTATAAATTTTTACTTTACAAACAAGGCAAACAAAAATTTCTCAAACTATTACTTCTCCCTGAGCTGCAGTGACTATAATTCACTTGTCACCTCAGTGCTTTACAGTCGAAGTGGTCACTTAATTGATGTAAAGCCTTGGGCTTTACAGGGTCATATCACTGATTAAAAGGAAGAAATGACTTGTGTTACATCTACAGAGAGCAAAATTACACACTCCAGAACTCACATTTGTAGCATTAGTTGTAGAGTTTTGAGTGTTCTTGCCACCCGTGGGGTGCCTGCTCCTCACTACCACCTACATCTGGACACATGCTTATGTCTCATTTATCTTTGGCATGTGGAAAGAGTCGATGCAGCATAAGGCCAACGTGTGTGGCTTCTGTGTGCTGATATGTTTTGGTGTCCTGTTTGTTTCTTTTACTTTCTAAGTGTTTAAAAATTAGCCAGTTTGTAGTTTTCTTTTCCATTGCCTTAGTTTTCTTTTCATTTTAGCTCTCCTTTCCTACACATTTGTTGAGCTGTGTGGAGCTGTGTTGTTAGTTTTGTTTATATAGCTAGATTCCCTCTTTTGTGATCTTCTTTTGTTCTTTGACTGTTGTTCTTGTCATTTGTTTTTTCTCTTTGTCCTTGTTTTTCTGCCCTAGCCCTTCTTTCTCTCTCTGAGAGGCATTGGATTACGTTTTCAGTAGTACAGGCTTCTTGCCGATATGAAGGGAACTTTCTAGAAAGAGACCTACTCTGGTCATTTAATTTTGAAAACAGTTTTCAATCGTTCAAGTTTTGGATGGTTTATATCTAATGTGTGTTTCATTTTTTTGGAAAGCTATATTTTATATTTAGGAAATGGTATACTATTTTGCTATTTGTACTGAGTGAGTACATTGGCATAAATATAGAAATTTATATATATATATATATACATATATAAACTATTCTTTTTTGCCACACATTTTTGTGGTAAATTTGTGAGTTTGTCTGATGTTCTACCACAACGTGGCGTCTGATAACAGTGAGGGGTTTGTTATGTCTTTATTGAGTATTTAAGTACCTTTTGAAACAAATGGCCTGTTTATCTGTAGCCATTCCATCAGGCAGTTCCTTGATGTTACTAGTGAGCGAAAGGCAACTACTGTGTGTTTGCTGTGTCTTCACTCAGCAAGGTGTTAAAGAGCAAGGAAACTTATTGAGGCAGTGTGTCAAATGGTGTTTGACGAGAATGAGCCACTCTGTCTTTGTTCACTATATATTTAATATTTTATTATTGTTGTTCTTATTAATTGGCTTTCTGTATCCTATGCCTTTTATTTATAAAGACACTAAAAATACCATGTTTGTAATTTTAATAACATTTTCCATCTTTTAATAGCCAGAACTACTTTATAGATTCTCTAAACCAAAAGTATTTTCCTCAGTATCTCCCTTCTCCCCCATGCCCTACAGGGAAAAATCACCCAACATGGTTCAGGTTCTGAGAAAGGTCAGCCACACAATTCAGTGCTTCAGCTTGAAAAAACACACAGGGGACTCTAGTGTGCTATCTGGAACATCAGTGGAAGCAGACCTGTGAATCTGCTTAGGAAAGACAGAAGTCAGAGTTTAAAACCACATTGACTTCTGAGTTTTCTGGATTACTTTCTGAGATCATGAGGAGACTCAGGAAATTTGTTTATTCCAAGGTGAAATCAGAATGTTTGTTGCGACTGCATTGGCAGTGAAGTGGCAGCAAGAGGTCTGGCTTGTGTGGTGACTTCTGTTTGTTCTGTACTAGAAGCTTATCCTTATACAGTGCTGATTGGCAATGCCGAGTCACTGGGACCAATTTCTGTCTTATACTGTCAGAGTGTAGAACAGAACATCACCTGAACTGTAGTGGTTTGTGTGGATGGAGGCAGAAACCCCATTTTTAGTCTCTTCACTTCTGTGGTTATTTATACAAGGGCTGTGCTGTGCTACCATATTCCTGTTCAATAATGATGGTTTATTTGTTTTCTTACATTGTTAAATGTTCCTTGCCCCTAAAGGTGTGTGTTAAGTACAATGTTCTGAATATATGATTTGGTTACAAAAAGTATGTGTCTTCTTATTGAAGAGTTAGCTCAGTGGTTGATACTTGTGCTAAGAATTCAGCTTCTCAGTTCCTGTTACTTATAGCTACCTGTGGGAAGACTCAGTGAGCCAGCAAAGACCTTGGGAATCAGGATATATTAAACTTTTATCTGGCAGAAGGACCTAAATAAACTGTGAACTACATTTTATTCCTTTGTTACATTCAGTTCTTGCTTTCAGCAACTCACAGAAATGCTTGGAGCTTATCTCCCCCCCCCCCCCCCCCAATGCTTTTGTGTCCTTGTTATTCCACACGAGGGAAAAAGACAATTAGATATTTTCTTGTTTGTTGTTTTCAAGGCAGGGTTTCTCTGTGTAGCCCTGGCTGTCCTGGAACTCACTCTGTAGACCAGGCTGATCTCGAACTACAGAGATCTGCCTGCGTCTGCCTCCTGAGTGCTGGGATTAAATGTGTGTGCACTACCACTGCTCGACTTAGATAATTAGTTTCTAAGATTTTCTGTAGGCTTTTCTGATTCTAACATGTTATTTGTTATTTAGCCAATATAGGTCTGTCTATCCCATCTCCTTAGAACAAGTGTTTAAAGAAAAAAAAAACAGAAGGAAGAAATTGTACATATGTCCCTTCAGAATGAAAATAATCTCTTTCGACCTTTTTGAATGTTTGTTTTTGATTTTTAAATGAGGTTGCACTATGCTGCCCAAGTAGTGGGCCTGGAGGTATGAAACACCTTACCTGAGCCCCTTTAACCTTTTTAAGCCATTGTAAATGTTTGTTTGGGGAAAATGGAATCTGTCAGCAAATAAGAACCACAATAAAATGACTGAGTACTTCTTAAATTCAGCATAGTTGTACATATTCTCAGGGGCTAGCTGAGAATTTTCCTAGTAAAATTTTCTTTTATCCCTGTGTTTCGATTTTCAGCTGGTTGGAACTAGTTAAAAGTTATGGGGAGACCTTGTTGTTTTACTCTGCATCACAGCGTAGCTCCATCTCTAAGGAGATGTATCTGCGTGCTTTTGGGTATGTGGAGGGGCTCAATGAAAAAGAAAAACTGTAATTCAGCAGATGTATTAGAGAAGTAGCTCAGACCTGGGGGTGTGGCTCCGGGGTAGAGAGTCTGCCTACCATGTGCAGGGACCTGAATTTGATGCCCAGCACCACCGAAAGGGAGAGAAGCGAACATGGGTGTACACACTAGCAAGAGGATGACTCAGCCATTACATTTTGAGAGCTTTTCCCTTCTGCCTACATTTGTCACTAGTGCTTAGCTGTGACGGTGGCATTCATTATGCAGGAGACTGACTCTATAGTATCATTGGTCAATTGTCCCAGCGCCCTAATTACTTTTTAGCTCTCTGTTTTCATGCCATCCTAAGCCTTGTATATTAATAAAATTCTGTTTTTATTGCTCTTGCTCTTTCAGACAATTTTTACATTAGTATTTTATATATAGATTAAATGTTTATGGAAAAGTGCCTTTTTACCATGCCAGTGCACCCTTCCTGTAATCCCACCTTCCACTGTTGCCAAGAATATACGAATAACTGATTTCAACAGGTCCCAATGCTGTTGTGGCTTACATGAATTAACTCCAATTTTCTCATCCCAGCAAAGTAGTATCTGGCTCTTACCTGAACAATAAAGAAAATTTGTGTATGTGTGTGTGTGTGTGTGTGTGTGAGAGAGAGAGAGAGAGAGAGAGAGAGAGAGAGAGAGAGAAAAGAGAGAGAAAGAGAGAGAGAGAGAGAGAGAGAGAGATTCCATGCACACAAGTGTGTGTGTTAAATAATATAAAGGCACTACTTATCATCTTCTCTGGTCCTAATTAACGGCATGAAGAGTGACTAAAACATAGGTTTTGTAAGACCTGGGAATAATGTTGATTTTTTTTTCTCTCTAATTAAACATGGAAAAGTAGTTTATTATATTTTTTTTCTATCAGGACTCTAGTTAATTGACCTTGGAAAACTTAGTGTCAGGAAAAATTAGGAAGAAATCATTGAGTCCTGGGAGAGCTAAGGTAATTTCTTTAGTGCCACATACAGTTGGACTGAGTGACCTGGTTTTTGTCCATTCTCTTTCTGATCTAGCACCTTACCAAGTGGTGGCACTTGAAGAAAGGGCCATCAACTACAAATTAAGGACAGCTATAACTTAAGCTTTGGAATGTGTTCCCCATGGAAGTGTTCTTGTGATTGCTGGTGGACTGAAGACTGCAGGCGGCAAACTTTTATGCAATATTCTTAATACCCTATCGTGCACTTTAACCATTCCAAAGAAAGCCATCTTAACTCTTCAGAGCACTGCACCCGTTCTTATTTTAGATAGCTGGCTTGATGTGTTAGATGACAGCTTTTTAAAGTAACCTGGAGCAAGTGTGGAATGGCTGTTTTCTAAAGGACGTTTAAGACTGACAGGTAGTGCAGGGAAATGACTCCACTCTACCAAACCATAGTAAACCTTTGACTATAGCTGTTGAGTATGTTGAGAGCTACTTAGAGCCATTCCCCTTCTTGTGTATGTCTTTTCTATAAGAACGCTGCAATGTATAGTTTATGTCTGTGCGGTGTATGTAAACCAGTATGGCCCTCCATCCAGCAGCTAGCATCAGTGAGCAGGAAGCCAGCTAGAGGTGCATCATCTTGGGCAATAGCCCAGTCTTGCTGAGTTAGATCTGAAATGGGGCCCAACAGTCTGTCTGACCCAAGTTCTCAGTTGAGTCTGATGCTCCTGAGCTTCAGAGCCTAGCAAAAGTGAGATTCTTTCTTCCTTATTTATATTCCGCCTCACCTGGTATTCTGTGATCTTTTATCAGCAATGGTAATTTATTCTTAGTACTGCCTAAGAAAATGCATATGTTTTATGTATGTATAGTGTAGTTACTGATAATTCATTTAACTTGGTTTGGCATTTTTCTACCACTGACTAAAAAGTTTACATTAACTGATTTCAATATTTAGGTGCAATGGTTTGTATTTCTTTAGTTGTTATGACATTTACTTAGCTAAAATAATTGATGGGTGCTACAGTCTCCTGTTTTATGCATAAAATGGGTACATAGTGGGCAGGGTAATATAAGCTCTCTTTTCATTGCCTCTTTATCAGCAGACTATGGTTCTGCTTTGGCTAGACTAGCTCTCAGAACAGAATCACCATTCCGTATCATTTGTCTTGTATCTGAGATAGTAAATCAGATGGCTGGCCAGGCCCACACAGCACCTCGTTTAATCTTTTACGAGTTGATAAAGATTCCTTTCAAGTAGCTTATTTGACATTTGAATCCTGTAGTAGAGTAATGGTTCTCTTTGGTACTCATGCTTCAGGTGAAGTACTTCACAGAATGCTAAGATAGTGCATTTTATAACTTGGGTGTTTCTTCCATCTCAGTTACGTGCATTCTACAAATAAGCAGGCTTATTCATATTTTCCTTTATAATTCAGCACTTCCATCATTAATCTTCCTTCCACTGTTTACAAGTCACTGGTGAGTTAGCTCATGCAAGAGGATTCCCTTTTCAGAATAAACTAGTGAATACTTGCTTTCTGAGGATCATTGCTCTGTCCCACACAGCAGTGCTAAGTGGCTTCCTCTACAAACTGGTGCTGGAAAGTAAGTAGGCAAACTGCTGAGATGTTCTAGAGATGCCCTCCCTTCCCCTCCTGATTATGTCACCTGTTGCTGGTCTATTCAGCCCTCGTTTGTAATACCTCCTTAAACATCCTGCATTCAACCATGTCACCCTACCTGCTCTTTCACACTGATCTCCCCCACCAGAGCCCATCCCAGGAGGAATACGTGTGATTTGTAGGGGTGGCCTGTTAGCTGCCATTTTAGCTCATGAGCCTCAGGACAGCTTACACTCACACATAATCCCAGATGCTTGAGAGTGTGTTTAGAATCAAACTTCTGTGACCAATAAAAGCCTGTCCTGGCTGGAGTTAGGTAGTTATAACCTAAGGTGGATGCAATCCCTAGTGCAAAAAGAGAGACTAGAGAAAGAAAAAGGAGCTGTCCTGTACAGAGGTGATCATGATTTTACTCAGTAGAGACCTTCTGCAGTGCAATTGAACTAACTCCTTCTATCTATCAACTCTACCTGCTCATCTAGTTCTTTTCAAGGATAAGCTCCAAGTGCTTGCTGCTTTCCTGGCGACTTGACTGAGTTTCACGCTCTTCTTTTTACTTTGTGTTTTCATGAGTAACTTGGAATATTTCATTAACTTGTTCTCAAGTGATTTAGCTGTCATTCTGCCATTTTGAGTTTAATTTTATCTGCTTGAGCACACTGATCAACCACTGACTTGCCTTCTTGCATTGTCCTGCAATGATGTGTAAGAGTGACATTTGTGTAATGGCTTCATAGTTGGAATTTCAGAGCACTGACACCAGATATTCTCAGTTTGTTCTCTGGGGGAATTTCATTTGCATCTATGTTTTTAGCTATCTGTGATAACTTGTTAAATATTAAAAAGATATTTTGCTTCTATTGGGACATTTGTATACTCGCAATTATATTTCTGTAAACAGCTTCAGTCAAAAATAAAACATTGAAAGTTTTCATTTTGTAGTGGGTTGCCTTCTTTCTTCCTCAGACTTTGTGTTGGCCTGAATGTATCTGCAGTGTGGGGAAGTGACTGAGACTAGAGACCATTAGGGAGGTGATGGGAAGCAGAGGAAGGCACCTTTTGAGTGGTTATTTTGAACCTATCTTTTCCCCAGGCAGAATACTCAGTAGGTTTCTCTTTAGTTGTTCATATTGATTATATATGTAGGTAATACACAGGGAGGCTCTCAGAGAAAACCAGCATCTCCTCCAGCTCCTCACTCAGGCCATCTCTCTACTCTTCTAGTTGCTTTGACTTGTATGAACTGGTGTTTGTATCAGAGTGTGCCAAGCATAGCTAGCTATTGGTAGATCTCAGGGATTTCCATGAGATATGCAGATAGCCCTAAGGTTCGTGTGTGAGGGACTCAGCATGTAGCTTATGATAAGAGTGTTCACTCAAAAATGACCAATTCCCTGGTTTCAGTTCAATATCTTGAAAAATAATGTGTTCACTAACCAGATCGTGGGAACGGGTGAATCAAAGAAAAACAAATTAGTAATATAGGTGGTACAAGGATCATGAATATAGCATGTAAAGAACAACTTCAGACTGCCTTAGTAGAACATGGTGGTACATGCCTTTAATCCCAGCACAGGGGAGGCAGAAGCACGTTGGATCTCTGTGATCTCAAGGCAAGCCAGAGGATGAAGAACCGAGTTGATCCTACCACTCTAGAAAAAGCCAGGTGTGAAATATATATATTCCCAGCCCTGGAGAGATAGCTCTAGGTTCAGTGGAGAACCTGACTAAGGAATCAAAGTGCAGAGCAAACAAAACAGACACACGAAGTCAACCTCTGTCCTCCATATAGAGACATGGGTGCACGTGCATGTATAAACGCACACAGAGATGTACAAATACCACACCTGTACACATAAAGTCAGAGAATGTTAACATTTGGCATAATAATCTTAAACAGAACTAAAAAGGTATAATAGCCAACATGCAAAGGCAGCTGGAATGATCGCTTAGCAGTTGAGATGCCTGCTACTTTGCAGAGGGCCTCAGTTTGGTTCCCAGTGTCCATATCTGGCAGCTCAACTGCCAGTGAGTCCCACTCAGTGGGATTTAACACCCTCTTCTGGCCTCTGTGGGCACCTCCATGTGTATGCATATACACATGCACACTTGCATATAATTATAAATTTGTCTCTCCAAAAAAAAAAAAACCACCACTATGACTTATTGTCTCATAAACCTGTAAACCTGAGTTTAGTCCCCAACTCAGAAAAAGATGGAAATTGAGAACCAACTCTGTGAAGTTGTTCTCTGACCTCCACAAATTCACCATGGCATGAATGCACACAACACAGAAATGTGTAAACAAAAACACAAGGGCTCTAGAGTTTGGTTCTGCGTGGAGCCTTGACTCCCACACTCTACAACCACTCACCAATGTGTTTATCTGTAAAGGAAACTGTGCCTTTAGGGCTGTCACCAGAGTTACTAAGTATTAGTTAACTTAGTTCCTGGTTCACAGTTATACACGTTAACATTTTCTAGTCTCTCGTATGCTAGGTACCGTTTCCCTTTACTGAAAGATCCAGTACTATGACATGGTAACCATGAACACACAGCAGCTAAGATTGTACAAGATCAAGCCAGCAAGGTTCTCGCATAGATGGGGAGTTACTCTTCCGGCCTCACCCTTACTCTGGTGCTATTAGCAGTTGATCACTGCTGGGGGAAGGGAGGACCATTCTTTTTGAGGGTGTTCCCGCTGGTAGATTTCTCATGCTCCAGTGGAAGGCCCCACACCCATGCATACAGACAGCACTAATTGGACCTAGTGGGTTAGCACATGCACACACACACACACACAATCACAATAGAAGAAGGGAAGTTGTGAGGGAGGCTTGTTGGAGGGCGAAATTTGGGTGGCTATATTTCATTGCAGATATGTATGAAATTCTCAAGAATAAAATTTATTTTTAATAAAAAGATACAGTCCTTTTAATTGTTTTTAGCACCAAGGTTCTCTGTTATCCCATTGGTCTATGAATTTCTTAAAACATAAGGCCCCAAGTGCAGTCCTCAGGAACCAGGTTCTGTTTAGGCTACACTGTGTGTGTGTTAAGGTTTCTGTTGCTGTCATGAAACACCAGACCAAAGGTAACTTGGGGACGAAAGGGTCATTTCTCTCACCCATTTCAGAAGTCTGGGCAGAGACTCAAATGAGACAGGAACCTGGAGGCAGGAGCTGATGCAGAGGCCATGGAGGGGTGTTGATTACTGACTTGCTCCTCATGGCTTGCTCAGTCTGCTTTCTTGGAGGACTCACCCACAGTGGGCAACATCTGCCACATCAGTCATTAACCAAGAAAATGCACTACAGGCTTCCCGCCTGGCCAGTCTGGTGGAATTTTCTCAGTTAGGCTTCCTCTTCCATAACGATTTTAGCCTATGGGAAGATGACATAAGAACTGGCCAGCACAGCCTCCTTTCTGAGGCCTGAGTCTGACCCAGGTGGGACTTCCTTTCACTGTCCTTCTGCCCTTGTCTTCCAGGTGCTGGCCAGAGCTGCAACACACTGACCCTAGCACTCCGCCTTCCTTACTCTGTTTCTCAAGTTCCCCTCCTGTTGGCCATGCAGCTCACATCATGGCCGACTTCCATGCTTAACTCAAATGGCATGGCTCTCCCTCTCCCCTACCTAGAAATCTGTAACAAACTTCTCTCTATGAAAGAAGGTGAAGAGTCACCAAGCTTAGTGTGAGTCTTGTCCTGCAAGCAGGCCCAGCTGAAGGCCTGAAGCTGGCAGCAGTTTGGCCCAGAAGATGGCCTCTGTCAGCAGCGGGTGAGTAATTCCCTGGGATCACTTCTCTTCCGTAGTGTTTTCACCTTCCCTCCCATCTCCTTGCACACCCAGCATGGATCACCTACTCCACTGAAACAGTCCTTGTGCAGAACACCAAGGAGCGGTTTCCATGTGGCCACGCTTAGCGGTCTGTTCTCAGGCCTCCTCTTACTCGGTTTATCTACAGTATTTGACATGCTCAGTGACTCTCTCCGTGGCACCCTTTCTTCAGTTGGTGCTCAGGATGGACCAGTCTGCTCTCCTACTTCCCCGATGTGAAGGAGAAGTCCTGGAAGAAGCTGTGTCTGTCAAGGCTGTCTGATTAACACTTCAACGACTGTGGAAAGTTTGGAATGCTGCAGGTCCACAGCCTAGTTAGTTTCTCTTGGACTTTCTTCAGCTCCCTAAAGAGCTCTTCCTTACCCACCTCTGTGCCAAATCAAACATCCTGACAGCAAATGTCTTGTTTGGCTTCTATTGCTGTGATAGAGCACTACAACTAAAAGCATCCTCTAGAGGAAGATACAGCGAGGGCGGGAACTTAGAGCAGAGTCCCAGGACCACCTGCCCAGGGGTGGAATCACCCACAGTGAGCTGGGTCCCCTCCCATATCAGTCATGAATTAAATGTCCCCCAGATTTCCCTACAGCCCAGTCAGTCTGAAGGAAGCAATTTTTCAATTGGGTTCTCTTTTCCCAGATGACTCCAGCTTGTCAGATTGACAAATGAAACAAGAAACAATGAACCAGCACAGAGATTTCAAAAAACAGACACCAAATAGGAATGTGCTAACCCTGTTCTCTACCATTCCAAGGGCTAAGACAGCAACTGAGGCCTAGAGCTGAGATTCCTGGCTGTAACAGCCCTCTGATGTCTCCACCAATGTATTTTTAAGATGCTTTGATCTTTAACTTTGTTCTCTTACCATAAAAACTTGTAACTATAGAAGTACTTACACACAGGGAATTTGGGACAACCTATATCCATGCTCCCAAGCCATAGTCACTCACCTTGACTCTAGGACAATGTTGAGGTAGGAGCTATGTTTTTTTTTTTTTTAAAGACTTATTTATTTACTTATTATGTATACAACATTCCTTCCATGTGTGCCTGCATGCCAGAAGAGGGCACCAGATCTCATTATAGATGGCTGTGAGCCACCATGTGGTTGCTGGGAACTGAACTCAGGACCTCTGGAAGAGCAGTCAGTGCTCTTAACCGCTGAGCCATCTCTCCAGCCCAGGAGCTATGTTTTTTGTGCGTGCCTTGGCCACCCTTTTTCAAACTCATTTTGACTTCAAGTATTGAAGAGCTTCAGAGATCAGTCGGCAGACCTCCATACACAGCTCTAGGAGAGCACCCCCAGTTTCGTCGCTTTAAAGACTTGGTGCACACGTGTGTACCTAGATGATAAATTCCTTAAGTTGTGGCTCAGGATGACCTTAGATTTCTGACCCTCAGCCTCAGTCTCCTGAATGCTGGGATGATAGTCCTAACATCATCAACATGCCTGCATGCATTTCAAGAATTTAAATTGGTGGTGGGGGTGGGGTGGAGCTAGGGAGATGGCTCAATATTTAAGAGCCCTCGCTGAGGGCCCAAATAGAGTTCAATTGTGAGCACCCACATCAGGTGGCTTACAACCAATGCCTGTAACTCCAGGAGTTGTGACTCTTTATCTTCTAGTCTCCATAGGCATGCACACTCGTGTGCATATACACCTAAATAATAATTAATTTTATGCCAAAACGAGGACCTGAGAATGTAGTTCATGGGAAGAATGCTTGTTTCACATTTGTGAGAAGACTATTCTTTAGCCACTCCCACAATTTACACACACACACTCACACACACACACACGTACAGTGTTATAAGTATTTGCCATAAATATTAAGACCTACAACTTTATCCCAACAGATTGTGCTCATAAGGCTGGAGAGATCCTTTAGTAGCTAAAGAGCACTTTCTGCTCTTGTGAGAACCTGAGTTTGGTTTCCAGCACCCACTTCCAGTGACTCACAACCACCTGTAACTCCAACTCTGGGTGATTGAAGGCCCTCTTGTGGCATCTGTGGACAGTTGTACTCATATGTCCACCAACTCCCAGACACAAACACATATACACACAAATAAAAATAAACATCTTTAAAAATGGATGTCATTGATTCCACAATATTATAGAAAAAAACATTAAGACATTTGTATAGATCAAACTTTTATTTTGGTGGAAGGCTATAGTTTTTTTGTTTTGTTTTAGCATTTAGGACTTATTTTACGTTTATGTATATTTTATTCGCATGTATGTCTGTGCACTGTGTACATTTGGTGCCTGCAGAAGCCAGGAGGGGGCGCTGGATCCTTGGAACTGGAGATAGAAACAGCTCTTAGTTTCTATGTAGTTGTCAGCCGGCTGGAAGCTGAACTGCAGGTCCTGAACAAGAGCATCAAGTGCCCTTAACTGCCTGCAGAGCCATCTCTCTGGCCCAGTAGGGGGCTGTTGTTTTTAAGTATTGAAGAACTTAAAGGCCTGCACCACCATGTCCTTGTGTGTTCATTTATTTCTGAAAAAGAAAAAGATTTAGAAAAACAAGATAGAGACCTGTTTTAGTATTCCTTTCCTAGGACCTGTGTGTGCTGTGTACAAGACAGAGACTAGCTGGAGAGAAATCCCCCTGGGAGGCTTGTCAGTCCCTAACTGAAACCAGGGTGCATTGTAAACAGACCTTAGCTTACAGACTGCAAACAAGTAGGTCCCTCAGCCTTTGTTTTCTTTGAGCAATTCTCCTCTGCCCTAAACCACAGAGAGGTAATTAAAAAAAAAAAAACCCAATCTCTGGAGAGTTGGATTCTCTGTAGCCAGGGCTAGCCCTAAGAAAGAGTTTATATTGCATAGATGACCTAGAGGAGTATCTTCCAGGTTCCATAACCCCGCCCCCATATACCAAGCTTCCTGTGGCACCTCATCT
The DNA here is from genome assembly GCF_018167655.1 of Microtus oregoni. Taxonomy (NCBI): domain Eukaryota; kingdom Metazoa; phylum Chordata; class Mammalia; order Rodentia; family Cricetidae; genus Microtus; species Microtus oregoni. Next base: position 48,304,661 of record NW_024543063.1, read on the forward strand.
GATTTTGGTCATAGTGCAGTATAGTCATACACTCAATGACCAAACTATCCAAGAATGTGAAGTGAACCTACTTCTTTTCCTCTCCTTGTGGAATAAAGGGAAAAACAAGTCAGGCAAGCTGGAAGAAAGATAACTAGGTTTAACTTACATGTTAGAAAAACAATCTTATTTTCTAGCTTTGGTCTGGTCGTCAGCTGGAATGGATTTGCCCAAGTGATGGCCCACAGAAAGGCCAATTTTGTTCTTTTTCTGCTCCTCTTGAACCTGTTTTCTCAGTACCAATCCTGCCTGGAAGTTGAGGTCAAACATGTTGCTTGGAGGAAAGCAGAGTGGCTTCTCCTCCCTGATAGTCTCCAGGTGCTTCTTCCACCCTTCACACTCTGCCTCCGAAAAACTGGTGGGGTGTGGCCAGCGCCATACACGACAGCTGTGGTTCTAAGACCTGGAAGCTGCAGAAATGCAGAACGCCACTCTGCAAGAGAAAGAACACAGAGTTAAGTCATTAAGTCGCAGGAGCAGTCTGGCAGGTTGTACTGTATACAAGCATCAGAAGTTGGTCTGGAGGCTGGAGAGATGGCTCAGTGGTTAAGAGCACGGCCTGCTCTCCAGAGGTCCTGAGTTTAATTTGGCATGCAGGGATACATGCAGTCAGAACACTGTATACATACTTTTTTAAAAGAGTGATCTGGGGGCTGGAAAGATGGCTCAGAGGTTAAGAGCATTGCCTGCTCTTCCAAAGGTCCTGAGTTCAATTCCCAGTAACCACATGGTGGCTCACAACCATCTGTAATGGGGTCTAATGCCCTCCTCTGGCCTGCAGGCATACACACAGACAGAATATTGTATGCATAATAAATAAGTAAATAAATATTTAAAAAAATTAAAAAAAAAGAGTGATCTGAGCTTGCCGATGAGAGAGTCCAGTCAGACTGAGGTGCCCTGGGGAACTGACACAGGTGTCATAAGTGTTTCTGATTTTGATTAAGGTATTGTGATTGTGTAGTTCATTTAAATATGTACTGTATAATTAAGAAATATAGGTTGTTAATGGATAATCATCAATAATAGTAAAGCTTGTAGTCATGTTAGATTTTCTAGATATATAGAGATATATTTTAGATAGACATTCTTCATGTCTTTCAAAGATTACAGAATAGGACATTTAAATGTTTTAATAACTTAGGACTTTTCATGACAATGAGACACTCTGCTCCTGGCAGCACCAATCTACTTCAAGAGGAAGATGGGCATCGAAGAGGCTCGTTATGGAGTTTGATAGCCATTTGGGCAAGAAACTGCTCTTGCCTGGACTATTGCATAAACTGGACACAGAGAACCCACAGAGAGAGGACTACTGAACTTGCCTAAGGTGAGATGATCTTTCGGGGTTCCTGATTCATGAAAGAGTCTGCGAGACATTCTGCAGGACACAACAGATAGTGACTGAACTGACTTTGAATTTTCCTGCTTTATGGAAATATCTTCTGGATACCATGGGCCTGAAGGCTGAAGATGGATGCCCCAATGGTACAGAGGAACTTTGGGTGACTGTCCAGGCAGCAAGATGTCTCTGTCATTTCTAGAGTTTTAAAAGTTGCTTTTTTCTTGTTTGCTTAGGTAGTATTGTATCTTTCTGGAGTCTTTGATGGAGTTAAGAATAGTTAGTTATAGTTATAGTTTTCCTTAGTTATGATAAAGATTATTGTAATTTTTACTTGATAACTGTTTTGTTATATGTAATTTTGCTATGTTAAAGTTAGAGCTTTTTTTTTGTTTAAACAGAAAAAGGGGAAATGATGGAGGAAGGTCATTGGCTAATAAAGGAACTGCCTTGGCCCATTTTATTGGTTAGAAGATAGGTGGGAGGTGTAAACAGAACAGAACGCTGGGAGGAAGAGGAAGTGAGGTCAGACTCTACAGCTCTGCTCTCCGGAGCAGACGCCTCAGAGAGACGCCATGCTCCTGGCTCCTGGGCAGACCCATGCTATGAAGCTCCGACCCAGGATGGACATAGGCTAGAATCTTCCTGGTAAGCGCACCTTGGGGTGCCATACACAGATGATTAGAAATGGGCTAAATTAATATGTGAGAATTAGCCTAGAAGAGAATGGGCCAAGCAGTGTTTAAATGAATACAGTTTGTGTGTTGTTATTTCGGGCATAAGCTAGCCATGCGGGCGGCTGGGGTGCTGGGGACGCAGCCCCGCCGCCCATATTACTACACTTGGTGAAGCTTTCCTTTGAATGAATAAATTCTTGACGCTGTGCCAACCTGGATCCTCTGCCAAAAGAGCCGGAAGTTCTGTTACATTAGGGAGAGCGCTTGCCCCTTGGCAGTGGCTCCGGCCAGGGCATGTGGATGTGCATTCTTCTGCTGCTTGACATGGTGAGCTTAGTCTTTACACTGCACACCTCACTCACTGTCTCCTCCAATCCCCTTCCCTCTTCCTCAGGGTCCAGTGATCCCAAAGCCCACCTCCAGAGCAAGCTGAATGAACTCAGTTCTTAACTTGTCCTGTTTTAGCCAGATGTGCTGGCCCATGCCTTAAACCCAGCACCCAACACACTGAGGCAGGAGAACTGCCACAAGTTCAAGTCACCCTGGGTTTACATAATGAGACCTTTCCTCCCTTTTTAAGATTATTATTTTATGTGCATTGGGGGTTTGCCTTTATGCATGTCTGTGTGAGGGTATCGGATCCCCTGGAAGTGGAGTTGCAGACAGTTGTGAGCTGCTATGTGGGTACTGAGAATTGAACACAGGTCCATTGCTCTTAATCACACAGTGAATAGCTGAGTCATTTCTCCAGTCCATGACACACCACACTGCACCCCTTTAAAAAATATAAAAGGAGTCAGGCCTTTTATATAGAAATATAAAACATAAAGGTGGTGCACGCCTTTAATCCCAGCACTTGGGAGGCAGAAGCAACGGATATCTGTAAATTCAAGACCAGCCTGGTCTACAAGAGCTAATTCCAGGTCAGGCACCAAAGCTACACAGAGAAAGTTTGTCTCGAAAAACCAATGAATGAATGAATGAATGGGGAGATGGCTCAGTGAGTAGAGGCACCGGCCTTGCAAGCCTGATGGAGTGGGTCAGAACCCAGAGCCCATGTGAAAAAGAGAAGGCAGTGACATGAATCCCGCATGCTCAGTCAAGATGGGAGGTGGGGACACGAGAACTGCTCAGAGCTCCTTGGTCAGCTAGCCTTGACTACACAGTACCACGACAGAAACAAGGGAATCCTGGCCCTCTTCCCAAAGTTGCCCTTTGGTAAACACCCCCGCTCCACAACTCCCCCCCCCACTTCTTTCTTTTCTTTTTTCTTTCTTTTTTTTTTTTTTTAAGAAAAAACAAAATGTTCTGGAGCTGCAGATATAATTCCAGGAAGACTGGGGAGCCCAAGGCTTTGACTCCCCACGCTGAGGGCCGGGTGCACTTTGGTTAGGAGAGACTGTTTGACCATGTACTCCAGCGGCCTGGGTCACAAGCTCCCGAAGGAAGCCCGGGTACAGCTCCACCATTGCCAGCCTGTCTTCCTCACACCTCGGGTCAGTTTTCGGTTACTGCCCGGAGTAACTCCCCTGGCCTCAACATGGAAAAGACCAATTATGTTTATGGAAAATACAGAGCCCTGTGTCCATTTTATCTGAGCCAAACACAGGAAGGCTCGAGCACTCTGCCTTAGTCCTGTATTCCCACCACACTGAGCACTGAGAGGAGAGAGCAGGACTTGTATGATACAGGTGTCTAAAGCACAGCCTGTGTACCGTGCACAGGTTGTTTTGAGGTTAAGCAGAGGCTCATTAAACTATGACCTAATAAACCGAACAGATCTGTGCATGCCATATCTCACATAACACTGTTTATACTAAACATCCATCCCAGGCCCCTGGGGCTGCCCCTGGAGTCCTGCAAACGACAGTGCCTGCCCTGTGGATCCTTGCAGCAATCTCCTCATGTACAAATCCCAGCATGTTTGAGGTCATGATGTCATCTGCACAGGCTTTGTGCTGTGTTCACCCTTGTCCTCCCTGTCCCTCTAAACCCCTCCCCACACACTAATGACATCAGCACCTTCAGAGGCAGGCTCAGGACACTCCTACTCCGTCAGAAGGAAACCCTGATGCTGAGGCCAGCGTTAGTTATTTTGCAGAGCTTGTGTGAGTGTTTCAGAGGGACAGTGAGGCAGTTCAGCATGTCAGGCCAAGCATGCATAGGATTTTCTCTGACATTTGAAGATCAAATAGGAAGGGATGCCTGGCAGTGATGGTGCATGTCTTTAATCCCAACACTGGGGAGGTAGAGGCACACAGATATCAATGAGTTTGAGGCTAGCCTGCTCTACAAATTGAGTTTCAGGACAGTCAGCACTATCACACAGAGAAACACTGTCCCCCCCCCCAAAAAAAAAATAGAGAGAGAGAGAGAGAGAGAGAGAGGAAGAGAAGTAGAAGAAAGGCAAAAGTGTGCTCCATCTGGAATAGAAGGGCACCTGTCATTCACAGAGCTACTCTCCTTGAAGGTGTCGGCTCTGCTTAGCTACTAACAGTGTGAAGCCACTGAAGCTACATAAGACCTTGTTTCAAAAGCAAAACATAGGAACTGGGGATAGAGCTCCATCTGTAGAGACTCTCTGCTTCCTGACCGCGGGTGCAATGTGAGCAGCCGCCTTTAGCCCCTATTGCCCTGGCTGCTCAGCCATGACAGTCACTACCTCCAACAGAGCTCTAGTAACCTAACAAGTCACTGTTGTCTCAGCAGCAGGCAAATAACCAACACACCACATTGCAATGTTGGACACTAGATTTTCTGGTGTTTCTGAACACTTTGTGGCTGAGGGCAACACCTTGTGTTATCTCTCAGGTGTAAGGAAGTGCCAGCATAAGAACCAGAGCTCTCATTTTAAAGGAAATAAGCAATAGTTTATTCTGGAGCCATTTAGAGTGAGCATGGCCGGGAAACACAAATTTAGGTTACCCAAAATTCCATGTTCCAATGTGGAAACTGTTTCACAGAACTCATGCAGTTTTACAGAACAAAGAAAGTCAGAAGTCAAGGCAACTTTACACCGCATTGTGTGTGCACCATAGCGGCAGGTACATCGAGGGGTATTTTATAGCCTGAAGGGGTGATCTGATGATATTCTCAGAGCTCTCAGGTTGGAGAAGCTAATGTTCTGCTAGGCTTCAAGGAAGTTTTTATTTATTATCATGAGATGTTAGTTTAGATAGAGTGGGAGTCGGGCAGTGATGGCACACACCTTTAATCCAGCATTCAGGAGGCAGAGGCAGGCGGATCTCAAGAGTTCCAGGCCAGCCTGGTCTACCAAGTGAATTCCAGGGCAGCCAGGTTTACAAAGAAACCATGTGTTATGAAAAGCCAAAGAAAGGAAAGAAGGAAGGAAGGAAGGGAGAAAGGAAAGAAGGAAGGAAGGAAGGTAGGGAGGAAGGAAGGGAGGGAGGGAGGAAGGAAGGAAGGAAGGTAGGGAGGTAGGAAGGGAGGGAGGAAGGAAGGTAGGGAGGAAAGAAGAAACTCAGTTACAGAGTGGGACAAGAAGCTAAAACCAGCCCAAGGTAGAGTGAGTAGGCTCTGAACTGTAGCACAAGTAATAAAAACCCAGAGGCAGATGTTGGGGTTCAAACTGAAGATCAGAAAAGTAAAAAAGCCAACCACTAGAGAGACCTTTTACCCACATCAAAACTTTAGTTAAGGATGAGATCCTGTCTCCATGAATTCTCAGACTCATCACTCCAGTGAGTTCCTGTCTCTTCCCTTTATCTTCCTCTCTCTGCCCAGCCATATCACTCCCGTCTCCACCTCTCTAGTGCTGGAATTAATGTTGCACCCATAGGGGTCAAACAAAGATGGGAACAGACCACCAAAGTCTATTAAACCAGAAGAAATCTTTATTCCAGAAAAAGAAAAAAAATAAGTCTTCTTTGGCACAAAAAGCTTATCAGCTAGCTGAGACCACAGCCAGAGATACACTTGTATAGCTGGGGCAATGGGCCGTTTCCAAACGCTCCTCTTTATAGCTAGAAGCAAGCATTAGGCATAAACAAAAGAATTTTTACATTTTCTATTAATGTTTTTTCAGCCAAACTAGCATTTGTATTTAGCTCATTGTTTCTCTCTGGCACTTTCTGATGGTGTTTGCCAAAGCTCTGCACTCCCCCGAGGCTGCCAGTTATGCCTATGGGACAATGCACAACCAAAATGTCAGGTACATCCCGTCATTTAAACGTTAACTCAGCTCATATCAGGGGCTGGTCATGAGTAGCCAGGGGATTATCTAAAAGCTGTCCCTCAGTTTGCAGAGGGTCACTGGTGTGGGAAGTCCTGCATATGTGTTGTTTTTATTGGTTAATGAGTAAAGCTGTTTCAGCCAGTGACTTAGCAGAGTAGACTAAGGCAGGAATTCTAAGCAGATAGAGGAGGAAAGAAGGTAAAGTCAGTGAGACATCATGTAGCCATCAGGGGAGAAAGATGCCTGTGTGCCAGTACCGGTAAACCTCAAGCCTCGTGGTGAAACACAAAATAATGGAAATGAGTTAAGATATAAGAGCTAGCTAGTATGCTTAAGTGACTGGCCAAGTAGTGTTTTAATTAGTACAGTTTATGTGTGATTAATTAGGTTCTGGGCAGATGGGAAACAAACAAGCAGCCTCCAACTACATTGTAAAGCAAAGTAACCCACTGCTAACAGTTAACCCTTAAACTTCCGAGAAAGCTGCTGATAGCCTGCCCTCATTCTTCTAGCATTACAGCTTTGTATTTCTTTATTTCTACATGCTTATTTCTGGAATCTACATTTCTACATTCTTATTCGTGTACTTTTCAATTAAAAGTGTGTGACTCCCAGACACTGGGATTAAAGGTGTGAACAACCACCACCTGGTTCTGTTTCTGAATCTATCTTGTGTAGCCCAGGGTAATTTTGAACTCATAGAGATCCATTTGGTCTTTGGAGTCCTGGCATTAAAGGTGTGTACCACCACTCCCTGGCCTCCTTAGCTTTGCATTCTGATCTTCACGTAAGCTTTATTTACTAAAATACAAATAAAATATCAGTACACTGAACTTACCAAATTCCAGTCTCTCCACAGTACTGAGAGTCCATTATTCATGTCAAAAGCTCAAATTCATAATTCTCCTGCCTCAACCTCTTATTCTGGGAAATAAGACAACATGGGACAGGGAAGTGAGGTAAGCGCAACAGCCTGCTTTTGACTTTTTCTGAGAAGTCAGGAGAACCCTGCCTGGTTTGACCCTTCCCTGAGTAGAACTTATCTGCAATTTCACAATCGAACTGTGGGTGGCAGTGACTACCAACTTCCCCATTCCCTCTCATCATGAACATCTTTTGAAAACAGGGAAATTCTTAACTTTAAGAATTCTTATTTTTTCTCAGTGTGTGGGTGCACCCCTCGCGGTCCTGAGTTCCTTGCTCGTGCTCTCTCTCCTTCTGCTCCTGATTTGGACCTTGAGATTTCAGTCCTGTGCTCCAATGTGGGTCTCTGTCTCTGTCTCCTTTCATTGCTTGCTGAAGGTTAATATTCAGGCCTGGAAAAGCCTGGGATAAAACCGGACTCTCTGAACATAGCGGACAATGAGGACTACTGAGAACTCAAGAACAATGGCAATGTGTTTCTGATCCTACTGCACGCACTGGCTTTGTGGGAGCCTAGGCAGTTTGGATGCTCAACTTACTAGACCTGGATGGAGGTGGGGGTTCCTTGGACTTCCCACAAGACAGGGAACCCTGATTGCTTTTCGGGCTGAGGGGGGGGGGGGACTTAATTGGGGGAGGGGGAGGGAAATGGGAGGCGGTGGCGGGGAAGAGACAGAAATCTTTAATAAATAAATAAATTTAAAAAAAAAAGAATTCTTATTTTTTGGCTTTGAAACCCGGCATATTTTTTTAAATTTTTTTTTTTTGGAGAGCTGGACAGTGGTGGCACATGCCTTTAATCCCAGCACGTGGGAGGCAGAGGCAGGCAGATCACTGTGAGTTCAAGGCTAGCCTGGTCTACAATGCAAGTTCCAGGACAGGCACCAAAGCTACACAGAGAAACCCTGTCTCGAAAAATTAAAAAAAAAACATTTAAAATGTACTGGTTTGTGTATATCGCCTGCATGTGTGCCTGTGTACAATGTGCGTGTATCAGAGTGCAGAGTCACTGATCCCCTCTGACTGGAGTTTTAGATTGTGAGCCTCAAACTGGACACTGGAAACCAAACCAAGTCTTCTACAAATAGCACCAAGTGCTCCTAACTATAGCGCCATCTCTCCAGTCCCACCCCCAGTTATGTAATATTTTAATTTTAGTGTATTTATTTTTTGCCTGCATGGTTGTTAAATACTATATGCATGAAAAGCCCACAAAGGTCAGAAGAGGGAATTGGCTCCTCTGGAACTGGAGCTGGAGCTGAAAACTGAACCCAAATCCTCTAGCAGTGTTTTAAGTGCTAAGTCACCGCTCCAACCCCTTTACAGTTTTTTTTTTTTTTTGAGACAAGGTCTTGCTATCTTGCCCTGGATGGCCTAAACACCCCAGTCTTCCTGCCTCAGCCTGAAAAATGCTAGACATCCAGGCATTTATCATCATACCTAGACACACAGGCATTATCATCATACCTAGCTAAAATGCTCTCTCTCTCTCTTTCCATCCATGAATCCTGAGGATTGAATTCAGGTCACCAGGTTGTGTGGTATTTGCTGGCCCTGAAAGATTTTTATCTTTTTAAAAAACTTATTTAAATGTATGTGCTGCAGGGGTTATATTTAGGAAGTGGTCTCCTGTGCCAATGTGTTCAAGTGTACTTCCCACTTTCTCTTCTATAAGGTTCACTATGGCTGGCTTTATGTTGAGGTCTTTTATTCAATTGGACTTCAATTTTGTGCATGGTGATAGATATGAGTCTATTTTCATTCTTCTACATGTTGATATCTAGTTATTCCAGCACCACTTGTTAAATATTCTTTCTTTTTTCCATTTGATATTTTTTGCTTCTTTGTTAAAAATCATGTGTTCAAAGGTGTGTGGATTAATATCCGGATCTTCTATTTGGTTCCATTGGTCCTCCTGTCTGTTCTTATGCCAATACCAGGCTGTTTTCAGTATTGTAGCTCTGTAGTAGAGTTTGAAGTCAGGGATTGTGATGCCTCCAGAAGTTTTTTTATTGTATAGGATTGTTTTTGCTATCCTGGGTTTTTTGCTTTTTCATATGAGGTCTTTGAAGAATTTTGCTGGGCATTGCATTGAATCTGTAGATTGCTTTTGGTGAGATTGCCATTTTTACTGTGTTAATTCTGCCTAGCCAAGAGCATGGGAGATCTTTCCACTTTCTGATGTCTTCTTCAATTTCTTTCTTCAAAGATTTAAAGTTCTTGTCATACAGGTCTTCAACTTGTTTGGTTAGAGTTACTCTGAGATATTTTATGCTATTTGTGGCTATTGTGAGGGTGTTGGTTCTCTGATTTCTTCCCCAGCACTTTTATCATCTGTGTACAGGAGGGCTACTGATTTTTTCGAGTTAATCTTGTATCCTGCTACATTGCTAAAAGTATTTATGAGTTGTAGACGTTCCTTGGTAGAATTTTTTGGGATCACTTATGTAAGCTATCATATCATCAGAAAACAGCGAGCGTTTGACTTCTTCTTTTCCGATTTGTATCCCCTTGATCTTTTTTTGGTGTCTTATTGTTCTAGCTAGGACATCAAGAACTATATTGAGGGCTGGGTGGTGGTGGTGCATGCCTTTAATCCTAACACTTGGGAGGCAGAGGCAGGTGGATCTCTGTGAGTTCGAGACCAGCCTAATCCAAAAGAGCTAGTTCCAGCACAGGCTCCAAAGCTACAGAGAAACCCTGTCTTGAAAATCCAAAAGAAAAAAAAAAAAGAAAGAAAAAAGAAAAAAAGAACTACATTGAATAGATATGGAGAGAGTGGAAACCTTGTCTTGTTCCTGATTTCAGTGGGATCTGGGATCGCTGGGAGTTTCTCTCCATTTAGTTTGATGTTGGCTGTTGGCTTGTGTTGGCTTGCTGTATATTGTCTTTATTATGTTTAGGTATGTATCCCTGCTCTCTCCAAGACCTTTATCATGAAGGGATGTTGTATTTTGTTGAAAGGTTTTTCGGCATCTAATGAGATGATCATGTAGTTTTTAATTTTCAGTTTGTTTATATGGTAGATCATGTTCATAGATTTTCATATGTTGAACTATCCCTGCATCTCTGGGGTGAAGCCGACTTGATCATGGTGGATGATGATTCTGACGTGTTCTTGGATTCAATTTGCCAGTATTTTATTTTGTATTTTTGCATCAATGTTCATGAGTGTGATTGGTCTGTTATTCTCTTTCTTAGTAATGTCTTTCTGTGGTTTGAGTATCAGAGTAATTGTAGCCTTATAAAAAGAGTTTGGCATTGTTCTTTCTGTATCTATTGTGTGGAATAATTTGAGGAGTATTAGTATTAGTTCTTTGAAAATCTTGTAGAATTCTGAGCTGAAACCATCTGTCCCTGGCCTTTTTTTTTTTTTTACTTTTGATGACTGTTTCTATTTCTTCAGCATTTATACGTCTGTTTAATTTGCTTATCTGGTCTCGATTTAATTTTGGTAAATGATATTTATCTAGAAAGTTGTCCATTTTGTTTAAGTGTTACAATTTTGTGGAGTACAGGTTTTTGAAATATGACCTGATGATTCTCTGTATTTCCTCCATGTCTGTTGTTATGTCCCCCTTTTCATGTCTGATTTTGGTAATTTGGGTATTCTCTCTCTGCCTTTTGGTTTGTTTGCATAAAGGTTTGTCTATTTTGTTGATTTTCTTGAAGAACAAACGCTTTGTCTCATTGATTCTTTGTATTGTTTTTCTTTGTTTCTATTTCTTAGCCTTCTTGTCCAACCACTCTTTTTTAAGACAAAAAAATTGAGGACAAAACTAATCCCTGGAATTCAGATTAATGATGTAGAAGGGAAATCATATAAGTCTGTAAAACCTCATGCTGTAAGTAAAGAGGCCATTGAAACATTGGCAGGTTAGGTTGTCTAACATATTGCCTTTTAAAATGATCAACTTATGATCTATATTTAGGATATTAAATCTTACCTGTGGTTTAATTAGCTGGATTAGGTGCAATAACAGTTACCTGCCAGTAGGCGTCGCAGGCCACTTGCAAAACTAACCCAGCTGGGCATAATGATGCATGTGAACTCACGTGATGGGTCTGAAATCTGACCTTAGAGCCAAATGCTGAAAGATAAATCACAGACTGTCTGCTCTGCAGATGTCTCTAGAGCAGTGGAATAGGCAAATGCAAACAAATCATTAGAAAGCTGTGGAACAGCTGGCTCAAACCAGGGAAGCCCGCGTCTCACCCAGATTTCTGCAGTGCACACTGGTGGGAGGCAAACGGTAAGGTGCATGGGGACTTGAAAGTCCAAGGCATGTAAAGAAAAAATACAAAGAATTGCTGCAAGAGAAGCCCCTGTGTAAGATTCTATATTGAACTGCTGGCTCAATGCATGGGCTGTGGCTGAGGGAGGGCTTGTGCCAAGCTGAGATAGTGGCAGGCAGTCGAGCCAGGGAGGTTCTAAAACCAAACATTGAGTGCCAGGTGAAGGCATAAATTACAAAACAATCCCAAACCAGTTTGGAATTATGATTAATAAAAGGGTTATTTATTTAAGGGGAAAAAACTGACAGATCACCATCCCAGACAACAGCCCTCTGCAAGATGAGGAACAAAGTCTAGCAGCCAGAAGCTAGAACCAAGACAGCAAGAGTACATAGCATAGCTGTTTTTTAAAGCAAAAGAGACCACGCCCAAGTGGGCTGGTATCTTAAAGGCTATTGCCTGAAGGAGCAGAAGGATCTCCCGCAGCAGTGCACCCCTGCCCCTAGTAATTCTTCCAGTTATCCCTATCTATCTCCTAAAGGATCCACAGCCTTCAAAACAGTCCTCTAGCTATGGGCAAGCACTCAAGACATGAGCTTGTGGGTCACTAGCCCATAATAACTACTGAAAGTCTAAAACGTACCCCGAGATTGCTGTTGGTGAACTGTCCTGTGTATTCAGAGAAACGAGAGCCACATGGCAGAGGGTTTACAGTAGTGAGGCTCAGTGCTGACCTTCCCTGCAACACAGTCTCCTCAGAACACTTGAAGGCTTGGTACTGGGGGAAAGGTGCTGAGCAATCGGTCACACGAGCTCCCGATACCTGAAGCCAGTGCTGGGGCATGTCTCACAAATGTGGCAAATGGAGACCACAGACACCAAGAGAGGGTGAAAGTTTCAGAGTTTATCTTCAGGGAAAGGGGAGCACCTGAGAGTGAGGGGCTGCAAAGGCACGATGACTCTGAACAAGATCATCAGTCACCAGGATCCCACCCGGCAGAGGGACCCAAAGATTGGTTTACATGGTCCTGCTTTTGCTTAGGGGATAAAATGACTTTGCAAAGAGGAGGGGAATGTGGGGGCAGCAGCATGAGCTGCTCTGATTTTCCTTCCAGGAGCCAGGAAAGTCATCAGCTGCGGTGGGCAGTGGTTGTTAGCAGACACCAAGATTACAGCAATGAAAGCTTTCAGGATTGAAGCCCCAACTTGACTGCCTGGTGAGGTGCAGCCAACTACTGGTCTCACCAGGAGCTCAACAATGCATTAAGGCCGCAGCTAGGGTACCCCTCTGCTCAGTTTCTTAATCAAGGCTCAACTTCAGCCTCATCTATTTCCTGAGTAGGCAACATGAAATCTTGGTTTTCAACCCAAAGGTCATGGTTCATTATGATTTGTATTCAGTGTAGTGGCTGGGAAAGGGGACTTTGCTCTGGAGAACTGGCCCAAGCAGGTCAAGATGGTGAGAGGTAGAGGAATAGGGAGGTCCTAGGGCCTGCAGGACACAAGGCACCACCACTCCTTAATCACAGAGAATGTGCTCCGGGGGAGCAAAAGTCCAGACAGAGCAGAATTTGTCACCTTTGTAAGGGTCAAAGTGCAAGAGACTTTGTTCTGCTGGGGTTGAAACATTTAAGGAAATCAGTCACACGGACCATCAAGAAGATTAGGAGATGACCAGAAGTCAAGAGGCTTCTGGAGGATCCATGAGGGCAGGAAGACAACTCCATACAAGGAGAAGTTTGCTCAGGGTGCCAGGGACAAGGGTCTCTTCTGACGCTGCCCCATTTCCAGGACACTCCCAATGGACAAACATTTTCAGAGAAGTGACAGACTCAAGCAACTGTGGGCTCCACACTGTCTGCAGAACTCCTGATCCAAAGAGCAAACTTCAGAAAATGGGGCACTGAGAAACCCATGTAGTTCTGATCAATTCCCTAACTCCTGACCCAGATTGAAAATCCCATGAACATATCTAGTTCTGTTTCTGCAGGCAATTGTAAAATTTCATATACAGGGAACATATGTAGGGATTTTTTTCTCATCAGTTAGCATCCTTTGTGGCTGATGTCAGAGATCTTTATGAGCTGTGGTCTGAAAGCTATCAAATTTATTTGCTGAAATCTAATTTCTGATCCAATGCTATTAAGTGTTATGACTCTGTGAAGATCCAAGAGTGTCATTGTTTTCTCATTCTGTCCAACGAGGATGCAATGTGAAATCTTTAGAGCCAGAGGCCTAACCATTACCATAGAGCAAATCTGATGACATTTGACCTTGGAGATTCCTTGGTTTATAAACATGTATAATTTTTTTGCTATTTGTATGCTGTCCAGATTATAATTTGTTTAGAGATGCTGGACTTACTATGTTGCTCAGGCTGACCGGAAACTGCAGAAATCATATAATCTTTCTTCCTAGGTCTCTGAATAACAGGGCCGAAGATACCTATTACAGAGCTCAGCTTGCAATTTGTGAATTTTTGGAACAACAACCTGACTGAACACATGAAAACAATAGGTAGGACTTTGGCTATTAGGTTTCTTTATTGGCCACTTACAAATAAGAAGACATGAGACTTGCTGAGAGAACATAGGATTTTGACAGTCCACTCCCATATAATAAAGATTTCCAAAGCTTCTGTTTCATCTGAAGACTGTCTGGGGCTTGGAGAAGAGGAGAGAGGAGGAGAGCAGAGGAAGAAAGGAAGGAAAGGGCGTTGTCCCAGGGAACATTGAAAGAAGATTGGGGCACTTAGGGGTCACACATCTACAGTCATGGGAGCATTCACGGAGTCTCATAAAAGGTGTCCCAGCATGCTGAGGACCGAGTGACACACCAAGGGTTTGTCGTACATGCAGACCAAATGGACAATTGCAGAGGTAAGGGATGGTGATGTGACGGTTAGACTCTAACCGGGATTCTCTAAGAATGTTCGGCTGACCCCATGTATATTCAGTCCTTCACACCACTCCTCTCACGGGGTACTACTCTTTGTAATTATCCTGAGACCCCTTTAGCTCCTGGATCTTCTGGGGCAGAGTCTGAGTCCAGAACTGCAATCTTCTGGCCTTCAAGGCTCGGCCCACAGAAGGGTGGATGTCCAGCTGCAGGTACTTCTCATTATCATCCATCACAGGCCATTCTGGTAGACCCTCGCTGTTGGGGTTCCTGCGGATATGCCAGCCATCAGGGAATGGTAAGATCATGCTCATACAATTTGTGATCCCCAATTTGTGTCAGGGTAGTAGACTAATTGGGCCAATAGGTGAGGGGGCTGATGGAACACAAGTCCTATACAGGGATACAGTGTCACCTGCTAGTGTCTGCTCCATGTGGGGCAAGACTACCCGGACAATTTTGGGTCTCCCTCTCAGAGGCAAAATCTAAAGAACAATACCATAGCTCCTGTCAAGTCATTGCAGTGTGACCAATAACCAATATGTACGATGTACCTAAGTGTGCCCTGGGGTGAGGAGGACTCTATCATGTGATGAGTTATCCATCATGCAAATGAAGTCATCAACCACCAATGGAGCCCTAGATAGGGACCCACCACTGAGGAAGTGAGGGAGGGATGTGTTCTCACCCATGTCGTGCAAAGTTGGTCCAGTACTTCATCATCGTCCAGCTCAGCAGCTCCTCTTCCTCAGTAAAGTCAGCTGTAGCCATGGGGAAGCAGGGGTCCAGGTCCCAGCCACCAGATGCAGCTGCCTATTCCTGCTCCGTGATCACCATCCTTCCTGTAGCCTGACCTTGAACTCTAGGCCTCTTTCCCTCCTTCACCACCAAGGATCCAAGAGCCACCCACACCACTAATTGATGCCTCCAGGTTCAGTTCTGCTCAGTGTGTCTTCATTCCATCTAACATAGGTGTGGTGGCTCAAATGATATGAATCCTATAGACTCATATATTTGAATGTGTGGTCCCCAGTTAGTGGAACTGTTTGGGAAGAATTAGGAAGAATGGCCAGTGTATCACTGGAAGTTGGCTTTGAGGTTGAAAAGTCCAGTCAGGTCCAATTAGCTCTCTGCCTTGGGTTTGTAGATCAGAATCTAAACTTTTAGTTAGCTATTGTTCCAGTCCCTTGCCTGTCTGCATGCTGCTATTCTCCCATCCCTGATGGTCATAGTCTCTAACTCTTTGAAACTCTAAGTCCCAATAAATGTTTTTCCCTATAAGCCAACTTAATCATAGTGTCTCATCGCAGCAATAGAAAAGTAACTAAGGCAATGGATTCTAATCTGGGTATAACTTTTTGAGGTTGGAAAAGTTGCTTACTTGATTATGTCCTCTCTCAGAGCCTTGATTTTCTCAACTGGACTGAGAGCTCAGTTGCCCATCAGGTACCCACCTGTGACCCCATCGAGCTCATGAAACACAAGAAAGACTCACGTTTTATGCCCCAGCGGGAGGACCCCAAAAGAAAGGGAATCTCATCACCATGGTCAGCTTTCACATGGGCTGGCCTCATATCTTTTTCGTAGCTGGGCACATGACGGAATTCATAAAAGTAGACAGGGGCACGAGAGCCTAGAGATATGGACACATGGTTACATAGTATTCTCTCACCTGTAACTTTCCTGCCTAATGGTTATTGATAAGTTATGTTGGTATACAGTTATCTGGTGTTATAATTGTCAAGTGAGTGGCCCCAGGCTGGATCACTAGTTATGGGAAAGCCCTTGGCTAAACAGTGACCCTGGCCTATGCAGCTAAGTAGGTTTGGCAAATCAATGGAGTATCAGCAACCTGTTTCCTTTTTTATATCTGGATAAGATGTCACTTTCCTCTCTTACAGTACAATGAAGAAATACCGATGTAATGGTCCCAGGAGTTTGGTACCAGAGATGTGATCCAGACATGAGTGGGGACCTGGACACTATTTTTTTTTGTAAGTAACACCTCAGTGAAGCCAATTTTATTTTATTTTATTTTTTCTTGTTCTTCTTCTTCTTCTTTTATTATTATTTATTTACTAATTAAAGATTTCTGTCTTCTCCCCGTCACCGCCTCCCATTTCCCTCTTCCTCCCCCAATCAACTCCCCCTGTCTCATCAGCCTGAAGAGCAGTCAGGGTTCCCTGCCCTGTGGGGAGTCCAAGGACCTCCCACCTCCTTCCAGGACCTGGACACTATTAAGCTCATCTGGGACCCATGGCTCTGAGCTCCTCCCAACTAGGCCTCATCACAGATGTACTCACGCTGAGACTTTGCTACTTGGAGTGCAGGAATCACGAACAAATAGTCTGCTATCATTTCCTTGTACTGTATTTGGAGGGTCTGAGCATCTTCAGTGTTGTTCATATACTCTTCCATTAGCAGGTCACTACACTCAGGAGGTAACATCTACAGCAGGGAATCAGGAAGAATGAGTTTAGGCAGGTTCTTATTTTGATAGGCAGCAGCCTCAGTGTGGAGAATGTGGTCAGGGATAAGATATGATATAGAGGGAAAGGTATAAGTTCTGGGGTGAGCCCTCCACAAACCACACACACACAGATCTTTGTAGGCATGCTGTCTGGAAGGATACATAGTGGCTCTTTTTATTGGAGACAGTACTCAAGGTGTCTCACCATCTGTGTTGTTGTGTTCTTCAAAATAGCTGGCAGGGTCTCTCTGGTTATGTCCTTTATTATTTGTTCATAGCCCTGGGCCTGGCAGAGAGAGGACAGTTTTCTATACTATAAGGTGGGATAGATATGGATCAAGTTTCCTCTGCTCACCTTATGAGTCCCCAGACTTCTAGAGAATTGGAACTGAGCCTCACCACAGGGAGAAGCCAGCCATACTCATCATTGTTGACACCAATGATGCTGGGGACAGGGCGAAAATCCACAGAAGTCAATAACTCTTGGGGATTCCTGGGGAAGAACTCTCCATCCACCACAGCAGGGATAATCTTGAAGACCTGAGGGACATGCAAGGGATATGGAGGTCAATTCTGATGTCCACTGAGAAACCCAAACCATTACTCCTGCCCCCATTTAATTGTCTCAGGATGTTTCTCCACGCCTGACAGAATCTACATATATTAGGATATTTGGTATTTATTTTGCACACGTGATTAAGAGGATGCCGACCATGGAGCAGAGGTAATTTATTTAGAGTAGTAAGGACTGACTCTTCCACATCCCACTGACCAGGTCCTCCAAGTCACACAACTCTCCCAACCTTGTTAATAGCCAGAATCTCCTCTTCACTCTTGTTTCTCAGACAGTGCACCAGGGTCTCTGAGTCCACAGTCTCACAACCAGATAAGCTGGCCACTGTCTGTAAAGGGATCAGGCAGGAGTTGATCCATCCTTTCAGGCAAGTGGAGGAGTTTTCCCAACCCCAGTCAATTGGCATTGTGTGCAAATATCACACTGCACTTTGTTCTGGTGAAATAAAGTATGTAATTCCCATTTTGTGTTGCTCAGATGTGACAGCCAGAGAGGTCATTCTACCTAAAGACTTTAAAAAGTAAGCTATGTGTGTTTGTCCACGAGTGCGTGTGACTTCAGGAATGCCTGTACCATGGTTTCCATGCTAAGACTAGAGGACACCGTCTGGTTGCTACTCCTCACTTCCCATCTTGTTTGAGAAATGATCTTTTATTATTTCTTCCTTTCTACAAGAGTCTATCTTATTTGTGACCTTTCAGGGATTTTCTGGTCTCTGCCTCCTATCTCATCCTATGAATACCAGGATCACACACTTGTTACCACATGCAGCTTTTTGTGGTTTCTGAGGGAATTTGAACTCACATCCTTATGTTTTTACCTATTGAGCCATATCGTCATCCCATATGTATTTGTGTCTGAACATGATGGACACTACATGGTTATTACACCTAGCCTCTATATAAACACCTGGATTCTAACCCTTGAATCTCTCAGAAAGTAGTGAAAGAAGCTATTTCCCACACCGCTCGTTTTTCCCAATTGAGAAAACTCCCAGAGTACCAGAGGGTGGAGGCTGAGGCTGCAGGGTCATCAATGGCTGAAGTGACTCACTGTGTAGACCACCTCAGAGGTGTTAGAGATCAGGTAAGGCAGCAGGGCCACCCCACTCTCCATGATGGCTCTGTGGAAGAGTCCTTTGGACATTGGGGACACAACCTGTGAAGACACACTTGTGCCACCTGCTGACTCTCCAAAGATGGTGACAAGGTCTGGGTTGCCTCCAAAGTGGGCGATGTTCTGCTGGACCCAGCTCAGGGCAGCCACTTGGTCCAGATAGCCCCAGTTCCCTCTGGCGTGCTCATCTCCAGTGCTGTGAAGACGCAGAGAAGGAATCACAGCGCTGTCTTATTTCCTTTTATCCCTTACTGCACAGTGCAGGCTAGCCCCAGACTCACCTGAAGAAGCCCAGGAGACCCAGGCGGTACTGGATAGTGACCAATACCACATCTTCCTTGGCTGCCAGCATGGATCCATCATAAATGGAAGCCAGACCACTAGACAGCCCACCCCCATGGATCCATACCATTACCTGTGGAAATCAATTCAGATGTCAGGATATTGCCACCCAGCTCAAGCTCCACCTGGGGTGTCTTCTATTTTACCTAATGCTTTGGCTCAGTGTACTTAGACACACAGACAAAACTCCTCAGGACATCCTCACCTGGACCACAGACAGGGCTCTAGTACCATCAGGATACTTGCTAGTCTCTCTCCTTCTCTAAGGACTAAAGCCTTAATTAGTGGCTCTAAATCTGGAGTAATAACATCCCCTGCTCTCAGATGCCTATGAAATGGAATGAAAAAGGCTATAATCATCAGTGATTCTCCTGATTATTAACAAAAAATCATTGGCACATAGCTGGCCATGGTGATGTATATCTTTAATACCAGAGATCTGGGACCAGGTAGGCTGCCTGTGGACTTCCCCACTCTCTGTTCCCCCAGACCCAATTCTCAGGGTCTCCCCTAGCACTGCAACAGACCATCTCCCCCCAGCATACCCAGTGAACACACCAGCTGAGCAGGCAGCACCCTTTCTAAAAATCCAGAGAGGAAACAGAAATTAAGTATCAAAACACCCACCAAAGAAAGAGAAACCCAGAAATCAACACCTAGACCTCTAAACCACCCCAAATCCAGATACCTAGATGCCAGCATAAGAACACAATAAACAACAGCCAGGTCAGTGTGTCTCCAACAGAACCCAGCTATCCCACCACAGCAGGTTCTAAATATTCCAACACAGCTGAAAAAAAAATACCTTAATATGAAGATGAAAGAGGTCCTTAAGAATCAAGTTAATAAAACCCTTAAAGAAAGTGAAGAAAATAAAAATAATTGAAGGAAACAAATAAAATTGTTTAATATCTGAACATGGATATAGAAACAATAAAGAATTCGTAAACTAAGGGAATCCTGGAAATTAAAAGTTTAGGAATGTGAGCAGGAAGTACAGAGTCAAACTTCACCAACAGAATACAAGAGATGGAAGAGAGAATCTCAGATTTTGAAGATACGATAGAAGAAATGGATACATTGGCCAAAGAAAATGTTAAATCTGAAAAATTCCTGACACAAAACATCCAAGAAATTTGAGACACAATGAAAAGAACAAATGTATGAATAAATGCAATAGAGGAAGAAAAAGAATACCAAATAGTTCAAAAGCCTAGAAAATATCTTCAACTAAACCATGGAAAAAAATTTTCCTAAATTAAAGAAGGAAATGCCTATATAGTTACAAGAAGCATACAGAACACCAAATAGATTGGATCAGAAAAGTCCCCTCAGCACATAATAATCAAAACACTACAGTACAAAGAAAGAATATTAAAAACTTCAAGGGAGAAGACTAACTAACATATAAGGCAGACCTATTAAACTTACACCTGACTTCTCAATGGAGACTCTAAAATACAGGAGCTCTTAGACAGATGTGCTAGAGATTCTAAGAGACCACAGGTGCCATCCAAGATTACTATACCCAGCAAAACTTTCAATCATCTTAAGACATTCCATGATAAAATTAAATTTAAATAATATCTAGAGCCGGGCGGTGGTGGCGCACGCCTTTAAACCCAGCACTTGGGAGGCAGAGGCAGGCGGATCTCTGTGAGTCCGAGACCAGCCTAGCCTACAAGAGCTAGTTCCAGGACAGGTTCCAAAACCACAGAGAAACCCTGTCTCGAAAAACCAAAAAAAAAAAAAAATTAAATAATATCTAGATACAAATCAGTCCTACAGAAGGTACTAGAAGGAAAACTCCAAACTAAGGTTAATTACACACATGGAAACATAGGAAATAAATAATCTCACACCAGCAAAACCAAAAAAATGGAAGCACATACACACCACCACCAACAACAACAGCAAAATAACAGGAATTAACAGTCATTGACCCCTAATATCTCTCAATATCATTGACTCAATTTTCTGATAAAAAGGCGCAGATTAACAGATGGTTACAAACACAGGATCAATCCTTCTGCTGCATACAATTGTACACCTCAAAACCAGGGGTAGACATTAGTTCAGGGTAAAGGGTTGGAAAAAGATATTCTAAACAAACACACCCAAGAAGCAATCTGGTGTAGGAGTTTTAATATCTAATAAAATTAATCAAAAGAATTGTGGAAGGATACAATATATTCATCATAAGAAAAATTACACCAAGATGGCATTTTAATTCTTAACATTGATCTCAAACACAAGGGCACCCATTTTTGTAAAAGAAACACTTTTAGACCTTAAATCACATATGTACTCTCACATACTGATAGTACCCCATTCTCACCAATGGACAGGCCATTCAGACAGAAACTAAACAGAGAAATACTAGAACTAACTTACTTCATCAGAGAAATTAATCTAACAGTTATTTACAGAACATTTCAC
Source organism: Microtus oregoni (assembly GCF_018167655.1). Lineage (NCBI taxonomy): Eukaryota > Metazoa > Chordata > Mammalia > Rodentia > Cricetidae > Microtus > Microtus oregoni. Next base: position 48,325,913 of record NW_024543063.1, read on the forward strand.
CCAAACACAAAAGAATCTACCTTCTTCTCAGTACCTCACAGATTTTTTTTCAAAACTGACCAAACATTTAATCACAAAGTAACTCACATCAGATACAGAAAAATTGAGGCAATTCCTTGCATCTGATCAGACAACTGCAAACTAAAGCAGGATATCAACAAGAACAGAAACAACAGAAAGCTTACACACTCACGGACATTGAGCAACTTTTTACTGAATGAAAAATGGGTCAAGAGAGAAATAAAGAAAGAAATTAAAGACTTTCTAGAATTCAATGAAAATGAATACACATCCAAACTTATGGGATACAATGAAGATGGTGCTAAAATGAAAGTTCACAACATTAAGTGCCCACATTAAAAAAATTGGAGAGAACTCATACTAGCAACTTAACAGCACACCTGAAAGTTCTAGAACAAAAAGAATTAAACACACCTAAGAGGAAAAGAAAGCAAGAAATAATTAATCTGCAGAAATCAATGAAATACAAACAAAGATAACAGTATAAAGAATCAATAAAACAAAGATTTGTTTTTTTGAGAAAATCAACAAAATAAACAAACCCTTATCCAAACTAACTGAAATAAACAAATCAATAAAAGCGAAAAGGGGGGCCATAACAACAGACACCAAGGAAATCCTGAAACTCATAAGGACATGCTTTCAAAACCTGTACTCCAGCATTTAGAAAATAAATGGATAATTTTCTCAATAGGTATCACTTACCAAAGTTAAATCATGAACAATTTAAATATACCTATAACCCCCAGTAAAATAGAAATAGTCATTAAAAGTTTCTCAAATAAAAAAGATTCTAGGGCCAGATGGTTTTTTTTGTAGGATTGTACCATACTTTCATAGAAGAGTTTATATATGAGAGAGGATCTATTTTCAATTAAAAAAATTATCATACCTCTGGAGGCAGAGATCAAAGATCTCGTGAGTTTGAAGCTAGCCTTGTCTTCATAGTGAGTTCTAGGCCAGCCAGGGTTATATAGAGAGACACTTTCTCTATATAAAAATTCTTGGCACAATGAATAGTCCATTCCAATAAATTTGTAAGAGCTCAGGATTTAGCTCTCAGGCCTCTGGTAGGTAGTGTGAAACCTGAGTTGATCAAGGAGCCAATAGCCACTGACTTCCCAGAGTGTTTAGGTCTCTGTGTCCCATACCTAGGGTTTAGTTGTGTACCATGGCAGAGAAGGCCTTTCTGGACACCTGACAGGGAAGGCTTCTCATCAGGGTCTCACACTGATTATGCACCTTTTAGTCATCCTGAAGAAATGCCCACCCCCAGATCTGAGTATGGGTTGCCACTCACAGGCAGGTTAGAGCCCTCATGAGCATGAGCTGGTGTGTAGATGTTGAGATACAGGCAGTCCTCAGACATAGAGATGGAAGGCATGCTCCATTTTATCATTGCCAGACTTTCTGACTTCACTGCATCAGGATTTTGTAGACACCTGGGGACAATGACAGTTGTTCTAAGAGATGTGCAGTAGTTAAAAACAGGCTCTTGGTACATATTTGCTCTTAGCCACCAAAACCCCTATTTCTGGCCCCATGATGACCTGATAACATGAGATCCTACTCCAAAATCTCTTCCAACTAAGGTAAAGGTCAGAGACTTTGGGAAAACCGGTATGGAGCTCAAACTTCTAGTGAGGCTGCCAGATGGGTCTTTGCCTCCCACTCTTCCTGATGATGGGATATTGATATTTCCATGAACTTCTGTGAAAACTATTGGTGTGTGTAATGACACCATTTCACTTTGTAATCTCCAAGGCCTGGGTATTGTGTCCTGTACCCATATAGGTGCTGCATTGATAAACACGGTGGTGGGACATCCTTCACCTCACATCCAGACTCTCAAGGAACTGCCTCTTGGCCAATGATACCTGGACACCTATAGGTTGGTACAGTAATTGTGGAGGGTCATTTGCTAAGGAACCATCATCACTTTGGCCTTTCTCTGGCATCTGCAGCATATCCCATCACAGAGAGAATGCAGTGGAGGGCAGGAGATGGAGAAAGCACTGCAGTCTGGTCAGGTTCTGAGCTCCTGCCCATTTCAGGACCTGACATTTTCTGGGTCTCAGGAGGACTTACATGGCTGGGTAGGTGGTCCCATCCCTCACACCACTCCATGGTTCAGGAGGCTCAGGAGGTACAAATCTCAGCTCTCCTAGAGGTGGCTTGGCAAAGGGAATTCCCAGGAAGATGTAGACACCCTCTTTGGTGTCATTCAAGTGGATTAGACTCCCCTGCACCTGTCCCGTGTGGGTAGTCCTGATGGGGTTGGCTGAGTCTGCACCTGTAAGTGACATGCGATATCAAGGTTGGGTTTGCCCAACCATCTACCTTCACACAATGGATGTTACTTCTTTCTTGCTTTCTTCAGTTCAGCCTTTTCCATGTACCCACCTCCCTGGCAAATTCTCTCCACAGCACCATGTTCCAGTGTGGAAGAATTAGGCAGACCTGCCATATTCCCATAAAAGGTAAAAATCCTCCATACCAGATAAACATGGAATGATTGCTCATTGCTACATGGTGAGGTAACAAGTAGCCAAGGCCGCAGCCACTCTCAGGGAGTAGAAGGCAATTTTCCACCATCTCTCTAGTGTTGGAAACTCATTCCTATTTCCAACAACACGCTGTCTTCAGGACAATATGCCACTTGCCATAGCTGTCCCTATAGATCACTGAGGACATGGGCCACTAGAATCTGTCACTGCTACAGCAACAGGCAATACCTGCTGAAATGGGTTTGCTAAGAGTCAGGCTACAGCCAGGATGCTTCACCCCCAAGAAAAGCTCACCATGGAATCCCACATATTGGAGTGCGTGTACTTTCAGTCAGGAGGCAGGAAAACAGCCCAGGAAGGGATGTGACAAATATGTTAAAGATAAAAAAACTATGCATACATTTTCCTTTTTCATTTTTAAATAAAACAATTGAAGTTTATTAAGCAGAGATTCTTTTTTTCTCTTTTTTCCTTGGTTTTTCTAGACAAGGTTTCTTGGTGTAAAAGCTCTGACCGTCCTGGAACTTATTTTGTAGGCTAGGTTGGTCTCGAGCTCACAGAGATTCACCTGCCTCTGCCTCCTGAGTGCTGGGATTATAGGCGTGTACCGCCACCACCCATAGAGATTCTGATTTTGAGTGGCTTGTGGGGAAAGGATAACACATCTCTAATTACACGTGTCACCTTCTCAAGAGTTACTGTGTCTTTATAACAGCTGTACATGCAAAACGGAGGTCCATGAAAAGTAAAAAAAAAATAATAGCAGAAAATTACCCTGTAATTAAATCAACTAATGTCACCTATGTCATATTTAAAACCAAAAGTCACCATTGATGAGATTGCCATCTGACCATTTATGTGATACTTTAAATTCCTGATTTTGCTACGGTAAGCATTGCTGACCAAGTTTACTTCCAGATGTCTTCCTCCTCCTGATTATTACTAATGCTGAAATTGCTGTGGTATTCTGTTTTAACATTTCTACATTTACCACCCCACCAGACAGGTTCTTGCCGTGTAGCCCAGTCTGGCTTGCAGCTGAAAAGCCTTCCACTTTCTCTGCCTCATCTAGAACACAATTTACAGGTGTGTGCCATTACACCAGCTCACTCCGATCTTATCTTGATGTCCCATGGATGAGCCTGGCCTGGGTGGTGCACAACTCTGTGCCCTCTTATAGTTATCAGTGATTCTGAACCCAGGATCCAAATAGAATGTTCAAGTAAGCCCCTGGTGACATCTCAGAACCTGGACAATAGCAGGGAAGATTCCCAGTGTGAAGTCATTATGGCCTCCTTAGGGAAAATCTAATTGAGGAGGCCTGGCAGGAGGTCAGCATGACTCAGGCTTGAATGCTTTTTGGCAGGAGGCTTCAGGGCTGCACACTGACCCCAGGCACAGTGCCCTCCTGGCTCACCTATTCATAAACCTGAAGACTTTCTGGCAGACATGCCCTTTGCCTCGGACACCGAGGTCAGAAAATGGGAAAGGGAATATGAGCCTCTCAGTTAGGCAACTGTTGTACGGCTGGAGAACTGTATGACTGAGGATCAGGAAAATTTCCCAGGATTGTTTGGAGTGTACCGTGATGCTTCTCTGTCTGAGAGGGTGACCCATTTGGAGTTCAATGCTAGTAGGAATATGTAATTAAGTTTATTATTACCCATGGGTCAGTAAGAGCTCCAGCCACAGGCACAGTCCTATACAGAAAGGGGACATGGCCCATCTGTCCCTCTGTCCCCAACACTCTTCCTTCTGACTTTCAGGCCCAGGCTTGACAGAGTAGCCCTCTGTTCTATTGAGTGTCCTCAGACATCACTGACTCTCTGGGCCACAGGGGCCACTTTTCCACTCTGTCATCTCTACCCGCTCTTCCTCCCTTGCTACCTTTCCTACCACAGCCTCAGCCTCTGCCTCTGCCAAAATTGGCAACTCTGGCCCCCACCACCCATGTAAGGAGTCTCACCCTGCACATGGAGAAGAAACAGAAGCACACAGGCTCCAGCAATCAGCCAACCATGATGTTTGCAGGATGGCATGATCAGCTCTGAGGACTGAGTCTGTGCTGCTATAGGATGCGCTGAGTGCAGGAAGCAGAATATGTGGGCTCTGCCTAGACAGTTATTTGAACCCCAAGATGATGTGGGAGTGTCTATCAATCTGTTGATTTCATTGGTTAAGCAATAAAGAAACTGCTTGGCCCTGATAGGTTAAAACATAGGTGGGTGGAGTAAACAGAACAGAATGCTGGGAGGAAGAGGAAGTGAGCTCAGTCTCGACAGCTCTCCTCTCGGGAGTAGATGCTTCTGAGAGAGACGCCATGCTCCCCTCTCCTGGGTAGACTTGATAGCTCTGCTCTCTGAGACACACACAATGAAGCTCCGACCCAGGATGGACGTAGGCTAGAATCTTCCCGATAAGCGCACCTTGGGGTGCTACACACACGATTGGAAATGGGCTAGTCCAGGTCTGAGAGTTAGCCGAGAAGAGGCTAGATATAATGGGTCAAGCAGGGTTTAAATGAATACAGTTTGTGTGTTGTTATTTCGGGCATGAGCTAGCAGGCCACTGGCCGGGGTGCTGGGGATGCAGCCCAGCTGCTCCTACTACTACACCAAGATTTATAGGCAGGAGCTTGTTGGGCGGGGCAAAGTTGCAGGAGAGCTGTGACTAAGCAGAACTGATAGGAACCAGGGTTCAGCAGGTGGGGCAAATGCTCTTCTGTGATGTGCGTTCCTTTTTTGATCTCATTGCAAGGCACAACATAGCTTCAGAAGCTAATTATTCTGATAACGGCAACCGTCACCTCAAACCTGGGGTCACCATGTTTACTGTCCTTGGAATCACAGGTCCTGTGTAGGTGTGGGACAGAGAGCAAGGAACACAAAGCTATGGAAGCCAGGGTTGCTTTTCTAAGGAGGTGTGCACTGTGATGTTCCCACAGATGGGTGGAATGAATACTTGAGAATTGTCCTCTTGATAAAGGAAGAGCAGGAGCAAGCCCAGGGTGCTCTCAGCACACCCTTCACTCCCAAGCTTCTTGCTTTCTTGAGTCATAATTCACGAAGTCAGCAATCAGTCTCTCCTCCCTTACAGTGGTGATTTTTTTTATTTTTTTCATTGAGCTATATATTATTCTCCACTCTCCTCTCTTCCTCCCCTCTACCCTTCTAACCTCTCTTGTGGCCCCATGCTCCAAATTTACTCAGGAGATCTTGTTTTGCTTACCTTCCTATGTAGAGCCATGTATGTTCTCTTAGGGAGGGTCCTCTTTGTTGTCTAGTTTCTCTGAGGTTTTGGCCTGTAGGCTGTCTTTTTCTTTTCTTTGTGTCTAAAAATCACTTATGAGTGAATACATATTATATTTGTCTTTCTGGGTCTGGTTTACAATACTCAATGTTTTTTTCTAGATCCATCCATTTGCCTACAAACTTCAAGATGTCATCTTTTTTTTTTTTACCTCTGTGTAGTATTCCATTGTGTAAATGAACCACATTTTTTTTTAAATCTATTCTTCAGTTGAGGGGCATCTATGAACATAGTTGAGCACGTGTCCTTGTGGTATGATTGAGTGTCTTTTGGGTATATACCCAAAAGCGGTATTGCTGGTTCTTGAGGAAAGTTGTTTCCTAATTTTCTGAGAAATCGCCATACTGATTTCCAAAGCATCTGTATAATTTTGCATTCCCAACAACATTGGAAGAGTGTTCCCCTTATTTTACAACCTCTCCAGCATAAGTTGTCATCAGTGTTTTTGATCTTGGTCATTTTGACAGGTTTAAGATGGAATCTCAGAGTTGTTATGATTTGCATTTCTCTGATGGCTAAGGATGTTGAGCATTTTCTTAAATGTCTTTTAGCCCTTAGGGGTTTGCCTGTAAAGAGTTCTCTGTTTAGGTCCGTACCCCATTTTTTTTTATTGGATTATTTGTTCTTTTGATTTCAAGTTTCTTGAGTGAGTTCTTTGTATATTTTGGAGCTAAGACCTCTGTCTGTTGTGGGGTTGGTGAAGATCTTTTCCCGTTCTGTAGGCTGTCGTTTTGTCTTACTGACCATGTCCTTTGCTTTGCAGAAGCTTCTCAGTTTCAGGAGGTCTTATTTATTAATTGTTGCTCTCAGTGTCTGTGCTACTGGGGTTATATTTAGGAAGTGGTCTCCTGTGTCAATGTGTTCAAGTGTATTTCCCACTTTCTCTTCTATGAGGTTCAGTGTGGTTGTTTTTATGTTGAGGTCTAATCCATTTGGACTTGAGTTTTACACGGTGATAAATATGGATTTATTTGCATTCTTCTGTATGTTGATATCCAGTTATGCTAGCACCATTTGTTGAATATTCTCTTTTTTTCCATTTTATATTTTTAGTTTCTTTGTCAAAAACCAGGTGTTCGGAGGTGTGTGGATTGATATCCAGGTCTTCAATTAGATTCCATTGGTCCTTCTGTCTGATTTTATGCCAATACCAGGCTGTTTCATTACTGTAACTCTATAGTAGAGTTTGAAGTTTAGGATTGTGATGCCTCCAGAAGTTCTTTTGTTGTACAGGATTGTTTTGGCTCTCCTGGGTTTTTTGTTTTCCATATGAAGTTGAGTATTGTTCTTTTGAGATTTGTGAAGAATTTTGCTGGAATTTTGCTAGGCATTGCATTGAATCTGTAGATTGCTTTTGGTAAGAGTGTCATTTTTACTATCTTTATTCTACCTACGTAAGCGCATGGGAGATCTTTCCATTTTCTGGTGTCTTCTTCATTTTCTTTCTTCAAAGTTTTAAAGTTCTTGTAGTATAGAGCTTTCATTTGTATGGTTAGTGTTACCCCAAGATATTTTATGTTATTTGTGGCAATTGTGAAGGGTGATGTTTCTCTGATTTCTTGTTTGGCCCGTTTATCATCTGTTACAGTGGTGACCTTAATTCTATACATACTCCTCCCAGTGAAGCCATGACTGTTTCAGTTAGACTCACTGCAACTCTGACAACTTACTTTTTTTTTATTACACACTGTCTTTTATGGTTATCGATGAGATTTCATATGCTATAAAGTTAATGATCTCACAAGTTGCTTTTTGTTCATAAATGGATATCATAAAAGTAAGTATATAACACTAAGCATCTCTGTAGTCAATCAAATGATTAACTTTTTTATATATATATTTTTTTTTTTTTTTTTTTTTTTTTTTTTTTTTTTTTTTTTTTTTTTTTTTTTTGAGACAGGGTTTCTCTGTGGCTTTGGAGCCTGTCCTGGAACTCGCTCTGTAGACCAGGCTGGTCTCGAACTCACAGAGATCCGCCTGCCTCTGCCTCCCGAGTGCTGGGATTAAAGGCGTGCGCCACCATCGCCCGGCTATATATATATTTTTTAAGATTTATTTATTATGTATACAACTTTCTGCCTCCACACGCCAGAGGAGGGCGCCAGATCTCTTTACATATGGTTTGGAGCCACCATGTGGTTGCTGGGAATTGAACTCAGGATCTCTGGAAGAGCAGACAGTGCTCTTAACCACTGAGCCATCTCTCCAGCCCCAAATGATTAACTTTTAATGGTTCTATAAAATCATGACCATATTATCTAATAACACATGATTACACTGTGTACGAAAAGCCACTTGTGCTTTTCTCCTTCCCCTTCTTCTTAAAAAGACATATAACACACTAATGTTTTATTATGACATTTTATACATGTATGTAGTGTTTATAATCACACTCTCTCCCAATATCTTCTCTTGCCTTCTTCCTATTCTCATCAATGATCCCTTCCCTCCCAATAGTCTGCTTTCCTTTTGTAAATGTTTTCATTTTAATTTTAAAATTTTATATGTAAGGTTTTACCTACATACATGTATAATGCACTTTGTGTGTTCCTGGTGTCCACAGAGGCCAAAAAAGAGTTGGATCCCTTGGAACTAGAGCTATGGTTATGAGCTGTCATGAGGTCGAATGGAACTCAGGTTCTCTGTGAGAGCTGCAAGTGCTGTTGATCACTGAGCCACCTCTCCAGCCCCTATTTCATCTCCATGTTCTCTCTTTCTTTCACTTCTTCCCTTCTTACCCCTGTCCCCGGTTCATTTATTTAGGCTGATGTGACATACTCTGTTCATCAGCACATGAACCACAGGCAGATGCTAGTAGGTACCCAGGCAAATGGTGGCACATTTGGGGCTCCAGAAGCAGGCAGACAGGCTTACAGACAGGTGACACATACAGTTGGGTCGGTGAAGACATAGGCACCCAGATATGGCTTCAATTCATCAGCAAATCAGCCTCTTTAGGTATTCAAGAAAAAGCCTTTACCCATCTTAATAATGTCTCTACCATAGGCAGTAAATATCTGGTCTTTTTTATGAGTGGCTTGTGGGTGAAATTAGTCCCCCAGTCCTGTCCAGTCTCACCTCGAAAGGCAGTGTTCTGATGCCGTGGGGTATGTCAGGCAGAACTGGGTAACCTCATGGAGATTTCTGAGAAGGGACATACACACACGCCATATAAGTACAAGAATTTCTTAAGGAAAAAAAACATTGTGTGAAATGACAAGGCCAGTAATAAAGCATGCCTTTCATATGGGATCTAAGGCAAGGGCTCTCTCCTATAGTAGCAAAAGTAATTGCATGGTTGCTGTGTTGGTTTGAATAAAAATTGTCCCCAAAGGCCCATAGGAAGTGACACTATTATGAAGTGTGGCCTTATTGGAGTGTGTGTGGCCTTGTTGGAGAAAATATGCAGCTGGGGTGGGCTTTGAGGTTGCAGAAGCTCAAGCCAGGCCCAGTGGCTCACTGTGCCTTCCTGCTGCCTGTGGATCCAGATGTAGAACTCTCAGCTACCTCTCCAGCACTATGTCTGCCTGTATGTACCATGCTTCCCGCCAAGATGATAACGGACTAAACCTCTGAACTGTAAGCCAGTTCCAATAAAACATTTTCCTTTATGAGAGTTGCTGTGGTCATGGTGTCTCTTCACAGCAATAGAGACCCTAAGATGGTTGCTTTGAAGCAGGGTTCGGGGCCATGAGACTGCAAGAGGCACCTGGAAAGCCTTGGAAGTGAAAGAAACATTGTAAGCTTGATGTGGTTGTTGCACATTGTAAGTTTCTCAGACTAATTAAGGGGTTCACCTGAAAAAAACTTTCTTGTTTGTGTTTGAGACAGGGTCTCTTGGGGCTGGAGTCTGAAATGTCCCTCACGATTGGTTGCATGTACGAGCACTTGATTACCAGCAGGTGGCGCTGTGCTGAGACGTTCTCCAGAAGACTGCATCCTGAGTGCAGCTATGTTGTACGCAGGTGCCCCAGGCTCCCACCACCTCAGATGAGAGCTGGGACAGGTGCTGCTGCCCTGCTTTCCATGCTGCGATGGACCATGTGCCCCCCCAACCATGAGCCCCCTTTTTTTCTTTCTGGTGTTCTGGTACAGCGATAGAAAAATTAACCAGCACAGTCTCTCTGGAGCTGAGGTTGACCTTGAACTTGCTGTGCAGCTCAGACTGTCCTTGAATGCATCATCCACCTACTTTGTCCCCAGTAATATAACAGTTATAGGTGTGTCCCGCTACACCTAACTACGAGATTAATTTAATTGACTGTAGATTATTGCATATCTGGGGAACATTGGGGCTCAGTGATAGAGCCTGATCTGTTCAGTTCTTTTATGTTCTATTGGACAGTAGTTAGGTGTTGGGGCACTGCTGTTGGCAGGGAATAACCCAGCTCTCATGGGCTTCAGGGGTGTGGATTGTAATAAACCGGTCTCCTTCATGGGTTTGCCTCTTCAACACTTGGTTTCTCTTCTGCTCTCCACCATGCTGTGAGGCGGCCTAGTAGTGCTCCCTCATGTGAATGGTAGGAGCCACCTTGGAGTTTGGTCTCCCAAATTGTGAGCTAGAAGAGACTTTTCAAAAGTTGGAGCTTCACATTTTTATAGCAACAGAAGATGAGCGAGCAGAGTGTTATAAAAAGACTCATTTTTAGTTGTATATCTCTGTGTGCGTGCGAGTGCCCATCAAGGAATGGATCTCCTGGAGCTGGAGTCCCAGGCAGCTGTGTGAGCCCACTAACTGGGGTGCTCAGATTGGAACCTGCTGCCTCTGGAGCAGCAGCAGGTACTTGCATCCGCTTGCTGAGCCTTTTCTCTAGCCCTTAATGATTAGGCAATGGGATCTTGCTTCCTAATCTGTTATGCGAAGACACAGCGAGGGGTGACCCCTCAGAACCAGAGACCACAATCTCACTGGAAGTGAGGCTTGCTGTACCATGACCAGGGCTCCTAGCCTCCAGACCAGGTAGCAATAAACTCTGTGTAAGTCAGACAGTGAAGGGTTCCCGTGTGGCAGCAGCTGCAATGAGCTAGGACACTGGATGTCTCGTGTCTGGTTTTGCTTCTGGACAACTAGAAGATATAAAAGTGTGGATGACTGAGTGAGAGATGGGCAAGGGGTCCTGTCATTCTGAATTGGGGTATGCTCTCAAAAGGACAACCCTAGGAAAAGAGGGCCAAGAGAGCCAGAAAAAGGAGTGAGAAAGTGGGAAAAATAGAGGCGAGGAAGGGACTTGGACCAGGGAGAGTGTGGAGGAAGGCAAGCATGCTTTGGGAGCATATCTGTTCACAGCTTCCTAGAGAAACTGACGGTGTATATGACAAGAGCAGGTTCCTGGAAGACTTGGTAGTAAATTCCATGCAGGGTGTGCATTGTGAGTGTTGGCTAAAGGAGGAATGAACGGGGAGATGAAAGACGATGTAAGTGTTGGAGTTGTCTTAGCCCTAGGTGGGCTAACTCAGCCTTACCTCAGCTGCACTCAAGTCCACATCTCTGACAGAGGGCACCAGTATTCTGTGCACTTCCTGATTACAGATTCATGTCTGAAAATGTTCATAAGAGCTTTGTCAAAGGTTACGAAGAAAATCTAGGCTTGGTGTTGCTTTTCTCTAATTCCAGTGGTTCGAAGGTAGAGGCATAGGATGGAGTTTAAGGTCAGTTTGGACTACATAGTAAAATCCATCTTGGAAAAAAGAGCTGAGAAACGGAAGCCACTTAGAGGTGCAGTTCATGATGATGACGGACTGAACATCTGAAATTGCAAAAGCAAGCCACCCCAGTTAAAGAGCTGCCGTGGTCATGGTGTCTCCTTGCAGCAATGAAAACTCCAGCTAAGACAGGCACTTTCCCTCACTGTCACCTGTCCCCTCTACTAGTTTACTCCTCCATTGGTCCTTACCACCAACCTTCTCAGTCTCTGACTCTCAGACCCCAGACCTCACCTCCCTCTTGTGGAGTCTTAGCACAGGCACAGAGGTGGAGAAGCAGGAGCCCACAGGCCACATCGTTCAGGAAATGGTTACAGTGGCATGATTACTCCCTAGGTCTGAGTCTGTGTTGCAATAGATACACCATGTTTCCCAACAGGAAGATGTTTCAGACCTTGTCCACTCGGGAATTTGTACCCACAGAGGTGTAGGGAAGAAGCTTGTTGGGAGAAGGACAAAGTGGTAGCTGCAGGGGAGCTGCACTGTTAGACAGAGAAGAACCAGTATTTAGCAGGTGGTGGAGGCCATATCTGTTGGGTTTGCTCACTCTTTGGTTCCCTGGGAAGGCACAGAATGGCCTCTGGAGCCATTCCAGATACCAGAAACCCGTACCCTCAACCTAGAGTCACCATGTTTGTGATCCCCAGATTCACAGATCAAATGTTGCTTTTGTAATGGAGAGCAGAGAGCAGAAAGCTGTGACTGAGATTCTGGATTCTCTAAGGAGGTGTGTGTTGAGTATTAAGATGGAGAAGGGGCAGGCATTTGATTATTTGATTTAGGCATTAGAGCCTGGGGATGACTTGAGTGTATCCTCTGGGGTTTGGCATTGTTGTCTTTTCTTTTCTTTCTTTTTAAATTTATTTATTTATTAAGGATTTCTGCCTCGTCCCCACAACCGCTTCCCATTTCCCTCCCCCTCCCCCGATCAAGTCCCCCTCCCTCATCTGCTCGAAGAGCAATCAGGGTTCCCTGACCTGTGGGAAGCCCAAGGACTGCCCACCTCTATCCAGGTCTCGTAAGGTGAGCATTCAAACTGCCTAGGCTCCCACAAAGCCAGTACGTGCAGTAGGATCAAAAACCCACTGCAATTGTTCTTGAATTCTCAGTATTCCTCATTGTCCGCTATGTTCAGCTAGTCCGGATTTATCCCATGCTTTTTCAGACCTAGGCCAGCTGGCCTTGGTGAGATCCCAATAGAACATCCCCATTGTCTTAGTGTGTGGGTGCACCCCTCGTGGTCCTGAGTTCCTTGCTCGTGCTCCGTCTCCTTCTGCTCCTGATTTGGACCTTGAGATTTCTGTCCGGTGCTCCCGTGTGGGTCTCTGTCTCTGTCTCCTTTCATCGCCTGATGAAGGTTAATATTCCTGAGGATGCCTATGTGTTTGTCTTTGGATTCACCTTATTTAGCTTCTCTAGGAACATGAATTATAAGCTCAATGTCCTTTATTTATGGCTAGAAACCAAATATGAGTGAGTACATCCCATGTTCCTCTTTTTGGGTCTGGCTTACCTCACTCAGGATAGTGTTTTCTATTTCCATCCATTTGTATGCAAAATTCAAGAAGTCCTTGTTTTTTACTGCTGAGTAATACTCTAATATGTATATATTCCAAACTTTCTTCATCCATTCTTCCGTTGAAGGGCATCTAGGTTGTTTCCAGGTTCTGGCTATTACAAAGAATGCTGCCATGAACATAGTTGAGCCTATACTTTTGTTGTATGATAGGGCCTCTCTTGGGTATATTCCCAAGAGTGGTATTGCTGGATCTAGGGGTAGGTTGATCCCGAATTTCCTGAGAAACCGAAACACTGCTTTCCAGAGTGGTTGCACAAGTTTGCATTCCCACCAGCAATGGGTGAGTGTACCCCTTTCTCCACAACCTCTCCAGCAAAGGCTATCATTGGTGTTTTTTATTTTAGCCATTCTGACAGGTGTAAGGTGGTATCTTAAAGTTGTCTTGATTTGCATTTCCCTGATTGCTAAGGACGTTGAGCATGACCTTAAGTGTCTTTTGGCCATTTGAAGTTCTTCTGTTGAGAATTCTCTGTTCAGATCAGTGCCCCATTTTATAATTGGGTTGATTAGCCTTTTATGGTCTAGTTTCTTGAGTTATTTATATATTTTGGAGATCAAACCTTTGTCAGTTGCAGGGTTGGTGAAGATCTTCTCCCAGTCAGTGGGTTGTCTTTTTGTCTTAGTGACAGTGTCCTTTGCTGTACAGAAGCTTCTCAGCCTCAGGAAGTCCCATTTATTCAATGATGCCCTTAGTGTCTGTGCTGCTGGGGTTATACATAGGAAGTGGTCTCCTGTGCCCATGTGCTGTAGAGTACTTCCCACTTTCTCTTCTATCAGGTTCAGTGTGTTTGGACTGATATTGAGGTCTTTAATCCATTTGGATTTGAGTTTTGTGCATGGTGATAGATATGGATCTATTTTCATTCTTCTACAGATTGACATCCAGTTTTGCCAGCACCATTTGTTGAAGATGCTCTCTTTTTTCCATTGTATACTTTTAGCTCCTTTATCGAAGATCAGGTGTTCATAGGTTTGTGGGTTAATGTCAGGGTCTTCTATTCGATTCCATTGGTCGACTTCTCTGTTTTTATGCCAATACCAAGCTGTTTTCAATACTGTAGCTCTGTAATAGAGTTTGAAGTCAGGGATGGTAATGCCTCCAGACAATCCTTTATTGTATAAGATTGTTTTGGCTATCCTGGGTTTTTTGTTTTTCCATATAAAGTTGATTATTGTCTTCTCCAGATCTGTGAAGAATTTTGATGGGATTTTGATGGGGATTGCATTGAATCTATAGATTGCTTTTGGTAGAATTGCCATTTTTACTATGTTGATCCTCCCAATCCAAGAGCAAGGGAGGTCTTTCCATTTTCTGGTGTCTTCTTCAATTTCTTTCTTCAAAGACTTATAGTTCTTGTCAAGTAGATCTTTCACTTCCTTGGTCAGGGTTACCCCAAGGTATTTTATGCTATTTGTGGCTATCGTGAAAGGTGATGCATCTTTGATTTCCCTCTCTGCTTCCTTATCCTTAGTGTATAGGAAGGCAACTGATTTTTTGGAGTTGATCTTGTATCCTGCCACATTACTAAAGGTGTTTATCAGCTGTAGGAGTTCTTTGGTAGAATTTTTGGGGTCACTTATGTACACTATCATATCATCTGCAAATAACGAAAACTTAACTTCTTCCTTTCCAATACGAATCCCCTTGATCCCTTTATGTTGTCTTATTGCTATTGCTAGAATTTCAAGCACTATATTGAAGAGGTATGGAGAGAGTGGACATCCTTGTCGTGTTCCTGATTTTAGTGGGATGGCTTTGAGTTTTTCTCCGTTTAATTTAATGTTAGCTGTTGGCTTGCTGTAAATAGCTTTTATTATATTTAGGTAGGACCCTTGTATCCCTATTCTCTCCAAGACCTTTATCATAAAGGGGTGTTGAATTTTGTCGAATGCTTTTTCAGCATCTAGTGAAATGATCATATGGTTTTTTTTCTTTCAGTTTATTTATATGGTGGATTACATTGATAGATTTGCGTATGTTGAACCAGCCCTGCATCTCTGGGATGAAGCCTACTTGATCATAATGGATAATTTTTCTTATGTGTTCTTGGATTCGGTTTGCCAGTATTTTATTGAAAATTTTTGCGTCGATGTTCATGAGTGAGATCGGTCTGTAATTCTCTTTCTTGGTTGGGTCTTTTTGTGGTTTTGGTATCAGGGTAACTGTAGCTTCATAAAAGGAATTTGGCAATGACTCTTCTGATTCTATATTGTGAAATACATTAAGGAGTATAGGTATTAGTTCTTCTTGGAAGTTCTGGTAGAATTCTGCATTGAAACCATCTGGTCCTGGGCTTTTTTTCGAAGGGAGATTTTTGATGACCATTTCTAATTCTTTGCGAGAAACCTGTCTATTTAGATCATTCACCTGGTCTTGGTTTAGCTTTGGTATATGATACTTATTTAAAATAATGTCCATTTCTTTTGTATTTTCCAGTTTTGTGGCATACAGGCTTTTGTAGTAAGATCTAATGATTCTCTGAATTTCCTCTGTGTCTGTGGTTATGTCCCCCTTTTCATTTCTGATCTTATTTATTTGCGTGTTCTCTCTCTGTTGTTTAATTAGTTTGGATAGGGGTTTGTCGATCTTGTTGATTTTCTCCAAGAACCAACTTTTTGTTTCATTGATTCTTTGGACTGTTTTCTGTGTTTCTATTTTGTTGATTTCAGCCCTCAGCTTTATTATTTCCAGTCTTCTACTTCTCCTGGGCGCGTCTGCTTCTTTTTTTTCTAGAGCTTTCAGGTATGTTTTTAAGTCCCCAATGTATGCATTCTCCGTTTTCTTTAAGTGGGCACTTAGTGCTATGAACTTTCCTCTTAGCACTGCTTTCATTGTGTCCCATAGGTTTGAGTATGTTGTCCCTTTATTTTCATTAAATTCAAGGAAGACTTTAATTTCTTTCTTGATTTCTTCCTTGACCCAGGTGTGGTTCAGTAGTTGACTGTTCAGTTTCCATGAGTTTGTCGGTTTTTTGGGGGCAGCGTGGTTGTTGCCTTCTAACTTTAATCCGTGATGATCTGATAAGACACAGGTGGACACTGATATTTTTTTGTATCTGTGGAGGTTTCCTTTGTTTCCGAGTATGTGGTCAATTTTTGAGAAGGTTCCATGAGCGGCAGAGAAGAAGGTATATTCTTTCCTATTTGGGTGGAATGTTCTATAGATGTCTGTTAAGTCCATTTGCTTCATTACCTCCAATAATTCTCTTAATTCTCTATTAGGTTTCTGTCTGATTGACCTGTCCCTTGGAGAGAGAGGTGTGTTGAAGTCTCCTACTACTAGTGTGTGTGGTTTGATGTCTGCCTTGAGTTCTAGTAATATTTCTTTTACATAAGTAGGTGCTTTTATATTGGGGGCGTATATATTCAGGATTGAGACGTCATCCTGATGAATTGTTCCTGTTATGAGTATAAAGTGACCGTCTCGGTCTCTTCTGATTGATTTTAGTTTGAAGTCAGTTTTGTTAGAAATTAATATGGCCACACCTGCTTTTTTCTTAGGACCATTTGCTTGAAACACCTTTTCCCAACCCTTTACTCTGAGTAGGTGCCTGTCTTTGTGGTTGAGATGTGTTTCTTGCAAACAGCAGAATGTTGGATCCTGTTTTCGTATCCAATCTTTTAGCCTGTGCCTTTTTATAGGTGAATTGAGCCCATTAATATTAAGTGATATTAATGACCAGTGGTTGTTTACTCCGGTCATTCTTATTGCTTTTGGTAGTAGAGATTGTGTGTCTCCCTTCTTTGAGATGTGCTCGTGAAGGGTCATTAGATGCCTGGGTTATTGTAGGCAGTGTTGGCAGTGTTGGATTCCTTGGGTTGCGATTTTCCTTCTATTACTTTCTGTAGGGCTGGATTTGTGGCTACGTATTGTTTAAATTTGTTCTTATCCTGGAATGTCTTGTTTTCTCCATTGATAATGAACGATAGCTTGGCTGGGTATAGTAGTTTGGGTTTGCATCCATGGTCTCTTAGCTTCTGCAGAACCTCTATCCAGGACCTTCTGGCTTTCATAGTTTCCATCGAGAAGTCAGGTGTAAGTCTGATCGGTTTACCTTTATAAGTTACTTGCCCTTTTTCTTTTGCAGCTCTTAATATTCTTTCTTTAACCTGTATATTTTGTGTTTTGATTATTATATGGCGAGGAGATGTTTTTCTTTGATCCAGTCTGTTTGGTGTTCTGTATGCTTCTTGAATATTTAAATGAATATCTTTCTTTAAGTTGGGAAAGTTTTCTTCCATAATTTTGTTGAAAATATTTTCTGGGCCTTTGAGCTGTGACTCTTCTCCTTCTTCTATTCCTATTATTCTTAGGTTTGGTTTTTTTATTGTGTCCCATAGTTCCTGAATGTTTTGTGTTGAGAATTTGTTGGCTTTGCTGTTTTCTTTGATCTGTTCGTTTATTTTCTCTATGGTGTCCTCAGCATCTGAGAGTCTTTCTTCTAGCTCTTGTATTCTATTGATTATGCTTGTTTCTGTAGACTCTGCTCGTTGGCCTAGATTTTCCATATCCAGCTGGTCCTCAGTTTGTATTTTCTTTTTTGCCTTCATTTCAGTTTTCAATTCTTGAACTGTTTCCATTACCTGTTTGATGGTTTTTTCTTGGTTTCCCAGGGTATCATGTACGTATTTACTCATTTCTTCAAACTTTTTGTTATACTTCTCATCCATTTCTATAAGGGCATTTTTTACATGTTGTTTAAGGGACTCTATTATCTTCATAAAGTCGATTTTTTCCACTACTTCTGTGTTAGGTTGTTCAAATACTTCTGTTGTAAGATCATTGGGTTCTGATGTTTTCATGTTGTTTTTCGGATTATTGGGTGAATTCTTGCCTTGGCGCCTGCCCATCTCCTCCTATTGATCCTATCCAATGGGTCCTTTAAAAACTGGATCAGGTTTCCCTGCTGGCCAAGGGCTCCGCTTACAAAATGCCCTCACTCTCTTTCGTGGTTCCTGCTGCAGGCCAAGAACCCTCTCACCCCTCCGAAGGATCTTCAGGACAGGACCAGGCTCCCCTTGTGCCAGTGACCTGGCCAACCAAAGGCCTACCTCTTTGATTCAATTGTAGTAGGGCGATCTGCTCTCCTATTGCACGCCTGTTCCCGCCACTTGGGTCTGCCGCTGCGCCGGTCCCCGAAAGCCTCTTCCTGTATGTGGTGTTGCTCCGCCGCGTCTGGCCGCGCCGCCGCTCCACCACGTCTGGCCGCGCCGCCGCTCCGCCGCGTCTCTGTTGTCTTTTCTTTATCATTTGATTCTACAAATTTTTAAATTTCCCTCTTGATTTCACTCAAGAAAGTGTAATCATCAGTCAGTAGTGTGTTGTTTATTCCTACTAAACTATATGTCTTCTATAGTTTCTCTTACTGTGGATTTAGAATCTTATCCTATTGTGATCAAATAGATGTAAGTATTTCAAATTTCCAGTATTTCTTAAAACTTCTTGTGTGTCCCAATACATAACCTATTTTGTAGAAAATTCTCACGGGCTTCCAAGAACTCCCATTTTGTAATGTTTAATGGGGTGTTTTGTGGGTGTCTATGAACTCCACTAGATCTGTGATATCTTTAGTGTGGATGTTACTCTGTTTTTGTGGGGCACTTTTAAAAGTGCTTTTCCCCCCGTCCATTTTTTACTTTATACCGTGGCTAGTGTGATGGCAACTCCTACTGAGAACGAGTTTGCAGTCACTTATCCTCCTGACAAATATTTTTAGGGCTCGTTGGTTTCAACACCAGAACTCTCTGGACTCTGAGAGCTTATGATAAAGCTGAGATAGTGAGCCATGAACAGGAGTTTCAGAATCCCAGAGAACCCTGTCAGGATTCACCAATGAGTACAGGGTCAGGAGATCCTGCTTGGCTAGGAAAGACTTCATGGATGGAACTGGATGGGTGTCTACTTTAGACAGCCAGCAATGCTACCTGAGAATCTGGTTCCATCTCTCTAGTCTTCAAAAATATAGAGTACTCAGAGCCTGGCAAAAAAAGGCCTTCCTTCTCAGGGCTTTTCTGAATGTTTCCATGACATGGTACAACCATGGTTGTGCCTGACTCCTCCCATCCAGCAAGGCAGTGTATCCCTTCAAATTGTCTGTGCTCCCAGTCCTGTCCTGGGCAGATGTTCTCTCTTCCCTCAATTTCCTCACTGAAGGAACAGTGGGCCTATGGCAGATGACTGTCCCAGCTCTTCTAAGAACAAAGACATGGACCTAGATAATTTGTGTTATCTGAACAGTCTAATGTTCTTAATAATTGGCAGCAGGAGCCCAGTACTGAGCTCAGGCAAGAGTGGGAGAATCTGGCACCAGCCCTCTGGGAGGGTATCGTTCTCTGCCCATGGTGTCCAGAATGGACAATGTGACCCCAAAGCTCATGCTGTCCTGGGGTTGCTCTTCCTTCCACTGGATTTTTAAAAAGGGGGAGTTTGCCAACCTGGGAAAACTTGGCTTGTTGGGCGAGCTGATCAGAAATAAGGGGGATATGATATGTCAGGATCTCTAGCACAAAGGATCTGGGCTCTTAACGACAGAGAGAAAATGTTTTGGGACAATTTAGGTAGATTGAGCAGAATTCAGCACCCTTGTATAATGACATAAAGTAAAAGAGAGGGCATTTATTAGAAAGGCCAAAATGTTTAGTAACAGTAAAGAGGTAAGAATGGAAGTTATGTCTATGGACAATCAAGGGGGAGAGGGTTATCACAGGGAACAGGAGGTTTCGGGGGAGCTATGGAAGTCAGAAGGACACCCCCATATGTGGGCATGTGCTCAGAGAGACAGGGGACAGAACCTCTATTGAATATGTATGGACCTTCTGGTACCCCTGCCTTGCTATTAGGACTCACCCCATAGACAAACATCTTCAAAGATGTTTGATCTGTGCCAATGTGGGAGCTGCCATGTCTATAGAACTCCTGGAAATCAAGACAAACCTCAGCAGGCACACAGTAAGCAACCTAGTTCTTCTGGACATATATCCCTTCCCCCACACACATGTGCCACACACATACATGCACACACTCCCAGACTTGAGGAGATAATAGATACCAAATCCTACATCTATACAAAATTCTACCATTAACTACTTTGGTATGGAAATAAATGAATGAGGTTGGACGTTGGGAAGGGGAAGAATTAAAGAAATTGATATTGATGAATGAACAAATAATCTTAAAATAATTTGTAGGTGATATTTTATTTACAAACACAATTTGTAGAGTCACTTTTAGATGTTTTCAGATTCAAAGACTGAATTGGAAGCCGATTTGTGCTGTATCTATGAGTCATATTTCTATATTGAAACTTAGGCTCCAATATGATGATGTAGTTAGGCCTATTGGAGGCCTGGGTCATAAGAACTACTAATTATCCCATCTCACACAAGGTATTGTCTTTGGGTCAAAGAGCTAGTCAATAAAATACAGCACACCTGTTGGTATCTTATCCTTGGACTTTCTCTAAAAGTATGAACTTGATGAGAGAGGGCACATGCTTTTGATACAGCCCACAGTATGATATGGGTTCCTTTAAAAACCCATAACAACGTTCTCCAAAGCTTCTTCACTTAAAGAGGGTTTTGGTCTTAGAGAAGAGGATAGTGATGATCAGAGATGAGGCAAGGAAAGAAAGAAGAGACCTAGTCCCAGTGGGGTGTGAAAAGAGATGGGTACTTTGGGACTCACAAATCCATATTGTTATGGGAACATTTATTGAGTGGGTCTAACAAAAGATGACCCAGCAGGATAGAGTCACATACAGAGGATTCATGATAAATGTAGAAGAACAGACAAGTGTAGAGGTTGTGAATGTTATGTGAATGCTAAGATCAACCCAGGTCACTCAGTATGTTTTGGGAACCTCAAGGTGACCTATCAGCAGCCAAAGCTACCCACTATTCCTCACACAGGGCACTATAGCTCGTTGTGCATGTTCTGAGATTTCTTTGGTTCCTGGATCTTCTCAGGCAGAGTCTTGGTCCAGAACTGCAGCCTTCTGGCCTTCAGGGCTCGGCCCACAGCAGGCTGGATGTCCAGCTTCAGATACTGCTCATCCATCATCCATCATGGGCCAGTAGAGTAGACCCTCGCTGTTGGGGTTCCTGTGGATATGGCAGCCAGGGGGAAGGGTGAGGTCACTCTGATTCTAAGTCTGACCCCTGATTTGGGTCAGGCAGTAAAACAATTAGGCCAGTGGTGAATGTGGCTGTTGGGACAGGTGTCCTGATATAGGGATACAAGTGTCACCCACTGGTTTCTGCTCCATGTGGGGGAAGACTACCTGACCTGTTTTATGTCTCCCTCTGAGAGGTAATATCTAAAGAACAGTACCATAGCACTATGAGATGTCACTGTGAGATGAGCAGTATCTGACACCTACAAAGTATCTGTATAAAGGTGCTATGAGGTAAAGCAGACCCTATCATGTGATGAAATGTCCATGCATGCTAAGGCCTCCATCCAAAAGGGATCCCTAGAGAGGGACCCACACCTGGAAGGTTTAGGGAAGGGCATGTTCTCACCCATGTCTTGCAAAGTTGGCCCAGTACTTCATCATTCTCCTGTTCAGTAGCTCTTCCTCCTCAGTGAGGTTAACTGGAGTCATTAGGAAGACAAGGTCCAAGTATTTGCTACCTCATGCAACTGCCAATTCATGCGTCAGATTTATAATTCTAATTGTCAACTATTGGTTGCTACCTCCCTTCTTCACTATATACAGTATCCAAGATCCATGCAAGCCTCTAATTGAATTCTTTTTTTTTTTTTGGTTTTTCGAGACAGGGTTTCTCAGTGGTTTTGGAGCCTGTCCTGGAACTAGCTCTTGTAGGCCAGGCTGGTCTCGAACTCACAGAGATCCGCCTGCCTCTGCCTCCTGAGTGCTGGGATTAAAGGCGTG
This sequence comes from Microtus oregoni, assembly GCF_018167655.1. NCBI lineage: Eukaryota > Metazoa > Chordata > Mammalia > Rodentia > Cricetidae > Microtus > Microtus oregoni. Next base: position 48,347,926 of record NW_024543063.1, read on the forward strand.
CGCCACCACCGCCCGGCTCTAATTGAATTCTTGACCCAATGTGCTGTCAACATCCCCATTACAGGTTAGATTGGGATAGGTCCAAATTCTAAACCAGATATCTATATATCTATATCATTTATATAATCTGTATCTATAGCCATATCTATACAGGTTTCTTCATGGAATGAGAGCTTAGCAGTCTCTCAGAGAGTCATCTGGTACCTTATTCAGGTCAAGAAAAATAAGGAAAGACTCACGTTTCACACCCCAGAAGAAGGACCCAAAGACAAAAGGAACCTCATCTCCATGGTCAGCCTTCACGTGGGGTGGCCTTAATTGCTTGACAAAGGTGGGCTGATGTTGGAACTCATAGAAGTATACAGGGGCATGGAAACCTGGAAGTAAAGACAGATGGTGACTTAGTCCCTTACCTGGAACTTTTCTGATGCATGATTGCTGACAAGAAACCTTGATGAACTATTACCTGGAATCATAAAAGTTAAGTGGCAGAGGGAGCTTTTGGCTAGAGCTCTAGCTGTGGAAAAGCCCTTGGTTAAACTATATCCATGCCTTCCCAGTTGAGTGGTTTTGTCAAGTCAATAAAGTACGTGACCCATTTTCTCTTCTGTACCTACATGTCACTCTATTAAACTAGACATGGGGTGACCTGGAACCACACTGCTCCACAGTGCGCATCCATGATTCACATCTCTGAACTGCTCCCCTAATCCTTGTTACAGATGTACTCACATTGAAGATGTGCTACTTGGAGTGCAGGGATCACAAACATGAAGTCTCCCATCATCTCCATGTACTGTATTTGGAGGGCTTGTGGTTCCTCAGTGTCCCCCATGTACTCTTCCATTATCAGGTTGCTACACTCAGGAGGCAGCATCTACACCAAGGAGAGCCAAAAGAATGAGGTTAGGCAGGCAACAGCCTTTGGCATGGGGAAAATGGGACCTGGGATGAGATAGGGTATAGGCAAAAAGGTTCAAGCTCAAATTTTTGATATGGGACTCCCCTCTGTATGTTATGAATATATTTTATTACCATTGGTTAATAAAGAAGCTCTTTTGGCCTATAGCAGGACAAAGTATAGCCAGGCTGGAAGAGATATAGAAAGAGAGTAGGTAGAGTCAGGGAGACACTATGTAGCTGCCAAAAAGAGACAGACATCAGAACTTTAGTGGGTAGGCTACAGTCTTGTGGCTATACACAGAATCATAGAAATGGGTTAATTCAAGATGTAAGAGCTAGCTAGAAATATGCCTGAGTCATTGGCTGAACAGTGTTGTAATTAATATAGTTCAATGTGATTATTTGGGTCAGAGTGGCCAGGAAATAAAAGCACAGTCACCATCTACAAAATGGCACACCAACGTGGGACAACTACACCCACATAAAAACTGAGAGAGCTTGGGAAGGAATTCTAGACACAAAAGAACAGAACCAAGAGCAGTTTCTTGGTAGCCACATTCTTTTTCAGATAGGCTTGGTTTGCTGGTTACAAGCAGAGGTGTGGCTCCATTGAGAAATGGCAGCTTCTTGGTTCATGCTGGTAGCATGAACTCTGGCTCTTTCAGGAGGTCCTGAACTTAAATAGGGTTTGTGAGCATTGTGTTACTAGTTGCTCAATGGCAACATAGACCCACTGTGTCCCTGGTGCTGGGGTGGTGTGCATGGCTCACAGAGGTGGTGAATATGCCTCTGCCATGTTGGACTGGGCAGAGTGAACAGGCAGGGCCACGAAGTTGGCCCTAGCCATGTTCTCTTAGCAATAAAAAAGCACCCTTGGTCAGAAAAGGATTACAGATATGCAATAAAGACACACTCAAACAAAAAAAGACCTCTAAATGGGTCAAAGTGTTGGATAAACATACATGGGTTTAAGAGGGAGAGGAAAAAGAATATAGATACTTATAAAAATAAGTAAATGGTTAAAAAATAAAACAAAGTCTTTAAAGCAACAGTAAAAGTAACTTAAAAGAGTACAGTCAGTCTGGAGAGATGGCTCAGTGGTTAAGAGCATTGACTGCTCTTCCAAAGGTCCTGAGTTCAATTCCCGGCAACCACATGGTGGCTCACAACCATCTGTAATGAGGTCTGGTGCCCTCTTCTGGCCTGCAGACATACACACAGACAGAAAACTGTATACATAATAAATAAATAAATATTTTTAAAAAAGGAGTACAGTCATAGATGAAAAGAGTAAAGAAAATAAGTCATTTACAGATGGAATATACACAGAGTCTAGATTATATATGTTATTGTGTTTTCTTTGAATCTTTTGACTGCATAGAGACATTTAATTCTGGGGGCTACTAAGTTAAACCAACATAAAGATATCTTGACTTCAAAATTTGGGTTTAAGGATATGTTGCTTTGAAAAAGAGGTTCTGCTTTTGTTTCCACAGATTTCCTGTGGATTCCTTCCAGGCTAAAGTGGTTTGATGGAGCAAGATCCCCTGAATGGTTTCCATGAACCCTAAAAACACTTCGCCCAACAAACAACAGGAAGCAGTTTGGAGAAAACCATGCCCAAATTCCCAAAATGATAGTTTATAAATGTTGGTTTTCATTTAAAGGGGAATACTTTGTTTTGGTATGGATCTTGTTCTATTGATAAAAATTTAAGGCTGACTTTGTTACACTGTATATATGTATTTCTGCTCTTGTTTAGGGTATTATGTATTTGTGTAGCTCATTTAAAAATGTAATATATAATTAAAATTACAGATTAGTAGATGGTCATCTGTAATAGTTAAACTGTAGTCATGTTAGTTAGGTTTCCTAGATGCTCAGCGATATATTTCAGATGGCTAGGTATTCTTCAAAGATTTCAAATACTTAAAGACTATGGCATTTAAAATATTTTGTTAACTTAGGACTTTTCATAACAGTGAGACACATCTGTTCCTGACAGCACTATACCAATCTACTTCAAGAGGATGATGGGCATTGAAGAGTCTCCTTATAGACTTTGTTAGTTATTTGGGCCATAAATTGCTCTTGTCTGAACTGCTTGATGGTATACTATATGAACTGGCATGCAGGACCCACAGAAAAGTGACTGCAGAACTTTCCAAAGGATAGAATCGTCTTTCAGAGTTGCTTCTTCACAGAAGAAACTGCCAGACATTCTCCATGACACAAAAGAAAGCAATTAACGAACTTTGCCAGCACAAGGCAGAACAGACCTTTGAATTTCCTGCTTCATGGAAAAGTCTGCCTGTAGGCTGAAGATGGATGCCCCAACACTACAGAAGAACATTGGGTGACTGTCCAGGCAGCAAGATGTCTCTGTCAGATCTAGAGTTTAGAAAGTTGCTTATAATGCACTTCTTATTTACTTAGGTAATATTATAACATTCTGGGGTCCTTGAAGAGTTGAAGACAGATAGTTATAGTTTTCCTTAGTTATGATAAAAGACAAATTATAAATGAGACTTTAGACTCACAAAGATAAAATAGATGATAGTAAATTTTCTTTAATTTTGCCAGATACAAATAGACTAAATATTGCAACTGTATTTCTTCCTTGAACCTGTTTTGTTATATGTAATTTTACTATGTTAAAGTTAAAACCTTCCTTTTAATTTAGACAGAGAAGGGGAGATGATGTGGGTTTCCCCTTTGTATGCTATAAATATGTTTTATTACCATTGGTTAATAAAGAAACTGTTTTGGCCTATAGCAAGGCAGAATATAGGCAGGCTGGAAGAGATATAGAAAGAGAGTAGGTGGAGTCAGGGAGATGCCATGTAGCTGCCAAAGCAGACAGATGTCGAACTTTACCTGGTAAGCCACAGCCTTGTGGCTACACAGAATAATAAAAATTGGTTAATTCAAGATGCAAGAGCTAGCCAGAAATATGGCTGAGTCATTGGCTGAACAGTGTTGTAATGAATATAGTTTCTCTGTGATTATTCAGGCCAGAATGGCTGGGAAACGAAAGAGCAGTCGCAACCTACAAATTTTGTGGAATATTACTTTAACTGGGAAAAGATATGCTACATTTGTTTGTGTGGTGGAATATTATTTTAACTGTGTAAAGGTATGTTGCATTTGTTTCAGCTGCCTTTGTTAAGGATATTAAGCTATGTTAAATTTGTTTATGCTGTGCTTGTTTGTGTAAAGATGTGTTGTTGTTTCACCTAAGGCACCTAGTTAGTCTAATAAAAAGCTGAATGGACAATATCTAGGCAGGAGAGGAACAGGAAGTGCTGGCGGGCAGAGAGAATAAATAGGAGGAGATATTTAGGCTAAGGAAGAAGAAGAGAAGAGTTAGAAGAGAAGGAGGAAAAAGAGAGGAACACACCAAGAGACAGAAGTCAGGTAGCTGCCCACCAGACACAAGGAACAGTAAAGTAAGATATACAGAAGGGAAGAAAGGTAAAAAGCCCCAAGGCAAAACAGGCAAAGAGAAACTGATTAAGTCATAAGAGCTAGTGGGTTAAGCATAAGATAAGTGTAAGAAGTCATAACTAATAAGAGGTCTTCTTGTCATGATTTGTGATCTGGTTAATGGCTTACAAAAAAGAAAAAGATACTCCAAGGTGACCCCACACAGAATCACACATATATACTGACCTTTATTAATAGGGATACTGTCTGAGAAGGAGATATGAGGGACTTCTCTATATAGACGTCAGAGGTCTCTCACCATTTGTGCTGCTGTTTTCTTCATAACAGTCTCCAGGTTCTCTTTGGTTATTTCCTTTATTTTCTGGACATTTTCTATAGCCTGGGAGGCAAAAGACAAGTCTGATAGACTTGGATTAAAGATGCATTGAGTTCCCACTGCTTAACATGTGAGTCTCTAGGTTCCCAGAATATTGGAAGTGAGCCTCACCACAGGGATGATCCAACCATACTCATCATTGTTGACACCAATGATGCTGGGGACAGGGCGAAAATTCCCAGAAGCCAACAACTCTTGGGGATGCCTGGGGAAGAACTCTCCATCCACCACAGCAGGAATGGCCTGGAAGACCTGAGGGGCATTAAAAATCAGTGCTGAAGGTTAGTGAAATAATATGCGGACCCACTGAGTTACTCTCACCATTTTCTCAGTTCACGTGAGTTTCAGGGTGCTCCGCTCACTCTGGAAGAGAACCTACACTTAGAACAGTCTATCTTGGTTCCAAGTTCATATTGTATCAGAACTAAAAGAACACAAAGTAATAGAGGCGAGGTATTTGGCTCAGAGTCCCACATCTTGTTGCCCAGGTCCTTCCAGACACACAATTCTCCCCACCTTGTTAATGGCCAGAACTTCTGCTTCACCTTTGTCTCTCAGGCAGTGCACCAGGGCCTCTGAGTCCATGCTTCACATCCAGTAGACTAGCCACCGTCTATAAGGGAACAAGCAGGGAGAAGAGCTTTCTCAATTCCAACTCGATGCTATTGTCCCCAAATACAACACTATAGTGTGTGTTGTGTATGGATTGGAATAAATATGAAATTGTTCCCAAGTCCCATAGCCCATAGGCAAGCAAACTTTTATGCAATATTCTTAATTCCCTATTGTGCACTCTAACCATTCCAAAGAAAGCCAAGAATACATCTTAACTCTTCAGAGCACTGCACCCGTTCTTATTTTAGATAGCTGGCTTGATGTGTTAGATGACGGCTTTTTAAAGTAACCTGGAGCAAGTGTGGAATGACTGTTTTCTAAAGGACGTTTAAGACTGACAGGTAGTGCAGGGAAATGACTCCACTCTACCAAACCATAGTAAACCTTTGACTATAGCTGTTGAGTATGTTGAGAGCTACTTAGAGCCATTCCCCTTCTTGTGTATGTCTTTTCTATAAGAACGCTGCAATGTATAGTTTATGTCTGTGCGGTGTATGTAAACCAGTATGGCCCTCCATCCAGCAGCTAGCATCAGTGAGTAGGAAGCCAGCTAGAGGTGCATCATCTTGGGCAATAGCCCAGTCTTGCTGAGTTAGATTTGAAATGGGGCCCAGCAGTCTGTCTGACCCAAGTTCTCAGTTGAGTCTGATGCTCCTGAGCTTCAGAGCCTAGCAAAAGTGAGATTCTTTCTTCCTTATTTATATTCCGCCTCACCTGGTATTCTGTGATCTTTTATCAGCAATGGTAATTTATTCTTAGTACTGCCTAAGAAAATGCATATGTTTTATGTATGTATAGTGTAGTTACTGATAATTCATTTAACTTGGTTTGGCATTTTTCTACCACTGACTAAAAAGTTTACATTAACTGATTTCAATATTTAGGTGCAATGGTCTGTAATTCTTTAGTTGTTATGACATTTACTTAGCTAAAATAATTGATGGGTGCTACAGTCTCCTGTTTATGCATAAAATGGGTACGTTGTGGGCAGGTTAATATAAGCTCTCTTTTCATTGCCTCTTTATCAGCAGACTATGGTTCTGCTTTGCCTAGACTAGCTCTCAGAACAGAATCACCATTCCGTATCATTTGTCTTGTATCTGAGATAGTAAATCAGATGGCTGGCCAGGCCCACACAGCACCTCGTTTAATCTTTTATGAGTTGATGAAGATTCCTTTCAAGTAGCTTATTTGACATTTGAATCCTGCAGTAGAGTAATGGTTCTCTTTGGTACTCATGCTTCAGGTGAAGTACTTCACAGAATGCTAAGATAGTGCATTTTATAACTTGGGTGTTTCTTCCATCTCAGTTACGTGCATTCTACAAATAAGCAGGCTTATTCATATTTTCCTTTATAATTCAGCACTTCCATCATTAATCTTCCTTCCACTGTTTACAAGTCACTGGTGAGTTAGCTCATGCAAGAGGATTCCCTTTTCAGAATAAACTAGTGAATACTTGCTTTCTGAGGATCACTGCTCTGTCCCACACAGCAGTGCTAAGTGGCTTCCTCTACAAACTGGTGCTGGAAAGTAAGTAGGCAAACTGCTGAGATGTTCTAGAGATGCCCTCCCTTCCCCTCCTGATTATGTCACCTGTTGCTGGTCTATTCAGCCCTCGTTTGTAATACCTCCTTAAACATCCTGCATTCAACCATGTCACCCTACCTGCTCTTTCACACTGATCTCCCCCACCAGAGCCCATCCCAAGAGGAATACGTGTGATTTGTAGGGGTGGCCTGTTAGCTGCCATTTTAGCTCATGAGCCTCAGGACAGCTTACACTCACACATAATCCCAGATGCTTGAGAGTGTGTTTAGAATCAAACTTCTGTGACCAATAAAAGCCTGTCCTGTCTGGAGTTAGGTAGTTATAACCTAAGGTGGATGCAATCCCTAGTGCAAAAAGAGAGACTAGAGAAAGAAAAAGGAGCTGTCCTGTACAGAGGTGATCATGATTTTACTCAATAGAGACCTTCTGCAGTGCAATTGAACTAACTCCTTCTATCTATCAACTCTACCTGCTCATCTAGTTCTTTTCAAGGATAAGCTCCAAGTGCTTGCTGCTTTCCTGGCGACTTGACTGAGTTTCACGCTCTTCTTTTTACTTTGTGTTTTCATGAGTAACTTGGAATATTTCATTAACTTGTTCTCAAGTGATTTAGCTGTCATTCTGCCATTTTGAGTTTAATTTTATCTGTATGAGCACACTGATCAACCACTGACTTGCCTTCTTGCATTGTCCTGCAATGATGTGTAAGAGTGACATTTGTGTAATGGCTTCATAGTTGGAATTTCAGAGCACTGACACCAGATATTCTCAGTTTGTTCTCTGGGGGAATTTCATTTGCATCTATGTTTTTAGCTATCTGTGATAACTTGTTAAATATTAAAAAGATATTTTGCTTCTATTGAAACATTTGTATACTCGCAATTATATTTCTGTAAACAGCTTCAGTCAAAAATAAAACATTGAAAGTTTTCATTTTGTAGTGGGTTGCCTTCTTTCTTCCTCAGACTTTGTGTTGGCCTGAATGTATCTGCAGTGTGGGGAAGTGACTGAGACTAGAGACCATTAGGGAGGTGATGGGAAGCAGAGGAAGGCACCTTTTGAGTGGTTATTTTGAACCTATCTTTTCCCCAGGCAGAATACTCAGTAGGTTTCTCTTTAGTTGTTCATATTGATTGTATATGTAGGTAATACACAGGGAGGCTCTCAGAGAAAACCAGCATCTCCTCCAGCTCCTCACTCAGGCCATCTCTCTACTCTTCTAGTTGCTTTGACTTGTATGAACTGGTGTTTGTATCAGAGTGTGCCAAGCATAGCTAGCTATTGGTAGATCTCAGGGATTTCCATGAGATATGCAGATAGTCCTAAGGTTCGTGTGTGAGGGACTCAGCATGTAGCTTATGATAAGAGTGTTCACTCAAATGACCAATTCCCTGGTTTCAGTTCAATATCTTGAAAAATAATGTGTTCACTAACCTGATCGTGGGAACGGGTGAATCAAAGAAAAACAAATTAGTAATATAGGTGATACAAGGATCATGAATATAGCATGTAAAGAACAACTTCAGACTGCCTTAGTAGAACATGGTGGTACATGCCTTTAATCCCAGCACAGGGGAGGCAGAAGCACATTGGATCTCTGTGATCTCAAGGCAAGCCAGAGGATGAAGAACTGAGTTGATCTACCACTCCAGAAAAAGGCAGGTGTGAAATATATATATTCCCAGCCCTGGAGAGATAGCTCTAGGTTCAGTGGAGAACCTGACTAAGGAATCGAGCTGCAGAGCAAACAAAACAGACACACGAAGTCAACCTCTGTCCTCCATATAGAGACATGGGTGCACGTGCATGTATAAACACACACAGAGATGTACAAATACCACACCTGTACACATAAAGTCAGAGAATGTTAACATTTGGCATAATAATCTTAAACAGAACTAAAAAGGTATAATAGCCAACATGCAAAGGCAGCTGGAATGATCGCTTAGCAGTTGAGATGCCTGCTACTTTGCAGAGGGCCTCAGTTTGGTTCCCAGTGCCCATATCTGCCAGCTCTCAACTGCCAGTGATTCCCACTCAGTGGGATTTAACACCCTCTTCTGGCCTCTGCGGGCACCTCCATGTGTATGCATATACACATGCACACTTGCATATAATTATAAATTTGTCTCTCTCTCAAAAAAAGAAAAAGAACCACCACTATGACTTATTGTCTCATAAACCTGTAAACCTGAGTTTAGTCCCCAACTCAGAAAAAGATGGAAATTGAGAACCAACTCTGTGAAATTGTTCTCTGACCTCCACAAATTCACCATGGCATGAATGCACACAACACAGAAATGTGTAAACAAAAAAACAAGGGCTCTAGAGTTTGGTGCTGCGTGGAGCCTTGACTCCCACACTCTACAACCACTCACCAATGTGTTTATCTGTAAAGGAAACTGTGCCTTTAGGGCTGTCACCAGAGTTACTAAGTATTAGTTAACTTAGTTCCTGGTTCACAGTTATACACGTTAACATTTACTAGTCTCTCGTATGCTAGGTACCATTTCCCTTTACTTTACTGAAAGATCCAGTACTATGACATGGTAACCATGAACATACAGCAGCTAAGATTGTACAAGATCAAGCCAGCAAGGTTCTCGCATAGATGGGGAGTTACTCTTCCGGCCTCACCTTTACTGTGGTGCTATTAGCAGTTGATCACTGCTGGGGGAAGGGAGGACCATTCTTTTTGAGGGTGTTCCCGCTGGTAGATTTCTCATGCTCCAGTGGAAGGCCCCACACCCATGCATACAGACAGCACTAATTGGACCTAGTGGGTTAGCACATGCACACACACACACACACACACACACACACAATCACAATAGAAGAAGGGAAGTTGTGAGGGAGGCTTGTTGGAGGGCGAAATTTGGGTGGCTATATTTCATTGCAGATATGTATGAAATTCTCAAGAATAAAATTTATTTTTAATAAAAAGATACAGTCCTTTTAATTGTTTTTAGCACCAAGGTTCTCTGTTATCCCATTGGTCTATGAATTTCTTAAAACATAAGGCCCCAAGTGCAGTCCTCAGGAGCCAGGTTCTGTTTAGGCTACACTGTGTGTGTGTTAAGGTTTCTGTTGCTGTCATGAAACACCAGACCAAAGGTAACTTGGGGACGAAAGGGTCATTTCTCTCACCCATTTCAGAAGTCAGGGCAGAGACTCAAATGGGACAGGAACCTGGAGGCAGGAGCTGATGCAGAGGCCATGGAGGGGTGTTGATTACTGACTTGCTCCTCATGGCTTGCTCAGTCTGCTTTCTTGGAGGACTCAGGACCACCAGCCCTGAGGAGGACTCACCCACAGTGGGCAGCATCTGCCACATCAGTCATTAACCAAGAAAATGCACTACAGGCTTCCCGCCTGGCCAGTCTGGTGGAATTTTCTCAGTTGAGGTTTCCTCTTCCATAACGATTTTAGCCTATGGGAAGATGACATAAGAACTGGCCAGCACAGCCTCCTTTCTGAGGCCTGAGTCTGACCCAGGTGGGACTTCCTTTCACTGTCCTTCTGCCCTTGTCTCCCAGGTGTTGGCCAGAGCTGCAACACACTGACCCTAGCACTCCGCCTTCCTTACTCTGTTTCTCAAGTTCCCCTCCTGTTGGCCATGCAGCTCACATCATGGCCGACTTCCATGCTTAACTCAAATGGCATGGCTCTCCCTCTCCCCTACCTAGAAATCTGTAACAAACGTCTCTCTATGAAAGAAGGTGAAGAGTCACCAAGCTTAGTGTGAGTCTTGTCCTGCAAGCAGGCCCAGCTGAAGGCCTGAAGCTGGCAGCAGTTTGGCCCAGAAGATGGCCTCTGTCAGCAGCGGGTGAGTAATTCCCTGGGATCACTTCTCTTCCGTAGTGTTTTCACCTTCCCTCCCATCTCCTTGCACACCCAGCATGGATCACCTACTCCACTGAAACAGCCCTTGTGCAGAACACCAAGGAGTGGTTTCCATGTGGCCACGCTTAGCGGTCTGTTCTCAGGCCTCCTCTTACTCGGTTTATCTACAGTATTTGACACGCTCAGTGACTCTCTCCGTGGCACCCTTTCTTCAGTTGGTGCTCAGGATGGACCAGTCTGCTCTCCTGCTTCCCCGATGTGAAGGAGAAGTCCTGGAAGAAGCTGTGTCTGTCAAGGCTGTCTGATTAACACTTCAACGACTGTGGAAAGTTTGGAATGCTGCAGGTCCACAGCCTAGTTAGTTTCTCTTGGACTTTCTTCAGCTCCCTAAAGAGCTCCTCCTTACCTACCTCTGTGCCAAATCAAACATCCTGACAGCAAATGTCTTGTTTGGCTTCTATTGCTGTGATAGAGCACTACAACTAAAAGCATCCTCTAGAGGAAGATACAGCGAGGGCGGGAACTTAGAGCAGAGTCCCAGGACCACCTGCCCAGGGGTGGAATCACCCACAGTGAGCTGGGTCCCCTCCCATATCAGTCATGAATTAAATGTCCCCCAGATTTCCCTACAGCCCAGTCAGTCTGAAGGAAGCAATTTTTCAATTGGGTTCTCTTTTCCCAGATGACTCCAGCTTGTCAGATTGACAAATGAAACAAGAAACAATTAACCAGCACAGAGATTTCAAAAAACAGACACAAAATAGGAATGTGCTAACCCTGTTCTCTACCATCCCAAGGGCTAAGACAGCAACTGAGGCTTAGAGCTGAGATTCCTGGCTGTAACCGCCCTCTGATGTCTCCACCAATGTATTTTTAAGATGCTTTGATCTTTAACTTTGTTCTCTTACCATAAAAACTTGTAACTATAGAAGTACTTACACACAGGGAATTTGGGACAACCTAAATCCATGCTCCCAAGCGATAGTTACTCAGCTTGACTCTAGGACAATGTTGAGGTAGGAGCTATGTTTTTGGTGTGTGCCTTGGCCACCCTTTTTCAATCTCATTTTGACTTCAAGTATTGAAGAGCTTCAGAGAGGCAGACCTCCATACACAGCTCTAGGAGAGCACCTCCAGTTTCGTCGCTTTAAAGACTTGGTGCACACGTGTGTACCTAGATGATAAATTCCTTAAGTTGTGGCTCAGGATGACCTTAGATTTCTGACCCTCAGCCTCAGTCTCCTGAATGCTGGGATGATAGTCCTAACATCATCAACATGCCTGCATGCATTTCAAGAATTTAAATTGGTGGTCGGGGTGGGGTGGAGCTAGGGAGATGGCTCAATATTTAAGAGCCCTCGCAGAGGGCCCAAATAGAGTTCAATTGTGAGCACCTACATCAGGTGGCTTACAACCAATGCCCGTAACTCCAGGAGTTGTGACTCTTTATCTTCTAGTCTCCTAGGGATGCTATCTTTGCTTCTTTGTTAAAAATCATGTGTTCAAAGGTGTGTGGATTAATATCTGGGTCTTCTATTTGGTTCCATTGGTCCTCCTGTCTGTTCTTATGCCAATATCAGGCTGTTTTCAGTATTGTAGCTCTGTAGTAGAGTTTGAAGTCAGGGATTGTGATGCCTCCAGAAGTTCTTTTATTGTATAGGATTGTTTTTGCTATCCTGGGTTTTTTGCTTTTTCATATGAGGTCTTTGAAGAATTTTGCTGGGCATTGCATTGAATCTGTAGATTGCTTTTGGTGAGACTGCCATTTTTACTGTGTTAATTCTGCCTAGCCAAGAGCATGGGAGATCTTTCCACTTTCTGGTGTCTTCTTCAATTTCTTTCTTCAAAGATTTAAAGTTCTTGTCATACAGGTCTTCAACTTGTTTGGTTAGAGTTACTCTGAGATATTTTATGTTATTTGTGGCTATTGTGAGGGTGTTGGTTCTCTGATTTCTTCCCCAGCACTTTTATCATCTGTGTACAGGAGGGCTACTGATTTTTTCGATTTAATCTTGTATCCTGCTACATTGCTAAAAGTGTTCATGAGTTGTAGACGTTCCTTGGTAGAATTTTTTGGGATCACTTATCTAAGCTATCATATCATCAGAAAACAGTGAGCGTTTGACTTCTTCTTTTCCAATTTGTATCCCCTTGATCTTTTTTTGGTGTCTTATTGTTCTAGCTAGGACATCAAGAACTATATTGAGGGCTGGGTGGTGGTGGTGCATGCCTTTAATCCTAACACTTGGGAGGCAGAGGCAGGTGGATCTCTGTGAGTTCGAGACCAGCCTAATCCAAAAGAGCTAGTTCCAGCACAGACTCCAAAGCTACAGAGAAACCCTGTCTTGAAAAACCAAAAAAAAAAAAAAGAAAAGAAAAAGAAAAAAGAAAAAAAAGAACTACACTGAATAGATATGGAGAGAGTGGAAACCTTGTCTTGTTCCTGATTTCAGTGGTATTGCTGGGAGTGTCTTTCCATTTAGTTTGATGTTGGCTGTTGGCTTGTGTTGGCTTGCTGTATATTGTCTTTATTATGTTTAGGTATGTATCCCTGCTCTCTCCAAGACCTTTATCATGAAGGGATGTTGTATTTTGTTGAAAGGTTTTTCGGCATCTAATGAGATGATCATGTAGTTTTTAATTTTCAGTTTGTTTATATGGTAGATTATGTTCACAGATTTTCATATGTTGAACTATCCCTGCATCTCTGGGGTGAAGCCGACTTGATCATGGTGGATGATGATTCTGACGTGTTCTTGGATTCAATTTGCCAGTATTTTATTTTGTATTTTTGCATCAATGTTCATGAGTGTGATTAGTCTGTTATTCTCTTTCTTAGTAATGTCTTTCTGTGGTTTGAGTATCAGAGTAATTGTAGCCTTATAAAAAGAGTTTGGCATTGTTCTTTCTGTATCTATTGTGTGGAATAATTTGAGGAGTATTAGTATTAGTTCTTTGAAAATCTTGTAGAATTCTGAGCTGAAACCATCTGTCCCTGGCCCCCCCCCTTTTTTTTTACTTTTGATGACTGTTTCTATTTCTTCAGCATTTATACATCTGTTTAATTTGCTCATCTGGTCTCGATTTAATTTTGGTAAATGATATTTATCTAGAAAGTTGTCCATTTTGTTTAAGTGTTACAATTTTGTGGAGTACAGGTTTTTGAAATATGACCTGATGATTCTCTGTATTTCCTCCATGTCTGTTGTTATGTCCCCCTTTTCATGTCTGATTTTGGTAATTTGGGTATTCTCTCTCTGCCTTTTGGTTTGTTTGCATAAAGGTTTGTCTATTTTGTTGATTTTCTTGAAGAACAAACTCTATGTCTCATTGATTCTTTGTATTGTTTTTCTTTGTTTCTATTTCTTAGCCTTCTTGTCCAACCACTCTTTTTTAAGACAAAAATATTGAGGACAAAACTAATCCCTGGAATTCAGATTAATGATGTAGAAGGGAAATCATATAAGTCTGTAAAACCTCATGCTGTAAGTAAAGAGGCCATTGAAACATTGGCAGGTTAGGTTGTCTAACATATTGCCTTTTAAAATGATCAACTTATGATCTATATTTAGGATATTAAATCTTACCTGTGGTTTAATTAGCTGGATTAGGTGCAATAACAGTTACCTGCCAGTAGGTGTCGCAGGCCACTTGCAAAACTAACCCAGCTGGGCATAATGATGCATGTGAACTCACGTGATGGGTCTGAAATCTGACCTTAGAACCAAATGCTGAAAGATAAATCACAGACTGTCTGCTCTGCAGATGTCTCTAGAGCAGTGGAATAGGCAAATGCAAACAAATCATTAGAAAGCTGTGGAACAGCTGGCTCAAACCAGGGAAGCCCGCGTCTCACCCAGATTTCTGCGGTGCACACTGGTGGGAGGCAAACGGTAAGGTGCATGGGGACTTGAAAGTCCAAGGCATGTAAAGAAAAAATACAAAGAATTGCTGCAAGAGAAGCCCCTGTGTAAGATTCTATATTGAACTGCTGGCTCAATGCATGGGCTGTGGCTGAGGGAGGGCTTGTGCCAAGCTGAGATAGTGGCAGGCAGTCGAGCCAGGGAGGTTCTAAAACCAAACATTGAGTGCCAGATGAAGGCATAAATCATAAAACAATCCCAAACCAGTTTGGAATTATGATTAATAAAAGGGTTATTTATTTAAGGGGAAAAAACTGACAGATCACCATCCCAGACAACAGCCCTCTGCAAGATGAGGAACAAAGTCTAGCAGCCAGAAGCTAGAAGCAAGAGAGCGAAAGTACATAGCATAGCTGCTTTTTAAAGCAAAAGAGACCACGCCCAAGTGGGCTGGTATCTTAAAGCTTATTGCCTGAAGGAGCAGAAGGATCTCCCGCAGCAGTGCACCCCTGCCCCTAGTAATTCTTCCAGTTATCCCTATCTATCTCCTAAAAAATCCACAGCCTTCAAAACAGTCCTCTAGCTATGGGCAAGCACTCAAGACACCAGCTTGTGGATCACTAGCCCATAATAACTACTGAAAGTCTAAAACGTACCCCGAGATTGCTGTTGGTGAACTGTCCTGTGTATTCAGAGAAACGAGAGCCACATGGCAGAGGGTTTACAGTAGTGAGGCTCAGTGCTGACCTTCCCTGCAACACAGTCTCCTCAGAACACTTGAAGGCTTGGTACTGGGGGAAAGGTGCTGAGCAATTGGTCACACGAGCTCCCGATACCTGAAGGCAGTGCTGGGGCATGTCTCACAAATGTGGCAAATGGAGACCACAGACACCAAGAGAGGGTGAAAGTTTCAGAGTTTATCTTCAGGGAAAGGGGAGCGCCTGAGAGCGAGGTGGGTGCAAGGGCACAATGACTCCGAGCAAGATCATCAGTCACCAGAATCCCACCCGGCAGAAGGACCCAAAGATTGGTTTACATGGTCCTGCTTTTGCTTAGGGGATAAAATGACTTTGTAAAGAGGAGGGGAATGTGGGTGCGGCAGCATGAGCTGCTCTGATTTTCCTTCCAGGAGTCAGGAAAGTCATCAGCTGCGGTGGGCAGTGGTTGTTAGCAGACACCAAGATTACAGCAATGAAAGCTTTCAGGATTGAAGCCCCAACTTGACTGCCTGGTGAGGTGCAGCCAACTACTGGTCTCACCAGGAGCTCAACAATGCATTAAGGCCCCAGTGAGAGCACCCCTCTGCTCAGTTTCTTAATCAAGGCTCAACTTCAGCCTCATCTATTTCCTGAGTAGGCAACATGAAATCTTGGTTTTCAACCCAAAGGTCATGGTTCATTATGATTTGTATTCAGTGTAGTGGCTGGGAAAGGGGACTTTGCTCTGGAGAACTGGCCCAAGTAGGGCAAGATGGTGAGAGGTAGAGGAATAGGGAGGTCCTAGGGCCTGCAGGACACAAGGCACCACCACTCCTTAATGAAAGAGAAAGTGCTTGGGGAGCAAAAGTCCAGACAGAGCAGAATTTGTCACCTTTGTAAGGGTCAAAGTGCAAGAGACTTTGTACTGCTGGGGTTGAAACATTTATGGAAATCAATCACACGGACCATCAAGAAGATTAGGAGATGACCAGAAGTCAAGAGGCTTCTGGAGGATCCATGAGGGCAGGAAGACAACTCCATACAAGGAGAAGTTTGCTCAGGGTGCCAGGGACAAGGGTCTCTTCTGACGCTGCCCCATTTCCAGGACACTCCCAATAGGCAAATATTTTCAGAGAAGTGACAGACTCAAGCAACTGTGGGCTCCACACTGTCTGCAGAACTCCTGATCCAAAGAGCAAACTTCAGAAAATGGGGCACTGAGAAACCCATGTAGTTCTGATCAATTCCCTAACTCCTGACCCAGATTGAAAATCCCATGAACATGTCAAGTTATGCTTCTGCAGGCATTTGTAAAATTTCATATACAGGGAACATATGTAGGGATTTTTTTTACTCATCAGTTAGCATCCTTTGTGGCTGATGTCAGAGATCTTTTTTTTTCTCTTTCTTTTTATTTACTTATTTATTAAAGATTTCTGTCTCTTCTCCGCCACCGCCTCCCATTTCTCTCCCCCTCCCCCAATTAAGTCCCCCCCCCTCAGCCCGAAAAGCAATCAGGGTTCCCCATCCTGTGGGGAGTCCAAGGAACCCTCACCTCCATCCAGGTCTAGTAAGTTGAGCATCCAAACTGCCTAGACTCCCACAAAGACAGTGCTGCAGTAGGATCAGAAACCCATTGCCATTGTTCTTGAGTTCTCAGTAGTCCTCATTGTCCGCTATGTTCAGAGAGTCCGGTTTTATCCCAGGCTTTTCCAGACCCAGGCCAGCTGGTCTTGGTGAGTTCCCAGTAGAACATCCCCATTGTCTCAGTGTGTGGGTGCACCCCTCGCGGTCCTGAGTTCCTTGCTCGTGCTCTCTCTCCTTCTGCTCCTGATTTGGACCTTGAGATTTCAGACCTGTGCTCCAATGTGGGTCTCTGTCTCTGTCTCCTTTCATCACTTGCTGAAGGTTAATATTCAGGAGGATGCCTATATGTTTTTCTTTGGGTTCTCCTTATTTAGCTTCTCTAGGATCACTAATTATAGGCTCAATGTACTTGGTTTATGGCTAGAAACCAAATATGAGTGAGTACATCTCATGTTCCTCTTTTTGGGTCTGGCTTACCTCACTCAGGATAGTGTTTTCTATTTCCATCCATTTGCATGCAAAATTCAAGAAGTCCTTGTTTTTTATTGCTGAGTAGTACTCTAATATGTATATATTCCATTCTTTCTTCATTCATTCTTCCATTGAAGGGCATCTAGGTTGTTTCCAGGTTCTGGCTATCACAAACAATGATGCTATGAACATTGTAGAGCATATACTTTTGTTGTATGATAAGGCCTCTCTTGGGTATATTCCCAAGAGTGGTATTGCTGGGTCCAGGGGTAAGTTGATCCCGAATTTCCTGAGAAACCGCCATACTGCTTTCCAAAGTGGTTGCACCAGTTTGCATTCCCACCAGCAATGGATGAGTGTACCCCTTTCTCCACAACCTCTCCAACAAAGGCTATCATTGGTGTTTTTTATTTTAGCCATTCTGACAGGTGTAAGATGGTATCTTAAAGTTGTCTTGATTTGCATTTCCCTGATCGCTAAGGACGTTGAGCATAAACTTAAGTGTCTTTTGGCCATTTGAAGTTCTTCTGTTGAGAATTCTCTGTTCAGCTCAATGCCCCATTTTATAATTGGGTTGATTAGCTTTTTACGGCCTAGTTTCTTGAGATCTTTATATATTTTGGAGATCAGACCTTTGTCAGTTGCGGGGTTGGTGAAGGTCTTCTCCCAGTCAGTGTGTTGCCTTTGTGTCTTAGCGACAGTGTCCTTTGCTTTATAGAAGCTTCTCAGTCTCAGGAGGTCCCATTTATTCAATGAGGTCCTTAATGTCTGTGCTGCTGGGGTTGTACGTAAGAAGTGGTCTCCTGTGCCCATGTGTTGTAGAGTACTTCCCACTTTCTCTTCTATCAGGTTCAGTGTGTTCGGACTGATATTGAGGTCTTTAATCCATTTGGACTTGAGTTTTGTGCATGGTGATAGATATGGATCTATTTTCATTCTTCTACAGGTTGACATCCAGTTTTGCCAGCACAATTTGTTGAAGATGCTCTCTTTTTTCCATTGTATACTTTTAGCTCCTTTATCGAAAATCAGGTGTTCATAGGTTTGTGGGTTAATGTCAGGGTCTTCTATTTGATTCCATTGGTCGACTTCTCTGTTTTTATGCCAATACCAAGCTGTTTTCAATACTGTAGCTCTGTAGTAGAGTTTGAAGTCAGGGATGGTAATGCCTCCAGAAGATCCTTTATTGTATAAGATTGTTTTGGCTATCCTGGGTTTTTTGTTTTTCCATATAAAGTTGATTATTGTCTTCTCCAGATCTGTGAAGAATTTTGATGGGATTTTGATGGGGATTGCATTGAATCTATAGATTGCTTTTGGTAGAATTGCCATTTTTACTATGTTGATCCTCCCAATCCAGGAGCAAGGAAGATCTTTCCATTTTCTGGTGTCCTCTTCAATTTCTTTCTTCAAAGACTTAAAGTTCTTGTCAAATAGATCTTTCACATCCTTGGTCAGAGTTACCCCAAGATATTTTATGCTATTTGTGGCCATCATGAAAGGTGATGCTTCTCTAATTTCCCTCTCTGTTTCCTTATCCTTAGTGTATAGGAAGGCCACTGATTTTTTGGAGTTGATCTTGTATCCTGCCACATTACTAAAGGTGTTTATCAGCTGTAGGAGTTCTTTGGTAGAGTTTTTGGGGTCGCTTATGTATACTATCATATCATCTACAAATAACGAGAGCTTGACTTCTTCTTTTCTGATACGAATCCCCTTGATCCCTTTATGTTGTCTTATTGCTATTGCTAGAACTTCAAGCACTATATTGAAGAGGTATGGAGAGAGTGGACATCCTTGTCGTGTTCCTGATTTTAGTGGGATGGCTTTGAGTTTTTCTCCATTTAATTTAATGTTAGCTGACAGCTTGCTGTAAATAGCTTTTATTATATTTAGGTATGACCCTTGTATCCCTAATCTCTCCAAGACTTTTATCATAAAGGGGTGTTGAATTTTGTCAAATGCTTTTTCAGCATCTAATGAAATGATCATATGGTTTTTTTCGATGTCAGAGATCTTTGTGAGCTGTGGTCTGAAAGCTATCAAATTTATTTGCTGAAATCTAATTTCTGATCCAATGCTATTAATACTTATGACTCTGGGAAGATCCAAGAGTGTCATTGTTTTCTCATTCTGTCCAACGAGGATGCAATGTGAAATCTTTAGAGCCAGAGGCCTAACCATTACCATAGAGCAAATCTGATGACATTTGACCTTGGAGATTCCTTGGTTTATAAACATGTATAATTTTTTTGCTATTTGTATGTTGTCCAGATTATAATTTGTTTAGAGATGCTGGACTTACTATGTTGCTCAGGCTGACCGGAAACTGCAGAAATCATATAATCTTTCTTCCTAGGTCTCTGAATAACAGGGCCGAAGATACCTATTACAGAGCTCAGCTTGCAATTTGTGAATTTTTGGAACAACAACCTGACTGAACACATGAAAACAATAGGTAGGACTTTGGCTATTAGGTTTCTTTATTGGCCACTTACAAATAAGAAGACATGAGACTTGCTGAGAGAACATAGGATTTTGACAGTCCACTCCCATATAATAAAGATTTCCAAAGCTTCTGTTTCATCTGAAGACTGACTGGGGCTTGGAGAAGAGGAGAGAGGAGGAGAACAGAGGAAGAAAGGAAGGAAAGGGCGTTGTCCCAGGGAACAGTGAAAGAAGATTGGGGCACTTAGGGGTCACACATATACAGTCATGGGAGCATTCACGGAGTCTCATAAAAGGTGTCCCAGCATGCTGAGGACCGAGGGACACACCAAGGGTTTGTCGTACATGCAGACCAAATGGACAATTGCAGAGGTAAGGGATGGTGATGTGACGGTTAGACTCTAACCGGGATTCTCTAAGAATGTTCGGCTGACCCCATGTATATTCAGTCCTTCACACCATTCCTCTCACGGGGTACTACTCTTTGTCATTATCCTGAGACCCCTTTAGCTCCTGGATCTTCTGGGGCAGAGTCTGAGTCCAGAACTGCAGCCTTCTGGCCTTCAGGGCTTGGCCCACAGAAGGGTGGATGTCCAGCTCTAGGTACTTCTCATTATCGTCCATCACAGGCCATTCTGGTAGACCCTCGCTGTTGGGGTTCCTGCGGATATGCCAGCCATCAGGGAATGGTAAGGTCATGCTCATACAATTTGTGATCCCCCAATTTGTGTCAGGGTATTAGACTAATTGGTCCAATAGGTGAGGGGCTGAAAGAACACATGTCCTATACAGGGATACAGTGTCACCTGCTAGTGTCTGCTCCATGTGGGGCAAGACTACCCGAACAATTTTGGGTCCCTCTCAGAGGCAAAATCTAAAGAACAATACCATAGTTCCTATCAAGTCATTGTAGTGTGACCAGTAACCAATATGTACGATGTACCTAAGTGTGCCCTGGGGTGAGAAGGACTCTATCATGTGATGAGTTATCCATGCATGCAAATAAAGTCATCAACCACCAATGGAGCCCTAGACAGGGACCCACCACTGAGGAGGTTGAGGGAGGGATGTGTTCTCACCCATGTCGTGCAAAGTTGGTCCAGTACTTCATCATCGTCCAGCTCAGCAGCTCCTCTTCCTCAGTAAAGTCAGCTGTAGCCATGGGGAAGACAGAGGTCCAGGTTCCAGCCACCCCATGAGTTGCCTATTCGTGCTCCGTGACCACCATCCTTCCTGTAGCCTGACCTTGAACTCTAGCCCTCTTTTCCTCCTTCACCACCAAGGATCCCGGAGCCACCCACACCTCTAATTGATGCCTCCAGGTTCAGTTCTGCTCAGTGTGTCCTCATTCCGTCTAACATAGGTGTGGTGGCTCAAATGATATGAATCCTATAGACTCACATATTTGAATGTGTGGTCCCCAGTTAGTGGAACTGTTTGGGAAGAATTAGGAAGAATGGCCAGTGTATCACTGGAAGTTGGCTTTGAGGTTTAAAAGTCCAGTCAGGTCCAATGAGCTCTCTGCCTTGGGTTTGTAGATCAGAATCTACACTTTTAGTTAGCTATTGTTCCAGTCCCTTGCCTGTCTGCATGCTGCTATTCTCCCATCCCTGATGGTCATAGTCTCTAACCCTTTGAAACTCTAAGTCCCTATAAATGCTTTTCTCTATAAGCCAACTTAATCATAGTGTCTCATCGCAGCAATAGAAAAGTAACTAAGGCAATGGATTCTAATCTGGGTATAACTTTTTGAGGTTGGAGAAGTTGCTTACTTGATTATGTCCTCTTTCAGAGCCTTGATTTTCTCAACTGGACTGAGAGCTCAGTTACCCATCAGGTACCCACCTGTGACCCCATCGAGCTCATGAAACACAAGAAGACTCACGTTTTATGCCCCAGCGGGAGGACCCCAAAAGAAAGGGAATCTCATCACCATGGTCAGCTTTCACATAGGCTGGCCTCGTATCTTTTTCGTAGCTGGGCACATGACAGAATTCATAAAGGTAGACAGGGGCACGAGAGCCTAGAGGTATGGACACATGGTTACATAGTATTCTCTCACCTGTAACTTTCCTGCCTAATGGTTATTGATAAGTTATGTCGGTATACAGTTATCTGGTGTTATAATTGTCAAGTGAGTGGCCCCAGGCTGGATCACTAGTTATGGGAAAGCCCTTGGCTAAACAGTGACCCTGGCCTTTGCAGCTAAGTAGGTTTGGCAAATCAATGGAGTATCAGCAACCTGTTTCCTTTTTTATATCTGGATAAGATGTCACTTTCCTCTCTTACACTACAATGAAGAAATACCGATGTAATGGTCCCAGGAGTTTGGTACCAGAGATGTGATCCAGACATGAGTGGGGACCTGGACACTATTTTTTTTTGTAAGTAACACCTCAGTGAAGCCAATTTTATTTTATTTGATTTTTTTCTTGTTGTTGTTCTTTTTTATTATTATTATTTATTTACTAATTAAAGATTTCTGTCTCCTTCCGTCACCGCCTCCCATTTCCCTCTTCCTCCCCCAATCAACTCCCCTGTCTCATCAGCCTAAAGAGCAGTCAGGGTTCCCTGCCCTGTGGGGAGTCCAAGGACCTCCCACCTCCTTCCAGGACCTGGACACTATTAAGCTCATCTGGGACCCATGGCTCTGAGCTCCTCCCAACTAGGCCTCATCACAGATGTACTCACGCTGAGACTTTGCTACTTGGAGTGCAGGAATCACGAACAAATAGTCTGCTATCATTTCCTTGTACTGTATTTGGAGGGTCTGAGCATCTTCAGTGTTGTTCATATACTCTTCCATTAGCAGGTCACTACACTCAGGAGGTAACATCTACAGCAGGGAATCAGGAAGAATGAGTTTAGGCAGGTTCTTATTTTGATAGGCAGCAGCCTCAGTGTGGAGAATGTGGTCAGGGATAAGATATGATATAGAGGGAAAGGTATAAGTTCTGGGGTGAGCCCTCCACAAACCACAAACACGCAGATCTTTGTAGGCATGCTGTCTGGAAGGATATATAGTGGCTCTTTCTATTGAAGACACTACTAAAGGTGGCTTACTATGTGTGTTGCTGTGTTCTTCAAAATAGCTGGCAGGGTCTCTCTGGTTATGTCCTTTATTATTTGTTCATAGCCCTGGGCCTGGCAGAGAGAGGACAGTTTTCTATACTATAAGGTGGGATAGATATGGATCAAGTTTCCTCTGCTCACCTTATGAGTCCCAGACTTCTAGAGAATTGGAACTGAGCCTCACCACAGGGAGAAGCCAGCCATACTCATCATTGTTGACACCAATGATGCTGGGGACAGGGCGAAAATCCACAGCAGTCAACAACTCTTGGGGATGCCTGGGGAAGAACTCTCCATCCACCACAGCAGGGATGGACTGGAAGACCTGAGGGACATGCAAGGGATATGGAGGTCAATTCTGATGTCCACTGAGAAACCCAAACCATTACCCCTGCCCCCATTTAATTGTCTCAGGATGTTTCTCCACACCTGACAGAATCTACATATATTAGGATTTTAGTATTTATTTTGCACACGTGATTAAGAGGATGCCAAACCATGCAGCAGAGGTAATTTGTTTAGAGTAGTAAGGACTGACTCTCCCACATCCCACTGACCAGGTCTTCCAAGTCACACAACTCTCCCAACCTTGGTAATAGCTAGAATCTCCTCTTCACTCTTGTTTCTCAGACAGTGCACCAGGGTCTCTGAGTCCACAGTCTCACAACCAGATAAGCTGGCTACTTTCTGTAAAGGAATCAGGCAGGAGTTGATCCATCCTTTCAGGCAAGTAGAGGAATTTTCCCAACCCCAGTTGATTGGCATGGTGCTCAAATATCACATTGCACTTTGTTTGGTAAAATAAAGTATAAAATTCCCATTTTGTGTTGCTCAGATGTAACAGCCAGAGAGGTCATTCTACCTAAAGACTTTTAAAAATAAATTTCATGTGTTTGTTCACTACTGTGTGTACAGGAGTGCCTGTACCATGGTTTCCATGCAAAGATTAGAGGACAACATTTGTTTGCTACTTCTCACAACCCATCTTGTTTGAGAAGTGATCTTTCATTATTTCTTCCTTTCTACAAGGGTTCATCTTATTTGTGACCTTTCAGGGATTTTCTGGTCTCTGCCTCCTATCTCATCCTATGAATACCAGGATCACACACTTGTTGCTGCATGCAGCTTTTTGTGGTTTCTGAAGGAATTTGAACTCAGGTCCTTATGTTTTTACCTATTGATCCATATCTTTATCCCATATGTTTCTGAACATGATGGTCACTACAAAATTATTACACAGAGCCTGTATAGAGAGAAGTGGATTCTAACCCTTGATTCTCTGAGACTATTGAAAGAAGCTATTTCCCATGCTCCTTGTTTTCCCAATTGAGAAAACTCCCAGAGTACCAGAGGGTGGAGGCTGAGGCTGCAGGGTCATCAATGGCTAAAGTCACTCACTGTGTAGACCACCTCAGAGGTGTTAGAGATCAGGTAAGGCAGCAGGGCCACTCCACTCTCCATGATGGCTCTGTGGAAGAGTCCTTTGGACATGGGGGACACAACCTGTGAAGACACACTTGTGCCACCTGCTGACTCGCCAAAGATGGTGACAAGGTCAGGGTTGCCTCCAAAGTGGGCGATGTTCTGCTGGACCCAGTGCAGTGCGGCCACTTGGTCCAGGTAACCCCAGTTCCCTCTGGCGTGCTCATCTCCAGTGCTGTAAGATGCAGAGAAGGAATCACAGGGCTGCCTTATTTCCTTTTATCCCCGACTGCACAGTGCAGGCTAGCCCCAGACTCACCTGAAGAAGCCCAGTACACCCAGGCGGTACTGGATAGTGACCACCACCACATCCTCCTTGGCTGCCAGCATGGATCCATCAAAAATGGAAGCCAGACCCCTAGACAGTCCACCCCCATGAATCCATACCATTACCTGTGGAAATCAATTCAGATGTCAGGATATTGCAACCCAGCTCAAGCTCCACCTGGGTGTCTTCTACTTTACCTAATGCTTTGGCTCAGTGAACTTAGTCACACAGACAAAAATCCTCAGTACATCCTCACCTGGACCACAGACAGGGCTCTAGTACCGTCAGGATACTTGCTAGTCTCTCTCCTTCTCTAAGGACCAAAGCCTTAATTAGTGACTCTAAATCTGGAGTAATAACATCCCCTACTCTCAGATGCCTATGAAATGGAATGAAAAAGGGTATATTCATCAGTGATTCTCCTGATTATTAACAAAAAATCATTGGCACATAGCTGGTCATGGTGATGTATGTCTTTAATACCAGAGATCTGGGACCAGGTAGGCTACCTGTGGACTTCCCCACTCTCTGTTCCCCAGACCCAATTCTCACGGTCACCCCTAGCACTGCAACAGACCATCTCCCCCCAGCATTCCCAGTGAACACACCAGCTGAGCAGGCAGCACCCTTTCTAAAAATCCAGAGAGGAAACAGAAATTAAGTATCAAAACACCCACCAAAGAAAGAGAAACCCAGAAATCAACACCTAGACCTCTAAACCACCCCAAATCCAGATACCTAAATGCCAGCATAAGAACACAATAAACAACATCCAGGTCAGTGTGTCTCCAACAGAACCCAGCTATCCTACCACAGCAGGTTCTAAATATTCCAACACAGCTGAAAAAAAATACCTTAATATGAAGATGAAAGAGGTCCTTAAAAATCAAGTTAATAAAACCCTTAAAGAAAGTGAAGAAAATAAAAAGAATTGAAGGAAACAAATAAAATTGTTTAATATCTGAAAATGGATATAGAAACAATAAAGAAAACGTAAACTAAGGGAATCCTGGAAATTAAAAGTTTAGGAATGTGAGCAGGAAGTACAGAGTCAAACTTCACCAACAGAATACAAGAGATGGAAGAGAGAATCTCAGACTTTGAAGATACGATAGAAGAAATGGATACATTGGCCAAAGAAAATGTTAAATCTGAAAAATTCCTGACACAAAACATCCAAGAAATTTGGGACACTATGAAAAGAACAAATGTATGAATAAATGCAATAGAGGAAGAAAAAGAATACCAAATAGTTCAAAAGCCTAGAAAATATCTTCAACTAAACCGTGGAAAAAATTTTCCTAAATTAAAGAAGGAAATGCCTATATAGTTACAAGAAGCATACAGAACACCAAATAGATTGGATCAGAAAAGTCCCCTCAGCATATAATAATCAAAACACTACAGTACAAAGAAAGAATATTAAAAACTTCAAGGGAGAAGACTAACTAACATATAAGGCAGACCTATTAAACTTACACCTGACTTCTCAATGGAGACTCTAAAATACAGGAGCTCTTAGACAGATGTGCTAGAGATTCTAAGAGACCACAGGTGCCATCCAAGATTACTATACCCAGCAAAACTTTCAATCATCTTAAGACATTCCATGATAAAATTAAATTTAAATAATATCTAGAGCCGGGCGGTGGTGGCGCACGCCTTTAAACCCAGCACTTGGGAGGCAGAGGCAGGCGGATCTCTGTGAGTCCGAGACCAGCCTGGTCTACAAGAGCTAGTTCCAGGACAGGTTCCAAAACCACAGAGAAACCCTGTCTCGAAAAACCAAAAAAAAAAAAAAATTAAATAATATCTAGATACAAATCAGTCCTACAGAAGGTACTAGAAGGAAAACTCTAAACTAAGGTTAATTACACACATGGAAACATAGGAAATAAATAATCTCACACCAGCAAAACCAAAAGAATGGAAGCACATACACACCACCACCACCAACAACAGCAAAATAACAGGAATTAACAATCATTGACCACTAATATCTCTTAATATCATTGACTCAATTTTCTGATAAAAAGGCGCAGATTAACAGATGGTTACAAACACAGGATCAATCCTTCTGCTGCATACAATTGTACACCTCAAAACCAGGGGTAGACATTAGTTCAGGGTAAAGGGTTGGAAAAAGATATTCTAAACAAACACACCCAAGAAGCAATCTGGTGTAGGAGTGTTAATATCTAATAAAATTAATCAAAAGAATTGTGGAAGGATACGATATATTCATCACAAGAAAAATTACACCAAGATGGCATTTTAATTCTTAACATTGATCTCAAACACAAGGGCACCCATTTTTGTAAAAGAAACACTTTTAGACCTTAAATCACATATGCACTCACACACTGATAGTACCCCATTCTCACCAATGGACAGGCCATTCAGACAGAAACTAAACAGAGAAATACTAGAACTAACTTACTTTATCAGAGAAATTAATCTAACAGTTATTTACAGAACATTTCACCCAAACACAAAAGAATCTACCTTCTTCTCAGTACCTCATAGATTTTTTTTTCAAAAGTGACCAAACATTTAATCACAAAGTAAATCGCATCAGATACAGAAAAATTGAGGCAATTCCTTGCATCTGATCAGACAACTGCAAACTAAAGCAGGATATCAACAAGAACAGAAACAACAGAAAGCTTACACACTCACGGACATTGAGCAAATTTTACTGAATGAAAAATGGGTCAAGAGAGAAATAAAGAAAGAAATTAAAGACTTTCTAGAATTCAATGAAAATGAATACACATCCAAACTTATGGGACACAATGAAGATGGTGCTAAAAGGAAAGTTCACAACATTAAGTGCCCACATTAAAAAAATTGGAGAGAACTCATACTAGCAACTTAACAGCACACCTGAAAGTTCTAGAACAAAAAGAATTAAACACACCTAAGAGGAAAAGAAAGCAAGAAATAATTAATCTGTAGAAATCAATAAAATACAAACAAAGATAACAGTATAAAGAATCCATAAAACAAAGATTTGGTTTTTTGAGAAAATCAACAAAATAAACAAACCCTTATCCAAACTAATTAAAAGACAGGGAGAATATCCAAATTAATAAAATCCAAATAATCAAATCAATAAAAGTGAAAAGAGTGGCCATAACAACAGACACCAAGGAAATCCTAAAACTCATAAGGACATGCTTTCAAAACCTGTACTCCAGCATTTAGAAAATAAATGGATAATTTTCTCAATAGGTATCACTTACCAAAGTTAAATCATGAACAATTTAAATATACCTATAACCCCCAGTAAAATAGAAATAGTCATTAAAAGTTTCTCAAATAAAAAAGATTCTAGGGCCAGATGGTTTTTTTGTAGGATTGTACCAGACTTTCATAGAAGAGTTTATATATGAGAGAGGATCTATTTTCAATTAAAAAAATTATCATACCTCTGGATGCAGAGATCAAAGATCTCTGTGTGTTTGAGGTCAGCCTTGTCTTCATAGTGAGTTCTAGGCCAGCCAGGGTTATATAGAGAGACACTTTCTCTATATAAAAATTCTTGGCACAATGAATAGTCCATTCCAGTAAATTTGTAAGAGCTCAGGATTTAGCTCTCAGGCCTCTGGTAGGTAGTGTGAAACCTGAGTTGATCAAGGAGCCAATAGCCACTGACTTCCCAGAGTGTTTAGGTCTCTGTGTCCCATACCTAGGGTTTAGTTGTGTACCATGGAAGAAGGCCTTCCTGGATACCTGACAGGAGGGCTTCTCATCAGAGTCTCACATTGATTTTGCCCCTTTTAGTCATCCTGAAGAAATGCCCACCCCCAGATCTGAGTATGGGTTGCCACTCACAGTCAGGTTAGAGCCCTCATGAGCATGAGCTGGTGTGTAGATGTTGAGATACAGGCAGTCCTCAGACATAGAGATGGAAGGTATGCTCCATTTTATCATTGCCAGACTTTCTGACTTCACTGCATCAGGATTTTGTAGACACCTGGGGACAATGACAGTTCTTCTAAGAGATGTGTGGTAGTTAAAAACAGACTCTTAGTTCATATTTGCTCTCAGCCACCAAAACCCCTCTTTCTGGCCCCATGATGCCCTGGTAACATGAGATCCTACTCCAAAATCTCTTCCAACTAAGGTAAAGGTCAGAGACTTTGGGAAAACCGGTATGGTGCTCAAACTTCTAGTGAGGATCCCAGATGAGTCTTTGGATCCCAGTCTTCCTGATGATGGGATATTGATATTTCCATGAACTTCTGTGAAAACTATTGGTGTGTGTAATGACACCATTTCACTTTGTAATCTCCAAGGCCTGGGTATTGGATCCTGTGCCCATATAGATGCTGCATTGATAAACACGGTGGTGGGACATCCTTCACCTCACATCCAGACTCTCAAGGGACTGCCTCTTGGCCAATGGTACCTGGACACCTATAGGTTGGTACGGTAATTGTGGAGGGTGATTTTGCTAAGGAACCATTATCACTTTGGCCTTTCTCTGGCATCTGCAGCATATCCCATCACAGAGAGAATGCAGTGGAGAGCTGGAGATGGAGAAAGCACTGCAGTCTGATCAGGTTCTGACCTCCTGCCTATTTCAGGACCTGACATTTTCTGGGTCTCAGGAGGACTTACATGGCTGGGTAGGTGGTCCCATCCCTCACACCACTCCATGGTTCTGGAGGCTCAGGAGGTGCAAATCTCAGCTCTCCTAGAGGTGGCTTGGCAAAGGGAATTCCCAGGAAGATGTAGACACCCTCTTTGGTGTCATTCAAGTGGATTAGACTCCCCTGCACCTGTCCCGTGTGGGTAGTCCTGATGGGCTTGGCTGAGTCTTCACCTGTAAGTGACATGCGATATCAAGGTTGGGTTTGCCCAACCATCTCCCTTCACACTGTGGATGTTTCTTCTTTCTTGCTTTCTTCAGTTCAGCCTTCTCCACGTACCCACCTCCCTGGCAACTTGTCTCCACAGCACCATGTTCCAGTGTGGAAGAATTAGGCAGACCTGCCATATTCTCATAAAAGGTAAAAATCCTCCATACCAGATAAACATGGAATGATTGCTCAATGCTACATGGTGAGGTAACAAGTAGCCAAGGCCGCAGCCACTCTCAGGGAGTAGAAGGCAATTTTCCACCATCTCTCTAGTGTTGGAAACTCATTCCTATTTCCAACAACACGCTGTCTTCAGGACAATATGCCACTTGCCATAGCTGTCCCTATAGATCACTGAGGATATGGGGCACTAATATCTGTCACTGCTACAGCAACAGGCAATACCTGCTGAAATGGGTTTGCTAAGAGTCAGGCTACAGCCAGGATGCTTCACCCCCAAGAAAAGCT
The DNA here is from genome assembly GCF_018167655.1 of Microtus oregoni. NCBI lineage: Eukaryota > Metazoa > Chordata > Mammalia > Rodentia > Cricetidae > Microtus > Microtus oregoni. The sequence goes on from NW_024543063.1 coordinate 48,377,886, forward strand.
CACCATGGAATCCCACATATTGGAGTGCGTGTACTTTCAGTCAGGAGGCAGGAAAATAGCCCAGAAAGGGACATTTTTTGACAAATATGTTAAAAACAAAAAAGGATGCATACATTTTCTTTTTTAAGTTTTAAATGAAACAGTTGAAGTTTACTAAGCAGAGTTTCTTTTTTCTCTTTTCCCCTCATTTTTCTAGACAAGGTTTCTTGGTGTAAAAGCTCTGACTTTCCTGGAACTTTCTTTGTAGACTAGGTTGGCCTCGAACTCACAGAGATTCACCTGCCTCTGCCTCCCAAGTGCTGGGATTATAGGTATGCACCCCACCCAGCTAAGTAGAGATTCTGATTTTGAGTGGCATGTGGGGAAAGATAACACATCTCTAATTACACGTGTACCCTTCTCAAGAGTTACTGTTTTTATAACAGCTGTATGTGGAAAAAGAGGGCCCATGAAAAGTAAAACTAAAAATAACAGAAAATTTCCTGTAATTAAATCTCAGCTAATGTCATCTATATCATATTTAACACCAAAAGTTACCATTAATTAGATTACCATCTGACCATTTATGTGATACTTTAAATTCCTGATTTTGCTATGGTAAGTATTGTTGTCCAAGTTTACTTCCAGATGTCTGCCTCATTTTGATTATTACCGATGCTGAAATTGCTGTGGTATTCTGTTTTAACATTTCTACATTTACCACCCCACCAGACAGGTTCTTGCCGTGTAGCCCAGTCTGGCTTGCAGCTGAAAAGCCTTCTACCTTCTCTGCCTCATCTCGAACACCATTTACAGGTGTGTGCCATTACACCAGCTCACTCCTATCTTATCTTGATGTCCCATGGATGAGCCTGGCCTGAATGGTGTACAACTCTGTGCCCTCTTATAGTTATCAGTGATTCTGAACCCAGGATCCAAAGAAGAATGTTCAAATAAGCCAAGAGTGAGTTGGGCAGATCTTCCCGTCCAGGAGTCACTGGTGACATCTCAGAACCTGGACAACAGCAAAAAAGAGTTACAGTGTGAAGTCCTTATGGCCTCTTTAGGGTAAATCTGATTGAAGAGGATGTCACCATGACACAGGCTTGAACACTTTTGGGCAGGAGGTCTCAGGGCTATACACTGACCCCGGTCACAGTACCCTCCTGACTCATATTTTCATGAGCCTGAAGACTTTCTGGCAGACACAGAACACATGCCCTTTGCCTCGGACTCCAAGTTGTACCTTTTCCAAAGGTCAGAAAATGAGAAAAGAAACACGGGCCTCTCAGTTGGGCAACTGTTGTAGGGCTGGAGAACTGTATGACTGAGGGCCAGAAAATTCCCAGGATTATTTGGAGTATACCGTGATGCTTCTCTTTCTGAGAGGGTGACCCATTTGGAGTTCAATGCTAGTAGGAAGGTGTAATTCATTTTATTATTACCCATGGGTCAGTAAGAGCTCCAGCCACAGGCACAACCCTATACAGAAAGGGCACATGGCCCATCTGGCTCTCTGTCCCCAACACTCTTCCTTCTGACTTTCAGGCCCAGGCTTGGCAGAGTAACCCTCTGTACTATTGAGTGTCCTCAGACATCACTGACTCTCTGGGCTCCTGTAGGAGCCACTTTTCCTCTCTGTCGTCTCTACGTGCTCCTCCTCCCTTGCTACCTTCCCTACCACAGCCTTAACCTCTGCCTCTGCCAAAATTGGCAACTCTGGCCCCCACCACCCACGTAAGGAGTCTCACCATGCGCGCGGAGAAGAAACACAAGCCCACAGGCTACAGCAATTAACAGAAGTGCACAGGCTCCAGCAATCAGCCAACCACGACGTTTGCAGGACGGCATGATCAGCTCTGAGGCCTGAGTCTGTGCTGCTATGGGATGCACTGTGTGCAGGAAGCAGAATATGTGGGCTCTGCCTGGACAATTATTTGAACCCTATGATTTATAGGCGGGAGCTTGTTGGGCGGGGCAAAGTTGCAGGAGAGCTGCGACTAAGCAGAACTGATAGGAACCAGGGTTCAGCAGGTGGGGCAAATGCTTTTCTGTGATGTGAGTTACTTTTTTAGTCTCAATGCAAGCCACAACATAGCTTCAGAAGCTAAATATTCTGATACCAGCAACCATCACCTCAAACCTGGGGTCACCATGTGTACTGTTCTTGGAGTCACAGGTCCTATGTAGGTGTGGGACAGAGAGCAAGGAATAGAAAGATATGTTAGTCAGAGTTGCTTTTTTAAGGAGGTGTGCACTGTGATATTCCCACAGATGGGTGGAATGAATACTTGAGAATTGTCCTCTTGATAAAGGAAGAGCAGGAGCAAGCCCAGGGTGCTCTCAGCACACCCTTCACTCCCAAGCTTCTTGCTTTCTTGAGTCATAATTCATGAAGTCTGCAGTCAGGTCTCTCCTCTCTTACAGTGATCATCTTTTTAAAATTGTTTTTATTGAGCTATACATTATTCACAACTGTCCTCTCTCACTTTCTCCTACCATTCTAAATGCTCCTGCGATCCCTACACTTCCAATTTACTCAGGAGATCCTGTCTTGTTGGCTTCCTATGTAGATCCATGTACGTCTCTCTTAGGGTCCTCTTTGTTGTCTAGTCTCTCTGGGTTTGTGGTCTGTAAGCTGCTTTTTCTTTGCTTGATGTCTAAGAGTCACTTATGAGTGAATGCATGCTACATTTGCCTTTCTTTGTTTGGTTTACACAACTCAACATGTTTTTTTCTAAATCCATCCATTTTCCACCAAATTTCAATATGTCATTATTTTTTTACTACTGTGTAGTTCTCTATTGTGTAAATGTACCACATTTTCTTTATCCATTCTTTAGTTGAGAGGCATCTGGGATCTTTCCAGGTTCTGGTTATTACAACTATTGCTGCTATGAACATAGTTGAGCACATGTCCTGTGGTATGATTGAGTGTCTTTTGGGTATATACTCCAAAAACAGTATTGCTGGACCTTGAGGTAGTTGGTTTCTAATTTTTGGAGAAATTGCCATACAGATTTCCAAAGCAGCTATACAAGTGTGCACTCCCACCAGCAATGGAGGAGCGTTCCCCTTACACCACAACCTCTCCAGCATATGTTGTTATCAGTGTTTTTGATCTTGGCCATTCTGACAGGTGTAAAATGGAATATCAGTGTTATTTTGATTTGCATTTCTCTGATGGTTAAGATGTCTTTTAGCCGTTTGAAATTTTGCCTTTAACAGTTCTCTGTTTAGGTCTGTACCCCATTTTTTTTTTTTTTGATTTTCGAGACAGGGTTTCTCCTTAGTTTTTTGGTTCCTGTCCTGGGACTATCTCTTGTAGACCAGGCTGCCCTTGAACTCACAGAGATCCACCTGCCTCTGCCTCTCGAGTGCTGTGATTAGAGGCGTGCGCCACCACCGCCTGGCCTGTACCCCATTTTTTTATGGGATTATTTGTTCTTTTGATGCCAAATTTCTTTAGTTCTTTGTATATTTTGGAGGTCAGTCCTCTGGCCAATGTAGGGCTGATGAAGATCTTTTCCAAATCAGTAGTCTGCCATTTTGTCTTATTGACCACATTCTTTGCTTTACAGAAGCTTTTCAGTTTCAGGAGGTCCCATTTATTAATTGTTGCTCTCAGTGTCTGTGCTACTGGGATTTAGGAAATGGTCTCCTATGCCAATGCGTTCAAGTGCACTTCCCACTTTCTCTTCTCTGAGGTTCAGTGTGGTTGGTTTTGTGTTGAGGTCTTTCATCCATTTGGACTTGAGTTTTGTTTGGCTATCCATATGGATCTATGTGCATGCTCCTGCATGCTGATATCCAGTTGTGTCAGTGCCATTTGTTGAATATGCTTTCTTTTTTCCTTTTTATATTGTTTGTTCTTTTGTCAAAGTCAACTGTTTGCAGATGTGTGCTTTGAAATCCAGGTCTTTGATTATATTCCATTTGTTCTCCCATCAATTTTCATTACCCTACCAGGCTGTTTTCATTACTGTAGCTCTATAGTAGAGTTTAAAGTTCAGGATTGTGATGCTTCTAGAAGTTCTTTTGTTTTACAGGACTGTTTTGGATATCCTGAGGTTTTTGTTTTCCATATGAAGTTGAGTATTACTCTTCTGAAATCTATGAAGAATTTTGCTGGGATTTTGACAGGCATTGCATTGACTCTGTAGATTGATTTTGGTAAGATTGACATTTCTATTATGTTAATTCTACCTACTCAAGAGTATGGGAGAGTTTTCCATTTTCTGGTGTCTTTTTCAGGTTCTTTCTCCAATGTTTTAAAGTTTTTGTCATATCGTTCTTTCACTTTTTGGTTAGCATTACCGCAAGGTATTTTATGTTATTTGTGGCTCTTGTGAAGGCATGACATTTCTCTGTTTTCTTTTTGACCCATTTATCATCTGTTACATTGGTGACCTTAAGTCCACACATATTTTTACTTGATATCTGTTCCTAGTGTATATATTTTTTGTATTGGGTTTGAAACTCTCTTATTTACACAAAAAGGGGAGGTGTTATGGAAGCACATTCTGCTCTTTCAGCCAATAGCCTTTAAGATACCAGCTCAGTAGGGCATGGTCTCTTATTCTATGAAAAGAAGTGATAACTATGTGCCCCACTCTCTTGCTTCCAGCTCCTGTTCTGGCTGTTAGACTCTGTTCCTGTTTGCTCTCAGAGGACTGTTGTTTAGGACAGTGATCTGTAAGTTTTCCCCTTAAATAAATAACCCTTTTAGTATCAATAATTCTGAACTGGTGTGGGATTGTTTTACAGCATAACAGGGGCTGCCTGCCTTCACCCCAAGCAAGCAGTTCTTCCATATATAATGCAGACATGTAGTAGGAGGCCACTTGTTTGTTTCCTGGACACCCAGACTCCCAAAATAACCACACAGAAACTCTATTAATTAAACCCCTGCTTGGTCTATTAGCTCTAACTTCTTATTGGCTATCTTTTACATCTTAATTTAACCCATTTCCATTATTTTATATTTTACCATGAGGATTGTGACCTACCGGCAAGGTTCCAGCTGCATATGTCTCTGGGCAGAGGGTAGGGGGTGCATCAGCATGACTTTTCCCTGACTCTGCCCTTCTTTCTCCCAGCATTCAGTTTAGTTTTCCCCACCTAGCTAAGTTCTAAGTTCTGCCCTGGTATAGGTCCAACGCAGTTTCTTTATTCATTAATGGTAATCACAGCATAGAGAGGGGACTCTCACATCACAGACATTGGGCCTATACCCATCCTTTTTACCCTTTACCCTCCTGGTCTCTTGGTCTCCCTAGTTTCCTGGCTCTCCCCTCCCCATTCTCCTATTGACCAGGCTCAGGGTCCTATTCACTCTGGACTCTCCCAGATGTTTCTGCCTCTGGCTATGATCTCCCTTTTATCTACAATAAACCTCCATCTCCACCACACCTAGGAGCAGTCATGCCTCCTTCTCTTTCTATTTTTCATTCAGCATTTGGAGTTGCAGTCATCCTCCATGTTGAGATCAGTCTGTGCTCTACTCTAAGTCCCTCCATAGTGTATAAAACAGTGGTTCATCAGGCAGGGCTCTGCTTCATAGAATATTTTACCAGGACCTAGAAACTATTCCATCTTCCTCACCATCCATCCAGCACAGAGTAGAAATGAGTTAGTCTGGGAATAGAAAGGACACCTCCTTAGCTTTACTGGGGAGACTTACAACAGGGAGGATCATGTTGGGTAGCAGGCAAGGAGGTCCTTGTGCTCACAGATAGTCACTAGGGGAACCAGGAATGCTAAACACACACTGTTGTCTCTAAAGGGAGAGATGGATAACCTGTTATCTGCCCAGAAAGGTGGGAACAGATTGCTGAATAGCCTGAAAACTTGGGTTATCTCTGTAGCAGAGACTACACCAGATCTTCCCTATTTGAACTTCCTTTCTCAGTTAATCTATAGAACCAATCTTTATGGAGGATGACATTTGTACTTAACACAGAGTCTCGATGTGGTCTTCAGCTTTGCTGTTCACATGAGTTGAGTTAATTATCACTAGGAAACTTTTCACCAAATTGTTCTGTGCTTAAAAATGCCCCAGTTAAACTACTTGGCATCAGACTTGAAGTCTGAACCACCATCGGATTGTTACTGTGCTGGCTGTGGTGTTTGCAGAGACTGCACAAAATGGGTGCATTAAAATCATATCAGGGAATCCATGCCCAGGGACTTACCGGACACTCCCAGTTGAGGAAAGGGCATAACTCCTACATGGGGACTGCATAAAGTGATGTCCCCTAAGATTACTATGGTAGGAGGTGGGGCATATCTTAGTGGTACTGCACTGGCCTAGCGTGTGTGAGACCATGGGAATGATTCCTAGTAGTCCAGAACAGGCAAACCCTTTAACACAAACAAACTCGGAGTTTGTTCAAAGACAAAGGGGATAGTAATATTGGGTAATAGAGTGAATACTTGTGAGCCATTATTTATGGATAATTTACACTGGTACAGTTTTGTATATTGATACAAGTTCAAATTTTATTTGTTACCTTTGTTTACATTATTTGTACATATATACAAAGTTATTTTGTCAGATTGTATATATGCATGTTTCTACCTCAGTTTAGAACATTTTGTATACTGATACAACTTTTAGGATATATTTTCATATTGCATTATATATTACTCCTACCTCTGATCAAGATATTTATAGATTGTTTACATTTTGAGGTCATTGTCCTCATTTGTTGCACAGTTGTTTACAGATTGTTTAATATTCTTACATGAAGTTTTACTCTTTAAGTTATACAGGTATTAATTTTATTATTATAGGTCAATAGTTGTTCATGTTTGTTGTAATACAGTCAGATCAATTAGGTTCTTTAGATACATAGAGATTGTATTCTGTCTAGATAGGTAATCGTCAACCACTTCAAGGATCTGTGGAACATGGCATTTAAATAATTTGGGTTCTGTTGACATGAGACATGATTGCTTCTGACAGCACCAATCTATTCCCTAGAGAATGTTGAGCACCAAAGACACTCCACTTGGAGCTTGTTTTCTTTTTTGGCAAAACTGACCTTTGGGCGTGGAACTCACAATGCCTCAACCACTGACAAGGTACATGATATCCGGAAATGGATAAGCAGGACTGTCAAATCTTGCCCTGAATGCTTTTGACTTTTTCTTTTTTTTTTTTTTTTTTTTTTTTTTTTTTTTTTTTTCTCAAGAGGACATCTAATTTATTCATCTTTCTTCACAATTCTATGTACTTTTTCTGAGAAACCAGGAGAACCCTGCCTGGTTCAACCCTTCATTGAGTTGAACTTATCTGCAATTCCACAAAAGAACTGTAGGTGGCAGTAGCCGCCACCATTCCACATTCTCTTTCATCATGAAAGGATATGAACATCTTCTGAAAACATGGAAATTCTTTACCTTAAATTTAAGAATCCTTCATTTTTTTTCCCTTGCAACCAGGCACATTTATTTAATTTTTTGAGAGCTGGGCAGTGGTGGCACACACCTTTAATCCCAGCACTTGGGAGGTAGAGGCAGATTTCTGTGAGTTCAAGGCCAGCCTGGTCTACAAAGCAAGTTTCAGGACAGGCACCAATACTACAGAGAAATGCTGCCTCAAAAAATTAAAATTTTTTAAATGTACTGGTTTATGTGTATCGCCTGCATGTGTGCATGTGTACAATATGTGTGTATCAGACTGCGGAGTCTCAGATCCCCTATAACTGGAGTTCTAGATTGTGAGCCTCAAACTGGACACTGGAAACCAAACCAAGTCTTCTACAAATAGCACCAAGTGCTCCTAACTATAGCGCCATCTCTCCAGTCCCACCCCAAGTTATGTAAGATTTTTATTTTAGTGTATTTATTTTTTGCCTGCATGGTTGTTAAACACTATATGCATGAAAAGCCCACAAAGGTCAGAAGAGGGAATTGGCTCCTCTGGAACTGAAGCTTGAGTTGGAAACTGAACCCAAATCCTCTAGCAGTGTATGAAGTGCTAAGTCATTGCTCCAGCCCCTTTTCGGTTTTTTGAGAAGAAGTCTTGCTATGTAGCCCTGGCTGGCCTAAAAAACTTCAGACTTTCTGCCTCAGGCTGCAACATGCTAGACAAACAGACATTTATCATCATACCTAGACACATAGACATTTATCATCATACCTAGACACATAGGCATTTATCATCATACCTAGACATACAGGCATTATCATCATAGCTAAACATACAGGCATTTATCATCATACCTAGACACATAGACATTTATCATCATACCTAGACACATAGACATTTATCATCATACCTAGACACATAGACATTTATCATCATACCTAGACATATAGGCATTTATCATCATACCTAGACATATAGGCATTTATCATCATAGTTAAACATACAGGCATTATCATCATACCTAGCTAAAATGCTCTCTCTCTCGTTCCACCCATGAGTCCTGGGGATTAATTTAGGTAACCAGGCTGTGCAGCATTTGCTGGCCCTGAAAGGTTTTTATCGTTTTTCAAACTTATTTAAATGTAGGTACATACACATAGCACATACATATATGAATATAAAATTTAAAAATCTTGTGTATTGCCTGCATGTATATCCATGTACCATGTGTGTGCCTAGTGCACAGAGGGCAGAAGAGGGGGTCAGGTCCCCAGGAACACAAGTTAGGCAGTTGTGAGCCCCAGTGCTGGTGCTAGGATCAAATGTGAATTCTCTGGAAGAGTAGCCAGAGCTGTCTTTTGAGGCAGGGTTTTTCTGTGTAGCCATGGCTGTCCTGAACCTCACTCTGTAGACCAGGCTGACCTCTGCCTCCCAGGTGCTATTTTCTATATCTCAGTGGAGGGAGGTGAAGTGGGGAAGCAGGGTGTAATATGCCCTGGGTTCTAGCGGCTGCTTCCTCCGGTATGCTAGGCTCCCTGTGGGTATCGGCCCCTCAGCTGGCCCTACAGGCTCAGTGGTCTCTCAGAATCCCCACAGGTGCACACAGTTTTGATGCATGTGTGCACACACTAAACTGACATCTAGTGATAATTTGGTCATGTCACATAAAGCCGACATTGGTATCACCTCCTCCATGCCCTGACTACTTGGTAACTGTGTGAAGGAGTACTGGGCGCTGTAACAACAATGAGCAGTTGATGTAAATGAACTATCCTTTAGTAGAAGGAATCTTCTGGGTTTGATCAATACACTGCAGTTATGTAAATGACCCTCCTTTCCCCAGGAAGATGCACATTTTGCAGGTGGATGTAGAAGGACAGCGAATGTTAGTCATGTGTGGTCCCAGATGAGAGGCGCGATGTGGATTCATGATACTGAATTTCCTGGATAAAGAGCTTTTTTGTTTTGGAGGAAAAACTTAAAAATTTTTATTGTAGAATACTTATAATTCAAGCAAATCCAATTCACTAAGATGTCCAAGTGAAAAGGTACACTCCCTTTCTCTGTCACATGCTGCTCACACAGGGTTTCATGTGGAATGAGATCTCTGTTCATGCAGTTTCACTTCAGGTACCAGCTACAGAGGCCTCATGGTGTGTCTGTTACAGCAACAGATAAAAATATGCTATAATGTCCATGATTTTAGATTTGTTGCATTAACTGATTGCCTTTGAAGTGAAGCCATTGAGTGGCCTTAGGGAGCTCTAATACATCGTAATGTGAGGTGACTGATCTCCTTGCTAGAAAGAGTTAAATTGTGGTGCCAGAAATGGAGTGAATTTGTAATTATTTTGGTTGAAATCAAGGGCCAAAACCTCCATCTATTCTTAGACAACACCTGAACCCTGTGTGTAAGGCCCAGGGACCCTGATGTTTCCTGTAGAAGAACCAGGAGTGGATGAGACAGAAGAGGGTGGGATCAGTATTTGTGCCCTCCTAGGACTTGTTTTGTTTTATTGATTTTTATTGAGCTCTACATTTTTCTCTGCTCTCCTCCCACCCTCTCCCCTCCCCCTTCAACCTTTCCCCAAGGTCCTCACGCTCTCAATTTACTCAGGAGATCTTGTCTTTTTCTACTTCCCATGTAGATTATATCTATGTAAGTCTCTCTTAGTGTCCTCATTGTTGTCTAGGTTCTCTGGGATTGTGGTTTATAGGCTGCCGTTTTTTGCTTTATGTTGAAAAACCACCTTTAAAGAGGTACATGTGATAATTGTATTTCTGTGTCTGGGTTACCTCACACAAAATAATGTTTTCTAGCTCCATCCATTTGCCTGCAAAATTCAAGATGTGAAATCTTCTGAGCCAGAAACCTAACTCTCAACACAGAGCAAATCTGATGGCATTTGACCTTGGATTTCTTGGTTTATAAACATATATAATTTTTTTTTGCTATTTGTATGTTATCCAGATCATAATTTGTTTAGAGATGCTGGGCTTACTATGTTGCTCAGGATTACCCGAAACTGCAGAAACCATATAATCTTTCTGTTTAGGTCTCTGAATAGCAGGGCCCACAGTACCTATTAAAGAGCTCAGCTTACAATTTGTGAAATTTTGGAACTGATTGAACACATGAAAACAATAGGTAGGACTTTGACTACTAGGTTTCTTTATTGGCCACTTACAAATAAGAAGACATGAGACTTGCTGAGAGAACATAGGATTTTGACAGTCCACTCCCATATAATAAAGATTTCCAAAGCTTCTGTTTCATCTGAAGACTGTCTGGGGCTTGGAGAAGAGGAGAGAGGATGAGAGCAGAGGAAGAAAGGAAGGAAAGGGCGTTGTCCCAGAGGACAGTGAAAGAAGATTGGGGCCCTTAGGGGTCACACATATACAGTCATGGGAGCATTCACGGAGTCTCATAAAAGGTGTCCCAGCATGCTGAGGACCGAGGGACACACCAAGGGTTTGTCGTACATGCAGACCAAATGGACAATTGCAGAGGTAAGGGATGGTGATGTGACGGTTAGACTCTAACCGGGATTCTCTAAGAATGTTCGGCTGACCTCATGCATATTCAGTCCTCAACACCATTCCTCTCACGGGGTACTACTCTTTGTAATTATCCTGAGACCCCTTTAGCTCCTGGATCTTCTGGGGCAGAGTCTGAGTCCAGAACTGCAGTCTTCTGGCCTTCAGGGCTTGGTCCACAGCAGGCTGGATGTCCAGCTGTAGGTACTTCTCATTATCATCCATCACAGGCCATTCTGGTAGACCCTCGCTGTTGGGGTTCCTGCGGATATGCCAGCCATCAGGGAAGGGTAAGGTCATCCTCATCATTGTGATCCCCAATTTGTCAGGGTAGTAGACTAATTGGGCCAATAGTTGAGAGGACGGATGAGGCACGTGTCCTTACACAGGGATACAAGTATCACCTATGAGTATCTGTTCCATGTGGGGCAAGACTACCTGGACAATTTTGGGTCTCCCACTCAAAGGCAAAATCTAAAGAACAATACCATAGTTCCTATCAAGTCATTGCAGTGTGACCAGTAATCAATATGTATGATGTACCTAAGTGTGCCCTGGGGTGAGGAGGACTCTATCATGTGATGAGTTATCCATGCATGCTAATGAAGTCATCAACCACCAATGGAGCCCTAGATAGGGACCCACCACTGAGGAGGTTGAGGGAGGGATGTGTTCTCACCCATGTCGTGCAAAGTTGGTCCAGTACTTCATCATCGTCCTGCTCAGCAACTCCTCTTCCTCAGTGAAGTCAGCTGTAGCCATGGGGAAGACAGAGGTCCAGGTCCCAGCCACCGGATGCAGCTGCCTATTCCTGCTCCGCAATCACCATCCTTTTGTAGCCTGACCTTGAACTCTAGGCCTCTTTTCCTCCTTCACCACCAAGGATCCAAGAGCCACCCACACCTCTAATTGATGCCTCCAGGTTCAGTTCTGCTCAGTGTGTCCTCATTCCATCTAACATAGGTGTGGTGGCTCAAATGATATGAATCCTATAGACTCATATATTTGAATGTGTGGTCCCCAGTTAGTGGAACTTTTGGGGAAGAATTGGGAGAAATGGCTTTGTCGGAGGAGGTGTATCACTGGAAGTTGTCTTTGAGGTTTAAAAGTCCAGTCAGGTCCAGTTAGCTCTCTCTCTGCCTTGTGTTTGTAGATCAGAATGTAAGCTTTAGTTAGCCACTGTTCCAGTGCCTTGCCTGCCTGCATGCTGCTATTTTCCCATCCCTGATGGTTATAGACTCTAACTAACCCTTTGAAACTCTAAGTCCCAATAAACCCTTTCTTCTATAAGCTGACTTGGTCATAGTATCTCATCACAGAAATATAAAAGTAATTAAGATGATAGATAATATTGGGTAGAATCCAGATTCTAATCTCAGTATAAATTTTGAGGATGGAAAGGGTGTTTACTTGATTATGTCCTCTCCAAGAGCCTTGATTTTCTCGGCTGGACTGAGAGCTCAGTTGCCCATCAGGTACCCACCTGTGACCCCATCCAGCTCATGAAACAAAAGAAGACTCACGTTTTATGCCCCATTGGGAGGAACCAAAAACAAAGGGAATCTCATCGCTGTGATCAGCTTTCACATAGGCTGGCCTCACATCTTTTTCGTAGCTGGGCACATGACGGAATTCATAAAGGTAGACAGTGGCACGGGAGCCTAGAGGTAAGAACACATGGTTACATGGATTTCTCTCACCTGTAACTTTCCTACCTAATGGTTATTGATAAATTATGTCGGTATACAGTTATCTGGTGTTATAATTGTCAAGTGAGTGGCCCCAGGCTGGAGCACTAGTTATGGGAAAGCCTTTGGCTAAACAGTGACCCTGGCCTTTCCAGCTAAGTAGGTTTGGCAAACCAATGGAGTATCAGCAACCTGTTTCTTTGTTTGTATCTGGATAAGATATCACTCCCCTTTCTTATATGAGAATAAAGAAATACTGATGTAATGCCCCCCGGGGTTTAGTACCCGAGATGTGATCCAGACAAGATTGGGGACCTGGACACTATTAAGCTTATCTGGGACCCATGGCTCTGAGCTCCTCCCAACTAGGCCTCATCACAGATGCACTCACATTGAAACTTTGCTACTTGTAGTGAAGGCATAACGAATAAGAAGTCTGCTATCATTTCCTTGTACTGTATTTGGAGGGTCTGAGCATCTTCAGTGTTGTTCATATACTCTTCCATTAGCAGGTCACTACACTCAGGAGGTAACATCTACAGCAGGGAATCAGGAAGAATGAGTTTAGGCAGGTTCTTGTTTTGATAGGCAGCAGCCTCAGTGTGGAGAACGTGACCAGGGATAAGATGTGATATAGAGGGAAAGGTATAAGTTCTGAGGTGAGCCCTCCACAAACCACACACACACAGATCTTTGTAGGCATGCTGTCTGGAAGGATACATAGTGGCTCTTTCTATTGGAGACAGTACTCAAGGTGTCTCACCATCTGTGTTGTTGTGTTCTTCAGAATAGCTGGCAGGGTCTCTCTGGTTATGTTCTTTATTATTTGATCAGAGCCCAGGATCTGGCAGAGAGAGGACAGTTTTCTATAGTATACTGTGGGATAGATATGGATCAAGTTTCCTTGCTCACCTTTTGAGTCCCCAGACTTCCAAAATATTAAAACTATGCCTCACCATAGGGAGAAGCCAGCCATACTCATCATTGTTGACACCAATGATGCTGGGGACAGGGCGAAAATCCACAGCAGTCAACAACTCTTGGGGATGCCTGGGGAAGAACTCTCCATCCACCACAGCAGGGATGGACTGGAAGACCTGAGGGACATGCAAGGGATATGGAGGTCAATTCTGATGTCCACTGAGAACCATTACCCCTGCCCCCATTTAATTGTCTCAGGATGTTTTTCCACCCCTGATAGAGATTCTACATATTTTAGGATATTTGGTATTCATTTTAATAATTTTACATACATGATTAAGAGGATGCCAAACCATGGAGCAGAGGTAATTTGTTTAGAGTAGTAAGGACTGACTCCCACATCCCACTGACCAGGTCCTCCAAGTCACACAACTCTCCCAACCTTGTTAATAGCCAGAATCTCTTCTCCACTCTTGTTTCTCAGACAGTGCACCAGGGTCTCTGAGTCCACAGTCTCACAACCAGATAAGCTGGCCACTTTCTGTAAAGGGATCAGGCAGGAGTTGATCCATCCTTTCAGGCAAGTGGAGGAGTTTTCCCAACCCCAGTCAATTGGCATTGTGTGCAAATATCACACTGCACTTTGTTCTGGTGAAATAAAGTATGTAATTCCCATTTTGTGTTGCTCAGATGTGACAGCCAGAGAGGTCATTCTACCTAAAGACTTTAAAAAATAAGCTATGTGTGTTTGTCCACGAGTGTGTGTGACTTCAGGAATGCCTATACCATGGTTTCCATGCTAAGACTAGAGGACACCGTCTGGTTGCTACTCCTCACTTCCCATCTTGTTTGAGAAATGATCTTTTATTATTTCTTCCTTTCTACAAGAGTCTATCTTATTTGTGACCTTTCAGGGATTTTCTGGTCTCTGCCTCCTACCTCATCCTTTGAATACCAGGATCACACACTTGTTGCCACATGCAGCTTTTTGTGGTTTCTGAGGGAATTTGAACTCACATCCTTATATTTTTACCTATTGAGCCATATCATCATCCCATATGTATTTGTGTCTGAACATGATGGACACTACATGGTTATTACACCTAGCCTCTATATAAACACCTGGATTCTAACCCTTGAATCTCTCAGAAAGTAGTGAAAGAAGCTATTTCCCACACCCCTCGTTTTCCCAATTGAGAAAACTCCCAGAGTACCAGAGGGTGGAGGCTGAGTCTGCAGGGTCATCAATGGCTGAAGTCACTCACTGTGTAGACCACCTCAGAGGTGTTAGAGATCAGGTCAGGCACCAGGGATACCCCACTCTCCATGATGGCTCTGTGGAAGAGTCCTTTGGACATGGGGGACACAACCTGTGAAGACACACTTGCGCCACCTGCAGACTGTCCAAAGATGGTGACAAGGTCTGGGTTGCCTCCAAAGTGGGCAATGTTCTGCTGGACCCAGCTCAGGGCAGCCACTTGGTCCAGGTAGCCCCAGTTCCCTCTGGCGTGCTCATCTCCAGTGCTGTAAGATTCAGAGAAGGAATCACAGGGCTGTCTTATTTCCTTTTATCCCCTATTGCACAGTGCAGGCTAGCCCCAGACTCACCTGAAGAAGCCCAGGAGACCCAGGCGGTACTGGATAGTGACCACCACCACATCTTCCTTGGCTGCCAGCATGGATCCATCGGTCGAGGAAGCCATACCCGAAACCAGTGCACCCCCATGGATCCATACCATTACCTGTGGAAATCAAGTCAGATGCCAGGAGGTTCCCACCCAGCTCAAGCTCCACCTGGGTGTCTTCTACTTTACTTAATGCTTTGTCTCAGTGTACTTAGACACACAGACAAAACTTCTCAGTACATCCTCACCTGGACCACAGACAGGGCTCTAGTACCATCAGGATACTTGTTAGTGTCTCTCCTCTAAGGACCCAAGCCTGAATTAATGGCTCTAAATCTGGAGTAATAACATCCCCTACCCTCAGTCGCCTATGAAATAGAATAAAAAGGGTATATTCATCAGTAACTCTTCTGATTATTAACAAAACTCCTTGGCACATAGCTGATCATGGTGATGTATACCTTTAATACCAGAGCTTAGGACCAGGTAGGCTGCCTGTGGACCTTCCCTACTCTCTGTTACCCCAGATTCAATTCTCAGGGTCACCACTAGCACTGTAATAGACTGACTCCCCCCAGAATTCCCACTGAACACACCGAGTGAGCAGGCAGAAGACTTTCTAAAAATCCAGAGAGGAAACAGTAATTAAGTAACAAAACACACACCAAACTAAGAGAAACCAGGAAATCAACACCTAGACCTATAACCACCCCAAACCCAGATGGCTAGATGCCAGTATAAGAACACAATAAACAACAGCCAGGTCAGTGTGTCTCCAACAGAACCCAACTATACTACCACAGCAGGTTCTACATATCCCAACAGAGCTGAAAAAAGACCTTAATATGAAGATGAAAGAGGTCTTTAAAGAACAAATGAATAAATCCCTTAAAGAAAGTGAAGAAAAAAAACAATTGAAGGACAGAAATAAAAGTATTCAAGACCTTAAAAACGGTTATACAAACAATAAACAAAACACCAGCTAAGGGAATCCTGGAAGTGAAAGGTTTAGGAATATGAGCAGAAACTACAGAGGCAAGCTTCACCAACAGAATATAAAAGATAGGAAGAGAGAATATCGGATTTTGAAGATACAATAGAAGAAATGATTACGTTGGTGAAAGAAAATGTTAAATCTGAAAAATTTCTGACACAAAACATCCAAGAAATTTGGGACACTATGAAAAGAGCAAATCTATGAATAATATGAATAGAGGAAGGAGAAGAATACCAAATAGTTCAAAAGCCTAGAAAATATCTTCAACAAAACCATGGAAGAAAAATTTTCCTAACTTAAAGAATGAAATGCCTATATAGTTACAAGAAGCATACAGAACACCAAATAATTTGGACAAGAATAGTCATCTCAGCACAAAATAATCAAAACACTAAACATACAGAACAAAGAAAGAATATTAAAAGCTTCAAGGGAGAAGACCAACTAACATATAAGTCGGACCTATTTGAGTTACATCTGACTTCTCAATGGAGACTCTAATAGGCAAAAGGTCTTGGACAGATGTGCTGGAGACTCTACAAGACTACAGGTGCCAGCCAAGATTACTACTCCCAGAAAAACTTTTAATCACCTTAAGGCATTCCATGATACAATCAAATTTAAACAATATCTATATACAAATCAGCCCTAAAGAAGGTACTAGAAGGAAAACTCTAAACTAAGGTAAATTACACACATAGAAACATAGGAAATAAATAATTTTACACCAGCAAAACCCAAAGAATTGAAGTACATTCACACCACCACCAACAATAACAGCAGCAAAATAACAGGAATTAACAATCATTGATCACTGATATCTCTCAATATCAATGACTTGAATCTCCAATAAAAAGACACAGGTTAACAGTTGGTTACCAACACAGGATCAATCCTTCTGCTGCATACAAGAAATACACTTAAATATCAGGGGTAGACATTAGCTCAAGGTAAAGGGTTGGAAAAAGATATTCTAAGCAAACAAACCTAACAAACAATCTTGTGTATGTAGTGATGAGGCGAGCAGGTCTGCTTTTTGTCCCGCCTGGATCCTGCACGGTTAGCTTAGCCCCAGAATAATTACACAGAAACTGTATTCATTTAAACACTGCCTGGCCCATTAGTTCCAGTCTCTTATTGGCTAATTCTCACATCTTGCTTTAACCCATATTTAGTAATCTGTGTAGCACCACGAGGTGGTGGCTTACGGGGAAAGATTCAGCATGTCTGACCTGGCGGCTGGCTCCATGGCATCTGCCTGACTCTGCTTCTTTCTTCCAGCATCCTGTTTTGTCTACTCTGCCTATCTAAGCTGCTGTCCTATCAAAAGCCAAGGCAGTTTCTTTATTAACCAATGAAAGCAACACATAGACAGATGACCCTTCTACATCAGGTGTAGTCATTTTAATATCTAATAAAATTAACCAAAAGAGGTAGGAAGGATACTACATATTCACCACAAGAAAAAATTCACCAAGATGACATTTCAATTCATAACGTTGATCCCAAACACAAGAGCACCCATTTTTGTAAAAGAAACACTTTTTTTTTGAAGACTGAGATTAAAGTGAAGTGTATTGTAGGGAAATTTACATTATGGATTCCATTCAAATTAACATTACATATTAAGCATGTCAAAGTCTACTTTTCACTGTCATTAATATTAAAATGGTGACGTACTGTTGCCAAATGAATCGAGAAAACTACTAATGTGAAAAATGGGAGAAAAGAATGGGTTTAAATTCTATTCTCTCTCAGTCAAGATAATCACTGCATAATTTTTAGAGTTTTTTTTATGTAAAAGAAACACTTTTAGACCTTAAATCACATATTTACTCTCACACACTGTTAGTGGGAGACTTCAATACCCCATTCTCACAAATGGACAGGCCATCCAGACAGAAACTAAACAGAGAAATACTAGAGCTAACTGACTTTATCAACCAAATTAATCTAAGAGATATTTACATAATAATATACCCAAACACAAAAGAATCTACCTTCGTCTCAGCACCTCACAGATTTTTTTTTCAAAATTGACCAAATAGTTGGTCACCAATCAACTCTCTACTGATGCAAGAAAATTGAGTCAATTTCCTGTATTTTATTAGATAATTGCACAATAAACCAGGATATCAACAAGAATAGAAGCAAGAGAAAGCTTATAAACTCACAGAAACTGAGCAACTCTTTACTGAATGAAAAATGGGTCAAGACAGAAATAAAGAAAGACATTAAAGACTTTCTAGAATTCAATGAAAATCAATACACAGCACACCCAAACTTATGGAACACAATGAAGATGGTGCTAAAAGGAAAGTTCACAGCATTAAGTGCTTACATTAAAACAATTGGAGAGAGCTCATAATAGCAACTTAACAGCACACCTGAAAGTTCTAGCACAAAAAAAGTAAGCACACCTAAGAGGAAAAGATCAGGAAATAAACTGCAGAAATTAATAAAATATAAACAAAAAGAACAGTATAAAGAATCAATAAAACAGCAGCGCAGCTGGCGGGGACTGACTGGGACAGGCTGGAACCGGCTGGGACCGGAGCAGCAGCAGAGGACACAGGCTGCTGGCAGCGGGAACAGTCCCAGCAGCAGAAGCAGGCTGCAGGGACCGCGCGCAACACTGAGAACAGAACGCCACACTACAATTAAACCAAAGAGGTAGGCCTTCGGTTGGGGAGGTCCCTGGCAAAGGAGGAGCCGGGTCCTATTCCTGAAGACCCTTCTGAGAGGTGAGAGGGATCTTGGCCCTCGGCAGGATCCAGGAAGCAGAGCAAGGGCATTTTGTAAGAGGAGCCCCTGGCCAGCAGGGAAACTTGAACCAGTTTTAACAGACCCCTTAGATAGCATCAATAGGAGGAGATGGGCAGGCGCCAAGGAAAGAATTCACCCAATAATCTGAAAAACAACATGAAAACACCAGAACCCAATTATCTTACAACAGAAGGTCTCCAACACCCTAACACAGAAGAAGTGGAAAAAAATTGACTTTCTGAAAGCAGTAGAATCCCTTAAACAACATGTGAAAAATGCCCTTATAGAAATGGATGAGAAGTATAACCAAAAATTTGAAGAAATGAGTAAATACGTACATAATACCCTGGGAAACAAAGAACGATCAAACAGGTAATGGAAACAGTTCAAGAATTGAAAACTGAAAAAGTGGCCTACACCCTCCAGAGCCACGTCATCCCGGAGGCCGTGCACTCTTTCAGGATGTGCAGAAGGCATCTCAAGATGAGTGGGGTAAAACCCAGGAGGCCATGGAAGCTGCCCTGGCCTTGGAGAAGAACTTGAACCAGGCCCTCTTGGATCTTCATTCCCTGGGCTCTGCCCGCACAGATCCTCATCTCTGTGACTTCCTTGAAAACCACTTCCTGGATAAGGAGGTGAAGGTCATCAAGAAGATGGGCAACCACCTGACCAACCTCCGCAGGTTGGCTACTGGACCCCAGGCATCTCTGGGCGAGTACCTCTTTAAGCGGCTCACTCTCAAGCATGACTAGGAGGCCTCTCCTTCCGAGGGGCTCCCACCTCTGCTCTGCACCAGCCCGCCTCAGGACCTTCACCCTAACCTCTCAAGAAGCCACTAGGGAGCTTTGTAACGCCCTGGAGCCCCTCTCAAGTTTTGGACCAAGTAAAAATAAAGCCTTTTGAAGCAGCAAAAAAAAAAAAAAAAAAAAAAAGAATTGAAAACTGAAATGGAAGCAAGGAAGAAAACACAAACTGAGGACCAGCTGGATATGGAAAATCTAGGTCAATGAGCAGAGCCTACAGAAACAAGCATAATCAATAGAATACAAGAAATAGAAGAAAGAATCTCAGATTCTGAGGACACCATAGAGAAAATAAACGCTCTGATCAAAGAAAACTGCAAAGCCAACAAATTCTCATCACAAAACATTCAGGAATTATGGGACACAATAAAAAGACCAAATCTAAGAATAATAGGAATAGAAGAAGGAGAAGAGTCACAGCTCAAAGGCCCAGAAAATATTTTGAACAAAATTATGGAAGAAAACTTTCCCAACTTAAAGAAAGATATTCCTTTGAATATTCAAGAAGCATACAGAACACCAAATAGACTGGATCAAAGGAAAACATCCCCTCATCATATAATAATCAAAACACAAAATATACAGGTTAAAGAAAGAATACTAAGAGCTGCAAAGGAAAAAGGCCAAGTAATTATAAAGGTAAACCGATCAGACTTACACCTGATTTCTCTATGGAAACAATGAAAGCCAGAAGGTCCTGGATAGAAGTACCTCAGAAGCTAAGAGACCATGGATGCAAGCCCAGACTACTATACCCAGCCAAGCTTTCATTCACTATAAATGGAGAAATCAAGACATTCCAGGATAAGAACAAATTTAAACAATACGTAGCCATGAACCCAGCCCTACAGAAAGTAATAGAAGGAAAACCGCAACCCAAGGAATCCAACATGGCCAACACTGCCTACAATAACTCAAGCATCTAGCGACCCGTCACTAGCACAACTCAAAGAAGGGAGACACACAAATTCTACTTCCAAAAACAATAGGAATATCCGGCATAAACAACCACTGATCATTAATATCACTTAATATTAATGGTCTCAATTAACCTATAAAAAGGCACAGGCTAAGAGATTGGATTCGAAAACAGGATCCAACATTCTGCTGTTTGCAAGAAACACATCTCAACCACAAAGACAGGCATCTACTCAGAGTAAAGGGTTGGGAAAAGGTGTTTCAAGCAAATGGTCCTAAGAAAAAAGCAGGTGTGGCCATATTAATTTCTAACAAAACTGACTTCAAACTAAAATCAATCAGAAGAGATCGAGATGGACACTTTATACTCATAACAGGAACAATTTGTCAGGATGACGTCTCAATCCTGAATATTTACGCCCCTAATATAAAAGCACCCACGTATGTAAAAGAAATATTACTAAAACTCAAGGCAGACATCAAACCACACACACTAGTAGTAGGAGACTTCAATACACATCTCTCAGCAATGGACAGGTCAATCAGACAGAAACCTATTAGAGAAGTAAGAGAACTACTGGAGGTAATGAAGCAAATGGACTTAACAGACATCTATAGAACATTCCACCCAAATAGGAGAGAATATACCTTCTTCTCTGCAGCCCATGGAACCTTCTCGAAAATTGACCACATACTCGGAAACAAAGGAAACCTCCACAGATACAAAAAAATATCACTGTCCACCTGTGTCTTATCAGATCACCACGGATTAAAGTTAGAATTCAACAACAATCCTACCTCCAGAAAGCCGACAAACTCATGGAAACTGAACAGTCAACTACTGAACCACACCTGGGTCAAGGAAGAAATCAAGAAAGAAATTAAAGTCTTCCTTGAATTTAATGAAAATAAAGGGACAACATACTCAAACCTATGGGACACTATGAAGGCAGTGCTAAGAGGAAAGTTCATAGCACTAAGTGCCCACTTAAAGAAAACAGAGAAAGCATACATCGGAGACTTAACAGCACACCTGAAAGCTTTAGAAAAAAAAGAAGCAGACACGCCCAGGAGGAGTAAAAGACTGGAAATAATCAAACTGAGGGCTGAAATCAACAAAATAGAAACACAGAAAACAGTCCAAAGAATCAATGAAACAAAAAGTTGGTTCTTGGAGAAAATCAACAAGATCGACAAACCCCTATCCAAACTAATTAAACGACAGAGAGAGAACACACAAATAAATAAGATCAGAAATGAAAAGGGGGACATAACCACAGACACAGAGGAAATTCAGAGACTCATTAGATCTTACTTCAAAAGCCTGTATGCCACAAAACTAGAAAATGCAAAAGAAATGGACAATTTTTTAGATAAGTGCCACATATCAAAGCTAAACCAAAACCAGGTGAACGATCTAAATAGACCTGTTAGTCGCGAAGAACTAGAAACCGTTATCAAAAATCTACCTTCCAAAAAAAGCCCAGGACCAGATGGTTTCAATGCAGAATTCTACCAGAACTTCCAAGAAGAGCTAATACCTATACTCCTTAATGTATTTCACAATATAGAAACAGAAGAGTCATTGCCAAATTCCTTTGATGAAGCTACAGTTACCCTGATACCAAAACCACACAAAGACCCAACCAAGAAATAAAATTACAGGCCTATCTCACTCATGAATATTGATCAAAAATTCTCAATAAAATACTGGCAAACCGAATCCAAGAACACATTAGAAAAATTATCCATTATGATCAAGTAGGCTTCATCCCAGAGATGCAGGGCTGGTTCAACATACACAAATCTATCAATGTAATCCAGCATATAAATAAACTGAAAGAAAAAAAACCATATGATCATTTCATTAGATGCTGAAAAAGCATTTGACAAAATTCAACACCCCTTTATGATGAAAGTCTTGGAGAGAATAGGGATACAAGGGTCCTACCTAAATATAATAAAAGCTATTTACAGCAAGCCGTCGGCTAACATTAAATTAAATGGAGAAAAACTCAAAGCCATCCCACTAAAATCAGGAACACGACAAGGATGTCCACTCTCTCCATACCTCTTCAATATAGTGCTTGAAGTTCTAGCAATAGCAATAAGACAACATAAAGGGATCAAGGGGATTCGTATCGGTAAAGAAGTTAAGCTCTCGTTATTTGCAGATGATATGATAGTATACATAAGCGACCCCAAAAACTCTACCAAAGAACTCCTACAGCTGATAAACACCTTTAGTAATGTGGCAGGATACAAGATCAACTCCAAAAAATCAGTGGCCTTCCTATACACTAAGGATAAGGAAACAGAGAGGAAAATTAGAGAAGCATCACCTTTCATGATAGCCACAAAAAGCATAAAATATCTTGGGGTAACTCTGACCAAGGATGTGAAAGATCTATTTGACAAGAACTTTAAGTCTTTGAAGAAAGAAATTGAAGAGGACACCAGAAAATGGAAAGATCTTCCTTGCTCCTGGATTGGGAGGATCAACATAGTAAAAATGGCAATTCTACCAAAAGCAATCTATAGATTCAATGCAATCCCCATCAAAATCCCATCAAAATTCTTCACAGATCTGGAGAAGACAATAATCAACTTTATATGGAAAAACAAAAAACCCAGGATAGCCAAAACAATCTTATACAATAAAGGATCTTCTGGAGGCATTACCATCCCTGACTTCAAACTCTACTACAGAGCTACAGTATTGAAAACAGCTTGGTATTGGCATAAAAACAGAGAAGTCGACCAATGGAATCGAATAGAAGACCCTGACATTAACCCACAAACCTATGAACACCTGATTTTCGATAAAGGAGCTAAAAGTATACAATGGAAAAAAGAGAGCATCTTCAACAAATTGTGCTGGCAAAACTGGATGTCAACCTGTAGAAGAATGAAAATAGATCCATATCTATCACCATGCACAAAACTCAAGTCCAAATGGATTAAAGACCTCAATATCAGTCCGAACACACTGAACCTGATAGAAGAGAAAGTGGGAAATACCCTACAACAGATGGGCACAGGAGACCACTTCTTACGTATAACCCCAGCAGCACAGACACTAAGGACCTCATTGAATAAATGGGACCTCCTGAGACTGAGAAGCTTCTGTAAAGCAAAGGACACTATCGCTAAGACACAAAGGCAACCCACTAACTGGTAGAAGATCCTCACCAACCCCGCAACTGACAAAGGTCTGATCTCCAAAATATATAAAGATCTCAAGAAACTAGACCGTAAAAGGCTAATCAACCCAATTATAAAATGGGGCATTGAGCTGAACAGAGAATTCTCAACAGAAGAACTTCAAATGGCCAAAAGACACTTAAGGTCATGCTCAACTTCCTTAGCGATCAGGGAAATGCAAATCAAGACAACTTTAAGATACCATCTTACACCTGTCAGAATGGCTAAATTCAAAAACACAAATGATAGCTTTTGTTGGAGAGGTTGTGGAGAAAGGGGTACACTCATCCATTGCTGGTGGGAATGCAAACTTGTGCAACCACTTTGGAAAGCAGTATGGCGGTTTCTCAGGAAATTCGGGATCAACTTACCCCTGGACCCAGCAATACCACTCTTGGGAATATACCCAAGAGAGGCCTTATCATACAACAAAAGTATATGCTATACGATATTCATAGCAGCATTGTTTGTGATAGCAAGACCCTGGAAACAACCTAGATGCCCTTCAATGAAAGAATGGATGAAGAAAGTATGGAATATATACATATTAGAGTACTACTCAGCAATAAAAAACAAGGACTTCTTGAATTTGCATGCAAATGGATGGAAATAGAAAACACTATCCTGAGTGAGGTAAGCCAGACCCAAAAAGAGGAACATGGGATGTACTCACTCATATTTGGTTTCTAGCCATAAACCAAGGACATTGAGCCTATAATTAGTGATCCCAGAGAAGCTAAATAAGGAGAACCCAAAGAAAAACATATAGGCATCCTCCTGAATATTAACCTTCAGCAAGCAATGAAAGGAGACAGAGACAGAGACCCACATTGGAGCACAGGACTGAAATCTCAAGGTCCAAATCAGGAGCAGACGGAGAGAGAGCACGAGCAAGGAACTCAGGACCGTGAGGGGTGCACCCACACACTGAGACAATGGGGATGTTCTATTGGGAACTCACCAAGGCCAGCTGGCCTGGGTCTGGAAAAGCCTGGGATAAAACCGGATTCTCTGAACATAGCGGACAATGTGGACTACTGAGAACTCAAGAACAATGGCAATGTGTTTCTGATCCTACTACACGCACTGGCTTTGTGGGAGCCTAGGCAGTTTGGATGGTCAACTTACTAGACCTGGATGGAGGTGGGAGTTCCTTGGACTTCTCACAGGACAGGGAACCCTGATTGCTTTTCGGGCTGAGTTGGGGGGACTTAATTGGGGGAGGGGGAGGGAAATGGGAGGCGGTGGCGAGGAAGAGACAGAAATCTTTAATAAATAAATAAATTTAAAAAAAGAATCAATAAAACAAAGTGTTGTTTTTTTTTTGAGAAAATCAACAAAATATATAATCCCTTAGTCAAACTACCTAAAAGACAGAGAGAGAATATCCGATTTAATAAAATCAAAATAACCAAATCAAGAAAAGGGAAAATGGGACCATAACATCAGACACCAAGAACATCCTGTGACTCATAAGGACATGCTTTCAAAACCTGTACTCCAGCATTTAGGAAATAAATGAATAATTTTCTCAATAGGTATCACTTACCAAAGTTAAATCATGATCAGATAAACAATTTAAATATACCTATAACCTCCAGTAAAATAGAAGTAGTCATTAAAAGTTTTGCAACTAAAAAAAAAAGCCCATGTACAGATGATTTTTATTGTAGAATTATACCAGACATTCAGAGAAGAGTTAATATATGAGAAAGAATCTATTTTCAATTAAAGAATTACCATACCTCTGGAGGCAGAGCTCAAAGATCTCTGTGAGTTTGAAGCTAGCCTTGTCTACATAGTGAGTTCTATGTCAGGCAGGGTTATATAGAGAGACACTTTCTCAAAACAAGAAAAAAAACATTGACACAATGGATAGTCCATGCCAATAAATTTGCAAGAGCTCAGGATTTAGCTCTCAGGCCTCTGGTAGGTAGTGTGAAACCTGAGTTGATCAAGGAGCCATAGCCACTGACTTCCCAGAGTGTTTAGGTCTCTGTGTCCCATACCTAGGGTTTAGTTGTGTACCATGGCAGAGAAGGCCTTCCTGGACACCTGACAGGGAGGGCTTCTCATCAGGGTCTCACATTGATTATGCACCTTTTAGTCATCCTGAAGAAATGCCCACCCCCAGATCTGAGTATGGGTTGCCACTCACAGTCAGGTTAGAGCCCTCATGAGCATGAGCTGGTGTGTAGATGTTGAGATACAGGCAGTCCTCAGATGTCGAGATGGAAGGCTCACTCAGTTTAATCATTGCCAGACTTTCTGCATTCACTGTAATAGAATTCTGTAGACACCTCGGGACAATAACAGTTATTCTAAGAGTAGTGCAGTATTAAAAACAGACTCTTAGTTCATATTTGCTCTCAGCCACTAAACCTCCTCTTTTTTCTAAAATAAAAAGATTTATTTAATTATTTTGTATACAACATTCTGCTTCCATGTATGCCTGCACACCAGAAGAGGGCACTAGATCTCATTATAGATGGTTGTTATCTGCCATGTGGTTGCTGGGAATTAAACTCAGGACCTCTGGAAGATCAGTCAGTGCTCTTAACCTTTGAGCCATCTCTCCAGGCCCTAGAACCCCCCATTCTGGCTCCATGATGCCCAGGTAACATGAGATTCCATTCCAAAAAGCTCTTCCAACTAAGGTAAAGGTCAGAGACTTTGGGAAAACTGGAATGGAGCTCAAACCTCTAGTGAGGCTGCCAGATGGGTCTTTGCCTCCCACTCTTCCTGATGATGGGATATTGATATTTCCATGAACTTCTGTGAAAACTATTGGTGTGTGTAATGACACCATTTCACCTTGTAATCTCCAAAGTCTGGGTTTTGGATCCTGTCCCAATATAGGTGCTGCATTGGTAAACATGGTGGTGGAACATCCTTCACCACACATCCAGACTCTCAAGAAACTGCCTCTTGGCTAATGGTACCTGGACACCTATAGGTTGGTACATTAATTGTGGAGGGTCATTTGCTAAGGAGCTCTCATCACTTTGGCCTTTCCCTGGCATCTGCAGCATATCCCATCACAGAGAGAATGCAGTGGAGGGCTGGAGATGGAGAAAGCACTGCAGTCTGATCAGGTTCTGAGCTCCTGCCTATTTCAGGACCTGACATTTTCTGGGTCTCAGGAGGACTTACATGGCTGGGTAGGTGGTCCCATCCCTCACACCACTCCATGGTTCTGGAGGCTCAGGAGGTGCAAATCTCAGCTCTCCTAGAGGTGGCTTGGCAAAGGGAATTCCCAGGAAGATGTAGACACCCTCTTTGGTGTCATTCAAGTGGATTAGAGTCCCCTGCACCTGTCCCGTGTGGGTAGTCCTGATGGGGTTGGCTGAGTCTGCACCTGTAAGTGACATGCGATATCAAGGTTGGGTTTGCCCAACCATCTCCCTTCACACTGTGGATGTTACTTCTTTCTTGCTTTCTTCAGTTCAGCGTTCTCCAAGTACCCATCTCCTTGGCAAATTCTCTCCACAACACCATGTTCCTGTGTGGAAGAATTAGGCAGACCTGCCGTATTTCCATAAAAATCAAAACTCTTCTACACCTAATAATCATGGATTGCATGTTCGATGCTTCTTGGTGAGGTAACAAGTAGCCAAGGCAGCAGCCACTCTCAGGGAGTAGAAGGCAATTTTCCACCATCTTTCCAGTGCTGAAAACTCATTCCTATCTCCAGCAAAACGCTCTCTACAGGACACTATGCCACATGCCATAGCTGTCCCTATAGATCACTGAGGACATGGGCCACTAGAATCTGTCACTGCTACAGCAACAGGCAAAACCTGCTGAAATGGGTTTGCTAAGAGTCAGGCTACAGCCAGGATGCTTCACCCCCAAGAAAAGCTCACCATGGAATCCCACATATTGGAGTGAGTGTACTTTCAGTCAGAAGGCAGGAAAATAGCCCAGAAAGGGATGTGACAAATATGTTAAGGATAAAAATCTATGCATTCATTTTTCTTTTTCATTTTAAAATGTAACAGTTGAAGTTAGGCAGAGATTCTTTTTTTCTCTTTTTTCCTCATTTTTCTAGACAAGGTTTCTTGGTGTGAAAACTCTGACTTTCCTGGAACTTTCTTTGTAGACTAGGTTGGCCTTGAACTCACAGAGATTCACCTGCCTCTGTTTCCCAAGTACTGACATTATAGGCATGCACCACCACCACCCAGCTAAGTAGAGATTCTGATTTTATGTGGCTTGTGGGGAAAAGATAACACATCTCTCATTACATGTGTAGACTTCTCAAGAGTTACTCTTTTTATAACAGCTGTATGTGGAAAAAGGGGGCCCATGTAGAGTAAAAAAAAATAGCAGAAAATTCCATGTAATTAAATCTCTGCTAATGTCACCTATATCATATTTAAAACTAAAAGTCACCATTAATTGGATTACCATCTGACCATTTATGTGATACTCTAAATTCCTGACTTTGCTATGGTAAGCATTGCTAACCAAGTTTACTTCCAGATGTCTTCCTCCTCCTGATTATTACTGATGCTGAAATTGCTGTGGTATTCTGTTTTAACATTTCTACATTTAGCACCCCACCAGACAGGTTCTTGCCGTGTAGCCCAGTCTGGCTTGCAGCTGAAAAGCCTTCTACCTTCTCTGCCTCATCTAGAACACAATTTACAGGTGTGTGCCATTACACCAGCTCACTCCGATCTTATCTTGATGTTCCATGGGTGGTGCACAACTCTGTGCCCTCTTATAGTTATCAGTGATTCTGAACCCAGGATCCAAAGAAGAATGTTCAAATAAGCCAAGAGTGAGTTGGGCAGATCTTCCCATCCAGGAGTCCCTGATGACATCTCAGAACCTGGACAACAGCAGGGAAGAGTCACAGTGAGGTCTTTATGGCCTCCTTAGGGTAAATCTGGTTGAGGAGGCCTGGCAGGAGGTCAGCATGACTCAGGCTTGAATGCTTTTGGGTAAGAGGCCTCAGGGCTGCACACTGATGCCGGGCACAGTACCCTCCTGGCTCACCTATTCATAAACCTGAAGACTTTCTGGCAGACACAGAGCACATTCCCTTTGCCTCAGACTCCAAGTTGTACCTTTTCCAAAGGTCAGAAAATGGAAAAGGGAACACGGGCCTCTCAGTTGGGAAACTCTTGTAGGGCTGGAGAACTGTATGACCGAGGGCCAGGAAAATTTCCTAGGATTATTTGGAGCGTACCGTGATGCTTCTCTTTCTGAGAGGGTGACCCATTTGGAGTTCAATGCTAGTAGGAAGGTGTAATTCATTTTATTATTACCAATGGGTCAATAAGAGCTTCAACCACAGGCACAACCCTATACAGAAAGGGGACATGGCCCATCTGGCTCTCTGTCCCCAACACTCTTCCTTCTGACTTTCAGGCCCAGGCTTGGCAGAGTAGCCCTCTGTTCTATTGAGTGTCCTCAGACATCACTGACTCTCTGGGCTACAGGGGCCACTTTTCCTCTCTGTCGTCTCTACCTGCTCCTCCTCCCTTGCTACCTTTCCTACCACAGCCTCAGCCTCTGCCTCTGCCAAAATTGGCAACTCTGGCCCCCACCACCCATGTAAGGAGTCTCACCGTGCGCGCGGAGAAGAAACACAAGCCCACAGGCTACAGCAATTAACAGAAGTGCACAGGCTCCAGCAATCAGCCAACCACGACGTTTGCAGGACGGCATGATCACCTCTGAGGCCTGAGTCTGTGCTGTTATGGGATGCACTGTATGCAGAAAGTAGAATATGTGGGCTCTGCCTAGACAATTATTGGAACCCTAAGATTTATAGGCAGGAGCTTGTTGGGCGGGGCAAAGTTGCAGGAGAGCTGTGACTAAGCAGAACTGGTAGGAACCAGGGTTCAGCAGGTGGGGCAAATGCTCTTCTGTGATGTGAGTTCCATTTTTAGTCTCAATGCAAGCCACAACATAGCTTCAGAAGCTAATTATTCTGATAACGGCAACTGTCACCTCAAACCTGGGGTCACCATGTGTACTGTTCTTGGAGTCACAGGTCCTGAATAGGTGTGGTACAGAGAGCAAGGAACAGAAAGCAATGGAAGCTATGGTTTCCTTTCTAAGGAGGTGTGCACTGTGATATTCCCACAGATGGGTGGAATGAATACTTGAGAATTGTCCTCTTGATAAAGGAAGAGCAGGAGCAAGCCCAGGGTGCTCTCAGCACACCCTTCACTCCCAAGCTTCTTGCTTTCTTGGGTCATAATTCACGAAGTCTGCAGTCAGGTCTCTCGTCCCTTATAGTGATGATCTTTACTTGTTTTGATTGAGCTATATTATTCTCCACTCTCCTCTCTTCCTTTCTTCTACCCTTCTAACCTCTCCTGTGACCCCACACTCCCAATTTACTCAGAAGATCCTGTCTTCCTTACCTTCCTATGTAGATCCATGTACATCTCTCTTAGGGTTCTCTTTGTTTTGTAGTCTCTCTGGGTTTGTGGTCTGTAAGCTGCTTTTTCTTTACTTGGTGTCTAAAATCACTTGTGAGTAAATGCATGCTATATTTGCCTTTCTTGATTTTGTTTACATAGCTCAACATGTTTTTTCCAAATCCATCCATTTTCCACCAAATCTGAAGATGTCATTATTTTTTTTTACCATTGTGTAGTCTCTATTGTGTAAATATAACACATTTTTTAATACATTCTTCAGTTGAGGGGCATCTAGGTTGTGTCCAGGTTCTGGCTGTTACAACTAATGCTGCTATGAACACAGTTGCGCACATGTCCTTGTGGTATGATTGAGTGTCTTTTGGTTATATACCCAAAAACTGTATTGTTGATTTTGAGGGAGTTGGTTCCTAATTTTCGGAAATATTGCCATACTGATTTCCAAAGCAGCTATACAAGTGTGCAGTCCCACCAGCAATGGAGGAGCGTTCCCCTTACCCTACATCCTCTCCAGCACAAGCTGCCATCAGTGTTTTTGATCTTGGCCATTCTGACAGGTGTAATATGGAATATCAGAGTTGTTTTGATTTGCATTTCTCTGATGACTAAAGGTGTTGACTATTTTTAAAGTGTCTTTTAGCCCTTTGAGATTTTGCTGTTGACAGTTCTCTGTTTAGGTCTGTACCTCATTTTTTTATTGTATTATTTAGTCCTTCGATGTCAAATTTCTTGAGTTCTTTATATATTTTGGAGATTAGTCCTCTGTTTGATGTGGGTTTAATGAAGATCTTTTCTAAATATGTAGTCTGCCATTTTGTCTTGTTGATCGTGTTGAGCGTGCTCTACAGAAGATTTTCAGCTTCAGGAGGTCCCATATATTAATTGTTGCTCTCAGTGTCTATGCTACTGGGATTATATTTAAGAAATGGTCTCCTATGCCAATGCGTTCAAGTGCACTTCCCACTTTCTCTTCTATGAGGTTCATTGTGGTTGGTTTTGTGTTGAGGCCTTTAATCCATTTGGACTTCAGTTTTGCATGGCTATAAATATGGTTCTATTTGCATTCTCCTGCATGCTGATATTCAGTTATACCAGTACCATTTGTTGAATATGCTTTCTTTTTTCCCCCATTTTATATTGTTAGTTTCTTTGTCAAAATCAACTGTTTGTAGGTGTGTGGATTGAAATCCAGGTCTTTGATTAGATTCCATTTGTCCTCCCCTCTGTTTTCATTACTCTACCAGGCTGTTTTCATTACTGTAGCTCTATAGTAGAGTTTGAAGTTCAGGACTGTGATGCCTCCAGAAATTCTTTTGTTTTACAGGACTGTTTTGGTTCTCCTTGGGTTTTTGTTTCCCATACGAAGTTGAGTATTATTCTTCTAAGATCTGTGAAGAATTTTCCTGGGATTTTGATGGGCATCACATTGAATATAGATTGCTTTTGTTAAGATTTCCATTTTAATATGTTAATTTTACCTACTCAAGAGCATGGGAGATCTTTTTATTTTTCGGTGTCTTCTTAAATTTCTTTTTGTAACATTTTAAGTTCTTGTCATATAGGTCTTTCATTTGTTTGGTTAGCATTACCCCAAGGTATTTTATGTTATTTTTGGCTATTGTGAAGGGTGATGTTTCTCTTATTTCTTTTTTGGCCCATTTATCATCTGTTACATTGGTGACCTTAAGTCTATACATACCCCTCTCAGTGAAGCCATGACTGTTTCAGTTAGTCTCACTGCAACTCTGACCACTTATTTGTTTTTTTATTACACACTATTTTTATGGCTATTGATTAGATTTTATTTGCCATAAAATTAATGACCTCACAAATTGCTTTTTATGTTCATAAACAGACATCATAAAAGTAAGTATATAACACTAAGCATCTCTATAGTTAATCAAATTATTAACTTTTTATGGTACTATAAAATCATGACCAAATTGTCTAATAACACATGATTACACTGTGTATGAATAGGCCCACGTGCTTTCCTCATTCCCCTTCTTCATAAAAATAAATATGACTCACTAATGTTTCATTATGACACTTTGTACATGTCTGTCATGTTTATAATCACATTCTCCCCGATATCTTCTCTTGTCTTTTTTCTACTCACATCAATGATCCCTTTCCTCCCAATAGACTGCTTTCTATTTTTAAATGTTTTCATTTTAATTTTTATTTGTAAGGTTTTACCTACATGCATGTATGATGCACTTTGTGTGTTCCTAGTACCCACAGATGCCAAAAAACAGTTGGATTCCCTGGAACTAAAGTTATGGTTTTGAGCTGCCATGTGGTTGAATGGAACTCAGGTTCTCTGCAAGAGCTGCAAGTGCTGTTAATCACTGACCCACCTCTCCAGTCCCTATTTCACCATCAGTCTCTCTCTCTCTCTCTCTCTCTCTCTCTCTCTCTCTCTCTCTCTCTCTTTCTTCCCTTCTTACCCCTGTCCCTGGTTCATTTATTTAGGCCAATGTGACATACTTTGTTCATCAGCACATGAAACACCAGGCAGATGCTAGTAGGTACCCAGGCAAATGGTGGCACATTTGGGGCTCCAGAAGCAGGCAGACAGGCTTACAGACAGGTGACACATACAGTTGGGTCGGTGAAGACATAGGCACCCAGATACGGCTTCAATTCATCAGCAAATCAGTCCCTTTAGATATTCAAGAAAAAGCCTCTACCCATCTCAACAATGTCTCTATCATAGCCAGTAAATATTCAGTCTTTTTTTATGGGTGGCTTGTGGGTGAAATTAGTCCCCCAGTCCTGTCCAGTCTCACCTCGAAAGGCAGTGTTCTGATGCCCTGGGGCATGTCAGGCAGGACTGGGTAACCTTATGGAGATTTCTGAGAAGGGACAAATCTTCAATTAATTGTGAGCATAGATTAGGGGCAGTAGCCCCTATGGAATTTGTTATGGAGGGTTGTTAAAATGGCAAATCTTTTTCAGGTAAAATTATTTTCCACCCTTAACAAACCAACCGTGATATGAGGTTGGTCCCTCTTTGGATAGCTTTTCTTTTTTCCTCAGAAGAGAAAGGAGGAGGTAGATGGGCAAGGCAAAAAGGATCAAAGAGAGGTTTATGACTGGGAATTTAGTTCCCCTGTCAACTTTAGGATTTTCTAGACTAATAATGACAGAATTAAATTCTTGGTGCCCCTGGCAATGGAGGATATCTGCCCACTGGGAACAAAAGGTAGCCTGAAACAACTTCAAAAGCCGTGGTGGTATCACACACCTTTAATCCTGGCACTTGGGAGGTATAGGCAGAAGGCTCTTTGTGAATTCTAGGCCAGCCTAGTCTACAGAGCAAGTTCCAGTACAGCCAGGGATACACAAGGATATCTGTCTCAACAACAACAACAACAACAAAAATTCAAGTTGTGATTAATTCTAGATGAGTCCTTGGCAGGTAGGACTCCTCTCCTTCCATGTGGGAATGCATGGTATGGAAGATGTGTTTGGCACCTGAATAGGTATTTCCAACAGATCCTTAGTCAAGGTTAGTGTGCTCTAGCTAATACAGTAAGTTCCTCTTGTTATGACATGATCCCTGGGAGGAGGGCCCTATCCAGTAGCTTGGTCAGAGGTGGCTGTTGTCCCGTTTGTGTGACTTCCTGAGTTTCAGCTGTACTCCTGTCTATACATCACATGAAGGATTGAAGGGGCAAGGGATAATCAGAGCTGCTAGGGAAGGAGTAAGAGAGTGATTTACTGTCTAGGACAGTGGGAGAGGAGGATTTTCTGGGTTTGGGAGAGCAAGGAGAGAGTGATTCAGCTTAACTGAACAAAGCCATGCCAGGGGTTTGAGGTAGAGTGGCGTGGAGAGCTTGGTGATGGGTGGGAAAAATGACTTTTTTTTTGAAGTCAGGGATTGTGATGCCTCCAGAAGTTCTTTTATTGTACAGGATTGGTTTGACTATCCTGGGTTTTTTGCTTTTTCATATGAAATTGAGTACTGTTCTTTCAATACCTGTAAAGAATTTTGCTGAGATTTTTGGTGGGCATTGCATTGAATCTTTAGATTGCTTTTGATAAGATTGTCATTCTTACTTCTGCCTATCCAATAGCATGGGAGATCTTTCCACTTTCTGGGGTCTTCTTCAATTTCTTTCTTCAAAGATTTAAAGTTCTTGTCATACAAGTCTTCTACTTATTTTGTTAGAGTTACTCCGAGATGTTTTACGCTATTTGTGGCTATTGTGAAGGGTGTTGAATCTCTGGTTTCTTCTCTAGCCCTTTTGTCATCTGTGTATAGGAGGGCTAACAATTTTTTTGAGTTAATCTTGTATCCTGATTCATTACTGAAAGTGTTTATGAGTTGTAGAAGTTCCTTGGTAGAATTTTTGAGATCGCTTATGTAAGCTATTATATCAACAAACAGTGAAAGCTTGACTTCTTCTTATCCCCTTGATCTTTTCTTGGTGTCTTATTGCTCTAGCTAGAACCTCAAGTAGTATATTGAATAGATATGGAGAGAGTGGACAATCTTGTCTTGTTCCTGATTTCAGTGGAATCACTGGGAATTTCTCTCTATGTAGTTTGATGTTGGCTGTTGGCTTGCTTTATTATGTTTAGGTATGATCCTTGTATCCCTGCTCTCTCCAAGACCTTTATCATGAAGGGATGTCGTATTTTGTCAAAAGCTTTTTCAGCATCTAATGAGATGATAATGTGGTTTTTATTTTTCAGTTTGTTTATATGGTGGATTACGTTAACAGATTTTCGTATTTTGAACCATCCCTGCATCTGTGGGATGAAGCTGACTTGATCATGGTGGATGATGATTCTGAGGTGTTCTTGGATTTGATTTGCCAGTATTTTATTTAGTATTTTTCATTAATGTTCATGAGTGAGATTGGTCTGTAATTCTCTTTTTTAGTAATGTCTTTCTGTGATTTGGGTATCAGGGTAATTGTAGCCTCAAAAAAAGAGTTTGGCAATGTTCCTTCTGTTTCTATTGTGTGGAATAATTTGAGGAGTGTTGGTATCAGTTCTTCTTTGAAAGTCTTTCTGAGCTAAAACCATCTGGTCCTGGCCTTTTTTGGTTGGGAGACTTTTGATGACTGTTTCTATTTCTTCAGCAGTTATAGGTCTGTTCAATTTGCTTATCTGGTCTTGATTTAATTTTGGTAAGTGATATTTATCCAGAAAATTGTCCATTTCCTTTAAATTTTCCAGTTTTGTAGAGTACAGGTTTTTTAAATATGACCTGATGATTCTCTGTATTTCCTTCCTGTCTGTTGTTATGTCCCCCTTTTCATTTTTGATTTTGTTAATTTAGATATTCCCCCTCTGCCTTTTGGTTAGTTTGGATAAAGGTTTGCCTATTTTGTTGATTTTCTCGAAGAGCCAACTCTTTGTCTCATTGATGCTTTGTATTGTTTTCTTTGTTTCTATTTTGTTGATTTCAGCTCTCAATTTGATTATTTCCTGCCATCTAGTTCTATTTGTGAGTGTGCTTCTTTTTGTTCTGATGTTTTCAAATATTCTGTTAATTCACTAGTGTGGGATTTTTCCAGCTTCTTTATGTAGGTGTTTAGTGCTATGAACTTTTCTCTTAACACTGCTTTCATTGTGTCCCATTAATTTGGATATGTTGTGTGGTCATTTTCATTGAATTTTAGAAAGTCTTTACTTTCTCCCTTTATTTCTTCCTTGACACATTGATGATTCAGGTGAGCATTGTTTAAGTTCCATGTGTTTGTGGGTTTTCTGGAATTAGTATTGCTGTTGACTTCTAGTTTTAAATCATGGTGATCTGACAAGGTATATTGAGTTACTCCAATTTTTTTATATTTGTTGAGGCAAAACAACAATCTTGAAACTTAACCATCATTTTACTTTTACAGGATCCCATAGAAAGAACATTGCTCCAAAGACAGTTGGAAGCAATTTTAGAAGATGCCATCCTCTCTCCCAACAAAGTTTGGTCTTATGGTTAGGAACACCATTTAGGGGTTGATTATTACTCTTACAGGGTTGGGGGTTTGTGTAGAAATTTATGTAGGCCTAGAGATAAAAAAAAGGACAAACTGAATAGGATAATAGGTAGATTTATGTGAACTTATACTAATAATAACAGTGAGTAATAGAGTGAATACTTATGAGCTATTATTTATGGACAATTTACATTGATCTAGATTTTGGTATATTGATACAATTTCAAATTATTATTTGTTATATTGAATATGCTCCTATTTCTGTTTACAATATCTGTACACCTGTGCAAAGTTATTTTGTTAGATTGTTTGCATAAATGTTAATACCTCTGTTTAAGACATTTTGATTATTGATACAATTTTAGGATATATTTATCATATCACATTATATGTTTTTCTACCTCTGATCAAGATATTTATACATTGTTGGCATTTTGAGGTTATTTTCCTCTTTGCTGCATAGTTGTTTAAAGATTGTTTAATATTCTGATATGAAGTCTTAATATTTAAGTTATATAGCTATTAATTATTATAAGTCAATAGTCCTTCAGGTTTGTTATACTTTTAGTCAGACTAATTAGGTCTTTAGACACATAGAGATTATATTCTGCATAGATAGGTAACCTTCAACAACTTCACATATTTGTAGAATATCACATATAAATAACTTAGGATTCTATTGACATAAGACACAATTGATCCTGGCAGCACTGATCTATTCCTGAGAGAGGGTTGATCACCAAAGACAACTTAACTACTTGGAGTTTGTTTTCTTCTTGGCACAACTTGCCTTTGGCAAGGAACTGTCCATGCCCTGGCCACTGACAAGGTGCATGATGTCTGTACTGGACAATCAGGATACAAGAAAAAAAAGACTACCAAACCTCGCCAAGACAGGGTAAGATATTTTGAAAAATTTTCAGGCTCTGAAATGGTCTGCCAGTTACTATAATCCTGAGCCAAAGTTGGTTGCTTCAACATTGCAAATGAGAATTTGGGTGATTGCTTATACAGCCAGTTGTCTCTGTCATCTACTGCACATTTTGGAAGCTGCTTGATTGCATTCACTTCCTGCCTACTCAAGTAATATTATCTCCCTTCTCAGACCTTTGATAGGGTTGAAGATTAGATAGTCATAGTTATCATCTGCTTATGATTTAGCCAAGCTATTTCCAAGACAAGAGTTAGACTCCTTAGGATAGAATGTTTATTAAAACATCAGGATATGTTCCTTGATTCATACTGTTTATGCTAGTTGCAATGCTAACTTTATACTTGATATCTGTTCTTAGTATACATAGTCTTATATTGGGTTTGGAACTCTCTTATTTAAACAAAAGGGGGAGGTGTTGTGGAAGCTCTTTCAGCAAATAGTCTTTAAGATACCAGCCCACTTTGGTGTGGTCTCTTATACTTTAAATGTGGATGTAAAATGTGTGCCCTCTCTTTCTCCCTCTCTCTTGCTTCTGGCTCTCACTTCTGGCTGCTAGATTTGGTTCCTGTTCCCTGTTCATGCAAGGGTACTAAGATCTAGGACTGTAATCTGTGAGTCTATCCATAAATAAATAAACTTTTATTATATATAATTCTGAACTAGTGTGGGATTATTTTATAACTCTGTCATCAACTAAGGAATGCTCAGATTGGAACAAAATGTCTTCCCTAGGGAAGAACACCCTATAGATTATCCAATACTAAATGGCCAACCATATATATGTATATACATATATATATATCATACAGATTAAGCAGGTTATATGGTTATGTTTAGGAATAGATATGCATATATATGTTACACACACATATATATGTAACAACAATCATGAATTTGAAAGAACATGAAGGGATATATAGGAGGAAAAGAAAGGGGAGATGATGTAATTATAGCAAATCTCATAAAAAAAACAGGCTCTTTGTCTGGATTTTTTTTCTAGTCATCCTCAATGCCTGATTCCTTGTGATATCCCTTAATACATGATCTCTCTCTACAGTCCCTTTCTATCAAGGTAAAGTCTACTGACTCTGTGGAGGCTGGGGGGGGGGATCCATATTTCCAGGGAGGTCTCGAGTGGGGTGGAGGAACCTTAATGTGATTGGCGTGTTGAGACTTCTTAGATTCTCTATGGAGATGTTCAACTGCTTGTAGTGACATTCACCTCTCTCCCTGTACTATCTAATGTTTGTTGTGGTGGTTGGTTTTGATTGCTGACTCGGCACAATGGTACTAGAGTCTCCAGGAAGGATTGTCTAGACCAGGTTGGCCTGTGGGGTTATCTTGATTACATCAACTGTAGAAGGAATACTTGTTTATTGTGGGTAACACCATTCCCTAGCAAAGGACCCCTGTACTGTATGAGTAGAAAGGTGAGCTGAGCATTAGAGGCACCCATGAGTTCTTTGCTCCCTCTTCTCAATTATTTAAGACATCCTTTGGTATGCTCACACACACATGACTGGAGGAGATACAAATG
Source organism: Microtus oregoni (assembly GCF_018167655.1). Classification (NCBI taxonomy): domain Eukaryota; kingdom Metazoa; phylum Chordata; class Mammalia; order Rodentia; family Cricetidae; genus Microtus; species Microtus oregoni. The sequence continues at coordinate 48,416,525 of NW_024543063.1, forward strand.
GTGTCATATTGAAAGACAGGTTGACCTTTTCTTCGAAAATTAAACCCATGTGTGCTGGCACTCAGCAAATCTACTACTGTTGATATTGCCTACTTGAATTACCAGGTGCCCCTTCAAGCTTTTTCTCTCGCTCAGGTCCTGGGCATCATTATTTGTTCCCCCTGCACAGGACTCTCAGGACTGTGAGGGTTATCAATCCTGCTTCTCACAAAAACAGATCTAGCTGAGCTGAGAAGACAAGTAGGTTTCTGTATTTCTTTCTTGCTTTCTTTCTTTTTACTTTTTTTTTGAGACAGTGTTTCTCTGTAGCTTTGGGACCTGTCCTGGAACTAGCTCTTGTAGACCAAGCTGGCCTCGAACTCACAGATATTTGCCTGCCTCTGCCCCCTGAGTTAAATGGGGTTAAATGCGTGTGCCACCACTGCCTGGCTTTATTTCATTATTTTGAGATGATGTCTCAAAATGTAATCACGATGGTTCAGGACTCTAACACTCCTGGCCCAGCCTCTGGATGCTAGGATTACAGGTGTGCTCATCAGATATTTAAAATCAAACCCTTACGGGTAACTTCAAGCACAGCTTTATGTGTCCACATGCTTTAGATTCCTTTGGATGAAACTGTAAGCAAGGACCTGCAGGGTTTGTGTCAAACCTGTGTTTGCTGACTTAGACTATGCCAATCTGTCTTCCAAAATGACTGCATCCTTTTTCACCCTCGTAACCTTGTGTGCAGCGACAGTTGCTTCACATCCTCACCTGCACTGGGACTCACAGATCTGCAGTCTGGTTGCATTGGGTCATCCTCTGCTTTTGTAGGAAGATGGTAAGGATGACTGCAGCCTGGGCTACATAGTGAGTCAAGAAGCAAGACCTCTCCAAACCAAAGAAGAGTCTGAACATGGAAGTGACACGGACATGCAGCAGCTGAAATATGAAAAGAAACTGAGGGTGTACTTGGAATGGAACCTTTCAGTAACAGGAAGGAATCTCAAGGACATTAGGCTACACTTCAATGGTTCCCCTTATAGGACACGGAAGGGAGAACTATAGTTCCTAAATCACATGCAAGTACAAAGTACAGCAGCAGCAAGCAGGGCATGAAGACATTGAGGGGTTCTTGAGATGGGGGATGGTATCCATGAGCTAAGGCACTGAGCCTCTGCTTAGCACTCCCCTCATCTGTGTCCTGGTGTCCAGGACAGACAACACAGGAATCCTGTTTTTCAGGCAAAGATCATAGTGCCTTATGGCTGGTACTCAGTACAGTGAATGATACAAAGGGGACTTTGTCCTGGAAAAAATGGTGAACAAAGAGGACAAGTTGATCAGAGATAAAGGTATGGGAGGTTCCAGGGTCTAAAGAACAGGACACACCCTCCTAATGGCTGAGAAAATGCTTTGGGGAAAAAAGGCATATAGAAAGAAAATTGGCATCATTGCAAATTACAATATACAAGACACTTTGAATTGGTGGATGTGAGAAATTTAAGTATAACGCTAACAAACAGAGGTCTAAGAGTTGAAATTAAATGAAAATTAATCACATGGAATATAGAGAAGAGTCACTATGGTTCATGAGGATTTGTGGCAGACAGGAAGACATTTCCATACATGGTGAAGCTGTCAGTCAGGGTACCAGGGACAGGGATGTCTTCTGCTAGACACATCTGCTCATTCTTACCTTTCCATCTCTCATCCACAACACACACCACAGTAGAATATCTTCACATATATCATATGCTCATACAAGTGTGGGCTTTACAATATCTGTAAAACATACACTGGAAATTTATCATTATAGGAAGCCCATCTGGACCTGCTTGGTCAACTGTAAACAGCTTTCCTTTTGTCCCAATTTCCTGGTCTCAAATAATCACGCAAAAGCTTATACAAATTAGAGAATCCTTGGCCTAATGCTCAGGCTTATTACTAACTAGCTCTTATAACTTAAATGAACCCATTTCTATTCATCTACATTTTTCCATGTGGCTTCATGGCTTTACCTGTTCTCTAGCATGCCTTGTTCCTCTGGTGGCTGGCTTGCATCTCTTCCTACTGATTTCTTCTTTCTTTTTGTATCTCCATTTAGTTTTCCTGCCTAACCTTATTCTGCCTGGCTATAGGCCAATTCAGCATTATTATTAACCAATGGGATGAATACTTATTCACAGCATACATAAGAATTATTCCACAGCAGTCACCTCTGACTCCTGGCCCAGTCTGAGGTGTTTATTTATGAACATGTCAAATCAGCTTCTCATAAAAGTGGACCACTTGCAATTTGTAAAGGAAATGGATGAAACTTTCTCTATAGAGACAATTTGCAGAGTTTTTCAGAGGCTGGCATGCTCAGTGGCTGATTTCAGAAAAGTCTAGAACCTGAGCTCTGAAAGGCTGCGTGGCTCAAATTCATTTGCAGAAACCTAACTCCTAATGCATTGATGTTAAGAGTTGAGACTCCCCCCCCCCAAAAAAAAAAGAGTTGAGACCCGTAGAAGTCCCAGAGTGGCATAGTTTGTACATTCTACCTGCAGAGGACACAGGGTGTATTCGTTGGGCAGAACAGCTAGTCCTTGTCTCACAGTAGATGGCAGCCTGACCCTGACTCTCTTGGTCCACAGAACTCCACACATATTTCTGCTGTTTACAAGTCACACAGCTTATGATTGCTTTTGTTTATGAGGTATAGGTCTTGCTCTGTTTCCAAAGCTGTTCTGTAACTCCTGGGCTCACGCAATATTTCTGTCTCAGGTTCTGAGTAGCTGGGGTCACAGACACCCATCACAATATCTGGTGCAGTTCATGATCTGACTGGAACAACAGCTTGGACTTTTGAAGACAACAGGACTTAGGGTAACCATTAGTGCTTCAGACAAATTTACCACTTTCTCCAAAGATAAAATGTTGCAGAATATTGTTTTAACTTTAAAATGAGAGCAAAAAATGTGTTGCTTTCAAGAAGAGATTATGCTTTTTCCCCCCACAGGAAATGAAAGGCTATGGATTTATTAAAGGTTAATAGTGATCAGGTTTGATAGGTGAAGACCCCCCTGAAAATCCTAACTACAGACATAAAAAAAAATAAACCTAGAATAACTGCAAGACAGGTGATATATATTTTACCTGCAAATATAAATTAATCTTTGGTTGCCTTGTGCACAACCTATAGTCCATACTTCTGTTAATGCAGAAATGTATGTTACCTTTGAAAGTTTATGTGTTTTCATAGCAGGGGAACCAGATTCTGGAGAAAACAGGTGGCTCAGGTGATCCAGCCCCTCAGAGTGCCTCTGTTGCCATTTCCTTGGAGTTCTTCCATCCAGAACAGTCTCGAGGCTGCTGGCTGAGATGGTCCAGCCTTACAGAGTGTTCTAGTCAGGACCACAGATAAGCCTTACACTTTCCTATTGCACAGAGACTGGACAACAAATGTTATTGTTAGTTTTATTAGGACTTGATCATTATTTCAATTTTCTAGGTTCCTTAAATATGCCTTCATCCACAGACAACATGAGGCAGTCTAGAGAATACAGCACACACATTCTTAAGAGGTGGGAAGGTGAGTTTTGGTTATTTGGTGGGTTATGGGTGTTTGCCATCATTTAAAGTGAATGTAGGAATATAAGATAAAAAGACAACTATTAACCTTAAATATTTTGCATTGGTATGGACTTTGGTATATTGATATAAATTTAAAGTTGTTTTTTATTATATTGTATTATGTTTCTAATCTTGTTTAAGGTATTGTGCTTATGAAGCTCATTAAAATATAATATATAACTAAGAAATGTGGGCTAGTAGTTATTCATCTATGGTAGTCAAAGTTGTAGTCATATTAGGTATGTTTTCAAAGTTATGTAGATATATTTATATAGACAATCTTCAAACATTTCAAAGATCTAAAGAATAGGGCATCTAATATGTTTAATAACATGAGGTTTTTCATGACAGTGAGACACGTCTACTCCTAGCAGCACCAATATATTTCAGAGAAGATGATAGGCATGGAAGGATCTCTATATGGAATTGACTCTTACATTATGGCAATGTTAGTCACTGGACTGAGAAACTGTTCTTGCCTTGACTGCTGACAGTATGCTGTGCAAATGAAACAAGCAGGACACAAGGGAAAAAGACTGTTGAACTTTGTCAAAACAAAGAGGGACAGTACTTCAAAAATTTCTTCTTTACAGAAGAGTCTGTCTGATATTCTGGGCATGTAGGCCAAAAATTGATGCCCTGGCATTGCAGAAGATCCTTGGGCGATTGTCACAGCAGCCAGATGTCTCCATTGTTTTTAGTTTTGGAATTTGCTTGCAGTGCACTTTTGGTTTACTTAGGTAATACTATATCCTCTGGGGTATTTGATAAAGTTGAAGACTAGACTATTATAGTTTCCTTTATTTATAACAGAAGATAAATTAGGTACAAAACTTGGAACTCTCTAAGACAGGATAAATAATGGATTTCTTTGAATTTGCCAAATACAAATGGACCAAGCATTATGGATGTAATCCTTCCTTGTTATTGTTGTATATAACATAGCATTAGTATGTTAAAGTTAAAACCTTTCTTTTTACTTAGAGGAAAAGGGGAAATGTAGAATATTATTTTTAAAAACTTTTATTTAAAAGTTTGTTATCATATTACATACTAACCACAGTTCTCCTGCCCTCCTCTCCTCCTGCTGTCCCCACTTTCCCCCACCTAACACCCCATTCACTCCTCAGAAAGGGTAAGGCCTCCCATGGGGAGTCAATGCTGAGCAAGGTATTACTCCATAGGGAATGGGCTCCAAAAACCCAGTTCATGTACTGGGAATAAATCCTGGTCCCGCAGCCAGTGGTCTGCCCAAACCATTGAACTGTCACCCACATTCTGAGGGCCTAGTTAATTCCTATGCAAGTTCCTCAGCACACAGTCCAGAGTCAGTGAGCACCCACTAGCTTGGGTCACCTGTCTCTGTGGGTTTCCCTACCATAATCTTGATCTCTTGCTCATAAAATCCCTCCTCCCCCTCTTAAACTGGACTCGAGGGGCTCGCTCCAGTGCTTAGCTGTGGATCTCTGCATCTACTTCCATCAGTTACTGGATGAAGGTTCTATGGTGACAATTAGGGTGGTCATCAATCTGATTACAGGGGAAAGCCAGTTTATGCACCCTCTCCACTATTTCTAGGAGTTTTAGCTAGGGTCATTGACACAAAATTAATAAATTCTCAGAAACAGAAATTGGAGTTCAACATGAAGGTTGGAAAATCAAAACAGCCAGCCACTGGCTCTTACCTCTACCTCAGTTTGAAATGGCAATCCTAAACCAGGTGGTGGTGGCGCACGCCTTTAATCCCAGCACTCGAGAGGCAGAGGCAGGCGGATCTCTGTGAGTTCGAGGCCAGCCTGGTCTACAAGAGCTAGTTCCAGGACAGGAACCAAAAAGCTATGGAGAAACCCTGTCTCGAAAATAAAAAAAAAATGGCAATCCTGCCTCTCAGGATCTCAGAATGGGATTAAAGGTATATACTGCCAGGTTTTTAAGGCAACTAGTGTGGCTACTGGGATTAAAGGTGTGTGTTATCACTGGCTGGTCTGTAAGGCTGACCAGTGGGGCTTTTTTACTTATTAAATAAAAGGCAAGCTCTACTTATTAAAATATAAATGAAATGCCACTACAGTTCATCCTTGTCGATTCCTGGGAGCTTCCATAGCACCAAATTTGCCCCTAACTCTATAATGCCCCCCCTCTATCAAGATATCTCTTTCCTTGCTCTCCCTCTCAAAGGTTCCCCAACTCAAGCATCCCATTCCCTCATGCTCTCTTCTGCCCCCTTCACCTCTCCTTCTCCTACTCCATTTGCTCAGGAGATCTTATCTATTTCCCCTTCCCAGGGGCATCCATGCACGTCTCTCTTAGGGTTCTCCTTGTTACCTAGCTTCTCAGGGGTTGTGGATTATACCCTGGTTATCCCTTTCTTTACATCTAATATCCACTTATGAGTGATTACATACTGTGTTTGTCTTTCTGGGTCTGGGTTACCTCAGTCATGATAGTCTTTTTCTAGTTCCATTCACTTGGGTGCAAATTTCAAGATGAGAGACTTACAGTATATGATACTTGAGCCTGGGTTCTTCCTCTCTCTATGTCTACACTAACCCTTGTTCACAGACCTCTCCCACGCTGGCAAAGATCGCTTGGCATCGTCTGAATCTGGGAGCCGTTGATATCTTCTCACTATAAAACCAAGAGATAACTCCCTACAGGTACTGACCTCTGACCCAGGATATTGGCAAAGTTGTTCTGTTAGAAGCCTTAGTCACGTGTCTGAAAATGCACAACAGACTGCACATCACGGACAGAAAACTTCTATTAGGTTGGGATGAAGGAAACCCTTCATTATGACCTAGAGTTCGGAGTACATTCTCACCCCAGGGCCTGAAAGTTCTCTGGACCCTAGAACTTACATGGCTGGATAGGAGGTCCCATCTCTTACACCACTCCATGGCTCAGGAGCTTCAGGGGGTGTAAAGTACAGTGGTCCTACAGGTGGCTTGCAAAGGGAATTCCCAGGAATCTGTGGACACCAACTTCAGTGTTTTTCACCTTGGAGAAGCTTCCTCTAACCTGGCCTGTGTGTGTGTTCCTGATGGGGCTGCCTGAGTCCAGACCTGTGGGTGAAGAGATGCCAACAGGGTTAGTACTGTCCACTCTTCTGCCACCAGACTGTTGTTTCATAGCTCATTTTCATTAGGGTACTTGGGAAACAGAATCTGGGGTGTCTGGGTTCAGCTGTGAGATGCAGGGCTAGGGTTCTCTCTATTGCCCCGGTGGCCTGGAACATAGTTCATGCTTTTTCTGCATGGTGGCTGTTCATGTGTCTGTCTAATAAGGAGACATCCTCAGAGCCACTTGGCAGCATGGATGTATTATTTTCATTATCATCCAGAGTTCTGTAGCAGCTACACACACGCACAGAGGAAAGAAATGTCCCTCTCTTTCCCCTAATCTGCAGGTCCAGTGCTGCTCAGACCTCCTTATCCTGGATGGCTTTTTTGGTAAGGACGTCTCTCGTCCTCTGGGTGTTTCAGGGATCATTGTGTGGGCTTTGGTGGGGGCACTGGGAGACACACAGTTCCCTCATTCTTGTCTACCAGCTTTATAAACTCCTCCCTCCATGGTACCTTCCCACAAGGTCAGCCTCTAGTCTGAGAAACTGGGCCTACCCACACCTTTGGCCAAGCACCTCTCTCCTGACTAAACCTTAGGTGTATATGAACGTATCAAGACCAGCTTCTCACAAAAGTGGACAATAGAAATTTGGGAAGGAAATAGATGAGATTTCCTCTACTGAGATAATCTGTCCAGAGTTTTCCGTACCTGGTGTGCTTAGTAACTGATGTCAGAGAGGTCTAGGAGCTGAGCTCTGGCAGCCCATGTGGCTCAGATTCCTTTGTAGACCCTGTATTTTTCAGTCCACAGAACTTTACATATATTTCTGTATGTATATTACCAAGTTGACGATTGTTTCTGTTTTAGAGATACAGGTTTTGCTATGTTGTCCAAGTCAGTATGGAAGTCCCAGACTGATTCAATAGTCCTGTCTCAGTTTCTGAATAGCTGGAGCCACAGATACATATCACAAGACCTGCTGGCGGTTAGTGTCCTATTTGGAACAGCAGCCGGAATTTGTGAAGACCGTGGGACTTCGGGGCTCACAATCCGCATTCTACATTGTTACAAGAACTTTTATTGAGTGAATCTACCAGAAGAACAGCAGTGTCTTGTGAAGGAGTGACATGCAGAGGTCTTGTCATACGGATTGGTAAAAAGGGTGGCTGTTTATGTTAGGAATGATTATGTGAGTGTTAGGGTCAAAAGGCTGTCCAAACCTTAGAGAGAGCCCACATGTCTATGAAGCCCACACGCCTTTCTTCACACAGAGTACTACAACTCTTTGTGGCCCTCCTGAGCCCCCTTTAGCTCCTGGATCTTCTGGGGCAGAGTCTGGGTCCAGAACTGCAGCCTTCTGGCCTTCAGGGCTCGGCCCACAGCAGGCTGGATGTCCAGCTGCAGGTACTGCTCATCATCGTCCATCATGGGCCAGTAGGGTAGACCCTCACTGTTGGGGTTCCTGTGGATATGCCAACCAAGGGGGAAGGGTGAGGTCACTCTGATACAAAGTCTGACCCCTTGATTTGGGTCAGGGCAGTGGAACAATTAGGTCAGTGGTGAAGGGGCTGATGGGACAGGGACTGATGGGACACACACACAGAGGTACACACAAATTGGTGCACACACACAGAGGTACACACACACAGGTAGGTACACACACAGAGATGCACACACACAGGCACACACATAGGTATACACACAGGTAAACTTGTAGGGATACAAGTGCCACACTCTGGTTTCTGCTTCAGATAGGAGACAAATACTTGACTTGTTTTATGTCTCCGAGAGGTAAGATCTAAAGAACAGTCCCATAGCACTGTGGTCCATGTGAGATGACCAGTAACTGACACCCACAAAGTGTCTGTGTAAGTGGGTAGAGAAGACTCCATCATGTGATGAAATATCTATGCATAATAAGGCCTCCATCCAAAAAGGAGCCCTAGAAAGGTTGAGAGAGAGGTGTGTTCTCACCCATGTCTTGCAAAGTTGGCCCAGTACTTCATCATCTTCCTGTTTAGTAGCTCTTCCTCCTCAGTGAGGTTAACTGGAGTCATTAGGAAGACAAAGGTCCAAGTTAGGCCACCCCATGGAACTGACATCTCATGCTTCAGACTCACGATTCCAACTGTTGTCTGACCTCAAACTATAGGTTTTGTTACCTCCCTTCTTCACTATTTACAGTATTCATGATCCACGGAAGCCTCTCATTGAATTCTTGACCTGATGTGCTGTCTTCCCCATCACAGGCTAGCCTGGAATGGGTCCAGTTTTTAAACCATATCTATCTATCTATCTATCTATCTATCTATCTATCTATCTATCTATCTATCTATCTACATATATCTATATAACTATATATATCTACAGGTTTCTTCAAATGGACTGAGAGTTCAGGAGTCCCCCAGAGAGCCATCTGAGACCTCATTCAACTCATGGAAAATAAGGAAGACTCACTTTTCACACCCCAGAAGAAGGACCCAAAGACAAAAAGAATCTCATCACCATGGTCAGCCTTTACATGGGGTGGTTTGATATCCTTGAAAAAGCTGGGCCGATGCTGGAACTCATAGAAGTAGACAGGAGCGTGGGAACCTGCGTGAGAGGACCTGGGGTGATGTTCATGACAGCACTTTGCCTAGAACTGTCCTGACACACATTTGGTGACAAGACAGCTTGGTTTCAAGTTATCTGGAGTCACAACAGTTGAGTGGGGAGCTCTAACATGGAGCATTGGCTGTGGCTGTGGGAAGCCCCCTGTTAAGTAATGACTCTGCCCTCCACAGCTGAGTAGTTTGGTTAAGTCACAGAGTATCATTCAGTTACTTTTTCCTCTGTACCTGGATAAGATGTCACTCTCTCACACTCAACATAAGGATTTACTCAATAAAAACTCTCGGTTTTGAACCAACCAACAGGGAGCCTGCGTGAGTCTAAGCTTGGTCCTTTGCATGTATGTCATAGTGGCATAGCTTGGTGTTTTTGTGGAACTCCTAACAGAGGGAGTGGGAACTGTCTGTGACTCTGTTGCCTGCTTTTGGGACCCTTTTACTCCTACTGGGTTGCCTCATTCAGCTGTAATATGAGGGGAGGTACCTGGTCTTATTGCAACTTGAAATGTTATGTTTGGCTGATATCCTTGGGAGGCCAGCCCTTTTCTGAAGGGAAACAGAGGAGGAGTGGATGGGGAGGCAGGAGGGACAGAGAGACTGGGAGGAGAAGAGTGAGTGGAAACTGTGGTTGGGATGTAATATATGAGAGAATAATTAATAATAATAATAAATTAATAAAAAGGACTCTTGGTTGTCTGGAACTAGAGCTCTTATTCAGACACAGGTCAAGCCTGGACCCTACAGAGCTCACCTGGGACCCACTGTCTGAGCTTCTTCCCTTGATCTTGTCATAGATGTACTCACGCTGAAAATGTGCTACTTGGAGTGCAGGGACCACAAACGTGAAGTCTCCCATCATCTCTGCATACTGTATTTGGAGGGTCTGTGGGTCCTCAGTGTCCCCCATGTACTCTTCCATTATCAGTTCACTACACTCGGGAGGCAGCATCTGTACCACAGGAATCAAGAAGAATGGGGAGACACAGGCACTAAGATGTGTAGGCAGTAGGCTCAGTGGGGAAATGCAAAAGAGGTGTGGTATGGGGAAAGCTTGGAGTGACCTCAGATAGACAGGTACACACACACACAGACATGCACACAGGTAGGTACACACAGACATGCACACAGGTAGGTACACACAGACATGCACACAGGTAGGTACACACAGACATGCACACAGGTAGGTACACACAGACATGCACACACACAGGCACACACAGAGGTACACACAGAGAGATGCACACACAGGCATGCACAGAGGAACACACACAGGTAGGTACACATGCACATGCACGCGTACACGTGCACACACACACACACACACACACACACACACACACACACTTATTTCTGGAGATGCTCCTTATGAAAGTTAGACAGGGGTCCTTGCAGTAGTGGCAGTGGCCCGAGAGTCTCACCATCTGTGGTGTTGTGCTCTTCAGAACAGCAGGCAGGGTTTGTCTGGTTATTCCCTTCATTTTCTGAGCAGAGCCCATCTGGGGTATGGAGAATGGTTTTAAGTATGCCATGACATGGATATGGATCAACGAATCTCTGAGTTCCCATTGCCCATCCCAGGCTCCCAGAAGATTAGAAATGAGCCTCACCATAGAGAAAAGCCAACCATACTCATCATTGTTGACACCAATGATGCTGGGGACAGGGTGAAAATCAGCAGAGGCCAAGAGCTCCTCAGGGTGCCTGGGGAAGAACTCTCCATCCACCACTGCGGGGATGACCTTGAAGACCTGAGGGGCATTAAAATCAATGCTGAAGGTCAATGAAATACATATGCTGATGACCACTGAGTAACCTCCACCCCTTCTCCACTTGCTAATTTGTCTCAGGATGGTTATTCTCCACCACACCTCTCCATCTCACCCCTGAAGAGACCTTGCACTTGGAATAGCCGATGCTGGTATTGATTTTGCCCAGGACTCAAAGGATACTAAGCCATGGAGCTTAGGTAGTTTGCTCATACTAATGAGGACTACCTGTAACACACCTTGCAACCTGCCATCTTCCCAGCCGCACCTTGTTAATAGCCAGAATCTCTGCTTCACTCTTGCCCCGTAGACAGCGCACTAGCGTCTCTGTGTCCACAGCTGCGCAATCAGATAGATTGGCCACAGTCTGGAAAGGGAGGAGGATGAGGCTGCCTGGATGCCTTGTCTTCCAGGCAGAGGAGTTTTCCCAGGCCCGGGAGGGTGCCATTGGCTCTAAATATTATACCATGCGGTGTAATGTGTGTGGACTGGAGTCAGAACAAAATTGTTCTCATTTTCCTCTTGGTCAGCAGTGGCAGTTCTCCCTCCCTCCCTCCCTCCCTCCCTTCCTCCCTCCCTCCCTTCTCCCTCCCTCTCTCCCTCCCTTCCTCTCTCCCTCCCTTCTCCCTCCCTCTCTCCCTCCCTTCCTCCTCCCTTCCTCTCTCCTTTCCTCCTCCCTCCCTCCCTCCCTCCCCTCTCCCTCCCTTCTTCCTCTTCCCACCTTCCATCTAGTTTGAGAAATACTCTCTGGTTCTGCTGCAGCCTACACCAGTCTAGCTAGTCTGTAACCTTCCAGGGATTAACCTGTCCCTGTTTCCCATATCACTATAGGAACACCTGGATTAGAGACAAGAAAAACCACGCCCAGATATATGTGTGTTCTGGGGAATTGACCTCAGATCCTCAGACTTGCACAGAAAGCTCTCCTGCCTCTTGTACCATCCCCCAAGCCCACACATACTTGCTTTTGCCAATAATGGAAGCTTCTAGGTACAGCTTTGGTGAACATACAATATACACACCTTGTATAAAGAACTGTGGGGTGGGGGAGAGGGAGGGATCTCAACCTTGAGCCTTTCGGAAAGTACTGAAGGGAGGTTACTTCCCGTGGTCCTCATTTTTCCTGCTGATGGCAGCAGTAGAGTCCTAGAGAGTGAGCGCTAAGACAGCAGGTCAGGGCTGGAGGAATAGAGTGCACTCACTCCATAAACCACCTCAGAGGAGCTGGAGATGAGGCCAGGCAACAGGGCTACTCCACTCTCCATGATGGCTCTGTGGAAGAGTCCTTTGGACATGGGGGACACAACAAGTGAAGACACACTTGTGCCACCTGCTGACTCGCCAAAGATGGTGACAAGGTCAGGGTTGCCTCCAAAGTGGGCGATGTTCTGCTGGACCCAGCGCAGGGCGGCCACTTGGTCCAGGTAGCCCCAGTTGCCTCTGGCGTGCTGGTCTCCAGTGCTGAGAAGTGAAAGGGACATGGATCAAAGGGCTGTCCAGGTTCTTCTCAGCTGCCACTGCCCATCCCAGCCCAAGCTCACCTGAAGAAGCCCAGGACTCCCAGGCGATACTGGATAGTGACCACAGCCACATCCTCAGTGGCTGCCAGTATGGACCCATCAATCATAGAAGCCATGCCTATAACCAGAGCACCACCATGGATCCACACCATCACCTGGAGGAGTCAAGAGAGATGTCAGGAGGCTTCTTTCAGGCACAAGTTCAAGAGGGACTGCCTGCCAGATTATTGTCTTCTTTCTATCTGTGCAGCTAAACACACACAGGACTCCTCAGCATCTAAGACCCAGGCCACAGGTGAGGAACACAGTCTCATCAGCGTATTTCCAAGCCCCACAGTTACACCAAGAATCTCAGTTTGGATTAATGGATTTAAGTCCAGAGTGATGTCTCTATCACTCCCAGACTCCTCAAAAATGTGGAGAAGGGTGTCTCCATAACAGTTTTCCTGATTATGAATCAAAAGCATCACCAAATCTCATTGGCACAACCAATATCCCAAAGTTGGAAATTTGGCTTATCTCAATGTTCATCCTTGGATTCCTGCCTGGGCTCTAAGGCTCAAGTTTGTTGAGAATGTCCTGAGTGAGTCCATGGAGCACAAACCCTGACCTCTCAGAGTTCCAGTGCTCAGTGTCCTATATCCAGGGGTTAGCTGCCCACCATGACTGAGAAGGCTCTCGTGGACACCTTAGGAAAAGACTTCTCATTAGGGTTTACACTGCAGTGGAACTCAGTTGATTTTATGCCTTCTAATCCTCTTGAGAAAGAAATCTCCACCTCCACCCAGTTGACCATGGCCCAACTCTCACAGGCAGGTTAGAGCCCTCATGGGCATGCGCTGGTGTGTAGACGTTGAGATATAGGCAGTCCTCGGACATAGAGATGGGAGGCATGTAGTGTTTTATCATCTTCAAAACCCCTGAATTCATCATATCCTCATTTTGTGGACACCTGGTGACAATGACAGACAGTTATTACAAGACATGTCTGGTAGTTAAAATTGGGTTTTAGTATGGATTTTCTCTCCGACATGTTTGGCCCCTTCCTTCAAAATATTCCCCTAATGCATGAGTACGCTCTAAAGCCCTTTCCTACCAAGGTAAAGGCTACAGGCTCAATGAAATGAACCAGGTTTCACCCCACATCCAGAAACATAGGGTAGTTCACATTCCCACGTAGTTTCCAGAGGAAGCTTTTAGACATTTCTTTAAACAATGACACTTGGCTCTATGGATTGTCCCAGTGAGTGCTGAGGATGGAGTGGCTAAGGACACATCCCTGATACCCTCCTGAGAGACTTACAGTACATGGCACCAGGCCCTGGGCTTTGGCTGGTTAATGTGTTTATATTGGCGCTTGTCCCTAGATCTCTTCCATAGTGGCAGAGATCACTTGGCACAATCTGAATCTCGGAACCTTTTTTAAAGTTTCTTTCTCACTGAAAAACTGATAGACAACTCCCTACAGGAACTGGACTATGACCCAGGAGATTGGCAAAGTTGCTTTGTTAGAAGCCTTAGTCATGCATCTGAGAATGCACGGCAGACTGCACATCACATAAAGAAAACTTCTGTTATGTCGGGATGAAGGAAGCCCCTCATTCTGGCCCAGAGCTCAGAGCACATCCTCACCCCAGAGGTTGAAAGTCCTCTGAACCCCAGAACTTACATGGCTGGATAGGAGGTCCCATCTCTCACACCACTCCATGGCTCAGGGGCTTCAGGGGGTACAAAACGCAGTGGTCCTATAGGTGGCTTGGCAAAGGGGATTCCCAGGAAGCTGTGGACACCAACTTCGGTGTTTTTCACCTTGACGAGGCTTCCTCTAACCTGGCCAGTGTGTGTGTTCCTGATGGGGCTGGCTGAGTCCTGGCCTGGGAGAGAAGCCACCAGGGTTACTCCTACTCAGGCAGCTGCCGCCATACTGTTGTTTCCCACCTCATTTTCTCTAGGGTCCACGGGGGAGGGAATCTGGGGTGCCTGGGATTAGCTATGAGATGTGGGGAAAGGAGTTTCTTTATCGTCCCGATGTCCAGGAACATAGCTCATGCTCCTTTTGAGTGGTGGCTGTGCAAGCGTGTGACCAACAAGGAGACATCCTTAGAGCCACTTGGTAGCATGGGTATATTACTTTCATGATCATCCAGAGTTCTGTAGCAGCTACACACACGCACAGAGGAAGGAAATGTCCCCTTGGTTCTTTCCCCTAATATGCAGGTCCAGTGCTGCTCAGACCTCCTTAAACTGGATGGATTTTGTGGTAAGGACATCTCTAGCCTCTGGGTGCTGCAGGGCTCATTGTGTGGGTTTTGGTGGGGGCACAGGGAGGTCCATAATTCCCACCCTTTTATCTGCCATCTTTACCAACTGCTCCCTTGTTGGTTCCTTCCCTTCTGTAAGACAAGCTGCCCACTCTGCAGATCTGGGCGGCCCTGACCCTGGTCCTCAGTGCTCACTGAAGGAGTCTCACCTTGTACATGCAGGAAGAGAAGCAGGAGCCCACAGGTCACAGCCTTCAACCAGCCAGGGAATCTTTCCAGTTTCATGGTCGGCTCCTAATCTGAGTCCGTGTTGCTACTGGATAGCTGTGTGTCACGGACAGAAAAGAGAATATGTGGGCCTTGTGCAGGCAGGACGGTGGACCTACAATAAAGTAACAGAAACTCAGCAGGGTGGGGCAAAGTTTGTTCTTGCTCTTTGGCCTCCATGAAATAGATATCATGGCATCTAAAGCAACTCTGTGATACCAGGAGTCCTGTATGAAAACTTAAGTGAACTCAAACCGTGACGGATTAACATAAAGGATCATGAGCTAAATTTTCCCAGTGAAAGAATTATTTCCATCCTTGAAGTGTGGATTGTTGCTTACCTCATCCTCTTATGCAAATTTACCAAGTTACTCCAGTGAAAGGTAAATTTTATTGTATAGAGATCATTTGATGGCAAAGCTTTCCAATGGTAAGAGGGTTACATAGTGTCTAAAAATGCCTTGGTGAAGTGTTCTGTACATCCGCAGAAGTCTACATCTCACAGAGATGTGTATACAGCAGGAACTCAGTAATGCCCTCAGGTGCCTGTGGAAGTACCAGGCACAGCTCCTCTGCCCAGCTGTAGAGGCCAGGCAAATAGTATTCTCATAGCTCTCCTGCCTCCTGGTGGTCAGAGAGGGCACTGCAAGAATCATCATTTGGATTATGATGTTCTATTGGTTTAAAACAACAAATCGAAAAATAAAAACAACAAATGAAAGAAGGAATGATACCAGTGTTCCCAGGTCAGGGAATAATTGCACACCGCTGTAATCTCAAGCCCCTAGACAAGAGGACTGTGTTTTGGACATGAAGTAAATTTCAGGACAATCAGTCCAACATATTGAAACTCCCTTTTTTGAATTTACAAATACACAATATAAGGCATTCCCATCAACCCCTTTGCTTGTTACTGTGCTCATTTTGGGAGGGGACAAGGGAGGGTGCACAGGCTGGGGTGGAAAGAACTTGAATTCTAACCCCACAGTAGATTTGGAGCTGTAAAATAGTGAACACCGGATCCCATTCTATTAAACATCTTCACAGATGACACAAACATCTTCACAGATGACACAAACATTTTCATAGATGTGCTGTGATCATGCAAGGGTGGGCCTCAGAGTCAGCAGAACCCTCGAGGGTAAAAACAAATCTCAGCAGACACAAAGGAATCAGCCCTACTCTTCTGGACACACACACACACACACACACACACACACGTACACCTCCTGCAGATGCTCCACTCACAACACAACCCGGGAAACAAAAATCACACTCTCTTTTTACAGTGGATAATATTGGATCTAGGTCTTACACGTGTCAGATAAGAACTGTGCCACTGACCTGTATTCCCAGATCACTGGAAATTTTAACCTCAGGCTTGTAAAGCTTCTAGATACCCAGACCTATCTCTTATAAAACTTAAAGCACTTGGACCTTGCAGCAGAAACAGACTGTATTGATGGAGTACGTTAAATGTAGATCATCTGTGATGTTTGATTAGCAAACACTAAGTAGCAACATTTTCCATCATTCATGGCGTTAGTGGCTAATGTGGGGACCGCTAGTGTCGTGTTCTGAATGTTAATGCACCACATACCTATGTTGAAACCTAGTCTCCAGTGGGATGTTAGTATCATTGGGTCTTTAAGAGTTGTCACAGGGACCAGGAGATAAAAAAGCCACGACAGAGAACTGGATCTAGGGTCTTGCACAAGTTAGATAAGTGCTATACCACTGAGCTGTATTCTGTGACCCTTGGGGTTTTATTTATTCTTTGGTAATTTCATATATGAACACAATGTGTCCAGATCTTGAACACAATTAGTTATTCCATCTGCCCAGTAGAAGACACAGGTTTAGTCCTTGGCATAGAGAAATAGCCCTCACCACACAGCACATATGCTGGTATGTGCTTCATGGTCTCCAAAACTACAAACACACTAGTTGTTTGTAACTCACATAGGTTATTGTACATACATGTTCACACATGTATATAACATATATATTCTTTTTTTTATTGAGAAAAGGAGAAAAAAAAACAAATTTCCTCCTCCTCCCAGCCTCCCATTTCCCTCCCCCTCCTCCCACCCTTCTCCCCCTCCCCCCACTCCTCTTCCCCTCCCTCTCCAGCCCAAAGAACAGTCAGGGTTCCCTGCCCTGTGGTAAGTCCTAGGTCCTCCCCCCTCCGTCCATTTCTAGGAAGGTGAACATCCAAACTGGCTAGGCTCCCACAAAGCCAGCACATTACGTAGGTTCAAAACCCCGTCTTGAGACCTTGTGTATATACATAGAATGGGTCGTCCTTTAGCTCTTAAGATAACAAAACCCTCCTACTTCAGTCTTCCAAGGAGCTGAACCACAGACATCTATCTCAGAACTGAATGAGCTGGCAGCCTGAACTGATGAAGACAGCGGGGCTGAGGCTCACCAGAAGTTTCATAAATCATTTGTAGATAGGAGAAAACTTGGTGTTTGACAAGAAGTGGATATGGAAATTTGACAGTCAACCATTACCAATGTAGACAGTTACCCCAAAGCGTCTAAAGAGCAGAAAGCACTGAACTGTATTCCCAGATCACTGGAAATTTTTTGTTCTTTGGTAAATTCATACGCTAATAAAATATGTCATATTCAACCCTACACCACAACACCCTCAAGATACCCCAAACTCCCACCATATTCTTCTTCTAATTTTGTTATTCCTTCCTCTTCTCTTCCTTCTCCTTTTCTCCTCCTGCTGTTCTTTCTTTTCTTTTTCTCCCTTCTCTGCCTCCTCCTCCTCCTCCTTCTTTTTCTCTTTTTCCTCCTTTAATAACCCATTCACTGAAATTAGACTTAATCATTTTTGTACTTATCATGTGGAGAGAAACTGTAACTAATGTTGCCTTCCCTGGAGCTTGCTCAATAGCTCAGGCAGGTTTATCTTGTGATTCCTGTCCTCAGACCTCTGAACAGAAAGGATTGCAGGCCTATGTCATCTGATCTGCTTTTTATTTTATTTTATTTTCTATGGTGTTGGGCATCAAACCCAGGGCCCTGTAATACAGGGCAAGCTCTCTACAACTGAGTTATATCCCTAACCTTAAAACTTCTCTAACTGTTCGACTCATGTGTCACATGACTAGGGAATCTTGCTCTAGCTTGTAAATTCAAAACTTGAGTACATGTGATCACATGAAATCATGTGTGAGAATATCCATACAGCTTTATTAAAATACAAACCCGGGATTGGAGGCTCATGCCTATAATTTAAACACTCAGGACGCCAAGGCAGTGATATCACGAATTCAGGGTCCGCCTGGGCTACATAGAGACCTTGTGCAAAAATGAAGAGCAAATAAACAAGTGAAACAATAGGTTGGGTGAAAATAAGCAGTTGCCCATCGTTAGGGTAAGTGGATAGAATGTGGTGTGTGCACAGCTGGATGGCATTCCACAGTAGAAGCAAACAAAAACATTGTGTGAAGTGTCACAGCCAGTCACCCAACTTTCCACTTGTACTTCACTGGAAACGAGCCCCAATATAGCAATTTAAGTAATGTCTTGGTTACAGTGGCCAGTGAATGACAGCAAAGGGGCATGAGGAAAGCCTTGGTGGGGGAGTGAGGGCTGTTCTGAACCGGACGTGGCGGCAGTTGCATGCGAGTTTTTTCAGACTTACGAAGTCATTCATCTAAAAGAGAGTTCACAGTAGTCTAAGGGAATAGTTTGGGCAGAGCACTTGCCTGACACACATAAGCCCTCACATCAAGCCCTCGTCCCATAAAGACAACCCACAGCCAAGATACTAAAAGTGAGATCATTATTAAATGTCTAGAACAGATTCTGGCTCGGTGTTGGAAGTTTAGTGTGTATGTACAGAACTGAAAAGCAAAAACAAGCTTGCAATAAGAACTTTAATAAATTCTCTACACATAGAATGGGAACAACCTGCACGGTCAGTCTCACTAAGAGGACAGTCTTCCTTGTCCCCTGTTCAAGTCAGCAGGACTTAATGTTGTCCTTGGAATTCCATTGTTTACACATCCTACCAGCAGAGGGCTCAAGATGTAATCCTTGAGACCTCTAGCAAGAGACCTGTATGACACCATAAAGCAAATCTGTGGACATCTGGTACCTGATTCTCAATCTATAAAACTGTACATTTGATACCATTTGTAAGTTGTCGAGATTATGACTTTTGGTTTTGTTTCTGAGCTGTGGCCTTGTTATTTTGCCCTGGGCTTATATAATCCTCCTGTCTCAGCCTCCAAACACTTGAGGCCACAGACGCTAAGAGCCCAGCTTGTAGTTTATGATCTATTGGGAGCAGCTTTGTGAAATTATGAAGTCAATAGGGATTTGGGAAATCAGATTTTAAGAATTTTCTGTTGGCAGATGAGAAACAGAAAACATGAACTTGATGAGAAAGGACAGAGGAATTCCTGTTGTCAATTGTGCCCAGAGCTTCTGTTTCATTTGAAGAGATTCTAAGGCTTGGAAAAGAAGAGAAAGAGGATGTGAAAAGATGCTGAGAGGAAGGAAAGCAGGGAGGGAAGGAAGGAGAGAGGGAGGGAGGAGCGAGCCTAATCACAGTGAAGTGTTAAGATGGGGGAACATTGGGGTTCACACATCCATATGGTTATGAGAGCATTTACTGAGTCTAATAAAATGTGTCCAGAGGATAAGGAGTAACGCCCAGAGGGATTGTCTTCCTGACTGAAAAGGCAAAAGCTGAGGTTAGAAATGCTTATGTGAGCATTGAAACAAATAAGTTAAATAAATGGAATTTGTAACCTCAGGATGACCCCATCCACCTTTCCCGCCACAGGGCACTAAAGCTCTGTGTGCTTCTCCTGAGTCCTCTTTAGCTCCTGGATCTTCTGAGGCAGAGTCTTCGTCCAGAACTGCAGCTTCCTGGCCTTCAGGGCTCTACCCACAGCAGGCTGGATGTCCAGCTTCAGGTACTGCTCATCATAACCCAACTCAGGCCAGTAGGGTAGACCCTCACTGTTGGGGTTCCTGTGGATATGTCACCAACAGGGAAGGGTGAGGTTACTTTCACCCAAGACATGATGCCTCGATTTGGGTCAGAGCAGTGGATGAGTAGGCCAGGGGTCTGAGGGCACAGGAGGACTGGTGTACAGATGTAGAACTCAAGTGTCGCCCACCAGTGTCTGTCTGGTCAACCTGAAGCAAGGGAAGCTCTCTAGCTTTATGTCTTCCTCTCAGAGGGAAAATCAAAAGAACAGTACCACAATGGTGTGACTCACCAACAACAAGGACTCTGTGGGATGAGCAGTAACTAAAAGCTAGAAGGTGTCTGCCTAAGTGTGCCCTGGGTTGGAGAAAACTACTGTGAAAACAAGGACCCATGCATAATAATGAACACACCCATATGGAAGCCCTGGATGGAGACCCAGCCAAAAAGAGGTTGAGACAGGGGTGCATTCTCACCCATGTCTTGCAAAGTTGGCCCAGTACTTCATCATCCTCCTGTTCAGCAGCTTCTCCTCCTCAGTGAGGTCAACTGCAGACAAAAGGAGACAAGGGTCAAAGTTCTCGCTACCTCATGCATCTGCCAACTCAGGCTCTACAATAGCAACCATAGCCTGACCCTTACCCTGGCCTGGTGTATGCTCTCTTTCCTCAGCACTCAGAACCCAGGGTCTGTTTATGCCTCTACCTGAATTCTCTCAGGTTCACTCCTACCCCAGTCTGCTTTCATTCCTTCTAGCAAAGCTAGACTAGGAAAGGTTCATATTCTAAACCTGGTAGAGGTTTTGTTGGTTCGTTGGTTTGTTTGTTTGCTTGTTTTTTTTTGTTTTGTTTTGTTTTGTTTTTTGTCTTATTTTTTTTTTTCAGCTCAGAAATGGTGAACACTTGATCCTGTTCTCTTTGAGATCCTCGGTTTCTTCAACTAGACTGAGAGCTCAGCCTTCCCTGAGGACCTCATCAGGGACTCCATTCAGCTCAAGGAAAACAAGGAAGACTCACGTTTCAAGCCCCAGAGGTTGGAGCCAAAGACAAAGGCACCGTGATCACCGTGGTCGGCCCTCACATGGGATGGCCTGAGGTGCTTATGCTTGGTGAAGCTGGGCTGGTGCTGGAACTGATAGAAGTAGACAGGAGCATGGGACCCTGGGAGTGAGGACAAATATTGACATAACGATTTCTCACATGGAGCGTTCCCACTTAACCTTCACTGAAAAGAAACCTTGCTCTAAAGTTATCTGGAATCACAGTAGAGTAGTGAGCCTCAGACTGGAGCACTGAGTACGGGAATCATTTTACTAAACAGTGGCCCTGACATTCCCACGTGAGTAGTTTTGACCAGACCCCAAGTGTGACTAAAATGTTTCTTCCTCTGGACCTGGATATGATGCCGTTCATTTACTCCAGACATAAGGATTTGCTGAGGTGTGCCTCACTGTCTTCAGGTACCTGATGTTAGAGACCTGATGATGACATGGGTCAGGCCTGGACACTACAGAGTCCATCTGGGACCCACAGCTCTGAGCTTCTCCTGTCCTAGGGATTGTTACAGATGTACTCACGCTGAAAATGAGCTACTTGGAGTGCAGGGATCACAAACATGAAGTCCGCCATCATGTTTCTGAACTGTGCTTGCAGGGTCTGGGCATCCTCCACATCCCCCATGTACTCTTCCATTAGCAGGTCACTACATTCAGGAGACAGCATCTACACCAGGAGGAATCAGGAAGGGAGATGTCAGGCAAGTCCTTGGATAGGTGGGCAGCAGCCTCCTAGTAAGGAATGTGGCCAAGGATGAGACAGGGTATAGGCAGAAAAGTACAAGCATTGGGTGAGCCCACACAGAAACACACACATGCATTAGCCTTTATTCCGGGTGTGACATCGGAGAAGAATATATGGGAACCCTCTCTATCAGGACAGGAACCAAGGTTTCTCACCATATGTGCTGCTGTGTTCTTCAAAATACCCGGCAGGGTCTCTCGGGTTATGTTCTTTATGACATGATCAAAGCCCATGTACTGGAAAGTAGAGGAGAGTCTTAAGTATAGGATGGGTTGTCTCTAGAGCAAAGTATCTCTGAGTTCCCACCACCCACCATCTGAGCTTAAGTTCCCAGGAGCTTATAACAAGGTCTCACCAAGGGGATTCCCCAGCCAAATTCATCACTGTCGATACCAATGATGCTGGGGACAGGGCGAAAATCCCCAGAGGCCAACAGCTCCCGAGGGTGCCTAGGTAGGAACGTCCCATCCACCACACCAGGGGTCATAGTGAAGACCTATGGGGCATTAAGGGTCATTGTTGAAGATAAACCACATAAATAATCAATATTCTGATGCCCACTGAATGCCCACACCATTTTCCCATTTCCTATAGCATCTCAGGATCTCAATGTTAACTCCAGAAGAAACTGGACATCAAAATTAGCCTGTCTTTCATTTTGCACAGAGTACTAAAACAACACCAAACCAAGCAGACTAGTTTTAACTAGTTCCAGTAGTAAGTACTGACAACCCTAAATCCTGGAGACCAGATTCTCCGAGCCACACAATTTTCCCAACCTGGTTGATAGCCAGAATCTCTTCTTCACTCTTGTCTCGGAGGCAGAGTACCATGGCCTCTGGGTCCCTCGCTTTACATCCAGAGAGGTTGGCCACTTTCTGCAAACGGAATAGGTGATGGTTAGCTCGTTCCTTCCACTAGGGGGCAGAGTTTCCTTGTTCCAGTAGATGGCATTGCCCCTAAATACCACATCCTGCTGTTTGCTGTTTGCTGTGTGTGAAAGTGGAATCGTTCACGTTTTCTGTGGTTCAGAGGTGACAGCTGGGACAGGGACTGTGCTACCTGCATATTTGTTCTGTTGTTGCTTTGTTTCTGTGTGTGGAAAATAGATATGCTGTGTCATATTTTGCCTGTGAAGTTCAGAGAACACCTTCAAGCGTCACTTGTCACCTTACACCTTGTTTGCATTTGTCTACACAAGCTTAGCTGGACTATGTCTATTCAAGGATTCTAATGTCTCTTTTCCCATCTCTGCATAGGAGCACTGGGGTAACTGTCACATAGTACCACCTCTAGCCTTGTGTGGGCTCCGGGTGTTTGAACCTGGGGACTCACACTGGCACAACAAGTATTTATAACAGCTGACCCTTTCCCTCAATCTATGTGTACCAATTGTCTCTATCAGATTGGTCCATACATAAGTCTGGGCATTTTCCTGGTAAATGACTGATACAGAAGAGCCCATCACATTGAAGGGTACATGCCACACATGGGCAGGTGTCCTGGGCTGTATAGGAAAGCAAACTGAGGAAGCCATGGGTATCCAGCAAGTATGCAGTATTCCTCACTGGTCTCTGCTTCAGTTCTGGTTTCCAGGGACTTGCCTGAGAGCCCACTCTATCTTCCCTTCAAGTTGTACTATAAACTGTAAGCTAATATTAACCTCTTTTCTCCCAAAGTAGCTTTTGATTATGGTCTCTGTAATAGTAATAAGGAAATCATGCAAATGAGTTTTGTCAATGGTAGAAGCCACTGGACACAGCTTCTCTGTTGCGTATCTTATTCAGCATACATAAAGCAGAGGGGGATGGATTGTAAATTTTATGCCTCTCAGAATTTACTGGAAATAATCTATTTCCAATGGTCATTTTTTCTTCACTTAAGAGATTAACGGAGTACCAGAGGCGCAGACTGAAGCACCAAAGTAGGAACTGTTATTTATTTTTTTTAAATATTTATTTACTTATTATGTATACAATATTCAGTTTGTGTGTATGCCTGCAGGCCAGAAGAGGGCACCAGACCTCATTACAGATGGTTGTGAGCCACCATGTGGTTGCTGTGAATTGAACTCAGGACCTTTGGAAGAGCAGGCAGTGCTCTTAACCGCTGAGCCATCTCTCCAGCCCCCAGGAACTGTTATTGATAAGGACACTCACTGTGTAAACCACCTCAGGTGTGTCAGAGATAAGGTCAGGCAGCAGGGCCACTCCACTCTGCATGATGGCTCTGTGGAAGAGTCCTTTGGACATGGGGGACACAACAAGTGAAGACACACTTGTTCCTCCTGCTGACCCGCCAAAAATGGTGACCTGGCCAGGGTTGCCTCCGAAGTAGGCGATGTTCTGCTGGATCCAGCGCAGGGCAGCCACTTGGTCCAGGTAGCCCCAGTTGCCTGTGGCATGCTGGTCTCCAGAGCTGAGAAGTGACAGGGACAGGAATCACAGATCTGTCCATATTCTACTCAGACCCCACTGTCCAGCCCAGTTCCAGGCTTACCTGAAGAAGCCAAGGATACCCAAGCGATACTGGATAGCAACCATTATTATATCCTCAGTAGCAGTCAGTATGGATCCATCAGTCATGGAAGCCATTCCCAGAACAAGTGCACCACCATGAATCCATACCATCACCTGGAGAAATCAACACAAATCTCAAGAGGCACAACCAGCCCATGGTCAACTGGACTACATACTAGATTATCAATTGCTTTGCCTCTGGGAAGGTCAATTTACACACAGATCTCCTTAGGATTTTGGGACACAGTCCACAGATATGGTACTCTAGACCTATAAGCATATTACCATTCCCAATTCCCCATCAGGAAATCTTAGCTTGAATTAATGGCTTTACGTCACAAGTAATGAGATCATCACTCTCAGACTCATCAAAGTGGAGCAAACAGGAGTGTCTCCATGTGCGTCTTTCCTGATTGCTAATCAGAAGAGACATCAGATCCCATTGGCACAACAGATAACCTGCAGCTAGGAATTTTGATGATGTCAATATGCAGCCCTTGAACACTCTCTTGAGTGGGTCTACCAGGTTCAAGTTGGTAGAAAAATTTCTGGTTTAATCAAAGACATAGAGCCTCTTATCTCTCAGAGCTCCAGAGCTCTGAGTCCCACACCCAGGGGTAAGCAGCTCAGCATGGCTGGGATCACCTTCCTGACCCCAATAAGTTAAGACTACCTATCAGGGTATAAACTAGAGTACAGTTCAGAATTACTTTTTCCCTTCCAATCCTCCAGAGAAAGAAACATCCTCCTCCCCAGCCGACAATACCCTGCCACTCACAGGCAGGTTAGATCCTTCACGGGCATGCGCTGGTGTGTAAATGTTGAGATACAGGCAGTCCTCAGACATAGAGATGGGATGCATGATCAGATTCATCTCCTCAGCGCCCTCTAGAGTCATTACATCAGTCTGCAGACACCTGGAGAACATGGCAAACAGTCCAAGATATATAATACCAAACCTAAAAATCATAGTCTGAATTTTCTCTTAGGCACCTTCAGCTACTGCTTTCCATGATTTCCTACTAACATCTGATCCCTCTCTGAAGTCCCTTCCTACCAAGGTAAAGGCCACCAGCCCTGTGGGAATGGGGATGGAGGAGTACTTTTAGAGAGGCCTCTGGTTGGGTAGTAGCGCCCTGAGGGCTAGAATATGGGGAATATGAGGACTGCTGCCATCCTCTATGAGATGGTCGCCTTCCCATACTGACTTTTATCCCTTCTGTGCTACTTAAACCCTGGTGTGGGGGTTGGTTTTGACTGTTGACTGACACAATGTGGAATCACCTGGGAAAAGAATCCTAATGAGGAATTTTCTAGATCAGCCGTTCTCAATTTGACTAATGCTCTGAGACATTAATAGAGTTCCTCGTTTTGTGACCAACCATACACTCTCTTGTTGCTACTTCATAAGTGTAATTTTGCTACTGTTATGAACAGTAATGTGAATATCTGTTATACAGGATATTTGATATGCAAACCCTTGTGAGGGTTGCAACCAACAGGATGAGAACCACTTGTCTAGATCCTGTTTGCCTGTGGGAAGGCCCATGGCAAATTATCTGATTACATTGATTGACAGAGAAACACCTGCCCATTGTAGGCGGCACCAGTGCCTGGGAAGGGGCTTCAGAATTGTTTAGGAGTCAGGAGAGTGAGTGAACGAAGCATTAGCAGTCATGCATGTAACATATAGGCTCAGTTTCTGATTAGCGATAGGACGTGATCGGTCCTCTTAAACTTCTGCCCTGTGGTTTCCACCTGTAACCGATTGTGACCTGGAATTGTGACCCATAGTAAAATCTTCCCTCTCTGCATTGTTTATGTCAGGGTCCTCTATCACAGCAACACAAAGCAAACTAAGATACTTGGGTGTTGGGGCTGTGACCACACGGGAGCTATAGGGATGAATGGACAACACCACAGGGTAGTGAGACATTCTCCATCTCACTCCAGACTCTCACCGTACCTCCTTCTTCCACATTGTCTCCAGTTAAAAGCATGTGTAATTGTTCGTTAGCCAATGGCACCTAGAAAACGGATGGTCACAATGACCTTGAAGAATAGCCTTAGTCTGTGTTCCTCACTGCAGAACCTGCAGCTAAGTCCCTACAGGCATCAAGATCTGACCCAGGATCCTGGCACCATCGTTTCTCTCTAATCCTTAGCACATTCCTCTGAAAACTGCATGGGAGATGCCCTCAGGACAGACAGAACACTGCTATAGAGCTGAGACAGAAGAAGCACAGCAGTGTGGTCTAGAGCTCAGGCCTGAAGTCCCCTTGGGCCCCAAAACTTACATGGCTGGAAAGGAGGTCCCATCTCTCACACCACTCCATGGCTCAGGGGGCTCCGGGGGTGCAAAACGCAGTGGTCCAACAGGTGGCTTGGCAAAGGGAATCCCCAGGAAGGTATAGACACCAAGTTCACCGTCTTTCACATGGACGAGGCTTCCTCTCACCTGCCCTGTGTGTGTGTTCCTGATGGGGCTGGCTGAGTCCTGGCCTGTAGGGGAAGAGAAGCCATCAGTTGTCACCACAGAGTTACACCACGGGGTAGGTAACCTGGGTCCTCTCAGCTCAGCTGTGCGATGTGAAGACGAGGTCACCTGGATTACCTATGTTACTATTGCTGGAAAGCATGACTGTTGACCCTCTTGGAAACTGACAGGTCACTTCTCTAGTCGTCAAGGCGTCAGGCTGAGAGCCTCTTGGCATTATGAAGGAATTATTATCATTATCCACACTGCCACGTGGAGTTCCAGCCACAACCACACACAGAGGAGGGACATGTCTTCTGTCCCTGCTGGCTCCACAGTACAGGATAACTTTACACATCTCTGACTCTTCCTGTGCCACAGGGCCCATCCTGTGAGCTTTGGTGGTGGCATTAAGGGGTGTACAAATTCACACTTTCATCTTCACCTCCACCAGCTCCTCCCTCCCTGGTGCCTTCCCTCCCAAAAGCTCAGCCTCCGACTCTGCAGAACTGGGCAGCTCTGACCCTGGTCCCTCTGCTCACCATGCACGCGGAGGAGGAGAAGCAGGAGCCCATAGGCCACAGCAAACAGCCAGCCAGGAAGTCTATCGAGCGGCATGGTTGAATCCCAGAGCTAACTCTGTGCTGCTACAAGATGACAGTCTCACGACAGCAGGAAGCAGAGAAGGTAGGACTTGCCCAGGCAGGAAATTTATTTATACCTTTTGATGTGCAGGTGCAAAGTTCTTATTGCAGTAGAACTGATAAGGGAGAAACCACTGGGAGCCAATAGCCAGCAGGCAGGGAAAAGTCACTCTGCAGTTTCTCCTCCTTCTCTGGACTCTGAGAGAGACGGAGCATAGCACCTGAAGTCCTTCTGGAATCAGGATCCCTGACATGAACTTGGAGTCACCAGGATTTCTGGCCCTTTAATCCAATGTGGTGGGGGAGTGAAGACCCCAACAACACACACAGATACACAGACACACAGTTGTCACACAGTCACACACACACACACACACACACACACACACACACACACACACAGCCTCGTTTGTACCAGCACTGACATGAGAGCTGCTGGGAGAAGCACAGCCACTACTGCACACAAAGTCCTGGCCTGCTGTGCTGGGGACCAGGAAATGAGGGCATGACAGACAGTCACCTAAGGACCTAAAAGACCCGCAGGCTCTAAGTCTGGACATTGGGTGAAGATAAGTGTTTGGACACCATGGGTTTGTCGACTCTTCCTTACCTCAGAAAATGTCCTGCTTTGGGTGCTGTGCAGACCTGATCCTCTCTGCCTGGGAGTGCAGGGAGGGGTCCAGGGAGACCCTCCTCCTGCTGTGTGTCACCTCTACAGCTCCACCTCCCTGGCCCCTCCCCTCCCACAGCACCACATTCAACACTGCAGAGTCTGGCAGACCTGATGAGTTGCAACAAGAAAAGTTAAAAGCCCCAAATCAGCCAAGTGAATCTTCTCCTGCAGCCCTCCCCCATCTGACCCGCAGGAATCAGCATCTTTGGTGCCACCTTTGTGGATGAGGCCAGGGCAGCAGCCACTCACAGCCACCCAAGAGTGACTTCCAACATCTTTCTCAGTCAAGTGTCACCCTGTCCTGTGACTTGCTGCCTGCACACAATGGCCTTCCAGATAGCATCTTTGTCCATGATTCTCACTGCCTGTGATGACTGACAGTTATTGCAACAGATAAAACCTATGGAAACGGTCCTGGTTAGAGCCTGCCCACACCCACAGTGCTTTACCTCACCATGAAACCCTGTGTAATGGAGTGAAATGTCCTGTGACTGGAAGCTAAGAAGTCATATCCAGACCAGGAGTCACTGGTGAAAATCAAATTAGGTGAACAAATTTCTTCTCTTTCTGCTTTTTGCTTTTGTTTTGATTTTTGTGACAGAGTATTGTATGTAGTTTAGACTGGCCTGCTATCTCAGCTTCTCAGATTCTGGGTTTATGGCGTATCACCTATAAAACATGCAGCTAATATACCCTTTTAAGTAATCTTGGGCATCGTCTGTAAGCTTCCGCTACTTTGATGTTCTCATGGATGACACAGGTCAAGGATGAGACAGAAGAGGACAGGTACACTCTATCTCTCTTACAGTTGTCACAGAATCTGAGCCCAGGAATCCAAAGAATACCCCAAACAGTAGCCATGAGTCACTGTTTCTGCATGGAGAACTCTGGTGACCTCCCAGAGCCTGGTGACCCACAGCAGGGGTCACAGGTGAGGTGAGTTCAGTGGCTCTGACTGGGGATGATCAACAAAGTTTACACTATGAGATTGCAGAATCCCAGGAGGAGGTCAGTGGATTCACACTAGGAGAGTGTCTGCGCTGCACACACCATGGGCATGAAGCCATTTTGGCTCAAATCCTGATAAGAGCCTGAGAATTTCTGCTAGGCCCAGAGCACACATGTCCTTTGCTCTGGAAGCCAACCTGCCTTTGCCTCAAGATAGGTGCATGGTTAAATGAGCCCAGGGACCACTAAGGTCAACTGAGGCCCATGGGGCACTTCTATATGCCTAATAACTCTAGACCAGTCAAAGGATGGTAGGCCACTGTCCTGTCCTAAGTGACACACTCACATATCACACTATATATTATCATTATCCAAAAGTCCGGGAGCAGCTACAGATACAAAAGCACCTAGGAAAAGATCCCTCTGTTTCTTTATCCCCTGATCCGCAGGTCCAACACAACTTAGATCCCATACTTCTGGGCTGGCTCCTCAGTATGGGTCACCTCCTCCTGCGTCAGTGATGTTTTGCTTGGGAGAAGGCTCCTCTGTGGGCTTTGGGAGGCACACCTGAAGTCAGTTTAAGTAAGGTTCCCCTTAAGAGTCTCCCCTGAATGAGAAGGAGAAGCAGGAGCCCTTAGGTCACAGCATTTAAGCAGTTAGGAAGTTAATCTGGTTGGCATAATGCCCTCCCAGTCTGTGCTACAGTGGGGTGCACTGTGTGTCATTGACAGGAAACAGAATGTAGGGACCTTGCTCAGACGGGAATTTGGATCCAAAGTGGAGTAGGAGGAAAGCTTCCTGGGACAGGGAAAGGTCTGAACTGAACTGGCAAAGTAGAGGGTACAAGAGTCAGTTGTAGCAGATAGAACCAAGCCAGGTCCACCATTCCTGCTTCACCTTTATCCTCTATGGAAGGCACAGCAGGGCTCCCAAGGTCCTTCTAGGACACCAGAAACCCTCTCTTTAACCTGGAGCCACTGCATTCACAGTCCCTCCAGCAACAAGGCCTGGGGCAGGTGTTGGGGTGGAGGGGAGGCTGCAGAGAGCTGTAACTGGAAATATCAGGAGGGCGTCTCTAGTAGACGATGCTGAGGACGTCACAGGCAGAGGATGGGGTGCAGCTCTGAGAAAGGGGACATGGATCAAAGAGAACTGCATGAGCATGCCTGCCACCCCAAAAACTGCTCCCTGCTTCCAGGACTTACAGTTTCCTGAGTCCACATTCAGGGTCCCTCATCCCTTGCAGTTGTGATTATAAGTCTAACATCACCCTCCCTGCTCCATAGCTGTTTCATTGAAACACACTGCCAACCTGGCACCTCTGAAGGACCTACCCCCTACCCACTCCACCTCCATACTGCATTACTCTCATGGCCAGCTCTACAGAGATGAAGTTCACAATCATTTATACACTCAATTAACATTTAATGGGGACATACTGGTTGTGGTGTCTGACACTAACGAGGCTTTCAGAGCTTATAATACATGTCTATGGGTAGGAGTTTCAGAATCACATAGAACCCTGCCAAATCAGCCTCTTTTTAAACCAGTGGTAATAAAACATATTCACAGCATACAGAGAGACATCCCACATTATTTCCCCTTTTCTGTCTAATCAGAAAGGAAGGTTTTAACTTTAACATAGTAAAATTAAATGTAACAAAATGGTTATCAAGAAAAGATTACAGATACAATATTTAGTCTATTTGTACTTGACAAAATTGAATACTCTATCACCTATCCTATCTTTGTGAGTCTAAAGTTTCATATTTAACTTATATTTTCTCATAACTAAGAAAAACTGTAGTTATAGCTATCTAGTCTTCAACTCCATCGAGGACTCCAGAAGGATATAATATCACCTAAGTAAACAGGAAGTGTATTGTAAACAACTTCCAAAACTCTATCAATGACAGAAACATCTGGCTGCCTGGACAGTCACCCAAAGTTCTTCTATAATGTTGGGGCATCCATCTTCAGCCTACAGGCCCATAGTACCTGGAAGACTTTTAGATGAAGCAAGAAATTTGAAAGACTGTTCCACCTATATTGGCAATTTGTCAGTCATTTTCCTCTGTGTACTGCAGAATGTCTGGCAGTTTCTTATGTGGAGCAGGAACCCTGAAGGAGCACCTTGCCTTGTTTTGACAAAGTTCAACTGTCATTTTCTTATGGGACCTTCATGTCCAGTTTATACAGCATGCAGGCAAGCAGTCCAGGCAAGAGCAGTTCCTTGACTACATGGATAACCTTGCCACACTGAAAGCAAACTCCATAAGGAGTTTAACAAGACCAAGGATGGGGAGCTCAGAGCTGTGGGTCCCAGGTGAGCAGGATAGCATCCAGACCTGACTCACATCTTCACCAGGTCTTTGATACCAGGCACCTGAAGACACTGACCTCAGTAAATCCTTATGTTTACTGTAAAAGAGTCCAGAGGAGGAAACATGTTATTTACTGCGTCTTGTCTAAGCTGCTCATCTGGGAATGCCAGGGTTAGTGTTGAACAAAAGGCCAATGCTCTAGTCTGGAGCTCACCAATAAACTGTGATTCCAGATAACTTTGGAGCAAGGTTTCTTTTCACTGAAGGTTAGGTGAGAAAGCTCCATGTGAGAAATCATTATGCCAACATGTGTCCTCACTCCCAGGTTCCCATGCTCCTGTCTACTTCTATGGTGTCTATTGTTATATCCCCCTTTTCATTTCTAGTTCCTTAATTTGGATATATTCTCTCTCTGTCTTTCGGATTTTTTTGAATAAGGGTTTGTGAATCTTACTGATTTTTTTTCAAGAACCAAGTCTTTGTTTATTTGATTCTTTGTAATGTTTCTATATTATTTATTGGAGCTCTAAGTTTGATTACTTCTTGCCATCTCCTCCTACTCAATGTGATTTTTCTTTCTGTTCTAGTAGAGCTTTTGAGCATGCTGCTTAGTTACTAGTGTGAGATCTATTCTTTTTTTTTTTTTTGCGTAGGTACATAGTACTATAAAGTTGCCTTCAATATGTCCTGTAAGTTTGGATGTGTGTATTTATTTTCATTCAATCTTAGAAAGTCCATAATTTCTTTGTAAATTCTGTCATGACCCATTTTTCCATTAAGTAGAGAGTTGTTCATTTTTCCATAAATTTCTGCAGTTTCTGTTGTTGATGATATCTGGATTTAGTCC
Organism: Microtus oregoni; assembly: GCF_018167655.1. Lineage (NCBI taxonomy): Eukaryota > Metazoa > Chordata > Mammalia > Rodentia > Cricetidae > Microtus > Microtus oregoni. The sequence continues at coordinate 48,448,807 of NW_024543063.1, forward strand.
ATAGCAGATAGATAGAATTTAGGGTGTTTTTTCCAATTTCTTTGTATTTTCTTAGATTGCTTTGTGTACCAGTATACAGTCAGTTTTGGAGAAACTTCCATGAGCTGCTGAGGATGTCAAGGGACACAATCCATACCCTCTGCCTTACACGGGTCGAGTTCTCTTTGGCAAAATTGTACCTAATGGTCCCCATTGTCTCTTGCATCTTGTGAAGGGGAAATGGCTCCTCTGTCTGTCACTTCTCAGCATGGAGAAGTGGGAACAGTGTCAAACTGGCCATAATGCAGTGTACACTGAGATTTCTCAGGGCATGCACATTAAGTCGGGGATGTTGAAAATTTTCTTCTCCCTTACTGGAAGAATAAGCCAGTCCACCCCTGCTTATTCTTGTACTGTTGCTATCCAAAATGTCTATATGTGAACAGATGGACTCAGATGCTCTGGTTACTGCTGGAAGGCAAGAGGGAAGAGGAGAGAGGAGGCTCTTTCTGATATTGAATAGTGGCTTTGTGTAGAAAGGGGGCAATGGGTATGGAGTTCAAAGGCTTTACTATTCTGAACCAATTAACTCATCTCTATGACCTTTTGTCCTTAGAGTCTTCAAAGCAAATTAAAAACCAAAATCAACAACATTAAGTGTGAAAGCTCTTGAGATGGGTGTGAGCATCACAGGATGAATTAATACGTGTGGGTGAGGAATTAACTTTTGGGACATCAGAAAATGCCTGGGACCTAAACTTACTCTGTCACCTAGAATGGCTTCAGGTCTTCACGGTCATCCCTGAGTTTGGTAACCTGCTGATAGAGGAGGCCGTGAGAGGCACTGAGGACCCCCTGATCCCCCAACTACAGTTCTTGAGATGATGGCTCAAGATCTCTGCCCCGCAAGAAACATATGTCAAGGTGTGAAAAGAATATTGAGGAAGAATGAGATCAGGTGTTTACTGTTTTACAACTCCAAATCTACTGTGGGGTTAGAATTCAAGTTCTTTCCACCCCAGCCTGTGCTCCCTCCCCTGTACCCACCCAAAATGAGCACAGTAACAAGCAAAGGGGCTGATGGGAATGCCTTATATTGTGTATTTCTTTAAAAAAAGGGTTTCAATATGTTGGACTGATTGTCCTAAAATTCACTTCATGTCCAAAACACAGTCCTCTTGTCTAGGGGCTTGAGATTACAGTGTGTGCAACTACTACTCCCTGACCTGGGAAAACTGGTACCAGTTCTTCCTTCGTTTGTTGTTTTAAACCAATAGAACATCATCATCCAAGTAATGATCCTCGCAATGTCCTCTCTGACCACCAGGAGGCAGGAGAGCCATGAGAATACTATTTGCCTGGCCTCTACAGCTGGGCAGAGGAGCTGTGCCTGGTACTTGCACAGGCACCTGAGGGCATTATTGAGATCCTGCTGTATACACATCTCTGTGAGGTGTGCACTTCTTCTGATGTATAGAACACTTTGCCAAGGCGTTTTTAGACACTATGTAACCCTCTTACCATTGGAAAGCTTCATCATCAAATGATTTCTATACAATAAAATTTGCCTTTTACTGGAGTAACTTGGTAAACTTGCATAAGAGGATGAGGTAAGCAACAATTCACACTTGAAAGATGGAAATAATTCTTTCACTGGGAAAATTTAGCTCATGATCTTTTATGTTAATCCTTGCCTGGTCTCTGCTCCCTGCAACTCCTTGACTGCTTTGTGGTGGAACAGTTTGAAAACTCCATAGAACTTTAAAGCTTCAGGACCCTGGATATCCTATCATGAAAAGGAAATCATTTGTAATTGGTCCTTCTCTGAGGTACAAGTTATTCAAGTGTGTTGTCCCTTGGTAAACAGTGTCATTCCACATATTCAGGCAACACATCTTACCCACTACCCAGTTTAAGTGCACCCGAGTGGCACAATTTCCATCACTTTTATCCAAGCTCTTATAAATATATCAAACATAGGTTTTTGATATCAATATTTTGTTCCCACTTGGCTAAGGATCTGAGAGCAGAATTACTAAATCATACAACACAGGTGTGTTTAACTTTTTCGTTTTGTGCTGCGGGAGCTCCTTCCACTCCTTCAGCCAATAGCCTTTAAGATACCAGCCCGCTTGGGCATGGGCTCTTTTGCTTTAAAAAGCAGCGATAGCCCTGCTCTCACTCTCTTGCTTCCAGCTCCCGCTTCCGGCTGCTAGACTCTGTTCCTGGTTGCGCCAAGGGCTGTTGTCTAGGACAGTGATCTGTAAGTTTTTCCCCTTAAATAAATAACTCTTTTATTAATCATAATTCCAAACTTGTGTGGAATTGTTTTGTGACTTATGCCTGCAAGATGTGTTGTCTGCGTATGTGGAATGACAGTGTTAACCATGGGGCAACACAACTACATCTGGCGCCCAACATTTGGTTTTAGAATTCCCTGCTCAGTTACCTGCCACCAGCTGGGACTGTGCCCAGCTTGGCAAAAGCCCTCCCTCAGCCAGCCACAGCCTGTGCATGGAGCCAGCAGTTCAATATAGAATCTCACACAGCAGCCTTTCTTGCTACGGATCAGTTGCAATTCTTTATATTTTCTCTTTACACTCCTTAGATTGGATTCAAGTCCCCATGCACCTTATCATTTGCCTCCTGACAGGGCGCACTGCAGAAATCTGGGAGAGATGTGGGCTTCCCTGGTCTGAGCCAGCTGTTCCGTGGCTTTCTAATGATTTGTTTGCATTTGCCTATTCCACTGCTCTAGAGACATCTGCAGAGCAGACAGTCCGTGATTTATCTTTCAGCATTTCACTCTAAAATCAGATTTCAGACTGGCCACGTAAACTCATGTGCACCGCTGTACTCCGCTGGGTTAGTTTTATGGGTGGCCCGTGACACCTACAGGCAGGTAACGGTTATTGCACCTAATCCAGCTAATTAAACCAAGCTAATTAAACCACAGGTAAGATTTAATATCCTAAATATAGATCATAAGTTGCTAATTTAAAAGGACAATATGTTAGACAACCTAACCGTCCAAGGTTTAAATAGCCTCTTTACTTACAGCATGTGCAAGGTTTTACAAGACTTATATGATGTCTCTTCTACATCATTAATCTAAATTCTGGGGATTAGTTTTGTACTCAATATTTTTTTTCTTAAAAAATTGTTTGACACTAGGGCTAAGAATGAGGCGTTTTTTAGAAATGGTGCAGTCTTTACACACTGAAACCATGTTTCTCAAGAAAGAGTTTGGAAATCTGAAGAAGCATATGACTTCATTTAACAGAAGATTAAGCACTCTGGAGAGGGAAACAGATAATTTGGTACATAAAACCCAATCAATGATAGTGTGTGTTGAAACATTATTTGAGATAACTCACACTGTTGAATGTATTAATCAGACTCTATCAAAGGAGTATGACAGATTGACTAGTAGAATGTCTCTACAGGAAGGTAATATGTATGCTATAAAGATTATGTCCAAGGATAAGACATTATCACTACTAGACAGACTTCATACCTTGGAACCTTCAATGAGGGCATTAGAGCAGAACACTGGACAGGAAATCCAGACATTACAAAAGGCAATGGTAAACAGATTTGAAAAAATTGACGAAATTATCGAATTTGATGACCAGGAACAAAAGGAACAAAGGCAAAATTTAACCTTGTCAGTATATAAAAATCTCCAGGATAGCTTCCCCAGAGTTCTGCCTGCCTTTCCAGTACAAACAACAGAAAAATTATCTGGCCCCAAGTACCCTAAGATTGTCAAAGAATATACATGGGAGCCCATACATATGACTGATCTAAAGGAAATTAAACAAGCAATTGTAGCTTACAGACTACATTCATCCTTTGTTAGGGAGATGGTCAAAACCTGGGCTTTCAGTAACAAAGCAACACCTCAAGATTGGGCTCAGTTAATCTCAGCAGTCCTAGAAAGTGGACAGCAATTACTTTGGAGGTGCTTTTTTAAAGAGGAGGCAAGGATTTTAGCATAGTGATAAAGACTTAAATAGTCCCAGAGAATTAACAGCTGAAGTAGAAAAGGAATTAATGATTGTTGAGGAGAAATTACAGGAGGCACATGTGGATAGGGTGGATCCAAATATTAATCTTATTCAAGCCATATTGCCTTCCAGAATTTCTCCCATAGGAATTTTAATGCATTGAGAACCATTGGTTTAGAGGGTTGGGACAGAGTTTTCTAGAAGGCTCCGAATCTGCATCCAATGTCTGGTACGTTTTCTCCCATACCCAGGATTCACGGATCTAGGAGTCAAGGACAGAAAAAGGACTGGTACCACTCACAGGCACCTATAAATGACACACTAGCAAAGGTTTTACTTCCTGTTTCCATGACCTGGAAGTTTTAGTTCCAGAGTTGAGCAAGTTTCTGCCAGGACACACAACAAACATTCCACTGAACTAGACCCTATGACTTTCCCTTGGTCTATTTGAGTGCCTGATGCCTTCAGTCAACAGTCTATGAATACAATGTTAGTGAAAATGGTTGGCCAGACTATCAAAGGGAAATTAGACGGCTTCTCCATAACCGAGGTAAGAAAGAGCATGACTGGAGTTTGAGAGATACTTTAAGGCATTCCTTGGTGATACCATGTCCTGTTATTAAGGTCAATAGGAAACTATAACAGCCCAACACAGGCAGAATTATAAATGGTCCAGCTACTTCATGAATGAAGGTATGAGTTGCCCTCCATGCAAAGTACCAAGACCTGTTTAGGTACATGCAAAAGAGGAGGAGCTACAAAATGTGGTAGAAGAGAAGTATAAATATGAGACGTGGTGGTTTGAGTAAAAATGCCGTCCCATGCACACATAGAGCGTGGCACTATTAGGAGGTATGGCCTTGTTTGAATGGGTGTGGCTTTGTTAGAGGAAGTATGTCACCATGGGGGCGGGCTTTGAGGTCTCGAATGCTCAAGCCTGGCCAGAATGTCTTGGTCTCTTTCTGCTGCCTGCGGATCCAGGTGCAGAACTCTCAGCTCCTCCAGCACCACATCTGCCTGCACACTGTCATGCTTGCCACCATGCTCTCCACTGTGACAATAGTGGACTAGACCTCTGAAACTGTAGCCCAGTCTCTATGAAATGTTTTCCTTTGTAAGAACTGCAGTGATGGTGGTGTCTTCCCACAGCATTAGAAACCCTAACTAAGACAGTCGCTTTGAAGTCATTTTCCCCACCCATTGCCAAGCTCTCCACGCCACTCTACCTCAAACCCCTGGCATGGCTTTGTTCAGTTAAGCCGAATCACTCTCTCCTTGCTCCCCCAAACCCAGAAAATCCTCCTCTTCCCTCTGTCCTGGACAGTAAATCACTCTCTTACTCCTTCCCTAGCAGCTCTGATTATCCCTTGCCCCTTCAATCCTTCATGTGATGTATAGACAGGAGTACAGCTGAAACTCAGGAAGTCACACAAACGGGACAACAGCCACCTCTGACCAAGCTACTGGATAGGGCCCTCCTCCCAGGGATCATGTCATAACAAGAGGAACTTACTGTATTAGCTAGAGCACACTAACCTTGACTAAGGATCTGTTAGATATATCTATTCAGGTGCCAAACACATCTTCCATATCATGTATTTCCATATGGAAGGAGAGGAGTCCTAACTTCCAAGGACTTGTCTAGAATTAATTGCACCTTGATTTTTTTCTTTTTTTCTTTTTTCTTTCTTTCTTCCTTTTTTCTTTCTTTTTTTCAGAGACAGGTCTCATTGTATATCCCTGACTGTCCCGGAACTTTCTCTGTAGACTAGGCTGCCCTCAAATTCACAAAGGGCCATCTGCCTCTGCTTCCCAAGTGCCAGGATTAGAGGTATGTACTACCACCACCCATCTTTTGAAATTGTTGCAGGCTACCTTTTATTCCCAGTGGGCAGATGTCTTCCATTGCTGGGGCACCAAGAATTTAATTCTGTCATTATTAGTCTAGAAAATCCTAAGGTTGACAGGGGAACTAAATTCCCAGTCATAAACCTCTCCTTTGCCCTTTTTGCCTTGCCCATTTACCCTCCTCCTTTCTTTTATGAGAAAAAAAGAAAAAATTTTCAGAGAGGGAGTAACCTCATATCAAGGTTGGTTTGTTAAGTGTGGAAAATAATTTTAACAACCCTCCGTAACCAATTCCATAGGGGCTATTGACTCTAATCTTCTCTCACAATTAATTGAAAATTTGTCCCTTCTCAGAAATCTCCATGAGGTTACCCAGTCCTGCCTGACATGCCCCAGGGCATCAGAACACTGCCTTTTAAGGTTAGACTGGACAGGACTGGGGGACTAATTTCACCCACAAGACACCCATAAAAAAGACCAAATATTTACTGGTTATGGTAGAGACATTATTGAGATGGGTAGAGGCTTTTCCATGAATATCTAAAGAGGCTGATTTGCTGATGAATTGAAGCCATATCTGGGTGCCTATGTCTTCACCGACCCAACTGTATGTGTTACCTGTCTGTAAGCCTGTCTGCCTGCTTCTGGAGCCCCAAATGTGCCACCATTTGCCTGGGTACCTACTAGCATCTGCCTGTGGTTCATGTGCTGATGAACAAAGTATGTCACATCAGCCTAAATAAATGAACCAGGGACAGGGGTAAGATGGGAGGAAGAAAGAGAGAGAGAGAGAGAGAGAGAGAGAGAGAGAGAGAGAACATAGAGATGAAATAGGGGCTGGAGAGGTGGCTCAGTGATTAACAGCACTTGCGGCTCTCGCAGAGAACCTGAGTTCCATTCGACTTCATGGCAGCTCAAAACCATAACTTTAGTTCCAGGGGATCCAACACTTTTTTGGCCTCTGTGGGTACCAGGAACACACAAAGTGCATCATACATGCATGTAGGTAAAACCTTAGAGATAAAATTTAAAAATTAAAATGAAAACATTTAAAAATGGAAAGCAGACTATTGGGAGGGAAGGGATCATTGATGTGAGTAGAAAAAAGACAAGAGAAGATATTGGGGGAGAATGTGATTATAAACATGACAGACATGTACAAAGTGTCATAATGAAACATTAGTGAGTCATATTTATTTTTATGAAGAAGGGGAATGAGGAAAGCACATGGGCCTATTCATACACAGTGTAATCATGTGTTATTAGACAATTTGGTCATGATTTTATAGAACCATAAAAAGTTAATACTTTGACTGACTACAAAGATGCTTAGTGCTATATACTTTTATGATATCTGTTTATGAACAGAAAAGCGATTTGTGAGATCATTAATTTTATGGCATATAAAATCTCATCAATAACCATAAAAAACTATAATAAAAAACAAATAAGTGGTCAGAGTTGCAGTGAGTCTAACTGAAACAGTCATGGCTTCACCGGGATAGGTATGTATAGACTTAAGGTCACCAATGTAACAGAGGATAAACGGGCCAAAAAAGAAATCAGAGAAACATCACCCTTCACAATAGCCACAAATAACATAAAATACCTTGGGGTAATGCTATCCAAACAAATCAAAGACCTATATGACAAGAACTTTAAAACTTTGGAGAAAGAAATTAAAGAAGACAGCAGAAAATGGAAAGATCTCCCATGCTCTTGAGTAGGTAGAATTAACATATTAAAAATGGCAATCTTACCAAAAGCATTCTTTTGCATTGAATAGATTCAATGCAATGCCCATCAAAATTCTATCAAAATTCTTCACAGATCTTGGAAGAATAATACTAAACTTCATATGGGAAACAAAAACCTCAGGATAACCAAAACAGTCCTGTACAACAAAAGAACTTATGGAGGCATCATAGTCCCGAACTTCAAACTATAAAGCTTCGGTAATGAAAACAGACAGAAGTACAAATGGAATATAATCCAAGAACTGGATTTCAATCCACCTACCTACAAAATGTTGATTTTGACAAAGAAACTAACAACAGAAAATGGAAAATAGAAAAGATATTAAAAAAAATTGTGCTGGTATAACCGGATATCAACATGCAGGAGAATTCAAATAGATTCGTCTTTATAGCCATACAAAACTCAAAGTCCAAATGGATCAAAGGCCTCAACATAAGACCAACCACATTGAACCTCACAGAAGAGAAAGTGAGAAGTGCACTTGAACGCATTGGCATAGGAGACCACTTCCTAAATATAATCCCAGTAAGCACAGTTACTGGAAGCAACAATTCATAAATGGAGACTCTGGAAACTGAAAAGCTTCTGTAAAGCAAAGAACACAGTCAACAAGACAAAATGGCAGACTACAGACTGGGAAAAGATCTTCATCAACCCAACATCTGCATAGGACTGATCTCCAGAATATACAAAGATGTAGCGGCGTAAACGAATGCAGACAGATTGTAAAAATATATATAGTTTTAATGTAGAAATAGACTTACAGAACCACCGTTCCTGCGGAGACCAGGAAAGCAGAAGAGACAGCTGGGAGCACGCTAGCCAAATTTATAGGCAGACATTAGCCCCAGGCGAACACGCCCCCTAAGGGGCGGGACTTATCCCTACATCTCCCCTTTTTGTCTAAATAAGACAGAACTAAACCAAATACAACTACATACAATAACAACAAATAATAAATATAACAAACAATATTGAGAACAAAAGCTTTGCTAAACATTCTATCTCAAGGAGTTCAAATAATGTAAAGAGTAACTACAATTATATAATCTTCAACTCCGTCAAAGATCTGAGAAGGGAATAAACACTACTCAACAAACGAGATATATCCAAAATGTGCAACAATTGACAGAGACAACTGACTACCTGGGCAATCACCCAAAGTCTCGTTTGCAATGTTGAGTCAACCAATTTTGGCTAAGGCCTAACATAACTGACATACCATTATTAAAGGCAAGGAACTTTTCAAAACTATCTTACCCTGTCTTGGCAGGATATGACAGTCCTGTTTTATCCATTGATGCACGCTCTGTATCTCTGTCAGTGGTTGAGGTATGGGCATTTCTTTGTCCAAAGGCCAGTTCTGCCAAATAGAAAGGCTCCAGATGGAGTGTCTTTGGTGCTCAACATTTTCTCGGGAATAGAGCGGTGTTGCCAGGAGCAATTGTGTCTCACTATCACGAAACTCTGAGTTAGATTAAAGGCCATTTTCTACAGCTCTTTGAAGAGGTTGAAGATTATCTATCTATACTGAGTATAATCTCTATATATCTAAAGAACCTGATTAGTCTAATTATAAAAGACAAACTTAGATGACTATTTATCTATATAATTCTCAATATCTATCTAACTTAAAGACTAAGACAATAAACAACTGTGTAACAAATGGGGATAATGACCTCCAAATATAAACACTGTACAAATATACATTGCAATATGGTAAATATATATCAATACACAAACATTATATAAGTATCTTAATCAGAGGTAGAAATGTACACTGCAATATGGTAAATATATACAATATATATTTATCAATACAATATATGTCAATACATAAAAAATGTTTTAAACAGAGATAGAAACATTCATGCATACAATAGTCAATATAATTTAACTTTGTATCAATATACAAGAATCTATACCAATATATTTGTCTAAAAGCAGTAACTCACAATTATAAATCTATTATCCCATCATTCCCTCTTTTTTTTTGTAAAAATATATATAGTTTTAATGTAGAAATAGACTTACAGAACCACCGTTCCCGCGGAGACCAGGAAAGCAGAAGAGACAGCTCGGAGCACGCTCGCCAAATTTATAGGCAGACATTAGCCCGAGGTGAACACGCTCCCTAAGGGGCGGGACTTATCCCTACACAAAGAACTCAAGAAATTTGACACAGAAAGAACAAATAATACAATAAAAATGGGGTACAGACATAAACAGAGAACTGTCAACAGCAAAATCTCAATGGGCTAAAAGACACTTAAGAAAATGGCCAACACCCTTAGCCATCAGAGAAATGCAAATCAAAACAACTCTGAGATTCCATCTTACACTGTCAGAATGGCCAATATCAAAAACACTGATGACAACTTATGGTGGAGAGGTTGTGGGTAAGGTGAACGCTCCTCCGTTGCTGGTGGGAGTGCACAATTATATATCTGCTTTGGAAATCAGTATGGCAATTTCTCCAAAGATTAGGAACCAACTACCTCAAGACCCAGCAATACTGCTTTGGGGTATATACCTAAAAGACAATCATTCCACAAGGACATGTGCTCATCTATGTTCATAGTAGCATTCATTGTAATAACCAGAACCTGCAAACAACCTAGATGTCCCTCAACTAAAGAATGGATAAAGAAAATGTGGTACAATTACACAATAGAATACTACACAGTGGTGAAAAAAAATTACATCTTGAAATTTGTTTGCAAATGGATGGATCTAGAAAAAAACATGTTGAGTGATGTAAACCAAACCCAGAAAGACAAATATATCATGTATTCACTCATAAGTGACTCTTAGACATCAAGCAACGAAAAAACCAGCCTACAGACCACAACCCCAGAGAGACTAGACAACAAAGAGGACCCTAAGAGAGACATACATGAATATATATAGGAAGAGAGGAGAGTGGAAAATAATATATAGCTCAATAAAAACCATAAAAATAGATGATCACTGTAAGGGAGGAGAGACCTGAATGCAGACTCTGTGAATTATGACTCAAGAAAGCAAGAAGTTTAGAAGAACAGGGTGTGTCGAGGGCACCCTGGGCTTGCTCCTGCTCTTCCTTTATCAAGAGGACAATTCCCAAGTATTCATTCCACTCATCTATGGGAATATCACAGTACAAACCTCCTTAGAAAAGAAACCATAACTTCCATAGCTTTCTGTTTTTTGCTCTCTGTCCCACACCTACACAGGACCTGTGACTCCAAAGACAGTACACATGGTGACCCCAGGTTTGAGGTGACGGTTGCTGGTATCAGAATAATTAGCTTCTGAAGCTATGTTGTGCCTTGCAATGAAATTATAAAAGGAAGTCACATCGCAGAAAAGCATTTGCCCCACCTGCTGAACCCTGGTTCCTACCAGTTCTGCTTAGTTGCAGCTCTCCTGCAACTTTGCCCCGCCCAACAAGCTCCCGCCTATAAATCTTAGGGTTCAAATAATTGTCCAGGCAGAGCCCACATATTCTACTTCCTGCACACAGTGCATCCCATAACAGCACAGACTCAGGCCTCAGAGCTGATCATGCCGTCCTGCAAACTTCGTGGTTGGCTGATTGCTGGAGCCTGTGCACTTCTGTTAATTGCTGTAGCCTGTGGGCTTGTGTTTCTTCTCCGCGCGCACGGTGAGACTCCTTACGTGGGTGGTGGGGGCCAGAGTTGCCAATTTTGGCAGAGGCAGAGGCTGAGGCTGTGGTAGGAAAGGTAGCAAGGGCGGAGGAGTAGGTAGAGACGACAGAGTGGAAAAGTGGCCCCTATAGCCCAGAGAGTCAGTGATGTCTGAGGACACTCAATAGAACAGAGGGCTACTCTGCCAAGCCTGGGCTTGAAAGTCAGAAGGAAGAGTGTTGGGGACAGAGAGCCAGATGGGCCATGTCCCCTTTCTGTATAGGGTTGTGCCTGTGGCTGGAGCTCTTACTGACCCATTGGTAATAATAAAATAAATTACACCTTCCTACTAGCATTGAACTCCAAATGGGTCACCCTCTCGGACAGAGAAGCATCACGATATTCTCCAAACAATCCTAGGAAATTTTCCTGGCCCTCAGTCATACAGTTCTCCAGCCCTACAAGAGTTGCCCAACTGAGAGGCTCATATTCCCTTCCCATTCTCTGACCTTTGGAAAAGGTACAATTTGGAGTCCGAGGCAAAGGGAATGTGCTCTGTCTTCAGGTTTATGAATAGGTGAGCCAGGAGGGTACTGTGCCTGGCATCAGTGTGCAGCCCTGAGGCCTCCTGCCAAAAAGCATTCAAGCCTGAGTCATGCTGACCTCCTGCTAGGCCTCCTCAATCAGATTTACCCTAAGGAGGCCATAAAGACCTCACTGTGACTCTTCCCTGCTGTTGTCCAGATTCTGAGATATCACCAGGACTCCTGGACGGGAAGATCTGCCCAACTCACTCTTGGCTTATTTGAACATTCTTCTTTGGATCCTGGGTTCAGAATCACTGATAACTATAAGAGGGCACAGAGTTGTGCACCACCAAGGCCAGGCTCATCCATGGGACATCAAGATAAGATGGGAGTGAGCTGGTGTAATGGCACACACCTGTAAATGGTGTTCTAGATGAGACAGAGAAAGTGGAAGGCTTTTCAGCTGCAAGCCAGCCTGGGCTACACTGCAAGAACTTGTCTGGTGGGGTGGTAAATGTAGAAATGTTAAAACAGAATACCACAGCAATTTCAGCATCGGTAATAATTAAGATGAGGTGGATATCTGGAAGTAAACTTGGCCAGCAATGCTTACCATAGCAAAATCAGGCATTTAAAGTATCACATAAACGGTTAAACGGCAGTCTCATCAATGGTGACTTGGTTTTAAGTATGACATAGATGACATTAGTTTATTTAATTACAGGAAAATTTTTGTAACTTTTTTTAAACTTTTCATAGGCCTCCTTTTTCCACGTACAGCCGTTATAAAGACACAGTAACTCTTGAGAAGGTGACACGTGTAATTAGAGATGTGTTATCCTTTCCCCACATGCCACTCAAAATCAGAATCTCTACTTAGCTGGGTGGTGGTGGTGCATCCTTATAATCTCAGCACTTGGGAGGCAGAGGCAGGTGAATCTTTGTGAGTTCAAGGCCAGCCTACTCTACAAAGCAAGTTTTCAGACTGTCAGAGATTTTACACAGAAAAACCTTGTTTAGAAAAACCAGGGGAAAAAAAGATAAAAAAAAGAATCTCTCCTTAATAAACTTCAATGCTTCATTTTTAAATAAAAAGGAAAATGTATGCATAGTTTTCTTTTTAAACAAATTTACCACAAACCGTCCCTTTCTGGGCTATTTTCCTGCCTCCTGACTGAAAGTACACGCACTCCAATATGTGGGATTCCATGGTGAGCTTTTCTTGGGGGTGAAGCATCCTGGCTGTAGCCTGACTCTTAGCAAACCCATTTCAGCAGGTTTTGCCTGTTGCTGTAGCAGTGACAGATTCTAGTGACCCATGTCATCAGTGATCTATATAAGCAGATATGGTTTGTGGCATACTGTCCTGCAGACAGTGTGTCCCTGGAGATAGGAGTGAGTTTTCACCACTGGAAAGATTTTGGCAAATGGCCTTCTGGCCCCTGAGAGTGCTTGTTGCCTTGGCTACTTGTTACCACATCAAGTAGCACCAAACATGCCATCCATGTTTATCAGGTGTGGAAGATTTTTACTCTTTATGGAAATAAAACAGGTGTAGTAAGAGACCACTTGTTCATTCCTGGATGCTCAGCCCTGAAACAACCACATAAAGAGACCATATTATTTGCAATAGTATTTGTCCAGTAGCTTAAGCACATTTTTAGCTAACTCATATCCTAAACTAACCCATTTCTATTACTCTGTGAATCACCAGTGGCGATGTCTTACCACCAAGGTTCCAACTGGCAGCTCATGTCTTTCCCCTCTGGTGGCTCCATGGTGTCTCCTTGACACTATCCTCTTTCTCCCAGCATTCAGTTCAGCTTTCCCCACCTACCTCTATTCTGCCCTGCACATGCCAAAGACAGTCCTTTATTAACCGGTGGTATTCATAGCATACTGAGGGGAATCCCACATCAGACAGGTCTGCCAAATTCTTCCACACTGGAACATGGTGCTGTGGAGACAAGTTGCCAGGGAGGTGGGTACGTGGAGAAGGCTGAACTGAAGAAAGCAAGAAAGAAGTAACATCCATAGTGTGAAGGGAGATGGTTGGGCAAACCCAACCTTGATATCGCATGTCACTTACAGGTGAAGACTCAGCCAACCCCATCAGGACTACCCACACGGGACAGGTGCAGGGAAGTCTTATCCATTTGAATGACACCAAAGAGGGTGTCTACATCTTCCTGGGAATTCCCTTTGCCAAGCCACCTCTAGGAGAGCTGAGATTTGCACCTCCTGAGCCTCCTGAATCATGGAGTGGTGTGAGGGATGGGACCACCTACCCGGCCAGGTAAGTCCTCCTGAGACCCAGAAAATGTCAGGTCCTGAAATGGGCAGGAGCTCAGAACCTGACCAGACTGTAGTGCTTTCTCCATCTCCAGCCCTCCATTGCATTCTCTCTGTGATGGGATATGCTGCAGATGCCAGAGAAAGGCCAAAGTGATAATGGTTCCTTAGCAAAATCACCCTCCACAATCACTGTACCAACCTATAGGAGTCCAGGTACCATTGGCCAAGAGACAAGTATATGTCTTCCAACTAGAGATTCTTCAAGAGAAGACAGATCCTTGAGAGTCTGGATGTGAGGTGAAGGATGTCCCACCAACCATGTTTATCAATGCAGCACCTATATGGGTACAGGACACAATACCCAGACTTTGGAGAGTACAAAAAGAAATGGTGTCATTACACACACCAATAGTTTTCACAGAAGTTCATCAATATCCCATCATCAGGAAGAGTGCGATCCAAAGACCCATCTGGCAGTCTCCCTAGAAGTTTTCCCAAAGTCTGTGACATTTACCTGATTTGGAAGAGCTTTTGGAGTAGGACCTCATGTTATCAGGACATCATGGGGCCAGAAAGAGGGGTTTTTGTGGCTGAGATAAAATATGTGCTAGGCGTCTGCTTTTAATTTTAACTACCGCACATCTCTTAGAATAACTGTCATTGTCCTCAGGTGTCTACAAAATTCTGGGACAGTGGTTTCAGAAAATCTGGCAATGATAAAACGGAGCATACCTTCCATCTCGACATCTGAGGACTGCCTGTATCTCAACATCTACACACCAGCTCATGCCCGTGAGGGCTCCAAACTGCCTGTGAGTGGAAGCCATACTCAGATCTGGGGGTGGGCATTTCTTCGGGATGATTAAAAGGGGGCAAAATCAATGTGAGACTCTGATGAGAAACCCTCCCTATCAGGTATCCAGGAAGGCCTTCTCTGCCATGCAGCTAAACCCTAGGTATGGGACACAGAGACCTAAATACTCTGGGAAGTCAGTGGCTATGGCTCCTTGATCAACTCAGGTTTCACACTACCTACCAGAGGCCTGAGAGCTAAATCCTAAGCTCTTGCAAATTTATTGGCATGGACTATCCATTGTGTCAATGATTTTTTTTCTCTTGTTTTGAGAAAGGGTCTCTCTATATAACCCTGGCTGACTCATTATGTAGACAAGGCTGGTCTCAATCTTTGATCTCTGCCTCCAGAGATATGGTAATTCTTTAGTTGATAATAGATCCTCTATCATATATTAACTCTTCTTTGAAAGTCTGGTATAATTCTTCGATAAAAGCCATCTGCCCCTGTGGTTTTTATTTTTTTTTTTAGTTGGGAAAATTTTAATGACTACTATTTCACTGGGGGTTATAGGTATATTTAAATTGTTTTTCCGATTGTGATTTAACTTTGGTAAGTGATACCTATTGAGAAAATTATCCATTTCATTTAGATTTTCTAATGTGGTGAAGTATAGGTTTTGAAAGCATGTCTTATAGATTTCTTTGGTGTCTGTTGTTATGGCCCCCTTTCAAATTTTATTAATTTGATTATTCTGATTTTATGGTTTTTTTCTTTGTATGTTTATTTATATAATGAATTACACGGATAGATTTTGGTTGTTGAACCAGTCCTGCATCTCTGGGATGAAGCCTGCTTGATCATGACGGATGATTTTTTTTATGTGTTTTTGGATTTGGTGTGCCAGTATTTTGTTGAGAATTTTTGCATCGATGTTCATGGGTGAGATTGGTTTGTAATTCTCTTTCTTGGTTGTGTCTTTGTGCGGTTTCAGTATCAGGGTAACTAGAGCCTCATAAAACGAGTTTGGCAATGTCCCTTCTTCTTCTATTATGTGGAACACTTGGAGGATTATAGGTATTAGCTTTTCTTGGAAATTCTGGTAGAATTCTGTACTAATGTCATCCAGCTCTGGGCTTTTTTTTGGGGGGGGCGGCTTTTGATGACAGCTTTTAGTTCCTCACAGCTTATAGGTCTATTTAAATTGCTAACCTGATCTTGATTTAATTTTGGTTTATGGTATCTATCTGAAAAATTGTCCATTTTTTTTACACTTTCCAATTTGTGTAGTGCAAGTTTTTGTAGTAAGACCTGATGATTCTCTGAATTTCCTCAGTGTCTGTTGTTATGTCCCCCTTTTCATTTCTGATTTTGTTAATTTGGATTCTCTCTCTCTCTCTCTCTCTCTCTCTCTCTCTCTCTCTGCCTTTTGATTAGTTTGGTTAAGGGTTTGTCAATCTTGTTGGTTTTCTCAAAGAACCAACTCTTTGTTTCATTGATTCTTTGTTTTTATTTTGTTGATGTTAGCCCTCAATTTGATTATTTCCTGTCTTCTACTCCTCCTGGGTGAGTCTGCTTCTTCTTTTTTTTTTCTTTTTTTATTGAGAAAAGGAGAAAAAAAAAACAAGTTTCCACCTCCTCCCAGCCTCCCATTTCCCTCCCCTCCTCCCCCCCTAAGCCCCCTCCTCCCACCCTTCTCCCCCTCCCCCACTCCTTTCCCCCTCCCTCTCCAGTCCAAAGAGCAGTCAGGGTTTTCTGCCCTGTGGTAAGACCTAGGACCTCCCACCTCCATCCATAACTAGGAAGGTGAACATCCAAACTGGCTGGGCTCCCACAAAGCCATCACATTACATAGGATCAAACCCCCATGCCATTGTCCTTTGCGTTTCATCAGCCCTCATTGTTCGCCATGTTCAGAGAGTCCAGTTTTATCCCATGCTTTTTCAGTCACAGTCCAGCTGGTCTTGGTGAGCTCTCAATAGATCAGCTCCACTGTCTCAGTGGGTGGGTGCATCCCTCGTGGTCCCGACTTCTTTGCTCATGTTCTCCCTCCTTCTGCTCCTCATTGGGACTTTGGGAGCTCTGTCCAGTGCTCCAGTGTGGGTCTCTGTCTCTATCTCCATCCATCACCAGATGAAGATTCTATGATGATATGCAAGATATTCGTCAGTATTGCTCAAGGATAGGGTCATTTCAGGTTCCCTATTCTCAACTGCCCAAGGAACTAACTGGGGACCTCAGCTTGGGCACCTGGGAGCCCCTCTAGGGTCAGGTCTCTTGCCAACCCTAAAGTGGTTCCCTTAACTAAGAATTGTGGTTCCGTGCTCCCCTGTCCAACCTTCCTTTATCCCAATCCTCCTGCTTTCCCAAGTCCCGACCTCCTTCCCTTCTAACTTTTCTCTCCCCATCTCCCCTTACCCCCAACCCACCCCACCCCAAGATCCCAATTTTCTCCCCTGGCCTGGAGGGATGGCTCAGCCGTTAAAGGCTAGGCTCACAACCAAAAATATAAGAGTCTGCTTCTTTTTGTTCAAGAGCTTTCAGGTGTGCTGTTAAGTCACTTAAGTGAGCCTTTTCTGTTTTCTTTATGTGGGCACTTAGTTCCTTCAAATGAGGCCAGCAGTCTCTTTGTGTCTTGGCCCAATCCTTGCAGTGGCTGTCTGAATATTTGGGAGTTTTTCTTGGTCTACTCTGCATTGTCAATGTCTGTTTCAGAAAGCCTCTGAGGTCTCTATACACCAGATCTCTTGGTCTTCTCTCCTAGTTTGCTCTCTTGGTGCTCTCTTAATCCCATCAGTGTTGTGGCATGCTCTTGATCCCCTCAGTATCATAGCAAGCTCTTAGCTCTTAGGTGGGGCTCCAGTGGATGGCTTTGGGCTTTGGGGGATCCTAACCACAGGAAACTTTGTACTGGCTGGCTAAAAAAGCCAAGGGAGTTGGGGAAGGGGGCTGGGGCATTGTCCTTCTGGGAAGGTCCTAGTGAGTGGGGTATCTTGCCATGTAGCCGTTCACTCACCTCTTAGGTCTCCTCAGTATTGGAGCAAGCTGTGTTTCAGAGTTCCATTGAGATTGCTGCCGAATATCAGTTATATTAATTTGGCTGATAAAATCAATTAGCTCTAGTATTTCTCTGTTTAGTTTCTGCCTGGATGACCTGTCCATTGGTGAGAATAGGGTATTGAAGTCTCCCACTATTATTGTGTCAGGGTCAATATGTGATTTAAGGTCTAATAGTGTTTCTTTTACAAAAATGGGTACTCCTGTGTTTGGGATAGATGTTAAGAATTGAAATGTCATCTTGGTGTATTTTTTCTTGTGATGAATATGTAGTATCTTTTCCTAATACTTTTGATTAATTTTATTAAATATGAAAATGACTACACAAGATTGCTTCTTGGGTTTGTTTACTTAGAATATCCTTTTTCAACCTTTTACCCTGAGCTAATGTCTACTCCTGATATTGAGGTGTATTTCTTGTATGCAGCAGAAGGATGGATCCTGTGTTTGTAACCATTCTGGTAATCTGTATTGGGGAATTGAGTCCACTGATATCAAGAGATATTAATGATCAATGATTGTTAATTCCTGTTACTTTATTGTTGTTGTTGTTGCTGCTGCTGATGCTGGTGTGTATGTTCCATTCTTTTAGTGTTACTAGTGTGAGTGTATTTATTGCTTATGTTTCCATGTGTGTAATTAACCTTAGTTTAGAGTTTTCCTTCTAGTACCTTCTTTATGGCTGATTTGCATCTAGATATTGTTTAAATTTAATTTTATAATGGAATGTCTTAAGATGATTGAAAGTTTTGCTGGGTATAGTAATCTTGGCTGGCACCTGTGGTCTCTTAGAATCTCCTGCACATCTGTCCAAGACTTTCTGTCTTTTAGAGTCTCCATTGAGAAGTCAGGTGTAAATCTAATAGTTCCGCCTTATATGTTACTTGATCTTTCTCCCTTAAAGTTGTTAATATTCTTCCTTTGTTCCATATGTCTAGTGTTTTGATTATTATGTGCTGAGGGGACTTTTCTGGTCCAATCTATTTGGTGTTCGGTTTGCCTTTTGTACCTGTATATGCATTTCCCTCTTTAAGTTAGGAAAATTTTCTTCTATGGTTTAGTTGAAGATATTTTCTAGACCTTTGAACTATTTCTATTCTTCTCCTTCCTCTATTCCTATTATTCATAGATTTGTTCTTTTCACAGTGTCCAGATTTCTTGGATGTTTTGTGTCAAAATTTTTTTCAGATCTACATTTTCTATGGCCAATGTATTTATTTCTTCTATTGTATCTTCAAAGTCTGAAATTTTCTCTTCCATCTCTTGTGTTCTGTTGGTGAAGTTTGCCTCTGTAGTTCCTGCTCACTTCTCACTCCCAGGATTCCCTTGGTTTGTGTTTTCTTTATTGTTTCTATAACCATTTTAGTGTCTTGAACAGTTTTATTTCTTTCCTTCAACTATTTTTATTTTCTTTAAGGGATTTATTAATTTGCTCTTTAAGGACCTCTTTCATCTTCATATTAAAGTCTTTTTCAGTTATGTGGGAATATTTAAAACCTGCTGTGGTAGGATAGCTGGGCTCTGTTGGAGACATATTGCCTTGCCTGTTATTTACTGTGTTCTTATGCTGGTATCTAGCCATCTGAGTTGGGGGTGACTATAGGTCTAGGTGTTGTTTTCTGGGTTTCTCTTTGTTTTTGTGAGTTTAGTTACTTAATTTCTGTTTCCTCTCTGGATTTTTAGAAAGTATGTTGCCTGCTCGGTCAGTGTGTTCCCTGAGAATGCTGGGAGGAGAGGAGAGGTTCTATTGCAGTGCTAGGGGTGACCCTGAGAATTGGGTCTGGGGGAACAGAGAGTGGGGAAGGTCCACAGGCAGCCTACCTGGTCCCAGAGCTCTGGTATTAAAGGTATACATCACCATGACCAGCTATGTGCCAATGATTTTTTGTTAATAATCAGGAGAATCACTGATGAATATACCTGTTTTCATTCCATTTAATAGGGTCTGAGAGCAGGGGTGTTATTACTCCAGATTTAGAGCCATTAATTCAGGCTTGGGTCCTTAGAGAAGCAGAGAGACTAGCAAGTATCCTGATGGTACTAGAGCCCTATCTGTGGTCCAGGTGAGGATGTCCTGAGGAGTTTTGTCTGTGTGTCTAAGTACACTGAGCCAAAGCATTAGGTAAAGTAGAGACATCCCAGGTGGAGCTTGAGCTGGGTGGGAACCTCCTGGCATCTGACTTGATTTCCACAGGTAATGGTGTGGATCCATGGGGGTGCACTGGTTGGGGGTATGGCTTCTGCGTACGATGGATCCTTGATGGCAGCCAGGGAGGATGTTGTGGTGGTCACTATCCAGTACCGCCTGGGTGTTCTGGGCTTCTTCAGGTGAGTCTGGGGCTACCCTGCACTGTAAGGTAGAGGATGAAAGAAAATAAGACAGCCCTGTGATTCCTTCTCTGTGTCTTCATAGCACTGGAGATGAGCACGCCAGAGGGAACTGGGGCTACCTGGACCAAGTGGCCGCGCTGCGCTGGGTCAGGAAGAACATCGCCCACTTTGGAGGCAACCCTGACCTTGTCACCATCTTTGGCGAGTCTGCAGGTGGCACAAGTGTGTCTTCACAGGTTGTGTCCCCCATGTCAAAGGGACTCTTCCACAGAGCCATCATGGAGAGTGGAGTAGCCCTGCTGCCTGACCTGATCTCTAACACCTCTGAGGTGGTCTACACAGTGAGTCACTTCAGCCATTGATGACCCTGCAGCCTCAGCCTCCACCCTCTGATACTCTGGGAGTTTTCTCAATTGGGAAAACAAGGGGTGTGGGAAATAGTTTCTTTCAGTACTTTCTGAGAGATTCAAGGGTAGGAATCCATTTCTCTCTATACAGGCTGGGTGTAATAATCATGTATAAGTACCTTGTAGTGTCCATCATATTCAGAAACAAATACATATGGGTTGAAGATATGGCTCAATAGGTAAAAACATAAGGACCTGAGTCCAAATTCCCTCAGAAACCAGAAAAAGCTGCATGGAGAAACAAGTGTGTGATCCTGGTATTCATAGGATGAGGTAAGAGGCAGAGACCAGAAAATCCCTGAAAGGTCACAAATAAGAGACTCTTGTAGGCAGGAAGAAATAAGAAAAGATCATTTCTCAAATAAGATGGGAAGTGAGGACTAGCAACCAGATGGTGTCCTTGAATCTTTGCATGGAAACCATGGTACAGGCATTCCTGAAGTCACACGCACTCGTGGACAAACACACATAGCTTACGCTTTAAAGTCTTTAGGTAGAATGACCCTTCTGGCTGTCACATCTGAGCAACAAGAAAATGGGAATTTCATACTTACTCTATTTCACCAGCACAAAAAGTGTGATGTGATATTTGGGCACTATGCCAATCAACTGGGGTTGGGAAAACGCCTCTACTTGCCTGAAAGGATGGATCAACTCCTGCCTGATCCCTTTACAGAAAGTGGCCAGCTTATCTGGTTGTGAGACTGTGGACTCAGGGACCCTGGTGCACTGTCTGAGAAACAAGAGTGAAGAGGAGATTCTGGCTATTAACAAGGTTGGGAGAGTTGTGTGACTTGGAGGACCTGGTCAGTGGGATGTGGGAGAGTCAGTCCTTACTACTCTAAACAAATTACCTCTGCTCCATGGTTTGGCATCCTCTTAATCACGTGTGCAAAATAAATACCAAATATCCTAATATATGTAGAATCTCTGTCAAGGGTGGAGAAACATCCTGAGACAATTAAATAGGGGTAGGGGTAATGGTCAGGGTTTCTCAGTGGACATCAGAATTGACCTCCATCACTGACCTTGGATGTCCCTCAGGTCTTCACTCATATCCCTGCTGTGGTGGATGGAGAGTTCCTACCCAGGCATCCCCAAGAGTTGTTGACTTCTGCGGATTTTCACCCTGTCCCCAGCATCATTGGTGTCAACAATGATGAGTTTGGCTGGGGTCTCCCTATGGTGAGGCACAGTTCCAATTCTCTGAAAGTCTGGGGACTCATAAGATGAGCAGTGAAAACTTAATCCATATCCAGCTGACAATATACTGAAAACTGTCCTCTCTTTCTTGCAGATGTTGGGGGTTGATCAAATAATAAAGGAGATAACCAGAAAGACCCTACCAGCTATTCTGAATTACACAACAACAACACAGATGGTGAGACACCTTGAGTACTGCCTCTAATAGAAAGAGCCACTATGTATCCTTCTCAGACAGCATGCCTACAAACAAAGATTTGTGTGTGTATGGTATGTTGAGGGCTCACCTCAGAACTTATACCCTCTATACCATATCTTATCCCTGGCCACATTCTCCACACTGAGGCTGCTGCCTATCAAAACAAGAACCTGCCAAAACTCATTCTTCCTGATTCCCTGCTGTAGATGTTACCTCCTGAGTGTAGTGACCTGCTAATGGAAGAGTATATGAACAACACTGAAGATGCTCAGACCCTCCAAATACAGTACAAGGAAATGATGGCAGACTATTTGTTCGTGATTCCTGCACTCCAAGTAGCAAAGTTTCAACGTGAGTGCATCTGTGATGAGGCCTAGTGGGGACGAGCTCAGAGCAATGGGTCCCATATAAGCTTAATAGTGTCCAGGCCCGCGCTCATGTCTGGGTCACATCTCTGGTACCAAACTCCCGGGACCATTTCATCAGCATTTCTTTATTCTAGTGTAAGAGAGAGGGGAGTGACATCAAGATACAGACAAGGAAACAGGTTGCTGATACTCCATTAATTTGGCAAAACTACTAAGCTGGGAAGGCCAGGATCACTGTTTAGCCAAAGGCTTTCCCATAACTAGTGATCCAGCCTGGGGCCACTCACTTGACAATTATAACACCAGATAACTGTATACCGACATAACTTATCACTAAGGGTTAGGAAGGAAAGTTAAGGTGAGGGAATACTATGTAACCATGTGTCCGAACTTCTAGGTTCCCATGCGTTTGTCTACTTTTATGAATTCTGTCATGTGCCCAGCTACGTCAAAGATGTGAGGCCACCCCATGTGAAAGTTGACCATGGCGATGAGATGGCCTTTGTTTTTGGGTCCTCACCCTTGGACATGAAACGTGAGTCTTTCTTGTGTTTCATGAGCTGGATGGGGTCACAGGTGGGTACCTGATGGGCAACTGAGCTCCGTCCAGTTGAAATAAATCAAGGCTATGGGAGAGGACATAATCAAGTAAGCACCCTTTCCACACTCAAAAAACAATACCCAGATTAGAATCTGGACCCTTCCAAATATAATCTATTGCCTTAGTTACTTTTCTATTGTTGCGATGAGATACTATGATCAAGTTGGCTTATAGAAGAAAGAGTTTATTGGGACTTAGAGTATCAAAGGGTTAGTTAGAGTCTATGACAATCAAGGATGGGAGAATAGCAGCATGCAGGCAGGCAAGGCATTGGAACAGTAGCTAACTAAAAGCTTACATTCTGATCTACAAACACAAGGCAGTGAGAGCTAACTGGACTAGACTGGACTTTTAAACCTCAAAGCCAATTTCCGGTGATACACCTCCTCCAAAAAGGCCATACCTCCTAATTCTTCCCAAACAGTTCCACTAACTGGGGACCACACATTCAAATATGTGAGTCTATAGGATTCATATCATTTGAGCCACCACACCTATGTTAGATGGAATGAGGACACACTGAGCAGAGCTGAACCTGGAGGCATCAATTAGAGGTGTGGGTGGCTCCAGGATCCTTGGTGGTGAAGGAGGAAAAGAGGGCTAGAGTTCAAGGTCAGGCTACAGGAAGGATGGTGATTGCAGAGCGGGAATAGGCAGTTGCATTAGGTGGCTGGGACCTGAACCTCTGTCTTCCCCACAGCTACAGCTGTCTTCACTGAGGAGGAGGAGCTGCTGAGCAGGAGGATGATGAAGTACTGGACCAACTTTGCAAGGCATGGGTGAGAGCACCCCCCTCCCTCAACCTCCCTCCAGTGGTGGGTCCCTATCTAGGGCTCCATTGGTGGTTGATAACTTCATTAGCATGCATGGATAACTCATCACATGATAGAGTCCTCCTCACCCCAGGGCACACTTAGGTACATTGTACATCTTGGTTACTGTTCACAAGGCAATGAGCTATGGTATAGTTCTTTAGATTTTTGCCTTTGAGTGGGAGACCCAAAATTATCCAGGTAGTCTTGCCCCACATGGAACAGACACTCGTAGGTGAGGACACGTGCCTCATCCGTTCCCTCAACTATTGGCCCAATTAGTCTACTACCCTGACAAATTGGGAGAGCACAATGGTGAGCATGATCTTACCATTTCCTGATGGCTGGCATATCCGCAGGAACCCCAACAGCGAGGGTCTACCTGACTGGCCCGTGATGGATGATAATGAGAAGTACCTACAGCTGGACATCCAGCCTGCTGTGGACCAAGCCCTGAAGGCCAGAAGACGGCAGTTCTGGACTCAGACTCTGCCCCAGAAGATCCAGGAGCTAAAGGGGTCTCAGGATAATTACAAAGAGTAGTACCCCGTGAGAGGAATGGTGTTGAGGACTGAATATGCATGGGGTCAGCCGAACATTCTTAGAGAATCCCGGTTAGAGTCTAACAGTCACATCACCTTCCCTTACCTCTGCAATTGTCCATTTGGTCTGCATGTACGACAAACCCTTGGTGTGTCCCTCGGTCCTCAGCATGCTGGGACACCTTTTATGAGACTCCGTGAATGCTCCCATGACTGTAGATGTGTGACCCCTAAGGGCCCCAATCTTCTTTCAGTGTCCCCTGGGACAACGCCCTTTCCTTCCTTTCTTCATCTGCTCTCATCCTCTCTCCTCTTCTCCAAGCCCCAGACAGTCTTCAGATGAAACAGAAGCTTTGGAAATCTTTATTATATGGGAGTGGACTGTCAAAATCCTATGTTCTCTCAGCAAGTCTCATGTCTTCTTATTTGTAAGTGGCCAATAAAGAAACCTAATAGCCAAAGTCCTACCTATTGTTTTCATGTGTTCAGTCAGGTTGTTGTTCCAAAAATTCACAAATTGCAAGCTGAGCTCTGTAATAGGTATCTGTGGATCCTGCAATCAGAGACATAGGCAGAAAGATTATATGATTCCCGCAATTTCGGGTCAGCCTGAGCAACATAGTAAGACCAACATCTCTAAACAAATTATAATCTGGATACCATACAAATAGCAAGAAATTGTATAAATGCTTATAAACCAAGAAATCCACAGTCAAATGCCATCAAATTTGCTTTGTGGTGAGAGTTAGGCCTTTGGCTCAAAAGATTTCACATTGCATCCTCGTTGAATAGAATGAGAAAACGATACTCTTGGATCTTCCCAGAGCCATAACTCTTAATAACATTGGATCAGAAATTAGATTTCAGCAAATAAATTTGATCCCATGGCTTTCAGACCATATCTCATAAAGGTCTCTGACATCAGTCACAAATGATGCCAACTTGTAGTAGTAGGAGCGGAGGGGCTGCGTCCCCGGCGCCCGGCCGCCCGCAAGGCAGCTAGCTTTACCCGAAATAATTACACGGAAACTGTATTCTTTTTTTTAAAATTTATTTATTTATTAAGGATTTCTGCCTCCTCCCCGCAACCGCTTCCCATTTCCCTCCCCCTCCCCCGATCAAGTCCCCCTCCCTCATCTGCTCGAAGAGCAATCCGGGTTCCCTGACCTGTGGGAAGTCCAAGGACCGCCCACCTCTATCCAGGTCTCCTAAGGTGAGCATCCAAACTGCCTAGGCTCCCCCAAAGCCAATATGTGCAGTAGGATCAAAAACCCACTGCGATTGTTCTTGAGTTCTCAGTATTCCTCATTGTCCGCTATGTTCAGCTAGTCCGGATTTATCCCATGCTTTTTCAGACCTGGCCTTGGTGAGTTCCCGATAGAACATCCCCATTGTCTCAGTGTGTGGCTTTCAGACCATATCTCATAAAGGTCTCTGACATCAGTCACAAATGATGCCAACTTGTAGTAGTAGGAGCGGAGGGGCTGCGTCCCCTCGTGGTCCTGAGTTCCTTGCTCGTGTTCCGTCTCCTTCTGCTCCTGATTTGGACCTTGAGATTTCTGTCCGGTGCTCCCATGTGGGTCTCTGTCTCTGTCTCCTTTCAACGCCTGATGAAGGTTAATATTCATGAGGATGCCTATGTGTTTTGCTTTTGGATTCACCTTCTTATTTAGCTTCTCTAGGAACATGAATTATAAGCTCAATGTCCTTTATTTATGGCTAGAAACCAAATATGAGTGAGTACATCCCATGTTCCTCTTTTTGGGTCTGGCTTACCTCACTCAGGATAGTGTTTTCTATTTCCATCCATTTGTATGCAAAATTCAAGAAGTCCTTGTTTTTTACTGCTGAGTAATACTCTAATATGTATATATTCCATACTTTCTTCATCCATTCTTCCATTGAAGGGCATCTAAGTTGTTTCCAGGTTCTGGCTATTACAAACAATGCTGCCATGAACATAGTTGAGCATATACTTTTGTTGTATGATAGGGCCTCTCTTGGGTATATTCCCAAGAGTGGTATTGCTGGATCCAGGGGTAAGTTGATCCCGAATTTCCTGAGAAACCGAAACACTGCTTTCCAGAGTGGTTGCACCAGTTTGCATTCCCACCAGCAATGGGTGAGTGTACCCCTTTCTCCACAACCTCTCCAACAAAGGCTATCATTGGTGTTTTTTATTTTAGCCATTCTGACAGGTGTAAGATGGTATCTTAAAGTTGTCTTGATTTGCATTTCCCTGATGGCTAAGGAAGTTGAGCATGACCTTAAGTGTCTTTTGGCCATTTGAAGTTCTTCTGTTGAGAATTCTCTGTTTAGCTCAGTGCCCCATTTTATAATTGGGTTGATTAGCCTTTTACGGTCTAGTTTCTTGATTTCTTTATATATTTTGGAGATCAGACCTTTGTCAGTTGCGGGGTTGTTGAAAATCTTCTCCCAGTAAGTGGGTTGCCTTTTTGTCTTAGTGACAGTGTCCTTTGCTTTACAGAAGCTTCTCAGCCTCAGGAGGTCCCATTTATTCAATGATGCCCTTAGTGTCTGTGCTGCTGGGGTTATATGTAGGAAGTGGTCTCCTGTGCCCATGTGCTGTAGAGTACTTCCCACTTTCTCTTCTATCAGGTTCAGTGTGTTCGGACTGATATTGAGGTCTTTAATCCATTTGGACTTGAGTTTTGTGCATGGTGATAGATATGGATCTATTTTCATTCTTCTACAGATTGACATCCAGTTTTGCCAGCACAATTTGTTGAAGATGCTCTCTTTTTTCCACTGTATCCTTTTAGCTCCTTTATCGAAAATCAGGTGTTCATAGGTTTGTGGGTTAATGTCAGGGTCTTCTATTCGATTCCATTGGTCGACTTCTCTGTTTTTATGCCAATACCAAGCTGTTTTCAATACTGTAGTTCTGTAGTAGAGTTTGAAGTCAGGGATGGTAATGCCTCCAGAAGATCCTTTATTGTATAAGATTGTTTTGGCTATCCTGGGTTTTTTGTTTTTCCATATAAAGTTGATTATTGTCTTCTCCAGATCTGTGAAGAATTTTGATGGGATTTTGATGGGGATTGCATTGAATCTATAGATTGCTTTTGGTAGAATTGCCATTTTTACTATGTTGATCCTCCCAATCCAAGAGCAAGGGAGGTCCTTCCATTTTCTGGTGTCTTCTTCAATTTCTTTCTTCAAAGACTTAAAGTTCTTGTCAAATAGATCTTTCACTTCCTTGGTCAGAGTTACCCCAAGATATTTTATGCTACTTGTGGCTATCGTGAAAGGTGATATTTCTCTGATTTCCCTCTCTGCTTCCTTATCATTAGTGTATAGGAAGGCAACTGATTTTTTTGGAGTTGATCTTGTATCCTGCCACATTACTAAAGGTGTTTATCAGCTGTAGGAGTTCTTTGGTAGAATTTTTGGGGTCACTTATGTATACTATCATATCATCTGCAAATAACGAAAGCTTAACTTCTTCCTTTCCAATACGAATCCCCTTGATCTCCTTATGTTGTCTTATTGCTATTGCTAGAACTTCAAGCACTATATTGAAGAGGTATGGAGAGAGTGGACATCCTTGTCTTGTTCCTGATTTTAGTGGGATGGCTTTGAGTTTTTCTCCGTTTAATTTAATGTTAGCTGTTGGCTTGCTGTAAATAGCTTTTATTATATTTAGGTAGGACCCTTGTATCCCTAATCTCTACAAGACCTTTATCATAAAGGGGTGTTGAATTTTGTCGAATGCTTTTTCAGCATCTAATGAAATGATCATATGGTTTTTTTCTTTCAGTTTATTTATATGGTGGATTACATTGATAGATTTGTGTATGTTGAACCACCCCTGCATCTCTGGGATGAAGCCTACTTGATCATAATGGATAATTTTTCTAATGTGTTCTTGGATTCGGTTTGCCAGTATTTTATTGAGAATTTTTGCGTCGATGTTCATGAGTGAGATAGGTCTGTGATTCTCTTTCTTGGTTGGGTCTTTGTGTGGTTTTGGTATCAGGGTAACTGTAGCTTCATAAAAGGAATTTGGCAATGACTCTTCTGTTTCTATATTGTGAAATACATTAAGGAGTATAGGTATTAGTTCTTCTTGGAAGTTTTGGTAGAATTCTGCATTGAAACCATCTGGTCCTGGGCTTTTTTTCGAAGGGAGATTTTTGATAACCGTTTCTAATTCTTCGCGAGTAACCGGTCTATTTAGATCATTCACCTGGTCTTGGTTTAGCTTTGGTATATGGTACTTATTTAAAAAAATGTCCATTTCTTTTGTATTTTCCAGTTTTGTGGCATACAGGCTTTTGTAGTAAGATCTAATGATTCTCTGAATTTCCTCTGTGTCTGTGGTTATGTCCCCCTTTTCATTTCTGATCTTATTTATTTGCGTGTTCTCTCTCTGTCGTTTAATTAGTTTGGATAGGGGTTTGTCGATCTTGTTGATTTTCTCCAAGAACCAACTTTTTGTTTCATTGATTCTTTGTATTGTTTTCTGGGTTTCTATTTTGTTGATTTCAGCCCTCAGTTTGATTATTTCCAGTGTTCTACTTCTCCTGGGCGCGTCTGCTTCCTTTTTTTCTAGAGCTTTCAGGTGTGTTGTTAATTCCCCAATGTATGCATTCTCCGTTTTCTTTAAGTGGGCACTTAGTGCTATGAACTTTCCTCTTAGCACTGCTTTCATAGTGTCCCATAGGTTTGAGTATGTTGTCCCTTTATTTTCATTAAATTCAAGGAAGACTTTAATTTCTTTCTTGATTTCTTCCTTGACCCAGGTGTGGTTCAGTAGTTGACTGTTCAGTTTCCATGAGTTTGTCGGCTTTCTGGAGGTAGGATTGTTGTTGAATTCTAACTTTAATCCGTGGTGATCTGATAAGACACAGGTGGACAGTGATATTTTTTTGTATCTGTGGAGGTTTCCTTTGTTTCCGAGTATGTGGTCAATTTTTGAGAAGGTTCCATGAGCTGCAGAGAAGAAGGTATATTCTTTCCTATTTGGGTGGAATGTTCTATAGATGTCTGTTAAGTCCATTTGCTTCATTACCTCCAATAGTTCTTTTAATTCTCTATTAGGTTTCTGTCTGATTGACCTGTTCCTTGGAGAGAGAGGTGTGTTGAAGTCTCCTACTACTAGTGTGTGTGGTTTGATGTCTGTCTTGAGTTCTAGTAAAATTTCTTTTACATAAGTAGGTGCTTTTATATTGGGGGCGTAGATATTCAAGATTGAGACGTCATCCTGATGAATTGTTCCTGTTATGAATATAAAGTGACCATCTCAGTCTCTTCTGATTGATTTTAGTTTGACGTCAGTTTTGTTAGAAATTAGTATGGCCACACCTGCTTTTTTCTTAGGACCATTTGCTTGAAACACCTTTTCCCAACCCTTTACTCTGAGTAGGTGCCTGTCTTTGTGGTTGAGATGTGTTTCTTGCAAACAGCAGAATGTTGGATCCTGTTTTCGTATCCAGTCTTTTAGCCTGTGCCTTTTTATAGGTGAATTGAGCCCATTAATATTAAGTGATATTAATGACCAGTGGTTGTTTACTCCAGTTATTCTTATTGCTTTTGGTAGTAGAGATTGTGTGTCTCCCTTCTTTGAGATGTGCTGGTGAAGGGTCACTAGATGCCTGGGTTATTGTAGGCAGTGTTGGCAGTGTTGGATTCCTTGGGTTGCAATTTTCCTTCTATTACTTTCTGTAGGACTGGATTTGTGGCTATGTATTGTTTAAATTTGTTCTTATCCTGGAATGTCTTGTTTTCTCCATTGATAATGAACGATAGCTTGGCTGGGTATAGTAGTTTGGGTTTGCAACCATGGTCTCTTAGCTTCTGCAGTACATCTATCCAGGACCTTCTGGCTTTCATAGTTTCCATAGAGAAGTCAGGTGTAAGTCTGATCGGTTTACCTTTATAAGTTACTTGCCCTTTTTCCTTTGCAGCTCTTAATATTCTTTCTTTGACCTGTATATTTTGTGTTTTGATTATTATATGGCGAGGAGATGTTTTTCTTTGATCCAGTCTGTTTGGTGTTCTGTATGCTTCTTGAATAATTAAGTGAATATCTTTCTTTAAGTTGGGAAAGTTTTCTTCCATAATTTTGTTGAAAATATTTTCTGGGCCTTTGAGCTGTGACTCTTCTCCTTCTTCTATTCCTATTATTCTTGTGTTTGTTTTTTTTTATTGTGTCCCATATTTCATGAATGTTTTGTGTTAAGAATTTGTTGGCTTTGCTGTTTTCTTTGATCTGTTCGTTTATCTTCTCTATGGTGTCCTCAGCATCTGAGATTCTTTCTTCTAGCTCTTGTATTCTATTGATTATGCTTGTTTCTGTAGACTCTGCTCGTTGACCTAGATTTTCCATATCCAGCTGGTCCTCAGTTTGTATTTTCTTCCTTGCCTTCATTTCAGTTTTCAATTCTTGAACTGTTTCCATTACCTGTTTGATCGTTTTTTCTTGGTTTCCCAGGGTATCATGTACGTATTTACTCATTTCTTCAAACTTTTTGTTATACTTCTCATCCATTTCTATAAGGGCATTTTTTACATGTTGTTTAAGGAAGTCTATTGCCTTCATAAAGTCAATTTTTTCCACTTCTTCTGTGTTAGGTTGTTCAAATACTTCTGTTGTAAGATCATTGGGTTCTGGTGTTTTCATGTTGTTTTTCAGATTATTGGGTGAATTCTTGCCTTGGCACCTGCCCATCTCCTCCTATTGATCCTATCTAATGGGTCTTTTAAAAACCGGATCAGGTTTCCCTGCTGGCCAAGGGCTCCACTTACAAAATG
This sequence comes from Microtus oregoni, assembly GCF_018167655.1. Taxonomy (NCBI): domain Eukaryota; kingdom Metazoa; phylum Chordata; class Mammalia; order Rodentia; family Cricetidae; genus Microtus; species Microtus oregoni. Next base: position 48,479,943 of record NW_024543063.1, read on the forward strand.
CCCTCACTCTGTTTCCTGGTTCCTGCCACAGGCCAAGATCCCTCTAACCCCTCTGAAGGGTCTTCAGGACAGGACCAGGCTCCCCGTGTGTCAGTGACCTGGCCAACCAAACCTACCTCTTTGATTTAATTGTAGTAGGGCAATCTGCTCTCCTTATTGCACGCCTGTCCCTGCCGCTTGGGTCTGCCACCGCGCTGGTCCCCCAAAGCCTCTTCCTGAATGCAGTGTTGCGCTGCCGCATCTGTCCGCCGCGCCGCCGCCTCTGTGCGTCTGTCCGCTGCGCCGCCTCTGTGCGTCTGTCCGCCACGCCGCCTCTGTGCATCCGAAACTGTATTCTTTTAAACATTGCTTGACCCATTAGTTCCAGTTTCTTTTTGGCTAGCTCTTACATATTAATCTAACCCATTTCTATTAATCTTTGTAGCCCACGAGCTGACTTACCAGGAAAGATCTCCCACTGTCTGGAGTGGGAGAATCATGGCGACTCCCTGACTCAGCTTCTTTCTCCCAGCATTCTATTCTGTTTACTCCTCCCACCTATGTTTTAACCTATGAGGGCCAAAGCAGTTTCTTTATTGCTTAACCAATGAAATCAACAGATTGATATATGACACTCCCACATCACCAACTGATGAGAAAAAACTCTATGCATTTTCCCCGTATATGAAATTTTACAAATGCCTGCAAAAGCAGAACTAGATAAATTCATGGGATTTTCAATCTGGGTCGGGAGTTAGGGAGTTGATCAGAACTACATGGGTTTCTCAGTGCCCCATTTTCTAAAGTTTGCTCTTTGGATCAGGAGTTAGGCAGTCAGTATGGAGTCCACCCTTGCTTGAGGCTATCACCTCTGTGAAAATGTTTGTCCATTGGGTGTGTCCTGAAAATGGGGCAGTGTCAGAAGAGACCCTTGTCCCTGGCACCCTGAGCAAGCTTCTTCTTGTATGGAGTTGTCTTCCTGCCCATCATAAACCCTCCAGAAGACTCTTGACTCCTTGGTCATCCCCTAATCTTCTTGATAGTCCGTGTGATTGATTTCCATAAATGTTTCAACCCCAGCAGTACAAAGTCTCTTGCACTTTGACCCTTACAAAGGTGCCAAATTCTGCTCTGTCAGTACTTTTGCTCGCCGAGCACTTTCTCTGTGATTAAGGAGTGGTGGTGCCTTGTGTCCTGCAGGCCCTAGGACCTCCCTATTCCTCTACCTCTCACCATCTCTCCCTACTTGGGCCAGTTCTCCAGAGCACAGTCCCCTTTCCCAACCACTGCACTGAATACAAATCATAATGAACCATGACCTTTGGGTTGAAAACAAAGATTTCATGTGGCCTACTCAGGAAATAAATGAAGCTGATTTTGAGCCTTGATTAAGAAACTGAGCAGAGGGGTGCTCTCACTGGGGCCTTAATGCATTGTTGAGCTCCTGGTGAGACCAGTAGTTGACTGCACCTCACCAGACAGTCAGGTTGGGGATTCAACCCTGAAAGCTTTCATTGCTGTAATCTTGCTGTCTGCTGACAACCACTGCCCACCGCAGCTGATGACTTTTCTGGCTCCTGGAAGGAAAATCAGAGCAGCTCATGCTGCTGCCCCCACATTCCCCTCCTCTTTGCAAAGTCATTTTATCCCCTAAGCAAAAGCAGGACCATGTAAACCAATCTTTGGGTCCCTCTGTCAGGTGGGATCCTGGTGACTGATGATCTTGCTCGGAGTCATTGTGCCCTTGCACCCCCCTCGCTCTCAGGCGCTCGCCTTTCCCTGAAGATAAACTCTGAAACTTTCACCCTCTCTTGGTGTCTGTGGTCTCCATTTGCCACATTTGTGAGACATGAACCAGCACTGGCTTCTGGTATGGGGAGCTCATGTGACCGATTGCTCAGCACCTTTCCCCCAGTACCAAGCCTTCAAGTGTTCTGAGGAGACTGTGTTGCAGGGAAGGTCAGCACTGAGCCTCACTACTGTAAACCCTCTGCCATGTGGCTCTCATTTCTCTGAATACACAGGACAGTTCACCAACAGCAATCTTGGGGTACTTTTTAGACTTTCAGTAGTTATCATGGGCTAGTGACCCACAAGCTCGTGTCTTGAGTGCTTTCCCATAGCTAGAGGACTATTTTGAAGGCTGTGGGTCCTTTAAGCGATAGATAGGGATAACTGGGAGAATTACAGGGGCAGGTGTGCACCTTTATTGCATTGCTGATATTTCCTGAACCTTTAATTTATTTGTATTATTGTTGATGTCATTATTATTACTGCTATAATTTGCTCATTTGGATTTTGTTGGTGGACACACAGTCTTCCTGTATAACCTATGTTGTAACCAAACTCAGGAACCACCTGCCTCAACCTCCCAAGCTGCAAGATTACTTATGTTAGTCAACATATCTTTGTGAGAAAGAAGGCAGAGTTGGAGAGACGCCATGGAGCCACTGGAGATAGACATGCTGAAACTTTGCTGGTAGGCCATGACCTCATGATGATGCACAGATTAATGGAGATGGGTTAAATTAAGAAGTAAGAGTTAGCTAAAAAGAAGCTAGAGCTAATGGGCCAAGCAGTGGTTTAATTAATACAATTTCTGTGTGGTTATTTTGGGGCTAAGCAGCCGGAAACAAACAAGCAGCCCCTTGCAACAAAATGGCACCCACGTGGACAACTGCATCCACATGAAGCCTGAGACAGCTTGGGAAAGTAATTCTAGACAGAAAAGAATAGAGTAAAGCATGGATTATTGACAGCAGCACTTTCTTGGGTGGACTCTACTTGCTAGAGGCAAGTGCTCTCATTTAAGAGAGGCTTCCTGGCTCAGCTTTAGCTTCAAAACCTTGCAGCTCTTTTAAGAGGTCCTGTCACAAAACACTAAATGGTGTTGATGAAAAGGTGGTGGCAGGGACCTTGAAACACCATAGAGTTGTGGCAATAAACATGGCTCCAGCTGGTACCTCCACCATGAGGCTGGAATCTCAAAAGGTAAGCAATGGGCTGGATCCAGCCATCAAAGCCACAGCTTTAATCTTAGCCATATCGCTTAGCAAATTAAAGACTCGTGTGGTCAATAAAAAGAGATATACAGTAAAGACAGATTCAAAGACTAAGAAAATCTCTAAATGGTTTACACTGTGTTTAAAAATATATGTGGGCTTGGGAGAAAAAAGGATAAAGTCCTTAAAATAAAAAAAGAAACAGAGTAGTTAGGTATGATAGCACACACTTTTAATCCCAACACTTGACAGACAGAGGCAGACAGAGCTCTGTGAGTTCAAGGTGTGGTGGCACACATCTTTAATCCCAGCACTTGGGAGGCATATCTCTGTGAGTTCAAGGACAGCCTAGTTTTCAGAGCTTGTTCCAGGACAGCCAAAAGAAACCCTGTCTCAAAAAGCCAAAAAGTAAAAGTAAAAAGAAAATAAATGTAGTTTAATATAAAGTCACATAATGATGAGAAATACACAGTGCACCTGGATACTGTGTGTTATTATGTTGTTTTTAAATTGTTTGATGGCTGAGGATGGAGCAAAAGCTGCTAAAAGATATTTGATTATAAATGCTGCTGGATTAATCCAACATATATATTTTGAAAATGCTTTGAATTCAAAATTTAAGTCAAACTTTGGAGAAGAGGTTTTGCTTTTGCTTCCAGAGGAAATGAGAGGCTGTGAATTCATTCAGTGCTAAGAAAAATCAGGTTTGATCAAAGAAAGACCCCCTGAAGAATCTCCAATAGGAGCAGATAGTCCAGATGATTCAACATTTCAGAGGACCTCTGTTGGAGTTTCCTCTGAGTTCTGCATCCAGAACAGTTTCAAGACTGCTGGCTGAGATGATCAAGCCTTACAAAATATTGCATTCAAGACACGACTCTAATTCAAAATTTTCTTTAGGTCCCCATAAGATTATCAGTGCCCCTAACCATCAGGAAGTAGCCTATAAAACTATGCCCACATTCCCAAAAAATAGATTATGGACGTTTGCCTTTGTTTAGAATATTGGTTATAAGTTGTTATGGATAATGGTCAGGAGAAAAGCTAACCAAAAGAGATACAATTCAGAGTTCTTGTGTGTGTGTTTTTTAATAAAGGGGTGTGTGTGCTGTGGGACAATGGTTTTACCCTGTAAGGATTTGTTTCTTGTACTTGTTTAATAAAATGTTGATTGGCCAGTAGCCAGGAAGGACGTATAGGTGGGACGACCAGGCAGAAAGTAGAGGTGAGGCAATGAGAACAGGAGAATTCTGGGATGAGGACTCAGTCTGTAGCCATCACCCAGATGCAGAGGAAACAAGATGTGACTGCCTCACCAAATAAGGTACAGAGTCACGTGGCTAACACAGACGAGGATAATGGGCTAATATGAGATGTAAACATTAGTTAATAAGGAAAGCCTGAGCTACTAAGCCAACCAGTTTATAATTAATGTAGACCTCTGTGTGTTTCTATGGGACTGAAAGACTGAAGGACCTTGTGGGACCTCGGCCAACATGGTACAGACCTGGGAATGAGACTGGGGTACTGGATTTGTAGGAGCAGAGGGAGAAATGAAGATCTTCAATCAGACTACATGCTTCCCTAATTAGACTGTGTCTGTGAACTCTCTCTCTCTCTCTTTCTCTTCCCCCCCCCCCTCTCTCTCTCACACACACACACACACACACACACACACACACACACACACACCACATATGAATGCCTTCACAACTGCCCCATACACACAGATTTGAGACTCTTTTTCATTCTACATGTTCTCTATGGTCTACACTGAAAGGTCTTTGAATGATGGTGCAAAGCATGACAGAGCACATGGGGACCTTCCTGTAAGTCACACTACACAGCAGTCTAGGGTTCAAAGGATACATCAGGTTGTCCAGATAACATAGAGAAACTACTTCCATAATTTTGAACTTGAGGGATCTTCCATAGCCCTGACATTCCTTAGTTTGGAGGGAGGAATATCTTTTCCTTGTAGGGGCTGGGAACACAATATTCTCTGGAACACAGAGAGTATAGGGTGGAGACCCTGGATCTATAGATTCTTTCTGATTGGAGGAGGCAGGTGAAGTCATGGCTGCTATGACCTTGCCAATGAGAACACTGAATCCACTAATAAGAAAAGCCTACTGTTCTGGCCCATGTGTGCCCTGGACTTGGGGATGGACAGAGAAGCCAAGGTTAGCCAGTCCTCAGGTGTCCCTAAAGTCTGAGGTTGCTTACCCCCTCATCCAGGGATTCACACTGAGCTGTTGCAGAATCTTTACCCTGTGCTCTCTTTGTATCCTGGCAGGATCCCTGGGATTCTGAATCCCCTGTTCATGGGCCAGTATCTCATTTTATCACAGGCTCTGGGAGCCCAGAGAGTCCCAGTGTGGGAAACAACAGGGCCTGAAAATGTTTGTCAGGTGGATAGAAGTGTCTCTAGTTTGATCTCAGTGCGAGTTTGCCAATAGTATGGGTACAGAATGGAAGAGGGATGGATAAGAGCTAGGCATTTAAGGAAAACACACAAAAATACATTAAAAATACGATGAAAATGATATCAAGCAAATGAACTTAACAGCTACCTACATAAAATTCTACCCAAACACTTCAGAATACACCTTTTCCCCCAGAAGCCCATGGGACTTTCTATAAAATAGGTTTTGTGTTTGGATACAAAACATGTTTTGACAAACGTAGAAACATGGAAATAATTTCTCAAATTTTATTACAATGGAATAAAACTCCCTACCCACAGCAAAACATGCTATAGAGCGCACAAAGTCTCATGGCCAATGCGCCTTTGAATGATGAATTGTCATGGAAGAAATCAAATAGGAAAAGTAAAATTCCAAGAATCAAATGAAAATGAAGCAAATGAAAAGTAAAAGCCAACATACAAAATCCTGTGGGAGATGTGCAGTCAGCCCATAGGCAGTTGGGTAGCATTTGCTGGCCTAAGTCCCTAGGTATGAATTTTAAATGTCCTTGTCCTTCTCCCTCTGTGGTTTCTCCATCTGTGGGATCCTCTGCACACACCTGCTTAGAGATTTGGATTCTCAAGTGCAGCCTTCTGCGTCCTGCTTCCCACCCGTCCCCCGGGCTGGGTCTGTGACAAGGAAGTCACCCTGATTTGGGGTGAGGTTTGGGGTAAGGGTTACTGATAATCCAGAATGACTTCAGAGTCCATGTGTGTCTTCCAGAGGGGGTGCAATAAAAAAGGCAAAACAGATAGGTGTCTTTGCCAGCCTGATAAGCACTGGGCTCTCCTCACCTGGGTGAGGCCCACAGCTGCTTCCTGTTGGGAAACACAGTGCATCCCATAGAAGCACAAACTCAGGCCCAGAAGCTGATCATGCCACTGGATCAACTTCCTGTAAACTGTGGCCTGTGGGCTTCTGCTCCTCCTCCCGTGTTTGGTGTGAGAGTCTGAACTGGGAAGATGGAAACAGGGTCAGAGCTGCCGATATCTGCAGAGTCAGAGACTGAGAGGCAGGAGGCAGTGGATCAGGGAGGGAGGAGCTGATGGAGAATGACAGACAGCAGTGAGGGACAATGCCTCTGCTAAAGCAAACAGGGTGGCCCTATAGCACACACAGGGGCAGTGACACCCGAGGACAGGACACTGAACACTAAGGAACAACATATGAGGGGCTCTGATGAGTTCTAGGCCTAGAGGCCAGATGACCAGGCAGATGGTCAGGAGCAGAGGGACAGATGGGACATTTCCCTTCTCTATGTGTATCTGCGGTTAGACTGTGGCTGCTGCTGCTGAGGACCCTAGCATAGCAATGAAACTATTAACACTGTCATGACATCATTGGTATCATATGACTCACCACTTAGGTCAGAGAATTACCCAGGCACCCCAGAGTGAGCCTTAGTGTGGCTTCCTTAGAGTGGTCCAACTGGTAGGAGTGGCAGGAATTTCTCAGAGTTCACAGGAGAACGTCTGGAGATAAGAGGCATCAAGGTTTGCACACACACCCTGCCCCAGTACTCTCTTGGCTCAGCTTCTGTAAAGGCCTGAAGCCTAGGAGGCAGGCCTAGACCACGTGCTCCTTGCCCTTGAATCCACCTTGTACCTTTGCCCAAGGTCAGACACGTTGATGGATCCTGTCCTCTCATTTCAGCTGGGTGGTGTGAGGCTGGAGGGTTCTAATTCTGTTTTGGTCCAGGATACCCTTTAGAGTCTTTTAATGAACTACTGACGGTCTCAGGGGACACAATCCATATGCCTCTGCCTCACACGGGTCCAGTGTTCTCTTTGGTGAACACAATTGTACCTAATGGTCCCCATTGTCTTTACAATCATATGAAGAGGTGGGATAGCTCCTCTGGCTGTCGCTTTTCAGGATGGGAAGTGGGAACAGTTTCAGACTGGCCACTGTGCAATTTTCAGGGCATACACACTCAGTTGGGCATGATGAAAACTTTCTTCTCCCTTACTGGAAGAATGAGCCTGTCCCTCCCTGCCTAACTCTTGTACATTTGCTGTCCAACATGTCTGCATGTAAGCAGACAGACACGGATGCTCTGGTTACTACCTGGGAGGCAAGAGTGAAGAGGAGATTCTGCATTTTATTGAATAGTGGTTTTGTGTGGAAAAGTGACCAATGAGTATGGAGTACAAAGGCCTTACTACTCTGAACAAATTCCCTCATCTCTATGACCTTTAGACCTCAGAGTCATCAAAGCAAATTAGAAACCAAAATGAGCTACACTGTTTGACATCTTTTGAGATGGGTGTGAGCATCACAATAAGAATTAATAAGTATTTGGGAAAATTACCTTTTTGTAGATTAAAATATCCAAAAGTTAGGTCTGGGACCTGATTTTATCCCCTCATCTTGAATGGCCCTCAGGTCTTCAAAATCATCTGAGTTTGGTGACTTGCTGATAAAGGAGGCCACAAGAGGCACTGAAAACCCGCTGTCCCTTTAACTACAATTCCAAGAGATGATGACAGATTCCACATTTCTGATCCCTGCTCTGCAAGAAGCATTTGCCCAGGTATGAAGAGTATTTCCAGGAAGGACAGCGTCATGTATGTACTGGTTTACATCTCAAAAGCTACTGTGGGGCTAGAATTAAAGTTCCATCGACCCATCCTGTGCTCCCTCCTCCTGAACCCCTAAGTGAGTATGGTACCAATTATGGGGCAGAGAGGAATGCTTTACATTATCTATCTATCTATCTATCTATCTATCTATCTATCTTTCTTTCTATCATGTGTTTACTTGTTTATGTATTTAATGATTAATTTACTTTGAGAAGGGGTCTCACTGTGATGGACAGACTGTAATAAAATTCACATCACAACCAACATAGCCTGAAACCCAACACAGTCTTTCTGCCTAGTGTCCTGAGATTAAAGGGGTGTGTAACTACTCTCTGACGTGGAAAACTAGTGCCTAGTCCTCTCTTTGCAGTTTTAAGCTAATTGAACATCATCAGTGATGATTCTTGCAGTGCTCTCTCTGAACACGAGGGGGCAGGAGAGAAATGAGAATACTCTAGCCTGGACAGCTGGGAAGAGAGAAGAGCCCTTCCTCTGAATACAGATGAGCTGTGCCACAGGAGCCTGAAGGCATCACCGAGCTCCTGCTGTAGACACAGCTCTGTGAGGAATGATTTCTGCTGATGTGCAGAACAATTCACTGAGTGATTTTTAGATACTAAGTAACTCTCTTAACATTGGAAAGTTTTATTGTCAAATAATTTCTATGCAATCAAATTTATCTTTTACCTACATATCTTAGTAAACTAGCAGAAGAATATGAGATAAGAAACAACATATATGTCAAGTATGAGAATAATTCTTTCATTGGAAAAAATTAGTTCATGGTCCTTTATGTTAATCATTGCCTAGTCTCTGTTTTCTGCAAACTTTTGACTCCTTTCAGGAGAAACAGTTTGGACATTCTGTAGAATTTAAAAAATCAGAGCCCTTTTATAAGTTCAATGTCCTTTATTTACGGCTAGAAACCAAATATGAGTGAGTACATCCCATGTTCCTACAAATATGTGAGTACATCCATGTTTCTGATCCTACTGCACGTATTGGCTTTGGGGGAGCCTAGGCAGTTTGGACACTCACCTTACTAGACCTGGATGGAGGTGGGCAGTCCTTGGGCTTCCCACAGGTCAGGGAACCCTGATTGCTCTTCGAGCTGATGAGGGAGGGGGACTTGATGGGGGGGGGAGGGAAATGGGAGGCGGTTGTGGGGAGGAGGCAGAAATCCTTAATAAATAAATAAATTTAATAAAAATAAAATAAAATAAATCAGAGCCCTGACCATCTTTCTTAGTTAACTGCAAAAAGACAGAATGACCACGGCAACCCTTACAAAGGAAAGCGTTTGGTTGTGGAGTCAAACTACAATTACACTCTTTCAGAGGTCTAGTCCATCATTATCTTGGTGGGTAGCATGGCGGCGTGCAGGCAGACATGGTGCTGGCTACAGATTGATCAGAAGGCAACAAGAAGTGGACTAGGACACTTAGCGTGCCTTCAGCATATTTGAGACCTAAAAGCCTGCCTCCACAGTGACACACTTCCTCCAACAAGGGCATACTTTCTCCAACATGGCCACACCTCCGAATAGAGCCGAACCCTTTGAAGTTTTTTTTTTTCTTCAAGCCATCACTCTATTCCCTGGTCCCCAAAAGTCTTATAGCCATATTATAATGCAAAAAAAAAAATGCATTCAGTCCAACTTCAAAAGTCTGTCACAATCCCAACAATGTTTTAAAGCCCAAAGTTCTAAATCTCTTCTGAGATTCATGCAATCTCTTAACTGTAATCACCTGTAAAATCAAAGTCACAAAGAAGATCACATAGTTCCAACATATAATGGCACATGATATACATTACCATTCAGAAACATCAACATATAATGGCACATGATATACATTGCCATTCAGAAACATACTTCCTGAAACAAGGCTACCCCCTTCTCAAACAAGGCCATACCACCCAATAGTGCCACTCCCTTCGGGGGCTGTTTTATTTCAAACCACTAAATGCCATTGTGCTATAGTAGCATCAAGTTGTACCTGCCTATGCCAGTCAGCAAACTGATGCTCATCTAACAAGGGATCCCCTGTTATATTCCTATAGCATGATTACATTGTTCCCTGGTCACTGATTCCTCTCTCCACCACATAAACCATTGCAATTGAGGACCAGCTTCATATATAGCAGTCATTAAGTCCTTCCAGTCTTGTGGTATAATTTTATTCTGTGTAGCCCAGTTGTTTATTATCTGTCTCATAAAGGAGAATCCATTCAATAAGCCACCACTGATTCCTTTAATCTTCTGAGATCTCTTGTATCTGCAGGTTTCCAACCAATCTGAACATAACCTCGAGGATGCTGACTATCTATTGGCATTTGATGTATTGTTATTGGAAACACCTGAGGAGGTGATTTTTTTTAGACCCAGGCAATAATTCCTCTATGCCATTACAAGATAGCAGCAAAGATCTATGATTAAACACATCTCTTTTTAATGAGAAGGATTCTACTGGGTTTAATTCTTGTCTAAACACTTTTTTTAAAAAAAAATTGTCTCTCATACCCTTCCTCAGGAAGTAACTTTTTTATTTTTATGCCATTCCTCTTGTTTTGGGAAGTAGCATTTTCATCTCAAGAGCTTTTGTCTTTTACTTGAATATGTAATATTTGAAGCTGTTCAGTAAACTCAAGGTTTATGTGAGTCTATCTCAACTGAAGAAGGGGGAGGAAATCCTCTCCGTCCTCCTCACTTGTCTCATTTCCAGTTTCTTCTGAGGTAACCTCCTCATTTGTTGGCAGATTATCCTGCTGCAATTAAATCCATATCTTTCTGACTGTTCACTCTGTAATGGTTCTAGGACATTTGAAATTATATTGCATAAAGACCAAACTTTTGTGGGCATTTCCTCTCCTCTCTGGTGGGCTATCTAACAGCCCTTATTACTTGTTTCTAAACCAGCAACGCTAATTGAATATTTGAAGTTAATTTAAATTATAGGCAATGCTTTAAAATTTAATGCAAAGAGCTCAACCGTCTATCTTTCGTTCACTTTCACTCTGCCTCCTTTCAAATAAAGAATGAATTAACTGCACATGCTTCTGCTCCTAAGATGGGAAATCACCCAGACTGGCTGGTAAATTTCCCACCATCTCTGCCAAAATCCCGGAGAAACACTTACATTCTTGTAAGAGCCACTTTTTCCACCTCCAGCCCTAGTGAGTCTGAACTTCTTTCCCTTCTGTTCCATGACATTGGACACCAGATATTGTTTGATGTTGAACTATAGGTGCTGCAGTAGCAAGAGAAGCTCATCAAGATGCTAAGCCTTCGTTTTCCGAGGGAACAGAGGGGTACAGCCTTTTTGAAAATATAGTGATCTGTCGTAAAGCCTTTATGACTACCTTTAAGTGAAATTTACAGTAAAGCCTTTGTGTCTGGCCTTGAGAGAAATGTTTCGGCAAAGTCTTTGCTATGTTTGGATTAGTCAGTGGAGGCTGAGAAATCGTTTTGAGACTGTTTAAACCTTGAAGATATGTTGTTTCTCTGGAGAGTGTGCATTTGGTGCCTCATGAGAGCTTGCAGCTGTACTGACTTTCGTCCTAAGATACCCCTGGCCGGCCTGGAGTTCTTGTTTTTAATTGTGGCTTTCTATAATCAAAAGGTGTGTGTGAGTTGTCTGCTCTCATGGGCAGCAATAGCAAGACGACTTTGGTAGTTGTAACCTTTCCCAGCCCCAATTAACCTTGTATGTGTTTGAATAAGTAACTGGAGTGAGCTAGCTGGGTGTCATACTCTCCCCTATGGTGATAATGGACTGAACTTCCAAACTGTACAATCCACAGAGTTCAATGTTTTCTTTGTAAGAGTTGCCTTGGTCATGGTGTCTCTTCACAGCAATAGAACATAACTAAGATGCCATCTCACCCTGGTCAGGATGGGTATCATCAAGAATACAATTAGCGGGGCTGGAGAGAGGGATTGGTGGTTACATCACGCCTCCTCCTAGCTCTCCAACTTCGTTCTCTCACGGTTTTCAGCCGCCGCCTCTACTCATCATGGACCCCAACTGCTCCTGTGCCACAGATGGATCCTGCTCCTGCGCCGGGTCTTGCAAATGCAAACAGTGCAAATGCACCACCTGCAAGAAAAGCTGCTGCTCCTGTTGCCCCGTGGGCTGCGCGAAGTGCTCTCAGGGCTGCATCGGTAAAGAAGCTTCAGACAAGTGCAGCTGCTGCGCCTGAAGTGGGATTTCCCCTCATCTGCGTGTAAATAGAACAATGTGTAGAAAGTAACTTTTTTTTACAACCCTGGCCTGTTTTCCACACCTCTTTCTATAAAACATGTAACAGATAATAAAAAGCATTGACTTAATTAAAAAAAAAAAGAGCACTGGCTGTTCTTCCAGAGGACCTGGGTTCAATTCCCAGCACCCACATGGCAGCTAACAACTGTCTATAATCCCAGTTCCAGGGGATCTGACATCCTCACACAGACAAATGTAACACATAAACTAAAATTTAAAAAAAAAGAATGCAATTAGCAACAAATACAGACGCAAATGTGGGGCAAGAGGACTCTCTATTCAGTATCGGCAGGATTGCAAAGTGGTACAGCAATTCTGGAGTTTGATCTGGATAGTTTTCAAAGGTCTAAATTATAAACTACTGTGTGATCTAGACGTGCCATTCTTGGGCCCTTTGTCCTCTATAAAGATTCTTGTGTATTCATGTCCAGAAAAGCTAAGGAACTGAAGCAGCTCAGATGTCCATCAGCTGATGAATGGATAATAAAAATGTGATCCCTGTATACTGTGTTTTTTCCTGATAACACAGGGTTTCTCTGTGTAGTCCTGGCTGTCTTGGAACTAACTGTGTAGACCAGGCTAGTCTCAAACTCAGAAATCTACCCGCCTCTACCTCCCAAGGGCTGGGATTAAAGGCATGCATTACCATCACCTGACCTGACCAGTGGAATTTTATTCAGCTGTAAAGATGATTGCAATTATGAAAGTTTCAGGGAGATGGATTGACCTGGGAAAGAATTTTACTGAATGAGATAACCCAGGCTCAGAAAGACAAACAATATATTACTCTCTGATATGTCAGTTCTATCTTTGTCTCCTAGTTCTATTGTTATCATGGAAGACATCTGGAAGACAGAAAACCAGGAGGGGGTATGGAGGTGTCTTAAGGAAGGGGTGATAGAGCAACAGAGGTAAAATAAAAGTAAAGAAGGGAATACTGTGGGTGGTAAGGTTAAAGCAGGGAGGGAGGAGGGAGGATTGAGGAGATAAGGAATTTCTTGGAAAATAATCAATGAATGTTGTTCTGTAAGTGGTGGGTGACATTTCAGTTAGACATGGTGCCAGAGTCCAGCTTTGAAAGAAGCACCAGGATACATAGAAAATGGAGGAGTTGGTGCCTTCACCAAGAGATTGCAGCATCTTTCAGTCCCACAGCCCGCCCAGGTCCTGGGTCAGAAAAATGTGAGTAAAGAGAACTTCTACCACCAAGGCCTGGGGCCACAGATGAAGGGACTACAGTGAAATGACAGCAACCTTGCTGATTGGAGGAGGCAGAGAAGCCATGGTTAGGCCATGCGAGGAGTAAGGAGGAAGTTCTGCAGTGTCAGGCTGTGGGTGCCCAAGGCTATTAGAGACTGGAGACATGGAGGCACGAACACTCCTCTGATTGCTCTCCAGACTGACACTGATCTCCTCACCACACGCTCCAGAAAACCAGCTGGACTGATGGGAAGCTGCTCCTGATCCTGTGCTCTTGGACGTAACCTGTCAGGACACTTGGTGATTCTGAAACTCCTGCTCATAGACGTGTATTGTAAGCTCTGAAAGCCTAGCTAGTCTCAGATATCACAACCGCAATGTCCACATCAAACATTTGCTGAGAAGGTGAGAACCATGAACTTGATCACTGTAGAGCTGGCCATGAGGGTAATGCAGTATGGAGGTGGAGTGGGTAGGGGGTAGGTCCTTCAGAGGTGCCAGGTTGGCAGTGTGTTTCAATGAAACAGCTATGGAGCAGGGAGGGTGATGTTAGACTTATAATCATGACTGCAAGGGATGAAGGACCCTAAATGTGGACTCAGGAAACTGTAAGTCCTGGAAGCAGGGAGCAGTTTTTGGGGTGGCAGGCATGCTCATGCAGTTCTCTTTGATCCAAGTCCCCTTTCTCAGAGCTGCACCCCATCCTCCGCCTGTGACGTCCTCAGCATCGTCTACTAGAGACGCCCTCCTGATATTTCCAGTTACAGCTCTCTGCAGCCTCCCCTCCACCCCAACACCTGCCCCAGGCCTTGTTGCTGGAAGGACTGTGAATGCGGTGGCTCCAGGTTAAAGGGAGGGGTGCTGGTGTCCTTGAAGACCTTGGGAGCCCTGTTGTGCCTTCCAAGAAGGCAGGGGAGGAGCAGAACCTGCAGCAATGGTGTGCCCAGCTTATTGGTTATTGGCTCCCCTCATATCTCCTGCAATAAGAGATTTGCCCCACCCAACCAAATTTCCATGCCTACACCCCTGAAGGCACACAATCCGGCCTGAGCAAGGCCGATGTGTTCTGTTTCCTGTTGTTGTGGCTCTCAGCCTATCACCTTGTTGACTAGAAAAGTGTCCTGTCAGTTTTCAAGAGGGTCAGTGCACAAGGTTTCCAGCCCCAGGTAACTGAGAAGGCCTCATCTCCACATCCCAAAGCTGAACTGAGAGCACCCAGATTATCTTCCCCATGTGGCATCTCTCCACCTACAGGTCAGGACTCAGCCAGCCTCATCAGGAACACAAACACACGGGGCGGGTGAGAGAAAGCTTTGTCCATGTGAAAGACAGTGAAGTTGGTGTCCACACCTTCCTGGGAATTCCCATTACTAAGCCACCTGTAGGTCACTGCGATTTACTCCCCCTGAGGCCCCTTAGCTATGGAGCGTTGTGAGAAATGGCAGTTCAGAGACCCTTTCCCAGGGAACGGTGCCTCCTACAATAGGCAGGTATTCCTATCTCAATGAAGGTAATCAAGATAATTTGCCACAGGCCTGCCTAAAGGCAAACAGGCTGTAGACTAGTGGTTTTCAACCTGTGGATCCAAAGCCCCAGAGCCCACATTAGATACCTTGTATATCATTATTATTCATAACAGTAGCGAAATTACACTTGTGAACTATCAACAATATAATTTCATGGTTGGGGGTCACTACACCATGAGAAATTCTACTAGTGTGTCATTAGGAAGGTTGAAAACCACTGATCTAGACCATCCCTCTTTATGATTCATTTCCCAGCTAATTCCATATTGTGTCAGTCAACAGTCAAAACCAACCTCCACATGAGGATTTAAATAGCACTGAAAGAATGATTGTCAGTACAGGAAGGCGACCATCTCATAGAGCATGGCAGCAGTCCCCATATTCCCCATGCTCTAGCCCTCATGGCGCTACTACCCAACCAGAGGCCTCCCTAAAAGTACTGCTCCATTCCTATTTCCACAGGGCTGGTGGCCTTTACCTTGGTAGGAAGGGACTTCAGAGAGGGGCCAGATGTTAGCAGGAAATCATGGAAAGCAGTAGCTAAAGGTGGCTGAGAGACAATTCAGACTAAGATTTAGGTTTGATCATCCCATGTCTGGGACTAACGGGCTTCCATGTTCTCCAGGTGTCCACAGACTGATATAATGAGTTTGATGGGTGCGAAGGAGATGAATCTGATCGTGCCTCCTACATCTATGTCTGAGGACTGCCTGTATCTCAACATCTACACACCAGCGCATGCCCGTGAAGGATCTAACTTACCTGTGAGTGTCAGACTGTGTCAGCTGGGAGAGAAGATGTTTCTTTCTCTGGAAGATTGGAAGGGAAAAAGTAATTCTGAGCTCCCCTATAGTTTAGATCCTGGTTAGTAATCTTAATTTATTGGGATCAAGAAGGAGGTCATCCCATCCATGTTGAGCTGCTTAAACCTGGGTGTGTGACTCAGAGCTCTGGGGCTCTAGAGGTAAGTGACTCTAGGTCTTTGATTGAACCAGGAATTCTTCTACCAACTTGAACCTGGAAGACCCACTCAGGAGGGTGCCCAAGGGCTGCATATTGACATCACCAAAATTTTCAGCTGCAGGTTATCTGTTGCCCCAATGGGACTGATGCCTCTTCTAATTAGCAATCAGGAAAGACGCACATGGAGACACTCCTGTTTGCTCCACTTTGATGGATCTGAGAATGATGATGACATTGCATTAGATATAGGGTCGTTAATCTATGCTGAGATTTCCTGATGGGGAAGTAGGAATACAAATATGTTTATAGGCCTGGAGTGTTCCATCAGTGGACCATGTCCAGGAATCCTGAGGAGATCAATATGTAAATTGATCTGCACAGAGGCAAACCAGATGATCATCTAGTAGGCAGTCCAGTGGAGCTTGGGTTGGGTGTGGGCCTCCTGGCATCCATGTTGATTTCTCTAGGTGATGGTATGGATTCATGGTGGTGGACTGGTTGTAGGAATGGCTTCCATGAACGATGGATCCAAACTAACAGCTACTGAGAATATAGTAATGGTCTCGATCCAGTATCGCTTGGGTGTCCTCAGCTTCTTCAGGTAAGCCTGGGACTGGGCTGGACAATGGGGTCTGAGTAGAGCATGGACAGACCTGTAATTTCTGTCCCTGCCACTTCACAGCACTGGAGACAGACACGCCACAGGCAACTAGGGTTACCTGGACCAAGTGGCTGCCCTACGCTGGGTCCAGCAGAATATCGCCTACTTTGGAGGCAACCCTGGCCAGGTCACTATTTTTGGTGCTTCAGCAGGAGGAACAAGTGTATCTTCACATGTGGTGTCCCCAGTGTCCAAAGGACTCTTCCACAGAGCTATCATGCAGAGTGGAGTGGCCCTGCTGCCTGACCTTATCTCTGACACACCCGAGGAGGTCTACACAGTGAGTGCCCTCTACAATCTCAGTCCTTTCTTTGCTGCTTCAGCCCTTGCCTCTCTTCTCTAATATTCTGTTAAGTGGGGAAAGAGGGATTATGGGAAATAGCTTCTTTCCAATAATTTCTGAGAGACATAAAATTTACAATCCATACCCTCTGCTTCGTGTGTGCTGAGTATGACATATGATAGAAAAGCTGTGCCCAGTGGCTTCCATCATTGGCAAAACCACATATTCATGGTTTCCTACATTGCTTCCTATTGCTGTGATGAATACCATGACCAAAAGCTACTTGCAAAGGA
The DNA here is from genome assembly GCF_018167655.1 of Microtus oregoni. NCBI lineage: Eukaryota > Metazoa > Chordata > Mammalia > Rodentia > Cricetidae > Microtus > Microtus oregoni. The sequence goes on from NW_024543063.1 coordinate 48,497,162, forward strand.
AAAGATTAATTTCATATTCCAGTTTATAGTCCGTCCATCTTGAAGGGACATCAGAGTAGACACTCAGGCAGGTCAATGGAAGCCAGAACTGAAACACAGACCAGGGAGGAACACTGCTTACTGCCTTGTTACCCATGACTTCCTCGGTTTGCTTTCTTACACAACCCAAGACTCCTGCCCATGGGGAGTGCTCCCCACCAAGTGATGGGCCCTCCTCCATCAGTCACTTATCTAAAAAGTGCCTGAACTTGCCTTGGGACCCATCTGATAGAGGCATTTTTCTCAGTTGAAGTTCCTCTTTTGAGATGATCCTGACTCGTGTCAACTTGACAAAAAGAATTATCCAAGACACATGTAAGGAAGGTAAGGAAGGGCCAGCTGGTAAAAATGCTTGCTATGCAAGTGTGAGTCCCTAGGTTCAAATTCTCGGAGCCCACAGAAAGCTAGAGGTGGTACTATGTGACAGGTAACCCAGTGCTCCTATGCAGAGATGGGAAAAAGAGACAGTAGAATCCGTGGAAGGTCATTGTCCAGCTAAACTGGAAAATGCAAACAGGAGGTAAGGTGACAAGTGATATCCAAGTGTGACCTCTGACCTTCATAGGCAAAACATGGCATTCCATACCTATTATCACACATGAATACCACACACAAAAACAAACAATACAACAATTAGAAAATAAATATGGTAGAATAATCCCTGTTTATAACCTTTGAGCAAAAAAAAGTGAATAATTCTACTTAAGTCCTTTCATACACAATAAACAGGAGGATGTGGTATTTAAGGGCAATGACAGATACTTGAAATCAAGAAACTCTGCTCAATGCTGGGACGGATGAACCAACCACTAAATTTTTTTCTTAACAGACGGTAGCCAACTTATCAGGATGTGAGGCCAAGGACTCAGAGGCCATGGTGCATTGCCTACGAGAGAAGACTGAAGCAGAGATTCTGGCTATCAACCAGGTTGAGAGAGTTGTGTGGCTTGGAGGACTGGGTCACCAGCATGTGGGATAGCCAGTTGTTACTACTGGAACCAGTTAACTTGTCTCCATGGTTAGCTGTCCTTTGAGTACTGTGTGTAGAAATAACAAACAGGCTAATTTTGATGTCTAGTTTCTTCTGGAGTGAGCATAGCATCCTGAGTTGAGACACGAAATGGGGAAATAATGTGACTATTTAGTGGGCATCAGAATATTTATGTGATTGATCTTCAGCACTGACCCTTAATGCCCCATAGGTCTTCAGGTTGATCCCTGGTGTGGTGGATGGAACGTTCCTACCTAGGCACCCTCGAGAGCTGTTGGCCTCTGGGGATTTTCACCCTATCCCCAGCATCATTGGTGTTGACAGTGATGAGTGTGGCTGGGGAATACCCTTGGTGAGACCTGGTTCTAAGCCCCTGGGGACCTAAACTCAAGTGGAGGGTGTTGGTAATTCAGAAATACTCTAATCTCAGTCCAACCCATCCTATTCTTAAGACTCTCCTCTGCCTTTCAGATGAAGGGCCTTGATCATGTCATAAAGAACATAACCAAAGAGAACCTAGCAGCTGTTCTGAAGAGCACAGCAACACAGATGGTGAGAGACTTTGACTCCTGTCTAGATTAAGGGGGGTCCTATATATTCTTCTCAGATGCCACACCCAGAAATAAAGGCTAATGTCTATGTATGTTTCTATGTTACTCACCCAAAGCTTTGTATCTTTCTCCATACTTCCTGTCTCAAACCAGGCCACATTCCTTACTAAGAGGCTACAGCCTATCTATCCAAGGGCCTGCCCTTCAATACTCTTTCTGATTCCTCCTGGTGTAGATGCTGTCTCCTGAATGGAGTGACCTGCTAATGGAAGAGTACATGGGGGATGTGGAGGACCCCCAGACTCTGCAAGCACAATTCAGAGAGTTGATGGAAGATGTCATGTTTGTGATCCCTGAACTCCAAGTAGCACATTTTCAGCGTGAGTACATCTGTAACAAGACCAAGACACAGGGAGCTCTAGAACTGTGAGTCCCATGTAGGCTATGTAGTTCCCAGACCTGGCTCATGTCTTCACCAAGTCTCTGATACCAGGCACTTGAAGACGCTTACCTCAGTAAATCCTTATGCCTAATTAAAGGAGTGACTCTTTATCCAGGTCCAGAGAGGAACAAAAACATGTCAGTTACACTTGGTGTCTTGTCAAAACTACTCATCTAAGAATTCTGGGGTCACTGTTGAGCAAAATGTATCCCATAGCCAAAGCTTCAGCATAGAAATCACAGCTCAACTGTGATTCCAGATAAATTTAGAACAAGGTTTCTTGTCACCAAAGTTTAGGCAGAAAAGCTCGGTGTGAGAAATCATTATGTCAGCATGTGTCCTCACTCCCAGGTCCCCATGCTCCTGTCTACTTCTATGAGTTCCAGCATCAGCCCAGCTACATCAAGCATAAGGACGTCAGGCCATCCCACGTGAGGGCTGACCATGGTGATCATGTTGCCTTTATCTTTGGCTCCTACTTCTGGGGCTTGAAAGGTAAATCTTCCTTGTTTTCCTTGAACTGAATGGAGCCCCTGACAACTTTTGGAGGGATTGCTAAACTGGGGAAACTGAGGCTCTGGGAGAGAATGGGATCGAGTGTTCACCTTTTTCTGAGCTGAAAACAACAACCTATACCAAGATTAGAATATGAGCCTTTCCTAGTCTAGCTTGTGCTAGAAGGAATGAGAGCACACTGGGGTAGGAGTGAAGGAGTGAACCTGAGAGAATTCAAGCAGAGGCTTGGAAGGATGCTGAGTTCTGAGTGCTGAGGGAAAAGAGTATACACCAGGCTTAGGGTTCAGTGTCAGGCTGTGACGGACATAGTAGAGCCTGAGTTAGCACCTGCATGAGGTAGATAGAACTTGGATCCTTGTTTCCTTCTCTCTGCAGTTGACTTCACTGAGGAGGAGAAGTTGCTGAACAGGAGGATGATGAAGTACTGGACCAACTTTGCAAGACATGGGTGAGAACGTGTCCCTTGCTCAACGTCCTTATGGCTGTGTGTCCATCCAGGTGGATGTACCTCATCAAAATGCATGGGTCATTATTTCTGTCATAGTCCTCTCCAACCCAGGGCACACTTAGGCAGACACCTTCTAGTTTTCAGTCACTACTCATCTCACAGAGGCCTGGTGGGTGAGTTACAGTATTCTGGTACTGTTCTCTAGATTTTCCATTTGAGAAGGAACACAAAACTAGACAACTTCCCTGGCTTCAAATGGACCAGACACTGGTGGGTGACCCTTATATTCTATATCAGTACACCACTAGTCCATGTGTCACCTCAGATCCTCAGACTGCTCATCCACTACCCTGACACAAATTGGGGAACCAGGCTTTGGATCGTAGTGACCTCACCCTCCCTTGCTGGTGTCATCTCCACAGGAACCCCAACAGTGAGGGTCTCCCCTACTAGCCTGAGTTGGGTTATGATGAGCAGTATGTGCAGCTGGATATCCAGCCTGCTGTGGGCCGAGCCCTGAAGGCCAGAAAGCTGCAGTTCTGAACAAAGACTCTGCCACAGAAGATCCAGGAGCTAAAGGGGGCTCAGGGGAAGCACACAGAGCTTTAGTGCCCTGTGTCAGGAAAGATGTGGGATTGAGAGCATATGGGGTCATCTGGATGGTACATGACCTATTTATTAATTTTTATTTGTTCCAACTCTCACATAAGCATTTCTCCATTTTCCTTTTTCTTATTTTTTCTTTTTCTTTTGTTTTTAATTGGTTCTTTGGGACCCCAAACCATGCATCCCAATCTCACTCATTCCCTAGTTTCTACATATCTGCTCCTCAGGCTTGTAGCATCCCCTCTCCAAGGGAAACCTAAAGAATAACAAAAGTAGATAGAAATAAACACTAATAAAATATTTTTAAATGAAAATGATTGGATATCAAGACTTAACAATAACAATTAATTAGCTGGGCCTTGAGACTGAGACTGGGACTATGTGCAGACTAAAGTTGTTTCAAGTTTTAGCTTTAAATCAACATAGTAACACCTGGGAAAATGACTGTGTGTGTTTGTCTCTAGAGGCAACCATTTATAGTCTCTAGGGGCAACCAGCCTGCTTTGAAACTGTCTTTGTGGCTGAGAATTATTATTTCTATTCATCAATATTATATAACTTAAACCGAATCATCCTCTAGATCATCTACGGCTATATGTGTGCCCAATAAGTGTAAAACACACCACGAAAGGGCCATGGAAAGAATGCCACAGCTGTTCTTATTAGGGAGGCATAGCAGTGGTATCTCAGAAAGCTACAGACAGAAAACAACCAGCTGTTCACAATCAATATCCTCCCAGCTTTGCCAAGAAGGGGTCCCCAATAACACCTGGTGTGTTGAGTTTGCCAAGTAAGACTCTCCAACTACATCTAGTGGGTCAACTTGTTAAATATTAGTTGTCACTGCTGCACAGTTCCATGGCCCTCTGCACTTTAGTTTATCCAGTTACTGTATAGAACAACCACCAGGTGATGGGCATCATCCCTAAGGCTATGCAGAAGGTGATTGTAATCCTGGAGATCTGGATAAGAAGCAGTCATTTCATATGTGATGCATTCACTCTATGTGAATTAGATATTAAATTCATGGGCAATTTGGAACAGAATTAATTATTCCACAAGATTGGAAAGATTTAACTAAAGCAGTATTGGAAGCTAGTCCTCAGCTACAATAGACAACAGCGGTAAAGAGGAAGATAAGGTCATAGAACAACAGGTAGGAGTAGAGGTATGGAAATTTCCCAAGATTATCTTTTTGGTGAATGCCAGTATGCTAATTTGGACAGAAGGTTTACATTTGGTGATCACATTTGATTCATTATAATATAGCAGTTTTGAATTATTAGGACAGGGTTGAGGAATCAATAAAGAGGTCTGAGTCATTTACTAAAATTATACAAGTCCCAAAAAAGCCTTCACTGATTAACTTCAGCTGCAAATAGAAGAATATCAGATCCATAAGTTAGCCAAGCATTAATCGAGTCTTTCACTGTTGAAAATGCTTATTCAGAATGGAAAAGGGTAATTATGTCTTGAAATGCAAGAGCAGCACTCATAGGTGAACGGATTGGAAATATGGCTAATATTGAATCTAATACTTTTGGTGCTGCTTTGGCAAAAGAAGTAATTTCTAGAAATTTGAAGAAAAATCAAAATGTCTGATGTTTCAATTGTGGTAAACAAAGACATATGAAAGGGATTTGTTGGCAAAAATGTTCTTAGAAACAATGATTTTTCTAGAGATAATCCAAACAGAATGTCCCATCCTTCTGAAGTATGCAAAAGGTGTGGCAAAGACTGGGATTGGACTAACGAACGCAGATCAGCAAGTTACAGACAAGGTAACCCTTGGCCATCAGGAAATGCCCTTAGGGGCCCCTGCAGGCCTCAGCATCAAATTTGGCTCAATCATTTCTTCTCAGCATTAGAGAAACTTGTCCAGAGAGCAATTAAAAGACTTAATAACAGCTGTTAAAAATCACACTGCTCTAGATGTGACCAAAGACAGAAAAATCTTCTATAGATACAACAAAAAGTTCAATAGAGATTAGAAAACAAGTATTTGGGTGAACTGCTATAAATGATCAGATATCAAAGCAAAAAATGCATAGAAATGGCATTAAAATTGAGAGCTTGATGGACACAGCTGCTGATGTGACAATAACTTCACCAAAATCTTGGCATCTAGATTGGCCCCTCAGGAGGTAAATGTACAACTTATATGGCCAGAAGGACAAATAGAAAAATTAAACCATATGTGGTTAACATAGCAATGAATTTATGGGGGTGTGATTTGTTACAGCAATTAATAACACAGATTAACTGTAGGTCCTGGAAGCAGGGAGCAGTTTTCGGGGTGTGATGGAGGAAGGTCATTGGTTAAAAAATAAAGAAACTGCCTTGGCCCATTTTATTGGTTAGAACATAGGTGGGTGGAGTAAACAGAACAGAATGCTGGGAGGGAGAGGAAGTGAGCTCAGAGACGCCATGCTCCCCTCTCCCGGGCAGACGCGATAGCTCTGCTCTCTGAGGCAGACACATGAAGCTCAGGCCCAGGATGGACGTAGGCTAGAATCTTTCCCAGTAAGACTGACGCTACACATATTATTAGAGATGGGTTGATCAGGATATGAGAATTAGCCTGTAAGGGCTAGAGTTAATGGGTCAAGCAGTGTTTAAATGAATACAATTAGTGTGTTGTTATTTCGGGGTATAAGCAAGCAGGCAGCCGGGGTGCTGGGGACACAGCCCCACCGCTCATATTACAGCAGGGGTGGCGGGCATGCTCATGCAGTTCTCTTTGATCCATGTCCCCTTTCTCAGAGCTGCACCCCATCCTCCGCATGTGACGTCCTCAGCATTGTCTACTAGAGACGCCCTCCTGATATTTCCAGTTACAGCTCTCTGCAGCCTCCCCTCCACCCCAACACCTGCCCCAGGCCTTGTTGCTGGAAGGACTGTGAATGCGGTGACTCCAGGTTAAAGAGAGGGGTGCTGGTGTCCTAGAAGGACCTTGGGAGCCTTGCTGTATCTTCCACAGAGGCTAACAGTGAAGCAGGAATGGTGGACCTGGCTTGGCCCTATCTGCTGCCACTGACTCTTGTCACCTCTACTTTGTCAGTTCAGTTCAGACCTTTCCCTGTCCCAGCAAACTTTCCTCCTACTCTACTTGGATCCAAATTCCTGTCTGAGACAGGTTCCCATATTCTGTTTCCTGTCAGTGACACACTGTGCACCCCACACAGGTAGCACAAACTCAGGCCTGGGAGTTCATCATGCCACCGGACTGACTTCCTTACAGGTTAAATGTTGTGGTCTAGGACCTCCTACTTCTCCATCTTCTCACGTAGGGCAAGGTTCTTTTTAAATTTATTTTATTATTATTCCTACTACTTTCAAGAATTTTTAATTAATGAATTAATTTACATTCTGACATCAGTTTCCTGCCGCTTCTCTCCTCCCAATCCCTCCCCCACATCTCCCCTCTTCCCTACACAATCTCCTCCTCCTCCGTGTTTCCATTCAGAAAAGGGCAGTCCACCCACAGATATCAACAAGACAGGGCATAATAAGCTTCAGTAAGACTAAGCATCTCCCCATGTACTAAGGCTGAGCAAGGTGACTGTATGAGTTGTGGGCTCCCAAAATTTGCAAAAGAGTCAGAGACAGCCCCTGCTCCCACTGTTAGGAGTTACATGAGAAGACCAAGCTACACAATTGTCACATATATGCAGAGGGCCTAGGTCAGCCCTGTGCCAGCTCGCTGGTTGTTGGTTTAGTCTCTGTGGGCCCCTGTGAACCCAGGTTAGATGATTCTGTGGTTTTTCTTATGATGTCCTTGACTCCTCTGGATGCTACAATTCTTAATCCCCCTTTGCTGCAGAATTCCCAGGGGAGAATCTTAAGGGGACATAGGGAACCTTAGATTGAACTGGAAAGTTCTACACAGTCAGAGACTGAGACTACAGAGAGGGAGTAACTCATAGACATGCCAGAACAAACTGTAGGAAATGTGACTCTAAATTCCCTTACCAGGGCCTGGGAAATGACTCAGCAGGGAAAGGTGTCTGTATCTAAGCTGGGCCAGAGTTCAACCCCAGAAACCACATTGCGAAATTAGAGACTAATTCCAAATACCCCTCCCAAAGCCCACAGAGTAGCCTTCTCCGAAGCGAAGCAACACTGGTTCAGGAGGAGATCATCCATACTGAGGAGTCAGCCCAGAAGTATGGGGTCTGGGTTGTGCTGGACCTGCAGGTCAGTGGATAAAGGAGCAGAGGGATCTTTTCCTCAGTGCTTTGTAGCTGCAGCTGCTCCTGGACTTTTGGAATAATAATAATATAATAAATTCATGCTGCAGATATCTGTGAGTGTGTTACCCCTAGGAGAGGACAGTGGTTTGGCACCCTTTAAAAGGTACACTTGTTAGGCATATAGAAGTTCCTGGAGTACCACAGGCCTCAGTGGACCTTAGTGGTCCCTGGGTTTCCTTCACCATACACCTACCCTGGTGCAGGCTTGCAGAGCAAAGGGCGTGTGTGCTCTGGGCCTATCAGCAACTCTCAGGCTCTTATCAGAAGTTGAACCAGAAAGGGCTTCATGCCCAGTGTGTGTGCAGTATTTACACACTCCTAGTGTGGACCCCATTGACCTCCTCCTGGGCCTCTGCACTCAGATAGTGTAAACTTCCTTGATCTCTTCCTAAGTCTCCCCAGTCAGAGCCACTGAATTCACTTCACCTGTGACCCCTGCTGTGGGCCATCAGGCTCTGGGAGGTCTCCAGGGTTCTCCAAGCAGGAAGGTCTGCCTGACTCACTCATAGCTGCTGTTTGGAGTATTCTTTCTCTAGATTCCTGGGCTCAGAGTCAGAGATAACTGTAAAAGGGATGGAGTGTGCCTGTCCTCTTCTGTTCCATCCTGGCCTGTGAAATCCATGAGAACATCAAAGTGATGGAGGCTTACAGATGATGCTCAGGGTTACTAAGAAGGGATGTGTTAGATGTAAATTTTATAGGTGACACACCTAGAAACAAAGAAGCTGAGAGAGCAGGCCAGTCTGGACTACATACAATGCTCTGTCTCAAAAATCAAAACAAAAACAAAAATCACAAAAGAAGAAATTTGTTCACTTTAATTTCATTTTCAACAGTGACTCCTGGTCTGGCGTATGGCTTTTTAGCTTCCAATTACAAGGACATTTTCACTCCATTACACCTTGTTTCATGGCAAGGTTTTCTTTGAAGATAAAGCATTGTGGGTGTAGGCAGGCTCTAATCAGGACCATTTCTGTAGGTTTTATCTGTTGCAATAACTGTCAGTCATCACAGGCAGGAGCCCTCAGTGAGATGCATGGACAAAGATGCTGTCTGGAAGGCCATTGTGTGCAGGCAGCAAGTCACAGGACAGGGTGACACTTGACTGAGAAAGATGTTGGAAGTCACTCTTGGGTGGCTGTGAGTGGCTGCTGCCCTGGCCTCATCCACAAAGGTGGCACCAAAGATGCTGATTCCTGCGGGTCAGATGGGGAGGGCTGCAGCAGAAGATTTGCTTGGCCAATTTGGCAATCAGGTCTGCCAGACTCTGCAGTGTTGAATGTGGTGCTGTGGGAGGGGAGGGGCCAGGGAGGTGGAGCTGTAGAGGTGACACACAGCAGGAGGAGGGTCTCCCTGGACCCCTCCCTGCACTCCCAGGCAGAGAGGATCAGGTCTGCACAGCATCCAAAGCAAGACATTTTCTGAGGTAAATAAGGATCAACAAACCCATGGTGTCCAAACACTTATCTTCACCCAATGTCCAGACTGAGAGCCTGCGGGTCTTTTAGGTCCTTAGGTGACTGTCTGTCATGCCCTCATTTCCTGGTCCCCAGCACAGCAGGCCAGGACTTTGTGTGCAGTCGCGGCTGTGCTTCTCCCAGCAGCTCTCATGTCAGTGCTGGCACAGATGATATTGTGTCATTGTGTGTGTGTGTGTGTGTGTGTGTGTGTGTGTGTGTGTGTGTGTGTGATGGAGGATGTTGAAGTTTTTCCCCCATCCCCCAGGACCTGGAGATGCTATGAGATTCAAGTTTCATGCTCAGGACACCTGTGAATCTGTTTGACTGCCAGGTGTGTCCTGGAAGTGGAATGGGAGCATCAGAAGGTCCAGAAATGTCCAGGAGAAGAGCATCTTATTTCCATCTCCCTGTCCATATAAGGAAGGCTATTTCTAATTTTTATGGATCCCAAGAACTCTTTGATTCATCGTGACACAATTATTCTACTTCATCTCCCACATTATTGATTTATATTGTAACTTTATTGTTGTCCCTAAGCTTTTTAGGCCCTGTAATAAAACTTTCTCTTATAATATATTCCATTGTACAAAGATGACAAATGGTGCTCAATCTGTCTCTGTGTTCACCTAAAGCATTTTCTCTATCATTAAAGGGCTCTATCCCCCATTGTCTAGATCCTGATGCTCACAAGGCCCCTGCATATGACAAACCCAGGCCATCCTAGGATACTACCTTTTACATTGCCTTGAAGGCCAGCCATAGGACATCACCAAAATGATGAATTTGTAAAGCCAATCTTCAACACCAGAAGGCAGAGAGAGAGTTGAGGATAAGCTTCAACTGGGCTCAGAAGCTGGGCAAAGAGAAGGGCCCTTCATTTGAGTGTGGGAGGCGTAAGGCCTGGGATTTCCAGTAGAGCAGTGCTACTCAACCTGTGTGTCAGGACAACTTTTGGGGTCGCATATCAGATATTTACATTATGGTTCATAACAGAAAAATTACAGTTATGAAGTAGTAACTAATAATTTTATGTTTTGGGGCTCACCACAGCACACGGAACTGTATTAAAGGGTCACAGCATCAGAAAGGTTAGAATCACTGCATTATGGCCTGACAGTGTTATTGAAGTGTTGCTACACACACACACACACACACACACACACACACACACAGAGAGAGAGAGAGAGAGAGAGAGAGAGAGAGAGAGAGAGAGAGAGAGGAGCAAGAATTTCAGTGTCTTTCAAAGAAACCAGCATGACCTAACATGAAGGGGACCTTCATATCCTAAGACCACCCTAAGGGACAAGGGACCCTGAGGGTGCTGTCACTACTCTATGAGTCTTGGCAGCACAGAGGTGTCATGAGGATGAGGTCACACTTAGAGTTCCTGCCCTTTCACTTCTCTCCACATGCGACATCTTGAGTGTGTTCCTTCTCATAGAAGCCCTGTGGCTTCTATTAACTTTCTGCTCCCTGATCTTCACTCCCATACCACATTGGGTTAAAGGGCCAGAGATCATAGTGACTCCAAGTTCATGTCAGGGATCCTGATTCCAGAAGGACTTCAGATGCTATGCTCTGTCTCTCTGAGTCCAGAGAAGGAGGAGAAACTGCAGAGTGACTTTGCCCTGCCTGCTGGCTATTGGCTTCCAGTGGTTTCTACCCTATCAGCTGTGCTGCAATAAGAACTTTGCACCTGCCCCAAGAAAGGTATAAATTTCCTGCCTGGGCAAGTCCTACCTTCTCTGCTTCCTGCTGTAATGAGACTGTCATCTTGTAGTAGCACAGAGTTAGCCCTGGCATTCAATATGCCACTCGGTAGAATTCCTGGCTGGCTGTTTGCTGTGGCCTGTGGGCTCCTGCTTCTCCTTCTCCACGTGCATGGTGAGCAGAGGGACCAGGGCCAGAGCTGCCCAGTTCTGCAGAGTCGGAGGCTGAGCTTGTGGGAGGGAAATACCAGGGACGGAGGAGCTGTGGAGGTGACAGATGAAAGTGTGGATTTGTGAGCCCTCTAATGCCCACTCTAAAGCCCACAGGATGGGCTGTGCGTAGCACAGGAGTGTCGGGGATGTCTAAGGTTACCTTGTACTTAAGGAGCCAGAAGGGACAGAAGAACAGGAGGGACATGTCCCTCCTCTGTACGTGGTTGTGGCTAGAGCTCCAACTGACCTTGGATAGTGACAACAATTCCTTCCTAATTTCAAGTGGCTCTGAACCTGTCATTTTGTTGACTACAGAAGTACCCTGTCAGTCTTCAAGAGGGTCAGTGGGCAAGGTTTCCAGTCCCAGGTACTCATCTCCACGTCCCACAGGCAAACTGAGAGGACCCAAGTTACCTTCCCCGTGTAACTCTGTGACAACAAGGTAGGAATTCCCGAGTGTGGTGACAACTGATGACTTCTCTCCAGCCACAGGCCAGGACTCAGCCAGCCCCATCAGGAACACACACACAGGGCAGGTGAGAGGAAGCCTCGTCCATGTGAAAGACGGTGAACTTGGTGTCTATACCTTCCTGGGGATTCCCTTTGCCAAGCCACCTGTGGGACCACTGCGTTTTGCACCCCCGGAGCCCCCTGAGCCATGGAGTGGTGTGAGAGATGGGACCTCCCATCCAGCCATGTAAGTTTTGGGGTCCAGGGGACTTCAGGCCTGAGCTCTAGGCCACACTCCTGTGCTTCCTCCGTCTCAGCTCTATAGCAGTGTTCTGTCTGTCCTGAGGGCATCTCCCATGCAGTTTTCAGAGGAATGTGCTAAGGATTCGAGAGGAACAACTGTGCCAGGATCCTGGGTCAGAGCTTGATGCCTATAGGGACTTAGCTGCAGGTTCTGCAATGAAGAGCAGAGACTAAAGCCATTCTTCACGGTCACTGTGACCATCCACCGTCCAGGTGTTATTGTCTAAGGAACAGGTGCACCTGCTTTCCACTGGAGACAATGTGGAAGAAGGAGGTACTGTGAGAGTCTGGAGTGAGATGAAGAATGTCTCACTACCCTGTGGGATTTTCTTTTTCATCCTATGGATGCTATGTGAGCACGGATTCCCCAATACCCGAGTACATTTGCTTGTTTTCTTTTGCTGTGATAGAGGACCCTGACAAAAGCAATGTAGTGAAGAGAGATTTTACTATGGGTCACAATTCCAGGAAAATTACAGAGACTGAAGTTTAAGGGAGGTGATTCCATCCCTAAACAGGAACAGGGCCTAAGGGGGTACATCTTGTTTGATGTTGGCTCACAGGTGCTGCGGCAGAGAGGAAGCTCACCAAGACACTGGAGGAACTGGCTGGTCCTCAGCTAGCTCACTCCAGTTACTGTGTGTGTGTGTGTGTGTGTGTGTGTGTGTGTGTGTGTGTGTGTAAGGTTAATTGGAGCTGGCAAACTTTGAGTCATCTTGCACTTGCTGCCCATGAGACCAGACAGTGCACACAAATCTCAGTCCCTTTTGATTATAGCAAGTCATAATCAAAAGCAAGAACTCCAGGTCTGCCAGTGTCTTAGGATGAAGGTCAGTGCAGCTGCAAACTGTCAAGTAGAACCAAGTGCAGACTATCCAGAGAAACATCATTTCTTCAAGGTTTAAACAGTCTCCAAACAATTTCTCAGCCTCTGCTGACTAACCCAAACACAGCAAAGGGATTTGCTGACTCGTTTCTCTCAATGCCAGACACAGAGGCTTTACTATACGTGTCACTTAAAGCGAATCATAAAGGTTCGCTTACATATCACTACAGACACATGCCTGCCTGCTAATGCGCTACTCACTCTGTCCATTCTTACACAGTTCAGAAGCCCCTTCCAGGGAATGGTGCTTCATACAACAGGCAGGAATTTCTCTCCATGATTATCAAGATAATGGGCTACAGGCAAGCTCACAAGATCTAGGTCAATAGTGCTCAACCTGGGTCATAACCCTCGAGGGGTCACATAACAGATATCTTGCATAGCCGATATTTGCATTACTATTAGTAACAGTAGCAAAATTATAGTTATGAAGGAACAGTTAGGGTTGACCGTCACTACAACATAAGGCTGATCTAGACCATCCCTCATTTTGATTCTTTTCCCAGGTGATTCCACATTGTGTCAGTCAACAGTCAAAACCAACCCCCACGCCGGGATTTAAATAGCACAGAAAGGATGAAAGTCAGTACAGGAAGGCGACCATCTCATAGAAGATGGCAGTAGTCCCCATATTCCCCATATTCTAGCCCTCAGGGCGCTACTACCCAACCAGAGGCCTCCCTAAAAGTACTGCTCCATCCCCATTTCCTCAGAGCTGGTGGCCTTTACCTTGGTAGGAAGGGTCTTCAGAGAAGGGTCAGATGTTAGCAGGAGGAAATCATGGAAAGCAGTAGCTGAAGGTGGCTGAGAGAAAATTCAGACTAAGATTTAGGATTGATTATCACGTATCTTGGACTAACGGGCTTCCATGTTCTCCAGGTGTCCACAGATTGATGTAATGAAATCAGACATTGCAGAGAAGATGAATCTGATCGTGCCTCCTATGTCTATGTCTGAGGACTGCCTGTATCTCAACATCTACACACCAGCGCATGCCCATGAAGGATCTAACCTGCCTGTGAGTGTTAGCTGGGAGAGAAGATGTTTCTTTCTCTGGAATATTGGAAAGGAAAAAGTAATTCTGAGATCTTCTGTAGTTTAGACCCTGATTAGTAGTCTTTCCTTAATGGGGTCAAGAAGGTGATCCCAGCCATATTGAGCTGCTTAAACCTGTGTGTGGGACTCAGAGCTATGGAGCTCTGAGAGTTAAGAGGCTCTATGTCTTTGATTAAACCAGAAAATCTTCTATCAATTTGAACCTGGTAGACCCACTCAGGAGGGTGCTCAAGGGCTGCATATTGACATCATCAAAATTCCTAGCTGCAGGTTATCTGTTGTGCCAATGGGATCTGATGTCTCTTCTGATTAGCAATCAGGAAAGACGCACATGGAGACACTCCTGTTTGCTCCACTTTGATGAGTCTGAGAGTGATGATGTCATGACTTGTGATGTAGAACCATTAATCTAGGCTGAGATTTCCTGATGAGGAAGTGGAAATGGAAATATGTTTATAGTCCTAGAGTACCTCATTTGTAGACCATGTCCTGAAATTCTGAGGAGATCTGTGTGTATTGATTTGCACAGAGGCAAAGCAGATGATCATCTAGTAGGCAGTCCAGTGGAGCTTGGGCTGGGTGTGGGCCTCCTGGCATCTCTGTTGATTTCTCCAGGTGATGGTATGGATTCATGGTGGTGGACTGGTTGTAGGAATGGCTTCCATGAATGATGGATCCATACTGGCTGCTACTGAGGATATAGTAATTGTTGCTATCCAATATCGCTTGGGTGTCCTTGGCTTCTTCAGGTAAGCCTGGGACTGGGCTGGACAATAGAGCCTGAGTAGAGCATAGACAGACCTGTAATTCCTGTTCCTGTCACTTCTCAGCACTGGAGACAAACACGCTACAGGCAACTGGGGCTACCTGGACCAAGTGGCTGCCCTACGCTGGGTCCAGCAGAATATCGCCTACTTTGGAGGCAACCCTGGCCAGGTCACCATTTTTGGTGCTTCAGCAGGAGGAACAAGTGTGTCTTCACTTGTTGTGTCCCCTATGTCCAAAGGACTCTTCCACAGAGCCATCATGCAGAGTGGAGTGGCCCTGCTGCCTGACCTTATCTCTGACACATCTGAGTTGGTCCACACAGTGAGTGTCCTCATCAATACCAGTCCTTACTTTGCTACCTCAGTCCTTGCCTGTAGTATTCTGTTAATCTCTTAAGTGGGATAAGCAAGGATTATGAGAAATAATTTCTTCCCATTAATTTCTGAAAGGTGTAAAACTTAGACTCCACCTCCCCTCTGCTTTATGCGTGATGGGCATGTTATGTGACATAAAAACTGTGCACAGTGGCTTCCACCAGTGGCAAAAACAGATATGCTTGTTTCTTATTACTGTGAGAAAGACCATGACCAATAATAGATACTTGAGGAGGAAAAGGTTAACTTCAGCTTACAGTTTATAGTCCATCTTGAAGGGAAGTCAGAGTAGACATTCAAGCAGGTTGTTAGAGCCTAGAACTGAAGCAGAAGCCAGAGAGGAGCCCTATTTACTGACTTGTTACCCATGGCTTCCTCAGTTCTTAAGTAGCTCAGGACACCTGTCCGTGGGTGGCACTGACCACAATATGATGGAGCCTCCTCCATCAGTCAATTATCAGGAAATGCCTGGACTTGCCTATGGGCCAATCTGATAGAGGTCTTTTCTCCGTTGATGTTCTCTTTCAAGACTACCCTGGCTTGTGTCAAGTTGGCAAAGAAAAAAATCTAACCAGGCTTGCTGTGCAAATATGAGGCCCCGAGTTCAAATCCCCGGAGCCCACAGAAGACTAGAGGTGGTGTTGGTAAACCCAGTGCTCCTATGCAGAGAAGGGAAGTCGAGAGAGTAGAGTCCCTGGAAGGTCATAGTTCAGCTAAGCTCTTATAGACAAATGCACACAGGAGGTAAGGTGACAAGTGACACCTGAGGGTGTTCTCTGAACTTCACTAGCAAAATGCGATACACCATACCTATTGTCACACATGAACAACACACACACACACACACACACACACACACACACACACACACACACACACGAAACAACAGCAAGAAAACAAATACACGAGTAGAATGATCCCTTTTCCCAACTGTCAACTCTGAGCAAAAAAAATAATGTGAACAATTCCACTTAAGTCCTTTCATACACAGCAAACAGCAGGATGTGGTATTTAGGGGCAAAGATAATTACTTGGAATCAAGGAAACTCTGCTCCCTGCTGGTAGAGATGAACCAACCTGTGTCTTTTTCGTTTACAGACAGTAACCAACCTTTCAGGATGTGAGGCCAAGGACTCAGAGGCTCTGGTGCACTGCCTACGAGAGAAGACTGTAGAAGAGATTTTGACTATCAACCAGGTTGGAAGAATTGTGTGACTTGGAGGATCTGGTCACCAGCATGTGGGATGGCTAGTCCTTACTAGTTGGACCAGTTAACTTGTCTCTTGTTAACTAAATACTGTGAGCAGAAAAAAACAAATAGGCTAATTTTGAGGTTCACTTTCTTCTGGAGTGAGCATAGCATTCTTGGATGAGACAGGAAATGGGGGAAATCATGTGGGTATTCAGTGGGCATCAGAAAATTTATGTGATTGATCTTCAGCACTGACCCTTAATGCCCCATAGGTCTTCACTATGATCCCTGGTGTGGTGGATGGAACGTTCCTACCTAGGCACCCTCGAGAGCTGTTGGCCTCTGGGGATTTTCACCCTATCCCCAGCATCATTGGTGTTGACAGTGATGAGTGTGGCTGGGGAATACCCTTGGTGAGACCTGGTTCTAAGCCCCTGGGGACCTAAACTCAAGTGGAGGGTGGTGGGAACTCTCTAGAGACAACCCATCCTATACTTAAGACTCTCCTCTACTTCCCAGTTCATGGGCCTTGATCATGTCATAAAGAACATAACCAGAAAGACCCTGCCAGCTGTTCTGAAGAGCAGAGCAGCACACATGGTAAGAGACCTTGGCTCTTGTCCTGATAAAGAGGGTTCCCATAAATTTTTCTCTGATGCCACAAATAAAAGTTACTGTATGTGTGTGTTTCTGTGTGGATTCAACCCCAAGGCTCATATCTTTCCCCCATACCCTGTTTCATCCCTGGCCACATTCCTTAGTCAGAGGCTTCTGTCTATCTATCCAAGAGCCTGTCCTACATTACCCTCCCTAATACCTTCTGATGTAGATGCTGCCTCCTGAATTTAGTAACCTTCTGATGAAAGAATACATGGGGGATGTTGAGGACCCCCAGACCCTGCAAGCACAGTTCAGAGAATTGATGGAGGACTTCATGTTTGTGATCCCTGCACTCCAAGTAGCAAATTTTCAGCGTGAGTACATCTGTAACAAGACCAAGGGCAGGGGGAGGTCAGAGCTGTGAGCACCAGATGACATCCCTTGTGTACAGGACTGACCCACATCTTCATCAGCTATCTGATACCAGGCACCTGAGGACACTTACCTCAGTAATTCCTTATGTCTAGTTTAAAAGAGTGATGCCTTATTTGGGACTAGATGGGGAAAAACATGATTGTTACTCTTGGTGTCTTGTCAAAACTGCTCATCTGGGAGTGCCAGCATTACTGTTTAACAAGTTTCCCATAGCCAATGCCCTAGCCTGGAGTTTGACACTCAACTGTGATTCCAGATAACTTTAGAGCAAGGTTTCTTGTCACCAAAGGTTGGGTAGAAAAGCTTCATGTGTGAAATCATTATGTCAGCATATGTCCTCACTCCCAGGTTCCCATGCTCCTGTCTACTTCTATGAATTCAATCATCAGCCCAGCTTCATCAAACATGCCAGGCCATCCCACGTGAGGGCTGACCATGGTGATCACGCTGCCTTTGTCTTTGGCTCTGACTTCTGGGGCTTGAAACGTGAGTCTTCCTTGTTTTCCTTGAGCTGAATGGAGCCCTTGATTGTTTCCTGTGGAATTACTGAGCTCTTAGGACAGTTGAGGAAACTGAGGCTCTGGGAGAGAATGTAGTCGAGTGAGAACCATTTCTGAACTAAGGGAGAAGAAAAGAAAACTTTAGCAGGGTTAGAACATGAACCTTTCCTAGTCCAGCTTGTGTTAGCAGGAATGAGCACAAACTGGGGTAGAAGTGAACCTGAGTAGAGACTTGGGTGGGTGCTGGGTTCTGAGTGCCGAGTAAAGAGAGCATACACCAGGTCTAGAATTCAGACCCAGGCTACAGTTGAAGCCTAAGATGCAGGGCTAGGCTGTGGTTGCTATAGTAGAAAATTGGCACCTACATAAGGCAGCTAGGACTTTTACCCTTTTCTTCCTTTGTCTGCAGTTGACCTCACTGAGGAGGAGAAGCTGCTGAACAGGAGGATGATGAAGTACTGGGCAAACTTTGCAAGACATGGGTGAGAACACACCCCTCCCTCAACCTCTTTGTGGTTGGGTCTCCATCCAGGGCTCCTATGTAGATGTGTCTCATTAGCATATGTAGGATCTTAATTACGCCATATTCTTCTCCAGCTTGGGGCACACTAAGGCAGATACTGTCCAGATTTAGTTTCTTCTCATCCCACAGAGACCTGCTGTGTGAGTCACAGTATTGTAGTACTGTTCTTTAGATTTTCCCTCTCAGAGAAAGATACAAAACTAGATAGCTTCCCTTGGTTTATATGGATGAGACGCTAGTGAGTGTCCTTTGTGTTCTACATCTGTACACCAGTCCTCCTGCACCCTCTGGCCCTTGGCTCTGACCCACTGCTCTGACCCAAATCAAGGGATGATCACACCTTGAATGAGAGAGACCTCACCCTTCCCTATCGGTGACATACCCACAGGAACCCCAACAGTGAGGGTCTCCCCTACTGGCCTGAGTTGATCCACAATGAGCAGTACCTGAAGCTGGACATCTATCCTGCTGTGGGTCAAGCCCTGAAGGCCAGGAAGCTGCAGTTCTGGACAAAGACTCTGCCTCAGAAGATCCAGGAGCTAAAGGGGGCTCAGGCCAACCATGTAGAGCTTTAGTGCCAGTTACAGAAAAGATGGGTGGAGTTGAGGGAAGATATGGACATCCTGAGATTAAAAAGCGTGTTTATTTTTCTTTATTTGTTCCGACACTCACACAAGCATTTTTAACCTCAGTATTTGCTCTTTCATTGAGTATGACAAACCCTCTGTATGGTACTCATACTTCTGGACACATTTTATTAGACTCAATAAATGATCTCACAACCATATGGATGTGTGTTCCCCTCATCTTCTTTAACACTTCACTCTTTTAGGCTCCCTCCTTCCCATCATCTTCCCCTCATTTTCATTCTCCTCATCTCCAAGACTCAGACCCTCTTCAAATAAAACAGAAGCTTCAGGCACTGTTGACTTCAGGAAATCCCTTGTCCTCTCTCAGCTAGTTCATGTTTTCTCATACTTCTAAGTTGCCAATAGAAAATCTGATTTCCCAAAATCCATCAACTTCATTAGTGTGTAGTGCTGTTCCTAAAAAATCATAAACTATAAATTCAGCTCTTAGCGTCTGTGACCTCAGATGTCTGCACACTGAGAATGGAGAATTATATGAGCCCATGCCAAGATAACAAGACTCACATCTCAGAAACAAAGCAAAAAAATTATAATCTCTGGTGTGGGACAATTGTCTATATTCTGTCAACTATATTTTAAATAAACACTGATTGACCAGTAGCCAGGCAGAAAGTATAGGTGGGTCAATGAGAACAGAAGAATTCTGGGAAGAGGAAAGCCTAGTCTGCAGTCCTGACCCAGCCACAGAAAAAGTAAGATGTGACTGCCCTACTGAATAAGGTACTGAGCCACATGGCTAACATAGACAAGAATAATGGGCTAATATAAATTATAAGAGTTAATAAGAAGCCTGAGCTAATGGACCAATCAGTTTATAACTAATGTAGAACTCTGTGTGATTTCTTTGGGATTTAACAATTGTGGGAACTGGGCAGGACAGAAACCTCAGACAACAAATCTCAGTAATTTACAAATGGTAACAAATAAACCTTTTGTAGACTGAGAAATCCAGGGCTCAGACCTCCACAAATTTGCTGGGTGGTGAGATACAGGTCTCTGGCTAGAGGTCTCCATGATTATATCTTCTGTCCTCTGCTGGTAGAATTTGTAAACAATGACATTCCAAGGACAATGTTAAGTCTCTGTTGACTTGAACTGGGGACAGGGAAGATTTTCCTGTGAGACTGACCATGCAGGTTGTTTCCATTCTTTGTGTAGAGAATTTATTAAAGTTCTTATTACAACGTTGTTTCTGCTTTTCAGTTCTGCACACACACAATAAACTTCCAACAGGGAGCCAGAATCTGTTCTAGACTTTTGATATTTATCTCATTTTAGTGGCTTGAGTGTAGATTTTTTCATGGGGTTAGGACTTAATTTTAGGGCTTGTGCACATTAGGTAAGTGCTCTATCCATGGACTATAGCATCAGACCACTGTGGACTGTGTAAATGCAATCAGTCTCTTAGATGTCTCTTAGTTAGTCTGAAAATAGTCTCAAGGCTTGCAAGTGCCACCACATCATATTCAGAACAGCCCTAATGCCCCCATCAAAAGCTTTCCTTGGGTGCCTTGCTATCATTCACTACCTTTGACCACTGTAACCAAGACATTGCTTTATCTTGCTATATTGGGGCTTGTCACCAATGAAATAGAAGTAGAAAGTTGTGTGACTGGCTATGTCACTTTACATAATGTTTTTGTTTCCTTTTATTGTGGAACTCCATCCAACTGTGCACACGACACATTCTATCTGCTTACCCTAACTATGGGCAACTGCTTATTTTCTCTCTGCTGCTGTTCCTTTCTCATTAGTGCTAAGAAAATTCAAGATTAATAAAGCATTATGCAATCATTTCTGGGGGTATTTTCCATCCCTTTCTGCTTGTTTAACATATCCTTTATAGTTTGATTTAAACTTTCTATAACTGCCTAATCTGTAGGAATATTTGGTATACCTGTAGTATGCTGTATATTATAATAAGCAAAAAACTGTTTCACAGACACATATTCTTGACCATTGTCTGTCTTTATTGTCCAGATATACACATGATGGCCATAACCTCTAATAAATGTGTGATTACTGAATCAACCTTTTCTGATCTCAAAGCAGTTGCTCATTGAAAATCTGAATCAGTGTCAGTGGTGTGATGTGCATATTTTAATTTCCCAAAATGTGCAAAGTAGAACACATCCATCAACCAGATTTCATTCCTTTGAGTACCTTTTGGATTACTCCCTGCAGGTAGTGGTGTTTGATTATAGAAAGAGGAAGTAGGATATCTCTTTATAATCTCCTTAGCTTGTTGCTATGTAATAGGAAACTCTTTCTATAAACCTTCGCTATTGACATGATGTTTTTTGAGAAATTCTGAGCATATTTACAATAAATAATCACTAAATTTCTGCATTACCTTGTGCTACAAGACCTGGCAGACAAGTATGGGATCGTATATATGTTATGTATAAGGAACAAAGCCTATTCCTGAATGTATCTTGAAAGAGTATGAATAATATCCTCAATTCTGTATTATCTGATATAAATTTGGTGGTTTCAATATGCAAGATAACTCTTTCTGCAAATTGCAAATCAGTAACTATATTGAGAGGTCCTTTAAAATCCCTTAGTATCATGAAAACAGCATATAGCTCTGCTTTTAAACAGAATTTTAAAGGCTCTGTTCCACCTTACTTAAATCTTCTGAATTGTATCTTGCCTTTTCTAATTTATGTGAATCAGTATAGAATGTATGGATTCCAGGTATTGGTGTGTCACGAAGAATGCTGGGAAGGATACATGAAGTTTTCTTTATAAGGTTAATTGTATCACTTTTGGGATAATTGCTGTTAATCTCTCCTAAAAAAAATTAGACCAAGCTCCTCACCATGCTTCATTATCTTCCCATCATTTTTTAAATTTCATTAGTAGTAAAAGTCACTATAATCTCTGCTGGTCTATTCCTGCTAATTGACAAAGTCTGAATTTTCCTTTTATAATTAATTCAGAGACATTTTCCACATAAAATTTTAATTTTTTACTTGGTTTGTATGGTAAAAAGATCCCTTCAAGATAATATCTTCCCTCTGCATTAAAATTCTTGTAGGGAAAATTCTGGAAGGCAATATGACTGGAATGCAATTAGGATTTGGATTCACCCTATCTACATGTGCCTCCTGTAATTTCTCTCTAATGATAGTCAATTCCTTTTCAGCTTCAGCTGTTAATTCCCTGAGAATTTTTTAAATTTTTTCATCATCTAAGGTTCTGTTTAAATGAATTATTAGATCAGGTGTTATCCCAACAACCAGTCATAGACTGGAAATGTCTCCTAACAATCCTTGAAATTCATTAAGAGTTTGCAGTCAGTCTCTCCTAATTTGTACCTTTTGTGTTCTAATTTTCCATAAACTTATTTTGTAACCTAGGTAATTGACAGAATCTCCTCTTTGTGGTTTTTAAGGAGCAATTTGTAATTCCCATCTAGACAAAACTTTCTTTACTCCTTCAAACATTCTTTCTAAACTATCTGCATTTGAATCAGATAGAAAAATGACATCCATGTAATGGTGAATTATAGATTTAGAAAACAGCTTATGTATTATTTCCAGTGGCTGACTTACAAACTATTGGTACAGGGTGGGGATAGTGAGCATTCCCTGTGGGAGGATTATCCACTGGTATCTCCCAATAGGCTGAGAATTATTATAAGAAGGCACTGTGAAGGTAAATTTTTCTGTCTTTTTCTTGTAAAGTTATAATGAAGAAACAATCTTTGAGATCAATAACTATGAGAGGCCATCTTTTTGGTAACAGAGAAGGAAGAGGAATTCCAGATTGTAGAGGGTCCATAGGTTGAATAACATTGTTAATAGCTCTTAGATCTGTCACCATTCTCCATTTTCCAGATTTCTTTTTAACAACAAATATAGGAACATTCTGGGGGCTGGTTGATTCTCCAATATGGTGAACACCTAGTTGTTCCTGTACCTGCTATTCTAAGTCCTGCAGCTTTTCTTCAGTTAGAGACTATTGTCTAACCCATATTGGCAGGGCCGTTAGTACCTCTGAAGGTTTGCTAGTTGCTTTGTGTACTTGTACAGCCTGAATGGCTAGTAACCTTTGTGCATAGTACCTTATAATATCCTTTCCAAAAACATGAGTTTCTGGGACCACAGGAATATTGATTTGGGTATTCCATTGCTGCAGCAGGTCACAACCCCATAAATTCACTATGATATTAGCCACATTTGCCCTCAGCCTTTTTCTCTGTCCTCCTGGCCCTATGCATTCAACCCATCTCATGCTTTGTTTCACTTGAGATAGGGTTCCAATTCCTAGAAATTGAACATCTGCCTCTTGAATATGCCAATTCGGATGTCAAGATTCTGGAGTAATGGTGCTCATGTCTGCACCCATATCTAGTATTCCCTCCATTACAATGTTACTCCTATACACTCTTAGCTTTGGTCTTTGAAGATTTATAGAAGTCTTCCAAAATATATGCTTCCTATTTCTTATTGGAATTTTTGATTCATCCTCCATGTTTATTCCATCATCCAGAACAGTATGGTTTTTTACAGCAGGCAATGAATTTTTTTTTTAATTTTCCTGGTGAGACTTGTCCTCCACAATGACTGGGAATGACTAGACCACTTTTGACTTGGAGGCTTATGAGAGGCCCCCCAAGGAGATTCCTGATGTTACTGGGTTGCCTTTCCTGTCTTTTGTTGATCTGTATTTATTGGTCCAATGTCAGCCTTTATAACACCTCCTACATAATCCAGAATACTGATAACTTTTATTTTTGCCATTTCCAGGGGGATATTATTTCTATTAATTCCTTATCTACAATTCCTTCTCAGATGTCTTATTCTACCACAATTAAAACATTTGGCATTTTGACATCTCCTTATACCTTTGGAAATTGCTTTTCCTACCCAAGCCTCAGTATTATAGTCAAATTTCTCAATGTAAAATTATGCAGGATCTATTTATCCATTGGTGCTGATCTAAACTTTAAAGGCCCAAGTATCTTTTTGCATTCTAAGTTGGCATTTTCAAAAGCCAGAGATTCAATAAGTACTCATCTAGCTTCTGGGTCTGTTACTCCTATTTGTATAGCCTTAGTTAATCTTTGTTAAAAGTAACTAAAGGATTCTCTCTTGCTCTGTTTAACCCTGGTATATGATTCAATTTATTTTCCTAATTCTTGAATCCTGCCCCAAGCATTTAAGGCTTCTTTGTGCCATATGAGCAAGATTTGTTCATTATAAAGACCTGATCCTATGGGTCAGCATAAGTGCCCTTGCCATGAATTTGGGTAGCCTCAAGTCCTGTTGCATTTCTCTGTTATAAACTTTTTACTTTTTCCCACCAATAGCATTTCCACAGTAGTTGTGGCCTATCTTCCAGTACTTTTGAAACTAACTGAAGCTTATCATGTGGGGTAGTCGTATTGCTAGAAGCCCTTGTCTAACAAATGATGAATGCAAGCCATAAGATACTACTGCTTGCTTACTTTCTGTTAGATCACTCATACCTATAGGTATCCATCTATAATCTTTGGATCCTTTTGGGCATTTAGAACTTGATACTTTTTCAGAGTTGTACAGGCTAGGAAGCTAAAACCCTGGGTAAGTCATCTCTGACTCTGACAGGTACTGGCGATGTTAAATCCTGTCCTTGTATCTTCTTGCCCTGATCCTCAGCTCTGATAATTTCTTCAATCATTTCAAATCTTTTTACTACTGTCTTTTGTAATGCCTGAATCTCTTACCCTGTATATTCCTAGTGATTTCATTGATGTACCCAGCCTCTGGTCCTCATTCTTCACATGCTATTCCAAGGTACAAAGTTTTTCTTTAAAGAAAACATCTCATCCTCATCATTGGAAAGCATGTAGATTGCCTTCCTGGAGAGATACTCTAACTGCTAACCTATCATAAATTTTTAGCAGATTTTGATTGTCAAATTCAATAGTATTAATTCTTTCAGATAATTTCTTAGTACCCTTTCACATGGATTGAATTTTGTCTGTCAAATTAATGTTATCCTTTCCAATAGTATTAATTTTTCAGCTAACTTTTCATTTTCCATGGTATTAATTCTGTTGGCTAGCTGTTCATTATCAGTCTGTAAAGACTATCATTTCTAAAAGTGCCTGATTCTTTACTCTGTTATCAAATCATTTTTTAAAGGTATAATATGAAAAAGAAAACTAAGTCCCAATATCCAATAAAAGGGTGCATCAGAAAAACCATACAAGCCTTGAAGAATACTATCCATAGAATAAACAAAAAGGTTATTAGATTGCTGGATGGTAATATAGTCTGCATTATATAACTTTCAAGTTTATTGTTTTATTTATTAATCAAATGGTTACCTTTGTCATGAGATTTTGGTAAATTATTGAAGATGTAATAATTTTTATTGGTCATCAACTGTAGCAACAAGACTTGATTGGTGGTGGCACAATCAGTCCCATGTTGCTTTGGTTCTGAACATTGGTGCCTGGTAAAATGCTGAAAAATATGCTTTGCTTAATAGCAATTAAATCAATTAGATCACGGAGCCCAGAACTCGTGAGCAGGGAACATAAACCAGAAGCTGCACCATCACCTCACTAGTCACCATGTGGCAGAGAAAGCAATGTGGGGGGGGGTGTGCATGAGCTTGGGAAATTTCAAAGTCACCATGCACTTAGCTCCACTGTGGCAGGGTTTTTGCAAAAAAAAAAATGCTTAGTATGGTGAAATTAAGCCAGAAGGAGAGAGGTGGAAGACCTTCTGTGTCATGGACATTTTAGGTCAGTCTACCCTGTAGGAGTTGGGAATCCATGGGGGAACCAGATGAAGATAGACTCTAAAAAGAAATCCCGCACTAGCCCCTAATAGTGTTACTTATTAGGGGTAGACTAACAGATCACAGTCCTTTGTATGATCACAGTACAGGAACCAAATCCAGCAACTGGAAGAGAGAGCAAGCATGCTCATTACATCATCATTTATAGTATAAGAGGCCATGCCCAAGTGGTCTGGCATCTTAAAGGCTACTAGATAAAGGAATTCCTACAACAACTGGGTCTTGGGGTAGGTTGTTTCCCAATTTTCTGAGAAATTGCCATATTGATTTCGAAAGTGGCTGTACCAGTTTGCACTCCCACCAGCAATGGAAGAGTGTTCTCTTTATCCCATGTCCTCTCCAGCATAAGCTGTCATCAGTGTTTTTAATCCTGGAAATTCTGACAGGTGTAAGATGAAATCTCAGAGATGTTTTGATTTGCATTTCTCTTTTGGCCTAGTATGTTGAGCATTTCCTTAAGTGTCTTTCAGCCATTTTAGATTCACGTGTTGAGAGTTCTCTGTTTAAGACTGTATGCCATTTTTATTGGATTATTTGTCCTATTGATAACCAGTTTCCTGATTTCTTTGTACATTTTGGAGGTCAGCCTTCTGTCCAACATGGAGTTGTTGAAGATGTTTTCCCATTCTGTAGGCTGCTATTTTGTCTTGATGACCATGTCCTTTGCTTTGCAGAAGCTTCTCCATTTCAGGAGGTCCCATTTATTAGTTGTTTCTATCAGTATCTCTGCTACTGGGGTTATATTTAGGAAATGATCTCCTGTACCAATGCATTCAAGTATACTTCCCACTTTCTCTTCTATGAGGGTTTGTGTGGTTAATTTTATGTTGAGGTCTTTGATCCATTTGGACTTGAGTTTTGTAAATGGCAATACATATGGATCTATTTTCATTCTTCTACATGTTGATATCCATTTATGTCAGCACCATTTCTTGAATATGCTTTCTTTTTTCCATTTTATATTTTTTGCTTCTTTGTCAAAAATCAGGTGTACTTAGGTGTGTGGACTGATATCTGGGTCTTTGATTCAGATCTATTTGTCGTCCTGTCTGTTTTTATTCCAATAACAGGCTTTTTTCAGTACTGTATCTCTGTAGTAGAGTTAGAAGTCAGGGATTATAATGTCTCCAGAAGTTTCTTTATTGTATAGGATTGTTTTGGCTATCCTGGGTTTTTAGTTTTTCCATATGAAGTTGAGCATTGTTCTTTTGAGGTCTGTGAAGAATTTTACTGGCATTTTGATGGGAATTGCATTGAATCTGAAAATCACTTTTGGTAAGATTGTGATTTTTACTATGCTATTTCTACCCACCATTTTCTGGTGTCTTCTTCAATTTCTTTATTCAAAGATTTAAAGTTTTTGTCATGTAGGTCTTCCACTTGTTTGGCTAGAGCTACTCAAAGATATCTTATGTTATTTGTGGCTGTTGTAAAGGGTGATGTTTCTCTGATTTTGTTTTCAGCCCACTTATCATCTGTATAAAGGAGGGCTACTAATTGTTTTTTAGTTGATCTTGTTTCCTACTACATTACTGAAAGATGTTTATAAGTTGTAGAAGTTCCTTGGCAGAATTTTTGGGGTCACTTATATAAACTATATATTATCAGCAAATAGAGAGAGTTTCACTTCTTATTTTCTGATTTGTATCCATTGATCTCTTTTTGTTGTCTTATTGCTCTAGCTAGGACCTCAAAAACTATATTGAATAGATATGGAGAGAATGGACAAGCTTGACTTGTTCCTGATTTCATTGGGATCACTTTGTGTTTCTCTCCATTTAGGTTGATGTTGGCTTGCTGTATATTACCTCTATTGTGTTTAGGCATGTTCCTTGTATCCCTGCTCTCTCTGTGACTTTTATCATGAAGGGATGTTGTATTTAGTCAAAGACTTTTCAGCAGCTAATGAGATGATCATGTGGTTTCTTTTTCAGTTTGTTTATATGGTAGAATACACTGACAAATTTTTGTATGTTTTACCATCCCTGCACCTCTGGGATGAAGCCTACTTGGTCATGGTGGATGATTTTTCTGATGTGTTCTTGGATTCAGTTTGCCAGTATTTTACTGAGTATTTTTGCATCAATATTAATGAGTGAGATTGGTCTGTATTTCTCTTTCATAGTATTGTCTTTGTGTGGTTTGGGTATCAGGGTAATTGTAGTCTTGTAAAAAGAATTTGGTAATGTTCTGTCAGTTTCTATTGCATGAAACAATTTGAAGAGCATTGGTATAAATTCTTCTTAGAAAATCTTGTAGAATTCTACACTGTAACCCTCTGGGTCTTGTACATTTGCTACTGGTTGTAAGTTACTGAGGTTATGTATTTTGTTTTGTTTCTGAGATGTGGATCTTGTTATCTTGCCCTGGGCTTATGCAACCCTTCGTTCTCAGTCTCCAAACATCTGAGGTCACAGATGTTAGGAGCCCACTTTGTAGTTTATTAACTTTGGGGAACAACATTCTGCACTTATGAAGTTAATGAATTTTGTGAAATAAGATTTGCTACTGGCAAATTAGAAGTATGAGAAAACATGAACTAGCTGAGAGGGGACAAGGGATTTCCTGAAGTCAACAGTGCCTGAGGTTTCTGCTTCATTTGAAGAGGGTCTGAGGCTTGGAGATGAGGAGAGAGAAGATGAGGAGAAAAGATGAGAGGAAGGAGAGAGTCTAAAAGAGCGAAGTGTTAAAGAAGATCCATTCATATGGTTGTGGGACCATTTATTGAGTCTAATAAAATGTGTCCAGAAGGATAAGGAGTAGCATACAGAGGGTTTGTCATACACAGTGAAAGGGAAATGCTGAGGTTAGAAAGGCTTATGTGAGTTTGGAATGAATAAAAATAAATAAATGGACTTTGTAACCTCGGGATGACCTCATCCATCCCCAACACCACACACCTTTCCTGTAACTGGCACTAAAGCTCTTCATGCTTGTCCCGAGCCCCCTTTAGCTTCTGGATCTTCTGGGGCAGAGTCTTTGTCCAGAACTGCAGCTTCCTGGCCTTCAGGGCTCGACCCACAGCAGGATAGATGTCCAGCTTCAGGTACTGCTCATCGTGGATCAACTCAGGCCAGTAGGGGAGACCCTCACTGTTGGGGTTCCTGTGGATATGATACCAGCAGGGAAGGGTGAGGTCACTCTCATCCAAGACATGATCCCTTGATTTGGGCCAGAGCAGTGGATGAGTAGGCCAAGGGCCAGAGGGTGCAGGAGGACTGGTGTACAGATGTAGAACACAAGTGTCACCCACCAGTGTCTGATATGAAACAAGGGAAGCTGTCTAGTTTTGTGTGTCTCTCTCAGAGGGAAAAATCTAAAGAACAGTACCAAAACACTGTGACTCACCCACCCAGTCTCTGTGGAATTAGCAGTAACTGAAAGCGAGAAGGTGTCTACCTAAGTGTGCCCTGGGATGGAGAAGACTGGAGTGTAATTAAAGACCCATGCATGCTAATGAGGTACACCTACATTGGTACCCTGGATGGAGACCCAACCATAAGGAGGTTGAGGGAGGGGTGTGTTCTCACCCATGTCTTGCAAAGTTTGCCCAGTACTTCATCATCCTCCTGTTCAGCAGCTTCTCCTCCTCAGTGAGGTCAACTGCAGACAAAGGAAGAAAAGGGTAAAAGTCCTAGCTGCCTTATGTAGGTGCCAATTTTCTACTATAGCAACCACAGCCTAGCCCTGCATCTTAGGCTTCAACTGTAGCCTGGGTCTGAATTCTAGACCTGGTGTATGCTCTCTTTACTCGGCACTCAGAACCCACCACCCATCCAAGTCTCTACTCAGGTTCACTCCTACCCCAGTTTGTGCTCATTCCTGCTAACACAAGCTGGACTAGGAAAGGTTCATGTTCTAACCCTGCTAAAGTTTTCTTTTCTTCTCCCTTAGTTCAGAAATGGTTCTCACTCGACTACATTCTCTCCCAGAGCCTCAGTTTCCTCAACTGTCCTAAGAGCTCAGTAATTCCACAGGAAACAATCAAGGGCTCCATTCAGCTCAAGGAAAACAAGGAAGACTCACGTTTCAAGCCCCAGAAGTCAGAGCCAAAGACAAAGGCAGCGTGATCACCATGGTCAGCCCTCACGTGGGATGGCCTGGCATGTTTGATGAAGCTGGGCTGGTGCTGGAACTCATAGAAGTAGACAGGAGCGTGGGACCCTGGGAGTGAGGGCACATGTTGGCATAATGGTTTCTCACATGGGGTTTTCTCACCGAACTTCGGTGACAAGAAACCTTGCTCTAAAGTTATCTGGAATGACAGTTGAGTGGTGAGCCTCAGACTGGGGCATCGGTTATGGGAAACCTTTTGTTAAGCAGTAACCCTGACTCTTCCAGATGGGGAGTTTTTATAAGATACTGAGTGTAACTGACATGTTTCCCCCTCTAGACATGGATAAAACATCACTCGTTTACTCTAGCCATAAGGATTTACTGAGATAAGTGTCTTCAGGTGCCTGGTATCAGAGACATGATCAACATGCGCCATACCCGGACACTACAGTGTTCACCTGGGACCCACAGCTCTGAGTTTCCTCCCTCAACCTTGTTACAGATGTACTCACGCTGAAAATGTGCTACTTGGAGTGCAGGGACCACAAACATGAAGTCCTCCATCATCTCTCTGAACTGTGCTTGAAGAGTCTGTGGGTCCTCAACGTCCCCCATGTACTCTTCCATCAACAGGTCACTACATTCAGGAGGCAGCATCTACACCAGGAGAAATCAGGAAGGATGATGTAGGGAAAGCTCTTGGATTAGATAGGCAGCAACCTCCTAATAATGAACGTTGCCATGGGAGAGACAGGGGATAGGACGAAAGGTACAAGCTTTGGGTGAGTCCACACAGAAACACACACAAAAATTGCCTTCATTTCTGGGTATGGTATCTGAGAAGAGTATATCAGAATAATTATAGTAATTATTATTAATAATTTTTCTTAGAGTAATATTAATAGATACTAATAATTTTATCGGGACAGGTCTCTCACCATGTGTGCCGCTCTGCTCTTCAGAACAGCTGGCAGGGTCTCTCGGGTTATGTTCTTTATGACATGATCAAGGCCCATGTACTGGGAAGTAGAGGAGAGTCTTAAGTATAGGATGGGTTGTCTTTAGATCAAAGTATCTCTGAGTTCCCATAACCCACCATTTGATTTTAGGCTCCCAGGGACTTATAACAAGGTCTCACCAAGGGGATCCCCCAACCACACTCGTCACTGTCAACACCAATGATGCTGGGGACAGGGCGAAAATCCACAGAGGCCAGCAGCTCCCGAGGGTGCCTAGGTAGGAACGTCCCATCCACCACACCAGGGATCATAGTGAAGACCTAAGGGGCATTAAGAGTCAGTGCTGAAGATCAATCACCTAAATATTCTGATGCCCACTGAATACCCACCAATTCCCCCTTTCCTATCTCATTTCAGGATGATATGCTCACTCCAGAAGAAACTGGACATCAAAATTACCCTATCTTGATATTTCTTTTTTATCAATTTTTATTGAGTTCTACATTTTTCTCTGCTCCCCTCCCTATCTCTCCCCTCCCCTCAACCCTCTCCCAAAATCCCCATGTTCCCAATTTACTCAGAAGATCTTGTCCTTTTCTATTTTGATATTTCTACCCACAGTACTAAAAGGACAGCTAACCATGGAGACAAATAAATTATCTGGTTTAAGTAGTAAGAACTGGCAATCCCATAGCCTCGTGACTAGCACCTCCAAGCCACACAATTCTCCCAACCTGGTTAATAGCCAGAATCTCTGCTTTACTCTTGTCTCGGAGACAGTGCACCAGGGCCTCTGAGTCCTTGGCCTCACATCCAGATAGGTTGGCCACCGTCTGTAAACGGAACAGGCAGTAGTTGGCTCATTCATCCTAGCATGAGGTAGAGTTTCCTTAAATCCAAGTAGATGTCGTTTACCCCTGATTACCACATCCTACTGTGTGTTGTGTATGAAAGGACTTAAGTGAAATTGTTCACATTTTCTGTTTCTCAGAGATGTCAACTTGGAAAGGGCATTCTGTCTGCATATTCATTTTGTTGTAGTTTTGTTTTGTGTGTGGTGTTCATATGTGGCAATAGGTATGACGTGTCATATTTTGCCTATGAATGTCAGAGAACACCCTCGAGTGTCACTTGTCATCCTTCCCCATGTTTCCTTTTGTCTACACCAGTTTAGCTGGGCTACGCCCTTCCAGGGATTCTTCTGTCTCTGTGTCCTATCCCTCCGTAGAAACACTGGGTTTACTGACTCATACTACTTCCTCTAGCCTTATGTGGGCTCTGGATGTTTGCACTTGGGGACTCACTCTTGCACAGTGAATATTTTTACCAGCTGACCCTCTCCCTCAATCCTTGTGTCCTGCTTAGGTATTAATTTGTCAACTTTACATGAGCCAGGGTAATCTTGAAAAGGGAACTTCAACTGAGAAAATGCCTCCCTCAGGTTGGCTCCTAATCGTGTCTGGGAAATTTGCTATTAAATGACTGGTGCAGGAGGGCCCACATCACTATGGGCAGTGACACCTATGGACAAATGTCCAGGACTATATAAGAAAGCAAACTATCATTAGCTTTACAGAAGCTTCTCAGTTTCAGGTCCCATTTATTAATTGTTGCTCTTAGTGTCTGTGCTACTGGGCTTATATTTAGGAAAAGGTCTCGAGTGCCAATGCATTAAAGTGTATTTCCCACTTTCTCTTCTATGAGGTTCAGTGTGGTTGGTTTTATGTTGAGATCTTTGATCCATTTGGACTTGAGTTTCGTGCATGGCGATAGATGTGGATCTATTTGCATTCATCTGCAATCAACAAGACACAACTGCAGTCTACAGAATGTGGAAAGTCTTCACCAGCCCCACATCAGACAGAGGACTGATCTCCAAAATATTCAAAGAACTCAAGAAACTTGAAATCAAAAGAACAAATAATTTGCTAAAAATGGGGTGCAGACCTAAACAGAGAACTCTCAACAAACAAATATCAAATGCCTGAAAGACACTTAAGAAAATGCTCAACATCATGAGAGCCATGAGAAAAATGCAACTCTGAACAACTCTGAGATTCCATCTTACACCTGTCAGAATGTCCAAGATCAAAAACACTGATGATAACTTATGCTGGAGAGAATGTGAGGTAAGAGGAACACCCATGCATTGCTGGTGGAAGTGCAAACTTGTACAGCCACTTTGAAAATGAGTATGGTGATTTCTCAAAAAATTAGGAAACAATCTACCTCAAGACCCAGCAATACCACTTTTGTGTATACATCCAAAGGATGCTCAATCATACCAATCAACTACGTTCAAAGCAGCATTGAGTGTCATAGCTAACACCTGGAAACAACCTAAATGCCCTGCAATCAAAGAATGGATAAGGAAAATGTGGTATATTTTCGCAATGCAGTACTATTCCGCGGTAAAAAAAAATAATGACGTCTTGAAATTTGCAGGCAAAGGATGGATCTAGAAAAAAACATATTGAGTGAGGTAAACCAGATAAAGAAAGACAAATGTCATATATACTCACTCATAAGTGGCTTTTAGACATAAAGCAAAAAAAAAAAAAAACAGCCTACAGTGCACAACCCCAGAGAACCTAGACAGCAAAGAGGACCCTAAGAGAGATATACATGGGTCTACATAGGAAAGAGAAAAGGACAAGTTCTCCTGAGTAAATTGAGAGTATGGGGGTCACAGGAGAGGGTAGAAAAGAAAAAGGGATGAAGGGAGGAGAACAGAGAAAAATGTATAGCACAATAAAAAGAATAAAAAAGGAAAGCAAACTGAGGAAGCCATGGGTAACAAGGCAATAAGCAGTTTCCTCCTAAACTCCATTGTGGTTCCAGGTCCCTGCCCGTATGCCCACTCCGACTTCTCTTCAAGTTGGATTATAAACCATTAGTTGAAATAAACCCTTTTCTCCCCAAACAGCCTTTGGCCATGGTCTTTATCACAACAATAAGAAGAAAACTAGGAAAAACAATGCGTAGGTGTTTTGCCAATGGTTGAAGACAGTGGGTACAGCTTTCCTTGTCATATATCACACTCAGCACACATAAAGCAGAGGGGAATATTATAAACTTTATGCCTCTCAGAAAATACTGGAAAGAAACTATTTCCCATAATCCTAGCTTTTCCCACTTAACAGAATGCCAGAGTACCAAAGCCAAGAACTGAAGAAGCAAAGTATGGGCTAGAATTGATGAGGACACTCACTGTGTGGACCACCTCAGATGTGTCAGAGATAAGGTCAGGCAGCAGGGCCACTCCACTCTCCATGATGGCTCTGTGGAAGAGTCCTTTGGACATGGGGGACACAACAAGTGAAGACACACTTGTGCCTCCTGCTGAAACACCAAAAATGGTGACCTGGCCAGGGTTGCCTCCAAAGTAGGCGATATTCTGCTGGACCCAACGCAGGGCAGTCACTTGGTCCAGGTAACCCCAGTTGCCTGTGGCATGTTTGTCTCCAGTGCTGTGAAGTGGCAGGAACAGGAATCACAGGTCTGTCTATGCTCTACTCAGACCCCATTGTCCAGCCCAGTTCCAGTCTTACCTGAAGAAGCCGAGGATACCCAAGCGATACTGGATCGAGACAATTACTACATCCTCAGTAGCAGCCAGTATGGATCCATCATTCATGGAAGCCATTCCTTCAACCAGTGCACCACCATGAATCCATACCATCACCTGGAGAAATCAACAGAGATGCCAGGAGGCCCACACCCAGCCCAAGGTCAACTGTAGTGCCTACTGGATTATCAACTGCTTTGCCTCTGTGCAGGCTGACATGCATACCAATCTTTACAGGATTTCAGGACATGACCCACTGATTGAGTACTCTAGGCCTCGAAACATATTTCCTTCCCATATCCCCACCAGGAAATCTCAGCATAGATTAATGGTTCTACATCACAAGTAATGTCATTATCACTCTCAGACCCATCAAAGTGGAGCAAACAGGAGTGTCTCCACATGTGTCTTTCCTGATAGCAAATCAGAAGAGACATCAGATCCCATTGGCACAACACATATTTAAATGTGTTAAATTGCAGCCCCCAGGTACCCTCCAGAGTGGGTCTGCCAGGTTCAAGTTGGTAGAAGAATTCCTGGTTTAATTAAAGACCTAGAGCCTCTTATCTCTAGAATCCCAGAACTCTGAGTCACACACCCAGGTTTAAGCAGCTCCCCATGTCTGGGATGACCTTCTTCACCCCAATAAGGTAAAACTACTAAGCAGGATCTAAACTACAGAGGATCTCAGAATTACTTTGTCCCTTCCAATTTTCCAGAGAAAGAAACATCTTCTTCCCCAGCTGCCCACAGCCTGGCACTCACAGGTAAGTTAGAATCTTCATTGGCATGAGTCGGTGTGTAGATGTTGAGATACAGGCAGTCCTCAGACATAGACGAGGGAGGTACGATCATCTTCCTCTCCTTTGTAAACTGTGAACTCGTGGTATCAATCTGCAGACACCTGATGAAAATGGAAGACAGATAGCCCAAGATCCGTGGTGGTCAAACCTAAATCATAGTCTGAATTTTCTCTCAGTCATCTTCAGATACTACTTTCCATGATGGCCCTGATAATGTATGACCCCTCTCTAAAGTCCTTTCCTGCCAAGGTAAAGGCCACCAGCTCTATAGATATGAAAAGGGAGCAATACTTTTAGGGCAGGCGTCTGGTTGAAAAGTAATATCCTGAATCAGGCTAGTATATGGAGACTGTTGCCATCCTCTATGAAAACAATTGTCTTCTTGTACTATTTAATCCTGGTGTGGTGGTTAGTTTGATTGCTGACTGACACAAGGTGGAATATACTGGGAAAGGATATTAATGAGAGAATGTTTAGACCAGCGGTTCTCAATTTTCCTAATGCTTTAACACTATAATACAGTCCCACATGTTGTGGAGATTCCCCAACCAAATAATGACTTTGTTGCTACTTCTTTACCGCAATTTTGCTACTGTTATGAATTGTAATGCAAATATATGATATGCACGATATCTGATGTTCAACACCTGTGGGAATAGCAACTCCCAAGTTGAGAACCGCTGCTCTAGATCTTGCGGGCCTCTGGGCATACATGTAGAAAATTGTCTTAATTATGTTCATTGAGACCGGAACACTTGCCTATTTTTTCTTGGGTTTTATATCTGTGCATTTATCTCGTATAAACAATTATGTAAAAGCATTTGAGGGGAAACAGAAAGAGGGCTGGTTTGATGGTTAACAATGTGTGCTGTTCTTGCAGAGGACCTACATTCAGTTTGCACCCCCACGGGGTGCCTCACAACCTTTTATAGCTACAGCTCTTGGGGAGCTGATTTTCTCTTCTGGCCTCTTTGGGTACCTGTACACCCATGGAACACATACAGACACGTAGGCACATATTAAATAAAAAATAAAGTTTTAAAAGTAAAATAAAACAGAGCAGCCCCAGCACACAGTGAATGGGAGGACAAATTCTTACTGTCTCCCTGCTGTGCCCGTTCACAGGAAATCTTTTATAAACAGAGCCATATTCCGAAAGTTCATGCGCATGTTTACTTCTTGAAGTGTGGAGTCTGTTTTTTCTTAAAAGATAATATTTTAATGGGTGAATTTGGTTCGCCAAGATACACTCACAAAAACCCATGTAACTGACAGAGACTCAAAGGTCAGCGTTCACGGGGATCCTCCAATCAAGCACACCCAGTGCTTATCATGCTATTGTTTCTCTGACCTGATAATACACAGAGAGTTTTGCATCAGGCTGGGGGAAATGTGTCACCCGTCCGGGGAGAGATAATTATGCTTGAACAGGTTCTGGAAGTGGGGACAGGGTAACAATCTAATAAATAAAAAAATGAAGAGATTCGGACTGAAAAAAGGAACCTTAATTTACAAATATATGTAATACAGACAACTTGCTGACCAACATAGCTGAACCTCACCAGCCTGAAAGGTACTCTGAACGCTGCATCAGTCTGTCCCTAGTGGGCACCGCGGGTCAGCACTGTGCTTCATACTGCTGGCTCAATGGCTCAAGACAAGAAAATTCAAAATTTGAAGTATGGCTTCCCTGAAAGTTGGGAACCGTGTGTGTGTGTGTGTGTGTGTGTGTGTGTGTGTGAGAGAGAGAGAGAGAGAGAGAGAGAGAGAGAGAGAGAGATTTAGAAAGGGTTTATTTTAACTGGCTCACACATTGCTGGGGCTAGAAAGTCTATGGGGTGGACCAGGATGGAGGCCCGGGGAAGAGCTGATGACGTAGGTTAAGTACGGAGGCAGAATTCCATCCTTCTTGGGGGAAATTTAGTTTTTCTTCTATTGAGGCTTCTAACAAATTGGGCAAGGCCCACCCAGCCACGCTACCTATTTACTCAAATTTTATTGATTTAAATATTAAGCAGAGTTTTAAAATACCTTTTTAATAATGTCTGTTCTAATACTTTCCCAGCTGTCAGTGCTATGGTGGACCCAAGTTGACATACATAGCCAAGTATCACAGTGGCTGTGACATATTAGGTCACCCAGGCCATGCCAGCAGCTGGAGAGCCCTCTGCTTACTGTGTTACTAGTGTAACCATCAGTCCTAGTGAGGCCTGAACATAGCAGTGAGTCGGCTGTCCCTCAAAATATCTAGGGAGCAACTGAGTCACACACGGATTGTTTTATGTCAATACATAGTTTATCTACTTTTTGTTCAGACCTTGGCGTCTAGTGCTCACCCAGTCCTTATAATCCCATGAAGTAGGCGGGGCCATATTATCCCTACTGTTCTTACTTCAGAGCTGAACACTAAAGAGAATACTTCCTTTCTCCCGTGGCCCTCCCAGTTGTTACCCTGTCAACACTTGCCTATTATAGGAGGGACCATTCCCTAGGAAGATTTTCTGAACTGCGTAAGAATGGAGAGAGTAAGAGAAGCATTAGCAGGCATGCATGTGACATTTAGGTTCTATTCCAGATTATGAGCATGATATGAACAGCGGCCTTAAACTTCTGCACCTGTGGTTGCCCACTTATGGTTGATTATAACCTGGACTTGTGACCCATTGTAAAATATTTCCTCACTGCATTGTTTATGTCAGGGTCCTCTAGCACAGCATCAGAAAACAAACTAAGATACTTGGGTATTGGAGCTGTGACCACATAGTATCTATAGGGATGAATGGACATATTCTCCAGTGGAAAACATGTATACCTGTTCTTTAGCCAATGGCACCTGGACAGTGGATGGTCACATTGACCGTGAAGAATGGCCTTAGTCTCTGCTCTTCACTGCAGAACCTGCAGCTAAGTCCCTACAGGTGCCAAGCTCTGACTTAAGAGCCTGGCACCGTTGTTCCTCTCTAATCCTTAGCACATTCATTGAAAAACTGCATGGGAGATGCCCTCAGGACAGACAGAACACTGCTATAGAGCTGAGACGGAGGAAGCACAGCAGTGTGGCCTAGATCTCAGGCCTGAAGTCCCCTGGGCCCCAAAACTTACATGGCTGGCTCAGAGGTTGCATCTCTCACACCACTCCATGGTTCAGGGGGTTCAGGGGGAGCAAAGCGCAGTGGTCCCACAGGTGGCTTGGCAAAGGGAATCCCCAGGAAGGTATAGACACCAAGTTCACCGTCTTTCACATGGACGAGGCTTCCTCTCACCTGCCCTGTGTGTGTGTTCCTGATGGGGCTGGCTGAGTCCTGGCCTGTAGGGGAAGAGAAGCCATCAGTTGCAACCACACTTGGGAATTCCTACCTCATTGTCTCCGTGGTACACGGGGAAGGTAATGTGGGTCCTCTCAGTTCAGCTGTGGCATGTGGAGATGAGGCTTTCTGAATTACCTAGGGCCAGAAACCTTGTCCATTGGCCCTCTTGAAAATTGATAGAGCACTTCTCTAGTCAAGAAGGTGACAGGTTCAGAGCCACTTGGCATTATGAAGGAATTATTATCATTACCCACACAATCACTAGGAGCTCTATCTACAACCATACACGGAGGAGGGACACGTCCCTCCTGCTCTTCCGTCCCTGCTGGCTCCTAAGTACATGGTAACTTTACACATCTCTGACCCTCCTGTGCCACATGGCCCATCCTGTGGGCTTTGGTGTGGGCATTAGAGGGTGCACAAATCCACACTTTGATCTGTCGTCTTCACCAGCTCCTCCCTCCCTGGTATTTCCCTCCCACAAGCGCAGACTCTGACTCTGCAGAACTGGGCAGCTCTGACCCTGGTCCCTCTGCTCACCGTGCACGTGGAGGAGGAGAAGCAGGAGCCCACAGGCCACAGCAAACAGCCATCCAGGAAGTCTACCGAGTGGCATGGTTGAATCCCAGAGCTAACTCTGTGCTGCTACAAGATGACAGTCTCACAACAACAGGAAACAGAACAGGTAGGCTTTGCCCAGGCAGGAGTTTATACCTTTCAGGACGTGGGTGTGGAAATTTGGTTGAGTGGGGCAAAGTTCTTATTGCGGCCCAACTGATAAGGCAGAAGTCAACAGAGAACCAATAGCCAGCAGGCAGGACAAAAGCAACCGTGCAGTTTCTGCTCCTTCCATGACCTCTTGGATAGGCATGACATAGCATCTGAAATCCTTCTGGAATGCCAGGATCCCTGTCCTTGAACATGATCCCTGGCCCTTTTCCTCACCAACCCAATGTAGGTATATGAGCAAAAAAATAGGGAGCAGAAAGCTGTAACAGGAGAAGCCACGGGGCTTCTGTGGGTAGGAACACATTCAAGATGCCACAGATGGAGAGAAGTGAGAGGGCAGGAGCTCTAAGTGTGACCTCATCCTCATGACACCTCTATGTTGTCAATACTCATAGAGCAGTGAGTCCACCCTCAGGGTCCCTTACCCATATGGTGATCTTAGGATCACTTCCTGTTTACTTCCTGTTAGGTCATGGCAGTTTCTTTGAAAGACAATGAAATTCTGGCTCTTCTGCCTCTCTCTCTCTCTCTCTGTGTGTGTGTGTGTGTGTGTGTGTGTGTGTATGTGTGTGTGTGTGTGTGTGCATGTCCAGCAGAAGTTCAATAAAATTTTAGTCCCTAGTGCAATGGTCTTCAACATCCCAAATGCTACGACCCTTTAATACAGTTCTTATGTTTGGGATCCCCAAACATAAAATTATTTTTGGTGTTACTTTGCAGCTGTAACTTTGCTATTATTATGAATTACAATGTAAGTATTTAATATGAGGGATATCTGATATGCGACCCCCAGGTTGAGAACCACTGCCCTAGTGGCTTTCTCAGGCATCGTCCCTCCTGCATTCAAAGGAAGGACCTTTCTCCCTGCCCAGCTCCTGAGCCCAGCTGAAGCTCATCTTCAACTCTCTGCTTCCTGGTGTTTAAGATTGGCATTTCAGAAGTCATCATTTTGGTGATATCCTATGGTTGGCTTACAAGACAATGAATGAAACCTGAGAAGATCCTAGAATGGCCTGGGTTTGTCATGTGCAGGAGTCTTGTGAGCATTGGGATCTAGAAGAAGGGGGATAGAGCCCTTTAATCACAGAGAAAATGCTTTAGGTGAACACAGAGACAGACTGAGCACCATTTGTCACCTTTGTACAATGGAATATATTATAAGAGAAGTTTTTAATACAGGGCCTAAAAATTTTAGGGACAACAATGTGAAGTCAGAATATAAATTGATAATACGGGATCTGATGAGAATGATTGGTCACAAGGAACCAAACAGTTCTTGGGGATAAGAGAAAGTTAGAAATAGCCTTCCATACATGGACTGGTGGTACTCAGGAAGACAGTGATAGGATGCTCTTCTCCCGGACATTTCCAGGCCTCTGATGCTCCCATCCAACTTCCAGGACACACCTCAAGGTCATATTCACAGATGTCCTGAGTCTGTGAACATGAACCTCATAGCATCTCCAGGCTCTGTAGAGGAGGTGAGGAGAAACTTTGGCTGATCCGAAGAATACACAATCACACACACACACACACACACACACACACACACACTGACACAGCATTGTCTGTGCCGGCTCTGACATGAGAGAGTAACACAACTGTGAACTACACACAAAATTCCAGCCTGCTCTGGTGTGGATCTGAAAATGAGGAAAACGAGGGCATGACAGAAGTCATCTAAGGACCTAAATGACCCCAGGCTCTCGGTCTGGACATTGGGTGAAGATAAGTGTTTGGACACCATGGGTTTGTCGACTCTTCTTTACCTCAGAAAATGTCCTGCTTTGGGTGCTGTGCAGTCTTAAGCAGTCCTGATCCTCTCTGCCTGGGAGTGCAGGGAGGGGTCCAGGGAGACCCTCCTCCTGCTGTGTGTCACCTCTGCAGCTCCACCTCCCTGGCCCCTCCCCTCCCACAGCATCACATTCAACACTGCAGAGTCTGGCAGACCTGATTGCCAAATTGGCCAAGCAAATCTTCTCCTGCAGCCCTCCCCATCTGACCCGCAGGAATCAGCATCTTTGGTGCCACCTTTGTGGATGAGGCCAGGGCAGCAGCCACTCACAGCCACCCAAGAGTGACTTCCAACATCTTTCTCAGTCAAGTGCTCACCCTGTCCTGTGACTTGCTGCCTGCACACAATGGCCTTCCAGACAGCATCTTTGTCCATGATTCTCACTGAAGGCTCCTGCCTGTGATGACTGACAGTTATTGCAACAGACAAAACCTATGGAAACGGTCCTGATTAGAGCCTGCCCACACCCACAGTGCTTTATCTTTAAAGAAAATCTCCATGAAACCCTGTGTAATCAACTCAAATGTCCTTCTCCCTGGAAGCTGGAAAGCCATACCCAGACGAGGAGTCATTGGTGAAAATCAAATTAGGTGAACAAATTCCTTTTCTTACTGCTCTTTGGATTTCTTCTGGTTTTTGAGACAGAGCATTGTATGTAGTCCAGACAGGTCTGCTATCCCAGTTTCTGTGTTAAAGGTGTGTCACAAAACATGCAGCTAATACATCCCTTCTAAGTAATCCTGGGCATCGTCTATAAGACCCTGCTCTTTTAATGTTCCCATGGATGGCACAGGCCAGGATGAGAGAGAAGAGGACAGGCACACTCCATCCCTTTTACAGTTATCTCTGACTCTGAGCCCAGGAATCTAGAGAAAGAATACTCCAAACAGCAGCCATGAGTGAGTCAGGCATACCTTCCTGCCTGGAGAACTCTGGTGACCTCCCAGAGCCTGGTGACCCACAGCAGGGGTCACAGGTGAGGTGAGTTCAGTGGCTCTGACTGGGGAAGCTCAGGAACAGATCAATCAAGTGTACACTATCAGAGTGCAGAGGCCCAGGAGGAGGTCAATTGGTCCGCACTAGGAGAGTGTGTGGGCTGCACACACACACCCTGGGGAACAATCCATTCTGGCTTAAGTTCTGATAAGATCCTGAAATTTGCTGATAGGCCCAGAGCACACACGCCCTTTGCTCTGGAATCCAACCTGCCCTTGCACCAAGGAAGGTGCACAGTGAAGAAAACCCAGGGACCACTAAGGTACACTGAGGCCCGTGGGGCCCCAGGAATGTCTCTATGTCAACTAACTCTGTTCCTTTCAAAGGTTTTCAGGCCACTGTTCTGTCCTATGGGGTGACACACTCACAGATATATGACAGCATAAATATATAGTATTATTACCCAGACGTCCAGGAGCAGCTACAAAAGAACTGAGGGAAAAGACCCACCTGCTGCTTTATCCACTGACCTGCAGATCCAGCACAGCTTAGATCCCCTACTACTGAGCTGGCTCCTCAGTATGTATGACCTCCTCCAGTATCAGTGATGCTTATGAGGGAGAAGGCTACTCTGTGGCATTGGGAGGGGCATTGGGAGTCAGTTCTCTCCTTCCACAATGTGGGCTCCGTGGTTGAACTCTGGCCCGGCTTAGATACAGGCACCTTTTT
Source organism: Microtus oregoni (assembly GCF_018167655.1). NCBI lineage: Eukaryota > Metazoa > Chordata > Mammalia > Rodentia > Cricetidae > Microtus > Microtus oregoni. Next base: position 48,539,811 of record NW_024543063.1, read on the forward strand.
CTGCTGAGTCATTTCACAGGCCCTGGTAAGGGAATTTGGAGACACATTTCCTACAAATTTTTCTGATGCATCTGAGAGTTACTCCCTCTCTGTAGTCTCAGCCTCTAACTCTGCAGAACTTGCCAGTTTAAGTAAGGATCCACTTAAGAGTCTCCCCTGAATGAGAAGAAGAAGCAGAATGTCTAGCAGACTCTTTCATGAAGCAGGAACCCCAAAAGACCGTCTCACCTTTAGGCAAGTTCAGCAGTCATTTCTCTGTGGGTCCTGCATATCTAGTCAAGCAGTCCAGGCAAAAGCAGTTTCTTGCCCAAATGGCTAACCAACTCCATAAGGAGCCTCTTCAATGCCCATCATCCTCTTGGAGTAGATTGGTGATGGAGGAAGGTCATAGGTTAAATAAAAAGAAACTGCTTGGCCCTCATTGGTTAGAAGATAGGTGGGAGGAGTAAACAGAACAGAACACTGGGAGGAAGAGGAAGTGAGCTCAGACTCCACAGCTCTCCTCTCGGGAGCAGACGCCTCAGAGGGACGCCATGCTTCCAGCTCCCAGGCAGACGCACACGATGAAGCTCCGACCCAGGATAGACATAGACTAGAATCTTCCCGGTAAGCGCACCTAGGGGCGCTACACAGATGATTAGAAATGGGCTAAATTAATATGTGAGAATTAGCCTAGAAGAGGCTAGATAGAAATGGGCCAAGCAATGATTAAATGAATACAGTTTGTGTGCTGTTATTTCGGGCATAAGCTAGCCAGGCAGCCGGGGTGCTGGGGACGCAGCCCCACCGCCCTTATTACTACAAATTGGTGCTGCCAGGAGCAGATGTGTCTCACTGTCATGAAAAGTCCTAATTTCTTAAAACATTTAAATGCCACATTCTGAAGGTCTTTGAAAGATTTGAAGAATATTTGTCTATATGAAATACAACTCTGTATATTTAGAAAATCTATCTAACATGACTACAAGGTTGACTATTATAGATGATTATCTATTAACTTATATTTCTTAATTATACATTACATTTTTAAATGAACTGCACAAACACAATACCTTAATCAAGAGCAGAAATATACATATAACAGGATTGACCTTAAATTTGTATCAATAAACCAAGATCCATACCAATGTAAAGTATCCATCTCTATAGCATATGATGGAGAGGTTGTGGGGTAAAGGGAACACTCCTTCATTACTGGTGGGAGTGCAAGCTGGTACAGCCCCTTGGGATGTCAGTGTGGTGATTTCTCAGGAAATTAGAAAACAATTTTCTTAAGGCATAGTAATACCACTTTTGGTATATATCCAAAGGATGCTCAATTGTACCACAAGGACATGTGCTCAACTATGTTCATAGCAGCATTGTTTGTCATAGCTAGAACCTGGAAACAACCTAAATGCCCCTGGACCAAAGGATGGATAAGGAAAATGTGATACATTTATACAATGGAGTACTACACAGCAGAAAGAAATAAAGATATCTTGAAATTTGCGGGAAAATGATTGTGTCTAGAAAACATCATCCTGAGTGACATAACCCAGACCCAGAAAGACAAATATAATATGTATTCACTCATAGTGGCTTTTAGACATAAAGCAAAGTAAAAAACCAGCCTATAATTCACAATCCCAGAGAACCTAGACAACAATGAGGACCCTAAGAGAGATATACATAGATCTAATCTACCTGGAAAGTAGAAAAAGATAAGATCTCCTGAGTAAATTGGGAGCATGGGTACCATGGAATAGGGTAGAAGTGGAGCGAAGAGGAAAGGAGGTGAGCAGAGAGAAAAATATATAGCTCATTAAAAACAAATTTTAAAAAAAGAAATAATCATAGAGTCATATTTCTATATTGATATTTAGGTTCTGATGAGATGTTATTAAGACCGAGGCCTAGTAGAGGTCTGGGTCCTGAGAACTATTAAATATCCCATTTACTCATCAACTTTGGGTCAGAGAGCTAGTCATCACAACACAGCAAACAGATTCGTATCCTAATGTTGAACTTCATGGTCTCCAAAACGAACCTAATGAGATAGGGCATGTGATTTTGACAGACCTCACCAATATGATATGGGGTCTTTGAAGAACCCACATCATGGTTTTTCAAACTTCTGTTTTATTTTAAAGAGCATTTTAGTTTTAGAGAAGATGAAAGTGAAGAGAAAAATTTAAGAAGGAAGGATAGAAGGGGTCTAGTACCAGAGGAGTCTGAAAGGAGATGAGCCTGCCTTGGGTGGCTCACAAAATCCACATTGTTATAGGAGCATTTATTGAGTGAATCTAACAAAAGATGACCCAGCAAGATAGAGTCACATGCAGAAAACTCTTGATAAATGTAGAAGAACAGACAAGTGCAGAGGTTATGTGAGTGTTAGGATCAACCCAAGTTAGTCAGTATATTTTGGGAACCTCAAGGTGACCCCATTGGCAGCCAATGCTACACACCATTCCTCACACAGGGCACTATAGCTCTTTGTGCATGTTCTGAGATTTCTTTAGTTCCTGGATCTTCTGAGGCAGAGTCTGGCTCCAGAACTGCAGCCTTCTGGCCTTCAGGGCTTGGCCCACAGCAGGCTGGATGTTCAGCTGCAGGTACTGCTCTTCATGGTCCAACACAGGCCAGTAGGGTAGATCCTCACTGTTGGGGTTTCTATGGATATGACAGCCAACATGGAAGAGTGAGGTCACTCTGATTCAAATCTGATTCCCTGATTTGGGTCATGGCTATGGTATAATTAGGCCAGTGGTTAATGGGGCTGATGGGACAGTTGTCCTGATAAAGATCTGCTCCACGTGGAGGAAGACTCCTTGACATGTTTTATATCTACATCTAAGAGGCAAGATATAAAGAACAGTACCATAGCATGGTGACTCAGGAACCAGGTCACTGCGAGATGACCAGGAACTGAAACCTACAAAGTATCTATATAAATGTGCTATGCAATAGAGAAGAATCTATCATGTCATATTCAGGAATGCTAAAGAGACCACCACCCAAAAGAAAGACCTATATAGACACCCACATATCCCTATAACCCATATAGGGAGGGTTGAGAGAAAGGCATGTTCTCACCCATTTCTTGCAAAGTTGGCCCAGTACTTCATCATCCTCCTGTTCAGTAGCTCTTCCTCCTCAGTGAGGTTGACTAAAGTCATGAGAAAAATAAATGTTGAAGTCCATGACACCTCACACAACATCAATTTGTGCTTCACCCTCACAATCCCAGCTGTTGTCAGACCTTAACCTATTTGTTTTATTATCTCCCTTCTTCACTATACAATATTCAACATCCATGCAATCCTTTAAAGGAATTCCTGCCCCAATGTGCTGTCATCTCCGTCACAGGCTAGACTGGGACAGGTTCAGATTCTAATCCTGGTATAATTTTTTTAGTCTATGATATGGTACATATTTGAATTTATTCTCTGTCAGAATCTAGTTTTCATCAAATGGACAGAGAGCTCAGGAGTCCCTAGGGTGTCATCTGGGAACTCAGTCAGTCCAAGGAGAATAAGGAAGACTCACATTTCATGTCAAAGAAGAAGTATCCAAAGACAAAAGTAATCTCATCACCATGGTCAGCTTTCACAGAAGGTGGTCTGAAACTCTTTAAGAAGCTGGGTTGGTGTTGGAATTCATAGAAGTAGACAGGGGCATGGGAACCTGGAAGTAAGGACAACTGAGACTTTACTAAGCCCATTTACTGGATTTCTTCTGATACATATTTGCTGACAAGGTACCTTGACATAAAGTTACCTAGAATCATAAATGTTAAAGGGAGAGAAAGTTCCAGGCTGGAGCTCTAGCTGTGGAAAAGCTCAGGGCAGAACAGTTCTCATGGCCTTTCCAACTGGATAGCTATGTCAAGTTAATAGATTATCAGCAACCCATTTTCTCATCTGCACCTGGATGTCGCTCTTTTTCACTCAATATGAGACCTGCATAGCACACTACTCAACAGTGCTCACCCATGGTCTAAATCTTTGAGTTGTTCCCTTAAGCCTTGTTACAGATGTACTCACGTTGAAACTGTGCTACTTGGAGTGCAGGGACCACAAACATGAAGTCCTCCATCATCTCTGTAAACTGTAATTGGAGGGTTTGGGGATCCTCAGTGTCCCCCATGTACTCTTCCATTAGCAGGTCGCTACACTCAGGAGGCAACATCTACACCAAGGAGATCAGAGGTTAGGCATGTTCTCGGTTAGGTGGGCAGCAGCTTTGGTATGGAGAGAATGGGGCCTGGGTGGAGATAGGGCATAGGTAAAAAAGGTTCATGCTCTGAGGTCACCCCACACAGAATCACACATATATGCTTACTTTTGTTAATAGGGATGCTGTCTGAGAGAAGATATGAGGGACCTCTCTATTTGGATAGGACCAGAGGTATCTCACCATTTGTACTGTTGTATTCTTCATAAAAGCCTCCAGGTTCCCTTTGGTTATTTCCTTTATTGCCTGAGCAGAGCCCATGATCTGGAAGATAGAAGACCCAGTGGAATCTGATGAACTTGGATTCAATGTGTATTTAGTTCTCACTGCTTAACATATGAGTCTCCAATCTCCCAAAGGATTAGAACTGAGACTCACCATGGGGATGATCCAACCATATTCATCATTGGTGACACCAATGATGCTGGGGACAGGACGAAAATCCACAGAAGCCAACAACTCTTGGGGATGCTTGGGTAGGAATACCCCATCTACCACAGCAGGGATCATCTTGAAGACCTGAGGGGCATTAAAAGTCAATGCTGAAGTCAATGAAATATGTATGTTGATGCTCACTGAGTTATCTCCACTGTTTTCACATTTCCTACTATCCTCGGGGTTCTCAGCTCACTCTGGAAGAGAATCTACACTTAGATTAGCCTATCTTGGTGTTCATATTGTACACAGAACTAAAGAACACAAAGTCTGACTAGATGTTCCAAGGCACACAATTCTACTTACCTTGTTAATGACCAGAATCTCTGCCTCGCTCTTGCCTCTCAGACAGTGCACCATGGCCTCTGAGTTTGTAGTCTCACATCCAGATAGGCTGGCCACTGTCTGTGAAGGGGAACAAGTAAGGAGAAGGATTTTTACAATCCCAACTGGATGATATTATCCTAAATATCACACTATAGTGTATGTTTGGTGTCGATGGTTATAAATATAAATTATTCCCTTTGTCCTTTTCCTCAAAGGTTACAGACATCAGGCAGTCTCCTCTCAACCTCCACACCTTTTCCCTTAGGGTAGTTTTGCTAACCCCAGCCGTCCTTCTGTATATCAGATGTGAGAGAAGGAGTAAGTCTGCCAGTGTTTATATGTGAGTATTAGAGGACCAGGTCTCCTTTCTTCACAGATGCCCCCTTATTTGAGACAGGGTGTCCTCTTGGTTTCTGCTCCTACACTAGCTGAACTGCCCTGTGAACATCCAGGGATTCCCTTGTCTTTGCCGCCCACCTCATCACAGGAACATTGGAATGACAGATACATGCTACTCTCTTCAGCCTTCTGAGGTTTCTGGGGATTTTACACTCCAAACACTTTTTTCAAAAAATGCACTGAGCTATCTCCCAAAGCATATACATATTTATTTCTGTCAATGATGGAAATTACTACTAGGAGAAGTTAGATGGTCAGAGAGCATTCTCGACCCATATAAAATAGAGATGAATAGACGCTAACCCCAGAGTTTCTCAAAATTTGCTGGAAAGAAATATTTTTCATGATCATTATTCTCCCCTCTCAACAGAAGACCAGAGCACCAGAAGATGAAGGCTGAAGGGTCAGAGTAGGACTATGATGGTTGAGGGCACTCACAGTGTAGACCTTTTCATGGGTGTCAGAGATAAGGTCAGGCAGCAGGGCCACTCCACTCTGCATGATGGCTCTCTGGAAGAGTCCTTGGGACATGGGGGACACAACAAGTGAAGACACACTTGTGCCTCCTGCTGACTCGCCAAAAATGGTGACCTGGCCAGGGTTGCCTCCAAAGTGGGCAACATTTTGTTGGACCCAGCGTAGAGCAGCCACTTGGTCCAGGTAGCCCCAGTTGCCTCTGGCGTGCTGGTCTCCAGTGCTGAGAAGAGGAAGGGACATGGATCAAAGAGCTGTCTGGGTTCTTATCAGATATCATTGCCCCAACCAGCCCTAGGCTCACCTGAAGAAGCCCAGGACACCCAGACGGTACTGGATAGTGACCACCACCACATCCTCAGTGGCTGCCAGTATGGAGCCATCAGTTCCAGAAGCCATTCCTGCAACCAGAGCACCACCATGGATCCACACCATCACCTGGAAGAGCAAAGAGAGATGTCAGGAGACCCCTACTCAGTCCAACCTCTGCAGGACTACTTACTAGAGTATCAACTGCTGGGTTTCTGTGCAGCTATACAAATACATACAACCCTCGGGGCTTCAGGGCTTGGTCACAGTCAGGGTCCTCTAATAGCCCCATCTGTGTAATTCTCATCCCTATGCCCAGCAAGTATTTGCATTTTAATTAATGGCTCTATGTATACAGTAACGTTATCATTATTCAGACTCTTCGTAGTAGAACAAAGAGGCGTGTCTCCATGGATATCTCCCCAGTTTAAAAATGGAATCATCAACTCTCATTGGTAAAACAGATAACCCAAAAGTAGATATAGGTAACCTCAATGTTGAGACTTTAGAACCTAAGTGGTTCTACAGAACTCAGGTTATAGAATACATCCTTGTTTTACCAAAGAGCTAGAGTTTTTAATAATGCAGCGCTCTAGTGATACATATCTCATACCCAGGTTTCAGCTGCTTAGTGTAGCTGAAAAACCCTTCTTTGACCTAAATTAGGGAAGGCATTTCAGCAGAGCCCACACTGCAATGGAGATCAGGTTGCTTCTGTCCCTTCTAGTCATCTTGAAAAGCATGCCTGGTCCCCAAGCTGACCATGTCCTGACACCCACAGGCAGGTTAGAGCCTTCATGGGCATGTGCCGGTGTGTAGATGTTGAGATACAGGCAGTCCTCAGACATAGAAATGGGAGGCATGGTCACGTCCATATCCGTCAGGCCCTCTGGATTCATGGTTTCAAGGTTTTGTAGACACCTGGTGGAAATAGAAGACAAATATTCCAAGGGATACATGGTGTTCAAAACCAAATGTGGTTCTGAATCTTTTCCTGGCCACCTTTAGCTGCTACTCCTCATGATGTTCTGTTAACACATATTCCCCCTCTGAAGTCCCTTCCACCAAGGTAATGGCCACAGGCTCCATGAAAGCTGGAGTGGAGTCCTCCAGTTTGGTTGGGTCCGTATGTTGTTTTATTTCTGAGTCTGGTATATAGAGACATCTCGGTGTCTCTATGGAAATGATTGGCTGTGTGTGGTGACATTCACTGAAGTGTATTTGAATAGAAAAGTGACCTAGACCTTGGCAATATAAGGCATGCAAGCGCTTTCTCCTCTCTGTTCCTGGTTGTGGGTGTAATGTGACCAGCTCCTGTAATTTTCTTTCAGCGTAACTTCCCAAGATGATGGATTATACTGCAGAGCCTTTAATAGTAGCTTTCTCCCCATAGTAGCTTTTTCCACTAAGTTGCTTTGTTGGCACTTTATTGCAGCAACAGAAAACAGACTTAGATGCAATATTGGAGTGTTGCGCTCCACAGGTATTAGAGTGTCAAGTCCATTGTTCCTAAAGGGCAGTGAGAAATCCTTCACCCATGTACAGACTCTCAGGGAACTTCTTTCTTTTTTTAGAATTCCAATAAAATTATATTTATAAAATGAAATGATGGGTGTGGGGAGTGCATATTCACCAGTTCCTGTTCTATGTGATTTGTTATGTAAGTTCAGAAAGCAGTGTTTTCTGGTGACGTGGGATTCCCCTCTGTATCCCACTGGTTAATAAAGAAGTTACTTTGGGCCTCCAACAGGGTAGAATAGAGCTGGGTAGGAAAACTAAACTGAATGCTGGGAGAAAGAAGATGGAGTAACAGAGATGCCATGTAGCTGCCAGAGGAGACTAGAACCTTGCTGGTAGGCCACAACCTCTTAGTGATGCACAGATTAATAGAAATGGGTTAATTTAAGATATAAGCACTACTTAGCAATACATTTAAGTGATTGACCAAGTAATGTTTTAATCAATACAATTTCTGTGTGGTTGTTTGGAGTCTGGATGGCCGGGAACAAAAGAGCAGCCTTCACCAACATTCTGGAACAACTAAAAAAGCACAGTGTATAAATGCTGACAAATATCTCTTCTCCCTTTTCTTCTGGACTTTCAGCTATGCACAGGGTGGTTGGGAAGTCATATGTATGTGTGACTTCTGAATTAGAAAGGCATCCTTCATCCCAAGTACAGACTCTCGGGGAACATCTTTTTCCTATGCTGTTTTCAGAGTGAATTAGTTACATATAGTTCCTTGGTCAATGATGTTCGGCCCAATATGTTCTCATAGTGACTGTGGTGGTGGGGTTAGCCAGCATCCATCATGCTGCACACCTCAGAACCTGAAGTGTATTCTATTGGATTCAAGGGTGCTCTCTGCTTAATAGGTCACACAACTCATGCCTAGAGATTCCTCCCATTGTGGCAGAGAACACTGGGCTTAATTTGAAGTTGTGATCAGTTTCATTTTTGTTCCTCTCTACAGTACCTGCATCTAACTCTTAATGGTGCCAAGGAGCTGATACAGTTGTTCTACTCAACCTTAGCACATGCATCAGAAAACTGCATGGTGGACTCCCCACAGTGAGAGAAAACTGCTGTGGACTGAGATGGAGGAAAGACTTCAGCATGACTCAGAGCTCAGAGCAACTGTTCACCCCAGGGCCAGACGTCCTCTGGGTACAGAACTTACATGGCTGGATGTGAGGTTCCATCTCTCACACCACTCCACAATTCAGGGGCTTCAGGGGGTGCAAAACGCAATGGTCCTACAGGTGGCTTGGCAAAGGGAATTCCCAGGAAGCTGTGGACACCAACTTTGGTATCAGTCACATGGATAAGGCTGCCTCGGACCTGGCCTGTGTGTGTGTTTCTGATGGGACTGGCCTCTGAGGAGTCCTGACCTGGGTGGAGAGATGACATCTGGGTTAGTTTCATGCAATCAGCTGCCAGCAGATTGTAGGAGTTCCCATCTCACTGTTACCAGGGCACAAAAGAAGGGACCTCCTAGTTCAGCTGTGGGGTGTGAGTGTGGGAACTTCCCTATCCCTCAGAGCCAGGAACTTTCCTATTGCCCTTTGCAGGGCGTCAGAGCATTTCTCTGCCAAAGAGTTCACACACTCTGAGCTCTTTGACCACATGAAATTATGATTATTGTCATTCTTATATGAAGTTCAGCAGTGGCTTCAGTAAGAGCCATACTTTGAGGAGGGAAATTTTCTTCATCTTGCTCTTCCTTGAATTGTCTAGATCTTTCCAGAGCTCCTGACACTGAACTGTCTCCTTACTATAGAGTGATCTTAAACACCTCTGACCCTCTGTGTGCTAAGCGCCCACAAAATCTGTGTGCTTTGGCCAGAGAATTGTGAGACACGTGTTTTCCATACTTTAGTCTCTTCTTTTCATCACCCCACTCACACCCTCATTCCCTGGCTTTCCCTCCCACGAGCTCAGCCTCTGATTCTGCAGAATTCGGCAGCTCTGATTCTAGTCATTCCCATTGCCAGCTTAGTGAGCCTCACCCTGCACATGGAGGAGGAGAAGCAGGAGCCCAAAGACCGCAGCATTCAGCCAGCTATGAAGTTGGTTCAGTGACATGATCAGCTCTCAGGCCTGAGTCGTTGCTGCTATGTAGGACGATCACGTTTCACAAACAGGAAGCAGAATCTGTTGGTCTTCCCTAGCTATGAATTAAATCAAAAGGATGTGGGCTGGGACCTTGGTGTGGTGGGGCAAAGTTCTCATTGTTGGAGAACTGATTAGTCAGAGTGACAGGAGCCAATGTCCAGGAGGCAGGGCAAAGTCACCTCTGCTGTTTCCATTTTCTCTCTGATCTCCTAGAAAGGCACAGCGTGGATTCTGAAGCTATTCTGGGAGCCCTGTCCTCACACATTAACAGAAAGCTGTAACAGGAGAAGCCATGTAGAAATAGGAGCGGCGGGCCGCTTCCTGCCACCTGGCTAGCTTTACCCAAAATAATTACACGGAAACTGTATTCTTTTAAACACCTCTTGGCCCATTAGTTTCCAGCCTTGTACTGGCTAACTCTCACATCTTGATTAACCCATTTCTATTAATGTGTGTAGCACCACGAGGTGGTGGCTTACCAGGAAGGATCTTAACCTACATCTATCTCGGAGAGGAGAGCTATGGCGACTGACCTCACTGTCTTCTTCCTCCCAGCATTCTGTTCTGTTTACTCCACCTACCTAATTTTCTGTCCTATCAAAGGGCCAAAGCAGTTTTCTTTATTAACCAATGAAAGTAACACATAGACAGATGACCCTCCTCCATCAGATCCAGAGAGCTTCTGTGAGTAGGTACACACTCAAGATGCGGCAGGAGAGACAGAGGGCTTCTGTGAGTAGGTACACACACAAGGTCTTTATTTCAAGAAACTGAAAACACCAATCACAAAAGCTCATACTTCCAAAGTTCACAAGAGCTTGTTTCAAAGTAGTCAAAATCAGGTTACTCAGGTGTTTATCAATAGGGATTAGGTAAAAGGAGATGTTTGCACATATGGAGAGACACGTTACCTAAATGCAGCACACTTGAATCTGTTTTTCCCTTTTCAATTTCCTTCTTTCTCTTTTTATATTTTATTTTATTTAAATAATTTTTCCCATTTATTTTACATACTGACTGCAGTTTCCTCTCCCTCCTCTCCTTTTGCCCCACCCCCACCCACTTCGCATCTACCCCCTTACCTATCCACTCCTCCTCCATCTCTGCTCAGAAAGGGGCAGGCCTCCTGTGGACTTATACAAAGCATGGCACATCAAGTTAAGACAGGACTGAGCTCCTCCCCTTGTGTCAAGGCTGGGCAAGGTAATCCAGCACAAGGAGCAGGTTCCCAAAAGCCAGTTAAGTGCCAAGGATGGATCCTGATCTCACTGCTAGGAACTTTACAAAGCTACACAACTGTCACACACATGCAGAGGGCACATGTCAGTCTCCTGGAGGTTCCCTAACTGTTGGTCCAGAGTCCTTGAGCTCCTATGAGCTCAGCTCAGCTGTCTCTGTGCCCCATCCCTGTCAGGATCCCCTGGGTACTATAATCCCTCCTCTCTTTCTTCAGCAAAACTCCCTGAGCTCAGCCCTGTACTTGGTCGTAGCACACTTGAATCCTAACGGCATTTTACTTAGTAATGGGACCAGTGACCTAGGAATCCTTTTCGGAGACAGGATAACTAGGATTCTGATGTTTCTAAATCATTTGCAGTTTCCAAATGGTAGCATTAGAAAGTGTTTGCCCTGGAGCAGAGACTAGGCAGTGATTGGCTGAGAGGAGCTCAGGGGGACTTCTTCCAGTGAAAGAAGGAGACTCATATTTCCCTGAAAGTAATTGCATAGCTCATACTTTTATGAAAAATTTATTCATCTATGCTGGTAAGTGGACAATTGTGGTTACATAGAGACCATTTGATGTCAGATGTTTTCAAAAATGACACAGCTACTGAAATTCTAAAGGCCATTTGGTGAGGTGTCCTGTGTATGTCAGCAGAAATGGAGACTCCACAGATGCACATGTTCAGCAGGAGCTCACAAACGCCTCCAGTCCCCAGTGAGAGCACCAGGCAGCAAGCAGTCTTCTTGTGCTCAAAGCAGCCAAGGCTGAGACAATCTTGTCTCTCTTCTGCCCCCTGGCGTTTGCAATTTGGAACATAAAAATCATCCCATTCACAAATGCTATAGATTTAGTGTTTCCCTCCACACTCTCTGTGCTTTCAGGCCCTGTCTAGGCAGATATTCTCTCTCTCTCTCTCTCTCTCTCTCTCTCTCTCTCTCTCTCTCTCTCTCCCCCTTTCTGGAGAACATCTGGGCTATGGGAGCTGAAGAGTCCACCCACCCTCCTCCATTTCTTCTAAGCTCAAAGACATGGAAGTAACTTCTTTGTGTTATCTGGACAACCTGGTGGTCCTCTACCTGGACTCCTCTTATTCCTGGGCTGCTGTGTAGCATGGCTTGGGGGAAGGTTCCCCTGTGCTCTGTCACCCAGTGCAGCATCATTCAAAGGCCCTTCACGGATGATGGTGGAGAACGTCATAAGCATGTAGAATAAGGAAGACTCTCAAATTCTGTGTGTGTGCTGCAAGGGGTAGATCTGGATTTACAGACAAGAAGGGGAAGAGGGACTAAAGTCTACAGAATCCTCTTCATGGAGAAACTACTGCATATGCACATACATACCAGTATTGGCAAAACATGGACCCACTGACATGGTCAGACATGTATGACTGGAGGGGATGCAAAGTGGTGTAGTCATGTTGAAAGACAGGTTGACCTTTTCTGCAAAAGTTAAACACACCTGTGCTGTGACTCAGCAAATCTCCTACTATTGGTAAAGCCTGCTTGAATTACCAGGTGTCCCTTCAAGCCTTTTCCTGTCTCTATCTGACCTTGTCCTTTGCCGCTGTGACATCTATTATCAGGTCACCTCAAACCTGCACTCTACAGTGAGAATATTGAGAGCTGGGCCGCTAGGCGCTCAGGTCACGGGCATCATTATTTGTCCTATCAGCCCAGTGTGACCAAAAAGAACAATCTTTGGTGAGAAAGCTAATCCTCAACATATAACACACCAGATGGTACCTTAACTTTGGAATTCATGGTCTCCAAACTTGGGAGCAAATTCCTATTGGTTATAAGTCACATAGGTTATGATATATACAAATTCATGTATGCATGTCACATGTATCAGTCTATGCATATATGCAATTGAGTTGAAGTGTGTGTATATGTTACCAGCTCATAAAATCTACCTGCCTTGGTCTTCCAAGTACCCAGATCACTTGTGTGTCTGTCATAGACTTGAGCTTGCTGCTTATGATGGGATTTTTGTTATGAACACATAAACTTTCTAAGACGCCAGGGCTGTGCCAAGCCACATGTTTTATAAGTTTCCTATGTAGATGAGAATACTTAGAGCTTGTTAGCAGATGGACATGGGAATTTGACATCCCATCACCTCTGGTGAGTCAGTTTCCCCAAACATCTGAAGTGGAGACAGGATATTGAATCCAGGATCGTATCCATGCGGGACAAGTCCCTAAACTATGTATCCAGAATGTTTATATATTTTAATCTTTAATAATTTCAAACACAGATACAATGTATTCAAATCATGTTTACTCCTTTACCTAGACCAACTCCTTCCAAATCACCACCCAATTGATATATATATATATATATCTAAACTGACTTCATCCAATTAGGTGTTAAGAAAAATTTCATATCCCACATCTACTAGCAGATCAGAGATCAGAGTCCTATGAGTGTTAACAATCTTGCTTCTCACAAAAATAGATCAAGTTGAGCTCAAAGGCCAAGCGGGTAGGTTTCTGTATCTCTTTATTTTTACACCATGTCTCAAAATATAGTCACACTTGCCTAAGACTCTAACATTCCTGAATCGGCCCTGGTTGCTGGAACGAAAGGTGTGCACACTGAAATTTTAAATGAAACTCTTATGGCTAACTTCAAGCATAGCTTTGTGTGTCCACAGGCTTCTGCTTCCTCTGAATGAAATTATAAACCTGGAACTGTGGAGTTTGTGACAAACCTAAGAATGTTTAACTGAGAAAAACTAAGTCAATCTGTCTTCCAAAATGACCGCGTCATTTCTCACCCCTGTAACCTTGTGTGCAGCGACAGTTGCTTCACATCCTCACCTGCACTGGGACTCACAGATCTACAGTCTGGTTGCGTTGGGTCATCCTCTGCTTATGTAGGAAGATGGTAAGGGTGACTGCAGCCTGGCCTATGTAGTGAGTCAAGAAGCAAGACCTCTCCCCACCAAAGAAGAGTCTGAACATGGAAGTGACGCAGGCTGCCTCTGCTGAGAGCAGAAATTGGGCTGAGACTCTGCAATGACAGGAGGGGATCACAAGAACGTTATCCCAGATGGCAGCTAGTCTCCAGTGGTTCCTCTTACAGGACATGGCAGGAAGAGGTACAGTATTCTAAGCCACATGCAGGTGGAAAGTCCAGCGAAAGAAAGAAGTGGATGAGGGCGTGGAGGGGTTCTTGAGAGGGGGTGATATCCAAGTGCTCAGCAATGGAGCCACTCCATAGCACTACCCTCATCTGTGTCCTGGTGCCCAGGACAGACAACACAGGAGTCTTGACTTTCACGCAAAGTCATGGTGCTTTATGGCTGGTACTCAGTTCAGTGAATGACGCAAGGAGTCTTTGCCCTGGGAAAGGTGGTGAACAAAGACGACCAGCTGGTCAGAGGGAGAGGGTTGTGCAAGTCCCAGGGTCTAAAGAACACAGGACGCACCTCCTGAAATAACAGAGAAACAAAAGGCACATTGAGAACAATTTGGCATCACTGCAAATGATAAAATAAAGACACTTTGGGTGGGCGTGAGAAGTTTAAGTACAACACTAACAAAGATAGATCTAAGAATTGAAATTAAATGAAAGCCAGTCACGTGGAACATGGAGAAGAGACACTATTGTTCAGCAGGATTTGTGGAAAACAGGAAGATGATTGTATACATTGAGAAACCATCAGTCATGGTGCCAGGGTCAAGGATGTCTTCTGCTTAGACAAGTCTGTGCGTTCCTCCCTCTCCCACCCTGTGGTGACACGCACCACAACAAAAGATCTTTAGACTCCCTGCAGGCACTGACCTCTGACCCAGAAGCCTGGCGAAGTTGTTCTCTTAGAAATCTTACGTATGCGTGTATCTGAAAATGCATGGCAGACTACCCGTCACAGATGGAAAACTTTTGTTTGGATGGGATGAAGGAAGCCTCCCATTCTGGTCCAGAGCTCAGAGCACATTCTCACCTCAGGACCTGAAGTCCTCTGGGCCCCAGAACTTACGTGGTCAGTAAGATGGTTTGAAAGAAAATGGGCTTCAAAGGGAGTGGCACTAATGGGAGGCGTGACCTTGTTTGAGGAAGTGCTTCATTGTGAAGGCAAGCTTTGAAGTCTCATGTATTGTCAAGCCGTGCGCAGTGAGACAGTTCCTTCCTGTTGCCCTTGGATCAAGACATATAGTTCTTCGGCACCACACGTCCGTACTCCCAACTAACATGCTCGCCTCCATGATGATAATAGACTAAAACCTCTGGATGGTAATCAAGCCACCACAATTAAATGTTTGTCTTTGCAATGGTTGCCTTTGTCATGGTGTCTCTTCACAGCAATAGAAACCCTTAACAAGACAGCAAGATAGGAAATCCCATGTATGACACGACGGCATAGTTCAGGGGACTCACGGGTGCAAAACACAATGTACCTACAGGTGGCTGGGCAAAGGGAATTCCCAGGAAGTGTGGACACCAACCATGGCGCCCTTCTCATGCCCTGTGTGTGTGCTCACGATGGGGCTCACTTAGTCCAGGCCTGCAGGTAGAGAGACACCATCTGGGTTACATCTATCGCACTGTTTCCACTCATTTCACTAGGGTGCATGGGGCAGGGAATCTGAGGTGTCTGGGTTCAGCTGGAGGGTGTGGGGGTAGGAATTCCTTCCTTCCTTCCTTCCTTCCTTCCTTCCTTCCTTCTTCCTTCTGCCCATTCTTCCTTCCTTCCTTTGTTCTGATTTTCTAGGCAGAGTTTCTCTGCATAGCCTTGGCTGTCTTGGAACTTGCTCTGTAAACCAGGTTGACCTCAAGTCAGGGAGGTTTTCCCACCTTTGCCTCTATGGACCCTGGCTTAGCACTGCAAAACTTCCTCTTGTTGCTAGCATGGCACAACCTCCTGCAAAATCAAAATTCCCTGTTGCTGTGCTGTAGTGACTCTAGCGAACTGCTGTCCAGTCTATGGTTCCAGCTGTTACTGTCAGTTACTCTCCCTACCCTCAATTCCTTGACCAAAGGAACTAATGTGTCATTGGATCGAGAAGTTCTTCATGTTCCTTTTTTTTTCTTTTTTCTTTTTTTTTATTAAAAATTTCTGCCTCGCCGGGCGGTGGTGGCGCATGCCTTTAATCCCAGCACTCGGGAGGCAGAGGCAGGAGGATCTCTGTGAGTTCGAGACCAGCCTGGTCTACAGAGCTAGTTCCAGGACAGGCTCCAAAAACCACAGAGAAACCCTGTCTCAAAAAACAAAAAAAGAAAAAAAAAATTTTGCCTCCTCCCCGCCTCCCATTTCCCGCCCCCTCCTCCCACTATTCTCCTCCTCCCCCCACTCCTCTCCCCCTCCCTCTCCAGTCCGAAGAGCAGTCAGGGTTCCCTGCCCTGTGGAAAGTCCAAGGTCCTCCCCCCTCCATCCTGGTCTAGGAAGGTGAACATCCATACTGGCTAGGCTCCCACAAAGCCAGAACATGAAGTAGGATCAAAATCCAGTGCTATTGTCTTTGGCTTCTCATCAGCCCTCATTGTCCACCATGTTCAAAGAGTCCGGTTTTATCCCATGCTTTTTCAGTCACAGTCCAGCTGGCCTTGGTGAGCTCCCAATAGATCAGCCCCACTGTCTCAGTGGGTGGGTGCACTCCTCGTGGTCCTGACTTCCTTGCTCATGTTCTCCCTCCTTCTGCTCTTCATTGGGACCTTGGGAGCTCAGTCCTATGCTCCAATGTGGGTCTCTGTCTCTATCTCCATTCATCGCCACATGAAGGTTCTATGGTGATATGCAAGATATTCATCAGTATGGCTATAGGATAGGGTCATTTCAGGTTCCCTATCCTCAGCTGCCCAAGGAGCTAACTGGGGACATCGCCCTGGGCACCTGGGAGCCCCTCTAGGTTCAAGTCTCTTGCCAACCCTAAGATGGCTCCCTTAATTAAGTTATGTGATTCCCTGCTCCTCTATCCAAACTTCCTTTTTCCCAATCATCCCGTTTCCCCAAGTTTTCCCCATTCTACCCTTCTCACTTTTCTCTCCCCATCTTCCCTTACCCCAGTCCCACCCCACCCCCAAGTTCCCAATTTTTTGCCTGGCAATCTTGTCTACTTCCCATACCCAGGATAACAACTTATGTTTTTCTTTGGGTTCACCTTCTTATTTAGCTTCTTTAGGATCACAGATTATAGACTCAATGACCATTATTTGAGGCTAGAAACCAATTACGAGTGAGTACATCCCATGTTCCTCTTTTTGGGTCTGGGATACCTCACTCAGGATAGTGTTTTCTATTTCCATCCATTTGCATGCAAAATTCGAGAAGTCGTTGTTTTTTACCGCTGAGTAGTACTCTAATGTGTAGATATTCCACACTTTCTTCATCCATTCTTCTATTGAAGGTCTTCATGTTTCTTGATGTTCATGGTGCTTCTCCTTGTTACAGACTTTTCTCAGCCAAGTTCTGTGCTGGTTAGAATGTAAATGGCCCCTATAGACTCATACATTTGAATGTCTGGTTCTCAACTGATGGACTGTTTAAGAGGTGTGACTTTGTTGGAGAAGGTGTGTTCCTGGAGATGGGCCCCTCCAATCTGTGGCACCAGACCTTGCTAAACAGATAGATGAGGAATGGATACACGGATACATGAAAGATACAGTTGGCCTTGTGTCTTCAAAGCATGGGCAAATTAGGCTGAACCCATTTATAGTCACGATACTGGAAAACCCTCCCTAGCCTGCTATTGACCCATTTGTTTCTCCTCTGTTCTGTCCAGCTCATATCTATTCTTGGGCCACCTTTACAAATAACATCTTCCAACCTTCAGTACATTGCCCCAGGTAAGCTGGACGTGGGCCTGGCCTTTCTTGGAATTCCTTGGCGTGAAATTACCCAAAACCTTGTACACATCCCCATGATGGAGGTCACTCTGAAGACTGCTGTGTCCGGGACTCTGTTATGATTTCTCTTTGTGCCAACAGCTCCCAAATAATGGCACAGAGTAATCTCTGTTCTTCCACATGACTTTTAACTCTCTTTCATTCTGAGTATCCGACCCGTTCTGCTGCTCCATGTCATGCCTTGATTGTCTCTTCCTCTCTCTGCCCAGAATTCCCACCTATTTCTCCTGCCTAGCTACTGACCATTCAGCTCTTTATTACACCAGTCACAGAAATACCTCTTCACTGTGTACAAGTAACGTACAGCACTGGCCAGTTCCCTGCCTTAGGACACTATAATTGGTGAAGAAGACCAAGGAGTTGGAGACAAATAGGGCTGTGTAGGAAGATAAGGCATACAAGGCCAGAGATGAGCCAACCTGGAGTCTGCCTGAAACTCTAGCAACAGGCACTGTCAGGGGTCCTGATCATGCCTAACCAATGAGGGACCTGAATGCAGTGTCTATGCCGCTGATGTTGCACCTTTTCACCTCTTCCCCAGAGGGAACCGCTAGAACCCGGTAACAGGGCTGGTATTCCAATCTGTGCGAGGGGCAGGACTAGCTGTACTGCTTCTTGTCCTCTCAGTGTCAGGCTCACATACCCAAAACCAGTGTGGGTATTTGCACTTTGGGAATCCCACCCATCAACACTGGAAAATGCCTAGTGATTGACAGCCCCAAATAACCACTGTGCGAATGTGATCTGGCCTTGGGGAATATGGTTTCATGTGACTATAGAGATGGGGGGGGGGTGTGCATATGAGGCTAACACAGACTAGGGAAGCCATGGGGAATTTAAGGGAATCCTGTCTGTAATCCCATGCCATGCATAGCTGACCCAGTGTGTAATCACCTTCCTGCTCAGAACTTCCTTTTGCTCAGGGAGAGCAACAATAATCAGAAATAAAAGCGGGTCTATGTCCAAGTCACTCTGTTTATTCCCCTCTCGTGCTCTACACGCACCATCCCAAAGCTGTAGTCTGAATCTGGGGACAGTTCTGATTCCAACTAAGCCATCTTCCAGGCTCTAGGCTCCCCCCTTGCCCATTCTGCCTTTATCCATTCCAACCTGTAACTGATTCTTCCCCCAGGCTTGGTCATTACCTGGAGGAACATTCTTCATTCCATCTGACAGTGAAGTCGCTTAGGAAAATGTAATGGCTACAAACCAACACTCTGATCTTAGGCCTTACAGCCCTGCTATGGTGGGGACAGAAAAGAGGAACCCACTGGGGACTATATTTTGGGGGGCCTTCTAGGACCTCTATGGTCTGTTTCTGGGAAGGAATCTCATACTTGGGGCTAGGAAGTATGTGCTGTAATTCACTGTTTCTGGGAGTCACCCTCTAGACACAAAGGGCAGCACCCTTCAGGCCCTCTTTCCTGTTTTTATTTAAGTTACAGGACAGTGGCTCCCATACTACTTCTTTATTTTCCCTTATTCCAGCTAACCCCCTCCCTTCCCAAACTCTTATCTCCTCAATCCTCCCTCCTCCCTCCCTGCTTTAACCTTACCACCCACAGTATCCCCCTCTTTACTTTTATTTTACCTCTGTTGCTCTGTCATCCCTCCCTTAAGACACCCCCCATGCCCCCTCCTGGTTTTCTGTCTTCCACATGCATTCCATGATAACAATAGAACTAAGGAGTCAAAGATAGAGTTAACCTAACAGATAGTAATATGGTATTTGTCTTTCTGAGCCTAGGTTACCTCATTCAGTATAATTCAATTCATCTCCCTGAAACTTTCATAATTGCAGTCATCTTTACAGCTGAATAAAATTCCACAATGAAGGTCAGGTGGTGATGGTGCATGCTTTTAACCCCAGCACTTGAGAGGCAGAGGAAGGTGGATCTCTGAGTTTCAGGCCAGCCTGGTCTACACAGTGAGTTCTAAGACAGCCAGGGCTACAGAGAGAAACTCTGTGTCAGGAGGAAAAGAAACACAGTATACAGGCGTCACATTTTCCTTATTCATTCGTCATTTGATGGGCATCTGAGCTGCTTCAATTCCTTATTTTTTCTGGACATGAATACACAGGAATCTTTATAAAGGATATAGAGCCCAAGAGTGATATATCTAGATCACACAGTCGCTTATATTTTAGTCC
This sequence comes from Microtus oregoni, assembly GCF_018167655.1. Taxonomy (NCBI): domain Eukaryota; kingdom Metazoa; phylum Chordata; class Mammalia; order Rodentia; family Cricetidae; genus Microtus; species Microtus oregoni. The sequence goes on from NW_024543063.1 coordinate 48,559,813, forward strand.
TTTAAAGAGCATACAGTCTGAGCTCCAGAATTGCTGTACCAATTAGAAATCCTAATGATACTGAGTAGGGAATTCCTCTTCCCCCACACCTGCATCTCTATTTGTTGCTAATTGTATTCTTGATGATAGCCATCCTGACTAGGGTGGGATGGCATCTTAGTTATGGTTTCTATTGCTGTGAAGAGACACCATGACCAAGGCAACTCTAACAGAGAAAACATTGAATTCAGTGGCTTGCTTACAGTTCAGAGGTTCAGTCCATTGTCATCATGGTGGGGAGCATGATGGTATGTAGACAGTCAGGTTGCTGGATACATCTTCATTAAAAATAACAAGAAGTGGATTGACCTACTAGGTGTAGGTTGGCACATGCGACCTCAAAGTCACACCTACTGCAACAAAGATACATCTTCCAGTCTTGCCACTCACTTTGGGGGCATTTTCTTTCAAAATACCACATTTCCCTCCTGGCCCCCAAAGGCTTAGAACCATATCATAATGTAAACATACATTTAGTCCAACTTCAAAAGTCCACATAGAATATCACGGTCTCAACAAATGTTCAAAAGTCCAAAGTTCAAAGTCTCTATTGAGATTTATGCAATCTCTTAACTATAATTCCCTATAAAAGCAAAAGCAAAAAATAGATTACATCACTGTTTCTAAACATATTGCAAAAGAGTATGGCAAGGAAATACTGAACCAAGGCAAGACCAAAAACTAGCTGGGCAACTCCAAATTCTCTATCTTCTTGTCTGATGTCAAAATGCTCTTCAGATCTCCAACTCCTTTCAGCTTTGTTGACTGCAACACAATTCTCTCTATTGGGCTGGTTCTGCTCCCTGTTAGTAACTTTCCTCAGGAGGTGACACATGGCTCTATCAACTTCAAAATCTTGTGGTCTCCACAGCAACCCAGCCTTCAACTTCAGAGCTTCACACAATGTCTTCTCTGGGTCTTTCATGAACATCCCTAAAACGTGCTGTCCTCAACAGTTTTCTTTAGTCAGTGAGCCAAATTGCATAACATCTCTCTCCTATCCATAACTCTAGAACCACGTGGACCCAAGCTGACAAGTTGTACTGCTTACTGTGCCTGAAACATGGCCCCCTTGCTTAAGTATATCTTTACCACCTTTCTGTTTTCCTTCACTGACTAAGGTTGGCTGTCCTTGAACTTGCCCTGTAGAACAGGATGGCCTCAAACTCAGAGATCCACCAGCCATTGCTTTCTGAGTGCTGAGATTAAAGACGTGTGTCAGGACATTTAGCTCTAAGCTTTTCTTTAATTGCTTTTCACAAGTTTGAAAGTTAGCTGGGTAGGATCTTACCCTGAGGTCATCACTCCCTTTACTCAATTTCTTAATTTATCTCTTTGTACACGGGACTTAACTTCATTCCACTTCCTGGTGCCTGTTATTTCAACCTGTACATTTTGTATCTTTATTTACTCAAACTGCTCCTTTTCATTATAAATCTTTATTAGAGTAGCCACTAATAACCTCACAACAGAGTCTATTCCAGGTTCTTTTGAGATTTTCTCTAACAACAGAATTAACCTAAACCTCTTCACTTTAACCTCAGGGCTCTTAGGAAAAGGGCAAAAAGCAACCATTTTCTTCACCAAAATGTCAAGAAAACAAACTCTAGGTTATGAATTAAGATTATTCTTCTCTGAAACCTCTTGATCCAGACATCCACAGTTCAACAAAGCACATTCAACACCAATGTCTTCCAATTTCCTACTAGGATGGATCATTAAGCACTGCTTAAAGCACTCAACTGCTTTGATATATGCCCAAGAGTGGTACAGATCTAAACAAAGAATTCTCAACAGAAGAATCTCAGATGGCCAAAAGACACTTAAAGTCGTGCTCAACTTCCTTAGCAATCAGGGAAATGCAAATCAAAACAACTTTGAGATATCATCTTACACCTGTCAGAATGGCTAAAGTCAAAAACACCAAGGATAACCTTTGCTGGAGAGGCTGTGGAGGAACGGGTACCCTCATCCATTGCTGGTGGGAATGCCATCTTGTGCAACCACTGTGGAAGTCAGTGTTTCGGTTTCTCAGGAAATTCGGGATCAACTTACCCCTGGACCCAGCAATACCACTCCTGGGAATATACCCAAGAGATGCTCTATCATATGACAAAAGCATTTGTTCAACTATGTTCATAGCAGTATTATTTGTAATAGCCAGAACCTGGAAACAACCTAGATGCCCTTCAATGGAAGAATGGATGAAGAAAGTATGGAATATATACACGCTAGAGTACTACGCTGCGGTAAAAAACAATGACTTCTCGAATTTTGCAGGCAAATGGATGGAAATAGAAAACACTATCCTGAGTGAGGTGTCCCAGACCCAAAAAGATGAACATGGGATGTACTCGCTCATAATTGGTTTCTAGCCATAAATTAGGGCCACGGAGTCTACAATAGGTGAACCTAAAGAAGCTAAGTAAGAAGGTGAACCCAAGGAAAAACATATAGTTATCCTCTTGGCTAAGGGAAGTAGACCCAATTGCCGGGGAGAAAATTAGGATTTTGGGGGTGGGGTGGGATGGGGGTAAGGGGAGATGGGGAGAGAAAAGGTAGAAGGGAAGGAGGGGGGACTTGGGGAATCAGGAGAATTGGGATAAAGGAAAGGTGGATAGGGGAGCACGGAACCACAATTCTTAGTTAAGGGAACCACTTTAGGGTGAGCAAGAGATTTGACCCTAGAGGGGCTCCCAAGTGCCCAACATGAGGTTCCCAGTTAGTTCCTTGGGTAGCTGAGGATTGGGAACCTGAAATGACCCTATCCGAGAGCAATACTGACGAATATCTTGCATATCATCATAGAACCTTCATCTGGTGATGGATGGAGACAGAGACAGAGACCCACACTGGAGCACTGGACTGAGCTCCCAAGGTCCCAATGAGGAGCAGTAGGAGGGAGAACATGAGCAAAGAAGTCGGGACCACGAGGCGTGCACCCACCCACTGAGACAGTGGAGCTGATCTACTGGGAGCTCACCAAGGCCAGCTGGACTGTGACTGAAAAAGCATGGGATAAAGCCAGACTCTCTGAACATGGCGAACAATGAGGGCTGATGAGACGCCAAGGACAATGGCACGGGGTTTTGATCCTACTTAATGTGCTGGCTTTGTGGAAGCCTAGCCAGTTTGGATGTTCACCTTCCTAGATATGGACGGAGGGGGGAGGACCTAGGACTTGCCACAGGGCAGGGAACCTGGACTGCTCTGTGGACTGTAGAGGGAGTGGGAGAGGAGTGGGGGGAGGGGTAGAAGGGTGGGAGGAGGGGGAGGGAGATGGGAGGCTGGGAGGAGGTGGAAACTTGTTTTTTGTTTATGTTTTTTTTTCTTCTTTTCTTAATAAAAAAATTATTAAAAAAAAAAAAAAAAAAAGAAAATATTCAACATCCTTAGCCATTGGGGAATGCAAATTAAAATGATCCTGACATACCATCTTATACCTATCACAATGGGTAAGATCAAAAATACCAATGATAGCTTATGCTGAAGAGGATGTGGAGCAAGAGGAACACTCCTCCATTGCTGGTGGGAATGCAAACTTGTACAACCACTCTGTAAATCAGTATGGCGGTTTCTCAGAAAACTGGGAATCAACCTACCTCAAGACCCAGAAATACCACTCTTGGGCATATACCCAATAGATGCTCAAGCATACTGTTTCTTTTTTTAAGATGTATTTATTATGCATAGTGTTTTGTTTACATGTATGCCTTCAGGCCAGAAGGGGGTGCCAGATCTCATTACAGATGGTTGTGAGCCACCAACCACTGAGCCATCTCTTCAGCCCCATAACCTCTTTCTTAATTAGATTGTTTGTTTTCTTGATGTTTAGATACTTCAGCTCTTGAACGAGATCTTTGTATACTCTGTCAGGTACACAGCTGGCAAAGATTTTCTTCCATTCTGTTAACTGCCTCTGTACTCAACTGACAGGCATCTTTTAGATGTACAGAAGCTTTTTAATTTAACTGTTAGTCTTATTTATTGGGACACTAGAGTCCTATTCAGAAAATCCACAACCTGTGCCTGTTTGCAGATGTGTGCTCTGTACCTTTCCTCTGGCATTGTAGAGTACAGGTTTTATGTTGAAGTCTATGATTCCTTTGCAGTTGAGTTTCAAACAAAGGTAAGACACAGGAAACTAACTTCATTAACTTTGAATGTTAATATCCAACTGTTGGTAGATATCGATCCCTGGACTTTGACTCTCTTTGCCTGCATGTTCGGAGCACAAGACCTTGATGGCAGGCTGATGAGACCTAAAGCTGAAAGATCCCGAGAGCTGGACATGGCTAAGAATCACTATACAAGCTGCCCCTGAGCACAAAAAAGTTTGACATTGGTATTCTTGTATCAAGGATGACCCATGTCCCTGTGTCTCTCTGTGTCTGTCTCTGTCTCTATGTTTGTCTATATGATTTTAAGTCTCCAGGCTTAGTTCCCAGCTTGTGTACGGTCTTGTAGTGGCATGAGGGCTACAGTACTGGTTGGGTTATACCCAACTTGTCTAGTATGACTTGTAGAAGATGCTGTTCTTCCTTCAGTTACATTTTTGGCATCTGTAGCGAGCTGCGTGGAATCACACCTGATGGAGATGTATAATCAACTCCTATGGCTAAAGTCTGACTTATGCTATGATCACGCAATGATTATCAGCTGCCTGCATATGCGTGGGCCTATGGGCAGTGCCCACCTGGCAATCCGGGATTGGCAGCCCATGCCTACTTAAGGGCTGGGAGAGGTTTGCCCGGGGAGAGAGGAAAAAAGGGAAGAGAGAGGAAGGAGAGAGAGGGAAAGAGAGAGAGAAAGTGAATAAAGTCCTGGAATAAACTGCAGTAAGAAGAACTCTGGTGGTCGCGTCATCCTTGCGGGTCGGGGGTGGCCGTGACAGGCATCTTTGTTAAAAAATAAACTGGCTACAGATATCTGGCTCCCATATTATATTCCATTGACCTACGTGTCTGTTTTGTGCCGTGCAATACTGCTTTTACTACTATGATTCTGTAATACAACTTAAAATACAGTGTGGTCATACCTCCAAACATGTTCTTTTTGCTCAAGAATTCTTTGACTATCCATAGTCTTTGTTTTTTGAAAATTTTAAGATTTTTTTCTTTATATGTTAAAAAAAAATCTTGGAATTTTCTTTGTAATTGTACTGAATCTGTTGATTGTTTTGGTACAATGGTCATTTTCACATTATTAATTGTTTCAAAGAGGGCCCACTTGTTCGTCCTGGTCACAAGAATCAAAATAATCACAGAGAAACTGTATTATGTAAATCATTGCTTGGCCCATTAGCTCTAGCTTCTTATTTGTTAACTCTTGCATATTAATTTAACCCATTTCTATTCATATGTATATCACCACGAGGTCGTGGCCTACCAGCAAAGTTTCAGCTCGTCTGTCTCTGGTGGTGGATCCATGGCATCTCTGACTCTGCCCTTCTTTCTCCCAGCATTTAGTCCAGTCCTCCCCACCTACCTAAGTTCTGTCCTATCAACAGGCCAGAACAGTTTTTTTATTCATTAATGGTAATCACAACACACAGAAGGGACTCCCACATCACCTCCCCTTTTCTGTTTAAATAAAGAGAAAGTTTTAACTTCAACATAGTAAAATTACATATAACCGGTATCAAGCAAGAATTATAATTACAATATTTATATATACTTTATCTCTTACCATAACTAAGGAAAACTATAGCTATAACTATAAATTCTTCAACTCCATCGAAGACTCCAGAAGGATATAATATTACTTAAGTTAACAGAAAGTGCATTGAAAGCAACTTTCAAAGTTGAAGATGAAGATTAAAAATAGAATTGACAGAGACATCTCACTGCATGGACAGTCACCCAAAGTTCTTCTGTACCATTGGGGCATTCATCTTCAGCCTACTGGCCCATAGTATCCAGCAGACTTTTCCATGAAGCAGGAAATTTCAAAGACAGTTCCACCTATATTGGCAGTTTGCCAGTCACTTTTTTTATATGCTGCAGAGTGTCAGTGGAGACTTTTATGAAGCAGGAACCCAAAAGGACCGTCTCACCTTTAGGCAAGTTCAGCAGTCATTTCTCTGTGGTCCTGCATATCTAGTCAAGTAGTCCAGGCAAGAGCAGTTTCTTGCCCAAATGGCTAAGCGACTCCATCAGGAGCCTCTTCAATGCCTATCTTCCTCTTGAAGTAATTGGTACTGCCAGGAGTAGATGTGTCTCGTTGTCATGAAAAGTTCTAAGTTATTAAAACATTTAAATGCCATATTCTGAAGGTCTCTGAAAGATTTGAAGAATAGTTATCTAATTGAAATCTATCTCTATATATCTAGAAAACCTAACTAACATGACTAGAAGCTTCACTATTATAGATGATTATCTATTGATCTATATTTTAATTATATATTACATTTTTAAATGAATGACACAATCACAATACCTTAATCAAGAGCAGAAATATACATATAACAAGATTGACCTTATATTTGCATCAATAAACCAAGATTCATGCCAATGCAAATCTCTATAGCATATCCCTCTTTAAATGTAAAGAAACATTTACAAGCAATATTTGGGAATATGAGCATAGCTTTTCTCCAAACTTCTTCTTCTGTTTATTGGGTGAAGTCATTCTTTGAGGGGTGTTCAAGACAACCCTTCAGGGGATCTTGTTCCATCAAATCACACCAGTCTAGAAGCAATCCCAAAGGTTCCCATCCCTGAGAAAATAAGAGAAGAACCTCTTTTCCAAAGTAACATATCCTTAGACCCAAATTTGGAAGTCATAATACCTTCATAATATACATCTGGTTTAGCTTAGCAACCCAAACAATGAAATGTCTTTCTGTACTTAGCTTATTCACAGTCAAAAGATTCAAAGATAACACAATAATATACATATTCCAAGCTCTCTGAGTATATTCCATCTTTACATAGCTTATTTTTTTTTTACTTCTTTTAATCTATGACTATCTGTACTCTGTTTCTTTAAAGACTTTACCCTTTTTTAAATAGCATTGCCTTTATTTTATGGCTCTCTATACTCCTTTTTTTTTCTCTTTCAAGACTACATACATTTATCCAACACTATGACTCATCTAGATTTGTCTTTATTGCATATCTGTAATTCTTTACTGTCCACGAGCGCTTTTTAAAACTTAAGCTGCACCGTTATTAGGGGAAATATGGAAGTTACTGCTAGCCCACCCAGTCTAAAACTTAAGCTTCTCCATTATCATGTATATACAGTACTGTCTGTTCACTCCGCACAGTCCAGCATGGCAGAGCTGCTCACCTCCTCTGAGAGACATGCACAGTGCCCCATCTCTAGGCACACAGCAGGTCCATGCTACCACTAAGCAAGCAATAGCAGTCTGCTTACAAAACCCATCCAATACTCGGCCTCCTGAAAGAACCAGAGGTCACGCTGGCAGCACAGCCCAGATCCCGGAGGGGAGGAGGCAGAAATCTTTAATAAATAAATAAAATAAAAGTTTATAACATTTTTGTTACTAGGTTTATGGTGCTTGTACTTTTTCCTCTTCCAGTTAGCCAAAACTCTACTCTACATATTTGAGATACACACATATACTGCAAAGAAACAAAAGTCTGTAATTTACCTCCCTCTGTTTCCAGACATCTTTCTTTTCTACACAGAGAGGTTTGGGTTCATTTATTAAATGAATGTTCTGAATGTATATCCTTGTAGGAAATAAAGCATAAGTATTTCTTCCTTTAAAAAAAAAGAAGAAAGATAAAACAGCCACAGCTTTTTTTTCCTGCTATAGCTGAGTGTGTGTGTGTGTGTCTGTCTGTGTGTGTGTGTGTGTGTGTGTGTGTGTGTGTGTGTGTGTGTGTGTGGTATAGATGCTTGGACCTCTTATCTTCCTCATCTTGTTCCATGACAACCAAGCATCTTTCACAAATGTGATATACCTAAGCAAGTGTAGACTTCAGTGTCTGCCAAAACCCTGGAAACAAAAGCAAACTTCAGAAGGTGGACCACTGAGAAACACACCCAGACATGTTGGCCACCATCCCTAATTACAGACTCAATCTGATGAGCCTATGAACATGCCCAGTCCTGCTTCTCACAAAAGTGGTCCAATCCCTGAACCTCACCTGGGCAGCACAGTAGGGCTGATCCTGTTGATGGGAGCACAGATGATCCAGCCAGCCCTGATAATACATGTGTAAGACGTGATTGCTCAACCCCTCATCTGCCAGAAGTCGAGTTGGCAAGGGAGAGATGCCCTATCTCCTCCTCTGCTGCTTGCCACCTTTGGTCGGTGGAAGAACTGGCCCTGAGGTCTTGGGAGTGAGAGATCTGGCCCTGTCCCTCACCAGGTACAGCCCTAGGGAGGACACACCCTGAACCACACCTGGGCTGGCACTGCTGGTGGAGCACAGGTAACTCTTTGCCCTGAGGGCGTGAAAGTAGGAGAACTCACACCCCGTGTGTCCCATGCAGTGACCTAAGTGAGGGAAAGCTGCCCCACCCACCACTTTATTGGGGTAGGACCCATAAAACCTCCCCATCTGTACTGCTGTACGCTTCAGAACAGTCTTTATAGTCTCTATGTATACTTACTTCGTGGTGGGATTAGAGTTGAAGTGGACTATGGAACTCAATCTTAAGTGTAGGATGGGATGGACCTGATTCTACAAATGTGATTTCCTACCACATGCATATGAGCCCCCGTCTTCCCAGAGATTGGAAGTGTGCTTCATCATGGGAATGATACAACCATACTCATCACTATTGACACAAAAGATGCTGAGGACAGGGTGAAAATCCACAAAGACCAACAACTCTAAGGGGTGTCTGGGCAAGAACTCTCCATCTATCACACTAGAGATGGTCCTGAAGACCTGAGGGTTATTAAAGGTCAGTCAATGCTGAAAGTCAATCCCATAGATATTCCTTTACCTTCTGAATTACACATACCTTTGCCCAAATATCCTAAATTTATCTCAGGTTACTTATCCACCACCCTAGACTAGATCTTACACCTAGACTAGCCTATCTTGCTGTTTGTTTTGCCCCCAGAACTGAAAAGGCACCAAGGTGTAATGGTAGACTAATTTGTTTAGAATAGTATGAACTGGTTGTCCCATACTTCCCTGTCTCCCATCCTCTAAGCCACATAATTCTTCCCATGTTGTTAATAGCCAGAATCTCCTCTTCATGTTTGTCTCATAGGCAGTACATTAAGGCCTCTGAATTCACAGGTTTACATCCAGATAGGTTGGCCAACATCTGTAAAGGGACCAGTCAGGAGCTGTCTCATCCTTCAAGGCAGTTAGTAGAGTTCCCAATCCCAACTAAATACCATAGCATATCCTGTTGTGTGCTGTCTGTGGACCTGAGTAAGTAAGAAATTGTTAACACATGCCTGTTGCTCAGAGGTGATGATCAGAAACACCAAATCCTTCTGATGGACCCATAAGGAACCCGGATAAGCAGCAGAGTAGAATGTGGCACAAACAACCAGTGAGGCCAGAGGTCTTGCAGAAACACTTTCCTCAAAAGCATTCCAGTCTGATAATTATCTGATAAAGCACAACAATGTATAAACATGTCTCTACTCTTTATAAGCCATATATGTTGTAATATATGCAAGTTTACACATGTATATAGCATATATATATGTATATAGCATATATATATTATTGAGATACAGTGTATGTATATAGAATGGGTAGCCCTTTAGTGCCTGAGCTCACCAAACCCGCCTGCTGTAGTCTTCCAAGGAACCAAGCCACAGACAATCTATCTCAGGACTGAGTTAGCTAGCAGCTGGAACTGATGAGGACAGGGTTGAGGCTCATTAGAAGTGTTATAGGTCATTTGGAGATATGAGAAACTTGGTGATTGGTAGGACATGGTTGGGGGCTGCAGACCCCTGGCCCCTTGACTTTCTCTACCTGCCTCAGACCCTAGAGTGAACTGAGCAAAACAAAGTGTTTACCTGTGCCTGCAGCTGCTCTGAGCATGAGACCCTGATGGCAGGGGAGTGGGTTCTGGTGAGGCCTGCCGCTGAAAGATCCCAAGAGCTGGGGCATAACTATCAGTTAAGGATCCCTATATAAGCTTCTCCTGAGTATAATAAAGTTGGGATTCTTGTATGAAGGATGACCCCATGTCTCTGTCTGTGCGTGCGTGTGTTTTTAAGTCTCCAGCTTAGTTCCCAGTTTGCATACTGTCCCATAGTGCAGGCACTACAGACATGGAAATTTGACATCCAATCAGCTCATGTAGACAATTACCTCAAAGCTTCTAAAGAGAGCCCAGAGAATTGTATCTAGGATCTTACACACGTCAGACAAGTGGTCTATCTCTGAACTGTTTTCCCAGTACCAGGAGACTTTTTTATTCTTTTTCAATTTCATATATGAGTACAATGTGTCATAAATATTCTTACCCCCATCATTCCCAAGACTCCCAGACCCTACCATATTCTCCTTCCAATTTCATTATTTCTGTTCTTTTCTTCTCCCTCTTTTTTATTTCTCCTCCTTCTTTTCCTCCTCCTCCCCTCCCCTCTATTTAATAACCCACTAATTCAAATTAGAGTTTTTACATATTTTGTACTTCCTATGTGGAGACAGACCATAACTAAATTTCCCTTCCTTGCCTGGACCTTGCTCCATATCTCAGGTAGGGCTCAACTTGTGATACCTGCCTCAGTCCTCTAAGTACCTAAGATTACAAGCCCATGTCATCTGATCTGGCTTTATTATACTTTCTATGTTGCTGGGCAACACACCCATAACTTTGTACATACAGGGCAAGCTCTCTACCACTGACATACCTCTTACAACTTCTTTAGTTGTTTAACACATGTGTCTCATTACTTATCAATTATGCTCTAGGTTGTAAATCAAAAAAATACATGTGATCACATGCAATCATGTGTAAGAATATAGCTTTATTAAAATCCAAACCCGGAATTGGAGGACCACACCTACAATTCAGCCACTCATGAAGCCAAAGCAGTGAGATCATGAGTTCAGGGTCAACCTGGACTACATAGAGACCTTGTCCCAACAAAGAAGAACAAAGAAGCAAGTGGTACAGCTGTACATAGATTGGATACGTGGATAGAATGTGTAGTGTGGCATTCCACAATGAAAGGAACCAAAAACCTTATGTTAAGTGACAGAGACAATCACAAAACATTCTGTTTATATTAGATTCTAGACAAGCCCCCGATATAACAAGATAAAATAATGTGAGAATTATGTTGAACCCAGGCTAAAGGTATGTAATGTGAGGGTTATGTTGAATCCAGGCTAAGGGTATGGAATGATACCACATGGCCTGAGGAAAGCCTTGGATGGAAAAGGGGCTGTTCTTAATCTAATGTGGTGGAAGTTGAGTGCCTTGAGAATTTTCTCAGATTTCCTAACCATACACATAAAATTGAAAAATCCAATGCTGTACTTCAGGGGTGGAGCGCTTCCTAACATGTACAGTCCCTAAGATCAATTCCCAAGCCTCATAAAAACAACCCACGCTCAAGCCACTGAAAGTAAGATAATTAGTAAAAGTCTAGAAGAGATTTTGGCTCCCTGTTAGAAGTTTACTATGTATGTGCAGAACTGAAAAGCGGGGGCAAGCTCGTAGTAGGAACGTCAATGAATGCTCTACAAATAGAATGGAAACAACCTGCACGGTCAGTCTCACTAAGAGGACAGTCTTCCCTGTCCCCAGTTCAAGTCAGCAGGGACTTAATGTTGTCCTAGGAAAGCCATTGTTTACACATTCTTCCAGCAGAGGGCACAAGATAAAATCCTGAAAACCTCTAGCCAGAGACTGTTTCTCACCACACAGCAGATCTATGGGCATCTGACCCTGGATTTCCAAAACTATAAACTGTACATTTGTTACTGGTTGTAAGTTACTGAGGTTATGTATTTTGTTTTGTTTCTGAGATGTGGATCTTGTTATCTTGCCCTGGGCTTATGCAACCCTTCGTTCTCAGTCTCCAAACATCTGAGGTCACAGACACTAAGAGCCCACTTTGTAGTTTATTAACTTTTGGGAGCAACATTCTGCACCTATGAAGTTAATGAACTTTGGGAAATCAGATTTGCTATTGGCAAATTAGAAGTACGAGAAAACATGAACTAGCTGAGAGGGGACAAGGGATTTCCTAACGTCAACAGTGCCTGAGGTTTCTGCTTCATTTGAAGAGGGTCTGAGGCTTGGAGATGAGGAGAGAGAAGATGAGAGGAAGGAAGGAAGGAGAGAGTCTAAAAGAGCGAAGTGTTAAAGAAGATGAGGGGAACACACATCCATATGGTTGTGGGACCATTTATCGATTCTAATAAAATGTGTCCATAAAGATAAGGAGTAACACACAGAGGGTTTGTCATACACAGTGAAAGGGAAATGCTGAGGTTAGAAAGGCTTATGTGAGTTTGGAATGAATAAAAATAAATAAATGGACTTTGTAACCTCGGAATGACCTCATCCATCCTCAACACCACACACCTTTCATGTAACTGGCACTAAAGCTCTTTATGCTTGCCCGGAGCCCCCTTTAGCTCCTGGATCTTCTGAGGCAGAGTCTTTGTCCAGAACTGCAGCTTCCTGGTCTTCAGTGCTCGACCCACAGCAGGCTGGATGTCCAGCTTCAGGTACTGCTCATCGTGGATCAACTCAGGCCAGTAGGGGAGACCCTCACTGTTGGGGTTCCTGTGGATATGATACCAGCAGGGAAGGGTGAGGTCACTCTGATCCAAGACCTGACGCCTTGATTGGGGTCAGAGCAGTAGATGGGTAGGCCAAGGGCCTAAGGGGACAGATGGACTGGTGTGCTGATATAGAATATAAGGGTCACCCTCCAGTGTCTGATATGAAACCAGGGAAGCTGTCTAGTTTTGTGTCTCCCTCTCAGAGGAAGAAATCTAAAGAACAGTACCACAATACTGTGACTCACCCACCAGGACTCTGTGGGATGAGCAGTAAGTGAAAGCTAGAAGGTGTGTGCCTAAGTGTGCCCTGGGATGGAGAAGACTAGAGTGTGAATAAAGACCCATGTATGCTAATGAGGTACACACACCTGGGAGCCCTGGATGGTCTTGTATAGGAGGTTGAGGGAGGGGCATGTTCTCACCCATGTCTTGCAAAGTTTGCCCAGTACTTCATCATCCTCCTGTTCAACAGCTTCTCCTCCTCAGTGAAGTCAACTGCAGACAGGAGATGAGGGTCCAAGTTGTAGCTACCTCATGCAGGTGCCAACTCATGCTCTACTATATCAACCGCAGCTTAACTCTGAACCCTAGGCCTGGTATATACTCTCTTCCCTCACCACTCAGAACCCAGCATCCATCCAAGTCTCTACTCTGGTTCACTCTGACCCCAATGTTCTCCCATTCCTTCCAGCACAAGCTGGACTAGGAAAGGTTCATATTCTAATCCTGGTAGTGGTTTGTTTTGTTTTGTTTTGTTGTACCTCAGAAATGGTTATCGCTTGACCCCATTCTCTCCCAGAGCCTCAGTTTCCCCGACTGGACTGAGAGCTCAGTAATCCCTCAGGAACACACCAAGGACACCATTCAGCTCAAGAAAAACTCACCTTTCATTCCCCAGAGGGCACAGCCAAAGACAAAGGCAGCGTGATCGCCATGGTCAGCCCTCACATGGGGTGGCCGGATGTGCTTATACTTGTTGAAGCTGGGCTGGTGCTGGAACTCATAGAAGTAGACAGGAGCATGGGATCCTGGGAGTGAGGACACATGTGGACTTAAAAGTTTTCTCAGTGGAGCTTTCCCACCTAATCCTTGGTGATAGGAAACTTTGCTCTAAAGTTATCTAGAATCACAGCTGAGTGGTGACCCCAGGATGGATAATTAATGATGGGAAAACATTTTTGTAAACAGATGAGTGGTTTGGACAAGACCCCCAAGTGTAACTAACGTGTTTCCTCCTCTAGACATGGGTAAAATGTCTCTCTTTTGCACTAGACATAAGGATTTACTGAAGTAAGTCGCTTAAGATGCCTGGTAACAGAGATGTGATCCAGACATGTGTCAGGTCTCCACACTACAGTGCTCACCTGGGACACAGCTCTGACCTCCCCCTGCCCTTGGTCTTGTTACAGATGTACTCACGCTGAAAATGTGCTACTTGGAGTGCAGGGACCACAAACATGAAGTCCTCCATCATCTCTGTGAACTGTGCTTGCAGGGTCTGTGGGTCCTCAACGTCCCCCATGTACTCTTCCATCAACAGGTCACTACACTCAGGAGGCAGCATCTACACCAGGAGGAATCAGGAAGAGATATGCTTACTGGGCAAGCACTTGGATAGGTAGGGAGCAACCTCCTAGTAAGGAACGTGGCCTGGGATGAGACAGGGGATGCAGAAAGCATATAACGCTTGAATCCACACAGAAACACACATATGCATTGCCTTTATTTCTGGGCATGGTAGCTGAGAAGAGTGTATCAAAATAATTACAATAATTGTTATTAGTGATCTTTCTAAGAATAATCATTAACAATAATAAATAATGCTAATAATAATTATATCGGGACAGGAGCCAAGGTCTCTCACCATGTGTGCCGCTCTGCTCTTCAGAACAGCTGGCAGGGTCTCTCGGGTTATGTTCTTTATGACATGATCAAGGCCCATGTACTGGGAAGTAGAGGAGAGTCTTAAGTATAGGATGGTTTGTCTCTAGAGCAAAGTATCTCTGAGTTCCCATAACCCACCATTTGAGTTTAGGCTCCCAGGGGCTTAGAACCAGGTCTTACCAAGGGGACTGACCAGCCAAAATCATCACTGTCAACACCAATGATGCTGGGGACAGGGCAAAAATCCACAGAGGCCAACAGCTCCCGAGGGTGCCTAGGTAAGAACGTCCCATCCACCACACCAGGGATTATAATGAAGACCTAAGGGGCACTAAGAGTCAGTGCTGAAGATCAACCACCTAAATATTCTGATGCCCACTGAATACCCACATGATTTCCCCATTTCCTATCTCATCTCAAGATACTTTCACTCCAGAAGAAACTGGACATTAAAATTAGCCTGTCTTGTTATTTCTGCACACAGTACTAAAAGGACAGCTAACCACTGAGACAAATTAACTGGTTCAACTAGTAAGGACTGGCAATCCCACATGCTGGTGTCTAAGTCCTCCAAACCACACAATTATCCAGACCTGGTTGATAGCCAGAATCTCTGCCTCAGTCTTCTCTCGTAGGCAGTGCACCATGGTCTCTGAGTCCTTGGCATCACATCCAGATAGGTTGGCCACCATCTGTAAATGGAACAGGCACTGGTTGGTTCATCCTTCCAAACCAAGAGTTTTCATGGTTCCAAGTAGATGTCATTGCCCCTAAATACCACATCCTGCTCATTGCTGTGTATGAAAGGACTTAGGTGGAGCTGTTCACATTTTCAGTTGTCCAGAAGTGATAGCTGGGAAAGGGGCCTGAACATTTGCTTTATTGTTGTTTGTTTTTATGTGTGTTCATGTGTGACAATGGGTATGATGCGACATATTTCACGTGAGAAGGTCAGAGGTCACCCTCAGTGTCATCTGTCACCTTACCTCTAATTCGCATTTGTCTATACTATATTAACTGATCTATGGCCTTCCGGGGATCGATCTGTTTCTCTTTTCCATCTCTGCATAGGAGCACTGGGTTTCCTGACACATAGTACCACCTCTAGCCTGAGGTGGACTCTCGGGATTTGAATGTGGGGACTCACACTTGCACAGCAAGTATTTTTACAAGTTGGCCCCTTCCCTGAATCCATGTGTCCTGGTTAGATTTTTTTTGTCACCTTGACACAAGCCTGGGGAATCTTGAAAAAGGAACTTCAACTGAGAAAATGCCTCTATCAGATTGGCTCAAAGGTGAGTCGGGGCATTTTCCTATCTCACCTCAAGATGCTACATAAGTGACTGATGCTGGAGGGAAGTGACACCAATGGGCAGAAGTCCTGGGCTGTATAAGAAAGCAAACTGAAGAAGCCATGGGTAACAAGGCAGTAAGCAGTGCTCCTCCTTGGCCTCTGCTTCAGTCCTGGCCTCCAGTGACCTGCCCGTGCCCTCACTCTGACTTCCTGTCAAGTTTATCTATAAATAAACCCTAAGCTGAAATAAGCCTTTTTTCTTTGAAAGTAGCTTTTAGTCATGGTCTTTATCACAGCAATAAGAAGCAAACTGGGAAACCATGTGTAAGAATCTTGTTAATGGTGGAAGCCACTGGGCACAGCTTTGCTGTCATGTATAACACCCTCAGCACAGGGGATGCATTCTAAATTTTATACCTTTCAGAAATTATTGAAATTACTGGGAAGAAGGCATTTCCAATATGCTTGTTTTCCTCACTTAGCAGGTTAATGGAGTCCCAGAGGCAAGGACTGAGGTAGCAAAGTAAGGATGGGTATTGATGAGGGCACTCACTGTGTAGACCACCTCGGGTGTGTCAGAGATAAGGTCAGGCAGCAGGGCCACTCCACTCTCCATAATGGCTCTGTGGAAGAGTCCTTTCGACATGGGGGACACAACAAGTGAAGATACACTTGTGCCTCCTGCTGAAGAGCCAAAAATGGTGACCAAGCCAGGGTTGCCTCCGAAGTAGGCAATATTCTGCTGGACCCAGCGTAGGGCAGCCACTTGGTCCAGGTAGCCCCAGTTGCCTGTGGCGTGTTTGTCTCCAGTGCTGTGAAGTGGCAGGAACAGGAATCACAGGTCTGTCTATGCTCTACTCAGACCCCACTGTCCAGCCCAGTCCCAGTCTTACCTGAAGAAGCCGAGGATACCCAAGCGATACTGGATCGAGACCATTACTATATTCTCAGTAGCAGCCAGTATGGATCCATCATTCATGGAAGCCATTCCTACAACCAGTGCACCACCATGAATCCATACCATTACCTGGAGACATCAACACAGAACTCAGGAGGACCACACCCAGTCCAAGATCAATTGCACTGCCTACTGGATTATCAACTTCTTTGTCTTCTTGTAGGTCCAGCAAGTTGACATACACATAGATCTCCTACTCAGGATTTTAGGACATGATCCACCGATGGGGTACTCTAGGCCTACAAGCATGTTTTTATCCCCAATTTACCATAAGGAAACTTCAGCATGAATTAATGCCTCGAGAACTAAAATGATGACATCTCTCTCATCAAGTGGGACAAACAGGAATGTCTCCACGTGTGTTTCTTTCTGATTACTAATCAGAAGGGACATCATATCTCATTGGCACAACAGATAACCTGCAGCTATAAATTTTCGTATTGACAATAATGAAGACCTCGAGTACCCTCCAGGGCAGTTCTGCCAGGTTCAAGTTGATAGAAGAATTCCTGGTTTAATCAAAGACTTTGAACCTCTTACATCTAGAGTCCCAGAGCTCTGAGTCACACACCCAGACTTAAGCAGCTCCCCATGTCTGGGATGACCTCCTTCACCCCGATAAGGTAAGACTACTAATAAGGATCTAAACTACAGGGATCTCAGAATTACTTTAGCCCTTCCAATCTTCCAGAGAAAGAAACATCCTCTCCCCAAGCTGATGATATCCTGACACTCACAGGTAAGTTAGAACCTTCATGGGCATGGACCGGTGTGTAGATGTTGAGATACAGGCAGTCCTCAGACATAGAGAGGGGAGGCACGCTCATCTTCCTCTCATTTGAGGCCTGTGGATTTGTCTGCAGACACCTGGTGAAAACGGAAGACAGATAGCCCAAGATAGGTGGTGGTCAAACCTAAATTATAGTCTGAATTTTCTCTCAGCCACATCCAGACACTACTTTCCATGATGCCGTGATAACATCTGACCCCTCTTTAAAGTCCCTTCTTGCCAAGGTAAAGGCCACCAGCTTTGTAGAGAAGAAGATGAAGCAATACTTTTAGGTGGGCCTCCAGTTGGGTAGTAATATCCTGAATAGGCTAGTATCCAGAGACTGCTGGCTTCCTCTATGAGGATGAGCATCTTCCTGTACTGGTGTTCATCACTCCTATATTATCTAATCCTGGTGTGCGGCTAGTTTTGATTGTTGACTTTACACAGTGCGAAATTACCTGGAAAAATAATCAAAATGAGGGAGTGTCTAGACCAGTGGTTCTCGATTTTCCTAACGCTGTGACACTTTAATACAGTTCCTCCTGGTGTGGTGACCCTCAACCAAAACACTGTTCCTTAACTGTAATTTTGCTACTGGTATGAATTATAATGTAAATATATAATATGCAGGATACCTGATATTCAGCCCCTGGGGGGATAGCAACCCACAAAAATCGAACCGCTGTTCTAGATCATTTGCCTGTGGGACGTGCCTGTGGCAAATTATCTTGGTTATATTCATTGAGCTAAAAACGCCTGCCTGTTGTAGGAGGCACCATTCCCTGAGAAGGGGTCTCTGAACTGTGTAAGAATGGAGAGAGTAAGTGAAGGATTAGCAGGCATGCATGTGACCCATAGGCTGCGCTCCTGACTATGGATCTGATGTCATCAGCTCCCTGAAATTTCTGCCCTGTGGTTTCCTCCTATGGTTGATTATTTCCTGGAATTGTGACCTGTGCTAAAATCTTTCTTCTCTTCACTTCTTTTGTCAGGGTCCTCTATCACCACAACAGAAAACAAGTACTCGGGTAGTGGAGAATCTGCTCACAGAGGATCCATAGGATGAAAAAGACAATCCCACAGGGTAGTAAGACATTCTCCATCTCACTCCAGACACTCACGGTACCTCCTTCTTCCATATTGTCTCCAGTGGAAAGCATGTGTCCTTAGCCAATGGCACCTGGACAATGAGTGGTCACAGTGACCGTGAAGAATGGCCTTAGTCTCTGCTCCTCACTGAAGAACCTGCAGCTAAGTCCCTACAGGTGCCAAGCTCTGACCCAGGAGCCTGGCACAGCGGTTCCTCTCTAATCCTTAGCACATTCCTCTGAAAACTGCATGGGAGATGCCCTCAGGACAGAAGAACACTGCTATAGAGCTCAAGCAGTGTGGCTAGAGCTCATGTCTGAGGGTCCCTGGGCCCCAGAACTTACATGGCTGGCTCAGAGGTTGCATCTCTCACACCACTCCATGGCTCAGGGGGCTCCGGGGGAGCAAAGCGCAGTTGTCCTACAGGTGGCTTGGCAAAGGGAATTCCCCGGAATGCATAGACACCAAGTTCGCCATCTTTCACGGGGACAAGGCTTCCTCTCACCTGCCCTGTTTGTGTGTTCCTGATGGGGCTGGATGAGTCCCGTCCTGTAGGGGAAGAGAAGCCATCAGTCGTTACCACACTTGGGAATTCCTACCTCATTGTCTCCGTGGTACATGGGGAAGGTAACCTGGGTCCCCTCAGTTCAGCTGCAGGATGTAGAGATGAGTCTTTTTGTATTACTTAGGGCTGGAAACCTTGTCCACTGGCCATCTTGAAAATTGACAGGACACTGTACGATAAAAGAACTTCTGGAGACATCACAATCCCTGACTTCAAACTCTACTACAGAGCTACACTACTGAAAATAGCCTGGTATTGGCATAAAAACAGACAGGAGGACCAATGGAACCGAATCGAAGACCCAGATATTATTCCACACACCTTCAAACACCTGATTTTTGACAAGGAAGCAAAAAATATCAAATGGAAGAAAGAAAGCATATTTAACAAGTACTGTTGGCATAATTGGATATCCACATGTAGAAGAATGAAAATAGACCCATATCTATCACCATGCACAAAACTCAAGTCCAAATGGATCTAAGACCTTAACATAAAGCCAGCCACATTGAACCTTATAGAAGAGAAAGTGGGAAGTACACTTGAAGGCATTGGCACAGGGAACCACTTCCTAAATACAACCCCAGTAGCACAGACACTGAGGAAAACAATTAATAAATGGGACCTCCTGAAACTGAAAAGCTTCTGTAAAGTAAAGGACATGGTCAACAAAACAAAACGGCAGCCTACAGAATGAGAAAAGATCTTCACTAACCCCACATCAGACAGAGGTCTGATCTCTAAAATACACAAAGAACTCAAGAAATTTGACATCAAAAGAACAAATAATCCGGGGCCTAAAGAAATGGCTCAGCGGTTAAGAGCATTGCCTGCTCTTCCAAAGGTCCTGAGTTCAATTCCCAGCAGCTATGTGGTGGCTCACAACCATCTGAAATGAGATCTGATGCTCTCTTCTGGCCTGCAGGCATACACACAGACAGAATATTGTATACATAATAAATAAATAAATAAATAAATAAATATTTTTTTTAAAAAAAAGAACAAATAATCCAATAAAAAATGGAGTACAGACCTAAACAGAGAACTCTCAACAGAGAAATCTAAAATGGCTGAAAGACACTTAAGGAAATGCTCAACGTCCTTAGTCATCAGAGAAATGCAAATCAAAACAACTCTGAGATTACATCTTACACCTGTAAGAATGGCCAATATAAAAACAAGCAAACAAACAAAACAAAACTGATGACCACTTATGCTGGAGAAGTTTGGGGTAAAGGGAACACTCCTGCATTGCTGGTGGGAATGCAAGCTGGTACAGCCCCTTTGGATGTCAGTATGGAGATTTTTCAGAAAATTAGGAAACAACCTTCCTCAAGACTCAGCAATACCACTTTGGGGTATATATCCAAAGGATGCTCAGTCGTGCCTCAAGGACATGTGCTCAACTATGTTCATAGCAGCTTTGTTTGTCATAGCCAGAACCTGGAAACAACCTAAATGCCCTCTGACCAAAGAATGGATAAGGAAAATGTGGTACCTACACAATGGAGTACTACACAGCAGGAAAAATAACGACAGCTTAATTTTTCAGGCAAATGGATGGAGCTAGAGAACATCATTTTGAGTGAGGTAACCCAGACCCAAAAAAGACAATTATCACATGTACTCTCTCATAAATGGTTTTTAAACATACAGCAAAGAAATTCAGCCTACAAATCACAATCCCAGAGAACCTAGACAACAATGAGGACACTAAGAAAGACTTACATAGATCTAATCTACATGGAAAATAGAAAAAGACAAGATCTCCTGAGTAAATTGGGAGCATTGGGACCTTGGGAGAGGGTTGAAGAGGAGGGGAGAGGCAGGAAGAGGAGCAGAAAAAAAATGTAGAGCTCAATAAAAACATCAATAAAATTGGGGAAAAAAAGGAAAGAAAATTGACAGGTCACTTCTCTAGTTGACAATGTGACAGGTTCAGAGACGCTTGGCATTATGACGGAAGTCTTGTCACCGTGCACGTTCTCTAGGAGCTCCAGCCGCAGCCACATTCTGTCCCTGCTGGCTCCTCAGTACATGGTAACCTTACACATCTCTGACCCTCCATGTGCCATCGTGTGGGCTTTGGTGTGGGCATTAGAGGGCTCGCAAATCCACACTTTCATCTGTTGTCTCCACAGCTCCTCCCTCCCTGGTGCCTTCCCTCCCACGAGCTCAGACTCTGACTCTGCAGAACTGGGCAGCTCTGACCCTGGTCCCTCTGCTCACTGAGACAGTCTCACCATGCACATGGAGGAGGAGAAGCAGGAGCCCACAGGCCACAGCAAACAGCCAGCCAGGAAGTCTACCGAGTAGCATGGTTGAATCCCGGGCAGAAGTCTGGGCTCCTACAAGATGACAGTCTCACAACAACAGGAAACAGAACAGGTAGGCTTTGCCCAGGCAGAAATTTATACCTTGTAGGATGTGGGTGTGGAAAATGGTTGAGTGGGGCAAAGTTCTTATTGCA
This sequence comes from Microtus oregoni, assembly GCF_018167655.1. Lineage (NCBI taxonomy): Eukaryota > Metazoa > Chordata > Mammalia > Rodentia > Cricetidae > Microtus > Microtus oregoni. The sequence continues at coordinate 48,581,585 of NW_024543063.1, forward strand.
GGAGAACGGATAAGGCAGAAGTCAATAGGGAATCAATAGCCAGCAGGCAGGGCGATGACACTTCTGCAGGTTCTGCTCCTTCCCGGGACTCTTGGATAGACATGGCACGGCATCTGAAGTCCTGGAATGTCAGAATTCCTGTCCTTGAATATGAAGTCACCAGGATCCCTGGCCCTTTTACTCACCAACCCAATGTGGTGTGGGAGAGAAGATCAGGGGAGCAGAAAGCTGTGACAGGAGAAGCCGCGGGGCTTCTGTGGGTAGGAACACACTAAAGATGTCTCAGATGGAGAGAAGTGAGAGGGCAGGTGCTCTGAGTGTGACCTCATCCTCTTCCCCTCTCTCTTTTTATCAGTCTCTCTCTCTGTCTCTCTCTCTGTCTCTCTCTCTGTCTCTCTCTCTCTCTCTCTCTCTCTCTCTCTGTCTGTCTGCCTGTCTGTGTCTGTGTGGGGTATGTGGGGGGGGGGGAGGTGAGTTTGTGTATGCATGTGTTGACTATGAGTTCAATAACACCTTCAAGCCCTAGTGAAATGGTCCTTAATCTCCTTAATGTTATGACCCTTTAATACAGTTTCTTATGTTGTGGGTATCTCCAAACAAAATCTAGTGTACAGAAATCCTAACATACCACCCCTGTGAAAGGCTCAATCAAATCCTAAAGTGGTCATGACCCACAGGTTGAGAACCACTGCCTTAGTGGCTAACCAAGGCATCAGCCCATGTGCACTCAAGTGAAGAGCTTTTCTCTCTGCCCAGCTCCTGAATCCAACTGAAGCTCGTTTTCAACTCTGCTTCCTGGTGTTGAAGATTGGCATTACAAAATCATCATTTTGATGATGTCCTATGGCTAGCCTTCAAGGCAATGTAAAAGGTAGTGTCCTAGGATGACCTGGGTTTGTCATGTGCAGGAGTCTTGTGAGCATAGGGATCTAGAAGATGGGGGATAGAGCCCTTTAATGACAGAGAAAATGTTTTAGGTGAACACAGAGACAGATTGAGCACCATTTATCACCTTAGTACAATGGAATATATTATAAGAGAAAGTTTTTAATACAGGGCCTAAAAAAGTTTAGGGACAACAATAAAGTCAGAATATAAATTATTAATACAGGATCTGATGAGAATGATTAGTCACAAGGAACCAAAGAGTCCTTGGGGAATCTGTAAAAGTTAGAAATAGCCTTCCATACATGGACAGGTACTCAGGGTGACAGCAATAGGGTGTTATTTCCTGGACATTTCTGGACCTTCTGATGCTCCCTTCCCACTTCCAGGACACACCTCACAGTCAAACAGATTCACAGATGTCCTGAGTCTGTGAACATGAACCTCATAGCATCTCAGGCAGACTCAAACAACACACACACACACACACACACACACACACAGCATTGCCTGTGCGGCACTGGCATGAGAGCTGAGAGAGACGCACAACTGTGACTGCACGCAAAATGCTGGCCTGCTGTGCTGGGGACCAGGAAATGAGGGATAATGGAACGTTCCCCTAAGGACCTAACAAACTACAAACTCTAAGCATGAGTGAAGATAAGTGTTTGGACACCCTGGGTTTGTCGACTCTTCTTTACCTCAGAAAATGTCCTGCTTTGGGTGCTGTGCAGTCTTAAGCAGTCCTGATCCTCTCTGCCTGGGAGTGCAGGGAGGGGTCCAGGGAGACCCTCCTCCTGCTGTGTGTCACCTCTGCAGCTCCACTTCTCTGGCCCCTCCCCTCCCACAGCACAACTTCAACACTGCAGAGTCTGGCAGACCTGATTGCCAAATTGGCCAAGCAAATCTTCTGCTGCAGCCCTCCCCATCTGACCCGCAGGAATCAGCATCTTTGGTGCCACCTTTGTGGATGAGGCCAGGGCAGCAGCCACTCACAGCCACCCAAGAGTGACTTCCAACATCTTTCTCAGAAAAGTGCTCACCCTGTCCTGTGACTTGCTGCCTGTACACAATGGCCTTCCAGACAGCATCTTTGTCCATGCATCTCACTGAGGGCTCCTGCCTGTGATGACTGACAGTTATTGCAACAGACAAAACCTACAGAAATGATCCTGATTAGAGCCTGCCTATACCCACAGTGCTTTATCTTCAAAGAAAACCTTGCCATAAAATCTTGCATAATCTACACTGAAATGTCCTTCTGGCTGGAAGCTAAAAAGCCATATCCAGTAAATAAAATTACATGAACATATTTCTTCTCTTTCTGCATTTTGTTTTGTTTTGGTTTTTGAGACAGAGTATTATATGTAGTCCACGCTGGCCTGCTCTCTCAGCTTTCAGGATCTGGGTTTAAAGGTGTATCACAAAACATGCAGCTAATACACCCTTCTAAGTAATCCTGGGCATCGTCTGCAAGCCCCTGCCAATGTAATGTTCTCATGGATGACACAGGCCAGAATGGAAGAGGACAGGCACACTCCATTCCTTTTGTCGCGTTCACCCTCGTCCCGCAAGGAATGACGCGACCACCGGAGCTCTTCTTGCTGGAGTTTATTCCAGGACTTAATTCACTTTCTCTCTCTCTTCCCCTCTCTTTCCTTCCTCTCTCCTCTCTCCTTTTTTCCTCTCTCTCCCTCTCTCTTTGACCTCTCTCTTTCCCTCTCTCTGACCTCTCTCCTTTCTCTTTGTCTTTCTCTCCTCTCTCTTCTCTCTCTTTCCCTCTCTCTGACCTCTTTCCACGGGCAAACCTCTCTCAGCCCCTAAGTAGGCATGGGCTGCCAATCCCGGATTGCCAGGTGGGCACTGCCCATAGGCCCACGCATATGCAGGCAGCTGATAATCATTGCGTGATCATAGCATAGGTCAGACTTTAGCCATAGGAGTTGATTATACATCTCCATCAGGTGTGATTCCACGCAGCTCTCTATACCCTTTTACAGTTATCTCTGACTCTGAGCCCAGGAATCCAGACAAAGAATACTCCAAACAGTAGCCATGATTGAGTCAGGCAGACCTTCCTGCTTGGAGAACCCTGGTGACCTCCCAGAGTCTGGTGACCCACAGCAGGGGTCACAGGTGAGGTGAGTTCAGTGGATCTGACTGGGGAGACTCAGGAAGAGAACAAGAAAGTTTACACTATCAGAGTGCAGAGACCCAGGAGGAGGTCAATGTGTCCACACTAGGGGAGTGTAAGTGCTGCACACACAGCCTGGGTCTTTCTGGTTCAATTTCTGATAAGAGCCTGAGAGTTGCTGATAGGCCCAGAGCACACATGCCCTTTGCTCTGCAAGCCTGCACCAGGGTAGGTGTATGGTGAAGGAAACACAGGGACCACTAAGATCAACTGAGGTATGTGGGACACCAGGAACTTTTGTGTGTCCCAATAACTCTGTGCCTTTTGAAGGCTAACAGGCCACAGTTCTGTCCTAAGGGGTGACACACTCACGGATACCTGGTGAAAATGCTGGAAGGGGGGCAGCAGACTTGTTCCGTGGCTGGGTTTTGGTCATTTCCCTAGTATAGTACAATCAGGACTTGTCCTATCCCCCTGCTCTCAATTAGATGCATATTCTGTGATCCCAGTTCCTGCCTGGGCAAATCTTGTATCCTCAATTCCCTGATTGAAGGAACAGCTGAGGTGTGGAGGTTGAAGGTCTCCAGGTCCTCCAAGCTCAGAGTCGGAGAACCAGTTCCTCTAGTTAACTGGACGGTATTGTAATCTCCCAAATCCTGGGCTTCTGCAGCAAACTGGAGGAGGGTCCCATGCACTCTGCCAGTTAGTGCACTGTCATTCAGGCCAAGACCATAGAGAATGCGGGACAGAGAGTCTCACTAGATTTGTCTGTACATGAGGAAATTGTGAAAGAGTGGTAAGTGTGTGTGTGTGTGTGTGTGTGTGTGTGTGTGTGTGTGTGTGTGCGTGTAGCGGGAAGGGAGTAAAGCTCAAGGAAGCAGCTGAAATGAGACACCACTTCACACCCATTTAATATAATCAAACTTAAGACCCATAAGCAAAAATGTTGGCAAAGACTTGGAGCAACTGATACAACTACACACAGATAGAGGGGAAGTACAGTGATTAGATGGTGATTTGAGAAGGCAATTTCACCTTTTCTCTGAATGTTAAACACATTTGTTCTATGACTCAACAATTCTACTTTCAGGACTTTAGCCTGAAGAAACAAGTGAATGTCTTCACACCAAGCCATGAGTTCTGTTTGTTTGCTTGTATTTTGTTTTGTTTTGACACAAGAGCTCTCTACATAGTTCTGGCTGTCTGAGAGCTCACATTGTAGACCAGGCTAGCTCCGACTCACAGATTCACTTGCCTTTGCCTCCTGAGTGAGCGCTTGGATTAAAGTCCTGTGCCACTGTGCCCAACTCAAAGTCTTGTTTGAAGGCGTGCAGGACGGCTTGATTAAAATAGCCCAAACCAGAAGTCACTCAGATGTGCACCAACAGGTGAGTGGGTGCAAGACGTTCACTCACAATCAAAGGAAAGTGTCATTTGAATCTCAGCGACATAATGCTCAATGACAGAACCTTTCACACACGACTCTTCTCCGTGAGAGGGTAGACAAGACTCTGAAGGTTCTGAATTGTATTCTATTTCCAAACATCAGCTCCAGGAAGCAGTCAGTTGGTTGCCAGGAAACAGGGCTCACGTCAACGGTTAATGAAAAGAAGCATAGAGAAACACTTGTTGTTAGTCAGAAAACAGTCTCAAACCCGAAGTGGGTGTGGCTACATGCCTCATATTTTATCCCACTATCCTAAGCTGTGGGAGTAAATGAGTGAATTTGAGCGCATACTCTTATCATTTGATCAAAAAAAAGCCCTACAAAAATAAGACAAGTGCTGAAATCTACAAAGTCCACCACTAACACTGTCTATCTGCTGAAATAAGCTTGCAACCAGCAATAGACTCAGGCTCCGGCAGAAGCAGCCGGCAGTTGTGAAACTTTGTCTTTGTCTGCCCTCTGGTGCCCAAGGTGAGCAATGCAAGAGTCGTCACTTCTGTGGTCAGTTTTCAATGCAGTTTACGGAAAAAAGACAGACTTGGTGCACCTGGGAAAACCAGAATTCCAAAAAGGCAGTTTCTCAGAGGCAAAAAGCTATGGCTATCTCAGGCCTATAGGAAGAAGATCTAGCTGTGTGGTGACAGAGATGAAATGTCTTGGGAAAAGACGGGCATACACCCCAATTTGGCACCCTTATAGGAAGACACAGTAGAAGGGAGGGGTTTCGTTTTTCTTTGCTTAGAGGACACATAAAAGAGCTTACGGATGAAAATTAGGTAAGAATGGAAATTAATGACATGGGAGACCAAGGGTAATAGGGGTGTCATAAGAGCCATGGGTGTGTAGGGAATTTTAAAAAGCATAAGGACCCTCGATACATGGATAGGTGCTCAGGGAGACGGGGAAGGGACAGCAGTCTCTTCTGATGGACATGCCTGGGCTTTCTGACACCCCCATCCTCATTTCGGAAACCCACAGTCAAACATCTTCACGGTATAGATGGGATCTCTGTCCACGAAACTTATGAAACACCAATTATGGCTGACACTTGTCACAGCAAGAGACAACTCGCTGAGGTGGTCCTTTAGAGACTCCTCAATAATGCTTCACCCTCTATGATGATATAAGAAAGTTGTGCCATGCTGTGCGGTGAAGTGAGCTGTCTTGGAGCGAAAAGTCCAGCTCCAGAAAGTTTGTGACCATACTGTGGAAAATAAACACAGGAGCTCACTCTTGTAAATCCTGTATATTCACCGAAGACCCTACCAGTTTGATGGTTCCTGTGAAACCAAGCCTGAAAGGAAGGGAGAGGATGGGACTCAAACCTGCCCTCTAGTGGATGTAAATGATTCTGACCACGGCAGTTACAGATTTTTCTAAGCAGGGAACAGGATTGGGTCAGGCTGACGTTTCTGCCACCAAAGGCACTGGTGACCTCAATAGCCTGGTTGGCAGCGGGCAAAAGAGAAAGTCTGGTAGGGAGGGGCTAAGGGATAAAGTAAGTGCTGCCTCCTTAGGGTAAGTCAGATTCAAGTGGCCTAGCAGGGGTCACCAGGGTACACATTAGGATACCCTGTGGTGAGAGACACAAAGAATTGCGCATACACACACACACACACACACACACACACACACCCTGGAGACAGGGCCATCCAGGCTCGGCTGCTACTGCCTGACACATCCCCTTTGCCCTGGAAGTCAAGCATTGTTTTTCCCCAGGTCTAAGTGTTCCACATGGGGAACAGAACACAGGGGCCTCCTAGTGCAGGTATGGGGTGTGGGGCCAGGAGGTTCTGTACCTTCCTGGACAAGGAACCTTGCTGGAAGCCCTTTTCATCAGTCAGTCAGTGCCAGAGAGCACATTCAGAACCAAATGCCAGAAGGAAGCCGTTATTACCATCATTATCCCACGGTGAGTAACAGCTCCAACCACTTCCACAGCCACTCACAGAGAATGAAAATGTCCCAACCCTCACCCACCCACCCCCACCCAGAGGTGTCTAACCTCCAAGTTCAACACTCCTCAGAGCTCCTTGTGCTTGACTGGATCCTGTGTTGGATGTCCTCAGAAATATCTGACCCTCCCAATGCCACAAGAGACCTGGATCTGTGAACGTTTTTGGCAGTTCATTGGGTGGGAATAACTCCATACCCTAGCGCTCTCTCTCTCTCTCTCTCTCTCTCTCTCTCTCTCTCTGAATGGCAAATCTATCTGTCTCTCACCTGTCACGGTCTCCCACCCGCAAGGAGACCTGCCAAGGCCTTGGGTGGCCCACCACTACCCCTCGTGGGACTGGCCTCAGATCACCTGTGTTATGTTTATGAATGATAACACACTATCCCCAATCATCTACCCTCCACAAGCTCCTCTCTGGGGTGCATCCTCACCCTCAGGCTCAGCCTCTGACTCTACACAATTGTGTAATTCTTATTCAAGTCCCTGTGCTCTGCAAAGGTCTCCTCCTGCACTGGGAAGAGGAGAAATCAAGGGCCCACATACCCCAACATGTAAACAGGCAGAAAGTCTGTCTGCCACATTACTTTAACTTCAGCGTCTTGGTCTGTGTCTGCACTGTCGTTAGGCAATGCTGTGTCTCACGGACAAGCAACAGAATATCAAGGCCGCCTCCAGAAGCTTGACCCAGACACTGTAGGCTGAGCACACGTTGTGCCTGGAAAGATCATTATGCCCGCAGGAGAGTTCCTGAATAGGCTAAGGTCACAGGCTGCAGTGTGCCTCTGACCAGCAAACAGGGGAGATCCTCCAAGAGGTCCTTTGAGACATCAGGAACCTTTTTCCTAAGTCTTGAGTCCTTGTGTTAACTTCCCCTGTAATCACATTCCCACTGTGGGGTTTTGCCTGGAAAGAAGAGTGCAGGAAGCTGTAAGTAGTACATTCTCGGGCCCCAGATGGAGAATAGGGCGGACCTTCAGGGAATTTGATCTGGGTAAGGAGAATTGCACGTGCACACCCAGTGAGAGCTCGGTGGAGAGGGGCGGGGGGGAGGGGCTCATCCCAAAAAAAATCCTTTTTGCTTCCAGGACTCATAGTTTACGGGCTCCACCTTCAAGTATACATCATCTTTTCTATTTTAGTTCCTAGCCTGAGAGGTTATGTCGGCCCTCCCCAACTCATACGTAAATATGACGTTCTCAAGTTCATAATCGCTCGTCTACTTTAAAAGCATGTAATTAGTGCCTGCCGATTCCTGTTCGGGGAAAACAGCGTGACTTTTGTGGATCTAAGGTTCCGTGATAGCCGGAGAGCGAGTTTGAGCATCCGAATGCCTTTTCGGCCTAACCTCCTGAAGAGGGTGGTTTGGGTTCAATCTCGAGGGGCTTTTAGTGCCCTTGTCAAACGGTATTGGCTTCTGCGTTCCAGCTCCCAACAGGATCGCACGGCCAAGAGCCGCGGGAGTCTCTTCTGATCCCCTGGAGAGAGCTACCAGCATTCCCCGGCTCCGCGTAGGCTGCACGACAATATTTTGCAAACTACCGGTCGAGTCCCAGGAGCGTGGCAGGTCCCTTGCGCGACCCCGTAGTCACACCACGCCCTCGCCTCATTCCCAGGAAGTGCGCCCGCCGTAGAGCGGAAGTACACACCACCCGGGGGTTGTGGGAACCGCAGTTCCGGGATGGTGGGCGGCGGTGGCGGCTCTGGCGGCGGTGGGCGCGGCGGGCTTCTCGAAAACGCCAACCCCCTCATCTATGAGCGCTCCGGGGAGCGGCCAGTGACGGCGGGCGAGGAAGACGAACAGGTGCCCGACAGCATCGATGCCCGCGAGATCTTCGATATCCGCCGCTGCTGGGCGCTGGCGGGACGGTGGGGGCTTGGGGTACCGGGAAGAAGTGATGCGCAACACACGCTGGTGGAGGGGTGTCCCGGTTAGGCATATCTGCGGAGGTTCTGATTGGGCCAAAACTTAAAGTCCCTTTTCCTTCACTTGGCACATCTCATTCGGTCCATTAATGACCCCGAGCATCCGCTGACACTAGAGGAGTTGAACGTAGTAGAGCAAGTTCGGATTCAGGTGAGTCACCGGCAGCATCAGAGTGTGGGAGCTTGTTCAAATAGTTTTAAAAGGTTCCATTATACATTAAAGGCTGGCGTTCTCCATCCACAAACAGCGAAGAGGTTGTTTTTCACTTTATGGCTGTGATTAAAACTGAAGCCCATAAAAGTTAGGTGACTTGGCCAAATCAATAAACTAAAGAGAGGGTCTCTGTGCTAGGGGGCGGTCGTGTGATCTTTCCAGTCTCTCTTGTCAACCCAGGTTAGCGACCCCGAGAGCACAGTGGCCGTGGCTTTCACACCCACCATTCCACACTGCAGCATGGCGACGCTTATTGGGCTGTCTATCAAAGTCAAGCTTCTGCGATCCCTTCCCCAGCGCTTCAAGGTCAGTGGAGTCGAGCCTAAGGGTGAAACAGCTACTGAGGAGAAGGGACGTCAGAGTGGAGACTGGAAGGATCCCAACTCGCAGAGATGAACTGCGAGGAAACGCCAAGCTGATGTGACAAGAAATACTCCAGAAAATAGTGAGGAGTGTGGCAGAAAGGGAAGCCGTAGATGGGCTTGCTGGAGGCACTGGCAGACCTTTAAGTCAATAGCAGCTGGCGGGGTCCTTGGGTAGAAGTGGATGGACTGCAGGTGGGCTTGGGTGGTGCAGAAGGGCCAGGATCAAGAGGAGTGATTAGAAGGAAGGTAGGGGGGGCTGGAGAGATGGCTCAGTGGTTAAGAGCATTGCCTGCTCTTCCAAAGGTCCTGAGTTCAATTCCCGGCAACCACATGGTGGCTCACAACCATCTGGAATGAGGTCTGGTGCCCTCTTCTGGCCTGCAGACATACACACAGACAGAATATTGTATACATAATAAGTAAATAAATATTAAAAAAAAAAAAAGAAGGAAGGTAGGGACATGGTGTCCACAGGGAAGGGACCACCCCCCTTGAATAAGGACAAACGCATAAGTCTCAGTCACAGGTTGTCTTTCTCCCAGATGGATGTGCACATTACACCCGGGACCCACGCCTCGGAGCATGCAGGTTAGTGTGGGCTGGTGGGGAAGTTGATTTTTCTTTCCCCCTAGAGCTCCAGCTGTGTGAGACTTTCCCTTTGCTATAGCAGTTTATAAGGAAGGTTAGGACTTAGGACTAGGGGTCTAAGTGAACAAAATTGCCAGATCCAGCCTAGACCAAACTGGTCTGACTTAAATCTCCTGCTTCCCATGAACTTCCCTCTGATATTCCCCCAAGGACATTGTGTCAGGCTTCAGGCAGTACTGGAGACAGACTGAGCAGTCCCTGGAGGTATGGGGACAAGCATGTATCCCGACAAGAGGGTGTGGGCACAGGTGATAAGGATATCCTGATCAAGGCTTGGAGTCCCGCGAAGGTGATCCAGGACCTTTATTGGTAGAGGTAGAATCTGTACTGAGGCTAGCAGTCTGGTTAGAGTTGCTTTTTAACCCTCTTTTTCCACCCCTCTTTCCTACCTAGTGAACAAACAGCTTGCAGATAAGGAGCGAGTGGCAGCCGCCCTGGAGAATACCCACCTACTAGAGGTCGTTAATCAGTGTCTGTCAGCCCGCTCATGAGCCAGGCTTTTGACCACCAGCCTGCACACAGGTGTCCTGGCCTCAGCTCCACCAAGAGCTTGTGGCTTTGTTTTCTTGAATCACTGACAATGAGAAACGTAACATTTTTTTCATTTTGTAATAAACCCCTAATTTATATTCATTTCCCAGCATGCCTCAGCATCTTTCATGATGGAGTCATTTGTTGTTGTAGAGGGGAATGTGGTAGTGGGTGCCTTTGCAGGGTGAGTCCGTGAAGTGCCCCCATTATTTCGTATTTCTCCCAGTGGGGCTAGAAAGATGGCTCAGCAGTTGAAAACACTTAACTGCTCTTAAAGAGGACCTGGGTTAGGTTCCGAGCACCCACATGGAGGCTTCCAACCATTTGTAGCTTCAGTTCCAGAGTATAGGAACCAGGCACACATATGGTATCCATACATGCATACATATATTCAGGCAAATACTCGTGCACATAAAATAAATCAGTAAGTTGGGTATGGTAGTGCACACTTTAGTTCTAGCACTCAGGGGACTGAGGCAGGCAGATCTCTGCTTTCTGAGGCCAGCCTGGTCTGCATAAAGAATTTCAGGATAACTAAGACTATATAGACAGACCCTATCTCAAACAAATGAAATTAAATCTCTTTTTTTAATTTTTTTTTAGCTCTTCCAATGTTTCAGTTAGCAAAAGTTGCAAATGTAAAAAACAAAAACACTTTTTTTTTTTTAAATACATAAATATACCTGAATAACCAAGCCACCAATGGGTTCAACTCAGTAGATTCAGTTGACCTGTTGTGACACTGGCCTTACTTGTGTGTGTTTATAGAACTACTTCTTCAAAAACATAAAGAACCGAGCCGGGAGGTGGTGGCGCACGCCTTTAATCCCAGCACTCGGGAGACAGAGGCAGGCGGATCTCCGTGAGTTCGAGACCAGCCTGGTCTACAAGAGCTAGTTCCAGGACAGGCTCTAAAACCACAGAGAAACCCTGTCTCGAAAAAAAAAAAAAAAACCATAAAGAACCATGTCCTAAATTGATACATGTCTTTTGTCTCAGTTTCTTTTCTGGTTGCTGTTGTAAGACATCATCAATATGGCAACTTATAAAAGAAATGTTTATTTTAGGGCTTACCATTTAAGAGGGCGAGAGACCGTGATGGCAGAGCAATGACATATCAGCAGGAACAGCTAAGAGCTCACATCCTTATCCACAAGTTGGAGTCCGAGAGAGGGGGACACTGGAATAGTGAGTCTTTTGAAACCTCAAGGCCTACCCGCAGTGAGACACCTCCTCCAACAAGTCCACCCCTCCTAATTATTCCTAGTTCTACTGACTGGAAACCAAGTGTTCAAATACATGAGCCTATCGGGGTCCTTATTCAAACTAACACCACAACTGCATAACAGTTCTTTGTCTGGACAGAAATTGAGCCATTCTGCTCTGAGAATGGAAGTGTATGCCTGTAATTCCAGCACATGAGAGGTGGAGGCAGAAGGATCAGAAGTTCAAGGCCAGCCTTAGCTACTTAGTGAGTTTAATGTCAGCTTGGGCTATTACATGAGACTGTCTCAAAACAAAAGACTAATATCCAGTATCCAGTCCTGTGCGAGCTTTCCAGAAGCAGCACTTAGATCTTTACTGTGTGTCTGTGTGTTGTGTTTGGTTCTTTTTGTCTTCTAAGATTTTCTCTCTCCTTCTTCCCACTGGGAGTCAGTTTTCCATAACTACATAAACGAAGTAATTTATGAAGAAAGCAAGTTTGGGGGCTGAAGAGACGTTCTTCTAGAAGATCTGAGTTTGGCTCCCAGCACCCATATCAAATACTCAGAACCACCTGTCACTCCAGCTTCAGAGGACTCAGCACCCTCTTCTTGCCTCCACAGGCACTCAACACACAATGTGGCATATGCACACACATACATATAAATAAAAAACAAGTCGGGGTTTGTTTTGATTTGCTCTTTTTAGAAGAAGAGGACTGGAGAGAGAACTCAGCCATTCAAGGTACTTTTTCCTCTCGCAGAGGACCCAGGTTCGATTACTGACACCCACATGGTGGCTCACAAGCATCCATAACTCCAGTTCCAGGGAATCTGATGCCCTCTTCTGGCCTCTGCAGACATCAGGCATGCCTATGATGCATAGACATACATGCTGGCCAAATTATCTTTAAAAAGTAGATTTATTTCATTGCTGTGGAGGTTGTAGTCCATTGTGATCGGTGCTGTTGTTTTAGGGCCTGTGGTATAGCAGCGCATTGCTGCAGAGCATGTGGCAGAGAAAAAAGGTTACAGTCAAGTGCATGTTCCTGAAGAGCTCCCGCTGGGCACGACCACCTCCTCCCTGTGGCTCCACTTGGAAGAGTGAGCCTTTGACACTTGGCCCTCTCGGAATGTTTGCAGAGTGAGGCTATAGCGCCCACCCTGTACATCTTAACTCTTGACCTTAAAAAAAAAGAGGAAAAAATCCAAGAGAGTTATTTTAGGCAAGTCCCACCATGTGGTGTGTTTCTTTGTCCACTGGAATGAGCTCAGGCTTGCGGGTTTGCCCAGGAGTGCTGTGTATGCTGTGACATTAACCTGCACATAGGATACCTTTGCCCACTGGTAGTGATGCCTAGGTTAAAATAGCAATACTCATTTTCTCTCTGGAAAGAGTCCCGGGGAATCCTCACCATCCATCCTTCAGGGGTTTGTGTTACCCAGGTGCTGGGTAAGAGAAGCTCGGCTCTATAAAATGATATGACCATGTCTGGGGCCTCTGCCTCCTGTTGCTCTGTACCCCGATTGCCATTTGTCATCTCAAGAGAGATCATTGTTCTCAGATCTTAGCCATTTGGAAGCTCTTTCCCAGGACTGCCTCCGGTTTTCCTGCTTCAGTCTCCTCTCTGATGGGACTGCTCACCCCTATGGGAGCCCAGACATGGCTATTGGCGGTGTCTTCATTATCAGAGAGCCTGGGCCCTTTAAGATCTGTTGAGTTATTTGCTTGTTTGTTTGTTTTAGCTTCTTGAGTCAAGGTCTCACCGAGTGGTCCTGAGTGCTGGGATTATCCATCTGTGCCCAGAAATCACCCTGCTCCGCATGCTGGTTGCTTTTCTTCCTTATCTACCCTTTGCAGGTGAGGAGTGATCTAGGAAAATATCCGAAAGACTTCCCACTACAGATAAAATACTGCTCCCTTGGCAGGAGTCGCTGTTGCCTCTGTAGAAAGGCCTGGGCCCAACCCAAACCACGGCTCCTATGCCTCAGTTCATTCTTAGCAAGAACTGGGTGTGACCACCCAAGACGGAGAAGATGGAGCCATTGGCCCATGGCATCTCTTTGGGACTGCTCTGTGCACATGTAAACTTTCCCTTGGCCTAGCTCAAATGATCTCCCAGACACTTTGGTCCTCCATTTTCACAGGTGAAAGAACTGAATGTTTCAGAGAGATGGGGTGACCCACTAGGGTGACTAGGCCCAGAGATCCTTTCCAAGTTGTGGGGCTCACCACATGGGAACCTCAGCGTGGCAAGCCCCATCTGTCTGAGATGGCCATGGTATCTGTATTCAGCCATGTTCAGAGTAGTCAGGTGCTTTTGAGTCATGCTGATTGACTTTCCTGGTGGCCAGACCACTGGAGTGAAAGATACCAAGCACTAGCATTTCAGTCCCTTTGACAGTTCTTAATTTTTTTTATTTATTTATTTATTTATTTATTTATTTATTTATGTGTGTTGGTGTTTCGTCTGCATGTATGTCTGTGTGAGGGTGTAGGATCCCCTAGAACTGGAGTTAAACACAGCTGTGAGCTGCCACTTAGGCACTGCAAATTGAACCCAGGTCCTTTGGAAGAACAGTCAGTGTTTTTAACCACTGCACCGTCTCTCCTGCCCCACTTTGACATTCTTGGCTCATCTGTCTTGGCTGTCTGCAAAGACACCACCTGTGAATACCGAACCAGCACCCAGAGAACTTTCTGGAACCCCAGCTGTGCTGTGAAGGCATAGCGGCGGTTGGAGGAGGATGAAGTTTAAGATCTCTGAGACCGTCCACCACACATATCTAGCTGTGCTATTTCTGGACTGTGATCTCTCCAGCCTCGGTTACTATGTCTACACAATGGGAATAACAAATCACAGCTAAATGAGACTGCCTCAGAGGTTAGATGACACAAATGAACACGCTCAGCTGCATTTATTTTCTCCCATCATCCTGCCTTTGACAAAAGGGTCTGGAGCACAGTATGGCTCTGCTCAGTGAAATGAATTAAGTCACAGAAGAGATCAGGGGCCCTGAAATCAGAGGGCCGTCTTGGGGGGGGGGGGGTGCTCAAATTTAGCTGTATTCATTATTTTTCTCATTGCTGTGACAAAATCCATGACGAGGGACAACTGGGGGAAGGAAGGGTTTGTCTTGGCTCACAGTTTGAGGATATACATCATGGTAAGGAAGGCATGACTTCACACATGTGAGGCCGCTGGACATGTTGCACCAAAATTTGGGAAGCCAAATGAGATGAATGCCAGTGCTCGGGTCACTTTCTCCTTTTTATAACCTTGGATCCCAGTTTATGGAATGATGCTACCCGAATTCAAGATGGGTCCTCTCTCCAGTTAAACCTTTCTGAAAACACCTATAGACACACCCAGAAGCCCATGACAATTCTAAACACAGTCAAGCTGGCAATGGAGATTAACCCTCAGAGCATCCAAGCGCTGTTTTCAGCATTTAGTCACCTGAGGGAGGAGTGGGAATGGTCCCACAGAGAAGAGGTAGGCTTGGATAACACAGGAGTTGTCTGCATTCTTCCTGGGGTCCCTGACCTTCATCAGGACAGAACATCATCCTGGAGATACTGAAGCAGAAGCAAGAGACAGTTCAGGGATTCACTCAACCTGCTCATCCAACCAAGGATGAGGAGAATACAAAGGTGTCTGCTAAGATATACCATTCTTGAGGCTTTCCACATTTCGTGTTATTTATGTCTCAAAACTAGGGAGACATTATCCTTGGTCTGTGTGGAAGGAAACAGGGTCGTCTGGGACAAATGAACAAAGGTGAACCTGCTAACAAGGTACAAAGCTGGTTCCAACCATAGTTTGTTCCTTCTGGGCAGCTGAGAGCGTTGAGAGGACCAGGTGGCAGGAGTATAGCAGGAAATGATCTAAAGGTCATGTCCTGATATTGGATCGTGGAGCTCCTGGCTATACCTAGGCTTGTGATGTTCATCTCTGGCCTGTTGGCATAGCCACAGGAATGCCTGGGGTCTGAGTGGCTCTGTGTGGATGCCGTTGCCTTGGCAAAGAAGATACACTGTTGAGGTCGAAAGCTCAGATTACCAGAGGGGAAAGTCAGCCCTCTTTCCCTGCATGGCCCCTTCTGGGAAGGTCTACAGTTCTCCTCCAGCCATCCTCTGCCAGACACTCTCCTGGACACCTCAGGGTTCTTTCCAGCCACACTGTATGTTCATGCCATGGGGGGCAGGGAAAGGGGACATGTATGTGTCACAAACAGCCAGCCAGGGTTCCTGATGAGAAGTGATCACTGACTCTAGAGACTTCTGTGTCCTGTAAGGAGAGGCTGGAGCCCCCAACTCCCTCTTGCCATTGAGCCTTATCCAAGAAACAAAAACCAGCCTGGGCTTCCTGGGCCTCCAAGATCCCTGCTTCATAGAAAGGACACATAAGCAGGTGCCTCGGCTCCGCTTTTGCTTGCCTTGAGGGCCTTCGGAACAAGAGGACTGTGCATCATAAGCTCCCTAACCTTACCCCCAGCCAGTTTCCTCAATTCAAGGCCTTCCTAGGTGTTGCCAAGGAGACTAATGCAGCAGCAGCAAGTCTGGCTCAAGTTTCCATGGCAACCTGAAATAGCCCACTAAGGTCCACCTATGTATGATGTCACCTGAGTCAAATGGGTGCCCTTCCACCCCCCATCACAGTCATCACAAACATCTCAAAGCAAGTTCCTGTCTCAAAGTACGTCACAGCTGGTACGCAGAAACAGACAGCAAGCGCGCGCGCACACACATACACACACACACACACACACACACACACACACACACAGTCTTCACTCTAGAGACAAGGAAGGAAGGAACAGGTCATGATGTCCAATTCAGGACTGGGGTCCTCTAGCAGGGAGAGGCAGATCCAGGACTAGACACTCAGCCCACCCGATCACCTCTCCTCCTCTCTGACATTATCCCAGTTCTCATCCAACGTCTAAGGTAAACTCTGAGGCAGTGGTAGCACTACATCTACTTCTGCCGTTGATAAAAGGGTCTGGCACACAGTATGGGTCGGCACATATGAAATGAGTCTTAAACAGAGCAGAGGCCCTGGGGCATGGTGCCTGAAACTTCCCTACCCCTTGCCCATACCCTGTTTACGAGCAAAAGGCCCAGCATGGGGCTCGGGAGCAGGAAGAACTTGGAGACTGTAAAGAGGCTGGCTGTAAAGACTGTAAAGAAGGATCTGGAGTTCCCCACAATCAGCCTGGATCCCCCCCTGCCCGCCCAGCCCCCCAGTCTGGGCAACCTCATGCCCAGAAACAAAATGGCTAGGGCCAGGGTTAGATATTTTTAGCAGAGTTACTGGCAGCTGCTTGGCATGCTTAGAGATAGGGTGGGGACTTGGGTTTGTGTTTTCCTTTCTCTGGCTCTGTAGTTTCTCTCCAGGAGACAAGCATACACCTCCACCTAGTAGGCTTAACAGAAGAGTCCACTGATTTGCCCTCTCCCTGCGCCCTCCCTTCTAACCCTCTAAGGGACCCAGGGAATCGTGGATGACACCCACCTTCAACATGAAGAACAGTTTCACTGGGGAGACTCTTTAAGTACCAGCACAAGGACTGGAATAGGAAGGACTTAGTGTTGAAGCTAGAAATGCCAGTTTAGGACACTCTAAATTCGAGCTAGGGTCCATACCTGGAGGAATGGGTGTCATGGGCTATGAGTGTGTCCAGTCCATAACTAGTCTACTCGCTTGGGTAACAGTTCTGATTTGGGCACAAGAAGGGAGACTTCATTCTTAAAGGGATAGACTAAATTTTCTCCAGAGGGAGTTGTACTTTACTGGTCCAGTTACCCACTACTGGCAGCCTCTGCATCATCCACCTCCCGCCTGTGCACCCGCCTCAACCCACACTCCCCCCTCCCGGCCTCACCCCCTCACCCCCGCCTCTTCCCAGCTACCTGCCCCGCCCTGGCGAGTCTGAGGTCCTAGAAGGGAGGTGGGGGATTCCCGGGGGCGGATGGATGCGTCAGCCTCCCCCGCAGCAGCACCGTGGACCGGGGATGGGGACTGGGGCGGGGGCGGAGGCGGAGGCGGGGGCGGGAGCGGGGTAGGAGTGAGGGCGGGGAGCCAGGCTGGTGGAGGTTTAAATAGGCGGCCCTAGAGCTGCGACCCAGCGCCAGCTGAGGGGCTAAGGTAGCAGAGGAGAAAAAGGCTGCAGTTTTGCCAGCAACAAGGGTCCAAGTCTCTTTGAAGAGAGGTCTGCGAGTGGATTCTATCTGATCCCTCAGTGGGCTGTGCTGGAGCGCTGATCAGATCCTGAGAGATTCTGTGAGACTTGGTGAGTGTCCTGACGAAGCGGGATGGACCACACCATCAGGGCTTGGGATGGATGGGGATCCAGCTGGGTTACCGGTTAAGGCGTGGAGACCTCGGGACTCGCTATAGGTTCTGGCAGGCCCTTGGTCCTGAGCATCTTTCTTGACTCCAGGGTCCCGCCTGCTTCCGCTGTAGAGCTACCATCCCGATTCCTGGTGCCCTAGACGGCAGCAGCGTCCGACACGATGACCCTGAATGGCGGCAGCGGAGGGAGCCGAGGCTCGGGCAGGGAGCGCGACCGCCGTCGAGGCAGCACCCCCTGGGGCCCGGCACCCCCGATGCACCGCAGGAGCATGCCCGTGGACGAGCGAGACCTTCAGGCGGCGCTAGCCCCCGGTTCCCTAGCAGCGACTACAGCGGGAACTCGAACACAGGGGCAGAGGCTGGACTGGCCGGAAGGCTCCTCCGACTCGCTGAGTTCTGGAGGCAGCGGCTCAGTGGAGGGCGTTTACAAGGTGCTGCTGCTTGGGGCGCCTGGTGTGGGCAAGAGCGCTCTGGCGCGCATCTTTGGTGGTATAGAAGACGGGCCTGACGCAGAAGCCGCAGGTGAGAGAATTGAGTTGTTTAGAGAAAAATAGTTGGGAGGAAGGGGACATGGACTAAAAGTGGCAAACACTATGGAATTTCAAGGCATTTTCAGAATCATGTTACTTCAGCGTCCAAGATGGAGACTGCAGGGCCACCACAAATCCCTTCTTACTCCCCACAACCTCTCCCCTACCCATGTGCCAGTCCTTGATATGGAAGAAGTGCCCCTAATAGAAAAGTTGAGTGCTGGGTATGCTTGGGGCAGAACAGTCCTGCCAGCCAGGGTTGGCAGGAACAAAATCAGAAGTTTCTAGAAGAGGAAAGTTAGGTAGCCAAGGCCTCCGGGGAGAGACAGCCACTGTGCTACCTCTAGCCAGTGTGGTCACATTCACTATGGAGCCGGGCAGCAGGAGGTCAGGGAACCCTGGACACCCAGTACTTTGCTAGTTTGGGGACACAGAGAGAGAGGTGGGGCATTCCATGCCTCCAGCCCCCGCCCAGCTACCAGGCTTGTCATTCGTTTGATCATAGCAACCATCTGCTGGTGGAGGAGAGTTATCAGGAGACTCTGAGAAGTGGGAGGTGTGGTCAGAAGAGGAACTGGACAGTGGGAACTTTTGACAGCCAACTGATAACTTGGCTATTGGCTCCTTTCCTAGGGCACACATATGACCGCTCTATCACTGTGGATGGAGAAGAGGCATCACTCATGGTCTACGACATTTGGGAGCAGGTAGGATGCAGGCTGGGTCACAGGGAAAGAGGGGAAGCAAAGCCGGGGAAGGGCCTTGCTGGAAATTACAGGGTTGTGTGTGTATTTGTCTCCCCTCCAGGATGGGGGCTGCTGGCTACCTGGCCACTGCATGGCCATGGGAGATGCGTACGTCATTGTATACTCAATAACAGACAAGGGCAGCTTTGAGAAAGCCTCAGAACTTCGGGTCCAGCTGCGGCGGGCGAGGCAGACAGACAACGTGCCCATCATCCTTGTGGGCAACAAAAGTGACCTGGTGCGCTCCCGTGAGGTCTCTGTGGACGGTAAGCAGGCGTTGGGTCAGGGAAGGGTGGGGGGAGATTCTAGCTGGGCTGCGGGCCAGTTAGTCTTGGCTCAGCCTAAGTCCCTGGGGATCATCAGTGGCTAAAAATGTTCAGGAAGAAAACTTGGTGTTGGAGGGTGGAGGAGATGCATCTGGTCCATCGGGCTCCTAGAGGCCTAAAACAAAGGGGAAGGGAAGAACCAGATCTGCTAGGGGAAACTGAGGCACACAAGCACCCTCCTCAACTGCTCCTCAGGAGACAAGAGTGAGGCTGAGGAAATGGAAAAACATACAAAGGATCAGGAGGTCAGAGTGTGATTCCGTGCCCCACCATCCTCAGAATAAGCCTGGTACTCATCAGGCTTCAGCTTCCCCCTTTGTGGCACACAGTACCAAATTCTTCAAACTTGGTGACCTGGGCCATTCGTATAACAGCAAACCATAAAATACTCAGCTGTCAAATCATTTGCATTTGTCTTAGTCCGCTACTGCAGAATACATTTTAAACACAGGGCTTTAAAGCATGAA
Source organism: Microtus oregoni (assembly GCF_018167655.1). Taxonomy (NCBI): domain Eukaryota; kingdom Metazoa; phylum Chordata; class Mammalia; order Rodentia; family Cricetidae; genus Microtus; species Microtus oregoni. Next base: position 48,601,319 of record NW_024543063.1, read on the forward strand.
TTCCTTTTTGTGGGCCACCATAAACTTTGTGCCTCTCAAGTGGCCGAGCAACTGGGATCACTGTGTTTTTAAAAAGGGTCTAAGGCTCTTTCTTCCACTGTTAGAGAATTCTTGAGTTGTAGCTGCCAGATATGGTGAGGGTTTGAGATGGCATCCTCTGCTCCTTGTTGACCGGCACCTGTCTGTCCCCATCACACAGAGGGCCGGGCCTGCGCCGTAGTCTTCGACTGCAAGTTCATCGAGACATCAGCAGCCCTGCACCACAACGTCCAGGCACTGTTTGAGGGTGTCGTGCGCCAGATACGCCTCCGCAGAGACAGCAAAGAGGATAATGCCCGGCGGCAAGCTGGCACTCGGCGAAGGGAGAGCCTTGGCAAGAAGGCCAAACGTTTTCTGGGCCGCATCGTAGCTCGCAACAGCCGCAAGATGGCCTTCCGTGCTAAGTCCAAGTCCTGCCATGACCTCTCTGTCCTCTAAGGCCCAATGGGCCTCTCGCTTAGTGGGCCAGTGGATGGGTGGAGGGGCTGGCCCAGCCAACTGCTCTGGAGGCCTCAGGGCTGGTCCACGCTCTGTGAGACTGAGAACTGTCAGCTGTGCACACCCTGTGTGTTGGTTATGGACAGACAGACAGTGCTGACCAGGGAGGCAACTCCAAGAGGCCACTGCCAGGGAGATGCATGTGCAGGCCCACGTGCATACCAAGCAGCCTGAACCCAGCTCGTGGACAGGACTCTGCCTTTCTCCGTGTGGGTGTTTGTGCCCGGGAGCCAGGCTGTTCAGTATGGTTGCTGTTTGTTTACATGCAGATTTTGTAATAAAGACTATTTCCTGACAAGCCAGGGCTGCTGAGTAGGTTTCTTTCATGGTGGTTTCAAGAGCAGAAAGAGATGCTGAAATTGAGAGATAAGGGCTCCCTGCCCACATGACCTAGTGTATGGTCTTGATGGTCCTGTTTGGCCTGGATTTAGTCAGCACAATGGAGGGAACAGATGGGAAACCTATGGTGGTTAGGAGGAACGTTCAAGAAGCAGGAGACAAAACCTTCTTCCAGCCTGTTATCCAGACCCTTCCACGCTGGGGCCTGGAACTGTCTAGCTGACTGAAGATCCTGTTGCCTCTCCATACATTAAAGGGAAACTGAGGCTGACCCCAAAAAGCACACTTTGCTTTGGATCTCTCAGTCTGACATGATTGTGGGCTCAGGCTCTGCCCTGGCCTTCCTAAGGGGTGGAAATCAGCTAAAGCCAGGACATGGAAGGGAAGACTTAAGAGAGGGGAGGTAAGGTGGCTGGTGTTGAAGGGTAGGTGTTAAGAGAGGCACCCACAGGCACTGTGGAGAACCACTTCCTGCCTGAGGTTATCCTGCAGGGGCTCAGTATTCTTTACTCTACTATGGCCCATGCTAATACATTGACCAGTTCATCTTTTGCAAAGACCTCTCCCTAGAGCTCTCCCTGTCTGGAGTGCAGATTTCACATCTGTGTAGGATGTGTCCCTGTGTGCCATCACTGCCTATCTGCCCATCCAGGCCCTCCTAGTAGTGGAGCAAATGACTCTCCCTATATTGTTTTTAACAGAACCTGGAGCCTCATATGTTATAGACAAGTTCTCTACCACTTAGCCACATCCTCAGCCAATGCATTTTGAGACAAGGTCTCTCTAAATTGCCCAGGCTGGCCTAGAACTGAACCTCGTGTCTTGGCCTCCTGCATAGCTGGGGTTACCAGGCCAGCTCTCCTTCCAGGTTCTTTCTCTTTCCCTCCTTCCATTCCTCTGTGTGTGGGAGATTCTGTGTGGCCGTGGCTGTGTATGCATGTGCACGGGCTACCGTGTATTTGGAGGCTAAAGGCGGATGTCAGAAGTCTCCCCAATCACTTTCACTTTATTCTTCTTAAACAGAGTCTCTCCCTGAACCTGTAGCTTAGCAATGGAATAGACTGGCTAATCAGCAAGCCCCATGAATTTCCCTGTCTCCACTTTCCCAGTGCTGAGATTGTAAGAGCTTCACCTGGCTTTTACATGGGCGCTGGGAATCTGAACTTAGCTCCTTATTCTTTACTCACTTAGCCATCTTCTTGGCGCCTCCTTCATCCTTCTTGACTGACATAGGTGATAACATAGGAGTGTATCTGTAGGAGTCTTTACTTATCTACTGCTTCTTTTGTGTGTGTGGATTCGGTTGCCCTTGGCTGTGGCTACCGTCTGAAAATGTGAAAAGGAAAATACCAGGCACCAACAATTCATACATTTTAAACCAGATGATGTTCGGAGCAATGTGATTAAAGCCATCTTAAGTCATCTAGCTCTGTCTCACTCAGGATGTGAGTCAGCCTTTGTCATGAGGATCCATGCTGCATAGGCTACCCACCTGTTAGTCACCTAGAAGCCACCTCAGTCATCAGAACCACTTTCTAATGTCACAGTGCTAGTCACCAGATAATGCTCACAGAGCAATGACAGTGACAGTTTGTGTAGGCCGAAGAGAGGCCATGCAGCGCTTCAGAAAGTGAAAAGGCAAGTATTGGAAGAAATACAATATAGAGAGATTTGGCATCACGCATGGACCGGGCATCCACTGGGGGTCTTGGAATGTGTACCCCATGGAGAAGGAGGACGCCTGCACATGTTTTCAGGAGCTGGCATTGCCGGTTGGTGATGGGTAGGAAGTGGCTGAGGGGGGGAACTGCTACATAGGTCTGCTCATTCCCAAAGCCTGGAGGCAGCCTGGGACAAGCGCCCACTTTTCTTCATTCTACAAACTCTTGGGAGCCCTTGAGGCCTGGTTAGAACCCTGGCTACAGCTCACTCAGTATCAAAAAGAAGTCTGAAGGCAGCTGCTCAGTGTGTAAAGAGGGAACCTCTACAACACCCCCACACCCTCACCCAGGCAGTATTAACTTCTCAAAGCTTCTGTTGCTTACACACCACACACAAACACACACACACACACACACACACACACACACACACTCCAGGCCCTGGGCAAACTGTTTAGCCCCTCTGTGCCGCAGTATATGACAAGAGGACAGAGGACAGTTCCCTTTTCATAATGGTGTGGGTAAGATAACAATGAGTGTCTGTCTGTCTGTCTATGTACAATGTGTATACACTCAAAGAAGTTCTGGGAGCTAGTTAATAAGCACCTGATATGCATGAGACCCACATATAGCACTAATCCAGACTGGGTGCCTCAGTGACCCCAAAGTAGATAACCTGCTTGTCCTGGCCCAGTTTCCATCCCGAGAAGCCAACCAGATGCACTGTGAGAAGTTCTCAGGGTCTTCTTACCCTCTCCCCTCATCCAAGACTTCCAGAAAACAAATCTTCTGCTGGATTTCCTTTGTGGGCCTTATTGGAGATGTGTGGAGGCCCTGGCCAGCCCTGCAACCCCCTCAAAGCTGGCTCAGTCTTCTCTTTTCTGCTTGGAGGCATGAGAGAGTGCAGTGCCTTGCCCTTGTCAATGTTCAGGAGCCAATGTGAGGCTTGGGAAGCTTCAGGGGACCTCACAAGCTTCTGTTTCCATCTCCCTGAAGCATGGTCTGGAACCCCTAACACCCACTTGGGGTCATCTGCCCTTTGGGTTACACTTCCAGCCCCTTCCTTAATGTCACAAGTTACTTAAGAGTACTTGGGGGCAGGACAAGGTCAGATGTCCTTCCCAGAGGGACTCCCAGGCTAATAAATGGGAGACAAGCTGGTGTCTTCTGTGCATAGTAGAGGTAGTTCATGGTGTGGAATGTGGAGGTGGTTCTAATCCAGCCTATTCGCATAAGACAGTGGTTCTCAACCTGGGTAGTGACCCAAATGACCCTTTCACAGAGGTTGCATATCAGATATCCTGCATGTCAGATATTTATTATGATTCATAACAGTAGCAAAATTACAGTTATAATGTAGCAACAAAAATAATTTTATGGTGGGGGGGTCACAACAACATGAGGAACTGTATAAGTGTTGCAGAATTAGGAAAGTTGAGGCTTTCTTGGAGAAGGGGTTATTGGTGCTTTTTGCTAAAGTATGAGTAGGTACTTACTACCCTGATGAAGGGTGGGAAGAGCATTCCAGGCATAGGGAACAGTATCTGTGGAGATCTAGCTACAGATGCATTACAGAGGAGAAATGGGACCAGGTCTAAAGTCACACACACACAAAAATAGTTGTGTCCAAGCCCAGAGGGCCAAGAAGTGCTCACTGAGCTGTGTCAAGGTGGGCGTGACAGACAGAGATCTGCCCACCTCCCAGGGCTGGCAGTCACGGATCCTGAGCAGTCCTAGCTTTCCAAAGTCAATAAGTAACTCGGAGTGGGGGGGGGGGGGGACTAGGCGGGGCCAGGCCTGCTGCTGTGGGCCCAGTGGCATTTTCCACTCCTGACCGCCTACCTGTCCAAGTGTCCACTCTGCCCGGCCCCACCTAGCCCAACCTGCCGGAGCTCCCTGGAGAAGGATCTCTCACTCTCTCCTGGCAGCTGGACCAAGGAAGAGGCCTTGGGCATCAGTAGGTGAGGGGCTGGGAGCTCTCGGGTGGGCAGAGTTGAGCTTGGGAGTGGGGCTGCCCTATCCTTCAGACATCTGGGTAAGAGTTCCCAGGGATCCATCTTGTGGAGGAGAGTTGATAATGTTACACATTCTTAGCCACGCGCCGAGGTCTGCAAAATGCAAAATGAGTACAGAGTTCTTGCCCTAAGGGCATTCTGTATCTGGAGGGTGGTGGTGGGAAACAGGATAATCTCCAAAATGAATCCTCTTGTGGTCAAGTCCTCCATGACCTTGAGCAGGATCTGCCACTCGGGCCTTACCTGAAACATGGAATTGCTGGAAGTGACAGTCATCTGTCCAGCTTCTAATTTCTGTGATTTGGTGGAGTACTAAATAATTGGCACTTTGGGAGCTGTTGCGGGGCGGGAGTGCTACAGCAGGAAGGAGAAGGGGGGCTGGAGATAAAAACTTCTGTGGTCCTCTTTGTGACAGGATGATTGGGCCTAGGGGCCTCATTTGGTCTGACCAAGAAGCTGAATATTTGCAACAGGCCTCTGGAGGGGGACTGGGAGACTAGGCTATAGTGAGAGCCCTCTGGTCATGTATACAGAATAGAATCCTTCTCCTTGACCCTCTGGGCTGGATTCTCACTTCCATGTCCCTCAGACCCACCTGGACCATGATCTCTGCCCGCCTGTGGCTGCTTTGCCTCGCTGTTATTCAGGTGAGCTGGGCCCAGAATCGTCCTTCAGAATTCAACCTTGGGGGTTAGCACCCTTGTCCCCAATCCCACCCGGACTCATCATCCTAGCCACAAAAGTAGTGTGGGAGTCAGGAGTTCAGAGTCAGAGCTATGGGCCTGCTGTGGAAACAGGAAGCATAAGACCGGAGGGTGGATCTAGTAGGCTGGGGGGGGGGGGGGGGGCAGCAATTCCCTCTTCCTACCAGAACAAGGAGAGAATTTCCCATAGGCTTTCACCACTGAGGCCCAGCCTGCAGAGCTGCACGCGGAAGTCCCTGAAAACTATGGTGGAAACTTCCCTTTCTACATAATCAAGGTGAGCCTGAGAGCACGGTACTGTCCCATTACTCCAATATCATGTTTCTCCCACCTCTAGGGTCTGTTCTCTTGGCTGCTTTGGTTCTCCTTTGAGTCCAGCTTTTTAGACAAAGAGTGGGTTGATTCTAGCCTAGGCCATTTCATGAAACCTTGTCTAAAAAAGAAAAGAGATATTGGTGAAAAGGTCCCACTTTAGACAGAGGTGTCAGGGAGCATGAAGAGCCTCAGGTACTAAAGGAAAAGCTCTCAACTGAAGCTTTGGTTACTGGATTTGAGATTCCAGGCAATCGCCAGCTCCTTCTGAGACTCAGTTTCCCCATATTTAAAAGGGGGCCTGTAGGTAGAGGTGTTAGCCTCTAAGCCAGTGCTTCCAACCTTCCTAATGCTGAGACCCTTTAACGCAGTTACTCATGTTGTGGTGACCCCCGACCATAAAATTATTTCATTGCTACTTCATAGCTGTGATTTTGCTACTGTTATGAATTGTAGTGTAGATATTCAGGATATCTAATATGCAACCCCTAAGGGAGTCGCTACCCACAGGTTGAGAACCCCCGAGAGTCTAGCCCATACCCCTACTTCTTTTGACTCTGTTCTATCCCACCAGCTACCGTTACCCCTCTGGAGGGATAAAGGTCAGATTGTCCTATCAGGGGACTCAAGCACAGATGCTCAAGACCCCTTTGCTGTGGATCCTGAGTCTGGCTTTCTGGTGGCAACAAAGGCCCTGGACAGGGAGGAAAAGGCAGAGTTCCGACTACAGGTATGACAGAGTGAGGTATAGGGGCAAGCAGGCAAGACAGGGCTGGGGACTAACTACCCTTTCTGGCCAGGTCACCTTGGAGTCTGAGGATGGACAAGTCTTGTGGGGTCCACAGCCCGTGACTGTGCATGTGAAAGATGAGAATGACCAGGTACCCCAATTCTCCCAGGCCATCTACAGAGCTCGGCTAAGCCAGGGCACCAGGCCTGGTGAGTGACAAGGGCAACCAACGTGTGGTGACGTCAGGTAGACACTGATAGGACATCAGACGGTAAAGAGACAGTTACCGTCGGCACATCAGCAGGGTTTAAACCCTCCTCCAAGTTTGTCCCATTCTGTACTCTCCAACCCCATCAACAGTCCCATCTGCCTTGGGTCTCAGTTAGTTCATCTGGGAAATGGGATAACAACGGGTTTGCCTCCAGAATACAAGGATAAACATAGGAGGAAGCTCTGAGAAGACAGAGGGGAGGTACAGGAGACTCCCTGTCCCTACCACCCCTTACAGTACATCCCCGCCCCTAGGGATCCCCTTTCTCTTCCTTGAGGCTTCTGATGGGGATGCACCGGGCACAGCCAATTCAGACCTTCGATTCCACATCCTGAATCAGTCCCCAGTTCAACCTTTCCCAGATATGTTCCAGCTGGACCCTCAACTAGGAGCTCTGGCCCTCAGTCCCAGGGGTAAGAATGACCTGGGTTTGATGGGGGAGAGAGCCATGGACTGATGGAGAAGGTGCCTCTAAGCTGTAAGTGATGGGTGGGTTGGAGCTGAGATGACAGGGCATTCTAGGCAGAGGCCAAGGCTGGGCTGTGCATGGAGAATTTAGACATGGGACAGATGGAGACCAGATAGGAATGGGTGAAGGAGCTGTAGCAAGATCTCTCCAGGATGACAGCACAATAGATCACTTCTGCAAGTTAGATCAGACGTTCAATTTACATAGATGGACAAGTGACTCACACCTTAACCCAGTCAGCCACCTTTTCTCTCGTCCAGTCCCTAAACGACCTGTGGAGTCCATTTGTTCAACACTTGCTCATCCATATACTCTCATTCCCAAATTCCCACACAGTCAACCATCCATTCCCTCTTCCTATCATCTACCTATCTGCCCTACTCCCCACCCTGGTCATCCAGCTACCTCCCCAGTCCATCAACCTTTCACTGTGGAAGTGAAGTTGCAATCTGTCAGGTACTAGTTGGATGCTCACAATGGTGATAAGAGAGATGTCTCTGCGTTTAAGAGCACTGTCTGCTCTTGCAGAGGCCCTGAGATCAATTCTCGGCACCCATGTGCCATTTCACAACCTTCTATAACTCCAGCTCCTGGGAATTGGATGGCCTCTTCTGGCCTTTGCTGGTACTTGCATTCACACAGATACACATATACACATAAATAAATAATAAAAATAAATCTTTTTTTTTAAGGACTAGCTCATCCTTTAACATTTTTCTTTCTTTTTATCTTTTTGAGTCTTTTAACAAATTTAATTGTGTGGCGCCAGGTAGTGGTGGCACACACCTTTAATCCCAGTACTTGAGAGGTAGAGGCAGCGGATCTCTGTGAGTTTGAGGCCAGCCTGATCTACAGAGTGAGTTCTAGGATAGAATCCAAAACTACAAAAAAAAAATTGTGTGCACACACACACATGGGCGCACACGTGTAATGTATGTGGGTGTTTTGCCTGCATATATGTCTATGAACCACATATAGCCTGGTGTCTATAGGAGAGGGCATCGGGTCCCTGGGAACTGTAGTTACAGACAGCTGTTAGTGGCCATGTAGTGCTGGGAATCTAGCCTGGGTCCTCTGGAAGGGTAGCCGGTGCTCTTAACCACTGAACCCTCTCTCCAACCCCACATTATAATTGAACTCCTGTGATGTACCGGCTGAAGATGCTTTGGGCCTTGCTCCCTGGGTCCATGCTCAGCTGACCTTCTACCCCTTCTAGGAAGCACCAGCCTAGACCCCGCCCTTGAAGGACCTTACCAGCTGTTGGTACAGGTCAAGGACATGGGTGACCAGGCCTCAGGCCACCAGGCCATCGCCACTGTGGAGATCTCCATAGCACAGAGCACCTGGATACCCCTAGGGCCTGTTCACCTAGCAGAGAATCTACAGGTTGCATACCCACACAACATTGCCCAGGTGAGAAGTGACTATCAGTGGCTAAAATAACCCCATAGCTAATGTCCCTAGGCCTGAGTCACACGGTCACTTGGGAGGAGCTTGACCCCCATTTCTTTCTGAGATATATACTTCCGTCTAGAAAATGGGCAGTAAGGCCTGGGACCAAGCATTCAGCCCATCATGTGCTATCCTCTAGTAGCAGTGATTCTGTGTTCTGACATCCCCAACTTGCCTAAGCTAAGGCTTCCTCCAAGAAAACGGCTGCCAATTTTCGCTGCCATGGGGATTGTCGCCCAAGCCAGGAATGTCTCTGGCCTTTTCTAGGAATGCTTTGGGGTCAGGCCCAGACTGAGAAAGCAGAAAATAAAATAAGCTGGTCATTTGGGCACTTTGGAAAAGGTTCAGGCTTGAAGTAGGGTAAGGTTGCCACAAGTAGCTAGCCACATGCTCTTAGGGTCCGGGCTCCTTGGCTGGGAATCAGTTGGGGGTAAAGACTGGCCTAGATGCTTCCTGACTCTCAGACTAAAGTGTTTTCACTTTATGTCCTCCTCACAGGTCCACTGGGATGGAGGAGAGGTACATTATCAACTGCAGAGTCAGCCTGCAGGACCCTTCAACGTGGATGCAGAGGGGAGAATCCATGTAACCACGGAGCTGGACCGAGAGGCCCAGGCTGAGGTGAGGTGAGAGGGAAATATAGGGCAGACTGGAGGGTGCTCTCTCACATCCCCCACAGATGCCGAGGCAATGAAGACAACCCAGAAGAGCTGGGACTAGTCACCAGAAGGGACTTCAATCCACTCCAGTCCGGAGCTACCCTTGGCCCTGATCTGAAGCTCTCCACTGCCCACCACAGTACCTGCTCCAAGTACGAGCTCAGAATTCCCGTGGTGAGGACTTCGCGGAACCCCTGGAGTTGCAGGTGGTGGTGATGGATGAGAATGACAATGCCCCTGTCTGCTCCCTGCATGACCCAGCAATCAGCATCCCTGAGCTCAGCCCCCCAGGTGCGTCGCGGGCCCTGGAAGGGAGGGAAGGGTAGAGCTCCTGGAAACCATGTTGCTTCCTTGGGGTGAGTCTAGCTTCAGAGTTCTATATCAAAGACACACACAGACACACATACACACACACACACACACACACACACACACGAGCTCAGGAAGTGGATGGGGGTGTTGTCTTGCAGGAACTGAAGTGATTACGCTGTCAGCAGAGGACATGGATGCCCCGGGATCACCCAATTCCCACATTGTATATCGGTTGTTGAGCCCTGAGCCTGAGGAGGGGGCTGAAGAAAAAACCTTCGAGTTAGATTCTACCACAGGCCGTGTAACACTGGGAACTGCCTCACTCCACCCAGGCCAGAACATCCCGCTTCAGGTGCTGGCTGTTGACTTAGCAGGATCAGAGGGTGGTGAGTACCCTGGGGATGATGACCCAGGCCCCTTCCCATCTGTGCTCCTACTGGGAGCTCACCAGCAGTCCCTCCACTGCATCAGGTCTCAGCAGCACATGTGAGGTGGCAGTCACCATCACAGACGTCAACAACCATGCCCCTGAGTTCATCACTTCCCAGGTAAGCAGACATAGAGCTATGAAGAGCATTAGGAAGGTGCTGGTGGTGTTTACCAGACATCTCCATCTCTCCAGATTGGACCTGTAAGTCTTCCTGAAGATGTGAAGCCGGGGGTTCTGGTGGCCACCCTTACGGCCACTGATGCTGACCTTGAGCCTGCCTTCCGCCTTATGAACTTTGCCATTGAAGAAGGAGACCCGAAAGGGATCTTTGACCTGGCCTGGGAGCCAGACTCTGATCATGTCCAGCTTAGACTCCGAAAGGTTAGGATGTAGAGAGTGGGGAAGGGTCACAAGTGTGCCGTGGCCTGACCCACACAATGACCCAGAACTCACTGGTTCCAGAACCTCAGCTATGAGGCAGCTCCTCTTCACAAGGTGGTAGTGGTAGTGCGGAACGTGGAGGAACTGGTGGGCCCAGCCCCAGGCCCTGGAGCCACAGCCACAGTGACTATATTGGTGGAAAGGGTGATACCGCCCCTCAAGCTGAACCAAGAGAGCTATGAGACAAGCATCCCAGTGAGCACCCCAGCTGGATCCCTCCTGCTGACCATTCATCCCTCAGAGCCCACTAGCAGAGCCCTCAGGTGAGCCTCTTACCTAGCCTGGACTTCCCCTGCTTGAGAAACTCATTTTGTGTATGGCCTAGAATATTCCTCCAACTTTGACTAATTCCAAGGTTCTGACTCCTGGAGGGTCACGGCTGGATGAAGTAGGCAGGCATGAAGGAAGTGTTTAGGCCCCAGGGGAGCTCTAATTACTCCTCCTTAAGGGAGCAGCAGCAGACTGAAGCTGTGCCTGGGTCTAAGCCCTCCAGACTCCTTGGCAGGATGCTCTGAAACAAGCAGGACTCTGCCCTGCTCCCCGGGTCCTAATAATCCTTCCCTACCTACACCTTAAACTCCCCATCACCAACGAATTCTGAAACCCCTGCATCCCAGAAAGGATACAGGATTTGAGTAGGCCACTTCATTCTGGGAGTTCCTGGGCAGGAACCTGTGTGCTGTTCCAGCGCCTCTCCAAACACACATCTTCTTTGGGCCCCAGGTTCTCCCTGGTCAATGACTCAGAGGGCTGGCTCTGCATCAAGGAGGGCTCTGGGGAGGTGCACACAGCCCGGTCCCTGCGGGGTGCCAAGCCCGGGGACACCTACACAGTGCTCGTGGAGGCCCAAGACACAGGTATGATCCAGCAGCAGTGGCATGTCCTCAAAGGAGCACAACTCCACATGGAAACTTTATAGGAAAACCACCACCCTTCAAGTCTGCCATTCAGAATTTCCCTTGGGCTTCTGAGGGTGTCAACTCCAGGGGCAGACAAGACAATGAGTACTAGATGAGGGAGGTGAGAGGAGGGCCGGAGCTGTGTCTGAGGCAAGAATTCTGGGAGACGGGGCAGGTGTGGGAAACTGCAGACGACACTCCAATGGGATGAACATCCGGTCCTGGGAGGGCATGTCAGGAAGGATACTTCAGGAGTTCCATGGAAGTTAGAAGAGATGCTCTCCCCCAGGTCAGGTCATGTCTGGGTGGTAGCATCAACAATGAGACAGATTTGGCATCGAGAAAGAGGCTGATGGGCTAACAGTTGTTTGAATGGTGAAAGGATGAAGGACATGATGAGGAAGAAACTGATATGGGGTGGGAAGAAGGGGTCGGGGGCAGGAGTGTGGAGGGAAGCAGCAGAGAGACCAGCCCAAGTTCTCTACAGCTTACCCTCACCCCCAACAATGCAGATGAACCAGGGCTGAGCACTTCTGCCACCATCGTGGTCCATTTCCTGAAGGCCTCTCCCGTCCCAAGATTGGCTGTAGCCCCTGGGCCCAGCAGACACCTCTGTACACCCCGCCAAGATTACGGTGTGGTTGTCAGTGGGGCCAGTGAGGATCCTGACCAGGCCAACAGGCATGGTCCCTACAGCTTTGCACTTGGTCCCAACCCCACCGTGCAGCGGGACTGGCGCCTCCAGCCTTTCAATGGTACGTGTCTAGGGAAGGGAAGGTAATGAGGCTGTGGAGGGTAGACTCACTTGGAAGTGAGATGGGTAGGGGGGTTGTAGGAGAGCAGTTCCAACGGAGACTATCCAGGCTAGTAACCCTAATCATTTTCTGCAACCCAACAGATTCCCATGCCTACCTAACCTTGGCCTTGCATTGGGTAGAGCCAGGTGAATACATGGTACCTGTGGTTGTCCACCACGATGCCCAGATGTGGCAACTCCTGGTCCAAGGTGAGGCTGGGACTTGAGTGCAGCCAAGATTGGCATCATTAATTCCTGAGGGAGCCATCAGGGTACGGAGGAAAGAGCCTGGGTATACATCATACATGCTCACAGAGACAGCACAGGCCCATACATACTTGCATATCTGTAGCTGGGCCCACGTATCTGCGTACATCCTGTCACATACACAGAGGAGTATGCCCCTTCCCATGCACATACCTGCAGAGGTGTGCACGAAAACATCTCTCAGGCAGTTTTCCAGACAGGAGGTTCCAAGCCGCTGGGAGGCCTTTCTAACACTCTCATCTTCGCTGCCCACCCCAGTGTTTGTGTGTCGCTGCAATCTGGACGGTCAATGCATGCGCAAGGTGGGCCGCATGAAGGGAATGCCTACGAAGCTGTCAGCAGTGGGTGTCCTCTTGGGTACCCTGGCAGCCATAGGTAATGGAGACTGGGGTTTTTCATGGGTGAGAGTGATGGCCAAGGTCTTCAACGTTGTCCCTTGTCCCCACAGTGTCCACAGATCTGGAAAGCGAATCCTTTAAGTCCCCTAGTCATTATGCACCACCCTTGGTATCAGCCATCCTGGGCACCTCAGGGAAAAGCATTTACTATAGCACATTGTCGTTCACTGCCATTGCGTGAGGTCCTATAGTGCACACATGATGGAATCCTTCCCACAGCCAGGGAGTTTGATCCTGCTGTCTCTCAACTTTGGTAATGAGGTCACAATGACTCAGAAAGGCTAGGTGACTGGTCCAAGATTACACAGCCTGTGCAGGAAAGTCCAAGTTGCCCTCTCCATCCCCTTCGTTGTGTGATGGGTTCTTCGCTGGTTCTTGTAGAAAGCTGTGAGGTGTGAATAGTTCCCTGGCTTTCCCATGAACCCCATCTGATCGGACTCCAGACAGAGAGAGCTTTTATCTTGAAAGAGTGTCTCACTCAGTTGTTGCCAGCTGGAACTCACTGTAGCCTAGACAGGCCTTGACCGTATCATCTTCCTGTCTCAGCCTTCTGAGAAGGTGGCCTAGGGGAATGGAGACACTGTCTAGAAAATGTTATATAGAGAATCAATACCAATGACGGGGAGTTAAGAGGGGTACCCTTCTCCTCCCTGCTACGGGCTTACCCATTCTTCTTGGGCCCCTCAGGCTTCATCCTCATTCTTGTCTTCACCCACCTGGCCCTGGCAAGGAAGAAGGACCTGGATCAGCCAGCAGACAGTGTTCCCCTGAAGGCAGCAATGTGAGCCATCCAAGCAGCCCCAACTGGGAGGTCGGCCCCTCCTCCATCTGAGCTCACTGAGAAAGGACCCAGTGCCCAAGATACACTGGAGACCAAGACAGAAGAAAAGCTCTTCATCTTCCTGGAGTGGAGGCACTGTCACCAGGCATGTCCCCAAAGCTTGAACACTAACTTTACAGGATGGCTATGGGAACACTCCAAATGGCAGCTCTTTGTCCAATAATAAAGGCTCAGAGAGCCATGCTGGACCCTGTAAACGATGCTTGCACTGAACGTCTGCGTGTGCGTGTGTGGATGAGCACACCTGCCCCTCCATGCCTGCCCCCTCTCCTGCTATACAAAATAGGTCTGGAGACTTGGTGGGGTCACTTGTAAAGAAGGACACAAGGGCATCGTCTGGGCTGTTGGTAGGAATTTGGGGTCAATGCAAGTTGGGTATCCAAGAGCCTACCAGCCGCAAGCCCTAGGGTGACTGTGCAGGTAAGGTGAAGGAATGTCTTTCCAGGAGTCATTCCTGTGTGTTTAGGACCTCGCTATGCTATGGGGGCACAGTCTTGTTAATCTGTGTCTTCCATTCATGTGTGAGCACACTCGGGGTCCTGTGCACGAGCCACCTACGCTCAGGATGGGCAGAGGTCCCTCAGCCTCTAGAGGAGTGTTGAGGACCCTTTGAGGTGGGGACAGAGAGCTAAAGCAGGGAATGATTCCTTCTGTCCCAGCGCAGGATCCACACCACTCTGGATTTCACCCACAGGAGAACATGGGTCCTAGGCACCAAGAGTTGATGGTGATAAATCATGGGGAAGAGAGAGAACAGCATCAGTGGGGCCCAGCCCTATTTTTAGGAGATAATCTCTCTGCTGCTGGGCAGTGCTATGGGATGGGGCTAAGTCCAGGCAAGAAAGACCAGGGCAGGCATCCTGGCTGGCCTGCAGAGGAGCCTGAAGATGGACTCTGAGGCCATCCCCAGTCACCCTGGGCTCAGGAACAAACACCTCGCACACCTACACGGGTTATTCCACTGACCACCCCAGCGCAAGCAGGGCCTTCCCCGCCCTACCACTGCATTCCATTCTCTGCCTCCGCTCAGAAGTCTTCCACGTGCAAAGCGCCCTTCCAGAGGTAGCATCTCCATCAGCCTGCTAGGACTGGGTGAATTATTGGCTCCGTGTTCAAGTAGATGATCTTGAAGGTCAGAGAGGTTAACACAACTTATCTGGTAGTCTGGAGCCAGAGTACAAGAACCACCTTTGTGTCTGAGGTCTATGTGACCTCTGCAAAGGTGTACTCAACCTTCAGCTGGTCTCTGCTCCCTCAAGATCCCCCAGCAGTACCTTGGAGATCACCCAACCAGCTCCTTCTGGTAAAACTGAGAAAGTGGGCTAAAAAGAGGAGGGTGGGTTCATGCAGCGTCCAAGTTGAAAATCTTCATGCTCTCTGGATCCTTGTTATGGATGGATATGAGCAGCTGGGTAGGTGAGTGTGCAGATGGATGAACGGGTGAATGAGTAGTTGGATGGATTAGTATATAGATGGATGATGGATGACGGTAATTAGGTAGATGAGAAACCAACGAAGGAAAGGATGAATGATGGGAACCCAGCACAAATGGAGGCATCTCTCCCAATTGGACAGCTTCTGCCTTGAATTTCCAGCATCAGGTAGAGGATGACCACTAATGTCAAAAGGTTCAGACTCCCTGAGCATCTGTAGATGCAAACTGTCCCGTTATGCATAGCTCCATTCTAGAGAAGAAGGTGAGGATCACATAGGATCACAGCATGCCTGACTCACAGAAGGAGAAAAGCACATAGTGAACGAGTTGGTGTGTACCTGGAAGGATTCATGTTAGTGAGGTCCTACACCATAGTAAGACAAGGTGTGGAGGTGGAGGTGAGTGTAGGGGTAAGGGTCATGCGGTCAGTGGTCCAGTATGAGCAGAAGGCGCCACCATGCCTGCTTCATCCTTGCTGTGTATTTCATAAGATTTCCTCATCTCTCTGAGCCTCTGTTTACTGGTTTATAAAACGAGGTTTCAGGGAGAACTACATTATATAATTGCAAAATGCATTTAGCACATAGCCAGGCACATTGTAGTGGTCATTGTGGCTTTCCCCAGATCAGTATCTGCAGCCCACAATCATATTCCCTGGAGGCATCTGAGGCCCAAGCTTTGGAGAAGTACGGAGAAGAGCCTGGATCCAGCACCCACAGGCACTGCTGGGTCCCTGCCGTGGGCTCACTCTGGTTCTGTGATGTGAGGGGTGTCACAGAATTCTGACTGGGCTGGGGAGGTAAGGGGTCTGCACAGCAGGGGGCCATGCTCCCAGCTCTCCCAGGCCCCTTCAGAGGCACAGGGCCAGATCAAAGGGACCCAGTTCTGAAGCTCGGGAGGCCGGCTTGAAAAGAATGTAAACACGGAGATATTTTTAAACTTTTTCCAGGCTCAGCGATAGAGCTTTTGAAGCTGGAGGCCCCCAAGGTCAGTCCAGATCTCACCCCCAAAGAATGAAACAATCTTAGGACCCCAGAGACCCACACACAGCTCCATCGACCCCAGGGCTCTAGCTTAAGCCTCGGGGAAGAAGGTCTTTCCCGTGGTCTCATTTCCAAACCATCCTGCAGTAGCAGTAGACATTAGTTTGTACTTTGAAGACCCCAGAGGGAAGGCAGGACCCCAGCAATACAGCAGTGGTGGAGAGCCACTTGCAGGGCTGGTGTTGGGAAACTGAGCATGAGACCCTTCGGTGGCCCTGCCACTCTATCAGGCACATGTTTATGTGAGCCTGTGAGTGTGTCAGTGTGGTGTGGTCTTCTCTGTGTGGTGTGGGAATGTGTATAAGTACGCAAGGAGCCCGTACACCATCCCTTCTCTTCCCTTAGCATCCGTGACTGCCTCTCTGTGAGTTAGTGGGTAACTTAGAAGGACAGAAGGCAGGCTGGAGGGTAAAGGGGCAGGGTCATGAAAATGAGGTGATGGAGACGGCAAGAGACTGGTGTGGGACCAGGTTGCTGGTTTCCATGGTGAGTCAGGCTGAGAGAGTTATAGAGGCTACTGATGAGAGGGCTTGGAGACTCAGAGGCCTTAATTACAATCAGGTGTCACAGTGATTCAGAAACATGGGAACAAGGCTTCCTGAATCTGCCCCCTTCCCGTGTCACAGCTACGCTGACCACGGGGTCCATGACTACAGACTCTTCCCTCAGAGTAATGTGGTCCTTACATCCTTGCAGGAGGGCCGAAAGGAGACTCGCGCAGAGGTAACAACACGGCATTCATCTTTACCCTATGACCATACTCCAGGAACAGCTTCGCAGAGGACACAGGGATCCTACTCCATCTGAATCCCCACTGGCTAGGGTCAGAGTTCTCAAGGGCATTCATAACCCAGGCAGAGCTGCTATTATCAGGGACCATAGCCTGGGGGAGAGGATCCAGCTAGCCGTCACTCAGACTTCATAGAATGCTATGCCGCTTTGTCCTGAGAGAGAGGAGCATCCAGCTCTAGATCACACTGCTCCGCTGTGGAGATTTGAAGCCCACAAGCAATGTGGCTTCCTTCTGGTCCTCCTCTAGAGCTGCAGGAGCTGAAGTTGAAGCTGGCACTTCACCATGTGTGGTAGACCTTGGGCACAGGGTAACAGGCAGCTGAGCGAGGTTGGCACTGATGGCGAGGGGACCGAAGACTTCTCTAGGCTGTGATGCCCCCGTGTGTGCCCCCTCACCAGGCTGTGCTATTCTTATTCACTGGGTGATGGCAGTAGGGACAGAGATAGGGACCAGTGGGAGACAGTCATGAGCACAGGCCCCTTATCTGACACGTTCCCTGGAAACTTGGCAGGGGCAGCTGCTCTCTGGAGGCCTAGGCAGAGGGGGAGCAGGTGGTCACAGGATGGGTGGGGGTTGGGCTGTCTGCAGGCGCTCTCTCTCCTACAGCAAGGCAAGTTCCTCTCAGAACTGACCTGGACTTTCCAATGGAATTTCTTTCCCTATGTCTTCACCTATACTCATTCAACACACACAGAGCACACCTCCATTGTTCTTGTAGCAGAGTTTTGGCCTCTTCGGAGGGCAGTAGGTTTGCTAGCTCAGTGCGGACGCTGCCTCTAGAGTACAGCACCAGCCTGGGCGTCATAGCCCCAGCTGCTTCCTACCTGCGAGACCTTCCTTAGGAATGTCACTTGGTTTTGGGGTGGGGGCAAGCATTGTTTATTTGTTGAGACAGGGTCTCATTGATTCCAGGCTGGCCTCAAGTTCTCAGAGAATGATAACCTTGAATTTCTAATCTTCCTGACTGTCTCAAGTGATGAGGTTACAGGTATGTGTTACCACCGTGCCCAATTTATCCAGGGGTGGATATAGAGCCCAGGACTGCCTATATGTTGGGCAAACACTATACCAACAGAGATACATCTTTGAGCTTCACCTTCCTCAGCCCTTTTCTGGGTTACTATATGGATGACAAGGTCAAACAGTTGGGAAGGAAAGCTAAGCATGAAACTTGTATGGGTGTGCGTATGTGATCATTGGTGTGTGTGTGTGTGTGTGTGTGTGTGTGTGTGTGTGTGTGTGCACGTACATAGGAGCTCATGTGGAGGGGCTAGGAGGGAGGGAGGAAGTCATATGGGGCCCCCACCTTTGGAAACTCCCACCCATGGATTTTCCATTGGCACGTCGGCACCCTCTCCCCAAAAATAGGCCCTGAAAGCCGAGTGCGACAGTGCCCAGGCTGAGGGGCCTTTTTTTAGCTGCCCTCCGACTGTCAGCACTTGAACAGCTGCTATTTCCAGCTCCAGCGCCTAGAGGAGCAGGGCCAAGTGGACTGCGGCTCACTCAGTTGGCCTGGCTGGCTCCCTGACGGTATCCCCAAGGGGCCAGTCCTGCTGTTGATACCCTGCACTGCAGCAAGGTGCTTGGGGGTAGAGGCCTCAGCATCCCCCTCCAGAGAGCTGCAGATATTGCAAAAAAAGTCAATCACATTTATGGAGTTCATCCCAAGGACCACCACCCATTCTCCACCCAGATAAGAACACCCATGGGGCTCGCTGAGATAGTATAAACAGAACCCTGACTCAACACAGGCGGACACCTTGTTGGCCTTAGAGGTGGTGGGGGCAGCTACTACTATTGTTGTCACCATAGCTGCGGTCATTCTAGCGTTGTTGTTATGGTAACTCTCTAAGAATCAGGCTTTCTTTCAGTATTTTGTTTGTGTTTGTTTGTGAGATAGGATAGGCTTGTTCCCTCTGGGATTTTGAACGTTTAACGAGCCCTCCTCGGCCTCCTAGCAATGTGATTCCAGCCATTGACCAGCATGCCCAGCTTCTTTCTGGTCTTTTTGTCTGAACATCTTTCCTCGATGGACTCAGGACATAGTTCCTCCTCCTCTGTAGCCACAGACACATCTTTTTTAGCACTAAGGAGTCCCATTGGATGCCCCCATTGTATCAATGGATCCCCTTCTCTATAAATAGTTTTGGGGTTCATAATTCCATTGGTTACGAATCACTTGACCTTTCAGAGTTCATGTGAGTATGTTCACAACCTCTGTCACCTCCTCAAATACCATCTGTTACTGTCCCCAAAGCAACCCGACACCCTAAATTCTGGAAGTTAAGTTCTAGATACTAAATCTCTAAATGGCCCCTGTACCTGGATTCTAGAACCCTCTAACTAAAGAAAGAATTTCTGACTGTTCAAGTGCACAAGACATTGGACAGCAATGCCCTGAGATCTTTGGCCATGATACGCATAGACATAGGAGTATAACGTGTGGGGATGACAGGCTGTAAGGATTCTGGGAAGAGGCTAGGGAAGGGAAAGAAAGGGAGTGTGACTGAGCCTGGCCTTCCCCTTCCAGTCGGGGTTATTTCCCAGTAGGGCAGCAAGATCACTTGAGGCTGAGGCCACATAATCCAGCCTTGTCCCAAGTGGTTAGTGCACAAGGTGAGATTTCCTCATTACCCGAAGGATTAAAAATAGGTTCCAAGTGATGGGCTGCAATCCATGCCCAGAACCACCAGGGTTATTCTGAGAGTGACAGGCACCAGGCCAGGTTAGGCCTTGGGCAGGAGGTACTGAGCTAGAAGTGGCACCCTCAGCTTGTGGGCACACTGCCCTTTGGGGACTTCTAAGTAGGAATGGGAGAGTGGCACCATGTGTCATCAATAGGTGGGGGCTACAACCCTGATGCAGTTATGTGACCTTGGCCAAGCCATGTGGCATCTTAGATTTTCAACTTCCTTCTGAAAGTATAGGAATGCTGACCTCTGCTTTTAGAATGGCCGAGTGAATTGGTGAGGTCAATAGACAGTACTCACAGATATGCCAGTTCAGAGCCCGGGGCTTGGAGGCAGAGAGGGCAAGGGCATTGCCTGAGGGGCCCTCTAGCAGAAAGGGCCCTGCTCCTTCACTTCTGAAGGAGGGCCAGGCACAAAGCACACAGCTGAAAAGGCTTGTGGGGATTTTCCAGGAACAACTCCATCCAACCGGAGAATTCTGTTCCCAGCCCTGCTGCCCAAAAGCCAGGCTGAAGAAGTACTCCAGCCCATTCTGGTTCTGCCCAGCTTCTGGTCCTTGCCTGCTAAGCCCAGCGAGTCGCATACCATATTCTCTCACCTTGGGTGACAGTGCCTGAGATGCCCGAGGCTGCCAGCTGCCCCTGGAGGTCCTGGCACAGAGTAGCATTGAGCAGGGCACAGAACAGCACCGCGTACACACGGTTGGTCTTCTCCTGACCCCTATCCCTTCAAGGCCTTCCCCTTTTCCTTCATGCAACGTGTACTAGAATTCCCCCTAGACACAAGCCCTGGCCCCAGATGAGCACAGAAAAACTGGCATGCTGGACACTGACTTGGGGACAGTTGGGTACTTGACTCCGCTCAGGATTAGAGAGGTGACAAAGGCAGGTAGAGAGGGAAGAGTAGGTGAACTGCCTAGGAAAAGGCTCAGAGATGTGACCAAGCTCAAGGACCAAGACTACTATTTCCTCAAGGCTGAAACTTGGGTCTTAGGTGGCCTGACTGATACCATGACAGAGGCATAGGGCCAGGCAAATTGAACCCAATCGTGTACTGACCTAGATTTGGGCCTTGATCCTTTCCTAGCCCAGGCCTCTTCCCTCCACATCTACCCCTTGCAGGGTAGGATCCTTTAGAGGGGCCAGGCTGGCCAATTGGAATTCCCAAATACAGGTATTAGAGGAACAGCCAGGGACACAGCTCTGCTCTTTGCAAGGTGACTTTCACCCACAAAATGCATCATCTACCCACACTGGTTCCTAGACAGTTTCTGGATACCTGGACCCAGTAAAGCAAAGCACTTGTCTGGTTCTAGCTGAACCCCCCCCCCCCACACACACACACCCCTGCCACTCTGTTTCAACTTAAGCCCTATCCCCAGCCCCATCCAATTTTGGCCACCATCTCCCACAGTGAGGAGGGGCCTCGTGGCTGATTCCCCAAAGCTGGCGCCAAGGTTTATGAGCCAGTGCAGAAGTCTCTGGGAGCCATATGGGTGGAAAAAGTTACCCAGCTCTAAATCAGCCAGTCTTAGAATGATCTCATCCCCTTCCCAAGATAGTCTCCCTCCCCTCCCCCACTGTTTGCCTGGCCAATGGGGTAAGTCACGAGGGAGCTGGTGGAAGAATAACCGTGAGGGATGGGAGAAGGATTTCAACTCGGGGTCACGCTGGATGTTCTGTCGATCTCCTATGGCGCTTCTTATTTATAAAATCGTCTATAAAGTTCTCCGGTCACTGTTTGCTTTTTCACAGTCAACATTTAAAGCCTGTTGGAATGGCTGCCTCAGGGTCTGTGACTCCTGCTGGGTGAAGTCATGTCAACACTGTTTCTCTCTTACAAACACCGATGCCATGACCATTTTTGTTCAAATGTCCTGGTATAGCTGCCTGGCCCACCCTTCCTCCCTCTCGCCCTCTGAAATAAACTTTCATAGGTGTTGGGTGGGAAAGCAAACCTCACGGTATGCCTAAGGGGTTCCGGGCCCATCTCCAAGCTAGAGATGCCAGTCCCGAGGCAAGATGAGGGGACTGAGTCAGAGACCACCAGGGCAAGACCATAGGATCCGGAGACAGAGCCTGACCAAGGTTTGCTGACCCCTTGTGCTCACTGGAGGCAGACATTCCCTGCCTCCCCCAGCCCCAAAGCCCAAGCTGGTTGGGGACACCGGGAAAATTCATACATAGGATTCCTAACCCTTGCTAGGAGATTTATCAATACAGCTCCAGTCCGTCACAGACAGAGATCCTAGCCGAAGGGCAGATCCCTTCTATGTCTTTCAGTTCGCACCTTGCCAAGTGATACCCCAACTTTTGCTTAGGTTGCTCCTGTGGACCCTCACTCCTTCCTAGAGTGCTGTGGATCCTTCGTGCAGCTGCGGGAGCACATTCTTCTCAGAGGAATAAATATTCAACCCAGCTGCGTGAATACAAGGAAGAAATTGTGAAGTCAAGCACCATGGTTTGGAGATTAACTCTGCCTTACTATGTTTACGACCTGGGGCACTACAGTTTAGCTGCCCAGCTTCAGATCTTCTGAGTATAAAATGGGATGCTAACACTTCTTCAAGGGGTTGTGTGAAGGTTAAATAAGATAGTACATAGTTTTTGTTTTGGTTTTTTTTTTTTTTTTGAGAGAGGGTCTCAGGATAGCTTATGTTGGCCTCAAACTCAGTATGTAGCTGAAGATAACTTTGAAGTCCCTTCTACCTCCAGAGTGCTGGCATTATAGGTCTGTGCCACAATACCAGCTTTGAGTTTTTTATTGTTGTTTGTTTGTTTTTGAGAGTTTCAATACATATCCCAGGCTAGAACTAACGAACCACAGACCTCTTGCCTCAGCCTGCCCATCACTGGGAGTACGGGCAGGAGTGGTTGGGGATGGAGGCACACCTAGCTTAAAGAAGACAATGCAAGTAAAGGGTTTGGCATGGCATCTGGCCAGAACATACACAAATGTAGCCAGGTGTGTTATTTTAAATTATCATAAATTAACTGGGCGCTGGGGCCACCTGCCTTTAATCCCAGCACTCGGGAGGCAGAGACAGGCAAATCTCTGAGTTCACAGCCACCCTGATCTACAGAGAAGTTCCAGCACAGGTTTCAAAGCTACAGGGAAATCCTGCTTCAAAAAACAAACAAACAACAAAAAAAAACACAAACAAACAAAAAACCATAAATTGAGCCCCTACTATAGTCAGGTCTACCTAGCTGAAAATGCATCAGAGTGACGGAAGCAGCAGAAGGGGCAGAAGGGTGGATGGGTGGGATCAGCTATCAGCTTATGCTTAGCCCCACACATCAGCAAGGGACCCAGACAGTTTTTACAGGAGAGAACGGCGGAAGTCACTGAAGCCTTTTTTGTTGTTAATAAAAATAATTCCCACACACGCGTGAGGCCGTGGTAGTGCACTAATCTTAGCCTTTGGGACTGAGAAGCGAGGAACAGAAGTTCAAGGTCAGCTTCAGCTACACAGAAAGCTCAACAGCAAGCCTGGGCTTCCTGAGATTCCGTTTCGAAACAACAAAGAAAACATCAAAATAAAAGGGCTGATGAAGTACTCTACTCAGCAGTAGAGTACTTGTGACCACGCACAGACCTCTGAGTTAAATCCTTAGCACCACAAAACAAAAAGAGGAAAGAAAACGACAAAGACAAAACTCAATTTTCAACACAGCCACAACGAGAGTGAGCAGCAGAATAATCGGCAGTTACAGAGATTGCCACTTTGCCTTCCCAGTCTCCAGTATGTCCTTTGTTATGGCCTCTTGATTGTAAATAAGTCCCTAAGGTCACTGCAGATCCAAGAGAATGTTCATGTTTGCCTCTAATCACTAGGCAACTGGGAGGCCTAAAAGAACACAATGGAGAGTTTAAACACAGCCTGAGCTATATGGCAAAACCTATAAAACAAAAAGGGGGGGAGGCAATTAGACCTTTTTCTAATTGGTTGGTGGGTAGAGTGGGAAAGAATTTGAGGTATTATCCAATTCACAATAAGATGCAAAATGTAGCCGGGAAGTGGTGGCACAGGCTTATAATCCCAGCAGGAGGCAGGCAGATCTCTGTGAGTTCGAGGTCAGCCTGGGCTACAGAGCAAGTTCAAAGACAGGCTCCAAAAGCTACAGAGAAACCCTGTCTCGAAAAACCAGAAGAAGGGGAAAAAAAGAAGCAGCAAAATGTAGAAGATTCAAGTCTTCATCCCAAGAGCAGCCAGAAGTATGGCCTAACTCTTGGGAAAATGCAACTTGATCCAGGGAAAGAAAACCAAAATCTTCCCTTTTTTTTCATTCTTTTATTTCTAAAAATGTTGCCTGTCTATCATCTAGCTAGCTAGCTAACTAACTATTTTTGTTGTTGTTGTTTTTTTGTTTTTCGAGACAGGGTTTCTCTGTGGTTTTGGAGCCTGTCCTGGAACTAGCTCTTGTAGACCAGGCTGGTCTCGAACTCACAGAGATCCGCCTGCCTCTGCCTCCCGAGTGCTGGGATTAAAGGCGTGCGCCACCACCGCCCGGTGCTAACTAACTATTATCTATTCATCTGTTTTTGTGGTGCCAGGGATTGGACCCAGGGCCTCATGACTGTTAGGCAAGTGCTCTACCACTGAGCTACATCCCCAGCCTCCTCCACATTTTAAATGTTGACTGCATGCTTCACGTCAGATGCTGAGCTAATGCATGGTTATCCAGCAGAAAGCCAAACCAGAATCCTAACGCTGCAGAGAAAACAGACAGACAGATGGGATGGGAGACCCATGGAGAGATAAAATAGGACCAGCCAATGCTAAAAATAGAGAGGGATTGCTTGGAAGAGAGACCTAGAAAGTCAGGGAGTCTTCCAAACAAGCTGGAATCTAGCAGAATCAGGCTCAGAGATCTGGGTAAATCAAGAGGAGGCAGAAAGTGCCAGGTATTCCAGCCATGGGGAAGAGCAAATCCAAAACCTTGATTCTGCATGACTATGGCAGGGAGGGAGGCCCATCTAGGGAAGAGGAATCGGAGCTATCACCCAAAATATCATGGGAGCTGAAAAGCAGCAGTTCAGATCTGACTGCTGTATGGCAGTTGCACCTGAGTCGAGGAGCACAGAAGTGATTTCGACTTTTCTAAAAGCTGAGAAGCTGGCCCGCTGTAGGAGTGGCTATAAGGAGCAGAATCAGATCGGGGTTGGTCAGAGGTGGTGGGTACTTCACAGAGGTAAACAAGTACCTTGAGGACAGCTGGTCCAAATGGCACCACTTTATACCACCTGCTCTGGCAAGCTTGGGTCTCAACAGCTCCTTCCCCACAAGCACAAGACAGTGCCGTTCCCTCAGCCCCCACTTAATCCCAGCCCCAAAGATGCCCAGAGCCCTGTGAGGCTTCCTGAAGGTGTATCAGGCTGCACCCCAAGGAAAAACTTGGAGTTTTAGGACACATTGCCTCATTAGCTCGGGGCAGCCCTCCTCAAGCCAGCTTCTGCTGACACCAGCACAGCTGGATGGCGACATCTAGAGGCAGCCTCGTGTCTCCCGTGGCCTCCTACACAAACTAGAGCACCCCCTACTGAAGTGTCCTATCCCTGTGTCCTCACAAGTCCCCCCCCCCCCCCTCATCTGCTCGAAGAGCAATCAGCTTGATCGGGGGAGGGGGAGGGAAATGGGAAGCGGTTGTGGGGACGAGGCAGAAATCCTTAATAAATAAATAAATTTAAAAAAAAAAAAAGTTTGGATGCCTGTGTCCTCACAAAAGAATGACCCAGCCACCAGGCAGGGCTCAAGGTACCATGTTTTCCGTGCTACAGCGCCGTTTGGGGGCAGCAAAATCCCAGAACTCCCAAATGAACTTTGGATCCTCTTTCCCTTCGTAAGCCCAGAGATAACGCTGGTTGAGGAAGACCACCAGCCCGCCCGCCCAGCCAAGCCCCTCCTCTACTTCACCATCTAGAGTTAGGCAATGTCCCCAGACCCACGTGAGAGTACGGTTCAGCCATTGCCTCTCCTGCAGCGGAACTTTCTGTAGCTGATTGACCATTCCTGCCCAGCCGCATCCATGTACTCCAATACTAGAGTCTTGTGGCCAAACTCCTCCCTTCGTTTTACTTCCACGCCACTGCTTGCTGTTTTCCTCCTATTCTCTGACCTCCTCTCTCGCTTCTCCTCTTCTCCTTGGTGTCCAGCCAGTCATCTTTTCTAACTCATTTCACAACCAGCTTCTGTATCCCTGGGGCAGAACAGGCATGGGTGTGGGGAGGGGGGAGTGGAGTGGGAAGCAGACTAACAAGGACTAAACACTAACAGCCTTGCACCATTACAGGGAAGCAGAGATGGGGCAGGACTCCTGGTTCTGACAACCCTGCACCATCACAGGGAAGCAGAGATGGGGCAGGACTCCTGGTTCTGACAACCCTGCACCATCACAGGGAAGCAGAGATGAGGCAGGACTTCTGGCTCTGTACAAACTAATTAAGAGAAGTCGTACCCATTCTGAGGTCGCTCTGAAGGATCTCCCCAGGCAGAGCTTCCGTAGCCTAGGCTACCCTTGTCCTTGACAGGCACCTGAGCGTGATCTTGAACTATTGGTCGCTGGGTGACCCACAACACCAAACCCAGATTACTCTGCACAATCCCTTTCTGTCCTCACAGGTGACCTGCGGTCCCTCCTTACCCACCTAGCCATATTTTAAAAGCTTTGTTTCTACATCTTCTCTTTCTTTTTTAAAAAATAATTTATTTTTATTTCATGTTAATTGTTTTTTGCCTGCAGGCATGTCTGAAGCCCTGGAACTGGAGTTACAGACAGGTATGAACTGTCATGTGGGTGCTGGGATTTGAACCTGGGTCCTCTGGAAGAGCAGTCAGTACTCTTAAACACAGAGCTATCTCTCCATGCCCTTCAACACATCTTTTTCAACACCTAGCTTAACTAGCCAGCCCTGACATACAAATGACTAAAGATTTGTATCTGCATTAGTTTTTTTTTTTAGATTTATTTTATAGATGAGTGTTTTGTCTGGAGATATATATATATATCATGTGTGTACAGTGCCCAAGGTCAGAAGAGGTCATAGGATCCCCTTGAACTGTAGTTATGATTATGAATCACCATGTGGGTACTGGGAACTGAACCTGGGTTCAGACGCCCAGTGCTTGCCAGTCATGGTGGTACACATGCGCTCTTACCTGCTGAGCCATCTCTCCAGCCCCTGTACCTGCATTTTTCATAAGGACCCACTGAACACTATCATTTTGAGTGCACCGAGGCACTGTACAATCTTGCAGTGGGGTCTTCAGTTGCACACAGCCTAGACTTCTCCCCAGAACTGGCTTTATACTACTAATAACACAAAAGCTGGTTTTACAAGAAGGTTCTCAGTAAACTATGAAATTCTAGCAAGTCTTGGCCCAGAGGACATGGGTCTTGGCCCAGTCTTTTATCTTCTTAGTTCTCCACTCACACAGCTAAGATAAATGAATCCTGAAGCTGAAGAGAGGCTCAGTGGAAGCGTGCTCCTGAAGCAGACCTGTTTGGTTCCTAACACCTAACACATATCGGGCTGCCCAGAGCGACCTGCCACTCCAACGCCAAGAGATCCAGTGCTTCTTTTTGCCTCCCTGAGCATCTGCACTCATGTGATACACCCACAGAGACAAATGTACAAACTTAGTTAAAATAAAATATTAAAAATAAAAAGTTTAAAAGGACTCCCTGTGTGCTTAGCAGCTACTAAAAGTTTTTGTGTGCCATGCTTGTCTTTGGAGCAGGGTCTTAAGAGAAAAATGCTGAAACAAAAGCTGGTCTCGCATCCTAAGGGCTAGAAAAATTAATGCTCAAACCACAAGAAACCACATTTCATTTTGCTTTTATTTAAAAGTTCTACTTAAATATCCTCAAAGGTTAGAAAATCGGGGTCAGATAGGAACACTGGTACACAGCTTAAAATACAAATGCCAGTAATTATTAAAGAATACAGTTAATGATTATTCCAAGAAAATGCATAGTAAGGAGCATTTTTCCAGAAGGCAAGTTAGACACCAGGAACCAAAGGAAGAAGGGACGGGACCTCAGATGGCTCAGAAAATAGTTATACAGCAGCCTAATCATGCCTCCCCCACCAGGCTACACACATGACCATTTACGACACAGGCTGCCACATCACTAGCCCTGACCTTCAAATCCAAAGGGAGCTTCGACACAACAACCACGCTCCAAAGACGTGAAACCGCTGGCTCCATTCCAGAATATTCTGGTTTCACCTGGGGCGGCACCGTTTCCCACTAGCTGTCCAACAAAACAGACCCAGTCTCCCTTTGAATATATTTTGTGGTTGCTCTACAGAATTATGCCCTTCTTTATTTGAAGGTCAAGGCATTTACATTTTACCTCTGTTTAAAAAAAAAACTGTCAACTTGATTGTGTCTCAGCTGAATTTTTTTGTCCCGTGTGCCTAAAGCTTTTTAGCTTTTAAGTCAAATATACTTTTGGGGAAAACGTCTATATATTACACCACCTCACAGTTTACATCATAATAAATTAGCTTTAATGTTATAAATAACATCTCCGAAAACTGAATCTTATTAACATGATCTAGCATACATTCAAAAGTATCAGCTTTTCTAGTTTCACTAACTTTGGAAATCAACAGCACTGTACTATTTACAC
Organism: Microtus oregoni; assembly: GCF_018167655.1. NCBI lineage: Eukaryota > Metazoa > Chordata > Mammalia > Rodentia > Cricetidae > Microtus > Microtus oregoni. The sequence continues at coordinate 48,629,452 of NW_024543063.1, forward strand.
ATAAAACAAATATCTATGGAAATTACACCTTTCCACCAGCGTCTTACCCCAAATCACAAATGTCACTTTAAGCACCAAGACAAAGTTCCTTCAAAAGTTACATTTGCAATATTAAATCGTCAGTCTCATTATTTAAATTTTAAAAGTCTAAAAAATTCAAATCTCTATGAAAATAATAAGAGCTTTGGAAGAACTGACAAGGACCACGAATCTCCTTTCTCATATCTGCATCCCCCCCAAAAAAAGGTCATTTACTTCAAGGGGGGCCACGGCCAAAACCCAGGGAGACAGCCACATTGGTGTGTAACCAGAAGACAATGCCCACTGGAGCAGGCACAGAAAAGCTGAGTTCATAGAGGAAGAGAGAACGGTAGACAATAAACCAGCCTTTCTTCCCAATATTTCAGCTGGAAAACAAAGACATCTATTAGACAGTGAGAAAACACAGACACTCTTGGAGACACAAATGGGAGGCCTGTGTTCTATCAACTGCAGGATAAGTTACCTGAATCACAACCACTTATGACCCATGCCAGCCAGCCTCGAAAACAGGGCTCAGGCACTCAGTGCCAGTTAAGGCTCCCAGGCCACTCCTGGGTTTAGCGGGCATGAAAAACAAAGGACAAAGGAAAACAAAAACGTCAAATAGCGTCTTCCATTCCAACAGCAAACCTTCTAGCTAGAATAATTATGACTCACATTTGGAGCCACGTTTTATCTTTTTTTTCCGAAGCAAGTTCTCACCGTGTAGCCTAGGCTGGCCTTGGTGCATAATGGGATGCACTATTTTTTGTAGACAGGCTCTCACGAATCCACCTTGAACGTCTGATCTTCCTGCCTCTACCACTCAAGTGCTGGGTTTAAGGCATGAGGCATGTTCCAGCATACCCAGACTTCTCATTTTCTACTTTGAGGCGGCACCATTGGGGTTATTATTTAGGGTAGACTTACATGTGAGGGTAGAGGAAAAGGCCCTCAGAAGGTAAGCCACACCTGAGAACAGGGCAGAGCCACAGGGAGTAAACACCCAAGTGCGGGTACAGGCTCCTCAAGAGAGAACTGCCTACGTTTTATTTTTGAATAAAAAAAAAAACAAAAAAACAAACAACTAAGCGATCAGAAGTAATAGTAACAGTTTCAGAACAAAAGAACCCAAAAGTGTTCCTTTAAAAAAGAGAGAGAGTTCGAGACCAGCCTGGTCTACAAGAGCTAGTTCCAGGACAGGCTCCAAAACCACAGAGAAACCCTGTCTCGAAAAACCAAAAAAATAAAAAATAAAAAAAATAAAAGAGAGAGAGAAAAGAAGAAACTGTATCACTAAACAGGGAACACTAGAAAATGTACAAAGAACAATCCCCTTATTTTTCCATTGTATTTATTTTGTGAAGACCCATGCCACGGCACACACGTGGAGGTCACAGGGCAACTTTCAACTCCTTCCACCACGTGGGTCCCGGGGATGGAACTCTAGTTTCCAGGATTGGCAGCCTTTACCCACTGAGCTGTCTGCCAGCCCAGCCCCAACTCTTTACCCAATGTCTGTCTGCAAAGGCGAAGAGGCCCAGCCTGCCAGTGTGAGGACGGCATAGTGGGTGAGAGACACGGGGTCAGCTGAGGAGGTACCTACAGAAAAGTGCTCCCATGAGGTCCAGGAAATCAAAACTGCCAAAAAAAACCCTTGTGTTTCCATTTAGGGACACATTTCCTGCTGTTTAATGCCACAGCCACCCAAGAGAGGAAGACATTTATGCCCTAAATAGGACCCATGTGGGTTCGTTTTCAAGCAAACAGACCCTGCAGCCCCTATGACCAGACGCATCTCAATTTTCACCCAACTCTCATACTAAATATGGCCTCATTCCCGAAGCATAGCGATGGCAGTTCCTAACAGGCACGGGCAGGTGTTGAGCCTGAGAAGTCTCCCGCCTCCCTCCCAAGATGAAGAGAGAAAGCCTCAGCTCATGGCTGTTCTCCTAGGCCATTTTCACACCTCTAGACTCAGGCTGAAACCAAAAATCCACAAACCACTGAATAGACCCACCCTGCCTAAAATGTCCACAACTACCTGGTCACACCATGGCCCTTCCAATCCTGGGGAGCAGAAAGATGTACTAGTAACGGCAGGGTGAGGCAGGACAGCATAGCAGAGGTGGTGTTGTGTGCTTGAGGGATATACACAGGAAGAATTATGAATAACCCTGTGGCTAAGCCCGGGGTGGGGAGGAGGGGACGTTTTGCTAAGCAGGTCAGGAGTTGGGGATTAGACAAAAATGAACTCCCAGTTCGGCTCAAAGGTTTGGGGGTGGAACTCAACAGAAGGACCAAAGGCTGCTCAGAGACTTAGCCCCTCTCATCCTCAGCCGAAAGAAAAAAAACAAAAGAGTGGTCCTACACATGCTTACAGCAGTCCTGCCTGCAAGTCTGAGGATTCAGTTTTAAAATAAATTTAACCAGCGTTCAAATGCAAATGGCACAGATTTATCTTCACAGTCGTTACAGAAAATCTCTCTCTCTCTCTCTCTCTCTCTCTCTCTCTCTCTCTCTCACACACACACACACACACACACTAAAGTTAGAATATGACATAGAAAAGTGCCCTGAAGATTGCTTTGTAAACCTAAGCTTTTGTAATTTAAAAAGCTAAACAAAAACTACACTCTAGAAGTTGTGCAGAACAGCTCAGAAGGATCACATTTGTAAATTTTGCAACTGGGTCTCCAAAGATCCTGAAGTTCTTTATTCTTAGCATCATGATTTAAATTTATCCTTTAGAAGCACAGGATGACACAGTTTGATAGAGGACATGGGCTACACGAGCCTAAGCCGGTTTGACTCTATTCTGTCTGCTGCATAGAAGAGTTGACCAGTGTTCATAGACACAAAAATCATCACCAGTGCTTTTTCACTAGGCTGGATTTCTTTAGTTAGTCAATCACCCAGCAACCTATATCTGCCTATTCTTTAATAAGGTTTGAATGGCTCACTCAGGACTAAGTGGAAATGTTTTAAAGGGTATTTGTGTTAGCCTTGGTGACAGGGTGAGACTCTTAACCCTCCTTAGAGTATGTATCAATTGACTCTGAGTTAAAAAACACCACCATGACAGTGATATCATCCCGATACATCCTGGCTACATCTTCTGGTAATGTCAGCATGGCGGCCAGTCGCTCTGGCTCCATCTCCCCATACTCGTTGCTCCCGATGGCGTGTCTGATCAGATGCGTGGCTGCATTTTGGTCAGCTGCATGGAGTCCGCTGGCTTTCCGCTGCAGCAGCAGACTCTGCATGAGCCCCAGGTTGGCCGGTCTTTGGTCCAGGTCCGGCTTATGGCAAGCAACCTTGGACAGGTGGCCCACCACCAGCCTCACCACATCCTCATTGCCCAGCATGTCCCACAGACCATCTGACGCCAGCACGAGGAACTTATCTTGGGGCCTCAGCCTGTGGTATGTAACCTCAGGCTTGGCCGTCAGATAAGGCGGAGTGTAGTAGTGGGGCGGTGTGAACTGGTAGATGTTGAGGGCCTCAGTATCAAAGCCCCTCCCTAGCACACTACGCTGCAACTCTCTACTCCACTTGAGCTGGACATCCCCAAAGGCCCTGCAGGGAATGAGGACACCCAGCAGCCTATCATCTATGATGAGTGTCCTGTTCTCAGACTCAGGGTGTTCTCTCTTAAGCCGGGATAGCTCAGCCTCATTCCAAGCATTGTGGTCCCGGGTAAGAGGTAAACAGGACCACACGCCATTGTCTTCCTGGACACCAAGGATAGCCCGGCAGTCGCCAGCATTTGCTACATGTAGGTGAACTCCGTTGACATGGGCCATGCAAGCTGTTGCCCCAGAAAAAGCAACCTGGAGGGATAGGTTCTTTGTCACCTCATCTTCCAGGGGGGCCTGGATTTCTAGTGAGATGTCCGAATCCAGTCTCTGGAAGGAGTACATCAATGCTTCTTCGATGCTCAAACCCATTTCCATATGCAAGTCAAGAAGTTCCTGCCAATAGACTCGAAGGTGGTCCAGGTGTACGGAGGTGACATCCTTATAAATACTATCCCCAGGATGCTTGAGCCACTGGAGGATGGGCAGCAAAGGCTTCATGTTTTCCATTGCTTCCTCCATCTGCTCCAAGGTTTGGTGGGACATCAGGGACACTGCCATGTAGTAGAAGAGCCTCTCGCTCACTGCTTGGGCACATGCATGGCCACCATGGCCGTCAAAAATGCCAAACATCAGTCCGTTGGTTTGCATGCAGGAAGCTACACCCTGCCGGTCCTCCACTGGGGAATTGGCGGCCAGCTGGTTGCTCTCAAACCGTAACACTGAACTTGGAACTCCATTGTTGAAATCAAGAATCTTGTGAGATGACTCGCCAGCTCGAAGCATGTCGTTGACCTGTTCAGGGCTAAGCTGTAAGTGGAAATCCTCTTCCTCGGTTGATGTGTGTCTGTAGGCTTTCTGCAGAGCAAAGCTACCACGCGGAGTACTGGTCTTCACAGTCGATGATGCCGGAGAAGAAAGCCTCCATTTTGGTTGATTCCTATTTGCGGCACCCCTTGAGCAGAAGCGTCTACCCCCTTGTAAGATAGCAATTCGATTCCGTGCAGAATTGAAGATCCAATAGGACACGGTACTTGACATTCTGAAGCTATGCTGGCAAGTGGAGGCGGTTGGTTTTCACCCTGAAAAATTAAAGAGTTTATAAAAGCTTCAAAGTTCAAATATTTAAAATACTGTGAAAACTTCTTTTGCTAAGATTCTCTCTGATTTTATAGTCAATAAGGGCCTCCCAGCTGATTTGTGCCTCCTTTCCTCTCCTTTCTGAGCCCTTTCTCAGGCCGGAGGCTACTAGCTAGCTCCCTCATCCAGTCTCCACTGCAGCGTGTAAGTTTTGACTTAGGTATCTGCTGTCCCCAGTAATCTCTGTACTCCACAAATGCCAGACATGTAGCTGCTTACTGGTGGCTATCTTGAGTACAGCCCGGTCCCTGGTACACAGCAGGTCCTCAAATATTAGCTCAACTTGGCATTTTCAGAGGCCCAGGGACACTAGCTACTTAACAGACACAGTTTCACTAGTCTCGCTGGCACTTGCTAGGAGCATGGGAATACTGCCAGTCTCATATGCTTGGGTTTGTTTGATTGCTGTTTTGTGCGTCACGGAGATTGAGCACACGGCCTCTCCTGTGCTGATCGACCACTGAGCTATAGCCCTCTTTTAAACTTATTTTGAGCTGGGTGGTGGTGGGGCACACCTTTAATCCCAGCACTTGGGAGGCAGAGGCTGGCGGATCTCAGTGAGTTTGAGGCCAGCCTGATCTACAAGAGCTAGTTCCAGGACAGAGTCCAAAGACTCCAAAGCTACAGAGAAACCCTGTCTCGAAAAAAAAAAAAAAAAAAAAAAGCAAAAACAAAAAAAAAAACCGTAAACTTATTTTGAAACAGGGTTTCAATGAGTTGCAAGGTTGGCCTTGAACTTTAAACACTCCTGACTCAGAATTCAGAGTAGCTAAAATTACCAGGTGCTGTTCCCACAAGATTTGGAAGTGCTTTTGCTGTTGCCATTGTTTAGTTTCTGGACAGGGTCTCGCTTTGCCACCTGGCTGGCATGGAATTCACTATGTAGATCAGGCTATCCTCAAACTCAGAGATCTGCCTGTTCCAGCCTCTGGAGCACTGGGATTAAAGGTGTATGCCACCATGCCAAATTTTCACAAAGTTTGTAAAAGTGTAATAAAATATGACACTTTCCAAGCCAGGCATGGTACTACATGACTAGAATTCCAGAATTAGAGAGGCAAAAAGGCAGAGGCAAGCTGATCTCTGTGAGTTCAAGGTTAGCCTGATTGGCAGAGAAGATTGTCTCGCGCATCATTCCAGGCCAGCCAGGGTAACAAGGTGAGGCCATGCAGGGTGGGATGCACAACCGTAATCCCAGTACTTGGGAGGCACAGGCGAGTAGAGCTGGAGGCCAGGTACAGACACAGAAAAACCCTATCTCAAAACAGAACAAAAAAGAGATAGTCAAGCCAGGCGTGGTGGCACACGCCTTTAATCTCTCCCGTGGCAGAGGCGGGGGGGGGGGGGGGGGGGGGGGGGGATGTCTGTAAATTCAAGGCCAGCCTGGTCTAGAGTGAGTTCCAGAACAGCCAAGGCTACAGAGAAACCCTGTCTCAAAAAAAGAAAGAAAGAAAGAAAGAAAAGAAAAGAAAAGAAAAGTACAGTTTACCATCAGGGTACATTCTGTACAGGTTTTTATATCGTTCAGTCAACTACATTGAATCTGACGTCCGTGTGAAAGACAATGGTTTCACAATTCCTGGAGATTTGGAGTTTGTTTCCACTAACCTGGTACTTATTAAACACCAAATTGCATGGCCTTCGTAGCCGCCTTTTCCTTACTTCCAAAATCAGTAGGTCAAAGAGTACAGACGCACTGTTAAATTGATTTCCCAAAGCCAGTGAGGATCGTCCCTTACCCACCCGGCTGAACTTGGGGCAGATGAGGTCAGTCAGAGGCAGATGGCCTCGGACACCCCTTGACCCTGCAGAAAGGACAGGCAGCTGTGCGCAACGAAAACCGTTCGCAGCAGATGGGACAGAATTTAGTGTCCCTACAGAAACGACGTCTCTTGATTTCTTAGCTGGACGGCTAGGTTCTAGTTAAGAACTCCGGGCTCCAGCTTAGAGTTCTGACCCTCCGCTTTCTAAGCTGTAAAACAGGAATCTAGTTTGCAACGCCCACCTCACGGGTACTCCAGTACTAAGGAAGCTGATGCAGGGAACCGGCTAAGCAGCCGACTCCTCCACTAGCGCGCGGGCCCACGTGGCGCTTGCGCGAGAGTGGGGTGACCACGACCGGGGATCAGCTCGTCCCGCCCTCTCACCTCATCTCCCTCTCCGCCCCATCACCTGAGGCGCCCGCAGGCCAGGCTGGGGAAGATGTCCGCACACCTACTAGTCCCCTTCCTTACCTCGTACCCTCGCCCTCTTCTCACCAGCTTGCGCCGCCCGCACTCGGCGGATGCTCTCAGCTCAGTTGCTGCGCGCAGTTCCTCGGTGGCTGCGACCGGGTTTTACTTCCCTGGAGAGGCCCCTAGAAGAGAAACCAGCTTGTGAAGAAAGCTCCCTCCCGCCATTCCTGATTGGCTTATTTTCGGAGGCGGGCCCTTGATGGACAAAGATATTACCCAATAGATGAACAGGAAAGAGGAAGAAAGGGAGGCGGGGCCGGGAGGGGCCGCCAGCACTCTATCCCCTGGGGGTTAGCGTAGCATTTGAGCAGCCTGTGCGCCACCAGGCCGTCACGTGGGACTTATGCCCCCCAGCTTGCCTTCTTGCCACGCCCTGAGAGTCCAGAACCAAAAGACCTTAGTGTTCATTCTTGCATAGGTTACTCCCCAGTTTTGTTCCGTTCCCTCCAGGCCCCTCTGAGCGCCGCACCATTATTATCAACCTTTTGGACATCTGCCTTGAGAGCCTTAAGGACTCTAGTTCTACTTGCCCTGACCTTATTTTCCAAACCTGCTCTTCCTTTCAACCCAGTAAAGAGCCCGCTGGTGGGCTAGAGAGATGACTCAGAGGTTAAGAGCAGTGTCTGCTCTTTCAGAGGTCCTGAGTTCAATTCTCAGCAACTACACGGTGGCTCACATTCATCTATAGTGAGATCTAGCGCCCTCTCCTGGTGTAGAGATATGCAATTAGAACTCTGTCTACATAAAATAAATGAACCTTTAAAAAAAGATCCGCCTGGCACTAGGAGACCCAAGTCCAAACACTAGGGTTAATTTGATGCCCCCTTACTCATCACAAGCTTTAATCCTGTCATTCCCACCTCCTAAATACCTTCCCGCCCATCTGTTAGCCGATGCGAGATTCCAAGTCTCTCTATCTCCCTTTTGCCAAATTACACTTAACTCCTAGCCATCCTTCCTCACAGTTAGAATGGGCCTTCTAAAACTTCTTATCTAAACTGTTACTAACCACTACTCCGAATTCACAATTACATTGGCCTATTAAGTGACAAAGAATGGCAGCTGCCACTTACTTGTTGGTAGTTTGGGAAAGGCAGAGGACCAGAGCGACAGAAGTGCCCTCGATGCCTTCTGGTCCTAACAGCAGAAGAGGCCGATCTTCACCCTCCCCCCCCCCTCTTATAAATTGCTTTAATGCCGGGCGGTGGTGGCACACGCCTTTAATCCTTTAATCCCAGCGCTCAGGAGGCAGAGGCCTGAGGATCTCTGTGAGTTCAAGGCCAGCCTGATCTATGAGAGCTAGTTCCAGGACAGCCAGAGCTGTTACACAGAGAAACCCTGTCTCAAAAAACCAATCAATCAATATTGTTTTAATGGAGCATTCCTAAATATGTGAGCCAGTAGAATCCTTACTTAAAGTCAAAGTGAAATAAGAGACAGCCCAAAGATCTGAAAATGGGGTCTTCGGAAAGAAAGACACAGTGGCCTACCTGAGTGGGAAGGCTGAACCCAAAGTCATGCCTAAAGTAGAAGTGTTTCTGTCGTATTCTGTAAACGACATATACCTCAGCCTCAGGCCTTTCAAGAAGACAGTTGTTTGGTTGAGGTTTTGTTTTTTTGTTTTTGTTTTTCTTTAGTTTTTTGAGACAGAGTTTCTCTGTAGCTTTGGAGCCTGTCCTGGAATTAGCTCTTGTAGCCCAGGCTGGCCTCGAACTCACAGAGATCGGCCTGCCTCTGCCTCCCGAGTGCTGGGATTAATGGTGTGCGCCACCACCATCCGGGTGTTTTTTTTTTGTTTGTTTGTTTGTTTTTAAAGGCAGAATCTCACTATGTAGCCCTAGCTGGTCTAGAACCAGCTTTGTAGACTAGGCTGGCCTCCAATTTACAAAGATCCACCGGATTCTCTCTCCCAAGATTTGGATTAAAGGTGTGTGCTAAAGGCCTTGTTTTACTGTGGCTTGTGTTTTGGTTGGCTGGTACTACCGGATTTAGAGCCTCCCACATAGTAGGCAAACACTACCCACAGAGTCACTTCTTCACATCTGCCCTCCCGCCTCCTCTTTTAATGAGTCTTACCTTAAGTTACCCAGGCCAAACTTGGAGTTTAGCTTGGGGAGTAGTTGGAATGATAGACTTGCACCACCAAGTGGAGCCCTTTCTGGAGGTTCTAAATCAGAATTTGTACTTTGTCCCTTCAGGATACTGAGGAGTCTCTTTCAGGCCCATACTAAAAGTTCTGATTAAGGAAATGGGCATGAGAGAACAGAGAAGCATGCTTTGCTTCTTTTTTTGTGGGGGTTGTTTGTTTGTTTTGTTTGTTTTTTGGTTTATTTTTTTTCCAAGACAGGGTTTCTCTGTGTAACAGTCCTGTGTTGATTGCCTTGGTGGGCTACTCAGTCTAGGGTTAGTAACCCACCCGGCAGTTAGTTATCCCAGGGTCATGGAGAGGCACTACCTGGAAGATATGAGCTAGGAAAGCGGAAGGAGGCTAAGCGAGAGTTCTTGTCAAAGCCTCCGTTTATTAGAGACGGGGTACAACTTTTATAGTGTAAAGAGTTGGGGGATGGGCACAGGGGCCTGGGCTCTTGCTTCATGGTTCACATTGGTCACATGGTTCTCGTTGGTCACGTAGGCAGGAGGTTATCTTCGGTCAGGTCACTGTAGGCCAAGAAGTTACAAGTTGACACACCTAGATCTTTAGATAGTTTGGAATGTGGGATGGGTTCCGCTAACAGCTCTCCCTAAACAGCCAATTTGGGTGTGGGGTAGGCTCTGTCAATAGAACGATTCCTAACACAATTAGGGGTGTGGGGTTCTCTGCAGACTCCCCAGGGTGATGGTTCCTGTAATGATTTTAGGAGGAAATTGGCTCCTAACAGTCCTGGAAAACTAGCTAGCTCTTGTAGACCAGGCTGGCCTCGAACTCACAGAGATCCACCTGCCTCTGCCTCCCGAGTGCTGGGATTAAAGGTGTGTGCCACCAGCGCCCAGCTATGGCCTCTTTTCTCACTAATTTATTACATACATATGCATTTATCTGTATATACATATATATTCCTAAATATAATCTGCTCAGTCTGTAAAATGTTACCTGTATGTATGTTTTCAGGACTGACCTTTTAGCACTGGACAATCAGTTGGTGTGCTCTTCCCTGGGAAAAACCACCTCTCCCACTCCCAGCTTTCCTCAGCTGACAGAGGCTGAAAAGTCTAGTTGTTCAGCTCACAATATGATTGGTCCTGAGATGACTCTTAGAGACAGACAGATGCCCCCTACCACTTCCTGAGACTATTTTACATAGTTTTGCTAAGTCTGAAACCATGGAGCTTTTCTTTTTATTCTTCTTTCTTTTCTTTTTATAAAATAACGATTTGAGGCAGGGGAGCATGGCCAGAGGAGAGCATTGGATCCTCAGAGTTAGAACTCCACACCTGTGTGAGGAATGCGAGCTTGCTTGTCACGTGAGTACTGGAATCTAAACTATTCCTCGCGATTTCACGGCAAGTGCTCTTGACTGCTGAGATCCCCACCACACTGTGTGTGTGCATGCGTTTGTGTTATTAAAAACTGAATCTAGGCTTCCTACATGCTAAACAAATGTTCCACTACTGCGGCGCGGTGGTGGCGTACACCTTTAATCCCAGCAATCGTGGTGGAAGAGGCAGGCGGATCTCTGAGTTTGAGGCCAGCCTGGTCTACAAGAGCTAGTTCCAGGACAGGCTCCAACACTACAGCAAAACCCTGTCTTGAAAAAAGAAATGTTCCACTACTTTATTATTACCTTATTACCTCCGATGACAGTTTTTCTAAGTCACCAGAGCTACTTCCAAAGTGAAAAACACATTCACGAGGATAAAAATAAGGTCTAGTGATGGTTCCATGGGTGAAGATGCTTACCACCAGATCTGACATCCTGAGTTTAATCCCTGAGATCCACAGTGGGGAAGGAGAGAAGCAGTTCCCTTATGTTGTCCTCTAACCTCCACAAGCAAACTATGTCATGTGTGAGTGTGAGCCCCCTCTCACAAATAAATAAAACTTTAGAAGAGGCTGTAAGTTGTCCCTCATATTATATATGATCATCAGCTCAAGATCCCTATGTGGTCGGTCACCAAGGTTCCTTGACCTGTTCAAGTGTTGTAAGAAACAAAGGAAAAGGACATGCCCTCCTGTAAGGGAAAGTGCAGATCAACTGGAACATTTAGAAGAGAAAAACATTGAGCCTCACTTAGAATCAAATAAGAATTAAAATGAGCTATTGATTTAGGCCAATCAACCTAACAAATCTTAAGCCACAATGTAGAGAGCTGGGTGTGGTGAAGCACTCTGATCACAAGTTAGAGGCCAGTCTGGGCTACAGACCAAGACTTTGTGTCAAAAAAAAGCAGTCAAGGACGGTACCATTTGCTTTAGTCCCAGACTCTAAAGTCAGGGCCAATTGCCGCTCTGTAAATTCAAGTCCAGCCTCATCTACGTAGTGAATTCAGTTGTATTAGGACTACACAGTGAGACCCTCTTTCAAAATCAAACAAGCAACAAAGCAAAAACCGCAATGAAACAAAACAAAAACAAAAAAACCTAGCGACAGCTATTCGGTTAGCTTCTTACTGTCCGTTTTTACAACGTCCTGTTCCAAACTTCAGAAAGGCACCCAAAAGTTTCTAGTCTTTGTTTTAGACCTACAATCATCTCCACTGCTAAGACTAGCACAGTCTCACAAATATACCGCCCCCAACATAAGCAGTGGCCTCCCAGGAATCAGGCTGTCCTTAAACAATGAGGACTTCCAGCCACCTTACTGGCTTTGTAAGGAGACAATCAACTAGACAACCCCAGGACCAGGGTTGCTAACGTGTGCACACCTCTTGCCTCCTGCCTCAGGTCTTCATCCATCTCAAGCTCACGTCAGAACCTGCAGATGGGCTGAAATTCTGCTTGCTGTCTTTGCAGCATGGTTATGCGGATTAAACTCCTTCCTACCCTCTCACCATCAGATAGGTTTGCTATCTTTTGAGTGGGTTGTCAGACTGAACAAGTTGGAGCCTCTAGAGTGCCGTCTTCTGCATTCTAGTACTGTGTTACCCTTTCAATTTGTAGTAAAGAGACAAAGGGAACCTTGCAATGCTAATTCCCCTTTTTTGATAATAATTTATTATCATTTAACATCCAGTTCTGCATTTCTAGGGAACCTCATGACCTTTCCATATTTAATACAGGATAAGATCAACATGAATTCATTCTACTTCTTTTTTTTTTTTTTGGTTTTTTTTCTAGACAGGGTTTCTCTGTGGTTTTGGAGCCTGTCCTAGAACCCTAGAACTAGCTCTTGTAGACCAGGCTGGTCTCGAACTCACAGAGATCCTCCTGCCTCTGCCTCCCAAGTGCTGGGATTAAAGGCGTGCGCCACCACTGCCCTGCTACTTTATTTTTTTATATATTTTTTATTTTTTTCGATTTTTTGAGACAGGGTTTCTCCGTAGTTTTTTGGGTTCCTCTCCTGGAACTAGCTCTTGTAGACCAGGCTAGCCTCGAACTCACAGAGATCCGCCTGCCTCTGCCTCCTCAGTGCTGGGATTAAAGGTGTGCGCCACCACCGCCTGGCTCTAAAGGTGTGCGCCACCACCGCCTGGCTCTAATTCGTTCTACTTTAAGTGAAGTGCATGGTCATTGGGTGGTACCACCTAAGGCAAAGACAGCAGAGGGTAGGGCTAGAGAGCAACTAGGATTAGTATAGTAGTCTGCTCTGTCCCTTTAAGAGACAAGCCACGCTCCAAAGCCACAGAGAAACCCTGTCTCGAAAAACCAAAAAAAAAAAAAAAGAGACAAGCCACACCCACTCCCCCCTCCACCGAGGCGAGCTGATCTTCAGCTTCTAGCCTGAGTCCCTTCCTTTCCATCTCTCTCTCTCTCTCCCTCTCTCCCTCAGAGGTAGCTTCTGTCTCTCCCTTCTCCCCACTTCCCCCTCCCCCTTCTGTTTCTCTCTGTGTGTCTCTCTCTCTTCTCTTTTCCCTTTTCCCCTTTCCCCTCCATAATCCACTAAATAAATATCCAACCTCACTCTGCATGGCATGCCTACCCGCCTGTCACTTGCCTGCCGTGTGGCTCCCTGCCCAGGACCAGCCACCTCTGGAGACCTGCAGCATGGTCTCATGGCATGCCCATCTGTCTGTCTCTCCTCATGAGACTGACTGCCCCATTTGAGGTCTCTTACCCACCATGGCTCTCTGCTTGGGACTCGCTGCCCCTCGTGGCCTGCTGCCGCCACTTGGGGAATTGCACGATCCCTGCCTGAGACTGGCTGCTCTCAGGACCTGCAGCCCGCTGCCTGCCGCTGCTTCAGGACCTGCAGCATGGTCTCATGGCACACTGCCCACTGCTGCCACTTGGGGACCTGCAGCATTTTACTTTTACCATAACAGTTATGGCTAACGAACTTCTTTGGTATTCAGTTGGAGTCCCCAGCTGACCCCTGAAGTTTGAGAAGCCCCATTCCTGTCTTTCTCTGGCTCCAAACCCCACCCACTCAGAGAGTCTCTGTAGGAGGGAGAGAGAGAACCTATTGTTGGTTCCCAGACCTCCCACACCAAGTCTCCAAACAAAGAAAGATACCAAAAGTCCAGTTTTGCATTCTTGGTGACCACTGCAATTTCCCTTTTGCCACCAGCCACCCAAGTCCCCGACTAAGTGCTCAGCTTTTGACCATACTTGGGCACAAACCCAGCTTGTGGAAGACATGCCTACAATCTATAGAACTTTCCTGCCCTGGCCTGGGTGCACAACTTCTCTGGCCTCAATCTCTGGGACCAGTGAACTTGCCCAGGAGTTTCTTTGTTCAATAAACCTGTTGTTTTACCTTTTCCCTTCAGCTTGATCTGTAGTGTACGCCTTTAGCAAGTCAATTTCCATATACCAGGGCTGGAGAGATGGCTCAGTGGTTAAGAGCATTGCCTGCTCTTCCAAAGGTCCTGAGTTCAATTCCCAGCAACCACATGGTGGCTCACAACCATCTGTAATGAGGTCTGGTGCCCTCTTCTGGCTTGGAGGCATACACGCAGACAGAATATGTATACATAATAAATAAAAAAAAATTTCCATATACCAAAACTTCTTATCTAAGCTGCTCAAAGGAACAATGCCAAGTGTAAATTCTCAGTTAAAAATTGGTCCTCCCTCAACCAAGTTTTTCATAGGCTTTGAACCCCTAGGAAACTCTCGGATAAGACTTCCAACAGAAGGTACTGGAGACAAAAGATAGCAGTCACAAAAGGCAGATAAACACTCCGGACTCAAACCAGCTACAGAAATCTGCAGGAACTCCTCCAACCTTGACTGCTTGGTATTGGATAGCCAGTTGGGCCTTCTTCCTTGGGGAAGCCTATTTCTCTTGCTCTAAGCACTCCCTAGTTGTCTACAGTTCTCTTCCAAGGTTTAGTCAATAAGATTTAACCCCTGTTCATTGTCTCCTTGTTAAGATCTTTTTAGGCAGCCATGTTGATAAAACTTCATGAGAGTACTTTCAAACATTTCTAGATGAAAACTCAAAGCAAACTTCTTCTTCTTCTGCCTCTTATGATCTTTCTGCCCTCCTTCTATAATGATTCCAGAGCCTTGGGTGCAGGAGTAGTGCTGTAGATGGACTGGGTGGGGCTGTGCACCACGTGGTCACTTATTCTCTGCATTTTGATAGGTTGTGGTTTTCTGCACTGTCTCTGTTGCAAAGAGACATTTCTTTGACAAGAGGTGAGGTATATGCTTATATATGAATATTTGAAAGTAGAAACTGTAGGACCCAGCCATGATAAGCTTAACAGAGGCCTGAGTCTCGGCTCAGTTGTTTTCCCTAAGGCAATACCTGGTTGGAAGAAAGATCATATACTGAGGCTACCCGGGCACCACCCAGGAACAGATCTTCCAAAGGAAATTCCTAATGTTCCAACCACTGTAGATAGGATCACCTGCCAGCACACACCCATCGCTTTTCACCAGGACACCCCAGGCAAATGTCAACCAATCAGGATTGAACCTGTTATCCTGAACCCTGCTAATGTAACTTTTCTGGGTTTTGCCTTTAAATAGTGCTCTCTAGAAGGGTGGGGTACCTTCTCTAGCTGCTGCTCTGATGAGGTCCCTGCCGGCTTTTACTCATGCACGATAATAAACCTTGCTTTTGCATTTCGGTCAATCAGTCTCCCTGGTGGTCTTTCCGGGTCCCCACAGACTGGGCATAACATAACCGTATATGAGAGAGAAACTGTGACATTTGTCTTTCTGGGTCTGGGTTACTTCACTCAATATGATCATTTCCAGTTTCACCTATCTATCTACAAACCTCAAATTTTTAATTTTTATGGCGTAGTATTTCATAATGTGTATGTACACATTTTTCTTATCCATTCATCAGTTGAAAGACATTTAGATTGTTTCCGTGTCTGAGCTGTTGTGCATAGAGCAACAGTGAGCATGACTAAGCAAAGAACAATGGAGAAAAACATCGAGTCCTTTGGGCATATGCTGAGAAGTGGAATAGAAGGGTCACATGGAGGATGTGTTTTAAACTTTTTCCTTCTTTCTTCCTCCCACCCTCCCTACCTCTTTCTTTCTTTCTTCTTTCCTTTTTTTTCCTTCTTTCTTTCCTCCCCCTTATTGAAAATAGGTTTCTTTTCTCACATAATATATCCTGATTATGCTTTTCTCTCCCAGTTTCTCCCCTACTCCCTTCCCATCCAGATCCACCCCTTTTCTGTCTCTCATTAGAAAAGAAACATGCTTCCAAGGGATAATAATAAAATAAGTTAAACAAAAACTAACACACCAGAATAGGACAAAACAAACAAGCAGAAGGAAGAGCGGCCAAGAATAGGCACAATAAACAGATATAGACACAGAGAATCATTCATTTGAACACTAAGGTGTTGTGCAATATTATTTTAACTAGGCAAAGGTGTGCTACATTTGTTTATGCTGCAGAATATTACTTTAACTGTATAATGGCGTGTTATTTTGTTTATGCTGCATTTGTTTTTGTAACCCGCCTAGCCGATCAGTTATTCCAAGGTCCCGGAGAGGCGCTATCTGTAAAAGATGTTGGCGGGAGACAGGAAGGAGACCAAGCAGAGTTCTTGTCAAGGGTGAAATGGTTGTGGCTTATATAGCCATTGAATGAGGAATTTGGCTTGGGATGGGGGCAGGGGCATGGCAAGGGCAGGAAGGGATCTTGCCGGGGCAGCAATGGTCACAAGTCCACACACCTAGTGTTCTCTATGCAAGCGGAATCATTCCTTTTGTGATTCCAACCACAAACAATTCTCTAGATAGTTGGAATGTGGGGCATGTTCTGCTAACAGATAGCTCTCAAGATAGTTGGGTGTGGGGCTCCCTGCAAACAGTCTTAGGACAAGAGTCCCTACTATACTTTCTGGGAAAATGGCTCCTGACATGTTTTTTTTTATTTTTTTAATTTCTTTTTATATTTATTGAGCTCAGGGATTGTGATGCCTCCAGAAGTTCTTTTATTGTACAGGATTGTTTTGGCTATGCTGGGTTTTTTGCTTTTCCATACGAAGTTGAGTACTGTTCTTTCGAGGTCTTTGAAGAATTTTGCTGGGATTTCGCTGGGCATTGCGTTGAATCTGTGCTGCGTTTGTTTAATGGTGTAAGGGCGTGTGTTTAATTACGTAAAGATGTGTTGCATTTGTTGCACCTTGCCTGCCTCTGGCAACTGATGCATCTAATAAAGAGCAGAACAGCCAATAGCGAGGCAGGAGAGGGATAGACAGGGCTGGCATGCAGAGAGAATAAAGAGGAGGAGAGATCTAAGTTTAAGTTCAAAGGGAGGAGGAATGAGAGAAGAAAGAGAAGAGAACAAGAAAGAGATGTCTGGGGCTAGAAGCCAGGCAGCCGTGGCCAGCCAGCAAACACAGAGTAAGACTTACAGGAAAAAAAAAGTAAGAAAGGTAATAAGCCCTGAGGCAAAAGGTAGATAAAGAGAAACAGGTTAATTTGATTTCAAATAGCTAGCCAGAAATGAGCCTAAACTAGGCCAAGCATTCAAAATTAATATTAAGTCTCTGTGTCATGATTTGAAAGCTGGTTGGTGGTCCAAAAGAAAAAGCCTGGTATACTCAGAAATCCCACAAAAACACTAAACTGGAATCTATAATATATATTCAAAGAACTTGTAGGTAAAAAGAGAGAGAAGATAGATAGACAGACAGACAGATAGATAGAGACTCTATGTAGGTACCAGCTCAACTTCTACTTGTTCAATAAGTTATGTAGGTGTTGTCTTCAGCAATGGGGACTTGCTGAAGTTTTTGTAAAGCAACCTATAGTCTTGGCAATGCCCTGTGTTGTTTAGGGGTTCCCATGAGACCCCATTGACTGACAACTTCCTTTCCGGGGCTTGCTGGTTATGGTTTAAGTATGGCCAGCTGTAATCTCACAGAAATGGCCTTTTCACAACTGAGGCACCCTATCAATCTCATTATAGCTCAGGTTGTCCTTAACTTACTGGATAGCCCATGCTAACCCTGAAAATTCACTGAAAATTTAAACAAGATTCCAATTGAATGCTTTCTTTTATGAGAGTCGCTTTGGTCACGGTGTCTCTTCAGAGCAACTAAGATGTGGGGGCCCACATTTGTGATCCTGTTCCACCTTGACTAAAGGTCAGAGAATTCGGGCTTCTTTTTACTCTTTCAAAGTTGTTGACAACAGGTGAGACCACAAGCGAGACGTCCTGACCTAGGGGTGTGGTTATTTGGTGTTTTGGACGTTAAGATGGCCTATAGAAGTGGATCTGTTCCACCCTGACCAAAGGTCAGAGAATTCAAGCCTATTCCTGCTCCTTCGTTTTAAAATAGGAGGTTTGACCCAGGGAGTGGCTGCCAACAGGATACTTGGTCTAAGGTGTACTGATTGCATAATCTGCCCAAAACATCAGGATGCTTAACTCAGGAAATAGTGGCTTGATATCTCAAGTACTGAAGCAAATAATTGTTCTGGTTGTCCTTTGTGTTGTGTTAAAGCAGTCTTTTGACTCCCCCCTTTTGGATTGGGGTACATAAGCGTATGAAAAATAAACACAGGTGGATTCAGTATTCACCGAGTTGCCCTCCCGGTGCTATCCTATGTCTCTGGGTTTCTTTCATATCTCTGTTTTTTAATCCGCATGCCCCTACCCTGGAAAGCACAAACCTGTCAAGGCTGGACCCCAACACTAAGACACCAACCAAGTTGCCTTTTGGTTTTCTGTCTTCTGAGGGGAAGCTAGGGTATAGGTTAGGTGAGGAGTCAAGGGAAGCATGGCTCAACCCTTTTCCTATGCCTCCGGAGGATCCAATACCCTCTTCTGGACTCTGTGGGGGTGGGGGTGGGGGGTTCACAGGCTGGAGGTAGTCAGGATGTATGCTTGTCCTTGGTTGGATCTGATAGGAAATGCAACGAATTGTGGATTTTCCTTCATGAGCCACTGCAAACTGCAATTCTGGACCATTTCCCAGGAACCTGGGTATGAGCTGGACCAGAGCCCACCCACCTGGCCAATATTGAAAAAAACTGTGGTAGTAGTTTTAGTCTTGATTGGTGGGGTTAACACGGATTCCCCTGGAATTGTAGGTACAGATGGTTGTAAGGCATCATGAAGGAGCTGAGAATTGAACCCGAGACCTCTCCAAGAGCAAGTGCTCCTAGCTGCCAGATGTCTCTCTACCCCAACAGTAAAAAAATGCAAAGCTGGGCGGTGGTGGTGCACACCTTTAATCCCAGCACTCGGGAGGCAGAGGCAGGTGGATCTCTGTGAGTTCGAGGCCAGCCTGGTCTACAAGAGCTAGTTCCAGGACAGGCTCTAAAACTACAGGGAAGCCATGTCTTGAAAAACCAAAAACAACAACAACAAAAATGAAAAAAAAAGCAAACAAACAAAACTCAAAAGCTAATAATCTAAAAACTTAAAATGAATCACTTTGAAAGTGATATAGTTGTTGGATGGGCCTTGTGGTTATAGTTTGCACGCCAAGTTGCAAATGATTCATATCCTTTCGTGAAAGTATTTTTGGAGAAGGGTAAAAGAAAGCCTTGGATATTTGGCGTGGGAAGTGGCCAAAAAAAAAAAAAAAAAAAAAAAAAAAAAAAAAAAAAAAAAAAGCAAGAAAGGCATTTCTGAGCCCGGTGGGAAGTGTGCTCTGGCTGTGCTTTCGCTTGCAGTAGCAACCAAGCAGAGGCTGCCAGTAGGGGGCGCCTCAAGCTCGCTCATCGAAGGATTTCCCCCTCCGGGTACCTGCAATGTCTTCTAGGTCAGCTAGCAATGGTCCTGAATCCCAGTTTGTGTTACCTAAGGAAACTAACTCTCCAGGAAACTGCGAGTACCAGAGTCCCTCCCCGCCTTTCCTAGAGAGGCGCTGACTAGAGCAAGCCAGTGGGCAGCTCCCGGCAAAGCGGGGCACCAGCAGGTAACCTGGGATGTTCATGAGAATAGAGTGGTGTAGGGTGTCAGCGTCTGGGTCTCCCCTAGCAGAGCGGCTCCACCGTGGCCTGAGAAACCACACCTTCCATCCATCAGTAGGTAAATCATTGGGTTGGAATTGACTAGGACAGAAAGTGAAGTAGAAAAGGGTGACTGTGACCAAGAAGAGAGAGCATGTGGATCATAACAATGGTGTGTACCCTCCCCCCCTCTTATTGTGCTAGCCTATTTATCTGGAAAGAAAAGTTTAATGGGGCAGGGAGTTAACAATGCGTGTTTCTGAGGAATAAAACTGTAGGAACATTCACATCCTTTTTGAGTTGGTTGACTACCTTGCAGTTGGCAGACAGGGTGGAATACAGCTCACTTTCCTGAGCACGCGCAGAAGAAATGGCTGGGTAGTGGGCAAGTCTGGCCCCTGGTCCAGGGGGTGGAGACTCTGTCTCTGCCTCTCTCTGTCTCTTCTCTCTCCCTCCCACACCCTTAGATATTTACTTCCTGGAAGAGGGGGCGGGTGTGCCTGTGCCACAGCACGGACTTGGAGGTCGGAGGACAATTTGCAGGAACTTTCTCTTTTCTTTCTTTTTTTTTTAGATTAAATTTTTTAAAGTAATTTATTTTTTTATAATTTATTTATTTATTAAGGATTTCTGCCTCCTCCCCGCCACCGCCTCCCATTTCCCTCCCCCTCCCCCAATCAAGTCCCCCTCCCTCATCTGCTCGAAGAGCAATCCGGGTTCCCTGACCTGTGGGAAGCCCAAGGACCGCCCACCTCTATCCAGGTCTAGTAAGGTGAGCATCCAAACTGCCTAGGCTCCCACAAAGCCAGTACGTGCAGTAGGATCAAAAAACCCATTGCCATTGTTCTTGAGTTCTCAGTAGTCCTCATTGTCCGCTATGTTCAGCAAGTCTGGTTTTATCCCATGCTTTTTCAGACCCAGGCCAGCTGGCCTTGGTGAGTTCCCAATAGAACATCCCCATTGTCTCAGTGTGTGGGTGCATCCCTTGCGGTCCTGAGTTCCTTGCTCGCGCTCCCTCTCCTTCTGCTCCTGATTTGGACCTTGAGATTTCTGTCCGGTGCTCCAATGTGGGTCTCTGTCTTTGTCTCCTTTCATCGCCTGATGAAGGTTAATATTCAGGAGGATGCCTATGTGTTTGTCTTTGGATTCACCTTCTTATTTAGCTTCTCTTGGAACATGAATTATAAGCTCAATGTCCTTTATTTATGGCTAGAAACCAAATATGAGTGAGTACATCCCATGTTCCTCTTTTTGGGTCTGGCTTACCTCACTCAGGCATACAAATGGATGGAAATAGGAACTTTCTCATTTCAACACTTGGCCAGAGGAACTCTGGACGTCAGGCTTGGAGGTAAAAGCCCTTGCTAGCTGAGCCCTCTAGCGGCCGGTAGAGCTGCTTTCCTGCGAGAAACCTGGGAAGGCTCTCTCTGGGAAGGCTTTGACAGAGATCTGAAGTAACAGAGGAAGAACACTCCCTACGGTGCAAACAGCAGGGGTAGGGGTCCTTGACTTGGAAGGACTTGGACGCTATGGCCAGACCTCCCTGCCCTGTCTCCAGTCTGGCCGTTGAGCTGGGGCTGGATAGGACTGAAGGGCACAACTCCTCCGTGCTTACCGAGTTGTGCTCCTTGTGAGGCTTGATGCCACCAAATGCTCCGAGATGAAGGGCCACAGTCCATTCGTTGGAAAGAAGGACAGTTAAATGGATTTCCTGGTTATCATTCCCAATTACACAATGGCCTAGTTCAGGCTCTGTGGAACCCTGAAGGAAAATGACTTCGTCCCACTTTGCAGCGAACACAAATGTTTCATAATGGAACACCTTTGTGGTGGAAGCGCCTCGCATCTAACTTTACGCTTGATAGATACCTGTTCCAATTGTTGTTGTTGTTGTTGTTGTTAAAGACATCTCGTTGTCCAGTCCTGGCTGTGTAGTCCAGGCTAACCTCCAGCTCATGACCCTCTTGCCTCCATCCCCTAAGTATATAGATTATATAGGAGTGATGGTTGCTTATGACTGACAATTTGATTGGATTAACAAAAGCCTAGGAGATTAGGGAATGCAACCTATGAGTGTGTGTCTTAGGGTTTCTACTGCTGTGATGAGACACTATGACCACGGCAGCTCTTATAAAGGAAGGCATTTCACTGGGGTTGGCTTACAGGTTCAGAGATTTAGTCCCTTATCATCACGGCGGGACACGGCAGAATTGAGGGAACCTGGTGCTTGCAAAGAGCTGGGAGTTTTACATCTTGGCCTGCAGGCAGCAGGGAGTGAACTGATTTGAGCTTCTGAGACCTCAACCCTGCTCCCACAGAGACACACTTCCTCCAGCAAAGCCACGCCTACTCCAACAAGGCCACACCTCCCCGTGTAGCGCCACACGTGAGTCTCTGGGGGTCATTTCCATTCAAACCACCACAGTGTGTTTGTAATTTTTTTTTTCCAGCAACAGCTAGAGCATGGTGACCAGATGACTGGATGGTTTGTAATAAGTTCACTATTGAGAAGTGGTAAAGGTAGAAGCTGGCCAAGCTGGAATAAGCAGATCACTGGGGACTCCTCTTGGTGGCTGTGTCTTGTTCTTGCTCCTTCCTATGTGCCATTTTCCCTGCTTCCTGGGTGCCATGGAGTGAATTGCCCTGCTCTACCATACGCTCTATGCCATCGTGATTGGACTTTAGAAACCAGGAGACGAGGTAAATCGTCTTTAAGTTGCTTTTCTTGGATATTTGGCGTCAGCAACACAAAAGCCTGACTGAATACTCCTGTATATGAAGAAGTATGAAAAGATTTGAACCGGGCAGTGGTGGCGCACGCCTTTAATCCCAGCACTCGGGAACAGAGGCAGGTGGATCTCTCTGAGTTCGAGGCCAGCCTGATCTACAGGAACTAGTTCCAGGACAGGCTCCAAAGCTACAGAGAAACCCTGTCCCGAAAAATGAAAAAGAAAGAAAGAAGGAAAGAAAAGAAAAGATTCAGACTTGAACTGACTTCGCTTGATTCCTTTGGGTAACAACCATAAGTCGATGGGTCAAAGAAATTAATTTAGCCTTGCTCTATGGGCTTCAAGTCTCCTGGAAGTATCTATAATAGTTATCTGAGGGGCTAGTGTGTTGTAACTATTCTGTTGGAAGGCCAAGCATTCTTTCACCAACCAAAGGCAAAATCCAAAGCCCACAAGCTTCCACCTGATCAAGCCTTCATAAAAGACCGAGAGCTCACTGAGGGCTGGGTGCTTTTTCTCCCCTGTGGACCAGGGTGACTCCATTAACCCTGAGGCTCATGGATGGACTGACGGACCCTTAACAACATTTTACATTTGTTTCTCCAAGAGTTTGGAAGTTCTGCCAGAGGACATCCTGTGTGATGGTGGTGGCCTACAAGATGGGGCCTTAGGTCAGGTAGACATGAGAAACACAGCATTGTCATTGACTGGATGTGAGACCTGGGCAGGGGACTTCTGTTAAAGTTATAGAGTCCTTTTTTCTGTATTCTCATGATGTTGGGCAGACACTTCACCTCCAACTGTGGGGTGATTGGCGAACAAGGGCAGGGGTGTATGTGGGGTGCGGGGGTGGCGCTGGCCTCCTTTCCTTGGCTCTAGAGTTATTTCTGTCTGAAGAACTGGGACCTGTGACTATAATCAGGGCACCCCCATCTCCAGGCTATGCTGGAGACTGGGTCAAATTGAATTGTTTTTTTCTCACATTAACCTCCCGTTTCACAGAACTACCTCTGAATTTTCCCCTTCCTTTTCCTCTGCTTGGAGCGTCCTCCATCTCCCATGCCCTTGGGGGAACAGTACACCCAATGACTCAGCCATCTCTGTCAGTCCTTTCAGGCAGTGGCACTGACAAAGATATTGTTGTGTTGCTTTTTTTTTTCTGGAGAGAGATAAACACACGTCTAGTCCCCCTAGCTAGGGTACCACAATAGACCAGAGAAAAGAGTCCATTCAGCTGAGCTTGGTGAACCCGTAAGTTAGTTGTATGAGCTAATTGCTAGTGGCTACACCACCAAAGAAGACTCCCCCAGGAATCAGGTCTTAAGCAGGCTATCTCTTACCGTGTCTCCTTTTGCAAGCTCTCCCACTTTCCACAAGCAAAAGGTAATAGGCTCCTTTTTCCAAGGGTCTCACATGGGTACTAAGGCAGCTCTGATTTCAAGAGGGCGAAGGTCATGCCATACCTGGAGAACAGTGTTCCACAGCATAGGCTTTCAATTATGCAGCCATAATCAAAACTGCATTTACATACCCAAATGATGTCATTTTAATGTGGTGTGCGTGGCTATGTAAATGCGATGTGATGAAGTCATCTAATGTTTGTATTCATATTCATATTCCATAACACAGCAGTCAACAAATAAAGGAGTGAGAGTGCTCCCCGGGGTGCCTTTCCTAGGTGGCGAATAACTCAGCAGAATTTCAAACACTGTTTGCCATTGTGTAATAAATTCCAAACGCCGAGGAGCTTATAAAGGAGAGGTGTTTAGCCTGGTGGTGGTGGTGTATCCCTTTCGAGTTTGAGGCCAGCCTGGTCTACAGAGCGAGTTCTAGGACAGGCTCCAAAGCTACAGAGAAACCCTGCCTTGAAAAACGAAGAAGAAGAAGAAGAAGAAGAAGAAGAAGAAGAGGAGGAGGAGGAGGAGGAGGAGGAGGAGGAGGAGGAGGAGGAGGAGGACGAAGAGGAGGAGGAGGTGCTTATTTTGGTTGTCAATTCTGGCATCTGAAAAAAAGCGAAGATTCAAAGCTGGTATCTACTCAACTCCTGGTGTGGGCCTTGTGTTGCTCCCCATCCCCCAGAGACAAGGTTTCTCTATGTAGCCCTAACTGTCCTGTAACTCACTCTGTAGAATAGGCTAGTCTCAAACTCACAGAGATCCACCTGCCTCTACTCCCTGAGTTCTGGGATCAAAGGCATACACCACCACCACTCAGCTCCTTGTGTTGCTTTTTTTTCTTTTCGGTTTTTTGAGACAGGGTTTCTCTGTAGCTTTGGAGCCTGGAGCCTGTCCTGGAGCTAGCTCTTGTAGACCAGGCTGGCCTTGAACTCACAGAGATCCACCTGCCTCTGCCTCACAAGCGCTGGGATTAAAGTGAAACTCCTGGCGTGTTGTTTTTTTCCATAGTAAAGACTGGGAAGACAGGGAAGTGTTTAAGAAAGCAGAATTGGAGCTAGAGAGATGGTTCAGTGGTGACGAGCACATATTTCTCTTGCAGAGAACCCAAGTTCAATTCCAAGCACCCACCACACTCACAACTGCCTGTAACTACAGCTCCAGAGGATCCAGTGGCTTCTTCTGAACTCCTAGGACATCTGCACTCACACGTGCACAAACTCACATGTAAATGCACACACACACACTCACACAAGCTTCTTCCCATGTTTATGCCCCCTGGTGGCTCATATAAAGCTGCTGTTTGGTCCCTGATTCATCCTAGCCACTGATGCACCACTAGGGACCTCTGCAAAGCCTGGTTATGAGGGAAAAATGGCTACTAGTTAACACACTATTGACACATTCCTGTGGATGGTTGTGCTCTAGCCTTTCTGGAGCTCTCAGCTCTTGCTTCCTCTGCTGGCCAAGGGAAGTACAGTGGATACATGTCACAAATTACTATTCTCGCTATTACAAATATAACATTAAATTGATTTTTTGAAATTGTATGTACAAGTAAATTATATTTTCTTTTTATTTCCTTTGAGGTTCCTACTGGGAGACAATGTAAAGTAATGTAATATAAAGAAGAGTTGAAGCCAAGTGTGGTGGCACGTGCCTTTAATCCCAGTACTGAGGAGGCAGAGACAGGAAGATTTCTGTGAGTTTGAGGCCAGCGTGGTCCACTTTCAAACCTATGCTCATGCAAGGACCTCTAATTAAATTTAGTGTGTCAGTAAAAAAAAAAAAAAAGGAATGGAAGTAGGAAGGGAACTTGCTGGTAAGGAGGGGGTTCAGAAGGGGTGGGAAGGTGTCAGAGAGGTTCATGGGTGAACAGTATCAAAATACATTATATAGCCCGGCGATGGTGGCGCATGCCTTTAATCCCAGCACTCGGGAGGCAGAGGCAGGCGGATCTCTGTGAGTTCGAGACCAGCCTGGTCTACAGAGCTAGTTCCAGGACAGGCTCCAAAGCCACAGAGAAACCCTGTCTCGAAAAACCAGAAAAAAAAAATACATTATATATACTTGCAGAAAATTGGCAAAGAAAAAAGAAAAGAAAAGACATGCAAGCAGGAGCCTGGAGCACTCTAAAACAGGTCTGAGCATCCTGCATACATAAAAGTGAAAGTACCAGAAACTGAAAAGGTTTCTGAAGTGATGCCCTCCCTTACTGCAAGTTCACAATCAGGCAAATGTATTAAGTCAGAATGGGTATTTTTTTGAGGAAATAGCCATTTAATGGTGGTATAAGAGGGTTGAGGTTCAGGAAAAGCACTGTGTTGATCTGGGTGCTGGGTACACAGGTCTGTTCAATTTGTAAATGTTTAACAAGGGATGTACTTTTTTCCTGTGTGTAATTTAATTTGCACAATTTAAAAAAAACCAGAAAGGTCTTGCCAAGTATGTATGAGGCTCTGGATTCAAACTCCAGCATTACAAATGAGCCAACGAATGAATAATAAATAAATACAAAGCTAATGATGTTAGTATAGAAGCATGCCAATGCTATACACCTATCGCTGTATCATATTAAAATAACATGGAGCCATTTTTCTGATAGTCTATCTTAGTTCTTTTCTTGTTGCTGTGATAAAAGCTTAACAAAAGCAACTGAAGCGGGGCTGGAGAGATGGCTCAGCGATTAAGAGCATTGCCTGCTCTTCCAAAGGTCCTGAGTTCAATTCACAGCAATCACATGGTGGCTCACAACCATCTGTAATGAGGTCTGGTGCCCTCTTCTGGCCTGCAGGCATACACACAGACAGAATATTGTATACATAATAAATAAATAAATAAACAAACAAACAAACAAAAGAAAAGCAATTGAAGGAGGGAAGGGCTTTGTTCTGGGTCCCAGTCCATCACGGTGGGAGATGCCAAGGTGTCAGGAGCTGAAGCCGCTCGTCCTATCACAACCACATCAAGAAGCAGAGAGTAATAAATGCATGCTGCTGCTCAGTGTTTTTCTCCATTAATATAACCCATAACCCCTTATCCCAGCCAGGAAATGGTTCTGCCCATAGCGGGCAGAGCCCACCTCAATTATATAATCAAGATTTCCCCACAGGCATACCAAACGGTCCATCTCCCTCAAGCTAGATTCTGTCAAATTGACAATTAATCCTACTTATCATACCTACAAAAGATATTTTTGCTGTCTTTTGAGACAGAGTATCTCCTTATAACCCTGGCTGTCCTGTAACTCAATATCTAGACCAGGTTGACCTCAGACTCACAGAGATCTGCTTGCCTCTGCCTCCTGAGTGCTGGGATTGAAGGCGTGCGCCACCTCACCCCCTCCAAAAGAATCTATTTTAGATCTGGAATGTTCCTCCAATGGTTTACGTGATAAAAACTTGGTCTCCAGTAAGGTGCTAATAGGTATTATGTGTGTAGATATAAAAAAGAGAAGGGGGTTGGAGGGATGGTGGCTCAGGAGTTAAGAGTGCTTGCTGCTCTCAAGTCCCAGGACAGCTAGGGCTACCCAGATAAACCCCGTCTCGAAACACAAAACAAAGCAAACAAACAAAAGAGTGCCACCCTCTGGAAGGAGGACCCTGAACCTTGCCTGGGTAGCACAGTAGAACTGAACCTGTTGACAAGGGTGTGAGCGAGCCAGCCCCAAGCTGTGAGGATGGGAGAGCTGTCCCGTTACTCATCGGTAGTGGCATTTCATTTGCACTTTAATAAATAAAGCTTGCCTGAAGATCAGAAAAGTAAAACAGCCACACCGGCCAGCCTTACAGACCAGGCAGCAATGACAAACACCTTTAATCCCAGTAGCCACACTAGTTTGCCATTGAAACCAGGCAGTAGTGGTGCACACCCTTAATCCCAGAACTAGAGAGGATTATAAAATGGGAAGAGACAACTCTCATGCTCAGTCTCATTCCGAGGTTTCCTGGAGGCAGGATCACCATTTACGAACTGAGATCGAGGTAAGAGCCAGTGGCTGGCTGCTTTGCTTTCCTGGTCTTCAGGTTGACACTTCATCTGCTAAAATACAAATGAAATGCTACTCCACTCATCTGTCATGGGGCGGCATGGGCAAGGGAGAGATGGCTCTCCTAACCCCCACCATCAATGCCTAAGGCAGGTAGAAGAGCTGGCCCTGACATCATTCTTATGATGCTCTTGCAGGAGAGATGTTCCTGCCAGTCATCAACTGCAGCACTTGGGAGAGTGGTCCTTCCACCTCGCCTGGGGAGCACATAGAGCTGGGCCTGAAGGTGTCAGCTTGTGAGGATGGGTCCTCAGGACATTAAAGCACGAGAACTGGCCCAGTCCCTTGCTCATTGCTGCAAGGGATGAACTAGCCAGGGTCATGATGGAGAGCTCACCTGGTGGAAAAGATGGGGAGAGCTGCGGGCTGATAAACCCTGCAACTACCCAGACCCAGACCCAGAGTTCATTGTTGACCCACCCCAACTTCCACCCCATTTCTGATCTCCTGGAGCACAGGGGTGGGGTGGGGTGGGGTGGGGTGGGGGCGTTGGTCCTATAGACCCAGAGCTGCAGGACTCCACAACACAGGGCAGCAACGGGATGTCCAGGAAGAGTCCCAGTGAGGGCCCAGCGTCAATGGTGTAGCAGAGACCATGGACTTCGAACCAGACCAATGATTCCTTGAGATGAACGCCTCCATGTAAAAATGTATGGATAAAGGGGTTTACTGTGGTGGGGCGGGGAGGAGGAAAGAGCTGATGCTTTTCCAGAAGACTGAAGTTCGATTCCCAGAACTCACAGATGGCTCACAGCTGCTTGTAACTCCAGATCTAGGGGATCCTGTATGCTTGTGCATACACACACACACACACACACACACACACACACACACACAGAGAGAGAGAGAGAGAGAGAGAGAGAGAGAGAGAGAGAGAGAATACAAAGAGAAGGCAGAGGAGGGAAAGGATTAAATGGCAAGCCGGTGGGTCTGCACGCAGCTGTTGTATTATTCCTTCAGCTTTACTGTAAGTCCAAAATTATATTTAAAAGGTTTTTTTTAAAAAATCTTTTCAAAGTTTTGTTAGGGATTTCTGGACCTGATTGCAGAGCTCAAAGTCCCAGCCCTTCCTTTCTCTGCTTCCCCAACTGTGATGTCATTTTCCCAAGTATCCGTGTAAAGGCAAGAACCCACATGGTCTGGCCTGGTCAGCTCTTATACCAGCGGAATACTGAGGGCCCAGCTCTAGGCTGCTTCCCCTCACATAAGGACTTAGCAAAGCTGGGAGCTTGATATAGCTCTTGCTTGTGAACCGACGCCTGACTTTTTTCCCATCCTTGCTCCAGGCTTTCTCTCTGGTTTAGTTTATTTCCTAGCACTTCCCCATATCTCCCCAGCATGACCTGTGGCCTCAGGGGTACCAGGTCTTGAAGGCTGTTAAGCCTGAAAAACTGCATGCCTATGCCCTGACCTGGACCCCCACCAGTTACTGGAACTGCTAGTTGCTACTAATCTCAAGTGGTCAGGTTGGAGCTGAGGTCTCCAGCACCCCTCCCATTCTGGGGCAAAGGACACACGTGAGTAACTCTGTTCCCCATAACCAGAGCAAAACGGAGGTGAGAAGCTCCCCTCTAGGTCTTGGGAATCATCCCCGGAAACCACAGGCTTCTGGATTTAGCGCTGGGGCCAGACCTCCAAAGGCTTGGTCACCCCCAAAATGTTTTTTAAGCTTACCGGCCCCTGCCCAAAATAATACCATTAGAGCTCCGCTCTCCAGGGAAGAAATCGTTTTCGTGCATTAGCTTCTCCAAAAGTACAGATCTCACTGTTGTGTAGGGTCAGGGTTCACAAACTTGAATATGTGAAAAACAGAACAACGTCTTTTTGTTTTCCGTAAATGAATTAGATTTAGCTCTGAGCCGATGTTGCAGGGAGCTGGTGGGAAATTCAGCCCCTGCAGTCCCTTTAGTGATGGGCAGAGGTCTGGAGGTCTTGGCAGCGGCTCTTCCAGTTACTGAGAGCCTGCGTGCTTGCCCAGTGCCATGGCTCCTTTCAGTTTGGGGGTGCCCAAGGGGTTACTCACAGCTGAGATCCAAAGCTCTTTGCCTTTTTGTTCCGTCCCGCGTCCATCTCAACCTCTAGGAGATCTGTTTTCTCTCCTCCTACAAGTCCTACTTTTCAAGCTCCCTCCACCCCTTTTACAAGTGGGGGAACTGGACACAGGGGCACGGTGGTCTTTAATCCCAGCACTCTGGAGGCAGAGGTAAGCCAAGGCCAGGCTGTTCCAAACCAGCCAAGGCCCCACAGTTAGATCCTGTCCTAAAACAAAATAAAAAGGGAGGAAACTGAGGCCTAGAAAACAAGGCACACAGCAGACAGAAATGGTGGTGATAAAATCAGCCCCTGAGAAAGAGTGTGTGTGTGTGTGTGTGTGTGTGTGTGTGTGTGTGTGTGTGTGGTGTTCCTCAGGGGACTTTAATTCATCCAAAGCCTGTGTCTTCACTGTGCACCGGGAAACTCAAATAGAAGAATTTGGGGCCCGGTGGCAAGCAAGCAGGAAGTTGTTTGGGGACGCGGGTCTTTCTGATACAGATGCCCCTCCTGACAGAGTGGAGAGAATTAGACTTGCAACCCTAAATTCTAGTTCTTCCGCCTGCTCACTTCAGCAGGTTTTGTTCCTTCGTGACCTCGGTAGTTACGACTGTCTAATGGCGTCAGTTTAGATGCTCACGACTTTCTCTAGCTAAAGGAGTTATAACCCTCAATCTCCACTCCTGAACACTCAGCAGCCGTGATAGCTGTCTCACTCACCACTTCCCCCGGGGCTTTGGTAAGTAGAGACAACGTGGGGTGCCCTCCAGAGTCACAAACATGCTCAACACCACCAAGAACTTGTTTGGAGTAGAAGCTGAGAGAGAAGAGGAGGAGGAAAACCCGAGAGACCCGGGGCACACTGGCCCTGCTTATTCTCCCACACTTCTCAAGACAAAAACATCTGAGGTACAGCTGGAGAGACTTAGACACCACTCAGTGCCAGGCCCAGGCTTGAAGTCCATGCCGCCGCAGGTTAAGAAGGGGCTCTGTAAAAAGTCATTGCCGGTACCTGATAAGATCGCCCCGAAGTTTCTTGTTTTAGATAGTGAATGAATTATGTGCCAAGTGATGTCCAGTACTTTCTGAACCTAGGAAGGGCTCCTTTCCTTTAAGTTAGCAGTCCTTGACTATTCTTAGATTTCTGGGGTTCCCATGGTCCTCAGCCAGAAGAGAAAACCTCTACTTGGCAGTCCCCAAACCCTGCAAGGTCTGGGCAAGTCCTCCAAACCCAGACCTCCTCATAGTGAATCCACGCTGTGGGCAGGAGCTACTGCTGCTCCATCAGCTATATGGTCTACACCACTGGGGCTTCCATCCCTTTGCAGTAATGCTAGCTGCTTTGGTCTGGGCCCACCCTCCAGGAAATCTTCCCAGGCTGATCAAGTTTTCTCAACCCAGGCAGGCTCTTTCTTGGGGACACTGACACCCCATCAATCCCCAGCAGCCACCTGTGATCATTTCCTTGCCAAGTCTTGATCTTTCTACTTGGGAACAAGCAAGTGTTCTGCCAGGTCCTGAAGCAGGGCCAGTAGGGCTGGAGAGAGATAGGGGGATGGAGATGTTTCCTAGATGAGGCCGGCCTGGCACTGGAGACAGCTTGACACTAAATGACAAAGGCTGTTCTTGTGAAGGAGACAAAACTCCAGAGCAGGTCTGATTCCTTCCTGCTACCACTTTCAGGCCCAGAGAGTCTTCCCGGAAGCTGCCAGCAGATAACCCTGTGATGAGTGACTACTTAAGACTGCACCATTTAATGCAATCCCCATTGGCAGACACAGGTGACTCTTGAGCCTTTGAAATACAGCTCCTTCGACCAGAGAAAGTCCAAAAGTGCACACATAGCACACCAGATCCTAAAGGTTAATTCAGAAAATAATGTAAAATATCTCAATAATAGTTGATATTGATGAGACATAAAATTAAGTATATTTGGGATATAGTTTAGGTTAAAATAAAATACGTTTTCTTCTCATGGCCGTGGTGAGAACTGAGCTCAGGGCCTTAGGCAACTGGGCAATTGCTCTACTGCTGAGCTACACCTCCAACTCTAAGCTTTATTATTAAAATGAGTTGTTTGACTTGTTTTTAGCATGCTTGAATTCCAAGGTTCAATCTCCTGCACTAAACCAAAAGACTTTTTCCATTTACATTTTTATGTAGTTATAGGAAAATTTGGAGCTGCAGATGAGGCTCACATTGTGCCGTTTCAATTTTACGGAGGAGGAAACACGTTTCAGAGAGATTGAGGGACTTGTTCTACAACTTCTGCCCCAGGGTTTGTGTCCCCAAGGGACAAATGCCTTCCCCAAGCCCTGCTGTGGCTAGGGAAACAAATGCCAGGATGTTTGTTGCTCAGAGTCACCCTGCTCCCCTTCTCCCTGACTGTGACAATCAGTAGTACATTCTGTGTTTGAGGGCAGCCTCCGAGTTGCTGCTGAGAGCCATGGGTGTTGCAAGTTCCCCAAGAAGTCCAGGTTTGACTGATATATTGTTTGACTTTCTTCTCTGTCCTCAGCCAACTCCACCTATGGCTAAAGGTCCTCTGCTACTTTAGCCCCTATCAACTCGGCAACCAACTGAGGTTCCCCTTCCAGACAGTAACTCTTGTGAGGTTCCTCGCTACCTCACATGACATGACAGGAGCATCCTAGAGGGCGGGTGTCCACAGCCAGTTCAGTGCATAGGTGATATTCCCAGGCTTCTGCAGCAGCCGCTGCGGCAGCAACCATGACATCGGGAGAAAGTTCTTTGTAAGAAGAGCTCCAGGAGGTATTAGCTTCATGGCTGTACACCTGCTTTGGGGTCCTGGACTTGGTTCCTCTGTGAGGTATTTGGGAGGGCAGCCTGTGGCCCTAGACTGGACACAGATTCAATTATGCCTGTGCCCTCCATGGGCCTATGTCTCTGACGCCCACCCTGACTATCCAGGGAAGGCTTCTCTGGCTATTGTGAGCAAGCAGAATCTATCTTGTCTTGTATCCTTGAAATGAACCAAGGATCTTGCTCTGGATGAAGAGTCCAGACCCAGCAATAGGTCCCTAGAGGCCAAGTTTGCTGGAGGCGTTTGGGATCCAGATGGGCCATCCCATTTAGATATAAAAGGGTCAGATTTTAGGCGGTGGTTATAACATAAGGAGGCCACATTGGATTTTTAAATAGTTTTAAATTTGAAAAATGAATTAAGAGAAAGGACTTGTGGAGTGAGGATTCTTGGCAGCCTTGGGATAATTATAAAACCAGCTCCAATTTTCCAAGTCCTTAACAGTGCCAAGCCTGAGGTACCACAATCCCCAGAAGGACTGGACAAGGTCTCCGGCACACCCATCAGAATTCGACTATTCTGCCACCTCCGGGAGGCCACCATCATGCCCCCTTACATCCAGATGCATGGTGTATAGCAAGAGAGAGGTCAGACAGATCATTTCAACCCCTGCTATGCCACATGTCTTTATACCTCACCTGTAAAATGAGGGTAACGGCAATTCTCAGACAGCAGGAAGGAGGCTGGACCTCTGCCTCGGGCCCTTGGCTGCTCTTGCAGTTCATATTGTTAGCATGGCTAGCTTTACTTCCCCTTTGCCAAAGCCACCTGCCCATAACTGGGAAAAAGCTTACCTTCAGACCCTTCCCCTCCCCTTTGCTCCTGAAACCCAGAGAAAGAAACCAGCCTGAAGTCAGGGACACAGCTGTGCCTGGCCCTGTGTAAGGCAGCCACTGCAGAGGGGCCTCACCTTTCCTGTCCTCCTACCTTCAACCACGCTGGAGGCGGATGTGCCCTGAACTTGGGAACAAGAGGTGCAAAAGAGTAAGCCTTCCTCTTCTTTTTCTTTTTTCTCTCTGCCCATCCCTTCTTCCCTTTCTTCTTCTTCCTCTCTCTCCTCTCTTTCTTTTTATAGCACTGTGGACTGAACCTAGGCCTTGTGCACGTTCGGTAAGTGCTATGTCTAAGCTATACCTCCAGCCCTCTTTTCACTCTGATTTCTTACTTATTCTCTGGAAATTTCACACACGCATACAGTGTATTTTGATCTCATCCGTCTCCTCCGATTACCCACCTCAAACTCCCTCGGGACCCATCAATCCATCTCACTCCCAACTTCAAGTCGTTATTATTAATAGTCCACCAAGTCCAATTAATGTTGACCACGTGAGGCTGGCCGTGGAACCACATGCTGACTCATAAGCAACCAGCTAGCTGGCTAGTGAGAGTCTCCCCAATAAAAGTGACTCCCTTTCATACCAGCCAGCAACTGCCTATAGTGCCCCAGAGAGGGCCGGCACCTGGGGCCCCTCTCTCCTCCTTTGGCTTTCTATCTTGAGACAGTCTCACTGGGTTGCCAGGCTGCCTTTGAGTTTGCAGTCCAGGCAGATCTTGAACTCACTCTTCTGCTTCAGCCTCCGGAGTTGCTGGGACTCCACGCCTATACCACCAAGCCTGGCAAGTTCCCCTTCTAACCTTCCAGAATTCAAAGTCAGAGGCCCAAGGCCCAGAGGTACCCTGTGACCAAAAGTGTCTTTTTAGTCTAATGAAAATGACAAGAGCTAGGGTGACCTGCCCTCAGCCTCTGCCGGCCCTGCTCTCAGCCAGGATCTTCCTCCCCAAGGTGCCCCTCAGCCGTCCCTCCCTTGCTTTTGCTGCAATGGTCCCTATCCTGTGTCCTCAGCCCTTTACTCCTCGGTCCTTTCACTGACTGCACAGCTGCCTCCCTGGGGTCGCAATGCTCACTGAGACTCTGAACCCCAATGTGAGCAGCCACAGGCATTCCCTGCAAGAGAAGGAAGTACTTCTGATGTAAATTTAAGGGGACACTCATTTTTAGGTTTCAGAAAATACAAAGTTTAGACCTAGATTTTATGCCACCTCAAATGATCCTTCCAGGGCTGGTGAGTATGGACAGCTAACGCAATCAGTTCCTCTTAGGATTCTGTCCCACCCCCTGGGCACATTCTCTGGGGGCATTCTCTGATCTCTTCTTTCTTGCCTGTCCTCTGCTGTTCACTGTCTCCATGCTACTGGCCACCACTTCCTCCTCACTCCGTGGGAATCTGCCCCATTTGCACACCTGGCCCTGCCCATGGCTCCTCAGTAGTCCGCCCCCCCTCCCAAACCCTTGCCCTATGGTCAACACTACAGCCACATTGGGCTCTCACCTGGGAACACCACACCCGCCCTCTCCTCTACCTCACACATGCTGCTCTTCTTTTCTGCCTTGGAATACTGGCTAGAATTACATTTCTTCTTCCAAGAGGGAGTCTCTCCTTCCTTCTGCTTCCATCAGCTACTGCCCAGTGCCGGTCCCTCCTTGACTCACTACCGCCGGCTCCCCACAGCCTAGAACAGTACTGGAGAGAGCAGAGGCACTCAGGTGGAGTTTGTTCCGTGAATAAATGACTTTATTTGCTAGTACATGAATGGATTGTTATGTAGGTGGCTTTGGTGGCTGGGTAGGAGGAACAAAGAGAGACAGTGTATAAGCTAGAGCCAGGGCCTGCCCGTGGCAGCGTGTGGCTGGAGGAGGCCACATCACCTCCAGCATCTGGGTGCTATTTTAATGGCCTGGCAGTGAGGTGCATGTATGGCAGAGGCCTGCAAAAGAGGTAATGCAGAGTGGGCAGCTCTGCCCACCTCCAGTTATTGCTTGAGTCTTTATGGTAGAGACAGCTGCCTACCCCAGGGAGCTGTGTCTTGCCCATCACAGTGTGAGCTCCAGTTTGGGCTGCTGACACAGCCAGCTGGAAAGACAAGAGGACATTCCTAGGGGCCTCCTTTGGGTCTTGGGGAACAGAGACAGCCCAGACTTGGACCCTTCTCAGTTCCTGTTCTTCCAGCCCCTCAGGGCAGCAGAAGGGTACTTCCAACTCCAGAGTCCCATCAAGAACCCTCCGATGTGGCTAAGGAACAAGCCAGCTGAAGGAGGGCCCACAGCACCCTCAGGGAGCGAGCCTCAGATGGTTCGGTGTCCGCTGACATGGAAGCCCTTGGGAAGATGGTGCCCCAGTGGCTGGCTGGGCAGGTGGGAAGCTCAGGCCTGGAAGGATGCTCTGACCACTCGGCCCTTCAGCGGCTGTGGTGGCCGGAAGTTGTTTACCATGTGGATCCTGTCATCGTCCTCCGAGGTGAAAAGCAAGCTCCGAAATTTCTCCATCTTAAGACAAAAAGGATGGTCATGGCTGGGATGGGTGCTGTTTTCCTCTATAACCCCAGCTGCTGCTCACGGAACTCTGCCCTTCTTCTGCTTGGCTTCACTCTCTCTACCCTTAGTTATCTGTTTCCTACTGGGTCTCTGAACAAGGAACTAGAAGGCTAGCTCCAATCATGTCTAGTGGAGGCGTTTGGGCAATTGGAACTCTTCTGACTACAACACACTAAGAGTGATGCCAGGACCAGGTTTCTTCCCTTCTTGCCATGGTTGGGTCCTTAGCACTAGCAACCAAACTTACATCAGTCAAAAAAACCTTTGGTTTGGT
The DNA here is from genome assembly GCF_018167655.1 of Microtus oregoni. NCBI lineage: Eukaryota > Metazoa > Chordata > Mammalia > Rodentia > Cricetidae > Microtus > Microtus oregoni. Next base: position 48,665,582 of record NW_024543063.1, read on the forward strand.
GGTCAAAGATAAGAGTCCCATGGGAGGGCCAAGACCACATCTTGCTGGTTGGGAGTTACCCTACCATGGCTGAGATCTGAATGCTCCTACTCCTGGAACTCTGGGAGGACTCACCTGCCTCTCAGAGATTCTGATGGGCTCCCGGAGCACAATCCAAGTAACACTCTCACTGAGCGGGGGTGTGGTCAGGGAGCCGGGATAGGTCCAGTAGTGCCGGCTGGTGGGCAGGAGGCACTTGGGGTTGAAGTAGTTGAACTGGGCCTTGGTATCCTGGGCAGGATGGGAACCCAGGAATTAGAACACAGCTCCTACCAAGATCAGCCCAGCCACTTCCTTGCTTATTGCTGTCTGCAGGATTTGGGCCTCTCCTTGATATGATGATGCAAATTATGAGCAAATATCCGTGACCCCAAGTGCCACCTCCCAGCCAGGGCCAGGCCCTTTCGTTTGCTTATATGTAAAAGCTGTGGCTTTGGGGGCTCTCTAGTCATCGTTTGGATGCCGTCGCTGGGGCCAGGTGGCAGACCACTATCCGTACAATCAGCACTTTATACATACCCTACCAAGTTGTATGTTAAGCACCCGTGGGTGATGAAGAAGACCCTCATCTTGGGTCCCAGCCAGAGGTGCTGCCAGAATGCAAAAGTGAAGTGGGCCACTCCATGAGCCAGTCTCCCCCATGATCTCCCCCAGCTGGCCTCTCTAGAAAGGAACCCCTGGTCTCACCTTAAACCGAACCATGTAGAGTGCATCTGTCAGGCGGTTCATGCTGGGGTGCTCATCTCCTGTCTGTCAGGGAGAAGATGGTGTGAGCCCCCAATCCCTTCATTCTAAAACTAAGGTGCACATGCACCTCCCACACTCTTCTTCGCCCCAAGGGTCCACCACCCACCTCCAGGAAGACACCGACCACAGCCAGGCCATCAGGGGCTGCAGCCGCCTCTCCAAAAGTACTGTACTTCTTGGCATTCCAGTGGACCAGATGTAGCTGGAGAGGCAAAAAGAAGCTAAGCAAGGCCAGGGCTGAGTGCCTCCAGAAGCAGCGAGGGGCATGAAATCTGTCTCCCCATGCTCCCTCTGGAAGAGGCAGGGATCTTGGGATCCTAGGGAGCCCCTAGAGAACAACAAATAGGGAGCATCCATTCCACTCTAGGTCTCTAGGTCCTTCCTAAAACTCCAGGATGTGTTCAGGAGTGTGGACAGCATGCAGATGGGGAGAGGGTCTCTCCCAAAGGCCCTGGGTGCATTTCCACAGGTTCTCCAGAGCCCTTTCCCCAGGCATCCTTGAGCCCCACCCAGTCCCATACACCTTCCTTCCCCAGGCAGCAGAGAGATGCAGCAAAAAAGACCTCACCTCGCTGGGGAAGGACTTGCCATCCACCGTGTGCTCTGAGCCCACATCATGCTTCTTGCCCCAGTGGAAGTGGAGCTGCTTGAGACGATAGGGCCCTTCCAAGGGTCCCCCGGTCACCACTGTGTGTAGAAGAAGGATGTGGTAGTCAATATGGGAAATCACTTAACTAGGTGGCTGGGCTGGCAGTGTGTGTGTGTGTGTGTGTGTGTGTGTGTATGAGAGAAGAGGGGAGTTGGGGATCAAATGCAGGGCTTTATGCATGTTGACAAACACTTTATTGATGAACTACATCTCCAACCAAGGGCTCCATACTTTATCAATTTTGACTATGTTGGGGATTGAACCCAGAGCCTCAAATATGCTAGGCAAGCACTCTACCACTGAGCTATCTCTCACCCTTTTTGGACTTTTTTTTTCATTTTGAGGTAGGGACTTGTTAAGTTTCTAGGCTCAGTTCTAACTTATTATCCCCCTGACTCTGCCTCCAGAGTATCTAAGACTACAGGCTTATACTACTAAACCTGGTTAGGGGCTATAGTTTCCATATGGAAAACCTGATGGATAGGATGTGGGTCTGTCCTACCAGTCCCTACAGTCTGACCCCCAGTCTGGGTCAAGGCAGAAGGTGTGATAGCCTTCTGGGTAGAGGGCTTTGCACTGGTTCCTCCTCCCAACTCCTGCCAGGTTTTCTGTAGACTGGGCTCCCGCCTCTCAGACTCTTTGTTCCCACTAACAATGGGCCTCCTATGTCTGGGGTCCAGACCCAAGGCTGAGTTGAAACAATTATTTTTGTCTGTTATTTTAGTAGCTCAGGAGGGACAGGATTTATTTGGGGGCCAATTTTGTCTTATTTTTATTATTTATTTTGGAGACAAGGCCTCCCTATGTAGATTGGGCTGGCCTTGAACTTTCAGAGATCAACTTGCCTCTGCCTCCAAGTACGGGGATTAAAGGAGTGTGACATCATGCTTGTGTGGACCTATTTTATAAAGGAGGACAATAGGACAAAACGAGGCGCTGAGCTATAGTGCGAGTCCACAGCTTCTGTGTCCCAAACTCCTAGCCACCAACCAGGCTGCATCACTTCCCTACAACCTGGACCCTCGTCAGAACATGGTATTGCCTTGGAACAGGAGGCCAGCTCCTGGGAGTCCCTACCCTCCCAGCTAGTCTCAGGGCCTCCCAGGACCAGCCCCTGTACAAATGGCCTGTTTGGAGGGCCCCAGCCATGCTGAGTTTGTGTCTTTCTCACCCTGATAGCTGATGATCTAGGGCTACGCATCAGGCCTCTTGAGACTGATAGAATTTCCAGCTGAAAGGGATCTGTTGGTGGAGAGGCCCCAGCTAGGCCTGAATGTGAGCTCCTAGATCAGGTGACATCTAAGCTCGGAGTTCTACCAGGCCCCTTTATGATGGGTGATCAGGCCAAAATCCAGAGGCCTGTCTCTGCTGCCCTCCCTTATGTTAGAAACAGGCTATCTAGGGCCATAGTACAACAGGTTGACAGAAAGAGTCAGGGCTTGGTGGTGGCTCTGCACAGAATCCTAGGCTGCTCTGTGTCTGAGAGGCTTCTGGGTCCATCTGTAGTGTTTCTCTCCTAGAACCCTACAGGATGGTGCCAGGGGGTGTCTCCCTTCTTGCTTTCTCTGGTTCACTGTAAACTCTCTGTGTATTTTGATGCTCTGTGGATATTAGCCCATTTGACCTCGGGAGTAACCTACAACGGGTGGTGGCAGAGTCCCATCTGTCTTCCTCTTTCCACTGACTCTCTGGCTCCTCTGGCCTGGCAGGGAAGTAGAGCCCCAGTCAGGCCTCTCATGTAAGCCTTCAGACCAGTTATACACAACCTCACTAAAGACTTGCCTAAGGCCTCTACCTAGGGATTTACCTTTGAGACCTGGATTCTGGTCCTAAGGCAAAGAGGCATGTTTGAGTTGAACAACTGAAGGCTGTTCAAAGGGAAAACCATGAATACTGCTTCTCCATGTCATTCATGGTCATCTAGGGTCCCATGTTGCCTTCCCAAGGCTCTGGATAAAAGACTTTGCTTAGAATCCAAAACAAGGTAACATACCGTCTGTCTTTTCTAAGGCTCTGCTTGGCTTCCATCTGCAGGAAGGACTATGGCTGAGCCTCTTCTCCTTTCACTACTTCCCAAGGAACTCAGAGCTAAGCAACTAATGTCATTCTCTTTAGGAAAAGTGGGGCTTTTCTTTTCTCTTGATTTTCTGTTTGACAGATAAGTTCTCTTGAGTGCTTTCATTGAGAAGGAGGTAGGGAGGAGTGAAAAACAAGAATGATATTTCCTTACATAAAGAAACCCTCACAGGTCCTCTTCTTACCCCACTCTCTCCCTTACAGACCCTGTGATGAGAACAAGATTTCTTCAAAAGAGCGTATTCCTAAGGCTTCTGCCAGGGAAATTATCTTGGAAATCTGGACTCTGGTCCTAAAGCAAAGAGGCCTGGGAAGGCACGGCCACAGTTTCCTGCAGGCTTCACTCTGGTCCATGATGGTGAGAATTGAAGCGACCTATTAAGTTGGAGCAGGCATGTTCTGGCCTACAAACTGCTCCTTCACAAACTGTCATCTAGACCCCTTGTCCTGTGTCTGGGCTCTGTGTGAAGGCTTTGTCTAGGATCAGTATAAATGCTGCTTTGCCTTCTGCTCCTGGGGGTCTCCTAGGCTTTCTCCCCTCTGCAGCAAGGACAGAGGCTTACTGAGCATTTGATAACCCAGCTGATGAGGGGAGGGTGTTTTAGTCTGGGTCACTAGCCTTAGTTGGTCTTGAACTCACTATGGAGCCAAGGATAACCTTGAACTTTTATCCTCCTGCCTCCAGTTCCAGAGTTGTGGGATTACAGTTGTGTACCACTAAACCTGGGTTTTATGAGATGCAGGGGCTTAAACCCAGGGTCTTGTGCATTCTAAATAAGCATTGTACCAACTGAGCTGTATCCCCAGGGCCTTGTGCATGCTGGGTAAATGCTCAACCACTGAGCCTCGGCTATGGCAATGGGTTCTTGGGAAGGCTAAATAATAAGAATTTGCCTGAATTCATCCATCCATCCTTTCTTTCTTTTGTTTGTTTATTTGAGATGGGGTTTTCCTGTGTAGCCCTGGTTGTCCTAAAACCCGTTCTGTAGTAGACCAAGCTGACCTCAAACTCAGAGATCTGCCTGCCTCTCTCTCCCAAGGGCTGGGATTAAAGGTGTGTGCCACTACTGCCCGTGTGAGGTTGCCTGAGTTCTAGCAATGTAACCTGGCACAAAGAGCATCTCAATCTCCTCCTCTTCCTTTGTGCCTCCTGGTCTGATCTCGGGGAAGATGGCATGGCTCTAGGCCACAAGCAGGTCAGTGAGAGGCTAGGAATGAAAACAAACATGATTTGAAGCTCTGAGAGGAAGGGAAGAAAGGGAGTTAGCATTTCGTGAGCATCTGTCTTATGCAGCACTACAACTGTCCCATCAGATTTTTCGACTGCCCCCTCTATGGCCCTAGAGAATACTATCGCTCCATTTTATGCAATGAGAGACTGAGACTGAGCTCTGGGCTTCACTGCAGTTTGTGAGAAGTAGAGTTTCACTTCCCTATCACAGCATGCTGCCCCTCCTAAAATTGCCCCACCCATGGTGAGGACACGAAAGGGATTTGTGCCATATTTTGGTTGAGGCCACTTACCAGTTCTGTCATCACTGTCATTGAAGTCCACCTGGACAGAGTGGCCATTGTTGGTGATGCTGAGGGACATGCAGGTCTCATAGAAAAGCTCCAGTGGCTGCAGGCTGGGTGAATATACTGCCTGGCTGGACACGATATTGATAGGTGACTGGCGATCTCCCTGGGCAATGGGATACAGCTTGTGCCAGTTTGAAGGGCCTATGGGTACAAAGGGAAGGGTCAAGGACTCAGATCGGCCAAGCTGTGAGCTGAAGGATGCTCAGGGGTGGGGGGCACAAACCCCGAATTCTAATCCCACCTCTGCCACTTCTTGATTTCATTACCTTGTCAGGGAAACAGCCCACCAAACCCTCCCATTCCTTTCCCTAGCACTGCTAGGAGCCCAGAGAAGCACTGTAGGGCAGGGAACGTTACATAGCCGTAGACTCAGAGGTGATTCCAGATAGAAAATTCACCCAGCCCCCAGAAAACACTCAGAGAGACCCCTGGGCATCTGAAGCCACTCTACTATACCTGACCCCATCAAGAAGTTAGCCTCTTCCTTGTACCCTGAGGGACTTAGTGCAAATTTGGGCATTTGGAATAAAAAACTCAGATCAACCTGACTTTCAGTAGGTGACATGTTTTCTCCCCACAGTCACAACTTTATGAGGTAGAAACCAGCATGATGTCCATGCCATAGATGAGAAACTGAGGACCAGTCATGCATGCTCATACATGCACACATGCAGTGGTATAAACACATAGTATGTGTATGGACTGCCTCTCCATGTCTTCCCCATGTATGTGCTGACAAGTTCATACAGATCCTCCTGTGTACATACTTGTAGGCATAAAATATGCGGTGACCTGAGCTCACCAGATCAAGAAGGTCCAAGCTTTCCCTGCCCGCCAGCCTTGCTGATTACATCTGACACACACATATGCACCCTCATACATAAACACCTCCTATTGGAATCCCAATGAAAGGACCACAGCAGAACACATACCCATGCACACACACACCCAAGAGTGCATGCACATACACACACACACACACACACACCTGCACGCACACCCACAGGCACCCACCACCTGCCTCCCAGAGGCTCCATCTGCAGTGGGGAGGCTCAACTTCTCCCCGGGGAACATCCTGAGATGCAGTCTATTTTTAGAGCTACTGCCGGCTGGTGCTTCTCCCCCTTTTTGGCTTCTTAAGTTTTCCCGAGAAAACAGCAGCAGGTGCCGACAGAGCTGTGTCCCCAATGGATGACTCAGAACGGTGGCCCAGCCTCACTGGGTTATTTTTGAAGTCCTGTGAGCGCTGCCGCATTTGGGCACCTCTGTCCTCTGTCCTTCCCTGCCCGAAGGTGGATCGCCCAGATCTGACTGGGTGAGGGGTAGGTACCCGAAGACAACAAGCTGTTCATGATGTTCAAGGCACAGGGCTAGAGGACAGCGCTAGCAGGAAGGTTAGGGACAGGGCACTGGGACTACGGGGGCGGTGGGGGTGGGGGAGGGCACTTAAAAGCAGATCCAATACATGCCTCTCTCTCCATCTCTGCCTGCCTCTGTCACTTACTTTAACCCTGAATGTCTCTGTCCAGTTTAGTATGTCCAAATCTGAGGTTCCCCTGCCAAAACACGATTCTTTGTTTCGGTGGGGGGAATCCCTGACAGGACAGAAACCGCAGCATCTATGGGATTCCCTCTGGTCAGCTTCCTAACCTACAGAATAGTCCAGTATGTTCGCTCTCTCTCACACAAAGTGACTATTCCTAGAAAAAGTGGGGCCAGAGGAATAGTAGTACCCCTCCAGCACTTGCTCCCCTCTCCACTTGCCCTGCCTGGGTTCCCCCTCCTGACAGTCACGATCTTGGGTGAACAACCTTCTTCTCTGGGAAATGGAGAAGCCTTTGCTTGGCCCACACCCTATCTCTTCTTGGCAAGAAACTCGCCCAAAGGGAACTGACCTGCCCCATACCCACACTCAAGCTGTCTGGCTCACTGGCTTCCTCTATCCTCCCTCTGCATACCAAAGAAACTGAGGCAGAATGGAGGAGCGGTCCTAGCCAGACCTGGCATCCATGGCCCCACTCACGTAGGATGCGCTTAAAAACTCTACCGGGTATAGACACCCAGACATTCCTGTGTGTCCCCAGGTGCCCTCCCGCTTTCCTCACATACCAGCCTGCACCGCTGCTCGGACACTCCAGCGGAAACTCTCTCGCGGGGACACCGAGCCCAGTTCCCGAGAGGTTCCCGCATACCCGCTGTGCGCGCTCCCCGCAATGACACCCGCTCATGGCGCTGCGACGTGGCAACCCCCCTCCCACCGCCGTCGCCCTGAGCCACCTGCAAGCGCTGCGCACGCCGGGGGAGAGAGTGCGGGGCCGGGTGGGAGCCAGCGCTGCAGTCCCGCGCCGCGCGGAGGCGGCAACAAGACGCGCTCAGCTACCAAGTGGTTCGTCGGCGGGCCCGGGGCGCAACGCGGACTTTGCTCCCGGATCAGAGGAAGCAAGGCAAGGATCGGATTTGGAGGACTGCACGAGAGAGAGAGAGGTCCGGGTGGGTTCTGGAGCGCGGGGCTTGAGGGTTCCGAAAACCTGGTCGGAAGCGCGGGTCGCAGCGAACCCAGCTGGGAGAGAACCAGGGGTCTGCGCCTACCGTCGTCCTGGCCGTAGCCCCAACAGTGGTGGCCGGTCATGCCGCTGCTGTCCCCGCGGCGGTGCACCTGCCGGATCCGCTCCGTCCGCTTGCTCCGTCTGCGGCTCCGGCCCCGCTTGCTGCGGTGGAGCAGCCTCTTAAAGTGGCGGCAGGCGGGAGGAGCGGTTCCTCAGGGACCCGCCTCCCACCCCCCAACAGTGCAAGAGAGGCTGGTCCTGTCCTGCCCCCACCCGCACGCAGGTCGGTGAAGTCCCAAGTCGAGGTAGGAGGTCAAGAAGAGATAAGCCTATTCCTCCTTCTTATCAGCTGAGTCCCGACCATCCTCTTTCTTTTCTGCCTGCCCGTGCAGGAACTCTGGGAAAGGAGATACTATCTATACTGAGGACTACAGGAGTTCACTTCGCATCCTCCACCCCAGGCTTGTCTCTGGGCAGTCAGTGCCATCATTGAGGACCTGGGTTTTGGTTTCCCAAGTACCCTGGGGTAGAAAAAAAATGTTGCACTGGCCCGCAAGTGTCCAGAACCGAAGCTTAACCTGTTTTCCAGATGCTATGTTGGGGGCTGGGTCGAGCTTTAGGTCCTCCCTGTGATACAGACACCTCTGCAAGCCACGGTGCGTACACTGATGCTATGGAACAGTGTAGAAGACTGAGGTTGGAAAGATGAGATGACTCACCCAAGGTCATCTAGCTAAAGGGCCGGGGATTTATTCCCAGTTTGTCTCATTTCAGATGCTCTGAGGACAAGGGGATCCTCTGGATATGAAGAGCTGGGCACCTGGGTGTAGATGTGAGGGCTAGGCATAGGATTGTCAATCTTCAAACCCTTGACCCAAGTGCAATTGGAGCCCCGAAATACAAGTAGGAAAGAGGGGCATCAACCAGTGGGCTGGGAGGAAGCTAGACCCACTGAAGACATTATGGTGGAGTCAAGTACGAAGTCTTGCCTCCCAGTGTCCCTCTGACTCTCTGTAGCCTCCCTGCTTCAGGAACATTCTGCTTGCCTTTCTAAAGCCCGCTGTTTGTGCTTCCTCTCTTTGCCTCTCCATAACCATCAATGCACCTGCTGAGCATTTAGGCTGTCCCCTTTGTTGTCACAGTGAAAACCTGCCTCAGCCCAACATTTTCCCATCCACCAGTCCTGGTCCTTGCTGTAGCCTCCTCCTGGCATGTCTTCTCTCTTCCTCCCACTGGCTCCAGTAGGTACCATCTGATTCATCTTAGCATGTGGCCTTGTGCCAAAGATGGGGCTTGTTTCTGGCTCGGCCTCAGCAGGCAGTTTGGGGAAGATAAACAGATGGGTGGATGGAAGGACAGACACATAGTTTTACCCAGGGCCCTAGGCCCACGAGGAACCATTTGTAGAATCTCTCTGCTGGTCAGACGTCAACCAGGGAATACTGTTCCAGCTTCTGCTCTTGGCTGACCCTGGGAAGTATACCACCTATTATCTCCTCATCTACCTGGCTTCCCTACGTGTCTGACACTGCCTCAATCTCTTCTTCCAGTTCTCCAGATAAAGATGCTTCATGAATGGATAGCTAGTCAGCTGGACCGACTTCAGTGATTTGCTAGTCCTGTAAAGTTGCCCTGCTTTAACCCAAGAGCAGAAAGAGGTTCTCAATACAGATCTGACCTCAGGGTAGGGGCCAAAGACTCATGTTTCAGATGTAGGGGGTGGTCTCCAAGAACAGCAACCATGGACAGTCCATTAATATCTGTTTGTTTGAGACAGGGTTTCTCTGTGTAGCCCTGGCTGTCCTATAGAACTGGCTCTGTAGATCAGGGTAGGCTTGAACTCAGAGATCTGTCTGCCTCTGCCTCCTGAGTGCTGGAATTAAAGGCATGCACCACCACACCTGGCAATTTCAACATTATTGAAACCCTAGATCTCCAAGCCAAAAACACCACCTACAGATTGGCAAGACAGTAGCCTCCAGTCTTATCTCCTAAAGCAAACCAGACACCCTGCCCCTGAAAGATTTACAATCTTCAGAATCTTTGGGTGGTACAGACTCCACTGACCCCTCCACTTCACAGCAATGGAAGTCTTTTCCATATGTATTTATGATACTTAAAGAATAACACTGGGTGGCTGGATTGCTCAGTGGTTAAGAGCACTTGTAACTCTTGCAAAGAACCCGAATTCGATTCCTTGCACTCACACAGCAGATCACAACACTCTGCAACTCCAGTTCCAAGTATATCTGATGCCCTCTTCTCCCTTCCTCAGGCATCAGACATGCAAGTGGTACACACACATACATGCAGGCAAAACACCCATACACATAAAAATAAATGTTAAAAAATGAATAAAACTGGAATTCACATCCATATGCATCCAGTAGCACCTGGATAGTAACCCAGGGGAGACTTTTGCTCCATTTTACAGATGACGCTAGCAAGGCTCAGAGAGGTAGAGTGATGGGTCAATCGTACACAGCGAATGGCAGAGTGACAATCCAGGCTGTTGGGCTCCTCATTTAAGCCTTTTAAAATCACAGGGAGTGGATTTCACATTTGTTTCTCATTTGGCTAGACATATGCAAAGAGTCAAGGAAAGTGAGGAAGACTGTTGTGTAGATTTGAGGGAGGAGACTGAAGATGGGAAGGGTGAGGAGGGTACAAGACACAGGTGGGAAGTGCCCATTACTAACTAGTCCTTTAGAAGGATTAGAGCACACACAGTGTATTACACCAAATGAAAGCCCCAAATTCTTGCTCTCCTGCAAGCTATTCCTCAGTAATTTTCCCTAGTGCTGGGGATTTAGACAGGTATGAAGATCCAATGACATCTGCCCTCTCAAGGGAAGGCCCGGTGGCTCCTGCAGCCCATTCAGGTCAACCTGGGGGAGACTGTGCCCCCCACTCAGAGACCTCCAGTTCCAGTTACATGCTCTCTTTAAAGCCAAACTGATTTCTCTGATTGAGAGTTTACTATCAATCTCAATGTCTCAAAGACTTCAGTGGCTCCTGGTTTTCACAATGATGCAGGGGGATAAAGGATGTGGGAATACAAGAAAGGGCTGAATAAAGAGAGGGTGAGCAGCTTGCAAAGCCATGCCTCGCTTATCGCACAACCTTGGCCAGGTCTCACTTCCCTTTTCTAAAGTACAGTGTTTTTGCTCTAGAGGAGAGTGACGGGGTTGCCCTGGCCTTGCCCATCTTACAGGGATCTCCGTGGACATACATTGAAGCAACAGATGCCCAGTGCTGCACCGAGAGGCAGAACCATGCCTCCATCTCACTCCTTGTTATACATGGGAACTGTGAGCCAGGTTTGAGTCTTTACTTTTAGTACTAAAAAGAATTTCTTGGATTTGATCCATAGCAACGCACAATACACACACACACACACCACATATAATCCCACATCAAGTATGAGTGTATGTATAGATAGATAGATAGATAGATAGATTAGATAGATAGATATAGATATAGATATATTATAAAGTAATGGACTTGGATTGTAGACACAGACAAACCACACATATGTTGCCCATACAACTTTGTGACCTGGAACAAATTGCTTCACCTCTTTGAGTCTGCATTTATATTTTATTTACTAATTAATCTATAAGATAGGAATAGAGAGCCTATCAGGCCAAAAGATGGTCAGATAGGATGGTAATCATGACTTCTGGTACCCAGAATGGAATTCTCTGTTCCTAGGATTTCTACCCTTTCTCTTTTGTGTTGTTTGTTGGAGAATCTAAAACCCCAAGCATTTCTTTTCAAATTATAGAGACACATTTCACTGCAGAATCAGGAAAACACATGAAAGAAAATGTAAGTCACTGTGCTGTCACACACACCCCCTCCAAGCATTGCCACTGCTAATATTTTAGTGACTCTCAGGCTGGGCTTTTCTACTATGTGTAAGCAACCAAGATTATGTATATAGCCTGGTCACCAGCCTTTTCACTCACTGCCCTAAGTAAGCATGTTTCTGCCTGATTAGCCTTGGAGAACTTCACACTGACTCTTCATACACTGCGGTGGTATAAATATCACTGTACTGAACATTCTCATTCATTCATCGTGTGTGTGTGTGTGTGTGTGTGTGTGTGTGTGTGTGTGTGCGCGCGCGCGCATGCGATGACTTCCTTGGGATAAATGTCAAGAAATAAAGTGGCGGGGGCTTGAGAGATGGCTCAGTGGTTAAGAGCATTGGCTGCTCTTCCAAAGGTCCTGAGTTCAATTCCCAGCAACCACATGGTGGCTCACAACCATCTGTAATGAGGTCTGGTGCCCTCTTCTGGCCTGCAGACATACACACAGACAGAATATTGTATACATAATAAATAAAAATAAATATTTAAAAAAAAGAAAGAAAGTGGCCAGATTAAATGATACCTACATTGCCCAGTATCACTTTAAATGGCTTATTATTGTGTATGCATGTGAGGAGGCTTTGGGGCATGTGCTATGACATGCATGACAGTGGAGGTCGGAGGACAACTTTTGGGAGTCAGTTTTCTCCTTCCACTGTTGGTTCTGGAGATCCAACTCAGGTCACAAGGTTTGGAAGGCACTTCTACCAGCTGAGCCATCTGGCCAATGAAAGTAACTATTTTATATTTATTTTTTATTTATTGTTTTTTTTATGTGTGCAAGCACATATGTCCGTGTCCGTGTGTGTGTGTGTGTCCCCAGATGCCATGGCATATGTGTATAGGTCAGAAAACAACTCTCAGGACTCAGCTCTTTTTTCCCACCATGTGGCTACCAACTCCAGCTGTCAAGTTCAGCATTAGGTGTTACCTGCTAAGTCATCTTGCTAACCCCCATATTTTATGATCTGTATGTCTGTCTGAGACACAGTCTCACTATGTAGCCCTGACTGGTCTGGAACTTGTCATGTAGGCCAGGCTGGTCTTGAACTCATAAAGATCTGCTCACCTCTGCCTCCCCGGTGCTTGGATAAAAGGCATGCAATACCACATTCAATTCCCAAGTAACATTTTAAAGTGTAGAAAATAAAGTAGGGTCTGGAAAGATAGCTAAATTGTTAAGAGCACTGGCTGCTCTTCCAGAGGATCTAGGTTCAATTTCTAGCTTCTGTAACTGCAGTCTCAGAGGATCTGACGCCCTCTTCACGCTTCCAGCAGTTTCTGCACTCAGGCGGTGCACATAAACTCACTCGGGCTCACATACATAAATAAAAACAAATAGGTAAATATATAAGTATTTTCCTTCATCCTTTCATTCTGCAAGCATTTATCGATCACTTTGCAAATGTTAAGTGGGGGGGGCATGTTGTGAGAGATGTGACCATGAACATTACAGACCCACTGTTGCCTCAGGGCCTTATGAGGTTAGGGAGAGAGACAAGAATCAGACGATGAACATCTGGTGAAGAAGGGCAAAAGTGGTCAAGGGCAGACAGGCAGGGCTGGTGGCCAAGCACCAGAAGATATGTTCCTCTTTTCTTTCTTGGTGGATCTCTCACGAATCATAGGCTGTCTTCAACTTCCCCTAAAACTATAGACCAGTGTCTCTGGGTAGAGATCAACAAGGATGGATGAGATAACAGACTTGAATTGGGTCTGGCCAGAAATGTGATAACATCTGTTTCTAATTCTCAAGGGGGGCTAGTTCCCTCTCCCATTCCAAGCCTATTCTTGGTGTGCAAAGCAGGCTGCGCATGCACAAACAGTAAATGTTAGTCTCTTCTGTCAAGCACCATAAAACGCTTGTTTACAAAAAGGAATTAAACTCTTCTTATCACCCCAACACTGTGAAACCTCAGTGGGTGAGAATGTCATAAGTTCCAGGACAGGTACCAAAGCTACAGAGAAACCTTGTCTCAAAAAAAAAATTTTTTTTTTTTCCTTAAAGGAGAGGCACCAAGATGGCTCAGAAGGTCAAGGCTCCTGCCAAACTGGAGAACTGGGTTTTCCCTGGAGCTTGCGTGGAAGAAGAAGAGTGACCTCTGCAAGTAGTTCTCTGTTCTCCACAGATGTACTATGACATTCTTGTACACAGCCATAAATAAATAAATATTTAAACAATTGCAAGAAATGCATGCTCTGAGGTATCTTTTTACAGACACCAACACCTCAATCCTTCTCAAAATCATGCATTCGCAGGCAGTAGCCCCCTCCCCGGTGTATTTCATTTCCAATCACATTTGTTGATCTTTCCTTTCCTGGTGCCATTGTGCGTGAGAGGCTCTGTAGTGAACTTCCACCTGTCACTTTGGGCCTTCTCACAGTCCCTGGGTGTATTTTATTATCTCTCATCTTTCACCTGTCTAACTGGAGAAGGAAACGTGACAACAGACGCACATAAGGAGCTGGGAAAGCCTCGTGCCTTTCTCTCCCATCGGTTGGGTTCCATAGGGACTGGAAGGGAAGTCATGGCAGGGTGTGTCCTCACCTCAGTCCTGACACTGTGCCCAGGGGAAGTGCATTTATCAGCGCTACAACATTATTGTCAAACCTCTTCTGATCCCTCCACACCTCTCACGGATGGAGGGATTGTGTGTGAAAGTGTACATTCAGGATGAGCTGGGATAGCAGTCTTGGGATCTAGCAATCATTAACCTGGAGGCCCCTGTAGAGATTGGAATGCAGAAGGGAATCCTTATCTCCTTCCCTAGTTGCCACCAAGCCTCTTGCTTCCACCTGTCCTCAACTTGCGCACCAACTGCTTCCTTAGCATTGGCCACCACAGGACAGTAATCTGGTGTCACACGACAAGTGCAGCTTTACATTTCTTCTTGTTCATGGTCTTCAGAGCCAGCCTCAGCTGCCTCTCAAGCCTCCCAAACCTCTTCTTATTTGTTACCTTATGGAACTCCCTCCTCCTTTCTCTCTTCCAACACAGGGTTTCTCTGTGTAGCCCTGGCTGACCTGAAACTCTTTGTAGACCAGTCTGACCTCGAATTCAAAGATCTGCCTGTCCCTGCTTCCCAAGTGCTGGGGTTAAAGGCAAGCACCACCTGGCAATGAGGGAACTCTTAAGAGATGATACTGTTCCTTCCTGTTCAAAGTATCATCCCATCCCTCCATCACAGGGAGCATTCCTTTTTTAAAAAAAATTATTGATTTTTACTGAGCTCTATATTTTTCTCTGCTCTCCTCCCTGCCTGTCCCCTCCCCTTCAGCCCACTCCCAAGGTCCCCATGCTCCCAATTTACTTGTCTTTTTCTACTTCCCATGTAGATTAGATCCATGTATGTCTCTCTTAGGGTCCCCATTGTTGTCTAGGTTTTCTGGGATTGTGATTTGTAGGCTGGTTTTCTTTGCTTTATGTTTAAAAACCACTTATGAGAGAGTACATGTGATAATTGTCTTTCTGGGTCTGGGTTACTTCACTCAAAATGATGTATTCTAGCTCCACCCATTTGCTGCAAAATTCAAGATGTTGTTATTTTTTCTGCTGTGTAGTACTCCATTGTGTAAATGTACCACATTTTCCTCATCCATTCTTCAGTCGAGGGTCATTAAGGTTGTTTCCAGGTTCTGGCTATGACAAACAATGCTGCTATGAACATAGTTGAGCACATGTCCTTCTGGCACGATTGAGCATCGTTTGGACAGGGAACATTCTTGGAGGGACGCAGACAGTGGGGTGGGACTCCTCTGTCTACCCCAAAGGGGGAGCTTCTCTATATAGGAGAGACACCTTGGTAAGTCTGCTGGTGTACTGTCCCTTAGCTGGCTCTTAGGTACTGTGAACTCACCCAGAAAGGAGCTGAGGTTTATCAGTGTTTGCCTCACTGATGGGAGCCGCTGGCTCTGTAGTTCAAAACAGGTCCTCAAGGTGTGGGCTTGCCTCCTGGCAGGAGGAGAGAAATGGGTTAACCTGAGGAATCGTCGTGAAAGTCGATCATACAAGAACTTTTCAGAGTCTGACTCTCTGTATTTAAAATCTCAGTTCAAGCCGCTCATGGAGGTATTAGTATTAATTCCAGCACTCGGGACGCAGATCTTCTCTGTGAATTCGATGTCAGTCTGGTTTACTAGTGAGTTCCAGGCCAGCGAGGGCCACAAGGCGAGACTGTGCCTCCAACAAATAAAATCTCATTTTAAAAATGGGAGAACTATGCATTCCCATTGCACAGGTGAACAAAATGAAGGCTTGAACGGGAAACAGCCATTTTTACAATTAGCAATTAAAATCCAAGCCGGCTTGATTTAAAAAGCGGAGTTTCCCACAATAACGGCACGTACAGAGAAACACACTACCTAATTCTGGTTTGCCGGGCTTCCCGGTGACGCGTGCGCAGTGCAGCGGCGGCGCCCCCTACCGGCGGCGCGCTGAAGGCCGCGGTCTCCAAAGGGCGCCTAGTGCGCCTGCGCGCCAGTGAGTGGGAGGCGGCCTACTCCCTCGGTTTCGCTGTTCGCTGCGCGGGCACGGCAATGGCGCAGCAGGGCAAACTACTCAAGGAGCAGAAGTACGATCGGCAGCTGAGGTGAGCCAGGGTTTCCGAGGGAACGAGCCGGCGGGTTTGCGGGGCTCAAGTGCCTAGGCGGCGTGGGCGGGCCTCCCTCAGGCCTGACGCGGCGGCCGGCGGTGCGGGGCGTGGGGAGCCGGCGGTCCGGGCTCGGTCACTGGCCAGCGTGCTGGGCGAAGGCCGGGGCGCCCCTTCCCGCAGGGCCGCGAACCTGGGCTGCACGATCGCGGCCGGCCCCCTTGTTCACGGAACAAGGGGGTCGGGGGTCACCCCATCCCGGCCGCAGTGTTGTTCTACGCCAGCGCTGTCCAGTAGAAATGCATAATGCTATTTTCGGGTGAGCAATATGTGTTCGTAATTATAATTTTTACTGTAGCTACGCACCTTTAAAATAAGTTCAAAGAAGCCGGACGTGGTGGCGGCCGCTGGTTGATAATCCTAGCGCTTGAGAGGCAGAGGCAGGTGAATCGGAAATTGGGAGCCAGCTTGGGCTACAGACGAAAGAATCTGGGCATGGGGAGAGTAAAAAGAGATAGGGAACCAATTTTGCTACTACTGCCCCCTCCCCACCCCTTTATTTTTGAGAAACGGCCTTAAGCAGCCTAGGCGGCCTTGAACTCAATCATCTATTTCTCAAGTGCTGAGATTACAGATGTTCTCTGCCAGGCCAGGCTCAAAAAATAAGTTTTTGCCCTTCCTCCTTTGTTTCCGTCTTTCACCCTTGAGTGTCCTGGAACTTGCTATGTAGGCCTGACTAGACTCTAACTTGCAGCAATCCTCCTGCTTCTTTATCCCAACAGCTGAGATTACCTGTGTGGACCGCCATATCCATTTTATTAGGTGCTGATGAGGATGGAACTCTGGGCATCGTGCATGGTTGGCAAGCTGCCAAACGGAGCTTCACCCCCCCCCACCCTGAAATCAATTTTTATAATGTTTATTTAACGTCCAAAATATGTCCAAAATATTACCATTTCAACATGTAATCATTGTAAAAAGTTAATTTTTTTTGTTGTTGTTCACACTGTCTTAAAAAATAATGAATGTCTTAATTCATGCTAACTGCATTTCTGGGACTCAGTTGCCATTTG
This sequence comes from Microtus oregoni, assembly GCF_018167655.1. Taxonomy (NCBI): domain Eukaryota; kingdom Metazoa; phylum Chordata; class Mammalia; order Rodentia; family Cricetidae; genus Microtus; species Microtus oregoni. Next base: position 48,682,757 of record NW_024543063.1, read on the forward strand.
TAAATACCTTAACGATCAGGGCTTGTCTACACCATCAGGTGGATCCTTCAACTACTTCTCCATCCTTGTTTTTTATTTTTTTCCCTCTCCGTTCCTTTTTATTATGTTCTGTGTGTGGACTCCGTAGAAGTTGTGAATGTGCTTGCCACCACCTCTGCTCTCAGGAGCTCCCATGATACTCTGTGTCCCTAAAGGGGGGAAGTCCCCTTTGTCCTGACAGCACCTTGTTAGTACCGTGTCAGGGATTTAGACACTTAGCTCTGAGACTGTCCTTGAAGGCAGTCGATCTTTGATACAGACAGGGAAACCAAGACTCGTAAATTAGGTAACTGGTCCAGACTTGTGCGTGTTTCAACTTGGGGCCGTCCAGCTTTTTCGTACTCATCCTTTCTCCCAAGCGGTAACACAACTGTAACTACTGTGAGTTCTTACACACTCTTGTGTGTAGTGTAGGTAGACCCACAGGCAACAAAACTGAGAGGATACGTCAGGTTACTAGACACTGGGAGAGGATTTTTATTGAGTCCATTCCTTAAAGTACTAAATTTTATCCTTCCTAACAAGAACTGCTTATGGCTTTAGAAGGGTCAGAAGGAAACAGACGAAGTTGGACGAGCTGGTAGCAGCCATTGATCAAGGCCTGGCTCTCAGGCCAGCAAGAAAACGGATGCACCAATACTCTAAGACTCATTCTCCAACTATTCTACCATTTATTACAGATAAGACCGTGTGTCACCTTTCCGTAGAAAAGAAAAAGTCGGTTTCTGGTCTGTGTGGCTTTTCCAGGCTATGCCTCCATTTGACAGCCGTTCAGTGACCAGTTCTCTTAGGCAGAGCCCTTTGCCAGCAGCTCTGGGACCTTTAAAGTGAAGAGATCGATGTCCAGTAAACGAAAACGCAAATGGAGCAGTTTGTTGGGCTAGGCTTTATTTTGGTGACAGGGAAGGAATGTCAGAGTCTTTTCTTAGTCCTCCGGCATCTAATCGTACTTGCTGACAGTGACGTTTTCAAATAATTTGGATTTCCTGTTCTGAAGAGAAAATAGTAGATTGTTGGTCGGTTGGGGTTTCTTTGGGGTGTGTATTTTTTGTGTTGAGGAGTGGGGAAGTAAAGGTGACCAGCTTGGCCCCCAAACCATGGCATGTGTGTAATCATGAACTTGTTAATGATATAGCAGTATCAATCAAGTTATAACTTACATTTCTCATTCTTATTACACCTCTGTGTTTGTTAATGTATGCATCTCTTAATCATGCTATTAGAATATTCGTTGGTTGTAGCACAAGTAATAAAAACCCAGAGACAGATATTGGGGTTCAAGCTGAAGATCAGAAAAGCAAAGCAGCCAATCCACTAGAGAGTTCTTAACCTCTACCAAGGCTCAGACAAAGGGGTGATCCTGCCCTCAGCATGACTGCAGACTACAATGGTCTCCACCAAACCCCAGACTGCAGTGAGCCTTTGTCTCCTCCTGCCTTATACCTCTCTCTGCCCAGCCATATCATTCCTGTCTCCACCTCCCTAGTGCTGGGTTTAACGGCGTGTGACTCCCGAGCACCATGGTCGAGCACCATGGTGTGAGTTCTATTTCTCTTTTTAGACAGATTCAATCTCTTGTAGCCCAGGGTGGCCTTGAGTCCAGGAATTAAAGTTGTGTGCCATCAGTCTCTGGCCTCTCATGGCTTAACTCTGCACTCTGATCTTTAGGCAAACTTTATTTATTAGAACACAAATATAATATCACTACAGTTTGCTATTTTATTTTTATATATTTTGATTTTATATATTTTTCAGTTAAATATTATATAATTTTTTTCCTTCCTTCCTTCCTTCACTTTCTCCTATGTACCCCCTTGCTCCTTCTTGAGATCATGGCCTCTTTTTCTCTGTTACACACACACACACACACACACACACACCACCCCCCCCAAATATTTAAATACAACCTGCTCATCCATTTAGTGTTAACTATATGTATATGATCTCAAGGCTGGCTGTTGGGAGCTGTGAACCCCCAGATCCTGAATTTCTGGTAAACAACTTATAATTCTTGCAGCTGCCCTGAGCACGAGACCCTCAGGAGTTCCTGATGGCAGGGAAATGATTTCTGGTGCGTTTGACTGGGGCGTGGCTACCCCTATATAAGCTGCCCCTGGACATAATAAAGTGGGCATTTCTGTTTCAAAGATGACTCGTGTCTCTCTGCTGTGTATCTTTGTGTGTTTCAATCTCCAGCCCCTTGCCCAGTTCATGAATGTTATGTTGGCGCATAAAGTGCAGAGGCGTGGTGTGCCGCAGCTGGCCACTTGATATTCGCTAACCAGTGGGGGGGGGGGGGGCTCATCTGTGAGAAAAACTGATGTTCTGCATTCCTTAGTTGCCTGTAGTTCTCTGTCTGTGGGTGGGATCTCTTGAGATTTCCCCCTTCCATGTTAGCATGTATGTTAGTGTTTTAGTTCTTCAGGCCTTATTTGGGCAGCCACATTGTTGTGGTATCAAAGATGTACCTTCCCTGTCATTTCTAGGAGACATAGTCTCACAGTCGATTTCTTGGCCCTCTGACTTTTACATTCTCTCTGCCTCTTCTCCCTTCGAGATGTTCTCTGAGCCTTAGGTACAGAAGTTGTGTCGTAGATATATCAATTAAATCTGAGCACCCCATGATCATTCTTTGCTTTTTGACCGGTTGTGGTTCTCGGCAATGATTTCTGTAATGATTTCTAAGAGAAGTTTCTATGATGAGTGGTCAGAACTACACTTATCTGTGGGTGTAAGAGTAAATATTTAGAATGCAGGTAGACGTTATGCTAGTTAGTAAAGTGGTGGCAACCGGTTCTTCTCTAGCATCCATGACCTCTCTTGGCCCTGGGTCGTTGGTTAAGTTTCCAGTAACAGGTATGATTTCTCTCCTGCTGAGTAGGCCTTAAGTCCAGTGGGAGAGCTGTTGGTCACCACCATGATAGGAGTGCCACTATTGAACCCCCATGGCCATCATGCCATGTGGTCGGCACCTTTGTGAGTCATAGGCATTACAGCTGAAAGGATTATCAGTGGTTTTCTCCCTCACCAGTTTTTATACCATGAAAGCTGGTTTTGTGTCTGAAGTGCATGGTGTCTTACCTTTAACATCTGGAAGGCAATCAAGGGCAGCATTAATATTGTCTATTATGTTTTAAAGCACTTCTGCAGAATCCAATGCAAGGTTTTTCCAGATGATAATAAGTAAGTTTCTTGATAAAGCTTTTGCTTATTCTTGTAGATGTCACAGGGGAAATGTCCTATATCAAGATCTTAAATGTACTGACTCCACATCACTTGAAGAAATGAAATTGAGAACAGACTAGGTTTTAGGTGCAAGATGTCTGCCTGCCTTCCTCTCTTTTTTTCTTCTCTCTCTTTTTTCTTTATCTCTCTCTCTTTTTCTCTCTCTTTTTCTCCCCTCCCCCCCTTTCTCTCTGGTAGAGCTTCACTGTGTTGTTCAGGTTGACCATGAACTTGCTTTGAGGGATTCTTCTGCTTTGCTTCCTGAATAGCTGAGACAAAGGTGCATGCTGCTTCACTTGGCTAAGACCTTTCTTTAATGTTGATGAGTGTATCTCTAGGCTTTCTGGGCTATACATTATTTGCTTTCAAAGGAGGAGAACAAAGACTAGAAAGACAAAGCTTAATAGTACTGGTTATATCGTGCAAAGGATGATTTATCAAAGTTTTCAGTTACATTGTCAGATAACCCCACAATATTATCAGTTCATATCTCACATTTGCTGTGATATGTTATATGTTATTTTTATGAAAGAATACTTTAAATATCATTATTCAAATAAGAAAGTCATATTTTGGAGAATCCTTCAATATTCAATCTGTTTTGTTTTATAGGTTGTGGGGTGATCATGGACAGGAAGCTTTGGAATCTGCTCATGTTTGCCTAATAAATGCAACAGCTACAGGAACTGAAATTCTTAAAAACTTGGTACTGCCAGGTAATGTAATATTGGTGATTGCATTCTGGGTAACTTCTTTAAGGTCTGTATAAAGAGTTACATATTCTTGGCTGACAGGATGGCTTCGTGGATGGGTACTTGCTGTCACACTTGGCTTTGATCCCTGGAACCCATATGGCGAAAGGACAGAACCAACTCCCATGGGTTGGCCTCTGACCCCCACACGTGTGCAGTGGCACATGCATACTGACATTTAAATTGGTGAGGGTAAAGCCAAACCAAAACATATTTTAACTGTCTTCTGTCTCCCCAGGTATTGGATCATTTACAATTATTGATGGAAACCAGGTCAGCGGAGAAGATGTTGGAAACAAGTATGTCCTGTTCTTTTAAATAGGAACCTGTTAGAGAAAGCAGTGCACGCAGAGTGAGGCCTGAGTACTAATTTACCCTCATGGCCCTATGTTTAGGTTATGGTAAAGAAGAGTGACTAAAGATGAAGTGCTGGGACAGTGCTGGGAAGTTGGCCATTAGCAAACGGGACTCACAGTGACTGTCTTTACTGCTGTTAGTACAAGGCAGTAGTCATTTTTCTCATAAGTCTGTAGTGTTGGTGCAGAGTAATGGTCATACTTAGGACATCAGATATAATAAGCAAGAGTGATAGCTAGCCATGATGGCACATGCATTTAATCCCAGCACTCAGGAGGCAGAGAATAATGGAAGTTGTATTAATGTTGCTTCTCTAGCTGATTATGTAGAATGTGCTGAGTATAAGGTTTCGCCCTTCCTTCTTTCCTTCCTTCCTTCCCCCTTCCTTTCTTTCTTTTCTTTTCTCTCTCTCTCTCTCTTTTTTTTTTTTTTTGAGTTTTTCGGGACAGGGTTTCTCTGTATAGCTTTTAGCTGTCCTGGAACTCACTCTGTAGACCAGGCTGGCCTCAAACTCATAGAGATCCACCTGCCTCTGCCTCCTGATTGCTGGGATTAAAGATGTGCATCACCACCACCCAGACATGTTTTTCTTACGGAATGTGCCTTTGCCATAAAATTGTGCCCTGACTCTCATGAGCAGCCTGCGTTTGGGCCTTTGGGATGTGACTGGCATATATGTGGGAGGAAGCCTGAGTGAATCTTTTGTGATTTCTTGCAAAAGCCAGCAGTTCCCCACAGTGTTTTCCAGGTGTCTGAGCACTGTTTATAGGAGATGTTAACAGCTCTAAATGGGACTATGGAGTTAATGGCCAAAAGAGTTTGGGGAATGGTTCACAGGAGGTTAAAACTTACTTACGATAAAACTCTATTATCAGGTATATTTTGACTTTCCAAGGAGGTATATCATTATATGGTGATTCTTCTTTTGCAATCTTGGAACTCTTTTTCTCTCAGAGCATCTTGTGAAATGTGTGCCTTAGAGAACACTGATTTACTAACCCGTCTGCTTTTCTTCCTCCACGGAGACTGTTATAGTCTTTATGAGAATAGTGTTTGTGGGCTGGGGCATAGCTTAGTGGTAAAGACAGTAACACACACAACGATTCATCTTTTGAAATCAATACACACACTATTATAAATGGTAAACAACTTTTCTTTTATATCCATATAAATCTTGGCTTTTTTTTTCTATTCCCTTTAGTTTTTTCCTTCAAAAAAGCAGTATTGGCAAGGTAAGCAGTCACGGCTACAAAGCAGGGTTGTGTGTGAGCATCTAATAACGCCACTCTGTCTTGGCTGCTAGAAAAGCTCTGACTTTAAAAGACCTTATTTTCTGAGTGAAAGTTGGCTTAGCTCATTTTCTAATCTGGTAAATATCTTTTGGTAGTTGAAGAATTTAGAATGCCCCTGTGATTTTACACTGTCCTTTATTAAAGTCTTAAATAATGTTGATGTTTAGTGGATTGTGAGGCTTGGACAGTCTGTGGGGCCACTGGCAGGGAGACGAGGATTTATACCTAGAGCTTGAACTGGTATCAAGAAGCATATTCTTTTTGGAGGGATATCTTGCTCAGCCTAGATATGGGGGGAGAGTCTTGGTCTTGCTTGCCTGGAAGTGTCAGACTTTGTTAACCCGCCATGGGGCGCCTTACCCTTTCTGAGGAGTGGATGGGAGGTGGAGTTGGGGGGAAGGTGGAGAAAGTGAGAGGAGAGGAAGGAGTGGGAGAACGGGATAGTTATGTAAAATGAGAAAAGATTATATTTAAAAAAAATCTTAATTAAAAAAGAAATTAGTCAGAGGTGTTATCTAGAAAATTCTTTATTTTTGTATTTCAAATGAAAACCTTAGAATCTGTGTTCATATTCTGAAAGCAAGTTGCACTTATTTAGTGATTGGCCACTCTTTGATGGGATTATAGATGTGGGTGGTTGGAGTGGGTCTGAACTTGATCCAGTATAATCCTGCCTGCCACCTATTTTTTGTCATTTACCTGTTCAGAAAAGTGAGATCAAATACTGTGTTTATTTAAGAACTCTGGTGGTGGTAATCTAGTTCAGCCCTGAGTGACATTGTACTTGAGCCTCAGTTGAGTACTGAGGAGCAGAATTGTCACGTCTATGCATGGAATTTGGAAATTTTCAGTGAGTTTTTCTTAATCTGTAAGATTTGGGATCAACTTGAGGCTAAGTACTTTCTAATTCAAGTCAAATGCTTTGTTTTTCAAAGAACCGAGCTCAAGCTGCCATGGAATTCTTACAAGAACTAAATAGCGATGTCTCTGGAAGTTTTGTGGAAGAGGTATAATACTATATTTGTTATTTCTGTGCTACAGTATGTTTTTAAAAATAATTCAAAGACCCAGAACATAGAATTTTGAATCATTGTGTCATTTGTATTTAGTTGGAATTTAATTTGTCAACTCATTTATTTTTAAAATAGCTGTTTCTGCCATGTTTAATATGTGAAATTGTTGAATTTTTCCTCCCCTTGTCTTATTTAGAGTCCAGAAAACCTTCTAGACAATGATCCTTCATTTTTCTGTAGGTTTACTATTGTGGTTGCAACTCAGCTTCTTGAAAGGTAAATTTTAGGTGTTAATATCTCTCTTAGTCTTATTTGATTTGCATAGTTTTCGCTATGTATGTTCGTCTGTTTTTACATTTAGTCTGATTTCAGAAATTCTTATAGTAATGTTTAATTTGATGCTCTTGTAAGCTTTGAAAGGATAGGAAAGAAAAAAATGAGATATTTGGATATATTTAGAGTATTTTAAGTGAACATTAGATATTGCTAAGTGATGAAAAACTAATTAGAAGCCAGGTGTGATGCTACATACCTGTAATTGCAGTACTCAGATTTTAAGTTTGAGGCCAGCCTGGCCTACACAGTAAGTTTCAGGTTAACTTGAGCTACATAGTGAGATTGGTGTTTCAGAAATCTCAGAACCCAGAAAACTAAAAACAAACTATTTATTATTGATTACAGGAAGATTTGTAGTATATACATGGGTTTTATAAATGTGTTTCACTACTACTAGAAATGTTTAGATAGAGCTAGGCATGGTGGTGCACACCTTTAATCCCAGCACTCAGGAAGCAGAGACAGGCTGGTCTCTGTGAGTTTGAGGCCAGCCTGGTCTACAGAGCGAGTTCCAGGACAGCCAGGGCTGTTACATAGAGAAACCCTGTCTGAAAAAAAAAAGTGTAGTGCTTTCACCGGCATTCTTCCTAATAAAACAGACTACGGTCTCATATCCCTCTGGTCCAGCACTTTTGAGGTTGCAGCCAAGTGAAATTGCTTGCTTTGCACTCTGCCCTTGCCTGCTTCTGTTAGAGAGTTCCCTGTCTGGCATATGCTCACTTGCTTATGTTCTTACTTTGCCTTCCTTTACAGTACATTACTGCGTTTAGCAGATGTCCTCTGGAATTCCCAGATCCCTCTTTTGATCTGTAGGACATATGGACTAGTTGGTTATATGAGGATTATTATAAAAGAACATACAGGTAAAATTGTTAAGCATGTGGGACTTGCTATTGGTTGCTTGAGCTGTAATTTTAGAAAGTCAGTTTGAAATTATGAAGCAAATTTATGGCAGTGCATCTCTGGTGCAGGTTCAAAGCGGCAATTGGATTTAGTAGGGTTTTTTTTTTTTTTTGACTTATTAAAATGTGTGTGAATGTCCTGCCTATATCTATGGCTATGTAGCAAGTGTATGCCTAATGCCTGCATTGGTCCAGAAGAGAGCCTCATGTCATCAAGAACCAGAGTTACAGATGGTTGTGAGCCTCTATGTTGGTCTTGGTAATTGAACCTGGGACCTCTGGAAGAGTAGCCACTTCTCTTAGTCACTGAGCATCTGTCTAGACTGATTCAATAGGTTTTTGTCTGCTTTTGCCTTACATAGCATTATAGGTGGATGTAGATCAGAGACATAATGTACTACTTCATCTTGTTAAGAGGCTTGACAGCTATGTAAGTGCCTGGTCTCTTCTGCTCCCCAGCTCATAGTTGGGCACTTACGGCTACCTAACAAGAGTGCGTGGGTCACTTTGACACAGGCAGTACACTAGTGGTTCTCAACCTTCCTAATGCTGTAATTCTTTAACACACTTCCTCATGTTGTGGTGACTCCCAACTATAATATTATTTTTGTTGACACTTCATAACTACTTTTGCGACTGTTATGAGTTGTAATGGCAAGTGGCAGAATTATAATCTGGTTACAAACACTCATTAAAAGTGTACATTGATTTGTATTTGGAGAGCAGTGTCCAAAGTCAGATCAGGAAGTGAGAAGTAACTGATGTTGTGGTAAAAGGAGCAAACATCCAGGATATCCTCAAGTTTCTAGGGAAGAGGTCTACATAGGTAGTGATGCTTTCTGCTGAAGATGATGGAGAAGGGAGGATAGAGTGCCAGGAGTTGCCTGTGCAAAGCTTTCTCAGTTATAGTAACAAATTCTGTTCTAAAGGAATCGTACTTTCATTAAAACTTATAGTCAGCCAGATGTAGTAATACATGCCTATAATCCTAGCAGGAAGGAGACTGAGCTGGGAAAAACTAGAGTTCAAGGCAAGGTTGGGTTTGCTGTAAAAGAAAACAGACCCATACAACTCATGATTTGTGTGTTTACTATACATAAGTTGTAATTCAGTAACACAGTGAAAAAAAACTCTGTAGGCACTGTGACCATCAGGATTATAGAATTCCAACTGGTCATGGTGGTACACATCTTTAGTTCCAGCACCTAGGAGGCAGCTCTCTGTGAACTTGAGATCAGCCTGTTCTGTATACTCAGTTCCAGGCTAATCAAGGTTAAAGTGAGACTCTGTTTCAAAAAAAAAAAAAAAAAAAAAATTTTAAAGGTTTCCCGTCAGGTGTTGGTGGCTCATGCCTGTAATAACAGCAACTAGGATGATAAGGCAGGAAGATTGCTATGAGTTCAAGGCTAGCCTGGGCTATAGAGTAAGCCCCCCTCCCAATTTCCAGCCCCCAATCACACAATGTGTGTGTATGTGTCTTAAGTTCCTATAATATAGTATATTATTACTAAAGAATTAAATATATCTTTTGGTATTGTTTGACAGTAATAGAATCTCATCCAGATAATGCATTGGAGGATCTACGACTAGACAAGCCATTTCCTGAACTGAGAGAACATTTTCAGTCTTATGATTTGGAGCATATGGATAAAAAGGTTGGTGGTTTACGTGTGTGTGTGTGTGTGTGTGTGTGTGTGTGTGTGTGTGTGTGAGAGAGAGAGAGAGAGAGAGAGAGAGAGAGAGAGAGCGCGAGAGAGAGAGAGCGAGACCTTAAGTTTAGAGTTAAACTTTCTTCCTTTTTTTTTTTTTTTTTGGCTCTTTTGAATCAGAGTCTCAAGGAATAACCCTGGTTGGCCTAGAACATGCTGTATAGATCAGTCTGACCCTAATTTGTGATAGTCCTCCTGTCTCTGCCTCCTCCAGAGTGCTGAATTAAGAGTATGTACCACTGTGCCTGGCTTTACATTTTTTTAACCTAAGATTTTTTTGTGGGTAAACACACACACACACACAATGTGAAAAAATATCATAGTGGCATTTCATTTGTATTTTAATAAATAAGGCTTGCCTAAATATCAGAGAGTAAAATAGCCTCTCTGGTCAGCCTTCCAGACCAGACAGTGGTAACACACACCTTTAGTCCCAGTAGCCTCACCAGTTTGCCATAGAAACCAGGCAGTGCATGCCTTTAATCCCAGCCCTAGAGAGGAATATAAAATGGGAGGAGACAGCTCAGAGACTCAGGCTCTTTCTGAGATTCATGGAGGTAGGATCGCCATTTTTGGACTGAGGTCAAGGTAAGAGGCAGTGGCTGACTGCTTTGCTTTTCTAACCTTTAGATTGAACCACAATTTCTGCCTCTGAGTTTTTATTAATCGTGCTTCAAAGTATTGTAAACTTCCATATTTCTGTCACCAGATCACACAGTAGTATTTTATTTTGTTTTTTTTCAATAAATTTATTTCCCCTAAAGTTAAAAAAAAAGAAGAACAACAACAACAGTAGACCAGACTAGCACCTAACTCACAGATATCCGCCTGTCTCTGCCTCCCAAGTACTGAGAAAAAAGGCATGTTCCACCACACCTGACTAAAAAAACTTTTAAAAAGAAAAGTAGATAAACTGAAGTTTGCTGTATAGTCACTACCTAAGTGAAGAAATTGGACATTAACTTATCCTAGAAGTTCTCCCCGTGGCCTTGTTTCTCCTTAGGTACATGTACTTTAAAAATAGTTAGACTATGACAGATACAGTGGTGCACATCTGTGACCCTAGCACTCAAGAGGATGAGACAGGTAACAGAAAGCGGAAGCCAACCTTTCTTCCAGAACAGAACACACATATATGAATAGTTTAAATTTCAATGGTATGTTTGTTGAAAATGTCTCAAAACTTAATTTCTAGAGTTTGAAAATTACCATGCCAACTATATTTCATTACAGAAATAATGATATTTGTAACATATTCTATAATGAGCATATATTCCTTTTCAACCTACAGTTAATTAAATGCAGATATTCATTTGGTTTTCAGAAAACAGGAAGTTCTCATTTTTCAGTCTAGTATTGATACCTCAAATTAAGAGATTTCAGCTGTACCATTGGGTGGTGTGTCTGAGGCTGTTTTCTTGCTGAAGAAACAAAAGGGACTATTGTATACCTGACATCAGGGTTAAAGTAGATTCTGCCTTTAATATCAACCTCAATCTCAGCCTTTCTTTGTCTCTGTGTGTGTGTTTACAGAAAGCTGTGCATATACCTGTGGCAGCCAGAGATCAACCTCAGGTTCTCTCAGTTGCTTTCTGCTTTGTTTTTTGAGGCAGTGTTTTGACACTGAGCCTGGAGCTAGCCATTTATTTAGGTTGGTTGGCCAGTGAGAGTGCCAGGGTCTGCCTGCCTTGACTTCCATCCACTGAGGTTTCAGCTTATAGCCATGTCTGGCCAGCATTTTACTCACTAAGCTACTCAATAGCCACTCAGAAATCATTTCTAAAATCATTTCTACAACCAGTTCATTTGTCTCTGTTTATTACTTCATATGTATTGGAAGAAAATAAGATGATATAAGTGAAAAATTAACATTAACTAATATTGATATTTTCTTCAATTTGTGTCTCATTTTTAGGACCACAGCCATACTCCATGGATTGTGATCATAGCTAAATATTTAGCACAGTGGTATAGTGAAGTACGTCTTTTTTTTTTTTTTAAATTATATGTGACTGTATTTTCAAGCTCTTTTGAGGGTGTGGGAGGTTAAGTTTTCCTGGTGAGGGTGGATTGCAAGTGAGAGATTTTAAGTTTGAATCTAGCTATCACTCTTTCAATACTGATTGTTTTTCTTTTCTTTGGTTTTTCAAGATAGGGTTTCTCTGTAGATTTTTGTAGTTCTAGTCCTGGAACTAGGTCTTGTAGACCAGTCTGGCCTTGAACTCACAGAGATCCGCCTACCTCTGCCTCTGCCTCCCGAGTGCTGGGATTAAAGGTGTACGCCATCACTGCCCAGCAATCTTTTAATTAACATTAGAATTTCAGTAAATTTCATTCTGAAACTATTGTGAGAAATGAATGGAAAGAAATGGCTTACAGTTACTCTTTCCAAATTGAGAGCTTCTGATGTCACTGGTATATATTATATGTATATATATTAACATATATGTGTGTACATATGACATGTATACATATAAAATATATATGACACTTTTTAATGAAATCTTACTGTGGAGAATGAGGAAAACTTTAGATACTAAATTTCCATATTATGAGTTTTGATAACTAGATCTTTCAAATTTTTAATCAATTTAGACAAATGGACGAATTCCTAAAAGCTATAAAGAAAAAGAGGACTTCAGAGATTTGATTAGACAAGGTAATTTTCTGCATTAAGTGTTATATAAATTTTGAAAAAAAATAATTGTTTGAAGCCAATATTTATTGGATTTCTCTTGTCGGATGATGTCATCATGAGTTTTTAATTTTACTTTTCCCTTGGGAATAAATTTTTTTTCAATATTATAAGAACAAATGCTAGCGATATCTCTTGCTAAGGCTCAGCATTCTGATCCTTTGTTTAGAGCCTCATAAGGTTTTCCGTGTTGGGAAGACAGTGGAAAGTCATTATTTGTTTACATTTCTTACTTTAATAGGGATTTTAAAGAGTGAGAATGGAGCTCCAGAAGATGAAGAGAATTTTGAAGAAGCTATTAAAAATGTGAACACAGCACTAAATATAACTCAGGTATTAAAAGAATTACTGAAGTCATAACTAATGTCTGATATGAGAGTTGATATAACAATTTACCATAATATTGCCTAAATGTATAGTAAGTTAGAAGTAAGTACCTATGACTTAGCTTGATTAATTTTTAATGATTTTTTTAAAAGACGAGATCTTCCTACCTCAGGCTACCTCAGATTTGCTGTATAAACCAGGCTAGTCTTGAACTTGTGATACTTCTGCCTCTGCCTCTCAAGTGTTGAGGTTTCAGGTATGTGCCATGCCTAGTCCAAAACTTGAGTTTTCTTTTAATACCATTTTGAGCCCTGCATGGTGGTGAATGCCTATAAGTCCACTACTTGGGAAGGGGGCAGGAAGATCAGTAGTCATCCTTGGCTGCACAGCAAGTTCAGAACCAGCTGGGCTACATGAAACTGTGTCTCAGAAAAGTTTAAAAAATGTTTTCTGTTATCTTTATTAAAATGATGTTAGTGCTTCAGCATATAGTGCCATTAAAACAAATTATTTTTGTTCTTTTTTATTTAGAGAAATATTTAAATTATTTTAAGTATATAATTTATGAATAGTTAAAAACTTGGAGATAAGAATTATAAATGATATTTTGCTAGTCAAAAGAAGTGCTACTCAGCTGGGCAGTGGTGGCTCAGTTTTGTTTTTAATTTGGAGAGCTATGGAATAAGATACCTGGAAGATTTTTAGAAAATTTTTTTACAATTTATAGCCAGAGTACTGCCTTTGATACTAGAAAAGCACTGAAGTCGCTGTAGACATTTTGAAGATGGTGAAACAGTATTCTGTGTACGCCTTGTAAGTCGGTCTAGCTGAGGAACATCTTCTATCTTAGTTGGAGAAAATGTTGAAAATGTGTAGAAAAATCTGATGCTGAGACAGGATCTCACTGTATGTATCCCTGGCTAGCCTTGAACTCAGTAGTAGACCAGGTTGACCCTACCTCTGCCTACTTGTGCAAGATTAAAGGTGTGTGCCACTACACTGGGCCATCCAAAGGACTATTTTGACTTTTGTGAGTAGACTAGAGGGTGTGGGGTTGGAAACCGAGAGACCAGTCAAGTCGTTGTCACTAAGCACTCTCTACAATAGTAGAATCAAAGCCTATGGTTTGGAAAGTTTTTATTAGGGTGGTGACAATGCTAACAATAAAATTGGATAATTACTTATTTATTTGTCAGAGTGGTTGTCTCTTTCAACAGCCTTGAATTAGGGTACATGGATTTTGAAATTTTCGTAAGCTGGGAAACCATGAGCAACCTAAAATCTAGCTGTGTAGTAATACCCATAATCTTTGCTGTTTTCAATATAATGATATAAATGACTTGCTCCATGTGTGGTGCAGGAGAATAGGCTTGTCTGGAATGCTGGCAGTGGACAGGAGAGGGTTTTCTTTCATTCTCTTTCCCCATGAGATTGCCGTCAGATTCTGATTCTAAATAAAACTAAACGCCGGGCGGTGGTGGCGCATGCCTTTAATCCCAGCACTCAGGAGGCAGAGGCAGGCGGATCTCTGTGAGTTCGAGACCAGCCTGGTCTACAGAGCTAGTTCCAGGACAGGCTCCAAAGCCACAGAGAAACCCTGTCTCGAAAAACCAAAAAAAAAAAAAAAAAAAAAACTAAACACATCAGAAGTTGATATTTTATTGCACTTTGAAACTGCAAAGATCCTATTTGAAGAAATAGCACTGAAAGTAAAGGTGGACAGAATTCTTAATGTAAATAAATGTTTCATGTTCCTTTGTTAGGTCCCATGCAGTATTGAAGATATATTTAATGATGATCGCTGCATAAATATCACCAAACAGGTAACAAGAAGTAAAGATACTACTGCCTTATACTCCAGCTCAAAATAAACACTCCTCACTTGTAGTTTTTTATTTCCTTTTAGACTCCATCTTTTTGGATATTAGCCCGTGCCTTAAAGGAATTTGTGGCCAAAGAGGGCCAAGGAAATTTACCTGTTCGAGGCACAATACCGGATATGATTGCAGATTCAAACAAATACATAAAATTGCAGAATGTGTAAGTGACTGTTTTTGTTGTTGTTAGGTTTGTTTTTTGAGACAGGGCTTCTGTGTGTACCCCTTACTGTTCTGGAATTAGTTTTGTAGACCAGGCTGACTTTGAACTTACAGAAATCCACCTGCCTCTGCCTTCTGAGTGCTGGGATTAAAGTGTGCGCCACTACACCCTGCTGACTGTTTTTAAACTGTAACAGACTACTTATATCTGCCCTGCTAGAGGGACTCAGGACCCTGGTTTCTGACAGAGGACCCAAGAAAATACTGAACTAACAGCTTCCCTTGTTGAAGTTAAGTCCAAGGAAAAATCACATACTTCAAACCTGCCTAATAATACAGATTATTATTATATTATATATTATTATTATTATATTGTAATCTTTTCAAATGTTATATTTTAAAAATGTTTAGATATCTAAATTATATATATATGTATATATACACACACATACACATATACACATACACATATATATATTTTAAATGTTACCTCTTTGTAAAAATGATCAGTATTAAAGCTGAGTCTCTCTTCCAGGTAAGGCCATACTTCTTTTTTGGGTGAGCGTGAGACTATTGGGATTGAACCTAGGTCCTCATACTCATGCTAAGAAAGAACTCTACTACTGAGCAATGTCCCTAAAGTAATACTAGTTTCTATCTTCAATTATCTTTTTCTAAATTTTCAGTGTTTCAACACTTAGACTAGGAAAACATCCGAGATTTGCTAGACACTGACTAAGATCTCTGTGTGGCAATACTTGGCCCTGGAAGAATCCAAGCCAGTACCCTTGGAGTCATCAGATCCATACACCAGTTACCAAAAGGTTACATCCATGGAGACCCAACCTTATAAGTCTGTGTATGTCAGGGTAGGATACCTGGATAATAGGTATTTATTTATAGTCATTGATTCCTTAAGTTATGAAAGATTGAAGACCAAAGGAAAACGGTTAAAAATAAAGACTCATGGCTGGAGAGATGGCTTAGTAGTTAAGAGCTCTGGCTGCTCTTCCAGAAGTCCTGAGTTCAATTCCCAGCAACCACATGGTGGCTCACAACCATCTGTAAAGAGGTCTGATGCCCTCTTCTGGCCTGCAGACATGCACACAGACAGAATATTGTATACATAATAAATTAAATAAATAAATAAATAAATATTTTTTTTAAAGATGATTTAAGTGTTGCTAATTTTAGAACTTGCTTATTTTGGGTTGTTGTTCTTTTTCAGTTACCGTGAAAAAGCAAAGAAAGATGCTGCTGCTGTGGGTAATCACGTTGCCAAATTGCTTCAGTCTGTTGGCCAGGTAAGCTGCTGAGCATGTTGCCCCTTGACAGTGAGTACTTCTCCCTGTGGGCGAGGGATTCAGCCAGGGAGAGGCTAGAGATAGAAGGCATTACCCTGGCTTTTTGTTTCTTCAGCAGAAGTGCCTACTTGCCTGTGTTCTCTCAGTTCTTGGAGAAAGCTTTTCATTTCACAGCCATTGGCTTTGTACTGTGCCCGCTGTTATCTTTGTGTGTGTGCGTGTGCATTATTATAAATCTGCATTTATCTCTTTATAGGCACCAGAGTCCATTTCAGAAAAAGAATTAAAATTATTTTGTAAGTCCTTTTAATTTCCTTCTTTTTCTTGATAAAAATATGCCACTGAGAATGTTCTCCAGAATTTTAAATGATCAGCATTCTCAAATTGGAGTGTGTGTATCCTTAGGTAAATTTTATTTTATTATCTTGTAATAAAAAGGAAATTTTAAGACTGAACTATAGGTACTCATTTGATCTGTGATAAGTGACTGTAATGAAATTAAGAATTTGCCAGATAGTTTGTGACTGGCTTCTGGGTTTTCTCCTAATTGTCAGGGTAGGAACATTTTCTTTGCGTCAGGTGTAGGTTGGGGAGGTGATGCTGTAGGTTAAGTGCTGGCCATGCAAACATGAGGAGCTGAGTTCAGTCTATCTGAAATGGTGAGCTCTACATTTATACAAAAAAATTGGAGAACAAAAAAAGAAAAGAAAAAATAATACAGTGGAGATTGGTAGAAGATACTCAGAATCAATCTCTATCAACCACATGTATACATAGGGCTAAGCACATGCATGCATACACCACACACACAAGTAAAAGCTTCAAAAAGTTAGTTGCAGGGCTGGAGAGATGGCTCAGTGGTTAAGAGCATTGCCTGCTCTTCCAAAGGTCCTGAGTTCAATTCCCAGCAACCACATGGTGGCTCACAACCATCTGTAATGAGGTCTGGTGCCCTCTTCTTTAGGCATACACACAAACAGAATATTGTATACATAATAAGTAAATAAATAAATATTTTTAAAAAAAGTTAGTTGCAGGACTAGAGAGATGGCTTATCAATTAAGCAGAGGAAGCCCCAAGGAACATACACGTGGACATATAAAATTATGTCTTAAGCCTTTCCTGCACAACAAAACTGAGAATAAAACCAAGGCAGGAATTAGTTCATACCATTGATATTCAGTATTTAACATAACCTACTGTACTGTGGCCACTCAATACAATTTTTAATGAATAAATTCTTAAAATTTTTATTATTTTTAAATTCTGTGTATGCCTGTGTATGGCTATGTGCACCTGCAGAGATTAGTGGTGTAAAGTTCCCTTGGAGCTGGAGTTACATGTACTTGTGAGGTACCTGATGTGGATGCTGGGGACTGAACTCAGTTCCTCTCCATTAACAGCACGATCTCGTAACTGTTGAACCATCGTGTAGCCCCAGTTTCTTGTTCAGCATGTTCGCCTGTCAGCCTCCCTGAAGTCTTTACTCTTTGCAGGCAGCAATTCTGCGTTCCTTCGAGTGGTGAGATGTCGCTCTTTAGCTGAGGAGTATGGTTTGGATACAGTCAACAAAGATGAGATTAGTAAGTACAACTAGATGCTAGGTTAAAATTATTAGTAAAATGTGTATAATTACTGTTGAATAAATGGTGTTATAAAATATATAGTTTATATTCTATTTTATAGATTTACCTGAATGATTTTAATTTACATAACCTACTGTACTGTACATATCTATACAAAAATACATAACACTATATTTAGATTACTGAGTGCATTGTTTGTTATACATAGGAACTAACACTATCATGTTTCTGCTTTGATTTTTTTGTTTGTTTGTTTGTTTTGTTTTATTTCTTTGAGACATGGTTTCTCTGAATAGCAGTTCTGGCTGTCCTGGAACTCCCTTTGTAAACCAGGCTGGCCTCGAACTCAGAGAGATCCACCTGTCTCTGCCTCCTGAGTTCTGGGATTAAAGACGTGTGTCACCACCACTCGGCTGTGTTTCTGTTTTGATAGAGACTCCAGCTAGTATTCCATAAGACTCCTGGATTACTTGTTAACGTATTTTTTCTTATTTTTAATTTTATACTTTATTTTCATAAAATACTTAAAGTTTTTGCTAAGATTGTCTCGGATTCTGAAACTTAAGTATGAATTCAGTCTTTTGTTGTTTGTATGCTGTAAGTTGTCCAGTTGTACTATTTTTTTTTCTTTTTTTCTTTCAGTTTCTAGCATGGACAATCCAGACAGTGAGATAGTCTTATACCTAATGTTGCGGGCTGTTGATCGATTTCATAAACAGCATGGCAGATACCCAGGTAAGAATGGCAGTTGACTTACCAGATACAAAGAAAATAGCCAGATGGTGGTGACAGACACCTTTAATCTTAGCACTTGAGAGACAGAGACAGGCAGATCTCTGAGTCTGAGGCCCATCTACAGAGTGAGTTAGAGGACAGCCAGGACTACACAGAGAAACCTTGTCTTGAGGGGGGAAAAAAAAAAACCTCACAAAAAGCAAAAAAGAAAATCTTTCGGCTTCTTATTGTTGTTTTGTTTCATTTGGGGTTTTTTTGTTGTTATTGTTTTGAGACAGAATCTTACTTATCTCAGGCTGGTCTTGTACTTGTGGTCTTCCTTCATCAGACTCTTAAGTACTGGATTTATAGTCATGAACTATCACATTTGGTCAATAAAATCTTGAATAAATAATTGGCTTGATGCCAGGTATGGTGCCCTCACCTTTAATCCCAGGTAGATCTTGGGAGTTTGAGGCCAGACTGATCTACATGAGTTCCTGGACAGCCAGAGATATACACAGAAACCCTGTCTCAAAACTGAACAGAAAACCCCAAAACAAAATAAAACCTCATACTTGACCTGAATTTTAGTAGTCTGTGGGTATTTAGAGGAACTACTATTTGATTTTAAAGGCTAACTACTTATAGACCATCTGATTCAAAACTATTAGAGAAGAATATTGGTTGAATATGTAATGAAGGAAATTTTTTTTCTGCTGGTTGTCATAGTTGACTTCTGTTTTCCATAATAATAGTATTCTAAATTTTAAGTTACTAAGATGTCTCCTGTCTTCTTTTTTTCTTGTCTTTTTAAAGTGTGTGTGTGTGAGAGAGAGAGAGGGAGAGAGAGAGAGAAAGAGAGGGGGGGGGAGGGAGGAGGAAAGGGTTTCATTCTATAGCTCAGGTTGCCCTTGAACTCATTGTATAACCTACACTGGCTTCAATCTTGTAGCAATCCTCCTGCCTCCATGTCCAAAGTGCTAGGATTACAGACATGAACAATCACAACCAGCTCTTTTAGTTTGTAAAGCCTGACCTGGAACTTGCTGGCCTTGAACTCTTGATCTTGTTTTTCCTTCAGAAGACTATATTGTGTACCACCATTCCCAGCTCATAGTTTACTTGGTAACTCTTGCTGACTTTAACCTGAAGGAATAGAAAACCCGTAAGCAGTATATATCAGTGACTTCTGAACTTTGAACACTGTAAAGATACAGGGATTTCTTTGCTCAGTATTTTTTGTTGTCTGCAAAGGCAATAATTGAAAAACTTGTATAATCTTTTTTTTTTTCTCTAAAGGTTTACTTATGTATACTGTATTCTGCTTGCATGTATTCCTGTGTGCCAGAAGAGGGCACCAGATCTCATTATAGATGGTTGTAAGTCACCATGTGGTTACAGGGAACTAAACTCAAGACCTCTGAAAGAGCAGCCCGTGCTCTTAATCTCTCAGCCATCCCTCCTGCCCCTAAAAACTTGTATAATCTTAAAGATCCACAGTTCAGAGGCACCTCTGGTTACATAGCAAGTTTGAGACCAGCAAGAATACATAAGACTCTGTTTCCAAAAAGAAATAAAATAAAAATTTAAAGGACATAAGTAAGGTATTTTCTCTTTAGTTCTTTGAGCAAATAATTATTGAGTATTATGTGTTACTCTTGTAGAACAATAATTAACAAAGACTTAAACAGAAACCACACCAGAATGCTGGGATTATGTGTGTGTCATCATGCCTGGTTTAGGTGGTTTCAGGTTCAAACCCACAGTTTTGTTCCTGCTGAGTCCACACTTGATCAGCTAAGCCGGACCTGACAGAGACTTACTGAACTTCAATTTGTGACAGATTTTAGTTATCTCTTAACTTAGAGATTTCAGATATTTTCACATGTTGGTTTCATGTTAGTACTTTATACTTTAGTTTCATATATTACTGTTTTTGATTAGATCACCTGAAACTGGATTAAGTAAAGAAGATAGCCATTAATTTGAATCACCCCTCCCCTCCCAGACAGGGTCTCTATGCAGCTCTGGCCATCCTGGCACTCACTGTGTAAACCAGGGTATTCACAAATTCATAGAGATCTGCCTGTTTCTGCCTCCTCGGTGCTGGGATTAAAGGTGTGTGCTACTACACCCAGCCCACACATTTATTTTAATGAAAAATATATGTATATATAATATATATACTTTTTTAGGAGTATCTAACTATCAAGTCGAAGAAGATATAGGGAAGTTGAAGTCCTGTCTTACTGGCTTCCTTCAGGAATATGGGTTATCTGTAATGGTGAAAGATGACTACGTCCATGAATTGTGAGTATTCTTTAGAGGATACAGAAGTAATAGTCTCCCTGTTTGTGGTTAGACTAATGAAAATTGAAATCTCCTCTTTTCCTTTAGTTGCCGATATGGAGCTGCTGAGCCACACACCATTGCTGCGTTCCTGGGAGGTGAGTTTTATAGATGAAATGACTTATTTGTTGTTATAGAATACAGTTATTTCTATTAACTCTTTGTTTTCTTGGCTGTTTTAATTAGTGAGGTCAGTGAAGCAGACTGTGTGGTTTAGGTTAATCGTTAACTCTCCAGACTGTTCTCCTACCCTCTGTTTTTCCCACAGCCATCCATATTAAACTCCTGAACAGTCATTAGTCCTTGGGAAGGATGCTTTTGATCACGAACCGCACTGAACTTTCTAATCACAAGTACACACTCAGACCTTCCTTCCTCTTCTTCCTGTTTTGTCTTCCTGCCCCAACAGTTCTCAGAAACAAAGACTAACTTGACTTAAAGGTCCTGTGTACTTCCTTTTCCCTGAGACATGAGGTCTTTGTACCTCAGAGTCCAGTTCAAAACTGCCATTTCTCTCATAAAAACTCCCTTTATCTGTTTGTTCTCACCATTTCTTTGAGTCAGTTAAGTTAGTTATTGTATGGGTACCTTACAAACATCCGAAATTTATTTCTTATAGTTTACAAAGATCAAAATGAGGATGCCAACCTAGTTAGGATCTGTGAGAGCTCACTGCAAGAATCATCTATGGTGTTTTTCTTGTGTTGTGTCCTCCTCACATATTATGTTTTAAAGATGTCCAAAGAAACCTGCAGGATCTCTTTATAAGGGCACAAACCCATTTATGAGGCCTCTACCCTCATGGTCTAATCACTTTCCAGAAGCTCCACCTTCTAATTCTCTTGCATTGAGAGTTTTCAATATATTAATGATGGGGGGAGGGAAACACGAACAGTAAGTTTGTTCAGGGTCTCACTTGGCTGGCCTAGAACACATATTTAGCAGACTGGCTTTGAACTCACAGAGATCTACCTCTCTGACTCCTGAGTGCTAGGATTAAAAGCATGCACCACCAGGCTCAGGCTGGCTTTTATTATTTAATTCTTAAAATTTATTATTTTTAAAGATTTACTTTTCTCCTTTTTCCCACAGGAGCTGCTGCTCAAGAAGTTATCAAAGTAATCACCAAGCAGTTTGTAATTTTTAATAATACTTACATTTATAGTGGCATGTCACAAACTTCTGCAACTTTCCAGTTGTAGAATAAGTACCATGTGTAATATGTTAATGATTGAAACTGTAATTGTCTTCATATTGTGCTTTAGTTTGTAAAAATCTGTTAAAGGAGAGCAGTAAATTGTTTCCTTAATAAACATTTTTCTCATTTGTAATACAGTCTTGTTGTTTGGGGTGCTGGGGAGAAAGTCATTTTTCCACAGAATAAAAGCTATCTCTTTGTAAGTTAGTTCATTAATACTGGCTTGCTGTTTTTCACTTACATATCATAGACATATCTGTTTCATTAGAAAAAGTAAAAAAAAAAAGATCTTAATGAATTGACATGTGGATTTTAGCTGTTGACATTATTTTATTATTACCATCCCCCCCCCACACACACACACACACCCGACAGGGTTTCTCTGTATAATAGCCCTGGCTGTCCTGGAACTCGCTCTGTAGAAAGACCAGGCTGGTCTCAGACTCACAGAGGTCTGCCTGTCTCTGCCTCCCGAGTGCTGGGATTAAAGGTGTGTGCCACTGCCTGGCAGCTGTGGACATTTTAAGATCATTATTTGTTAAAAGAAGCATTTCAGGATTTGTAGTTTTATCAGAAAACAAAATCATTTTTAATAGTCATTCATTATATATAACTAAAGATTTTACCCTATACCTACTTGTTAAAATTTCATAGGGTCATCCCATTCATAAATTTCATTTTAACGAATAAGCAAATTGGAATAATAGCATTTACCCTCATGTTAGATGGGAAAGAAAATTCCTTAAGAGGAATAGCAGCAAACTAGAAATACAGAAATGGAAGAAGGGCTGTGTTTCTGACTTGTGTGTGGTTGGCTGAACGTGTTAATGCGACTCTCAGAAGCTTAAGGCCTGCCTGCAGTGTAATAGTCATCAAAGGCAATCTCCTGTGTGAGAACCTGTCGAAAGGGGAGGGGTTAATAGGGCTTTTATTTTCTTGGATACTAGTGTGTCGTTCTTGCTTGGCTGTCTGAAGTGACTCTCCCAGAGCATGGACGCCCTCTGTCAGTACTTCATCTCCATCTCCCTACTTGGTCCTAATCGGATGGACTCTGTTAAGAAGGAAACATTACACCTGGACCGCATTTCAGACTCGAGCTGTGGTTCTTGGGTCTACACAGTAAGAAGTTGGCCAGAACCAAACATTGAGGTTTGGGAATTCACCCAGTGACGCTGCTTTAGTGTGGTGAGGTGTCCGCCAATGGAGTAGCCAATGTAGTTGAGAAAAGCGTGGCGAGCAAGGTCAGGAGGGAGCAAAGGGTCGTTTCCTAGAAGGGAAGTCCCAAATACTAAGACAAGGTTAGATTATCCTCGAATTTCTCTAAAGCCCAGCACCACGCGTTGGCCACCTATCCCCAGTACGCGAGCGACCCGCCAGCTGCGGTTGTGAGCGCGGGCTCCGCGTGCGTGCAGGTGTCCGGCCGGAAGTCCCGCCCAGCGGATGTAAACCTGGCTCGTGTTGGGTGGGAAACCCAGTCAGGCGTCGTAGTCTGGGCTTCCTCAGGGAAGAGCTGCTGTGGGGCTCCGGGGTGAAGCCCCGGGGTGTTACCTTGCTGTTGCCTTCCGGGGAAGGTGGGCGCCTGCAGCAGAGCTATGGTGCCGGTGTTGCCCAGAGGGGACCCATTGAGCTGAGGGCAAGGGCTGCCCTGAGCTACGCCGCCCGGGCCAGGCCGCAGCTGCACAGCCTGCGGGGAAGGGCGGCATACTCTGATTAGCCTGACGCTTGTGGACGCCCGTGCTGCTCCAGGTGATTGCGGTGTGTGGAAGGCGTCGTTTGAGAAGGAAGACAGGGCCGCGTGTCCCGGGAGCCTCAACTGAACCGCGAGCCTTGGGGATTGGGTGACTGCTCCCGCGAAGCCTGGGGAGCCGGGCTTGGGAGCAGCGGAGAGCTGTGGAGGAAGGCCGGGTGCCGCCGACCCTCCTGAGAAAACTTCAGCTCTTTAGGTGAGCCATGCAAGCCTCGGTAGCCTTGAGCGAGAGACAGGGAGCGGGACAAGGTCGCATTAGCCCGTGGAAAGATGATGGCCCGGGGGTGGTGAAGTGTGTCTCCCCTCCCACCCCCCCCATCTCATCCATCTAGAACTGCGTCCTGTTGCCCTCAGTATGGGACCCGAATGACTTATTTCAGTCCCTTTAAACTTTTGTAGCAGAAAGTCGATAGTGCCGCTTAATGATAGATTCTATCTTGGCTTCCATCCCTACGACCGAAGAGGGGTGCAAACCAATACTCAACTACTTTTCTTACTTATTTTCTCTACTAGTTTTCCTTATAAAGTTAGTGCTTGACCTTAGTGTTTTGGAGACTCGGTTCTCAACCTGTGGTCGTGACCCCCTTGGGTTGCGTGTCAGATATTTACATTACGATTCATAACAGCAGCAAAATTACAATCGGGAAGTAGCAACGAGATAATTTTATGGTTGGGGTCACCACAATGTGAGAAACTGTATTAAAGGGTCGCAGCCTTAGGAAGGTTGAGAACCACTGTTTTGGATAGTAAATTACAAACTTGTAAGGATTATACTTTCTGTTATGTGAAATGTTTTTGTGGTTTTGTTTTTTTCCCTATGAGAACACAGTAAAAAAATTAAAATCTCACTGTTGGTGATAATTTGTACATATTCACAAAATTGCTGGAAATATTTCATAATTGCTTTATTTGGCACATAACTTTTTACTTGGAAAAGAGCTATTTATAATTTTTGTTTTGTTTTTCTATTTTTATTTATTTATTTATTTATTTATTTATTTAATTTTGGTTTTTCGAGACAGGATTTCTCTGTAGCTTTGGTGCCTGTCCTGGATCTAGCTCTTGTAGACCAGGCTGGCCTCGAACTCCCAGAGATCAACCTGCCTCTGCCTCCCGAGTGCTGGGATTAAAGGCGTGCGCCACCACCGCCCGACGAGCTGTTTATAATTTTAAAATTATCTTTTGTGAAAATTGCAACTGATCCTTTACTATAAATATTTTTAATTAAATCTGTTTATCTGTGTGTGTGTGTGTGTGTGTGTGTGTGGCGCGAGGGTTTATGCCTACTATGCGAGTCCCAGGGATCACCCTTCCTTTGATTGTGAGGATTTTCTGTTTGTTTTGAGACTATCTTTTATCTTCTCACCCCCTCTTTCTCGCTGAAGTTCCTGGATGGCCTGGAACTTTTTATATGTAGCTCAGAGTGGCTTTAGACTTAGTGGGTCCGGGATCACACAATGATGTGGGGACAGACAGCCAAAGTTTATTCAACCAAAGGCAAGCTTTATTCCAGAAAAAGGAAAATATCACCACGGGGCACAGAAAGCTAATCAGCTATAGTTGTGACCACAACCAGATGGGCTTGTATAGCTGTGGCAATGGGGGCTGGTTTTGAGCCTCTTTTTATTGTAAAATCAAGCACCAGGTGGGGTCAAAGAGCTTTTACAAATCGAGATCAGGCTTAAAGTCACATTACATTTTAAATTTTACAACTTCTAACCTGGCAGTGGGTCACGCCTTTAATCCCAGCATTTGAGAGGCAGAGATAGCCAGATCTCTGTGAGTTCGAGGCCAGCCTGGTCTACAAGAGCTAGTTCCAGGGACAGGCTCCAAAGCTACAGAGAAACCATGTCTCAAAAAACAAAAAACAAAACAAAACAAAAAAAGCACCTCTGGATATAGGGTTAACACCCTGGATATAGGGTGTTAACTTATGATATTTGCAAAAGCCTATGGCTGACACAGCTGCTTTTCACTTTCACTGTGCCTAAAAGAATGCGAGGCAGAGAGTAGAGTCACATAGGGGACAGATAAAAATTAAGGGAATACAAGTAGAGGGTCCCATAATAATTAGAAGCTAACTTTGTCCCAGGTACCTGCGTAGTTGGGAAGCTAGGAGGCAGGAGACAGTTGTTAAAAGTTTGCCTCTGGTCAGGCGGTGGTAGTGTGTCTTTAATCCCAGCACTTGGGAGGCAGAGAGCTCCAAAGCTACGGAGAGATCCTGTCTTGAACAACCAAAAAAAAAAAAAAAAAAAAATTTACATATGTACACAGTGGCTGCCAGGATGTCTGCTTTTAAGGCAGAAAGTGTTAAAGGTTAACAGTGGCTGCCAGTTTTATTTTTTTCTCCCAAAATGTGTTTGGGCGTACAGCTTTATATTTCTGTATTCCTGGACTGGACCCTTTATTTCTATATTCTATTTCTAGATTCTTCAAGACTCATCATCCTTCTGCCACTCCCTTTCCTGCCTGAAGATTACAGACATGCACCATCATGCCCAGGATATTTCATTCTTTCAAATTTTTTTTAACATGGACTACTTCATGAATTTGTGTCTCACTCACTCATCCCTGTGAAGGAGCCATGCTAATCTTCTCTGTATCATTCCAATTTTAGTATATGTGCTACTGAAGCAAGCAGCCTGCCCAGAATACTTCTTAGAAGCTGATCTAACTAAAAATACCCTATCTTCCAGATGAAATGTAAGGAAAAATGACGAGCATGGAAAGTGAGAATACAAAGAAAATACAAGGTGAGAAATCCATGAATCATGTGACTAGGTTAGTTTTATGTATTTTATAGTTGTGCAATTGTGGGTACATTTGTGTGTGTGTGTGTGTATCATATCTAACAGCCTCTAGAAAATGAAAGACTCATTCATCAATGGACACGATCAGTTGCTTACCACAGACAGGGAATTGCCAATTGACCCAAGTAAGGGTGTCACCAGGTCCAACTTGCCAGTGAGTCTGCTGGCTTCCTTGTAGGCATGTGAGTGTGGAGTTATTTACAGTACGGGTGACAGCTCATGAACGTCACAGGCAGCGTGACAGGTTGGAAAGTATCTCTTCCAGGCAGTTTAGTTGGTCTAAGCTTCTCTGAAGCCACGTTTTTGGTCAGGTGTTTCTCAGCAGTCCTTACCCTTTAAATAACCTTGAGCAAGGAGGGACCTAGCACAGCAGGTTAGTTTCAGACTTCAAAGTTCTAGGTTATTTACTTCCTAACTTTTGAGTTTTTTAATTTTTCTTTTTATTTATTATTTTTGTTTTGTTTTGTTTTTGATTTTTCGAGATGGGATTTCTCTATGTAACAGTCCTGCTGTCCTGGAACTCGATCTGTAGACCAGGCTGATTTCAGACTTGCAGACATCCATCTGCCTCTGCCTCTCAAGTTCTGGAATTGATTAAAGGTGTACCACCATGCCTGCTCCCCACCCCTGGTTTGAGATAGGGTTTTTCTATGTAGTTCTGACTGTCCAGGAACTCACTATATATAGACCAGGCTGGTCTTGAACTCACAGCGAGTGCCTCTGCCTCCCAATTGCTGGTATTAAAGGTGTGTGTCACCACTGCCATGCTTCTATCCTGGGTAGTAATGAGCTTCCTTGCAAGATGGTATATATCAACTTGAAGGAAATTGCTATGGCGTAACATACATGTTGACATCTACTTTGTGCCTGTCATATAATTCCTGACATGAGGAAGCAGACATGAGAGACGTCAAACTGATACTTAGAGTGCCCTATGAGGCAGGCATGGTCGGTCACACCTTTAATCCCAGCACTCAGGAGGCAGAGACAGGCAGATCTCTGAGTGCAAGGCTACTTGGTTTACATAGTTTTAGGCCAACAACGACTATAGTGACTCTATTTGGGGGATGTGGGGCATATGGCAGAACATAAAAGAACAATAAATAGTCCCTAGACATGGTGGCTCATTGTTTGAATATGTTTGTGTCCGTCTACAGTGTCACAGTTGGTTTTTTTGAGTCAGACTTTCATGCGGTCCAGTCTAGCCTCAAGCTCATTGTGTGGCACAAGATGAATTTAAAACTTCTGATCTTTCCGCTCCCGAGCCCCAAGAACTGGGATTATAAGTATTTGCCAAAATGCCTGTTTTGTGTAGTGTTGGAGATCAAAACTGGAGCTTTGTTTATGCTAGGCCAAGTGCTTTACCAACTGAACTATATCCCCAGAATTTATTGAATATTAGTAAGTTCACAAGGTATAATTACTTCATTGGCATTGATTTGCCACATAGTGCCACTTTAATTAATAGCCTGTCCAGGCAAAACCACGTTTATTCCAGTTTTAGCTACTACTAATACTAACTCTCAGATCACACATTACACATCACATAGTGAACCTGTTTGTCTCTCTGACTACAAAGGGTTAAAGAGGCCTCAGCAGAGTTCAAGAAGTTTTGTTTTGGGTTTTTGTTTGTTTTTCTTTTTCAAGGCGGGATTTCTCTGTGTATCCCTGGCTGTCCTGGAACTCGATCTGTAGAGCTGGCTGGCCCCAAACTCAGAGATGTGCCTGCCTCGTAGGGCTGGGACTAAAGTCGCACCACTGCACCAGGCTTGAAGACTTTTTAAAGAGGGCAGAGAAGTAGAAGCTGGGAAGCTATATAGGGTTGCAAAGATAATGAACATGGCTGCTGGACACTCAGGCCACTCCCAGGCACAGGTTTGAGAGAAATAGAGAAGTGAAGAGGTGGAGGCAGAAGGAGCAAGACTTCCTCTTCAGCTCCATAGCAAGATTGAGACCAGCCTGAGCCCTATTAAGACTAGGTAGGTAGGTAGGTCGAGATAGATAGACAGAAGGACGGACAGACAGACAGACAGACAGAGATAGGTAGATGACAGAAAGACAGATAGACTAAAGCTATGTGGAAGTTGGTGAGATGGCTCAGTGGGTAAAGATCATTAAGCCTGACAATATGAGTTTGTTCTCTAGGCTCCACATAGTAGAAGAGAACCAACTTTCACAGTTATCCTCTGACCTCTATACCCCCCTCAAAAAACACTATTTTAAAATTTTTTATGTATGGGTATTTTGCTTGCGTGTATATTCGCCCTACTTGCGTGCCTAGAGCCCATAGAGGTTAGAAGGCCACCTCAGATCCCCTGAAACTAGAGTTACAGACAGCTGGGAGCAGCCATGCGGTCCTAGGATCAATCTCAGAGGATGAACACACACTTCTATTAAATATCTGATTTGAAAATATTTCCTTCTAGATTGAGACACTTGCATTCTGCATAGTATCTTGAAACATAAAAGCTTTAAATTTTAAGCCAGGTGCGATGACGAGCCTGCCTTTAATCCCATCACTCAGAAGGTAGAAGCAGGCAGATTTCTGCTAGTTCAATCCAACCTAGTCTATATAAGGAGTTCCAGGACAATGAGAGCTATATAGTGAGACCCTGTCTAAAACAAATAAACAACAGCCAGATGGTGGTAGCACCTGCCTTTAATCCCAGCACTCAGGAGGCAAGGAAGCAGAGGCAAGTATATCTCTTGAGTTGCAGGATAGCCAGAGCTAAACAGAAACTCTGTCTTGGAAAAAGAACAAATACAAATTTAAAATTTTAGATCTATTATGTCCATTTTCTTTTATATTGCTTGTTGCTTTTAGTATTGTGTGCACTTCAGTTTTTTTTTTTTTCAGGAATTGAATGAACTAGGTTACTCAGCTCAAAAAAGGTTAAATGAAGATGAAATGTGATCATTGTTTCTGTAAGGAGCTGCTTTAGCTAAGAAGGGAAAGAGTATGATAGGAAATCTTAAAGTCTGAGAAGGAAATGCTAAAGGCAATAGAGGAATGAAACCTACGTTGTGCCCAGAACTGAAAAGCACCACACCCTATCTGGAATTTTCTTTGGCATGTTGTTAACAGGACATTGATATCCATACGGACTTGTCATTTTGTAGATTTGTTAATGATACAATGATGAATAAATGTTGGCAGTTGCCCAAAATCAAGTCAATAATAACATTTTTACTGTATATTATTCCTTTTTTTTTTAAAGATTTATTTATTTATTATGTATACTACATTCTGCCTCAATGTATGCCTGCATGCCAGAGGAGGGCGCCAGATCTCAGTACAGATGGTTGTGAGCCACCATGTGGTTGCTGGGAATTGAACTCAGGACCTCTGGAAGAGCAGCCAGTGCTCTTAACTTCTGAGCCATCTCTCCAGCCCCGTATATATTATTCCTAATAAATTGCATCACAGGGCTAGAGAGATGGCTTGGCAGTTACGAACACTGGTTGTTTTTCCAGAGAACCTGGGTTTAATTTCCAGCACCCTTGGCAGCTCACCACTGTCTGTAACTCCAGTTCCAGGGATTCTTACACCCTCATACAGATACATGCAGACAGAACAGCAATGCACATAAATAAATTTAGCAAATTGTTAGGTGATTTTTTTAAGTAGAAGACTAAATATTGATTATGTGTCATAGATTTTTGTAATATGTGCCTTTTTATTTTAAGTCTACCCATTGCAAATGTTAGTTCAAGACCTATGTCAAGGATTGCAAGATGACTCAGCTGGTAAAGGCACCTGCTGCCAAGGCTGACAACCTGAGGTTGATCCTTGGGACCCACAGGTGGAAGGAGAGAACAGATTCCTACAGATTATCCTCTGACCTCCCTATGTGTCTCCTCACAAACAAATGAATAATATAACAAATACTTTTAAAGTCAAGTAAAAGAAATAAAAACTTCAAAAAACAAAAAGTTATTCTGATACCTAGAAATCATTTACCTGGTAAAAGAGGATTTTAGTTTAGTTTGATATCTTATATTGACTGATTTTCAATATAATCTATCTGTCAAATACGAAATTCATGCTGTATTCCTTGTATAAACCAACTTGGTCATGATATATTGTTAATATATTGTTGGATTCAATTTACTAAAATATTTTTGCAAGTATTTTTTACATGTTATGTTCATGAGGGATATTGGTCTACAGTTTTCCTAATGGTTTTGGTACAAGGGTAATGTCAATCTCAAAATAAGTTGGGAAGCCAGGCATAGTGGTGTGTCCCTGGTTACTGAAGAGCTGAAGCTTTAGGATCTGAACTTTGAGATCAATGTTTGGTGGAGTTTTCAAATGAAATCATCTGAAACTGGAACTTTCATTGTGGGAAGTTTTGTAGCTATGATTTCAGCTTTTTCTTAAATGTGATATTCAGATAATGTATTTTTGAATGCATTTGGATGATTTACATCTTTGAAAGCAACTTTTTTCTCTTTCATCTAAGTCATTGAATCTGTTTGAGATTATGCATAATACTTTCTTTTGAATATCTTCAGACTCTGTAGTGGTTACTTATTTATAATGTCTTTCTGTTGCTTAGGCTGGACTGGAACTCACTAGTAGCCCTTGAATTTGTGGAAATCCTTCTGCCTCTAAATCCTAATTGCTGGGATTATAGGTGTGAGCCATTTAATACTGATAGTTTGTGTTTGTATTAGTCTGGCTAGAGAATTATCAGTTTCATTGATCTTTTTAAAGAACCTTTTTAATTGTCTAAAAAGATTTATTTATTATATATACAGTGTTCTGCCAACATGTATCTCTGCACACCAGAAGAGGGCACCAGATCATTACAAGTGGTTGTGAGCCACCATGTGGTTTCTGGGAATTGAGCTCAGAACTTGCAGAGGAGCAGCCAGTGCTCTTAACCTCTGAGCCATCTTTCCAGCCCCATCTCTTTTTAATTTTTAAATTTATTTTTATATGTGTAGATGTTTTGCTTGCATGTATATCTGTGCATGCCTGATGTCTAAGTGAGGTCAGAAGATGGCATTGGATCCCCAGAGATTAGATTACAGACAGTGTGAACTGTCATATGGATGTTGGGAATTAAACCCGTGTCCTCTGGAGGGCTGGAGAGATGACTCAGTGGTTAAGTAAGAACACTGCCTGCTCTTCCAAAGGTTCTGAGTTCAATTCTCAGCAACCACATAGTGGCTCACAACCCTCTGTAATGAGATCTGGTGCCTTCTTGAGGAAGAGACCTGGTCAGTTGTCCTCACCAACTTAGACCATGAAATCCGATATAGACAAGCTCAACAGAACTGCCATATAAGTACTGCACACGTAGGCTTCAGCATTGCGAGGGCATAAATTTCATTCATTCATTTTCATTCCTCTGGAAGGCAGCCAGTGCTCTTAACCACCGAGCCATCTCTCTGGTTCCACTCTCTTTCCTTTTTCAGTTTCATGATTTCTGTATAGTTTTTTTTTTCTTGCTTACTTTTGGCTAAGTTTGCTCGTTTTCTAGTTTCTTAAGGTGGAAGCTAAGGTCATTGAGTTAGGAACCATTTTCTTTTCTAACGTAGGCATTTAGTACTAGGAATTTCCTCATAAATATTGCTTCATTAGCATCCTATAAATTCTAGTATGTTGTATTTTCATTTAAAATAACAGTTTACTTAAAATATTTTTAATATATCTTTCTTAGATTATAAAGTAAATATTTACTTATTTTTAAAAAATCAAGCATTTCCAAGGTACATAATTATAAAATAGAATTTGAACTATTGGTCTTTGAAAGAAAACTTTGCTTTTAAAATAATTTTTCTCCAGTAGAAATGAAGACTGACCTGAACTTACTGTTGGAATGTCTGAAGTATCACATGGGCAGCCCTTTGTCACAGAAGGAAGTTTTGATCACTATCCATTCCGTTTGTAAACAAAACAGTAAGACAGAATAATGAACTTTATTCATAATTTTATTATTTTTTCTATTCTTTTCTCTTGCCTCTCTTCTCCTTCCTTCACTCCATCTCTCTCTGTCTATGCTTGCCTCTCCCTCTCTTCTTCCTTTGCTGTCATTCATCTCATTTCCTCATGTAACACAAGCTGGTCTCACAGTCTTGATCCGCCTGACAGTCTCCCCACCATGGGGATTTCATGCATGTACCCCCACAACCTGTTGACTGATGTTTCTGTCCCACCAGGTCCCACAGCCATTTAGTCCCAGATAAACACACAGAGGTCTATATTAATCATAAACTGTTCGGCCTAGTAGCTCAGGCTTCTTATTAACTCTTATAACTTCTATTAGCCCATAATTCTTGTCTGTGTTAGCCACATGGCTTGGTACCTTTTTTAGCGAGGCAGTCACATCTTGCTTGCTCTGTGTATGACTTCCTCTGTGTCTGGGTGACGACTGCAGACTGATTCTTTCCTATTTCCAGAATTTTCCTGTTGTCCTTGCCACGCCTCTACTTCTTACCTGGCTACTGGCTAATAGCATTTTATTAAAATACAATTGACAAAGTATAGACCATTGTCCCACAGCAACAACCCACTCTGGTTCCAGTTTTGTTGTACTCTACTATATTAATATTCATGGCTGTTTCTCTTCTACTCAATGTATATGCTATATTACTTTATTCATTTGGTTCTTTTATCCTTAACAGAATAATCAAAGTAATTATAATTTCTATCTTGTTTTATCTGCAAACCCTACAGGTGATGCAGGTGTTTATTTCCGAGATATTGGTGGTTTGATGTTTGTAGAAAGTCTTGCAAAGTCAAGTGAGCATAGCATGGTAAAAGAAGCAGCCTTATATACATTAGGATCTATTGCAGAAGGAAATGGTAAAATACAAAATTTTATTTTTATGGTCCTTAAAATAATTTTAAATATTTAAATTTTTTTCTCTTTATTTAAGGGTGAATGCCAACACACCTGGCTTAACTTTTATTTTTAGGGTTATTTTGTTTGTTTCCTATGAATTTTTTTCTTTTTTGAGTCAAGGTTATCATGAAGCACAGGCTGACCTCGAATGCATAGTTCTGTTTTGCTTCCTAAGTATTAGGATTGCAGCATGCCTAGTGTTATTTTTGAACTTTGAAATACTTTTGCACCTCCAAATGTCTTAAGAAATATCATAAAGACTGGGCGGTGGTGGCGCACGCCTTTAATCCCAGCTCCTGGGAGGCAGAAGCAGGTAGGTCTCTGTGAGTTCGAGGCAAGCCTGGTCTGCAGAGCAAGTTCCAGGCCAGGCTCCAAAGCTACAGAGAAACCCTGTCTCGAAAAACCAAAAAAAGAAAGAAAGAGGGGCTGGAGAGATGGCTCAGTGGTTAAGAGCGCTGCTTGCTCTTCCAAAGGTCCTGAGTTCAATTCCCAGCAACCACATGGTGGCTCACAACCATCTGTAATGAGATCTAGTGCCCTCTTCTGGTCTGCAGGCATAGATGCAGAATACTAAGAATACTGTTTACATAATAAATAAATAAATCTTTAAAAAATTAAATAAAATAAAAGAAAAAGAAAAAAACCATAAATATTGCAATATTGCTTGTCCCTCTCTTTTCCAAAGCAAATATTTGAATTTTTTGAAGTTTTTTTTTTTTCTTGCTTTGTTTTTAGGTAGTCTTCTCACTTGGCCTCACTTTTCACTCCTACTTGGTTTGATTTTCATTTTTTATTTGGTTAGGATTTTATTGACAATTCTAGGGTATTTAAATGTTTGCTTTGGAGCTTAAACCAAGTCATTTTGATTAAGATATTGCTTGTTTGGGACTGGCTAGATGGCTCAGTCGTTAAAGGCTCTTGCCTGAGTTTGATGTGTGGAACTCACATAAAGGGAAGAGAGAACTAACTCCCATAAATTGTCCTATGATCTGTAAGAGCATTGTGGTATGTCTGCACCTGCGGGTGGGCACACACTAATGTGCATGTGCACATATACAAGTAAATAAATAAATGTAATTAAAATTTTTTAATATTACTAATTTGTTCTGCTAAGAACATACCAAGTTTTCATAGATTTTTATTGTTTCTGGTATATGTCAATTAAATGACATCTAGTTAAGAAACATCCCCAGTTTGACAACTTTTTATTTTGTTCAATGTATTTTTGTGCTAATATATTAAAATGAAAATTGTATTTTATGTTTCAGTTTACTGTCAGCAAACTTTGTGTACTTCAGAATTATTTCAAGATTTAAATTTGCTCTTATCTAATGAAGATTCAAACACAAATTTGAAAAGAATGTCCATATATGTTCTTTTGGTTCTGGTTTCAAATAATAGTAAGTATATTCTCTTACGAATGTTAAAAAACATTTTAATATATTTTGGAACAGTCATTAATACTTTAGTCATTCTTGTTATATTAGTGCCTTTTTTGAGACAGTTTCACTATGTCGACTACAGAGATCCACCTGCCTCTGCTTGCCGAATGCATTAGTGACTTTTTAATCTCATTAATATGCAAGAGATATGAGCTCTAAGAAAGGAATTAATAAGCATTTAATCATTGATATTTGTTAATTTTAAGAAATAGTGAGCCAGGTGGTGGTGGCACATGCCTGTAATCTCAGTACTTGGGAGGCAGAGGCAGACAGGTCTCTGTGAGTTCAAGGCAAACCTGGTCTACAAGAGCTAGTTCCAGGACAGGTTCCAAAGCTACAGAGAAACCCTGTCTCAAAAAACCAAAAAAGAAAAGAAATAGTGACATTATTTGTACTACATAATCTTTAAAAAGGAAAACAAGTGTTTAATGAATTGGTTGACTTTTCCCTGAATTGATCATTTTGTTACAAGATTTCCTATATTAGACTGTGTTTATTTTGGGATAATTTTAGATTTACTGAGAAGTTGAAACTATAGTATAAAGTGTTCGTGTATACCTAGTTAGGACCTTGCATGTGTATGTTTGTATGTGTGTGTGTTTGGTGTAGAAACTGGAGGTTGATGTTGGGTACCTTCCTCAATCAATTTTCATCATTTTATTTTTTTGAGACAAAGTCTCTGGGGATTTCCAATTTGACTGATTGCCCAGCAAGCCCCAAGGATCAGACACAAGCTACTGTGCCTGATTTTTTATTTAGTTTTTATATGGGTACAGGGGATCAAACTCAGTTTCTTATGCTGCCACTTTACTGACTGAGCCATCTCCCCAATCCCTTCATCTTTTAAAACTGCTTCATTTAGTTCTTGAAAATGTTAGGTAATTGAATTACTTCTAGATATTTTTCCTATTTTGGAAAACCTTAAAAAGATTTGTATTTTTTCTACTTTTAAGATTCTTTTCATATTGTAACAGAAATATAACTTAAGCATTTGTAATTTTTAGAGGAAAACTGAATGCTGTAAGTTGCTGAGCATAATATATTTTCCATAATAAAACCAGTTAAACATTTTAAAAAATCAAAATTTTATGTATGTGGATGTTTTGCCTGTATGTATATCTGTACACTAACTTGTGTATGCCTGTTACCCACAAAGGTCATAAAGAGAGCATCAGATCCCTTGGGACTGGAGTTGTTAATCCACCATGTGGGTGCTGGGAATTGATCCCAGGTCCTCTGCAAAAATAGAAAGTGCTCTTAACTGCTGAGCCATCTCTCCAGTCCCTTGATTACAAGTTTTTTCCACTGTAATTCTGTATACTTTATAATGCTTTAAAGTAGCTTGAAAGCTAATTAAAATATTTTTAAATGTCTTAATTTCTATAAAATTATTTCTAAATAAAAGTCATTCATGTAACATATGGCTATTTTTTAAGGGAATGGACAAACGCTTGTAAGAGAAACAGGTTGTATTGAAGTTCTGTCACAGTTGTTCAGGTAAGTAAATAAATATCTTCTTATTTCATTGTTTAGGACATTAGTGCATTTATAATAATATATTACCTTTTCTTTTTAACCCAACAGGACAGTTCTTTCAAATTATGAGTTGAATTTGTCAGATAATAATGTTTTCCAGAGTTATCTGTTGTGGTCTTCAGTATGCAGTACTCTGTGTGTCTGTGTCAACAATCCTCAAAATGGTAATTATTTCAACTATTTAAATACAAATATAAAAACAAATGTGACTGATAGTTTGCAAAAGTCAACTTAAAACATGGTTTGCTTTTCTTCTTTCAGACGAGAATCAAATGCTTTGTTGTTCACTTTTTCCACATGTGAATGAATGGCTAGTGAATTGTATGAAACCTGAGATAATTCGCCCTATATGCTCATTTATTGGACTTACTCTTGCAAATAATAGTAAGTATTCGTTATTTTCTAGGTTTTACTTTAAGAACTCTATTTTAAAACATAAAAAAGACTATTAAATTCAATTAGTGATTTTGATGCTTCTAATCTGAACCGTTTTGGATATAGTTAGATGGCTTTGTTTTGTATAAGTCTCACTGGACAGACCTGGCTGGCCTAGAAATCGCTGTATGGACCAGGCTGGCCTCAAGTAGATACTGGCCTGCCTCTGCCTTGAGTTCTTGGCTAGACTTTTGAAGATGAGAAAATCTTGGAATTAGGTATTATTGGGAGGACATTGGAAAGATGGTGACAGCAGCATAGTTGTTTCTTGGGAGGTGGGGTTTGAGAATGGTCTCCTGTAGCCCAGACTGACTTGTAGATCTCTCTATATAACTAAAGATGACCTTGAGCTCATGATCCTTCTTCCCACAGACAAGTAAGCACCCTACCCATGAACATTATAAATCTCCTCACAATTGAGGCATTATTTTTGCAACATTTTGCTGTGTTAGTAAACTTTATCACAGTGACAACATACTTAAGACAATTTAAAAGGAAAAAAGTTTACTTTGGTCATCATTTAGAGATGACAGTCTATGGTTTGGCTCTGGGCCTATGGCAAGGTAGTACACATCATAGTAGGACATGACTACATGATAAAGAAAACTGATCACCCGATGGAGCCAGGGAGACAGAAACAGAGAGGAGCAAGGGCTCTTACATCCTCTTCAATGGCACATCTCAATGACTTATTTCTGTTAGGACCTACATCCTAAAGAACCCATGAGTTCCAAATAGCACTATAATAAGGACAAAGCCTTCAATACATGGGTCTTTGGGAGACACTTATTAAAATGATAGCACAGACAATGCATATATTTCATTAAATTTACGCCTAAGTATTTAGTCAGGTATTTTTATTTTTTGAAATAAGGTATCTCTCTGTAGTTCAGGCTAGTCTCTAATTCATTATGCAATCCATTATAGCATCAAACTCACTGAAGTCCTCCTGCCTCAGCTTCTCAAGTGCTGGGATGACTTTGTGTGTCACTCTATCTGTCTTGTTTTCCCTCCAGGTTTAGCTACTTTTATTTCATGTATATCCATGTCTTCCTATATGTATGTGTACCATGTGCATTCCTGGTACCCATGGAGGCCAAAAGAGGGCATTGGATCCTCTACAACAAGAGTTACAATTGTGACCTGCCATATGGGTTCTGAGAATTGAACCTGGGTCTCCTCTGCAAAAGTAGTCAGTACTCTTAACTTTTGATGTATGTCTTTAAGTCCAGGCTAGTGCTTTTTTTTTAAAAGTATATCATGATAAATGATGGAGGCTGGGGAAATGGCACAATGGGTAAAGCACTTGCCAGAAAGCATGAGGACTTGAGTTTGGATCAACCATAACTACATAAAAGCTGGTCAAGGCACAGTGTGGCTATGGCCCCAGTGCTGGGGAAACAAAGATAGGCAACAAGCCTAGCTGAAACAATAATTTCCAATTTCAGTGAGAGACCTTGACTCAAAAAAGTATGGTAGAGAGTGACAGAGGAAGATACCAAAGTTATTCTTGAGCTCCACATTGGAATTCACAGCCTGCAGCCACATGTTAATGCAAGTATACACCCCCAACATACACACAGACACAAATGACAGTTTAAAGTTCCAATAGTTTGTTGGGGCAGATAGAAATACAATTGATTTTGTATGTCCTTATATCCTGCAATCTTCCTAAAATCACTATTAGCTATAGTCGCGTGTCTCGATTTACACACACATGCATGATCGTGCCATTTGTGGGAAAAAGTCCTTCTTTTCAACCTCTATTAATTTT
Organism: Microtus oregoni; assembly: GCF_018167655.1. Taxonomy (NCBI): domain Eukaryota; kingdom Metazoa; phylum Chordata; class Mammalia; order Rodentia; family Cricetidae; genus Microtus; species Microtus oregoni. The sequence goes on from NW_024543063.1 coordinate 48,721,195, forward strand.
ATTTCACTTTCTTGCCTTATTTCACTGGCTAGGGATATCTAATAAAATACTAAATAAAAATAATGAGAATAGCAGTTACATGTAGTCATATATAGGCCTTTTATCACATTAAGTATGTTTCTTTTCTTTCCTAGTTTACTAAGAGTTCTTATTATGAAGACATGTTACATTATACATACTACTTTTCCTTTAACTATTAAGATTATCTTATAGTTCTTTCTGACCAGTGATTATGGTTTCATAAAGTTAAAGCATAAAACAGGAATGATAGTGCACATTTCTAATTCCAGCATTTGGTGGGTAGAGGCAAGAAGTTTGGGAGTTCAAGGTTATCCTTGGCTACATAGAGAATTTTAAGTCAACCAAATTATATGAGACTCTATCTCATATAAACAAATAGTATCTTTATATCTATGCTCATAATAGATATTGACCTATAATTTTGTTGTAATGCCTTCTTTCAACTTGGGTGTAATGCTAGTCTTATAGAATGTATTCAGAAGTGTTTCTTCCACTTCTATCTCCAGGAATAATTTATTAGATTTTTGGGGGGCTTTTCCCCTGAAATGGTTGGTAGAATTCACCAGTAAAATTATCAAGCTTTGAACTTCTCTTCTGTTTATTACAGCTTTAATATATGAATTCTGTTACTTTTTTTCTTTATGATTTTTCAGAGACAGGGTTTCTCTGTGTAACAGTCCTAGCTGTCCTGGAACTTGCTTTGTAGACCAGGGTAGCCTCAAACTCACTGAGATCTCTGCCTGCCTCTGCCTCCCAAGTACTGGGATTACAGGCATGCGCCATGATGCCCAGTGAATTCTGAGTCTTTGAAAAAGAACTATGGCTGGGCTGTGGTGGCGCACGCCTTTAATCCCAGCACTTGGGAGGCAGAGGCAGGTGGATCTCTGTGAATTTAAGGCCAGCCTGGTCTACAAGAGCTAGTTCCAGGACAGGCTCCAAAGCTACAGAGAAACCGTGTCTAGAAAAAAACTAAAAAAAAAAAAAAAAAAAAAAGAAAAGAAAGAAAATAACTATGGAGTTGGGTGTGATAGCACACACCTGTAATCTCAGCACTTTGGAGGTGGAAGGGAAGAACCAGTTTAAGGCCAACCTCAGTTATACTGTAAATTCAAGGCTAGCCTGAGCTACATAGCTCTCCTACACAAAACAGAGCACTATCCTACTATACATATAATTGTCCTGTGTTGCTGGGCGGTGGTGGTGCAGCAGGATCTCTGTGAGTTCAAGGCCGGCCTGGTCTACAAGAGCTAGCTCCAGGACAAAATCCTGTCTCAAAAAATTTAAAAAAAAAAAATTTGTCCTGTGTCGAGGGGGAGTGTTACTATGTGTGTGTGTGTGTGTGTGTGTGTGTGTGTGTGTGTGTGTGTGAGTGTATACACATAAATAGATGAAAGTTGAACTTTTAATTCTACAATTTGGGGGAGTTTCAGTATTTGAAAAGCCATATTAAAAGTATTTAATATAAAATAATTGTACGAAACCATCACCTGCCTTTTTGAGAAATTAATGGTTTTTGCCACTTTATTCTTTAAGCACATGTCCAGAACTGCTTTGTATCTTCGGGTGGACTGGATGTTTTGTCTCAAGTTCTCGTGCAGCTGGAGTTGGATTCACACAATACTTTTTCCAGTGCAAAACTTGCAGTGATGGTGACAAAGACCTTAGATGCGTGCATTACTAATAGTTGTGAGTGAAAATCTTAATCAATTTTCTATAATTGAATTTTGTTTGAACTGAACATGGGGAATGTTGAAATGCTACATTAGATACTATTGTTGGCAAAATTTCCAGGTTCTTACAAATGGGAGGGAATCTTTGAAATTATCTAGTCCAGTTCCTTATTTTCCCATCAGAAGTTACAACTGCCCTAAGGAAGCACATTTAAGTCGTTTGATTTTAGCTCTAATAAGAGAGTCAAAATAAAATCCTATTATTCTTAAGTTTATTTCACTTAAAAAGCTGTTTTAGCAAGATGTTATGGTGCACACCTTTAATCCCAGTTTTTGGGAGGCAAGGCAGGTGGATCTCTTGAGTTCCAGGCCAGCCATTGTAACAGAGTGAGACCTTGTCTAAAAATAAGCAACTTTTCTTAAAAAAAAATTTAGATGACAAACCAAAAGACACTGAGATATTGGAAAACCCAATGTACAAAATTTCAGGAATTATGTAAATAATTAAAGTTAGGCTGTAGAGGTGCTTCAGCAGTTAAAAGCTCTTGCTGCTTTTCCAGAGGACCTAAGTTTGTCTCCCAACACCCAAGTTGGGCAGCTTACAGCCACGTGCAACTCCAGCTCCAGGGGATCCAACACCTTCTAGCCTCTGCAAGAACCTGGACACATGTGGCATATACTTACATAGAGACAAATACGTATACATAATACTTAAAAAAAATTAAAGCATGCCTTTGTGATGAGGGTGATGTCTCACATACCTAGTGTACGAGAGAGCAGTAGAACCAGATCTAGAACACATCTGCTTCTCATTGGTACACTCAGAGTTGATAGTCTGTAAATCCTTGTCATGAGGAACCCTTTATACAAACAACCTGAAAAGTAGATGACTGAGTTGTTTTGTTTTTTGTTGATTTTTATTGAGCTCTACATTTTTCTCTACTCCCTTCTCTGCCTCTTCCCTCCCCTTCAACCTCTCCCAAGGTCCCCATGCTCCCAATTTACTCAGGAGATCTGTCTTTTTCTACTTCCCATGTAGATTAGATCCATGTATGAATCTCTTAGGGTTCTCATTGTTGTCTAGGTTCTCTGGGATTGTGATTTGTAGCCTGGTTTTTCTTGGCTTTATGTGTAAAAGCCCCTTATGAATGAGTACATATTATATTTGTCTTTCTGGGTTTGGGTTACCTCACTCAATAGGATGTTTTCTAGCTCTATCCATTTGCCTTCAAATTTCATTATTTTTTCTGCTGTATAATACTCCATTGTGTAAATGTACCACAATTTCTTTATCCATTCTTTGGTCAGGAACATTTAAGTTGTTTCCAGGTTCTGGTTATGATAAATAATGCTACTATGAGCATAGTTGACCACATGTCCTTGTGGTATGATTGCTCGTGACTCTTACCAATGTAAATTTTAGAATCAATTTGTAAAGTTAAAGTATGAGAATTTATAGACAGGTATGGTGGGGCATGCCTTTAATCCCAGCACTCACGGGATTCATTTCTGATTTTCTGTAAACATCCCTGGTCTGTATCTGCTCTTGCAGAGGTCCTTGGCTTGGGGTTGGTCCTGCAAAGGTCTCTGGCTCTGATCTACTCCCTCGGAGGTCCCAGACTCAGGTGTGCCCAGACCCGCAGAGAGCCTGGCTCAGGCCTACTCCCTCAGAGGCCTTAGACTCATGCCTGGACCCACAGAGATTTCTGGTTCCTGACTAACCCCTTTGACGAACCAGACCAACACCCAGACCCTCAGAGGTCCCAGACTCATAGATGGCTGAGGTTTTAAAGTTTTATTTTATGTGTATAAGTGTTTTGCCTTAATGTTTGTATGTATACCATGTGTGTTCCTAGTGCCCATAGAGACCAAAAGAGGACATTGAATCTTCTGGAACTGGAGATATAGGTGGTTGTGAGCCACCATGTCAATGCTCAGAATCTAATCTGAATCTTCTTCTTTAAGACCAGCAAGTTCTCTTAACTACTGAGCCATCTTTCCAGCCCCTAGATGACTGTTTAATAAGCAGTTGATGAATACCTGGTGTGTGCTGAATCCCAAAGACATAAAAGTAGTTGAGATATGTCCCTTCAGTCATGAGATGTATCAGCAGGCAAAGGTTCCTTCTGTCAAGGCTGATAACCTGTCTTTAATCCTGGAATCCACGTGGTGGAAGGGAAACTGACTCCTGGATAAAGCTGCCATTTGATCTCTGTGTGTACCATGGCATATGCTATGCACACACAAACACAGTAAGCAATTGTTTAAAAAAATTAAATGATATAGTACCTTAAGGAATTCACAACTTTATTGTTCATGTCTGTAATACCAGACTCTGGATGAAGTCTGTTAAAAACCCTATGAAGGCCATGCAGGGTAGTGCATACCTATAATCCCAGCATTTAAAAAATAGAGGCAGGCTGGGCAGTAGTGGTGCATGCCCTTAATCCCAGTACTTGGGAGGCAGAGGCAGGTGGATCTCTTTGAGTTCGAGGCCAACCTGGTATACAAGAGCTAGTTCCAGGACAGGCTCTAAAACTACAACAAAACCCTGTCTAAAAAAAAATAGAGGCAGGAGGATCAGTTCCAGGTTAGCCTCTGCTTAATAAGTTTAAAGTCATCCTGGGCTGTGTCAGATCCCATTTCAGACAATCAAAAATAAAACAAATACCTTATAAGGAAAAGTATAACTTAATAGTAAACTTTTTGAATCTCATCATAGTTCATCATAGGTTTATATATAACCTTCATTGCATCATGTTAGTAGTGTCTTAGTGTTATATTTCAGTGTCAAGCAGGATTTGATTATCTAGTAATGCACTTACAGTCGAGTAGGTATGTTTACCTTTTAGGAATATAGTATTAATTCACAGTTACAACATCATGCAAAGCAACTAAGAAGAAACCATTATAAAAGAAGAACATAAGTCAGGCAGTGATGGCACATGCCTTTAATCCCAGTACTTGGGAGGCAGAGGTGGGTGGATCTCTGTGAATTTGAGGTCAATTTGGTCCATAGAGCTAGTTCTAGTACAGCCAGGACTACAAGGAGAAGTCCTCAAAAATAAATAAATAAATAAATAAATAAATAAAGCCCATAAATGACTAGTCATGATAAAGTCATGATAAAGAAGCACACCTTTAATCTAGGGAGAGAGAGGCAAGTGGATTTCTCTTGAGTTTGAGGCCAAACTGGTTTACAGAGAGAGTTCGAGGTCAACCAGTACTACATAGAGAAACTCTTGTCTCAAAACAAAAAGAGTATATAATGAGGTCTATAATAAACCATCATCTTATTCTAATGTATTAGTTAAATTAACATATATGTATATATATTAGATGATACATTGATGTGGGATTATCCTCTGTTTGCTGTGAATACCATTGGTTAATAAAGAAACTTGCTTGGCCTGATAGGGTAGAACAGAGCTAGGCGGGGAAAACTAAACTGATTGCTAGAAGAAGGAAGGCAGAGTCAGGGAGAAGCCAAGGAGCCGCAGCCAGAGACAGCCAAAACCTTGCCAGTAGGCCACGAGCCTCATGGTAAAATATAAAATACTAGAAATGGGTTACATACTAGATGTAAAGCTAGCTAGCAATTCACTTAAGTGATTGGCTAAGCGGTGATTTAAATAATATAGTTTCTGTGTGATTATTTTGGGAGTCTGGGCGGCCGGGAAAACAAACAAGCAGCTTCCTACTATACTACATGACACGTATATATTAGATAATATATAAGCATGTGATAGTTTTCCTAAATAAGCTCTGAAAACATAATATCTTTGTACTTAGAAATTTTAAATTTGTACTTTTCCCCCCTATATTAAACTGGTAGCTTCTTTTTCAGTGGTATTATCCAAATACCACATTGTTTCAAAACTTCTGTTATTACTGCTTCATGAAAGTCTTGATTTGGGAGAAAAATTCAGCATCATACTTGCCATTGGTCACTGCACAGAGGATTGTGGTGAGTATTCAGTTAACTCAGTGTGTGTAGTAAAACTGTGGGGTGGAAACATACTTTTGCTTCTTTCCCCTCTTGCTGTATGAAAGGCTTAAAATCCAGCTTTCCTCCCAGTCACTTAAGCTCTTACGCTCTTTCTCATATTCTGTTCAGTTAGTCACTGAGGCCTCTGGCTGTTCTTCTCTTTCTTATTCCATATTTCTTTCCCACTACCCCAGCCCATTCCCACCTTTCTCCAGGACGACTATAGCAGCTACATTATCTGCTGTTCCTTCTCTCTCCATTTCCAGTCCTCTTCGAGTCAGTATCTAATCCTGTTATCCCTCACTGAAAGCTCTGAAAGGCCAGTTCTCCCAACCTTCAGTGAAAGCTTTTAGAGATTTTGTTTCCTCTGTTTCCATCCCAGTCTCCCTCTAATCTAATCTATCATTCCAAACAATCTCCATTTTCCTCTCTTCTAATCATTTCCCTTCTTCCTCTCACTTTCCCTCTTCTCTCTTCTCCCTCGTTTCTTCTGTGTTCTTTCCTTAATTTTTGTTTTCTTTACCAGTTTTGCTATTCTTTCCCTTAACCTTTTAAGAATGTTTTTCTTATGCATATGTATGTGTGCGTGTGTGCATGTGCATGTGTGCATGTGCATGTATGTGTGCGTGTGTGTGTGTGTGTGTGTGTGTGTGTGTGTGTGCGCGCGCGCGCGCATCCACAGAGGCCAGAGAGGAGGGCTAGAGTTAGAGGGGTTATGAACCACTTGATGTGGGTACTGGAAATCAAACTTGGGTCCTCTGCAAGAGCAGCAAGTGCTCCTACCTACTGGGCCATCTTCCCATTCCTTACTCTTGATCTTTTTGAAACCAAATGAGAGCTATTTGTTTACTCTTATATGGTGTGGTACATTGTGGCAACATTTTAGAAATCATCGTTTATGAGACTTAGCTTCTGTAAACAGATTACCAAATTGAAAATACTTTTGAGATTATTTCTTTATTTTAAAGTTTAAATTATGTTCATACTTATCATAGTGATGAATCATGACCTCATGCAAAGCTTTATAAACTTTATGAAAAAATAATCACCATTTTAATTTTTGATATTTTTACAGAGGAAAATCAGTATGAATTTTTAAAAAGCAATGGGCTTCCACTAATGATACAAGCCTTAACTGAATTTAAGAATGAAGAACTAAGCAGAGCTGCCACTTATGTACTTCACAACTGCAAAAAAATTAGTAAGTTTACTGTTACTTTAGGGAAATATCAGTTAGCTTGGCGTGGTACTTTAAACCTTTATCCTAGCCCTGGGAGGCAAAGGAAGGCACATTTCCTAGGAGTTCAAGGCCAGTATCTACAGGAGTTCCAGGCCAGTCAAAGCTACATAGTAAGACTTTTATCTCAAAGTAATTCTTGAACAGAGATCCGAATGTCTAGAGTTAATCATGTGAAAAGAGGAAATGTTCCATGGGCAAATGACTCAGGCCTAAGCAACAGGTTCTAGTTTAGGAGGGAGGTGGATGTATTCAAAGAATTGATGGACAGTCTAGCTGGAGCCCAGAGAGCTGGTAATAGCTATAAGATTTCTTTGTGAATGAAAAATATGGACGTAATAAATTATTAGAAAGACTTTTAAGCATATCTATGATCTCTAGTTTGCTTTCTACTGTTGTATTAAACATTATGACCAAAAGCCACTTGGGGAAGAAAGGATTTCTTTCATCTTACACCTTACAATACACTGTAAAGGGAAGTAAGGACAGGAACTCAAGACAGGGACATGGAAACAGGAATCGAATCAGAGACCATGGAGGAATACTGCTTATATAGCTTGGTCAACTTGCTTTTTTATATAACACAGGACCACCTGCCCAGGGATAAAACCTCCTCCAGTGATTCGGGCCTTCCTACATCAATCATTAATCAAGAAAATGTCCCAGAGAGTTGTCTACGTGCAATCTGCTACAATATTTTCTCAGTTGAGGTTCCCTCTTCCCAGATGACTCTAACTATGTCAAATGAATGAAAAACTAACCAAAACAATCTATTTTGGGCTAGAGATGTAGTTCAGTAATAGAGTATATGCTTAGCATATGACTAACTCTGACTTTAACTCTTGTATTCCAAATAAACTACTTTAAAGCCAGTAACCTTGTATCTAGAATAACATTTTCATGTGTTATTTTCTAAAACTATGAGAAATAGTCTAATTTTTTACTAAGTCCTAGGCATCTGCTATGCCTTTTTTCCACTTATTTCAGTACCAGTTATTGTATATGGATATACAAATTAAAGATGGGATGGGGTGGAATATGTAGTTGTCCTTTAAGTGTGACAATAACATTTCTAGTAATGATAAACTCAATATTCTCTTTTCCCTATTTCTCCCTCTCCCTGCATCCCATATTACAAAGCTGAGAAATTCTCTCTAAGTCTACAAGACATTTCTTTTGATGAAAATGAAGCCAACCAACAAAAGGACATAAATGAAAAAGAGAATCATGAAGAGCACTGGAAGACAGCAAAGGAAATTATATGCAGAATAAAACAATTTGAAAGAGAAGAAAAAGAGGTTGGTTTTATCCATTTCACAGAATTCATTTCACAGAACTTTGGCAAATACTTTAAAACAGTAGAAGTTGGCATTAAAAATGTTTTTCTCCAGTTATTTTTTAAAATGTTTAATGTAAATTTTAACAGTAGTACTTAAAGAACTCAACACTGGACATAGAACAACTTTTTGCACTTTTTTCTTTATTATTAAAATAAATTCTGTGTGTGTGTGTGTCTCCAAATGCCTGAAGGGGTCAGAAGAGGACACTAGATCCCCTGGAGCTGGAGTTATAGGTGGTTGTGAGCTGCCTGACATGGGTGCTTGTATTTTAGCTCATAGTCTGTAAATTCCTAACTATTGAGTCATCTCTTCATATTCTATTTCTTTTATTTTTACTTTTATTTATGTGTATATGCACACCACACACTTAAGGGAGCCCTAAGAAAACAGAAGAGGGTGTCGGATATCCTGGAGTTAGGCTTACAGGTAGTCATGAGCCACTTGATGTGCGTGCTAGAAACTGAACCCAACTGCAAGAGTAGTATGTTCTCTTAACCACGGAGCCATCTCTTCAGCTCCTAAATGATTTATTTTATTTTAATTTAATATGCATGGGTATCTTACCTGCATTTATGTCCTTGTACTATATGCTTGCGTAGTACCCAAAAGGCCAGAAGAGGGCATCAGATCTGGAAACTGGAGTTCAAGTTGTGAGCCATCAGGGAATCGAACCTAGGTTATCTGATAGAGCAATTACTGCTCTTGACTCTTGAGCCATTTTTCTAGCTCTCCCAAATGATTTTTAAAGGGATGTGTGTGTGTGTGTGTGTATGTGTGTGTGTGTGAGTGAGTGTGTGTGAGTGTGCACATATGTGAATACCTGTGGAGGCCAGAATTAGGAGCAGATCCCCTGGAACTGGAACTACAGGTGATTGTGAACTACCCAGTGTGGGTTCTGGGAACTAAACTCAGGTTCTCGAGAAGAGCAACAAGCTTTCTTTTTTTTTTTTATTGTTTTTTTCAAATTTTATTTATTTATTTATTAAAGATTTCTGCCTCCTCCCCGCCACCGCCTCCCATTTCCCTCCCCCTCCCCCGATCAAGCCCCCCTCCCTCATCAGCTCGAAGAGCAATCAGGGTTCCCTGACCTGTGGGAAGTCCAAGGACCACCCACCTCCATCCAGGTCTAGAAAGGTGAGCATCCAAACTGCCTAGGCTCCTACAAAGCCAGTACGTGCAGTAGGATCAAAAACCCATTGCTATTGTTCTTGAGTTCTCAGTAGTCCTCATTGTCCTCTATTTTCAGCAACAAGCTTTCTTAAACACGGAGTCACCTTTCTAGCCCCTAAAGAATATTTTTCTAATGTAGAAATGGAAACAGGAAAGACTAGCTACATAAATGATAAAACTAAGAAATCTAACATCTGAATAATAGTTCAACAATTTTTCAAAAGAAACAATCTAATTTTATTCCCTCTTCCCCACTCCCAGACACATACATGGTCTTATGTCTAAATGGCAGGAGTATGGTCTGACAAATGCATCTGTAGATAATTCCATCATTGTACAGGCATCACAGTAAGACGGTAAAGGTCAAGAGATACAATACATTTAAGAAGAATGGGGGCGTGGACAGGGTCTTAGTGGTTAAGAGCATTTGTTGCTCATGGAGGAGACCTGGGTTCAGTTCTTAGCACACATGCAGTGGCTAGCAACCATCTGTAGCTCTAGTTCCAGGGAATCCTACACTCTCTTCTGGCCTTCACAGTTACCAGATATGCATGTAGTGAACATACACACATGCAGGCAAAACACTCATATACTTTAATTCAAAACAAATCAATTTTTACAAAATGGGGGGGTACATAAGAGATTACTGCTGACTAAAACAGTGAACTGTTTTATAATAAACTTTAATTTTTATTTCTTTTTTATTAAATAAAAGGAATATACTAAAATAATGATAAAAGTATAGCATAGTAAATTATTATGGGATATTTGTATACTGTGTGAAGATATATTGCTATGATTGATATAATAAAAAGCTGAATGGCTAATAGCTAGGCAGCAGGTTTAGGCAGGGTTTCTAGGAAAAGAAAGGAAGAGGAGGAGGAATCAAGGCATGCAGGAGAAACCAGGAGACATGGAGAGAAAACAGGAGGTACAAGATGGAAGAAACGTAATGCCACATGATAGAACGTAGATTAATACAAATGGGTTAATTTAAGTTATAAAAGCTAGTTGAGGGCTGGAGAGATGGCTCAGCAGAGGTTAAGAGCACTGAGTGCTCTTCCAGAGATCCTGAGTTCAGTTCCCAGCAACCACATGGTAATTCACAACCATCTGTAATGAGATCTGGTACCTTCTTCTGGCCTGCATGCATACATGGAGGCCAAATGTTGTAATAAATCTTTTTTAAAAAGTTAAGTTATATTTAGAAAAAAAAAGCTAGTTGAGACAAGCCTAAGCTAAAGGTTAAGCTTTCATAATTAATATAAGTCTCTGTGTCAATATTTGGGTTTTGCCAATTCCTCTGAGCCTCAACCAGGGAAGGCTTTGCTTCCATGGGTCTAAGGCATTGGGTCCTTGACATAGCTGTGCCCATGTCAACAATACACATTCACTCTGGACTTACCTCTCTCCACACACATTGTTGGGGGAGAGTGCACATGTATAAGATAAGCCTATGGAAGTCAGAGGATACCCTTAGGTGTTAGTCCTCAGGTGCTTTCCATGTTTTGTTTGAAACAGTTTCACTTTGGCTTGGAACTTTACCACATACACCACAATAGCTAGCTTGAAAGCTTCCAGGGATCTGCTTCTATCCCACCTGGATTACAGGTGTGCACCACTAATCCCTAGATTTTTATGGGGTTTCAGGGATCTAAATTCCAATCCCCATGCTTTCAAAAGCAGGTACTTTACTGACTGAGCCATTGACAGTTTGAGATGTATTTTTATTCTATTCATTTGTTACCTAATATAGTGGGTTTAAACTAACTACACTATTTGTTCTTTTAAGTTGTGATAAAATATATAACAATATTTAATCTCAAACTTTTTTTAACTTTTTTGAGACTAGGTCTTATTTTGTAGCCCTTGCTTGCCTGGAACCTGGTGATCAGGCTGATTTTTTTCTTGTAGCAATCTTCCTGCTTCTTAATCCCAAGTACTGGGATTATAGGCATGAGCACCTTGCCTGGCTTCATTTCAATCATTTTTTAAATACACAATTATGTGATATTAAATCTTTACAGTTCAGCCCCAAGATTCTCTTCAGGGTTCAAACTGGATGCTACAGCAAGAGAAAGGCACTTTTTTATTAGGCTATCTGAGGGTGAAAGAACGAATTCTCTCACTCCATGCTTTTTCAAATCAATCTCTTTATTGTTCTGCTTCTATAAGTCTCCTGTCCTAATTCTAATTTCTCCTAGCTTCTTCTCCCTCTAGCCTAAAAACTCCCTCTCCCCGAGGAGGCTTAGAGCAATAATAAAACATTAGTTATCTCTCATTGGTCAAAAGCACATTTCTAGGGTAAGCAGTAGGGAGTTGATCCATTGTCATGGCAACGCAAGGTTCCAAGGTTACAAGAGTGTAAATGGAGGTTTCTCTCCTGCCCACCAGTTCCCAAATAAACATTCAGAGGCTTATACTAATTATAATTGTTTGGCCAATGGTTAAGGCTTATTACTAACTAGCTCTTTCAAATTAACCCATTTCTCTTATTCTATATTTTACCACAACTCTTGTGACTTATCACATCTTGCTACTCTGATGACTGCTGGCATCTCCCTTGACTCCTGGCTATTGGCCAAATCAACTTCTTTATTAACCGATGACAAAAAAATATTCACAGCATGCAGAGGGGCATCCAAAACTGATTACCTAAGATATAAACCCTTAAAAGATATATCAAAGTGAAATTTAAAACGCTGGGGATTAGAATTATATAGACTTCCACTTAAGAGAAACTATGTCACACCAAGGAATCAGAATGGCTTTGGACATGAAGAATAACATCGAAAGTTGTAACACAATGGAGAAATGAAGCAGGACAGAAGAAGATAAATTAAGGGCACATGAAAAAGGGAGAGTGAAGGATACACATTTTTCACTCTAGAATCTAGTTTGTTTGGCCTGATGGCCATGACTGAAGAAACTCCAACATAGTCCAATGAGATGGTTTAGCAGGTAGAGACAGTTTGTCAAGCAAGGCTGATGACCTGAGCTCAATCGTCAGAGCTCACATAAAGGTAGAATCAGCTCTACAAAGTTGTCCTTTGACCACCACACATACACCTTGGAACTCTAACATAGTTGGGTATGGTCACTCACACCTCTGATGCCTGTAAACAGCTCACCACAGATCTCATGTAGCCCAGGCTAGCCTTGAATTTTGCTATATAGCCAATGCTAGCCTTTAACTCCTGGTCTCCTGCCCCCACCTCAGTTCTGGGATTACAGGTGTAGGACATTCTCTACGATAACAGAACTAAGTAAACCATCTTCTATTTTTTACTCAAATTTTAAACTTTGCTTAATGTTTATATCTTGTAAATTTTGTGCTTTGAGCAGTGTAAATTAGAAAGCCATAAATATACCTTGAGAAGCCAACATGCCTTCAGTGTATACTATCTTTTCCCTAGCATCTGTCCCTGTTGTAATTCTTTCTTTTTGTTGAGACAGAGTTACAACGTTTCTCTGTGTAACCGCTCTGGACTCTGGATCTCCTGGAACTTCCTCTGCAGACCACACTGTGCTCAAACTCACAGATATCTGCCCCATGAGGGCTGGAATTACAGGGTGTGCCAACACCACCTGGCATAAACATAAATCCTTAATAAGATAACTAATTCTGCTTCTGACTCTGAAGTCTGACTCTGAAATTGTTTTCTGTGGCTTAGTCAAGAATGAACTTTGCCTGAGTGGTTACTAAGAACAGAGAGCTGCTCAAGTTACTGACAACAGAGCTAGGCTGAGTTGCTTGACTGCTGCAACCCCTTCAATATATTAAGGGAAGGTGATTTTTAAAAAATCTAGAGTACCATGCCCAGGAAATTATCAATTAATTATAAAAATAAAAATATTTCTTAGATTTGTGTGTTCTCAAAAAAGCATTACATCCAATATGCTCTTTCTCAGAAAGATGTAGAAGAGTAAACGCCATCAAAAGAATAAAACAAATGAAAATTAAGCTATGAAAGATACAAAAAGAACCTATAAGTGTATGCTAAAGAAATATCTCACTTGAACTCAAAAAGACAGAAAAAAGTTCAAAATGGGACATTTCTTCAAAGAAAATAACTTGCATATGAACAAATGTTCAGCATCATTAAAGAAATGCAAAAATGATACTGATTTACATCAATTAAGATGATAATTTTAAGCCGGGCGGTGGTGGCGCACGCCTTTAATCCCAGCACTTGGGAGGCAGAGGCAGGCGGATCTCTGTGAGTTCGAGACCAGCCTGGTCTACAGAGCTAGTTCCAGGACAGGCTCCAAAACCACAGAGAAACCCTGTCTCGAAAAACCCAAAAAGAAAAAAAAAAAACAAGATGATAATTTTAAAAATGGAAATTAAGTTTTGGCAAGATATAAAGAAGAAGGAACTCGTGTGCAGTATTAATGAGACTGTAAAATGGTGTATATGCTATGGAAAGCAAAGTGGCAGTTCCCTAAAAAAACTAAACAAAGAATTACACTAGACTATGATCCAGCTATTCTACTTCATAAGAAATGCAAGCAAGGCTCAAACAACTATATGAGGTATGTGAGTGCTTTTCCGTGTGAATGTTTATCTGTGTGTGGACTTGTGCATGTGTGCATGCGTGCATATGTGTAGTGTGTTATGAAAGCTGGGAATGTAGCACAGCAGTAGAACAGCAATGGCATGCAAACAAAGCCCTGGGTCTGATCATCAAAATTTCAAAAAAGAAAAATATGTAATATGTACTTATACTATATACATAAAATCACTGTAGGGACAGAAAGTAGGAGAATGGCTACCAGGGCTAGCAGATAAAAGAGTTAGGAGTTATTTAATGGACACAAGTTTCAGTTTAGAATGATGAATACATTCTGAGAATAGCCTTACGGTTACTATTACTATGATTAAACACCATGGCCAAAACAACTTAGGGAAGAAAGGACTCCTGTTTACTTTTTGCCTCTGGGCTTTTATCTTTCTCTATTCTATAGAACTTTCTTTACTTTTTATTCTGTGGCTTGCTATGTAGCTGGGTGGCTGGCCCCTGGTGTCCTCTCTTCTTCACTTTTTTTCTCATTCCTCGATCTTCTTATCCCAGATTTCTCCTTCTATTTATTCTCTCTGCCTGACAACCCTGCCTATCCTTTCTCCTGACTACCTATTGGCTGTTCAGCTCTTTATTTTTGAATTAAGTGTTTTAGACAGGCAAAATAACACAGCTTCACAGAGTTAAATACAACATAAAAAAGCATATCTTTATCATTAAACAAATGTTCTACAGCATAAACAAATGTAGCACATCTTTAATATTTCACAACATAAAAGTTATCCGTTGGATTTTTCTTATACATACAAGTTTTATAAAAGTTGTCGAAACAGAAATAAAGCAAAGCAAATATTTAAAGACTGGGCATGGGAATGTTTACCTTTAATCCCTCTCTGGAGGCAGAGGCAGGAGTATCTCTATGAATTTGAGGCCAGCTTGGTTGATATAGCAAGTTCTAGACTAGCCAGGGCTAGTTATTTAGTCCTGGATACATGTATACACTCTAGCCAGCAATGCTTACACTGTCTGTTGCTCCACATGCCTTGAATATGTCTTGGTAGAGAAGGAAGATGTTGCAGTGTAGTTTCAATAGTTATTTATCTTATTACAATTAGGTAGAGAAGTTTTTTATATGTTTAAGAACTGCTCATGTTTCTTTTCTAATGAGCTGTTTATCTCCTTTGCTTATCTTCCCATATGATTGTTGATCTTTTTCTTAGGTAGGTGTTTTTTATTAGTGTCATTTAAGAGTTAGCCAGATGTGGTGGTGTACGCCTTTAATCCCAGAGATCACAGAGCAGGATAGTTTTCAGAGCAAGTTCCTTGACAGCCAAGGCTACACAAAGAAATCCTGTCTTGGGCAGGGGGAATTATTCTCTGATATAGTACATGATTTATATATGATTTTCCATGTTTTGGTTGCCATTGGTTTTGCTTCTTGCCCATTTCCCCCTCTTAGTTCATTTTCCTTCATTGTCCTTTGTCTCTAGGAGAGCTTTCAAAGTTATTTTATATGATCAAGCATATTAGGTTTTTTGTGATATAGTTATTGTTTGCTATTTAGAAAGGTCTTCTACCCCTTGAGAATAGTTTCTTTTATAATGGATATACTTTCCTCTTTTCTAATTTATCAATTTATTTTACATCTCCCCCCACATCCTCCCCTCCCAGTCCTTTGACCCAGTCCCCCACCCTATACTTTCTTTTTTAACCCCTATTTATTTATTTATTTATTTATTTATGTGTGTGTGTCTCACACAAGCACAAAGACAACTTGTGGGTCTTGGGAATCACACTTATGTTGTCAAACTTGGCACCAAGCACCTTTACCCACCTAGCCATCTCCCTGGGCCTATATAATTTCATTTAACATTTTAAAAATATTTGGTTCACTTTTATCTTATTGTTGTGAAACTATCATATAGCTACATTTCCCCCTGGGTAGCTTCTCAAGTATCCTAATATCAATTATTAAATCAATTTTTTTAAGCCGGGTGGTGGTGGGGCACACCTTTAATCCTAGCACTTGAGAGACAGAGGCAGGCAGATCTCTGTGAGTTTGAGGCCAACCTGGTCTACAAGAGCTGGTTCCAGGACAGGTTCCAAAGCTACAGAGAAACCTTGTCTTGAAAAAAAACCCAAAAAACAATAAACAATTTTCTTTCTCTTCCTAATGTAAGTTATTCCTTTTATTGTAAATGTTATATTAAAAATCATAAAATTTTTATAAATTACTTAAAGGAAATGTAAAGCATATTATAAAGAAATGATTGTATTGAAATTATTTACTTGCTATTTTTTATATTGTAGGAGAAATTACAAAGTGACCAATACAAGGATAATGCCTCATCTATGAAAATAAAAATACAGAACAGTTTGAAACGTCTCTGTGCAGATAGTATTAGAGGTACCAAAGCAGAAAATAAGGATACAAACCAGTCTAGCCAGCTTCACAGTTCTAAGTCCGATGGCATCACATCTAAAACCTGTGCAAACGAAAACCAAATGAAGACTCTGAAAAAGAACACAAATCCCCTTAATCCTTGCTACAGGGAGAGAATGCAAAATAAGAGTTTACATAAAGCCACTTCAAGCTGCACCCAAAACTTAAATCAAAAGATGACTTTTAATCAAAAGGATTCTGTTTCTCAATCAAGGTATAGTTAATGATTATAGTGCTTATTTATTCAATAAGTATATATTGTGTGCCATGTTGTTAAGGACCGTGGATATAGGAATGGTAAACCTGGTAGTGGGAGGAGTCTAATGTAGGAATTCTCTTTGTTTCCTTTTTTTGAAATGTATTTATCCTTTTACAATTTCATACATATAAAATGTACCTTATCTTGTTTCCCTTTCACAGTATTCTTATCCTCTGCCAATCCCTTTTTTCTTCCTAGTAAGTGCCCTTCCTACTCCCAGGCCTTACAGTGTATGTGCTTGTGTGCCTCACCGTCTTTCATTAGGGTTGCTTGCCATGAGCACGAATGGGAGAGGAAAACAGTTGAGACAGGATCTCCTATATCCCAAACTTGTGTCTAGCTGAGAATGACCTTGAAATTCTGATCCTCTTACTTCTACCTCCCAAGTGCTGATATTGCAGGCAAGTATGACCACACCCAGGTTTTACAGTGCTGGGGATTGAACCCATGACCAGTCGACGCTGGATAAATACCAACTGAGCTACATCCCCAGCTCTAAAGGTTGCATTGTTGTTTGTTTTCTTTTTTGAGACAAGGTTTCTTTGTGTAAAAGCTCTGTCTGTCCTAGAACTCTGTAGACTAGACTGGCCTCAGACTCACAGAGATCAGCTACTTCTGCCTCCTGAGTGCTGGAACTAAAGGTGTACACCACCATTGTCCAGTGTTCTAAAGTTTTTTTTTTTTAAATAATTTGAATGAGGAGGTATGGATGCTAATTTATCAAGGGCTTTGCATGTTGTTCTCAGAATATGGAAGTTTAACCCACACGATGTGGGGAGCCCATGAAGACATTTTTGCTTATTTTCTTTTTTGAAACAGGGTCTCATGAATACAAAAGAACACCTTCAACAACCTGTATAACCGATGATGACCTTGAAGTTACCTTTATGTGTACTAATACCCCAAGTTTATATGATTCTAGTGATCAAAGCCAGGGCTTCAATGCATTTTAGGCATGCATTCTACCAACTGAATTATGTCCCAAGTTCCTGAAGTTGTGTTGGATAGTTTTATGCCAACTTGACATAAGCTAAAGTCATACGTGAGGGAGGAATCTCAATTAAAGAAATTCCTCGATAAGATCGGGGCTGTATGGAAGCCTATAGGACTTTTTTTTTTTTTATTGCGAAAAGAAGAAAAAAAAACATAAACAAAAAACAAGTTTCCACCTCCTCCCAGCCTCCCATTTCCCTTCCCCTCCTCCCACCCTTCTCCCCCTCCCCCCACTCCTCTCCCTCTCCCTCTCCAGTCCACAGAGCAGTCCGGGTTCCCTGCCCTGTGTTAAGTCCTAGGTCCTCTCCGTCCATATCTAGGAAGGTGAACATCCAAACTGTCCAGGCTCCCACAAAGCCAGCACATTAAGTAGGATCAAAACCCCCTGCCATTGTCCTTGGTGTCTCATCAGCCCTCATTGTTCGCCATGTTCAGAGAGTCCGGTTTTATCCCATGCTTTTTCGGTCACAGTCCAGCTGGCCTTGGTGAGCTCCCCGTAGATCAGCTCCTCTGTCTCAGTGGGTGGATGCACGCCTCGTGGTCCCGAATTCAGTGGTTTATGGGACAGGGCCTAGCTCATTGTGAGTTTTGCTTTTCCTGGGCTGGTGGTCCTGGGTTTTATAAGACTGTGCAAGCTATATAAATGATCAGGAACCACAAATGCAAGTACAAACAAAAGAATACAAGAGATAGAGGAGAGAATCTCATACTTGTATTTGTCTTGTACCTCCTACCCAATCCACCAAACATAACTTGAAATTTAGTATTCACAAAAAAATTAATAAAATTCTTAATAACAAAAAACAACTCAAAGTCTCCAAATTTTTTAAGTAGGATTTCAGTATTATTTTTTTTTGTTAATGTAGCTTTTAGAAAGCAAAACATAGATTTACACAGGGCTAGAGATTAACAATAATCATTGTTGGCCAGGTGGTGGTGGCACATACCTTTAATCCCAGGATTCAGGAGACAGACGCAGGTGGATCTCTGTGAGTTAGAGGCCAGTCTGGTCTGTAGAGCGAGTTCCTGGACAGTCTCCAAAACTATACAGAGAAACTCTGTTTCCAAAAAACTAAACGAACAACAAACAAAACCAAAATACTAAACCAATAATCATTGTTAATATCTGTGGTAGTGTGAAATTGGTCCCCATAAAAGGGTTAGTTATGACAAAAGGGTTAGTTATGAATAAAGGGTTAGTTAAGTTGGTAGTTTGTGCCTAGTGTGCACAAAGCCATGGGTTTAATTCCCAGTACTGCATTCAGTAGTCATAATGACACATGCCCATAATACAGCACTCGAAGTGAAGGTAGGGAGATCAGGATCTCAGAACCATCTTCAACTACAAGTCGAGAGCCAGCGTGGGCTGTGTGAGACTGTGTCAAAACACAAAATACCTTGCCATATCTTTTTTTTCTCTTTTAAATATTATATTTATTTATTTTCATTTTATTTTCTGTGTATGGATATTTGCCTGCATGTATGGCTATGTACTGTATGCATGTTTGGGGCCTGCAGAGAGGCCAGAAAAGGGTGTCAGATACCCTGGGACCTGAGTCACAGATTACTGTGAGCTACCCTGTAGGTGCCAGAAATTGAACCTGGGTCCTCTGGAAATGGACTACTTAACCACTGAGCTATCTTTCCAGCCCCATCAACGATTTATTTGCCAGACACAAATGTATGGTTCCATATATGGATTTTTTTTTTGTTTTTCTGAGATTAGATCAGGTTGACCTACAATTCATGACACTCCTATTTCAGTCTCCCAAGTGCTGGGATTAGAGGTATATGTCCTATGCCCAGTTTACAAATGGCTATTGTCTTAGTTAGGGTTTCTGTTGTTGTAAAGAGACACCATGACCACAGCAACTCTTATGAAGGAAAACATTTAATTGGTCCAGCTTACAGTTCAGAGGTTTAGTCCATTATGGTGGGATATGGCAGCATGCAGGCAGACATGGTGCTGGATCTGCAGGCAGCAGAAGCCGCTGTGTACCACACTGAATATAGCTTGAGCAAAGGAGACCACAAAGTCCACCCCCACAATGACACGTCTCCCGTAAGTCCACACTCATTCCAACAAGGTCATGCTTCCTAATAGTGTCACTCCCTATGAGCTTATGGGGGCCAATTGCATTCGAACTATCACAGATAATGACAGTGATTATTGTTAGATTATTGTTTGCTATCCTGTCCTCTGTGTTCTTCTCCCACTGATTTTGTTCTCTCCCTTTTGGCCTTCATTTCTTCATCTTCTTCCTCTTCCTACTCTTTTTTTGTTCTTGAAATCAAGTCTGTATTCCCAGACTGTCCTTAAACTCACTCTGTATTAGAGGGTGACTTTGAATTTTTTTTATCCCTCTATAATACTAGGGATTGAACCCAGGGCTTCACAAATGCTAGGCAGACACTTTACCAGCTGAGTTACATCCCTAGTTCATCTTTTCTTCTTTTAAATTTTTTTTCCATATTCTTTTTTTAGAACTCAGACTATTATTCATTGATCCATTTCTCCCACTTAAATACTTTGTCATATGCTAGGAATCAAACAGGTGTGTGTCCTTTACCACATAAAGTGAGGGTGTTAACACATAATTTCAGCACTTGAGAGGTAGAGGTAGAAGGATAAAACATTTCAAAGTCCATTTGATTAGTTTGTCACCAAGGCCAGCTGGACTGGGACTGAACAAGCATGTGATCAAACCAGACTCTCTGAATGTGGCTGACAATGAGGGCTGACTGAGACGCCAATGATAATGGCACTGGGTTTTGATTCTACAGCATGTACTGGCTTTTTGGGAGCCTAGTCTGTTTGGATACTCACCTTCCTAGACTTGGATGGAGTGGGGAGGGCCTTGGATTTCCCACAGGGCAGGGCACCCTGACTTCTCTTAGGACTGGAGGGGGAGGGGGAGAGAAGTGGGAGGAGGTGGAAATTATTAATAAATTAATTAATTTAAAAAAATTTCAAAGTCACCCTTTTTACAGAGCAAGTTTAAGGTCAGATGGGGATATAGGAAACTTGGGTTTTTTGTTTTGTTTTGTTTTTTTAGAGGGAGGGGAGCTACATCCCTAGCCCTCTGTTAGTGATTTTTTTAAAAAATAATATTTTGCTTATATCTTCTTTTAATCAATGTTTTTACTCTCTGGAGTCTTTACTTCTACAAATAAGACACTGACTATTGCAGACCCTACTTTAGCCAAATTTGTTGGTGTGGTAGTCAGCTTTCTGCCATTAGCCAAATTTGTTGGTGTGGTAGTCAGCTTTCTGCCATTATTACACAATACCTGAGGCAATTAACTGTTATAGAGAATAGGTTTATTTTGACTCATGGTTTGGGAAGTTACAGTCTGACATGGTGGGCTAAGTGCCCTTTGCTTTGGGGTCTCTAGCAGGGACAACATAGAGGGTTGTACATCTGTTGGAGCAGACTACTTCTCTCATGAGCTAACAGAAACAGAAGAAATAGGACAATGCAGGGTGGTACAGTCCCCTTCAAGAATATACAGATGGTGACTTTAAGACCTTGTATACGGCCCCACTTCCTAAAGATCTCAAAGTCTCCCAATAGTACCAAGCTGAGGATCCGGGCTTGAATGATGGACTTTGGGGGGCACACTTGACATTCAGATTATAGTAGTAGGTTTTGGAAACAGCTCCATCTGCCTGCCAGACATTCAGAACCACAATACTATTTAAAATTTCCCCGACGCCACAGAATCTTTATTTCTATTAATGTAGTATTCATTTTCTTTTAGTGACCATGTTGTTAAACATCCGATTCACATTGTCAAAAATAGAAAGCAGCAGGTACCAGTAACAGGTATGATTTAAAATGTTTCTTCTTTGGTATTTCAAGAAAATAGGTATTTGGATGACTGAAACTCAAATGTAAGTTAGTATATCTGTTCTGTGTAAGCCACACTTTTGTCTCTGGCCTTTATTACCATGTATTCTTTTTTTTTTTTTTTTTGATTTTTCGAGACAGGGTTTCTCCGTAGCTTTTGGTTCCTGTCCTGGAACTAGCTCTTGTAGACCAGGCTGGCCTCGAACTCACAGAGATCCGCCTGCCTCTGCCTCCCGAGTGCTGGGATTAAAGGCGTGCACCACCACCGCCCGGCCCATTACCATGTATTCTTACCCAGAATCTTTCTCTTTATCCACTAAGATGACTAGATATGTAGTCCTGAGAGAAAATGTATGGAAATCTAATGTTTAATAAACATAAATTTCAGAACCTTTTCATTAAACAAAAAAAATCAATGTTTTGCATTTTTTCAGATCCATTTACATTGTGTTTAGACATAATAGATAAAGAAGTTGGTTTTCAAGCAACTGACAAGTCTTCCAGAATGTTGAAACATAAATGCTCAGGTGAATATCTTTTAATTATAATAATTTTATAATTGAATCTGTATCTGCTACTTACTGTAATTTTTAACACTTCTGCCTTATGATTTAATTTCATCTCTTGAATATATGACAATCTGAAATTTGAAAGCATTCAAATCAATATCGTCTGTTTTGCATTAGATCATGTCCACATGAGTAAATGCAATTACTATGTCTATTATTGTTGTTTATATCACAACACTGTCTATAACTTTAAATGAGCAAGATAAATATGTTTTCAGAGAATAGAAAAATATTTATTTTATATTATGCTCTAAAAAGGAATTAAGTATTCCATATATATTTTATATTGCTAGTAAATTTATTAATGTTCCTAGTGTCCCATGCCCCTCTACTGATTTTTTCTATAAGATTTTATTGCTCTGATCTAAACTTTTCTCTTCACATCCTACAATTTTCTCTTTTATTCTCTTTTTTTTTTCAAGCAGGGTTTCTCTGTGTAACAGTCCTAGCTGTCTGTCCTGGAACTAGCTCTTTAGACGAGGCTGGCCCCAACATAGTCTGCTTGCCTCTACCTCCTGAGTACTAAGATTAAAGGCATGCACCACCACTGCCCAGATTCCTCCTTTCTTCATGTTCACTGTTCTATAGAGAAAACTGAGGTTTCAAGTTCAGCTCAGAACATCAGTATTGTATTTTAGATGAAGACTTTGATCTGTTACTCTGAAGCTAATGTATAACCATATACAAATCCCATATCCTCTCTTCTCTGTTTAATATAATTGTAAACTCTTTCTTTCTTTTTTCTTTTTCTTTTTTTTTATTTTTATTTTTTGTTTTTCGAGACAGGGTTTCTCCGTAGCTTTTTGGTTCCTGTCCTGGAACTAGCTCTTGTAGTCCAGGCTGGCCTCGAACTCACAGAGATCCGCCTGCCTCTGCCTCCCGAGTGCTGGGATTAAAGGTGTGCGCCACCACCGCCCGGCCTTTCTTTTTTCTTTCTTGTGTTTCTTTCCTTAGCCCTTTTTCTTTTTCAGAACTAAACCTAGGGCTTTGCACATGCTAGACAAGCAAGCACTGTACACTGACCTGTAGTAGCCCTTTAATTTTTTGTCTTGTTTTGTATTTTTGAGTTTTTTTGTTTTGTTGTTTTTTGTTTGTTTGTTTTGAGACTAGTTTTCACAAAATTGCCCAAGCCAGCATTGAACTTGGAAACCTCTTACCCTCCTGCCCTGGCCTCCTAGGAACCTTCGATTGTAGGCATGTGTTGCCACAATGAGTTGGATGCTTCTTTTCTTAGTGATTGTAACCTCTTATTTCTTTGTATTTATTTATTTTTTTACTCTCTGAGATGAGTTGGGGTTTCTTTAAATACTTCATACATTTCTAATTTTACTTCAGTTTATCATCTTAGAGATTGTCTACTTTCTTTTTTTGGGGGGAGGGGGGTTCAAGACAGGGTTTCTCTGTAGCTTTGGTGCCTGTCCTGGAACTAGCTCTTGTAGACCAGGCTGGTAGAGATTCGCCTGCCTCTACCTCCCGAGTGCTGGGATTAAAGGCCTACGCTACCACCACCTGGCATGGTGTCTACTTTCACAGCGTTATTGGTATATAATTTTAGAATATCTATATGTCAACTTAATTTGTTTTCTTTCAGGTTGCATAGCGGTAAGAAAATTACTCAACAGTCGAAATTTTAGCAAGCTTTTGCACTCTTGTACATACCAATGTGATTATCATAAAATCATTATGGAAGCTGAAGATAAATATAAAAGTGAATTAAGGAAAGCACTTATCTGTGACAAAGGTAATTAATTTAGCAACTTTAACTGTAATTATGGCTACACATTCTGAACTATCTAAAGTATTAGGTATATTGACTAGAGAGTGTAAAATACTGTTGGAAAGAAAAACCTATCTCTATATTACCAATAACTTAAGATATACTAGAGTAGATTTAGTCTTTAATGACTTAAAGATTCTCTGTAAACTGGGTATGGTGGCACACACCTGTATTCTCAGCCTTTGGGACGTAGAGGCAAGAGAATCAGGAATTCAGGGCCAGCCTTAACTATACAGAGTTTGGGACCACCCTGATCTTTCTGATACTCTGCCTCAAAAAACAAAAAGAGATCTAGGTGTGGTGGCACATGTCTTTTATTTTCAGTACTTGGGAAGCAGAGTTAGGCAGATCCCTGAGTTCAAGGACAGCCTGTTTTACATAGCTAGTTCTTAGACAGCTAGGGCAACACTGAGAAACCCTGTTTCAAACCCCAAACCCCCAAAAAGTCAGTCTGGGGAGATGGCTCAGCAGTTAAGAGCAGTTAACTGCTCTTACAGATGATCCAGGTTCATTCAGTCTCAGCATCACAACCATCTGTAATTCCAGCTCCAGGGAATCAAACACCCTTTTCAGGCACACATGTAGTATGCATACACACATGCAGGCAAAACACTTACACACAGTAGGAAATATAATAAAAAACAAAATTACTTCTAGTTCACTTAAGGATTCCCACTAGAAGAGGATAAGACGTATCATACTATAATAGAATTGATATATGACTACTTAGATTGATATCCTAAGTATACTAAATGTTTTCTATATTTTTCAGAAATTTTGCTGACCCCCCGTAGAAGAAGACAACTTAGTAAAGTGTCTACTGCCTCTGAAGGACTAAGTGAATATATTTAATTTTTAAATAAGCTTAAATCCTACATATTTCTAAAAAGAGAGCAGATCAATGACTGTTCTCATTAATTAGTTAAAGTGATAGCCCTTGTCTTATATGAGATTATACCTACTGAGAAGAGACAACCTTTTCCTCTCTATGGTGTTTGTTTACTTGCTGCCTGCCACCTGGGGAATTCTCTCTAGGAAATAGGCATTCCTTTTTATTTATTTATTTTTAACTGGCTTTGTAGATTTTATTTTGATTTTATGTGTATGATTATTTGCCTGCATGTATGTATGTGCACCAAGTGTATGTAGTGTTCATGGAGGCCAAAGACGATGCCAGATCTCCTAAAACTGGAGTTGTAGAGGCTTGTAAGCCACTGTGTAGGTGCTAGGAATTGAACCCTGACATTTATTAAACATCAGATACATGTTAGGTGTTTTATAGATATTATGTCCTTTGATTGTGTTAATTATCATTTAGAAATCACAGGACTTAGATTCAAATGCAAGACATCTAGAAATGCTTGTTATATCTGGTTCAAATTTCAAGAAAGTTATTCTGTATACAAGTACTTCAAAGAGACATTATAGAAGGCTTCTGCTCATAACTACTGAATTTTAAACAATAAGAATTAAAGAGACAAATGGAGTAAATTAAGTTTCTCTTTTAAAATAAAAATCCTTAGTAAGTTAGCTTATAGAATGCTAAGGAATGGGAGATGAGTCAGCTGAAGTGCTTGCTGTACAAGCGCGGGGACCTGAGTTTGGATCTCTAGCATCACATAAATGCGGGACATGGGGGTACATCTGTAGTTTAGTGCTGGCATGGCGGAGACAGGCAGATCCAGTCCTGCCAATAGGTGAGTTTCAGGTTCAGCTAGAGAACCTGTCTACAAGATTTAGGTGGCAAGCAATAAAAGGAAGAAACCCAACATTGACCTCTGACTTCCACACATACTGATTGATTGATTGATTGATTGTGTAATTTTAATTTAACTGTAAGGTTAGTGTTTTTCACTTTTCATCATTCCAAATTTATCAGAGAGATTTCAAGAGTGTTATCATTTTCTTCTAATCCTAGGAAACTAATACCTTCAGGTTAAGAAAGTGCAGTGGGGTCTCATTAGTGTCACCTGGAGATTACTAATATCAATGGAGCTACTCTGTTGTTTATTACAGGTTGTGAACTTGTGTTTTCCACAAGCATTTTGTCTCATTTAGCATTTATTTGGTTATTTTTACTGCCAAACCTTGAAAGCTACTTAAAATTCACTTTATATATCTTGAGTCTCTCTCTGCATTAAAAGTTATTTGTGGAGCTGTAGAAGTAGTTCAGCAGTTGAGAGTGCTTACTGCTCTTGCACAGGCCATGGGTTTTATTCCCAGTACCCATATCAGGTGGTTCACAACCACCTGTAACTCAAGTCCTCTAGTCTCCAAGGACACCTGCACTCATGTGATGCACATAAACTTATGTAGACTCATACATAAAAATAAATAATTTTTTTTTAAGTTTTCATAGCCTGGCGGTGGTGGTGGCGCAAACCTTTAATCCCAGCACTCGGGAGGCAGAGGCTGGTGGATCTCTGTGAGTCTGAGGTCAGCCTGGTCTACAGAGTGAGTTCTGGGACAGCCAGGGTGGTTACACAGAGAAAACTTGTCTTGAAAAAACAAAGAGTTCTTCGGGCAGGTGTGGTGGTGTGTTCCCATAATCTAAGCCCCCAGGAGGCAAAGGCATGAGAATTGCTGAAATTCAAGGCCAGCATGGTCTACATAGCAAGTTCCAGACCAGCTGGAGCACACACACAGCCAGATCCTGTCTCAAAAAGTAAAATGTAAAACCAACAAAAAGGTTGTTTTTGTCAGTTAAAATTAAGTACAGTGCCACTCTTTTAGATACTAAAAAGTAAAATATAAAACCAACAGAAAGGTTGTTTTTGTCAGTTAAAATTAAGTACAGTGCCACTCTTTTAGATACTAAAAAGTAAAATATAAAACCAACAAAAAGGTTGTTTTTGTCAGTTAAAATTAAGTACAGTGCCACTCTTTTAGATACTGAGTAGCTCAGTCTCCCAAATGCTGAGATAACAGGAATAAAGCTCTGTTCCTGGCAAGGAATACCAATTTTTCCAAATAATAGTTTCTGTAGTAGCTATTACAAAATGGAAACTGTGTCCCATACAGACATGTTGCACTTAGAAATTTTGTTCTTAGTTCAGTATGGTGGTGCATGCCTTTTATCTCAGCACTCAGGGGGTAGAAGCAGGTGGGTCTCTGTGAGTTTGAGGCTACAAAATAAGTTTCAGGACAGCTAGAGCTTTTACAGAGAAACTTTGTCTCAAAAAAAAAAAAAAAGGGCTGGAGAGATGGCTCAGTGGTTAAGAGCATTGCCTGCTCTTCCAAAGGTCCTGAGTTCAATTCCCAGCAACCACATGATGACTCACAACCATCTGTAAAGAGGTCTGGCGCCCTCTTCTGGCCTTCAGGCATACACACAGAATATTGTATACATAATAAATAAATAAATAAATAAATATTTAAAAACAAAAAAAAAGAAAAATATTCTTGGCAAGGACTTGACATCAAATTATCAATAGATTTTTTTCAGTAGTATCTTCAATGTAAATAAATAACTAAAAATTAGTCTATAATTAATTTATATTGAAAAATAATCAGCAAGCCTCATGCAAATGGACATAATTATGGTTATATACTAATTATGCAGAGTGATCTTAAATACTGTTATGTGACATTGACTTCAAATACCAAATACTTATTTTAGTAGGTTAGACTTAGTTAATTGAAAATAAGCAGTTAATAACTTGCCGGCTTTGTTAGAATTTACAAGAATATTTTGAAGAAGTATTAATTTGACTCTTAATCTCTCTTTTTTTTGCTTTTTGTTTTGTTTAGTTTTTTTGGGTTTTTTTGCGGGGGGGGGGGGCGGTGGGCAGGGTTTCTCTGTGTTGCCCTAGTTGTCCTAGAACTCACTCTGTAGACCAGGCTGGCCTTGAACTCACAGAGATCTGCCCTGCCTCTGCCTCCCAAGTTCTGGGATTAAAGGTGTGCACCACCATTGTCCAGTTTAATCTCTCTTTTAAGTCAAACTATGAATATTTAGTATGTGATCATTTTTTCCCCTCTTGATTAGTTTCCCTTTCATATTAGGTGTCTCACTACCATTCATTTAACTGTAGTTTATACATAGACTTGAGCCTATCATTTTGAGGAATACCATGTAAGTACTGATGACTCCTCCAAAGCTCTTTCTAGGATGACTTCCTGTGTTGAGAGAATTTGACAAGTAAAAATTTCTAGAATTAAGCCCTCTTTCTCATTTCCATCTGTAACACACAGTGGTTATTAAGAATAGCACTGTGACTCATGTCTCTAATCCCAGAACTAAGGCAGAAGGCTCAGAAGTTTGAGGCAAGTGTGACTATATAGCAAGACTTTTTAGAAGCCATAATAATAATAATAATAATAATAATTTTTTTTTTAAAATTGTACTCAAAAGGCCATGTAGTGAAGCCTTGAAGTGCAGAATCTTTTTCAAAACTACCCAGTCCTCTGCTGTAGAATTTGTAAGTCAGGAAAATGGTACTATTGGTGGAAATGGGGGGGCTTTATGTGAACAACTTTTAAGGTCTTAGTATCCTAAAAGTTATAACCTTCCTAGTCCTGATTACAGGGAGATCAAGTCATTTATCAAATGAAACTTCAAAGAAACTTTGGATAACAACAGTTTTCCAGCATTCCCAAAACTAAGGTGTAACTTCATATACAAGTTTTGAGATAGTTTTATCAATTATTCTCTTAATAAGTACTGGTGATTGCCTACTGTATCTGAGATACTGTTCTGAACCTGGACAATACAGTGGTAACTAAGCTACTCAAAAGTCTCATCCTTCATGGAGCTTGCATTTTAAATACTAACTACTAATAATAACACTGACCTCTCAGCTTCTGCTGGGAAGATGTTCTCTTTTGTTTTAAATCATCGCATTTACCTTAGGAAGGTAGACAAATGGCCAGCACTGTTTGCTTGCAAGTGTCAAATTTTATACATCCATCTCTTAAATAGTAAGTAGCATCCTCAAGCAGAAATGCTGAAACGTGTCTCTCTGGCATCTGTCTACAATGCCACACAAGTTATTAGTGAACTCCAAAGTGGGAGGAAACCATTCCTGGGACTGGAAAGACAGACCAGCAGTAGAAGTGCTTGCAGCTAAGCTTGATGACCAGAGTTTTATCCTCAGAACCCGTATCAAAGTGGAAGAAGAGAACTGACTCCACAAAGTTGTTCTCTGTTCTCCACATACATGCCATGGCATGAGCATGTCCATACATATCACACGCACACACAGTAATAATAAAACTACTTCTTTATAATAGTCACCAGGAGATAACTGAAATAACTGTTTACCGGCTGTGTATTCTTTCTGTTATAGAAGCTATTCATCAAAAACCAGATAGTCAAAAACTTCCGGGTTTGGGGGAACATGCCCATAATACCAGCATTCCAGAGGCTAAGGCGAGAAGATTCCGAGTTCCAGGCGAGCATGGACTACATAGTGAGTTTGAGGCAAGCCCATGCTACATAGGAAAAGCCTGTCTCAGAAGAAAAAAAGTGAAGAGAAAAGAAAACCTACAGACTTCTTTTTCCATTATGTAACCCGTTTTGCTTTCATGTTTTGATAAGCTGAGCACCTCTTATAGACAGTACATCTGTTTTATTTTTTAAGTGAACTTCAAAAGACTGTTATTAAAAACAATGAAAACTGGTATTCAAAATAACAAATGTTATTCTCTGTTCTGTGAAGTTATGGAGACTTTGAGAAGACTGTATCTGTAAGATAGTTAAGATGTTTGTTAACCATCCTCACAGCAATGCTGCATTAAAATCTAATGTTTATAAACTTGTTTTTTGATTGATAGATGTGGATAGTGTTTCAATGATTAAATTATAATATTAAAGAAATTACAGTGGTAGCACCTCACTTAGTGATTTATTAAACTGAAGTAAATGTCCATTTGAAAAGTGTCTCTGGCATTGAACTGTCTTATTCTGTAGTTTATATCTAGGGAATAAGTTACACATTTATTTGAGTTTCGGGATTTCTTATTTCAGCAAGTATTAATATATTCTACAATTTCCATTCATTACAGGAAAACGAAGAATTCGTAAAAACTTTACCAAAGAAGAAGTAAATTATCTTTTCCATGGAGTTAAAAAAATGGGAAATCATTGGAATTCAATTTTGTGGTCTTTCCCCTTTCAACAAGGACGAAAGGCTGTAGACCTTGCTCACAAATACTACAAGCTGATCAGAGGCCCCAACTGTGCAGCCATATGACTAGAAGAGACTCAACTTTTTTGTTTGTACTCTTAAAATAGAATTTCTTAGAAGATATAAAATGTTAACTATTCTTCTAAACTCTTAAGAGACAGGATATGAGAGTTAAAATGACTTTTGCGATATAAACTCTTCAAAATGTTACAATAATTTATAAAGCAAATGCATTTTCAGAAATGTGAAAATTAGATAGAATTTTTCCATGAGGCCAAATATGTTGTGCCTTCAATTTTCCTTATAGTCAAAGAACATAGATCAGAAGAAAAAATTAGCAGCCTTTAAACATTACTTAACGTTATGTTGCCACAAATACTATATGAGACATTTGCTTTTCAGTATTTTTGCCTAGTGCCAGTGTTCACTCTAGAACTCAATTTCTCAAGCTGTTCACCTAAGGCTCTCACCCAACAAATAAATGTTTGCCATTTGTTAAAGGATTCCTCTTCTAAAGGTCAATTATGAGGTTGTATTAGTACTCTCATATTCTATTCTCTGATCAAATTCTCATTTTGCTGGATGTTTACTTGCTTTGTTTACTCATTACTTGTATTGATTTATTGTGTATTTGGGCCAGAGAAAACAACGTGCAGAAGTTAGTTTTTTCCTTGCACTATGTGCATCCTAGGGGTCGAACTCAGTTTGTCAGGTAAGGCAGCGAGTGCCTTTACCCAGCAAGTCATCTTGCTTGTTGCTTTAGTTGTTTTACAGTGTCTCCCATTTCCTCCTCCTGTCCTTCCACATCATTTTTGCCTCGTGTTAATGAGCCTCAGCTCCTTCACGCTATAGCAGATCATATCCTCTAATGAGCTCAGTCACTGTTGGACATACTATTATCTATTTGTAATGTATGCCTTAGAAAGGGCTCAAGTTTTCCCCTAAGCTATGCCCAATTTTATGAACCTAATTTTGATGTCTTTTGACCAGCTTTCCAGTAATAGCTAATATAGTTACACCTTTTACATTATAATTGGAATCATTTTCAAATAATTCTATCCCGTTGGGTTAGTTTGTGATAGGATATGATCTTCTGTAGCCCAGGCTGGCCTTGCACTTGCACTCACTGTAGATCCTAGAATGACCCTAGAACATTGTGTTTGCTAGTCAGATGTTCTCCCACTGAGTTACAGCTCCGGCCCTGGTTTTGTTTTTGAGACAGTATCTCACTATGCAGCCCAGGCTGCTTTTGAACTCATTATCCCCCTGCCTTAGCATCCCAAGTGTTGGGATCACAGGTTTCTGCCTCCATGGCCGGTTTGTGGGATGCTAGGAATGCATCCCTGCCCCAGCACTGTTAGCTGAGTGGTATCTCTAGCCCATGGATTGTTTTTTGTTAAACTCTACTATAGGACTGTAAGAGCTCATGTTCAGTTTCTCATTTTGTTAGATTTAGTCTGTGCTGTTTGTCATCCAGTATTTTTGGAAACACTTCTGTGTCTGCTTATGTGAGTGTGCTGCTGCACTCTCCTCTAAATATCAGATGACACCCTGAATGGGCTATTGGAAAACCCTGGCATCTCTGGTAGCCCCTTCTCTCTACACCAGGCCAGCCTCCTCTTTATTTTCCAGACAGCCTTGTGCAGACCAGACTGGCCCTGAATTCTAGCTCTTCCTCCCTTAGACCTCTCAGTGCTAGGGTTATAGACATATGCCACCGCCAGGGGCTGGCCTGGTCTTTAGCAAGCTCAGTGTTATCATCCAGCCCACTTTTTTTAATCCTCTTTTGTTGTGAATTGTTCAATTCTCTGTTAAAATTTGCATTCCCTATCTTTGCAGCATCCTCCCACCTGGTATTCCAGCAAGAAAAGAAAGCCACTATATGCATTTACATCTGGTGCTATCTTCTCCTTTTGCAACTGGTCACATTAGAGAATTTCATGTAGTGGGGATTAAAGCTTACTGGCCCAGTTTTCAACTCTACTGTCCTGTGAAAACTCATACTGCTTGTCCTTGTATGATTTCCAGTATTGCCTGCACTTCCCTCCCATTTTCCTTTTTCCAATTTACATTCAAAATGGCAGATTGTATGCCCTTGTTGGATCCTGTAATTTATGCTGCTAAGTTTTTTGGCAGAGCCAGAATCACTATCCTTTACACCTGGAACCCACTTTGGTGATTGCTTTTCCCGCCATACCACTTTTCCTTGTATTTATCAATGCTTGTAAAGTTAGCCTCCTTCCGTAGAGGACAGCAAGAGCCCTCAGGTCCAGGCCATATCTTAATTTACCTCTGATAAACACAAACATTTCTTTCTCTTCCCCACTACTTCTCCTGTTCGACATTTCTTCTTTACCTTTTCACATCCAGTCTCTCCCCCACTACTTTCTCCAATGAAGGAAAGAAGTTACAGCCAATTGTTCTGCTGTCAAATGTTGACTCCCTAAAAGATAGCATTTAAAAAAAAACTTGAAGCAAAGCCAAGAGTATTGTTAACTAGTAAAAAAAAAAAAATTATTCACAGTTAGTAGTCTACAGAGGAGATGAAAGACAATTGAGGATTTGTGATATTCTATGATTAGACATCTTGAGAATTATGCCAGATTCATTATATAAGAATTCAGGAATAATGACCATGACTGGGATATTCTAGCACTGGGTCTTGGGACTGTGTTTCAGACAAGGTCTTACTAGCTAGCCCTAGCTAGCCTTTAACTTGCTATGTAGACCAGGCTGGCTTCAAATTTACAAAGATCAACCTGCCTCTCTCTCCCAAGGGCTGGAATTAAAGGCGTGTGTCACTATGCCAAGTCCATTTTAACTTTATTTATTTTTTTTGAAGCACTGTCTCACGTAGCTTGTGCTCAGTTTAACTTGCTTGGTATGTAGTCTAAGACCTTGAACTTCCGATTTCCCTACTGCCAGATTCCCGTTGCTAGGAGTGAGGTTTTTTTTAGAGCGTCTTTCATGGTAGACCACATCCAAGCCCTTTTATATTTCTGAGCTATAGTTTCCTCACTTCACTTATTAAGAGTTAAGCAGGATTCGATGGGATAGCTTGTGACACACAAGGTGAGACATAAACGGGGCTGTCTTCTAAAGCTTGGGCTTGCACCTTCTAAGCCTGCAGGAGTCGCCCTAGCGCACCCAGTTGGGCGGGGCCCGCGGCTCCACCTCCCGCGTAAGGCTGTCCGGCTCGCTGCCTGACCGAGCAACCTCCCTCGCTGCGGCGCTTCCGCCACCCGCAGACGCACGCGGACGTCGCCGGCCCGTCGGGACGCGCTGGATAGCGAAGCTTCTGCGGTTGGGCGGGCGGGCGGCGCTGCCCTGCCGGGGTCCTTGCGGGTCCTCGACCGGCCCGGGGGAGGGCCCTCTTTGTGGCTGCATTTGGCAAGATGGCGCCGGTGGGGGTGGAGAAGAAGCTGCTGCTGGGCCCCAATGGGCCAGCAGTGGCGGCCGCCGGCGACCTAACCAGTGAAGAGGAGGAAGGCCAGAGTCTATGGTGAGGAACGTACAGAGCCACGGGTGTCGTAGCCGGGCAGAGAGTGGGCCGGAGCGGGCGGTACCTTGGGCAGACATTGACGGGCCGAGCGGTCCTGGGCGGTCCCGCGCTGACCACTCTTGTCATTGTCGCCGCAGGTCTTCGATCTTGAGCGAAGTGTCCACCCGCTCCAGGTCCAAGCTGCCGTCCGGCAAGAACATTCTGGTGTTCGGTGAGCAGCCGGGTACTGCCCTGGGGCGCCGGGGTGGGCCAGGCAGTGCCCCTCCTACAGGTTCCTGCCTTCTCCACCCTTACTGCCTGCTTGTTGCTGGCTGGCCGGCCGGGGAGGCTACCCTGAACTCTCTCAGGGCGGCCGGAGAGTCTCCAAGCCCACACCTCTCCTGACCCCCAGAATGCAGGTCCGTTTGGAGTCCAGTGATGTGGCGTGGGCTTGTGGCGCATTCCTTCAAATCATTCATTGGCTGAGCCTTCAGCCTTGATCTTCTTCATCACTTAGTCTTGTGCTCACCAAGTTGAGGGTGTAGAGAAAGGGAAAAGAGAATGTTCAGGCTGGATGGAGATGGGGGAACTAGGTGACCTGGGCTGGGAACTGAGAAGTCTCGAAGCCTCTCTTCAGCCCTCGTGGGCTGTTGAGCAGAGGCACAAGGGACTCCCCAAAGGCAGCAGACCTTGGGAGTCAGCCCTAGGAACTTTCTTGCATTACTCCTGCAGTCACTGCCAGGTTGCCAAATCAGTCATTTAACCTCTCTGACTTCAGTTATCTCATACAAATGAAAGGGATTAGGTGCGTTCACGCGCAAAGCTGTTGAGGTTGGGGTGAGGGCTGAGCAATGGGACAGCACAGCCGAGCTTAGACACTCTGCAAGAATCCCAGTCTAGCAGGAGGCAGATGTGTGCGTGGTTGCCCTGCATCTTTCCTGTCAAGAGCAGACTGCTGTGGGTGCATCACACTGCTTGATGTGTTAAGAACTTGTGGAGTCGGGTGTTTTGAAGGGTAACTGTTTAGGTGCAGGCACATAGATTAGTTCTTTCCTGAGGCTCCTGCTTTTCACAGATTTTATCTTCCTCTACCCTTCCCCAAGCCTTTAGGAAATAACTGCCTGGTGGTTTCCCAGTGTTTCTCTCATCCAGGTAATGGCCAGTGTGGTAGGTTATAGCCAGATATGGGCTTTAGGGAAATAGCTCGGGCTGCAGAGTGCCGGGTAGATGAGAATGAGCAGGTGCTGAAATCAGGCTGAGGGGCACTCACCATGGTCTAGGTGAGTTGTGGCCAGCATGAATCCAAGGGTCTTTAGTAATAGTGGTTCTTTAGGGATATTGTGGGGGGGAGGGTGTTGGATATAGATAGTCCGAGGGAGATGAGACTCAGTACTTAGGAGTTTTGCTTAGGTTAGTAATTACTTTTTCCCCAGCTTCCAAGCCTTTAGGGTGCTTGTGAAGATGTTTCAAAATCAGATGCATGTAAATAATATTTATAAACTTCATGATTATGAGGCAGAAGCAGATTTGTATGTTGAATTTTCAAAACACGGTTCCTCTGTGTGGCCCTGATTGTTCTGGAATTCTGTGTAGACCAGGCTGGCCTCGAACTCGAACTGGCAGAGATTTACCTGTCTCTGCCTCCCAAGTGCTAGGATTAAACCCGGCTCAGAATCAGAATTTTAGGCTGGGCGGTGGTGGCGCACGCCTTTAATCCCAGCACTCAGGAGGCAGAGGCAGGCGGATCTCTGTGAGTTCGAGACCAGCCTGGTCTACAAGAGCGAGTTCCAGGACAGGCTCCAAAACCACAGAGAAACCCTGTCTCGAAAAAAAAAAAAAGAATCAGAATTTTAGTTCAGTATTCCTAGACTTTTGAGGTTAGTTGTGTTTTGAAGAGTTCTTTCTTTTACTGTGGTAAAGATTTATTTTGTGAGAAACTAGTCCCACCTTTGACGTTCACTTCTCTGAATGTCTGTCTTAGAAACTTAGAGCTAGTGGATTTATCTTATTCCTTCCCTTGGGACGTTAAGAGAAATGCAGTAGAGGGTTCTTTGGGATTTTGGGGCTGGCTGTCTTTGCCTCTCCTGGGCACTCTTAGAGCAGATTTACTTTGTTGATGGGAGCTGAGGCCTTAGCGGCAGGCTTGCTTCAGAGTCTTAGTCGTTTCTTATTGTGTTGATGTTATGACTTGCCATCTTTGCCTAGCATGACACATAGTACATTTTGTTTTTTTGTGAATGTCACTTGTAGGAGAAGATGGTTCTGGTAAAACAACTCTCATGACCAAACTACAAGGAGCAGAGCATGGCAAAAAAGGAAGAGGCTTGGAGTATCTTTACCTCAGCGTTCACGATGAGGACCGGGATGGTGAGTGACCTGTTACTCCATTGTAAAGTGACTTGCAGCACTCTGGCTCCTAATGCCTAGACCTTCCCAGCGCTCTGTTAGAGCTGAAGAGAATGGTGAAGTGTTTGTCTTTGCAGGACTTGATTCACTTTTAGTCTGGTCTTGTTTTTTTTTTGAGACAGGGTCTTACGATAATGGCCTTGGCAGGCCTGAAACTCACTGTATAGACCAGGTTGGCCTTGAACTCTCAGAGATGCTACTCCATAATAACTCCTTTATAATTTTTCAGGTTTTACAGTCAGATCTTTTAGTGACTGTAGAATAGTTATCAGTGCCTATAGTCTAAAGATGAAGTGTGTTGATTAATTTCATTTTCTATATTTGCCTTTGCCTGTTTAAATACTAGTGATCATGTTGTTAGGGTGATTTTATAAAGCTACCCTACTTTCTTATTCCTAAATTGAAGAAGATAAACCAAAAGGCCTCTCGCACTACACTCCTGCTGTCTCCAAGCTATTGAGTAGAGGACATGGGTAGGGGCTCTTCCTAAAGCTCGGGCATGTTTATATGCTAATTTAGATCTCAGGGATTTTAGCCCCATTGCCTTGACTTTGTCTTTTTGAACATTCCTTAAAGGTCTTGGAAAAGAATGCAGCAAGTAGGCCTGGTGTCAAGGCCTCTTGTCTTCTGTCAGAAAAACAGGCATTGAGTGTATGTCTCGACTCAGCTGTCTATGCTTACATGAGTGAGGCCACTAAACCAAGCTAGGGGACCTTGAATGTTTGCATCTTTTGCTTCCTGCCTTTGTAGGGTGCTATGGTTTTTGTGGGAAGACCTTGGGCTTGGGAGCCAGACAGAACTGGTTCAGAATGCCACCAGTTATGGTAGGCTAACCACCCTTCACTTCCATTTCCTCATATGAGGAGGAAGATGATGGTACATTTTGCAGGTGGACAGAGTGTGGGAGTGGGATAGGATCACTGGAGACATGGAGAGAGGGCATACCGGTGTAGATGCTCTGAATCTCTGTGTCCTCTGGTTTTTCCAATACTGAGGCACATTGCAGGACAGAGCGTCCCAGTAACCACATTAGTTGGCTTTGAGTTGAAGTTTATGCTGACATCTGTTTCAGATTCCTTTCTTGTCACTACTAGACCTTTTTCCTTGCTGCATTTATAGAACTTTTCTTTCAGCTACTTACTTGGGAGTCCTTGTCTGATGGAAGAGTTGTCCTTGCCTTAGGTTAATTATATATCTTTTAGCGCTAGTCTTTTTAATGTGTGGTATGACTGGATTGTAAGTACACCCTTCACAGATAATCACCTGCTAAAGAAAATAGTCTCTGGTCATATCTGGGTTGTGGTAGGACATCCCATGTCAAAGGACCACTGCCTCTCAGTTAGATATCCGTCTAATGCTGCGTGGCATATGTGATTCCCACAAATGGGTGAGTGATGCATAGTTGACACTGGCAAGGAAAGCCGAAAAAAGGAACTATACTTGCTGATAGGTAGGCATATAAACCTCATATGTCTGGAGTTGGTTCACAGACCCAAACTAAAATATACTGAAGTTTTGGAACCAGTCAGGTAGCTCGGCAGATAAAGTCACCTGCAGCCAAGAGAGCCTGAGTTTGATCCCTGAGACCCACTTGATGGAAGGAAAGAAGTAACTCCTCTGACTTCACTGTGGATGTGTGCACCTACACATATCCTTCACTTATGCTCTCAAGGGCACACGTAACTCTAAATGTATCTTATAAAGTTTTTAAATAAGAGCTGGAGAGATGGATAACTTGCTACTCTTCAGAGGACCCATCCCAGCACTACGTTAGTTCAGTTTCTAGCACCCTGTCGGGTGGCTTATAATGGTTTATAACTCTAGCTTCAGGGGATCCGAGACCTCTGGCCTGAGGGCACCTGTATTCTGGCGCACATCACTGCATGTAGGCACACACACACCTATATAGAATTAAAAATAATAAAAATAAGTCTAAAATTTTAACATAATTTAGAGGTTGTAAATACAATTAGATGTAGATACTTTTATGTTCAAACTCATCAAAATACATTTTTATAGATACTAATAATTTGGTTATATCAACAAGGAAGCTAAAGAAAAGTAGTTTTTTTTTTTTTTTGTTTTTTGTTTTTTTTGGGTTTTTCGAGACAGGGTTTCTCTGTGGTTTTGGAGCCTGTCCTGAAACTATCTCTTGTAGACCAGTCTGGTCTCGAACTCACAGAGATCCACCTGCCTCTGCCTCCCGAGTGCTGGGATTAAAGGTGTGCGCCACCACCGCCCGGCAGAAAAGTAGGTTTTAAAAGTATATGTTGGAAAGGAAATTAATGAAATGACATTTTGATGTTAGGAGTTCCCTCTCCCAAGATACTTTTATAGAAAAAATAATTTTTAAGGAATATACATGCATATAGATATGTACGTGTATATATGTACGTATATATATATGTGAAATTTTCTAAAAATATCCTATAAATTTAGAGAATTACCTTCTGTAGTTGAATTATCACACTTACCAGTTATTGGTACATTTTATTTCAGCTGTATCTTAAGATCTCCCTGTAGTCCACATTGGATTATTTTTTTATCCAGTTTCAGACATTAATACCATTTCAACTGTAAATACTTCCATATGTATATCTAAAAGATAAAGATGCTTGGAGTAGATGACTTATTATTCTAATAACTATAGTTGCTAAGTGTGCCACACAAAAGGGTTTAGTCAGCTTGTTCACCACCTCCCAGATCGCTGGTGTCTTGGGACAGTAGATTACTTAGACAATTCATCAATAAACGTTAGTGTCCTTCGATTGTTACCGAAAGCGAATTCCTTTCACTCCTGCTCCTTAGAATCTGCTGAAATCTTAGAGGCTAAACTTTAACAAGTCTAGGCAGTTGATTCTGTGTAGGCTGGTTTTTTGGCTGCTGGGTAGACACTGCTGGGCTGGGATTTCTGTGTGGATTCCTTCCCTCCCTAGTGCTGCTGTTCTCGTTGTCTGCAGACATTGTTAGGTGATGGTGGTGCATCATTTCTCTCCGCAGATCACACCCGCTGCAATGTGTGGATCTTAGATGGAGACCTCTACCACAAAGGCCTGCTGAAATTCGCAGTTTCAGCTGAGTCTTTGCCGGAGACCCTGGCCATTTTTGTTGCAGACATGTCTAGACCTTGGACTATAATGGAATCTCTACAGAAGTGGGCTAGTGTTCTGCGTGAGCACATTGACAAGATGAAAATTCCACCAGAGGAAATGAGGGATTTGGAACGAAAATGTGAGTAAAATTTACTAGTCTCTTTGGATTATTGGGGCCACTTTCTTTTTCAGCCAAGAGAGTTTACTTGGCATAGAATCTGCTTTTGTTCTGAAATATTTTTCAGTTATTGAAATTCAGTTATCAAGATTAATTTGAAGGGCTGGAGAAGTGATATAGTGGTTAAGAGTACTTGCTCTTCTTGCAGGGGACCTAGTCTCAGTTCCCAGTACCCTTATTAGGTAGCTCACAACCTCCACTTCTTTTTCCAGGGCATCTGGTCACTAGCATGCATATAGTGTATATATAGTCAGGCATTCAAGTGTATGCACACACAAAAACGGATGGATGGGTGTCATGGTATGTGCCTTTAATCCCAGTACTTGGGAAGCAGATCTCAGTGAGTTCAAGACCAGACTAATCTACATAACAAG
The DNA here is from genome assembly GCF_018167655.1 of Microtus oregoni. Lineage (NCBI taxonomy): Eukaryota > Metazoa > Chordata > Mammalia > Rodentia > Cricetidae > Microtus > Microtus oregoni. Next base: position 48,760,695 of record NW_024543063.1, read on the forward strand.
TTCCAGGTCAGCTATAACTATATAGAGAAACCCTATTATTAAAAAGAGAAAGGAAGGAAGGAAGAAAGAAAAAGAAAAGAAAAAACTTGAAAGATTATCAATGTTTTGTTTCGGCTATGTTTTCAGAAGTCTCAGTTCATGGTCACTTGGCTGTTTCTTGGCCTGTGATGAGGCCTTCTTATCATTGCAGAAGGGAGGCAGAGAAGGGTGGGGTAAAGGGTAACTGTCAAGTAATGTCTGCAGTGCCTCCTTCCTTCCGCTTGGTCCCTCTTCTAATAGCCATTCAGCCGAATGCTCATGCAGAATCCTCTGAGAGCTTCCATCCAGTCAAACATAACTCAGTAATACCACCAGCTAGGGACAGTCTTTGGGAACATTTTTTTTCCAAACCCCAAACCCACGTTTCTTGAATCCCATAGAGATCCCGTGTCTCCTTGTTGATGGCTTTAATAAAAGTCTAAAGAAGAGAACTCTTTCATTTCCAACTAGTTCATTTTGGAATCTAGCAAATATGATTACATTCAGGAATAGTAAAATTGTCTTGTGGGAGGGGTCATTAAAATACAATAAAAGTTATTTTAGGGTTAAAGACATATGAATCCTTCTGAGGACAAAGAACTTTCAAATTAAAGGAAGTTTGGTGGATTTTCAAATGTGGTTCAGAAGCTTGTTTTTCCTTCCTTTGCTTCTGTGCAGTTACATCAGCTTCTGTCCCTTTGCCAGCGAAACGGGAGGGGCAGGCAGTGGAACCGGCAGCTGCAGTGTCTTGGCCAGTGGAAGCTTGGCTGCCTCTGGCTTAGTGCCACAGGGTGACATCACTCCCTTTGGTGGATTGACAAGGGCTCCAGAGCATGGCACATAACATAGTATCTGTACACTAACTAGCAAGAGAGTTCTGAGTTTGATAGTGCTTTTCAAATTGAATTTTCTACTGCATGTCTTCCTGTTCCACACTTCATCTTGCCCCTATCCATCATTAACTAAAACAGGCAGCTTGACAGCTTATTCTTCCTTTGTTGCGTGTGTGCTTCCTGGCTCATCCGCATGTGGGTATAGTGACTATCATGCAGTTCAGCTCATCTGTCTCCAGCCACTGACCCTTTTCGATAATGCCTCCTTTTCTTGCAAAACAGAGATGTTAAAGACAACTCAGCAGAGTAGTTCTGAGGCTGAAAAGCTGTTTCTAGATCACTGCACACAGATTCATACCCAGACTAGTGAACTAATGTGCTACAGACTTCAGTCCTCTGAGCACATTTTCTTGAATTGATAACCTTATAGAGATTTATGAAACTAGAAAAAGAGCCACATTGGCCAAGGGTACCACTTTTTCTCAGATGAGGAAAATGAGGAACTAACTAGGTGTTGTTCTAGGTGCTGGGGATACAGCAGACAGGATACCTATTCTTGGGGAGCTTTGGAATGAGACACTGAATTAATTTAATGGTCTTAGTCACTGGTGTCTGTGCCACTGAAGATTGGATTCAGCGACATATGACAGAACCCTGGAGAGGAAGATGACTTCAACAAGACTGGAGTTTATTTCTCCTGAAGATGAGACCAAGAGCGAGCAGCTCTGGGAAGACAGCTCCAGAGCCCTGGCTCACTGTGCTTTCTGCTTTGTCATTTTGAGGGTGTGGTTCTTTTCCTCCTGACAACCAGAATGTCAGCAGCCTGTCTGTGTTCCAGGAAGGCGATGCTGAGGTGCACAAGCCTCCTGTCTTTTAAAGAGGATGAGAGCAGAGTTTTTTTGGTCGTTTACAGTGTGTGCACATGCATAAGCAGGAGGACTTTACTACAGGTGCTAGGGGTTGACCTCAGTGTTTCACAGGGAGCACTTTGATCTGCTGACCCCCCTGACAGTCCAGAAAAGTCTTAATTCTGTGTGTTCTGAGCAGGGTTCTGTTGGGTTAGGGGAAGAGGAGAGAATATGTGTATATTCTGGAGGGTATGTAGCAACTACTGAATCATGTCTATGTCTGAGGGTCTCTGCTTTATTGTCCCTGGTCTTTGATGTTTGGAGTGGTAGCCATGCCTGTGCTGCCTTCTGAAGGAGTGTGTCTGTTCACACTGGTTTTAGCTTACTTTTAGGAAAGTAGTTAGTTGTTGATATTCTTCCTCAGAGGACTGCTGCCTTCCAGATTAATTAGACTCTTCACTATTTTCTTATTAAGATTTATTGTATTTTCAATTATGTGGGGAGGGGCACAGTATTCATTCATGTAAATACAGGTTCCGGCAGAAGTGTTGGAGCCTCCTGAAGGAGGTTGCTAGGCAGTGCTGGGAAGTGAACTCCAATCCTTCTTAAGAGTAAGATGTGTTTTTAACTCCTGAGTATCTCTCCAGCCCCCTGTAGTATTATTTTCAAGTAAACACTGCTTTACAGTCCAGCTTCCATCCCAGCCTGTCAGATTGGAACTGCTTTGTGATCAGCCACTGGCACCAGAGCTGGCCAAGGGAAGCAAGTCCTAGAGCCGCTAGAAGGAGATACTTGTTTGTAGGTGTGGTGGACTAATTATTGTTATTGTTGAGACAACAGGACAAAGATATTGTAAAGAAGGGTTTTTGTTGTTGGGTTCTTCTTTTGCGGGGGGGGGGGTGTGATGGGGCTTTTTGGGGGAATACAGTCTATCATTGTTGTAGGAGGCCACTTGTTTGTTCCCAGCTGCTCAGCCCCGAAATAATCACACAGAAACCATATTAGTTTGTTTGTTTGTTTGTTTATTTAGTCTTCTCTCATATATTATATCCCAACTGAGTTTCCCCTCCCTTTTCTCCTTCCAGTCCCTCCCTTTGACTTTCCCTCCCCCTCAGATTCATTTTTCCTTTGTTTTCCTTCAGAAAAGAGCCGGCCTCCCAGAGATATCAACCAAACATGGCATAGCAAGTTGCAATATACTAGGCACATACCCTCATACCAAGGCTGAACGAGGCAACCCAGTGGGAGGAAAAGGGTCACCAAAGATGGTGAAAGCATAAGAAACATCCCTGACTCTCGCTGAAAGGAGTCCTAGAGGAACATCAATCATAACATATGTGTGAAACCATATTATTTAAATCACTGCTTGGCTCATTAGCTCTAGCTTCTTATTTGCTAACTCTTGTATCTTAATTTAACCCATCTCCATTAATTTGTGTATTACCATGAAGTCATGGCTTACCAGGAAAGTTTCAGCGTGTCTGTCTCCATGGCTTCTCTTGACTCCACCTTCTTTCCCCCAGCATTCAGTTTAGTTTTCCCTGTTTAGCTCTACTCTGCCATATCAGGCCAAGCCAGTTTCTTTATTCATTAATCAATAAAAGCAACACATATACAGAAGGACCTCCCACACCACATCATGGCAAGGAAGGAGAGCATGGAGTCAGGAACATAAGGCTGTTGTTGGTCACAATACATCTGCAGTCAGTAGGCAGAAATGAATACTAACTAGTACTCAGCTTGTTTTCTCTTTGTTTTTGTTGTTGTTTTTTATGTAGTCTAGGAGCAGGGATTGTGGTATGGAGACGTGGTGAAAGCTTTCCTACCTTTGTGAAGGGGTAGACTAGCATAGATGCTCTGAATCTCTTTATTCCTAAACTGTAAACAAACCATAGATTGTCTAGAAGCATCCTTACCTGCACACCCCAAGGTGATTATTTAGTTATTGAATATAGGATCTCGCTATATAGCTCTAACTATCCTTGAACTCACTCTGTAGACCAGGCTGCCTCTCAAGTGCTGGGATTAAAGGTGTACACCACTATGCCAATTCCAATAACCTAGTTATGATGGCAAATCACCTATCACAAGACTGTTCCTTGTCAATTCAGTATCCAAACCCACCACTTTAAATCGTAACAGTTGGTTTTTTCCTGGTGTCTGTCGGACTTTTTCATAGAAGGAGTTTCTCAAAACTGCATCCAGCAGCAAGCCGTCAGTGAGGTAGAAAGAGGGGAAACCACAGCAGTGAAGCTAGAGTAGTGGGGACTCCCTTCAACACTGGGCCTTAATGTTTTCTGGGGTGAAATGTTGGCTGCTTCACTGCCTATAGAGAAAGTATTACATTGAGCTACATTTTACTTTCAGGATTATGGTTCTCATTTTTTGTAATCCACCTTTCTTCATTTTTCTGTATGTTATATATATTTTCTGTCTTCCAATCTGTTTTCTACAATGTTCTATTTAAAATATGTGAATTTCCTACTCTTGTTGAATAGCCAGGGTTTGTTTTTATTTAGATTTTTTATTTTTTGTTTTGTTTTGTTTTTGTTTTTGGATTTTCAAGACAGGGTTTCTCTGTAGCTTTTGGTTCCTGTCCTAGAACTGGCTCTTGTAGACCAGGCTGGCCTCGAACTCACAGAGATCCGCCTGCCTCTGCCTCTCGAGTGCTGGGATTAAAGGCGTGCGCCGCCACCGCCCGGCTTTATTTTGTTTTGTTTTGAGACATGGATCTCACTTTGTAACTTCAGCAGGCCTGGGAGTTGGTGTGTAGGCCAGGCTGGCCTGGGACTTACAGAGATCCGCCTGCCTCTGCCCCTGGAGTGCTGGGATTAAAGACGTGCCACCATGCCAAACAAAAAGTCCAATTTTTCAATCATTTAGAACAGTTCTCAGCCTGTGGGTTGCAACTCTTTTAGGGGTTGAGCAAATCTTTCACAGGGGTCTAATAGCAGATATCTTGCATATCAGCTATTTACATTACGAATCATAATAGTATCAAAATTACAGTTATGAAGCAGCAACAAAAATAATTTCTTGGCCTTCCATAGTGCTTTATTTACTTATGTGTGGATGTTCTACATGCATGTATCTCTGTGCACCATATGTGTGCCGTGCTCGTGGAAACCAGAAGAGGGTATCAGATCCTTTTGAACTGGAGTTATAGGTGGTCGTCAGTTGTGTGGGTGCTGGGATTCAAACCCAGGTACTCTGGAAGAGCAGTCATTTTCTCCATTCCCTCCCTCTCCTCTCCCAATACTTTGGTTATGTTTACTTTGCATGGTTTTGGTGAAAGTATAAATGGCCTTAGGCCTTTTTCAGTCCTGTCGGGTTTATTAGAAAATTAGAGCTGCCTATTGGCTCCTAAGCCTGGAGAGACTTTGTCCCAACACATGAAGATCTAGGTTTGGTGACTCACAGCTATAATTCTAACACTCAGGAGTCAGAGGGAGGGACTGGACAATTGCTACAAGTTCAAAGCCAATCTGGTCTATATGGTGAGTTCTGGGCCAGCCAGGGATACATAGCGAGACCCTTTTCAAATACAAAACAAAGCAAAATCAAGCCCCATCATTGGAACCTATACATGTTCACATATAGGTTCAGGTCTTCAGCTACAGCCGTTGGCTTCTCCACCAGTGCCCTTTTTCTTTTTGTAAAGACTTGTTTTATGAGTGTTCTACTTGCACATGTATGTAGACTACATCCATGCCTAGTGCTCATGGAGGTCAGAAGAGGCTATTGGATTCCCTGAAACTGGAGTTCCAGATGTTTGTGAGCTTCCACATGGGTGCTGGGAACTGAAGCTGAGTCCTCTGCTGAATCAGTCCTCTGAGCCTTTGCTCCAGCTCCCTCAGGGGCCCCTTTAACCAAAATAACAGTCGTGTTGGTTCAGTTATGTTAACCACAGATAGGCCGGCCGTGACACTACATGTGTAACTCAAGTTACCCTGAAGACTAAGTTCATAAGAGTGGAGACAAGGAGGAATGTGGCTGGTGCTGTGCAGTCACATGATCTCTGTTTGCCTCTGCTACATGGAAATGAATGCTCTGGGATTCAGATTGTAGACATCCAGTAAGCTTTTCTCATTAGATCCTGACAAGTTGTATTACGTGATTTCTAGTGGTCACTGATAATGAAGTAATAGTTGAACTATCCGTACTTAGAAAAATGTTTGCCACATGAGAAAAGTATATGTGAGGGAATTATTGGTGGTGGTGTTCTTCGTTTTATTTCACTTGGTAGTCTTTAATTATAGAAACTAGTATGAACTTAAGAACCTTAAAAATTTGGGCTAGGGCTCAGTGGTAGACTGCTTGCCTAGCACATGAAAAATCACAAGATTGAGTCATAGTACAATTTTTAAAAACAGAACTTTAAAAGCCTATTTAGGGATTACATGAGACTGAAGGTGTTAAGAAGGTCTACTGCTCTTGTAGTTCACAGCTCAGTAGATGTGAGGCACCAGATGCGAATCTGGCACTTTGCATCACGATCCCTAGACCCTAGAGCTGCAGCTTGTGCCATGCATAAATGCTCTTTTTTTTTTTTAATTGTTACTACCTTTTTTCCTAATTTTCTAAACCTATGGTATGTTTTTATTTGTGTCTGTAATTTTTCTCTTTTTTTTTTTTGTAGTTATGAAAGATTTTCAAGATTACATTGAGCCTGAAGAAGGTTGTCAGGGTTCCCCACAGAGAAGAGGGCCTCTGACCTCAGGCTCAGATGAAGACAGTGTTGCCCTCCCTCTGGGTGACAATGTGCTGACTCATAACCTGGGGATCCCAGTGTTGGTGGTGTGCACAAAGGTGCGTCCAGGGAATTGTAAGTTTGGCTGGGTTTGGCCAGTGAACAATCACCATCTCAAAGTTTCAGAAGCTTTGATGAAGTTTCTTCTTGAGGGAGAATTGGGCTTATTCGGGATTCATTAAGGTGCATTGAATGTGTCAGGGTAGAACATATTGTCATTTAATGCTGCTGCAAACTTGACATCACTTAGTTCAGAAAGCCCTATTTGACTTCATGGGCAAACTTAAGTGAAAGCAGTTTTCTTAAGGGTCTGTAAGCCAGTGCATCTGGTCCACACTGACAGTGAAAATAGGATGATGAAGTAGAAATAGAAATTAAGCTTAATTTTAGAGAAGGTATGTCTCCTATATATGAGGGGAAGCAGCTTTTTTTTAAAAAAAAAATAAGTTATTTAACTTTATTTCATGTGCATTGGTGTGAAGGTGTCAGATCCCCTGGTACTGGAGTTACAAACAGTTGTGAGCTGCCATGTGGATGCTGGAATTTGAACCCGGATCCTCTGGAAGAGGAGACAGTGCTCTTAACCTCTGAGCCATCTCTCCAGCCCCAAGGGGAAAGTAGCTTTAAAAACATTTTGGATTTCAAAAGTGCTTTATTCCTAAATAAAAGCTACGTTGTTGTGCAGTGCACAGCAGTGTGAAGTGCAGTGCACAGCAGTGTGAAAGGGCCTCTCTCCCAATGTGACTTTATTTCCTATTGAAAACAATTATGAGGTGATCAGGCTTATTACATCTTTGCTTTGTGTGTAAACTGAGGCCAGGATAAACGAGAACTCTCTTGTTCCTTTTATTCTTCTCTAATTAGTACCTGAATTAGTACCTGGTCACTTGTGGAGTTATTTATGAAGAAATTCCTATTCTATTTTGAGCAGGCAGAAAAGCAGAGAGCTAATGTTCCTCTTGGTTTTGTCTCTCCTGCAGTGTGACACAGTGAGCATCCTGGAGAAAGAGCATGATTATAGGGACGAGCACTTCGACTTCATACAGTCACACCTGAGGAGATTCTGCCTCCAGTGTATCCTTGGGATGCTGTATCGGGCCCTTCCTCAGCACAGAGTAGTCCTTTTTTCTTTTTCACTGCACTTAACTATTTGAAGGGGGCTCATGAGTGTGGTGGTCAGAGGAAACTTGGGGAATCGGTTATCTCCTTACATCGTGTGGGTTCAAGGTCAACTTTAGGTTGTCAGACTTGGTAGCAACCACCTTTACTCAAACACTAAGCAAGCCATCATGCCTGTCTCACAGGGTAGTTTTTGCCATGGGAAAAAAAGTTGTAAACTTTGCATTAGTTTTATATTTTTCCTATGTTGGAATTTTACATATACTAACTGAAGCATGTCTTTGGTTACTTTGTTAAGTATTACTTTTTTTTGACAGAGTCTTACAATATCACCCAGGCTGGCCTGGAGCTTGTGATCTTCTTCCCTGGCTTCCTGAGTGCTGGAATTACAAGCATGTGCTACCCTGCCCAGTTTAGTTGCCTTGTTTTTATGGCCGTACTTTTTGATAGGCTTTCATATTAAGAAACTTACTCGTGACCATTTTATGACCAAATGACATTGATTGTACTTAGACATCTTGTTAGACTTTGCTCTTATGCAGAGAGGTTCAGTCACCAGCATGGTTACTGGGTTAGGTACTGCAGGTGTTTTCCGTCTTTGTGCCGCTCAGGAGAAAGACACCATGTCAGCAGCTTTTTGAGTCCTTTTGTATAAAGCCAACAGCAGTTGGTATCTTATTTCCACACCCTGGAGTACGAGTGACAAGTGCCTCCTTTGAGCTCTTTGTCGACACTGACTTTGAAGGTGTGCTTAATGATAAACTCATTCCTTTGTGAGCACCTGCCTGGGAAGCAATCTGTGGACCTCTATAGGCTGAGGGTGGTGTTCCACTGAATTTGCTTCTTAGGAAGCAAGCCCAGAAATGACAGCAGTCTAAGTGTTAAAGGAAAATAGCTGCATCCTACACAGCCTCTGCATGCTTGGAGTATTGATTATGGTTCCTCTGCTCCTGTCCCTTTTTAGTTTTTAAATTTTGCATGCTTTGTCATTTGCATGTGGATAAACAACAGATCACCTAGCCCTTTAAGGATTATGTATATGTATGATTGGGTTTTGTCTTACAATGAATTGGTTTTCCTTAAGCAAATTGATAAGATGGAGCTGCTTTGATTTACACCTCAGTGAAGGAAGAGAAAAACCTTGACTTGCTGTATAAGTACATTGTTCATAAAACATATGGCTTCCACTTTACCATACCCGCCTTAGTTGTGGAAAAGGACGCAGTTTTTATGTGAGTGCTTTGGAGGTGATGGCGTCTAAGCCCTTCTCTCTATAGTGCATTTGCTACTTAGTCGTGCCTTTTCAGTGTAGCGCTTCTGACTGAGAGTGCCTGGGCTCAACCTGACCCTCTCTGCTCCTTCTGGGCTCACTCACTTGGTTTAAGGGAATTGGGTGGTATGGTCAGAGGAGCTGCATTCCTTCATTGAAAGAAGGTAGTCAGAATGTAAGCAAGCCATTTTGTATACTTACTGTCAGTTCTGGTGAAGCATTGGCTGGGGAGAGACTCACAGTATAGAGCTTTCTGTTTGTGGATCCTCAGTGGCTTGTGTAAAAGCACCTCGTGACTGCTGTTGCCAGGGTGATTGCAAGCCCCTTCTCAGTATCCCTGTCAGTGTACTTTCTGGAATTTGCATTTTGCAAGCCCCTGGGATTGGTCATTGTGCCAGAGACTTAACCAGCCTGTTTTCTTGAGTTGGTATCTTTTTTCTAACTAGAGAATCATATTGCCATATACGCATATGACAGTGCTGTGGTCTTAGATTAGCAGATTGATGTAACATTTTCCTGCCTTCTGGACTTGACAGTTACATTTGTCTATCAGCAAGCTTTACACACACAGCACCTCTTAGGTAGTCAGGTTCTCTGCTGGGGACGTAAACGCTACATGTCCCTGTTATCACACAGAGACAGACATATACTGAAGAGGAGGGGGGCAGCAGTGGGCTAGTGTAGTGGGGCCAGAAAGGTCTGCTGCCAAAGTAAGTGGACTGTCTCAAGCAGACCAGAAGGAAGGGGCCAGGACGTTCGTGAAAGGATCCGTACAAGAGCCAGGTGCTTCTCGGAAACGAAACAGGTTACCTCCTGTGTGTTTGAAGAGAGTCTCGCTCACATTGTTTCTACCCTGGCCCTGAAGAATCACCCAGCACAGTCGGGCACTAAAGCAGAAACTTAATGAATGGTGTGCTTCTGTAATCACTTCGTTCCTAATAACATCATCCTGAGGAGCTGGGATTCTTGTTGGATTTAGGGCTCATGTGTAATGGAGAAGCATCTCATTGCTCTGGAGGCTGCATGTGTCATGATTATCTCAGCTTTGTCCAGTCCCTTTTTACTGTTGTGTCTGTTGGTAGTTGCCTATGTAGGAATTAGTAAGGTCTACAAGACGGTTTGGGAGAAGCACCCTGGATTGGCACCCTCTTGGGTTAGGTGTTTGGCAAGAGAGGGTTATGAGAACAGTCGGTGGTTTTTGGTGTATTTTTATCTAGAGCTTCTTGACCTCAGAATTGTGTCATGTAGAACTGTGTGGTGCTACATTTAAGAGAGTAGAATTGGAACACTGATCAAACCTCGTACCTTCTGCTTGTGATGTTAATCTCTACAACATCCGCATGGGAACCTAAGGTCTCCTTGTGTCTCTTGTGGGGAGCCCAGAATAGATAGAGGCCATGATTTCTTCTTTGGCTTCAAGGCACATCTTCCATGCTAGAAAAATTAATGAGCTGTCCATAAGATAATTGTTATAAAGAAGTGTCCTCAAGAGGGACAAAATGCAAGAGCAGAGCCCAAGCCCAGGAGTGACAGCCCTCTCTAGACCGCCTTCCTTTGTGCATTGTTCTAAACAGGGCTGGCTCCTGAAACCTTCACTGGGGCAGTGTCTCACACTGGCGCCTTACATCTAGTATCCCTGAGTCCTTGGAGTAGGATGTGTCACATTGATTTGATGAGATATGCCTGCTGTGCGTCTTGGTATGTACCCAAAGCTACAAGACACAACACCTCCAGATGTAGAGATGTGAGAAAGGACTTTACCCAGGAGTTTCTTATAACCTGAAATGTCTTTCAGATATATATGGGAAGGCAATCTCAGGCAGAGCAGGCTAACCTGTGCCTCCTTGTTTTTAGACCTGCAGGCTGGGATAATGAAAAGAAAATAGCTATTTTACATGAAAATTTTACAACCGTGAAGCCAGAAGATGCATACGAAGATTTTATTGTAAAGCCTCCTGTGAGAAAGGTACCTTAGTCAGTCTCTTCAAGACCTTACTTAGGTGGTTTTACATCATGAAAATGAGTCTGTTGATATGAAGTGTGAGTGAGGGTATGACCATGTCAATTATGGCTGCATTTCCTGTAAAGTCCCACTGTGCTCCTGTCTCTTCTGGATTATTTTTGCTAAATCCCCTCCCTCTGGGGCTCTTGAAGACTGATCTGGGAGGTACTGTTTAGGACCTACCAGATTTAAGAACATGAATTGGCTACATGCCCTGACTAGTTCTGGGAGAGGGTCTGTACCCAGTTAGAAAAATGTAACTACGATCTCAAGAAAGATCCCCCAAACCCATGTGGAGGCCTGGGCCAAGATTTTTGTAGCAAGAATTTTGACAGTCATTTGAGAATTTTTGTTGCTTGTGGCCACAAATATGCATTGTTTCACAGCTGGTCCACGACAAAGAATTGGCAGCAGAGGATGAGCAGGTGTTCCTCATGAAACAACAGGTAAGATGCCTTCTCTTGCATCGAATGCCCTTTCTGGAGGAGGTTTGGGGCCGTATGTGATCGAGAGCTTGCAGCGGCATGGAGGTTAAGACAAGGTTTCCTCATTCCCTACTTTTTCTATGGGGAAGGGATTGGAGCACCTGCCTCATGATGCCTGCCTTCATTGTACACTATCCTGCAGGGATGGGATTAGTATGTTTTATGTTCCCTGTTTGCCCTGAGAAGATTTGCTGGCTTACTTCTTGAATTGACAATTTACCAAGTGGCCTGACTTCACTTCCTTTTTTCTCATAGTGTATAAAAGCAAATAATATACATTTTTGTAGATAAGGAAATGTGGTAATAGGGGCGGCGGCGGAGCTGCGTCCCCAACACCCCGGCCGCCTGCCCGGCTTGCTTATGCCCCGAAATAATTACACGGACACTGTATTCCTCCAAACACTGCCTGGCCCTTCTCTTCTAGGCTAATTCTCACATATTAATTTAGCCCATCTCTAATCATCTGTGTATGGCACCCCAAGGTGCGCTTACCAGGAAGATTCTAGCCTATGTCCATCCTGGGTCGGAGCTTCATCCCGGGAGCAGGGCATGGCGTCTCTCTCAGGTGTCTGCTCCAGAGCAGAGCTGTCGAGTCTCTGACTTCACTTCCTCTTCCTCCCAGTGTTCTGTCCTGTTTTCTCCTCCCACCTATCCTCTAACCAATAAAATGGGCCAGGGCAGTTCCTTTATTAGCCAATGACCTTCCTCCATCAAGGAAAGTCATTTTCCAAGCTGTTAACTTTTTTGTTTTGAATATTGGTTTGGGCTTGGTGGGGGGGGGGCTGTTTTTGTGTTTTGGGGTTTTGTTCCCCCCCCCAAGACTGTGTTTCTCTGTAGCTTTTGGAGCCTGTCTTGGAACTCTCTCTTACAGACCAGGCTGTCCTTGAGATCTATGTGTCTTTGCCTCCTGAGTGCTGGGATTAAAGGCTGTGTACCACTACTGCCCGACTTGGTTTTTTGTTTTGTTTTTAAGGAAAAGTTCTCGTATATTCCTGGTTGATCTTCAACTATCTAGCCAAGGATGGCATTGAACCCTGCCTCTAACTCTCAAGTGCTGGAATAACAGACATATGTCTCCATGCCTGGCTTTATGCAGTGCCGGGAACCTAACTCATCTTCTTGCATGCTAGGCACATACTCTACCAACTGAGTTACATCCTCAGCCCCAAAGTGACAGTTAATATAACATTTTGTTTTTTTAAATTTTTCATGCATACATACAGTGTGTTCTTTTTTCTTAATTTCATTTATTTATTATGTATACAGTGTTCTGTCTGCATGTATGCCTGCAGGCCAGAAGAGGGCACCAGATCTCATTACAGATGGTTATGAGCTACCATGTGGGTTGCTGGGAATTGAACTCAGGACCTCTGGAAGAGCAGTCAGTGTTCTTAAGTGCTGAGCCATCTCTCCAACCCCATACAGTGTGTTCTTATGCCATTCATCCTGGCCTTCTTCCAGATTCACCTTGATTCCACCTAAGGTGATAGTTTTGTACACAAACCCCATCTTAACATTTTTCTCTCTTCTTTTTTTTTAATTTTTTAAAAAAACATTTATTTATTTGTTTGTTTGTTTATTTCTTTATTTATTATGTATGCAATATTCTGTCTGTGTGTATGACTGCAGGCCAAAAGAGGGCACCAGACCTCATTACAGATGGTTGTGAGCCACCATGTGGTTGCTGGGAACTGAACTCAGGACCTTTGGAAGAGCAGGCAATGCTTTTAACCTCTGAACCATCTCTCCAGCCCCTTAACCTTTCTCTTTGACCCAAATTGTTAGACATGTCACCCTCTCCTAGTGGTTTGTTCAGGTCCTGTTAGTTTTTGGCAGTTTCTTCCCAACTCTTTCCCTTTTCTATGGCCTGTTTATTTCCTTAGCTTCCAGACTGGTTACTGGGGGTGTCTTCATCATATACAAATACTGGCTTTAGGTTATTTTGCATTTAGAGTGTAAAACATGACTCTTTATTGTCGTCCTGTAGTACGGTCATAGGAGTCAACCCTTCTCCAGACCTCAGTTCATGCTACAGGCCTTGGTTAATGGCCAGTTTGTCCCTCTCTTTGCAGTCACTCCTTGCCAAGCAGCCTGCCACGCCCACAAGAACCTCCGTGAGTACCTTACACCAAACAGAGGGTCATGGCCTGGTGTCGTGGGTGCCTTCTAACTTCACACCATTATTTGTAACAGTTTATGTTTATGTGGGCTTTTATATTTTAAAGTGAATTGGTCTCCCAAAGACCCACAGCCAGAAATGCAATAGTCTTAGAAATGCTTGATGAAGGTCTACAGCTGAGAATGAGGACGCTTTAAGCTCTCGTCTCAGGAGACTGAGGCATAGAAAGGGACTGAGCTGGGAGCACACCTCCACTACGCTACTCTAGATATGCAAAAATGTCTTGATGATGAAATTTGTGGGGGAGGGGTTGTTATTTTTATATTTATGTGTGACATGGGCTGGTTTTGGACTTAGGAATCTCCTGCCAGAGGACCCTCTGGTTCTCCAAGGACCCAGGGTCGGGGTGGACCAGCTAGTGTGCCAAGCGCATCCCCAGGAACATCAGTAAAGAAACCAGATCCAAACATCAAAAGTATGTATGCTGTTTGGGGGAAGATTTTAGTCCTCGGCCCGAAGGGTTTATTGTAATAGTAGCTGGGGCTCTCATGGGATTAGGAACACTGGGCTGTTGTCTTCCAGCAAGGCTGTTACTTCCCAGCAAGGTTAGTCATGTTCACCAGACATTGTGTAAGACTTCAGACCCTGCAGGTACCTTCAGAAAAGAATATGATTTAGGAAGTCCCTGAACAATATATAGAGTTTTATTTCTTAAATTTTTATTAATACTATTTATGAATTGGCTATTTTTTCTTTTGTTCTCACCAAACTAGACTAAGGTGTTATCCCAGTGCTTATTGATACCCAAAGATACTGCTACAGTAAACCATCAGAACAAAATCCTGTAAATTCTTGCCTTTTTGGTGAACATGTTTTACTAGAAAATGAGTGTTTCATAACAGGCTGTGAGTCCTATGAACTTATAAAACTAAAAAGCACTATACTAAGGACATAGATCCCTCAAAGGTGGGAGGTGTCAACATGTTTTCATTGGTAATCTCCTCACTGCCCAGTTAGCCTCAGGAAACAGTGACACGTGAATGTGCTCAGCTAGGAAAGTGATGGCTACGGATGCTTAATTTTAATCTAAGAACTACATCTTCTGTGAAGTCATCAGTTTGAGTGATGTTTTGTTATGTTTTTCTTTTGTGTTTTCTTAGATAATGCAGCAAGTGAAGGGGTATTGGCCAGCTTCTTCAATAGTCTGTTGAGTAAAAAAACAGGCTCTCCTGGAAGTCCTAGTGCTGGTGGAGTGCAGAGCACAGGCAAGAAGTCAGGTAGGGCCCATCCGGACAGTGCTGACGGCGAGCTGGATGGCAGTGCTTGTCTCCGCCAGCCTGCAGGCCTCCAGTCTTCTGACCAGCAGTGAACAGAACTAAGCTTTCTGTTGGCTTTTTATGCTGTGCAGACTTCCCTGGCACATTTACATTTAAAGTGTGATTTAATGTACATTCTGGCTATTGAGTAAATCAGCATAAGGTCTAAGTTGTGCCTGTACCCTTGATCTGGAAACTCTTTACACTGGAGGTCATTGTAGAGTATGCTATTGACATTTACTTAATTTTATGTGATACTTGAAGAGTTTTTATTTGCTTGAGCTGGAGAGATGGCTCAGTGTTAAGATCAGTTGCTGTTCTTGCAGAGGAGTCAGGTTCTCAGTACCCACATAGTGGTCCACAACCATCCTTAACTCCAGTTCCAGAGGATCTCACATCCTCTTCTGACCTCCTTGGGCACCAGGCATGCAAGTGTATAAAAAGGAAAGAAAGAAAGAAAGAAAGAAAGAAAGAAAGAAGATCATTTTATTTGCTCCACTGCCCCTGATCTTACAGAGAGCCAGAGCCTGTGTACCTACACTGTCTCATTGCAGTTTCTCTCTGTGGCGACCCAGTCATCTGTCCTTCCATGTAGGATGGTAGGAAAAGCTAGTCTTGGAGGTTTCTGAAACAAACTGGTGGAGTCCTTGGGAATCACATACTTTCTTAAGCTAGAGGCCATTTATTTCCTTTCTGTGAGGCCAACAGTCAAAC
Source organism: Microtus oregoni (assembly GCF_018167655.1). NCBI lineage: Eukaryota > Metazoa > Chordata > Mammalia > Rodentia > Cricetidae > Microtus > Microtus oregoni. Next base: position 48,776,169 of record NW_024543063.1, read on the forward strand.
CCAGGAGTTGATGATTACTAGACAACCAGTAGAGTATGTTTTAGACTTGCTTTTGTATATTTAGAGACAAGTCTGTGCTGCCTCGAACTCTGGATCCTCGTACTAGGACTGTAAATAAGCATGCACCACTGCACCCCACATATAAAGGGCATTCAGCATATGTTAATTTGTTTTTTATCAATTTTTCCAAAATAGAAGAGAACATTAGAAGGTTATTTTGTCCTTGGGGTAGTCTGGGCCTCCAACAACTTATAACTTCATAGAGACTCAAGAATCTGATCTAGGCCTCAGCCTTGATGTAGTATTTGCCCTTTACCGGAAATAGAGGTCATTGTCCAGGCCCCAGACATTATTTGACAACAGGAAATGGAGCACCAGCTTTGTGCAGGATTGAACTGTCCAAACTCAGTCTCATCATAAAACATGGTATTTCCATGTGAGTCAGTTTAAGCTAAGTGATTTTGTGAGTTTATTTGGTTTTATCTTTCAGTGATGCAAATACTTTGCCAAAGCTACATCATCAGCCCATTAGTCAGTCTGAGGTGTTGCAGCTAGAAATAAAAGCTAAGTGCCTGTCTGGGAAGAAAGTAGTTTACCACATGCCTGAAACTTAGTGATGGCCTCCAGGGAGATGATGGGAAAAGTACTCCCCTACCCACTGCATAACTGGAGGAAAGTACTCCCCTACCTGCTGCATAACTGGAGGAAAGTACTCCCCTACCCACTGCATAACTGGAGGAAAGTACTCCCCTACCTGCTGCATAACTGGAGGAAAGTACTCCCCTACCCACTGCATAACTGGAGGAAAGTACTCCCCTACCTGCTGCATAACTGGAGGAAAGTACTCCCCTACCCACTGCATAACTGGAGGAAAGTACTCCCCTACCTGCTGCATAACTGGAGGAAAGTACTCCCCTACCCACTGCATAACTGGAGGAAAGTACTCCCCTACCTGCTGCATAACTGGAGGAAAGTACTCCCCTACCCACTGCATAACTGGAGGAACATAGGCCTGTGACACTGGCATTAACAAGGTTAGAACTGTCTCCTTGCCCTTGGTGAGAAGGCTTTCTCTTCTTTGAGAATGTTGTCAATACAAATGGTGGCAGGAGTTTGTATGATTTTATTTGTTTTTAAATTTTCAAGACAAAGTTTCTCCGTCGCTCCAGCTGTCTTGAAACTATCTCTATAGACCAGACTGGCTTTGAACTTTGACATCTGCCACCCTGTGCCTCCCGAGGGCTGGGGTTAAAGGCTGACTGTATGATTTTAAATTCTGCTTTTTAAAAATTTTCTCCAGCAGAGCCAGGCAGTGGTGGTGCATGCCTTAATCTCAGCACTTGGGAGGCAGAGGTAGGTGGATCTCTGTGAATTTAAGGCCAGCCTGGTCTACAGAGTGATTTCCAGAACAGCCAGAGATACACAGAGAAACTCTGCCTTGTGGGGAAAAAAAATCTTTTCTCACGCTGCTGTTTTGCTCTCTCTCTTGTTCCTTTTTTTTTTTTTTTTTTTTTTTTTAAAGGACAAAAGACTGTGTTGTCAAATGTTCAGGAAGAACTGGATAGAATGACTCGAAAGCCAGACTCCATGGTAACAAACTCTTCAACAGAAAATGAAGCCTGATCCTCCTTTAAAAGTGCATATGTCAAATGACCAAATAACTATGTATATTCATCTGATAAGACCAGGATTTTTCTGATACAGCACATGCTATCAGTTTTTTGGGGTAGGGGAGATGAACTTTTAAAAGAAATATATATACTTCATTGGCTTGTCCGAGTGTGAGATGCACATTTAGGAAGGTTACATGTCAGGCCCCTTGTTAGGGATGTCCCTTGGACCCTTGGGCTGCGGTTCTCTTGTGGGAAGCAAGCACAGCTGGGCTTCTTTTAGAGTGGAAAAAGGGGGCCCACTTACTATCAGGGGGAGCAAACGAGACTAGTAAGTCATTGATGAGATGATCATAGTTTGACCACTTGCGTGGTCTTGGGAAGCAGATTAAGTAGCAGAAAGTCCAGGGAAGAGAAGTGTTCAGGAGGGATGAGAGAAGTGCTGGTGGGGAAGCCAAAGGTTGAAGGAGGTGGAAGGAGGAAGTGAGTGGCATTAACTATGTGCACGGTAGAAGTCAAATAGCAGCCTTTAAGACTTAACAATTAGAAGCATTTCCAAACTAAACACTAAACAGAATGGGAATTGGACTTCTTCTGAATGCATCTTTAATTTTGGAAAGTGTGTTTTGTGTGGGGTACCTGAGGAAGGTAGAACTGACACAGGATGCTGAAATGGCAGCTGCCCAGGACCCACATGCTTGGCCCAGGCCATGTCCTTCTGTCCTTGGAGAAATGCTGGGTCTATGCGTATATAAGCTGGGGCAGGTGGTTGCTATGGGTTGTGTTCGAAGTCAGCAGATACAAAATTTGTTTACTTTGAATTAGATATTTCGAATAGCTCCTGCTTTATTTTATTTTTTTTAAATTATTATTTTTAACTACTACAGGCTGGCCAACTAATAGAAAATGGGTGATTGATCTCCCATTTTACCATAATGGCAGTGTGCTATATGAAGTTTGGGGGAAGTATTTAATGTCATTGCATTCTAGTTAATAAGCTTGTTCCAATTCCTGCCTTAGAGTTTGTGGTAACCTTCACTGATACAAAAGGTTCTTTCTGTGGCTCTGGTCTGATCACTGCTACCAGACCAACAAGGAAGTGCTTTAATTGAAAATGGAAGGGACAGATTTGTGTTGTCATAAAATGTAGCACTTGTTTTCTTATGGAAGTGAGAGTTTTGTGTGTCTTCCATTTAGGGGCATATTCATGCACATCATCATGTCACACACCACCATTCTGAGAATGTCTTCTGTGGATTTAAAATAGCACTTTGAGTTTTCTTTGTGACACAGCACATATAATACAAACACTACCATGACTTTAATGTATAAAACATTTGTTGTCCAAACCAAGGGGAAAACCACAGTTCACTTCCATGGAGTTTACTTTTTTATATGAATGTTTGTTACAGTGTGTCTCGGCATAGTGTCCCTAATGTCATTACTTTACTTGCATACCAGACTTGACTAACCACTAATGTAGTACTGGGCGTAAGTTAACATCTAGTTTATGACAAGGCTCTGTGGCTGTCTGGAGTCACTTTGTAAAGGTCTGAACACTGTTAAGGAGAAAGCTGAGTGCTTACTTGCCCCTCTAACAACAAAAAGATGTTTCTTGTGCCCGTTTTACTGTTGAAATATATAAGTTTTTCCTTTTTAATTCAGTTTTTTGTTGTTATTATTTTGGGGGTTTTATTTTGTTTTTGTTTTTAACATGCATTGTTGCTTCAGATTACCAGGTTGTCCAGGCAGTGACAGTGAACTGAGGGCGTGTAAGTGAGGTGCTGACCTATAGATGGCCCCCCTAAAGGTAGGGTCACTTAATCTCTGCAGCAGTCAGGGAAAAAGAAAGACCTCAGAAATTCTTGAAAAAAACACTTGCCTAAAAGTATAATTTTTAAAATTTTGATGCAAAATTTTAAATGTATCATTGAATGGTGAGGCACTTTTGTGTTGATGTAAAACATGCTAAAGCCAATCAATGAGTGTTGAGGCCTGGTCCTGGGAAGGCTTCTGGAGACCACTGCTACTTCTTTGACACTTGGGAGGAGCTGGTGCATGTCGCCAAAGTCTACCAGCTTTGGGGAGCTTCAGGGTTCTTTTGGAGTTTGAGGAAATGAGGTGATTTTTGTTGTTTTAGGATTCTTAAGCATCGGAACCAAAGGCCAAATAGTAAACAACCTTCACTTTTTAAAGTAAAATTAATTTTATTTGCAGAAAACACTTGTATGGTAGACTATAAAAAACAACTTTATGACTATTTATACATGTTATAATGATTACCTCTTTGTCTTTAAATGGATAATTTTGAATAAGCCCAACCCAGATGAGGGCTATGAATTGGTCTTTCCTAAAAATCCAACAGATAATGCTGCTAGATGGTTTTATTTGCACTTTTTTCTTCCTTTTTTTTTTTTTTAAAAAAAAAAAGACAGGGTTTTTCTATGTAGTCCTGGCTCTCCTGGAACTTGCTCTGAAGACCAGGCTGGCCTCCAGTTCAGAAATCTACCTGCCTCTGCCTCCCAAGTGCTGGGACTAGAGGCGTGTGCTACAATGTCCAGCTACACCTCTTTTATTACTATTATTGGCATTTTAAAACCAGTATTTAAACCGAAGAGACTGTTTTCTTAACTTGATGAAGTTGAAAGTGACTGCTCTGTACGTCATTACCTAACAATGTTGATGCTGTAAGTAAAAGTCTGCTGTTTTCTCTCTGCTAAGTTCATAAGTGCAGTGATCTCCCACTAGCCTGAGTCCAAGGTGTGGCTCTCTCTGGGTGCAGTATGCAGTCATGTGGAGCCTTGCTTTCTAGTGCTGGGAAGATGTCTAATTACTGGCTTCAATAAACATGAATCCAGACTGCTCACAGGTTTTGGTGGCTTTGTTTTTGATAAATCATTCCACTAGGTATCTGTTGCCTTCTGATCATATGGGGGTATATGGGTATGTGGCAGTGCAGCCAAAAATGTGTACCTTGGGCTGGTGAGATGGCCCAGTGCCATAAAACTACCACAAAGCATGACAATCTGAGTTCAGTTCTCAGGATCTATACAGTAGAAGGAGATTGGCCAAGAACACACACAGTAAGATAAATGTACCTCTCTTACTTAAAATCACCAGAAATGGGGGGTCTTAAGAAATATCTCAGTGGTTAAGTGTACTTACCGCTCCTGTAGCCTCCAGAGACCTGAGTTCATTTCCCAGAACTTCATCAGGCAGTTCACAACTGCTTGTAACTCCAGCTTGGGGGGATCAGACAGGTACCCCACACCCATACACAGAATCAGAAATGGTTTTTTCTTTACTTTTTGGTTTTTCGAGACAGGGTTTCTCTGTGGCTTTGGAGCCTGTCCTGGAACTAGCTCTTGTAGACCAGGTTGGTCTCGAACTCACAGAGATCCGCCTGCCTCTGCCTCCCAAGTGCTGGGATTAAAGGCGTGCGCCACCACCGCCCGGCTGGCCCGGAGCTTTTTATCTACCAGGCTGACCTCAAATTTATGGCAATCCTCCTACCTCTGCTTCCTAAATATTGGGTTTATAGCATGCCTAGCCAATAATCAGAAATTCTGATAAAAACATTTAAAGCTGGGGAGCTGGAGAGATGGCTCAGAGGTTAAGAGCATTGCCTGCTCTTCCGAAGGTCCTGAGTTCAATTCCCGGCAACCACATGGTGGCTCACAGCCATCTGTAATGAGGTCTGGTGCCCTCTTCTGGCCTGCAGACATACACACCGACAGAATATTGTATACATAATAAACAAATTAATTAAAAAAAAATTTAAAAAAAAGCATTTAAAGCTATGCTTTAGTGTGGTTGGCCAGGCAGAGGTTTTGTGGCTTGCCATGTGTTGCTTTCTTATTATGAAGTACACTGAGTGATTTTTCATGTGGTTGGTGTAGGAGTGTTGAGGATTCATAGAGAAACTTTAAAGTGATGTCATAAACTTTTCACTGATTTATTTATTCAGGTTTTTAAAAAAGATTTATTTTTGCCAGACAGTTATGGCACACACCTTTAATCGCAGCACTTTTACTTGGGATTTCTGAGTTTGAAGCTAACCTGGTGAATAGAACTAGTTCCAGGACAGCCAGGGCTACACAGAGAAACCTTGTCTCGGAAAAAAAAATAATAATAATACCTTTATATATTTGGGTGTTTGCCTATGTGTCTGTCTGTGCACCTTATGTGTGCATGGTGCCTGAAGAGGCCAGAAGAGGGTGTCAGATCTTAAGACTGGAGTTAAAGTTAGGTTGCATGCTGCCATATTGATACTGGGAATCGAGCCTAGGTTCTCTGGAAGAGTATCAGTGCTCTTAACTGCTTGCTGAGCCATTTCTCTGGTCCCTGTTACTTACTTTGAGATGGCCTCAGTTTGTAGTCCTGGATGCCTTGAAGCTCACAGAAATTGCTTGCCCCTGCCTGAGTGTTGGGATTAAAGGCATGTCTTGCCGTTCCTGGCCTCACCACTTTTAAAGAAAAGTTTTAGTTTTGTTTTGTGTAATTTGCTTGCATGTGTATATGTTTATCACCTGTGTCTTGGTGCCAACAGAGGCCAGATAAAGGGTGTTGGATCCCTTAGAATTGGAGTTACAGCCAGTTGTGAGTTACCATGTGGATGTGAGCCAAACCCTGGTTCTCTGAAATAGCAACAAGTACTTCTCACTGCTGAACAGTCTCCAGCCTCTCTTTAAGCAGGACACAAATGTGTATAAGGAAGTTGGGTTTGGGTTGGAGCAGTAGCTCATTTCTTAAGACCACACGCTGACTTGGAAAGGATTGGAATTTGACTCCCAGCATTCATCTCAAGGGCTCACGATCACCTGTAACCTCAGCTCCGGGGGACCCTGACACCTCTAACTTCATGGATACCTGCACTCACATTCACATAATGAAAATAAATGTTAGACCTATTGGCTGTGGTGGTGATCACCTCTAATCCCAGCACTTCGGAGTCAGAGGCAGGCCGATCTCTTGAGTTCCAGGACGACTGGGGCAGCAGTTACACAGAGAAATGCTGTCTCATGCCCCCATCCCCCACAATAAAATAAACATTAAAAGAGAATGTTGGGTTGTCTATATTGAAATACATGAATTCTGGAATGTTTTTTCAAGACAGGGTTTCTCTGTGTAACAGCCCTATTGTCCTGGGACTAGCTCTGTAGACCAGGCTGGCCTCGAACTCACAGAGATCCTCCTGCCTCTGCCTCCCAAGTGCTGGGATTAAAAGTGTGCCCCACCACTGCCTGGCAGAATTTTTGTTTCTTTAATTTTGGTTTTGTTTTTTGAGATTTTTTTTTGTTTGCTTGTTTGATAGCCCTGGCTGTTCTGAAACTAGTTCTTCTGATTAAGCTGGCCTCAAACTCAGAGATTCACCTGCCTCTGTCTCCTGAATGTTGGAACTAAAGGTGTGTGCCACCACTGCCTGCCATTGTTGTTCTTTTGTTTGTTTTGTTTTTGAGCAGACTAAACAGATTTCTGAGTGAGGGGGTTCAAAGGAGAAATACCTCTGCCACCCTTTGTTTGGGAACATGTCATGAAGCCTAGCTAGCTTCTGTCTCCAACTCTCTGGTGCTGTGTTCCAGCAAGCCCTACTCACTAATCATGTTTCTGATTATTGAAGTGTTACTAACTTTGCTCCTCAAGTTTTTATTTGAAAAATTACTGGCCTGTCAAGCAGTGGTGGTGCATGCCTTTAATCCGAGTACTCAGGAGGCAGAGCCAGGTGTATCTCTGCGAGTCCGAGGCCAGCCTGGTCTACAGAGGAAGTTCCAGAATAGCTACACAGAGTAACCCTGTCTTGAAAAATTGAAAATAAATAAATAAAAAGATCACAAACCTAAAAAAAGAAAACATAGAAAAGAAATATATTGAACTATGCATATTCTTTTTTTGTTTTGTTTTTGGGTTTTGTTAGTTTTGAGATGGTTTCTCTATATAGTCTTGGTCTTCCTGGAACTCACTCTGTATACTAGGCTAGCCTTGAACTCCGAGATCACCTACCTTGGTCTCCCAAGTGCTGGGATTAAAGGTGAGTGGCACCATGGCTGGGCTCACATACCTTTTATTCACACATCTGTTCTCCTTCCAAGATTAGGTTGACCTGGAGACTCTGCCCTGCTTCCCAAGTTCTGGGATTATTGGCCTGAGTTTTTTCTGGTTTTAACTGTCATATCCACTCGCTTCACCCTCTTTCCTCAAGCTGTCCTTGGTTTATACTCTTGTTCATCTCGTCACGTAGGTTTTAAGGCTAGTGGTATAGTTTACTTTTAAAGAGCTTGCCACCATATACAAGGCCCTTGTTTCAGCCTCCAGTACTGCACACTGACAAGATTTGGAGTATTTCACCCTTGATTAGATTGATCCAGGCTAACTATAGAACGGGGTGTTTAAACTTTCCACTCATGACCCCTTTATGCTTGAATTTTTAAGAAACAATTCTTTAGTCCAAGCTGTGGTACATACCTGTGGTTCTCACTTGTGATACAGAGAAGGATTTACGTCATCTTTGGCCACACAGTAAGATCAAGGCCAGGGTGTGAGAATCCCTTCTCAAACAACAGAAAAAATGGTCTCTGTATAATTTCTCATTTATTAAATTAAAAGTAGTTTGCATATTACTAAGATAATGTGCTTTTTTTTTTAACCAAAATTGGAAAACTTCACACTTTACACTCCATTTCCTCGTCTTCATAAAGAAGGGGTAAAATACCTTTCCAATCATGAACAGTAGAGGAGGTTCATGTATGCCTGACATATGGTAGGGTATCAGTGTCCTGAAAGCAGTTCCTCATTAATGTGGTTATAGCCTCCTCTTCTGTAGCCCCACTCTTCATTGAGGGCATTTTGGTTTGTTCTGTAAGGAAATAGGAGTATGCCTCAGCCTTTACCCATGAGTTCCAGTGCATTCCTACAGGATGCAACAATTGCAGCAGGGCTGTGGCAACTGGGAGACAGGAGGAGCAGTGGAAGGTGCAGCTCAGACCCCAGAAAAGAAGGCTGCACCCAGCCAGGCCTGGACTAGTGAGAGAATCTCAAGGTCAGAAGGGAGAGTAGAAGCTTTGAGGAGTAGCAAGGGTTTGTGAAGCCCTGATTCTGTATGGATGGGATCCCAGAGCTGAAGAGATCACATGCTGTGTGAGACAAGAAGTCTTTTAACCTCTTGGTCACAGTTTAGATAGTCGCCTGGCCCACCAAATGTTTCTAACCCTGTTAAATTCCTTTGTGTTCCAAAACTGGTGGCCCCTGCCTATTTTCAGTGTATGAGTACTTTGTGTGCATGTGCACCATGTGTGTATCTGGTGCCCACAGAGTCAAAAGAGGGCCTTTCAGCCCCTCGGACTGGAGTTACAGAGAGTTGTGAGCCCCCATGTGGGTGCTGGAAATCTAACCCGGCTCCTCCAGAAGAGCAACAAGTGCTCTTAACTGCTTAGCCAGCTCTCCAGCCCCAACCTAAGCTATTTGAGACCCTGTATACAATAAATAAATAAATGAAAACCTAAAAAGCATCCTCATCAAGGAAACTTGTCTTTGCAGCAGACACAGACCATGACAGAAAACCACAACCAATCAAAATGCATAGTTAATGGAGCCTAATCTCAGTGGACACACCTACAAAACCTCCTGCACCTAAGGTTCTGGGAACATTTCAGAAGAGGGGGCAGAAGGATTTAAAGAACCAGAAGATCAGGGAGTTTGCTGTGAAATTGTGTCTCCAGTAATGTCAGACACTACACCCATAAAGTCTCACCAACGTGACTTAAAAGTGCTTGGGGACAGAACGACATGACACCATGAGGCCTTGGCCCTACACAAACAACTACAGGCAACTAAGGAATGCTGAGAGCAGAGAAATTTCTGCCTTCCTGGGGAAGAGTGCAATTGCTTATCCAATACCAAATGGTCAGCCCAGGAAACATACACACAAGTAACATATATGTATATACATATATGCATACAATTACAATGATAAAAGAGGCCATAAATTTGAAAGAGCAAGAATTAGTATATGGCCAGTAGTGGTGGCACACATCTTTAATTCCAGCACTTAGGAGGCAGAAACAGGTGGATCCCTGAGATTAAGGCCAGCCTGCTCTACAGGGTAAGATCCAGGACAGCTGGGGCTACAGAGAGAAACCTTGTCTCCACAAACAACAAAAATAGTGTGTGTAAGGACTTAGATGGAGGAAAGGGAAGGTCAGTGATGTGATTGTAATTGCAAAAATAAAAGAAGAAAACCTAAGGTTTTTTAAAAGCCTAAGTTTTCTTAAGCTGGAAAAATTGTTCAGTGGTTAAAAGCATAATCATGAGGCCTCCTGTTTGGATCCTAGCACTGTAACAAGCTAGATGTCCCACAAATCCCTGTGGCTCCAGCTCCAAGAGTCCTGGTGGCCCCTGCTCACCTCCCCTTGCACATGACTATACCTCAGTGTGCACTTGCACGCACACACACATACACACACACCCCTACAGAGTAAAAAAATACTGAAAATTTTAAAAACTAAAATGTTTTGGCTTATGAAGTAGATATCTATAATCCTGGCACTTGGAAGGTGGAGGCAGAAGGATCAGGAGGGCTTCCTCAGTTACACAGCAAGTTTGAGACCACCCATGGCTATTGAGACCTCTGAAAACAAACAACTTAGCAACTTAGTTCCTTTGATGCCAGGTCTGAGACTGCAGCAGGAGAGACATAAGCTTAAAGCTTGCGGAAGGTATAGAGGGAGATCAAGGCCAATATAGGCAATTTAGTGAGACCCTGTCTCAGAAATTTAAAAGGCATAGAGATGGCTAAGTGGCTAAAAGTACTTGATGCTAGCTGGGCAGTGGTGGCACACGCCTTTAGTCCCAGCACTCAGGAGGCAGAGACCAGCAGATCTCTGTGAGTACAAGACCAACCTGGTCTACAGTCCGTTCAAAGCTACAGAGAAATTCTGTCTCGGAAAAAGAAAAAAAAAAGTTGCTTTTGCAAAGGACCTGGGTTCAGTTCCCAGCACCCACATGATATAGCCCTCTGTAACTCCAGTTTGAGGGGATTTGACATTACCTCTTTGACCACCAGGCACTACACAATGCACATACATACCTGCAGGCAAAATATATACATAAAATAAATCTTAAAAATATGTTAATCAGGGTCTGGAGAGATGGCCCAGTGTTAGAGCTCTGACTGCTCATCCAGAGGACCCAGGTTCAATTCCAGCCTGCACATGGCAGTTCATACCTGACTTAACTCCAGTTTCATGAGATCTGGCACCTTCACACATACATGCAGGCACAACACTAATGCACTTAAAAGTAAATATGTCATTAGGGATATAACACAGTGGTGAACATTTTGTCTGGCTTTTTCCCTGGGACATTTAGTAGAACCTATATCTTGTGTAGAATAGAATTCCCATTCCTAAAAGAGTTTTGTAAAGCAAACATGAAACTTTTGGGAACAATATAACAACTTAAAACTCCATTTTGGGATTGGAGAGGTGGTTTGATGGTTAAGTGGTTAGGAGCACAGTCTGCTCTTCCAGAGGTCCTGAGTTCGATTCCCAGGAACCACATGGTAGCCCCCACCATCTATAATGAGATCTGGTTCCCTCTTCTGGCCTGCAGGCATATGTGTAGTTGGAACACTGCATATTTCATAAATAAATAAAAATCTTTAAAAAAAACACTCTTTTTTAAGGCAGTGGCCTCTGTTAAAGAGTTGGGGTGCCTCGGTGTGAGGCAGCCTGTGTCACGTTAGTATGCCCTTGATATTTTAAACTCTTCTCACAATTCCACTGCGAGCTCATTCCTGACCTATTCAGACTCAGCTGACAAACACCAGCATGACATTTTAATTCTTAGGTGTTTATAGGAAATTAGAAATCGTTACAAATAAATAACTGTAATACTTTAAGTCCTGAAAAGAGAAAATGTGTGTCTGTGTTGTTAAGGTATTTTAAAGACCGTTTTGTGTCTTGAGAGACCATCTCTCTCCCAGCAGACCCAAAGGGGATTAACAAACCCTAAGCAGCTCACTTAGGACAGCCCAGGAAGAAAGAGCTAGAGTTCTGGTGCAGGCTCTATCCCTAACTACCTGGCTTGCCTGGACAGGTACTTTCCCTATTTGCAGCGACTCAAGTCTACTCTTCCCTAAGTGTGTTCTCAAGGCATCAAACAGGTTTGGAGGGCCCCGGTTTAACTGTATAAAACAGGTTTTTGTTTAGATTTGGTTTGCGGGTGACCAGGGAGTGTGACTGTTGAGAACAGCCTAAGTGTGGTGTTTCCCTCCCAACCCCCAGGTCCCACAGAATGAGCTAATTGTGCCCCTAGAACATTTGTGTGCAGAGTACTAAGGCTCCTGCTAGGCCTGTGTTGCTGTGACGTTTGGAATTTGGACTGGCAATAGCACCTTCTGTGTCTTTCTTCCTGCCCTGCTTCCTTCCTTCTCATCTGTGAATGTTAAGACAGCCTTGAGCAGGACTTTGCTATGGCGCCCACCAGAGGCTCTGTCCTAAGCACAGAGGGAAGTCAAGTAAACGTTTCCCTGCAGGTGGTGGCAGGCCTGGTGGGAAGCACACCACCCAACAGTCTCTTTTCACCTGCTCTGCCAGGTGGTTCTCATTGCTCTCAGAGCCCTAATGGTGTTCAGTCGGCCTGGGACTGCTTCAGAAAAGGGAAACTGTAGCACACACTGCAGCCTTGACGCTGGGACTACCTCAGCTGGGGGCCTAGACTTGAGTAGGAGTCCTGGCCCCAGAACTTGACAGTTGAGTGGTCTTGGGGAAGTCCCTCAACCTCCCCATGTCCCAATGTCATTCTCCAAAAAAGAGAGAATCTCGTCTGCTTCTCAGGGAGACCCCCAAGTCCTCTGAAGCCTGTACCTATCAACCAGCCCTAAATTATGTGGCAACTTTGAAAGGGCTTAGAGATGGGGACAAAGAGCCAGGGAGAAAAATTGCGGCCAAGGACACACAGAAAGGAGCAGGCTGGGGACGTGAACAAACCCCAGTGTCCCTGATATGGCCTTCTCAGGCTGCATACTGTCGTCTCCAGGCTGGACAGTGTCAAATACCAGGTCTTAAAACTCAAGAAATAAATTGCTAGTTCATACTGAGCAAGATAGCTATTTTAGGGCAGACAGGCTCTCAGCAAATCATAAATTCCATCACCTGGGCAACGGCCTGCATTCATGGCAAGGCAGTTCTTTGCCATCTGCATGCGTGGGCATCTGGATATGTGGATATATGTGTAGCCCTGGGCCTCCTCCCTGCCTCTCTCGGTAGCTCTGGTCACCCTTCAAGGACCCATGGCCATGGTTGCTGATACTTAAGATGCTAGCAATGGGGAGCTGAACATGGAGCCCTCCCAGTCCAGACAGGGCTAGTGTCCCTGGGACTACAGGTAAACACCATGATTTCTCTTAACTTCACATTCAAATGCCAGAGTCTTTATAGGACTCTTTCCCCACGACAGTTTGATGCTAAGGCCTTTTGGTGACCAGAGCATGGGAGATGTCTACCTGTGGGTATAATGGAGAGCTCTGGAGACATGGAGCAGGTGTTTGGGACTTGAGTAGGTGGAAAGACATTTCCTGTGTATGGGAGTGGAATAGCCTGGCATGGAGGGTTAGCCACTGCCGTAGGAAAAAAGCACTCTCCTGCAGGGCTTCAGAGCTGAAGTGGGTAAGAAGTGCAAAGCCATAGAGGCTGTCCCGATCTAGGATTTGATGGGCCCTAGTACCACTAAGGAGACCAACCTCTGGGCATGCCTGCAGGGGATTATCTTAACTGGGTTCTTTGAGATGGGATGACCCATACTAAATGTGTGCGGTCCTGTTCCCTGGGCTGGAGTTCTGAATTGCATAAAAAAGAGAAAGCTGCCATGGTCTTTAATTATACCACTCAGAAAGCAGAGGCAAGGAGATCTCTGAATTTGAGATCAGCTTGGTCTGCATAACAAGTTCCAGGTCAGCCAGGATTGCAAAACGGGAGACCCAGTCTCAAAAAGGTGCACGGAGTATGGGTGGAGAAATGGCTCAGCAGTTAAGACTACTAGCTGCATTTCAAGAGGACCTGGCTTGATTCCCAGCACCCATGGGGTAGTTCGTAACCATCTGCAACTCTAATTTCATGGGATCCAATACCCTCTTCTGGCTTCTATGGGCACAAGGCCTGCTTGCTTACATATATGAAGCCAAAACACCCAAACACATGATAATGAAATTTTTTTTTTTTTTGAAAGGAAGAGCCGGTGGTAGTGGTACATGACTTTAATCCCAGCACTCCGGAGACAGAGGCAGGCAGATCTCTGTGAACTTGAGGCCAGCCTGATCTACAACAACTTGTTCCAGGACAGGCACCAAAGCTACATAGAAACTTTGTCTCAAAAAAACAAACAAAAGAAAAAAAGAAAGAAAAGGAAAAAAAGAAGAAAAGAGGGCTGGAGACATGGCTCAGAGGTTAAAAGCACTGGCTGCCCTCCCAAAGGTCCTGAGTTCAATTCCCAGCAACCACATGGAGGCTTATAAGCAGCTATAATGAGATCTGGTGCCCTCTTTTGGCTGCAGGGATGCATACAGACAGGATACAGTATATGTAATAAATCTTTTGAAAAAGTGGGAGTGGGGTGGTGGTAGTGGTAAAGCTGACCACTTGGAATCATCTTTATATCTTGACTTGGACACAACATGATTAGCTGTCTCAAGCTCCTACTGCCAGAAATTCCTCACCGTGATAGATAATACACAATGGGCTGTCTACCCTTAAATATGCGTGGAAATCAACCCACTCTCCCTTACGTTGCTTTTGTGAGGGTATCCTCGTGGTTGCATTGCAGCCAGGTATGGGCTTGTGAACCAGAGAGGGTTGCACCAGCCATGTGACAGGATATCTATGGACACCTGTATAAAGATAAGGGTGGCAGTGAGGAGCGGAGAACACGGTGTAAAGGGACCCTGGGCCAGTAAACGCATGAAGAATGATCAGTGCCAGAGGAGGGGGTGTGGGATGGATAACCAAAAGAAGGCAAAGTGTAATGAACCTTGTGGTGTTGGATGGGAATAGGAAGAGCCAATGTGAACTCGGTTTTCAGTACTCGGGCAGAAAGGCAATTAGATCCTGAGAGGGCCTAGAAGGAGCATCAGAGCCCGTATGTACCCAGCAAGGCAGCTGTCTTACCATACACAAGACCCTGAGTTCCATTCCCAACACAAGGGAAAGGAAGGGGGCACAAGAGAGGAAGGAAAGAAATTCCAAGTTCTCCCCCCTGAAAAGGGCAGTTGTAGTAGCCTTGGATGTCTACAGATTTTTGAGGCAGCTGATTCCTTTTGCCGCCTTAGCCCCCAGCATCTTACTCTTGGGAGGTGCTGAGAATCTGTTGAAATAGGAGCGGCAGGGGCTGCGTCCCCGGCACCCGGCCGCCTACAAGGCTAGCTTTACCCGAAATAATTACACGGAAACTATATTCTTTTAAATACTGCTTGGCCCATTATATCTAGCCTTTTCTCGGCTAACGCTCGCACCTGGACTAGCCCATTTCTGATAATCTGTGTAGCCCACGATCTGGCTTACCAGGAATGATCTTAACCTGCGTCTGTCTGGAGTGGGAGAATCATGGTGACTCCTGACTCAGCTTCTTTCTCCCAGCCTTCTGTTCTGTTTACTCCGCCTACCTAATTTTTTAACCTATGAGGGCCAAGCAGTTTCTTTATTGCTTAACCAATGAAATCAACAGATAGAAAGATGACCCTCCTCCATCAAGAATCTGCCCCTACAATGAGTCCTATGTAATGACAGTTTGAGAACCCCTACATTCTAGAGAAAAAAAAAAAAACCGCTAGGGTAGGAATCTCTTCAGCTGTCTCAAATCCTGTACTTACCCCAAACCAGGCAGGCATGGTGCCTTCTGATCAAGATGTAGACAGTACCATGCCTGCCTGCGTGTGGCCATGTTCCCTGCCATGATGATAGTGGACTGAACCTCTGAACTGTGAGTCACCACAATGAAGTGTTTCCTTTTTATTTTTAAATAATTTATTTTTATTTTATATGCATTGATGTTTTGCTTACCTGTATGTCTGCGTGAGGGCATAGGGTCCCCAGAACTGAAATAACTAACAGCTGTGAGCTGCCATGTGGGAATTGAACTTGGGTCCTCTGGAAGAGCAGCCAGTGCCCTTAACC
Organism: Microtus oregoni; assembly: GCF_018167655.1. NCBI lineage: Eukaryota > Metazoa > Chordata > Mammalia > Rodentia > Cricetidae > Microtus > Microtus oregoni. The sequence continues at coordinate 48,791,941 of NW_024543063.1, forward strand.
ATTGAGCCATCTCTGCACCCCCAAATGTTTCTTTTTTAAGAGTTGCCATGGCCTTGGTGTCTTCACCAAGCAATAATTATTGCTATATAATATAACTATTCCTACCCAGGAAGAGTGAAACAAAAAGACCCTTCCACCCCAATGACTGGCTTGGGGTGCATGAGTGTCCTACACCTTGCAGGCAACAGGAAGTGGACTGGCAGTCACACTGAGGGGAGCTTGAGCAAAAGAGACCTCAAACCCCACCCCCACAGTGATATATTCCCTCTAGCAATGCCACACCTTTTAATAGTGCCACTCCCTTTGGGGGCCATTTTCTTTCACACCACTGCAGCCTCCCTGTTCAGGAACATAGGGAGCACTACCATTAGCGACAGGGTTGGCTACCAAGCAAAATCACTAGGATTGCAGTTATTCCCCATTCCTGGTTCATGCAGGAGCCCAGTGGTCCCAGCACATAGCCCAATGTCTGGCACATGGGGTGCACCATCAGTAGATGCTAGGTTGTGGGTGTTGCCTACTGGTTTCCTCAATGGCTTCCTGAGGTTCACATGGCTTGATTAGTCACCATTTGGCCTAGCAGGACGCCAGTCCTGGGGATCAGTGAAGTCAGTTAGCATTTTTCCTTGTGGCCACACTTCTGGCCTTTGCTCAGAAGGAGGAGAAGTGGGGGAAGGCAACCAAGCGAATCCCTGCCAGCACCAAATGCCAGCAGGGTATGGAGGTGCCTGGGAACACAAAGAGTGGGGGTCTCCCAAAGGTCAGATGTCCCTGAAGATCGATGAGAGGTGAAGTGCTCAATGGATTGGTTTAAGTTGTCTTTGGTCACAGAAATGTCAAACTGGAAAATCCCGGCAAGCACTATTTTTAGAGAAGACTCAGAAAGCATTTTTCTGGCCAAGGGGACAAGTTTGTTTGTTTTTTTTTTTTTAAAACAGAAACAGTAGTTAACTCTAACCCTTAAACCAACCACTCCTGCCTGGAATTCTCCAGACCCTAGCCACTCCCCTGTCATGTGGGAATGTTGCTGGAGGAATGTGGTGCTGCCACAAAGGAGACTCCAATCTCTCAGATACGAAAGTCTTGAAACATCAAATAGAAATTTTTCTCATCAGTTTGGTTCCTGCTAATGCTGGTAATCGTGTTTGGGGACTTTTCTTTTTCTGGTGTTGGGAATCTACCCCAGAGATTTACGCGTGCTGGGCAAGCATTCTGCCACTGAGACAGATCTTCAGCTCCCAATGCTCAGTTACCCAGGCTGACTTTGAACTCACTCTGTAGCCGAGGAGTGCCTCCAGCGTGTCATTTTACTGTCCTGGCCTCCTAAGAAGATTACAGACGTGTGCCACTGACAGTTTAATGCTTTATTTATTTAGTTAGTTAGTTTTGTTTTTTCCGGGTCAGGGTTTCTCTGTGTATCTCTGGCTGTTCTGGAACTCACTCTGTACACCAGGTTGGCCTGAACTCAGAGATCCTCCTGCCTCTGACTCCCAAGTGTTGGATTAAAGGTGTACAGTACCAACCACCCGGCTTATTGATACTTTTTAAAGATTTGTTTTCTAAATGATATGTATGTGTGTTCCTGTGTGGGAGAATACACACTTGAGTGCAGGTGCCCTTGGAGGCCTGTGGAGCTGGGGTTACAGTTAGCTGTGCGCCACTCTGCAAGGGTGATAAGAATCAAACCTGCGTCATCTACAAGAGCACCGTGTCCTCCTAACTGATGACTAATCTCTCCAGCCCACGCTTTTCTTATCTAATGAGACAGAATCTTGTTATATGTTCCAAGCTGGTCTCAAACCCACAGTAATCCTCCTGCCTTAGCCTCACAAGTACGAGGATTATAGCTGTGCCTTGCCAGCTTTAATGATAATCTTTTATGAAAAAAGAAAAGATTTGTTTTATGTTTGCCTGCCTGCATGTGTGCCTGTGTACCATGTTTATGCCCTGTCCTCGTAGGTCAGAAGAGGCATTGGATCCCCTGGAACTGTGGCAGAGAGTTGTGAGTTGCCATGTGGGTGCTGGGAACTGAACCTGAGGCCTCTGCAGGAGCAGCCAGTGCTGAGCTGTTTCTCCAGGCCCTTTAATTATAATCTTTGCATTCTCATCTTATACTTTATGCTTGAAACCTACTTACAACTAGTCTGTATTTTCCTGAGACTGAAGCGTCTCCGGGGCTCCTGATGGTTATGGAATACGTATGTTAAACATGGAAGGTGACACCAGCTAGCTCCTTGAAGCCATCGAAAAACCTCTCCTACCTCCAGCACTCACAAGGATACAGTGGGGCATGGCCTGGGTGAGATGAAGTGGGAACCCCTCTCACCTTGCTGTGGTCAGGCCCTTCCCCCACAGACAGGATCCATTGAGGCCAGAATCTGGGCAAATATTTGTGCCATGGAATTTGGAATCTAAACTTGTAGGTTTGGTCATCTGAGACAGAGGAGGCTGTGGATTCTGATGATCAGGAAAGAGTGTGTGTGTGTGGGGGGGGGTGTACAGTGAGGAATTCCCTGATTTGGAGGTAGCTGCCTTCGAAAGGAGCCAAGTCCAGATCTAAATGAGAAGCAAATGGACTTGAGAGAATGTCGGACTCTATCCAAGAGAACGTTGCTGATGTGAGGATGCTACAGAGCAAACAGGGTCACCAGTCAGTTGAGTGAAGAGGAAAAGGCAAATGACTAAGAGCTTGTTTGGGCTCTCACTGCCTGGTTGAGGAAGATTTGACCCCTGGCACTTGTGAGACCCAAGCAAGTCTGCAGGAGTGAACTCATTCTGTTCCATCCTGGCTATTCTGAGCAGTTCATTCTGTATCCACTGATAGACTAAGATAAGAGGCTGCCTTCTGGCAGGATCGCTCCCCCTCCCACAGCCTGAAATAACGTAGCATCTGGCTTCTTCCTCAGTCTTGTCTGAGTCTGCACTAATTCAGCCCTGGACTTGTGGATCAGTCCCTGCAGCAGGGTCTTATCCAAGTGCTGCCTGCTTCTCTAACAGGTACTGGCTTCGATTTCCCTCGAGCACTAGCCGACATGCAGAGGCACAGCTATTGCTAGGGACTCCTGATACACTACAATCCACCACTGAAGACAGGACCGTAATACCAGGTTTTGTCAACTATTTAAGGATCCATGTGGGATTCCCAAAAGCGCCCCTTGGACGTCTGTGAACTTGTGTTAAAAATCAGAAGAGAAAAATTTGAGTCTCTCTCTGGAACTAAAAATAAACGTAGGCGAGTGTCCAGGAGCAGAGAACAGTTAATAAGTACTGGGAAAAAAAGCCTCTAATCTTGCCTCTGTTCCATCCATCTCTTGTATAGAAGCCAGAGAGAGTCCCAAGAGGCAGGCCACTGGGCTGCTCCAGTGCCAACAGCCTTCCGCTTGGAGCCCAGCCTCTGAAATGCTTCACAAGGTCCATGCTGCTGTTCAGTTTCTGGCCTCATCTCACCGTCCTCCACTTGAATTCTGCACTCGCTCCCTCCTCCTTCTTTTCTCTAAATTACATTTAGTTTTATTTTTTAAAGACTTGTTTTATATATATACACGAGTGTTTTGTCTACATGTGCATCATGTGCATGCCTGGTGCTCATGTGGATGTGTATCATGTATGTGTATGCCTGGTGCTCGTGTGCATGTGTATCATGTATGTGCATGCCTGGTGCTCATGTGCATGTGTATCATGTATGTGCATGCCTGGTGCTCATGTGCATATGTATCATGTATGTGTATGCCTGGTGCTCAGGTGCATGTGTATCATGTATGTGCATGCCTGGTGCTCATGTGGATGTGTATCATGTATGTGTATGCCTGGTGCTCATGTGTATCATGTATGTGCATGCCTGGTGCTCGTGTGCATGTGTATCATGTATGTGCATGCCTGGTGCTCATGTGTATCATGTATGTGCATACCTGGTGCTCATGTGGATATGTATCATGTATGTGCATGCCTGGTGCTCGTGTGCATGTGTATCATGTATGTGCATGCCTGGTGCTCATGTGGATGTGTATCATGTATGTTCATGCCTGGTGCTCATGTGCATGTGTATCATGTATGTGTATGCCTGGTGCTCAGGTGCATGTGTATCATGTATGTGCATGCCTGGTGCTCATGTGGATGTTTATCATGTATGTGCATGCCTGGTGCTCATGTGCATGTGTAACATGTATGTGCATGCCTGGTGTTCATGTGCATGTGTATCATGTATGTGCATGCCTGGTGCTCATGTGGATGTGTATCATGTATGTGCATGCCTGGTGCTCATGTGTATCATGTATGTGCATGCCTGGTGCTCGTGTGGATGTGTATCATGTATGTGCATACCTGGTGCTCATGTGCATGTGTAACATGTATGTGCATGCCTGGTGTTCATGTGGATGTGTATCATGTATGTGCATGCCTGGTGCTCATGTGTATCATGTATGTGCATGCCTGGTGCTCGTGTGGATGTGTATCATGTATGTGCATACCTGGTGCTCATGTGCATGTGTAACATGTATGTGCATGCCTGGTGTTCATGTGCATGTGTATCATGTATGTGTATGCCTGGTGCTCATGTGGATGTGTATCATGTATGTGCATGCCTGGTGCTCGTGTGCATGTGTATCATGTATGTGCATGCCTGGTGCTCATGTGTATCATGTATGTGCATACCTGGTGCTCATGTGTATCATGTATGTGCATGCCTGGTGCTCATGTGGATGTGTATAATGTATGTGCATGCCTGGTGCTCATGTGGATGTGTATCATGTATGTGCATGCCTGGTGCTCATGTGGATGTGTAACATGTATGTGCATGCCTGGTGCTCATGTGTATCATGTATGTGCATGCCTGGTACTCATGTGTATCATGTATGTGCATGCCTGGTACTCATGTGCATGTGTATCATGTATGTGCATGCCTGGTGCTCATGTGCATGTGTATCATGTATGTGCATGCTTGGTGCTCATGTGAGGGTGTATCAGTACACAACACGTGCTCATGTGGATGAGTATCATGTTCATGTGTATATGTGTCATGTGCATGCCTGGTGCTCATAGAGGCCAGAAGAGGGTGTTGGATCCCTTGGAGCCAGAGTTGCGGATGGTTGTGAGCCACCATGTGGATGCTGAGAATTGAATCTGGGTTTCTCTGCAGGAGCAGACAATGCTCTCTTGACTGCTGAGCTTTTCTGTCAAGTCCTATCTATTTGTTGGTTTGTTTGTTTGCTTATGTGTTGGTCAAAGGACAATTTGCAGGAGTTGGCTCTTCTTCCACCATGTGAATCCCAGGGGCATCATATTTGGCAGCAAACACCCTCACTTGCTGGGTCATCTTGCCTGCCCTCTCTAGTTTTCTGTTTGCTTGTTTTTTTTTTTTTTTTTAGACAGGATCTAACTGTGTAGCCCTGGCTGGACTGAATGAAACTTGCTATGTAGATCATTCTGGGTTGAACTCACAGATCTTTGTCTCTTGCCCCTAAATGCAATCCTTCTCTCTCTCTTTTTTTGTAACAAGGTCTTGGACTGGTTCTGCCTTCCAGGTATTGGAATTGCAGGTGTGCTCCCCAACACCCCGCCTCTCTCCTGGCTATCTTGAGAGTACTGTGGTTTTGTTCGTCTTTTGCCTGCATTGTTCTTTCTGTCAAATGCCTTTCCACCAGCTTGCACCGCCCGGTGCTCATATTCAGATCTCAGCTGAAATTTGGAGCAGGGCATGAAATCCTTTTGCTGGTGATCCATATTCCAATTCCCAGGATTGTGGATGTAGATCCTGACGCTGGGGAAAGGCTGACAATTCTGGACCTTGGGAGGCCCTCCAACCTGCAGGCCATTCAGCTTGCAGTGGGAATGAATTTGAAAATAACATGAGGAGCATCTGAATTTTTCTGCTGCGCTGTAATATTTTCAGTAAGCCTGGGGATAGAATACGTGTGCACGAATGTGTATATATGCATGTGTGTATGTGTGTGTGCATGCGTATGTGCGCACACACACACACACACACACACACACACACTGAGAGACCACACACACTGAGAGACAGCAGCTTGTCTTGAGGCCTGGGGTATGGGTGGGGATCCAGGGATCCTTTTGTACTTCTTCAAAACTTTCAATGGACCATCTTGTTTTGTGCCTGCGGCCACGCCTGCCTGTAGATGTTTTCTGGTGCTCCTGAACCCTTTGCTCTGATACATAACCTTGGGCGCCTTTCAGCCTTTCCCACTGCCAGCTTGGAGCTCTGTTCTCTTAGATGTGCTGTAGCAGTTACTGCTTGTGTATTTGTTTTCCAGCTTTCCATCTTTTGTCGTCAGTGTCTCCTTCCCCATTCTTTGTCTCTGTGGTTTTACGCCCTTTGAAAAGGAGACCCCTGTAGCTGTCATTTCAGAAGGACGTTTGAGACAGAGAAGAGTTTGCCTTCAAATTAAAAAAGCTATCGCATGTATTCTTGGGGTGGTAGGACACTGGTGAATGCTTCTGGAGATCAGAGGACAACTTGCAAAAATTGGTTCTCTTCTTCATCGTGTGGGTCGGTCAGGATCGGTGGCAGGCACCTTCACCCACTGAACCTTCTCAATGTCCCTGTCCTCAGTTCTTAGCATATTGCTTAGCTTACAGTAAGTGCCCCCCCCCCCCCCACTCTCCAACCCCCCAGTATTTGGGAAGTCAAGTAATTTCAGTATTTCACCTTTGGAAAAAGTAAGAATCTCTGTTCTACTCAAGATTGCTTACGCACTATTGGACAAGCCACTCCCACTCCGGCACTTGTCTCTGCTTGTGTAAAATAGTAATAACACCTCATCCAAGTGCCTTCCCCAGGGCCCAGAGCAGAAGAGGCAGAGTGCTGGAAGGTTCCGTGTCAAAGTGACAATTCTTCGAAAGTTAGTGTTTTACTTAAGCTTAAAATTAGTCTGCACACGTGAATGACAAATTGGCCTATAATTAATGCCTCCAGGGCAAAATCGACGTTTCACCTAGCTTGCCACTTAGAGGTAGCAAAACCCTTCTCAGCCAAGAAAGGAAACCAGTATTAGTCGCTAAGGGCCTACTGTGTGCACCAGATCCTAAACTGACATGGGTTGTGTGGATTCTGCCGGCTCCGTTCGCCCCGGCTTCTCAACCCTGCATACTGTACCTCTGGCACAGAATTAGCTTGTCTCCAGGTGCCCAGTGGGGGAACTCACACTTAGACCTCATTGCGTGTCACACAGTTGCAGTCAAGTCCAGCTTGGACCGGGCACTGTGCCTGGTACTGGGAGGAGACACAGTTGATCTTTATTACATTTACTTATTTAGTGTGTGGAGCGGGGGTGGGGTGGGGGTTGGGGGCGTGCATGTGGAGATTAGGGGCCAGCTTGAGAGACTAGGTTCTTTGCCCTCCCCATGTGGGTCCCCGGGATTAAACTTGGGTCATTAAGCTTGGTGGCAAGTCTTTTTTACCCATCGAGCCATCTCATCATCCACCAAAGCTTATCTGTTTTTATGTGTATGTGCAACTGTGTGTGTGTGTGTAGGGGGGGGGGGTGTATGTACATGTAAATGCAGGTGCCTGTCGAGGCCGGAAGAGGGTGTCAGACACTCTGTGAGCCACAGGAGCGCTCTTAACCTCCTTACTATCTCTCCAGTCCTAAGTATAGTTTTCACAGGGAAGTCCCCCAAAATACAGGCAGAAGAGCCTACTTTCTCTGAAGCTGACTCTGAGGCTGCGGACGGAGGACGCAGCTCCGCAACTCCTTGGTCAAACTCCATCGACTCCACACTTTTTCCCTCTTTTGCTCCATCGGTCCTCTCCTAGCCAGAGCAGCTGGTGACCACAGGAGTCCAGGCTGGATGCCCAGCAGGTGAGGGCGTGGTGGGGGCGTGACCAAGGCCCATAGGCTACGCCTCAGCCTGCGACGCCCCTCCTCTCCTGCACGACCCCCGCCCCCAGCCCTCAGCGCCCCGCCCCTCCCCGCGCCGGCCGCAGTCTCCGCCCCCTCCGGGCCGGCGCGCGGCTCCCGCCTCCTTCCCTCGGCGCCCGCTCCCGTCTCCCTCCCTTTCCGCTGCCGAGGCGGCGGGAGCCGAGCCCCAGCGGACCGAGACGCGGCCGCAGCGGGCGGCGGGTGCAGAGGCGGAGGCGGGGTGGTCAGGCGACAGCGATGCGGCGGCCGCTCTGAGCCTGCCCGCTCCTGGTGCTGGGGGAACCGGCCGCGCGGGGCGGCAGCATGCGGGGCGGCGAGGAGCTGGACGGCTTCGAGGGCGAGGCCTCGAGCACCTCCATGATCTCGGGCGCCAGCAGCCCGTACCAGCCCACCACCGAACCGGTGAGCCAGCGCCGCGGGCTGGCCGGCTTGCGCTGCGACCTCGACTACCTGCGCGGTCCGTTGGGCCGCCTCAAGGTCGCCCAAGTGGTAGGTGTCGGGCGGGGCTCCAGGTATGGGCGGGCGGGTCGGCGGCCTAGCCCGCGCCTTCCTTCCCCGCACCCGGCCGCGGGGGGCAGGCCCGGTGGGCCCGAGCCAAGTTCGGGCTGCGCGGCCCCCGCCCCGCGCACTCCACGCTCCAAGGTCCTCGGGCTGCGGTTCCTGCTCCTCTGGGGACCGCGCCCTCGGCGAGAGCCTGCCCTCTCCTGCTCCGAAGCCTCAGGGATTCCTGGTGTCCGCACACCTGCACCGGGGCCTACCTGTGTTCGTGTCCTCCCTGCTTCATCCGCGAGCTTGGAGCGCGGAGCCGGTTGCGAGGGCCGTGCCATCCCCTGGCTACTACTGTGCTTAGCAACTTGTGGCAGGTTTTCCGGTTCGTGTAACCCCAGACGGTTCTCTGCTAACAGAGAGGCCGGGGGGGTTGTGGCATAGTTTCCTCCCTGGCGCCTAGCAGGGTGCCCAGCAGATGGTGGACGCTCAATAAATATTTGTTGAATGGAGGCATGTAGCCCAGTTGCAGTGGGGGAGTCCAGATCTACCCATAAAGCCTCCAGTCTTTACTGCGGACGTTTGATCCCTCCTTAGCATCCCGTAGTCTTCGACTAAGCACTGGCTGGGACTGCCCAATTGGTACCCAGAGTTAAGTCACTCTGGCAGGGCGGCCAGTATAGGAGGTGACAGGAGGAACTTTCAGTTGTACTTAGGCATCCTAGAGCACATCTCTAGAGTCCTCTTATTTTTATTTTATTTTAGCCTCCAGAGTGTTTGGTTCAGGGGCTTGTGGGTTTTGTTTCTGTTTTGTGGTTTTGTAGCAGGTCCGTCTGGGTTTTGGTTTATCTCTGTTTTGGACAGGGCACGGTCCGGGTTAGAAAAACCTCGCTACCCCTCCTACTCACTGTCACTTTTAGCCTTCCACTGAGGCCTCGAAACTTTATAGACTTCTCAGCCAGAGAAGCCATTTGCACGGAACTGTACATGCGTGCATTTTCTTTCAGTATCCTGTTGTGCTTAGCTGAGTGCATGTGTTCGCCTTTTTTTGGGGGGGGGGGATATCATCCGTGGACACCCTTTAAATAAAGGTCCCAGTGTTTGTAGGTTGTAGAATCATGGAGGGTTTTCTCTCTTCTGTGTGGAAGGCTCGGTCTTCTGATCCATAGTTTTGAAGGGCTTTAGTGAGAAATAAGTGGAGCAAGTTATCTATCTTTAAATTTTAAACCAATTTTAATCCAGTAATCTGGAATGTTCTCGAGGATTTATTGCTTTTGTGTTAGGTTTTTCTGTTAGCAAAGAGAATATAGGTGTGGGGGGTGTAACTAAGTTAGCCAATGGTTGCCCACGGTACAGATAATCAGAAGCGAGAAAAAAAAGGGCAGGGCTGCACTTGGAGCCAGGTGGACTGCAAAACCTAGTCAAGGACCGTGTTGGTTTACTCACTAGGCCTTTGAAAGTAAATAGAGCTTGCCCCTGTGAACTCTTAACTTGTCCCTCAGAGCAGAGATGGAGTGGTTTGCACCAAACGTTGGTTATCAGTTCACTGCCGGACTTTGCCGTCTCTGTGGGCAGGAGCTGGAGCCGGTGGCTGTTACCTCTTTGGAAAGGTGTGGCTGTGTGGTAGAATTACTTCTCTTGTGGAAGGACATTAGGGCCCAGCCTTTGAAATCTCTAACCGCTCTGTCTGCAGGAAAGGCCGCTTGAATGATGTGGCAGTTTGATGGTCTTATGCCCTTGGCTTCTCAGCCTTGCTAAACGTTGGGCTTTCAGGGTGATCCACCTTCCCTCAAAATAAAACAAACAAACAAATAAAATAAAATAAACTCCAAGGAATTAGACTTTAAATTTAAACTGGAAAAACAAACAAGAAAGTACTTATTCTTTACTTCAGTAAAATTTGGCTTTTAAAAGTCTTAGTATGTGCCAGGCATGGTGGCACATACTTTTAATCCTGGCAAAGGCTGACAGATCTCAGTGAGTTCAAGTTCAAGGCCAGCGTGGTCTACAAAGTGAGTTCCAGGACAGCTAAGGGCTACACAGAGAAACCCATTTTGAAAAAGGAAAAGAAAGAAAGAAAGAAAAAAAAAGTCTTTATAAACATTGTGATGTGAGGCCTAAGGAATCCTGTAGATCCCTGCTTTTCCAGCATGGGGTCCGGCATTTCTGCTACCCTAGGCCTCTGCAGAATCAGCCGATTCAGACCTTCTGAAACTTAATTTTTAACAAGATTCTCCAGATGATCTTGCATATATTATTTTAGTATTAGAAACCTCACACAGGAGGAGACTTGGGTTTAGTTGCTAGCACTCACGTCTGGTGACTCTTGTCTAGAGCGTCTTGTACCTCTAGCTCTAGGGGATCCCATGCCATTTCCTGGCCTCATTGCCACACAGGTGGCAATATACTCAGGCTGGCACTCATACACATAAATACACATTTTAAAATCTGTTTTAAAAAACGTTGGAAGCCATTGGATGGGTGGTGGCAGTTGTGACTGCTTCCCTTAAAAGAGTGAGAGAATAAACTTTACCTCGGATCTTTGATCTTGAACTCTCTAAGCCCCGCCCCACCCCTTTCCTCGGTAATAGACTATGAGAGAAAATGACTAGCTGAGCATTTGAGGAATTGTAAGAATTAAGGAGTTAAAGTAACCTAAGGTGCCTTTTAGGTGACTCAGAGGCAAATCTGAGTATTTGCATTTCAGGGTTGGGCGCTATAAAGTCTTACCTGATGGACAGCCTTGTCAGTGTGTAACCTCAAGCCAGTGCACACAGTCAGTGATTGTTTTATTGTACTCTGGAGATGTGTGGGATGTGATGGTAAAATGGACAAAACCAAACCTGGATTTTCAATAAAACCCAGTGGGAACATAAAGAAACTATATGTAGCATTAAACAGCTACATTTACACAGCTTCACCTGTGATTAACACTGGCTGTAGCTACTGTGCAGAGCTTATCAGTCCCAGATCCCACGGTTATGCTAGGTCTGGGCCAGTTGAAGTTTAATTGAGACAGACTTGGGTGTCTTCTCTTTTGGAGAGCTGGTGTAAAGACCAATCAGTAAAGTACTCACTTGTGCGTTTAATCCTTAGTGCCCATCGAAAAAGCTGAATATGGCGGCTTGTGCTTGTAAACCTAGCATTGGGGAGGCAGAGACAGGCAAATCTCTGGAACTTGCTCCAGCTCTCGATGAACATCCGTGTGGTTAGAGGATGACTCTGAGCTGGTTCTCTCCTCTACCTTTGTGTGGGCTCCAGGAATGGAGTGAAGATCATCGGGTGACATCTCACGACCCCCGAATTCACCCTTCCTGATGAATGTTGCCAACAAAACTTGAAAGAAAGGGGAGCTTCATCCTGGAAAAGACGGACTTTGAAAACGCTGTAGCTAACTTCACACTTAACGGGAAGGAACAAATGCTTTTTCCACGACGGCAGCCAGGCAGTGATGCCTTTGCTTCATTCATATTCAACAGGATTCAGAAGCTCTGACTGCTACAGAGATGGATGGGTGGATGGATAATTATCTGGCGATATGTAGAAAAGCTAGAATTAGTGAGTAAATTAGCAGGGTTATCAGATGAAGATCAACTTGTAAAAATAGCCATATTTCTGTATTCTAGCAATAAATGATTGGAAATTGAAATTTTTAAAAAGCCTGGTGTGGTGACTCACACCTATAAGTAATCCCAGCATGTGGAGGCTGAGGTGGAAATATCTCCATGAATTTGATGCTAGTCTGTGCTGAAGAGTGAAGCTGTCTCACCAAAAGAGAAAAGAAAAATAGCAAAACAGTTGCTAACAGATGGGCGGTGGAGGTGCACATCTTTAATCCCAGCACTCGGGAGGCAGAGGCAGGTAGATCTCCGTGAAACCTATCTTGAAAATAATTACATCTTGAAATTTGCAGGCAAATGGATGGATCTAGAAAACATCATATTGAGTGAGGTAACCCAGACCCAGAAAGACAAATATCATATGTACTCTCTCATAAGTAGCTTATAGACATGAAGCAAAGAAAACCAGTCTAGAATTCTCAAACCCAGAAAACCTGGACAACAGTGAGGCCCCTAAGATCTAATCTACATGGGAAGTAGAAAAAGACAAGAGCTCCTGAGTAAATTGGGAACATGAGGACCATGGAAGAGGGTAGAAGGAAGGGGAGCAGAGAAAAATGTATAGCTCAATAAAATCAATTTAAAAAAAAAAGAAACCTATCTCAAAAAAAAAATCACAAAACAACAAACAAACCAGTTGCTAACTCTGAAAAGAAGGAAATACTTAGCTGGGAAGCTGACGGTGTGGCTCTCCATCCACTCTTAAACTACAAATCTCTGGATAGAGAAATCGTAGGGGACTGAACAAATGGACGGACATACTGCATCATGGACAGGAGAGCTGTTATCTTCATGCTTACCAAAAAGCCAGCAAGGGTTTCTCTGTGCCCTGGAACTCATTCTGGAGACGAGGCTGGCCTCGAAATCAGAGATCCACCTGCCTCTGCCTCCTGTATTCTGAGGTTAAAGGTGGGTGCCACCACCTCCCAACTCAGCAGGATTATTTTGTATGGGGAAAAGCTGAATCTAAAATTGTAGAAAGTCAAGGTGGCTCCAAGGTGGTGATGGGCAGAGGTGTGTGTGTCTTGGGTGGGGTGGGAGGGAGTTTCCTTAGGGAATGGACTTTGTGTCTCTTATCATGCCTTGAGAATCTAAAAAGTTGCTTTTCATGTCTGGCTACTGTAGATCTGCAAAGCCCTGGGCTCTGTCACTCCTGTTCCAAACCACTGGAGCCTGTTGGCACTTGCTGTGGTCTGAATACTGTACCCAGCCCTAGTTCATATACTGGAATCCTATACCTAATGAGATTGTTAAGAAGCAGAGCCAGCCTTAGCAGGGTGAGGTGGTACTTACTTAATCTTAGCACTGGGGAGGTTGAGGCAAAGGAATCTGAGGATAGCCTGGGCTTAAAAAAAAAGGTTTGGGAAGCCTTGAGAGCTTAGTCCTCAGGAGTAGTGTTAGTCTGCTGTAAGAAAGGTCAAAGGTTGCCTCCTCCATTATAGTGGCTGCATACAGGGTGCCATCTGTAAGAAATAGGCTCTCACTGGAAACACAATCCGCCAAAACCTTGATCTTGGGCTTTGCTGCTTCCTGAGCAGTTAGCAACACATTTTTTATTCTTTATATCTTAGCCAGAATGGAGTACTTGGTTATAGTAGTGTGATTAGAGCAAGACAACAATTGATCTTTCTCTGAGTTAGAGAAGTGGGTGGCTGAGACCTTGAGTGGCAGGGAATTTTTTTCACTATATATCTCCCTGTACCTTTTGAATTTTATACTACATGCAAGTATTTTCTCTTAAAAACTACTGGTGTGTGTGTATGTGTATGTATAATATATACTTATACATATATATGTATATATATAAAATCTCCATATGTATATGGAGATTGCTCAGTCAGCAAAGAGCTTGAGTTTGAGGTTTCCCAGAAAGTACTTTAAAAAGGAAAACAAAAACCTGGGCGTGGTGCTATGCATTGGTAGTCTCAACATTTGGGTGTCTCATCCTTGGGGATCCCTGACTAGCCAGCCTAATATGCAGGGTTCAGGACAATGAGAGATCCTGTCTCAGATGTCTTCTGCACACAAATGCACACAAAGACACACAGCTGTCTGCATACACCTCCATATAAATATTTAAAAATATTTTTAAAATAACCGGTACCAGCTCTACCTTAATGAACATTAATTTTAAAGCTAATGTATCAGCTATAATCTGCAATTTTCCCTTTACTGTCCATTATAATTTGGAGGCCTTTGGGGAGAATGACTTAGATAATAAATACTGAACACTCGAACAAACTTGAAGCTTACATTTTTTTCAATACATTTTTCCTGCAAGGCATAGTGTAGCATACCTTTAATCCTAGCATTCAGGAGGCAGAAGCAGGCAGATCTCTTGAGTTTGAGGCCAGCCTGGTCTACATATGTTCTAGGCTGGCCAGCGCTACAGCAACAAAATACATTTTTCCATAAAAAACAAGCATTCTATATTTGTAGCTGATACTACTTAAATTAATGGAAAACTTCTATTTGAAAGGAATCATCTTTAATAAATTTAGTTAATTAAACTGTAACTTTGTTTTAGTGATTTGTTCTGCTTTGGTGCCAGGGCTAAAGGTATTCACCACCATGCCCAGCAAATGTTATTTTTAAGGAAGTTGAAAAAACTATCATCCTAGTATGACAGACTCAAATAGGCAGATTCTTGGAAATATGATCTTGTATGTGCACTTGAATGTGTGTGTGTGCGCGCGTGTGCGTGTGTATGCACGTAGATACCAGGGTCTGATCACTGACTATCTTGTGTATTGAGGCAGGGTCTCTCACTGAACCTCGACTCAACAGTGTGGCTAGTCTAGTTAGAGAGTTTGTTCTGGGGTCTCCTCTCCTCTTAGTGTGGGGATTACAGGTGGATTGCCCCGCCTGCCCCGCATTTACATGGTAGGCAAGCGTCCTATCTGGAGCCACACCACTGCTCTAGCTGGCATTTGCATGTTAAGGAGCCAAACTCTAGTCCTCTTGCTTGTGTGGCCAGTGTTCTACCCACTGAACCACCTTCCCCGTTCTGGAATTTCTGTACAAAGCCCATAGTTCTGGGTTCTAGGTTTTTTGTTGTTTGCTTGTTAGTAAGACCACATCAGTAAATGTCCTCACGAGTAGCCTGGATGCTGCTTCTGAATTGTTACTGGTTTTTGTTGTTAAATGTCCAGGGGTGCACTCAGTACTTCGAATAACAATCCTTTTACATTGCTAAACATCACACACACACACACACACACACACACACACAAAACAGACTCGTTTAACACCTCCCATAACTTATGCAAGGTGTCTGTATGTCCCTGGTCTCCAGTGCAGAGACTGGCAGCTGTGAGTTCATTAAGTCCTTATTGACCCCTCGGGTTACCAGGCCCAGTCCTGACAGCCCTAGAGGAACTGTGTTCCTGACGAGAAATTGGGACATATTGACAATTCTCAGAGTCCCAGGAGGAGAAACAGGATAGAGTTTGTATGCATCTCCCTGAGTCCCAGGGGTCGTGGCTTTCATTCAGTGCCAGAGTGTGGAGAGATGGAGTCTGGCGGGAAGTGTTTGGATCCTGTATGCAGAACACTGTGAATGGCTATTGCTTCTTTCCTGTAAGTTCTCTGCTCAAGGACTGGATCAGTTTCTATGAGAATGGGTAGTTACAAAGACAGGTTGCCACCTGCCCCTTCTGGCATGTTCTCCCGCCTACACAAGCCTGCTTACCCCCTCTTCTTCCTACCAGGACTGTAGCATGAGGCTCTCACCAATGAAGAATTGAAGTCAGAAGTGGGGGGAGGGATGAGCACTAATTACATTTCAAGTCTAGCATAACATAAACCAAAGCATAATAAGGTACATTCTTTCCTTTGACTGGAGTTTTTCTAATACTGGTTATTTTGTGTTGATTAAGAGCCTTGCTTACCTTCTTGTTGTTGACTTGGAGATGCTGGGGGTGGAACTCTCAAGTGGGCTGGATGAACACTGTACCTCTGAGCTATATTCCTGTCCTAGCTAGCATGTTGGTTAGCATTCTCCTGCCTTAGTCTTGGCACTTGGGTGTATTCCTCTGCCCTTATTCCCTTTGCGAAAATGCCCTCTTGGCTCCGTTCTGTAGGTTATTGCTTGAGAGCCCTTCTCTTACCTCCTGGTCCCTGGAGGACAGCCCCACTTGGTGTCCCCCATCAATCTGCTTAAATCTTTGTCATTCCCAGGGGAATAAGCTTTTGTTTTAGGTTTTTCACTGTTTCCCTGGTGCCTGGCACATCACGAGGCACTGAATGAGCAGGTGAATATTGTGTGATGAAAGAGGAAAAATATGGATTGTTACTCAGCATAGTTTATAAGGTCAAGGTATTTAAAAATAAGGAACTTATAAGGGAAGGTTATTGTATATTTATAAATAAGCAGCCAGGATCTACTTTGAGTGGAGACTGTTGGGGAGAAAGTGTGGAAATAAAATGGCATTGTAATGACTTTCTTTTTAAAACTTTTTATAGAATGTCTCCTGCTCCTGGGAAACAGAAGCTTTTGCTTAGAAGACAGATTTTTGTAAAAGTTGGGGAAACCATAGGAAGCTTTGCCAAGCCGTTCGCTTAGAGAAGTGTAAAATGAAAACCAGGGATTCTGTAATTATTTGGAGTTCTTTGCTTTCTGATAACTGTGTTTCGAGAGGGAGTTGCTCCTCTCTGCCAAGATGGGGTCCTCTGGTACCCCTCAGGGTCGAGTGGATGCCTCAGCCAAGAGTTAGGCTAGAGTCATGGTGGCTCTTAGAAAACTTGGTGAAAAGCAAAGAATAGCAGTTCCAGGATTTGTCTCTGGAGGCTGGAGGTGTGGTGCGTCCTCAACACACAAACACGCACATACTCATGCCCTTCACAGATTTGAAAGATTGGCTGAGCCTGGGAATTATTGAGGTAGCAAACACCTAAGGTTGTCGGTCTCATCCAACTGTAGCAGTTCTGGGTGATTTCTTTGCTGCCACTGCAGTTTGATGATGAGCGCAATGGAAGCCTTCATTTTTGTGGTTTCCCGTTGATTCCAGTGTAGCTATGAAAAACAGTGTAAGGCTCATAGATTTCAGTAGGAGAGAGAGAGAGAGAAACCTGGGCCCAGGGCTCTTTTTGTGGAAACCCCTTCAGCTGTGCACGCCCAGGGTTTGTGAGGGTGTATAACTTGAGATTCAGACCTGTCTGCATAACTTTAGAGGAGATCAAAATCAGTAAATAGCTGTGCGTGCTGGCAGGGGCAGCTCAGTCAGTAAACATGCTTGTCACACAAACTCGATGGCCTGAGTTCAGTTTTAGGGTCCCTCTATGAAAGGAGAGATTCAAATTCTGAAAATTGTCCCATGACTTTCAGGATGAGAGCTGGGGCAGATGCAAGCATCCCTTACATAGACCACATACACATATAAACATACAGAGACAGTAGCAATAAGCAGAATAACTTAAAAAGCATCATGACACATCTGCTCTGGTGGGTATTAGGAGTCAAACCCAGGGCCTCAGGCATGCAGGCAAATGCTTTGTGGTTGAGGTTTGTCTCCCAAGCTCCCCCGAGATTGCTGCTGAGGACAAGGGACAATAGAGACTCCATTAGCCTCCCTGCCCTTGGGGTCCAAAGAATCAGGCACCACCATTACAGGCTCTCCATGCTCCTGAATTGAGATTTCTCTCTCTCTCTCTCTCTCTCTCTCTCTCTCTCTCTCTCTCCCTCTCTCCCTCCCTCCCTCCTCCCCTCCCCTCCCCTCCCCTCCTCTCTTCTCTTCTTTTCTTTTCTTTTTCAAGTTTCTCTATGTAACAGCCCTGGCTATCCTGGAAGTTACTCTATGGACCAGGCTGACTTTGAACTCACAGAGATCCGCCTGCATCTGCCTCTTGAGTGCTAGGATTAAAGATTGTTAATATTAAAGGATTTTTAAAAAAATGATGCTTATTACAGACTATAAGCATTTTATGGTGAGGAAATCAATAAACTTACAAATTGTTCAAGGGAAAATTCAAAGAACATTCTCTCTCGTTCCTTCTTCCTGAATTACAAATGGTCAGCTCTTTATTAACAATGAGAGCAATCTTCACAGTGTACAGAGGGTTATTCCACAGCAGCGGATAACCACTCTGGCTTTTTGTCCGCCAGACAGAAATCATTTTCATTTAAGCAAATTAGTTCCGTACAATTTAAGCAGTTGTAAAGTAGCTCAGAGAGATGCAGGTTCCATAGCATCAGGTAATTGAGTTTAGAAACTCCATTCTGACAAGATCTAGCTTTCCGCTGAAACTACTTAGTAACCTTTCTGCTCCATTTCAGAGTTGTTCAGTGTATCCTGAGACAACAGCTCTGAAGGGGCCGAGGGCTACAATTTTACCAGTATTCACTAGGCGCTCCTGATTCCCTCTGTCCCCGCCCCTTTCCTCTAGCCTGAAACATTGTCCCTCCATAGCTTGAGTGCTGACAAGCCTCCTTCGTGGTCTCAAGCCCCCTATTCTAGATTTCCTGTTTATCCCTGGTCCCTTTAATTCACAAAGGTTAAATGCTTACTGCCTGTATGTAGGACCATGCCTTAGGGCCTCACCTGCCCTTGCTGGGCCAGAGTGACCTGTGTGAGAGCTGAAGAGTCCAGGTGAGAGGGTTACCTGCCACCAAAGGCTAAACATAAGATACTGAGCCTGGCACTTAACTGTGGGCAGTACTTGGTAGATATTAGCCATTATAGTGAACACCATGGGTTCTGCCTCATCTGACCCGGTTCTGACCCAGGACCCGGTTCTGACCCAGCTTCTTTTCCTTTCAAGTACCCTCCATATAGACCTACCTCAGCCGGGCTGGAAGGCCCTCGTTCCCCTTCAGTAGCCTCAGTAACACACTGCTGCTGCATGGCGCTAGCCCCACCTGTCGGGCCTGCAAGTGAATGAACTGGGTTGAGGCAGGGACCTGTGTCCTCATTTCTGGCAGCCGTCCTGGCCCAGCACTCCCTTACTGGTTTTTCTTTGCTTGACTGGTGACCTGTGTCTTGTGATGTCCTGTGATAAGCACTGGCTTGAACTGTGTATTTCTCTTTCTTGCTGGTCTGGGCTTTCTGAATGTGTTTGGATAGCACGGTGCACCTGTGGTCTGTTGATAAGTTATACACATCCACATGGCAAAGGTACCTTTTTTTTTCCTGTTTGTTGTCCATAATGAAGAACTCCTGACTGCTAGGCAAGTGTTAACCAGCTCATCCAAGTTTGTTTGGTCTTCTGTGTTGCTGAAGTTTGGGAAAGTCCCAAGTCCAGGAGGAACAACTAGATCTGGTTCATGTTGACCCTGAGAGTAGTGCTAGCGTACATTGAAGGTGACCCTACAGTCGAGTCTCATCTCAATCACAGGAGCAGCTTGCCTGTGCCCTTCCTGTGTGTTTACAGGTGAGGAGCCTGGCTTTTGGAAGAACACATTCTTTCCTCTGGCCAGATGTGAGAAAGTTGGATGAATTTCGGTAGGGGCCTTGCATGTGCTAGTCCTGCGCCTGCCCACCCTGTGCTGGGTCCCCAGCCCCCTCCTTAGCCTTCCTTGCTGTCCTGTGGTATAGGGATAAGCCCCGCCCCTTAGGGGGCGTGTTCACCTCGGGCTAATGTTTGCCTATAAATTTGGCGAGCATGCTCCCAGCCCTCTCTTCTGCTTTCCTGGTCTCCGCCGGAAAGGTGGTTCTGTTTCGCCATTAAAGCTGTATATATATTTTTACAATCTGTCTGCATTCGTTTACGCCGTTACATTTTGGCGTCAACGTCTGGCTATTTTGCCCCCGACCCAAGCGGGTAGTCCGCTAGCTAACACAGCACCCTCCCTTGTGCTGTTTTTTAGTTCGCGAGTCCGAGACACACTGGGCCACACAGGCCCATTCTGCCTGTCTTGGCTAAGTTTGCAGCGGAACCCCACTGCCTGAATTAGCAGAAGCTCAAGTACCTGCGGTTTTGCAACAAAAGCTGCCACAGTGGCAGATTTGGTCTGATACAAAGTGACTTGGCCGGGGCGGTGGTGGCGCACACCTTTGATACCAGCACTTGGGAGGCAGAGGCAGGCGGATCTCTGTGAGTTCGAGGCCAGCCTGGTCTACAAGAGCTAGTTCTAGGACAGGCTACAAAAACACAGAGACCACCTCTGGCAGGAACCGATCATTGCAGGTAAAAAATTTTTCTTTTATAAATAAAATGTCTGAACATGTTACTGTTCAAGAATTTAACAGTTTTTTTAATTGTACCATGTGGGAGATTTTACAAGAGGTGTCTATCACCCCACATCTATGGATCCTTCTGGGATTCGTAGTTTTCTTTGGCACTAAATGGTTTGATAATAGAAATATGATAAAGTCTTTACGAGACGAATCTAGGATTCTTAAGGCAGAGATTGAACGCTTAAAAACAATTGAGAATAACAACAATCTTCTCAAGAATCAGTTTGACGTTCTCCAGGCTGATATTAAGGAGAAATTCATTACTATGGAAGAGGGAACAGCTGATTTGGATTGTAAGCTTCAGTCCCTTTCTGTAGGAACTGAAACATTAGTGGCTGATATTAAGGAGAAATTCATTACTATGGAAGAGGGAACAGCTGATTTGGATCGTAAGCTTCAGTCCCTTTTTGTAGGAAATGAAACATTAACTGAGAGAATCAAAACTGCGGAATGTGACAATTGGATTTTGTCTAAAGCTTATGACAGATTGACAGAAAGATTGTCAAAACAAGAAGGCACGGTTTATGCCATAAAAATTATGTCCAAAGATGAGATGTTCTCTTTAACGGACAAACTTCATACTTAGAATCCTCAATGAAGGCTTTGGAACATAATTCTGGACAGGAGATTCAGACATTGCAGAAGGCAATGATGAATAGAATTGAAAAGATTGAGGAATTTCTAAATTCTGATGAAGAAGAGCAAAGGGTAGAAAGGCAAATTTTAACTACATCTGTGGGTAAATCTCTCCGGGACAATTTCCACAAAGCTCTACCTACAGCTCTACCTGCCTTTCCAGTAATAACAACAGAGAAGGTGATTGGTTCCAAAAACCCTAGGGTCATCAAGGAGGATACATGGGAGCCTGTCCGTATGAATGATCTCAAGGAAATAAAACAAGCTGTCATGACTTTTGGGATGCAAGCCTCTTTTGTTAAAGAGATGCTAAGATCTTGGGCCACGACCTCGGACTGGCTCCAGCTGAGCTCTGCGGTACTTGAGAGTGGACCGCAATTGAAATGGAAATGCTTATTCAGGTAAGAGGCTAGACTCTTAGAACAGCAGGAAAAAGCGAAGGGAATTGACATTTCCCTAGATAAAAATTCTAGGTGAAGGGCTCTTTTCCGACCCTCAGGAACAAGGTAATTTGGATGAAAACACACTCTCCATGTGTACTACAGCAGCCTTAAGGGCTTGGGACAGGGTACAAGACCCAGGACAGAGAATGGAATCATTTGTCAAATTAACAGCTGAAGCAGAAAAGGAACTGACAATGATTGAGGAAAAATTACAACAGGCACATGTGGACAGGGTGAATCCAGAGCTCGATTGTATTCTCGTCATACTACCATCAAAAATTTCTCCTACAGGAATTTTAATGCAGAGAGATGATATTATTCTGTAATGGATCTTTTTACCACATAAACCAAGTAAGAAACTGAAAACTTATGTGGAAAAAGTCTCTGAGTTAATTCTAAAAGGCAAGCTGAGACTTCGTCAACTAGCAGGCATAGACCCAGCAGAAATTATAGTGCCTTTCACTGCTGATGAACTAAAGAAACTATGGGAAGATAATGAACCATGGCAAAGAGCTTGTGCTAATTTTTTGGGAGACATTAATAACAACTATCCAAAAAGCAAGAGGCTTAACTTCATAAAGAGAACTTCTTGGATTCTTCCTCAAATCATCCGTGATGCTCCAATAACTGGAGCCCGTACATTCTGTACTGATGCCAATAAATCATGGAAGGCAGGTTACAAATCAGAAGACTTGGGTAAGGTGGAACAAAGTCCGTATAATTCTGTCCAGAAGGCAGAATTATATGCCATTCTTATGGTGCTAAGGGATTTTAAAGAACCTATTAATATAGTCACTGATTCACAATACGCAGAAAGAGTTATTTTACATATTGAAACTGCTGAATTTATACCTGATGATACAGAACTAACCTCATTGTTTCTCCAGGTTCAAGATTTGATCAGGAACAGGCTTTGCCCTATGTACATAACACACATCCTATCCCATACGGGTCTGCCAGGTCCTCTAGCACAAGGTAATGCAGAAATTGATCAATTATTGATTGGTAGTGTGCTACAAGACTCTGAATTTCATAAAAAACATCATGTTAATAGCAAAGCTTTGAAGAAAGAGTTTTTAATTCCATGGCAACAAGCTAAGGAGATTGTAAAGAAATGCCCTACTTGCTCTTTCTATAACCAAATGCCACTGCCTGCAGGGGCTAATCCAAAGGGCACCCAAAGGAATGAAATCTGGCAGATGGATGTGTTCCACTTTTCAGAATTTGGCAAATTAAAATATGTTCATCACACCATTGACACTTATTCAGGCTTTCAGTGGGCAACTGCTTTAAGTTCAGAAAAAGCTGATTCAGTAATCACTCATTTATTAGAAATCATGGCTATCATGGGTATACCTACACAAATAAAGACGGATAATGGTCCTGCTTATGTTTCTAGGAAAATGAAACGGTTTTTTGATTATTACAATATCAAGCATGTTACAGGTATACCATACAATCCTACAGGTCAAGCAGTCATAGAAAGATCAAATCGAACTATAAAGGATATGTTGAACAAACAGAAAGGGGTGGAAAACACCGCCAGAAATAGGTTACATAATGCTTTGTTAACCTTGAATTTTCTCAACGCTACTGAGAAGGGAACAACGGCTGCAGAAAGACATTGGATAATGGAAAAGTCTGCTGAACTAAATCAACCAGTTTATTTCAAGGATGTGCTGACCTCACAATGGAAGCCAGGAGATGTGCTACATTGGGGAAGGGGTTTTGCTCTTATCTCCACAGGTGAGGAAAAATTGTGGATACCATCAAAATTAATAAAGGTTCGGTTTGAAGAAGAGAAGCCACTTGGAAAAGATAAATAACAATTCTTTCATAAGGATGGCGAGCATACTGATGGTAAGAAATACAGATAGGTTGGAGGCAGGGTTCTTTTCTTATCTCCACAGGAAAATACTCATCTTCAAAGAAATTAAGGGACCCTGAATATTTAATTACTGATGGATGGACACATTCTGTAAGTATTAATTTTTATATACATATATGTCTTATTAAACATTTCTTTATAAATATGTAGAGCTGGTTTTGAAGTTGGACTCTGGCTCAGTCCCTCTCCAATTCCAAGCCTGTTAGTAAGAGAAAAACCCAGAGTTTCTGGAGTTTCTGTCTCATGTCAAGAGCCATGATATGGGACAGAAAGAAATATGAATTTAGAAAACATCTTTGCTTTTCTTCATATCTATCATACTTTTCATTGAATATATCTATCATGCCTTTCATTGAATATATATATGTGTGTCTATATATGTCTATATGATTAATGTTTAAGTTTTTCACAATGAACAATGAGTTTTTCCTGAAGTGACATTTGAAGTTTCCAGGAAGAAGATGGGGCTCCACAACAGCAACTCTACCTGGTTGATATGACGTCATGATACTGATAGCGCTACTACAAGACCTGTTTTGGATACCAGCTGCACAAGACGATCCCAACTTGGTTAGCTGAAATGGTGCACATCTTGTACAACATTCTGGCCAGACCTGCACAAAATACTCAGAGACTATTGGCAATTTTAAAAGACATTGATCTTGAAATTTAACCATCATTTTACTTTCACAGGATCCCCCAGAAAAAAACGTCGCCCTCATGACAGCTGGAAGTAATTCTAGAGGATGACGTCCCCTCTCCCAGTAAAGTTTACCCCTGGGTTTAGGGACATCATTTAGGGGTTGGGAGGTTGGGAGAGGAATTTTATAAGCTCAGGGATCATTTTGAAAAAAAAAAAAAAGAGGAAATGATGGGATAATAGATTTATAATTGTGAGTTACTGCTTTTGGACAAATATATTGGTATCGATTCTTGTATATTGATACAAAGTTAAATTATATTGACTATTGTATGCATGCATGTTTCTATCTCTGTTTAAAACATTTTTTATGTATTGACATATTGTATTGATAAATATATATTGTATATATTTACCATATTGCAGTGTACCTTTCTACCTCTGATTAAGATACCTATATAATGTTTGTGTATTGATATATATTTACCATATTGCAATGTATATTTGTACAGTGTTTATATTTGGAGGTCATTATCCTCATTTGTTACACAGTTGTTTATTGTCTTAGTCTTTAAGTTAGATAGATATTGAGAATTATATAGATAAATAGTCATCTAAGTTCGTCATTTATAATTAGTCTAATCAGGTTCTCTAGATATATAGAGATTATACTCAGTATAGATAGATAATCTTCGACCTCTTCAAAGAGCTGTAGAAAATGGCCTTTAATCTAACTCAGAGTTTCGTGATAGTGAGACACAATTGCTCCTGGCAACACCGCTCTATTCCTGAGAGAATGTTGAGCACCAAAGACACTCCACCTGGAGCCTTTCTATTTGGCAGAACTGGACTTTGGGCAAAGAAATGCCCATACCTCAACCACTGACAGAGATACAGAGCGCACATCAATGGATAAAACAGGACTGTCATATCCTGCCAAGACAGGGTAAGATAGTTTTGAAAAGTTCCTTGCCTTTAATAATGGTATGTCAGTTATGTTAGGCCTTAGCCAAAATTGGTTGACTCAACATTGCAAACGAGACTTTGGGTGATTGCCCAGGTAGTCAGTTGTCTCTGTCAATTGTTGCACATTTTGGATATATCTCGTTTGTTAAGTAATATTTATTCCCTTCTCAGATCTTTGACAGAGTTGAAGATTATATAATTATAATTACTCTACATTATTTAGACTCCTTGAGATAGAATGTTTAGCAAAACTTTTATTCTCAATATTGTTATATTTATTATTTGTTATTATTGTATATAGTTGCATTTGGTTTAGTTCTGTCTTATTTAGACAAAAAGGGGAGATGTAGGGATAAGTCCCGCCCCTTAGGGGCCGTGTTCACCTCGGGCTAATGTTTGCCTATAAATTTGGCGAGCGTGCTCCCAGCCCTCTCTTCTGCTTTTCTGGTCTTTGCGGGAACAGTGGTTTTGTAAGTCTATTTCACCATTAAAGCTGTATATATATTTTTACAATCTGTCTGCATTCATTTACGCCGTTACACTGTGGCTGTGGGGAAGACTGATGATAGGAAGAAGCTCAGGCACATTTAGTGCAGTAGCCTAGGAAGCATTGCATAGAGAGTCCAGTCTACCTGGGCTGCTGTTTAAAGGGCTGGTGCTGACAGCCCAGACTGACTGGCTGAGTCAGTGTCCTAGAACAGGCAGCGGGGAGGCCCCAGGGTTTGGACTGTAGGAACTCCTTGCTCTTTGTAGAATTTTGCCTTTTAGTTTTTTTACTTCTATGCTAGTAAAACAAAAGCTTACTAGTGAGGCAGCAAACGTCTGTATTCTTCATAGAACGTGGTGGAATTGAAGCCCAGGACTGTGTGTGAGTCCTGAAGTATGGTGTGGTGGGCTGGCGAGGAGGTTTCGTCAGCTTGGTCCTGCACGTGTCCCATGTGTCGTCCTCACCACCTTCATTACACGTCTGGGAAAGCCGCAGCTGCTGCCCTGCAGTTGGAGGCCCAAGGGCTGCCAAGCTAGGAGGCCTTAAAAAAACAAAAACAAAAAACAACTGATTGCAAGGAAGTCTCAGGAGAGTCCACAGGACCATGGGTTTGTCAAAACATCTGTGTTCCATTTGTTCTATAGGAGCTGGCAGGGTGTTTGTTTGTTTGTTTTAAAATGACCATTTTCAGTAGAAATGAAGGTTTTTTTTTTCATTTTTTTAAAATTTTTTTTATTTTTTTTTTATTGAGAAAAGGAAAAAAAAAGTATCCGCCTCCTCCCAACCTCCCATTTCCCTCCCCCTCCTCCCACCCTTCTCCCCCTCCCCCCAAACTCCTCTCCCCCTCCCTCTCCAGTCCAAAGAGCAGTCAGGGTCCCTGCCTGTGGAAAGTCCTAGGTCCGCCCCCCTCCGTCCATGTCTAGGAAGGTGAACATCCAAACTGGCTAGGCTCCCACAAAGCCAGTACATGAAGTAGGATCAAAACCCCGTGCCATTGTCCCTGGCTTCTCATCAGTCCTCATTGTTCGCCCTGTTCAGAGAGTCCAGTTTTATCCCATGCTTTTTCAGTCACAGTCCAGCTGGCCTTGGTGAGCTCCCATTAGATCATCCCCATTGTCTCAGTGGGTGGGTGCACCCCTCGTGGTCCTGACTTACTTGCTCATCTTCTCCCTCCTTCCGCTCCTCATTGGGACCTTGGGAGCTCAAGTTTTTTAAAAAGAAAGAAAGAGAAAAAGAAAGAAAGAAAAGCTAGGTGTTTACAGTTACTTTCTTAGTAGAGTATCCAGATGTGGCAAATATAGAATTTAGCCAGACTGGTTCAGCCGTCTCATTCTCAACATCCTGCTCTCAGTGACTATTGCTTACATCAGGCAGGTTGTGCCCTGCGTGGATGCCTGAGGATGAAGGGAGGCGGAGGTTTGCGTGCTCTGATTGCCCCGTCACAGGTCTGTGCCAGCAGCATCTGCTGGCAGGGAAGGTGGCCTGTTGTCCAGAGAGGATGTTTTTGTTTATTTCTTCTGAGACAGAGTTTCCCTGTATAGCTCAGGCTAGCCCCCAGTTCTCAATACTCCTGCCTCTGTCGGGATTACAGTCATGCCCCACCGTGCCTGCCTTCTGCATCTGTTTGCCATTGGCTTAGAGCTTCTGTGGGGAGCAGTGATGTTTGCTTTTTCCCCTTTGGGGCTGGGGATTGATTCAGCAAGCATTCTACCAGCAGCTTGTTTCTTTTGTTTGTTTTTTCTTTCAGTAGCTCTGTCTCCCTCATCTAATAGGGGAATTGATTTTACAGACTCGGCTGTGGCCTGATGTTAATTAAGCCAGATAGGAAACTAAGTTCTCAACTACGCAGATGTAAGCTGTAGATATCTTCTAGACATACTGTTTAAAACAGGTTTATTTTGAATTAATGAACATGTAGCCCTTGCAGCATTTTCTTTGCTGCATGTAGATAATAGTGTATTCAATGCCACGCGAGTGACTGCATGCAAACCAGTAATTAATACGTGCTCCTGTTTGCGGGAATGAAGAGCTTTCATAGCCCTCCTCCCCTTTTGAGCCAGGGTCTCTATGTCAATGGTTCTCAGCCTTCCTATGCTGCAACCCTTAATGTAGTTCCTCACGTTGTGGTGACCTCCAACCATAAGATTATTTTCATTGCTATTCATAACTGCAGTTGTGCTACTGTTACGACATGTAATGCAAGTGTCTGTGCTTTCTGATGGTCTTAGGTGACCCCGTGAAAGGGTCCTTCAACTCTCTGTGTAATCCTGGAGCTTGCTGTGTAGACCAGGATGGCCTTGAATTTACAGAGATCCTCCTGCCTCTGCCTCCCTGCTGCTTTCTCTCAAGTGCTGGGATTAAAGGTGTGCTCTCAGTCCATTTTAAAACCTAAGTTGTGAAGTCAGGTGTAGCTCAGTTGTAGAGCTCTTGCCTAACATGCACTGGGTTCAGTTCTTGTTGCCCTCTCAAGAAAATCCTGAAGTTATCAGTCAGTCCACCGAGCAATTAGTGATGTGTGGTAGGCAGTAGAGTTAGGTGTAGACAGATGGTAGAGTTTCTACCTGAGTGTGTTCCTTCTCCCTTTTGCCTTGCACCTCTCTTCTCTTGCTGTTTCTAGACTGACCTTGAACTTCTGGACTCAAGCCTTGCTTCTCTTTCAGCCTCCCACTTAGTGAGGGTCACGGGTTCACCACTGCGCCCATACCTTTGTGGCTTGCCCGGCTGCTTTGAGGTTACACTGTGTTGAGCTGACCTGTGTCGCCCAGGCAACGCTTGTTGGCTACAGGCTTTATTGATAATAGGCTCTGGGGGTACACTCACAGGTCTCTTGAGTCTTGCAGGGTTTGAGCCACGGCTTCGTTCTTTCTGTAGGACTGTTTTTCTCCCTGATCAAGGCAGCATGTGACTCCTGAGCCCATTGGCCCATGTCTCCCTTCAGCACAGCTCTGCCCAGCTTTGTTTTGTCCCACTTTTGCCTGAGGCCACTCAGATACTCCATTCTCTGCCAGTCTGGCCAGCTGATGGAGGGCATCCATCTATCAGGCTCTTCTGGTAGAAGCTTCTGCGCACTGACTGCCTTGGGCTGAGAACTTAGGGGCAATGCTGGTGTGGGGATAAGAGCTTATGCTGCTGTGTTGGCTCTGCCTGAGATAGCTGGGGGCTGGCAACCCTCAGCCTGCCAGCGTCCATGAGAGAGTGATAGGATGGAGGGACATGCAGGCCTGCAGAGGAAGGTGCCAGTCCCTGTGTAGTTGTTACCAAGCCAAGAGATCCAGCAGCGGGGAATGCTCTGTTTTAGGTGAGAGGAATGAACTACAGGGAGGAGTCTGGGAAACCTTGTTGCCCTGGCTTATTTGCAGAAGGATCCCAGCCTTGCTCGGAATGCTGCTTTAAGAGGCCCATGGAGCTGAGCACATTTGCAGCCTGAGGTTTTGGTCCTTAGTGCAGGGCAGTGTTTCCCGTTTTACAGTAGCACAACTCTGAAGGGTCAGAGGAGTCATAAAGGTATGGTTAAGCAGGGCTAAGCGTTTCATTGTTTAAACTGTATCTGTAATGTATTGTGAGAGGTTTTTAACATTTTAAATGTTTGTCCCTGGCTGTCTGCCAGACCCCATGCTAACCTGCTCTTGATGGTTAAATCCCAATGAGCATGAGACTGTCTCTGTTTGGACCTGGCTGGGTCAAGTTAGAGGTACCTGGCTAGCCTGGGTTTGGGCCTACCCCTTGGGGTCAAGGTCCTGAGCATGAAGAGTAGTCTGCAGTCCCTTCTTCTGGGGGCGGTGGAGTAAATGACCAGTTCCAGGAGGGGCGAGTGAGGGTGTGGGGCTCCTGAAGCCGCACTGCTCTCCGCAGTGCTGGCCTTGCTGCTGCTGTCTTCCCACACATCTCTTCTGCCTTCCTGCTTTCCTGGCTGCTTTCCCCTGCGTTCGAGACCCCCCAGGTTACCACTTGAAGCCAGTTCCTCCGCTGCTGCTCCAGCCTCACATCTGGTGAAGTGTTTTGGGGAGCCTGGGTCTCCACAGGCCTTACAAAGCTCCTTTATGTCAGGACCTCAGCCGAACACATTTGTATTAGGAATAGCATACTTGTAATTCGACTATAAACCACAGACTAGGAGAACAGCCTCTTAAAATACTTATGCCTTAAGAAAAAAATCAGGCTATTGTAGAAAAATAATTTTTTAAAGTAAAAATTGCCAGTTTTCTCAGCTCTCAAGTATGGCCTCCTCAGATACTTGGGTGAATGCTGTGTTAGCCTTATTCCTGTTTGC
This sequence comes from Microtus oregoni, assembly GCF_018167655.1. Lineage (NCBI taxonomy): Eukaryota > Metazoa > Chordata > Mammalia > Rodentia > Cricetidae > Microtus > Microtus oregoni. The sequence goes on from NW_024543063.1 coordinate 48,821,428, forward strand.
AGATTACTGGGATGGGATACTATGGATACTGTTTCATAACTTATCCTTGGATATATTGCAGTCTGAAAATAGATATACGTTATTTCTCTTAAGAACGTTCCCTGAAGATGGCTAAGGAGAGGGCTGTACCGGTACTGTTCCTGCCGTGAAAGAATGAAGACCTCGTTCAGCTCTCTAGCTGCCGGGGTGCAGAGCAACACCTCTGTACCTCTGGTGCAGGGAATAGGGGCAGAGTTACAGTGACAAGGGATTACTGCAGCTCATTGGCCGTCTCGTTGGGCTGAATTGTGACCTCATGGATAATGAAGGATGATTGAGGACAGACACCAGATGCAGATCCTTGACCTCCATATGTACCACACACATGCACTTAGCCATGTGCATGCACCCACATGACCACATCCGTACACAACACACACACACACACACACACACGCACGCACGCACGCACGCACTTAGCCATGTGCATGCACCCACATGAGCACATCCGAACACCACACACACACACACACACACACACACACACACACACACACAAACACTTTCTGTTGAAATTCAGAATATATATAGAAATGACCCCCAGCTATGTGTTTGTAGCCTTTGGTAGCACACTCTAATGGACCCTTTCTTGTTTTGCTGTAGGTACCATTTTGGAAATGGGACATTCGTTTCATGGTTGGGTGATAGTATTGAAGACTTACCTAGGAGTAAGGTTGGGTTAGAGATGCAGCTCAGTATAGAGGTCTTGCCTAACGCACAAAACCCTGGGTTCCATCCCAGTTGTACTCACATGAATGCATATATACATATATGTAGTGTAGTAGGAGGTTTCTGTCCTGCCCAGTCCCGCAGTAAACACACAGAAACTATATTATTTGCAATACTGTTTGGCCAATAGCTTAAGCATATTTCTGACTAACTCATATCTTAAATTAACCTATTTCCATTAATCTGTGTATTGCCACGAGGCTGTGGCTTACTGGGTAAAGTTCTGGCTGTCTTCAGTGGGACTACATGTTTTCTCTGACTCTGCCTTCTTTCTCCCAGCATTCAGTTTAGTGTGATCCACCCACCCACCCAGTTCTGTTCTGCCCTGCTCTGCCATGGAGCTGCCACCAGAGATAGACATGCCCACAGCCACATGGCGATACACAGATTAATGGAGATGCATTAAATTAATATGTAAAAGTTAGCCAATAAGAAGCTAGAGCTAATGGGCCAAGCAGTGATTTAGTTAATATTTCCAGTATTGAGCTGCCAAGTGGCCGGGAAACAAACAAGCTACCTTTTACTACAAATATGTGTATATACACACATAGACACATAAAATCTAAAAGGATTTAGGGGCATGGCAGACTAGTAGAATGCTTAGGCTCTGGTTCACTTCACACACGTGTGCACGTGCATGCACACACATACACACACACAGCTTCCTAGGACTGGGATTGCTGGGCCACTTAAACCACTAAACCTTTTCAGCTCCCTGTTTTAATTATTTTAGAACTGAGTAAACAGTTTTCTTGAGTGGCTGTATATTTGTATTCCTTTATTTATTTATTTTGGTGGTCTTTTGATGCAGGGTTTCTCTATATAACAGTCCTAGCTGTCCAGGCGTCTGCTTTGTAGACCAGGCTCCCTCAAACAGGCTGGCTTTGAACTCACTAAGATCCACCTGCCTCTTCCTTCCAAGTACTGGGATTAAAGGTGTGTCCCACAGCCGCCGGCGTATCATTTGTATTCTTACTAGCAGTATGTGAAAGTTCTAGGTGCTCTGCTTGGCCTCAGTCTCTCCTGTCTATTCTGTCTGTTGCCTGTCCGTTTAGAGGTAGAGTCTCACTGTGTAACCCAGGCTGGTCTTGAATTTGAGATCCTCCTGCCTCAGCTCCTGAGTGCTAGGGTTATGAGTGTGCACCTATCTTTTATTTGTTCTGGGTATTGACTCTTATACATATATGATTTATAAAATTTCTTCCTATTTTTCATTCTGTTGATTCCTTTATGTAGAAGCTTTATGTTTTGATGATAGATAGATAGATAGACAGACAGACAGACAGACAGACAGACAGTACTGATTCTCTGTTAACTTGTGTTTGCTGAACTTGTGGTGTCATATTCAAGGAATCATAACAAATCCAGTGTCATGAAGTTTTTGCTGTACTTGCTATTAAGGGTATAGTAGTGGCGGGTGATACTGAGGCCTTTCTCCCCCAGCTCTTCAGTGTTCTTGCTGATGTTTTGTTTACTGGTTGGAACCAATTATGAAGAAAAGAATGCTGACTCTTGCAGCTGTGCTGCTAACATCTCTGTCCGTGATATGTTTTTGTTTCCTGTTTCTAGAGGCTCTGTTATTGATTGTACACACATTTGGGAGTGTTGCGGCTTAGTAAATTGGGACTTTGTTGTAATACGGTGTTCTCTTTTCTTCAGCATAACTTTCAGTGTGAAGTTTTCTTAGTCCTTGTTAACAGAGTCACTCCAGCTCTCTGAGGAATTGCGTTTATGTAAATACTAACGGATGGTCTGTGTGTCATAAATACCACAGCTTCATACTTCTGCTCTGCTTCCTCGGGTTCACAGAAACCATGTCAGAAAGAGAACACATTTTACACTGAACTGTCAGTCATATTCTAAAGAAAAGGGGGATTATCAATTATTTACTCAAGGTGTTTTCATTTGTACCTGTTTATTATTGCTTGAGACAGGGTCACTATGTAGGCCTGACTGCCCTGGAACTCCCTGTGTAGAACAGGCTGGCCTTAAGCTCACAGATTTCTGCTTGCCTCTGCCCCCATAGTGCTGGGATTTAAGTTGTGTGCCACCACACCTGACTCCATCATGCTGGGATTTAAGTTGTGTGCCACCACACCTGACTCCATCATGCTGGGATTTAAGTTGTGTGCCACCACACCTGACTCCATCATGCTGGGATTTAAGTTGTGTGCCACCACACTTGACTCCATCATGCTGGGATTTAAGTAGAGTGCCACCATGCCTGACTTCTGATGTTCTTTTTCGAGGCATGGTGTCATGAAGCCTAGACTAGGCTCTCCATGTGCTCTGAGACTTTACATACCTGTAGGTACCTGTACTAGTGCACACCCACAGAATAAATAAATTCCAAAAGAAAGCATCTCTGAGGAGCAGTTCTGAGAGTTGGGGGCATCCACCTGCACCTGTGCTGCCTCAGCGCCTGGGGTCTGGAATGTCAGGATGAGGGAAGAAGCTCGTGATTTTCCTTGTCTGTGAGTGAGAAGAACCTCCTTGCCCACCGCCTGGACTCTGTCTACACCTGCTTCTCTGCTCTGGGTCTGAGGCAAATTTGGACCTAATCTGGGGACACTGGAGCGAAAACAGGTCCCTGACTGCTGGCTTGGGCTTTCCATCCTCTTACTTGTTTTCAGAAACCTGTCCCAGGCTGTGTTGACCAGGAAGCCGTCAGTGGGGAGCAGGCTGGAGTTGGACCTGCTTCATAACTGAACTGGGATGTCAGAGTTGTGATATTTGGATGTTGTCTAATTTGTTTTTATTATGTGTAGCTGACATGCTGTTGGCTCACTTTGCTCTGTGGTGCTGATTTTTTTTTTATAGTAAGCAAATGTTTTACAAATCATTCTTAGATGGGTGTGGTTTGTGCTAGGAATCATGGAAAAGAATCCATTTTAATAAGGCCTGAGCTTAATGTTAATATCTGCATATTAATGAATGAGTTTCCAAGGTGGATGTGAAAATCAAACTTTCTAGAAAAGTTTGTTGACCTCTCAGCCAGTCCCCCACCAAAAGCAAGCTTGTTTCTGACCTCAGCTCCCTGTGACACGTGTACCTAGATCACCAGGCCTGTTTTCACCTGACTGCTCTGCTCTTTGGTCACACTGGATCTTTAAGCCTTCAGGCCACGCAGGCTAGAGTTCACTTGTTCCCAGGAAGCTGCCACCGGGATGATTGTAATTTCTTGTGTCCGGTGCTGTTTCAAAGGTATAATCCATAAATAGTGCAGGCAATGGGTCAGTTGTACAGGTTTTTCTCTAATGGTTTTTAGAAATGTATGTGGCCTCACCTGAGCCTGTGCTTTGGGCTGACACGAGACATTAATTACAACTCCTTGGGGATTTCCAGTTACCTGTGGACATGGTTTAGTGGTTGGCTCATAGATTCTGTTCTGTTTGCCTGGTTTGTCGTGGTTCAGCCATATTACTGAATATTCAGGGGGTAGAGCAGGGAACCCGCTAGAATTGTTCCAGGAACAGGGTACAGGTGAGGCTCTCGTCAGTAGGTAGCAGGTGACTGGAGAGGAGCCAAATCCCAGAGCTGTGTTTTTAGGAGTCTCAGAGAAGCCTGCAGCAACAGAAGGGAATTGGGGACAGTCCCTGTGGAACCCTCAACTTTACATCTCCTTAAATGAATCGTTAAGGAAATCTTACAAGTAATGCCAATTTAACTGAAAAAGGAAAAAAAAAAGAAGGAAAGAAAAAAATACTGTAAGCCAAAAAGAAGTCAGAGTTTCCAGGATGTACTAATCTGAGACGGGCAGTTTTTCCTATGTGCTCAGTCTTTTGTCGGTTTATGTGTTTGGTGTGCTGGGGATGGAGTCCTGGGCCTTGGTGCAAACTGAATATGCACCCCACCACCGAGCTGTCTGTTCACCCATCTCCCTCAGTTTCCCCTTTCAAACATTAATTCTGTTTCCACATAATTTTGTTTTCCCCAGAGCATCACCTGAATATAATCATATCACTTGGAGCCTTTTGAATCTGGCCATACCCACTTAACATGGATGGCTTGAGGTTAATCCTTTTACAAGTGTTGGTAATCCATTTCTCTTTTTTGTTGAGTAGTTTCTGTGTGACGGATTTACCATTGCTTGCTTTTCTATTTACTGAAGTTCATTTGGGCTGTTTCTAGATTTGGGTGGTTGTGAATTGAGTCAACATGAATATTTGTACAACAGGTATTTATGTGACTACAATTTTTGTTTCTATCAAGGAGTGAGACTGCCAGACCGTATGGTATGGATGTGTTTAACTTTATAAAAAGCTGCCATTTCTTCTTGGTGCTGTCCAGTAACTACTTACTGTGTCAATTAAATAAATGATGGTCACTTTGCTTCGTGTGGAGGCACGGTGTACAACATTCCCAGGTCCTGCCTTGGAGGAGTCGGACTCCAAGGCTAGAGTCCAGCAGTGTGCAGTTAAACACACAGCACAGAGGAAGGAGTCTGGTCCATCTCCTCAAAGCATCCTGTGAACACTAAACTGTCTCACAGTGTAGTAATAAGGGCGGCGGCGGGGCTGCGTCCCCAACACCCCGGCCGCCTGCCCAGCTAGCTTATGCCCCGAAATAATTACACGGACACTGTATTCTTTTAAACACTGCTTGGCCCTTTAGCCCTAGCCCTTACTGGCTAATTCTATTATCCCGATCAACCCATCTCTAATAATCGGTGAGCACCGGTCTTACCGGGAAAGGTTCAGCACGTCTAACCTGGTGGCTTGCTTCATGGCGTGTGTCTGCCCAGGAGCCGGGAGCATGGCGTCTCTCTCAGGCGTCTGCTCCCAGGAGGAGAGCAGAGCTGTGGAGTCTGAGCTCACTTCCTCTTCCTCCCGGCATTTTGTTCTGTTTACTCCACCCACAGGGCCAAGCAGTTTCTTTATTGGCCAATGACCTTCCTCCATCATCACAGGCCATGCTCCTCTCTGTCTCCAGCCAGGAAGAGCCTGTTACCTGAAACCTTTCTCTTCCCTGTTGGTTTAACCCAGCAGGAGGGCAAGCCACCTAACCGGAAGTCGCAGGGTCCTTATTTCCTCTTTTTGCCTGTTGGTTGGGTACTTTGGATCCTTCAGGTTTGTGATATCTCTGCCAGAAGGCCTTCTGGGAAGAGCCAGCACGTTGACACAAGTGGCAGCTACTGCCTGAGCTGGACTCCGTCAGCATCACTTTCCTGCACTGAGTCCTGTCCCCAGTGCTCCGCAGAGGAGCATGGAGCTTAGCTAGGATTCTATCCGGAAGCCAAATGGCCACCCTGACAGCCATTTGTCCCCCCGGAGGGACAGGGTGACAGTGGGTTGAAGAAGACAAGAGTGGGATGGAGAGGGTCTTCTGTCACTGTGCCTCCTGGAGCTGGGCTCTGTGGTGCTGTAGAGGACGCAGACACCCTATCCTAGGCAAGACTGCCATGGAGGTAGGAAAGTCAGTTGAAGTGCTCAGGTGGCTTCTGGGAAGGGAAGATGTGGAAAAGGCCTAGTTAATCTGAGGAGAAGGGGAGTGACCAGGGGCTTGGGAAGATCATCAGAGGGCACGTATGAATGGACACGTACCAAATAAAATAAGCAGCAGGGACACAAGGACCCGAACTCCAGAGGAAGGACAGCCTCAGAACAGATATCCCCAGGCCCCACTCAGGAGGACCCGAACTCCAGAGGAAGGACAGCCTCAGAACAGATATCCCCAGGCCCCACTCAGGAGGACCCGAACTCCAGAGGAAGGACAGCCTCAGAACAGATATCCCCAGGCCCCACTCAGGAGGGCAGAGTTCTGCTGCAAGGCAAGGAAGACCACTGGCCCAGAAATTGTCTCCAAAGGTTCCTCTGCAACACTGAGTTCTGGTTCCCAGGGCTGCTTCTGGACAGGGTAGGGGTCATCTGACTCTACTGAGCTCCATCAACTGTAGAAGTGTCAACCCATTCTTATTTTGAATTATAAAAACATACTTTGCAGAAATAAACATTTTAGCATCATTATAAAAAAAATAAAAAAAAATAAAAAGCTGCCAAACCTTTCTTGGAGGTTGCACCGTTTGCCTCTTTATCAGCGGTGCGTGACGTCAGTGCCCTGGACTCCCGGCCCACTCGGCAGTTTAAAGTTGGAATCACTGGAGTCAGTCGGTGTGGAGAGGTGCGCCAGTAGTTTGCACTTGCATTCCCCTCGTGGGTATTGATGATATGATGATGTGCTCATTTGTCACCTGCTTTTGTCGCAAAGCGTCTGTTCGTGTGTTTGGAGCAGGGACATGAGCCCTGCACGTGAGCAGAGGTCAGAAGACAGCCTGTGAGAGTCTCCCTCCGCCGTGTGGGTTCCAGGAACCCATGTTCACTTGAGTCGCCCTACCAACCTCAACTTGATTTTTAATTTAGCTTTTTGAAACAGAACCTTCTAATACACACTAACCGAGAGAATAGTGAAACAAATCCCCAGACGCCTTCACCTTGTTTTGAGTTAGCATCACTCCACACTCTGACTCTGTCCCAGCCTTCGCTCCTTTTTTTAAATTTAAATATTTTATTTAAAAAATATATTTTGACTTTTCAAAATGTGTTTTATGAGTGTTTTGCCTGCCTGCATGCATGTGCACTACATGTGTTCCTGATGCCTGCAGAAGTCAGAAGAGAGCTGGAACTGGAGCCACCGATGGTTCTAAGCCTCATGTGTGTGCTGGGAACTGAATCCGGGTGCTCTTAACTTGGACGCCCTCAACCACTGAGCCATCTTGTAATGTTTTATTTTATTTTTTTTAAAAAGATTTATATGCTTATTGTCTATACAGTATTCTGCCTACATACATGCTTGCAGCCAGAGGAGGGCATCAGATCTCATTACAGATGGTTGTGAGCCACCATGTGGTTGCTGGGAATTGAACTCAGGACCTTTAGACGAGCAGGTGGTGCTCTTAATCACTGAGCCATCTCTCCAGCCCCATCTTGTAATATTTTAATAAGCAGATCTCAGATATTATAACACTCAACTGTAAATACTAAGTGTACCAGATAACTTTTTCAACTGCTTCAAGATCTGTAGCACAATTGAGAATTTCTTGTCATCTAATAAATGATGTGTGCCCACTTTGTGCAGTGGCCTCACAGGTACCATTTTGCTTTGTTTGAGGTAGGAGCTAAACAAGACCCACTCACTGTATTTGCCTAATGTGTTTCTGCATGGTTTTTTTGTTTCCGTTTTTTCGAGACAAAGTTTCTCTGTAGCTTTGGTGCCTGTCCTGGAACAAGTTGTTGTAGAACAGGCTGGCCTCAAGTTCACAGAAGTCTGCCTGGCTCTGTCTCCCGAGTGCTGAGATTAAAGGCGTGCACCACCACTGCCTGGCTGTGTTTCTGTTTTTAAAAATGATTTATTTTGGCTGGATGTGGTGGCGTATGCCTTTAATCCCAGCACGGGGGGGGGGGGGGGGGGCAGAGGAAGGCAGATCTCTGAGTTCAAGGTCAGCCTGGTATACAAATACAAAACAAGTTCCAGGACAGCTAGGCTTGTTGGATGGAGAAACCCTGTCATGAAAAACCAAAAAGAAAAAAGAAAAAGGCTTTTTTTTTTTTTTTTTTTTTTGACTGGGCATGGTGGCAATTGTCCTTAATACCAGCGTTTGGGAGGAAGAGGCAGGCGGATGGGTCATGAGTTCAAGACCAGCCTGGTCTATATGGGGAGCACCAGCCAAGGATACAGGGTCTTCCCCCTGTGCCCACTGAACTACATCCCCAGCACTTTGGTGCTGCGTCTTCCTTGAAGAGGTGAGGCCATTCAGCAAGTGTGTGCCCTACATGTCGGTGCTGGTTGGAGTCCTGTCCCCCATGATTTTACCCTATTTACTCATCTCTGAACTGGTAAATGCTAGACACAGAAAGCTGTGTCCATGCATTGTGTGTATCCCACTGCAGCCATGTGAACAGGCGGCAGTGACTGATGTTTCGTGAGAATAATACTGACTGTTGGATTACAAATACATTTGTTTAGACTGTCCCACCCCACCCTTTACACAGGACTATAACTCAAAGAAGTCCCCTGCTTATGCCTCCCAAGTACTGGGATTAAAGGTTTTCACCACCACTCCTAGCAAGAAGTTTTGACATATCTGGAGATGTGTTTGGTTGTTACTACCTCAAAGGACATGTGGCACCTGCTGCAAGGGCAGGCCAGGGATGCTGTGGAGCACCATGCTATAAACAGGATACTCCTCACAGCAGAGAAAGATCCAGTCCAAAATGTCAGTGGGGCCAAGTTTGAGAAACCTTGTTTGGAGTATGCGTATGCTCTGTTAGAATTTGGAGTATAGCGTATGCTCTGTTAGAATTTGGAGTATAGCGTATGCTCTGTTAGAATTTGGAGTATAGCGTATGCTCTGTTAGAATTTGGAGTATAGCGTATGCTCTGTTAGAATTTGGAGTATAGCGTATGCTCTGTTAGAATTTGGAGTATAGCGTATGCTCTGTTAGAATTTGGAGTTTAGTGTATGCTCTGTTAGAATTTGGAGTATAGCGTATGCTCTGTTAGAATTTGGAGTATAGCGTATGCTCTGTTAGAATTTGGAGTATAGCGTATGCTCTATTAGAATTTGGAGTATAGCGTATGCTCTATTAGAATTTGGAGTATAGCGTATGCTCTATTAGAATTTGGAGTATAGCGTATGCTCTATTAGAATTTGGAAGAGTTCCCAGTGACCAAGTGCATGAACTCTGAGCATAGAGCAAGGGCTGTGGGAAATGAAGCCAGAAGGCAGAGGCAGGCAGATTTCTGAGTTGGCGGCTAGTCAGGACTGTGTGTGTGTGTGTGTGTGTGTGTGTGTGTGTGTGTGTGTGTGTATGTGTGTGTGTATGGAGAGAGAGAGACAGACAGACACACCCTGGCTTCAAACAGACAAAATCATAATACTTTAGTATCCTAAAGACAAGAAAATTTTCTGACATAGTCATTGTATAATTGCCCAAATTGGGAAGCTGACACTAATGCATTAGTGATTCTGTAGACTTTGTTCCTGTTTCCCTTATTGTCTCAGAACTCCTTCTTAAAAGGGTGTCTTGACTTGAATGTCAAGTTTAGCATCATGTCTCTTTAATCTCCTTGCTTCTGGAATAGTTTGTCAGCTCTTGTGTTTCATGCCGTTGACATTTTGGAAGGATACAGGCCAGTTATTTTGTAGAATGGCCCTCAATTTGGGTTTGTTGACGTTTTCTGCTGTTTGGATTCTGGTCACTTTGTGGTACTGTCAGGAAGACCACAGAAATGATGACGCATTCCTTTTAGTGATCCCAGCCTACTGAGAGTAACTGGTGCCAGGCGTCTCCACTTTTCCTATGGTCTTCATATTTTTTATGGAGGATACAGACTATGTAAGTCTTTCCCATACTTCATTCATTACTTCTTAATGGCACAAGGTCATTCTTACTCAAACAGTATTTTTATGATGGCTGACAAAAGGTAATTTTAATCTGCCCTTCCATGTGAATTGAATTTTGGCTGTAAGGAAGAACCTGGAACGTGGAATCTCCACACCAGTTTCTCAGATGTTGGGCTTGCAGGTGTGTGCTACCCTGCTTCCTTTACTTGTGTCCACATAAACTCATGAGCTTTATTCATAAATTTAACACTTTGTTTGCCTGGTGCTGGGGACTGTACCACTGACCTGAACCCAGCCCCCATTATGTACATTGAAGCTCAGGTTGTCTCAGATTTGGCTAATGTGAGTTCCTATGTTCACGGGACATATTCCCTTCCTTCTCTGAGCAAGACAGTTGATTCTTCACCTGAACTGATCAAGAAGCCCTGGTTCCTTTAAATAAAAAGATAGTATTTAGAAACGAAGGTTTGGCCATGCCTCACACGACACTGTGCCTGGTTTGTTCCTCTCCCTTAGTCCTCCCTTCCTTCCATCCTCCCTCCTCCTTTCTGCTTCAAATCAGTTTCACTGAGAAACCTTTGTTCTCTCTGGTAGCACAGTCTGGGTGCTCACTTGTGCTGTGAAGGGTTCTGGCCCTGGGTTTGACTTCAGCTCTGCTGTTAACGAGGTGGGGGGAGGGGGTTAGGGCTGGTTGCTAGACATCTTTGCCTCATTTCCCTTATTAATAAGATGGAACTTAAGAACTGATTGGCAAGGTGGCTTAGTGGGTAAAGGCAGTTGCCTCCAGTCCTTGCCCACGCCACCCACCCTGCACTGCCACCCCCCACATATGCACACATGCACAGAATAAATAAAAATGTTTAAAAAATTAAAACCACTATAATTCTCAGTGGGACTTGCTGATCACTTCTTAGCTGAATAAAACATGAGTTCCAAGTTGGCAATCGATGGACACCTGACATCCTCCAAGGCACTATACATGTGTGCACCGCGCACACGCACACAAGTCATGATTTTGGAAGTGTAACTTAGTGGCAGAATGCAAGCCTAGTATGTGCAAGGCCCTTGGTTTAGACCCCATATTGCAGAAAACAAAACCCCAAGAACACCAAACCTCTTTGGGAGAGGCAAATGGTTGCACACTGAACTAGGAATTTTATAGACTGAATTAGACCTCAGTTAAAAACCAGCTGACTGATCCTGGTTTTTACAGGCTGGGTAAAGAGTAAATGAAAAAGAGAATGCTTCTGAGTGCCCGTTTCTGCACTGTGGACGGCCATGCAGAGCTAGACTCCACTAAGGCTGCCGTGTCAACATTTATAAACACTATTCTTTCTAGCAGGCAAGGGGTTGAAGTTTTGGGCACAGGCTTCATGCTCCCTTCATACTAGCTCCCTTCCTCAGTAGATCGGGCAGAGATCCTGGGGCCTCAAGGGCAGTGGGACATAATAAGCTAGGTTTCCCCGCCACACACACACCTCTTAGAACAGTTCACGCTCTTTACCCGAGTTGATCGTAAGTATGAGGCTGGCGCAGCCTGCTGACTGCTTGGTCAGTGAGCAGAGCAGTACCCTGCTTTCATTTGGTTAAGAGGGATGCCAGAGCCATTGGGTGCCCTTGGTTATTTGAAACTAAAGCAGAGAGTAAGAGGGGAGGCTTTGCTTTTGCTGCTTTTGGGGCTTTCAGCCTCACCTGTGAAGCCTGACCGTGAGGAGAAGGAGGTGGGCAGGACTCCAGTGCCAGCATCATCTCTGAACATCCTCAGCTGGGTCTGGGTTGAAGGCCCTTGCTTCCTGTGTCCTCTGCAAGTGCGCTGTTATTTTGCTCCATTACTAATCTAGACAGTCTGAAAATGGAGTTTGTGGGGCAGAGTGGCATTTGCCATAAACTTTGTGGGTATTCTCTTGGCAAGAAATATACTGACCACTCTGTGGCTCTCTGAAGTCATGAGCAAGTATATCATCAGACCACAGGAGAGCTTCCAGGTTCTCTTTTAAAAAACAAGAAAGAGAATATTTTGCATAACATAACACTCTTTGTATTCCCTAGGAGTTAGATATTCCCAAACAACCATATTGTAATTTGCTGAGCCTGCAGTCCTCTGTGGTTGGCCTTTGTTGACAAGCAGCTCACAGGTTGAATGTGTGCACGGTGCTTGCTTAAGCTGCAAGTACATATTTAAAAAGCAAAGCCTTTTTAAAGCTCCACTTTTACAGCTTGAGGAGGTCAACAGCAGAGTTCTTTATACCGTGAAACCTGCCTGGAAAAGCCTGTCAGAATACTAATGGTTGAGTAGGCTTTGGTGGCAAGCTGGCTTCCTAGGTCACTAGTAGCCTGCACCCTTCTTAGAATGCACCTTGGCTGTACTGAGCCCTTGCTAACATCTCTCTTTTGTAACCTTTGTCAATGTCTCTCTTTTATCCTTGTTCCCATCTTAGCAATAAACTCAGTTGTCTCTGCCTTTTGACTCTCTTGCTCTACTGATTGCTACTAATTAATTGCTTCTTGCAGTGTGTGTGGGGGGGGTGTGGGGGGAGATTAAGGCTCTGGAGCCATCTCCATCTCCACCCTTAAAGAGCAGGTGCTTGGCTTTTCATGCTGCCTGCCTGCTTTTTTCTCTTTCTGTTTTTATTTTTCTCTTGCCCTTTCTTCCTGTTCCTTCTGTTGTCGTTTGTTTCTGTTTGAGATGGAGTCTCAATTGTATCTCAAGCTAGCTTGAAACTCACTATGTAGGCTAGGCTAACCTGGAACCTGAAATTCTCTTGCCTCAGTCTGCCAAGCGCTGGTAGTACAGATGTGCACCATATTGACCAGCATCCTTTGCTGTGGTAATGTTTTGTTTGTGCTCTAACAAATAAAACTTGCCTGAAGATCAGAATGCAGAACTAAGACACTAGAGGCCTGGCAGTGGTGGCACACACCTTTAATTCCAGGACTCGGGAGACAGAGGTAGAGGGATCTCTGTTAGTTCAAAGCCTTCCTGGGCTACATTAGATTGAATCTGTATAAAAGAGAAACAGAGCTTATACAAAGGTGATCCTAGAATTTAGGATTCCATGTCTTTAAACCCAGCACTAGGGAGGTGGAGACAGGAGTGATATGGTTGGGCGAAGAGAGGAATATAAGGCTGCAGGAGACTGGAGCTCAGGCACTCTGAAGCAGCAGTCTGAGGACAGGATCACCCTTGTGGTCTGAGCGTTGGTAGGGGTAAGAACTCTAGTGACTGTCACCCCGTGATAGCTGACTCCGAGTTTTTATTATTAAGAACAATTACAATTCGTGCTACACTTTGCTAACCTTTTTTTGTTTGTTTGGTTTTGGTTTTTTGAGACAGAATTTCTCTTTGTAGCTCTGGAGCCTGTCCTAGGACTCGCTGTGTAGACCAGGCTGGTCTCAAGCTCACAGAGATCCATTCTGCCTCTGCCTCCCGAGTGCTGGGATTAAAGGTGTGCGCCACCACCACCAGGCTGTTCGTTTGTTTTTGTTGTTATTACTATTACTATTATTATTATTATTTTGAGACAGGCTTTTTTGTGTAGCCCTCACTGATCTGGAATTTGATCTGTAGACCAGGCTGACCTGGAACTTGGAGAGCCGCCTGGCTCTGCCTTCTGAGTGCTGGGATTAAAGGTGTGCACCTCCACACCGGGCCTCCTTTGCCACTCTTAAATCCATAAATTTGGCTCTGTTTATTTATCTAGAGAAAAGTGGAGAAGCCAAAGTTAACTTGAAGAAATGTTGATTGTTGGTTAAATAATTTACACTTGTTGTGAGCTCCTTTGTTTTGAAACCAGAAAGTACTCTCTGGCTGTGCTGTTGTCTGAGTGGTGGAGAGGGCACTGTTACACATCTGCCTTCCTTGGGAGGTGGTCGCCAAAGAGGGAAGCACCCACAGATTTTCTTCCTTAGGAATAGTAAGGTGTTCCTATAGCAAATGGTCATCATGCATGCACTTTGTCAGACACTCTCTGAGAGAGCTCTACTGCAGCTTCGAGCTCCTGATAAGTTAGCATTTAGACTGATTCTTATAGGTACTTCCTCTGGTGTTAGGGCCAGTGTCTGGAGGGGGGGGGGTCTTTGCTTTCGAGCTTAAGTGGGACTGGGGCTGGCCTCCTGCTGTGGACCCACTTGGACAGCTTGAGGTAAAGTGATATTTGTGTGGTGATCAAGCAGGCCCTGGAGAGGACGAACTCTCCCAATAAAGAAGTGGAATCAACATAGATGTGTCCAGAGAGGCTTTCATTTTCCGTTACAGTTTTTTGTTTCGTTTTAAAATATTCATGAATGGTTTCAAAGTAAATAAGGATTGGTGCTTAGAGGCCATTAACATTTAACTCATAAGTATGCCTGGCTGTTTTTTTTTTATTTAACTTTATTTTATGTGCATTGGTGCAAAGGTGTTAGATCCCCTGCAACTGGATCTTCAGACAGTTGTGAGCTGCCATGTGGGTGCTGGGAATTGAACCCAGGTCCTCTGGAAGAGCAGTCAGTACTCTTAACCACTGAGCCATCTCTCCAGCCCCTGCCTGGCTGTTTTTTAAACAGTATTAGGACTGAGGACAGCACTCAGTTGGTAGACTGGTTTCATCCCCAGCAGCATGGTAGCTCACGCTTGTAATCCCAGAACTCAGGAGGTAGAAGTAGGAGGATTTGAAATTGAAGACCATCTTTGACTGTATGGTGAGTTCAAGGCTAGGCTGGGCTACACGAGACTCTAGTATAAATATATGTGTATTTATGAATGATCTATGTATGATCATTTTTTTCCCATTAAAAATGCGCTGTTTGGCTAGGCGCATCTCTGTGAGTTGGAGGCCAGCCTGATCTACAAAGCGAGTTCCAGGACAGTCGGGACTAATACACAGAGAAACCTTGTCTTGAAAAACCAAAACCAAACAAACAAAATAGCAAACAAACAAGCCCCCCCCCCCCCCACCGCCGCCAGTCTAAAGCAATGGAAACGGGGAACAGTGTCACATGCCTATAATCCCAACATTTGAAAAGCCAAGTCTGTCAAGTCTGGATGATCTTGAGTTCAGAGGTCAACCTGGAACAGCTGTCTCCAAACAACCCGACAACAAAAACAACAGCAGTCCGCATCCTACCATGGAAATGAATTGTTTGCTAATCAAATCTCCCGAGTTGGGTTTATAGGCATGTGCCACCATGATCAGTTTTGTGTGTATTGGAGGCTGAACCCAGCACATCATTCATGCTGGGCAAAGCACTCCATGACCTGAACTCCATCCTCAACCCTGCGTGTGATTTTTAAAAAATACCCTCTTACTTATGGGTTAAATGTTTTTAATAAACAGTATTTTATTATTTTACTGTAGGTCTTTCTTAAACTTAGGTACATGTGATCTACTCATTACATATGTATATAGTTAGTATACTTATAATTAGTTCTCTGAATTGCATATATTATAAATATATAAGCGTGAATTCTAAGTGTATATCTTTTCCATATATTCATATACCACAGAAATGTTCAAAATACAAAGAAGAGAAAACTCTTTGATTTCCCTGTCCCTCCGTCAGGCCTACTACATAGAAGTGCGTTTTCACTGTTTAATATAAATGCATCTGTATACAAGCACCCTTATTTTTGTGTGTCTTATATGCTTAATGCTATGTGATGCATTTTATTTACTATTATGTATATGAATATGTGTTATGTGTATGAGTGTAGTCAATCAAATACCAGGGTGTGGAGGTGAGAGGACAGCTTTTGGGAGTCTGTTCTCTCCTTTCACCATGGGGTCCCGGAATCAAATTTAGGTCAGAATTGCAAGGCAAGCATTTTTGCCTCATTGATCTTTAAAATCAGGTGTAGCCCAGGCTAGCTTCCACTTTGAGATCTTCTTGTCTCTACCTATTCCTCATCCACTACACCTAGCTTTTTTTTTTTGGTTTGTAGCCTAGGTTGGTCTCAGACTAATTATGTTCTGAGGATGACCTTGAACTCAGTGCAGCCCCCGTCCCCCAAGGGCTCAGCCTCACTCAGCTCTGTTGCTTTGTTAGGCATCTCTGCGTGTCTTTTACTGTTGGCACAAGTAATCCCACTCACTTCTCTTCCTCAGTTCCTTATTGCTTTGAGTCTCTACTGTGTGCTTTGAGGAGGGGGTTTTGACTTACTGATGAACATATGTTGGAGTCTCCAGAACACTGATTTCTTCAGGATGTTTGAGAGTTGGAGGTAGCCTTCTATACCATCTTACTGGGGATTGTTGGTCGGAATGTCAGTTCAAAATTTGTGGAAATCGAGCAGGGCAGTGGTGGTGCACACCTTTAATCCCAGCACTTGGGAGGCAGAGGCAGGCAGATCTCTGAGTTTGAGGCCAGTCTGGTCTCTACAGAGTGAGTTCCAGGACAGCCGGGGCTACACAGAGAAACCCTGTGGAATTCTCGAGGGTGCAGCCTGACAGGTGGGGATGTGCACCTCCTACACTGGCTTGCAGCTGCTGACACTGCTCTAGGATTGCGCCCTCAGCCTTGGAGTGAGTTCTCTAAAGTGATCCCACCCAAAGGAGGGAAGCTGTCGAACAGGCTCGGGGCTGTAAACTGCATTGTTAGTAGATCCCCTAGACAAGAGACTCCATTTCTCAAGTTCCCATCACAGCCTGATGTGTGGGATGACCGGAAGAATTTCCAAGACAACGTGATGGCTCCATAGGGTTCAAATCCCGTTTCTCCTCCACTACCCATATGCTTCCAGTTGGCGTGTAGGACACATTTATCTGACAGCTTTGAGGGCCCGTCCCTCTGGTAGAGAGTCAGTTCCGTCAGTGTAGTGAATGTAGGGTGTCTCAGAAGCGATTCTTACACTGGTAAGGCTATAGGAGTTTAACCATTTGTGGGAAAGACAGCTAGCCCCAAATATAATTAATTCAGCCTTCACTCACCTTTCAGCTAGTTGAACCCCTTGACTGTCTCCGTTGCTGTTTCCTTATCATTTGCCACACAGAGCAGAATTTGGAGTGGAAGGAGGAGGTGGTTTGAGCAGATTGCAGTTGAAATAGCTCGGTTTCATAGGCTTTGCGAAAGCACAGCCATGTGAGTGCATTGCTGGGATCCCTTCCAGGACTTTGCAAGGGGCAGGAGCAAGAGAGGCACTCTGAAGCATTCGCTTTATCTTCTAGAATAAGCCTGCCTTTAGAAAGTCGCATGGCGTGGATCTGCAGCTCCACCATGTGCTGGGAAGAGTACTAGTCCGGGAAGGCCTTAACAGTTTGCATCCCAGTTCCTGGTAACAGGACTTTCTCACTGTTTAAAAAGCAGGAACAGAGCTGGCAGCATTGCTCTGTAGGTAAAGGTGCTCGCTGCCAACATGATGACCTGAGTTCAGTTCCCAGGTCTCACATGGTGGAAGAAGAGGGCTGATTCCCAAAAGTTGTCCTCTGTCTTTCCTACATGTCCCACAGTCTTGTCAATATCAACTTACAAGTCAGCTTTGAAAATAACCAGCCACCAGGTAGGCCCTCCTGATGAGCAGAAGCTGTGCTTTTCCTCTTTACCCTTCAGACCTGCCAGGGTTTTTTATGTGTGTGTCTTTTGCAAGGTTGCTGCCAGTCCACTGGTTTAATTCTTTGGTTGCCTTGACATTGGGGTCTCCCAACACAGCTGAGCCAATCTTTCCTTTCTTCTTGTTTGGCTAATAGATGGCTTTACTTCACAGGTGATTATTAGGTTTCACTGTGCTGGAAGACATTTTGGCATTTTCTGTGCCTATTCCCACCGGAATAGCTATCATTAGAGATAGTTTAAATTATCTTATGTATAGATTTATCTTTACATGCAAATACTATGTAATAATTAAAAATAATGTTTCCCTTTATTTAGAAATACCTTTGAATACTACTAAGAAGAAAAAATAGGCTAAAAAGCAAGATTTATAATACATGTTTTCAGAGTTAAAAATTATCTGTATAGATTTTAACATCAGAAAATTTATATGTTGGACCAGGACAGCCAAGCTTAGGCAGTGAAGGAAACCGTGAAAGACAGAAAGCTGGGAAAGATGTAACTGGACAAGGAGCCCATGGTTCAGCCCCAGCAAACAGCAGAACTTGGCAGCTTCAGCCACATGTTTCTGGCTTTTGAGTCAAGGATAGAAGACAGGGGTTCTGGAATCTCCCTCCATTAATGAATACCTCTGGGACAGTGTGTGGCTGTTGCATGAAGCTGTAAAGGTGAAGCCTAGGTTGCCTTGGAGACCCCAAGATGTTGGAGATGCCGGAGTTGGAGACACCTGCTGAGGAGAGCTGCTGACAGGGAGCAGAACCAGCCCAAGAGAGAGAAGTGTGTTGCAGTCAGCAAAGATGAAAGGGTTGGAGATCTGAAGAGGGCTGACATCAACACGGAGATGCAGAGTTTGGAGTTTGCCCAGCTAGTTTTGCATCTTGTTTTGATCAACTCTTTCCTCACTATGCTCCCCTTCCTTTAAATGCATTTTGCATGTGCTATGGCTACAAGTCTATGGGGGCCAGGGTAGTAGTAGTTTGAATAGGTATGACCTATTCACATAGACTTGTATGTTTTAATGCTTGGCCCTTAGGAAGTGCAATGTTAGGAGGTGTGGCCTTGTTGGAGTAGTTGAAAGAAGTGTGTCACTGTGGGAATGGGCTTTGAAATCTCTTATGCTCAAACTACACCCAGAAGAGGGACATAGGTCTCATCTGCTGCCTGAGGAGATAGATGTAGAACTCTCAGCTCCTTCGCCAGCACCTTGTCTGCCTGCATGCAGCCATGCTTCCTGCCTTGATGATAACGGAATGTAAACCAGCCTCAACTAAGTGTTTTTCTTTATAAGCGTTGCCATGGTCATGGTTTCTCATCACAGCAATAGAAACCCTAACTAAGACAGCGACCTAGACGGTTCTCACTGAGAACCTCTTCCTAATTGTTTCCACACTGTGTTAAACGTATGATTAAACTATCTATCGCTGATAGTCCCAAGTTATTACAGCTTGTGTTTTTACTTGTTTTTTTTTTTTTTCGTTGTTGTTGTTTTTGTCTGATTGTTGGGAATCAGACATTTTGGATGCTTGGCAAGCTATACTTTTGATCTACAGCCCCAGACCATTGTCTTAGGTAGAGTCAGGCTAGCTCTTCCTACCTGTGAACTCTATCTTATTCCCCCAGTGTGTGCCCACTAGTGGAGTGGACGTGACGGCAGGGGCCACTGCCGGCCCTGTCTTCAGTTGATTGTCTTCTGCCATGTTTCGTTTGCAACCTGCCTGGAAGGAGTGAGCAGTGGAGAGCGGATTGTCACTCGTTGCACAGCCCTGCCGTGTGCGAGTGCCCAGCTAAGTGGATGGAAACGTATGTGACTTTAATGAACAGGAAATGGTGTTTGGAAGTATGGCTAACAGTAGAAGCAGAAGCGAGCATGGAGATGACTAACCACCCTTCTCCCTCTCTCCTGGATGAGTGCTTCATCAGTCGCCACATGAGGCAAAAAGAATGAAGATCTAACCAAGTATGAAAGGAAGAGAAGCAAACACAAGTCCCAAATTACAGACTGTTAGAGATATGAATTATGCCCACTGCTGTTGAAGAAAAAACCCTTTATCCATGTTGTACACTGACCTTGAGATGTTAGAATTAAAAATTAGCAACTCATAAAATTTACGTATTTGGTGAGCATGAGGCAAAATCTTTATGATTTTTCCCCAAAATGTTCAAAATTATTTTCAGAAGTATTCAAAGTTTGTGATATTTAGTATAATGATTAAAATTTTCAAATTAAATATAATAATAGAAATAAAAATTATGCGTTGGGCTGGAGAAAGGGCTCAGTGGTAAAGAGCGCCAGCACATGAGTTTGTGTGTGACACGTGTAGAGGCTCTTGGGGGCTAGCGAGTGTCAGGTCCCCTGAAGCCAGGGTTGTAGGCAGTGTGACCACCTGAGGTGGTGTTGGGAACTGAAAGGACTCGGAGTTCTGTACAGAAACAGCTATCACTGAACTGCTGAGCTGTCTCTCCAGCCCTGTTAACTTGCTTTTATTTGTGTATATGGCTTACACTGTTGTGTATGGTTTCTGTTTGTATTTGGAACACGTTACAATATCCATAAACAGTCAGTTGTCGTTTTGATAGGAATTAGTGGAGTAAGGCAGCAAGGAACTCGAGACTGAGACCCCGTCTTGGTTATGAATCCTGGCCCTGCTGCCTGTTCCCTGTTTACCTCTTAAGATTTCTGTTTCCTCTTCTGTAAGATGGGGGCTAATGCCCATGCTGTCTGCTTGTGTTAGTGGTGATCCATGAAAATGCCTGTGTAACACTTGACTCTTGGTAACTAGGGAGTAGCAGGTGCTGCCTGCTAATGGTAGCTGTATTATGAATGAAGTTCCCCTCAGTGTATTAAATGGTAGCTGTATTATGAATGAAGTTCCCCTCGGTGTATTAAATGGTAGCTGTATTATGAATGAAGTTCCCCTCAGTGTGTTATCTGTTTCCAGATAACTAGTTACTTCCAAAGCTTAGTGACCTGGGACAGTAGTCCTTTGTTCTTCCCCAGCTTCTTCTGGGGATCGAGAATTCTAGAGTGGGTTGGCTGTGGTTCCCTTCTGTGCTCCTAGACGGGATGTTGCTTCCAAGGTAGCTTTTCACCTGGCTGTCCGCAGAAAGCTTTGGTTTTCGGGTCTCTCTGTAGCAGTGGCCTCCTGTCGCAGTTCATTCTCCTCAGAGGGAAAAAGAACAAGTCAGCCTCCACAGCGGCTTTTCTGACACAGGCTGTGGAATCAGCTAACAGCTCAGCCCTGTGTTGTGTGCCACAGGAGCAAGAATAAGACTATCAGAGAGGTGGATGATTGGGGCCAGCTTGGAGGCTGGATCCCACACTTCCATTGGCCTTCTTCTTCTGACTGTACTCACCCTGGAAGCTAGTCTCCATCCCAGCTTTTCCTCCATCCTAGGGGTTATTTCCAGCCTTTGGGTGCCCCAAGCCAGCATCCTGACCCTCTCTGTTCATTCTGGCAAGCTTTCCCATGTCAGTGTGGCCGTGCCATTCTTTTCAGGCACTCGGGCAAAAGGTCTAGCATTACATTGGTCTCATTTCTCTCACATCCCATTTTAGCAAATCCCTTGGACTTTTCCTTGAATGCAGGTCTAGAATTCTTACCCTTGCTTCCTTCTGGGCTGTCACCTTCTTGGTCTGTGCCACCCTCCCCTTCGGGTTATTGCAGAAGACTTCCACCTGTTCCTCAGCCTCTATAGTAATTCCCTCTTCCCCTCGCTGCTGTCTTTGAGGAGACTCAGATCATATTGTTCCTAAATAGTGTTTCCCTGGTACTGGAGAAAAGGACCACAGGCCTACTGCATTCCCAAACCTTGGCTCTGTGCATTTAGCCTTCCTTCCTGGGCATCTTCCTGGTTCTCACCATGCTGCAGCCCCAGAGAGTGCTCTTGACAGCTTCCCCTTCTGGGCCTTCTCTTGCTTCCCCGCCCCTTTGGCAGCCAAGCCTTCCAAGGCCACACAAGTCTCCAGCTTCTACAAGCTGCCTGCTGGTGTCCTCACTCACCTCCTATGCCTTACGCTTCCTTTTGTTCTTACCATCAGTTTACCTTCCCCTTTTGACTTTTGAACATTTATTAGATCACATGCAGGGATTCTTGTCTGTTGTATTCCGTGTTGTAATGATTGGCCTATCACATTTACATATTCTTAAACCATTTTTATTTTAAGAATGTGCTTTTCCACCCAAATGTGGTCGAAGTTAGGGTCCCAGTAATATCAGCACAGTGCTATTTCTTGCCCAAGATTAGTAGATCTTGATTACAGGGGTAAAAAAAGAAAAATATCATTTTGGTGTTTTCCTTATATGAACTGAATTGATGCAATTTAGGCATGTGATTCAGATGGAGAATTAAGGTCTGTGCAATAAAGAATTGGAAGTAATATGTGCTTAGAGATCCAACCTTTTTTTTTTTTCACCTTCTATTGAACTAAGAAAATTTGTATCTATTGTGTGAGGTGCTGGGCTATCATGCTACTCAATAGGTCTCTTGAACTAATTCTTAAATGAAATTTTGTATCCCTTAACAGACAAGCCTATATCCTGTGTTTGATTTGGATAGAAAAGCAAGCCGGCCATGTAGATTAGGAAAGGTGGGTGGTTTGACAACAGGAATGACAGAGCCAACTTTTCCTTACATAGGAAGAGTCTGACAAATTCAGGAAGGGTAGGTGTGAGGCTGTTGTGTCTCACCAAGTCCCCTGTTAGCTCTGTACATTACCGTGCTTGGTGCCATAGGAGTAGAGGGAGGTGGTCAAGCACCTAGACAGTGAACTAAAGCACTCCTGGCAGGGAAAGCACAGGGAGGATTTGGGGAGGAAGCATTGTATGAAAGGCTGGAAAGGCGTGGATGAGACTTCGGGAAAGACGGGCAAGAGCTGAGGCGGAACTTGCACGTTTTGAGTCATCCCAAGGGGATGCCGCGTTGCTGACTCTGGAACAGCTTGCTCTGCTTCATCTACCTGTGTCTCAGTGGAGCGGGGCTGGATCTGGAAGAGGGTTGACATGGATAACTATGTAGGTAGAGGCTTGGAACCCAAGACTGATCTGGCATTAGGTATTAAGAGCACCCTTGTTTGAAGGGTCATTAGCGTAGCCTGGGATCCCCCCTTTTCTCCTGAACTCTAGGTGTTCATAAGACCATGTCTACTGGTATCTCTTTAGTTTTATGATCTCTGAATCTTGGGGATACAATGCTAGAATGTTGCTTTGACTTTTCAGAAGAAATTGATTCTATTCAAAGATTTAAAGTGTTTATTCTTTTAAAAGTAACCTACAAGCCAACCTGTTGATGAAATCCAGTGATCCACTTTCCAAAAGCATATGTGCTAATGAAGACAGGGCTCTGTCCTTAGCACGTGAAAAGCAAAGAGAGGCTGGACAGCGTCTCTTTCCCTACTGTAAAGAGGACACTAACAAGCTGCAGAGATACTGCCTTTCTTCCTTCTTCTAGAGGTCCAAAGCGTCTGGAAGGGCCACACCTTGCCTGGCTGGTTTCAGTATAGCAGTGGAGGGGCCTTCACTGTTTTAGTAAGAACTTAACCTTCCCTTCCGATTGCTCTGTCTGTTCCTGCCTATAAGGCTAGTCGTGTTTCCATCAGTCACACCGCTCTCTGCAGAGGAGAACCCTGCTGCTGTATACTGTTCAGTTCATACAGCAGGCATGCGTGTGTCCATAGGTGTGTACTAAATATACACATACATGTATTTCCAATTTTCTTGCTAGATTTTGGCCCTGATTGCATTCATCTGCATCGAGACCATCATGGAGTGCTCCCCGTGCGAAGGCCTCTACTTTTTTGAGTTCGTAAGCTGCAGTGCATTTGTGGTGACTGGGGTCCTGCTGATTCTCTTCAGTCTCAACCTTCATATGAGGATCCCCCAGATCAACTGGAACCTGACAGTGAGTACACCGCTTGGCTCTCCAGAAGAGGACTCTCTCTCTCGTCATGTTTAGCTCTAGTTCATTTGGTCTTTAACATTCCTTACTGGGTTGAGTAAAATTCCACAAGTAAAGTGAATTCTAACAATGGTAAAACATCGTAACAGTTGTGGGCTTTTCCCATGGCCCTAGACACTAGGGCAGGGTGTGTGGGCTGCAGCCCTGAGTGAAGGCAGGACCTTCAGCTAAGCCTTCCCACTCTACCAAGGCTGTAGTGCCTATGGGTTCCTTACAGGTAGAGAGAGTGAGGCACTCTTACGCTCTGGAGTACCCTCAGTGATCCCTGTGATCCTGTACATGCTCATCAACAAAGCAAGAGCAGGGTATAAAAATCCTTTACATTCAAGAACAAATGAAAACACCAAAGTTCAGGAAAGCAGGACTGACAAGTTCTGAACATTATCAGACCAAATTGACAAGAGGGTCCAAACGAGGGTTAGACCCAAAGCATTGACTCTACCACTGGTGCCTGGTTCCTGCAGGCACCTGGGGAAAGAAACAGGAGCTGTCTGTGTGTATAGTGGGGCTGCTGTCGTGGTATGTCCTGGATCACGAAGCAGGGAAGGTCTTTCTTATCAGATAGTCCCTGTGTTATCCCATTGGGCAAAACACAAAAGGGGTGGGGTGAGGGTAGGGATTTCCTACAGGAGGTACTGATTAGAAAAATTGTCAGTTATAAACTCAGCTAGTTTTGTTGTAGCTTTGAAAGTGAAGGACAATTATATGCTAGGTTTTATTTTATTTTTGAAACAGGATCTCATGTATTCCAGGTTGGCCTCTTATTCATTATGCGGCCAAGGATGCTCTCGAACTCCTGATTTTCCTGCCGCCACCTCTCAAGTGCTGAGATTATAGGCAAGCATCAGTCTCCTCGGGGTCACTGTTGAGACGAGTGCTCCTGGTTATGCATCGATTCAGTGGATCCAGGCAGGGCTGTGCCTGTGCCAGCAATTGCTAGTGTGCTAAATAATATGATGGCTGGGAGTCAGCTCTGGACAGAGCCCACGCTCCCTGCCTGGCAGCTTTCCTCTAGCCCGTGCAGACGCTCAGCAGGAGCCATGGCTCCTGGGTCTCTGCTGCACAGGCATGGTGCTATTAAGATAGAGTGTTGACTGGGTAGTGGCCTGTGCTTTTAATCCTAGCCCTTGGGAGGCAGAAACAAGCAGAACTCAGTGAGTTTGAGTCTGGTCTGTATCACAAGTTTTAGACCAGTCAAGGCTACACAGTGAGACTCTCTCTCAAAAAAAGAAAAATAGAATAAAAAAGATAAAGAAAAAAAAAGGTACCTGCCAGTGTTGATGGTGTAGTCAACCAGCCCCTTAAACAGATTAGGTTTTTCCTGCTTCTCCAGTGAAACTCAAAGGCTATGAGGTGTGACCCAGGATGCTGAGGACCTGATGCTAAAACAGGGATAACAGAAGTGCTGGTGAATGCTTAAAGAAGGACCCCAACTGTAGGCCAGACACTGTGCTTGGCTCATTGATTTACTCTCCAGAGCAGCTCCAGGAAGAAGAGATTGCTATCCCCACTTTAAAACACAGAGAAACAGTGCAGCCTGTCTGAAGTCATCCGTTAGCTAGGTCCCGAGTGGCTGTGTCTCTGAGTCACTGTTACCGTCCTTTCCACAAGGAAGGCAGCAGTTATACCCATGCAGCACTAGGTTAGTTAGTAACCTCACCCACTTCGCAAAAGGCTTGTTGAAAATCCTCCAGGCTTTGGTGGTACAGAAGCTTGAAAGTCTGTTAAGAAAGTCTGTTTTCAGTGTATGAATGCCATGTTTTAGATGGCGCACAGGAGAGAATACCGGGAGATGCCCTAGTTTCAGTACATTTATATTTTTGGTAAGCTTGGCCTAATCTAAATGATATGAGAACCTTTTCTAAAAGGTGACACGAAGCAAGACTTGGTGGCACACACTTTTAATCCCAGCACTTGGGAGGCAGAGGCAGGGTGATCTCTTAGTTCAAGGCCAGCCTGGTCTTAATAGCAAGCTTCAGGCCAGCCAAGGATACACAGAGAGACCCTGTCTTAGAACATAAAATAAAAAGGTGACACCGGAAGACTGTGGGTACTCAGTGGCAGGCTATTGGCTTGTGTATGTAAAAGGCCTGGGTTTGATGCTCAGCACTACAAGCAAATAAATTAACCCGAACGCTGCATGGTAAGCAGCGTTACCAGTTTTGGTTGCTCTTTAAGTCAAGACTTGATGACAGAGGTAAAGGTATATCACGTTCTCTCCAGTGAGCAGTGACACCGAGAATGACGTCTGCAGACACAAGAGAAACAAGCTTCATGGGCCTCAGTTGGAAAGTTCTTCAGTTGCTTTGCAAATTATTCTACTTTTTTCTTTTTCTTTAGGATTTGGTCAACACTGGACTCAGCACTTTCTTTTTCTTTATTGCCTCAAT
The DNA here is from genome assembly GCF_018167655.1 of Microtus oregoni. Taxonomy (NCBI): domain Eukaryota; kingdom Metazoa; phylum Chordata; class Mammalia; order Rodentia; family Cricetidae; genus Microtus; species Microtus oregoni. Next base: position 48,847,408 of record NW_024543063.1, read on the forward strand.
TGTACTGGCTGCTTTAAACCACAAAACCGGAGCGGAAATTGCTGCCGTGGTAAGCAGACTAGATTGGTTTAAATAGGCTGAGTCTGCACCTTCTGAGACTGTCCCCTGGCATGTGTCCTAGTCACCTCCTTTAAGTGTTTCCAGAGATGAGGGGTGGTGGTCAGATAGCAGGAAGGGTTCACTCTCCATGCTCTGTTCTGGCTTGCTGTTGGTTTATAAAGAACATGTATCACTTGTGATGGGTGAGGGTGGGTAGGAAATTGGGCCAGCAAGATGGTGGTGCAGTGGGTAAAAGGCACTTGCTGCCAGGCCTGATGACTAAATCCCATCCCCAAGTCCAAATTGTCCTCTTATAACCACCTATGTGCCGTGGTACACCTCCCACCCCAACGAACAAAATAATGCATAAATGCATGTAATAAGCATTTTATTTTTTTATTTTTCGAGATGGTTTCTCTGTGTAGCTTTAGATCCTGTCCTAGAACTTGTTTTGTAGACCAGAGGCTGGCCTCAAACTCACAGAGATCCTCTTGCCTCTCTTCACGAGTGCTAGGATTAAAGGTGTGCGCCATTACCACCAGGAATAAGCATGAAGCAATAAAATATGAAGCTGATTGTTCTTCCAACACGTCAGGAGATCCATCAAGCTAGACTAAGAGGTTAAAATCCTACTTCATCTGCCTGGGCTGCCCAGGTGAGAGGCAGGAGGAGGGCGTGGTGATACAGAGCATGGGCCTGATGGCTTCCTGTCGAGTTCTCTTGTGAGACGCAATTCTTTCTATATTATATCTGGTCTTTATTATATTTTTACTTGTGGGTCCAGTGATCATGAATTGCATGCAGTAAAAGAGGTACTTCTGTGATTTAAAAATAAAAGTAGTTCAAGGCCGGGTGTGGTGGTGCACACCTCTAATCCCAACACTCAGGATGATTTCCTTAAATTTCACATGGAAAGTTCTAGATCAGCCAGGGCCTCATAGTGAGACCCTCAAAATAATATAGTAATAACAATATTAATAAATATTTTAAAAAGATAATGGGCTGGAGGGCTGGCTTAGTTGGCAAAGTGCTTGCCATGTAGGCATGAGACCCTGAGTTTCAGCTACCAGAACCCATGTAAAGCTGGATGTGGTAACAGGTACACCCATAATACCAGCGGTCCTAGGGCAGAATCTCATGGGGTCAGCTAGCATTGAGAAGGAAACTACGTGTCCCAAGGTAGAGAGGTACAGGGATGGATCAGCCAGTGCAGTTCTTGGACAGCCCCCAGAGAGCCATGGGTGGGTGTTGTGTATGACCGGTTAGATTCACCCTCCTTATCTTTCATGCCCAGGTCATCTAGGTGGCCAGCATGACCCAAGACAAGAAACCTCATCCAAAACAAGAGAGGGTTGGCACCCAAGGTTATTCTTTGACCTCCAAATGCATGATACCCCTGTCCTCCCCTGCTCCCAGAGAGAGAGAGAGAGAGAGAGAGAGAGAGAGAGAGAGAGAGAGAGAGAGAGTAAATAAACCCGGTAGTGTTGGCACATACTTTCTTTAATCCCAGTACTCGGAAGACTGAGGCAGTCTGATCTTTTGAGGCCAGCCTGGTCTAGAGAACAAGTTCCAGGACAGCCAGAACTACACAAACTCTGTCTTGAAAACAAACAAACAAAAAGTAGTCAAGCAGTAGTGGTACCACCTTTAATCCCTTTAATCATGGGAGGCTGAGGCAGGTGGATTTCTTTTAAGTTCGAAGTCAACCTGGTCTACAAAGAGAAACAAAAAGAAGGAAGAAAAGAAACAGATTTAAAACACTCAAAAGACCTTTTCGATGTCTTCATGCCAGCTTAGATTTTCCGTGGGTCACGTGACTTCATCCAGATCACAGCTACACCTGAGTAGGGCTGGGGATCTGATATTACTGGAAGGGGCCGCACACAGCTTGGGTCCCTATGACAACACTCAGCCTTAGCTTCAGGACACATGCACAAGGGTAAACTGTGATTGTGTATTTTAGATATTTGGCTTCTTGGCAACAGCAGCCTATGCAGTGGGCACATTCCTGGCTGTGCAGAAACGGAGAATCAGCCTCCGCCAGCAGAGCACTAATGACTACATCCGAGCTCGCACTGAGTCCAGAGATGTGGACAGTCGCCCCGAGATCCAGCGCCTGGACACATGAGACCCTCCAGGAGTCCTCCCTCCGCTGCCCGCACACCCATTCTTCTAATCAAGTTTTCTTTCTCTCAGCACGCCAGATTTTTGTGTGGTCCAGTTGAATTTTGTCCTGTTTGGTAAAAATTCACTTTGGGAAAGGGTGCCTAGAGTGACTGATCTGTGGTGGCCTGAAGAGCCCAGGTCCTCCAGCATTGGGTGCCTGTGGGGGCAGCCGACTTCAGTGCCTGCTCCAGGGCTGAACTGTCTGTCTCAGAACACACAGTCTCATCTGACTCTGAGCCGCCCTGCTTTGTGTATCTGTGACCAGTCTAAACTGAGGTGGCTTTGAGAAGATAGCGGTACAGGGCTGCAACAGCAGTGAGGTTCTTGGACAACCCCTAGGGAGCTAGGAGTGAGTGTGGAGTCTGGCTGGTTAGATCCACCTCATTGTCTTCCATGCCCAGGGCACCTAGGCAGCCAGCGTGGCTTGGGTGGGACTGAGGGGCTTGGTGAATAGATGTGCTCCTGTAACCTCCTTGCCAGGTCTTTATGTTACAGGGACAGGAAAACCTAGTGCCCTGTGGGACCACTGACTCACAGAACAGTGACCATTTGTCTCCTACCCTGCTGAGAGAGCACTTGATTCCTCCTCAAACGAATCACCTTCCTGTGGGCCATACTCACTTCCTGGGGTGGAGGCCATCATCTCTGCCAGTCCCCTGCCTACCTTCCACATCTTGAGGCTGAATTGCGGCAGTTTCTGCACCTTTACCCTCTCAGGTGAAAGCTGCAGAAGAAACCGTACGTCCACCAGCAGTGGCACTGGCTACGGATCACGCTTGTGTATGTGGGGCAGGCAGAGTGTGTGTATGTATGTGTGTTAAAAAGTGGCACACTCAAATTCACATTTCTATTGTATGGACATGTCTAATTCTCTGAATATCCAAGACAAGCTCTAAAGTGATTCAGAGTCAGTTTATCTAGGATTTGAAAATACTTGAATCTGCACCAGGACACATCTTTCCACAGATGTGCCATAGGCACTATTGTCATTTTGGGTCCTCATTATGAACACCAGTCCTGCAACATGTTAGGAATTCTAGTTACATCAGGCTTTTGGATTGGTTCTTGATAAACTGAAGATTATTTTCGTGGTAAATGAGTTGAGCAGGCCCCTATCATGCTGTAATTTTGTTGTTGTTGTTAATTGTTGTTGTTGTTAGAGACTAATTATATCTTTTTGGAAAATTGTTTTAACATGTCAGGTTCTCTCTCTGAACTGTTGATGTTTACAGACCTTATTGTAGCTCTAATATTTTGTGTGTAGCCTCACCGAGAAGACATGGCTGTTGGAAAGGTATTGCAATAGCAGAGAGCCCCCACCATCTCCTACTGAGACTGTCCATAGCCTGAGCAGTGTCTTTTGTAGTTCATAACCCAGAAGCGGGTGGCAAGGCTGGGGGAGGAAAGTCTGAGGAGGTGGGTGCCCCTGTGTGCATGGCTCTGCATCATTCAGGGAAGAGCAGTGATGTATGGTTGAGTAGCAAAGAGGAGCTATTGTCGAATACCACTGCGGGGCTCCGGAGTCCACAGGAAGTAGGGTCAGGCTGTATCTGGCTGGGGGCCGGGTTGAGGGGTACTAGAGGTTGACTCCTGAAAGCCAGCATCCAGTGTAATTCAGTGCTGCTGGGGTTCCATGTTGGCAGTATCCGGGTCACATGTTCAAAGGATAGCTAGTCTGGGATAATTCCCCTCCCTGCTCCTCTTCTCCTCTAGAATGCGGCCTGGGTCTGGCCCTTGCCCAGCTCCTGGTAGAGATTTCTGTCCTTGAATGTCGTGAGGCTGTCAGTATACCTTGTGTTGTTGCAACTTTGAACCTGTTGCATGTTGTGATACAGAGGGAGTGGATGACATCTGGACTTTTATCTGTTTTACATGGTTATTTTGAATTTGTTGAGTATGTCTACACAATCAAAATCAAATTCCCTTTAAAATAGGGTCACAAAGACTTGGCCTATATCAGATGGGCCCCCCTTGGAAGGACCACCCTGAGCTCTATCATGTTACTGGGCCTCAGGAAAAAGCCACCTTTGAAGTGAGCTGGAAGAAAGAAGCATTCAGACTGGATTGCTGCTCATTTTCCCAAGTCACTTCAATAAAACCATTTTATCATGTGCTGAAAGGAGGCCTCTGAGAGTATTGTCAGCTGAAAGACATAATCCCGAGGCCCAGTGAGACCGTGAATACTGAGATACGATAAAAGTGCTACAGTCTTAGGGCCTGAAAGACTTGACTTAGTTGCATCTTGGTGTCAGAATTATCTTTGTAATTATTTATATCCCAGTAACTATTTAATATCCTTTGTGTTATGAAGCTTCCCTGTGGCTTTTGTATATGTATTTCCTTGTACTATTTAACTAGCTCCCATAGAGCCAGAAGTGGTTTATACACGTTCTAATAGCGTGATGCACAGCCCCACTCCTGTACAGCCAACGTGGTGAGGAGAAGCCATGAAGGGAATATGGTTGCCTACAGGGAATGCAAGGATGCCTGTCTTTTTCTTGTCATGCTTCTATGCAAACAAAATAATCTAGATCTGGGTTTTTAAATGATCTCTGCAAATTGAAAAAAGCATATTTTTGTGTTTATTAAGTCTATTACGGACCAGAGTCACTTAGGTTTTGGGCATTTTAAGTCAACCTTAGCTTATTTTGTTTCCCTATGGGATGACTGACTTTCCCAGTTGGAGCAAAACTTGAAGGGAAATGCAGTTGTTGGGAGCATCTGGTGTGGCCATGGAGATGTGCGGTTCAAGCCCTCTCACATTTGGTACTTTGGATGAATGTAAACACTGACATCCTCAGAGAAGGTGTGGCTCTGTATCTGTTGACTGGGTGGCATTCACCACTGTTCTCTACCCTTCCTGCAAAAGGCACAGAGGGTAAGCCCTTTTCCTTTATGAATGGAGAGCAAGGAAACCCAAGGTACTTACTGCCTCCTAGGAAGGGTGAACACAGTGATGGAATGGATTCTCTTCAGAGAAGTTCCACTTAAAGTGATTGCCATGCAGGGCAGATTGCTTTTGTCTACAGAAAAAGCAAGAATGCAGAAAGCTGCCCACACCCAGTGCCCATATCTTTCTTAGCAATGTGCTAAAACACCGGAGTGGGTAGAGCCTGGCCACAGGGAAGCCAGCAAGGACCAGCCGTGGTCCTTGTGCAGTGAGCACTTGACCTTGGGGCCCTTTTACAGGTGACTAGAAGGCTCACACCCATGGGCAGACCTGGTACACCTGGCTCCCACCTGTGCTGGGTGCTTCTGGAGAGAGTTTTGTGGCTCACCTGAAAACTTTTTTTCTCTTTTCAAGTTTCTTCTATCTTCTTTGAAGGTTTTTCTAGTGGTCCAGGCAGTCTTAGAAGAAATGAAGGTCTAACTCTCTTGTCCCTGCACGTATGTGAATTCTTGCTTGCCTTGAATGAGCCTCGACTAGTTCTGTGTGTGACACAAACTGTGCTATGTGAAGAAAGCCCCTTCCCTGTCTATGAGGTGGCCTGAAGGTCAGAATCCCTGTGAGTCAGTCTTTGGAGCATGGAGACTTGTGTCTAATTTAATGACCATGTAGGTGGTTCCTTCTCTGCCATCTGTGTTCAGAACACAATAATTCATGGTTTGTGTGCTCCTGCCTAACTGCCTTTTTCTCAAGGTGTCACCTGCATAGCAATAGTGACATTAAGCAGGTAGCAGAAGGGATGGGGTATACGCTTCCTAGATAGAGAATTGTTAACTGGTTCTCAAGCAGGAAAAAAAAAATGCTTCTAGCATGTGAAGTTTCCAGGGTTTCTCTCCTATTTTATCACACCTACCCCATAGGGGCCAGCTAGGCAGAGAGTTTGGTGGACACAAGGTTTGCATCACAGGCCTGGCGGGAGGAGGAGGCTGCAGCGGGAACAGAGACAGCATAGATGGCACTTGATGTGTTCATACCCCCTGCTGCACTGGAAACACGTCCTTATGCCTCCTCTTCAGAAGAGTGAGGGCTTGTGCTCCCCGGTGGACTTGAGGCCAAGAGCTGGATGTTAGAGACCGCCAGCCCCAGTGCTGGCATCTAGTCTGGGTCTGAGCAGGCGATAGCTGCCTCAGGTGCGTTCCTGGCAGGACACAGACCTAACGGGCCTGTTCTCTTGACTTTGTTAGCTCTCACCTCCTTAATCTATTGTTTTTCTTCTCAGCAGACATCTTTAAAAGAAATCAGATCTGTCTGGTTGAGAAAGTAATTTGAAATATTTGACCTATCTATGTTTATGTAGCCTTTATCTCTGAAAGAAAATGCCATCTGTGTTAGATCTAGAATTTTCTTCTGAAAGGGAATGTTCTCTTGGATTTCATGATAGTCAGTGTAGCTTTGGATGTAAGTTCTCAGGCTTTGGGAATTTTTATTTTCTTTCCAGTTTCTCCTATTCAAAAAAAAAAAAATACCTAAGAGGAAAGAGGGTGTGTGGCCGAGGGGCACAAGTCTCTTGTGCTCAAAGCACTAGCCACTCGCCCGGAATCAAGTTGAGATTGTAGGCCCTCAAACGGTATATTTGTGTCATTAGTTTACCCTGTCAGCCTTTCTATTCTGATACTTCCAGTTCCGGTGAGCCTTTGGTTAAGGGTTAATGTCACTTGGACTGTGGCAGGTTAGCGGGGCTTGTTTCGTTATTAATCATGGTAAGAACATGCCTGCAGTCACTTCACTCAGCTTTGTTAATGGGATGTAGGGCATGGCCAAGAGGTTTGTTTGTTTTTCTTTCATAATTGTTTCTGAAAAGAGAGATGCTGCTAATACCTCAGCAGAAATTACCTCGCCCCTCCCCCCCCCCCCCCTTTAATCAGAAAAGCTACCCAAGGAATGGCCAAGAGAGAGGACAGTGCAGGAGGCTTGTGTTCACTCCAGCCTAAGGCAGGGCCAGGCCTGACTGATGCCGCCTCCTTCCGCTAACCCTGCTTTGCTTACAGATTTAGCAAGTTTCACAACTCTTCTTGTGGCAGTGAAGAGGACAACCCTTCTGGGCTTAAATTGGCTGGGTCAAGGCTGGAGAGGGCAAGAGCAAGGGCTTGCTGTGGCCCAGGCCCATCTTTCATTACTAACTCTGTCATTACCATTGGAAAAATCATTCAGATCATGATGAAATTGACCCATTTGCCTAAAAGCATTGCTTTTTAATAAGTTGATTTTGTTTGACATGGTTCCAGCTGGAAGAATGCTAGGGAGTGAAGCTGTCTGTGTATGTTGAAGTTTAAGGACTTTAGGGACTCATGGCAGAAACACTGAGCTAGTTATTACAGTCTGCATTTTTTTAAGTAGGCAGTTCTGTCCTTGTGAATTTTATGATAAATAATCACTTCACCTTTGGTGCCTTCCATGTGTCACATAAGCACTCTTGTCAATCATGGATTTGGGGGGGGGGGTTACATTTAGTTAAAACAGATAACACTATTTTTGTAGCATGATTGTGTCCTTTCAATATTGCTTTCCACAATACCCTAGGTCTTGACATTTGGGCCATTTTCGTCTTAAGCTTCCTATGCAGTTTTCAAAGTCAGACACCTCCAGCAACTCCTGCCCCATGCACTGTGTTCTCCCCACACTGCACATTTGCTGATTAGGCCTGAGAGTCAGAGGACCTTTCTTTAAAAAAGGTCGTGTCCCTGTAATTCTATCTGACATCATTCGTTTGTTAGACTGGGAGAGCTGCTGCTCACCTGCAGCAAGAGGAAAGTGGTCTCGTTTTTTCAAGTTTTGTCTGTGCCCTGCCTTCCTGCTCACTGAGTCTGACAGAAAGAGCTTGCATTTGGCTCCTTGCCCTCCCTCCCACCCTAGCCAGTCTCAGGCTGTTCTCTGGCCAAGGGCCACTGCTTCCTAGCAGCATCTCAGCCTTGCTCTGGGACTCACCCCACTTGGATTCCAGGTAGGGTTGTGGAGGCCCTGGTGGGTGGCCTGAATGTAGGTCCCCTGCTGTGACAAGCTGGATAAAGCCAGGGCACAGCTTAGCCACTTTCTGCTTTCCTGGCCCTGCTCCTTGGATTGTCTGGTCAGGAAAAGCTCAGCCGTTGTTGAGTAAAGGTACGGATTCTCTGAGACATTAACTTGTAGCTCCTTGTCTTTGTCCTTTTGAAGAGTCAAAACGTGGTTCTGCGGGGAAAAGTCATCAGGTGGCTGAATGACAGCTTCCTGCCAGGATGGGCCACTGGCACTTCATTTAACTAGTGGCACTTTGGGGGACAGTGTTCATAGTTACTACATTTTGTTTCTGTAGTCTGGTTTTCTTTGAGACAGGGTCTTGCTAGGTAGTCTTGGCTGGCCTTTAACTTGTAAGTGATCATCCTGCCCCTTGTCGTAAACGCTGTGGTACAGGAATGTGTCACCATGCACAGCTAAAGCTTGTCTTTTTGGCGGTTTATAGACATGGCTGTGGGCATTCCAACGTGAAGGCTGTTGAACAAACTGATGTGTGTTGTTTGCAGTACTGAACTTCGCCTCCTGACCCATTGGACATGGCCACTGTGGGTGAGCCCCCCAACTCTCGGGTTTCACCCTGTGCTTGAAATAAGTGATGTGGGAGCCCCATGGCGTTTGCTCCCCTTAATTGCCCCTGACAGCTGACAGAGCCTCACACTGCCCTCAGCCTCCCCACTTTCCTTTGAAGGACCAATTTTTCATGGTACTTGTCTTGATTGTTTTCATAGTGTTCAAATCTGTATTTTTGTATGTAGAGGGAAATAATTTTCGACACTAATCACTAATGAATATTGTCATGAAGGAGTTCTTGTTTAATAAATGGACACATAAAATGTTTTAGTCTCTCCTTTCTCCTCACTCCTGCAAACAAATTTGCTCTGTAGAGGTGACAGAGCCACAGTCAACAGGCTGTAACCAGTTTGCCAGGCTCCAGGGCATTGCACAGCCTGGCTCTGCGTCTGGCTGTCCACGTGTTTTAGTGTGCATTTCCAGTGATGGTGCGCAGAAGGCTTTGCCGCTCCCCGGGTACTTGGGCTTGAGTGGTGACTGGGTTCCTCATAGCAGCTGCTCTGAGCTCCCTGCTCAAGACCCAGGTTTTGGTTGTTGGAGGACACACCATCCTAGCCAGGCTGCCTGCTCACCCTTCACTGCCTTGACTAAGATTGAGTAGAAGGCAGTGGTGGTCAGATGCTGCTGCCCAGCAGAGATGAATACTGCCGCACCGCTGCTGGCGGCCACCAGGACCCACCGTGGCCATTGAAATGGGCAGTTATTGCAGGCGGCGGGTGCGTTTCTCAGTCGGGCACACTCTGAGCAGGTAGGCACTTTGTTTTTAATCCATTGTGGCATTCTTTTAGGGAGGGGATTTACATGCAAGGTAGGAAGAAGGTTACAAACAGCTTAAGACATGGGCCCGGAGCTCTGGCTCATTCATGGGGCCTCTCAGGCCACAGAAATGCCATTTGTTACATTGCTTTTGAATAAAAAAGTTATAAAAAAAAGTTAGAAAACATCAAAGACACACACAGCATCAACCCCCAAGTGAACACAGAGAAGGCCCATGTCAGCAGGCCTGTCCAGGTGGCTCCCAGGAGAGGGCTTGACTGGGCCCGCCCAGCCACATGTGACTTTGTCACCCACCGCCACTGCCCTGGTAGACAGACAGGTCTTTGGGCTCTTTGCTGAAAAGGTCTCAGACCCACAATGGAAGACTTGGCTAGTTGGGTTTCTCCCCATTTTACAGTGAGGAGGGAAACTTCTCGAACAAAGATTCCTGAAAGTCCTCTCAACAAAGTGCAGGCGTGAACAGGAGCCTCCACGCAGAGCCCACCGGGGCTGGGTGGGTCAGCCTGCTGTGACCACTCCCCACGCAGCTGCCTGAACCGCAGTGACTGGCTCCATGTGATGTCTGCTCTGCTCCCATGGGGCAGCGAGGTTCAAAGGCTCAGGTCTTCAGGACAGAAACGGGAGAAGGCAGGATATTCAGTCTCCTCAGGCGCCAGCTCAGCAGTGCTAAGCCAGCACAGCCAATTTGAGTGTGAGGCTCAGGGGCCATAATCTTGGAGACCTGCTCCTCGGTCTGCTCTCCCGTGGGTGTCCACTGTCATGCTCCTGTAGCCCCATCAGGACGGTATGGATGGCAGGCCTGAGTGGCGCCAGGCGCAGGCACACACAGGCCTTCTCAGTCTGAGTCGGAATCAGAGCTGGAGTTGGAATGATCTGAAAGGAAAGTAGAGAGTGCTGGCAATAGTCCCTGGAGTGTGGGTAGGAGGGGGCACTGCCAGCAGGAGCCCTGGGCCCAGCTTCTCCCATAGTGACAGGCTGGGCCTTGGGCTACAAGGGGATAGGGCAGGCACTTCTCTTCAGCCCAAAGTCCAAATGCATCTTTCCCAGGACGTCCCTTCTCACCTGAGGATGTCAGAGTTGTACAATTGCACCCTTTTCTCCACCCCCATTCAGCAGGACAAGGCAAAGACAACAATTTCTTGTTCCTGAACTAAAATACACTAGAAAATGGACAAGCTTTTTGGTTGTTGTTTTGTAAATGTATTTTGTGGGTTTAGCTGTTTATTTTATATTGTGAGATGAATATAAAACATTTTGTCATGTTAAAGTCAATTAGTAATATAACTTTAAAGACTCCTGGAATCATACCATTAAAGATTATTCTGTAGAACCTTCTGGAATCTCATGCCTTACTAGTACCTGACCCTAGCAATGGTGGCTGTATTTTAATGCTCATCACCTCTCCAAGCCCTGGTTCTTACCCCTCATCCATTAGCCAGTGTATAAGTAAGACAAGCTTGTTATAGTCATAGCTAACATATAGACCAATTATAAATACTTTTGCAGCAAAAACTCCTGTCTTATATTAAAACCACACCAAATATTCAAAATGCATGTCTCCATGAACATTTATGCTCCGATCCCGGAGCTGGTTGGCCAGCATTTGCTGCAGGTCCCAAAGGCTAGAAAGCAACATCCAGGAGCATTTAACCTGTTTGCCACAGACCAGGAATGAGTTTCCAATGACATTCACTTTTTAGCAGCGGGACAGTGTCTAGGAATCCCAACAGGATACTGATAGCCTCTAAACCTAGCCATCTAGGTCCTACTTCAGATATTTAGTACAATGGGGAAGATCCTACAGCCAGGATCAGCCCTGAGATCAACTCTGTCTAGCCACACAGTACTGATGGCCTGCTCCAGAGAAGTATCTGGCCCAGATTGATGTTCTTTGGAGAAAAAAAAAAGATCCAAACAAGTCAGATAAGGGGTGCTATGAGTTTGAGACCAGCCTGGGCTACAAAATGGGTTCTAAGCCAGTGAGTTACAACAGAGTGAGGTTCTATTTCAAAAACAACAACAAAAACCAAGCCCACTGTGCCTGTGTCTGCCTGGGTACTGTGGGCTCCCAAGCGGGAAAGGGGAAAGGGCGTAGTGTGTTGGTCTCAGAGACACTTCCTACTTCAGCCTCAAACTAACCAGGTGTCCCCAAGGAAGGGCAGAGCCCTACAGCCATCCTAAAAGGGATCAGTGGGGATTCTCAGAAACCATGCGGAGTGGCCACTCACCTCCTGCTGTCTCTTGGGCTGTGGTCTCATTTGCAGAGTCTCCTTGCTTGAGGAATTTGGCCACTTCATTAAAGATCAGGTAGAAGTCAATTGCAAACACAATTGTGGCAAAAAAGCCAAAAACCTGTGGGATACACGCATGGCATATGGCATATGGACAGGGTGGACGGAAGCATCATGAAGACTGGGCTCATGGACCAAGAGACTGGGCATATGCAAGCAGCAATGAGGAAATGCTCCAACCAGGACGGATGGACAGGCACAGCCTTTCTGAGTTATGGCAAATAGGGGAGATGGGCTGTGAGCCTGGTAGACACAGCCGTTCAACTCAGGACAGACTAAACTTTTAACTAGACTGGCATGGCAGAGACCCACATAGGGACCCAGTGCCTAAGCAGGGGCAGGATCTGCCCGGGTCCCACTGTAGAAGCCAGTGCCAAGGGGGATGACCTGGAGCGCCAGGGAAGGGGCGCTGCTGGGTAAGTCCACTAGGGGGCAGGGCAGCCACTCACTCCAGCTGCTTTGTAAGCTCCATCTGAGTATTTGGCGACAGCTGTGATGGAGATGACGAAGTAGATGAGGGCAGCCGTGACACAGCGCAGGAAGTCCTGGGGAGAGAGAGACATGTCCACACTGAAGGTGCCACAGCACGGGCAACCAACACAATCAGCCCTAGCCCTAGGACATGAGTCCCTGTCCTAGCTCCACCTGTATGCCCTGGCCCTAATCTATTCTTCATGTGTCTTGTTCTGCAGGCTTCTAGTAGCTTATATTGCCCCATTCTTGGTCCTGCTGGGTTTTCTCTGCTCTGTGGGTAGCAAATGGGTTGTTTACTATGCTATCACTGACTCTGCAGTTTGGCACAAATGGGAAGTGGAGAAAGTCTAGCTTTCCAAGAGGCTTGACCTTGCCACAGTGAGATCCGTTTATGATCCTAGTCTTTGTTTAGTCCTTAGGGTGGGGCTACAGTGAGGGCAGCTGCCACCAGGTGGTTACATGGATGTTGGGGATAAATTCAAGGGAACCTTTGCGACCCATTTTCTATGATCCACTTTATCCATTAAAGGGCACTCTTGGGACTGTAAGGTCCTCGGGTGATCAAACAAGAGCAGGTGCCAGCTGACTAGAATCTAGGAAGTCCCACAAGTCCTCAGTGACTCCACCCTGCTGAAAATGGCTTGAATGCTTGTGGCTGAGGCACATTCCTTCTCCAAGACCAGAGCAACAGCTCCACCTGGTGGTCAGGAGCCTTCTTTGGGTGCCCAGCTTCACAGAACAACGCAGGGGGGCGGGGGACTTACAACTTATCAGGTCCCGCTGTCCCAGTGCTGCTGGTTGGGCGGGGGTGGAGGCCCAGATTCTTCAGGTGACAGCCAACCCCTTCCTCTTGGGTCCCCGGATCCTTACCATCATGGGCCAGCACAGGCCCTGCCACTTGTCATTCAGCTGCATAGCATCAGCAAAGAGGAAGTAAACAGCCAACAGGAACTCCAGCAGAGGTACGGTGAGGAAGGCAGATGCCGAGGACACCACGTAGCAGATGAAGGTAATGAATGAGAGTCCCTGTGGAAGAGCAAGGACAGTCAAACATTCTTGCCACCTCCCCCCCAACCCCCCAGGCCAGGCCAGGACCCTGAGTCCCCATACCTTGCTGAATCCCTGCTAGGACCCCATCTTGAAGCTCTAGCCTCCCCCCCACTCCCAGGCCACCTTGGGCTGCTCAGCTTCTTTCCTGACTCTGCAGTGGAACGTACCTAACTCAGCTGTGTCCACAAGGGGGCAAGCCAGAGCTAAAAGCTACTGCTTTCAAAACTCACACCCCTACCGGTACCTAAGATGTGTACTTTTCATGAAAACCCTAACCTCACTGGACGATGATGTGCATGCCGAAGTGTTTGAAGCTGAATGCACTGATGTCTACAACTGATTTTGAATGTATGAAAGCACAAGGGGGGTTGAGGGACACAGAATAAAGGAGGCAGAGCAGTGTTAACCACGGTACAGTTCACGTGGTGGAGGCAGGGATGTTTTGACACTTTTGTGCATCTGCAAATCTTTTTTTTTTTTAAACCTATGCACGAGGCTAGCAATGCAATGCAGTTCAGCTGGTACAGTTCTTGCCTACTACACACAAAGCTCTGGGTTCGATCCTAGGCACCGCATAGACCAGGCTTGGTGGTACAAGCCTGTGACTAGCACTTTGGGATGTGGAGGCAGGAAGAGCAGAGGTTCAAAGTCATCCTCAGTTTCATACAGAAAGTTCTAGGCAGCTTGGGATACATGAAACCCTATCTCAACAAATTCTAACTCCTTTGGAGACAGCCTTGATTGTGGGTCCCAGCTGTACCATTCAGGTGGGGCTGGCTACACCGATCTACAGAAGCCTGGTCCACAGGGTTGTGGGGTGGGGGATGCCAAGGTTACTGGTGAGTCCTGCAGACTTTGTGCATGGCAGGGAAACAAGATGAAGATGCTAGGGCTGAGGCGTTTCAAGCCCAGTTCTCGCTGGTTCTGTCTAAAACTTCTAGACTTCTCTGCTCCTCACCGCCACTCATGTGCCACCCACGGCCTATCTCTTAAAGCAGCAGACTTGATGTCACCCAGTTAATAGGGTATCACATCTGTACTTAGGGCATTAAAGGCCTCCATGCCTTGGCGCATGTCTACCACTATGGCCGGCTTTGAGTCTGTCCACAGCTCACTAGTTTAAGGGGCCAAAGGGGGAAACGCGGATGTCCTATAAGAACGAACTACCATGGCTGCTTCTGACAAATGAACTGATGGTCTCTGGAACCCCATTCTTGCCTCTTCCCCTGAACATGTCATGGAGGAAGCTGAACTGCCCCGGGGCAAACAGGAAACTAAGGCTTAGAGAAAGACTTTTTTGAGGTGGCCAGTCATCATCAGCTTCCACTGTATTTGCTAAAAGGCTGCTTTTATGTCTCCTCTTTCTGTTCTCATCCTCCCCCTCAATTGAGTCTGATTCTGGTGACAGTGACACCCTCCCCTCCCGCCACCATAACACATACACACTTGAGTCCTCTTTTCTCATTCCCCAATTCTTGGTGGCCAATTCCCCTAGTTTCCTACCCATATCCGACTCCCGACTTGCATTGGGACCAAGAGGAGGAAGGACTAGGAGCGGCTCCCCTCTACCCTCTGAACTCACTCCTTTCCCTTCTTATATTCCTAGGCCTGGATTTCTGACACCTAGGCCGACTAAGTCAAGGATATCTTGTGAGTTCTGGCTGGCACTCACCCCTTATCCATGAAGGGGTACTAGGTAGGGTAGGACAGAAGCCTCCTCAATGGTCTGTAATTCAAATCCCTCCCCACCCTCGCCTCGTGACTTCCAGAGATCTGAGATGGCCAGTCTAAGAGAGGGCTCTAGGTCTGCCTGGTACCTCACTTAGGAACAAAGTATTGGAGTCTACTGGTGACCTCGGGATTGATGCTGCCACCATGTGTCCTGGGGTACAAGGGAATAGTCCTAGGGCAGAAACCCTCCCATCTTTTCTCAGGGACCCTCGATTGAGTCACCTGTCAAATTTCCTAGACGCAGTTAAAGGCACTTTCTGGTTCTCCCATCTCCCATCCGCCCCTCCCCCCTCAAGTGGGTACAGATCAGATATCAAGTTGCTAGGGATCTAAGCAACAAATGGCTGTCGCCATGGGCTGTTTCCTCCTTCCTCCCGCCCCTCTTAACATCCCCATAGGCCCCGTGCCAGTTCCCGCCCCACACGCGCTGATGCAGGAGTGTAGTTAGGACAAAGGAGACCTCCCTCGTCGGGTGGGGACAAGGGGGAAGGAGGAAGGAGTGTGGCTGGGGAGGGAGGAAGAAGGGAATGAAGTCACCCCGCTGACTCGCCACCCTGGGACAGCAGTCTGTCTGCATCTTCTCTACGCAGCCCCGGTCTCACCCACTCCGCAGGATCTGCACCCCACGGGTGGCCGGGTCTCAACCAGGGAGGTGGGAGGGTGTGCAGAACAGGAGACCGAGGCTTGAAGGAGCTCTAAGCGAGCTGGGGAGCTCGAGGTCACACGGCGGCCAGGCCGCGGCGCCCGCATGGACCAGGTCCCCGAACCCTTGTCTTCTGGTCCCTTTCGAGAACTCCGTAGGCTGGAGAAGCCCGGCAAACCACGGCTCCCGCCTGAGTTTGACTCCCGCTCAGCTACAGAGAAGCCGTCGGAAGTTTGGGGGCGGTGGCCCAACTTCGAGAGACTCTCCTGGGCGGCAGGCGCAGAAACCCGGGCTAGAGGTGCAGGGACCGGGCTTCGGGCACCCGGGGAGCCCGCGCACTCACCGACTCGGCCAGCAGGAGGCGGCCTTTGAGCGAGCAGAGGAAGGCGCGCGCAGGCAGCAGGGCGCGGAGCCCGGGCACGGTCCTGCCACTTCGGGGGCGGTCCGCGGACTCCGGATCGGGCTCCGGCTCTGCGTCCGGGGGCCACATAGCGGCGCTACCTCGTCGAGCCTCGGCCTCACTGCCTCACCCAGTGCCCTGGAGGGAAGCGGAAACCCGCTGTGCGGAAGGAGAAAAAGTGGAGTTAGACTAGGCCCCGGGACTCATCCTCGGCTGCCCCGCCTCCAGCACCTTCAATCCTCTCCCCCATCCCCACCCACAACTGCCCCTCGGACCCTGCTCCGCCCACCCTCCCGCCCTCCATTCTCCAACCACCCCCACAATGTCCCTGGGATACTGTCCTGCCCGTCTCTCCTCCCCCATCCTCCCTTTCCCATCTCCGCCTCCCCTACAGCCCTTCTGACTCTACCCGGCCCATATCCCGCCCCCAACCAACGCCACCCGCACCCCCACTACCCCTTAGACTTAGCCCAGTCTGTCTCTCCCCGCCTTCCATCCTTCTACTTCCACCCTCCGCCTCTCACTAGCCCTAGGATCCTCCCCCACCCATCCTTCATTCTCATTTCCCCCTTCGACTCTGCCGCGCCCACTTCCCCATCCATTGACCCCCTGAACCACACTGCCTCTCCGCCTATCCCTGGCCCTGCCCCACAATCTCCACCTCCCTACTACCTCTCCCCCAACATTCCCGTCCTCCCCATCCCCCCCCCCCCCGCCTCCTTTACCCTGCCCTGCCTATTTCCTGCCCCATTCTCCCACCCCTTTCCACACTGCCTTCTAGGGCCCACCTCCCCATCTCTCCCACTCCGCCCCTCCCCCTTGGATTCTGTACCCAGATCCTCCCAGTCCCCTCGGACCCCAGCAGCCGGGTGTGCTCTGTGCGGCCTACTGGCCTGGAGTTTTCTAGTATTGTTTGTCTCCAGGACCCAGACCCACTTATTGTCTCCCCTGAGCGCACCGAAGTGCCGACCACCTAACTGTCCCTTCTTAGCGACTCTGCTCTCTGTCTAAGCTTGAACTAACTTGGTGCCCTTACACCTTCCAGGAGCCTAGACATCTCGAGGGCAGATTGAAGAACCTGGTCCTCTCCTGGCTCGGCTCTAAGCAAGCTGTCAGCTCTTGCTGTGTCCCTACCGGAGTTTCCCCACTACTTCCCCGCCACCCTCCTGCAGGTCCTTGGCTAGCCCATCTTCCTTCTCAGCTCGGAGTTTCCCCGGTCATTTCCCTGGCCACACTCCCGTCAATTCTCAGCCTGTCCTCCTTCTGGCCTCTTTTGTTAACTGCCTGAGGCTTGGGTTCTTCCTGTGCTGGACTAACCAGAGATCTGGGAATTGTCCTTGTCCTCCCTCACCACTAGCCCATCACCGAGGCTCTCTTGCCACCCAAAAGTCCCACACTCCGGCTCCCTGAACTGTTGTGGGGCTCTTTAAGAGGCCTCTGCTTTCTTCCTTGTCAGCCAGATGTGCTTAAATCACTAATCTTGCTTCCTCCCACGGCCCCCTCACACAAATTGATGCTTCCTCATGCAAACAGACGCCACAGGGCCTTTGGACATCTGACCCTTCTAACCATGGGTGTGCACATGCGGACGTGTGTGTGTGTGTGTGTGTGTGTGTGTGTGTGTGTGAACATACTCTTGCGTCTAGGTGCTGCTAGGGGTCTCTTATTTTTTGAGACAAAAACCTCATTGGACTACAAGTGCATGGGAATTCCACAAAACTTACCTGGCCAATGAGCTCCAGATGTTTTGTTTCTGTCTTCCCAGAAATGGTATGGCCACTATATGTGGGATTCAACTCAGATCCAGCTGAGGTCCTCATGCACCAAGCACATTATTACACGAGCTGTCCTTCCATCTCCCATTACTACCGTCTTACCTGATGAAGCTTTTCTCCGCATTGATGGTAAGGCACTGTGATGTCTTAAGGACAACTTTCCCTACATTCCCTTGTACATCCGGAAGTGGTACAAGAAACCTAGGATGTGAGGAAGCCCCAGCTGCTTAGGGTAGGGGGCAGGTTGTACCAGGTAGCCCTAAATAGGATGAAAGGCAGGGTTGGAGAGATGGCTCAGCTGTTAAGAGCACTTGCTGCTCTTGCAAAAGTTCGATTCCCAGCACGCACACGGTAGCATACAACCATCTGTAACAGTTCTGGGTCAAGGAGTGGCCTGACACCTCCTTCTGGACTCTCTGGATACTTCATGGCATGGTACACTCACAACCATGCAGACAAAACACACATTAAGATAAAAATAAATAAAAATAGGGCTCAGTAGTTAAAGGCTAGGCTCACAATCCAAAAATTAAATAAAGTAAAGAGGAATCCTGGGACTTACTGGCTGGGTTAGAGGATAGCCAAGTTCACTAAAGAGAAAGGAGGACATTGGTCAGAGGCTGCCTGGGACAGGACTTGGAAGGATGAGACCCTGGTAGCCCAGTTTTCACTCACAGTACCCAAGGAGGACAAGTGAGGGGTCCAAGAGAGAGATACCCACTTCTGATTTGTGCTGCGAAAAAAAACCCGTGGCTGTCAATTGAAACTCAATAATGAGGGAATGGCCCAGAGATGCGAACAGGTAACTTACCAGAGGAGAATGTTAATCGGCACACTGTAAAGGGGGTGGGTGGGAGCAGGAGAGTTTCCTCAGCTGTTAGCAGTGACTACTGTTCCCTACTGATAATGACTAGGGTTCCAATTCCAGTACCCATGTGACAAGCCAAGCATTTCCCCTGGTATTTTTGACACCAACTCTGAGGTGGGCAGAGATGGGAGGGTCACTAGGCCTTTTTGGCTTCCAGCCTCGGGTAGAAACTGATACGCCTACATCAGGGAAAGACTGCCTCAAAGAACAGGTGGGGAGTGACAGAGGAGAACCCCGTGAAGCCCCTTCTGGCCTCCATGTGTGGAGTCACAAACGCCTGCACACACACTGGAAGGGTCCAAGGACACACTGAGGCGAGACCCCAGACTCAAAAGTATGCAAAAGCAAAGAGCGTAGCCATCAATACTATCAGAGATCCCAGAAAGATAAGTTATACCAGAGAACAGACCAAGCAGCTTTCTAATCTATTAATAATGTCAGCGACTAGTCCATACCCAGTTTGCTATACCCAGGTCTCCATAGCTTTGGAGGCAGAAGTACCAGAATAGTGGTCTTCACCAGGCCCACAAGATGAGAGTCTTTTCTGTGGAGGAACGTGGGTAAAACCAACCTCATTTTGTCTAGGCAAAAGGGTTTCCATCTATTCTCCAGTGTCTTGTTGCTTGTCTACAGTCTGGGCCAGGTCCTGACAGCAGATGTTACATTGGGACATCTTGCCCAATAGTCAGGGTTATTAAATCTAGGTGGGAACATTATGGTGCCCCATAATCTTCATTGGAGACCTTAGGTCACTGCCAGGATCTGGGAGTCTCTGTCTGATATCATAAACTTTTAATAAACATTTTAAATGCCATATTCTGCAGATCTATGAAGTAAGTATTTTTGGGCTACATAGGTATATTTGAATAGATAACCTTGTTTCTTATTTTAAGCTTAACTTTTGAAATAATATACAGGGAACTAAGAAAGTTTTATCCCTGTAATTAATTATATCAGTAGTATTTAGCATGGCTATAATTAACAAACGACCATTTATAAGGATAGATATTAACTTGTATTTCTTTTCTTTTCTTTTTTTTCTGAGACAGGGTTTCTCTATAGTTTTGGTGCCTGTCCTGGAACTAGCTCTTGTAGACCAGGCTGGCCTCAAACTCACAGAGATCCACCTGCCTTTGCCTCCCGAGTGCTGAGATTAAAGGCATGTGCTAACTTGTATTTCTTAACATTCTACATTAGGTTAGCAGCTTTGACCTTTTAATATAGTTTCCCATGTTGTGGTTGAAATTACCTGGCGCAAGCAAGAAGGAAACACGGAACACGCATCAAATCTACTTAGGAGTTTATTAGAGGGGCATGCACAGGCCTGGGAGCTCAGTGTTTAGAGAGAGGAAGATGGTGCGTCCAGCTTTTAAAAGCTGCCTAGTGCATGCGCACAGGGGTTTGACGTGGTTACGTCATACACAGATGATGGGGCTCATGAATGCCCACAAGGGCTTAGCTGAGTCATAGGGGGATGATGCAACCACTCGTGCACAAAGGGCTTAGCTGAGTCATATGTGGATCACACAGGGCCCTTTAACATCCCAGGGGGCCTTTAGGCACTTCTGCCTGATGCCTTGTCTGCACCTGCACGACCCCTAGAACCTGGAAGTATCAGCCTTATGTGGCTGAGATCATTACAGTGGTGACCCTCCACCCACACAACAATGTTCACGTTGCTGTTGTATTGTCGTTGTTATGAATCTTAATGAAAACATCTGACATGCAGATGGTCCTAGGCTATCCCTGTAAAAAGGTTTTTTAACCCCCAAAGGATCGCGACTCAGTGGACTGAGAAGCTGTTTCAAGCCCTTTGCCAGACTGTTTAGGTCATTGTCTAGCTGCATTACAAGAAATGAACATCCCAGTTTCTGGTTAGCATTTAGTGCTGATGGCTGTGACCCTTTATTTTAATTCCAAATATTAACAATATAAAACATTTTATAAGCGTGAATGTCTCATAGCTTGCCAGACTGTTTAGGTCATTGTCTAGCTGCATTACAAGAAATGAACATCCCAGTTTCTGGTTAGCATTTAGTGCTGATGGCTGTGACCCTTTATTTTAATTCCAAATATTAACAATATAAAACATTTTATAAGCGTGAATGTCTCATAGCCTTATAAATTTAAATATTTTTAAAATTAAAATCTCTTAAATGTCTTCCTGCAATATCAAAAATAAAGTATCTCTTTGGCCCCACCCTCGACAGCATATCCATAGCCTACCTTTTAGATCTCAGCCTGCTCCGTTTCACTGTATCTGGTGCTTCTAGTCACTATCACCTGGCACTGGAATTTCTAAAACGGTTACGGTCCAACCTTGTAACTGGGCTCTCTTTGGGACTCTAGTGCTGCCGTACATTTGCAAACCTGTTGGAGCCTGCTCCTACAAAATTAGTCATGGTACCTGGATCGGAGGGCATTAAAGTTAGGGAAAAGTCAGATGAAAGAAACTGAGGCAGAAAACACAGGATAGATTCGGGAAGTCTGTTTGGTTAAGTCAAAACAGCCAAACAGCCAAGAGTTTATTTCAGGACTTGCTTTTATACAGACTAGAGGCAGAAGGCAGGACAAAGAGCAGTACAGTCAGCTAATCGCCTCCCTGCACTGTTTTGGGGAGAAAGTGCAAGCAGGTTCTGTGTCAACGAAAACCACTTCTTGACAGGGTAGAGGCATAGGAATTGAAGAAATATACGTGAACAATATGAAGATGCATAAAAATAATAAGTCTGAAAACCTAGGACAGTATTGGGAGGGAGTTTCTGGGATTATTCAGATCTCAAGATCCCCCACGTTTATTTTTCCACAATTTTGATAAGAAATGTAAACTGGGGGAGAAGGTAACAAAGGCTTTCGTTAACTTGAGAGCACATTCTTCCCATTATCAGCTTTCTGTTCCTAGGTAGTGGGATGACTCAGGTCGTGTACGCTTGGTCAATGCTTGGTCACATGGGCAGAAAACACCTCCTCCCCAGGTAACCTCATAGTTACAGTCAAAGGAGCAGAGATACATCGGCACATCCTGACCACCTGTCAGGATAGCACAGAGTTTATGTAACTTCAAAAAAGGCCCAGGCTGCCACCTCCTGTGCTAGAAGGTGTGGTTAAGCCTTGTTATTCTCCAAACTCTCTGACCAGCAGATAAGGTGGGAAATGGGCCTGCATTTCTCAGCCCCCACAAGGTTCATATCTCTCATGTAAATTCTGCTAGCAGCAAGCAGTTTCTTTTTTTTAATCTGGATGTGCTTTCGGCTGGCATTCACTCGCCTGTATCTTCATAGATAATGTGCTCTCTTTCCTGGGTAAAATGCTCTTTCCTATGGGCTTTCTCACAGCCCTCAGAGATGCTAGAGCAAGCAGAGCAGGCAAGCTTGAACTCACATGACTTTTAAGTCAGAGTTGGCTCCAGGTGGAAACTGAGTCCTGCGTGGGCTCCCACACAAGCCTCAACTGTTTCCTATGATCCCTTTATGTCTTTAAAACCGTCATCACCTGGGTGACTTTTAAATTGCAAAGTTTAAGTGGTAGGGCAAGGTACATTCTTGAGTATAAAAGCATTGGGGTGCAGCTTTAATATTTTAAATCTTATTTTCTTTTTTTTTTAAATATTTATTTATTTATTATGTATACAATATTCTGTCTGTGTGTATGCCTGCAGGCCAGTAGAGGGCACCAGACCTCATTACGGATGGTTGTGAGCCACCATGTGGCTGCTGGGAATTGAACTCAGGACCTTTGGAAGAGCAGGCAATGCTCTTAACCTCTGAGCCATCTCTCCAGCCCCAAATCTTATTTTCTTATAAACCTTGTTTTTAGGGGAGGACATGAATTATCATATAAAAATCTACCTCAATCAAAATTGTCCTGTAGATCTGTTGTCTCCTGTGAGACTTATTTTACGTGGCCATCTCTAATCAAGATGATGGTGAACTGCTGTGACATCTTCTCTTAACTCCAGCAAAATGATGGCCAGTCATAAAGAGAACAAGTAGGATATTTCCTTATAATTTCCTTGGCTTTTGCTAAGTGATGGGAGAATCTTCAAAACTTTGCTATTAACATTGTGCTTCCTATGAAATTCTGATGAAATAGTTGACCAGTTTCATCATTACTGTGGGCAGAAATGATTTGTACTTTCTGTGATTGGATATTTTGTAAATCTTTCTTATATCATAGGTAATTAATAGAATCTCCTCTATTTTTTTTCAAGAGCAATTTGTAATCCTCAACATGGAAAATATTTATTTACTTCTTCAAACATTTTTCTCCAAGGTATCTGCATCTGAATCAACAAGTAAGATATCATCCATGCAACTGTAAATTTTAGATTGAGGAAACCAATTAGAAATTATTTCAAATGGCTGCTCTATAAAATATTGTCACAAGGTAGGGCTGTTTTTATTTTCTCCATTTTTTAATTGATTTTTATTGAGCTCTACATTTTTCTCTGCTCCCTGCCTCTCCCCTCCCCTTCAGCTCTCTCCCAAGGTCCCCATGTGTAGTAATAAGGGTGGCGGGGCTGCGTCCCCAGCACCCTGGCTGCCCACATGGCTAGCTTATGCCCCGAAATAACAACACACAAACTGTATTCATTTAATCACTGCTTGGCCCATTTCTATCTAGCCTCTTCTAGGCTAATTCTCACATATTAATTTAGCCCATTTCTAATCATCTGTGTTGCGCCCCTAGGTGTGCTTACCGGGAAGATTCTAGCCTACGTCCATCCTGGGTTGGAGCTGAATCGCGTCTGTCTGCCTGGGAGCTGGGAGCATGGCATCTCTCTGAGGTGTCTGCTCCCGAGAGGAGAGCTGTGGAGTCTGAGCTCACTTCCTCTTCCTCCCAGCGTTCTGTTCTGTTTACTCCTCCCACCTATCTTCTAACCAATGGGGACCAAGCAGTTTCTTTTTATTTCCTCCATCACCCATGCTCCCAATTTACTCAGGAGATCTTGTCTTTTTCTACTTCCCAAGGTAGGGCTGTTTAGCATTCCTTGTGGACAGATTTTCTACTGGTATCTTTTAAGAGGTTGAGATTTCTTATAAGTAGGCTCTATGAAGGCACATTTTTCTCTATCCTTATCTTGCAAAGGTATAATTAAAAAGCAGTCTCCTAAACCAATCACTATAATAGACCATCCATTAGGTAATAAAGAAGATTAGGGGATTCCAGACTGTAAAGCTCCCATTGGCTGGATCACCTGATTAATGGCTCTTATATCTGTTACCATTCTCCCATTTTCCAGATTTCTTTTTAATGACAACTACAGGAGAATTCCAAGGACTGGTTGATTCTTTAATATGTTGAGCACTTAGCTGCTCCTGTATCAGCCGTTTGAGTGCCTGTAATTTTTCTGATGTCCAAGGCCATTGTTCCATCCATACAGGTTTGTGTGTCAACCATTTTAAATGTAGGGCTATTTGTACCTTTAAAAGATCAGCAGCTGTTGTACCCTGTTTATATACAACTTGAATGGTCAGTGACTGCTCTTTATAATACCTTCTAATATTTTTCTCAGAAACATATGTTAGTTGATAATTTGTTTCTGAGATTAGAGGAATGTTTTCTTGGTATTCCATCACTGTAACAAACCATATTCCTATAAATCCATTGTTGTGTTATCCACACCCGCTTTAATTGTCTTCTCTGCCTTGGCCCTGTGCATTTGCTCATTTTGTGTTTTGTTTTACCTGAGATAAATTTACAGTCCCTAAAAGCTGAACACTTACCTCCTGAAGAGGCCAATTTGGATGCCAAGACTTTCAAATGATTATTATTATATCTTCCCCTGTGTCTACCAAACTCTCAATTACAACGCTATTTTTTCATAGTTTTAACTTTGGTCTTTGATCATTTATGTAAGTGTGCCAAAATATTTGCTTTCTGGTTTCTCCTGAAAATTTTGTTTTGTCTTCTGAAGCTGTTTTGTCATCCAGAGCAGTATGGTTTTTCATAACAGGCATTAAGTCTTTTAATTAATTAATTAAGTATTTTCCAGTGATGACAGGGGATGATTGAATTAAATTTCATATGGCAGCCTGCAGTAGCCCCTCTATGGCATTTCCTGACAGCAAAGGGTTACTTTACTTATCCCTTCATTAATTTAGTGTTGGCCTTTGCCACCCCTGCATGTTCCAGAAGGTGGAGGCCTTCTGTTTGGATTCTCTCTAGAAAAATATCATTGTTCCTAGGAATGCCCTGCCTACAGTCCCTTTTCAGATGACCTGGTTTACCACAATTAACACATCTAACCTTTTGATTTTTCTTGAAATTTTTAGAAATTTCTCCTATCCAAGTATCATCATAAGCATGAGATCCGATATCAGTTGTATTTCTAATCCATTCACGTGTGGGTACTGAACTTGCCTTTAACGGCCTCATCACCCCTTTACATTCTGAATTAAAATTTCCAAAAACAAAAGATTCAATTAGTATTCATCTGACTGCTGAATCTGATATCATTCTATTTACACCTAAAGTCAGTCTTTGTACAAAAATCATTGAAGGTTTTTTGGGTGGCCTTGTATCATTTTAGTAAATCACTCAGACCCCTTTCCTGATTCTTCAATCTTGTCTCAATCACTTAAAGCTGCAGTACAGCATAGGGCCACGGTGTGATCATCAAATATAATATGTCTTTCCACATCAGCATAATGGTCCTCACCAAAGTTTTGATCTTGGGAACTCTCAACCTCTAAACCCTACATTGAATTTAACATCTGCTTCACAAAAGGTGAATGTATACCATATGAAATTATTGCTTCCTTAAATCTCTTCCAACCTAACATTTCTATAGGATCCCAGTTAACTTCTGAATAGACTTGGGGATGCCTAGCATCTAGTGGTCACTCCTGAGTGGTAACTGGATAAATTAAGGTTGGTTTTCTAACAACCTTGGGCCCCTCCTCTTTAGTTACATTATACAATGGTATGATAACTTCTGCTTTAAACTCCTCTGTCTCTGTATAATATAAAAATATTTTTCTTAATATCATTAGTCTGTACTTCTAAGAATTATATCTTATTAGTCAATTTTTTTTTAATTTGGCACCAATATCAAACAATTTTTTTAGGGATAAAACAAGAATTAACAAAAATGGTAATGATTATAATTGACATTACCTCAATCCCAGCTAATTAAATGAATTAACATTTAATCGGTCCATTTTCAAATCATCCATTGTGAAACTATTCACAGACCTAACTCCCTACATATATATATATTATATATTATATATTCCCATTTTTAACGTGGGGTGACCTGCCCTCTAAGAATTCCCAGGTATCTCTCCAGATCTGCTGATTATGACATTGAAGGGTGAGGCTGACTGTCATTATGTAGCGTGGTTGGGCAGAGAACACAGGCAGTGTCCAGCCTTGGCTAAGGGCAGCAGTCACTGCCCATGTAGAGCTGTGAGCTGCGAGTGTGTGGTGGCCACAGCACTGGTAGCCTGAGCTGGTGTAGAGGCGACTAACCTAGTGTGTCAGAGGAGGGGTATCCAGGGGAGTCCGCAACCCATGGGGAGAAGGAGCCAGCTGTCTGAGAAGCAGACTCGGGAGAACGCGCAGAAGCTGCATGCATGGAAGAGCCAGCCACTTGTGGGTGTCTAATTCCAAATGGAGTCCCGGCGCCTCTGGAGTTTGGGGCCTGTGGACTTGGGTTGGCATCAGGAGGCTGTTAGAGACAGGCTGAAACAGGAAAATCCCAGGCTCACTTAGAGGGCTTGAGGCAAGAAAGAAGCTAGCCTGAGGCCTAGCTGCAGCTCTGACTGGTTTGGCTCTGTTGTCTGCACAGCCAGGGCAAGCAGCTATCTTGTGGTTTCATTCCCTGTATGGGCATTTTACCCTTTATGTATGTATCTATGCCACATGTGTGTGTGGTGCCCATGGAGATCAGAAAAGGGTGTCAGGTCCCTGGAACTGGAGCCACAGATGCTTGTGAGCCACCATCGGGTACTGACAACTGAACCTGGGTCCCTGGAAAAGCAACCAGTGCTCTTAAACGATGAGCCATCTCTCTAGATCCTCTGCCCCAAATCTTTAATTTTTCATCTTTAAGCTTTCCCTTTTATGTTTTGTTAAAGGCTTATTCTTTGTCTGTATGCTTTTCTGTGTAGGGTATGCGCATATGAGGGTAGATGGCATGTGGAGGCCTGAAGAGGCAGTTGGATTGTGGAATTGGGGTTACAGGTAGTTGTCAGCCACCCTACCTGCGGTCCTCTCTACGTGCAGGATGCTTTAACCAAAATATCCGTCTCCCTAGTCCCCAAGCTTTCTGTCTATAATAGTTAAAAAGCTCTTCGGGACTCAGCCTTGTCTGTGGGTTCCATTCTTTGAATTCCCAAGACAAGGGAGTGGAGCTAAGGCCTGTGTCCGGCACAGCTGAGATGAGAAAGTCTGCCATGCGCACTGAGCAGCACTGTTTGTTAATTCTCCATTTCAGGCTCAGGACTCCAGGCTCCTCCCTACTGATCTCCTCCCTTCCTTGTCTGTCTTCCCTTTTCCCTTCTGGAGGAAGATTCTCTCAGGGTGGCTGGACCAGCTAGGGCAGTGGTTCTCAACCCGTAGATCACGACCACTGGGGGCCTTCTCTCAGCTCTGAAATCTCCAGGAGTTTCTGTGGGATGAAATGCACTGGACAAATATTGTCTAACTTTTAGTATAAAATTTGTTTAAAGAGGAAATTTACTTTCAAGAGGTGTTTATTGATGGAAAAGAAAAGTAGGCTAGGATGCCAACAGGGGAGCGTGTCGGAAGGCCTGGCCACAAAACTTGCTGCCATTCCTGCCACAGGTATCGCTGTCCATCATTTATTACCTGGATTATTGTCTGTCTTACTTTCTATCTTATTTTCTGTCTTATCATCTGTCTTATTATCTGTCTCCAGCAGCTTTTGGAGGCCAGTATCTGCCAGAGCGTCCTTTCGGATCCTCGTTCCTTTGAGGTGTTGCCTTTGAAGAAATAGGTCGATAAAAACAAAAATGGCGGCCACTCCCATAAGGATCTAGGGAAACAAATGGATCATTATGATTTTCATCACACACCTAGAAGGCAGGCACAGATTCCCTTCCAAGTTTATCCTCGGAGGTGATGCACAGTGTACCCTTAAATGTCTCCCTCCCAGACCCACCCTCAGTCTGTTCTCCCTGGTTCTGTGCCCAGTGCCCCTCATCTGGTTTATATTTTTTCCTTTGGACAAACATGAGGGAGGGTGACAGGTAACTTGTCTGCCTTCATAGACACCACCTTTAAAAACGTGTCTTCTCCACTAGAAACATTGACCAATGCCTTAAATTTGCTTTCACCCCCAAGTTTTGTTTGTTTATTTGCTTGAGACAGTGTCTCATGTATCCCAGGCTTGCCTTGAACTCATTGTTGAGCCAAGGACTTTGGATCCTCTGCCTCTACCTCCTGAGTACCAGTGTTATAGATACACATGAGGTTTTCACAGTGCTGCAGATCAGGCTGGACCAGCGCTCCACAGAGTCAGCGCTGCAACCCAGCCTTGATCCCAGGACATTTGTGATGCTGATTTGAGGAGATCCACCGCTCAGCAGAAGCACCTCACCACGGCTATTAAGCAGGGCACAGCACTGAGCAGAAACACCTCACCACAGCTATTAAGTAGGGCTTTGGCATCACTCGTCTGGCTTTCGTAGCAAACACTACGCCACCTACGAGGAACACGCAGGAGAAGAGGTCGTTGAAGAGGTCCTGAAAGGGGAAGAGATAAACTGGTCTTAAAAAGTTGTGCCCCACCCACCCCAGACACAGCACAGTTTACTCCATGTAACCATGATCAAATGCCCCTGCACAACCCTGACAATTTAAAACAAAATATACAAAGGTAAATATGTTTCTGGCCAAGCAGGTCAACCATGGCTCCCTGCTGGCCTCTGCGAGTAGAGGACAGAGTCCAAATTTACCTTCTGTCAGCCCAGGTGAGACACAAGATGCCATCTTGTCTACAAAACCAGGTGTCTGGTGCCTATCAATAATCATGTAAATAAATGCATAAACAGACTATTTCAAGGTATCTGTTAGATACTTGCTTGATGCCTGTTTTGTATATGTAATTGTACTATGTTAAAGTTAAAACCTTTCTTTTAGCCGGGTGGTGGTGGCGCACGCCTTTAATCCCAGCACTCAGGAGGCAGAGGCAGGTGGATCTCTGTGAGTTCAAGGCCAGCCTGGTCTACAAGAGCTAGTTCCAGGACAGGAACCAAAAGCTACAGAGAAACCCTGTCTCGAAAAATCCAAAAAACAAAACAAAACAAAAGAAAAAACAAACAAACAAAAACAAAAAACAAAAAAAACCCCACCTTTTTATTTAAACAGAAAAGGGGAGATGATGTAAGAGATCCTTCTGTATATGTGATGCTTTTATTAGTTAATAAATAAATTGTCTTGGGCCTGTACAGAGCAGAATAGAGGTAGGTGGGGAAAACTAAACTGAATGCTGGGAGAAAGAAGGTAGAGTCAGGAGAAGTCTGTATCCCTGCTGGAGACAGATGCCGGAACTAGCCAGTAGGCCATGAGGCCTTCTGGCAAATATAAACTAATAATAATGGATTAAATTAAGATGTAAGAGTTAGCCAATAAGAAGCTAGAGCTAATGGGCCAAGCAGTGATTTTATTAATACAGTTTCTGTGTGATTATTTTGGGAGTCTGGGCAGCCAGGAACAAACAAACAGCCTCCTTACAACATTGTTGTTGCTGTTGTTCACCACTGGATTTTTGACTTAGAGTTTCTCTGTGTAGCCATGGCTCCCCTGGAACTCCTTCTGTAGTCTAGGCTGGCCTCTAAGTAGAGATCTTCCGCCTTTGCCTCCCAGTGGCTGGGATTAAAGGTGTGTGCCACCACTGACCTGAGTTGTAGTTTTATTTTTGTCTACAGTCATTTAAACAGCATTGTTTATTTTCTCACATCTTAGTTCATCTATGATCTTTGAGTCTCGGGATTATAATCTTCCAACTTGTTTCATTTATTTATTTTTTGATACAGAATTTTTGCTATAAGACCATAATGGCATTGAGCTCAGTCTTCCTGTTTTGGCTTTGAGTTTCAGGATTATGGATATATGCTATTGAAACATTGACCATGTTTGCCAATTTCTGATTCTTAGTTTGGAGAATTTTTAAATTACCAAATGTATCACTCATCCCTTAATGCTTTGGCTGCGGTTCTGCATTTATTTCTGTTCTGAGTTCAGAGGATGTAATTAGAACATCAGCAGCATAAGTCATGAGTTTTCTAGGGTCTGAGCAACAAAAATTCAGGTTCTAAACCTATGTAAGGGAAAGATTTTAGCTTTCTCATTCTCAAAGAAAACCCTCCCCTCCCCTCCTCACTCCCACAGGTCACGAATGGATCAACGTTTCTTGCTTCTCTGTGTTGGCAAAATGTGTACGTCTTTTTTCCCCCATCCTTCCCCTATGGATGCAGTATTCTCAGGGTGCTGGTTTGATTTTCTAAGCCTCTCCTTGGCTTTGGAGTAAGACTTTGTGCTGGCTATTTTGATGTCAATTTGACATGAACTAGAGTCATCAGAGAAGAGGGCACCTCAGTTGAGAAAATGTCTCCATAAGATCCGTCTGTAGGGCATTTCCCTTTTTCTTTTAATATTTTTTAAAATTTATTTTAAATACCAACCAGAGTTCTTCCTCTCACAACACTCCCACTTCCCCAACCCATCCCCCATCTACTCCTCAGAAATGATTTTTCTGAGGGTGTTTTCTTTTCTGTTTTTTAAATTTATAATATTCTCTTGAAGTCTTCTTTTTTTATATATTTTTTATGGTTTATTTAACCTTATTTTATGTGCATTGGTGTTAAGTGTCAGATCCCCTGGAACTGATCTTCAGACAGTTGTAAGCTGCCATGTGGGTGCTGGGAATTGAACCCGGGTTCTCTGGAAGAGCAGTCAGTGCTCTTAACCACTGAGCCATCTCTCCAGCCCCTGAGGGTGTTTTCTTAATTAGTGTTTGATGGGTGGAAGGCCCAGTCCATTATGGGTTGTGCCTTCACTGGGCTGGTGGTCCTTGGTTCTACAGGAAGCAGGCTGAGCAAAGCATGGGGAACAAGACAGAAGCAGCATCCTCCATGGCCTCTGTACCAGCTCCTGCCTCCCTCTAGGTCCCTGCCCTTTTGTTAAAAGCTGTTAGTGACCAAGTTGTGGTGGCGCACGCCTTTAATCTCAGTACTCAGGAGGAAGAGGCATGAAGATCTGTGAGTTCAAGACCAACATTGTCTTCAGATTGAGTTCAAAGAAAGTGAAGTGTTACACACAGAAATCATGTCTTAACAAAACAAAATTAATTAACTTTTAAAGAAAAGCTGTTAGTGTTCAGGGATCTATCAGTCGTCATGACGACCCCAGGACAGGAAGGAAGAAGAGGAGAACTAAACTGAAAACTCTTGGAAACAGAATGCACAGAAAAGAAACTAAAAAGACAGAGACCACATGGCTAGTGAAGGAACTAAAAAGATTAAGTCTAAAAGAACTGAAAAAATTAAGTCACAGCTAACAGAAGAATCTTCTATTAAGTTT
Source organism: Microtus oregoni (assembly GCF_018167655.1). Taxonomy (NCBI): domain Eukaryota; kingdom Metazoa; phylum Chordata; class Mammalia; order Rodentia; family Cricetidae; genus Microtus; species Microtus oregoni. The sequence goes on from NW_024543063.1 coordinate 48,878,679, forward strand.
GGATCTTTCTTTTTTTTCTTTTGTGCTGTTTACTAGTTGAGTTTAGTTGGGTTATTTGACTTCGGTAGGCTCATTTGCTGGTTTGTGAAGTGAAAGAATTGGGGAACCAAGGGCTCTAGAGGTGGGTAATAAACAAGGGGTACCGGAAGTTGAGGTGCTTGTTGGCTAGGAGGAAGTTAGCTGGGTACGTTTGGTGATTCCGTAAGTGAGGTGAGGGAATTCTAGTCCTGAGACCTAAGACACAATGGTAAGAAATTTACGTGTGGTCAATCTCACTATGGATTGTTGCAGTCCCTGAGGCATAGATAAGGGACCAGAGTAATGGATGCTTGAGGGACGTCCCAAGCTCAGCCTCACCCCATTGGATGACTGTTTCAGGTTGGCCTTGATCCTGAAGCATTCTTCCTGTTCACTAGAGACCTGACATGGTTTAGCCTCGTTTGACATTTCTTTCCCCCTACCTTACTAGTTTATGCAGAGTCTGATTTTCTGTGTTGAATCCTGGAATGATATCCCAATGAGATGGATGCCAGCAAAAAGCATTAGCAAAAATGGCTGGTTTTGAAACCCTGCCTGTTTCTGAGACAGCAAAGCCTCGATTACTCTTCTTTGACCCAACGCAGTTAGGTTTTGGGGGAGCATTTTCTGCCTGGCTTCGGTTCTCTAACCCAGTTTCCCACCCTGAGCACCAGTAGAGGAGGTGAGGTTGTCTTTTTGCAGGTGCTTTTAGAAGGTGACTGGCAGCATCATTCTTTACTTACAGTGATAGGCCAGAAGATGAAGGGCATGTATCTGTTAAGGGCGAAGCTGTAGAGGAATATGAAGAAAGTGAAGATGGACACTTCCATAGTGAGGAGCAGGATCAGGATGGGGTGTGTGGGCACTGTTTCGAAGAGGTATAGTCCAGCCATCATGCAGACCTGGATGGAAAAATACATACTCTTGAGCTCCTGCAAGGGCTCTCCCTGGCTTCTGGGACCTTCCCCTCCACAGACACCCCCTGGAATTCCAATCCAGCTTACCAAACTCAAGATCTTGACCTCAGCATGTCCCATTGTCCAGAACTCTTTATTGCTGTCTTTGAATTCCCACTTGTAGCGTCGAAACCCTTTTCTTGTGCCCACCTCACCCTTGGGCTGAATTGTTCCTTTTTGCCTCTGGGCATCTTCTGGCTTTGGTGGAGGCGCAGGCGCGGCCATGGTTGTCAGTAGATCTCAATTTCTCACTGCTCAGCCCTGCCTGCAGTCCCTGAACAGGCCCAGCTCAAGAGAGAGCCTGGTGTCTTCAGACCCGTTCAAGGATGGTGCTCAACTGACGGCTGGGACTGCTGAATTCCAACGCCTATGCTTGGTCAGTGCGAGCCCGCCTCATCTCGTGGACCAGCAGGATCGCCCCACCCCTGCAGATGCGGAACATCCCACCCTCCACGCGGCAGAATGCGCGGAGCCCCACTGGTTCTAGCGAGGCCTTCCTTGAAAAGGAGTCCCAGGTTTGTGGCTGTTGCGCCCTGGGTTTCTGTCCCTTCTGTCCTCCTGGGACAGCCTTGTGGAGGAGTGGGAGTGTAATGTGACTTTTACACAAGGCCACACGAGGAAGCAGACGTGTTGACGATTTAGCAGTCCTGTCTTTATGGCCACACACACGTGTGCTTTGGAGCTCTGTGATGACCTGGAGGGAGTGATTACACGCGGACACGAGTCTCTGTCAAATGCTGGAAGGGCTGGGTGACTTCGTCATAGCTTCTGTCTCAATGGGCGGTGGAGGGCTTAGTTTACAGTCTCAGGGCTTTTTTCCTGTTTTTCCTCATCTCATTGGAGACCAACAAGGCATCGATGAGACACAGGATTGCTGCCGAGAGGCACAGGATCTGTCAGACACAACACAGATGAGAAGGAAAGGCCAGATTACTTTAATAACAAGCTCAGTGTTCATCTCTCATTACTGTTCCTCTCTGATGATGTGAAGAGCTGCAACTGGTCTCTCCTGGCCAGGTTTGTTTTCCCAAGAAAAAGGGAAACAGTGTGGTTTGCTGCCTGCAGTGGCCTGATCTTATGACCCACTAGCTACTAGACCAGTGGTTCTCAACATGTGGATTGCGACCCCTTTGCCCTAATGATCCTTTCACAGGGCTCCCCGAACACCAAGGGAAAACAGATATTTACACTTCAATTCCTAATTATGGTGAAATTACAGTTATGAAGAAGCAATGAAAATGATTTTATGGTTGATGTCACCACAACACGAGGAACTGTGTTAAACAATCCCAGCATTAATTAGGTTGAAAACCACTGTATTTAGTCAATGCCCTTTGTAGCTCGAGTGCCTGGCAGAGTTGAGCCTGGGTGGTGGATGGTCTGGAGTTCTCTGAGGAGGGGACAGGTTTGAGATTCAGAAAACCCTCCTGCAGTGGCTATGAGATGAAAGGAGGGTATACATCTTCAGCCTATAAACCTAGAATAGCTGATAGACTTTCCTGTGAAACAGGAAGTTTGAAGAACTGTCTAACCCTGTCTTGGCAAAGTTAGACAGTTGCTTTCTTTTGTTTCCTGCTTGTCCGGTTTGGACCAGCATACTGTTAGCAGTTGAGACAAGGACAGTTTCTTGCCCAGTGGTCAACTTCTGCCACAATGAAAGCAAACTCCATATGGACTTTCTTTGATACCCATCATCTTCTCTGAAGTAGATTGGTGCTTTCAGGAACAGCCACGACTCATTGTCATAAAAAGTCTTATATTATTAAAACATCTTAAACGCCATATTCTGTAGATCTCTGAAATGTTTGGAGACTGTCTGTCTAAAATATACCTCTGTTTGTAAAAACATACCTAACATTACTACAAGTTTGATTGTAATAGTTTACTACTAACCTGAACTCCTTTATTTTCCCAAATATTTGGTAATAATAACTTTCAAGGACTAGAAGCTTACATTACATTATTAAATGAGCTGCATTTGTACAATATCTTAAATAAGAAAGTCCATATGGAATTTGCTTTCTTTGTAACAAATGTATGTACAATATGTTCTAACAAAAATGACAAATTTGTATCAATATATAAAAATATCTTAAACAAGAGTATAAACACATACACTATAACAAACATAACCTTCAATTTGTATTAATATACAAAAATCCTCATCAATGTAAAATATTTAAGGCTACTAGTTGCTTTTTTAGTTTAAAAGTAAAGTGAGCTACTTGTTTATTCTGTCATTTCTTTATCCCCCCCTTTTTTTGTATTTAGAATGAAATCCCAGAATCTAATTTCCTTTATTCAGCTTTTTTTCTTCCGACCATGACCAATAACAATTTGTAATCAACCCCCCTAAATCATGACAAATATCCATTACTCACTGAATGACCCCCAAATCACCCACCCCTCTTCTTGGGAATGTAGACATTGTTTACTCTAGATGGTTTTCTGTTGTCTGAAAGTGAAGGCATCCCTAGGGGTCCCTGATAAAATTAAAATAAAGGTTAAATCATTTGTTGCCAGTCTCTGTGTAATGGGAAGTCCTGATGAAAGTAGGGTATGAAGCTGGACCATCTCAGCCAGCCACCTTGAAATTGTCCTCAGCAGTTTGTAGTCCAAAGCCAATCCCTAGGTGGTGTTTGTCAACTTAGTGGTGTTACCACAACCAAGGGGGAATCATTGTTGTGGGGCTCCCTCATCCTTTTGGAGGCTTCAAAGTTCACTGTTAGGAATGGTCATGGTTCACTGCAGAAAACTTAAATAATTTAAATGACATATACAACAGATCTTGAAAGAGGTCAAAGAACCACAATTCGTTACGTATATCCAGAGTACACAAGCTTAGTTCCTAGTTACCTAAGAGACTCAAACCTGAAATCATGTTCAGAAAGCTAAATGAAGCATTTTTCTAAAACTAGTTAGTACTCTATATGACCGTTAATATCACAACAGAAAGTTTAAATATGCATATTTTAACCTGATAACTTTTGAGATAATATTTATAGCATAAGAAAATTTTAGCAGTCAAAGTAAAACCAAAGTATTATGAGATTAGTGACAAGAGAATGATCCCTGAATTTGGGTTTCTCTTCTGCTTCATGTCAGCTGGCTCTTCTGACATGAGAGAGAGAGATTTTGGATTTTCCTTTGACAAGCATGGTTGGGTTTAGATAGAGAGCCACTTTCAAATTCCAAAGACAGCTTTAATTTTTAACTGAACTGGGACTACAAAAAGACCATTTGTCTTATATGTCTGTAGAGAACAGCAGAAACAAACATTTGGGAAGATTTATGAAATTTTATCTGTTGGAAATGTGCCATACCATTAGGCCAATTTATTCTTTTTCTTAAGACTTTTTTATTTCTGGATGATTCATCCTTTCTCTTCAGGTGAACTCATTTGTCCAGTGGTCTTCAGATTCCTTAGTTCAATACTTTCAATTCTCCTGGAAAGACAAAAGAAAACCCCTGCCCCAACCCTAACTTTGGGGAGGTTCTTTTTTTGGCATGTTATATCTGATCAAATGAAAAGGATTTGTTAGTTGTTTAAGTTAGTTTGGATTGAATGGCCACACTGTTTGATAAGCTATTATCTCTTTTAATCGAGAGATCTCTCCCATTCAAACCTAAGCTTTATCAATCTTGATGGTATCCATAGCTTTTCTTCTTTGCTGGAAGCAAAACCTCTTCCCCAAATAACACATATCCTGATTTCCATTCTGAGGTCAACACATCTTTAAAGTATACAGGATGATTTAATTCAGTGGTTATTTTCTATTATCTAATGTAAATGGAGACTATTCTTATGTTTCCCGGTCACCCAGACCCAAATAATCACACAGAAACTATATTAATCACAATACTGCTTGGCCAATAGCTTAGGCATATTCCTGGCTAACTCTTATATTTTAAGTTGACCCATTTCTATCATTCTGTCTATCACCATGAGGCTGTGGCTTACTGGGTAAGGTTCCAGTGTCTGTCTCTTTCAGCAGTTACATGGCATCTCTTTGACTCCACCTATTCTCTCTCTCTCTATCCCTTCCAGCCTGGTTATATTCTACCCTGCCAGAGGCCAAAGCAGCTTTACTCATTAACCAATAAAAGCAACAGATATACAGAAAGACATCCCACATCAATCCAAAATCTCTCTACAGCTGTCTTTTCTTTATTATTAACATTTAAACATTTAAAGTTGATAAAGCATTGTATAATCTATCTATGGCGTTCTTTATTGTCCCCTTGTACTTTATTAAGCATATCTCTTACAGTATGATTTAGATTTTTCTATAACTGCTTGCCCTATGGGATTATTTAACATTCCTTGTGTACAGATTTTCCACTGATATCTTTTAACAGGCCCAGATTTGTTATAAGTAGGCACTATGAAGGAAATTTTTTTTCTCTATCCTTTTCTTGTAAAGGTATAATAAAAAGCAGTCTTCTAAATCAATCACTATAATATACCATCTCTTAGGTAATAAAGACCACTAGGGAATTCCAGACTTGTAAAGCTTCCATTGGCTGGATCAACTCATTATTAACAGCTCTTATATCTATTACCATTCCCTGTTTTCCAGATTTCTTTTTAATGACAAATACAGGAGAATTCCAAGGACTGGCTGATTCTTCAATATGTTGAGCACTTAGCTGCTCCTGTATCAGCGGTTCGAGTGCCTGTAATTTTTCTGATGTCCAAGACCATTGTTCCATCCATACAGGTTTGTGTGTCAACCATTTTAAATGTAGGGCTATTTGTACCTTTAAAAGATCAGCAGCTGTGGTACCCTGTTTATGTACAACCTGAATGGTCAGAGACTGCTTTTTATAATACCTTCTAATATTTTTCTCAGAAAGCTATGTTTGTTTATGGTTTGTTTCTGAGATTAGAGTGAAAGAGCTACACACCTGGCACTGAGACCTTAGCCAGAGAAAGAAACTCCTTTAGTCCTGAATCCAGAACCAAAGAAACATGCCCTGACTCTGAGACCAGTGCTGAAATATCACACTTTGTCCCTAGAATCAGAGCCGGTGAAAGAAATATATTCTGGCCCTAAATTTAGAGCCAAAAGACTAAAAAGGACCAGTGAAAGAAGCACAGTTTGGCTCTGAAATCAGAGCAATTGCTGCCCCTGACCAACTACATAACCAATCCCTGAGCAGAAAAAACTTCTCCCTGTGAAAACTCAGCCCTTAAGAAGCCCTAAAGAAGCCCTTCTGCTTGTTCAATTGTGGGCTGTCCTTCACCTGGCAGGAATAGACACTCTCCTGGACTCCTCCTCCCCAAATAAATCTCTTCAAAACAAAAGAGTTTTGGATGAAGATCTTCATTCACTGGCTCTGAATAGAAAAACCTGGCTGGGATGTTCCTTAGGCGACTGAGCAGAAAAACCTTTCTGAGACACTCCCTTAGCAGGCCTGAGCAAGGCTGAGCAGAAAAAGTAACAACTTTTGGCTGGGATGAGAGGCTATTGCTGCACCTCCGTATCGGCTTCCCTTTAGCAGAGTGTAGCAGAAGTAACATCTTGGGCCGCAGAAGAAGCAGCAGATAACCCTGCCAGGACGATCAGTCAGAGAAGCAGAGCAGAGAGCTCAACTGTAGTGGCGCTCCAGGAGAGGAACACAATTGCTGTATCCTGGGAGGAGACCCTCACCCACTGCACCTCGGCTTCAGGTAGCCTGGCTTCCCCACAAGTCAGGATATCTTTCCCTCCAGGGCCGAGCTGTCCTATTGTCCTCCAGAGCTGTTCTACTGCAGCTCTAGGAACAGCCTGGCTTCTGGATAAGTCAGGATATCTTTGCAGCTCCAGAGCTGTAACACTCCTACTTGCTTACTGTCTTTGCTAGGGATTTGATCTTGGGAAATCTCCTAACTTCTAGAACTATCCCATTGTTTGATGGGCCCTAGCTGCATCTCTCGACCAGGTTCTCCACTGGAACTGAGGATGAGCTTTCAATACTGCTGTCACTAAACGTTTTTAGTATCGTGGAATAATCCTGCTCCAAGTGGCCCAAGAATTTAAAATCTACTTCTCAAAAGATGAATACATACCATATAAAACAACTGTTACCGTAGATTTCTTCAAATCTAACATTTCAATAGGATCCCAGTTAACTTCTGAATAGCCTTGGGTGGGGGGGGTGCCTAGCATCTGGTGGTCATTCTTGAGTGGTAACTGGATAAATTAAGGTTGGTTTCTAATAACCTTGGGCCGCTCTTCTTCACTTTCGTAAAGCAAGCTTTATTGTCAGAATGAGATTAAAATAGCACACAACACACAGGTTTCGTGTGGTACCACTTCCCTAGCTGGCAAACAGTGCATACGTGGTCCCCTGCATGGTTGGTTCACAGAGACTTACATAGTGAGTGCCCTCTTGTGATATGCTCAATATGCTATCCAGTCTCAATAGAAACTACTTCTGTCTTGGGCTCCTTTCTTCCAGAAGTCCTACAAAGAGCTGCTAGAAAAAACAGCTGGTGTTTTTGCCATATCTTGGGTCTCTCTCAGGAGTTTTGTCTTCTTTCTGGAGTACTGATTTCTGCTAAATGCTAAATATATTTATATATATATATATATTTCTGATAAATGCTAAAATATATTTTTTAGATTTTTTTATATGTATGGGCATTTTACCCTTTATGTATGTATCTATGCCACATGTGTGTGTGGTGCCCATGGAGATCAGAAAAGGGTGTCAGGTCCCTGGAACTGGAGCCACAGATGCTTGTGAGCCACCATCGGGTACTGACAACTGAACCTGGGTCCCTGGAAAAGCAGCCAGTGCTCTTAAACGATGAGCCATCTCTCTAGATCCTCTGCCCCAAATCTTTAATTTTTCATCTTTAAGCTTTCCCTTTTATGTTTTGTTAAAGGCTTATTCTTTGTCTGTATGCTTTTCTGTGTAGGGTATGCGCATATGAGGGTAGTTGGCATGTGGAGGCCTGAAGAGGCAGTTGGATTGTGGAATTGGGGTTACAGGTAGTTGTCAGCCACCCTACCTGCGGTCCTCTCTACGTGCAGGATGCTTTAACCAAAATATCCGTCTCCCTAGTCCCCAAGCTTTCTGTCTATAATAGTTAAAAAGCTCTTCGGGACTCAGCCTTGTCTGTGGGTTCCATTCTTTGAATTCCCAAGACAAGGGAGTGGAGCTAAGGCCTGTGTCGGGCACAGCTGAGATGAGAAAGTCTGCCATGCGCACTGAGCTGCACCGTTTGTTAATTCTCCATTTCAGGCTCAGCTGTCTTCCCTTTTCCCTTCTGGAGGAAGATTCCCTGAGGGTGGCTGGACCAGCTAGGGCAGTGGTTCTCAACCCGTAGATCACAACCACTGGGGGCCTTCTCTCAGCACTGAAATCTCCAGGAGTTTCTGTGGGATGAAATGCACTGGACAAATATTGTCTAACTTTTAGTATAAAATTTGTTTAAAGAGGAAATTTACTTTCCAAGAAGTGTTTATTGATGGAAAAGAAAAGCAGGCTAGGACACCAACAGGAGAGTGTGTTGGAAGGCCTGGCCACAAAACTTGCTGCCATTCCTGACCACAAGTGTTGATGTCCAGTCATTTCTTCTGCTTTTTCTGCTGCTTTTTCTGCTCCTTTTTCTTCTCCTTCTCCTTCTTCTTCTTCTCCTTCTCCTTCATTTCTTTTTCTTTTTCCAGTTTCTCCTTCTCTTCCTTCTCCTTTTGCCGTGCCTCCTCTTCCTCTTTGGCCTCCAGCATTGCTTGTAGTTTTGGGTCCGGCATTTTGCCATTCTTGTCTGGAGCAAGCAGAGCATACTTTCGGATCTTCTTGCCTTTGAGATGTCTCCTTTGAAGACATAGGTCAACCACAGCAAAAAATGCGGCAATTCCCATAAGGATCTAGAGAAACAAATGGATGTTCATGATTTTCATCACACACCTAGAAGGAAGGTACAGATTCCCTTCCAAGTCTATCCTCGGAGGTGATGCACAGTGTACCCCTAAATGTCTCCCTCCTAGACCCACCCTCAGTCTGCTCTCCCTGGTTCCGTGCCCAGTGCCCCTCATCTGGTTTATATTTTTTCCTTTGGACAAACATGAGGGAGGGTGACAGGTAACTTGTCTGCCTTCCTAGACACCACCTTTAAAAACGTGTCTTCTCCACTAGAAACATTGACCAATGCCTTAAATTTGCTTTCACCCCCAAGTTTTGTTTGAGACACTGTCTCATGTATCCCAGGCCTGCCTTGAACTCACTGTTGAGTCATGGATGTCTTCGGACTTTGGATCCTCTGCCTCTCCTGCCTGACTACTAGCAATTAAAGACAGGCATGAGGCACTACAGTAGCTTTTGGCAGTGCCGTAGATCAGGCTAGACCAGCACTCTACAGACTCAGCGCTGCAACCCAACCCTGATCCCAGGATTTTTGTGATGCTGATTTGAGGAAATCCACTGCTCAGCAGAAGAACCTCACCATAGCTGCAACGTAGGCGTCTGGCATCGTTCTTCTAGCCCTCAAAGCAAAGACTATGCCGCCTATGAGAAACCCGCAGGCGAAGAGATCGTTGAAGAGGTCCTGAAAATGGGAGAGGTAAGCTGGTCTTAGATAGTTGTGCCCCACCCACCCCAGACACAGCACAGTTTACTCCATGTAACCATGATCAAATGCCCCTGCACAACCCTGACAATTTAAAACAAAATATACAAAGGTAAATATGTTTCTGGCCAAGCAGGTCAACCATGGCTCCCTGCTGGCCTCTGCGAGTAGAGGACAGAGTCCAAACTTACCTGCTGTCAGCCCAGGTGAGACACAAGATACCATCTTGTCTACAAAACCAGGTGTCTGGTGCCTATCAGTAATCATGTAAATAAATGCATAAACAGACTACTTCAAGGTATCTGTTAGGTACTTCCCCTCATCATTTCTGTACTGTCCTCTCCAGAGTTTCCACGAGCAGTATTGCTGGGAGGATGTCCTTGCTCTCTGGGAGCCTTGAAGTTCCCTCTTCACCTAACCCTGCCTTACACCCTGGACCACCTTCCCTGATTGCTTCCTTCGTCAATTTTTTCTTTCATTCCTTGGGGATTTGGTATTCCTTTACCACATACAAGCTCTCTTCTCCCAACACAGAATAAAACCAACCAAAATTCTAAGCACTTATGCTTAGAATAAATACTTTCTTTCCCCATTTTCTATTAGTTATTTTTTTATAGGATGTCTAAATTTTAAGTTGTTTTTAATTGTAGTGGGATGTACAATCTCTCCTGTCAATATTCCTTGGTACTCTCCTTGAATATTTTGTCCACCTGTCTTTCAAAAACAGTTTTGCTTCTTTTCATCTTATGTCTACGAGTGTGTTGGCTGTATGTGTAATCTGCCAAATGTGTGTAGTGCCTGAGAAGGCCAGAGAGGGCACTGGATTCTCTGGAACTAGAGTTACAGCAGCTTGTGGGGTGCTTGGGAACCCAGCTGGGTCCTCTGCAGGAACAGCCAGTGCTCTTAACTGCTTAGTCAACTGCTTAGCTACCTCTGTCATATATAAGTCACTGGATGAGTGTAACTTGAAATCTACCTCTCTGTTAGCACACCATTCCTTATAAAACACCATAGGCTGGGTGGCTTAAACTACAGATGTTTATCCTCTGGCCTTCTGGAGACTGGAAGACCAGGAGCGAGGCACCAGAGCCCTCTCCCTGGCTGGAGGCAGCTGCCCTTCCCTCTCTATCTTCATATGACTTTCCATTGGAGACAGGTCATAGGACCTGTCACTTCCTGTAATAATACTAATGGTTTTGGATCAGGGTCCCAACCTTAAGTTTTCTGTTTATGCTTAGTTGCTTCCTCAAAGGCCCCATCTCAGGGAGGGGGACACAAACATCTAGGGAGGACACAAACATTCCATTTGTAACAATTCCATTAGTTAATCCATGATCTAGCACCAAAACTTAGGGTAACTCTTGCATTTGGTTGGGCAAATCCATTTTTGTAATTCTTTTCATTTTTCCAAATAATTTTATTTGTAATGTTTTTATTAGCTCATGTTAAGTTATACTTAATAATGGGCTGATTATATTTTATTTAATAATTTATTTGTTTTTATTTTATTTGCATTGGTGTTTTGCCTGCATGAATGTCTGTTTGAAGGTATATCTTGGAGCTACAGTTGTTAGATACCATGTAGGTTTTGGGAATTGAACGTGGGTCCTCTGGAAGAACAGTCAGTGCTCTTAACCACTGAGCCATCTCTCCAACCCCCTTATTATATTTTCGAACATGAATAGAAAGGAATTGAACACATTCCCCCCTCCCCCCCGTTACCTTCTCTATGTCTTTCTTCCCGCTTTGGCTATTCTTCTTCACAACTATTTCTACCTTCTCCCCGCCTCCCTGCCTGTGTGTGTGTGTGCGCGCGTGCGCGCGTTTGTGTGCGTGTGTGTCCCATTGTGTTTCACTGTGGTTGTTTTGAGGTGCATGGGTGAAAATTTGTATACAGAAGCACAGGACCCCTACCAGTGGCTACTGTACTGAAGAAAAATGTCTCCCCTTTCTGCATCAGTCTTTGACTACATATAAATCTTCAGGTTGTAGGACATGAGCATCTGTCGCTTCCACGAAGGGCATTAATGAACCAAATTGTGTTTATGTAATCACAGCCGTTGAGAGTTGAAGAGCGTAACAGCCACATGGCCCATGTCTAGAAGCCAGAGATCACCCTTTGGAAGATGTTGGCTGAGCCTCAGCGAGGGTGACATAGGATGCACCATTTGTTTCTGAGTGTTCAACAGGCCAATATTTCCAGTACTTTGATTGGTTACAAAGTTTCTGCAGTCACTGCTGACCAAAGACTTTTATAACCTTGTAAAATTCCGTAGAAAGCCCTGTTCACTTGCATTGCCTTTTGCAGATTCAAGAACTCAATTCTGAATTGAACTGCTATCGCTACGGTAATAATTTCATACCTGGGAATTCAGTCCATATTCATTTTGGTTTTCCTTTGGTGTTCATTCACCAGTTTAACTTGCCTTTCAGTAGGTTTATTCCTAGACGTCCAGGAGTCTCTACATTGTTCTAACGTTACATGTTCTCACTGCTTCTGCTGACAAGTAGAACGCTGATGTTGGGTCTCTGGGAATCTTAATCACCCACTTAGTTCTACTGAGGCTGCAGATTTTTTTGGGTGTTTTTTGTAAAGAGGCTCATGTTACAAAGGAGCAATCCTTGTTTCTCCATCCTAGTCTCTATGTACCTGGGTTTTCTTGTTACATTTTACTCAGGTTACAATTTAAAAGATGTAAGAATTGGGAGGATTTCTAAACAAACACCTAGAAACACCAAGAAATGCAATGTTTGTTGAATATTTGGGTAGATATTTATTAAAATTGGATGTGTCCTTTATTCTTCATTTCGTAAGAGCTTTTTAAAATTACTATTCATTATTACCAAATAGTTTTTTTACAACTTAAAATATTTTTTTGTTACAAATACAATAGAGTAAAAGTGTATTATTAAAATTTGAAGACAAAACCATATTTGCGGTCCTGACATGGATGCTGCTCACTGTGATAGATTGCTTTCTAATACACTGTTATATTGGTGGGCTAATATTTAATTTAATTTTTTTTCAGACAGGGTTTCTTTGTGTGTAGTTCTTGTTGTCCTGGAACTCACTCTGTAGATGAGGCTGGCCTCAAACTCACAGAGATCATCCTGCCCCTCCTTCCCGAGTGCTGGGATTAAAGGCCTGTGCCACCACAGCCGGGTCTAGTCTCTTCTTTCACGCTAAGGAAGGCCTATGTTTACTCTTTGTTGTTGTTATTTTTATTTTTCAGGACAGGATTTCTCCATATAGCCCTGGTTGTCCTGGAACTCGTTCTGTCAATAAAGCTGGCGTTGAAGTCATAATGATTCACCTGTCTCCGGAGTGCTGGGATTAAAGGCACGGGCCATTACTACCCATGTTTATTCTTAATCTAATATCTGATTTCAAAATGGAAATAGATATCAGAAGATATAATATATCACACAACCTTTCAAAAGAGAGAAAAAAGGAAAAAGACCAATGGAATAGAATGTAAAGACTAGAATTGAATTTCACACTTGTTTTTAAAAAAAATTGATAAAAATGACACTTCAGATGAGTCTAAAAAAAGATTAACCAATAAAATAATAAACAGAATTATGGTGTTGACAAATTATTTAACTAATGGCCAGGATAGTGAGGGAACCTAATGCATGGGTCAAATGATTGAAATGCAACAAATAATAAAGCTACCAGATGCCGTGAGCCGAGAAGACATCCATCTGTGTGGACTTATTCATCTTTCTCTGTATTTGAACTGGTATTTTATATTTTCCTAGTAAATTATTTTATTTCAACTTTCCTAAGTTTTAGTATTAACGTTCATGTTTTCCTCATGATCTTCTAAAGATCTATTTTTTATATTTGCACTATTTTTGTTTTTTCCTTTCTATTTTATTTATTTATTTTTCACAAGGAGTGTGATTTTTGTTCTGTTCCTTGTCTTCCCTCCTTTCTGACAGTGTCTTTCTATGTAACCTGGTTGTCTTGGGCTCACTATGGAGACGACGCTGATCTATCTGCCTCCACCTCCTGGTCCTGGAATTAAAGGTGTGGCCTACCATACCTGGAAATTTTTTATTTTCTGAGTTCTCACTATTGATCCTTGTTTCTTCTTTTATCAATTTTACAGTTATTTGTTGTTTTGTTTTTCTTATTCTTTTGTTTGAGATAGGGTTTCATGTATCTCCGGAGAGCCTCAAAATCATTGTGTTGACAAGGATGATCTTGAGTTTTTGTTCTTCCTGCTTCCCCTTATGAGTTTTAGGGTTACATAAACACACCACTGCGCCCAGTTTTTGCAGCGGTGAGGCTCAGACCCAGAACTTTGCACATGATAGGCAAGCAACATGACTAACAGCTGCATTCTCAGTGTTTTGTGCCTCAGGAATTTTCTTAATTCTTTTGTTTGTTTTGGTATTTTCTTCATATATATGCTGGATTTTTTTTCCTTGTGAAAAAACGTATCATGTTGGGACAGACAAGCTTAGGGAATAGTTTAGCAACCTAGGATACCACATGATTTGGGCTAAGTATACATTCCTATTATTTCTTTTTTTTTTAAATTTATTATTGCATTTTATGTGCATGTTTTGGCTATGTGTATGTCTGTGTACATGTGTGTCAGGTGCCTGTGGGGTCCAGAAGAAGGTGTCAGACCCCTGGAAGTAGAGTTACAGATGGCTGTGAACTGCCTGCCACGAGACCAGAATAGCATTGAGCTCAGTCTTCCTGTTTTGGCTTTTGAGTTTCAGGATTATAGACATATGCTCTATCATAAATATAAACATATTTAATATGTTATTGAAACATTGACCATGTTTGCCAATATCTGATTCTTAGTTTGGAGAATTTTTAAAAGACAAATCTCTTCATGCCTTGGCTGCGGTTCTGCATTTATTTCTGTTCTGAGTTCAGAGGATGTAATTAGAACATCAGCAGCATAAGGCATGAGTGTTCCAGGTTCTGGGCAGCAAAAACTCAGGTTCCAAACCTATGTAAGGGAAAGATTTCAGCTTTCTCATTCTTAGAGAAAACCCACCCCTTCTCACTCCCACAGGTCAAGTATGGATCAACGTTTCTTGCTTCTCTGTGTTGGCAAAATGTGTACGTCTTTTTTTCCCCATCCTTCCCCTATGGATGCAGTATTCTCAGGGTGCTGGTTTGATTTTCTAAGCCTCTCCTTGGCTTTGGCTTAAGGCCTTGTGCTGGCTAGTTTGATGTCAATTTGACATGAACTAGAGTCATCAGAGAAGAGGGCACCTCAGTTGAGAAAATGTCTCCATAAGATCCGTCTGTAGGGCATTTCCCTTTTTCTTTTAATATTTTTTAAAATTTATTTTAAATACCAACCAGAGTTCTTCCTCTCATTACCCTCCCACTTCCCCAATCCATCCCCCATCTACTCCTCAGAAAGGGTTTTTCTGAGGGTGTTTTCTTAATTAGTGTTTGATGGGTGGAAGGCCCAGCCCATTATGGGTTGTGCCTTCACTGGGCTGGTGGTCCTTGGTTCTACAGGAAGCAGGCTGAGCAAAGCATGGGGAACAAGACAGAAGCAGCATCCTCCATGGCCTCTGTACCAGCTCCTGCCTCCCTCCAGGTCGCTGCCCTGCTTAGGTTCCTAACCTGTCTTCCCTTGATGATGAACTGTGATGCAGTAGTATGAACTAAATAAACGTTTTCCTGTCCAACTTGCTTTGGTCGTGATGTTTCATCTCAGCAATAGAGACGCAAACTAAGACAGGCCTCATCTCTTGTCTTGGGAGCATTTGAAAATCCGTATCTCAAGTTCCTGAGATGGTGCCTCGTGAGTCACTCCCAACAACCCACAGCTTGTATTGTCACTACTCCTGTCTTCCATCTCCAAAACCTTACATCCTCCTTCTATCCCTCCCCTCTTCCTCCTTCTCTTCTCTTCTCTTCTCTTCTCCCTTTCTCTCCTCTCCTCTTCACTCCTTTCAACTCTTTTTACTTCTCTCCTCTCTTGTCCTCTCCCCCTTCCTTCCTTTCTTTTCTTTTCTTTTTTTTTTTTGCTAATTTCTCCTCTTTCCTTCTTTCCAGCTAAGTTATTTAATGAAAGCAATATTGGTTACATTTCAATAACTATTTTAGGTTAGGAATAGGAGGATTGACTTTCATGGTTTGGCAGACTTAATTTTACTGAATCTTATCAGTTCCTTCACTGGCCATGTGGTCTCTGTCTTTTTTACTTTCTTTTCTGTGCATTCTGTTTCCAAAAGTTTTCAGTTTAGTTCTCCTCTTCTTCCTTCCTGTCCTGGGGTCGTCATGACGACTGATAGATCCCTGGACACTAACAGCTTTTCTTTAAAAGTTAATTAAATTTGTTTTTTGAGACGGCGTTTCTTTGTATAACAACAGCTCTGGCTATCCCGAAACTTGCTTTGCAGACCAGGCTAGCCTCAAACTCAGAGATCCACCTGCCTCTGCTCCCTGAGTGCTGGGATTAAAGGTGTGCGCCACCACAACTTGGTCACTAACAGTTTTTAACAAAAGGGCAGATAGATAGGTGGTCACAGCTAACAGAAGAATATTCCATTAAGTTTGGATCTTTCTTCTTTTTCTTTTGTGCTGTTTACTAGTTGAGTTTAGTTGGAGGGCAAGTTATTTGACTTCGGGGGGCTCATTTGCTGGTTTGTGAAGTGAAAGAATTGGGGAACCAAAGGCTCTAGAGGTGGGTAATAAACAAGGGGTACCGGAAGTTGAGGTACTCGTTGGCTAGGAGGAAGTTAGCTGGGTACGTTTGGTGATTCCGTAAGTGAGGTGAGGGAATTCTAGTCCTGAGACCTAAGACACAATGGTAAGAAATTTACGTGTGGTCAATCTCACTATGGATTGTTGCAGTCCCTGAGGCACAGATAAGGGACCAGAGTAATGGATGCTTGAGGCACTTCCCAAGCTCAGCCTCACCCCATTGGATGACTGTTTCAGGTTGGCCTTGATCCTGAAGCATTCTTCCTGTTCACTAGAGACCTGACATGGTTTAGCCTTGTTTGACATTTCTTTCCCCCTACCTTACTAGTTTATGCAGAGTCTGATTTTCTGTGTTGAATCCTGGAATGATATCCCAATGAGATGGATGCCAGCAACAAAACAGTAGCAAAAATGGCTGGTTTTGAAACCCTGCCTGTTTCTGAGACAGCAAAGCCTCGATTACTCTTCTTTGACCCAACACAGTTAGGTTTTGGGGGAGCATTTTCTGCCTGGCTTCGGTTCTCTAACCCAGTTTCCCACCCTGAACACCAGTAGAGGAGGTGAGGTTGTCTTTTTCCAGGTGCTTTTAGAAGGTGACTGGCAACAGCTCTCCTACATTCTTTACTTACAGTCATGGGCCAGTAGACAAAGAGTATGTATCTGTTAAGGGCGAAGCTGTAAAGGAACATGAAGAAAGCAAAGAAGGACACTTCCATAGTGAGGAGCAGGATCAGGATGGGGTGTGTGGCCACTGTTTCGAAGAGTTTTATTCCAGCGATCATGCAACCCTGGGTGGAAAAATACATATTTCTGAGCTGTTGCAAGGGTTCTCCCCGACTTCTAAGGCCCTCCCGTCCATAGACACCCCTAGAATTCCAATCCAGCTTACCAAACACAGGATCTTGACCTCAGCATGTCCCATTGTCCAGAACTCTTTATTGCTGTCTTTGAATTCCCACTTGTAGCGTCGAAACCCTTTTCTTGTGCCTACATCATCCTTGGGCTGAATTTGTGGCGGAGGTGCAGTCCCGGGCGCAGGCCCAGGCCCAGGCCCAGGCCCAGGCCCAGGCCCAGGCGGAGGCACAGGTCCAGGCCCAGGCGGAGGCGCAGGTGGAGGCGCAGGCGCGGCCATGGTTATCAGTAGATCTCAATTTCTCACTGCTCAGCCCTGCCTGCAGTCCCTGAACAGGCCCAGCTCAAGAGAGAGCCTGGTGTCTTCAGACCCGTTCAAGGATGGTGCTCAACTGACGGCTGGGACTGCTGAATTCCAACGCCTATGCTTGGTCAGCGCGAGCCCGCCTCATCTCGTGGACCAGCAGGATCGCCCCACCCCTGCGGATGCGGAACATCCCACCCTCCACGCGGCAGAATGCGCGGAGCCCCACTGGTTCTAGCGAGGCCTTCCTTGAAAAGGAGTCCCAGGTTTGTGGCTGTTGCGCCCTGGGTTTCTGTCCCTTCTGTCCTCCTGGGACAGCCTTGTGGAGGAGTGGGAGTGTAATGTGACTTTTACACAAAGCTACATGAGGAAGAAGAAGTGTTGACGATTTAGCTGTCCTGTCTTTATGGCCACACACACGTGTGCTTTGGAGCTCTGTGATGACCTGGAGGGAGTGATTACACGCGGACACAAGTCTCTGTCAAATGCTGGAAGGGCTGGGTGACTTCGTCATAGCTTCTGTCTCAATGGGCGGTGGAGGGCTTAGTTTACAGTCTCAGGGCTTTTTTCCTGTTTTTCCTCATCTCATTGGAGACCAACAAGGCATCGATGAGACACAGGATTGCTGCCGAGAGGCACAGGATCTGTCAGACACAACACAGATGAGAAGGAAAGGCCACATTACTTTAACAACGATCTCAGTATCCATATCTCGTTGCTGTTCCTATCAGATGGTGTCAAGAGCTACAGCTTGTCCCTCCTGGCTGCTGTCAGCCAGGTTTGTTTTCCCAAGGAAAAGGGAAACAGTGTGGTTTGTTGCCCGCAGTGGCCTGATCTTATGACCCACTAGCTACTAGACCAGTGGTTCTCAACATGTGGATTGCGACCCCTTTGCCCTAATGATCCTTTCACAGGGCTCCCCGAACACCAAGGGAAAACAGATATTTACATTTCAATTCTTAATTATGGTGAAATTACAGTTATGAAGAAGCAATGAAAATGATTTTATGGTTGATGTCACCACAACACGAGGAACTGTGTTAAACAATCCCAGCATTAATTAGGTTGAAAACCACTGTATTTAGTCAATGCCCTTTGTAGCTCGAGTGCCTGGCAGAGTTGAGCCTGGGTGGTGGATGGTCTGGAGTTCTCTGAGGAGGGGACAGGTTTGAGATTCAGAAAACCCTCCTGCAGTGGCTATGAGATGAAGGGAGGGTGAACCTGGATTAGGCAGGAAGGCATGGAGGTGAGCTGATGCCAGTCCAGGCAAGAAGAGAGGAAGGCTGGCGGTGTGTTTGTGTGTGTGGGGGTCATGAAATGAAATCTCGGTTGATGAGTGGTCAGACTGGGACCAGGGTTGACAGCAGCTGGTATTCCAGCCATGGATATTTGTCTTTGTGGGCTACTTGATGACAGCTTCTTAGCAGGCCTTGTTTCAGCCCCTGTGTGAATTTCTTAGTAGAAAGGGTTCTGCTCCTCGCGCCCAGCTCCAGCTTGGCACAATGCAGTGCTGTTGGCAAATACTCACCAATGATGGAATGGACTTATGGAATTCAAACTCTTTTCAAAAGTTTCTGCATTTCTATTTAATGTGTGTGTGTGTGTGTGTGTGTATGTGTGCTTGTGTGCATTTGTGTGGGTGCATGTATGCGTTTGTGTTTGCGCACTTGTGTGCGTGTAAGTCCTATTCAAGACCTTAAAATCACATGAACTCAAATCTGTGAAAAATAAAATTATGCCCCTGCTGGTCCCTGTCAGTCAAAGAGACAGCGTTTAAAAGCGCATCTCTAAGCTGTGTAGAGGTTAGAGACAACATGCAAGAGTCAGCTCTCTCCTTCCACTGTGTGGATTTTGGGTCTTTAATTTGGGCTATGATGCTTAGCAGTAAGTACCACTGGGACATCATACCTGTCTTAACTTTGTTCTCTTCTTGGCTATTTTCTGTCCACATAATTAAACCAAGTTTCATTTCCTTCCTCCTCCTATTCTCCAAAAATTTGATTGGCTATTTCTTGCATTCTTCCATTCAATATGAATTTAGGCTCAGTTTATCTAAGCTTTGTGACCCAGGGCAATGTCTTTAACCTCAGTCTAATGAGACACCCATGTGTCTGTAAACCTGAAAATTTAAAGCCTAAGTCCAGGACCACAGAAGTGGTGCTGTTGGCGTATTGTTGGCCTGGTGTGCACATGGCCCTGGGTTTGATCCCCAGCACTGCAGAAACCACACACGGTGATGCATAGCTGTGATCCAGTATGGGATGGGGAATGTGTAGAAGCAGGGCCATCAGAAGTTCAAGTTTATCCTCAATCCCCAGAGACTGTCTTGGATTAGAGACGTTATTTATAGGACAACAAGATGAAGGAGGTGCCTAGGCTGTGCAGGACACACACGAGGTCCTTCAACACAGGCAGGATCCCTTCCTTCTTGGTCAAGCCAAATTACTCCATTCTGACCGTGCCTCCTTAGATCTTTGTTTAATATAGTTCTCTAGTCCAGGAAAAAAAAAAAACAAACCAAAGTTGCAGTGTGGTAATTCGAATAAGAACCGACCCTATAAGGTTTGGTGTCCAGTTGGAGAACTGTTTAAGAAGGACTCGGAGGCATGACTTTGGTGAAAGAGGGGTGTCATTGGGGGTGGGGTTTGTGGTTTCCAAAGTCCAAGCCATGCCTGGTCTCACTCTCTGCCGGCTGCCTGTGGGTCAGATGTGAGCTCTCAGCTAGTGCTCCCGTGCTGTGCCTGTCTACCTAATGTCGTGCTCCCAACTATGATAGTCACAGACTCATCCTCTGTAAATGTAAGTCAGACCCCAATGGAATACTTTGTCTTATAGTCTCTTCACAGCAATAGAATGGTAACTAAGACACTTAATTATAAGGGATTTTTTTCCTTGCAGTGTTTATATGTATTGTATATGATTTTTCAAAGTTGTTCCATAGACTAATAAACTTATTTGAAGAATACATTTTGTGAGGTTTTTGAGCTTCAGGTTTGGGCCACTTGACATCATTTGAAGATGTCACTACACGAAAGAGAAGGGGGTTCTGAGAGATGTCTCAGTGGTTAAGAGCCCTTGTTGTCCTTGTAGAGGAGCCAGATTTGGTACCCAGGACCCATGTGGAGGCTCACTACTGTCTTTAACTCCAGTTCCAGAGGATCCAGTGTCCTCTTCTGACCTCCACTGGTACTTGCTTGTATACATACCTACATACCTTAAAAATAAGTAAGTCTTATCTGTTCTGTTAATAACATCAGGATGGCCTTTCTTTTTCAGGGTCATCATATACTTTTTTTTCAGGGGCTGTCAAGACAGGGTTTTTTTCTGTGTAGCATTGGCTGTCCTAGAACTCACTTTGTAGACCAGGCTGTCCTCGAACTCACAGAGATCTGCCTGCCTCTCCTGCTGGTGCTGGTATTAAAACCATGCACCACCACTGCCCGGCTTATATTATTTTTTCATTAAGAAATGTTTGTATTATTTATTTGTGTGTGTATGTGTATGCACACATGCGCCCTGGTGTACTTGTGGAGGCTGGAGTACAAATTGTGAGTCAGTCTCTTCTATTATGTGGGCCTTGGGAATGAACATAGGTTGCTAGACTTTACCCACCTAGCCATTTCACAGGCCCCAGACCACTGATCTTAAATAGAATCACGAATGCCTCTACTTACCCCTCCAATAAAACACAAATGCCTCCTTCGTTTTTCTTGAATTGTTATCAGAGCAACTACTCCAAGGAACACAGCTGAGATTAAACTGTTGATAAAATCCTGCAATGCAGAGTTGAAATGGGTCAACTGTAAATGAGAATGCAATTTAAAAATATTTAAAGTGGTCCATTACCCATCCAAGGGCGGATACCTTTGGAACGCTTTCTCTTTGATTGACAGGGACCTTCAGGGATATAATTTTATTTTTCACAGATTTGAGTTCATGTGATTTCAAGGTCTTGGATAGGACTTTGTCAAAACAGGTTTATTTTCATTAAAATACCATTAAGAATGTTAACATTTACACACACACACGAGAGAGAGAGAGAGAGAGAGAGAGAGAGAGAGAGAGAGAGAGAGAATGGGTGTGTGCACAAGTCAGTGCAGGTGGATTTCCAGGTGGTTGTGAGCTGTCCTATGTGTGTGCGGTATCTGAGCTTTTGGGTCCTCTGTGGGAACAGTACCCACTCTTAACCACTGAGCCATCTCTACATGCTCTTCCACCTTTTCTTAAAGGGTACAGCCATTCTAGATTCTGTGGTCTAGGACTGGCCAAAAGTGGCCATCCATAACATGACGCTTTCTTTGAAGTTTTATATTTTAATGTGAATTCTTCATTTTTTTCATAACTTATTTATTTTAATATATGTAAATATAAGGGTTGGGGAGGTAAATTGTATATTACTAGTTCATTTATTTACTTTATCCCCTACATCCAAAAGTGAATGCTCTGAAAGTTGGGTTCTATTATTTTGTGAGCACATGTGTCCTGAGAACCCACAAACCCATCTGAAGAGCAGACTCGATCTTCTGGAATGAATGGCTGTGCTGTTTTCTTTTGTCTGAGACAAAGCCAGAGTAGAGTCAGCCCAATATCATCAAGTTCTTGTGTCCTTCGTTCTGGGTTTTTGTTGGAAGCGCTCTTCAACTACAGATCAGCCTCTTCCTTTGTGTGCTGGAAGGGTGAGCATGGTTGGAAGGGGTTTCCCTTAGAGTGAAAACTGTGGATTCCTTATGACTAATATGGTTTGATCAAACAAGACCCTTTGAAGCAATGGTCCAGATGGTCCAACAGGGAAGCTGGCTGAGATGGACCTGCCACACAGGATACTCCATGAGAGACCTGATTATTAGCATCCCAATCAGCAGGAAGCAGTTTAGAGAACAATGCCCATATTCCCAAATATTGTCTATAAATTTTTGTTTACATTTAAAGGGGGATGTGCTATAGAGATGGATACTTTGCGTTGATATGGATCTTGTTTCATTGATTCAAATTTAAGGTCAGTTTTGCTATATGCATATTTCTGCTCTTGATTAATATATTGTTTTTGTGCAGCTCATTTAAAAATGTAATGTATAATTAAGAAATACAGGTTAATAGATACTCATGTGTAATTGCCAAACTTGTAGTCATGTTAGTTAGGTTTTCTAGATATATAGAGATATATTTCAATTTAGATAGGTATTCTTCAGATCTTTGAAAGACTACAGAATATGACATTTAAAATATTTTAAGAAGTTAGGACTTTTCGTGACAATGAGACACATCTGCTCCTGGTAACACCAATCTACTTCAACAGGATGATGGGCATCGAAGAGGCTCCTTAAGGAGTTTGTTAGCCATTTGGGCAAGAAACTAACTGCTCTTGCCTGAACCGCTTGGCTGAACTTGCAGGACTCACAGAAAAATGACTGCTGAAGTTGCCTAAAGAAGGTGAGACAGTCCATCGGGGTTCCTGCTTCATGAACGAGTCTGTCAGACATTCCACAGGACACCGAAGAAAGTGACTGACAAACTGTCAATATAGGCAGAACTGTCTTCGAAATTTCCTGCTTCATGGAAAAGTTTGACGAATATGGGCCTGTAGGCTGAAGATGGATACTCCAAAATTACAGGAGAACTTTGGGTGACTGTCCAGGCAGTGAGATGTCTCTATCAATTCTAGAGTTTTGGAAGTTGCTTATAATGCATTTCCTGTTTACTTGGATAATATTATATCCTTCTGGAGTCTTTGATAGAGATGACGAATAGATAGATATAATCATAGTTTTCCTTAGTTATGATAAAAGATAAAGTAGATATAAATATTGTAACTTTAAATCTTGCTTAATACCTGTTTTGTTGTATGTAATTTTACTATGTTAAAGTTAAAACTTTTTTTTGGAAAAATTTAAACAAAAGAAGAATGGTGTGGGAAGTCCTTCTCTGTATATGTTGCTTTTATTGGTTAATGAATAAAAAAGTGGTTTTGGCCTGTGATAGGGCAGAATAGAGCTAGGTGGAGAAGACTGAGTTGAATTCTGGGAGGGAGAAGGCAGAGTCAGGGAGAAGCCACATAGCCCCACCAGACTCAGATGTGCAGGAACCTTGTCGGTAAGCCACAGCCACATGGTGATAATTAATGGAAATGGGTTAACCAAAGCTATAAGAGCTTGCTAGCAATACACTTAAGTGATTGGCCAAGCAGTGATTTAAATAATACAGTTTCTATGTGGTCATTATGGGAGTCTGGGTAGCTGGGAAATGAACAAGTGGCCTCCTACTAAATTGTACTTTGTATATAGTTTTTTTTTTAAATATTAGTTAAAACCTTCACTTTTCATTTAGATGAAAAGGGGGAAATGTGTGATAATTCGTTTGTGTTCTGACAAATAAACCCTGCTTTGAGATCGGAGGGTGGAGCTAGCCACTGTTAACCACGCCTTTAATCCCAGAACTCAGGGGATGGAGACAGGATCTCAGCGCTTTGAGATGGAGGAAGGAGACAGGTAGGAAGCAACTGGCAACGGCTCCAGTTCTCTGATCTTCCAGATCTTTACCCCAATATCTGACTCCTAGATTTTATTGATTAAGATTAGATTCATGCTTCAAAAGCTAGTTGGGGAAAAAAACTAAGACCTTATCTTAAAAATGAAGAATATATATATATATATATATATATATATATATATATATACACACATATAAAGTGTGGGGCTGGAGAGATGGTTCAGCAGTAAACAGCACTTCTTGCTCTTTGCAGAGGACCTGGGTTGGGTTCAGAGCCTCCATGTGGTAACTTACACTGACTATAATTCCAGTTCCGTGGGATCTGGCACCCTCTTCTGGATTCTATGGGCACCAGGCATGTTTGCAGTGCACATTCACACAGGCAAGCAAAAATTCTCAGAGACATGTGTTTGAAAAGAGAGAAATACAGCTCAGCGGTGGAGTGTTTGCCTGGCACACACAGACCTTAGATTCAACTCCTACCACCACATAAAGAAAGGAAGTGAGGTGTGGATAAGACAGGAGCCATGTCAGTGTTGTTCAAACAAGAGAGAACGGCCAAAGCAATCCAAATCCCTTATGGGATACGGCAGCTTGATTTTCTTTTCTGGATGCCGTGTAGAGTGTGTGTGTGGTGCTAAGTACTGTACCATCTCTATACACACTCTAGTGTTACAGAAACCCTATGAGGAGGGGCTCCTCCTCACACCTCCCCCTTCCTGCATTTCCTAGATGGGGAAACTGAAACTGCCAGGTCTAAGGAGTCTGATGACAGATGCTTGTAACCCAGTACTCAGGAGTCTAAGGCAGGAGGATGCTATTTTTAAAGTCAGCCTAAGCTGCCTGGTGAGCTCAAGTCTAGCTTGCTCTATACAGCAAAGCTTTGTCTCAGCCGTTCCAAACAGCCTCTTATCAATATAAAGGTCACAGAGCTAGTAAAGAAGGCCCCCAGGCAAGGGACTGGACCTCTGTTGACCACTGGACAGAAACATAGCACCTCTCCAGCGAGCTAGGGGCCTCCAGGACTAGTTCAGGCATTCTCAATGGGTAAAGAAAGTATGGGAAAAGCCACACGGCATCCTTTCCTGGATACTTCACCCTTTAAGATTATGGCTTCTAAACCCATACATGTATGATTGTCCTCTAACCTGGAAGAGTTTTTTCCAACTTTTCCACATCTCTGTTTTGCTAGCTCTGGTCTGGGGTGGGTTGTAAATCTGCGTGGGTGAAAAGAAGGAGCAAATAAAAAAAATAAAAAAAAAAAAAAGAAAAGCAGGAGCATATGCTCTTCTACAAGAAACTCCAGTCTTCAACTAGGGGAAAACATGCATGTGTTCAATCAGACAAGCCCTTTGCGATGGTCTCTGCATGCTCAGCTACAAGCAGGAAGCTGTCCTGAAGGCTGTTCTGAAGACAGAGGAGTACAAGGCACCTTTCTGGGTTTGGAGGGGGGGTTCTCCCCTGGGACAGGACAATGCTCCCTCAAAGTCTAAAGAGCTCTTTTGTCTTCCCTGGAGGAAAGTGAGGACAGGCTAACTCTTGGGGTTATGGGCAAAGCTTACACTGAAATGATGAAAATGCATACTTACAAGCAAAGGCCAGTGGATACAGATCAGCAAGTGTTGAAGGGTTAACAAATATATTATGACAAAAAATAGGACGATGCAGGTTTCCTGAATCGTGATTGCTATAAACATCTCATGGGAGCCGCCAATGACGAAACAAAACACCGATGCCGCAACAATACACTGCCAGAAAGGAACAGGTTTGTTCAATGCATACAGCTGTTTACCCGTAGCAAATTTTAACTGGAAGCATCTGTTACATTTAATTCGATTATACTGCGGTAGCCTGTATTTTAAAAAGTGTGTGTGTGTGTGTGTGTGTGTACAAGTTTATGCTGTGGTGTGTGCTCGGGGCTATTCTCCTGTCTCTGCTTCCCGTCTCCCTGCAGGAATGCTGGGTTGACAGGCGGCATCCCACCTCAACCAGAATCAGAAAGGGTTCTGAGGATCTGAACTCAGGCCGTCAGGCCTGTGTGGCAAGCTCTTTAGTTCCGAGTCATCTTTCCAGGCCCTGCCTGTATTGTTTTCCACAGATATTTTCTTTTTAACGTTGTTTTAAATTAGCTAATTCTTTTTTTTTTTTTTTTTGGTAGTACTGGGAATTGAGTTCAGAGCACGCTACTACTGAGTGACGTTCTTAGCTTTCATTTTTCAATTTTTAATTAACTAGTTAATTTTTTAATGGTAGGGATCAAACCCAGGGCCTTCATTATGCCAGGCATGCAATCTACTACTGAGCTGCATTCCCAGCCCTACTTATACATATTATTTTTATAAGTTAAATAATATATCTAATAAAGATTGAACACAAATGTTTTTAAATTTCTTCTTCTCTATCCAAACCTAGTCTCTCTGTTTTGTTTTTCAGATTGGATCTCACTATGAAGCTTTCGTGGGCCTGAAACTCACTACGTAGTACTACAAACTGGCCTCAAACTCACAGAGAACCACCTGCCTTTGCCTCCTGAGTGCTGGGATTCAAGGCGTGCCCCACCACTCTAGCTAGTCTGTCTTCTGAAAAGAAATCACTACTCCTGGTCTGTATTTCTAGAAGGAAATCCAAGTTTACACTGGTTAAGTAAATAGATGTTGATTTGGGGAGAAACTGTGAGTTGGACAACCCGAGTTTTCTTTCTATCCAGTTGAGTACATCAGTTATTCCCTGGGAGATGCTAGGATTTCTCCCAATGACCAAGAATACAATCCTTGTCATATATTAAATTCTCAGATGTATTTGTGTCTCTTTTGAGTCTATTCTCCCATTGAGTTGTCAATTTTAAATGCTTTTCTTTTTAAAATTGTGTATGTGTGCTCCCATAGAAGCCAGAAGAGGGTGTCAGATCCCTGGAGCTGGAGTTGAAGGGGATTGTGGTCCAACTGACCTGATTGCTGGAAACAGCCCAGCTAGAGCAAGAGCTCGTAAACTGCTGTTCTGTATCTCTGACCTCCAGAGTGCTTGTCCAGTGGTAGGGTGGCTCACTTGCATCGTATTACTGTTTGATTCAGTTCTCTGTTTTCAGACCGTTTATGACACCCATGACTGTCACATGTTCTCCAACACAATGTCCTTGAATCTTATAACCTATCTTTAACAGGATAGGTTATATTAAGAGTTCCAATAGCAAACCATCCTTGTGTTTCCTCTTTGTGGTACATATTTTAAAAATACAGATGGATTTTTTTTTGTTAATATATTAACACTTTTTTTCCCCCGTTCTGGGGATCCATCCCAGGACCTTACACAAGCTAAGCACCGGGAGCCTGAACATTATTTAATCTTCACATTGGTGCTGTGAGACTTCTATTTTGTTTGCTTTTGCTAAACCTGATCAAGTTTTGATGTCAGTATTATACTGACTTTGTAAAATAATCACTCATAAAAGAACAGGGATTCAGCTCCCTGGTGGAGTGTCTGGCAAGTCACAGGGCCCTGGATTCGGTCATCAGAGAACATAAATCATCCCGAAATTTTAGTTTCTTCAAAAAGATTGAGCATCATCAAAATGATATTTCCTGATCTGAAAGAGCTGATCCTAACCATGTCTGGTCTGAGTCACTTCTATAATTAAAAATCCCTTTGCTTATGTTTGTCAGGTGGGGGAGCGAGGGCATGGGACAGAGGACAGTTCACAGGCGATGTTTCTCTCCTTCCCCCCGGGTGAGCTCTGTGGACCGAAGTCTGGTCTTCAGGACTGACCAGAGCAGCATTTACACAGGAGCTCCCCTGCAGGCCCCTTGCTTTCCCTCTGCTTTTAGATGTTGTTCTGTTTGAATCTCTCTATTTTGGGATCAGTTCGGGTCGTTAAACTTTCCCTCCCAGAAGTTGTATGGCCCTGTCTGCAGGTCCTTTTGTTTTCAATGACATTCAGGAGCATTTCCCCCATTTTCACTAGTGTCCTCTTCCGTTTTTCCCAGATTGTTGCCTGTTGTGTACTGCTTGAGTAGGTCTTTTAAAGATGGAGGTTTTTACCAGTTGTGCTTGCTAGTTTACAACTTTCTGCTGTTTACTCACTAATTTTCTACTTTCATTTGTGAGGGGAAACCCTCAAGAAGGAGGGGAAAGGGGAAGGCACACCAATTTAGTACTGAGAATTGTGTGATCTTGGGTCTGTGGTGGCACCAGCATTTGCTCCCAGCACTCTGGAGATAGACACAGGCAGATCTGTATGAGTTCAAGGCCACCCTGATGTAGTGAACTCAAAAAAAAAACAAAAACAAACAAACAAACAAACAAACAAAAAAAACCTGTGGAGCCTACGCTCCAGCAGCATCGCACTTATCCCTGGAGGCCACCACCTTCCCTCCACCCACCCAGGCAGCTTCAGCTCACCATCCTTAGTACTTTCAACATTCCAGTAGTTGAGAAGAAAAAGAGCTGGAAGCTGCCTCTGAATTTTTCTGGGACCTTGGTCCGGCCCTCAGCGCGTTTTTTGACGGATGCATGTAACTTGATCTTCTTAGACAGCTGGCGAGTTGGCATCTTCTGACTCTGTGCAGGCTTCTTTGGTGGTAACTTGCTGGCACCCTGTTCTTTCTGAACAGTATGCATAGATTTACTGGATGGTGTGGCGCTAAGTGGAAATCCCCTGGGAGACGTAACAGAGGCGATAGACTCCTTTGACTCGGAGTGTGAGGGAGCACCCAAGAATTGAGATTGAGATGTTGTGCCTCTGGGAGGGTGGCTGGACTCACGCCTGGAATTTGCAGGATTCATGGGGCATCCCAAGCCTGATTATGTCAGGCTGGCCGTGGGGCGCCAGTCGGCGCCTGTCCCCTTGGGGAACCAGCGTCAACGGCTGCGGGCAGCCTACCCGCGTGCACCAGCACTTGATGGCGGCTACCCAACCTCGCAGTCTGATATCCTTGTGGTGATCTGGGGGAAAGGTATTTTGCCTAGCCTGGAAACTCAAAATCCAGCAACCACTCCTGCAGGAGCTGCTGCCAGCAAACCCAGAGAAAAGGGGTTTTGGCGTCATTTGAGGGTATGTCCGGCCAGGCGCCAGTTCTGCGCTATAAACAGTAAGGCTACCGGCAGAAAGCAAGGTCCAAAAATCTGTCAAGCTCCCACATCACCTAGCTAAGGGTTTGTGATAAAACAGCACGACCAAAAGCAACATGGGGAGGAAAGGGTTTATTTCATCTTACAGCTTGAGGTCCTTTATTCAGGGAAGTCAGGGTGGGAACTCAAGGCGGGAACCTGGAGGCAGTAGCTGATGCAGAGGCCATGGAGGGGTACTGCTGACTGGGTTGTTCCCCATGGCTTGCTCAGCCTGCCTTCTTAAGGCACCCAGGACAGAAAGCGAGGTCCTCCCACATCAATCATCAATCAAGAAAACGCAGCACAGGCTGGCCAAATCCGGAACATTTTCTCAATTGACGATCCGGCTTTCCAAAGGACTCTCTAGCTTGGGTCAAACTGACATAAAATTAGCCGGCGCGCACATTGAAATTAAAAAATGAAAACTGCAGAAGATATATGGAAGAATAAAGAAATCAGTTTAATAATTAGTACAAAGGAATACAAATTATTGACTCTCGTCATCTCTGCTACGATTAGGAGAATTTTTCTGGTAAGGTCCACTTGGATTGAAGAGAAGTTTCCGGTACATGAGGGCACAATCAGCAATAGCACACACTATTGTCAGCAGACCAAACACCTGCAAAGGGAGACAGGGTCATCAGCTTTTGTCGCTCGAACCCTCAGGGAGCTGCCCGCTAGATCCCTTTCCTGCCAGGGCATGGGGCTACCTGCCACACCACCCTAAAGTAGAAGCTCATTGCTTGACTTTAGAACTCATTGCTAAGTTTTCCCCACGCCTACCCACAGTAAAGAAAAGGATAACCGTGGTACCTAGAACTCCCCCTGAGGTGGAACGGAAGTGGCCTCCTCTTCTTCTTGATTTGCTCTGCCCTGCATTCTTTAAAGCCCTCCTGACTGGATTTAGCTACCAACCAACATTTCTCTCTCCGCGGTGAGCTCTTTGATTTTTCTATCAGCACGGTTGGCTGGGGGGAAGAGTTGGTGCTGGCAACAGATTAAGTCCCGGGGACCAGAGCTGTGATACGAGTTTTGCACTGCCCCACAGTGAACTCTCAGAGCCTGGGCAATGTCCACACAAGGCACAGGAGTCCAGACAGGCCCAAGGAAAATAAAACTGAGCTAAAGGGAAATGGAACAAGCTGCAATTCCACTGCCAGATAGACAGAGCCATTTCTTCTCTTCTGGGCTGGGCAGCGCTCCGTTAGTGGCTTCTCTACTGTTGGCTGCGCTGTTTCTCTTGCGCTAGGCTCTAAGCAACTTGAGGTTAATTGGCCCTCATGCCCCAGCCCAGTACCACCCTGAAGGAATACATAGTCTCCATTGTGAGCCACACAATTAAGATTTCCAAGAGTTTCATTTAAAAAGAAAAAAAAAATTGAAATATTTTAAATGCATTTATTTAGCTCAACATATCCAAAATATTATCCCTTTACAGACTATTGCTATAATAAAAGCGATTGATGACATATTCTATGTTCTTTTGCAGAGATAATACAATCTCTGATATTCAATGCATATTTTATATTCATAGCTTATCTCAAGTCATACTAGCCCCATTTCCTGTGTTCAGTAGCTACAGGGCTCCTGGCTGCTGTGCTGGCTAATAGCTCTACGTTCTCAGCATTTAAACAATGAGCAAATGAGAGAAACCAGTAAATGAATCTGAGGCCTATGACTGCTTCATCTTTTTTCATACAAGACAGATAAAATTATCTTTACAATTGGGGGAGATTGATATTTAGGCATACCTCATTTCTAGGAAATTATATAATCTCTTATGAAGTTTCTTAGTGCATAAAGGAGTTAAAATCTAGGGTTCTGACAGACATGGCTGAGCATGGTCAGTTCTATACAGCCCTTGTTAAGAAAGAACAAAAAAGAAGGAAGAACTTTCTAAGTCAGTTCTCTAGAGTAGAGCCTAGGAAAGTCAAATGACCAAATCCCAGAAAAATACCAGGTGGAGGGATAATGAAATTATTGAACTCTTCCATTTTGGTTTGCTTCTAAGGATCAAGTCTGACTAAACTGACTTGCGTCTCTGTAAGCAGTACTCAGAATAACCCTTTAGTTGCAAGGCTTCTTCCTACCTCCCTTGCAGGAAGGAACTCTATTCTATTGTATCTGAAGCCTTATGAGAATATATGATCTCACCTATGGTGATATGAATTCTTTAAAAGAAAAACTCAGAAACCCACCCACCATGTTTCTTTCTGTTTGTTTAACATCAGGTTTCTGGGAGCTCAGGGTTGTAACTGATTCCAGCAGCTTCTCTCAGTCTGGTACAGCCCGGTGAGGAGCTCTTTATTTGGCTAACTCCAATATGAAACCTTGTCTACTTATGCGAATCAGGGAATGTATCTGCTCACACAAACTATAAGGCCGGTGGGCACTGTATGCCAGCTAGTTCAGAAGCCCCTGGCGTGAATACAGTGCAGTTTGCTGTAGTTGTAGCATACTTCTAAACGACTTTGCATCTTGGTCAAACCTGAAGAAACCTGAAAGACCCCTCCCCCCTTTCTGCTTACCCCTCCAAGGACCGTCATTGTTGAAGTTTTGGGTATCAGTGCCAACACAGACACAATAAGCATGAATAGTACTGTTACCATTGAGTTGATGATATCCTAAAAATACAGAACAGAAAAGTCAGCTTGCTATCAGAGTCCAGCAAGGCTGGGAATACAGCTCAGATCTAGCATGACTCTGGGTCCTGGGTTCTATCCCTAGCATTGTTGGGTTGTTGGTGGGGGGGGGGGGACGACGACAAGACCAACAAGTAGTGCTAGAAAAAGGTGGGGGCAGTTCCCTAAAAATTTTTAAAGCCATCTTTTATTCAATTTAGCACGCATCAATGTCTCTTGAGAAACTAAAATGCTATAGCAAAATAATGCTCTCCGACTACCAGCAAGTTTCTTCTAACACAACAATCATTTAATTAGTTAAGCATTTATATATATAAATCTATAAACATAGCTATAGCTAGAAGGATAACTCATCTGGTTTGGAAAGTAGATAATTATGCCGAAGTTTTAGAGTACAAAGGGTCCCCTAGGAAGCTGGAATACTTGTTTTTTAATAGGAAATGTGGAACAGTCGGCTATCAAATATCTGTTACTAAAATGCAATGAAGAAACCTGTCAGGCACGGCGGGTGACGCCTCTAATTCCAGTATTCAGGAGTTTGAGGTCAGCTTGTTCCAGGCCAGCCAGGGCCACACAGTGAGACCCTTTAAAAGACCCACCCCCAAACTGAAAACAGCACATATTTAGAGTGGTAATCTCCAGGATGAACCCCACCCCCATTTGTAATGCAGCGGCTTGCCAAAGTCTGTTACTTCATAATAATGTCCCACAAGTGAAGCGTTTTAACAAGAGCAATTTAGATGGAGGTGTATTGTGGGAAAATAAATTGTCCTTATCATGAAATGGTCTTGGCAGACTTGCAGTGAGCAGGCAGGAAGAGATCAATGAAGAAATACCAGACTTAGGAAGAAAAGCAGTTGATAAGAGAAAAAGAGGTTTGGCTTTGCAGAAGGAAAACAAAGTTGCAGCAGGGCAATGAGATGGTTGTCTCGGGTTAACTCCCCTTTGGCTGGATACTCAGCTCTGCTTCCAGACAACAGGCCCCACTACCTTAGGCAGCTGTAAATAGCTGTGAATTAGGCTATCAATGGCTTTGTACAAAAGTGGCATTTTAGGGAGTGGTAGAACAGTGAGGGATCAGGAGCGGAGGATGTGCTGGGGGGCGGGAGGGCATGGGTATCTCAGAACATTTATGCTCTCTAGTGGAAATTTAGACCATTGTGTTTGTTTGTTTTCAGGCTACAGCCCAAGCTGGTCCTGTACGCAGCATGTAGCCCACACTGATCTCTAACTCAAAGATCTGTTTCAGCCTTCTGCATGCAAGATCGTGGGTGTAAGCCACTACACCCAACCTAGAACACCGTCTGTATTGAAAGCTCAATATGAAGCCAGGCATGATGGCACAGACCTTTAATTGCAGCGCTCAGGAGACAGAGGTGCGCAGATTTCTCTGAGTTTGAAGCAGCCTGGTCTACAGTATAGCGAGTTCTAGCACATCCAGGGCTATTGGGAGAGACCCTGTCTCAGAGCAAAAACATGAAACCCTCAATATGCTGATAAGCGGGATGCAAATTTAATTACAATAAAATGGAGATTTCATAGTAATTTTGAGCCTGGGGCCCTGGGTTAGCTCATTCCTTTATAATCTGTCAAGGAGAGCTAGAGAGGAACAGAGGCCTGGTTTACAGACTGTGTCAGGGCCTGGATATGGATGGCAGATCTGAGGGCAGACAGATGACCAGTGTCTTCTAGTCAGGGGGCACTGGCTGGAGGCTATCGGTGCTTATCATCCCCTTCTGCCCCTTACAGAGTAGTTGTGGTCCTCAGCCGCTGTCTCCTTCACTTTAACTGAGGTAAAAGCCTCTGGCAGCTCTATTTCTCCCCGCGGTGGGAGACCCATTATTACTACCCTTGTCCTTAGGATTTCCTTAGGAAATAGATTAGGCCAGTGGTGGCTTCCCCGTTTAAGTAGCCTCTCCTTCTGTGCTTAGGCTCATGATCTTCCTGATACCTGCCACTGACGGCAAGTCACTCTGGAGAAAGCCCTCCGGGACCACCAATGAGTACAGCTGCTGGGGAGTGGGGTTATGTGTGTCAGTACTTCTCTTTCTATGTGACATCATCCACTGTTTCTTTCTTCAGGAAATGGTCTCCTGTCTGGTGTCTGTGACACTGGGCCCCCTGGGGTCCTCTCCTGCCTTTTCCTGGCTTCTTCTCTCCACTCCCTACCTTCTCTCTGAGCTCCGTTACCTCAGCTCTAGCTTCTCCTAGTCTGCAGATGTCATCAGTGTTCCACCTGAAGAGCCTACCATCTGGCCGTTCAACTCTTTACTCT
This sequence comes from Microtus oregoni, assembly GCF_018167655.1. NCBI lineage: Eukaryota > Metazoa > Chordata > Mammalia > Rodentia > Cricetidae > Microtus > Microtus oregoni. The sequence continues at coordinate 48,912,566 of NW_024543063.1, forward strand.
GCCTGTCTTAGCCTATTCTCCCACCTCGGTAGTCTTCCAAGGTGGGTATTCATACTTGGGGCACTGAGCCAGGAAGGGGGAAAGCTGAAGGCCAGTCTGGCTACGGGGTGAGTTCAAGGCCTGTTTGGGCAACAGTGGTGAGACCTTGTCTCAAAATAAAGTCAGAGGAGACATAGCTCAGCAGTACAGGACTTGCCTAGCGTGTAGGAGTCCGTGAAAACCGTCCTCAGTAGGGCACCAGTGGTAACAGTTGTGTAGAAAGAAGATGTTGCATTCAATCACTAGTACTAGGAATCCCCCTTGAGAACTCCTGTCTCCATAACCTTACTCCACGTCTCTACCATTTTTATGACTGGTGATAACAGATTAAATGGTCTCTGAGAACTGCTTCTAGTTTGGGGGTTATTTTCAATTTATTTTATTTTATTATTATTTTGAGATAGGTCTGGCCCCCAGCTTCCTATGTTGCCAAGAATGACCTTTAACTTCTGATCTTCCCGACTCTACCTTCTGAGATGTTGATTATAGGTGTGTGCTAAATAAAACATCCGAGTTATGCTATGAAGAGGATCATGCATGACAAGCACTCTACCAATTGAATTACACACCTCCAACCTGAAATGCTCATCACTGGCCTCCAAAGAGGGTTCCAGAAGATAACACTTAAAAGCACGCTTCTGGTTTGAGAACAGCTCTGAAGTCCTCTTCCCTAAGTAGTACTTAGCAGCTTGGATATAAGCATTTCAGAACACAAGTAGACATGACAAGTGTGGCAGAGGGGCTTGTGGCAGCCACCTGCCTAGCCAAAGAAGTGGGGGGGGGTGTTACAGGGGATACCCATGGAGACAGGATGTTGGGTTGTAACTTGTGAGAGAAGAGAGAGGTAACAGTTGATCGGTTTTCGCTAGAACTGGTTTTGTAGTGCCTGACTAAAGGGTCATATAGACCTCCACTAATAATTTCCATTATTACTGTCTATTGTGACAGCTCTGAGAGCCATGGTGGTTCTTGACCAGACAACATTCCTCATGCTCTGAGTCTGGCAGCTAATGTCTAATGTTACAAAACCTGGCTCAGAAAGATCAGTTGGAATTATCACAAACAACTACAGAATTTCCAAGTATGATCAAATTGTATTTTATTGAATGTTTGACTTAAATAGTTTGACTTTCCAGTTTGTGATGAGGGATGTTGTACCTGCCTGTAAGTCTGGAACTATATTCACATGCATTTAAAAATGAGGCAAGCCATCATAAACGGAGAAAACTCAAAGCAATTCCACCAAAACCAGGAACAAGACAAGCTTGTTGGCTCCATATCTATTCAACATAGTACTCAATGTTTTAGCTACAGCAATAAGACAACTGGAAGACTAAGGGATCAAATAGGAAAGGAAGAAATCAAAGGATAGTTATTTGCAGATGATATGACATATACATAAGTGACCCTAAAACTTCTACTGATAGACACTTTTAGCAAAGTGGCTGGGTGAAAGACTGACTAATTACAAATAACAAATGGGACGGAGAGAGAAATCAAGGAAACAACACCTTTCACCATAGCCTCCAACAATATAAAATATCTTGGCGGCAACTATAACCAAACAAGTGAAAGAACTGTTGATCAAATCTCCAAGTCTTTAAAGACAGCGATTGAAGAAGATATCAGAAGATGGAAAGATCTACTATACCCATGAATCAGTGGGCTTAACATAGTAAAAGTGGCTATCCTACCCAAAACAATCTACAGAGTCAATACAATCCCCATCAAAATCCCAACCCAATTCTTTACAGATCTTGAAGGGACAATGCTCTACTCCACGTGGAAAAACCAGATACTTAGTACAGCTAAAACAATCATGAACAATAAAAAAACTGCTGGAGGGACCACCATCCCTGATATCAAGTTATACTACAGAGCTATAGTAATAAAAATCACATGGTACTGGCATAAAAATAGACATGTTGATCAATGGAATTAAAGTGAAGACCCAGACATAAAACCATACACCTATGGACATCTGATCTTTCCATAAAGAAGCCGGAAATGCATACTGGAGAAAAGACAGCATCCTCACCCAATGGTGCTGGTCACACTGGACGTCGGCATGTGGAAGAATGCAACAGACTCACATGTACACCCTGCACAAAACTCACGTCCAACATAAAACCAGATACACTGAACCTGACAGAGGAGAAAGCAGGGAATGGCCTTGAACTAATTGGCACAGGACACGGATTTCAGAACAGAACACTGATAGCACAGGCACTAAGATCAACAATTAACAAATGGGACCTCATGAAACTGACAAGCTTCTGTAAGGCAAAGGACACCATCCATTGGACAAAGTGACAGCCTACAGAACCGGAAAATAATTTTACCAACTCCACTTCTGATAGAGGACTGATATCCAAATATATAAAGAATTCAAAAAA